>NC_071672.1:10276943-20276943 GCF_028554725.1 Zeugodacus cucurbitae | reverse complement strand
GTCTTGTCTTGTCTTGTCTTGTCTTGTCTTGTCATGTCTTGTCTTGTCTTGTCTTGTCTTGTCTTGTCTTGTATTGTCTTGTCTTGTTTTGTCTTGTCTTGTCTTGTCATGTCATGTCATGTCTTGTCTTGTCTTGTCATGTCTTGTCTTGTCTTGTCTTGTCTTGTCTTGTCTTGTCTTGTCTTGTCTTGTCTTGTTTTGTCTTGTCTTGTCTTGTCTTGTCTTGTCATGCCATGTCATGTCATGTCGTGTGTTGTGTTGTGTTGTTTTGTCTTGTCATGTCTTGTCTTGTCTTGTCTTGTCCTGTCCTGTCTTGTCTTGTCATGTCATGTCATGTCGTGTGTTGTGTTGTCTTGTCTTGTCTTGTCATGTCTTATATTGTCTTGTCTTGTCTTGTCTTGTCTTGTCTTGTCATGTCATGTCATGTCATGTCGTGTGTTGTGTTGTTTTGTCTTTTCTTGTTTTGTCTTGTCATGTCATGTGTTGTGTTGTTTTGTCTTGTCTTGTCATGTCGTGTGTTGTCTTGTCTTGTTTTGTCTTGTCATGTCTTATATTGTCTTGTCTTGTCTTGTCTTGTCATGTCATGTCATGTCATGTCGTGTGTTGTGTTGTTTTGTCTTTTCTTGTTTTGTCTTGTCATGTCATGTGTTGTGTTGTTTTGTCTTGTCTTGTCATGTCTTGTCTTGTCTTGTCTTGTGATGTCATGTCATGTCGTGTGGTGTGTTGTCTTGTCTTGTCTTGTCTTGTCTAGTCTTGTATTGTCTTGTCTTGTTTTGTCTTGTCTTGTCTTGTCTTGTCTTGTCATGTCATGTCATGTCATGTCGTGTGTTGTGTTGTGTTGTTTTGTCTTGTCTTGTCCTGTCCTGTCTTGTCTTGTCATGTCATGTCATGTCATGTCATGTCGTGTGTTGTGTTGTCTTGTCTTGTCTTGTCTTGTCTTGTCATGTCATGTCATGTCGTGTGTTGTGTTGTTTTGTCTTGTCTTGTCTTGTCTTGTCATGTCTTGTCTTGTCTTGTCTTGTCTTGTCTTGTCTTGTCTTGTATTGTCTTGTCTTGTTTTGTCTTGTCTTGTCTTGTCATGTCATGTCTTGTCTTGTCTTGTCATGTCTTGTCTTGTCTTGTCTTGTCTTGTCTTGTCTTGTATTGTCTTGTCTTGTTTTGTCTTGTCTTGTCTTGTCTTGTGATGTCATGTCATGTCGTGTGGTGTGTTGTTTTGTCTTGTCATGTCATGTCTTGTCTTGTCTTGTCTTGTCATGTCTTGTCTTGTCTTGTCTTGTCTTGTCTTGTCATGTCATGTGTTGTGTTGTTTTGTCTTGTCTTGTCATGTCGTGTGTTGTCTTGTCTTGTTTTGTCTTGTCATGTCTTATATTGTCTTGTCTTGTCATGTCATGTCATGTCATGTCGTGTGTTGTGTTGTTTTGTCTTTTCTTGTTTTGTCTTGTCATGTCTTGTCTTGTCTTGTCTTGTCTTGTCATGTCTTATATTGTCTTGTCTTGTCTTGTCATGTCTTGTCTTGTCTTGTCTTGTCTTGTCTTGTCTTGTCTTGTCTTGTCTTGTCTTGTCTTGTCTTGTCTTGTCATGTCTTGTCTTGTCTTGTCTTGTCTTGTTTTGTCTTGTCATGTCTTATATTGTCTTGTCTTGTCTTGTCTTGTCTTGTCATGTCATGTCATGTCATGTCGTGTGGTGTGTTGTTTTGTCTTGTCATGTCATGTCTTGTTTTGTCTTGTCATGTCTTGTCTTGTCATGTCATGTCTTGTCTTGTCTTGTCATGTCTTATCTTGTCTTGTCTTGTCTTGTCTTGTCTTGTCTTGTATTGTCTTGTCTTGTTTTGTCTTGTCTTGTCTTGTCTTGTGATGTCATGTCATGTCGTGTGGTGTGTTGTTTTGTCTTGTCATGTCATGTCTTGTCTTGTCTTGTCTTGTCATGTCTTGTCTTGTCTTGTCTTGTCTTGTCTTGTCATGTCATGTGTTGTGTTGTTTTGTCTTGTCATGTCATGTCTTGTCTTGTCTTGTCCTGTCCTGTCGTGTGTTGTGTTGTTTTGTCTTGTCTTGTCATGTCGTGTGTTGTCTTGTCTTGTTTTGTCTTGTCATGTCTTATATTGTCTTGTCTTGTCTTGTCTTGTCTTGTCATGTCATGTCATGTCATGTCGTGTGTTGTCTTGTCTTGTCTTGTCTTGTCTTGTCTTGTCTTGTCTTGTCATGTCTTGTCTTGTCTTGTGATGTCATGTCATGTCGTGTGGTGTGTTGTTTTGTCTTGTCATGTCATGTCTTGTCTTGTCTTGTCTTGTCATGTCTTATATTGTCTTGTCTTGTCTTGTCATGTCTTGTCTTGTCTTGTCTTGTCTTGTCTTGTCTTGTCTTGTCTTGTCATGTCTTGTCTTGTCTTGTCTTGTCTTGTGATGTCATGTCATGTCGTGTGGTGTGTTGTTTTGTCTTGTCATGTCATGTCATGTGTTGTTTTGTCATGTCTTGTCTTGTCTTGTCTTGTCTTGTCTTGTCTTGTCATGTTGTGTGTTGTGTTGTTTTGTCTTGTCATGTCTTATATTGTCTTGTCTTGTCTTGTGATGTCTTGTCTTGTCTTGTGATGTCTTGTCTTGTCTTGTCTTGTCTTGTCTTGTCTTGTCCTGTCTTGTCTTGTCTTGTCTTGTCTTGTCTTGTCTTGTCTTGTCTTGTCTTGTCTTGTCATGTCTTGTCTTGTCTTGTGATGTCATGTCATGTCGTGTGGTGTGTTGTTTTGTCTTGTCATGTCATGTCCTGTCTTGTCTTGTCATGTCTTGTCTTGTCTTGTCTTGTCTTGTCTTGTCATGTCTTGTCTTGTCTTGTCTTGTCTTGTCTTGTCTTGTCTTGTCTTGTCTTGTCTTGTCTTGTCTTGTCTTGTCTTGTCTTGTCTTGTCCTGTCTTGTCATGTCTTGTCTTGTCTTGTCTTGTCTTGTGATGTCATGTCATGTCGTGTGGTGTGTTGTTTTGTCTTGTCATGTCATGTCTTGTCTTGTCTTGTCTTGTCATGTCTTGTCTTGTCTTGTCTTGTCTTGTCTTGTCATGTCATGTGTTGTGTTGTTTTGTCTTGTCTGTCATGTCGTGTGTTGTCTTGTCATGTCTTGTCTTGTCTTGTCTTGTGATGTCATGTCCTGTCGTGTGGTGTGTTGTTTTGTCTTGTCATGTCATGTCTTGTCTTGTCTTGTCATGTCTTGTCTTGTCTTGTCTTGTCTTGTCTTGTCATGTCTTGTCTTGTCTTGTCATGTCTTGTCTTGTCTTGTCTTGTCTTGTCTTGTCATGTCATGTGTTGTGTTGTTTTGTCTTGTCTTGTCATGTCGTGTGTTGTCTTGTCTTGTTTTGTCTTGTCATGTCTTATATTGTCTTGTCTTGTCATGTCATGTCATGTCATGTCGTGTGTTGTGTTGTTTTGTCTTTTCTTGTTTTGTCTTGTCATGTCTTGTCTTGTCTTGTCTTGTTTTGTCTTGTCATGTCATGTCTTGTCTTGTCTTGTCCTGTCCTGTCGTGTGTTGTGTTGTTTTGTCTTGTCTTGTCATGTCGTGTGTTGTCTTGTCTTGTTTTGTCTTGTCATGTCTTGTCTTGTCTTGTCTTGTGATGTCATGTCATGTCGTGTGGTGTGTTGTTTTGTCTTGTCATGTCATGTCTTGTCTTGTCTTGTCATGTCTTGTCTTGTCTTGTCTTGTCTTGTCTTGTCATGTCTTGTCTTGTCTTGTCATGTCTTGTCTTGTCTTGTCTTGTCTTGTCTTGTCATGTCATGTGTTGTGTTGTTTTGTCTTGTCTTGTCATGTCGTGTGTTGTCTTGTCTTGTTTTGTCTTGTCATGTCTTATATTGTCTTGTCTTGTCTTGTCTTGTCATGTCATGTCATGTCATGTCGTGTGTTGTGTTGTTTTGTCTTTTCTTGTTTTGTCTTGTCATGTCTTGTCTTGTCTTGTCTTGTTTTGTCTTGTCATGTCATGTCATGTCTTGTCTTGTCTTGTCCTGTCCTGTCGTGTGTTGTGTTGTTTTGTCTTGTCTTGTCATGTCGTGTGTTGTCTTGTCTTGTTTTGTCTTGTCATGTCTTATATTGTCTTGTCTTGTCTTGTCTTGTCTTGTCATGTCATGTCATGTCATGTCGTGTGTTGTGTTGTTTTGTCTTTTCTTGTTTTGTCTTGTCATGTCTTGTCTTGTCTTGTCTTGTCTTGTCTTGTCATGTCTTGTCTTGTCTTGTCTTGTCTTGTCTTGTATTGTCTTGTCTTGTTTTGTCTTGTCTTGTCTTGTCATGTCATGTCTTGTCTTGTCTTGTCATGTCTTGTCTTGTCTTGTCTTGTCTTGTCTTGTATTGTCTTGTCTTGTTTTGTCTTGTCTTGTCTTGTCTTGTCTTGTCATGTCATGTCATGTCATGTCGTGTGTTGTGTTGTGTTGTTTTGTCTTGTCATGTCTTGTCTTGTCTTGTCTTGTCCTGTCCTGTCTTGTCTTGTCATGTCATGTCATGTCATGTCATGTCATGTCATGTCATGTCGTGTGTTGTGTTGTCTTGTCTTGTCTTGTCTTGTCTTGTCTTGTCGTGTGTTGTGTTGTTTTGTCTTGTCATGTCTTGTCTTGTCTTGTCTTGTCCTGTCCTGTCTTGTCTTGTCATGTCATGTCATGTCATGTCATGTCATGTCATGTCGTGTGTTGTGTTGTCTTGTCTTGTCTTGTCTTGTTTTGTCTTGTCATGTCTTGTCTTGTCTTGTCTTGTCCTGTCTTGTCTTGTCTTGTCTTGTCTTGTCTTGTCCTGTCCTGTCGTGTGTTGTGTTGTTTTGTCTTGTCTTGTCATGTCATGTCATGTCATGTCGTGTGTTGTGTTGTGTTGTTTTGTCTTGTCTTATTTTGTCTTGTCATGTCTTATCTTGTCTTGTCTTGTCTTGTCTTGTCTTGTCTTGTCTTGTCTTGTCTTGTCTTGTCTTGTCTTGTCTTGTCTTGTCTTGTCTTGTCTTGTCTTGTCTTGTCTTGTCTTGTCTTGTCATGTCTTGCCTTGTGATGTCATGTCATGTCGTGTGTTGTGTTGTTTTGTCTTGTCATGTCTTGTCTTGTCTTGTCTTGTCTTGTCTTGTGATGTCATGTCATGTCGTGTGGTGTGTTGTTTTGTCTTGTCATATCATGTCTTGTCTTGTCTTGTCTTGTCTTGTCTTGTCATGTCTTGTCTTGTCTTGTCTTGTCTTGTCTTGTCTTGTCATGTCTTGTCTTGTCTTGTCTTGTCTTGTCTTGTCTTGTCTTGTATTGTCTTGTCTTGTCTTGTCTTGTCTTGTCTTGTCTTGTCTTGTCTTGTCTTGTCTTGTCTTGTCTTGTCTTGTCTTGTCTTGTCTTGTCTTGTCTTGTCTTCTCTTGTCTTGTCTTGTCATGTCATGTGTTGTGTTGTTTTGTCTTGTCATGTCTTGTCTTGTCTTGTCTTGTCTTGTCTTGTGATGTCATGTCATGTCGTGTGGTGTGTTGTTTTGTCTTGTCATGTCATGTCTTGTCTTGTCTTGTCTTGTCTTGTCTTGTCTTGTCTTGTCTTGTCTTGTCTTGTCTTGTCTTGTCATGTCTTGTCTTGTCTTGTCTTGCCTTGTCTTGTCTTGTCTTGTCTTGTCGTGTGTTGTGTTGTTTTGTCTTGTCATGTCTTGTCTTGTCTTGTCTTGTCCTGTCCTGTCTTGTCTTGTCATGTCATGTCATGTCATGTCATGTCATGTCATGTCGTGTGTTGTGTTGTCTTGTCTTGTCTTGTCATGTCTTGTCTTGTCTTGTCTTGTCCTGTCTTGTCTTGTCTTGTCTTGTCTTGTCTTGTGATGTCATGTCATGTGTTGTGTTGTTTTGTCTTGTCATGTCTTGTCTTGTCTTGTCTTGTCTTGTCTTGTGATGTCATGTCATGTCGTGTGGTGTGTTGTTTTGTCTTGTCATGTCATGTCATGTCTTGTCTTGTCTTGTCTTGTCTTGTCTTGTCTTGTCTTGTCTTGTCTTGTCTTGTCTTGTCTTGTCTTGTCTTGTCTTGTCTTGTCTTGTCTTGTCTTGTCCTGTCTTGTCCTGTCCTGACGTGTGTTGTGTTGTTTTGTCTTGTCTTGTTTTGTCTTGTTTTGTCTTGCTTTGTCTTGTCATGTCATGTCCTGTCCTGTCGTGTGTTGTGTTGTTTTGTCTTGTCTTGTGATGTCATGTCATGTCGTGTGTTGTGTTGTTTTGTCTTGTCATGTCTTGTCTTGTCTTGTCTTGTCTTGTCTTGTGATGTCATGTCATGTCGTGTGGTGTGTTGTTTTGTCTTGTCATATCATGTCTTGTCTTGTCTTGTCTTGTCTTGTCTTGTCATGTCTTGTCTTGTCTTGTCTTGTCTTGTCTTGTCTTGTCTTGTCATGTCTTGTCTTGTCTTGTCTTGTCTTGTCTTGTCTTGTCTTGTCTTGTCTTGTCTTGTCTTGTCTTGTCTTGTCTTGTCGTGTCTTGTCTTGTCTTGTCTTGTCTTGTCTTGTCTTGTCTTGTCTTGTCTTGTCTTGTCTTGTCTTGTCTTGTCTTGTCTTGTCTTGTCTTGTCTTGTCTTGTCTTGTCTTGTCTTGTCTTGTCTTGTCTTGTCTTGTCTTGTCTTGTCTTCTCTTGTCTTGTCTTGTCTTGTCTTGTCTTGTGATGTCATGTCATGTGTTGTGTTGTTTTGTCTTGTCATGTCTTGTCTTGTCTTGTCTTGTCTTGTCTTGTGATGTCATGTCATGTCGTGTGGTGTGTTGTTTTGTCTTGTCATGTCATGTCTTGTCATGTCTTGTCTTGTCTTGTCTTGTCTTGTCTTGTCTTGTCATGTCTTGTCTTGTCTTGTCTTGTCTTGTCTTGTCTTGTCTTGTCTTGTCTTGTCTTGTCTTGTCTTGTCTTGTCTTGTCTTGTCTTGTCTTGTCTTGTCGTGTCTTGTCTTGTCTTGTCTTGTCTTGTCTTCTCTTGTCTTGTCTTGTTTTGTCTTGTCATGTCTTATCTTGTCTTGTCTTGTCTTGTCTTGTCTTGTCTTGTCTTGTCTTGTCTTGTCTTGTCTTGTCATGTCTTGTCTTGTGATGTCATGTCATGTCGTGTGTTGTGTTGTTTTGTCTTGTCATGTCTTGTCTTGTCTTGTCTTGTCTTGTCTTGTGATGTCATGTCATGTCGTGTGGTGTGTTGTTTTGTCTTGTCATATCATGTCTTGTCTTGTCTTGTCTTGTCTTGTCTTGTCTTGTCTTGTCATGTCTTGTCTTGTCTTGTCTTGTCTTGTCTTGTCTTGTCATGTCTTGTCTTGTCTTGTCTTGTCTTGTCTTGTCTTGTCTTGTCTTGTCTTGTCTTGTCTTGTCTTGTCTTGTCTTGTCTTGTCTTGTCTTGTCTTGTCTTGTCTTGTCTTGTCTTGTCTTGTTTTGTCTTGTCTTCTCTTGTCTTGTCTTGTCTTGTCTTGTCTTGTGATGTCATGTCATGTGTTGTGTTGTTTTGTCTTGTCATGTCTTGTCTTGTCTTGTCTTGTCTTGTCTTGTGATGTCATGTCATGTCGTGTGGTGTGTTGTTTTGTCTTGTCATGTCATGTCTTGTCTTGTCTTGTCTTGTCTTGTCTTGTCTTGTCTTGTCTTGTCTTGTCTTGTCTTGTCATGTCTTGTCTTGTCTTGTCTTGCCTTGTCTTGTCTTGTCTTGTCTTGTCGTGTGTTGTGTTGTTTTGTCTTGTCATGTCTTGTCTTGTCTTGTCTTGTCCTGTCCTGTCTTGTCTTGTCATGTCATGTCATGTCATGTCATGTCATGTCATGTCATGTCGTGTGTTGTGTTGTCTTGTCTTGTCTTGTCATGTCTTGTCTTGTCTTGTCTTGTCCTGTCTTGTCTTGTCTTGTCTTGTCTTGTCTTGTCTTGTCATGTCTTGTCTTGTCTTGTCTTGTCTTGTCTTGTCTTGTCTTGTCTTGTCTTGTCTTGTCTTGTCTTGTCTTGTCTTGTCTTGTCCTGTCTTGTCCTGTCCTGACGTGTGTTGTGTTGTTTTGTCTTGTCTTGTTTTGTCTTGTTTTGTCTTGCTTTGTCTTGTCATGTCATGTCCTGTCCTGTCCTGTCGTGTGTTGTGTTGTTTTGTCTTGTCTTGTGTTGTTTTGTCGTGTCATGTCTTGTCTTGTCTTGTCTTGTCTTGTCTTGTCTTGTCCTGTCCTGTCGTGTGTAGTGTTGTTTTGTCTTGTCTTGTCATGTCGTGTGTTGTCTTGTCTTGTTTTGTCTTGTCTTGTTTTGTCTTGTCTTGTCTTGTCTTGTCATGTCATGTCATGTCATGTCGTGTGTTGTGTTGTGTTGTTTTGTCTTGTCATGTCTTGTCTTGTCTTGTCTTGTTTTGTCTTGTCATGTCATGTCTTGTGTTGTTTTGTCATGTCTTGTCTTGTCTTGTCTTGTCTTGTCTTGTCTTGTCTTGTCATGTTGTGTGTTGTGTTGTTTTGTCTTGTCATGTCTTATATTGTCTTGTCTTGTCTTGTGATGTCATGTCATGTCGTGTGTTGTGTTGTGTTGTTTTGTCTTGTCTTGTCTTGTCTTATCTTGTGATGTCATGTCATGTCGTGTGTTGTGTTGTTTTGTCTTGTCTTGTCTTGTCTTGTCTTGTCTTGTCTTGTCTTGTCTTGTCTTGTCTTGTCTTGTCATGTCTTGTCTTGTCTTGTCTTGTCTTGTCATGTCTTGTCTTGTCTTGTCTTGCCTTGTCTTGTCTTGTCTTGTCTTGTCTTGTGTTGTGTTGTTTTGTCTTGTCATGTCTTGCCTTGTCTTGTCTTGTCCTGTCCTGTCCTGTCTTGTCTTGTCATGTCATGTCATGTCATGTCATGTCGTGTGTTGTGTTGTCTTGTCTTGTCTTGTTTTGTCTTGTCATGTCTTGTCTTGTCTTGTCTTGTCCAGTCTTGTCTTGTCTTGTCTTGTCATGTCTTGTCTTGTCTTGTCTTGTCTTGTCTTGTCTTGTCTTGTCTTGTCTTGTCTTGCTTGTCTTGTCTTGTCTTGTCTTGTCTTGTCTTGTCTTGTCTTGTCTTGTCTTGTCTTGTCTTGTCTTGTCTTGTCTTGTCTTGTCTTGTCTTGTCTTGTCATGTCGTGTGTTGTGTTGTTTTGTCTTGTCATGTCTTATATTGTCTTGTCTTGTCTTGTCTTGTCTTGTCTTGTCTTGTCTTGTCGTGTGTTGTGTTGTTTTGTCTTGTCTTGTCCTGTCTTGTCTTGTCTTCTCGTGTCCTGTCCTGACGTTTGTTGTGTTGTTTTGTCTTGTCTTGTTTTGTCTTGTTTTGTCTTGTATTGTCTTGTCTTGTCTTGTCTTGTCTTGTTTTATGTTGTCATGTAATGTCAAGTCGTGTGTTGTGTTGTTTTGTCTTATCTTGTCTTGTCTTGTCTTGTCTTGTGATGTCATGTCATGTCGTGTGCTGTGTTGTTTTGTCTTGTCATGTCTTGTCTTGTTTTGTCTTGTCTTGTCTTGTTTTATGTTGTCATGTAATGAGATGTCATGTGTTGTGTTGTTTTGTCTTGTCTTGTCTTCTCTTGTCTTGTCTTGTCTTGTCATGTCGTGTGTTGTGTTGTTTTGTCTTGTCTTGTCTTGTCTTGTCTTGTCTTGTCTTGTCTTGTTTTTCTTGTTTTGTCTTGTCTTGTCTTGTTTTGTCATGTAATGTCATGTCGTGTGTTGTGTTGTTTTGTCTTGTCTTGTGTTGTTTTGTCGTGTCTTGTCTTGTCTTGTCTTGTCTTGTCTTGTCTTGTGTTGTCTTGTGTTGTCTTGTCTTGTCCTGTCTTGTCTTGTCTTGTCATGTCTTGTCTTGTCTTGCCTTGTCTTGTCTTGTCTTGTCTTGTCTTGTCCTGTCCTGGCGTGTGTTGTGTTGTTTTGTCTTGTCTTGCTTTGTCTTGTCATGTCTTATCTTGTCTTGTCTTGTCTTGTCTTGTGATGTCATGTCATGTCGTGTGTTGTGTTGTTTTGTCTTGTCTTGTCTTGTCTTGTCTTGTCTTGTCTTGTCTTGTGATGTCATGTCATGTCGTGTGTTGTGTTGTCTTGTCTTGTCTTGCCTTGTCTTGTCTTGTCTTGTCTTGTCCTGTCCTGACGTGTGTTGTGTTGTTTTGTCTTGTCTTGCTTTGTCTTGTCATGTCTTATCTTGTCTTGTCTTGTCTTGTCTTGTCTTGTCTTGTCTTGTCTTGTCTTGTCTTGTCTTGTCTTGTCTTGTCTTGTCTTGTCTTGTCTTGTCTTGTCTTGTCTTGTCTTGTCTTGTCTTGTCTTGTCTTGTCTTGTCTTGTCTTGTCTTGTCTTGTCTTGTCTTGTCTTGTCTTGTCTTGTCTTGTCTTGTCTTGTCTTGTCTTGTCTTGTCTTGTCTTGTCTTGTCTTGTCTTGTCTTGTCTTGTCCTGTCTTGTCCTGTCCTGACGTGTGTTGTGTTGTTTTGTCTTGTCTTGTTTTGTCTTGTTTTGTCTTGCTTTGTCTTGTCATGTCTTGTCTTGTCTTGTCCTGTCCTGTCGTGTGTTGTGTTGTTTTGTCTTGTCTTGTGTTGTTTTGTCGTGTCATGTCTTGTCTTGTCTTGTCTTGTCTTGTCTTGTCTTGTCTTGTCTTGTCTTGTCTTGTCCTGTCCTGTCGTGTGTTGTGTTGTTTTGTCTTGTCTTGTCATGTCGTGTGTTGTCTTGTCTTGTTTTGTCTTGTCATGTCTTATATTGTCTTGTCTTGTCTTGTCATGTCATGTCATGTCATGTCGTGTGTTGTGTTGTTTTGTCTTGTCTTGTCTTGTCTTGCCTTGTCTTGTCATGTCTTGTCTTGTCTTGTCTTGTCTTGTATTGTCTTGTCTTGTTTTGTCTTGTCTTGTCTTGTCTTGTCATGTCATGTCATGTCATGTCGTGTGTTGTGTTGTGTTGTGTTGTTTTGTCTTGTCTTATTTTGTCTTGTCATGTCTTATCTTGTCTTGTCTTGTCTTGTCTTGTCTTGTCTTGTCTTGTCTTGTCTTGTCTTGTCTTGTCTTGTCTTGTCTTGTCTTGTCTTATCTGGTCTTGTCTTGTCTTGTCTTGTCTTGTCTTGTCTTGTCTTGTCTTGTCTTGTCTTGTCTTGTCTTGTCATGTCGTGTGTTGTGTTGTTTTGTCTTGTCTTGTGTTGTTTTGTCGTGTCATGTCTTGTCTTGTCTTGTCTTGTCTTGTCCTGTCGTGTGTTGTGTTGTTTTGTCTTGTCTTGTCATGTCGTGTGTTGTCTTGTCTTATTTTGTCTTGTCATGTCTTATATTGTCTTGTCTTGTCTTGTCTTGTCATGTCATGTCATGTCATGTCGTGTGTTGTGTTGTTTTGTCTTTTCTTGTTTTGTCTTGTCATGTCTTGTCTTGTCTTGTCTTGTCTTGTCTTGTCTTGTCATGTCTTGTCTTGTCTTGTCTTGTCTTGTCTTGTCTTGTCTTGTCTTGTATTGTCTTGTCTTGTCTTGTCTTGTCTTGCCTTGTCTTGCCTTGTCTTGTATTGTCTTGTCTTGTCTTGTCCTGTCCTGACGTGTGTTGTGTTGTTTTGTCTTGTCTTGCTTTGTCTTGTCATGTCTTATCTTGTCTTGTCTTGTCTTGTGATGTCATGTCATGTCGTGTGTTGTCTTGTCTTGTCTTGTCTTGTCTTGTCTTGTCTTGTCTTGTCTTGTCTTGTCTTGTCTTGTCTTGTCTTGCCTTGTCTTGTCTTGTCTTGTCTTGTCATGTCTTGTCTTGTCTTGTCTTGTCTTGTCTTGTCTTGTCTTGTCTTGTCTTGTCTTGTCTTGTCTTGTCTTGTCTTGTCTTGCCTTGTCTTGTCTTGCCTTGTCTTGTCATGTCGTGTGTTGTGTTGTTTTGTCTTGTCTTGACTTGTCTTGTCTTGTCTGGTCTTGTCTTGTCTTGTCTTGTCTTGTCTTGTCTTGTCTTGTCCTGTCTTGTCTTGTCTTCTCGTGTCCTGTCCTGACGTTTGTTGTGTTGTTTTGTCTTGTCTTGTTTTGTCTTGTTTTGTCTTGTATTGTCTTGTCTTGTCTTGTCTTGTCTTGTTTTATGTTGTCATGTAATGTCAAGTCGTGTGTTGTGTTGTTTTGTCTTATCTTGTCTTGTCTTGTCTTGTCTTGTGATGTCATGTCATGTCGTGTGCTGTGTTGTTTTGTCTTGTTTTGTCTTGTATTGTCTTGTCTTGTTTTATGTTGTCATGTAATGTCAAGTCGTGTGTTGTGTTGTTTTGTCTTGTCTTGACTTGTCTTGTCTTGTCTGGTCTTGTCTTGTCTTGTCTTGTCTTGTCTTGTCCTGTCTTGTCTTGTCTTCTCGTGTCCTGTCCTGACGTTTGTTGTGTTGTTTTGTCTTGTCTTGTTTTGTCTTGTTTTGTCTTGTATTGTCTTGTCTTGTCTTGTCTTGTCTTGTTTTATGTTGTCATGTAATGTCAAGTCGTGTGTTGTTTTGTCTTGTCTTGTTTTGTCTTGTCTTGTCTTGTTTTATGTTGTCATGTAATGTCATGTCATGTGTTGTGTTGTTTTGTCTTGTCTTGTCTTCTCTTGTCTTGTCTTGTCTTGTCTTGTCATGTCTTGTCTTGTCTTGTCTTGTCTTGTCTTGTCTTGTATTGTCTTGTCTTGTCTTGTCTTGCCTTGTCTTGCCTTGTCTTGTATTGTCTTGTCTTGTCTTGTCCTGTCCTGACGTGTGTTGTGTTGTTTTGTCTTGTCTTGCTTTGTCTTGTCATGTCTTATCTTGTCTTGTCTTGTCTTGTCTTGTGATGTCATGTCATGTCGTGTGTTATCTTGTCTTGTCTTGTCTTGTCTTGTCTTGTCTTGTCTTGTCTTGTCTTGTCTTGTCTTGTCTTGTCTTGTCTTGTCTTGTCTTGTCTTGTCTTGTCTTGTCTTGTCTTGTCTTGTCTTGTCTTGTCTTGTCTTGTCTTGTCTTGTCTTGTCTTGTCTTGTCTTGTCTTGTCTTGTCTTGTCTTGTCTTGCCTTGTCTTGTCTTGTCTTGTCTTGTCATGTCTTGTCTTGTCTTGTCTTGTCTTGTCTTGTCTTGTCTTGTCTTGTCTTGTCTTGTCTTGTCTTGTCTTGTCTTGTCTTGTCTTGTCTTGTCTTGCCTTGTCTTGTCTTGCCTTGTCTTGTCATGTCGTGTGTTGTGTTGTTTTGTCTTGTCTTGACTTGTCTGGTCTTGTCTTGTCTTGTCTTGTCTTGTCTTGTCCTGTCTTGTCTTGTCTTCTCGTGTCCTGTCCTGACGTTTGTTGTGTTGTTTTGTCTTGTCTTGTTTTGTCTTGTTTTGTCTTGTATTGTCTTGTCTTGTCTTGTCTTGTCTTGTTTTATGTTGTCATGTAATGTCAAGTCGTGTGTTGTGTTGTTTTGTCTTATCTTGTCTTGTCTTGTCTTGTCTTGTGATGTCATGTCATGTCGTGTGCTGTGTTGTTTTGTCTTGTTTTGTCTTGTATTGTCTTGTCTTGTCTTGTCTTGTCTTGTTTTATGTTGTCATGTAATGTCAAGTCGTGTGTTGTTTTGTCTTGTCTTGTTTTGTCTTGTCTTGTCTTGTTTTATGTTGTCATGTAATGTCATGTCATGTGTTGTGTTGTTTTGTCTTGTCTTGTCTTCTCTTGTCTTGTCTTGTCTTGTCTTGTCATGTCTTGTCTTGTCTTGTCTTGTCTTGTCTTGTCTTGTCTTGTATTGTCTTGTCTTGTCTTGTCTTGCCTTGTCTTGCCTTGTCTTGTATTGTCTTGTCTTGTCTTGTCCTGTCCTGACGTGTGTTGTGTTGTTTTGTCTTGTCTTGCTTTGTCTTGTCATGTCTTATCTTGTCTTGTCTTGTCTTGTCTTGTGATGTCATGTCATGTCGTGTGTTGTCTTGTCTTGTCTTGTCTTGTCTTGTCTTGTCTTGTCTTGTCTTGTCTTGTCTTGTCTTGTCTTGTCTTGTCTTGTCTTGTCTTGTCTTGTCTTGTCTTGCCTTGTCTTGTCTTGTCTTGTCTTGTCATATCTTGTCTTGTCTTGTCTTGTCTTGTCTTGTCTTGTCTTGTCTTGTCTTGTCTTGTCTTGTCTTGTCTTGTCTTGTCTTGTCTTGTCTTGTCTTGCCTTGTCTTGTCTTGCCTTGTCTTGTCATGTCGTGTGTTGTGTTGTTTTGTCTTGTCTTGACTTGTCTTGTCTTGTCTGGTCTTGTCTTGTCTTGTCTTGTCTTGTCTTGTCCTGTCTTGTCTTGTCTTCTCGTGTCCTGTCCTGACGTTTGTTGTGTTGTTTTGTCTTGTCTTGTTTTGTCTTGTTTTGTCTTGTATTGTCTTGTCTTGTCTTGTCTTGTCTTGTTTTATGTTGTCATGTAATGTCAAGTCGTGTGTTGTGTTGTTTTGTCTTATCTTGTCTTGTCTTGTCTTGTCTTGTGATGTCATGTCATGTCGTGTGCTGTGTTGTTTTGTCTTGTTTTGTCTTGTATTGTCTTGTCTTGTCTTGTCTTGTCTTGTTTTATGTTGTCATGTAATGTCAAGTCGTGTGTTGTGTTGTTTTGTCTTGTCTTGACTTGTCTTGTCTTGTCTGGTCTTGTCTTGTCTTGTCTTGTCTTGTCTTGTCTTGTCTTGTCCTGTCTTGTCTTGTCTTCTCGTGTCCTGTCCTGACGTTTGTTGTGTTGTTTTGTCTTGTCTTGTTTTGTCTTGTTTTGTCTTGTTTTGTCTTGTATTGTCTTGTCTTGTCTTGTCTTGTCTTGTTTTATGTTGTCATGTAATGTCAAGTCGTGTGTTGTTTTGTCTTGTCTTGTTTTGTCTTGTCTTGTCTTGTTTTATGATGTCATGTAATGTCATGTCATGTGTTGTGTTGTGTTGTTTTGTCTTGTCATGTCTTATATTGTCTTGTCTTGTCTTGTCTTGTCTTGTCTTGTCTTGTCTTGTTTTTCTTGTTTTGTCTTGTCTTGTCTTGTTTTGTCATGTAATGTCATGTCGTGTGTTGTGTTGTTTTGTCTTGTCTTGTGTTGTTTTGTCGTGTCTTGTCTTGTCTTGTCTTGTCTTGTCTTGTCTTGTCTTGTCTTGTCTTGTGTTGTCTTGTGTTTTCTTGTCTTGTCCTGTCTTGTCTTGTCTTGTCATGTCTTGTCTTGTCTTGTCTTGCCTTGTCTTGTCTTGTCTTGTCCTGTCCTGACGTGTGTTGTGTTGTTTTGTCTTGTCTTGCTTTGTCTTGTCATGTCTTATCTTGTCTTGTCTTGTCTTGTCTTGTGATGTCATGTCATGTCGTGTGTTGTGTTGTTTTGTCTTGTCTTTTCTTGTCTTGTCTTGTCTTGTGATGTCATGTCATGTCGTGTGTTGTGTTGTCTTGTCTTGCCTTGTCTTGCCTTGTCTTGTCTTGTCCTGTCCTGACGTGTGTTGTGTTGTTTTGTCTTGTCTTGTAATGTCTTATCTTGTCTTGTCTTGTCTTGTCTTGTCTTGTCTTGTCTTGTCTTGTCTTGTCTTGTCTTGTCTTGTCTTGTCTTGTCTTGTCTTGTCTTGTCTTGTCTTGTCTTGTCTTGTCTTGCCCTGTCTTGTCCTGTCTTGTCCTGTCCTGACGTGTGTTGTGTTGTTTTGTCTTGTCTTGTTTTGTCTTGTTTTGTCTTGCTTTGTCTTGTCATGTCTTGTCTTGTCTTGTCCTGTCCTGTCGTGTGTTGTGTTGTTTTGTCTTGTCTTGTGTTGTTTTGTCTTGTCTTGTCTTGTCTTGTCTTGTCTTGTCTTGTCTTGTCTTGTCTTGTCTTGTCCTGTCCTGTCGTGTGTTGTGTTGTTTTGTCTTGTCTTGTCATGTCGTGTGTTGTCTTGTCTTGTTTTGTCTTGTCATGTCTTATATTGTCTTGTCTTGTCTTGTCATGTCATGTCATGTCATGTCGTGCGTTGTGTTGTTTTGTCTTGTCTTGTTTTGTCTTGTCATGTCTTGTCTTGTCTTGTCTTGCCTTGTCTTGTCATGTCTTGTCTTGTCTTGTCTTGTCTTGTATTGTCTTGTCTTGTTTTGTCTTGTCTTGTCTTGTCTTGTCATGTCATGTCATGTCATGTCGTGTGTTGTGTTGTGTTGTTTTGTCTTGTCTTATTTTGTCTTGTCATGTCTTATCTTGTCTTGTCTTGTCTTGTCTTGTCTTGTCTTGTCTTGTCTTGTCTTGTCTTGTCTTGTCTTATCTGGTCTTGTCTTGTCTTGTCTTGTCTTGTCTTGTCTTGTCTTGTCTTGTCTTGTCTTGTCTTGTCTTGTCATGTCGTGTGTTGTGTTGTTTTGTCTTGTCTTGTGTTGTTTTGTCGTGTCATGTCTTGTCTTGTCTTGTCTTGTCTTGTCTTGTCTTGTCTTGTCTTGTCCTGTCCTGTCGTGTGTTGTGTTGTTTTGTCTTGTCTTGTCATGTCGTGTATTGTCTTGTCTTGTTTTGTCTTGTCATGTCTTATATTGTCTTGTCTTGTCTTGTCTTGTCATGTCATGTCATGTCATGTCGTGTGTTGTGTTGTTTTGTCTTTTCTTGTTTTGTCTTGTCATGTCTTGTCTTGTCTTGTCTTGTCTTGTCATGTCTTGTCTTGTCTTGTCTTGTCTTGTCTTGTCTTGTATTGTCTTGTCTTGTTTTGTCTTGTCTTGTCTTGTCATGTCATGTCATGTCATGTCGTGTGTTGTGTTGTGTTGTTTTGTCTTGTCTTATTTTGTCTTGTCATGTCTTATCTTGTCTTGTCTTGTCTTGTCTTGTCTTGTCTTGTCTTGTCTTGTCTTATCTGGTCTTGTCTTGTCTTGTCTTGTCTTGTCTTGTCTTGTCTTGTCTTGTCTTGTCTTGTCTTGTCTTGTCTTGTCTTGTCTTGTCTTGTTTTGTCTTGTCATGTCTTGTCTTGTCTTGTCTTGTCCTGTCTTGTCTTGTCTTGTCTTGTCTTGTCTTGTCTTCTCTTGTCTTGTCTTGTCTTGTCTTGTCTTGTCATGTCTTGTCTTGTCTTGTCTTGTCTTGTCTTGTCATGTCTTGTCTTGTCTTGTCTTGTCTTGTCTTGTCTTGTCTTGTCTTGTCTTGTCTTGTCTTGTCTTGTCTTGTCTTGTCTTGTCTTGTCTTGTCTTGTCTTGTCTTGTCTTGTCTTGTCTTGTCTTGTCTTGTCTTGTCTTGTCTTGTCTTGTCTTGTCTTGTCTTCTCTTGTCTTGTCTTGTCTTGTCTTGTCTTGTGATGTCATGTCATGTGTTGTGTTGTTTTGTCTTGTCATGTCTTGTCTTGTCTTGTCTTGTCTTGTCTTGTCTTGTCTTGTCTTGTCTTGTCTTGTCTTGTCTTGTCTTGTATTGTCTTGTCTTGTTTTGTCTTGTCTTGTCTTGTCTTGTCATGTCATGTCATGTCATGTCGTGTGTTGTGTTGTGTTGTTTTGTCTTGTCTTATTTTGTCTTGTCATGTCTTATCTTGTCTTGTCTTGTCTTGTCTTGTCTTGTCTTGTCTTGTCTTGTCTTGTCTTGTCTTGTCTTATCTGGTCTTGTCTTGTCTTGTCTTGTCTTGTCTTGTCTTGTCTTGTCTTGTCTTGTCTTGTCTTGTCTTGTCATGTCGTGTGTTGTGTTGTTTTGTCTTGTCTTGTCTTGTATTGTCTTGTCTTGTTTTGTCTTGTCTTGTCTTGTCTTGTCATGTCATGTCATGTCATGTCGTGTGTTGTGTTGTGTTGTTTTGTCTTGTCTTATTTTGTCTTGTCATGTCTTATCTTGTCTTGTCTTGTCTTGTCTTGTCTTGTCTTGTCTTGTCTTGTCTTGTCTTGTCTTATCTGGTCTTGTCTTGTCTTGTCTTGTCTTGTCTTGTCTTGTCTTGTCTTGTCTTGTCTTGTCTTGTCTTGTCTTGTCTTGTCTTGTCTTGTCTTGTCTTGTCTTGTCTTGTATTGTCTTGTCTTGTTTTGTCTTGTCTTGTCTTGTCTTGTCATGTCATGTCATGTCATGTCGTGTGTTGTGTTGTGTTGTTTTGTCTTGTCTTGCTTTGTCTTGTCATGTCTTATCTTGTCTTGTCTTGTCTTGTCTTGTGATGTCATGTCATGTCGTGTGTTGTGTTGTTTTGTCTTGTCTTTTCTTGTCTTGTCTTGTCTTGTGATGTCATGTCATGTCGTGTGTTGTGTTGTCTTGTCTTGCCTTGTCTTGCCTTGTCTTGTCTTGTCCTGTCCTGACGTGTGTTGTGTTGTTTTGTCTTGTCTTGTAATGTCTTATCTTGTCTTGTCTTGTCTTGTCTTGTCTTGTCTTGTCTTGTCTTGTCTTGTCTTGTCTTGTCTTGTCTTGTCTTGTCTTGTCTTGTCTTGTCTTGTCTTGTCTTGTCTTGTCTTGTCTTGCCCTGTCTTGTCCTGTCTTGTCCTGTCCTGACGTGTGTTGTGTTGTTTTGTCTTGTCTTGTTTTGTCTTGTTTTGTCTTGCTTTGTCTTGTCATGTCTTGTCTTGTCTTGTCCTGTCCTGTCGTGTGTTGTGTTGTTTTGTCTTGTCTTGTGTTGTTTTGTCTTGTCTTGTCTTGTCTTGTCTTGTCTTGTCTTGTCTTGTCTTGTCTTGTCTTGTCTTGTCCTGTCCTGTCGTGTGTTGTGTTGTTTTGTCTTGTCTTGTCATGTCGTGTGTTGTCTTGTCTTGTTTTGTCTTGTCATGTCTTATATTGTCTTGTCTTGTCTTGTCATGTCATGTCATGTCATGTCGTGCGTTGTGTTGTTTTGTCTTGTCTTGTTTTGTCTTGTCATGTCTTGTCTTGTCTTGTCTTGCCTTGTCTTGTCATGTCTTGTCTTGTCTTGTCTTGTCTTGTATTGTCTTGTCTTGTTTTGTCTTGTCTTGTCTTGTCTTGTCATGTCATGTCATGTCATGTCGTGTGTTGTGTTGTGTTGTTTTGTCTTGTCTTATTTTGTCTTGTCATGTCTTATCTTGTCTTGTCTTGTCTTGTCTTGTCTTGTCTTGTCTTGTCTTGTCTTGTCTTGTCTTATCTGGTCTTGTCTTGTCTTGTCTTGTCTTGTCTTGTCTTGTCTTGTCTTGTCTTGTCTTGTCTTGTCTTGTCATGTCGTGTGTTGTGTTGTTTTGTCTTGTCTTGTGTTGTTTTGTCGTGTCATGTCTTGTCTTGTCTTGTCTTGTCTTGTCTTGTCTTGTCTTGTCTTGTCCTGTCCTGTCGTGTGTTGTGTTGTTTTGTCTTGTCTTGTCATGTCGTGTATTGTCTTGTCTTGTTTTGTCTTGTCATGTCTTATATTGTCTTGTCTTGTCTTGTCTTGTCATGTCATGTCATGTCATGTCGTGTGTTGTGTTGTTTTGTCTTTTCTTGTTTTGTCTTGTCATGTCTTGTCTTGTCTTGTCTTGTCTTGTCATGTCTTGTCTTGTCTTGTCTTGTCTTGTCTTGTCTTGTATTGTCTTGTCTTGTTTTGTCTTGTCTTGTCTTGTCATGTCATGTCATGTCATGTCGTGTGTTGTGTTGTGTTGTTTTGTCTTGTCTTATTTTGTCTTGTCATGTCTTATCTTGTCTTGTCTTGTCTTGTCTTGTCTTGTCTTGTCTTGTCTTGTCTTGTCTTATCTGGTCTTGTCTTGTCTTGTCTTGTCTTGTCTTGTCTTGTCTTGTCTTGTCTTGTCTTGTCTTGTCTTGTCTTGTCTTGTCTTGTTTTGTCTTGTCATGTCTTGTCTTGTCTTGTCTTGTCCTGTCTTGTCTTGTCTTGTCTTGTCTTGTCTTGTCTTCTCTTGTCTTGTCTTGTCTTGTCTTGTCTTGTCATGTCTTGTCTTGTCTTGTCTTGTCTTGCCTTGTCATGTCTTGTCTTGTCTTGTCTTGTCTTGTCTTGTCTTGTCTTGTCTTGTCTTGTCTTGTCTTGTCTTGTCTTGTCTTGTCTTGTCTTGTCTTGTCTTGTCTTGTCTTGTCTTGTCTTGTCTTGTCTTGTCTTGTCTTGTCTTGTCTTGTCTTGTCTTGTCTTGTCTTGTCTTGTCTTCTCTTGTCTTGTCTTGTCTTGTCTTGTCTTGTGATGTCATGTCATGTGTTGTGTTGTTTTGTCTTGTCATGTCTTGTCTTGTCTTGTCTTGTCTTGTCTTGTCTTGTCTTGTCTTGTCTTGTCTTGTCTTGTCTTGTCTTGTCTTGTCTTGTCTTGTCTTGTCTTGTCTTGTCTTGTCTTGTCTTGTCTTGTCTTGTCTTGTCCTGTCTTGTCTTGTCTTGTCTTGTCTTGTCTTGTCTTGTCTTGTCTTGTCATGTCTTGTCTTGTCTTGTGATGTCATGTCATGTCGTGTGTTGTGTTGTTTTGTCTTGCTTTGTCTTGTCATGTCTTGTCTTGTCTTGTCCTGTCCTGTCGTGTGTTGTGTTGTTTTGTCTTGTCTTGTGTTGTCTTATCTTGTGATGTCATGTCATGTCGTGTGTTGTGTTGTTTTGTCTTGACATGTCTTGTCTTGTCTTGTCTTGTCTTATCTTGTGATGTCATGTCATGTCGTGTGTTGTGTTGTTTTGTCTTGTCTTGTCTTGTCTTGTCTTGTCTTGTCTTGTCTTGTCTTGTCTTGTCATGTCTTGTCTTGTCTTGTCTTGCCTTGTCTTGTCTTGTCTTGTCTTGTCGTGTGTTGTGTTGTTTTGTCTTGTCATGTCTTGTCTTGTCTTGTCTTGTCCTGTCCTGTCTTGTCTTGTCTTGTCATGTCATGTCATGTCATGTCATGTCGTGTGTTGTGTTGTCTTGTCTTGTCTTGTTTTGTCTTGTCATGTCTTGTCTTGTCTTGTCTTGTCCTGTCTTGTCTTGTCTTGTCTTGTCTTGTCATGTCTTGTCTTGTCTTGTCTTGTCTTGTCTTGTCTTGTCTTGTCTTGTCTTGTCTTGTCTTGTCTTGTCTTGTCTTGTCTTGTCTTGTCTTGTCTTGTCTTGTCTTCTCTTGTCTTGTCTTGTCTTGTCTTGTCTTGTCTTGTCTTGTCTTGTCTTGTCTTGTCTTGTCTTGTCTTGTCTTGTCTTGTCTTGTCTTGTCTTGTCTTCTCTTGTCTTGTCTTGTCTTGTCTTGTCTTGTCTTGTCTTGTCCTGTCTTGTCCTGACGTGTGTTGTGTTGTTTTGTCTTGCTTTGTCTTGTCATGTCTTGTCTTGTCTTGTCCTGTCCTGTCGTGTGTTGTGTTGTTTTGTCTTGTCTTGTGTTGTTTTGTCGTGTCATGTCTTGTCCTGTCGTGTGTTGTGTTGTTTTGTCTTGTCTTGTCATGTCGTGTGTTGTCTTGTCTTGTTTTGTCTTGTCATGTCTTATATTGTCTTGTCTTGTCTTGTCTTGTCATGTCATGTCATGTCATGTCGAGTGTTGTGTTGTTTTGTCTTTTCTTGTTTTGTCTTGTCATGTCTTGTCTTGTCTTGTCTTGTCTTGTCATGTCTTGTCTTGTCTTGTCTTGTCTTGTCTTGTCTTGTATTGTCTTGTCTTGTTTTGTCTTGTCTTGTCTTGTCTTGTCATGTCTTATCTGGTCTTGTCTTGTCTTGTCTTGTCTTGTCTTGTCTTGTCTTGTCTTGTCTTGTCTTGTCTTGTCTTGTCTTGTCATGTCGTGTGTTGTGTTGTTCTGTCTTGTCATGTCTTATATTGTCTGGTCTTGTCTTGTCTTGTCTTGTCATGTCATGTCATGTCCGTTGTTGTGTTGTTTTGTCTTTTCTTGTTTTGTCTTGTCAAGTCGTGTGTTGTGTTGTGTTGTTTTGTCTTGTCTTATTTTGTCTTGTCATGTCTTATCTTGTCTTGTCTTGTCTTGTCTTGTCTTGTCTTGTCTTGTCTTATCTGGTCTTGTCTTGTCTTGTCTTGTCTTGTCTTGTCTTGTCTTGTCATGTCGTGTGTTGTGTTGTTTTGTCTTGTCATGTCTTATATTGTCTGGTCTGGTCTTGTCTTGTCTTGTCTTGTCTTGTCTTGTCTTGTCTTGTCTTGTCTTGTCTTGTCTTGTCTTGTCTTGTCTTGTCTTGTGATGTCATGTCATGTCGTGTGTTGTGTTGTTTTGTCTTGTCATGTCTTGTCTTGTCTTGTCTTGTCTTGTCTTGTCTTGTGATGTCATGTCATGTCGTGTGGTGTGTTGTTTTGTCTTGTCATGTCATGTCTTGTCTGGTCTTGTCTTGTCATGTCTTGTCTTGTCTTGTCTTGTCTTGTCTTGTCATGTCTTGTCTTGTCTTGTCTTGTCTTGTCTTGTCTTGTCTTGTCTTGTCTTGTCTTGTCTTGTCTTGTCTTGTCTTGTCTTGTCTTGTCTTGTCTTGTCTTGTCTTGTCATGTCTTGTCTTGTCTTGTGATGTCATGTCATGTCGTGTGGTGTGTTGTTTTGTCATGTCTTGTCTTGTCTTGTCTTGTCATGTCTTGTCTTGTCTTGTCTTGTCTTGTCTTGTCTTGTCATGTCATGTGTTGTGTTGTTTTGTCTTGTCATGTCTTGTCTTGTCTTGTCCTGTCCTGTCGTGTGTTGTGTTGTTTTGTCTTGTCTTGTGTTGTTTTGTCGTGTCATGTCTTGTCTTGTCTTGTCTTGTCTTGTCTTGTCTTGTCTTGTCTTGTCTTGTCCTGTCCTGTCGTGTGTTGTGTTGTTTTGTCTTGTCTTGTCATGTCGTGTGTTGTCTTGTCTTGTTTTGTCTTGTCATGTCTTATATTGTCTTGTCTTGTCTTGTCTTGTCATGTCATGTCATGTCATGTCGAGTGTTGTGTTGTTTTGTCTTTTCTTGTTTTGTCTTGCCATGTCTTGTCTTGTCTTGTCTTGTCTTGTCATGTCTTGTCTTGTCTTGTCTTGTCTTGTCTTGTCTTGTATTGTCTTGTCTTGTTTTGTCTTGTCTTGTCTTGTCTTGTTATGTCTTATCTGGTCTTGTCTTGTCTTGTCTTGTCTTGTCTTGTCTTGTCTTGTCTTGTCTTGTCTTGTCTTGTCATGTCGTGTGTTGTGTTGTTTTGTCTTGTCATGTCTTATATTGTCTGGTCTTGTCTTGTCTTGTCTTGTCATGTCATGTCATGTCCGTTGTTGTGTTGTTTTGTCTTTTCTTGTTTTGTCTTGTCATGTCGTGTGTTGTGTTGTGTTGTTTTGTCTTGTCTTATTTTGTCTTGTCATGTCTTATCTTGTCTTGTCTTGTCTTGTCTTGTCTTGTCTTGTCTTGTCTTGTCTTGTCTTGTCTTGTCTTATCTGGTCTTGTCTTGTCTTGTCTTGTCTTGTCTTGTCTTGTCTTGTCATGTCGTGTGTTGTGTTGTTTTGTCTTGTCATGTCTTATATTGTCTGGTCTTGTCTTGTCTTGTCTTGTCTTGTCTTGTCTTGTCTTGTCTTGTCTTGTCTTGTCTTGTCTTGTCTTGTCTTGTCTTGTCTTGTCTTGTCTTGTCTTGTCTTGTCTTGTCTTGTCTTGTCTTGTCTTGTCTTGTCTTGTCTTGTCTTGTCTTGTCTTGTCTTGTCTTGTCTTGTGATGTCATGTCATGTCGTGTGTTGTGTTGTTTTGTCTTGTCATGTCTTGTCTTGTCTTGTCTTGTCTTGTGATGTCATGTCATGTCGTGTGGTGTGTTGTTTTGTCTTGTCATGTCATGTCTTGTCTTGTCTTGTCTTGTCATGTCTTGTCTTGTCTTGTCTTGTCTTGTCTTGTCATGTCTTGTCTTGTCTTGTCTTGTCTTGTCTTGTCTTGTCTTGTCTTGTCTTGTCTTGTCTTGTCATGTCTTGTCTTGTCTTGTGATGTCATGTCATGTCGTGTGGTGTGTTGTTTTGTCATGTCTTGTCTTGTCTTGTCTTGTCATGTCTTGTCTTGTCTTGTCTTGTCTTGTCTTGTCATGTCATGTGTTGTGTTGTTTTGTGTTGTCATGTCTTGTCTTGTCTTGTCTTGTCTTGTCTTGTGATGTCATGTCATGTCGTGCGGTGTGTTGTTTTGTCTTGTCATGTCATGTCTTGTCTTGTCTTGTCCTGTCCTGTCGTGTGTTGTGTTGTTTTGTCTTGTCTTGTCATGTCGTGTGTTGTCTTGTCTTGTTTTGTCTTGTCATGTCTTATATTGTCTTGTCTTGTCTTGTCTTGTCATGTCATGTCATGTCATGTCGTGTGTTGTCTTGTCTTGTCTTGTCTTGTCATGTCTTGTCTTGTCTTGTGATGTCATGTCATGTCGTGTGGTGTGTTGTTTTGTCTTGTCATGTCATGTCTTGTCTTGTCTTGTCTTGTCATGTCTTATATTGTCTTGTCTTGTCTTGTCATGTCTTGTCTTGTCTTGTCTTGTCTTGTCTTGTCTTGTCTTGTCTTGTCTTGTCTTGTCTTGTCTTGTCTTGTCTTGTCATGTCTTGTCTTGTCTTGTCTTGTCTTGTGATGTCATGTCATGTCGTGTGGTGTGTTGTTTTGTCTTGTCATGTCATGTCATGTGTTGTTTTGTCATGTCTTGTCTTGTCTTGTCTTGTCTTGTCATGTCTTGTCTTGTCTTGTCTTGTCTTGTGATGTCATGTCATGTCGTGTGGTGTGTTGTTTTGTCTTGTCATGTCATGTCATGTGTTGTTTTGTCATGTCTTGTCTTGTCTTGTCTTGTCTTGTGATGTCATGTCATGTCGTGTGTTGTGTTGTTTTGTCTTGTCATGTCTTGTCTTGTCTTGTCTTGTCTTGTGATGTCATGTCATGTCGTGTGGTGTGTTGATTTGTCTTGTCATGTCATGTCTTGTCTGGTCTTGTCTTGTCATGTCTTGTCTTGTCTTGTCTTGTCTTGTGATGTCATGTCATGTCGTGTGTTGTGTTGTTTTGTCTTGTCATGTCATGTCTTGTCTGGTCTTGTCTTGTCATGTCTTGTCTTGTCTTGTCTTGTCTTGTCTTGTCATGTCTTGTCTTGTCTTGTCTTGTCTTGTCTTGTCTTGTCTTGTCTTGTCTTGTCTTGTCTTGTCTTGTCTTGTCTTGTCTTGTCTTGTCTTGTCTTGTCTTGTCATGTCTTGTCTTGTCTTGTGATGTCATGTCATGTCGTGTGTTGTGTTGTTTTGTCTTGTCATGTCTTATATTGTCTGGTCTGGTCTTGTCTTGTCTTGTCTTGTCTTGTCTTGTCTTGTCTTGTCTTGTCTTGTGATGTCATGTCATGTCGTGTGTTGTGTTGTTTTGTCTTGTCATGTCTTGTCTTGTCTTGTCTTGTCTTGTGATGTCATGTCATGTCGTGTGGTGTGTTGTTTTGTCTTGTCATGTCATGTCTTGTCTGGTCTTGTCTTGTCATGTCTTGTCTTGTCTTGTCTTGTCTTGTCTTGTCATGTCTTGTCTTGTCTTGTCTTGTCTTGTCTTGTCTTGTCTTGTCTTGTCTTGTCTTGTCTTGTCTTGTCTTGTCTTGTCTTGTCTTGTCTTGTCATGTCTTGTCTTGTCTTGTGATGTCATGTCATGTCGTGTGGTGTGTTGTTTTGTCATGTCTTGTCTTGTCTTGTCTTGTCATGTCTTGTCTTGTCTTGTCTTGTCTTGTCTTGTCTTGTCATGTCATGTGTTGTGTTGTTTTGTCTTGTCATGTCTTGTCTTGTCTTGTCCTGTCCTGTCGTGTGTTGTGTTGTTTTGTCTTGTCTTGTGTTGTTTTGTCGTGTCATGTCTTGTCTTGTCTTGTCTTGTCTTGTCTTGTCTTGTCTTGTCTTGTCTTGTCTTGTCCTGTCCTGTCGTGTGTTGTGTTGTTTTGTCTTGTCTTGTCATGTCGTGTGTTGTCTTGTCTTGTTTTGTCTTGTCATGTCTTATATTGTCTTGTCTTGTCTTGTCTTGTCATGTCATATCATGTCATGTCGAGTGTTGTGTTGTTTTGTCTTTTCTTGTTTTGTCTTGCCATGTCTTGTCTTGTCTTGTCTTGTCTTGTCATGTCTTGTCTTGTCTTGTCTTGTCTTGTCTTGTCTTGTATTGTCTTGTCTTGTTTTGTCTTGTCTTGTCTTGTCTTGTCATGTCTTATCTGGTCTTGTCTTGTCTTGTCTTGTCTTGTCTTGTCTTGTCTTGTCTTGTCTTGTCTTGTCTTGTCTTGTCTTGTCTTGTCTTGTCTTGTCATGTCGTGTGTTGTGTTGTTTTGTCTTGTCATGTCTTATATTGTCTGGTCTTGTCTTGTCTTGTCTTGTCATGTCATGTCATGTCCGTTGTTGTGTTGTTTTGTCTTTTCTTGTTTTGTCTTGTCATGTCGTGTGTTGTGTTGTGTTGTTTTGTCTTGTCTTATTTTGTCTTGTCATGTCTTATCTTGTCTTGTCTTGTCTTGTCTTGTCTTGTCTTGTCTTGTCTTGTCTTGTCTTGTCTTATCTGGTCTTGTCTTGTCTTGTCTTGTCTTGTCTTGTCTTGTCTTGTCTTGTCATGTCGTGTGTTGTGTTGTTTTGTCTTGTCATGTCTTATATTGTCTGGTCTTGTCTTGTCTTGTCTTGTCTTGTCTTGTCTTGTCTTGTCTTGTCTTGTCTTGTCTTGTCTTGTCTTGTCTTGTCTTGTCTTGTCTTGTCTTGTCTTGTCTTGTCTTGTCTTGTCTTGTCTTGTCTTGTCTTGTCTTGTGATGTCATGTCATGTCGTGTGTTGTGTTGTTTTGTCTTGTCATGTCTTGTCTTGTCTTGTCTTGTCTTGTGATGTCATGTCATGTCGTGTGGTGTGTTGTTTTGTCTTGTCATGTCATGTCTTGTCTTGTCTTGTCTTGTCATGTCTTGTCTTGTCTTGTCTTGTCTTGTCTTGTCATGTCTTGTCTTGTCTTGTCTTGTCTTGTCTTGTCTTGTCTTGTCTTGTCTTGTCTTGTCTTGTCTTGTCTTGTCATGTCTTGTCTTGTCTTGTGATGTCATGTCATGTCGTGTGGTGTGTTGTTTTGTCATGTCTTGTCTTGTCATGTCTTGTCTTGTCTTGTCTTGTCTTGTCTTGTCATGTCATGTGTTGTGTTGTTTTGTCTTGTCATGTCTTGTCTTGTCTTGTCTTGTCTTGTCTTGTGATGTCATGTCATGTCGTGTGGTGTGTTGTTTTGTCTTGTCATGTCATGTCTTGTCTTGTCTTGTCCTGTCCTGTCGTGTGTTGTGTTGTTTTGTCTTGTCTTGTCATGTCGTGTGTTGTCTTGTCTTGTTTTGTCTTGTCATGTCTTATATTGTCTTGTCTTGTCTTGTCTTGTCATGTCATGTCATGTCATGTCGTGTGTTGTCTTGTCTTGTCTTGTCATGTCTTGTCTTGTCTTGTGATGTCATGTCATGTCGTGTGGTGTGTTGTTTTGTCTTGTCATGTCATGTCTTGTCTTGTCTTGTCTTGTCATGTCTTATATTGTCTTGTCTTGTCTTGTCATGTCTTGTCTTGTCTTGTCTTGTCTTGTCTTGTCTTGTCTTGTCTTGTCTTGTCTTGTCTTGTCTTGTCTTGTCTTGTCTTGTCTTGTCTTGTCTTGTCTTGTCTTGTGATGTCATGTCATGTCGTGTGGTGTGTTGTTTTGTCTTGTCATGTCATGTCATGTGTTGTTTTGTCATGTCTTGTCTTGTCTTGTCTTGTCTTGTCTTGTCATGTTGTGTGTTGTGTTGTTTTGTCTTGTCATGTCTTATATTGTCTTGTCTTGTCTTGTGATGTCTTGTCTTGTCATGTCTTGTCTTGTCTTGTCTTGTCTTGTCTTGTCTTGTCTTGTCTTGTCTTGTCTTGTCTTGTCTTGTCTTGTCTTGTCTTGTCTTGTCTTGTCTTGTCTTGTCTTGTCATGTCTTGTCTTGTCTTGTGATGTCATGTCATGTCGTGTGGTGTGTTGTTTTGTCTTGTCATGTCATGTCATGTCTTGTCTTGTCTTGTCTTGTCTTGTCATGTCATGTCTTGTCTTGTCTTGTCTTGTCATGTCTTGTCTTGTCTTGTCTTGTCATGTCTTGTCTTGTCTTGTCTTGTCTTGTCTTGTCTTGTCTTGTCTTGTCTTGTCTTGTCTTGTCTTGTCTTGTCTTGTCTTGTCTTGTCATGTCTTGTCTTGTCTTGTGATGTCATGTCATGTCGTGTGGTGTGTTGTTTTGTCTTGTCATGTCATGTCTTGTCTTGTCTTGTCATGTCTTGTCTTGTCTTGTCTTGTCTTGTCTTGGCATGTCTTGTCTTGTCTTGTCTTGTCTTGTCTTGTCTTGTCTTGTCTTGTCTTGTCTTGTCTTGTCTTGTCTTGTCTTGTCTTGTCATGTCTTGTCTTGTCTTGTCTTGTCTTGTGATGTCATGTCATGTCGTGTGGTGTGTTGTTTTGTCTTGTCATGTCATGTCTTGTCTTGTCTTGTCTTGTCATGTCTTGTCTTGTCTTGTCTTGTCTTGTCTTGTCATGTCATGTGTTGTTTTGTCTTGTCTTGTCATGTCGTGTGTTGTCTTGTCATGTCTTGTCTTGTCTTGTCTTGTCTTGTCTTGTGATGTCATGTCATGTCGTGTGGTGTGTTGTTTTGTCTTGTCATGTCATGTCTTGTCTTGTCTTGTCATGTCTTGTCTTGTCTTGTCTTGTCTTGTCATGTCTTGTCTTGTCTTGTCATGTCTTGTCTTGTCTTGTCTTGTCTTGTCTTGTCATGTCATGTGTTGTGTTGTTTTGTCTTGTCTTGTCATGTCGTGTGTTGTCTTGTCTTGTTTTGTCTTGTCATGTCTTATATTGTCTTGTCTTGTCTTGTCTTGTCATGTCATGTCATGTCATGTCGTGTGTTGTGTTGTTTTGTCTTTTCTTGTTTTGTCTTGTCATGTCTTGCCTTGTCTTGTCTTGTTTTGTCTTGTCATGTCATGTCTTGTCTTGTCTTGTCCTGTCCTGTCGTGTGTTGTGTTGTTTTGTCTTGTCTTGTCATGTCGTGTGTTGTCTTGTCTTGTTTTGTCTTGTCATGTCTTGTCTTGTCTTGTCTTGTGATGTCATGTCATGTCGTGTGGTGTGTTGTTTTGTCTTGTCATGTCATGTCTTGTCTTGTCTTGTCATGTCTTGTCTTGTCTTGTCTTGTCTTGTCTTGTCTTGTCATGTCTTGTCTTGTCTTGTCATGTCTTGTCTTGTCTTGTCTTGTCTTGTCTTGTCATGTCATGTGTTGTGTTGTTTTGTCTTGTCTTGTCATGTCGTGTGTTGTCTTGTCTTGTTTTGTCTTGTCATATTCTTATATTGTCTTGTCTTGTCTTGTCTTGTCATGTCATGTCATGTCATGTCGTGTGTTGTGTTGTTTTGTCTTTTGTTGTTTTGTCTTGTCATGTCTTGTCTTGTCTTGTCTTGTTTTGTCTTGTCATGTCATGTCTTGTCTTGTCTTGTCCTGTCCTGTCGTGTGTTGTGTTGTTTTGTCTTGTCTTGTCATGTCGTGTGTTGTCTTGTCTTGTTTTGTCTTGTCATGTCTTATATTGTCTTGTCTTGTCTTGTCTTGTCATGTCATGTCATGTCATGTCGTGTGTTGTGTTGTGTTGTTTTGTCTTGTCATGTCTTGTCTTGTCTTGTCTTGTCCTGTCCTGTCTTGTCTTGTCATGTCATGTATTGTCATGTCATGTCATGTCATGTCATGTCATGTCATGTCGTGTGTTGTGTTGTCTTGTCTTGTCTTGTCATGTCTTATATTGTCTTGTCTTGTCTTGTCTTGTCATGTCATGTCATGTCATGTCGTGTGTTGTGTTGTTTTGTCTTTTCTTGTTTTGTCTTGTCATGTCATGTGTTGTGTTGTTTTGTCTTGTCTTGTCATGTCGTGTGTTGTCTTGTCTTGTTTTGTCTTGTCATGTCTTATATTGTCTTGTCTTGTCTTGTCTTGTCATGTCATGTCATGTCATGTCGTGTGTTGTGTTGTTTTGTCTTTTCTTGTTTTGTCTTGTCATGTCATGTGTTGTGTTGTTTTGTCTTGTCTTGTCATGTCGTGTGTTGTCTTGTCATGTCTTGTCTTGTCTTGTCTTGTGATGTCATGTCATGTCGTGTGGTGTGTTGTCTTGTCTTGTCTTGTCTTGTCTTGTCTTGTATTGTCTTGTCTTGTTTTGTCTTGTCTTGTCTTGTCTTGTCTTGTCATGTCATGTCATGTCATGTCGTGTGTTGTGTTGTGTTGTTTTGTCTTGTCATGTCTTGTCTTGTCTTGTCTTGTCCTGTCCTGTCTTGTCTTGTCATGTCATGTCATGTCATGTCATGTCATGTCATGTCGTGTGTTGTGTTGTCTTGTCTTGTCTTGTCATGTCTTATATTGTCTTGTCTTGTCTTGTCTTGTCATGTCATGTCATGTCATGTCGTGTGTTGTGTTGTTTTGTCTTGTCTTGTCTTGTCTTGTCATGTCTTGTCTTGTCTTGTCTTGTCTTGTCTTGTCTTGTATTGTCTTGTCTTGTTTTGTCTTGTCTTGTCTTGTCATGTCATGTCTTGTCTTGTCTTGTCATGTCTTGTCTTGTCTTGTCTTGTCTTGTCTTGTCTTGTCTTGTATTGTCTTGTCTTGTTTTGTCTTGTCTTGTCTTGTCTTGTGATGTCATGTCATGTCGTGTGGTGTGTTGTTTTGTCTTGTCATGTCATGTCTTGTCTTGTCTTGTCTTGTCATGTCTTGTCTTGTCTTGTCTTGTCTTGTCTTGTCATGTCATGTGTTGTGTTGTTTTGTCTTGTCATGTCTTGCCTTGTCTTGTCTTGTGATGTCATGTCATGTCGTGTGGTGTGTTGTTTTGTCTTGTCATGTCATGTCTTGTCTTGTCTTGTCCTGTCCTGTCGTGTGTTGTGTTGTTTTGTCTTGTCTTGTCATGTCGTGTGTTGTCTTGTCTTGTTTTGTCTTGTCATGTCTTATATTGTCTTGTCTTGTCTTGTCTTGTCATGTCATGTCATGTCATGTCGTGTGTTGTCTTGTCTTGTCTTGTCTTGTCTTGTCTTGTCTTGTCTTGTCTTGTCATGTCTTGTCTTGTCTTGTGATGTCATGTCATGTCGGGTGGTGTGTTGTTTTGTCTTGTCATGTCATGTCTTGTCTTGTCTTGTCTTGTCATGTCTTATATTGTCTTGTCTTGTCTTGTCATGTCTTGTCTTGTCTTGTCTTGTCTTGTCTTGTCTTGTCGTGTCTTGTCTTGTCTTGTCTTGTCTTGTCTTGTCTTGTCATGTCTTGTCTTGTCTTGTCTTGTCTTGTGATGTCATGTCATGTCGTGTGGTGTGTTGTTTTGTCTTGTCATGTCATGTCATGTGTTGTTTTGTCATGTCTTGTCTTGTCTTGTCTTGTCTTGTCTTGTCTTGTCATGTTGTGTGTTGTGTTGTTTTGTCTTGTCATGTCTTATATTGTCTTGTCTTGTCTTGTGATGTCTTGTCTTGTCTTGTGATGTCTTGTCTTGTCTTGTCTTGTCTTGTCTTGTCTTGTCTTGTCTTGTCTTGTCTTGTCTTGTCTTGTCTTGTCTTGTCTTGTCATGTCTTGTCTTGTCTTGTGATGTCATGTCATGTCGTGTGGTGTGTTGTTTTGTCTTGTCATGTCATGTCTTGTCTTGTCTTGTCTTGTCTTGTCATGTCATGTCTTGTCTTGTCTTGTCTTGTCATGTCTTGTCTTGTCTTGTCTTGTCTTGTCTTGTCATGTCTTGTCTTGTCTTGTCTTGTCTTGTCTTGTCTTGTCTTGTCTTGTCTTGTCTTGTCTTGTCTTGTCATGTCTTGTCTTGTCTTGTGATGTCATGTCATGTCGTGTGGTGTGTTGTTTTGTCTTGTCATGTCATGTCTTGTCTTGTCTTGTCATGTCTTGTCTTGTCTTGTCTTGTCTTGTCTTGTCATGTCTTGTCTTGTCTTGTCTTGTCTTGTCTTGTCTTGTCTTGTCTTGTCTTGTCTTGTCTTGTCTTGTCATGTCTTGTCTTGTCTTGTCTTGTCTTGTGATGTCATGTCATGTCGTGTGGTGTGTTGTTTTGTCTTGTCATGTCATGTCTTGTCTTGTCATGTCTTGTCTTGTCTTGTCTTGTCTTGTCTTGTCTTGTCATGTCATGTGTTGTGTTGTTTTGTCTTGTCTGTCATGTCGTGTGTTGTCTTGTCATGTCTTGTCTTGTCTTGTCTTGTGATGTCATGTCATGTCGTGTGGTGTGTTGTTTTGTCTTGTCATGTCATGTCTTGTCTTGTCTTGTCATGTCTTGTCTTGTCTTGTCTTGTCATGTCTTGTCTTGTCTTGTCTTGTCTTGTCTTGTCTTGTCATGTCTTGTCTTGTCTTGTCTTGTCTTGTCTTGTCTTGTCTTGTCTTGTCTTGTCTTGTCTTGTCTTGTCTTGTCTTGTCTTGTCATGTCTTGTCTTGTCTTGTGATGTCATGTCATGTCGTGTGGTGTGTTGTTTTGTCATGTCTTGTCTTGTCTTGTCTTGTCTTGTCTTGTCTTGTCTTGTCTTGTCTTGTCTTGTCTTGTCTTGTCTTGTCTTGTCTTGTCTTGTCTTGTCTTGTCATGTTATGTCTTGTCTTGTGATGTCATGTCATGTCGTGTGTTGTTTTGTCTTGTCATGTCATGTCTTGTCTTGTCTTGTCATGTCTTGTCTTGTCTTGTCTTGTCTTGTCTTGTCATGTCTTGTCTTGTCTTGTCTTGTCTTGTCTTGTCTTGTCTTGTCTTGTCTTGTCTTGTCTTGTCTTGTCTTGTCTTGTCTTGTCTTGTCTTGTCTTGTCTTGTCTTGTCTTGTCATGTCTTGTCTTGTCTTGTCTTGTGATGTCATGTCATGTCGTGTGGTGTGTTGTTTTGTCTTGTCATGTCATGTCATGTGTTGTTTTGTCATGTCTTGTCTTGTCTTGTCTTGTCTTGTCTTGTCTTGTCTTGTCATGTTGTGTGTTGTGTTGTTTTGTCTTCTCATGTCTTATATTGTCTTGTCTTGTCTTGTGATGTCTTGTCTTGTCATGTCTTGTCTTGTCTTGTCTTGTCTTGTCTTGTCTTGTCTTGTCTTGTCTTGTCTTGTCTTGTCTTGTCTTGTCTTGTCTTGTCTTGTCTTGTCTTGTCTTGTCTTGTCTTGTCTTGTCATGTCTTGTCTTGTCTTGTGATGTCATGTCATGTCGTGTGGTGTGTTGTTTTGTCTTGTCTTGTCATGTCTTGTCTTGTCTTGTCTTGTCATGTCTTATATTGTCTTGTCTTGTCTTGTCTTGTCTTGTCTTGTCATGTCATGTCTTGTCTTGTCTTGTCTTGTCATGTCTTGTCTTGTCTTGTCTTGTCTTGTCTTGTCATGTCTTGTCTTGTCTTGTCTTGTCTTGTCTTGTCTTGTCTTGTCTTGTCTTGTCATGTCTTGTCTTGTCTTGTGATGTCATGTCATGTCGTGTGGTGTGTTGTTTTGTCTTGTCATGTCATGTCTTGTCTTGTCTTGTCATGTCTTGTCTTGTCTTGTCTTGTCTTGTCTTGTCATGTCTTGTCTTGTCTTGTCTTGTCTTGTCTTGTCTTGTCTTGTCTTGTCTTGTCATGTCTTGTCTTGTCTTGTCTTGTCTTGTGATGTCATGTCATGTCGTGTGGTGTGTTGTTTTGTCTTGTCATGTCATGTCTTGTCTTGTCTTGTCTTGTCATGTCTTGTCTTGTCTTGTCTTGTCTTGTCTTGTCATGTCATGTGTTGTGTTGTTTTGTCTTGTCTTGTCATGTCGTGTGTTGTCTTGTCTTGTTTTGTCTTGTCATGTCTTGTCTTGTCTTGTCTTGTGATGTCATGTCATGTCGTGTGGTGTGTTGTTTTGTCTTGTCATGTCATGTCTTGTCTTGTCTTGTCATGTCTTGTCTTGTCTTGTCTTGTCTTGTCTTGTCATGTCTTGTCTTGTCATGTCTTGTCTTGTCTTGTCTTGTCTTGTCTTGTCATGTCTTGTCTTGTCTTGTCATGTCTTGTCTTGTCTTGTCTTGTCTTGTCTTGTCATGTCATGTGTTGTGTTGTTTTGTCTTGTCTTGTCATGTCGTGTGTTGTCTTGTCTTGTTTTGTCTTGTCATGTCTTATATTGTCTTGTCTTGTCTTGTCTTGTCATGTCATGTCACGTCATGTCGTGTGTTGTGTTGTTTTGTCTTTTCTTGTTTTGTCTTGTCATGTCTTGTCTTGTCTTGTCTTGTTTTGTCTTGTCATGTCATGTCTTGTCTTGTCTTGTCCTGTCCTGTCGTGTGTTGTGTTGTTTTGTCTTGTCTTGTCATGTCGTGTGTTGTCTTGTCTTGTTTTGTCTTGTCATGTCTTGTCTTGTCTTGTCTTGTGATGTCATGTCATGTCGTGTGGTGTGTTGTTTTGTCTTGTCATGTCATGTCTTGTCTTGTCTTGTCATGTCTTGTCTTGTCTTGTCTTGTCTTGTCTTGTCATGTCTTGTCTTGTCTTGTCATGTCTTGTCTTGTCTTGTCTTGTCTTGTCTTGTCATGTCATGTGTTGTGTTGTTTTGTCTTGTCTTGTCATGTCGTGTGTTGTCTTGTCTTGTTTTGTCTTGTCATGTCTTATATTGTCTTGTCTTGTCTTGTCTTGTCTTGTCTTGTCTTGTCTTGTATTGTCTTGTCTTGTTTTGTCTTGTCTTGTCTTGTCATGTCATGTCATGTCTTGTCTTGTCTTGTCATGTCTTGTCTTGTCTTGTCTTGTCTTGTCTTGTCTTGTCTTGTCTTGTCTTGTCTTGTCTTGTTTTGTCTTGTCTTGTCTTGTCTTGTCTTGTCATGCCATGTCATGTCATGTCGTGTGTTGTGTTGTGTTGTTTTGTCTTGTCATGTCTTGTCTTGTCTTGTCTTGTCCTGTCCTGTCTTGTCTTGTCATGTCATGTCATGTCGTGTGTTGTGTTGTCTTGTCTTGTCTTGTCATGTCTTATATTGTCTTGTCTTGTCTTGTCTTGTCTTGTCTTGTCATGTCATGTCATGTCATGTCGTGTGTTGTGTTGTTTTGTCTTTTCTTGTTTTGTCTTGTCATGTCATGTGTTGTGTTGTTTTGTCTTGTCTTGTCATGTCGTGTGTTGTCTTGTCTTGTTTTGTCTTGTCATGTCTTATATTGTCTTGTCTTGTCTTGTCTTGTCATGTCATGTCATGTCATGTCGTGTGTTGTGTTGTTTTGTCTTTTCTTGTTTTGTCTTGTCATGTCATGTGTTGTGTTGTTTTGTCTTGTCTTGTCATGTCTTGTCTTGTCTTGTCTTGTGATGTCATGTCATGTCGTGTGGTGTGTTGTCTTGTCTTGTCTTGTCTTGTCTAGTCTTGTATTGTCTTGTCTTGTTTTGTCTTGTCTTGTCTTGTCTTGTCTTGTCATGTCATGTCATGTCATGTCGTGTGTTGTGTTGTGTTGTTTTGTCTTGTCTTGTCCTGTCCTGTCTTGTCTTGTCATGTCATGTCATGTCATGTCATGTCGTGTGTTGTGTTGTCTTGTCTTGTCTTGTCTTGTCTTGTCATGTCATGTCATGTCGTGTGTTGTGTTGTTTTGTCTTGTCTTGTCTTGTCTTGTCATGTCTTGTCTTGTCTTGTCTTGTCTTGTCTTGTCTTGTCTTGTATTGTCTTGTCTTGTTTTGTCTTGTCTTGTCTTGTCATGTCATGTCTTGTCTTGTCTTGTCATGTCTTGTCTTGTCTTGTCTTGTCTTGTCTTGTCTTGTATTGTCTTGTCTTGTTTTGTCTTGTCTTGTCTTGTCTTGTGATGTCATGTCATGTCGTGTGGTGTGTTGTTTTGTCTTGTCATGTCATGTCTTGTCTTGTCTTGTCTTGTCATGTCTTGTCTTGTCTTGTCTTGTCTTGTCTTGTCATGTCATGTGTTGTGTTGTTTTGTCTTGTCTTGTCATGTCGTGTGTTGTCTTGTCTTGTTTTGTCTTGTCATGTCTTATATTGTCTTGTCTTGTCATGTCATGTCATGTCATGTCGTGTGTTGTGTTGTTTTGTCTTTTCTTGTTTTGTCTTGTCATGTCTTGTCTTGTCTTGTCTTGTCTTGTCATGTCTTATATTGTCTTGTCTTGTCTTGTCATGTCTTGTCTTGTCTTGTCTTGTCTTGTCTTGTCTTGTCTTGTCTTGTCTTGTCTTGTCTTGTCTTGTCTTGTCATGTCTTGTCTTGTCTTGTCTTGTCTTGTTTTGTCTTGTCATGTCTTATATTGTCTTGTCTTGTCTTGTCTTGTCTTGTCATGTCATGTCATGTCATGTCGTGTGGTGTGTTGTTTTGTCTTGTCATGTCATGTCTTGTTTTGTCTTGTCATGTCTTGTCTTGTCATGTCATGTCTTGTCTTGTCTTGTCATGTCTTATCTTGTCTTGTCTTGTCTTGTCTTGTCTTGTCTTGTATTGTCTTGTCTTGTTTTGTCTTGTCTTGTCTTGTCTTGTGATGTCATGTCATGTCGTGTGGTGTGTTGTTTTGTCTTGTCATGTCATGTCTTGTCTTGTCTTGTCTTGTCATGTCTTGTCTTGTCTTGTCTTGTCTTGTCTTGTCATGTCATGTGTTGTGTTGTTTTGTCTTGTCATGTCATGTCTTGTCTTGTCTTGTCCTGTCCTGTCGTGTGTTGTGTTGTTTTGTCTTGTCTTGTCATGTCGTGTGTTGTCTTGTCTTGTTTTGTCTTGTCATGTCTTATATTGTCTTGTCTTGTCTTGTCTTGTCTTGTCATGTCATGTCATGTCATGTCGTGTGTTGTCTTGTCTTGTCTTGTCTTGTCTTGTCTTGTCATGTCTTGTCTTGTCTTGTGATGTCATGTCATGTCGTGTGGTGTGTTGTTTTGTCTTGTCATGTCATGTCTTGTCTTGTCTTGTCTTGTCATGTCTTATATTGTCTTGTCTTGTCTTGTCATGTCTTGTCTTGTCTTGTCTTGTCTTGTCTTGTCTTGTCTTGTCTTGTCATGTCTTGTCTTGTCTTGTCTTGTCTTGTGATGTCATGTCATGTCGTGTGGTGTGTTGTTTTGTCTTGTCATGTCATGTCATGTGTTGTTTTGTCATGTCTTGTCTTGTCTTGTCTTGTCTTGTCTTGTCTTGTCATGTTGTGTGTTGTGTTGTTTTGTCTTGTCATGTCTTATATTGTCTTGTCTTGTCTTGTGATGTCTTGTCTTGTCTTGTGATGTCTTGTCTTGTCTTGTCTTGTCTTGTCTTGTCTTGTCCTGTCTTGTCTTGTCTTGTCTTGTCTTGTCTTGTCTTGTCTTGTCTTGTCTTGTCTTGTCATGTCTTGTCTTGTCTTGTGATGTCATGTCATGTCGTGTGGTGTGTTGTTTTGTCTTGTCATGTCATGTCTTGTCTTGTCTTGTCATGTCTTGTCTTGTCTTGTCTTGTCTTGTCTTGTCATGTCTTGTCTTGTCTTGTCTTGTCTTGTCTTGTCTTGTCTTGTCTTGTCTTGTCTTGTCTTGTCTTGTCTTGTCCTGTCTTGTCATGTCTTGTCTTGTCTTGTCTTGTCTTGTGATGTCATGTCATGTCGTGTGGTGTGTTGTTTTGTCTTGTCATGTCATGTCTTGTCTTGTCTTGTCTTGTCATGTCTTGTCTTGTCTTGTCTTGTCTTGTCTTGTCATGTCATGTGTTGTGTTGTTTTGTCTTGTCTGTCATGTCGTGTGTTGTCTTGTCATGTCTTGTCTTGTCTTGTCTTGTGATGTCATGTCCTGTCGTGTGGTGTGTTGTTTTGTCTTGTCATGTCATGTCTTGTCTTGTCTTGTCATGTCTTGTCTTGTCTTGTCTTGTCTTGTCTTGTCATGTCTTGTCTTGTCTTGTCATGTCTTGTCTTGTCTTGTCTTGTCTTGTCTTGTCATGTCATGTGTTGTGTTGTTTTGTCTTGTCTTGTCATGTCGTGTGTTGTCTTGTCTTGTTTTGTCTTGTCATGTCTTATATTGTCTTGTCTTGTCATGTCATGTCATGTCATGTCGTGTGTTGTGTTGTTTTGTCTTTTCTTGTTTTGTCTTGTCATGTCTTGTCTTGTCTTGTCTTGTTTTGTCTTGTCATGTCATGTCTTGTCTTGTCTTGTCCTGTCCTGTCGTGTGTTGTGTTGTTTTGTCTTGTCTTGTCATGTCGTGTGTTGTCTTGTCTTGTTTTGTCTTGTCATGTCTTGTCTTGTCTTGTCTTGTGATGTCATGTCATGTCGTGTGGTGTGTTGTTTTGTCTTGTCATGTCATGTCTTGTCTTGTCTTGTCATGTCTTGTCTTGTCTTGTCTTGTCTTGTCTTGTCATGTCTTGTCTTGTCTTGTCATGTCTTGTCTTGTCTTGTCTTGTCTTGTCTTGTCTTGTCATGTCATGTGTTGTGTTGTTTTGTCTTGTCTTGTCATGTCGTGTGTTGTCTTGTCTTGTTTTGTCTTGTCATGTCTTATATTGTCTTGTCTTGTCTTGTCTTGTCATGTCATGTCATGTCATGTCGTGTGTTGTGTTCTTTTGTCTTTTCTTGTTTTGTCTTGTCATGTCTTGTCTTGTCTTGTCTTGTTTTGTCTTGTCATGTCATGTCATGTCTTGTCTTGTCTTGTCCTGTCCTGTCGTGTGTTGTGTTGTTTTGTCTTGTCTTGTCATGTCGTGTGTTGTCTTGTCTTGTTTTGTCTTGTCATGTCTTATATTGTCTTGTCTTGTCTTGTCTTGTCTTGTCATGTCATGTCATGTCATGTCGTGTGTTGTGTTGTTTTGTCTTTTCTTGTTTTGTCTTGTCATGTCTTGTCTTGTCTTGTCTTGTCTTGTCTTGTCATGTCTTGTCTTGTCTTGTCTTGTCTTGTCTTGTATTGTCTTGTCTTGTTTTGTCTTGTCTTGTCTTGTCATGTCATGTCTTGTCTTGTCTTGTCATGTCTTGTCTTGTCTTGTCTTGTCTTGTCTTGTATTGTCTTGTCTTGTTTTGTCTTGTCTTGTCTTGTCTTGTCTTGTCATGTCATGTCATGTCATGTCGTGTGTTGTGTTGTGTTGTTTTGTCTTGTCATGTCTTGTCTTGTCTTGTCTTGTCCTGTCCTGTCTTGTCTTGTCATGTCATGTCATGTCATGTCATGTCATGTCATGTCATGTCGTGTGTTGTGTTGTCTTGTCTTGTCTTGTCTTGTCTTGTCTTGTCGTGTGTTGTGTTGTTTTGTCTTGTCATGTCTTGTCTTGTCTTGTCTTGTCCTGTCCTGTCTTGTCTTGTCATGTCATGTCATGTCATGTCATGTCATGTCATGTCGTGTGTTGTGTTGTCTTGTCTTGTCTTGTCTTGTTTTGTCTTGTCATGTCTTGTCTTGTCTTGTCTTGTCCTGTCTTGTCTTGTCTTGTCTTGTCTTGTCTTGTCCTGTCCTGTCGTGTGTTGTGTTGTTTTGTCTTGTCTTGTCATGTCATGTCATGTCATGTCGTGTGTTGTGTTGTGTTGTTTTGTCTTGTCTTATTTTGTCTTGTCATGTCTTATCTTGTCTTGTCTTGTCTTGTCTTGTCTTGTCTTGTCTTGTCTTGTCTTGTCTTGTCTTGTCTTGTCTTGTCTTGTCTTGTCTTGTCTTGTCTTGTCTTGTCTTGTCTTGTCTTGTCTTGTCATGTCTTGCCTTGTGATGTCATGTCATGTCGTGTGTTGTGTTGTTTTGTCTTGTCATGTCTTGTCTTGTCTTGTCTTGTCTTGTCTTGTGATGTCATGTCATGTCGTGTGGTGTGTTGTTTTGTCTTGTCATATCATGTCTTGTCTTGTCTTGTCTTGTCTTGTCTTGTCATGTCTTGTCTTGTCTTGTCTTGTCTTGTCTTGTCATGTCTTGTCTTGTCTTGTCTTGTCTTGTCTTGTCTTGTCTTGTATTGTCTTGTCTTGTCTTGTCTTGTCTTGTCTTGTCTTGTCTTGTCTTGTCTTGTCTTGTCTTGTCTTGTCTTGTCTTGTCTTGTCTTGTCTTGTCTTGTCTTCTCTTGTCTTGTCTTGTCATGTCATGTGTTGTGTTGTTTTGTCTTGTCATGTCTTGTCTTGTCTTGTCTTGTCTTGTCTTGTGATGTCATGTCATGTCGTGTGGTGTGTTGTTTTGTCTTGTCATGTCATGTCTTGTCTTGTCTTGTCTTGTCTTGTCTTGTCTTGTCTTGTCTTGTCTTGTCTTGTCTTGTCTTGTCATGTCTTGTCTTGTCTTGTCTTGCCTTGTCTTGTCTTGTCTTGTCTTGTCGTGTGTTGTGTTGTTTTGTCTTGTCATGTCTTGTCTTGTCTTGTCTTGTCCTGTCCTGTCTTGTCTTGTCATGTCATGTCATGTCATGTCATGTCATGTCATGTCGTGTGTTGTGTTGTCTTGTCTTGTCTTGTCATGTCTTGTCTTGTCTTGTCTTGTCCTGTCTTGTCTTGTCTTGTCTTGTCTTGTGATGTCATGTCATGTGTTGTGTTGTTTTGTCTTGTCATGTCTTGTCTTGTCTTGTCTTGTCTTGTCTTGTGATGTCATGTCATGTCGTGTGGTGTGTTGTTTTGTCTTGTCATGTCATGTCATGTCTTGTCTTGTCTTGTCTTGTCTTGTCTTGTCTTGTCTTGTCTTGTCTTGTCTTGTCTTGTCTTGTCTTGTCTTGTCTTGTCTTGTCTTGTCTTGTCCTGTCTTGTCCTGTCCTGACGTGTGTTGTGTTGTTTTGTCTTGTCTTGTTTTGTCTTGTTTTGTCTTGCTTTGTCTTGTCATGTCATGTCCTGTCCTGTCGTGTGTTGTGTTGTTTTGTCTTGTCTTGTGATGTCATGTCATGTCGTGTGTTGTGTTGTTTTGTCTTGTCATGTCTTGTCTTGTCTTGTCTTGTCTTGTCTTGTGATGTCATGTCATGTCGTGTGGTGTGTTGTTTTGTCTTGTCATATCATGTCTTGTCTTGTCTTGTCTTGTCTTGTCTTGTCATGTCTTGTCTTGTCTTGTCTTGTCTTGTCTTGTCTTGTCTTGTCATGTCTTGTCTTGTCTTGTCTTGTCTTGTCTTGTCTTGTCTTGTCTTGTCTTGTCTTGTCTTGTCTTGTCTTGTCTTGTCGTGTCTTGTCTTGTCTTGTCTTGTCTTGTCTTGTCTTGTCTTGTCTTGTCTTGTCTTGTCTTGTCTTGTCTTGTCTTGTCTTGTCTTGTCTTGTCTTGTCTTGTCTTGTCTTGTCTTGTCTTGTCTTGTCTTGTCTTGTCTTGTCTTGTCTTCTCTTGTCTTGTCTTGTCTTGTCTTGTCTTGTGATGTCATGTCATGTGTTGTGTTGTTTTGTCTTGTCATGTCTTGTCTTGTCTTGTCTTGTCTTGTCTTGTGATGTCATGTCATGTCGTGTGGTGTGTTGTTTTGTCTTGTCATGTCATGTCTTGTCATGTCTTGTCTTGTCTTGTCTTGTCTTGTCTTGTCTTGTCATGTCTTGTCTTGTCTTGTCTTGTCTTGTCTTGTCTTGTCTTGTCTTGTCTTGTCTTGTCTTGTCTTGTCTTGTCTTGTCTTGTCTTGTCTTGTCTTGTCGTGTCTTGTCTTGTCTTGTCTTGTCTTGTCTTCTCTTGTCTTGTCTTGTTTTGTCTTGTCATGTCTTATCTTGTCTTGTCTTGTCTTGTCTTGTCTTGTCTTGTCTTGTCTTGTCTTGTCTTGTCTTGTCATGTCTTGTCTTGTGATGTCATGTCATGTCGTGTGTTGTGTTGTTTTGTCTTGTCATGTCTTGTCTTGTCTTGTCTTGTCTTGTCTTGTGATGTCATGTCATGTCGTGTGGTGTGTTGTTTTGTCTTGTCATATCATGTCTTGTCTTGTCTTGTCTTGTCTTGTCTTGTCTTGTCTTGTCATGTCTTGTCTTGTCTTGTCTTGTCTTGTCTTGTCTTGTCATGTCTTGTCTTGTCTTGTCTTGTCTTGTCTTGTCTTGTCTTGTCTTGTCTTGTCTTGTCTTGTCTTGTCTTGTCTTGTCTTGTCTTGTCTTGTCTTGTCTTGTCTTGTCTTGTCTTGTCTTGTCTTGTTTTGTCTTGTCTTCTCTTGTCTTGTCTTGTCTTGTCTTGTCTTGTGATGTCATGTCATGTGTTGTGTTGTTTTGTCTTGTCATGTCTTGTCTTGTCTTGTCTTGTCTTGTCTTGTGATGTCATGTCATGTCGTGTGGTGTGTTGTTTTGTCTTGTCATGTCATGTCTTGTCTTGTCTTGTCTTGTCTTGTCTTGTCTTGTCTTGTCTTGTCTTGTCTTGTCTTGTCATGTCTTGTCTTGTCTTGTCTTGCCTTGTCTTGTCTTGTCTTGTCTTGTCGTGTGTTGTGTTGTTTTGTCTTGTCATGTCTTGTCTTGTCTTGTCTTGTCCTGTCCTGTCTTGTCTTGTCATGTCATGTCATGTCATGTCATGTCATGTCATGTCATGTCGTGTGTTGTGTTGTCTTGTCTTGTCTTGTCATGTCTTGTCTTGTCTTGTCTTGTCCTGTCTTGTCTTGTCTTGTCTTGTCTTGTCTTGTCTTGTCATGTCTTGTCTTGTCTTGTCTTGTCTTGTCTTGTCTTGTCTTGTCTTGTCTTGTCTTGTCTTGTCTTGTCTTGTCTTGTCTTGTCCTGTCTTGTCCTGTCCTGACGTGTGTTGTGTTGTTTTGTCTTGTCTTGTTTTGTCTTGTTTTGTCTTGCTTTGTCTTGTCATGTCATGTCCTGTCCTGTCCTGTCGTGTGTTGTGTTGTTTTGTCTTGTCTTGTGTTGTTTTGTCGTGTCATGTCTTGTCTTGTCTTGTCTTGTCTTGTCTTGTCTTGTCCTGTCCTGTCGTGTGTAGTGTTGTTTTGTCTTGTCTTGTCATGTCGTGTGTTGTCTTGTCTTGTTTTGTCTTGTCTTGTTTTGTCTTGTCTTGTCTTGTCTTGTCATGTCATGTCATGTCATGTCGTGTGTTGTGTTGTGTTGTTTTGTCTTGTCATGTCTTGTCTTGTCTTGTCTTGTTTTGTCTTGTCATGTCATGTCTTGTGTTGTTTTGTCATGTCTTGTCTTGTCTTGTCTTGTCTTGTCTTGTCTTGTCTTGTCATGTTGTGTGTTGTGTTGTTTTGTCTTGTCATGTCTTATATTGTCTTGTCTTGTCTTGTGATGTCATGTCATGTCGTGTGTTGTGTTGTGTTGTTTTGTCTTGTCTTGTCTTGTCTTATCTTGTGATGTCATGTCATGTCGTGTGTTGTGTTGTTTTGTCTTGTCTTGTCTTGTCTTGTCTTGTCTTGTCTTGTCTTGTCTTGTCTTGTCTTGTCTTGTCTTGTCATGTCTTGTCTTGTCTTGTCTTGTCTTGTCATGTCTTGTCTTGTCTTGTCTTGCCTTGTCTTGTCTTGTCTTGTCTTGTCTTGTGTTGTGTTGTTTTGTCTTGTCATGTCTTGCCTTGTCTTGTCTTGTCCTGTCCTGTCCTGTCTTGTCTTGTCATGTCATGTCATGTCATGTCATGTCGTGTGTTGTGTTGTCTTGTCTTGTCTTGTTTTGTCTTGTCATGTCTTGTCTTGTCTTGTCTTGTCCAGTCTTGTCTTGTCTTGTCTTGTCTTGTCATGTCTTGTCTTGTCTTGTCTTGTCTTGTCTTGTCTTGTCTTGTCTTGTCTTGTCTTGCTTGTCTTGTCTTGTCTTGTCTTGTCTTGTCTTGTCTTGTCTTGTCTTGTCTTGTCTTGTCTTGTCTTGTCTTGTCTTGTCTTGTCTTGTCTTGTCTTGTCTTGTCATGTCGTGTGTTGTGTTGTTTTGTCTTGTCATGTCTTATATTGTCTTGTCTTGTCTTGTCTTGTCTTGTCTTGTCTTGTCTTGTCGTGTGTTGTGTTGTTTTGTCTTGTCATGTCTTGTCTTGTCTTGTGATGTCATGTCATGTCGTGTGGTGTGTTGTTTTGTCTTGTCATGTCATGTCTTGTCTTGTCTTGTCTTGTCATGTCTTGTCTTGTCTTGTCTTGTCTTGTCTTGTGATGTCATGTCATGTCGTGTGGTGTGTTGTTTTGTCTTGTCATGTCATGTCTTGTCTTGTCTTGTCTTGTCATGTCTTGTCTTGTCTTGTCTTGTCTTGTCTTGTCTTGTCATGTCTTGTCTTGTCTTGTCTTGTCTTGTCTTGTCTTGTCTTGTCTTGTCTTGTCTTGTCTTGTCTTGTCTTGTCTTGTCTTGTCTTGTCTTGTCTTGTCTTGTCTTGTCTTGTCTTGTCTTGTCTTGCCTTGTCTTGCCTTGTCTTGTCTTGTCTTGTCGTGTGTTGTGTTGTTTTGTCTTGTCATGTCTTGTCTTGTCTTGTCTTGTCCTGTCCTGTCTTGTCTTGTCATGTCATGTCATGTCATGTCATGTCATGTCATGTCGTGTGTTGTGTTGTGTTGTCTTGTCTTGTTTTGTCTTGTCATGTCTTGTCTTGTCTTGTCTTGTCCTGTCTTGTCTTGTCTTGTCTTGTCTTGTCATGTCTTGTCTTGTCTTGTCTTGTCTTGTCTTGTCTTGTCTTGTCTTGTCTTGTCTTGTCTTGTCTTGTCTTGTCTTGTCTTGTCTTGTCTTGTCTTGTCTTGTCTTGTCTTGTCTTGTCCTGTCTTGTCCTGTCCTGACGTGTGTTGTGTTGTTTTGTCTTGTCTTGTTTTGTCTTGTTTTGTCTTGCTTTGTCTTGTCATGTCTTTTCTTGTCTTGTCCTGTCCTGTCGTGTGTTGTGTTGTTTTGTCTTGTCTTGTGTTGTTTTGTCGTGTCATGTCTTGTCATGTCTTGTCTTGTCTTGTCTTGTCTTGTCTTGTCTTGTCTTGTCTTGTCCTGTCCTGTCGTGTGTTGTGTTGTTTTGTCTTGTCTTGTCATGTCATGTCATGTCATGTCGTGTGTTGTGTTGTGTTGTTTTGTCTTGTCTTATTTTGTCTTGTCATGTCTTATCTTGTCTTGTCTTGTCTTGTCTTGTCTTGTCTTGTCTTGTCTTGTCTTGTCTTGTCTTGTCTTGTCTTGTCTTGTGATGTCATGTCATGTCTTGTCTTGTCTTGTCTTGTCTTGTCTTGTGATGTCATGTCATGTCGTGTGGTGTGTTGTTTTGTCTTGTCATGTCATGTCTTGTCTTGTCTTGTCTTGTCTTGTCTTGTCTTGTCTTGTCATGTCTTGTCTTGTCTTGTCTTGTCTTGTCATGTCTTGTCTTGTCTTGTCTTGTCTTGTCTTGTCTTGTCTTGTCTTGTCTTGTCTTGTCTTGTCTTGTCTTGTCTTGTCTTGTCTTGTCTTGTCTTGTCTTGTCTTGTCTTGTCTTGTCTTGTCTTGTCTTCTCTTGTCTTGTCTTGTCTTGTCTTGTGATGTCATGTCATGTGTTGTGTTGTTTTGTCTTGTCATGTCTTGTCTTGTCTTGTCTTGTCTTGTGATGTCATGTCATGTCGTGTGGTGTGTTGTTTTGTCTTGTCATGTCACGTCTTGTCTTGTCTTGTCTTGTCTTGTCTTGTCTTGTCTTGTCTTGTCTTGTCATGTCTTGTCTTGTCTTGTCTTGCCTTGTCTTGTCTTGTCTTGTCTTGTCGTGTGTTGTGTTGTTTTGTCTTGTCATGTCTTGTCTTGTCTTGTCTTGTCCTGTCCTGTCTTGTCTTGTCATGTCATGTCATGTCATGTCATGTCATGTCATGTCGTGTGTTGTGTTGTCTTGTCTTGTCTTGTTTTGTCTTGTCATGTCTTGTCTTGTCTTGTCTTGTCCTGTCTTGTCTTGTCTTGTCTTGTCTTGTCTTGTCATGTCTTGTCTTGTCTTGTCTTGTCTTGTCTTGTCTTGTCTTGTCTTGTCTTGTCTTGTCTTGTCTTGTCTTGTCTTGTCTTGTCTTGTCTTGTCGTGTCTTGTCCTGTCTTGTGTTGTCTTGTCTTGTCTTGTCTTGTCTTGTCTTGTCTTGTCTTGTCTTGTCATGTCTTGTCTTGTCTTGTGATGTCATGTCATGTCGTGTGTTGTGTTGTTTTGTCTTGTTTTGTCTTGTCATGTCTTGTCTTGTCTTGTCCTGTCCTGTCGTGTGTTGTGTTGTTTTGTCTTGTCTTGTGTTGTCTTATCTTGTGATGTCATGTCATGTCGTGTGTTGTGTTGTTTTGTCTTGACATGTCTTCTCTTGTCTTGTCTTGTCTTATCTTGTGATGTCATGTCATGTCGTGTGTTGTGTTGTTTTGTCTTGTCTTGTCTTGTCTTGTCTTGTCTTGTCTTGTCTTGTCTTGTCTTGTCTCGTCTTGTCTTGTCTTGTCTTGTCATGTCTTGTCTTGTCTTGTCTTGTCTTGTCTTGTCCTGTCCTGTCGTGTGTTGTGTTGTTTTGTCTTGTCTTGTGTTGTTTTGTCGTGTCATGTCTTGTCTTGTCTTGTCTTGTCTTGTCTTGTCTTGTCTTGTCTTGTCCTGTCCTGTCGTGTGTTGTGTTGTTTTGTCTTGTCTTGTCATGTCGTGTGTTGTCTTGTCTTGTTTTGTCTTGTCATGTCTTATATTGTCTTGTCTTGTCTTGTCTTGTCATGTCATGTCATGTCATGTCGAGTGTTGTGTTGTTTTGTCTTTTCTTGTTTTGTCTTGTCATGTCTTGTCTTGTCTTGTCTTGTCTTGTCTTGTCATGTCTTGTCTTGTCTTGTCTTGTCTTGTCTTGTCTTGTATTGTCTTGTCTTGTTTTGTCTTGTCTTGTCTTGTCTTGTCATGTCTTATCTGGTCTTGTCTTGTCTTGTCTTGTCTTGTCTTGTCATGTCGTGTGTTGTGTTGTTTTGTCTTGTCATGTCTTATATTGTCTGGTCTTGTCTTGTCTTGTCTTGTCTTGTCATGTCATGTCATGTCGAGTGTTGTGTTGTTTTGTCTTTTCTTGTTTTGTCTTGTCATGTCGTGTGTTGTGTTGTGTTGTTTTGTCTTGTCTTATTTTGTCTTGTCATGTCTTATCTTGTCTTGTCTTGTCTTGTCTTGTCTTGTCTTGTCTTGTCTTGTCTTGTCTTGTCTTGTCTTGTCTTATCTGGTCTTGTCTTGTCTTGTCTTGTCTTGTCTTGTCTTGTCTTGTCTTGTCTTGTCTTGTCATGTCGTGTGTTGTGTTGTTTTGTCTTGTCATGTCTTATATTGTCTGGTCTTGTCTTGTCTTGTCTTGTCTTGTCTTGTCTTGTCTTGTCTTGTCTTGTCTTGTCTTGTCTTGTCTTGTCTTGTCTTGTCTTGTCTTGTCTTGTCTTGTCTTGTCTTGTCTTGTGATGTCATGTCATGTCGTGTGTTGTGTTGTTTTGTCTTGTCATGTCTTGTCTTGTCTTGTCTTGTCTTGTGATGTCATGTCATGTCGTGTGGTGTGTTGTTTTGTCTTGTCATGTCATGTCTTGTCTTGTCTTGTCTTGTCATGTCTTGTCTTGTCTTGTCTTGTCTTGTCATGTCTTGTCTTGTCTTGTCTTGTCTTGTCTTGTCTTGTCTTGTCTTGTCTTGTCTTGTCTTGTCTTGTCTTGTCTTGTCTTGTCTTGTCTTGTCATGTCTTGTCTTGTCTTGTGATGTCATGTCATGTCGTGTGGTGTGTTGTTTTGTCTTGTCATGTCATGTCTTGTCTTGTCTTGTCTTGTCATGTCTTGTCTTGTCTTGTCTTGTCTTGTCTTGTCATGTCATGTGTTGTGTTGTTTTGTCTTGTCATGTCTTGTCTTGTCTTGTCTTGTCTTGTCTTGTGATGTCATGTCATGTCGTGTGGTGTGTTGTTTTGTCTTGTCATGTCATGTCTTGTCTTGTCTTGTCCTGTCCTGTCGTGTGTTGTGTTGTTTTGTCTTGTCTTGTCATGTCGTGTGTTGTCTTGTCTTGTTTTGTCTTGTCATGTCTTATATTGTCTTGTCTTGTCTTGTCTTGTCATGTCATGTCATGTCATGTCGTGTGTTGTCTTGTCTTGTCTTGTCTTGTCTTGTCTTGTCTTGTCATGTCTTGTCTTGTCTTGTGATGTCATGTCATGTCGTGTGGTGTGTTGTTTTGTCTTGTCATGTCATGTCTTGTCTTGTCTTGTCTTGTCATGTCTTATATTGTCTTGTCTTGTCTTGTCATGTCTTGTCTTGTCTTGTCTTGTCTTGTCTTGTCTTGTATTGTCTTGTCTTGTTTTGTCTTGTCTTGTCTTGTCTTGTCATGTCATGTCATGTCATGTCGTGTGTTGTGTTGTGTTGTTTTGTCTTGTCTTATTTTGTCTTGTCATGTCTTATCTTGTCTTGTCTTGTCTTGTCTTGTCTTGTCTTGTCTTGTCTTGTGATGTCATGTCATGTCGTGTGGTGTGTTGTTTTGTCTTGTCATGTCATGTCTTGTCTTGTCTTGTCTTGTCATGTCTTGTCTTGTCTTGTCTTGTCTTGTCTTGTCATGTCATGTGTTGTGTTGTTTTGTCTTGTCTTGTCATGTCGTGTGTTGTCTTGTCATGTCTTGTCTTGTCTTGTCTTGTGATGTCATGTCATGTCGTGTGGTGTGTTGTTTTGTCTTGTCATGTCATGTCTTGTCTTGTCTTGTCATGTCTTGTTTTGTCTTGTCTTGTCTTGTCTTGTCTTGTCACGTCTTGTCTTGTCTTGTCATGTCTTGTCTTGTCTTGTCTTGTCTTGTCTTGTCATGTCATGTGTTGTGTTGTTTTGTCTTGTCTTGTCATGTCGTGTGTTGTCTTGTCTTGTTTTGTCTTGTCATGTCTTATATTGTCTTGTCTTGTCTTGTCTTGTCATGTCATGTCATGTCATGTCGTGTGTTGTGTTGTTTTGTCTTTTCTTGTTTTGTCTTGTCATGTCTTGTCTTGTCTTGTCTTGTTTTGTCTTGTCTTGTCTTGTCTTGTCTTGTCTTGTCATGTCTTGTCTTGTCTTGTCTTGTCTTGTTTTGTCTTGTCTTGTCTTGTCTTGTCTTGTCTTGTCCTGTCCTGTCGTGTGTTGTGTTGTTTTGTCTTGTCTTGTCATGTCGTGTGTTGTCTTGTCTTGTTTTGTCTTGTCATGTCTTGTCTTGTCTTGTCTTGTGATGTCATGTCATGTCGTGTGGTGTGTTGTTTTGTCTTGTCATGTCATGTCTTGTCTTGTCTTGTCATGTCTTGTCTTGTCTTGTCTTGTCTTGTCTTGTCATGTCTTGTCTTGTCTTGTCATGTCTTGTCTTGTCTTGTCTTGTCTTGTCTTGTCATGTCATGTGTTGTGTTGTTTTGTCTTGTCTTGTCATGTCGTGTGTTGTCTTGTCTTGTTTTGTCTTGTCATGTCTTATATTGTATTGTCTTGTCTTGTCTTGTCATGTCATGTCATGTCATGTCGTGTGTTGTGTTGTTTTGTCTTTTCTTGTTTTGTCTTGTCATGTCTTGTCTTGTCTTGTCTTGTTTTGTCTTGTCATGTCATGTCTTGTCTTGTCTTGTCCTGTCCTGTCGTGTGTTGTGTTGTTTTGTCTTGTCTTGTCATGTCGTGTGTTGTCTTGTCTTGTTTTGTCTTGTCATGTCTTATATTGTCTTGTCTTGTCTTGTCTTGTCATGTCATGTCATGTCATGTCGTGTGTTGTGTTGTTTTGTCTTTTCTTGTTTTGTCTTGTCATGTCTTGTCTTGTCTTGTCTTGTCTTGTCATGTCTTGTCTTGTCTTGTCTTGTCTTGTCTTGTCTTGTCTTGTATTGTCTTGTCTTGTTTTGTCTTGTCTTGTCTTGTCATGTCATGTCTTGTCTTGTCTTGTCTTGTCATGTCTTGTCTTGTCTTGTCTTGTCTTGTCTTGTCTTGTATTGTCTTGTCTTGTTTTGTCTTGTCTTGTCTTGTCTTGTCTTGTCATGTCATGTCATGTCATGTCGTGTGTTGTGTTGTGTTGTTTTGTCTTGTCATGTCTTGTCTTGTCTTGTCTTGTCCTGTCCTGTCTTGTCTTGTCATGTCATGTCATGTCGTGTGTTGTGTTGTCTTGTCTTGTCTTGTCTTGTCGTGTGTTGTGTTGTTTTGTCTTGTCATGTCTTGTCTTGTCTTGTCTTGTCCTGTCCTGTCTTGTCTTGTCATGTCATGTCGTGTCATGTCATGTCATGTCATGTCGTGTGTTGTGTTGTCTTGTCTTGTCTTGTCTTGTTTTGTCTTGTCATGTCTTGTCTTGTCTTGTCTTGTCTTGTCCTGTCTTGTCTTGTCTTGTCTTGTCATGTCTTGTCTTGTCTTGTCTTGTCTTGTCTTGTCTTGTCTTGTCTTGTCTTGTCTTGTCTTGTCTTGTCTTGTCTTGTCTTGTCTTGTCTTGTCCTGTCTTGTCCTGTCCTGACGTGTGTTGTGTTGTTTTGTCTTGTCTTGTTTTGTCTTGTTTTGTCTTGCTTTGTCTTGTCATGTCTTGTCTTGTCTTGTCCTGTCCTGTCGTGTGTTGTGTTGTTTTGTCTTGTCTTGTGTTGTTTTGTCGTGTCATGTCTTGTCTTGTCTTGTCTTGTCTTGTCTTGTCTTGTCTTGTCTTGTCCTGTCCTGTCGTGTGTTGTGTTGTTTTGTCTTGTCTTGTCATGTCGTGTGTTGTCTTGTCTTGTTTTGTCTTGTCATGTCTTATATTGTCTTGTCTTGTCTTGTCATGTCATGTCATGTCATGTCGTGTGTTGTGTTGTTTTGTCTTGTCTTGTTTTGTCTTGTCATGTCTTATCTTGTCTTGTCTTGTCTTGTCTTGTCATGTCTTGTCTTGTCTTGTCTTGTCTTGTCTTGTCTTGTATTGTCTTGTCTTGTTTTGTCTTGTCTTGTCTTGTCTTGTCATGTCAAGTCATGTCATGTGTTGTGTTGTTTTGTCTTGTCATGTCTTGTCTTGTCTTGTCTTGTTTTGTCTTGTCATGCCTTATCTTGTCTTGTCATGTCATGTCATGTCTTGTGTTGTTTTGTCATGTCTTGTCTTGTCTTGTCTTGTCTTGTCTTGTCATGTTGTGTGTTGTGTTGTTTTGTCTTGTCATGTCTTATATTGTCTTGTCTTGTCTTGTCTTGTGATGTCATGTCATGTCGTGTGTTGTGTTGTTTTGTCTTGACATGTCTTGTCTTGTCTTGTCTTGTCTTATCTTGTGATGTCATGTCATGTCGTGTGTTGTGTTGTTTTGTCTTGTCTTGTCTTGTCTTGTCTTGTCTTGTCTTGTCTTGTCTTGTCTTGTTTTGTCTTGTCTTGTCTTGTCTTGTCTTGCCTTGCCTTGTCTTGTCTTGTCTTGTCGTGTGTTGTGTTGTTTTGTCTTGTCATGTCTTGTCTTGTCTTGTCTTGTCTTGTCTTGTCCTGTCTTGTCTTGTCTTGTCTTGTCTTGTCTTGTCTTGTCTTGTCTTGTCTTGTCTTGTCTTGTCTTGTCTTGTCTTGTCTTGTCTTGTCTTGTCTTGTCTTGTCTTGTCTTGTCTTGTCTTGTCTTGTCTTGTCTTGTCTTGTCTTGTCTTGTCTTGTCTTGTCTTGTCTTGTCTTGTCTTGTCTTGTCTTGTCTTGTCTTGTCTTGTCTTGTCTTGTCCTGTCTTGTCCTGTCCTGACGTGTGTTGTGTTGTTTTGTCTTGTCTTGTTTTGTCTTGTTTTGTCTTGCTTTGCTTTGTCTTGTCTTGTCTTGTCTTGTCTTGTCTTGTCTTGTCTTGTCTTGTCTTGTCTTGTCTTGTCTTGTCTTGTCTTGTCTTGTCTTGTCTTGTCCTGTCTTGTCCTGTCCTGACGTGTGTTGTGTTGTTTTGTCTTGTCTTGTTTTGTCTTGTTTTGTCTTGCTTTGTCTTGTCATGTCTTGTCTTGTCTTGTCCTGTCCTGTCGTGTGTTTTGTTGTTTTGTCTTGTCTTGTGTTGTTTTGTCGTGTCATGTCTTGTCTTGTCTTGTCTTGTCTTGTCTTGTCTTGTCTTGTCTTGTCTTGTCCTGTCCTGTCGTGTGTTGTGTTGTTTTGTCTTGTCTTGTCATGTCGTGTGTTGTCTTGTCTTGTTTTGTCTTGTCATGTCTTATATTGTCTTGTCTTGTCTTGTCTTGTCTTGTCATGTCATGTCATGTCATGTCGTGTGTTGTGTTGTTTTGTCTTTTCTTGTTTTGTCTTGTCATGTCTTGTCTTGTCTTGTCTTGTCTTGTCATGTCTTGTCTTGTCTTGTCTTGTCTTGTCTTGTATTGTCTTGTCTTGTTTTGTCTTGTCTTGTCTTGTCATGTCATGTCATGTCATGTCGTGTGTTGTGTTGTGTTGTTTTGTCTTGTCTTATTTTGTCTTGTCATGTCTTATCTTGTCTTGTCTTGTCTTGTCTTGTCTTGTCTTGTCTTGTCTTGTCTTGTCTTGTCTTGTCTTGTCTTGTCTTGTCTTGTCTTATCTGGTCTTGTCTTGTCTTGTCTTGTCTTGTCTTGTCTTGTCTTGTCTTGTCTTGTCTTGTCTTGTCTTGTCTTGTCTTGTCTTGTCTTGTCTTGTCTTGTCTTGTCTTGTCTTGTCTTGTCTTGTCTTGTCTTGTCTTGTCTTGTCTTGTCTTGTCTTGTCTTGTCTTGTCTTGTCTTGTCTTGTCTTGTCTTGTCTTGTCTTGTCTTGTCTTGTCTTGTCTTGTCTTGTCTTGTGATGTCATGTCATGTCGTGTGTTGTGTTGTTTTGTCTTGTCATGTCTTGTCTTGTCTTGTCTTGTCTTGTCTTGTGATGTCATGTCATGTCGTGTGGTGTGTTGTTTTGTCTTGTCATGTCATGTCTTGTCTTGTCTTGTCTTGTCTTGTCTTGTCTTGTCTTGTCTTGTCTTGTCTTGTCTTGTCTTGTCTTGTCTTGTCTTGTCTTGTCTTGTCTTGTCTTGTCTTGTCTTGTCTTGTCTTGTCTTGTCTTGTCTTGTCTTGTCTTGTCTTCTCTTGTCTTGTCTTGTCTTGTCTTGTCTTGTGATGTCATGTCATGTCGTGTGGTGTGTTGTTTTGTCTTGTCATGTCATGTCTTGTCTTGTCTTGTCTTGTCATGTCTTGTCTTGTCTTGTCTTGTCTTGTCTTGTCATGTCTTGTCTTGTCTTGTCTTGTCTTGTCTTGTCTTGTCTTGTCATGTCTTGTCTTGTCTTGTCTTGTCTTGTTTTGTCTTGTCATGTCTTATATTGTCTTGTCTTGTCTTGTCTTGTCTTGTCATGTCATGTCATGTCATGTCGTGTGTTGTGTTGTTTTGTCTTTTCTTGTTTTGTCTTGTCATGTCTTGTCTTGTCTTGTCTTGTCTTGTCATGTCTTGTCTTGTCTTGTCTTGTCTTGTCTTGTATTGTCTTGTCTTGTTTTGTCTTGTCTTGTCTTGTCATGTCATGTCATGTCATGTCGTGTGTTGTCTTGTCTTGTCTTGTCTTGTCTTGTCTTGTCTTGTCATGTCTTGTCTTGTCTTGTGATGTCATGTCATGTCGTGTGGTGTGTTGTTTTGTCTTGTCATGTCATGTCTTGTCTTGTCTTGTCTTGTCATGTCTTATATTGTCTTGTCTTGTCTTGTCATGTCTTGTCTTGTCTTGTCTTGTCTTGTCTTGTCTTGTATTGTCTTGTCTTGTTTTGTCTTGTCTTGTCTTGTCTTGTCATGTCATGTCATGTCATGTCGTGTGTTGTGTTGTGTTGTTTTGTCTTGTCTTATTTTGTCTTGTCATGTCTTATCTTGTCTTGTCTTGTCTTGTCTTGTCTTGTCTTGTCTTGTCTTGTGATGTCATGTCATGTCGTGTGGTGTGTTGTTTTGTCTTGTCATGTCATGTCTTGTCTTGTCTTGTCTTGTCATGTCTTGTCTTGTCTTGTCTTGTCATGTCATGTGTTGTGTTGTTTTGTCTTGTCTTGTCATGTCGTGTGTTGTCTTGTCATGTCTTGTCTTGTCTTGTCTTGTGATGTCATGTCATGTCGTGTGGTGTGTTGTTTTGTCTTGTCATGTCATGTCTTGTCTTGTCTTGTCATGTCTTGTTTTGTCTTGTCTTGTCTTGTCTTGTCTTGTCACGTCTTGTCTTGTCTTGTCATGTCTTGTCTTGTCTTGTCTTGTCTTGTCTTGTCATGTCATGTGTTGTGTTGTTTTGTCTTGTCTTGTCATGTCGTGTGTTGTCTTGTCTTGTTTTGTCTTGTCATGTCTTATATTGTCTTGTCTTGTCTTGTCTTGTCATGTCATGTCATGTCATGTCGTGTGTTGTGTTGTTTTGTCTTTTCTTGTTTTGTCTTGTCATGTCTTGTCTTGTCTTGTCTTGTTTTGTCTTGTCTTGTCTTGTCTTGTCTTGTCTTGTCTTGTCTTGTCTTGTCTTGTCTTGCCTTGTCTTGTCTTGTCTTGTCTTGTCTTTTCTTGTCTTGTCTTGTCTTGTCTTGTCATGTCTTGTCTTGTCATGTCTTGTCTTGTCTTGTCTTGTCTTGTCTTGTCTTGTCTTGTCTTGTCTTGTCTTGTCTTGTCTTGTCTTGTTTTGTCTTGTCTTGTCTTGTCTTGTCTTGCCTTGTCTTGTCTTGTCTTGTCTTGTCGTGTGTTGTGTTGTTTTGTCTTGTCATGTCTTGTCTTGTCTTGTCTTGTCTTGTCTTGTCCTGTCTTGTCTTGTCTTGTCTTGTCTTGTCTTGTCTTGTCTTGTCTTGTCTTGTCTTGTCTTGTCTTGTCTTGTCTTGTCTTGTCTTGTCTTGTCTTGTCTTGTCTTGTCTTGTCTTGTCTTGTCTTGTCTTGTGATGTCATGTCATGTCGTGTGGTGTGTTGTTTTGTCTTGTCATGTCATGTCTTGTCTTGTCTTGTCTTGTCATGTCTTGTCTTGTCTTGTCTTGTCTTGTCTTGTCATGTCTTGTCTTGTCTTGTCTTGTCTTGTCTTGTCTTGTCTTGTCTTGTCTTGTCTTGTCTTGTCTTGTTTTGTCTTGTCTTGTCTTGTCTTGTCTTGCCTTGTCTTGTCTTGTCTTGTCTTGTCGTGTGTTGTGTTGTTTTGTCTTGTCATGTCTTGTCTTGTCTTGTCTTGTCTTGTCTTGTCCTGTCTTGTCTTGTCTTGTCTTGTCTTGTCTTGTCTTGTCTTGTCTTGTCTTGTCTTGTCTTGTCTTGTCTTGTCTTGTCTTGTCTTGTCTTGTCTTGTCTTGTCTTGTCTTGTCTTGTCTTGTCTTGTCTTGTCTTGTCTTGTCTTGTCTTGTCTTGTCCTGTCTTGTCCTGTCCTGACGTGTGTTGTGTTGTTTTGTCTTGTCTTGTTTTGTCTTGTTTTGTCTTGCTTTGCTTTGTCTTGTCTTGTCTTGTCTTGTCTTGTCTTGTCTTGTCTTGTCTTGTCTTGTCTTGTCTTGTCTTGTCTTGTCTTGTCTTGTCTTGTCTTGTCTTGTCTTGTCTTGTCCTGTCTTGTCCTGTCCTGACGTGTGTTGTGTTGTTTTGTCTTGTCTTGTTTTGTCTTGTTTTGTCTTGCTTTGTCTTGTCATGTCTTGTCTTGTCTTGTCCTGTCCTGTCGTGTGTTTTGTTGTTTTGTCTTGTCTTGTGTTGTTTTGTCGTGTCATGTCTTGTCTTGTCTTGTCTTGTCTTGTCTTGTCTTGTCTTGTCTTGTCTTGTCCTGTCCTGTCGTGTGTTGTGTTGTTTTGTCTTGTCTTGTCATGTCGTGTGTTGTCTTGTCTTGTTTTGTCTTGTCATGTCTTATATTGTCTTGTCTTGTCTTGTCTTGTCTTGTCATGTCATGTCATGTCATGTCGTGTGTTGTGTTGTTTTGTCTTTTCTTGTTTTGTCTTGTCATGTCTTGTCTTGTCTTGTCTTGTCTTGTCATGTCTTGTCTTGTCTTGTCTTGTCTTGTCTTGTATTGTCTTGTCTTGTTTTGTCTTGTCTTGTCTTGTCATGTCATGTCATGTCATGTCGTGTGTTGTGTTGTGTTGTTTTGTCTTGTCTTATTTTGTCTTGTCATGTCTTATCTTGTCTTGTCTTGTCTTGTCTTGTCTTGTCTTGTCTTGTCTTGTCTTGTCTTGTCTTGTCTTGTCTTGTCTTGTCTTGTCTTGTCTTATCTGGTCTTGTCTTGTCTTGTCTTGTCTTGTCTTGTCTTGTCTTGTCTTGTCTTGTCTTGTCTTGTCTTGTCTTGTCTTGTCTTGTCTTGTCTTGTCTTGTCTTGTCTTGTCTTGTCTTGTCTTGTCTTGTCTTGTCTTGTCTTGTCTTGTCTTGTCTTGTCTTGTCTTGTCTTGTGATGTCATGTCATGTCGTGTGTTGTGTTGTTTTGTCTTGTCATGTCTTGTCTTGTCTTGTCTTGTCTTGTCTTGTGATGTCATGTCATGTCGTGTGGTGTGTTGTTTTGTCTTGTCATGTCATGTCTTGTCTTGTCTTGTCTTGTCTTGTCTTGTCTTGTCTTGTCTTGTCTTGTCTTGTCTTGTCTTGTCTTGTCTTGTCTTGTCTTGTCTTGTCTTGTCTTGTCTTGTCGTGTCTTGTCTTGTCTTGTCTTGTCTTGTCTTGTCTTGTCTTGTCTTCTCTTGTCTTGTCTTGTCTTGTCTTGTCTTGTGATGTCATGTCATGTCGTGTGGTGTGTTGTTTTGTCTTGTCATGTCATGTCTTGTCTTGTCTTGTCTTGTCATGTCTTGTCTTGTCTTGTCTTGTCTTGTCTTGTCATGTCTTGTCTTGTCTTGTCTTGTCTTGTCTTGTCTTGTCTTGTCATGTCTTGTCTTGTCTTGTCTTGTCTTGTCTTGTGATGTCATGTCATGTCGTGTGGTGTGTTGTTTTGTCATGTCTTGTCTTGTCTTGTCTTGTCATGTCTTGTCTTGTCTTGTCTTGTCTTGTCTTGTCATGTCTTGTCTTGTCTTGTCTTGTCTTGTCTTGTCTTGTCTTGTCTTGTCTTGTCTTGTCTTGTCTTGTCTTGTCTTGTCTTGTCATGTCTTGTCTTGTCTTGTCTTGCTTTGTCTTGTCTTGTCTTGTCTTGTCGTGTGTTGTGTTGTTTTGTCTTGTCATGTCTTGTCTTGTCTTGTCTTGTCCTGTCCTGTCTTGTCTTGTCATGTCATGTCATGTCATGCCATGTCATGTCATGTCGTGTGTTGTGTTGTCTTGTCTTGTCTTGTTTTGTCTTGTCATGTCTTGTCTTGTCTTGTCTTGTCCTGTCTTGTCTTGTCTTGTCTTGTCATGTCTTGTCTTGTCTTGTCTTGTCTTGTCTTGTCTTGTCTTGTCTTGTCTTGTCTTGTCTTGTCTTGTCTTGTCTTGTCTTGTCTTGTCTTGTCTTGTCTTGTCTTGTCTTGTCTTGTCTTGTCTTGTCTTGTCTTGTCTTGTCTTGTCTTGTCTTGTCTTGTCTTGTCTTGTCTTGTCTTGTCTTGTCTTGTCTTGTCTTGTCTTGTCTTGTCTTGTCTTGTCCTGTCTTGTCCTGTCCTGACGTGTGTTGTGTTGTTTTGTCTTGTTTTGTCTTGTCTTGTTTTGTCTTGTTTTGTCTTGCTTTGTCTTGTCATGTCTTTTCTTGTCTTGTCCTGTCCTGTCGTGTGTTGTGTTGTTTTGTCTTGTCTTGTGTTGTTTTGTCGTGTCATGTCTTGTCTTGTCTTGTCTTGTCTTGTCTTGTCTTGTCCTGTCCTGTCGTGTGTTGTGTTGTTTTGTCTTGTCTTGTCATGTCATGTCATGTCATGTCGTGTGTTGTGTTGTGTTGTTTTGTCTTGTCTTATTTTGTCTTGTCATGTCTTATCTTGTCTTGTCTTGTCTTGTCTTGTCTTGTCTTGTCTTGTCTTGTCTTGTCTTGTCTTGTCTTGTCTTGTCTTGTCTTGTCTTGTCTTGTCTTGTCTTGTCTTGTCTTGTCTTGTCTTGTCTTGTCTTGTCTTGTCTTGTCTTGTCTTGTCTTGTCTTGTCTTGTCTTGTGATGTCATGTCATGTCGTGTGTTGTGTTGTTTTGTCTTGTCATGTCTTGTCTTGTCTTGTCTTGTCTTGTCTTGTGATGTCATGTCATGTCGTGTGGTGTGTTGTTTTGTCATGTCATGTCATGTCTTGTCTTGTCTTGTCTTGTCTTGTCTTGTCATGTCTTGTCTTGTCTTGTCTTGTCTTGTATTGTCTTGTCTTGTCTTGTCATGTCTTGTCTTGTCTTGTCTTGTCTTGTCTTGTCTTGTCTTGTCTTGTCTTGTCTTGTCTTGTCTTGTCTTGTCTTGTCTTGTCTTGTCTTGTCTTGTCTTGTCTTGTCTTGTCTTGTCTTGTCTTGTCTTGTCTTGTCTTGTCTTGTCTTGTCTTGTCTTGTCTTGTCTTGTCTTGTCTTGTCTTGTCTTGTCTTGTCTTGTCTTCTCTTGTCTTGTCTTGTCTTGTCTTGTCTTGTGATGTCATGTCATGTGTTGTGTTGTTTTGTCTTGTCTTGTCTTGTCTTGTCTTGTCATGTCTTGTCTTGTCTTGTCTTGTCTTGCCTTGTCTTGTCTTGTCTTGTCTTGTCGTGTGTTGTGTTGTTTTGTCATGTCTTGTCTTGTCTTGTCTTGTCCTGTCCTGTCTTGTCTTGTCATGTCATGTCATGTCATGTCATGTCATGTCATGTCGTGTGTTGTGTTGTCTTGTCTTGTCTTGTCTTGTTTTGTCTTGTCATGTCTTGTCTTGTCTTGTCCTGTCTTGTCTTGTCTTGTCTTGTCTTGTCTTGTCTTGTCTTGTCTTGTCTTGTCTTGTCTTGTCTTGTCTTGTCTTGTCTTGTCTTGTCTTGTCTTGTCTTGTCTTGTCTTGTCTTGTCTTGTCTTGTCTTGTCTTGTCTTGTCTTGTCTTGTCCTGTCTTGTCCTGTCCTGACGTGTGTTGTGTTGTTTTGTCTTGTCTTGTTTTGTCTTGTTTTGTCTTGCTTTGTCTTGTCATGTCATGTCCTGTCCTGTCGTGTGTTGTGTTGTTTTGTCTTGTCTTGTGTTGTTTTGTCGTGTCATGTCTTGTCTTGTCTTGTCTTGTCTTGTCTTGTCTTGTCTTGTCCTGTCCTGTCGTGTGTAGTGTTGTTTTGTCTTGTCTTGTCATGTCGTGTGTTGTCTTGTCTTGTTTTGTCTTGTCTTGTTTTGTCTTGTCTTGTCTTGTCTTGTCATGTCATGTCATGTCATGTCGTGTGTTGTGTTGTGTTGTTTTGTCTTGTCATGTCTTGTCTTGTCTTGTCTTGTTTTGTCTTGTCATGTCTTGTCTTGTGTTGTTTTGTCATGTCTTGTCTTGTCTTGTCTTGTCTTGTCTTGTCTTGTCATGTTGTGTGTTGTGTTGTTTTGTCTTGTCATGTCTTATATTGTCTTGTCTTGTCTTGTGATGTCATGTCATGTCGTGTGTTGTGTTGTTTTGTCTTGTCATGTCTTGTCTTGTCTTGTCTTGTCTTATCTTGTGATGTCATGTCATGTCGTGTGTTGTGTTGTTTTGTCTTGTCTTGTCTTGTCTTGTCTTGTCTTGTCTTGTCTTGTCTTGTCTTGTCTTGTCTTGTCATGTCTTGTCTTGTCTTGTCTTGCCTTGTCTTGTCTTGTCTTGTCGTGTGTTGTGTTGTTTTGTCTTGTCTTGTCTTGTCCTGTCCTGTCTTGTCTTGTCATGTCATGTCATGTCATGTCATGTCGTGTGTTGTGTTGTCTTGTCTTGTCTTGTCTTGTCTTGTCTTGTTTTGTCTTGTCATGTCTTGTCTTGTCTTGTCTTGTCCTGTCTTGTCTTGTCTTGTCTTGTCTTGTCATGTCTTGTCTTGTCTTGTCTTGTCTTGTCTTGTCTTGTCTTGTCTTGTCTTGTCTTGTCTTGTCTTGTCTTGTCTTGTCTTGTCTTGTATTGTCTTGTCTTGTCTTGTCTTGTCTTGTCTTGTCTTGTCTTGTCTTGTCTTGTCTTGTCTTGTCTTGTCTTGTCTTGTCCTGTCTTGTCCTGTCCTGACGTGTGTTGTGTTGTTTTGTCTTGCTTTGTCTTGTCATGTCTTGTCTTGTCTTGTCCTGTCCTGTCGTGTGTTGTGTTGTTTTGTCTTGTCTTGTGTTGTTTTGTCGTGTCATGTCATGTCTTGTCTTGTATTGTCTTGTCTTGTCTTGTCTTGTCTTGTCTTGTCTTGTCTTGTCTTGTCTTGTCTTGTCTTGTCTTGTCTTGTCTTGTCTTGTCTTGTCATGTCGTGTGTTGTGTTGTTTTGTCTTTTCTTGTTTTGTCTTGTCATGTCTTATATTGTCTTGTCTTGTCTTGTCTTGTCATGTCATGTCATGTCATGTCGAGTGTTGTGTTGTTTTGTCTTTTCTTGTTTTGTCTTGTCATGTCTTGTCTTGTCTTGTCTTGTCTTGTCATGTCTTGTCTTGTCTTGTCTTGTCTTGTCTTGTCTTGTATTGTCTTGTCTTGTTTTGTCTTGTCTTGTCTTGTCATGTCATGTCATGTCATGTCGTGTGTTGTGTTGTGTTGCTTTGTCTTGTCTTATTTTGTCTTGTCATGTCTTATCTTGTCTTGTCTTGTCTTGTCTTGTCTTGTCTTGTCTTGTCTTATCTGGTCTTGTCTTGTCTTGTCTTGTCTTGTCTTGTCTTGTCTTGTCTTGTCTTGTCTTGTCTTGTCTTGTCTTGTCATGTCGTGTGTTGTGTTGTTTTGTCTTGTCATGTCTTATATTGTCTGGTCTTGTCTTGTCTTGTCTTGTCTTGTCTTGTCTTGTCTTGTCTTGTCTTGTCTTGTCTTGTCTTGTCTTGTCTTGTCTTGTCTTGTCTTGTCTTGTCCTGTCTTGTCTTGTCTTGTCTTGTCTTGTCTTGTCTTGTCTTGTCTTGTCTTGTCTTGTCTTGTCTTGTCTTGTCTTGTCTTGTCTTGTCTTGTCTTGTGATGTCATGTCATGTCGTGTGTTGTGTTGTTTTGTCTTGTCATGTCTTGTCTTGTCTTGTCTTGTCTTGTGATGTCATGTCATGTCGTGTGGTGTGTTGTCTTGTCTTGTCTTGTCTTGTCTTGTCTTGTCTTGTCTTGTCTTGTCTTGTCTTGTCTTGTCTTGTCTTGTCTTGTCTTGTCTTGTCTTGTCTTGTCTTGTCTTGTCTTGTCTTGTCTTGTCTTGTCTTGTCTTGTCTTGTCTTGTCTTGTCTTGTCTTGTCTTGTCTTGTCTTGTCTTGTCTTGTCTTGTCTTGTCTTGTCTTGTCTTGTCTTGTCTTGTCTTGTCTTGTCTTGTCTTGTCTTGTCTTGTCTTGTCTTGTCTTGTCTTGTCTTGTCTTGTCTTGTCTTGTCTTGTCTTGTCTTGTCTTGTCTTGTCTTGTCTTGTCTTGTCTTGTCTTGTCTTGTCTTGTCTTGTCTTGTCTTGTCTTGTCTTGTCTTGTCTTGTCTTGTCTTGTCTTGTCTTGTCTTGTCTTGTCTTGTCTTGTCTTGTCTTGTCTTGTCTTGTCTTGTCTTGTGATGTCATGTCATGTGTTGTGTTGTTTTGTCTTGTCATGTCTTGTCTTGTCTTTTCTTGTGATGTCATGTCATGTCGTGTGGTGTGTTGTTTTGTCTTGTCATGTCATGTCTTGTCTTGTCTTGTCTTGTCTTGTCTTGTCTAGTCTTGTCTTGTCTTGTCTTGTCTAGTCTTGTCTTGTCTTGTCTTGTCTTGTCTTGTCTTGTCTTGTCTTGTCTTGTCTTGTCTTGTCTTGTCTTGTCTTGTCATGTCTTGTCTTGTCTTGTCTTGTCTTGTGATGTCATGTCATGTGTTGTGTTGTTTTGTCTTGTCATGTCTTGTCTTGTCTTTTCTTGTGATGTCATGTCATGTCGTGTGGTGTGTTGTTTTGTCTTGTCATGTCATGTCTTGTCTTGTCTTGTCTTGTCTTGTCTTGTCTAGTCTTGTCTTGTCTTGTCTTGTCTAGTCTTGTCTTGTCTTGTCTTGTCTTGTCTTGTCTTGTCTTGTCTTGTCTTGTCTTGTCTTGTCTTGTCTTGTCTTGTCTTGTCTTGTCATGTCTTGCCTTGTCTTGTCTTGTCTTGTCGTGTCTTGTCTTGTCTTGTCTTGTCCTGTCTTGTCTTGTCATGTCATGTCATGTCATGTCATGTCATGTCGTGTGTTGTGTTGTCTTGTCTTGTCTTGTTTTGTCTTGTCATGTCTTGTCTTGTCTTGTCTTGTCCTGTCTTGTCTTGTCTTGTCATGTCTTGTCTTGTCTTGTCTTGTCTTGTCTTGTCTTGTCTTGTCTTGTCTTGTCTTGTCTTGTCTTGTCTTGTCTTGTCTTGTCTTGTCTTGTCTTGTCTTGTCTTGTCTTGTCTTGTCTTGTCTTGTCTTGTCTTGTCTTGTCTTGTCTTGTCTTGTCTTGTCTTGTCTTGTCTTGTCTTGTCTTGTCTTGTCTTGTCTTGTCTTGTCTTGTCTTGTCTTGTCTTGTCTTGTCTTGTCTTGTCTTGTCTTGTCTTGTCTTGTCTTGTCTTGTCTTGTCTTGTCTTGTCTTGTCTTGTCTTGTCTTGTCTTGTCCTGTCTTGTCCTGTCCTGACGTGTGTTGTGTTGTTTTGTCTTGTCTTGTTTTGTCTTGTTTTCTCTTGCTTTGTCTTGTCATGTCTTGTCTTGTCTTGTCCTGTCCTGTCGTGTGTTGTGTTGTTTTGTCTTGTCTTGTGTTGTTTTGTCGTGTCATGTCTTGTCTTGTCTTGTCTTGTCTTGTCTTGTCTTGTCTTGTCTTGTCTTGTCTTGTCTTGTCTTGTCTTGTCCTGTCCTGTCGTGTGTTGTGTTGTTTTGTCTTGTCTTGTCTTGTCTTGTCTTGTCTTGTGTTGTCTTGTCTTGTCTTGTCTTGTCTTCTCTTGTCTTGTCCTGTCTTGTCTTGTCTTGTCTTGTGATGTCATGTCATGTCGTGTGGTGTGTTGTTTTGTCTTGTCATGTCATGTCTTGTCTTGTCTTGTCTTGTCATGTCTTGTCTTGTCTTGTCTTGTCTTGTCTTGTCATGTCTTGTCTTGTCTTGTCTTGTCTTGTCTTGTCTTGTCTTGTCATGTCTTGTCTTGTCTTGTCATGTCATGTCTTGTCTTGTCTTGTCTTGTCTTGTCTTGTCTAGTCTTGTCTGTCTAGTCTTGTCTTGTCTTGTCTTGTCTTGTCTTGTCTTGTCTTGTCTTGTCTTGTCTTGTCTTGTCTTGTCTTGTCTTGTCTTGTCATGTCTTGCCTTGTCTTGTCTTGTCTTGTCGTGTCTTGTCTTGTCTTGTCTTGTCCTGTCTTGTCTTGTCATGTCATGTCATGTCATGTCATGTCATGTCGTGTGTTGTGTTGTCTTGTCTTGTCTTGTTTTGTCTTGTCATGTCTTGTCTTGTCTTGTCTTGTCCTGTCTTGTCTTGTCTTGTCATGTCTTGTCTTGTCTTGTCTTGTCTTGTCTGTCTTGTCTTGTCTTGTCTTTCTTGTCTTGTCTTGTCTTGTCTTGTCTTGTCTTGTCTTGTCTTGTCTTGTCTTGTCTTGTCTTGTCTTGTCTTGTCTTGTCTTGTCTTGTCTTCTTGTCTTGTCTTGTCTTGTCTTGTCTTGTCTTGTCTTGTCTTGTCTTGTCTTGTCTTGTCTTGTCTTGTCTTGTCTTGTCTTGTCTTGTCTTGTCTTGTCTTGTCTTGTCTTGTCTTGTCTTGTCTTGTCTTGTCTTGTCTTGTCTTGTCTTGTCTTTTCTTGTCTTGTCTTGTCTTGTCTTGTCTTGTCTTGTCTTGTCTTGTCTTGTCTTGTCTTGTCTTGTCTTGTCCTGTCTTGTCCTGTCCTGACGTGTGTTGTGTTGTTTTGTCTTGTCTTGTTTTGTCTTGTTTTGTCTTGCTTTGTCTTGTCATGTCTTGTCTTGTCTTGTCCTGTCCTGTCGTGTGTTGTGTTGTTTTGTCTTGTCTTGTGTTGTTTTGTCGTGTCATGTCTTGTCTTGTCTTGTCTTGTCTTGTCTTGTCTTGTCTTGTCTTGTCTTGTCTTGTCTTGTCTTGTCTTGTCTTGTCCTGTCCTGTCGTGTGTTGTGTTGTTTTGTCTTGTCTTGTCTTGTCTTGTCTTGTCTTGTCTTGTCTTGTCTTGTCTTGTCTTGTCTTGTCTTCTCTTGTCTTGTCTTGTCTTGTCTTGTCTTGTCTTGTGATGTCATGTCATGTCGTGTGGTGTGTTGTTTTGTCTTGTCATGTCATGTCTTGTCTTGTCTTGTCTTGTCATGTCTTGTCTTGTCTTGTCTTGTCTTGTCTTGTCATGTCTTGTCTTGTCTTGTCCTGTCTTGTCTTGTCTTGTCTTGTCTTGTCATGTCTTGTCTTGTCTTGTCTTGTCTTGTCTTGTGATGTCATGTCATGTCGTGTGGTGTGTTGTTTTGTCTTGTCATGTCATGTCTTGTCTTGTCTTGTCTTGTCATGTCTTGTCTTGTCGTGTCTTGTCTTGTCTTGTCTTGTCATGTCTTGTCTTGTCTTGTCTTGTCTTGTCTTGTCTTGTCTTGTCTTGTCTTGTCTTGTCTTGTCTTGTCTTGTCTTGTCTTGTCATGTCTTGTCTTGTCTTGTCTTGCCTTGTCTTGCCTTGTCTTGTCTTGTCTTGTCTTGTCGTGTGTTGTGTTGTTTTGTCTTGTCATGTCTTGTCTTGTCTTGTCTTGTCCTGTCCTGTCTTGTCTTGTCATGTCATGTCATGTCATGTCATGTCATGTCGTGTGTTGTGTTGTCTTGTCTTGTCTTGTCTTGTCCTGTCTTGTCTTGTCTTGTCTTGTCATGTCTTGTCTTGTCTTGTCTTGTCTTGTCTTGTCTTGTCTTGTCTTGTCTTGTCTTGTCTTGTCTTGTCTTGTCTTGTCTTGTCTTGTCTTGTCTTGTCTTGTCTTGTCTTGTCTTGTCTTGTCTTGTCTTGTCTTGTCTTGTCTTGTCTTGTCCTGTCCTGTCTTGTCCTGTCCTGACGTGTGTTGTGTTGTTTTGTCTTGTCTTGTTTTGTCTTGTTTTGTCTTGCTTTGTCTTGTCATGTCTTTTCTTGTCTTGTCCTGTCCTGTCGTGTGTTGTGTTGTTTTGTCTTGTCTTGTGTTGTTTTGTCGTGTCATGTCTTGTCTTGTCTTGTCTTGTCTTGTCTTGTCTTGTCTTGTCTTGTCTTGTCCTGTCGTGTGTTGTGTTGTTTTGTCTTGTCTTGTCATGTCATGTCATGTCATGTCGTGTGTTGTGTTGTGTTGTTTTGTCTTGTCTTATTTTGTCTTGTCATGTCTTATCTTGTCTTGTCTTGTCTTGTCTTGTCTTGTCTTGTCTTGTCTTGTCTTGTCTTGTCTTGTCTTGTCTTGTCTTGTCTTGTCTTGTCTTGTCTTGTGATGTCATGTCATGTCGTGTGTTGTGTTGTTTTGTCTTGTCTTGTCTTGTCTTGTGATGTCATGTCATGTCGTGTGGTGTGTTGTTTTGTCTTGTCATGTCATGTCTTGTCTTGTCTTGTCTTGTCTTGTCTTGTCTTGTCATTTCTTGTCTTGTCTTGTCTTGTCTTGTCTTGTCTTGTCTTGTCATGTCTTGTCTTGTCTTGTCTTGTCTTGTCTTGTCTTGTCTTGTCTTGTCTTGTCTTGTCTTGTCTTGTCTGGTCTTGTCTTGTCTTGTCTCGTCTTGTCTTGTCTTGTCTTGTCTTGTCTTCTCTTGTCTTGTCTTGTCTTGTCTTGTCTTCTCTTGTCTTGTCTTGTCTTGTCTTGTCTTGTCTTGTGATGTCATGTCATGTGTTGTATTGTTTTGTCTTGTCATGTCTTGTCTTGTCTTGTCTTGTCTTGTCTTGTCTTGTCTTGTCTTGTCATGTCATGTCTTGTCTTGTCATGTCTTGTCTTGTCTTGTCTTGCCTTGTCTTGTCTTGTCTTGTCTTGTCGTGTGTTGTGTTGTTTTGTCTTGTCATGTCTTGCCTTGTCTTGTCTTGTCCTGTCTTGTCTTGTCTTGTCTTGTCATGTCTTGTCTTGTCTTGTCTTGTCTTGTCTTGTCTTGTCTTGTCTTGTCATGTCTTGTCTTGTCTTGTCTTGCCTTGTCTTGTCTTGTCTTGTCTTGTCGTGTGTTGTGTTGTTTTGTCTTGTCATGTCTTGTCTTGTCTTGTCTTGTCTTGTCTTGTCCTGTCCTGTCTTGTCTTGTCATGTCATGTCATGTCATGTCGTGTGTTGTGTTGTCTTGTCTTGTCTTGTTTTGTCTTGTCATGTCTTGTCTTGTCTTGTCTTGTCCTGTCTTGTCTTGTCTTGTCTTGTCTTGTCTTGTCTTGTCATGTCTTGTCTTGTCTTGTCTTGTCTTGTCTTGTCTTGTCTTGTCTTGTCTTGTCTTGTCTTGTCTTGTCTTGTCTTGTCTTGTCTTGTCTTGTCTTGTCTTGTCTTGTCTTGTCTTGTCTTGTCTTGTCTTGTCTTGTCTTGTCTTGTCTTGTCTTGTCTTGTCTTGTCTTGTCCTGTCTTGTCCTGTCCTGACGTGTGTTGTGTTGTTTTGTCTTGTCTTGTTTTGTCTTGTTTTGTCTTGCTTTGTCTTGTCATGTCTTGTCCTGTCCTGTCGTGTGTTGTGTTGTTTTGTCTTGTCTTGTGTTGTTTTGTCGTGTCATGTCTTGTCTTGTCTTGTCTTGTCTTGTCTTGTCTTGTCCTGTCCTGTCGTGTGTAGTGTTGTTTTGTCTTGTCTTGTCATGTCGTGTGTTGTCTTGTCTTGTTTTGTCTTGTCATGTCTTATATTGTCTTGTCTTGTCTTGTCATGTCATGTCATGTCATGTCGTGTGTTGTGTTGTGTTGTTTTGTCTTGTCATGTCTTGTCTTGTCTTGTCTTGTTTTGTCTTGTCATGTCATGTCTTGTGTTGTTTTGTCATGTCTTGTCTTGTCTTGTCTTGTCTTGTCTTGTCATGTTGTGTGTTGTGTTGTTTTGTCTTGTCATGTCTTATATTGTCTTGTCTTGTCTTGTGATGTCATGTCATGTCGTGTGTTGTGTTATTTTGTCTTGTCATGTCTTGTCTTGTCTTGTCTTGTCTTATCTTGTGATGTCATGTCATGTCGTGTGTTGTGTTGTTTTGTCTTGTCTTGTCTTGTCTTGTCTTGTCATGTCTTGTCTTGTCTTGTCTTGCCTTGTCTTGTCTTGTCTTGTCTTGTCTTGTCTTGTCTTGTCTTGTCTTGTCTTGTCTTGTCTTGTCTTGTCTTGTGTGTTGTCTTGTCTTGTTTTGTCTTGTCATGTCTTATATTGTCTTGTCTTGTCTTGTCTTGTCTTGTCTTGTCTTGTCTTGTCTTGTCTTGTCTTGTCTTGTCTTGTCTTGTCTTGTCTTGTCTTGTCTTGTCTTGTCTTGTCTTGTCTTGTCTTGTCTTGTCTTGTCTTGTCTTGTCTTGTCTTGTCTTGTCTTGTCTTGTCTTGTCTTGTCTTGTCTTGTGTTGTCTTGTGTTGTCTTGTCTTGTCCTGTCTTGTCTTGCCTTGTCATGTCTTGTCTTGTCTTGTCTTGCCTTGTCTTGTCTTGTCTTGTCTTGTCCTGTCCTGACGTGTGTTGTGTTGTTTTGTCTTGTCTTGCTTTGTCTTGTCTTGTCTTGTCTTGTCTTGTCTTCTCTTGTCTTGTCTTGTGTTGTCTTGTGTTGTCTTGTCTTGTCCTGTCTTGTCTTGTCTTGTCTTGTCTTGTCTTGTCTTGTCTTGTCTTGTCTTGTCTTCTCTTGTCTTGTCTTGTCTTGTCTTGTGATGTCATGTCATGTGTTGTGTTGTTTTGTCTTGTCATGTCTTGTCTTGTCTTGTCTTGTCTTGTGATGTCATGTCATGTCGTGTGGTGTGTTGTTTTGTCTTGTCATGTCACGTCTTGTCTTGTCTTGTCTTGTCTTGTCTTGTCTTGTCATGTCTTGTCTTGTCTTGTCTTGCCTTGTCTTGTCTTGTCTTGTCTTGTCGTGTGTTGTGTTGTTTTGTCTTGTCATGTCTTGTCTTGTCTTGTCTTGTCCTGTCCTGTCTTGTCTTGTTATGTCATGTCATGTCATGTCATGTCATGTCATGTCGTGTTATGTCATGTCATGTCATGTCATGTCATGTCATGTCGTGTGTTGTGTTGTCTTGTCTTGTCTTGTTTTGTCTTGTCATGTCTTGTCTTGTCTTGTCTTGTCCTGTCTTGTCTTGTCTTGTCTTGTCTTGTCTTGTCTTGTCTTGTCATGTCTTGTCTTGTCTTGTCTTGTCTTGTCTTGTCTTGTCTTGTCTTGTCTTGTCTTGTCTTGTCTTGTCTTGTCTTGTCTTGTCTTGTCTTGTCGTGTCTTGTCCTGTCTTGTGTTGTCTTGTCTTGTCTTGTCTTGTCTTGTCTTGTCTTGTCTTGTCTTGTCATGTCTTGTCTTGTCTTGTGATGTCATGTCATGTCGTGTGTTGTGTTGTTTTGTCTTGTTTTGTCTTGTCATGTCTTGTCTTGTCTTGTCCTGTCCTGTCGTGTGTTGTGTTGTTTTGTCTTGTCTTGTGTTGTCTTATCTTGTGATGTCATGTCATGTCGTGTGTTGTGTTGTTTTGTCTTGACATGTCTTGTCTTGTCTTGTCTTGTCTTATCTTGTGATGTCATGTCATGTCGTGTGTTGTGTTGTTTTGTCTTGTCTTGTCTTGTCTTGTCTTGTCTTGTCTTGTCTTGTCTTGTCTTGTCTTGTCTTGTCATGTCTTGTCTTGTCTTGTCTTGTCTTGTCTTGTCCTGTCCTGTCGTGTGTTGTGTTGTTTTGTCTTGTCTTGTGTTGTTTTGTCGTGTCATGTCTTGTCTTGTCTTGTCTTGTCTTGTCTTGTCTTGTCTTGTCTTGTCTTGTCCTGTCCTGTCGTGTGTTGTGTTGTTTTGTCTTGTCTTGTCATGTCGTGTGTTGTCTTGTCTTGTTTTGTCTTGTCATGTCTTATATTGTCTTGTCTTGTCTTGTCTTGTCATGTCATGTCATGTCATGTCGAGTGTTGTGTTGTTTTGTCTTTTCTTGTTTTGTCTTGTCATGTCTTGTCTTGTCTTGTCTTGTCTTGTCTTGTCATGTCTTGTCTTGTCTTGTCTTGTCTTGTCTTGTCCTGTCCTGTCGTGTGTTGTGTTGTTTTGTCTTGTCTTGTCATGTCATGTCATGTCGTGTCTTGTGTTGCTTTGTCTTGTCTTGTCTTGTCATGTCTTGTCATGTCGTGTGTTGTGTTGTTTTGTCTTGTCTTGTTGTGTATTGTCATGTCTTATATTGTCTTGTCTTGTCTTGTCATGTCATGTCATGTCATGTCGTGTGTTGTGTTGTTTTGTCTTGTCTTGTTTTGTCTTGTCATGTCTTGTCTTGTCTTGTCTTGTTTTGTCTTGTCATGTCTTGTCTTGTCTTGTCTTGTCTTGTCTTGTCTTGTCTTGTCTTGTCTTGTCTTGTCCGTCTTGTCTTGTCTTGTCTTTTCTTGTCTTGTCTTGTCTTGTCTTGTCTTGTCTTGTCTTGTCTTGTCTTGTCTTGTCTTGTCTTGTCTTGTCTTGTCTTGTCTTGTCTTGTCTTGTCTTGTCTTGTCTTGTCTTGTCTTGTCTTGTCTTGTCTTGTCTTGCCTTGTCTTGTCTTGTCCTGTCGTCTGTTGTTTTGTCTTGTGTTGTCTTGTCTTGTCTTGTCCTGTCTTGTCATGTCTTGTCTTGCCTTGTCTTGTCTTGCCTTGTCTTGTCTTGTCTTGTCTTGTCTTGTCTTGTCATGTCATGTCATGTCGTGCGTTGTGTTGTTTGGTCTTGTCTTGTTTGGTCTTGTCTTGTCTTGTCATGTTTTATGTTGTCTTGTTTTGTCATGTAATGTCATGTCGTGTGTTGTGTTGTTTTGTCTTGTCATGTCTTATATTGTCTTGTCTTGTCTTGTCTTGTCTTGTCTTGTGATGTCATGTGTTGTGTTGTGTTGTTTTGTCTTGTCTTGTCTTGTCTTGTCTTGACTTGTCTTGTCATGTCTTGTCTTGTCTTGTTTTGTCTTGTTTTCTCATGTAATGTCATGTCGTGTGTTGTGTTGTTTTGTCTTGTCTTGTGTTGTTTTGTCGTGTCATGTCTTGTCTTGTCTTGTCTTGTCCTGTCGTGTCGTGTGTTGTGTTGTTTTGTCTTGTCTTGTCATGTCATGTCATGTCGTGTCTTGTGTTGCTCTGTCTTGTCTTGTCTTGTCATGTCTTGTCATGTCGTGTGTTGTGTTGTTTTGTCTTGTCTTGTTGTGTATTGTCATGTCTTATATTGTCTTGTCTTGTCTTGTCATGTCATGTCATGTCGTGTGTTGTGTTGTTTTGTCTTGTCTTGTTTTGTCTTGTCATGTCTTGTCTTGTCTTGTCTTGTTTTGTCTTGTCATGTCTTGTCTTGTCTTGTCTTGTCTTGTCTTGTCTTGTCTTGTCTTGTCTTGTCTTGTCTTGTCTTGTCTTGTCTTGTCTTGTCTTGTCTTGTCTTGTCTTGTCTTGTCTTGTCTTGTCTTGTCTTGTCTTGTCTTGTCTTGTCTTGTCTTGTCTTGTCTTGTCTTGTCTTGTCTTGTCTTGTCTTGTCTTGTCCTGTCTTGTCTTGTCTTGTCTTGCCTTGTCTTGTCTTGTCTTGTCTTGTCTTGTCTTGTCTTGTCTTGTCTTGTCATGTCATGTCATGTCATGTCGTGCGTTGTGTTGTTTTGTCTTGTCTTGATTTGTCTTGTCATGTCATGTCTTGTCTTGTCTTGTCTTGTCTTGTCTTGTCTTGTCTTGTCTTGTCATGTCGTGCGTTGTGTTGTTTTGTCTTGTCTTGTTTTTTTCTTGTCATGTCATGTCTTGTCTTGTCTTGTCTTGTCTTGTCTTGTCTTGTCTTGTCTTGTCATGTCATGTCGTGTGTTGTGTTGTTTAGTCTTGTTTAGTCTTGTTTTGTCTTGTCATGTCTTGTCTTGTCTTGTCTTGTCATGTCTTGTCTAGTCTTGTCATGTCTTGTCTTGTCTTGTCTTGTCTTGTCTGGTCTTATCTTGTCTTGTCTTGTCTTGTCTTGTCTTGTCTTGTCTTGTCTTGTCTTGTCTTGTCTTGTCTTGTCTTGTCTTGTCTTGTCTTGTCTTGTCTTGTCTTGTCTTGTCTTGTCTTGTCTTGTCTTGTCTTGTCTTGTCTTGTCATGTCTTGTCTTGTCTTGTCTTGTCTTGTCATGTCTTGTCTTGTCTTGTCTTGTCTTGTCTTGTCTTGTCTTGTCTTGTCTTGTCTTGTCTTGTCTTGTCTTGTCTTGTCTTGTCTTGTCTTGTCTTGTCTTGTCTTGTCTTGTCTTGTCTTGTTTTGTCTTGTCTTGTCTTGTCTTGTTTTGTCTTGTCTTGTCTTGTCTTGTCTTGTCTTGTCTTGTCTGGTCTTATCTTGTCTTGTCTTGTAGTGTCCTGTCTTGTCTTGTCTTTTCTTGTCTTGTCTTGTCTTTTCTTGTCTTGTCTTGTCTTGTCTTGTCTTGTCTTGTCTTGTCATGTCATGTCTTGTCTTGTCTTGTCTTGTTTTGTCTTGTTTTGTCTTTTCTTGTCTTGTCTTGTCTTGTCTTGTCTTGTCTTGTCTTGTCTTGTCTTGTCTTGTCTTGTCTTGTCTTGTCTTGTCTTGTCTTGTCTTGTCTTGTCTTGTCTTGTCTTGTCTTGTCTTGTCTTGTCTTGTCTTGTCTTGTCTTGTCTTGTCTTGTCTTGTCTTGTCTTGTCTTGTCTTGTCTTGTCTTGTCTTGTCTTGTCTTGTCTTGCCTTGTCTTGTCTTGTCCTGTCGTCTGTTGTTTTGTCTTGTGTTGTCTTGTCTTGTCTTGTCCTGTCTTGTCATGTCTTGTCTTGCCTTGTCTTGTCTTGTCTTGTCTTGTCTTGTCTTGTCTTGTCTTGTCTTGTCATGTCATGTCATGTCGTGCGTTGTGTTGTTTTGTCTTGTCTTGTTTTGTCTTGTCATGTCATGTCTTGTCTTGTCTTGTCTTGTCTTGTCTTGTCTTGTCTTGTCATGTCTTGTCTTGTCTTGTCTTGTCTTGTCTTGTCTTGTCTTGTCTTGTCTTGTCTTGTCTTGTCTTGTCTTGTCTTGTCTTGTCTTGTCTTGTCTTGTCTTGTCTTGTCTTGTCTTGTCTTGTCTTGTCTTGTCTTGTCTTGTCTTGTCTTGTCTTGCCTTGTCTTGTCTTGTCCTGTCGTCTGTTGTTTTGTCTTGTCCTGTCTTGTCTTGTCTTGTCTTGCCTTGTCTTGTCTTGTCTTGTCTTGTCTTGTCTTGTCTTGTCTTGTCTTGTCTTGTCTTGTCTTGTCTTGTCTTGTCTTGCCTTGTCTTGTCTTGTCTTGTCTTGTCTTGTCATGTCATGTCATGTCATGTCGTGCGTTGTGTTGTTTTGTCTTGTCTTGATTTGTCTTGTCATGTCATGTCTTGTCTTGTCTTGTCTTGTCTTGTCTTGTCTTGTCTTGTCTTGTCATGTCTTGTCTTGTCTTGTTTTGTCTTGTCTTGTCTTGTCTTGTCTTGTCTTGTCTTGTCTTGTCTTGTCTTGTCTTGTCTTGTCTTGTCTTGTCTTGTCTTGTCTTGTCTTGTCTTGTCTTGTCTTGTCTTGTCTTGTCTTGTCTTGTCTTGTCTTGTCTTGTCTTGTCTTGTCTTGTCTTGTCTTGTCTTGTCTTGTCTTGTCTTGTCTTGTCTTGTCTTGTCTTGTCTTGTCTTGTCTTGTCTTGTCTTGTCTTGTCTTGTCTTGTCTTGTCTTGTCTTGTCTTGTCTTGTCTTGTCTTGTCTTGTCTTGTCTTGTCTTGTCTTGTCTTGTCTTGTCTTGTCTTGTCTTGTCTTGTCTTGTCTTGCCTTGTCTTGTCTTGTCCTGTCGTCTGTTGTTTTGTCTTGTGTTGTCTTGTCTTGTCTTGTCCTGTCTTGTCTTGTCTTGTCTTGCCTTGTCTTGTCTTGTCTTGTCTTGTCTTGTCTTGTCTTGTCTTGTCTTGTCATGTCATGTCATGTCGTGCGTTGTGTTGTTTTGTCTTGTCTTGTTTTGTCTTGTCATGTCATGTCTTGTCTTGTCTTGTCTTGTCTTGTCATGTCGTGCGTTGTGTTGTTTTGTCTTGTCTTGTTTTGTCTTGTCATGTCATGTCTTGTCTTGTCTTGTCTTGTCTTGTCATGTCATGTCATGTCATGTCATGTGTTGTGTTGTGTTTTTTTGTCTTGTCTTGTCTTGTTTGGTCTTGTCTTGTTTGGTCTTGTCTTGTTTGGTCTTGTCTTGTTTGGTCTTGTCTTGTCTTGTCTTGTCCTGTCGTGTGTTGTTTTGTCTTGTGTTGTCTTGTCTTGTCTTGTCCTGTCTTGTCTTGTCTTGTCTTGCCTTGTCTTGTCTTGTCTTGTCTTGTCTTGCCTTGTCTTGTCTTGTCTTGTCTTGTCATGTCATGTCATGTCGTGCGTTGTGTTGTTTTGTCTTGTCTTGTTTTGTCTTGTCATGTCATGTCTTGTCTTGTCTTGTCATGTCGTGCGTTGTGTTGTTTTGTCTTGTCTTGTTTTGTCTTGTCATGTCATGTCTTGTCTTGTCCTGTCTTGTCTTGTCATGTCATGTCATGTCATTTCATGTCATGTGTTGTGTTGTGTTTTTTTGTCTTGTCTTGTCTTGTTTGGTCTTGTCTTGTTTGGTCTTGTCTTGTTTGGTCTTGTCTTGTCTTGTCATGTTTTATGTTGTCTTGTTTTGTCATGTAATGTCATGTCGTGTGTTGTGTTGTTTTGTCTTGTCTTGTGTTGTTTTGTCGTGTCATGTCTTGTCTTGTCTTGTCTTGTCTTGTCTTGTGATGTCATGTGTTGTGTTGTGTTGTTTTGTCTTGTCTTGTCTTGTCTTGTCTTGTCTTGTCTTGTCTTGTCTTGTCTTGTCATGTCTTGTCTTGTCTTGTTTTGTCTTGTTTTCTCATGTAATGTCATGTCGTGTGTTGTGTTGTTTTGTCTTGTCTTGTGTTGTTTTGTCGTGTCATGTCTTGTCTTGTCTTGTCTTGTCCTGTCCTGTCGTGTGTTGTGTTGTTTTGTCTTGTCTTGTCATGTCATGTCATGTCGTGTCTTGTGTTGCTTTGTCTTGTCTTGTCTTGTCATGTCTTGTCATGTCGTGTGTTGTGTTGTTTTGTCTTGTCTTGTTGTGTATTGTCATGTCTTATATTGTCTTGTCTTGTCTTGTCATGTCATGTCATGTCATGTCGTGTGTTGTGTTGTTTTGTCTTGTCTTGTCTTGTTTTGTCTTGTCATGTCTTGTCTTGTCTTGTCTTGTTTTGTCTTGTCATGTCTTGTCTTGTCTTGTCTTGTCTTGTCTTGTCTTGTCTTGTCTTGTCTCGTCTTGTCTTGTCTTGTCTTTTCTTGTCTTGTCTTGTCTTGTCTTGTCTTGTCTTGTCTTGTCTTGTCTTGTCTTGTCTTGTCTTGTCTTGTCTTGTCTTGTCTTGTCTTGTCTTGTCTTGTCTTGTCTTGTCTTGCCTTGTCTTGTCTTGTCCTGTCGTCTGTTGTTTTGTCTTGTGTTGTCTTGTCTTGTCTTGTCCTGTCTTGTCATGTCTTGTCTTGCCTTGTCTTGTCTTGTCTTGTCTTGTCTTGTCTTGTCTTGTCATGTCATGTCATGTCGTGCGTTGTGTTGTTTGGTCTTGTCTTGTTTGGTCTTGTCTTGTCTTGTCATGTTTTATGTTGTCTTGTTTTGTCATGTAATGTCATGTCGTGTGTTGTGTTGTTTTGTCTTGTCATGTCTTATATTGTCTTGTCTTGTCTTGTCTTGTCTTGTGATGTCATGTGTTGTGTTGTGTTGTTTTGTCTTGTCTTGTCTTGTCTTGTCTTGACTTGTCTTGTCATGTCTTGTCTTGTCTTGTTTTGTCTTGTTTTCTCATGTAATGTCATGTCGTGTGTTGTGTTGTTTTGTCGTGTCATGTCTTGTCTTGTCTTGTCTTGTCCTGTCCTGTCGTGTGTTGTGTTGTTTTGTCTTGTCTTGTCATGTCATGTCATGTCGTGTCTTGTGTTGCTTTGTCTTGTCTTGTCTTGTCATGTCTTGTCATGTCGTGTGTTGTGTTGTTTTGTCTTGTCTTGTTGTGTATTGTCATGTCTTATATTGTCTTGTCTTGTCTTGTCTTGTCTTGCCTTGTCTTGTCTTGTCCTGTCGTGTGTTGTTTTGTCTTGTGTTGTCTTGTCTTGTCTTGTCCTGTCTTGTCTTGTCTTGTCTTGCCTTGTCTTGTCTTGTCTTGTCTTGTCTTGCCTTGTCTTGTCTTGTCTTGTCTTGTCATGTCATGTCATGTCGTGCGTTGTGTTGTTTTGTCTTGTCTTGTTTTGTCTTGTCATGTCATGTCTTGTCTTGTCTTGTCTTGTCTTGTCATGTCGTGCGTTGTGTTGTTTTGTCTTGTCTTGTTTTGTCTTGTCATGTCATGTCTTGTCTTGTCCTGTCTTGTCTTGTCATGTCATGTCATGTCATGTCATGTCATGTGTTGTGTTGTGTTTTTTTGTCTTGTCTTGTCTTGTTTGGTCTTGTCTTGTTTGGTCTTGTCTTGTTTGGTCTTGTCTTGTCTTGTCATGTTTTATGTTGTCTTGTTTTGTCATGTAATGTCATGTCGTGTGTTGTGTTGTTTTGTCTTGTCTTGTGTTGTTTTGTCGTGTCATGTCTTGTCTTGTCTTGTCTTGTCTTGTCTTGTGATGTCATGTGTTGTGTTGTGTTGTTTTGTCTTGTCTTGTCTTGTCTTGTCTTGTCTTGTCTTGTCTTGTCTTGTCTTGTCTTGTCTTGTCTTGTCTTGTCTTGTCTTGTCATGTCTTGTCTTGTCTTGTTTTGTCTTGTTTTCTCATGTAATGTCATGTCGTGTGTTGTGTTGTTTTGTCTTGTCTTGTGTTGTTTTGTCGTGTCATGTCTTGTCTTGTCTTGTCTTGTCCTGTCCTGTCGTGTGTTGTGTTGTTTTGTCTTGTCTTGTCATGTCATGTCATGTCGTGTCTTGTGTTGCTTTGTCTTGTCTTGTCTTGTCATGTCTTGTCATGTCGTGTGTTGTGTTGTTTTGTCTTGTCTTGTTGTGTATTGTCATGTCTTATATTGTCTTGTCTTGTCTTGTCATGTCATGTCATGTCATGTCGTGTGTTGTGTTGTTTTGTCTTGTCTTGTCTTGTTTTGTCTTGTCATGTCTTGTCTTGTCTTGTCTTGTTTTGTCTTGTCATGTCTTGTCTTGTCTTGTCTTGTCTTGTCTTGTCTTGTCTTGTCTTGTCTCGTCTTGTCTTGTCTTGTCTTTTCTTGTCTTGTCTTGTCTTGTCTTGTCTTGTCTTGTCTTGTCTTGTCTTGTCTTGTCTTGTCTTGTCTTGTCTTGTCTTGTCTTGTCTTGTCTTGTCTTGTCTTGTCTTGTCTTGTCTTGTCTTGTCTTGTCTTGTCTTGTCTTGTCTTGTCTTGCCTTGTCTTGTCTTGTCCTGTCGTCTGTTGTTTTGTCTTGTGTTGTCTTGTCTTGTCTTGTCCTGTCTTGTCATGTCTTGTCTTGCCTTGTCTTGTCTTGTCTTGTCTTGTCTTGTCTTGTCTTGTCATGTCATGTCATGTCGTGCGTTGTGTTGTTTGGTCTTGTCTTGTTTGGTCTTGTCTTGTCTTGTCATGTTTTATGTTGTCTTGTTTTGTCATGTAATGTCATGTCGTGTGTTGTGTTGTTTTGTCTTGTCATGTCTTATATTGTCTTGTCTTGTCTTGTCTTGTCTTGTGATGTCATGTGTTGTGTTGTGTTGTTTTGTCTTGTCTTGTCTTGTCTTGTCTTGACTTGTCTTGTCATGTCTTGTCTTGTCTTGTTTTGTCTTGTTTTCTCATGTAATGTCATGTCGTGTGTTGTGTTGTTTTGTCTTGTCTTGTGTTGTTTTGTCGTGTCATGTCTTGTCTTGTCTTGTCTTGTCCTGTCCTGTCGTGTGTTGTGTTGTTTTGTCTTGTCTTGTCATGTCATGTCATGTCGTGTCTTGTGTTGCTTTGTCTTGTCTTGTCTTGTCATGTCTTGTCATGTCGTGTGTTGTGTTGTTTTGTCTTGTCTTGTTGTGTATTGTCATGTCTTATATTGTCTTGTCTTGTTTTGTCTTGTCATGTCTTGTCTTGTCTTGTCTTGTCTTGTCTTGTCTTGTCTTGTCTTGTCTTGTCTTGTCTTGTCTTGTCTTGTCTTGTCTTGTCTTGTCTTGTCTTGTCTTGTCTTGTCTTGTCTTGTCTTGTCTTGTCTTGTCTTGTCTTGTCTTGCCTTGTCTTGTCTTGTCTTGTCTTGTCTTGTCCTGTCTTGTCTTGTCTTGTCTTGCCTTGTCTTGTCTTGTCTTGTCTTGTCTTGTCTTGTCTTGTCTTGTCATGTCATGTCATGTCATGTCGTGCGTTGTGTTGTTTTGTCTTGTCTTGATTTGTCTTGTCATGTCATGTCTTGTCTTGTCTTGTCTTGTCTTGTCTTGTCTTGTCTTGTCTTGTCTTGTCATGTCGTGCGTTGTGTTGTTTTGTCTTGTCTTGTTTTGTCTTGTCATGTCATGTCTTGTCTTGTCTTGTCTTGTCTTGTCTTGTCTTGTCTTGTCTTGTCATGTCATGTCATGTCATGTCTGTCATGTCATGTGTTGTGTTGTGTTGTTTTGTCTTGTCTTGTCTTGTTTGGTCTTGTCTTGTTTGGTCTTGTCTTGTCTTGTCATGTTTTATGTTGTCTTGTTTTGTCATGTAATGACATGTCGTGTGTTGTGTTGTTTTGTCTTGTCTTGTCTTGTCATGTCGTGTGTTGTGTTGTTTTGTCTTGTCATGTCTTATATTGCCTTGTCTTGTCTTGTCTTGTCTTGTCTTGTGATGTCATGTCGTGTGTTGTGTTGTTTTGTCTTGTCTTGTTTTGTCTTGTCCTGTCTTGTCTTGTCATGTCATGTCATGTGTTGTGTTGTGTTGTTTTGTCTTGTCTTGTCTTGTCTAGTCTTGTCTTGTCTTGTCTGGTCTTGTCTTGTCTTGTCTTGTCTTGTCTTGTCTTGTCTTGTCTTGTCATGTCTTGTCTTGTCTTGTTTTGTCTTGTCTTGTATTGTCTTGTTTTCTCATGTAATGTCATGTCGTGTGTTGTGTTGTTTTGTCTTGTCTTGTGTTGTCATGTCTTGTCTTGTCTTGTCTTGTCCTGTCCTGTCGTGTGTTGTGTTGTTTTGTCTTGTCTTGTCTTGTCTTGTCTTGTCTTGTCTTGTCTTGTATTGTCTTGTCTTGTCTTGTCTTGTCTTGCCTTGTCTTGTCTTGTCTTGTCTTGTCTTGTCTTGTCTTGTCTTGTCTTGTCTTGCCTTGTCTTGTCTTGTCTTGTCTTGTCTTGTCTTGTCTTGTCTTGTCTTGTCTTGTCTTGTCTTGTCTTGTCTTGTCTTGTCTTGCCTTGTCTTGTCTTGTCTTGTCTTGTCTTGTCTTGTCTTGTCTTGTCTTGTCTTGCCTTGTCTTGTCTTGTCTTGTCTTGTCTTGTCATGTCATGTCATGTCATGTCGTGCGTTGTGTTGTTTTGTCTTGTCTTGATTTGTCTTGTCATGTCATGTCTTGTCTTGTCTTGTCTTGTCTTGTCTTGTCTTGTCTTGTCTTGTCTTGTCATGTCTTGTCTTGTCTTGTTTTGTCTTGTCTTGTCTTGTCTTGTCTTGTCTTGTCTTGTCTTGTCTTGTCTTGTCTTGTCTTGTCTTGTCTGGTCTTGTCATGTCTTGTCTTGTCTTGTCTTGTCTTGTCTTGTCTTGTCTTGTCTTGTCTTGTCTTGTCTTGTCTTGTCTTGTCTTGTCTTGTCTTGTCTTGTCTTGTCTTGTCTTGTCTTGTCTTGTCTTGTCTTGTCTTGTCTTGTCTTGTCTTGTCTTGTCTTGTCTTGTCTTGTCTTGTCTTGTCTTGTCTTGTCTTGTCTTGTCTTGTCTTGTCTTGTCTTGTCTTGTCTTGTCTTGTCTTGTCTTGTCTTGTCTTGTCTTGCCTTGTCTTGTCTTGTCCTGTCGTCTGTTGTTTTGTCTTGTGTTGTCTTGTCTTGTCTTGTCCTGTCTTGTCTTGTCTTGTCTTGCCTTGTCTTGTCTTGTCTTGTCTTGTCTTGTCTTGTCTTGTCTTGTCTTGTCTTGTCATGTCATGTCATGTCGTGCGTTGTGTTGTTTTGTCTTGTCTTGTTTTGTCTTGTCATGTCATGTCTTGTCTTGTCTTGTCTTGTCTTGTCATGTCGTGCGTTGTGTTGTTTTGTCTTGTCTTGTTTTGTCTTGTCATGTCATGTCTTGTCTTGTCTTGTCTTGTCTTGTCATGTCATGTCATGTCATGTCATGTGTTGTGTTGTGTTTTTTTGTCTTGTCTTGTCTTGTTTGGTCTTGTCTTGTTTGGTCTTGTCTTGTTTGGTCTTGTCTTGTCTTGTCATGTTTTATGTTGTCTTGTTTTGTCATGTAATGTCATATCGTGTGTTGTGTTGTTTTGTCTTGTCATGTCTTATATTGTCTTGTCTTGTCTTGTCTTGTCTTGTGATGTCATGTGTTGTGTTGTGTTGTTTTGTCTTGTCTTGTCTTGTCTTGTCTTGTCTTGTCTTGTCATGTCTTGTCTTGTCTTGTTTTGTCTTGTTTTCTCATGTAATGTCATGTCGTGTGTTGTGTTGTTTTGTCTTGTCTTGTGTTGTTTTGTCGTGTCATGTCTTGTCTTGTCTTGTCTTGTCCTGTCCTGTCGTGTGTTGTGTTGTTTTGTCTTGTCTTGTCATGTCATGTCATGTCGTGTCTTGTGTTGCTTTGTCTTGTCTTGTCTTGTCATGTCTTGTCATGTCGTGTGTTGTGTTGTTTTGTCTTGTCTTTTTGTGTATTGTCATGTCTTATATTGTCTTGTCTTGTCTTGTCATGTCATGTCATGTCGTGTGTTGTGTTGTTTTGTCTTGTCTTGTTTTGTCTTGTCATGTCTTGTCTTGTCTTGTCTTGTTTTGTCTTGTCATGTCTTGTCTTGTCTTGTCTTGTCTTGTCTTGTCTTGTCTTGTCTTGTCTTGTCTTGTCTTGTCTTGTCTTGTCTTGTCTTGTCTTGTCTTGTCTTGTCTTGTCTTGTCTTGTCTTGCCTTGTCTTGTCTTGTCTTGTCTTGTCTTGTCCTGTCTTGTCTTGTCTTGTCTTGCCTTGTCTTGTCTTGTCTTGTCTTGTCTTGTCTTGTCTTGTCTTGTCATGTCATGTCATGTCATGTCGTGCGTTGTGTTGTTTTGTCTTGTCTTGATTTGTCTTGTCATGTCATGTCTTGTCTTGTCTTGTCTTGTCTTGTCTTGTCTTGTCTTGTCTTGTCTTGTCTTGTCTTGTCTTGTCATGTCGTGCGTTGTGTTGTTTTGTCTTGTCTTGTTTTGTCTTGTCATGTCATGTCTTGTCTTGTCTTGTCTTGTCTTGTCTTGTCTTGTCTTGTCTTGTCATGTCATGTCATGTCATGTCTGTCATGTCATGTGTTGTGTTGTGTTGTTTTGTCTTGTCTTGTCTTGTTTGGTCTTGTCTTGTTTGGTCTTGTCTTGTCTTGTCATGTTTTATGTTGTCTTGTTTTGTCATGTAATGTCATGTCGTGTGTTGTGTTGTTTTGTCTTGTCTTGTCTTGTCATGTCGTGTGTTGTGTTGTTTTGTCTTGTCATGTCTTATATTGCCTTGTCTTGTCTTGTCTTGTCTTGTCTTGTGATGTCATGTCGTGTGTTGTGTTGTTTTGTCTTGTCTTGTCATGTCATGTCATGTGTTGTGTTGTGTTGTTTTGTCTTGTCTTGTCTTGTCTAGTCTTGTCTTGTCTTGTCTGGTCTTGTCTTGTCTTGTCTTGTCTTGTCTTGTCTTGTCTTGCCTTGTCATGTCTTGTCTTGTCTTGTTTTGTCTTGTCTTGTATTGTCTTGTTTTCTCATGTAATGTCATGTCGTGTGTTGTGTTGTTTTGTCTTGTCTTGTGTTGTTTTGTCGTGTCATGTCTTGTCTTGTCTTGTCTTGTCCTGTCCTGTCGTGTGTTGTGTTGTTTTGTCTTGTCTTGTCATGTCATATAATGTCGTGTCTTGTGTTGCTTTGTCTTGTCTTGTTTTGTTTGGTTTGTTTGTCATGTTTTATGTTGTCTTGTTTTGTCATGTAATGTCATGTCGTGTGTTGTGTTGTTTTGTCTTGTCATGTCTTATATTGTCTTGTCTTGTCTTGTCTTGTCTTGTGATGTCATGTGTTGTGTTGTGTTGTTTTGTCTTGTCTTGTCTTGTCTTGTCTTGTCTTGTCTTGTCTTGTCATGTCTTGTCTTGTCTTGTTTTGTCTTGTTTTCTCATGTAATGTCATGTCGTGTGTTGTGTTGTTTTGTCTTGTCTTGTGTTGTTTTGTCGTGTCATGTCTTGTCTTGTCTTGTCTTGTCCTGTCCTGTCGTGTGTTGTGTTGTTTTGTCTTGTCTTGTCATGTCATGTCATGTCGTGTCTTGTGTTGCTTTGTCTTGTCTTGTCTTGTCATGTCTTGTCATGTCGTGTGTTGTGTTGTTTTGTCTTGTCTTGTTGTGTATTGTCATGTCTTATATTGTCTTGTCTTGTCTTGTCATGTCATGTCATGTCGTGTGTTGTGTTGTTTTGTCTTGTCTTGATTTGTCTTGTCATGTCATGTCTTGTCTTGTCTTGTCTTGTCTTGTCTTGTCATGTCGTGCGTTGTGTTGTTTTGTCTTGTCTTGTTTTGTCTTGTCTTGTCCTGTCTTGTCTTGTCTTGTCTTGCCTTGTCTTGTCTTGTCTTGTCTTGTCTTGTCTTGTCTTGTCATGTCATGTCTTGTCTTGTCTTGTCTTGTCTTGTCTTGTCTTGTCATGTCGTGCGTTGTGTTGTTTTGTCTTGTCTTGTTTTGTCTTGTCATGTCATGTCATGTCTTGTCTTGTCTTGTCTTGTCTTGTCTTGTCTTGTCTTGTCTTGTCTTGTCTTGTCTTGTCTTGTCTTGTCATGTCGTGCGTTGTGTTGTTTTGTCTTGTCTTGATTTGTCTTGTCATGTCATGTCTTGTCTTGTCTTGTCTTGTCTTGTCTTGTCTTGTCATGTCGTGCGTTGTGTTGTTTTGTCTTGTCTTGTTTTGTCTTGTCATGTCATGTCTTGTCTTGTCTTGTCTTGTCTTGTCTTGTCTTGTCTTGTCATGTCATGTCATGTCATGTCTGTCATGTCATGTGTTGTGTTGTGTTGTTTTGTCTTGTCTTGTCTTGTTTTGTCTTGTTTTGTCTTGTCATGTCTTCTCATGTCTTGTCTTGTCTTGTCTTGTCTTGTCTTGTCTAGTCTTGTCTAGTCTTGTCTAGTCTTGTCTAGTCTAGTCTTGTCTTGTCTTGTCTTGTCTTGTCTTGCCTTGCCTTGTCTTGTCTTGTCTTGTCTTGTCTTGTCATGTCATGTCATGTCATGTCGTGCGTTGTGTTGCTTTGTCTTGTCTTGATTTGTCTTGTCATGTCATGTCTTGTCTTGTCTTGTCTTGTCTTGTCTTGTCTTGTCTTGTGATGTCATGTCGTGTGTTGTGTTGTTTTGTCTTGTCTTGTCTTGTCTTGTTTTGTCTTGTCCTGTCTTGTCTTGTCATGTCATGTCATGTGTTGTGTTGTGTTGTTTTGTCTTGTCTTGTCTTGTCTAGTCTTGTCTTGTCTTGTCTGGTCTTGTCTTGTCTTGTCTTGTCTTGTCTTGTCTTGTCTTGTCATGTCTTGTCTTGTCTTGTTTTGTCTTGTCTTGTATTGTCTTGTTTTCTCATGTAATGTCATGTCGTGTGTTGTGTTGTTTTGTCTTGTCTTGTGTTGTTTTGTCGTGTCATGTCTTGTCTTGTCTTGTCTTGTCCTGTCCTGTCGTGTGTTGTGTTGTTTTGTCTTGTCTTGTCATGTCATATCATGTCGTGTCTTGTGTTGCTTTGTCTTGTCTTGTTTTGTTTGGTCTTGTCTTGTTTGGTCTTGTCTTGTTTGGTCTTGTCTTGTTTGGTCTTGTCTTGTCTTGTCATGTTTTATGTTGTCTTGTTTTGTCATGTAATGTCATGTCGTGTGTTGTGTTGTTTTGTCTTGTCATGTCTTATATTGTCTTGTCTTGTCTTGTCTTGTCTTGTGATGTCATGTGTTGTGTTGTGTTGTTTTGTCTTGTCTTGTCTTGTCTTGTCTTGTCTTGTCTTGTCTTGTCTTGTCTTGTCATGTCTTGTCTTGTCTTGTTTTGTCTTGTTTTCTCATGTAATGTCATGTCGTGTGTTGTGTTGTTTTGTCTTGTCTTGTGTTGTTTTGTCGTGTCATGTCTTGTCTTGTCTTGTCTTGTCCTGTCCTGTCGTGTGTTGTGTTGTTTTGTCTTGTCTTGTCATGTCATATCATGTCGTGTCTTGTGTTGCTTTGTCTTGTCTTGTTTTGTCTTGTCTTGTCATGTCGTGTGTTGTGTTGTTTTGTCTTGTCTTGTCATGTCATATCATGTCGTGTCTTGTGTTGCTTTGTCTTGTCTTGTCTTGTCATGTTATGTCATGTCGTGTGTTGTGTTGTTTTGTCTTGTCATGTCTTGTCTTGTCTTGTCTTGTCTTGTCTTGTCTTGTCTTGTCTTGTCTTGTCTTGTCTTGTCTTGTCTTGTCTTGTCTTGTCTTGTCTTGTCTTGTCTTGTCTTGTCTTGTCGTATGTTGTGTTGTTTTGTCTTGTCTTGTTTTGTCTTGTCTTGTCTTGTCTTGTCTTGTCTTGTCTTGTCTTGTCTTGTCTTGTCTTGTCTTGTCTTGTCTTGTCTTGTCTTGTCTTGTCTTGTCATGTCATGTCATGTCATACGTGTGTTGTGTTGTTTTGTCTTGTCTTATTTTGTCTTGTCATGTCTTATCTTGTCTTGTCTTGTCTTGTCTTGTATTGTCATGTCTTATATTGTCTTGTCTTGTCATGTCATATCATGTCGTGTGTTGTGTTGTTTTGTCTTGTCATGTTTTGTCTTGTCATGTATTGTCTTGTCTTGTCATGTCATGTCATGTCGTGTGTTGTGTTGTTTTGTCTTGTCTTGTGTTGTTTTGTCGTGTCATGTCTTGTCTTGTCTTGTCTTGTCCTGTCTTGTCATGTCGTGTGTTGTGTTGTTTTGTCTTGTCTTGTTGTGTATTGTCATGTCTTATATTGTCTTGTCTTGTCTTGTCATGTCATGTCATGTCGTGTGTTGTGTTGTTTTGTCTTGTCTTGTTTTGTCTTGTCATGTCTTGTCTTGTCTTGTCTTGTTTTGTCTTGTCATGTCTTGTCTTGTCTTGTCTTGTCTTGTCTTGTCTTGTCTTGTCTTGTCTTGTCTTGTCTTGTCTTGTCTTGTCTTGTCTTGTCTTGTCTTGTCTTGTCTTGTCTTGTCTTGTCTTGTCTTGTCTTGTCTTGTCTTGTCTTGTCTTGTCTTGTGATGTCATGTCGTGTGTTGTGTTGTTTTGTCTTGTCTTGTTTTGTCTTGTCCTGTCTTGTCTTGTCATGTCATGTCATGTGTTGTGTTGTGTTGTTTTGTCTTGTCTTGTCTTGTCTAGTCCTGTCGTGTGTTGTGTTGTTTTGTCTTGTCTTGTCATGTCATGTCATGTCGTGTCTTGTGTTGCTTTGTCTTGTCTTGTCTTGTCATGTCATGTCATGTCGTGTGTTGTGTTGTTTTGTCTTGTCTTGTCTTGTTTGGTCTTGTCTTGTTTGGTCTTGTCTTGTCTTGTCATGTTTTATGTTGTCTTGTTTTGTCATGTAATGTCATGTCGTGTGTTGTGTTGTTTTGTCTTGTCTTGTCTTGTCATGTCGTGTGTTGTGTTGTTTTGTCTTGTCATGTCTTATATTGTCTTGTCTTGTCTTGTCTTGTCTTGTCTTGTGATGTCATGTCGTGTGTTGTGTTGCTTTGTCTTGTCTTGTTTTGTCTTGTCCTGTCTTGTCTTGTCATGTCATGTCATGTGTTGTGTTGTGTTGTTTTGTCTTGTCTTGTCTTGTCTAGTCTTGTCTTGTCTTGTCTGGTCTTGTCTTGTCTTGTCTTGTCTTGTCTTGTCTTGTCTTGTCTTGTCTTGTCATGTCTTGTCTTGTCTTGTTTTGTCTTGTCTTGTATTGTCTTGTTTTCTCATGTAATGTCATGTCGTGTGTTGTGTTGTTTTGTCTTGTCTTGTGTTGTTTTGTCGTGTCATGTCTTGTCTTGTCTTGTCTTGTCCTGTCCTGTCGTGTGTTGTGTTGTTTTGTCTTGTCTTGTCATGTCATATCATGTCGTGTCTTGTGTTGCTTTGTCTTGTCTTGTTTTGTTTGGTTTGTTTGTCATGTTTTATGTTGTCTTGTTTTGTCATGTAATGTCATGTCGTGTGTTGTGTTGTTTTGTCTTGTCATGTCTTATATTGTCTTGTCTTGTCTTGTCTTGTCTTGTGATGTCATGTGTTGTGTTGTGTTGTTTTGTCTTGTCTTGTCTTGTCTTGTCTTGTCTTGTCTTGTCTTGTCATGTCTTGTCTTGTCTTGTTTTGTCTTGTTTTCTCATGTAATGTCATGTCATGTGTTGTGTTGTTTTGTCTTGTCTTGTGTTGTTTTGTCGTGTCATGTCTTGTCTTGTCTTGTCTTGTCCTGTCCTGTCGTGTGTTGTGTTGTTTTGTCTTGTCTTGTCATGTCATGTCATGTCGTGTCTTGTGTTGCTTTGTCTTGTCTTGTCTTGTCATGTCTTGTCATGTCGTGTGTTGTGTTGTTTTGTCTTGTCTTGTTGTGTATTGTCATGTCTTATATTGTCTTGTCTTGTCTTGTCATGTCATGTCATGTCGTGTGTTGTGTTGTTTTGTCTTGTCTTGATTTGTCTTGTCATGTCATGTCTTGTCTTGTCTTGTCTTGTCTTGTCTTGTCATGTCGTGCGTTGTGTTGTTTTGTCTTGTCTTGTTTTGTCTTGTCATGTCATGTCTTGTCTTGTCTTGTCTTGTCTTGTCTTGTCTTGTCTTGTCATGTCATGTCATGTCATGTCTGTCATGTCATGTGTTGTGTTGTGTTGTTTTGTCTTGTCTTGTCTTGTTTTGTCTTGTTTTGTCTTGTCTTGTCTTCTCATGTCTTGTCTTGTGTTGTCTTGTCTTGTCTTGTCTAGTCTTGTCTAGTCTTGTCTAGTCTTGTCTAGTCTTGTCTAGTCTAGTCTTGTCTTGTCTTGTCTTGTCTTGCCTTGCCTTGTCTTGTCTTGTCTTGATTTGTCTTGTCATGTCATGTCTTGTCTTGTCTTGTCTTGTCTTGTCTTGTCTTGTCTTGTGATGTCATGTCGTGTGTTGTGTTGTTTTGTCTTGTCTTGTTATGTATTGTCATGTCTTATATTGTCTTGTCTTGTCTTGTCATGTCATGTCATGTCGTGTGTTGTGTTGTTTTGTCTTGTCTTGTCTTGTTGTGTATTGTCATGTCTTATATTGTCTTGTCTTCTCTTGTCATGTCATGTCATGTCGTTTGTTGTGTTGTTTTGTCTTGTCTTGTTTTGTCTTGTCATGTCGTGTGTTGTGTTGTTTTGTCTTGTCTTGTTGTGTATTGTCATGTCTTATATTGTCTTGTCTTGTCTTGTCATGTCATGTCATGTCGTGTGTTGTGTTGTTTTGTCTTGTCTTGTTTTGTCTTGTCATGTCTTGTCTTGTCTTGTCTTGTTTTGTCTTGTCATGTCTTGTCTTGTCTTGTCTTGTCTTGTCTTGTCTTGTCTTGTCTTGTCTTGTCTTGTCTTGTCTTGTCTTGTCTTGTCTTGTCTTGTCTTGTCTTGTCTTGTCATGTCGTGCGTTGTGTTGTTTTGTCTTGTCTTGTTTTGTCTTGTCATGTCATGTCATGTCTTGTCTTGTCTTGTCATGTCATGTCTTGTCTTGTCTTGTCTTGTCTTGTCTTGTCTTGTCATGTCGTGCGTTGTGTTGTTTTGTCTTGTCTTGTTTTGTCTTGTCATGTCATGTCATGTCTTGTCTTGTCTTGTCTTGTCTTGTCTTGTCTTGTCTTGTCTTGTCTTGTCTTGTCTTGTCTTGTCTTGTCTTGTCATGTCGTGCGTTGTGTTGTTTTGTCTTGTCTTGATTTGTCTTGTCATGTCATGTCTTGTCTTGTCTTGTCTTGTCTTGTCTTGTCTTGTCATGTCGTGCGTTGTGTTGTTTTGTCTTGTCTTGTTTTGTCTTGTCATGTCATGTCTTGTCTTGTCTTGTCTTGTCTTGTCTTGTCTTGTCTTGTCATGTCATGTCATGTCATGTCTGTCATGTCATGTGTTGTGTTGTGTTGTTTTGTCTTGTCTTGTCTTGTTTTGTCTTGTTTTGTCTTGTTTTGTCTTGTCATGTCTTCTCATGTCTTGTCTTGTCTTGTCTTGTCTTGTCTTGTCTAGTCTTGTCTAGTCTTGTCTAGTCTTGTCTAGTCTAGTCTTGTCTTGTCTTGTCTTGTCTTGTCTTGCCTTGCCTTGTCTTGTCTTGTCTTGTCTTGTCTTGTCTTGTCTTGTCATGTCATGTCATGTCGTGCGTTGTGTTGTTTTGTCTTGTCTTGTTTTGTCTTGTCATGTGTTGTGTTGTTTTGTCTTGTCTTGTCTTGTTTGGTCTTGTCTTGTCTTGTCTTGTCTTGTCTTGTCATGTCATGTCATGTGTTGTGTTGTTTTGTCTTGTCTTGTCATGTCATGTCATGTGTTGTGTTGTTTTGTCTTGTCTTGTCTTGTTTGGTCTTGTCTTGTCTTGTCTTGTCTTGTCTTGTCTTGTCTTGTCTTGTCTTGTCTTGTCTTGTCTTGTCTTGTCTTGTCTTGTCTTGTCTTGTCTTGTCTTGCCTTGTCTTGTCTTGTCTTGCCTTGTCTTGTCTTGTCCTGTCGTGTGTTCTTTTGTCTTGTGTTGTCTTGTCTTGTCTTGTCTTGTCTTGCCTTGTCTTGTCTTGTCTTGTCTTGTCTTGTCTTGTCTTGTCTTGTCTTGTCTTGTCTTGCCTTGTCTTGTCTTGTCCTGTCGTGTGTTCTTTTGTCTTGTGTTGTCTTGTCTTGTCTTGTCTTGTCTTGCCTTGTCTTGTCTTGTCTTGTCTTGTCTTGTCTTGTCTTGTCTTGTCTTGTCTTGTCTTGTCTTGTCTTGTCTTGTCTTGTCTTGTCTTGTCTTGTCTTGTCTTGTCTTGTTTTGTCTTGTCTTGTCATGTCATATCATGTCGTGTCTTGTGTTGCTTTGTCTTGTCTTGTTTTGTTTGGTTTGTTTGTCATGTTTTATGTTGTCTTGTTTTGTCATGTAATGTCATGTCGTGTGTTGTGTTGTTTTGTCTTGTCATGTCTTATATTGTCTTGTCTTGTCTTGTCTTGTCTTGTGATGTCATGTGTTGTGTTGTGTTGTTTTGTCTTGTCTTGTCTTGTCTTGTCTTGTCTTGTCTTGTCTTGTCATGTCTTGTCTTGTCTTGTTTTGTCTTGTTTTCTCATGTAATGTCATGTCGTGTGTTGTGTTGTTTTGTCTTGTCTTGTGTTGTTTTGTCGTGTCATGTCTTGTCTTGTCTTGTCTTGTCCTGTCCTGTCGTGTGTTGTGTTGTTTTGTCTTGTCTTGTCATGTCATGTCATGTCGTGTCTTGTGTTGCTTTGTCTTGTCTTGTCTTGTCATGTCTTGTCATGTCGTGTGTTGTGTTGTTTTGTCTTGTCTTGTTGTGTATTGTCATGTCTTATATTGTCTTGTCTTGTCTTGTCATGTCATGTCATGTCGTGTGTTGTGTTGTTTTGTCTTGTCTTGATTTGTCTTGTCATGTCATGTCTTGTCTTGTCTTGTCTTGTCTTGTCTTGTCATGTCGTGCGTTGTGTTGTTTTGTCTTGTCTTGTTTTGTCTTGTCATGTCATGTCTTGTCTTGTCTTGTCTTGTCTTGTCTTGTCTTGTCTTGTCATGTCATGTCATGTCATGTCTGTCATGTCATGTGTTGTGTTGTGTTGTTTTGTCTTGTCTTGTCTTGTTTTGTCTTGTTTTGTCTTGTCTTGTCTTCTCATGTCTTGTCTTGTCTTGTCTTGTCTTGTCTTGTCTAGTCTTGTCTAGTCTTGTCTAGTCTTGTCTAGTCTTGTCTAGTCTAGTCTTGTCTTGTCTTGTCTTGTCTTGCCTTGCCTTGTCTTGTCTTGTCTTGATTTGTCTTGTCATGTCATGTCTTGTCTTGTCTTGTCTTGTCTTGTCTTGTCTTGTCTTGTGATGTCATGTCGTGTGTTGTGTTGTTTTGTCTTGTCTTGTTATGTATTGTCATGTCTTATATTGTCTTGTCTTGTCTTGTCATGTCATGTCATGTCGTGTGTTGTGTTGTTTTGTCTTGTCTTGTCTTGTTGTGTATTGTCATGTCTTATATTGTCTTGTCTTGTCTTGTCATGTCATGTCATGTCGTGTGTTGTGTTGTTTTGTCTTGTCTTGTTTTGTCTTGTCATGTCGTGTGTTGTGTTGTTTTGTCTTGTCTTGTTGTGTATTGTCATGTCTTATATTGTCTTGTCTTGTCTTGTCATGTCATGTCATGTCGTGTGTTGTGTTGTTTTGTCTTGTCTTGTTTTGTCTTGTCATGTCTTGTCTTGTCTTGTCTTGTTTTGTCTTGTCATGTCTTGTCTTGTCTTGTCTTGTCTTGTCTTGTCTTGTCTTGTCTTGTCTTGTCTTGTCTTGTCTTGTCTTGTCTTGTCTTGTCTTGTCTTGTCTTGTCTTGTCTTGTCTTGTCTTGTCTTGTCTTGTCTTGTCTTGTCTTGTCTTGTCTTGTCATGTCGTGCGTTGTGTTGTTTTGTCTTGTCTTGTTTTGTCTTGTCATGTCATGTCATGTCTTGTCTTGTCTTGTCATGTCATGTCTTGTCTTGTCTTGTCTTGTCTTGTCTTGTCTTGTCATGTCTTGTTTTGTCTTGTCTTGTCATGTCATATCATGTCGTGTCTTGTGTTGCTTTGTCTTGTCTTGTTTTGTTTGGTTTGTTTGTCATGTTTTATGTTGTCTTGTTTTGTCATGTAATGTCATGTCGTGTGTTGTGTTGTTTTGTCTTGTCATGTCTTATATTGTCTTGTCTTGTCTTGTCTTGTCTTGTGATGTCATGTGTTGTGTTGTGTTGTTTTGTCTTGTCTTGTCTTGTCTTGTCTTGTCTTGTCTTGTCTTGTCATGTCTTGTCTTGTCTTGTTTTGTCTTGTTTTCTCATGTAATGTCATGTCGTGTGTTGTGTTGTTTTGTCTTGTCTTGTGTTGTTTTGTCGTGTCATGTCTTGTCTTGTCTTGTCTTGTCCTGTCCTGTCGTGTGTTGTGTTGTTTTGTCTTGTCTTGTCATGTCATGTCATGTCGTGTCTTGTGTTGCTTTGTCTTGTCTTGTCTTGTCATGTCTTGTCATGTCGTGTGTTGTGTTGTTTTGTCTTGTCTTGTTGTGTATTGTCATGTCTTATATTGTCTTGTCTTGTCTTGTCATGTCATGTCATGTCGTGTGTTGTGTTGTTTTGTCTTGTCTTGATTTGTCTTGTCATGTCATGTCTTGTCTTGTCTTGTCTTGTCTTGTCTTGTCATGTCGTGCGTTGTGTTGTTTTGTCTTGTCTTGTTTTGTCTTGTCATGTCATGTCTTGTCTTGTCTTGTCTTGTCTTGTCTTGTCTTGTCTTGTCATGTCATGTCATGTCATGTCTGTCATGTCATGTGTTGTGTTGTGTTGTTTTGTCTTGTCTTGTCTTGTTTTGTCTTGTTTTGTCTTGTCTTGTCTTCTCATGTCTTGTCTTGTCTTGTCTTGTCTTGTCTTGTCTAGTCTTGTCTAGTCTTGTCTAGTCTTGTCTAGTCTTGTCTAGTCTAGTCTTGTCTTGTCTTGTCTTGTCTTGCCTTGCCTTGTCTTGTCTTGTCTTGATTTGTCTTGTCATGTCATGTCTTGTCTTGTCTTGTCTTGTCTTGTCTTGTCTTGTCTTGTGATGTCATGTCGTGTGTTGTGTTGTTTTGTCTTGTCTTGTTATGTATTGTCATGTCTTATATTGTCTTGTCTTGTCTTGTCATGTCATGTCATGTCGTGTGTTGTGTTGTTTTGTCTTGTCTTGTCTTGTTGTGTATTGTCATGTCTTATATTGTCTTGTCTTGTCTTGTCATGTCATGTCATGTCGTGTGTTGTGTTGTTTTGTCTTGTCTTGTTTTGTCTTGTCATGTCGTGTGTTGTGTTGTTTTGTCTTGTCTTGTTGTGTATTGTCATGTCTTATATTGTCTTGTCTTGTCTTGTCATGTCATGTCATGTCGTGTGTTGTGTTGTTTTGTCTTGTCTTGTTTTGTCTTGTCATGTCTTGTCTTGTCTTGTCTTGTTTTGTCTTGTCATGTCTTGTCTTGTCTTGTCTTGTCTTGTCTTGTCTTGTCTTGTCTTGTCTTGTCTTGTCTTGTCTTGTCTTGTCTTGTCTTGTCTTGTCTTGTCTTGTCTTGTCTTGTCTTGTCTTGTCTTGTCTTGTCTTGTCTTGTCTTGTCTTGTCATGTCGTGCGTTGTGTTGTTTTGTCTTGTCTTGTTTTGTCTTGTCATGTCATGTCATGTCTTGTCTTGTCTTGTCATGTCATGTCTTGTCTTGTCTTGTCTTGTCTTGTCTTGTCTTGTCATGTCGTGCGTTGTGTTGTTTTGTCTTGTCTTGTTTTGTCTTGTCATGTCATGTCATGTCTTGTCTTGTCTTGTCTTGTCTTGTCTTGTCTTGTCTTGTCTTGTCTTGTCTTGTCTTGTCTTGTCATGTCGTGCGTTGTGTTGTTTTGTCTTGTCTTGATTTGTCTTGTCATGTCATGTCTTGTCTTGTCTTGTCTTGTCTTGTCTTGTCTTGTCATGTCGTGCGTTGTGTTGTTTTGTCTTGTCTTGTTTTGTCTTGTCATGTCATGTCTTGTCTTGTCTTGTCTTGTCTTGTCTTGTCTTGTCTTGTCATGTCATGTCATGTCATGTCTGTCATGTCATGTGTTGTGTTGTGTTGTTTTGTCTTGTCTTGTCTTGTTTTGTCTTGTTTTGTCTTGTCATGTCTTCTCATGTCTTGTCTTGTCTTGTCTTGTCTTGTCTTGTCTAGTCTTGTCTAGTCTTGTCTAGTCTTGTCTAGTCTAGTCTTGTCTTGTCTTGTCTTGTCTTGTCTTGCCTTGCCTTGTCTTGTCTTGTCTTGTCTTGTCTTGTCTTGTCTTGTCATGTCATGTCATGTCGTGCGTTGTGTTGTTTTGTCTTGTCTTGTTTTGTCTTGTCATGTCATGTCTTGTCTTGTCTTGTCTTGTCTTGTCTTGTTTGGTCTTGTCTTGCCTTGTCATGTCTTGTCTTGTCTTGTCTTGTCTTGTCTTGTCTTGTCTTGTCTTGTCTTGTCTTGTCTTGTCTTGTCTTGTCTTGTCTTGCCTTGTCTTGTCTTGTCCTGTCGTGTGTTCTTTTGTCTTGTGTTGTCTTGTCTTGTCTTGTCTTGTCTTGCCTTGTCTTGTCTTGTCTTGTCTTGTCTTGTCTTGTCTTGTCTTGTCTTGTCTTGTCTTGTCTTGTCTTGTCTTGTCTTGTCTTGTCTTGTCTTGTCTTGTCTTGTCATGTCATGTCATGTCGTGCGTTGTGTTGTTTTGTCTTGTCTTGTTTTGTCTTGTCATGTCATGTCTTGTCTTGTCTTGTCTTGTCTTGTCTTGTTTGGTCTTGTCTTGTCTTGTCATGTCTTGTCTTGTCTTGTCTTGTGTTGTTTTGTCTTGTCTTGTCATGTCATGTCATGTGTTGTGTTGTTTTGTCTTGTCTTGTCTTGTTTGGTCTTGTCTTGTCTTGTCATGTCTTGTCTTGTCTTGTCTTGTCTTGTCTTGTCTTGTCTTGTCTTGCCTTGTCTTGTCTTGTCTTGTCTTGTCTTGTCTTGTCTTGTCTTGTCTTGTCTTGTCTTGTCTTGTCTTGTCTTGTCTTGTCTTGTCTTGTCTTGTCTTGTCTTGTCTTGTCTTGTCTTGTCTTGTCTTGTCTTGTCTTGTCTTGTCTTGTCTTGTCTTGTCTTGTCTTGTCTTGCCTTGTCTTGTCTTGTCCTGTCGTGTGTTCTTTTGTCTTGTGTTGTCTTGTCTTGTCTTGTCCTGTCTTGTCTTGTCTTGTCTTGCCTTGTCTTGTCTTGTCTTGTCTTGTCTTGTCTTGTCTTGTCTTGTCTTGTCTTGTCATGTCATGTCATGTCATGCGTTGTGTTGTTTTGTCTTGTCTTGTTTTGTCTTGTCATGTCATGTCTTGTCTTGTCTTGTCTTGTCTTGTCATGTCGTGCGTTGTGTTGTTTTGTCTTGTCTTGTTTTGTCTTGTCATGTCATGTCTTGTCTTGTCTTGTCTTGTCTTGTCATGTCATGTCATGTCATGTCTTGTGTTGTGTTGTGTTTTTTTGTCTTGTCTTGTCTTGTTTGGTCTTGTCTTGTTTGGTCTTGTCTTTTTTGGTCTTGTCTTGTCATGTTTTATGTTGTCTTGTTTTGTCATGTAATGTCATGTCGTGTGTTGTGTTGTTTTGTCTTGTCTTGTCTTCTCCTTGTCTTGTCTTGTCATGTCGTGTGTTGTGTTGTTTTGTCTTGTCATGTCTTATATTGTCTTGTCTTGTCTTGTTTTGTCTTGTGATGTCATGTGTTGTGTTGTGTTGTTTTGTCTTGTCTTGTCTTGTCTTGTCTTGTCTTGTCTTGTCTTGTCTGGTTTTGTCTTGTTTTCTCATGTAATGTCATGTCGTGTGTTGTGTTGTTTTGTCTTGTCTTGTGTTGTTTTGTCGTGTCATGTCTTGTCTTGTCTTGTCTTGTCCTGTCCTGTCGTGTGTTGTGTTGTTTTGTCTTGTCTTGTCATGTCATGTCATGTCATGTCGTGTCTTGTGTTGCTTTGTCTTGTCTTGTCTTGTCATGTCTTGTCATGTCGTGTGTTGTGTTGTTTTGTCTTGTCTTGTTGTGTATTGTCATCTCTTATATTGTCTTGTCTTGTCTTGTCATGTCATGTCATGTCATGTCGTGTGTTGTGTTGTTTTGTCTTGTCTTGTTTTGTCTTGTCTTGTCTTGTTTTGTCTTGTCATGTCTTGTCTTGTCTTGTCTTGTCTTGTCTTGTCTTGTCTTGTCTTGTCTCGTCTTGTCTTGTCTTGTCTTGTCTTGTCTTGTCTTGTCTTGTCTTGTCTTGTCTTGTCTTGTCTTGTCTTGTCTTGTCTTGTCTTGTCTTGTCTTGTCTTGTCTTGTCTTGTCTTGTCCTGTCTTGTCTTGTCTTGTCTTGCCTTGTCTTGTCTTGTCTTGTCTTGTCTTGTCTTGTCTTGTCATGTCATGTCATGTCATGTCGTGCGTTGTGTTGTTTTGTCTTGTCTCGATTTGTCTTGTCATGTCATGTCTTGTCTTGTCTTGTCTTGTCTTGTCATGTCGTGCGTTGTGTTGTTTTGTCTTGTCTTGTTTTGTCTTGTCATGTCATGTCTTGTCTTGTCTTGTCTTGTCTTGTCTTGTCTTGTCATGTCATGTCATGTCATGTCATGTGTTGTGTTGTGTTGTTTTGTCTTGTCTTGTCTTGTTTGGTCTTGTCTTGTTTGGTCTTGTCTTGTCTTGTCATGTTATATGTTGTCTTGTTTTGTCATGTAATGTCATGTCGTGTGTTGTGTTGTTTTGTCTTGTCTTGTCTTCTCCTTGTCTTGTCTTGTCATGTCGTGTGTTGTGTTGTTTTGTCTTGTCATGTCTTATATTGTCTTGTCTTGTCTTGTGATGTCATGTCGTGTGTTGTGTTGTTTTGTCTTGTCTTGTTTTGTCTTGTCCTGTCTTGTCTTGTCATGTCATGTCATGTGTTGTGTTGTGTTGTTTTGTCTTGTCTTGTCTTGTCTAGTCTTGTCTTGTCTTGCCTTATCTTGCCTTGTCTTGTCTTGTCTTGTCTTGTCTTGTCTTGTCTTGTCTTGTCTTGTCATGTCTTGTCTTGTCTTGTTTTGTCTTGTCTTGTATTGTCCTGTTTTCTCATGTAATGTAATGTCGTGTGTTGTGTTGTTTTGTCTTGTCTTGTGTTGTTTTGTCCTGTCATGTCTTGTCTTGTCTTGTCTTGTCCTGTCCTGTCTTGTGTTGTGTTGTTTTGTCTTGTCTTGTCATGTCATATCATGTCGTGTCTTGTGTTGCTTTGTCTTGTCTTGTCTTGTCTTGTCATGTCGTGTGTTGTGTTGTTTTGTCTTGTCTTGTTGTGTATTGTCATGTCTTATATTGTCTTGTCTTGTCATGTCATGTCATGTCGTGTGTTGTGTTGTTTTGTCTTGTCATGTCTTGTCTTGTCTTGTCTTGTTTTGTCTTGTCATGTCTTGTCTTGTCTTGTCTTGTCTTGTCTTGTCTTGTCTTGTCTTGTCTTGTCTTGTCTTGTCTTGTCTTGTCTTGTCTTGTCTTGTCTTGTCCTGTCGTGTGTTGTGTTGTTTTGTCTTGTCTTGTCTTGTCTTGTCTTGTCTTGTCTTGTTTTGTCTTGTCTTGTCTTGTCTTGTCTTGTCTTGTCTTGTCTTGTCTTGTCTTGGCTTGTCATGTCATGTCTTGTCTTGTCTTGTCTTGTTTTGTCTTGTCTTGTCTTGTTTTGTCTTGTCTTGTCTTGTCCTGTCTTGTCTTGTCTTGTCTTGCCTTGTCTTGTCTTGTCTTGTCTTGTCTTGTCTTGTCATGTCATGTCATGTCGTGCGTTGTGTTGTTTTGTCTTGTCTTGATTTGTCTTGTCATGTCATGTCTTGTCTTGTCTTGTCTTGTCTTGTCATGTCGTGCGTTGTGTTGTTTTGTCTTGTCTTGATGTGTCTTGTCATGTCATGTCTTGTCTTGTCTTGTCTTGTCTTGTCTTGTCTTGTCTTGTCTTGTCATGTCATGTCATGTCATGTCATGTGTTTGTGTTGTGTTGTCTTGTCTTGTCTTGTCTTGTCTTGTCTTGTCTTGTCATGTCATGTCTTGTCTTGTCTTGTCTTGTTTTGTCTTGTCTTGTCTTGTTTTGTCTTGTCATGTCTTGTCTTGTCTTGTCTTGTCTTGTCTTGTCTTGTCTTGCCTTGTCTTGTCTTGTCCTGTCGTGTGTTGTGTTGTTTTGTCTTGTCTTGTCTTGTCTTGTCTTGTCTTGTCGTATGTTGTGTTGTTTTGTCTTGTCATGTCTTATATTGTCTTGTCTTGTCTTGTGATGTCATGTCGTGTGTTGTGTTGTTTTGTCTTGTCTTGTTTTGTCTTGTCCTGTCTTGTCTTGTCATGTCATGTCATGTCATGTGTTGTGTTGTGTTGTTTTGTCTTGTCTTGTCTTGTCTAGTCTTGTCTTGTCTTGTCTGGTCTTGTCTTGTCTTGTCTTGTCTTGTCTTGTCTTGTCTTGTCTTGTCATGTCTTGTCTTGTCTTGTTTTGTCTTGTCTTGTATTGTCTTGTTTTCTCATGTAATGTCATGTCGTGTGTTGTGTTGTTTTGTCTTGTCTTGTGTTGTTTTGTCGTGTCATGTCTTGTCTTGTCTTGTCTTGTCCTGTCCTGTCGTGTGTTGTGTTGTTTTGTCTTGTCTTGTCATGTCATATCATGTCGTGTCTTGTGTTGCTTTGTCTTGTCTTGTTTTGTCTTGTCTTGTCATGTCGTGTGTTGTGTTGTTTTGTCTTGTCTTGTTGTGTATTGTCATGCCTTATATTGTCTTGTCTTGTCTTGTCATGTCATGTCATGTCGTGTGTTGTGTTGTTTTGTCTTGTCATGTCTTGTCTTGTCTTGTCTTGTCTTGTCTTGTTTTGTCTTGTCATGTCTTGTCTTGTCTTGTCTTGTCTTGTCTTGTCTTGTCTTGTCTTGTCTTGTCTTGTCTTGTCTTGTCTTGTCTTGTCTTGTCTTGTCTTGTCTTGTCTTGTCTTGTCTTGTCTTGTCTTGTCGTATGTTGTGTTGTTTTGTCTTGTTTTGTCTTGTCTTGTCTTGTCTTGTCTTGTCTTGTCTTGTCTTGTCTTGTCTTGTCTTGTCTTGTCTTGTCTTGTCTTGTCTTGTCTTGTCTTGTCTTGTCTTGTCTTGTCTTGTCTTGTCTTGTCTTGTCATGTCATGTCATGTCATACGTGTGTTGTGTTGTTTTGTCTTGTCTTATTTTGTCTTGTCATGTCTTATCTTGTCTTGTCTTGTCTTGTCTTGTATTGTCATGTCTTATATTGTCTTGTCTTGTCATGTCATAACATGTCGTGTGTTGTGTTGTTTTGTCTTGTCATGTTTTGTCTTGTCATGTATTGTCTTGTCTTGTCATGTCATGTCATGTCATGTGTTGTGTTGTGTTGTTTTGTCTTGTCTTGTCTTGTTTGGTCTTGTCTTGTCTTGTCATGTTTTATGTTGTCTTGTTTTGTCATGTAATGTCATACGTGTGTTGTGTTGTTTTGTCTTGTCTTATTTTGTCTTGTCATGTCTTATCTTGTCTTGTCTTGTCTTGTCTTGTCTTGTCTTGTCTTGTATTGTCATGTCTTATATTGTCTTGTCTTGTCTTGTCTTGTCCTGTCGTGTGTTGTGTTGTTTTGTCTTGTCTTGTCTTGCCTTGTCTTGTCTTGTCTTGTCTTGTCTTGTCTTGTATTGTCGTATGTTGTGTTGTTTTGTCTTGTCTTGTTTTGTCTTGTCATGTCGTATGTTGTGTTGTTTTGTCTTGTCTTGTTTTGTCTTGTCTTGTCTTATATTGTCTTGTCTTGTCTTGTCATGTCATGTCATGTCATGTCGTGTGTTGTGTTGTTTAGTCTTGTTTTGTCTTGTCATGTCTTGTCTTGTCTTGTCTTGTCTTGTCATGTCTTGTCTTGTCTAGTCTTGTCTTGTCTTGTCTTGTTTTGTCTTGTCTTGTCTTGTCTTGTCTTGTCTTGTCTTGTCTTGTCTTGTCTTGTCTTGTCTTGTCTTGTCTTGTCTTGTCTTGTCTTGTCTTGTCTTGTCTTGTCTTGTCTTGTCTTGTCTTGTCTTGTCTTGTCTTGTCTTGTCTTGTCTTGTCTTGTCTTGTCTTGTCTTGTCTTGTCTTGTCTTGTCTTGTCTTGTGTTGTCTTGTCTTGTCTTGTCTTGTCTTGTCTTGTCTTGTTTTGTCTTGTCTTGTCTTGTCTTGTCTTGTCTTGTCTTGTCTTGTCTTGTCTTGTCTTGTCTGGTCTTATCTTGTCTTGTCTTGTCCTGTCCTGTCTTGTCTTTTCTTGTCTTGTCTTGTCTTGTCTTGTCTTGTCTTGTCATGTCATGTCATGTGTTGTGTTGTTTTGTCTTGTCTTGTCATGTCATGTCATGTGTTGTATTGTCTTGTCTTGTCTTGTTTGGTCTTGTCTTGTCTTGTCTTGTCTTGTCTTGTCTTGTCTTGTCTTGTCTTGTCTTGTCTTGTCTTGTCTTGTCTTGTCTTGTCTTGTCTTGTCTTGTCTTGTCTTGTCTTGTCTTGTCTTGTCTTGTCATGTCATGTCATGTGTTGTGTTGTTTTGTCTTGTCTTGTCATGTCATGTCATGTGTTGTGTTGTTTTGTCTTGTCTTGTCATGTCATGTCATGTGTTGTGTTGTTTTGTCTTGTCTTGTCATGTCATGTCATGTGTTGTGTTGTTTTGTCTTGTCTTGTCTTGTTTGGTCTTGTCTTGTCTTGTCATGTCTTGTCTTGTCTTGTCTTGTCTTGTCTTGTCTTGTCTTGTCTTGCCTTGTCTTGTCTTGTCTTGTCTTGTCTTGTCTTGTCTTGTCTTGTCTTGTCTTGTCTTGTCTTGTCTTGTCTTGTCTTGTCTTGTCTTGTCTTGTCTTGTCTTGTCTTGTCTTGTCTTGTCTTGTCTTGTCTTGTCTTGTCTTGTCTTGTCTTGTCTTGTCTTGTCTTGTCTTGTCTTGTCTTGTCTTGTCTTGTCTTGTCTTGTCTTGTCTTGTCTTGTCTTGTCTTGTCTTGTCTTGTCTTGTCTTGTCTTGTCTTGTCTTGTCTTGTCTTGTCTTGTCTTGTCTTGTCTTGTCTTGTCTTGTCTTGTCTTGTCTTGTCTTGTCTTGTCTTGTCTTGTCTTGTCTTATCTTGTCTTGTCTTGTCATGTCATGTCATGTCGTGCGTTGTGTTGTTTTGTCTTGTCTTGTTTTGTCTTGTCATGTCATGTCTTGTCTTGTCTTGTCTTGTCTTGTCTTGTTTGGTCTTGTCTTGTCTTGTCATGTCTTGTCTTGTCTTGTCTTGTCTTGTCTTGTCTTGTCTTGTCTTGTCTTGTCTTGTCTTGTCTTGTCTTGTCTTGTCTTGTCTTGTCTTGTCTTGTCTTGCCTTGTCTTGTCTTGTCCTGTCGTGTGTTCTTTTGTCTTGTGTTGTCTTGTCTTGTCTTGTCTTGTCTTGCCTTGTCTTGTCTTGTCTTGTCTTGTCTTGTCTTGTCTTGTCTTGTCTTGTCTTGTCTTGTCTTGTCTTGTCATGTCATGTCATGTCGTGCGTTGTGTTGTTTTGTCTTGTCTTGTTTTGTCTTGTCATGTCATGTCTTGTCTTGTCTTGTCTTGTCTTGTCTTGTTTGGTCTTGTCTTGTCTTGTCATGTCTTGTCTTGTCTTGTCTTGTGATGTTTTGTCTTGTCTTGTCATGTCATGTCATGTGTTGTGTTGTTTTGTCTTGTCTTGTCTTGTTTGGTCTTGTCTTGTCTTGTCATGTCTTGTCTTGTCTTGTCTTGTCTTGTCTTGTCTTGTCTTGTCTTGCCTTGTCTTGTCTTGTCTTGTCTTGTCTTGTCTTGTCTTGTCTTGTCTTGTCTTGTCTTGTCTTGTCTTGTCTTGTCTTGTCTTGTCTTGTCTTGTCTTGTCTTGTCTTGTCTTGTCTTGTCTTGTCTTGTCTTGTCTTGTCTTGTCTTGTCTTGTCTTGTCTTGTCTTGTCTTGTCTTGTCTTGTCTTGTCTTGTCTTGTCTTGCCTTGTCTTGTCTTGTCCTGTCGTGTGTTCTTTTGTCTTGTGTTGTCTTGTCTTGTCTTGTCCTGTCTTGTCTTGTCTTGTCTTGTCTTGTCATGTCGTGCGTTGTGTTGTTTTGTCTTGTCTTGTTTTGTCTTGTCATGTCATGTCTTGTCTTGTCTTGTCTTGTCTTGTCTTGTCATGTCATGTCATGTCATGTCTTGTGTTGTGTTGTGTTTTTTTGTCTTGTCTTGTCTTGTTTGGTCTTGTCTTGTTTGGTCTTGTCTTTTTTGGTCTTGTCTTGTCTTGTCATGTTTTATGTTGTCTTGTTTTGTCATGTAATGTCATGTCGTGTGTTGTGTTGTTTTGTCTTGTCTTGTCTTCTCCTTGTCTTGTCTTGTCATGTCGTGTGTTGTGTTGTTTTGTCTTGTCATGTCTTATATTGTCTTGTCTTGTCTTGTTTTGTCTTGTGATGTCATGTGTTGTGTTGTGTTGTCTTGTCATGTCATGTCTTGTCTTGTCTTGTCTTGTCTTGTCTTGTCATGTCGTGCGTTGTGTTGTTTTGTCTTGTCTTGTTTTGTCTTGTCATGTCATGTCTTGTCTTGTCTTGTCTTGTCTTGTCTTGTCTTGTCATGTCATGTCATGTCATGTCATGTGTTGTGTTGTGTTGTTTTGTCTTGTCTTGTCTTGTTTGGTCTTGTCTTGTTTGGTCTTGTCTTGTCTTGTCATGTTATATGTTGTCTTGTTTTGTCATGTAATGTCATGTCGTGTGTTGTGTTGTTTTGTCTTGTCTTGTCTTCTCCTTGTCTTGTCTTGTCATGTCGTGTGTTGTGTTGTTTTGTCTTGTCATGTCTTATATTGTCTTGTCTTGTCTTGTGATGTCATGTCGTGTGTTGTGTTGTTTTGTCTTGTCTTGTTTTGTCTTGTCCTGTCTTGTCTTGTCATGTCATGTCATGTGTTGTGTTGTGTTGTTTTGTCTTGTCTTGTCTTGTCTAGTCTTGTCTTGTCTTGCCTTATCTTGCCTTGTCTTGTCTTGTCTTGTCTTGTCTTGTCTTGTCTTGTCTTGTCATGTCTTGTCTTGTCTTGTTTTGTCTTGTCTTGTATTGTCCTGTTTTCTCATGTAATGTCATGTCGTGTGTTGTGTTGTTTTGTCTTGTCTTGTGTTGTTTTGTCCTGTCATGTCTTGTCTTGTCTTGTCTTGTCCTGTCCTGTCGTGTGTTGTGTTGTTTTGTCTTGTCTTGTCATGTCATATCATGTCGTGTCTTGTGTTGCTTTGTCTTGTCTTGTCTTGTCTTGTCATGTCGTGTGTTGTGTTGTTTTGTCTTGTCTTGTTGTGTATTGTCATGTCTTATATTGTCTTGTCTTGTCATGTCATGTCATGTCGTGTGTTGTGTTGTTTTGTCTTGTCATGTCTTGTCTTGTCTTGTCTTGTTTTGTCTTGTCATGTCTTGTCTTGTCTTGTCTTGTCTTGTCTTGTCTTGTCTTGTCTTGTCTTGTCTTGTCTTGTCTTGTCTTGTCTTGTCTTGTCTTGTCTTGTCTTGTCTTGTCTTGTCCTGTCGTGTGTTGTGTTGTTTTGTCTTGTCTTGTCTTGTCTTGTCTTGTCTTGTCTTGTCTTGTTTTGTCTTGTCTTGTCTTGTCTTGTCTTGTCTTGTCTTGTCTTGTCATGTCATGTCTTGTCTTGTCTTGTTTTGTCTTGTCTTGTCTTGTCCTGTCTTGTCTTGTCTTGTCTTGCCTTGTCTTGTCTTGTCTTGTCTTGTCTTGTCTTGTCATGTCATGTCATGTCGTGCGTTGTGTTGTTTTGTCTTGTCTTGATTTGTCTTGTCATGTCATGTCTTGTCTTGTCTTGTCTTGTCTTGTCTTGTCATGTCGTGCGTTGTGTTGTTTTGTCTTGTCTTGATGTGTCTTGTCATGTCATGTCTTGTCTTGTCTTGTCTTGTCTTGTCTTGTCTTGTCTTGTCATGTCATGTCATGTCATGTCATGTGTTTGTGTTGTGTTGTCTTGTCTTGTCTTGTCTTGTCTTGTCTTGTCTTGTCTTGTCATGTCATGTCTTGTCTTGTCTTGTCTTGTTTTGTCTTGTCTTGTCTTGTTTTGTCTTGTCATGTCTTGTCTTGTCTTGTCTTGTCTTGTCTTGTCTTGTCTTGCCTTGTCTTGTCTTGTCCTGTCGTGTGTTGTGTTGTTTTGTCTTGTCTTGTCTTGTCTTGTCTTGTCTTGTCGTATGTTGTGTTTTTTGTCTTGTCATGTCGGATGTTGTGTTGTTTTGTCTTGTCTTGTTTTGTCTTGTCTTGTCTTATATTGTCTTGTCTTGTCTTGTCATGTCATGTCATGTCATGTCGTGTGTTGTGTTGTTTAGTCTTGTTTTGTCTTGTCATGTCTTGTCTTGTCTTGTCTTGTCTTGTCATGTCTTGTCTTGTCTAGTCTTGTCTTGTCTTGTCTTGTCTTGTGTTGTCTTGTCTTGTCTTGTCTTGCCTTGTCTTGACTTGTCTTGTCTTGTCTTGTCTTGTCTTGTCTTGTCTTGTCTTGTCTTTTTTTGTCTTGTTTTGTCTTGTCTTGTCTTGTCTTGTCTTGTCTTGTCTGGTCTTATCTTGTCTTGTCTTGTCCTGTCCTGTCTTGTCTTGTCTTTTCTTGTCTTGTCTTGTCTTTTCTTGTCTTGTCTTGTCTTGTCTTGTCTTGTCTTGTCTTGTCTTGTCTTGTCATGTTATGTCTTGTTTTGTCTTGTCTTGTTTTGTCTTGTCTTGTCTTGTTTTGTCTTGTCATGTCATGTCTTGTCTTGTCTTGTCTTGTCTTGTCATGTCTTGTTTTGTCTTGTCTTGTCTTGTCTTGTCTTGTCTTGTCTTGTCTTGTCTGGTCTTATCTTGTCTTGTCTTGTCCTGTCCTGTCTTGTCTTTTCTTGTCTTGTCTTGTCTTGTCTTGTCTTGTCTTGTCTTGTCATGTCATATCATGTGTTGTGTTGTTTTGTCTTGTCTTGTCATGTCATGTCATGTGTTGTGTTGTCTTGTCTTGTCTTGTTTGGTCTTGTCTTGTCTTGTCTTGTCTTGTCTTGTCTTGTCTTGTCTTGTCTTGTCTTGTCTTGTCTTGTCTTGTCTTGTCTTGTCTTGTCTTGTCTTGTCTTGTCTTGTCTTGTCTTGTCTTGTCTTGTCTTGTCTTGTCTTGTCTTGTCTTGTCATGTCATGTCATGTGTTGTGTTGTTTTGTCTTGTCTTGTCATGTCATGTCATGTGTTGTGTTGTTTTGTCTTGTCTTGTCATGTCATGTCATGTGTTGTGTTGTTTTGTCTTGTCTTGTCATGTCATGTCATGTGTTGTGTTGTTTTGTCTTGTCTTGTCATGTCATGTCATGTGTTGTGTTGTCTTGTCTTGTCTTGTTTGGTCTTGTCTTGTCTTGTCTTGTCTTGTCTTGTCTTGTCTTGTCTTGTCTTGTCTTGTCTTGTCTTGTCTTGTCTTGTCTTGTCTTGTCTTGTCTTGTCTTGTCTTGTCTTGTCTTGTCTTGTCTTGTCTTGTCTTGTCTTGTCTTGTCTTGTCTTGTCTTGTCTTGTCTTGTCTTGTCATGTCTTGTCTTGTCTGGTTTTGTCTTGTTTTCTCATGTAATGTCATGTCGTGTGTTGTGTTGTTTTGTCTTGTCTTGTGTTGTTTTGTCGTGTCATGTCTTGTCTTGTCTTGTCTTGTCCTGTCCTGTCGTGTGTTGTGTTGTTTTGTCTTGTCTTGTCATGTCATGTCATGTCGTGTCTTGTGTTGCTTTGTCTTGTCTTGTCTTGTCATGTCTTGTCATGTCGTTTGTTGTGTTGTTTTGTCTTGTCTTGTTGTGTATTGTCATCTCTTATATTGTCTTGTCTTGTCTTGTCATGTCATGTCATGTCATGTCGTGTGTTGTGTTGTTTTGTCTTGTCTTGTTTTGTCTTGTCTTGTCTTGTTTTGTCTTGTCATGTCTTGTCTTGTCTTATCTTGTCTTGTCTTGTCTTGTCTTGTCTTGTCTCGTCTTGTCTTGTCTTGTCTTGTCTTGTCTTGTCTTGTCTTGTCTTGTCTTGTCTTGTCTTGTCATGTCTTGTCTTGTCTTGTCTTGTCTTGTCTTGTCTTGTCTTGTCCTGTCTTGTCTTGTCTTGTCTTGCCTTGTCTTGTCTTGTCTTGTCTTGTCTTGTCTTGTCTTGTCTTGTCATGTCATGTCATGTCATGTCGTGCGTTGTGTTGTTTTGTCTTGTCTTGATTTGTCTTGTCATGTCATGTCTTGTCTTGTCTTGTCTTGTCTTGTCTTGTCATGTCGTGCGTTGTGTTGTTTTGTCTTGTCTTGTTTTGTCTTGTCATGTCATGTCTTGTCTTGTCTTGTCTTGTCTTGTCTTGTCTTGTCTTGTCATGTCATGTCATGTCATGTCATGTGTTGTGTTGTGTTGTTTTGTCTTGTCTTGTCTTGTTTGGTCTTGTCTTGTTTGGTCTTGTCTTGTCTTGTCATGTTATATGTTGTCTTGTTTTGTCATGTAATGTCATGTCGTGTGTTGTGTTGTTTTGTCTTGTCTTGTCTTCTCCTTGTCTTGTCTTGTCATGTCGTGTGTTGTGTTGTTTTGTCTTGTCATGTCTTATATTGTCTTGTCTTGTCTTGTGATGTCATGTCGTGTGTTGTGTTGTTTTGTCTTGTCTTGTTTTGTCTTGTCCTGTCTTGTCTTGTCATGTCATGTCATGTGTTGTGTTGTGTTGTTTTGTCTTGTCTTGTCTTGTCTAGTCTTGTCTTGTCTTGCCTTATCTTGCCTTGTCTTGTCTTGTCTTGTCTTGTCTTGTCTTGTCTTGTCTTGTCATGTCTTGTCTTGTCTTGTTTTGTCTTGTCTTGTATTGTCCTGTTTTCTCATGTAATGTCATGTCGTGTGTTGTGTTGTTTTGTCTTGTCTTGTGTTGTTTTGTCCTGTCATGTCTTGTCTTGTCTTGTCTTGTCCTGTCCTGTCGTGTGTTGTGTTGTTTTGTCTTGTCTTGTTGTGTATTGTCATGTCTTATATTGTCTTGTCTTGTCATGTCATGTCATGTCGTGTGTTGTGTTGTTTTGTCTTGTCTTGTCTTGTCTTGTTTTGTCTTGTCATGTCTTGTCTTGTCTTGTCTTGTCTTGTCTTGTCTTGTCTTGTCTTGTCTTGTCTTGTCTTGTCTTGTCTTGTCTTGTCTTGTCTTGTCTTGTCTTGTCCTGTCGTGTGTTGTGTTGTTTTGTCTTGTCTTGTCTTGTCTTGTCTTGTCTTGTTTTGTCTTGTCTTGTCTTGTCTTGTCTTGTCTTGTCTTGTCTTGTCTTGTCATGTCATGTCTTGTCTTGTCTTGTCTTGTCTTGTTTTGTCTTGTCTTGTCTTGTTTTGTCTTGTCTTGTCTTGTCCTGTCTTGTCTTGTCTTGTCTTGCCTTGTCTTGTCTTGTCTTGTCTTGTCTTGTCATGTCATGTCATGTCGTGCGTTGTGTTGTTTTGTCTTGTCTTGATTTGTCTTGTCATGTCATGTCTTGTCTTGTCTTGTCTTGTCATGTCGTGCGTTGTGTTGTTTTGTCTTGTCTTGATGTGTCTTGTCATGTCATGTCTTGTCTTGTCTTGTCTTGTCTTGTCTTGTCTTGTCTTGTCTTGTCTTGTCTTGTCTTGTCTTGTCTTGTCTTGTCTTGTCATGTCATGTCTTGTCTTGTCTTGTCTTGTTTTGTCTTGTCTTGTCTTGTTTTGTCTTGTCATGTCTTGTCTTGTCTTGTCTTGTCTTGTCTTGTCTTGCCTTGTCTTGTCTTGTCCTGTCGTGTGTTGTGTTGTTTTGTCTTGTCTTGTCTTGTCTTGTCTTGTCTTGTCGTATGTTGTGTTGTTTTGTCTTGTCATGTCGGATGTTGTGTTGTTTTGTCTTGTCTTGTTTTGTCTTGTCTTGTCTTATATTGTCTTGTCTTGTCTTGTCATGTCATGTCATGTCATGTCGTGTGTTGTGTTGTTTAGTCTTGTTTTGTCTTGTCATGTCTTGTCATGTCTTGTCTTGTCATGTCTTGTCTTGTCTAGCCTTGTCTTGTCTTGTCTTGTCTTGTGTTGTCTTGTCTTGTCTTGTCTTGCTTGTCTTGTCTTGTCTTGTCTTGTCTTGTCTTGTCTTGTCTTGTCTTGTCTTGTCTTGTCTTGTCTTGTCTTGTCTTTTTTTGTCTTGTTTTGTCTTGTCTTGTCTTGTCTTGTCTTGTCTTGTCTGGTCTTATCTTGTCTTGTCTTGTCCTGTCCTGTCTTGTCTTGTCTTTTCTTGTCTTGTCTTGTCTTGTCTTTTCTTGTCTTGTCTTGTCTTGTCTTGTCTTGTCTTGTCTTGTCATGTCATGTCTTGTTTTGTCTTGTCTTGTTTTGTCTTGTCTTGTCTTGTTTTGTCTTGTCATGTCATGTCTTGTCTTGTCTTGTCTTGTCTTGTCATGTCTTGTTTTGTCTTGTCTTGTCTTGTCTTGTCTTGTCTTGTCTTGTCTTGTCTGGTCTTATCTTGTCTTGTCTTGTCCTGTCCTGTCTTGTCTTTTCTTGTCTTGTCTTGTCTTGTCTTGTCTTGTCTTGTCATGTCATATCATGTGTTGTGTTGTTTTGTCTTGTCTTGTCTTGTCTTGTCTTGTCTTGTCTTGTCTTGTCTTGTCTTGTCTTGTCTTGTCTTGTCTTGTCTTGTCTTGTCTTGTCTTGTCTTGTCTTGTCTTGTCTTGCCTTGTCTTGTCCTGTCGTGTGTTCTTTTGTCTTGTGTTGTCTTGTCTTGTCTTGTCCTGTCTTGTCTTGTCTTGTCTTGCCTTGTCTTGTCTTGTCTTGTCTTGTCTTGTCTTGTCTTGTCATGTCATGTCATGTCGTGCGTTGTGTTGTTTTGTCTTGTCTTGTTTTGTCTTGTCATGTCATGTCTTGTCTTGTCTTGTCTTGTCTTGTCATGTCGTGCGTTGTGTTGTTTTGTCTTGTCTTGTTTTGTCTTGTCATGTCATGTCTTGTCTTGTCTTGTCTTGTCTTGTCATGTCATGTCATGTCATGTCTTGTGTTGTGTTATGTTTTTTTGTCTTGTCTTGTCTTGTTTGGTCTTGTCTTGTTTGGTCTTGTCTTTTTTGGTCTTGTCTTGTCTTGTCATGTTTTATGTTGTCTTGTTTTGTCATGTAATGTCATGTCGTGTGTTGTGTTGTTTTGTCTTGTCTTGTCTTCTCCTTGTCTTGTCTTGTCATGTCGTGTGTTGTGTTGTTTTGTCTTGTCATGTCTTATATTGTCTTGTCTTGTCTTGTCTTGTCTTGTCTTGTCTTGTCTTGTCTTGTCTTGTCTTGTCTTGTCTTGTCTTGTCTTGTCTTGTCTTGTCTTGTCTTGTCTTGTCTTGTCATGTCTTGTCTTGTCTTGTTTTGTCTTGTTTTCTCATGTAATGTCATGTCGTGTGTTGTGTTGTTTTGTCTTGTCTTGTGTTGTTTTGTCGTGTCATGTCTTGTCTTGTCTTGTCTTGTCCTGTCCTGTCGTGTGTTGTGTTGTTTTGTCTTGTCTTGTCGTGTCATGTCATGTCGTGTCTTGTGTTGCTTTGTCTTGTCTTGTCTTGTCATGTCTTGTCATGTCGTGTGTTGTGTTGTTTTGTCTTGTCTTGTTGTGTATTGTCATCTCTTATATTGTCTTGTCTTGTCTTGTCATGTCATGTCATGTCATGTCGTGTGTTGTGTTGTTTTGTCTTGTCTTGTTTTGTCTTGTCTTGTCTTGTTTTGTCTTGTCATGTCTTGTCTTGTCTTGTCTTGTCTTGTCTTGTCTTGTCTTGTCTTGTCTTGTCTTGTCTTGTCTTGTCTCGTCTTGTCTTGTCTTGTCTTGTCTTGTCTTGTCTTGTCTTGTCTTGTCTTGTCTTGTCTTGTCTTGTCTTGTCTTGTCTTGTCTTGTCTTGTCTTGTCTTGTCTTGTCTTGTCTTGTCTTGTCTTGTCTTGTCTTGTCTTGTCTTGTCCTGTCTTGTCTTGTCTTGTCTTGCCTTGTCTTGTCTTGTCTTGTCTTGTCTTGTCTTGTCTTGTCATGTCATGTCATGTCATGTCGTGCGTTGTGTTGTTTTGTCTTGTCTTGATTTGTCTTGTCATGTCATGTCTTGTCTTGTCTTGTCTTGTCTTGTCATGTCGTGCGTTGTGTTGTTTTGTCTTGTCTTGTTTTGTCTTGTCATGTCATGTCTTGTCTTGTCTTGTCTTGTCTTGTCTTGTCTTGTCTTGTCTTGTCATGTCATGTCATGTCATGTCATGTCGTGTGTTGTGTTGTTTTGTCTTGTCTTGTCTTGTCTTGTCTTGTCTTGTCTTGTCTTGTCTTGTCTTGTCTTGTCTTGTCTTGTCTTGTCTTGTCTTGTCTTGTCTTGTCTTGTCTTGTCGTGTCTTATCTTCTTAATTAATTTAAAAACAAATCAAACAGAATTGTCTTGTCTTGTCTTGTCGTGTCTTGTCGTGTGTTGTCTTGTGTTGTTTTGTTTTGTCTTGTATTGTCTTGTCTTGTCTTGTCTTGTCATGTCTTGTCTTGTCTTGTCTGGTTTTGTCTTGTCTTGTCTTGTTTTGTCTTGTCATGTCTTGTCTTGTCTTGTCTTGTCTTGTCTTGTCTTGTCCTGTCGTGTCATGTCATGTGTTGTGTTGTTTTGTCTTGTCTTGTCTTGTTTTGTCTTGTCATGTCTTGTCTTGTCTTGTCTTGTCTTGTCTTGTCTTGTCTTGTCTTGTCCTGTCATGTCATGTCATGTGTTGTGTTGTTTTGTCTTGTCTTGTCTTGTTTGGTCTTGTCTTGTTTTGTCTTGTATTGTCTTGTCTTGTATTGTCTTGTCTTGTCTTGTCTTGTCTTGTCTTGTCTTGTCTTGTCTTGTCTTGTCTTGTCTTGTCTTGTCTTGTCTTGTCTTGTCTTGTCTTGTCTTGTCTTGTCTTGTCTTGTCTTGTCTTGTCCGGTCTTGTCTGGTCTTGTCTTGTCTTGTCTTGTCTTGTCTTGTCTTGTCTTGTCTTGTCTTGTCTTGTCTTGTCTTGTCTTGTCTTGTCTTGTCTTGTCTTGTCTTGTCTTGTCTTGTCTTGTCTTGTCTTATCTTGTCTTGTCTTGTCTGGACTTGTCTTGTCTTGTCTTGTCTTGTCTTGTCTTGTCTTGTCTTGTCTTGTCTTGTCTTGTCTTGTCTTGTCTAGACTTGTCTTGTCTTGTCTTGTCTGGTTTTGTCTTGTCTTGTCTTGTTTTGTCTTGTCATGTCTTGTCTTGTCTTGTCTTGTCTTGTCTTGTCTTGTCTTGTCTTGTCTTGTCTTGTCTTGTCTTGTCTTGTCTTGTCTTGTCTTGTCTTGTCTTGTCTTGTCTTGTCTTGTCTTGTCTTGTCTTGTCTTGTCTTGTCTTGTCTTGTCTTGTCTTGTCTTGTCTTGTCTTGTCTTGTCTTGTCTTGTCTTGTCTTGTCTTGTCTTGTCTTGTCTTGTCTTGTCTTGTCTTGTCTTGTCTTGTCTTGTCTTGTCTTGTCTTGTCTTGTCTTGTCTTGTCTTGTCTTGTCTTGTCTTGTCTTGTCTTGTCTTGTCTTGTCTTGTCTTGTCTTGTCTTGTCTTGTCTTGTCTTGTCTTGTCTTGTCTTGTCTTGTCTTGTCTTGTCCGGTCTTGTCTGGTCTTGTCTTGTCTTGTCTTGTCTTGTCTTGTCTTGTCTTGTCTTGTCTTGTCTTGTCTTGTCTTGTCTTGTCTTGTCTTGTCTTGTCTTGTCTTGTCTTGTCTTATTTTGTCTTGTCTTGTCTGGACTTGTCTTGTCTTGTCTTGTCTTGTCTTGTCTTGTCTTGTCTTGTCTTGTCTTGTCTTGTCTTGTCTAGACTTGTCTTGTCTTGTCTTGTCTTGTCTTGTCTTGTCTTGTCTTGTCTTGTCTTGTCTTGTCTTGTCTTGTCTTCTCTTGTTTTGTCTTGTCTTGTCTTGTCTTGTCTTGTCTTGTCTTGTCTTGTCTTGTCTTGTCATGTCATGTCTTGTCTTGTCTTGTCTTGTCTTGTCTTGTTTTGTCTTGTTTTGTCTTGTCATGTCTTGTCTTGTCTTGTCTTGTCTTGTCTTGTCTTGTCTTGTCTTGTCTTGTCTTGTCTTGTCTTGTCTTGTCTTGTCTTGTCTTGTCTTGTCTTGTCTTGTCTTGTCTTGTCCTGTCGTGCGTTGTGTTGTTTTGTCTTGTCTTGTCTTGTCTTGTCTTGTCCTGTCTTGTCTTGTCTTGTCTTGCCTTGCCTTGCCTTGTGTTGCTTTGTCTTGTCTTGTCATGTCATGTGTTGCGTTGTGTTGTTTTGTCTTGTTTTGTCATGTAATGTCATGTCGTGTGTTGTGTTGTTTTGTCTTGTCTTGTCTTCTCCTTGTCTTGTCTTGTCTTGTCTTGTCTTGTCTTGTCTTGTCTTGTCTTGTCTTGTCTTGTCTTGCCTTGTCTTGTCTTGTCCTGTCGTGCGTTGTGTTGTTTTGTCTTGTCTTGTCTTGTCTTGTCTTGTGTTGCTTTGTCTTGTCTTGTCATGTCATGTGTTGCGTTGTGTTGTTTTGTCTTGTTTTGTCATGTAATGTCATGTCGTGTGTTGTGTTGTTTTGTCTTGTCTTGTCTTCTCCTTGTCTTGTCTTGTCTTGTCTTGTCTTGTCTTGTGTTGCTTTGTCTTGTCTTGTCATGTCATGTGTTGCGTTGTGTTGTTTTGTCTTGTCTTGTCATGTCATGTCATGTCGTGTCTTGTGTTGCTTTGTCTTGTCTTGTCATGTCGTGTGTTGTGTTGTTTTGTCTTGTCTTGTTGTGTATTGTCATGTCTTATATTGTCTTGTCTTGTCATGTCATGTCATGTCATGTCATGTCATGTCGTGTGTTGTGTTGTTTAGTGTTGTTTTGTCTTGTCATGTCTTGTCTTGTCTTGTCTTGTCATGTCTTGTCTTGTCTAGTCTTGTCTTGTCTTGTCTTGTCTTGTCTTGTCTTGTCTTGTCTTGTCTTGTCTTGTCTTGTCTTGTCTTGTCTTGTCTTGTCTTGTCTTGTCATGTCTTGTCTTGTCTTGTCTTGTCTTGTCTTGTCTTGTCTTGTCTTGTCTTGTCTTGTCTTGTCTTGTCTTGTCTTGTCTTGTCTTGTCTTGTCTTGTCTTGTCTTGTCTTGTCTTGTCTTGTCTTGTCTTGTCTTGTCTTGTCTTGTCTTGTCTTGTCTTGTCTTGTCTTGTCTTGTCTTGTCTTGTCTTGTCATGTCATGTCGTGTGTTGTGTTGTTTAGTCTTGTTTAGTCTTGTCTTGTCTTGTCTTGTCTTGTCTTGTCTTGTCTTGTCTTGTCTTGTCTTGTCTTGTCTTGTCTTGTCTTGTCTTGTCTTGTCTTGTCTTGTCTTGTCTTGTCTTGCCTTATCTTGTCTTGTCCTGTCGTGTGTTGTGTTGTTTTGTCTTGTCTTGTCTTGGCTTGCCTTGTCTTGTCTTGTCTTGTCTTTACTTGTCTTGTCTTGTCGTATGTTGTGTTGTTTTGTCTTGTCTTGTTTTGTCTTGTCATGTCGTATGTTGTGTTGTTTTGTCTTGTCTTGTTTTGTCTTGTCTTGTCTTATATTGTCTTGTCTTGTCTTGTCATGTCATGTAATGTCATGTCGTGTGTTGTGTTGTTTAGTCTTGTTTTGTCTTGTCATGTCTTGTCTTGTCTTGTCTTGTCTTGTCATGTCTTGTCTTGTCTTGTCTTGTCTTGTCTTGTCTTGTCTTGTCTTGTCTTGTCTTGTCTTGCTTTTTCTTGTCTTGTCTTGTCTTGTCTTGTCTTGTCTTGTCTTGTCTTGTCTTGTCTTGTCTTGTCTTGTCTTTTCTTGTCTTGTCTTGTCTTGTCTTGTCTTGTCTTGTCTTGTCTTGTCTTGTCTTGTCTTGTCTTGTCTTGTCTTGTCTTGTCTTGTCTTGTCTTGTCTTGTCTTGTCTTGTCTTGTCTTGTCTTGTCTTGTCTTGTCTTGTCTTGTCTTGTCTTGTCTTGTCTTGTCTTGTCTTGTCTTGTCTTGTCTTGTCTTGTCTTGTCTTGTCTTGTCTTGTCTTGTCTTGTCTTGTCTTGTCTTGTCTTGTCTTGTCTTGTCTTGTCTTGTCTTGTCTTGTCTTGTCTTGTCTTGTCTTGTCTTGTCTTGTCTTGTCTTGTCTTGTCTTGTCTTGTCTTGTCTTGTCTTGTCTTGTCTTGTCTTGTCTTGTCTTGTCTTGTCTTGTCTTGTCTTGTCTTGTCTTGTCTGGTCTTATCTTGTCTTGTCTTGTCCTGTCCTGTCTTGTCTTGTCTTTTCTTGTCTTGTCTTGTCTTGTCTTGTCTTGTCTTGTCTTGTCTTGTCATGTCATGTCTTGTCTTGTCTTGTCTTGTTTTGTCTTGTCTTGTCTTGTTTTGTCTTGTCATGTCTTGTCTTGTCTTGTCTTGTCTTGTCTTGTCTTGTCTTGTCTTGTCTTGTCTTGTCTTGTCTTGTCTTGTCTTGTCTTGTCTTGTCTTGTCTTGTCTTGTCGTATGTTGTGTTGTTTTGTCTTGTCTTGTTTTGTCTTGTCATGTCGTATGTTGTGTTGTTTTGTCTTGTCTTGTCTTATATTGTCTTATATTGTCTTGTCTTGTCTTGTCATGTCATGTCGTGTGTTGTGTTGTTTAGTCTTGTTTAGTCTTGTTTTGTCTTGTCATGTCTTGTCTTGTCTTGTCTTGTCATGTCTTGTCTAGTCTTGTCATGTCTTGTCTTGTCTTGTCTTGTCTTGTCTTGTCTGGTCTTATCTTGTCTTGTCTTGTCTTGTCTTGTCTTGTCTTGTCTTGTCTTGTCTTGTCTTGTCTTGTCTTGTCTTGTCTTGTCTTGTCTTGTCTTGTCTTGTCTTGTCTTGTCTTGTCTTGTCTTGTCTTGTCTTGTCTTGTCTTGTCTTGTCTTGTCTTGTCATGTCTTGTCTTGTCTTGTCATGTCTTGTCTTGTCTTGTCTTGTCTTGTCTTGTCTTGTCTTGTCTTGTCTTGTCTTGTCTTGTCTTGTCTTGTCTTGTCTTGTCTTGTCTTGTCTTGTCTTGTCTTGTCTTGTTTTGTCTTGTCTTGTCTTGTCTGGTCTTATCTTGTCTTGTCTTGTCCTGTCCTGTCTTGTCTTGTTTTGTCTTGTCTTGTCTTGTCTTGTCTTGTCTTGTCTTGTCTGGTCTTATCTTGTCTTGTCTTGTCTTGTCTTGTCTTGTCTTGTCTTGTCTTGTCTTGTCTTGTCTTGTCTTGTTTTGTCTTGTCTTGTCTTGTCTTGTTTTGTCTTGTCTTGTCTTGTCTTGTCTTGTCTTGTCTTGTCTGGTCTTATCTTGTCTTGTCTTGTCCTGTCCTGTCTTGTCTTGTCTTTTCTTGTCTTGTCTTGTCTTTTCTTGTCTTGTCTTGTCTTGTCTTGTCTTGTCTTGTCTTGTCTTGTCATGTCATGTCTTGTCTTGTCTTGTCTTGTTTTGTCTTGTTTTGTCTTTTCTTGTCTTGTCTTGTCTTGTCTTGTCTGGTCTTATCTTGTCTTGTCTTGTCCTGTCCTGTCTTGTCTTGTCTTGTCTTGTCTTGTCTTGTCTTGTCTTGTCCTGTCTTGTCTTGTCTTGTCTTGTCTTGTCTTGTCTTGTCTTGTCTTGTCTTGTCTTGTCTTGTCTTGTCTTTTCTTGTCTTGTCTTGTCTTGTCTTGTCTTGTCTTGTCTTGTCTTGTCTTGTCTTGTCTTGTCTTGTCTTGTCTTGTCTTGCCTTGTCTTGTCTTGTCCTGTCGTGTGTTGTGTTGTTTTGTCTTGTCTTTTCTTGTCTTGTCTTGTCTTGTCTTGTCTTGTCTTGTCTTGTCTTGTCTTGTCTTGTCTTGCCTTGTCTTGTCTTGTCCTGTCGTGTGTTGTGTTGTTTTGTCTTGTCTTGTCTTGTCTTGTCTTGTCTTGCCTTGTCTTGTCTTGTCATGTCTTGTCTTGTCTTGTCTTGTCTTGTCTTGTCTTGTCTTTTCTTGTCTTGTCTTGTCTTGTCTTGTCTTGTCTTGTCTTGTCTTGTCTTGTCTTGTCTTGTCTTGTCTTGTCTTGTCTTGTCTTGTCTTGTCTTGTCTTGTCTTGTTTTGTCTTGTCTTGTCTTGTCTTGTTTTGTCTTGTCTTGTCTTGTCTTGTCTTGTCTTGTCTTGTCTTGTCTTGTCTTGTCTTGTCTTGTCTTGTCTTGTCTTGTCTTGTCTTGTCTTGTCTTGTCTTGTCTTGTCTTGTCTTGTCTTGTCTTGTCTTGTCTTGTCTTGTCTTGTCTTGTCTTGTCTTGTCTTGTCTTGTCTTGTCTTGTCTTGTCTTGTCTTGTCTTGTCTTGTCTTGTCTTGTCTTGTCTTGTCTTGTCTTGTCTTGTCTTGTCTTGTCTTGTCTTGTCTTGTCTTGTCTTGTCTTGTCTTGTCTTGTCTTGTCTTGTCTTGTCTTGTCTTCTCCTTGTCTTGTCTTGTCTTGTCTTGTCTTGTCTTGTCTTGTCTTGTCTTGTCTTGTCTTGCCTTGTCTTGTCTTGTCCTGTCGTGCGTTGTGTTGTTTTGTCTTGTCTTGTCTTGTCTTGTCTTGTGTTGCTTTGTCTTGTCTTGTCATGTCATGTGTTGCGTTGTGTTGTTTTGTCTTGTTTTGTCATGTAATGTCACGTCGTGTGTTGTGTTGTTTTGTCTTGTCTTGTCTTCTCCTTGTCTTGTCTTGTCTTGTCTTGTCTTGTCTTGTCTTGTCTTGTCTTGTGTTGCTTTGTCTTGTCTTGTCATGTCATGTGTTGCGTTGTGTTGTTTTGTCTTGTCTTGTCATGTCATGTCATGTCGTGTCTTGTGTTGCTTTGTCTTGTCTTGTCATGTCGTGTGTTGTGTTGTTTTGTCTTGTCTTGTTGTGTATTGTCATGTCTTATATTGTCTTGTCTTGTCATGTCATGTCATGTCATGTCATGTCATGTCGTGTGTTGTGTTGTTTAGTGTTGTTTTGTCTTGTCATGTCTTGTCTTGTCTTGTCTTGTCTTGTCTTGTCTTGTCTTGTCTTGTCTTGTCTTGTCTTGTCTTGTCTTGTCTTGTCTTGTCTTGTCTTGTCTTGTCATGTCGTGTCTTGTCTTGTCTTGTCTTGTCTTGTCTTGTCTTGTCTTGTCTTGTCTTGTCTTGTCTTGTCTTGTCTTGTCTTGTCTTGTCTTGTCTTGTCTTGTCTTGTCTTGTCTTGTCTTGTCTTGTCTTGTCTTGTCTTGTCTTGTCTTGTCTTGTCTTGTCTTGTCTTGTCTTGTCTTGTCTTGTCTTGTCTTGTCTTGTCTTGTCTTGTCTTGTCTTGTCTTGTCTTGTCTTGTCTTGTCTTGTCTTGTCTTGTCTTGTCTTGTCTTGTCTTGTCTTTCTTGTCTTGTCTTGTCTTGTCTTGTCTTGTCTTGTCATGTCTTGTCATGTCTTGTCTTGTCTTGTCTTGTCTTGTCATGTCTTGTCTTGTCTTGTCTTGTCTTGTCTTGTCTTGTCTTGTCTTGTCTTGTCTTGTCTTGTCTTGTCTTGTCTTGTCTTGTCTTGTCTTGTCTTGTCTTGTCTTGTCTTGTCTTGTCTTGTCTTGTCTTGTCTTGTCTTGTCTTGTCTTGTCTTGTCTTGTCTTGTCTTGTCTTGTCTTGTCTTGTCTTGTCTTGTCTTGTCTTGTCATGTCTTGTCTTGTCTTGTCTTGTCTTGTCTTGTCTTGTCTTGTCTTGTCTTGTCTTGTCTTGTCTTGTCTTGTCTTGTCTTGTCTTGTCTTGTCTTGTCTTGTCTTGTCTTGTCTTGTCTTGTCTTGTCTTGTCTTGTCTTGTCTTGTCTTGTCTTGTCTTGTCTTGTCTTGTCTTGTCTTGTCTTGTCTTGTCTTGTCTTGTCTTGTCTTGTCTTGTCGTATGTTGTGTTGTTTTGTCTTGTCTTGTTTTGTCTTGTCATGTCGTATGTTGTATTGTTTTGCCTTGTCTTGTTTTGTCTTGTCTTGTCTTATATTGTCTTATATTGTCTTGTCTTGTCTTGTCATGTCATGTCGTGTGTTGTGTTGTTTAGTCTTGTTTTGTCTTGTCATGTCTTGTCTTGTCTTGTCATGTCTTGTCTTGTCTAGTCTTGTCTTGTCTTGTCTTGTCTTGTCTTGTCTTGTCTTGTCTTGTCTTGTCTTGTCTTGTCTTGTCTTGTCTTGTCTTGTCTTGTCTTGTCTTGTCTTGTCTTGTCTTGTCTTGTCTTGTCTTGTCTTGTCTTGTCTTGTCTTGTCTTGTCTTGTCTTGTCTTGTCTTGTCTTGTCTTGTCTTGTCTTGTCTTGTCTTGTCTTGTCTTGTCTTGTCTTGCCTTGTCTTGCCTTGTCTTGTCTTGTCCTGTCGTGCGTTGTGTTGTTTTGTCTTGTCTTGTCTTGTCTTGTCTTGTCCTGTCTTGTCTTGTCTTGTCTTGTCTTGTATTGTCCTGTCGTGCGTTGTGTTGTTTTGTCTTGTCTTGTCTTGTCTTGTCTTGTCCTGTCTTGTCTTGTCTTGTCTTGCCTTGCCTTGCCTTGTCTTGTCTTGTCTTGTATTGTCTTGTCTTGTCATGTCATGTCATGTCATGTCATGTCGTGTGTTGTGTTGTTTAGTGTTGTTTTGTCTTGTCATGTATTGTCTTGTCTTGTCTTGTCTTGTCTTGTCTTGTCTTGTCTTGTCTTGTCTTGTCTTGTCTTGTCTTGTCTTGTCTTGTCTTGTCTTGTCTTGTCTTGTCTTGCCTTGTCTTGTCTTGTCCTGTCGTGCGTTGTGTTGTTTTGTCTTGTCTTGTCTTGTCTTGTCTTGTCCTGTCTTGTCTTGTCTTGTCTTGTCTTGTCTTGTCTTGTCTTGTCTTGTCTTGTCTTGTTTTGTCTTGTCTTGTCTTGTCTTGTCTTGTCTTGTCTGGTCTTATCTTGTCTTGTCTTGTCCTGTCCTGTCTTGTCTTGTCTTTTCTTGTCTTGTCTTGTCTTTTCTTGTCTTGTCTTGTCTTGTCTTGTCTTGTCATGTCATGTCATGTATTGTCTTGTCTTGTTTTGTCTTGTCTTGTCTTGTTTTGTCTTTTCTTGTCTTGTCTTGTCTTGTCTTTTCTTGTCTTGTCTTCTCTTGTTTTGTCTTGTCTTGTCTTGTCTTGTCTTGTCTTGTCTTGTCTTGTCTTGTCTTGTCATGTCATGTCTTGTCTTGTCTTGTCTTGTCTTGTCTTGTTTTGTCTTGTTTTGTCTTGTCATGTCTTGTCTTGTCTTGTCTTGTCTTGTCTTGTCTTGTCTTGTCTTGTCTTGTCTTGTCTTGTCTTGTCTTGTCTTGTCTTGTCTTGTCTTGCCTTATCTTGTCTTGTCCTGTCGTGTGTTGTGTTGTTTTGTCTTGTCTTGTCTTGGCTTGCCTTGTCTTGTCTTGTCTTGTCTTTACTTGTCTTGTCTTGTCGTATGTTGTGTTGTTTTGTCTTGTCTTGTTTTGTCTTGTCATGTCGTATGTTGTGTTGTTTTGTCTTGTCTTGTTTTGTCTTGTCTTGTCTTATATTGTCTTGTCTTGTCTTGTCATGTCATGTAATGTCATGTCGTGTGTTGTGTTGTTTAGTCTTGTTTTGTCTTGTCATGTCTTGTCTTGTCTTGTCTTGTCTTGTCATGTCTTGTCTTGTCTTGTCTTGTCTTGTCTTGTCTTGTCTTGTCTTGTCTTGTCTTGTCTTGTCTTGCTTTTTCTTGTCTTGTCTTGTCTTGCTTTTTCTTGTCTTGTCTTGTCTTGTCTTGTCTTGTCTTGTCTTGTCTTGTCTTGTCTTGTCTTGTCTTGTCTTGTCTTGTCTTGTCTTGTCTTGTCTTGTCTTGTCTTGTCTTGTCTTGTCTTGTCTTGTCTTGTCTTGTCTTGTCTTGTCTTGTCTTGTCTTGTCTTGTCTTGTCTTGTCTTGTCTTGTCTTGTCTTGTCTTGTCTTGTCTTGTCTTGTCTTGTCTTGTCTTGTCTTGTCTTGTCTTGTCTTGTCTTGTCTTGTCTTGTCTTGTCTTGTCTTGTCTTGTCTTGTCTTGTCTTGTCTTGTCTTGTCTTGTCTTGTCTTGTCTTGTCTTGTCTTGTCTTGTCTTGTCTTGTCTTGTCTTGTCTTGTCTTGTCTTGTCTTGTCTTGTCTTGTCTTGTCTTGTCTTGTCTTGTCTTGTCTTGTCTTGTCTTGTCTTGTCTTGTCTTGTCTTGTCTTGTCTTGTCTTGTCTTGTCTTGTCTTGTCTGGTCTTGTTTTGTCTTGTCATGTCATGTCTTGTCTTGTCTTGTCTTGTCTTGTCATGTCGTGCGTTGTGTTGTTTTGTCTTGTCTTGTTTTGTCTTGTCATGTCATGTCTTGTCTTGTCCTGTCTTGTCTTGTCATGTCATGTCATGTCATGTCATGTGTTGTGTTGTGTTTTTTTGTCTTGTCTTGTCTTGTTTGGTCTTGTCTTGTTTGGTCTTGTCTTGTCTTGTCATGTTTTATGTTGTCTTGTTTTGTCATGTAATGTCATGTCGTGTGTTGTGTTGGTTTGTCTTGTCTTGTGTTGTTTTGTCGTGTCATGTCTTGTCTTGTCTTGTCTTGTCTTGTGATGTCATGTGTTGTGTTGTGTTGTTTTGTCTTGTCTTGTCTTGTCTTGTCTTGTCTTGTCTTGTCTTGTCTTGTCTTGTCTTGTCTTGTCTTGTCTTGTCTTGTCTTGTCTTGTCTTGTCTTGTCTTGTCTTTTCTTGTCTTGTCTTGTCTTGTCTTGTCTTGTCTTGTCTTGTCTTGCCTTGTCTTGTCTTGTCCTGTCGTGTGTTGTGTTGTTTTGTCTTGTCTTTTCTTGTCTTGTCTTGTCTTGTCTTGTCTTGTCTTGTCTTGTCTTGTCTTGTCTTGTCTTGTCTTGTCTTGTCTTGCCTTGTCTTGTCTTGTCCTGTCGTGTGTTGTGTTGTTTTGTCTTGTCTTGTCTTGTCTTGTCTTGTCTTGCCTTGTCTTGTCTTGTCATGTCTTGTCTTGTCTTGTCTTGTCTTGTCTTGTCTTGTCTTTTCTTGTCTTGTCTTGTCTTGTCTTGTCTTGTCTTGTCTTGTCTTGTCTTGTCTTGTCTTGTCTTGTCTTGTCTTGCCTTGTCTTGTCTTGTCTTGTCTTGTCTTGTCTTGTCTTGTCTTGTCTTGTCTTGTCTTGTCTTGTCTTGTCTTGTCTTGTTTTGTCTTGTCTTGTCTTGTCTTGTTTTGTCTTGTCTTGTCTTGTCTTGTCTTGTCTTGTCTTGTCTTGTCTGGTCTTATCTTGTCTTGTCTTGTCCTGTCCTGTCTTGTCTTGTCTTTTCTTGTCTTGTCTTGTCTTTTCTTGTCTTGTCTTGTCTTGTCTTGTCTTGTCTTGTCTTGTCTTGTCTTGTCATGTCATGTCTTGTCTTGTCTTGTTTTGTCTTGTTTTGTCTTTTCTTGTCTTGTCTTGTCTTGTCTTGTCTTGTCTTGTCTTGTCTTGTCTTGTCTTGTCTTGTCTTGTCTTGTCTTGTCTTGTCTTGTCTTGTCTTGTCTTGTCTTGTCTTGTTTTGTCTTGTTTTGTCTTTTCTTGTCTTGTCTTGTCTTGTCTTGTCTTGTCTTGTCTTGTCTTGTCTTGTCTTGTCTTGTCTTGTCTTGTCTTGTCTTGTCTTGTCTTGTCTTGTCTTGTCTGGTCTTATCTTGTCTTGTCTTGTCCTGTCCTGTCTTGTCTTGTCTTGTCTTGTCTTGTCTTGTCTTGTCTTGTCTTGTCTTGTCTTGTCTTGTCTTGTTTTGTCTTGTTTTGTCTTTTCTTGTCTTGTCTTGTCTTGTCTTGTCTTGTCTTGTCTTGTCTTGTCTTGTCTTGTCTTGTCTTGTCTTGTCTTGTCTTGTCTTGTCTTGTCTTGTCTTGTCTTGTCTTGTCTTGTCTTGTCTTGTCTTGTCTTGTCTTGTCTTGTCTTGTCTTGTCTTGTCTTGTCTTGTCTTGTCTGGTCTTATCTTGTCTTGTCTTGTCCTGTCCTGTCTTGTCTTGTCTTGTCTTGTCTTGTCTTGTCTTGTCTTGTCCTGTCTTGTCTTGTCTTGTCTTGTCTTGTCTTGTCTTGTCTTGTCTTGTCTTGTCTTGTCTTGTCTTTTCTTGTCTTGTCTTGTCTTGTCTTGTCTTGTCTTGTCTTGTCTTGTCTTGTCTTGTCTTGTCTTGCCTTGTCTTGTCTTGTCCTGTCGTGTGTTGTGTTGTTTTGTCTTGTCTTGTCTTGTCTTGTCTTGTCTTGCCTTGTCTTGTCTTGTCATGTCTTGTCTTGTCTTGTCTTGTCTTGTCTTGTCTTGTCTTGTCTTGTCTTGTCTTGTCGTATGTTGTGTTGTTTTGTCTTGTCTTGTTTTGTCTTGTCATGTCGTATGTTGTGTTGTTTTGTCTTGTCTTGTCTTATATTGTCTTATATTGTCTTGTCTTGTCTTGTTTTGTCTTGTCTTGTATTGTCTTGTTTTCTCATGTAATGTCATGTCGTGTGTTGTGTTGTTTTGTTTTGTCTTGTCTTGTCTTGTCTTGTCTTGTCTTGTCTTGTCATGTCATGTCATGTGTTGTGTTGTTTTGTCTTGTCTTGTCATGTCATGTCATGTGTTGTGTTGTTTTGTCTTGTCTTGTCTTGTTTGGTCTTGTCTTGTCTTGTCTTGTCTTGTCTTGTCTTGTCTTGTCTTGTCTTGTCTTGTCTTGTCTTGTCTTGTCTTGTCTTGTCTTGTCTTGTCTTGTCTTGTCTTGTCTTGTCTTGTCTTGTCTTGTCTTGTCTTGTCTTGTCTTGTCTTGTCTTGTCTTGTCTTGTCTTGTCTTGTCTTGTCTTGTCTTGTCTTGTCTTGTCTTGTCTTGTCTTGTCTTGTCTTGTCTTGTCTTGTCTTGTCTTGTCTTGTCTTGTCTTGTCTTGTCCTGTCGTGTGTTGTTTTGTCTTGTGTTGTCTTGTCTTGTCTTGTCCTGTCTTGTCTTGTCTTGTCTTGCCTTGTCTTGTCTTGTCTTGTCTTGTCTTGCCTTGTCTTGTCTTGTCTTGTCTTGTCTTGTCATGTCATGTCATGTCGTGCGTTGTGTTGTTTTGTCTTGTCTTGTTTTGTCTTGTCATGTCATGTCTTGTCTTGTCTTGTCTTGTCTTGTCATGTCGTGCGTTGTGTTGTTTTGTCTTGTCTTGTTTTGTCTTGTCATGTCATGTCTTGTCTTGTCCTGTCTTGTCTTGTCATGTCATGTCATGTCATGTCATGTGTTGTGTTGTGTTTTTTTGTCTTGTCTTGTCTTGTTTGGTCTTGTCTTGTTTGGTCTTGTCTTGTTTGGTCTTGTCTTGTCTTGTCATGTTTTATGTTGTCTTGTTTTGTCATGTAATGTCATGTCGTGTGTTGTGTTGGTTTGTCTTGTCTTGTGTTGTTTTGTCGTGTCATGTCTTGTCTTGTCTTGTCTTGTCTTGTGATGTCATGTGTTGTGTTGTGTTGTTTTGTCTTGTCTTGTCTTGTCTTGTCTTGTCTTGTCTTGTCTTGTCTTGTCTTGTCTTGTCTTGTCATGTCTTGTCTTGTCTTGTTTTGTCTTGTTTTCTCATGTAATGTCATGTCGTGTGTTGTGTTGTTTTGTCTTGTCTTGTGTTGTTTTGTCGTGTCATGTCTTGTCTTGTCTTGTCTTGTCCTGTCCTGTCGTGTGTTGTGTTGTTTTGTCTTGTCTTGTCATGTCATGTCATGTCGTGTCTTGTGTTGCTTTGTCTTGTCTTGTCTTGTCATGTCTTGTCATGTCGTGTGTTGTGTTGTTTTGTCTTGTCTTGTTGTGTATTGTCATGTCTTATATTGTCTTGTCTTGTCTTGTCATGTCATGTCATGTCATGTCGTGTGTTGTGTTGTTTTGTCTTGTCTTGTTTTGTCTTGTCATGTCTTGTCTTGTCTTGTCTTGTTTTGTCTTGTCATGTCTTGTCTTGTCTTGTCTTGTCTTGTCTTGTCTTGTCTTGTCTTGTCTTGTCTTGTCCGTCTTGTCTTGTCTTGTCTTTTCTTGTCTTGTCTTGTCTTGTCTTGTCTTGTCTTGTCTTGTCTTGTCTTGTCTTGTCTTGTCTTGTCTTGTCTTGTCTTGTCTTGTCTTGTCTTGTCTTGTCTTGTCTTGTCTTGTCTTGTCTTGTCTTGTCTTGTCTTGTCTTGTCTTGCCTTGTCTTGTCTTGTCCTGTCGTCTGTTGTTTTGTCTTGTGTTGTCTTGTCTTGTCTTGTCCTGTCTTGTCATGTCTTGTCTTGCCTTGTCTTGTCTTGCCTTGTCTTGTCTTGTCTTGTCTTGTCTTGTCTTGTCATGTCATGTCATGTCGTGCGTTGTGTTGTTTGGTCTTGTCTTGTTTGGTCTTGTCTTGTCTTGTCATGTTTTATGTTGTCTTGTTTTGTCATGTAATGTCATGTCGTGTGTTGTGTTGTTTTGTCTTGTCATGTCTTATATTGTCTTGTCTTGTCTTGTCTTGTCTTGTGATGTCATGTGTTGTGTTGTGTTGTTTTGTCTTGTCTTGTCTTGTCTTGTCTTGACTTGTCTTGTCATGTCTTGTCTTGTCTTGTTTTGTCTTGTTTTCTCATGTAATGTCATGTCGTGTGTTGTGTTGTTTTGTCTTGTCTTGTGTTGTTTTGTCGTGTCATGTCTTGTCTTGTCTTGTTTTGTCCTGTCCTGTCGTGTGTTGTGTTGTTTTGTCTTGTCTTGTCATGTCATGTCATGTCGTGTCTTGTGTTGCTCTGTCTTGTCTTGTCTTGTCATGTCTTGTCATGTCGTGTGTTGTGTTGTTTTGTCTTGTCTTGTTGTGTATTGTCATGTCTTATATTGTCTTGTCTTGTCTTGTCATGTCATGTCATGTCGTGTGTTGTGTTGTTTTGTCTTGTCTTGTTTTGTCTTGTCATGTCTTGTCTTGTCTTGTCTTGTTTTGTCTTGTCATGTCTTGTCTTGTCTTGTCTTGTCTTGTCTTGTCTTGTCTTGTCTTGTCTTGTCTTGTCTTGTCTTGTCTTGTCTTGTCTTGTCTTGTCTTGTCTTGTCTTGTCTTGTCTTGTCTTGCCTTGTCTTGTCTTGTCTTGTCTTGTCTTGTCTTGTCTTGTCTTGTCTTGTCTTGTCTTGTCTTGTCTTGTCTTGTCTTGTTTTGTCTTGTCTTGTCTTGTCTTGTTTTGTCTTGTCTTGTCTTGTCTTGTCTTGTCTTGTCTTGTCTTGTCTGGTCTTATCTTGTCTTGTCTTGTCCTGTCCTGTCTTGTCTTGTCTTTTCTTGTCTTGTCTTGTCTTTTCTTGTCTTGTCTTGTCTTGTCTTGTCTTGTCTTGTCTTGTCATGTCATGTCTTGTCTTGTCTTGTCTTGTTTTGTCTTGTTTTGTCTTTTCTTGTCTTGTCTTGTCTTGTCTTGTCTTGTCTTGTCTTGTCTTGTCTTGTCTTGTCTTGTCTTGTCTTGTCTTGTCTTGTCTTGTCTTGTCTTGTCTTGTCTTGTCTTGTCTTGTCTTGTCTTGTCTTGTCTTGTCTTGTTTTGTCTTGTTTTGTCTTTTCTTGTCTTGTCTTGTCTTGTCTTGTCTTGTCTTGTCTTGTCTTGTCTTGTCTTGTCTTGTCTTGTCTTGTCTTGTCTTGTCTTGTCTTGTCTTGTCTTGTCTTGTCTTGTCTTGTCTTGTCTTGTCTTGTCTTGTCTTGTCTTGTCTTGTCTTGTCTGGTCTTATCTTGTCTTGTCTTGTCCTGTCCTGTCTTGTCTTGTCTTGTCTTGTCTTGTCTTGTCTTGTCTTGTCTTGTCTTGTCTTGTCTTGTTTTGTCTTGTTTTGTCTTTTCTTGTCTTGTCTTGTCTTGTCTTGTCTTGTCTTGTCTTGTCTTGTCTTGTCTTGTCTTGTCTTGTCTTGTCTTGTCTTGTCTTGTCTTGTCTTGTCTTGTCTTGTCTTGTCTTGTCTTGTCTTGTCTTGTCTTGTCTTGTCTTGTCTTGTCTTGTCTTGTCTTGTCTGGTCTTATCTTGTCTTGTCTTGTCCTGTCCTGTCTTGTCTTGTCTTGTCTTGTCTTGTCTTGTCTTGTCTTGTCCTGTCTTGTCTTGTCTTGTCTTGTCTTGTCTTGTCTTGTCTTGTCTTGTCTTGTCTTGTCTTGTCTTGTCTTGTCTTTTCTTGTCTTGTCTTGTCTTGTCTTGTCTTGTCTTGTCTTGTCTTGTCTTGTCTTGTCTTGTCTTGTCTTGCCTTGTCTTGTCTTGTCCTGTCGTGTGTTGTGTTGTTTTGTCTTGTCTTGTCTTGTCTTGTCTTGTCTTGCCTTGTCTTGTCTTGTCATGTCTTGTCTTGTCTTGTCTTGTCTTGTCTTGTCTTGTCTTGTCTTGTCTTGTCTTGTCTTGTCGTATGTTGTGTTGTTTTGTCTTGTCTTGTTTTGTCTTGTCATGTCGTATGTTGTGTTGTTTTGTCTTGTCTTGTCTTATATTGTCTTATATTGTCTTGTCTTGTCTTGTTTTGTCTTGTCTTGTATTGTCTTGTTTTCTCATGTAATGTCATGTCGTGTGTTGTGTTGTTTTGTTTTGTCTTGTCTTGTCTTGTCTTGTCTTGTCTTGTCTTGTCTTGTCATGTCATGTCATGTGTTGTGTTGTTTTGTCTTGTCTTGTCATGTCATGTCATGTGTTGTGTTGTTTTGTCTTGTCTTGTCTTGTTTGGTCTTGTCTTGTCTTGTCTTGTCTTGTCTTGTCTTGTCTTGTCTTGTCTTGTCTTGTCTTGTCTTGTCTTGTCTTGTCTTGTCTTGTCTTGTCTTGTCTTGTCTTGTCTTGTCTTGTCTTGTCTTGTCTTGTCTTGTCTTGTCTTGTCTTGTCTTGTCTTGTCTTGTCTTGTCTTGTCTTGTCTTGTCTTGTCTTGTCTTGTCTTGTCTTGTCTTGTCTTGTCTTGTCTTGTCCTGTCGTGTGTTGTTTTGTCTTGTGTTGTCTTGTCTTGTCTTGTCCTGTCTTGTCTTGTCTTGTCTTGCCTTGTCTTGTCTTGTCTTGTCTTGTCTTGCCTTGTCTTGTCTTGTCTTGTCTTGTCTTGTCATGTCATGTCATGTCGTGCGTTGTGTTGTTTTGTCTTGTCTTGTTTTGTCTTGTCATGTCATGTCTTGTCTTGTCTTGTCTTGTCTTGTCATGTCGTGCGTTGTGTTGTTTTGTCTTGTCTTGTTTTGTCTTGTCATGTCATGTCTTGTCTTGTCCTGTCTTGTCTTGTCATGTCATGTCATGTCATGTCATGTGTTGTGTTGTGTTTTTTTGTCTTGTCTTGTCTTGTTTGGTCTTGTCTTGTTTGGTCTTGTCTTGTTTGGTCTTGTCTTGTCTTGTCATGTTTTATGTTGTCTTGTTTTGTCATGTAATGTCATGTCGTGTGTTGTGTTGGTTTGTCTTGTCTTGTGTTGTTTTGTCGTGTCATGTCTTGTCTTGTCTTGTCTTGTCTTGTGATGTCATGTGTTGTGTTGTGTTGTTTTGTCTTGTCTTGTCTTGTCTTGTCTTGTCTTGTCTTGTCTTGTCTTGTCTTGTCTTGTCATGTCTTGTCTTGTCTTGTTTTGTCTTGTTTTCTCATGTAATGTCATGTCGTGTGTTGTGTTGTTTTGTCTTGTCTTGTGTTGTTTTGTCGTGTCATGTCTTGTCTTGTCTTGTCTTGTCCTGTCCTGTCGTGTGTTGTGTTGTTTTGTCTTGTCTTGTCATGTCATGTCATGTCGTGTCTTGTGTTGCTTTGTCTTGTCTTGTCTTGTCATGTCTTGTCATGTCGTGTGTTGTGTTGTTTTGTCTTGTCTTGTTGTGTATTGTCATGTCTTATATTGTCTTGTCTTGTCTTGTCATGTCATGTCATGTCATGTCGTGTGTTGTGTTGTTTTGTCTTGTCTTGTTTTGTCTTGTCATGTCTTGTCTTGTCTTGTCTTGTTTTGTCTTGTCATGTCTTGTCTTGTCTTGTCTTGTCTTGTCTTGTCTTGTCTTGTCTTGTCTTGTCTTGTCCGTCTTGTCTTGTCTTGTCTTTTCTTGTCTTGTCTTGTCTTGTCTTGTCTTGTCTTGTCTTGTCTTGTCTTGTCTTGTCTTGTCTTGTCTTGTCTTGTCTTGTCTTGTCTTGTCTTGTCTTGTCTTGTCTTGTCTTGTCTTGTCTTGTCTTGTCTTGTCTTGTCTTGCCTTGTCTTGTCTTGTCCTGTCGTCTGTTGTTTTGTCTTGTGTTGTCTTGTCTTGTCTTGTCCTGTCTTGTCATGTCTTGTCTTGCCTTGTCTTGTCTTGCCTTGTCTTGTCTTGTCTTGTCTTGTCTTGTCTTGTCATGTCATGTCATGTCGTGCGTTGTGTTGTTTGGTCTTGTCTTGTTTGGTCTTGTCTTGTCTTGTCATGTTTTATGTTGTCTTGTTTTGTCATGTAATGTCATGTCGTGTGTTGTGTTGTTTTGTCTTGTCATGTCTTATATTGTCTTGTCTTGTCTTGTCTTGTCTTGTGATGTCATGTGTTGTGTTGTGTTGTTTTGTCTTGTCTTGTCTTGTCTTGTCTTGACTTGTCTTGTCATGTCTTGTCTTGTCTTGTTTTGTCTTGTTTTCTCATGTAATGTCATGTCGTGTGTTGTGTTGTTTTGTCTTGTCTTGTGTTGTTTTGTCGTGTCATGTCTTGTCTTGTCTTGTCTTGTCCTGTCCTGTCGTGTGTTGTGTTGTTTTGTCTTGTCTTGTCATGTCATGTCATGTCGTGTCTTGTGTTGCTCTGTCTTGTCTTGTCTTGTCATGTCTTGTCATGTCGTGTGTTGTGTTGTTTTGTCTTGTCTTGTTGTGTATTGTCATGTCTTATATTGTCTTGTCTTGTCTTGTCATGTCATGTCATGTCGTGTGTTGTGTTGTTTTGTCTTGTCTTGTTTTGTCTTGTCATGTCTTGTCTTGTCTTGTCTTGTTTTGTCTTGTCATGTCTTGTCTTGTCTTGTCTTGTCTTGTCTTGTCTTGTCTTGTCTTGTCTTGTCTTGTCTTGTCTTGTCTTGTCTTGTCTTGTCTTGTCTTGTCTTGTCTTGTCTTGTCTTGTCTTGTCTTGTCTTGTCTTGTCTTGTCTTGTCTTGCCTTGTCTTGTCTTGTCTTGTCTTGTCTTGTCCTGTCTTGTCTTGTCTTGTCTTGCCTTGTCTTGTCTTGTCTTGTCTTGTCTTGTCTTGTCTTGTCTTGTCATGTCATGTCATGTCATGTCGTGCGTTGTGTTGTTTTGTCTTGTCTTGATTTGTCTTGTCATGTCATGTCTTGTCTTGTCTTGTCTTGTCTTGTCTTGTCTTGTCTTGTCTTGTCATGTCGTGCGTTGTGTTGTTTTGTCTTGTCTTGTTTTTTTCTTGTCATGTCATGTCTTGTCTTGTCTTGTCTTGTCTTGTCTTGTCTTGTCTTGTCTTGTCTTGTCATGTCATGTCGTGTGTTGTGTTGTTTAGTCTTGTTTAGTCTTGTTTAGTCTTGTTTTGTCTTGTCATGTCTTGTCTTGTCTTGTCTTGTCATGTCTTGTCTAGTCTTGTCATGTCTTGTCTTGTCTTGTCTTGTCTTGTCTTGTCTGGTCTTATCTTGTCTTGTCTTGTCTTGTCTTGTCTTGTCTTGTCTTGTCTTGTCTTGTCTTGTCTTGTCTTGTCTTGTCTTGTCTTGTCTTGTCTTGTCTTGTCTTGTCTTGTCTTGTCTTGTCTTGTCTTGTCTTGTCTTGTCTTGTCTTGTCTTGTCTTGTCATGTCTTGTCTTGTCTTGTCTTGTCTTGTCATGTCTTGTCTTGTCTTGTCTTGTCTTGTCTTGTCTTGTCTTGTCTTGGCTTGTCTTGTCTTGTCTTGTCTTGTCTTGTCTTGTCTTGTCTTGTCTTGTCTTGTTTTGTCTTGTCTTGTCTTGTCTTGTTTTGTCTTGTCTTGTCTTGTCTTGTCTTGTCTTGTCTTGTCTGGTCTTATCTTGTCTTGTCTTGTCCTGTCCTGTCTTGTCTTGTCTTTTCTTGTCTTGTCTTGTCTTTTCTTGTCTTGTCTTGTCTTGTCTTGTCTTGTCTTGTCATGTCTTGTCTTGTCTTGTCTTGTTTTGTCTTGTTTTGTCTTTTCTTGTCTTGTCTTGTCTTGTCTTGTCTTGTCTTGTCTTGTCTTGTCTTGTCTTGTCTTGTCTTGTCTTGTCTTGTCTTGTCTTGTCTTGTCTTGTCTTGTCTTGTCTTGTCTTGTCTTGTCTTGTCTTGTCATGTCTTGTCTTGTCTTGTCTTGTCTTGTCTTGTCTTGTCTTGTCTTGTCTTGTCTTGTCTTGTCTTGTCTTGTCTTGTCTTGTCTTGTCTTGTCTTGTCTGGTCTTATCTTGTCTTGTCTTGTCCTGTCCTGTCTTGTCTTGTCTTGTCTTGTCTTGTCTTGTCTTGTCTTGTCCTGTCTTGTCTTGTCTTGTCTTGTCTTGTCTTGTCTTGTCTTGTCTTGTCTTGTCTTGTCTTGTCTTGTCTTGTCTTGTCTTGTCTTGTCTTGTCTTGTCTTGTCTTGTCTTGTCTTGTCTTGTCTTGTCTTGTCTTGTCTTGTCTTGTCTTGTCTTTTCTTGTCTTGTCTTGTCTTGTCTTGTCTTGTCTTGTCTTGTCTTGTCTTGTCTTGTCTTGTCTTGTCTTGTCTTGCCTTGTCTTGTCTTGTCCTGTCGTGTGTTGTGTTGTTTTGTCTTGTCTTGTCTTGTCTTGTCTTGTCTTGCCTTGTCTTGTCTTGTCTTGTCATGTCTTGTCTTGTCTTGTCTTGTCTTGTCTTGTCTTGTCTTGTCTTGTCGTATGTTGTGTTGTTTTGTCTTGTCTTGTTTTGTCTTGTCATGTCGTATGTTGTGTTGTTTTGTCTTGTCTTGTCTTATATTGTCTTATATTGTCTTGTCTTGTCTTGTTTTGTCTTGTCTTGTATTGTCTTGTTTTCTCATGTAATGTCATGTCGTGTGTTGTGTTGTTTTGTTTTGTCTTGTCTTGTCTTGTCTTGTCTTGTCTTGTCTTGTCTTGTCTTGTCTTGTCTTGTCTTGTCATGTCATGTCATGTGTTGTGTTGTTTTGTCTTGTCTTGTCATGTCATATAATGTGTTGTGTTGTTTTGTCTTGTCTTGTCTTGTTTGGTCTTGTCTTGTCTTGTCTTGTCTTGTCTTGTCTTGTCTTGTCTTGTCTTGTCTTGTCTTGTCTTGTCTTGTCTTGTCTTGTCTTGTCTTGTCTTGTCTTGTCTTGTCTTGTCTTGTCTTGTCTTGTCTTGTCTTGTCTTGTCTTGTCTTGTCTTGTCTTGTCTTGTCTTGTCTTGTCTTGTCTTGTCTTGTCTTGTCTTGTCTTGTCTTGTCTTGTCTTGTCTTGTCTTGTCTTGTCTTGTCTTGTCTTGTCTTGTCTTGTCTTGTCTTGTCTTGTCTTGTCTTGTCTTGTCTTGTCTTGTCTTGTGTTGTCTTGTCTTGTCTTGTCTTGTCTTGTCTTGTCTTGTCTTGTCTTGTCTTGTCTTGCCTTGTCTTGTCTTGTCCTGTCGTGTGTTGTTTTGTCTTGTGTTGTCTTGTCTTGTCTTGTCCTGTCTTGTCTTGTCTTGTCTTGCCTTGTCTTGTCTTGTCTTGTCTTGTCTTGCCTTGTCTTGTCTTGTCTTGTCTTGTCATGTCATGTCATGTCGTGCGTTGTGTTGTTTTGTCTTGTCTTGTTTTGTCTTGTCATGTCATGTCTTGTCTTGTCTTGTCTTGTCTTGTCATGTCGTGCGTTGTGTTGTTTTGTCTTGTCTTGTTTTGTCTTGTCATGTCATGTCTTGTCTTGTCCTGTCTTGTCTTGTCATGTCATGTCATGTCATGTCATGTCATGTGTTGTGTTGTGTTTTTTTGTCTTGTCTTGTCTTGTTTGGTCTTGTCTTGTCTTGTCATGTTTTATGTTGTCTTGTTTTGTCATGTAATGTCATGTCGTGTGTTGTGTTGTTTTGTCTTGTCTTGTGTTGTTTTGTCGTGTCATGTCTTGTCTTGTCTTGTCTTGTCTTGTCTTGTGATGTCATGTGTTGTGTTGTGTTGTTTTGTCTTGTCTTGTCTTGTCTTGTCTTGTCTTGTCTTGTCTTGTCTTGTCTTGTCTTGTCTTGTCTTGTCATGTCTTGTCTTGTCTTGTTTTGTCTTGTTTTCTCATGTAATGTCATGTCGTGTGTTGTGTTGTTTTGTCTTGTCTTGTGTTGTTTTGTCGTGTCATGTCTTGTCTTGTCTTGTCTTGTCCTGTCCTGTCGTGTGTTGTGTTGTTTTGTCTTGTCTTGTCATGTCATGTCATGTCGTGTCTTGTGTTGCTTTGTCTTGTCTTGTCTTGTCATGTCTTGTCATGTCGTGTGTTGTGTTGTTTTGTCTTGTCTTGTTGTGTATTGTCATGTCTTATATTGTCTTGTCTTGTCTTGTCATGTCATGTCATGTCATGTCGTGTGTTGTGTTGTTTTGTCTTGTCTTGTCTTGTTTTGTCTTGTCATGTCTTGTCTTGTCTTGTCTTGTTTTGTCTTGTCATGTCTTGTCTTGTCTTGTCTTGTCTTGTCTTGTCTTGTCTTGTCTTGTCTCGTCTTGTCTTGTCTTGTCTTTTCTTGTCTTGTCTTGTCTTGTCTTGTCTTGTCTTGTCTTGTCTTGTCTTGTCTTGTCTTGTCTTGTCTTGTCTTGTCTTGTCTTGTCTTGTCTTGTCTTGTCTTGTCATGTCTTGTCTTGTCTTGTCTTGTCTTGTCTTGTCTTGCCTTGTCTTGTCTTGTCCTGTCGTCTGTTGTTTTGTCTTGTGTTGTCTTGTCTTGTCTTGTCCTGTCTTGTCATGTCTTGTCTTGCCTTGTCTTGTCTTGTCTTGTCTTGTCTTGTCTTGTCTTGTCATGTCATGTCATGTCGTGCGTTGTGTTGTTTGGTCTTGTCTTGTTTGGTCTTGTCTTGTCTTGTCATGTTTTATGTTGTCTTGTTTTGTCATGTAATGTCATGTCGTGTGTTGTGTTGTTTTGTCTTGTCATGTCTTATATTGTCTTGTCTTGTCTTGTCTTGTCTTGTGATGTCATGTGTTGTGTTGTGTTGTTTTGTCTTGTCTTGTCTTGTCTTGTCTTGACTTGTCTTGTCATGTCTTGTCTTGTCTTGTTTTGTCTTGTTTTCTCATGTAATGTCATGTCGTGTGTTGTGTTGTTTTGTCTTGTCTTGTGTTGTTTTGTCGTGTCATGTCTTGTCTTGTCTTGTCTTGTCCTGTCCTGTCGTGTGTTGTGTTGTTTTGTCTTGTCTTGTCATGTCATGTCATGTCGTGTCTTGTGTTGCTTTGTCTTGTCTTGTCTTGTCATGTCTTGTCATGTCGTGTGTTGTGTTGTTTTGTCTTGTCTTGTTGTGTATTGTCATGTCTTATATTGTCTTGTCTTGTCTTGTCTTGTCTTGCCTTGTCTTGTCTTGTCCTGTCGTGTGTTGTTTTGTCTTGTGTTGTCTTGTCTTGTCTTGTCCTGTCTTGTCTTGTCTTGTCTTGCCTTGTCTTGTCTTGTCTTGTCTTGTCTTGCCTTGTCTTGTCTTGTCTTGTCTTGTCATGTCATGTCATGTCGTGCGTTGTGTTGTTTTGTCTTGTCTTGTTTTGTCTTGTCATGTCATGTCTTGTCTTGTCTTGTCTTGTCTTGTCATGTCGTGCGTTGTGTTGTTTTGTCTTGTCTTGTTTTGTCTTGTCATGTCATGTCTTGTCTTGTCCTGTCTTGTCTTGTCATGTCATGTCATGTCATGTCATGTCATGTGTTGTGTTGTGTTTTTTTGTCTTGTCTTGTCTTGTTTGGTCTTGTCTTGTTTGGTCTTGTCTTGTTTGGTCTTGTCTTGTCTTGTCATGTTTTATGTTGTCTTGTTTTGTCATGTAATGTCATGTCGTGTGTTGTGTTGTTTTGTCTTGTCTTGTGTTGTTTTGTCGTGTCATGTCTTGTCTTGTCTTGTCTTGTCTTGTCTTGTGATGTCATGTGTTGTGTTGTGTTGTTTTGTCTTGTCTTGTCTTGTCTTGTCTTGTCTTGTCTTGTCTTGTCTTGTCTTGTCTTGTCATGTCTTGTCTTGTCTTGTTTTGTCTTGTTTTCTCATGTAATGTCATGTCGTGTGTTGTGTTGTTTTGTCTTGTCTTGTGTTGTTTTGTCGTGTCATGTCTTGTCTTGTCTTGTCTTGTCCTGTCCTGTCGTGTGTTGTGTTGTTTTGTCTTGTCTTGTCATGTCATGTCATGTCGTGTCTTGTGTTGCTTTGTCTTGTCTTGTCTTGTCATGTCTTGTCATGTCGTGTGTTGTGTTGTTTTGTCTTGTCTTGTTGTGTATTGTCATGTCTTATATTGTCTTGTCTTGTCTTGTCATGTCATGTCATGTCATGTCGTGTGTTGTGTTGTTTTGTCTTGTCTTGTCTTGTTTTGTCTTGTCATGTCTTGTCTTGTCTTGTCTTGTTTTGTCTTGTCATGTCTTGTCTTGTCTTGTCTTGTCTTGTCTTGTCTTGTCTTGTCTTGTCTCGTCTTGTCTTGTCTTGTCTTTTCTTGTCTTGTCTTGTCTTGTCTTGTCTTGTCTTGTCTTGTCTTGTCTTGTCTTGTCTTGTCGTGTCTTGTCTTGTCTTGTCTTGTCTTGTCTTGTCTTGTCTTGTCTTGTCTTGTCTTGTCTTGTCTTGCCTTGTCTTGTCTTGTCCTGTCGTCTGTTGTTTTGTCTTGTGTTGTCTTGTCTTGTCTTGTCCTGTCTTGTCATGTCTTGTCTTGCCTTGTCTTGTCTTGTCTTGTCTTGTCTTGTCTTGTCTTGTCATGTCATGTCATGTCGTGCGTTGTGTTGTTTGGTCTTGTCTTGTTTGGTCTTGTCTTGTCTTGTCATGTTTTATGTTGTCTTGTTTTGTCATGTAATGTCATGTCGTGTGTTGTGTTGTTTTGTCTTGTCATGTCTTATATTGTCTTGTCTTGTCTTGTCTTGTCTTGTGATGTCATGTGTTGTGTTGTGTTGTTTTGTCTTGTCTTGTCTTGTCTTGTCTTGACTTGTCTTGTCATGTCTTGTCTTGTCTTGTTTTGTCTTGTTTTCTCATGTAATGTCATGTCGTGTGTTGTGTTGTTTTGTCTTGTCTTGTGTTGTTTTGTCGTGTCATGTCTTGTCTTGTCTTGTCTTGTCCTGTCCTGTCGTGTGTTGTGTTGTTTTGTCTTGTCTTGTCATGTCATGTCATGTCGTGTCTTGTGTTGCTTTGTCTTGTCTTGTCTTGTCATGTCTTGTCATGTCGTGTGTTGTGTTGTTTTGTCTTGTCTTGTTGTGTATTGTCATGTCTTATATTGTCTTGTCTTGTTTTGTCTTGTCATGTCTTGTCTTGTCTTGTCTTGTCTTGTCTTGTCTTGTCTTGTCTTGTCTTGTCTTGTCTTGTCTTGTCTTGTCTTGTCTTGTCTTGTCTTGTCTTGTCTTGTCTTGTCTTGTCTTGTCTTGTCTTGTCTTGTCTTGTCTTGTCTTGTCTTGTCTTGTCTTGTCTTGCCTTGTCTTGTCTTGTCTTGTCTTGTCTTGTCCTGTCTTGTCTTGTCTCTTCTTGCCTTGTCTTGTCTTGTCTTGTCTTGTCTTGTCTTGTCTTGTCTTGTCATGTCATGTCATGTCATGTCGTGCGTTGTGTTGTTTTGTCTTGTCTTGATTTGTCTTGTCATGTCATGTCTTGTCTTGTCTTGTCTTGTCTTGTCTTGTCTTGTCTTGTCTTGTCATGTCGTGCGTTGTGTTGTTTTGTCTTGTCTTGTTTTGTCTTGTCATGTCATGTCTTGTCTTGTCTTGTCTTGTCTTGTCTTGTCTTGTCTTGTCTTGTCATGTCATGTCATGTCATGTCTGTCATGTCATGTGTTGTGTTGTGTTGTTTTGTCTTGTCTTGTCTTGTTTGGTCTTGTCTTGTTTGGTCTTGTCTTGTCTTGTCATGTTTTATGTTGTCTTGTTTTGTCATGTAATGACATGTCGTGTGTTGTGTTGTTTTGTCTTGTCTTGTCTTGTCATGTCGTGTGTTGTGTTGTTTTGTCTTGTCATGTCTTATATTGCCTTGTCTTGTCTTGTCTTGTCTTGTCTTGTGATGTCATGTCGTGTGTTGTGTTGTTTTGTCTTGTCTTGTTTTGTCTTGTCCTGTCTTGTCTTGTCATGTCATGTCATGTGTTGTGTTGTGTTGTTTTGTCTTGTCTTGTCTTGTCTAGTCTTGTCTTGTCTTGTCTGGTCTTGTCTTGTCTTGTCTTGTCTTGTCTTGTCTTGTCTTGTCTTGTCATGTCTTGTCTTGTCTTGTTTTGTCTTGTCTTGTATTGTCTTGTTTTCTCATGTAATGTCATGTCGTGTGTTGTGTTGTTTTGTCTTGTCTTGTGTTGTCATGTCTTGTCTTGTCTTGTCTTGTCCTGTCCTGTCGTGTGTTGTGTTGTTTTGTCTTGTCTTGTCTTGTCTTGTCTTGTCTTGTCTTGTCTTGTATTGTCTTGTCTTGTCTTGTCTTGTCTTGTCTTGTCTTGTCTTGTCTTGTCTTGTCTTGTCTTGTCTTGTCTTGTCTTGTCTTGTCTTGTCTTGTCTTGTCTTGTCTTGTCTTGTCTTGTCTTGTCTTGTCTTGTCTTGTCTTGTCTTGTCTTGCCTTGTCTTGTCTTGTCCTGTCGTCTGTTGTTTTGTCTTGTGTTGTCTTGTCTTGTCTTGTCCTGTCTTGTCATGTCTTGTCTTGCCTTGTCTTGTCTTGTCTTGTCTTGTCTTGTCTTGTCTTGTCTTGTCATGTCATGTCATGTCGTGCGTTGTGTTGTTTTGTCTTGTCTTGTTTTGTCTTGTCATGTCATGTCTTGTCTTGTCTTGTCTTGTCTTGTCTTGTCTTGTCTTGTCATGTCTTGTCTTGTCTTGTCTTGTCTTGTCTTGTCTTGTCTTGTCTTGTCTTGTCTTGTCTTGTCTTGTCTTGTCTTGTCTTGTCTTGTCTTGTCTTGTCTTGTCTTGTCTTGTCTTGTCTTGTCTTGTCTTGTCTTGTCTTGTCTTGTCTTGTCTTGTCTTGTCTTGTCTTGCCTTGTCTTGTCTTGTCCTGTCGTCTGTTGTTTTGTCTTGTCCTGTCTTGTCTTGTCTTGTCTTGCCTTGTCTTGTCTTGTCTTGTCTTGTCTTGTCTTGTCTTGTCTTGTCTTGTCTTGTCTTGTCTTGTCTTGTCTTGTCTTGCCTTGTCTTGTCTTGTCTTGTCTTGTCTTGTCATGTCATGTCATGTCATGTCGTGCGTTGTGTTGTTTTGTCTTGTCTTGATTTGTCTTGTCATGTCATGTCTTGTCTTGTCTTGTCTTGTCTTGTCTTGTCTTGTCTTGTCTTGTCTTGTCTTGTCATGTCTTGTCTTGTCTTGTTTTGTCTTGTCTTGTCTTGTCTTGTCTTGTCTTGTCTTGTCTTGTCTTGTCTTGTCTTGTCTTGTCTTGTCTTGTCTGGTCTTGTCATGTCTTGTCTTGTCTTGTCTTGTCTTGTCTTGTCTTGTCTTGTCTTGTCTTGTCTTGTCTTGTCTTGTCTTGTCTTGTCTTGTCTTGTCTTGTCTTGTCTTGTCTTGTCTTGTCTTGTCTTGTCTTGTCTTGTCTTGTCTTGTCTTGTCTTGTCTTGTCTTGTCTTGTCTTGTCTTGTCTTGTCATGTCGTGCGTTGTGTTGTTTTGTCTTGTCTTGTTTTGTCTTGTCATGTCATGTCTTGTCTTGTCTTGTCTTGTCTTGTCTTGTCTTGTCTTGTCTTGTCTTGTCTTGTCTTGTCTTGTCTTGTCTTGTCTTGTCTTGTCTTGTCTTGTCTTGTCTTGTCTGGTCTTGTCATGTCTTGTCTTGTCTTGTCTTGTCTTGTCTTGTCTTGTCTTGTCTTGTCTTGCCTTGTCTTGTCTTGTCTTGTCTTGTCTTGTCTTGTCTTGTCTTGTCTTGTCTTGTCTTGTCTTGTCTTGTCTTGTCTTGTCTTGTCTTGTCTTGTCTTGTCTTGTCTTGTCTTGTCTTGTCTTGCCTTGTCTTGTCTTGTCCTGTCGTCTGTTGTTTTGTCTTGTGTTGTCTTGTCTTGTCTTGCCTTGTCTTGTCTTGTCTTGTCTTGTCTTGTCTTGTCTTGTCTTGTCTTGTCATGTCATGTCATGTCGTGCGTTGTGTTGTTTTGTCTTGTCTTGTTTTGTCTTGTCATGTCATGTCTTGTCTTGTCTTGTCTTGTCTTGTCATGTCGTGCGTTGTGTTGTTTTGTCTTGTCTTGTTTTGTCTTGTCATGTCATGTCTTGTCTTGTCTTGTCTTGTCTTGTCATGTCATGTCATCTCATGTCATGTGTTGTGTTGTGTTTTTTTGTCTTGTCTTGTCTTGTTTGGTCTTGTCTTGTTTGGTCTTGTCTTGTTTGGTCTTGTCTTGTTTGGTCTTGTCTTGTCTTGTCATGTTTTATGTTGTCTTGTTTTGTCATGTAATGTCATATCGTGTGTTGTGTTGTTTTGTCTTGTCATGTCTTATATTGTCTTGTCTTGTCTTGTCTTGTCTTGTGATGTCATGTGTTGTGTTGCGTTGTTTTGTCTTGTCTTGTCTTGTCTTGTCTTGTCTTGTCTTGTCTTGTCATGTCTTGTCTTGTCTTGTTTTGTCTTGTTTTCTCATGTAATGTCATGTCGTGTGTTGTGTTGTTTTGTCTTGTCTTGTCTTGTCATGTCGTGTGTTGTGTTGTTTTGTCTTGTCATGTCTTATATTGCCTTGTCTTGTCTTGTCTTGTCTTGTCTTGTGATGTCATGTCGTGTGTTGTGTTGTTTTGTCTTGTCTTGTTTTGTCTTGTCCTGTCTTGTCTTGTCATGTCATGTCATGTGTTGTGTTGTGTTGTTTTGTCTTGTCTTGTCTTGTCTAGTCTTGTCTTGTCTTGTCTGGTCTTGTCTTGTCTTGTCTTGTCTTGTCTTGTCTTGTCTTGTCTTGTCATGTCTTGTCTTGTCTTGTTTTGTCTTGTCTTGTATTGTCTTGTTTTCTCATGTAATGTCATGTCGTGTGTTGTGTTGTTTTGTCTTGTCTTGTGTTGTTTTGTCGTGTCATGTCTTGTCTTGTCTTGTCTTGTCCTGTCCTGTCGTGTGTTGTGTTGTTTTGTCTTGTCTTGTCATGTCATATCATGTCGTGTCTTGTGTTGCTTTGTCTTGTCTTGTTTTGTTTGGTTTGTTTGTCATGTTTTATGTTGTCTTGTTTTGTCATGTAATGTCATGTCGTGTGTTGTGTTGTTTTGTCTTGTCATGTCTTATATTGTCTTGTCTTGTCTTGTCTTGTCTTGTGATGTCATGTGTTGTGTTGTGTTGTTTTGTCTTGTCTTGTCTTGTCTTGTCTTGTCTTGTCTTGTCTTGTCATGTCTTGTCTTGTCTTGTTTTGTCTTGTTTTCTCATGTAATGTCATGTCGTGTGTTGTGTTGTTTTGTCTTGTCTTGTGTTGTTTTGTCGTGTCATGTCTTGTCTTGTCTTGTCTTGTCCTGTCCTGTCGTGTGTTGTGTTGTTTTGTCTTGTCTTGTCATGTCATGTCATGTCGTGTCTTGTGTTGCTTTGTCTTGTCTTGTCTTGTCATGTCTTGTCATGTCGTGTGTTGTGTTGTTTTGTCTTGTCTTGTTGTGTATTGTCATGTCTTATATTGTCTTGTCTTGTCTTGTCATGTCATGTCATGTCGTGTGTTGTGTTGTTTTGTCTTGTCTTGATTTGTCTTGTCATGTCATGTCTTGTCTTGTCTTGTCTTGTCTTGTCTTGTCATGTCGTGCGTTGTGTTGTTTTGTCTTGTCTTGTTTTGTCTTGTCTTGTCCTGTCTTGTCTTGTCTTGTCTTGCCTTGTCTTGTCTTGTCTTGTCTTGTCTTGTCTTGTCTTGTCTTGTCTTGTCTTGTCATGTCATGTCATGTCTTGTCTTGTCTTGTCTTGTCTTGTCTTGTCTTGTCATGTCGTGCGTTGTGTTGTTTTGTCTTGTCTTGTTTTGTCTTGTCATGTCATGTCATGTCTTGTCTTGTCTTGTCTTGTCTTGTCTTGTCTTGTCTTGTCTTGTCTTGTCTTGTCTTGTCTTGTCTTGTCATGTCGTGCGTTGTGTTGTTTTGTCTTGTCTTGATTTGTCTTGTCATGTCATGTCTTGTCTTGTCTTGTCTTGTCTTGTCTTGTCTTGTCATGTCGTGCGTTGTGTTGTTTTGTCTTGTCTTGTTTTGTCTTGTCATGTCATGTCTTGTCTTGTCTTGTCTTGTCTTGTCTTGTCTTGTCTTGTCTTGTCATGTCATGTCATGTCATGTCTGTCATGTCATGTGTTGTGTTGTGTTGTTTTGTCTTGTCTTGTCTTGTTTTGTCTTGTTTTGTCTTGTCATGTCTTCTCATGTCTTGTCTTGTCTTGTCTTGTCTTGTCTTGTCTAGTCTTGTCTAGTCTTGTCTAGTCTTGTCTAGTCTAGTCTTGTCTTGTCTTGTCTTGTCTTGTCTTGCCTTGCCTTGTCTTGTCTTGTCTTGTCTTGTCTTGTCATGTCATGTCATGTCATGTCGTGCGTTGTGTTGCTTTGTCTTGTCTTGATTTGTCTTGTCATGTCATGTCTTGTCTTGTCTTGTCTTGTCTTGTCTGGTCTTGTCTTGTCTTGTCTTGTCTTGTCTTGTCTTGTCTTGTCATGTCTTGTCTTGTCTTGTTTTGTCTTGTCTTGTATTGTCTTGTTTTCTCATGTAATGTCATGTCGTGTGTTGTGTTGTTTTGTCTTGTCTTGTGTTGTTTTGTCGTGTCATGTCTTGTCTTGTCTTGTCTTGTCCTGTCCTGTCGTGTGTTGTGTTGTTTTGTCTTGTCTTGTCATGTCATATCATGTCGTGTCTTGTGTTGCTTTGTCTTGTCTTGTTTTGTTTGGTCTTGTCTTGTTTGGTCTTGTCTTGTTTGGTCTTGTCTTGTTTGGTCTTGTCTTGTCTTGTCATGTTTTATGTTGTCTTGTTTTGTCATGTAATGTCATGTCGTGTGTTGTGTTGTTTTGTCTTGTCATGTCTTATATTGTCTTGTCTTGTCTTGTCTTGTCTTGTGATGTCATGTGTTGTGTTGTGTTGTTTTGTCTTGTCTTGTCTTGTCTTGTCTTGTCTTGTCTTGTCTTGTCTTGTCTTGTCTTGTCTTGTCATGTCTTGTCTTGTCTTGTTTTGTCTTGTTTTCTCATGTAATGTCATGTCGTGTGTTGTGTTGTTTTGTCTTGTCTTGTGTTGTTTTGTCGTGTCATGTCTTGTCTTGTCTTGTCTTGTCCTGTCCTGTCGTGTGTTGTGTTGTTTTGTCTTGTCTTGTCATGTCATATCATGTCGTGTCTTGTGTTGCTTTGTCTTGTCTTGTTTTGTCTTGTCTTGTCATGTCGTGTGTTGTGTTGTTTTGTCTTGTCTTGTCATGTCATATCATGTCGTGTCTTGTGTTGCTTTGTCTTGTCTTGTCTTGTCATGTTATGTCATGTCGTGTGTTGTGTTGTTTTGTCTTGTCATGTCTTGTCTTGTCTTGTCTTGTCTTGTCTTGTCTTGTCTTGTCTTGTCTTGTCTTGTCTTGTCTTGTCTTGTCTTGTCTTGTCTTGTCTTGTCTTGTCTTGTCTTGTCTTGTCTTGTCTTGTCTTGTCGTATGTTGTGTTGTTTTGTCTTGTCTTGTTTTGTCTTGTCTTGTCTTGTCTTGTCTTGTCTTGTCTTGTCTTGTCTTGTCTTGTCTTGTCTTGTCTTGTCTTGTCTTGTCATGTCATGTCATGTCATACGTGTGTTGTGTTGTTTTGTCTTGTCTTATTTTGTCTTGTCATGTCTTATCTTGTCTTGTCTTGTCTTGTCTTGTATTGTCATGTCTTATATTGTCTTGTCTTGTCATGTCATATCATGTCGTGTGTTGTGTTGTTTTGTCTTGTCATGTTTTGTCTTGTCATGTATTGTCTTGTCTTGTCATGTCATGTCATGTCGTGTGTTGTGTTGTTTTGTCTTGTCTTGTGTTGTTTTGTCGTGTCATGTCTTGTCTTGTCTTGTCTTGTCCTGTCTTGTCATGTCGTGTGTTGTGTTGTTTTGTCTTGTCTTGTTGTGTATTGTCATGTCTTATATTGTCTTGTCTTGTCTTGTCATGTCATGTCATGTCGTGTGTTGTGTTGTTTTGTCTTGTCTTGTTTTGTCTTGTCATGTCTTGTCTTGTCTTGTCTTGTTTTGTCTTGTCATGTCTTGTCTTGTCTTGTCTTGTCTTGTCTTGTCTTGTCTTGTCTTGTCTTGTCTTGTCTTGTCTTGTCTTGTCTTGTCTTGTCTTGTCTTGTCTTGTCTTGTCTTGTCTTGTCTTGTCTTGTCTTGTCTTGTCTTGTCTTGTCTTGTCTTGTCTTGTCTTGTCTTGTCTTGTGATGTCATGTCGTGTGTTGTGTTGTTTTGTCTTGTCTTGTTTTGTCTTGTCCTGTCTTGTCTTGTCATGTCATGTCATGTGTTGTGTTGTGTTGTTTTGTCTTGTCTTGTCTTGTCTAGTCCTGTCGTGTGTTGTGTTGTTTTGTCTTGTCTTGTCATGTCATGTCATGTCGTGTCTTGTGTTGCTTTGTCTTGTCTTGTCTTGTCATGTCATGTCATGTCGTGTGTTGTGTTGTTTTGTCTTGTCTTGTCTTGTTTGGTCTTGTCTTGTTTGGTCTTGTCTTGTCTTGTCATGTTTTATGTTGTCTTGTTTTGTCATGTAATGTCATGTCGTGTGTTGTGTTGTTTTGTCTTGTCTTGTCTTGTCATGTCGTGTGTTGTGTTGTTTTGTCTTGTCATGTCTTATATTGTCTTGTCTTGTCTTGTCTTGTCTTGTCTTGTGATGTCATGTCGTGTGTTGTGTTGCTTTGTCTTGTCTTGTTTTGTCTTGTCCTGTCTTGTCTTGTCATGTCATGTCATGTGTTGTGTTGTGTTGTTTTGTCTTGTCTTGTCTTGTCTAGTCTTGTCTTGTCTTGTCTTGTCTTGTCTTGTCTTGTCTTGTCATGTCATGTCATGTCATGTCTGTCATGTCATGTGTTGTGTTGTGTTGTTTTGTCTTGTCTTGTCTTGTTTTGTCTTGTTTTGTCTTGTCTTGTCTTCTCATGTCTTGTCTTGTTTGGTCTTGTCTTGTCTTGTCATGTCATGTCATGTCGTGCGTTGTGTTGTTTTGTCTTGTCTTGTTTTGTCTTGTCATGTCATGTCTTGTCTTGTCTTGTCTTGTCTTGTCTTGTTTGGTCTTGTCTTGTCTTGTCATGTCTTGTCTTGTCTTGTTTTGTCTTGTCTTGTATTGTCCTGTTTTCTCATGTAATGTCATGTCGTGTGTTGTGTTGTTTTGTCTTGTCTTGTCATGTCATATCATGTCGTGTCTTGTGTTGCTTTGTCTTGTCTTGTCTTGTCTTGTCATGTCGTGTGTTGTGTTGTTTTGTCTTGTCTTGTTGTGTATTGTCATGTCTTATATTGTCTTGTCTTGTCATGTCATGTCATGTCGTGTGTTGTGTTGTTTTGTCTTGTCATGTCTTGTCTTGTCTTGTCTTGTCATGTCATGTCTTATCTTGTCTTGTCTTGTCTTGTCTTGTCTTGTCTTGTCTTGTCTTGTCATGTCATGTCTTATCTTGTCTTGTCTTGTCATGTCATGTCATGTCGTGCGTTGTGTTGTTTTGTCTTGTCTTGTTTTGTCTTGTCATGTCATGTCTTGTCTTGTCTTGTCTTGTCTTGTCTTGTTTGGTCTTGTCTTGTCTTGTCATGTCTTGTCTTGTCTTGTCTTGTCTTGTCTTGTCATGTCTTGTCTTGTCTAGTCTTGTCTTGTCTTGTCTTGTCTTGTCTTGTCTTGTCTTGTCATGTCATGTCTTATCTTGTCTTGTCTTGTCATGTCATGTCATGTCGTGCGTTGTGTTGTTTTGTCTTGTCTTGTTTTGTCTTGTCATGTCATGTCTTGTCTTGTCTTGTCTTGTCTTGTCTTGTCTTGTCTTGTCATGTCATGTCATGTGTTGTGTTGTTTTGTCTTGTCTTGTCATGTCATGTCATGTGTTGTGTTGTTTTGTCTTGTCTTGTCTTGTTTGGTCTTGTCTTGTCTTGTCATGTCTTGTCTTGTCTTGTCTTGTCTTGTCTTGTCTTGTCTTGTCTTGCCTTGTCTTGTCTTGTCTTGTCTTGTCTTGTCTTGTCTTGTCTTGTCTTGTCTTGTCTTGTCTTGTCTTGTCTTGTCTTGTCTTGTCTTGTCTTGTCTTGTCTTGTCTTGTCTTGTCTTGTCTTGTTTGGTCTTGTCTTGTCTTGTCATGTCTTGTCTTGTCTTGTCTTGTCTTGTCTTGTCATGTCTTGTCTTGTCTAGTCTTGTCTTGTCTTGTCTTGTCTTGTCTTGTCTTGTCTTGTCTTGTCATGTCTTATCTTGTCTTGTCTTGTCATGTCATGTCATGTCGTGCGTTGTGTTGTTTTGTCTTGTCTTGTTTTGTCTTGTCATGTCATGTCTTGTCTTGTCTTGTCTTGTCTTGTCTTGTTTGGTCTTGTCTTGTCTTGTCATGTCTTGTCTTGTCTTGTTTTGTCTTGTCTTGTATTGTCCTGTTTTCTCATGTAATGTCATGTCGTGTGTTGTGTTGTTTTGTCTTGTCTTGTCATGTCATATCATGTCGTGTCTTGTGTTGCTTTGTCTTGTCTTGTCTTGTCTTGTCATGTCGTGTGTTGTGTTGTTTTGTCTTGTCTTGTTGTGTATTGTCATGTCTTATATTGTCTTGTCTTGTCATGTCATGTCATGTCGTGTGTTGTGTTGTTTTGTCTTGTCATGTCTTGTATTGTCATGTCTTATATTGTCTTGTCTTGTCTTGTCTTGTCTTGTCTTGTCTTGTCTTGTCTTGTCTTGTCTCGTCTTGTCTTGTCTTGTCTTGTCTTGTCTTGTCTTGTCTTGTCTTGTCTTGTCTTGTCTTGTCTTGTCTTGTCTTGTCTTGTCTTGTCTTGTCTTGTCTTGTCTTGTCTTGTCTTGTCTTGTCTTGTCTTGTCTTGTCTTGTCTTGTCCTGTCTTGTCTTGTCTTGTCTTGCCTTGTCTTGTCTTGTCTTGTCTTGTCTTGTCTTGTCTTGTCATGTCATGTCATGTCATGTCGTGCGTTGTGTTGTTTTGTCTTGTCTTGATTTGTCTTGTCATGTCATGTCTTGTCTTGTCTTGTCTTGTCTTGTCTTGTCATGTCGTGCGTTGTGTTGTTTTGTCTTGTCTTGTTTTGTCTTGTCATGTCATGTCTTGTCTTGTCTTGTCTTGTCTTGTCTTGTCTTGTCTTGTCATGTCATGTCATGTCATGTCATGTCGTGTGTTGTGTTGTTTTGTCTTGTCTTGTCTTGTCTTGTCTTGTCTTGTCTTGTCTTATCTTCTTAATTAATTTAAAAACAAATCAAACAGAATTGTCTTGTCTTGTCTTGTCGTGTCTTGTCGTGTGTTGTCTTGTGTTGTTTTGTTTTGTCTTGTATTGTCTTGTCTTGTCTTGTCTTGTCATGTCTTGTCTTGTCTTGTCTGGTTTTGTCTTGTCTTGTCTTGTTTTGTCTTGTCATGTCTTGTCTTGTCTTGTCTTGTCTTGTCTTGTCCTGTCGTGTCATGTCATGTGTTGTGTTGTTTTGTCTTGTCTTGTCTTGTTTTGTCTTGTCATGTCTTGTCTTGTCTTGTCTTGTCTTGTCTTGTCTTGTCTTGTCCTGTCATGTCATGTCATGTGTTGTGTTGTTTTGTCTTGTCTTGTCTTGTTTGGTCTTGTCTTGTTTTGTCTTGTATTGTCTTGTCTTGTCTTGTCTTGTCTTGTCTTGTCTTGTCTTGTCTTGTCTTGTCTTGTCTTGTCTTGTCTTGTCTTGTCTTGTCTTGACTTTTCTTGTCTTGTCTTGTCTTGTCTTGTCTTGTCTTGTCTTGTCTTGTCTTGTCTTGTCTTGTCTTGTCTTGTCTTGTCTTGTCTTGTCTTGTCTTGTCTTGTCTTGTCTTGTCTTGTCTTGTCTTGTCTTGTCTTGTCTTGTCTTGTCTTGTCTTGTCTTGTCTTGTCTTGTCTTGTCTTGTCTTGTCTTGTCTTGTCTTGTCTTGTCTTGTCTTGTCTTGTCTTGTCTTGTCTTGTCTTGTCTTGTCTTGTCCGGTCTTGTCTGGTCTTGTCTTGTCTTGTCTTGTCTTGTCTTGTCTTGTCTTGTCTTGTCTTGTCTTGTCTTGTCTTGTCTTGTCTTGTCTTGTCTTGTCTTGTCTTGTCTTGTCTTGTCTTGTCTTGTCTTGTCTTGTCTTGTCTTATCTTGTCTTGTCTTGTCTGGACTTGTCTTGTCTTGTCTTGTCTTGTCTTGTCTTGTCTTGTCTTGTCTTGTCTTGTCTTGTCTTGTCTAGACTTGTCTTGTCTTGTCTTGTCTTGTCTTGTCTTGTCTTGTCTTGTCTTGTCTTGTCTTGTCTTGTCTTGTCTTGTCTTGTCTTGTCTTGTCTTGTCATGTCATGTCATGTGTTGTGTTGTGTTGTTTTGTCTTGTCTTGTCTTGTCTAGTCTTGTCTTGTCTTGCCTTATCTTGCCTTGTCTTGTCTTGTCTTGTCTTGTCTTGTCTTGTCTTGTCTTGTCATGTCTTGTCTTGTCTTGTTTTGTCTTGTCTTGTATTGTCCTGTTTTCTCATGTAATGTCATGTCGTGTGTTGTGTTGTTTTGTCTTGTCTTGTGTTGTTTTGTCCTGTCATGTCTTGTCTTGTCTTGTCTTGTCCTGTCCTGTCGTGTGTTGTGTTGTTTTGTCTTGTCTTGTTGTGTATTGTCATGTCTTATATTGTCTTGTCTTGTCATGTCATGTCCTGTCGTGTGTTGTGTTGTTTTGTCTTGTCTTGTTGTGTATTGTCTTGTCTTGTCTTGTCTTGTCTTGTCTTGTCTTGTCTTGTCTTGTCTTGTCTTGTCTTGTCTTGTCTTATCTTGTCTTGTCTTGTCTGGACTTGTCTTGTCTTGTCTTGTCTTGTCTTGTCTTGTCTTGTCTTGTCTTGTCTTGTCTTGTCTTGTCTAGACTTGTCTTGTCTTGTCTTGTCTTGTCTTGTCTTGTCTTGTCTTGTCTTGTCTTGTTTGGTCTTGTCTTGTTTTGTCTTGTCTTGTCTTGTCTTGTCTTGTCTTGACTTGTCTTGTCTTGTCTTGTCTTGTCTTGTCTTGTCTTGTCTTGTCTTGTCTTGTCTTGTCTTGTCTTGAATTGTCTTGTCTTGTCTTGTCTTGTCTTGTCTTGTCTTGTCTTGTCTTGTCTTGTCTTGTCTTGTCTTGTCTTGACTTGTCTTGTCTTGTCTTGTCTTGTCTTGTCTTGTCTTGTCTTGTCTTGTCTTGTCTTGTCTTGTCTTGTCTTGTCTTGTCTTGTCTTGTCTTGAATTGTCTTGTCTTGTCTTGTCTTGTCTTGTCTTGAATTGTCTTGTCTTGTCTTGTCTTGTCTTGTCTTGTCTTGTCTTGTCTTGTCTTGTCTTGTCTTGTCTTGTCTTGTCTTGTCTAGTCTTGTCTGGTCTTGTCTGGTCTTGTCTGGTCTTGTCTTGTCTTGTCTTGCCTTGTCTTGTCTTGTCTTGTCTTGTCTTGTCTTGTCTTGTCTTGTCTTGTTTTGTCGTGTCATGTCATGTCTTGTCTTGTCATGTCATGTCGTGTGTTGTGTTGTTTTGTCTTGTCTTGTTTTGTCTTGTCCTGTCTTGTCTTGTCATGTCATGTCATGTGTTGTGTTGTGTTGTTTTGTCTTGTCTTGTCTTGTCTAGTCTTGTCTTGTCTTGCCTTATCTTGCCTTGTCTTGTCTTGTCTTGTCTTGTCTTGTCTTGTCTTGTCTTGTCATGTCTTGTCTTGTCTTGTTTTGTCTTGTCTTGTATTGTCCTGTTTTCTCATGTAATGTCATGTCGTGTGTTGTGTTGTTTTGTCTTGTCTTGTGTTGTTTTGTCCTGTCATGTCTTGTCTTGTCTTGTCTTGTCCTGTCCTGTCGTGTGTTGTGTTGTTTTGTCTTGTCTTGTTGTGTATTGTCATGTCTTATATTGTCTTGTCTTGTCATGTCATGTCATGTCGTGTGTTGTGTTGTTTTGTCTTGTCATGTCTTGTCTTGTCTTGTCTTGTTTTGTCTTGTCATGTCTTGTCTTGTCTTGTCTTGTCTTGTCTTGTCTTGTCTTGTCTTGTCTTGTCTTGTCTTGTCTTGTCTTGTCTTGTCTTGTCTTGTCTTGTCTTGTCTTGTCTTGTCTTGTCCTGTCGTGTGTTGTGTTGTTTTGTCTTGTCTTGTCTTGTCTTGTCTTGTCTTGTCTTGTTTTGTCTTGTCTTGTCTTGTCTTGTCTTGTCTTGTCTTGTCTTGTCTTGTCATGTCATGTCTTGTCTTGTCTTGTCTTGTCTTGTTTTGTCTTGTCTTGTCTTGTTTTGTCTTGTCTTGTCTTGTCCTGTCTTGTCTTGTCTTGTCTTGCCTTGTCTTGTCTTGTCTTGTCTTGTCTTGTCATGTCATGTCATGTCGTGCGTTGTGTTGTTTTGTCTTGTCTTGATTTGTCTTGTCATGTCATGTCTTGTCTTGTCTTGTCTTGTCATGTCGTGCGTTGTGTTGTTTTGTCTTGTCTTGATGTGTCTTGTCATGTCATGTCTTGTCTTGTCTTGTCTTGTCTTGTCTTGTCTTGTCTTGTCTTGTCTTGTCTTGTCTTGTCATGTCATGTCTTGTCTTGTCTTGTCTTGTTTTGTCTTGTCTTGTCTTGTTTTGTCTTGTCATGTCTTGTCTTGTCTTGTCTTGTCTTGTCTTGTCTTGTCTTGCCTTGTCTTGTCTTGTCCTGTCGTGTGTTGTGTTGTTTTGTCTTGTCTTGTCTTGTCTTGTCTTGTCTTGTCGTATGTTGTGTTGTTTTGTCTTGTCATGTCGGATGTTGTGTTGTTTTGTCTTGTCTTGTTTTGTCTTGTCTTGTCTTATATTGTCTTGTCTTGTCTTGTCATGTCATGTCATGTCATGTCGTGTGTTGTGTTGTTTAGTCTTGTTTTGTCTTGTCATGTCTTGTCTTGTCTTGTCTTGTCTTGTCATGTCTTGTCTTGTCTAGTCTTGTCTTGTCTTGTCTTGTCTTGTGTTGTCTTGTCTTGTCTTGTCTTGCCTTGTCTTGTCTTGTCTTGTCTTGTCTTGTCTTGTCTTGTCTTGTCTTGTCTTGTCTTGTCTTTTTTTGTCTTGTTTTGTCTTGTCTTGTCTTGTCTTGTCTTGTCTTGTCTGGTCTTATCTTGTCTTGTCTTGTCCTGTCCTGTCTTGTCTTGTCTTTTCTTGTCTTGTCTTGTCTTGTCTTTTCTTGTCTTGTCTTGTCTTGTCTTGTCTTGTCTTGTCTTGTCATGTCATGTCTTGTTTTGTCTTGTCTTGTTTTGTCTTGTCTTGTCTTGTTTTGTCTTGTCATGTCATGTCTTGTCTTGTCTTGTCTTGTCTTGTCATGTCTTGTTTTGTCTTGTCTTGTCTTGTCTTGTCTTGTCTTGTCTTGTCTTGTCTGGTCTTATCTTGTCTTGTCTTGTCCTGTCCTGTCTTGTCTTTTCTTTTCTTGTCTTGTCTTGTCTTGTCTTGTCTTGTCATGTCATATCATGTGTTGTGTTGTTTTGTCTTGTCTTGTCATGTCATGTCATGTGTTGTGTTGTCTTGTCTTGTCTTGTTTGGTCTTGTCTTGTCTTGTCTTGTCTTGTCTTGTCTTGTCTTGTCTTGTCTTGTCTTGTCTTGTCTTGTCTTGTCTTGTCTTGTCTTGTCTTGTCTTGTCTTGTCTTGTCTTGTCTTGTCTTGTCTTGTCTTGTCTTGTCTTGTCTTGTCTTGTCTTGTCTTGTCATGTCATGTCATGTGTTGTGTTGTTTCGTCTTGTCTTGTCATGTCATGTCATGTGTTGTGTTGTTTTGTCTTGTCTTGTCATGTCATGTCATGTCGTGTGTTGTGTTGTTTTGTCTTGTCTTGTTTTGTCTTGTCCTGTCTTGTCTTGTCATGTCATGTCATGTGTTGTGTTGTGTTGTTTTGTCTTGTCTTGTCTTGTCTAGTCTTGTCTTGTCTTGCCTTATCTTGCCTTGTCTTGTCTTGTCTTGTCTTGTCTTGTCTTGTCTTGTCTTGTCATGTCTTGTCTTGTCTTGTTTTGTCTTGTCTTGTATTGTCCTGTTTTCTCATGTAATGTCATGTCGTGTGTTGTGTTGTTTTGTCTTGTCTTGTGTTGTTTTGTCCTGTCATGTCTTGTCTTGTCTTGTCTTGTCCTGTCCTGTCGTGTGTTGTGTTGTTTTGTCTTGTCTTGTTGTGTATTGTCTGGTCTTATCTTGTCTTGTCTTGTCCTGTCCTGTCTTGTCTTTTCTTTTCTTGTCTTGTCTTGTCTTGTCTTGTCTTGTCATGTCATATCATGTGTTGTGTTGTTTTGTCTTGTCTTGTCATGTCATGTCATGTGTTGTGTTGTCTTGTCTTGTCTTGTTTGGTCTTGTCTTGTCTTGTCTTGTCTTGTCTTGTCTTGTCTTGTCTTGTCTTGTCTTGTCTTGTCTTGTCTTGTCTTGTCTTGTCTTGTCTTGTCTTGTCTTGTCTTGTCTTGTCTTGTCTTGTCTTGTCTTGTCTTGTCTTGTCTTGTCTTGTCTTGTCTTGTCTTGTCTTGTCTTGTCTTGTCATGTCATGTCATGTGTTGTGTTGTTTCGTCTTGTCTTGTCATGTCATGTCATGTGTTGTGTTGTTTTGTCTTGTCTTGTCATGTCATGTCATGTCGTGTGTTGTGTTGTTTTGTCTTGTCTTGTTTTGTCTTGTCCTGTCTTGTCTTGTCATGTCATGTCATGTGTTGTGTTGTGTTGTTTTGTCTTGTCTTGTCTTGTCTAGTCTTGTCTTGTCTTGCCTTATCTTGCCTTGTCTTGTCTTGTCTTGTCTTGTCTTGTCTTGTCTTGTCTTGTCATGTCTTGTCTTGTCTTGTTTTGTCTTGTCTTGTATTGTCCTGTTTTCTCATGTAATGTCATGTCGTGTGTTGTGTTGTTTTGTCTTGTCTTGTGTTGTTTTGTCCTGTCATGTCTTGTCTTGTCTTGTCTTGTCCTGTCCTGTCGTGTGTTGTGTTGTTTTGTCTTGTCTTGTTGTGTATTGTCATGTCTTATATTGTCTTGTCTTGTCATGTCATGTCATGTCGTGTGTTGTGTTGTTTTGTCTTGTCATGTCTTGTCTTGTCTTGTCTTGTTTTGTCTTGTCATGTCTTGTCTTGTCTTGTCTTGTCTTGTCTTGTCTTGTCTTGTCTTGTCTTGTCTTGTCTTGTCTTGTCTTGTCTTGTCTTGTCTTGTCTTGTCTTGTCTTGTCTTGTCTTGTCTTGTCTTGTCTTGTCTTGTCTTGTCTTGTCTTGTCTTGTCCTGTCGTGTGTTGTGTTGTTTTGTCTTGTCTTGTCTTGTCTTGTCTTGTCTTGTCTTGTTTTGTCTTGTCTTGTCTTGTCTTGTCTTGTCTTGTCTTGTCTTGTCTTGTCATGTCATGTCTTGTCTTGTCTTGTCTTGTCTTGTTTTGTCTTGTCTTGTCTTGTTTTGTCTTGTCTTGTCTTGTCCTGTCTTGTCTTGTCTTGTCTTGCCTTGTCTTGTCTTGTCTTGTCTTGTCTTGTCATGTCATGTCATGTCGTGCGTTGTGTTGTTTTGTCTTGTCTTGATTTGTCTTGTCATGTCATGTCTTGTCTTGTCTTGTCTTGTCATGTCGTGCGTTGTGTTGTTTTGTCTTGTCTTGATGTGTCTTGTCATGTCATGTCTTGTCTTGTCTTGTCTTGTCTTGTCTTGTCTTGTCTTGTCTTGTCTTGTCTTGTCTTGTCTTGTCATGTCATGTCTTGTCTTGTCTTGTCTTGTTTTGTCTTGTCTTGTCTTGTTTTGTCTTGTCATGTCTTGTCTTGTCTTGTCTTGTCTTGTCTTGTCTTGTCTTGCCTTGTCTTGTCTTGTCCTGTCGTGTGTTGTGTTGTTTTGTCTTGTCTTGTCTTGTCTTGTCTTGTCTTGTCGTATGTTGTGTTGTTTTGTCTTGTCATGTCGGATGTTGTGTTGTTTTGTCTTGTCTTGTTTTGTCTTGTCTTGTCTTATATTGTCTTGTCTTGTCTTGTCATGTCATGTCATGTCATGTCGTGTGTTGTGTTGTTTAGTCTTGTTTTGTCTTGTCATGTCTTGTCTTGTCTTGTCTTGTCTTGTCATGTCTTGTCTTGTCTAGTCTTGTCTTGTCTTGTCTTGTCTTGTGTTGTCTTGTCTTGTCTTGTCTTGCCTTGTCTTGTCTTGTCTTGTCTTGTCTTGTCTTGTCTTGTCTTGTCTTGTCTTGTCTTGTCTTGTCTTGTCTTGTCTTTTTTTGTCTTGTTTTGTCTTGTCTTGTCTTGTCTTGTCTTGTCTTGTCTGGTCTTATCTTGTCTTGTCTTGTCCTGTCCTGTCTTGTCTTGTCTTTTCTTGTCTTGTCTTGTCTTGTCTTTTCTTGTCTTGTCTTGTCTTGTCTTGTCTTGTCTTGTCTTGTCATGTCATGTCTTGTTTTGTCTTGTCTTGTTTTGTCTTGTCTTGTCTTGTTTTGTCTTGTCATGTCATGTCTTGTCTTGTCTTGTCTTGTCTTGTCATGTCTTGTTTTGTCTTGTCTTGTCTTGTCTTGTCTTGTCTTGTCTTGTCTTGTCTGGTCTTATCTTGTCTTGTCTTGTCCTGTCCTGTCTTGTCTTTTCTTGTCTTGTCTTGTCTTGTCTTGTCTTGTCATGTCATATCATGTGTTGTGTTGTTTTGTCTTGTCTTGTCATGTCATGTCATGTGTTGTGTTGTCTTGTCTTGTCTTGTTTGGTCTTGTCTTGTCTTGTCTTGTCTTGTCTTGTCTTGTCTTGTCTTGTCTTGTCTTGTCTTGTCTTGTCTTGTCTTGTCTTGTCTTGTCTTGTCTTGTCTTGTCTTGTCTTGTCTTGTCTTGTCTTGTCATGTCATGTCATGTGTTGTGTTGTTTCGTCTTGTCTTGTCATGTCATGTCATGTGTTGTGTTGTTTTGTCTTGTCTTGTCATGTCATGTCATGTGTTGTGTTGTTTTGTCTTGTCTTGTCTTGTTTGGTCTTGTCTTGTCTTGTCATGTCTTGTCTTGTCTTGTCTTGTCTTGTCTTGTCTTGTCTTGTCTTGTCTTGTCTTGTCTTGTCTTGTCTTGTCTTGTCTTGTCTTGTCTTGTCTTGTCTTGTCTTGTCTTGTCTTGTCTTGTCTTGTCTTGTCTTGTCTTGTCTTGTCTTGTCTTGTCTTGTCTTGTCTTGTCTTGTCTTGTCTTGTCTTGTCTTGTCTTGTCTTGTCTTGTCTTGTCTTGTCTTGTCTTGTCTTGTCTTGTCTTGTCTTGTCTTGTCTTGTCTTGTCTTGTCTTGTCATGTCATGTCTTGTCTTGTCTTGTCTTGTTTTGTCTTGTCTTGTCTTGTTTTGTCTTGTCATGTCTTGTCTTGTCTTGTCTTGTCTTGTCTTGTCTTGTCTTGCCTTGTCTTGTCTTGTCCTGTCGTGTGTTGTGTTGTTTTGTCTTGTCTTGTCTTGTCTTGTCTTGTCTTGTCGTATGTTGTGTTGTTTTGTCTTGTCATGTCGGATGTTGTGTTGTTTTGTCTTGTCTTGTTTTGTCTTGTCTTGTCTTATATTGTCTTGTCTTGTCTTGTCATGTCATGTCATGTCATGTCGTGTGTTGTGTTGTTTAGTCTTGTTTTGTCTTGTCATGTCTTGTCTTGTCTTGTCTTGTCTTGTCATGTCTTGTCTTGTCTAGTCTTGTCTTGTCTTGTCTTGTCTTGTGTTGTCTTGTCTTGTCTTGTCTTGCCTTGTCTTGTCTTGACTTGTCTTGTCTTGTCTTGTCTTGTCTTGTCTTGTCTTGTCTTGTCTTGTCTTGTCTTGTCTTTTTTTGTCTTGTTTTGTCTTGTCTTGTCTTGTCTTGTCTTGTCTTGTCTGGTCTTATCTTGTCTTGTCTTGTCCTGTCCTGTCTTGTCTTGTCTTTTCTTGTCTTGTCTTGTCTTGTCTTTTCTTGTCTTGTCTTGTCTTGTCTTGTCTTGTCTTGTCTTGTCATGTCATGTCTTGTTTTGTCTTGTCTTGTTTTGTCTTGTCTTGTCTTGTTTTGTCTTGTCATGTCATGTCTTGTCTTGTCTTGTCTTGTCTTGTCATGTCTTGTTTTGTCTTGTCTTGTCTTGTCTTGTCTTGTCTTGTCTTGTCTTGTCTGGTCTTATCTTGTCTTGTCTTGTCCTGTCCTGTCTTGTCTTTTCTTGTCTTGTCTTGTCTTGTCTTGTCTTGTCATGTCATATCATGTGTTGTGTTGTTTTGTCTTGTCTTGTCATGTCATGTCATGTGTTGTGTTGTCTTGTCTTGTCTTGTTTGGTCTTGTCTTGTCTTGTCTTGTCTTGTCTTGTCTTGTCTTGTCTTGTCTTGTCTTGTCTTGTCTTGTCTTGTCTTGTCTTGTCTTGTCTTGTCTTGTCTTGTCTTGTCTTGTCTTGTCTTGTCATGTCATGTCATGTGTTGTGTTGTTTCGTCTTGTCTTGTCATGTCATGTCATGTGTTGTGTTGTTTTGTCTTGTCTTGTCATGTCATGTCATGTGTTGTGTTGTTTTGTCTTGTCTTGTCTTGTTTGGTCTTGTCTTGTCTTGTCATGTCTTGTCTTGTCTTGTCTTGTCTTGTCTTGTCTTGTCTTGTCTTGTCTTGTCTTGTCTTGTCTTGTCTTGTCTTGTCTTGTCTTGTCTTGTCTTGTCTTGTCTTGTCTTGTCTTGTCTTGTCTTGTCTTGTCTTGTCTTGTCTTGTCTTGTCTTGTCTTGTCTTGTCTTGTCTTGTCTTGTCTTGTCTTGTCTTGTCTTGTCTTGTCTTGTCTTGTCTTGTCTTGTCTTGTCTTGTCTTGTCTTGTCTTGTCTTGTCTTGTCTTGTCTTGTCTTGTCTTGTCTTGTCTTGTCTTGTCTTGTCTTGTCTTGTCTTGTCTTGTCTTGTCTTGTCTTGTCTTGTCTTGTCTTGTCTTGTCTTGTCTTGTCTTGTCTTGTCTTGTCTTGTCTTGTCTTGTCTTGTCTTGTCTTGTCTTGTCTTGTCTTGTCTTGTCTTGTCTTGTCTTGTCTTGTCTTGTCTTGTCTTGTCTTGTCTTGTCTTGTCTTGTCTTGTCTTGTCTTGTCTTGTCTTGTCTTGTCTTGTCTTGTCTTGTCTTGTCTTGTCTTGTCTTGTCTTGTCTTGTCTTGTCTTGTCTTGTCTTGTCTTGTCTTGTCCTGTCGTGTGTTCTTTTGTCTTGTGTTGTCTTGTCTTGTCTTGTCCTGTCGTGTGTTGTGTTGTTTTGTCTTGTCTTGTCATGTCATGTCATGTCGTGTCTTGTGTTGCTTTGTCTTGTCTTGTCTTGTCATGTCTTGTCATGTCGTGTGTTGTGTTGTTTTGTCTTGTCTTGTTGTGTATTGTCATCTCTTATATTGTCTTGTCTTGTCTTGTCATGTCATGTCATGTCATGTCGTGTGTTGTGTTGTTTTGTCTTGTCTTGTTTTGTCTTGTCTTGTCTTGTTTTGTCTTGTCATGTCTTGTCTTGTCTTGTCTTGTCTTGTCTTGTCTTGTCTTGTCTTGTCTTGTCTTGTCTTGTCTTGTCTCGTCTTGTCTTGTCTTGTCTTGTCTTGTCTTGTCTTGTCTTGTCTTGTCTTGTCTTGTCTTGTCTTGTCTTGTCTTGTCTTGTCTTGTCTTGTCTTGTCTTGTCTTGTCTTGTCTTGTCTTGTCTTGTCTTGTCTTGTCTTGTCCTGTCTTGTCTTGTCTTGTCTTGCCTTGTCTTGTCTTGTCTTGTCTTGTCTTGTCTTGTCTTGTCATGTCATGTCATGTCATGTCGTGCGTTGTGTTGTTTTGTCTTGTCTTGATTTGTCTTGTCATGTCATGTCTTGTCTTGTCTTGTCTTGTCTTGTCTTGTCATGTCGTGCGTTGTGTTGTTTTGTCTTGTCTTGTTTTGTCTTGTCATGTCATGTCTTGTCTTGTCTTGTCTTGTCTTGTCTTGTCTTGTCTTGTCATGTCATGTCATGTCATGTCATGTCGTGTGTTGTGTTGTTTTGTCTTGTCTTGTCTTGTCTTGTCTTGTCTTGTCTTGTCTTATCTTCTTAATTAATTTAAAAACAAATCAAACAGAATTGTCTTGTCTTGTCTTGTCGTGTCTTGTCGTGTGTTGTCTTGTGTTGTTTTGTTTTGTCTTGTATTGTCTTGTCTTGTCTTGTCTTGTCATGTCTTGTCTTGTCTTGTCTGGTTTTGTCTTGTCTTGTCTTGTTTTGTCTTGTCATGTCTTGTCTTGTCTTGTCTTGTCTTGTCTTGTCTTGTCCTGTCGTGTCATGTCATGTGTTGTGTTGTTTTGTCTTGTCTTGTCTTGTTTTGTCTTGTCATGTCTTGTCTTGTCTTGTCTTGTCTTGTCTTGTCTTGTCTTGTCCTGTCATGTCATGTCATGTGTTGTGTTGTTTTGTCTTGTCTTGTCTTGTTTGGTCTTGTCTTGTCTTGTATTGTCTTGTCTTGTATTGTCTTGTCTTGTCTTGTCTTGTCTTGTCTTGTCTTGTCTTGTCTTGTCTTGTCTTGTCTTGACTTTTCTTGTCTTGTCTTGTCTTGTCTTGTCTTGTCTTGTCTTGTCTTGTCTTGTCTTGTCTTGTCTTGTCTTGTCTTGTCTTGTCTTGTCTTGTCTTGTCTTGTCTTGTCTTGTCTTGTCTTGTCTTGTCTTGTCTTGTCTTGTCTTGTCTTGTCTTGTCCGGTCTTGTCTGGTCTTGTCTTGTCTTGTCTTGTCTTGTCTTGTCTTGTCTTGTCTTGTCTTGTCTTGTCTTGTCTTGTCTTGTCTTGTCTTGTCTTGTCTTGTCTTGTCTTGTCTTGTCTTGTCTTGTCTTGTCTTGTCTTGTCTTGTCTTGTCTTATCTTGTCTTGTCTTGTCTGGACTTGTCTTGTCTTGTCTTGTCTTGTCTTGTCTTGTCTTGTCTTGTCTTGTCTTGTCTTGTCTTGTCTAGACTTGTCTTGTCTTGTCTTGTCTTGTCTTGTCTTGTCTTGTCTTGTCTTGTCTTGTCTTGTCTTGTCTTGTCTTGTCTTGTCTTGTCTTGTCTTGTCTTATCTTCTTAATTAATTTAAAAACAAATCAAACAGAATTGTCTTGTCTTGTCTTGTCGTGTCTTGTCGTGTCTTGTCGTGTCTTGTCTTGTCTTGTCTTGTCTTGTATTGTCTTGTCTTGTCTTGTCTGGTCTTGTCATGTCTTGTCTTGTCTTGTCTTGTTTTGTCTTGTCTTGTTTTGTCTTGTCATGTCTTGTCTTGTCTTGTCATGTCTTGTCTTGTCTTGTCCTGTCATGTCATGTCATGTGTTGTGTTGTTTTGTCTTGTCTTGTCTTGTTTTGTCTTGTCATGTCTTGTCTTGTCTTGTCTTGTCTTGTCTTGTCTTGTCTTGTCTTGTCTTGTCTTGTCCTGTCATGTCATGTCATGTGTTGTGTTGTTTTGTCTTGTCTTGTCTTGTTTGGTCTTGTCTTGTTTTGTCTTGTCTTGTCTTGTCTTGTCTTGTCTTGACTTGTCTTGTCTTGTCTTGTCTTGTCTTGTCTTGTCTTGTCTTGTCTTGTCTTGTCTTGTCTTGTCTTGTCTTGTCTTGTCTTGTCTTGTCTTGAATTGTCTTGTCTTGTCTTGTCTTGTCTTGTCTTGTCTTGTCTTGTCTTGTCTTGTCTTGTCTTGTCTTGTCTTGTCTTGTCTTGTCTTGTCTAGTCTTGTCTGGTCTTGTCTGGTCTTGTCTGGTCTTGTCTTGTCTTGTCTTGCCTTGTCTTGTCTTGTCTTGTCTTGTCTTGTCTTGTCTTGTCTTGTCTTGTTTTGTCGTGTCATGTCATGTCTTGTCTTGTCATGTCATGTCATGTCTTGTGTTGCTTTGTCTTGTCTTGTCTGGTCTTGTCTTGTCTTGTCTTGTCTTGTCTTATCTTGTCTTGTCTTGTCTTGTCTTGTCTTGTCCTGTCTGGCCTTGTCTTGTCTTGTCTTATCTTCTTAATTAATTTAAAAACAAATCAAACAGAATTGTCTTGTCTTGTCTGGCCTTGTCATGTCTTGTCTTATCTTCTTAATTAATTTAAAAACAAATCAAACAGAATTGTCTTGTGTTGTCTTGTCTTGTCTTGTCTTGTCTTGTCTTGTCTTGTCTTGTCTTGTCTTGTCTTGTCTTGTCTTGTCTTGTCTTGTCTTGACTTGTCTTGTCTTGTCTTGTCTTATCTTGTCTTGTCTTGTCTGGACTTGTCTTGTCTTGTCTTTTCCTGTCTTGTCTTGTCTTGTCTGGACTTGTCTTGTCTTGTCTTGTCTTGTCTTGTCTTGTCTTGTCTTGTCTTGTCTTGTCTTGTCTTGTCTTGTCTTGTCTTGTCTTGTCTTGTCTTGTCTTGTCTTGTCTTGTCTTGTCTTGTCTTGTCTTGTCTTGTCTTGTCTTGTCTTGTCTTGTCTTGTCTTGTCTTGTCTTGTCTTGTCTTGTCTTATCTTCTTAATTAATTTAAAAACAAATCAAACAGAATTGTCTTGTCTTGTCTTGTCGTGTCTTGTCGTGTCTTGTCGTGTCTTGTCGTGCCTTGTCTGGTCTTGTCTTGTCTTGTCTTGTCTTGTCTTGTCTTGTCTTGTCTTGTCTTGTCTTGTCTTGTCTTGTATTGTCTTGTCTTGTCTTGTCTTGTCTTGTCATGTCTTGCCTTGTCTTGTCTTGTTTTGTCTTGTCTTGTTTTGTCTTGTCTTGTCATGTCTTGTCTTGTCTTGTCTTGTCTTGTCTTGTCTTGTCCTGTCATGTCATGTCATGTGTTGTGTTGTTTTGTCTTGTCTTGTCTTGTTTTGTCTTGCCATGTCTTGTCTTGTCTTGTCTTGTCTTGTCTTGTCTTGTCCTGTCTTGTCTTGTCCTGTCATGTCATGTCATGTGTTGTGTTGTTTTGTCTTGTCTTGTCTTGTTTGGCCTTGTCTTGTTTTGTCTTGTCTTGTCTTGTCTTGTCTTGTCTTGTCTTGTCTTGTCTTGTCTTGTCTTGTCTTGTCTTGTCTGGACTTGTCTTGTCTTGTCTTGTCTTGTCTTGTCTTGTCTTGTCTTTTCTTGTCTTGTCTTGTCTTGTCTTGTCTTGTCTTGTCTTGTCTTGTCTTGTCTTGTCTTGTCATGTCATGTCGTGTCATGTCATGTCATGTCAGGTGTTGTGTTGGTTCCTCTTGTTTTGTCTTGTTTTGTCTTGTCTTGTCTTGTCTTGTCTTGTCTTGTATTGTCATGTCTTATATTGTCTTGTCTTGTCTTGTCTTGTCTTGTCTTGTCTTGTCTTGTCTTGTCTGGTCTTGTCTTGTCTTGTCTGGTCTTATCTTGTCTTGTCCTGTCTAGTCATGTCTTGTCTTGTCTTGTCTTGTCTTGTCTTGTCTTGTCTTGTCTTGTCTTGTCTTGTCTTGTCTTGTCTTGTCATGTCATGTCGTGTCATGTCATGTCATGTCAGGTGTTGTGTTGGTTCCTCTTGTTTTGTCTTGTTTTGTCTTGTCTTGTCTTGTCTTGTCTTGTCTTGTCTTGTCTTGTCTTGTCTTGTCTGGACTTGTCTTGTCTTGTCTTGTCTTGTCTTGTCTTGTCTTGTCTTTTCTTGTCTTGTCTTGTCTTGTCTTGTCTTGTCTTGTCTTGTCTTTTCTTTTCTTGTCTTGTCATGTCGTGTCATGTCATGTGTTGTGTTGTTTCGTCTTGTCTTGTCTTGTCTTGTCTTATATTGTCTTGTCTTGTCTTGTTTTGTGATGTCATGTCGTGTGTTGTGTTGTTTTGTCTTGTTTTGTCTTGTCTTGTCTTGTCTTGTCTTGTCTTGTCTTGTCTTGTCTTGTCTTGTCTTGTCTTGTCTTGTCTTGTCTTGTCTTGTCTTGTCTGGTCTTGTCTTGCTTTGTCTTGTCTTGTCTTGTCTTGTCTTGTCTTGTCTTGTCTTGTCTTGTCTTGTCTTGTCTTGTCTTGTCTTGTCTTGTCTTGTCTTGTCTTGTCTTGTCTTGTCTTGTCTTGTCTTGTCTTGTCTTGTCTTGTCTTGTCTTGTCTTGTCTTGTCTTGTCTGGTCTTGTCTGGTCTTGTCTTGTCTGGTCTTGTCTGGTCTTGTCTTGTCTTCTCTTGTCTTGTCTTGTCTTGTCTTGTCTTGTCTTGTCTTGTCTTGTCTTGTCTTGTCTTGTCTTGTCTTGTCTTGTCTTGTCTTGTCTTGTTTTGTCGTGTCATGTCATGTCTTGTCTTGTCATGTCATGTCATGTCTTGTGTTGCTTTGTCTTGTCTTGTCTGGTCTTGTCTTGTCTTGTCTTGTCTTATCTTGTCTTGTCTTGTCTTGTCTTGTCTTGTCTTGTCTTGTCTTGTCTTGTCTTGTCTTGTCATGTCTTGTCCTGTCGTGTGTTGTGTTGTTTTGTCTTATCTTGTCTTGTCTTGTTTTGTCTTGTCTTGTCTTGTCTTGTCTTGTCCTGTCTGGCCTTGTCTTGTCTTGTCTTATCTTCTTAATTAATTTAAAAACAAATCAAACAGAATTGTCTTGTCTTGTCTGGCCTTGTCATGTCTTGTCTTATCTTCTTAATTAATTTAAAAACAAATCAAACAGAATTGTCTTGTCTTGTCTTGTCTTGTCTTGTCTTGTCTTCTCTTGTCTTGTCTTGTCTTGTCTTGTCTTCTCTTGTCTTGTCGTGTGTTGTGTTGTTTTGTTTTGTCTTGTCTTGTCTTGTCCTGTCATGTCATGTCTTGTCTTGTCTTGTCTTGTCTTGTCTTGTCTTGTCTTGTCTTGTCTTGTCTTGTCTTGTCTTGTCATGTCCTGTCATGTCATGTGTTGTGTTGTTTTGTCTTGTTTTGTCTTGTCTTGTCATGTCTTGTCTTGTCTTGTCTTGTCTTGTCTTGTCTTGTCATGTCGTGTCATGTCATGTGTTGTGTTGTTTTGTCTTGTTTTGTCTTGTTTTGTCTTGTTTTGTCTTGTCTTGTCTTGTCTTGTCTTGTCATGTCGTGTGTTGTGTTGTTTTGTCTTGTCATGTCTTATATTGTCTTGTCTTGTGATGTCATGTCGTGCGTTGTGTTGTTTTGTCTTGTATTGTCTTGTCTTGTCTTGTTTTGTCTTGTCTTGTCTTGTCTTGTCTTGTCTTGTCTTGTCTTGTCTTGTCATGTCGTGTCATGTCATGTGTTGTGTTGTTTTGTCTTGTTTTGTCTTGTCTTGTCTTGTCATGTCGTGTGTTGTGTTGTTTTGTCTTGTCATGTCTTATATTGTCTTGTCTTGTCTTGTGATGTCATGTCGTGTGTGGTGTTGTTTTGTCTTGTATTGTCTTGTCTTGTTTTGTCTTGTCTTGTCTTGTCTTGTCTTGTCATGTCATGCCATGTCATACGTGTTTTGTGTTGTTTTGCCTTGTCATGTCTTATCATGTCTTGTCTTGTTTTGTCTTGTATTGTCATGTCTTATATTGTCTTGTCTTGTCATGTCATATCATGTCGTGTGTTGTGTTGTTTTGTCTTGTCATGTTTTGTCTTGTCTTGTCTTGTCTTGTTTTATGTTGTCTTGTCTTGTCTTGTCTTGTCTTGTCTTGTTTTGTCTTGTCTTGTCTTGTCTTGTTTTGTCTTGTCTTGTCTTGTCTTGTCATGTCGTGTGTTGTGTTGTTTTGTCTTGTCATGTCTTATATTGTCTTGTCTTGTCTTGTGATGTCATGTCGTGTGTTGTCTTGTTTTGTCTTGTCTTGTCTTGTCTTGTCTTGTCTTGTCTTGTCTTGTCTTGTCTTGTCTTGTCTTGTCTTTTCTTTTCTTTTCTTGTCTTGTCTTGTCTTGTTTTGTCTTGTCTTGTCTTGTCTTGTCTTGTCTTGTCTTGTCTTGTCTTGTCTTGTCTTGTCTTGTCTTGTCTTGTCTTGTCTTGTCTTGTCTTGTCTTGTCTTGTCTTGTCTTGTCTTGTCTTGTCTTGTCTTGTCTTGTCTTTTCTTGTCTTGTCTTGTCTTGTCTTGTTTTGTCTTGTCTTGTCTTGTCTTGTCTTCTCTTGTCTTGTCTTGTCTTGTCTTGTCTTGTCTTGTCTTGTCTTGTCTTGTCTTGTCTTGTCTTGTCATGTCGTGTCATGTCATGTGTTGTGTTGTGTAGTTTTGTCTTGTTTTGTCTTGTCTTGTCTTGTCTTGTCATGTCGTGTGTTGTGTTGTTTTGTCATGTCTTATATTGTCTTGTCATGTCGTCTGTTGTGTTGTTTTGTCTTGTCATGTCTTGTGATGTCATGTCGTGTGTTGTCTTGTTTTGTCTTGTCTTGTCTTGTGATGTCATGTCGTGTCATGTCATGTGTTGTGTTGTTTCGTCTTGTTTTGTCTTGTTTTGTCTTGTCTTGTCTTGTCTTGTCTTGTCTTGTCTTGTCTTGTCTTGTCTTGTCTTGTCATGTCGTGTGTTGTGTTGTTTTGTCTTGTCATGTCTTATATTGTCTTGTCTTGTCTTGTCTTTTATTTTCTTGTCTTGTCTTGTCTTGTCTTGTTTTGTCTTGTCTTGTCTTGTCTTGTCTTGTCTTGTCTTGTCTTGTCTTGTCTTGTCTTGTCTTGTCTTGTCTTGTCTTGTCTTGTCTTGTCTTGTCTTGTCTTGTGATGTCATGTCGTGTGTTGTGTTGTTTTGTCTTGTCTTGTCTTGTCTTGTCTTGTCTTGTCTTGTCTTTTCTTTTCTTGTCTTGTCTTGTCTTGTCTGGTCTTGTCTTGTCTTGTCTGGTCTTATCTTGTCTTGTCCTGTCCTGTCTTGTCTTGTCTTTTCTTGTCTTGTCTTGTCTTTTCTTGTCTTGTCCAGTCATGTCATGTCATGTGTTGTGTTGTTTTGTCTTGTCTTGTCTTGTTTTGTCTTGTCTTGTCTTGTCTTGTCTTGTTTTGTCTTGTCTTGTCTTGTCTTGTTTTGTTTTGTCTTGTCTTGTCTTGTCTTGTCTTGTCTTGTCTTGTCTTGTCTTGTATTGTCTTGTCTTGTCTTGTCTTGTCTTGTCTTGTCTTGTCTTGTCTTGTCTTGTCTTGTCTTGTCTTGTCTTGTCTTGTCTTGTCTTGTCTTGTCTTGTCTTGTCTTGTCTTGTCTTGTCTTGTCTTGTCTTGTCTTGTCTTGTCTTGTCTTGTCTTGTCTTGTCTTGTCTTGTCATGTCGTGTGTTGTGTTGTTTTGTCTTGTCATGTCTTATATTGTCTTGTCTTGTCTTGTCTTGTCTTGTCTTGTCTTGTCTTGTCTTGTCTTGTCTTGTCTTGTCTTGTCTTGCCTTTTCTTTTCTTGTCTTGTCTTGTCTTGTCTTGTTTTGTCTTGTCTTGTCTTGTCTTGTCTTGTCTTGTCTTGTCTTGTCTTGTCTTGTCTTGTCTTGTCTTGTCTTGTCTTGTCTTGTCTTGTCTTGTCTTGTCTTGTCTTGTCTTGTCTTGTCTTGTCTTGTCTTGTCTTGTCTTGTCTTGTCTTGTCTTGTCTTGTCTTGTCTTGTCTTGTCTTGTCTTGTCTTGTCTTGTCTTGTCTTGTCGTGTCTTGTCTTGTCTTGTCTTGTCTTGTCTTGTCATGTCGTGTGTTGTGTTGTTTTGTCATGTCTTATATTGTCTTGTCATGTCGTGTGTTGTGTTGTTTTGTCTTGTCATGTCTTATATTGTCTTGTCTTGTCTTGTGATGACATGTCGTGTGTTGTCTTGTTTTGTCTTGTCTTGTCTTGTGATGTCATGTCGTGTCATGTCATGTGTTGTGTTGTTTCGTCTTGTTTTGTCTTGTTTTGTCTTGTCTTGTCTTGTCTTGTCTTGTCTTGTCTTGTCTTGTCTTGTCATGTCGTGTGTTGTGTTGTTTTGTCTTGTCATGTCTTATATTGTCTTGTCTTGTCTTGTCATGTCGTGTGTTGTGTTGTTTTGTCATGTCTTATATTGTCTTGTCATGTCGTGTGTTGTGTTGTTTTGTCTTGTCATGTCTTATATTGTCTTGTCTTGTCTTGTCATGACATGTCGTGTGTTGTCTTGTTTTGTCTTGTCTTGTCTTGTGATGTCATGTCGTGTCATGTCATGTGTTGTGTTGTTTCGTCTTGTTTTGTCTTGTCTTGTCTTGTCTTGTCTTGTCTTGTCTTGTCTTGTCTTGTCTTGTCTTGTCTTGTCTTGTCTTGTCTTGTCTTGTCTTGTCTTGTCTTGTCTTGTGATGTCATGTCGTGTGTTGTGTTGTCTTGTCTTGTCTTGTATTGTCTTGTCTTGTCTTGTCTTGTCTCGTCTTGTCTTGGCTTGTTTTGTCTTGTCTTGTATTGACTTGTCTTGTCTTGTCCTGTCTTGTCTTGTCTTGTCTTGTCTTGTCTTGTCTTGTCTTGTCTTGTCTTGTTTTGTCTTGTCTTGTCTTGTTTGGTCTTGTCTTGTTTTGTCTTGTCTTGTCTTGTCTTGTATTGTCTTGTCTTGTCTTGTCTTGTCTTGTCTTGTCTTGTCTTGTCTTGTCTTGTCTTGTCTTGTCTTGTCTTGACTTTTCTTGTCTTGTCTTGTCTTGTCTTGTCTTGTCTTGTCTTGTCTTGTCTTGTCTTGTCTTGTCTTGTCTTGTCTTGTCTTGTCTTGTCTTGTCTTGTCTTGTCTTGTCTTGTCTTGTCTTGTCTTGTCTTCTCTTGTCTTGCCTTGTCTTGTCTTGTCTTGTCTTGTCTTGTCTTGTCTGGTCTTGTCTGGTCTTGTCTGGTCTTGTCTTGTCTGGTCTTGTCTTGTCTTGTCTTGTCTTGTCTTGTCTTGTCTTGTCTTGTCTTGTCTTGTCTTGTCTTGTCTTGTCTTGTCTTGTCTTGTCTTGTCTTGTCTTGTCTTGTCTTGTTTTGTCGTGTCATGTCATGTCTTGTCTTGTCATGTCATGTCATGTCTTGTGTTGCTTTGTCTTGTCTTGTCTGGTCTTGTCTTGTCTTGTCTTGTCTTATCTTGTCTTGTCTTGTCTTGTCTTGTCTTGTCTTGTCTTGTCTTGTCTTGTCATATCTTGTCCTGTCGTGTGTTGTGTTGTTTTGTCTTATCTTGTCTTGTCTTGTTTTGTCTTGTCTTGTCTTGTCTTGTCTTGTCCTGTCTGGCCTTGTCTTGTCTTGTCTTATCTTCTTAATTAATTTAAAAACAAATCAAACAGAATTGTCTTGTCTTGTCTGGCCTTGTCATGTCTTGTCTTATCTTCTTAATTAATTTAAAAACAAATCAAACAGAATTGTCTTGTCTTGTCTTGTCGTGTCTTGTCGTGTCTTGTCGTGTCTTGTCGTGTCTTGTCTTGTCTTGTCTTGTCTTGTCTTCTCTTGTCTTGTCTTGTCTTGTCTTCTCTTGTCTTGTCGTGTGTTGTGTTGTTTTGTTTTGTCTTGTCTTGTCTTGTCCTGTCATGTCATGTCTTGTCTTGTCTTGTCTTGTCTTGTCTTGTCTTGTCTTGTCTTGTCTTGTCTTGTCATGTCCTGTCATGTCATGTGTTGTGTTGTTTTGTCTTGTTTTGTCTTGTCTTGTCATGTCTTGTCTTGTCTTGTCTTGTCTTGTCTTGTCATGTCATGTCATGTCATACGTGTTTTGTGTTGTTTTGCCTTGTCATGTCTTATCATGTCTTGTCTTGTTTTGTCTTGTATTGTCATGTCTTATATTGTCTTGTCTTGTCATGTCATATCATGTCGTGTGTTGTGTTGTTTTGTCTTGTCTTGTCTTGTCTTGTTTTATGTTGTATTGTCTTGTCTTGTCTTGTCTTGTTTTGTCTTGTCTTGTCTTGTCTTGTCATGTCGTGTGTTGTGTTGTTTTGTCTTGTCATGTCTTATATTGTCTTGTCTTGTCTTGTGATGTCATGTCGTGTGTTGTCTTGTTTTGTCTTGTCTTGTCTTGTCTTGTCTTGTCTTGTCTTGTCTTGTCTTGTCTTGTCTTTTCTTTTCTTTTCTTGTCTTGTCTTGTCTTGTTTTGTCTTGTCTTGTCTTGTCTTGTCTTGTCTTGTCTTGTCTTGTCTTGTCTTGTCTTGTCTTGTCTTGTCTTGTCTTGTCTTGTCTTGTCTTGTCTTGTCTTGTCTTATCTTGTCTTGTCTTGTCTTGTCTTGTCTTGTCTTGTCTTGTCTTGTCTTTTCTTGTCTTGTCTTGTCTTGTCTTGTTTTGTCTTGTCTTGTCTTGTCTTGTCTTGTCTTGTCTTGTCTTGTCTTGTCTTGTCTTGTCTTGTCTTGTCTTGTCTTGTCTTGTCTTGTCTTGTCTTGTCTTGTCTTGTCTTGTCTTGTCATGTCGTGTCATGTCATGTGTTGTGTTGTCTTGTCTTGTCTGGTCTTATCTTGTCTTGTCTTGTCCTGTCCTGTCTTGTCTTGTCTTTTCTTGTCTTGTCTTGTCTTTTCTTGTCTTGTCCTGTCATGTCATGTCATGTGTTGTGTTGTTTTGTCTTGTCTTGTCTTGTCTTTTCTTTTATTTTCTTTTCTTGTCTTGTCTTGTCTGGTCTTGTCTTGTCTTGTCTGGTCTTATCTTGTCTTGTCTTGTCCTGTCCTGTCTTGTCTTGTCTTTTCTTGTCTTGTCTTGTCTTTTCTTGTCTTGTCCTGTCATGTCATGTCATGTGTTGTGTTGTTTTGTCTTGTCTTGTCTTGTTTTGTCTTGTCTTGTCTTGTCTTGTCTTGTTTTGTCTTGTCTTGTCTTGTCTTGTCTTGTCTTGTCTTGTCTTGTCTTGTCTTGTCTTGTCTTGTTTTATGTTGTCTTGTCTTGTCTTGTTTTGTCATGTAATGTCTTGTCTTGTCTTTTCTTGTCTTGTCTTGTCTTTTCTTGTCTTGTCCTGTCCTGTCTTGTCTTGTCTTTTCTTGTCTTGTCTTTTCTTGTCTTGTCCTGTCATGTCATGTCATGTGTTGTGTTGTGTTGTTTTGTCTTGTCTTGTCTTGTTTTGTCTTGTCTTGTCTTGTCTTGTCTTGTCTTGTCTTGTCTTGTCTTGTCTTGTCTTGTCTTGTCTTGTCTTGTCTTGTCTTGTCTTGTCTTGTCTTGTCTTGTCTTGTCTTGTCTTGTCTTGTCTTGTCTTGTCTTGTTTTGTCTTGTCTTGTCTTGTCTTGCCTTGTCTCGTCTTGTCTTGTCTTGTCTTGTCTTGTCTTGTCTTGTCTTGTCTTGTCTTGTCTTGTCTTGTCTTGTGATGTCATGTCGTGTGTTGTGTTGTTTTGTCTTGTCTTGTCTTGTCTTGTCTTGTGATGTCATGTCGTGTGTTGTGTTGTTTTGTCTTGTCTTGTCTTGTCTTGTCTTGTCTTGTCTTGTCTTTTCTTTTCTTTTCTTGTCTTGTCTTGTCTTGTCTGGTCTAGTCTTGTCTTGTCTGGTCTTATCTTGTCTTGTCTTTTCTTGTCTTGTCTTGTCTTTTCTTGTCTTGTCCTGTCATGTCATGTCATGTGTTGTGTTGTTTTGTCTTGTCTTGTCTTGTTTTGTCTTGTCTTGTCTTGTCTTGTCTTGTCTTGTCTTGTCTTGTTTTGTCTTGTCTTGTCTTGTCTTGTCTTGTCTTGTATTGTCATGTCTTATATTGTCTTGTCTTGTCTTGTCTTGTCTTGTCTTGTCTTGTCTTGTCTTGTCTTGTCTTGTCTTGTCTTGTCTTGTCTTGTCTTGTCTTGTCTTGTCTTGTCTTGTCTTGTCTTGTCTTGTCTTGTCTTGTCTTGTCTGGTCTTGTCTTGTCTTGTCTGGTCTTATCTTGTCTTGTCCTGTCTAGTCATGTCTTGTCTTGTCTTGTCTTGTCTTGTCTTGTCTTGTCATGTCATGTCGTGTCATGTCATGTCATGTCAGGTGTTGTGTTGGTTCCTCTTGTTTTGTCTTGTTTTGTCTTGTCTTGTCTTGTCTTGTCTTGTCTTGTCTTGTCTTGCCTTGTCTTGTCTGGACTTGTCTTGTCTTGTCTTGTCTTGTCTTGTCTTGTCTTTTCTTGTCTTGTCTTGTCTTGTCTTGTCTTGTCTTGTCTTGTCTTTTCTTTTCTTGTCTTGTCATGTCGTGTCATGTCATGTGTTGTGTTGTTTCGTCTTGTCTTGTCTTGTCTTGTCTTATATTGTCTTGTCTTGTCTTGTTTTGTGATGTCATGTCGTGTGTTGTGTTGTTTTGTCTTGTCTTGTCTTGTCTTGTCTTGTCTTGTCTTGTCTTGTCTTGTCTTGTCTTGTCTTGTCTTGTCTTGTCTTGTCTTGTCTTGTCTTGTCTTGTCTTGTCTTGTCTTGTCTTGTCTTGTCTTGTCTTGTCTAATTAATTTAAAACAAATCAAACAGAATTGTCTTGTCTTGTCTTGTCGTGTCTTGTCGTGTCTTGTCGTGTCTTGTCTTGTGTTGTCTTGTTTTGTCTTGTATTGTCTTGTCTTGTCTTGTCTTGTCATGTCTTGTCTTGTCTTGTCTTGTTTTGTCTTGTCTTGTCTTGTTTTGTCTTGTCATGTCTTGTCTTGTCTTGTCTTGTCTTGTCTTGTCTTGTCTTGTCCTGTCGTGTCATGTCATGTGTTGTGTTGTTTTGTCTTGTCTTGTCTTGTTTTGTCTTGTCATGTCTTGTCTTGTCTTGTCTTGTCTTGTCTTGTCTTGTCTTGTCTTGTCCTGTCATGTCATGTCATGTGTTGTGTTGTCTTGTTTTGTCTTGTCTTGTCTTGTATTGTCTTGTCTTGTCTTGTCTTGTCTTGTCTTGTCTTGTCTTGTCTTGTCTTGTCTTGACTTTTCTTGTCTTGTCTTGTCTTGTCTTGTCTTGTCTTGTGTTGTCTTGTCTTGTCTTGTCTTGTCTTGTCTTGTCTTGTCTTGTCTTGTCTTGTCTTGTCTTGTCTTGTCTTGTCTTGTCTTGTCTTGTCTTGTCTTGTCTTGTCTTGTCTGGTCTTGTCTCGTCTTGTCTTGTCTGGTCTTGTCTGGTCTTGTCTTGTCTTGTCTTGTCTTGTCTTGTCTTGTCTTGTCTTGTCTTGTCTTGTCTTGTTTTGTCGTGTCATGTCATGTCTTGTCTTGTCATGTCATGTCATGTCTTGTGTTGCTTTGTCTTGTCTTGTCTGGTCTTGTCTTGTCTTGTCTTGTCTTATCTTGTCTTGTCTTGTCTTGTCTTGTCTTGTCATGTCTTGTCCTGTCGTGTGTTGTGTTGTTTTGTCTTATCTTGTCTTGTCTTGTTTTGTCTTGTCTTGTCTTGTCTTGTCTTGTCCTGTCTGGCCTTGTCTTGTCTTGTCTTATCTTCTTAATTAATTTAAAAACAAATCAAACAGAATTGTCTTGTCTTGTCTGGCCTTGTCATGTCTTGTCTTATCTTCTTAATTAATTTAAAAACAAATCAAACAGAATTGTCTTGTCTTGTCTTGTCGTGTCTTGTCGTGTCTTGTCGTGTCTTGTCGTGTCTTGTCTTGTCTTGTCTTGTCTTCTCTTGTCTTGTCTTGTCTTGTCTTCTCTTGTCTTGTCGTGTGTTGTGTTGTTTTGTTTTGTCTTGTCTTGTCTTGTCCCGTCATGTCATGTCTTGTCTTGTCTTGTCTTGTCTTGTCTTGTCTTGTCTTGTCTTGTCTTGTCTTGTCTTGTCTTGTCTTGTCTTGTCTTGTCATGTCCTGTCATGTCATGTGTTGTGTTGTTTTGTCTTGTTTTGTCTTGTCTTGTCATGTCTTGTCTTGTCTTGTCTTGTCTTGTCTTGTCTTGTCTTGTCATGTCGTGTCATGTCATGTGTTGTGTTGTTTTGTCTTGTTTTGTCTTGTTTTGTCTTGTTTTGTCTTGTCTTGTCTTGTCTTGTCTTGTCATGTCGTGTGTTGTGTTGTTTTGTCTTGTCATGTCTTATATTGTCTTGTCTTGTGATGTCATGTCGTGCGTTGTGTTGTTTTGTCTTGTATTGTCTTGTCTTGTCTTGTCTTGTTTTGTCTTGTCTTGTCTTGTCTTGTCTTGTCTTGTCATGTCATGTCATGTCATACGTGTGTTGTGTTGTTTTGTCTTGTCTTATTTTGTCTTGTCATGTCTTATCTTGTCTTGTCTTGTCTTGTCTTGTCTTGTATTGTCATGTCTTATATTGTCTTGTCTTGTCATGTCATATCATGTCGTGTGTTGTGTTGTTTTGTCTTGTCATGTTTTGTCTTGTCATGTATTGTCTTGTCTTGTCTTGTCTTTTCATGTCCTGTCATGTCATGCCATGTGTAGTGTTGTTTTGTCTTGTTTTGTCTTGTCTTGTCTTGTCTTGTCATGTCGTGTCATGTCATGTGTTGTGTTGTTTTGTCTTGTTTTGTCTTGTCTTGTCTTGTCTTGTCTTGTCATGTCGTGTGTTGTGTTGTTTTGTCTTGTCATGTCTTATATTGTCTTGTCTTGTCTTGTGATGTCATGTCGTGTGTGGTGTTGTTTTGTCTTGTATTGTCTTGTCTTGTTTTGTCTTGTCTTGTCTTGTCTTGTCTTGTCATGTCATGCCATGTCATACGTGTTTTGTGTTGTTTTGCCTTGTCATGTCTTATCATGTCTTGTCTTGTTTTGTCTTGTATTGTCATGTCTTATATTGTCTTGTCTTGTCATGTCATATCATGTCGTGTGTTGTGTTGTTTTGTCTTGTCATGTTTTGTCTTGTCTTGTCTTGTCTTGTTTTATGTTGTCTTGTCTTGTCTTGTCTTGTCTTGTCTTGTTTTGTCTTGTCTTGTCTTGTCTTGTTTTGTCTTGTCTTGTCTTGTCTTGTCTTGTCATGTCGTGTGTTGTGTTGTTTTGTCTTGTCATGTCTTATATTGTCTTGTCTTGTCTTGTGATGTCATGTCGTGTGTTGTCTTGTTTTGTCTTGTCTTGTCTTGTCTTGTCTTGTCTTGTCTTGTCTTGTCTTGTCTTGTCTTGTCTTGTCTTTTCTTTTCTTGTCTTGTCTTGTCTTGTTTTGTCTTGTCTTGTCTTGTCTTGTCTTGTCTTGTCTTGTCTTGTCTTGTCTTGTCTTGTCTTGTCTTGTCTTGTCTTGTCATGTCGTGTCATGTCATGTGTTGTGTTGTGTTGTTTTGTCTTGTTTTGTCTTGTCTTGTCTTGTCTTGTCATGTCGTGTGTTGTGTTGTTTTGTCATGTCTTATATTGTCTTGTCATGTCGTCTGTTGTGTTGTTTTGTCTTGTCATGTCTTGTGATGTCATGTCGTGTGTTGTCTTGTTTTGTCTTGTCTTGTCTTGTGATGTCATGTCGTGTCATGTCATGTGTTGTGTTGTTTCGTCTTGTTTTGTCTTGTTTTGTCTTGTCTTGTCTTGTCTTGTCTTGTCTTGTCTTGTCATGTCGTGTGTTGTGTTGTTTTGTCTTGTCATGTCTTATATTGTCTTGTCTTGTCTTGTCTTGTCTTGTCTTGTCTTGTCTTGTCTTTTCTTTTCTTGTCTTGTCTTGTCTTGTCTTGTTTTGTCTTGTCTTGTCTTGTCTTGTCTTGTCTTGTCTTGTCTTGTCTTGTCTTGTCTTGTCTTGTCTTGTCTTGTCTTGTCTTGTCTTGTCTTGTCTTGTCTTGTCTTGTCTTTTCTTGTCTTGTGATGTCATGTCGTGTGTTGTGTTGTTTTGTCTTGTCTTGTCTTGTCTTGTCTTGTCTTGTCTTGTCTTGTCTTGTCTTGTCTTTTCTTGTCTTGTCTTGTCTTGTCTGGTCTTGTCTTGTCTTGCCTGGTCTTATCTTGTCTTGTCTTGTCCTGTCCTGTCTTGTCTTGTCTTTTCTTGTCTTGTCTTGTCTTTTCTTGTCTTGTCCTGTCATGTCATGTCATGTGTTGTGTTGTTTTGTCTTGTCTTGTTTTGTCTTGTCTTGTCTTGTCTTGTCTTGTCTTGTCTTGTCTTGTCTTTTCTTTTCTTGTCTTGTCTTGTCTTGTCTTGTTTTGTCTTGTCTTGTCTTGTCTTGTCATGTCTTGTCTTGTCTTGTCTTGTCTTGTCTTGTCTTGTCTTGTCTTGTCTTGTCTTGTCTTGTCTTGTCTTGTCTTGTCTTGTCTTGTCTTGTCTTGTCTTGTCTTGTCTTGTCTTGTGATGTCATGTCGTGTGTTGTGTTGTCTTGTCTTGTCTTGTATTGTCTTGTCTTGTCTTGTCTTGTCTTGTCTTGTCTTGTCTTGTCTTGTCTTGTCTTGTCTTGTCTTGTCTTGTCTTGTCGTGTGTTGTGTTGTTTTGTCTTGTCATGTCTTATATTGTCTTGTCTTGTCTTGTCTTGTCTTGTCTTGTCTTGTCTTGTCTTGTCTTGTCTTGTGATGTCATGTCGTGTGTTGTGTTGTCTTGTCTTGTCTTGTATTGTCTTGTCTTGCCTTGTCTTGTCTTGTCTTGTCTTGTCTTGTCATGTCGTGTGTTGTGTTGTTTTGTCTTGTCATGTCTTATATTGTCTTGTCTTGTCTTGTCTTGTCTTGTCTTGTCTTGTCTTGTCTTGTCTTGTCTTGTCTTGTCTTGTCTTGTCTTGTCTTGTCTTGTCTTGTCTTGTCTTGTCTTGTCTTGTCGTGTCTTGTCTTGTCTTGTCTTGTCTTGTCTTGTCTTGTCTTGTCTTGTCTTGTCTTGTCTTGTCTTGTCTTGTCTTGTCTTGTCTTGTCTTGTCTTGTCTTGTCTTGTCTTGTCTTGTCTTGTCTTGTCTTGTCATGTCGTGTGTTGTGTTGTTTTGTCATGTCTTATATTGTCTTGTCATGTCGTGTGTTGTGTTGTTTTGTCTTGTCATGTCTTATATTGTCTTGTCTTGCCTTGTGATGTCATGTCGTGTGTTGCCTTGTTTTGTCTTGCCTTGTCTTGTGATGTCATGTCGTGTCATGTCATGTGTTGTGTTGTTTCGTCTTGTTTTGTCTTGTTTTGTCTTGTTTTGTCTTGTCTTGTCTTGTCTTGTCTTGTCTTGTCTTGTCTTGTCTTGTCTTGTCTTGTCTTGTCTTGTCTTGTCTTGTCATGTCGTGTGTTGTGTTGTTTTGTCTTGTCATGTCTTATATTGTCTTGTCTTGTCTTGTCTTGTCTTGTCTTGTCTTGTCTTGTCTTGTCTTGTCTTTTCTTGTCTTGTCTTGTCTTGTCTTGTTTTGTCTTGTCTTGTCTTGTCTTGTCATGTCTTGTCTTGTCTTGTCTTGTCTTGTCTTGTCTTGTCTTGTCTTGTCTTGTCTTGTCTTGTCTTGTCTTGTCTTGTCTTGTCTTGTCTTGTCTTGTCTTGTCTTGTCTTGTCTTGTCTTGTCTTGTCTTGTCTTGTCTTGTCTTGTCTTGTCTTGTCTTGTGATGTCATGTCGTGTGTTGTGTTGTCTTGTCTTGTCTTGTATTGTCTTGTCTTGTCTTGTCTTGTCTTGTCTTGTCTTGTCTTGTCTTGTCTTGGCTTGTCTTGTCTTGTCTTGTCTTGACTTGTCTTGTCTTGTCTTGTCTTGTCTTGTCTTGTCTTGTCTTGTCTTGTCTTGTCTTGTCTTGTCTTGTTTTGTCTTGTCTTGTCTTGTCTTGTCTTGTTTTGTCTTGTCTTGTCTTGTCTTGTTTTGTCTTGTCTTGTCTTGTCTTGTCATGTCGTGTGTTGTGTTGTTTTGTCTTGTCATGTCTTATATTGTCTTGTCTTGTCTTGTGATGTCATGTCGTGTGTTGTCTTGTTTCGTCTTGTCTTGTCTTGTCTTGTCTTGTCTTGTCTTGTCTTGTCTTTTCTTTTCTTGTCTTGTCTTGTCTTGTTTTGTCTTGTCTTGTCTTGTCTTGTCTTGTCTTGTCTTGTCTTGTCTTGTCTTGTCTTGTCTTGTCTTGTCTTGTCTTGTCTTTTCTTGTCTTGTCTTGTCTTGTCTTGTTTTGTCTTGTCTTGTCTTGTCTTGTCTTGTCTTGTCTTGTCTTGTCTTGTCATGTCGTGTCATGTCATGTGTTGTGTTGTGTTGTTTTGTCTTGTTTTGTCTTGTCTTGTCTTGTCTTGTCTTGTCTTGTCTTGTCTTGTCTTGTCTTGTCTTGTCTTGTCTTGTCTTGTCTTGTCTTGTCTTGTCTTGTCTTGTCTTGTCTTGTCTTGTCTTGTCTTGTCTTGTCTTGTCTTGTCTTGTCTTGTCTTGTCTTGTCTTGTCTTGTCTTGTCTTGTCTTGTCTTGTCTTGTCTTGTCTTGTCTTGTCTTGTCTTGTCTTGTCTTGTCATGTCGTGTGTTGTGTTGTTTTGTCTTGTCATGTCTTATATTGTCTTGTCTTGTCTTGTCTTGTCTTGTCTTGTCTTGTCTTGTCTTTTCTTTTCTTGTCTTGTCTTGTCTTGTCTTGTCTTGTTTTGTCTTGTCTTGTCTTGTCTTGTCTTGTCTTGTCTTGTCTTGTCTTGTCTTGTCTTGTCTTGTCTTGTCTTGTCTTGTCATGTCGTGTGTTGTGTTGTCTTGTCTTGTCTTGTATTGTCTTGTCTTGTCTTGTCTTGTTTTGTCTTGTCTTGTCTTGTCTTGTCATGTCTTGTCTTGTCTTGTCTTGTCTTGTCTTGTCTTGTCTTGTCTTGTCTTGTCTTGTCTTGTCTTGTCTTGTCTTGTCTTGTCTTGTCTTGTCTTGTCTTGTCTTGTCTTGTCTTGTGATGTCATGTCGTGTGTTGTGTTGTCTTGTCTTGTCTTGTATTGTCTTGTCTTGTCTTGTCTTGTCTTGTCTTGTCTTGTCTTGTCTTGTCTTGTCTTGTCTTGTCTTGTCTTGTCTTGTCGTGTGTTGTGTTGTTTTGTCTTGTCATGTCTTATATTGTCTTGTCTTGTCTTGTCTTGTCTTGTCTTGTCTTGTCTTGTCTTGTCTTGTCTTGTGATGTCATGTCGTGTGTTGTGTTGTCTTGTCTTGTCTTGTATTGTCTTGTCTTGCCTTGTCTTGTCTTGTCTTGTCTTGTCTTGTCATGTCGTGTGTTGTGTTGTTTTGTCTTGTCATGTCTTATATTGTCTTGTCTTGTCTTGTCTTGTCTTGTCTTGTCTTGTCTTGTCTTGTCTTGTCTTGTCTTGTCTTGTCTTGTCTTGTCTTGTCTTGTCTTGTCTTGTCTTGTCTTGTCTTGTCGTGTCTTGTCTTGTCTTGTCTTGTCTTGTCTTGTCTTGTCTTGTCTTGTCTTGTCTTGTCTTGTCTTGTCTTGTCTTGTCTTGTCTTGTCTTGTCTTGTCTTGTCTTGTCTTGTCTTGTCTTGTCTTGTCATGTCGTGTGTTGTGTTGTTTTGTCATGTCTTATATTGTCTTGTCATGTCGTGTGTTGTGTTGTTTTGTCTTGTCATGTCTTATATTGTCTTGTCTTGCCTTGTGATGTCATGTCGTGTGTTGCCTTGTTTTGTCTTGCCTTGTCTTGTGATGTCATGTCGTGTCATGTCATGTGTTGTGTTGTTTCGTCTTGTTTTGTCTTGTTTTGTCTTGTTTTGTCTTGTCTTGTCTTGTCTTGTCTTGTCTTGTCTTGTCTTGTCTTGTCTTGTCTTGTCTTGTCTTGTCTTGTCTTGTCATGTCGTGTGTTGTGTTGTTTTGTCTTGTCATGTCTTATATTGTCTTGTCTTGTCTTGTCTTGTCTTGTCTTGTCTTGTCTTGTCTTGTCTTGTCTTTTCTTGTCTTGTCTTGTCTTGTCTTGTTTTGTCTTGTCTTGTCTTGTCTTGTCATGTCTTGTCTTGTCTTGTCTTGTCTTGTCTTGTCTTGTCTTGTCTTGTCTTGTCTTGTCTTGTCTTGTCTTGTCTTGTCTTGTCTTGTCTTGTCTTGTCTTGTCTTGTCTTGTCTTGTCTTGTCTTGTCTTGTCTTGTCTTGTCTTGTCTTGTCTTGTGATGTCATGTCGTGTGTTGTGTTGTCTTGTCTTGTCTTGTATTGTCTTGTCTTGTCTTGTCTTGTCTTGTCTTGTCTTGTCTTGTCTTGTCTTGGCTTGTCTTGTCTTGTCTTGTCTTGACTTGTCTTGTCTTGTCTTGTCTTGTCTTGTCTTGTCTTGTCTTGTCTTGTCTTGTCTTGTCTTGTCTTGTTTTGTCTTGTCTTGTCTTGTCTTGTCTTGTTTTGTCTTGTCTTGTCTTGTCTTGTTTTGTCTTGTCTTGTCTTGTCTTGTCATGTCGTGTGTTGTGTTGTTTTGTCTTGTCATGTCTTATATTGTCTTGTCTTGTCTTGTGATGTCATGTCGTGTGTTGTCTTGTTTCGTCTTGTCTTGTCTTGTCTTGTCTTGTCTTGTCTTGTCTTGTCTTTTCTTTTCTTGTCTTGTCTTGTCTTGTTTTGTCTTGTCTTGTCTTGTCTTGTCTTGTCTTGTCTTGTCTTGTCTTGTCTTGTCTTGTCTTGTCTTGTCTTGTCTTGTCTTTTCTTGTCTTGTCTTGTCTTGTCTTGTTTTGTCTTGTCTTGTCTTGTCTTGTCTTGTCTTGTCTTGTCTTGTCTTGTCATGTCGTGTCATGTCATGTGTTGTGTTGTGTTGTTTTGTCTTGTTTTGTCTTGTCTTGTCTTGTCTTGTCTTGTCTTGTCTTGTCTTGTCTTGTCTTGTCTTGTCTTGTCTTGTCTTGTCTTGTCTTGTCTTGTCTTGTCTTGTCTTGTCTTGTCTTGTCTTGTCTTGTCTTGTCTTGTCTTGTCTTGTCTTGTCTTGTCTTGTCTTGTCTTGTCTTGTCTTGTCTTGTCTTGTCTTGTCTTGTCTTGTCTTGTCTTGTCTTGTCTTGTCATGTCGTGTGTTGTGTTGTTTTGTCTTGTCATGTCTTATATTGTCTTGTCTTGTCTTGTCTTGTCTTGTCTTGTCTTGTCTTGTCTTTTCTTTTCTTGTCTTGTCTTGTCTTGTCTTGTCTTGTTTTGTCTTGTCTTGTCTTGTCTTGTCTTGTCTTGTCTTGTCTTGTCTTGTCTTGTCTTGTCTTGTCTTGTCTTGTCTTGTCATGTCGTGTGTTGTGTTGTCTTGTCTTGTCTTGTATTGTCTTGTCTTGTCTTGTCTTGTCTTGTCTTGTCTTGTCTTGTCTTGTCTTGGCTTGTCTTGTCTTGTCTTGTCTTGACTTGTCTTGTCTTGTCTTGTCTTGTCTTGTCTTGTCTTGTCTTGTCTTGTCTTGTCTTGTCTTGTCTTGTCTTGTCTTGTCTTGTTTTGTCTTGTCTTGTCTTGTCTTGTCTTGTTTTGTCTTGTCTTGTCTTGTCTTGTTTTGTCTTGTCTTGTCTTGTCTTGTCATGTCGTGTGTTGTGTTGTTTTGTCTTGTCATGTCTTATATTGTCTTGTCTTGTCTTGTGATGTCATGTCGTGTGTTGTCTTGTTTTGTCTTGTCTTGTCTTGTCTTGTCTTGTCTTGTCTTGTCTTTTCTTTTCTTGTCTTGTCTTGTCTTGTTTTGTCTTGTCTTGTCTTGTCTTGTCTTGTCTTGTCTTGTCTTGTCTTGTCTTGTCTTGTCTTGTCTTGTCTTGTCTTGTCTTGTCTTGTCTTGTCTTGTCTTGTCTTGTCTTGTCTTGTCTTGTCTTGTCTTGTCTTGTCTTGTCTTGTCTTGTCTTGTCATGTCGTGTGTTGTGTTGTTTTGTCATGTCTTATATTGTCTTGTCATGTCGTGTGTTGTGTTGTTTTGTCTTGTCATGTCTTATATTGTCTTGTCTTGTCTTGTGATGTCATGTCGTGTGTTGTCTTGTTTTGTCTTGTCTTGTCTTGTGATGTCATGTCGTGTCATGTCATGTGTTGTGTTGTTTCGTCTTGTTTTGTCTTGTTTTGTCTTGTCTTGTCTTGTCTTGTCTTGTCTTGTCTTGTCTTGTCTTGTCTTGTCTTGTCTTGTCTTGTCATGTCGTGTGTTGTGTTGTTTTGTCTTGTCATGTCTTATATTGTCTTGTCTTGTCTTGTCTTGTCTTGTCTTGTCTTGTCTTGTCTTTTCTTTTCTTGTCTTGTCTTGTCTTGTCTTGTTTTGTCTTGTCTTGTCTTGTCTTGTCATGTCTTGTCTTGTCTTGTCTTGTCTTGTCTTGTCTTGTCTTGTCTTGTCTTGTCTTGTCTTGTCTTGTCTTGTCTTGTGATGTCATGTCGTGTGTTGTGTTGTCTTGTCTTGTCTTGTATTGTCTTGTCTTGTCTTGTCTTGTCTTGTCTTGTCTTGTCTTGGCTTGGCTTGTCTTGTCTTGTCTTGACTTGTCTTGTCTTGTCTTGTCTTGTCTTGTCTTGTCTTGTCTTGTCTTGTCTTGTCTTGTCTTGTCTTGTCTTGTTTTGTCTTGTCTTGTCTTGTCTTGTTTGGTCTTGTCTTGTTTTGTCTTGTCTTGTCTTGTCTTGTATTGTCTTGTCTTGTCTTGTCTTGTCTTGTCTTGTCTTGTCTTGTCTTGTCTTGTCTTGTCTTGACTTTTCTTGTCTTGTCTTGTCTTGTCTTGTCTTGTCTTGTCTTGTCTTGTCTTGTCTTGTCTTGTCTTGTCTTGTCTTGTCTTGTCTTGTCTTGTCTTGTCTTGTCTTGTCTTGTCTTGTCTTGTCTTGTCTTGTCTTGTCTTGTCTTGTCTTGTCTTGTCTTGTCTTGTCTTGTCTTGTCTTGTCTTGTCTTGTCTTGTCTGGTCTTGTCTGGTCTTGTCTTGTCTGGTCTTGTCTGGTCTTGTCTTGTCTTGTCTTGTCTTGTCTTGTCTTGTCTTGTCTTGTCTTGTCTTGTCTTGTCTTGTCTTGTCTTGTCTTGTCTTGTCTTGTCTTGTTTTGTCGTGTCATGTCATGTCTTGTCTTGTCATGTCATGTCATGTCTTGTGTTGCTTTGTCTTGTCTTGTCTTATCTTGTCTTGTCTTGTCTTGTCTTGTCTTGTCTTGTCATATCTTGTCCTGTCGTGTGTTGTGTTGTTTTGTCTTATCTTGTCTTGTCTTGTTTTGTCTTGTCTTGTCTTGTCTTGTCTTGTCCTGTCTGGCCTTGTCTTGTCTTGTCTTATCTTCTTAATTAATTTAAAAACAAATCAAACAGAATTGTCTTGTCTTGTCTGGCCTTGTCATGTCTTGTCTTATCTTCTTAATTAATTTAAAAACAAATCAAACAGAATTGTCTTGTCTTGTCTTGTCGTGTCTTGTCGTGTCTTGTCGTGTCTTGTCGTGTCTTGTCGTGTCTTGTCTTGTCTTGTCTTGTCTTCTCTTGTCTTGTCTTGTCGTGTCTTGTCGTGTCTTGTCGTGTCTTGTCTTGTCTTCTCTTGTCTTGTCTTGTCTTGTCTTGTCTTGTCTTGTCATATCTTGTCCTGTCGTGTGTTGTGTTGTTTTGTCTTATCTTGTCTTGTCTTGTTTTGTCTTGTCTTGTCTTGTCTTGTCTTGTCCTGTCTGGCCTTGTCTTGTCTTGTCTTATCTTCTTAATTAATTTAAAAACAAATCAAACAGAATTGTCTTGTCTTGTCTGGCCTTGTCATGTCTTGTCTTATCTTCTTAATTAATTTAAAAACAAATCAAACAGAATTGTCTTGTCTTGTCTTGTCGTGTCTTGTCGTGTCTTGTCGTGTCTTGTCGTGTCTTGTCGTGTCTTGTCTTGTCTTGTCTTGTCTTGTCTTGTCTTGTCCTGTCTGGCCTTGTCTTGTCTTGTCTTATCTTCTTAATTAATTTAAAAACAAATCAAACGGAATTGTCTTGTCTTGTCTGGCCTTGTCATGTCTTGTCTTATCTTCTTAATTAATTTAAAAACAAATCAAACAGAATTGTCTTGTCTTGTCTTGTCGTGTCTTGTCTTGTCTTGTCCTGTCATGTCATGTCTTGTCTTGTCTTGTCTTGTCGTGTCTTGTCTTGTCTTGTCTTGTCTTGTCTTGTCTTGTCTTGTCTTGTCATGTCCTGTCATGTCATGTGTTGTGTTGTTTTGTCTTGTTTTGTCTTGTCTTGTCATGTCTTGTCTTGTCTTGTCTTGTCTTGTCTTGTCTTTTCATGTCGTGTCATGTCATGTGTTGTTTTGTTTTGTCTTGTTTTGTCTTGTTTTGTCTTGTTTTGTCTTGTTTTGTCTTGTCTTGTCTTGTCTTGTCTTGTCATGTCGTGTGTTGTGTTGTTTTGTCTTGTCATGTCTTATATTGTCTTGTCTTGTGATGTCATGTCGTGCGTTGTGTTGTTTTGTCTTGTATTGTCTTGTCTTGTCTTGTTTTGTCTTGTCTTGTCTTGTCTTGTCTTGTCTTGTCATGTCATGTCATGTCATACGTGTGTTGTGTTGTTTTGTCTTGTCTTATTTTGTCTTGTCATGTCTTATCTTGTCTTGTCTTGTCTTGTGATGTCATGTCGTGTGTGGTGTTGTTTTGTCTTGTCTTGCCTTGTCTTGTCTTGTCATGTCATGTCATGTCATACGTGTTTTGTGTTGTTTTGCCTTGTCATGTCTTATCATGTCTTGTCTTGTTTTGTCTTGTATTGTCATGTCTTATATTGTCTTGTCTTGTCATGTCATATCATGTCGTGTGTTGTGTTGTTTTGTCTTGTCATGTTTTGTCTTGTCTTGTCTTGTCTTGTTTTATGTTGTCTTGTCTTTTCTTGTCTTGTCTTGTTTTGTCTTGTCTTGTCTTGTCTTGTTTTGTCTTGTCTTGTCTTGTCTTGTCATGTCGTGTGTTGTGTTGTTTTGTCTTGTCATGTCTTATATTGTCTTGTCTTGTCTTGTGATGTCATGTCGTGTGTTGTCTTGTTTTGTCTTGTCTTGTCTTGTCTTGTCTTGTCTTGTCTTTTCTTGTCTTGTCTTGTCTTGTCTTGTTTTGTCTTGTCTTGTCTTGTCTTGTCTTGTCTTGTCTTGTCTTGTCTTGTCTTGTCATGTCGTGTCATGTCATGTGTTGTGTTGTGTTCTTTTGTCTTGTTTTGTCTTGTCTTGTCTTGTCTTGTCATGTCGTGTGTTGTGTTGTTTTGTCATGTCTTATATTGTCTTGTCATGTCGTCTGTTGTGTTGTTTTGTCTTGTCATGTCTTGTGATGTCATGTCGTGTGTTGTCTTGTTTTGTCTTGTCTTGTCTTGTGATGTCATGTCGTGTCATGTCATGTGTTGTGTTGTTTCGTCTTGTTTTGTCTTGTCTTGTCTTGTCTTGTCTTGTCTTGTCTTGTCATGTCGTGTGTTGTGTTGTTTTGTCTTGTCATGTCTTATATTGTCTTGTCTTGTCTTGTCTTGTCTTGTCTTGTCTTGTCTTGTCTTTTCTTTTCTTGTCTTGTCTTGTCTTGTTTTGTCTTGTCTTGTCTTGTCTTGTCTTGTCTTGTCTTGTCTTGTCTTGTCTTGTCTTGTCTTGTCTTGTCTTGTCTTGTCTTGTCTTGTGATGTCATGTCGTGTGTTGTGTTGTTTTGTCTTGTCTTGTCTTGTCTTGTCTTGTCTTGTCTTGTCTTGTCTTGTCTTGTCTTGTCTTGTCTTGTCTTTTCTTTTCTTTTCTTGTCTTGTCTTGTCTGGTCTTGTCTTGTCTTGTCTGGTCTTATCTTGTCTTGTCTTGTCCTGTCCTGTCTTGTCTTGTCTTTTCTTGTCTTGTCTTGTCTTTTCTTGTCTTGTCCTGTCATGTCATGTCATGTGTTGTGTTGTTTTGTCTTGTCTTGTCTTGTTTTGTCTTGTCTTGTCTTGTTTTGTCTTGTTTTGTCTTGTCTTGTCTTGTCTTGTCTTGTCTTGTCTTGTCTTGTCTTGTCTTGTCTTGTCTTGTCTTGTCTTGTTTTATGTTGTCTTGTCTTGTCTTGTTTTGTCATGTAATGTCATGTCGTGTGTTGTGTTGTTTTGTCTTGTCATGTCTTATATTGTCTTGTCTTGTCTTGTCTTGTCTTGTGATGTCATGTCGTGTGTTGTGTTGTTTTGTCTTGTCTTGTCTCGTCTTGTCTTGTCTTGTCTTGTCTTGTCTTGTCTTGTCTTGTCTTGTCTTGTCTTGTCTTTTCTTTTCTTGTCTTGTCTTGTCTTGTCTGGTCTTGTCTTGTCTTGTCTGGTCTTATCTTGTCTTGTCCTGTCTAGTCATGTCTTGTCTTGTCTTGTCTTGTCTTGTCTTGTCTTGTCTTGTCATGTCATGTCGTGTCATGTCATGTCATGTCATGTCATGTGTTGTGTTGTGTTGTGTTGTTTCCTCTTGTTTTGGCTTGTCTTGTCTTGTCTTGTCTTGTCTTGACTTGTCTTGTCTTGTCTTGTCTTGTCTTGTCTTGTCTTGTCTTGTCTTGTCTTGTCTTGTCTTGTCTTGTCTTGTCTTGTCTTGTCTTGTCTTGTCTTGTCTTGTCTTGTCTTGTCTTGTCTTGTCTTGTCTTGTCTTGTCTTGTCTTGTCTTGTCTTGTCTTGTCTTGTCTTGTCTTGTCATGTCGTGTGTTGTGTTGTCTTGTCATGTCTTATATTGTCTTGTCTTGTCTTGTCTTGTCTTGTGATGTCATGTCGTGTGTTGTGTTGTTTTGTCTTGTCTTGTCTCGTCTTGTCTTGTCTTGTCTTGTCTTGTCTTGTCTTGTCTTGTCTTGTCTTGTCTTGTCTTGTCTTGTCTTGTCTTGTCTTGTCTTGTCTTGTCTTGACTTGTCTTGTCTTGTCTTGTCTTGTCTTGTCTTGTCTTGACTTGTCTTGTCTTGTCTTGTCTTGTCTTGTCTTGTCTTGTCTTGTCTTGTCTTGTCTTGTCTTGTCTTGTCTTGTCTTGTCTTGTCTTGTCTTGTCTTGTCTTGTCTTGTCTTGTCTTGTCTTGTCTTGTCTTGTCTTGTCTTGTCTTGTCTTGTCTTGTCTTGTCTTGTCTTGTCTTGTCTTGTCTTGTCTTGTCTTGTCTTGTCTTGTCTTGTCTTGTCTTGTCTTGTCTTGTCTTGTCTTGTCTTGTCTTGTCTTGTCTTGTCTTGTCTTGTCTTGTCTTGTCTTGTCTTGTCTTGTCTTGTCTTGTCTTGTCTTGTCTTGTCTTGTCTTGTCTTGTCTTGTCTTGTCTTGTCTTGTCTTGTCTTGTCTTGTCTTGTCTTGTCTTGTCTTGTCTTGTCTTGTCTTGTCTTGTCTTGTCTTGTCTTGTCTTGTCTTGTCTTGTCTTGTCTTGTCTTGTCTTGTCTTGTCTTGTCTTGTCTTGTCTTGTCATGTCGTGTGTTGTGTTGTCTTGTCATGTCTTATATTGTCTTGTCTTGTCTTGTCTTGTCTTGTGGTGTCATGTCGTGTGTTGTGTTGTTTTGTCTTGTCTTGTCTCGTCTTGTCTTGTCTTGTCTTGTCTTGTCTTGTCTTGTCTTGTCTTGTCTTGTCTTGTCTTTTCTTTTCTTGTCTTGTCTTGTCTTGTCTGGTCTTGTCTTGTCTTGTCTGGTCTTATCTTGTCTTGTCCTGTCTAGTCATGTCTTGTCTTGTCTTGTCTTGTCTTGTCTTGTCTTGTCTTGTCTTGTCTTGTCATGTCATGTCGTGTCATGTCATGTCATGTCATGTCATGTGTTGTGTTGTGTTGTGTTGTTTCCTCTTGTTTTGTCTTGTCTTGTCTTGTCTTGTATTGTCTTGTCTTGTCTTGTCTTGTCTTGTCTTGTCTTGTCTTGTCTTGTCTTGTCTTGTCTTGTCTTGTCTTGTCTTGTCTTGTCTTGTCTTGTCTTGTCTTGTCTTGTCTTGTCTTGTCTTGTCTTGTCTTGTCTTGTCTTGTCTTATCTTGTCTTATTTTGCCTTGTCTTGTCTTGTCTTGTCTTGTCATGTTTTGTCATGTAATGTCATGTCGTGTGTTGTGTTGTTTTGTCTTGTCGTGTCTTCTCCTTGTCTTGTGATGTCATGTCGTGTGTTGTGTTGTTTTGTCTTGTCTTGTCTTGTCTTGTCTTGTCTTGTCTTGTCTTGTCTTGTCTTGTCTTGTCTTGTCTTGTCTTGTCTTGTCTTGTCTTTTCTTTTCTTGTCTTGTCTTGTCTTGTCTGGTCTTGTCTTGTCTTGTCTTGTCTTGTCTTGTCTTGTCTTGTCTTGTCTTGTCTTGTCTTGTCTTGTCTTGTCTTGTCTTGTCTTGTCTTGTCTTGTCTTGTCTTGTCTTGTCTTGTCTTGTCTTGTCTTGTCTTCTCTTGTCTTGTCTTTTCTTGTCTTGTCTTGTCTTGTCTTGTCTTGTCTTGTCTTGTCTTGTCATGTCGTGTGTTGTGTTGTTTTGTCATGTCTTATATTGTCTTGTCATGTCGTGTGTTGTGTTGTTTTGTCTTGTCATGTCTTATATTGTCTTGTCTTGTCTTGTGATGTCATGTCGTGTGTTGTCTTGTTTTATCTTGTCTTGTCTTGTGATGTCATGTCGTGTCATGTCATGTGTTGTGTTGTTTCGTCTTGTTTTGTCTTGTTTTGTCTTGTTTTGTCTTGTCTTGTCTTGTCTTGTCTTGTCTTGTCTTGTCTTGTCTTGTCTTGTCTTGTCTTGTCTTGTCTTGTCTTGTCTTGTCTTGTCTTGTCTTGTCTTGTCTTGTCTTGTCTTGTCTTGTCTTGTCTTGTCTTGTCTTGTCTTGTCTTGTCTTGTCTTGTCTTGTCTTGTCTTGTCTTGTCTTGTCTTGTCTTGTCTTGTCTTGTCTTGTCTTGTCTTGTCTTGTCTTGTCTTGTCATGTCGTGTGTTGTGTTGTTTTGTCTTGTCATGTCTTATATTGTCTTGTCTTGTCTTGTCTTGTCTTGTCTTGTCTTGTCTTGTCTTGTCTTGTCTTGTCTTGTCTTGTCTTGTGATGTCATGTCGTGTCATGTCATGTGTTGTGTTGTTTCGTCTTGTTTTGTCTTGTCTTGTCTTGTCTTGTCTTGTCTTGTCTTGTCTTGTCTTGTCTTGCCATGTCGTGTGTTGTGTTGTTTTGTCTTGTCATGTCTTATATTGTCTTGTCTTGTCTTGTCTTGTCTTGTCTTGTCTTGTCTTTTCTTTTCTTGTCTTGTCTTGTCTTGTTTTGTCTTGTCTTGTCTTGTCTTATCTTGTCTTGTCTTGTCTTGTCTTGTCTTGTCTTGTCTTGTCTTGTCTTGTCTTGTCTTGTCTTGTGATGTCATGTCGTGTGTTGTGTTGTCTTGTCTTGTCTTGTCTTGTCTGGTCTTGTCTTGTCTTGTCTGGTCTTATCTTGTCTTGTCTTGTCCTGTCCTGTCTTGTCTTGTCTTTTCTTGTCTTGTCTTGTCTTTTCTTGTCTTGTCCTGTCATGTCATGTCATGTGTTGTGTTGTTTTGTCTTGTCTTGTCTTGTTTTGTCTTGTCTTGTCTTGTTTTGTCTTGTTTTGTCTTGTCTTGTCTTGTCTTGTCTTGTCTTGTCTTGTCTTGTCTTGTCTTGTCTTGTCTTGTTTTATGTTGTCTTGTCTTGTTTTGTCATGTAATGTCATGTCGTGTGTTGTGTTGTTTTGTCTTGTCATGTCTTATATTGTCTTGTCTTGTCTTGTCTTGTCTTGTGATGTCATGTCGTGTGTTGTGTTGTTTTGTCTTGTCTTGTCTCGTCTTGTCTTGTCTTGTCTTGTCTTGTCTTGTCTTGTCTTGTCTTGTCTTGTCTTGTCTTTTCTTTTCTTGTCTTGTCTTGTCTTGTCTGGTCTTGTCTTGTCTTGTCTGGTCTTATCTTGTCTTGTCCTGTCTAGTCATGTCTTGTCTTGTCTTGTCTTGTCTTGTCTTGTCTTGTCTTGTCTTGTCTTGTCTTGTCATGTCGTGTGTTGTGTTGTTTTGTCTTGTCATGTCTTATATTGTCTTGTCTTGTCTTGTCTTGTCTTGTCTCGTCTTGTCTTGTCTGGTCTTGTCTGGTCTTGTCTTGTCTTGTCTTGTCTTGTCTTGTCTTGTCTTGTCTTGTCTTGTCTTGTCTTGTTTTGTCGTGTCATGTCATGTCTTGTCTTGTCATGTCATGTCATGTCTTGTGTTGCTTTGTCTTGTCTTGTCTGGTCTTGTCTTGTCTTGTCTTGTCTTATCTTGTCTTGTCTTGTCTTGTCTTGTCTTGTCATGTCTTGTCCTGTCGTGTGTTGTGTTGTTTTGTCTTATCTTGTCTTGTCTTGTTTTGTCTTGTCTTGTCTTGTCTTGTCTTGTCCTGTCTGGCCTTGTCTTGTCTTGTCTTATCTTCTTAATTAATTTAAAAACAAATCAAACAGAATTGTCTTGTCTTGTCTGGCCTTGTCATGTCTTGTCTTATCTTCTTAATTAATTTAAAAACAAATCAAACAGAATTGTCTTGTCTTGTCTTGTCGTGTCTTGTCGTGTCTTGTCGTGTCTTGTCGTGTCTTGTCTTGTCTTGTCTTGTCTTGTCTTCTCTTGTCTTGTCTTGTCTTGTCTTCTCTTGTCTTGTCGTGTGTTGTGTTGTTTTGTTTTGTCTTGTCTTGTCTTGTCCCGTCATGTCATGTCTTGTCTTGTCTTGTCTTGTCTTGTCTTGTCTTGTCTTGTCTTGTCTTGTCTTGTCTTGTCATGTCCTGTCATGTCATGTGTTGTGTTGTTTTGTCTTGTTTTGTCTTGTCTTGTCATGTCTTGTCTTGTCTTGTCTTGTCTTGTCTTGTCTTGTCTTGTCATGTCGTGTCATGTCATGTGTTGTGTTGTTTTGTCTTGTTTTGTCTTGTTTTGTCTTGTTTTGTCTTGTCTTGTCTTGTCTTGTCTTGTCATGTCGTGTGTTGTGTTGTTTTGTCTTGTCATGTCTTATATTGTCTTGTCTTGCCTTGTGATGTCATGTCGTGTGTTGCCTTGTTTTGTCTTGCCTTGTCTTGTGATGTCATGTCGTGTCATGTCATGTGTTGTGTTGTTTCGTCTTGTTTTGTCTTGTTTTGTCTTGTCTTCTCTTGTCTTGTCTTGTCTTGTCTTCTCTTGTCTTGTCGTGTGTTGTGTTGTTTTGTTTTGTCTTGTCTTGTCTTGTCCCGTCATGTCATGTCTTGTCTTGTCTTGTCTTGTCTTGTCTTGTCTTGTCTTGTCTTGTCTTGTCTTGTCTTGTCTTGTCTTGTCTTGTCATGTCCTGTCATGTCATGTGTTGTGTTGTTTTGTCTTGTTTTGTCTTGTCTTGTCATGTCTTGTCTTGTCTTGTCTTGTCTTGTCTTGTCTTGTCTTGTCATGTCGTGTCATGTCATGTGTTGTGTTGTTTTGTCTTGTTTTGTCTTGTTTTGTCTTGTTTTGTCTTGTCTTGTCTTGTCTTGTCTTGTCATGTCGTGTGTTGTGTTGTTTTGTCTTGTCATGTCTTATATTGTCTTGTCTTGTGATGTCATGTCGTGCGTTGTGTTGTTTTGTCTTGTATTGTCTTGTCTTGTCTTGTCTTGTTTTGTCTTGTCTTGTCTTGTCTTGTCTTGTCTTGTCATGTCATGTCATGTCATACGTGTGTTGTGTTGTTTTGTCTTGTCTTATTTTGTCTTGTCATGTCTTATCTTGTCTTGTCTTGTCTTGTCTTGTCTTGTATTGTCATGTCTTATATTGTCTTGTCTTGTCATGTCATATCATGTCGTGTGTTGTGTTGTTTTGTCTTGTCATGTTTTGTCTTGTCATGTATTGTCTTGTCTTGTCTTGTCTTTTCATGTCCTGTCATGTCATGCCATGTGTAGTGTTGTTTTGTCTTGTTTTGTCTTGTCTTGTCTTGTCTTGTCATGTCGTGTCATGTCATGTGTTGTGTTGTTTTGTCTTGTTTTGTCTTGTCTTGTCTTGTCTTGTCTTGTCATGTCGTGTGTTGTGTTGTTTTGTCTTGTCATGTCTTATATTGTCTTGTCTTGTCTTGTGATGTCATGTCGTGTGTGGTGTTGTTTTGTCTTGTATTGTCTTGTCTTGTTTTGTCTTGTCTTGTCTTGTCTTGTCTTGTCATGTCATGCCATGTCATACGTGTTTTGTGTTGTTTTGCCTTGTCATGTCTTATCATGTCTTGTCTTGTTTTGTCTTGTATTGTCATGTCTTATATTGTCTTGTCTTGTCATGTCATATCATGTCGTGTGTTGTGTTGTTTTGTCTTGTCATGTTTTGTCTTGTCTTGTCTTGTCTTGTTTTATGTTGTCTTGTCTTGTCTTGTCTTGTCTTGTCTTGTTTTGTCTTGTCTTGTCTTGTCTTGTTTTGTCTTGTCTTGTCTTGTCTTGTCTTGTCATGTCGTGTGTTGTGTTGTTTTGTCTTGTCATGTCTTATATTGTCTTGTCTTGTCTTGTGATGTCATGTCGTGTGTTGTCTTGTTTTGTCTTGTCTTGTCTTGTCTTGTCTTGTCTTGTCTTGTCTTGTCTTGTCTTGTCTTGTCTTGTCTTGTCTTTTCTTTTCTTGTCTTGTCTTGTCTTGTTTTGTCTTGTCTTGTCTTGTCTTGTCTTGTCTTGTCTTGTCTTGTCTTGTCTTGTCTTGTCTTGTCTTGTCTTGTCTTGTCTTGTCTTGTCTTGTCTTGTCTTGTCTTGTCTTGTCTTGTCTTGTCTTGTCTTGTCTTGTCTTGTCTTGTCTTGTCTTGTCTTTTCTTGTCTTGTCTTGTCTTGTCTTGTTTTGTCTTGTCTTGTCTTGTCTTGTCTTCTCTTGTCTTGTCTTGTCTTGTCTTGTCTTGTCTTGTCTTGTCTTGTCTTGTCTTGTCTTGTCATGTCGTGTCATGTCATGTGTTGTGTTGTGTTGTTTTGTCTTGTTTTGTCTTGTCTTGTCTTGTCTTGTCATGTCGTGTGTTGTGTTGTTTTGTCATGTCTTATATTGTCTTGTCATGTCGTCTGTTGTGTTGTTTTGTCTTGTCATGTCTTGTGATGTCATGTCGTGTGTTGTCTTGTTTTGTCTTGTCTTGTCTTGTGATGTCATGTCGTGTCATGTCATGTGTTGTGTTGTTTCGTCTTGTTTTGTCTTGTTTTGTCTTGTCTTTTCTTTTCTTGTCTTGTCTTGTCTTGTCTTGTTTTGTCTTGTCTTGTCTTGTCTTGTCTTGTCTTGTCTTGTCTTGTCTTGTCTTGTCTTGTCTTGTCTTGTCTTGTCTTGTCTTGTCTTGTCTTGTCTTGTCTTGTCTTTTCTTGTCTTGTGATGTCATGTCGTGTGTTGTGTTGTTTTGTCTTGTCTTGTCTTGTCTTGTCTTGTCTTGTCTTGTCTTGTCTTTTCTTGTCTTGTCTTGTCTTGTCTGGTCTTGTCTTGTCTTGCCTGGTCGTATCTTGTCTTGTCTTGTCCTGTCCTGTCTTGTCTTGTCTTTTCTTGTCTTGTCTTGTCTTTTCTTGTCTTGTCCTGTCATGTCATGTCATGTGTTGTGTTGTTTTGTCTTGTCTTGTTTTGTCTTGTCTTGTCTTGTCTTGTCTTGTCTTGTCTTGTCTTGTCTTTTCTTTTCTTGTCTTGTCTTGTCTTGTCTTGTTTTGTCTTGTCTTGTCTTGTCTTGTCATGTCTTGTCTTGTCTTGTCTTGTCTTGTCTTGTCTTGTCTTGTCTTGTCTTGTCTTGTCTTGTCTTGTCTTGTCTTGTCTTGTCTTGTCTTGTCTTGTCTTGTCTTGTCTTGTCTTGTCTTGTCTTGTGATGTCATGTCGTGTGTTGTGTTGTCTTGTCTTGTCTTGTATTGTCTTGTCTTGTCTTGTCTTGTCTTGTCTTGTCTTGTCTTGTCTTGTCTTGTCTTGTCTTGTCTTGTCTTGTCGTGTGTTGTGTTGTTTTGTCTTGTCATGTCTTATATTGTCTTGTCTTGTCTTGTCTTGTCTTGTCTTGTCTTGTCTTGTCTTGTCTTGTCTTGTGATGTCATGTCGTGTGTTGTGTTGTCTTGTCTTGTCTTGTATTGTCTTGTCTTGCCTTGTCTTGTCTTGTCTTGTCTTGTCTTGTCATGTCGTGTGTTGTGTTGTTTTGTCTTGTCATGTCTTATATTGTCTTGTCTTGTCTTGTCTTGTCTTGTCTTGTCTTGTCTTGTCTTGTCTTGTCTTGTCTTGTCTTGTCTTGTCTTGTCTTGTCTTGTCTTGTCTTGTCTTGTCGTGTCTTGTCTTGTCTTGTCTTGTCTTGTCTTGTCTTGTCTTGTCTTGTCTTGTCTTGTCTTGTCTTGTCTTGTCTTGTCTTGTCTTGTCTTGTCTTGTCTTGTCTTGTCTTGTCTTGTCTTGTCTTGTCTTGTCTTGTCTTGTCTTGTCTTGTCTTGTCTTGTCTTGTCTTGTCTTGTCTTGTCATGTCGTGTGTTGTGTTGTTTTGTCATGTCTTATATTGTCTTGTCATGTCGTGTGTTGTGTTGTTTTGTCTTGTCATGTCTTATATTGTCTTGTCTTGCCTTGTGATGTCATGTCGTGTGTTGCCTTGTTTTGTCTTGCCTTGTCTTGTGATGTCATGTCGTGTCATGTCATGTGTTGTGTTGTTTCGTCTTGTTTTGTCTTGTTTTGTCTTGTTTTGTCTTGTCTTGTCTTGTCTTGTCTTGTCTTGTCTTGTCTTGTCTTGTCTTGTCTTGTCTTGTCTTGTCTTGTCATGTCGTGTGTTGTGTTGTTTTGTCTTGTCATGTCTTATATTGTCTTGTCTTGTCTTGTCTTGTCTTGTCTTGTCTTGTCTTGTCTTGTCTTTTCTTGTCTTGTCTTGTCTTGTCTTGTTTTGTCTTGTCTTGTCTTGTCATGTCTTGTCTTGTCTTGTCTTGTCTTGTCTTGTCTTGTCTTGTCTTGTCTTGTCTTGTCTTGTCTTGTCTTGTCTTGTCTTGTCTTGTCTTGTCTTGTCTTGTCTTGTCTTGTCTTGTCTTGTCTTGTCTTGTCTTGTCTTGTCTTGTGATGTCATGTCGTGTGTTGTGTTGTCTTGTCTTGTCTTGTATTGTCTTGTCTTGTCTTGTCTTGTCTTGTCTTGTCTTGTCTTGTCTTGTCTTGGCTTGTCTTGTCTTGTCTTGTCTTGACTTGTCTTGTCTTGTCTTGTCTTGTCTTGTCTTGTCTTGTCTTGTCTTGTCTTGTCTTGTCTTGTCTTGTTTTGTCTTGTCTTGTCTTGTCTTGTCTTGTTTTGTCTTGTCTTGTCTTGTCTTGTTTTGTCTTGTCTTGTCTTGTCTTGTCATGTCGTGTGTTGTGTTGTTTTGTCTTGTCATGTCTTATATTGTCTTGTCTTGTCTTGTGATGTCATGTCGTGTGTTGTCTTGTTTCGTCTTGTCTTGTCTTGTCTTGTCTTGTCTTGTCTTGTCTTGTCTTTTCTTTTCTTGTCTTGTCTTGTCTTGTTTTGTCTTGTCTTGTCTTGTCTTGTCTTGTCTTGTCTTGTCTTGTCTTGTCTTGTCTTGTCTTGTCTTGTCTTGTCTTGTCTTTTCTTGTCTTGTCTTGTCTTGTCTTGTTTTGTCTTGTCTTGTCTTGTCTTGTCTTGTCTTGTCTTGTCTTGTCTTGTCATGTCGTGTCATGTCATGTGTTGTGTTGTGTTGTTTTGTCTTGTTTTGTCTTGTCTTGTCTTGTCTTGTCTTGTCTTGTCTTGTCTTGTCTTGTCTTGTCTTGTCTTGTCTTGTCTTGTCTTGTCTTGTCTTGTCTTGTCTTGTCTTGTCTTGTCTTGTCTTGTCTTGTCTTGTCTTGTCTTGTCTTGTCTTGTCTTGTCTTGTCTTGTCTTGTCTTGTCTTGTCTTGTCTTGTCTTGTCTTGTCTTGTCTTGTCTTGTCTTGTCTTGTCTTGTCTTGTCTTGTCTTGTCTTGTCTTGTCTTGTCTTGTCTTGTCTTGTCTTGTCTTGTCTTGTCTTGTCTTGTCTTGTCTTGTCTTGTCATGTCGTGTGTTGTGTTGTTTTGTCTTGTCATGTCTTATATTGTCTTGTCTTGTCTTGTCTTGTCTTGTCTTGTCTTGTCTTGTCTTTTCTTTTCTTGTCTTGTCTTGTCTTGTCTTGTCTTGTTTTGTCTTGTCTTGTCTTGTCTTGTCTTGTCTTGTCTTGTCTTGTCTTGTCTTGTCTTGTCTTGTCTTGTCTTGTCATGTCGTGTGTTGTGTTGTCTTGTCTTGTCTTGTATTGTCTTGTCTTGTCTTGTCTTGTCTTGTCTTGTCTTGTCTTGTCTTGTCTTGGCTTGTCTTGTCTTGTCTTGTCTTGACTTGTCTTGTCTTGTCTTGTCTTGTCTTGTCTTGTCTTGTCTTGTCTTGTCTTGTCTTGTCTTGTCTTGTCTTGTCTTGTCTTGTCTTGTCTTGTTTTGTCTTGTCTTGTCTTGTCTTGTCTTGTTTTGTCTTGTCTTGTCTTGTCTTGTTTTGTCTTGTCTTGTCTTGTCTTGTCATGTCGTGTGTTGTGTTGTTTTGTCTTGTCATGTCTTATATTGTCTTGTCTTGTCTTGTGATGTCATGTCGTGTGTTGTCTTGTTTTGTCTTGTCTTGTCTTGTCTTTTCTTTTCTTGTCTTGTCTTGTCTTCTTTTGTCTTGTCTTGTCTTGTCTTGTCTTGTCTTCTTTTGTCTTGTCTTGTCTTGTCTTGTCTTGTCTTGTCTTGTCTTGTCTTGTCTTGTCTTGTCTTGTCTTGTCTTGTCTTGTCTTGTCTTGTCTTGTCTTGTCTTGTCTTGTCTTGTCTTGTCTTGTCTTGTCTTGTCTTGTCTTGTCTTGTCTTGTCTTGTCTTGTCTTGTCTTGTCATGTCGTGTGTTGTGTTGTTTTGTCATGTCTTATATTGTCTTGTCATGTCGTGTGTTGTGTTGTTTTGTCTTGTCATGTCTTATATTGTCTTGTCTTGTCTTGTGATGTCATGTCGTGTGTTGTCTTGTTTTGTCTTGTCTTGTCTTGTGATGTCATGTCGTGTCATGTCATGTGTTGTGTTGTTTCGTCTTGTTTTGTCTTGTTTTGTCTTGTCTTGTCTTGTCTTGTCTTGTCTTGTCTTGTCTTGTCTTGTCTTGTCTTGTCTTGTCATGTCGTGTGTTGTGTTGTTTTGTCTTGTCATGTCTTATATTGTCTTGTCTTGTCTTGTCTTGTCTTGTCTTGTCTTGTCTTGTCTTGTCTTGTCTTTTCTTTTCTTGTCTTGTCTTGTCTTGTCTTGTTTTGTCTTGTCTTGTCTTGTCTTGTCATGTCTTGTCTTGTCTTGTCTTGTCTTGTCTTGTCTTGTCTTGTCTTGTCTTGTCTTGTCTTGTCTTGTCTTGTCTTGTCTTGTGATGTCATGTCGTGTGTTGTGTTGTCTTGTCTTGTCTTGTATTGTCTTGTCTTGTCTTGTCTTGTCTTGTCTTGTCTTGTCTTGGCTTGGCTTGTCTTGTCTTGTCTTGACTTGTCTTGTCTTGTCTTGTCTTGTCTTGTCTTGTCTTGTCTTGTCTTGTCTTGTCTTGTCTTGTCTTGTTTTGTCTTGTCTTGTCTTGTTTGGTCTTGTCTTGTTTTGTCTTGTCTTGTCTTGTCTTGTATTGTCTTGTCTTGTCTTGTCTTGTCTTGTCTTGTCTTGTCTTGTCTTGTCTTGTCTTGTCTTGTCTTGACTTTTCTTGTCTTGTCTTGTCTTGTCTTGTCTTGTCTTGTCTTGTCTTGTCTTGTCTTGTCTTGTCTTGTCTTGTCTTGTCTTGTCTTGTCTTGTCTTGTCTTGTCTTGTCTTGTCTTGTCTTGTCTTGTCTTGTCTTGTCTTGTCTTGTCTTGTCTTGTCTTGTCTTGTCTTGTCTGGTCTTGTCTGGTCTTGTCTTGTCTGGTCTTGTCTGGTCTTGTCTTGTCTTGTCTTGTCTTGTCTTGTCTTGTCTTGTCTTGTCTTGTCTTGTCTTGTCTTGTCTTGTCTTGTCTTGTCTTGTTTTGTCGTGTCATGTCATGTCTTGTCTTGTCATGTCATGTCATGTCTTGTGTTGCTTTGTCTTGTCTTGTCTTATCTTGTCTTGTCTTGTCTTGTCTTGTCTTGTCTTGTCATATCTTGTCCTGTCGTGTGTTGTGTTGTTTTGTCTTATCTTGTCTTGTCTTGTTTTGTCTTGTCTTGTCTTGTCTTGTCTTGTCCTGTCTGGCCTTGTCTTGTCTTGTCTTATCTTCTTAATTAATTTAAAAACAAATCAAACAGAATTGTCTTGTCTTGTCTGGCCTTGTCATGTCTTGTCTTATCTTCTTAATTAATTTAAAACCAAATCAAACAGAATTGTCTTGTCTTGTCTTGTCGTGTCTTGTCGTGTCTTGTCGTGTCTTGTCGTGTCTTGTCGTGTCTTGTCTTGTCTTGTCTTCTCTTGTCTTGTCTTGTCGTGTCTTGTCGTGTCTTGTCGTGTCTTGTCTTGTCTTCTCTTGTCTTGTCTTGTCTTGTCTTGTCTTGTCTTGTCATATCTTGTCCTGTCGTGTGTTGTGTTGTTTTGTCTTATCTTGTCTTGTCTTGTTTTGTCTTGTCTTGTCTTGTCTTGTCTTGTCCTGTCTGGCCTTGTCTTGTCTTGTCTTATCTTCTTAATTAATTTAAAAACAAATCAAACAGAATTGTCTTGTCTTGTCTGGCCTTGTCATGTCTTGTCTTATCTTCTTAATTAATTTAAAAACAAATCAAACAGAATTGTCTTGTCTTGTCTTGTCGTGTCTTGTCGTGTCTTGTCGTGTCTTGTCGTGTCTTGTCGTGTCTTGTCTTGTCTTGTCTTGTCTTGTCTTGTCTTGTCCTGTCTGGCCTTGTCTTGTCTTGTCTTATCTTCTTAATTAATTTAAAAACAAATCAAACGGAATTGTCTTGTCTTGTCTGGCCTTGTCATGTCTTGTCTTATCTTCTTAATTAATTTAAAAACAAATCAAACAGAATTGTCTTGTCTTGTCTTGTCGTGTCTTGTCTTGTCTTGTCCTGTCATGTCATGTCTTGTCTTGTCTTGTCTTGTCGTGTCTTGTCTTGTCTTGTCTTGTCTTGTCTTGTCTTGTCTTGTCTTGTCTTGTCTTGTCTTGTCTTGTCATGTCCTGTCATGTCATGTGTTGTGTTGTTTTGTCTTGTTTTGTCTTGTCTTGTCATGTCTTGTCTTGTCTTGTCTTGTCTTGTCTTGTCTTTTCATGTCGTGTCATGTCATGTGTTGTTTTGTTTTGTCTTGTTTTGTCTTGTTTTGTCTTGTTTTGTCTTGTTTTGTCTTGTCTTGTCTTGTCTTGTCTTGTCATGTCGTGTGTTGTGTTGTTTTGTCTTGTCATGTCTTATATTGTCTTGTCTTGTGATGTCATGTCGTGCGTTGTGTTGTTTTGTCTTGTATTGTCTTGTCTTGTCTTGTTTTGTCTTGTCTTGTCTTGTCTTGTCTTGTCTTGTCATGTCATGTCATGTCATACGTGTGTTGTGTTGTTTTGTCTTGTCTTATTTTGTCTTGTCATGTCTTATCTTGTCTTGTCTTGTCTTGTGATGTCATGTCGTGTGTGGTGTTGTTTTGTCTTGTCTTGCCTTGTCTTGTCTTGTCATGTCATGTCATGTCATACGTGTTTTGTGTTGTTTTGCCTTGTCATGTCTTATCATGTCTTGTCTTGTTTTGTCTTGTATTGTCATGTCTTATATTGTCTTGTCTTGTCATGTCATATCATGTCGTGTGTTGTGTTGTTTTGTCTTGTCATGTTTTGTCTTGTCTTGTCTTGTCTTGTTTTATGTTGTCTTGTCTTTTCTTGTCTTGTCTTGTCTTGTTTTGTCTTGTCTTGTCTTGTCTTGTTTTGTCTTGTCTTGTCTTGTCTTGTCATGTCGTGTGTTGTGTTGTTTTGTCTTGTCATGTCTTATATTGTCTTGTCTTGTCTTGTGATGTCATGTCGTGTGTTGTCTTGTTTTGTCTTGTCTTGTCTTGTCTTGTCTTGTCTTGTCTTTTCTTGTCTTGTCTTGTCTTGTCTTGTTTTGTCTTGTCTTGTCTTGTCTTGTCTTGTCTTGTCTTGTCTTGTCATGTCGTGTCATGTCATGTGTTGTGTTGTGTTCTTTTGTCTTGTTTTGTCTTGTCTTGTCTTGTCTTGTCATGTCGTGTGTTGTGTTGTTTTGTCATGTCTTATATTGTCTTGTCATGTCGTCTGTTGTGTTGTTTTGTCTTGTCATGTCTTGTGATGTCATGTCGTGTGTTGTCTTGTTTTGTCTTGTCTTGTCTTGTGATGTCATGTCGTGTCATGTCATGTGTTGTGTTGTTTCGTCTTGTTTTGTCTTGTCTTGTCTTGTCTTGTCTTGTCTTGTCTTGTCATGTCGTGTGTTGTGTTGTTTTGTCTTGTCATGTCTTATATTGTCTTGTCTTGTCTTGTCTTGTCTTGTCTTGTCTTGTCTTGTCTTTTCTTTTCTTGTCTTGTCTTGTCTTGTTTTGTCTTGTCTTGTCTTGTCTTGTCTTGTCTTGTCTTGTCTTGTCTTGTCTTGTCTTGTCTTGTCTTGTCTTGTCTTGTCTTGTCTTGTCTTGTGATGTCATGTCGTGTGTTGTGTTGTTTTGTCTTGTCTTGTCTTGTCTTGTCTTGTCTTGTCTTGTCTTGTCTTGTCTTGTCTTGTCTTGTCTTGTCTTGTCTTTTCTTTTCTTTTCTTGTCTTGTCTTGTCTGGTCTTGTCTTGTCTTGTCTGGTCTTATCTTGTCTTGTCTTGTCCTGTCCTGTCTTGTCTTGTCTTTTCTTGTCTTGTCTTGTCTTTTCTTGTCTTGTCCTGTCATGTCATGTCATGTGTTGTGTTGTTTTGTCTTGTCTTGTCTTGTTTTGTCTTGTCTTGTCTTGTTTTGTCTTGTTTTGTCTTGTCTTGTCTTGTCTTGTCTTGTCTTGTCTTGTCTTGTCTTGTCTTGTCTTGTCTTGTCTTGTTTTATGTTGTCTTGTCTTGTCTTGTTTTGTCATGTAATGTCATGTCGTGTGTTGTGTTGTTTTGTCTTGTCATGTCTTATATTGTCTTGTCTTGTCTTGTCTTGTCTTGTGATGTCATGTCGTGTGTTGTGTTGTTTTGTCTTGTCTTGTCTCGTCTTGTCTTGTCTTGTCTTGTCTTGTCTTGTCTTGTCTTGTCTTGTCTTGTCTTGTCTTTTCTTTTCTTTTCTTGTCTTGTCTTGTCTGGTCTTGTCTTGTCTTGTCTGGTCTTATCTTGTCTTGTCCTGTCTAGTCATGTCTTGTCTTGTCTTGTCTTGTCTTGTCTTGTCTTGTCTTGTCTTGTCTTGTCATGTCATGTCGTGTCATGTCATGTCATGTCATGTCATGTGTTGTGTTGTGTTGTGTTGTTTCCTCTTGTTTTGGCTTGTCTTGTCTTGTCTTGTCTTGACTTGTCTTGTCTTGTCTTGTCTTGTCTTGTCTTGTCTTGTCTTGTCTTGTCTTGTCTTGTCTTGTCTTGTCTTGTCTTGTCTTGTCTTGTCTTGTCTTGTCTTGTCTTGTCTTGTCTTGTCTTGTCTTGTCTTGTCTTGTCTTGTCTTGTCTTGTCTTGTCTTGTCTTGTCTTGTCTTGTCTTGTCTTGTCTTGTCTTGTCTTGTCTTGTCTTGTCTTGTCTTGTCTTGTCTTGTCTTGTCTTGTCTTGTCTTGTCTTGTCTTGTCTTGTCTTGTCTTGTCTTGTCTTGTCTTGTCTTGTCTTGTCTTGTCTTGTCTTGTCTTGTCTTGTCTTGTCTTGTCTTGTCTTGTCTTGTCTTGTCTTGTCTTGTCTTGTCTTGTCTTGTCTTGTCTTGTCTTGTCTTGTCTTGTCTTGTCTTGTCTTGTCTTGTCTTGTCTTGTCTTGTCTTGTCTTGTCTTGTCTTGTCTTGTCTTGTCTTGTCTTGTCTTGTCTTGTCTTGTCTTGTCTTGTCTTGTCTTGTCTTGTCTTGTCTTGTCTTGTCTTGTCATGTCGTGTGTTGTGTTGTCTTGTCATGTCTTATATTGTCTTGTCTTGTCTTGTCTTGTCTTGTGATGTCATGTCGTGTGTTGTGTTGTTTTGTCTTGTCTTGTCTCGTCTTGTCTTGTCTTGTCTTGTCTTGTCTTGTCTTGTCTTGTCTTGTCTTGTCTTGTCTTTTCTTTTCTTGTCTTGTCTTGTCTTGTCTGGTCTTGTCTTGTCTTGTCTGGTCTTATCTTGTCTTGTCCTGTCTAGTCATGTCTTGTCTTGTCTTGTCTTGTCTTGTCTTGTCTTGTCTTGTCTTGTCTTGTCATGTCATGTCGTGTCATGTCATGTCATGTCATGTCATGTGTTGTGTTGTGTTGTGTTGTTTCCTCTTGTTTTGTCTTGTCTTGTCTTGTCTTGTATTGTCTTGTCTTGTCTTGTCTTGTCTTGTCTTGTCTTGTCTTGTCTTGTCTTGTCTTGTCTTGTCTTGTCTTGTCTTGTCTTGTCTTGTCTTGTCTTGTCTTGTCTTGTCTTGTCTTGTCTTGTCTTGTCTTGTCTTGTCTTGTCTTGTCTTGTCTTGTCTTGTCTTGTCTTGTCTTGTCTTGTCTTATTTTGCCTTGTCTTGTCTTGTCTTGTCTTGTCATGTTTTGTCATGTAATGTCATGTCGTGTGTTGTGTTGTTTTGTCTTGTCGTGTCTTCTCCTTGTCTTGTGATGTCATGTCGTGTGTTGTGTTGTTTTGTCTTGTCTTGTCTTGTCTTGTCTTGTCTTGTCTTGTCTTGTCTTGTCTTGTCTTGTCTTGTCTTGTCTTTTCTTTTCTTGTCTTGTCTTGTCTTGTCTGGTCTTGTCTTGTCTTGTCTTGTCTTGTCTTGTCTTGTCTTGTCTTGTCTTGTCTTGTCTTGTCTTGTCTTGTCTTGTCTTGTCTTGTCTTGTCTTGTCTTGTCTTGTCTTGTCTTGTCTTGTCTTGTCTTCTCTTGTCTTGTCTTTTCTTGTCTTGTCTTGTCTTGTCTTGTCTTGTCTTGTCTTGTCTTGTCATGTCGTGTGTTGTGTTGTTTTGTCATGTCTTATATTGTCTTGTCATGTCGTGTGTTGTGTTGTTTTGTCTTGTCATGTCTTATATTGTCTTGTCTTGTCTTGTGATGTCATGTCTTGTGATGTCATGTCGTGTCATGTCATGTGTTGTGTTGTTTCGTCTTGTTTTGTCTTGTTTTGTCTTGTTTTGTCTTGTCTTGTCTTGTCTTGTCTTGTCTTGTCTTGTCTTGTCTTGTCTTGTCTTGTCTTGTCTTGTCTTGTCTTGTCTTGTCTTGTCTTGTCTTGTCTTGTCTTGTCTTGTCTTGTCTTGTCTTGTCTTGTCTTGTCTTGTCTTGTCTTGTCTTGTCTTGTCTTGTCTTGTCTTGTCTTGTCTTGTCTTGTCTTGTCTTGTCTTGTCTTGTCTTGTCTTGTCTTGTCATGTCGTGTGTTGTGTTGTTTTGTCTTGTCATGTCTTATATTGTCTTGTCTTGTCTTGTCTTGTCTTGTCTTGTCTTGTCTTGTCTTGTCTTGTCTTGTCTTGTGATGTCATGTCGTGTCATGTCATGTGTTGTGTTGTTTCGTCTTGTTTTGTCTTGTCTTGTCTTGTCTTGTCTTGTCTTGTCTTGTCTTGCCATGTCGTGTTTTGTTTTGTTTTGTCTTGTCATGTCTTATATTGTCTTGTCTTGTCTTGTCTTGTCTTGTCTTGTCTTGTCTTTTCTTTTCTTGTCTTGTCTTGTCTTGTTTTGTCTTGTCTTGTCTTGTCTTGTCTTGTCTTGTCTTGTCTTGTCTTGTCTTGTCTTGTCTTGTCTTGTCTTGTCTTGTCTTGTCTTGTCTTGTCTTGTCTTGTGATGTCATGTCGTGTGTTGTGTTGTCTTGTCTTGTCTTGTCTTGTCTGGTCTTGTCTTGTCTTGTCTGGTCTTATCTTGTCTTGTCTTGTCCTGTCCTGTCTTGTCTTGTCTTTTCTTGTCTTGTCTTGTCTTTTCTTGTCTTGTCCTGTCATGTCATGTCATGTGTTGTGTTGTTTTGTCTTGTCTTGTCTTGTTTTGTCTTGTCTTGTCTTGTTTTGTCTTGTTTTGTCTTGTCTTGTCTTGTCTTGTCTTGTCTTGTCTTGTCTTGTCTTGTCTTGTCTTGTCTTGTTTTATGTTGTCTTGTCTTGTTTTGTCATGTAATGTCATGTCGTGTGTTGTGTTGTTTTGTCTTGTCATGTCTTATATTGTCTTGTCTTGTCTTGTCTTGTCTTGTGATGTCATGTCGTGTGTTGTGTTGTTTTGTCTTGTCTTGTCTCGTCTTGTCTTGTCTTGTCTTGTCTTGTCTTGTCTTGTCTTGTCTTGTCTTGTCTTGTCTTGTCTTTTCTTTTCTTGTCTTGTCTTGTCTTGTCTGGTCTTGTCTTGTCTTGTCTGGTCTTATCTTGTCTTGTCCTGTCTAGTCATGTCTTGTCTTGTCTTGTCTTGTCTTGTCTTGTCTTGTCTTGTCTTGTCTTGTCATGTCATGTCGTGTCATGTCATGTCATGTCATGTCATGTGTTGTGTTGTGTTGTGTTGTTTCCTCTTGTTTTGTCTTGTCTTGTCTTGTCTTGTCTTGTCTTGTCTTGTCTTGTCTTGTCTTGGCTTGTCTTGTCTTGTCTTGTCTTGACTTGTCTTGTCTTGTCTTGTCTTGTCTTGTCTTGTCTTGTCTTGTCTTGTCTTGTCTTGTCTTGTCTTGTCTTGTCTTGTCTTGTCTTGTCTTGTCTTGTCTTGTCTTGTCTTGTCTTGTCTTGTCTTGTCTTGTCTTGTCTTGTCTTGTCTTGTCTTGTCTTGTCTTGTCTTGTCTTGTCTTGTCTTGTCTTGTCTTGTCTTGTCTTGTCTTGTCTTGTCTTGTCTTGTCTTGTCTTGTCTTGTCTTGTCTTGTCTTGTCTTGTCTTGTCTTGTCTTGTCTTGTCTTGTCTTGTCTTGTCTTGTCTTGTCTTGTCTTGTCTTGTCTTGTCTTGTCTTGTCTTGTCTTGTCTTGTCTTGTCTTGTCTTGTCTTGTCTTGTCTTGTCTTGTCTTGTCTTGTCTTGTCTTGTCTTGTCTTGTCTTGTCTTGTCTTGTCTTGTCTTGTCTTGTCTTGTCTTGTCTTGTCTTGTCTTGTCTTGTCTTGTCTTGTCTTGTCTTGTCTTGTCTTGTCTTGTCTTGTCTTGTCTTGTCTTGTCTTGTCTTGTCTTGTCTTGTCTTGTCTTGTCTTGTCTTGTCTTGTCTTGTCTTGTCTTGTCTTGTCTTGTCTTGTCTTGTCTTGTCTTGTCTTGTCTTGTCTTGTCTTGTCTTGTCTTGTCTTGTCTTGTCTTGTCTTGTCTTGTCTTGTCTTGTCTTATTTTGCCTTGTCTTGTCTTGTCTTGTCTTGTCATGTTTTGTCATGTAATGTCATGTCGTGTGTTGTGTTGTTTTGTCTTGTCGTGTCTTCTCCTTGTCTTGTGATGTCATGTCGTGTGTTGTGTTGTTTTGTCTTGTCTTGTCTTGTCTTGTCTTGTCTTGTCTTGTCTTGTCTTGTCTTGTCTTGTCTTGTCTTTTCTTTTCTTGTCTTGTCTTGTCTTGTCTGGTCTTGTCTTGTCTTGTCTTGTCTTGTCTTGTCTTGTCTTGTCTTGTCTTGTCTTGTCTTGTCTTGTCTTGTCTTGTCTTGTCTTGTCTTGTCTTGTCTTGTCTTGTCTTGTCTTGTCTTGTCTTGTCTTGTCTTGTCTTGTCTTGTCTTGTCTTGTCTTGTCTTGTCTTGTCTTGTCTTGTCTTGTCTTGTCTTGTCTTGTCTTGTCTTGTCTTCTCTTGTCTTGTCTTTTCTTGTCTTGTCTTGTCTTGTCTTGTCTTGTCTTGTCATGTCGTGTGTTGTGTTGTTTTGTCATGTCTTATATTGTCTTGTCATGTCGTGTGTTGTGTTGTTTTGTCTTGTCATGTCTTATATTGTCTTGTCTTGTCTTGTGATGTCATGTCGTGTGTTGTCTTGTTTTGTCTTGTCTTGTCTTGTGATGTCATGTCGTGTCATGTCATGTGTTGTGTTGTTTCGTCTTGTTTTGTCTTGTTTTGTCTTGTCTTGTCTTGTCTTGTCTTGTCTTGTCTTGTCTTGTCTTGTCTTATCTTGTCTTGTCTTGTCTTGTCTTGTCTTGTCTTGTCTTGTCTTGTCTTGTCTTGTCTTGTCTTGTCATGTCGTGTGTTGTGTTGTTTTGTCTTGTCATGTCTAATATTGTCTTGTCTTGTCTTGTCTTGTCTTGTCTTGTCTTGTCTTGTCTTGTCTTGCCTTGTCTTGTCTTGTCTTGTCTTGTCTTGTCTTGTCTTCTCTTGTCTTGTCTTGTCTTGTCTTGTCTTGTCTTGTCTTGTCTTGTCTTGTCTTGTCTTGTCTTGTCTTGTCTTGTCTTGTCTTGTCTTGTCTTGTCTTGTCTTGTCTTGTCTTGTCTTGTCTTGTCTTGTCTTGTCTTGTCTTGTCTTGTCTTGTCTTGTCTTGTCTTGTCTTGTCTTGTCTTGTCTTGTCTTGTCTTGTCTTGTCTTGTCTTGTCTTGTCTTGTCTTGTCTTGTCTTGTCTTGTCTTGTCTTGTCTTGTCTTGTCTTGTCTTGTCTTGTCTTGTCTTGTCTTGTCTTGTCTTGTCTTGTCTTGTCTTGTCTTGTCTTGTCTTGTCTTGTCTTGTCTTGTCTTGTCTTGTCTTGTCTTGTCTTGTCTTGTCTTGTCTTGTCTTGTCTTGTCTTGTCTTGTCTTGTCTTGTCTTGTCTTGTCTTGTCTTGTCTTGTCTTGTCTTGTCTTGTCTTGTCTTATTTTGCCTTGTCTTGTCTTGTCTTGTCTTGTCTTGTCTTGTCATGTTTTGTCATGTAATGTCATGTCGTGTGTTGTGTTGTTTTGTCTTGTCGTGTCTTCTCCTTGTCTTGTGATGTCATGTCGTGTGTTGTGTTGTTTTGTCTTGTCTTGTCTTGTCTTGTCTTGTCTTGTCTTGTCTTGTCTTGTCTTGTCTTGTCTTGTCTTGTCTTGTCTTGTCTTGTCTTGTCTTGTCTTTTCTTTTCTTGTCTTGTCTTGTCTGGTCTTATCTTGACTTGTCTTGTCCTGTCTTGTCTTGTTTTGTCTTGTCTTGTCTTGTCTTGTCTTGTCTCGTCTTGTCTTTTCTTGTCTTGTCCTGTCTTGTCTTGTCTTGTCATGTCTTGTCTTGTGTTGCTTTGTCTTGTCTTGTCATGTCATGTGTTGCGTTGTGTTGTTTTGTCTTGTCTTGTCATGTCATGTCATGTCGTGTCTTGTGTTGCTTTGTCTTGTCTTGTCATGTCGTGTGTTGTGTTGTTTTGTCTTGTCTTGTTGTGTATTGTCATGTCTTATATTGTCTTGTCTTGTCATGTCATGTCATGCCATGTCATGTCATGTCGTGTGTTGTGTTGTTTAGTGTTGTTTTGTCTTGTCATGTCTTGTCTTGTCTTGTCTTGTCTTGTCATGTCTTGTCTTGTCTAGTCTTGTCTTGTCTAGTCTTGTCTTGTCTTGTCTTGTCTTGTCTTGTCTTGTCTTGTCTTGTCTTGTCTTGTCTTGTCTTGTCTTGTCTTGTCTTGTCTTGTCTTGTCTTGTCTTGTCTTGTCTTGTCTTGTCTTGTCTTGTCTTGTCTTGTCATGTCTTGTCTTGTCTTGTCTTGTCTTGTCTTGTCTTGTCTTGTCTTGTCTTGTCTTGTCTTGTCTTGTCTTGTCTTGTCTTGTCTTGTCTTGTCTTGTCTTGTCTTGTCTTGTCTTGTCTTGTCTTGTCTTGTCTTGTCTTGTCTTGTCTTGTCTTGTCTTGTCTTGTCTTGTCTTGTCTTGTCTTGTCTTGTCTTGTCATGTCTTGTCATGTCTTGTCTTGTCTTGTCTTGTCATGTCTTGTCTTGTCTTGTCTTGTCTTGTCTTGTCTTGTCTTGTCTTGTCTTGTCTTGTCTTGTCTTGTCTTGCCTTGTCTTGTCTTGTCTTGTCTTGTCTTGTCTTGTCTTGTCTTGTCTTGTCTTGTCTTGTCTTGTCTTGTCTTGTCTTGTCTTGTCTTGTCTTGTCTTGTCTTGTCTTGTCTTGTCTTGTCTTGTCTTGTCTTGTCTTGTCTTGTCTTGTCTTGTCTTGTCTTGTCTTGTCTTGTCTTGTCTTGTCTTGTCTTGTCTTGTCTTGTCTTGTCTTGTCTTGTCTTGTCTTGTCTTGTCTTGTCTTGTCTTGTCTTGTCTTGTCTTGTCTTGTCTTGTCTTGTCTTGTCTTGTCTTGTCTTGTCTTGTCTTGTCTTGTCTTGTCTTGTCTTGTCTTGTCTTGTCTTGTCTTGTCTTGTCTTGTCTTGTCTTGTCTTGTCTTGTCTTGTCTTGTCTTGTCTTGTCTTGTCTTGTCTTGTCTTGTCTTGTCTTGTCTTGTCTTGTCTTGTCTTGTCTTGTCTTGTCTTGTCTTGTCTTGTCTTGTCTTGTCTTGTCTTGTCTTGTCTTGTCTTGTCTTGTCTTGTCTTGTCTTGTCTTGTCTTGTCTTGTCTTGTCTTGTCTTGTCTTGTCTTGTCTTGTCTTGTCTTGTCTTGTCTTGTCTTGTCTTGTCTTGTCTTATTTTGCCTTGTCTTGTCTTGTCTTGTCTTGTCTTGTCTTGTCATGTTTTGTCATGTAATGTCATGTCGTGTGTTGTGTTGTTTTGTCTTGTCGTGTCTTCTCCTTGTCTTGTCTTGTCATGTCGTGTGTTGTGTTGTTTAGTCTTGTCATGTCTTATTTTGTCTTGTCTTGTCTTGTCTTGTGATGTCATGTCGTGTGTTGTGTTGTTTTGTCTTGTATTGTCTTGTCTTGTCTTGTCATGTCTTATATTGTCTTGTCTTGTCTTGTCTTGTGTTGTGATGTCATGTCGTGTGTTGTGTTGTTTTGTCTTGTCTTGTCTTGTCTTGTCCTGTCCTGTCCTGTCCTGTCTTGTCTTGTCTTGTCTTGTCTTGTCTTGTCTCGTCTTGTCTTGTCTTCTCCTGTCCTGACGTGTGTTGTGTTGTTTTGTCTTGTCTTGTTTTGTCTTGTCTGACAATTGTCTTGTCATGTCTTATCTTGTCTTGTCTTGTCTTGTCCTGTCCTGTCGTGTGTTGTGTTGTTTTGTCTTGTCTTGTGTTGTTTTGTCGTGTCATGTCTTGTCTTGTCTTGTCCTGTCCTGTCGTGTGTTGTGTTGTTTTGTCTTGTCTTGTCTTGTCATGTCATGTCATGTCGTGTCTTGTGTTGCTTTGTCTTGTCTTGTCTTGTCTTGTCATGTCGTGTGTTGTGTTGTTTTGTCTTGTCATGTCTTGTCTTGTCATGTCATGTCTTGTCTTGTCTTGTCTTGTTTTGTCTTGTCTTGTCTTGTTTTGTCTTTTCTTGTCTTGTCTTGTCTTGTCTTGTCTTGTCTTGTCTTGTCATGTCATGTCTTGTCTTGTCTTGTTTTGTCTTGTCTTGTCTTGTTTTGTCTTGTCATGTCTTGTCATGTCTTGTCATGTCTTGTCTTGTCTTGTCTTGTCTTGTCTTGTCTTGTCTTGTCTTGTCTTGTCTTGTCTTGTCTTGTCTTGTTGTTTTGTCTTGTCTTGTTTTGTCTTGTCTGACAATTGTCTTGTCATGTCTTATCTTGTCTTGTCTTGTCTTGTCCTGTCCTGTCGTGTGTTGTGTTGTTTTGTCTTGTCTTGTGTTGTTTTGTCGTGTCATGTCTTGTCTTGTCTTGTCCTGTCCTGTCGTGTGTTGTGTTGCTTTGTCTTGTCTTGTCATGTCATGTGTTGCGTTGTGTTGTTTTGTCTTGTCTTGTCATGTCATGTCATGTCGTGTCTTGTGTTGCTTTGTCTTGTCTTGTCATGTCGTGTGTTGTGTTGTTTTGTCTTGTCTTGTTGTGTATTGTCATGTCTTATATTGTCTTGTCTTGTCATGTCATGTCATGTCATGTCATGTCATGTCGTGTGTTGTGTTGTTTAGTGTTGTTTTGTCTTGTCATGTCTTGTCTTGTCTTGTCTTGTCATGTCTTGTCTTGTCTAGTCTTGTCTTGTCTTGTCTTGTCTTGTCTTGTCTTGTCTTGTCTTGTCTTGTCTTGTCTTGTCTTGTCTTGTCTTGTCTTGTCTTGTCTTGTCTTGTCTTGTCTTGTCTTGTCTTGTCTTGTCTTGTCTTGTCTTGTCTTGTCTTGTCTTGTCTTGTCATGTCTTGTCTTGTCTTGTCTTGTCTTGTCTTGTCTTGTCTTGTCTTGTCTTGTCTTGTCTTGTCTTGTCTTGTCTTGTCTTGTCTTGTCTTGTCTTGTCTTGTCTTGTCTTGTCTTGTCTTGTCTTGTCTTGTCTTGTCTTGTCTTGTCTTGTCTTGTCTTGTCTTGTCTTGTCTTGTCTTGTCTTGTCTTGTCTTGTCTTGTCTTGTCTTGTCTTGTCTTGTCATGTCTTGTCTTGTCTTGTCTTGTCTTGTCATGTCTTGTCTTGTCTTGTCATGTCTTGTCTTGTCTTGTCTTGTCTTGTCTTGTCTTGTCTTGTCTTGTCTTGTCTTGTCTTGTCTTGTCTTGTCTTGTCTTGTCTTGTCTTGTCTTGTCTTGTCTTGTCTTGTCTTGTCTTGTCTTGTCTTGTCTTGTCTTGTCTTGTCTTGTCTTGTCTTGTCTTGTCTTGTCTTGTCTTGTCTTGTCTTGTCTTGTCTTGTCTTGTCTTGTCTTGTCTTGTCTTGTCTTGTCTTGTCTTGTCTTGTCTTGTCTTGTCTTGTCTTGTCTTGTCTTGTCTTGTCTTGTCTTGTCTTGTCTTGTCTTGTCTTGTCTTGTCCTGTCTTGTCTTGTCTTGTCTTATTTTGCCTTGTCTTGTCTTGTCATGTTTTGTCATGTAATGTCATGTCGTGTGTTGTGTTGTTTTGTCTTGTCGTGTCTTCTCCTTGTCTTGTCTTGTCATGTCGTGTGTTGTGTTGTTTAGTCTTGTCGTGTCTTATTTTGTCTTGTCTTGTCTTGTCTTGTGATGTCATGTCGTGTGTTGTGTTGTTTTGTCTTGTATTGTCTTGTCTTGTCTTGTCATGTCTTATATTGTCTTGTCTTGTCTTGTCTTGTGTTGTGATGTCATGTCGTGTGTTGTGTTGTTTTGTCTTGTCTTGTCTTGTCTTGTCCTGTCCTGTCCTGTCCTGTCTTGTCTTGTCTTGTCTTGTCTCGTCTTGTCTTGTCTTCTCCTGTCCTGACGTGTGTTGTGTTGTTTTGTCTTGTCTTGTTTTGTCTTGTCTGACAATTGTCTTGTCATGTCTTATCTTGTCTTGTCTTGTCTTGTCCTGTCCTGTCGTGTGTTGTGTTGTTTTGTCTTGTCTTGTGTTGTTTTGTCGTGTCATGTCTTGTCTTGTCTTGTCCTGTCCTGTCGTGTGTTGTGTTGTTTTGTCTTGTCTTGTCTTGTCATGTCATGTCATGTCGTGTCTTGTGTTGCTTTGTCTTGTCTTGTCTTGTCTTGTCATGTCGTGTGTTGTGTTGTTTTGTCTTGTCATGTCTTGTCTTGTCATGTCATGTCTTGTCTTGTCTTGTCTTGTTTTGTCTTGTCTTGTCTTGTTTTGTCTTTTCTTGTCTTGTCTTGTCTTGTCTTGTCTTGTCTTGTCATGTCATGTCTTGTCTTGTCTTGTCTTGTTTTGTCTTGTCTTGTCTTGTTTTGTCTTGTCATGTCTTGTCTTGTCTTGTCTTGTCTTGTCTTGTCTTGTCTTGTCTTGTCTTGTCTTGTCTTGTCTTGTCTTGTCTTGTCTTGTCTTGTCTTGTCTTGTCTTGTCTTGCCTTGTCTTGTCTTGTCCTGTCGTGTGTTGTGTTGTTTTGTCTTGTCTTGTCTTGTCTTGTCTTGTCCTGTCTTGTCTTGTCTTGTCTTGCCTTGCCTTGCCTTGTCTTGTCTTATCTTGTCTTGTCTTGTCTTGTCGTATGTTGTGTTGTTTTGTCTTGTCTTGTTTTGTCTTGTCATGTCGTATGTTGTGCTGTTTTGCCTTGTCTTGTTTTGTCTTGTCTTGTCTTATATTGTCTTATATTGTCTTGTCTTGTCTTGTCATGTCATGTCGTGTGTTGTGTTGTTTAGTCTTGTTTAGTCTTGTTTTGTCTTGTCATGTCTTGTCTTGTCTTGTCATGGCTTGTCTTGTCTAGTCTTGTCTTGTCTTGTCTTGTCTTGTCTTGTCTTGTCTTGTCTTGTCTTGTCTTGTCTTGTCTTGTCTTGTCATGTCTTGTCTTGTCTTGTCTTGTCTTGTCTTGTCATGTCTTGTCTTGTCTTGTCTTGTCTTGTCTTGTCTTGTCTTGTCTTGTCTTGTCTTGTCTTGTCTTGTTTTGTCTTGTCTTGTCTTGTCTTGTCTTGTCTTGTCTGGTCTTGTCTTGTCTTGTCTTGTCTTGTTTTGTCTTGTCTTGTCTTGTCTTGTCTTGTCTTGTCTGGTCTTATCTTGTCTTGTCTTGTCCTGTCCTGTCCTGTCTTGTCTTGTCTTGTCTTGTCTTGTCTTGTCTTTTCTTGTCTTGTCTTGTCTTGTCTTGTCTTGTCATGTCATGTCATGTATTGTCTTGTCTTGTTTTGTCTTGTCTTGTCTTGTTTTGTCTTTTCTTGTCTTGTCTTGTCTTGTCTTGTCTTGTCTTGTTTTGTCTTGTCTTGTCTTGTCTTGTCTTGTCTTGTCTTGTCTTGTCTTGTCTTGTCTTGTCATGTCATGTCATGTCTTGTCTTGTCTTGTCTTGTCTTGTCTTGTTTTGTCTTGTTTTGTCTTGTCATGTCTTGTCTTGTCTTGTCTTGTCTTGTCTTGTCTTGTCTTGTCTTGTCTTGTCTTGTCTTGTCTTGTCTTGTCTTGTCTTGTCTTGTCTTGCCTTATCTTGTCTTGTCCTGTCGTGTGTTGTGTTGTTTTGTCTTGTCTTGTCTTGTCTTGGCTTGCCTTGTCTTGTCTTGTCTTGTCTTGTCTTGTCTTGTCTTGTCGTATGTTGTGTTGTTTTGTCTTGTCTTGTTTTGTCTTGTCATGTCGTATGTTGTGTTGTTTTGTCTTGTCTTGTCTTATATTGTCTTGTCATGTCATGTAATGTCATGTCGTGTGTTGTGTTGTTTAGTCTTGTTTTGTCTTGTCATGTCTTGTCTTGTCTTGTCTTGTCTTGTCATGTCTTGTCTTGTCTTGTCTTGTCTTGTCTTGTCTTGTCTTGTCTTGTCTTGTCTTGTCTTGTTTTTTCTTGTCTTGTCTTGTCTTGTCCTGTCGTGTGTTGTGTGTTTTTGTCTTGTCTTGTCTTGTCTTGTCTTGTCTTGTCTTGTCTTGTCTTGTCTTGTCTTGTCTTGTCTTGTCTTGTCCTGTCCTGTCTTGTCTTGTCTTGTCTTGTCTTGTCTTGTCTTGTCTTGTCTTGTCTTGTCTTGTCTTGTCTTGTCTTGTTTTGTCTTGTCTTGTCTTGTCTTGTCTTGTCTTGTCTTGTCTTGTCTTGTCTTGTCTTGTCTTGTCTTGTCTTGTCTTGTCTTGTCTTGTCTTGTCTTGTCTTGTCTTGTCTTGTCTTGTCTTGTCTTGTCTTGTCTTGTCTTGTCTTGTCTTGTCTTGTCTTGTCTTGTCTTGTCTTGTCTTGTCTTGTCTTGTCTTGTCTTGTCTTGTCTGGTCTTATCTTGTCTTGTCTTGTCCTGTCCTGTCTTGTCTTGTCTTGTCTTGTCTTGTCTTGTATTGTCTTGTCCTGTCTTGTCTTGTCTTGTCTTGTCCTGTCTTGTCTTGTCTTGTCTTGTCTTGTCTTGTCTTGTCTTGTCTTGTCTTGTCTTGTCTTGTCTTGTCTTGTCTTGTCTTGTCTTGTCTTGTCTTGTCTTGTCTTGTCTTGTCTTGTCTTGTCTTGTCTTGTCTTGTCTTGTCTTGTCTTGTCTTGTCTTGTCTTGTCTTGCCTTGTTTTGTCTTGTCTTGTCTTGTCTTGTCTTGTCTTGTCTTGTCTTATCTTGTCTTGTCTTGTCCTGTCATGTCTTGTCTTGTCTTGTCTTGTTTTGTCTTGTCATGTCTTGTTTTGTCTTGTCTTGTTTTGTCTTGTCTTGTCTTGTCTTGTCTTGTCTTGTCTTGTCTTGTCTTGTCTTGTCTTGTCTTGTCTTGTCTTGTCTTGTCTTGTCTTGTCTTGTCTTGTCTTGTCTTGTCTTGTCTTGTCTTGTCTTGTCTTGTCTTGTCTTGTCTTGTCTTGTCTTGTCTTGTCTTGTCTTGTCTTGTCTTGTCTTGTCTTGTCTTGTCTTTTCTTGTCTTGTCTTGTCTTGTCTTGTCTTGTCTTGTCTTGTCTTGTCTTGTCTTGTCTTGCCTTGTCTTGTCTTATCTTGTCTTGTCTTGTCTTGTCTTGTCTTGTCTTGTCTTGTCTTGTCTTGTCTTGTCTTGTCTTGTCTTGTCTTGTCTTGCCTTGTCTTGTCTTGTCCTGTCGTGTGTTGTGTTGTTTTGTCTTGTCTTGTCTTGTCTTGTCTTGTCTTGTCTTGCCTTGTCTTGTCTTGTCATGTCTTGTCTTGTCTTGTCTTGTCTTGTCTTGTCTTGTCTTGTCTTGTCTTGTCTTGTCGTATGTTGTGTTGTTTTGTCTTGTCTTGTTTTGTCTTGTCATGTCGTATGTTGTGTTGTTTTGTCTTGTCTTGTCTTATATTGTCTTATATTGTCTTGTCTTGTCTTGTCATGTCTTGTCTTGTTTTGTCTTGTCTTGTATTGTCTTGTTTTCTCATGTAATGTCATGTCGTGTGTTGTGTTGTTTTGTTTTGTCTTGTCTTGTCTTGTCTTGTCTTGTCTTGTCTTGTCTTGTCATGTCATGTCATGTGTTGTGTTGTTTTGTCTTGTCTTGTCATGTCATGTCATGTGTTGTGTTGTTTTGTCTTGTCTTGTCTTGTTTGGTCTTGTCTTGTCTTGTCTTGTCTTGTCTTGTCTTGTCTTGTCTTGTCTTGTCTTGTCTTGTCTTGTCTTGTCTTGTCTTGTCTTGTCTTGTCTTGTCTTGTCTTGTCTTGTCTTGTCTTGTCTTGTCTTGTCTTGTCTTGTCTTGTCTTGTCTTGTCTTGTCTTGTCTTGTCTTGTCTTGTCTTGTCTTGTCTTGTCTTGTCTTGTCTTGTCTTGTCTTGTCTTGTCTTGTCTTGTCTTGTCTTGTCTTGTCTTGTCTTGTCTTGTCTTGTCTTGTCTTGTCTTGCCTTGTCTTGTGTTGTCTTGTCTTGTCTTGTCCTGTCTTGTCTTGTCTTGTCTTGCCTTGTCTTGTCTTGTCTTGTCTTGTCTTGTCTTGTCTTGTCTTGTCTTGTCTTGTCTTGTCATGTCATGTCATGTCGTGCGTTGTGTTGTTTTGTCTTGTCTTGTTTTGTCTTGTCATGTCATGTCTTGTCTTGTCTTGTCTTGTCTTGTCATGTCATGTCATGTCATGTCATATGTTGTGTTGTGTTTTTTTGTCTTGTCTTGTCTTGTTTGGTCTTGTCTTGTTTGGTCTCGTCTTGTCTTGTCATGTTTTATGTTGTCTTGTTTTGTCATGTAATGTCATGTCGTGTGTTGTGTTGTTTTGTCTTGTCTTGTGTTGTTTTGTCGTGTCATGTCTTGTCTTGTCTTGTCTTGTCTTGTCTTGTGATGTCATGTGTTGTGTTGTGTTGTTTTGTCTTGTCTTGTCTTGTCTTGTCTTGTCTTGTCTTGTCTCGTCTTGTCTTGTCATGTCTTGTCTTGTCTTGTTTTGTCTTGTTTTCTCATGTAATGTCATGTCGTGTGTTGTGTTGTTTTGTCTTGTCTTGTGTTGTTTTGTCGTGTCATGTCTTGTCTTGTCTTGTCTTGTCCTGTCCTGTCGTGTGTTGTGTTGTTTTGTCTTGTCTTGTCATGTCATGTCATGTCGTGTCTTGTGTTGCTTTGTCTTGTCTTGTCTTGTCATGTCTTGTCATGTCGTGTGTTGTGTTGTTTTGTCTTGTCTTGTTGTGTATTGTCATGTCTTATATTGTCTTGTCTTGTCTTGTCATGTCATGTCATGTCGTGTGTTGTGTTGTTTTGTCTTGTCTTGTTTTGTCTTGTCATGTCTTGTCTTGTCTTGTCTTGTTTTGTCTTGTCATGTCTTGTCTTGTCTTGTCTTGTCTTGTCTTGTCTTGTCTTGTCTTGTCTTGTCTTGTCTTGTCTCGTCTTGTCTTGTCTTGTCTTGTCTTGTCTTGTCTTGTCTTGTCTTGTCTTGTCTTGTCTTGTCTTGTCTTGTCTTGTCTTGTCTTGTCTTGTCTTGTCTTGTCTTGTCCTGTCTTGTCTTGTCTTGTCTTGCCTTGTCTCGTCTTGTCTTGTCTTGTCTTGTCTTGTCTTGTCTTGTCATGTCATGTCATGTCATGTCGTGCGTTGTGTTGTTTTCTCTTGTCTTGATTTGTCTTGTCATGTCATGTCTTGTCTTGTCTTGTCTTGTCTTGTCTTGTCATGTCTTGTCTTGTCTTGTCTTGTCTTGTCTTGTCTTGTCTTGTCTTGTCTTGTCTTGTCTTGTCTTGTCTTGTCTTGTCTTGTCTTGTCTTGTCTTGTCTTGTCTTGTCTTGTCTTGTCTTGTCTTGTTTTGTCTTGTCTTGTTTTGTCTTGTCTTGTCTTGTCTTGTCTTGTCTTGTCTTGTCTTGTCTTGTCTTGTCTTGTCTTGTCTTGTCTTGTCTTGTCTTGTCTTGTCTTGTCTTGTCTTGTCTTGTCTTGTCTTGTCTTGTCTTGTCTTGTCTTGTCTTGTCTTGTCTTGTCTTGTCTTGTCTTGTCTTGTCTTGTCTTGTCTTGTCTTGTCTTGTCTTGTCTTGTCATGTCATGTCATGTCGTGCGTTGTGTTGTTTTGTCTTGTCTTGTTTTGTCTTGTCATGTCATGTCTTGTCTTGTCTTGTCATCTCGTGCGTTGTGTTGTTTTGTCTTGTCTTGTTTTGTCTTGTCATGTCATGTCTTGTCTTGTCTTGTCTTGTCTTGTCTTGTCATGTCATGTCATGTCATGTCATGTGTTGTGTTGTGTTTTTTTGTCTTGTCTTGTCTTGTTTGGTCTTGTCTTGTTTGGTCTTGTCTTGTCTTGTCATGTTTTATGTTGTCTTGTTTTGTCATGTAATGTCATGTCGTGTGTTGTGTTGTTTTGTCTTGTCATGTCTTATATTGTCTTGTCTTGTCTTGTGTTGTCATGTGTTGTGTTGTGTTGTTTTGTCTTGTCTTGTCTTGTCTTGTCTTGTCTTGTCTTGTCTTGTCATGTCTTGTCTTGTCTTGTTTTGTCTTGTTTTCTCATGTAATGTCATGTCGTGTGTTGTGTTGTTTTGTCTTGTCTTGTGTTGTTTTGTCGTGTCATGTCTTGTCTTGTCTTGTCTTGTCCTGTCCTGTCGTGTGTTGTGTTGTTTTGTCTTGTCTTGTCATGTCATGTCATGTCGTGTCTTGTGTTGCTTTGTCTTGTCTTGTCTTGTCATGTCTTGTCATGTCGTGTGTTGTGTTGTTTTGTCTTGTCTTGTTGTGTATTGTCATGTCTTATATTGTCTTGTCTTGTCTTGTCATGTCATGTCATGTCGTGTGTTGTGTTGTTTTGTCTTGTCTTGTTTTGTCTTGTCATATCTTGTCTTGTCTTGTCTTGTTTTGTCTTGTCATGTCTTGTCTTGTCTTGTCTTGTCTTGTCTTGTCTTGTCTTGTCTTGTCTTGTCTTGTCTTGTCTTGTCTTGTCTTGTCTTGTCTTGTCTTGTCTTGTCTTGTCTTGTCTTGCCTTGTCTTGTTTTGTCTTGTCTTGTCTTGTCCTGTCTTGTCTTGTCTTGTCTTGCCTTGTCTTGTCTTGTCTTGTCTTGTCTTGTCTTGTCTTGTCTTGTCTTGTCTTGTCTTGTCATGTCATGTCATGTCATGTCGTGCGTTGTGTTGTTTTGTCTTGTCTTGATTTGTCTTGTCATGTCATGTCTTGTCTTGTCTTGTCTTGTCTTGTCTTGTCTTGTCTTGTCTTGTCATGTCATGTCATGTCATGTCTGTCATGTCATGTGTTGTGTTGTGTTGTTTTGTCTTGTCTTGTCTTGTTTGGTCTTGTCTTGTTTGGTCTTGTCTTGTCTTGTCATGTTTTATGTTGTCTTGTTTTGTCATGTAATGTCATGTCGTGTGTTGTGTTGTTTTGTCTTGTCTTGTCTTGTCATGTCGTGTGTTGTGTTGTTTTGTCTTGTCATGTCTTATATTGTCTTGTCTTGTCTTGTCTTGTCTTGTCTTGTCTTGTGATGTCATGTCGTGTGTTGTGTTGTTTTGTCTTGTCTTGTTTTGTCTTGTCCTGTCTTGTCTTGTCATGTCATGTCATGTGTTGTGTTGTGTTGTTTTGTCTAGTCTTGTCTTGTCTAGTCTTGTCTTGTCTTGTCTGGTCTTGTCTTGTCTTGTCTTGTCTTGTCTTGTCTTGTCTTGTCTTGTCTTGTCATGTCTTGTCTTGTCTTGTTTTGTCTTGTCTTGTATTGTCTTGTTTTCTCATGTAATGTCATGTCGTGTGTTGTGTTGTTTTGTCTTGTCTTGTGTTGTTTTGTCGTGTCATGTCTTGTCTTGTCTTGTCTTGTCCTGTCCTGTCGTGTGTTGTGTTGTTTTGTCTTGTCTTGTCATGTCATATCATGTCGTGTCTTGTGTTGCTTTGTCTTGTCTTGTTTTGTTTGGTCTTGTCTTGTTTGGTCTTGTCTTGTTTGGTCTTGTCTTGTCTTGTCATGTTTTATGTTGTCTTGTTTTGTCATGTAATGTCATGTCGTGTGTTGTGTTGTTTTGTCTTGTCATGTCTTATATTGTCTTGTCTTGTCTTGTCTTGTCTTGTGATGTCATGTGTTGTGTTGTGTTGTTTTGTCTTGTCTTGTCTTGTCTTGTCTTGTCTTGTCTTGTCTTGTCTTGTCATGAATTGTCTTGTCTTGTTTTGTCTTGTTTTTTCATGTAATGTCATGTCGTGTGTTGTGTTGTTTTGTCTTGTCTTGTGTTGTTTTGTCGTGTCATGTCTTGTCTTGTCTTGTCTTGTCCTGTCCTGTCGTGTGTTGTGTTGTTTTGTCTTGTCTTGTCATGTCATGTCATGTCGTGTCTTGTGTTGCTTTGTCTTGTCTTGTCTTGGCATGTCTTGTCATGTCGTGTGTTGTGTTGTTTTGTCTTGTCTTGTTGTGTATTGTCATGTCTTATATTGTCTTGTCTTGTCTTGTCATGTCATGTCATGTCGTGTGTTGTGTTGTTTTGTCTTGTCTTGTTTTGTCTTGTCATGTCTTGTCTTGTCTTGTCTTGTTTTGACTTGTCATGTCTTGTCTTGTCTTGTCTTGTTTTGTCTTGTCATGTCTTGTCTTGTCTTGTCTTGTCTTGTCTTGTCTTGTCTTGTCTTGTCTTGTCTTGTCTTGTCTTGTCTTGTCTTGTCTTGTCTTGTCTTGTCTTGTCTTGTCTTGTCTTGTCTTGTCTTGTCTTGTCTTGTCTTGTCCTGTCTTGTCTTGTCTTGTCTTGCCTTGTCTTGTCTTGTCTTGTCTTGTCTTGTCTTGTCTTGTCATGTCATGTCATGTCATGTCGTGCGTTGTGTTGTTTTGTCTTGTCTTGATTTGTCTTGTCATGTCATGTCTTGTCTTGTCTTGTCTTGTCTTGTCTTGTCTTGTCTTGACATGTCTTGTCATGTCATGTCATGTCATGTCTGTCATGTCATGTGTTGTGTTGTGTTGTTTTGTCTTGTCTTGTCTTGTTTTGTCTTGTTTTGTCTTGTCATGTCTTCTCATGTCTTGTCTTGTCTTGTCTTGTCTTGTCTAGTCTTGTCTAGTCTTGTCTAGTCTTGTCTAGTCTTGTCTTGTCTTGTCTTGTCTTGTCTTGTCTTGTCTTGTCTTGTCATGTCATGTCATGTCATGTCTGTCATGTCATGTGTTGTGTTGTGTTGTTTTGTCTTGTCTTGTCTTGTTTTGTCTTGTTTTGTCTTGTCATGTCTTCTCATGTCTTGTCTTGTCTTGTCTTGTCTTGTCTTGTCTTGTCTTGCCTTGCTTTGTCTTGTCTTGTCATGTCTTGTCTTGTCATGTCATGTCATGTCATGTCGTGCGTTGTGTTGTTTTGTCTTGTCTTGATTTGTCTTGTCATGTCATGTCTTGTCTTGTCTTGTCTTGTCTTGTCTTGTCTTGTGATGTCATGTCGTGTGTTGTGTTGTTTTGTCTTGTCTTGTTTTGTCTTGTCCTGTCTTGTCTTGTCATGTCATGTCATGTGTTGTGTTGTTTTGTCTTGTCTTGTCTTGTCTAGTCTTGTCTTGTCTTGTCTGGTCTTGTCTTGTCTTGTCTTGTCTTGTCTTGTCATGTCTTGTCTTGTCTTGTTTTGTCTTGTCTTGTATTGTCTTGTTTTCTCATGTAATGTCATGTTGTGTGTTGTGTTGTTTTGTCTTGTCTTGTGTTGTTTTGTCTTGTTTTGTCTTGTCATGTCTTCTCATGTCTTGTCTTGTCTTGTCTTGTCTTGTCTTGTCTTGTCTAGTCTTGTCTAGTCTTGTCTAGTCTTGTCTAGTCTTGTCTTGTCTTGTCTTGTCTTGTCTTGTCTTGCCTTGCTTTGTCTTGTCTTGTCATGTCTTGTCTTGTCATGTCATGTCATGTCATGTCGTGCGTTGTGTTGTTTTGTCTTGTCTTGATTTGTCTTGTCATGTCATGTCTTGTCTTGTCTTGTCTTGTCTTGTCTTGTCTTGTGATGTCATGTCGTGTGTTGTGTTGTTTTGTCTTGTCTTGTTTTGTCTTGTTTTGTCTTGTCCTGTCTTGTCTTGTCATGTCATGTCATGTGTTGTGTTGTGTTGTTTTGTCTTGTCTTGTCTTGTCTAGTCTTGTCTTGTCTGGTCTTGTCTTGTCTTGTCTTGTCTTGTCTTGTCTTGTCATGTCTTGTCTTGTCTTGTTTTGTCTTGTCTTGTATTGTCTTGTTTTCTCATGTAATGTCATGTCGTGTGTTGTGTTGTTTTGTCTTGTCTTGTGTTGTTTTGTCGTGTCATGTCTTGTCTTGTCTTGTCTTGTCCTGTCCTGTCGTGTGTTGTGTTGTTTTGTCTTGTCTTGTCATGTCATATCATGTCGTGTCTTGTGTTGCTTTGTCTTGTCTTGTTTTGTTTGGTCTTGTCTTGTTTGGTCTTGTCTTGTTTGGTCTTGTCTTGTTTGGTCTTGTCTTGTTTGGTCTTGTCTTGTCTTGTCATGTTTTATGTTGTCTTGTTTTGTCATGTAATGTCATGTCGTGTGTTCTGTTGTCATGTCATGTCTTATATTGTCTTGTCTTGTCTTGTCTTGTCTTGTCTTGTCTTGTGATGTCATGTGTTGTGTTGTGTTGTTTAGTCTTGTCTTGTCTTGTCTTGTCTTGTCTTGTCTTGTCATGTCTTGTCTTGTCTTGTTTTGTCTTGTTTTCTCATGTAATGTCATGTCGTGTGTTGTGTTGTTTTGTCTTGTCTTGTGTTGTTTTGTCGTGTCATGTCTTGTCTTGTCTTGTCTTGTCCTGTCCTGTCGTGTGTTGTGTTGTTTTGTCTTGTCTTGTCATGTCATGTCATGTCGTGTCTTGTGTTGCTTTGTCTTGTCTTGTTGTGTATTGTCATGTCTTATATTGTCTTGTCTTGTCTTGTCATGTCATGTCATGTCGTGTGTTGTGTTGTGTTGTTTTGTCTTGTCTTGTTTTGTCTTGTCATGTCTTGTCTTGTCTTGTCTTGTTTTGTCTTGTCATGTCTTGTCTTGTCTTGTCTTGTCTTGTCTTGTCTTGTCTTGTCTTGTCTTGTCTTGTCTTGTCTTGTCTTGTCTTGTCTTGTCTTGTCTTGTCTTGTCTTGTCTTGTCTTGTCTTGTCTTGTCTTGTCTTGTCTTGTCTTGTCTTGTCTTGTCTTGTCTTGTCTTGTCTTGTCCTGTCTTGTCTTGTCTTGTCTTGCCTTGTCTTGTCTTGTCTTGTCTTGTCTTGTCTTGTCTTGTCTTGTCTTGTCTTGTCTTGTCATGTGATGTCATGTCATATCGTGCGTTGTGTTGTTTTGTCTTGTCTTGATTTGTCTTGTCATGTCATGTCTTGTCTTGTCTTGTCTTGTCTTGTCTTGTCTTGTCTTGTCTTGTCATGTCGTGCGTTGTGTTGTTTTGTCTTGTCTTGTTTTGTCTTGTCATGTCATGTCTTGTCTTGTCTTGTCTTGTCTTGTCTTGTCTTGTCATGTCATGTCATGTCATGTCTGTCATGTCATGTGTTGTGTTGTGTTGTTTTGTCTTGTCTTGTCTTGTTTGGTCTTGTCTTGTTTGGTCTTGTCTTGTCTTGTCATGTTTTATGTTGTCTTGTTTTGTCATGTAATGTCATGTCGTGTGTTGTGTTGTTTTGTCTTGTCTTGTCTTGTCATGTCGTGTGTTGTGTTGTTTTGTCTTGTCATGTCTTATATTGTCTTGTCTTGTCTTGTCTTGTCTTGTCTTGTCTTGTGATGTCATGTCGTGTGTTGTGTTGTTTTGTCTTGTCTTGTTTTGTCTTGTCCTGTCTTGTCTTGTCATGTCATGTCATGTGTTGTGTTGTGTTGTTTTGTCTTGTCTTGTCTTGTCTAGTCTTGTCTTGTCTTGTCTGGTCTTGTCTTGTCTTGTCTTGTCTTGTCTTGTCTTGTCTTGTCTTGTCATGTCTTGTCTTGTCTTGTTTTGTCTTGTCTTGTATTGTCTTGTTTTCTCATGTAATGTCATGTCGTGTGTTGTGTTGTTTTGTCTTGTCTTGTGTTGTTTTGTCGTGTCATGTCTTGTGTATTGTCATGTCTTGTCTTGTCTTGTCTTGTCTTGTCTTGTCATGTCATGTCATGTCGTGTGTTGTGTTGTTTCGTCTTGTCATGTCTTGTCTTGTCTTGTCTTGTTTTGTCTTGTCATGTCTTGTCTTGTCTTGTCTTGTCTTGTCTTGTCTTGTCTTGTCTTGTCTTGTCTTGTCTTGTCTTGTCTTGTCTTGTCTTGTCTTGTCTTGTCTTGTCTTGTCTTGTCTTGTCTTGTCTTGTCTTGTCTTGTCTTGTCCTGTCGTGTGTTGTGTTGTTTTGTCTTGTCTTGTCTTGTCTTGTCTTGTCTTGTCTTGTCTTGTCTTGTCTTGTTTTGTCTTGTCTTGTCTTGTCTTGTCTTGTCTTGTTTTGTCTTGTCTTGTCCTGTCTTGTCTTGTCTTGTCTTGCCTTGTCTTGTCTTGTCTTGTCTTGTCTTGTCTTGTCTTGTCTTGTCTTGTCATGTCATGTCATGTCGTGCGTTGTGTTGTTTTGTCTTGTCTTGATTTGTCTTGTCATGTCATGTCTGGTCTTGTCTTGTCTTGTCTTGTCTTGTCATGTCGTGCGTTGTGTTGTTTTGTCTTGTCTTGTTTTGTCTTGTCATGTCATGTCTTGTCTTGTCTTGTCTTGTCTTGTCTTGTCTTGTCTTGTCTTGTCTTGTCATGTCATGTCATGTCATGTCATGTGTTTGTGTTGTGTTGTTTTGTCTTGTCTTGTCTTGTCTTGTCTTGTCTTGTCTTGTCTTGTCTTGTCATGTCATGTCTTGTCTTGTCTTGTCTTGTCTTGTTTTGTCTTGTCTTGTCTTGTTTTGTCTTGTCATGTCTTGTCTTGTCTTGTCTTGTCTTGTCTTGTCTTGTCTTGCCTTGTCTTGTCTTGTCCTGTCGTGTGTTGTGTTGTTTTGTCTTGTCTTGTATTGTCTTGCCTTGCCTTGTCTTGTCTTGTCTTGTCTTGTCTTGTCTTGTCTTGTCGTATGTTGTGTTGTTTTGTCTTGTCATGTCGTATGTTGTGTTGTTTTGTCTTGTCTTGTTTTGTCTTGTCTTGTCTTATATTGTCTTGTCTTGTCTTGTCATGTCATGTCATGTCATGTCGTGTGTTGTGTTGTTTAGTCTTGTTTAGTCTTGTCATGTCTTGTCTTGTCTTGTCATGACTTGTCTTGTCTTGTCTTGTCTTGTCTTGTCTTGTCTTGTCTTGTCTTTTCTTGTCTTGTTTTGTCTTGTCTTGTCTTGTCTTGTCTTGTCTTGTCTGGTCTTATCTTGTCTTGTCTTGTCCTGTCCTGTCTTGTCTTGTCTTTTCTTGTCTTGTCTTGTCTTTTCTTGTCTTGTCTTGGCTTGTCTTGTCTTGTCATGTTATGTCTTGTCTTGTCTTGTTTTGTCTTGTCTTGTCTTGTTTTGTCTTTTCTTGTCTTGTCTTGTCTTGTCTTGTCTTGTCATGTCATGTCTTGTCTTGTCTTGTCTTGTTTTGTCTTGTCTTGTCTTGTTTTGTCTTGTCATGTCTTGTCTTGTCTTGTCTTGTCTTGTCTTGTCATGTCATGTCTTGTCTTGTCTTGTCTTGTTTTGTCTTGTCTTGTCTTGTCTTGTCTTGTCTTGTCTTGTCCTGTCTTGTCTTGTCTTGTCTTGTCTTGTCTTGTCTTGTCTTGTCTTGTCTTGTCTTGTCTTGTCTTGTCTTGTCTTGTCTTGTCTTGTCTTGTCTTGTCTTGTCTTGTCTTGTCTTGTCTTGTCTTGTCTTGTCTTGTCTTGTCTTGTCTTGTCTTGTCTTGTCTTGTCTTGTCTTGTCTTGTCTTGTCTTGTCTTGTCTTGTCTTGTCTTGTCTTGTCTTGTCTTGTCTTGTCTTGTCTTGTCTTGTCTTGTCTTGTCTTGTCGTATGTTGTGTTGTTTTGTCTTGTCTTGTTTTGTCTTGTCATGTCGTATGTTGTGTTGTTTTGTCTTGTCTTGTTTTGTCTTGTCTTGTCTTATATTGTCTTATATTGTCTTGTCTTGTCTTGTCATGTCATGTCGTGTGTTGTGTTGTTTTGTCTTGTCTTGTTTTGTCTTGTCTTGTCTTATATTGTCTTATATTGTCTTGTCTTGTCTTGTCATGTCATGTCGTGTGTTGTGTTGTTTAGTCTTGTTTTGTCTTGTCTTGTCATGTCTTGTCTTGTTTTGTCTTGTCATGTCTTGTCTTGTCTAGTCTTGTCTTGTCTTGTCTTGTCTTGTCTTGTCTTGTCTTGTCTTGTCTTGTCTTGTCTTGTCTTGTCTTGTCTTGTCTTGTCTTGTCTTGTCTTGTATTGTCTTGTCTTGTCTTGTCTTGTCTTGTCTTGCCTTGTCTTGTCTTGTCTTGTCTTGTCTTGTCTTGTCTTGTCTTGTCTTGTCTTGTCTTGTCTTGTCATGTCTTGTCTTGTCTAGTCTTGTCTTGTCTTGTCTTGTCTTTTCTTGTCTTGTCTTGTCTTGTCTTGTCTTGTCTTGTCATGTAATGTCATGTCGTGTGTTGTGTTGTTTTGTCTTGTCGTGTCTTCTGCTTGTCTTGTCTTGTCATGTCGTGTGTTGTGTTGTTTTGTCTTGTCATGTCTTATATTGTCTTGTCTTGTCATGTAATGTCATGTCGTGTGTTGTGTTGTTTTGTCTTGTCGTGTCTTCTCCTTGTCTTGTCTTGTCTTGTCTTGTTTTGTCTTGTCTTGTCTTGTCTTGTCTTGTCTTGTCTTGTCTTGTCTTGTCATGTCATGTCATGTCATACGTGTGTTGTGTTGTTTTGTCTTGTCTTATTTTGTCTTGTCATGTCTTATCTTGTCTTGTCTTGTCTTGTCTTGTATTGTCATGTCTTATATTGTCTTGTCTTGTCATGTCATATCATGTCGTGTGTTGTGTTGTTTTGTCTTGTCATGTTTTGTCTTGTCATGTATTGTCTTGTCTTGTCTTGTCATGTCATGTCATGTCATGTCATGTGTTGTGTTGTGTTGTTTTGTCTTGTCTTGTCTTGTTTGGTCTTGTCTTGTCTTGTCATGTTTTATGTTGTCTTGTTTTGTCATGTAATGTCATACGTGTGTTGTGTTGTTTTGTCTTGTCTTATTTTGTCTTGTCATGTCTTATCTTGTCTTGTCTTGTCTTGTCTTGTCTTGTATTGTCATGTCATATATTGTCTTGTCTTGTCTTGTCTTGTCCTGTCGTGTGTTGTGTTGTTTTGTCTTGTCTTGTCTTGCCTTGCCTTGTCTTGTCTTGTCTTGTCTTGTCTTGTCTTGTCTTGTCTTGTCTTGTCTTGTCTTGTCGTATGTTATGTTGTTTTGTCTTGTCTTGTTTTGTCTTGTCTTGTTTTGTCTTGTCATGTCGTATGTTGTGTTGTTTTGTCTTGTCTTGTTTTGTCTTGTCTTGTCTTATATTGTCTTGTCTTGTCTTGTCATGTCATGTCATGTCATGTCGTGTGTTGTGTTGTTTAGTCTTGTTTTGTCTTGTCATGTCTTGTCTTGTCTTGTCTTGTCTTGTCATGTCTTGTCTTGTCTAGTCTTGTCTTGTCTTGTCTTGTCTTGTCTTGTCTTGTCTTGTCTTGTCTTGTCTTGTCTTGTCTTGTCTTGTCTTGTCTTGTCTTGTCTTGTCTTGTCTTGTCTTGTCCTGTCGTGTGTTGTGTTGTTTTGTCTTGTCTTGTCTTGTCTTGTCTTGTCTTGTCTTGTCTTGTCTTGTCTTGTCTTGTCTTGTTTTGTCTTGTCTTGTCTTGTCTTGTCTTGTCTTGTTTTGTCTTGTCTTGTCCTGTCTTGTCTTGTCTTGTCTTGCCTTGTCTTGTCTTGTCTTGTCTTGTCTTGTCTTGTCTTGTCTTGTCTTGTCATGTCATGTCATGTCGTGCGTTGTGTTGTTTTGTCTTGTCTTGATTTGTCTTGTCATGTCATGTCTGGTCTTGTCTTGTCTTGTCTTGTCTTGTCATGTCGTGCGTTGTGTTGTTTTGTCTTGTCTTGTTTTGTCTTGTCATGTCATGTCTTGTCTTGTCTTGTCTTGTCTTGTCTTGTCTTGTCTTGTCTTGTCATGTCATGTCATGTCATGTCATGTCATGTGTTTGTGTTGTGTTGTTTTGTCTTGTCTTGTCTTGTCTTGTCTTGTCTTGTCTTGTCTTGTCATGTCATGTCTTGTCTTGTCTTGTCTTGTTTTGTCTTGTCTTGTCTTGTTTTGTCTTGTCATGTCTTGTCTTGTCTTGCCTTGTCTTGTCTTGTCCTGTCGTGTGTTGTGTTGTTTTGTCTTGTCTTGTATTGTCTTGCCTTGCCTTGTCTTGTCTTGTCTTGTCTTGTCTTGTCTTGTCGTATGTTGTGTTGTTTTGTCTTGTCATGTCGTATGTTGTGTTGTTTTGTCTTGTCTTGTTTTGTCTTGTCTTGTCTTATATTGTCTTGTCTTGTCTTGTCATGTCATGTCATGTCATGTCGTGTGTTGTGTTGTTTAGTCTTGTTTAGTCTTGTCATGTCTTGTCTTGTCTTGTCATGACTTGTCTTGTCTTGTCTTGTCTTGTCTTGTCTTGTCTTGTCTTGTCTTTTCTTGTCTTGTTTTGTCTTGTCTTGTCTTGTCTTGTCTTGTCTTGTCTGGTCTTATCTTGTCTTGTCTTGTCCTGTCCTGTCTTGTCTTGTCTTTTCTTGTCTTGTCTTGTCTTTTCTTGTCTTGTCTTGGCTTGTCTTGTCTTGTCATGTTATGTCTTGTCTTGTCTTGTTTTGTCTTGTCTTGTCTTGTTTTGTCTTTTCTTGTCTTGTCTTGTCTTGTCTTGTCTTGTCATGTCATGTCTTGTCTTGTCTTGTCTTGTTTTGTCTTGTCTTGTCTTGTTTTGTCTTGTCATGTCTTGTCTTGTCTTGTCTTGTCTTGTCTTGTCATATCATGTCTTGTCTTGTCTTGTCTTGTTTTGTCTTGTCTTGTCTTGTCTTGTCTTGTCTTGTCTTGTCCTGTCTTGTCTTGTCTTGTCTTGCCTTGTCTTGTCTTGTCTTGTCTTGTCTTGTCTTGTCTTGTCTTGTCTTGTCTTGTCTTGTCTTGTCTTGTCTTGTCTTGTCTTGTCTTGTCTTGTCTTGTCTTGTCTTGTCTTGTCTTGTCTTGTCTTGTCTTGTCTTGTCTTGTCTTGTCTTGTCTTGTCTTGTCTTGTCTTGTCTTGTCTTGTCTTGTCTTGTCTTGTCTTGTCTTGTCTTGTCTTGTCTTGTCGTATGTTGTGTTGTTTTGTCTTGTCTTGTTTTGTCTTGTCATGTCGTATGTTGTGTTGTTTTGTCTTGTCTTGTTTTGTCTTGTCTTGTCTTATATTGTCTTATATTGTCTTGTCTTGTCTTGTCATGTCATGTCGTGTGTTGTGTTGTTTTGTCTTGTCTTGTTTTGTCTTGTCTTGTCTTATATTGTCTTATATTGTCTTGTCTTGTCTTGTCATGTCGTGTGTTGTGTTGTTTAGTCTTGTTTTGTCTTGTCTTGTCATGTCTTGTCTTGTTTTGTCTTGTCTTGTCTTGTCTTGTCTTGTCTTGTCTTGTCTTGTCTTGTCTTGTCTTGTCTTGTCTTGTCTTGTCTTGTCTTGTCTTGTCTTGTCTTGTCTTGTCTTGTCTTGTCTTGTCTTGTCTTGTCTTGTCTTGTCTTGTCTTGTATTGTCTTGTCTTGTCTTGTCTTGTCTTGCCTTGTCTTGTCTTGTCTTGTCTTGTCTTGTCTTGTCTTGTCTTGTCTTGTCTTGTCTTGTCTTGTCTTGTCATGTCTTGTCTTGTCTAGTCTTGTCTTGTCTTGTCTTGTCTTTTCTTGTCTTGTCTTGTCTTGTCTTGTCTTGTCTTGTCATGTAATGTCATGTCGTGTGTTGTGTTGTTTTGTCTTGTCGTGTCTTCTGCTTGTCTTGTCTTGTCATGTCGTGTGTTGTGTTGTTTTGTCTTGTCATGTCTTATATTGTCTTGTCTTGTCATGTAATGTCATGTCGTGTGTTGTGTTGTTTTGTCTTGTCGTGTCTTCTCCTTGTCTTGTCTTGTCTTGTCTTGTTTTGTCTTGTCTTGTCTTGTCTTGTCTTGTCTTGTCTTGTCTTGTCTTGTCATGTCATGTCATGTCATGTCATACGTGTGTTGTGTTGTTTTGTCTTGTCTTATTTTGTCTTGTCATGTCTTATCTTGTCTTGTCTTGTCTTGTCTTGTCTTGTATTGTCATGTCTTATATTGTCTTGTCTTGTCATGTCATATCATGTCGTGTGTTGTGTTGTTTTGTCTTGTCATGTTTTGTCTTGTCATGTATTGTCTTGTCTTGTCATGTCATGTCATGTCATGTCATGTGTTGTGTTGTGTTGTTTTGTCTTGTCTTGTCTTGTTTGGTCTTGTCTTGTCTTGTCATGTTTTATGTTGTCTTGTTTTGTCATGTAATGTCATACGTGTGTTGTGTTGTTTTGTCTTGTCTTATTTTGTCTTGTCATGTCTTATCTTGTCTTGTCTTGTCTTGTCTTGTCTTGTATTGTCATGTCATATATTGTCTTGTCTTGTCTTGTCTTGTCCTGTCGTGTGTTGTGTTGTTTTGTCTTGTCTTGTCTTGCCTTGCCTTGTCTTGTCTTGTCTTGTCTTGTCTTGTCTTGTCTTGTCTTGTCTTGTCGTATGTTATGTTGTTTTGTCTTGTCTTGTTTTGTCTTGTCTTGTTTTGTCTTGTCATGTCGTATGTTGTGTTGTTTTGTCTTGTCTTGTTTTGTCTTGTCTTGTCTTATATTGTCTTGTCTTGTCTTGTCATGTCATGTCATGTCATGTCGTGTGTTGTGTTGTTTAGTCTTGTTTTGTCTTGTCATGTCTTGTCTTGTCTTGTCTTGTCTTGTCATGTCTTGTCTTGTCTAGTCTTGTCTAGTCTTGTCTTGTCTTGTCTTGTCTTGTCTTGTCTTGTCTTGTCTTGTCTTGTCTTGTCTTGTCTTGTCTTGTCTTGTCTTGTCTTGTCTTGTCTTGTCTTGTCTTGTCTTGTCTTGTCTTGTCTTGTCTTGTCTTGTCTTGTCTTGTCTTGTCTTGTCTTGTCTTGTCTTGTCTTGTCTTGTCTTGTCTTGTCTTGTCTTGTCTTGTCTTGTCTTGTCTTGTCTTGTCTTGTCTTGTCTTGTCTTGTCTTGTCTTGTCTTGTCTTGTCTTGTCTTGTCTTGTCTTGTCTTGTCTTGTCTTGTCTTGTCTTGTCTTGTCTTGTCTTGTCTTGTCTTGTCTTGTCTTGTCTTGTCTTGTCTTGTCTTGTCTTGTCTTGTCTTGTCTTGTCTTGTCTTGTCATGTCATGTCATGTGTTGTGTTGTTTTGTCTTGTCTTGTCTTGTTTGGTCTTGTCTTGTCTTGTCTTGTCTTGTCTTGTCTTGTCTTGTCTTGTCTTGTCTTGTCTTGTCTTGTCTTGTCTTGTCTTGTCTTGTCTTGTCTTGTCTTGTCTTGTCTTGTCTTGTCTTGTCTTGTCTTGTCTTGTCTTGTCTTGTCTTGTCTTGTCTTGTCTTGTCTTGTCTTGTCTTGTCTTGTCTTGTCTTGTCTTGTCTTGTCTTGTCTTGTCTTGTCTTGTCTTGTCTTGTCTTGTCCTGTCTTGTCTTGTCTTGTCTTGCCTTGTCTTGTCTTGTCTTGTCTTGTCTTGTCTTGTCTTGTCTTGTCTTGTCATGTCATGTCTTGTCATGTCATGTCTTGTCTTGTCTTGTCTTGTCTTGTCATGTCGTGCGTTGTGTTGTTTTGTCTTGTCTTGTTTTGTCTTGTCATGCCATGTCTTGTCTTGTCTTGTCTTGTCTTGTCTTGTCTTGTCATGTCATGTCATGTCATGTCATGTGTTGTGTTGTGTTGTTTTGTCTTGTCTTGTCTTGTTTGGTCTTGTCTTGTCATGTCGTGTGTTGTGTTGTTTTGTCTTGTCATGTCTTATATTGTCTTGTCTTGTCTTGTCTTGTCTTGTCTTGTCTTGTCTTGTCTTGTCTTGTCTTGTCTTGTCTTGTCTTGTCTTGTCTTGTCTTGTCTTGTCTTGTCTTGTCTTGTCTTGTCTTGTCTTGTCTTGTCTTGTCTTGTCTTGTCTTGTCTTGTCTTGTCTTGTCTTGTCTTGTCTTGTCTTGTCTTGTCTTGTCTTGTCTTGTCTTGTCTTGTCTTGTCTTGTCTTGTCCTGTCTTGTCTTGTCTTGTCTTGCCTTGTCTTGTCTTGTCTTGTCTTGTCTTGTCTTGTCTTGTCTTGTCTTGTCATGTCATGTCTTGTCTTGTCTTGTCTTGTCTTGTCTTGTCTTGTCTTGTCTTGTCTTGTCTTGTCTTGTCTTGTCTTGTCTTGTCTTGTCTTGTCTTGTCTTGTCTTGTCTTGTCTTGTCTTGTCTTGTCTTGTCTTGTCTTGTCTTGTCTTGTCCTGTCTTGTCTTGTCTTGTCTTGCCTTGTCTTGTCTTGTCTTGTCTTGTCTTGTCTTGTCTTGTCTTGTCTTGTCATGTCATGTCTTGTCATGTCATGTCTTGTCTTGTCTTGTCTTGTCTTGTCATGTCGTGCGTTGTGTTGTTTTGTCTTGTCTTGTTTTGTCTTGTCATGCCATGTCTTGTCTTGTCTTGTCTTGTCTTGTCTTGTCTTGTCATGTCATGTCATGTCATGTCATGTGTTGTGTTGTGTTGTTTTGTCTTGTCTTGTCTTGTTTGGTCTTGTCTTGTCATGTCGTGTGTTGTGTTGTTTTGTCTTGTCATGTCTTATATTGTCTTGTCTTGTCTTGTCTTGTCTTGTCTTGTCTTGTCTTGTCTTGTCTTGTCTTGTCTTGTCTTGTCTTGTCTTGTCTTGTCTTGTCTTGTCTTGTCTTGTCTTGTCTTGTCTTGTCTTGTCTTGTCTTGTCTTGTCTTGTCTTGTCTTGTCTTGTCTTGTCTTGTCTTGTCTTGTCTTGTCTTGTCTTGTCTTGTCTTGTCTTGTCTTGTCTTGTCTTGTCTTGTCCTGTCTTGTCTTGTCTTGTCTTGCCTTGTCTTGTCTTGTCTTGTCTTGTCTTGTCTTGTCTTGTCTTGTCTTGTCTTGTCATGTCATGTCTTGTCATGTCATGTCTTGTCTTGTCTTGTCTTGTCTTGTCTTGTCCTGTCTTGTCTTGTCTTGTCTTGCCTTGTCTTGTCTTGTCTTGTCTTGTCTTGTCTTGTCTTGTCTTGTCATGTCATGTCTTGTCATGTCATGTCTTGTCTTTTCTTGTCTTGTCTTGTCTTGTCATGTCGTGCGTTGTGTTGTTTTGTCTTGTCTTGTTTTGTCTTGTCATGCCATGTCTTGTCTTGTCTTGTCTTGTCTTGTCTTGTCTTGTCTTGTCTTGTCATGTCATGTCATGTCATGTCATGTGTTGTGTTGTGTTGTTTTGTCTTGTCTTGTTTGGTCTTGTCTTGTTTGGTCTTGTCTTGTCTTGTCATGTTATATGTTGTCTTGTTTTGTCATGTAATGTCATGTCGTGTGTTGTGTTGTTTTGTCTTGTCTTGTCTTCTCCTTGTCTTGTCTTGTCATGTCGTGTGTTGTGTTGTTTTGTCTTGTCATGTCTTATATTGTCTTGTCTTGTCTTGTCTTGTCTTGTCTTGTCTTGTCTTGTCTTGTCTTGTGATGTCATGTCGTGTGTTGTGTTGTTTTGTCTTGTCTTGTTTTGTCTTGTCCTGTCTTGTCTTGTCATGTCATGTCATGTGTTGTGTTGTGTTGTTTTGTCTTGTCTTGTCTTGTCTAGTCTTGTCTTGTCTTGCCTTATCTTGCCTTGTCTTGTCTTGTCTTGTCTTGTCTTGTCTTGTCATGTCTTGTCTTGTCTTGTCTTGTTTTGTCTTGTCTTGTATTGTCCTGTTTTCTCATGTAATGTCATGTCGTGTGTTGTGTTGTTTTGTCTTGTCTTGTCTTGTCTTGTCCTGTCCTGTCGTGTGTTGTGTTGTTTTGTCTTGTCTTGTCATGTCATATCATGTCGTGTCTTGTGATGCTTTGTCTTGTCTTGTCTTGTCTTGTCTTGTCATGTCGTGTGTTGTGTTGTTTTGTCTTGTCTTGTTGTGTATTGTCATGTCTTATATTGTCTTGTCTTGTCTTGTCTTGTCATGTCATGTCATGTCGTGTGTTGTGTTGTTTTGTCTTGTCATGTCTTGTCTTGTCTTGTCTTGTTTTGTCTTGTCATGTCTTGTCTTGTCTTGTCTTGTCTTGTCTTGTCTTGTCTTGTCTTGTCTTGTCTTGTCTTGTCTTGTCTTGTCTTGTCTTGTCTTGTCATGTCATGTCTTGTCTTGTCTTGTCTTGTTTTGTCTTGTCTTGTCTTGTTTTGTCTTGTCTTGTCTTGTCCTGTCTTGTCTTGTCTTGTCTTGCCTTGTCTTGTCTTGTCTTGTCTTGTCTTGTCTTGTCTTGTCTTGTCTTGTCTTGTCATGTCATGTCATGTCGTGCGTTGTGTTGTTTTGTCTTGTCTTGATTTGTCTTGTCATGTCATGTCTTGTCTTGTCTTGTCTTGTCTTGTCATGTCGTGCGTTGTGTTGTTTTGTAATGTCTTGTTTTGTCTTGTCATGTCATGTCTTGTCTTGTCTTGTCTTGTCTTGTCTTGTCTTGTCTTGTCTTGTCTTGTCATGTCATGTCATGTCATGTCATGTGTTTGTGTTGTGTTGTTTTGTCTTGTCTTGTCTTGTCTTGTCTTGTCTTGTCATGTCATGTCTTGTCTTGTCTTGTCTTGTTTTGTCTTGTCTTGTCTTGTTTTGTCTTGTCATGTCTTGTCTTGTCTTGTCTTGTCTTGTCTTGTCTTGTCTTGCCTTGTCTTGTCTTGTCCTGTCGTGTGTTGTGTTGTTTTGTCTTGTCTTGTCTTGTCTTGTCTTGTCTTGTCTTGTCTTGTCTTGTCTTGTCTTGTCTTGTCTTGTCGTATGTTGTGTTGTTTTGTCTTGTCATGTCGGATGTTGTGTTGTTTTGTCTTGTCTTGTTTTGTCTTGTCTTGTCTTATATTGTCTTGTCTTGTCTTGTCATGTCATGTCATGTCATGTCGTGTGTTGTGTTGTTTAGTCTTGTTTTGTCTTGTCATGTCTTGTCTTGTCTTGTCATGTCTTGTCTTGTCTAGTCTTGTCTTGTCTTGTCTTGTCTTGTCTTGTCTTGTCTTGTCTTGTCTTGCCTTGTCTTGTCTTGTCTTGTCTTGTCTTGTCTTGTCTTGTCTTGTCTTGTCTTGTCTTGTCTTTTTTTGTCTTGTTTTGTCTTGTCTTGTCTTGTCTTGTCTTGTCTTGTCTTGTCTTGTCTTGTCTTGTCTTGTCTGGTCTTATCTTGTCTTGTCTTGTCCTGTCCTGTCTTGTCTTGTCTTTTCTTGTCTTGTCTTGTCTTTTCTTGTCTTGTCTTGTCTTGTCTTGTCTTGTCTTGTCTTGTCTTGTCTTGTCATGTCATGTCTTGTCTTGTCTTGTCTTGTTTTGTCTTGTCTTGTCTTGTTTTGTCTTTTCTTGTCTTGTCTTGTCTTGTCTTGTCTTGTCTTGTCTTGTCATGTCATGTCTTGTCTTGTCTTGTCTTGTTTTGTCTTGTCTTGTCTTGTTTTGTATTGTCATGTCTTGTCTTGTCTTGTCTTGTCTTGTCTTGTCTTGTCATGTCATGTCTTGTCTTGTCTTGTCTTGTTTTGTCTTGTCTTGTCTTGTCTTGTCTTGTCCTGTCTTGTCTTGTCGTGTCATGTCGTGTCTTGTGTTGCTTTGTCTTGTCTTGTCATGTCTTGTCATGTCGTGTGTTGTGTTGTTTTGTCTTGTCTTGTTGTGTATTGTCATGTCTTATATTGTCTTGTCTTGTCTTGTCATGTCATGTCATGTCATGTCGTGTGTTGTGTTGTTTTGTCTTGTCTTGTTTTGTCTTGTCATGTCTTGTCTTGTCTTGTCTTGTTTTGTCTTGTCATGTCTTGTCTTGTCTTGTCTTGTCTTGTCTTGTCTTGTCTTGTCTTGTCTTGTCTTGTCTCGTCTTGTCTTGTCTTGTCTTGTCTTGTCTTGTCTTGTCTTGTCTTGTCTTGTCTTGTCTTGTCTTGTCTTGTCTTGTCTTGTCTTGTCTTGTCTTGTCTTGTCTTGTCTTGTCCTGTCTTGTCTTGTCTTGTCTTGCCTTGTCTTGTCTTGTCTTGTCTTGTCCTGTCTTGTCATGTCATGTCATGTCATGTCGTGCGTTGTGTTGTTTTGTCTTGTCTTGATTTGTCTTGTCATGTCATGTCATGTCTTGTCTTGTCTTGTCTTGTCATGTCGTGTGTTGTGTTGTTTTGTCTTGTCTTGTCTTGTCTTGTCCTGTCTGGCCTTGTCTTGTCTTGTCTTATCTTCTTAATTAATTTAAAAACAAATCAAACAGAATTGTCTTGTCTTGTCTGGCCTTGTCATGTCTTGTCTTATCTTCTTCATTAATTTAAAAACAAATCAAACAGAATTGTCTTGTCTTGTCTTGTCTTGTCTTGTCTTGTCTTGTCTTGTCTTGTCTTGTCTTGTCTTGTCTTGTCTTGTCTTGTCTTGTCTTGTCTTGTCTTGTCTTATCTTGTCTTGTCTTGTCTGGACTTGTCTTGTCTTGTCTTTTCTTGTCTTGTCTTGTCTTGTCTGGACTTGTCTTTTCTTGTCTTATCTTGTCTTGTCTTGTCTTGTCTTGTCTTGTCTTGTCTTGTCTTGTCTTGTCTTGTCTTGTATTGTCTTGTCTTGTCTTGTCTTGTCTTGTCTTGTCTTGTCTTGTCTTGTCTTGTCTTGTCTTGTCTTATCTTCTTAATTAATTTAAAAACAAATCAAACAAAATTGTCTTGTCTTGTCTTGTCGTGTCTTGTCGTGTCTTGTCGTGTCTTGTCTTGTCTTGTCTTGTCTTGTCTTGTCTTGTCTTGTCTTGTATTGTCTTGTCTTGTCTTGTCTTGTCTTGTCTTGTCTTGTCTTGTCTTGTCTTGTCTTGTCCTGTCATGTCATGTCATGTGTTGTGTTGTTTTGTCTTGTCTTGTCTTGTCTTGTCTTGTCTTGTCCTGTCATGTCATGTCATGTGTTGTGTTGTTTTGTCTTGTCTTGTCTTGTCTTGTCTTGTTTTGTCTTGTCATGTCTTGTCTTGTCTTGTCTTGTCTTGTCTTGTCTTGTCTTGTCTTGTCCTGTCATGTCATGTCACGTGTTGTGTTGTTTTGCCTTGTCTTGTCTTGTTTGGTCTTGTCTTGTCTTGTCTTGTCTTGTCTTGTCTTGTCTTGTCTTGTCTTGTCTTGTCTTGTCTTGTCTTGTCTTGTCTTGTCTTGTCTTGTCTTGACTTGTCTTGTCTTGTCTTGTCTTGTCTTGTCTTGTCTTGTCTTGTCTTGTCTTGTCTTGTCTTGTCTTGTCTTGTCTTGTCTTGTCTTGTCTTGTCTGGTCTTGTCTGGTCTTGTCTGGTCTTGTCTGGTCTTGTCTTGTCTTGTCTTGTCTTGTCTTGTTTTGTCTTGTCTTGTCTTGTCTTGTCTTGTCTTGTCTTGTCTTGTCTTGTCTTGTCTTGTCTTGTCTTGTCTTGTTTTGTCGTGTCATGTCATGTCTTGTCTTGTCATGTCATGTCATGTCTTGTGTTGCTTTGTCTTGTCTTGTCTTGTCTTGTCGTGTCATGTCATGTGTTGTGTTGTTTTGTCATGTCATGTCTTATATTGTCTTGTCTTGTCTTGTGATGTCATGTCGTGTCTTGTGTTGTTTTGTCTTGTATTGTCTTGTCTTGTCTTGTCTTGTTTTGTCTTGTCGTGTCTTGTCTTGTCTTGTCTTCTCTTGTCTTGTCTTGTCTTGTCTTGTCGTGTGTTGTGTTGTTTTGTTTTGTCTTGTCTTGTCTTGTCCTGTCATGTCATGTCTTGTCTTCTTAATTAATTTAAAAACAAATCAAACATAATTGTCTTGTCTTGTCTTGTCGTGTCTTGTCGTGTCTTGTCTTGTCTTGTCTTCTCTTGTCTTGTCTTGTCTTGTCTTGTCGTGTGTTGTGTTGTTTTGTTTTGTCTTGTCTTGTCTTGTCCTGTCATGTCATGTCTTGTCTTGTCTTGTCTTGTCTTGTCTTGTCATGTCCTGTCATGTCATGTCATGTGTTGTGTTGTTTTGTCTTGTTTTGTCTTGTTTTGTCTTGTCTTGTCATGTCTTGTTTTGTCTTGTCTTGTCTTGTCTTGTCATGTCGTGTCATGTCATGTGTTGTGTTGTTTTGTCTTGTTTTGTCTTGTTTTGTCTTGTCTTGTCTTGTCTTGTCTTGTCTTGTCTTGTCATGTCGTGTGTTGTGTTGTTTTGTCTTGTCATGTCTTATATTGTCTTGTCTTGTGATGTCATGTCGTGCGTTGTGTTGTTTTGTCTTGTATTGTCTTGTCTTGTCTTGTCTTGTTTTGTCTTGTCTTGTCTTGTCTTGTCTTGTCTTGTCTTGTCTTGTCTTGTCATGTCATGTCATGTCATACGTGTGTTGTGTTGTTTTGTCTTGTCTTATTTTGTCTTGTCATGTCTTATCTTGTCTTGTCTTGTCTTGTCTTGTATTGTCATGTCTTATATTGTCTTGTCTTGTCATGTCATATCATGTCGTGTGTTGTGTTGTTTTGTCTTGTCATGTTTTGTCTTGTCATGTATTGTCTTGTCTTGTCTTGTCTTGTCATGTCCTGTCATGTCATGTCATGTGTTGTGTTGTTTTGTCTTGTTTTGTCTTGTCTTGTCTTGTCTTGTCTTGTCTTGTCTTGTCATGTCGTGTCATGTCATGTGTTGTGTTGTTTTGTCATGTCATGTCTTATATTGTCTTGTCTTGTCTTGTGATGTCATGTCGTGTCTTGTGTTGTTTTGTCTTGTATTGTCTTGTCTTGTCTTGTCTTGTTTTGTCTTGTCTTGTCTTGTCATGTCATGTCATGTCATACGTGTTTTGTGTTGTTTTGTCTTGTCATGTCTTATCTTGTCTTGTCTTGTCTTGTATTGTCATGTCTTATATTGTCTTGTCTTGTCATGTCATATCATGTCGTGTGTTGTGTTGTTTTGTCTTGCCTTGTTTTGTCTTGTCTTGTCTTGTTTTATCTTGTCTTGTCTTGTCTTGTCTTGTCTTGTCTTGTCTTGTCTTGTCTTGTCTTGTCTTATCTTGTCTTGTCTTGTCTTGTCTTGTCTTGTCTTGTCTTGTCTTGTCTTGTCTTGTCTTGTCTTGTCTTGTCTTGTCTTGTCTTGTCTTGTCTTGTCTTGTCTTGTCTTGTCTTGTTTTGTCTTGTCTTGTCTTGTCTTGTCTTGCCTTGTCTCGTCTTGCCTTGTCTTGTCTTGTCTTGTCTTGTCTTGTCTTGTCTTGTCTTGTCTTGTCTTGTCTTGTCTTTTCTTGTCTTTTCTTGTCTTGTCTTGTCTTGTCTGGTCTTGTCTTGTCTTGTCTGGTCTTATCTTGTCTTGTCTTGTAATGTCCTGTCTTGTCTTGTCTTTTCTTGTCTTGTCTTGTCTTTTCTTGTCTTGTCCTGTCATGTCATGTCATGTGTTGTGTTGTTTTGTCTTGTCTTTTCTTGTCTTGTCTTGTCTTTTCTTGTCTTGTCCTGTCATGTCATGTCGTGTGTTGTGTTGTTTTGTCTTGTCATGTCTTATATTGTCTTGTCTTGTGATGTCATGTCGTGCGTTGTGTTGTTTTGTCTTGTATTGTCTTGTCTTGTCTTGTCTTGTTTTGTCTTGTCTTGTCTTGTCTTGTCTTGTCTTGTCTTGTGATGTCATGTCGTGTGTTGTGTTGTTTTGTCTTGTCTTGTCTTGTCTTGTCTTGTCTTGTCTTGTCTTTTCTTTTCTTTTCTTGTCTTGTCTTGTCTTGTCTGGTCTTGTCTTGTCTTGTCTGGTCTTATCTTGTCTTGTCTTGTAATGTCCTGTCTTGTCTTGTCTTTTCTTGTCTTGTCTTGTCTTTTCTTGTCTTGTCCTGTCATGTCATGTCATGTGTTGTGTTGTTTTGTCTTGTCTTGTCTTGTTTTGTCTTGTCTTGTCTTGTCTTGTCTTGTCTTGTTTTGTCTTGTCTTGTCTTGTCTTGTCTTGTCTTGTATTGTCATATCTTATATTGTCTTGTCTTGTCTTGTCTTGCCTTGTCTTGTCTTGTCTTGTCTTGTCTGGTCTTATCTTGTCTTGTCCTGTCTAGTCATGTCTTGTCTTGTCTTGTCTTGTCTTGTCTTGTCTTGTCTTGTCTTGTCTTGTCTTGTCTTGTCTTGTCTTGTCTTGTCTTGTCTTGTCTTGTCTTGTCTTGTCTTGTTTTGTCTTGTCTTGTCTTGTTTTGTCTTGTCTTGTCTTGTCCTGTCTTGTCTTGTCTTGTCTTGTCTTGTATTGTCATATCTTATATTGTCTTGTCTTGTCTTGTCTTGTCTTGTCTTGTCTTGTCTTGTCTTGTCTTGTCAAGAACAAGAACAAATCAAACAGAATTGTCTTGTCTTGTCTGGCCTTGTCATGTCTTGTCTTATCTTCTTAATTAATTTAAAAACAAATCAAACATAATTGTCTTGTCTTGTCTTGTCGTGTCTTGTCGTGTCTTGTCTTGTCTTGTCTTCTCTTGTCTTGTCTTGTCTTGTCTTGTCGTGTGTTGTGTTGTTTTGTTTTGTCTTGTCTTGTCTTGTCCTGTCATGTCATGTCTTGTCTTGTCTTGTCTTGTCTTGTCTTGTCATGTCCTGTCATGTCATGTCATGTGTTGTGTTGTTTTGTCTTGTTTTGTCTTGTTTTGTCTTGTCTTGTCATGTCTTGTTTTGTCTTGTCTTGTCTTGTCTTGTCATGTCGTGTCATGTCATGTGTTGTGTTGTTTTGTCTTGTTTTGTCTTGTTTTGTCTTGTCTTGTCTTGTCTTGTCTTGTCTTGTCTTGTCATGTCGTGTGTTGTGTTGTTTTGTCTTGTCATGTCTTATATTGTCTTGTCTTGTGATGTCATGTCGTGCGTTGTGTTGTTTTGTCTTGTATTGTCTTGTCTTGTCTTGTCTTGTTTTGTCTTGTCTTGTCTTGTCTTGTCTTGTCTTGTCTTGTCTTGTCTTGTCTTGTCATGTCATGTCATGTCATACGTGTGTTGTGTTGTTTTGTCTTGTCTTATTTTGTCTTGTCATGTCTTATCTTGTCTTGTCTTGCCTTGTCTTGTCTTGTCTTGTCTTGTCTTGTCTTGTCTTGTCTTGTCATGTCATGTCATGTCGTGCGTTGTGTTGTTTTGTCTTGTCTTGATTTGTCTTGTCATGTCATGTCTTGTCTTGTCTTTTCTTGTCTTGTCATGTCGTGCGTTGTGTTGTTTTGTCTTGTCTTGTTTTGTCTTGTCATGTCATGTCTTGTCTTGTCTTGTCTTGTCTTGTCTTGTCTTGTCTTGTCATGTCATGTCATGTCATGTCATGTGTTTGTGTTGTGTTGTGTTGTTTTGTCTTGTCTTGTCTTGTCTTGTCTTGTCTTGTCTTGTCTTGTCATGTCATGTCTTGTCTTGTCTTGTCTTGTTTTGTCTTGTCTTGTCTTGTTTTGTCTTGTCATGTCTTGTCGTGTCTTGTCTTGTCTTGTCTTGTCTTGTCTTGCCTTGTCTTGTCTTGTCCTGTCGTGTGTTGTGTTGTTTTGTCTTGTCTTGTCTTGTCTTGTCTTGTCTTGTATTGTCTTGTCTTGTCTTGTCTTGTCGTATGTTGTGTTGTTTTGTCTTGTCATGTCGGATGTTGTGTTGTTTTGTCTTGTCTTGTTTTGTCTTGTCTTGTCTTATATTGTCTTGTCTTGTCTTGTCATGTCATGTCATGTCATGTCGTGTGTTGTGTTGTTTAGTCTTGTTTTGTCTTGTCATGTCTTGTCTTGTCTTGTCATGTCTTGTCTTGTCTAGTCTTGTCTTGTCTTGTCTTGTCTTGTCTTGTCTTGTCTTGTCTTGTCTTGTCTTGTCTTGCCTTGTCTTGTCTTGTCTTGTCTTGTCTTGTCTAGTCTTGTCTTGTCTTGTCTTGTCTTGTCTTGTCTTGTCTTGTCTTGTCTTGCCTTGTCTTGTCTTGTCTTGTCTTGTCTTGTCTTGTCTTGTCTTGTCTTGTCTTGTCTTGTCTTGTCTTGTCTTGCCTTGTCTTGTCTTGTCTTGTCTTGTCTTGTCTTGTCTTGTCTTGTCTTGTCTTGTCTTGTCTTGTCTTTTTTTGTCTTGTTTTGTCTTGTCTTGTCTTGTCTTGTGTTGCTTTGTCTTGTCTTGTCATGTCTTGTCATGTCGTGTGTTGTGTTGTTTTGTCTTGTCTTGTTGTGTATTGTCATGTCTTATATTGTCTTGTCTTGTCTTGTCATGTCATGTCATGTCATGTCGTGTGTTGTGTTGTTTTGTCTTGTCTTGTTTTGTCTTGTCATGTCTTGTCTTGTCTTGTCTTGTTTTGTCTTGTCATGTCTTGTCTTGTCTTGTCTTGTCTTGTCTTGTCTTGTCTTGTCTTGTCTCGTCTTGTCTTGTCTTGTCTTGTCTTGTCTTGTCTTGTCTTGTCTTGTCTTGTCTTGTCTTGTCTTGTCTTGTCTTGTCTTGTCCTGTCTTGTCTTGTCTTGTCTTGCCTTGTCTTGTCTTGTCTTGTCTTGTCCTGTCTTGTCATGTCATGTCATGTCATGTCGTGCGTTGTGTTGTTTTGTCTTGTCTTGATTTGTCTTGTCATGTCATGTCTTGTCTTGTCTTGTCTTGTCTTGTCATGTCGTGTGTTGTGTTGTTTTGTCTTGTCTTGTCTTGTCTTGTCCTGTCTGGCCTTGTCTTGTCTTGTCTTATCTTCTTAATTAATTTAAAAACAAATCAAACAGAATTGTCTTGTCTTGTCTGGCCTTGTCATGTCTTGTCTTATCTTCTTAATTAATTTAAAAACAAATCAAACAGAATTGTCTTGTCTTGTCTTGTCTTGTCTTGTCTTGTCTTGTCTTGTCTTGTCTTGTCTTGTCTTGTCTTGTCTTGTCTTGTCTTGTCTTGTCTTGTCTTGTCTTGTCTTATCTTGTCTTGTCTTGTCTGGACTTGTCTTGTCTTGTCTTTTCTTGTCTTGTCTTGTCTTGTCTGGACTTGTCTTGTCTTGTCTTGTCTTGTCTTGTCTTGTCTTGTCTTGTCTTGTCTTGTCTTGTCTTGTCTTGTCTTGTCTTGTCTTGTCTTGTCTTGTCTTGTCTTGTCTTGTCTTGTCTTGTCTTGTCTTGTCTTGTCTTGTCTTGTCTTGTCTTGTCTTGTCTTGTCTTGTCTTATCTTCTTAATTAATTTAAAAACAAATCAAACAGAATTGTCTTGTCTTGTCTTGTCGTGTCTTGTCGTGTCTTGTCGTGTCTTGTCTTGTCTTGTCTTGTCTTGTCTTGTCTTGTCTTGTCTTGTATTGTCTTGTCTTGTCTTGTCTTGTCTTGTCATGTCTTGCCTTGTCTTGTCTTGTTTTGTCTTGTCTTGTTTTGTCTTGTCGGGTCTTGTCTTGTCTTGTCTTGTCTTGTCTTGTCTTGTCCTGTCATGTCATGTCATGTGTTGTGTTGTTTTGTCTTGTCTTGTCTTGTTTTGTCTTGTCATGTCTTGTCTTGTCTTGTCTTGTCTTGTCTTGTCTTGTCTTGTCTTGTCTTGTCTTGTCTTGTCCTGTCATGTCATGTCATGTGTTGTGTTGTTTTGTCTTGTCTTGTCTTGTTTGGTCTTGTCTTGTTTTGTCTTGTCTTGTCTTGTCTTGTCTTGTCTTGTCTTGTCTTGTCTTGTCTTGTCTTGACTTGTCTTGTCTTGTCTTGTCTTGTCTTGTCTTGTCTTGTCTTGTCTTGTCTTGTCTTGTCTTGTCTTGTCTGGTCTTGTCTGGTCTTGTCTGGTCTTGTCTGGTCTTGTCTTGTCTTGTCTTGTCTTGTCTTGTCTTGTCTTGTCTTGTCTTGTCTTGTCTTGTCTTGTCTTGTCTTGTCTTGTCTTGTCTTGTCTTGTCTTGTCTTGTCTTGTCTTGTCTTGTCTTGTCTTGTCTTGTCTTGTCTTGTCTTGTTTTGTCGTGTCATGTCATGTCTTGTCTTGTCATGTCATGTCATGTCTTGTGTTGCTTTGTCTTGTCTTGTCTTGTCTTATCTTGTCTTGTCTTGTCTTGTCTTATCTTCTTAATTAATTTAAGAACAAATCAAACAGAATTGTCTTGTCTTGTCTGGCCTTGTCATGTCTTGTCTTATCTTCTTAATTAATTTAAAAACAAATCAAACATAATTGTCTTGTCTTGTCTTGTCGTGTCTTGTCGTGTCTTGTCGTGTCTTGTCTTGTCTTGTCTTCTCTTGTCTTGTCTTGTCTTGTCTTGTCGTGTGTTGTGTTGTTTTGTTTTGTCTTGTCTTGTCTTGTCCTGTCATGTCATGTCTTGTCTTGTCTTGTCTTGTCTTGTCTTGTCTTGTCATGTCCTGTCATATCATGTCATGTGTTGTGTTGTTTTGTCTTGTTTTGTCTTGTTTTGTCTTGTCTTGTCATGTCTTGTTTTGTCTTGTCTTGTCTTGTCTTGTCTTGTCTTGTCTTGTCTTGTCTTGTCTTGTCTTGTCTTGTCTTGTCTTGTCTTGTCTTGTCTTGTCTTGTCTTGTCTTGTCTTGTCTTGTCTTGTCTTGTCTTGTCTTGTCTTGTCTTGTCTTGTCTTGTCTTATCTTCTTAATTAATTTAAAAACAAATCAAACAGAATTGTCTTGTCTTGTCTTGTCGTGTCTTGTCGTGTCTTGTCGTGTCTTGTCTTGTCTTGTCTTGTCTTGTCTTGTCTTGTCTTGTCTTGTATTGTCTTGTCTTGTCTTGTCTTGTCTTGTCATGTCTTGCCTTGTCTTGTCTTGTTTTGTCTTGTCTTGTTTTGTCTTGTCATGTCTTGTCTTGTCTTGTCTTGTCTTGTCTTGTCTTGTCCTGTCATGTCATGTCATGTGTTGTGTTGTTTTGTCTTGTCTTGTCTTGTTTTGTCTTGTCATGTCTTGTCATGTCTTGTCTTGTCTTGTCTTGTCTTGTCTTGTCTTGTCTTGTCTTGTCTTGTCTTGTCTTGTCCTGTCATGTCATGTCATGTGTTGTGTTGTTTTGTCTTGTCTTGTCTTGTTTGGTCTTGTCTTGTTTTGTCTTGTCTTGTCTTGTCTTGTCTTGTCTTGTCTTGTCTTGTCTTGTCTTGTCTTGACTTGTCTTGTCTTGTCTTGTCTTGTCTTGTCTTGTCTTGTCTTGTCTTGTCTTGTCTTGTCTTGTCTTGTCTGGTCTTGTCTGGTCTTGTCTGGTCTTGTCTGGTCTTGTCTTGTCTTGTCTTGTCTTGTCTTGTCTTGTCTTGTCTTGTCTTGTCTTGTCTTGTCTTGTCTTGTCTTGTCTTGTCTTGTCTTGTCTTGTCTTGTCTTGTCTTGTCTTGTCTTGTCTTGTCTTGTCTTGTCTTGTCTTGTCTTGTCTTGTCTTGTTTTGTCGTGTCATGTCATGTCTTGTCTTGTCATGTCATGTCATGTCTTGTGTTGCTTTGTCTTGTCTTGTCTTGTCTTATCTTGTCTTGTCTTGTCTTGTCTTATCTTCTTAATTAATTTAAGAACAAATCAAACAGAATTGTCTTGTCTTGTCTGGCCTTGTCATGTCTTGTCTTATCTTCTTAATTAATTTAAAAACAAATCAAACATAATTGTCTTGTCTTGTCTTGTCGTGTCTTGTCGTGTCTTGTCGTGTCTTGTCGTGTCTTGTCGTGTCTTGTCGTGTCTTGTCTTGTCTTGTCTTCTCTTGTCTTGTCTTGTCTTGTCTTGTCGTGTGTTGTGTTGTTTTGTTTTGTCTTGTCTTGTCTTGTCCTGTCATGTCATGTCTTGTCTTGTCTTGTCTTGTCTTGTCTTGTCTTGTCATGTCCTGTCATGTCATGTCATGTGTTGTGTTGTTTTGTCTTGTTTTGTCTTGTTTTGTCTTGTCTTGTCATGTCTTGTTTTGTCTTGTCTTGTCTTGTCTTGTCATGTCGTGTCATGTCATGTGTTGTGTTGTTTTGTCTTGTTTTGTCTTGTCTTGTCTTGTCTTGTCTTGTCTTGTCTTGTCTTGTCTTGTCATGTCGTGTGTTGTGTTGTTTTGTCTTGTCATGTCTTATATTGTCTTGTCTTGTGATGTCATGTCGTGCGTTGTGTTGTTTTGTCTTGTATTGTCTTGTCTTGTCTTGTCTTGTTTTGTCTTGTCTTGTCTTGTCTTGTCTTGTCTTGTCTTGTCTTGTCTTGTCTTGTCTTGTCATGTCATGTCATGTCATACGTGTGTTGTGTTGTTTTGTCTTGTCTTATTTTGTCTTGTCATGTCTTATCTTGTCTTGTCTTGTCTTGTCTTGTATTGTCATGTCTTATATTGTCTTGTCTTGTCATGTCATATCATGTCGTGTGTTGTGTTGTTTTGTCTTGTCATGTTTTGTCTTGTCATGTATTGTCTTGTCTTGTCTTGTCTTGTCTTGTCCTGTCATGTCATGTCTTGTCTTGTCTTGTCTTGTCTTGTCTTGTCATGTCCTGTCATGTCATGTCATGTGTTGTGTTGTTTTGTCTTGTTTTGTCTTGTTTTGTCTTGTCTTGTCATGTCTTGTTTTGTCTTGTCTTGTCTTGTCTTGTCATGTCGTGTCATGTCATGTGTTGTGTTGTTTTGTCTTGTTTTGTCTTGTCTTGTCTTGTCTTGTCTTGTCTTGTCTTGTCTTGTCTTGTCATGTCGTGTGTTGTGTTGTTTTGTCTTGTCATGTCTTATATTGTCTTGTCTTGTGATGTCATGTCGTGCGTTGTGTTGTTTTGTCTTGTATTGTCTTGTCTTGTCTTGTCTTGTTTTGTCTTGTCTTGTCTTGTCTTGTCTTGTCTTGTCTTGTCTTGTCTTGTCATGTCATGTCATGTCATACGTGTGTTGTGTTGTTTTGTCTTGTCTTATTTTGTCTTGTCATGTCTTATCTTGTCTTGTCTTGTCTTGTCTTGTATTGTCATGTCTTATATTGTCTTGTCTTGTCATGTCATATCATGTCGTGTGTTGTGTTGTTTTGTCTTGTCATGTTTTGTCTTGTCATGTATTGTCTTGTCTTGTATTGTCTTGTCATGTCCTGTCATGTCATGTCATGTGTTGTGTTGTTTTGTCTTGTTTTGTCTTGTCTTGTCTTGTCTTGTCTTGTCTTGTCTTGTCTTGTCATGTCGTGTCATGTCATGTGTTGTGTTGTTTTGTCATGTCATGTCTTATATTGTCTTGTCTTGTCTTGTGATGTCATGTCGTGTCTTGTGTTGTTTTGTCTTGTATTGTCTTGTCTTGTCTTGTCTTGTTTTGTCTTGTCTTGTCTTGTCATGTCATGTCATGTCATACGTGTTTTGTGTTGTTTTGTCTTGTCATGTCTTATCTTGTCTTGTCTTGTCTTGTCTTGTATTGTCATGTCTTATATTGTCTTGTCTTGTCATGTCATATCATGTCGTGTGTTGTGTTGTTTTGTCTTGTCATGTTTTGTCTTGTCTTGTCTTGTTTTATCTTGTCTTGTCTTGTCTTGTCTTGTCTTGTCTTGTCTTGTCTTGTCTTGTCTTGTCTTGTCTTGTCTTGTCTTGTCTTGTCTTGTCTTGTCTTGTCTTGTCTTGTCTTGTCTTGTCTTGTCTTGTTTTGTCTTGTCTTGTCTTGTCTTGTCTTGCCTTGTCTCGTCTTGCCTTGTCTTGTCTTGTCTTGTCTTGTCTTGTCTTGTCTTGTCTTGTCTTGTCTTGTCTTGTCTTGTCTTGTCTTGTCTTGTCTTGTCTTGTCTTGTCTTGTCTTGTCTTGTGATGTCATGTCGTGTGTTGTGTTGTTTTGTCTTGTCTTGTCTTGTCTTGTCTTGTCTTGTCTTGTCTTTTCTTTTCTTTTCTTGTCTTGTCTTGTCTGGTCTTGTCTTGTCTTGTCTGGTCTTATCTTGTCTTGTCTTGTAATGTCCTGTCTTGTCTTGTCTTTTCTTGTCTTGTCTTGTCTTTTCTTGTCTTGTCCTGTCATGTCATGTCATGTGTTGTGTTGTTTTGTCTTGTCTTGTCTTGTTTTGTCTTGTCTTGTCTTGTCTTGTCTTGTTTTGTCTTGTCTTGTCTTGTCTTGTCTTGTCTTGTATTGTCATATCTTATATTGTCTTGTCTTGTCTTGTCTTGCCTTGTCTTGTCTTGTCTTGTCTTGTCTGGTCTTATCTTGTCTTGTCCTGTCTAGTCATGTCTTGTCTTGTCTTGTCTTGTCTTGTCTTGTCTTGTCTTGTCTTGTCTTGTCTTGTCTTGTCTTGTCTTGTCTTGTCTTGTTTTGTCTTGTCTTGTCTTGTTTTGTCTTGTCTTGTCTTGTCCTGTCTTGTCTTGTCTTGTATTGTCATATCTTATATTGTCTTGTCTTGTCTTGTCTTGTCTTGTCTTGTCAAGAACAAGAACAAATCAAACAGAATTGTCTTGTCTTGTCTGGCCTTGTCATGTCTTGTCTTATCTTCTTAATTAATTTAAAAACAAATCAAACATAATTGTCTTGTCGTGTCTTGTCGTGTCTTGTCGTGTCTTGTCTTGTCTTGTCTTCTCTTGTCTTGTCTTGTCTTGTCTTGTCGTGTGTTGTGTTGTTTTGTTTTGTCTTGTCTTGTCTTGTCCTGTCATGTCATGTCTTGTCTTGTCTTGTCTTGTCTTGTCTTGTCATGTCCTGTCATGTCATGTCATGTGTTGTGTTGTTTTGTCTTGTTTTGTCTTGTCTTGTCATGTCGTGTCATGTCATGTGTTGTGTTGTTTTGTCATGTCATGTCTTATATTGTCTTGTCTTGTCTTGTGATGTCATGTCGTGTCTTGTGTTGTTTTGTCTTGTATTGTCTTGTCTTGTCTTGTCTTGTTTTGTCTTGTCTTGTCTTGTCTTGTCATGTCATGTCATGTCATACGTGTTTTGTGTTGTTTTGTCTTGTCATGTCTTATCTTGTCTTGTCTTGTCTTGTCTTGTATTGTCATGTCTTATATTGTCTTGTCTTGTCATGTCATATCATGTCGTGTGTTGTGTTGTTTTGTCTTGTCATGTTTTGTCTTGTCTTGTCTTGTCTTGTCTTGTCTTGTCTTGTCTTGTCTTGTCTTGTCTTGTCTTGTCTTGTCTTGTCTTGTCTTGTCTTGTCTTGTCTTGTCTTGTCTTGTCTTGTCTTGTCTTGTTTTGTCTTGTCTTGTCTTGTCTTGTCTTGCCTTGTCTCGTCTTGCCTTGTCTTGTCTTGTCTTGTCTTGTCTTGTCTTGTCTTGTCTTGTCTTGTCTTGTCTTGTCTTGTCTTGTCTTGTCTTGTCTTGTCTTGTCTTGTCTTGTCTTGTCTTGTCTTGTCTTGTCTTGTCTTGTCTTGCCTTGTCTTGTCTTGTCTTGTCTTGTCTTGTCTTGTCTTGTCTTGTCTTGTCTTGTCTTGTCTTGTCTTGTCTTGTCTTGTCTTTTCTTTTCTTTTCTTGTCTTGTCTTGTCTTGTCTTGTCTGGTCTTGTCTTGTCTTGTCTGGTCTTATCTTGTCTTGTCTTGTAATGTCCTGTCTTGTCTTGTCTTTTCTTGTCTTGTCTTGTCTTTTCTTGTCTTGTCCTGTCATGTCATGTCATGTGTTGTGTTGTTTTGTCTTGTCTTGTCTTGTTTTGTCTTGTCTTGTCTTGTCTTGTCTTGTTTTGTCTTGTCTTGTCTTGTCTTGTCTTGTCCTGTATTGTCATATCTTATATTGTCTTGTCTTGTCTTGTCTTGTCTTGTCTTGTCTTGTCTTGTCTGGTCTTATCTTGTCTTGTCCTGTCTATTCATGTCTTGTCTTGTCTTGTCTTGTCTTGTCTTGTCTTGTCTTGTCTTGTCTTGTCTTGTCTTGTCTTGTCTTGTCTTGTCTTGTTTTGTCTTGTCTTGTCTTGTTTTGTCTTGTCTTGTCTTGTCCTGTCTTGTCTTGTCTTGTCTTGTCTTGTATTGTCATATCTTATATTGTCTTGTCTTGTCTTGTCTTGTCTTGTCTTGTCTTGTCTTGTCTTGTCTTGTCTTTTCTTGTCTTGTCCTGTCATGTCATGTCATGTGTTGTGTTGTTTTGTCTTGTCTTGTCTTGTTTTGTCTTGTCTTGTCTTGTTTTGTCTTGTCTTGTCTTGTCTTGTCTTGTCTTGTATTGTCATATCTTATATTGTCTTGTCTTGTCTTGTCTTGTCTTGTCTTGTCTTGTCTTGTATTGTCTTGTCTTGTCTTGTCTTGTCTTGTCTTGTCTTGTCTTGTCTTGTCTTGTCTTGTCTTGTCTTGTCTTGTCTTGTCTTGTCTTGTCTTGTCTTGTCTTGTCTTGTCTTGTCTTGTCTTGTCTTGTCTTGTCTTGTCTTGTCTTGTCTTGTCTTGTCTTGTCTTGTCTTGTCTTGTCTTGTCTTGTCTTGTCTTGTCTTGTCTTGTCTTGTCTTGTCTTGTCTTGTCTTGTCTGGTCTTGTCTTGTCTGGTCTTATCTTGTCTTGTCCTGTCTAGTCATGTCTTGTCTTGTCTTGTCTTGTCTTGTCTTGTCTTGTCTTGTCTTGTCTTGTCTTGTCTTGTCTTGTCTTGTCTTGTCTTGTCTTGTCTTGTCATGTCTTGTCTTGTCTAGTCTTGTCTTGTCTTGTCTTGTCTTGTCTTGTCTTGTCTGGTCTTATCTTGTCTTGTCTTGTCTTGTCTTGTCTTGTTTTGTCTTGTCTTGTCTTGTTTTGTCTTGTCTTGTCTTGCCCTGTCTTGTCTTGTCTTGTCTTGTCTTGTATTGTCATATCTTATATTGTCTTGTCTTGTCTTGTCTTGTCTTGTCTTGTCTTGTCTTGTCTTGTCTTGTCTTGTCTTGTCTTTTCTTGTCTTGTCCTGTCATGTCATGTCATGTGTTGTGTTGTTTTGTCTTGTCTTGTCTTGTCTTGTCTTGTCTTGTCTTGTCTTGTCTTGTCTTGTCTTGTCTTGCCTTGTCTTGTCTTGTCTTGTCTTGTCTTGTCTTGTCTTGTCTTGTCTTGTCTTGTCTTGTCTTGTCTTGTCTTGTCTTGTCTTATCTTGTCTTGTCTTGTCTTGTCTGGACTTGGCTTGTCTTGTCTTTTCTTGTCTTGTCTTGTCTTGTCTTGTCTGGACTTGTCTTGTCTTGTCTTGTCTTGTCTTGTCTTGTCTTGTCTTGTCTTGTCTTGTCTTGTCTTGTCTTGTCTTGTCTTGTCTTGTCTTGTCTTGTCTTGTCTTGTCTTGTCTTGTCTTGTCTTGTCTTGTCTTGTCTTGTCTTGCCTTATCTTGCCTTGTCTTGTCTTGTCTTGTCTTGTCTTGTCTTGTCTTGTCTTGTCTTGTCTTGTCTTGTCTTGTCTTGTCTTGTCTTGTCTTGTCTTGTCTTGTCTTGTCTTGTCATGTCTTGTCTTGTCTTGTTTTGTCTTGTCTTGTATTGTCCTGTTTTCTCATGTAATGTCATGTCGTGTGTTGTGTTGTTTTGTCTTGTCTTGTGTTGTTTTGTCCTGTCATGTCTTGTCTTGTCTTGTCTTGTCCTGTCCTGTCGTGTGTTGTGTTGTTTTGTCTTGTCTTGTCATGTCATATCATGTCGTGTCTTGTGTTGCTTTGTCTTGTCTTGTCTTGTCTTGTCTTATCATGTCGTGTGTTGTGTTGTTTTGTCTTGTCTTGTTGTGTATTGTCATGTCTTATATTGTCTTGTCTTGTCTTGTCTTGTCATGTCATGTCATGTCGTGTGTTGTGTTGTTTTTTCTTGTCATGTCTTGTCTTGTCTTGTCTTGTTTTGTCTTGTCATGTCTTGTCTTGTCTTGTCTTGTATTGTCTTGTCTTGTCTTGTCTTGTCTTGTCTTGTCTTGTTTTGTCTTGTCTTGTCTTGTCTTGTCTTGTCTTGTCTTGTCTTGTTTTGTCGTGTCATGTCATGTCTTGTCTTGTCATGTCATGTCATGTCTTGTGTTGCTTTGTCTTGTCTTGTCTTGTCTTGTCGTGTCATGTCATGTGTTGTGTTGTTTTGTCATGTCATGTCTTATATTGTCTTGTCTTGTCTTGTGATGTCATGTCGTGTCTTGTGTTGTTTTGTCTTGTATTGTCTTGTCTTGTCTTGTCTTGTTTTGTCTTGTCGTGTCTTGTCTTGTCTTGTCTTCTCTTGTCTTGTCTTGTCTTGTCTTGTCGTGTGTTGTGTTGTTTTGTTTTGTCTTGTCTTGTCTTGTCCTGTCATGTCATGTCTTGTCTTCTTAATTAATTTAAAAACAAATCAAACATAATTGTCTTGTCTTGTCTTGTCGTGTCTTGTCGTGTCTTGTCTTGTCTTGTCTTCTCTTGTCTTGTCTTGTCTTGTCTTGTCGTGTGTTGTGTTGTTTTGTTTTGTCTTGTCTTGTCTTGTCCTGTCATGTCATGTCTTGTCTTGTCTTGTCTTGTCTTGTCTTGTCTTGTCATGTCCTGTCATGTCATGTCATGTGTTGTGTTGTTTTGTCTTGTTTTGTCTTGTTTTGTCTTGTCTTGTCATGTCTTGTTTTGTCTTGTCTTGTCTTGTCTTGTCATGTCGTGTCATGTCATGTGTTGTGTTGTTTTGTCTTGTTTTGTCTTGTTTTGTCTTGTCTTGTCTTGTCTTGTCTTGTCTTGTCTTGTCATGTCGTGTGTTGTGTTGTTTTGTCTTGTCATGTCTTATATTGTCTTGTCTTGTGATGTCATGTCGTGCGTTGTGTTGTTTTGTCTTGTATTGTCTTGTCTTGTCTTGTCTTGTTTTGTCTTGTCTTGTCTTGTCTTGTCTTGTCTTGTCTTGTCTTGTCTTGTCATGTCATGTCATGTCATACGTGTGTTGTGTTGTTTTGTCTTGTCTTATTTTGTCTTGTCATGTCTTATCTTGTCTTGTCTTGTCTTGTCTTGTATTGTCATGTCTTATATTGTCTTGTCTTGTCATGTCATATCATGTCGTGTGTTGTGTTGTTTTGTCTTGTCATGTTTTGTCTTGTCATGTATTGTCTTGTCTTGTCTTGTCTTGTCATGTCCTGTCATGTCATGTCATGTGTTGTGTTGTTTTGTCTTGTTTTGTCTTGTCTTGTCTTGTCTTGTCTTGTCTTGTCTTGTCATGTCGTGTCATGTCATGTGTTGTGTTGTTTTGTCATGTCATGTCTTATATTGTCTTGTCTTGTCTTGTGATGTCATGTCGTGTCTTGTGTTGTTTTGTCTTGTATTGTCTTGTCTTGTCTTGTCTTGTTTTGTCTTGTCTTGTCTTGTCATGTCATGTCATGTCATACGTGTTTTGTGTTGTTTTGTCTTGTCATGTCTTATCTTGTCTTGTCTTGTCTTGTATTGTCATGTCTTATATTGTCTTGTCTTGTCATGTCATATCATGTCGTGTGTTGTGTTGTTTTGTCTTGCCTTGTTTTGTCTTGTCTTGTCTTGTTTTATCTTGTCTTGTCTTGTCTTGTCTTGTCTTGTCTTGTCTTGTCTTGTCTTGTCTTGTCTTGTCTTGTCTTGTCTTGTCTTGTCTTGTCTTGTCTTGTCTTGTCTTGTCTTGTCTTGTCTTGTCTTGTCTTGTCTTGTCTTGTCTTGTCTTGTCTTGTCTTGTCTTGTCTTGTCTTGTCTTGTCTTGTTTTGTCTTGTCTTGTCTTGTCTTGTCTTGCCTTGTCTCGTCTTGCCTTGTCTTGTCTTGTCTTGTCTTGTCTTGTCTTGTCTTGTCTTGTCTTGTCTTGTCTTGTCTTGTCTTGTCTTGTCTTGTCTTGTGATGTCATGTCGTGTGTTGTGTTGTTTTGTCTTGTCTTGTCTTGTCTTGTCTTGTCTTTTCTTTTCTTTTCTTGTCTTGTCTTGTCTTGTCTGGTCTTGTCTTGTCTTGTCTGGTCTTATCTTGTCTTGTCTTGTAATGTCCTGTCTTGTCTTGTCTTTTCTTGTCTTGTCTTGTCTTTTCTTGTCTTGTCCTGTCATGTCATGTCATGTGTTGTGTTGTTTTGTCTTGTCTTGTCTTGTTTTGTCTTGTCTTGTCTTGTCTTGTCTTGTCTTGTTTTGTCTTGTCTTGTCTTGTCTTGTCTTGTCTTGTATTGTCATATCTTATATTGTCTTGTCTTGTCTTGTCTTGCCTTGTCTTGTCTTGTCTTGTCTTGTCTGGTCTTATCTTGTCTTGTCCTGTCTAGTCATGTCTTGTCTTGTCTTGTCTTGTCTTGTCTTGTCTTGTCTTGTCTTGTCTTGTCTTGTCTTGTCTTGTCTTGTCTTGTCTTGTCTTGTCTTGTCTTGTCTTGTTTTGTCTTGTCTTGTCTTGTTTTGTCTTGTCTTGTCTTGTCCTGTCTTGTCTTGTCTTGTCTTGTCTTGTATTGTCATATCTTATATTGTCTTGTCTTGTCTTGTCTTGTCTTGTCTTGTCTTGTCTTGTCTTGTCTTGTCTTGTCTTGTCAAGAACAAGAACAAATCAAACAGAATTGTCTTGTCTTGTCTGGCCTTGTCATGTCTTGTCTTATCTTCTTAATTAATTTAAAAACAAATCAAACATAATTGTCTTGTCTTGTCTTGTCGTGTCTTGTCGTGTCTTGTCTTGTCTTGTCTTCTCTTGTCTTGTCTTGTCTTGTCTTGTCGTGTGTTGTGTTGTTTTGTTTTGTCTTGTCTTGTCTTGTCCTGTCATGTCATGTCTTGTCTTGTCTTGTCTTGTCTTGTCTTGTCATGTCCTGTCATGTCATGTCATGTGTTGTGTTGTTTTGTCTTGTTTTGTCTTGTTTTGTCTTGTCTTGTCATGTCTTGTTTTGTCTTGTCTTGTCTTGTCTTGTCATGTCGTGTCATGTCATGTGTTGTGTTGTTTTGTCTTGTTTTGTCTTGTTTTGTCTTGTCTTGTCTTGTCTTGTCTTGTCTTGTCTTGTCATGTCGTGTGTTGTGTTGTTTTGTCTTGTCATGTCTTATATTGTCTTGTCTTGTGATGTCATGTCGTGCGTTGTGTTGTTTTGTCTTGTATTGTCTTGTCTTGTCTTGTCTTGTTTTGTCTTGTCTTGTCTTGTCTTGTCTTGTCTTGTCTTGTCTTGTCTTGTCTTGTCTTGTCATGTCATGTCATGTCATACGTGTGTTGTGTTGTTTTGTCTTGTCTTATTTTGTCTTGTCATGTCTTATCTTGTCTTGTCTTGCCTTGTCTTGTCTTGTCTTGTCTTGTCTTGTCTTGTCTTGTCTTGTCATGTCATGTCATGTCGTGCGTTGTGTTGTTTTGTCTTGTCTTGATTTGTCTTGTCATGTCATGTCTTGTCTTGTCTTTTCTTGTCTTGTCATGTCGTGCGTTGTGTTGTTTTGTCTTGTCTTGTTTTGTCTTGTCATGTCATGTCTTGTCTTGTCTTGTCTTGTCTTGTCTTGTCTTGTCTTGTCATGTCATGTCATGTCATGTCATGTGTTTGTGTTGTGTTGTGTTGTTTTGTCTTGTCTTGTCTTGTCTTGTCTTGTCTTGTCTTGTCTTGTCATGTCATGTCTTGTCTTGTCTTGTCTTGTTTTGTCTTGTCTTGTCTTGTTTTGTCTTGTCATGTCTTGTCGTGTCTTGTCTTGTCTTGTCTTGTCTTGTCTTGCCTTGTCTTGTCTTGTCCTGTCGTGTGTTGTGTTGTTTTGTCTTGTCTTGTCTTGTCTTGTCTTGTCTTGTCTTGTATTGTCTTGTCTTGTCTTGTCTTGTCGTATGTTGTGTTGTTTTGTCTTGTCATGTCGGATGTTGTGTTGTTTTGTCTTGTCTTGTTTTGTCTTGTCTTGTCTTATATTGTCTTGTCTTGTCTTGTCATGTCATGTCATGTCATGTCGTGTGTTGTGTTGTTTAGTCTTGTTTTGTCTTGTCATGTCTTGTCTTGTCTTGTCATGTCTTGTCTTGTCTAGTCTTGTCTTGTCTTGTCTTGTCTTGTCTTGTCTTGTCTTGTCTTGTCTTGTCTTGTCTTGCCTTGTCTTGTCTTGTCTTGTCTTGTCTTGTCTAGTCTTGTCTTGTCTTGTCTTGTCTTGTCTTGTCTTGTCTTGTCTTGTCTTGCCTTGTCTTGTCTTGTCTTGTCTTGTCTTGTCTTGTCTTGTCTTGTCTTGTCTTGTCTTGTCTTGTCTTGTCTTGCCTTGTCTTGTCTTGTCTTGTCTTGTCTTGTCTTGTCTTGTCTTGTCTTGTCTTGTCTTGTCTTGTCTTTTTTTGTCTTGTTTTGTCTTGTCTTGTCTTGTCTTGTGTTGCTTTGTCTTGTCTTGTCATGTCTTGTCATGTCGTGTGTTGTGTTGTTTTGTCTTGTCTTGTTGTGTATTGTCATGTCTTATATTGTCTTGTCTTGTCTTGTCATGTCATGTCATGTCATGTCGTGTGTTGTGTTGTTTTGTCTTGTCTTGTTTTGTCTTGTCATGTCTTGTCTTGTCTTGTCTTGTTTTGTCTTGTCATGTCTTGTCTTGTCTTGTCTTGTCTTGTCTTGTCTTGTCTTGTCTTGTCTCGTCTTGTCTTGTCTTGTCTTGTCTTGTCTTGTCTTGTCTTGTCTTGTCTTGTCTTGTCTTGTCTTGTCTTGTCTTGTCCTGTCTTGTCTTGTCTTGTCTTGCCTTGTCTTGTCTTGTCTTGTCTTGTCCTGTCTTGTCATGTCATGTCATGTCATGTCGTGCGTTGTGTTGTTTTGTCTTGTCTTGATTTGTCTTGTCATGTCATGTCTTGTCTTGTCTTGTCTTGTCTTGTCATGTCGTGTGTTGTGTTGTTTTGTCTTGTCTTGTCTTGTCTTGTCCTGTCTGGCCTTGTCTTGTCTTGTCTTATCTTCTTAATTAATTTAAAAACAAATCAAACAGAATTGTCTTGTCTTGTCTGGCCTTGTCATGTCTTGTCTTGTCTTGTCTTGTCTTGTCTTGTCTTGTCTTGTCTTGTCTTGTCTTTTTTTGTCTTGTTTTGTCTTGTCTTGTCTTGTCTTGTGTTGCTTGTCTTGTTTTGTCTTGTCTTGTTTTGTCTTGTCGGGTCTTGTCTTGTCTTGTCTTGTCTTGTCTTGTCTTGTCCTGTCATGTCATGTCATGTGTTGTGTTGTTTTGTCTTGTCTTGTCTTGTTTTGTCTTGTCATGTCTTGTCTTGTCTTGTCTTGTCTTGTCTTGTCTTGTCTTGTCTTGTCTTGTCTTGTCTTGTCCTGTCATGTCATGTCATGTGTTGTGTTGTTTTGTCTTGTCTTGTCTTGTTTGGTCTTGTCTTGTTTTGTCTTGTCTTGTCTTGTCTTGTCTTGTCTTGTCTTGTCTTGTCTTGTCTTGTCTTGTCTTGTCTTGTCTTGTCTTGTCTTGTCTTGTCTTGTCTTGTCTTGTCTTGTCTTGTCTTGTCTTGTCTTGTCTTGTCTTGTCTTGTCTTGTCTTGTCTTATCTTGTCTTGTCTTGTCTGGACTTGTCTTGTCTTGTCTTTTCTTGTCTTGTCTTGTCTTGTCTGGACTTGTCTTGTCTTGTCTTGTCTTGTCTTGTCTTGTCTTGTCTTGTCTTGTCTTGTCTTGTCTTGTCTTGTCTTGTCTTGTCTTGTCTTGTCTTGTCTTGTCTTGTCTTGTCTTGTCTTATCTTCTTAATTAATTTAAAAACAAATCAAACAGAATTGTCTTGTCTTGTCTTGTCGTGTCTTGTCGTGTCTTGTCGTGTCTTGTCTTGTCTTGTCTTGTCTTGTCTTGTCTTGTCTTGTCTTGTATTGTCTTGTCTTGTCTTGTCTTGTCTTGTCATGTCTTGCCTTGTCTTGTCTTGTTTTGTCTTGTCTTGTTTTGTCTTGTCGGGTCTTGTCTTGTCTTGTCTTGTCTTGTCTTGTCTTGTCCTGTCATGTCATGTCATGTGTTGTGTTGTTTTGTCTTGTCTTGTCTTGTTTTGTCTTGTCATGTCTTGTCTTGTCTTGTCTTGTCTTGTCTTGTCTTGTCTTGTCTTGTCTTGTCTTGTCTTGTCCTGTCATGTCATGTCATGTGTTGTGTTGTTTTGTCTTGTCTTGTCTTGTTTGGTCTTGTCTTGTTTTGTCTTGTCTTGTCTTGTCTTGTCTTGTCTTGTCTTGTCTTGTCTTGTCTTGTCTTGTCTTGTCTTGACTTGTCTTGTCTTGTCTTGTCTTGTCTTGTCTTGTCTTGTCTTGTCTTGTCTTGTCTTGTCTTGTCTTGTCTGGTCTTGTCTGGTCTTGTCTGGTCTTGTCTGGTCTTGTCTTGTCTTGTCTTGTCTTGTCTTGTCTTGTCTTGTCTTGTCTTGTCTTGTCTTGTCTTGTCTTGTCTTGTCTTGTCTTGTCTTGTCTTGTCTTGTCTTGTCTTGTCTTGTCTTGTCTTGTCTTGTCTTGTCTTGTCTTGTCTTGTCTTGTCTTGTTTTGTCGTGTCATGTCATGTCTTGTCTTGTCATGTCATGTCATGTCTTGTGTTGCTTTGTCTTGTCTTGTCTTGTCTTATCTTGTCTTGTCTTGTCTTGTCTTATCTTCTTAATTAATTTAAGAACAAATCAAACAGAATTGTCTTGTCTTGTCTGGCCTTGTCATGTCTTGTCTTATCTTCTTAATTAATTTAAAAACAAATCAAACATAATTGTCTTGTCTTGTCTTGTCGTGTCTTGTCGTGTCTTGTCGTGTCTTGTCTTGTCTTGTCTTCTCTTGTCTTGTCTTGTCTTGTCTTGTCGTGTGTTGTGTTGTTTTGTTTTGTCTTGTCTTGTCTTGTCCTGTCATGTCATGTCTTGTCTTGTCTTGTCTTGTCTTGTCTTGTCTTGTCATGTCCTGTCATGTCATGTCATGTGTTGTGTTGTTTTGTCTTGTTTTGTCTTGTTTTGTCTTGTCTTGTCATGTCTTGTTTTGTCTTGTCTTGTCTTGTCTTGTCTTGTCTTGTCTTGTCTTGTCTTGTCTTGTCTTGTCTTGTCTTGTCTTGTCTTGTCTTGTCTTGTCTTGTCTTGTCTTGTCTTGTCTTGTCTTGTCTTGTCTTGTCTTGTCTTGTCTTGTCTTATCTTCTTAATTAATTTAAAAACAAATCAAACAGAATTGTCTTGTCTTGTCTTGTCGTGTCTTGTCGTGTCTTGTCGTGTCTTGTCTTGTCTTGTCTTGTCTTGTCTTGTCTTGTCTTGTCTTGTATTGTCTTGTCTTGTCTTGTCTTGTCTTGTCATGTCTTGCCTTGTCTTGTCTTGTTTTGTCTTGTCTTGTTTTGTCTTGTCATGTCTTGTCTTGTCTTGTCTTGTCTTGTCTTGTCTTGTCCTGTCATGTCATGTCATGTGTTGTGTTGTTTTGTCTTGTCTTGTCTTGTTTTGTCTTGTCATGTCTTGTCTTGTCTTGTCTTGTCTTGTCTTGTCTTGTCTTGTCTTGTCTTGTCTTGTCTTGTCTTGTCTTGTCCTGTCATGTCATGTCATGTGTTGTGTTGTTTTGTCTTGTCTTGTCTTGTTTGGTCTTGTCTTGTTTTGTCTTGTCTTGTCTTGTCTTGTCTTGTCTTGTCTTGTCTTGTCTTGTCTTGTCTTGACTTGTCTTGTCTTGTCTTGTCTTGTCTTGTCTTGTCTTGTCTTGTCTTGTCTTGTCTTGTCTTGTCTGGTCTTGTCTGGTCTTGTCTGGTCTTGTCTGGTCTTGTCTTGTCTTGTCTTGTCTTGTCTTGTCTTGTCTTGTCTTGTCTTGTCTTGTCTTGTCTTGTCTTGTCTTGTCTTGTCTTGTCTTGTCTTGTCTTGTCTTGTCTTGTCTTGTCTTGTCTTGTCTTGTCTTGTCTTGTCTTGTCTTGTCTTGTCTTGTTTTGTCGTGTCATGTCATGTCTTGTCTTGTCATGTCATGTCATGTCTTGTGTTGCTTTGTCTTGTCTTGTCTTGTCTTATCTTGTCTTGTCTTGTCTTGTCTTATCTTCTTAATTAATTTAAGAACAAATCAAACAGAATTGTCTTGTCTTGTCTGGCCTTGTCATGTCTTGTCTTATCTTCTTAATTAATTTAAAAACAAATCAAACATAATTGTCTTGTCTTGTCTTGTCGTGTCTTGTCGTGTCTTGTCGTGTCTTGTCGTGTCTTGTCGTGTCTTGTCGTGTCTTGTCTTGTCTTGTCTTCTCTTGTCTTGTCTTGTCTTGTCTTGTCGTGTGTTGTGTTGTTTTGTTTTGTCTTGTCTTGTCTTGTCCTGTCATGTCATGTCTTGTCTTGTCTTGTCTTGTCTTGTCTTGTCTTGTCATGTCCTGTCATGTCATGTCATGTGTTGTGTTGTTTTGTCTTGTTTTGTCTTGTTTTGTCTTGTCTTGTCATGTCTTGTTTTGTCTTGTCTTGTCTTGTCTTGTCATGTCGTGTCATGTCATGTGTTGTGTTGTTTTGTCTTGTTTTGTCTTGTCTTGTCTTGTCTTGTCTTGTCTTGTCTTGTCTTGTCTTGTCATGTCGTGTGTTGTGTTGTTTTGTCTTGTCATGTCTTATATTGTCTTGTCTTGTGATGTCATGTCGTGCGTTGTGTTGTTTTGTCTTGTATTGTCTTGTCTTGTCTTGTCTTGTTTTGTCTTGTCTTGTCTTGTCTTGTCTTGTCTTGTCTTGTCTTGTCTTGTCTTGTCATGTCATGTCATGTCATACGTGTGTTGTGTTGTTTTGTCTTGTCTTATTTTGTCTTGTCATGTCTTATCTTGTCTTGTCTTGTCTTGTCTTGTATTGTCATGTCTTATATTGTCTTGTCTTGTCATGTCATATCATGTCGTGTGTTGTGTTGTTTTGTCTTGTCATGTTTTGTCTTGTCATGTATTGTCTTGTCTTGTCTTGTCTTGTCTTGTCCTGTCATGTCATGTCTTGTCTTGTCTTGTCTTGTCTTGTCTTGTCATGTCCTGTCATGTCATGTCATGTGTTGTGTTGTTTTGTCTTGTTTTGTCTTGTTTTGTCTTGTCTTGTCATGTCTTGTTTTGTCTTGTCTTGTCTTGTCTTGTCATGTCGTGTCATGTCATGTGTTGTGTTGTTTTGTCTTGTTTTGTCTTGTCTTGTCTTGTCTTGTCTTGTCTTGTCTTGTCTTGTCTTGTCATGTCGTGTGTTGTGTTGTTTTGTCTTGTCATGTCTTATATTGTCTTGTCTTGTGATGTCATGTCGTGCGTTGTGTTGTTTTGTCTTGTATTGTCTTGTCTTGTCTTGTCTTGTTTTGTCTTGTCTTGTCTTGTCTTGTCTTGTCTTGTCTTGTCTTGTCTTGTCATGTCATGTCATGTCATACGTGTGTTGTGTTGTTTTGTCTTGTCTTATTTTGTCTTGTCATGTCTTATCTTGTCTTGTCTTGTCTTGTCTTGTATTGTCATGTCTTATATTGTCTTGTCTTGTCATGTCATATCATGTCGTGTGTTGTGTTGTTTTGTCTTGTCATGTTTTGTCTTGTCATGTATTGTCTTGTCTTGTCTTGTCTTGTCATGTCCTGTCATGTCATGTCATGTGTTGTGTTGTTTTGTCTTGTTTTGTCTTGTCTTGTCTTGTCTTGTCTTGTCTTGTCTTGTCTTGTCATGTCGTGTCATGTCATGTGTTGTGTTGTTTTGTCATGTCATGTCTTATATTGTCTTGTCTTGTCTTGTGATGTCATGTCGTGTCTTGTGTTGTTTTGTCTTGTATTGTCTTGTCTTGTCTTGTCTTGTTTTGTCTTGTCTTGTCTTGTCATGTCATGTCATGTCATACGTGTTTTGTGTTGTTTTGTCTTGTCATGTCTTATCTTGTCTTGTCTTGTCTTGTCTTGTATTGTCATGTCTTATATTGTCTTGTCTTGTCATGTCATATCATGTCGTGTGTTGTGTTGTTTTGTCTTGTCATGTTTTGTCTTGTCTTGTCTTGTTTTATCTTGTCTTGTCTTGTCTTGTCTTGTCTTGTCTTGTCTTGTCTTGTCTTGTCTTGTCTTGTCTTGTCTTGTCTTGTCTTGTCTTGTCTTGTCTTGTCTTGTCTTGTCTTGTCTTGTCTTGTCTTGTTTTGTCTTGTCTTGTCTTGTCTTGTCTTGCCTTGTCTCGTCTTGCCTTGTCTTGTCTTGTCTTGTCTTGTCTTGTCTTGTCTTGTCTTGTCTTGTCTTGTCTTGTCTTGTCTTGTCTTGTCTTGTCTTGTCTTGTCTTGTCTTGTCTTGTGATGTCATGTCGTGTGTTGTGTTGTTTTGTCTTGTCTTGTCTTGTCTTGTCTTGTCTTGTCTTGTCTTTTCTTTTCTTTTCTTGTCTTGTCTTGTCTGGTCTTGTCTTGTCTTGTCTGGTCTTATCTTGTCTTGTCTTGTAATGTCCTGTCTTGTCTTGTCTTTTCTTGTCTTGTCTTGTCTTTTCTTGTCTTGTCCTGTCATGTCATGTCATGTGTTGTGTTGTTTTGTCTTGTCTTGTCTTGTTTTGTCTTGTCTTGTCTTGTCTTGTCTTGTTTTGTCTTGTCTTGTCTTGTCTTGTCTTGTCTTGTATTGTCATATCTTATATTGTCTTGTCTTGTCTTGTCTTGCCTTGTCTTGTCTTGTCTTGTCTTGTCTGGTCTTATCTTGTCTTGTCCTGTCTAGTCATGTCTTGTCTTGTCTTGTCTTGTCTTGTCTTGTCTTGTCTTGTCTTGTCTTGTCTTGTCTTGTCTTGTCTTGTCTTGTTTTGTCTTGTCTTGTCTTGTTTTGTCTTGTCTTGTCTTGTCCTGTCTTGTCTTGTCTTGTATTGTCATATCTTATATTGTCTTGTCTTGTCTTGTCTTGTCTTGTCTTGTCAAGAACAAGAACAAATCAAACAGAATTGTCTTGTCTTGTCTGGCCTTGTCATGTCTTGTCTTATCTTCTTAATTAATTTAAAAACAAATCAAACATAATTGTCTTGTCGTGTCTTGTCGTGTCTTGTCGTGTCTTGTCTTGTCTTGTCTTCTCTTGTCTTGTCTTGTCTTGTCTTGTCGTGTGTTGTGTTGTTTTGTTTTGTCTTGTCTTGTCTTGTCCTGTCATGTCATGTCTTGTCTTGTCTTGTCTTGTCTTGTCTTGTCATGTCCTGTCATGTCATGTCATGTGTTGTGTTGTTTTGTCTTGTTTTGTCTTGTCTTGTCATGTCGTGTCATGTCATGTGTTGTGTTGTTTTGTCATGTCATGTCTTATATTGTCTTGTCTTGTCTTGTGATGTCATGTCGTGTCTTGTGTTGTTTTGTCTTGTATTGTCTTGTCTTGTCTTGTCTTGTTTTGTCTTGTCTTGTCTTGTCTTGTCATGTCATGTCATGTCATACGTGTTTTGTGTTGTTTTGTCTTGTCATGTCTTATCTTGTCTTGTCTTGTCTTGTCTTGTATTGTCATGTCTTATATTGTCTTGTCTTGTCATGTCATATCATGTCGTGTGTTGTGTTGTTTTGTCTTGTCATGTTTTGTCTTGTCTTGTCTTGTCTTGTCTTGTCTTGTCTTGTCTTGTCTTGTCTTGTCTTGTCTTGTCTTGTCTTGTCTTGTCTTGTCTTGTCTTGTCTTGTCTTGTTTTGTCTTGTCTTGTCTTGTCTTGTCTTGCCTTGTCTCGTCTTGCCTTGTCTTGTCTTGTCTTGTCTTGTCTTGTCTTGTCTTGTCTTGTCTTGTCTTGTCTTGTCTTGTCTTGTCTTGTCTTGTCTTGTCTTGTCTTGTCTTGTCTTGTCTTGTCTTGTCTTGTCTTGTCTTGTCTTGTCTTGCCTTGTCTTGTCTTGTCTTGTCTTGTCTTGTCTTGTCTTGTCTTGTCTTGTCTTGTCTTGTCTTGTCTTGTCTTGTCTTGTCTTTTCTTTTCTTTTCTTGTCTTGTCTTGTCTTGTCTTGTCTGGTCTTGTCTTGTCTTGTCTGGTCTTATCTTGTCTTGTCTTGTAATGTCCTGTCTTGTCTTGTCTTTTCTTGTCTTGTCTTGTCTTTTCTTGTCTTGTCCTGTCATGTCATGTCATGTGTTGTGTTGTTTTGTCTTGTCTTGTCTTGTTTTGTCTTGTCTTGTCTTGTCTTGTCTTGTCTTGTTTTGTCTTGTCTTGTCTTGTCTTGTCTTGTCCTGTATTGTCATATCTTATATTGTCTTGTCTTGTCTTGTCTTGTCTTGTCTTGTCTTGTCTTGTCTGGTCTTATCTTGTCTTGTCCTGTCTATTCATGTCTTGTCTTGTCTTGTCTTGTCTTGTCTTGTCTTGTCTTGTCTTGTCTTGTCTTGTCTTGTCTTGTCTTGTCTTGTTTTGTCTTGTCTTGTCTTGTTTTGTCTTGTCTTGTCTTGTCCTGTCTTGTCTTGTCTTGTCTTGTCTTGTATTGTCATATCTTATATTGTCTTGTCTTGTCTTGTCTTGTCTTGTCTTGTCTTGTCTTGTCTTGTCTTGTCTTTTCTTGTCTTGTCCTGTCATGTCATGTCATGTGTTGTGTTGTTTTGTCTTGTCTTGTCTTGTTTTGTCTTGTCTTGTCTTGTTTTGTCTTGTCTTGTCTTGTCTTGTCTTGTCTTGTATTGTCATATCTTATATTGTCTTGTCTTGTCTTGTCTTGTCTTGTCTTGTCTTGTCTTGTATTGTCTTGTCTTGTCTTGTCTTGTCTTGTCTTGTCTTGTCTTGTCTTGTCTTGTCTTGTCTTGTCTTGTCTTGTCTTGTCTTGTCTTGTCTTGTCTTGTCTTGTCTTGTCTTGTCTTGTCTTGTCTTGTCTTGTCTTGTCTTGTCTTGTCTTGTCTTGTCTTGTCTTGTCTTGTCTTGTCTTGTCTTGTCTTGTCTTGTCTTGTCTTGTCTGGTCTTGTCTTGTCTGGTCTTATCTTGTCTTGTCCTGTCTAGTCATGTCTTGTCTTGTCTTGTCTTGTCTTGTCTTGTCTTGTCTTGTCTTGTCTTGTCTTGTCTTGTCTTGTCTTGTCTTGTCTTGTCTTGTCTTGTCTTGTCTTGTCTTGTCATGTCTTGTCTTGTCTAGTCTTGTCTTGTCTTGTCTTGTCTTGTCTTGTCTTGTCTGGTCTTATCTTGTCTTGTCTTGTCTTGTCTTGTCTTGTTTTGTCTTGTCTTGTCTTGTTTTGTCTTGTCTTGTCTTGCCCTGTCTTGTCTTGTCTTGTCTTGTCTTGTATTGTCATATCTTATATTGTCTTGTCTTGTCTTGTCTTGTCTTGTCTTGTCTTGTCTTGTCTTGTCTTGTCTTGTCTTGTCTTTTCTTGTCTTGTCCTGTCATGTCATGTCATGTGTTGTGTTGTTTTGTCTTGTCTTGTCTTGTCTTGTCTTGTCTTGTCTTGTCTTGTCTTGTCTTGTCTTGTCTTGCCTTGTCTTGTCTTGTCTTGTCTTGTCTTGTCTTGTCTTGTCTTGTCTTGTCTTGTCTTGTCTTGTCTTGTCTTGTCTTGTCTTATCTTGTCTTGTCTTGTCTTGTCTGGACTTGGCTTGTCTTGTCTTTTCTTGTCTTGTCTTGTCTTGTCTTGTCTGGACTTGTCTTGTCTTGTCTTGTCTTGTCTTGTCTTGTCTTGTCTTGTCTTGTCTTGTCTTGTCTTGTCTTGTCTTGTCTTGTCTTGTCTTGTCTTGTCTTGTCTTGTCTTGTCTTGTCTTGTCTTGTCTTGTCTTGCCTTATCTTGCCTTGTCTTGTCTTGTCTTGTCTTGTCTTGTCTTGTCTTGTCTTGTCTTGTCTTGTCTTGTCTTGTCTTGTCTTGTCTTGTCTTGTCTTGTCTTGTCTTGTCATGTCTTGTCTTGTCTTGTTTTGTCTTGTCTTGTATTGTCCTGTTTTCTCATGTAATGTCATGTCGTGTGTTGTGTTGTTTTGTCTTGTCTTGTGTTGTTTTGTCCTGTCATGTCTTGTCTTGTCTTGTCTTGTCCTGTCCTGTCGTGTGTTGTGTTGTTTTGTCTTGTCTTGTCATGTCATATCATGTCGTGTCTTGTGTTGCTTTGTCTTGTCTTGTCTTGTCTTGTCTTATCATGTCGTGTGTTGTGTTGTTTTGTCTTGTCTTGTTGTGTATTGTCATGTCTTATATTGTCTTGTCTTGTCTTGTCTTGTCATGTCATGTCATGTCGTGTGTTGTGTTGTTTTTTCTTGTCATGTCTTGTCTTGTCTTGTCTTGTTTTGTCTTGTCATGTCTTGTCTTGTCTTGTCTTGTATTGTCTTGTCTTGTCTTGTCTTGTCTTGTCTTGTCTTGTCTTGTCTTGTCTTGTCTTGTCTTGTCTTGTGTTGTCTTGTCTTGTCTTGTCTTGTCTTGTCCTGTCGTGTGTTGTGTTGTTTTGTCTTGTCTTGTCTTGTCTTGTCTTGTCTTGTTTTGTCTTGTCTTGTCTTGTCCTGTCTTGTCTTGTCTTGTCTTGCCTTGTCTTGTCTTGTCTTGTCTTGTCTTGTCTTGTCTTGTCTTGTCATGTCATGTCATGTCGTGCGTTGTGTTGTTTTGTCTTGTCTTGATTTGTCTTGTCATGTCATGTCTTGTCTTGTCTTGTCTTGTCTTGTCATGTCGTGCGTTGTGTTGTTTTGTCTTGTCTTGTTTTGTCTTGTCATGTCATGTCTTGTCTAGTCTTGTCTTGTCTTGTCTTGTCTTGTCTTGTCTTGTCTTGTCTTGTCATGTCATGTCATGTCATGTCATGTGTTTGTGTTGTGTTGTTTTGTCTTGTCTTGTCTTGTCTTGTCTTGTCTTGTCTTGTCTTGTCTTGTCTTGTCTTGTCTTGTCTTGTCTTGTCATGTCATGTCTTGTCTTGTCTTGTCTTGTCTTGTCATGTCTTGTCTTGTCTAGTCTTGTCTTGTCTTGTCTTGTCTTGTCTTGTCTTGTCTTGTCTTGCCTTGTCTTGTCTTGTCTTGTTTTGTCTTGTCATGTCTTGTCTTGTCTTGTCTTGTCTTGTCTTGTCTTGTCTTGTCTTGTCTTGTCTTGTCTTGTCTTGTCTTGTCTTGTCTTGTCTTGTCTTGTCTTGTCTTGTCTTGTCTTGTCTTGTCTTGTCATGTCATGTCATGTCGTGCGTTGTGTTGTTTTGTCTTGTCTTGATTTGTCTTGTCATGTCATGTCTTGTCTTGTCTTGTCTTGTCTTGTCATGTCGTGCGTTGTGTTGTTTTGTCTTGTCTTGTTTTGTCTTGTCATGTCATGTCTTGTCTTGTCTTGTCTTGTCTTGTCTTGTCTTGTTTTGTCTTGTCTTGTCTTGTTTTGTCTTGTCTTGTCTTGTCTTGTCTTGTCTTGTCTTGTCTTGTCTTGTCTTGTCTTGTCATGTCATGTCATGTCATGTCATGTGTTCGTGTTGTGTTGTTTTGTCTTGTCTTGTCTTGTCTTGTCTTGTCTTGTCTTGTCTTGTCATGTCATGTCTTGTCTTGTCTTGTCTTGTTTTGTCTTGTCTTGTGTTGTTTTGTCTTGTCATGTCTTGTTTTGTCTTGTCTTGTCTTGTTTTGTCTTGTCTTGTCTTGTCTTGTCTTGTCTTGTATTGTCATATCTTATATTGTCTTGTCTTGTCTTGTCTTGTCTTGTCTTGTCTTGTCTTGTATTGTCTTGTCTTGTCTTGTCTTGTCTTGTCTTGTCTTGTCTTGTCTTGTTTTGTCTTGTCTTGTCTTGTTTTGTCTTGTCTTGTCTTGTCTTGTCTTGTCTTGTATTGTCATATCTTATATTGTCTTGTCTTGTCTTGTCTTGTCTTGTCTTGTCTTGTCTTGTATTGTCTTGTCTTGTCTTGTCTTGTCTTGTCTTGTCTTGTCTTGTCTTGTCTTGTCATGTCATGTCATGTCGTGCGTTGTGTTGTTTTGTCTTGTCTTGATTTGTCTTGTCATGTCATGTCTTGTCTTGTCTTGTCTTGTCTTGTCATGTCGTGCGTTGTGTTGTTTTGTCTTGTCTTGTTTTGTCTTGTCATGTCATGTCTTGTCTTGTCTTGTCTTGTCTTGTCTTGTCTTGTCTTGTCTTGTCTTGTCTTGTCATGTCATGTCATGTCATGTCATGTGTTCGTGTTGTGTTGTTTTGTCTTGTCTTGTCTTGTCTTGTCTTGTCTTGTCTTGTCTTGTCATGTCATGTCTTGTCTTGTCTTGTCTTGTTTTGTCTTGTCTTGTGTTGTTTTGTCTTGTCATGTCTTGTCTTGTCTTGTCTTGTCTTGTCTTGTCTTGTCTTGCCTTGTCTTGTCTTGTCCTGTCGTGTGTTGTGTTGTTTTGTCTTGTCTTGTCTTGTCTTGTCTTGTCTTGTCTTGTCTTGTCGTATGTTGTGTTGTTTTGTCTTGTCATGTCGGATGTTGTGTTGTTTTGTCTTGTCTTGTTTTGTCTTGTCTTGTCTTATATTGTCTTGTCTTGTCTTGTCATGTCATGTCATGTCATGTCGTGTGTTGTGTTGTTTAGTCTTGTCTTTTCTTGTCATGTCTTGTCTTGTCTAGTCTTGTCTTGTCTTGTCTTGTCTTGTCTTGTCTTGTCTTGTCTTGTCTTGTCTTGTCTTGTCTTGTCTTGTCTTGCCTTGTCTTGTCTTGTCTTGTCTTGTCTTGTCTTGTCTTGTCTTGTCTTGTCTTTTTTTGTCTTGTTTTGTCTTGTCTTGTCTTGTCTTGTCTTGTCTTGTCTTGTCTTGTCTTATCTTGTCTTGTCTTGTCTGGTCTTATCTTGTCTTGTCTTGTTTTGTCTTGTCTTGTCTTGTCTTGTCTTGTCTTGTATTGTCATATCTTATATTGTCTTGTCTTGTATTGTCTTGTCTTGTCTTGTCTTGTCTTGTATTGTCTTGTCTTGTCTTGTCTTGTCTTGTCTTGTCTTGTCTTGTCTTGTCTTGTCTTGTCTTGTCTTGTCTTGTCATGTCATGTCATGTCGTGCGTTGTGTTGTTTTGTCTTGTCTTGATTTGTCTTGTCATGTCATGTCTTGTCTTGTCTTGTCTTGTCTTGTCATGTCGTGCGTTGTGTTGTTTTGTCTTGTCTTGTTTTGTCTTGTCATGTCATGTCTTGTCTTGTCTTGTCTTGTCTTGTCTTGTCTTGTCTTGTCTTGTCTTGTCTTGTCTTGTCATGTCATGTCATGTCATGTCATGTGTTCGTGTTGTGTTGTTTTGTCTTGTCTTGTCTTGTCTTGTCTTGTCTTGTCTTGTCTTATCTTGTCTTGTCATGTCATGTCTTGTCTTGTCTTGTCTTGTTTTGTCTTGTCTTGTGTTGTTTTGTCTTGTCATGTCTTGTCTTGTCTTGTCTTGTCTTGTCTTGTCTTGTCTTGTCTTGCCTTGTCTTGTCTTGTCCTGTCGTGTGTTGTGTTGTTTTGTCTTGTCTTGTCTTGTCTTGTCTTGTCTTGTCTTGTCTTGTCTTGTCTTGTCGTATGTTGTGTTGTTTTGTCTTGTCATGTCGGATGTTGTGTTGTTTTGTCTTGTCTTGTTTTGTCTTGTCTTGTCTTATATTGTCTTGTCTTGTCTTGTCATGTCATGTCATGTCATGTCGTGTGTTGTGTTGTTTAGTCTTGTCTTGTCTTGTCATGTCTTGTCTTGTCTAGTCTTGTCTTGTCTTGTCTTGTCTTGTCTTGTCTTGTCTTGTCTTGTCTTGTCTTGTCTTGCCTTGTCTTGTCTTGTCTTGTCTTGTCTTGTCTTGTCTTGTCTTGTCTTGTCTTGTCTTTTTTTGTCTTGTTTTGTCTTGTCTTGTCTTGTCTTGTCTTGTCTTGTCTTGTCTTGTCTGGTCTTATCTTGTCTTGTCTTGTCCTGTCCTGTCTTGTCTTGTCTTTTCTTGTCTTGTCTTGTCTTTTCTTGTCTTGTCTTGTCTTGTCTTGTCTTGTCATGTCATGTCTTGTCTTGTCTTGTCTTGTTTTGTCTTGTCTTGTCTTGTTTTGTCTTTTCTTGTCTTGTCTTGTCTTGTCTTGTCTTGTCATGTCATGTCTTGTCTTGTCTTGTCTTGTTTTGTCTTGTCTTGTCTTGTTTTGTATTGTCATGTCTTGTCTTGTCTTGTCTTGTCTTGTCTTGTCTTGTCTTGTCTTGTCATGTCATGTCTTGTCTTGTCTTGTCTTGTTTTGTCTTGTCTTGTCTCGTCTTGTCTTGTCTTGTCCTGTCTTGTCTTGTCGTGTCATGTCGTGTCTTGTGTTGCTTTGTCTTGTCTTGTCATGTCTTGTCATGTCGTGTGTTGTGTTGTTTTGTCTTGTCTTGTTGTGTATTGTCATGTCTTATATTGTCTTGTCTTGTCTTGTCATGTCATGTCATGTCATGTCGTGTGTTGTGTTGTTTTGTCTTGTCTTGTTTTGTCTTGTCATGTCTTGTCTTGTCTTGTCTTGTCTTGTCTTGTCTTGTCTTGTCTTGTCTTGTCTTGTCTTGTCTTGTCTTGTCTTGTCTTGTCTTGTCTTGTCTTGTCTTGTCTCGTCTTGTCTTGTCTTGTCTTGTCTTGTCTTGTCTTGTCTTGTCTTGTCTTGTCTTGTCTTGTCTTGTCTTGTCTTGTCTTGTCCTGTCTTGTCTTGTCTTGCCTTGCCTTGTCTTGTCTTGTCTTGTCTTGTCTTGTCTTGTCTTGTCTTTTCTTGTCATGTCATGTCATGTCATGTCGTGCGTTGTGTTGTTTTGTCTTGTCTTGATTTGTCTTGTCATGTCATGTCTTGTCTTGTCTTGTCTTGTCTTGTCATGTTGTGTGTTGTGTTGTTTTGTCTTGTCTTGTCTTGTCTTGTCCTGTCTGGCCTTGTCTTGTCTTGTCTTATCTTCTTAATTAATTTAAAAACAAATCAAACAGAATTGTCTTGTCTTGTCTGGCCTTGTCATGTCTTGTCTTATCTTCTTAATTAATTTAAAAACAAATCAAACAGAATTGTCTTGTCTTGTCTTGTCTTGTCTTGTCTTGTCTTGTCTTGTCTTGTCTTGTCTTGTCTTGTCTTGTCTTGTCTTGTCTTGTCTTGTCTTGTCTTGTCTTGTCTTGTCTTGTCTTGTCTTATCTTGTCTTGTCTTGTCTGGACTTGTCTTGTCTTGTCTTGTCTTGTCTGGACTTGTCTTGTCTTGTCTTGTCTTGTCTTGTCTTGTCTTGTCTTGTCTTGTCTTGTCTTGTCTTGTCTTGTCTTGTCTTGTCTTGTCTTGTCTTGTCTCGTCTCGTCTTGTCTTGTCTTGTCTTGTCTTGTCTTGTCTTGTCTTGTCTTGTCTTGTCTTGTCTTGTCTTGTCTTGTCTTGTCTTGTCTTGTCTTGTCTTGTCTTGTCTTGTCTTGTCTTGTCTTGTCTTGTCTTATCTTCTTAATTAATTTAAAAACAAATCAAACAGAATTGTCTTGTCTTGTCGTGTCTTGTCGTGTCTTGTCTTGTCTTGTCTTGTCTTGTCTTGTCTTGTCCTGTCTTGTCTTGTCTTGTCTTGTATTGTCTTGTCTTGTCTTGTCTTGTCTTGTCATGTCTTGCCTTGTCTTGTCTTGTTTTGTCTTGTCTTGTTTTGTCTTGTCTTGTTTTGTCTTGTCATGTCTTGTCTTGTCTTGTCTTGTCTTGTCTTGTCTTGTCTTGTCTTGTCTTGTCCTGTCATGTCATGTCATGTGTTGTGTTGTTTTGTCTTGTCTTGTCTTGTTTTGTCTTGTCATGTCTTGTCTTGTCTTGTCTTGTCTTGTCTTGTCCTGTCATGTCATGTCATGTGTCTTGTCCTGTCTTGTCTTGTCTTGCCTTGTCTTGTCTTGTCTTGTCTTGTCTTGTCTTGTCTTGTCTTGTCTTGTCTTGTCTTGTCTTGTCTTGTCTTGTCTTGTCTTGTCTTGTCTTGTCTTGTCTTGTCTTGTCTTGTCTTGTCTGGTCTTGTCTGGTCTTGTCTGGTCTTGTCTGGTCTTGTCTTGTCTTGTCTTGTCTTGTCTTGTCTTGTCTTGTCTTGTCTTGTCTTGTCTTGTCTTGTCTTGTCTTGTCTTGTCTTGTCTTGTCTTGTCGTGTCATGTCATGTCTTGTCTTGTCTTGTCTTGTCTTGTCTTGTCTTGTCTTGTCTTGTCTTGTCTTGTCTTGTCTTGTCCTGTCTTGTCTTGTCTTGCCTTGTCTTGTCTTGTCTTGTCTTGTCTTGTCTTGTCTTGTCTTGTCTTGTCTTGTCTTGTCTTGTCTTGTCTTGTCATGTCATGTCATGTCATGTCGTGCGTTGTGTTGTTTTGTCTTGTCTTGTCTTGTCTTGTCTTGTCTTGTCTTGTCTTGTCTTGTCTTGTCTTGTCTTGTCTTGTCTTGTCTTGTCTTGTCTTGTCTTGTCTTGTCTTGTCTTATCTTGTCTTGTCTTGTCTGGACTTGTCTTGTCTTGTCTTGTCTTGTCTGGACTTGTCTTGTCTTGTCTTGTCTTGTCTTGTCTTGTCTTGTCTTGTCTTGTCTTGTCTTGTCTTGTCTTGTCTTGTCTTGTCTTGTCTTGTCTTGTCTTGTCTTGTCTTGTCTTATCTTCTTAATTAATTTAAAAACAAATCAAACAGAATTGTCTTGTCTTGTCGTGTCTTGTCGTGTCTTGTCTTGTCTTGTCTTGTCTTGTCTTGTCTTGTCCTGTCTTGTCTTGTCTTGTCTTGTATTGTCTTGTCTTGTCTTGTTTTGTCTTGTCATGTCTTGTCTTGTCTTGTCTTGTCTTGTCTTGTCTTGTCTTGTCTTGTCTTGTCTTGTCCTGTCATGTCATGTCATGTGTTGTGTTGTTTTGTCTTGTCTTGTCTTGTTTTGTCTTGTCATGTCTTGTCTTGTCTTGTCTTGTCTTGTCTTGTCTTGTCTTGTCTTGTCTTGTCTTGTCTTGTCCTGTCATGTCATGTCATGTGTTGTGTTGTTTTGTCTTGTCTTGTCTTGTTTGGTCTTGTCTAGTTTTGTCTTGTCTTGTCTTGTCTTGTCTTGTCTTGTCTTGTCTTGTCTTGTCTTGTCTTGTCTTGACTTGTCTTGTCTTGTCTTGTCTTGTCTTGTCTTGTCTTGTCTTGTCTTGTCTTGTCTTGTCTTGTCTTGTCTTGTCTTGTCTTGTCTTGTCTTGTCTTGTCTTGTCTTGTCTTGTCTTGTCTTGTCTTGTCTGGTCTTGTCTGGTCTTGTCTGGTCTTGTCTGGTCTTGTCTTGTCTTGTCTTGTCTTGTCTGGTCTTGTCTTGTCTTGTCTTGTCTTGTCTTGTCTTGTCTTGTCTTGTCTTGTCTTGTCTTGTCTTGTCTTGTCTTGTCTTGTCTTGTCTTGTCTTGTCTTGTCTTGTCGTGTCATGTCATGTCTTGTCTTGTCATGTCATGTCATGTCTTGTGTTGCTTTGTCTTGTCTTGTCTGGTCTTGTCTTGTCTTGTCTTGTCTTGTCTTATCTTGTCTTGTCTTGTCTTGTCTTATCTTCTTAATTAATTTAAGAACAAATCAAACAGAATTGTCTTGTCTTGTCTGGCCTTGTCATGTCTTGTCTTATCTTCTTAATTAATTTAAAAACAAATCAAACATAATTGTCTTGTCTTGTCTTGTCGTGTCTTGTCGTGTCTTGTCTTGTCTTGTCTTCTCTTGTCTTGTCTTGTCTTGTCTTGTCGTGTGTTGTGTTGTTTTGTTTTGTCTTGTCTTGTCTTGTCCTGTCATGTCATGTCTTGTCTTGTCTTGTCTTGTCTTGTCTTGTCATGTCCTGTCATGTCATGTCATGTGTTGTGTTGTTTTGTCTTGTTTTGTCTTGTTTTGTCTTGTCTAGTCATGTCTTGTTTTGTCTTGTCTTGTCTTGTCTTGTCATGTCGTGTCATGTCATGTGTTGTGTTGTTTTGTCTTGTTTTGTCTTGTTTTGTCTTGTCTTGTCTTGTCTTGTCTTGTCTTGTCTTGTCATGTCGTGTGTTGTGTTGTTTTGTCTTGTCATGTCTTATATTGTCTTGTCTTGTGATGTCATGTCGTGCGTTGTGTTGTTTTGTCTTGTATTGTCTTGTCTTGTCTTGTCTTGTCTTGTCTTGTCATGTCATGTCATGTCATACGTGTGTTGTGTTGTTTTGTCTTGTTTTGTCTTGTTTTGTCTTGTCTAGTCATGTCTTGTTTTGTCTTGTCTTGTCTTGTCTTGTCATGTCGTGTCATGTCATGTGTTGTGTTGTTTTGTCTTGTTTTGTCTTGTTTTGTCTTGTCTTGTCTTGTCTTGTCTTGTCTTGTCTTGTCTTGTCATGTCGTGTGTTGTGTTGTTTTGTCTTGTCATGTCTTATATTGTCTTGTCTTGTGATGTCATGTCGTGCGTTGTGTTGTTTTGTCTTGTATTGTCTTGTCTTGTCTTGTCTTGTCTTGTCATGTCATATCATGTCGTGTGTTGTGTTGTTTTGTCTTGTCATGTTTTGTCTTGTCATGTATTGTCTTGTCTTGTCTTGTCTTGTCATGTCCTGTCATGTCATGTCATGTGTTGTGTTGTTTTGTCTTGTCTTGTCATGTATTGTCTTGTCTTGTCTTGTCTTGTCATGTCCTGTCATGTCATGTCATGTGTTGTGTTGTTTTGTCTTGTTTTGTCTTGTCTTGTCTTGTCTTGTCTTGTCTTGTCTTGTCTTGTCTTGTCATGTCGTGTCATGTCATGTGTTGTGTTGTTTTGTCATGTCATGTCTTATATTGTCATGTCGTGTCATGTCATGTGTTGTGTTGTTTTGTCTTGTTTTGTCTTGTTTTGTCTTGTCTTGTCTTGTCTTGTCTTGTCTTGTCTTGTCTTGTCATGTCGTGTGTTGTGTTGTTTTGTCTTGTCATGTCTTATATTGTCTTGTCTTGTGATGTCATGTCGTGCGTTGTGTTGTTTTGTCTTGTATTGTCTTGTCTTGTCTTGTCTTGTCTTGTCATGTCATATCATGTCGTGTGTTGTGTTGTTTTGTCTTGTCATGTTTTGTCTTGTCATGTATTGTCTTGTCTTGTCTTGTCTTGTCATGTCCTGTCATGTCATGTCATGTGTTGTGTTGTTTTGTCTTGTCTTGTCTTGTCTTGTCTTGTCTTGTCTTGTCTTGTCATGTCATGTCATGTCATACGTGTGTTGTGTTGTTTTGTCTTGTCTTATTTTGTCTTGTCATGTCTTATCTTGTCTTGTCTTGTCTTGTCTTGTATTGTCATGTCTTATATTGTCTTGTCTTGTCATGTCATATCATGTCGTGTGTTGTGTTGTTTTGTCTTGTCATGTTTTGTCTTGTCATGTATTGTCTTGTCTTGTCTTGTCTTGTCATGTCCTGTCATGTCATGTCATGTGTTGTGTTGTTTTGTCTTGTTTTGTCTTGTCTTGTCTTGTCTTGTCTTGTCTTGTCTTGTCTTGTCTTGTCTTGTCTTGTCTTATCTTGTCTTGTCTTGTCTGGACTTGTCTTGTCTTGTCTTGTCTTGTCTGGACTTGTCTTGTCTTGTCTTGTCTTGTCTTGTCTTGTCTTGTCTTGTCTTGTCTTGTCTTGTCTTGTCTTGTCTTGTCTTGTCTTGTCTTGTCTTGTCTTATCTTCTTAATTAATTTAAAAACAAATCAAACAGAATTGTCTTGTCTTGTCGTGTCTTGTCGTGTCTTGTCTTGTCTTGTCTTGTCTTGTCTTGTCTTGTCCTGTCTTGTCTTGTCTTGTCTTGTATTGTCTTGTCTTGTCTTGTTTTGTCTTGTCATGTCTTGTCTTGTCTTGTCTTGTCTTGTCTTGTCTTGTCTTGTCTTGTCTTGTCTTGTCCTGTCATGTCATGTCATGTGTTGTGTTGTTTTGTCTTGTCTTGTCTTGTTTTGTCTTGTCATGTCTTGTCTTGTCTTGTCTTGTCTTGTCTTGTCTTGTCTTGTCTTGTCTTGTCTTGTCTTGTCCTGTCATGTCATGTCATGTGTTGTGTTGTTTTGTCTTGTCTTGTCTTGTTTGGTCTTGTCTTGTTTTGTCTTGTCTTGTCTTGTCTTGTCTTGTCTTGTCTTGTCTTGTCTTGTCTTGTCTTGTCTTGTCTTGTCTTGACTTGTCTTGTCTTGTCTTGTCTTGTCTTGTCTTGTCTTGTCTTGTCTTGTCTTGTCTTGTCTTGTCTTGTCTTGTCTTGTCTTGTCTTGTCTTGTCTTGTCTTGTCTTGTCTTGTCTTGTCTTGTCTTGTCTTGTCTTGTCTTGTCTTGTCTTGTCTTGTCTTGTCTTGTCTGGTCTTGTCTGGTCTTGTCTGGTCTTGTCTTGTCTTGTCTTGTCTTGTCTTGTCTTGTCTTGTCTTGTCTTGTCTTGTCTTGTCTTGTCTTGTCTTGTCTTGTCTTGTCTTGTCTTGTCTTGTCTTGTCTTGTCTTGTCTTGTCTTGTCTTGTCTTGTCTTGTCTTGTCTTGTCTTGTCGTGTCATGTCATGTCTTGTCTTGTCTTGTCATGTCATGTCATGTCTTGTGTTGCTTTGTCTTGTCTTGTCTGGTCTTGTCTTGTCTTGTCTTGTCTTGTCTTATCTTGTCTTGTCTTGTCTTGTCTTATCTTCTTAATTAATTTAAGAACAAATCAAACAGAATTGTCTTGTCTTGTCTGGCCTTGTCATGTCTTGTCTTATCTTCTTAATTAATTTAAAAACAAATCAAACATAATTGTCTTGTCTTGTCTTGTCGTGTCTTGTCGTGTCTTGTCTTGTCTTGTCTTCTCTTGTCTTGTCTTGTCTTGTCTTGTCGTGTCATGTGTTGTGTTGTTTTGTCTTGTTTTGTCTTGTTTTGTCTTGTCTAGTCATGTCTTGTTTTGTCTTGTCTTGTCTTGTCTTGTCATGTCGTGTCATGTCATGTGTTGTGTTGTTTTGTCTTGTTTTGTCTTGTTTTGTCTTGTCTTGTCTTGTCTTGTCTTGTCTTGTCTTGTCTTGTCTTGTCTTGTCTTGTCTTGTCTTGTCTTATCTTGTCTTGTCTTGTCTGGACTTGTCTTGTCTTGTCTTGTCTTGTCTGGACTTGTCTTGTCTTGTCTTGTCTTGTCTTGTCTTGTCTTGTCTTGTCTTGTCTTGTCTTGTCTTGTCTTGTCTTGTCTTATCTTGTCTTGTCTTGTCTTGTCTTATCTTCTTAATTAATTTAAGAACAAATCAAACAGAATTGTCTTGTCTTGTCTGGCCTTGTCATGTCTTGTCTTATCTTCTTAATTAGTTTAAAAACAAATCAAACATAATTGTCTTGTCTTGTCTTGTCGTGTCTTGTCGTGTCTTGTCTTGTCTTGTCTTCTCTTGTCTTGTCTTGTCTTGTCTTGTCGTGTCATGTGTTGTGTTGTTTTGTCTTGTTTTGTTTTGTTTTGTCTTGTCTTGTCTTGTCCTGTCATGTCATGTCTTGTCTTGTCTTGTCTTGTCTTGTCTTGTCATGTCCTGTCATGTCATGTCATGTGTTGTGTTGTTTTGTCTTGTTTTGTCTTGTTTTGTCTTGTCTAGTCATGTCTTGTTTTGTCTTGTCTTGTCTTGTCTTGTCATGTCGTGTCATGTCATGTGTTGTGTTGTTTTGTCTTGTTTTGTCTTGTTTTGTCTTGTCTTGTCTTGTCTTGTCTTGTCTTGTCTTGTCATGTCGTGTGTTGTGTTGTTTTGTCTTGTCATGTCTTATATTGTCTTGTCTTGTGATGTCATGTCGTGCGTTGTGTTGTTTTGTCTTGTATTGTCTTGTCTTGTCTTGTCTTGTCTTGTCTTGTCATGTCATGTCATGTCATACGTGTGTTGTGTTGTTTTGTCTTGTTTTGTCTTGTTTTGTCTTGTCTAGTCATGTCTTGTTTTGTCTTGTCTTGTCTTGTCTTGTCATGTCGTGTCATGTCATGTGTTGTGTTGTTTTGTCTTGTTTTGTCTTGTTTTGTCTTGTCTTGTCTTGTCTTGTCTTGTCTTGTCTTGTCATGTCGTGTGTTGTGTTGTTTTGTCTTGTCATGTCTTATATTGTCTTGTCTTGTGATGTCATGTCGTGCGTTGTGTTGTTTTGTCTTGTATTGTCTTGTCTTGTCTTGTCTTGTCTTGTCTTGTCTTGTCATGTCATATCATGTCGTGTGTTGTGTTGTTTTGTCTTGTCATGTTTTGTCTTGTCATGTATTGTCTTGTCTTGTCTTGTCTTGTCATGTCCTGTCATGTCATGTCATGTGTTGTGTTGTTTTGTCTTGTCTTGTCTTGTCTTGTCTTGTCTTGTCTTGTCTTGTCATGTCATGTCATGTCATACGTGTGTTGTGTTGTTTTGTCTTGTCTTATTTTGTCTTGTCATGTCTTATATTGTCTTGTCTTGTCTTGTCTTGTATTGTCATGTCTTATATTGTCTTGTCTTGTCATGTCATATCATGTCGTGTGTTGTGTTGTTTTGTCTTGTCATGTTTTGTCTTGTCATGTATTGTCTTGTCTTGTCTTGTCTTGTCATGTCCTGTCATGTCATGTCATGTGTTGTGTTGTTTTGTCTTGTTTTGTCTTGTCTTGTCTTGTCTTGTCTTGTCTTGTCTTGTCTTGTCATGTCGTGTCATGTCATGTGTTGTGTTGTTTTGTCATGTCATGTCTTATATTGTCTTGTCTTGTCTTGTGATGTCATGTCGTGTCTTGTGTTGTTTTGTCTTGTATTGTCTTGTCTTGTCTTGTCTTGTTTTGTCTTGTCTTGTCTTGTCTTGTCATGTCATGTCATGTCATACGTGTTTTGTGTTGTTTTGTCTTGTCATGTCTTATCTTGTCTTGTCTTGTCTTGTCTTGTATTGTCATGTCTTATATTGTCTTGTCTTGTCATGTCATATCATGTCGTGTGTTGTGTTGTTTTGTCTTGTCATGTTTTGTCTTGTCTTGTCTTGTTTTATGTTGTCTTGTCTTGTCTTGTCTTGTCTTGTCTTGTCTTGTCTTGTCTTGTCTTGTCTTGTCTTGTCTTGTCTTGTCTTGTCTTGTCTTGTCTTGTCTTGTCTTGTCTTGTCTTGTCTTGTCTTGTCTTGTCTTGTCTTGTCTTGTCTTGTCTTGTCTTGTCTTGTCTTGTTTTGTCTTGTCTTGTCTTGTCTTGCCTTGTCTCGTCTTGCCTTGTCTTGTCTTGTCTTGTCTTGTCTTGTCTTGTCTTGTCTTGTCTTGTCTTGTCTTGTCTTGTCTTGTCTTGTCTTGTCTTGTCTTGTGATGTCATGTCGTGTGTTGTGTTGTTTTGTCTTGTCTTGTCTTGTCTTGTCTTGTCTTGTCTTGTCTTGTCTTGTCTTGTCTTGTCTTTTCTTTTCTTTTCTTGTCTTGTCTTGTCTTGTCTGGTCTTGTCTTGTCTTGTCTGGTCTTATCTTGTCTTGTCTTGTAATGTCCTGTCTTGTCTTGTCTTTTCTTGTCTTGTCTTGTCTTTTCTTGTCTTGTCCTGTCATGTCATGTCATGTGTTGTGTTGTTTTGTCTTGTCTTGTCTTGTTTTGTCTTGTCTTGTCTTGTCTTGTCTTGTTTTGTCTTGTCTTGTCTTGTCTTGTCTTGTCTTGTCTTGTCTGGTCTTATCTTGTCTTGTCCTGTCTAGTCATGTCTTGTCTTGTCTTGTCTTGTCTTGTCTTGTCTTGTCTTGTCTTGTCTTGTCTTGTCTTGTCTTGTTTTGTCTTGTCTTGTCTTGTTTTGTCTTGTCTTGTCTTGTCCTGTCTATTCTTGTCTTGTCTTGTCTTGTATTGTCATATCTTATATTGTCTTGTCTTGTCTTGTCTTGTCTTGTCTTGTCTTGTCTTGTCTTGTCTTGTCTTGTCTTGTCTTGTCTTGTCTTGTCTTTTCTTGTCTTGTCCTGTCATGTCATGTCATGTGTTGTGTTGTTTTGTCTTGTCTTGTCTTGTTTTGTCTTGTCTTGTCTTGTCTTGTTTTGTCTTGTCTTGTCTTGTCTTGTCTTGTCTTGTATTGTCATATCTTATATTGTCTTGTCTTGTCTTGTCTTGTCTTGTCTTGTATTGTCTTGTCTTGTCTTGTCTTGTCTTGTCTTGTCTTGTCTTGTCTTGTCTTGTCTTGTCTTGTCTTGTCTTGTCTTGTCTTGTCTTGTCTTGTCTTGTCTTGTCTTGTCTTGTCTTGTCTTGTCTTGTCTTGTCTTGTCTTGTCTTGTCTTGTCTTGTCTTGTCTTGTCTTGTCTTTTCTTGTCTTGTCCTGTCATGTCATGTCATGTGTTGTGTTGTTTTGTCTTGTCTTGTCTTGTTTTGTCTTGTCTTGTCTTGTCTTGTTTTGTCTTGTCTTGTCTTGTCTTGTCTTGTCTTGTATTGTCATATCTTATATTGTCTTGTCTTGTCTTGTCTTGTCTTGTCTTGTATTGTCTTGTCTTGTCTTGTCTTGTCTTGTCTTGTCTTGTCTTGTCTTGTCTTGTCTTGTCTTGTCTTGTCTTGTCTTGTCTTGTCTTGTCTTGTCTTGTCTTGTCTTGTCTTGTCTTGTCTTGTCTGGTCTTGTCTTGTCTTGTCTGGTCTTATCTTGTCTTGTCCTGTCTAGTCATGTCTTGTCTTGTCTTGTCTTGTCTTGTCTTGTCTTGTCTTGTCTTGTCTTGTCTTGTCTTGTCTTGTCTTGTCTTGTCTTGTCTTGTCTTGTCTTGTCTTGTCTTGTCTTGTTTTGTCTTGTCTTGTCTTGTCTTGCCTTGTCTCGTCTTGCCTTGTCTTGTCTTGTCTTGTCTTGTCTTGTCTTGTCTTGTCTTGTCTTGTCTTGTCTTGTCTTGTCTTGTCTTGTCTTGTCTTGTCTTGTCTTGTCTTGTCTTGTCTTGTCTTGTCTTGTATTGTCATATCTTATATTGTCTTGTCTTGTCTTGTCTTGTCTTGTCTTGTCTTGTCTTGTCTTGTCTTGTCTTGTCTTGTCTTGTCTGGTCTTGTCATGTCTTGTCTTGTCTTGTCTTTTCTTTTCTTTTCTTTTCTTGTCTTGTCTTGTCTTGTCTTGTCTGGTCTTGTCTTGTCTTGTCTGGTCTTATCTTGTCTTGTCTTGTAATGTCATGTCATGTCATGTGTTGTGTTGTTTTGTCTTGTTTTGTCTTGTTTTGTCTTGTCTTGTCATGTCTTGTTTTGTCTTGTCTTGTCTTGTCTTGTCATGTCGTGTCATGTCATGTGTTGTGTTGTTTTGTCTTGTTTTGTCTTGTTTTGTCTTGTCTTGTCTTCTCTTGTCTTGTCTTGTCTTGTCATGTCGTGTGTTGTGTTGTTTTGTCTTGTCATGTCTTATATTGTCTTGTCTTGTGATGTCATGTCGTGCGTTGTGTTGTTTTGTCTTGTATTGTCTTGTCTTGTCTTGTCTTGTCTTGTCTTGTCTTGTCTTGTCTTGTCTTGTCTTGTCTTGTCTTGTCTTGTCTTGTCTTGTCTTGTCTTGTCTTGTCTTGTCTTGTCTTGTCTTGTCTTGTCTTGTCTTTTCTTTTCTTTTCTTTTCTTGTCTTGTCTTGTCTTGTCTTGTCTGGTCTTGTCTTGTCTTGTCTGGTCTTATCTTGTCTTGTCTTGTAATGTCATGTCATGTCATGTGTTGTGTTGTTTTGTCTTGTTTTGTCTTGTTTTGTCTTGTCTTGTCATGTCTTGTTTTGTCTTGTCTTGTCTTGTCTTGTCATGTCGTGTCATGTCATGTGTTGTGTTGTTTTGTCTTGTTTTGTCTTGTTTTGTCTTGTCTTGTCTTCTCTTGTCTTGTCTTGTCTTGTCATGTCGTGTGTTGTGTTGTTTTGTCTTGTCATGTCTTATATTGTCTTGTCTTGTGATGTCATGTCGTGCGTTGTGTTGTTTTGTCTTGTATTGTCTTGTCTTGTCTTGTCTTGTCTTGTCTTGTCTTGTCTTGTCATGTCATGTCATGTCATACGTGTGTTGTGTTGTTTTGTCTTGTCTTATTTTGTCTTGTCATGTCTTATCTTGTCTTGTCTTGTCTTGTATTGTCATGTCTTATATTGTCTTGTCTTGTCATGTCATATCATGTCGTGTGTTGTGTTGTTTTGTCTTGTCATGTTTTGTCTTGTCATGTATTGTCTTGTCTTGTCTTGTCTTGTCATGTCCTGTCATGTCATGTCATGTGTTGTGTTGTTTTGTCTTGTCTTGTCTTGTCTTGTCTTGTCTTGTCTTGTCTTGTCTTGTCTTGTCATGTCATGTCATGTCATACGTGTGTTGTGTTGTTTTGTCTTGTCTTATTTTGTCTTGTCATGTCTTATCTTGTCTTGTCTTGTCTTGTCTTGTATTGTCATGTCTTATATTGTCTTGTCTTGTCATGTCATATCATGTCGTGTGTTGTGTTGTTTTGTCTTGTCATGTTTTGTCTTGTCATGTATTGTCTTGTCTTGTCTTGTCTTGTCATGTCCTGTCATGTCATGTCATGTGTTGTGTTGTTTTGTCTTGTTTTGTCTTGTCTTGTCTTGTCTTGTCTTGTCTTGTCTTGTCATGTCGTGTCATGTCATGTGTTGTGTTGTTTTGTCATGTCATGTCTTATATTGTCTTGTCTTGTCTTGTGATGTCATGTCGTGTCTTGTGTTGTTTTGTCTTGTATTGTCTTGTCTTGTCTTGTCTTGTTTTGTCTTGTCTTGTCTTGTCTTGTCATGTCATGTCATGTCATACGTGTTTTGTGTTGTTTTGTCTTGTCATGTCTTATCTTGTCTTGTCTTGTCTTGTCTTGTATTGTCATGTCTTATATTGTCTTGTCTTGTCATGTCATATCATGTCGTGTGTTGTGTTGTTTTGTCTTGTCATGTTGTGTCTTGTCTTGTCTTGTTTTATGTTGTCTTGTCTTGTCTTGTCTTGTCTTGTCTTGTCTTGTCTTGTCTTGTCTTGTCTTGTCTTGTCTTGTCTTGTCTTGTCTTGTCTTGTCTTGTCTTGTCTTGTCTTGTCTTGTCTTGTCTTGTCTTGTCTTGTCTTGTCTTGTCTTGTCTTGTCTTGTCTTGTCTTGTCTTGTCTTGTCTTGTCTTGTCTTGTCTTGTCTTGTCTTGTCTTGTCTTGTTTTGTCTTGTCTTGTCTTGTCTTGCCTTGTCTCGTCTTGCCTTGTCTTGTCTTGTCTTGTCTTGTCTTGTCTTGTCTTGTCTTGTCTTGTCTTGTCTTGTCTTGTCTTGTCTTGTCTTGTCTTGTCTTGTCTTGTCTTGTCTTGTCTTGTCTTGTCTTGTGATGTCATGTCGTGTGTTGTGTTGTTTTGTCTTGTCTTGTCTTGTCTTGTCTTGTCTTGTCTTGTCTTGTCTTGTCTTGTCTTTTCTTTTCTTTTCTTTTCTTGTCTTGTCTTGTCTTGTCTTGTCTGGTCTTGTCTTGTCTTGTCTGGTCTTATCTTGTCTTGTCTTGTAATGTCCTGTCTTGTCTTGTCTTTTCTTGTCTTGTCTTGTCTTTTCTTGTCTTGTCCTGTCATGTCATGTCATGTGTTGTGTTGTTTTGTCTTGTCTTGTCTTGTTTTGTCTTGTCTTGTCTTGTCTTGTCTTGTTTTGTCTTGTCTTGTCTTGTCTTGTCTTGTCTTGTATTGTCATATCTTATATTGTCTTGTCTTGTCTTGTCTTGTCTTGTCTTGTCTTGTCTGGTCTTATCTTGTCTTGTCCTGTCTAGTCATGTCTTGTCTTGTCTTGTCTTGTCTTGTCTTGTCTTGTCTTGTCTTGTCTTGTCTTGTCTTGTCTTGTCTTGTCTTGTCTTGTCTTGTCTTGTCTTGTCTTGTTTTGTCTTGTCTTGTCTTGTCTTGCCTTGTCTCGTCTTGCCTTGTCTTGTCTTGTCTTGTCTTGTCTTGTCTTGTCTTGTCTTGTCTTGTCTTGTCTTGTCTTGTCTTGTCTTGTCTTGTATTGTCATATCTTATGCTGTCTTGTCTTGTCTTGTCTTGTCTTGTCTTGTCTTGTCTTGTCTTGTCTTGTCTTGTCTTGTCTGGTCTTGTCTTGTCTTGTCTTGTCTTGTCTTGTCTTGTCTTGTCTTGTCTTGTCTTGTCTTGTCTTGTCTTATCTTGTCTTGTCTTGTCTTGTCTTGTCTTGTCTTGTCTTGTCTTGTCTTGTCTTGTCTTGTCTTGTCTTGTCTTGTCTTGTCTTGTCTTATCTTGTCTTGTCTTGTCTTGTCTGGACTTGGCTTGTCTTGTCTTTTCTTGTCTTGTCTTGTCTTGTCTTGTCTGGACTTGTCTTGTCTTGTCTTGTCTTGTCTTGTCTTGTCTTGTCTTGTCTTGTCTTGTCTTGTCTTGTCTTGTCTTGTCTTGTCTTGTCTTGTCTTGTCTTGTCTTGCCTTATCTTGCCTTGTCTTGTCTTGTCTTGTCTTGTCTTGTCTTGTCTTGTCTTGTCTTGTCTTGTCTTGTCTTGTCTTGTCTTGTCTTGTCTTGTCTTGTCATGTCTTGTCTTGTCTTGTTTTGTCTTGTCTTGTATTGTCCTGTTTTCTCATGTAATGTCATGTCGTGTGTTGTGTTGTTTTGTCTTGTCTTGTGTTGTTTTGTCCTGTCATGTCTTGTCTTGTCTTGTCTTGTCCTGTCCTGTCGTGTGTTGTGTTGTTTTGTCTTGTCTTGTCATGTCATATCATGTCGTGTCTTGTGTTGCTTTGTCTTGTCTTGTCTTGTCTTGTCTTGTCTTGTCTTGTCTTGTCTTGTCTTGTCTTGTCTTGTCTTGTCTTGTCTTGTCTTGTCTTGTCTTGTCTTGTCTTGTCTTGTCTTGTCTTGTCTTGTCTTGCCTTATCTTGCCTTGTCTTGTCTTGTCTTGTCTTGTCTTGTCTTGTCTTGTCTTGTCTTGTCTTGTCTTGTCTTGTCTTGTCTTGTCTTGTCTTGTCTTGTCATGTCTTGTCTTGTCTTGTCTTGTCTTGTCTTGTCTTGTCTTGTCTTGTCTTGTCTTGTCTTGTCTTGTCTTGTCTTGTCTTGTCTTGTCTTGTCATGTCTTGTCTTGTCTTGTCCTGTCGTGTGTTGTGTTGTTTTGTCTTGTCTTGTCTTGTCTTGTCTTGTTTTGTCTTGTCTTGTCTTGTCTTGTCTTGTCTTGTCTTGTCATGTCATGTCTTGTCTTGTCTTGTCTTGTTTTGTCTTGTCTTGTCTTGTCTTGTCTTGTTTTGTCTTGTCTTGTCTTGTCTTGTCATGTCCTGTCATGTCATGTCATGTGTTGTGTTGTTTTGTCTTGTTTTGTCTTGTCTTGTCTTGTCTTGTCTTGTCTTGTCTTGTCTTGTCTTGTCATGTCGTGTCATGTCATGTGTTGTGTTGTTTTGTCATGTCATGTCTTATATTGTCTTGTCTTGTCTTGTGATGTCATGTCGTGTCTTGTGTTGTTTTGTCTTGTATTGTCTTGTCTTGTCTTGTCTTGTTTTGTCTTGTCTTGTCTTGTCTTGTCATGTCATGTCATGTCATACGTGTTTTGTGTTGTTTTGTCTTGTCATGTCTTATCTTGTCTTGTCTTGTCTTGTCTTGTATTGTCATGTCTTATATTGTCTTGTCTTGTCATGTCATATCATGTCGTGTGTTGTGTTGTTTTGTCTTGTCATGTTGTGTCTTGTCTTGTCTTGTTTTATGTTGTCTTGTCTTGTCTTGTCTTGTCTTGTCTTGTCTTGTCTTGTCTTGTCTTGTCTTGTCTTGTCTTGTCTTGTCTTGTCTTGTCTTGTCTTGTCTTGTCTTGTCTTGTCTTGTCTTGTCTTGTCTTGTCTTGTCTTGTCTTGTCTTGTCTTGTCTTGTCTTGTCTTGTCTTGTCTTGTCTTGTCTTGTCTTGTCTTGTCTTGTCTTGTTTTGTCTTGTCTTGTCTTGTCTTGCCTTGTCTCGTCTTGCCTTGTCTTGTCTTGTCTTGTCTTGTCTTGTCTTGTCTTGTCTTGTCTTGTCTTGTCTTGTCTTGTCTTGTCTTGTCTTGTCTTGTCTTGTCTTGTCTTGTCTTGTCTTGTCTTGTCTTGTGATGTCATGTCGTGTGTTGTGTTGTTTTGTCTTGTCTTGTCTTGTCTTGTCTTGTCTTGTCTTGTCTTGTCTTTTCTTTTCTTTTCTTTTCTTGTCTTGTCTTGTCTTGTCTTGTCTGGTCTTGTCTTGTCTTGTCTGGTCTTATCTTGTCTTGTAATGTCCTGTCTTGTCTTGTCTTTTCTTGTCTTGTCTTGTCTTTTCTTGTCTTGTCCTGTCATGTCATGTCATGTGTTGTGTTGTTTTGTCTTGTCTTGTCTTGTTTTGTCTTGTCTTGTCTTGTCTTGTCTTGTTTTGTCTTGTCTTGTATTGTCCTGTTTTCTCATGTAATGTCATGTCGTGTGTTGTGTTGTTTTGTCTTGTCTTGTGTTGTTTTGTCCTGTCATGTCTTGTCTTGTCTTGTCTTGTCCTGTCCTGTCGTGTGTTGTGTTGTTTTGTCTTGTCTTGTCATGTCATATCATGTCGTGTCTTGTGTTGCTTTGTCTTGTCTTGTCTTGTCTTGTCATGTCGTGTGTTGTGTTGTTTTGTCTTGTCTTGTTGTGTATTGTCATGTCTTATATTGTCTTGTCTTGTCTTGTCTTGTCATGTCATGTCATGTCGTGTGTTGTGTTGTTTTTTCTTGTCATGTCTTGTCTTGTCTTGTCTTGTTTTGTCTTGTCATGTCTTGTCTTGTCTTGTCTTGTCTTGTCTTGTCTTGTCTTGTCTTGTCTTGTCTTGTCTTGTCTTGTCTTGTCTTGTCTTGTCTTGTCTTGTCTTGTCTTGTCTTGTCTTGTCATGTCTTGTCTTGTCTTGTCCTGTCGTGTGTTGTGTTGTTTTGTCTTGTCTTGTCTTGTCTTGTCTTGTTTTGTCTTGTCTTGTCTTGTCTTGTCTTGTCTTGTCTTGTCATGTCATGTCTTGTCTTGTCTTGTCTTGTTTTGTCTTGTCTTGTCTTGTCTTGTCTTGTTTTGTCTTGTCTTGTCTTGTTTTGTCTTGTCTTGTCTTGTCTTGCCTTGTCTTGTCTTGTCTTGTCTTGTCTTGTCTTGTCTTGTCATGTCATGTCATGTCGTGCGTTGTGTTGTTTTGTCTTGTCTTGATTTGTCTTGTCATGTCATGTCTTGTCTTGTCTTGTCTTATCTTGTCATGTCGTGCGTTGTGTTGTTTTGTCTTGTCTTGTTTTGTCTTGTCATGTCATGTCTTGTCTTGTCTTGTCTTGTTTTGTCTTGTCTTGTCTTGATTTGTCTTGTCATGTCTTGTCTTGTCTTGTCTTGTCTTGTCTTGTCTTGTCTTGTCTTGTCTTGTCTTGTCTTGTCTTGTCTTGTCTTGTCTTGTCTTGTCTTGTCTTTTCTTGTCTTATCTTGTCTTGTCTTGTCTTGTCTTGTCTTGTCTTGTCTTGTCTTGTCTTGTCTTGTCTTGTCTTGTCTTGTCTTGTCTTGTCTTGTCTTGTCTTGTCTTGTCTTGTCTTGTCTTGTCTTGTCTTGTCTTGTCTTGTCTTGTCTTGTCTTGTCTTGTCTTGTCTTGTCTTGTCTTGTCTTGTCTTGTCTTGTCTTGTCTTGTCTTGTCTTGTCTTGTCTTGTCTTGTCTTGTCTTGTCTTGTCTTGTCTTGTCTTGTCTTGTCTTGTCTTGTCTTGTCTTGTCTTGTCTTGTCTTGTCTTGTCTTGTCTTGTCTTGTCTTGTCTTGTCTTGTCTTGTTGTGTATTGTCATGTCTTATATTGTCTTGTCTTGTCTTGTCATGTCATGTCATGTCGTGTGTTGTGTTGTTTTTTCTTGTCATGTCTTGTCTTGTCTTGTCTTGTTTTGTCTTGTCATGTCTTGTCTTGTCTTGTCTTGTCTTGTCTTGTCTTGTCTTGTCTTGTCTTGTCTTGTCTTGTCTTGTCTTGTCTTGTCTTGTCTTGTCTTGCCTTGTCTTGTCTTGTCCTGTCGTGTGTTGTGTTGTCTTGTCTTGCCTTGTCTTGTCCTGTCGTGTGTTGTGTTGTTTTGTCTTGTCTTGTCTTGTCTTGTCTTGTCTTGTCTTGTCTTGTCTTGTCTTGTCTTGTCTTGTCTTGTCTTGTCTTGTCTTGTCTTGTCTTGTCTTGTCTTGTCTTGTCTTGTCTTGTCTTGATTTGTCTTGTCATGTCTTGTCTTGTCTTGTCTTGTCTTGTCTTGTCTTGTCTTGTCTTGTCTTGTCTTGTCTTGTCATGTCTTGTCTTGTCTTGTCTTGTCTTGTCTTGTCTTGTCTTGTCTTGTCTTGTCTTGTCTTGTCTTGTCTTGCCTTGTCTTGTCTTGTCCTGTCGTGTGTTGTGTTGTCTTGTCTTGCCTTGTCTTGTCCTGTCGTGTGTTGTGTTGTTTTGTCTTGTCTTGTCTTGTCTTGTCTTGTCTTGTCTTGTCTTGTCTTGTCTTGTCTTGTCTTGTCTTGTCTTGTCTTGTCTTGTCTTGTCTTGTCTTGTCTTGTCTTGTTTTGTCTTGTCTTGTCTTGATTTGTCTTGTCATGTCTTGTCTTGTCTTGTCTTGTCTTGTCTTGTCTTGCCTTGTCTTGTCCTGTCGTGTGTTGTGTTGTTTTGTCTTGTCTTGTCTGGTCTTGTCTTGTCTTGTCTTGTCTTGTCTTGTCTTGTCTTGTCTTGTCTTGTCTTGTCTTGTTTTGTCTTGTCTTGTCTTGATTTGTCTTGTCATGTCTTGTCTTGTCTTGTCTTGTCTTGTCTTGATTTGTCTTGTCATGTCTTGTCTTGTCTTGTCTTGTCTTGTCTTGTCTTGTCTTGTCTTGTCTTGTCTTGTCTTGTCTTGTCTTGTCTTGTCTTGTCTTGTCTTGTCTTGTCTTGTCTTGTCTTGTCTTGTCTTGTCTTGTCTTGTCTTGTCTTGTCTTGTCTTGTCTTGTCTTGTCTTGTCTTGTCTTGTCTTGTCTTGTCTTGTCTTGTCTTGTCTTGTCTTGTCTTGTCTTGTCTTGTCTTGTCTTGTCTTGTCTTGTCTTGTCTTGTCTTGTCTTGTCTTGTCTTGTCTTGTCTTGTCTTGTCTTGTCTTGTCTTGTCTTGTCTTGTCTTGTCTTGTCTTGTCTTGTCTTGTCTTGTCTTGTCTTGTCTTGTCTTGTCTTGTCTTGTCTTGTCTTGTCTTGTCTTGTCTTGTCTTGTCTTGTCTTGTCTTGTCTTGTCTTGTCTTGTCTTGTCTTGTCTTGTCTTGTCTTGTCTTGTCTTGTCTTGTCTTCTCTTGTTTTGTCTTGTCATGTCTTGTCTTGTCTTGTCTTGTCTTGCCTTGTCTTGTCCTGTCATGTCATGTCATGTCATGTGTTGTGTTGTTTTGTCTTGTCTTGTCTTGTTTGGTCTTGTCTTGTCTTGTCTTGTCTTGTCTTGTCTTGTCTTGTCTTGTCTTGTCTTGTCTTGTTTTGTCTTGTCTTGTTTTGTCTTGTCATGTCATGTCTTGCCTTGTCTTGTCTTGTCTTGTCTTGTCTTGTCTTGTCATGTCATGTCATGTCATGTCTTGTCATGTCGTGTGTTGTGTTGTTTTGTCTTGTCTTGTCTTGTCTTATTTTGTTTTGTCTTGTCTTGTCTTGTCTTGTCTTGTCATGTCGTGTGTTGTGTTGTTTTGTCTTGTCTTGTTGTGTATTGTCATGTCTTATATTGTCTTGTCTTGTCTTGTCATGTCATGTCATGTCGTGTGTTGTGTTGTTTTGTCTTGTCTTGTTTTGTCTTGTCATGTCATGTCTTGTCTTGTCTTGTTTTGTCTTGTCATGTCTTGTCTTGTCTTGTCTTGTCTTGTCTTGTCTTGTCCTGTCATGTCATGTCATGTCATGTGTTGTGTTGTTTTGTCTTGTCTTGTCTTGTTTGGTCTTGTCTTGTCTTGTCTTGTCTTGTCTTGTCTTGTCTTGTCTTGTCTTGTCTTGTCTTGTCTTGTCTTGTCTTGTCTTGTCTTGTCTTGTCTTGTCTTGTCTTGTCTTGTCTTGTCTTGTCTTGTCTTGTCTTGTCTTGTCATGTTGTCTTGTCTTGTCTTGTTTTGTCTTGTCTTGTCTTGTTTTGTCTTTTCTTGTCTTGTCTTGTCTTGTCTTGTCTTGACTTGTTTTGTCTTGTCTTGTCTTGATTTGTCTTGTCATGTCTTGTCTTGTCTTGTCTTGTCTTGTCTTGTCTTGTCTTGTCTTGTCTTGTCTTGTCTTGTCTTGTCTTGTCTTGTCTTGTCTTGTCTTGTCTTGTCTTGTCTTGTCTTGTCTTGTCTTGTCTTGTCTTGTCTTGTCTTGTCTTGTTTTGTCTTGTCTTGTCTTGATTTGTCTTGTCATGTCTTGTCTTGTCTTGTCTTGTCTTGTCTTGTCTTGTCTTGTCTTGTCTTGTCTTGTCTTGCCTTGTCTTGTCTTGTCCTGTCGTGTGTTGTGTTGTTTTGTCTTGTCTTGTCTTGTTTTGTCTTGTCTTGTTTTGTCTTGTCATGTCATGTCTTGCCTTGTCTTGTCTTGTCTTGTCTTGTCATGTCATGTCATGTCATGTCTTGTCATGTCGTGTGTTGTGTTGTTTTGTCTTGTCTTGTCTTGTCTTGTCTTGTCTTATTTTGTTTTGTCTTGTCTTGTCTTGTCTTGTCTTGTCATGTCGTGTGTTGTGTTGTTTTGTCTTGTCTTGTTGTGTATTGTCATGTCTTATATTGTCTTGTCTTGTCTTGTCATGTCATGTCATGTCGTGTGTTGTGTTGTTTTGTCTTGTCTTGTTGTGTATTGTCATGTCTTATATTGTCTTGTCTTGTCTTGTCATGTCATGTCATGTCGTGTGTTGTCTTGTCTTGTCTTGTCTTGTCTTGTCTTGTCTTGTCTTGTCTTGTTTTATTTTGTTTTGTCTTGTCTTGTCTTGTCTTGTCTTGTCATGTCGTGTGTTGTGTTGTTTTGTCTTGTCTTGTTGTGTATTGTCATGTCTTATATTGTCTTGTCTTGTCTTGTCATGTCATGTCATGTCGTGTGTTGTGTTGTTTTGTCTTGTCTTGTTTTGTCTTGTCATGTCATGTCTTGTCTTGTCTTGTTTTGTCTTGTCATGTCTTGTCTTGTCTTGTCTTGTCTTGTCTTGTCTTGTCCTGTCATGTCATGTCATGTCATGTGTTGTGTTGTTTTGTCTTGTCTTGTCTTGTTTGGTCTTGTCTTGTCTTGTCTTGTCTTGTCTTGTCTTGTCTTGTCTTGTCCTGTCATGTCATGTCATGTGTTGTTTTGTCTTGTCTTGTCTTGTTTGGTCTTGTCTTGTCTTGTCTTGTCTTGTCTCGTCTTGTCTTGTCTTGTCTTGTCTTGTCTTGTCTTGTCTTGTCTTGTCTTGTCTTGTCTTGTCTTCTCTTGTTTTGTCTTGTCATGTCTTGTCTTGTCTTGTCTTGTCTTGCCTTGTCTTGTCCTGTCATGTCATGTCATGTCATGTGTTGTGTTGTTTTGTCTTGTCTTGTCTTGTTTGGTCTTGTCTTGTCTTGTCTTGTCTTGTCTTGTCTTGTCTTGTCTTGTCTTGTCTTGTCTTGTTTTGTCTTGTCTTGTTTTGTCTTGTCATGTCATGTCTTGCCTTGTCTTGTCTTGTCTTGTCTTGTCTTGTCTTGTCATGTCATGTCATGTCATGTCTTGTCATGTCGTGTGTTGTGTTGTTTTGTCTTGTCTTGTCTTGTCTTGTCTTGTCTTATTTTGTTTTGTCTTGTCTTGTCTTGTCTTGTCTTGTCATGTCGTGTGTTGTGTTGTTTTGTCTTGTCTTGTTGTGTATTGTCATGTCTTATATTGTCTTGTCTTGTCTTGTCATGTCATGTCATGTCGTGTGTTGTGTTGTTTTGTCTTGTCTTGTTTTGTCTTGTCATGTCATGTCTTGTCTTGTCTTGTTTTGTCTTGTCATGTCTTGTCTTGTCTTGTCTTGTCTTGTCTTGTCTTGTCCTGTCATGTCATGTCATGTCATGTGTTGTGTTGTTTTGTCTTGTCTTGTCTTGTTTGGTCTTGTCTTGTCTTGTCTTGTCTTGTCTTGTCTTGTCTTGTCTTGTCTTGTCTTGTCTTGTCTTGTCTTGTCTTGTCTTGTCTTGTCTTGTCTTGTCTTGTCTTGTCTTGTCTTGTCTTGTCTTGTCTTGTCTTGTCTTGTCATGTTGTCTTGTCTTGTCTTGTTTTGTCTTGTCTTGTCTTGTTTTGTCTTTTCTTGTCTTGTCTTGTCTTGTCTTGTCTTGACTTGTTTTGTCTTGTCTTGTCTTGATTTGTCTTGTCATGTCTTGTCTTGTCTTGTCTTGTCTTGTCTTGTCTTGTCTTGTCTTGTCTTGTCTTGTCTTGTCTTGTCTTGTCTTGTCTTGTCTTGTCTTGTCTTGTCTTGTCTTGTCTTGTCTTGTCTTGTCTTGTCTTGTCTTGTCTTGTCTTGTCTTGTCTTGTTTTGTCTTGTCTTGTCTTGATTTGTCTTGTCATGTCTTGTCTTGTCTTGTCTTGTCTTGTCTTGTCTTGTCTTGTCTTGTCTTGTCTTGTCTTGCCTTGTCTTGTCTTGTCCTGTCGTGTGTTGTGTTGTTTTGTCTTGTCTTGTCTTGTTTTGTCTTGTCTTGTTTTGTCTTGTCATGTCATGTCTTGCCTTGTCTTGTCTTGTCTTGTCTTGTCATGTCATGTCATGTCATGTCTTGTCATGTCGTGTGTTGTGTTGTTTTGTCTTGTCTTGTCTTGTCTTGTCTTGTCTTATTTTGTTTTGTCTTGTCTTGTCTTGTCTTGTCTTGTCATGTCGTGTGTTGTGTTGTTTTGTCTTGTCTTGTTGTGTATTGTCATGTCTTATATTGTCTTGTCTTGTCTTGTCATGTCATGTCATGTCGTGTGTTGTGTTGTTTTGTCTTGTCTTGTTGTGTATTGTCATGTCTTATATTGTCTTGTCTTGTCTTGTCATGTCATGTCATGTCGTGTGTTGTCTTGTCTTGTCTTGTCTTGTCTTGTCTTGTCTTGTCTTGTCTTGTTTTATTTTGTTTTGTCTTGTCTTGTCTTGTCTTGTCTTGTCATGTCGTGTGTTGTGTTGTTTTGTCTTGTCTTGTTGTGTATTGTCATGTCTTATATTGTCTTGTCTTGTCTTGTCATGTCATGTCATGTCGTGTGTTGTGTTGTTTTGTCTTGTCTTGTTTTGTCTTGTCATGTCATGTCTTGTCTTGTCTTGTTTTGTCTTGTCATGTCTTGTCTTGTCTTGTCTTGTCTTGTCTTGTCTTGTCCTGTCATGTCATGTCATGTCATGTGTTGTGTTGTTTTGTCTTGTCTTGTCTTGTTTGGTCTTGTCTTGTCTTGTCTTGTCTTGTCTTGTCTTGTCTTGTCTTGTCCTGTCATGTCATGTCATGTGTTGTTTTGTCTTGTCTTGTCTTGTTTGGTCTTGTCTTGTCTTGTCTTGTCTTGTCTCGTCTTGTCTTGTCTTGTCTTGTCTTGTCTTGTCTTGTCTTGTCTTGTCTTGTCTTGTCTTGTCTTGTATTGTCTTGTCTTGTCTGGTCTTGTCTGGTCTTGTCTGGTCTTGTCTTGTCTTGTCTTGTCTTGTCTTGTCTTGTCTTGTCTTGTCCTGTCTTGTCTTGTCTTGTCTTGTCTTGTCTTGTCTTGTCTTGTCTTGTCTTGTCTTGTCTTGTCTTGTCTTGTTTTGTCTTGTCTTGTCTTGTTTGGTCTTGTCTTGTCTTGTCTTGTCTTGTCTTGTCTTGTCTTGTCTTGTCTTGTCTTGTCTTGTCTTGTCTTGTCTTGTCTTGTCCTGTCTTGTCTTGTCTTTTCTTGTCTTGTCTTGTCTTGTCTTGTCATGTCATGTCTTGTCTTGTCTTGTCTTGTTTTGTCTTGTCTTGATTTGTCTTGTCATGTCTTGTCTTGTCTTGTCTTGTCTTGTCTTGTCTTGTCTTGTCTTGTCTTGTCTTGTCTTGTCTTGTCTTGTCTTGTCTTGTCTTGTCTTGTCTTGTCTTGTCTTGTCTTGTCTTGTCTTGTCTTGTCTTGTCTTTTCTTGTCTTGTCTTGTCTTGTCTTGTCTTGTCTTGTCTTGTCTTGTCTTGTCTTGTCATGTCATGTCTTGTCTTGTCTTGTCTTGTTTTGTTTTGTCTTGTCTTGTCTTGTCTTGTCTTGTCTTGTCTTGTCTTGTCTTGTCTTGTCTTGTCTTGTCTTATTTTGTTTTGTCTTGTCTTGTCTTGTCTTGTCTTGTCATGTTTTGTCATGTCGTGCGTTGTGTTGTTTTGTCTTGTCTTGTTTTGTCTTGTCATGTCATGTCTTGTCTTGTCTTGTCTTGTCATGTCATGTCATGTCTTGTCTTATCTTGTCTTGTTTTGTCTTGTCTTGTCTTGTTTTGTCTTTTCTTGTCTTGTCTTGTCTTGTCTTGTCTTGTCTTGTCTTGTCTTGTCTTGTCTTGTCTTGTCTTGTCTTGTCTTGTCTTGTCTTGTCTTGTCTTGTCTTGTCTTGTCTTGTCTTGTCTTGTTTTGTCTTGTCTTGTCTTGATTTGTCTTGTCATGTCTTGTCTTGTCTTGTCTGGTCTTGTCTTGTCTTGTCTTGTCTTGTCTTGTCTTTTCTTGTCTTGTCTTGTCTTGTCTTGTCTTGTCTTGTCTTGTCATGTCATGTCTTGCCTTGTCTTGTCTTGTCTTGTCTTGTCTTGTCATGTCATGTCATGTCATGTCTTGTCATGTCGTGTGTTGTGTTGTTTTGTCTTGTCTTGTCTGGTCTTGTCTTGTCTTGTCTTGTCTTGTCTTGTCTTGTCTTGTCTTGTCTTGTCTTGTCTTGTCTTGTCTTGTCTTGTCTTGTCTGGACTTGTCTTGTCTTGTCTTGTCTTGTCTTGTCTTTTCTTGTCTTGTCTTGTCTTGTCTTGTCTTGTCTTGTCATGTCATGTCTTGCCTTGTCTTGTCTTGTCTTGTCTTGTCTTGTCATGTCATGTCATGTCATGTCTTGTCATGTCGTGTGTTGTGTTGTTTTGTCTTGTCTTGTCTGGTCTTGTCTTGTCTTGTCTTGTCTTGTCTTGTCTTGTCTTGTCTTGTCTTGTCTTGTCTTGTCTTGTCTTGTCTTGTCTTGTCTTGTCTTGTCTTGTCTTGTCTTGTCTTGTCTTGTCTTGTCTTGTCTTGTCTTGTCTTTTCTTGTCTTGTCTTGTCTTGTCATGTCATGTCTTGTCTTGTCTTGTCTTGTCTTGTCTTGTCTTGTCTTGTCTTGTCTTGTCTTGTCTTGTCTTGTCTTGTCGTGTCTTGTCTTGTTTTGTCTTGTCTTGTCATGTCATGTCTTGCCTTGTCTTGTCTTGTCTTGTCTTGTCTTGTCTTGTCTTGTCTTGTCTTGTCTTGTCTTGTCTTGTCCTGTCTTGTCTTGTCTTTTCTTGTCTTGTCTTGTCTTGTCTTGTCATGTCATGTCTTGTCTTGTCTTGTCTTGTTTTGTCTTGTCTTGATTTGTCTTGTCATGTCTTGTCTTGTCTTGTCTTGTCTTGTCTTGTCTTGTCTTGTCTTGTCTTGTCTTGTCTTGTCTTGTCTTGTCTTGTCTTGTCTTGTCTTGTCTTGTCTTGTCTTGTCTTGTCTTGTCTTGTCTTGTCTTGTCTTTTCTTGTCTTGTCTTGTCTTGTCTTGTCTTGTCTTGTCTTGTCTTGTCTTGTCTTGTCTTGTCATGTCATGTCTTGTCTTGTCTTGTCTTGTTTTGTTTTGTCTTGTCTTGTCTTGTCTTGTCTTGTCTTGTCTTGTCTTGTCTTGTCTTGTCTTGTCTTGTCTTGTCTTGTCTTGTCTTGTCTTATTTTGTTTTGTCTTGTCTTGTCTTGTCATGTCATGTCTTGTCTTGTCTTGTCTTGTTTTGTTTTGTCTTGTCTTGTCTTGTCTTGTCTTGTCTTGTCTTGTCTTGTCTTGTCTTGTCTTGTCTTGTCTTGTCTTGTCTTGTCTTGTCTTGTCTTGTCTTATTTTGTTTTGTCTTGTCTTGTCTTGTCTTGTCTTGTCATGTTTTGTCATGTCGTGCGTTGTGTTGTTTTGTCTTGTCTTGTTTTGTCTTGTCATGTCATGTCTTGTCTTGTCTTGTCTTGTCATGTCATGTCATGTCTTGTCTTATCTTGTCTTGTTTTGTCTTGTTTTGTTTTGTCTTTTCTTGTCTTGTCTTGTCTTGTCTTGTCTTGTCTTGTCTTGTCTTGTCTTGTCTTGTCTTGTCTTGTCTTGTCTTGTCTTGTTTTGTCTTGTCTTGTCTTGATTTGTCTTGTCATGTCTTGTCTTGTCTTGTCTGGTCTTGTCTTGTCTTGTCTTGTCTTGACTTGTCTTTTCTTGTCTTGTCTTGTCTTGTCTTGTCTTGTCTTGTCATGTCATGTCTTGTCTTGTCTTGTCATGTCATGTCATGTCTTGTCATGTCGTGCGTTGTGTTGTTTTGTCTTGTCTTGTTTTGTCTTGTCATGTCATGTCTTGTCTTGTCTTGTCTTGTCATGTCATGTCATGTCATGTCTTGTCTTATCTTGTCTTGTCTTGTCTTGTCTTGTCTTGTCTTGTCTTGTCTTGTCTTGTCTTGTCTTGTCTTGTCTTGTCTTGTCTTGTCTTGTCTTGTCTTGTCTTGTCTTGTCTTGTCTTGTCTTGTCTTGTCTTGTCTTGTCTTGTCTTGTCTTGTTTTGTCTTGTCTTGTCTTGATTTGTCTTGTCATGTCTTGTCTTGTCTTGTCTTGTCTTGTCTTGTCTTGTCTTGTCTTGTCTTGCCTTGTCTTGTCTTGTCCTGTCGTGTGTTGTGTTGTTTTGTCTTGTCTTGTCTTGTTTTGTCTTGTCTTGTTTTGTCTTGTCATGTCATGTCTTGCCTTGTCTTGTCTTGTCTTGTCTTGTCTTGTCTTGCCTTGTCTTGTCCTGTCTTGTCCTGTCGTGTGTTGTGTTGTTTTGTCTTGTCCTGTCGTGTGTTGTGTTGTTTTGTCTTGTCATGTCATGTCTTGTCTTGTCTTGTCTTGTCTTATCTTGTCATGTCATGTCTTGTCTTGTCTTGTCTTGTCTTGTTTTGTCTTGTCTTGTCTTGTCTTGTCTTGTCTTGTCTTGTCTTGTCTTGTCTTGTCTTGTCTTGTCTTGTCTTGTCTTGTCTTGTCTTGTTTTGTCTTGTCTTGTCTTGATTTGTCTTGTCATGTCTTGTCTTGTCTTGTCTTGTCTTGTCTTGCCTTGTCTTGTCTTGTCCTGTCGTGTGTTGTGTTGTTTTGTCTTGTCTTGTCTTGTTTTGTCTTGTCTTGTTTTGTCTTGTCATGTCATGTCTTGCCTTTTCTTGTCTTGTTTTGTCTTGTCTTGTCTTGTTTTGTCTTGTCTTGTCTTGTCTTGTCTTGTCTTGTCTTGTCTTGTTTTATCTTGTCTTGTCTTGTCTTGTCATGTCGTGTCATGTCATGTGTTGTGTTGTTTTGTCTTGTTTTGTCTTGTCTTGTCTTGTCTTGGCTTGTTTTGTCTTGTCTTGTCTTGTCTTGTCTTGTCTTGTCATGTCGTGTCATGTCATGTGTTGTGTTGTTTTGTCTTGTTTTGTCATGTTTTGTCTTGTCTTGTCTTGTCTTGTCTTGTCTTGTCTTGTGATGTCTTGTCTGGTCTTGTCTTGTCTTGTCTTGTCTTGTCTTGTCTTGTCTTGTCTTGTCTTGTCTTGTCTTGTCTTGTCTTGTCTTGTCTTGTCTTGTCTTGTCTTTTCTTGTCTTGTCTTGTCTTGTCATGTCATGTCTTGTCTTGTCTTGTCTTGTCTTGTTTTGTCTTGTCTTGTCTTGTCTTGTCTTGTCTTGTCTTGTCTTGTCTTGTCTTGTCTTGTCTTGTCTTGTCTTGTCTTGTCTTGTCTTGTCTTGTCTTGTCTTGTCTTGTCTTGTCGTGTCTTGTCTTGTCTTGTCTTGTCTTGTCTTGTCTTGTCTTGTCTTGTCTTGTCTTGTCTTGTCTTGTCTTGTCTTGTTTTGTCTTGTCTTGTCTTGATTTGTCTTGTCATGTCTTGTCTTGTCTTGTCTTGTCTTGTCTTGTCTTGCCTTGTCTTGTCTTGTCCTGTCGTGTGTTGTGTTGTTTTGTCTTGTCTTGTCTTGTTTTGTCTTGTCTTGTCTTGTCTTGTCTTGTCTTGTCTTGTCTTGTCTTGTCTTGTCTTGTCTTGTCTTGTCTTGTCTTGTCTTGTCTTGTCTTGCCTTGTCTTGTCTTGTCCTGTCGTGTGTTGTGTTGTTTTGTCTTGTCTTGTCTTGTTTTGTCTTGTCTTGTCTTGTCTTGTCGTGTGTTGTGTTGTTTTGTCTTGTCTTGTCTTGTCTTGTCTTGTCTTGTCTTGTCTTGTCCTGTCGTGTGTTGTGTTGTTTTGTCTTGTCTTGTCTTGTTTTGTCTTGTCTTGTTTTGTCTTGTCATGTCATGTCTTGTCTTGTCTTGTCTTGTCTTGTCTTGTCTTGTCTTGTCGTGTGTTGTGTTGTTTTGTCTTGTCTTGTCTTGTCTTGTCTTGTCTTGTCTTGTCCTGTCGTGTGTTGTGTTGTTTTGTCTTGTCTTGTCTTGTTTTGTCTTGTCTTGTCTTGTCTTGTCATGTCATGTCTTGTCTTGTCTTGTCTTGTCTTGTTTTGTCTTGTCTTGTCTTGTCTTGTCTTGTCTTGTCTTGTCTTGTCTTGTCTTGTCTTGTCTTGTCTTGTCTTGTCTTGTCTTGTCTTGTCTTGTCTTGTCTTGTCTTGTCTTGTCTTGTCGTGTGTTGTGTTGTTTTGTCTTGTCTTGTCTTGTCTTGTCTTGTCTTGTCTTGTCCTGTCGTGTGTTGTGTTGTTTTGTCTTGTCTTGTCTTGTTTTGTCTTGTCTTGTTTTGTCTTGTCATGTCATGTCTTGCCTTGTCTTGTCTTGTCTTGTCTTGTCTTGTTTTGTCTTGTCATGTCATGTCTTGCCTTGTCTTGTCTTGTCTTGTCTTGTCTTGTCTTGCCTTGTCTTGTCTTGTCCTGTCTTGTCCTGTCGTGTGTTGTGTTGTTTTGTCTTGTCATGTCATGTCTTGTCTTGTCTTGTCTTGTCTTGTCTTGTCTTGTCTTGTCTTGTCTTGTCATGTCGTGTGTTCTGTTGTTTTGTCTTGTCTTGTTGTGTATTGTCTTGTCTTGTCTTGTTTTGTCTTGTCTTGTCTTGTCTTGTCTTGTCTTGTCTTGTCTTGTCTTGTCTTGTCTTGTCTTGTCTTGTCTTGTCTTGTCTTGTCTTGTCTTGTCTTGTCTTGTCTTGTCTTGTCTTGTCTTGTCTTGTCTTGTCTTGTCTTGTCTTGTCTTGTCTTGTCTTGTCTTGTCTTGTCTTGTCTTGTCTTGTCTTGTCTTGTCTTGTCTTGTCTTGTCTTGTCTTGTCTTGTCTTGTCTTGTCTTGTCTTGTCTTGTCATGTCTTGTCTTGTCTTGTCTTGTCTTGTCTTGTCTTGTCTTGTCTTGTCTTGTCTTGTCTTGTCCTGTCGTGTGTTGTGTTGTCTTGTCTTGTCTTGTTTTGTCTTGTCTTGTTTTGTCTTGTCATGTCATGTCTTGCCTTGTCTTGTCTTGTTTTGTCTTGTCTTGTCTTGTCTTGTCATGTCGTGTGTTCTGGTGTTTTGTCTTGTCTTGTTGTGTATTGTCATGTCTTTTATTGTCTTGTCTTGTCATGTCATGTCATGTCATGTCATGTCGCGTGTTCTGTTGTTTAGTGTTGTTTTGTCTTGCCATGTCTTGTCTTGTCTAGTCTTGTCTTGTCTTGTCATTCTTGTCTTGTCTTGTCTTGTCTTGTCTTGTCTTGTCTTGTCTTGTCTTGTCTTGTCTTGTCTTGTCTTGTCTTGTCTTGTCTTGTTTTATCTTGTCTTGTCTTGTCTTGTCATGTCGTGTCATGTCATGTGTTGTGTTGTTTTGTCTTGTTTTGTCTTGTCTTGTCTTGTCTTGGCTTGTTTTGTCTTGTCTTGTCTTGTCTTGTCTTGTCTTGTCTTGTCATGTCGTGTCATGTCATGTGTTGTGTTGTTTTGTCTTGTTTTGTCATGTTTTGTCTTGTCTTGTCTTGTCTTGTCTTGTCTTGTCTTGTCTTGTCTGGTCTTGTCTTGTCTTGTCTTGTCTTGTCTTGTCTTGTCTTGTCTTGTCTTGTCTTGTCTTGTCTTGTCTTGTCATGTCTTGTCTTGTCTTGTCTTGTCTTGTCTTGTCTTGTCTTGTCTTGTCTTGTCTTGTCTTGTCTTGTCTTGTCTTGTCTTGTCTTGTCTTGTTTTGTCTTGTCTTGTCTTGTCTTGTCCTGTCGTGTGTTGTGTTGTTTTGTCTTGTCTTGTCTTGTTTTGTCTTGTCTTGTTTTGTCTTGTCATGTCATGTCTTGTCTTGTCTTGTCTTGTCTTGTCTTGTCTTGTCTTGTCATGTCATGTCATGTCATGTCTTGTCATGTCGTGTGTTGTGTTGTTTTGTCTTGTCTTGTCTGGTCTTGTCTTGTCTTGTCTTGTCTTGTCTTGTCTTGTCTTGTCTTGTCTTGTCTTGTCTTGTCTTTTCTTGTCTTGTCTTGTCTTGTCTTGTCTTGTCTTGTCATGTCATGTCTTGCCTTGTCTTGTCTTGTCTTGTCTTGTCTTGTCATGTCATGTCATGTCATGTCTTGTCATGTCGTGTGTTGTGTTGTTTTGTCTTGTCTTGTCTGGTCTTGTCTTGTCTTGTCTTGTCTTGTCTTGTCTTGTCTTGTCTTGTCTTGTCTTGTCTTGTCTTGTCTTGTCTTGTCTTGTCTTGTCTTGTCTTGTCTTGTCTTGTCTTGTCTTGTCTTGTCTTGTCTTGTCTTGTCTTGTCTTGTCTTTTCTTGTCTTGTCTTGTCTTGTCATGTCATGTCTTGTCTTGTCTTGTCTTGTCTTGTCTTGTCTTGTCTTGTCTTGTCTTGTCTTGTCTTGTCTTGTCGTGTCTTGTCTTGTTTTGTCTTGTCTTGTCTTGTCATGTCATGTCTTGCCTTGTCTTGTCTTGTCTTGTCTTGTCTTGTCTTGTCTTGTCTTGTCTTGTCTTGTCTTGTCTTGTCCTGTCTTGTCTTGTCTTTTCTTGTCTTGTCTTGTCTTGTCTTGTCATGTCATGTCTTGTCTTGTCTTGTCTTATTTTGTTTTGTCTTGTCTTGTCTTGTCTTGTCTTGTCATGTTTTGTCATGTCGTGCGTTGTGTTGTTTTGTCTTGTCTTGTTTTGTCTTGTCATGTCATGTCTTGTCTTGTCTTGTCTTGTCATGTCATGTCATGTCTTGTCTTATCTTGTCTTGTTTTGTCTTGTCTTGTCTTGTTTTGTTTTGTCTTTTCTTGTCTTGTCTTGTCTTGTCTTGTCTTGTCTTGTCTTGTCTTGTCTTGTCTTGTCTTGTCTTGTCTTGTCTTGTCTTGTCTTGTCTTGTCTTGTCTTGTCTTGTTTTGTCTTGTCTTGTCTTGATTTGTCTTGTCTTGACTTGTCTTTTCTTGTCTTGTCTTGTCTTGTCGTGTCTTGTCTTGTCATGTCATGTCTTGTCTTGTCTTGTCATGTCATGTCATGTCTTGTCATGTCGTGCGTTGTGTTGTTTTGTCTTGTCTTGTTTTGTCTTGTCATGTCATGTCTTGTCTTGTCTTGTCTTGTCATGTCATGTCATGTCATGTCTTGTCTTATCTTGTCTTGTCTTGTCTTGTCTTGTCTTGTCTTGTCTTGTCTTGTCTTGTCTTGTCTTGTCTTGTCTTGTCTTGTCTTGTCTTGTCTTGTCTTGTCTTGTCTTGTCTTGTCTTGTCTTGTCTTGTCTTGTCTTGTCTTGTCTTGTCTTGTCTTGTCTTGTCTTGTCTTGTCTTGTCTTGTCTTGTCTTGTTTTGTCTTGTCTTGTCTTGATTTGTCTTGTCATGTCTTGTCTTGTCTTGTCTTGTCTTGTCTTGTCTTGTCTTGTCTTGTCTTGTCTTGTCTTGCCTTGTCTTGTCTTGTCCTGTCGTGTGTTGTGTTGTTTTGTCTTGTCTTGTCTTGTTTTGTCTTGTCTTGTTTTGTCTTGTCATGTCATGTCTTGCCTTGTCTTGTCTTGTCTTGTCTTGTCTTGTCTTGCCTTGTCTTGTCCTGTCTTGTCCTGTCGTGTGTTGTGTTGTTTTGTCTTGTCCTGTCGTGTGTTGTGTTGTTTTGTCTTGTCATGTCATGTCTTGTCTTGTCTTGTCTTGTCTTATCTTGTCATGTCATGTCTTGTCTTGTCTTGTCTTGTCTTGTTTTGTCTTGTCTTGTCTTGTCTTGTCTTGTCTTGTCTTGTCTTGTCTTGTCTTGTCTTGTCTTGTCTTGTCTTGTCTTGTTTTGTCTTGTCTTGTCTTGATTTGTCTTGTCATGTCTTGTCTTGTCTTGTCTTGTCTTGTCTTGCCTTGTCTTGTCTTGTCCTGTCGTGTGTTGTGTTGTTTTGTCTTGTCTTGTCTTGTTTTGTCTTGTCTTGTTTTGTCTTGTCATGTCATGTCTTGCCTTTTCTTGTCTTGTTTTGTCTTGTCTTGTCTTGTTTTGTCTTGTCTTGTCTTGTCTTGTCTTGTCTTGTCTTGTCTTGTTTTATCTTGTCTTGTCTTGTCTTGTCATGTCGTGTCATGTCATGTGTTGTGTTGTTTTGTCTTGTTTTGTCTTGTCTTGTCTTGTCTTGGCTTGTTTTGTCTTGTCTTGTCTTGTCTTGTCTTGTCTTGTCATGTCGTGTCATGTCATGTGTTGTGTTGTTTTGTCTTGTTTTGTCATGTTTTGTCTTGTCTTGTCTTGTCTTGTCTTGTCTTGTCTTGTGATGTCTTGTCTGGTCTTGTCTTGTCTTGTCTTGTCTTGTCTTGTCTTGTCTTGTCTTGTCTTGTCTTGTCTTGTCTTGTCTTGTCTTGTCTTGTCTTGTCTTGTCTTGTCTTGTCTTGTCTTTTCTTGTCTTGTCTTGTCTTGTCATGTCATGTCTTGTCTTGTCTTGTCTTGTCTTGTTTTGTCTTGTCTTGTCTTGTCTTGTCTTGTCTTGTCTTGTCTTGTCTTGTCTTGTCTTGTCTTGTCTTGTCTTGTCTTGTCTTGTCTTGTCTTGTCTTGTCTTGTCTTGTCTTGTCTTGTCTTGTCTTGTCTTGTCGTGTCTTGTCTTGTCTTGTCTTGTCTTGTCTTGTCTTGTCTTGTCTTGTCTTGTCTTGTCTTGTCTTGTCTTGTCTTGTCTTGTCTTGTTTTGTCTTGTCTTGTCTTGATTTGTCTTGTCATGTCTTGTCTTGTCTTGTCTTGTCTTGTCTTGTCTTGCCTTGTCTTGTCTTGTCCTGTCGTGTGTTGTGTTGTTTTGTCTTGTCTTGTCTTGTTTTGTCTTGTCTTGTCTTGTCTTGTCTTGTCTTGTCTTGTCTTGTCTTGTCTTGTCTTGTCTTGTCTTGTCTTGTCTTGTCTTGTCTTGCCTTGTCTTGTCTTGTCCTGTCGTGTGTTGTGTTGTTTTGTCTTGTCTTGTCTTGTTTTGTCTTGTCTTGTCTTGTCTTGTCTTGTCTTGTCTTGTCTTGTCTTGTCTTGTCTTGTCTTGTCTTGTCTTGTCTTGTCTTGTCTTGTCTTGTCTTGTCTTGTCTTGTCTTGTCTTGTCTTGCCTTGTCTTGTCTTGTCCTGTCGTGTGTTGTGTTGTTTTGTCTTGTCTTGTCTTGTTTTGTCTTGTCTTGTCTTGTCTTGTCGTGTGTTGTGTTGTTTTGTCTTGTCTTGTCTTGTCTTGTCTTGTCTTGTCTTGTCCTGTCGTGTGTTGTGTTGTTTTGTCTTGTCTTGTCTTGTTTTGTCTTGTCTTGTTTTGTCTTGTCATGTCATGTCTTGTCTTGTCTTGTCTTGTCTTGTCTTGTCTTGTCTTGTCGTGTGTTGTGTTGTTTTGTCTTGTCTTGTCTTGTCTTGTCTTGTCTTGTCTTGTCCTGTCGTGTGTTGTGTTGTTTTGTCTTGTCTTGTCTTGTTTTGTCTTGTCTTGTCTTGTCTTGTCATGTCATGTCTTGTCTTGTCTTGTCTTGTCTTGTTTTGTCTTGTCTTGTCTTGTCTTGTCTTGTCTTGTCTTGTCTTGTCTTGTCTTGTCTTGTCTTGTCTTGTCTTGTCTTGTCTTGTCTTGTCTTGTCTTGTCTTGTCTTGTCTTGTCGTGTGTTGTGTTGTTTTGTCTTGTCTTGTCTTGTCTTGTCTTGTCTTGTCTTGTCCTGTCGTGTGTTGTGTTGTTTTGTCTTGTCTTGTCTTGTTTTGTCTTGTCTTGTTTTGTCTTGTCATGTCATGTCTTGCCTTGTCTTGTCTTGTCTTGTCTTGTCTTGTTTTGTCTTGTCATGTCATGTCTTGCCTTGTCTTGTCTTGTCTTGTCTTGTCTTGTCTTGCCTTGTCTTGTCTTGTCCTGTCTTGTCCTGTCGTGTGTTGTGTTGTTTTGTCTTGTCATGTCATGTCTTGTCTTGTCTTGTCTTGTCTTGTCTTGTCTTGTCTTGTCTTGTCTTGTCTTGTCTTGTCATGTCGTGTGTTCTGTTGTTTTGTCTTGTCTTGTTGTGTATTGTCTTGTCTTGTCTTGTTTTGTCTTGTCTTGTCTTGTCTTGTCTTGTCTTGTCTTGTCTTGTCTTGTCTTGTCTTGTCTTGTCTTGTCTTGTCTTGTCTTGTCTTGTCTTGTCTTGTCTTGTCTTGTCTTGTCTTGTCTTGTCTTGTCTTGTCTTGTCTTGTCTTGTCTTGTCTTGTCTTGTCTTGTCTTGTCTTGTCTTGTCTTGTCTTGTCTTGTCTTGTCTTGTCTTGTCTTGTCTTGTCTTGTCTTGTCTTGTCTTGTCTTGTCTTGTCTTGTCTTGTCTTGTCTTGTCTTGTCTTGTCTTGTCTTGTCTTGTCTTGTCTTGTCTTGTCTTGTCTTGTCTTGTCATGTCTTGTCTTGTCTTGTCTTGTCTTGTCTTGTCTTGTCTTGTCTTGTCTTGTCTTGTCTTGTCCTGTCGTGTGTTGTGTTGTCTTGTCTTGTCTTGTTTTGTCTTGTCTTGTTTTGTCTTGTCATGTCATGTCTTGCCTTGTCTTGTCTTGTTTTGTCTTGTCTTGTCTTGTCTTGTCTTGTCTTGTCTTGTCATGTCGTGTGTTCTGGTGTTTTGTCTTGTCTTGTTGTGTATTGTCATGTCTTTTATTGTCTTGTCTTGTCATGTCATGTCATGTCATGTCATGTCGCGTGTTCTGTTGTTTAGTGTTGTTTTGTCTTGCCATGTCTTGTCTTGTCTAGTCTTGTCTTGTCTTGTCATTCTTGTCTTGTCTTGTCTTGTCTTGTCTTGTCTTGTCTTGTCTTGTCTTGTCTTGTCTTGTCTTGTCTTGTCTTGTCTTGTCTTGTCTTGTCTTGTCTTGTCTTGTTTTATCTTGTCTTGTCTTGTCTTGTCATGTCGTGTCATGTCATGTGTTGTGTTGTTTTGTCTTGTTTTGTCTTGTCTTGTCTTGTCTTGGCTTGTTTTGTCTTGTCTTGTCTTGTCTTGTCTTGTCTTGTCTTGTCATGTCGTGTCATGTCATGTGTTGTGTTGTTTTGTCTTGTTTTGTCATGTTTTGTCTTGTCTTGTCTTGTCTTGTCTTGTCTTGTCTTGTCTTGTCTTGTCTGGTCTTGTCTTGTCTTGTCTTGTCTTGTCTTGTCTTGTCTTGTCTTGTCTTGTCTTGTCTTGTCTTGTCATGTCTTGTCTTGTCTTGTCTTGTCTTGTCTTGTCTTTTCTTGTCTTGTCTTGTCTTGTCATGTCATGTCTTGTCTTGTCTTGTCTTGTCTTGTTTTGTCTTGTCTTGTCTTGTCTTGTCTTGTCTTGTCTTGTCTTGTCTTGTCTTGTCTTGTCTTGTCTTGTCTTGTCTTGTCTTGTCTTGTCTTGTCTTGTCTTGTCTTGTCTTGTCTTGTCTTGTCTTGTTTTGTCTTGTCTTGTCTTGTCTTGTCCTGTCGTGTGTTGTGTTGTTTTGTCTTGTCTTGTCTTGTTTTGTCTTGTCTTGTTTTGTCTTGTCATGTCATGTCTTGTCTTGTCTTGTCTTGTCTTGTCTTGTCTTGTCTTGTCATGTCATGTCATGTCATGTCTTGTCATGTCGTGTGTTGTGTTGTTTTGTCTTGTCTTGTCTGGTCTTGTCTTGTCTTGTCTTGTCTTGTCTTGTCTTGTCTTGTCTTGTCTTGTCTTTTCTTGTCTTGTCTTGTCTTGTCTTGTCTTGTCTTGTCTTGTCTTGTCTTGTCTTGTCTTGTCTTGTCTTGTCTTGTCTTGTCTTGTCTTGTCATGTCATGTCATGTCATGTCTTGTCATGTCGTGTGTTGTGTTGTTTTGTCTTGTCTTGTCTTGTCTTGTCTTGTCTTGTCTTGTCTTGTCTTGTCGTGTGTTGTGTTGTTTTGTCTTGTCTTGTCTTGTCTTGTCTTGTCTTGTCTTGTCTTGTCTTGTCTTGTCTTGTCTTGTCTTGTCTTGTCTTGTCTTGTCTTGTCTTGTCTTGTCTTGTCTTGTCTTGTCTTGTCTTGTCTTGTCTTGTCTTGTCTTGTCTTATTTTGTTTTGTCATGTCATGTCTTGTCTTGTCTTGTTTTGTCTTGTCATGTCTTGTCTTGTCTTGTCTTGTCTTGTCTTGTCTTGTCTTGTCTTGTCTTGTCTTGTCTTGTCTTGTCTTGTCTTGTCTTGTCTTGTCTTGTCTTGTCTTGTCATGTCATGTCATGTCATGTCATGTCTTGTCTTGTTTTGTCTTGTCTTGTCTTGTTTTGTCTTTTCTTGTCTTGTCTTGTCTTGTCTTGTCTTGTCTTGTCTTGTCTTGTCTTGTCTTGTCTTGTCTTGTCTTGTCTTGTCTTGTCTTGTCTTGTCTTGTCTTGTCTTGTCTTGTCTTGTCTTGTCTTATTTTGTTTTGTCATGTCATGTCTTGTCTTGTCTTGTTTTGTCTTGTCATGTCTTGTCTTGTCTTGTCTTGTCTTGTCTTGTCTTGTCTTGTCTTGTCTTGTCTTGTCTTGTCTTGTCTTGTCTTGTCTTGTCTTGTCTTGTCTTGTCTTGTCTTGTCTTGTCTTGTCTTGTCTTGTCTTGTCTTGTCTTGTCGTGTGTTGTGTTGTTTTGTCTTGTCTTGTCTTGTCTTGTCTTGTCTTGTCTTGTCTTGTCTTGTCTTGTCTTGTCTTGTCTTGTCTTGTCTTGTCTTGTCTTGTCTTGTCTTGTCTTGTCTTGTCTTATTTTGTCTTGTCTTGTCTTGTCTTGTCTTGTCTTGTCATGTTTTGTCATGTCATGTCATGTCGTGTCTTGTGTTGCTTTGTCTTGTCTTGTCTTGTCTTGTCTTGTCATGTCGTGTGTTGTGTTGTTTTGTCTTGTCTTGTTGTGTATTGTCATGTCTTATATTGTCTTGTCTTGTCTTGTCATGTCATGTCATGTCGTGTGTTGTGTTGTTTTGTCTTGTCTCGTTTTGTCTTGTCATGTCATGTCTTGTCTTGTCTTGTTTTGTCTTGTCATGTCTTGTCTTGTCTTGTCTTGTCTTGTCTTGTCTTGTCTTGTCTTGTCTTGTCTTGTCTTGTCTTGTCTTGCCTTGTCTTGTCTTGTCTTGTCTTTTCTTGTCTTGTCTTGTCTTGTTTTGTCTTGTCTTGTCTTGTGTTGCTTTGTCTTGTCTTGTCATGTCGTGTGTTCTGTTGTTTTGTCTTGTCTTGTTGTGTATTGTCATGTCTTTTATTGTCTTGTCTTGTCATGTCATGTCATGTCATGTCATGTCGTGTGTTGTGTTGTTTAGTGTTGTTTTGTCTTGTCATGTCTTGTCTTGTCTTGTCATGTCTTGTCTTGTCTAGTCTTGTCTTGTCTTGTCATTCTTGTCTTGTCTTGTCTTGTCTTGTCTTGTCTTGTCTTGTCTTGTCTTGTCTTGTCTTGTCTTGTCTTGTCTTGTCTTGTCTTGTCTTGTCTTGTCTTGTCTTGTCTTGTCTTGTTTTATCTTGTCTTGTCTTGTCTTGTCATGTCGTGTCATGTCATGTGTTGTGTTGTTTTGTCTTGTTTTGTCTTGTCTTGTCTTGGCTTGTTTTGTCTTGTCTTGTCTTGTCTTGTCTTGTCTTGTCTTGTCATGTCGTGTCATGTCATGTGTTGTGTTGTTTTGTCTTGTTTTGTCATGTTTTGTCTTGTCTTGTCTTGTCTTGTCTTGTCTTGTCTTGTCTTGTCTTGTCTTGTCTTGTCTTGTCTTGTGTTGTGTTGTTTTGTCTTGTCATGTCTTATATTGTCTTGTCTTGTCATGTCATGTCATGTCATACGTGTGTTGTGTTGTTTTGTCTTGTCATGTCTTATCTTGTCTTGTCTTGTCTTGTCTTGTCATGTCTTGTCTTGTCTTGTCTTGTCTTGTCTTGTCTTGTCTTGTCTTGTCTTGTCTTGTCTTGTCTTGTCTTGTCTTGTCTTGTCTTGTCTTGTCTTGTCATGTCCTGTCATGTCATGTCATGTGTTGTGTTGTTTTGTCTTGTTTTGTCTTGTTTTGTCTTGTTTTGTCTTGTCTTGTCATGTCTTGTCTTGTCTTATCTTGTCTTGTCTTGTCATGTCGTGTCATGTCGTGTCATGTGTTGTTTTGTTTTGTCTTGTCTTGTCCTGTCATGTCATGTCTTGTCTTGTCTTGTCTTGTCTTGTCTTGTCTTGTCTTGTCTTGTCTTGTCTTGTCTTGTCTTGTCTTGTCTTGTCATGTCCTGTCATGCCATGCCATGTGTTGTGTTGTTTTGTCTTGTTTTGTCTTGTTTTGTCTTGTTTTGTTTTGTCTTGTCAAGTCTTGTCTTGTCTTGTCTTGTCTTGTCTTGTCTTGTCTTGTCATGTCGTGTCATGTCATGTGTTGTGTTGTTTTGTCTTGTTTTGTCTTGTCTTGTCTTGGCTTGTTTTGTCTTGTCTTGTCTTGTCTTGTCATGTCGTGTCATGTCATGTGTTGTGTTGTTTTGTCTTGTTTTGTCATGTTTTGTCTTGTCTTGTCTTGTCTTGTCTTGTCTTGTCTTGTCTTGTCTTGTCTTGTCTTGTCTTGTCTTGTCTTGTCTTGTCTTGTCTTGTGTTGTGTTGTTTTGTCTTGTCATGTCTTATATTGTCTTGTCTTGTCATGTCATGTCATGTCATACGTGTGTTGTGTTGTTTTGTCTTGTCATGTCTTATCTTGTCTTGTCTTGTCTTGTCTTGTATTGTCATGTCTTATATTGTCTTGTCTTGTCATGTCATATCATGTCGTGTGTTGTGTTGTTTTGTCTTGTCATGTATTGTCTTGTCTTGTCTTGTCTTGTCATGTCGTGTCATGTCATGTGTTGTGTTGTTTCGTCTTGTTTTGTCTTGTCTTGTCTTGGCTTGTTTTGTCTTGTCTTGACTTGTCTTGTCTTGTCTTGTCATGTCATGTCAAGTCATACGTGTGTTGTGTTGTCATGTCATATCATGTCGTGTGTTGTGTTGTTTTGTCCTGTCTTGTCTTGTCTTGTCTTGCCTTGTCTTGTCTTGTCATGTCTTGTCTTGTCTTGTCTTGTCTTGTCTTGTCTTGTCTTGTCTTGCCTTGTCTTGTCTTGTCTTGTCATGTCATGTCTTGTCTTGTCTTGTCTTGTTTTGTCTTGTCATGTCATGTCTTGCCTTGTCTTGTCTTGTCTTGTCTTGTCTTGTCTTGCCTTGTCTTGTCCTGTCTTGTCCTGTCGTGTGTTGTGTTGTTTTGTCTTGTCCTGTCGTGTGTTGTGTTGTTTTGTCTTGTCATGTCATGTCTTGTCTTGTCTTGTCTTGTCTTATCTTGTCATGTCATGTCTTGTCTTGTCTTGTCTTGTCTTGTTTTGTCTTGTCTTGTCTTGTCTTGTCTTGTCTTGTCTTGTCGTGTCATGTCATGTGTTGTGTTGTTTTGTCTTGTTTTGTCATGTTTTGTCTTGTCTTGTCTTGTCTTGTCTTGTCTTGTCTTGTCTTGTCTTGTCTTGTCTTGTCTTGTCTTGTCTTGTCTTGTGTTGTGTTGTTTTGTCTTGTCATGTCTTATATTGTCTTGTCTTGTCATGTCATGTCATGTCATACGTGTGTTGTGTTGTTTTGTCTTGTCATGTCTTATTTTGTCTTGTCTTGTCTTGTCTTGTATTGTCATGTCTTATATTGTCTTGTCTTGTCATGTCATGTCATGTCATGTCATGTCTTGTCTTGTTTTGTCTTGTCTTGTCTTGTTTTGTCTTTTCTTGTCTTGTCTTGTCTTGTCTTGTCTTGTCATGTCATGTCTTGTCTTGTCTTGTCTTGTTTTGTCTTGTCATGTCATGTCTTGCCTTGTCTTGTCTTGTCTTGTCTTGTCTTGTCTTGCCTTGTCTTGTCCTGTCTTGTCCTGTCGTGTGTTGTGTTGTTTTGTCTTGTCCTGTCGTGTGTTGTGTTGTTTTGTCTTGTCATGTCATGTCTTGTCTTGTCTTGTCTTGTCTTATCTTGTCATGTCATGTCTTGTCTTGTCTTGTCTTGTCTTGTTTTGTCTTGTCTTGTCTTGTCTTGTCTTGTCTTGTCTTGTCTTGTCTTGTCTTGTCTTGTCTTGTCTTGTCTTGTCTTGTCTTGTTTTGTCTTGTCTTGTCTTGATTTGTCTTGTCATGTCTTGTCTTGTCTTGTCTTGTCTTGTCTTGCCTTGTCTTGTCTTGTCCTGTCGTGTGTTGTGTTGTTTTGTCTTGTCTTGTCTTGTTTTGTCTTGTCTTGTTTTGTCTTGTCATGTCATGTCTTGCCTTTTCTTGTCTTGTTTTGTCTTGTCTTGTCTTGTTTTGTCTTGTCTTGTCTTGTCTTGTCTTGTCTTGTCTTGTCTTGTTTTATCTTGTCTTGTCTTGTCTTGTCATGTCGTGTCATGTCATGTGTTGTGTTGTTTTGTCTTGTTTTGTCTTGTCTTGTCTTGTCTTGGCTTGTTTTGTCTTGTCTTGTCTTGTCTTGTCTTGTCATGTCGTGTCATGTCATGTGTTGTGTTGTTTTGTCTTGTTTTGTCATGTTTTGTCTTGTCTTGTCTTGTCTTGTCTTGTCTTGTCTTGTGATGTCTTGTCTGGTCTTGTCTTGTCTTGTCTTGTCTTGTCTTGTCTTGTCTTGTCTTGTCTTGTCTTGTCTTGTCTTGTCTTGTCTTGTCTTGTCTTGTCTTGTCTTGTCTTTTCTTTTCTTGTCTTGTCTTGTCATGTCATGTCTTGTCTTGTCTTGTCTTGTCTTGTTTTGTCTTGTCTTGTCTTGTCTTGTCTTGTCTTGTCTTGTCTTGTCTTGTCTTGTCTTGTCTTGTCTTGTCTTGTCTTGTCTTGTCTTGTCTTGTCTTGTCTTGTCGTGTCTTGTCTTGTCTTGTCTTGTCTTGTCTTGTCTTGTCTTGTCTTGTCTTGTCTTGTCTTGTCTTGTCTTGTCTTGTTTTGTCTTGTCTTGTCTTGTCTTGTCTTGTCTTGTCTTGTCTTGTCTTGTCTTGTCTTGTCTTGTCTTGTCTTGTCTTGTCTTGTCTTTTCTTTTCTTGTCTTGTCTTGTCATGTCATGTCTTGTCTTGTCTTGTCTTGTCTTGTTTTGTCTTGTCTTGTCTTGTCTTGTCTTGTCTTGTCTTGTCTTGTCTTGTCTTGTCTTGTCTTGTCTTGTCTTGTCTTGTCTTGTCTTGTCTTGTCTTGTCTTGTCGTGTCTTGTCTTGTCTTGTCTTGTCTTGTCTTGTCTTGTCTTGTCTTGTCTTGTCTTGTCTTGTCTTGTCTTGTCTTGTTTTGTCTTGTCTTGTCTTGATTTGTCTTGTCTTGTCTTGTCTTGTCTTGCCTTGTCTTGTCTTGTCCTGTCGTGTGTTGTGTTGTTTTGTCTTGTCTTGTCTTGTTTTGTCTTGTCTTGTCTTGTCTTGTCTTGTCTTGTCTTGTCTTGTCTTGTCTTGTCTTGTCTTGTCTTGTCTTGTCTTGTCTTGTCTTGTCTTGTCTTGTCTTGTCTTGTCTTGTCTTGCCTTGTCTTGTCTTGTCCTGTCGTGTGTTGTGTTGTTTTGTCTTGTCTTGTCTTGTTTTGTCTTGTCTTGTCTTGTCTTGTCTTGTCTTGTCTTGTCTTGTCTTGTCTTGTCTTGTCTTGTCTTGTCTTGTCTTGTCTTGTCTTGCCTTGTCTTGTCCTGTCTTGTCCTGTCGTGTGTTGTGTTGTTTTGTCTTGTCCTGTCGTGTGTTGTGTTGTTTTGTCTTGTCATGTCATGTCTTGTCTTGTCTTGTCTTGTCTTATCTTGTCATGTCATGTCTTGTCTTGTCTTGTCTTGTCTTGTTTTGTCTTGTCTTGTCTTGTCTTGTCTTGTCTTGTCTTGTCGTGTCATGTCATGTGTTGTGTTGTTTTGTCTTGTTTTGTCATGTTTTGTCTTGTCTTGTCTTGTCTTGTCTTGTCTTGTCTTGTCTTGTCTTGTCTTGTCTTGTCTTGTCTTGTGTTGTGTTGTTTTGTCTTGTCATGTCTTATATTATCTTGTCTTGTCATGTCATGTCATGTCATACGTGTGTTGTGTTGTTTTGTCTTGTCATGTCTTATTTTGTCTTGTCTTGTCTTGTCTTGTATTGTCATGTCTTATATTGTCTTGTCTTGTCATGTCATGTCATGTCATGTCATGTCTTGTCTTGTTTTGTCTTGTCTTGTCTTGTTTTGTCTTTTCTTGTCTTGTCTTGTCTTGTCTTGTCTTGTCATGTCATGTCTTGTCTTGTCTTGTCTTGTTTTGTCTTGTCATGTCATGTCTTGCCTTGTCTTGTCTTGTCTTGTCTTGTCTTGTCTTGCCTTGTCTTGTCCTGTCTTGTCCTGTCGTGTGTTGTGTTGTTTTGTCTTGTCCTGTCGTGTGTTGTGTTGTTTTGTCTTGTCATGTCATGTCTTGTCTTGTCTTGTCTTGTCTTATCTTGTCATGTCATGTCTTGTCTTGTCTTGTCTTGTCTTGTTTTGTCTTGTCTTGTCTTGTCTTGTCTTGTCTTGTCTTGTCTTGTCTTGTCTTGTCTTGTCTTGTCTTGTCTTGTCTTGTCTTGTCTTGTTTTGTCTTGTCTTGTCTTGATTTGTCTTGTCATGTCTTGTCTTGTCTTGTCTTGTCTTGTCTTGCCTTGTCTTGTCTTGTCCTGTCGTGTGTTGTGTTGTTTTGTCTTGTCTTGTCTTGTTTTGTCTTGTCTTGTTTTGTCTTGTCATGTCATGTCTTGCCTTTTCTTGTCTTGTTTTGTCTTGTCTTGTCTTGTTTTGTCTTGTCTTGTCTTGTCTTGTCTTGTCTTGTCTTGTCTTGTTTTATCTTGTCTTGTCTTGTCTTGTCATGTCGTGTCATGTCATGTGTTGTGTTGTTTTGTCTTGTTTTGTCTTGTCTTGTCTTGTCTTGGCTTGTTTTGTCTTGTCTTGTCTTGTCTTGTCTTGTCATGTCGTGTCATGTCATGTGTTGTGTTGTTTTGTCTTGTTTTGTCATGTTTTGTCTTGTCTTGTCTTGTCTTGTCTTGTCTTGTCTTGTGATGTCTTGTCTGGTCTTGTCTTGTCTTGTCTTGTCTTGTCTTGTCTTGTCTTGTCTTGTCTTGTCTTGTCTTGTCTTGTCTTGTCTTGTCTTGTCTTGTCTTGTCTTGTCTTTTCTTTTCTTGTCTTGTCTTGTCATGTCATGTCTTGTCTTGTCTTGTCTTGTCTTGTTTTGTCTTGTCTTGTCTTGTCTTGTCTTGTCTTGTCTTGTCTTGTCTTGTCTTGTCTTGTCTTGTCTTGTCTTGTCTTGTCTTGTCTTGTCTTGTCTTGTCTTGTCTTGTCGTGTCTTGTCTTGTCTTGTCTTGTCTTGTCTTGTCTTGTCTTGTCTTGTCTTGTCTTGTCTTGTCTTGTCTTGTCTTGTTTTGTCTTGTCTTGTCTTGATTTGTCTTGTCTTGTCTTGTCTTGTCTTGCCTTGTCTTGTCTTGTCCTGTCGTGTGTTGTGTTGTTTTGTCTTGTCTTGTCTTGTTTTGTCTTGTCTTGTCTTGTCTTGTCTTGTCTTGTCTTGTCTTGTCTTGTCTTGTCTTGTCTTGTCTTGTCTTGTCTTGTCTTGTCTTGTCTTGTCTTGTCTTGTCTTGTCTTGTCTTGTCTTGCCTTGTCTTGTCTTGTCCTGTCGTGTGTTGTGTTGTTTTGTCTTGTCTTGTCTTGTTTTGTCTTGTCTTGTCTTGTCTTGTCTTGTCTTGTCTTGTCTTGTCTTGTCTTGTCTTGTCTTGTCTTGTCTTGTCTTGTCTTGTCTTGTCTTGTCTTGTCTTGTCTTGCCTTGTCTTGTCTTGTCCTGTCGTGTGTTGTGTTGTTTTGTCTTGTCTTGTCTTGTTTTGTCTTGTCTTGTCTTGTCTTGTCTTGTCTTGTCTTGTCTTGTCTTGTCTTGTCTTGTCTTGTCTTGTCTTGTCTTGTTTTGTCTTGTCTTGTCTTGATTTGTCTTGTCATGTCTTGTCTTGTCTTGTCTTGTCTTGTCTTGTCTTGCCTTGTCTTGTCTTGTCCTGTCGTGTGTTGTGTTGTTTTGTCATGTCTTGTCTTGTCTTGTCTTGTCTTGTCTTGTCTTGTCTTGTCTTGTCTTGTCTTGTCTTGTCTTGTCTTGTCTTGTCTTGTCTTGTCTTGTCTTGTCTTGTCTTGTCTTGTCTTGTCTTGTCGTGTGTTGTGTTGTTTTGTCTTGTCTTGTCTTGTCTTGTCTTGTCTTGTCTTGTCCTGTCGTGTGTTGTGTTGTTTTGTCTTGTCTTGTCTTGTTTTGTCTTGTCTTGTTTTGTCTTGTCATGTCATGTCTTGCCTTGTCTTGTCTTGTCTTGTCTTGTCTTGTTTTGTCTTGTCATGTCATGTCTTGCCTTGTCTTGTCTTGTCTTGTCTTGTCTTGTCTTGCCTTGTCTTGTCTTGTCCTGTCTTGTCCTGTCGTGTGTTGTGTTGTTTTGTCTTGTCATGTCATGTCTTGTCTTGTCTTGTCTTGTCTTGTCTTGTCTTGTCTTGTCTTGTCTTGTCTTGTCATGTCGTGTGTTCTGTTGTTTTGTCTTGTCTTGTTGTGTATTGTCTTGTCTTGTCTTGTTTTGTCTTGTCTTGTCTTGTCTTGTCTTGTCTTGTCTTGTCTTGTCTTGTCTTGTCTTGTCTTGTCTTGTCTTGTCTTGTCTTGTCTTGTCTTGTCTTGTCTTGTCTTGTCTTGTCTTGTCTTGTCTTGTCTTGTCTTGTCTTGTCTTGTCTTGTCTTGTCTTGTCTTGTCTTGTCTTGTCTTGTCTTGTCTTGTCTTGTCTTGTCTTGTCTTGTCTTGTCTTGTCTTGTCTTGTCTTGTCTTGTCTTGTCTTGTCTTGTCTTGTCTTGTCTTGTCTTGTCTTGTCTTGTCTTGTCTTGTCTTGTCTTGTCTTGTCTTGTCTTGTCTTGTCTTGTCTTGTCTTGTCTTGTCTTGTCATGTCTTGTCTTGTCTTGTCTTGTCTTGTCTTGTCTTGTCTTGTCTTGTCTTGTCTTGTCTTGTCCTGTCGTGTGTTGTGTTGTCTTGTCTTGTCTTGTTTTGTCTTGTCTTGTTTTGTCTTGTCATGTCATGTCTTGCCTTGTCTTGTCTTGTTTTGTCTTGTCTTGTCTTGTCTTGTCTTGTCTTGTCATGTCGTGTGTTCTGGTGTTTTGTCTTGTCTTGTTGTGTATTGTCATGTCTTTTATTGTCTTGTCTTGTCATGTCATGTCATGTCATGTCATGTCGCGTGTTCTGTTGTTTAGTGTTGTTTTGTCTTGCCATGTCTTGTCTTGTCTAGTCTTGTCTTGTCTTGTCATTCTTGTCTTGTCTTGTCTTGTCTTGTCTTGTCTTGTCTTGTCTTGTCTTGTCTTGTCTTGTCTTGTCTTGTCTTGTCTTGTCTTGTCTTGTCTTGTTTTATCTTGTCTTGTCTTGTCTTGTCATGTCGTGTCATGTCATGTGTTGTGTTGTTTTGTCTTGTTTTGTCTTGTCTTGTCTTGTCTTGGCTTGTTTTGTCTTGTCTTGTCTTGTCTTGTCTTGTCTTGTCTTGTCATGTCGTGTCATGTCATGTGTTGTGTTGTTTTGTCTTGTTTTGTCATGTTTTGTCTTGTCTTGTCTTGTCTTGTCTTGTCTTGTCTTGTCTTGTCTGGTCTTGTCTTGTCTTGTCTTGTCTTGTCTTGTCTTGTCTTGTCTTGTCTTGTCTTGTCTTGTCTTGTCATGTCTTGTCTTGTCTTGTCTTGTCTTGTCTTGTCTTGTCTTTTCTTGTCTTGTCTTGTCTTGTCATGTCATGTCTTGTCTTGTCTTGTCTTGTCTTGTTTTGTCTTGTCTTGTCTTGTCTTGTCTTGTCTTGTCTTGTCTTGTCTTGTCTTGTCTTGTCTTGTCTTGTCTTGTCTTGTCTTGTCTTGTCTTGTCTTGTCTTGTCTTGTCTTGTCTTGTCTTGTCTTGTCTTGTTTTGTCTTGTCTTGTCTTGTCTTGTCCTGTCGTGTGTTGTGTCGTTTTGTCTTGTCTTGTCTTGTCTTGTTTTGTCTTGTCTTGTTTTGTCTTGTCATGTCATGTCTTGCCTTGTCTTGTCTTGTCTTGTCTTGTCTTGTCTTGTCATGTCATGTCATGTCATGTCTTGTCATGTCGTGTGTTGTGTTGTTTTGTCTTGTCTTGTCTGGTCTTGTCTTGTCTTGTCTTGTCTTGTCTTGTCTTGTCTTGTCTTGTCTTGTCTTGTCTTGTCTTTTCTTGTCTTGTCTTGTCTTGTCTTGTCTTGTCTTGTCTTGTCTTGTCTTGTCTTGTCTTGTCTTGTCTTGTCTTGTCATGTCATGTCATGTCATGTCTTGTCATATCGTGTGTTGTGTTGTTTTGTCTTGTCTTGTCTTGTCTTGTCTTGTCTTGTCTTGTCTTGTCGTGTGTTGTGTTGTTTTGTCTTGTCTTGTCTTGTCTTGTCTTGTCTTGTCTTGTCTTGTCTTGTCTTGTCTTGTCTTGTCTTGTCTTGTCTTGTCTTGTCTTGTCTTGTCTTGTCTTGTCTTGTCTTGTCTTGTCTTGTCTTATTTTGTTTTGTCATGTCATGTCTTGTCTTGTCTTGTTTTGTCTTGTCATGTCTTGTCTTGTCTTGTCTTGTCTTGTCTTGTCTTGTCTTGTCTTGTCTTGTCTTGTCTTGTCTTGTCTTGTCTTGTCTTGTCTTGTCTTGTCTTGTCTTGTCTTGTCTTGTCTTGTCTTGTCATGTCATGTCATGTCATGTCATGTCTTGTCTTGTTTTGTCTTGTCTTGTCTTGTTTTGTCTTTTCTTGTCTTGTCTTGTCTTGTCTTGTCTTGTCATGTCATGTCTTGTCTTGTCTTGTCTTGTTTTGTCTTGTCTTGTCTTGTCTTGTCTTGTCTTGTCTTGTCTTGTCTTGTCTTGTCTTGTCTTGTCTTGTCTTGTCTTGTCTTGTCTTGTCTTGTCTTGTCTTGTCTTGTCTTGTCTTGTCTTGTCTTGTCTTGTCTTGTCTTGTCTTGTCGTGTGTTGTGTTGTTTTGTCTTGTCTTGTCTTGTCTTGTCTTGTCTTGTCTTGTCTTGTCTTGTCTTGTCTTGTCTTGTCTTGTCTTGTCTTGTCTTGTCTTGTCTTGTCTTGTCTTGTCTTGTCTTGTCTTATTTTGTCTTGTCTTGTCTTGTCTTGTCTTGTCTTGTCATGTTTTGTCATGTCATGTCATGTCGTGTCTTGTGTTGCTTTGTCTTGTCTTGTCTTGTCTTGTCTTGTCTTGTCATGTCGTGTGTTGTGTTGTTTTGTCTTGTCTTGTTGTGTATTGTCATGTCTTATATTGTCTTGTCTTGTCTTGTCATGTCATGTCATGTCGTGTGTTGTGTTGTTTTGTCTTGTCTCGTTTTGTCTTGTCATGTCATGTCTTGTCTTGTCTTGTTTTGTCTTGTCATGTCTTGTCTTGTCTTGTCTTGTCTTGTCTTGTCTTGTCTTGTCTTGTCTTGTCTTGTCTTGTCTTGCCTTGTCTTGTCTTGTCTTGTCTTTTCTTGTCTTGTCTTGTCTTGTTTTGTCTTGTCTTGTCTTGTGTTGCTTTGTCTTGTCTTGTCATGTCGTGTGTTCTGTTGTTTTGTCTTGTCTTGTTGTGTATTGTCATGTCTTTTATTGTCTTGTCTTGTCATGTCATGTCATGTCATGTCATGTCGTGTGTTGTGTTGTTTAGTGTTGTTTTGTCTTGTCATGTCTTGTCTTGTCTTGTCATGTCTTGTCTTGTCTAGTCTTGTCTTGTCTTGTCATTCTTGTCTTGTCTTGTCTTGTCTTGTCTTGTCTTGTCTTGTCTTGTCTTGTCTTGTCTTGTCTTGTCTTGTCTTGTCTTGTCTTGTCTTGTTTTATCTTGTCTTGTCTTGTCTTGTCATGTCGTGTCATGTCATGTGTTGTGTTGTTTTGTCTTGTTTTGTCTTGTCTTGTCTTGGCTTGTTTTGTCTTGTCTTGTCTTGTCTTGTCTTGTCTTGTCTTGTCATGTCGTGTCATGTCATGTGTTGTGTTGTTTTGTCTTGTTTTGTCATGTTTTGTCTTGTCTTGTCTTGTCTTGTCTTGTCTTGTCTTGTCTTGTCTTGTCTTGTCTTGTCTTGTCTTGTCTTGTCTTGTGTTGTGTTGTTTTGTCTTGTCATGTCTTATATTGTCTTGTCTTGTCATGTCATGTCATGTCATACGTGTGTTGTGTTGTTTTGTCTTGTCATGTCTTATCTTGTCTTGTCTTGTCTTGTCTTGTCATGTCTTGTCTTGTCTTGTCTTGTCTTGTCTTGTCTTGTCTTGTCTTGTCTTGTCTTGTCTTGTCTTGTCTTGTCTTGTCTTGTCTTGTCTTGTCTTGTCATGTCCTGTCATGTCATGTCATGTGTTGTGTTGTTTTGTCTTGTTTTGTCTTGTTTTGTCTTGTTTTGTCTTGTCTTGTCATGTCTTGTCTTGTCTTATCTTGTCTTGTCTTGTCATGTCGTGTCATGTCGTGTCATGTGTTGTTTTGTTTTGTCTTGTCTTGTCCTGTCATGTCATGTCTTGTCTTGTCTTGTCTTGTCTTGTCTTGTCTTGTCTTGTCTTGTCTTGTCATGTCCTGTCATGCCATGCCATGTGTTGTGTTGTTTTGTCTTGTTTTGTCTTGTTTTGTCTTGTTTTGTTTTGTCTTGTCAAGTCTTGTCTTGTCTTGTCTTGTCTTGTCTTGTCTTGTCTTGTCATGTCGTGTCATGTCATGTGTTGTGTTGTTTTGTCTTGTTTTGTCTTGTCTTGTCTTGGCTTGTTTTGTCTTGTCTTGTCTTGTCCTGTCATGTCGTGTCATGTCATGTGTTGTGTTGTTTTGTCTTGTTTTGTCATGTTTTGTCTTGTCTTGTCTTGTCTTGTCTTGTCTTGTCTTGTCTTGTCTTGTCTTGTCTTGTCTTGTCTTGTCTTGTCTTGTCTTGTGTTGTGTTGTTTTGTCTTGTCATGTCTTATATTGTCTTGTCTTGTCATGTCATGTCATGTCATACGTGTGTTGTGTTGTTTTGTCTTGTCATGTCTTATCTTGTCTTGTCTTGTCTTGTCTTGTATTGTCATGTCTTATATTGTCTTGTCTTGTCATGTCATATCATGTCGTGTGTTGTGTTGTTTTGTCTTGTCATGTATTGTCTTGTCTTGTCTTGTCTTGTCATGTCGTGTCATGTCATGTGTTGTGTTGTTTCGTCTTGTTTTGTCTTGTCTTGTCTTGGCTTGTTTTGTCTTGTCTTGACTTGTCTTGTCTTGTCTTGTCATGTCATGTCAAGTCATACGTGTGTTGTGTTGTCATGTCATATCATGTCGTGTGTTGTGTTGTTTTGTCCTGTCTTGTCTTGTCTTGTCTTGCCTTGTCTTGTCTTGTCATGTCTTGTCTTGTCTTGTCTTGTCTTGTCTTGTCTTGTCTTGTCTTGTCTTGACTTGTCTTGTCTTGTCTTGTCTTGTCTTGTCTTGTCTTGTCTTGTCTTGTCTTGTCTTGTCTTGTCTTGTCTTGTCTTGTCTTGTCTTGTCTTGTCTCGTCTTGTCTTGTCTTGTCTTGTCTTGTCTTGTCTTGTCTTGTCTTGTCTTGTCTTGTCTTGTCTTGTCTTGTCTTGTCTTGTCTTGTCTTGTCTTGTCTTGTCTTGCCTTGTCTTGTCTTGTCTTGTTTTGTCTTGTCTTGTCTTGATTTGTCTTGTCATGTCTTGTCTTGTCTTGTCTTGTCTTGTCTTGTCTTGTCTTGTCTTGTCTTGCCTTGTCTTGTCTTGTCCTGTCGTGTGTTGTGTTGTTTTGTCTTGTCTTGTCTTGTTTTGTCTTGTCTTGTTTTGTCATGTCATGTCATGTCTTGCCTTGTCTTGTCTTGTCTTGTCTTGTCTTGCCTTGTCTTGTCTTGTCCTGTCTTGTCCTGTCGTGTGTTGTGTTGTTTTGTCTTGTCTTGTCTTGTTTTGTCTTGTCTTGTTTTGTCTTGTCATGTCATGTCTTGCCTTGTCTTGTCTTGTCTTGTCTTGTCTTGTCTTGTCATGTCATGTCATGTCTTGTCATGTCGTGCGTTGTGTTGTTTTGTCTTGTCTTGTTTTGTCTTGTCATGTCATGTCTTGTCTTGTCTTGTCTTGTCATATCATGTCACGTCATGTCTTGTCTTGTCTTGTCTTGTCTTGTCTTGTCTTGTCTTGTCTTGTCTTGTCTTGTCTTGTCTTGTCTTGTCTTGTCTTGTCTTGTCTTGTCTTGTCTTGTCTTGTCTTGTCTTGTCTTGTCTTGTCTTGTCTTGTCTTGTCTTGTCTTGTCTTGTCTTGTCTTGTCTTGTCTTGTCTTGTCTTGTCTTGTCTTGTCTTGTCTTGTCTTGTCTTGTCTTGTCTTGTCTTGTCATGTCCTGTCATGTCATGTCATGTGTTGTGTTGTTTTGTCTTGTTTTGTCTTGTTTTGTCTTGTTTTGTCTTGTTTTGTCTTGTCTTGTCTTGTCTTGTCTTGTCTTGTCTTGTCTTGTCTTATCTTGTCTTGTCTTGTCTTGTCTTGTCATGTCCTGTCATGCCATGCCATGTGTTGTGTTGTTTTGTCTTGTTTTGTCTTGTTTTGTCTTGTTTTGTTTTGTCTTGTCGAGTCTTGTCTTGTCTTGTCTTGTCTTGTCTTGTCTTGTCTTGTCATGTCGTGTCATGTCATGTGTTGTGTTGTTTTGTCTTGTTTTGTCTTGTCTTGTCTTGGCTTGTTTTGTCTTGTCTTGTCTTGTCTTGTCTTGTCTTGTCTTGTCATGTCGTGTCATGTCATGTGTTGTGTTGTTTTGTCTTGTTTTGTCATGTTTTGTCTTGTCTTGTCTTGTCTTGTCTTGTCTTGTCTTGTCTTGTCTTGTCTTGTCTTGTCTTGTCTTGTCTTGTCTTGTCTTGTGTTGTGTTGTTTTGTCTTGTCATGTCTTATATTGTCTTGTCTTGTCATGTCATGTCATATCATACGTGTGTTGTGTTGTTTTGTCTTGTCATGTCTTATCTTGTCGTGTCTTGTCTTGTCTTGTATTGTCATGTCTTATATTGTCTTGTCTTGTCATGTCATATCATGTCGTGTGTTGTGTTGTTTTGTCTTGTCATGTATTGTCTTGTCTTGTCTTGTCTTGTCATGTCGTGTCATGTGATGTGTTGTGTTGTTTCGTCTTGTTTTGTCTTGTCTTGTCTTGGCTTGTTTTGTCTTGTCTTGTCTTGTCTTGTCTTGTCATGTCGTGTGTTGTGTTGTTTTGTCTTGTCATGTCTTATATTGTCTTGTCTTGTCATGTCATGTCAAGTCATACGTGTGTTGTGTTGTCATGTCATATCATGTCGTGTGTTGTGTTGTTTTGTCTTGTCATGTTTTGTCTTGTCATGTCTTGTCTTGTCTTGTCTTGTCTTGTCTTGTCATGTCATATCATGTCGTGTGTTGTGTTGTTTTGTCTTGTCTTGTCTTGTCTTGTCTTGTCTTGTCTTGTCTTGTCTTGTCGTATGTTGTGTTGTTTTGTCTTGTCTTGTTTTGTCTTGTCATGTCGTATGTTGTGTTGTTTTGTCTTGTCTTGTCTTATATTGTCTTGTCTTGTCTTGTCATGTCATGTCATGTCATGTCGTGTGTTGTGTTGTTAAGTCTTGTTTTGTCTTGTCTTGTCTTGTCTTGTCTTGTCTTGTCTTGTCTTGTCTTGTCTTGTCTTGTCTTGTCTTGTCCTGTCTTGTCTTGTCTTGCCTTGTCTTGTCTTGTCGTGTCTTGTCTTGTCTTGTCTTGTCTTGTCTTGTCTTGTCTTGTCTTGTCTTGTCTTGTCTTGTCTTGTCTTGTCTTGTCTTGTCTTGTCTTGTCTTGTCTTGTCTTGTCTTGTCTTGTCTTGTCTTGTCTTGTCTTGTCTTGTCTTGTCTTGTCTTGTCTTGTCTTGTCTTGTTTTGTCTTGTCTTGTCTTGATTTGTCTTGTCATGTCTTGTCTTGTCTTGTCTGGTCTTGTCTTGTCTTGTCTTGTCTTGTCTTGTCTTTTCTTGTCTTGTCTTGTCTTGTCTTGTCTTGTCTTGTCTTGTCTTGTCATGTCATGTCTTGTCTTGTCTTGTCTTGTCTTGTTTTGTCTTGTCTTGTCTTGTCTTGTCTTGTCTTGTCTTGTCTTGTCTTGTCTTGTCTTGTCTTGTCTTGTCTTGTCTTGTCTTGTCTTGTCTTGTCTTGTCTTGTCTTGTCTTGTCTTGTCTTGTCTTGTCTTGTCTTGTCTTGTCTTGTCTTGTCTTGTTTTGTCTTGTCTTGTCTTGATTTGTCTTGTCATGTCTTGTCTTGTCTTGTCTTGTCTTGTCTTGTCTTGTCTTGTCTTGTCTTGTCTTGTCTTGTCTTGCCTTGTCTTGTCTTGTCCTGTCGTGTGTTGTGTTGTTTTGTCTTGTCTTGTCTTGTTTTGTCTTGTCTTGTTTTGTCTTGTCATGTCATGTCTTGCCTTGTCTTGTCTTGTCTTGTCTTGTCTTGTCTTGCCTTGTCTTGTCTTGTCTTGTCCTGTCTTGTCCTGTCGTGTGTTGTGTTGTTTTGTCTTGTCTTGTCTTGTTTTGTCTTGTCTTGTTTTGTCTTGTCATGTCATGTCTTGCCTTGTCTTGTCTTGTCTTGTCTTGTCTTGTCTTGTCATGTCATGTCATGTCATGTCTTGTCATGTCGTGCGTTGTGTTGTTTTGTCTTGTCTTGTTTTGTCTTGTCATGTCATGTCTTGTCTTGTCTTGTCTTGTCATGTCATGTCATGTCATGTCTTGTCTTATCTTGTCTTGTCTTGTCTTGTCTTGTCTTGTCTTGTCTTGTCTTGTCTTGTCTTGTCTTGTCTTGTCTTGTCTTGTCTTGTCTTGTCTTGTCTTGTCTTGTCTTGTCTTGTTTTGTCTTGTCTTGTCTTGATTTGTCTTGTCATGTCTTGTCTTGTCTTGTCTTGTCTTGTCTTGTCTTGTCTTGTCTTGTCTTGTCTTGTCTTGTCTTGTCTTGTCTTGTCTTGCCTTGTCTTGTCTTGTCCTGTCGTGTGTTGTGTTGTTTTGTCTTGTCTTGTCTTGTTTTGTCTTGTCTTGTTTTGTCTTGTCATGTCATGTCTTGCCTTGTCTTGTCTTGTCCTGTCTTGTCCTGTCGTGTGTTGTGTTGTTTTGTCTTGTCATGTCATGTCTTGTCTTGTCTTGTCTTGTCTTGTCTTGTCTTGTCTTGTCTTGTCTTGTCTTGTCTTGTCTTGTCTTGTCTTGTCTTGTCTTGTCTTGTCTTGTTTTGTCTTGTCTTGTCTTGATTTGTCTTGTCTTGTCTTGTCTTGTCTTGTCTTGTCTTGTCTTGTCTTGTCTTGTCTTGCCTTGTCTTGTCTTGTCCTGTCGTGTGTTGTCTTGTTTTGTCTTGTCTTGTCTTGTCTTGTTTTGTCTTGTCTTGTCTTGATTTGTCTTGTCATGTCTTGTCTTGTCTTGTCTTGCCTTGTCTTGTCTTGTCCTGTCGTGTGTTGTGTTGTTTTGTCTTGTCTTGTCTTTTCTTGTCTTGTCTTGTCTTGTCTTGTCATGTCATATCATGTCGTGTGTTGTGTTGTTTTGTCTTGTCTTGTCTTGTCTTGTCTTGTCTTGTCTTGTCTTGTCTTGTCTTGTTTTGTCTTGTCTTGTCTTGTCTTGTCTTGTCTTGTCTTGTCTTGTCTTGTCTTGTCTTGTCTTGTCTTGTCTTGTCTTGTCTTGTCTTGTTTTGTCTTGTCTTGTCTTGTCTTGTCTTGTCTTGTCTTGTCTTGTCTTGTCTTGTCTTGTCTTGTCTTGTCTTGTCTTGTCTTGTCATGTCATATCATGTCGTGTGTTGTGTTGTTTTGTCTTGTCTTGTCTTGTCTTGTCTTGTCTTGTCTTGTCTTGTCTTGTCTTGTCTTGTTTTGTCTTGTCTTGTCTTGTCTTGTCTTGTCTTGTCTTGTCTTGTCTTGTCTTGTCTTGTCTTGTCTTGTCATGTCATATCATGTCGTGTGTTGTGTTGTTTTGTCTTGTCTTGTCTTGTCTTGTCTTGTCTTGTCTTGTCTTGTCTTGTCTTGTCTTGTCTTGTCTTGTCTTGTCTTGTCGTATGTTGTGTTGTTTTGTCTTGTCTTGTTTTGTCTTGTCATGTCGTATGTTGTGTTGTTTTGTCTTGTCTTGTTTTGTCTTGTCTTGTCTTATATTGTCTTGTCTTGTCTTGTCATGTCATGTCATGTCATGTCGTGTGTTGTGTTGTTTAGTCTTGTTTTGTCTTGTCATGTCTTGTCTTGTCTTGTCTTGTCTTGTCTTGTCATGTCTTGTCTTGTCTTGTCTTGTCTTGTCTTGTCTTGTCTTGTCTTGTCTTGTCTTGTCTTGTCCTGTCTTGTCTTGTCTTGCCTTGTCTTGTCTTGTCGTGTCTTGTCTTGTCTTGTCTTGTCTTGTCTTGTCTTGTCTTGTCTTGTCTTGTCTTGTCTTGTCTTGTCTTGTCTTGTCTTGTCTTGTCTTGTCTTGTCTTGTCTTGTCTTGTCTTGTCTTGTCTTGTCTTGTCTTGTCTTGTCTTGTCTTGTCTTGTCTTGTCTTGTTTTGTCTTGTCTTGTCTTGATTTGTCTTGTCATGTCTTGTCTTGTCTTGTCTGGTCTTGTCTTGTCTTGTCTTGTCTTGTCTTGTCTTTTCTTGTCTTGTCTTGTCTTGTCTTGTCTTGTCATGTCATGTCTTGTCTTGTCTTGTCTTGTTTTGTCTTGTCTTGTCTTGTCTTGTCTTGTCTTGTCTTGTCTTGTCTTGTCTTGTCTTGTCTTGTCTTGTCTTGTCTTGTCTTGTCTTGTCTTGTCTTGTCTTGTCTTGTCTTGTCTTGTCTTGTCTTGCCTTGTCTTGTCTTGTCCTGTCGTGTGTTGTGTTGTTTTGTCTTGTCTTGTCTTGTTTTGTCTTGTCTTGTTTTGTCTTGTCATGTCATGTCTTGCCTTGTCTTGTCTTGTCTTGTCTTGTCTTGCCTTGTCTTGTCTTGTCTTGTCTTGTCCTGTCTTGTCCTGTCGTGTGTTGTGTTGTTTTGTCTTGTCTTGTCTTGTTTTGTCTTGTCTTGTTTTGTCTTGTCATGTCATGTCTTGCCTTGTCTTGTCTTGTCTTGTCTTGTCTTGTCTTGTCATGTCATGTCATGTCTTGTCATGTCGTGCGTTGTGTTGTTTTGTCTTGTCTTGTTTTGTCTTGTCATGTCATGTCTTGTCTTGTCTTGTCTTGTCATGTCATGTCATGTCATGTCTTGTCTTATCTTGTCTTGTCTTGTCTTGTCTTGTCTTGTCTTGTCTTGTCTTGTCTTGTCTTGTCTTGTCTTGTCTTGTCTTGTCTTGTCTTGTTTTGTCTTGTCTTGTCTTGATTTGTCTTGTCATGTCTTGTCTTGTCTTGTCTTGTCTTGTCTTGTCTTGTCTTGTCTTGTCTTGTCTTGTCTTGTCCTGTCTTGTCTTGTCTTGCCTTGTCTTGTCTTGTCGTGTCTTGTCTTGTCTTGTCTTGTCTTGTCTTGTCTTGTCTTGTCTTGTCTTGTCTTGTCTTGTCTTGTCTTGTCTTGTCTTGTCTTGTCTTGTCTTGTCTTGTCTTGTCTTGTCTTGTCTTGTCTTGTCTTGTCTTGTCTTGTCTTGTCTTGTCTTGTCTTGTCTTGTCTTGTCTTGTCTTGTCTTGTCTTGTCTTGTCATGTCTTGTCTTGTCTTGTCTGGTCTTGTCTTGTCTTGTCTTGTCTTGTCTTGTCTTTTCTTGTCTTGTCTTGTCTTGTCTTGTCTTGTCATGTCATGTCTTGTCTTGTCTTGTCTTGTTTTGTCTTGTCTTGTCTTGTCTTGTCTTGTCTTGTCTTGTCTTGTCTTGTCTTGTCTTGTCTTGTCTTGTCTTGTCTTGTCTTGTCTTGTCTTGTCTTGTCTTGTCTTGTCTTGTCTTGTCTTGTCTTGTCTTGTCTTGCCTTGTCTTGTCTTGTCCTGTCGTGTGTTGTGTTGTTTTGTCTTGTCTTGTCTTGTTTTGTCTTGTCTTGTTTTGTCTTGTCATGTCATGTCTTGCCTTGTCTTGTCTTGTCTTGTCTTGTCTTGCCTTGTCTTGTCTTGTCTTGTCTTGTCCTGTCTTGTCCTGTCGTGTGTTGTGTTGTTTTGTCTTGTCTTGTCTTGTTTTGTCTTGTCTTGTTTTGTCTTGTCATGTCATGTCTTGCCTTGTCTTGTCTTGTCTTGTCTTGTCTTGTCATGTCATGTCATGTCTTGTCATGTCGTGCGTTGTGTTGTTTTGTCTTGTCTTGTTTTGTCTTGTCATGTCATGTCTTGTCTTGTCTTGTCTTGTCATGTCATGTCATGTCATGTCTTGTCTTATCTTGTCTTGTCTTGTCTTGTCTTGTCTTGTCTTGTCTTGTCTTGTCTTGTCTTGTCTTGTCTTGTCTTGTTTTGTCTTGTCTTGTCTTGATTTGTCTTGTCATGTCTTGTCTTGTCTTGTCTTGTCTTGTCTTGTCTTGTCTTGTCTTGTCTTGTCTTGTCTTGCCTTGTCTTGTCTTGTCCTGTCGTGTGTTGTGTTGTTTTGTCTTGTCTTGTCTTGTTTTGTCTTGTCTTGTTTTGTCTTGTCATGTCATGTCTTGCCTTGTCTTGTCTTGTCTTGTCTTGTCTTGTCTTGCCTTGTCTTGTCTTGTCCTGTCTTGTCCTGTCGTGTGTTGTGTTGTTTTGTCTTGTCATGTCATGTCTTGTCTTGTCTTGTCTTGTCTTGTCTTGTCTTGTCTTGTCTTCTCTTGTCTTGTCTTGTCTTGTCTTGTCTTGTCTTGTCTTGTCTTGTTTTGTCTTGTCTTGTCTTGATTTGTCTTGTCTTGTCTTGTCTTGTCTTGTCTTGTCTTGTCTTGTCTTGTCTTGTCTTGTCTTGTCTTGCCTTGTCTTGTCTTGTCCTGTCGTGTGTTGTCTTGTTTTGTCTTGTCTTGTCTTGTCTTGTTTTGTCTTGTCTTGTCTTGTCTTGTCTTGTCTTGTCTTGTCTTGTCTTGTCTTGTCTTGCCTTGTCTTGTCTTGTCCTGTCGTGTGTTGTGTTGTTTTGTCTTGTCTTGTCTTGTTTTGTCTTGTCTTGTTTTGTCTTGTCATGTCATGTCTTGCCTTGTCTTGTCTTGTCTTGTCTCGTCTTGTCATGTCATGTCATGTCTTGTCATGTCGTGCGTTGTGTTGTTTTGTCTTGTCTTGTTTTGTCTTGTCATGTCATGTCTTGTCTTGTCTTGTCTTGTCTTGTCATGTCATGTCATGTCATGTCTTGTCTTATCTTGTCTTGTTTTGTCTTGTCTTGTCTTGTCTTGTCTTGTCTTGTCTTGTCTTGTCTTGTCTTGTCGTGTGCTGTGTTGTTTTGTCTTGTCTTGTCTTGTCTTGTCTTGTCTTGTCTTGTCTTGTCTTGTCTTGTCTTGTCTTGTCTTGTCTTGTCTTGTCTTGTCTTGTCTTGTCTTGTCTTGTCTTGTCTTGTCTTGTCTTGTCTTGTCTTGTCTTGTCTTGTCTTGTCTTGTCTTGTCTTGTCATGTTTTGTCATGTCATGTCATGTCGTGTCTTATGTTGCTTTGTCTTGTCTTGTCTTGTCTTGTCATGTCGTGTGTTGTGTTGTTTTGTCTTGTCTTGTTGTGTATTGTCATGTCTTATATTGTCTTGTCTTGTCTTGTCATGTCATGTCATGTCGTGTGTTGTGTTGTTTTGTCTTGTCTCGTTTTGTCTTGTCATGTCATGTCTTGTCTTGTCTTGTTTTGTCTTGTCATGTCTTGTCTTGTCTTGTCTTGTCTTGTCTTGTCTTGTCTTGTCTTGTCTTGTCTTGTCTTGTCTTGTCTTGTCTTGTCTTGTCTTGTCTTGTCTTGTCTTGTCTTGTCTTGTCTTGTCTTGTCTTGTCTTGTCTTGTCTTGTCTTGTCTTGTCTTGTCTTGTCTTGTCTTGTCTTGTCTTGTCTTGTCTTGTCTTGTCTTGTCTTGTCTTGTCTTGTCTTGTCTTGTCTTGTCTTGTCTTGTCTTGTCTTGTCTTGTCTTGTCTTGTCTTGTCTTGTCTTGTCTTGTCCTGTCTTGTCTTGTCTTGTCTTGTCTTGTCTTGTCTTGTCTTGTCTTGTCTTGTCTTGTCTTGTCTTGTCTTGTCTTGTCTTGTCTTGTCTTGTCTTGTCTTGTCTTGTCTTGTCTTGTCTTGTCTTGTTTTGTCTTGTCTTGTCTTGTGTTGCTTTGTCTTGTCTTATCATGTCGTGTGTTCTGTTGTTTTGTCTTGTCTTGTTGTGTATTGTCATGTCTTTTATTGTCTTGTCTTGTCATGTCATGTCATGTCATGTCGTGTGTTGTGTTGTTTAGTGTTGTTTTGTCTTGTCATGTCTTGTCTTGTCTAGTCTTGTCTTGTCTTGTCATTCTTGTCTTGTCTTGTCTTGTCTTGTCTTGTTTTATCTTGTCTTGTCTTGTCTTGTCTTGTCTTGTCTTGTCTTGTCTTGTCTTGTCTTGTCTTGTCTTGTCTTGTCTTGTCTTGTCTTGTCTTGTTTTATCTTGTCTTGTCTTGTCTTGTCATGTCGTGTCATGTCATGTGTTGTGTTGTTTTGTCTTGTTTTGTCTTGTCTTGTCTTGTCTTGGCTTGTTTTGTCTTGTCTTGTCTTGTCTTGTCTTGTCATGTCGTGTCATGTCATGTGTTGTGTTGTTTTGTCTTGTTTTGTCATGTTTTGTCATGTTTTGTCTTGTCTTGTCTTGTCTTGTCTTGTCTTGTCTTGTCTTGTCTTGTCTTGTCTTGTCTTGTCTTGTGTTGTGTTGTTTTGTCTTGTCATGTCTTATATTGTCTTGTCTTGTCATGTCATGTCATGTCATACGTGTGTTGCGTTGTTTTGTCTTGTCATGTCTTATCTTGTCTTGTCTTGTTTTGTCTTGTCATGTCTTGTCTTGTCTTGTCTTGTCTTGTCTTGTCTTGTCTTGTCTTGTCTTGTCTTGTCTTGTCTTGTCTTGTCTTGTCTTGTCTTGTCTTGTCTTGTCATGTCCTGTCATGTCATGTCATGTGTTGTGTTGTTTTGTCTTGTTTTGTCTTGTTTTGTCTTGTTTTGTCTTGTTTTGTCTTGTCTTGTCATGTCTTGTCTTGTCTTGTCTTGTCTTGTCTTGTCTTGTCATGTCGTGTCATGTCGTGTCATGTGTTGTTTTGTTTTGTCTTGTCCTGTCATGTCATGTCTTGTCTTGTCTTGTCTTGTCTTGTCTTGTCTTGTCTTGTCTTGTCTTGTCTTGTCTTGTCTTGTCTTGTCTTGTCATGTCCTGTCATGCCATGCCATGTGTTGTGTTGTTTTGTCTTGTTTTGTCTTGTTTTGTTTTGTCTTGTCAAGTCTTGTCTTGTCTTGTCTTGTCTTGTCTTGTCTTGTCTTGTCATGTCGCGTCATGTCATGTGTTGTGTTGTTTTGTCTTGTTTTGTCTTGTCTTGTCTTGGCTTGTTTTGTCTGGTCTTGTCTTGTCTTGTCATGTCGTGTCATGTCATGTGTTGTGTTGTTTTGTCTTGTTTTGTCATGTTTTGTCTTGTCTTGTCTTGTCTTGTCTTGTCTTGTCTTGTCTTGTCTTGTCTTGTCTTGTCTTGTCTTGTCTTGTGTTGTGTTGTTTTGTCTTGTCATGTCTTATATTGTCTTGTCTTGTCATGTCATGTCATGTCATACGTGTGTTGTGTTGTTTTGTCTTGTCATGTCTTATCTTGTCTTGTCTTGTCTTGTCTTGTATTGTCATGTCTTATATTGTCTTGTCTTGTCATGTCATATCATGTCGTGTGTTGTGTTGTTTTGTCTTGTCATGTATTGTCTTGTCTTGTCTTGTCTTGTCATGTCGTGTCATGTCATGTGTTGTGTTGTTTCGTCTTGTTTTGTCTTGTTTTGTCTTGTCTTGTCTTGGCTTGTTTTGTCTTGTCTTGACTTGTCTTGTCTTGTCTTGTCTTGTCATGTCGTGTGTTGTGTTGTTTTGTCTTGTCATGTCTTATATTGTCTTGTCTTGTCATGTCATGTCATGTCATACGTGTGTTGTGTTGTCATGTCATATCATGTCGTGTGTTGTGTTGTTTTGTCTTGTCATGTTTTGTCTTGTCATGTCTTGTCTTGTCTTGTCTTGTCATATCATGTCGTGTGTTGTGTTGTTTTGTCTTGTCATGTATTGTCTTGTCTTGTCTTGTCTTGTCATGTCGTGTCATGTCATGTGTTGTGTTGTTTCGTCTTGTTTTGTCTTGTTTTGTCTTGTCTTGTCTTGTCTTGGCTTGTTTTGTCTTGTCTTGACTTGTTTTGTCTTGTCTTGTCTTGTCATGTCGTGTGTTGTGTTGTTTTGTCTTGTCATGTCTTATATTGTCTTGTCTTGTCATGTCATGTCATGTCATACGTGTGTTGTGTTGTCATGTCATATCATGTCGTGTGTTGTGTTGTTTTGTCTTGTCATGTTTTGTCTTGTCATGTCTTGTCTTGTCTTGTCTTGTCTTGTCTTGTCTTGTCTTGTCTTGTCTTGTCATGTCATATCATGTCGTGTGTTGTGTTGTTTTGTCTTGTCTTGTCTTGTCTTGTCTTGTCTTGTCTTGTCTTGTCGTATGTTGTGTTGTTTTGTCTTGTCTTGTTTTGTCTTGTCATGTCGTATGTTGTGTTGTTTTGTCTTGTCTTGTTTTGTCTTGTCTTGTCTTATATTGGCTTGTCTTGTCTTGTCATGTCATGTCATGTCATGTCGTGTGTTGTGTGGTTTAGTCTTGTTTTGTCTTGTCATGTCATGTCTTGTCTTGTCTAGTCTTGTCTTGTCTTGTCTTGTCTTGTCTTGTCTTGTCTTGTCTTGTCTTGTCTTGTCTTGTCTTGTCTTGTCTTGTCTTGTCTTGTCTTGTCTTGTCTTGTCTTGTCTTGTCTTTTCTTGTCATGTCATGTCATGTCATACATGTGTTGCGTTGTTTTGTCTTGTCTTATTTTGTCTTGTCATGTCTTATCTTGTCTTGTCTTGTCTTGTATTGTCATGTCTTATATTGTCTTGTCTTGTCATGTCATGTCATGTCGTGTGTTGTGTTGTTTAGTCTTGTTTTGTCTTGTCATGTCTTGTCTTGTCTTGTTTTGTCTTGTCTTGTCCTGTCGTGTGTTGTGTTGTTTTGTCTTGTTTTGTCATGTTTTGTCTTGTCTTGTCTTGTCTTGTCTTGTCTTGTCATGTCGTGTGTTGTGTTGTTTTGTCTTGTCTTGTCTTGTCTTGTCCTGTCGTGTGTTGTCTAGTCTTGTCTTGTCTTGTCTTGTCTTGTCTTGTCTTGTCATGTCGTGTGTTGTGTTGTTTTGTCTTGTCTTGTCTTGTCTTGTCATGTCATGTCATGTCATGTCGTGTGTTGTGTGGTTTAGTCTTGTTTTGTCTTGTCATGTCATGTCTTGTCTTGTCTAGTCTTGTCTTGTCTTGTCTTGTCTTGTCTTGTCTTGTCTTGTCTTGTCTTGTCTTGTCTTGTCTTGTCTTGTCTTGTCTTGTCTTGTCTTGTCTTGTCTTTTCTTGTCATGTCATGTCATGTCATACGTGTGTTGCGTTGTTTTGTCTTGTCATGTCGTATGTTGTGTTGTTTTGTCTTGTCTTGTTTTGTCTTGTCTTGTCTTATATTGGCTTGTCTTGTCTTGTCATGTCATGTCATGTCATGTCGTGTGTTGTGTGGTTTAGTCTTGTTTTGTCTTGTCATGTCATGTCTTGTCTTGTCTAGTCTTGTCTTGTCTTGTCTTGTCTTGTCTTGTCTTGTCTTGTCTTGTCTTGTCTTGTCTTGTCTTGTCTTGTCTTGTCTTGTCTTGTCTTTTCTTGTCATGTCATGTCATGTCATACGTGTGTTGCGTTGTTTTGTCTTGTCTTATTTTGTCTTGTCATGTCTTATCTTGTCTTGTCTTGTCTTGTATTGTCTTGTCTTGTTTTGTCTTGTCTTGTCCTGTCGTGTGTTGTGTTGTTTTGTCTTGTTTTGTCATGTTTTGTCTTGTCTTGTCTTGTCTTGTCTTGTCTTGTCATGTCGTGTGTTGTGTTGTTTTGTCTTGTCTTGTCTTGTCTTGTCCTGTCGTGTGTTGTCTAGTCTTGTCTTGTCTTGTCTTGTCTTGTCTTGTCTTGTCATGTCGTGTGTTGTGTTGTTTTGTCTTGTCTTGTCTTGTCTTGTCATGTCATGTCATGTCATGTCGTGTGTTGTGTGGTTTAGTCTTGTTTTGTCTTGTCATGTCATGTCTTGTCTTGTCTAGTCTTGTCTTGTCTTGTCTTGTCTTGTCTTGTCTTGTCTTGTCTTGTCTTGTCTTGTCTTGTCATGTCGTGTGTTGTGTTGTTTTGTCTTGTCTTGTCTTGTCTTGTCATGTCATGTCATGTCATGTCGTGTGTTGTGTGGTTTAGTCTTGTTTTGTCTTGTCATGTCATGTCTTGTCTTGTCTAGTCTTGTCTTGTCTTGTCTTGTCTTGTCTTGTCATGTCATGTCTTGTCTTGTCTAGTCTTGTCTTGTCTTGTCTTGTCTTGTCTTGTCTTGTTTTGTCTTGTCATGTCTTGTCTTGTGTTGTTTTGTCTTGTTTTGTCATGTTTTGTCTTGTCTTGTCATGTCGTGTGTTGTGTTGTTTTGTCTTGTCTTGTCTTGTCTTGTCATGTCATGTCATGTCGTGTGTTGTGTGGTTTAGTCTTGTTTTGTCTTGTCATGTCATGTCTTGTCTTGTCTAGTCTTGTCTTGTCTTGTCTTGTCTTGTCTTGTCTTGTCTTGTCTTGTCTTGTCTTGTCTTGTCTTGTCTTGTCATGTGATGTCATGTCACGTGTTGTGTTGTGTTGTCTTGTCTTGTCTTGTATTGTCTTGTCTTGTCTTGTCTTGTCTTGTCTTGTGTTGCTTTGTCTTGTCTTGTCTGGTCTTGTCTTGTCTTGTCTTGTCTTATCTTGTCTTGTCTTGTCTTGTCTTGTCCTGTCGTGTGTTGTGTTGTGTTGTTTTGTCGTGTCATGTCATGTCATGTCTTGTCATGTCATGTCATGTCTTGTGTTGCTTTGTCTTGTCTTGTCTTGTCTTGTCTTGTCTTGTCTTGTCTTGTCTTGTCTTGTTTTGTCTTGTCTTGTCCTGTCGTGTGTTGTGTTGTTTTGTCTTTTCTTGTCTTGTCTTGTCTTGTCTTGTCTTGTCTTGTCTTGTCTTGTCTTGTCTTGTCTTGTCCTGTCTGGCCTTGTCTTGTCTTGTCTTATCTTCTTAATTAATTTAAAAACAAATCAAACAGAATTGTCTTGTCTTGTCTTGTCTTATCTTCTTAATTAATTTAAAAACAAATCAAACAGAATTGTCTTGTCTTGTCTTGTCTTGTCGTGTCTTGTCGTGTCTTGTCTTGTCTTGTCTTGTCTTCTCTTCTCTTCTCTTCTCCTGTCTTGTCTTGTCTTGTCTTGTCTTGTCTTGTCTTGTCTTGTCTTGTCTTGTCTTGTCTTGTCTTGTCTTGTCTTGTCTTGTCTTGTCTTGTCTTGTCTTGTCTTGTCTTGTCTTGTCTTGTCTTGTCTTGTCTTGTCTTGTCTTGTCTTGTCTTGTCTTGTCTTGTCTTGTCTTGTCTTGTCTTGTCTTGTCTTGTCTTGTCTTGTCTTGTCTTGTCTTGTCTTGTCTTGTCTTGTCTTGTCTTGTCTTGTCTTGTCTTGTCTTGTCTTGTCTTGTCTTGTCTTGTCTTGTCTTGTCTTGTCTTGTCTTGTCTTGTCTTGTCTTGTCTTGTCTTGTCTTGTCTTGTCTTGTCTTGTCTTGTCTTGTCTTGTCTTGTCTTGTCTTGTCTTGTCTTGTCTTGTCTTGTCTTGTCTTGTCTTGTCTTGTCTTGTCTTGTCTTGTCTTGTTTTATCTTGTCTTGTCTTGTCTTGTCATGTAATGTCATGTCGTGTGTTGTGTTGTTTTGTTTTGTCTTGTCTTGTCCTGTCATGTCATGTCTTGTCTTGTCTTGTCTTGTCTTGTCTTGTCTTGTCTTGTCTTGTCTTGTCTTGTCTTGTCTTGTCTTGTCTTGTCTTGTCTTGTCTTGTCTTGTCTTGCCTTGTCTTGTCTTGTCTTGTCTTGTCTTGTCTTGTCTTGTCTTGTCTTGTCTTGTCTTGTCTTGTCTTGTCTTGTCTTGTCATGTCCTGTCATGTCATGTCATGTGTTGTGTTGTTTTGTCTTGTTTTGTCTTGTTTTGTCTTGTCTTGTCATGTCTTGTCTTGTCTTGTCTTGTCTTGTCTTGTCTTGTCTTGTCATGTCGTGTCATGTCATGTGTTGTGTTGTTTTGTCTTGTTTTGTCTTGTTTTGTCTTGTTTTGTCTTGTTTTGTCTTGTCTTGTCTTGGCTTGTCATGTGTTGTGTTGTTTTGTCTTGTTTTGTCTTGTTTTGTCTTGTCTTGTCATGTCTTGTCTTGTCTTGTCTTGTCTTGTCTTGTCTTGTCTTGTCATGTCGTGTCATGTCATGTGTTGTGTTGTTTTGTCTTGTTTTGTCTTGTTTTGTCTTGTTTTGTCTTGTCTTGTCTTGGCTTGTTTTGTCTTGTCTTGTCTTGTCATGTCGTGTCATGTCATGTGTTGTGTTGTTTTGTCTTGTTTTGTCATGTTTTGTCTTGTCTTGTCTTGTCTTGTCTTGTCTTGTCATGTCGTGTGTTGTGTTGTTTTGTCTTGTCTTGTCTTGTCTTGTCCTGTCGTGTGTTGTGTTGTGTTGTTTTGTCGTGTCATGTCATGTCTTGTCTTGTCATGTCATGTCATGTCTTGTGTTGCTTTGTCTTGTCTTGTCTGGTCTTGTCTTGTCTTGTCTTGTCTTATCTTGTCTTGTCTTGTCTTGTCTTGTCTTGTCTTGTCTTGTCTTGTCATGTCTTGTCTTGTCTTGTCCTGGCGTGTGTTGTGTTGTTTTGTCTTTTCTTGTCTTGTCCTGTCTTGTCTTGTCTTGTCTTGTCTTGTCTTGTCTTGTCTTGTCTTGTCTTGTCTTGTCTTGTCTTGTCTTGTCTTGTCTTGTCTTGTCTTGTCTTGTCTTGTCTTGTCTTGTCTTGTCTTGTCTTGTCTTGTCTTGTCCTGTCTGGCCTTGTCTTGTCTTATCTTCTTAATTAATTTAAAAACAAATCAAACAGAATTGTCTTGTCTTGTCTTGTATTGCCATGTCTTATATTGTCTTGTCTTGTCATGTCATATCATGTCGTGTGTTGTGTTGTTTTGTCTTGTCATGTATTGTCTTGTCTTGTCTTGTCTTGTCATGTCGTGTCATGTCATGTGTTGTGTTGTTTCGTCTTGTTTTGTCTTGTCTTGTCTTGGCTTGTTTTGTCTTGTCTTGACTTGTCTTGTCTTGTCTTGTCTTGTCTTGTCATGTCGTGTGTTGTGTTGTTTTGTCTTGTCATGTCTTATATTGTCTTGTCTTGTCATGTCATGTCATGTCATACGTGTGTTGTGTTGTCATGTCATATCATGTCGTGTGTTGTGTTGTTTTGTCTTGTCATGTTTTGTCTTGTCATGTCTTGTCTTGTCTTGTCTTGTCTTGTCTTGTCTTGTCTTGTCTTGTCTTGTCTTGTCATGTCATATCATGTCGTGTGTTGTGTTGTTTTGTCTTGTCATGTTTTGTCTTGTCTTGTCCTGTCTGGCCTTGTCTTGTCTTGTCTTATCTCTTGTCTTGTATTGTCATGTCTTATATTGTCTTGTCTTGTCATGTCATATCATGTCGTGTGTTGTGTTGTTTTGTCTTGTCACGTATTGTCATGTCTTGTCTTGTCTTGTCTTGTCTTGTCTTGTCTTGTCTTGTCTTGTCTTGTCTTGTCTTGTCTTGTCTTGTCTTGTCTTGTCTTGTCTTGTCTTGTCTTGTCTTGTCTTGTCTTGTCTTGTCTTGTCTTGTCTTGTCTTGTCTTGTCTTGTCTTGTCTTGTCTTGTCTTGTCTTGTCTTGTCTTGTCTTGTCTTGTCTTGTCTTGTCGTATGTTGTGTTGTTTTGTCTTGTCTTGTTTTGTCTTGTCATGTCGTATGTTGTGTTGTTTTGTCTTGTCTTGTTTTGTCTTGTCTTGTCTTATATTGTCTTGTCTTGTCTTGTCATGTCATGTCATGTCATGTCGTGTGTTGTGTGGTTTAGTCTTGTTTTGTCTTGTCATGTCTTGTCTTGTCTTGTCTTGTCTTGTCTTGTCATGTCTTGTCTTGTCTAGTCTTGTCTTGTCTTGTCTTGTCTTGTCTTGTCTTGTCTTGTCTTGTCTTGTCTTGTCTTGTCTTGTCTTGTCTTGTCTTGTCTTGTCTTGTCTTGTCTTGTCTTGTCTTTTCTTGTCATGTCATGTCATGTCATACGTGTGTTGCGTTGATCTGTCTTGTCTTATTTTGTCTTGTCTTGTCTTATCTTGTCTTGTCTTGTCTTGTCTTGTATTGTCATATCTTATATTGTCTTGTCTTGTCATGTCATGTCATGTCATGTCGTGTGTTGTGTTGTTTAGTCTTGTTTTGTCTTGTCATGTCTTGTCTTGTCTTGTCTTGTCTTGTCTTGTCTTGTCATGTCTTGTCCTGTCTTGTCTTGTCTTGTCTTGTCTTGTCTTGTCTTGTCTTGTCTTGTCTTGTCTTGTCTTGTCTTGTCTTGTCTTGTCTTGTTTTATGTTGTCTTGTCTTGTCTTGTCTTGTCTTGTCTTGTCATGTGATGTCATGTCACGTGTTGTGTTGTGTTGTCTTGTCTTGTCTTGTATTGTCTTGTCTTGTCTTGTCTTGTCTTGTCTTGTCTTTTGTTGCTTTGTCTTGTCTTGTCTGGTCTTGTCTTGTCTTGTCTTGTCTTATCTTGTCTTGTCTTGTCTTGTCTTGTCCTGTCGTGTGTTGTGTTGTGTTGTTTTGTCGTGTCATGTCATGTCATGTCTTGTCATGTCATGTCATGTCTTGTGTTGCTTTGTCTTGTCTTGTCTTGTCTTGTCTTGTCCTGTCGTGTGTTGTGTTGTTTTGTCTTTTCTTGTCTTCTCTTGTCTTGTCTTGTCTTGTCTTGTCTTGTCTTGTCTTGTCTTGTCCTGTCTGGCCTTGTCTTGTCTTGTCTTATCTTCTTAATTAATTTAAAAACAAATCAAACAGAATTGTCTTGTCTTGTCTTGTCTTGTCATGTCGTATGTTGTGTTGTTTTGTCTTGTCTTGTTTTGTCTTGTCTTGTCTTGTATTGCCATGTCTTATATTGTCTTGTCTTGTCATGTCATATCATGTCGTGTGTTGTGTTGTTTTGTCTTGTCATGTATTGTCTTGTCTTGTCTTGTCTTGTCATGTCGTGTCATGTCATGTGTTGTGTTGTTTCGTCTTGTTTTGTCTTGTCTTGTGTTGGCTTGTTTTGTCTTGTCTTGACTTGTCTTGTCTTGTCTTGTCTTGTCTTGTCATGTCGTGTGTTGTGTTGTTTTGTCTTGTCATGTCTTATATTGTCTTGTCTTGTCATGTCATGTCATGTCATACGTGTGTTGTGTTGTCATGTCATATCATGTCGTGTGTTGTGTTGTTTTGTCTTGTCATGTTTTGTCTTGTCATGTCTTGTCTTGTCTTGTCTTGTCTTGTCTTGTCTTGTCTTGTCTTGTCATGTCATATCATGTCGTGTGTTGTGTTGTTTTGTCTTGTCATGTTTTGTCTTGTCTTGTCCTGTCTGGCCTTGTCTTGTCTTGTCTTATCTCTTGTCTTGTATTGTCATGTCTTATATTGTCTTGTCTTGTCATGTCATATCATGTCGTGTGTTGTGTTGTTTTGTCTTGTCACGTATTGTCATGTCTTGTCTTGTCTTGTCTTGTCTTGTCTTGTCTTGTCGTATGTTGTGTTGTTTTGTCTTGTCTTGTTTTGTCTTGTCATGTCGTATGTTGTGTTGTTTTGTCTTGTCTTGTTTTGTCTTGTCTTGTCTTATATTGTCTTGTCTTGTCTTGTCATGTCATGTCATGTCATGTCGTGTGTTGTGTGGTTTAGTCTTGTTTTGTCTTGTCATGTCTTGTCTTGTCTTGTCTTGTCTTGTCTTGTCATGTCTTGTCTTGTCTAGTCTTGTCTTGTCTTGTCTTGTCTTGTCTTGTCTTGTCTTGTCTTGTCTTGTCTTGTCTTGTCTTGTCTTGTCTTGTCTTGTCTTTTCTTGTCATGTCATGTCATGTCATACGTGTGTTGCGTTGTTCTGTCTTGTCTTATTTTGTCTTGTCTTGTCTTATCTTGTCTTGTCTTGTCTTGTCTTGTATTGTCATGTCTTATATTGTCTTGTCTTGTCATGTCATGTCATGTCGTGTGTTGTGTTGTTTAGTCTTGTTTTGTCTTGTCATGTCTTGTCTTGTCTTGTCTTGTCTTGTCTTGTCATGTCTTGTCCTGTCTTGTCTTGTCTTGTCTTGTCTTGTCTTGTCTTGTCTTGTCTTGTCTTGTCTTGTCTTGTCTTGTCTTGTCTTGTTTTATGTTGTCTTGTCTTGTCTTGTCTTGTCTTGTCTTGTCATGTGATGTCATGTCACGTGTTGTGTTGTGTTGTCTTGTCTTGTCTTGTATTGTCTTGTCTTGTCTTGTCTTGTCTTTTGTTGCTTTGTCTTGTCTTGTCTGGTCTTGTCTTGTCTTGTCTTGTCTTATCTTGTCTTGTCTTGTCTTGTCTTGTCCTGTCGTGTGTTGTGTTGTGTTGTTTTGTCGTGTCATGTCATGTCATGTCTTGTCATGTCATGTCATGTCTTGTGTTGCTTTGTCTTGTCTTGTCTTGTCTTGTCTTGTCTTGTCTTGTCCTGTCGTGTGTTGTGTTGTTTTGTCTTTTCTTGTCTTCTCTTGTCTTGTCTTGTCTTGTCTTGTCTTGTCTTGTCTTGTCTTGTCTTGTCCTGTCTGGCCTTGTCTTGTCTTGTCTTATCTTCTTAATTAATTTAAAAACAAATCAAACAGAATTGTCTTGTCTTGTCTTGTCTTGTCTGGCCTTGTCTTGTCTTGTCTTATCTTCTTAATTAATTTAAAAACAAATCAAACAGAATTGTCTTGTCTTGTCTTGTCGTGTCTTGTCGTGTCTTGTTTTGTCTTGTCTTCTCTTCTCTTCTCTTGTCTTGTCTTGTCTTGTTTTATCTTGTCTTGTCTTGTCATGTAATGTCATGTCGTGTGTTGTGTTGTTTTGTTTTGTCTTGTCTTGTCCTGTCATGTCATGTCATGTCTTGTCTTGTCTTGTCTTGTCTTGTCTTGTCTTGTCTTGTCTTGTCTTGTCTTGTCTTGTCTTGTCTTGTCTTGTCTTGTCTTGTCTTGTCTTGTCTTGTCTTGATTTGTCTTGTCATGTCTTGTCTTGTCTTGTCTTGTCTTGTCTTGTCTTGTCTTGTCTTGTCTTGTCTTGTCTTGTCTTGTCTTGTCTTGTCTTGTCTTGTCTTGTCTTGTCTTGTCTTGTCATGTCTTGTCATGTCATGTCATGTGTTGTGTTGTTTTGTCTTGTTTTGTCTTGTTTTGTCTTGTCTTGTCTTGTCTTGTCCTGTCGTGTGTTGTGTTGTGTTGTTTTGTCGTGTCATGTCATGTCTTGTCTTGTCATGTCATGTCATGTCTTGTGTTGCTTTGTCTTGTCTTGTCTTGTCTTGTCTTGTCTTGTCTTGTCTTGTCTTGTCTTGTCTTGTCTTGTCTTGTCTTGTCTTGTCTTGTCTTGTCTTGTCTTGATTTGTCTTGTCATGTCTTGTCTTGTCTTGTCTTGTCTTGTCTTGTCTTGTCTTGTCTTGTCTTGTCTTGTCTTGTCATGTCTTGTCTTGTCTTGTCTTGTCTTGTCTTGTCTTGTCATGTCTTGTCTTGTCTTGTCTTGTCTTGTCTTGTCTTGTCTTGTCTTGTCTTGTCTTGTCTTGTCTTGTCTTGCCTTGTCTTGTCTTGTCCTGTCGTGTGTTGTGTTGTCTTGTCTTGCCTTGTCTTGTCCTGTCGTGTGTTGTGTTGTTTTGTCTTGTCTTGTCTTGTCTTGTCTTGTCATGTTTTGTCATGTCGTGCGTTGTGTTGTTTTGTCTTGTCTTGTTTTGTCTTGTCATGTCATGTCTTGTCTTGTCTTGTCTTGTCATGTCATGTCATGTCTTGTCTTATCTTGTCTTGTTTTGTCTTGTCTTGTCTTGTTTTGTCTTTTCTTGTCTTGTCTTGTCTTGTCTTGTCTTGTCTTGTCTTGTCTTGTCTTGTCTTGTCTTGTCTTGTCTTGTCTTGTCTTGTCTTGTCTTGTCTTTTCTTGTCTTGTCTTGTCTTGTCTTGTCTTGTCATGTCATGTCTTGTCTTGTCTTGTCTTGTCTTGTCTTGTTTTGTCTTGTCTTGTCTTGTCTTGTCTTGTCTTGTCTTGTCTTGTCTTGTCTTGTCTTGTCTTGTCTTGTCTTGTCTTGTCTTGTCTTGTCTTGTCTTGTCTTGTCTTGTCTTGTCTTGTCTTGTCTTGTCTTGTCTTGTCTTGTCTTGTCTTGTCTTGTCTTGTCTTGTCTTGTCTTGTCTTGTCTTGTCTTGTCTTGTCTTGTCTTGTCTTGTCTTGTTTTGTCTTGTCTTGTCTTGATTTGTCTTGTCATGTCTTGTCTTGTCTTGTCTTGTCTTGTCTTGTCTTGTCTTGTCTTGTCCTGTCGTGTGTTGTGTTGTTTTGTCTTGTCTTGTCTTGTTTTGTCTTGTCTTGTTTTGTCTTGTCATGTCATGTCTTGTTTTGTCTTGTCTTGTTTTGTCTTGTCATGTCATGTCTTGCCTTGTCTTGTCTTGTCTTGTCTTGTCTTGTCTTGCCTTGTCTTGTCTTGTCCTGTCTTGTCCTGTCGTGTGTTGTGTTGTTTTGTCTTGTCATGTCATGTCTTGTCTTGTCTTGTCTTGTCTTATCTTGTCATGTCATGTCTTGTCTTGTCTTGTTTTGTCTTGTCTTGTCTTGTCTTCTCTTGTCTTGTCTTGTCTTGTCTTGTCTTGTCTTGTCTTGTCTTGTCTTGTCTTGTCTTGTCTTGTTTTGTCTTGTCTTGTCTTGATTTGTCTTGTCATGTCTTGTCTTTGTCTTGTCTTGTCTTGTCTTGTCTTGTCTTGTCTTGTCTTGTCTTGCCTTGTCTTGTCTTGTCCTGTCGTGTGTTGTGTTGTTTTGTCTTGTCTTGTCTTGTTTTGTCTTGTCTTGTTTTGTCTTGTCATGTCATGTCTTGCCTTTTCTTGTCTTGTTTTGTCTTGTCTTGTCTTGTCTTGTCTTGTCTTGTCTTGTCATGTCGTGTGTTCTGTTGTTTTGTCTGTCTTGTCTTGTCTTGTCTTGTCTTGTTGTGTATTGTCATGTCTTTTATTGTCTTGTCTTGTCATGTCATGTCATGTCATGTCGTGTGTTCTGTTGTTTAGTGTTGTTTTGTCTTGTCATGTCTTGTCTTGTCTAGTCTTGTCTTGTCTTGTCATTCTTGTCTTGTCTTGTCTTGTCTTGTCTTGTCTTGTCTTGTCTTGTCTTGTCTTGTCTTGTCTTGTCTTGTCTTGTCTTGTCTTGTCTTGTCTTGTCTTGTCTTGTCTTGTCTTGTCTTGTCTTGTCTTGTCTTGTCTTGTCTTGCCTTGTCTTGTCTTGTCCTGTCGTGTGTTGTGTTGTTTTGTCTTGTCTTGTCTTGTTTTGTCTTGTCATGTCATGTCTTGCCTTTTCTTGTCTTGTTTTGTCTTGTCTTGTCTTGTCTTGTCTTGTCTTGTCTTGTCATGTCGTGTGTTCTGTTGTTTTGTCTTGTCTTGTTGTGTATTGTCATGTCTTTTATTGTCTTGTCTTGTCATGTCATGTCATGTCATGTCGTGTGTTCTGTTGTTTAGTGTTGTTTTGTCTTGTCATGTCTTGTCTTGTCTAGTCTTGTCTTGTCTTGTCATTCTTGTCTTGTCGTGTCTTGTCTTGTCTTGTCTTGTCTTGTCTTGTCTTGTCTTGTCTTGTCTTGTCTTGTCTTGTCTTGTCTTGTCTTGTCTTGTTTTATCTTGTCTTGTCTTGTCTTGTCATGTCGTGTCATGTCATGTGTTGTGTTGTTTTGTCTTGTTTTGTCTTGTCTTGTCTTGTCTTGGCTTGTTTTGTCTTGTCTTGTCTTGTCTTGTCTTGTCTTGTCATGTCGTGTCATGTCATGTGTTGTGTTGTTTTGTCTTGTTTTGTCATGTTTTGTCTTGTCTTGTCTTGTCTTGTCTTGTCTTGTCTTGTGATGTCTTGTCTGGTCTTGTCTTGTCTTGTCTTGTCTTGTCTTGTCTTGTCTTGTCTTGTCTTGTCTTGTCTTGTCTTGTCTTGTCTTGTCTTGTCTTGTCTTGTCTTGTCTTGTCTTGTCTTTTCTTGTCTTGTCTTGTCTTGTCATGTCATGTCTTGTCTTGTCTTGTCTTGTCTTGTTTTGTCTTGTCTTGTCTTGTCTTGTCTTGTCTTGTCTTGTCTTGTCTTGTCTTGTCGTGTCTTGTCTTGTCTTGTCTTGTCTTGTCTTGTCTTGTCTTGTCTTGTCTTGTCTTGTCTTGTCTTGTCTTGTCTTGTCTTGTCTTGTCTTGTCTTGTCTTGTTTTGTCTTGTCTTGTCTTGTCTTGTCTTGTCATGTCTTGTCTTGTCTTGTCTTGTCTTGTCTTGTCTTGCCTTGTCTTGTCTTGTCCTGTCGTGTGTTGTGTTGCTTTGTCTTGTCTTGTCTTGTTTTGTCTTGTCTTGTCTTGTCTTGTCTTGCCTTGTCTTGTCTTGTCCTGTCGTGTGTTGTGTTGTTTTGTCTTGTCTTGTCTTGTTTTGTCTTGTCTTGTTTTGTCTTGTCATGTCATGTCTTGCCTTGTCTTGTCTTGTCTTGTCTTGTCTTGTCTTGTCTTGTCATGTCATGTCATGTCATGTCTTGTCATGTCGTGTGTTGTGTTGTTTTGTCTTGTCTTGTCTGGTCTTGTCTTGTCTTGTCTTGTCTTGTCTTGTCTTGTCTTGTCTTGTCTTTTCTTGTCTTGTCTTGTCTTGTCTTGTCTTGTCTTGTCTTGTCTTGTCTTGTCATGTCATGTCTTGTCTTGTCTTGTCTTGTTTTGTCTTGTCTTGTCTTGTCTTGTCTTGTCTTGTCTTGTCTTGTCTTGTCTTGTCTTGTCTTGTCTTGTCTTGTCTTATCTTGTCTTGTCTTGTCTTGTCTTGTCTTGTCTTGTCTTGCCTTGTCTTGTCTTGTCCTGTCGTGTGTTGTGTTGTTTTGTCTTGTCTTGTCTTGTTTTGTCTTGTCTTGTTTTGTCTTGTCATGTCATGTCTTGCCTTGTCTTGTCTTGTCTTGTCTTGTCTTGTCTTGTCATGTCATGTCATGTCTTGTCATGTCGTGTGTTGTGTTGTTTTGTCTTGTCTGGTCTTGTCTTGTCTTGTCTTGTCTTGTCTTGTCTTGTCTTGTCTTGTTTTGTCTTGTCTTGTCTTGATTTGTCTTGTCATGTCTTGTCTTGTCTTGTCTTGTCTTGTCTTGTCTTGTCTTGTCTTGTCTTGCCTTGTCTTGTCTTGTCCTGTCGTGTGTTGTGTTGTTTTGTCTTGTCTTGCCTTGTTTAGTCTTGTCTTGTCTTGTCATGTCATGTCATGTCTTGTCTTATCTTGTCTTGTTTTGTCTTGTCTTGTCTTGTTTTGTCTTTTCTTGTCTTGTCTTGTCTTGTCTTGTCTTGTCTTGTCTTGTCTTGTCATGTCATGTCTTGTCTTGTCTTGTCTTGTTTTGTCTTGTCTTGTCTTGTCTTGTCTTGTCTTGTCTTGTCTTGTCTTGTCTTGTCTTGTCTTGTCTTGTCTTGTCTTGTCTTGTCTTGTCTTGTCTTGTCTTGTCTTGTTTTGTCTTGTCTTGTCTTGTCTTGTCTTGTCTTGTCTTGTCTTGTCTTGTCTTGTCTTGCCTTGTCTTGTCTTGTCCTGTCTTGTCCTGTCGTGTGTTGTGTTGTTTTGTCTTGTCATGTCATGTCTTGTCTTGTCTTGTCTTGTCTTGTCTTGTCTTGTCTTGTCTTGTCTTGTCTTGTCTTGTCTTGTCTTGTCTTGTCTTGTCTTGTCTTGTCATGTCATGTCTTGTCTTGTCTTGTCTTGTCTTGTTTTGTCTTGCCTTGTCTTGTCTTGTCTTGTCTTGTCTTGTCTTGTCTTGTCTTGTCTTGTCTTGTCTTGTCTTGTCTTGTCTTGTCTTGTCTTGTCTTGTCTTGTCTTGTCTTGTCTTGTCTTGTCTTGTCTTGTCTTGTTTTGTCTTGTCTTGTCTTGATTTGTCTTGTCATGTCTTGTCTTGTCTTGTCTTGTCTTGTCTTGCCTTGTCTTGTCTTGTCCTGTCGTGTGTTGTGTTGTTTTGTCTTGTCTTGTCTTGTTTTGTCTTGTCTTGTTTTGTCTTGTCATGTCATGTCTTGCCTTGTCTTGTCTTGTTTTGTCTTGTCTTGTCTTGTCTTGTCTTGTCTTGTCATGTCGTGTGTTCTGTTGTTTTGTCTTGTCTTGTTGTGTATTGTCATGTCTTTTATTGTCTTGTCTTGTCATGTCATGTCATGTCATGTCATGTCGTGTGTTCTGTTGTTTAGTGTTGTTTTGTCTTGTCATGTCTTGTCTTGTCTAGTCTTGTCTTGTCTTGTCATTCTTGTCTTGTCTTGTCTTGTCTTGTCATGTCTTGTCTTGTCTTGTCTTGTTTTGTCTTGTCTTGTCTTGTCTTGTCTTGTCTTGTCTTGTCTTGTCTTGTCTTGTCTTGTCTTGTCTTGTCTTGTCTTATCTTGTCTGGACTTGTCTTGTCTTGTCTTGTCTTGTCTTGTCTTGTCTTGTCTTGTCTTGTCTTGTCTTGTCTTGTCTTGTCTTGTCTTGTCTTGTCTGGACTTGTCTTGTCTTGTCTTGTCTTTTCTTGTCTTGTCTTGTCTTGTCATGTCATGTCTTGTCTTGTCTTGTCTTGTCTTGTCTTGTCTTTTCTTGTCTTTTCTTGTCTTGTCTTGTCTTGTCTTGTCTTGTCTTGTCTTGTCTTGTCTGGACTTGTCTTGTCTTGTCTTGTCTTGTCTTGTCTTGTCTTGTCTTGTCTTGTCTTGTCTTGTCTTGTCTTGTCTTGTCTTTTCTTGTCTTGTCTTGTCTTGTCATGTCATGTCTTGTCTTGTCTTGTCTTGTCTTGTCTTGTCTTTTCTTGTCTTGTCTTGTCTTGTCTTGTCTTGTCTTGTCTTGTCTTGTCTTGTCATGTCATGTCTTGTCTTGTCTTGTCTTGTTTTGTCTTGTCTTGTCTTGTCTTGTCTTGTCTTGTCTTGTCTTGTCTTGTCTTGTCTTGTCTTGTCTTGTCTTGTCTTATCTTGTCTTGTCTTGTCTTGTCTTGTCTTGTCTTGTCTTGCCTTGTCTTGTCTTGTCCTGTCGTGTGTTGTGTTGTTTTGTCTTGTCTTGTCTTGTTTTGTCTTGTCTTGTTTTGTCTTGTCATGTCATGTCTTGCCTTGTCTTGTCTTGTCTTGTCTTGTCTTGTCTTGTCTTGTCTTGTCATGTCATGTCTTGCCTTGTCTTGTCTTGTTGTGTATTGTCATGTCTTGTCTTGTCTTGTCTTGTTTTATCTTGTCTTGTCTTGTCTTGTCATGTCGTGTCATGTCATGTGTTGTGTTGTTTTGTCTTGTTTTGTCTTGTCTTGTCTTGTCTTGGCTTGTTTTGTCTTGTCTTGTCTTGTCTTGTCTTGTCTTGTCTTGTCTTGTCATGTCGTGTCATGTCATGTGTTGTGTTGTTTTGTCTTGTTTTGTCATGTTTTGTCTTGTCTTGTCTTGTCTTGTCTTGTCTTGTCTTGTCTTGTCTTGTCTTGTCTTGTCTGGACTTGTCTTGTCTTGTCTTGTCTTGTCTTGTCTTGTCTTGTCTTGTCTTGTCTTGTCTTGTCTTGTCTTGTCTTTTCTTGTCTTGTCTTGTCTTGTCATGTCATGTCTTGTCTTGTCTTGTCTTGTCTTGTCTTGTCTTTTCTTGTCTTGTCTTGTCTTGTCTTGTCTTGTCTTGTCTTGTCTTGTCTTGTCATGTCATGTCTTGTCTTGTCTTGTCTTGTTTTGTCTTGTCTTGTCTTGTCTTGTCTTGTCTTGTCTTGTCTTGTCTTGTCTTGTCTTGTCTTGTCTTGTCTTGTCTTATCTTGTCTTGTCTTGTCTTGTCTTGTCTTGTCTTGTCTTGCCTTGTCTTGTCTTGTCCTGTCGTGTGTTGTGTTGTTTTGTCTTGTCTTGTCTTGTTTTGTCTTGTCTTGTTTTGTCTTGTCATGTCATGTCTTGCCTTGTCTTGTCTTGTCTTGTCTTGTCTTGTCTTGTCTTGTCATGTCATGTCTTGCCTTGTCTTGTCTTGTTGTGTATTGTCATGTCTTTTATTGTCTTGTCTTGTCATGTCATGTCATGTCATGTCATGTCGTGTGTTCTGTTGTTTAGTGTTGTTTTGTCTTGTCATGTCTTGTCTTGTCTAGTCTTGTCTTGTCTTGTCATTCTTGTCTTGTCTTGTCTTGTCTTGTCTTGTCTTGTCTTGTCTTGTCTTGTCTTGTCTTGTCTTGTCTTGTCTTGTCTTGTCTTGTCTTGTCTCGTCTTGTCTTGTCTTGTCTTGTCTTGTCTTGTCTTGTCTTGTCTTGTCTTGTCTTGTCTTGTCTTGTTTTATCTTGTCTTGTCTTGTCTTGTCATGTCGTGTCATGTCATGTGTAGTGTTGTTTTGTCTTGTTTTGTCTTGTCTTGTCTTGTCTTGGCTTGTTTTGTCTTGTCTTGTCTTGTCTTGTCTTGTCTTGTCTTGTCTTGTCATGTCGTGTCATGTCATGTGTTGTGTTGTTTTGTCTTGTTTTGTCATGTTTTGTCTTGTCTTGTCTTGTCTTGTCTTGTCTTGTCTTGTCATGTCATGTCTTGCCTTGTCTTGTCTTGTCTTGTCTTGTCTTGTCTTGTCATGTCATGTCATGTCATGTCTTGTCATGTCGTGTGTTGTGTTGTTTTGTCTTGTCTTGTCTGGTCTTGTCTTGTCTTGTCTTGTCTTGTCTTGTCTTGTCTTGTCTTGTCTTGTCTTTTCTTGTCTTGTCTTGTCTTGTCTTGTCTTGTCTTGTCTTGTCTTGTCTTGTCATGTCATGTCTTGTCTTGTCTTGTCTTGTTTTGTCTTGTCTTGTCTTGTCTTGTCTTGTCTTGTCTTGTCTTGTCTTGTCTTGTCTTGTCTTGTCTTATCTTGTCTTGTCTTGTCTTGTCTTGTCTTGTCTTGTCTTGCCTTGTCTTGTCTTGTCCTGTCGTGTGTTGTGTTGTTTTGTCTTGTCTTGTCTTGTTTTGTCTTGTCTTGTTTTGTCTTGTCATGTCATGTCTTGCCTTGTCTTGTCTTGTCTTGTCTTGTCTTGTCTTGTCATGTCATGTCATGTCTTGTCATGTCGTGTGTTGTGTTGTTTTGTCTTGTCTGGTCTTGTCTTGTCTTGTCTTGTCTTGTCTTGTCTTGTCTTGTCTTGTTTTGTCTTGTCTTGTCTTGATTTGTCTTGTCATGTCTTGTCTTGTCTTGTCTTGTCTTGTCTTGTCTTGTCTTGTCTTGTCTTGTCTTGTCTTGCCTTGTCTTGTCTTGTCCTGTCGTGTGTTGTGTTGTTTTGTCTTGTCTTGCCTTGTTTAGTCTTGTCTTGTCTTGTCATGTCATGTCATGTCTTGTCTTATCTTGTCTTGTTTTGTCTTGTCTTGTCTTGTTTTGTCTTTTCTTGTCTTGTCTTGTCTTGTCTTGTCTTGTCTTGTCTTGTCTTGTCTTGTCTTGTCATGTCATGTCTTGTCTTGTCTTGTCTTGTTTTGTCTTGTCTTGTCTTGTCTTGTCTTGTCTTGTCTTGTCTTGTCTTGTCTTGTCTTGTCTTGTCTTGTCTTGTCTTGTCTTGTCTTGTTTTGTCTTGTCTTGTCTTGTCTTGTCTTGTCTTGTCTTGTCTTGTCTTGTCTTGTCTTGTCTTGCCTTGTCTTGTCTTGTCCTGTCTTGTCCTGTCGTGTGTTGTGTTGTTTTGTCTTGTCATGTCATGTCTTGTCTTGTCTTGTCTTGTCTTGTCTTGTCTTGTCTTGTCTTGTCTTGTCTTGTCTTGTCTTGTCTTGTCTTGTCTTGTCTTGTCTTGTCTTGTCATGTCATGTCTTGTCTTGTCTTGTCTTGTCTTGTTTTGTCTTGCCTTGTCTTGTCTTGTCTTGTCTTGTCTTGTCTTGTCTTGTCTTGTCTTGTCTTGTCTTGTCTTGTCTTGTCTTGTCTTGTCTTGTCTTGTCTTGTCTTGTCTTGTCTTGTCTTGTCTTGTCTTGTTTTGTCTTGTCTTGTCTTGATTTGTCTTGTCATGTCTTGTCTTGTCTTGTCTTGTCTTGTCTTGTCTTGTCTTGTCTTGTCTTGTCTTGCCTTGTCTTGTCTTGTCCTGTCGTGTGTTGTGTTGTTTTGTCTTGTCTTGTCTTGTTTTGTCTTGTCTTGTTTTGTCTTGTCATGTCATGTCTTGCCTTGTCTTGTCTTGTTTTGTCTTGTCTTGTCTTGTCTTGTCTTGTCTTGTCATGTCGTGTGTTCTGTTGTTTTGTCTTGTCTTGTTGTGTATTGTCATGTCTTTTATTGTCTTGTCTTGTCATGTCATGTCATGTCATGTCATGTCGTGTGTTCTGTTGTTTAGTGTTGTTTTGTCTTGTCATGTCTTGTCTTGTCTAGTCTTGTCTTGTCTTGTCATTCTTGTCTTGTCTTGTCTTGTCTTGTCTTGTCTTGTCTTGTCTTGTCTTGTCTTGTCTTGTCTTGTCTTGTCTTGTCTTGTCTTGTCTTGACTTGTCTTGTCTTGTCTTGTCTTGTCTTGTCTTGTCTTGTCTTGTCTTGTCTTGTCTTGTCTTGTCTTGTCTTGTCTTGTTTTATCTTGTCTTGTCTTGTCTTGTCATGTCGTGTCATGTCATGTGTTGTGTTGTTTTGTCTTGTTTTGTCTTGTCTTGTCTTGTCTTGGCTTGTTTTGTCTTGTCTTGTCTTGTCTTGTCTTGTCTTGTCTTGTCATGTCGTGTCATGTCATGTGTTGTGTTGTTTTGTCTTGTTTTGTCATGTTTTGTCTTGTCTTGTCTTGTCTTGTCTTGTCTTGTCTTGTCTTGTCTTGTCTGGTCTTGTCTTGTCTTGTCTTGTCTTGTCTTGTCTTGTCTTGTCTTGTCTTGTCTTGTCTTGTCTTGTCTTGTCTTGTCTTGTCTTGTCTTGTCTTTTCTTGTCTTGTCTTGTCTTGTCATGTCATGTCTTGTCTTGTCTTGTCTTGTCTTGTTTTGTCTTGTCTTGTCTTGTCTTGTCTTGTCTTGTCTTGTCTTGTCTTGTCTTGTCTTGTCTTGTCTTGTCTTGTCTTGTCTTGTCTTGTCTTGTCTTGTCTTGTCTTGTCTTGTCTTGTCTTGTCTTGTCTTGTCTTGTCTTGTCTTGTCTTGTCTTGTCTTGTCTTGTCTTGTCTTGTCTTGTCTTGTCTTGTCTTGTCTTGTCTTGTCTTGTCTTGTCTTGTCTTGTCTTGTCTTGTCTTGTCTTGTCTTGTCTTGTCTTGTCTTGTCTTGTCTTGTCTTGTCTTGTCTTGTCTTGTCTTGTCTTGTCTTGTCTTGTCTTGTCTTGTCTTGTCTTGTCTTGTCTTGTCTTGTCTTGTCTTGTCTTGTCTTGTCTTGTCTTGTCTTGTTTTGTCTTGTCTTGTCTTGATTTGTCTTGTCATGTCTTGTCTTGTCTTGTCTTGTCTTGTCTTGTCTTGTCTTGTCTTGTCTTGTCTTGCCTTGTCTTGTCTTGTCCTGTCGTGTGTTGTGTTGTTTTGTCTTGTCTTGTCTTGTTTTGTCTTGTCTTGTCTTGTCTTGTCTTGTCCTGTCGTGTGTTGTGTTGTTTTGTCTTGTCTTGTCTTGTTTTGTCTTGTCTTGTTTTTTCTTGTCATGTCATGTCTTGCCTTGTCTTGTCTTGTCTTGTCTTGTCTTGTCTTGTCTTTTCTTGTCTTATTTTGTCTTGTCTTGTCTTGTCTTGTCTTGTCTTGTCATGTTTTGTCATGTCATGTCATGTCGTGTCTAGTGTTGCTTTGTCTTGTCTTGTCTTGTCTTGTCTTGTCATGTCGTGTGTTGTGTTGTTTTGTCTTGTCTTGTTGTGTATTGTCATGTCTTATATTGTCTTGTCTTGTCTTGTCTTGTCATGTCATGTCATGTCGTGTGTTGTGTTGTTTTGTCTTGTCTCGTTTTGTCTTGTCATGTCATGTCTTGTCTTGTCTTGTTTTGTCTTGTCATGTCTTGTCTTGTCTTGTCTTGTCTTGTCTTGTCTTGTCTTGTCTTGTCTTGTCTTGTCTTGCCTTGTCTTGTCTTGTCTTGTCTTGTCTTGTCTTGTCTTGTCTTGTTTTGTCTTGTCTTGTCTTGTGTTGCTTTGTCTTGTCTTGTCATGTCGTGTGTTCTGTTGTTTTGTCTTGTCTTGTTGTGTATTGTCATGTCTTTTATTGTCTTGTCTTGTCATGTCATGTCATGTCATGTCATGTCGTGTGTTGTGTTGTTTAGTGTTGTTTTGTCTTGTCATGTCTTGTCTTGTCTTGTCATGTCTTGTCTTGTCTAGTCTTGTCTTGTCTTGTCATTCTTGTCTTGTCTTGTCTTGTCTTGTCTTGTCTTGTCTTGTCTTGTCTTGTCTTGTCTTGTCTTGTCTTGTCTTGTCTTGTCTTGTCTTGTCTTGTCTTGTCTTGTCTTGTCTTGTCTTGTCTTGTCTTGTCTTGTCTTGTCTTGTCTTGTCTTGTCTTGTCTTGTCTTGTCTTGTCTTGTTTTATCTTGTCTTGTCTTGTCTTGTCTTGTCATGTCGTGTCATGTCATGTGTTGTGTTGTTTTGTCTTGTTTTGTCTTGTCTTGTCTTGGCTTGTTTTGTCTTGTCTTGTCTTGTCTTGTCTTGTCTTGTCTTGTCTTGTCATGTCGTGTCATGTCATGTGTTGTGTTGTTTTGTCTTGTTTTGTCATGTTTTGTCTTGTCTTGTCTTGTCTTGTCTTGTCTTGTCTTGTCTTGTCTTGTGTTGTGTTGTTTTGTCTTGTCATGTCTTATATTGTCTTGTCTTGTCATGTCATGTCATGTCATACGTGTGTTGTGTTGTTTTGTCTTGTCATGTCTTATCTTGTCTTGTCTTGTCTTGTCTTGTCATGTCTTGTCTTGTCTTGTCTTGTCTTGTCTTGTCTTGTCTTGTCTTGTCTTGTCTTGTCTTGTCTTGTCTTGTCTTGTCTTGTCTTGTCTTGTCTTGTCTTGTCTTGTCTTGTCTTGTCATGTCCTGTCATGTCATGTCATGTGTTGTGTTGTTTTGTCTTGTTTTGTCTTGTTTTGTCTTGTTTTGTCTTGTTTTGTCTTGTCTTGTCATGTCTTGTCTTGTCTTATCTTGTCTTGTCTTGTCTTGTCATGTCGTGTCATGTCGTGTCATGTGTTGTTTTGTTTTGTTTTGTCTTGTCTTGTCCTGTCATGTCATGTCTTGTCTTGTCTTGTCTTGTCTTGTCTTGTCTTGTCTTGTCTTGTCTTGTCTTGTCTTGTCTTGTCTTGTCTTGTCTTGTCTTGTCTTGTCTTGTCTTGTCTTGTCTTGTCTTGTCTTGTCTTGTCTTGTCTTGTCTTGTCTTGTCTTGTTTTATCTTGTCTTGTCTTGTCTTGTCTTGTCATGTCGTGTCATGTCATGTGTTGTGTTGTTTTGTCTTGTTTTGTCTTGTCTTGTCTTGGCTTGTTTTGTCTTGTCTTGTCTTGTCTTGTCTTGTCTTGTCTTGTCTTGTCATGTCGTGTCATGTCATGTGTTGTGTTGTTTTGTCTTGTTTTGTCATGTTTTGTCTTGTCTTGTCTTGTCTTGTCTTGTCTTGTCTTGTCTTGTCTTGTCTTGTCATGTCCTGTCATGTCATGTCATGTGTTGTGTTGTTTTGTCTTGTTTTGTCTTGTTTTGTCTTGTTTTGTCTTGTTTTGTCTTGTCTTGTCATGTCTTGTCTTGTCTTATCTTGTCTTGTCTTGTCTTGTCATGTCGTGTCATGTCGTGTCATGTGTTGTTTTGTCTTGTCTTGTCTTGTCTTGTCTTGTCTTGTCTTGTCATGTCCTGTCATGCCATGCCATGTGTTGTGTTGTTTTGTCTTGTTTTGTCTTGTTTTGTCTTGTTTTGTTTTGTCTTGTCAAGTCTTGTCTTGTCTTGTCTTGTCTTGTCTTGTCTTGTCTTGTCTTGTCATGTCGTGTCATGTCATGTGTTGTGTTGTTTTGTCTTGTTTTGTCTTGTCTTGTCTTGGCTTGTTTTGTCTTGTCTTGTCTTGTCTTGTCTTGTCATGTCGTGTCATGTCATGTGTTGTGTTGTTTTGTCTTGTTTTGTCATGTTTTGTCTTGTCTTGTCTTGTCTTGTCTTGTCTTGTCTTGTCTTGTCTTGTCTTGTCTTGTCTTGTCTTGTCTTGTCTTGTCTTGTGTTGTGTTGTTTTGTCTTGTCATGTCTTATATTGTCTTGTCTTGTCATGTCATGTCATGTCATACGTGTGTTGTGTTGTTTTGTCTTGTCATGTCTTATCTTGTCTTGTCTTGTCTTGTCTTGTATTGTCATGTCTTATATTGTCTTGTCTTGTCATGTCATATCATGTCGTGTGTTGTGTTGTTTTGTCTTGTCATGTATTGTCTTGTCTTGTCTTGTCTTGTCTTGTCTTGTCATGTCGTGTCATGTCATGTGTTGTGTTGTTTCGTCTTGTTTTGTCTTGTCTTGTCTTGGCTTGTTTTGTCTTGTCTTGTCTTGTCTTGTCATGTCGTGTGTTGTGTTGTCTTGTCTTGTCTTGTCTTGTCTTGTCTTGTCTTGTCTTGTCTTGTCTTGTCTTGTCTTGTCTTGTCTTGTCTTGTCTTGTCTTGTCTTGTCTTGTCTTGTCTTGTCTTGTCTTGTCTTGTCTTGTCTTGTCTTGTCTTGTCTTGTCTTGTCTTGTCTTGTCTTGTCTTGTCTTGTCTTGTTTTGTCTTGTCTTGTCTTGATTTGTCTTGTCATGTCTTGTCTTGTCTTGTCTTGTCTTGTCTTGTCTTGTCTTGCCTTGTCTTGTCTTGTCCTGTCGTGTGTTGTGTTGTTTTGTCTTGTCTTGTCTTGTTTTGTCTTGTCTTGTTTTGTCTTGTCACGTCATGTCTTGCCTTGTCTTGTCTTGTCTTGTCTTGTCTTGCCTTGTCTTGTCTTGTCCTGTCTTGTCCTGTCGTGTGTTGTGTTGTTTTGTCTTGTCTTGTCTTGTTTTGTCTTGTCTTGTTTTGTCTTGTCATGTCATGTCTTGCCTTGTCTTGTCTTGTCTTGTCTTGTCTTGTCTTGTCATGTCATGTCATGTCTTGTCATGTCGTGCGTTGTGTTGTTTTGTCTTGTCTTGTTTTGTCTTGTCATGTCATGTCATGTCTTGTCTTGTCTTGTCATGTCATGTCATGTCATGTCTTGTCTTGTCTTGTCTTGTCTTGTCTTGTCTTGTCTTGTCTTGTCTTGTCTTGTCTTGTCTTGTCTTGTCTTGTCTTGTCTTGTCTTGTCTTGTCTTGTCTTGTCTTGTCTTGTCTTGTCTTGTCTTGTCATGTCCTGTCATGTCATGTCATGTGTTGTGTTGTTTTGTCTTGTTTTGTCTTGTTTTGTCTTGTTTTGTCTTGTTTTGTCTTGTTTTGTCTTGTCTTGTCTTGTCTTGTCTTGTCTTGTCTTGTCTTGTCTTGTCTTATCTTGTCTTGTCTTGTCTTGTCTTGTCATGTCCTGTCATGCCATGCCATGTGTTGTGTTGTTTTGTCTTGTTTTGTCTTGTTTTGTCTTGTTTTGTTTTGTCTTGTCGAGTCTTGTCTTGTCTTGTCTTGTCTTGTCTTGTCTTGTCTTGTCATGTCGTGTCATGTCATGTGTTGTGTTGTTTTGTCTTGTTTTGTCTTGTCTTGTCTTGGCTTGTTTTGTCTTGTCTTGTCTTGTCTTGTCTTGTCTTGTCATGTCGTGTCATGTCATGTGTTGTGTTGTTTTGTCTTGTTTTGTCATGTTTTGTCTTGTCTTGTCTTGTCTTGTCTTGTCTTGTCTTGTCTTGTCTTGTCTTGTCTTGTCTTGTCTTGTCTTGTCTTGTCTTGTCTTGTCTTGTCTTGTGTTGTGTTGTTTTGTCTTGTCATGTCTTATATTGTCTTGTCTTGTCATGTCATGTCATATCATACGTGTGTTGTGTTGTTTTGTCTTGTCATGTCTTATCTTGTTTTGTCTTGTCTTGTCTTGTATTGTCATGTCTTATATTGTCTTGTCTTGTCATGTCATATCATGTCGTGTGTTGTGTTGTTTTGTCTTGTCTTGTCTTGTCTTGTCTTGTCTTGTCTTGTCTTGTCTTGTCTTGTCTTGTCTTGTCTTGTCTTGTCTTGTCATGTCATGTCAAGTCATACGTGTGTTGTGTTGTCATGTCATATCATGTCGTGTGTTGTGTTGTTTTGTCTTGTCTTGTCTTGATTTGTCTTGTCATGTCTTGTCTTGTCTTGTCTTGTCTTGGCTTGTTTTGTCTTGTCTTGACTTGTCTTGTCTTGTCTTGTCTTGTCTTATCTTATCTTGTCTTGTCTTGTCTTGTCTTGTCTTGTCTTGTCTTGTCTTGTCTTGTCTTGTCTTGTCTTGTCTTGTCTTGTCTTGTCTTGTCTTGTCTTGTCTTGTCTTGTCTTGTCTTGTCTTGTCTTGTCTTGTCTTGTCTTGTCTTGTCTTGTCTTGTCTTGTCTTGTCTTGTCTTGTCTTGTCTTGTTTTGTCTTGTCTTGTCTTGATTTGTCTTGTCATGTCTTGTCTTGTCTTGTCTTGTCTTGTCTTGTCTTGTCTTGTCTTGTCTTGCCTTGTCTTGTCTTGTCCTGTCGTGTGTTGTGTTGTTTTGTCTTGTCTTGCCTTGTTTAGTCTTGTCTTGTTTTGTCTTGTCATGTCATGTCTTGCCTTGTCTTGTCTTGTCTTGTCTTGTCTTGTCTTGTCATGTCATGTCATGTCTTGTCATGTCGTGCGTTGTGTTGTCTTGTCTTGTCTTGTCATGTCATGTCATGTCTTGTCTTATCTTGTCTTGTTTTGTCTTGTCTTGTCTTGTTTTGTCTTGTCTTGTCTTGTCTTGTCTTGTCTTGTCTTGTCTTGTCTTGTCTTGTCTTGTCTTGTCTTGTCTTGTCTTGTCTTGTCTTGTCTTGTCTTGTCTTGTCTTGTCTTGTCTTGTCTTGTCTTGTCTTGTCTTGTCTTGTCTTGTCTTGTCTTGTCTTGTCTTGTCTTGTCTTGTCTTGTCTTGTCTTGTCTTGTCTTGTCTTGTCTTGTCTTGTCTTGTCTTGTCTTGTCTTGTCTTGTCTTGTTTTATCTTGTCTTGTCTTGTCTTGTCATGTCGTGTCATGTCATGTGTTGTGTTGTTTTGTCTTGTTTTATCTTGTCTTGTCTTGTCTTGTCTTGTCATGTCGTGTCATGTCATGTGTTGTGTTGTTTTGTCTTGTTTTGTCATGTTTTGTCTTGTCTTGTCTTGTCTTGTCTTGTCTTGTCTTGTCTTGTCTTGTCTTGTCGTGTGTTGTGTTGTTTTGTCTTGTCTTGTCTTGTCTTGTCTTGTCTTGTCTTGTCTTGTCTTGTCTTGTCTTGTCTTGTCTTGTCTTGTCTTGTCTTGTCTTGTCTTATTTTGTCTTGTCTTGTCTTGTCTTGTCATGTTTTGTCATGTCATGTCATGTCGTGTCTTGTGTTGCTTTGTCTTGTCTTGTCTTGTCTTGTCTTGTCTTGTCTTGTCTTGTCTTGTCTTGTCTTGTCTTGTCTTGTCTTGTCTTGTCTTGTCTTGTCTTGTCTTGTCTTGTCTTGTCTTGTTTTGTCTTGTCTTGTCTTGATTTGTCTTGTCATGTCTTGTCTTGTCTTGTCTTGTCTTGTCTTGTCTTGTCTTGTCTTGCCTTGTCTTGTCTTGTCCTGTCGTGTGTTGTGTTGTTTTGTCTTGTCTTGTCTTGTGTTGTGTTGTTTTGTCTTGTTTTGTCATGTTTTGTCTTGTCTTGTCTTGTCTTGTCTTGTCTTGTCTTGTCTTGTCTTGTCTTGTCTTGTCTTGTCTTGTCTTGTCTTGTCTTGTCTTGTCTTGTCTTGTGTTGTGTTGTTTTGTCTTGTCATGTCTTATATTGTCTTGTCTTGTCATGTCATGTCATATCATACGTGTGTTGTGTTGTTTTGTCTTGTCATGTCTTATCTTGTTTTGTCTTGTCTTGTCTTGTATTGTCATGTCTTATATTGTCTTGTCTTGTCATGTCATATCATGTCGTGTGTTGTGTTGTTTTGTCTTGTCTTGTCTTGTCTTGTCTTGTCTTGTCTTGTCTTGTCTTGTCTTGTCTTGTCTTGTCTTGTCTTGTCTTGTCATGTCATGTCAAGTCATACGTGTGTTGTGTTGTCATGTCATATCATGTCGTGTGTTGTGTTGTTTTGTCTTGTCTTGTCTTGATTTGTCTTGTCATGTCTTGTCTTGTCTTGTCTTGTCTTGGCTTGTTTTGTCTTGTCTTGACTTGTCTTGTCTTGTCTTGTCTTGTCTTATCTTATCTTGTCTTGTCTTGTCTTGTCTTGTCTTGTCTTGTCTTGTCTTGTCTTGTCTTGTCTTGTCTTGTCTTGTCTTGTCTTGTCTTGTCTTGTCTTGTCTTGTCTTGTCTTGTCTTGTCTTGTCTTGTCTTGTCTTGTCTTGTCTTGTCTTGTCTTGTCTTGTCTTGTCTTGTCTTGTCTTGTCTTGTTTTGTCTTGTCTTGTCTTGATTTGTCTTGTCATGTCTTGTCTTGTCTTGTCTTGTCTTGTCTTGTCTTGTCTTGTCTTGTCTTGCCTTGTCTTGTCTTGTCCTGTCGTGTGTTGTGTTGTTTTGTCTTGTCTTGCCTTGTTTAGTCTTGTCTTGTTTTGTCTTGTCATGTCATGTCTTGCCTTGTCTTGTCTTGTCTTGTCTTGTCTTGTCTTGTCATGTCATGTCATGTCTTGTCATGTCGTGCGTTGTGTTGTCTTGTCTTGTCTTGTCATGTCATGTCATGTCTTGTCTTATCTTGTCTTGTTTTGTCTTGTCTTGTCTTGTTTTGTCTTGTCTTGTCTTGTCTTGTCTTGTCTTGTCATGTCATGTCTTGTCTTGTCTTGTCTTGTTTTGTCTTGTCTTGTCTTGTCTTGTCTTGTCTTGTCTTGTCTTGTCTTGTCTTGTCTTGTCTTGTCTTGTCTTGTCTTGTCTTGTCTTGCCTTGTCTTGTCTTGTCTTGTCTTGTCTTGTCTTGTCTTGTCTTGTCTTGTCTTGTCTTGTCTTGTCTTGTCTTGTCTTGTCTTGTCTTGTCTTGTCTTGTCTTGTCTTGTCTTGTCTTGTCTTGTCTTGTCTTGTCTTGTCTTGTCTTGTCTTGTCTTGTCTTGTCTTGTCTTGTCTTGTCTTGTCTTGTCTTGTCTTGTCTTGTCGTGTGTTGTGTTGTTTTGTCTTGTCTTGTCTTGTCTTGTCTTGTCTTGTCTTGTCTTGTCTTGTCTTGTCTTGTCTTGTCTTGTCTTATTTTGTCTTGTCTTGTCTTGTCTTGTCTTGTCATGTTTTGTCATGTCATGTCATGTCGTGTCTTGTGTTGCTTTGTCTTGTCTTGTCTTGTCTTGTCTTGTCATGTCGTGTGTTGTGTTGTTTTGTCTTGTCTTGTTGTGTATTGTCATGTCTTATATTGTCTTGTCTTGTCTTGTCATGTCATGTCATGTCGTGTGTTGTGTTGTTTTGTCTTGTCTCGTTTTGTCTTGTCATGTCATGTCTTGTCTTGTCTTGTTTTGTCTTGTCATGTCTTGTCTTGTCTTGTCTTGTCTTGTCTTGTCTTGTCTTGTCTTGTCTTGTCTTGTCTTGTCTTGTCTTGTCTTGCCTTGTCTTGTCTTGTCTTGTCTTGTCTTGTCTTGTCTTGTCTTGTCTTGTTTTGTCTTGTCTTGTCTTGTGTTGCTTTGTCTTGTCTTGTCATGTCGTGTGTTCTGTTGTTTTGTCTTGTCTTGTTGTGTATTGTCATGTCTTTTATTGTCTTGTCTTGTCATGTCATGTCATGTCATGTCATGTCGTGTGTTGTGTTGTTTAGTGTTGTTTTGTCTTGTCATGTCTTGTCTTGTCTTGTCATGTCTTGTCTTGTCTAGTCTTGTCTTGTCTTGTCATTCTTGTCTTGTCTTGTCTTGTCTTGTCTTGTCTTGTCTTGTCTTGTCTTGTCTTGTCTTGTCTTGTCTTGTCTTGTCTTGTCTTGTCTTGTCTTGTCTTGTCTTGTCTTGTCTTGTCTTGTCTTGTCTTGTCTTGTCTTGTCTTGTCTTGTCTTGTCTTGTCTTGTCTTGTCTTGTCTTGTCTTGTCTTGTCTTGTCTTGTCTTGTCTTGTCTTGTCTTGTCTTGTCTTGTCTTGTCTTGTCTTGTCTTGTCTTGTCTTGTCTTGTCTTGTCTTGTCTTGTCTTGTCTTGTCTTGTCTTGTCTTGTCTTGTCTTGTCTTGTCTTGTCTTGTCTTGTCTTGTCTTGTCTTGTCTTGTCTTGTCTTGTCTTGTCTTGTCTTGTCTTGTCTTGTCTTGTCTTGTCTTGTCTTGTCTTGTCTTGTCTTGTCTTGTTTTATCTTGTCTTGTCTTGTCTTGTCATGTCGTGTCATGTCATGTGTTGTGTTGTTTTGTCTTGTTTTATCTTGTCTTGTCTTGTCTTGTCTTGTCATGTCGTGTCATGTCATGTGTTGTGTTGTTTTGTCTTGTTTTGTCATGTTTTGTCTTGTCTTGTCTTGTCTTGTCTTGTCTTGTCTTGTCTTGTCTTGTCTTGTCGTGTGTTGTGTTGTTTTGTCTTGTCTTGTCTTGTCTTGTCTTGTCTTGTCTTGTCTTGTCTTGTCTTGTCTTGTCTTGTCTTGTCTTGTCTTGTCTTGTCTTGTCTTATTTTGTCTTGTCTTGTCTTGTCTTGTCATGTTTTGTCATGTCATGTCATGTCGTGTCTTGTGTTGCTTTGTCTTGTCTTGTCTTGTCTTGTCTTGTCTTGTCTTGTCTTGTCTTGTCTTGTCTTGTCTTGTCTTGTCTTGTCTTGTCATGTCCTGTCATGCCATGCCATGTGTTGTGTTGTTTTGTCTTGTTTTGTCTTGTTTTGTCTTGTTTTGTTTTGTCTTGTCAAGTCTTGTCTTGTCTTGTCTTGTCTTGTCTTGTCTTGTCTTGTCTTGTCATGTCGTGTCATGTCATGTGTTGTGTTGTTTTGTCTTGTTTTGTCTTGTCTTGTCTTGGCTTGTTTTGTCTTGTCTTGTCTTGTCTTGTCTTGTCATGTCGTGTCATGTCATGTGTTGTGTTGTTTTGTCTTGTTTTGTCATGTTTTGTCTTGTCTTGTTTTGTCATGTTTTGTCTTGTCTTGTCTTGTCTTGTCTTGTCTTGTCTTGTCTTGTCTTGTGTTGTGTTGTTTTGTCTTGTCATGTCTTATATTGTCTTGTCTTGTCATGTCATGTCATGTCATACGTGTGTTGTGTTGTTTTGTCTTGTCATGTCTTATCTTGTCTTGTCTTGTCTTGTCTTGTATTGTCATGTCTTATATTGTCTTGTCTTGTCATGTCATATCATGTCGTGTGTTGTGTTGTTTTGTCTTGTCATGTATTGTCTTGTCTTGTCTTGTCTTGTCTTGTCTTGTCATGTCGTGTCATGTCATGTGTTGTGTTGTTTCGTCTTGTTTTGTCTTGTCTTGTCTTGGCTTGTTTTGTCTTGTCTTGTCTTGTCTTGTCATGTCGTGTGTTGTGTTGTCTTGTCTTGTCTTGTCTTGTCTTGTCTTGTCTTGTCTTGTCTTGTCTTGTCTTGTCTTGTCTTGTCTTGTCTTGTCTTGTCTTGTCTTGTCTTGTCTTGTCTTGTCTTGTCTTGTCTTGTCTTGTCTTGTCTTGTCTTGTCTTGTCTTGTCTTGTCTTGTCTTGTCTTGTCTTGTCTTGTCTTGTCTTGTCTTGTCTTGTCTTGTCTTGTCTTGTCTTGTCTTGTCTTGTCTTGTCTTGTTTTGTCTTGTCTTGTCTTGATTTGTCTTGTCATGTCTTGTCTTGTCTTGTCTTGTCTTGTCTTGTCTTGTCTTGCCTTGTCTTGTCTTGTCCTGTCGTGTGTTGTGTTGTTTTGTCTTGTCTTGTCTTGTTTTGTCTTGTCTTGTTTTGTCTTGTCACGTCATGTCTTGCCTTGTCTTGTCTTGTCTTGTCTTGTCTTGCCTTGTCTTGTCTTGTCCTGTCTTGTCCTGTCGTGTGTTGTGTTGTTTTGTCTTGTCTTGTCTTGTTTTGTCTTGTCTTGTTTTGTCTTGTCATGTCATGTCTTGCCTTGTCTTGTCTTGTCTTGTCTTGTCTTGTCTTGTCATGTCATGTCATGTCTTGTCATGTCGTGCGTTGTGTTGTTTTGTCTTGTCTTGTTTTGTCTTGTCATGTCATGTCATGTCTTGTCTTGTCTTGTCATGTCATGTCATGTCATGTCTTGTCTTGTCTTGTCTTGTCTTGTCTTGTCTTGTCTTGTCTTGTCTTGTCTTGTCTTGTCTTGTCTTGTCTTGTCTTGTCTTGTCTTGTCTTGTCTTGTCTTGTCTTGTCTTGTCTTGTCTTGTCTTGTCTTGTCTTGTCTTGTCTTGTCTTGTCTTGTCTTGTCATGTCCTGTCATGTCATGTCATGTGTTGTGTTGTTTTGTCTTGTTTTGTCTTGTTTTGTCTTGTTTTGTCTTGTTTTGTCTTGTTTTGTCTTGTCTTGTCTTGTCTTGTCTTGTCTTGTCTTGTCTTGTCTTGTCTTATCTTGTCTTGTCTTGTCTTGTCTTGTCATGTCCTGTCATGCCATGCCATGTGTTGTGTTGTTTTGTCTTGTTTTGTCTTGTTTTGTCTTGTTTTGTTTTGTCTTGTCGAGTCTTGTCTTGTCTTGTCTTGTCTTGTCTTGTCTTGTCTTGTCATGTCGTGTCATGTCATGTGTTGTGTTGTTTTGTCTTGTTTTGTCTTGTCTTGTCTTGGCTTGTTTTGTCTTGTCTTGTCTTGTCTTGTCTTGTCTTGTCATGTCGTGTCATGTCATGTGTTGTGTTGTTTTGTCTTGTTTTGTCATGTTTTGTCTTGTCTTGTCTTGTCTTGTCTTGTCTTGTCTTGTCTTGTCTTGTCTTGTCTTGTCTTGTCTTGTGTTGTGTTGTTTTGTCTTGTCATGTCTTATATTGTCTTGTCTTGTCATGTCATGTCATATCATACGTGTGTTGTGTTGTTTTGTCTTGTCATGTCTTATCTTGTTTTGTCTTGTCTTGTATTGTCATGTCTTATATTGTCTTGTCTTGTCATGTCATATCATGTCGTGTGTTGTGTTGTTTTGTCTTGTCATGTATTGTCTTGTCTTGTCTTGTCTTGTCATGTCGTGTCATGTGATGTGTTGTGTTGTTTCGTCTTGTTTTGTCTTGTCTTGTCTTGGCTTGTTTTGTCTTGTCTTGACTTGTCTTGTCTTGTCTTGTCTTGTCATGTCGTGTGTTGTGTTGTTTTGTCTTGTCATGTCTTATATTGTCTTGTCTTGTCATGTCATGTCAAGTCATACGTGTGTTGTGTTGTCATGTCATATCATGTCGTGTGTTGTGTTGTTTTGTCTTGTCTTGTCTTGATTTGTCTTGTCATGTCTTGTCTTGTCTTGTCTTGTCTTGTCTTGTCTTGTCTTGTCTTGTCTTGTCTTGTCTTGTCTTGTCTTGTCTTGTCTTGTCTTGTCTTGTCTTGTCTTGTCTTGTCTTGTCTTGTCTTGTCTTGTCTTGTCTTGTCTTGTCTTGTCTTGTCTTGTCTTGTCTTGTCTTGTCTTGTCTTGTCTTGTCTTGTCTTGTCTTGTCTTGTCTTGTCTTGTCTTGTCTTATTTTGTTTTGTCATGTCATGTCTTGTCTTGTCTTGTTTTGTCTTGTCTTGTCTTGTCTTGTCTTGTCTTGTCTTGTCTTGTCTTGTCTTGTCTTGTCTTGTCTTGTCTTGTCTTGTCTTGTCTTGTCTTGTCTTGTCTTGTCTTGTCTTGTCTTGTCTTGTCTTGTCTTGTCTTGTCTTGTCTTGTCTTGTCTTGTCTTGTCTTGTCTTGTCTTGTCTTGTCTTGTCTTGTCTTGTCTTGTCTTGTCATGTCATGTCAAGTCATACGTGTGTTGTGTTGTCATGTCATATCATGTCGTGTGTTGTGTTGTTTTGTCTTGTCTTGTCTTGATTTGTCTTGTCATGTCTTGTCTTGTCTTGTCTTGTCTTGGCTTGTTTTGTCTTGTCTTGACTTGTCTTGTCTTGTCTTGTCTTGTCTTATCTTATCTTGTCTTGTCTTGTCTTGTCTTGTCTTGTCTTGTCTTGTCTTGTCTTGTCTTGTCTTGTCTTGTCTTGTCTTGTCTTGTCTTGTCTTGTCTTGTCTTGTCTTGTCTTGTCTTGTCTTGTCTTGTCTTGTCTTGTCTTGTCTTGGCTTGTTTTGTCTTGTCTTGTCTTGTCTTGTCTTGTCATGTCGTGTCATGTCACGTGTTGTGTTGTTTTGTCTTGTTTTGTCATGTTTTGTCTTGTCTTGTCTTGTCTTGTCTTGTCTTGTCTTGTCTTATATTGTCTTGTCTTGTCATGTCATGTCATGTCATACGTGTGTTGTGTTGTTTTGTCTTGTCATGTCTTATCTTGTCTTGTCTTGTCTTGTCTTGTATTGTCATGTCTTATATTGTCTTGTCTTGTCATGTCATATCATGTCGTGTGTTGTTTTGTCTTGTCTTGTCATGTATTGTCCTTGTCTTGTCTTGTCATGTCGTGTCATGTCATGTGTTGTGTTGTTTCGTCTTGTTCTGTCTTGTCTTGTCTTGCTTGTTTTGTCTTGTCTTGACTTGTCTTGTCTTGTCTTGTCTTGTCTTGTCTTGTCTTGTCTTGTCTTGTCTTGTCTTGTCTTGTCTTGTCTTGTCTTGTCTTGTCTTGTCTTGTCTTGTCTTGTCTTGTCTTGTCTTGTCTTGTCTTGTCTTGTCTTGTCTTGTCTTGTCTTGTCTTGTCTTGTCTTGTCTTGTCTTGTCTTGTCTTGTCTTGTCTTGTCTTGTCTTGTCTTGTCTTGTCTTGTCTTGTCTTGTCTTGTCTTGTCTTGTCTTGTCTTGTCTTGTCTTGTCTTGTCTTGTCTTGTCTTGTCTTGTCTTGTCTTGTCTTGTCTTGTCTTGTCTTGTCTTGTCTTGTCTTGTCTTGTCTTGTCTTGTCTTGTCTTGTCTTGTCTTGTCATGTCTTGTCTTGTTTTGTCTTGTCATGTCGTATGTTGTGTTGTTTTGTCTTGTCTTGTTTTGTCTTGTCTTGTCTTATATTGTCTTGTCTTGTCTTGTCATGTCATGTCATGTCATGTCGTGTGTTGTGTTGTTTAGTCTTGTTTTGTCTTGTCATGTCTTGTCTTGTCTTGTCTTGTCTTGTCTTGTCTTGTCTTGTCTTGTCTTGTCTTGTCTTGTCTTGTCTTGTCTTGTCTTGTCTTGTCCTGTCTTGTCTTGTCTTGTCTTGCCTTGTCTTGTCTTGTCGTGTCTTGTCTTGTCTTGTCTTGTCTTGTCTTGTCTTGTCTTGTCTTGTCTTGTCTTGTCTTGTCTTGTCTTGTCTTGTCTTGTCTTGTCTTGTCTTGTCTTGTCTTGTCTTGTCTTGTCTTGTCTTGTCTTGTCTTGTCTTGTCTTGTCTTGTCTTGTCTTGTCTTGTCTTGTGTTGTCTTGTCTTGTCTTGTCTTGTCTTGTCTTGTCTTGTTTTGTCTTGTCTTGTCTTGATTTGTCTTGTCATGTCTTGTCTGGTCTTGTCTTGTCTTGTCTGGTCTTGTCTTGTCTTGTCTTGTCTTGTCTTGTCTTGTCTTGTCTTGTCTTGTCTTGTCTTGTCTTTTCTTGTCTTGTCTTGTCTTGTCTTGTCTTGTCTTGTCTTGTCCTGTCTTGTCCTGTCGTGTGTTGTGTTGTTTTGTCTTGTCTTGTCTTGTTTTGTCTTGTCTTGTTTTGTCTTGTCATGTCATGTCTTGCCTTGTCTTGTCTTGTCTTGTCTTGTCTTGTCTTGTCATGTCATGTCATGTCTTGTCATGTCGTGCGTTGTGTTGTTTTGTCTTGTCTTGTTTTGTCTTGTCATGTCATGTCATGTCTTGTCTTGTCTTGTCATGTCATGTCATGTCATGTCTTGTCTTGTCTTGTCTTGTCTTGTCTTGTCTTGTCTTGTCTTGTCTTGTCTTGTCTTGTCTTGTCTTGTCTTGTCTTGTCTTGTCTTGTCTTGTCTTGTCTTGTCTTGTCTTGTCTTGTCTTGTCTTGTCTTGTCTTGTCTTGTCTTGTCTTGTCTTGTCATGTCCTGTCATGTCATGTCATGTGTTGTGTTGTTTTGTCTTGTTTTGTCTTGTTTTGTCTTGTTTTGTCTTGTTTTGTCTTGTTTTGTCTTGTCTTGTCTTGTCTTGTCTTGTCTTGTCTTGTCTTGTCTTATCTTGTCTTGTCTTGTCTTGTCTTGTCATGTCCTGTCATGCCATGTGTTGTGTTGTTTTGTCTTGTTTTGTCTTGTTTTGTCTTGTTTTGTTTTGTCTTGTCGAGTCTTGTCTTGTCTTGTCTTGTCTTGTCTTGTCTTGTCTTGTCATGTCGTGTCATGTCATGTGTTGTGTTGTTTTGTCTTGTTTTGTCTTGTCTTGTCTTGTCTTGGCTTGTTTTGTCTTGTCTTGTCTTGTCTTGTCTTGTCTTGTCATGTCGTGTCATGTCATGTGTTGTGTTGTTTTGTCTTGTTTTGTCATGTTTTGTCTTGTCTTGTCTTGTCTTGTCTTGTCTTGTCTTGTCTTGTCTTGTCTTGTCTTGTCTTGTCTTGTCTTGTCTTGTCTTGTCTTGTCTTGTGTTGTATTGTTTTGTCTTGTCATGTCTTATATTGTCTTGTCTTGTCATGTCATGTCATATCATACGTGTATTGTGTTGTTTTGTCTTGTCATGTCTTATCTTGTTTTGTCTTGTCTTGTCTTGTATTGTCATGTCTTATATTGTCTTGTCTTGTCATGTCATATCATGTCGTGTGTTGTGTTGTTTTGTCTTGTCATGTATTGTCTTGTCTTGTCTTGTCTTGTCATGTCGTGTCATGTGATGTGTTGTGTTGTTTCGTCTTGTTTTGTCTTGTCTTGTCTTGGCTTCTTTTGTCTTGTCTTGACTTGTCTTGTCCTGTCTTGTCTTGTCATGTCGTGTGTTGTGTTGTTTTGTCTTGTCATGTCTTATATTGTCTTGTCTTGTCATGTCATGTCAAGTCATACGTGTGTTGTGTTGTCATGTCATATCATGTCGTGTGTTGTGTTGTTTTGTCTTGTCTTGTCTTGATTTGTCTTGTCATGTCTTGTCTTGTCTTGTCTTGTCTTGTCTTGTCTTGTCTTGTCTTGTCTTGTCTTGTCTTGTCTTGTCTTGTCTTGTCTTGTCTTGTCTTGTCTTGTCTTGTCTTGTCTTGTCTTGTCTTGTCTTGTCTTGTCTTGTCTTGTCTTGTCTTGTCTTGTCTTGTCTTGTCTTGTCTTGTCTTATTTTGTTTTGTCATGTCATGTCTTGTCTTGTCTTGTTTTGTCTTGTCTTGTCTTGTCTTGTCTTGTCTTGTCTTGTCTTGTCTTGTCTTGTCTTGTCTTGTCTTGTCTTGTCTTGTCTTGTCTTGTCTTGTCTTGTCTTGTCTTGTCTTGTCTTGTCTTGTCTTGTCTTGTCTTGTCTTGTCTTGTCTTGTCTTGTCTTGTCTTGTCTTGTCTTGTCTTGTCTTGTCTTGTCTTGTCTTGTCATGTCATGTCAAGTCATACGTGTGTTGTGTTGTCATGTCATATCATGTCGTGTGTTGTGTTGTTTTGTCTTGTCTTGTCTTGATTTGTCTTGTCATGTCTTGTCTTGTCTTGTCTTGTCTTGGCTTGTTTTGTCTTGTCTTGACTTGTCTTGTCTTGTCTTGTCTTGTCTTATCTTATCTTGTCTTGTCTTGTCTTGTCTTGTCTTGTCTTGTCTTGTCTTGTCTTGTCTTGTCTTGTCTTGTCTTGTCTTGTCTTGTCTTGTCTTGTCTTGTCTTGTCTTGTCTTGTCTTGTCTTGTCTTGTCTTGTCTTGTCTTGTCTTGTCTTGTCTTGTCTTGTCTTGTCTTGTCTTGTCTTGTCTTGTTTTGTCTTGTCTTGTCTTGATTTGTCTTGTCATGTCTTGTCTTGTCTTGTCTTGTCTTGTCTTGTCTTGTCTTGTCTTGCCTTGTCTTGTCTTGTCCTGTCGTGTGTTGTGTTGTTTTGTCTTGTCTTGCCTTGTTTAGTCTTGTCTTGTTTTGTCTTGTCATGTCATGTCTTGCCTTGTCTTGTCTTGTCTTGCCTTGTCTTGTCTTGTCATGTCATGTCATGTCTTGTCATGTCGTGCGTTGTGTTGTCTTGTCTTGTCTTGTCATGTCATGTCATGTCTTGTCTTATCTTGTCTTGTTTTGTCTTGTCTTGTCTTGTTTTGTCTTTTCTTGTCTTGTCTTGTCTTGTCTTGTCTTGTCTTGTCTTGTCTTGTCTTGTCTTGTCATGTCATGTCTTGTCTTGTCTTGTCTTGTTTTGTCTTGTCTTGTCTTGTCTTGTCTTGTCTTGTCTTGTCTTGTCTTGTCTTGTCTTGTCTTGTCTTGTCTTGTCTTGTCTTGTCTTGTCTTGTCTTGTCTTGTCTTGTCTTGTCTTGTCTTGTCTTGTCTTGTCTTGTCTTGTTTTGTCTTGTCTTGTCTTGTCTTGTCTTGTCTTGTCTTGTCTTGTCTTGTCTTGTCTTGTCTTGTCTTGTCTTGTCTTGTCTTGTCTTGTCTTGTCTTGTCTTGTCTTGTCTTGTCTTGTCTTGTCTTGTCTTGTCTTGTCTTGTCTTGTCTTGTCTTGTCTTGTCTTGTCTTGTCTTGTCTTGTCTTGTCTTGTCTTGTCTTGTCTTGTCTTGTCTTGTCTTGTCTTGTCTTGTCTTGTCTTGTCTTGTCTTGTCTTGTCTTGTCTTGTCTTGTCTTGTCTTGTCTTGTCTTGTCTTGTCTTGTCTTGTCTTGTCTTGTCTTGTCTTGTCTTGTCTTGTCTTGTCTTGTCTTGTCTTGTCTTGTCGTGTGTTGTGTTGTTTTGTCTTGTCTTGTCTTGTCTTGTCTTGTCTTGTCTTGTCTTGTCTTGTCTTGTCTTGTCTTGTCTTGTCTTGTCTTGTCTTGTCTTGTCTTGTCTTGTCTTGTCTTGTCTTGTCTTGTCTTGTCTTGTCTTGTCTTGTCTTGTCTTGTCTTGTCTTGTCTTGTCTTGTCTTGTCTTGTCTTGTCTTGTCTTGTCTTGTCTTGTCTTGTCTTGTATTGTATTGTCTTGTCTTGTCTTGTCTTGTCTTGTCTTGTCTTGTCTTGTCTTGTCTTGTCTTGTCTTGTCTTGTCTTGTCTTGTCTTATTTTGTTTTGTCATGTCATGTCTTGTCTTGTCTTGTTTTGTCTTGTCATGTCTTGTCTTGTCTTGTCTTGTCTTGTCTTGTCTTGTCTTGTCTTGTCTTGTCTTGTCTTGTCTTGTCTTGTCTTGTCTTGTCATGTCATGTCATGTCATGTCATGTCTTGTCTTGTTTTGTCTTGTCTTGTCTTGTTTTGTCTTTTCTTGTCTTGTCTTGTCTTGTCTTGTCATGTCATGTCTTGTCTTGTCTTGTCTTGTTTTGTCTTGTCTTGTCTTGTCTTGTCTTGTCTTGTCTTGTCTTGTCTTGTCTTGTCTTGTCTTGTCTTGTCTTGTCTTGTCTTGTCTTGTCTTGTCTTGTCTTGTCTTGTCTTGTCTTGTCTTGTCTTGTCTTGTCTTGTCTTGTCTTGTCTTGTCTTGTCTTGTCTTGTCTTGTCTTGTCTTGTCTTGTCTTGTCTTGTCTTGTCGTGTGTTGTGTTGTTTTGTCTTGTCTTGTCTTGTCTTGTCTTGTCTTGTCTTGTCTTGTCTTGTCTTGTCTTGTCTTGTCTTGTCTTGTCTTGTCTTGTCTTGTCTTGTCTTGTCTTATTTTGTCTTGTCTTGTCTTGTCTTGTCTTGTCATGTTTTGTCATGTCATGTCATGTCGTGTCTTGTGTTGCTTTGTCTTGTCTTGTCTTGTCTTGTCTTGTCATGTCGTGTGTTGTGTTGTTTTGTCTTGTCTTGTTGTGTATTGTCATGTCTTATATTGTCTTGTCTTGTCTTGTCATGTCATGTCATGTCGTGTGTTGTGTTGTTTTGTCTTGTCTCGTTTTGTCTTGTCATGTCATGTCTTGTCTTGTCTTGTTTTGTCTTGTCATGTCTTGTCTTGTCTTGTCTTGTCTTGTCTTGTCTTGTCTTGTCTTGTCTTGTCTTGTCTTGTCTTGTCTTGTCTTGTCTTGCCTTGTCTTGTCTTGTCTTGTCTTGTCTTGTCTTGTCTTGTCTTGTTTTGTCTTGTCTTGTCTTGTGTTGCTTTGTCTTGTCTTGTCATGTCGTGTGTTCTGTTGTTTTGTCTTGTCTTGTTGTGTATTGTCATGTCTTTTATTGTCTTGTCTTGTCATGTCATGTCATGTCATGTCATGTCGTGTGTTGTGTTGTTTAGTGTTGTTTTGTCTTGTCATGTCTTGTCTTGTCTTGTCATGTCTTGTCTTGTCTAGTCTTGTCTTGTCTTGTCATTCTTGTCTTGTCTTGTCTTGTCTTGTCTTGTCTTGTCTTGTCTTGTCTTGTCTTGTCTTGTCTTGTCTTGTCTTGTCTTGTCTTGTCTTGTCTTGTCTTGTCTTGTCTTGTCTTGTCTTGTCTTGTCTTGTCTTGTCTTGTCTTGTCTTGTCTTGTCTTGTCTTGTTTTATCTTGTCTTGTCTTGTCTTGTCATGTCGTGTCATGTCATGTGTTGTGTTGTTTTGTCTTGTTTTGTCTTGTCTTGTCTTGTCTTGTCTTGTCATGTCGTGTCATGTCATGTGTTGTGTTGTTTTGTCTTGTTTTGTCATGTTTTGTCTTGTCTTGTCTTGTCTTGTCTTGTCTTGTCTTGTCTTGTCTTGTGTTGTGTTGTTTTGTCTTGTCATGTCTTATATTGTCTTGTCTTGTCATGTCATGTCATGTCATACGTGTGTTGTGTTGTTTTGTCTTGTCATGTCTTATCTTGTCTTGTCTTGTCTTGTCTTGTCATGTCTTGTCTTGTCTTGTCTTGTCTTGTCTTGTCTTGTCTTGTCTTGTCTTGTCTTGTCTTGTCTTGTCTTGTCTTGTCTTGTCTTGTCTTGTCTTGTCTTGTCTTGTCTTGTCTTGTCTTGTCATGTCCTGTCATGTCATGTCATGTGTTGTGTTGTTTTGTCTTGTTTTGTCTTGTTTTGTCTTGTTTTGTCTTGTTTTGTCTTGTTTTGTCTTGTCTTGTCATGTCTTGTCTTGTCTTATCTTGTCTTGTCTTGTCTTGTCATGTCGTGTCATGTCGTGTCATGTGTTGTTTTGTTTTGTCTTGTCTTGTCCTGTCATGTCATGTCTTGTCTTGTCTTGTCTTGTCTTGTCTTGTCTTGTCTTGTCTTGTCATGTCCTGTCATGCCATGCCATGTGTTGTGTTGTTTTGTCTTGTTTTGTCTTGTTTTGTCTTGTTTTGTTTTGTCTTGTCAAGTCTTGTCTTGTCTTGTCTTGTCTTGTCTTGTCTTGTCTTGTCATGTCGTGTCATGTCATGTGTTGTGTTGTTTTGTCTTGTTTTGTCTTGTCTTGTCTTGGCTTGTTTTGTCTTGTCTTGTCTTGTCTTGTCATGTCGTGTCATGTCATGTGTTGTGTTGTTTTGTCTTGTTTTGTCATGTTTTGTCTTGTCTTGTCTTGTCTTGTCTTGTCTTGTCTTGTCTTATATTGTCTTGTCTTGTCATGTCATGTCATGTCATACGTGTGTTGTGTTGTTTTGTCTTGTCATGTCTTATCTTGTCTTGTCTTGTCTTGTCTTGTATTGTCATGTCTTATATTGTCTTGTCTTGTCATGTCATATCATGTCGTGTGTTGTGTTGTTTTGTCTTGTCATGTATTGTCTTGTCTTGTCTTGTCTTGTCATGTCGTGTCATGTCATGTGTTGTGTTGTTTCGTCTTGTTCTGTCTTGTCTTGTCTTGGCTTGTTTTGTCTTGTCTTGACTTGTCTTGTCTTGTCTTGTCTTGTCATGTCGTGTGTTGCGTTGTTTTGTCTTGTCATGTCTTATATTGTCTTGTCTTGTCATGTCATGTCAAGTCATACGTGTGTTGTGTTGTCATGTCATATCATGTCGTGTGTTGTGTTGTTTTGTCCTGTCTTGTCTTGTCTTGTCTTGTCTTGTCTTGTCGTGTCTTGTCTTGTCTTGTCTTGTCTTGTCTTGTCTTGTCTTGTCTTGTCTTGTCTTGTCTTGTCTTGTCTTGTCTTGACTTGTCTTGTCTTGTCTTGTCTTGTCTTGTCTTGTCTTGTCTTGTCTTGTCTTGTCTTGTCTTGTCTTGTCTTGTCTTGTCTTGTCTTGTCTTGTCTTGTCTTGTCTTGTCTTGTCTTGTCTTGTCTTGTCTTGTCTTGTCTTGTCTTGTCTTGTCTTGTCTTGTCTTGTCTTGTCTTGTCTTGTCTTGTCTTGTCTTGTCTTGTCTTGTCTTGTCTTGTCTTGTCTTGTCTTGTCTTGTCTTGTCTTGTCTTGTCTTGTCTTGTCTTGTCTTGTCTTGTCTTGTCTTGTCTTGTCTTGTCTTGTCTTGTCTTGTCTTGTCTTGTCTTGTCTTGTCTTGTCTTGTCTTGTCTTGTCTTGTCTTGTCTTGTCTTGTCTTGTCTTGTCATGTCTTGTCTTGTTTTGTCTTGTCATGTCGTATGTTGTGTTGTTTTGTCTTGTCTTGTTTTGTCTTGTCTTGTCTTATATTGCCTTGTCTTGTCTTGTCATGTCATGTCATGTCATGTCGTGTGTTGTGTTGTTTAGTCTTGTTTTGTCTTGTCATGTCTTGTCTTGTCTTGTCTTGTCTTGTCTTGTCATGTCTTGTCTTGTCTTGTCTTGTCTTGTCTTGTCTTGTCTTGTCTTGTCTTGTCTTGTCTTGTCCTGTCTTGTCTTGTCTTGTCTTGCCTTGTCTTGTCTTGTCGTGTCTTGTCTTGTCTTGTCTTGTCTTGTCTTGTCTTGTCTTGTCTTGTCTTGTCTTGTCTTGTCTTGTCTTGTCTTGTCTTGTCTTGTCTTGTCTTGTCTTGTCTTGTCTTGTCTTGTCTTGTCTTGTCTTGTCTTGTCTTGTCTTGTCTTGTCTTGTCTTGTCTTGTCTTGTCTTGTTTTGTCTTGTCTTGTCTTGATTTGTCTTGTCATGTCTTGTCTTGTCTTGTCTGGTCTTGTCTTGTCTTGTCTTGTCTTGTCTTGTCTTGTCTTGTCTTGTCTTGTCTTGTCTTGTCTTGTCTTGTCATGTCATGTCTTGTCTTGTGTTGTCTTGTCTTGTGTTGTCTTGTCTTGTCTTGTCTTGTCTTGTCTTGTCTTGTCTTGTCTTGTCTTGTCTTGTCTTGTCTTGTCTTGTCTTGTCTTGTCTTGTCTTGTCTTGTCTTGTCTTGTCTTGTCTTGTCTTGTCTTGTCTTGTCTTGTCTTGTTTTGTCTTGTCTTGTCTTGATTTGTCTTGTCATGTCTTGTCTTGTCTTGTCTTGTCTTGTCTTGTCTTGTCTTGTCTTGTCTTGTCTTGTCTTGTCTTGTCTTGTCTTGTCTTGTCTTGCCTTGTCTTGTCTTGTCCTGTCGTGTGTTGTGTTGTTTTGTCTTGTCTTGTCTTGTTTTGTCTTGTCTTGTTTTGTCTTGTCATGTCATGTCTTGCCTTGTCTTGTCTTGTCTTGTCTTGTCTTGTCTTGCCTTGTCTTGTCCTGTCTTGTCCTGTCTTGTCCTGTCGTGTGTTGTGTTGTTTTGTCTTGTCTTGTCTTGTTTTGTCTTGTCTTGTTTTGTCTTGTCATGTCATGTCTTGCCTTGTCTTGTCTTGTCTTGTCTTGTATTGTCTTGTCATGTCATGTCATGTCTTGTCATGTCGTGCGTTGTGTTGTTTTGTATTGTCTTGTTTTGTCTTGTCATGTCATGTCTTGTCTTGTCTTGTCTTGTCATGTCATGTCATGTCATGTCTTGTCTTATCTTGTCTTGTCTTGTCTTGTCTTGTCTTGTCTTGTCTTGTCTTGTCTTGTCTTGTCTTGTCTTGTCTTGTCTTGTCTTGTCTTGTCTTGTCTTGTCTTGTCTTGTCTTGTCTTGTCTTGTCTTGTCTTGTCTTGTCTTGTCTTGTCTTGTCTTGCCTTGTCTTGTCTTGTCTTGTCTTGTCTTGTCTTGTCTTGTCTTGTTTTGTCTTGTCTTGTCTTGTGTTGCTTTGTCTTGTCTTGTCATGTCGTGTGTTCTGTTGTTTTGTCTTGTCTTGTTGTGTATTGTCATGTCTTATATTGTCTTGTCTTGTCTTGTCATGTCATGTCATGTCATGTCGTGTGTTGTGTTGTTTAGTGTTGTTTTGTCTTGTCATGTCTTGTCTTGTCTTGTCATGTCTTGTCTTGTCTAGTCTTGTCTTGTCTTGTCATTCTTGTCTTGTCATGTCATGTCATGTCATGTCGTGTGTTGTGTTGTTTAGTGTTGTTTTGTCTTGTCATGTCTTGTCTTGTCTTGTCATGTCTTGTCTTGTCTTGTCTTGTCTTGTCATGTCGTGTGTTGTGTTGTTTTGTCTTGTCTTGTTGTGTATTGTCATGTCTTATATTGTCTTGTCTTGTCTTGTCATGTCATGTCTTGTCTTGTCTTGTTTTGTCTTGTCATGTCTTGTCTTGTCTTGTCTTGTCTTGTCTTGTCTTGTCTTGTCTTGTCTTGTCTTGTCTTGTCTTGTCTTGTCTTGTCTTGCCTTGTCTTGTCTTGTCTTGTCTTGTCTTGTCTTGTCTTGTCTTGTTTTGTCTTGTCTTGTCTTGTGTTGCTTTGTCTTGTCTTGTCATGTCGTGTGTTCTGTTGTTTTGTCTTGTCTTGTTGTGTATTGTCATGTCTTTTATTGTCTTGTCTTGTCATGTCATGTCATGTCATGTCATGTCGTGTGTTGTGTTGTTTAGTGTTGTTTTGTCTTGTCATGTCTTGTCTTGTCTTGTCATGTCTTGTCTTGTTTAGTCTTGTCTTGTCTTGTCATTCTTGTCTTGTCTTGTCTTGTCTTGTCTTGTCTTGTCTTGTCTTGTCTTGTCTTGTCTTGTCTTGTCTTGTCTTGTCTTGTCTTGTCTTGTCTTGTCTTGTCTTGTCTTGTCTTGTCTTGTCTTGTCTTGTCTTGTCTTGTCTTGTCTTGTCATGTCCTGTCATGTCATGTCATGTGTTGTGTTGTTTTGTCTTGTTTTGTCTTGTTTTGTCTTGTTTTGTCTTGTTTTGTCTTGTTTTGTCTTGTCTTGTCTTGTCATGTCATGTCTTGTCTTGTCTTGTCTTGTCTTGTCATGTCATGTCATGTCATGTCTTGTCTTATCTTGTCTTGTTTTGTCTTGTTTTGTCTTGTTTTGTCTTGTCTTGTCATGTCTTGTCTTGTCTTATCTTGTCTTGTCTTGTCTTGTCATGTCGTGTCATGTCGTGTCATGTGTTGTTTTGTTTTGTCTTGTCTTGTCCTGTCATGTCATGTCTTGTCTTGTCTTGTCTTGTCTTGTCTTGTCTTGTCTTGTCTTGTCATGTCCTGTCATGCCATGCCATGTGTTGTGTTGTTTTGTCTTGTTTTGTCTTGTTTTGTCTTGTTTTGTTTTGTCTTGTCAAGTCTTGTCTTGTCTTGTCTTGTCTTGTCTTGTCTTGTCTTGTCATGTCGTGTCATGTCATGTGTTGTGTTGTTTTGTCTTGTTTTGTCTTGTCTTGTCTTGTCTTGTCTTGTCTTGTCTTGTCTTGTCTTGTCTTGTCTTGTCTTGTCTTGTCTTGTCTTGTCTTGTCTTGTCTTGTCTTGTCATGTCCTGTCATGTCATGTCATGTGTTGTGTTGTTTTGTCTTGTTTTGTCTTGTTTTGTCTTGTTTTGTCTTGTTTTGTCTTGTTTTGTCTTGTTTTGTCTTGTTTTGTCTTGTTTTGTCTTGTTTTGTCTTGTCTTGTCTTGTCTTGTCTTGTCTTGTCTTGTCATGTCCTGTCATGCCATGCCATGTGTTGTGTTGTTTTGTCTTGTTTTGTCTTGTTTTGTCTTGTTTTGTTTTGTCTTGTCAAGTCTTGTCTTGTCTTGTCTTGTCTTGTCTTGTCTTGTCTTGTCATGTCGTGTCATGTCATGTGTTGTGTTGTTTTGTCTTGTCTTGTCTTGTCTTGTCTTGTCTTGTCTTGTCTTGTCTTGTCTTGTCTTGTCTTGTCTTGTCTTGTCTTGTCTTGTCTTGTCTTGTCTTGTCTTGTCTTGTCTTGTCTTGTCTTGTCTTGTCTTGTCTTGTCTTGTCTTGTCTTGTCATGTCCTGTCATGTCATGTCATGTGTTGTGTTGTTTTGTCTTGTTTTGTCTTGTTTTGTCTTGTTTTGTCTTGTTTTGTCTTGTTTTGTCTTGTCTTGTCTTGTCTTGTCTTGTCTTGTCTTGTCATGTCCTGTCATGTCATGTCATGTGTTGTGTTGTTTTGTCTTGTTTTGTCTTGTTTTGTCTTGTTTTGTCTTGTTTTGTCTTGTCTTGTCATGTCTTGTCTTGTCTTATCTTGTCTTGTCTTGTCTTGTCATGTCGTGTCATGTCGTGTCATGTGTTGTTTTGTTTTGTCTTGTCTTGTCCTGTCATGTCATGTCTTGTCTTGTCTTGTCTTGTCTTGTCTTGTCTTGTCTTGTCTTGTCATGTCCTGTCATGCCATGCCATGTGTTGTGTTGTTTTGTCTTGTTTTGTCTTGTTTTGTCTTGTTTTGTTTTGTCTTGTCAAGTCTTGTCTTGTCTTGTCTTGTCTTGTCTTGTCTTGTCTTGTCATGTCGTGTCATGTCATGTGTTGTGTTGTTTTGTCTTGTTTTGTCTTGTCTTGTCTTGGCTTGTTTTGTCTTGTCTTGTCTTGTCTTGTCATGTCGTGTCATGTCATGTGTTGTGTTGTTTTGTCTTGTTTTGTCATGTTTTGTCTTGTCTTGTCTTGTCTTGTCTTGTCTTGTCTTGTCTTATATTGTCTTGTCTTGTCATGTCATGTCATGTCATACGTGTGTTGTGTTGTTTTGTCTTGTCATGTCTTATCTTGTCTTGTCTTGTCTTGTCTTGTATTGTCATGTCTTATATTGTCTTGTCTTGTCATGTCATATCATGTCGTGTGTTGTGTTGTTTTGTCTTGTCATGTATTGTCTTGTCTTGTCTTGTCTTGTCATGTCGTGTCATGTCATGTGTTGTGTTGTTTCGTCTTGTTCTGTCTTGTCTTGTCTTGGCTTGTTTTGTCTTGTCTTGACTTGTCTTGTCTTGTCTTGTCTTGTCATGTCGTGTGTTGCGTTGTTTTGTCTTGTCATGTCTTATATTGTCTTGTCTTGTCATGTCATGTCAAGTCATACGTGTGTTGTGTTGTCATGTCATATCATGTCGTGTGTTGTGTTGTTTTGTCCTGTCTTGTCTTGTCTTGTCTTGTCTTGTCTTGTCGTGTCTTGTCTTGTCTTGTCTTGTCTTGTCTTGTCTTGTCTTGTCTTGTCTTGTCTTGTCTTGTCTTGTCTTGTCTTGACTTGTCTTGTCTTGTCTTGTCTTGTCTTGTCTTGTCTTGTCTTGTCTTGTCTTGTCTTGTCTTGTCTTGTCTTGTCTTGTCTTGTCTTGTCTTGTCTTGTCTTGTCTTGTCTTGTCTTGTCTTGTCTTGTCTTGTCTTGTCTTGTCTTGTCTTGTCTTGTCTTGTCTTGTCTTGTCTTGTCTTGTCTTGTCTTGTCTTGTCTTGTCTTGTCTTGTCTTGTCTTGTCTTGTCTTGTCTTGTCTTGTCTTGTCTTGTCTTGTCTTGTCTTGTCTTGTCTTGTCTTGTCTTGTCTTGTCTTGTCTTGTCTTGTCTTGTCTTGTCTTGTCTTGTCTTGTCTTGTCTTGTCTTGTCTTGTCTTGTCTTGTCTTGTCTTGTCTTGTCATGTCTTGTCTTGTTTTGTCTTGTCATGTCGTATGTTGTGTTGTTTTGTCTTGTCTTGTTTTGTCTTGTCTTGTCTTATATTGCCTTGTCTTGTCTTGTCATGTCATGTCATGTCATGTCGTGTGTTGTGTTGTTTAGTCTTGTTTTGTCTTGTCATGTCTTGTCTTGTCTTGTCTTGTCTTGTCTTGTCATGTCTTGTCTTGTCTTGTCTTGTCTTGTCTTGTCTTGTCTTGTCTTGTCTTGTCTTGTCTTGTCTTGTCCTGTCTTGTCTTGTCTTGTCTTGCCTTGTCTTGTCTTGTCGTGTCTTGTCTTGTCTTGTCTTGTCTTGTCTTGTCTTGTCTTGTCTTGTCTTGTCTTGTCTTGTCTTGTCTTGTCTTGTCTTGTCTTGTCTTGTCTTGTCTTGTCTTGTCTTGTCTTGTCTTGTCTTGTCTTGTCTTGTCTTGTCTTGTCTTGTCTTGTCTTGTCTTGTCTTGTCTTGTTTTGTCTTGTCTTGTCTTGATTTGTCTTGTCATGTCTTGTCTTGTCTTGTCTGGTCTTGTCTTGTCTTGTCTTGTCTTGTCTTGTCTTGTCTTGTCTTGTCTTGTCTTGTCTTGTCTTGTCTTGTCATGTCATGTCTTGTCTTGTCTTGTCTTGTCTTGTGTTGTCTTGTCTTGTCTTGTCTTGTCTTGTCTTGTCTTGTCTTGTCTTGTCTTGTCTTGTCTTGTCTTGTCTTGTCTTGTCTTGTCTTGTCTTGTCTTGTCTTGTCTTGTCTTGTCTTGTCTTGTCTTGTTTTGTCTTGTCTTGTCTTGATTTGTCTTGTCATGTCTTGTCTTGTCTTGTCTTGTCTTGTCTTGTCTTGTCTTGTCTTGTCTTGTCTTGTCTTGTCTTGTCTTGTCTTGCCTTGTCTTGTCTTGTCCTGTCGTGTGTTGTGTTGTTTTGTCTTGTCTTGTCTTGTTTTGTCTTGTCTTGTTTTGTCTTGTCATGTCATGTCTTGCCTTGTCTTGTCTTGTCTTGTCTTGTCTTGTCTTGCCTTGTCTTGTCCTGTCTTGTCCTGTCTTGTCCTGTCGTGTGTTGTGTTGTTTTGTCTTGTCTTGTCTTGTTTTGTCTTGTCTTGTTTTGTCTTGTCATGTCATGTCTTGCCTTGTCTTGTCTTGTCTTGTCTTGTATTGTCTTGTCATGTCATGTCATGTCTTGTCATGTCGTGCGTTGTGTTGTTTTGTATTGTCTTGTTTTGTCTTGTCATGTCATGTCTTGTCTTGTCTTGTCTTGTCATGTCATGTCATGTCATGTCTTGTCTTATCTTGTCTTGTCTTGTCTTGTCTTGTCTTGTCTTGTCTTGTCTTGTCTTGTCTTGTCTTGTCTTGTCTTGTCTTGTCTTGTCTTGTCTTGTCTTGTCTTGTCTTGTCTTGTCTTGTCTTGTCTTGTCTTGTCTTGTCTTGTCTTGTCTTGTCTTGTCTTGCCTTGTCTTGTCTTGTCTTGTCTTGTCTTGTCTTGTCTTGTCTTGTTTTGTCTTGTCTTGTCTTGTGTTGCTTTGTCTTGTCTTGTCATGTCGTGTGTTCTGTTGTTTTGTCTTGTCTTGTTGTGTATTGTCATGTCTTATATTGTCTTGTCTTGTCTTGTCATGTCATGTCATGTCATGTCGTGTGTTGTGTTGTTTAGTGTTGTTTTGTCTTGTCATGTCTTGTCTTGTCTTGTCATGTCTTGTCTTGTCTAGTCTTGTCTTGTCTTGTCATTCTTGTCTTGTCATGTCATGTCATGTCATGTCGTGTGTTGTGTTGTTTAGTGTTGTTTTGTCTTGTCATGTCTTGTCTTGTCTTGTCATGTCTTGTCTTGTCTTGTCTTGTCTTGTCATGTCGTGTGTTGTGTTGTTTTGTCTTGTCTTGTTGTGTATTGTCATGTCTTATATTGTCTTGTCTTGTCTTGTCATGTCATGTCTTGTCTTGTCTTGTTTTGTCTTGTCATGTCTTGTCTTGTCTTGTCTTGTCTTGTCTTGTCTTGTCTTGTCTTGTCTTGTCTTGTCTTGTCTTGTCTTGTCTTGTCTTGTCTTGCCTTGTCTTGTCTTGTCTTGTCTTGTCTTGTCTTGTCTTGTCTTGTTTTGTCTTGTCTTGTCTTGTGTTGCTTTGTCTTGTCTTGTCATGTCGTGTGTTCTGTTGTTTTGTCTTGTCTTGTTGTGTATTGTCATGTCTTTTATTGTCTTGTCTTGTCATGTCATGTCATGTCATGTCATGTCGTGTGTTGTGTTGTTTAGTGTTGTTTTGTCTTGTCATGTCTTGTCTTGTCTTGTCATGTCTTGTCTTGTTTAGTCTTGTCTTGTCTTGTCATTCTTGTCTTGTCTTGTCTTGTCTTGTCTTGTCTTGTCTTGTCTTGTCTTGTCTTGTCTTGTCTTGTCTTGTCTTGTCTTGTCTTGTCTTGTCTTGTCTTGTCTTGTCTTGTCTTGTCTTGTCTTGTCTTGTCTTGTCTTGTCTTGTCTTGTCTTGTCATGTCCTGTCATGTCATGTCATGTGTTGTGTTGTTTTGTCTTGTTTTGTCTTGTTTTGTCTTGTTTTGTCTTGTTTTGTCTTGTTTTGTCTTGTTTTGTCTTGTCTTGTCTTGTCATGTCATGTCTTGTCTTGTCTTGTCTTGTCTTGTCATGTCATGTCATGTCTTGTCTTATCTTGTCTTGTCTTGTCTTGTCTTGTCTTGTCTTGTCTTGTCTTGTCTTGTCTTGTCTTGTCTTGTCTTGTCTTGTCTTGTCTTGTCTTGTCTTGTCTTGTCTTGTCTTGTTTTGTCTTGTCTTGTCTTGATTTGTCTTGTCATGTCTTGTCTTGTCTTGTCTTGTCTTGTCTTGTCTTGTCTTGTCTTGTCTTGTCTTGTCTTGTCTTGTCTTGTCTTGTCTTGTCTTGTCTTGTCTTGCCTTGTCTTGTCTTGTCCTGTCGTGTGTTGTGTTGTTTTGTCTTGTCTTGTCTTGTTTTGTCTTGTCTTGTTTTGTCTTGTCATGTCATGTCTTGCCTTGTCTTGTCTTGTCTTGTCTTGTCTTGTCTTGCCTTGTCTTGTCTTGTCCTGTCTTGTCCTGTCGTGTGTTGTGTTGTTTTGTCTTGTCATGTCATGTCTTGTCTTGTCTTGTCTTGTCTTGTCTTGTCTTGTCTTGTCTTGTCTTGTCTTGTCTTGTCTTGTCTTGTCTTGTCTTGTCTTGTTTTGTCTTGTCTTGTCTTGATTTGTCTTGTCTTGTCTTGTCTTGTCTTGTCTTGTCTTGTCTTGTCTTGTCTTGCCTTGTCTTGTCTTGTCCTGTCGTGTGTTGTCTTGTTTTGTCTTGTCTTGTCTTGTCTTGTTTTGTCTTGTCTTGTCTTGATTTGTCTTGTCATGTCTTGTCTTGTCTTGTCTTGTCTTGTCTTGTCTTGCCTTGTCTTGTCTTGTCCTGTCGTGTGTTGTGTTGTTTTGTCTTGTTTTGTCTTGTCTTGTTTTGTCTTGTCATGTCATGTCTTGCCTTGTCTTGTCTTGTCTTGTCTCGTCTTGTCATGTCATGTCATGTCTTGTCATGTCGTGCGTTGTGTTGTTTTGTCTTGTCTTGTTTTGTCTTGTCATGTCATGTCTTGTCTTGTCTTGTCTTGTCATGTCATGTCATGTCATGTCTTGTCTTATCTTGTCTTGTTTTGTCTTGTCTTGTCTTGTCTTGTCTTGTCTTGTCTTGTCTTGTCTTGTCTTGTCTTGTCTTGTCTTGTCGTGTGTTGTGTTGTTTTGTCTTGTCTTGTCTTGTCTTGTCTTGTCTTGTCTTGTCTTGTCTTGTCTTGTCTTGTCTTGTCTTGTCTTGTCTTGTCTTGTCTTGTCTTGTCTTGTCTTGTCTTGTCTTGTCTTGTCATGTTTTGTCATGTCATGTCATGTCGTGTCTTGTGTTGCTTTGTCTTGTCTTGTCTTGTCTTGTCATGTCGTGTGTTGTGTTGTTTTGTCTTGTCTTGTTGTGTATTGTCATGTCTTATATTGTCTTGTCTTGTCTTGTCATGTCATGTCATGTCGTGTGTTGTGTTGTTTTGTCTTGTCATGTCATGTCTTGTCTTGTCTTGTTTTGTCTTGTCATGTCTTGTCTTGTCTTGTCTTGTCTTGTCTTGTCTTGTCTTGTCTTGTCTTGTCTTGTCTTGTCTTGTCTTGTCTTGTCTTGTCTTGTCTTGTCTTGTCTTGTCTTGTCTTGTCTTGTCTTGTCTTGTCTTGTCTTGTCTTGTCTTGTCTTGTCTTGTCTTGTCTTGTCTTGTCTTGTCTTGTCTTGTCTTGTCTTGTCTTGTCTTGTCTTGTCTTGTCTTGTCTTGTCTTGTCTTGTCTTGTCTTGTCTTGTCTTGTCTTGTCTTGTCTTGTCTTGTCTTGTCTTGTCTTGTCTTGTCTTGTCTTGTCTTGTCTTGTCTTGTCTTGTCTTGTCTTGTCTTGTCTTGTCTTGTCTTGTCTTGTCTTGTCTTGTCTTGTCTTGTCTTGTCTTGTTTTGTCTTGTCTTGTCTTGTGTTGCTTTGTCTTGTCTTATCATGTCGTGTGTTCTGTTGTTTTGTCTTGTCTTGTTGTGTATTGTCATGTCTTTTATTGTCTTGTCTTGTCATGTCATGTCATGTCATGTCGTGTGTTGTGTTGTTTAGTGTTGTTTTGTCTTGTCATGTCTTGTCTTGTCTAGTCTTGTCTTGTCTTGTCATTCTTGTCTTGTCTTGTCTTGTCTTGTCTTGTTTTATCTTGTCTTGTCTTGTCTTGTCTTGTCTTGTCTTGTCTTGTCTTGTCTTGTCTTGTCTTGTCTTGTCTTGTCTTGTCTTGTTTTATCTTGTCTTGTCTTGTCTTGTCATGTCGTGTCATGTCATGTGTTGTGTTGTTTTGTCTTGTTTTGTCTTGTCTTGTCTTGGCTTGTTTTGTCTTGTCTTGTCTTGTCTTGTCTTGTCTTGTCTTGTCTTGTCATGTCGTGTCATGTCATGTGTTGTGTTGTTTTGTCTTGTTTTGTCATGTTTTGTCATGTTTTGTCTTGTCTTGTCTTGTCTTGTCTTGTCTTGTCTTGTGTTGTGTTGTTTTGTCTTGTCATGTCTTATATTGTCTTGTCTTGTCATGTCATGTCATGTCATACGTGTGTTGCGTTGTTTTGTCTTGTCATGTCTTATCTTGTCTTGTCTTGTTTTGTCTTGTCATGTCTTGTCTTGTCTTGTCTTGTCTTGTCTTGTCTTGTCTTGTCTTGTCATGTCCTGTCATGTCATGTCATGTGTTGTGTTGTTTTGTCTTGTTTTGTCTTGTTTTGTCTTGTTTTGTCTTGTCTTGTCATGTCTTGTCTTGTCTTGTCTTGTCTTGTCTTGTCTTGTCATGTCGTGTCATGTCGTGTCATGTGTTGTTTTGTTTTGTCTTGTCTTGTCCTGTCATGTCATGTCTTGTCTTGTCTTGTCTTGTCTTGTCTTGTCTTGTCTTGTCTTGTCTTGTCTTGTCTTGTCTTGTCTTGTCTTGTCTTGTCTTGTCTTGTCTTGTCTTGTCTTGTCTTGTCTTGTCTTGTCATGTCCTGTCATGCCATGCCATGTGTTGTGTTGTTTTGTCTTGTTTTGTCTTGTTTTGTTTTGTCTTGTCAAGTCTTGTCTTGTCTTGTCTTGTCTTGTCTTGTCTTGTCTTGTCATGTCGTGTCATGTCATGTGTTGTGTTGTTTTGTCTTGTTTTGTCTTGTCTTGTCTTGGCTTGTTTTGTCTGGTCTTGTCTTGTCTTGTCATGTCGTGTCATGTCATGTGTTGTGTTGTTTTGTCTTGTTTTGTCATGTTTTGTCTTGTCTTGTCTTGTCTTGTCTTGTCTTGTCTTGTCTTGTCTTGTCTTGTCTTGTCTTGTCTTGTCTTGTGTTGTGTTGTTTTGTCTTGTCATGTCTTGTATTGTCTTGTCTTGTCATGTCATGTCATGTCATACGTGTGTTGTGTTGTTTTGTCTTGTCATGTCTTATCTTGTCTTGTCTTGTCTTGTCTTGTATTGTCATGTCTTATATTGTCTTGTCTTGTCATGTCATATCATGTCGTGTGTTGTTTTGTCTTGTCATGTATTGTCTTGTCTTGTCTTGTCTTGTCATGTCGTGTCATGTCATGTGTTGTGTTGTTTCGTCTTGTTTTGTCTTGTTTTGTCTTGTCTTGTCTTGGCTTGTTTTGTCTTGTCTTGACTTGTCTTGTCTTGTCTTGTCTTGTCATGTCGTGTGTTGTGTTGTTTTGTCTTGTCATGTCTTATATTGTCTTGTCTTGTCATGTCATGTCATGTCATACGTGTGTTGTGTTGTCATGTCATATCATGTCGTGTGTTGTGTTGTTTTGTCTTGTCATGTTTTGTCTTGTCATGTCTTGTCTTGTCTTGTCTTGTCATATCAAGTCGTGTGTTGTGTTGTTTTGTCTTGTCATGTATTGTCTTGTCTTGTCTTGTCTTGTCATGTCGTGTCATGTCATGTGTTGTGTTGTTTCGTCTTGTTTTGTCTTGTTTTGTCTTGTCTTGTCTTGGCTTGTTTTGTCTTGTCTTGACTTGTCTTGTCTTGTCTTGTCTTGTCATGTCGTGTGTTCTGTTGTTTAGTGTTGTTTTGTCTTGTCATGTCTTGTCTTGTCTAGTCTTGTCTTGTCTTGTCATTCTTGTCTTGTCTTGTCTTGTCTTGTTTTATCTTGTCTTGTCTTGTCTTGTCATGTCGTGTCATGTCATGTGTTGTGTTGTTTTGTCTTGTTTTGTCTTGTCTTGTCTTGTCTTGGCTTGTTTTGTCTTGTCTTGTCTTGTCCTGTCTTGTCTTGTCTTGTCATGTCGTGTCATGTCATGTGTTGTGTTGTTTTGTCTTGTTTTGTCATGTTTTGTCTTGTCTTGTCTTGTCTTGTCTTGTCTTGTCTTGTGATGTCTTGTCTGGTCTTGTCTTGTCTTGTCTTGTCTTGTCTTGTCTTGTCTTGTCTTGTCTTGTCTTGTCTTGTCTTGTCTTTTCTTGTCTTGTCTTGTCTTGTCTTGTCATGTCATGTCTTGTCTTGTCTTGTCTTGTCTTGTTTTGTTTTGTCTTGTCTTGTCTTGTCTTGTCTTGTCTTGTCTTGTCTTGTCTTGTCTTGTCTTGTCTTGTCTTGTCTTGTCTTGTCTTGTCTTGTCTTGTCTTGTCTTGTCTTGTCTTGTCTTGTCTTGTCTTGTCTTGTCTTGTCTTGTCTTGTCTTGTCTTGTCTTGTCTTGTCTTGTCTTGTCGTGTCTTGTCTTGTCTTGTCTTGTCTTGTCTTGTCTTGTCTTGTCTTGTCTTGTCTTGTCTTGTCTTGTCTTGTCTTGTTTTGTCTTTTCTTGTCTTGATTTGTCTTGTCATGTCTTGTCTTGTCTTGTCTTGTCTTGTCTTGTCTTGCCTTGTCTTGTCTTGTCCTGTCGTGTGTTGTGTTGTTTTGTCTTGTCTTGTCTTGTTTTGTCTTGTCTTGTCTTGTCTTGTCTTGCCTTGTCTTGTCTTGTCCTGTCGTGTGTTGTGTTGTTTTGTCTTGTCTTGTCTTGTTTTGTCTTGTCTTGTTTTGTCTTGTCATGTCATGTCTTGCCTTGTCTTGTCTTGTCTTGTCTTGTCTTGTCTTGTCTTGTCTTGTCATGTCATGTCATGTCATGTCTTGTCATGTCGTGTGTTGTGTTGTTTTGTCTTGTCTTGTCTGGTCTTGTCTTGTCTTGTCTTGTCTTGTCTTGTCTTGTCTTGTCTTTTCTTGTCTTGTCTTGTCTTGTCTTGTCTTGTCTTGTCTTGTCTTGTCTTGTCATGTCATGTCCTGTCTTGTCTTGTCTTGTTTTGTCTTGTCTTGTCTTGTCTTGTCTTGTCTTGTCTTGTCTTGTCTTGTCTTGTCTTGTCTTGTCTTGTCTTGTCTTATCTTGTCTTGTCTTGTCTTGTCTTGTCTTGTCTTGCCTTGTCTTGTCTTGTCCTGTCGTGTGTTGTGTTGTTTTGTCTTGTCTTGTCTTGTTTTGTCTTGTCTTGTTTTGTCTTGTCATGTCATGTCTTGCCTTGTCTTGTCTTGTCTTGTCTTGTCTTGTCTTGTCTTGTCTTGTCTTGTCTTGTCTTGTCTTGTCTTGTCTTGTCTTGTCTTGTCTTGTCTTGTCTTGTCTTGTCTTGTCTTGTCTTGTCTTGTCTTGTCTTGTCTTGTCTTGTCTTGTCTTGTCTTGTCTTGTCTTGTCTTGTCTTGTCTTGTCTTGTCTTGTCTTGTCTTGTCTTGTCTTGTCTTGTCTTGTCTTGTCTTGTCTTGTTTTGTCTTGTCTTGTCTTGATTTGTCTTGTCATGTCTTGTCTTGTCTTGTCTTGTCTTGTCTTGTCTTGTCTTGTCTTGTCTTGTCTTGTCTTGTCTTGTCTTGTCTTGTCTTGCCTTGTCTTGTCTTGTCCTGTCGTGTGTTGTGTTGTTTTGTCTTGTCTTGTCTTGTTTTGTCTTGTCTTGTTTTGTCTTGTCATGTCATGTCTTGCCTTGTCTTGTCTTGTCTTGTCTTGTCTTGTCTTGTCATGTCATGTCATGTCATGTCTTGTCATGTCGTGTGTTGTGTTGTTTTGTCTTGTCTTGTCTTGTCTTGTCTTGTCTTATTTTGTTTTGTCTTGTCTTGTCTTGTCTTGTCATGTCGTGTGTTGTGTTGTTTTGTCTTGTCTTGTTGTGTATTGTCATGTCTTATATTGTCTTGTCTTGTCTTGTCATGTCATGTCATGTCGTGTGTTGTGTTGTTTTGTCTTGTCTTGTTGTGTATTGTCATGTCTTATATTGTCTTGTCTTGTCTTGTCATGTCATGTCATGTCGTGTGTTGTCTTGTCTTGTCTTGTCTTGTCTTGTCTTGTCTTGTCTTGTCTTGTCTTATTTTGTTTTGTCTTGTCTTGTCTTGTCTTGTCTTGTCATGTCGTGTGTTGTGTTGTTTTGTCTTGTCTTGTTGTGTATTGTCATGTCTTATATTGTCTTGTCTTGTCTTGTCATGTCATGTCATGTCGTGTGTTGTGTTGTTTTGTCTTGTCTTGTTTTGTCTTGTCATGTCATGTCTTGTCTTGTCTTGTTTTGTCTTGTCATGTCTTGTCTTGTCTTGTCTTGTCTTGTCTTGTCTTGTCTTGTCCTGTCATGTCATGTCATGTCATGTGTTGTGTTGTTTTGTCTTGTCTTGTCTTGTTTGGTCTTGTCTTGTCTTGTCTTGTCTTGTCTTGTCTTGTCTTGTCTTGTCTTGTCTTGTCCTGTCATGTCATGTCATGTGTTGTTTTGTCTTGTCTTGTCTTGTCTTGTTTGGTCTTGTCTTGTCTTGTCTTGTCTTGTCTCGTCTTGTCTTGTCTTGTCTTGTCTTGTCTTGTCTTGTCTTGTCTTGTCTTGTCTTGTCTTGTCTTGTATTGTCTTGTCTTGTCTGGTCTTGTCTGGTCTTGTCTGGTCTTGTCTTTTTTTGTCTTGTCTTGTCTTGTCTTGTCTTGTCTTGTCTTGTCTTGTCCTGTCTTGTCTTGTCTTGTCTTGTCTTGTCTTGTCTTGTCTTGTCTTGTCTTGTCTTGTCTTGTCTTGTCTTGTCTTGTTTTGTCTTGTCTTGTCTTGTTTGTTCTTGTCTTGTCTTGTCTTGTCTTGACTTGTCTTGTCTTGTCTTGTCTTGTCTTGTCTTGTCTTGTCTTGTCTTGTCTTGTCTTGTCCTGTCTTGTCTTGTCTTTTCTTGTCTTGTCTTGTCTTGTCTTGTCATGTCATGTCTTGTCTTGTCTTGTCTTGTTTTGTCTTGTCTTGATTTGTCTTGTCATGTCTTGTCTTGTCTTGTCTTGTCTTGTCTTGTCTTGTCTTGTCTTGTCTTGTCTTGTCTTGTCTTGTCTTGTCTTGTCTTGTCTTGTCTTGTCTTGTCTTGTCTTGTCTTGTCTTGTCTTGTCTTGTCTTGTCTTGTCTTGTCTTGTCTTGTCTTGTCTTGTCTTGTCTTGTCATGTCATGTCTTGTCTTGTCTTGTCTTGTTTTGTTTTGTCTTGTCTTGTCTTGTCTTGTCTTGTCTTGTCTTGTCTTGTCTTGTCTTGTCTTGTCTTGTCTTGTCTTGTCTTGTCTTATTTTGTTTTGTCTTGTCTTGTCTTGTCTTGTCTTGTCATGTTTTGTCATGTCGTGCGTTGTGTTGTTTTGTCTTGTCTTGTTTTGTCTTGTCATGTCATGTCTTGTCTTGTCTTGTCTTGTCATGTCATGTCATGTCTTGTCTTATCTTGTCTTGTTTTGTCTTGTCTTGTCTTGTTTTGTCTTTTCTTGTCTTGTCTTGTCTTGTCTTGTCTTGTCTTGTCTTGTCTTGTCTTGTCTTGTCTTGTCTTGTCTTGTCTTGTCTTGTCTTGTTTTGTCTTGTCTTGTCTTGATTTGTCTTGTCTTGTCTTGTCTTGTCATGTTTTGTCATGTCGTGCGTTGTGTTGTTTTGTCTTGTCTTGTTTTGTCTTGTCATGTCATGTCTTGTCTTGTCTTGTCTTGTCATGTCATGTCATGTCTTGTCTTATCTTGTCTTGTTTTGTCTTGTCTTGTCTTGTTTTGTCTTTTCTTGTCTTGTCTTGTCTTGTCTTGTCTTGTCTTGTCTTGTCTTGTCTTGTCTTGTCTTGTCTTGTTTTGTCTTGTCTTGTCTTGATTTGTCTTGTCATGTCTTGTCTTGTCTTGTCTGGTCTTGTCTTGTCTTGTCTTGTCTTGTCTTGTCTTTTCTTGTCTTGTCTTGTCTTGTCTTGTCTTGTCTTGTCATGTCATGTCTTGTCTTGTCTTGTCTTGTCTTGTTTTGTCTTGTCTTGTCTTGTCTTGTCTTGTCTTGTCTTGTCTTGTCTTGTCTTGTCTTGTCTTGTCTTGTCTTGTCTTGTCTTGTCTTGTCTTGTCTTGTCTTGTCTTGTCTTGTCTTGTCTTGTTTTGTCTTGTCTTGTCTTGATTTGTCTTGTCTTGTCTTGTCTTGTCTTGTCTTGTCTTGTCTTGTCTTGTCTTGTCCTGTCTTGTCTTGTCTTTTCTTGTCTTGTCTTGTCTTGTCTTGTCATGTCATGTCTTGTCTTGTCTTGTCTTGTTTTGTCTTGTCTTGATTTGTCTTGTCATGTCTTGTCTTGTCTTGTCTTGTCTTGTCTTGTCTTGTCTTGTCTTGTCGTGTCTTGTCTTGTCTTGTCTTGTCTTGTCTTGTCTTGTCTTGTCTTGTCTTGTCTTGTCTTGTCTTGTCTTGTCTTGTCTTGTCTTGTCTTGTCTTGTCTTGTCTTGCCTTGTCTTGTCTTGTCCTGTCGTGTGTTGTGTTGTTTTGTCTTGTCTTGTCTTGTCTTGTCTTGTTTTGTCTTGTCTTGTCTTGATTTGTCTTGTCATGTCTTGTCTTGTCTTGTCTTGTCTTGTCTTGTCTCGTCATGTCTTGTCTTGTCTTGTCTTGTCTTGTCTTGTCTTGTCTTGTCTTGTCTTGTCTTGTCTTGTCTTGTCTTGTCTTGTCTTGTCTTGTCTTGTCTTGTCTTGTCTTGTCTTGTCTTGTCTTGTCTTGTCTTGTCTTATCTTGTCTTGTCTTGTCTTGCCTTGTCTTGTCTTGTCCTGTCGTGTGTTGTCTTGTCTTGTCTTGTCTTGTCTTGTCTTGTCTTGCCTTGTCTTGTCTTGTCCTGTCTTGTCCTGTCGTGTGTTGTGTTGTTTTGTCTTGTTTTGTCTTGTCTTGTTTTGCCTTGTCATGTCATGTCTTGCCTTGTCTTGTCTTGTCTTGTCTTGTCTTGTCTTGTCATGTCATGTCATGTCTTGTCATGTCGTGCGTTGTGTTGTTTTGTCTTGTCTTGTTTTGTCTTGTCATGTCATGTCTTGTCTTGTCTTGTCTTGTCATGTCATGTCATGTCATGTCTTGTCTTATCTTGTCTTGTCTTGTCTTGTCTTGTCTTGTCTTGTCTTGTCTTGTCTTGTCTTGTCTTGTCTTGTCTTGTCTTGTCTTGTCTTGTCTTGTCTTGTCTTGTCTTGTCTTGTCTTGTCTTGTCTTGTCTTGTCTTGTCTTGTCTTGTCTTGTCTTGTCTTGTCTTGTCTTGTCTTGTCTTGTCTTGTCTTGTCTTGTCTTGTCTTGTCTTGTCTTGTCTTGTTTTGTCTTGTCTTGTCTTGATTTGTCTTGTCATGTCTTGTCTTGTCTTGTCTTGTCTTGTCTTGTCTTGTCTTGTCTTGTCTTGTCTTGCCTTGTCTTGTCTTGTCCTGTCGTGTGTTGTGTTGTTTTGTCTTGTCTTGTCTTGTTTTGTCTTGTCTTGTTTTGTCTTGTCATGTCATGTCTTGCCTTGTCTTGTCTTGTCTTGTCTTGTCTTGTCTTGCCTTGTCTTGTCTTGTCCTGTCTTGTCCTGTCGTGTGTTGTGTTGTTTTGTCTTGTCATGTCATGTCTTGTCTTGTCTTGTCTTGTCTTATCTTGTCATGTCATGTCTTGTCTTGTCTTGTCTTGTCTTGTTTTGTCTTGTCTTGTCTTGTCTTGTCTTGTCTTGTCTTGTCTTGTCTTGTCTTGTCTTGTCTTGTCTTGTCTTGTCTTGTCTTGTCTTGTCTTGTCTTGTCTTGTCTTGTCTTGTTTTGTCTTGTCTTGTCTTGATTTGTCTTGTCATGTCTTGTCTTGTCTTGTCTTGTCTTGTCTTGTCTTGTCTTGTCTTGTCTTGTCTTGTCTTGCCTTGTCTTGTCTTGTCCTGTCGTGTGTTGTGTTGTTTTGTCTTGTCTTGTCTTGTTTTGTCTTGTCTTGTTTTGTCTTGTCATGTCATGCCTTGCCTTTTCTTGTCTTGTTTTGTCTTGTCTTGTCTTGTCTTGTCTTGTCTTGCCTTGTCTTGTCATGTCGTGTGTTCTGTTGTTTTGTCTTGTCTTGTTGTGTATTGTCATGTCTTTTATTGTCTTGTCTTGTCATGTCATGTCATGTCATGTCGTGTGTTCTGTTGTTTAGTGTTGTTTTGTCTTGTCATGTCTTGTCTTGTCTAGTCTTGTCTTGTCTTGTCATTCTTGTCTTGTCTTGTCTTGTCTTGTCTTGTCTTGTCTTGTCTTGTCTTGTCTTGTCTTGTCTTGTCTTGTCTTGTTTTATCTTGTCTTGTCTTGTCTTGTCATGTCGTGTCATGTCATGTGTTGTGTTGTTTTGTCTTGTTTTGTCTTGTCTTGTCTTGTCTTGTCTTGGCTTGTTTTGTCTTGTCTTGTCTTGTCTTGTCTTGTCTTGTCATGTCGTGTCATGTCATGTGTTGTGTTGTTTTGTCTTGTTTTGTCATGTTTTGTCTTGTCTTGTCTTGTCTTGTCTTGTCTTGTGATGTCTTGTCTGGTCTTGTCTGGTCTTGTCTTGTCTTGTCTTGTCTTGTCTTGTCTTGTCTTGTCTTGTCTTGTCTTGTCTTGTCTTGTCTTGTCTTGTCTTGTCTTGTCTTGTCTTGTCTTGTCTTTTCTTGTCTTGTCTTGTCTTGTCATGTCATGTCTTGTCTTGTCTTGTCTTGTCTTGTTTTGTCTTGTCTTGTCTTGTCTTGTCTTGTCTTGTCTTGTCTTGTCTTGTCTTGTCTTGTCTTGTCTTGTCTTGTCTTGTCTTGTCTTGTCTTGTCTTGTCTTGTCTTGTCTTGTCTTGTCTTGTCTTGTCTTGTCTTGTCTTGTCTTGTCTTGTCTTGTCTTGTCTTGTCTTGTCTTGTCTTGTCGTGTCTTGTCTTGTCTTGTCTTGTCTTGTCTTGTCTTGTCTTGTCTTGTCTTGTCTTGTCTTGTCTTGTCTTGTCTTGTCTTGTCTTGTTTTGTCTTGTCTTGTCTTGATTTGTCATGTCTTGTCTTGTCTTGTCTTGTCTTGTCTTGTCTTGCCTTGTCTTGTCTTGTCCTGTCGTGTGTTGTGTTGTTTTGTCTTGTCTTGTCTTGTTTTGTCTTGTCTTGCCTTGTCTTGTCTTGTCCTGTCGTGTGTTGTGTTGTTTTGTCTTGTCTTGTCTTGTTTTGTCTTGTCTTGTTTTGTCTTGTCATGTCATGTCTTGCCTTGTCTTGTCTTGTCTTGTCTTGTCTTGTCTTGTCTTGTCATGTCATGTCATGTCATGTCTTGTCATGTCGTGTGTTGTGTTGTTTTGTCTTGTCTTGTCTGGTCTTGTCTTGTCTTGTCTTGTCTTGTCTTGTCTTGTCTTGTCTTGTCTTGTCTTTTCTTGTCTTGTCTTGTCTTGTCTTGTCTTGTCTTGTCTTGTCTTGTCATGTCATGTCTTGTCTTGTCTTGTCTTGTTTTGTCTTGTCTTGTCTTGTCTTGTCTTGTCTTGTCTTGTCTTGTCTTGTCTTGTCTTGTCTTGTCTTATCTTGTCTTGTCTTGTCTTGTCTTGTCTTGTCTTGTCTTGCCTTGTCTTGTCTTGTCCTGTCGTGTGTTGTGTTGTTTTGTCTTGTCTTGTCTTGTTTTGTCTTGTCTTGTTTTGTCTTGTCATGTCATGTCTTGCCTTGTCTTGTCTTGTCTTGTCTTGTCTTGTCATGTCATGTCATGTCATGTCTTGTCATGTCGTGTGTTGTGTTGTTTTGTCTTGTCTGGTCTTGTCTTGTCTTGTCTTGTCTTGTCTTGTCTTGTTTTGTCTTGTCTTGTCTTGATTTGTCTTGTCATGTCTTGTCTTGTCTTGTCTTGTCTTGTCTTGTCTTGTCTTGTCTTGTCTTGTCTTGCCTTGTCTTGTCTTGCCCTGTCGTGTGTTGTGTTGTTTTGTCTTGTCTTGCCTTGTTTAGTCTTGTCTTGTTTTGTCTTGTCATGTCATGTCTTGCCTTGTCTTGTCTTGTCTTGTCTTGTCTTGTCTTGTCTTGTCATGTCATGTCATGTCTTGTCATGTCGTGCGTTGTGTTGTCTTGTCTTGTCTTGTCATGTCATGTCATGTCTTGTCTTATCTTGTCTTGTTTTGTCTTGTCTTGTCTTGTTTTGTCTTTTCTTGTCTTGTCTTGTCTTGTCTTGTCTTGTCTTGTCTTGTCTTGTCTTGTCATGTCATGTCATGTCTTGTCTTGTCTTGTCTTGTTTTGTCTTGTCTTGTCTTGTCTTGTCTTGTCTTGTCTTGTCTTGTCTTGTCTTGTCCTGTCTTGTCTTGTCTTGTCTTGTTTTGTCTTGTCTTGTCTTGTCTTGTCTTGTCTTGTCTTGTCTTGTCTTGTCTTGTCTTGTCTTGTCTTGTCTTGTCTTGTCTTGTCTTGTCTTGTCTTGTCTTGTCTTGTCTTGTCTTGTCTTGTCTTGTCTTGTCTTGTCTTGTCTTGTCTTGTCTTGTCTTGTCTTGTCTTGTCTTGTCTTGTCTTGTCTTGTCTTGTCTTGTCTTGTCTTGTCTTGTCTTGTCTTGTCTTGTCTTGTCTTGTCTTGTCTTGTCTTGTCTTGTCTTGTCTTGTCTTGTCTTGTCTTGTCTTGTCTTGTCTTGTCTTGTCTTGTCTTGTCTTGTCTTGTCTTGTCTTGTCTTGTCTTGTCTTGTCTTGTCGTGTGTTGTGTTGTTTTGTCTTGTCTTGTCTTGTCTTGTCTTGTCCTGTCGTGTGTTGTGTTGTTTTGTCTTGTCTTGTCTTGTTTTGTCTTGTCTTGTTTTGTCTTGTCATGTCATGTCTTGCCTTGTCTTGTCTTGTCTTGTCTTGTCTTGTCTTGTCTTGCCTTGTCTTGTCTTGTCCTGTCTTGTCTTGTCTTGTCTTGTCTTGTCTTGCCTTGTCTTGTCTTGTCTTGTCATGTCTTGTCTTGTCTTGTCTTGTCTTGTCTTGTCTTGTCTTGTCTTGTCTTGTCTTGCCTTGTCTTGTCTTGTCCTGTCGTGTGTTGTGTTGTTTTGTCTTGTCTTGTCTTGTTTTGTCTTGTCTTGTTTTGTCTTGTCATGTCATGTCTTGCCTTGTCTTGTCTTGTTTTGTCTTGTCTTGTCTTGTCTTGTCTTGTCTTGTCATGTCGTGTGTTCTGTTGTTTTGTCTTGTCTTGTTGTGTATTGTCATGTCTTTTATTGTCTTGTCTTGTCATGTCATGTCATGTCATGTCATGTCGTGTGTTCTGTTGTTTAGTGTTGTTTTGTCTTGTCATGTCTTGTCTTGTCTAGTCTTGTCTTGTCTTGTCATTCTTGTCTTGTCTTGTCTTGTCTTGTCTTGTCTTGTCTTGTCTTGTCTTGTCTTGTCTTGTCTTGTCTTGTCTTGTCTTGTCTTGTCTTGTCTTGTCTTGTCTTGTTTTATCTTGTCTTGTCTTGTCTTGTCATGTCGTGTCATGTCATGTGTTGTGTTGTTTTGTCTTGTTTTGTCTTGTCTTGTCTTGTCTTGGCTTGTTTTGTCTTGTCTTGTCTTGTCTTGTCTTGTCTTGTCTTGTCATGTCGTGTCATGTCATGTGTTGTGTTGTTTTGTCTTGTTTTGTCATGTTTTGTCTTGTCTTGTCTTGTCTTGTCTTGTCTTGTCTTGTCTTGTCTTGTCTGGTCTTGTCTTGTCTTGTCTTGTCTTGTCTTATCTTGTCTTGTCTTGTCTTGTCTTGTCTTGTCTTGTCTTGTCTTGTCTTGTCTTGTCTTTTCTTGTCTTGTCTTGTCTTGTCATGTCATGTCTTGTCTTGTCTTGTCTTGTCTTGTTTTGTCTTGTCTTGTCTTGTCTTGTCTTGTCTTGTCTTGTCTTGTCTTGTCTTGTCTTGTCTTGTCTTGTCTTGTCTTGTCTTGTCTTGTCTTGTCTTGTCTTGTCTTGTCTTGTCTTGTCTTGTCTTGTCTTGTCTTGTCCTGTCTTGTCTTGTTTTGTCTTGTCTTGTTTTGTCTTGTCTTGTCTTTTCTTGTCTTGTCTTGTCTTGTCTTGTCTTGTCTTGTCTTGTCTTGTCTTGTTTTGTCTTGTCTTGTCTTGTCTTGTCTTGTCTTGTCTTGTCTTGTCTTGTCTTGTCTTGTCTTGTCTTGTCTTGTCTTGTCTTGTCTTGTCTTGTCTTGTCTTGTCTTGTCTTGTCTTGTCTTGTCTTGTCTTGTCTTGTCTTGTCTTGTCTTGTCTTGTCTTGTCTTGTCTTGTCTTGTCTTGTCTTGTCTTGTCTTGTCTTGTCTTGTCTTGTCTTGTCTTGTCTTGTCTTGTCTTGTCTTGTCTTGTCTTGTCTTGTCTTATCTTGTCTTGTCTTGTCTTGTCTTGTCTTGTCTTGTCTTGTCTTGTCTTGTCTTGTCTTTTCTTGTCTTGTCTTGTCTTGTCATGTCATGTCTTGTCTTGTCTTGTCTTGTCTTGTTTTGTCTTGTCTTGTCTTGTCTTGTCTTGTCTTGTCTTGTCTTGTCTTGTCTTGTCTTGTCTTGTCTTGTCTTGTCTTGTCTTGTCTTGTCTTGTCTTGTCTTGTCTTGTCTTGTCTTGTCTTGTCTTGTCTTGTCTTGTCTTGTCCTGTCTTGTCTTGTTTTGTCTTGTCTTGTTTTGTCTTGTCTTGTCTTTTCTTGTCTTGTCTTGTCTTGTCTTGTCTTGTCTTGTTTTGTCTTGTCTTGTCTTGTCTTGTCTTGTCTTGTCTTGTCTTGTCTTGTCTTGTCTTGTCTTGTCTTGTCTTGTCTTGTCTTGTCTTGTCTTGTCTTGTCTTGTCTTGTCTTGTCTTGTCTTGTCTTGTCTTGTCTTGTCTTGTCTTGTCTTGTCTTGTCTTGTCTTGTCTTGTCTTGTCTTGTTTTGTCTTGTCTTGTCTTGTCTTGTCTTGTCTTGTCTTGTCTTGTCTTGTCTTGTCTTGTCTTGTCTTGTCTTGTCTTGTCTTGTCTTGTCTTGTCTTGTCTTGTCTTGTCTTGTCTTGTCTTGTCTTGTCTTGTCTTGTCTTGTCTTGTCTTGTCTTGTCTTGTCTTGTCTTGTCTTGTCTTGTCTTGTCTTGTCTTGTCTTGTCTTGTCTTGTCTTGTCTTGTCTTGTCTTGTCTTGTCTTGTCTTGTCTTGTCTTGTCTTGTCTTGTCTTGTCTTGTCTTGTCTTGTCTTGTCTTGTCTTGTCTTGTCTTGTCTTGTCTTGTCTTGTCTTGTCTTGTCTTGTCTTGTCTTGTCTTGTCTTGTCTTGTCTTGTCTTGTCTTGTCTTGTCTTGTCTTGTCTTGTCTTGTCTTGTCTTGTCTTGTCTTGTCTTGTCTTGTCTTGTCTTGTCTTGTCTTGTCTTTTCTTGTCTTGTCTTGTCTTGTCTTGTCATGTCATGTCTTGTCTTGTCTTGTCTTGTTTTGTCTTGTCTTGATTTGTCTTGTCATGTCTTGTCTTGTCTTGTCTTGTCTTGTCTTGTCTTGTCTTGTCTTGTCTTGTCTTGTCTTGTCTTGTCTTGTCTTGTCTTGTCTTGTCTTGTCTTGTCTTGTCTTGTCTTGTCTTGTCTTGTCTTGTCTTGTCTTGTCTTGTCTTGTCTTGTCTTGTCTTGTCATGTCATGTCTTGTCTTGTCTTGTCTTGTTTTGTTTTGTCTTGTCTTGTCTTGTCTTGTCTTGTCTTGTCTTGTCTTGTCTTGTCTTGTCTTGTCTTGTCTTGTCTTGTCTTGTCTTGTCTTGTCTTGTCTTATTTTGTTTTGTCTTGTCTTGTCTTGTCTTGTCTTGTCATGTTTTGTCATGTCGTGCGTTGTGTTGTTTTGTCTTGTCTTGTTTTGTCTTGTCATGTCATGTCTTGTCTTGTCTTGTCTTGTCATGTCATGTCATGTCTTGTCTTATCTTGTCTTGTTTTGTCTTGTCTTGTCTTGTTTTGTCTTTTCTTGTCTTGTCTTGTCTTGTCTTGTCTTGTCTTGTCTTGTCTTGTCTTGTCTTGTCTTGTTTTGTCTTGTCTTGTCTTGATTTGTCTTGTCTTGTCTTGTCTTGTCATGTTTTGTCATGTCGTGCGTTGTGTTGTTTTGTCTTGTCTTGTTTTGTCTTGTCATGTCATGTCTTGTCTTGTCTTGTCTTGTCATGTCATGTCATGTCTTGTCTTATCTTGTCTTGTTTTGTCTTGTCTTGTCTTGTTTTGTCTTTTCTTGTCTTGTCTTGTCTTGTCTTGCCTTGTCTTGTCTTGTCTTGTCTTGTCTTGTCTTGTCTTGTCTTGTTTTGTCTTGTCTTGTCTTGATTTGTCTTGTCATGTCTTGTCTTGTCTTGTCTGGTCTTGTCTTGTCTTGTCTTGTCTTGTCTTGTCTTTTCTTGTCTTGTCTTGTCTTGTCTTGTCTTGTCTTGTCATGTCATGTCTTGTCTTGTCTTGTCTTGTCTTGTTTTGTCTTGTCTTGTCTTGTCTTGTCTTGTCTTGTCTTGTCTTGTCTTGTCTTGTCTTGTCTTGTCTTGTCTTGTCTTGTCTTGTCTTGTCTTGTCTTGTCTTGTCTTGTCTTGTCTTGTCTTGTCTTGTCTTGTTTTGTCTTGTCTTGTCTTGATTTGTCTTGTCATGTCTTGTCTTGTCTTGTCTTGTCTTGTCTTGTCTTGTCTTGTCTTGTCTTGTCTTGTCTTGTCTTGTCTTGCCTTGTCTTGTCTTGTCCTGTCGTGTGTTGTGTTGTTTTGTCTTGTCTTGTCTTGTTTTGTCTTGTCTTGTTTTGTCTTGTCATGTCATGTCTTGCCTTGTCTTGTCTTGTCTTGTCTTGTCTTGTCTTGTCTTGCCTTGTCTTGTCTTGTCCTGTCTTGTCCTGTCGTGTGTTGTGTTGTTTTGTCTTGTCTTGTCTTGTTTTGTCTTGTCTTGTTTTGTCTTGTCATGTCATGTCTTGCCTTGTCTTGTCTTGTCTTGTCTTGTCTTGTCTTGTCATGTCATGTCATGTCTTGTCATGTCGTGCGTTGTGTTGTTTTGTCTTGTCTTGTTTTGTCTTGTCATGTCATGTCTTGTCTTGTCTTGTCTTGTCATGTCATGTCATGTCATGTCTTGTCTTATCTTGTCTTGTCTTGTCTTGTCTTGTCTTGTCTTGTCTTGTCTTGTCTTGTCTTGTCTTGTCTTGTCTTGTCTTGTCTTGTCTTGTCTTGTCTTGTCTTGTCTTGTCTTGTCTTGTCTTGTCTTGTCTTGTCTTGTCTTGTCTTGTCTTGTCTTGTCTTGTCTTGTCTTGTTTTGTCTTGTCTTGTCTTGATTTGTCTTGTCATGTCTTGTCTTGTCTTGTCTTGTCTTGTCTTGTCTTGTCTTGTCTTGTCTTGTCTTGTCTTGTCTTGCCTTGTCTTGTCTTGTCCTGTCGTGTGTTGTGTTGTTTTGTCTTGTCTTGTCTTGTTTTGTCTTGTCTTGTTTTGTCTTGTCATGTCATGTCTTGCCTTGTCTTGTCTTGTCTTGTCTTGTCTTGTCTTGCCTTGTCTTGTCTTGTCCTGTCTTGTCCTGTCGTGTGTTGTGTTGTTTTGTCTTGTCATGTCATGTCTTGTCTTGTCTTGTCTTGTCTTATCTTGTCATGTCATGTCTTGTCTTGTCTTGTCTTGTCTTGTTTTGTCTTGTCTTGTCTTGTCTTGTCTTGTCTTGTCTTGTCTTGTCTTGTCTTGTCTTGTCTTGTCTTGTCTTGTCTTGTCTTGTCTTGTCTTGTCTTGTCTTGTCTTGTTTTGTCTTGTCTTGTCTTGATTTGTCTTGTCATGTCTTGTCTTGTCTTGTCTTGTCTTGTCTTGTCTTGTCTTGTCTTGTCTTGTCTTGTCTTGCCTTGTCTTGTCTTGTCCTGTCGTGTGTTGTGTTGTTTTGTCTTGTCTTGTCTTGTTTTGTCTTGTCTTGTTTTGTCTTGTCATGTCATGTCTTGCCTTTTCTTGTCTTGTTTTGTCTTGTCTTGTCTTGTCTTGTCTTGTCTTGTCTTGTCTTGTCATGTCGTGTGTTCTGTTGTTTTGTCTTGTCTTGTTGTGTATTGTCATGTCTTTTATTGTCTTGTCTTGTCATGTCATGTCATGTCATGTCGTGTGTTCTGTTGTTTAGTGTTGTTTTGTCTTGTCATGTCTTGTCTTGTCTAGTCTTGTCTTGTCTTGTCATTCTTGTCTTGTCTTGTCTTGTCTTGTCTTGTCTTGTCTTGTCTTGTCTTGTCTTGTCTTGTCTTGTTTTATCTTGTCTTGTCTTGTCTTGTCATGTCGTGTCATGTCATGTGTTGTGTTGTTTTGTCTTGTTTTGTCTTGTCTTGTCTTGTCTTGGCTTGTTTTGTCTTGTCTTGTCTTGTCTTGTCTTGTCTTGTCATGTCGTGTCATGTCATGTGTTGTGTTGTTTTGTCTTGTTTTGTCATGTTTTGTCTTGTCTTGTCTTGTCTTGTCTTGTGATGTCTTGTCTGGTCTTGTCTGGTCTTGTCTTGTCTTGTCTTGTCTTGTCTTGTCTTGTCTTGTCTTGTCTTGTCTTGTCTTGTCTTGTCTTGTCTTGTCTTGTCTTGTCTTGTCTTGTCTTTTCTTGTCTTGTCTTGTCTTGTCATGTCATGTCTTGTCTTGTCTTGTCTTGTCTTGTTTTGTCTTGTCTTGTCTTGTCTTGTCTTGTCTTGTCTTGTCTTGTCTTGTCTTGTCTTGTCTTGTCTTGTCTTGTCTTGTCTTGTCTTGTCTTGTCTTGTCTTGTCTTGTCTTGTCTTGTCTTGTCTTGTCTTGTCTTGTCTTGTCTTGTCTTGTCTTGTCTTGTCTTGTCTTGTCTTGTCTTGTCTTGTCTTGTCTTGTCTTGTCTTGTCGTGTCTTGTCTTGTCTTGTCTTGTCTTGTCTTGTCTTGTCTTGTCTTGTCTTGTCTTGTCTTGTCTTGTCTTGTCTTGTCTTGTTTTGTCTTGTCTTGTCTTGATTTGTCATGTCTTGTCTTGTCTTGTCTTGTCTTGTCTTGTCTTGCCTTGTCTTGTCTTGTCCTGTCGTGTGTTGTGTTGTTTTGTCTTGTCTTGTCTTGTTTTGTCTTGTCTTGCCTTGTCTTGTCTTGTCCTGTCGTGTGTTGTGTTGTTTTGTCTTGTCTTGTCTTGTTTTGTCTTGTCTTGTTTTGTCTTGTCATGTCATGTCTTGCCTTGTCTTGTCTTGTCTTGTCTTGTCTTGTCTTGTCTTGTCATGTCATGTCATGTCATGTCTTGTCATGTCGTGTGTTGTGTTGTTTTGTCTTGTCTTGTCTGGTCTTGTCTTGTCTTGTCTTGTCTTGTCTTGTCTTGTCTTGTCTTGTCTTGTCTTGTCTTTTCTTGTCTTGTCTTGTCTTGTCTTGTCTTGTCTTGTCTTGTCTTGTCATGTCACGTCTTGTCTTGTCTTGTCTTGTTTTGTCTTGTCTTGTCTTGTCTTGTCTTGTCTTGTCTTGTCTTGTCTTGTCTTGTCTTGTCTTATCTTGTCTTGTCTTGTCTTGTCTTGTCTTGTCTTGTCTTGCCTTGTCTTGTCTTGTCCTGTCGTGTGTTGTGTTGTTTTGTCTTGTCTTGTCTTGTTTTGTCTTGTCTTGTTTTGTCTTGTCATGTCATGTCTTGCCTTGTCTTGTCTTGTCTTGTCTTGTCTTGTCTTGTCATGTCATGTCATGTCATGTCTTGTCATGTCGTGTGTTGTGTTGTTTTGTCTTGTCTGGTCTTGTCTTGTCTTGTCTTGTCTTGTCTTGTCTTGTCTTGTTTTGTCTTGTCTTGTCTTGATTTGTCTTGTCATGTCTTGTCTTGTCTTGTCTTGTCTTGTCTTGTCTTGTCTTGTCTTGTCTTGCCTTGTCTTGTCTTGCCCTGTCGTGTGTTGTGTTGTTTTGTCTTGTCTTGCCTTGTTTAGTCTTGTCTTGTTTTGTCTTGTCATGTCATGTCTTGCCTTGTCTTGTCTTGTCTTGTCTTGTCTTGTCTTGTCATGTCATGTCATGTCTTGTCATGTCGTGCGTTGTGTTGTCTTGTCTTGTCTTGTCATGTCATGTCATGTCTTGTCTTATCTTGTCTTGTTTTGTCTTGTCTTGTCTTGTTTTGTCTTTTCTTGTCTTGTCTTGTCTTGTCTTGTCTTGTCTTGTCTTGTCTTGTCTTGTCTTGTCATGTCATGTCTTGTCTTGTCTTGTCTTGTTTTGTCATGTCTTGTCTTGTCTTGTCTTGTCTTGTCTTGTCTTGTCTTGTCTTGTCCTGTCTTGTCTTGTCTTGTCTTGTTTTGTCTTGTCTTGTCTTGTCTTGTCTTGTCTTGTCTTGTCTTGTCTTGTCTTGTCTTGTCTTGTCTTGTCTTGTCTTGTCTTGTCTTGTCTTGTCTTGTCTTGTCTTGTCTTGTCTTGTCTTGTCTTGTCTTGTCTTGTCTTGTCTTGTCTTGTCTTGTCTTGTCTTGTCTTGTCTTGTCTTGTCTTGTCTTGTCTTGTCTTGTCTTGTCTTGTCTTGTCTTGTCTTGTCTTGTCTTGTCTTGTCTTGTCTTGTCTTGTCTTGTCTTGTCTTGTCTTGTCTTGTCTTGTCTTGTCTTGTCTTGTCTTGTCTTGTCTTGTCTTGTCTTGTCTTGTCTTGTCTTGTCTTGTCTTGTCTTGTCGTGTGTTGTGTTGTTTTGTCTTGTCTTGTCTTGTCTTGTCTTGTCTTGTCTTGTCCTGTCGTGTGTTGTGTTGTTTTGTCTTGTCTTGTCTTGTTTTGTCTTGTCTTGTTTTGTCTTGTCATGTCATGTCTTGCCTTGTCTTGTCTTGTCTTGTCTTGTCTTGTCTTGTCTTGCCTTGTCTTGTCTTGTCCTGTCTTGTCCTGTCGTGTGTTGTGTTGTTTTGTCTTGTCATGTCATGTCTTGTCTTGTCTTGTCTTGTCTTGTCTTGTCTTGTCTTGTCGTGTGTTGTGTTGTTTTGTCTTGTCTGGTCTTGTCTTGTCTTGTCTTGTCTTGTCTTGTCTTGTCTTGTTTTGTCTTGTCTTGTCTTGATTTGTCTTGTCATGTCTTGTCTTGTCTTGTCTTGTCTTGTCTTGTCTTGTCTTGTCTTGTCTTGCCTTGTCTTGTCTTGCCCTGTCGTGTGTTGTGTTGTTTTGTCTTGTCTTGCCTTGTTTAGTCTTGTCTTGTTTTGTCTTGTCATGTCATGTCTTGCCTTGTCTTGTCTTGTCTTGTCTTGTCTTGTCTTGTCATGTCATGTCATGTCTTGTCATGTCGTGCGTTGTGTTGTCTTGTCTTGTCTTGTCATGTCATGTCATGTCTTGTCTTATCTTGTCTTGTTTTGTCTTGTCTTGTCTTGTTTTGTCTTTTCTTGTCTTGTCTTGTCTTGTCTTGTCTTGTCTTGTCTTGTCTTGTCTTGTCATGTCATGTCTTGTCTTGTCTTGTCTTGTTTTGTCATGTCTTGTCTTGTCTTGTCTTGTCTTGTCTTGTCTTGTCTTGTCTTGTCCTGTCTTGTCTTGTCTTGTCTTGTTTTGTCTTGTCTTGTCTTGTCTTGTCTTGTCTTGTCTTGTCTTGTCTTGTCTTGTCTTGTCTTGTCTTGTCTTGTCTTGTCTTGTCTTGTCTTGTCTTGTCTTGTCTTGTCTTGTCTTGTCTTGTCTTGTCTTGTCTTGTCTTGTCTTGTCTTGTCTTGTCTTGTCTTGTCTTGTCTTGTCTTGTCTTGTCTTGTCTTGTCTTGTCTTGTCTTGTCTTGTCTTGTCTTGTCTTGTCTTGTCTTGTCTTGTCTTGTCTTGTCTTGTCTTGTCTTGTCTTGTCTTGTCTTGTCTTGTCTTGTCTTGTCTTGTCTTGTCTTGTCTTGTCTTGTCTTGTCTTGTCGTGTGTTGTGTTGTTTTGTCTTGTCTTGTCTTGTCTTGTCTTGTCTTGTCTTGTCCTGTCGTGTGTTGTGTTGTTTTGTCTTGTCTTGTCTTGTTTTGTCTTGTCTTGTTTTGTCTTGTCATGTCATGTCTTGCCTTGTCTTGTCTTGTCTTGTCTTGTCTTGTCTTGTCTTGCCTTGTCTTGTCTTGTCCTGTCTTGTCCTGTCGTGTGTTGTGTTGTTTTGTCTTGTCATGTCATGTCTTGTCTTGTCTTGTCTTGTCTTGTCTTGTCTTGTCTTGTCTTGTCTTGTCTTGTCTTGTCTTGTCTTGTCTTGTCTTGTCTTGTCTTGTCTTGTCTTGTCTTGTCATGTCATGTCTTGTCTTGTCTTGTCTTGTCTTGTTTTGTCTTGTCTTGTCTTGTCTTGTCTTGTCTTGTCTTGTCTTGTCTTGTCTTGTCTTGTCTTGTCTTGTCTTGTCTTGTCTTGTCTTGTCTTGTTTTGTCTTGTCTTGTCTTGATTTGTCTTGTCATGTCTTGTCTTGTCTTGTCTTGTCTTGTCTTGTCTTGTCTTGTCTTGTCTTGTCTTGTCTTGTCTTGTCCTGTCGTGTGTTGTGTTGTTTTGTCTTGTCTTGTCTTGTTTTGTCTTGTCTTGTTTTGTCTTGTCATGTCATGTCTTGCCTTGTCTTGTCTTGTTTTGTCTTGTCTTGTCTTGTCTTGTCTTGTCTTGTCATGTCGTGTGTTCTGTTGTTTTGTCTTGCCTTGTTGTGTATTGTCATGTCTTTTATTGTCTTGTCTTGTCATGTCATGTCATGTCATGTCATGTCGTGTGTTCTGTTGTTTAGTGTTGTTTTGTCTTGTCATGTCTTGTCTTGTCTAGTCTTGTCTTGTCTTGTCATTCTTGTCTTGTCTTGTCTTGTCTTGTCTTGTCTTGTCTTGTCTTGTCTTGTCTTGTCTTGTCTTGTCTTGTCTTGTCTTGTCTTGTCTTGTCTTGTCTTGTCTTGTCTTGTCTTGTCTTGTCTTGTCGTGTGTTGTGTTGTTTTGTCATGTCTTGTCTTGTCTTGTCTTGTCTTGTCTTGTCTTGTCTTGTCTTGTCTTGTCTTGTCTTGTCTTGTCTTGTCTTGTCTTGTCTTGTCTTGTCTTGTCTTGTCTTGTCTTGTCTTGTCTTGTCTTGTCTTGTCTTGTCTTGTCTTGTTTTGTCATGTCTTGTCTTGTCTTGTCTTGTCTTGTCTTGTCTTGTCTTGTCTTGTCTTGTCTTGTCTTGTCTTGTCTTGTCTTGTCTTGTCTTGTCTTGTCTTGTCTTGTCGTGTGTTGTGTTGTTTTGTCTTGTCTTGTCTTGTCTTGTCTTGTCTTGTCTTGTCCTGTCGTGTGTTGTGTTGTTTTGTCTTGTCTTGTCTTGTTTTGTCTTGTCTTGTTTTGTCTTGTCATGTCATGTCTTGCCTTGTCTTGTCTTGTCTTGTCTTGTCTTGTCTTGTCTTGTCTTGCCTTGTCTTGTCTTGTCCTGTCTTGTCCTGTCGTGTGTTGTGTTGTTTTGTCTTGTCATGTCTTGTCTTGTCTTGTCTTGTCTTGTCTTGTCTTGTCTTGTCTTGTCTTGTCTTGTCTTGTCTTGTCTTGTCTTGTCTTGTCATGTCATGTCTTGTCTTGTCTTGTCTTGTCTTGTTTTGTCTTGTCTTGTCTTGTCTTGTCTTGTCTTGCCTTGTCTTGTCTTGTCTTGTCTTGCCTTGTCTTGTCTTGTCTTGTCTTGTCTTGTCTTGTCTTGTCTTGTCTTGTCTTGTCTTGTCTTGTCTTGTCTTGTCTTGTCTTGTCTTGTTTTGTCTTGTCTTGTCTTGATTTGTCTTGTCATGTCTTGTCTTGTCTTGTCTTGTCTTGTCTTGTCTTGTCTTGTCTTGTCTTGCCTTGTCTTGTCTTGTCCTGTCGTGTGTTGTGTTGTTTTGTCTTGTCTTGTTTTGTCTTGTCTTGTTTTGTCTTGTCATGTCATGTCTTGCCTTGTCTTTTCTTGTTTTGTCTTGTCTTGTCTTGTCTTGTCGTGTCGTGTGTTCTGTTGTCTTGTCTTGTCTTGTTGTGTATTGTCATGTCTTTTATTGTCTTGTCTTGTCATGTCATGTCATGTCATGTCATGTCATGTCGTGTGTTCTGTTGTTTAGTGTTGTTTTGTCTTGTCATGTCTTGTCTTGTCTAGTCTTGTCTTGTCTTGTCATTCTTGTCTTGTCTTGTCTTGTCTTGTCTTGTCTTGTCTTGTCTTGTCTTGTCTTGTCTTGTCTTGTCTTGTCTTGTCTTGTCTTGTCTTGTCTTGTCTTGTCTTGTCTTGTCTTGTCTTGTCTTGTCTTGTCTTGTCTTGTCTTGTCTTGTCTTGTTTTATCTTGTCTTGTCTTGTCTTGTCATGTCGTGTCATGTCATGTGTTGTGTTGTTTTGTCTTGTTTTGTCTTGTCTTGTCTTGTCTTGGCTTGTTTTGTCTTGTCTTGTCTTGTCTTGTCTTGTCTTGTCTTGTCTTGTCATGTCGTGTCATGTCATGTGTTGTGTTGTTTTGTCTTGTTTTGTCATGTTTTGTCTTGTCTTGTCTTGTCTTGTCTTGTCTTGTCTTGTCTTGTCTTGTCTGGTCTTGTCTTGTCTTGTCTTGTCTTGTCTTATCTTGTCTTGTCTTGTCTTGTCTTGTCTTGTCTTGTCTTGTCTTGTCTTGTCTTGTCTTTTCTTGTCTTGTCTTGTCTTGTCATGTCATGTCTTGTCTTGTCTTGTCTTGTCTTGTTTTGTCTTGTCTTGTCTTTTCTTGTCTTGTCTTGTCTTGTCTTGTCTTGTCTTGTCTTGTCTTGTCTTGTCTTGTCTTGTCTTGTCTTGTCTTGTCTTGTCTTGTCTTGTCTTGTCTTGTCTTGTCTTGTCTTGTCTTGTCTTGTCTTGTCTTGTCTTGTCTTGTCTTGTCTTGTCTTGTCTTGTCTTGTCTTGTCTTGTCTTGTCTTGTCTTGTCTTGTCTTGTCTTGTCTTGTCTTGTCTTGTCTTGTCTTGTCTTGTCTTGTCTTGTCTTGTCTTGTCTTGTCTTGTCTTGTCTTGTCTTGTCTTGTCTTGTCTTGTCTTGTCTTGTCTTGTCTTGTCTTGTCTTGTCTTGTTTTGTCTTGTTTTGTCTTGTCTTGTCTTGATTTGTCTTGTCATGTCTTGTCTTGTCTTGTCTTGACTTGTCTTGTCTTGTCTTGTCTTGTCTTGCCTTGTCTTGTCCTGTCGTGTGTTGTGTTGTTTTGTCTTGTCTTGTCTTGTTTTGTCTTGTCTTGTCTTGTCTTGTCTTGTCTTGTCCTGTCGTGTGTTGTGTTGTTTTGTCTTGTCTTGTCTTGTTTTGTCTTGTCTTGTTTTGTCTTGTCATGTCATGTCTTGCCTTGTCTTGTCTTGTCTTGTCTTGTCTTGTCTTGTCTTGTCATGTCATGTCATGTCATGTCTTGTCATGTCGTGTGTTGTGTTGTTTTGTCTTGTCTTGTCTGGTCTTGTCTTGTCTTGTCTTGTCTTGTCTTGTCTTGTCTTGTCTTGTCTTGTCTTTTCTTGTCTTGTCTTGTCTTGTCTTGTCTTGTCTTGTCTTGTCTTGTCTTGTCTTGCCTTGTCTTGTCTTGTTTTGTCTTGTCTTGTCTTGTCTTGTCTTGTCTTGTCATGTCGTGTGTTCTGTTGTCTTGTCTTGTCTTGTTGTGTATTGTCATGTCTTTTATTGTCTTGTCTTGTCATGTCATGTCATGTCATGTCATGTCGTGTGTTCTGTTGTTTAGTGTTGTTTTGTCTTGTCATGTCTTGTCTTGTCTAGTCTTGTCTTGTCTTGTCATTCTTGTCTTGTCTTGTCTTGTCTTGTCTTGTCTTGTCTTGTCTTGTCTTGTCTTGTCTTGTCTTGTCTTGTCTTGTCTTGTCTTGTCTTGTCTTGTCTTGTCTTGTCTTGTCTTGTCTTGTCTTGTCTTGTCTTGTCTTGTCTTGTCTTGTTTTATCTTGTCTTGTCTTGTCTTGTCATGTCGTGTCATGTCATGTGTTGTGTTGTTTTGTCTTGTTTTGTCTTGTCTTGTCTTGTCTTGGCTTGTTTTGTCTTGTCTTGTCTTGTCTTGTCTTGTCTTGTCTTGTCTTGTCATGTCGTGTCATGTCATGTGTTGTGTTGTTTTGTCTTGTTTTGTCATGTTTTGTCTTGTCTTGTCTTGTCTTGTCTTGTCTTGTCTTGTCTTGTCTTGTCTTGTCTGGTCTTGTCTTGTCTTGTCTTGTCTTGTCTTATCTTGTCTTGTCTTGTCTTGTCTTGTCTTGTCTTGTCTTGTCTTGTCTTGTCTTGTCTTTTCTTGTCTTGTCTTGTCTTGTCATGTCATGTCTTGTCTTGTCTTGTCTTGTCTTGTCTTGTTTTGTCTTGTCTTGTCTTGTCTTGTCTTGTCTTGTCTTGTCTTGTCTTGTCTTGTCTTGTCTTGTCTTGTCTTGTCTTGTCTTGTCTTGTCTTGTCTTGTCTTGTCTTGTCTTGTCTTGTCTTGTCTTGTCTTGTCTTGTCTTGTCTTGTCTTGTCTTGTCTTGTCTTGTCTTGTCTTGTCTTGTCTTGTCTTGTCTTGTCTTGTCTTGTCTTGTCTTGTCTTGTCTTGTCTTGTCTTGTCTTGTCTTGTCTTGTCTTGTCTTGTCTTGTCTTGTCTTGTCTTGTCTTGTCTTGTCTTGTCTTGTCTTGTCTTGTCTTGTTTTGTCTTGTTTTGTCTTGTCTTGTCTTGATTTGTCTTGTCATGTCTTGTCTTGTCTTGTCTTGACTTGTCTTGTCTTGTCTTGTCTTGTCTTGCCTTGTCTTGTCCTGTCGTGTGTTGTGTTGTTTTGTCTTGTCTTGTCTTGTTTTGTCTTGTCTTGTCTTGTCTTGTCTTGTCTTGTCTTGTCCTGTCGTGTGTTGTGTTGTTTTGTCTTGTCTTGTCTTGTTTTGTCTTGTCTTGTTTTGTCTTGTCATGTCATGTCTTGCCTTGTCTTGTCTTGTCTTGTCTTGTCTTGTCTTGTCATGTCATGTCATGTCATGTCTTGTCATGTCGTGTGTTGTGTTGTTTTGTCTTGTCTTGTCTGGTCTTGTCTTGTCTTGTCTTGTCTTGTCTTGTCTTGTCTTGTCTTGTCTTGTCTTTTCTTGTCTTGTCTTGTCTTGTCTTGTCTTGTCTTGTCTTGTCTTGTCTTGTCTTGTCATGTCATGTCTTGTCTTGTCTTGTCTTGTTTTGTCTTGTCTTGTCTTGTCTTGTCTTGTCTTGTCTTGTCTTGTCTTGTCTTGTCTTATCTTGTCTTGTCTTGTCTTGTCTTGTCTTGTCTTGTCTTGCCTTGTCTTGTCCTGTCGTGTGTTGTGTTGTTTTGTCTTGCCTTGTCTTGTTTTGTCTTGTCTTGTTTTGTCTTGTCATGTCATGTCTTGCCTTGTCTTGTCTTGTCTTGTCTTGTCTTGTCTTGTTTTGTCTTGTCATGTCATGTCATGTCATGTCTTGTCATGTCGTGTGTTGTGTTGTTTTGTCTTGTCTGGTCTTGTCTTGTCTTGTCTTGTCTTGTCTTGTCTTGTCTTGTCTTGTCTTGTCTTTTCTTGTCTTGTCTTGTCTTGTCTTGTCTTGTCTTGTCTTGTCTTGTCTTGTCTTGTCTTGTCATGTCATGTCTTGTCTTGTCTTGTCTTGTTTTGTCTTGTCTTGTCTTGTCTTGTCTTGTCTTGTCTTGTCTTGTCTTGTCTTGTCTTGTCTTGTCTTGTCTTGTCTTGTCTTGTCTTATCTTATCTTGTCTTGTCTTGTCTTGTCTTGTCTTGTCTTGTCTTGTCTTGTCTTGTCTTGTCTTGTCTTGTCTTGTCTTGTCTTGTCTTGTCTTGTCTTGTCTTGTCTTGTCTTGTCTTGTCTTGTCTTGTTTTGTCTTGTCTTGTCTTGTCTTGATTTGTCTTGTCATGTCTTGTCTTGTCTTGTCTTGTCTTGTCTTGTCTTGTCTTGTCTTGTCTTGCCTTGTCTTGTCTTGTCCTGTCGTGTGTTGTGTTGTTTTGTCTTGTCTTGCCTTGTTTAGTCTTGTCTTGTTTTGTCTTGTCATGTCATGTCTTGCCTTGTCTTGTCTTGTCTTGTCTTGTCTTGTCTTGTCATGTCATGTCATGTCTTGTCATGTCGTGCGTTGTGTTGTCTTGTCTTGTCTTGTCATGTCATGTCATGTCTTGTCTTATCTTGTCTTGTTTTGTCTTGTCTTGTCTTGTCTTGTTTTGTCTTTTCTTGTCTTGTCTTGTCTTGTCTTGTCTTGTCTTGTCTTGTCTTGTCTTGTCATGTCATGTCTTGTCTTGTCTTGTTTTGTCTTGTCTTGTCTTGTCTTGTCTTGTCTTGTCTTGTCTTGTCTTGTCTTGTCTTGTCTTGTCTTGTCTTGTCTTGTCTTGTCTTGTCTTGTCTTGTCTTGTCTTGTCTTGTCTTGTCTTGTCTTGTCTTGTCTTGTCTTGTCTTGTCTTGTCTTGTCTTGTCTTGTCTTGTCTTGTCTTGTCTTGTCTTGTCTTGTCTTGTCTTGTCTTGTCTTGTCTTGTCTTGTCTTGTCTTGTCTTGTCTTGTCTTGTCTTGTCTTGTCTTGTCTTGTCTTGTCTTGTCTTGTCTTGTCTTGTCTTGTCTTGTCTTGTCTTGTCTTGTCTTGTCTTGTCTTGTCTTGTCTTGTCTTGTCTTGTCTTGTCTTGTCTTGTCTTGTCTTGTCTTGTCTTGTCTTGTCTTGTCTTGTCTTGTCTTGTCTTGTCTTGTCTTGTCTTGTCTTGTCTTGTCTTGTCTTGTCTTGTCTTGTCTTGTCTTGTCTTGTCTTGTCTTGTCTTGTCGTGTGTTGTGTTGTTTTGTCTTGTCTTGTCTTGTCTTGTCTTGTCTTGTCTTGTCTTGTCTTGTCTTGTCTTGTCTTGTCTTGTCTTGTCTTGTCTTGTCTTGTCTTGTCTTGTCTTGTCTTGTCTTGTCTTGTCTTGTCTTGTCTTGTCTTGTCTTGTCTTGTCTTGTCTTGTCTTGTCTTGTCTTGTCTTGTCTTGTCTTGTCTTGTCTTGTCTTGTCTTGTCTTGTCTTGTCTTGTCTTGTCTTGTCTTGTCTTGTCTTGTCTTGTCTTGTCTTGTCTTGTCTTGTCTTGTCTTGTCTTGTCTTGTCTTGTCTTGTCTTGTCTTGTCTTGTCTTGTCTTGTCTTGTCTTGTCTTGTCTTGTCTTGTCTTGTCTTGTCTTGTCTTGTCTTGTCTTGTCTTGTCTTGTCTTGTCTTGTCTTGTCTTGTCTTGTCTTGTCTTGTCTTGTCTTGTCTTGTCTTGTCTTGTCTTGTCTCGTTTTGTCTTGTCATGTCATGTCTTGTCTTGTCTTGTTTTGTCTTGTCATGTCTTGTCTTGTCTTGTCTTGTCTTGTCTTGTCTTGTCTTGTCTTGTCTTGTCTTGTCTTGTCTTGTCTTGTCTTGTCTTGTCTTGTCTTGTCTTGTCTTGTCTTGTCTTGTCTTGTCTTGTCTTGTCTTGTCTTGTCTTGTCGTGTGTTGTGTTGTTTTGTCTTGTCTTGTCTTGTCTTGTCTTGTCTTGTCTTGTCTTGTCTTGTCTTGTCTTGTCTTGTCTTGTCTTGTCTTGTCTTGTCTTGTCTTGTCTTGTCTTGTCTTGTCTTGTCTTGTCTTGTCTTGTCTTGTCTTGTCTTGTCTTGTCTTGTCTTGTCTTGTCTTGTCTTGTCTTGTCTTGTCTTGTCTTGTCTTGTCTTGTCTTGTCTTGTCTTGTCTTGTCTTGTCTTGTCTTGTCTTGTCTTGTCTTGTCTTGTCGTGTGTTGTGTTGTTTTGTCTTGTCTTGTCTTGTCTTGTCTTGTCTTGTCTTGTCTTGTCTTGTCTTGTCTTGTCTTGTCTTGTCTTGTCTTGTCTTGTCTTGTCTTGTCTTGTCTTGTCTTGTCTTGTCTTGTCTTGTCTTGTCTTGTCTTGTCTTGTCTTGTCTTGTCTTGTCTTGTCTTGTCTTATTTTGTCTTGTCTTGTCTTGTCTTGTCTTGTCTTGTCATGTTTTGTCATGTCATGTCATGTCGTGTCTTGTGTTGCTTTGTCTTGTCTTGTCTTGTCTTGTCTTGTCATGTCGTGTGTTGTGTTGTTTTGTCTTGTCTCGTTTTGTCTTGTCATGTCATGTCTTGTCTTGTCTTGTTTTGTCTTGTCATGTCTTGTCTTGTCTTGTCTTGTCTTGTCTTGTCTTGTCTTGTCTTGTCTTGTCTTGTCTTGTCTTGTCTTGTCTTGCCTTGTCTTGTCTTGTCTTGTCTTGTCTTGTCTTGTCTTGTCTTGTCTTGTTTTGTCTTGTCTTGTCTTGTGTTGCTTTGTCTCGTCTTGTCATGTCGTGTGTTCTGTTGTTTTGTCTTGTCTTGTTGTGTATTGTCATGTCTTTTATTGTCTTGTCTTGTCATGTCATGTCATGTCATGTCATGTCGTGTGTTGTGTTGTTTAGTGTTGTTTTGTCTTGTCATGTCTTGTCTTGTCTTGTCATGTCTTGTCTTGTCTAGTCTTGTCTTGTCTTGTCATTCTTGTCTTGTCTTGTCTTGTCTTGTCTTGTCTTGTCTTGTCTTGTCTTGTCTTGTCTTGTCTTGTCTTGTCTTGTCTTGTCTTGTCTTGTCTTGTCTTGTCTTGTCCTGTCTTGTCTTGTCTTGTCTTGTCTTGACTTGTCTTGTCTTGTCTTGTCTTGTCTTGTCTTGTTTTATCTTGTCTTGTCTTGTCATGTCATGTCATGTCATACGTGTGTTGTGTTGTTTTGTCTTGTCATGTCTTATCTTGTCTTGTCTTGTCTTGTCTTGTCATGTCTTGTCTTGTCTTGTCTTGTCTTGTCTTGTCTTGTCTTGTCTTGTCTTGTCTTGTCTTGTCTTGTCTTGTCTTGTCTTGTCTTGTCTTGTCTTGTCTTGTCTTGTCTTGTCTTGTCTTGTTATGTCCTGTCATGTCATGTCATGTGTTGTGTTGTTTTGTCTTGTTTTGTCTTGTTTTGTCTTGTTTTGTCTTGTTTTGTCTTGTCTTGTCATGTCTTGTCTTGTCTTATCTTGTCTTGTCTTGTCTTGTCATGTCGTGTCATGTCGTGTCATGTGTTGTTTTGTTTTGTCTTGTCTTGTCCTGTCATGTCATGTCTTGTCTTGTCTTGTCTTGTCTTGTCTTGTCTTGTCTTGTCATGTCCTGTCATGCCATGCCATGTGTTGTGTTGTTATGTCTTGTTTTGTCTTGTTTTGTCTTGTTTTGTTTTGTCTTGTCAGTCTTGTCTTGTCTTGTCTTGTCTTGTCTTGTCTTGTCTTGTCTTGTCATGTCGTGTCATGTCATGTGTTGTGTTGTTTTGTCTTGTTTTGTCTTGTCTTGTCTTGGCTTGTTTTGTCTTGTCTTGTCTTGTCTTGTCATGTCGTGTCATGTCATGTGTTGTGTTGTTTTGTCTTGTTTTGTCATGTTTTGTCTTGTCTTGTCTTGTCTTGTCTTGTCTTGTCTTGTCTTGTCTTGTCTTGTCTTGTCTTGTCTTGTCTTGTCTTGTCTTGTCTTGTCTTGTCTTGTCTTGTGTTGTGTTGTTTTGTCTTGTCATGTCTTATATTGTCTTGTCTTGTCATGTTATGTCATGTCATACGTGTGTTGTGTTGTTTTGTCTTGTCATGTCTTATCTTGTCTTGTCTTGTCTTGTCTTGTATTGTCATGTCTTATAGTGTCTTGTCTTGTCATGTCATATCATGTCGTGTGTTGTGTTGTTTTGTCTTGTCATGTATTGTCTTGTCTTGTCTTGTCTTGTCATGTCGTGTCATGTCATGTGTTGTGTTGTTTCGTCTTGTTTTGTCTTGTCTTGTCTTGGCTTGTTTTGTCTTGTCTTGACTTGTCTTGTCTTGTCTTGTCATGTCGTGTGTTGTGTTGTTTTGTCTTGTCATGTCTTATATTGTCTTGTCTTGTCATGTCATGTCAAGTCATACGTGTGTTGTGTTGTCATGTCATATCATGTCGTGTGTTGTGTTGTTTTGTCTTGTCATGTTTTGTCTTGTCATGTCTTGTCTTGTCTTGTCTTGTCTTGTCTTGTCATGTCATATCATGTCGTGTGTTGTGTTGTTTTGTCTTGTCTTGTCTTGTCTTGCCTTGTCTTGTCTTGTCTTGTCGTATGTTGTGTTGTTTTGTCTTGTCTTGTTTTGTCTTGTCATGTCGTATGTTGTGTTGTTTTGTCTTGTCTTGTTTTGTCTTGTCTTGTCTTATATTGTCTTGTCTTGTCTTGTCATGTCATGTCATGTCATGTCGTGTGTTGTGTTGTTTAGTCTTGTTTTGTCTTGTCATGTCTTGTCTTGTCTTGTCTTGTCATGTCTTGTCTTGTCTTGTCTTGTCTAGTCTTGTCTTGTCTTGTCTTGTCTTGTCTTGTCTTGTCTTGTCTTGTCTTGTCTTGTCTTGTCTTGTCTTGTCTTGTCTTGTCTTGTCTTGTCTTGTCTTGTCTTGTCTTGTCTTGTCTTGTCTTGTCTTGTCTTGTCTTGTCTTGTCTTGTCTTGTCTTGTCTTGTCTTGTCTTGTCTTGTCTTGTCTTGTCTTGTCTTGTCTTGTCTTGTCTTGTCTTGTCTTGTCTTGTCTTGTCTTGTCTTGTCTTGTCTTGTCTTGTCTTGTCGTGTGTTGTGTTGTTTTGTCTTGTCTTGTCTTGTCTTGTCTTGTCTTGTCTTGTCTTGTCTTGTCTTGTCTTGTCTTGTCTTGTCTTGTCTTGTCTTGTCTTGTCTTGTCTTGTCTTGTCTTGTCTTGTCTTGTCTTGTCTTGTCTTGTCTTGTTTTTTTTATACTCTGTAGTCTGTTGCTTGTACTTCTACCCTGCTTTGCGTCCTGTACTAATCATCTTGCCCTGTATCTCCTATATCTTTCTTCTTTCTTGTTTGTCTTGTCTTGTCTTGTCTTGTCTTGTCTTGTCTTGTCTTGTCTTATTTTGTCTTGTCTTGTCTTGTCTTGTCTTGTCTTGTCATGTTTTGTCATGTCATGTCATGTCGTGTCTTGTGTTGCTTTGTCTTGTCTTGTCTTGTCTTGTCTTGTCATGTCGTGTGTTGTGTTGTTTTGTCTTGTCTCGTTTTGTCTTGTCATGTCATGTCTTGTCTTGTCTTGTTTTGTCTTGTCATGTCTTGTCTTGTCTTGTCTTGTCTTGTCTTGTCTTGTCTTGTCTTGTCTTGTCTTGTCTTGTCTTGTCTTGTCTTGCCTTGTCTTGTCTTGTCTTGTCTTGTCTTGTCTTGTCTTGTCTTGTCTTGTTTTGTCTTGTCTTGTCTTGTGTTGCTTTGTCTTGTCTTGTCATGTCGTGTGTTCTGTTGTTTTGTCTTGTCTTGTTGTGTATTGTCATGTCTTTTATTGTCTTGTCTTGTCATGTCATGTCATGTCATGTCATGTCGTGTGTTGTGTTGTTTAGTGTTGTTTTGTCTTGTCATGTCTTGTCTTGTCTTGTCATGTCTTGTCTTGTCTAGTCTTGTCTTGTCTTGTCATTCTTGTCTTGTCTTGTCTTGTCTTGTCTTGTCTTGTCTTGTCTTGTCTTGTCTTGTCTTGTCTTGTCTTGTCTTGTCTTGTCTTGTCTTGTCTTGTCTTGTCTTGTCTTGTCCTGTCTTGTCTTGTCTTGTCTTGTCTTGACTTGTCTTGTCTTGTCTTGTCTTGTCTTGTCTTGTTTTATCTTGTCTTGTCTTGTCATGTCATGTCATGTCATACGTGTGTTGTGTTGTTTTGTCTTGTCATGTCTTATCTTGTCTTGTCTTGTCTTGTCTTGTCATGTCTTGTCTTGTCTTGTCTTGTCTTGTCTTGTCTTGTCTTGTCTTGTCTTGTCTTGTCTTGTCTTGTCTTGTCTTGTCTTGTCTTGTCTTGTCTTGTCTTGTCTTGTCTTGTCTTGTCTTGTTATGTCCTGTCATGTCATGTCATGTGTTGTGTTGTTTTGTCTTGTTTTGTCTTGTTTTGTCTTGTTTTGTCTTGTTTTGTCTTGTCTTGTCATGTCTTGTCTTGTCTTATCTTGTCTTGTCTTGTCTTGTCATGTCGTGTCATGTCGTGTCATGTGTTGTTTTGTTTTGTCTTGTCTTGTCCTGTCATGTCATGTCTTGTCTTGTCTTGTCTTGTCTTGTCTTGTCTTGTCTTGTCATGTCCTGTCATGCCATGCCATGTGTTGTGTTGTTATGTCTTGTTTTGTCTTGTTTTGTCTTGTTTTGTTTTGTCTTGTCAAGTCTTGTCTTGTCTTGTCTTGTCTTGTCTTGTCTTGTCTTGTCTTGTCATGTCGTGTCATGTCATGTGTTGTGTTGTTTTGTCTTGTTTTGTCTTGTCTTGTCTTGGCTTGTTTTGTCTTGTCTTGTCTTGTCTTGTCATGTCGTGTCATGTCATGTGTTGTGTTGTTTTGTCTTGTTTTGTCATGTTTTGTCTTGTCTTGTCTTGTCTTGTCTTGTCTTGTCTTGTCTTGTCTTGTCTTGTCTTGTCTTGTCTTGTCTTGTCTTGTCTTGTCTTGTGTTGTGTTGTTTTGTCTTGTCATGTCTTATATTGTCTTGTCTTGTCATGTTATGTCATGTCATACGTGTGTTGTGTTGTTTTGTCTTGTCATGTCTTATCTTGTCTTGTCTTGTCTTGTCTTGTATTGTCATGTCTTATAGTGTCTTGTCTTGTCATGTCATATCATGTCGTGTGTTGTGTTGTTTTGTCTTGTCATGTATTGTCTTGTCTTGTCTTGTCTTGTCATGTCGTGTCATGTCATGTGTTGTGTTGTTTCGTCTTGTTTTGTCTTGTCTTGTCTTGGCTTGTTTTGTCTTGTCTTGACTTGTCTTGTCTTGTCTTGTCTTGTCATGTCGTGTGTTGTGTTGTTTTGTCTTGTCATGTCTTATATTGTCTTGTCTTGTCATGTCATGTCAAGTCATACGTGTGTTGTGTTGTCATGTCATATCATGTCGTGTGTTGTGTTGTTTTGTCTTGTCATGTTTTGTCTTGTCATGTCTTGTCTTGTCTTGTCTTGTCTTGTCTTGTCATGTCATATCATGTCGTGTGTTGTGTTGTTTTGTCTTGTCTTGTCTTGTCTTGCCTTGTCTTGTCTTGTCTTGTCGTATGTTGTGTTGTTTTGTCTTGTCTTGTTTTGTCTTGTCATGTCGTATGTTGTGTTGTTTTGTCTTGTCTTGTTTTGTCTTGTCTTGTCTTATATTGTCTTGTCTTGTCTTGTCATGTCATGTCATGTCATGTCGTGTGTTGTGTTGTTTAGTCTTGTTTTGTCTTGTCATGTCTTGTCTTGTCTTGTCTTGTCTTGTCTTGTCATGTCTTGTCTTGTCTAGTCTTGTCTTGTCTTGTCTTGTCTTGTCTTGTCTTGTCTTGTCTTGTCTTGTCTTGTCTTGTCTTGTCTTGTCTTGTCTTGTCTTGTCTTGTCTTGTCTTGTCTTGTCTTGTCTTGTCTTGTTTTGTCTTGTCTTGTCTTGATTTGTCTTGTCATGTCTTGTCTTGTCTTGTCTTGTCTTGTCTTGTCTTGTCTTGTCTTGCCTTGTCTTGTCTTGTCCTGTCGTGTGTTGTGTTGTTTTGTCTTGTCTTGTCTTGTTTTGTCTTGTCTTGTTTTGTCTTGTCATGTCATGTCTTGCCTTGTCTTGTCTTGTCTTGTCTTGTCTTGCCTTGTCTTGTCTTGTCCTGTCTTGTCCCGTCGTGTGTTGTGTTGTTTTGTCTTGTCTTGTCTTGTTTTGTCTTGTCTTGTTTTGTCTTGTCATGTCATGTCTTGCCTTGTCTTGTCTTGTCTTGTCTTGTCTTGTCTTGTCATGTCATGTCATGTCTTGTCATGTCGTGCGTTGTGTTGTTTTGTCTTGTCTTGTTTTGTCTTGTCATGTCATGTCTTGTCTTGTCTTGTCTTGTCTTGTCATGTCATGTCATGTCATGTCTTATCTTGTCTTGTCTTGTCTTGTCTTGTCTTGTCTTGTCTTGTCTTGTCTTGTCTTGTCTTGTCTTGTCTTGTCTTGTCTTGTCTTGTCTTGTCTTGTCTTGTCTTGTCTTGTCTTGTCTTGTCTTGTCTTGTCTTGTCTTGTCTTGTCTTGTCTTGTCATGTCCTGTCATGTCATGTCATGTGTTGTGTTGTTTTGTCTTGTTTTGTCTTGTTTTGTCTTGTTTTGTCTTGTTTTGTCTTGTCTTGTCTTGTCTTGTCTTGTCTTGTCTTGTCTTGTCTTGTCTTATCTTGTCTTGTCTTGTCTTGTCTTGTCATGTCCTGTCATGTCATGTCATGTCATGTGTTGTGTTGTTTTGTCTTGTTTTGTCTTGTTTTGTCTTGTTTTGTCTTGTTTTGTCTTGTTTTGTCTTGTCTTGTCTTGTCTTGTCTTGTCTTGTCTTGTCTTGTCTTGTCTTATCTTGTCTTGTCTTGTCTTGTCTTGTCTTGTCTTGTCTTGTCTTGTCTTGTCTTGTCTTGTCTTGTCTTGTCTTGTCTTGTCTTGTCTTGTCTTGTCTTGTCTTGTCTTGTCTTGTCTTGTCTTGTCTTGTCTTGTCATGTCGTGTCATGTCGTGTCATGTGTTGTTTTGTTTTGTCTTGTCTTGTCCTGTCATGTCATGTCTTGTCTTGTCTTGTCTTGTCTTGTCTTGTCTTGTCTTGTCTTGTCTTGTCTTGTCTTGTCATGTCCTGTCATGCCATGCCATGTGTTGTGTTGTTTTGTCTTGTTTTGTCTTGTTTTGTTTTGTCTTGTCGAGTCTTGTCTTGTCTTGTCTTGTCTTGTCTTGTCTTGTCATGTCGTGTCATGTCATGTGTTGTGTTGTTTTGTCTTGTTTTGTCTTGTCTTGTCTTGGCTTGTTTTGTCTTGTCTTGTCTTGTCTTGTCTTGTCATGTCGTGTCATGTCATGTGTTGTGTTGTTTTGTCTTGTTTTGTCATGTTTTGTCTTGTCTTGTCTTGTCTTGTCTTGTCTTGTCTTGTCTTGTCTTGTCTTGTCTTGTCTTGTCTTGTCTTGTCTTGTGTTGTGTTGTTTTGTCTTGTCATGTCTTATATTGTCTTGTCTTGTCATGTCATGTCATATCATACGTGTGTTGTGTTGTTTTGTCTTGTCATGTCTTATCTTGTCTTGTCTTGTCTTGTCTTGTATTGTCATGTCTTATATTGTCTTGTCTTGTCATGTCATATCATGTCGTGTGTTGTGTTGTTTTGTCTTGTCATGTATTGTCTTGTCTTGTCTTGTCTTGTCATGTCGTGTCATGTGATGTGTTGTGTTGTTTCGTCTTGTTTTGTCTTGTCTTGTCTTGGCTTGTTTTGTCTTGTCTTGACTTGTCTTGTCTTGTCTTGTCTTGTCATGTCGTGTGTTGTGTTGTTTTGTCTTGTCATGTCTTATATTGTCTTGTCTTGTCATGTCATGTCAAGTCATACGTGTGTTGTGTTGTCATGTCATATCATGTCGTGTGTTGTTTTGTCTTGTCATGTTTTGTCTTGTCATGTCTTGTCTTGTCTTGTCTTGTCTTGTCTTGTCATGTCATATCATGTCGTGTGTTGTGTTGTTTTGTCTTGTCTTGTCTTGTCTTGTCTTGTCTTGTCTTGTCTTGTCTTGTCTTGTCTTGTCGTATGTTGTGTTGTTTTGTCTTGTCTTGTTTTGTCTTGTCATGTCGTATGTTGTGTTGTTTTGTCTTGTCTTGTTTTGTCTTGTCTTATATTGTCTTGTCTTGTCTTGTCATGTCATGTCATGTCATGTCGTGTGTTGTGTTGTTTAGTCTTGTTTTGTCTTGTCATGTCTTGTCTTGTCTTGTCTTGTCTTGTCTTGTCATGTCTTGTCTTGTCTAGTCTTGTCTTGTCTTGTCTTGTCTTGTCTTGTCTTGTCTTGTCTTGTCTTGTCTTGTCTTGTCTTGTCTTGTCTTGTCTTGTCTTGTCTTGTTTTGTCTTGTCTTGTCTTGATTTGTCTTGTCATGTCTTGTCTTGTCTTGTCTTGACTTGTCTTGTCATGTCATGTCATGTCATGTCTTGTCTTATCTTGTCTTGTCTTGTCTTGTCTTGTCTTGTCTTGTCTTGTCTTGTCTTGTCTTGTCTTGTCTTGTCTTGTCTTGTCTTGTCTTGTCTTGTCTTGTCTTGTCTTGTCTTGTCTTGTCTTGTCTTGTCTTGTCTTGTCTTGTCTTGTCTTGTCTTGTCTTGTCTTGTCTTGTCTTGTCTTGTCATGTCCTGTCATGTCATGTCATGTGTTGTGTTGTTTTGTCTTGTTTTGTCTTGTTTTGTCTTGTTTTGTCTTGTTTTGTCTTGTTTTGTCTTGTCTTGTCTTGTCTTGTCTTGTCTTGTCTTGTCTTGTCTTATCTTGTCTTGTCTTGTCTTGTCTTGTCATGTCCTGTCATGTCATGTCATGTGTTGTGTTGTTTTGTCTTGTTTTGTCTTGTTTTGTCTTGTTTTGTCTTGTTTTGTCTTGTTTTGTCTTGTCTTGTCTTGTCTTGTCTTGTCTTGTCTTGTCTTGTCTTGTCTTATCTTGTCTTGTCTTGTCTTGTCTTGTCTTGTCTTGTCTTGTCTTGTCTTGTCTTGTCTTGTCTTGTCTTGTCTTGTCTTGTCTTGTCTTGTCTTGTCTTGTCTTGTCTTGTCTTGTCTTGTCTTGTCTTGTCTTGTCTTGTCTTGTCTTGTCTTGTCATGTCGTGTCATGTCGTGTCATGTGTTGTTTTGTTTTGTCTTGTCTTGTCCTGTCATGTCATGTCTTGTCTTGTCTTGTCTTGTCTTGTCTTGTCTTGTCTTGTCTTGTCTTGTCTTGTCTTGTCTTGTCTTGTCTTGTCATGTCCTGTCATGCCATGCCATGTGTTGTGTTGTTTTGTCTTGTTTTGTCTTGTTTTGTTTTGTCTTGTCGAGTCTTGTCTTGTCTTGTCTTGTCTTGTCTTGTCTTGTCATGTCGTGTCATGTCATGTGTTGTGTTGTTTTGTCTTGTTTTGTCTTGTCTTGTCTTGGCTTGTTTTGTCTTGTCTTGTCTTGTCTTGTCTTGTCTTGTCATGTCGTGTCATGTCATGTGTTGTGTTGTTTTGTCTTGTTTTGTCATGTTTTGTCTTGTCTTGTCTTGTCTTGTCTTGTCTTGTCTTGTCTTGTCTTGTCTTGTCTTGTCTTGTCTTGTCTTGTCTTGTCTTGTGTTGTGTTGTTTTGTCTTGTCATGTCTTATATTGTCTTGTCTTGTCATGTCATGTCATATCATACGTGTGTTGTGTTGTTTTGTCTTGTCATGTCTTATCTTGTCTTGTCTTGTCTTGTCTTGTATTGTCATGTCTTATATTGTCTTGTCTTGTCATGTCATATCATGTCGTGTGTTGTGTTGTTTTGTCTTGTCATGTATTGTCTTGTCTTGTCTTGTCTTGTCATGTCGTGTCATGTGATGTGTTGTGTTGTTTCGTCTTGTTTTGTCTTGTCTTGTCTTGGCTTGTTTTGTCTTGTCTTGACTTGTCTTGTCTTGTCTTGTCTTGTCATGTCGTGTGTTGTGTTGTTTTGTCTTGTCATGTCTTATATTGTCTTGTCTTGTCATGTCATGTCAAGTCATACGTGTGTTGTGTTGTCATGTCATATCATGTCGTGTGTTGTGTTGTTTTGTCTTGTCATGTTTTGTCTTGTCATGTCTTGTCTTGTCTTGTCTTGTCTTGTCTTGTCATGTCATATCATGTCGTGTGTTGTGTTGTTTTGTCTTGTCTTGTCTTGTCTTGTCTTGTCTTGTCTTGTCTTGTCTTGTCTTGTCTTGTCGTATGTTGTGTTGTTTTGTCTTGTCTTGTTTTGTCTTGTCATGTCGTATGTTGTGTTGTTTTGTCTTGTCTTGTTTTGTCTTGTCTTATATTGTCTTGTCTTGTCTTGTCATGTCATGTCATGTCATGTCGTGTGTTGTGTTGTTTAGTCTTGTTTTGTCTTGTCATGTCTTGTCTTGTCTTGTCTTGTCTTGTCTTGTCATGTCTTGTCTTGTCTAGTCTTGTCTTGTCTTGTCTTGTCTTGTCTTGTCTTGTCTTGTCTTGTCTTGTCTTGTCTTGTCTTGTCTTGTCTTGTCTTGTCTTGTCTTGTCTTGTTTTGTCTTGTCTTGTCTTGATTTGTCTTGTCATGTCTTGTCTTGTCTTGTCTTGACTTGTCTTGTCTTGTCTTGTCTTGTCTTGCCTTGTCTTGTCCTGTCGTGTGTTGTGTTGTTTTGTCTTGTCTTGTCTTGTTTTGTCTTGTCTTGTCTTGTCTTGTCTTGTCTTGTCCTGTCGTGTGTTGTGTTGTTTTGTCTTGTCTTGTCTTGTTTTGTCTTGTCTTGTTTTGTCTTGTCATGTCATGTCTTGCCTTGTCTTGTCTTGTCTTGTCTTGTCTTGTCTTGTCATGTCATGTCATGTCATGTCTTGTCATGTCGTGTGTTGTGTTGTTTTGTCTTGTCTTGTCTGGTCTTGTCTTGTCTTGTCTTGTCTTGTCTTGTCTTGTCTTGTCTTGTCTTTTCTTGTCTTGTCTTGTCTTGTCTTGTCTTGTCTTGTCTTGTCTTGTCATGTCATGTCTTGTCTTGTCTTGTCTTGTCTTGTTTTGTCTTGTCTTGTCTTGTCTTGTCTTGTCTTGTCTTGTCTTGTCTTGTCTTGTCTTGTCTTGTCTTGTCTTATCTTATCTTGTCTTGTCTTGTCTTGTCTTGTCTTGTCATGTCTTGTCTTGTCTAGTCTTGTCTTGTCTTGTCTTGTCTTGTCTTGTCTTGTCTTGTTTTGTCTTGTCTTGTCTTGTCTTGTCTTGTCTTGTCTTGTCTTGTCTTGTCTTGTCTTGTCTTGTCTTATCTTGTCTTGTCTTGTCTTGTCTTGTCTTGTCTTGTCTTGTCTTGCCTTGTCTTGTCTTGTCCTGTCGTGTGTTGTGTTGTTTTGTCTTGCCTTGTCTTGTTTTGTCTTGTCTTGTTTTGTCTTGTCATGTCATGTCTTGCCTTGTCTTGTCTTGTCCTGTCGTGTGTTGTGTTGTTTTGTCTTGCCTTGTCTTGTTTTGTCTTGTCTTATATTGTCTTGTCTTGTCTTGTCATGTCATGTCATGTCATGTCGTGTGTTGTGTTGTTTAGTCTTGTTTTGTCTTGTCATGTCTTGTCTTGTCTTGTCTTGTCTTGTCTTGTCATGTCTTGTCTTGTCTAGTCTTGTCTTGTCTTGTCTTGTCTTGTCTTGTCTTGTCTTGTTTTGTCTTGTCTTGTCTTGTCTTGTCTTGTCTTGTCTTGTCTTGTCTTGTCTTGTCTTGTCTTGTCTTATCTTGTCTTGTCTTGTCTTGTCTTGTCTTGTCTTGTCTTGCCTTGTCTTGTCTTGTCCTGTCGTGTGTTGTGTTGTTTTGTCTTGCCTTGTCTTGTTTTGTCTTGTCTTGTTTTGTCTTGTCATGTCATGTCTTGCCTTGTCTTGTCTTGTCTTGTCTTGTCTTGTCTTGTTTTGTCTTGTCATGTCATGTCATATCATGTCTTGTCATGTCGTGTGTTGTGTTGTTTTGTCTTGTCTGGTCTTGTCTTGTCTTGTCTTGTCTTGTCTTGTCTTGTCTTGTCTTGTCTTGTCTTTTCTTGTCTTGTCTTGTCTTGTCTTGTCTTGTCTTGTCTTGTCTTGTCATGTCATGTCTTGTCTTGTCTTGTCTTGTTTTGTCTTGTCTTGTCTTGTCTTGTCTTGTCTTGTCTTGTCTTGTCTTGTCTTGTCTTGTCTTGTCTTGTCTTGTCTTATCTTATCTTGTCTTGTCTTGTCTTGTCTTGTCTTGTCTTGTCTTGTCTTGTCTTGTCTTGTCTTGTCTTGTCTTGTCTTGTCTTGTCTTGTCTTGTCTTGTCTTGTCTTGTCTTGTCTTGTCTTGTTTTGTCTTGTCTTGTCTTGATTTGTCTTGTCTTGTCTTGTTTTGTCTTTTCTTGTCTTGTCTTGTCTTGTCTTGTCTTGTCTTGTCTTGTCTTGTCTTGTCATGTCATGTCTTGTCTTGTCTTGTTTTGTCTTGTCTTGTCTTGTCTTGTCTTGTCTTGTCTTGTCTTGTCTTGTCTTGTCTTGTCTTGTCTTGTCTTGTCTTGTCTTGTCTTGTCTTGTCTTGTCTTGTCTTGTCTTGTCTTGTCTTGTCTTGTCTTGTCTTGTCTTGTCTTGTCTTGTCTTGTCTTGTCTTGTCTTGTCTTGTCTTGTCTTGTCTTGTCTTGTCTTGTCTTGTCTTGTCTTGTCTTGTCTTGTCTTGTCTTGTCTTGTCTTGTCTTGTCTTGTCTTGTCTTGTCTTGTCTTGTCTTGTCTTGTCTTGTCTTGTCTTGTCTTGTCTTGTCTTGTCGTGTGTTGTGTTGTTTTGTCTTGTCTTGTCTTGTCTTGTCTTGTCTTGTCTTGTCTTGTCTTGTCTTGTCTTGTCTTGTCTTGTCTTGTCTTGTCTTGTCTTGTCTTGTCTTGTCTTGTCTTGTCTTGTCTTGTCTTGTCTTGTCTTGTCTTGTCTTGTCTTGTCTTGTCTTGTCTTGTCTTGTCTTATTTTGTTTTGTCATGTCATGTCTTGTCTTGTCTTGTTTTGTCTTGTCATGTCTTGTCTTGTCTTGTCTTGTCTTGTCTTGTCTTGTCTTGTCTTGTCTTGTCTTGTCTTGTCTTGTCTTGTCTTGTCTTGTCTTGTCTTGTCTTGTCATGTCATGTCATGTCATGTCATGTCTTGTCTTGTTTTGTCTTGTCTTGTCTTGTCTTGTTTTGTCTTTTCTTGTCTTGTCTTGTCTTGTCTTGTTTTGTCTTGTCTTGTCTTGTCTTGTCTTGTCTTGTCTTGTTTTGTCTTGTCTTGTCTTGTCTTGTCTTGTCTTGTCTTGTCTTGTCTTGTCTTGTCTTGTCTTGTCTTGTCTTGTCTTGTCTTGTCTTGTCTTGTCTTGTCTTGTCTTGTCTTGTCTTGTCTTGTCTTGTCTTGTCTTGTCTTGTCTTGTCTTGTCTTGTCTTGTCTTGTCTTGTCTTGTCTTGTCTTGTCTTGTCTTGTCTTGTCTTGTCTTGTCTTGTCTTGTCTTGTCTTGTCTTGTCTTGTCTTGTCTTGTCTTGTCTTGTTTTGTCTTGTTTTGTCTTGTTTTGTCTTGTCTTGTTTTGTCTTGTCTTGTCTTGTCTTGTCTTGTCTTGTCTTGTCTTGTCTTGTCTTGTCTTGTCTTGTCTTGTCTTGTCTTGTCTTGTCTTGTCTTGTCTTGTCTTGTCTTGTCTTGTCTTGTCCTGTCTTGTCTTGTCTTGTCTTGCCTTGTCTTGTCTTGTCGTGTGTTGTGTTGTTTTGTCTTGTCTTGTCTTGTCTTGTCTTGTCTTGTCTTGTCTTGTCTTGTCTTGTCGTGTGTTGTGTTGTTTTGTCTTGTCTTGTCTTGTTTTGTCTTGTCTTGTCTTGTCTTGTCTTGTCTTGTCTTGTCTTGTCTTGTCTTGTCTTGTCTTGTCTTGTCTTGTCTTGTCTTGTCTTGTCTTGTCTTGTCTTGTCTTGTCTTGTCTTGTCTTGTCTTGTCTTGCCTTGTCTTGTCTTGTCCTGTCTTGTCCTGTCGTGTGTTGTGTTGTTTTGTCTTGTCTTGTCTTGTTTTGTCTTGTCTTGTTTTGTCTTGTCTTGTCTTGTCTTGTCTTGTCTTGTCTTGTCTTGTCTTGTCATGTCGTGTCATGTCGTGTCATGTGTTGTTTTGTTTTGTCTTGTCTTGTCCTGTCATGTCATGTCTTGTCTTGTCTTGTCTTGTCTTGTCTTGTCTTGTCTTGTCATGTCCTGTCATGCCATGCCATGTGTTGTGTTGTTTTGTCTTGTTTTGTCTTGTTTTGTTTTGTCTTGTCGAGTCTTGTCTTGTCTTGTCTTGTCTTGTCTTGTCTTGTCTTGTCATGTCGTGTCATGTCATGTGTTGTGTTGTTTTGTCTTGTTTTGTCTTGTCTTGTCTTGGCTTGTTTTGTCTTGTCTTGTCTTGTCTTGTCTTGTCTTGTCATGTCGTGTCATGTCATGTGTTGTGTTGTTTTGTCTTGTTTTGTCATGTTTTGTCTTGTCTTGTCTTGTCTTGTCTTGTCTTGTCTTGTCTTGTCTTGTCTTGTCTTGTCTTGTCTTGTCTTGTGTTGTGTTGTTTTGTCTTGTCATGTCTTATATTGTCTTGTCTTGTCATGTCATGTCATATCATACGTGTGTTGTGTTGTTTTGTCTTGTCATGTCTTATCTTGTCTTGTCTTGTCTTGTCTTGTATTGTCATGTCTTATATTGTCTTGTCTTGTCATGTCATATCATGTCGTGTGTTGTGTTGTTTTGTCTTGTCATGTATTGTCTTGTCTTGTCTTGTCTTGTCATGTCGTGTCATGTGATGTGTTGTGTTGTTTCGTCTTGTTTTGTCTTGTCTTGTCTTGGCTTGTTTTGTCTTGTCTTGTCTTGTCATGTCGTGTGTTGTGTTGTTTTGTCTTGTCATGTCGTGTGTTGTGTTGTTTTGTCTTGTCATGTCTTATATTGTCTTGTCTTGTCATGTCATGTCAAGTCATACGTGTGTTGTGTTGTCATGTCATATCATGTCGTGTGTTGTGTTGTTTTGTCTTGTCATGTTTTGTCTTGTCATGTCTTGTCTTGTCTTGTCTTGTCTTGTCTTGTCTTGTCATGTCATATCATGTCGTGTGTTGTGTTGTTTTGTCTTGTCTTGTCTTGTCTTGTCTTGTCTTGTCTTGTCTTGTCTTGTCGTATGTTGTGTTGTTTTGTCTTGTCTTGTTTTGTCTTGTCATGTCGTATGTTGTGTTGTTTTGTCTTGTCTTGTTTTGTCTTGTCTTGTCTTATATTGTCTTGTCTTGTCTTGTCATGTCATGTCATGTCATGTCGTGTGTTGTGTTGTTTAGTCTTGTTTTGTCTTGTCATGTCTTGTCTTGTCTTGTCTTGTCTTGTCTTGTCATGTCTTGTCTTGTCTAGTCTTGTCTTGTCTTGTCTTGTCTTGTCTTGTCTTGTCTTGTCTTGTCTTGTCTTGTCTTGTCTTGTCTTGTCCTGTCTTGTCTTGTCTTGTCTTGTCTTGCCTTGTCTTGTCTTGTCGTGTCTTGTCTTGTCTTGTCTTGTCTTGTCTTGTCTTGTCTTGTCTTGTCTTGTCTTGTCTTGTCTTGTCTTGTCTTGTCTTGTCTTGTCTTGTCTTGTCTTGTCTTGTCTTGTCTTGTCTTGTCTTGATTTGTCTTGTCATGTCTTGTCTTGTCTTGTCTGGTCTTGTCTTGTCTTGTCTTGTCTTGTCTTGTCTTTTCTTGTCTTGTCTTGTCTTGTCTTGTCTTGTCTTGTCTTGTCATGTCATGTCTTGTCTTGTCTTGTCTTGTCTTGTTTTGTCTTGTCTTGTCTTGTCTTGTCTTGTCTTGTCTTGTCTTGTCTTGTCTTGTCTTGTCTTGTCTTGTCTTGTCTTGTCTTGTCTTGTCTTGTCTTGTCTTGTCTTGTCTTGTTTTGTCTTGTCTTGTCTTGATTTGTCTTGTCATGTCTTGTCTTGTCTTGTCTTGTCTTGTCTTGTCTTGTCTTGTCTTGTCTTGTCTTGCCTTGTCTTGTCTTGTCCTGTCGTGTGTTGTGTTGTTTTGTCTTGTCTTGTCTTGTTTTGTCTTGCCTTGTTTTGTCTTGTCATGTCATGTCTTGCCTTGTCTTGTCTTGTCTTGTCTTGTCTTGTCTTGCCTTGTCTTGTCTTGTCTTGTCCTGTCTTGTCCTGTCGTGTGTTGTGTTGTTTTGTCTTGTCTTGTCTTGTTTTGTCTTGTCTTGTTTTGTCTTGTCATGTCATGTCTTGCCTTGTCTTGTCTTGTCTTGTCTTGTCTTGTCTTGTCATGTCATGTCATGTCTTGTCATGTCGTGCGTTGTGTTGTTTTGTCTTGTCTTGTTTTGTCTTGTCATGTCATGTCTTGCCTTGTCTTGTCTTGTCTTGTCTTGTCTCGTCTTGCCTTGTCTTGTCTTGTCCTGTCTTGTCCTGTCGTGTGTTGTGTTGTTTTGTCTTGTCATGTCATGTCTTGTCTTGTCTTGTCTTGTCTTGTCTTGTCTTGTCTTGTCTTGTCTTGTCTTGTCTTGTCTTGTTTTGTCTTGTCTTGTCTTGATTTGTCTTGTCTTGTCTTGTCTTGTCTTGTCTTGTCTTGTCTTGTCTTGTCTTGCCTTGTCCTGTCTTGTCCTGTCGTGTGTTGTCTTGTTTTGTCTTGTCTTGTCTTGTCTTGTTTTGTCTTGTCTTGTCTTGATTTGTCTTGTCATGTCTTGTCTTGTCTTGTCTTGTCTTGTCTTGTCTTGTCTTGCCTTGTCTTGTCTTGTCCTGTCGTGTGTTGTGTTGTTTTGTCTTGTCTTGTCTTGTTTTGTCTTGTCTTGTTTTGTCTTGTCATGTCATGTCTTGCCTTGTCTTCTCTTGGCTTGTCTCGTCTTGTCATGTCATGTCATGTCTTGTCATGTCGTGCGTTGTGTTGTTTTGTCTTGTCTTGTTTTGTCTTGTCATGTCATGTCTTGTCTTGTCTTGTCTTGTCATGTCATGTCATGTCATGTCTTGTCTTATCTTGTCTTGTTTTGTCTTGTCTTGTCTTGTCTTGTCTTGTCTTGTCTTGTCTTGTCTTGTCTTGTCTTGTCGTGTGTTGTGTTGTTTTGTCTTGTCTTGTCTTGTCTTGTCTTGTCTTGTCTTGTCTTGTCTTGTCTTGTCTTGTCTTGTCTTGTCTTGTCTTGTCTTGTCTTGTCTTGTCTTGTCTTGTTTTGTCTTGTCTTGTCTTGTCTTGTCTTGTCTTGTCTTATCTTGTCTTGTCTTGTCTTGTCTTGTCATGTTTTGTCATGTCATGTCATGTCGTGTCTTGTGTTGCTTTGTCTTGTCTTGTCTTGTCTTGTCATGTCGTGTGTTGTGTTGTTTTGTCTTGTCTTGTTGTGTATTGTCATGTCTTATATTGTCTTGTCTTGTCTTGTCATGTCATGTCATGTCGTGTGTTGTGTTGTTTTGTCTTGTCTCGTTTTGTCTTGTCATGTCATGTCTTGTCTTGTCTTGTTTTGTCTTGTCATGTCTTGTCTTGTCTTGTCTTGTCTTGTCTTGTCTTGTCTTGTCTTGTCTTGTCTTGTCTTGTCTTGTCTTGTCTTGTCTTGTCTTGTCTTGTCTTGTCTTGTCTTGTCTTGTCTTGTCTTGTCTTGTCTTGTCTTGTCTTGTCTTGTCTTGTCTTGTCTTGTCTTGTCTTGTCTTGTCTTGTCTTGTCTTGTCTTGTCTTGTCTTGTCTTGTCTTGTCTTGTCTTGTCTTGTCTTGTCTTGTCTTGTTTTGTCTTGTCTTGTCTTGTGTTGCTTTGTCTTGTCTTATCATGTCGTGTGTTCTGTTGTTTTGTCTTGTCTTGTTGTATATTGTCATGTCTTTTATTGTCTTGTCTTGTCATGTCATGTCATGTCATGTCGTGTGTTGTGTTGTTTAGTGTTGTTTTGTCTTGTCATGTCTTGTCTTGTCTAGTCTTGTCTTGTCTTGTCATTCTTGTCTTGTCTTGTCTTGTCTTGTCTTGTTTTATCTTGTCTTGCCTTGTCTTGTCTTGTCTTGTGTTGTCTTGTCTTGTCTTGTCTTGTCTTGTCTTGTCTTGTCTTGTTTTATCTTGTCTTGTCTTGTCTTGTCATGTCGTGTCATGTCATGTGTTGTGTTGTTTTGTCTTGTTTTGTCTTGTCTTGTCTTGGCTTGTTTTGTCTTGTCTTGTCTTGTCTTGTCTTGTCTTGTCTTGTCTTGTCTTGTCTTGTCTTGTCTTGTCATGTCGTGTCATGTCATGTGTTGTGTTGTTTTGTCTTGTTTTGTCATGTTTTGTCATGTTTTGTCTTGTCTTGTCTTGTCTCGTCTTGTCTTGTCTTGTCTTGTCTTGTCTTGTCTTGTCTTGTGTTGTGTTGTTTTGTCTTGTCATGTCTTATATTGTCTTGTCTTGTCATGTCATGTCATGTCATACGTGTGTTGCGTTGTTTTGTCTTGTCATGTCTTATCTTGTCTTGTCTTGTTTTGTCTTGTCATGTCTTGTCTTGTCTTGTCTTGTCTTGTCTTGTCTTGTCTTGTCTTGTCTTGTCTTGTCTTGTCTTGTCTTGTCTTGTCTTGTCATGTCCTGTCATGTCATGTCATGTGTTGTGTTGTTTTGTCTTGTTTTGTCTTGTTTTGTCTTGTTTTGTCTTGTTTTGTCTTGTCTTGTCATGTCTTGTCTTGTCTTGTCTTGTCTTGTCTTGTCTTGTCATGTCGTGTCATGTCGTGTCATGTGTTGTTTTGTTTTGTCTTGTCTTGTCCTGTCATGTCATGTCTTGTCTTGTCTTGTCTTGTCTTGTCTTGTCTTGTCTTGTCTTGTCTTGTCTTGTCTTGTCATGTCCTGTCATGCCATGCCATGTGTTGTGTTGTTTTGTCTTGTTTTGTCTTGTTTTGTTTTGTCTTGTCAAGTCTTGTCTTGTCTTGTCTTGTCTTGTCATGTCGTGTCATGTCATGTGTTGTGTTGTTTTGTCTTGTTTTGTCTTGTCTTGTCATGTCGTGTCATGTCATGTGTTGTGTTGTTTTGTCTTGTTTTGTCATGTTTTGTCTTGTCTTGTCTTGTCTTGTCTTGTCTTGTCTTGTCTTGTGTTGTGTTGTTTTGTCTTGTCATGTCTTATATTGTCTTGTCTTGTCATGTCATGTCATGTCATACGTGTGTTGTGTTGTTTTGTCTTGTCATGTCTTATCTTGTCTTGTCTTGTCTTGTCTTGTATTGTCATGTCTTATATTGTCTTGTCTTGTCATGTCATATCATGTCGTGTGTTGTGTTGTTTTGTCTTGTCATGTATTGTCTTGTCTTGTCTTGTCTTGTCATGTCGTGTCATGTCATGTGTTGTGTTGTTTCGTCTTGTTTTGTCTTGTTTTGTCTTGTCTTGTCTTGTCTTGTCATGTCGTGTCATGTCATGTGTTGTGTTGTTTTGTCTTGTTTTGTCATGTTTTGTCTTGTCTTGTCTTGTCTTGTCTTGTCTTGTCTTGTCTTGTGTTGTGTTGTTTTGTCTTGTCATGTCTTATATTGTCTTGTCTTGTCATGTCATGTCATGTCATACGTGTGTTGTGTTGTTTTGTCTTGTCATGTCTTATCTTGTCTTGTCTTGTCTTGTCTTGTATTGTCATGTCTTATATTGTCTTGTCTTGTCATGTCATATCATGTCGTGTGTTGTGTTGTTTTGTCTTGTCATGTATTGTCTTGTCTTGTCTTGTCTTGTCATGTCGTGTCATGTCATGTGTTGTGTTGTTTCGTCTTGTTTTGTCTTGTTTCGTCTTGTTTTGTCTTGTTTTGTCTTGTCTTGTCTTGGCTTGTTTTGTCTTGTCTTGACTTGTCTTGTCTTGTCTTGTCTTGTCATGTCGTGTGTTGTGTTGTTTTGTCTTGTCATGTCTTATATTGTCTTGTCTTGTCATGTCATGTCATGTCATACGTGTGTTGTGTTGTCATGTCATATCATGTCGTGTGTTGTGTTGTTTTGTCTTGTCATGTTTTGTCTTGTCATGTCTTGTCTTGTCTTGTCTTGTCATATCATGTCGTGTGTTGTGTTGTTTTGTCTTGTCTTGTTTTGTCTTGTCTTGTCTTATATTGTCTTGTCTTGTCTTGTCATGTCATGTCATGTCATGTCGTGTGTTGTGTGGTTTAGTCTTGTTTTGTCTTGTCATGTCTTGTCATGTCTTGTCTTGTCTTGTCTAGTCTTGTCTTGTCTTGTCTTGTCTTGTCTTGTCTTGTCTTGTCTTGTCTTGTCTTGTCTTGTCTTGTCTTGTCTTGTCTTGTCTTGTCTTGTCTTGTCTTGTCTTTTCTTGTCATGTCATGTCATGTCATACGTGTGTTGCGTTGTTTTGTCTTGTCTTATTTTGTCTTGTCATGTCTTATCTTGTCTTGTCTTGTCTTGTATTGTCATGTCTTATATTGTCTTGTCTTGTCATGTCATGTCGTGTGTTGTGTTGTTTAGTCTTGTTTTGTCTTGTCATGTCTTGTCTTGTCTTGTCTTGTCTTGTCTTGTCATGTCTTGTCCTGTCTTGTCTTGTCTTGTCTTGTCTTGTCTTGTCTTGTCTTGTCTTGTCTTGTCTTGTCTTGTCTTGTCTTGTCTTGTCTTGTCTTGTCTTGTCTTGTCCTGTCTGGCCTTGTCTTGTCTTGTCTTATCTTCTTAATTAATTTAAAAACAAATCAAACAGAATTGTCTTGTCTTGTCTTGTCTTGTCTGGCCTTGTCTTGTCTTGTCTTATCTTCTTAATTAATTTAAAAACAAATCAAACAGAATTGTCTTGTCTTGTCTTGTCTTGTCGTGTCTTGTCGTGTCTTGTCTTGTCTTGTCTTGTCTTCTCTTCTCTTCTCTTCTCTTGTCTTGTCTTGTCTTGTCTTGTCTTGTCTTGTCTTGTCTTGTCTTGTCTTGTCTTGTCTTGTCTTGTCTTGTCTTGTCTTGTCTTGTCTTGTCTTGTCTTGTCTTGTCTTGTCTTGTCTTGTCTTGTCTTGTCTTGTCTTGTCTTGTCTTGTCTTGTCTTGTCTTGTCTTGTCTTGTCTTGTCTTGTCTTGTCTTGTCTTGTCTTGTCTTGTCTTGTCTTGTCTTGTCTTGTCTTGTCTTGTCTTGTCTTGTCTTGTCTTGTCTTGTCTTGTCTTGTCTTGTCTTGTCTTGTCATGTCTTGTCTTGTCTTGTCTTGTCTTGTCTTGTCTTGTCTTGTCTTGTCTTGTCTTGTCTTGTCTTGTCTTGTCTTGTCTTGTCTTGTCTTGTCTTGTCTTGTCTTGTCTTGTCTTGTCTTGTCTTGTCTTGTCTTGTCTTGTCTTGTCTTGTCTTGTCTTGTCTTGTCTTGTCTTGTCTTGTCTTGTCTTGTCTTGTCTTGTCTTGTCTTGTCTTGTCTCGTCTTGTCTTGTCTTGTCTTGTCTTGTCTTGTCTTGTCTTGTCTTGTCTTGTCTTGTCTTGTCTTGTCATGTCTTGTCTTGTCTTGTCTTGTCTTGTCTTGTCTTGTCTTGTCTTGTCTTGTCTTGTCTTGTCTTGTCTTGTCTTGTCTTGTCTTGTCTTGTCTTGTCTTGTCTTGTCTTGTCTTGTCTTGTCTTGTCTTGTCTTGTCTTGTCTTGTCTTGTCTTGTCTTGTCTTGTCTTGTCTTGTCTTGTCTTGTCTTGTCTTGTCTTGTCTTGTCTTGTCTTGTCTTGTCTTGTCTTGTCTTGTCTTGTCTTGTCTTGTCTTGTCTTGTCTTGTCTTGTCTTGTCTTGTCTTGTCTTGTCTTGTCTTTTCTTGTCATGTCATGTCATGTCATACGTGTGTTGCGTTGTTTTGTCTTGTCTTATTTTGTCTTGTCATGTCTTATCTTGTCTTGTCTTGTCTTGTATTGTCATGTCTTATATTGTCTTGTCTTGTCATGTCATGTCATGTCGTGTGTTGTGATGTCATGTCATGTCGTGTGTTGTGTTGTTTAGTCTTGTTTTGTCTTGTCATGTCTTGTCTTGTCTTGTCTTGTCTTGTCTTGTCATGTCTTGTCCTGTCTTGTCTTGTCTTGTCTTGTCTTGTCTTGTCTTGTCTTGTCTTGTCTTGTCTTGTCTTGTCTTGTCTTGTTTTATGTTGTCTTGTCTTGTCTTGTGTTGTGTTGTCTTGTCTTGTCATGTGATGTCATGTCACGTGTTGTGTTGTGTTGTCTTGTCTTGTCTTGTATTGTCTTGTCTTGTCTTGTCTTGTCGTGTGTTGTGTTGTTTAGTCTTGTTTTGTCTTGTCATGTCTTGTCTTGTCTTGTCTTGTCTTGTCTTGTCATGTCTTGTCCTGTCTTGTCTTGTCTTGTCTTGTCTTGTCTTGTCTTGTCTTGTCTTGTCTTGTCTTGTCTTGTCTTGTCTTGTTTTATGTTGTCTTGTCTTGTCTTGTGTTGTGTTGTCTTGTCTTGTCATGTGATGTCATGTCACGTGTTGTGTTGTGTTGTCTTGTCTTGTCTTGTATTGTCTTGTCTTGTCTTGTCTTGTCTTGTCTTGTGTTGCTTTGTCTTGTCTTGTCTGGTCTTGTCTTGTCTTGTCTTGTCTTGTCTTATCTTGTCTTGTCTTGTCTTGTCTTGTCCTGTCGTGTGTTGTGTTGTGTTGTTTTGTCGTGTCATGTCATTTCATGTCTTGTCATGTCATGTCATGTCTCGTGTTGCTTTGTCTTGTCTTGTCTTGTCTTGTCTTGTCTTGTCTTGTCTTGTCTTGTCTTGTCTTGTCTTGTCTTGTCTTGTCTTGTCTTGTCTTGTCTTGTCTTGTCTTGTCTTGTCATGTCTTGTCTTGTCTTGTCTTGTCTTGTCTTGTCTTGTCTTGTCTTGTCTTGTCTTGTCTTGTCTTGTCTTGTCTTGTCTTGTCTTGTCTTGTCTTGTCTTGTCTTGTCTTGTCTTGTCTTGTCTTGTCTTGTCTTGTCTTGTCTTGTCTTGTCTTGTCTTGTCTTGTCTTGTTTTGTCTTGTCTTGTTTTGTCTTGTCATGTCATGTCTTGCCTTGTCTTGTCTTGTCTTGTCTTGTCTCGTCTTGCCTTGTCTTGTCTTGTCCTGTCTTGTCCTGTCGTGTGTTGTGTTGTTTTGTCTTGTCATGTCATGTCTTGTCTTGTCTTGTCTTGTCTTGTCTTGTCTTGTCTTGTCTTGTCTTGTCTTGTCTTGTTTTGTCTTGTCTTGTCTTGATTTGTCTTGTCTTGTCTTGTCTTGTCTTGTCTTGTCTTGTCTTGTCTTGTCTTGTCTTGCCTTGTCTTGTTTTGTCTTGTCTTGTCTTGTCTTGTTTTGTCTTGTCTTGTCTTGATTTGTCTTGTCATGTCTTGTCTTGTCTTGTCTTGTCTTGTCTTGTCTTGTCTTGCCTTGTCTTGTCTTGTCCTGTCGTGTGTTGTGTTGTTTTGTCTTGTCTTGTCTTGTTTTGTCTTGTCTTGTTTTGTCTTGTCATGTCATGTCTTGCCTTGTCTTCTCTTGTCTTGTCTCGTCTTGTCATGTCATGTCATGTCTTGTCATGTCGTGCGTTGTGTTGTTTTGTCTTGTCTTGTTTTGTCTTGTCATGTCATGTCTTGTCTTGTCTTGTCTTGTCATGTCATGTCATGTCATGTCTTGTCTTATCTTGTCTTGTTTTGTCTTGTCTTGTCTTGTCTTGTCTTGTCTTGTCTTGTCTTGTCTTGTCTTGTCTTGTCTTGTCGTGTGTTGTGTTGTTTTGTCTTGCCTTGTCTTGTCTTGTCGTGTCTTGTCTTGTCTTGTCTTGTCTTGTCTTGTCTTGTCTTGTCTTGTCTTGTCTTGTCTTGTCTTGTCTTGTCTTGTCTTGTCTTGTCTTGTCTTGTCTTGTCTTGTCTTGTCTTGTCTTGATTTGTCTTGTCATGTCTTGTCTTGTCTTGTCTGGTCTTGTCTTGTCTTGTCTTGTCTTGTCTTGTCTTTTCTTGTCTTGTCTTGTCTTGTCTTGTCTTGTCTTGTCTTGTCATGTCATGTCTTGTCTTGTCTTGTCTTGTCTTGTTTTGTCTTGTCTTGTCTTGTCTTGTCTTGTCTTGTCTTGTCTTGTCTTGTCTTGTCTTGTCTTGTCTTGTCTTGTCTTGTCTTGTCTTGTCTTGTCTTGTCTTGTCTTGTCTTGTCTTGTTTTGTCTTGTCTTGTCTTGATTTGTCTTGTCATGTCTTGTCTTGTCTTGTCTTGTCTTGTCTTGTCTTGTCTTGTCTTGTCTTGTCTTGCCTTGTCTTGTCTTGTCCTGTCGTGTGTTGTGTTGTTTTGTCTTGTCTTGTCTTGTTTTGTCTTGCCTTGTTTTGTCTTGTCATGTCATGTCTTGCCTTGTCTTGTCTTGTCTTGTCTTGTCTTGTCTTGCCTTGTCTTGTCTTGTCTTGTCCTGTCTTGTCCTGTCGTGTGTTGTGTTGTTTTGTCTTGTCTTGTCTTGTTTTGTCTTGTCTTGTTTTGTCTTGTCATGTCATGTCTTGCCTTGTCTTGTCTTGTCTTGTCTTGTCTTGTCTTGTCATGTCATGTCATGTCTTGTCATGTCGTGCGTTGTGTTGTTTTGTCTTGTCTTGTTTTGTCTTGTCATGTCATGTCTTGTCTTGTCTTGTCTTGTCATGTCATGTCATGTCATGTCTTGTCTTATCTTGTCTTGTCTTGTCTTGTCTTGTCTTGTCTTGTCTTGTCTTGTCTTGTCTTGTCTTGTCTTGTCTTGTCTTGTCTTGTCTTGTCTTGTCTTGTCTTGTCTTGTCTTGTCTTGTCTTGTCTTGTCTTGTCTTGTCTTGTCTTGTCTTGTCTTGTCTTGTCTTGTCTTGTCTTGTCTTGTCTTGTCTTGTCTTGTCTTGTCTTGTCTTGTCTTGTTTTGTCTTGTCTTGTCTTGTGTTGCTTTGTCTTGTCTTATCATGTCGTGTGTTCTGTTGTTTTGTCTTGTCTTGTTGTATATTGTCATGTCTTTTATTGTCTTGTCTTGTCATGTCATGTCATGTCATGTCGTGTGTTGTGTTGTTTAGTGTTGTTTTGTCTTGTCATGTCTTGTCTTGTCTAGTCTTGTCTTGTCTTGTCATTCTTGTCTTGTCTTGTCTTGTCTTGTCTTGTTTTATCTTGTCTTGTCTTGCCTTGTCTTGTCTTGTCTTGTGTTGTCTTGTCTTGTCTTGTCTTGTCTTGTCTTGTCTTGTCTTGTTTTATCTTGTCTTGTCTTGTCTTGTCATGTCGTGTCATGTCATGTGTTGTGTTGTTTTGTCTTGTTTTGTCTTGTCTTGTCTTGGCTTGTTTTGTCTTGTCTTGTCTTGTCTTGTCTTGTCTTGTCTTGTCTTGTCTTGTCTTGTCATGTCGTGTCATGTCATGTGTTGTGTTGTTTTGTCTTGTTTTGTCATGTTTTGTCATGTTTTGTCTTGTCTTGTCTTGTCTCGTCTTGTCTTGTCTTGTCTTGTCTTGTCTTGTCTTGTCTTGTGTTGTGTTGTTTTGTCTTGTCATGTCTTATATTGTCTTGTCTTGTCATGTCATGTCATGTCATACGTGTGTTGCGTTGTTTTGTCTTGTCATGTCTTATCTTGTCTTGTCTTGTTTTGTCTTGTCATGTCTTGTCTTGTCTTGTCTTGTCTTGTCTTGTCTTGTCTTGTCTTGTCTTGTCTTGTCTTGTCTTGTCTTGTCTTGTCATGTCCTGTCATGTCATGTCATGTGTTGTGTTGTTTTGTCTTGTTTTGTCTTGTTTTGTCTTGTTTTGTCTTGTCTTGTCATGTCTTGTCTTGTCTTGTCTTGTCTTGTCTTGTCTTGTCATGTCGTGTCATGTCGTGTCATGTGTTGTTTTGTTTTGTCTTGTCTTGTCCTGTCATGTCATGTCTTGTCTTGTCTTGTCTTGTCTTGTCTTGTCTTGTCTTGTCTTGTCTTGTCTTGTCTTGTCATGTCCTGTCATGCCATGCCATGTGTTGTGTTGTTTTGTCTTGTTTTGTCTTGTTTTGTTTTGTCTTGTCAAGTCTTGTCTTGTCTTGTCTTGTCTTGTCATGTCGTGTCATGTCATGTGTTGTGTTGTTTTGTCTTGTTTTGTCTTGTCTTGTCATGTCGTGTCATGTCATGTGTTGTGTTGTTTTGTCTTGTTTTGTCATGTTTTGTCTTGTCTTGTCTTGTCTTGTCTTGTCTTGTCTTGTCTTGTGTTGTGTTGTTTTGTCTTGTCATGTCTTATATTGTCTTGTCTTGTCATGTCATGTCATGTCATACGTGTGTTGTGTTGTTTTGTCTTGTCATGTCTTATCTTGTCTTGTCTTGTCTTGTCTTGTATTGTCATGTCTTATATTGTCTTGTCTTGTCATGTCATATCATGTCGTGTGTTGTGTTGTTTTGTCTTGTCATGTATTGTCTTGTCTTGTCTTGTCTTGTCATGTCGTGTCATGTCATGTGTTGTGTTGTTTCGTCTTGTTTTGTCTTGTTTTGTCTTGTCTTGTCTTGGCTTGTTTTGTCTTGTCTTGACTTGTCTTGTCTTGTCTTGTCTTGTCATGTCGTGTGTTGTGTTGTTTTGTCTTGTCATGTCTTATATTGTCTTGTCTTGTCATGTCATGTCATGTCATACGTGTGTTGTGTTGTCATGTCATATCATGTCGTGTGTTGTGTTGTTTTGTCTTGTCATGTTTTGTCTTGTCATGTCTTGTCTTGTCTTGTCTTGTCATATCATGTCGTGTGTTGTGTTGTTTTGTCTTGTCTTGTTTTGTCTTGTCTTGTCTTATATTGTCTTGTCTTGTCTTGTCATGTCATGTCATGTCATGTCGTGTGTTGTGTGGTTTAGTCTTGTTTTGTCTTGTCATGTCTTGTCTTGTCTTGTCTAGTCTTGTCTTGTCTTGTCTTGTCTTGTCTTGTCTTGTCTTGTCTTGTCTTGTCTTGTCTTGTCTTGTCTTGTCTTGTCTTGTCTTGTCTTGTCTTGTCTTGTCTTGTCTTGTCTTTTCTTGTCATGTCATGTCATGTCATACGTGTGTTGCGTTGTTTTGTCTTGTCTTATTTTGTCTTGTCATGTCTTATCTTGTCTTGTCTTGTCTTGTATTGTCATGTCTTATATTGTCTTGTCTTGTCATGTCATGTCGTGTGTTGTGTTGTTTAGTCTTGTTTTGTCTTGTCATGTCTTGTCTTGTCTTGTCTTGTCTTGTCTTGTCATGTCTTGTCCTGTCTTGTCTTGTCTTGTCTTGTCTTGTCTTGTCTTGTCTTGTCTTGTCTTGTCTTGTCTTGTCTTGTCTTGTCTTGTCTTGTCTTGTCTTGTCTTGTCTTGTCTTGTCCTGTCTGGCCTTGTCTTGTCTTGTCTTATCTTCTTAATTAATTTAAAAACAAATCAAACAGAATTGTCTTGTCTTGTCTTGTCTTGTCTGGCCTTGTCTTGTCTTGTCTTATCTTCTTAATTAATTTAAAAACAAATCAAACAGAATTGTCTTGTCTTGTCTTGTCTTGTCGTGTCTTGTCGTGTCTTGTCTTGTCTTGTCTTGTCTTCTCTTGTCTTGTCTTCTCTTCTCTTCTCTTCTCTTGTCTTGTCTTGTCTTGTCTTGTCTTGTCTTGTCTTGTCTTGTCTTGTCTTGTCTTGTCTTGTCTTGTCTTGTCTTGTCTTGTCTTGTCTTGTCTTGTCTTGTCTTGTCTTGTCTTGTCTTGTCTTGTCTTGTCTTGTCTTGTCTTGTCTTGTCTTGTCTTGTCTTGTCTTGTCTTGTCTTGTCTTGTCTTGTCTTGTCTTGTCTTGTCTTGTCTTGTCTTGTCTTGTCTTGTCTTGTCTTGTCTTGTCTTGTCTTGTCTTGTCTTGTCTTGTCTTGTCTTGTCTTGTCTTGTCTTGTCTTGTCTTGTCTTGTCTTGTCTTGTCTTGTCTTGTCTTGTCTTGTCTTGTCTTGTCTTGTCTTGTCTTGTCTTGTCTTGTCTTGTCTTGTCTTGTCTTGTCTTGTCTTGTCTTGTCTTGTCTTGTCTTGTCTTGTCTTGTCTTGTCTTGTCTTGTCTTGTCTTGTCTTGTCTTGTCTTGTCTTGTCTTGTCTTGTCTTGTCTTGTCTTGTCTTGTCTTGTCTTGTCTTGTCTTGTCTTGTCTTGTCTTGTCTTGTCTTGTCTTGTCTTGTCTTGTCTTGTCTTGTCTTGTCTTGTCTTGTCTTGTCTTGTCTTGTCTTGTCTTGTCTTGTCTTGTCTTGTCTTGTCTTGTCTTGTCTTGTCTTGTCTTGTCTTGTCTTGTCTTGTCTTGTCTTGTCTTGTCTTGTCTTGTCTTGTCTTGTCTTGTCTTGTCTTGTCTTGTCTTGTCTTGTCTTGTCTTGTCTTGTCTTGTCTTGTCTTGTCTTGTCTTGTCTTGTCTTGTCTTGTCTTGTCTTGTCTTGTCTTGTCTTGTCTTGTCTTGTCTTGTCTTGTCTTGTCTTGTCTTGTCTTGTCTTGTCTTGTCTTGTCTTGTCTTGTCTTGTCTTGTCTTGTCTTGTCTTGTCTTGTCTTGTCTTGTCTTGTCTTGTCTTGTCTTGTCTTGTCTTGTCTTGTCTTGTCTTGTCTTGTCTTGTCTTGTCTTGTCTTGTCTTGTCTTGTCTTGTCTTGTCTTGTCTTGTCTTGTCTTGTCTTGTCTTGTCTTGTCTTGTCTTGTCTTGTCTTGTCTTGTCTTGTCTTGTCTTGTCTTGTCTTGTCTTGTCTTGTCTTGTCTTGTCTTGTCTTGTCTTGTCTTGTCTTGTCTTGTCTTGTCATGTCTTGTCTTGTCTTGTCTTGTCTTGTCTTGTCTTGTCTTGTCTTGTCTTGTCTTGTCTTGTCTTGTCTTGTCTTGTCTTGTCTTGTCTTGTCTTGTCTTGTCTTGTCTTGTCTTGTCTTGTCTTGTCTTGTCTTGTCTTGTCTTGTCTTGTCTTGTCTTGTCTTGTCTTGTCTTGTCTTGTCTTGTCTTGTCTTGTCTTGTCTTGTCTTGTCTTGTCTTGTCTTGTCTTGTCTTGTCTTGTCTTGTCTTGTCTTGTCTTGTCTTGTCTTGTCTTGTCTTGTCTTGTCTTGTCTTGTCTTGTCTTGTCTTTTCTTGTCATGTCATGTCATGTCATACGTGTGTTGCGTTGTTTTGTCTTGTCTTATTTTGTCTTGTCATGTCTTATCTTGTCTTGTCTTGTCTTGTATTGTCATGTCTTATATTGTCTTGTCTTGTCATGTCATGTCATGTCGTGTGTTGTGTTGTTTAGTCTTGTTTTGTCTTGTCATGTCTTGTCTTGTCTTGTCTTGTCTTGTCTTGTCATGTCTTGTCCTGTCTTGTCTTGTCTTGTCTTGTCTTGTCTTGTCTTGTCTTGTCTTGTCTTGTCTTGTCTTGTCTTGTCTTGTCTTGTCTTGTCTTGTTTTATGTTGTCTTGTCTTGTCTTGTGTTGTGTTGTCTTGTCTTGTCATGTGATGTCATGTCACGTGTTGTGTTGTGTTGTCTTGTCTTGTCTTGTATTGTCTTGTCTTGTCTTGTCTTGTCTTGTCTTGTGTTGCTTTGTCTTGTCTTGTCTGGTCTTGTCTTGTCTTGTCTTGTCTTGTCTTGTCTTATCTTGTCTTGTCTTGTCTTGTCTTGTCCTGTCGTGTGTTGTGTTGTGTTGTTTTGTCGTGTCATGTCATTTCATGTCTTGTCATGTCATGTCATGTCTCGTGTTGCTTTGTCTTGTCTTGTCTTGTCTTGTCTTGTCTTGTCTTGTCTTGTCTTGTCTTGTCTTGTCTTGTCTTGTCTTGTCTTGTTTTGTCTTGTCTTGTCTTGTCCTGTCGTGTGTTGTGTTGTTTTGTCTTTTCTTGTCTTGTCTTGTCTTGTCTTGTCTTGTCTTGTCTTGTCTTGTCTTGTCTTGTCTTGTCTTGTCTTGTCTTGTCTTGTCTTGTCTTGTCTTGTCTTGTCTTGTCTTGTCTTGTCTTGTCTTGTCTTGTCTTGTCTTGTCTTGTCTTGTCTTGTCTTGTCTTGTCTTGTCTTGTCTTGTCTTGTCATGTCTTGTCTTGTCTTGTCTTGTCTTGTCTTGCCTTGTCTTGTCTTGTCTTGTCTTGTCTTGTCTTGTCTTGTCTTGTCTTGTCTTGTCTTGTCTTGTCTTGTCTTGTCTTGTCTTGTCTTGTCTTGTCTTGTCTTGTCTTGTCTTGTCTTGTCTTGTCTTGTCTTGTCTTGTCTTGTCTTGTCTTGTCTTGTCTTGTCTTGTCTTGTCTTGTCTTGTCTTGTCTTGTCTTGTCTTGTCTTGTCTTGTCTTGTCTTGTCTTGTCTTGTCTTGTCTTGTCTTGTCTTGTCTTGTCTTTTCTTGTCATGTCTTATCTTGTCATGTCTTATCTTGTCTTGTCTTGTCTTGTATTGTCATGTCTTATATTGTCTTGTCTTGTCATGTCATGTCATGTCGTGTGTTGTGTTGTTTAGTCTTGTTTTGTCTTGTCATGTCTTGTCTTGTCTTGTCTTGTCTTGTCTTGTCTTGTCATGTCTTGTCCTGTCTTGTCTTGTCTTGTCTTGTCTTGTCTTGTCTTGTCTTGTCTTGTCTTGTCTTGTCTTGTCTTGTTTCATGTTGTCTTGTCTTGTCTTGTGTTGTCTTGTCTTGTCTTGTCTTGTCATGTGATGTCATGTCACGTGTTGTGTTGTGTTGTCTTGTCTTGTCTTGTATTGTCTTGTCTTGTCTTGTCTTGTCTTGTCTTGTCTTGTCTTGTGTTGCTTTGTCTTGTCTTGTCTGGTCTTGTCTTGTCTTGTCTTGTCTTATCTTGTCTTGTCTTGTCTTGTCTTGTCCTGTCGTGTGTTGTGTTGTGTTGTTTTGTCGTGTCATGTCATTTCATGTCTTGTCATGTCATGTCATGTCTCGTGTTGCTTTGTCTTGTCTTGTCTTGTCTTGTCTTGTCTTGTCTTGTCTTGTCTTGTCTTGTCTTGTCTTGTCTTGTCTTGTCTTGTCTTGTCTTGTCTTGTTTTGTCTTGCCTTGTCTTGTCCTGTCGTGTGTTGTGTTGTTTTGTCTTTTCTTGTCTTGTCTTGTCTTGTCTTGTCTTGTCTTGTCTTGTCTTGTCTTGTCTTGTCTTGTCTTGTCTTGTCTTGTCCTGTCTGGCCTTGTCTTGTCTTGTCTTATCTTCTTAATTAATTTAAAAACAAATCAAACAGAATTGTCTTGTCTTGTCTTGTCTTGTCTGGCCTTGTCTTGTCTTGTCTTATCTTCTTAATTAATTTAAAAACAAATCAAACAGAATTGTCTTGTCTTGTCTTGTCTTGTCGTGTCTTGTCGTGTCTTGTCTTGTCTTGTCTTGTCTTCTCTTCTCTTCTCTTCTCTTGTCTTGTCTTGTCTTGTCTTGTCTTGTCTTGTCTTGTCTTGTCTTGTCTTGTCTTGTCTTGTCTTGTCTTGTCTTGTCTTGTCTTGTCTTGTCTTGTCTTGTCTTGTCTTGTCTTGTCTTGTCTTGTCTTGTCTTGTCTTGTCTTGTCTTGTCTTGTCTTGTCTTGTCTTGTCTTGTCTTGTCTTGTCTTGTCTTGTCTTGTCTTGTCTTGTCTTGTCTTGTCTTGTCTTGTCTTGTCTTGTCTTGTCTTGTCTTGTCTTGTCTTGTCTTGTCTTGTCTTGTCTTGTCTTGTCTTGTCTTGTCTTGTCTTGTCTTGTCTTGTCTTGTCTTGTCTTGTCTTGTCTTGTCTTGTCTTGTCTTGTCTTGTCTTGTCTTGTCTTGTCTTGTCTTGTCTTGTCTTGTTTTATCTTGTCTTGTCTTGTCTTGTCATGTAATGTCATGTCGTGTGTTGTGTTGTTTTGTTTTGTCTTGTCTTGTCCTGTCATGTCATGTCTTGTCTTGTCTTGTCTTGTCTTGTCTTGTCTTGTCTTGTCTTGTCTTGTCTTGTCTTGTCTTGTCTTGTCTTGTCTTGTCTTGTCTTGCCTTGTCTTGTCTTGTCTTGTCTTGTCTTGCCTTGTCTTGTCTTGTCTTGTCTTGTCTTGTCTTGTCTTGTCTTGTCTTGTCTTGTCTTGTCTTGTCTTGTCTTGTCATGTCCTGTCATGTCATGTCATGTGTTGTGTTGTTTTGTCTTGTTTTGTCTTGTTTTGTCTTGTCTTGTCATGTCTTGTCTTGTCTTGTCTTGTCTTGTCTTGTCTTGTCATGTCGTGTCATGTCATGTGTTGTGTTGTTTTGTCTTGTTTTGTCTTGTTTTGTCTTGTCTTGTCTTGGCTTGTTTTGTCTTGTCTTGTCTTGTCATGTCGTGTCATGTCATGTGTTGTGTTGTTTTGTCTTGTTTTGTCATGTTTTGTCTTGTCTTGTCTTGTCTTGTCTTGTCTTGTCATGTCGTGTGTTGTGTTGTTTTGTCTTGTCTTGTCTTGTCTTGTCCTGTCGTGTGTTGTGTTGTGTTGTTTTGTCGTGTCATGTCATGTCTTGTCTTGTCATGTCATGTCATGTCTTGTGTTGCTTTGTCTTGTCTTGTCTTATCTTGTCTTGTCTTGTCTTGTCTTGTCTTGTCTTGTCTTGTCATGTCTTGTCTTGTCTTGTCCTGGCGTGTGTTGTGTTGTTTTGTCTTTTCTTGTCTTGTCCTGTCTTGTCTTGTCCTGTCTTGTCTTGTCTTGTCTTGTCTTGTCTTGTCTTGTCTTGTCTTGTCTTGTCTTGTCTTGTCTTGTCTTGTCTTGTCTTGTCTTGTCTTGTCTTGTCTTGTCCTGTCTGGCCTTGTCTTGTCTTATCTTCTTAATTAATTTAAAAACAAATCAAACAGAATTGTCTTGTCTTGTCTTGTATTGTCATGTCTTATATTGTCTTGTCTTGTCATGTCATATCATGTCGTGTGTTGTGTTGTTTTGTCTTGTCATGTATTGTCTTGTCTTGTCTTGTCTTGTCATGTCGTGTCATGTCATGTGTTGTGTTGTTTCGTCTTGTTTTGTCTTGTCTTGTCTTGGCTTGTTTTGTCTTGTCTTGACTTGTCTTGTCTTGTCTTGTCTTGTCATGTCGTGTGTTGTGTTGTTTTGTCTTGTCATGTCTTATATTGTCTTGTCTTGTCATGTCATGTCATGTCATACGTGTGTTGTGTTGTCATGTCATATCATGTCGTGTGTTGTGTTGTTTTGTCTTGTCATGTTTTGTCTTGTCATGTCTTGTCTTGTCTTGTCTTGTCTTGTCTTGTCTTGTCTTGTCTTGTCATGTCATATCATGTCGTGTGTTGTGTTGTTTTGTCTTGTCATGTTTTGTCTTGTCTTGTCCTGTCTGGCCTTGTCTTTTCTTGTCTTATCTCTTGTCTTGTATTGTCATGTCTTATATTGTCTTGTCTTGTCATGTCATATCATGTCGTGTGTTGTGTTGTTTTGTCTTGTCACGTATTGTCATGTCTTGTCTTGTCTTGTCTTGTCTTGTCTTGTCTTGTCTTGTCTTGTCTTGTCTTGTCTTGTCTTGTCTTGTCTTGTCTTGTCTTGTCTTGTCTTGTCTTGTCTTGTCTTGTCTTGTCTTGTCTTGTCTTGTCTTGTCTTGTCTTGTCTTGTCTTTTCTTGTCATGTCATGTCATGTCATACGTGTGTTGCGTTGTTCTGTCTTGTCTTATTTTGTCTTGTCTTGTCTTATCTTGTCTTGTCTTGTCTTGTCTTGTATTGTCATGTCTTATATTGTCTTGTCTTGTCATGTCATGTCATGTCGTGTGTTGTGTTGTTTAGTCTTGTTTTGTCTTGTCATGTCTTGTCTTGTCTTGTCTTGTCTTGTCTTGTCATGTCTTGTCCTGTCTTGTCTTGTCTTGTCTTGTCTTGTCTTGTCTTGTCTTGTCTTGTCTTGTCTTGTCTTGTCTTGTCTTGTCTTGTCTTGTCTTGTCTTGTTTTATGTTGTCTTGTCTTGTCTTGTCTTGTCTTGTCTTGTCATGTGATGTCATGTCACGTGTTGTGTTGTGTTGTGTTGTCTTGTCTTGTCTTGTATTGTCTTGTCTTGTCTTGTCTTGTCTTTTGTTGCTTTGTCTTGTCTTGTCTGGTCTTGTCTTGTCTTGTCTTGTCTTATCTTGTCTTGTCTTGTCTTGTCTTGTCCTGTCGTGTGTTGTGTTGTGTTGTTTTGTCGTGTCATGTCATGTCATGTCTTGTCATGTCATGTCATGTCTTGTGTTGCTTTGTCTTGTCTTGTCTTGTCTTGTCTTGTCTTGTCTTGTCCTGTCGTGTGTTGTGTTGTTTTGTCTTGTCTTGTCTTGTCTTGTCTTGTCTTGTCTTGTCTTGTCTTGTCTTGTCCTGTCTGGCCTTGTCTTGTCTTGTCTTATCTTCTTAATTAATTTAAAAACAAATCAAACAGAATTGTCTTGTCTTGTCTTGTCTTGTCTGGCCTTGTCTTGTCTTGTCTTATCTTCTTAATTAATTTAAAAACAAATCAAACAGAATTGTCTTGTCTTGTCTTGTCTTGTCTTGTCTTGTCGTGTCTTGTCGTGTCTTGTTTTGTCTTGTCTTCTCTTCTCTTCTCTTGTCTTGTCTTGTCTTGTTTTATCTTGTCTTGTCTTGTCATGTAATGTCATGTCGTGTGTTGTGTTGTTTTGTTTTGTCTTGTCTTGTCCTGTCATGTCATGTCTTGTCTTGTCTTGTCTTGTCTTGTCTTGTCTTGTCTTGTCTTGTCTTGTCTTGTCTTGTCTTGTCTTGTCTTGTCTTGTCTTGTCTTGTCTTGTCTTGTCTTGTCTTGTCTTGTCTTGTCTTGTCTTGTCTTGTCTTGTCTTGTCTTGTCTTGTCTTGTCTTGTCTTGTCTTGTCTTGTCTTGTGTTGTTTTGTCGTGTCATGTCTTGTCTTGTCTTGTCTTGTCCTGTCCTGTCGTGTGTTGTGTTGTTTTGTCTTGTCTTGTCATGTCATGTCATGTCGTGTCTTGTGTTGCTTTGTCTTGTCTTGTCTTGTCATGTCTTGTCATGTCGTGTGTTGTGTTGTTTTGTCTTGTCTTGTTGTGTATTGTCATGTCTTATATTGTCTTGTCTTGTCTTGTCATGTCATGTCATGTCGTGTCTTGTCTTGTCTTGTCTTGTCTTGTCTTGTCTTGTCTTGTCTTGTCTTGTCTTGTCTTGTCTTGTCTTGTCTTGTCTTGTCTTGTCTTGTCTTGTCTTGTCTTGTCTTGTCTTGTCTTGTCTTGTCTTGTCTTGTCTTGTCTTGTCTTGTCTTGTCTTGTCTTGTCTTTTCTTGTCATGTCATGTCATGTCATACGTGTGTTGCGTTGTTTTGTCTTGTCTTATTTTGTCTTGTCATGTCTTATCTTGTCTTGTCTTGTCTTGTATTGTCATGTCTTATATTGTCTTGTCTTGTCATGTCATGTCATGTCGTGTGTTGTGTTGTTTAGTCTTGTTTTGTCTTGTCATGTCTTGTCTTGTCTTGTCTTGTCTTGTCTTGTCATGTCTTGTCCTGTCTTGTCTTGTCTTGTCTTGTCTTGTCTTGTCTTGTCTTGTCTTGTCTTGTCTTGTCTTGTCTTGTCTTGTTTTATGTTGTCTTGTCTTGTCTTGTGTTGTGTTGTCTTGTCTTGTCATGTGATGTCATGTCACGTGTTGTGTTGTGTTGTCTTGTCTTGTCTTGTATTGTCTTGTCTTGTCTTGTCTTGTCTTGTCTTGTGTTGCTTTGTCTTGTCTTGTCTGGTCTTGTCTTGTCTTGTCTTGTCTTGTCTTATCTTGTCTTGTCTTGTCTTGTCTTGTCCTGTCGTGTGTTGTGTTGTGTTGTTTTGTCGTGTCATGTCATTTCATGTCTTGTCATGTCATGTCATGTCTCGTGTTGCTTTGTCTTGTCTTGTCTTGTCTTGTCTTGTCTTGTCTTGTCTTGTCTTGTCTTGTCTTGTCTTGTCTTGTCTTGTCTTGTCTTGTTTTGTCTTGTCTTGTCTTGTCCTGTCGTGTGTTGTGTTGTTTTGTCTTTTCTTGTCTTGTCTTGTCTTGTCTTGTCTTGTCTTGTCTTGTCTTGTCTTGTCTTGTCTTGTCTTGTCTTGTCTTGTCTTGTCTTGTCTTGTCTTGTCTTGTCTTGTCTTGTCTTGTCTTGTCTTGTCTTGTCTTGTCTTGTCTTGTCTTGTCTTGTCTTGTCTTGTCTTGTCTTGTCTTGTCATGTCTTGTCTTGTCTTGTCTTGTCTTGTCTTGCCTTGTCTTGTCTTGTCTTGTCTTGTCTTGTCTTGTCTTGTCTTGTCTTGTCTTGTCTTGTCTTGTCTTGTCTTGTCTTGTCTTGTCTTGTCTTGTCTTGTCTTGTCTTGTCTTGTCTTGTCTTGTCTTGTCTTGTCTTGTCTTGTCTTGTCTTGTCTTGTCTTGTCTTGTCTTGTCTTGTCTTGTCTTGTCTTGTCTTGTCTTGTCTTGTCTTGTCTTGTCTTGTCTTGTCTTGTCTTGTCTTGTCTTGTCTTTTCTTGTCATGTCTTATCTTGTCTTGTCTTGTCTTGTATTGTCATGTCTTATATTGTCTTGTCTTGTCATGTCATGTCATGTCGTGTGTTGTGTTGTTTAGTCTTGTTTTGTCTTGTCATGTCTTGTCTTGTCTTGTCTTGTCTTGTCTTGTCTTGTCATGTCTTGTCCTGTCTTGTCTTGTCTTGTCTTGTCTTGTCTTGTCTTGTCTTGTCTTGTCTTGTCTTGTCTTGTCTTGTTTCATGTTGTCTTGTCTTGTCTTGTGTTGTCTTGTCTTGTCTTGTCTTGTCATGTGATGTCATGTCACGTGTTGTGTTGTGTTGTCTTGTCTTGTCTTGTATTGTCTTGTCTTGTCTTGTCTTGTCTTGTCTTGTCTTGTCTTGTGTTGCTTTGTCTTGTCTTGTCTGGTCTTGTCTTGTCTTGTCTTGTCTTATCTTGTCTTGTCTTGTCTTGTCTTGTCCTGTCGTGTGTTGTGTTGTGTTGTTTTGTCGTGTCATGTCATTTCATGTCTTGTCATGTCATGTCATGTCTCGTGTTGCTTTGTCTTGTCTTGTCTTGTCTTGTCTTGTCTTGTCTTGTCTTGTCTTGTCTTGTCTTGTCTTGTCTTGTCTTGTTTTGTCTTGCCTTGTCTTGTCCTGTCGTGTGTTGTGTTGTTTTGTCTTTTCTTGTCTTGTCTTGTCTTGTCTTGTCTTGTCTTGTCTTGTCTTGTCTTGTCTTGTCTTGTCTTGTCTTGTCTTGTCCTGTCTGGCCTTGTCTTGTCTTGTCTTATCTTCTTAATTAATTTAAAAACAAATCAAACAGAATTGTCTTGTCTTGTCTTGTCTTGTCTGGCCTTGTCTTGTCTTGTCTTATCTTCTTAATTAATTTAAAAACAAATCAAACAGAATTGTCTTGTCTTGTCTTGTCTTGTCGTGTCTTGTCGTGTCTTGTCTTGTCTTGTCTTGTCTTCTCTTCTCTTCTCTTCTCTTGTCTTGTCTTGTCTTGTCTTGTCTTGTCTTGTCTTGTCTTGTCTTGTCTTGTCTTGTCTTGTCTTGTCTTGTCTTGTCTTGTCTTGTCTTGTCTTGTCTTGTCTTGTCTTGTCTTGTCTTGTCTTGTCTTGTCTTGTCTTGTCTTGTCTTGTCTTGTCTTGTCTTGTCTTGTCTTGTCTTGTCTTGTCTTGTCTTGTCTTGTCTTGTCTTGTCTTGTCTTGTCTTGTCTTGTCTTGTCTTGTCTTGTCTTGTCTTGTCTTGTCTTGTCTTGTCTTGTCTTGTCTTGTCTTGTCTTGTCTTGTCTTGTCTTGTCTTGTCTTGTCTTGTCTTGTCTTGTCTTGTCTTGTCTTGTCTTGTCTTGTCTTGTCTTGTCTTGTCTTGTCTTGTCTTGTCTTGTCTTGTCTTGTCTTGTCTTGTCTTGTCTTGTCTTGTCTTGTCTTGTCTTGTTTTATCTTGTCTTGTCTTGTCTTGTCATGTAATGTCATGTCGTGTGTTGTGTTGTTTTGTTTTGTCTTGTCTTGTCCTGTCATGTCATGTCTTGTCTTGTCTTGTCTTGTCTTGTCTTGTCTTGTCTTGTCTTGTCTTGTCTTGTCTTGTCTTGTCTTGTCTTGTCTTGTCTTGTCTTGTCTTGTCTTGTCTTGCCTTGTCTTGTCTTGTCTTGTCTTGTCTTGTCTTGTCTTGTCTTGTCTTGTCTTGTCTTGTCTTGTCTTGTCTTGTCTTGTCATGTCCTGTCATGTCATGTCATGTGTTGTGTTGTTTTGTCTTGTTTTGTCTTGTTTTGTCTTGTCTTGTCATGTCTTGTCTTGTCTTGTCTTGTCTTGTCTTGTCTTGTCATGTCGTGTCATGTCATGTGTTGTGTTGTTTTGTCTTGTTTTGTCTTGTTTTGTCTTGTCTTGTCTTGGCTTGTTTTGTCTTGTCTTGTCTTGTCATGTCGTGTCATGTCATGTGTTGTGTTGTTTTGTCTTGTTTTGTCATGTTTTGTCTTGTCTTGTCTTGTCTTGTCTTGTCTTGTCATGTCGTGTGTTGTGTTGTTTTGTCTTGTCTTGTCTTGTCTTGTCCTGTCGTGTGTTGTGTTGTGTTGTTTTGTCGTGTCATGTCATGTCTTGTCTTGTCATGTCATGTCATGTCTTGTGTTGCTTTGTCTTGTCTTGTCTTATCTTGTCTTGTCTTGTCTTGTCTTGTCTTGTCTTGTCTTGTCATGTCTTGTCTTGTCTTGTCCTGGCGTGTGTTGTGTTGTTTTGTCTTTTCTTGTCTTGTCCTGTCTTGTCTTGTCCTGTCTTGTCTTGTCTTGTCTTGTCTTGTCTTGTCTTGTCTTGTCTTGTCTTGTCTTGTCTTGTCTTGTCTTGTCTTGTCTTGTCTTGTCTTGTCTTGTCTTGTCTTGTCTTGTCCTGTCTGGCCTTGTCTTGTCTTATCTTCTTAATTAATTTAAAAACAAATCAAACAGAATTGTCTTGTCTTGTCTTGTATTGTCATGTCTTATATTGTCTTGTCTTGTCATGTCATATCATGTCGTGTGTTGTGTTGTTTTGTCTTGTCATGTATTGTCTTGTCTTGTCTTGTCTTGTCATGTCGTGTCATGTCATGTGTTGTGTTGTTTCGTCTTGTTTTGTCTTGTCTTGTCTTGGCTTGTTTTGTCTTGTCTTGACTTGTCTTGTCTTGTCTTGTCTTGTCATGTCGTGTGTTGTGTTGTTTTGTCTTGTCATGTCTTATATTGTCTTGTCTTGTCATGTCATGTCATGTCATACGTGTGTTGTGTTGTCATGTCATATCATGTCGTGTGTTGTGTTGTTTTGTCTTGTCATGTTTTGTCTTGTCATGTCTTGTCTTGTCTTGTCTTGTCTTGTCTTGTCTTGTCTTGTCTTGTCATGTCATATCATGTCGTGTGTTGTGTTGTTTTGTCTTGTCATGTTTTGTCTTGTCTTGTCCTGTCTGGCCTTGTCTTTTCTTGTCTTATCTCTTGTCTTGTATTGTCATGTCTTATATTGTCTTGTCTTGTCATGTCATATCATGTCGTGTGTTGTGTTGTTTTGTCTTGTCACGTATTGTCATGTCTTGTCTTGTCTTGTCTTGTCTTGTCTTGTCTTGTCTTGTCTTGTCTTGTCTTGTCTTGTCTTGTCTTGTCTTGTCTTGTCTTGTCTTGTCTTGTCTTGTCTTGTCTTGTCTTGTCTTGTCTTTTCTTGTCATGTCATGTCATGTCATACGTGTGTTGCGTTGTTCTGTCTTGTCTTATTTTGTCTTGTCTTGTCTTATCTTGTCTTGTCTTGTCTTGTCTTGTATTGTCATGTCTTATATTGTCTTGTCTTGTCATGTCATGTCATGTCGTGTGTTGTGTTGTTTAGTCTTGTTTTGTCTTGTCATGTCTTGTCTTGTCTTGTCTTGTCTTGTCTTGTCATGTCTTGTCCTGTCTTGTCTTGTCTTGTCTTGTCTTGTCTTGTCTTGTCTTGTCTTGTCTTGTCTTGTCTTGTCTTGTCTTGTCTTGTCTTGTCTTGTCTTGTTTTATGTTGTCTTGTCTTGTCTTGTCTTGTCTTGTCTTGTCATGTGATGTCATGTCACGTGTTGTGTTGTGTTGTGTTGTCTTGTCTTGTCTTGTATTGTCTTGTCTTGTCTTGTCTTGTCTTTTGTTGCTTTGTCTTGTCTTGTCTGGTCTTGTCTTGTCTTGTCTTGTCTTATCTTGTCTTGTCTTGTCTTGTCTTGTCCTGTCGTGTGTTGTGTTGTGTTGTTTTGTCGTGTCATGTCATGTCATGTCTTGTCATGTCATGTCATGTCTTGTGTTGCTTTGTCTTGTCTTGTCTTGTCTTGTCTTGTCTTGTCTTGTCCTGTCGTGTGTTGTGTTGTTTTGTCTTGTCTTGTCTTGTCTTGTCTTGTCTTGTCTTGTCTTGTCTTGTCTTGTCCTGTCTGGCCTTGTCTTGTCTTGTCTTATCTTCTTAATTAATTTAAAAACAAATCAAACAGAATTGTCTTGTCTTGTCTTGTCTTGTCTGGCCTTGTCTTGTCTTGTCTTATCTTCTTAATTAATTTAAAAACAAATCAAACAGAATTGTCTTGTCTTGTCTTGTCTTGTCGTGTCTTGTCGTGTCTTGTTTTGTCTTGTCTTCTCTTCTCTTCTCTTGTCTTGTCTTGTCTTGTTTTATCTTGTCTTGTCTTGTCATGTAATGTCATGTCGTGTGTTGTGTTGTTTTGTTTTGTCTTGTCTTGTCCTGTCATGTCATGTCTTGTCTTGTCTTGTCTTGTCTTGTCTTGTCTTGTCTTGTCTTGTCTTGTCTTGTCTTGTCTTGTCTTGTCTTGTCTTGTCTTGTCTTGTCTTGTCTTGTCTTGTCTTGTCTTGTCTTGTCTTGTCTTGTCTTGTCTTGTCTTGTCTTGTCTTGTCTTGTCTTGTCTTGTCTTGTCTTGTCTTGTCTTGTCTTGTCATGTCCTGTCATGTCATGTCATGTGTTGTGTTGTTTTGTCTTGTTTTGTCTTGTTTTGTCTTGTTTTGTCTTGTCTTGTCATGTCTTGTCTTGTCTTGTCTTGTCTTGTCTTGTCTTGGCATGTCGTGTCATGTCATGTGTTGTGTTGTTTTGTCTTGTTTTGTCTTGTTTTGTCTTGTCTTGTCTTGGCTTGTTTTGTCTTGTCTTGTCTTGTCTTGTCATGTCGTGTCATGTCATGTGTTGTGTTGTTTTGTCTTGTTTTGTCATGTTTTGTCTTGTCTTGTCTTGGCTTGTTTTGTCTTGTCTTGTCTTGTCTTGTCTTGTCTTGTCATGTCGTGTGTTGTGTTGTTTTGTCTTGTCTTGTCTTGTCTTGTCCTGTCGTGTGTTGTGTTGTGTTGTTTTGTCGTGTCATGTCATGTCTTGTCTTGTCATGTCATGTCATGTCTTGTGTTGCTTTGTCTTGTCTTGTCTGGTCTTGTCTTGTCTTGTCTTGTCTTATCTTGTCTTGTCTTGTCTTGTCTTGTCTTGTTTTGTCGTGTCATGTCTTGTCTTGTCTTGTCATGTCATGTCATGTCTTGTGTTGCTTTGTCTTGTCTTGTCTTGTCTTGTCTTGTCTTGTCTTGTCTGGCCTTGTCTTGTCTTGTCTTATCTTCTTAATTAATTTAAAAACAAATCAAACAGAATTGTCTTGTCTTGTCTTGTCTTGTCTTGTCGTGTCTTGTCGTGTCTTGTCTTGTCTTGTCTTGTCTTCTCTTCTCTTCTCTTGTCTTGTCTTGTCTTGTCTTGTCTTGTCTTGTCTTGTCTTGTCTTGTCTTGTCTTGTCTTGTCTTGTCTTGTCTTGTCTTGTCTTGTCTTGTCTTGTCTTGTCTTGTCTTGTCTTGTCTTGTCTTGTCTTGTCTTGTCTTGTCTTGTCTTGTCTTGTCTTGTCTTGTCTTGTCTTGTCTTGTCTTGTCTTGTCTTGTCTTGTCTTGTCTTGTCTTGTCTTGTCTTGTCTTGTCTTGTCTTGTCTTGTCTTGTCTTGTTTTATCTTGTCTTGTCTTGTCTTGTCATGTAATGTCATGACGTGTGTTGTGTTGTTTTGTTTTGTCTTGTCTTGTCCTGTCATGTCATGTCTTGTCTTGTCTTGTCTTGTCTTGTCTTGTCTTGTCTTGTCTTGTCTTGTCTTGTCTTGTCTTGTCTTGTCTTGTCTTGTCTTGTCTTGTCTTGTCATGTCATGTCCTGTCATGTCATGTCATGTGTTGTGTTGTTTTGTCTTGTTTTGTCTTGTTTTGTCTTATTTTGTCTTGTTTTGTCTTGTTTTGTCTTGTTTTGTCTTGTCTTGTCATGTCTTGTCTTGTCTTGTCTTGTCTTGTCTTGTCTTGTCATGTCGTGTCATGTCATGTGTTGTGTTGTTTTGTCTTGTCTTGTCTTGGCTTGTTTTGTCTTGTCTTGTCTTGTCTTGTCTTGTCTTGTCTTGTCTTGTCATGTCGTGTCATGTCATGTGTTGTGTTGTTTTGTCTTGTTTTGTCATGTTTTGTCTTGTCTTGTCTTGGCTTGTTTTGTCTTGTCTTGTCTTGTCTTGTCTTGTCTTGTCTTGTCATGTCGTGTGTTGTGTTGTTTTGTCTTGTCATGTCTTATATTGTCTTGTCTTGTCATGTCATGTCATGTCATACGTGTGTTGTGTTGTTTTGTCTTGTCATGTCTTATCTTGTCTTGTCTTGTCTTGTCTTGTATTGTCATGTCTTATATTGTCTTGTCTTGTCATGTCATATCATGTCGTGTGTTGTGTTGTTTTGTCTTGTCATGTATTGTCTTGTCTTGTCTTGTCTTGTCATGTCGTGTCATGTCATGTGTTGTGTTGTTTCGTCTTGTTTTGTCTTGTTTTGTCTTGTCTTGTCTTGGCTTGTTTTGTCTTGTCTTGTCTTGTCTTGTCTTGTCTTGTCTTGTCATGTCGTGTGTTGTGTTGTTTTGTCTTGTCATGTCTTATATTGTCTTGTCTTGTCATGTCATGTCATGTCATACGTGTATTGTGTTGTCATGTCATATCATGTCGTGTGTTGTGTTGTTTTGTCTTGTCATGTTTTGTCTTGTCATGTCTTGTCTTGTCATGTCGTGTGTTGTGTTGTTTTGTCTTGTCTTGTCTTGTCTTGTCATATCATGTCGTGTGTTGTGTTGTTTTGTCTTCTCATGTCTTGTCTTGTCTTGTCTTGTCTTGTCTTGTCTTGTCGTATGTTGTCTTGTCATGTTTTGTCTTGTCATGTCTTGTCTTGTCATGTCGTGTGTTGTGTTGTTTTGTCTTGTCTTGTCTTGTCATGTCATATCATGTCGTGTGTTGTGTTGTTTTGTCTTCTCATGTCTTGTCTTGTCTTGTCTTGTCTTGTCTTGTCTTGTCGTATGTTGTGTTGTTTTGTCTTGTCTTGTTTTGTCTTGTCATGTCGTATGTTGTGTTGTTTTGTCTTGGCTTGTTTTGTCTTGTCTTGTCTTGTCTTGTCATGTCGTGTGTTGTGTTGTTTTGTCTTGTCTTGTCTTGTCTTGTCCTGTCGTGTGTTGTGTTGTGTTGTTTTGTCGTGTCATGTCATGTCTTGTCTTGTCATGTCATGTCATGTCTTGTGTTGCTTTGTCTTGTCTTGTTTGGTCTTGTCTTGTCTTGTCTTGTCTTATCTTGTCTTGTCTTGTCTTGTCTTGTCTTGTTTTGTCGTGTCATGTCATGTCTTGTCTTGTCATGTCATGTCATGTCTTGTGTTGCTTTGTCTTGTCTTGTCTTGTCTTGTCTTGTCTTGTCTTGTCCTGTCTGGCCTTGTCTTGTCTTGTCTTATCTTCTTAATTAATTTAAAAACAAATCAAACAGAATTGTCTTGTCTTGTCTTGTCTTGTCTGGCCTTGTCTTGTCTTGTCTTATCTTCTTAATTAATTTAAAAACAAATCAAACAGAATTGTCTTGTCTTGTCTTGTCTTGTCGTGTCATGTCATGTGTTGTGTTGTTTCGTCTTGTTTTGTCTTGTTTTGTCTTGTCTTGTCTTGGCTTGTTTTGTCTTGTCTTGTCTTGTCTTGTCTTGTCTTGTCTTGTCATGTCGTGTGTTGTGTTGTTTTGTCTTGTCATGTCTTATATTGTCTTGTCTTGTCATGTCATGTCATGTCATACGTGTATTGTGTTGTCATGTCATATCATGTCGTGTGTTGTGTTGTTTTGTCTTGTCATGTTTTGTCTTGTCATGTCTTGTCTTGTCTTGTCTTGTCATGTCTTGTCATGTCGTGTGTTGTGTTGTTTTGTCTTGTCATGTCTTATATTGTCTTGTCTTGTCATGTCATGTCATGTCATACGTGTGTTGTGTTGTTTTGTCTTGTCATGTCTTATCTTGTCTTGTCTTGTCTTGTCTTGTATTGTCATGTCTTATATTGTCTTGTCTTGTCATGTCATATCATGTCGTGTGTTGTGTTGTTTTGTCTTGTCATGTATTGTCTTGTCTTGTCTTGTCTTGTCATGTCGTGTCATGTCATGTGTTGTGTTGTTTCGTCTTGTTTTGTCTTGTTTTGTCTTGTCTTGTCTTGGCTTGTTTTGTCTTGTCTTGTCTTGTCTTGTCTTGTCTTGTCATGTCGTGTGTTGTGTTGTTTTGTCTTGTCATGTCTTATATTGTCTTGTCTTGTCATGTCATGTCATGTCATACGTGTATTGTGTTGTCATGTCATATCATAACGTGTGTTGTGTTGTTTTGTCTTGTCATGTTTTGTCTTGTCATGTCTTGTCTTGTCTTGTCTTGTCATGTCATATCATGTCGTGTGTTGTGTTGTTTTGTCTTGTCATGTCTTGTCTTGTCTTGTCTTGTCTTGTCTTGTCGTATGTTGTGTTGTTTTGTCTTGTCTTGTTTTGTCTTGTCATGTCGTATGTTGTGTCGTTTTGTCTTGTCTTGTTTTGTCTTGTCTTGTCTTATATTGTCTTGTCTTGTCTTGTCATGTCATGTCATGTCATGTCGTGTGTTGTGTTGTTTAGTCTTGTTTTGTCTTGTCATGTCTTGTCTTGTCTTGTCTTGTCTTGTCTTGTCATGTCTTGTCTTGTCTAGTCTTGTCTTGTCTTGTCTTGTCTTGTCTTGTCTTGTCTTGTCTTGTCTTGTCTTGTCTTGTCTTGTCTTGTCTTGTCTTGTCTTGTCTTGTCTTTTCTTGTCATGTCATGTCATGTCATACGTGTGTTGCGTTGTTTTGTCTTGTCTTATTTTGTCTTGTCATGTCTTATCTTGTCTTGTCTTGTCTTGTCTTGTATTGTCATGTCTTATATTGTCTTGTCTTGTCATGTCATATCATGTCGTGTGTTGTGTCTTGTCTTGTCCTGTCTTGTCTTGTCCTGTCTTGTCTTGTCTTGTCTTGTCTTGTCTTGTCTTGTCTTGTCTTGTCTTGTCTTGTTTTATGTTGTCTTGTCTTGTCTTGTCTTGTCTTGTCTTGTCTTGTCTTGTCTTGTCTTGTCTTGTCATGTGATGTCATGTCACGTGTTGTGTTGTGTTGTTTTGTCTTGTCTTGTCTTGTATTGTCTTGTCTTGTCTTGTCTTGTCTTGTCTTGTCTTGTCTTGTCTTGTCTTGTCTGGTCGTATGCTGTGTTGTTTTGTCTTGTCTTGTTTTGTCTTGTCATGTCGTATGTTGTGTTGTTTTGTCTTGTCTTGTTTTGTCTTGTCTTGTCTTATATTGTCTTGTCTTGTCATGTCATGTCATGTCATGTCATGTCGTGTCTTGTGTTGTTTTGTCTTGTCTTGTCTTGTCTTGTCTTGTCTTGTCTTGTCTTGTCTTGTCTTGTCTTGTCTTGTCTTGTCTTGTCTTGTCTTGTCTTGTCTTGTCTTGTCTTGTCTTGTCTTGTCTTGTCTTGTCTTGTCTTGTCTTGTCTTGTCTTGTCTTGTCTTATTTTGTCTTGTCTTGTCTTGTCTTGTCTTGTCTTGTCATGTCTTGTCTTGTCTAGTCTTGTCTTGTCTTGTCTTGTCTTGTCTTGTCTTGTCTTGTCTTGTCTTGTCTTGTCTTGTCTTGTCTTGTCTTGTCTTGTCTTGTCTTGTCTTGTCTTGTCTTGTCTTGTCTTGTCTTGTCTTGTCTTGTCTTGTCTTGTCTTGTCTTGTCTTGTCTTGTCTTGTCTTGTCTTGTCTTGTCTTGTCTTGTCTTGTCTTGTCTTGTCTTGTCTTGTCTTGTCTTGTCTTGTCTTGTCTTGTCTTGTCTTGTCTTGTCTTGTCTTGTCTTGTCTTGTCTTGTCTTGTCTTGTCTTGTCTTGTCTTGTCTTGTCTTGTCTTGTCTTGTCTTGTCTTGTCTTGTCTTGTCTTGTCTTGTCTTGTCTTGTCTTGTCTTGTCTTGTCTTGTCTTGTCTTGTCTTGTCTTGTCTTGTCTTGTCTTGTCTTGTCTTGTCTTGTCTTGTCTTGTCTTGTCTTGTCTTGTCTTGTCTTGTCTTGTCTTGTCTTGTCTTGTCTTGTTGTTGCGGCGGCAAATCACGAATATATTAAAAACAGCAAAGTTAGGCAATAAGACACGATGCGATGCGTTGCGTTGCGACGCGTTAAGTAATGAGTAATGAGTTTTAATATCTGTCAATATATAAATTTACAATACCAAAAAAATATATGGCTTAAAAATATATATACTTATTCGTGGTCTCTCCTCGGCAGCCTTTAAGAAAGTGAGGCCGGAAGAAACCATTACAGAGTTGCCTCACGAATGTGATTATTTTACATCATAAGGCTCAATACATTTAATAACATCGTTTAAGGCTAAGTACTATGTTTGTCAGCAACAAACATCGTTTTAAGGCTAAGTACTATGTTTATCAGCAACATCCCGCCCCCCGTGAACCGAAGGAGCATCTGCGAGTTGAGGGTCACCAGAAACATCAAGAACTGCTAACTTTGAGGCGGGTCTTCTTAGGTTGCCCGTTGATGTCTTGATAAGCGCTGACCTAACTTGTCCGTCCGATGCCGGAAATGTTTCCAATACGATTCCACGTCTCCAATCCCTCAAATTTTCATTGATATCGCAGATAATAACGACATCTCCGACTTGAATCGGATTAACTCTTTTGTGCCACTTAGTACGACGCGTAAGAGTTGGTAGGTACTCTAATAGCCATCTGCGCCAAAATGTTTGTTTTAGCTGTTGTAAAATTCGCCATTGCTTTTGCAAACTCACTCCGTCAGATTCAGTAGGAGTTTGTACGTAGTTTGGGCATCCCAACAAAAAATGATTAGGAGTTAACGGGTCATCATCACAACTTTCAATTGATAAATGTATAAGTGGACGAGAATTTATTAAATTTTCAGCTTCGATAAGTAAGCTTTGCAAAGTCTCAATTTGAGGAGCTTTTTCCTTCAATGTAAATGCCAACACACGTTTAACGCTTTGAACCATGCGCTCCCATGCCCCACCTGCTGATGGATCCGCGGGTTGATTAAACACCCACTCAATACCACGTCGAGTACATTCACGTTCTACATCATTGGAAACTTTCAACCATTCGACCTTGCTTGCTCCGATGAAATTTGTCCCTCTGTCGCTTCTTATACGAACGGGTATACCTCTGCGGTTGACAAAATTGCGCAGACATAAAATTACAGAATCAGTTGACAAATCTCTAGCCACCTCTAAATGTATCGCTGGAATCGTCAAACAGGTGAATAAGGCTACCCACCTCTTTTCTCGTCTTCTTCCAATGGACACTATTACTGGCCCAAAATAGTCAAGACCGGTATACGAGAAAGCTCTAACGTATGGTGATAGACGATCAACTGGTAATTGGCCTATAAGAGGAGGCCTTGGCGTAACTGCTGAATTTTTGCAGAATTGACATTCACTTTTCACAGATTTAAGAAGGAGTATTAGGAGAATTTCAGTATTTCTCTTTAACGAAGCATGAAATCTTAAAACCGCAAATCGAACCCAACTCATAATTTTAAGAAATTTGTAAAAATTTGAATATTTGGTGAACGGTATAACATTTTCAGGAGTGCATATAGTGTAGAGTTGTTTTGCTCTCTTCTCGATCTCATTTTCATTTGTAGAAAGATCTGGGAGTACCGGCCAATTTCCTTCACTCTGCTTTAAAAACTGTGGCCCATTAATCCACTTCGAATCTCCAACCAGTCCTGCGTACAACTGAGGTCGTGTTGCATTGTCAGCTGAATTTAGCGAACCAGGTACCCATCTCCATTGCGATACTTCAGATTCATGTAGAATCTCAGAAATCCGATTGCTTACGAATTGTTTATATTGACGGGCCTCGGAATGAATCCACTGAATAACAGTCTTAGAATCCGACCAGTAATTTATTGACGCAATGTTTATAGTGTGACTTTCAATAATTGTTTTACGTAGACGTGTTCCGAGTACTGCAGCCTGTAATTCCAACCTAGGAATTGACATTGGTTTCAGAGGACTGCAACGAGATTTGGCCGCTACGAAAGCCACTGTTATTTGGTTATAACATCTTATACGAAAGTATGCGACGGCAGAATACGCTAATTCACTAGCATCTACGAATATGTGCAACTGAATTTCGGAAGATGGATCTTTAAAAAATGGGCTGTAACATCTAGGTATTCTGAAATCTCTTATATTTTCAAGTGATTTGTACCACTCGTACCATTTTTCGTATATATCGTTGGGTATTGTATCATGCCAACCCAGATTAAGCTGCCATAATCTTTGCAGCAAAATTTTGGGAACCAAAGTAACATTTGCAAGGAACCCAAATGGATCAAATATCGACATCGTTAAACCCAATAGTTCTGCTTTTGTTGGTCGTCGATTGCCATTTAAAACTGACGTCGGTATTCTAGCGAATACTAAATTAAAGAAGAAAACATCTCGCTTAGCATCCCAATGCATCCCTAATACCTTATCATTTGTTGATTTTGATCCACACATATTCTTCGAAATACACTCAGGCTCGAAGTTTCTATTAATGGTTTGTAATAATTTTGTGGAGTTCGAAACGAACGAATCCTGCTTTACTGTGAATTTCTGTCACCCTTTCCGAAACACATATAGCTTCCTCAACAGTAGTAAAACTATCCACATAATCGTCAACATAGTGGCGATTGATGATTGCATCGACTGCCCTCGGGTAGTCATTTTGAAATTTTGATGCATTTAAATTCTTCACAAATTGCGCAGAGCATGGGGAGCAGGCAGAACCAAAAATCATTGCCTTCATAACATACACATCGGGCTGTCTCATGGTATCCCCTTCTCGCCATAAAAATCGTTGTGAATTTACATCTTCTTCGCGTATGTTTATGCGATGAAACATCTCTTTTATATCACCACAAATAGCAATATTCCCTTCACGAAATTTTAATAAAATCGACTGCAATGGTTTCGGTTGATAACTATCAGGACCTTTCATAAGCATGGAATTCAAAGAAATATTGGTTACTGTCGCTGCTGCATCGAACACCAATCTTGGTTTATTGCCTTTGTTTACATTGTGAACAGCAAAATGGGGTAAATACCATGTTCGCTCGCTCGATATATCAGCTTCTTCCGAAGTAAGTTTTTTGGCATAACCCTTTTTTACGTAGTCGTTTATCCTTTCTATATACCAATTTTTGTAATTAATATCACTTATCATTTTGCGTTCTACAATTTGAAGTCGTTTTAATGTTGCGTCATAACTCACTGGAAGAGATATGTTATCGCTTTTCCATAAGAGACCTGTCTCGTATCTATCTCCCACAAACTTCGTTGTACTGTGCAAGATCTTTTCGGCTCGAATGTCTGCAGTAGATTTTATAGAAGGCAATATTGTACCAAAGCTTTCTAATTCGAAATAATCGGCGATTTGTTTTTGTAATTCGTCGTAACCATTGTCAATATGTACATGAAAACATGCTGCCGGATCAGAATTATTTTCATCCGAACCAAACAAAATCCAGCCTAGCTTAGTCTCATGAATAGTAAAGCCTTCACTAAAGTTAACTACTTTCAATGGTCGAACTAAGTTTATATGGGGAATTCCAATTAAAATTTTTGGCATTGCATCGAAGTAACTTTCGATTGGTATATTCTGTAACTCCTTATTTTGTTTTTTAATTGTTTCCGCATTTAATGTTTGAGAGGGTAAAATTAACTTTTTTGTTGTTCGGACGCCATTGATGTAAAATCTTTTATGTTTATTAAGTGAACCTGATATTTCTAAGTTCACAAGTTTTGAGACACCACTGGTAGTTTGGTCATCAAACCACTTGAGTTTCTACCCTTAAGGCCAATTTTATTTGCAACTTCTTCTTCTATTAATGTAACTCTAGCTCCATCGTCTATGAAGGCTATTATGTTAATACTACCCTTCGGGCCATGTAAATTAATTGGTAAAAATTTTAATAAAGTTTTATTTTTATTTGTGTTTTCTACACCTATTTTTTTTCTCAATGGTAACTCTTCATTTTCGAACGGTTCACAAGTGCTGACAGTAGCAACAGCAGGTTCAGCAGAAACGGAGTTGCCAATGTTGGCATCTTGAACGACTTGATTATGGAGTAATTTATTATGATATTTCTGGCATGATGCTATACCGCAAGTACGACGTCGTGTACAATTATAAACATTGTGACCTGGGGAAAGACAACTAAAGCACAAACGATTTGTTTTTACAATGTTCCATCGTTTGTCATTATTAGCTTCTTTAAATTTCATGCATTGGTACAATCGATGATTATCTTTGCAAAATATACATTTAAATTTTTCTTCAGATATGGATAGCACCGATTTCGGTGATCTATTATATTTTCGCGATAGTTGTTCGGAACTGACGTGTGGTGTGTTCAGTTCTGTTGCCATTACAACGTATGTTGACATTTGTTGTAACCACGAACTAAATTCACAAATTGTTGGGTATGGTTTATTTATGGCAAATGTATGACGTGCCCATTCTTCCCGTTTATAAATCGGTAGTTTACTTACCAATTCATCCAACAGTGTTGGGTTTGAAAGATGAGGTGCAGCACTGGCGTTCTCCAAAAAAGCGACTAAATTTGTTACCATTGAACTAAAATTGGCGATTTCATGAATTTTCCCACTTGTGATTGATGGAAACGTCCTGATTTTAGCGAGTTGGCTGCGTATCAGTAGTTCAGGTCGTCCATAATGAAACTGCAACGAAGATATTACTGCATTCACGCTTGAAGGGTGAATTAATAACGATTCAACTTTTGAACGGGCATCTCCTTTAAGAGCTTTTTGTAAGCGAAGTAAATTCTCTACATTAGTGTATGCAAACATATTCGTTGTTTCTTTAAAGGCGACGATAAACATTGGCCACTCCTCGGGTGAGCCAGAAAACTGTGGCAAATCTTGTAATTTGCGAATAAAATGTTGGTTACTTGGTGGCATACATGTTGTATGTGTGTTATTATTCTGCGAAGGTGACGTATAGGTGTTGTTTAAAGATGTGGCGGCTGTAGATTTAATATCGGCAAAATTTACATTCGGCGTAAAGTTACCCGCGGTGACATTGAAATAAGGCGTAAATGATTGCATATAGCAGGGCATATGCTGGTTGGCTGATGTAGGGTTGTAGTTGGAATTTGTATAAGCATTAGAACGGGTGAAAAATGCGTCGGCAGCGTTGACGTTAAAATTTGGTGGGGCAAGAACGGCGGCGTTTGCAAAGTTCATGTGTGACAATGAGTAGGCAGAAGTATCGGCCGTATTTGTATAGGCATACATTGGCTTAACAGGTGCGTCAGAACTGACTTGAAAAGAGTCGGCAAGTGACTCAGCAATCTTGGTATCGACGGCGGCAGTTGTCGATGCGAGCGTTTGTTTCAGGGATAACCTCTCCTTTTCTGAAGCTTCCAAAGATAGTTGTAGCTGACGAATTTGTTTTTGTAAATCTGCAACTGCGTTGTCTGGCATGACCATTGCGCTATCTCCATCGTTGTCGCTAGAAGAATCTTCATTTGAAATCGGCATTTTCGATGGATTCGCGTTATGTGTTTTTTGACTTCTTAAATTGTAGCGTGGCATGCAATAATTCAAAATGGCGTTATTCACGATGGCACACGTGGAATAAATATTAAAATAATGTTGCGGCGGCAAATCACGAATATATTAAAAACAGCAAAGTTAGGCAATAAGACACGATGCGATGCGTTGCGTTGCGACGCGTTAAGTAATGAGTAATGAGTTTTAATATCTGTCAATAAATAAATTTACAATACCAAAAAAATATATGTCTTAAAAATATATATACTTATTCGTGGTCTCTCCTCGGCAGCCTTTAAGAAAGTGAGGCCGGAAGAAACCATTACAGAGTTGCCTCACGAATGTGATTTTACATCATAAGGCTCAATACATTTAATAACATCGTTTAAGGCTAAGTACTATGTTTGTCAGCAACAAACATCGTTTTAAGGCTAAGTACTATGTTTATCAGCAACACTTGTCTTGTCTTGTCTTGTCTTGTCTTGTCTTGTCTTGTCTTGTCTTGTCTTGTCTTGTCTTGTCTTGTCTTGTCTTGTCTTGTCTTGTCTTGTCTTGTCTTGTCTTGTCTTGTCTTGTCTTGTCGTGTGTTGTGTTGTCTTGTCTTGTCATGTCATGTCATGTCATACGTGTGTTGTGTTGTCATGTCATATCATGTCGTGTGTTGTGTTGTTTTGTCTTGTCATGTTTTGTCTTGTCATGTCTTGTCTTGTCTTGTCTTGTCTTGTCTTGTCTTGTCGTATGTTGTGTTGTTTTGTCTTGCCTTGTTTTGTCTTGTCATGTCGTATGTTGTGTTGTTTTGTCTTGTCTTGTTTTGTCTTGTCTTGTCTTATATTGTCTTGTCTTGTCTTGTCATGTCATGTCATGTCATGTCGTGTGTTGTGTTGTTTAGTCTTGTTTTGTCTTGTCATGTCATGTCTTGTCTTGTCTTGTCATGTCTTGTCTTGTCTAGTCTTGTCTTGTCTTGTCTTGTCTTGTCTTGTCTTGTCTTGTCTTGTCTTGTCTTGTCTTGTCTTGTCTTGTCTTGTCTTTTCTTGTCATGTCATGTCATGTCATACGTGTGTTGCGTTGGTTTGTCTTGTTTTGTCTTGTCATGTCTTGTCTTGTCTTGTCTTGTCTTGTCATGTCTTGTCTTGTCTAGTCTTGTCTTGTCTTGTCTTGTCTTGTCTTGTCTTGTCTTGTCTTGTCATGTCTTATCTTGTCTTGTCTTGTCTTGTCTTGTATTGTCATGTCTTATATTGTCTTGTCTTGTCATGTCATATCATGTCGTGTGTTGTGACTTGTCTTGTCCTGTCTTGTCTTGTCTTGTCTTGTCTTGTCTTGTCTTGTCTTGTCTTGTCTTGTCTTGTCTTGTCTTGTCTTGTCTTGTCTTGTCTTGTCTTGTTTTGTTTTATGTTGTCTTGTCTTGTCTTGTCTTGTCTTGTCTTGTCTTGTCATGTGATGTCATGTCACGTATTGTGTTGTGTTGTCTTGTCTTGTCTTGTCTTGTCTTGTATTGTCTTGTCTTGTCTTGTCTTGTCTTGTCTTGTCTTGTCTTGTCTTGTCTTGTCTTGTCTTGTCGTATGTTGTGTTGTTTTGTCTTGTCTTGTTTTGTCTTGTCATGTCGTATGTTGTGTTGTTTTGTCTTGTCTTGTTTTGTCTTGTCTTGTCTTATATTGTCTTGTCTTGTCTTGTCATGTCATGTCATGTCATGTCGTGTCTTGTGTTGTTTAGTCTTGTCTTGTCTTGTCTTGTCTTGTCTTGTCTTGTCTTGTCTTGTCTTGTCTTGTCTTGTCTTGTCTTGTCTTGTCATGTCTTGTCTTGTCTAGTCTTGTCTAGTCTTGTCTTGTCTTGTCTTGTCTTGTCTTGTCTTGTCTTGTCTTGTCTTGTCTTGTCTTGTCTTGTCTTGTCTTGTCTTGTCTTGTCTTGTCTTGTCTTGTCTTGTCTTGTCTTGTCTTGTCTTGTCTTGTCTTGTCTTGTCTTGTCTTGTCTTGTCTTGTCTTGTCTTGTCTTGTCTTGTCTTGTCTTGTCTTGTCTTGTCTTGTCTTGTCTTGTCTTGTCTTGTCTTGTCTTGTCTTGTCTTGTCTTGTCTTGTCTTGTCTTGTCTTGTCTTGTCTTGTCTTGTCTTGTCTTGTCTTGTCTTGTCTTGTCTTGTCTTGTCTTGTCTTGTCTTGTCTTGTCTTGTCTTGTCTTGTCTTGTCTTGTCTTGTCTTGTCTTGTCTTGTCTTGTCTTGTCTTGTCTTGTCTTGTCTTGTCTTGTCTTGTCTTGTCTTGTCTTGTCTTGTCTTGTCTTGTCTTGTCTTGTCTTGTCTTGTCTTGTCTTGTCTTGTCTTGTCTTGTCTTGTCTTGTCTTGTCTTATTTTGTCTTGTCTTGTCTTGTCTTGTCTTGTCTTGTCTTGTCATGTTTTGTCATGTAATGTCATGTTGTGTGTTGTGTTGTTTTGTCTTGTCGTGTCTTCTCCTTGTCTTGTCTTGTCATGTCGTGTGTTGTGTTGTTTTGTCTTGTCATGTCTTATATTGTCTTGTCTTGTCTTGTGATGTCATGTCGTGTTGTTTTGTCTTGTATTGTCTTGTCTTGTCTTGTTTTGTCTTGTCTTGTCTTGTCTTGTCTTGTCTTTTCTTGTCATGTCATGTCATGTCATACGTCTTGTCTTGTCTTGTCTTGTCTTGTCTTGTCTTGTCTTGTCTTATTTTGTCTTGTCTTGTCTTGTCTTGTCATGTTTTGTCATGTAATGTCATGTCGTGTGTTGTGTTGTTTTGTCTTGTCGTGTCTTCTCCTTGTCTTGTCTTGTCATGTCGTGTGTTGTGTTGTTTTGTCTTGTCATGTCTTATATTGTCTTGTCTTGTCTTGTGATGTCATGTCGTGTGTTGTGTTGTTTTGTCTTGTATTGTCTTGTCTTGTCTTGTCTTATTTTGTCTTGTCATGTCTTATCTTGTCTTGTCTTGTCTTGTCTTGTCTTGTAATGTCATGTCATGTCATGTCATGTGTTGTGTTGTTTTGTCTTGTCATGTATTGTCTTGTCTTGTCTTGTCCTGTCATGTCATGTCATGTCATGTGTTGTGTTGTTTTGTCTTGTCTTGTCTTGTCTTGTCTTGTCTTGTCTTGTCTTGTCTTGTCTTGTCTTGTCTTGTCTTGTCTTGTCTTGTCTTGTCTTGTCTTGTCTTGTCTTGTCTTGTCTTGTCTTGTCTTGTCTTGTCTTGTCTTGTCTTGTCTTGTCTTGTCTTGTCTTGTCTTGTCTTGTCTTGTCTTGTCTTGTCTTGTCTTGTCTTGTCTTGTCTTGTCTTGTCTTGTCTTGTCTTTTCTTGTCATGTCATGTCATGTCATACGTGTGTTGCGTTGTTTTGTCTTGTTTTGTCTTGTCATGTCTTGTATTGTCTTGTCTTGTCTTGTCATGTCTTGTCTTGTCTAGTCTTGTCTTGTCTTGTCTTGTCTTGTCTTGTCTTGTCTTGTCTTGTCTTGTCATGTCTTATCTTGTCTTGTCTTGTCTTGTATTGTCATGTCTTATATTGTCTTGTCTTGTCATGTCATATCATGTCGTGTGTTGTGACTTGTCTTGTCCTGTCTTGTCTTGTCTTGTCTTGTCATGTCTTGTCTTGTCTAGTCTTGTCTTGTCTTGTCTTGTCTTGTCTTGTCTTGTCTTGTCTTGTCATGTCTTGTCTTGTCTTGTCTTGTCTTGTCTTGTCTTGTCATGTCTTATCTTGTTTTGTCTTGTCTTGTCTTGTCTTGTCTTGTCTTGTCTTGTCTTGTCTTGTCTTGTCTTGTCTTGTCTTGTCTTGTCTTGTCTTGTCTTGTCTTGTCTTGTCTTGTCTTGTCTTGTCTTGTCTTGTCTTGTCTTGTCTTGTCTTGTCTTGTCTTGTCTTGTCTTGTCTTGTCTTGTCTTGTCTTGTCTTGTCTTGTCTTTTCTTGTCATGTCATGTCATGTCATACGTGTGTTGCGTTGTTTTGTCTTGTTTTGTCTTGTCATGTCTTGTCTTGTCTTGTCTTGTCTTGTCTTGTCATGTCTTGTCTTGTCTAGTCTTGTCTTGTCTTGTCTTGTCTTGTCTTGTCTTGTCTTGTCTTGTCATGTCTTATCTTGTCTTGTCTTGTCTTGTCTTGTATTGTCATGTCTTATATTGTCTTGTCTTGTCATGTCATATCATGTCGTGTGTTGTGACTTGTCTTGTCCTGTCTTGTCTTGTCTTGTCTTGTCTTGTCTTGTCTTGTCTTGTCTTGTCTTGTCTTGTCTTGTCTTGTCTTGTCTTGTTTTGTTTTATGTTGTCTTGTCTTGTCTTGTCTTGTCTTGTCATGTGATGTCATGTCACGTATTGTGTTGTGTTGTCTTGTCTTGTCTTGTCTTGTCTTGTATTGTCTTGTCTTGTCTTGTCTTGTCTTGTCATGTTTTGTCATGTAATGTCATGTTGTGTGTTGTGTTGTTTTGTCTTGTCGTGTCTTCTCCTTGTCTTGTCTTGTCATGTCGTGTGTTGTGTTGTTTTGTCTTGTCATGTCTTATATTGTCTTGTCTTGTCTTGTGATGTCATGTCGTGTTGTTTTGTCTTGTATTGTCTTGTCTTGTCTTGTTTTGTCTTGTCTTGTCTTGTCTTGTCTTGTCTTTTCTTGTCATGTCATGTCATGTCATACGTCTTGTCTTGTCTTGTCTTGTCTTGTCTTGTCTTGTCTTGTCTTATTTTGTCTTGTCTTGTCTTGTCTTGTCATGTTTTGTCATGTAATGTCATGTCGTGTGTTGTGTTGTTTTGTCTTGTCGTGTCTTCTCCTTGTCTTGTCTTGTCATGTCGTGTGTTGTGTTGTTTTGTCTTGTCATGTCTTATATTGTCTTGTCTTGTCTTGTGATGTCATGTCGTGTTGTTTTGTCTTGTCTTGTCTTGTCTTGTCTTGTCTTGTCTTGTCTTGTCTTGTCTTGTCTTGTCTTGTCTTGTCTTGTCTTGTCTTGTCTTGTCTTGTCTTGTCTTGTCTTGTCTTGTCTTGTCTTGTCTTGTCTTGTCTTGTCTTGTCTTGTCTTGTCTTGTCTTGTCTTGTCATGTTTTGTCATGTAATGTCATGTTGTGTGTTGTGTTGTTTTGTCTTGTCGTGTCTTCTCCTTGTCTTGTCTTGTCATGTCGTGTGTTGTGTTGTTTTGTCTTGTCATGTCTTATATTGTCTTGTCTTGTCTTGTGATGTCATGTCGTGTTGTTTTGTCTTGTCTTGTCTTGTCTTGTCTTGTCTTGTCTTGTCTTGTCTTGTCTTGTCTTGTCTTGTCTTGTCTTGTCATGTTTTGTCATGTAATGTCATGTTGTGTGTTGTGTTGTTTTGTCTTGTCGTGTCTTCTCCTTGTCTTGTCTTGTCATGTCGTGTGTTGTGTTGTTTTGTCTTGTCATGTCTTATATTGTCTTGTCTTGTCTTGTGATGTCATGTCGTGTTGTTTTGTCTTGTCTTGTCTTGTCTTGTCTTGTCTTGTCTTGTCTTGTCTTGTCTTGTCTTGTCTTGTCTTGTCTTGTCTTGTCTTGTCTTGTCTTGTCTTGTCTTGTCTTGTCTTGTCTTGTCTTGTCTTGTCTTGTCTTGTCTTGTCTTGTCTTGTCTTGTCTTGTCTTGTCTTGTCTTGTCTTGTCTTGTCTTGTCTTGTCTTGTCTTGTCTTGTCTTGTCTTGTCTTGTCTTGTCTTGTCTTGTCTTGTCTTGTCTTGTCTTGTCTTGTCTTGTCTTGTCTTGTCTTGTCTTGTCTTATTTTGTCTTGTCTTGTCTTGTCTTGTCTTGTCTTGTCTTGTCATGTTTTGTCATGTAATGTCATGTTGTGTGTTGTGTTGTTTTGTCTTGTCGTGTCTTCTCCTTGTCTTGTCTTGTCATGTCGTGTGTTGTGTTGTTTTGTCTTGTCATGTCTTATATTGTCTTGTCTTGTCTTGTGATGTCATGTCGTGTTGTTTTGTCTTGTATTGTCTTGTCTTGTCTTGTTTTGTCTTGTCTTGTCTTGTCTTGTCTTGTCTTTTCTTGTCATGTCATGTCATGTCATACGTCTTGTCTTGTCTTGTCTTGTCTTGTCTTGTCTTGTCTTGTCTTATTTTGTCTTGTCTTGTCTTGTCTTGTCATGTTTTGTCATGTAATGTCATGTCGTGTGTTGTGTTGTTTTGTCTTGTCGTGTCTTCTCCTTGTCTTGTCTTGTCATGTCGTGTGTTGTGTTGTTTTGTCTTGTCATGTCTTATATTGTCTTGTCTTGTCTTGTGATGTCATGTCGTGTGTTGTGTTGTTTTGTCTTGTATTGTCTTGTCTTGTCTTGTCTTATTTTGTCTTGTCATGTCTTATCTTGTCTTGTCTTGTCTTGTCTTGTCTTGTAATGTCATGTCATGTCATGTCATGTGTTGTGTTGTTTTGTCTTGTCATGTATTGTCTTGTCTTGTCTTGTCCTGTCATGTCATGTCATGTCATGTGTTGTGTTGTTTTGTCTTGTCTTGTCTTGTCTTGTCTTGTCTTGTCTTGTCTTGTCTTGTCTTGTCTTGTCTTGTCTTGTCTTGTCTTGTCTTGTCTTGTCTTGTCTTGTCTTGTCTTGTCTTGTCTTGTCTTGTCTTGTCTTGTCTTGTCTTGTCTTGTCTTGTCTTGTCTTGTCTTGTCTTGTCTTGTTTTGTCTTGTCTTGTCTTGTCTTGTCTTGTCTTTTCTTGTCATGTCATGTCATGTCATACGTGTGTTGCGTTGTTTTGTCTTGTTTTGTCTTGTCATGTCTTGTATTGTCTTGTCTTGTCTTGTCATGTCTTGTCTTGTCTAGTCTTGTCTTGTCTTGTCTTGTCTTGTCTTGTCTTGTCTTGTCTTGTCTTGTCATGTCTTATCTTGTCTTGTCTTGTCTTGTATTGTCATGTCTTATATTGTCTTGTCTTGTCATGTCATATCATGTCGTGTGTTGTGACTTGTCTTGTCCTGTCTTGTCTTGTCTTGTCTTGTCATGTCTTGTCTTGTCTAGTCTTGTCTTGTCTTGTCTTGTCTTGTCTTGTCTTGTCTTGTCTTGTCATGTCTTGTCTTGTCTTGTCTTGTCTTGTCTTGTCTTGTCATGTCTTATCTTGTTTTGTCTTGTCTTGTCTTGTCTTGTCTTGTCTTGTCTTGTCTTGTCTTGTCTTGTCTTGTCTTGTCTTGTCTTGTCTTGTCTTGTCTTGTCTTGTCTTGTCTTGTCTTGTCTTGTCTTGTCTTGTCTTGTCTTGTCTTGTCTTGTCTTGTCTTGTCTTGTCTTGTCTTGTCTTGTCTTGTCTTGTCTTGTCTTGTCTTGTCTTTTCTTGTCATGTCATGTCATGTCATACGTGTGTTGCGTTGTTTTGTCTTGTTTTGTCTTGTCATGTCTTGTCTTGTCTTGTCTTGTCTTGTCTTGTCATGTCTTGTCTTGTCTAGTCTTGTCTTGTCTTGTCTTGTCTTGTCTTGTCTTGTCTTGTCTTGTCATGTCTTATCTTGTCTTGTCTTGTCTTGTCTTGTATTGTCATGTCTTATATTGTCTTGTCTTGTCATGTCATATCATGTCGTGTGTTGTGACTTGTCTTGTCCTGTCTTGTCTTGTCTTGTCTTGTCTTGTCTTGTCTTGTCTTGTCTTGTCTTGTCTTGTCTTGTCTTGTCTTGTCTTGTTTTGTTTTATGTTGTCTTGTCTTGTCTTGTCTTGTCTTGTCATGTGATGTCATGTCACGTATTGTGTTGTGTTGTCTTGTCTTGTCTTGTCTTGTCTTGTATTGTCTTGTCTTGTCTTGTCTTGTCTTGTCTTGTCTTGTCTTGTCTTGTCTTGTCTTGTCGTATGTTGTGTTGTTTTGTCTTGTCTTGTTTTGTCTTGTCATGTCGTATGTTGTGTTGTTTTGTCTTGTCTTGTTTTGTCTTGTCTTGTCTTATATTGTCTTGTCTTGTCTTGTCATGTCATGTCATGTCATGTCGTGTCTTGTGTTGTTTAGTCTTGTCTTGTCTTGTCTTGTCTTGTCTTGTCTTGTCTTGTCTTGTCTTGTCTTGTCATGTCTTGTCTTGTCTAGTCTTGTCTTGTCTTGTCTTGTCTTGTCTTGTCTTGTCTTGTCTTGTCTTGTCTTGTCTTGTCTTGTCTTGTCTTGTCTTGTCTTGTCTTGTCTTGTCTTGTCTTGTCTTGTCTTGTCTTGTCTTGTCTTGTCTTGTCTTGTCTTGTCTTGTCTTGTCTTGTCTTGTCTTGTCTTGTCTTGTCTTGTCTTGTCTTGTCTTGTCTTGTCTTGTCTTGTCTTGTCTTGTCTTGTCTTGTCTTGTCTTGTCTTGTCTTGTCTTGTCTTGTCTTGTCTTGTCTTGTCTTGTCTTGTCTTGTCTTGTCTTGTCTTGTCTTGTCTTGTCTTGTCTTGTCTTGTCTTGTCTTGTCTTGTCTTGTCGTGTGTTGTGTTGTCTTGTCTTGTCATGTCATGTCATGTCATACGTGTGTTGTGTTGTCATGTCATATCATGTCGTGTGTTGTGTTGTTTTGTCTTGTCATGTTTTGTCTTGTCATGTCTTGTCTTGTCTTGTCTTGTCTTGTCTTGTCTTGTCGTATGTTGTGTTGTTTTGTCTTGCCTTGTTTTGTCTTGTCATGTCGTATGTTGTGTTGTTTTGTCTTGTCTTGTTTTGTCTTGTCTTGTCTTATATTGTCTTGTCTTGTCTTGTCATGTCATGTCATGTCATGTCGTGTGTTGTGTTGTTTAGTCTTGTTTTGTCTTGTCATGTCATGTCTTGTCTTGTCTTGTCATGTCTTGTCTTGTCTAGTCTTGTCTTGTCTTGTCTTGTCTTGTCTTGTCTTGTCTTGTCTTGTCTTGTCTTGTCTTGTCTTGTCTTGTCTTGTCTTTTCTTGTCATGTCATGTCATGTCATACGTGTGTTGCGTTGTTTTGTCTTGTTTTGTCTTGTCATGTCTTGTCTTGTCTTGTCTTGTCTTGTCATGTCTTGTCTTGTCTAGTCTTGTCTTGTCTTGTCTTGTCTTGTCTTGTCTTGTCTTGTCTTGTCATGTCTTATCTTGTCTTGTCTTGTCTTGTCTTGTATTGTCATGTCTTATATTGTCTTGTCTTGTCATGTCATATCATGTCGTGTGTTGTGACTTGTCTTGTCCTGTCTTGTCTTGTCTTGTCTTGTCTTGTCTTGTCTTGTCTTGTCTTGTCTTGTCTTGTCTTGTCTTGTCTTGTCTTGTCTTGTCTTGTTTTGTTTTATGTTGTCTTGTCTTGTCTTGTCTTGTCTTGTCTTGTCTTGTCATGTGATGTCATGTCACGTATTGTGTTGTGTTGTCTTGTCTTGTCTTGTCTTGTCTTGTATTGTCTTGTCTTGTTTTGTCTTGTCTTGTCTTGTCTTGTCTTGTCTTGTCTTGTCTTGTCTTGTCGTATGTTGTGTTGTTTTGTCTTGTCTTGTTTTGTCTTGTCATGTCGTATGTTGTGTTGTTTTGTCTTGTCTTGTTTTGTCTTGTCTTGTCTTATATTGTCTTGTCTTGTCTTGTCATGTCATGTCATGTCATGTCGTGTCTTGTGTTGTTTAGTCTTGTCTTGTCTTGTCTTGTCTTGTCTTGTCTTGTCTTGTCTTGTCTTGTCTTGTCTTGTCTTGTCTTGTCTTGTCTTGTCATGTCTTGTCTTGTCTAGTCTTGTCTAGTCTTGTCTTGTCTTGTCTTGTCTTGTCTTGTCTTGTCTTGTCTTGTCTTGTCTTGTCTTGTCTTGTCTTGTCTTGTCTTGTCTTGTCTTGTCTTGTCTTGTCTTGTCTTGTCTTGTCTTGTCTTGTCTTGTCTTGTCTTGTCTTGTCTTGTCTTGTCTTGTCTTGTCTTGTCTTGTCTTGTCTTGTCTTGTCTTGTCTTGTCTTGTCTTGTCTTGTCTTGTCTTGTCTTGTCTTGTCTTGTCTTGTCTTGTCTTGTCTTGTCTTGTCTTGTCTTGTCTTGTCTTGTCTTGTCTTGTCTTGTCTTGTCTTGTCTTGTCTTGTCTTGTCTTGTCTTGTCTTGTCTTGTCTTGTCTTGTCTTGTCTTGTCTTGTCTTGTCTTGTCTTGTCTTGTCTTGTCTTGTCTTGTCTTGTCTTGTCTTGTCTTGTCTTGTCTTGTCTTGTCTTGTCTTGTCTTGTCTTGTCTTGTCTTGTCTTGTCTTGTCTTGTCTTGTCTTGTTTTGTCTTGTCTTGTCTTGTCTTGTCTTGTCTTGTCTTGTCATGTTTTGTCATGTAATGTCATGTTGTGTGTTGTGTTGTTTTGTCTTGTCGTGTCTTCTCCTTGTCTTGTCTTGTCATGTCGTGTGTTGTGTTGTTTTGTCTTGTCATGTCTTATATTGTCTTGTCTTGTCTTGTGATGTCATGTCGTGTTGTTTTGTCTTGTATTGTCTTGTCTTGTCTTGTTTTGTCTTGTCTTGTCTTGTCTTGTCTTGTCTTTTCTTGTCATGTCATGTCATGTCATACGTCTTGTCTTGTCTTGTCTTGTCTTGTCTTGTCTTGTCTTGTCTTGTCTTGTCTTGTCTTGTCTTGTCTTATTTTGTCTTGTCTTGTCTTGTCTTGTCATGTTTTGTCATGTAATGTCATGTCGTGTGTTGTGTTGTTTTGTCTTGTCGTGTCTTCTCCTTGTCTTGTCTTGTCATGTCGTGTGTTGTGTTGTTTTGTCTTGTCTTGTCTTATATTGTCTTGTCTTGTCTTGTGATGTCATGTCGTGTGTTGTGTTGTTTTGTCTTGTATTGTCTTGTCTTGTCTTGTCTTATTTTGTCTTGTCATGTCTTATCTTGTCTTGTCTTGTCTTGTCTTGTCTTGTAATGTCATGTCATGTCATGTCATGTGTTGTGTTGTTTTGTCTTGTCATGTATTGTCTTGTCTTGTCTTGTCCTGTCATGTCATGTCATGTCATGTGTTGTGTTGTTTTGTCTTGTCTTGTCTTGTCTTGTCTTGTCTTGTCTTGTCTTGTCTTGTCTTGTCTTGTCTTGTCTTGTCTTGTCTTGTCTTGTCTTGTCTTGTCTTGTCTTGTCTTGTCTTGTCTTGTCTTGTCTTGTCTTGTCTTGTCTTGTCTTGTCTTGTCTTGTTTTGTCTTGTCTTGTCTTGTCTTGTCTTGTCTTTTCTTGTCATGTCATGTCATGTCATACGTGTGTTGCGTTGTTTTGTCTTGTTTTGTCTTGTCATGTCTTGTCTTGTCTTGTCTTGTCTTGTCATGTCTTGTCTTGTCTAGTCTTGTCTTGTCTTGTCTTGTCTTGTCTTGTCTTGTCTTGTCTTGTCATGTCTTATCTTGTCTTGTCTTGTCTTGTCTTGTATTGTCATGTCTTATATTGTCTTGTCTTGTCATGTCATATCATGTCGTGTGTTGTGACTTGTCTTGTCCTGTCTTGTCTTGTCTTGTCTTGTCATGTCTTGTCTTGTCTAGTCTTGTCTTGTCTTGTCTTGTCTTGTCTTGTCTTGTCTTGTCTTGTCATGTCTTGTCTTGTCTTGTCTTGTCTTGTCTTGTCTTGTCATGTCTTATCTTGTTTTGTCTTGTCTTGTCTTGTCTTGTCTTGTCTTGTCTTGTCTTGTCTTGTCTTGTCTTGTCTTGTCTTGTCTTGTCTTGTCTTGTCTTGTCTTGTCTTGTCTTGTCTTGTCTTGTCTTGTCTTGTCTTGTCTTTTCTTGTCATGTCATGTCATGTCATACGTGTGTTGCGTTGTTTTGTCTTGTTTTGTCTTGTCATGTCTTGTCTTGTCTTGTCTTGTCTTGTCATGTCTTGTCTTGTCTAGTCTTGTCTTGTCTTGTCTTGTCTTGTCTTGTCTTGTCTTGTCTTGTCATGTCTTATCTTGTCTTGTCTTGTCTTGTCTTGTATTGTCATGTCTTATATTGTCTTGTCTTGTCATGTCATATCATGTCGTGTGTTGTGACTTGTCTTGTCCTGTCTTGTCTTGTCTTGTCTTGTCTTGTCTTGTCTTGTCTTGTCTTGTCTTGTCTTGTCTTGTCTTGTCTTGTCTTGTCTTGTCTTGTCTTGTCTTGTCTTGTCTTGTTTTGTTTTATGTTGTCTTGTCTTGTCTTGTCTTGTCTTGTCATGTGATGTCATGTCACGTATTGTGTTGTGTTGTCTTGTCTTGTCTTGTCTTGTCTTGTATTGTCTTGTCTTGTCTTGTCTTGTCTTGTCTTGTCTTGTCTTGTCTTGTCTTGTCTTGTCGTATGTTGTGTTGTTTTGTCTTGTCTTGTTTTGTCTTGTCATGTCGTATGTTGTGTTGTTTTGTCTTGTCTTGTTTTGTCTTGTCTTGTCTTATATTGTCTTGTCTTGTCTTGTCATGTCATGTCATGTCATGTCGTGTCTTGTGTTGTTTAGTCTTGTCTTGTCTTGTCTTGTCTTGTCTTGTCTTGTCTTGTCTTGTCTTGTCTTGTCTTGTCTTGTCTTGTCTTGTCATGTCTTGTCTTGTCTAGTCTTGTCTTGTCTTGTCTTGTCTTGTCTTGTCTTGTCTTGTCTTGTCTTGTCTTGTCTTGTCTTGTCTTGTCTTGTCTTGTCTTGTCTTGTCTTGTCTTGTCTTGTCTTGTCTTGTCTTGTCTTGTCTTGTCTTGTCTTGTCTTGTCTTGTCTTGTCTTGTCTTGTCTTGTCTTGTCTTGTCTTGTCTTGTCTTGTCTTGTCTTGTCTTGTCTTGTCTTGTCTTGTCTTGTCTTGTCTTGTCTTGTCTTGTCTTGTCTTGTCTTGTCTTGTCTTGTCTTGTCTTGTCTTGTCTTGTCTTGTCTTGTCTTGTCTTGTCTTGTCTTGTCTTGTCTTGTCTTGTCTTGTCTTGTCTTGTCTTGTCTTGTCTTGTCTTGTCTTGTCTTGTCTTGTCTTGTCTTGTCTTGTCTTGTCTTGTCTTGTCTTGTCTTGTCTTGTCTTGTCTTGTCTTGTCTTGTCTTGTCTTGTCTTGTCTTGTCTTGTCTTGTCTTGTCTTGTCTTGTCTTGTCTTGTCTTGTCTTGTCTTGTCTTGTCTTGTCTTGTCTTATTTTGTCTTGTCTTGTCTTGTCTTGTCTTGTCTTGTCTTGTCTTGTCATGTTTTGTCATGTAATGTCATGTTGTGTGTTGTGTTGTTTTGTCTTGTCGTGTCTTCTCCTTGTCTTGTCTTGTCATGTCGTGTGTTGTGTTGTTTTGTCTTGTCATGTCTTATATTGTCTTGTCTTGTCTTGTGATGTCATGTCGTGTTGTTTTGTCTTGTATTGTCTTGTCTTGTCTTGTTTTGTCTTGTCTTGTCTTGTCTTGTCTTGTCTTTTCTTGTCATGTCATGTCATGTCATACGTCTTGTCTTGTCTTGTCTTGTCTTGTCTTGTCTTGTCTTGTCTTGTCTTGTCTTGTCTTGTCTTGTCTTATTTTGTCTTGTCTTGTCTTGTCTTGTCATGTTTTGTCATGTAATGTCATGTCGTGTGTTGTGTTGTTTTGTCTTGTCGTGTCTTCTCCTTGTCTTGTCTTGTCATGTCTTATATTGTCTTGTCTTGTCTTGTGATGTCATGTCGTGTGTTGTGTTGTTTTGTCTTGTATTGTCTTGTCTTGTCTTGTCTTGTCTTGTCTTGTCTTGTCTTGTAATGTCATGTCATGTCATGTCATGTGTTGTGTTGTTTTGTCTTGTCATGTATTGTCTTGTCTTGTCTTGTCCTGTCATGTCATGTCATGTCATGTGTTGTGTTGTTTTGTCTTGTCTTGTCTTGTCTTGTCTTGTATTGTCTTGTCTTGTCTTGTCTTGTCTTGTCTTGTCTTGTCTTGTCTTGTCTTGTCTTGTCTTATTTTGTCTTGTCTTGTCTTGTCTTGTCTTGTCTTGTCTTGTCTTGTCTTGTCTTGTCTTGTCTTGACTTGTCTTGTCTTGTCTTGTCTTGTCTTGTCTTGTCTTGTCTTGTCTTGTCTTGTCTTGTCTTGTCTTGTCTTGTCTTGTCTTGTCTTGTCTTGTCTTGTCTTGTCTTGTCTTGTCTTGTCTTGTCTTGTCTTGTCTTGTCTTGTCTTGTCTTGTCTTGTCTTGTCTTGTCTTGTCTTGTCTTGTCTTGTCTTGTCTTGTCTTGTCCTGTCTCGTCTTGTCTTGTTTTGCCTTGTCTTGTCTTGTCTTGTCTTGTCTTGTCTTGTCTTGTCTTGTCTTGTCTTGTCTTGTCTTGTCTTGTCTTGTCTTGTCTTGTCATGTCATGTCATGTCGTGCGTTGTGTTGTTTTGTCTTGTCTTGTTTTGTCTTGTCATGTCATGTCTTGTCTTGTCTTGTCTTGTCTTGTCTTGTCTTGTCTTGTCATGTCATGTCATGTCATGTCATGTGTTGTCTTGTCTTGTTTGGTCTTGTCTTGTTTGGTCTTGTCTTGTCTTGTCATGTTTTATGTTGTCTTGTTTTGTCATGTAATGTCATGTCGTGTGTTGTGTTGTTTTGTCTTGTCTTGTCTTCTCCTTGTCTTGTCTTGTCATGTCGTGTGTTGTGTTGTTTTGTCTTGTCATGTCTTATATTGTCTTGTCTTGTCTTGTCTTGTGATGTCATGTCGTGTGTTGTGTTGTTTTGTCTTGTCCTGTCTTGTCTTGTCATGTCATGTCATGTGTTGTGTTGTGTTGTTTTGTCTTGTCTTGTCTTGCCTTGTCTTGTCTTGTCTGGTCTTGTCTTGTCTTGTCTTGTCTTGTCTTGTCTTGTCTTGTCTTGCCATGTCTTGTCTTGTCTTGTTTTGTCTTGTCGTGTATTGTCTTGTTTTCTCATGTGTTGTGTTGTTTTGTCTTGTCTTGTGTTGTTTTGTCTTGTCATGTCTTGTCTTGTCTTGTCTTGTCCTGTCCTGTCGTGTGTTGTGTTGTTTTGTCTTGTCTTGTCATGTCATGTCATGTCGTGTCTTGTGTTGCTTTGTCTTGTCTTGTCTTGTCTTGTCATGTCGTGTGTTGTGTTGCTTTGTCTTGTCTTGTTGTGTATTGTCATGTCTTATATTGTCTTGTCTTGTCTTGTCATGTCATGTCATGTCGTGTGTTGTGTTGCTTAGTCTTGTCTTGTTTTGTCTTGTCCTGTCTTGTCTTGTCATGTCATGTCATGTGTTGTGTTGTGTTGTTTTGTCTTGTCTTGTCTTGTCTTGTCTTGCCTTATCTTGTCTTGTCTTGTCTTGTCTTGTCTTGTCTTGTCTTGTCTTGTCTTGTCTTGTCTTGTCTTGTCCTGTCCTGTCTTGTCTTGTCTTTTCTTGTCTTGTCTTGTCTTGTCTTGTCTTGTCTTGTCTTGTCTTGTCATGTCATGTCTTGCCTTGTCTTGTCTTGTTTTGTCTTGTCTTGTCTTGTTTTGTCTTTTCTTGTCTTGTCTTTTCTTTTCTTGTCTTGTCTTGTCTTGTCTTGTCTTGTCTTGTCTTGTCTTGTCTGGTCTTGTCTTGTCTTGTCTGGTCTTATCTTGTCTTGTCTTGTCCTGTCCTGTCTTGTCTTGTCTTGTCTTGTCTTGTCTTGTCTTGTCTTGTCTTGTCTTGTCTTGTCTTGTCTTGTCTTGTCTTGTCTTGTCTTGTCTTGTCTTGTCTTGTCATGTCATGTCTTGCCTTGTCTTGTCTTGTTTTGTCTTGTCTTGTCTTGTTTTGTCTTTTCTTGTCTTGTCTTGTCTTGTTTTGTCTTGTCATGTCATGTCTTGTCTTGCCTTGTCTTGTCTTGTCCTGTCGTGTGTTGTGTTGTTTTGTCTTGTCTTGTCTTGTCTTGTCTTGTCCTGTCGTGTGTTGTGTTGTTTTGTCTTGTCTTGTCTTGTCTTGTCTTGTCTTGTCCTGTCTTGTCTTGTCTTGTCTTGTCTTGTCTTGCCTTGTCTTGTCTTGTCTTGTCTTGTCTTGTCTTGTCTTGTCTTGTCTTGTCTTGTCTTGTCTTGTCCTGTCTTGCCTTGTCTTGTCTTGTCCTGTCGTGTGTTGTGTTGTTTTGTCTTGTCTTGTCTTGTCTTGTCTTGTCTTGTCCTGTCTTGTCTTGTCTTGTCTTGTCTTGTCTTGCCTTGTCTTGTCTTGTCTTGTCTTGTCTTGTCTTGTCATGTCGTGCGTTGTGTTGTTTTGTCTTGTCTTGTATTGTCTTGTCATGTTATGTCTTGTCTTGTCTTGTCTTGTCTTGTCTTGTCTTGTCATGTCATGTCATGTCATGTCATGTGTTGTGTTGTTTTGTCTTGTCTTGTCATGTTTGGTCATGTCTTGTTTGGTCTTGCCTTGTTTGGTCTTGTCTTGTCTTGTCTTGTTTTATGTTGTCTTGTTTTGTCATGTAATGTCATGTCGTGTGTTGTGTTGTTTTGTCTTGTCTTGTCTTCTCCTTGTCTTGTCTTGTCATGTCGTGTGTTGTGTTGTTTTGTCTTGTCATGTCTTATATTGTCTTGTCTTGTCTTGTCTTGTCTTGTGATGTCATGTCGTGTGTTGTGTTGTTTTGTCTTGTCTTGTTTTGTCTTGTCCTGTCTTGTCTTGTCATGTCATGTCATGTGTTGTGTTGTCTTGTCTTGTCTTGTCTTGTGATGTCATGTCGTGTGTTGTGTTGTTTTGTCTTGTCCTGTCTTGTCTTGTCATGTCATGTCATGTGTTGTGTTGTGTTGTGTTGTTTTGTCTTGTCTTGTCTTGCCTTGTCTTGTCTTGTCTGGTCTTGTCTTGTCTTGTCTTGTCTTGTCTTGTCTTGTCTTGTCTTGTCTTGCCATGTCTTGTCTTGTCTTGTTTTGTCTTGGCGTGTATTGTCTTGTTTTCTCATGTAATGTCATGTCGTGTGTTGTGTTGTTTTGTCTTGTCTTGTGTTGTTTTGTCTTGTCATGTCTTGTCTTGTCTTGTCTTGTCCTGTCCTGTCGTGTGTTGTGTTGTTTTGTCTTGTCTTGTCATGTCATGTCATGTCGTGTCTTGTGTTGCTTTGTCTTGTCTTGTCTTGTCATGTCGTGTGTTGTGTTGCTTTGTCTTGTCTTGTTGTGTATTGTCATGTCTTATATTGTCTTGTCTTGTCTTGTCATGTCATGTCATGTCGTGTGTTGTGTTGCTTAGTCTTGTCTTGTTTTGTCTTGTCCTGTCTTGTCTTGTCATGTCATGTCATGTGTTGTGTTGTGTTGTTTTGTCTTGTCTTGTCTTGTCTTGCCTTATCTTGTCTTGTCTTGTCTTGTCTTGTCTTGTCTTGTCTTGTCTTGTCTTGTCTTGTCCTGTCCTGTCTTGTCTTGTCTTTTCTTGTCTTGTCTTGTCTTGTCTTGTCTTGTCTTGTCTTGTCTTGTCATGTCATGTCTTGCCTTGTCTTGTCTTGTTTTGTCTTGTCTTGTCTTGTCTTGTCTTGTCTTGTCATGTCATGTCATGTCATGTCATGTGTTGTGTTGTTTTGTCTTGTCTTGTCATGTTTGGTCATGTCTTGTTTGGTCTTGTCTTGTTTGGTCTTGTCTTGTCTTGTCTTGTTTTATGTTGTCTTGTTTTGTCATGTAATGTCATGTCGTGTGTTGTGTTGTTTTGTCTTGTCTTGTCTTCTCCTTGTCTTGTCTTGTCATGTCGTGTGTTGTGTTGTTTTGTCTTGTCATGTCTTATATTGTCTTGTCTTGTCTTGTCTTGTCTTGTCTTGTCTTGTCTTATCTTGTCTTGTCTTGTTTTGTCTTGTCCTGTCTTGTCTTGTCATGTCATGTCATGTGTTGTGTTGTGTTGTTTTGTCTTGTCTTGTCTTGTCTTGTCTTGTCTTGTCTTGCCTTATCTTGCCTTGTCTTGTCTTGTCTGGTCTTGTCTTGTCTTGTCTTGTCTTGTCTTGTCTTGTCTTGTCTTGTCTTGTCTTGTCTTGTCTTGTCTTATCTTGACTTGTCTTGTCTTGTCTTGTCTTGTCTTGTCATGTCATGTCATGTCGTGCGTTGTGTTGTTTTGTCTTGTCTTGTTTTGTCTTGTCATGTCATGTCTTGTCTTGTCTTGTCTTGTCTTGTCTTGTCTTGTCATGTCATGTCATGTCATGTCATGTGTTGTCTTGTCTTGTTTGGTCTTGTCTTGTTTGGTCTTGTCTTGTCTTGTCATGTTTTATGTTGTCTTGTTTTGTCATGTAATGTCATGTCGTGTGTTGTGTTGTTTTGTCTTGTCTTGTCTTCTCCTTGTCTTGTCTTGTCATGTCGTGTGTTGTGTTGTTTTGTCTTGTCATGTCTTATATTGTCTTGTCTTGTCTTGTCTTGTGATGTCATGTCGTGTGTTGTGTTGGTTTGTCTTGTCCTGTCTTGTCTTGTCATGTCATGTCATGTGTTGTGTTGTGTTGTTTTGTCTTGTCTTGTCTTGCCTTGTCTTGTCTTGTCTGGTCTTGTCTTGTCTTGTCCTGCCTTGTCTTGTCTTGTCTTGTCTTGCCATGTCTTGTCTTGTCTGGTCTTGTCTTGTCGTATATTGTCTTGTTTTCTCATGTAATGTCATGTCGTGTGTTGTGTTGTTTTGTCTTGTCTTGTGTTGTTTTGTCTTGTCATGTCTTGTCTTGTCTTGTCTTGTCCTGTCCTGTCGTGTGTTGTGTTGTTTTGTCTTGTCTTGTCATGTCATGTCATGTCGTGTCTTGTGTTGCTTTGTCTTGTCTTGTCTTGTCTTGTCTTGTCATGTCGTGTGTTGTGTTGCTTTGTCTTGTCTTGTTGTGTATTGTCATGTCTTATATTGTCTTGTCTTGTCTTGTCATGTCATGTCATGTCGTGTGTTGTGTTGCTTAGTCTTGTCTTGTTTTGTCTTGTCCTGTCTTGTCTTGTCATGTCATGTCATGTGTTGTGTTGTGTTGTTTTGTTTTGTCTTGTCTTGTCTTGTCTTGTCTTGTCCTGTCCTGTCTTGTCTTGTCTTTTCTTGTCTTGTCTTGTCTTGTCTTGTCTTGTCATGTCATGTCTTGCCTTGTCTTGTCTTGTCTTGTTTTGTCTTGTCTTGTCTTGTTTTGTCTTTTCTTGTCTTGTCTTTTCTTTTCTTGTCTGGTCTTGTCTTGTCTTTTCTGGTCTTATCTTGTCTTGTCTTGTCCTGTCCTGTCTTGTCTTGTCTTTTCTTGTCTTGTCTTGTCTTGTCTTGTCTTGTCTTGTCTTGTCTTGTCTTGTCTTGTCTTGTCTTGTCTTGTTTTGTCTTGTCTTGTCTTGTCATGTCATGTCTTGCCTTGTCTTGTCTTGTTTTGTCTTGTCTTGTCTTGTTTTGTCTTTTCTTGTCTTGTCTTGTCTTGTTTTGTCTTGTCATGTCTTGTCTTGTCTTGTCTTGTCTTGTCTTGTCTTGTCTTGTCTTGTCTTGTCTTGTCTTGTCTTGTCTTGTCTTGTCTTGTCTTGTCTTGCCTTGTCTTGTCTTGTCCTGTCGTGTGTTGTGTTGTTTTGTCTTGTCTTGTCTTGTCTTGTCTTGTCTTGTCTTGTCTTGTCCTGTCTTGTCTAGTCTTGTCTTGCCTTGTCTTGTCTTGCCTTGTCTTGTCTTGTCTTGTCTTGTCTTGTCATGTCGTGCGTTGTGTTGTTTTGTCTTGTCTTGTATTGTCTTGTCATGTCATGTCTTGTCTTGTCTTGTCTTGTCTTGTCTTGTCATGTCATGTCATGTCATGTCATGTGTTGTGTTGTTTTGTCTTGTCTTGTCATGTTTGGTCATGTCTTGTTTGGTCTTGTCTTGTCTTGTCTTGTTTTATGTTGTCTTGTTTTGTCATGTAATGTCATGTCGTGTGTTGTGTTGTTTTGTCTTGTCTTGTCTTCTCCTTGTCTTGTCTTGTCATGTCGTGTGTTGTGTTGTTTTGTCTTGTCATGTCTTATATTGTCTTGTCTTGTCTTGTGATGTCATGTCGTGTGTTGTGTTGTTTTGTCTTGTCTTGTTTTGTCTTGTCCTGTCTTGTCTTGCCATGTCATGTCATGTGTTGTGTTGTGTTGTTTTGTCTTGTCTTGTCTTGTCTTGTCTTGTCTTGTCTTGTCTTGCCTTATCTTGCCTTGTCTTGTCTTGTCTGGTCTTGTCTTGTCTTGTCTTGTCTTGTCTTGTCTTGTCTTGTCTTGTCTTGTCTTGTCTTATATTGTCTTGTCTTGTCTTGTCTTGTCTTGTCTTGTCTGGTCTTGTCTTGTCTTGTCTTGTCTTGTCTTGTCTTGTCTTGTCTTGTCATGTCATGTCTTGTCTTGTCTTGTCTTGTTTTGTCTTGTCTTGTCTTGTCTTGTTTTGTCTTGTCATGTCTTGTCTTGTCTTGTCTTGTCTTGTCTTGTCCTGTCATGTCATGTCATGTCATGTGTTGTGTTGTTTTGTCTTGTCTTGTCTTGTTTGGTCTTGTCTTGTTTTGTCTTGTCTTGTCTTGTCTTGTCTTGTCTTGTCTTGTCTTGTCTTGTCTTGTCTTGTCTTGTCTTGTCTTGTCTTGTCTTGTCTTGTCTTGTCTTGTCTTGTCTTGTCTTGCCTTGTCTTGTCTTGTCTTGTCTTGTCTTGTCTTGTCTTGTCTTGTCTTGTCTTGTCTTGTCTTGTCTTGTCTTGTCTTGTCTTGTCTTGTCTTGTCTTGTCTTGTCTTGTCTTATCATATCATATCATGTCGTGTGTTGTGACTTGTCTTGTCCTGTCTTGTCTTGTCTTGTCTTGTCATGTCTTGTCTTGTCTAGTCTTGTCTTGTCTTGTCTTGTCTTGTCTTGTCTTGTCTTGTCTTGTCATGTCTTGTCTTGTCTTGTCTTGTCTTGTCATGTCTTATCTTGTTTTGTCTTGTCTTGTCTTGTCTTGTCTTGTCTTGTCTTGTCTTGTCTTGTCTTGTCTTGTCTTGTCTTGTCTTGTCTTGTCTTGTCTTGTCTTGTCTTGTCTTGTCTTGTCTTGTCTTGTCTTGTCTTGTCTTGTCTTGTCTTGTCTTGTCTTGTCTTGTCTTGTCTTGTCTTGTCTTGTCTTGTCTTGTCTTGTCTTGTCTTGTCTTGTCTTGTCTTGTCTTGTCTTGTCTTGTCTTGTCTTGTCTTGTCTTGTCTTGTCTTGTCTTGTCTTGTCTTGTCTTGTCTTGTCTTGTCTTGTCTTGTCTTGTCTTGTCTTGTCTTGTCTTGTCTTGTCTTGTCTTGTCTTGTCTTGTCTTGTCTTGTCTTGTCTTGTCTTGTCTTGTCTTGTCTTGTCTTGTCTTGTCTTGTCTTGTCTTGTCTTGTCTTGTCTTGTCTTGTCTTGTCTTGTCTTGTCTTGTCTTGTCTTGTCTTGTCTTGTCTTGTCTTGTCTTGTCTTGTCTTGTCTTGTCTTGTCTTGTCTTGTCTTGTCTTGTCTTGTCTTGTCTTGTCTTGTCTTGTCTTGTCTTGTCTTGTCTTGTCTTGTCTTGTCTTGTCTTGTCTTGTCTTGTCTTGTCTTGTCTTGTATTGTCTTGTATTGTCTTGTCTTGTCTTGTCTTGTCTTGTCTTGTCTTGTCTTGTCTTGTCTTGTCTTGTCTTGTCCTGTCGTGTGTTGTGTTGTTTTGTCGTGTCATGTCATGTCTTGTCTTGTCATGTCATGTCATGTCCTGTGTTGCTTTGTCTTGTCTTGTCTGGTCTTGTCTTGTCTTGTCTTGTCTTGTCCTGTCGTGTGTTGTGTTGTTTTGTCTTTTCTTGTCGTGTCTTGTCTTGTCTTGTCTTGTCTTGTCCTGTCTGGCCTTGTCATGTGATGTCATGTCACGTGTTGTGTTGTGTTGTCTTGTCTTGTCTTGTCTTGTCGTATGTTGTGTTGTTTTGTCTTGTCATGTCGTATGTTGTGTTGTTTTGTCTTGTCTTGTTTTGTCTTGTCATGTCTTGTCTTGTCCTGTCATGTCATGTCATGTGTTGTGTTGTTTTGTCTTGTCTTGTCTTGTCTTGTCTTGTCTTGTCTTGTCTTGTCTTGTCTTGTCTTGTCTTGTCTTGTCTTGTCTTGTCTTGTTTTGTCTTGTCTTGTCTTGTCTTGTCTTGTCTTTTCTTGTCATGTCATGTCATGTCATACGTGTGTTGCGTTGTTTTGTCTTGTTTTGTCTTGTCATGTCTTGTCTTGTCTTGTCTTGTCTTGTCATGTCTTGTCTTGTCTAGTCTTGTCTTGTCTTGTCTTGTCTTGTCTTGTCTTGTCTTGTCTTGTCTTGTCATGTCTTATCTTGTCTTGTCTTGTCTTGTCTTGTATTGTCATGTCTTATATTGTCTTGTCTTGTCATGTCATATCATGTCGTGTGTTGTGACTTGTCTTGTCCTGTCTTGTCTTGTCTTGTCTTGTCATGTCTTGTCTTGTCTAGTCTTGTCTTGTCTTGTCTTGTCTTGTCTTGTCTTGTCTTGTCTTGTCTTGTCATGTCTTGTCTTGTCTTGTCTTGTCTTGTCATGTCTTGTCTTGTCTTTTCTTGTCATGTCATGTCATGTCATACGTGTGTTGCGTTGTTTTGTCTTGTTTTGTCTTGTCATGTCTTGTCTTGTCTTGTCTTGTCTTGTCTTGTCTTGTCTTGTCTTGTCTTGTCTTGTCTTGTCTTGTCTTGTCTTGTCTTGTCTTGTCTTGTCTTGTCTTTTCTTGTCATGTCATGTCATGTCATACGTGTGTTGCGTTGTTTTGTCTTGTTTTGTCTTGTCATGTCTTGTCTTGTCTTGTCTTGTCTTGTCTTGTCTTGTCTTGTCTTGTCTTGTCTTGTCTTGTCTTGTCTTGCCTTGTCTTGTCTTGTCTTGTCTTGTCTTGTCTTGTCTTGTCTTGTCTTGTCTTGTCTTGTCTTGTCTTGTCTTGTCTTGTCTTGTCTTGTCTTGTCTTGTCTTGTCTTGTCTTGTCTTGTCTTGTCTTGTCTTGTCTTGTCTTGTCTTGTCTTGTCTTGTCTTGTCTTGTCTTGTCTTGTCTTGTCTTGTCTTGTCTTGTCTTGTCTTGTCTTGTCTTGTCTTGTCTTGTCTTGTCTTGTCTTGTCTTGTCTTGTCTTGTCTTGTCTTGTCTTGTCTTGTCTTGTCTTGTCTTGTCTTGTCTTGTCTTGTCTTGTCTTGTCTTGTCTTGTCTTGTCTTGTCTTGTCTTGTCTTGTCTTGTCTTGTCTTGTCTTGTCTTGTCTTGTCTTGTCTTGTCTTGTCTTGTCTTGTCTTGTCTTGTCTTGTCTTGTCTTGTCTTGTCTTGTCTTGTCTTGTCTTGTCTTGTCTTGTCTTGTCTAGTCTTGTCTTGTCTTGTCTTGTCTTGTCTTGTCTTGTCTTGTCTTGTCATGTCTTATCTTGTCTTGTCTTGTCTTGTCTTGTATTGTCATGTCTTATATTGTCTTGTCTTGTCATGTCATATCATGTCGTGTGTTGTGACTTGTCTTGTCCTGTCTTGTCTTGTCTTGTCTTGTCATGTCTTGTCTTGTCTAGTCTTGTCTTGTCTTGTCTTGTCTTGTCTTGTCTTGTCTTGTCTTGTCATGTCTTGTCTTGTCTTGTCTTGTCTTGTCATGTCTTATCTTGTTTTGTCTTGTCTTGTCTTGTCTTGTCTTGTCTTGTCTTGTCTTGTCTTGTCTTGTCTTGTCTTGTCTTGTCTTGTCTTGTCTTGTCTTGTCTTGTCTTGTCTTGTCTTGTCTTGTCTTGTCTTGTCTTGTCTTGTCTTGTCTTGTCTTGTCTTGTCTTGTCTTTTCTTGTCATGTCATGTCATGTCATACGTGTGTTGCGTTGTTTTGTCTTGTTTTGTCTTGTCATGTCTTGTCTTGTCTTGTCTTGTCTTGTCTTGTCTTGTCATGTCTTGTCTTGTCTAGTCTTGTCTTGTCTTGTCTTGTCTTGTCTTGTCTTGTCTTGTCTTGTCATGTCTTATCTTGTCTTGTCTTGTCTTGTCTTGTATTGTCATGTCTTATATTGTCTTGTCTTGTCATGTCATATCATGTCGTGTGTTGTGACTTGTCTTGTCCTGTCTTGTCTTGTCTTGTCTTGTCTTGTCTTGTCTTGTCTTGTCTTGTCTTGTCTTGTCTTGTCTTGTCTTGTCTTGTCTTGTCTTGTCTTGTCTTGTTTTGTTTTATGTTGTCTTGTCTTGTCTTGTCTTGTCTTGTCTTGTCTTGTCATGTGATGTCATGTCACGTATTGTGTTGTGTTGTCTTGTCTTGTCTTGTCTTGTCTTGTTTTATGTTGTCTTGTCTTGTCTTGTCTTGTCTTGTCTTGTCTTGTCATGTGATGTCATGTCACGTATTGTGTTGTGTTGTCTTGTCTTGTCTTGTCTTGTCTTGTATTGTCTTGTCTTGTCTTGTCTTGTCTTGTCTTGTCTTGTCTTGTCTTGTCTTGTCTTGTCTTGTCGTATGTTGTGTTGTTTTGTCTTGTCTTGTTTTGTCTTGTCATGTCGTATGTTGTGTTGTTTTGTCTTGTCTTGTTTTGTCTTGTCTTGTCTTATATTGTCTTGTCTTGTCTTGTCATGTCATGTCATGTCATGTCGTGTCTTGTGTTGTTTAGTCTTGTCTTGTCTTGTCTTGTCTTGTCTTGTCTTGTCTTGTCTTGTCTTGTCTTGTCATGTCTTGTCTTGTCTAGTCTTGTCTTGTCTTGTCTTGTCTTGTCTTGTCTTGTCTTGTCTTGTCTTGTCTTGTCTTGTCTTGTCTAGTCTTGTCTTGTCTTGTCTTGTCTTGTCTTGTCTTGTCTTGTCTTGTCTTGTCTTGTCTTGTCTTGTCTTGTCTTGTCTTGTCTTGTCTTGTCTTGTCTTGTCTTGTCTTGTCTTGTCTTGTCTTGTCTTGTCTTGTCTTGTCTTGTCTTGTCTTGTCTTGTCTTGTCTTGTCTTGTCTTGTCTTGTCTTGTCTTGTCTTGTCTTGTCTTGTCTTGTCTTGTCTTGTCTTGTCTTGTCTTGTCTTGTCTTGTCTTGTCTTGTCTTGTCTTGTCTTGTCTTGTCTTGTCTTGTCTTGTCTTGTCTTGTCTTGTCTTGTCTTGTCTTGTCTTGTCTTGTCTTGTCTTGTCTTGTCTTGTCTTATTTTGTCTTGTCTTGTCTTGTCTTGTCTTGTCTTGTCTTGTCATGTTTTGTCATGTAATGTCATGTTGTGTGTTGTGTTGTTTTGTCTTGTCGTGTCTTCTCCTTGTCTTGTCTTGTCATGTCGTGTGTTGTGTTGTTTTGTCTTGTCATGTCTTATATTGTCTTGTCTTGTCTTGTGATGTCATGTCGTGTTGTTTTGTCTTGTATTGTCTTGTCTTGTCTTGTTTTGTCTTGTCTTGTCTTGTCTTGTCTTGTCTTTTCTTGTCATGTCATGTCATGTCATACGTCTTGTCTTGTCTTGTCTTGTCTTGTCTTGTCTTGTCTTGTCTTGTCTTGTCTTGTCTTGTCTTGTCTTGTCTTGTCTTGTCTTGTCTTGTCTTGTCTTGTCTTGTCTTATTTTGTCTTGTCTTGTCTTGTCTTGTCATGTTTTGTCATGTAATGTCATGTCGTGTGTTGTGTTGTTTTGTCTTGTCGTGTCTTCTCCTTGTCTTGTCTTGTCATGTCGTGTGTTGTGTTGTTTTGTCTTGTCATGTCTTATATTGTCTTGTCTTGTCTTGTGATGTCATGTCGTGTGTTGTGTTGTTTTGTCTTGTATTGTCTTGTCTTGTCTTGTCTTATTTTGTCTTGTCATGTCTTATCTTGTCTTGTCTTGTCTTGTCTTGTCTTGTAATGTCATGTCATGTCATGTCATGTGTTGTGTTGTTTTGTCTTGTCATGTATTGTCTTGTCTTGTCTTGTCCTGTCATGTCATGTCATGTCATGTGTTGTGTTGTTTTGTCTTGTCTTGTCTTGTCTTGTCTTGTATTGTCTTGTCTTGTCTTGTCTTGTCTTGTCTTGTCTTGTCTTGTCTTGTCTTGTCTTATTTTGTCTTGTCTTGTCTTGTCTTGTCTTGTCTTGTCTTGTCTTGTCTTGTCTTGTCTTGTCTTGTCTTGTCTTGTCTTGTCTTGTCTTGTCTTGTCTTGTCTTGTCTTGTCTTGTTTTGTCTTGTCATGTCATGTCTTGTCTTGCCTTGTCTTGTCTTGTCCTGTCGTGTGTTGTGTTGTTTTGTCTTGTCTTGTCTTGTCTTGTCTTGTCCTGTCGTGTGTTGTGTTGTTTTGTCTTGTCTTGTCTTGTCTTGTCTTGTCTTGTCCTGTCTTGTCTTGTCTTGTCTTGTCTTGTCTTGCCTTGTCTTGTCTTGTCTTGTCTTGTCTTGTCTTGTCTTGTCTTGTCTTGTCTTGTCTTGTCTTGTCCTGTCTTGCCTTGTCTTGTCTTGTCCTGTCGTGTGTTGTGTTGTTTTGTCTTGTCTTGTCTTGTCTTGTCTTGTCTTGTCCTGTCTTGTCTTGTCTTGTCTTGTCTTGTCTTGCCTTGTCTTGTCTTGTCTTGTCTTGTCTTGTCTTGTCATGTCGTGCGTTGTGTTGTTTTGTCTTGTCTTGTATTGTCTTGTCATGTTATGTCTTGTCTTGTCTTGTCTTGTCTTGTCTTGTCTTGTCATGTCATGTCATGTCATGTCATGTGTTGTGTTGTTTTGTCTTGTCTTGTCATGTTTGGTCATGTCTTGTTTGGTCTTGCCTTGTTTGGTCTTGTCTTGTCTTGTCTTGTTTTATGTTGTCTTGTTTTGTCATGTAATGTCATGTCGTGTGTTGTGTTGTTTTGTCTTGTCTTGTCTTCTCCTTGTCTTGTCTTGTCATGTCGTGTGTTGTGTTGTTTTGTCTTGTCATGTCTTATATTGTCTTGTCTTGTCTTGTCTTGTCTTGTGATGTCATGTCGTGTGTTGTGTTGTTTTGTCTTGTCTTGTTTTGTCTTGTCCTGTCTTGTCTTGTCATGTCATGTCATGTGTTGTGTTGTCTTGTCTTGTCTTGTCTTGTGATGTCATGTCGTGTGTTGTGTTGTTTTGTCTTGTCCTGTCTTGTCTTGTCATGTCATGTCATGTGTTGTGTTGTGTTGTTTTGTCTTGTCTTGTCTTGCCTTGTCTTGTCTTGTCTGGTCTTGTCTTGTCTTGTCTTGTCTTGTCTTGTCTTGTCTTGTCTTGTCTTGCCATGTCTTGTCTTGTCTTGTTTTGTCTTGTCGTGTATTGTCTTGTTTTCTCATGTAATGTCATGTCGTGTGTTGTGTTGTTTTGTCTTGTCTTGTGTTGTTTTGTCTTGTCATGTCTTGTCTTGTCTTGTCTTGTCCTGTCCTGTCGTGTGTTGTGTTGTTTTGTCTTGTCTTGTCATGTCATGTCATGTCGTGTCTTGTGTTGCTTTGTCTTGTCTTGTCTTGTCATGTCGTGTGTTGTGTTGCTTTGTCTTGTCTTGTTGTGTATTGTCATGTCTTATATTGTCTTGTCTTGTCTTGTCATGTCATGTCATGTCGTGTGTTGTGTTGCTTAGTCTTGTCTTGTTTTGTCTTGTCCTGTCTTGTCTTGTCATGTCATGTCATGTGTTGTGTTGTGTTGTTTTGTCTTGTCTTGTCTTGTCTTGTCTTGTCTTGCCTTATCTTGTCTTGTCTTGTCTTGTCTTGTCTTGTCTTGTCTTGTCTTGTCTTGTCCTGTCCTGTCTTGTCTTGTCTTTTCTTGTCTTGTCTTGTCTTGTCTTGTCTTGTCTTGTCTTGTCTTGTCATGTCATGTCTTGCCTTGTCTTGTCTTGTTTTGTCTTGTCTTGTCTTGTCTTGTCTTGTCTTGTCATGTCATGTCATGTCATGTCATGTGTTGTGTTGTTTTGTCTTGTCTTGTCATGTTTGGTCATGTCTTGTTTGGTCTTGCCTTGTTTGGTCTTGTCTTGTCTTGTCTTGTTTTATGTTGTCTTGTTTTGTCATGTAATGTCATGTCGTGTGTTGTGTTGTTTTGTCTTGTCTTGTCTTCTCCTTGTCTTGTCTTGTCATGTCGTGTGTTGTGTTGTTTTGTCTTGTCATGTCTTATATTGTCTTGTCTTGTCTTGTCTTGTCTTGTCTTGTCTTGTCTTGTCTTGTCTTGTCTTATCTTGTCTTGTCTTGTTTTGTCTTGTCCTGTCTTGTCTTGTCATGTCATGTCATGTGTTGTGTTGTGTTGTTTTGTCTTGTCTTGTCTTGTCTTGTCTTGTCTTGTCTTGTCTTGCCTTATCTTGCCTTGTCTTGTCTTGTCTGGTCTTGTCTTGTCTTGTCTTGTCTTGTCTTGTCTTGTCTTGTCTTGTCTTGTCTTGTCTTGTCTTGTCTTGTCTTGTCTTGTCTTGTCTTATCTTGACTTGTCTTGTCTTGTCTTGTCTTGTCTTGTCATGTCATGTCATGTCGTGCGTTGTGTTGTTTTGTCTTGTCTTGTTTTGTCTTGTCATGTCATGTCTTGTCTTGTCTTGTCTTGTCTTGTCTTGTCATGTCATGTCATGTCATGTCATGTCATGTGTTGTCTTGTCTTGTTTGGTCTTGTCTTGTTTGGTCTTGTCTTGTCTTGTCATGTTTTATGTTGTCTTGTTTTGTCATGTAATGTCATGTCGTGTGTTGTGTTGTTTTGTCTTGTCTTGTCTTCTCCTTGTCTTGTCTTGTCATGTCGTGTGTTGTGTTGTTTTGTCTTGTCATGTCTTGTCTTGTCATGTCATGTCATGTGTTGTGTTGTGTTGTTTTGTCTTGTCTTGTCTTGCCTTGTCTTGTCTTGTCTGGTCTTGTCTTGTCTTGTCCTGTCTTGTCTTGTCTTGTCTTGTCTTGCCATGTCTTGTCTTGTCTTGTTTTGTCTTGTCGTGTATTGTCTTGTTTTCTCATGTAATGTCATGTCGTGTGTTGTGTTGTTTTGTCTTGTCTTGTGTTGTTTTGTCTTGTCATGTCTTGTCTTGTCTTGTCTTGTCCTGTCCTGTCGTGTGTTGTGTTGTTTTGTCTTGTCTTGTCATGTCATGTCATGTCGTGTCTTGTGTTGCTTTGTCTTGTCTTGTCTTGTCTTGTCTTGTCATGTCGTGTGTTGTGTTGCTTTGTCTTGTCTTGTTGTGTATTGTCATGTCTTATATTGTCTTGTCTTGTCTTGTCATGTCATGTCATGTCGTGTGTTGTGTTGCTTAGTCTTGTCTTGTTTTGTCTTGTCCTGTCTTGTCTTGTCATGTCATGTCATGTGTTGTGTTGTGTTGTTTTGTTTTGTCTTGTCTTGTCTTGTCTTGTCTTGTCCTGTCCTGTCTTGTCTTGTCTTTTCTTGTCTTGTCTTGTCTTGTCTTGTCTTGTCATGTCATGTCTTGCCTTGTCTTGTCTTGTCTTGTTTTGTCTTGTCTTGTCTTGTTTTGTCTTTTCTTGTCTTGTCTTTTCTTTTCTTTTCTGGTCTTATCTTGTCTTGTCTTGTCCTGTCCTGTCTTGTCTTGTCTTTTCTTGTCTTGTCTTGTCTTGTCTTGTCTTGTCTTGTCTTGTCTTGTCTTGTCTTGTCTTGTCTTGTCTTGTCTTGTCTTGTTTTGTCTTGTCTTGTCTTGTCATGTCATGTCTTGCCTTGTCTTGTCTTGTTTTGTCTTGTCTTGTCTTGTTTTGTCTTTTCTTGTCTTGTCTTGTCTTGTTTTGTCTTGTCATGTCTTGTCTTGTCTTGTCTTGTCTTGTCTTGTCTTGTCTTGTCTTGTCTTGTCTTGTCTTGTCTTGTCTTGTCTTGTCTTGTCTTGTCTTGTCTTGTCTTGCCTTGTCTTGTCTTGTCCTGTCGTGTGTTGTGTTGTTTTGTCTTGTCTTGTCTTGTCTTGTCTTGTCTTGTCTTGTCTTGTCTTGTCCTGTCTTGTCTAGTCTTGTCTTGCCTTGTCTTGTCTTGCCTTGTCTTGTCTTGTCTTGTCTTGTCTTGTCATGTCGTGCGTTGTGTTGTTTTGTCTTGTCTTGTATTGTCTTGTCATGTCATGTCTTGTCTTGTCTTGTCTTGTCTTGTCTTGTCATGTCATGTCATGTCATGTCATGTGTTGTGTTGTTTTGTCTTGTCTTGTCATGTTTGGTCATGTCTTGTTTGGTCTTGTCTTGTCTTGTCTTGTTTTATGTTGTCTTGTTTTGTCATGTAATGTCATGTCGTGTGTTGTGTTGTTTTGTCTTGTCTTGTCTTCTCCTTGTCTTGTCTTGTCATGTCGTGTGTTGTGTTGTTTTGTCTTGTCATGTCTTATATTGTCTTGTCTTGTCTTGTGATGTCATGTCGTGTGTTGTGTTGTTTTGTCTTGTCTTGTTTTGTCTTGTCCTGTCTTGTCTTGCCATGTCATGTCATGTGTTGTGTTGTGTTGTTTTGTCTTGTCTTGTCTTGTCTTGTCTTGTCTTGTCTTGCCTTATCTTGCCTTGTCTTGTCTTGTCTGGTCTTGTCTTGTCTTGTCTTGTCTTGTCTTGTCTTGTCTTGTCTTGTCTTGTCTTATATTGTCTTGTCTTGTCTTGTCTTGTCTTGTCTTGTCTGGTCTTGTCTTGTCTTGTCTTGTCTTGTCTTGTCTTGTCTTGTCTTGTCTTGTCTTGTCTTGTCTTGTCTTGTTTTGTCTTGTCTTGTCTTGTCTTGTTTTGTCTTGTCATGTCTTGTCTTGTCTTGTCTTGTCTTGTCCTGTCATGTCATGTCATGTCATGTGTTGTGTTGTTTTGTCTTGTCTTGTCTTGTTTGGTCTTGTCTTGTTTTGTCTTGTCTTGTCTTGTCTTGTCTTGTCTTGTCTTGTCTTGTCTTGTCTTGTCTTGTCTTGTCTTGTCTTGTCTTGTCTTGTCTTGTCTTGTCTTGTCTTGTCTTGTCTTGTCTTGTCTTGTCTTGTCTTGTCTTGTCTTGTCTTGTCTTGTCTTGTCTTGTCTTGTCTTGTCTTGTCTTGTCTTGTCTTGTCTTGTCTTGTCTTGTCTTGTCTTGTCTTGTCTTGTCTTGTCTTGTCTTGTCTTGTCTTGTCTTGTCTTGTCTTGTCTTGTCTTGTCTTGTCTTGTCTTGTCTTGTCTTGTCTTGTCTTGTCTTGTCTTGTCTTGTCTTGTCTTGTCTTGTCTTGTCTTGTCTTGTCTTGTCTTGTCTTGTCTTGTCTTGTCTTGTCTTGTCTTGTCTTGTCTTGTCTTGTCTTGTCTTGTCTTGTCTTGTCTTGTCTTGTCTTGTCTTGTCTTGTCTTGTCTTGTCTTGTCTTGTCTTGTCTTGTCTTGTCTTGTCTTGTCTTGTCTTGTCTTGTCTTGTCTTGTCTTGTCTTGTCTTGTCTTGTCTTGTCTTGTCTTGTCTTGTCTTGTCTTGTCTTGTCTTGTCTTGTCTTGTCTTGTCTTGTCTTGTCTTGTCTTGTCTTGTCTTGTCTTGTCTTGTCTTGTCTTGTCTTGTCTTGTCTTGTCTTGTCTTGTCTTGTCTTGTCTTGTCTTGTCTTGTCTTGTCTTGTCTTGTCTTGTCTTGTCTTGTCTTGTCTTGTCTTGTCTTGTCTTGTCTTGTCTTGTCTTGTCTTGTCTTGTCTTGTCTTGTCTTGTCTTGTCTTGTCTTGTCTTGTCTTGTCTTGTCTTGTCTTGTATTGTCTTGTATTGTCTTGTCTTGTCTTGTCTTGTCTTGTCTTGTCTTGTCTTGTCTTGTCCTGTCGTGTGTTGTGTTGTTTTGTCGTGTCATGTCATGTCTTGTCTTGTCATGTCATGTCATGTCCTGTGTTGCTTTGTCTTGTCTTGTCTGGTCTTGTCTTGTCTTGTCTTGTCTTGTCCTGTCGTGTGTTGTGTTGTTTTGTCTTTTCTTGTCGTGTCTTGTCTTGTCTTGTCTTGTCTTGTCCTGTCTGGCCTTGTCATGTGATGTCATGTCACGTGTTGTGTTGTCTTGTCTTGTCTTGTCTTGTCGTATGTTGTGTTGTTTTGTCTTGTCATGTCGTATGTTGTGTTGTTTTGTCTTGTCTTGTTTTGTCTTGTCATGTCTTGTCTTGTCCTGTCATGTCATGTCATGTGTTGTGTTGTTTTGTCTTGTCTTGTCTTGTTTTGTCTTATCTTGTCTTGTCTTGTCTTGTTTTGTCTTGTCTTGTCTTGTCTTGTCTTGTCTTGTCTTGTCTTGTCTTGTCTTGTTTTATGTTGTCTTTTCTTGTCTTGTTTTGTCATGTAATGTCATGTCGTGTGTTGTGTTGTTTTGTCTTGTCATGTCTTATATTGTCTTGTCTTGTCTTGTCTTGTCTTGTCTTGTGATGTCATGTCTTGTCTCGTCTTGTCTTGTCTTGTCTTGTCTCGTCTTGTCTTGGCTTGTCTTGTCTTGTCTTTTCTTGTCTTGTCTTGTCTTGTCTGGTCTTGTCTTGTCTTGTCTGGTCTTATCTTGTCTTGTCCTGTCTAGTCATGTCTTGTCTTGTCTTGTCTTGTCTTGTCTTGTCTTGTCTTGTCTTGTCTTGTCTTGTCTTGTCTTGTCTTGTCTTGTCTTGTCTTGTCTTGTCTTGTCTTGTCTTGTCTTGTCTTGTCATGTCATGTCGTGTCATGTCATGTCATGTCATGTGTTGTGTTGTGTTGTGTTGTGTTGTTTCCTCTTGTTTTGTCTTGTCTTGTCTTGTCTTGTCTTGTCTTGTCTTGTCTTGTCTTGTCTTGTCTTGTCTTGTCTTGTCTTGTCTTGTCTTGTCTTGTCTTGTCTTGTCTTGTCTTGTCTTGTCTTGTCTTGTCTTGTCTTGTCTTGTCTTGTCTTGTCTTGTCTTGTCTTGTCTTGTCTTGTCTTGTCTTGTCTTGTCTTGTCTTGTCTTGTCTTGTCTTGTCTTGTCTTGTCTTGTCTTGTCTTGTCTTGTCTTGTCTTGTCTTGTCTTGTCTTGTCTTGTCTTGTCTTGTCTTGTCTTGTCTTGTCTTGTCTTGTCTTGTCTTGTCTTGTCTTGTCTTGTCTTGTCTTGTCTTGTCTTGTCTTGTCTTGTCTTGTCTTGTCTTGTCTTGTCTTGTCTTGTCTTGTCTTGTCTTGTCTTGTCTTGTCTTGTCTTGTCTTGTCTTGTCTTGTCTTGTCTTGTCTTGTCTTGTCTTGTCTTGTCTTGTCTTGTCTTGTCTTGTCTTGTCTTGTCTTGTCTTGTCTTGTCTTGTCTTGTCTTGTCTTGTCTTGTCTTGTCTTGTCTTGTCTTGTCTTGTCTTGTCTTGTCTTGTCTTGTCTTGTCTTGTCTTGTCTTGTCTTGTCTTGTCTTGTCTTGTCTTGTCTTCTCTTGTCTTGTCTTGTCTTGTCTTGTCTTGTCTTGTCTTGTCTTGTCTTGTCTTGTCTTGTCTTGTCTTGTCTTGTCTTGTCTTGTCTTGTCTTGTCTTGTCTTGTCTTGTCTTGTCTTGTCTTGTCTTGTCTTGTCTTGTCTTGTCTTGTCTTGTCTTGTCTTGTCTTGTCTTGTTTTATGTTGTCTTGTCTTGTCTTGTCTTGTCTTGTCTTGTTTTATGTTGTCTTGTCTTGTCTTGTCTTGTCTTGTCTTGTCTTGTCTTGTCTTGTCTTGTCTTGTCTTGTCTTGTCTTGTCTTGTCTTGTCTTGTCTTGTCTTGTCTTGTATTGTCTTGTCTTGTCTTGTCTTGTCTTGTCTTGTCTTGTCTTGTCTTGTCTTGTCTTGTCTTGTCTTGTCTTGTCGTATGTTGTGTTGTTTTGTCTTGTCTTGTTTTGTCTTGTCATGTCGTATGTTGTGTTGTTTTGTCTTGTCTTGTCTTATATTGTCTTGTCTTGTCTTGTCATGTCATGTCATGTCATGTCGTGTGTTGTGTTGTTTAGTCTTGTTTTGTCTTGTCATGTCTTGTCTTGTCTTGTCTTGTCATGTCTTGTCTTGTCTAGTCTTGTCTTGTCTTGTCTTGTCTTGTCTTGTCTTGTCTTGTCTTGTCTTGTCTTGTCTTGTCTTGTCTTGGCTTGTCTTGTCTTGTCTTGTCTTGTCTTGTCTTGTCTTATTTTGTCTTGTCTTGTCTTGTCTTGTCTCGTCATGTTTTGTCATGTAATGTCATGTCGTGTGTTGTGTTGTTTTGTCTTCTCGTGTCTTCTCCTTGTCTTGTCTTGTCATGTCGTGTGTTGTGTTGTTTTGTCTTGTCATGTCTTATATTGTCTTGTCTTGTCTTGTGATGTCATGTCGTGTGTTGTGTTGTTTTGTCTTGTATTGTCTTGTCTTGTCTTGTCTTGTTTTGTCTTGTCTTGTCTTGTCTTGTCTTGTCTTGCCTTGTCTTGTCTTGTCTTGTCTTGTCTTGTCTTGTCTTGTCTTGTCATGTCATGTCATGTCATACGTGTGTTGTGTTGTTTTGTCTTGTCTTATTTTGTCTTGTCATGTCTTATCTTGTCTTGTCTTGTCTTGTCTTGTATTGTCATGTCTTATATTGTCTTGTCTTGTCATGTCATATCATGTCGTGTGTTGTGTTGTTTTGTCTTGTCATGTTTTGTCTTGTCATGTATTGTCTTGTCTTGTCTTGTCTTGTCTTGTCCTGTCATGTCATGTCATGTGTTGTGTTGTTTTGTCTTGTCTTGTCTTGTCTTGTCTTGTCTTGTCTTGTCTTGTCTTGTCTTGTCTTGTCTTGTCCTGTCTTGTCTTGTCTTGTCTTGCCTTGCCTTGTCTTGTCTTGTCTTGTCTTGTCTTGTCATGTCATGTCATGTCGTGCGTTGTGTTGTTTTGTCTTGTCTTGTTTTGTCTTGTCATGTCATGTCTTGTCTTGTCTTGTCTTGTCTTGTCTTGTCTTGTCATGTCGTGCGTTGTGTTGTTTTGTCTTGTCTTGCTTTGTCTTGTCATGTCATGTCTTGTCTTGTCTTGTCTTGTCTTGTCATATCATGTCATGTCATGTCATGTGTTGTGTTGTGTTGTTTTGTCTTGTCTTGTCTTGTTTGGTCTTGTCTTGTTTGGTCTTGTCTTGTCTTGTCATGTTTTATGTTGTCTTGTTTTGTCATGTAATGTCATGTCGTGTGTTGTGTTGTTTTGTCTTGTCTTGTCTTGTCTTGCCTTATCTTGCCTTGTCTTGTCTTGTCTGGTCTTGTCTTGTCTTGTTTTCTCATGTAATGTCATTTCGTGTGTTGTGTTGTTTTGTCTTGTCTTGTGTTGTTTTGTCGTGTCATCTCTTGTCTTGTCTTGTCTTGTCCTGTCCTGTCGTGTGTTGTGTTGTTTTGTCTTGTCTTGTCATGTCATGCCATGTCGTGTCTTGTGTTGCTTTGTCTTCTCTTGTCTTGTCTTGTCTTGTCATGTCGTGTGTTGTGTTGTTTTGTCTTGTCTTGTTGTGTATTGTCATGTCTTAAATTGTCTTGTCTTGTCATGTCATGTCGTGTGTTGTGTTGTCTTGTCTTGTCATGTCTTGTCTTGTCTTGTCTTGTCTTGTCTTGTCTTGTCTTGTCTTGTCTTGTCTTGTCTTGTCTTGTCTTGTCTTGTCTTGTCTTGTCTTGTCTTGTCTTGTCTTGTCTTGTCTTGTCTTGTCTTGTCTTGTCTTGTCTTGTCTTGTCTTGTCTTGTCTTGTCTTGTCTTGTCTTGTCTTGTCTTGTCTTGTCTTGTCTTGTCTTGTATTGTCTTGTATTGTCTTGTCTTGTCTTGTCTTGTCTTGTCTTGTCTTGTCTTGTCTTGTCTTGTCTTGTCTTGTCTTGTCTTGTCTTGTCTTGTCTTGTCTTGTCTTGTCTTGTCTTGTCTTGTCTTGTCTTGTCTTGTCCTGTCGTGTGTTGTGTTGTTTTGTCGTGTCATGTCATGTCTTGTCTTGTCATGTCATGTCATGTCCTGTGTTGCTTTGTCTTGTCTTGTCTGGTCTTGTCTTGTCTTGTCTTATCTTGTCCTGTCGTGTGTTGTGTTGTTTTGTCTTTTCTTGTCTTGTCTTGTCTTGTCTTGTCCTGTCTGGCCTTGTCATGTGATGTCATGTCACGTGTTGTGTTGTGTTGTCTTGTCTTGTCTTGTCTTGTCGTATGTTGTGTTGTTTTGTCTTGTCATGTCGTATGTTGTGTTGTTTTGTCTTGTCTTGTTTTGTCTTGTCATGTCTTGTCTTGTCCTGTCATGTCATGTCATGTGTTGTGTTGTTTTGTCTTGTCTTGTCTTGTTTTGTCTTATCTTGTCTTGTCTTGTCTTGTCTTGTCTTTTCTTGTCTTGTCTTGTCTTGTCTGGTCTTGTCTTGTCTTGTCTGGTCTTATCTTGTCTTGTCCTGTCTAGTCATGTCTTGTCTTGTCTTGTCTTGTCTTGTCTTGTCTTGTCTTGTCTTGTCTTGTCTTGTCTTGTCTTGTCTTGTCTTGTCTTGTCTTGTCTTGTCTTGTCTTGTCATGTCATGTCATGTCGTGTCATGTCATGCCATGTGTTGTGTTGTGTTGTTTCCTCTTGTTTTGTCTTGTCTTGTCTTGTCTTGTCTTGTCTTGTCTTGTCTTGTCTTGTCTTGTCTTGTCTTGTCTTGTCTTGTCTTGTCTTGTCTTGTCTTGTCTTGTCTTGTCTTGTCTTGTCTTGTCTTGTCTTGTCTTGACTTGACTTGTCTTGTCTTGTCTTGTCTTGTCTTGTCTTGTCTTGTCTTGTCTTGTCTTGTCTTGTCTTGTCTTGTCTTGTCTTGTCTTGTCTTGTCTTGTCTTGTCTTGTCTTGTCTTGTCTTGTCTTGTCTTGTCTTGTCTTGTCTTGTCTTGTCTTGTCTTGTCTTGTCTTGTCTTGTCTTGTCTTGTCTTGTCTTGTCTTGTCTTGTCTTGTCTTGTCTTGTCTTGTCTTGTCTTGTCTTGTCTTGTCTTGTCTTGTCTTGTCTTGTCTTGTCTTGTCTTGTCTTGTCTTGTCTTGTCTTGTCTTGTCTTGTCTTGTCTTGTCTTGTCTTGTCTTGTCTTGTCTTGTCTTGTCTTGTCTTGTCTTGTCTTGTCTTGTCTTGTCTTGTCTTGTCTTGTCTTGTCTTGTCTTGTCTTGTCTTGTCTTGTCTTGTCTTGTCTTGTCTTGTCTTGTCTTGTCTTGTCTTGTCTTGTCTTGTCCTGTCTTGTCTTGTCTTGTCTTGTCTTGTCTTGTCTTGTCTTGTCTTGTCTTGTCTTGTCTTGTCTTGTCTTGTCTTGTCTTGACTTGTCTTGTCTTGTCTTGTCTTGTCTTGTCTTGTCTTGTCTTGTCTTGTCTTGTCTTGTCTTGTCTTGTCTTGTCTTGTCTTGTCTTGTCTTGTCTTGTCTTGTCATGTCATGTCATGTCTTGTCGTATGTTGTGTTGTTTTGTCTTGTCTTGTTTTGTCTTGTCATGTCGTATGTTGTGTTGTTTTGTCTTGTCTTGTCTTGTCTTGTCTTATATTGTCTTGTCTTGTCTTGTCATGTCATGTCATGTCATGTCGTGTGTTGTGTTGTTTAGTCTTGTTTTGTCTTGTCATGTCTTGTCTTGTCTTGTCTTGTCATGTCTTGTCTTGTCTAGTCTTGTCTTGTCTTGTCTTGTCTTGTCTTGTCTTGTCTTGTCTTGTCTTGTCTTGTCTTGTCTTGTCTTGTCTTGTCTTATTTTGTCTTGTCTTGTCTTGTCTTGTCTTGTCATGTTTTGTCATGTAATGTCATGTCGTGTGTTGTGTTGTTTTGTCTTCTCGTGTCTTCTCCTTGTCTTGTCTTGTCATGTCGTGTGTTGTGTTGTTTTGTCTTGTCATGTCTTATATTGTCTTGTCTTGTCTTGTGATGTCATGTCGTGTGTTGTGTTGTTTTGTCTTGTATTGTCTTGTCTTGTCTTGTCTTGTTTTGTCTTGTCTTGTCTTGTCTTGTCTTGCCTTGTCTTGTCTTGTCTTGTCTTGTCTTGTATTGTCTTGTCTTGTCATGTCATGTCATGTCATACGTGTGTTGTGTAGTTTTGTCTTGTCTTATTTTGTCTTGTCATGTCTTATCTTGTCTTGTCTTGTCTTGTCTTGTATTGTCATGTCTTATATTGTCTTGTCTTGTCATGTCATATCATGTCGTGTGTTGTGTTGTTTTGTCTTGTCATGTTTTGTCTTGTCATGTATTGTCTTCTCTTGTCTTGTCTTGTCTTGTCCTGTCATGTCATGTCATGTGTTGTGTTGTTTTGTCTTGTCTTGTCTTGTCTTGTCTTGTCTTGTCTTGTCTTGTCTTGTCTTGTCTTGTCCTGTCTTGTTTTGTCTTGTCTTGCCTTGCCTTGTCTTGTCTTGTCTTGTCTTGTCTTGTCATGTCATGTCATGTCGTGCGTTGTGTTGTTTTGTCTTGTCTTGTTTTGTCTTGTCATGTCATGTCTTGTCTTGTCTTGTCTTGTCTTGTCTTGTCATGTCGTGCGTTGTGTTGTTTTGTCTTGTCTTGCTTTGTCTTGTCATGTCATGTCTTGTCTTGTCTTGTCTTGTCTTGTCATGTCATGTCATGTCATGTCATGTGTTGTGTTGTGTTGTTTTGTCTTGTCTTGTCTTGTTTGGTCTTGTCTTGTTTGGTCTTGTCTTGTCTTGTCATGTTTTATGTTGTCTTGTTTTGTCATGTAATGTCATGTCGTGTGTTGTGTTGTTTTGTCTTGTCTTGTCTTGTCTTGCCTTATCTTGCCTTGTCTTGTCTTGTCTGGTCTTGTCTTGTCTTGTTTTCTCATGTAATGTCATGTCGTGTGTTGTGTTGTTTTGTCTTGTCTTGTGTTGTTTTGTCGTGTCATCTCTTGTCTTGTCTTGTCTTGTCCTGTCCTGTCGTGTGTTGTGTTGTTTTGTCTTGTCTTGTCATGTCATGCCATGTCGTGTCTTGTGTTGCTTTGTCTTCTCTTGTCTTGTCTTGTCTTGTCATGTCGTGTGTTGTGTTGTTTTGTCTTGTCTTGTTGTGTATTGTCATGTCTTAAATTGTCTTGTCTTGTCATGTCATGTCGTGTGTTGTGTTGTCTTGTCTTGTCATGTCTTGTCTTGTCTTGTCTTGTCTTGTCTTGTCTTGTCTTGTCTTGTCTTGTCTTGTCTTGTCTTGTCTTGTCTTGTCTTGTCTTGTCTTGTCTTGTCTTGTCTTGTCTTGTCTTGTATTGTCTTGTCTTGTCTTGTCTTGTCTTGTCTTGCCTTGTCTTGTCTTGTCTTGTCTTGTCGTATGTTGTGTTGTTTTGTCTTGTCTTGCTTTGTCTTGTCATGTCGTATGTTGTGTTGTTTTGTCTTGTCTTGTCTTATATTGTCTTGTCTTGTCTTGTCATGTCTGGCCTTGTCATGTGATGTCATGTCACGTGTTGTGTTGTGTTGTCTTGTCTTGTCTTGTCTTGTCGTATGTTGTGTTGTTTTGTCTTGTCATGTCGTATGTTGTGTTGTTTTGTCTTGTCTTGTTTTGTCTTGTCATGTCTTGTCTTGTCCTGTCATGTCATGTCATGTGTTGTGTTGTTTTGTCTTGTTTTGTCTTGTTTTGTCTTATCTTGTCTTGTCTTGTCTTGTCTTGTCTTGTCTTGTCTTGTCTTGTCTTGTCTTGTCTTGTCTTGTCTTGTCTTGTCTTGTCTTGTCTTGTCTTGTCTTGTCTTGTCTTGTCTTGTCTTGTCTTGTCTTGTCTTGTCTTGTCTTGCCTTGCCTTGTCTTGTCTTGTCTTGTCTTGTCTTGTCTTGTCTTGTCTTGTCTTGTCTTGTCTTGTCTTGTCTTGTCTTGTCTTGTCTTGTCTTGTCTTGTCTTGTCTTGTCTTGTCTTGTCTTGTCTTGTCTTGTCTTGTCTTGTCTTGTCTTGTCTTGTCTTGTCTTGTCTTGTCTTGTCTTGTCTTGTCTTGTCTTGTCTTGTCTTGTCTTGTCTTGTCTTGTCTTGTCTTGTCTTGTCTTGTCTTGTCTTGTCTTGTCTTGTCTTGTCTTGTCTTGTCTTGTCTTATTTTGTCTTGTCTTGTCTTGTCTTGTCTTGTCTTATTTTGTCTTGTCCTGTCTTGTCTTGTCATGTCATGTCATGTGTTGTGTTGTGTTGTTTTGTCTTGTCTTGCCTTGTCTTGTCTTGTCTTGTTGTGTATTGTCATGTCTTTTATTGTATTGTCTTGTCTTGTCTTGTCTTGTCCTGTCCTGTCCTGTCTTGTCTTGTCTTAGCATGTCATGTCATGTCATGTCGTGTGTTGTGTTGTCTTGTCTTGCTTTGTCATGTCTTATCTTGTCTTGTCATGTCATGTCTTGTCTTGTCTTGTCTTGTTTTGTCTTGTCTTATCTTGTCATGTCTTGTCTTGTCTTGTCATGTCTTGTCTTGTCTTGTCTTGTCATGTCTTATATTGTCTTGTCTTGTTTTGTCTTGTCTTATCTTGTTTTGTCTTGTGTTGCTTTGTCTTGTCTTGTCATGTCGTGTGTTTTGTTGTTTTGTCTTGTCTTGTTGTGTATTGTCATGTCTTTTATTGTATTGTCTTGTCTTGTCTTGTCATGTCATGTAATGTCATGTCGTGTGTTATGTTGTTTTGTCTTGTCTTGTCTTCTCCTTGTCTTGTCATGTCTTGTCTTGTCTTGTCATGTCTTATATTGTCTTGTCTTGTCTTGTCATGTCCTGTTATGTCACACGTGTGTTGTGTTGTTTTGTCTTGTCTTATTTTGTCTTGTCATGTCTTATCTTGTCTTGTCCTGTCCTGTCCTGTCTTGTCTTGTCATGTCATGTCATGTCATGTCATGTCGTGTGTTGTGTTGTCTTGTCTTGTTTTGTCATGTCTTATCTTGTCTTGTCTTGTCATCTCATGTCATGTGTTGTGTTGTGTTGTTTTGTCTTGTCTTGTCTTGTCATGTCTTATATTGTCTTGTCTTGTCCTGTCCTGTCGTGTGTTGTGTTGTTTTGTTTTGTCGTGTCTTGTCTTGTCTTGTCTTGTCTTGTCTTGTCTTGTCTTGTCTTGTCATGGCGTGTGTTGTGTTGTTTTGTCTTGTCTTGTATTGTCTTGTCTTGTCTTGTTTTGTCTTGTCTTGTCGTGTCATGCCATGTCATACGTGTGTTGTGTTGTTTTGTCTTGTCTTATTTTGTCTTGTCATGTCTTATCTTGTCTTGTCATGTCATGTCGTGTGTTGTGTTGTTTTGTCTTGTCTTGTCTTCTCCTTGTCTTGTCTAGTCTTGTCTTGTCTTGTCTTGTCTTGTCTTTTCTTGTCTTGTCTTGTCTTGTCTTGTCTTGTCTTGTCTTGTCTTGTCTTGTGTTGCTTTGTCTTGTCTTGTCATGTCATGTGTTGCGTTGTGTTGTTTTGTCTTGTCTTGTCATGTCATGTCATGTCGTGTCTTGTGTTGCTTTGTCTTGTCTTGTCATGTCGTGTGTTGTGTTGTTTTGTCTTGTCTTGTTGTGTATTGTCATGTCTTATATTGTCTTATCTTGTCTTGTCATGTCATGTCATGTCATGTCGTGTGTTGTGTTGATTTTTCTTGTCGTGTCTTGTCTTGTCTTGTCTTGTCTTGTCTTGTCTTGTCATGTCTTGTCTTGTCTAGTCTTGTCTTGTCTTGTCTTGGCTTGTCTTGTCTTGTCTTGTCTTGTCTTGTCTTGTCTTGTCTTGCCTTGTCTTGTCTTGTCTTGTCTTGTCTTGTCTTCTCTTCTCTTGTCTTGTCTTGTCTTGTCTTGTCTTGTCTTGTCTTGTCTTGTCTTGTCTTGTCTTGTCTTGTCTTGTCTTGTCTTGTCTTGTCTTGTCTTGTCTTGTCTTGTCTTGTCTTGTCTTGTCTTGTCTTGTCTTGTCTTGTCTTGTCTTGTCTTGTCTTGTCTTGTCTTGTCTTGTCTTGTCTTGTCTTGTCTTGTCTTGTCTTGTCTTGTCTTGTCTTGTCTTGTCTTGTCTTGTCTTGTCTTGTCTTGTCTTGTCTTGTCTTGTCTTGTCTTGTCTTGTCTTGTCTTGTCTTGTCTTGTCTTGTCTTGTCTTGTCTTGTCTTGTCTTGTCTTGTCTTGTCTTGTCTTGTCTTATTTTGTCTTGTCTTGTCTTGTCTTGTCTTGTCTTATTTTGTCTTGTCCTGTCTTGTCTTGTCATGTCATGTCATGTGTTGTGTTGTGTTGTTTTGTCTTGTCTTGTCTTGTCTTGTCTTGTCTTGTCTTGTCTTGTCTTGTCTTGTCTTGCCTTATCTTGCCTTGTCTTGTCTTGTCTGGTCTGGTCTTGTCTTGTCTTCTCCTTGTCTTGTCTAGTCTTGTCTTGTCTTGTCTTGTCTTGTCTTGTCTTGTCTTGTCTTGTCATGTCGTGTGTTGTGTTGTTTTGTCTTGTCTTGTTTTGTCATGTAATGTCATGTCGTGTGTTATGTTGTTTTGTCTTGTCTTGTCTTCTCCTTGTCTTGTCTAGTCTTGTCTTGTCTTGTCTTGTCTTGTCTTGTCTTGTCTTGTCTTGTCTTGTTGTCTTGTCTTGTCTTGTCTTGTCTTGTCTTGTCTTGTCTTGTTGTCTTGTCTTGTCTTGTCTTGTCTTGTCTTGTCTTGTCTTGTCTTGTCTTGTCTTGTCTTGTCTTTCCATGTCTTATATTGTCTTGTCTTGTCTTGTCATGTCGTGTGTTGTGTTGTTTTGTCTTGTCTTGTTGTGTATTGTCATGTCTTATATTGTCTTGTCTTGTCTTGTCATGTCATGTCATGTCATGTCATGTCGTGTGTTGTGTTGTTTTGTCTTGTCTTGTATTCTCCTTGTCTTGTCTAGTCTTGTCTTGTCTTGTCTTGTCTTGTCTTGTGTTGCTTTGTCTTGTCTTGTCAGGTCATGTGTTGCGTTGTGTTGTTTTGTCTTGTCTTGTCTTGTCTTGTCCTGTCCTGTCCTGTCTTGTCTTGTCTTAGCATGTCATGTCATGTCATGTCGTGTGTTGTGTTGTCTTGTCTTGCTTTGTCATGTCTTATCTTGTCTTGTCATGTCATGTCTTGTCTTGTCTTGTCTTGTTTTGTCTTGTCTTATCTTGTCATGTCTTGTCTTGTCTTGTCATGTCTTGTCTTGTCTTGTCTTGTCATGTCTTATATTGTCTTGTCTTGTTTTGTCTTGTCTTATCTTGTTTTGTCTTGTGTTGCTTTGTCTTGTCTTGTCATGTCGTGTGTTTTGTTGTTTTGTCTTGTCTTGTTGTGTATTGTCATGTCTTTTATTGTATTGTCTTGTCTTGTCTTGTCATGTCATGTAATGTCATGTCGTGTGTTATGTTGTTTTGTCTTGTCTTGTCTTCTCCTTGTCTTGTCATGTCTTGTCTTGTCTTGTCATGTCTTATATTGTCTTGTCTTGTCTTGTCATGTCGTGTGTTGTGTTGTTTTGTCTTGTCATGTCTCATATTGTCTTGTCTTGTTTTGTCTTGTCTTATCTTGTTTTGTCTTGTGTTGCTTTGTCTTGTCTTGTCATGTCGTGTGTTTTGTTGTTTTGTCTTGTCTTGTTGTGTATTGTCATGTCTTTTATTGTATTGTCTTGTCTTGTCTTGTCATGTCATGTAATGTCATGTCGTGTGTTATGTTGTTTTGTCTTGTCTTGTCTTGTCTTCTCCTTGTCTTGTCTTGTCTTGTCTTGTCTTGTCATGTCTTATATTGTCTTGTCTTGTCTTGTCATGTCGTGTGTTGTGTTGTTTTGTCTTGTCTTGTCATGTCATGTCATGTCGTGTCTTGTGTTGCTTTGTCTTGTCTTGTCATGTCATGTGTTGCGTTGTGTTGTTTTGTCTTGTCTTGTCATGTCATGTCATGTCGTGTCTTGTGTTGCTTTGTCTTGTCTTGTCATGTCGTGTGTTGTGTTGTTTTGTCTTGTCATGTCTCATATTGTCTTGTCTTGTCTTGTCTTGTGATGTCATGTCGTGTGTTGTGTTGTTTTGTCTTGTATTGTCTTGTCTTGTCTTGTCTTGTCTTGTCTTGTCTTGTCTTGTCTTGTCTTGTCTTGTCTTGTCTTGTCATGTCATGTCATGTCATACGTGTGTTGTGTTGTTTTGTCTTGTCTTACTTTGTCTTGTCATGTCTTATCTTGTCTTGTCCTGTCCTGTCCTGTCTTGTCTTGTCATGTCATGTCATGTCATGTCATGTCATGTCATGTCGTGTGTTGTGTTGTCTTGTCTTGTTTTGTCATGTCTTATCTTGTCTTGTCTTGTCATGTCATGTCATGTGTTGTGTTGTGTTGTTTTGTCTTGTCTTGTCTTGTCATGTCTTGTCTTTTCTTGTCTTGTCATGTCTTAAATTGTCTTGTCTTGTCTTGTCATGTCATGTAATGTCATGTCGTGTGTTATGTTGTTTTGTCTTGTCTTGTCTTCTCCTTGTCTTGTCTAGTCTTGTCTTGTCTTGTCTTGTCTTGTCTTGTCTTGTCTTGTCTTGTCTTGTCTTGTCTTGTCTTGTCTTGTCTTGTCATGTCATGTCGTGTGTTGTGTTGTTTTGTCTTGTCTTGTTGTGTATTGTCATGTCTTATATTGTCTTGTCTTGTCTTGTCATGTCATGTCATGTCATGTCGTGTGTTGTGTTGTTTTGTCTTGTCTTGTATTCTCCTTGTCTTGTCTAGTCTTGTCTTGTCTTGTCTTGTCTTGTCTTGTGTTGCTTTGTCTTGTCTTGTCAGGTCATGTGTTGCGTTGTGTTGTTTTGTCTTGTCTTGTCTTGTCTTGTCCTGTCCTGTCCTGTCTTGTCTTGTCTTAGCATGTCATGTCATGTCATGTCATGTCGTGTGTTGTGTTGTCTTGTCTTGCTTTGTCATGTCTTATCTTGTCTTGTCATGTCATGTCTTGTCTTGTCTTGTCTTGTCATGTCATGTAATGTCATGTCGTGTGTTATGTTGTTTTGTCTTGTCTTGTCTTCTCCTTGTCTTGTCTAGTCTTGTCTTGTCTTGTCTTGTCTTGTCTTGTCATGTCTTATATTGTCTTGTCTTGTCTTGTCATGTCGTGTGTTGTGTTGTTTTGTCTTGTCTTGTTGTGCATTGTCATGTCTTTTATTGTCTTGTCTTGTCTTGTCATGTCATGTAATGTCATGTCGTGTGTTACGTTGTTTTGTCTTGTCTTGTCTTCTCCTTGTCTTGTCTAGTCTTGTCTTGTCTTGTCTTGTCTTGTCTTGTCTTGTCTTGTCTTGTCTTGTCTTGTCTTGTCTTGTCTTGTCTTGTCTTGTCTTGTCTTGTCATGTCTTATATTGTCTTGTCTTGTCTTGTCATGTCGTGTGTTGTGTTGTTTTGTCTTGTCTTGTTGTGTATTGTCATGTCTTATATTGTCTTGTCTTGTCTTGTCATGTCATGTCATGTCATGTCGTGTGTTGTGTTGTTTTGTCTTGTCTTGTATTCTCCTTGTCTTGTCTAGTCTTGTCTTGTCTTGTCTTGTCTTGTCTTGTGTTGCTTTGTCTTGTCTTGTCAGGTCATGTGTTGCGTTGTGTTGTTTTGTCTTGTCTTGTCTTGTCTTGCTTTGTCATGTCTTATCTTGTCTTGTCATGTCATGTCTTGTCTTGTCTTGTCTTGTTTTGTCTTGTCTTATCTTGTCATGTCTTGTCTTGTCTTGTCATGTCTTGTCTTGTCTTGTCATGTCTTATATTGTCTTGTCTTGTTTTGTCTTGTCTTATCTTGTTTTGTCTTGTGTTGCTTTGTCTTGTCTTGTCATGTCGTGCGTTGTGTTGTTTTGTCTTGTCTTGTTGTGTATTGTCATGTCTTTTATTGTATTGTCTTGTCTTGTCTTGTCATGTCATGTAATGTCATGTCGTGTGTTATGTTGTTTTGTCTTGTCTTGTCTTCTCCTTGTCTTGTCTTGTCTTGTCTTGTCATGTCTTATATTGTCTTGTCTTGTCTTGTCATGTCGTGTGTTGTGTTGTTTTGTCTTGTCTTGTTGTGTATTGTCATGTCTTATATTGTCTTGTCTTGTCTTGTCATGTCATGTCATGTCATGTCGTGTGTTGTGTTGTTTTGTCTTGTCTTGTCTTCTCCTTGTCTTGTCTAGTCTTGTCTTGTCTTGTCTTGTCTTGTCTTGTCTTGTCTTGTCTTGTCTTGTCTTGTCTTGTCTTGTCTTGTCTTGTCTTGTCTTGTCTTGTCTTGTCTTGTCTTGTCTTGTCTTGTCTTGTCTTGTGTTGCTTTGTCTTGTCTTGTCATGTCATGTGTTGCGTTGTGTTGTTTTGTCTTGTCTTGTCATGTCATGTCATGTCGTGTCTTGTGTTGCTTTGTCTTGTCTTGTCATGTCGTGTGTTGTGTTGTTTTGTCTTGTCATGTCTTATATTGTCTTGTCTTGTCTTGTCTTGTGATGTCATGTCGTGTGTTGTGTTGTTTTGTCTTGTATTGTCTTGTCTTGTCTTGTCTTGTTTTGTCTTGTCTTGTCTTGTCTTGTCTTGTCTTGTCATGTCATGTCATGTCATACGTGTGTTGTGTTGTTTTGTCTTGTCTTACTTTGTCTTGTCATGTCTTATCTTGTCTTGTCCTGTCCTGACTTGTCTTGTCATGTCATGTCATGTCATGTCATGTCGTGTGTTGTGTTGTCTTGTCTTGTTTTGTCATGTCTTATCTTGTCTTGTCTTGTCATGTCATGTCATGTGTTGTGTTGTGTTGTTTTGTCTTGTCTTGTCTTGTCATGTCTTGTCTTTTCTTGTCTTGTCTTGTCTTAAAATGTCTTGTCTTGTCTTGTGTTGTGATGTCATGTCGTGTGTTGTGTTGTTTTGTCTTGTCTTGTCTTGTCTTGTCCTGTCCTGTCCTGTCCTGTCTTGTCTTGTCTTGTCTTGTCTTGTCTTGTCTCGTCTTGTCTTGTCTTGTCTTCTCCTGTCCTGACGTGTGTTGTGTTGTTTTGTCTTGTCTTGTTTTGTCTTGTCTTGCTTTGTCTTGTCATGTCTTATCTTGTCTTGTCTTGTCTTGTCCTGTCCTGTCGTGTGTTTTGTGTTGTTTTGTCTTGTCTTGTGTTGTTTTGTCGTGTCATGTCTTGTCTTGTCTTGTCCTGTCCTGTCGTGTGTTGTGTTGTTTTGTCTTGTCTTGTCTTGTCATGTCATGTCATGTCGAGTCTTGTGTTGCTTTGTCTTGTCTTGTCTTGTCTTGTCATGTCGTGTGTTGTGTTGTTTTGTCTTGTCTTGTATTGTCTTGTCTTGTCTTGTCTTGTTTTGTCTTGTCTTGTCTTGTCTTGTCTTGTCTTGTCGTATCATGCCATGTCATACGTGTGTTGTGTTGTTTTGTCTTGTCTTATTTTGTCTTGTCATGTCTTATCTTGTCTTGTCTTGTCTTGTCTTGTCATGTCGTGTGTTGTGTTGTTTTGTCTTGTCTTGTATTGTCTTGTCTTGTCTAGTCTTGTTTTGTCTTGTCTTGTCTTGTCTTGTCTTGTCATGTCATGCCATGTCATACGTGTGTTGTGTTGTTTTGTCTTGTCTTGTCTTGTCTTGTCCTGTCCTGTCGTGTGTTGTGTTGTTTTGTCTTGTCTTGTGTTGTTTTGTCGTGTCATGTCTTGTCTTGTCTTGTCCTGTCCTGTCGTGTGTTGTGTTGTTTTGTCTTGTCTTGTCTTGTCATGTCATGTCATGTCGTGTCTTGTGTTGCTTTGTCTTGTCATGTCTTGTCTAGTCTTGTCTTGTCTTGTCTTGTCTTGTCTTGTCTTGTCTTGTCTTGTCTTGTCTTGTTTTGTCTTGTCTTGTCTTGTCTTGTCTTGTCATGTCATGCCATGTCATACGTGTGTTGTGTTGTTTTGTCTTGTCTTATTTTGTCTTGTCATGTCTTATCTTGTCTTGTCTTCTATTGTCTTGTCTTTTCTTGTCTTGTCTTGTCTTGTCTTGTCTTGTCTTGTCTTGTCTTGTCTTGTCTTGTCCTGTCTTGTCTTGTCTTGGCATGTCATGTCTTGTCATGTCGTGTGTTGTGTTGTCTTGTCTTGTTTTGTCATGTCTTATCTTGTCTTGTCATGTTATGTCTTGTCTTGTCTTGTCTTGTCTTGTCTTGTCTTGTCTTGTCTTGTCTTGTCATGTCTTGTCTTGTCTTGTCTTGTCTTGTCTTGTCTTGTCTTGTCATGTCGTATGTTGTGTTGTTTTGTCTTGTGTTGCTTTGTCTTGTCTTGTCTTGTCATGTCGTGTGTTGTGTTGTTTTGTCTTGTCTTGTTGTGTATTGTCATGTCTTATATTGTCTTGTCTTGTCTTGTCATGTCATGTGATGTCGTGTGTTGTGTTGTCTTGTCTTGTCTTGTCTTGTCTTGTTTTGTCTTGTCATGTCTTGTCTTGTCTTGTCTTGTTTTGTCTTGTCATGTCTTGTCTTGTCTTGTCTTGTTTTGTCTTGTCATGTCTTTACTTGTGATGTCATGTCGTGTGTTGTGTTGTTTTGTCTTGTCTTGTTTTGTCTTGTCCTGTCTTGTCTTGTCATGTCATGTCATGTGTTGTGTTGTGTTGTTTTGTCTTGTCTTGTCTTGTCTTGTCTTGTCTTGTCTTGTCTTGCCTTATCTTGCCTTGTCTTGTCTTGTCTGGTCTTGTCTTGTCTTGTCTTGTCTTGTCTTGTCTTGTCTTGTCTTGTCTTGTCTTGTCTTGTCTTGTCTTGTCATGTCTTGTCATGTCTTGTCTTGTCTTGTCTTGTCATGTCATGTCGTGTCTTGTGTTGCTTTGTCTTGTCTTGTCTTGTCTTGTCTTGTCTTGTTTTGTCTTGTCTTGTCTTGTCTTGTCTTGTCTTGTTTTGTCTTGTCTTGTCTTGTCTTGTCTTGTCTTGTCTTGTCTTGTCTTGTCTTGTCTTGTCTTGTCTTGTCTTGTCTTGTCTTGTCTTGTCTTGTCTTGTCTTGTCTTGTCTTGTCTTGTCTTGTCTTGTCTTGTCTTGTCTTGTCTTGTCTTGTCTTGTCATGTCTTGTCTTGTCTTGTCTTGTCTTGTCTTGTCTTGTCTTGTCTTGTCTTGTCTTGTCTTGTCTTGTCTTGTCTTGCCTTATCTTGCCTTGTCTTGTCTTGTCTGGTCTTGTCTTGTCCTGTCCTGTCCTGTCTTGCCTTGTCATGTCATGTCATGTCATGTCGTGTGTTGTGTTGTCTTGTCTTGTCATGTCATGTCATGTCTTGTCTTGTCTTGTCTTGTCTTGTTTTGTCTTGTCATGTCTTGTCTTGTCTTGTCTTGTGTTGCTTTGTCTTGTCTTGTCATGTCATGTGTTGCGTTGTGTTGTTTTGTCTTGTCTTGTCATGTCATGTCATGTCGTGTCTTGTGTTGCTTTGTCTTGTCTTGTCATGTCGTGTGTTGTGTTGTTTTGTCTTGTCATGTCTTATATTGTCTTGTCTTGTCTTGTCTTGTCTTGTCTTGTCTTGTCTTGTCATGTCATGTCATGTCATGTCACACGTGTGTTGTGTTGTTTTGTCTTGTCTTGTCTTGTCTTGTCTTGTCTTGTCTTGTCATGTCATGTCATGTCATGTCACACGTGTGTTGTGTTGTTTTGTCTTGTCTTATTTTGTCTTGTCATGCCTTATCTTGTCTTGCCCTGTCATGTCGTGTGTTGTGTTGTTTTGTCTTGTCTTGTTGTGTATTGTCATGTCTTATATTGTCTTGTCTTGTCTTGTCATGTCATGTCATGTCATGTCGTGTGTTGTGTTGTTTTGTCTTGTCTTGTCTTCTCCTTGTCTTGTCTAGTCTTGTCTTGTCTTGTCTTGTCTTGTCTTGTCTTGTCTTGTCTTGTCTTGTCTTGTCTTGTCTTGTCTTGTCTTGTCCTGTCTTGGCTTGTCATGTCATGTCATGTGTTGTGTTGTGTTGTTTTGTTTTGTCTTGTCTTGTCTTGTCTTGTCTTGTCTTGTCTTGTCTTGTCTTGTCTTGTCTTGTCTTGTCTTGCCTTATCTTGCCTTGTCTTGTCTTGTCTGGTCTGGTCTTGTCTTGTCTTGTCTTGTCTTGTCTTGTCTTGTCTTGTCTTGCCTTATCTTGCCTTGTCTTGTCTTGTCTGGTCTGGTCTTGTCTTGTCTTCTCCTTGTCTTGTCTAGTCTTGTCTTGTCTTGTCTTGTCTTGTCTTGTGTTGTGTTGTTTTGTCTTGTCTTGTCTTATATTGTCTTGTCTTGTCTTGTGATGTCATGTCGTGTGTTGTGTTGTTTTGTCTTGTCTTGTTTTGTCTTGTCCTGTCTTGGCTTGTCATGTCATGTCATGTGTTGTGTTGTGTTGTTTTGTTTTGTCTTGTCTTGTCTTGTCTTGTCTTGTCTTGTCTTGTCTTGTCTTGTCTTGTCTTGTCTTGTCTTGTCTTGTCTTGTCTTGTCTTGTCTTGTCTTGTCTTGCCTTATCTTGCCTTGTCTTGTCTTGTCTGGTCTGGTCTTGTCTTGTCTTCTCCTTGTCTTGTCTAGTCTTGTCTTGTCTTGTCTTGTCTTGTCTTGTCTTGTCTTGTCTTGTCTTGTCTTGTCTTGTCTTGTCTTGTCTTGTCTTGTCATGTCGTGTGTTGTGTTGTTTTGTCTTGTCTTGTCTTCTCCTTGTCTTGTCTAGTCTTGTCTTGTCTTGTCTTGTCTTGTCTTGTCTTGTCTTGTCTTGTCTTGTCTTGTCTTGTCTTGTCTTGTCTTGTCTTGTCTTGTCTTGTCTTGTCTTGTCTTGTCTTGTCTTGTCTTGTCTTGTCTTGAGTTGCTTTGTCTTGTCTTGTCTTGTCTTGTCTTGTGTTGCTTTGTCTTGTCTTGTCATGTCATGTGTTGCGTTGTGTTGTTTCGTCTTGTCTTGTCATGTCATGTCATGTCGTGTCTTGTGTTGCTTTGTCTTGTCTTGTCATGTCGTGTGTTGTGTTGTTTTGTCTTGTCTTGTCTTATCTTGTCATGTCTTGTCTTGTCTTGTCATGTCTTGTCTTGTCTTGTCATGTCTTATATTGTCTTGTCTTGTTTTGTCTTGTCTTGTCTTGTTTTGTCTTGTGTTGCTTTGTCTTGTCTTGTCATGTCGTGTGTTGTGTTGTTTTGTCTTGTCTTGTTGTGTATTGTCATGTCTTTTATTGTATTGTCTTGTCTTGTCTTGTCTTGTCATGTCATGTAATGTCATGTCGTGTGTTATGTTTTTTTGTCTTGTCTTGTCTTCTCCTTGTCTTGTCTAGTCTTGTCTTGTCTTGTCTTGTCTTGTCTTGTCTTGTCTTGTCTTGTCTTGTCATGTCTTATATTGTCTTGTCTTGTAATGTCGTGTGTTGTGTTGTTTTGTCTTGTCTTGTTGTGTATTGTCATGTCTTATATTGTCTTATCTTGTCTTGTCTTGTCTTGTCTTGTCTTGTCTTGTCTTGTCTTGTCTTGTCTTGTCTTGTCTTGTCTTGTCTTGTCTTATTTTGTCTTGTCTTGTCTTGTCTTGTCAAGTCATGTCATGTCGTGTGTTGTGTTGTGTTGTCTTGTTTTGTCTTGCCATGTCATGTCATGTCATGTCTTGTCTTGTCTTGTCTTGTTTTGTCATGTCTTGTCTTGTCTTGTCTTGTCTTGTCTTGTTTTGTCTTGTCATGTCTTGTCTTGACTTGTCTTGTCTTGTCTTGTCTTGTCTTGTTTTGTCTTGTCTTGTCTTGTCTTGTTTTATGTTGTCTTGTCTTGTCTTGTCATGTAATGTCATGTCGTGTGTTGTGTTGTTTTGTCTTGTCTTGTCTGCTCCTTGTCTTGTCTTGTCATGTCGTGTGTTGTGTTGTTTTGTCTTGTCTTGTCTTATATTGTCTTGTCTTGTCTTGTGATGTCATGTCGTGTGTTGTGTTGTTTTGTCTTGTCTTGTTTTGTCTTGTCCTGTCTTGTCTTGTCATGTCATGTCATGTGTTGTGTTGTGTTGTGTTGTTTTGTCTTGTCTTGTCTTGTCTTGTCTTGTCTTGTCTTGTCTTGTCTTGTCTTGTCTTGTCTTGTCTTGTCTTGCCTTATCTTGCCTTGTCTTGTCTTGTCTGGTCTGATCTTGTCTTGTCTTCTCCTTGTCTTGTCTAGTCTTGTCTTGTCTTGTCTTGTCTTGTCTTGTCTTGTCATGTCGTGTGTTGTGTTGTTTTGTCTTGTCTTGTTTTGTCATGTAATGTCATGTCGTGTGTTGTGTTGTTTTGTCTTGTCTTGTCTTCTCCTTGTCTTGTCTAGTCTTGTCTTGTCTTGTCTTGTGTTGCTTTGTCTTGTCATGTCATGTCATACGTGTGTTGTGTTGTTTTGTCTTGTCTTGTTGTGTATTGTCATGTCTTTTATTGTCTTGTCTTGTCTTGTCATGTCATGTAATGTCATGTCGTGTGTTATGTTGTTTTGTCTTGTCTTGTCTTCTCCTTGTCTTGTCTTGTCTTGTCTTGTCTTGTCTTGTCTTGTCTTGTCTTGTCTTGTCTTGTCTTGTCTTGTCTTGCCTTGTCTTGTCTTGTCTTGTCTTGTCTTGTCTTGTCTTGTCTTGTCTTGTCATGTCTTGTCATGTCTTATATTGTCTTGTCTTGTCTTGTCTTGTCATGTCGTGTGTTGTGTTGTTTTGTCTTGTATTGTTGTGTCTTGTCTTGTCATGTCATGTCATGTCATGTCGTGTGTTGTGTTGTTTTGTCTTGTCTTGTATTCTCCTTGTCTTGTCTAGTCTTGTCTTGTCTTGTCTTGTCTTGTCTTGTGTTGCTTTGTCTTGTCTTGTCAGGTCATGTGTTGCGTTGTGTTGTTTTGTCTTGTCTTGTCTTGTCTTGACCTGTCCTGTCCTGTCTTGTCTTGTCTTAGCATGTCATGTCATGTCATGTCATGTCGTGTGTTGTGTTGTCTTGTCTTGCTTTGTCATGTCTTATCTTGTCTTGTCATGTCATGTCTTGTCTTGTCTTGTCTTGTCTTGTCTTTTCTTGTCTTATCTTGTCTTGTCTTGTCTTGTCTTGTCTTGTCTTGTGTTGCTTTGTCTTGTCTTGTCATGTGATGTGTTGCGTTGTGTTGTTTTGTCTTGTCTTGTCATGTCATGTCATGTCGTGTCTTGTGTTGCTTTGTCTTGTCTTGTCATGTCGTGTGTTGTGTTGTTTTGTCTTGTCATGTCTTATATTGTCTTGTCTTGTCTTGTCTTGTGATGTCATGTCGTGTGTTGTGTTGTTTTGTCTTGTATTGTCTTGTCTTGTCTTGTCTTGTCTTGTCTTGTCTTGTCTTGTCTTGTCTTGTCATGTCATGTCATGTCATACGTGTGTTGTGTTGTTTTGTCTTGTCTTACTTTGTCTTGTCATGTCTTATCTTGTCTTGTCCTGTCCTGTCCTGTCTTGTCTTGTCATGTCATGTCATGTCATGTCATGTCATGTCGTGTGTTGTGTTGTCTTGTCTTGTCTTGTCTTGTCGTGTCTTGTCTTGTCTTGTCTTGTCTTGTCTTGTCTTGTCTTGTCTTGTCTTGTCTTGTCGTGTCTTGTCTTGTCTTGTCTTGTCTTGTCTTGTCTTGTCTTGTCTTGTCTTGTCTTGTCTTGTCTTGTCTTGTCTTGTCTTGTCTTGTCTTGTCTTGTCTTGTCTTGTCTTGTCTTGTCTTGTCTTGTCTTGTCTTGTCTTGTCTTGTCTTGTCTTGTCTTGTCTTGTCTTGTCTTGTCTTGTCTTGTCTTGTCTCGTCTTGTCTTGTCTTGTCTTGTCTTGTTGTGTATTGTCATGTCTTATATTGTCTTGTCTTGTCATGTCATGTCATGTCGTGTGTTGTGTTGTCTTGTCTTGTTTTGTCTTGTCTTGTCATGTCATGTCATGTCTTGTCTTGTCTTGTCTTGTCTTGTCTTGTTTTGTCTTGTCTTGTCTTGTCTTGTCTTGTCTTGTCTTGTCTTGTCTTGTCTTGTCTTGTCTTGTCTTGTCTTGTCTTATCTTGTCTTGTCTTGTCTTGTCTTGTCTTGTCTTGTCTTGTCTTGTCTTGTCTTGCCTTATCTTGCCTTGTCCTGTCCTGTCCTGTCTTGTCTTGTCCTGTCCTGTCCTGTCTTGTCTTGTCATGTCATGTCATGTCATGTCATGTCGTGTGTTGTGTTGTCTTGTCTTGTCTTGTCATGTCATGTCTTGTCTTGTCTTGTCTTGTCTTGTTTTGTCTTGTCATGTCTTGTCTTGTCTTGTCTTGTCATGTCTTGTCTTGTTTTGTCTTGTCATGTCATGTCTTGTCTTGTCTTGTCTTGTCTTGTCTTGTCATGTGTTGTGTTGTTTTGTCTTGTCTTGTCTTGTCTTGTCTTGTCTTGTCTTGTCTTGTCTTGTCTTGTCTTGTCTTGTCTTGTCTTGTCTTGTCTTGTCTTGTCTTGTCTTGTGTTGTTTTGTCTTGTCTTGTCTTGTCTTGTCTTGTCTTGTCTTGTCTTGTCTTGTCTTGTCTTGTCATATCATGTCTTGTCTTGTCTTGTCTTGTTTTGTCTTGTCTTGTCTTGTTTTGTCTTGTCATGTCTTGTCTTGTCTTGTCTTTTCTTGTCTTGTCTTGTCTTGTCTTGTCTTGTCTTGTCTTGTCTTGTCTTGTGTTGTGTTGTTTTGTCTTGTCTTGTGTTGTTTTGTCTTGTCTTGTCATGTCATGTCATGTCGTGTCTTGTGCTGCTTTGTCCTGTCTTGTCTTGTCTTGTCTTGTCTTGTCTTGTCTTGTTTTGTCTTGTCATGTCTTGCCTTGTCTTGTCTTGTCTTGTCTTGTCTTGTCTTGTCGTGTGTTGTGTTGTTTTGTCTTGTCTTGTGTTGTTTTGTCTTGTCTTGTCATGTCATGTCATGTCGTGTCTTGTGTTGCTTTGTCTTGTCTTGTCTTGTGTTGTTTTGTCTTGTCTTGTCATGTCATGTCATGTCGTGTCTTGTGTTGCTTTGTCTTGTCTTGTCTTGTCTTGTCATGTCGTGTGTTGTGTTGTTTTGTCTTGTCTTGTTGTGTATTGTCATGTCTTATATTGTCTTGTCTTGTCTTGTCATGTCATGTCATGTCGTGTGTTGTGTTGTGTTGTCTTGTTTTGTCTTGTCATGTCTTGTCTTGTCTTGTCTTGTTTTGTCTTGTCATGTCTTGCCTTGTCTTGTCTTGTCTTGTCTTGTTTTGTCTTGTCATGTCTTGTCTTGTCTTGTCTTGTCTTGTCTTGTCTTGTCTTGTCTTGTCTTGTCTTGTCTTGTCTTGTCTTGTCTTGTCTTGTCTTGTCTTGTCCTGTCGTGTGTTGTGTTGTTTTGTCTTGTCTTGTCTTGTCTTGTCTTGTCTTGTCTTGTCTTGTCTTGTCTTGTCTTGTCCTGTCGTGTGTTGTGTTGTTTTGTCTTGTCTTGTCTTGTCTTGTCTTGTCTTGTCTTGTCTTGTTTTGTCTTGTCCTGTCTTGTCTTGTCATGTCATGTCATGTGTTTTGTTGTGTTGTTTTGTCTTGTCTTGTCTTGTCTTGTCTTGTCTTGTCTTGTCTTGCCTTATCTTGCCTTGTCTTGTCTTGTGCTGCTTTGTCCTGTCTTGTCTTGTTTTGTCTTGTCTTGTCTTGTCTTGTCATGTCATGTCTTGTCTTGTCTTGTCTTGTTTTGTCTTGTCTTGTCTTGTTTTGTCTTGTCATGTCTTGTCTTGTCTTGTCTTGTCTTGTCTTGTCTTGTCTTGTCTTGTCTTGTCTTGTCTTGTCTTGTCTTGTCGTGTGTTGTGTTGTTTTGTCTTGTCTTGTGTTGTTTTGTCTTGTCTTGTCATGTCATGTCATGTCGTGTCTTGTGTTGCTTTGTCTTGTCTTGTCTTGTCTTGTCATGTCGTGTGTTGTGTTGTTTTGTCTTGTCTTGTTGTGTATTGTCATGTCTTATATTGTATTGTCTTGTCTTGTCTTGTCATGTCATGTCATGTCGTGTGTTGTGTTGTTTTGTCTTGTCATGTCGTATGTTGTGTTGTTTTGTCTGGTCTTGTTTTGTCTTGTCTTGTCTTATATTGTCTTGTCTTGTCTTGTCATGTCATGTCGTATGTTGTGTTGTTTTGTCTTGTGCTGCTTTGTCCTGTCTTGTCTTGTCATGTCATGTTGTGTTGTTTTGTCTTGTCTTGTCTTGTCTTGTCTTGTCTTGTCTTGTCTTGTCATGTCGTGTGTTGTGTTGTTTTGTCTTGTCTTGTGTTGTCATGTCTTATCTTGTCTTGTCATGTCATGTCTTGTCTTGTCTTGTCTTGTCTTGTCGTGTGTTGTGCTGTTTTGTCTTGTCTTGTTGTGTATTGTCATGTCTTATATTGTCTTGTCTTGTCTTGTCATGTCATGTCGTATGTTGTGTTGTTTTGTCTTGTGCTGCTTTGTCCTGTCTTGTCTTGTCATGTCATGTTGTGTTGTTTTGTCTTGTGCTGCTTTGTCCTGTCTTGTCTTGCCTTGTCATATCGTGTGTTGTGTTGTTTTGTCTTGTCTTGTCTTGTTTTGTCTTGTCATGTCTTGTCTTGTCTTGTCTTGTCTTGTCTTGTCTTGTCTTGTCTTGTCTTGTCTTGTCTTGTCTTGTCGTGTGTTGTGTTGTTTTGTCTTGTCTTGTGTTGTTTTGTCTTGTCTTGTCATGTCATGTCATGTCGTGTCTTGTGTTGCTTTGTCTTGTCTTGTCTTGTCTTGTCATGTCGTGTGTTGTGTTGTTTTGTCTTGTCTTGTTGTGTATTGTAATGTCTTATATTGTATTGTCTTGTCTTGTCTTGTCATGTCATGTCATGTCGTGTGTTGTGTTGTTTTGTCTTACCATGTCATGTCTTGTCTTGTCTTGTCTGGTCTTGTCTTGTCTTGTCTTGTCTTGTCTTGTCATGTCTTGTCTTGTCTTGTCTTGTCTTGTCTTGCCTTAGCTTGCCTTGTCTTGTCTTGTCTGGTCTTGTCTTGTCTTCTCTTGTCTTGTCTTGTCTTGTGTTGTCATGTCTTGTCTTGTCTTGTCTTGTCTTGTCTTGTCTTGTCTTGTCTTGTCTTGTCTTGTCTTGTCTTGTCTTGTCTTGTCTTGTCTTGTCTTGTCTTGTCTTGTCTTGTCTTGTCTTGTCTTGTCTTGTCTTGTCTTGCCTTATCTTACCTTGCCTTGTCTTGTCTGGTCTTGTCTTGTCCTGTCCTGTCCTGTCTTGTCTTGTCATGTCTTGTCATGTCATGTCATGTCATGTCATGTCGTGTGTTGTGTTGTGTTGTCTTGTTTTGTCTTGTCATGTCATGTCATGTCATGTCGTGTGTTGTGTTGTGTTGTCTTATTTTGTCTTGTCATGTCATGTCATGTCTTGTCTTGTCTTGTCTTGTCTTGTCTTGTCTTGTTTTGTCTTGTCTTGTCTTGTCTTGTTTTGTCTTGTCATGTCTTGTCTTGACTTGTCTTGTCTTGTCTTGTCTTGTCTTGTCTTGTCTTGTCTTGTCTTGTCTTGTCTTGTCTTGTCTTGTCTTGTCTTGTCTTGTCTTGTCTTGTCTTGTCTTGTCTTGTCTTGTCTTGTCTTGTCTTGTCTTGTCTTGTCTTGTCTTGTCTTGTCTTGTCTTGTCTTGTCTTGTCTTGTCTTGTCTTGTCTTGTCTTGTCTTGTCTTGTCTTGTCTTGTCTTGTCTTGTCTTGTCTTGTCTTGTCTTGTCTTGTCTTGTCTTGTCTTGTCTTGTCTTGTCTTGTCTTGTCTTGTCTTGTCTTGTCTTGTCTTGCCTTATCTTGCCTTGTCTTGCCTTGTCTTGTCTTGTCTGGTCTTGTCTTGTCTTGTCTTGTCTTGTCTTGTCTTGCCTTGTCTTGTCTTGTCTGGTCTTGTCTTGTCTTGTCTTGTCTTGTCTTGTTTTGTCTTGTCTTGTCTTGTCTTGTCATGTCTTGTCTTGTCTTGTCTTGTCTTGTCATGTCTTATATTGTCTTGCCTTGCCTTGTCTTGTCTTGTTTTGTCTTGTCTTGTCTTGTCTTGTCTTGTCTTGTCTTGTCTTGTCTTGTCTTGTCTTGTCTTGTCTTGTCTTGTCTTGTCTTGTCTTGTCTTGTCTTGTCTTGTCTTGTCTTGTCTTGTCTTGTCTTGTCTTGTCTTGTCTTGTCTTGTCTTGTCTTGTCTTGTCTTGTCTTGTCTTGTCTTGTCTTGTCTTGTCTTGTCTTGTCATGTCATGTCGTATGTTGTGTTGTTTTGTCTTGTGCTGCTTTGTCCTGTCTTGTCTTATCTTGTCTTGTCATGTCGTGTGTTGTGTTGTTTTGTCTTGTCTTGTTGTGTATTGTCATGTCTTATATTGTCTTGTCTTGTCTTGTCATGTCATGTCATGTCGTGTGTTGTGTTGTGTTGTCTTGTTTTGTCTTGCCATGTCATGTCATGTCATGTCTTGTCTTGTCTTGTCTTGTCTTGTTTTGTCTTGTCATGTCTTGTCTTGTCTTGTCTTGTCTTGTCTTGTTTTGTCTTGTCATGTCTTGTCTTGACTTGTCTTGTCTTGTCTTGTCATATCATGTCATGTCATGTCGTGTGTTGTGTTGTGTTGTCTTGTTTTGTCTTGTCTTGTCTTGTCTTGTCTTGTCTTGTCTTGTCTTGTCTTGTCTTGTCTTGTCTTGTCTTGTCTTGTCTTGTCTTGTCTTGTCTTGTCTTGCCTTATCTTGCCTTGTCTTGTCTTGTCTGGTCTTGTGTTGTCGTGTGTTGTGTTGTGTTGTCTTGTCTTGTCTTGTCTTGTCTTGTCTTGTCTTGTCTTGTCTTGTCTTGTCTTGTCTTGTCTTGTCTTGTCTTGTCTTGTCTTGTCTTGTCTTGTCTTGTCTTGTCTTGTCTTGTCTTGTCTTGTCTTGTCTTGTCTTGTCTTGTCTTGTCTTGTCTTGTCTTGTCTTGTCTTGTCTTGTCTTGTCTTGTCTTGTCTTGTCTTGTCTTGTCTTGTCTTGTCTTGTCTTGTCTTGTCTTGTCTTGTCTTGTCTTGTCTTGTCTTGTCTTGTCTTGTCTTGTCTTGTCTTGTCTTGTCTTGTCTTGTCTTGTCTTGTCTTGTCTTGTCTTGTCTTGTCTTGTCTTGTCTTGTCTTGTCTTGTCTTGTCTTGTCTTGTCTTGTCTTGTCTTGTCTTGTCTTGTCTTGTCTTGTCTTGTCTTGTCTTGTCTTGTCTTGTCTTGTCTTGTCTTGTCTTGTCTTGTCTTGTCTTGTCTTGTCTTGTCTTGTCTTGTCTTGTCTTGTCTTGTCTTGTCTTGTCTTGTCTTGTCTTGTCTTGTCTTGTCTTGTCTTGTCTTGTCTTGTCTTGTCTTGTCTTGTCTTGTCTTGTCTTGTCTTGTCTTGTCTTGTCTTGTCTTGTCTTGTCTTGTCTTGTCTTGTCTTGTCTTGTCTTGTCTTGTCTTGTCTTGTCTTGTCTTGTCTTGTCTTGTCTTGTCTTGTCTTGTCTTGTCTTGTCTTGTCTTGTCTTGTCTTGTCTTGTCTTGTCTTGTCTTGTCTTGTCTTGTCTTGTCTTGTCTTGTTTTGCTTTGTCTTGTCTTGTCTTGTCTTGTCTTGTCTTGTCATGTCGTGTGTTGTGTTGTTTTGTCTTGTCTTGTTGTGTATTGTCATGTCTTATATTGTCTTGTCTTGTCTTGTCTTGTCATGTCATGTCGTATGTTGTGTTGTTTTGTCTTGTGCTGCTTTGTCCTGTCTTGTCTTGTCATGTCGTGTGTTGTGTTGTTTTGTCTTGTCTTGTCTTGTGTTGTGATGTCATGTCGTGTGCTGTGTTGTTTTGTCTTGTCTTGTCTTGTCTTGTCCTGTCCTGTCCTGTCTTGTCTTGTCTTGTCTTGTCTTGCCTTATCTTGCCTTGTCTTGTCTTGTCTGGTCTTGTCTTGTCTTGTCATGTCTTGTCTTGTCTTGTCTTGTTTTGCTTTGTCTTGTATTGTCTTGTTTTCTCATGTAATGTCATGTCGTGTGTTGTGTTGTTTTGTCTTGTCTTGTCATGTCATGTCATGTCGTGTCTTGTGTTGCTTTGTCTTGTCTTGTCTTGTCTTGTCTTGTCATGTCGTGTGTTGTGTTGTTTTGTCTTGTCTTGTTGTGTATTGTCATGTCTTATATTGTCTTGTCTTGTCTTGTCTTGTCATGTCATGTCATGTCGTGTGTTGTGTTGTTTTGTCTTGTGCTGCTTTGTCCTGTCTTGTCTTGTCTTGTCATGTCATGTTGTGTTGTTTTGTCTTGTCTTGTCTTGTCTTGTCATGTCGTGTGTTGTGTTGTTTTGTCTTGTCTTGTGTTGTCATGTCTTATCTTGTCTTGTCATGTCATGTCTTGTCTTGTCTTGTCTTGTCTTGTCGTGTGTTGTGCTGTTTTGTCTTGTCTTGTTGTGTATTGTCATGTCTTATATTGTCTTGTCTTGTCTTGTCATGTCATGTCGTATGTTGTGTTGTTTTGTCTTGTGCTGCTTTGTCCTGTCTTGTCTTGTCATGTCATGTTGTGTTGTTTTGTCTTGTGCTGCTTTGTCCTGTCTTGTCTTGCCTTGTCATATCGTGTGTTGTGTTGTTTTGTCTTGTCTTGTCTTGTTTTGTCTTGTCATGTCTTGTCTTGTCTTGTCTTGTCTTGTCTTGTCTTGTCTTGTCTTGTCTTGTCTTGTCTTGTCTTGTCGTGTGTTGTGTTGTTTTGTCTTGTCTTGTGTTGTTTTGTCTTGTCTTGTCATGTCATGTCATGTCGTGTCTTGTGTTGCTTTGTCTTGTCTTGTCTTGTCTTGTCATGTCGTGTGTTGTGTTGTTTTGTCTTGTCTTGTTGTGTATTGTCATGTCTTATATTGTATTGTCTTGTCTTGTCTTGTCATGTCATGTCATGTCGTGTGTTGTGTTGTTTTGTCTTGTCTTGTTTTGTCTTGTCATGTCATGTCTTGTCTTGTCTGGTCTTGTCTTGTCTTGTCTTGTCTTGTCTTGTCATGTCTTGTCTTGTCTTGTCTTGTCTTGTCTTGCCTTAGCTTGCCTTGTCTTGTCTTGTCTGGTCTTGTCTTGTCTTCTCTTGTCTTGTCTTGTCTTGTATTGTCATGTCTTATCTTGTCTTGTCTTGTCTTGTCTTGTCTTGTCTTGTCTTGTCTTGTCTTGTCTTGTCTTGTCTTGTCTTGTCTTGTCTTGTCTTGTCTTGTCTTGTCTTGTCTTGTCTTGCCTTATCTTACCTTGCCTTGTCTTGTCTGGTCTTGTCTTGTCCTGTCCTGTCCTGTCTTGTCTTGTCATGTCTTGTCATGTCATGTCATGTCATGTCATGTCGTGTGTTGTGTTGTGTTGTCTTGTTTTGTCTTGTCATGTCATGTCATGTCATGTCGTGTGTTGTGTTGTGTTGTCTTATTTTGTCTTGTCATGTCATGTCATGTCTTGTCTTGTCTTGTCTTGTCTTGTCTTGTCTTGTTTTGTCTTGTCTTGTCTTGTCTTGTTTTGTCTTGTCATGTCTTGTCTTGACTTGTCTTGTCTTGTCTTGTCTTGTCTTGTCTTGTCTTGTCTTGTCTTGTCTTGTCTTGTCTTGTCTTGTCTTGTCTTGTCTTGTCTTGTCTTGTCTTGTCTTGTCTTGTCTTGTCTTGTCTTGTCTTGTCTTGTCTTGTCTTGTCTTGTCTTGTCTTGTCTTGTCTTGTCTTGTCTTGTCTTGTCTTGTCTTGTCTTGTCTTGTCTTGTCTTGTCTTGTCTTGTCTTGTCTTGTCTTGCCTTATCTTGCCTTGTCTTGCCTTGTCTTGTCTTGTCTGGTCTTGTCTTGTCTTGTCTTGTCTTGTCTTGTTTTGTCTTGTCTTGTCTTGTCTTGTCATGTCTTGTCTTGTCTTGTCTTGTCTTGTCATGTCTTGTCTTGTCTTGTCTTGTCTTGTCTTGTCTTGTCTTGTTTTGTCTTGTCTTGTCTTGTCTTGTCTTGTCTTGTCTTGTCTTGTCTTGTCTTGTCTTGTCTTGTCTTGTCTTGTCTTGTCTTGTCTTGTCTTGTCTTGTCTTGTCTTGTCATGTCGTATGTTGTGTTGTTTTGTCTTGCTTTGTCCTGTCTTGTCTTATCTTGTCTTGTCATGTCGTGTGTTGTGTTGTTTTGTCTTGTCTTGTTGTGTATTGTCATGTCTTATATTGTCTTGTCTTGTCTTGTCATGTCATGTCATGTCGTGTGTTGTGTTGTGTTGTCTTGTTTTGTCTTGCCATGTCATGTCATGTCATGTCTTGTCTTGTCTTGTCTTGTCTTGTTTTGTCTTGTCATGTCTTGTCTTGTCTTGTCTTGTCTTGTCTTGTCTTGTCTTGTCTTGTCTTGTTTTGTCTTGTCATGTCTTGTCTTGACTTGTCTTGTCTTGTCTTGTCATATCATGTCATGTCATGTCGTGTGTTGTGTTGTGTTGTCTTGTTTTGTCTTGTCTTGTCTTGTCTTGTCTTGTCTTGTCTTGTCTTGTCTTGTCTTGTCTTGTCTTGTCTTGTCTTGTCTTGTCTTGTCTTGTCATGTCTTGTCTTGTCTTGTCTTGTCTTGCCTTATCTTGCCTTGTCTTGTCTTGTCTGGTCTTGTCATGTCTTGTCTTGTCTTGTCATGTCATGTCATGTCGTGTGTTGTCGTGTGTTGTGTTGTGTTGTCTTGTCTTGTCTTGTCTTGTCTTGTCTTGTCTTGTCTTGTCTTGTCTTGTCTTGTCTTGTCTTGTCTTGTCTTGTCTTGTCTTGTCTTGTCTTGTCTTGTCTTGTCTTGTCTTGTCTTGTCTTGTCTTGTCTTGTCTTGTCTTGTCTTGTCTTGTCTTGTCTTGTCTTGTCTTGTCTTGTCTTGTCTTGTCTTGTCTTGTCTTGTCTTGTCTTGTCTTGTCTTGTCTTGTCTTGTCTTGTCTTGTCTTGTCTTGTCTTGTCTTGTCTTGTCTTGTCTTGTCTTGTCTTGTCTTGTCTTGTCTTGTCTTGTCTTGTCTTGTCTTGTCTTGTCTTGTCTTGTCTTGTCTTGTCTTGTCTTGTCTTGTCTTGTCTTGTCTTGTCTTGTCTTGTCTTGTCTTGTCTTGTCTTGTCTTGTCTTGTCTTGTCTTGTCTTGTCTTGTCTTGTCTTGTCTTGTCTTGTCTTGTCTTGTCTTGTCTTGTCTTGTCTTGTCTTGTCTTGTCTTGTCTTGTCTTGTCTTGTCTTGTCTTGTCTTGTCTTGTCTTGTCTTGTCTTGTCTTGTCTTGTCTTGTCTTGTCTTGTCTTGTCTTGTCTTGTCTTGTCTTGTCTTGTCTTGTCTTGTCTTGTCTTGTCTTGTCTTGTCTTGTTTTGCTTTGTCTTGTCTTGTCTTGTCTTGTCTTGTCTTGTCATGTCGTGTGTTGTGTTGTTTTGTCTTGTCTTGTTGTGTATTGTCATGTCTTATATTGTCTTGTCTTGTCTTGTCTTGTCATGTCATGTCGTATGTTGTGTTGTTTTGTCTTGTGCTGCTTTGTCCTGTCTTGTCTTGTCATGTCGTGTGTTGTGTTGTTTTGTCTTGTCTTGTCTTGTGTTGTGATGTCATGTCGTGTGCTGTGTTGTTTTGTCTTGTCTTGTCTTGTCTTGTCCTGTCCTGTCCTGTCTTGTCTTGTCTTGTCTTGTCTTGCCTTATCTTGCCTTGTCTTGTCTTGTCTGGTCTTGTCTTGTCTTGTCATGTCTTGTCTTGTCTTGTCTTGTTTTGCTTTGTCTTGTATTGTCTTGTTTTCTCATGTAATGTCATGTCGTGTGTTGTGTTGTTTTGTCTTGTCTTGTCATGTCATGTCATGTCGTGTCTTGTGTTGCTTTGTCTTGTCTTGTCTTGTCTTGTCTTGTCATGTCGTGTGTTGTATTGTTTTGTCTTGTCTTGTTGTGTATTGTCATGTCTTATATTGTCTTGTCTTGTCTTGTCTTGTCATGTCATGTCATGTCGTGTGTTGTGTTGTTTTGTCTTGTCATGTCATGTCTTGTCTTGTCTTGTCTTGTCTTGTTTTGTCTTGTCATGTCTTGTCTTGTCCTGTCTTGTCTTGTCTTGTCTTGTCTTGTCTTGTCTTGTCTTGTCTAGTCTTGTCTTGTCTTGTCTTGTCTTGTCTTGTGTTGCTTTGTCTTGTCTTGTCATGTCGTGTGTTGTGTTGTTTTGTCTTGTCTTGTTGTGTATTGTCATGTCTTTTATTGTCTTGTCTTGTCTTGTCATGTCATGTAATGTCATGTCGTGTGTTGTGTTGTTTTGTCTTGTCTTGTCTTCTCCTTGTCTTGTCTAGTCTTGTCTTGTCTTGTCTTGTCTTGTCTTGTCATGTCGTGTGTTGTGTTGTTTTGTCTTGTCTTGTTGTGTATTGTCATGTCTTTTATTGTCTTGTCTTGTCTTGTTTTGTCATGTAATGTCATGTCGTGTGTTGTGTTGTTTTGTCTTGTCTTGTCTTCTCCTTGTCTTGTCTAGTCTTGTCTTGTCTTGTGTTGTGTTGCTTTGTCTTGTCTTGTCATGTCGTGTGTTGTGTTGTTTTGTCTTGTCTTGTTGTGTATTGTCATGTCTTTTATTGTCTTGTCTTGTCTTGTCATGTCATGTAATGTCATGTCGTGTGTTATGTTGTTTTGTCTTGTCTTGTCTTGTCTTGTCTTGTCTTGTCTTGTCTTGTCTTGTCTTGTCTTGTCTTGTCATGTCATGTCGTGTGTTGTGTTGTTTTGTCTTGTCTTGTTGTGTATTTTCATGTCTTATATTGTCTTGTCTTGTCTTGTCATGTCATGTCATGTCATGTCGTGTGTTGTGTTGTTTTGTCTTGTCTTGTCTTCTCCTTGTCTTGTCTAGTCTTGTCTTGTCTTGTCTTGTCTTGTCTTGTTTTGTCTTGTCTTGTGTTGCTTTGTCTTGTCTTGTCATGTCATGTGTTGCGTTGTGTTCTTTTGTCTTGTCTTGTCATGTCATGTCATGTCGTGTCTTGTGTTGCTTTGTCTTGTCTTGTCATGTCGTGTGTTGTGTTGTTTTGTGTTGTCTTGTTGTGTATTGTCATGTCTTATATTGTCTTGTCTTGTCTTGTCTTTTCATGTCATGTCATGTCATGTCGTGTGTTGTGTTGTTTAGTGTTGTTTTGTCTTGTCATGTCTTGTCATGTCTTGTCTTGTCTTGTCTTGTCTTGTCTTGTCTTGTCTTGTCTTGTCTTGTCTTGTCTTGTCTTGTCTTGTCTTGTCTTGTCTTGTCTTGTCTTGTCTTGTCTTGTCTTGTCTTGTCTTGTCTTGTCTTGTCTTGTCTTGTCTTGTCTTGTCTTGTCTTGTCTTGTCTTGTCTTGTCTTGTCTTGTCTTGTCTTGTCTTGTCTTGTCTTGTCTTGTCTTGTCTTGTCTTGTCTTGTCTTGTCTTGTCTTGTCTTGTCTTGTCTTGTCTTGTCTTGTCTTGTCTTGTCTTGTCTTGTCTTGTCTTGTCTTGTCTTGTCTTGTCTTGTCTTGTCTTGTCTTGTCTTGTCTTGTCTTGTCTTGTCTTGTCTTGTCTTGTCTTGTCTTGTCTTGTCTTGTCTTGTCTTGTCTTGTCTTGTCTTGTCTTGTCTTGTCTTGTCTTGTCTTGTCTTGTCTTGTCTTGTCTTGTCTTGTCTTGTCTTGTCTTGTCTTGTCTTGTCTTGTCTTGTCTTGTCTTGTCTTGTCTTGTCTTGTCTTGTCTTGCCTTGTCTTGTCTTGTCTTGCCTTGCCTTGTCTTGTCTTGTCTTGTCTTGTCTTGTCTTGTCTTGTCTTGTCTTGTCTTGTCTTGTCTTGTCTTGTCTTGTCTTGTCTTGTCTTGTCTTGTCTTGCCTTGTCTTGTCTTGTCTTGTCTTGTCTTGTCTTGTCTTGTCTTGTCTTGTCTTATTTTGTCTTGTCTTGTCTTGTCTTGTCTTGTCTTGTTTTGTCATGTTTTGTCATGTAATGTCATGTCGTGTGTTGTGTTGCTTTGTCTTGTCGTGTCTTCTCCTTGTCTTGTCTTGTCATGTCGTGTGTTGTGTTGTTTTGTCTTGTCATGTCTTATATTGTCTTGTCTTGTCTTGTCTTGTGATGTCATGTCGTGTGTTGTGTTGTTTTGTCTTGTATTGTCTTGTCTTGTCTTGTCTTGTTTTGTCCTGTCTTGTCTTGTCTTGTCCTGTCTTGTCTTGTCATGTCATGTCATGTCATACGTGTGTCATGTCGTGCGTTGTGTTGTCTTGTCTTGTTTTGTCTTGTCATGTCATGTCTTGTCTTGTCTTGTCTTGTCTTGTCTTGTCTTGTCTTGTCTTGTCTTGTCTTGTCTTGTTTTGTCTTGTCTTGTCTTGTCTTGTCTTATTTTGTCTTGTCATGTCTTATCTTGTCTCGTCTTGTCTTGTCTTGTATTGTCTTGTCTTTTCTTGTCTTGTCTTGTCTTGTCTTGTCTTGTCTTGTCGTGTCTTGTCTTGTCTTGTCTTGTCTTGTCTTGTCTTGTCCTGTCCTGTCTTGTCTTGTCATGTCATGTCATGTCATGTCATGTCGTGTGTTGTGTTGTGTTGTTTTGTCATGTCTTGTCATGTCTTATATTGTCTTGTCTTGTCTTGTCTTGTGTTGTGATGTCATGTCGTGTGTTGTGTTGTTTTGTCTTGTCATGTCTTATATTGTCTTGTCTTGTGATGTCATGTCGTGTGTTGTGTTGTTTTGTCTTGTATTGTCTTGTCTTGTCTTGTCTTGTTTTGTCTTGTCTTGTCTTGTCTTGTCTTGTCTTGTCATGTCATGTCATGTCATACGTGTGTTGTGTTGTTTTGTCTTGTCTTATTTTGTCTTGTCATGTCTTATCTTGTCTCGTCTCGTCTTGTCTTGTATTGTCTTGTCTTTTCTTGTCTTGTCTTGTCGTGTCTTGTCTTATCTTGTCTTGTCTTGTCTTGTCTTGTCTTGTCTTGTCTTGTCCTGTCCTGTCCTGTCTTGTCTTGTCATGTCATGTCATGTCGTGTGTTGTGTTGTGTTGTTTTGTCTTGTCTTGTCATGTCTTATATTGTCTTGTCTTGTCTTGTCTTGTGTTGTGATGTCATGTCGTGTGTTGTGTTGTTTTGTCTTGTCTTGTCTTGTCTTGTCTTGTCCTGTCCTGTCCTGTCTTGTCTTGTCTTGTCTTGTCTTGTCTTGTCTTGTCTCGTCTCGTCTTGTCTTGTCTTGTCTTCTCCTGTCCTGACGTGTGTTCTGTTGTTTTGTCTTGTCTTGTTTTGTCTTGTCTTGCTTTGTCTTGTCATGTCTTATCTTGTCTTGTCTTGTCTTGTCCTGTCCTCTCGTGTGTTGTGTTGTTTTGTCTTGTCTTGTCTTGTCTTGTCTTGCCTTATCTTGCCTTGTCTTGTCTTGTCTTGTCATGTCTTGTCTTGTCTTGTTTTGTCTTGTCTTGTATTGTCTTGTTTTCTCATGTAATGTCATGTCGTGTGTTGTGTTGTTTTGTCTTGTCTTGTGTTGTTTTGTCTTGTATTGTCATGTCATGTCATGTCGTGTCTTGTGTTGCTTTGTCTTGTCTTGTCTTGTCTTGTCATGTCGTGTGTTGTGTTGTTTTGTCTTGTCTTGTTGTGTATTGTCATGTCTTATATTGTCTTGTCTTGTCTTGTCTTGTCATGTCATGTCGTGTGTTGTGTTGTTTTGTCTTGTCTTGTTTTGTCTTGTCATGTCAACACCTAAAAGAAAAGTTAAGGTTTTTAGAAACATGACTAATAATGAAATAGAAAAGCTTGTAAATGAGAAAAGGCAAGCGAGACGTGAATGGCAGTTAAGTCGTTCCCCTTCTACTCTGCGTCAACTGAAATCGGCTGCACGTAAGTTAAAAAAAGCACTTAAACGCGATGAAGAATACAATACTAAAAATTATATAAAGCACCTGTGTCCAAATTCTAGCAAGAAAAACTCCCTTTGGAAAGCCCAAAAGTATTTTAAGCCTCCAGTAGATTCCAAGATGCCTATAAGACAGTCGAATGGTAATTGGGCGCGCAGTAATGAGGAAAAGGCAAATTGCTTTGCAAATCACCTTGAAAAGGTATTTCAACCCAATGTACCAAAAAACAACTTTAAGTTGCCAACTTTGCCCAATATTGCAAACGAGTCAAGCGTGTCTATTAGGACGTCTACTTATGAAATTATCAAGATCCTAAAAGAGCTAAATCCGAAAAAGTCTTCAGGACACGATAATATTACTCCAAAAATGTTAATTGAGTTGCCAAATATTGCTATATCAGTGCTCTCTTTGCTCTTTAATGCAATTCTTGGTTTCGGGTACTATCCAATTTCGTGGAAAAAGTCGCAGATCATCATGATAGATAAACCTGGAAAAGACTTAACACAACCATCTTCCTACAGACCAATAAGTCTCTTACCATGTCTTTCCAAAATATTCGAAAAAGTTTTACTATCAAAAATGTCTCCTTTCCTCCACGAAAATAATATAATACCAACCCATCAATTCGGGTTTCGTGCTAAACATGGCACAGTAGAGCAAGTGAATAGAATTACAAACGAAATCAGGAAAGCATTCGAGCACAGAGAGTACTGTTCAGCTATTTTTCTCGATGTAGCTCAGGCGTTCGATAAGGTCTGGCATGAAGGCCTTTTATGGAAAATCAAAAACGTTTTACCTTACGAATTGCATAAAACATTGGAGTCATATTTAAGAAATAGGAAATTTACGGTTAAAGTAGCAGATTTTATATCAGAAGAACGAGCAATAAGGGCCGGTGTACCTCAGGGCAGTGTATTAGGCCCCACTCTGTACATAATATATACAGCAGACCTTCCAATAGCTAACAACGTATTGACATCCACTTTTGCGGATGACACAGCCATAGTAAGCCGAAACAAATGCCCCATTAGAGCATCAAGAGTATTAGAGGAGCACTTAACTTGTGTCGAAGAATGGCTAGCCAACTGGCGTATAAAAATTAATGAGCAAAAATGCAAGCATGTTACATTTTCTCTAAGGCCAGAAACATGTCGGAGAATTAAAATAAACAATGTGGGAGTACCCCAAGCGAATGAAGTAACTTATCTTGGGATTCACCTGGATCGAAGGCTTACGTGGCGGAAACATATAGCGAGTAGAGTAACTTGCATGAAGTTAAGAGCAGCAAATTTAAATTGGCTTCTAAACAAAAATTCTAAACTTAGCCTAGACAACAAAGTCCTGTTATACAATGCAATCATAAAGCCGATTTGGATGTATGGTATTCAACTGTGGGGTACGACCTGTGCAACCAACATTGATATAATTCAGAGATTCCAATCTAAAATGCTTAGAACAATAACGGGTTCACCATGGTACATGCGTAATGAAAATATCCATAAGGATCTTGATATTCCTATGGTAAAGAAGGAAATAGAGGACAGCAGAAAGAAATATATTTCTAAACTTCGTGAACATCCAAACCCATTGGCAAACGCCTTGGTACATTCCAATCAAACTCGTTTAAAAAGAAGAGATCTACCTGCCTACTAAAGAGCAACGTTCTGCCAAAAAGCTCAAACACATTCTTGAGCTTACTTAGTTGTAAATAGATTTAAGATTTTAATACTTATTGTTAGGCTTTAAACAAAGCAGATTCAATAAATAAAGAAATATTGAAAAAAAAAAAAAAAAATGTCTTGTCTTGTCTTGTCTGGTCTTGTCTTGTCTTGTCTTGTCTTGTCTTGTCATGTCTTGTCTTGTCTTGTCTTGTCTTGTCTTGCCTTATCTTGCCTTGTCTTGTCTTGTCTGGTCTTGTCTTGTCTTGTCATGTCTTGTCTTGTCTTGTCTTGTCTTGTCTTGTCTTGTCTTGTCTTGTCTTGTCTTGTCTTGTCTTGTCTTGTCTTGTCTTGTCTTGTCTTGTCTTGTCTTGTCTTGTCTTGTCTTGTCTTGTCTTGTCTTGTCTTGTCTTGTCTTGTCTTGTCTTGTCTTGTCTTGTCTTGTCTTGTCTTGCCTTATCTTGCCTTGTCTTGTCTTGTCTTGTCTTGTCTGGTCTTGTCTTGTCCTGTCCTGTCCTGTCTTGTCTTGTAATGTCTTGTCATGTCATGTCATGTCATGTCATGTCGTGTGTTGTGTTGTGTTGTCTTGTTTTGTCTTGTCATGTCATGTCATGTCTTGTCTTGTCTTGTCTTGTCTTGTCTTGTCTTGTCTTGTCTTGTCTTGTCTTGTCTTGTCTTGTCTTGTCTTGTCTTGCCTTATCTTGCCTTGTCTTGTCTTGTCTTGTCTTGTCTTGTCTTGTCTTGTCTTGTCTTGTCTTGTCTTGTCTTGTCTTGTCATGTCTTGTCTTGTCTTGTCTTGTCTTGTCTTGTCTTGTCTTGTCTTGTCTTGTCTTGTCTTGTCTTGTCTTGTCTTGTCTTGCCTTATCTTGTCTTGTCTTGTCTTGTCTTGTCTTGTCTTGTCTTGTCTTGTCTTGTCTTGTCTTGTCTTGTCTTGTCTTGTCTTGTCTTGTCTTGTCTTGTCTTGTCTTGTCTTGTCTTGTCTTGTCTTGCCTTGTCTTGTCTTGTTTGGTCTTGTCTTGTCTTGTCTTGTCTTGTCTTGTCTTGTCTTGTCTTGTCTTGCCTTATCTTGCCTTGTCTTGTCTTGTCTGGTCTTGTCTTGTCCTGTCCTGTCCTGTCTTGTCTTGTAATGTCTTGTCATGTCATGTCATGTCATGTCATGTCGTGTGTTGTGTTGTGTTGTCTTGTTTTGTCTTGTCATGTCATGTCATGTCATGTCATGTCGTGTGTTGTGTTGTGTTGTCTTGTTTTGTCTTGTCATGTCATGTCATGTCTTGTCTTGTCTTGTCTTGTCTTGTCTTGTCTTGTTTTGTCTTGTCATGTCTTGTCTTGTCTTGTCTTGTCTTGTCTTGTCTTGTCTTGTCTTGTCTTGTCTTGTCTTGCCTTATCTTGCCTTGTCTTGTCTTGTCTTGTCTTGTCTTGTCTTGTCTTGTCTTGTCTTGTCTTGTCTTGTCTTGTCTTGTCTTGTCTTGTCTTGTCTTGTCTTGTCTTGTCTTGCCTTGTCTTGTCTTGTTTGGTCTTGTCTTGTCTTGTCTTGTCTTGTCTTGTCTTGTCTTGTCATGTCTTGTCTTGTCTTGTCTTGTCTTGTCTTGTCTTGTCTTGTCTTGTCTTGTCTTGTCTTGTCTTGTCTTGTCTTGTCTTGTCTTGTCTTGCCTTATCTTGCCTTGTCTTGTCTTGTCTGGTCTTGTCTTGTCCTGTCCTGTCCTGTCTTGTCTTGTAATGTCTTGTCATGTCATGTCATGTCATGTCATGTCGTGTGTTGTGTTGTGTTGTCTTGTTTTGTCTTGTCATGTCATGTCATGTCATGTCATGTCGTGTGTTGTGTTGTGTTGTCTTGTCTTGTCTTGTCTTGTCTTGTCTTGTTTTGTCTTGTCTTGTCTTGTCTTGTCATGTCTGGTCTTGTCTTGTCTTGTCTTGTCTGGTCTTATCTTGTCTTGTCTTGTCTTGTCTTGTCTTGTTTTGTCTTGTCTTGTCTTGTCTTGTCTTGTCTTGTGATGTCATGTCGTGTGTTGTGTTGTTTTGTCTTGTCTTGTCTTGTCTTGTCTTGTCTTGTCTTGTCTTGTCTTGTCTTGTCTTGTCTTGTCTTGTCTTGTCTTGTCTTGTCTTGTCTTGTCTTGTCTTGTCTTGTCTTGTCTTGTTTTGTCTTGTCTTATCTTGTCTTGTCTTGTCTTGTCTTGTCTTGTCTTGTCTTGTCTAGTCTTGTCTTGTCTTGTCTTGTCTTGTCTTGTCATGTCATGTCGTGCGTTGTGTTGTTTTGTCTTGTCTTGTTTTGGCTTGTCATGTCATGTCTTGTCTTGTCATGTCGTGCGTTGTGTTGTTTTGTCTTGTCTTGTTTTGTCTTGTCATGTCTTGTCTTGTCTTGTCTTGTCTTGTCTTGTCTTGTCTTGTCTTGTCTTGTCTTGTCTTGTCTTGTCTTGTCTTGTCTTGTCTTGTCTTGTCTTGTCTTGTCTTGTCTTGTCTTGTCTTGCCTTATCTTGCCTTGTCTTGTCTTGTCTGGTCTTGTCTTGTCTTGCCTTATGTTGCCTTGCCTGGTCTTGTCTGGTCTTGTCTTGTCTTGTCTTGTCTTGTCTTGTCATGTCTGGTCTTGTCTTGTCTTGTCTGGTCTTATCTTATCTTGTCTTGTCTTGTCTTGTCTTGTCTTGTCATGTCTGGTCTTGTCTTGTCTTGTCTTGTCTTGTCTTGTCTTGTCTTGTCTTGTCTTGTCTTGTCTTGTCTTGTCTTGTCTTGTCTTATCTTGTCTTGTCTTGTCTTGTCTTGTCTTGTCTTGTCTTGTCTTGTCTTGTCTTGTCTTGTCTTGTCTTATCTTGTCTTGTCTTGTCTTGTCTTGTCTTGTCTTGTCTTGTCTTGTCTTGTCTTGTCTTGTCTTGTCTTGTCTTGTCTTGTCTTGTCTTGTCTTGTCTTGTCTTCTCTTCTCATGTCTTGTCTTGTCTTGTTTTGTCTTGTCTTGTCTTGTCTTGTCTTGTCTTGTCTTGTTTTGTCTTGTCTTGTCTTGTCTTGTCTTGTCTTGTCTTGTCTTGTCTTGTCTTGTCTTGTCCTGTCTTGTCTTGTCATGTCATGTCATGTCATACGTGTGTTGTGTTGTCTTGTCTTGTTTTGTCATGTCTTATCTTGTCTTGTCTTGTCATGTCATGTCATGTGTTGTGTTGTGTTGTTTTGTCTTGTCTTGTCTTGTCATGTCTTGTCTTTTCTTGTCTTGTCTTGTCTTAAAATGTCTTGTCTTGTCTTGTGTTGTGATGTCATGTCGTGTGTTGTGTTGTTTTGTCTTGTCTTGTCTTGTCTTGTCCTGTCCTGTCCTGTCCTGTCTTGTCTTGTCTTGTCTTGTCTTGTCTTGTCTCGTCTTGTCTTGTCTTGTCTTCTCCTGTCCTGACGTGTGTTGTGTTGTTTTGTCTTGTCTTGTTTTGTCTTGTCTTGCTTTGTCTTGTCATGTCTTATCTTGTCTTGTCTTGTCTTGTCCTGTCCTGTCGTGTGTTTTGTGTTGTTTTGTCTTGTCTTGTGTTGTTTTGTCGTGTCATGTCTTGTCTTGTCTTGTCCTGTCCTGTCGTGTGTTGTGTTGTTTTGTCTTGTCTTGTCTTGTCATGTCATGTCATGTCGAGTCTTGTGTTGCTTTGTCTTGTCTTGTCTTGTCTTGTCATGTCGTGTGTTGTGTTGTTTTGTCTTGTCTTGTATTGTCTTGTCTTGTCTTGTCTTGTTTTGTCTTGTCTTGTCTTGTCTTGTCTTGTCTTGTCATGTCATGCCATGTCATACGTGTGTTGTGTTGTTTTGTCTTGTCTTGTCTTGTCTTGTCCTGTCCTGTCGTGTGTTGTGTTGTTTTGTCTTGTCTTGTGTTGTTTTGTCGTGTCATGTCTTGTCTTGTCTTGTCCTGTCCTGTCGTGTGTTGTGTTGTTTTGTCTTGTCTTGTCTTGTCTTGTCATGTCATGTCATGTCGTGTCTTGTGTTGCTTTGTCTTGTCATGTCTTGTCTAGTCTTGTCTTGTCTTGTCTTGTCTTGTCTTGTCTTGTCTTGTCTTGTCTTGTCTTGTTTTGTCTTGTCTTGTCTTGTCTTGTCTTGTCATGTCATGCCATGTCATACGTGTGTTGTGTTGTTTTGTCTTGTCTTATTTTGTCTTGTCATGTCTTATCTTGTCTTGTCTTCTATTGTCTTGTCTTTTCTTGTCTTGTCTTGTCTTGTCTTGTCTTGTCTTGTCTTGTCTTGTCTTGTCTTGTCCTGTCTTGTCTTGTCTTGGCATGTCATGTCTTGTCATGTCGTGTGTTGTGTTGTCTTGTCTTGTTTTGTCATGTCTTATCTTGTCTTGTCATGTTATATCTTGTCTTGTCTTGTCTTGTCTTGTCTTGTCTTGTCTTGTCTTGTCTTGTCTTGTCATGTCTTGTCTTGTCTTGTCTTGTCTTGTCTTGTCTTGTCTTGTCTTGTCTTGTCTTGTCTTGTCTTGTCTTGTCTTGTCTTGTCTTGTCTTGTCTTGTCATGTCGTATGTTGTGTTGTTTTGTCTTGTCTTGTCATGTCGTGTGTTGTGTTGTTTTGTCTTGTCTTGTTGTGTATTGTCATGTCTTATATTGTCTTGTCTTGTCTTGTCATGTCATGTCATGTCGTGTGTTGTGTTGTCTTGTCTTGTTTTGTCTTGTCATGTCATGTCATGTCTTGTCTTGTCTTGTCTTGTCTTGTTTTGTCTTGTCATGTCTTGTCTTGTCTTGTCTTGTTTTGTCTTGTCATGTCTTTACTTGTGATGTCATGTCGTGTGTTGTGTTGTTTTGTCTTGTCTTGTTTTGTCTTGTCCTGTCTTGTCTTGTCATGTCATGTCATGTGTTGTGTTGTGTTGTTTTTTCTTGTCTTGTCTTGTCTTGTCTTGTCTTGTCTTGTCTTGCCTTATCTTGCCTTGTCTTGTCTTGTCTGGTCTTGTCTTGTCTTGTCTTGTCTTGTCTTGTCTTGTCTTGTCTTGTCTTGTCTTGTCTTGTCATGTCTTGTCATGTCTTGTCTTGTCTTGTCTTGTCTTGTCTTGTCTTGTCTTGTCATGTCTTGTCTTGTCTTGTCTTGTCTTGTCTTGTCTTGTCTTGTCTTGTCTTGTCTTGTCTTGTCTTGCCTTATCTTGCCTTGTCTTGTCTTGTCTGGTCTTGTCTTGTCCTGTCCTGTCCTGTCTTGCCTTGTCATGTCATGTCATGTCATGTCGTGTGTTGTGTTGTCTTGTCTTGTCATGTCATGTCATGTCTTGTCTTGTCTTGTCTTGTCTTGTTTTGTCTTGTCATGTCTTGTCTTGTCTTGTCTTGTGTTGCTTTGTCTTGTCTTGTCATGTCATGTGTTGCGTTGTGTTGTTTTGTCTTGTCTTGTCATGTCATGTCATGTCGTGTCTTGTGTTGCTTTGTCTTGTCTTGTCATGTCGTGTGTTGTGTTGTTTTGTCTTGTCATGTCTTATATTGTCTTGTCTTGTCTTGTCTTGTGATGTCATGTCGTGTGTTGTGTTGTTTTGTCTTGTATTGTCTTGTCTTGTCTTGTCTTGTCTTGTTTTGTCTTGTCTTGTCTTGTCTTGTCTTGTCTTGTCTTGTCTTGTCATGTCATGTCATGTCATGTCACACGTGTGTTGTGTTGTTTTGTCTTGTCTTATTTTGTCTTGTCATGCCTTATCTTGTCTTGCCCTGTCATGTCGTGTGTTGTGTTGTTTTGTCTTGTCTTGTTGTGTATTGTCATGTCTTATATTGTCTTGTCTTGTCTTGTCATGTCATGTCATGTCATGTCGTGTGTTGTGTTGTTTTGTCTTGTCTTCTCCTTGTCTTGTCTAGTCTTGTCTTGTCTTGTCTTGTCTTGTCTTGTCTTGTCTTGTCTTGTCTTGTCTTGTCTTGTCTTGTCTTGTCTTGTCCTGTCTTGGCTTGTCATGTCATGTCATGTGTTGTGTTGTGTTGTTTTGTTTTGTCTTGTCTTGTCTTGTCTTGTCTTGTCTTGTCTTGTCTTGTCTTGTCTTGTCTTGTCTTGTCTTGTCTTGTCTTGCCTTATCTTGCCTTGTCTTGTCTTGTCTGGTCTGGTCTTGTCTTGTCTTGTCTTGTCTTGTCTTGTCTTGTCTTGCCTTATCTTGCCTTGTCTTGTCTTGTCTGGTCTGGTCTTGTCTTGTCTTCTCCTTGTCTTGTCTAGTCTTGTCTTGTCTTGTCTTGTCTTGTCTTGTGTTGTGTTGTTTTGTCTTGTCTTGTCTTATATTGTCTTGTCTTGTCTTGTGATGTCATGTCGTGTGTTGTGTTGTTTTGTCTTGTCTTGTTTTGTCTTGTCCTGTCTTGGCTTGTCATGTCATGTCATGTGTTGTCTTGTCTTGCCTTATCTTGCCTTGTCTTGTCTTGTCTTGTCTTGTCTTGTCTTGTCTTGTCTTGTCTTGCCTTATCTTGCCTTGTCTTGTCTTGTCTGGTCTGGTCTTGTCTTGTCTTCTCCTTGTCTTGTCTAGTCTTGTCTTGTCTTGTCTTGTCTTGTCTTGTCTTGTCTTGTCTTGTCTTGTCTTGTCTTGTCTTGTCTTGTCTTGTCTTGTCTTGTCTTGTCTTGTCTTGTCTTGTCTTGTCTTGTCTTGTCTTGTCTTGTCTTGTCTTGTCTTGTCTTGTCTTGTCTTGTCTTGTCTTGTCTTGTCTTGTCTTGTCTTGTCTTGTCTTGTCTTGTCTTGTCTTGTCTTGTCTTGTCTTGTCTTGTCTTGTCTTGTCTTGTCTTGTCTTGTCTTGTCTTGTGTTGCTTTGTCTTGTCTTGTCTTGTCTTGTCTTGTCTTGTGTTGCTTTGTCTTGTCTTGTCATGTCATGTGTTGCGTTGTGTTGTTTCGTCTTGTCTTGTCATGTCATGTCATGTCGTGTCTTGTGTTGCTTTGTCTTGTCTTGTCATGTCGTGTGTTGTGTTGTTTTGTCTTGTCTTGTCTTATCTTGTCATGTCTTGTCTTGTCTTGTCATGTCTTGTCTTGTCTTGTCATGTCTTATATTGTCTTGTCTTGTTTTGTCTTGTCTTGTCTTGTTTTGTCTTGTGTTGCTTTGTCTTGTCTTGTCATGTCGTGTGTTGTGTTGTTTTGTCTTGTCTTGTTGTGTATTGTCATGTCTTTTATTGTATTGTGTTGTCTTGTCTTGTCTTGTCATGTCATGTAATGTCATGTCGTGTGTTATGTTTTTTTGTCTTGTCTTGTCTTCTCCTTGTCTTGTCTAGTCTTGTCTTGTCTTGTCTTGTCTTGTCTTGTCTTGTCTTGTCTTGTCTTGTCTTGTCTTGTCTTGTCTTGTCTTGTCTTGTCATGTCTTATATTGTCTTGTCTTGTAATGTCGTGTGTTGTGTTGTTTTGTCTTGTCTTGTTGTGTATTGTCATGTCTTATATTGTCTTGTCTTGTCTTGTCTTGTCTTGTCTTGTCTTGTCTTGTCTTGTCTTATTTTGTCTTGTCTTGTCTTGTCTTGTCAAGTCATGTCATGTCGTGTGTTGTGTTGTGTTGTCTTGTTTTGTCTTGCCATGTCATGTCATGTCATGTCTTGTCTTGTCTTGTCTTGTTTTGTCATGTCTTGTCTTGTCTTGTCTTGTCTTGTCTTGTTTTGTCTTGTCATGTCTTGTCTTGACTTGTCTTGTCTTGTCTTGTCTTGTCTTGTTTTGTCTTGTCTTGTCTTGTCTTGTTTTATGTTGTCTTGTCTTGTCTTGTCATGTAATGTCATGTCGTGTGTTGTGTTGTTTTGTCTTGTCTTGTCTGCTCCTTGTCTTGTCTTGTCATGTCGTGTGTTGTGTTGTTTTGTCTTGTCTTGTCTTATATTGTCTTGTCTTGTCTTGTGATGTCATGTCGTGTGTTGTGTTGTTTTGTCTTGTCTTGTTTTGTCTTGTCCTGTCTTGTCTTGTCATGTCATGTCATGTGTTGTGTTGTGTTGTTTTGTCTTGTCTTGTCTTGTCTTGTCTTGTCTTGTCTTGTCTTGTCTTGTCTTGTCTTGTCTTGCCTTATCTTGCCTTGTCTTGTCTTGTCTGGTCTGATCTTGTCTTGTCTTCTCCTTGTCTTGTCTAGTCTTGTCTTGTCTTGTCTTGTCTTGTCTTGTCTTGTCTTGTCTTGTCATGTCGTGTGTTGTGTTGTTTTGTCTTGTCTTGTTTTGTCATGTAATGTCATGTCGTGTGTTGTGTTGTTTTGTCTTGTCTTGTCTTCTCCTTGTCTTGTCTAGTCTTGCCTTGTCTTGTCTTGTGTTGCTTTGTCTTGCCATGTCATGTCATACGTGTGTTGTGTTGTTTTGTCTTGTCTTGTTGTGTATTGTCATGTCTTTTATTGTCTTGTCTTGTCTTGTCATGTCATGTAATGTCATGTCGTGTGTTATGTTGTTTTGTCTTGTCTTGTCTTCTCCTTGTCTTGTCTTGTCTTGTCTTGTCTTGTCTTGTCTTGTCTTGTCTTGTCTTGTCTTGTCTTGTCTTGTCTTGTCTTGTCTTGTCTTGTCTTGTCTTGTCATGTCTTGTCATGTCTTATATTGTCTTGTCTTGTCTTGTCATGTCGTGTGTTGTGTTGTTTTGTCTTGTATTGTTGTGTATTGTCATGTCTTATATTGTCTTGTCTTGTCTTGTCATGTCATGTCATGTCATGTCGTGTGTTGTGTTGTTTTGTCTTGTCTTGTATTCTCCTTGTCTTGTCTAGTCTTGTCTTGTCTTGTCTTGTCTTGTGTTGCTTTGTCTTGTCTTGTCAGGTCATGTGTTGCGTTGTGTTGTTTTGTCTTGTCTTGTCTTGTCTTGACCTGTCCTGTCCTGTCTTGTCTTGTCTTAGCATGTCATGTCATGTCATGTCATGTCGTGTGTTGTGTTGTCTTGTCTTGCTTTGTCATGTCTTATCTTGCCTTGTCATGTCATGTCTTGTCTTGTCTTGTCTTGTCTTGTCTTTTCTTGTCTTATCTTGTCATGTCTTGTCTTGTCTTGTCATGTCTTGTCTCGTCTTGTCATGTCTTATATTATCTTGTCTTGTTTTGTCTTGTCTTATCTTGTTTTGTCTTGTGTTGCTTTGTCTTGTCTTGTCATGTCGTGTGTTGTGTTGTTTTGTCTTGTCTTGTTGTGTATTGTCATGTCTTTTATTGTATTGTCTTGTCTTGTCTTGTCATGTCATGTAATGTCATGTCGTGTGTTATGTTGTTTTGTCTTGTCTTGTCTTCTCCTTGTCTTGTCTTGTCTTGTCTTGTCATGTCTTATATTGTCTTGTCTTGTCTTGTCATGTCGTGTGTTGTGTTGTTTTGTCTTGTCTTGTTGTGTATTGTCATGTCTTATATTGTCTTGTCTTGTCTTGTCATGTCATGTCATGTCATGTCGTGTGTTGTGTTGTTTTGTCTTGTCTTGTCTTCTCCTTGTCTTGTCTAGTCTTGTCTTGTCTTGTCTTGTCTTGTCTTGTCTTGTCTTGTCTTGTCTTGTCTTGTCTTGTCTTGTCTTGTCTTGTCTTGTCTTGTCTTGTGTTGCTTTGTCTTTTCTTGTCATGTCATGTGTTGCGTTGTGTTGTTTTGTCTTGTCTTGTCATGTCATGTCATGTCGTGTCTTGTGTTGCTTTGTCTTGTCTTGTCATGTCGTGTGTTGTGTTGTTTTGTCTTGTCATGTCTTATATTGTCTTGTCTTGTCTTGTCTTGTGATGTCATGTCGTGTGTTGTGTTGTTTTGTCTTGTATTGTCTTGTCTTGTCTTGTCTTGTCTTGTCTTGTCTTGTCTTGTCATGTCATGTCATGTCATACGTGTGTTGTGTTGTTTTGTCTTGTCTTACTTTGTCTTGTCATGTCTTATCTTGTCTTGTCCTGTCCTGTCCTGTCTTGTCTTGTCATGTCATGTCATGTCATGTCATGTCGTGTGTTGTGTTGTCTTGTCTTGTCTTGTCTTGTCGTGTCTTGTCTTGTCTTGTCTTGTCTTGTCTTGTCTTGTCTTGTCTTGTCTTGTCTTGTCGTGTCTTGTCTTGTCTTGTCTTGTCTTGTCTTGTCTTGTCTTGTCTTGTCTTGTCTTGTCTTGTCTTGTCTTGTCTTGTCTTGTCTTGTCTTGTCTTGTCTTGTCTTGTCTTGTCTTGTCTTGTCTTGTCTTGTCTTGTCTTGTCTCGTCTTGTCTTGTCTTGTCTTGTCTTGTCTTGTTGTGTATTGTCATGTCTTATATTGTCTTGTCTTGTCTTGTCATGTCATGTCATGTCGTGTGTTGTGTTGTCTTGTCTTGTTTTGTCTTGTCTTGTCATGTCATGTCATGTCTTGTCTTGTCTTGTCTTGTCTTGTCTTGTTTTGTCTTGTCTTGTCTTGTCTTGTCTTGTCTTGTCTTGTCTTGTCTTGTCTTGTCTTGTCTTGTCTTATCTTGTCTTGTCTTGTCTTGTCTTGTCTTGTCTTGTCTTGTCTTGTCTTGTCTTGTCTTGCCTTATCTTGCCTTGTCCTGTCCTGTCCTGTCTTGTCTTGTCCTGTCCTGTCCTGTCTTGTCTTGTCATGTCATGTCATGTCATGTCGTGTGTTGTGTTGTCTTGTCTTGTCTTGTCATGTCATGTCTTGTCTTGTCTTGTCTTGTCTTGTTTTGTCTTGTCATGTCTTGTCTTGTCTTGTCTTGTCATGTCTTGTCTTGTTTTGTCTTGTCATGTCATGTCTTGTCTTGTCTTGTCTTGTCTTGTCTTGTCATGTGTTGTGTTGTTTTGTCTTGTCTTGTCTTGTCTTGTCTTGTCTTGTCTTGTCTTGTCTTGTCTTGTCTTGTGTTGTTTTGTCTTGTCTTGTCTTGTCTTGTCTTGTCTTGTCTTGTCTTGTCTTGTCTTGTCTTGTCATGTCATGTCTTGTCTTGTCTTGTCTTGTTTTGTCTTGTCTTGTCTTGTTTTGTCTTGTCATGTCTTGTCTTGTCTTGTCTTGTCTTGTCTTGTCTTGTCTTGTCTTGTCTTGTCGTGTGTTGTGTTGTTTTGTCTTGTCTTGTGTTGTTTTGTCTTGTCTTGTCATGTCATGTCATGTCGTGTCTTGTGCTGCTTTGTCCTGTCTTGTCTTGTCTTGTCTTGTCATGTCGTGTGTTGTGTTGTTTTGTCTTGTCTTGTTGTGTATTGTCATGTCTTATATTGTCTTGTCTTGTCTTGTCATGTCATGTCATGTCGTGTGTTGTGTTGTGTTGTCTTGTTTTGTCTTGTCATGTCTTGTCTTGTCTTGTCTTGTTTTGTCTTGTCATGTCTTGCCTTGTCTTGTCTTGTCTTGTCTTGTTTTGTCTTGTCATGTCTTGTCTTGTCTTGTCTTGTCTTGTCTTGTCTTGTCTTGTCTTGTCTTGTCTTGTCTTGTCTTGTCTTGTCCTGTCGTGTGTTGTGTTGTTTTGTCTTGTCTTGTCTTGTCTTGTCTTGTCTTGTCTTGTCTTGTCTTGTCTTGTCTTGTCTTGTCTTGTCTTGTCCTGTCGTGTGTTGTGTTGTTTTGTCTTGTCTTGTCTTGTCTTGTCTTGTCTTGTCTTGTTTTGTCTTGTCCTGTCTTGTCTTGTCATGTCATGTCATGTGTTTTGTTGTGTTGTTTTGTCTTGTCTTGTCTTGTCTTGTCTTGTCTTGTCTTGTCTTGTCTTGCCTTATCTTGCCTTGTCTTGTCTTGTGCTGCTTTGTCCTGTCTTGTCTTGTTTTGTCTTGTCTTGTCTTGTCTTGTCATGTCATGTCTTGTCTTGTCTTGTCTTGTTTTGTCTTGTCTTGTCTTGTTTTGTCTTGTCATGTCTTGTCTTGTCTTGTCTTGTCTTGTCTTGTCTTGTCTTGTCTTGTCTTGTCTTGTCTTGTCGTGTGTTGTGTTGTTTTGTCTTGTCTTGTGTTGTTTTGTCTTGTCTTGTCATGTCATGTCATGTCGTGTCTTGTGTTGCTTTGTCTTGTCTTGTCTTGTCTTGTCATGTCGTGTGTTGTGTTGTTTTGTCTTGTCTTGTTGTGTATTGTCATGTCTTATATTGTATTGTCTTGTCTTGTCTTGTCATGTCATGTCATGTCGTGTGTTGTGTTGTTTTGTCTTGTCATGTCGTATGTTGTGTTGTTTTGTCTGGTCTTGTTTTGTCTTGTCTTGTCTTATATTGTCTTGTCTTGTCTTGTCATGTCATGTCGTATGTTGTGTTGTTTTGTCTTGTGCTGCTTTGTCCTGTCTTGTCTTGTCATGTCATGTTGTGTTGTTTTGTCTTGTCTTGTCTTGTCTTGTCTTGTCTTGTCATGTCGTGTGTTGTGTTGTTTTGTCTTGTCTTGTGTTGTATTGTCATGTCTTATATTGTCTTGTCTTGTCTTGTCATGTCATGTCGTATGTTGTGTTGTTTTGTCTTGTGCTGCTTTGTCCTGTCTTGTCTTGTCATGTCATGTTGTGTTGTTTTGTCTTGTGCTGCTTTGTCCTGTCTTGTCTTGCCTTGTCATATCGTGTGTTGTGTTGTTTTGTCTTGTCTTGTCTTGTTTTGTCTTGTCATGTCTTGTCTTGTCTTGTCTTGTCTTGTCTTGTCTTGTCTTGTCTTGTCTTGTCTTGTCTTGTCTTGTCGTGTGTTGTGTTGTTTTGTCTTGTCTTGTGTTGTTTTGTCTTGTCTTGTCATGTCATGTCATGTCGTGTCTTGTGTTGCTTTGTCTTGTCTTGTCTTGTCTTGTCATGTCGTGTGTTGTGTTGTTTTGTCTTGTCTTGTTGTGTATTGTAATGTCTTATATTGTATTGTCTTGTCTTGTCTTGTCATGTCATGTCATGTCGTGTGTTGTGTTGTTTTGTCTTGTCTTGTTTTGTCTTGCCATGTCATGTCTTGTCTTGTCTTGTCTGGTCTTGTCTTGTCTTGTCTTGTCTTGTCTTGTCTTGTCATGTCTTGTCTTGTCTTGTCTTGTCTTGTCTTGCCTTAGCTTGCCTTGTCTTGTCTTGTCTGGTTTTGTCTTGTCTTCTCTTGTCTTGTCTTGTCTTGTATTGTCATGTCTTGTCTTGTCTTGTCTTGTCTTGTCTTGTCTTGTCTTGTCTTGTCTTGTCTTGTCTTGTCTTGTCTTGTCTTGTCTTGTCTTGTCTTGTCTTGTCTTGCCTTATCTTACCTTGCCTTGTCTTGTCTGGTCTTGTCTTGTCCTGTCCTGTCCTGTCTTGTCTTGTCATGTCTTGTCATGTCATGTCATGTCATGTCATGTCGTGTGTTGTGTTGTGTTGTCTTGTTTTGTCTTGTCATGTCATGTCATGTCATGTCGTGTGTTGTGTTGTGTTGTCTTATTTTGTCTTGTCATGTCATGTCATGTCTTGTCTTGTCTTGTCTTGTCTTGTCTTGTCTTGTTTTGTCTTGTCTTGTCTTGTCTTGTTTTGTCTTGTCATGTCTTGTCTTGACTTGTCTTGTCTTGTCTTGTCTTGTCTTGTCTTGTCTTGTCTTGTCTTGTCTTGTCTTGTCTTGTCTTGTCTTGTCTTGTCTTGTCTTGTCTTGTCTTGTCTTGTCTTGTCTTGTCTTGTCTTGTCTTGTCTTGTCTTGTCTTGTCTTGTCTTGTCTTGTCTTGTCTTGTCTTGTCTTGTCTTGTCTTGTCTTGTCTTGTCTTGTCTTGTCTTGTCTTGTCTTGTCTTGCCTTATCTTGCCTTGTCTTGCCTTGTCTTGTCTTGTCTGGTCTTGTCTTGTCTTGTCTTGTCTTGTCTTGTTTTGTCTTGTCTTGTCTTGTCTTGTCATGTCTTGTCTTGTCTTGTCTTGTCTTGTCATGTCTTATATTGTCTTGCCTTGTCTTGTCTTGTCTTGTTTTGTCTTGTCTTGTCTTGTCTTGTCTTGTCTTGTCATGTCTTGTCTTGTCTTGTATTGTCTTGTCTTGTCTTGTCTTGTCTTGTCTTGTCTTGTCTTGTCTTGTCTTGTCTTGTCTTGTCTTGTCTTGTCTTGTCTTGTCTTGTCATGTCATGTCGTATGTTGTGTTGTTTTGTCTTGTGCTGCTTTGTCCTGTCTTGTCTTATCTTGTCTTGTCATGTCGTGTGTTGTGTTGTTTTGTCTTGTCTTGTTGTGTATTGTCATGTCTTATATTGTCTTGTCTTGTCTTGTCATGTCATGTCATGTCGTGTGTTGTGTTGTGTTGTCTTGTTTTGTCTTGCCATGTCATGTCATGTCATGTCTTGTCTTGTCTTGTCTTGTCTTGTTTTGTCTTGTCATGTCTTGTCTTGTCTTGTCTTGTCTTGTCTTGTCTTGTCTTGTCTTGTTTTGTCTTGTCATGTCTTGTCTTGACTTGTCTTGTCTTGTCTTGTCATATCATGTCATGTCATGTCGTGTGTTGTGTTGTGTTGTCTTGTTTTGTCTTGTCTTGTCTTGTCTTGTCTTGTCTTGTCTTGTCTTGTCTTGTCTTGTCTTGTCTTGTCTTGTCTTGTCTTGTCTTGTCTTGTCTTGTCTTGTCATGTCTTGTCTTGTCTTGTCTTGTCTTGCCTTATCTTGCCTTGTCTTGTCTTGTCTGGTCTTGTCTTGTCTTGTCTTGTCTTGTCTTGTTTTGTCTTGTCTTGTCTTGTCTTGTCATGTCTTGTCTTGTCTTGTCTTGTCTTGTCATGTCTTATATTGTCTTGCCTTGTCTTGTCTTGTCTTGTTTTGTCTTGTCTTGTCTTGTCTTGTCTTGTCTTGTCTTGTCATGTCTTGTCTTGACTTGTCTTGTCTTGTCTTGTCTTGTCTTGTCTTGTCTTGTCTTGTCTTGTCTTGTCTTGTCTTGTCTTGTCTTGTCTTGTCTTGTCTTGTCTTGTCTTGTCTTGTCTTGCCTTGTCTTGTCTTGTCTTGTCTTGTCTTGTCTTGTCTTGTCTTGTCTTGTCTTGTCTTGTCTTGTCTTGTCTTGTCTTGTCTTGTCTTGTCTTGTCTTGCCTTATCTTGCCTTGTCTTGCCTTGTCTTGTCTTGTCTGGTCTTGTCTTGTCTTGTCTTGTCTTGTCTTGTTTTGTCTTGTCTTGTCTTGTCTTGTCATGTCTTGTCTTGTCTTGTCTTGTCTTGTCATGTCTTATATTGTCTTGCCTTGTCTTGTCTTGTCTTGTTTTGTCTTGTCTTGTCTTGTCTTGTCTTGTCTTGTCTTGTCTTGTATTGTCTTGTCTTGTCTTGTCTTGTCTTGTCTTGTCTTGTCTTGTCTTGTCTTGTCTTGTCTTGTCTTGTCTTGTCTTGTCTTGTCTTGTCTTGTCTTGTCTTGTCATGTCATGTCGTATGTTGTGTTGTTTTGTCTTGTGCTGCTTTGTCCTGTCTTGTCTTATCTTGTCTTGTCATGTCGTGTGTTGTGTTGTTTTGTCTTGTCTTGTTGTGTATTGTCATGTCTTATATTGTCTTGTCTTGTCTTGTCATGTCATGTCATGTCGTGTGTTGTGTTGTGTTGTCTTGTTTTGTCTTGCCATGTCATGTCATGTCATGTCTTGTCTTGTCTTGTCTTGTCTTGTTTTGTCTTGTCATGTCTTGTCTTGTCTTGTCTTGTCTTGTCTTGTCTTGTCTTGTCTTGTTTTGTCTTGTCATGTCTTGTCTTGACTTGTCTTGTCTTGTCTTGTCATATCATGTCATGTCATGTCGTGTGTTGTGTTGTGTTGTCTTGTTTTGTCTTGTCTTGTCTTGTCTTGTCTTGTCTTGTCTTGTCTTGTCTTGTCTTGTCTTGTCTTGTCTTGTCTTGTCTTGTCTTGTCTTGTCATGTCATGTCTTGTCTTGTCTTGTCTTGTCTTGCCTTATCTTGCCTTGTCTTGTCTTGTCTGGTCTTGTCTTGTCTTGTCTTGTCTTGTCATGTCATGTCATGTCGTGTGTTGTCGTGTGTTGTCTTGTCTTGTCTTGTCTTGTCTTGTCTTGTCTTGTCTTGTCTTGTCTTGTCTTGTTTTGTCTTGTCTTGTCTTGTCTTGTCTTGTCTTGTCTTGTCTTGTCTTGTCTTGTCTTGTCTTGTCTTGTCTTGTCTTGTCTTGTCTTGTCTTGTCTTGTCTTGTCTTGTCTTGTCTTGTCTTGTCTTGTCTTGTCTTGTCTTGTCTTGTCTTGTCTTGTCTTGTCTTGTCTTGTCTTGTCTTGTCTTGTCTTGTCTTGTCTTGTCTTGTCTTGTCTTGTCTTGTCTTGTCTTGTCTTGTCTTGTCTTGTCTTGTCTTGTCTTGTCTTGTCTTGTCTTGTCTTGTCTTGTCTTGTCTTGTCTTGTCTTGTCTTGTCTTGTCTTGTCTTGTCTTGTCTTGTCTTGTCTTGTCTTGTCTTGTCTTGTCTTGTCTTGTCTTGTCTTGTCTTGTCTTGTCTTGTCTTGTCTTGTCTTGTCTTGTCTTGTCTTGTCTTGTCTTGTCTTGTCTTGTCTTGTCTTGTCTTGTCTTGTCTTGTCTTGTCTTGTCTTGTCTTGTCTTGTCTTGTCTTGTCTTGTCTTGTCTTGTCTTGTCTTGTCTTGTCTTGTCTTGTCTTGTCTTGTCTTGTCTTGTCTTGTCTTGTCTTGTCTTGTCTTGTCTTGTCTTGTCTTGTCTTGTCTTGTCTTGTCTTGTCTTGTCTTGTCTTGTCTTGTCTTGTCTTGTCTTGTCTTGTCTTGTCTTGTCTTGTCTTGTCTTGTCTTGTCTTGTCTTGTCTTGTCTTGTTTTGCTTTGTCTTGTCTTGTCTTGTCTTGTCTTGTCTTGTCATGTCGTGTGTTGTGTTGTTTTGTCTTGTCTTGTTGTGTATTGTCATGTCTTATATTGTCTTGTCTTGTCTTGTCTTGTCATGTCATGTCGTATGTTGTGTTGTTTTGTCTTGTGCTGCTTTGTCCTGTCTTGTCTTGTCATGTCGTGTGTTGTATTGTTTTGTCTTGTCTTGTCTTGTGTTGTGATGTCATGTCGTGTGCTGTGTTGTTTTGTCTTGTCTTGTCTTGTCTTGTCCTGTCCTGTCCTGTCTTGTCTTGTCTTGTCTTGTCTTGCCTTATCTTGCCTTGTCTTGTCTTGTCTGGTCTTGTCTTGTCTTGTCATGTCTTGTCTTGTCTTGTCTTGTTTTGCTTTGTCTTGTATTGTCTTGTTTTCTCATGTAATGTCATGTCGTGTGTTGTGTTGTTTTGTCTTGTCTTGTCATGTCATGTCATGTCGTGTCTTGTGTTGCTTTGTCTTGTCTTGTCTTGTCTTGTCTTGTCATGTCGTGTGTTGTGTTGTTTTGTCTTGTCTTGTTGTGTATTGTCATGTCTTATATTGTCTTGTCTTGTCTTGTCTTGTCATGTCATGTCATGTCGTGTGTTGTGTTGTTTTGTCTTGTGCTGCTTTGTCCTGCCTTGTCTTGTCATGTCATGTTGTGTTGTTTTGTCTTGTCTTGTCTTGTCTTGTCTTGTCTTGTCTTGTCTTGTCTTGTCATGTCGTGTGTTGTGTTGTTTTGTCTTGTCTTGTGTTGTCATGTCTTATCTTGTCTTGTCATGTCATGTCTTGTCTTGTCTTGTCTTGTCTTGTCGTGTGTTGTGCTGTTTTGTCTTGTCTTGTTGTGTATTGTCATGTCTTATATTGTCTTGTCTTGTCTTGTCATGTCATGTCGTATGTTGTGTTGTTTTGTCTTGTGCTGCTTTGTCCTGTCTTGTCTTGTCATGTCATGTTGTGTTGTTTTGTCTTGTGCTGCTTTGTCCTGTCTTGTCTTGCCTTGTCATATCGTGTGTTGTGTTGTTTTGTCTTGTCTTGTCTTGTTTTGTCTTGTCATGTCTTGTCTTGTCTTGTCTTGTCTTGTCTTGTCTTGTCTTGTCTTGTCTTGTCTTGTCTTGTCTTGTCTTGTCTTGTCGTGTGTTGTGTTGTTTTGTCTTGTCTTGTGTTGTTTTGTCTTGTCTTGTCATGTCATGTCATGTCGTGTCTTGTGTTGCTTTGTCTTGTCTTGTCTTGTCTTGTCATGTCGTGTGTTGTGTTGTTTTGTCTTGTCTTGTTGTGTATTGTCATGTCTTATATTGTATTGTCTTGTCTTGTCTTGTCATGTCATGTCATGTCGTGTGTTGTGTTGTTTTGTCTTGTCTTGTTTTGTCTTGTCATGTCATGTCTTGTCTTGTCTTGTCTGGTCTTGTCTTGTCTTGTCTTGTCTTGTCTTGTCATGTCTTGTCTTGTCTTGTCTTGTCTTGTCTTGCCTTAGCTTGCCTTGTCTTGTCTTGTCTGGTCTTGTCTTGTCTTCTCTTGTCTTGTCTTGTCTTGTATTGTCATGTCTTGTCTTGTCTTGTCTTGTCTTGTCTTGTCTTGTCTTGTCTTGTCTTGTCTTGTCTTGTCTTGTCTTGTCTTGTCTTGTCTTGTCTTGTCTTGTCTTGTCTTGTCTTGTCTTGCCTTATCTTACCTTGCCTTGTCTTGTCTGGTCTTGTCTTGTCCTGTCCTGTCCTGTCTTGTCTTGTCATGTCTTGTCATGTCATGTCATGTCATGTCATGTCGTGTGTTGTGTTGTGTTGTCTTGTTTTGTCTTGTCATGTCATGTCATGTCATGTCGTGTGTTGTGTTGTGTTGTCTTATTTTGTCTTGTCATGTCATGTCATGTCTTGTCTTGTCTTGTCTTGTCTTGTCTTGTCTTGTTTTGTCTTGTCTTGTCTTGTCTTGTTTTGTCTTGTCATGTCTTGTCTTGACTTGTCTTGTCTTGTCTTGTCTTGTCTTGTCTTGTCTTGTCTTGTCTTGTCTTGTCTTGTCTTGTCTTGTCTTGTCTTGTCTTGTCTTGTCTTGTCTTGTCTTGTCTTGTCTTGTCTTGTCTTGTCTTGTCTTGTCTTGTCTTGTCTTGTCTTGTCTTGTCTTGTCTTGTCTTGTCTTGTCTTGTCTTATCTTGTCTTGTCTTGTCTTGTCTTGTCTTGTCTTGTGTTGTGATGTCATGTCGTGTGTTGTGTTGTTTTGTCTTGTCATGTCTTATATTGTCTTGTCTTGTGATGTCATGTCGTGTGTTGTGTTGTTTTGTCTTGTATTGTCTTGTCTTGTCTTGTCTTGTTTTGTCTTGTCTTGTCTTGTCTTGTCTTGTCTTGTCTTGTCTTGTCATGTCGTGTGTTGTGTTGTGTTGTTTTGTCATGTCTTGTCATGTCTTATATTGTCTTGTCTTGTCTTGTCTTGTGTTGTGATGTCATGTCGTGTGTTGTGTTGTTTTGTCTTGTCATGTCTTATATTGTCTTGTCTTGTGATGTCATGTCGTGTGTTGTGTTGTTTTGTCTTGTATTGTCTTGTCTTGTCTTGTCTTGTTTTGTCTTGTCTTGTCTTGTCTTGTCTTGTCTTGTCTTGTCATGTCATGTCATGTCATACGTGTGTTGTGTTGTTTTGTCTTGTCTTATTTTGTCTTGTCATGTCTTATCTTGTCTCGTCTTGTCTTGTCTTGTATTGTCTTGTCTTTTCTTGTCTTGTCTTGTCGTGTCTTGTCTTATCTTGTCTTGTCTTGTCTTGTCTTGTCTTGTCTTGTCTTGTCTTGTCCTGTCCTGTCCTGTCTTGTCTTGTCATGTCATGTCATGTCATGTCGTGTGTTGTGTTGTGTTGTTTTGTCTTGTCTTGTCATGTCTTATATTGTCTTGTCTTGTCTTGTCTTGTGTTGTGATGTCATGTCGTGTGTTGTGTTGTTTTGTCTTGTCTTGTCTTGTCTTGTCTTGTCCTGTCCTGTCCTGTCTTGTCTTGTCTTGTCTTGTCTTGTCTTGTCTTGTCTTGTCTCGTCTCGTCTTGTCTTGTCTTGTCTTCTCCTGTCCTGACGTGTGTTCTGTTGTTTTGTCTTGTCTTGTTTTGTCTTGTCTTGCTTTGTCTTGTCATGTCTTATCTTGTCTTGTCTTGTCTTGTCCTGTCCTCTCGTGTGTTGTGTTGTTTTGTCTTGTCTTGTCTTGTCTTGTCTTGTCCTGTCCTGTCCTGTCTTGTCTTGTCTTGTCTTGTCTTGCCTTATCTTGCCTTGTCTTGTCTTGTCTTGTCATGTCTTGTCTTGTCTTGTTTTGTCTTGTCTTGTATTGTCTTGTTTTCTCATGTAATGTCATGTCGTGTGTTGTGTTGTTTTGTCTTGTCTTGTGTTGTTTTGTCTTGTATTGTCATGTCATGTCATGTCGTGTCTTGTGTTGCTTTGTCTTGTCTTGTCTTGTCTTGTCATGTCGTGTGTTGTGTTGTTTTGTCTTGTCTTGTTGTGTATTGTCATGTCTTATATTGTCTTGTCTTGTCTTGTCTTGTCATGTCATGTCGTGTGTTGTGTTGTTTTGTCTTGTCTTGTTTTGTCTTGTCATGTCAACACTTAAAAGAAAAGTTAAGGTTTTTAGAAACATGACTAATAATGAAATAGAAAAGCTTGTAAATGAGAAAAGGCAAGCGAGACGTGAATGGCAGTTAAGTCGTTCCCCTTCTACTCTGCGTCAACTGAAATCGGCTGCACGTAAGTTAAAAAAAGCACTTAAACGCGATGAAGAATACAATACTAAAAATTATATAAAGCACCTGTGTCCAAATTCTAGCAAGAAAAACTCCCTTTGGAAAGCCCAAAAGTATTTTAAGCCTCCAGTAGATTCCAAGATGCCTATAAGACAGTCGAATGGTAATTGGGCGCGCAGTAATGAGGAAAAGGCAAATTGCTTTGCAAATCACCTTGAAAAGGTATTTCAACCCAATGTACCAAAAAACAACTTTAAGTTGCCAACTTTGCCCAATATTGCAAACGAGTCAAGCGTGTCTATTAGGACGTCTACTTATGAAATTATCAAGATCCTAAAAGAGCTAAATCCGAAAAAGTCTTCAGGACACGATAATATTACTCCAAAAATGTTAATTGAGTTGCCAAATATTGCTATATCAGTGCTCTCTTTGCTCTTTAATGCAATTCTTGGTTTCGGGTACAATCCAATTTCGTGGAAAAAGTCGCAGATCATCATGATAGATAAACCTGGAAAAGACTTAACACAACCATCTTCCTACAGACCAATAAGTCTCTTACCATGTCTTTCCAAAATATTCGAAAAAGTTTTACTATCAAAAATGTCTCCTTTCCTCCACGAAAATAATATAATACCAACCCATCAATTCGGGTTTCGTGCTAAACATGGCACAGTAGAGCAAGTGAATAGAATTACAAACGAAATCAGGAAAGCATTCGAGCACAGAGAGTACTGTTCAGCTATTTTTCTCGATGTAGCTCAGGCGTTCGATAAGGTCTGGCATGAAGGCCTTTTATGGAAAATCAAAAACGTTTTACCTTACGAATTGCATAAAACATTGGAGTCATATTTAAGAAATAGGAAATTTACGGTTAAAGTAGCAGATTTTATATCAGAAGAACGAGCAATAAGGGCCGGTGTACCTCAGGGCAGTGTATTAGGCCCCACTCTGTACATAATATATACAGCAGACCTTCCAATAGCTAACAACGTATTGACATCCACTTTTGCGGATGACACAGCCATAGTAAGCCGAAACAAATGCCCCATTAGAGCATCAAGAGTATTAGAGGAGCACTTAACTTGTGTCGAAGAATGGCTAGCCAACTGGCGTATAAAAATTAATGAGCAAAAATGCAAGCATGTTACATTTTCTCTAAGGCCAGAAACATGTCGGACAATTAAAATAAACAATGTGGGAGTACCCCAAGCGAATGAAGTAACTTATCTTGGGATTCACCTGGATCGAAGGCTTACGTGGCGGAAACATATAGCGAGTAGAGTAACTTGCATGAAGTTAAGAGCAGCAAATTTAAATTGGCTTCTAAACAAAAATTCTAAACTTAGCCTAGACAACAAAGTCCTGTTATACAATGCAATCATAAAACCGATTTGGATGTATGGTATTCAACTGTGGGGTACGACCTGTGCAACCAACATTGATATAATTCAGAGATTCCAATCTAAAATGCTTAGAACAATAACGGGTTCACCATGGTACATGCGTAATGAAAATATCCATAAGGATCTTGATATTCCTATGGTAAAGAAGGAAATAGAGGACAGCAGAAAGAAATATATTTCTAAACTTCGTGAACATCCAAACCCATTGGCAAACGCCTTGGTACATTCCAATCAAACTCGTTTAAAAAGAAGAGATCTACCTGCCTACTAAAGAGCAACGTTCTGCCAAAAAGCTCAAACACATTCTTGAGCTTACTTAGTTGTAAATAGATTTAAGATTTTAATACTTATTGTTAGGCTTTAAACAAAGCAGATTCAATAAATAAAGAAATATTGAAAAAAAAAAAAAAAAATGTCTTGTCTTGTCTTGTCTGGTCTTGTCTTGTCTTGTCTTGTCTTGTCTTGTCATGTCTTGTCTTGTCTTGTCTTGTCTTGTCTTGCCTTATCTTGCCTTGTCTTGTCTTGTCTGGTCTTGTCTTGTCTTGTCATGTCTTGTCTTGTCTTGTCTTGTCTTGTCTTGTCTTGTCTTGTCTTGTCTTGTCTTGTCTTGTCTTGTCTTGTCTTGTCTTGTCTTGTCTTGTCTTGTCTTGTCTTGTCTTGTCTTGTCTTGTCTTGTCTTGTCTTGTCTTGCCTTATCTTGCCTTGTCTTGTCTTGTCTTGTCTTGTCTGGTCTTGTCTTGTCCTGTCCTGTCCTGTCTTGTCTTGTAATGTCTTGTCATGTCATGTCATGTCATGTCATGTCGTGTGTTGTGTTGTGTTGTCTTGTTTTGTCTTGTCATGTCATGTCATGTCTTGTCTTGTCTTGTCTTGTCTTGTCTTGTCTTGTTTTGTCTTGTCATGTCTTGTCTTGTCTTGTCTTGTCTTGTCTTGTCTTGTTTTTTCTTGTCATGTCTTGTCTTGACTTGTCTTGTCTTGTCTTGTCTTGTCTTGTCTTGTCTTGTCTTGTCTTGTCTTGTTTTGTCTTGTCTTGTCTTGTCTTGTCTTGTCATGTCTTGTCTTGCCTTGTCTTGTCTTGTCTTGTTTTGTCTTGTCTTGTCTTGTCTTGTCTTGTCTTGTCTTGTCTTGTCTTGTCTTGTCTTGTCTTGTCTTGTCTTGTCTTGTCTTGTCTTGTCTTGTCTTGTCTTGTCTTGTCTTGTCTTGTCTGGTCTTGTCTTGTCTTGACTTGTCTTGTCTTGTCTTGTCTTGTCTTGTCATGTCTTGTCTTGTCTTGTCTTGTCTTGTCTTGTCTTGTCTTGTCTTGTCTTGTCTTGTCTTGTCTTGTCTTGTCTTGTCTTGTCTTGTCTTGCCTTATCTTGCCTTGTCTTGTCTTGTCTTGTCTTGTCTTGTCTTGTCTTGTCTTGTCTTGTCTTGTCTTGTCTTGTCTTGTCTTGTCTTGTCTTGTCTTGTCTTGTCTTGCCTTGTCTTGTCTTGTTTGGTCTTGTCTTGTCTTGTCTTGTCTTGTCTTGTCTTGTCTTGTCATGTCTTGTCTTGTCTTGTCTTGTCTTGTCTTGTCTTGTCTTGTCTTGTCTTGTCTTGTCTTGTCTTGTCTTGTCTTGCCTTATCTTGCCTTGTCTTGTCTTGTCTGGTCTTGTCTTGTCCTGTCCTGTCCTGTCTTGTCTTGTAATGTCTTGTCATGTCATGTCATGTCATGTCATGTCGTGTGTTGTGTTGTGTTGTCTTGTTTTGTCTTGTCATGTCATGTCATGTCATGTCATGTCGTGTGTTGTGTTGTGTTCTCTTGTCTTGTCTTGTCTTGTCTTGTCTTGTCTTGTCTTGTCTTGTTTTGTCTTGTCTTGTCTTGTCTTGTCTTGTCTTGTCTTGTCTTGTCTTGTCTTGTCTTGTCTTGTCTTGTCTTGTCTTGTCTTGTCTTGTCTTGTCTTGTCTTGTCTTGTCTTGTCTTGTCTTGTCTTGTCTTGTCTTGTCTTGTCTTGTCTTGTCTTGTCTTGTCTTGTCTTGTCTTGTCTTGTCTTGTCTTGTCTGGTCTTGTCTTGTCTTGTCTTGTCTTGTCTTGTCTTGTCTTGTCTTGTCTTGTCTTGTCTTGTCTTGTCTTGTCTTGTCTTGTCTTGTCATGTCTGGTCTTGTCTTGTCTTGTCTTGTCTGGTCTTATCTTGTCTTGTCTTGTCTTGTCTTGTCTTGTTTTGTCTTGTCTTGTCTTGTCTTGTCTTGTCTTGTGATGTCATGTCGTGTGTTGTGTTGTTTTGTCTTGTCTTGTCTTGTCTTGTCTTGTCTTGTCTTGTCTTGTCTTGTCTTGTCTTGTCTTGTCTTGTCTTGTCTTGTCTTGTTTTGTCTTGTCTTATCTTGTCTTGTCTTGTCTTGTCTTGTCTTGTCTTGTCTTGTCTAGTCTTGTCTTGTCTTGTCTTGTCTTGTCTTGTCATGTCATGTCGTGCGTTGTGTTGTTTTGTCTTGTCTTGTTTTGGCTTGTCATGTCATGTCTTGTCTTGTCATGTCGTGCGTTGTGTTGTTTTGTCTTGTCTTGTTTTGTCTTGTCATGTCTTGTCTTGTCTTGTCTTGTCTTGTCTTGTCTTGTCTTGTCTTGTCTTGTCTTGTCTTGTCTTGTCTTGTCTTGTCTTGTCTTGTCTTGTCTTGTCTTGCCTTATCTTGCCTTGTCTTGTCTTGTCTGGTCTTGTCTTGTCTTGCCTTATGTTGCCTTGTCTTGTCTTGTCTGGTCTTGTCTTGTCTTGTCTTGTCTTGTCTTGTCTTGTCATGTCTGGTCTTGTCTTGTCTTGTCTGGTCTTATCTTGTCTTGTCTTGTCTTGTCTTGTCTTGTCATGTCTGGTCTTGTCTTGTCTTGTCTTGTCTTGTCTTGTCTTGTCTTGTCTTGTCTTGTCTTGTCTTGTCTTGTCTTGTCTTGTCTTATCTTGTCTTGTCTTGTCTTGTCTTGTCTTGTCTTGTCTTGTCTTGTCTTGTCTTGTCTTGTCTTGTCTTGTCTTATCTTGTCTTGTCTTGTCTTGTCTTGTCTTGTCTTGTCTTGTCTTGTCTTGTCTTGTCTTGTCTTGTCTTGTCTTGTCTTGTCTTGTTTTGTCTTGTCTTGTCTTGTCTTGTCTTGTCTTGTCTTGTTTTGTCTTGTCTTGTCTTGTCTTGTCTTGTCTTGTCTTGTCTTGTCTTGTCCTGTCTTGTCTTGTCATGTCATGTCATGTCATGTCATGTGTTGTGTTGTGTTGTCTTGTCTTGTCTTGTCTTGTCTTGTCTTGTCTTGTCTTGTCTTTTCTTTTCTTGTCTTGTCTTGTCTTGTCTGGTCTTATCTTGTCTTGTCTTGTCCTGTCCTGTCTTGTCTTGTCTTTTCTTGTCTTGTCTTGTCTTTTCTTGTCTTGTCCTGTCATTTTATGTCATGTGTTGTGTTGTTTTGTCTTGTCTTGTCTTGTCTTGTCTTGTCTTGTTTTGTCTTGTCTTGTTTTGTCTTGTCTTGTCTGGTCTTATTTTGTCTTGTCTTGTCCTGTCCTGTCTTGTCTTGTCTTGTCTTTTCTTGTCTTGTCTTGTCTTGTCTTGTCTTGTCTTGTCTGGTCTTATCTTGTCTTGTCTTGTCCTGTCCTGTCTTGTCTTGTCTTTTCTTTTCTTGTCTTGTCTTGTCTTGTCTTTTCTTGTCTTGTCCTGTCATTTCATGTCATGTGTTGTGTTGTTTTGTCTTGTCTTGTCTTGTCTTGTCTTGTCTTGTCTTGTCTTGTCTTGTCTTGTCTTGTCTTGTCTTGTCTTGTCTTGTCTTGTCTTGTCTTGTCTTGTCTTGTCTTGTCTTGTCTTGTCTTGTCTTGTCTTGTCTTGTCTTGTCTTGTCTTGTCTTGTCTTGTCTTGTCTTGTCTTGTCTTGTCTTGTCTTGTCTTGTCTTGTCTTGTCTTGTCTTGTCTTGTCTTGTCTTGTCTTGTCTTGTCTTGTCTTGTCTTGTCTTGTCTTGTCTTGTCTTGTCTTGTCTTGTCTTGTCTTGTCATGTCTGGTCTTGTCTTGTCTTGTCTGGTCTTATCTTGTCTTGTCTTGTCTTGTCTTGTCTTGTTTTGTCTTGTCTTGTCTTGTCTTGTCTTGTCTTGTGATGTCATGTCGTGTGTTGTGTTGTTTTGTCTTGTCTTGTCTTGTCTTGTCTTGTCTTGTCTTGTCTTGTCTTGTCTTGTCTTTCTCTTGTCTTGTCTTGTCTTGTTTTGTCTTGTCTTATCTTGTCTTGTCTTGTCTTGTCTTGTCTTGTCTTGTCTTGTCTAGTCTTGTCTTGTCTTGTCTTGTCTTGTCTTGTCATGTCATGTCGTGCGTTGTGTTGTTTTGTCTTGTCTTGTTTTGGCTTGTCATGTCATGTCTTGTCTTGTCATGTCGTGCGTTGTGTTGTTTTGTCTTGTCTTGTTTTGTCTTGTCATGTCTTGTCTTGTCTTGTCTTGTCTTGTCTTGTCTTGTCTTGTCTTGTCTTGTCTTGTCTTGTCTTGTCTTGTCTTGTCTTGTCTTGTCTTGTCTTGTCTTGTCTTATCTTGCCTTGTCTTGTCTTGTCTGGTCTTGTCTTGTCTTGCCTTATGTTGCCTTGTCTTGTCTTGTCTGGTCTTGTCTTGTCTTGTCTTGTCTTGTCTTGTCATGTCTGGTCTTGTCTTGTCTTGTCTGGTCTTATCTTGTCTTGTCTTGTCTTGTCTTGTCTTGTCATGTCTGGTCTTGTCTTGTCTTGTCTTGTCTTGTCTTGTCTTGTCTTGTCTTGTCTTGTCTTGTCTTATCTTGTCTTGTCTTGTCTTGTCTTGTCTTGTCTTGTCTTGTCTTGTCTTGTCTTGTCTTGTCTTGTCCTGTCTTGTCTTGTCTTATCTTGTCTTGTCTTGTCTTGTCTTGTCTTGTCTTGTCTTGTCTTGTCTTGTCTTGTCTTGTCTTGTCTTGTCTTGTCTTGTCTTGTCTTGTCTTGTCTTGTCTTGTCTTGTCTTGTCTTCTCTTCTCATGTCTTGTCTTGTCTTGTTTTGTCTTGTCTTGTCTTGTCTTGTCTTGTCTTGTTTTGTCTTGTCTTGTCTTGTCTTGTCTTGTCTTGTCTTGTCTTGTCTTGTCTTGTCCTGTCTTGTCTTGTCATGTCATGTCATGTCATGTCATGTGTTGTGTTGTGTTGTCTTGTCTTGTCTTGTCTTGTCTTGTCTTGTCTTGTCTTGTCTTGTCTTGTCTTTTCTTTTCTTGTCTTGTCTTGTCTTGTCTGGTCTTATCTTGTCTTGTCTTGTCCTGTCCTGTCTTGTCTTGTCTTTTCTTGTCTTGTCTTGTCTTTTCTTGTCTTGTCCTGTCATTTTATGTCATGTGTTGTGTTGTTTTGTCTTGTCTTGTCTTGTCTTGTCTTGTCTTGTTTTGTCTTGTCTTGTCTTGTCTTGTCTTGTCTGGTCTTATTTTGTCTTGTCTTGTCCTGTCCTGTCTTGTCTTGTCTTGTCTTTTCTTGTCTTGTCTTGTCTTGTCTTGTCTTGTCTGGTCTTATCTTGTCTTGTCTTGTCCTGTCCTGTCTTGTCTTGTCTTTTCTTGTCTTGTCTTGTCTTTTCTTGTCTTGTCCTGTCATTTCATGTCATGTGTTGTGTTGTTTTGTCTTGTCTTGTCTTGTCTTGTTTTGTCTTGTCTTGTTTTGTCTTGTCTTGTCTTTTCTTGTCTTGTCTTGTCTTGTCTTTTCTTGTCTTGTCCTGTCATTTCATGTCATGTGTTGTGTTGTTTTGTCTTGTCTTGTCTTGTCTTGTTTTGTCTTGTCTTGTTTTGTCTTGTCTTGTCTTTTCTTGTCTTGTCTTGTCTTGTCTTGTCTTGTCTTGTCTTGTCTTGTCTGGTCTTATTTTGTCTTGTCTTGTCCTGTCCTGTCCTGTCTTGTCTTGTCTTTTCTTGTCTTGTCTTGTCTTGTCTTTTCTTGTCTTTTCCTGTCATGTCATGTCATGTGTTGTGTTGTTTTGTCTTGTCTTGTCTTGTCTTGTCTTGTCTTGTCTTGTCTTGTCTTGTCTTGTCTTGTCTTGTCTTGTCTTGTCTTGTCTTGTCTTGTCTTGTCTTGTCTTGTCTTGTCTTGTCTTGTCTTGTCTTGTCTTGTCTTGTCTTGTCTTGTCTTGTCTTGTCTTGTCTTGTCTTGTCTTGTCTTGTCTTGTCTTGTCTTGTCTTGTCTTGTCTTGTCTTGTCTTGTCTTGTCTTGTCTTGTCTTGTCTTGTCTTGTCTTGTCTTGTCTTGTCTTGTCTTGTCTTGTCTTGTCTTGTCTTGTCTTGTCTTGTCTTGTCTTGTTTTGTCTTGTCTTGTCTTGTCTTGTCTTGTCTTGTCTTGTCATGTCATGTCATGTCATGTCATGTCATGTCATACGTGTGTTGTGTTGTTTTGTCTTGTCTTGTCTTGTCTTGTCTTGTCTTGTCTTGTATTGTCATGTCTTATATTGTCTGGTCTTATCTTGTCTTGTCTTGTCTTGTCTTGTCTTGTCTTGACTTGTCTTGTCTTGTCTTGTCTTGTCTTGTCTTGTATTGTCATGTCTTATATTGTCTGGTCTTATCTTGTCTTGTCTTGTCTTGTCTTGTCTTGTCTTGTCTTGACTTGTCTTGTCTTGTCTTGTCTTGTCTTGTCTTGTCTTGTCTTGTCTTGTCTTGTCTTGTCTTGTCTTGTCTTGTCTTGTCTTGTCTTGTCTTGTCTTGTCTTGTCTTGTCTTGTCTTGTCTTGTCTTGTCTTGTCTTTTCTTGTCTTGTCTTGTTTTGTCTTGTCTTGTCTTGTCTTGTCTTGTCTGGTCTTGTCTGGTCTTGTCTTGTCTTGTCTTGTCTTGTCTTGTCTTGTCTTGTCTTGTCTTGTCTAGTCTTGTCATGTCATGTCATGTCATACGTGTGTTGTGTTGTTTTGTCTTGTCTTGTCTTGTCTTGTCTTGTCTTGTCTTGTCTTGTCTTATCTTGTCTTGTCTTGTCTTGTCTTGTCTTGTCTTGTCTTGTCTTGTCTTGTCTTATCTTGTCTTGTCTTGTCTTGTCTTGTATTGTCAAGTCTTATATTGTCTGGTCTTATCTTGTCTTGTCTTGTCTTGTCCTGTCCTGTCTTGTCTTGTCTTTTCTTGTCTTTTCTTGTCTTGTCCTGTCATGTCATGTCATGTGTTGTGTTGTTTTGTCTTGTCTTGTCTTGTCTTGTCTTGACTTGTCTTGTCTTGTCTTGTCTTGTCTTGTCTTGTCTTGTCTTGTCTTGTCTTGTCTTGTCTTGTCTTGTCTTGTCTTGTCTTGTCTTGTCTTGTCTTGTCTTGTCTTGTCTTGTCTTGTCTTGTCTTGTCTTGTCTTGTCTTGTCTTGTCTTGTCTTGTCTTGTCTTGTCTTGTCTTGTCTTGTCTTGTCTTGTCTTGTCTTGTCTTGTCTTGTCTTGTCTTGTCTTGTCTTGTCTTGTCTTGTCTTGTCTTGTCTTGTCTTGTCTTGTCTTGTCTTGTCTTGTCTTGTCTTGTCTTGTCTTGTCTTGTCTTGTCTTGTCTTGTCTTGTCTTGTCTTGTCTTGTCTTGTCTTGTCTTGTCTTGTCTTGTCTTGTCTTGTCTTGTCTTGTCTTGTCTTGTCTTGTCTTGTCTTGTCTTGTCTTGTCTTGTCTTGTCTTGTCTTGTCTTGTCTTGTCTTGTCTTGTCTTGTCTTGTCTTGTCTTGTCTTGTCTTGTCTTGTCTTGTCTTGTCTTGTCCTGTCATGTGTTGTGTTGTTTTGTCTTGTCTTGTCTTGTCTTGTCTTGTCTTGTGTTGTCTTGTCTTGTCATGTCTTATCTTGTCTTGTCTTGTCTTGTCTTGTCTTGTCTTGTCTTGTCTTGTCTTGTCTTGTCTTGTCTTGTCTTGTCTTGTCTTGTCTTGTCTTGTCTTGTCTTGTCATGTCATGTCATGTCATACGTGTGTTGTGTTGTTTTGTCTTGTCTTGTCTTGTCTTGTCTTGTCTTGTGTTGTCTTGTCTTGTCATGTCTTATCTTGTCTTGTCTTGTCTTGTCTTGTCTTGTCTTGTCTTGTCTTGTCTTGTCTTGTCTTGTCTTGTCTTGTCTTGTCTTGTCTTGTCTTGTCTTGTCTTATCTTGTCTTGTCTTGTCTTGTCTTGTATTGTCATGTCTTATATTGTCTGGTCTTATCTTGTCCTGTCCTGTCTTGTCTTGTCTTTTCTTGTCTTGTCTTTTCTTGTCTTGTCCTGTCATTTCATGTCATGTGTTGTGTTGTTTTGTCTTGTCTTGTCTTGTCCTGTCTTGTCTTGTTTTGTCTTGTCTTGTTTTGTCTTGTCTTGTCTTTTCTTGTCTTGTCTTGTCTTGTCTTGTCTTGTCTTGTCTGGTCTTATTTTGTCTTGTCTTGTCCTGTCCTGTCTTGTCTTGTCTTTTCTTGTCTTGTCTTGTCTTGCCTTTTCTTGTCCTGTCTTGTCATGTCATGTGTTGTGTTGTTTTGTCTTGTCTTGTCTTGTCTTGTCTTGTCTTGTCTTGTCTTGTCTTGTCTTGTCTTGTCTTGTCTTGTCTTGTCTTGTCTTGTCTTGTCTTGTTTTGTCTTGTCTTGTCTTGTCTTGTCTTGTCTTGTCTTGTCTTGTCTTGTCTTGTCTTGTCTTGTCTTGTCTTGTCTTGACAAAACAACACAACGCACGACATGACATGACAAGACAAGACAAGACAAGACAAGACAAGACAAGACCAGACAAGACCAGACAAGACAAGACAAGAAAAAACAAGACAAAACAAGACAAGACAAGACAAGACAAGACAAGACAAGACAAGACAAGACAAGACAAGACAAGACAAAACAACACAACACACGACAGGACAAGACAAGACAAGACAAGACAAGACAAGACAAGACAAGACAAGACAAGACAAGACAAGACAAGACAAGACAAGACAAAACAAGACAAGACAAGACAAGACAAGACAAGACAAGACAATTAAAGACAAGACAAGACAAAACAACACAACACATGACATGACATGACAGGACAAGACAAGACAAGACAAGACAAGACAAGACAATACATGACAAGACAAAACAACACAACACACGACATGATATGACATGACAAGACAAGACAATATAAGACATGACAATACAAGACAAGACAAGACAAGATAAGACATGACAAGACAAAACAACACAACACACGTATGACATGACATGACATGACAAGACAAGACAAGACAAGACAAGACAAGACAAGACCAGACAAGACCAGACAAGACAAGACAAGACAAAACAAGACAAAACAAGACAAGACAAGACAAGACAAGACAAGACAAGACAAGACAAGACAAGACAAGACAAGACAAAACAAGACAAGACAAGACCAAACAAAACAAGACAAGACAAAACAACACAACACATGACATGACATGACAGGACAAGACAAGAAAAGACAAGACAAGTCAGGACAGGACAAGACAAGACAAGATAAGACCTTGTTTGGTCTTGTCTTGTCTTGTCTTGTTTTGTCTTGTCTTGTCTTGTCTTGTCTTGTCTTGTCTTGTCTTGTCTTGTCTTGTCTTGTCTTGTCTTGTCTTGTCTTGTCTTGTCTTGTCTTGACTTGTCTTGTCTTGTCTTGTCTTGTCATGTCTTGTCTTGTATGACATATGTCATGTCATGTGTTGTGTTGTGTTGACTTGTCTTGTCTTGTCTTGTCTTGTCTTGTCTTGTCTTGTCATGTCGTGCGTTGTGTTGTTTTGTCTTGTCTTGTTTTGTCTTGTCATGTCATGTCTTGTCTTGTCTTGTCTTGTCTTGTCTTGTCTTGTCATGTCATGTCATGTCATGTCATGTGTTGTGTTGTGTTGTCTTGTCTTGTCTTGTCTTGTCTTGTCTTGTCTTGTCTTGTCTTGCCTTATCTTGCCTTGTCTTGTCTTGTCATGTCATGTCATGTCATGTCATGTCATACGTGTGTTGTGTTGTTTTGTCTTGTCTTGTCTTGTCTTGTCTTGTCTTATCTTGTCTTGTCTTGTCTTGTCTTGTCTTTTCTTGTCTTGTCTTGTCTTGTCTTGTCTTGTCTTGTCTTGTCATGTCATGTCATGTCATGTCATGTGTTGTGTTGTGTTGTCTTGTCTTGTTTTGTCTTGTCTTGTCTTGTCTTGTCTTGCCTTATCTTGCCTTGTCTTGTCTTGTCATGTCATGTCATGTCATGTCATGTCATACGTGTGTTGTGTTGTTTTGTCTTGTCTTGTCTTGTCTTGTCTTGTCTTGTTTTGTCTTGTCATGTCATGTCATGTCTTGTCTTGTCTTGTCTTGTCTTGTCTTGTCATGTCATGTCATGTCATGTCATGTGTTGTGTTGTGTTGTCTTGTCTTGTCTTGTCTTCTCTTGTCTTGTCTTGTCTTGTGTTGTCTTGTCTTGTCTTGTCTTGTCTTGTCTTGTCTTGTCTTGTCATGTCATGTCATGTCATGTCATGTCATGTCATACGTGTGTTGTGTTGTTTTGTCTTGTCTTGTCTTGTCTTGTCTTGTCTTGTCTTGTCTTGTCCTGTCTTATCTTGTCTTGTCTTGTCTTGTCTTGTATTGTCAAGTCTTATATTGTCTGGTCTTATCTTGTCTTGTCTTGTCTTGTCCTGTCCTGTCTTGTCTTGTCTTTTCTTGTCTTGTCTTGTCTTTTCTTGTCTTGTCCTGTCATGTCATGTCATGTGTTGTGTTGTTTTGTCTTGTCTTGTTTTGTCTTGTCTTGTCTTGTCTTGTCTTATCTTGTCTTGTCTTGTCTTGTCTTGTCTTGTCTTGTCTTGTCTTGTCTTGTTTTGTCTTGTCTTGTCTTGTCTTGTTTTGTCTTGTCTTGTCTTGTCTGGTCTTGTCTGGTCTTGTCTTGTCTTGTCTTGTCTTGTCTTGTCTTGTCTTGTCTTGTCTTGTCTTGTCTTGTCATGTCATGTCATGTCATATGTGTGTTGTGTTGTTTTGTCTTGTCTTGTCTTGTCTTGTGTTGTCTTGTCTTGTCATGTCTTATCTTGTCTTGTCTTGTCTTGTCTTGTCTTGTCTTGTCTTGTCTTGTCTTGTCTTGTCTTGTCTTGTCTTGTCTTGTCTTGTCTTGTCTTATCTTGTCTTGTCTTGTCTTGTCTTGTATTGTCATGTCTTATATTGTCTGGTCTTATCTTGTCCTGTCCTGTCTTGTCTTGTCTTTTCTTGTCTTGTCTTGTCTTTTCTTGTCTTGTCCTGTCATTTCATGTCATGTGTTGTGTTGTTTTGTCTTGTCTTGTCTTGTCCTGTCTTGTCTTGTTTTGTCTTGTCTTGTTTTGTCTTGTCTTGTCTTTTCTTGTCTTGTCTTGTCTTGTCTTGTCTTGTCTTGTCTGGTCTTATTTTGTCTTGTCTTGTCCTGTCCTGTCTTGTCTTGTCTTTTCTTGTCTTGTCTTGTCTTGCCTTTTCTTGTCCTGTCATGTCATGTCATGTGTTGTGTTGTTTTGTCTTGTCTTGTCTTGTCTTGTCTTGTCTTGTCTTGTCTTGTCTTGTCTTGTCTTGTCTTGTCTTGTCTTGTCTTGTCTTGTCTTGTCTTGTCTTGTCTTGTCTTGTCTTGTCTTGTCTTGTCTTGTCTTGTCTTGTCTTGTCTTGTCTTGTCTTGTCTTGTCTTGTCTTGTCTTGTCTTGTCTTGTCTTGTCTTGTCTTGTCTTGTCTTGTCTTGTCATGTCATGTCATGTCATGTCATGTGTTGTGTTGTCTTGTCTTGTCTTGTATTGTCTTGTCTTGACAAAACAACACAACGCACGACATGACATGACAAGACAAGACAAGACAAGACAAGACAAGACAAGACCAGACAAGACCAGACAAGTCAAGACAAGACAAAACAAGACAAAACAAGACAAGACAAGACAAGACAAGACAAGACAAGACAAGACAAGACAAGACAAGACAAGACAAGACAAGACAAGACAAGACAAAACAACACAACACACGACAGGACAAGACAAGACAAGACAAGACAAGACAAGACAAGACAAGACAAGACAAGACAAGACAAGACAAAACAAGACAAGACAAGACAAGACAATACAAGACAAGACAAGACAAGACCGAACAAGACAAGACAAGACAAAACAACACAACACATGACATGACATGACAGGACAAGACAAGACAAGACAAGACAAGACAAGACAATACATGACAAGACAAAACAACACAACACACGACATGATATGACATGACAAGACAAGACAATATAAGACATGACAATACAAGACAAGACAAGACAAGATAAGACATGACAAGACAAAACAACACAACACACGTATGACATGACATGACATGACAAGACAAGACAAGACAAGACAAGACAAGACAAGACCAGACAAGACCAGACAAGACAAGACAAGACAAAACAAGACAAAACAAGACAAGACAAGACAAGACAAGACAAGACAAGACAAGACAAGACAAGACAAGACAAGACAAGACAAGACAAGACAAGACAAGACAAGACAAGACAAGACAAGACAAGACAAGACAAAACAAAACAAGACAAGACCAAACAAAACAAGACAAGACAAAACAACACAACACATGACATGACATGACAGGACAAGACAAGAAAAGACAAGACAAGACAGGACAGGACAAGACAAGACAAGGTAAGACCTTGTTTGGTCTTGTCTTGTCTTGTTTTGTCTTGTCTTGTCTTGTCTTGTCTTGTCTTGTCTTGTCTTGTCTTGTCTTGTCTTGTCTTGTCTTGTCTTGTCTTGTCTTGTCTTGTCTTGACTTGTCTTGTCTTGTCTTGTCTTGTCTTGTCTTGTATGACATATGTCATGTCATGTGTTGTGTTGTGTTGACTTGTCTTGTCTTTTCTTGTCTTGTCATGTCATGTGTTGTGTTGTTTTGTCTTGTCTTGTTTTGTTTGGTCTTGTCTTGTCTTGTTTTGTCTTGTCTTGTCTTGTCTTGTCTTGTCTTGTCTTGTCTTGTCTTGTCTTGTCTTGTCTTGTCTTGTCTTGTCTTGTCTTGTCTTGTCTTGTCTTGTCTTGTCTTGTCTTGTCTTGTCTTGTCTTGTCTTGTCTTGTCTTGTCTTGTATTGTCAAGTCTTATATTGTCTGGTCTTATCTTGTCTTGTCTTGTCCTGTCCTGTCTTGTCTTGTCTTTTCTTGTCTTGTCTTGTCTTTTCTTGTCTTGTCTTGTCTTGCCTTTTCTTGTCCTGTCATGTCATGTCATGTGTTGTGTTGTTTTGTCTTGTCTTGTCTTGTCTTGTCTTGTCTTGTCTTGTCTTGTCTTGTCTTGTCTTGTCTTGTCTTGTCTTGTCTTGTCTTGTCTTGTCTTGTCTTGTCTTGTCTTGTCTTGTCTTGTCTTGTCTTGTCTTGTCTTGTCTTGTCTTGTCTTGTTTTGTCTTGTCTTGTCTTGTCTTGTCTTGTCTTGTCTTGTCTTGTCTTGTCATGTCATGTCATGTCATGTCATGTGTTGTGTTGTCTTGTCTTGTCTTGTCTTGTCTTGTCTTGACAAAACAATACAACGCACGACATGACATGACAAGACAAGACAAGACAAGACAAGACAAGACAAGACCAGACAAGACCAGACAAGACAAGACAAGACAAAACAAGACAAAACAAGACAAGACAAGACAAGACAAGACAAGACAAGACAAGACAAGACAAGACAAAACAAGACAAGACAAGACAAGACAATTCAAGACAAGACAAGACAAGACCGAACAAGACAAGACAAGACAAGACAAAACAACACAACACATGACATGACATGACAGGACAAGACAAGACAAGACAAGACAAGACAAGACAATACATGACAAGACAAAACAACACAACACACGACATGATATGACATGACAAGACAAGACAATATAAGACATGACAATACAAGACAAGACAAGACAAGATAAGACATGACAAGACAAAACAACACAACACACGTATGACATGACATGACATGACAAGACAAGACAAGACAAGACAAGACAAGACAAGACCAGACAAGACCAGACAAGACAAGACAAGACAAAACAAGACAAAACAAGACAAGACAAGACAAGACAAGACAAGACAAGACAAGACAAGACAAAACAAGACAAGACAAGACAAGACAAGACAAGACAAGACAAGACAAAACAAGACAAGACAAGACCAAACAAAACAAGACAAAACAACACAACACATGACATGACATGACAGGACAAGACAAGAAAAGACAAGACAAGACAGGACAGGACAAGACAAGACAAGATAAGACCTTGTTTGGTCTTGTCTTGTCTTGTTTTGTCTTGTCTTGTCTTGTCTTGTCTTGTCTTGTCTTGTCTTGTCTTGTCTTGTCTTGTCTTGTCTTGTCTTGTCTTGACTTGTCTTGTCTTGTCTTGTCTTGTCTTGTCTTGTCTTGTATGACATATGTCATGTCATGTGTTGTGTTGTGTTGACTTGTCTTGTCTTGTCTTGTCATGTCGTGCGTTGTGTTGTTTTGTCTTGTCTTGTTTTGTCTTGTCATGTCATGTCTTGTCTTGTCTTGTCTTGTCTTGTCTTGTCTTGTCATGTCATGTCATGTCATGTCATGTGTTGTGTTGTGTTGTCTTGTCTTGTCTTGTCTTGTCTTGTCTTGTCTTGTCTTGCCTTATCTTGCCTTGTCTTGTCTTGTCTTGTCTTGTCTTGTCTTGTCTTGTCTTGTCTTGTCTTGTCTTGTCTTGTCTTGTCTTGTCTTGTCTTGTCTTGTCTTGTCTTGTCTTGTCTTCTTGTCTTGTCTTGTCTTGTCTTGTCTTGTCTTGTCTTGTGATGTCATGTCGTGTGTTGTGTTGTTTTGTCTTGTCTTGTCTTGTCTTGTCTTGTCTTGTCTTGTCTTGTCTTTTCTTTTCTTGTCTTGTCTTGTCTGGTCTTGTCTTGTCTTGTCTGGTCTTATCTTGTCTTGTCTTGTCCTGTCCTGTCTTGTCTTTTCTTGTCTTGTCTTGTCTTTTCTTGTCTTGTCCTGTCATGTCATGTCATGTGTTGTGTTGTTTTGTCTTGTCTTGTCTTGTCTTGTCTTGTCTTGTCTTGTCTTGTCTTGTCTTGTCTTGTCTTGTCTTGTTTTGTCTTGTTTTGTCTTGTCTTGTCTTGTCTTGTCTTGTCTGGTCTTGTCTGGTCTTGTCTTGTCTTGTCTTGTCTTGTCTTGTCTTGTCTTGTCTTGTCTTGTCTTGTCTTGTCATGTCATGTCATGTCATACGTGTGTTGTGTTGTTTTGTCTTGTCTTGTCTTGTCTTGTCTTGTCTTGTCTTATCTTGTCTTGTCTTGTCATGTCATGTCATACGTGTGTTGTGTTGTTTTGTCTTGTCTTGTCTTGTCTTGTCTTGTCTTGTCTTGTCTTGTCTTGTCTTGTCTTATCTTGTCTTGTCATACGTGTGTTGTGTTGTTTTGTCTTGTCTTGTCCTGTCTTGTCTTGTCTTGTCTTGTCTTATCTTGTCTTGTCTTGTCTTGTCTTGTCTTGTCTTTTCATGTCATGTCATGTCATACGTGTGTTGTGTTGTTTTGTCTTGTCTTGTCTTGTCTTGTCTTGTCTTGTCATGTCATGTCATGTCATACGTGTGTTGTGTTGTTTTGTCTTGTCTTGTCTTGTCTTGTCTTGTCTTGTCTTATCTTGTCTTGTCTTGTCTTGTCTTGTATTGTCATGTCTTATATTGTCTGGTCTTATCTTATCTTGTCTTGTCTTGTCTTGTCTTGTCTTGAGTTGTCTTGTCTTGTCTTGTCTTGTCTTGTCTTGTCTTGTCTTGTCTTGTCTTGTCTTGTCTTTTCTTGTCTTGTCTTGTTTTGTCTTGTCTTGTCTTGTCTTGTCTTGTCTTGTCTGGTCTTGTCTTGTCTTGTCTTGTCTTGTCTTGTCTTGTCTTGTCTTGTCTTGTCTTGTCATGTCATGTCATGTCATACGTGTGTTGTGTTGTTTTGTCTTGTCTTGTCTTGTCTTGTCTTGTCTTGTCTTGTCTTGTCTTATCTTGTCTTGTCTTGTCTTGTCTTGTCTTGTCTTGTCTTGTCTTGTCTTGTCTTATCTTGTCTTGTCTTGTCTTGTCTTGTATTGTCATGTCTTATATTGTCTGGTCTTATCTTGTCTTGTCTTGTCCTGTCCTGTCTTGTCTTGCTTTTCTTGTCTTGTCTTGTCTTTTCTTGTCTTGTTCTGTCATGTCATGTCATGTCATGTGTTGTGTTGTTTTGTCTTGTCTTGTTTTGTCTTGTCTTGTCTTGTCTTGTCTTATCTTGTCTTGTCTTGTCTTGTCTTGTCTTGTCTTGTCTTGTCTTGTCTTGTCTTGTCTTGTTTTGTCTTGTCTTGTCTTGTCTGGTCTTGTCTGGTCTTGTCTTGTCTTGTCTTGTCTTGTCTTGTCTTGTCTTGTCTTGTCTTGTCTTGTCTTGTCTTGTCATGTCATGTCATGTCATACGTGTTTTGTGTTGTTTTGTCTTGTCTTGTCTTGTCTTGTCTTGTCTTGACATGTCTTATCTTGTCTTGTCTTGTCTTGTCTTGTCTTGTCTTGTCTTGTCTTGTCTTGTCTTGTCTTGTCATGTCTTATCTTGTCTTGTCTTGTCTTGTCTTGTATTGTCATGTCTTATATTGTCTTGTCTTGTCATGTCATATCATGTCGTGTGTTGTGTTGTTTTGTCTTGTCTTGTCTTGCCTTGTCATGTCTTATCTTGTCTTGTCTTGTCTTGTCTTGTCTTGTCTTGTCTTGTCTTGTATTGTCATGTCTTATCTTGTCTTGTCTTGTCCTGTCCTGTCTTGTCTTGTCTTTTCTTGTCTTGTCTTGTCTTGTCTTTTCTTGTCTTGTCCTGTCATGTCATGTCATGTGTTGTGTTGTTTTGTCTTGTCTTGTTTTGTCTTGTCTTGTCTTGTCTTGTCTTGTCTTGTCTTGTCTTGTCTGGTCTTGTCTTGTCTTGTCATGTCTTATCTTGTCTTGTCTTGTCTTGTCTTGTATTGTCATGTCTTATATTGTCTTGTCTTGTCTTGTTATATCATGTCGTGTGTTGTGTTGTTTTGTCTTGTCATGTTTTGTCTTGTCATGTATTGTCTTGTCTTGTCTTGTCTTGTCCTGTCATGTCATGTCATGTGTTGTGTTGTTTTGTCTTGTCTTGTCTTGTTTGGTCTTGTCTTGTATTGTCTTGTCTTGTCTTGTCTTGTCTTGTCTTGTCTTGTCTTGTCTTGTCTTGTCTTGCCTTGTCTTGTCTTGTCTTGTCTTGTCTTGTCTTGTCTTGTCTTGTCTTGTCTTGTCTTGTCTTGTCTTGTCTTGTCTTGTCTTGTCTTGTCTTGTCTTGTCTTGTCTTATCTTGTCTTGTCTTGTCTTGTCTTGTCTTGTCTTGTCTTGTCTTGTCTTGTCTTGTCTTGTCTTGTCTTGTCTTGTCTTGTCCTGTCATGTCATGTCATGTGTTGTGTTGTTTTGTCTTGTCTTGTCTTGTCTTGTCTTGTCTTGTCTTGTCTTGTCTTGTCTTGTCTTGTCTTGTCTTGTCTTGTCTTGTCTTGTCTTGTCTTGTCTTGTCTTGTCTTGTCTTGTCTTGTTTTGTCTTGTCTTGTCTTGTCTTGTCTTGTCTTGTCTTGTCTTGTCTTGTCTTGTCTTGTCTTGTCTTGTCTTGTCTTGTCTTGTCTTGCCTTGTCTTGTCTTGTCCTGTCGTGTGTTCTGTTGTCTTGTCTTGTCTTGTCTTGTCTTGTCCTGTCTTGTCTTGTCTTGCCTTGTCTTGTCTTGTCCTGTCGTGCGTTGTATTGTTTTGTCTTGTCTTGTCTTGTCTTGTCTTGTCTTGTCCTGTCATCTCATGTCATGTGTTGTGTTGTTTTGTCTTGTCTTGTCTTGTCTTGTCTTGTTTGGTCTTGTTTGGTCTTGTCTTGTCTTGTCTTGTCTTGTCTTGTCTTGTCTTGTCTTGTCTTGTCTTGTCTTGTCTTGTCTTGTCTTGTCTTGTCTTGTCTTGTCTTGTCTTGTCTTGTCTTGTCTTGTCTTGTCTTGTCTTGTCTTTTCTTGCCTTGTCTTGTCTTGTCCTGTCGTGTGTTGTGTTGTTTTGTCTTGTCTTGCCTTGTCTTGTCTTGTCTTGTCTTGTCTTGTCTTGTCTTGTCTTGTCTTGTCTTGTCTTGTCTTGTCTTGTCTTGTCTTGTCTTGTCTTGTCTTGTCTTGTCTTGTCTTGTCTTGTCTTGTCTTGTCTTGTCTTGTCTTGTCTTGTCTTGTCTTGTCTTGTCTTGTCTTGCCTTGTCTTGTCTTGTCTTGTCTTGTCTTGTCTTGTCTTGTCTTGTCTTGTCTTGTCTTGTCTTGTCTTGTCTTGTCTTGTCTTGTCTTGTCTTGTCTTGTCTTGTCTTGTCTTGTCTTGACTTGTCTTGTCATGTCATGTCATGTCGTGCGTTGTGTTGTTTTGTCTTGTCTTGTTTTGTCTTGTCATGTTAGGTCTTGCCTTGTCTTGTCTTGTCTTGTCTTGTCTTGTCTTGTCATGTCATGTCATGTCATGTCATGTGTTGTGTTGTGTTGTGTTGTGTTGTCTTGTCTTGTCTTGTCTTGTCTTGTCTTGTCTTGTCTTGTCTTGTCTTGTCTTGTCTTGTCTTGTCCTGTCTTGTCTTGTCTTGTCTTGTCTTGTCTTGTCTTGTCTTGTCTTGTCTTGTCTTGTCTTGTCTTGTCTTGTCTTGTCTTGTGATGTCATGTCGCGTGTTGTGTTGTTTTGTCTTGTCTTGTCTTGTCTTGTCTTGTCTTGTATTGTCATGTCTTATATTGTCTGGTCTTATCTTGTCTTGTCTTGTCCTAACCTGTCTTGTCTTGTCTTTTCTTGTCTTGTCTTGTCTTTTCTTGTCTTGTCTTGTCCTGTCATGTCATGTGTTGTGTTGTTTTGTCTTGTCTTGTCTTGTCTTGTCTTGTCTTGTCTTGTCTTGTCTTGTCTTGTTTTGTCTTGTCTTTTCTTGTCTGGTCTTGTCTGGTCTTGTCTTGTCTTGTCTTGTCTTGTCTTGTCTGGTCTTGTCTTGTCTTGTCTTGTCTTGTCTTGTCTTGTCTTGTCTTGTCATGTCATGTCATGTCATACGTGTGTTGTGTTGTTTTGTCTTGTCTTGTCTGGTCTTGTCATGTCTTATCTTGTCTTGTCTTGTCTTGTCTTGTATTGTCATGTCATGTGTTGTGTTGTTTTGTCTTGTCTTGTCTTGTTTGGTCTTGTCTTGTATTGTCTTGTCTTGTCTTGTCTTGTCTTGTCTTGTCTTGTCTTGTCTTGTCTTGTCTTGTCTTGTCTTGTCTTGTCTTGTCTTGTCTTGTCTTGTCTTGTCTTGTCTTGTCTTGTCTTGTCTTGTCTTGTCTTGTCTTGTCTTGTCTTGTCTTGTCTTGTCTTGTCTTGTCTTGTCTTGTCTTGTCCTATCATGTCATGTCATGTGTTGTGTTGTTTTGTCTTGTCTTGTCTTGTCTTGTCTTGTCTTGTCTTGTCTTGTCTTGTCTTGTCTTGTCTTGTCTTGTCTTGTCTTGTCTTGTCTTGTCTTGTCTTGTCTTGTCTTGTCTTGTCTTGTCTTGTCTTGTCTTGTCTTGTCTTGTCTTGTCTTGCCTTGTCTTGTCTTGTCCTGTCGTGTGTTCTGTTGTCTTGTCTTGTCTTGTCTTGTCTTGTCTTGTGATGTCATGTCGTGTGTTGTGTTGTTTTGTCTTGTCTTGTCTTGTCTTTTCTGGTCTTATCTTGTCTTGTCTTGTCTTGTCTTGTCTTGTTTTGTCTTGTCTTGTCTTGTCTTGTCTTGTCTTGTCTTGTGATGTCATGTCGTATGTTGTGTTGTTTTGTCTTGTCCTGTCTTGTCTTTTCTGGTCTTATCTTGTCTTGTCTTGTCTTGTCTTGTCTTGTTTTGTCTTGTCTTGTCTTGTCTTGTCTTGTCTTGTCTGGTCTTATCTTGTCTTGTCTTGTCTTGTCTTGTCTTGTCTTGTCTTGTCTTGTCATGTCATGTCATGTCATGTCATGTGTTGTGTTGTGTTGTCTTGTCTTGTCTTGTCTTGTCTTGTCTTGCCTTATCTTGCCATGTCTTGTCTTGTCTTGTCTTGTCTTGTCTTGTCTTGCCTTATCTTGCCATGTCTTGTCTTGTCTTGTCTTGTCTTGTCTTGTCTTGTCTTGTCTTGTCATGTCTGGTCTTGTCTTGTCTTGTCTGGTCTTATCTTGTCTTGTCCTGTCATGTCATGTCATGTCATGTGTTGTGTTGTTTTGTCTTGTCTTTTCTTGTTTGGTCTTGTCTTGTTTTGTCTTGTCTTGTCTTGTCTTGTCTTGTCTTGTTTTGTCTTGTCTTGTCTTGTCTTGTCTTGTCTTGTCTTGTCTTGTCTTGTCTTGTCTTGTCTTGTCTTGTCTTGTCTTGTCTTGTCTTGTCTTGTCTTGTCTTGTCTTGTCTTGTCTTGTCTTGTCTTGTCTTGTCTTGTCTTGTCTTGTCTTGTCTTGTCTTGTCTTGTCTTGTCTTGTCTTGTCTTGTCTTGTCTTGTCTTGTCTTGTCTTGTCTTGTCTTGTCTTGTCTTGTCTTGTCTTGTCTTGTCTTGTCTTGTCTTGTCTTGTCTGGTCTTGTCTTGTCTTGTCTGGTCTTATCTTGTCTTGTCTTGTCCTGTCCTGTCTTGTCTTGTCTTTTCTTGTCTTGTCTTGTCTTGTCTTGTCTTTTCTTGTCTTGTCTTGTCTTGTCTTGTTTGGTCTTGTCTTGTCTTGTCTTGTTTTGTCTTGTCTTGTCTTGTCTTGTCTTGTCTTGACTTGTCTTGTCTTGTCTTGTCTTGTCTTGTCTTGTCTTGTCTTGTCTTGTCTTGTCTTTTCTTGTCTTGTCTTGTCTTGTCTTGTCTTGTCTTGTCTTTTCTTGTCTTGTCTTGTCTTGTCTTGTCTTGTCTTGTCTTGTCTTGTCTTGTCTTGTCTTGTCTTGTCTTGTCTTGTCTTGTCTTGTCTTGTCTTGTCTTGTCTTGTCTTGTCTTGTCTTGTCTTGTCTTGTCTTGTCTTGTCTTGTCTTGTCTTGTCTTGTCTTGTCTTGTCTTGTCTTGTCTTGTCTTGTCATGTCATGTCATGTCATGTCATGTGTTGTGTTGTGTTGTCTTGTCTTGTCTTGTCTTGTCTTGTCTTGTCTTGCCTTATCTTGCCATGTCTTGTCTTGTCTTGTCTTGTCTTGTCTTGTCTTGCCTTATCTTGCCATGTCTTGTCTTGTCTTGTCTTGTCTTGTCTTGTCATGTCTGTTCTTGTCTTGTCTTGTCTGGTCTTATCTTGTCTTGTCCTGTCATGTCATGTCATGTCATGTGTTGTGTTGTTTTGTCTTGTCTTTTCTTGTTTGGTCTTGTCTTGTTTGGTCTTGTCTTGTTTTGTCTTGTCTTGTCTTGTCTTGTCTTGTCTTGTCTTGTCTTGTCTTGTCTTGTCTTGTCTTGTCTTGTCTTGTCTTGTCTTGTCTTGTCTTGTCTTGTCTTGTCTTGTCTTGTCTTGTCTTGTCTTGTCTTGTCTTGTCTTGTCTTGTCTTGTCTTGTCTTGTCTTGTCTTGTCTTGTCTTGTCTTGTCTTGTCTTGTCTTGTCTTGTCTTGTCTTGTCTTGTCTTGTCTTGTCTTGTCTTGTCTTGTCTTGTCTTGTCTTGTCTTGTCTTGTCTTGTCTTGTCTTGTCTTGTCTTGTCTTGTCTTGTCTTGTCTTGTCTTGTCTTGTCTTGTCTTGTCTTGTCTTGTCTTGTCTTGTCTTGTCTTTTCTTTTCTTGTCTTGTCTTGCCTTGTCTTGTCTTGCCTTGTCTTGTCTTGTCTTGTCTTGTCTTGTCTTGTCTTGTCTTGTCTTGTCTTGTCTTGTCTTGTCTTGTCTTGTCTTGTCTTGTCTTGTCTTGTCTTGTCTTGTCTTGTCTTGTCTTGTCTTGTCTTGTCTTGTCTTGTCTTGTCTTGTCTTGTCTTGTCTTGTCTTGTCTTGTCTTGTCTTGTCTTGTCTTGTCTTGTCTTGTCTTGTCTTGTCTTGTCTTGTCTTGTCTTGTCTTGTCTTGTCTTGTCTTGTCTTGTCTTGTCTTGTCTTGTCTTGTCTTGTCTTGTCTTGTCTTGTCTTGTCTTGTCTTGTCTTGTCTTGTCTTGTCTTGTCTTGTCTTGTCTTGTCTTGTCTTGTCTTGTCTTGTCTTGTCTTGTCTTGTCTTGTCTTGTCTTGTCTTGTCTTGTCTTGTCTTGTCTTGTCTTGTCTTGTCTTGTCTTGTCTTGTCTTGTCTTGTCTTGTCTTGCCTTGTCTTGTCTTGTCTTGTCTTGTCTTGTCTTGTCTTGTCTTGTCTTGTCTTGTCTTGTCTTGTCTTGTCTTGTCTTGTCTTGTCTTGTCTTGTCTTGTCTTGTCTTGTCTTGTCTTGTCTTGTCTTGTCTTGTCTTGTCTTGTCTTGTCTTGTCTTGTCTTGTCTTGTCTTGTCTTGTCTTGTCTTGTCTTGTCTTGTCTTGTCTTGTCTTGTCTTGTCTTGTCTTGTCTTGTCTTGTCTTGTCTTGTGATGTCATGTCGTGTGTTGTGTTGTTTTGTCTTGTCCTGTCTTGTCTTTTCTGGTCTTATCTTGTCTTGTCTTGTCTTGTCTTGTCTTGTTTTGTCTTGTCTTGTCTTGTCTTGTCTTGTCTTGTCTGGTCTTATCTTGTCTTGTCTTGTCTTGTCTTGTCTTGTCTTGTCTTGTCTTGTCTTGTCTTGTCTTGTCTTGTCTGGTCTTATCTTGTCTTGTCTTGTCTTGTCTTGTCTTGTCTTGTCTTGTCTTGTCTTGTCTTGTCTTGTCTTGTCTTGTCTTGTCTTGTCTTGTCTTGACTTGTCTTGTCTTGTCTTGTCTTGTCTTGTCTTGTCTTGTCTGGTCTTATCTTGTCTTGTCTTGTCTTGTCTTGTCTTGTCTTGTCTTGTCTTGTCTTGTCTTGTCTTGTCTTGTCTTGTCCTGTCCTGTCTTGTCTTTTCTTGTCTTGTCTTGTCTTGTCTTGTTTGGTCTTGTCTTGTCTTGTTTTGTCTTGTCTTGTCTTGTCTTGTCTTGTCTTGTCTTGTCTTGTCTTGTCTTGTCTTGTCTTGTCTTGTCTTGTCTTGTCTTGTCTTGTCTTGTCTTGTCTTGTCTTGTCTTGTCTTGTCTTGTCTTGTCTTGTCTTGTCTTGTCTTGTCTTGTCTTGTCTTGTCTTGTCTTGTCTTGTCTTGTCTTGTCTTGTCTTGTCTTGTCTTGTCTTGTCTTGTCTTGTCTTGTCTTGTCTTGTCTTGTCTTGTCTTGTCTTGTCTTGTCTTGTCTTGTCTTGTCTTGTCTTGTCTTGTCTTGTCTTGTCTTGTCTTGTCTTGTCTTGTCTTGTCTTGTCTTGTTTTGTCTTGTCTTGTGATGTCTTGTGATGTCATGTCGTGTGTTGTGTTGCTTTGTCTTGTCTTGTCTTGTCTTTTCTGGTCTTATCTTGTCTTGTCTTGTCTTGTCTTGTCTTGTCTTGTCTTGTCTTGTCTTGTCTTGTCTTGTCTTGTCTTGTCTTGTCTTGTCTTGTCTTGTCTTGTCTTGTCTTGTCTTGTCTTGTCTTGTCTTGTCTTGTCTTGTCTTGTCTTGTGATGTCATGTCGTGTGTTGTGTTGTTTTGTCTTGTCTTGTCTTGTCTTTTCTGGTCTTATCTTGTCTTGTCTTGTCTTGTCTTGTCTTGTTTTGTCTTGTCTTGTCTTGTCTTGTCTTGTCTTGTCTTGTGATGTCATGTCGTGTGTTGTGTTGTTTTGTCTTGTCTTGTCTTGTCTTTTCTGGTCTTATCTTGTCTTGTCTTGTCTTGTCTTGTCTTGTCTTGTTTTGTCTTGTCTTGTCTTGTCTTGTCTTGTCTGGTCTTATCTTGTCTTGTCTTGTCCTGTCCTGTCTTGTCTTGTCTTTTCTTGTCTTGTCCTGTCATGTCATGTCATGTGTTGTGTTGTTTTGTCTTGTCTTGTCTTGTTTGGTCTTGTCTTGTCTTGTTTTGTCTTGTCTTGTCTTGTCTTGTCTTGTCTTGTCTTGTCTTGTCTTGTCTTGTCTTGTCTTGTCTTGTCTTGTCTTGTCTTGTCTTGTCTTGTCTTGTCTTGTCTTGTCTTGTCTTGTCTTGTCTTGTCTTGTCTTGTCTTGTCTTGTCTTGTCTTGTCTTGTCTTGTCTTGTCTTGTCTTGTCTTGTCTTGTCTTGTCTTGTCTTGTCTTGTCTTGTCTTGTCTTGTCTTGTCTTGTCTTGTCTTGTCTTGTCTTGTCTTGTCTTGTCTTGTCTTGTCTTGTCTTGTCTTGTCTTGTCTTGTCTTGTCTTGTCTTGTCTTGGCTTGTCTTGTCTTGTCTTGCCTTGTCTTGTCTTGTCTTGTCTTGTCTTGTCTTGTCTTGTCTTGTCTTGTCTTGTCTTGTCTTGTCTTGTCTTGTCTTGTCTTGTCTTGTCTTGTCTTGTCTTGTCTTGTCTTGTCTTGTCTTGTCTTGTCTTGTCTTGTCTTGTCTTGTCTTGTCTTGTCTTGTCTTGTCTTGTCTTGTCTTGTCTTGTCTTGTCTTGTCTTGTCTTGTCTTGTCTTGTCTTGTCTTGTCTTGTCTTGTCTTGTCTTGTCTTGTCTTGTCTTGTCTTGTCTTGTCTTGTCTTGTCTTGTCTTGTCTTGTCTTGTCTTGTCTTGTCTTGTCTTGTCTTGTCTTGTCTTGTCTTGTCTTGTCTTGCCTTGTCTTGTCTTGTCTTGTCTTGTCTTGTCTTGTCTTGTCTTGTCTTGTCTTGTCTTGTCTTGTCTTGTCTTGTCTTGTCTTGTGATGTCATGTCGTGTGTTGTGTTGTTTTGTCTTGTCTTGTCTTGTCTTTTCTGGTCTTATCTTGTCTTGTCTTGTCTTGTCTTGTCTTGTTTTGTCTTGTCTTGTCTTGTCTTGTCTTGTCTTGTCTTGTGATGTCATGTCGTGTGTTGTGTTGTTTTGTCTTGTCTTGTCTTGTCTTTTCTGGTCTTGTCTTGTCTTGTCTTGTCTTGTCTTGTCTTGTCTTGTCTTGTCTTGTCTTGTCTTGTCTTGTCTTGTCTTGTCTTGTCTTGTCTTGTCTTGTCTTGTCTTCTTGTCTTGTCTTGTCTTGTCTTGTCTTGTCTTGTCTTGTGATGTCATGTCGTGTGTTGTGTTGTTTTGTCTTGTCTTGTCTTGTCTTGTCTTGTCTTGTCTTGTCTTGTCTTGTCTTTTCTTTTCTTGTCTTGTCTTGTCTGGTCTTGTCTTGTCTTGTCTGGTCTTATCTTGTCTTGTCTTGTCCTGTCCTGTCTTGTCTTTTCTTGTCTTGTCTTGTCTTTTCTTGTCTTGTCCTGTCATGTCATGTCATGTGTTGTGTTGTTTTGTCTTGTCTTGTCTTGTCTTGTCTTGTCTTGTCTTGTCTTGTCTTGTCTTGTCTTGTCTTGTCTTGTTTTGTCTTGTTTTGTCTTGTCTTGTCTTGTCTTGTCTGGTCTTGTCTGGTCTTGTCTTGTCTTGTCTTGTCTTGTCTTGTCTTGTCTTGTCTTGTCTTGTCTTGTCTTGTCATGTCATGTCATGTCATACGTGTGTTGTGTTGTTTTGTCTTGTCTTGTCTTGTCTTGTCTTGTCTTGTCTTATCTTGTCTTGTCTTGTCATGTCATGTCATACGTGTGTTGTGTTGTTTTGTCTTGTCTTGTCTTGTCTTGTCTTGTCTTGTCTTGTCTTGTCTTGTCTTGTCTTATCTTGTCTTGTCATACGTGTGTTGTGTTGTTTTGTCTTGTCTTGTCCTGTCTTGTCTTGTCTTGTCTTGTCTTATCTTGTCTTGTCTTGTCTTGTCTTGTCTTGTCTTTTCATGTCATGTCATGTCATACGTGTGTTGTGTTGTTTTGTCTTGTCTTGTCTTGTCTTGTCTTGTCTTGTCATGTCATGTCATGTCATACGTGTGTTGTGTTGTTTTGTCTTGTCTTGTCTTGTCTTGTCTTGTCTTGTCTTATCTTGTCTTGTCTTGTCTTGTCTTGTATTGTCATGTCTTATATTGTCTGGTCTTATCTTATCTTGTCTTGTCTTGTCTTGTCTTGTCTTGAGTTGTCTTGTCTTGTCTTGTCTTGTCTTGTCTTGTCTTGTCTTGTCTTGTCTTGTCTTGTCTTGTCTTGTCTTTTCTGGTCTTATCTTGTCTTGTCTTGTCTTGTCTTGTCTTGTCTTGTCTTTTCTGGTCTTATCTTGTCTTGTCTTGTCTTGTCTTGTCTTGTTTTGTCTTGTCTTGTCTTGTCTTGTCTTGTCTTGTCTTTTCTGGTCTTATCTTGTCTTGTCTTGTCTTGTCTTGTCTTGTTTTGTCTTGTCTTGTCTTGTCTTGTCTTGTCTTGTCTTGTGATGTCATGTCGTGTGTTGTGTTGTTTTGTCTTGTCTTGTCTTGTCTTTTCTGGTCTTATCTTGTCTTGTCTTGTCTTGTCTTGTCTTGTCTTGTTTTGTCTTGTCTTGTCTTGTCTTGTCTTGTCTGGTCTTATCTTGTCTTGTCTTGTCCTGTCCTGTCTTGTCTTGTCTTTTCTTGTCTTGTCCTGTCATGTCATGTCATGTGTTGTGTTGTTTTGTCTTGTCTTGTCTTGTTTGGTCTTGTCTTGTCTTGTTTTGTCTTGTCTTGTCTTGTCTTGTCTTGTCTTGTCTTGTCTTGTCTTGTCTTGTCTTGTCTTGTCTTGTCTTGTCTTGTCTTGTCTTGTCTTGTCTTGTCTTGTCTTGTCTTGTCTTGTCTTGTCTTGTCTTGTCTTGTCTTGTCTTGTCTTGTCTTGTCTTGTCTTGTCTTGTCTTGTCTTGTCTTGTCTTGTCTTGTCTTGTCTTGTCTTGTCTTGTCTTGTCTTGTCTTGTCTTGTCTTGTCTTGTCTTGTCTTGTCTTGTCTTGTCTTGTCTTGTCTTGTCTTGTCTTGGCTTGTCTTGTCTTGTCTTGCCTTGTCTTGTCTTGTCTTGTCTTGTCTTGTCTTGTCTTGTCTTGTCTTGTCTTGTCTTGTCTTGTCTTGTCTTGTCTTGTCTTGTCTTGTCTTGTCTTGTCTTGTCTTGTCTTGTCTTGTCTTGTCTTGTCTTGTCTTGTCTTGTCTTGTCTTGTCTTGTCTTGTCTTGTCTTGTCTTGTCTTGTCTTGTCTTGTCTTGTCTTGTCTTGTCTTGTCTTGTCTTGTCTTGTCTTGTCTTGTCTTGTCTTGTCTTGTCTTGTCTTGTCTTGTCTTGTCTTGTCTTGTCTTGTCTTGTCTTGTCTTGTCTTGTCTTGTCTTGTCTTGTCTTGTCTTGTCTTGTCTTGTCTTGTCTTGTCTTGTCTTGTCTTGTCTTGCCTTGTCTTGTCTTGTCTTGTCTTGTCTTGTCTTGTCTTGTCTTGTCTTGTCTTGTCTTGTCTTGTCTTGTCTTGTCTTGTCTTGTCTTGTCTTGTCTTGTCTTGTCTTGTCTTGTCTTGTCTTGTCTTGTCTTGTCTTGTCTTGTCTTGTCTTGTCTTGTCTTGTCTTGTCTTGTCTTGTCTTGTCTTGTCTTGTCTTGTCTTGTCTTGTCTTGTCTTGTCTTGTCTTGTCTTGTCTTGTCTTGTCTTGTCTTGTCTTGTCTTGTCTTGTCTTGTCTTGTCTTGTCTTGTTTTGTCTTGTCATGTCATGTCTTGTCTTGTCTTGTCTTGTCTTGTCATGTCGTGCGTTGTGTTGTTTTGTCTTGTCTAGTTTTGTCTTGTCATGTCATGTCTTGTCTTGTCTTGTCTTGTCTTGTCTTGTCATGTCATGTCATGTCATGTGTTGTGTTGTGTTGTCTTGTCTTGTCTTGTCTTGTGATGTCATGTCGTGTGTTGTGTTGTTTTGTCTTGTCTTGTCTTGTCTTGTCTTGTCTTGTCTTGTCTTGTCTTGTCTTGTCTTGTCTTGTCTTGTCTTGTCTTGTCTTGTCTTGTCTTGTCTTGTCTTGTCTTGTCTTGTCTTGTCTTGTCTTGTCTTGTCTTGTCTTGTCTTGTCTTGTCTTGTCTTGTCTTGTCTTGTCTTGTCTTGTCTTGTCTTGTCTTGTCTTGTCTTGTCTTGTCTTGTCTTGTCTTGTCTTGTCTTGTCTTGTCATGTCATGTCATGTCGTGCGTTGTGTTGTTTTGTCTTGTCTTGTCTTGTCTTGTCTTGTCTTGTCTTGTCTTGTCTTGTCTTGTCTTGTCTTGTCTTGTCTTGTCTTGTCTTGTCTTGTCATGTCATGTCATGTCGTGCGTTGTGTTGTTTTGTCTTGTCTTGTTTTGTCTTGTCATGTCATGTCTTGTCTTGTCTTGTCTTGTCATGTCGTGCGTTGTGTTGTTTTGTCTTGTCTTGTTTTGCCTTGTCATGTCATGTCTTGTCTTGTCTTGTCTTGTCTTGTCTTGTCTTGTCATGTCATGTCATGTCATGTCATGTGTTGTGTTGTGTTGTCTTGTCTTGTCATGTCTTGCCTTATTTTGCCTAGTCTTGTCTTGTCTTGTCTTGTCTTGTCTTGTCTTGTCTTGTCTTGTCTTGTCTTGTCTTGTCTTGTCTTGTCTTGTCTTGTCTTGTCTTGTCTTGTCTTGTCTTGTCTTGTCTTGTCTTGTCTTGTCTTGTCTTGTCTTGTCTTGTCTTGTCTTGCCTTGTCTTGTCTTGTCTTGTCTTGTCTTGTCTTGTCTTGTCTTGTGATGTCATGTCGTGTGTTGTGTTGTTTTGTCTTGTCTTGTCTTGTCTTGTCTTGTCTTGTCTTGTCTTTTCTTTTCTTGTCTTGTCTTGTCTTGTCTGGTCTTCTCTTGTCTTGTCTGGTCTTATCTTGTCTTGTCTTGTCCTGTCCTGTCTTGTCTTGTCTTTTCATGTCTTGTCTTGTCTTTTCTTGTCTTGTACTGTCATGTCACGTCATGTGTTGTGTTGTTTTGTCTTGTCTTGTCTTGTTTGGTCTTGTCTTGTCTTGTCTTGTCTTGTCTTGACTTGTCTTTTCTTGTCTTGTCTTGTCTTGTCTTGTCTTGTCTTGTTTTGTCTTGTCTTGTCTGGTCTTGTCTTGTCTTGTCTGGTCTTGTCTTGTCTTGTCTTGTCTTGTCTTGTCTTGTCTTGTCTTGTCTTGTCTTGTCTTGTCTTGTCTTGTCTTGTCTTGTCTTGTCTTGTCTTGTCTTGTCTTGTCATGTCATGTCATGTCATGTCATGTGTTGTGTTGTGTTGTCTTGTCTTGTCTTGTCTTGTCTTGTCTTGTCTTGTCTTGTCTTGTCTTGTCTTGTCTTGTCTTGTCTTGTCTTGTCTTGTCTTGTCTTGTCTTGTCTTGTCTTGTCATGTCATGTCATGTCGTGCGTTGTGTTGTTTTGTCTTGTCTTGTTTTGTCTTGTCTTGTCATGTCATGTCTTGTCTTGTCTTGTCTTGTCTTGTCTTGTCTTGTCTTGTCTTGTCTTGTCTTGTCTTGTCTTGTCTTGTCTTGTCTTGTCTTGTCTTGTCTTGTCTTGTCTTGTCTTGTCTTGTCTTGTCTTGTCTTGTCTTGTCATGTCATGTCATGTCGTGCGTTGTGTTGTTTTGTCTTGTCTTGTTTTGTCTTGTCATGTCATGTCTTGTCTTGTCTTGTCTTGTCTTGTCATGTCGTGCGTTGTGTTGTCTTGTCTTGTCTTGTCTTGTCTTGTCTTGTCTTGTCTTGTCTTGTCTTGTCTTGTCTTGTCATGTCATGTCATGTCGTGCGTTGTGTTGTTTTGTCTTGTCTTGTCTTGTCTTGTCTTGTCTTGTCTTGTCTTGTCTTGTCTTGTCTTGTCTTGTCTTGTCTTGTCTTGTCTTGTCTTGTCTTGTCTTGTCTTGTCTTGTCTTGTCATGTCATGTCATGTCGTGCGTTGTGTTGTTTTGTCTTGTCTTGTTTTGTCTTGTCATGTCATGTCTTGTCTTGTCTTGTCTTGTCTTGTCATGTCGTGCGTTGTGTTGTTTTGTCTTGTCTTGTTTTGCCTTGTCATGTCATGTCTTGTCTTGTCTTGTCTTGTCTTGTCTTGTCTTGTCATGTCTTGTCATGTCATGTCATGTCATGTCATGTGTTGTGTTGTGTTGTCTTGTCTTGTCTTGTCTTGCCTTATCTTGCCTTGTCTTGTCTTGTTTTGTCTTGTCTTGTCTTGTCTTGTCTTGTCTTGTCTTGTCTTGTCTTGTCTTGTCTTGTCTTGTCTTGTCTTGTCTTGTCTTGTCTTGTCTTGTCTTGTCTTGTCTTGTCTTGTCTTGCCTTGTCTTGTCTTGTCTTGTCTTGTCTTGTCTTGTCTTGTCTTGTGATGTCATGTCGTGTGTTGTGTTGTTTTGTCTTGTCTTGTCTTGTCTTGTCTTGTCTTGTCTTTTCTTTTCTTGTCTTGTCTTGTCTTGTCTGGTCTTCTCTTGTCTTGTCTGGTCTTATCTTGTCTTGTCTTGTCCTGTCCTGTCTTGTCTTGTCTTTTCATGTCTTGTCTTGTCTTTTCTTGTCTTGTACTGTCATGTCACGTCATGTGTTGTGTTGTTTTGTCTTGTCTTGTCTTGTTTGGTCTTGTCTTGTCTTGTCTTGTCTTGACTTGTCTTTTCTTGTCTTGTCTTGTCTTGTCTTGTCTTGTCTTGTCTTGACTTGTCTTTTCTTGTCTTGTCTTGTCTTGTCTTGTCTTGTCTTGTTTTGTCTTGTCTTGTCTGGTCTTGTCTTGTCTTGTCTGGTCTTGTCTTGTCTTGTCTTGTCTTGTCTTGTCTTGTCTTGTCTTGTCTTGTCTTGTCTTGTCTTGTCTTGTCTTGTCTTGTCTTGTCTTGTCTTGTCTTGTCATGTCATGTCATGTCATGTCATGTGTTGTGTTGTGTTGTCTTGTCTTGTCTTGTCTTGTCTTGTCTTGTCTTGTCTTGTCTTGTCTTGTCTTGTCTTGTCTTGTCTTGTCTTGTCTTGTCTTGTCTTGTCTTGTCTTGTCTTGTCTTGTCTTGTCTTGTCATGTCATGTCATGTCGTGCGTTGTGTTGTTTTGTCTTGTCTTGTTTTGTCTTGTCTTGTCATGTCATGTCTTGTCTTGTCTTGTCTTGTCTTGTCTTGTCTTGTCTTGTCTTGTCTTGTCTTGTCTTGTCTTGTCTTGTCTTGTCTTGTCTTGTCTTGTCTTGTCTTGTCTTGTCTTGTCTTGTCATGTCATGTCATGTCATGTCGTGCGTTGTGTTGTTTTGTCTTGTCTTGTTTTGTCTTGTCATGTCATGTCTTGTCTTGTCTTGTCTTGTCTTGTCATGTCGTGCGTTGTGTTGTTTTGTCTTGTCTTGTTTTGCCTTGTCATGTCATGTCTTGTCTTGTCTTGTCTTGTCTTGTCTTGTCTTGTCATGTCATGTCATGTCATGTCATGTGTTGTGTTGTGTTGTCTTGTCTTGTCTTGTCTTGCCTTATCTTGCCTTGTCTTGTCTTGTCTTGTCTTGTCTTGTCTTGTCTTGTCTTGTCTTGTCTTGTCTTGTCTTGTCTTGTCTTGTCTTGTCTTGTCTTGTCTTGTCTTGTCTTGTCTTGTCTTGTCTTGTCTTGTCTTGTCTTGTCTTGTCTTGTCTTGTCTTGTCTTGTCTTGTCTTGTCTTGTCTTGTCTTGTCTTGTCTTGTCTTGCCTTGTCTTGTCTTGTCTTGTCTTGTCTTGTCTTGTCTTGTCTTGTGATGTCATGTCGTGTGTTGTGTTGTTTTGTCTTGTCTTGTCTTGTCTTGTCTTGTCTTGTCTTGTCTTTTCTTTTCTTGTCTTGTCTTGTCTTGTCTGGTCTTCTCTTGTCTTGTCTGGTCTTATCTTGTCTTGTCTTGTCCTGTCCTGTCTTGTCTTGTCTTTTCATGTCTTGTCTTGTCTTTTCTTGTCTTGTACTGTCATGTCACGTCATGTGTTGTGTTGTTTTGTCTTGTCTTGTCTTGTTTGGTCTTGTCTTGTCTTGTCTTGTCTTGACTTGTGATGTCATGTCGTGTGTTGTGTTGTTTTGTCTTGTCTTGTCTTGTCTTGTCTTGTCTTGTCTTGACTTGTCTTTTCTTGTCTTGTCTTGTCTTGTCTTGTCTTGTCTTGTTTTGTCTTGTCTTGTCTGGTCTTGTCTTGTCTTGTCTGGTCTTGTCTTGTCTTGTCTTGTCTTGTCTTGTCTTGTCTTGTCTTGTCTTGTCTTGTCTTGTCTTGTCTTGTCTTGTCTTGTCTTGTCTTGTCTTGTCTTGTCTTGTCTTGTCTTGTCTTGTCATGTCATGTCATGTCATGTCATGTGTTGTGTTGTGTTGTCTTGTCTTGTCTTGTTTTGTCTTGTCTTGTCTTGTCTTGTCTTGTCTTGTCTTGTCTTGTCTTGTCTTGTCTTGTCATGTCATGTCATGTCGTGCGTTGTGTTGTTTTGTCTTGTCTTGTTTTGTCTTGTCTTGTCATGTCATGTCTTGTCTTGTCTTGTCTTGTCTTGTCTTGTCTTGTCTTGTCTTGTCTTGTCTTGTCTTGTCTTGTCTTGTCTTGTCTTGTCTTGTCTTGTCTTGTCTTGTCTTGTCTTGTCTTGTCTTGTCTTGTCTTGTCATGTCATGTCATGTCGTGCGTTGTGTTGTTTTGTCTTGTCTTGTTTTGTCTTGTCATGTCATGTCTTGTCTTGTCTTGTCTTGTCTTGTCATGTCGTGCGTTGTGTTGTTTTGTCTTGTCTTGTTTTGTCTTGTCATGTCATGTCTTGTCTTGTCTTGTCTTGTCTTGTCTTGTCATGTCATGTCATGTCATGTCATGTGTTGTGTTGTGTTGTCTTTTCTTGTCTTGTCTTGTGATATCATGTCGTGTGTTGTGTTGTTTTGTCTTGTCTTGTCTTGTCTTGTCTTGTCTTGTCTTGTCTTGTCTTGTCTTGTCTTGTCTTGTCTTGTCTTGTCTTGTCTTGTCTTGTCTTGTCTTGTCTTGTCTTGTCTTGTCTTGTCTTGTCATGTCATGTCGTGCGTTGTGTTGTTTTGTCTTGTCTTGTTTTGTCTTGTCATGTCATGTCTTGTCTTGTCTTGTCTTGTCTTGTCATGTCGTGCGTTGTGTTGTTTTGTCTTGTCTTGTTTTGCCTTGTCATGTCATGTCTTGTCTTGTCTTGTCTTGTCTTGTCATGTCATGTCATGTCATGTCATGTGTTGTGTTGTGTTGTCTTGTCTTGTCTTGCCTTATCTTGCCTTGTCTTGTCTGGTCTTGTCTTGTCTTGTCTTGCCTTGTCTTGTCTTGTCTTGTCTTGTCTTGTCTTGTCTTGTCTTGTCATGTCTGGTCTTGTCTTGTCTGGTCTTATCTTGTCTTGTCTTGTCTTGTCTTGTCTTGTCTTGTCTTGTCTTGTTTTGTCTTGTCTTGTCTTGTCTTGTCTTGTCTTGTCTTGTCTTGTCTTGTCTTGTCTTGTCTTGTCTTGTCTTGTCTTGTCTTGTCTTGTCTTGTCTTGTCTTGTCTTGTCTTGTCTTGTCTTGTCTTGTCTTGTCTTGTCTTGTCTTGTCTTGTCTTGTCTTGTCTTGTCTTGTCTTGTCTTGTCTTGTCTTGTCTTGTCTTGTCTTGTCTTGTCTTGTCTTGTCTTGTCTTGTCTTGTCTTGTCTTGTCTTGTCTTGTCTTGTCTTGTCTTGTCTTGTCTTGTCTTGTCTTGTCTAGTCTTGTCTTGTCTTGTCTTGTCTTGTCTTGTCTTGTCTTGTCTTGTCTTGTCTTGTCTTGTCTTGTCTTGTCTTGTCTTGTCTTGTCTTGTCTTGCCTTGTCTTGTCTTGTCTTGTCTTGTGATGTCATGTCGTGTGTTGTGTTGTTTTGTCTTGTCTTGTTTTGTCTTGTCATGTCATGTCTTGTCTTGTCTTGTCTTGTCATGTCGTGCGTTGTGTTGTTTTGTCATGTCTTGTTTTGTCTTGTCATGTCATGTCTTGTCTTGTCTTGTCTTGTCTTGTCATGTCGTGCGTTGTCTTGTCTTGTCTTGTCTTGTCTTGTCTTGTCTTGTCTTGTCTTGTCTTGTCTTGTCTTGTCTTGTCCTGTCTTGTCTTGTCTTGTCTTGTCTTGTCTTGTCTTGTCTTGTCTTGTCTTGTCTTGTCTTGTCTTGTCTTGTCTTTTCTTTTCTTGTCTTGTCTTGTCATGTCGTGCGTTGTGTTGTTTTGTCTTGTCTTGTTTTGTCTTGTCATGTCATGTCTTGTCTTGTCTTGTCATGTCGTGCGTTGTCTTGTCTTGTCTTGTCTTGTCTTGTCTTGTCTTGTCTTGTCTTGTCTTGTCCTGTCTTGTCTTGTCTTGTCTTGTCTTGTCTGGTCTTATCTTGTCTTGTCTTGTCCTGTCCTGTCTTGTCTTGTCTTGTCTTGTCTTGTCTTGTCTTGTCTTGTCATGTCATGTCATGTCGTGCGTTGTGTTGTTTTGTCTTGTCTTGTTTTGTCTTGTCATGTCATGTCTTGTCTTGTCTTGTCTTGTCTTGTCTTGTCTTGTCTTGTCTTGTCTTGTCTTGTCTTGTCTTGTCTTGTCTTGTCTTGTCTTGTCTTGTTTTGTCTTGTCTTGTCTTGTCTTGTCTTGTCTTGTCTTGTCTTGTCTTGTCTTGTCTTGTATTGTCTTGTCTTGTCTTGTCTTTTCTTGTCTTGCCTTGTCTTGTCTTGTCCTGTCGTGTGTTGTGTTGTGTTGTTTTGTCTTGTCTTGTCTTGTCTTGTCTTGTCTTGTCTTGTCTTGTCTTGTCTTGTCTTGTCTTGTCATGTCGTGCGTTGTGTTGTTTTGTCTTGTCTTGTTTTGCCTTGTCATGTCATGTCTTGTCTTGTCTTGTCTTGTCTTGTCTTGTCTTGTCATGTCATGTCATGTCATGTGTTGTGTTGTGTTGTGTTGTCTTGTCTTGTCTTGTCTTGCCTTATCTTGCCTTGTCTTGTCTGGTCTTGTCTTGTCTTGTCTTGTCTTGTCTTGTCTTGTCTTGTCTTGTCTTGTCTTGTCTTGTCTTGTCTTGTCTTGTCTTGTCTTGTCTTGTCTTGTCTTGTCTTGTCTTGTCTTGTCTTGTCTTGTCTTGTCTTTTCTTGTCTTGTCTTGTCTTGTCTTGTCTTGTCTTGTCTTGTCTTGTCTTGTCTTGTCTTGTCTTGTCTTGTCTTGTCTTGTCTTGTCTTGTCTTGTCTTGTCTTGTCTTGTCTTGTCTTGTCTTGTCTTGTCTTGTCTTGTCTTGTCTTGTCTTGTCTTGTCTTGTCTTGTCTTGTCTTGTCTTGTCTTGTGATGTCATGTCGTGTGTTGTGTTGTTTTGTCTTGTCTTGTCTTGTCTTGTCTTGTCTTGTCTTGTCTTGTCTTGTCTTGTCTTGTCTTGTCTTGTCTTTTCTTTTCTTGTCTTGTCTTGTCTTGTCTGGTCTTCTCTTGTCTTGTCTGGTCTTATCTTGTCTTGTCTTGTCCTGTCCTGTCTTGTCTTGTCTTTTCTTGTCTTGTCTTGTCTTGTCTTGTCTTGTCTTGTCTTGTCTTGTCTTGTCTTGTCTTGTCTTGTCTTGTCTTGTCTTGTCTTGTCTTGTCTTGTCTTGTCTTGTCTTGTCTTGTCTTGTCTTGTCTTGTCTTGTCTTGTCTTGTCTTGTCTTGTCTTTTCTTTTCTTGTCTTGTCTTGTCTTGTCTGGTCTTCTCTTGTCTTGTCTGGTCTTATCTTGTCTTGTCTTGTCCTGTCCTGTCTTGTCTTGTCTTTTCTTGTCTTGTCTTGTCTTGTCTTGTCTTGTCTTGTCTTGTCTTGTCTTGTCTTGTCTTGTCTTGTCTTGTCTTGTCTTGTCTTGTCTTGTCTTGTCTTGTCTTGTCTTGTCTTGTCTTGTCTTGTCTTGTCTTGTCTTGTCTTGTCTTGTCTTGTCTTGTCTTGTCTTGTCTTGTCTTGTCTTGTCTTGTCTTGTTTTGTCTTGTCTTGTCTTGTCTGGTCTTGTCTGGTCTTGTCTTGTCTTGTCTTGTCTTGTCTTGTCTTGTCTTGTCTTGTCTTGTCTTGTCTTGTCTTGTCTTGTCTTGTCTTGTCTTGTCTTGTCTTGTCTTGTCTTGTCTTGTCTTGTCTTATCTTGTCTTGTCTTGTCTTGTCATGTCATGTCATGTCATGTCATGTGTTGTGTTGTGTTGTTTTGTCTTGTCTTGTCTTGTCTTGTCTTGTCCTGTCATGTCTGGTCTTGTCTTGTCTTGTCTGGTCTTATCTTGTCTTGTCTTGTCTTGTTTTGTCTTGTCTTGTCTTGTCTTGTCTTGTCTTGTCTTGTCTTGTCTTGTCTTGCCTTATCTTGCCTTGTCTTGTCTTGTCTGGTCTTGTCTTGTCTTGTCTTGTTTGGTCTTGTCTTGTCTTGTCTTGTCTTGTCTTGTCTTGTCTTGTCTTTTCTTGTCTTGTCTTGTCTTGTCTTGTCTTGTTTGGTCTTGTCTTGTCTTGTTTTGTCTTGTCTTGTCTTGTCTTGTCTGGTCTTGTCTTGTCTTGTCTGGTCTTATCTTGTCTTGTCTTGTCCTGTCCTGTCTTGTCTTGTCTTTTCTTTTCTTGTCTTGTCTTGTCTTGTCTTGTCTTGTCTTGTCTTGTCTTGTCTTGTTTGGTCTTGTCTTGTCTTGTCTTGTCTTGTCTTGTTTTATTGTGTATTGTCATGTCTTATATTGTCTTGTCTTGTCTTGTCTTGTCTTGTCTTGTTTTGTCTTGTCTTGTCTTGTCTTGTCTTGTCTTGTCTTGTCTTGTCTTGTCTTGCCTTATCTTGCCTTGTCTTGTCTTGTCTGGTCTTGTCTTGTCCTGTCCTGTCCTGTCTTGTCTTGTCATGTCATGTCATGTCATGTCATGTCGTGTGTTGTGTTGTGTTGTCTTGTTTTGTCTTGTCATGACATGTCATGTCATGTCATGTCATGTTGTGTGTTGTGTTGTGTTGTCTTGTTTTGTCTTGTCTTGTCTTGTTTTGTCTTGTCATGTCTTGTCTTGTCTTGTCTTGTCTTGTCTTGTCTTGTTTTGTCTTGTCATGTCTTGTCTTGTCTTGTCTTGTCTTGTCTTGTCTTGTCTTGTCTTGTCTTGTCTTGTCTTGTCTTGTCTTGTCTTGTCATGTCTTGTCTTGTCTTGTCTTGTCTTGTCATGTCTTATATTGTCTTGTCTTGTGTTGTCTTGTTTTGTCTTGTCTTGTCTTGTCTTGTTTTGTCTTGTCTTGTCTTGTCTTGTCTTGTCTTGTCTTGTCTTGTCTTGTCTTATATTGTCTTGTCTTGTCTTGTCTTGTCTTGTCTTGTTTTGTCTTGTCTTGTCTTGTCTTGTCTTGTCTTGTCTTGTCTTGTCTTGTCTTGTCTTGTCTTGTCTTGTCTTGTCTTGTCTTGTCTTGTGTTGTCTTGTCTTGTGATGTCGTGTCTTGTCTTGTCTTGTCTTGTCTTGTCTTGTTTTGTCTTGTCTTGTCTTGTCTTGTCTTGTCTTGTCTTGTCTTGTCTTGTTTTGTCTTGTCTTGTCATGTCTTGCCTTGTCTTGTCTTGTCTTGTCTTGCCTTATCTTGCCTTGTCTTGTCTTGTCTGGTCTTGTCTTGTCTTGTCTTGTCTTGTCTTGTCTTGTCTTGTCTTGTCTTGTTTTGTCTTGTCATGTCTTGTCTTGACTTGTCTTGTCTTGTCTTGTCTTGTCTTGTCTTGTCTTGTCTTGTCTTGTCTTGTCTTGTCTTGTCTTGTCTTGTCTTGTCTTGTCTTGTCTTGTCTTGTCTTGTCTTGTCTTGTCTTGTCTTGTCTTGTCTTGTCTTGTCTTGTCTTGTCTTGTCTTGTCTTGTCTTGTCTTGTCTTGTCTTGTCTTGTCTTGTCTTGTCTTGTCTTGTCTTGTCTTGTCTTGTCTTGTCTTGTCTTGTCTTGTCTTGTCTTGTCTTGTCTTGTCTTGTCTTGTCTTGTCTTGTCTTGTCTTGTCTTGTCTTGTCTTGTCTTGTCTTGTCTTGTCTTGTCTTGTCTTGTCTTGTCTTGTCTTGTCTTGTCTTGTCTTGTCTTGTCTTGTCTTGTCTGGTCTTGTCTTGTTTTGTCTTGTCTTGTCTTGTCTTGTCTTGTCTTGTCTTGTCATGTCTTGTCTAGTCTTGTCTTGTCTTGTCATGTCTTATATTGTCTTGTCTTGTCTTGTCTTGTTTTGTCTTGTCTTGTCTTGTCTTGTCTTGTCTTGTCTTGTCTTGTCTTGTCTTGTGTTGTCTTGTCTTGTCATGTCATGTCGTATGTTGTGTTGTTTTGTCTTGTGCTGCTTTGTCCTGTCTTGTCTTGTCTTGTCTTTTCATGTCGTGTGTTGTGTTGTTTTGTCTTGTCTTGTTGTGTATTGTCATGTCTTATATTGTCTTGTCTTGTCATGTCATGTCATGTCGTGTGTTGTGTTGTGTTGGCTTGTTTTGTCTTGTCTTGTCTTGTCTTGTCTTGTCTTGTCTTGTCTTGTCTTGTCTTGTCTTGTCTTGTCTTGTCTTGTTTTGTCATGTCTTGTCTTGACTTGTCTTGTCTTGTCTTGTCTTGTCTTGTCTTGTCTTGCCTTATCTTGCCTTGTCTTGTCTTGTCTGGTCTTGTCTTGTCTTGTCTTGTCTTGTCTTGTCTTGTCTTGTCTTGTCTTGTCTTGTCTTGTCTTGTCTTGTCTTGTCTTGTCTTGTCTTGTCTTGTCTTGTCTTGTCTTGTCTTGTCTTGTCTTGTCTTGTCTTGTCTTGTCTTGTCTTGTCTTGTCTTGTCTTGTCTTGTCTTGTCTTGTCTTGTCTTGTCATGTCTTGTCTTGTCTTGTCTTGTCTTGCCTTATCTTGCCTTGTCTTGTCTTGTCTGGTCTTGTCTTGTCTTGTCTTGTCTTGTCTTGTCTTGTCATGTCTTGTCTTGTCTTGTCTTGTCTTGTCATGTCTTATATTGTCTTGTCTTGTCTTGTCTTGTCTTGTCTTGTCTTGTCTTGTCTTGTCTTGTCTTGTCTTGTCTTGTCTTGTCTTGTCTTGTCTTGTCTTGTCTTGTCTTGTCTTATCTTGTCTTGTCTTGTCTTGTCTTGTCTTGTCTTGTCTTGTCTTGTCTTGTCTTGTCTTGTCTTGTCTTGTCTTGTCTTGTGCTGCTGTGTCCTGTCTTGTCTTGTCATGTCGTGTGTTGTGTTGTTTTGTCTTGTCTTGTCTTGTGTTGTGATGTCATGTCGTGTGTTGTGTTGTTTTGTCTTGTCTTGTCTTGTCTTGTCCTGTCCTGTCCTGTCTTGTCTTGTCTTGTCTTGTCTTGCCTTATCTTGCCTTGTCTTGTCTTGTCTGGTCTTGTCTTGTCTTGTCTTGTCATGTCTTGTCTTGTCTTGTTTTCTCATGTAATGTCATGTCGTGTGTTGTGTTTTTTTGTTTTGTCTTGTCTTGTCATGTCATGTCATGTCGTGTCTTGTGTTGCTTTGTCTTGTCTTGTCTTGTCATGTCGTGTGTTGTGTTGTTTTGTCTTGTTTTGTTGTGTATTGTCATGTCTTATATTGTCTTGTCTTGTCTTGTCTTGTCTTGTCTTGTTTTGTCTTGTCTTGTCTTGTCTTGTCTTGTCTTGTCTTGTCTTGTCTTGTCTTGCCTTATCTTGCCTTGTCTTGTCTTGTCTGGTCTTGTCTTGTCCTGTCCTGTCCTGTCTTGTCTTGTCATGTCATGTCATGTCATGTCATGTCGTGTGTTGTGTTGTGTTGTCTTGTTTTGTCTTGTTTTGTCTTGTCATGACATGTCATGTCATGTCATGTCATGTTGTGTGTTGTGTTGTGTTGTCTTGTTTTGTCTTGTCATGTCATGTCATGTCTTGTCTTGTCTTGTCTTGTCTTGTTTTGTCTTGTCATGTCTTGTCTTGTCTTGTCTTGTCTTGTCTTGTCTTGTTTTGTCTTGTCATGTCTTGTCTTGTCTTGTCTTGTCTTGTCTTGTCTTGTCTTGTCTTGTCTTGTCTTGTCTTGTCTTGTCTTGTCTTGTCATGTCTTGTCTTGTCTTGTCTTGTCTTGTCATGTCTTATATTGTCTTGTCTTGTGTTGTCTTGTTTTGTCTTGTCTTGTCTTGTCTTGTTTTGTCTTGTCTTGTCTTGTCTTGTCTTGTCTTGTCTTGTCTTGTCTTGTCTTATATTGTCTTGTCTTGTCTTGTCTTGTCTTGTCTTGTCTTGTCTTGTCTTGTCTTGTCTTGTCTTGTCTTGTCTTGTCTTGTCTTGTCTTGTCTTGTCTTGTCTTGTCTTGTCTTGTCTTGTCTTGTCTTGTCTTGTCTTGTCTTGTCTTGTCTTGTCTTGTCTTGTCTTGTCTTGTCTTGTCTTGTCATGTCATGTCGTATCTTGTGTTGTTTTGTCTTGTGCTGCTGTGTCCTGTCTTGTCTTGTCATGTCGTGTGTTGTGTTGTTTTGTCTTGTCTTGTCTTGTGTTGTGATGTCATGTCGTGTGTTGTGTTGTTTTGTCTTGTCTTGTCTTGTCTTGTCCTGTCCTGTCCTGTCTTGTCTTGTCTTGTCTTGTCTTGCCTTATCTTGCCTTGTCTTGTCTTGTCTGGTCTTGTCTTGTCTTGTCTTGTCATGTCTTGTCTTGTCTTGTTTTCTCATGTAATGTCATGTCGTGTGTTGTGTTTTTTTGTTTTGTCTTGTCTTGTCATGTCATGTCATGTCGTGTCTTGTGTTGCTTTGTCTTGTCTTGTCTTGTCATGTCGTGTGTTGTGTTGTTTTGTCTTGTTTTGTTGTGTATTGTCATGTCTTATATTGTCTTGTCTTGTCTTGTCTTGTCTTGTCTTGTTTTGTCTTGTCTTGTCTTGTCTTGTCTTGTCTTGTCTTGTCTTGCCTTATCTTGCCTTGTCTTGTCTTGTCTGGTCTTGTCTTGTCCTGTCCTGTCCTGTCTTGTCTTGTCATGTCATGTCATGTCATGTCATGTCGTGTGTTGTGTTGTGTTGTCTTGTTTTGTCTTGTCATGACATGTCATGTCATGTCATGTCATGTTGTGTGTTGTGTTGTGTTGTCTTGTTTTGTCTTGTCATGTCATGTCATGTCTTGTCTTGTCTTGTCTTGTCTTGTTTTGTCTTGTCATGTCTTGTCTTGTCTTGTCTTGTCTTGTCTTGTTTTGTCTTGTCATGTCTTGTCTTGTCTTGTCTTGTCTTGTCTTGTCTTGTCTTGTCTTGTCTTGTCTTGTCTTGTCTTGTCTTGTCTTGTCATGTCTTGTCTTGTCTTGTCTTTTCTTGTCATGTCTTATATTGTCTTGTCTTGTGTTGTCTTGTTTTGTCTTGTCTTGTCTTGTCTTGTTTTGTCTTGTCTTGTCTTGTCTTGTCTTGTCTTGTCTTGTCTTGTCTTATATTGTCTTGTGTTGTCTTATTTTGTTTTGTCTTGTCTTGTCTTGTCTTGTCTTGTCTTGTCTTGTCTTGTCTTGTCTTGTCTTGTCTTGTCTTGTCTTGTCTTGTCTTGTCTTGTCGTGTCTTGTCATGTCTTGTCTTGTCTTGTCTTGTCTTGTCATGTCTTATATTGTCTTGTCTTGTCTTGTCTTGTTTTGTCTTGTCTTGTCTTGCCTTGTTTTGTCTTGTCTTGTCTTGTCTTGTCTTGTCTTGTCTTGTCTTGTCTTGTCTTGTCTTGTCTTGTCTTGTCTTGTCTTGTCTTGTCTTGTCTTGTCTTGTCTTGTCTTGTCTTGTCTTGTCTTGTCTTGTCTTGTCTTGTCTTGTCTTGTCTTGTCATGTCTTATATTGTCTTGTCTTGTCTTGTCTTGTTTTGTCTTGTCTTGTATTGTCTTGTCTTGTCTTGTCTTGTCTTGTCTTGTCTTGTCTTGTCTTGTCTTGTCTTGTCTTGTCTTGTCTTGTCTTGTCTTGTCTTGTCTTGTCTTGTCTTGTCTTGTCTTGTCTTGTCTTGTCTTGTCTTGTCTTGTCATGTCTTATATTGTCTTGTCTTGTCTTGTCTTGTCTTGTCTTGTCTTGTCTTGTCATGTCATGAAGTATGTTGTGTTGTTTTGTCTTGTGCTGCTGTGTCCTGTCTTGTCTTGTCTTGTCTTGTCTTGTTTTGTCTTGTCATGTCTTGTCTTGACTTGTCTTGTCTTGTCTTGTCTTGTCTTGTCTTGTCTTGTCTTGTCTTGTCTTGTCTTGTCTTGTCTTGTCTTGTCTTGTCTTGTCTTGTCTTGTCTTGTCTTGTCTTGTCTTGTCTTGTCTTGTCTTGTCTTGTCTTGTCTTGTCTTGTCTTGTCTTGTCTTGTCTTGTCTTGTCTTGTCTTGTCTTGTCTTGTCTTGTCTTGTCTTGTCTTGTCTTGTCTTGTCTTGTCTTGTCTTGTCTTGTCTTGTCTTGTCTTGTCTTGTCTTGTCTTGTCTTGTCTTGTCTTGTCTTGTCTTGTCTTGTCTTGTCTTGTCTTGTCTTGTCTTGTCTTGTCTTGTCTTGTCATGTCGTGTCGTATGTTGTGTTGTTTTGTCTTGTCATGTCATGTGTTGCGTTGTGTTGTTTTGTCTTGTCTTGTCATGTCATGTCATGTCGTGTCTTGTGTTGCTTTGTCTTGTCATGTCGTGTGTTGTGTTGTTTTGTCTTGTCTTGTCATGTCATGTCATGTCGTGTGTTGTGTTGTTTTGTCTTGTCTTGTCATGTCATGTCATGTAGTGTCTTGTGTTGCTTTGTCTTGTGTTGTTTTGTCTTGTCTTGTTGTGTATTGTCATGTCTTATATTGTCTTGTCTTGTCTTGTCTTGTCTTGTGTTGTCTTGTCTTGTCTTGTCTTGTCTTGTCTTGTCTTGTCTTGTCTTGTCTTGTCTTGTCTTGTCTTGTCTTGTCTTGTCTTGTCTTGTCTTGTCTTGTCTTGTCTTGTCTTGTCTTGTCTTGTCTTGTCTTGTCTTGTCTTGTCTTGTCTTGTCATGTCTTATATTGTCTTGTCTTGTCTTGTCTTGTTTTGTCTTGTCTTGTATTGTCTTGTCTTGTCTTGTCTTGTCTTGTCTTGTCTTGTCTTGTCTTGTCTTGTCTTGTCTTGTCTTGTCTTGTCTTGTCTTGTCTTGTCTTGTCTTGTCATGTCTTATATTGTCTTGTCTTGTCTTGTCTTGTCTTGTCTTGTCTTGTCTTGTCATGTCATGAAGTATGTTGTGTTGTTTTGTCTTGTGCTGCTGTGTCCTGTCTTGTCTTGTCTTGTCTTGTCTTGTTTTGTCTTGTCATGTCTTGTCTTGACTTGTCTTGTCTTGTCATGTCTTGTCTTGTCTTGTCTTGTCTTGTCTTGTCTTGTCTTGTCTTGTCTTGTCTTGTCTTGTCTTGTCTTGTCTTGTCTTGTCTTGTCTTGTCTTGTCTTGTCTTATCTTGCCTTGTCTTGCCTTGCCTTGCCTTGCCTTGTCTTGTCTGGTCTTGTCTTGTCTTGTCTTGTCTTGTCTTGTCTTGTCTTGTCTTGTCTTGTCTTGTCTTGTCTTGTCTTGTCTTGTCTTGTCTTGTCTTGTCTTGTCTTGTCTTGTCTTGTCTTGTCTTGTCTTGTCTTGTCTTGTCTTGTCTTGTCTTGTCTTGTCTTGTCTTGTCTTGTCTTGTCTTGTCTTGTCTTGTCTTGTCTTGTCTTGTCTTGTCTTGTCTTGTCTTGTCTTGTCTTGTCTTGTCTTGTCTTGTCTTGTCTTGTCTTGTCTTGTCTTGTCTTGTCTTGTCTTGTCTTGTCTTGTCTTGTCTTGTCTTGTCTTGTCTTGTCTTGTCTTGTCTTGTCTTGTCTTGTCTTGTCTTGTCTTGTCTTGTCTTGTCTTGTCTTGTCTTGTCTTGTCTTGTCTTGTCTTGTCTTGTCTTGTGTTGTCTTGTGTTGTCTTGTCTTGTCTTGTCTTGTCTTGTCTTGTCTTGTCTTGTCTTGTCTTGTCTTGTCTTGTCTTGTCTTGTCTTGTCTTGTCTTGTCTTGTCTTGTCTTGTCTTGTCTTGTCTTGTCTTGTCTTGTCATGTCGTGTCGTATGTTGTGTTGTTTTGTCTTGTGCTGCTTTGTCCTGTCTTGTCTTGTCTTGTCTTGTCTTGTCTTGTCATGTCATGTCGTATCTTGTGTTGTTTTGTCTTGTGCTGCTGTGTCCTGTCTTGTCTTGTCATGTCGTGTGTTGTGTTGTTTTGTCTTGTCTTGTCTTGTGTTGTGATGTCATGTCGTGTGTTGTGTTGTTTTGTCTTGTCTTGTCTTGTCTTGTCCTGTCCTGTCCTGTCTTGTCTTGTCTTGTCTTGTCTTGCCTTATCTTGCCTTGTCTTGTCTTGTCTGGTCTTGTCTTGTCTTGTCTTGTCATGTCTTGTCTTGTCTTGTTTTCTCATGTAATGTCATGTCGTGTGTTGTGTTTTTTTGTTTTGTCTTGTCTTGTCATGTCATGTCATGTCGTGTCTTGTGTTGCTTTGTCTTGTCTTGTCTTGTCATGTCGTGTGTTGTGTTGTTTTGTCTTGTTTTGTTGTGTATTGTCATGTCTTATATTGTCTTGTCTTGTCTTGTCTTGTCTTGTCTTGTTTTGTCTTGTCTTGTCTTGTCTTGTCTTGTCTTGTCTTGTCTTGTCTTGTCTTGTCTTGCCTTATCTTGCCTTGTCTTGTCTTGTCTGGTCTTGTCTTGTCCTGTCCTGTCCTGTCTTGTCTTGTCATGTCATGTCATGTCATGTCATGTCGTGTGTTGTGTTGTGTTGTCTTGTTTTGTCTTGTCATGACATGTCATGTCATGTCATGTCATGTTGTGTGTTGTGTTGTGTTGTCTTGTTTTGTCTTGTCATGTCATGTCATGTCTTGTCTTGTCTTGTCTTGTCTTGTTTTGTCTTGTCATGTCTTGTCTTGTCTTGTCTTGTCTTGTCTTGTCTTGTTTTGTCTTGTCATGTCTTGTCTTGTCTTGTCTTGTCTTGTCTTGTCTTGTCTTGTCTTGTCTTGTCTTGTCTTGTCTTGTCTTGTCATGTCTTGTCTTGTCTTGTCTTGTCTTGTCATGTCTTATATTGTCTTGTCTTGTGTTGTCTTGTTTTGTCTTGTCTTGTCTTGTCTTGTTTTGTCTTGTCTTGTCTTGTCTTGTCTTGTCTTGTCTTGTCTTGTCTTGTCTTGTCTTGTCTTATATTGTCTTGTCTTGTCTTGTCTTGTCTTGTCTTGTCTTGTCTTGTCTTGTCTTGTCTTGTCTTGTCTTGTCTTGTCTTGTCTTGTCTTGTCTTGTCTTGTCTTGTCTTGTCTTGTCTTGTCTTGTCTTGTCTTGTCTTGTCTTGTCTTGTCTTGTCTTGTCTTGTCTTGTCTTGTCTTGTCTTGTCTTGTCATGTCATGTCGTATCTTGTGTTGTTTTGTCTTGTGCTGCTGTGTCCTGTCTTGTCTTGTCATGTCGTGTGTTGTGTTGTTTTGTCTTGTCTTGTCTTGTGTTGTGATGTCATGTCGTGTGTTGTGTTGTTTTGTCTTGTCTTGTCTTGTCTTGTCCTGTCCTGTCCTGTCTTGTCTTGTCTTGTCTTGTCTTGCCTTATCTTGCCTTGTCTTGTCTTGTCTGGTCTTGTCTTGTCTTGTCTTGTCATGTCTTGTCTTGTCTTGTTTTCTCATGTAATGTCATGTCGTGTGTTGTGTTTTTTTGTTTTGTCTTGTCTTGTCATGTCACGTCATGTCGTGTCTTGTGTTGCTTTGTCTTGTCTTGTCTTGTCATGTCGTGTGTTGTGTTGTTTTGTCTTGTTTTGTTGTGTATTGTCATGTCTTATATTGTCTTGTCTTGTCTTGTCTTGTCTTGTCTTGTTTTGTCTTGTCTTGTCTTGTCTTGTCTTGTCTTGTCTTGTCTTGTCTTGCCTTATCTTGCCTTGTCTTGTCTTGTCTGGTCTTGCCTTGTCCTGTCCTGTCCTGTCTTGTCTTGTCATGTCATGTCATGTCATGTCATGTCGTGTGTTGTGTTGTGTTGTCTTGTTTTGTCTTGTCATGACATGTCATGTCATGTCATGTCATGTTGTGTGTTGTGTTGTGTTGTCTTGTTTTGTCTTGTCATGTCATGTCATGTCTTGTCTTGTCTTGTCTTGTCTTGTTTTGTCTTGTCATGTCTTGTCTTGTCTTGTCTTGTCTTGTCTTGTCTTGTTTTGTCTTGTCATGTCTTGTCTTGTCTTGTCTTGTCTTGTCTTGTCTTGTCTTGTCTTGTCTTGTCTTGTCTTGTCTTGTCTTGTCATGTCTTGTCTTGTCTTGTCTTTTCTTGTCATGTCTTATATTGTCTTGTCTTGTGTTGTCTTGTTTTGTCTTGTCTTGTCTTGTCTTGTTTTGTCTTGTCTTGTCTTGTCTTGTCTTGTCTTGTCTTGTCTTGTCTTGTCTTATATTGTCTTGTGTTGTCTTGTTTTGTTTTGTCTTGTCTTGTCTTGTCTTGTCTTGTCTTGTCTTGTCTTGTCTTGTCTTGTCTTGTCTTGTCTTGTCTTGTCTTGTCTTGTCTTGTCTTGTCTTGTCTTGTCTTGTCGTGTCTTGTCATGTCTTGTCTTGTCTTGTCTTGTCTTGTCATGTCTTATATTGTCTTGTCTTGTCTTGTCTTGTTTTGTCTTGTCTTGTCTTGTCTTGTTTTGTCTTGTCTTGTCTTGTCTTGTCTTGTCTTGTCTTGTCTTGTCTTGTCTTGTCTTGTCTTGTCTTGTCTTGTCTTGTCTTGTCTTGTCTTGTCTTGTCTTGTCATGTCTTATATTGTCTTGTCTTGTCTTGTCTTGTTTTGTCTTGTCTTGTATTGTCTTGTCTTGTCTTGTCTTGTCTTGTCTTGTCTTGTCTTGTCTTGTCTTGTCTTGTCTTGTCTTGTCTTGTCTTGTCTTGTCTTGTCTTGTCTTGTCTTGTCTTGTCTTGTCTTGTCTTGTCTTGTCTTGTCTTGTCTTGTCTTGTCATGTCTTATATTGTCTTGTCTTGTCTTGTCTTGTCTTGTCTTGTCTTGTCTTGTCATGTCATGAAGTATGTTGTGTTGTTTTGTCTTGTGCTGCTGTGTCCTGTCTTGTCTTGTCTTGTCTTGTCTTGTTTTGTCTTGTCATGTCTTGTCTTGACTTGTCTTGTCTTGTCATGTCTTGTCTTGTCTTGTCTTGTCTTGTCATGTCTTATATTGTCTTGTCTTGTCTTGTCTTGTTTTGTCTTGTCTTGCCTTATCTTGCCTTGTCTTGTCTTGTCTGGTCTTGTCTTGTCTTGTCTTGTCTTGTCTTGTCTTCTCCTTGTCTTGTCTAGTCTTGTCTTGTCTTGTCTTGTCTTGTCTTGTCTTGTCTTGTCTTGTTTTGTCTTGTCTTGTGTTGCTTTGTCTTGTCTTGTCATGTCATGTGTTGCGTTGTGTTGTTTTGTCTTGTCTTGTCATGTCATGTCATGTCGTGTCTTGTGTTGCTTTGTCTTGTCTTGTCTTGTCTTGTCTTGTCTTGTCTTGTCTTGTCTTGTCTTGTCTTGTCTTGTCTTGTCTTGTCTTGTCTTGTCTTGTCTTGTCTTGTCTTGTCTTGTCTTGTCTTGTCTTGTCTTGTCTTGTCTTGTCTTGTCTTGTCTTGCCTTATCTTGCCTTGTCTTGCCTTGTCTTGTCTGGTCTTGTCTTGTCTTGTCTTGTCTTGTCTTGTCTTGTCTTGTCTTGTCTTGTCTTGTCTTGTCTTGTCTTGTCTTGTCTTGTCTTGTCTTGTCTTGTCTTGTCTTGTCTTGTCTTGTCTTGTCTTGTCTTGTCTTGTCTTGTCTTGTCTTGTCTTGTCTTGTCTTGTCTTGTCTTGTCTTGTCTTGTCTTGTCTTGTCTTGTCTTGTCTTGTTTTGTCTTGTCTTGTGTTGCTTTGTCTTGTCTTGTCATGTCATGTGTTGCGTTGTGTTGTTTTGTCTTGTCTTGTCATGTCATGTCATGTCGTGTCTTGTGTTGCTTTGTCTTGTCATGTCGTGTGTTGTGTTGTTTTGTCTTGTCTTGTTGTGTATTGTCATGTCTTATATTGTCTTGTCTTGTCTTGGCATGTCATGTCATGTCATGTCGTGTGTTGTGTTGTTTTGTCTTGTCTTGTCTTGTGTTGTGATTTCATGTCGTGTGTTGTGTTGTTTTGTCTTATCATGTCATGTGTTGCGTTGTGTTGTTTTGTCTTGTCTTGTCATGTCATGTCATGTCGTGTCTTGTGTTGCTTTGTCTTGTCATGTCGTGTGTTGTGTTGTTTTGTCTTGTCTTGTCATGTCATGTCATGTCGTGTCTTGTGTTGCTTTGTCTTGTCATGTCGTGTGTTGTGTTGTTTTGTCTTGTCTTGTTGTGTATTGTCATGTCTTATATTGTCTTGTCTTGTCTTGTCATGTCTTGTCATGTCTTGTCTTGTCTTGTCTTGTTATGTCTTGTCTTGTCTAGTCTTGTCTAGTCTTGTCTTGTCTTGTCTTGTCTTGTCTTGTCTTGTCTTGTCTTGTCTTGTCTTGTCTTGTCTTGTCTTGTCTTGTCTTGTCTTGTCTTGTCTTGTCTTGTCTTGTCTTGTCTTGTCTTGTCTTGTCTTGTCTTGTCTTGTCTTGTCTTGTCTTGTCTTGTCTTGCCTTATCTTGCCTTGTCTTGTCTTGTCTGGTCTTGTCTTGTCTTGTCTTGTCTTGTCTTGTCTTGTCTTGTCTTGTCTTGTCTTGTCTTGTCTTGTCTTGTCTTGTCTTGTCTTGTCTTGTCTTGTCTTGTCTTGTCTTGTCTTGTCTTGTCTTGTCTTGTCTTGTCTTGTCATGTCTTGTCTTGTCTTGTCTTGTCTTGTCTTGTCTTGTCATGTCTTATATTGTCTTGTCTTGTCTTGTCTTGTTTTGTCTTGTCTTGTCTTGTCTTGTATTGTCTTGTCTTGTCTTGTCTTGTCATGTCATGTCATGTCGTGTGTTGTGTTGTTTTGTCTTGTCTTGTTTTGTCTTGTCATGTCATGTCTTGTCTTGTCTTGTCTGGTCTTGTCTTGTCTTGTCTTGTCTTGTCTTGTCATGTCTTGTCTTGTCTTGTCTTGTCTTGTCTTGCCTTAGCTTGCCTTGTCTTGTCTTGTCTGGTCTTGTCTTGTCTTCTCTTGTCTTGTCTTGTCTTGTATTGTCATGTCTTGTCTTGTCTTGTCTTGTCTTGTCTTGTCTTGTCTTGTCTTGTCTTGTCTTGTCTTGTCTTGTCTTGTCTTGTCTTGTCTTGTCTTGTCTTGTCTTGTCTTGTCTTGTCTTGTCTTGTCTTGTCTTGTCTTGTCTTGCCTTATCTTACCTTGCCTTGTCTTGTCTGGTCTTGTCTTGTCCTGTCCTGTCCTGTCCTGTCTTGTCATGTCTTGTCATGTCATGTCATGTCATGTCATGTCGTGTGTTGTGTTGTGTTGTCTTGTTTTGTCTTGTCATGTCATGTCATGTCATGTCGTGTGTTGTGTTGTGTTGTCTTATTTTGTCTTGTCATGTCATGTCTTGTCTTGTCTTGTCTTGTCTTGTCTTGTCTTGTCTTGTCTTGTCTTGTCTTGTCTTGTCTTGTCTTGTCTTGTCTTGTCTTGTCTTGTCATGTCTTGTCTTGTCTTGTCTTGTCTTGTCTTGTCTTGTGTTGTCTTGTCTTGTCTTGTCTTGTCTTGTCTTGTCTTGTCTTGTCTTGTCTTGTCTTGTCTTGTCTTGTCTTGTCTTGTCTTGTCTTGTCTTGTCTTGTCTTGTCTTGTCTTGTCTTGTCTTGTCTTGTCTTGTCTTGTCTTGTCTTGTCTTGTCTTGTCTTGTCTTGTCTTGTCTTGTCTTGTCTTGTCTTGTCTTGTCTTGTCTTGTCTTGTCTTGTCTTGTCTTGTCTTGTCTTGTCTTGTCTTGTCTTGTCTTGTCTTGTCTTGTCTTGTCTTGTCTTGTCTTGTCTTGTCTTGTCTTGTCTTGTCTTGTCTTGTCTTGTCTTGTCTTGTCTTGTCTTGTCTTGTCTTGTCTTGTCTTGTCTTGTCTTGTCTTGTCTTGTCTTGTCTTGTCTTGCCTTGTCTTGTCTTGTCTTGTCTGGTCTTGTCTTGTCTTGTCTTGTCTTGTCATGTCATGTCATGTCGTGTGTTGTGTTGTGTTGTGTTGTGTTGTCTTGTCTTGTCTTGTCTTGTCTTGTCTTGTCTTGTCTTGTCTTGTCTTGTCTTGTCTTGTCTTGTCTTGTCTTGTCTTGTCTTGTCTTGTCTTGTCTTGTCTTGTCTTGTCTTGTCTTGTCTTGTCTTGTCTTGTCTTGTCTTGTCTTGTCTTGTCTTGTCTTGTCTTGTCTTGTCTTGTCTTGTCTTGTCTTGTCTTGTCTTGTCTTGTCTTGTCTTGTCTTGTCTTGTCTTGTCTTGTCTTGTCTTGTCTTGTCTTGTCTTGTCTTGTCTTGTCTTGTCTTGTCTTGTCTTGTCTTGTCTTGTCTTGTCTTGTCTTGTCTTGTCTTGTCTTGTCTTGTCTTGTCTTGTCTTGTCTTGTCTTGTCTTGTCTTGTCTTGTCTTGTCTTGTCTTGTCTTGTCTTGTCTTGTCTTGTCTTGTCTTGTCTTGTCTTGTCTTGTCTTGTCTTGTCTTGTCTTGTCTTGTCTTGTCTTGTCTTGTCTTGTCTTGTCTTGTCTTGTCTTGTCTTGTCTTGTCTTGTCTTGTCTTGTCTTGTCTTGTCATGTCATGTCGTATATTGTGTTGTTTTGTCTTGTGCTGCTTTGTCCTGTCTTGTCTTGTCTTGTCTTGTCATGTCGTGTGTTGTGTTGTTTTGTCTTGTCTTGTTGTGTATTGTCATGTCTTATATTGTCTTGTCTTGTCTTGTCTTGTCATGTCATGTCGTATGTTGTGTTGTTTTGTCTTGTGCTGCTTTGTCCTGTCTTGTCTTGTCATGTCGTGTGTTGTGTTGTTTTGTCTTGTCTTGTCTTGTGTTGTGATGTCATGTCGTGTGCTGTGTTGTTTTGTCTTGTCTTGTCTTGTCTTGTCCTGTCCTGTCCTGTCTTGTCTTGTCTTGTCTTGTCTTGCCTTATCTTGCCTTGTCTTGTCTTGTCTGGTCTTGTCTTGTCTTGTCATGTCTTGTCTTGTCTTGTCTTGTTTTGCTTTGTCTTGTATTGTCTTGTTTTCTCATGTAATGTCATGTCGTGTGTTGTGTTGTTTTGTCTTGTCTTGTCATGTCATGTCATGTCGTGTCTTGTGTTGCTTTGTCTTGTCTTGTCTTGTCTTGTCTTGTCATGTCGTGTGTTGTGTTGTTTTGTCTTGTCTTGTTGTGTATTGTCATGTCTTATATTGTCTTGTCTTGTCTTGTCTTGTCATGTCATGTCATGTCGTGTGTTGTGTTGTTTTGTCTTGTCATGTCATGTCTTGTCTTGTCTTGTCTTGTCTTGTTTTGTCTTGTCATGTCTTGTCTTGTCCTGTCTTGTCTTGTCTTGTCTTGTCTTGTCTTGTCTTGTCTAGTCTTGTCTTGTCTTGTCTTGTCTTGTCTTGTGTTGCTTTGTCTTGTCTTGTCATGTCGTGTGTTGTGTTGTTTTGTCTTGTCTTGTTGTGTATTGTCATGTCTTTTATTGTCTTGTCTTGTCTTGTCATGTCATGTAATGTCATGTCGTGTGTTATGTTGTTTTGTCTTGTCTTGTCTTGTCTTGTCTTGTCTTGTCTTGTCTTGTCTTGTCTTGTCTTGTCTTGTCTTGTCTTGTCTTGTCTTGTCTTGTCTTGTCTTGTCTTGTCTTGTCTTGTCTTGTCTTGTCTTGTCTTGTCTTGTCTTGTCTTGTCTTGTCTTGTCTTGTCTTGTCTTGTCTTGTCTTGTCTTGTCTTGTCTTGTCTTGTCATGTCATGTCGTGTGTTGTGTTGTTTTGTCTTGTCTTGTTGTGTATTTTCATGTCTTATATTGTCTTGTCTTGTCTTGTCATGTCATGTCTTGTCTTGTCTTGTGTTGTGTTGCTTTGTCTTGTCTTGTCATGTCGTGTGTTGTGTTGTTTTGTCTTGTCTTGTTGTGTATTGTCATGCCTTATATTGTCTTGTCTTGTCTTGTCATGTCATGTCTTGTCTTGTCTTGTCTTGTGTTGTGTTGCTTTGTCTTGTCTTGTCATGTCGTGTGTTGTGTTGTTTTGTCTTGTCTTGTTGTGTATTGTCATGCCTTATATTGTCTTGTCTTGTCTTGTCATGTCATGTCTTGTCTTGTCTTGTGTTGTGTTGCTTTGTCTTGTCTTGTCATGTCGTGTGTTGTGTTGTTTTGTCTTGTCTTGTTGTGTATTGTCATGTCTTTTATTGTCTTGTCTTGTCTTGTCATGTCATGTAATGTCATGTCGTGTGTTATGTTGTTTTGTCTTGTCTTGTCTTGTCTTGTCTTGTCTTGTCTTGTCTTGTCTTGTCTTGTCTTGTCTTGTCTTGTCTTGTCTTGTCATGTCATGTCGTGCGTTGTGTTGTTTTGTCTTGTCTTGTTGTGTATTTTCATGTCTTATATTGTCTTGTCTTGTCTTGTCATGTCATGTCTTGTCTTGTCTTGTGTTGTGTTGCTTTGTCTTGTCTTGTCATGTCGTGTGTTGTGTTGTTTTGTCTTGTCTTGTTGTGTATTGTCATGTCTTTTATTGTCTTGTCTTGTCTTGTCATGTCATGTAATGTCATGTCGTGTGTTATGTTGTTTTGTCTTGTCTTGTCTTGTCTTCTCCTTGTCTTGTCTAGTCTTGTCTTGTCTTGTCTTGTCTTGTCTTGTCTTGTCTTGTCTTGTTTTGTCTTGTCTTGTGTTGCTTTGTCTTGTCTTGTCATGTCATGTGTTGCGTTGTGTTCTTTTGTCTTGTCTTGTCATGTCATGTCATGTCGTGTCTTGTGTTGCTTTGTCTTGTCTTGTCATGTCGTGTGTTGTGTTGTTTTGTGTTGTCTTGTTGTGTATTGTCATGTCTTATATTGTCTTGTCTTGTCTTGTCTTGTCATGTCATATCATGTCATGTCGTGTGTTGTGTTGTTTAGTGTTGTTTTGTCTTGTCATGTCTTGTCATGTCTTGTCTTGTCTTGTCTTGTCATGTCTTGTCTTGTCTAGTCTAGTCTTGTCTTGTCTTGTCTTGTCTTGTCTTGTCTTGTCTTGTCTTGTCTTGTCTTGTCTTGTCTTGTCTTGTCATGTCATGTCGTGTGTTGTGTTGTGTTGTCTTATTTTGTCTTGTCTTGTCTTGTCTTGTCTTGTCATGTCGTGTGTTGTGTTGTTTTGTCTTGTCTTGTTGTGTATTGTCTTGTCTTGTTTTGTCATGTAATGTCATGTCGTGTGTTGTGTTGTTTTGTCTTGTCTTGTCTTCTCCTTGTCTTGTCTAGTCTTGTCTTGTCTTGTGTTGTGTTGCTTTGTCTTGTCTTGTCATGTCGTGTGTTGTGTTGTTTTGTCTTGTCTTGTTGTGTATTGTCATGTCTTTTATTGTCTTGTCTTGTCTTGTCATGTCATGTAATGTCATGTCGTGTGTTATGTTGTTTTGTCTTGTCTTGTCTTGTTTTGTCTTGTCTTGTCTTGTCTTGTCTTGTCTTGTCTTGTCTTGTCTTGTCTTGTCTTGTCTTGTCTTGTCTTGTCTTGTCTTGTCTTGTCTTGTCTTGTCTTGTCTTGTCTTGTCTTGTCTTGTCTTGTCTTGTCTTGTCTTGTCTTGTTTTGTCTTGTCTTGTCTTGTCTTGTCTTGTCTTGTCTTGTCTTGTCTTGTCTTGTCTTGTCTTGTCTTGTCTTGTCATGTCATGTCGTGTGTTGTGTTGTGTTGTCTTATTTTGTCTTGTCTTGTCTTGTCTTGTCATGTCTTGTCTTGTCTTGTCTTGTCTTGTCTTGCCTTATCTTGCCTTGTCTTGTCTTGTCTGGTCTTGTCTTGTCTTGTCATGTCTTGTCTTGTCTTGTCTTGTCTTGTCTTGTCTTGTCTTGTCTTGTCTTGTCTTGTCTTGTCTTGTCTTGTCTTGTCTTGTCTTGTCTTGTCTTGTCTTGCCTTATCTTGCCTTGTCTTGTCTTGTCTGGTCTTGTCTTGTCCTGTCCTGTCCTGTCTTGTCTTGTAATGTCTTGTCATGTCATGTCATATCATGTCATGTCGTGTGTTGTGTTGTGTTGTCTTGTTTTGTCTTGTCATGTCATGTCATGTCTTGTCTTGTCTTGTCTTGTCTTGTCTTGTCTTGTTTTGTCTTGTCATGTCTTGTCTTGTCTTGTCTTGTCTTGTCTTGTCTTGTTTTTTCTTGTCATGTGTTGTCTTGTCTTGTCTTGTCTTGTCTTGTCTTGTCTTGTCTTGTCTTGTCTTGTCTTGTCTTGTCTTGTCTTGTCTTGTCTTGTCTTGTCTTGTCTTGTCTTGTCTTGTCTTGTCTTGTCTTGTCTTGTCTTGTCTTGTCTTGTCTTGTCTTGTCTTGTCTTGTCTTGTCTTGTCTTGTCTTGTCTTGTCTTGTCTTGCCTTATCTTGTCTTGTCTTGTCTTGTCTTGTCTTGTTTTGTCTTGTCTTGTCTTGTCTTGTCTTGTCATGTCTTGTCTTGCCTTGTCTTGTCTTGTCTTGTCTTGTCTTGTCTTGTCTTGTCTTGTCTTGTCTTGTCTTGTCTTGTCTTGTCTTGTCTTGTCTTGTCTTGTCTTGTCTTGTCTGGTCTTGTCTTGTCTTGACTTGTCTTGTCTTGTCTTGTCTTGTCTTGTCAAGTCTTGTCTTGTCTTGTCTTGTCTTGTCTTGTCTTGTCTTGTCTTGTCTTGTCTTGTTTTGTCTTGTCTTGTCTTGTCTTGTCTTGTCTTGTCTTGTCTTGTCTTGTCTTGTCTTGTCTTGTCTAGTCTTGTCTTGTCTTGTCTTGTTTTGTCTTGTCTTGTCTTGTCTTGTCTTGTCTTGTTTTGTCTTGTCTTGTCTTGTCTTGTCTTGTCTTGTCTTGTCTTGTCCTGTCATGTCTTGTCTTGTCTTGTCTTGTTTTGTCTTGTCTTGTATTGTCTTGTCTTGTCTTGTCTTGTATTGTCTTGTTTTCTCATGTAATGTCATGTCGTGTGTTGTGTTGTTTTGTCTTGTCTTGTGTTGTTTTGTCTTGTATTGTCATGTCATGTTATGTCGTGTCTTGTGTTGCTTTGTCTTGTCTTGTCTTGTCTTGTCATGTCGTGTGTTGTGTTGTTTTGTCTTGTCTTGTTGTGTATTGTCATGTCTTATATTGTCTTGTCTTGTCTTGTCTTGTCATGTCATGTCATGTCGTGTGTTGTGTTGTTTTGTCTTGTCTTGTTTTGTCTTGTCATGTCAACACCTAAAAGAAAAGTTAAGGTTTTTAGAAACATGACTAATAATGAAATAGAAAAGCTTGTAAATGAGAAAAGGCAAGCGAGACGTGAATGGCAGTTAAGTCGTTCCCCTTCTACTCTGCGTCAACTGAAATCGGCTGCACGTAAGTTAAAAAAAGCACTTAAACGCGATGAAGAATACAATACTAAAAATTATATAAAGCACCTGTGTCCAAATTCTAGCAAGAAAAACTCCCTTTGGAAAGCCCAAAAGTATTTTAAGCCTCCAGTAGATTCCAAGATGCCTATAAGACAGTCGAATGGTAATTGGGCGCGCAGTAATGAGGAAAAGGCAAATTGCTTTGCAAATCACCTTGAAAAGGTATTTCAACCCAATGTACCAAAAAACAACTTTAAGTTGCCAACTTTGCCCAATATTGCAAACGAGTCAAGCGTGTCTATTAGGACGTCTACTTATGAAATTATCAAGATCCTAAAAGAGCTAAATCCGAAAAAGTCTTCAGGACACGATAATATTACTCCAAAAATGTTAATTGAGTTGCCAAATATTGCTATATCAGTGCTCTCTTTGCTCTTTAATGCAATTCTTGGTTTCGGGTACTATCCAATTTCGTGGAAAAAGTCGCAGATCATCATGATAGATAAACCTGGAAAAGACTTAACACAACCATCTTCCTACAGACCAATAAGTCTCTTACCATGTCTTTCCAAAATATTCGAAAAAGTTTTACTATCAAAAATGTCTCCTTTCCTCCACGAAAATAATATAATACCAACCCATCAATTCGGGTTTCGTGCTAAACATGGCACAGTAGAGCAAGTGAATAGAATTACAAACGAAATCAGGAAAGCATTCGAGCACAGAGAGTACTGTTCAGCTATTTTTCTCGATGTAGCTCAGGCGTTCGATAAGGTCTGGCATGAAGGCCTTTTATGGAAAATCAAAAACGTTTTACCTTACGAATTGCATAAAACATTGGAGTCATATTTAAGAAATAGGAAATTTACGGTTAAAGTAGCAGATTTTATATCAGAAGAACGAGCAATAAGGGCCGGTGTACCTCAGGGCAGTGTATTAGGCCCCACTCTGTACATAATATATACAGCAGACCTTCCAATAGCTAACAACGTATTGACATCCACTTTTGCGGATGACACAGCCATAGTAAGCCGAAACAAATGCCCCATTAGAGCATCAAGAGTATTAGAGGAGCACTTAACTTGTGTCGAAGAATGGCTAGCCAACTGGCGTATAAAAATTAATGAGCAAAAATGCATGCATGTTACATATTCTCTAAGGCCAGAAACATGTCGGACAATTAAAATAAACAATGTGGGAGTACCCCAAGCGAATGAAGTAACTTATCTTGGGATTCACCTGGATCGAAGGCTTACGTGGCGGAAACATATAGCGAGTAGAGTAACTTGCATGAAGTTAAGAGCAGCAAATTTAAATTGGCTTCTAAACAAAAATTCTAAACTTAGCCTAGACAACAAAGTCCTGTTATACAATGCAATCATAAAACCGATTTGGATGTATGGTATTCAACTGTGGGGTACGACCTGTGCAACCAACATTGATATAATTCAGAGATTCCAATCTAAAATGCTTAGAACAATAACGGGTTCACCATGGTACATGCGTAATGAAAATATCCATAAGGATCTTGATATTCCTATGGTAAAGAAGGAAATAGAGGACAGCAGAAAGAAATATATTTCTAAACTTCGTGAACATCCAAACCCATTGGCAAACGCCTTGGTACATTCCAATCAAACTCGTTTAAAAAGAAGAGATCTACCTGCCTACTAAAGAGCAACGTTCTGCCAAAAAGCTCAAACACATTCTTGAGCTTACTTAGTTGTAAATAGATTTAAGATTTTAATACTTATTGTTAGGCTTTAAACAAAGCAGATTCAATAAATAAAGAAATATTGAAAAAAAAAAAAAAAATGTCTTGTCTTGTCTTGTCTGGTCTTGTCTTGTCTTGTCTTGTCTTGTCTTGTCATGTCTTGTCTTGTCTTGTCTTGTCTTGTCTTGCCTTATCTTGCCTTGTCTTGTCTTGTCTGGTCTTGTCTGGTCTTGTCTTGTCTTGTCATGTCTTGTCTTGTCTTGTCTTGTCTTGTCTTGTCTTGTCTTGTCTTGTCTTGTCTTGTCTTGTCTTGTCTTGTCTTGTCTTGTCTTGTCTTGTCTTGTCTTGCCTTATCTTGCCTTGTCTTGTCTTGTCTGGTCTTGTCTTGTCCTGTCCTGTCCTGTCTTGTCTTGTAATGTCTTGTCATGTCATGTCATATCATGTCATGTCGTGTGTTGTGTTGTGTTGTCTTGTTTTGTCTTGTCATGTCATGTCATGTCTTGTCTTGTCTTGTCTTGTCTTGTCTTGTCTTGTTTTGTCTTGTCATGTCTTGTCTTGTCTTGTCTTGTCTTGTCTTGTTTTTTCTTGTCATGTGTTGTCTTGTCTTGTCTTGTCTTGTCTTGTCTTGTCTTGTCTTGTCTTGTCTTGTCTTGTCTTGTCTTGTCTTGTCTTGTCTTGTCTTGTCTTGTCTTGTCTTGTCTTGTCTTGTCTTGTCTTGTCTTGTCTTGTCTTGTCTTGTCTTGTCTTGTCTTGTCTTGTCTTGTCTTGTCTTGTCTTGTCTTGTCTTGCCTTATCTTGTCTTGTCTTGTCTTGTCTTGTCTTGTTTTGTCTTGTCTTGTCTTGTCTTGTCTTGTCATGTCTTGTCTTGCCTTGTCTTGTCTTGTCTTGTCTTGTCTTGTCTTGTCTTGTCTTGTCTTGTCTTGTCTTGTCTTGTCTTGTCTTGTCTTGTCTTGTCTTGTCTGGTCTTGTCTTGTCTTGACTTGTCTTGTCTTGTCTTGTCTTGTCTTGTCAAGTCTTGTCTTGTCTTGTCTTGTCTTGTCTTGTCTTGTCTTGTCTTGTTTTGTCTTGTCTTGTCTTGTCTTGTCTTGTCTTGTCTTGTCTTGTCTTGTCTTGTCTTGTCTTGTCTTGTCTTGTCTTGTCATGTCTTGTCTTGTCTTGCCTTATCTTGCCTTGTCTTGTCTTGTCTGGTCTTGTCTTGTCCTGTCCTGTCCTGTCTTGTCTTGTAATGTCTTGTCATGTCATGTCATATCATGTCATGTCGTGTGTTGTGTTGTGTTGTCTTGTTTTGTCTTGTCATGTCATGTCATGTCTTGTCTTGTCTTGTCTTGTCTTGTCTTGTCTTGTTTTGTCTTGTCATGTCTTGTCTTGTCTTGTCTTGTCTTGTCTTGTTTTTTCTTGTCATGTGTTGTCTTGTCTTGTCTTGTCTTGTCTTGTCTTGTCTTGTCTTGTCTTGTCTTGTCTTGTCTTGTCTTGTCTTGTCTTGTCTTGTCTTGTCTTGTCTTGTCTTGTCTTGTCTTGTCTTGTCTTGTCTTGTCTTGTCTTGTCTTGTCTTGTCTTGTCTTGTCTTGTCTTGTCTTGTCTTGTCTTGCCTTATCTTGTCTTGTCTTGTCTTGTCTTGTCTTGTTTTGTCTTGTCTTGTCTTGTCTTGTCTTGTCATGTCTTGTCTTGCCTTGTCTTGTCTTGTCTTGTCTTGTCTTGTCTTGTCTTGTCTTGTCTTGTCTTGTCTTGTCTTGTCTTGTCTTGTCTTGTCTTGTCTTGTCTTGTCTGGTCTTGTCTTGTCTTGACTTGTCTTGTCTTGTCTTGTCTTGTCTTGTCAAGTCTTGTCTTGTCTTGTCTTGTCTTGTCTTGTCTTGTCTTGTCTTGTCTTGTCTTGTCTTGTCTTGTCTTGTCTTGTCTTGTCTTGTCTTGTCTTGTCTTGTCTTGTCTTGTCTTGTCTTGTCTTGTCTTGTCTTGTCTTGCCTTATCTTGTCTTGTCTTGTCTTGTTTTGTCTTGTCTTGTCTTGTCTTGTCTTGTCTTGTCTTGTCTTGTCTTGTCATGTCTTGTCTTGCCTTGTCTTGTCTTGTCTTGTCTTGTCTTGTCTTGTCTTGTCTTGTCTTGTCTTGTCTTGTCTTGTCTTGTCTTGTCTTGTCTTGTCTTGTCTTGTCTGGTCTTGTCTTGTCTTGACTTGTCTTGTCTTGTCTTGTCTTGTCTTGTCAAGTCTTGTCTTGTCTTGTCTTGTCTTGTCTTGTCTTGTCTTGTCTTGTCTTGTCTTGTTTTGTCTTGTCTTGTCTTGTCTTGTCTTGTCTTGTCTTGTCTTGTCTTGTCTTGTCTTGTCTTGTCTTGTCTTGTCTTGTCTTGTTTTGTCTTGTCTTGTCTTGTCTTGTCTTGTCTTGTTTTGTCTTGTCTTGTCTTGTCTTGTCTTGTCTTGTCTTGTCTTGTCCTGTCATGTCTTGTCTTGTCTTGTCTTGTTTTGTCTTGTCTTGTATTGTCTTGTCTTGTCTTGTCTTGTATTGTCTTGTTTTCTCATGTAATGTCATGTCGTGTGTTGTGTTGTTTTGTCTTGTCTTGTGTTGTTTTGTCTTGTATTGTCATGTCATGTTATGTCGTGTCTTGTGTTGCTTTGTCTTGTCTTGTCTTGTCTTGTCATGTCGTGTGTTGTGTTGTTTTGTCTTGTCTTGTCTTGTCATGTCATGTCATGTCTTGTCTTGTCTTGTCTTGTCTTGTCTTGTCTTGTCTGGTCTTGTCTTGTCTTGACTTGTCTTGTCTTGTCTTGTCTTGTCTTGTCAAGTCTTGTCTTGTCTTGTCTTGTCTTGTCTTGTCTTGTCTTGTCTTGTCTTGTCTTGTCTTGTCTTGTCTTGTCTTGTCTTGTCTTGTCTGGTCTTGTTTTGTCTTGTCTTGTCTTGTCTTGTCTTGTCATGTCTTGTCTTGCCTTGTCTTGTCTTGTCTTGTCTTGCCTTGTCTTGTCTTGTCTTGTCTTGTCTTGTCTTGTCTTGTCTTGTCTTGTCTTGTCTTGTCTTGTCTTGTCTTGTCTTGTCTTGTCTTGTCTGGTCTTGTCTTGTCTTGACTTGTCTTGTCTTGTCTTGTCTTGTCTTGTCAAGTCTTGTCTTGTCTTGACTTGTCTTGTCTTGTCTTGTCTTGTCTTGTCAAGTCTTGTCTTGTCTTGTCTTGTCTTGTCTTGTCTTGTCTTGTCTTGTCTTGTCTTGTCTTGTTTTGTCTTGTCTTGTCTTGTCTTGTCTTGTCTTGTCTTGTCTTGTCTTGTCTTGTCTTGTCTTGTCTTGTCTTGTCTTGTCTTGTTTTGTCTTGTCTTGTCTTGTCTTGTCTTGTCTTGTTTTGTCTTGTCTTGTCTTGTCTTGTCTTGTCTTGTCTTGTCTTGTCCTGTCATGTCTTGTCTTGTCTTGTCTTGTTTTGTCTTGTCTTGTATTGTCTTGTCTTGTCTTGTCTTGTATTGTCTTGTTTTCTCATGTAATGTCATGTCGTGTGTTGTGTTGTTTTGTCTTGTCTTGTGTTGTTTTGTCTTGTATTGTCATGTCATGTTATGTCGTGTCTTGTGTTGCTTTGTCTTGTCTTGTCTTGTCTTGTCATGTCGTGTGTTGTGTTGTTTTGTCTTGTCTTGTCTTGTCATGTCATGTCATGTCTTGTCTTGTCTTGTCTTGTCTTGTCTTGTCTTGTCTTGTCTTGTCTTGTCTTGTCTTGTCTTGTCTTATCTTGTCTTGTCTTGTCTTGTCTTGTCTTGTCTTGTCTTGTCTTGTCTTGTCCTATCTTGTCTTGTCTTGTCTTGTCTTGTATTGTCAAGTCTTATATTGTCTGGTCTTATCTTGTCTTGACTTGTCTTGTCCTGTCCTGTCTTGTCATGTCTTTTCTTGTCTTGTCTTGTCTTTTCTTGTCTTGTCTTGTCTTGTCTTGTCTTGTCTTGTCTTGTCTTGTCTTGTCTTGTCTTGTCTTGTCTTGTCTTGTCTTGTCTTATCTTGTCTTGTCTTGTCTTGTCTTGTCTTGTCTTGTCTTGTCTTGTCTTGTCCTATCTTGTCTTGTCTTGTCTTGTCTTGTATTGTCAAGTCTTATATTGTCTGGTCTTATCTTGTCTTGACTTGTCTTGTCTTGTCATGTCTTGTCATGTCTTTTCTTGTCTTGTCTTGTCTTGTCTTGTCTTGTCTTGTCTTGTCTTGTCTTGTCTTGTCTTGTCTTATCTTGTCTTGTCTTGTCTTGTCTTGTCTTGTCTTGTCTTGTCTTGTCTTGTCCTATCTTGTCTTGTCTTGTCTTGTCTTGTATTGTCAAGTCTTATATTGTCTGGTCTTATCTTGTCTTGACTTGTCTTGTCCTGTCCTGTCTTGTCATGTCTTTTCTTGTCTTGTCTTGTCTTGTCTTGTCTTGTCTTGTCTTGTCTTGTCTTGTCTTGTCTTGTCTTGTCTTGTCTTGTCTTGTCTTATCTTGTCTTGTCTTGCCTTGTCTTGTCTTGTCTTGTCTTGTCTTGTCTTGTCCTATCTTGTCTTGTCTTGTCTTGTCTTGTATTGTCAAGTCTTATATTGTCTGGTCTTATCTTGTCTTGACTTGTCTTGTCCTGTCCTGTCTTGTCATGTCTTTTCTTGTCTTGTCTTGTCTTTTCTTGTCTTGTCCTGTCATGTCATGTCATGTGTTGTGTTGTTTTGTCTTGTCTTGTTTTGTCTTGTCTTGTCTTGTCTTGTCTTATCTTGTCTTGTCTTGTCTTGTCTTGTCTTGTCTTGTCTTGTCTTGTCTTGTTTTGTCTTGTCTTGTCTTGTCTGGTCTTGTCTGGTCTTGTCTTGTCTTGTCTTATCTTGTCTTGTCTTGTCTTGTCTTGTCTTGTCTTGTCTTGTCTTGTCTTGTCTTGTCTTGTCTTGTCTTGTCTTGTCTTGTCTTGTCTTGTCATGTCATGTCATACGTGTGTTGTGTTGTTTTGTCTTGTCTTGTCTTGTCTTGTGTTGTCTTGTCTTGTCATGTCTTATCTTGTCTTGTCTTGTCTTGTCTTGTCTTGTCTTGTCTTGTCTTGTCTTGTCTTGTCTTATCTTGTCTTGTCTTGTCTCTTCTTGTATTGTCATGTCTTATATTGTCTGGTCTTATCTTGTCCTGTCCTGTCTTGTCTTGTCTTTTCTTGTCTTGTCTTGTCTTTTCTTGTCTTGTTCTGTCATTTCATGTCATGTGTTGTGTTGTTTTGTCTTGTCTTGTCCTGTCTTGTCTTGTTTTGTCTTGTCTTGTTTTGTCTTGTCTTGTCTTTTCTTGTCTTGTCTTGTCTTGTCTTGTCTTGTCTGGTCTTATTTTGTCTTGTCTTGACCTGTCCTGTCTTGTCTTGTCTTTTCTTGTCTTGTCTTGTCTTGCCTTTTCTTGTCTTGTCTTGTCTTGTCTTGTCTTGTCTTGTCTTGTCTTATCTTGTCTTGTCTTGTCTTGTCTTGTATTGTCATGTCTTATATTGTCTGGTCTTATCTTGTCTTGTCTTGTCTTGTCTTGTCTTGTCTTGACTTGTCTTGTCTTGTCTTGTCTTGTCTTGTCTTGTCTTGTCTTGTCTTGTATTGTCATGTCTTATATTGTCTGGTCTTATCTTGTCTTGTCTTGTCTTGTCTTGTCTTGTCTTGTCTTGTCTTGTCTTGTCTTGTCTTGTCTTGTCTTGTCTTGTCTTGTCTTGTCTTGTCTTGTCTTGTCTTGTCTTGTCTTGTCTTGTCTTGTCTTGTCTTTTCTTGTCTTGTCTTGTTTTGTCTTGTCTTGTCTTGTCTTGTCTTGTCTTGTCTGGTCTTGTCTGGTCTTGTCTTGTCTTGTCTTGTCTTGTCTTGTCTTGTCTTGTCTTGTCTTGTCTTGTCTTGTCATGTCATGTCATGTCATACGTGTGTTGTGTTGTTTTGTCTTGTCTTGTCTTGTCTTGTCTTGTCTTGTCTTGTCTTGTCTTGTCTTGTCTTGTCTTGTCTTGTCTTGTCTTTTCTTGTCTTGTCTTGTTTTGTCTTGTCTTGTCTTGTCTTGTCTTGTCTTGTCTGGTCTTGTCTGGTCTTGTCTTGTCTTGTCTTGTCTTGTCTTGTCTTGTCTTGTCTTGTCTTGTCTTGTCTTGTCATGTCATGTCATGTCATACGTGTGTTGTGTTGTTTTGTCTTGTCTTGTCTTGTCTTGTCTTGTCTTGTCTTGTCTTGTCTTGTCTTGTCTTGTCTTGTCTTGTCTTGTCTTGTCTTGTCTTGTCTTGTCTTGTCTTGTCTTGTCTTGTCTTGACTTGTCTTGTCTTGTCTTGTCTTGTCTTGTCTTGTCTTGTCTTGTCTTGTATTGTCATGTCTTATATTGTCTGGTCTTATCTTGTCTTGTCTTGTCTTGTCTTGTCTTGTCTTGTCTTGTCTTGTCTTGTCTTGTCTTGTCTTGTCTTGTCTTGTCTTGTCTTGTCTTGTCTTGTCTTGTCTTGTCTTGTCTTGTCTTGTCTTGTCTTGTCTTGTCTTGTCTTTTCTTGTCTTGTCTTGTTTTGTCTTGTCTTGTCTTGTCTTGTCTTGTCTTGTCTGGTCTTGTCTGGTCTTGTCTTGTCTTGTCTTGTCTTGTCTTGTCTTGTCTTGTCTTGTCTTGTCTTGTCTTGTCATGTCATGTCATGTCATACGTGTGTTGTGTTGTTTTGTCTTGTCTTGTCTTGTCTTGTCTTGTCTTGTCTTGTCTTGTCTTGTCTTGTCTTGTCTTGTCTTGTCTTGTCATGTCATGTCATGTCATACGTGTGTTGTGTTGTTTTGTCTTGTCTTGTCTTGTCTTGTGTTGTCTTGTCTTGTCATGTCTTATCTTGTCTTGTCTTGTCTTGTCTTGTCTTGTCTTGTCTTGTCTTGTCTTGTCTTGTCTTGTCTTATCTTGTCTTGTCTTGTCTTGTCTTGTATTGTCATGTCTTATATTGTCTGGTCTTATCTTGTCCTGTCCTGTCTTGTCTTGTCTTTTCTTGTCTTGTCTTGTCTTTTCTTGTCTTGTCCTGTCATTTCATGTCATGTGTTGTGTTGTTTTGTCTTGTCTTGTCTTGTGCTGTCCTGTCTTGTTTTGTCTGGTCTTGTTTTGTCTTGTCTTGTCTTTTCTTGTCTTGTCTTTTCTTGTCTTGTCTTGTCTTGTCTGGTCTTATTTTGTCTTGTCTTGTCCTGTCCTGTCTTGTCTTGTCTTTTCTTGTCTTGTCTTGTCTTGCCTTTTCTTGTCCTGTCATGTCATGTCATGTGTTGTGTTGTTTTGTCTTGTCTTGTCTTGTCTTGTCTTGTCTTGTCTTGTCTTGTCTTGTTTTGTCTTGTCTTGTCTTGTCTTGTCTTGTCTTGTCTTGTCTTGTCTTGTCTTGTCATGTCATGTCATGTCATGTCATGTGTTGTGTTGTCTTGTTTTGTCTTGTCTTGTCTTGTCTTGTCTTGTCTTGTCATGTCATGTCATGTCATGTCATGTGTTGTGTGGTCTTGTCTTGTCTTGTCTTGTCTTGTCTTGACAAAACAACACAACGCACGACATGACATGACAAGACAAGACAAGACAAGACAAGACAAGACCAGACAAGACCAGACAAGACAAGACAAGACAAAACAAGACAAAACAAGACAAGACAAGACAAGACAAGACAAGACAAGACAAGACAAAACAACACAACACACGACAGGACAAGACAAGACAAGACAAGACAAGACAAGACAAGACAAGACAAGACAAGACAAAACAAGACAAGACAAGACAAGACAAGACAAGACAATTCAAGACAAGACAAGACAAGACCGAACAAGACAAGACAAGACAAAACAACACAACACATGACATGACATGACAGGACAAGACAAGACAAGACAAGACAAGACAAGACAATACATGACAAGACAAAACAACACAACACACGACATGATATGACATGACAAGACAAGACAATATAAGACATGACAATACAAGACAAGACAAGACAAGATAAGACATGACAAGACAAAACAACACAACACACGTATGACATGACATGACATGACAAGACAAGACAAGACAAGACAAGACAAGACAAGACCAGACAAGACCAGACAAGACAAGACAAGACAAAACAAGACAAAACAAGACAAGACAAGACAAGACAAGACAAGACAAGACAAGACAAGACAAGACAAGACAAGACAAGACAAGACAAGACAAGACAAGACAAGACAAAACAAGACAAGACAAGACCAAACAAAACAAGACAAGACAAAACAACACAACACATGACATGACATGACAGGACAAGACAAGAAAAGACAAGACAAGACAGGACAGGACAAGACAAGACAAGATAAGACCTTGTTTGGTCTTGTCTTGTCTTGTTTTGTCTTGTCTTGTCTTGTCTTGTCTTGTCTTGTCTTGTCTTGTCTTGTCTTGTCTTGTCTTGTCTTGTCTTGTCTTGTCTTGTCTTGTCTTGACTTGTCTTGTCTTGTCTTGTCTTGTCTTGTATGACATATGTCATGTCATGTGTTGTGTTGTGTTGACTTGTCTTGTCTTGTCTTGTCTTGTCTTGTCTTGTCATGTCGTGCGTTGTGTTGTTTTGTCTTGTCTTGTTTTGTCTTGTCATGTCATGTCTTGTCTTGTCTTGTCTTGTCTTGTCTTGTCTTGTCATGTCATGTCATGTCATGTCATGTGTTGTGTTGTGTTGTCTTGTCTTGTCTTGTCTTGTCTTGTCTTGTCTTGTCTTGCCTTATCTTGCCTTGTCTTGTCTTGTCATGTCATGTCATGTCATGTCATGTCATACGTGTGTTGTGTTGTTTTGTCTTGTCTTGTCTTGTCTTGTCTTGTCTTGTCTTGTCTTGTCTTGTCTTATCTTGTCTTGTCTTGTCTTGTCTTGTCTTTTCTTGTCTTGTCTTGTCTTGTCATGTCGTGCGTTGTATTGTTTTGTCTTGTCTTGTTTTGTCTTGTCATGTCATGTCTTGTCTTGTCTTGTCTTGTCTTGTCTTGTCTTGTCTTGTCATGTCATGTCATGTCATGTCATGTGTTGTGTTGTGTTGTCTTGTCTTGTCTTGTCTTGTCTTGTCTTGTCTTGTCTTGTCTTGTCTTGTCTTGTCATGTCATGTCATGTCATGTCATGTCATGTCATACGTGTGTTGTGTTGTTTTGTCTTGTCTTGTCTTGTCTTGTCTTGTCTTGTCTTGTCTTGTCTTATCTTGTCTTGTCTTGTCTTGTCTTGTATTGTCAAGTCTTATATTGTCTGGTCTTATCTTGTCTTGTCTTGTCTTGTCCTGTCCTGTCTTGTCTTGTCTTTTCTTGTCTTGTCTTGTCTTTTCTTGTCTTGTCCTGTCATGTCATGTCATGTGTTGTGTTGTTTTGTCTTGTCTTGTTTTGTCTTGTCTTGTCTTGTCTTGTCTTATCTTGTCTTGTCTTGTCTTGTCTTGTCTTGTCTTGTCTTGTCTTGTCTTGTCTTGTCTTGTCTTGTCTTGTCTTGTCTTGTCTTGTCTGGTCTTGTCTGGTCTTGTCTGGTCTTGTCTTGTCTTGTCTTGTCTTGTCTTGTCTTGTCTTGTCTTGTCTTGTCTTGTCTTGTCTTGTCATGTCATGTCATGTCATACGTGTGTTGTGTTGTTTTGTCTTGTCTTGTCTTGTCTTGTGTTGTCTTGTCTTGTCATGTCTTATCTTGTCTTGTCTTGTCTTGTCTTGTCTTGTCTTGTCTTGTCTTGTCTTGTCTTGTCTTGTCTTGTCTTATCTTGTCTTGTCTTGTATTGTCTTGTATTGTCATGTCTTATATTGTCTGGTCTTATCTTGTCCTGTCCTGTCTTGTCTTGTCTTTTCTTGTCTTGTCTTGTCTTTTCTTGTCTTGTCCTGTCATTTCATGTCATGTGTTGTGTTGTTTTGTCTTGTCTTGTCTTGTCCTGTCTTGTCTTGTTTTGTCTTGTCTTGTTTTGTCTTGTCTTGTCTTTTCTTGTCTTGTCTTGTCTTGTCTTGTCTTGTCTTGTCTGGTCTTATTTTGTCTTGTCTTGTCCTGTCCTGTCTTGTCCTGTCTTTTCTTGTCTTGTCTTGTCTTGCCTTTTCTTGTCCTGTCATGTCATGTCATGTGTTGCGTTGTCTTGTCTTGTCTTGTCTTGTCTTGTCTTGTCTTGTCTTGTCTTGTCTTGTCTTGTCTTGTCTTGTCTTGTCTTGTCTTGTCTTGTCTTGTCTTGTATTGTTTTGTCTTGTCTTGTCTTGTCTTGTCTTGTCTTGTCTTGTCTTGTCATGTCATGTCATGTCATGTCATGTGTTGTGTTGTCTTGTCTTGTCTTGTCTCGTCTTGTCTTGCCAAACAACACAACGCACGACATGACATGACAAGACAAGACAAGACAAGACAAGACAAGACAAGACAAGACCAGACAAGACCAGACAAGACAAGACAAGACAAAACAAGACAAAACAAGACAAGACAAGACAAGACAAGACAAGACAAGACAAGACAAGACAAGACAAAACAACACAACACACGACAGGACAAGACAAGACAAGACAAGACAAGACAAGACAAGACAAGACAAGACAAGACAAAACAAGACAAGACAAGACAAGACAAGACAAGACAATACAAGACAAGACAAGACAAAACAACACAACACATGACATGACATGACAGGACAAGACAAGACAAGACAAGACAAGACAAGACAAGACAATACATGACAAGACAAAACAACACAACACACGACATGATATGACATGACAAGACAAGACAATATAAGACATGACAATACAAGACAAGACAAGACAAGACAAGATAAGACATGACAAGACAAAACAACACAACACACGTATGACATGACATGACATGACAAGACAAGACAAGACAAGACAAGACAAGACAAGACCAGACAAGACCAGACAAGACAAGACAAGACAAAACAAGACAAAACAAGACAAGACAAGACAAGACAAGACAAGACAAGACAAGACAAGACAAGACAAGACAAGACAAGACAAGTCAAGACAAGACAAGACAAGACAAGACAAGACAAGACAAGACAAGACAAGACATGACAAGACAAGACAAGACAAGACAAGACAAGACAAGACAAGACAAGACCAGACAAGACCAGACAAGACAAGACAAGACAAAACAAGACAAAACAAGACAAGACAAGACAAGACAAGACAAGACAAGACAAGACAAGACAAGACAAGACAAGACAAGACAAGACAAAACAAGACAAGACAAGACCAAACAAAACAAGACAAAACAACACAACACATGACATGACATGACAGGACAAGACAAGAAAAGACAAGACAAGACAGGACAGGACAAGACAAGACAAGATAAGACCTTGTTTGGTCTTGTCTTGTCTTGTTTTGTCTTGTCTTGTCTTGTCTTGTCTTGTCTTGTCTTGTCTTGTCTTGTCTTGTCTTGTCTTGTCTTGTCTTGTCTTGTCTTGTCTTGTCTTGTCTTGTCTTGTCTTGTCTTGTCTTTTCTTTTCTTGTCTTGTCTTGTCTGGTCTTGTCTTGTCTTGTCTTGTCTGGTCTTGTCTTGTCTTGTCTGGTCTTATCTTGTCTTGTCTTGTCCTGTCTTGTCTTTTCTTGTCTTGTCCTGTCATGTCATGTCATGTGTTGTGTTGTTTTGTCTTGTCTTGTCTTGTCTTGTCTTGTCTTGTCTTGTCTTGTCTTGTCTTGTCTTGTCTTGTCTTGTCTTGTCTTGTCTTGTTTTGTCTTGTTTTGTCTTGTCTTGTCTTGTCTTGTCTTGTCTGGTCTTGTCTGGTCTTGTCTTGTCTTGTCTTGTCTTGTCTTGTCTTGTCTTGTCTTGTCATGTCATGTCATGTCATACGTGTGTTGTGTTGTTTTGTCTTGTCTTGTCTTGTCTTGTCTTGTCTTATCTTGTCTTGTCTTGTCTTGTCATGTCATACGTGTGTTGTGTTGTTTTGTCTTGTCTTGTCTTGTCTTGTCTTGTCTTGTCTTATCTTGTCTTGTCATACGTGTGTTGTGTTGTTTTGTCTTGTCTTGTCTTGTCTTGTCTTGTCTTGTCTTGTCATGTCATGTCATGTCATACGTGTGTTGTGTTGTTTTGTCTTGTCTTGTCTTGTCTTGTCATGTCATGTCATGTCATACGTGTGTTGTGTTGTTTTGTCTTGTCTTGTCTTGTCTTGTCTTGTCTTGTCTTATCTTGTCTTGTCTTGTCTTGTCTTGTATTGTCATGTCTTATATTGTCTGGTCTTATCTTGTCTTGTCTTGTCTTGTCTTGTCTTGTCTTGTCTTGACTTGTCTTGTCTTGTCTTGTCTTGTCTTGTCTTGTCTTGTCTTGTCTTGTCTTGTCTTGTCTTGTCTTGTCTTTTCTTGTCTTGTCTTGTTTTGTCTTGTCTTGTCTTGTCTTGTCTTGTCTGGTCTTGTCTGGTCTTGTCTTGTCTTGCCTTGTCTTGTCTTGTCTTGTCTTGTCTTGTCTTGTCTTGTCTTGTCTTGTCTTGTCTTGTCATGTCATGTCATGTCATACGTGTGTTGTGTTGTTTTGTCTTGTCTTGTCTTGTCTTGTCTTGTCTTGTCTTGTCTTGTCTTGTCTTGTCTTGTCTTATCTTGTCTTGTCTTGTCTTGTCTTGTCTTGTCTTGTCTTGTCTTGTCTGGTCTTATCTTGTCTTGTCTTGTCCTGTCCTGTCTTGTCTTGTCTTTTCTTGTCTTGTCTTGTCTTTTCTTGTCTTGTTCTGTCATGTCATGTCATGTCATGTGTTGTGTTGTTTTGTCTTGTCTTGTTTTGTCTTGTCTTGTCTTGTCTTGTCTTATCTTGTCTTGTCTTGTCTTGTCTTGTCTTGTCTTGTCTTGTCTTGTTTTGTCTTGTCTTGTCTTGTCTGGTCTTGTCTGGTCTTGTCTTGTCTTGTCTTGTCTTGTCTTGTCTTGTCTTGTCTTGTCTTGTCTTGTCTTGTCTTGTCTTGTCTTGTCTTGTCTTGTCTTGTCTTGTCTTGTTTTGTCTTGTCTTGTCTTGTCTGGTCTTGTCTGGTCTTGTCTTGTCTTGTCTTGTCTTGTCTTGTCTTGTCTTGTCTTGTCTTGTCTTGTCTTGTCTGGTCTTATCTTGTCTTGTCTTGTCTTGTCTTGTCTTGTCTTGTCTTGTCTTGTATTGCCATGTCTTATATTGTCTTGTCTTGTCATGTCATATCATGTCGTGTGTTGTGTTGTTTTGTCTTGTCTTGTCTTGCCTTGTCATGTCTTATCTTGTCTTGTCTTGTCTTGTCTTGTCTTGTCTTGTCTTGTATTGTCATGTCTTATCTTGTCTTGTCTTGTCCTGTCCTGTCTTGTCTTGTCTTTTCTTGTCTTGTCTTGTCTTTTCTTTTCTTGTCCTGTCATGTCATGTAATGTGTTGTGTTGTTTTGACTTGTCTTGTTTTGTCTTGTCTTGTCTTGTCTTGTCTTGTCTTGTCTTGTCTTGTCTGGTCTTGTCTTGTCTTGTCATGTCTTATCTTGTCTTGTCTTGTCTTGTCTTGTATTGTCATGTCTTATATTGTCTTGTCTTGTCTTGTCATATCATGTCGTGTGTTGTGTTGTTTTGTCTTGTCATGTTTTGTCTTGTCATGTATTGTCTTGTCTTGTCTTGTCTTGTCCTGTCATGTCATGTCATGTGTTGTGTTGTTTTGTCTTGTCTTGTCTTGTTTGGTCTTGTCTTGTATTGTCTTGTCTTGTCTTGTCTTGTCTTGTCTTGTCTTGTCTTGTCTTGTCTTGTCTTGTCTTGTCTTGTCTTGTCTTGTCTTGTCTTGTCTTGTCTTGTCTTGTCTTGTCTTGTCTTGTCTTGTCTTGTCTTGTCTTGTCTTGTCTTGTCTTGTCTTGTCTTGTCTTGTCTTGTCTTGTCTTGTCTTGTCTTGTCTTGTCTTGTCTTGTCTTGTCTTGTCTTGTCTTGTCTTGTCTTGTCTTGTCTTGTCTTGTCTTGTCTTGTCCTGTCGTGTGTTGTGTTGTTTTGTCTTGTCTTGCCTTGTCTTGTCTTGTCTTGTCTTGTCTTGTCTTGTCTTGTCTTGTCTTCTCTTGTCTTGTCTTGTCTTGTCTTGTCTTGTCTTGTCTTGTCTTGTCTTGTCTTGTCTTGTCTTGTCATGTCATGTCATGTCGTGCGTTGTGTTGTTTTGTCTTGTCTTGTTTTGTCTTGTCATGTCAGGTCTTGCCTTGTCTTGTCTTGTCTTGTCTTGTCTTGTCATGTCATGTCATGTCGTGCGTTGTGTTGTTTTGTCTTGTCTTGTTTTGTCTTGTCATGTCAGGTCTTGCCTTGTCTTGTCTTGTCTTGTCTTGTCTTGTCATGTCATGTCATGTCATGTCATGTGTTGTGTTGTGTTGTCTTGTCTTGTCTTGTCTTGTCTTGTCTTGTCTTGTCTTGTCTTGTCTTGTCTTGTCTTGTCTTGTCTTGTCTTGTCTTGTCTTGTCTTGTCTTGTCTTGTCTTGTCTTGTCTTGTCTTGTCTTGTCTTGTCTTGTGATGTCATGTCGTGTGTTGTGTTGTTTTGTCTTGTCTTGTCTTGTCTTGTCTTGTCTTGTATTGTCATGTCTTATATTGTCTGGTCTTATCTTGCCTTGTCTTGTCCTGTCCTGTCTTGTCTTGTCTTTTCTTGTCTTGTCTTGTCTTTTCTTGTCTTGTCTTGTCCTGTCATGTCATGTGTTGTGTTGTTTTGTCTTGTCTTGTCTTGTCTTGTCTTGTCTTGTCTTGTCTTGTTTTGTCTTTTCTTGTCTTGTCTGGTCTTGTCTGGTCTTGTCTTGTCTTGTCATGTCATGTCATGTCATACGTGTGTTGTGTTGTTTTGTCTTGTCTTGTCTTGTCTTGTCATGTCTTATCTTGTCTTGTCTTGTCTTGTCTTGTATTGTCATGTCTTGTCTTGTCTTGTCTTGTCTTGTCTTGTCTTGTCTTGTCTTGTCTTGTCTTGTCTTGTCTTGTCTTGTCTTGTCTTGTCTTGTCTTGTCTTGTCTTGTCTTGTCTTGTCTTGTCTTGTCTTGTCTTGTCTTGTCTTGTCTTGTCTTGTCTTGTCTTGTCTTGTCTTGTCTTGTCTTGTCTTGTCTTGTCTTGTCTTGTCTTGTCTTGTCTTGTCTTGTCTTGTCTTGTCTTGTCTTGTCTTGTCTTGTCTTGTCTTGTCTTGTCTTGTCTTGTCTTGTCTTGTCTTGTCTTGTCTTGTCTTGCCTTGTCTTGTCTTGTCCTGTCGTGTGTTGTGTTGTTTTGTCTTGTCATGTTTTGTCTTGTCATGTATTGTCTTGTCTTGTCTTGTCTTGTCCTGTCGTGTCATGTCATGTGTTGTGTTGTTTTGTCTTGTCTTGTCTTGTTTGGCCTTGTCTTGTCTTATATTGTCTTGTCTTGTCTTGTCTTGCCTTGTCTTGTCTTGTCTTGTCTTGTCTTGTCTTGTCTTGTCTTGTCTTGTCTTGTCTTGTCTTGTCTTGTCTTGTCTTGTCTTGTCTTGTCTTGTCTTGTCTTGTCTTGTCTTGTCTTGTCTTGTCTTGTCTTGTCTTGTCTTGTCTTGTCTTGTCTTGTCTTGTCTTGTCTTGTCTTGTCTTGTCTTGTCTTGTCTTGTCTTGTCTTGTCTTGTCTTGTCTTGTCTTGTCTTGTCTTGTCTTGTCTTGTCTTGTCTTGTCTTGTCTTGTCTTGTCTTGTCTTGTCTTGTCTTGTCTTGTCTTGTCTTGTCTTGTCTTGTCTTGTCTTGTCTTGTCTTGTCTTGTCTTGTCTTGTCTTGTCTTGTCTTGTCTTGTCTTGTCTTGTCTTGTCTTGTCTTGTCTTGTCTTGTCTTGTCTTGTCTTGTCTTGTCTTGTCTTGTCTTGTCTTGTCTTGTCTTGTCTTGTCTTGTCTTGTCTTGTCTTGTCTTGTCTTGTCTTGTCTTGTCTTGTCTTGTCTTGTCTTGTCTTGCCTTGCCTTGTCTTGTCTTGTCCTGTCGTGTGTTGTGTTGTTTTGTCTTGTCTTGTCTTGTCTTGTCTTGTCCTGTCTTGTCTTGTCTTGTCTTGCCTTGTCTTGTCTTGTCTTGTCTTGTCTTGTCATGTCTTATCTTGTCTTGTCTTGTCTTGTCTTGTCTTGTCTTGTCTTGTCTTGTCTTGTTTTGTCTTGTCTTGTCATGTCATGTCATGTCGTGCGTTGTGTTGTTTTGTCTTGTCTTGTTGTGTCGTGTCATGTCATGTCTTGTCTTGTCTTGTCTTGTCTTGTCATGTCGTGCGTTGTGTTGTTTTGTCTTGTCTTGTTTTGCCTTGTCATGTCATGTCTTGTCTTGTCTTGTCTTGTCTTGTCATGTCATGTCATGTCATGTCATGTCATGTCATGTGTTGTGTTGTCTTGTCTTGTCTTGTCTTGTCTTGTCTTGTCTTGTCTTGTCTTGTCTTGTGATGTCATGTCGTGTGTTGTGTTGTTTTGTCTTGTCTTGTCTTGTCTTGTCTTGTCTTGTCTTGTCTTGTCTGGTCTTGTCTTGTCTTGTCATGTCTTATCTTGTCTTGTCTTGTCTTGTCTTGTATTGTCATGTCTTATATTGTCTTGTCTTGTCTTGTCATATCATGTCGTGTGTTGTGTTGTTTTGTCTTGTCATGTTTTGTCTTGTCATGTATTGTCTTGTCTTGTCTTGTCTTGTCCTGTCATGTCATGTCATGTGTTGTGTTGTTTTGTCTTGTCTTGTCTTGTTTGGTCTTGTCTTGTATTGTCTTGTCTTGTCTTGTCTTGTCTTGTCTTGTCTTGTCTTGTCTTGTCTTGTCTTGTCTTGTCTTGTCTTGTCTTGTCTTGTCTTGTCTTGTCTTGTCTTGTCTTGTCTTGTCTTGTCTTGTCTTGTCTTGTCTTGTCTTGTCTTGTCTTGTCTTGTCTTGTCTTGTCTTGTCTTGTCTTGTCTTGTCTTGTCTTGTCTTGTCTTGTCTTGTCTTGTCTTGTCTTGTCTTGTCTTGTCTTGTCTTGTCTTGTCTTGTCTTGTCTTGTCTTGTCTTGTCTTGTCTTGTCTTGTCTTGTCTTGTCTTGTCTTGTCTTGTCTTGTCTTGTCTTGTCTTGTCTTGTCTTGTCTTGTCTTGTCTTGTCTTGTCTTGTCTTGTCTTGTCTTGTCTTGTCTTGTCTTGTCTTGTCTTGTCTTGTCTTGTCTTGTCTTGTCTTGTCTTGTCTTGTCTTGTCTTGTCTTGTCTTGTCTTGTCTTGTCTTGTCTTGTCTTGTCTTGTCTTGTCTTGTCTTGTCTTGCCTTGTCTTGCCTTGTCTTGCCTTGTCTTGTCTTGTCCTGTCGTGTGTTGTGTTGTCTTGTCTTGTCTTGTCTTGTCTTGTCCTGTCTTGTCTTGTCTTGCCTTGTCTTGTCTTGTCCTGTCGTGCGTTGTGTTGTTTTGTCTTGTCTTGTCTTGTCTTGTCTTGTCTTGTCTTGTCTTGTCTTGTCCTGTCATGCCATGTCATGTGTTGTGTTGTTTTGTCTTGTCTTGTCTTGTCTTGTTTGGTCTTGTCTTGTCTTGTCTTGTCTTGTCTTGTCTTGTCTTGTCTTGTCTTGTCTTGTCTTGTCTTGTCTTGTCTTGTCTTGTCTTGTCTTGTCTTGTCTTGTCTTGTCTTGTCTTGTCTTGTCTTGTCTTGTCTTGTCTTGTCTTGTCTTGTCTTGTCTTGTCTTGTCTTGTCTTGTCTTGTCTTGTCTTGTCTTGTCTTGTCTTGTCTTGTCTTGTCTTGTCTTGTCTTGTCTTGTCTTGTCTTGTCTTGTCTTGTCTTGTCTTGTCTTGTCTAGTCTTGTCTTGTCTTATCTTGTCTTGTCTTGTCTTGTCTTGTCTTGTCTTGTCTTGTCTTGTCTTGTCTTGTCTTGTCTTGTCTTGTCTTGTCTTGTCTTGTCTTGTCTTGTCTTGTCTTGTCTTGTCTTGTCTTGCCTTGTCTTGTCTTGTCCTGTCGTGTGTTGTGTTGTTTTGTCTTGTCTTGCCTTGTCTTGTCTTGTCTTGTCTTGTCTTGTCTTGTCTTGTCTTGTCTTCTCTTGTCTTGTCTTGTCTTGTCTTGTCTTGTCTTGTCTTGTCTTGTCTTGTCTTGTCTTGTCTTGTCTTGTCTTGTCTTGTCTTGTCTTGTCTTGTCTTGTCTTGTCATGTCATGTCATGTCGTGCGTTGTGTTGTTTTGTCTTGTCTTGTTTTGTCTTGTCATGTCAGGTCTTGCCTTGTCTTGTCTTGTCTTGTCATGTCATGTCATATCGTGCGTTGTGTTGTTTTGTCTTGTCTTGTTTTGTCTTGTCTTGTCATGTCAGGTCTTGCCTTGTCTTGTCTTGTCTTGTCTTGTCTTGTCATGTCATGTCATGTCATGTCATGTGTTGTGTTGTGTTGTCTTGTCTTGTCTTGTCTTGTCTTGTCTTGTCTTGTCTTGTCTTGTCTTGTCTTGTCTTGTCTTGTCTTGTCTTGTCTTGTCTTGTCTTGTCTTGTCTTGTCTTGTCTTGTCTTGTCTTGTCTTGTCTTGTCTTGTCTTGTCTTGTCTTGTCTTGTCTTGTCTTGTCTTGTCTTGTCTTGTCTTGTCTTGTCTTGTCTTGTCTTGTCTTGTCTTGTCTTGTCTTGTGATGTCATGTCGTGTGTTGTGTTGTTTTGTCTTGTCTTGTCTTGTCTTGTCTTGTCTTGTATTGTCATGTCTTATATTGTCTGGTCTTATCTTGTCTTGTCTTGTCCTGTCCTGTCTTGTCTTGTCTTTTCTTGTCTTGTCTTGTCTTTTCTTGTCTTGTCTTGTCCTGTCATGTCATGTGTTGTGTTGTTTTGTCTTGTCTTGTCTTGTCTTGTTTTGTCTTTTCTTGTCTTGTCTGGTCTTGTCTGGTCTTGTCTTGTCTTGTCATGTCATGTCATGTCATACGTGTGTTGTGTTGTTTTGTCTTGTCTTGTCTTGTCTTGTCATGTCTTATCTTGTCTTGTCTTGTCTTGTCTTGTATTGTCATGTCTTGTCTTGTCTTGTCTTGTCTTGTCTTGTCTTGTCTTGTCTTGTCTTGTCTTGTCTTGTCTTGTCTTGTCTTGTCTTGTCTTGTCTTGTCTTGTCTTGTCTTGTCTTGTCTTGTCTTGTCTTGTCTTGTCTTGTCTTGTCTTGTCTTGTCTTGTCTTGTCTTGTCTTGTCTTGTCTTGTCTTGTCTTGTCTTGTCTTGTCTTGTCTTGTCTTGTCTTGTCTTGTCTTGTCTTGTCTTGCCTTGTCTTGTCTTGTCCTGTCGTGTGTTGTGTTGTTTTGTCTTGTCATGTTTTGTCTTGTCATGTATTGTCTTGTCTTGTCTTGTCTTGTCCTGTCGTGTCATGTCATGTGTTGTGTTGTTTTGTCTTGTCTTGTCTTGTTTGGCCTTGTCTTGTCTTATATTGTCTTGTCTTGTCTTGTCTTGTCTTGTCTTGTCTTGTCTTGTCTTGTCTTGTCTTGTCTTGTCTTGTCTTGTCTTGTCTTGTCTTGTCTTGTCTTGTCTTGTCTTGTCTTGTCTTGTCTTGTCTTGTCTTGTCTTGTCTTGTCTTGTCTTGTCTTGTCTTGTCTTGTCTTGTCTTGTCTTGTCTTGTCTTGTCTTGTCTTGTCTTGTCTTGTCCTGTCTTGTCTTGTCTTGTCTTGCCTTGTCTTGTCTTGTCTTGTCTTGTCTTGTCTTGTCTTGTCTTGTCTTGTCTTGTCTTGTCTTGTCTTGTCTTGTCTTGTCTTGTCTTGTCTTGTCTTGTCTTGTCTTGTCTTGTCTTGTCTTGTCTTGTCTTGTCTTGTCTTGTTTTGTCTTGTCTTGTCATGTCATGTCATGTCGTGCGTTGTGTTGTTTTGTCTTGTCTTGTTTTGTCTTGTCTTGTTGTGTCGTGTCATGTCATGTCTTGTCTTGTCTTGTCTTGTCTTGTCATGTCGTGCGTTGTGTTGTTTTGTCTTGTCTTGTTTTGCCTTGTCATGTCATGTCTTGTCTTGTCTTGTCTTGTCTTGTCATGTCATGTCATGTCATGTCATGTCATGTCATGTGTTGTGTTGTCTTGTCTTGTCTTGTCTTGTCTTGTCTTGTCTTGTCTTGTCTTGTCTTGTCTTGTCTTGTGATGTCATGTCGTGTGTTGTGTTGTTTTGTCTTGTCTTGTCTTGTCTTGTCTTGTCTTGTCTTGTCTTGTCTTGTCTTGTCTTGTCTTGTCTTGTCTTGTCTTGTCTTGTCTTGTCTTGTCTTGTCTTGTCTTGTCTTGTCTTGTCTTGTCTTTTCTTTTCTTGTCTTGTCTTGTCTGGTCTTGTCTTGTCTTGTCTGGTCTTATCTTGTCTTGTCTTGTCCTGTCCTGTCTTGTCTTTTATTGTCTTGTCTTGTCTTTTCTTGTCTTGTCCTGTCATGTCATGTCATGTGTTGTGTTGTTTTGTCTTGTCTTGTCTTGTCTTGTCTTGTCTTGTCTTGTCTTGTCTTGTCTTGTCTTGTCTTGTCTTGTCTTGTTTTGTCTTGTTTTGTCTTGTCTTGTCTTGTCTTGTCTTGTCTGGTCTTGTCTGGTCTTGTCTTGTCTTGTCTTGTCTTGTCTTGTCTTGTCTTGTCTTGTCTTGTCATGTCATGTCATGTCATACGTGTGTTGTGTTGTTTTGTCTTGTCTTGTCTTGTCTTGTCTTGTCTTGTCTTATCTTGTCTTGTCTTGTCATGTCATGTCATACGTGTGTTGTGTTGTTTTGTCTTGTCTTGTCTTGTCTTGTCTTGTCTTGTCTTGTCTTGTCTTATCTTGTCTTGTCATACGTGTGTTGTGTTGTTTTGTCTTGTCTTGTCTTGTCTTGTCTTGTCTTGTCTTGTCTTATCTTGTCTTGTCTTGTCTTGTCTTGTCTTGTCTTGTCATGTCATGTCATGTCATACGTGTGTTGTGTTGTTTTGTCTTGTCTTGTCTTGTCTTGTCATGTCATGTCATGTCATACGTGTGTTGTGTTGTTTTGTCTTGTCTTGTCTTGTCTTGTCTTGTCTTGTCTTGTCTTATCTTGTCTTGTCTTGTCTTGTCTTGTATTGTCATGTCTTATATTGTCTGGTCTTATCTTGTCTTGTCTTGTCTTGTCTTGTCTTGTCTTGACTTGTCTTGACTTGTCTTGTCTTGTCTTGTCTTGTCTTGTCTTGTCTTGTCTTGTCTTGTCTTGTCTTGTCTTGTCTTTTCTTGTCTTGTCTTGTTTTGTCTTGTCTTGTCTTGTCTTGTCTTGTCTGGTCTTGTCTGGTCTTGTCTTGTCTTGTCTTGTCTTGTCTTGTCTTGTCTTGTCTTGTCTTGTCTTGTCTTGTCTTGTCTTGTCTTGTCTTGTCATGTCATGTCATACGTGTGTTGTGTTGTTTTGTCTTGTCTTGTCTTGTCTTGTCTTGTCTTGTCTTGTCTTGTCTTGTCTTATCTTGTCTTGTCTTGTCTTGTCTTGTCTTGTCTTGTCTTGTCTTGTCTTATCTTGTCTTGTCTTGTCTTGTCTTGTATTGTCATGTCTTATATTGTCTGGTCTTATCTTGTCTTGTCTTGTCCTGTCCTGTCTTGTCTTGTCTTTTCTTGTCTTGTCTTGTCTTTTCTTGTCTTGTTCTGTCATGTCATGTCATGTCATGTGTTGTGTTGTTTTGTCTTGTCTTGTTTTGTCTTGTCTTGTCTTGTCTTATCTTGTCTTGTCTTGTCATGTCATGTCATACGTGTGTTGTGTTGTTTTGTCTTGTCTTGTCTTGTCTTGTCTTGTCTTGTCTTGTCTTGTCTTATCTTGTCTTGTCATACGTGTGTTGTGTTGTTTTGTCTTGTCTTGTCTTGTCTTGTCTTGTCTTGTCTTATCTTGTCTTGTCTTGTCTTGTCTTGTCTTGTCTTGTCATGTCATGTCATGTCATACGTGTGTTGTGTTGTTTTGTCTTGTCTTGTCTTGTCTTGTCATGTCATGTCATGTCATACGTGTGTTGTGTTGTTTTGTCTTGTCTTGTCTTGTCTTGTCTTGTCTTGTCTTATCTTGTCTTGTCTTGTCTTGTCTTGTATTGTCATGTCTTATATTGTCTGGTCTTATCTTGTCTTGTCTTGTCTTGTCTTGTCTTGTCTTGACTTGTCTTTTCTTGTCTTGTCTTGTCTTGTCTTGTCTTGTCTTGTCTTGTCTTGTCTTGTCTTGTCTTGTCTTGTCTTGTCTTTTCTTGTCTTGTCTTGTTTTGTCTTGTCTTGTCTTGTCTTGTCTTGTCTGGTCTTGTCTTGTCTTGTCTTGTCTTGTCTTGTCTTGTCTTGTCTTGTCTTGTCTTGTCTTGTCTTGTCTTGTCTTGTCATGTCATGTCATGTCATACGTGTGTTGTGTTGTTTTGTCTTGTCTTGTCTTGTCTTGTCTTGTCTTGTCTTGTCTTGTCTTGTCTTGTCTTGTCTTGTCTTGTCTTGTCTTATCTTGTCTTGTCTTGTCTTGTCTTGTCTTGTCTTGTCTTGTCTTGTCTTATCTTGTCTTGTCTTGTCTTGTCTTGTATTGTCATGTCTTATATTGTCTGGTCTTATCTTGTCTTGTCTTGTCCTGTCCTGTCTTGTCTTGTCTTTTCTTGTCTTGTCTTGTCTTTTCTTGTCTTGTTCTGTCATGTCATGTCATGTCATGTGTTGTGTTGTTTTGTCTTGTCTTGTTTTGTCTTGTCTTGTCTTGTCTTGTCTTATCTTGTCTTGTCTTGTCTTGTCTTGTCTTGTCTTGTCTTGTTTTGTCTTGTCTTGTCTTGTCTGGTCTTGTCTGGTCTTGTCTTGTCTTGTCTTGTCTTGTCTTGTCTTGTCTTGTCTTGTCTTGTCTTGTCTTGTCTTGTCTTGTCTTGTCATGTCATGTCATGTCATACGTGTGTTGTGTTGTTTTGTCTTGTCTTGTCTTGTCTTGTCTTGTCTTGTCATGTCTTATCTTGTCTTGTCTTGTCTTGTCTTGTCTTGTCTTGTCTTGTCTTGTCTTGTCTTGTCTTGTCTTGTCTTGTCTTGTCTTGTCTTGTCTTGTCTTGTCTTGTCTTGTCTTGTCTTGTCTTGTCTTGTCTTGTCTTGTCTTGTCTTGTCTTGTCTTGTCTTGTCTTGTCATGTCTTATCTTGTCTTGTCTTGTCTTGTCTTGTATTGCCATGTCTTATATTGTCTTGTCTTGTCATGTCATATCATGTCGTGTGTTGTGTTGTCTTGTCTTGTCTTGTCTTGTCTTGTCTTGTCTTGTCTTGTCTTGTCTTGTCTTGTCTTGTCTTGTCTTGTCTTGTCTTGTCTTGTCTTGTCTTGTCTTGTCTTGTCTTGTCTTGCCTTGTCTTGTCTTGTCCTGTCGTGTGTTGTGTTGTTTTGTCTTGTCTTGCCTTGTCTTGTCTTGTCTTGTCTTGTCTTGTCTTGTCTTGTCTTGTCTTGTCTTGTCTTGTCTTGTCTTGTCTTGTCTTGTCTTGTCTTGTCTTGTCTTGTCTTGTCTTGTCTTGTCTTGTCTTGTCTTGTCTTGTCTTGTCTTGTCTTGTCTTGTCTTGTCTTGTCTTGTCTTGTCTTGTCTTGTCTTGTCTTGTCTTGTCTTGTCTTGTCTTGTGATGTCATGTCATGTCGTGCGTTGTGTTGTTTTGTCTTGTCTTGTTTTGTCTTGTCATGTCAGGTCTTGCCTTGTCTTGTCTTGTCTTGTCTTGCCTTGTCATGTCATGTCATGTCATGTCATGTGTTGTGTTGTGTTGTCTTGTCTTGTCTTGTCTTGTCTTGTCTTGTCTTGTCTTGTCTTGTCTTGTCTTGTCTTGTCTTGTATTGTATTGTCTTGTCTTGTCTTGTCTTGTCTTGTCTTGTCTTGTCTTGTCTTGTCTTGTCTTGTCTTGTCTTGTCTTGTCTTGTCTTGTCTTGTCTTGTCTTGTCTTGTCTTGTCTTGTCTTGTCTTGTCTTGTCTTGTCTTGTCTTGTCTTGTCTTGTCTTGTCTTGTCTTGTCTTGTCTTGTCTTGTCTTGTCTTGTCTTGTCTTGTCTTGTCTTGTCTTGTCTTGTCTTGTCTTGTGATGTCATGTCGTGTGTTGTGTTGTTTTGTCTTGTCTTGTCTTGTCTTTTCTGGTCTTATCTTGTCTTGTCTTGTCTTGTCTTGTCTTGTCTTGTCTTGTCTTGTCTTGTCTTGTCTTGTCTTGTCTTGTCTTGTCTTGTCTTGTCTTGTCTTGTCTTGTCTTGTCTTGTCTTGTCTTGTCTTGTCTTGTCTTGTCTTGTCTTGTCTTGTCTTGTCTTGTCTTGTCTTGTCTTGTCTTGTCTTGTCTTGTCTTGTCTTGTCTTGTCTTGTCTTGTCTTGTCTTGTCTTGTCTTGTCTTGTCTTGTCTTGTCTTGTCTTGTCTTGTCTTGTCTTGTCTTGTCTTGTCTTGTCTTGTCTTGTCTTGTCTTGTCTTGTCTTGTCTTGTCTTGTCTTGTCTTGTCTTGTCTTGTCTTGTCTTGTCTTGTCTTGTCTTGTCTTGTCTTGTCTTGTCTTGTCTTGTCTTGTCTTGTCTTGTCTTGTCTTGTCTTGTCTTGTCTTGTCTTGTCTTGTCTTGTCTTGTCTTGTCTTGTCTTGTCTTGTCTTGTCTTGTATTGTCTTGTCTTGTATTGTCTTGTCTTGTCTTGTCTTGTCTTGTCTTGTCTTGTCTTGTCTTGTCTTGTGATGTCATGTCGTGTGTTGTGTTGTTTTGTCTTGTCTTGTCTTGTCTTGTCTTGTCTTGTCTTGTCTTGTCTTGTCTTGTCTTGTCTTGTCTTGTCTTGTCTTGTCTTGTCTTGTCTTGTCTTGTCTTGTCTTGTCTTGTCTTGTCTTGTCTTGTCTTGTCTTGTCTTGTCTTGTCTTGTTTTGACTTGTCTTGTCTTGTCTTGTCTTGTCTTGTCTTGTCTTGTCTTGTCTTGTCTTGTCTTGTCTTGTCTTGTCTTGTCTTGTCTTGTCTTGTCTTGTCTTGTCTTGTCTTGTCTTGTCTTGTCTTGTCTTGTCTTGTCTTGTCTTGTCTTGTCTTGTCTTGTCTTGTCTTGTCTTGTCTTGTCTTGTCTTGTCTTGTGATGTCATGTCGTGTGTTGTGTTGTTTTGTCTTGTCTTGTCTTGTCTTTTCTGGTCTTATCTTGTCTTGTCTTGTCTTGTCTTGTTTTGTCTTGTCTTGTCTTGTCTTGTCTTGTCTTGTCTTGTCTTGTCTTGTCTTGTCTTGTCTTGTCTTGTCTTGTCTTGTCTTGTCTTGTCTTGTCTTGTCTTGTCTTGTCTTGTCTTGTCTTGTCTTGTCTTGTCTTGTCTTGTCTTGTCTTGTCTTGTCTTGTCTTGTCTTGTCTTGTCTTGTCTTGTCTTGTATTGTCTTGTCTTGTATTGTCTTGTCTTGTCTTGTCTTGTCTTGTCTTGTCTTGTCTTGTCTTGTCTTGTCTTGTCTTGTCTTGTGATGTCATGTCTTGTCTTGTCTTGTCTTGTCTTGTCTTGTCTTGTCTTGTCTTGTCTTGTCTTGTCTTGTCTTGTCTTGTCTTGTCTTGTCTTGTCTTGTCTTGTCTTGTATTGTCTTGTCTTGTATTGTCTTGTCTTGTCTTGTCTTGTCTTGTCTTGTCTTGTCTTGTCTTGTCTTGTCTTGTCTTGTCTTGTCTTGTCTTGTCTTGTCTTGTCTTGTCTTGTCTTGTCTTGTCTTGTCTTGTCTTGTCTTGTCTTGTCTTGTCTTGTCTTGTCTTGTCTTGTCTTGTCTTGTCTTGTCTTGTCTTGTCTTGTCTTGTCTTGTCTTGTCTTGTCTTGTCTTGTCTTGTCTTGTCTTGTCTTGTCTTGTCTTGTCTTGTCTTGTCTTGTCTTGTCTTGTCTTGTCTTGTCTTGTCTTGTCTTGTCTTGTCTTGTCTTGCCTTGCCTTGTCTTGTCTTGTCCTGTCGTGTGTTGTGTTGTTTTGTCTTGTCTTGTCTTGTCTTGTCTTGTCTTGTCTTGTCCTGTCTTGTCTTGTCTTGTCTTGCCTTGTCTTGTCTTGTCTTGTCTTGTCTTGTCATGTCTTATCTTGTCTTGTCTTGTCTTGTCTTGTCTTGTCTTGTCTTGTCTTGTCTTGTCTTGTTTTGTCTTGTCTTGTCATGTCATGTCGTGCGTTGTGTTGTTTTGTCTTGTCTTGTTGTGTCGTGTCATGTCATGTCTTGTCTTGTCTTGTCTTGTCTTGTCATGTCGTGCGTTGTGTTGTTTTGTCTTGTCTTGTTTTGCCTTGTCATGTCATGTCTTGTCTTGTCTTGTCTTGTCTTGTCATGTCATGTCATGTCATGTCATGTCATGTCATGTGTTGTGTTGTCTTGTCTTGTCTTGTCTTGTCTTGTCTTGTCTTGTCTTGTCTTGTCTTGTCTTGTGATGTCATGTCGTGTGTTGTGTTGTTTTGTCTTGTCTTGTCTTGTCTTGTCTTGTCTTGTCTTGTCTTGTCTGGTCTTGTCTTGTCTTGTCATGTCTTATCTTGTCTTGTCTTGTCTTGTCTTGTATTGTCATGTCTTATATTGTCTTGTCTTGTCTTGTCATATCATGTCGTGTGTTGTGTTGTTTTGTCTTGTCATGTTTTGTCTTGTCATGTATTGTCTTGTCTTGTCTTGTCTTGTCCTGTCATGTCATGTCATGTGTTGTGTTGTTTTGTCTTGTCTTGTCTTGTTTGGTCTTGTCTTGTATTGTCTTGTCTTGTCTTGTCTTGTCTTGTCTTGTCTTGTCTTGTCTTGTCTTGTCTTGTCTTGTCTTGTCTTGTCTTGTCTTGTCTTGTCTTGTCTTGTCTTGTCTTGTCTTGTCTTGTCTTGTCTTGTCTTGTCTTGTCTTGTCTTGTCTTGTCTTGTCTTGTCTTGTCTTGTCTTGTCTTGTCTTGTCTTGTCTTGTCTTGTCTTGTCTTGTCTTGTCTTGTCTTGTCTTGTCTTGTCTTGTCTTGTCTTGTCTTGTCTTGTCTTGTCTTGTCTTGTCTTGTCTTGTCTTGTCTTGTCTTGTCTTGTCTTGTCTTGTCTTGTCTTGTCTTGTCTTGTCTTGTCTTGTCTTGTCTTGTCTTGTCTTGTCTTGTCTTGTCTTGCCTTGCCTTGTCTTGTCTTGTCCTGTCGTGTGTTGTGTTGTTTTGTCTTGTCTTGTCTTGTCTTGTCTTGTCTTGTCTTGTCCTGTCTTGTCTTGTCTTGTCTTGCCTTGTCTTGTCTTGTCTTGTCTTGTCTTGTCATGTCTTATCTTGTCTTGTCTTGTCTTGTCTTGTCTTGTCTTGTCTTGTCTTGTCTTGTCTTGTTTTGTCTTGTCTTGTCATGTCATGTCATGTCGTGCGTTGTGTTGTTTTGTCTTGTCTTGTTGTGTCGTGTCATGTCATGTCTTGTCTTGTCTTGTCTTGTCTTGTCATGTCGTGCGTTGTGTTGTTTTGTCTTGTCTTGTTTTGCCTTGTCATGTCATGTCTTGTCTTGTCTTGTCTTGTCTTGTCATGTCATGTCATGTCATGTCATGTCATGTCATGTGTTGTGTTGTCTTGTCTTGTCTTGTCTTGTCTTGTCTTGTGATGTCATGTCGTGTGTTGTGTTGTTTTGTCTTGTCTTGTCTTGTCTTGTCTTGTCTTGTCTTGTCTTGTCTGGTCTTGTCTTGTCTTGTCATGTCTTATCTTGTCTTGTCTTGTCTTGTCTTGTATTGTCATGTCTTATATTGTCTTGTCTTGTCTTGTCATATCATGTCGTGTGTTGTGTTGTTTTGTCTTGTCATGTTTTGTCTTGTCATGTATTGTCTTGTCTTGTCTTGTCTTGTCCTGTCATGTCATGTCATGTGTTGTGTTGTTTTGTCTTGTCTTGTCTTGTTTGGTCTTGTCTTGTATTGTCTTGTCTTGTCTTGTCTTGTCTTGTCTTGTCTTGTCTTGTCTTGTCTTGTCTTGTCTTGTCTTGTCTTGTCTTGTCTTGTCTTGTCTTGTCTTGTCTTGTCTTGTCTTGTCTTGTCTTGTCTTGTCTTGTCTTGTCTTGTCTTGTCTTGTCTTGTCTTGTCTTGTCTTGTCTTGTCTTGTCTTGTCTTGTCTTGTCTTGTCTTGTCTTGTCTTGTCTTGTCTTGTCTTGTCTTGTCTTGTCTTGTCTTGTCTTGTCTTGTCTTGTCTTGTCTTGTCTTGTCTTGTCTTGTCTTGTCTTGTCTTGTCTTGTCTTGTCTTGTCTTGTCTTGTCTTGTCTTGTCTTGTCTTGTCTTGTCTTGTCTTGTCTTGTCTTGTCTTGTCTTGTCTTGTCTTGTCTTGTCTTGTCTTGTCTTGTCTTGTCTTGTCTTGTCTTGTCTTGTCTTGTCTTGTCTTGTCTTGTCTTGTCTTGTCTTGTCTTGTCTTGTCTTGTCTTGCCTTGTCTTGCCTTGTCTTGCCTTGTCTTGTCTTGTCCTGTCGTGTGTTGTGTTGTCTTGTCTTGTCTTGTCTTGTCTTGTCCTGTCTTGTCTTGTCTTGCCTTGTCTTGTCTTGTCCTGTCGTGCGTTGTGTTGTTTTGTCTTGTCTTGTCTTGTCTTGTCTTGTCTTGTCTTGTCTTGTCTTGTCCTGTCATGCCATGTCATGTGTTGTGTTGTTTTGTCTTGTCTTGTCTTGTCTTGTTTGGTCTTGTCTTGTCTTGTCTTGTCTTGTCTTGTCTTGTCTTGTCTTGTCTTGTCTTGTCTTGTCTTGTCTTGTCTTGTCTTGTCTTGTCTTGTCTTGTCTTGTCTTGTCTTGTCTTGTCTTGTCTTGTCTTGTCTTGTCTTGTCTTGTCTTGTCTTGTCTTGTCTTGTCTTGTCTTGTCTTGTCTTGTCTTGTCTTGTCTTGTCTTGTCTTGTCTTGTCTTGTCTAGTCTTGTCTTGTCTTATCTTGTCTTGTCTTGTCTTGTCTTGTCTTGTCTTGTCTTGTCTTGTCTTGTCTTGTCTTGTCTTGTCTTGTCTTGTCTTGTCTTGTCTTGTCTTGTCTTGCCTTGTCTTGTCTTGTCCTGTCGTGTGTTGTGTTGTTTTGTCTTGTCTTGCCTTGTCTTGTCTTGTCTTGTCTTGTCTTGTCTTGTCTTGTCTTCTCTTGTCTTGTCTTGTCTTGTCTTGTCTTGTCTTGTCTTGTCTTGTCTTGTCTTGTCTTGTCTTGTCTTGTCTTGTCTTGTCTTGTCTTGTCTTGTCTTGTCTTGTCTTGTCTTGTCATGTCATGTCATGTCGTGCGTTGTGTTGTTTTGTCTTGTCTTGTTTTGTCTTGTCATGTCAGGTCTTGCCTTGTCTTGTCTTGTCTTGTCATGTCATGTCATATCGTGCGTTGTGTTGTTTTGTCTTGTCTTGTTTTGTCTTGTCTTGTCATGTCAGGTCTTGCCTTGTCTTGTCTTGTCTTGTCTTGTCTTGTCTTGTCATGTCATGTCATGTCATGTCATGTGTTGTGTTGTGTTGTCTTGTCTTGTCTTGTCTTGTCTTGTCTTGTCTTGTCTTGTCTTGTCTTGTCTTGTCTTGTCTTGTCTTGTCTTGTCTTGTCTTGTCTTGTCTTGTCTTGTCTTGTCTTGTCTTGTCTTGTCTTGTCTTGTCTTGTCTTGTCTTGTCTTGTCTTGTCTTGTCTTGTCTTGTCTTGTCTTGTCTTGTCTTGTCTTGTCTTGTTGTGTATTGTCATGCCTTATATTGTCTTGTCTTGTCTTGTCTTGTGATGTCATGTCGTGTGTTGTGTTGTTTTGTCTTGTCTTGTCTTGTCTTGTCTTGTCTTGTGATGTCATGTCGTGTGTTGTGTTGTTTTGTCTTGTCTTGTCTTGTCTTGTCTTGTCTTGTATTGTCATGTCTTATATTGTCTGGTCTTATCTTGTCTTGTCTTGTCCTGTCCTGTCTTGTCTTGTCTTTTCTTGTCTTGTCTTGTCTTGTCTTGTCTTGTCTTGTCTTGTCTTGTCTTGTCTTGTCTTGTCTTGTCTTGCCTTGTCTTGTCTTGTCCTGTCGTGTGTTGTGTTGTTTTGTCTTGTCATGTTTTGTCTTGTCATGTATTGTCTTGTCTTGTCTTGTCTTGTCCTGTCGTGTCATGTCATGTGTTGTGTTGTTTTGTCTTGTCTTGTCTTGTTTGGCCTTGTCTTGTCTTATATTGTCTTGTCTTGTCTTGTCTTGCCTTGTCTTGTCTTGTCTTGTCTTGTCTTGTCTTGTCTTGTCTTGTCTTGTCTTGTCTTGTCTTGTCTTGTCTTGTCTTGTCTTGTCTTGTCTTGTCTTGTCTTGTCTTGTCTTGTCTTGTCTTGTCTTGTCTTGTCTTGTCTTGTCTTGTCTTGTCTTGTCTTGTCTTGTCTTGTCCTGTCTTGTCTTGTCATGTCTTATCTTGTCTTGTCTTGTCTTGTCTTGTATTGTCATGTCTTGTCTTGTCTTGTCTTGTCTTGTCTTGTCTTGTCTTGTCTTGTCTTGTCTTGTCTTGTCTTGTCTTGTCTTGTCTTGTCTTGTCTTGTCTTGTCTTGTCTTGTCTTGTCTTGTCTTGTCTTGTCTTGTCTTGTCTTGTCTTGTCTTGTCTTGTCTTGTCTTGTCTTGTCTTGTCTTGTCTTGTCTTGTCTTGTCTTGTCTTGTCTTGTCTTGTCTTGTCTTGTCTTGCCTTGTCTTGTCTTGTCCTGTCGTGTGTTGTGTTGTTTTGTCTTGTCATGTTTTGTCTTGTCATGTATTGTCTTGTCTTGTCTTGTCTTGTCCTGTCGTGTCATGTCATGTGTTGTGTTGTTTTGTCTTGTCTTGTCTTGTTTGGCCTTGTCTTGTCTTATATTGTCTTGTCTTGTCTTGTCTTGCCTTGTCTTGTCTTGTCTTGTCTTGTCTTGTCTTGTCTTGTCTTGTCTTGTCTTGTCTTGTCTTGTCTTGTCTTGTCTTGTCTTGTCTTGTCTTGTCTTGTCTTGTCTTGTCTTGTCTTGTCTTGTCTTGTCTTGTCTTGTCTTGTCTTGTCTTGTCTTGTCTTGTCTTGTCTTGTCTTGTCCTGTCTTGTCTTGTCTTGTCTTGCCTTGTCTTGTCTTGTCTTGTCTTGTCTTGTCTTGTCTTGTCTTGTCTTGTCTTGTCTTGTCTTGTCTTGTCTTGTCTTGTCTTGTCTTGTCTTGTCTTGTCTTGTCTTGTCTTGTCTTGTCTTGTCTTGTCTTGTCTTGTCTTGTCTTGTCTTGTCTTGTTTTGTCTTGTCTTGTCATGTCATGTCATGTCGTGCGTTGTGTTGTTTTGTCTTGTCTTGTTTTGTCTTGTCTTGTTGTGTCGTGTCATGTCATGTCTTGTCTTGTCTTGTCATGTCGTGCGTTGTGTTGTTTTGTCTTGTCTTGTTTTGCCTTGTCATGTCATGTCTTGTCTTGTCTTGTCTTGTCTTGTCATGTCATGTCATGTCATGTCATGTCATGTCATGTGTTGTGTTGTCTTGTCTTGTCTTGTCTTGTCTTGTCTTGTCTTGTCTTGTCTTGTCTTGTCTTGTCTTGTGATGTCATGTCGTGTGTTGTGTTGTTTTGTCTTGTCTTGTCTTGTCTTGTCTTGTCTTGTCTTGTCTTGTCTTGTCTTGTCTTGTCTTGTCTTGTCTTGTCTTGTCTTGTCTTGTCTTGTCTTGTCTTGTCTTGTCTTGTCTTTTCTTTTCTTGTCTTGTCTTGTCTGGTCTTGTCTTGTCTTGTCTGGTCTTATCTTGTCTTGTCTTGTCCTGTCCTGTCTTGTCTTTTATTGTCTTGTCTTGTCTTTTCTTGTCTTGTCCTGTCATGTCATGTCATGTGTTGTGTTGTTTTGTCTTGTCTTGTCTTGTCTTGTCTTGTCTTGTCTTGTCTTGTCTTGTCTTGTCTTGTCTTGTTTTGTCTTGTTTTGTCTTGTCTTGTCTTGTCTTGTCTTGTCTGGTCTTGTCTGGTCTTGTCTTGTCTTGTCTTGTCTTGTCTTGTCTTGTCTTGTCTTGTCTTGTCATGTCATGTCATGTCATACGTGTGTTGTGTTGTTTTGTCTTGTCTTGTCTTGTCTTGTCTTGTCTTGTCTTATCTTGTCTTGTCTTGTCATGTCATGTCATACGTGTGTTGTGTTGTTTTGTCTTGTCTTGTCTTGTCTTGTCTTGTCTTGTCTTGTCTTGTCTTATCTTGTCTTGTCATACGTGTGTTGTGTTGTTTTGTCTTGTCTTGTCTTGTCTTGTCTTGTCTTGTCTTGTCTTATCTTGTCTTGTCTTGTCTTGTCTTGTCTTGTCTTGTCATGTCATGTCATGTCATACGTGTGTTGTGTTGTTTTGTCTTGTCTTGTCTTGTCTTGTCATGTCATGTCATGTCATACGTGTGTTGTGTTGTTTTTCTTGTCTTGTCTTGTCTTGTCTTGTCTTGTCTTGTCTTATCTTGTCTTGTCTTGTCTTGTCTTGTATTGTCATGTCTTATATTGTCTGGTCTTATCTTGTCTTGTCTTGTCTTGTCTTGTCTTGTCTTGTCTTGACTTGTCTTGTCTTGTCTTGTCTTGTCTGGTCTTGTCTGGTCTTGTCTTGTCTTGTCTTGTCTTGTCTTGTCTTGTCTTGTCTTGTCTTGTCTTGTCTTGTCTTGTCTTGTCTTGTCTTGTCTTATCTTGTCTTATCTTGTCTTGTCTTGTCTTGTCTTGTATTGTCATGTCTTATATTGTCTGGTCTTATCTTGTCTTGTCTTGTCCTGTCCTGTCTTGTCTTGTCTTTTCTTGTCTTGTCTTGTCTTTTCTTGTCTTGTTCTGTCATGTCATGTCATGTCATGTGTTGTGTTGTTTTGTCTTGTCTTGTTTTGTCTTGTCTTGTCTTGTCTTATCTTGTCTTGTCTTGTCATGTCATGTCATACGTGTGTTGTGTTGTTTTGTCTTGTCTTGTCTTGTCTTGTCTTGTCTTGTCTTGTCTTATCTTGTCTTGTCATACGTGTGTTGTGTTGTTTTGTCTTGTCTTGTCTTGTCTTGTCTTGTCTTGTCTTATCTTGTCTTGTCTTGTCTTGTCTTGTCTTGTCTTGTCATGTCATGTCATGTCATACGTGTGTTGTGTTGTTTTGTCTTGTCTTGTCTTGTCTTGTCATGTCATGTCATGTCATACGTGTGTTGTGTTGTTTTGTCTTGTCTTGTCTTGTCTTGTCTTGTCTTGTCTTGTCTTATCTTGTCTTGTCTTGTCTTGTCTTGTATTGTCATGTCTTATATTGTCTGGTCTTATCTTGTCTTGTCTTGTCTTGTCTTGTCTTGTCTTGACTTGTCTTTTCTTGTCTTGTCTTGTCTTGTCTTGTCTTGTCTTGTCTTGTCTTGTCTTGTCTTTTCTTGTCTTGTCTTGTTTTGTCTTGTCTTGTCTTGTCTTGTCTTGTCTGGTCTTGTCTTGTCTTGTCTTGTCTTGTCTTGTCTTGTCTTGTCTTGTCTTGTCTTGTCTTGTCTTGTCTTGTCTTGTCTTGTCATGTCATGTCATGTCATACGTGTGTTGTGTTGTTTTGTCTTGTCTTGTCTTGTCTTGTCTTGTCTTGTCTTGTCTTGTCTTGTCTTGTCTTGTCTTGTCTTGTCTTGTCTTATCTTGTCTTGTCTTGTCTTGTCTTGTCTTGTCTTGTCTTGTCTTGTCTTATCTTGTCTTGTCTTGTCTTGTCTTGTATTGTCATGTCTTATATTGTCTGGTCTTATCTTGTCTTGTCTTGTCCTGTCCTGTCTTGTCTTGTCTTTTCTTGTCTTGTCTTGTCTTTTCTTGTCTTGTTCTGTCATGTCATGTCATGTCATGTGTTGTGTTGTTTTGTCTTGTCTTGTTTTGTCTTGTCTTGTCTTGTCTTGTCTTATCTTGTCTTGTCTTGTCTTGTCTTGTCTTGTCTTGTCTTGTCTTGTCTTGTTTTGTCTTGTCTTGTCTTGTCTGGTCTTGTCTGGTCTTGTCTTGTCTTGTCTTGTCTTGTCTTGTCTTGTCTTGTCTTGTCTTGTCTTGTCTTGTCTTGTCTTGTCTTGTCTTGTCTTGTCTTGTCTTGTCTTGTCATGTCATGTCATGTCATACGTGTGTTGTGTTGTTTTGTCTTGTCTTGTCTTGTCTTGTCTTGTCTTGTCATGTCTTATCTTGTCTTGTCTTGTCTTGTCTTGTCTTGTCTTGTCTTGTCTTGTCTTGTCTTGTCTTGTCTTGTCTTGTCTTGTCTTGTCTTGTCTTGTCTTGTCTTGTCTTGTCTTGTCTTGTCTTGTCTTGTCTTGTCTTGTCTTGTCTTGTCTTGTCTTGTCTTGTCTTGTCATGTCTTATCTTGTCTTGTCTTGTCTTGTCTTGTCTTGCCTTGTCTTGTCTTGTCCTGTCGTGTGTTGTGTTGTTTTGTCTTGTCTTGCCTTGTCTTGTCTTGTCTTGTCTTGTCTTGTCTTGTCTTGTCTTGTCTTGTCTTGTCTTGTCTTGTCTTGTCTTGTCTTGTCTTGTCTTGTCTTGTCTTGTCTTGTCTTGTCTTGTCTTGTCTTGTCTTGTCTTGTCTTGTCTTGTCTTGTCTTGTCTTGTCTTGCCTTGTCTTGTCTTGTCCTGTCGTGTGTTGTGTTGTATTGTCTTGTCTTGTCTTGTCTTGTCTTGTCTTGTCTTGTCTTGTCTTGTCTTGTCTTGTCTTGTCTTGTCTTGTCTTGTCTTGTCTTGTCTTGTCTTGTCTTGCCTTGTCTTGTCTTGTCCTGTCGTGTGTTGTGTTGTTTTGTCTTGTCTTGTATTGCCATGTCTTATATTGTCTTGTCTTGTCATGTCATATCATGTCGTGTGTTGTGTTGTCTTGTCTTGTCTTGTCTTGTCTTGTCTTGTCTTGTCTTGTCTTGTCTTGTCTTGTCTTGTCTTGTCTTGTCTTGTCTTGTCTTGTCTTGTCTTGTCTTGTCTTGCCTTGTCTTGTCTTGTCCTGTCGTGTGTTGTGTTGTTTTGTCTTGTCTTGCCTTGTCTTGTCTTGTCTTGTCTTGTCTTGTCTTGTCTTGTCTTGTCTTGTCTTGTCTTGTCTTGTCTTGTCTTGTCTTGTCTTGTCTTGTCTTGTCTTGTCTTGTCTTGTCTTGTCTTGTCTTGTCTTGTCTTGTCTTGTCTTGTCTTGTCTTGTCTTGTCTTGTCTTGTCTTGTCTTGTCTTGTCTTGTCTTGTCTTGTCTTGTCTTGTCTTGTCTTGTCTTGTCTTGTCTTGTCTTGTCTTGTCTTGTCTTGTCTTGTCTTGTCTTGTCTTGTCTTGTGATGTCATGTCATGTCGTGCGTTGTGTTGTTTTGTCTTGTCTTGTTTTGTCTTGTCATGTCAGGTCTTGCCTTGTCTTGTCTTGTCTTGTCTTGTCTTGTCATGTCATGTCATGTCATGTCATGTGTTGTGTTGTGTTGTCTTGTCTTGTCTTGTCTTGTCTTGTCTTGTCTTGTCTTGTCTTGTCTTGTCTTGTCTTGTCTTGTCTTGTATTGTCTTGTCTTGTCTTGTCTTGTCTTGTCTTGTCTTGTCTTGTCTTGTCTTGTCTTGTCTTGTCTTGTCTTGTCTTGTCTTGTCTTGTCTTGTCTTGTCTTGTCTTGTCTTGTCTTGTCTTGTCTTGTCTTGTCTTGTCTTGTCTTGTCTTGTCTTGTCTTGTCTTGTCTTGTCTTGTCTTGTCTTGTCTTGTCTTGTCTTGTCTTGTCTTGTCTTGTCTTGTGATGTCATGTCGTGTGTTGTGTTGTTTTGTCTTGTCTTGTCTTGTCTTTTCTGGTCTTATCTTGTCTTGTCTTGTCTTGTCTTGTCTTGTCTTGTCTTGTCTTGTCTTGTCTTGTCTTGTCTTGTCTTGTCTTGTCTTGTCTTGTCTTGTCTTGTCTTGTCTTGTCTTGTCTTGTCTTGTCTTGTCTTGTCTTGTCTTGTCTTGTCTTGTCTTGTCTTGTCTTGTCTTGTCTTGTCTTGTCTTGTCTTGTCTTGTCTTGTCTTGTCTTGTCTTGTCTTGTCTTGTCTTGTCTTGTCTTGTCTTGTCTTGTCTTGTCTTGTCTTGTCTTGTCTTGTCTTGTCTTGTCTTGTCTTGTCTTGTCTTGTCTTGTCTTGTCTTGTCTTGTCTTGTCTTGTCTTGTCTTGTCTTGTCTTGTCTTGTCTTGTCTTGTCTTGTCTTGTCTTGTCTTGTCTTGTCTTGTCTTGTCTTGTCTTGTCTTGTCTTGTCTTGTCTTGTCTTGTCTTGTCTTGTCTTGTCTTGTCTTGTCTTGTCTTGTCTTGTCTTGTCTTGTCTTGTCTTGTCTTGTCTTGTCTTGTCTTGTATTGTCTTGTCTTGTATTGTCTTGTCTTGTCTTGTCTTGTCTTGTCTTGTCTTGTCTTGTCTTGTCTTGTGATGTCATGTCGTGTGTTGTGTTGTTTTGTCTTGTCTTGTCTTGTCTTGTCTTGTCTTGTCTTGTCTTGTCTTGTCTTGTCTTGTCTTGTCTTGTCTTGTCTTGTCTTGTCTTGTCTTGTCTTGTCTTGTCTTGTCTTGTCTTGTCTTGTCTTGTCTTGTCTTGTCTTGTCTTGTCTTGTCTTGTCTTGTCTTGTCTTGTCTTGTCTTGTCTTGTCTTGTCTTGTCTTGTCTTGTCTTGTCTTGTCTTGTCTTGTCTTGTCTTGTCTTGTCTTGTCTTGTCTTGTCTTGTCTTGTCTTGTCTTGTCTTGTCTTGTCTTGTCTTGTCTTGTCTTGTCTTGTCTTGTCTTGTCTTGTCTTGTCTTGTCTTGTCTTGTCTTGTCTTGTCTTGTCTTGTCTTGTGATGTCATGTCGTGTGTTGTGTTGTTTTGTCTTGTCTTGTCTTGTCTTTTCTGGTCTTATCTTGTCTTGTCTTGTCTTGTCTTGTTTTGTCTTGTCTTGTCTTGTCTTGTCTTGTCTTGTCTTGTCTTGTCTTGTCTTGTCTTGTCTTGACTTGTCTTGTCTTGTCTTGTCTTGTCTTGTCTGGTCTTGTCTTGTCTTGTCTTGTCTTGTCTTGTCTTGTCTTGTCTTGTCTTGTCTTGTCTTGTCTTGTCTTGTCTTGTCTTGTCTTGTCTTGTCTTGTCTTGTCTTGTCTTGTCTTGTCTTGCCTTGTCTTGTCTTGTCTTGTCTTGTTTTGTCTTGTCTTGTGATGTCTTGTGATGTCATGTCGTGTGTTGTGTTGTTTTGTCTTGTCTTGTCTTGTCTTTTCTGGTCTTATCTTGTCTTGTCTTGTCTTGTCTTGTCTTGTTTTGTCTTGTCTTGTCTTGTCTTGTCTTGTCTTGTCTTGTCTTGTCTTGTCTTGTCTTGTCTTGTCTTGTCTTGTCTTGTCTTGTCTTGTCTTGTCTTGTCTTGTCTTGTCTTGTCTTGTCTTGTCTTGTCTTGTCTTGTCTTGTCTTGTCTTGTCTTGTCTTGTCTTGTCTTGTCTTGTCTTGTCTTGTCTTGTCTTGTCTTGTCTTGTCTTGTCTTGTCTTGTCTTGTCTTGTCTTGTCTTGTCTTGTCTTGTCTTGTCTTGTCTTGTCTTGTCTTGTCTTGTCTTGTCTTGTCTTGTCTTGTCTTGTCTTGTGATGTCATGTCGTGTGTTGTGTTGTTTTGTCTTGTCTTGTCTTGTCTTTTCTGGTCTTATCTTGTCTTGTCTTGTCTTGTCTTGTCTTGTCTTGTTTTGTCTTGTCTTGTCTTGTCTTGTCTTGTCTTGTCTTGTCTTGTCTTGTCTTGTGATGTCATGTCGTGTGTTGTGTTGTTTTGTCTTGTCTTGTCTTGTCTTTTCTGGTCTTATCTTGTCTTGTCTTGTCTTGTCTTGTCTTGTTTTGTCTTGTCTTGTCTTGTCTTGTCTTGTCTTGTCTTGTCTGGTCTTATCTTGTCTTGTCTTGTCCTGTCCTGTCTTGTCTTGTCTTTTCTTGTCTTGTCCTGTCATGTCATGTCATGTGTTGTGTTGTTTTGTCTTGTCTTGTCTTGTTTGGTCTTGTCTTGTCTTGTTTTGTCTTGTCTTGTCTTGTCTTGTCTTGTCTTGTCTTGTCTTGTCTTGTCTTGTCTTGTCTTGTCTTGTCTTGTCTTGTCTTGTCTTGTCTTGTCTTGTCTTGTCTTGTCTTGTCTTGTCTTGTCTTGTCTTGTCTTGTCTTGTCTTGTCTTGTCTTGTCTTGTCTTGTCTTGTCTTGTCTTGTCTTGTCTTGTCTTGTCTTGTCTTGTCTTGTCTTGTCTTGTCTTGTCTTGTCTTGTCTTGTCTTGTCTTGTCTTGTCTTGTCTTGTCTTGTCTTGTCTTGTCTTGTCTTGTCTTGTCTTGTCTTGTCTTGTCTTGTCTTGTCTTGTCTTGTCTTGTTTTGACTTGTCTTGTCTTGTCTTGTCTTGTCTTGTCTTGTCTTGTCTTGTCTTGTCTTGTCTTGTCTTGTCTTGTCTTGTCTTGTCTTGTCTTGTCTTGTCTTGTCTTGTCTTGTCTTGTCTTGTCTTGTCTTGTCTTGTCTTGTCTTGTCTTGTCTTGTCTTGTCTTGTCTTGTCTTGTCTTGTCTTGTCTTGTCTTGTCTTGTCTTGTCTTGTCTTGTCTTGTCTTGTCTTGTCTTGTCTTGTGATGTCATGTCGTGTGTTGTGTTGTTTTGTCTTGTCTTGTCTTGTCTTTTCTGGTCTTATCTTGTCTTGTCTTGTCTTGTCTTGTTTTGTCTTGTCTTGTCTTGTCTTGTCTTGTCTTGTCTTGTCTTGTCTTGTCTTGTCTTGTCTTGACTTGTCTTGTCTTGTCTTGTCTTGTCTTGTCTTGTCTTGTCTTGTCTTGTCTTGTCTTGTCTTGTCTTGTCTTGTCTTGTCTTGTCTTGTCTTGTCTTGTCTTGTCTTGTCTTGTCTTGTCTTGTCTTGTCTTGTCTTGTCTTGTCTTGTCTTGTCTTGTCTTGTCTTGTCTTGTCTTGCCTTGTCTTGTCTTGTCTTGTCTTGTTTTGTCTTGTCTTGTGATGTCTTGTGATGTCATGTCGTGTGTTGTGTTGTTTTGTCTTGTCTTGTCTTGTCTTTTCTGGTCTTATCTTGTCTTGTCTTGTCTTGTCTTGTCTTGTTTTGTCTTGTCTTGTCTTGTCTTGTCTTGTCTTGTCTTGTCTTGTCTTGTCTTGTCTTGTCTTGTCTTGTCTTGTCTTGTCTTGTCTTGTCTTGTCTTGTCTTGTCTTGTCTTGTCTTGTCTTGTCTTGTCTTGTCTTGTCTTGTCTTGTCTTGTCTTGTCTTGTCTTGTCTTGTCTTGTCTTGTCTTGTCTTGTCTTGTCTTGTCTTGTCTTGTCTTGTCTTGTCTTGTCTTGTCTTGTCTTGTCTTGTCTTGTCTTGTCTTGTCTTGTCTTGTCTTGTCTTGTCTTGTCTTGTCTTGTCTTGTCTTGTCTTGTCTTGTCTTGTCTTGTCTTGTCTTGTCTTGTCTTGTCTTGTCTTGTCTTGTCTTGTCTTGTCTTGTCTTGTCTTGTCTTGTGATGTCATGTCGTGTGTTGTGTTGTTTTGTCTTGTCTTGTCTTGTCTTTTCTGGTCTTATCTTGTCTTGTCTTGTCTTGTCTTGTCTTGTCTTGTTTTGTCTTGTCTTGTCTTGTCTTGTCTTGTCTTGTCTTGTCTTGTCTTGTCTTGTGATGTCATGTCGTGTGTTGTGTTGTTTTGTCTTGTCTTGTCTTGTCTTTTCTGGTCTTATCTTGTCTTGTCTTGTCTTGTCTTGTCTTGTTTTGTCTTGTCTTGTCTTGTCTTGTCTTGTCTGGTCTTATCTTGTCTTGTCTTGTCCTGTCCTGTCTTGTCTTGTCTTTTCTTGTCTTGTCCTGTCATGTCATGTCATGTGTTGTGTTGTTTTGTCTTGTCTTGTCTTGTTTGGTCTTGTCTTGTCTTGTTTTGTCTTGTCTTGTCTTGTCTTGTCTTGTCTTGTCTTGTCTTGTCTTGTCTTGTCTTGTCTTGTCTTGTCTTGTCTTGTCTTGTCTTGTCTTGTCTTGTCTTGTCTTGTCTTGTCTTGTCTTGTCTTGTCTTGTCTTGTCTTGTCTTGTCTTGTCTTGTCTTGTCTTGTCTTGTCTTGTCTTGTCTTGTCTTGTCTTGTCTTGTCTTGTCTTGTCTTGTCTTGTCTTGTCTTGTCTTGTCTTGTCTTGTCTTGTCTTGTCTTGTCTTGTCTTGTCTTGTCTTGTCTTGTCTTGTCTTGTCTTGTCTTGTCTTGTCTTGTCTTGGCTTGTCTTGTCTTGTCTTGTCTTGTTTTGTCTTGTTTTGTCTTGTCTTGTCTTGTCTTGTCTTGTCTTGTCTTGTCTTGTCTTGACTTGTCTTGTCTTGTCTTGACTTGTCTTGTCTTGTCTTGTCTTGTCTTGTCTTGTCTTGTCTTGTCTTGTCTTGTGATGTCATGTCGTGTGTTGTGTTGTTTTGTCTTGTCTTGTCTTGTCTTGTCTTGTCTTGTCTTGTCTTGTCTTGTCTTGTCTTGTCTTGTCTTGTCTTTTCTTTTCTTGTCTTGTCTTGTCTGGTCTTGTCTTGTCTTGTCTGGTCTTATCTTGTCTTGTCTTGTCCTGTCCTGTCTTGTCTTGTCTTTTCTTGTCTTGTCTTGTCTTGTTTTGTCTTGTCTTGTCTTGTCTTGTCTTGTCTTGTCTTGTCTTGTCTTGTCTTGTCTTGTCTTTTCTTGTCTTGTCTTGTCTTGTTTTGTCTTGTCTTGTCTTGTCTGGTCTTGTCTGGTCTTGTCTTGTCTTGTCTTGTCTTGTCTTGTCTTGTCTTGTCTTGTCTTGTCTTGTCTTGTCTTGTCTTGTCTTGTCTTGTCTTGTCTTGTCTTGTCTTGTCTTGTCTTGTCTTGTCTTGTCTTGTCTTGTCTTGTCTTGTCTTGTCTTGTCTTGTCTTGTCTTGTCTTGTCTTGTCTAGTCTTGTCTTGTCTTGTCTTGTCTTGTCTTGTCTTGTCTTGTCTTGTCTTGTCTTGTCTTGTCTTGTCTTGTCTTGTCTTGTCTTGTCTTGTCTTGTCTTGTCTTGTCTTGTCTTGTCTTGTCTTGTCTTGTCTTGTCTTGTCTTGTCTTGTCTTGTCTTGTCTTGTCTTGTCTTGTCTTGTCTTGTCTTGTCTTGTCTTGTCTTGTCTTGTCTTGTCTTGTCTTGTCTTGTCTTGTCTTGTCTTGTCTTGTCTTGTCTTGTCTTGTCTTGTCTTGTCTTGTCTTGTCTTGTCTTGTCTTGTCTTGTCTTGTCTTGTCTTGTCTTGTCTTGTCTTGTCTTGTCTTGTCTTGTCTTGTCTTGTCTTGTCTTGTCTTGTCTTGTCTTGTCTTGTCTTGTCTTGTCTTGTCTTGTCTTGTCTTGTCTTGTCTTGTCTTGTCTTGTCTTGTCTTGTCTTGTCTTGTCTTGTCTTGTCTTGTCATGTCATGTCGTGCGTTGTGTTGTTTTGTCTTGTCTTGTTTTGTCTTGTCATGTCATGTCTTGTCTTGTCTTGTCTTGTCTTGTCATGTCGTGCGTTGTGTTGTTTTGTCTTGTCTTGTTTTGCCTTGTCATGTCATGTCTTGTCTTGTCTTGTCTTGTCTTGTCATGTCATGTCATGTCATGTCATGTGTTGTGTTGTGTTGTCTTGTCTTGTCTTGTCTTGCCTTATCTTGCCTTGTCTTGTCTGGTCTTGTCTTGTCTTGTCTTGCCTTGTCTTGTCTTGTCTTGTCTTGTCTTGTCTTGTCTTGTCTTGTCTTGTCATGTCTGGTCTTGTCTTGTCTTGTCTGGTCTTGTCTTGTCTTTTCTTGTCTTGTCTGGTCTTGTCTTGTCTTGTCATGTCATGTCATGTCATGTCATGTCATGTGTTGTGTTGTGTTGTCTTGTCTTGTCTTGTCTTGTCTTGCCTTATCTTGCCTTATCTTGCCTTGTCTTGTCTTGTCTGGTCTTGTCTTGTCTTGTCTTGTCATGTCGTGCGTTGTGTTGTTTTGTCTTGTCTTGTTTTGTCTTGTCATGTCATGTCTTGTCTTGTCTTGTCTTGTCTTGTCATGTCGTGCGTTGTGTTGTTTTGTCTTGTCTTGTTTTGCCTTGTCATGTCATGTCTTGTCTTGTCTTGTCTTGTCTTGTCTTGTCATGTCATGTCACGTCATGTCATGTCATGTGTTGTGTTGTGTTGTCTTGTCTTGTCTTGTCTTGTCTTGCCTTATCTTGCCGTGTCTTGTCTTGTCTGGTCTTGTCTTGTCTTGTCTTGTCTTGTCTTGTCTTGTCTTGTCTTGTCTTGTCTTGTCTTGTCTTGTCTTGTCTTGTCTTGTCTTGTCTTGTCTTGTCTTGTCTTGTCTTGTCTTGTCTTGTCTTGTCTTGTCTTGTCTTGTCTTGTCTTGTCTTGTCTTGTCTTGTCTTGTCTTGTCTTGTCTTGTCTTGTCTTGTCTTGTCTTGTCTTGTCTTGTCTTGTCTTGTCTTGTCTTGTCTTGTCTTGTCTTGTCTTGTCTTGTCTTGTCTTGTCTTGTCTTGTCTTGTCTTGTCTTGTCTTGTCTTGTCTTGTCTTGTCTTGTCTTGTCTTGTCTTGTCTTGTCTTGTCTTGTCATGTCTTGTCTTGTCTTGTCTCATCTTGTCTTGTCCTGTCCTGTCCTGTCTTGTCTTGTCTTGTCTTGTCTTGTCTTGTCTTGTCTTGTCATGTCTTGTCTTGTCTTGTTTTGTCTTGTCTTGTTTTCTCATGTAATGTCATGTCGTGTGTTGTGTTGTTTTGTCTTGTCTTGTCTTGTCTTGTCCTGTCCTGTCGTGTGTTGTGTTGCTTTGTCTTGTCTTGTCATGTCGTGTGTTGTGTTGTTTTGTCTTGTCTTGTTGTGTATTGTCATGTCTTATATTGCCTTGTCTTGTCTTGTCTTGTCTTGTCATGTCTTGTCTTGTCTTGTCTCATCTTGTCTTGTCCTGTCCTGTCCTGTCTTGTCTTGTCTTGTCTTGTCTTGTCTTGTCTTGTCTTGTCATGTCTTGTCTTGTCTTGTTTTGTCTTGTCTTGTTTTCTCATGTAATGTCATGTCGTGTGTTGTGTTGTTTTGTCTTGTCTTGTCTTGTCTTGTCCTGTCCTGTCGTGTGTTGTGTTGCTTTGTCTTGTCTTGTCTTGTCTTGTCATGTCGTGTGTTGTGTTGTTTTGTCTTGTCTTGTTGTGTATTGTCATGTCTTATATTGCCTTGTCTTGTCTTGTCTTGTCATGTCATGTCATGTCGTGTGTTGTGTTGTTTTGTCTTGTCTTGTCTTGTCTTGTCTTGTCATGTCGTGTGTTGTGTTGTTTTGTCTTGTCTTGTGTTGTTTTGTCGTGTCATGTCTTGTCTTGTCTTGTCTTGTTTTATGTTGTCTTGTTTTGTCATGTAAATTCATGTCGTGTGTTGTGTTGTTTTGCCTTGTCTTGTGTTGTTTTGTCGTGTCATGTCTTGTCTTGTCTTGTCTTGTCTTGTCCTGTCCTGTCGTGTGTTGTGTTGCTTTGTCTTGTCTTGTCATGTCATGTCATGTCGTGTCTTGTGTTGCTTTGTCTTGTCTTTTCTTCTCCTTGTCTTGTGTCGTTTTGTCCTGTCCTGACGTGTGTTTTGTTATTTTGTCTTGTCATGTCTTGTCTTGTCTTGTCTTGTCTTGTCTTGTCTTGTCTTGTCTTGTCTTGTCTTGTCTTGTCTTGTCATGTCATGTCATGTCATATCGTGTGTTGTGTTGTTTTGTCTTGTCTTATTTTGCCTTGTCATGTCTTATCTTGTCTTGTCTTGTCTTGTCTTGTCTTGTTTTGTCTTGTCTTGTCTTGTCTTGTCTTGTCTTGTCTTGTCTTGTCTTGTCTTGTCTTGTCTTGTCTCGTCATGTCATGTCTTGTCTTGTCTTGTATTGTCTTGTCTTGTTTTGTCTTGTCTTGTCTTGTCTTGTCTTGTATTGTCTTGTTTTCTCATGTAATGTCATGTCGTGTGTTGTGTTGTTTTGTCTTGTCTTGTGTTGTTTTGTCCTGTCCTGACGTGTGTTGTGTTGTTTTGTCTTGTCTTGTTTTGTCTTGTCCTGTCTTGTCTTGTCTTGTTTTTGTCTTGTCCTGTCCTGTCTTGTATTGTCTTGTTTTCTCATGTAATGTCATGTCGTGTGTTGTGTTGTTTTGTCTCGTCTTGTGTTGTTTTGTCGTGTCATGTCTTGTCTTGTCTTGCCTTGTCCTGTCCTGTCGTGTGTTGTCTTGTCTTGTCTTGTCCTGTCCTGACGTGTGTTGTGTCGTTTTGTCTTGTCTTGTTTTGTCTTGTCTTGTGTTGTTTTGTCCTGTCCTGACGTGTGTTGTGTTGTTTTGTCTTGTCTTGTGTTATTTTGTCTTGTATTGTCTTGTTTTCTCATGTAATGTCATGTCGTGTGTTGTGTTGTTTTGTCTTGTCTTGTGTTGTTTTGTCGTATCATGTCTTGTCTTGTCTTGTCTTGTCTTGTCCTGTCCTGTCGTGTGTTGTCTTGTCTTGTCTTGTCCTGTCCTGACGTGTGTTGTGTTGTTTTGTCTTGTTTTGTTTTGTCTTGTCTTGTGTTGTTTTGTCCTGTCCTGACGTGTGTTGTGTTGTTTTGTCTTGTCCTGTCTTGTCTTGTCTTGTGATGTCATGTCATGTCGTGTGTTGTGTTGTTTTGTCTTGTCTTGTCATGTTATGTCATGTGTCTTGTGTTGCTTTGTCTTGTCTTGTCTTGTCTTGTGTTGTTTTGTCCTGTCCTGACGTGTGTTGTGTTGTTTTGTCTTGTCTTGTTTTGTCTTGTCCTGTCTTGTCTTGTCTAGTTTTGTCTTGTCCTGTCCTGTCTTGTCTTGTCTTGTATTGTCTTGTTTTCTCATGTAATGTCATGTCGTGTGTTGTGTTGTTTTGTCTTGTCTTGTGTTGTTTTGTCGTGTCATGTCTTGTCTTGTCTTGTCTTGTCCTGTCCTGTCGTGTGTTGTCTTGTCTTGTCTTGTCCTGTCCTGACGTGTGTTGTGTCGTTTTGTCTTGTCTTGTTTTGTCTTGTCTTGTGTTGTTTTGTCCTGTCCTGACGTGTGTTGTGTTGTTTTGTCTTGTCTTGTTTTGTCTTGTCTTGTGTTGTTTTGTCTTGTATTGTCTTGTTTTCTCATGTAATGTCATGTCGTGTGTTGTGTTGTTTTGTCTTGTCTTGTGTTGTTTTGTCGTGTCATGCCTTGTCTTGTCTTGTCCTGTCCTGTCGTGTGTTGTCTTGTCTTGTCTTGTCCTGTCCTGACGTGTGTTGTGTTGTTTTGTCTTGTTTTGTTTTGTCTTGTCTTGTGTTGTTTTGTCCTGTCCTGACGTGTGTTGTGTTGTTTTGTCTTGTCCTGTCTTGTCTTGTCTTGTGATGTCATGTCATGTCGTGTGTTGTATTGTTTTGTCTTGTCTTGTCATGTTATGTCATGTCGTGTCTTGTGTTGCTTTGTCTTGTCTTGTCTTGTATTGTCTTGTCTTGTGTTGCCTCGTCTTGTCTTGTCTTGTCTTGTCCTGTCCTGACGTGTGTTGTGTTGTTTTGTCTTGTCTTGTCATGTCATGTCATGTCGTGTCTTGTGTTGCTTTGTCTTGTCTTGTCATGTCATGTCGTGTGTTGTGTTGTTTTGTCTTGTCTTGTCATGTCATGTCATGTCGTGTCTTGTGTTGCTTTGTCTTGTCTTGTCTTGTCTTGTCTTGTCTTGTGTTGCCTCGTCTTGTCTTGTCTTGTCTTGTCCTGTCCTGACGTGTGTTGTGTTGTTTTGTCTTGTCTTGTCATGTCGTGTGTTGTGTTGTTTTGTCTTGTCTTGTGTTGTTTTGTCGTGTCATGTCTTGTCTTGTCTTGTCTTGTCTTGTCCTGTCCTGTCGTGTGTTGTGTTGTTTTGTCTTGTCTTGTCATGTCATGTCACGTCGTGTCTTGTGTTGCTTTGTCTTGTCTTGTCTTGTCTTGTCATGTCGTATGTTGTGTTGTTTTGTCTTGTCTTGTTGTGTATTGTCATGTCTTATATTGTCTTGTCTTGTCTTGTCATGTCATGTCATGTCGTGTGTTGTGTTGTTTTGTCTTGTCTTGTTTTGTCTTGTCATGTCATGTCATGTCTTGTCTTGTCTTGTCTTGTCTTGTTTTGTCTTGTCATGTCTTGTCTTGTCTTGTCTTGTCTTGTCCTGTCCTGTCGTGTGTTGTGTTGTTTTGTCTTGTCTTGTCATGTCATGTCACGTCGTGTCTTGTGTTGCTTTGTCTTGTCTTGTCTTGTCTTGTCATGTCGTGTGTTGTGTTGTTTTGTCTTGTCTTGTTGTGTATTGTCATGTCTTATATTGTCTTGTCTTGTCTTGTCTTGTCTTGTCTTGTCATGTCATGTCATGTCGTGTGTTGTGTTGTTTTGTCTTGTCTTGTTTTGTCTTGTCATGTCATGTCATGTCATGTCTTGTCTTGTCTTGTCTTGTCTTGTTTTGTCGTATCATGTCTTGTCTTGTCTTGTCTTGTCTTGTCCTGTCCTGTCGTGTGTTGTCTTGTCTTGTCTTGTCCTGTCCTGACGTGTGTTGTGTTGTTTTGTCTTGTTTTGTTTTGTCTTGTCTTGTGTTGTTTTGTCCTGTCCTGACGTGTGTTGTGTTGTTTTGTCTTGTCCTGTCTTGTCTTGTCTTGTGATGTCATGTCATGTCGTGTGTTGTGTTGTTTTGTCTTGTCTTGTCATGTTATGTCATGTGTCTTGTGTTGCTTTGTCTTGTCTTGTCTTGTCTTGTGTTGTTTTGTCCTGTCCTGACGTGTGTTGTGTTGTTTTGTCTTGTCTTGTTTTGTCTTGTCCTGTCTTGTCTTGTCTTGTTTTGTCTTGTCCTGTCCTGTCTTGTCTTGTCTTGTATTGTCTTGTTTTCTCATGTAATGTCATGTCGTGTGTTGTGTTGTTTTGTCTTGTCTTGTGTTGTTTTGTCGTGTCATGTCTTGTCTTGTCTTGTCTTGTCCTGTCCTGTCGTGTGTTGTCTTGTCTTGTCTTGTCCTGTCCTGACGAGTGTTGTGTCGTTTTGTCTTGTCTTGTTTTGTCTTGTCTTGTGTTGTTTTGTCCTGTCCTGACGTGTGTTGTGTTGTTTTGTCTTGTCTTGTTTTGTCTTGTCTTGTGTTCTTTTGTCTTGTATTGTCTTGTTTTCTCATGTAATGTCATGTCGTGTGTTGTGTTGTTTTGTCTTGTCTTGTGTTGTTTTGTCGTGTCATGTCTTGTCTTGTCTTGTCCTGTCCTGTCGTGTGTTGTCTTGTCTTGTCTTGTCCTGTCCTGACGTGTGTTGTGTTGTTTTGTCTTGTCCTGTCCTGTCTTGTCTTGTCTTGTATTGTCTTGTTTTCTCATGTAATGTCATGGCGTGTGTTGTGTTGTTTTGTCTTGTCTTGTGTTGTTTTGTCGTGTCATGTCTTGTCTTGTCTTGTCTTGTCCTGTCCTGTCGTGTGTTGTCTTGTCTTGTCTTGTCCTGTCCTGACGAGTGTTGTGTCGTTTTGTCTTGTCTTGTTTTGTCTTGTCTTGTGTTGTTTTGTCCTGTCCTGACGTGTGTTGTGTTGTTTTGTCTTGTCTTGTTTTGTCTTGTCTTGTGTTGTTTTGTCTTGTATTGTCTTGTTTTCTCATGTAATGTCATGTCGTGTGTTGTGTTGTTTTGTCTTGTCTTGTGTTGTTTTGTCGTGTCATGTCTTGTCTTGTCTTGTCCTGTCCTGTCGTGTGTTGTCTTGTCGTGTGTTGTCTTGTCTTGTCTTGTCCTGTCCTGACGTGTGTTGTGTTGTTTTGTTTTGTCTTGTCTTGTGTTGTTTTGTCCTGTCCTGACGTGTGTTGTGTTGTTTTGTCTTGTCCTGTCTTGTCTTGTCTTGTGATGTCATGTCATGTCGTGTGTTGTATTGTTTTGTCTTGTCTTGTCATGTTATGTCATGTCATGTCATGTCGTGTCTTGTGTTGCTTTGTCTTGTCTTGTCTTGTCTTGTCTTGTCTTGTGTTGCCTCGTCTTGTCTGGTCTTGTCTTGTCCTGTCCTGACGTGTGTTGTGTTGTTTTGTCTTGTCTTGTCATGTCGTGTGTTGTGTTGTTTTGTCTTGTCTTGTGTTGTTTTGTCGTGTCATGTCTTGTCTTGTCTTGTCTTGTCTTGTCTTGTCCTGTCCTGTCGTGTGTTGTGTTGTTTTGTCTTGTCTTGTCATGTCATGTCACGTCGTGTCTTGTGTTGCTTTGTCTTGTCTTGTCTTGTCTTGTCATGTCGTGTGTTGTGTTGTTTTGTCTTGTCTTGTTGTGTATTGTCATGTCTTATATTGTCTTGTCTTGTCTTGTCTTGTCTTGTCATGTCATGTCATGTCGTGTGTTGTGTTGTTTTGTCTTGTCTTGTTTTGTCTTGTCATGTCATGTCATGTCTTGTCTTGTCTTGTCTTGTTTTGTCTTGTCATGTCTTGTCTTGTCTTGTCTTGTCTTGTCCTGTCCTGTCGTGTGTTGTGTTGTTTTGTCTTGTCTTGTCATGTCATGTCACGTCGTGTCTTGTGTTGCTTTGTCTTGTCTTGTCTTGTCTTGTCATGTCGTGTGTTGTGTTGTTTTGTCTTGTCTTGTTGTGTATTGTCATGTCTTATATTGTCTTGTCTTGTCTTGTCTTGTCTTGTCATGTCATGTCATGTCGTGTGTTGTGTTGTTTTGTCTTGTCTTGTTTTGTCTTGTCATGTCATGTCATGTCATGTCTTGTCTTGTCTTGTCTTGTCTTGTTTTGTCGTATCATGTCTTGTCTTGTCTTGTCCTGTCCTGTCGTGTGTTGTCTTGTCTTGTCTTGTCCTGTCCTGACGTGTGTTGTGTTGTTTTGTCTTGTTTTGTTTTGTCTTGTCTTGTGTTGTTTTGTCCTGTCCTGACGTGTGTTGTGTTGTTTTGTCTTGTCCTGTCTTGTCTTGTCTTGTGATGTCATGTCATGTCGTGTGTTGTGTTGTTTTGTCTTGTCTTGTCATGTTATGTCATGTGTCTTGTGTTGCTTTGTCTTGTCTTGTCTTGTCTTGTGTTGTTTTGTCCTGTCCTGACGTGTGTTGTGTTGTTTTGTCTTGTCTTGTTTTGTCTTGTCCTGTCTTGTCTTGTCTTGTTTTGTCTTGTCCTGTCCTGTCTTGTCTTGTCTTGTATTGTCTTGTTTTCTCATGTTATGTCATGTCGTGTGTTGTGTTGTTTTGTTTTGTCTTGTGTTGTTTTGTCGTGTCATGTCTTGTCTTGTCTTGTCTTGTCCTGTCCTGTCGTGTGTTGTCTTGTCTTGTCTTGTCCTGTCCTGACGAGTGTTGTGTCGTTTTGTCTTGTCTTGTTTTGTCTTGTCTTGTGTTGTTTTGTCCTGTCCTGACGTGTGTTGTGTTGTTTTGTCTTGTCTTGTTTTGTCTTGTCTTGTGTTGTTTTGTCTTGTATTGTCTTGTTTTCTCATGTAATGTCATGTCGTGTGTTGTGTTGTTTTGTCTTGTCTTGTGTTGTTTTGTCGTGTCATGTCTTGTCTTGTCTTGTCCTGTCCTGTCGTGTGTTGTCTTGTCTTGTCTTGTCTTGTCCTGTCCTGACGTGTGTTGTGTTGTTTTGTCTTGTTTTGTTTTGTCTTGTCTTGTGTTGTTTTGTCCTGTCCTGACGTGTGTTGTGTTGTTTTGTCTTGTCCTGTCTTGTCTTGTCTTGTGATGTCATGTCATGTCGTGTGTTGTATTGTTTTGTCTTGTCTTGTCATGTTATGTCACGTCGTGTCTTGTGTTGCTTTGTCTTGTCTTGTCTTGTATTGTCTTGTCTTGAGTTGCCTCGTCTTGTCTTGTCTTGTCTTGTCCTGTCCTGACGTGTGTTGTGTTGTTTTGTCTTGTCTTGTCATGTCATGTCATGTCGTGTCTTGTGTTGCTTTGTCTTGTCTTGTCATGTCATGTCGTGTGTTGTGTTGTTTTGTCTTGTCTTGTCATGTCATGTCATGTCGTGTCTTGTGTTGCTTTGTCTTGTCTTGTCTTGTCTTGTCTTGTGTTGCCTCGTCTTGTCTTGTCTTGTCTTGTCCTGTCCTGACGTGTGTTGAGTTGTTTTGTCTTGTCTTGTCATGTCGTGTGTTGTGTTGTTTTGTCTTGTCTTGTGTTGTTTTGTCGTGTCATGTCTTGTCTTGTCTTGTCTTGTCTTGTCCTGTCCTGTCGTGTGTTGTGTTGTTTTGTCTTGTCTTGTCATGTCATGTCACGTCGTGTCTTGTGTTGCTTTGTCTTGTCTTGTCTTGTCTTGTCATGTCGTGTGTTGTGTTGTTTTGTCTTGTCTTGTTGTGTATTGTCATGTCTTATATTGTCTTGTCTTGTCTTGTCTTGTCTTGTCATGTCATGTCATGTCGTGTGTTGGGTTGTTTTGTCTTGTCTTGTTTTGTCTTGTCATGTCATGCCATGTCATGTCTTGTCATGTCTTGTCTTGTCTTGTTTTGTCTTGTCATGTCTTGTCTTGTCTTGTCTTGTCTTGTCTTGTTTTGTTTTGTCTTGTTTTGTTTTGTCTTGTCATGTCTTGTCTTGTCTTGTCTTGTCTTGTCTTGTCTTGTCTTGTTTTGTTTTGTCTTGTTTTGTTTTGTCTTGTCATGTCTTGTCTTGTCTTGTCTTGTCTTGTCTTGTCTTGTCTTGTCTTGTCTTGTCTTGTCTTGTCTTGTCTTGTCTTGTCTTGTCTTGTCTTGTCTTGTCTTGTCTTGTATTGTCTTGTCTTGTCGTGTCTTGTGTTGCTTTGTCTTGTCTTATCTTGTCATGTCTTGTCTTGTCTTGTCTTGTCTTGTCTTGTCTTGTCTTGTCTTGTCTTGTCTTGTCTTGTCTTGTCTTGTCTTGTCTTGTCTTGTCTTGTCTTGTCTTGTCTTGTCTTGTCTTGTCTTGTCTTGTCTTGTCTTGTCTTGTCTTGTCTTGCTTTGTCTTGTCATGACTTATCTTGTCTTGTCTTGTCTTGTCTTGTCCTGTCCTGTCGTGTGTTGTTTTGTATTGTCTTGTCTTGTGTTGTTTTGTCGTGTCATGTCTTGTCTTGTCTTGTCTTGTCTTGTCTTGTCCTGTCGTGTGTTGTGTTGTTTTGTCTTGTCTTGTCATGTCATGTCATGTCGTGTCTTGTGTTGCTTTGTCTTGTCTTGTCTTGTCTTGTCTTGTCTTGTGTTGCCTCGTCTTGTCTTGCCTTGTCTTGTCCTGTCCTGACGTGTGTTGTCTTGTCTTGTCTTGTCATGTCATGTCATGTCGTGTCTTGTGTTGCTTTGTCTTGTCTTGTCTTGTCTTGTCTTGTCTTGTGTTGCCTCGTCTTGTCTTGCCTTGTCTTGTCCTGTCCTGACGTGTGTTGTCTTGTCTTGTCTTGTCTTGTCTTGTCATGTCGTGTGTTGTGTTGTTTTGTCTTGTCTTGTCTTGTCTTGTCTTGTCATGTCGTGTGTTGTGTTGTTTTGTCTTGTCTTGTGTTGTTTTGTCGTGTCATGTCTTGTCTTGTCTTGTCTTGTCTTGTCCTGTCCTGTCGTGTGTTGTGTTGTTTTGTCTTGTCTTGTGTTGTTTTGTCGTGTCATGTCTTGTCTTGTCTTGTCTTGTCCTGTCCTGTCGTGTGTTGTCTTGTCTTGTCTTGTCCTGTCCTGACGTGTGTTGTGTCGTTTTGTCTTGTCTTGTTTTGTCTTGTCTTGTGTTGTTTTGTCCTGTCCTGACGTGTGTTGTGTTGTTTTGTCTTGTCTTGTTTTGTCTTGTCTTGTGTTGTTTTGTCTTGTATTGTCTTGTTTTCTCATGTAATGTCATGTCGTGTGTTGTGTTGTTTTGTCTTGTCTTGTGTTGTTTTGTCGTGTCATGTCTTGTCTTGTCTTGTCCTGTCCTGTCGTGTGTTGTCTTGTCTTGTCTTGTCCTGTCCTGACGTGTGTTGTGTTGTTTTGTCTTGTTTTGTTTTGTCTTGTCTTGTGTTGTTTTGTCCTGTCCTGACGTGTGTTGTGTTGTTTTGTCTTGTCCTGTCTTGTCTTGTCTTGTGATGTCATGTCATGTCGTGTGTTGTATTGTTTTGTCTTGTCTTGTCATGTTATGTCATGTCGTGTCTTGTGTTGCTTTGTCTTGTCTTGTCTTGTATTGTCTTGTCTTGTGTTGCCTCGTCTTGTCTTGTCTTGTCTTGTCCTGTCCTGACGTGTGTTGTGTTGTTTTGTCTTGTCTTGTCATGTCATGTCATGTCGTGTCTTGTGTTGCTTTGTCTTGTCTTGTCATGTCATGTCGTGTGTTGTGTTGTTTTGTCTTGTCTTGTCATGTCATGTCATGTCGTGTCTTGTGTTGCTTTGTCTTGTCTTGTCTTGTCTTGTCTTGTCTTGTGTTGCTTTGTCTTGTCTTGTCTTGTCTTGTCATGTCGTATGTTGTGTTGTTTTGTCTTGTCTTGTTGTGTATTGTCATGTCTTATATTGTCTTGTCTTGTCTTGTCATGTCATGTCATGTCGTGTGTTGTGTTGTTTTGTCTTGTCTTGTTTTGTCTTGTCATGTCATGTCATGTCTTGTCTTGTCTTGTCTTGTCTTGTTTTGTCTTGTCATGTCTTGTCTTGTCTTGTCTTGTCTTGTCCTGTCCTGTCGTGTGTTGTGTTGTTTTGTCTTGTCTTGTCATGTCATGTCACGTCGTGTCTTGTGTTGCTTTGTCTTGTCTTGTCTTGTCTTGTCATGTCGTGTGTTGTGTTGTTTTGTCTTGTCTTGTTGTGTATTGTCATGTCTTATATTGTCTTGTCTTGTCTTGTCTTGTCTTGTCTTGTCATGTCATGTCATGTCGTGTGTTGTGTTGTTTTGTCTTGTCTTGTTTTGTCTTGTCATGTCATGTCATGTCATGTCTTGTCTTGTCTTGTCTTGTCTTGTTTTGTCGTATCATGTCTTGTCTTGTCTTGTCTTGTCTTGTCCTGTCCTGTCGTGTGTTGTCTTGTCTTGTCTTGTCCTGTCCTGACGTGTGTTGTGTTGTTTTGTCTTGTTTTGTTTTGTCTTGTCTTGTGTTGTTTTGTCCTGTCCTGACGTGTGTTGTGTTGTTTTGTCTTGTCCTGTCTTGTCTTGTCTTGTGATGTCATGTCATGTCGTGTGTTGTGTTGTTTTGTCTTGTCTTGTCATGTTATGTCATGTGTCTTGTGTTGCTTTGTCTTGTCTTGTCTTGTCTTGTGTTGTTTTGTCCTGTCCTGACGTGTGTTGTGTTGTTTTGTCTTGTCTTGTTTTGTCTTGTCCTGTCTTGTCTTGTCTTGTTTTGTCTTGTCCTGTCCTGTCTTGTCTTGTCTTGTATTGTCTTGTTTTCTCATGTAATGTCATGTCGTGTGTTGTGTTGTTTTGTCTTGTCTTGTGTTGTTTTGTCGTGTCATGTCTTGTCTTGTCTTGTCTTGTCCTGTCCTGTCGTGTGTTGTCTTGTCTTGTCTTGTCCTGTCCTGACGAGTGTTGTGTCGTTTTGTCTTGTCTTGTTTTGTCTTGTCTTGTGTTGTTTTGTCCTGTCCTGACGTGTGTTGTGTTGTTTTGTCTTGTCTTGTTTTGTCTTGTCTTGTGTTCTTTTGTCTTGTATTGTCTTGTTTTCTCATGTAATGTCATGTCGTGTGTTGTGTTGTTTTGTCTTGTCTTGTGTTGTTTTGTCGTGTCATGTCTTGTCTTGTCTTGTCCTGTCCTGTCGTGTGTTGTCTTGTCTTGTCTTGTCCTGTCCTGACGTGTGTTGTGTTGTTTTGTCTTGTCCTGTCCTGTCTTGTCTTGTCTTGTATTGTCTTGTTTTCTCATGTAATGTCATGGCGTGTGTTGTGTTGTTTTGTCTTGTCTTGTGTTGTTTTGTCGTGTCATGTCTTGTCTTGTCTTGTCTTGTCCTGTCCTGTCGTGTGTTGTCTTGTCTTGTCTTGTCCTGTCCTGACGAGTGTTGTGTCGTTTTGTCTTGTCTTGTTTTGTCTTGTCTTGTGTTGTTTTGTCCTGTCCTGACGTGTGTTGTGTTGTTTTGTCTTGTCTTGTTTTGTCTTGTCTTGTGTTGTTTTGTCTTGTATTGTCTTGTTTTCTCATGTAATGTCATGTCGTGTGTTGTGTTGTTTTGTCTTGTCTTGTGTTGTTTTGTCGTGTCATGTCTTGTCTTGTCTTGTCCTGTCCTGTCGTGTGTTGTCTTGTCGTGTGTTGTCTTGTCTTGTCTTGTCCTGTCCTGACGTGTGTTGTGTTGTTTTGTTTTGTCTTGTCTTGTGTTGTTTTGTCCTGTCCTGACGTGTGTTGTGTTGTTTTGTCTTGTCCTGTCTTGTCTTGTCTTGTGATGTCATGTCATGTCGTGTGTTGTATTGTTTTGTCTTGTCTTGTCATGTTATGTCATGTCATGTCATGTCGTGTCTTGTGTTGCTTTGTCTTGTCTTGTCTTGTCTTGTCTTGTCTTGTGTTGCCTCGTCTTGTCTGGTCTTGTCTTGTCCTGTCCTGACGTGTGTTGTGTTGTTTTGTCTTGTCTTGTCATGTCGTGTGTTGTGTTGTTTTGTCTTGTCTTGTGTTGTTTTGTCGTGTCATGTCTTGTCTTGTCTTGTCTTGTCTTGTCTTGTCCTGTCCTGTCGTGTGTTGTGTTGTTTTGTCTTGTCTTGTCATGTCATGTCACGTCGTGTCTTGTGTTGCTTTGTCTTGTCTTGTCTTGTCTTGTCATGTCGTGTGTTGTGTTGTTTTGTCTTGTCTTGTTGTGTATTGTCATGTCTTATATTGTCTTGTCTTGTCTTGTCTTGTCTTGTCATGTCATGTCATGTCGTGTGTTGTGTTGTTTTGTCTTGTCTTGTTTTGTCTTGTCATGTCATGTCATGTCTTGTCTTGTCTTGTCTTGTTTTGTCTTGTCATGTCTTGTCTTGTCTTGTCTTGTCTTGTCCTGTCCTGTCGTGTGTTGTGTTGTTTTGTCTTGTCTTGTCATGTCATGTCACGTCGTGTCTTGTGTTGCTTTGTCTTGTCTTGTCTTGTCTTGTCATGTCGTGTGTTGTGTTGTTTTGTCTTGTCTTGTTGTGTATTGTCATGTCTTATATTGTCTTGTCTTGTCTTGTCTTGTCTTGTCATGTCATGTCATGTCGTGTGTTGTGTTGTTTTGTCTTGTCTTGTTTTGTCTTGTCATGTCATGTCATGTCATGTCTTGTCTTGTCTTGTCTTGTCTTGTTTTGTCGTATCATGTCTTGTCTTGTCTTGTCCTGTCCTGTCGTGTGTTGTCTTGTCTTGTCTTGTCCTGTCCTGACGTGTGTTGTGTTGTTTTGTCTTGTTTTGTTTTGTCTTGTCTTGTGTTGTTTTGTCCTGTCCTGACGTGTGTTGTGTTGTTTTGTCTTGTCCTGTCTTGTCTTGTCTTGTGATGTCATGTCATGTCGTGTGTTGTGTTGTTTTGTCTTGTCTTGTCATGTTATGTCATGTGTCTTGTGTTGCTTTGTCTTGTCTTGTCTTGTCTTGTGTTGTTTTGTCCTGTCCTGACGTGTGTTGTGTTGTTTTGTCTTGTCTTGTTTTGTCTTGTCCTGTCTTGTCTTGTCTTGTTTTGTCTTGTCCTGTCCTGTCTTGTCTTGTCTTGTATTGTCTTGTTTTCTCATGTTATGTCATGTCGTGTGTTGTGTTGTTTTGTTTTGTCTTGTGTTGTTTTGTCGTGTCATGTCTTGTCTTGTCTTGTCTTGTCCTGTCCTGTCGTGTGTTGTCTTGTCTTGTCTTGTCCTGTCCTGACGAGTGTTGTGTCGTTTTGTCTTGTCTTGTTTTGTCTTGTCTTGTGTTGTTTTGTCCTGTCCTGACGTGTGTTGTGTTGTTTTGTCTTGTCTTGTTTTGTCTTGTCTTGTGTTGTTTTGTCTTGTATTGTCTTGTTTTCTCATGTAATGTCATGTCGTGTGTTGTGTTGTTTTGTCTTGTCTTGTGTTGTTTTGTCGTGTCATGTCTTGTCTTGTCTTGTCCTGTCCTGTCGTGTGTTGTCTTGTCTTGTCTTGTCTTGTCCTGTCCTGACGTGTGTTGTGTTGTTTTGTCTTGTTTTGTTTTGTCTTGTCTTGTGTTGTTTTGTCCTGTCCTGACGTGTGTTGTGTTGTTTTGTCTTGTCCTGTCTTGTCTTGTCTTGTGATGTCATGTCATGTCGTGTGTTGTATTGTTTTGTCTTGTCTTGTCATGTTATGTCACGTCGTGTCTTGTGTTGCTTTGTCTTGTCTTGTCTTGTATTGTCTTGTCTTGAGTTGCCTCGTCTTGTCTTGTCTTGTCTTGTCCTGTCCTGACGTGTGTTGTGTTGTTTTGTCTTGTCTTGTCATGTCATGTCATGTCGTGTCTTGTGTTGCTTTGTCTTGTCTTGTCATGTCATGTCGTGTGTTGTGTTGTTTTGTCTTGTCTTGTCATGTCATGTCATGTCGTGTCTTGTGTTGCTTTGTCTTGTCTTGTCTTGTCTTGTCTTGTGTTGCCTCGTCTTGTCTTGTCTTGTCTTGTCCTGTCCTGACGTGTGTTGAGTTGTTTTGTCTTGTCTTGTCATGTCGTGTGTTGTGTTGTTTTGTCTTGTCTTGTGTTGTTTTGTCGTGTCATGTCTTGTCTTGTCTTGTCTTGTCTTGTCCTGTCCTGTCGTGTGTTGTGTTGTTTTGTCTTGTCTTGTCATGTCATGTCACGTCGTGTCTTGTGTTGCTTTGTCTTGTCTTGTCTTGTCTTGTCATGTCGTGTGTTGTGTTGTTTTGTCTTGTCTTGTTGTGTATTGTCATGTCTTATATTGTCTTGTCTTGTCTTGTCTTGTCTTGTCATGTCATGTCATGTCGTGTGTTGGGTTGTTTTGTCTTGTCTTGTTTTGTCTTGTCATGTCATGCCATGTCATGTCTTGTCATGTCTTGTCTTGTCTTGTTTTGTCTTGTCATGTCTTGTCTTGTCTTGTCTTGTCTTGTCTTGTTTTGTTTTGTCTTGTTTTGTTTTGTCTTGTCATGTCTTGTCTTGTCTTGTCTTGTCTTGTCTTGTCTTGTCTTGTTTTGTTTTGTCTTGTTTTGTTTTGTCTTGTCATGTCTTGTCTTGTCTTGTCTTGTCTTGTCTTGTCTTGTCTTGTCTTGTCTTGTCTTGTCTTGTCTTGTCTTGTCTTGTCTTGTCTTGTCTTGTCTTGTCTTGTCTTGTATTGTCTTGTCTTGTCGTGTCTTGTGTTGCTTTGTCTTGTCTTATCTTGTCATGTCTTGTCTTGTCTTGTCTTGTCTTGTCTTGTCTTGTCTTGTCTTGTCTTGTCTTGTCTTGTCTTGTCTTGTCTTGTCTTGTCTTGTCTTGTCTTGTCTTGTCTTGTCTTGTCTTGTCTTGTCTTGTCTTGTCTTGTCTTGTCTTGTCTTGCTTTGTCTTGTCATGACTTATCTTGTCTTGTCTTGTCTTGTCTTGTCCTGTCCTGTCGTGTGTTGTTTTGTATTGTCTTGTCTTGTGTTGTTTTGTCGTGTCATGTCTTGTCTTGTCTTGTCTTGTCTTGTCTTGTCCTGTCGTGTGTTGTGTTGTTTTGTCTTGTCTTGTCATGTCATGTCATGTCGTGTCTTGTGTTGCTTTGTCTTGTCTTGTCTTGTCTTGTCTTGTCTTGTGTTGCCTCGTCTTGTCTTGCCTTGTCTTGTCCTGTCCTGACGTGTGTTGTCTTGTCTTGTCTTGTCATGTCATGTCATGTCGTGTCTTGTGTTGCTTTGTCTTGTCTTGTCTTGTCTTGTCTTGTCTTGTGTTGCCTCGTCTTGTCTTGCCTTGTCTTGTCCTGTCCTGACGTGTGTTGTCTTGTCTTGTCTTGTCTTGTCTTGTCATGTCGTGTGTTGTGTTGTTTTGTCTTGTCTTGTCTTGTCTTGTCTTGTCATGTCGTGTGTTGTGTTGTTTTGTCTTGTCTTGTGTTGTTTTGTCGTGTCATGTCTTGTCTTGTCTTGTCTTGTCTTGTCCTGTCCTGTCGTGTGTTGTGTTGTTTTGTCTTGTCTTGTCATGTCATGTCACGTCGTGTCTTGTGTTGCTTTGTCTTGTCTTGTCTTGTCTTGTCATGTCGTGTGTTGTGTTGTTTTGTCTTGTCTTGTTTTGTCTTGTCCTGTCTTGTCTTGTCTAGTTTTGTCTTGTCCTGTCCTGTCTTGTCTTGTCTTGTATTGTCTTGTTTTCTCATGTAATGTCATGTCGTGTGTTGTGTTGTTTTGTCTTGTCTTGTGTTGTTTTGTCGTGTCATGTCTTGTCTTGTCTTGTCTTGTGTTGTTTTGTCCTGTCCTGACGTGTGTTGTGTTGTTTTGTCTTGTCTTGTTTTGTCTTGTCCTGTCTTGTCTTGTCTAGTTTTGTCTTGTCCTGTCCTGTCTTGTCTTGTCTTGTATTGTCTTGTTTTCTCATGTAATGTCATGTCGTGTGTTGTGTTGTTTTGTCTTGTCTTGTGTTGTTTTGTCGTGTCATGTCTTGTCTTGTCTTGTCTTGTCCTGTCCTGTCGTGTGTTGTCTTGTCTTGTCTTGTCCTGTCCTGACGTGTGTTGTGTCGTTTTGTCTTGTCTTGTTTTGTCTTGTCTTGTGTTGTTTTGTCCTGTCCTGACGTGTGTTGTGTTGTTTTGTCTTGTCTTGTTTTGTCTTGTCTTGTGTTGTTTTGTCTTGTATTGTCTTGTTTTCTCATGTAATGTCATGTCGTGTGTTGTGTTGTTTTGTCTTGTCTTGTGTTGTTTTGTCGTGTCATGTCTTGTCTTGTCTTGTCCTGTCCTGTCGTGTGTTGTCTTGTCTTGTCTTGTCCTGTCCTGACGTGTGTTGTGTTGTTTTGTCTTGTTTTGTTTTGTCTTGTCTTGTGTTGTTTTGTCCTGTCCTGACGTGTGTTGTGTTGTTTTGTCTTGTCCTGTCTTGTCTTGTCTTGTGATGTCATGTCATGTCGTGTGTTGTATTGTTTTGTCTTGTCTTGTCATGTTATGTCATGTCGTGTCTTGTGTTGCTTTGTCTTGTCTTGTCTTGTATTGTCTTGTCTTGTGTTGCCTCGTCTTGTCTTGTCTTGTCTTGTCCTGTCCTGACGTGTGTTGTGTTGTTTTGTCTTGTCTTGTCATGTCATGTCATGTCGTGTCTTGTGTTGCTTTGTCTTGTCTTGTCATGTCATGTCGTGTGTTGTGTTGTTTTGTCTTGTCTTGTCATGTCATGTCATGTCGTGTCTTGTGTTGCTTTGTCTTGTCTTGTCTTGTCTTGTCTTGTCTTGTGTTGCTTTGTCTTGTCTTGTCTTGTCTTGTCATGTCGTATGTTGTGTTGTTTTGTCTTGTCTTGTTGTGTATTGTCATGCCTTATATTGTCTTGTCTTGTCTTGTCATGTCATGTCATGTCGTGTGTTGTGTTGTTTTGTCTTGTCTTGTTTTGTCTTGTCATGTCATGTCATGTCTTGTCTTGTCTTGTCTTGTCTTGTTTTGTCTTGTCATGTCTTGTCTTGTCTTGTCTTGTCTTGTCCTGTCCTGTCGTGTGTTGTGTTGTTTTGTCTTGCCTTGTCATGTCATGTCACGTCGTGTCTTGTGTTGCTTTGTCTTGTCTTGTCTTGTCTTGTCATGTCGTGTGTTGTGTTGTTTTGTCTTGTCTTGTTGTGTATTGTCATGTCTTATATTGTCTTGTCTTGTCTTGTCTTGTCTTGTCATGTCATGTCATGTCGTGTGTTGTGTTGTTTTGTCTTGTCTTGTTTTGTCTTGTCATGTCATGTCATGTCATGTCTTGTCTTGTCTTGTCTTGTCTTGTTTTGTCGTATCATGTCTTGTCTTGTCTTGTCTTGTCTTGTCCTGTCCTGTCGTGTGTTGTCTTGTCTTGTCTTGTCCTGTCCTGACGTGTGTTGTGTTGTTTTGTCTTGTTTTGTTTTGTCTTGTCTTGTGTTGTTTTGTCCTGTCCTGACGTGTGTTGTGTTGTTTTGTCTTGTCCTGTCTTGTCTTGTCTTGTGATGTCATGTCATGTCGTGTGTTGTGTTGTTTTGTCTTGTCTTGTCATGTTATGTCATGTGTCTTGTGTTGCTTTGTCTTGTCTTGTCTTGTCTTGTGTTGTTTTGTCCTGTCCTGACGTGTGTTGTGTTGTTTTGTCTTGTCTTGTTTTGTCTTGTCCTGTCTTGTCTTGTCTTGTTTTGTCTTGTCCTGTCCTGTCTTGTCTTGTCTTGTATTGTCTTGTTTTCTCATGTAATGTCATGTCGTGTGTTGTGTTGTTTTGTCTTGTCTTGTGTTGTTTTGTCGTGTCATGTCTTGTCTTGTCTTGTCTTGTCCTGTCCTGTCGTGTGTTGTCTTGTCTTGTCTTGTCCTGTCCTGACGAGTGTTGTGTCGTTTTGTCTTGTCTTGTTTTGTCTTGTCTTGTGTTGTTTTGTCCTGTCCTGACGTGTGTTGTGTTGTTTTGTCTTGTCTTGTTTTGTCTTGTCCTGTCTTGTCTTGTCTTGTGATGTCATGTCATGTCGTGTGTTGTGTTGTTTTGTCTTGTCTTGTGTTGTTTTGTCGTGTCATGTCTTGTCTTGTCTTGTCCTGTCCTGTCGTGTGTTGTCTTGTCTTGTCTTGTCCTGTCCTGACGTGTGTTGTGTTGTTTTGTCTTGTCCTGTCCTGTCTTGTCTTGTCTTGTATTGTCTTGTTTTCTCATGTAATGTCATGGCGTGTGTTGTGTTGTTTTGTCTTGTCTTGTGTTGTTTTGTCGTGTCATGTCTTGTCTTGTCTTGTCTTGTCCTGTCCTGTCGTGTGTTGTCTTGTCTTGTCTTGTCCTGTCCTGACGAGTGTTGTGTCGTTTTGTCTTGTCTTGTTTTGTCTTGTCTTGTGTTGTTTTGTCCTGTCCTGACGTGTGTTGTGTTGTTTTGTCTTGTCTTGTTTTGTCTTGTCTTGTGTTGTTTTGTCTTGTATTGTCTTGTTTTCTCATGTAATGTCATGTCGTGTGTTGTGTTGTTTTGTCTTGTCTTGTGGTGTTTTGTCGTGTCATGTCTTGTCTTGTCTTGTCCTGTCCTGTCGTGTGTTGTCTTGTCGTGTGTTGTCTTGTCTTGTCTTGTCCTGTCCTGACGTGTGTTGTGTTGTTTTGTCTTGTTTTGTTTTGTCTTGTCTTGTGTTGTTTTGTCCTGTCCTGACGTGTGTTGTGTTGTTTTGTCTTGTCTTGTGATGTCATGTCATGTCGTGTGTTGTATTGTTTTGTCTTGTCTTGTCATGTTATGTCATGTCATGTCATGTCGTGTCTTGTGTTGCTTTGTCTTGTCTTGTCTTGTCTTGTCTTGTCTTGTGTTGCCTCATCTTGTCTTGTCTTGTCTTGTCCTGTCCTGACGTGTGTTGTGTTGTTTTGTCTTGTCTTGTCATGTCGTGTGTTGTGTTGTTTTGTCTTGTCTTGTGTTGTTTTGTCGTGTCATGTCTTGTCTTGTCTTGTCCTGTCCTGTCGTGTGTTGTGTTGTTTTGTCTTGTCTTGTCATGTCATGTCAATTCGTGTCTTGTGTTGCTTTGTCTTGTCTTGTCTTGTCTTGTCATGTCGTGTGTTGTGTTGTTTTGTCTTGTCTTGTTGTGTATTGTCATGTCTTATATTGTCTTGTCTTGTCTTGTCTTGTCTTGTCATGTCATGTCATGTCGTGTGTTGTGTTGTTTTGTCTTGTCTTGTTTTGTCTTGTCATGTCATGTCATGTCTTGTCTTGTCTTGTCTTGTCTTGTTTTGTCTTGTCATGTCTTGTCTTGTCTTGTCTTGTCTTGTCCTGTCCTGTCGTGTGTTGTGTTGTTTTGTCTTGTCTTGTCATGTCATGTCACGTCGTGTCTTGTGTTGCTTTGTCTTGTCTTGTCTTGTCATGTCGTGTGTTGTGTTGTTTTGTCTTGTCTTGTTGTGTATTGTCATGTCTTATATTGTCTTGTCTTGTCTTGTCTTGTCTTGTCATGTCATGTCATGTCGTGTGTTGTGTTGTTTTGTCTTGTCTTGTTTTGTCTTGTCATGTCATGTCATGTCATGTCTTGTCTTGTCTTGTCTTGTCTTGTTTTGTCGTATCATGTCTTGTCTTGTCTTGTCTTGTCTTGTCCTGTCCTGTCGTGTGTTGTCTTGTCTTGTCTTGTCCTGTCCTGACGTGTGTTGTGTTGTTTTGTCTTGTTTTGTTTTGTCTTGTCTTGTGTTGTTTTGTCCTGTCCTGACGTGTGTTGTGTTGTTTTGTCTTGTCCTGTCTTGTCTTGTCTTGTGATGTCATGTCATGTCGTGTGTTGTGTTGTTTTGTCTTTTCTTGTCATGTTATGTCATGTGTCTTGTGTTGCTTTGTCTTGTCTTGTCTTGTCTTGTGTTGTTTTGTCCTGTCCTGACGTGTGTTGTGTTGTTTTGTCTTGTCTTGTTTTGTCTTGTCCTGTCTTGTCTTGTCTTGTTTTGTCTTGTCCTGTCCTGTCTTGTCTTGTCTTGTATTGTCTTGTTTTCTCATGTAATGTCATGTCGTGTGTTGTGTTGCTTTGTCTTGTCTTGTCATGTCATGTCGTGTGTTGTGTTGTTTTGTCTTGTCTTGTCATGTCATGTCATGTCGTGTCTTGTGTTGCTTTGTCTTGTCTTGTCTTGTCTTGTCTTGTCTTGTGTTGCTTTGTCTTGTCTTGTCTTGTCTTGTCATGTCGTATGTTGTGTTGTTTTGTCTTGTCTTGTTGTGTATTGTCATGTCTTATATTGTCTTGTCTTGTCTTGTCATGTCATGTCATGTCGTGTGTTGTGTTGTTTTGTCTTGTCTTGTTTTGTCTTGTCATGTCATGTCATGTCTTGTCTTGTCTTGTCTTGTCTTGTTTTGTCTTGTCATGTCTTGTCTTGTCTTGTCTTGTCTTGTCCTGTCCTGTCGTGTGTTGTGTTGTTTTGTCTTGCCTTGTCATGTCATGTCACGTCGTGTCTTGTGTTGCTTTGTCTTGTCTTGTCATGTTATGTCATGTCGTGTCTTGTGTTGCTTTGTCTTGTCTTGTCTTGTATTGTCTTGTCTTGTGTTGCCTCGTCTTGTCTTGTCTTGTCCTGTCCTGTCGTGTGTTGTTTTGTATTGTCTTGTCTTGTGTTGTTTTGTCGTGTCATGTCTTGTCTTGTCTTGTCTTGTCTTGTCTTGTCCTGTCGTGTGTTGTGTTGTTTTGTCTTGTCTTGTCATGTCATGTCATGTCGTGTCTTGTGTTGCTTTGTCTTGTCTTGTCTTGTCTTGTCTTGTCTTGTGTTGCCTCGTCTTGTCTTGCCTTGTCTTGTCCTGTCCTGACGTGTGTTGTCTTGTCTTGTCTTGTCTTGTCTTGTCTTGTCTTGTCATGTCGTGTGTTGTGTTGTTTTGTCTTGTCTTGTCTTGTCTTGTCTTGTCATGTCGTGTGTTGTGTTGTTTTGTCTTGTCTTGTGTTGTTTTGTCGTGTCATGTCTTGTCTTGTCTTGTCTTGTCTTGTCTTGTCCTGTCCTGTCGTGTGTTGTGTTGTTTTGTCTTGTCTTGTCATGTCATGTCACGTCGTGTCTTGTGTTGCTTTGTCTTGTCTTGTCTTGTCTTGTCATGTCGTGTGTTGTGTTGTTTTGTCTTGTCTTGTTTTGTCTTGTCCTGTCTTGTCTTGTCTAGTTTTGTCTTGTCCTGTCCTGTCTTGTCTTGTCTTGTATTGTCTTGTTTTCTCATGTAATGTCATGTCGTGTGTTGTGTTGTTTTGTCTTGTCTTGTGTTGTTTTGTCGTGTCATGTCTTGTCTTGTCTTGTCTTGTGTTGTTTTGTCCTGTCCTGACGTGTGTTGTGTTGTTTTGTCTTGTCTTGTTTTGTCTTGTCCTGTCTTGTCTTGTCTAGTTTTGTCTTGTCCTGTCCTGTCTTGTCTTGTCTTGTATTGTCTTGTTTTCTCATGTAATGTCATGTCGTGTGTTGTGTTGTTTTGTCTTGTCTTGTGTTGTTTTGTCGTGTCATGTCTTGTCTTGTCTTGTCTTGTCCTGTCCTGTCGTGTGTTGTCTTGTCTTGTCTTGTCCTGTCCTGACGTGTGTTGTGTCGTTTTGTCTTGTCTTGTTTTGTCTTGTCTTGTGTTGTTTTGTCCTGTCCTGACGTGTGTTGTGTTGTTTTGTCTTGTCTTGTTTTGTCTTGTCTTGTGTTGTTTTGTCTTGTATTGTCTTGTTTTCTCATGTAATGTCATGTCGTGTGTTGTGTTGTTTTGTCTTGTCTTGTGTTGTTTTGTCGAGTCATGTCTTGTCTTGTCTTGTCCTGTCCTGTCGTGTGTTGTCTTGTCTTGTCTTGTCCTGTCCTGACGTGTGTTGTGTTGTTTTGTCTTGTTTTGTTTTGTCTTGTCTTGTGTTGTTTTGTCCTGTCCTGACGTGTGTTGTGTTGTTTTGTCTTGTCCTGTCTTGTCTTGTCTTGTGATGTCATGTCATGTCGTGTGTTGTATTGTTTTGTCTTGTCTTGTCATGTTATGTCATGTCGTGTCTTGTGTTGCTTTGTCTTGTCTTGTCTTGTATTGTCTTGTCTTGTGTTGCCTCGTCTTGTCTTGTCTTGTCTTGTCCTGTCCTGACGTGTGTTGTGTTGTTTTGTCTTGTCTTGTCATGTCATGTCATGTCGTGTCTTGTGTTGCTTTGTCTTGTCTTGTCATGTCATGTCGTGTGTTGTGTTGTTTTGTCTTGTCTTGTCATGTCATGTCATGTCGTGTCTTGTGTTGCTTTGTCTTGTCTTGTCTTGTCTTGTCTTGTGTTGCTTTGTCTTGTCTTGTCTTGTCTTGTCATGTCGTATGTTGTGTTGTTTTGTCTTGTCTTGTTGTGTATTGTCATGTCTTATATTGTCTTGTCTTGTCTTGTCATGTCATGTCATGTCGTGTGTTGTGTTGTTTTGTCTTGTCTTGTTTTGTCTTGTCATGTCATGTCATGTCTTGTCTTGTCTTGTCTTGTCTTGTTTTGTCTTGTCATGTCTTGTCTTGTCTTGTCTTGTCTTGTCCTGTCCTGTCGTGTGTTGTGTTGTTTTGTCTTGCCTTGTCATGTCATGTCACGTCGTGTCTTGTGTTGCTTTGTCTTGTCTTGTCTTGTCTTGTCATGTCGTGTGTTGTGTTGTTTTGTCTTGTCTTGTTGTGTATTGTCATGTCTTATATTGTCTTGTCTTGTCTTGTCTTGTCTTGTCTTGTCATGTCATGTCATGTCGTGTGTTGTGTTGTTTTGTCTTGTCTTGTTTTGTCTTGTCATGTCATGTCATGTCATGTCTTGTCTTGTCTTGTCTTGTCTTGTTTTGTCGTATCATGTCTTGTCTTGTCTTGTCTTGTCTTGTCCTGTCCTGTCGTGTGTTGTCTTGTCTTGTCTTGTCCTGTCCTGACGTGTGTTGTGTTGTTTTGTCTTGTCTTGTGTTGTTTTGTCCTGTCCTGACGTGTGTTGTGTTGTTTTGTCTTGTCCTGTCTTGTCTTGTCTTGTGATGTCATGTCATGTCGTGTGTTGTGTTGTTTTGTCTTGTCTTGTCATGTTATGTCATGTGTCTTGTGTTGCTTTGTCTTGTCTTGTCTTGTCTTGTGTTGTTTTGTCCTGTCCTGACGTGTGTTGTGTTGTTTTGTCTTGTCTTGTTTTGTCTTGTCCTGTCTTGTCTTGTCTTGTTTTGTATTGTCCTGTCCTGTCTTGTCTTGTCTTGTATTGTCTTGTTTTCTCATGTAATGTCATGTCGTGTGTTGTGTTGTTTTGTCTTGTCTTGTGTTGTTTTGTCGTGTCATGTCTTGTCTTGTCTTGTCTTGTCCTGTCCTGTCGTGTGTTGTCTTGTCTTGTCTTGTCCTGTCCTGACGAGTGTTGTGTCGTTTTGTCTTGTCTTGTTTTGTCTTGTCTTGTGTTGTTTTGTCCTGTCCTGACGTGTGTTGTGTTGTTTTGTCTTGTCTTGTTTTGTCTTGTCTTGTGTTGTTTTGTCTTGTATTGTCTTGTTTTCTCATGTAATGTCATGTCGTGTGTTGTGTTGTTTTGTCTTGTCTTGTGTTGTTTTGTCGTGTCATGTCTTGTCTTGTCTTGTCTTGTCCTGTCCTGTCGTGTGTTGTCTTGTCTTGTCTTGTCCTGTCCTGACGTGTGTTGTGTTGTTTTGTCTTGTCCTGTCCTGTCTTGTCTTGTCTTGTATTGTCTTGTTTTCTCATGTAATGTCATGGCGTGTGTTGTGTTGTTTTGTCCTGTCTTGTGTTGTTTTGTCGTGTCATGTCTTGTCTTGTCTTGTCTTGTCCTGTCCTGTCGTGTGTTGTCTTGTCCTGTCCTGACGAGTGTTGTGTCGTTTTGTCTTGTCTTGTTTTGTCTTGTCTTGTGTTGTTTTGTCCTGTCCTGACGTGTGTTGTGTTGTTTTGTCTTGTCTTGTTTTGTCTTGTCTTGTGTTGTTTTGTCTTGTATTGTCTTGTTTTCTCATGTAATGTCATGTCGTGTGTTGTGTTGTTTTGTCTTGTCTTGTGTTGTTTTGTCGTGTCATGTCTTGTCTTGTCTTGTCTTGTCCTGTCCTGTCGTGTGTTGTCTTGTCGTGTGTTGTCTTGTCTTGTCTTGTCCTGTCCTGACGTGTGTTGTGTTGTTTTGTCTTGTTTTGTTTTGTCTTGTCTTGTGTTGTTTTGTCCTGTCCTGACGTGTGTTGTGTTGTTTTGTCTTGTCCTGTCTTGTCTTGTCTTGTGATGTCATGTCATGTCGTGTGTTGTATTGTTTTGTCTTGTCTTGTCATGTTATGTCATGTCATGTCATGTCGTGTCTTGTGTTGCTTTGTCTTGTCTTGTCTTGTCTTGTCTTGTCTTGTGTTGCCTCATCTTGTCTTGTCTTGTCTTGTCCTGTCCTGACGTGCGTTGTGTTGTTTTGTCTTGTCTTGTCATGTCGTGTGTTGTGATGTTTTGTCTTGTCTTGTGTTGTTTTGTCGTGTCATGTCTTGTCTTGTCTTGTCCTGTCCTGTCGTGTGTTGTGTTGTTTTGTCTTGTCTTGTCATGTCATGTCAATTCGTGTCTTGTGTTGCTTTGTCTTGTCTTGTCTTGTCTTGTCATGTCGTGTGTTGTGTTGTTTTGTCTTGTCTTGTTGTGTATTGTCATGTCTTATATTGTCTTGTCTTGTCTTGTCTTGTCTTGTCATGTCATGTCATGTCGTGTGTTGTGTTGTTTTGTCTTGTCTTGTTTTGTCTTGTCATGTCATGTCATGTCTTGTCTTGTCTTGTCTTGTCTTGTTTTGTCTTGTCATGTCTTGTCTTGTCTTGTCTTGTCTTGTCCTGTCCTGTCGTGTGTTGTGTTGTTTTGTCTTGTCTTGTCATGTCATGTCACGTCGTGTCTTGTGTTGCTTTGTCTTGTCTTGTCTTGTCATGTCGTGTGTTGTGTTGTTTTGTCTTGTCTTGTTGTGTATTGTCATGTCTTATATTGTCTTGTCTTGTCTTGTCTTGTCTTGTCATGTCATGTCATGTCGTGTGTTGTGTTGTTTTGTCTTGTCTTGTTTTGTCTTGTCATGTCATGTCATGTCATGTCTTGTCTTGTCTTGTCTTGTCTTGTTTTGTCGTATCATGTCTTGTCTTGTCTTGTCTTGTCTTGTCCTGTCCTGTCGTGTGTTGTCTTGTCTTGTCTTGTCCTGTCCTGACGTGTGTTGTGTTGTTTTGTCTTGTTTTGTTTTGTCTTGTCTTGTGTTGTTTTGTCCTGTCCTGACGTGTGTTGTGTTGTTTTGTCTTGTCCTGTCTTGTCTTGTCTTGTGATGTCATGTCATGTCGTGTGTTGTGTTGTTTTGTCTTTTCTTGTCATGTTATGTCATGTGTCTTGTGTTGCTTTGTCTTGTCTTGTCTTGTCTTGTGTTGTTTTGTCCTGTCCTGACGTGTGTTGTGTTGTTTTGTCTTGTCTTGTTTTGTCTTGTCCTGTCTTGTCTTGTCTTGTTTTGTCTTGTCCTGTCCTGTCTTGTCTTGTCTTGTATTGTCTTGTTTTCTCATGTAATGTCATGTCGTGTGTTGTGTTGTTTTGTCTTGTCTTGTGTTGTTTTGTCGTGTCATGTCTTGTCTTGTCTTGTCTTGTCCTGTCCTGTCGTGTGTTGTCTTGTCTTGTCTTGTCCTGTCCTGACGAGTGTTGTGTCGTTTTGTCTTGTCTTGTTTTGTCTTGTCTTGTGTTGTTTTGTCCTGTCCTGACGTGTGTTGTGTTGTTTTGTCTTGTCTTGTTTTGTCTTGTCTTGTGTTGTTTTGTCTTGTATTGTCTTGTTTTCTCATGTAATGTCATGTCGTGTGTTGTGTTGTTTTGTCTTGTCTTGTGTTGTTTTGTCGTGTCATGTCTTGTCTTGTCTTGTCCTGTCCTGTCGTGTGTTGTCTTGTCTTGTCTTGTCCTGTCCTGACGTGTGTTGTGTTGTTTTGTCTTGTCTTGTTTTGTCTTGTCTTGTGTTGTTTTGTCCTGTCCTGACGTGTGTTGTGTTGTTTTGTCTTGTCCTGTCTTGTCTTGTCTTGTGATGTCATGTCATGTCGTGTGTTGTATTGTTTTGTCTTGTCTTGTCATGTTATGTCATGTCGTCTCTTGTGTTGCTTTGTCTTGTCTTGTCTTGTATTGTCTTGTCTTGTGTTGCCTCGTCTTGTCTTGTCTTGTCTTGTCCTGTCCTGACGTGTGTTGTGTTGTTTTGTTTTGTCTTGTCATGTCATGTCACGTCGTGTCTTGTGTTGCTTTGTCTTGTCTTGTCTTGTCTTGTCATGTCGTGTGTTGTGTTGTTTTGTCTTGTCTTGTTGTGTATTGTCATGTCTTATATTGTCTTGTCTTGTCTTGTCTTGTCTTGTCATGTCATGTCATGTCGTGTGTTGTGTTGTTTTGTCTTGTCTTGTTTTGTCTTGTCATGTCATGCCATGTCATGTCTTGTCATGTCTTGTCTTGTCTTGTTTTGTCTTGTCATGTCTTGTCTTGTCTTGTCTTGTCTTGTCTTGTCTTGTCTTGTCTTGTTTTGTTTTGTCTTGTTTTGTTTTGTCTTGTCATGTCTTATCTTGTCTTGTCTTGTCTTGTCTTGTCTTGTCTTGTCTTGTCTTGTCTTGTCTTGTCTTGTCTTGTCTTGTCTTGTCTTGTCTTGTCTTGTCTTGTCTTGTCTTGTCTTGTCTTGTCTTGTCTTGTCTTGTCTTGTCTTGTCTTGTCTTGTCTTGTCTTGTCTTGTCTTGTCTTGTCTTGTCTTGTCTTGTCTTGTCTTGTCTTGTCTTGTCTTGTCTTGTCTTGTCTTGTATTGTCTTGCCTTGTCGTGTCTTGTGTTGCTTTGTCTTGTCTTATCTTGTCATGTCTTGTCTTGTCTTGTCTTGTCTTGTCTTGTCTTGTCTTGTCTTGTCTTGTCTTGTCTTGTCTTGTCTTGTCTTGTCTTGTCTTGTCTTGTCTTGTCTTGTCTTGTCTTGTCTTGTCTTGTCTTGTCTTGTCTTGTCTTGTCTTGTCTTGTCTTATCTTGTCTTGTCTTGTCTTGTCTTGTCTTGTCTTGTCTTGTCTTGTCTTGTCTTGTCTTGTCTTGTCTTGTCTTGTCTTGTCTTGTCTTGTCTTGTCTTGTCTTGTCTTGTCTTGTCTTGTCTTGTCTTGTCTTGTCTTGTCTTGTCTTGTCTTGTCTTGTCTTGTCTTGTCTTGTCTTGTCTTGTCTTGTCTTGTCTTGTCTTGTCTTGTCTTGTCTTGTCTTGTCTTGTCTTGTCTTGTCTTGCCTTGTCTTGTCTTGTCTTGTCTTGTCTTGTCTTGTCTTGTCTTGTCTTGTCTTGTCTTGTCTTGTCTTGCTTTGTCTTGTCATGACTTATCTTGTCTTGTCTTGTCTTGTCTTGTCCTGTCCTGTCGTGTGTTGTTTTGTATTGTCTTGTCTTGTGTTGTTTTGTCGTGTCATGTCTTGTCTTGTCTTGTCTTGTCTTGTCTTGTCCTGTCGTGTGTTGTGTTGTTTTGTCTTGTCTTGTCATGTCATGTCATGTCGTGTCTTGTGTTGCTTTGTCTTGTCTTGTCTTGTCTTGTCTTGTCTTGTGTTGCCTCGTCTTGTCTTGCCTTGTCTTGTCCTGTCCTGACGTGTGTTGTGTTGTTTTGTCTTGTCTTGTCTTGTCTTGTCTTGTCTTGTCTTGTCATGTCGTGTGTTGTGTTGTTTTGTCTTGTCTTGTCTTGTCTTGTCTTGTCATGTCGTGTGTTGTGTTGTTTTGTCTTGTCTTGTGTTGTTTTGTCGTGTCATGTCTTGTCTTGTCATGTCATGTCACGTCGTGTCTTGTGTTGCTTTGTCTTGTCTTGTCTTGTCTTGTCATGTCGTGTGTTATGTTGTTTTGTCTTGTCTTGTTGTGTATTGTCATGTCTTATATTGTCTTGTCTTGTCTTGTCTTGTCTTGTCTTGTCTTGTCATGTCATGTCATGTCGTGTGTTGTGTTGTTTTGTCTTGTCTTGTTTTGTCTTGTCATGTCATGTCATGTCTTGTCTTGTCTTGTCTTGTCTTGTCTTGTTTTGTCTTGTCATGCCTTGTCTTGTCTTGTCTTGTCTTGTGTTGTCTTGTTTTGTTTTGTCTTGTCATGTCTTGTCTTGTCTTGTCTTGTCTTGTCTTGTCTTGTCTTGTCTTGTCTTGTCTTGTCTTGTCTTGTCTTGTCTTGTCTTGTCTTGTCTTGTCTTGTCTTGTCTTGTCTTGTCTTGTCTTGTCTTGTCTTGTCTTGTCTTGTCTTGTCTTGTCTTGTCTTGTCTTGTCTTGTCTTGTCTTGTCTTGTCTTGTCTTGTCTTGTCTTGTCTTGTCTTGTCTTGTCCTGTCTTGTCTTGTCTTGTCTTGTCTTGTCTTGTCGTGTCTTGTGTTGCTTTGTCTTGTCTTATCTTGTCTTATCTTGTCTTGTCTTGTCTTGTCTTGTCTTGTCTTGTCTTGTCTTGTCTTGTCTTGTCTTGTCTTGTCTTGTCTTGTCTTGTCTTGTCTTGTCTTGTCTTGTCTTGTCTTGTCTTGTCTTGTCTTGTCTTGTCTTGTCTTGTCTTGTCTTGTCTTGTCTTGTCTTGTCTTGTCTTGTCTTGTCTTGTCTTGTCTTGTCTTGTCTTGTCTTGTCTTGTCTTGTCTTGTCTTGTCTTGTCTTGTCTTGTCTTGTCTTGTCTTGTCTTGTCTTGTCTTGTCTTGTCTTGTCTTGTCTTGTCTTGTCTTGTCTTGTCTTGTCTTGTCTTGTCTTGTCTTGTCTTGTCTTGTCTTGTCTTGTCTTGTCTTGTCTTGTCTTGTCTTGTCTTGTCTTGTCTTGTCTTGTCTTGTCTTGTCTTGTCTTGTCTTGTCTTGTCTTGTCTTGTCTTGTCTTGTCTTGTCTTGTCTTGTCTTGTCTTGTCTTGTCTTGTCTTGTCTTGTCTTGTCTTGTCTTGTCTTGTCTTGTCTTGTCTAGTCTTGTCTTGTCTTGTCTTGTCTTGTCTTGTCTTGTCTTGTCTTGTCTTGTCTTGTCTTGTCTTGTCTTGTCTTGTCTTGTCAGGTCTTGTCTTGTCTTGTCTTGTCTTGTCATGTCGTGAGTTGTGTTGTTTTGTCTTGTCTTGTGTTGTTTTGTCGTGTCATGTCTTGTCTTGTCTTGTCTTGTCTTGTCCTGTCCTGTCGTGTGTTGTGTTGTTTTGTCTTGTCTTGTCATGTCATGTCACGTCGTGTCTTGTGTTGCTTTGTCTTGTCTTGTCTTGTCTTGTCATGTCGTGTGTTGTGTTGTTTTGTCTTGTCTTGTTGTGTATTGTCATGTCTTATATTGTCTTGTCTTGTCTTGTCTTGTCTTGTCATGTCATGTCATGTCGTGTGTTGTGTTGTTTTGTCTTGTCTTGTTTTGTCTTGTCATGTCATGTCATGTCTTGTCTTGTCTTGTCTTGTCTTGTCTTGTCTTGTCTTGTCTTGTCTTGTCTTGTCTTGTCTTGTCTTGTCTTGTCTTGTCTTGTCTTGTCTTGCCTTGTCTGGCTTTGTCTTGTCATTTCTTATCTTGTCTTGTCTTGTCTTGTCTTGTCCTGTCCTGTCGTGTGTTGTTTTGTATTGTCTTGTCTTGTGTTGTTTTGTCGTGTCATGTCTTGTCTTGTCTTGTCCTGTCCTGTCCTGTCGTGTGTTGTGTTGTTTTGTCTTGTCTTGTCTTGTCTTGTCCTGTCGTGTGTTGTTTTGTATTGTCTTGTCTTGTGTTGTTTTGTCGTGTCATATCTTGTCTTGTCTTGTCCTGTCCTGTCCTGTCGTGTGTTGTCTTGTCTTGTCTTGTCCTGTCCTGACGTGTGTTGTGTCGTTTTGTCTTGTCTTGTTTTGTCTTGTCTTGTGTTGTTTTGTCCTGTCCTGACGTGTGTTGTGTTGTTTTGTCTTGTCTTGTTTTGTCTTGTCTTGTGTTGTTTTGTCTTGTATTGTCTTGTTTTCTCGTGTAATGTCATGTCGTGTGTTGTGTTGTTTTGTCTTGTCTTGTGTTGTTTTGTCGTCTCATGTCTTGTCTTGTCTTGTCCTGTCCTGTCGTGTGTTGTCTTGTCTTGCCTTGTCCTGTCCTGACGTGTGTTGTGTTGTTTTGTCTTGTTTTGTTTTGTCTTGTCTTGTGTTGTTTTGTCTTGTTTTGTTTTGTCTTGTCTTGTGTTGTTTTGTCCTGTCCTGACGTGTGTTGTGTTGTTTTGTCTTGTCCTGTCTTGTCTTGTCTTGTGATGTCATGTCATGTCGTGTGTTGTGTTGTTTTGTCTTGTCTTGTCATGTTATGTCATGTCGTGTCTTGTGTTGCTTTGTCTTGTCTTGTCGTGTATTGTCTTGTCTTGTGTTGCCTCGTCTTGTGTTGCTTTGTCTTGTCTTGTCTTGTCTTGTCTTGTCTTGTGTTGCCTCGTCTTGTCTGGTCTTGTCTTGTCCTGTCCTGACGTGTGTTGTTTTGTTTTGTCTTGTCTTATCTTGTCTTGTCTTGTCTTGTCATGTCGTGTGTTGTGTTGTTTTGTCTTGTCTTGTGTTGTTTTGTCGTGTCATGTCTTGTCTTGTCTTGTCTTCTCCTGTCCTGTCGTGTGTTGTGTTGTCTTGTCTTGTCTTGTTTTGTCTTGTCTTGTCATGTCATGTCATGTCGTGTGTTGTGTTGTTTTGTCTTGTCTTGTTTTGTCTTGTCATGTCATGTCATGTCTTGTCTTGTCTTGTCTTGTCTTGTTTTGTCTTGTCTTGTCTTGTCTTGTCTTGTCTTGTCTCGTCTTGTCTTGTCTTGTCTTGTCTTGTCTTGTCTTGTCTTGTCTTGTCTTGTGTTGCTTTGTCTTGTCTTGTCTTGTCTTGTCTTGTCTTGTGTTGCCTCGTCTTGTCTTGTCTTGTCTTGTCCTGTCCTGAAGTGTGTTGTGTTGTCTTGTCTTGTCTTGTCTTGTCTTGTCTTGTCTTGTCTTGTCTTGTCTTGTCTTGTCTTGTCTTGTCATGTCTTGTCTTGTCTTGTCTTGTCTTGTCATGTCGTGTGTTGTGTTGTTTTGTCTTGTCTTGTCTTGTCTTGTCTTGTCATGTCGTGTGGTGTGTTGTTTTGTATTGTCTTGTGTTGTTTTGTCGTGTCATGTCTTGTCTTGTCTTGTCTTGTCCTGTCCTGTCGTGTGTTGTGTTGTTTTGTCTTGCCTTGTCATGTCATGTCACGTCGTGTCTTGTGTTGCTTTGTCTTGTCTTGTCTTGTCTTGTCTTGTCTTGTCATGTCGTGTGTTGTGTTGTTTTGTCTTGTCTTGTTGTGTATTGTCATGTCTTATATTGTCTTGTCTTGTCTTGTCTTGTCTTGTCTTGTCATGTCATGTCATGTCGTGTGTTGTGTTGTGTTGTTTTGTCTTGTCTTGTTTTGTCTTGTCATGTCATGTCATGTCTTGCCTTGTCTTGTCTTGTCTTGTTTTGTCTTGTCATGTCTTGTCTTGTCTTGTCTTGTCTTGTCTTGTCTTGTCTTGTCTTGTTTTGTCTTGTTTTGTTTTGTCTTGTCATGTCTTGTCATGTCTTGTCTTGTCTTGTCTTGTCTTGTCTTGTCTTGTCTTGTCTTGTCTTGTCTTGTCTTGTCTTGTCTTGTCTTGTCTTGTCTTGTCTTGTCTTGTCTTGTCTTGTCTTGTCTTGTCTTGTCTTGTCTTGTCTTGTCTTGTCTTGTCTTGTCTTGTCTTGTCTTGTCGTGTCTTGTGTTGCTTTGTCTTGTCTTATCTTGTCTTGTCTTGTCTTGTCTTGTCTTGTCTTGTCTTGTCTTGTCTTGTCTTGTCTTGTCTTGTCTTGTCCTGACGTGTGTTGTGTTGTTTTGTCTTGTCTTGTCTTGTCTTGTCTTGTCTTGTCATGTCGTGTGTTGTGTTGTTTTGTCTTGTCTTGTTGTGTATTGTCATGTCTTATATTGTCTTGTCTTGTCTTGTCTTGTCATGTCATGTCATGTCATGTCTTGTCTTGTTTTGTCTTGTCATGTCTTGTCTTGTCTTGTCTTGTCTTGTTTTGTCTTGTCATGTCTTGTCTTGTCTTGTCTTGTCTTGTCTTGTCTTGTCTTGTCTTGTCTTGTCTTGTTTTGTTTTGTCTTGTTTTGTTTTGTCTTGTCATGTCTTGTCTTGTCTTGTCTTGTCTTGTCTTGTCTTGTCTTGTCTTGTCTTGTCGTGTCTTGTGTTGCTTTGTCTTGTCGTGTCTTGTGTTGCTTTGTCTTGTCTTATCTTGTCTTGTCTTGTCTTGTCTTGTCTTGTCTTGCCTTGTCTTGTCTTGTCTTGTCTTGTCTTGTCTTGTCTTGTCTTGTCTTGTCTTGTCTTGCTTTGTCTTGTCATGTCATGTCGTGTGTTGTGTTGTTTTGTCTTGTCTTGTTGTGTATTGTCATGTCTTATATTGTCTTGTCTTGTCTTGTCATGTCATGTCATGTCGTGTGTTGTGTTGTTTTGTCTTGTCTTGTTTTGTCTTGTCTTGTCATGTCATGTCATGTCGTGTGTTGTGTTGTTTTGTCTTGTCTTGTTTTGTCTTGTCATGTCATGTCATGTCTTGTCTTGTCTTGTCTTGTCTTGTTTTGTCTTGTCATGTCTTGTCTTGTCTTGTCTTGTCTTGTCTTGTCTTGTTTTGTTTTGTCTTGTTTTTTTTTGTCTTGTCTTGTCTTGTCTTGTCTTGTCTTGTCTTGTCTTGTCTTGTCTTGTCTTGTCTTGTCTTGTCTTGTCTTGTCTTGTCGTGTCTTGTGTTGCTTTGTCTTGTCTTGTCTTGTCTTGTCTTGTCTTGTCTTGTCTTGTCTTGTCTTGTCTTGTCTTGTCTTGTCTTGTCTTGTCTTGTCTTGTCTTGTCTTGTCTTGTCTTGTCTTGTCTTGTCTTGTCTTGTCTTGCTTTGTCTTGTCATGTCTTATATTGTCTTGTCTTGTCTTGTCTTGTCCTGTCCTGTCGTGTGTTGTTTTGTATTGTCTTGTCTTGTGTTGTTTTGTCATGTCTTGTCTTGTCTTGTCTTGTCTTGTCCTGTCCTGTCGTGTGTTGTGTTGTTTTGTCTTGTCTTGTCTTGTCTTGTCTTGTCTTGTGTTGCCTCGTCTTGTCTTGTCTTGTCCTGTCCTGACGTGTGTTGTGTTGTTTTGTCTTGTCTTGTCTTGTTTTCTCATGTAATGTCATGTCGTGTGTTGTGTTGTTTTGTCTTGTCTTGTGTTGTTTTGTCGTGTCATGTCTTGTCTTGTCTTGTCCTGTCCTGTCGTGTGTTGTCTTGTCTTGTCTTGTCCTGTCCTGACGTGTGTTGTGTTGTTTTGTCTTGTTTTGTTTTGTCTTGTCTTGTGTTGTTTTGTCCTGTCCTGACGTGTGTTGTGTTGTTTTGTCTTGTCCTGTCTTGTCTTGTCTTGTGATGTCATGTCATGTCGTGTGTTGTGTTGTTTTGTCTTGTCTTGTCATGTTATGTCATGTCGTGTCTTGTCTTGTCTTGTCTTGTCTTGTCTTGTCTTGTCTTGTCTTGTCTTGTCTTGTCTTGTCTTGTCTTGTCTTGTCTTGTCTTGTCTTGTCTTGTCTTGTCTTGTCGTGTCTTGTGTTGCTTTGTCTTGTCTTATCTTATCTTGTCTTGTCTTGTCTTGTCTTGTCTTGTCTTGTCTTGTCTTGTCTTGTCTTGTCTTGTCTTGTCTTGTCCTGACGTGTGTTGTGTTGTTTTGTCTTGTCTTGTCTTGTCTTGTCTTGTCTTGTCATGTCGTGTGTTGTGTTGTTTTGTCTTGTCTTGTTGTGTATTGTCATGTCTTATATTGTCTTGTCTTGTCTTGTCTTGTCATGTCATGTCATGTCATGTCTTGTCTTGTTTTGTCTTGTCATGTCTTGTCTTGTCTTGTCTTGTCTTGTTTTGTCTTGTCATGTCTTGTCTTGTCTTGTCTTGTCTTGTCTTGTCTTGTCTTGTCTTGTCTTGTCTTGTTTTGTTTTGTCTTGTTTTGTTTTGTCTTGTCATGTCTTGTCTTGTCTTGTCTTGTCTTGTCTTGTCTTGTCTTGTCTTGTCTTGTCGTGTCTTGTGTTGCTTTGTCTTGTCGTGTCTTGTGTTGCTTTGTCTTGTCTTATCTTGTCTTGTCTTGTCTTGTCTTGTCTTGTCTTGTCTTGCCTTGTCTTGTCTTGTCTTGTCTTGTCTTGTCTTGTCTTGTCTTGTCTTGTCTTGTCTTGTCTTGTCTTGCTTTGTCTTGTCATGTCATGTCGTGTGTTGTGTTGTTTTGTCTTGTCTTGTTGTGTATTGTCATGTCTTATATTGTCTTGTCTTGTCTTGTCATGTCATGTCATGTCGTGTGTTGTGTTGTTTTGTCTTGTCTTGTTTTGTCTTGTCTTGTCATGTCATGTCATGTCGTGTGTTGTGTTGTCTTGTCTTGTCCTGTCATGTCATGTCATGTCTTGTCTTGTTTTGTCTTGTCTTGTCATGTCATGTCATGTCTTGTCTTGTCTTGTCTTGTCTTGTCTTGTCTTGTTTTGTTTTGTCTTGTTTTTTTTTGTCTTGTCTTGTCTTGTCTTGTCTTGTCTTGTCTTGTCTTGTCTTGTCTTGTCTTGTCTTGTCTTGTCTTGTCGTGTCTTGTGTTGCTTTGTCTTGTCTTGTCTTGTCTTGTCTTGTCTTGTCTTGTCTTGTCTTGTCTTGTCTTGTCTTGTCTTGTCTTGTCTTGTCTTGTCTTGTCCTGACGTGTGTTGTGTTGTTTTGTCTTGTCTTGTCTTGTCTTGTCTTGTCTTGTCATGTCGTGTGTTGTGTTGTTTTGTCTTGTCTTGTTGTGTATTGTCATGTCTTATATTGTCTTGTCTTGTCTTGTCTTGTCATGTCATGTCATGTCATGTCTTGTCTTGTTTTGTCTTGTCATGTCTTGTCTTGTCTTGTCATGTCATGTCATGTCTTGTCTTGTCTTGTCTTGTCTTGTTTTGTCTTGTCATGTCTTGTCTTGTCTTGTCTTGTCTTGTCTTGTCTTGTTTTGTTTTGTCTTGTTTTTTTTTGTCTTGTCTTGTCTTGTCTTGTCTTGTCTTGTCTTGTCTTGTCTTGTCTTGTCTTGTCTTGTCTTGTCTTGTCGTGTCTTGTGTTGCTTTGTCTTGTCTTGTCTTGTCTTGTCTTGTCTTGTCTTGTCTTGTCTTGTCTTGTCTTGTCTTGTCTTGTCTTGTCTTGTCTTGTCTTGTCTTGTCTTGTCTTGTCTTGTCTTGCTTTGTCTTGTCATGTCTTATATTGTCTTGTCTTGTCTTGTCTTGTCCTGTCCTGTCGTGTGTTGTTTTGTATTGTCTTGTCTTGTGTTGTTTTGTCATGTCTTGTCTTGTCTTGTCTTGTCTTGTCCTGTCCTGTCGTGTGTTGTGTTGTTTTGTCTTGTCTTGTCTTGTCTTGTCTTGTCTTGTGTTGCCTCGTCTTGTCTTGTCTTGTCCTGTCCTGACGTGTGTTGTGTTGTTTTGTCTTGTCTTGTCTTGTTTTCTCATGTAATGTCATGTCGTGTGTTGTGTTGTTTTGTCTTGTCTTGTGTTGTTTTGTCGTGTCATGTCTTGTCTTGTCTTGTCCTGTCCTGTCGTGTGTTGTCTTGTCTTGTCTTGTCCTGTCCTGACGTGTGTTGTGTTGTTTTGTCTTGTTTTGTTTTGTCTTGTCTTGTGTTGTTTTGTCCTGTCCTGACGTGTGTTGTGTTGTTTTGTCTTGTCCTGTCTTGTCTTGTCTTGTGATGTCATGTCATGTCGTGTGTTGTGTTGTTTTGTCTTGTCTTGTCATGTTATGTCATGTCGTGTCTTGTGTTGCTTTGTCTTGTCTTGTCTTGTATTGTCTTGTCTTGTGTTGCCTCGTCTTGTCTTGTCTTGTCTTGTCCTGTCCTGACGTGTGTTGTGTTGTTTTGTCTTGTCTTGTCATGTCATGTCATGTCGTGTCTTGTGTTGCTTTGTCTTGTCTTGTCATGTCATGTCGTGTGTTGTGTTGTTTTGTCTTGTCTTGTCATGTCATGTCATGTCGTGTCTTGTGTTGCTTTGTCTTGTCTTGTCTTGTCTTGTCTTGTCTTGTGTTGCCTCGTCTTGTCTTGTCTTGTCTTGTCCTGTCCTGACGTGTGTTGTGTTGTTTTGTCTTGTCTTGTCTTGTCTTGTCTTGTCTTGTCATGTCGTGTGTGGTGTTGTTTTGTCTTGTCTTGTGTTGTTTTGTCGTGTCATGTCTTGTCTTGTCTTGTCTTGTCTTGTCCTGTCCTGTCGTGTGTTGTGTTGTTTTGTCTTGTCTTGTCATGTCATGTCACGTCGTGTCTTGTGTTGCTTTGTCTTGTCTTGTCTTGTCATGTCGTGTCTTGTGTTGCTTTGTCTTGTCTTGTCTTGTCATGTCGTGTGTTGTGTTGTTTTGTCTTGTCTTGTTGTGTATTGTCATGTCTTATATTGTCTTGTCTTGTCTTGTCTTGTCTTGTCTTGTCATGTCATGTCATGTCGTGTGTTGTGTTGTTTTGTCTTGTCTTGTTTTGTCTTGTCATGTCATGTCATGTCTTGTCTTGTCTTGTCTTGTCTTGTCTTGTTTTGTCTTGTCATGTCTTGTCTTGTCTTGTATTGTCTTGTCTTGTCTTGTCTTGTCTTGTCTTGTTTTGTTTTGTCTTGTTTTGTTTTGTCTTGTCATGTCTTGTCTTGTCTTGTCTTGTCTTGTCTTGTCTTGTCTTGTCTTGTCTTGTCTTGTCTTGTCTTGTCTTGTCTTGTCTTGTCTTGTCTTGTCTTGTCTTGTCTTGTCTTGTCTTGTCTTGTCTTGTCTTGTCTTGTCTTGTCTTGTCTTGTCTTGTCTTGTCTTGTCTTGTCTTGTCTTGTCTTGTCTTGTCTTGTCGTGTCTTGTGTTGCTTTGTCTTGTCTTATCTTGTCATGTCTTGTCTTGTCTTGTCTTGTCTTGTCTTGCTCTGTCTTGTCTTGTCTTGTCTTGTCTTGTCTTGACTTGTCTTGTCTTGTCTTGTCTTGTCGTGTCTTGTCTTGTCTCGTCTTGTCTTGTCTTGTCTTGTCTTGTCTTGTCTTGTCTTGTCTTGTCTTGTCTTGTCTTGTCTTGTCTTGTCTTGTCTTGTCTTGTCTTGTCTTGTCTTGCCTTGTCTTGTCTTGTCTTGTCTTGTCTTGTCTTGTCTTGTCTTGTCTTGTCTTGTCTTGTCTTGTCTTGTCTTGTCTTGTCTTGTCTTGTCTTGTCTTGTCTTGTCTTGTCTTGTCTTGCTTTGTCTTGTCTTGCTTTGTCTTGTCATGTCTTATCTTGTCTTGTCTTGTCTTGTCTTGTCTTGTCCTGTCCTGTCGTGTGTTGTTTTGTATTGTCTTGTCTTGTGTTGTTTTGTCGTGTCATGTCTTGTCTTGTCTTGTCCTGTCCTGTCGTGTGTTGTGTTGTTTTGTCTGGTCTTGTCATGTCATGTCATGTCGTGTCTTGTGTTGCTTTGTCTTGTCTTGTCTTGTCTTGTCTTGTCTTCTCTTGTGTTGCCTCGTCTTGTCTTGTCTTGTCTTGTCTTGTCTTGCTTTGTCTTGTCATGTCTTATCTTGTCTTGTCTTGTCTTGTCTTGTCCTGTCCTGTCGTGTGTTGTTTTGTATTGTCTTGTCTTGTGTTGTTTTGTCGTGTCATGTCTTGTCTTGTCTTGTCTTGTCGTGTCTTGTGTTGCTTTGTCTTGTCTTATCTTGTCTTGTCTTGTCATGTCTTGTATTGTCTTGTCTTGTCTTGTCTTGTCTTGTCTTGTCTTGCTTTGTCTTGTCATGTCATGTCGTGTGTTGTGTTGTTTTGTCTTGTCTTGTTGTGTATTGTCATGTCTTATATTGTCTTGTCTTGTCTTGTCATGTCATGTCATGTCGTGTGTTGTGTTGTTTTGTCTTGTCTTGTTTTGTCTTGTCTTGTCATGTCATGTCATGTCGTGTGTTGTGTTGTCTTGTCTTGTCCTGTCATGTCATGTCATGTCTTGTCTTGTTTTGTCTTGTCTTGTCATGTCATGTCATGTCTTGTCTTGTCTTGTCTTGTCTTGTCTTGTCTTGTTTTGTTTTGTCTTGTTTTTTTTTGTCTTGTCTTGTCTTGTCTCGTCTTGTCTTGTCTTGTCTTGTCTTGTCTTGTCTTGTCTTGTCTTGTCGTGTCTTGTGTTGCTTTGTCTTGTCTTGTCTTGTCTTGTCTTGTCTTGTCTTGTCTTGTCTTGTCTTGTCTTGTCTTGTCTTGTCTTGTCCTGACGTGTGTTGTGTTGTTTTGTCTTGTCTTGTCTTGTCTTGTCTTGTCTTGTCATGTCGTGTGTTGTGTTGTTTTGTCTTGTCTTGTTGTGTATTGTCATGTCTTATATTGTCTTGTCTTGTCTTGTCTTGTCATGTCATGTCATGTCATGTCTTGTCTTGTTTTGTCTTGTCATGTCTTGTCTTGTCTTGTCATGTCATGTCATGTCTTGTCTTGTCTTGTCTTGTCTTGTTTTGTCTTGTCATGTCTTGTCTTGTCTTGTCTTGTCTTGTCTTGTTTTGTTTTGTCTTGTTTTTTTTTGTCTTGTCTTGTCTTGTCTTGTCTTGTCTTGTCTTGTCTTGTCTTGTCTTGTCTTGTCTTGTCTTGTCGTGTCTTGTGTTGCTTTGTCTTGTCTTGTCTTGTCTTGTCTTGTCTTGTCTTGTCTTGTCTTGTCTTGTCTTGTCTTGTCTTGTCTTGTCTTGTCTTGTCTTGTCTTGTCTTGTCTTGTCTTGTCTTGTCTTGCTTTGTCTTGTCATGTCTTATATTGTCTTGTCTTGTCTTGTCTTGTCCTGTCCTGTCGTGTGTTGTTTTGTATTGTCTTGTCTTGTGTTGTTTTGTCATGTCTTGTCTTGTCTTGTCTTGTCTTGTCCTGTCCTGTCGTGTGTTGTGTTGTTTTGTCTTGTCTTGTCTTGTCTTGTCTTGTCTTGTGTTGCCTCGTCTTGTCTTGTCTTGTCCTGTCCTGACGTGTGTTGTGTTGTTTTGTCTTGTCTTGTCTTGTTTTCTCATGTAATGTCATGTCGTGTGTTGTGTTGTTTTGTCTTGTCTTGTGTTGTTTTGTCGTGTCATGTCTTGTCTTGTCTTGTCCTGTCCTGTCGTGTGTTGTCTTGTCTTGTCTTGTCCTGTCCTGACGTGTGTTGTGTTGTTTTGTCTTGTTTTGTTTTGTCTTGTCTTGTGTTGTTTTGTCCTGTCCTGACGTGTGTTGTGTTGTTTTGTCTTGTCCTGTCTTGTCTTGTCTTGTGATGTCATGTCATGTCGTGTGTTGTGTTGTTTTGTCTTGTCTTGTCATGTTATGTCATGTCGTGTCTTGTGTTGCTTTGTCTTGTCTTGTCTTGTATTGTCTTGTCTTGTGTTGCCTCGTCTTGTCTTGTCTTGTCTTGTCCTGTCCTGACGTGTGTTGTGTTGTTTTGTCTTGTCTTGTCATGTCATGTCATGTCGTGTCTTGTGTTGCTTTGTCTTGTCTTGTCATGTCATGTCGTGTGTTGTGTTGTTTTGTCTTGTCTTGTCATGTCATGTCATGTCGTGTCTTGTGTTGCTTTGTCTTGTCTTGTCTTGTCTTGTCTTGTCTTGTGTTGCCTCGTCTTGTCTTGTCTTGTCTTGTCCTGTCCTGACGTGTGTTGTGTTGTTTTGTCTTGTCTTGTCTTGTCTTGTCTTGTCTTGTCATGTCGTGTGTGGTGTTGTTTTGTCTTGTCTTGTGTTGTTTTGTCGTGTCATGTCTTGTCTTGTCTTGTCTTGTCTTGTCCTGTCCTGTCGTGTGTTGTGTTGTTTTGTCTTGTCTTGTCATGTCATGTCACGTCGTGTCTTGTGTTGCTTTGTCTTGTCTTGTCTTGTCATGTCGTGTCTTGTGTTGCTTTGTCTTGTCTTGTCTTGTCATGTCGTGTGTTGTGTTGTTTTGTCTTGTCTTGTTGTGTATTGTCATGTCTTATATTGTCTTGTCTTGTCTTGTCTTGTCTTGTCTTGTCATATCATGTCATGTCGTGTGTTGTGTTGTTTTGTCTTGTCTTGTTTTGTCTTGTCATGTCATGTCATGTCTTGTCTTGTCTTGTCTTGTCTTGTCTTGTTTTGTCTTGTCATGTCTTGTCTTGTCTTGTATTGTCTTGTCTTGTCTTGTCTTGTCTTGTTTTGTTTTGTCTTGTTTTGTTTTGTCTTGTCATGTCTTGTCTTGTCTTGTCTTGTCTTGTCTTGTCTTGTCTTGTCTTGTCTTGTCTTGTCTTGTCTTGTCTTGTCTTGTCTTGTCTTGTCTTGTCTTGTCTTGTCTTGTCTTGTCTTGTCTTGTCTTGTCTTGTCTTGTCTTGTCTTGTCTTGTCGTGTCTTGTGTTGCTTTGTCTTGTCTTATCTTGTCATGTCTTGTCTTGTCTTGTCTTGTCTTGTCTTGTCTTGCTCTGTCTTGTCTTGTCTTGTCTTGTCTTGTCTTGACTTGTCTTGTCTTGTCTTGTCTTGTCGTGTCTTGTCTTGTCTCGTCTTGTCTTGTCTTGTCTTGTCTTGTCTTGTCTTGTCTTGTCTTGTCTTGTCTTGTCTTGTCTTGTCTTGTCTTGTCTTGTCTTGTCTTGTCTTGTCTTGTCTTGTCTTGTCTTGTCTTGTCTTGTCTTGCCTTGTCTTGTCTTGTCTTGTCTTGTCTTGTCTTGTCTTGTCTTGTCTTGTCTTGTCTTGTCTTGTCTTGTCTTGTCTTGTCTTGTCTTGTCTTGTCTTGTCTTGTCTTGTCTTGTCTTGTCTTGTCTTGCTTTGTCTTGTCTTGCTTTGTCTTGTCATGTCTTATCTTGTCTTGTCTTGTCTTGTCTTGTCTTGTCCTGTCCTGTCGTGTGTTGTTTTGTATTGTCTTGTCTTGTGTTGTTTTGTCGTGTCATGTCTTGTCTTGTCTTGTCTTGTCTTGTTCTGTCCTGTCGTGTGTTGTGTTGTTTTGTCTGGTCTTGTCATGTCATGTCATGTCGTGTCTTGTGTTGCTTTGTCTTGTCATGTCTTGTCTTGTCTTGTCTTCTCTTGTGTTGCCTCGTCTTGTCTTGTCTTGTCTTGTCTTGTCTTGCTTTGTCTTGTCATGTCTTATCTTGTCTTGTCTTGTCTTGTCTTGTCCTGTCCTGTCGTGTGTTGTTTTGTATTGTCTTGTCTTGTGTTGTTTTGTCGTGTCATGTCTTGTCTTGTCTTGTCTTGTCGTGTCTTGTGTTGCTTTGTCTTGTCTTATCTTGTCTTGTCTTGTCATGTCTTGTATTGTCTTGTCTTGTCTTGTCTTGTCTTGTCTTGTCTTGTCTTGTCTTGTCTTGTCTTGTCTTGTCTTGTCTTGTCTTGTCTTGTCTTGTCCTGACGTGTGTTGTGTTGTTTTGTCTTGTCTTGTCTTGTCTTGTCTTGTCATGTCGTGTGTTGTGTTGTTTTGTCTTGTCTTGTTGTGTATTGTCATGTCTTATATTGTCTTGTCTTGTCTTGTCTTGTCTTGTCATGTCATGTCATGTCGTGTGTTGTGTTGTTTTGTCTTGTCTTGTTTTGTCTTGTCATGTCATGTCATGTCATGTCGTGTGTTGTGTTGTTTTGTCTTGTCTTGTTTTGTCTTGTCATGTCATGTCATGTCTTGTCTTGTCTTGTCTTGTTTTGTCTTGTCATGTCTTGTCTTGTCATGTCGTGTGTTGTGTTGTTTTGTCTTGTCTTGTTGTGTATTGTCATGTCTTATATTGTCTTGTCTTGTCTTGTCATGTCATGTCATGTCGTGTGTTGTGTTGTTTTGTCTTGTCTTGTCTTGTCTTGTTTTGTCTTGTCATGTCTTGTCTTGTCTTGTCTTGTCTTGTCTTGTCTTGTTTTGTTTTGTCTTGTTTTTTTTTGTCTTGTCGTGTCTTGTCTTGTCTTGTCTTGTCTTGTCTTGTCTTGTCTTGTCTTGTCTTGTCTTGTCTTGTCTTGTCTTGTCTTGTCTTGTCTTGTCTTGTCTTGTCTTGTCTTGTCTTGTCTTGTCTTGTCTTGTCTTGTCTTGTCTTGTCTTGTCTTGTCTTGTCTTGTCTTGTCTTGTCTTGTCTTGCCTTGTCTTGTCTTGTCTTGTCTTGTCTTGTCTTGTCTTGTCCTGTCCTGTCGTGTGTTGTTTTGTCTTGTCTTGTCTTGTCTTGTCTTGCTCTGTCTTGTCTTGTCTTGTCTTGTCTTGTCTTGTCTTCTCTTGTGTTGCCTCGTCTTGTCTTGTCTTGTCTTGTCTTGTCTTGCTTTGTCTTGTCATGTCTTATCTTGTCTTGTCTTGTCTTGTCTTGTCCTGTCCTGTCGTGTGTTGTTTTGTCTTGTCTTGTCTTGTCTTGTCTTGTCTTGCTCTGTCTTGTCTTGTCTTGTCTTGTCTTGTCTTGTCTTGTCTTGTCTTGTCTTGTCTTGTCTTGTCTTGTCTTGTCTTGTCTTGTCTTGTCTTGTCTTGTCTTGTCTTGTCTTGTCTTGTCTTGTCTTGTCTTGTCTTGTCTTGTCTTGTCTTGTCTTGTCTTGTCTTGTCTTGTCTTGTCTTGTCTTGTCTTGTCTTGTCTTGTCTTGTCTTGTCTTGTCTTGTCTTGTCTTGTCTTGTCTTGTCTTGTCTTGTCTTTTTTTGTCTTGTCATGTCTTGTCTTGACTTGTCTTGTCTTGTCTGGTCTTGTCTTGTCTTATCTTGTTTTTTTTTGTCTTGTCTTGTCTTGTCTTGTCTTGTCTTGTCATGTCTTGTCTTGACTTGTCTTGTCTTGTCTGGTCTTGTCTTGTCTTGTCTTGTGTTGCCTCATCTTGTCTTGTCTTGTCTTGTCCTGTCCTGACGTTTGTTGTGTTGTTTTGTCTTGTCTTGTCATGTCGTGTGTTGTGTTGTTTTGTCTTGTCTTGTGTTGTTTTGTCGTGTCATGTCTTGTCTTGTCTTGTCCTGTCCTGTCGTGTGTTGTGTTGTTTTGTCTTGTCTTGTCATGTTATGTCAATTCGTGTCTTGTGTTGCTTTGTCTTGTCTTGTCTTGTCTTGTCATGTCGTGTGTTGTGTTGTTTTGTCTTGTCTTGTTGTGTATTGTCATGTCTTATATTGTCTTGTCTTGTCTTGTCTTGTCTTGTCATGTCATGTCATGTCGTGTGTTGTGTTGTTTTGTCTTGTCTTGTTTTGTCTTGTCATGTCATGTCATGTCTTGTCTTGTCTTGTCTTGTCTTGTTTTGTCTTGTCATGTCTTGTCTTGTCTTGTCTTGTCTTGTCCTGTCCTGTCGTGTGTTGTGTTGTTTTGTCTTGTCTTGTCATGTCATGTCACGTCGTGTCTTGTGTTGCTTTGTCTTGTCTTGTCTTGTCATGTCGTGTGTTGTGTTGTTTTGTCTTGTCTTGTTGTGTATTGTCATGTCTTATATTGTCTTGTCTTGTCTTGTCTTGTCTTGTCATGTCATGTCATGTCGTGTGTTGTGTTGTTTTGTCTTGTCTTGTTTTGTCTTGTCATGTCATGTCATGTCATGTCTTGTCTTGTCTTGTCTTGTCTTGTTTTGTCGTATCATGTCTTGTCTTGTCTTGTCTTGTCTTGTCCTGTCCTGTCGTGTGTTGTCTTGTCTTGTCTTGTCCTGTCCTGACGTGTGTTGTGTTGTTTTGTCTTGTTTTGTTTTGTCTTGTCTTGTGTTATTTTGTCCTGTCCTGACGTGTGTTGTGTTGTTTTGTCTTGTCCTGTCTTGTCTTGTCTTGTGATGTCATGTCATGTCGTGTGTTGTGTTGTTTTGTCTTTTCTTGTCATGTTATGTCATGTGTCTTGTGTTGCTTTGTCTTGTCTTGTCTTGTCTTGTGTTGTTTTGTCCTGTCCTGACGTGTGTTGTGTTGTTTTGTCTTGTCTTGTTTTGTCTTGTCCTGTCTTGTCTTGTCTTGTTTTGTCTTGTCCTGTCCTGTCTTGTCTTGTCTTGTATTGTCTTGTTTTCTCATGTAATGTCATGTCGTGTGTTGTGTTGCTTTGTCTTGTCTTGTCATGTCATGTCGTGTGTTGTGTTGTTTTGTCTTGTCTTGTCATGTCATGTCATGTCGTGTCTTGTGTTGCTTTGTCTTGTCTTGTCTTGTCTTGTCTTGTCTTGTGTTGCTTTGTCTTGTCTTGTCTTGTCTTGTCATGTCGTATGTTGTGTTGTTTTGTCTTGTCTTGTTGTGCATTGTCATGTCTTATATTGTCTTGTCTTGTCTTGTCATGTCATGTCATGTCGTGTGTTGTGTTGTTTTGTCTTGTCTTGTTTTGTCTTGTCATGTCATGTCATGTCTTGTCTTGTCTTGTCTTGTCTTGTTTTGTCTTGTCATGTCTTGTCTTGTCTTGTCTTGTCTTGTCTTGTCCTGTCCTGTCGTGTGTTGTGTTGTTTTGTCTTGCCTTGTCATGTCATGTCACGTCGTGTCTTGTGTTGCTTTGTCTTGTCTTGTCATGTTATGTCATGTCGTGTCTTGTGTTGCTTTGTCTTGTCTTGTCTTGTATTGTCTTGTCTTGTGTTGCCTCGTCTTGTCTTGTCTTGTCCTGTCCTGTCGTGTGTTGTTTTGTATTGTCTTGTCTTGTGTTGTTTTGTCGTGTCATGTCTTGTCTTGTCTTGTCTTGTCTTGTCTTGTCCTGTCGTGTGTTGTGTTGTTTTGTCTTGTCTTGTCATGTCATGTCATGTCGTGTCTTGTGTTGCTTTGTCTTGTCTTGTCTTGTCTTGTCTTGTGTTGCCTCGTCTTGTCTTGCCTTGTCTTGTCCTGTCCTGACGTGTGTTGTCTTGTCTTGTCTTGTCTTGTCTTGTCTTGTCATGTCGTGTGTTGTGTTGTTTTGTCTTGTCTTGTCTTGTCTTGTCTTGTCATGTCGTGTGTTGTGTTGTTTTGTCTTGTCTTGTGTTGTTTTGTCGTGTCATGTCTTGTCTTGTCTTGTCTTGTCTTGTCTTGTCCTGTCCTGTCGTGTGTTGTGTTGTTTTGTCTTGTCTTGTCATGTCATGTCACGTCGTGTCTTGTGTTGCTTTGTCTTGTCTTGTCTTGTCTTGTCTTGTCATGTCGTGTGTTGTGTTGTTTTGTCTTGTCTTGTTTTGTCTTGTCCTGTCTTGTCTTGTCTAGTTTTGTCTTGTCCTGTCCTGTCTTGTCTTGTCTTGTATTGTCTTGTTTTCTCATGTAATGTCATGTCGTGTGTTGTGTTGTTTTGTCTTGTCTTGTGTTATTTTGTCGTGTCATGTCTTGTCTTGTCTTGTCTTGTGTTGTTTTGTCCTGTCCTGACGTGTGTTGTGTTGTTTTGTCTTGTCTTGTTTTGTCTTGTCCTGTCTTGTCTTGTCTAGTTTTGTCTTGTCCTGTCCTGTCTTGTCTTGTCTTGTATTGTCTTGTCTTGTGTTGCTTTGTCTTGTCTTGTCTTGTCTTGTCATGTCGTATGTTGTGTTGTTTTGTCTTGTCTTGTCATGTCATGTCATGTCGTGTCTTGTGTTGCTTTGTCTTGTCTTGTCTTGTCTTGTCATGTCATGTCGTGTGTTGTGTTGTTTTGTCTTGTCTTGTCATGTCATGTCATGTCGTGTCTTGTGTTGCTTTGTCTTGTCTTGTCTTGTCTTGTCTTGTCTTGTCTTGTGTTGCTTTGTCTTGTCTTGTCTTGTCTTGTCATGTCGTATGTTGTGTTGTTTTGTCTTGTCTTGTTGTGTATTGTCATGTCTTATATTGTCTTGTCTTGTCTTGTGATGTCATGTCATGTCGTGTGTTGTATTGTTTTGTCTTGTCTTGTCATGTTATGTCATGTCGTGTCTTGTGTTGCTTTGTCTTGTCTTGTCTTGTATTGTCTTGTCTTGTGTTGCCTCGTCTTGTCTTGTCTTGTCTTGTCCTGTCCTGACGTGTGTTGTGTTGTTTTGTCTTGTCTTGTCATGTCATGTCATGTCGTGTCTTGTGTTGCTTTGTCTTGTCTTGTCATGTCATGTCGTGTGTTGTGTTGTTTTGTCTTGTCTTGTCATGTCATGTCATGTCGTGTCTTGTGTTGCTTTGTCTTGTCTTGTCTTGTCTTGTCTTGTCTTGTCTTGTGTTGCTTTGTCTTGTCTTGTCTTGTCTTGTCATGTCGTATGTTGTGTTGTTTTGTCTTGTCTTGTTGTGTATTGTCATGTCTTATATTGTCTTGTCTTGTCTTGTCATGTCATGTCATGTCGTGTGTTGTGTTGTTTTGTCTTGTCTTGTTTTGTCTTGTCATGTCATGTCATGTCTTGTCTTGTCTTGTCTTGTCTTGTTTTGTCTTGTCATGTCTTGTCTTGTCTTGTCTTGTCTTGTCCTGTCCTGTCGTGTGTTGTGTTGTTTTGTCTTGCCTTGTCATGTCATGTCACGTCGTGTCTTGTGTTGCTTTGTCTTGTCTTGTCTTGTCTTGTCATGTCGTGTGTTGTGTTGTTTTGTCTTGTCTTGTTGTGTATTGTCATGTCTTATATTGTCTTGTCTTGTCTTGTCTTGTCTTGTCATGTCATGTCATGTCGTGTGTTGTGTTGTTTTGTCTTGTCTTGTTTTGTCTTGTCATGTCATGTCATGTCATGTCTTGTCTTGTCTTGTCTTGTCTTGTTTTGTCGTATCATGTCTTGTCTTGTCTTGTCTTGTCTTGTCCTGTCCTGTCGTGTGTTGTCTTGTCTTGTCTTGTCCTGTCCTGACGTGTGTTGTATTGTTTTGTCTTGTTTTGTTTTGTCTTGTCTTGTGTTGTTTTGTCCTGTCCTGACGTGTGTTGTGTTGTTTTGTCTTGTCCTGTCTTGTCTTGTCTTGTGATGTCATGTCATGTCGTGTGTTGTGTTGTTTTGTCTTGTCTTGTCATGTTATGTCATGTGTCTTGTGTTGCTTTGTCTTGTCTTGTCTTGTCTTGTGTTGTTTTGTCCTGTCCTGACGTGTGTTGTGTTGTTTTGTCTTGTCTTGTTTTGTCTTGTCCTGTCTTGTCTTGTCTTGTTTTGTCTTGTCCTGTCCTGTCTTGTCTTGTCTTGTATTGTCTTGTTTTCTCATGTAATGTCATGTCGTGTGTTGTGTTGTTTTGTCTTGTCTTGTGTTGTTTTGTCGTGTCATGTCTTGTCTTGTCTTGTCTTGTCCTGTCCTGTCGTGTGTTGTCTTGTCTTGTCTTGTCCTGTCCTGACGAGTGTTGTGTCGTTTTGTCTTGTCTTGTTTTGTCTTGTCTTGTGTTGTTTTGTCCTGTCCTGACGTGTGTTGTGTTGTTTTGTCTTGTCTTGTTTTGTCTTGTCTTGTGTTGTTTTGTCTTGTATTGTCTTGTTTTCTCATGTAATGTCATGTCGTGTGTTGTGTTGTTTTGTCTTGTCTTGTGTTGTTTTGTCGTGTCATGTCTTGTCTTGTCTTGTCCTGTCCTGTCGTGTGTTGTCTTGTCTTGTCTTGTCCTGTCCTGACGTGTGTTGTGTTGTTTTGTCTTGTCCTGTCCTGTCTTGTCTTGTCTTGTATTGTCTTGTTTTCTCATGTAATGTCATGGCGTGTGTTGTGTTGTTTTGTCTTGTCTTGTGTTGTTTTGTCGTGTCATGTCTTGTCTTGTCTTGTCTTGTCCTGTCCTGTCGTGTGTTGTCTTGTCTTGTCTTGTCCTGTCCTGACGAGTGTTGTGTCGTTTTGTCTTGTCTTGTTTTGTCTTGTCTTGTGTTGTTTTGTCCTGTCCTGACGTGTGTTGTGTTGTTTTGTCTTGTCTTGTTTTGTCCTGTCCTGACGTGTGTTGTGTTGTTTTGTCTTGTCTTGTTTTGTCTTGTCCTGTCTTGTCTTGTCTTGTTTTGTCTTGTCCTGTCCTGTCTTGTCTTGTCTTGTATTGTCTTGTTTTCTCATGTAATGTCATGTCGTGTGTTGTGTTGTTTTGTCTTGTCTTGTGTTGTTTTGTCGTGTCATGTCTTGTCTTGTCTTGTCTTGTCCTGTCCTGTCGTGTGTTGTCTTGTCTTGTCTTGTCCTGTCCTGACGAGTGTTGTGTCGTTTTGTCTTGTCTTGTTTTGTCTTGTCTTGTGTTGTTTTGTCCTGTCCTGACGTGTGTTGTGTTGTTTTGTCTTGTCTTGTTTTGTCTTGTCTTGTGTTGTTTTGTCTTGTATTGTCTTGTTTTCTCATGTAATGTCATGTCGTGTGTTGTCTTGTCTTGTCTTGTCTTGTCTTGTTTTGTCTTGTCATGTCTTGTCTTGTCTTGTCTTGTCTTGTCCTGTCCTGTCGTGTGTTGTGTTGTTTTGTCTTGTCTTGTCATGTCATGTCACGTCGTGTCTTGTGTTGCTTTGTCTTGTCTCGTCTTGTCGTGTCGTGTGTTGTGTTGTTTTGTCTTGTCTTGTTGTGTATTGTCATGTCTTATATTGTCTTGTCTTGTCTTGTCTTGTCTTGTCATGTCATGTCATGTCGTGTGTTGTGTTGTTTTGTCTTGTCTTGTTTTGTCTTGTCATGTCATGTCATGTCATGTCTTGTCTTGTCTTGTCTTGTCTTGTTTTGTCGTATCATGTCTTGTCTTGTCTTGTCTTGTCTTGTCCTGTCCTGTCGTGTGTTGTCTTGTCTTGTCTTGTCCTGTCCTGACGTGTGTTGTGTTGTTTTGTCTTGTTTTGTTTTGTCTTGTCTTGTGTTGTTTTGTCCTGTCCTGACGTGTGTTGTGTTGTTTTGTCTTGTCCTGTCTTGTCTTGTCTTGTGATGTCATGTCATGTCGTGTGTTGTGTTGTTTTGTCTTTTCTTGTCATGTTATGTCATGTGTCTTGTGTTGCTTTGTCTTGTCTTGTCTTGTCTTGTGTTGTTTTGTCCTGTCCTGACGTGTGTTGTGTTGTTTTGTCTTGTCTTGTTTTGTCTTGTCCTGTCTTGTCTTGTCTTGTTTTGTCTTGTCCTGTCCTGTCTTGTCTTGTCTTGTATTGTCTTGTTTTCTCATGTAATGTCATGTCGTGTGTTGTGTTGTTTTGTCTTGTCTTGTGTTGTTTTGTCGTGTGATGTCTTGTCTTGTCTTGTCTTGTCCTGTCCTGTCGTGTGTTGTCTTGTCTTGTCTTGTCCTGTCCTGACGAGTGTTGTGTCGTTTTGTCTTGTCTTGTTTTGTCTTGTCTTGTGTTGTTTTGTCCTGTCCTGACGTGTGTTGTGTTGTTTTGTCTTGTCTTGTTTTGTCTTGTCTTGTGTTGTTTTGTCTTGTATTGTCTTGTTTTCTCATGTAATGTCATGTCGTGTGTTGTGTTGTTTTGTCTTGTCTTGTGTTGTTTTGTCGTGTCATGTCTTGTCTTGTCTTGTCCTGTCCTGTCGTGTGTTGTCTTGTCTTGTCTTGTCCTGTCCTGACGTGTGTTGTGTTGTTTTGTCTTGTCTTGTTTTGTCTTGTCTTGTGTTGTTTTGTCCTGTCCTGACGTGTGTTGTGTTGTTTTGTCTTGTCCTGTCTTGTCTTGTCTTGTGATGTCATGTCATGTCGTGTGTTGTATTGTTTTGTCTTGTCTTGTCATGTTATGTCATGTCGTCTCTTGTGTTGCTTTGTCTTGTCTTGTCTTGTATTGTCTTGTCTTGTGTTGCCTCGTCTTGTCTTGTCTTGTCTTGTCCTGTCCTGACGTGTGTTGTGTTGTTTTCTCTTGTCTTGTCATGTCATGTCACGTCGTGTCTTGTGTTGCTTTGTCTTGTCTTGTCTTGTCTTGTCATGTCGTGTGTTGTGTTGTTTTGTCTTGTCTTGTTGTGTATTGTCATGTCTTATATTGTCTTGTCTTGTCTTGTCTTGTCTTGTCATGTCATGTCATGTCGTGTGTTGTGTTGTTTTGTCTTGTCTTGTTTTGTCTTGTCATGTCATGCCATGTCATGTCTTGTCATGTCTTGTCTTGTCTTGTTTTGTCTTGTCATGTCTTGTCTTGTCTTGTCTTGTCTTGTCTTGTCTTGTCTTGTCTTGTTTTGTTTTGTCTTGTTTTGTTTTGTCTTGTCATGTCTTATCTTGTCTTGTCTTGTCTTGTCTTGTCTTGTCTTGTCTTGTCTTGTCTTGTCTTGTCTTGTCTTGTCTTGTCTTGTCTTGTCTTGTCTTGTCTTGTCTTGTCTTGTCTTGTCTTGTCTTGTCTTGTCTTGTCTTGTCTTGTCTTGTCTTGTCTTGTCTTGTCTTATCTTGTCTTGTATTGTCTTGTCTTGTCGTGTCTTGTGTTGCTTTGTCTTGTCTTATCTTGTCATGTCTTGTCTTGTCTTGTCTTGTCTTGTCTTGTCTTGTCTTGTCTTGTCTTGTCTTGTCTTGTCTTGTCTTGTCTTGTCTTGTCTTGTCTTGTCTTGTCTTGTCTTGTCTTGTCTTGTCTTGTCTTGTCTTGTCTTGTCTTGTCTTGTCTTGTCTTGTCTTGTCTTGTCTTGTCTTGTCTTGTCTTGTCTTGTCTTGTCTTGTCTTGTCTTGTCTTGTCTTGTCTTGTCTTGTCTTGTCTTGTCTTGTCTTGTCTTGTCTTGTCTTGTCTTGTCTTGTCTTGTCTTGTCTTGTCTTGTCTTGTCTTGTCTTGTCTTGTCTTGTCTTGTCTTGTCTTGTCTTGTCTTGTCTTGTCTTGTCTTGTCTTGTCTTGTCTTGTCTTGTCTTGTCTTGTCTTGTCTTGTCTTGTCTTGTCTTGTCTTGTCTTGTCTTGTCTTGTCTTGTCTTGTCTTGCTTTGTCTTGTCATGACTTATCTTGTCTTGTCTTGTCTTGTCTTGTCCTGTCCTGTCGTGTGTTGTTTTGTATTGTCTTGTCTTGTGTTGTTTTGTCGTGTCATGTCTTGTCTTGTCTTGTCTTGTCTTGTCTTGTCTTGTCTTGTCTTGTCTTGTCATGTCGTGTGTTGTGTTGTTTTGTCTTGTCTTGTGTTGTTTTGTCGTGTCATGTCTTGTCATGTCTTGTCTTGTCTTGTCTTGTCTTGTCTTGTCTTGTCTTGTCTTGTCTTGTTTTGTTTTGTCTTGTTTTGTTTTGTCTTGTCATGTCTTATCTTGTCTTGTCTTGTCTTGTCTTGTCTTGTCTTGTCTTGTCTTGTCTTGTCTTGTCTTGTCTTGTCTTGTCTTGTCTTGTCTTGTCTTGTCTTGTCTTGTCTTGTCTTGTCTTGTCTTGTCTTGTCTTGTCTTGTCTTGTCTTGTCTTGTCTTGTCTTGTCTTGTCTTGTATTGTCTTGTCTTGTCGTGTCTTGTGTTGCTTTGTCTTGTCTTATCTTGTCATGTCTTGTCTTGTCTTGTCTTGTCTTGTCTTGTCTTGTCTTGTCTTGTCTTGTCTTGTCTTGTCTTGTCTTGTCTTGTCTTGTCTTGTCTTGTCTTGTCTTTTCTTGTCTTGTCTTGTCTTGTCCTGTCCTGTCGTGTGTTGTCTTGTCTTGTCTTGTCCTGTCCTGACGTGTGTTGTGTTGTTTTGTCTTGTCCTGTCCTGTCTTGTCTTGTCTTGTATTGTCTTGTTTTCTCATGTAATGTCATGGCGTGTGTTGTGTTGTTTTGTCGTGTCATGTCTTGTCTTGTCTTGTCTTGTCCTGTCCTGTCGTGTGTTGTCTTGTCTTGTCTTGTCCTGTCCTGACGAGTGTTGTGTCGTTTTGTCTTGTCTTGTTTTGTCTTGTCTTGTGTTGTTTTGTCCTGTCCTGACGTGTGTTGTGTTGTTTTGTCTTGTCTTGTTTTGTCTTGTCTTGTGTTGTTTTGTCTTGTATTGTCTTGTTTTCTCATGTAATGTCATGTCGTGTGTTGTGTTGTTTTGTCTTGTCTTGTGTTGTTTTGTCGTGTCATGTCTTGTCTTGTCTTGTCCTGTCCTGTCGTGTGTTGTCTTGTCGTGTGTTGTCTTGTCTTGTCTTGTCCTGTCCTGACGTGTGTTGTGTTGTTTTGTCTTGTTTTGTTTTGTCTTGTCTTGTGTTGTTTTGTCCTGTCCTGACGTGTGTTGTGTTGTTTTGTCTTGTCCTGTCTTGTCTTGTCTTGTGATGTCATGTCATGTCGTGTGTTGTATTGTTTTGTCTTGTCTTGTCATGTTATGTCATGTCATGTCATGTCGTGTCTTGTGTTGCTTTGTCTTGTCTTGTCTTGTCTTGTCTTGTCTTGTGTTGCCTCATCTTGTCTTGTCTTGTCTTGTCCTGTCCTGACGTGTGTTGTGTTGTTTTGTCTTGTCTTGTCATGTCGTGTGTTGTGTTGTTTTGTCTTGTCTTGTGTTGTTTTGTCGTGTCATGTCTTGTCTTGTCTTGTCCTGTCCTGTCGTGTGTTGTGTTGTTTTGTCTTGTCTTGTCATGTCATGTCAATTCGTGTCTTGTGTTGCTTTGTCTTGTCTTGTCTTGTCTTGTCATGTCGTGTGTTGTGTTGTTTTGTCTTGTCTTGTTGTGTATTGTCATGTCTTATATTGTCTTGTCTTGTCTTGTCTTGTCTTGTCATGTCATGTCATGTCGTGTGTTGTGTTGTTTTGTCTTGTCTTGTTTTGTCTTGTCATGTCATGTCATGTCTTGTCTTGTCTTGTCTTGTCTTGTTTTGTCTTGTCATGTCTTGTCTTGTCTTGTCTTGTCTTGTCCTGTCCTGTCGTGTGTTGTGTTGTTTTGTCTTGTCTTGTCATGTCATGTCACGTCGTGTCTTGTGTTGCTTTGCCTTGTCTTGTCTTGTCATGTCGTGTGTTGTGTTGTTTTGTCTTGTCTTGTTGTGTATTGTCATGTCTTATATTGTCTTGTCTTGTCTTGTCTTGTCTTGTCATGTCATGTCATGTCGTGTGTTGTGTTGTTTTGTCTTGTCTTGTTTTGTCTTGTCATGTCATGTCATGTCATGTCTTGTCTTGTCTTGTCTTGTCTTGTTTTGTCGTATCATGTCTTGTCTTGTCTTGTCTTGTCTTGTCCTGTCCTGTCGTGTGTTGTCTTGTCTTGTCTTGTCCTGTCCTGACGTGTGTTGTGTTGTTTTGTCTTGTTTTGTTTTGTCTTGTCTTGTGTTGTTTTGTCCTGTCCTGACGTGTGTTGTGTTGTTTTGTCTTGTCCTGTCTTGTCTTGTCTTGTGATGTCATGTCATGTCGTGTGTTGTGTTGTTTTGTCTTTTCTTGTCATGTTATGTCATGTGTCTTGTGTTGCTTTGTCTTGTCTTGTCTTGTCTTGTGTTGTTTTGTCCTGTCCTGACGTGTGTTGTGTTGTTTTGTCTTGTCTTGTTTTGTCTTGTCCTGTCTTGTCTTGTCTTGTTTTGTCTTGTCCTGTCCTGTCTTGTCTTGTCTTGTATTGTCTTGTTTTCTCATGTAATGTCATGTCGTGTGTTGTGTTGTTTTGTCTTGTCTTGTGTTGTTTTGTCGTGTCATGTCTTGTCTTGTCTTGTCTTGTCCTGTCCTGTCGTGTGTTGTCTTGTCTTGTCTTGTCCTGTCCTGACGAGTGTTGTGTCGTTTTGTCTTGTCTTGTTTTGTCTTGTCTTGTGTTGTTTTGTCCTGTCCTGACGTGTGTTGTGTTGTTTTGTCTTGTCTTGTTTTGTCTTGTCTTGTGTTGTTTTGTCTTGTATTGTCTTGTTTTCTCATGTAATGTCATGTCGTGTGTTGTGTTGTTTTGTCTTGTCTTGTGTTGTTTTGTCGTGTCATGTCTTGTCTTGTCTTGTCCTGTCCTGTCGTGTGTTGTCTTGTCTTGTCTTGTCCTGTCCTGACGTGTGTTGTGTTGTTTTGTCTTGTCTTGTTTTGTCTTGTCTTGTGTTGTTTTGTCCTGTCCTGACGTGTGTTGTGTTGTTTTGTCTTGTCCTGTCTTGTCTTGTCTTGTGATGTCATGTCATGTCGTGTGTTGTATTGTTTTGTCTTGTCTTGTCATGTTATGTCATGTCGTCTCTTGTGTTGCTTTGTCTTGTCTTGTCTTGTATTGTCTTGTCTTGTGTTGCCTCGTCTTGTCTTGTCTTGTCTTGTCCTGTCCTGACGTGTGTTGTGTTGTTTTCTCTTGTCTTGTCATGTCATGTCACGTCGTGTCTTGTGTTGCTTTGTCTTGTCTTGTCTTGTCTTGTCATGTCGTGTGTTGTGTTGTTTTGTCTTGTCTTGTTGTGTATTGTCATGTCTTATATTGTCTTGTCTTGTCTTGTCTTGTCTTGTCATGTCATGTCATGTCGTGTGTTGTGTTGTTTTGTCTTGTCTTGTTTTGTCTTGTCATGTCATGCCATGTCATGTCTTGTCATGTCTTGTCTTGTCTTGTTTTGTCTTGTCATGTCTTGTCTTGTCTTGTCTTGTCTTGTCTTGTCTTGTCTTGTCTTGTTTTGTTTTGTCTTGTTTTGTTTTGTCTTGTCATGTCTTATCTTGTCTTGTCTTGTCTTGTCTTGTCTTGTCTTGTCTTGTCTTGTCTTGACTTGTCTTGTCTTGTCTTGTCTTGTCTTGTCTTGTCTTGTCTTGTCTTGTCTTGTCTTGTCTTGTCTTGTCTTGTCTTGTCTTGTCTTGTCTTGTCTTGTCTTGTATTGTCTTGTCTTGTCGTGTCTTGTGTTGCTTTGTCTTGTCTTATCTTGTCATGTCTTGTCTTGTCTTGTCTTGTCTTGTCTTGTCTTGTCTTGTCTTGTCTTGTCTTGTCTTGTCTTGTCTTGTCTTGTCTTGTCTTGTCTTGTCTTGTCTTGTCTTGTCTTGTCTTGTCTTGTCTTGTCTTGTCTTGTCTTGTCTTGTCTTGTCTTGTCTTGTCTTGTCTTGTCTTGTCTTGTCTTGTCTTGTCTTGTCTTGTCTTGTCTTGTCTTGTCTTGTCTTGTCTTGTCTTGTCTTGTCTTGTCTTGTCTTGTCTTGTCTTGTCTTGTCTTGTCTTGTCTTGTCTTGTCTTGTCTTGTCTTGTCTTGTCTTGTCTTGCTTTGTCTTGTCATGACTTATCTTGTCTTGTCTTGTCTTGTCTTGTCCTGTCCTGTCGTGTGTTGTTTTGTATTGTCTTGTCTTGTGTTGTTTTGTCGTGTCATGTCTTGTCTTGTCTTGTCTTGTCTTGTCTTGTCCTGTCGTGTGTTGTGTTGTTTTGTCTTGTCTTGTCATGTCATGTCATGTCGTGTCTTGTGTTGCTTTGTCTTGTCTTGTCTTGTCTTGTCTTGTCTTGTGTTGCCTCGTCTTGTCTTGCCTTGTCTTGTCCTGTCCTGACGTGTGTTGTGTTGTTTTGTCTTGTCTTGTCTTGTCTTGTCTTGTCTTGTCTTGTCATGTCGTGTGTTGTGTTGTTTTGTCTTGTCTTGTCTTGTCTTGTCTTGTCATGTCGTGTGTTGTGTTGTTTTGTCTTGTCTTGTGTTGTTTTGTCGTGTCATGTCTTGTCTTGTCTTGTCCTGTCCTGTCGTGTGTTGTGTTGTTTTGTCTTGTCTTGTCATGTCATGTCACGTCGTGTCTTGTGTTGCTTTGTCTTGTCTTGTCTTGTCTTGTCATGTCGTGTGTTGTGTTGTTTTGTCTTGTCTTGTTGTGTATTGTCATGTCTTATATTGTCTTGTCTTGTCTTGTCTTGTCTTGTCTTGTCTTGTCTTGTCTTGTCATGTCATGTCATGTCGTGTGTTGTGTTGTTTTGTCTTGTCTTGTTTTGTCTTGTCATGTCATGTCATGTCTTGTCTTGTCTTGTCTTGTCTTGTCTTGTTTTGTCTTGTCATGTCTTGTCTTGTCTTGTCTTGTCTTGTGTTGTCTTGTTTTGTTTTGTCTTGTCATGTCTTGTCTTGTCTTGTCTTGTCTTGTCTTGTCTTGTCTTGTCTTGTCTTGTCTTGTCTTGTCTTGTCTTGTCTTGTCTTGTCTTGTCTTGTCTTGTCTTGTCTTGTCTTGTCTTGTCTTGTCTTGTCTTGTCTTGTCTTGTCTTGTCTTGTCTTGTCTTGTCCTGTCTTGTCTTGTCTTGTCTTGTCTTGTCTTGTCTTGTCGTGTCTTGTGTTGCTTTGTCTTGTCTTATCTTGTCTTGTCTTGTCATGTCTTGTCTTGTCTTGTCTTGTCTTGTCTTGTCTTGTCTTGTCTTGTCTTGTCTTGTCTTGTCTTGTCTTGTCTTGTCTTGTCTTGTCTTGTCTTGTCTTGTCTTGTCTTGTCTTGTCTTGTCTTGTCTTGTCTTGTCTTGTCTTGTCTTGTCTTGTCTTGTCTTGTCTTGTCTTGTCTTGTCTTGTCTTGTCTTGTCTTGTCTTGTCTTGTCTTGTCTTGTCTTGTCTTGTCTTGTCTTGTCTTGTCTTGTCTTGTCTTGTCTTGTCTTGTCTTGTCTTGTCTTGTCTTGTCTTGTCTTGTCTTGTCTTGTCTTGTCTTGTCTTGTCTTGTCTTGTCTTGTCTTGTCTTGTCTTGTCTTGTCTTGTCTTGTCTTGTCTTGTCTTGTCTTGTCTTGTCTTGTCTTGTCTTGTCTTGTCTTGTCTTGTCTTGTCTTGTCTTGTCTTGTCTTGTCTAGTCTAGTCTTGTCTTGTCTTGTCTTGTCTTGTCTTGTCTTGTCTTGTCTTGTCTTGTCTTGTCTTGTCTTGTCTTGTCTTGTCTTGTCAGGTCTTGTCTTGTCTTGTCTTGTCTTGTCATGTCGTCTGTTGTGTTGTTTTGTCTTGTCTTGTGTTGTTTTGTCGTGTCATGTCTTGTCTTGTCTTGTCTTGTCTTGTCCTGTCCTGTCGTGTGTTGTGTTGTTTTGTCTTGTCTTGTCATGTCATGTCACGTCGTGTCTTGTGTTGCTTTGTCTTGTCTTGTCTTGTCTTGTCTTGTCTTGTCATGTCGTGTGTTGTGTTGTTTTGTCTTGTCTTGTTGTGTATTGTCATGTCTTATATTGTCTTGTCTTGTCTTGTCTTGTCTTGTCTTGTCATGTCATGTCATGTCGTGTGTTGTGTTGTTTTGTCTTGTCTTGTTTTGTCTTGTCATGTCATGTCATGTCTTGTCTTGTCTTGTCTTGTCTTGTCTTGTCTTGTCTTGTCTTGTCTTGTCTTGTCTTGTCTTGTCTTGTCTTGTCTTGTCTTGTCTTGTCTTGTCTTGCCTTGTCTGGCTTTGTCTTGTCATTTCTTATCTTGTCTTGTCTTGTCTTGTCTTGTCCTGTCCTGTCGTGTGTTGTTTTGTATTGTCTTGTCTTGTGTTGTTTTGTCGTGTCATGTCTTGTCTTGTCTTGTCCTGTCCTGTCCTGTCGTGTGTTGTGTTGTTTTGTCTTGTCTTGTCTTGTCTTGTCCTGTCGTGTGTTGTTTTGTATTGTCTTGTCTTGTGTTGTTTTGTCGTGTCATATATTGTCTTGTCTTGTCCTGTCCTGTCCTGTCGTGTGTTGTCTTGTCTTGTCTTGTCCTGTCCTGACGTGTGTTGTGTCGTTTTGTCTTGTCTTGTTTGGTCTTGTCTTGTGTTGTTTTGTCCTGTCCTGACGTGTGTTGTGTTGTTTTGTCTTGTCTTGTTTTGTCTTGTCTTGTGTTGTTTTGTCTTGTATTGTCTTGTTTTCTCGTGTAATGTCATGTCGTGTGTTGTGTTGTTTTGTCTTGTCTTGTGTTGTTTTGTCGTCTCATGTCTTGTCTTGTCTTGTCCTGTCCTGTCGTGTGTTGTCTTGTCTTGCCTTGTCCTGTCCTGACGTGTGTTGTGTTGTTTTGTCTTGTTTTGTTTTGTCTTGTCTTGTGTTGTTTTGTCTTGTTTTGTTTTGTCTTGTCTTGTGTTGTTTTGTCCTGTCCTGACGTGTGTTGTGTTGTTTTGTCTTGTCCTGTGTTGTCTTGTCTTGTGATGTCATGTCATGTCGTGTGTTGTGTTGTTTTGTCTTGTCTTGTCATGTTATGTCATGTCGTGTCATGTCTTGTCTTGTCTTGTCTTGTCTTGTCTTGTCTTGTCTTGTCTTGTCTTGTCTTGTCTTGTCTTGTCTTGTCTTGTCTTGTCTTGTCTTGTCTTGTCTTGTCTTGCCTTGTCTGGCTTTGTCTTGTCATTTCTTATCTTGTCTTGTCTTGTCTTGTCTTGTCCTGTCCTGTCGTGTGTTGTTTTGTATTGTCTTGTCTTGTGTTGTTTTGTCGTGTCATGTCTTGTCTTGTCTTGTCCTGTCCTGTCCTGTCGTGTGTTGTGTTGTTTTGTCTTGTCTTGTCTTGTCTTGTCCTGTCGTGTGTTGTTTTGTATTGTCTTGTCTTGTGTTGTTTTGTCGTGTCATATCTTGTCTTGTCTTGTCCTGTCCTGTCCTGTCGTGTGTTGTCTTGTCTTGTCTTGTCCTGTCCTGACGTGTGTTGTGTCGTTTTGTCTTGTCTTGTTTGGTCTTGTCTTGTGTTGTTTTGTCCTGTCCTGACGTGTGTTGTGTTGTTTTGTCTTGTCTTGTTTTGTCTTGTCTTGTGTTGTTTTGTCTTGTATTGTCTTGTTTTCTCGTGTAATGTCATGTCGTGTGTTGTGTTGTTTTGTCTTGTCTTGTGTTGTTTTGTCGTCTCATGTCTTGTCTTGTCTTGTCCTGTCCTGTCGTGTGTTGTCTTGTCTTGCCTTGTCCTGTCCTGACGTGTGTTGTGTTGTTTTGTCTTGTTTTGTTTTGTCTTGTCTTGTGTTGTTTTGTCTTGTTTTGTTTTGTCTTGTCTTGTGTTGTTTTGTCCTGTCCTGACGTGTGTTGTGTTGTTTTGTCTTGTCCTGTGTTGTCTTGTCTTGTGATGTCATGTCATGTCGTGTGTTGTGTTGTTTTGTCTTGTCTTGTCATGTTATGTCATGTCGTGTCTTGTGTTGCTTTGTCTTGTCTTGTCGTGTATTGTCTTGTCTTGTGTTGCCTCGTCTTGTGTTGCTTTGTCTTGTCTTGTCTTGTCTTGTCTTGTCTTGTGTTGCCTCGTCTTGTCTGGTCTTGTCTTGTCCTGTCCTGACGTGTGTTGTTTTGTTTTGTCTTGTCTTATCTTGTCTTGTCTTGTCTTGTCATGTCGTGTGTTGTGTTGTTTTGTCTTGTCTTGTGTTGTTTTGTCGTGTCATGTCTTGTCTTGTCTTGTCTTCTCCTGTCCTGTCGTGTGTTGTGTTGTTTTGTCTTGTCTTGTCATGTCATGTCACGTCGTGTCTTGTGTTGCTTTGTCTTGTCTTGTCTTGTCATGTCGTGTGTTGTGTTGTTTTGTCTTGTCTTGTTGTGTATTGTCATGCCTTATATTGTCTTGTCTTGTCTTGTCTTGTCTTGTCTTGTCATGTCATGTCATGTCGTGTGTTGTGTTGTTTTGTCTTGTCTTGTTTTGTCTTGTCATGTCATGTCATGTCTTGTCTTGTCTTGTCTTGTCTTGTTTGGTCTTGTCATGTCTTGTCTTGTCTTGTCTTGTCTTGTCTTGTCTTGTCTTGTCTTGTTTTGTTTTGTCTTGTCTTGTCTTGCCTTGTCTTGTCTTGTCTTGTCTTGTCTTGTCTTGTCTTGTCTTGTCTTGTCTTGTCTTGTCTTGTCTTGTCTTGTCTTGTCTTGTCTTGTCTTGTCTTGTCTTGTCTTGTCTTGTCTTGTCTTGTCTTGTCTTGTCCTGTCTTGTCTTGTCTTGTCTTGTCTTGTCTTGTCTTGTCTTGTCTTGTCTTGTCTTGCTTTGTCTTGTCATGTCTTATCTTGTCTTGTCTTGTCTTGTCTTGTCCTGTCCTGTCGTGTGTTGTTTTGTATTGTCTTGTCTTGTGTTGTTTTGTCGTGTCATGTCTTGTCTTGTCTTGTCTTGTCTTGTCCTGTCCTGTCGTGTGTTGTGTTGTTTTGTCTTGTCTTGTCATGTCATGTCATGTCGTGTCTTGTGTTGCTTTGTCTTGTCTTGTCTTGTCTTGTCTTGTCTTGTGTTGCCTCGTCTTGTCTTGTCTTGTCTTGTCCTGTCCTGTCGTGTGTTGTTTTGTATTGTCTTGTCTTGTGTTGTTTTGTCGTGTCATGTCTTGTCTTGTCTTGTCTTGTCTTGTCCTGTCCTGTCGTGTGTTGTGTTGTTTTGTCTTGTCTTGTCATGTCATGTCATGTCGTGTCTTGTGTTGCTTTGTCTTGTCTTGTCTTGTCTTGTCTTGTCTTGTGTTGCCTCGTCTTGTCTTGTCTTGTCTTGTCCTGTCCTGAAGTGTGTTGTGTTGTCTTGTCTTGTCTTGTCTTGTCTTGTCTTGTCTTGTCTTGTCTTGTCATGTCATGTCGTGTGTTGTGTTGTTTTGTCTTGTCTTGTCTTGTCTTGTCTTGTCATGTCGTGTGGTGTGTTGTTTTGTATTGTCTTGTGTTGTTTTGTCGTGTCATGTCTTGTCTTGTCTTGTCTTGTCCTGTCCTGTCGTGTGTTGTGTTGTTTTGTCTTGTCTTGTCATGTCATGTCACGTCGTGTCTTGTGTTGCTTTGTCTTGTCTTGTCTTGTCTTGTCTTGTCTTGTCATGTCGTGTGTTGTGTTGTTTTGTCTTGTCTTGTTGTGTATTGTCATGTCTTATATTGTCTTGTCTTGTCTTGTCTTGTCTTGTCTTGTCATGTCATGTCATGTCGTGTGTTGTGTTGTGTTGTTTTGTCTTGTCTTGTTTTGTCTTGTCATGTCATGTCATGTCTTGCCTTGTCTTGTCTTGTCTTGTTTTGTCTTGTCATGTCTTGTCTTGTCTTGTCTTGTCTTGTCTTGTTTTGTCTTGTTTTGTTTTGTCTTGTCATGTCTTGTCATGTCTTGTCTTGTCTTGTCTTGTCTTGTCTTGTCTTGTCTTGTCTTGTCTTGTCTTGTCTTGTCTTGTCTTGTCTTGTCTTGTCTTGTCTTGTCTTGTCTTGTCTTGTCTTGTCTTGTCTTGTCTTGTCTTGTCTTGTCTTGTCTTGTCTTGTCTTGTCTTGTCGTGTCTTGTGTTGCTTTGTCTTGTCTTATCTTGTCTTGTCTTGTCTTGTCTTGTCTTGTCTTGTCTTGTCTTGTCTTGTCTTGTCCTGACGTGTGTTGTGTTGTTTTGTCTTGTCTTGTCTTGTCTTGTCTTGTCTTGTCATGTCGTGTGTTGTGTTGTTTTGTCTTGTCTTGTTGTGTATTGTCATGTCTTATATTGTCTTGTCTTGTCTTGTCTTGTCATGTCATGTCATGTCATGTCTTGTCTTGTTTTGTCTTGTCATGTCATGTCATGTCTTGTCTTGTCTTGTCTTGTCTTGTTTTGTCTTGTCATGTCTTGTCTTGTCTTGTCTTGTCTTGTCTTGTCTTGTCTTGTCTTGTCTTGTCTTGTTTTGTTTTGTCTTGTTTTGTTTTGTCTTGTCATGTCTTGTCTTGTCTTGTCTTGTCTTGTCTTGTCTTGTCTTGTCTTGTCGTGTCTTGTGTTGCTTTGTCTTGTCGTGTCTTGTGTTGCTTTGTCTTGTCTTATCTTGTCTTGTCTTGTCTTGTCTTGTCTTGTCTTGTCTTGCCTTGTCTTGTCTTGTCTTGTCTTGTCTTGTCTTGTCTTGTCTTGTCTTGTCTTGTCTTGTCTTGCTTTGTCTTGTCATGTCTTATCTTGTCTTGTCTTGTCTTGTCTTGTCCTGTCCTGTCGTGTGTTGTTTTGTATTGTCTTGTCTTGTGTTGTTTTGTCGTGTCATGTCTTGTCTTGTCTTGTCTTGTCGTGTCTTGTGTTGCTTTGTCTTGTCTTATCTTGTCTTGTCTTGTCATGTCTTGTCTTGTCTTGTCTTGTCTTGTCTTGTCTTGTCTTGTCTTGTCTTGTCTTGTCTTGTCTTGTCTTGTCTTGTCTTGTCTTGTCTTGTCTTGTCTTGTCTTGTCTTGTCTTGTCTTGTCTTGTCTTGTCTTGTCCTGACGTGTGTTGTGTTGTTTTGTCTTGTCTTGTCTTGTCTTGTCTTGTCTTGTCTTGTCTTGTCATGTCGTGTGTTGTGTTGTTTTGTCTTGTCTTGTTGTGTATTGTCATGTCTTATATTGTCTTGTCTTGTCTTCTCTTGTCTTGTCATGTCATGTCATGTCGTGTGTTGTGTTGTTTTGTCTTGTCTTGTTTTGTCTTGTCATGTCATGTCATGTCATGTCGTGTGTTGTGTTGTTTTGTCTTGTCTTGTTTTGTCTTGTCATGTCATGTCATGTCTTGTCTTGTCTTGTCTTGTCTTGTTTTGTCTTGTCATGTCTTGTCTTGTCATGTCGTGTGTTGTGTTGTTTTGTCTTGTCTTGTTGTGTATTGTCATGTCTTATATTGTCTTGTCTTGTCTTGTCATGTCATGTCATGTCGTGTGTTGTGTTGTTTTGTCTTGTCTTGTTTTGTCATGTCATGTCATGTCGTGTGTTGTGTTGTTTTGTCTTGTCTTGTTTTGTCTTGTCATGTCATGTCATGTCTTGTCTTGTCTTGTCTTGTCTTGTTTTGTCTTGTCATGTCTTGTCTTGTCTTGTCTTGTCTTGTCTTGTCTTGTTTTGTTTTGTCTTGTTTTTTTTTGTCTTGTCTTGTCTTGTCTTGTCTTGTCTTGTCTTGTCTTGTCTTGTCTTGTCTTGTCTTGTCTTGTCTTGTCTTGTCTTGTCTTGTCGTGTCTTGTGTTGCTTTGTCTTGTCTTGTCTTGTCTTGTCTTGTCTTGTCTTGTCTTGTCTTGTCTTGTCTTGTCTTGTCTTGTCTTGTCTTGTCTTGTCTTGTCTTGTCTTGTCTTGCTTTGTCTTGTCATGTCTTATATTGTCTTGTCTTGTCTTGTCTTGTCCTGTCCTGTCGTGTGTTGTTTTGTATTGTCTTGTCTTGTGTTGTTTTGTCATGTCTTGTCTTGTCTTGTCTTGTCTTGTCTTGTCCTGTCCTGTCGTGTGTTGTGTTGTTTTGTCTTGTCTTGTCTTGTCTTGTCTTGTCTTGTGTTGCCTCGTCTTGTCTTGTCTTGTCTTGTCCTGTCCTGACGTGTGTTGTGTTGTTTTGTCTTGTCTTGTCTTGTTTTCTCATGTAATGTCATGTCGTGTGTTGTGTTGTTTTGTCTTGTCTTGTGTTGTTTTGTCGTGTCATGTCTTGTCTTGTCTTGTCCTGTCCTGTCGTGTGTTGTCTTGTCTTGTCTTGTCCTGTCCTGACGTGTGTTGTGTTGTTTTGTCTTGTTTTGTTTTGTCTTGTCTTGTGTTGTTTTGTCCTGTCCTGACGTGTGTTGTGTTGTTTTGTCTTGTCCTGTCTTGTCTTGTCTTGTGATGTCATGTCATGTCGTGTGTTGTGTTGTTTTGTCTTGTCTTGTCATGTTGTGTCATGTCGTGTCTTGTGTTGCTTTGTCTTGTCTTGTGTTGCCTCGTCTTGTCTTGTCTTGTCTTGTCCTGTCCTGACGTGTGTTGTGTTGTTTTGTCTTGTCTTGTCATGTCATGTCATGTCGTGTCTTGTGTTGCTTTGTCTTGTCTTGTCATGTCATGTCGTGTGTTGTGTTGTTTTGTCTTGTCTTGTCATGTCATGTCATGTCGTGTCTTGTGTTGCTTTGTCTTGTCTTGTCTTGTCTTGTCTTGTCTTGTGTTGCCTCGTCTTGTCTTGTCTTGTCTTGTCCTGTCCTGACGTGTGTTGTGTTGTTTTGTCTTGTCTTGTCTTGTCTTGTCTTGTCTTGTCATGTCGTGTGTTGTGTTGTTTTGTCTTGTCTTGTGTTGTTTTGTCGTGTCATGTCTTGTCTTGTCTTGTCTTGTCTTGTCCTGTCCTGTCGTGTGTTGTGTTGTTTTGTCTTGTCTTGTCATGTCATGTCACGTCGTGTCTTGTGTTGCTTTGTCTTGTCTTGTCTTGTCATGTCGTGTGTTGTGTTGTTTTGTCTTGTCTTGTTGTGTATTGTCATGTCTTGTCTTGTCTTGTCTTGTCTTGTCATGTCATGTCATGTCGTGTGTTGTGTTGTTTTGTCTTGTCTTGTTTTGTCTTGTCATGTCATGTCATGTCTTGTCTTGTCTTGTCTTGTCTTGTTTTGTCTTGTCATGTCTTGTCTTGTCTTGTATTGTCTTGTCTTGTCTTGTCTTGTCTTGTTTTGTCTTGTCATGTCTTGTCTTGTCTTGTCTTGTCTTGTCTTGTCTTGTCTTGTCTTGTCTTGTCTTGTCTTGTCTTGTCTTGTCTTGTCTTGTCTTGTCTTGTCTTGTCTTGTCTTGTCTTGTCTTGTCTTGTCTTGTCTTGTCTTGTCTTGTCTTGTCTTGTCTTGTCTTGTCTTGTCTTGTCTTGTCTTGTCGTGTCTTGTGTTGCTTTGTCTTGTCTTATCTTGTCATGTCTTGTCTTGTCTTGTCTTGTCTTGTCTTGCTCTGTCTTGTCTTGTCTTGTCTTGTCTTGTCTTGACTTGTCTTGTCTTGTCTTGTCTTGTCGTGTCTTGTCTTGTCTCGTCTTGTCTTGTCTTGTCTTGTCTTGTCTTGTCTTGTCTTGTCTTGTCTTGTCTTGTCTTGTCTTGTCTTGTCTTGTCTTGTCTTGTCTTGTCTTGTCTTGTCTTGTCTTGTCTTGTCTTGTCTTGTCTTGCCTTGTCTTGTCTTGTCTTGTCTTGTCTTGTCTTGTCTTGTCTTGTCTTGTCTTGTCTTGTCTTGTCTTGTCTTGTCTTGTCTTGTCTTGTCTTGTCTTGTCTTGCTTTGTCTTGTCTTGCTTTGTCTTGTCATGTCTTATCTTGTCTTGTCTTGTCTTGTCTTGTCTTGTCATGTCATGTCGTGTGTTGTGTTGTTTTGTCTTGTCTTGTTTTGTCTTGTCATGTCATGTCATGTCATGTCGTGTGTTGTGTTGTTTTGTCTTGTCTTGTTTTGTCTTGTCATGTCATGTCATGTCTTGTCTTGTCTTGTCTTGTCTTGTTTTGTCTTGTCATGTCTTGTCTTGTCATGTCGTGTGTTGTGTTGTTTTGTCTTGTCTTGTTGTGTATTGTCATGTCTTATATTGTCTTGTCTTGTCTTGTCATGTCATGTCATGTCGTGTGTTGTGTTGTTTTGTCTTGTCTTGTCTTGTCTTGTTTTGTCTTGTCATGTCTTGTCTTGTCTTGTCTTGTCTTGTCTTGTCTTGTTTTGTTTTGTCTTGTTTTTTTTTGTCTTGTCTTGTCTTGTCTTGTCTTGTCTTGTCTTGTCTTGTCTTGTCTTGTCTTGTCTTGTCTTGTCTTGTCTTGTCTTGTCTTGTCTTGTCTTGTCTTGTCTTGTCTTGTCTTGTCTTGTCTTGTCTTGTCTTGTCTTGTCTTGTCTTGTCTTGTCTTGTCTTGTCTTGTCTTGTCTTGTCTTGTCTTGTCTTGTCTTGTCTTGTCTTGTCTTGTCTTGTCTTGTCTTGTCTTGTCTTGTCTTGTCTTGTCTTGTCTTGTCTTGTCTTGTCTTGTCTTGCCTTGTCTTGTCTTGTCTTGTCTTGTCTTGTCTTGTCTTGTCCTGTCCTGTCGTGTGTTGTTTTGTCTTGTCTTGTCTTGTCTTGTCTTGCTCTGTCTTGTCTTGTCTTGTCTTGTCTTGTCTTGTCTTCTCTTGTGTTGCCTCGTCTTGTCTTGTCTTGTCTTGTCTTGTCTTGCTTTGTCTTGTCATGTCTTATCTTGTCTTGTCTTGTCTTGTCTTGTCTTGTCTTGTCCTGTCCTGTCGTGTGTTGTTTTGTCTTGTCTTGTCTTGTCTTGTCTTGTCTTGCTCTGTCTTGTCTTGTCTTGTCTTGTCTTGTCTTGTCTTGTCTTGTCTTGTCTTGTCTTGTCTTGTCTTGTCTTGTCTTGTCTTGTCTTGTCTTGTCTTGTCTTGTCTTGTCTTGTCTTGTCTTGTCTTGTCTTGTCTTGTCTTGTCTTGTCTTGTCTTGTCTTGTCTTGTCTTGCCTTGTCTTGTCTTGTCTTGTCTTGTCTTGTCTTGTCATGTCGTGTGTTGTGTTGTTTTGTCTTGTCTTGTCTTGTCATGTCGTGTGGTGTGTTGTTTTGTATTGTCTTGTGTTGTTTTGTCGTGTCATGTCTTGTCTTGTCTTGTCTTGCCCTGTCCTGTCGTGTGTTGTGTTGTTTTGTCTTGTCTTGTCATGTCATGTCACGTCGTGTCTTGTGTTGCTTTGTCTTGTCTTGTCTTGTCTTGTCTTGTCTTGTTATGTCGTGTGTTGTGTTGTTTTGTCTTGTCTTGTTGTGTATTGTCATGTCTTATATTGTCTTGTCTTGTCTTGTCTTGTCTTGTCATGTCATGTCATGTCGTGTGTTGTCTTGTCTTGTCTTGTCTTGTCTTGTCTTGTCTTGTCTTGTCTTGTCTTGTCTTGTCTTGTCTTGTCTTGTCTTGTCTTGTCTTGTCTTGTCTTGTCTTGTCTTGTCTTGTCTTGTCTTGTCTTGTCTTGTCTTGTCTTGTCTTGTCTTGTCTTGTCTTGTCTTGTCTTGTCTTGTCTTGTCTTGTCTTGTCTTGTCTTGTCTTGTCTTGTCTTGTCTTGTCTTGTCTTGTCTTGTCTTGTCTTGTCTTGTCTTGTCTTGTCTTGTCTTGTCTTGTCTTGTCTTGTCTTGTCTTGTCTTGTCTTGTCTTGTCTTGTCTTGTCTTGTCTTGTCTTATATTGTCTTGTCTTGTCTTGTCTTGTCTTGTCTTGTCTTGTCTTGTCTTGTCTTGTCTTGTCTTGTCTTGTCTTGTCTTGTCTTGTCTTGTCTTGTCTTGTCTTGTCTTGTCTTGTCTTGTCTTGTCTTGTCTTGTCTTGTCTTGTCTTATATTGTCTTGTCTTGTCTTGTCTTGTCATGTCATGTCATGTCGTGTGTTGTCTTGTCTTGTCTTGTCTTGTCTTGTCTTGTCTTGTTTTGTTTTGTCTTGTTTTTTTTTGTCTTGTCTTGTCTTGTCTTGTCTTGTCTTGTCTTGTCTTGTCTTGTCTTGTCTTGTCTTGTCTTGTCTTGTCTTGTCTTGTCTTGTCTTGTCTTGTCTTGTCTTGTCTTGTCTTGTCTTGTCTTGTCTTGTCTTGTCTTGTCTTGTCTTGTCTTGTCTTGTCTTGTCTTGTCTTGTCTTGTCTTGTCTTGTCTTGTCTTGTCTTGTCTTGTCTTGTCTTGTCTTGTCTTGTCTTGTCTTGTCTTGTCTTGTCTTATATTGTCTTGTCTTGTCTTGTCTTGTCTTGTCTTGTCTTGTCTTGTCTTGTCTTGTCTTGTCTTGTCTTGTCTTGTCTTGTCTTGTCTTGTCTTGTCTTGTCTTGTCTTGTCTTGTCTTGTCTTGTCTTGTCTTGTCTTGTCTTGTCTTATATTGTCTTGTCTTGTCTTGTCTTGTCATGTCATGTCATGTCGTGTGTTGTCTTGTCTTGTCTTGTCTTGTCTTGTCTTGTCTTGTTTTGTTTTGTCTTGTTTTTTTTTGTCTTGTCTTGTCTTGTCTTGTCTTGTCTTGTCTTGTCTTGTCTTGTCTTGTCTTGTCTTGTCTTGTCTTGTCTTGTCTTGTCTTGTCTTGTCTTGTCTTGTCTTGTCTTGTCTTGTCTTGTCTTGTCTTGTCTTGTCTTGTCTTGTCTTGTCTTGTCTTGTCTTGTCTTGTCTTGTCTTGTCTTGTCTTGTCTTGTCTTGTCTTGTCTTGTCTTGTCTTGTCTTGTCTTGTCTTGTCTTGTCTTGTCATGTCATGTCATGTCTTGTCTTGTCTTGTCTTGTCTTGTTTGGTCTTGTCATGTCTTGTCTTGTCTTGTCTTGTCTTGTCTTGTCTTGTCTTGTTTTGTTTTGTCTTGTCTTGTCTTGCCTTGTCTTGTCTTGTCTTGCCTTGTCTTGTCTTGTCTTGTCTTGTCTTGTCTTGTCTTGTCTTGTCTTGTCTTGTCTTGTCTTGTCTTGTCTTGTCTTGTCTTGTCTTGTCTTGTCTTGTCTTGTCTTGTCTTGTCTTGTCTTGTCTTGTCTTGTCCTGTCTTGTCTTGTCTTGTCTTGTCTTGTCTTGTCTTGTCTTGTCTTGTCTTGTCTTGCTTTGTCTTGTCATGTCTTATCTTGTCTTGTCTTGTCTTGTCTTGTCCTGTCCTGTCGTGTGTTGTTTTGTATTGTCTTGTCTTGTGTTGTTTTGTCGTGTCATGTCTTGTCTTGTCTTGTCTTGTCTTGTCCTGTCCTGTCGTGTGTTGTGTTGTTTTGTCTTGTCTTGTCATGTCATGTCATGTCGTGTCTTGTGTTGCTTTGTCTTGTCTTGTCTTGTCTTGTCTTGTGTTGCCTCGTCTTGTCTTGTCTTGTCTTGTCCTGTCCTGAAGTGTGTTGTGTTGTCTTGTCTTGTCTTGTCTTGTCTTGTCTTGTCTTGTCTTGTCTTGTCTTGTCTTGTCTTGTCTTGTCTTGTCTTGTCTTGTCTTGTCTTGTCTTGTCATGTCGTGTGTTGTGTTGTTTTGTCTTGTCTTGTCTTGTCTTGTCTTGTCATGTCGTGTGGTGTGTTGTTTTGTATTGTCTTGTGTTGTTTTGTCGTGTCATGTCTTGTCTTGTCTTGTCTTGTCCTGTCCTGTCGTGTGTTGTGTTGTTTTGTCTTGTCTTGTCATGTCATGTCACGTCGTGTCTTGTGTTGCTTTGTCTTGTCTTGTCTTGTCTTGTCTTGTCTTGTCATGTCGTGTGTTGTGTTGTTTTGTCTTGTCTTGTTGTGTATTGTCATGTCTTATATTGTCTTGTCTTGTCTTGTCTTGTCTTGTCTTGTCATGTCATGTCATGTCGTGTGTTGTGTTGTGTTGTTTTGTCTTGTCTTGTTTTGTCTTGTCATGTCATGTCATGTCTTGCCTTGTCTTGTCTTGTTTTGTCTTGTCATGTCTTGTCTTGTCTTGTCTTGTCTTGTCTTGTCTTGTCTTGTTTTGTCTTGTTTTGTTTTGTCTTGTCATGTCTTGTCATGTCATGTCTTGTCTTGTCTTGTCTTGTCTTGTCTTGTCTTGTCTTGTCTTGTCTTGTCTTGTCTTGTCTTGTCTTGTCTTGTCTTGTCTTGTCTTGTCTTGTCTTGTCTTGTCTTGTCTTGTCTTGTCTTGTCTTGTCTTGTCTTGTCTTGTCGTGTCTTGTGTTGCTTTGTCTTGTCTTGTCTTGTCTTGTCTTGTCTTGTCTTGTCTTGTCTTGTCTTGTCTTGTCTTGTCTTGTCTTGTCTTGTCTTGTCTTGTCTTGTCCTGACGTGTGTTGTGTTGTTTTGTCTTGTCTTGTCTTGTCTTGTCTTGTCTTGTCTTGTCTTGTCTTGTCTTGTCTTGTCTTGTCTTGTCTTGTCTTGTCTTGTCTTGTCTTGTCTTGTCTTGTCTTGTCTTGTCTTGTCTTGTCTTGTCTTGTCTTGTCTTGTCTTGTCTTGTCTTGTCTTGTCTTGTCTTGTCTTGTCTTGTCTTGTCTTGTCTTGTCTTGTCTTGTCTTGTCTTGCTTTGTCTTGTCATGTCTTATCTTGTCTTGTCTTGTCTTGTCTTGTCTTGTCCTGTCCTGTCGTGTGTTGTTTTGTATTGTCTTGTCTTGTGTTGTTTTGTCGTGTCATGTCTTGTCTTGTCTTGTCTTGTCTTGTCCTGTCCTGTCGTGTGTTGTGTTGTTTTGTCTTGTCTTGTCATGTCATGTCATGTCGTGTCTTGTGTTGCTTTGTCTTGTCTTGTCTTGTCTTGTCTTGTCTTCTCTTGTGTTGCCTCGTCTTGTCTTGTCTTGTCTTGTCCTGTCCTGACGTGTGTTGTGTTGTTTTGTCTTGTCTTGTCTTGTCTTGTCTTGTCATGTCGTGTGTTGTGTTGTTTTGTCTTGTCTTGTCTTGTCTTGTCTTGTCATGTCGTGTGGTGTGTTGTTTTGTATTGTCTTGTGTTGTTTTGTCGTGTCATGTCTTGTCTTGTCTTGTCTTGTCCTGTCCTGTCGTGTGTTGTGTTGTTTTGTCTTGTCTTGTCATGTCATGTCACGTCGTGTCTTGTGTTGCTTTGTCTTGTCTTGTCTTGTCTTGTCTTGTCTTGTTATGTCGTGTGTTGTGTTGTTTTGTCTTGTCTTGTTGTGTATTGTCATGTCTTATATTGTCTTGTCTTGTCTTGTCTTGTCTTGTCATGTCATGTCATGTCGTGTGTTGTGTTGTTTTGTCTTGTCTTGTTTTGTCTTGTCATGTCATGTCATGTCTTGCCTTGTCTTGTCTTGTCTTGTCTTGTTTTGTCTTGTCTTGTCTTGTCTTGTCTTGTCTTGTCTTGTCTTGTCTTGTCTTGTCTTGTCTTGTCTTGTCATGTCATGTCATGTCTTGTCTTGTCTTGTCTTGTCTTGTTTGGTCTTGTCATGTCTTGTCTTGTCTTGTCTTGTCTTGTCTTGTCTTGTCTTGTTTTGTTTTGTCTTGTCTTGTCTTGCCTTGTCTTGTCTTGTCTTGTCTTGTCTTGTCTTGTCTTGTCTTGTCTTGTCTTGTCTTGTCTTGTCTTGTCTTGTCTTGTCTTGTCCTGTCTTGTCTTGTCTTGTCTTGTCTTGTCTTGTCTTGTCTTGTCTTGTCTTGTCTTGCTTTGTCTTGTCATGTCTTATCTTGTCTTGTCTTGTCTTGTCTTGTCCTGTCCTGTCGTGTGTTGTTTTGTATTGTCTTGTCTTGTGTTGTTTTGTCGTGTCATGTCTTGTCTTGTCTTGTCTTGTCTTGTCCTGTCCTGTCGTGTGTTGTGTTGTTTTGTCTTGTCTTGTCATGTCATGTCATGTCGTGTCTTGTGTTGCTTTGTCTTGTCTTGTCTTGTCTTGTCTTGTCTTGTCTTGTGTTGCCTCGTCTTGTCCTGTCCTGAAGTGTGTTGTGTTGTCTTGTCTTGTCTTGTCTTGTCTTGTCTTGTCTTGTCTTGTCTTGTCTTGTCTTGTCTTGTCTTGTCTTGTCTTGTCATGTCTTGTCTTGTCTTGTCTTGTCTTGTCATGTCGTGTGTTGTGTTGTTTTGTCTTGTCTTGTCTTGTCTTGTCTTGTCATGTCGTGTGGTGTGTTGTTTTGTATTGTCTTGTGTTGTTTTGTCGTGTCATGTCTTGTCTTGTCTTGTCTTGTCCTGTCCTGTCGTGTGTTGTGTTGTTTTGTCTTGTCTTGTCATGTCATGTCACGTCGTGTCTTGTGTTGCTTTGTCTTGTCTTGTCTTGTCTTGTCTTGTCTTGTCATGTCGTGTGTTGTGTTGTTTTGTCTTGTCTTGTTGTGTATTGTCATGTCTTATATTGTCTTGTCTTGTCTTGTCTTGTCTTGTCTTGTCATGTCATGTCATGTCGTGTGTTGTGTTGTGTTGTTTTGTCTTGTCTTGTTTTGTCTTGTCATGTCATGTCATGTCTTGCCTTGTCTTGTCTTGTCTTGTTTTGTCTTGCCATGTCTTGTCTTGTCTTGTCTTGTCTTGTCTTGTCTTGTTTTGTCTTGTTTTGTTTTGTCTTGTCATGTCTTGTCATGTCTTGTCTTGTCTTGTCTTGTCTTGTCTTGTCTTGTCTTGTCTTGTCTTGTCTTGTCTTGTCTTGTCTTGTCTTGTCTTGTCTTGTCTTGTCTTGTCTTGTCTTGTCTTGTCTTGTCTTGTCTTGTCTTGTCGTGTCTTGTGTTGCTTTGTCTTGTCTTGTCTTGTCTTGTCTTGTCTTGTCTTGTCTTGTCTTGTCTTGTCTTGTCTTGTCTTGTCTTGTCTTGTCTTGTCTTGTCTTGTCTTGTCTTGTCCTGACGTGTGTTGTGTTGTTTTGTCTTGTCTTGTCTTGTCTTGTCTTGTCTTGTCTTGTCTTGTCTTGTCTTGTCTTGTCTTGTCTTGTCTTGTCTTGTCTTGTCTTGTCTTGTCTTGTCTTGTCTTGTCTTGTCTTGTCTTGTCTTGTCTTGTCTTGTCTTGTCTTGTCTTGTCTTGCCTTGTCTTGTCTTGTCTTGTCTTGTCTTGTCTTGTCTTGTCTTGTCTTGTCTTGTCTTGTCTTGTCTTGTCTTGTCTTGTCTTGTCTTGTCTTGTCTTGTCTTGCTTTGTCTTGTCATGTCTTATCTTGTCTTGTCTTGTCTTGTCTTGTCTTGTCCTGTCCTGTCGTGTGTTGTTTTGTATTGTCTTGTCTTGTGTTGTTTTGTCGTGTCATGTCTTGTCTTGTCTTGTCTTGTCTTGTCCTGTCCTGTCGTGTGTTGTGTTGTTTTGTCTTGTCTTGTCATGTCATGTCATGTCGTGTCTTGTGTTGCTTTGTCTTGTCTTGTCTTGTCTTGTCTTGTCTTCTCTTGTGTTGCCTCGTCTTGTCTTGTCTTGTCTTGTCCTGTCCTGACGTGTGTTGTGTTGTTTTGTCTTGTCTTGTCTTGTCTTGTCTTGTCATGTCGTGTGTTGTGTTGTTTTGTCTTGTCTTGTCTTGTCTTGTCTTGTGATGTCGTGTGGTGTGTTGTTTTGTATTGTCTTGTGTTGTTTTGTCGTGTCATGTCTTGTCTTGTCTTGTCTTGTCCTGTCCTGTCGTGTGTTGTGTTGTTTTGTCTTGTCTTGTCTTGTCATGTCATGTCACGTCGTGTCTTGTGTTGCTTTGTCTTGTCTTGTCTTGTCTTGTCTTGTCTTGTTATGTCGTGTGTTGTGTTGTTTTGTCTTGTCTTGTTGTGTATTGTCATGTCTTATATTGTCTTGTCTTGTCTTGTCTTGTCTTGTCTTGTCATGTCATGTCATGTCGTGTGTTGTGTTGTTTTGTCTTGTCTTGTTTTGTCTTGTCATGTCTTGTCTTGTCTTGTCTTGTCTTGTCTTGTTTTGTCTTGTTTTGTTTTGTCTTGTCATGTCTTGTCATGTCTTGTCTTGTCTTGTCTTGTCTTGTCTTGTCTTGTCTTGTCTTGTCTTGTCTTGTCTTGTCTTGTCTTGTCTTGTCTTGTCTTGTCTTGTCTTGTCTTGTCGTGTCTTGTGTTGCTTTGTCTTGTCTTATCTTGTCTTGTCTTGTCATGTCTTGTCTTGTCTTGTCTTGTCTTGTCTTGTCTTGTCTTGTCTTGTCTTGTCTTGTCTTGTCTTGTCTTGTCTTGTCTTGTCTTGTCTTGTCTTGTCTTGTCTTGTCTTGTCTTGTCTTGTCTTGTCTTGCCTTGTCTTGTCTTGTCTTGTCTTGTCTTGTCTTGTCTTGTCTTGTCTTGTCTTGTCTTGTCTTGTCTTGTCTTGTCTTGTCTTGTCTTGTCTTGTCTTGTCTTGTCATGTCTTTTCTTGTCTTGTCATGTCATGTCATGACGTGTCTTGTGTTGCTTTGTCTTGTCTTGTCTTGTCTTGTCTTGTCATGTCGTGTGTTGTGTTGTTTTGTCTTGTCTTGTTTTGTCGTGTCATGTCTTGTCTTGTCTTGTCCTGTCCTGTCCTGTCGTGTGTTGTGTTGTTTTGTCTTGTCTTTTCTTGTCTTGTCATGTCATGTCATGACGTGTCTTGTGTTGCTTTGTCTTGTCTTGTCTTGTCTTGTCTTGTCTTGTCATGTCGTGTGTTGTGTTGTTTTGTCTTGTCTTGTTTTGTCTTGTCATGTCTTGTCTTGTCTTGTCTTGTCTTGTCTTGTCTTGTCTTGTCTTGTCTTGTCTTGTCTTGTCTTGTCTTGTCTTGTCTTGTCTTGTCTTGTCTTGTCTTGTCTTGTCTTGTCTTGTCTTGTCTTGTCATGTCTTGTCTTGTCTTGTCTTGTCTTGTTTTGTCTTGTCTTGTCTTGTCTTGTCTTGTCTTGTCTTGTCTTGTCTTGTCTTGTCTTGTCTTGTCTTGTCTTGTCTTGTCTTGTCTTGTCTTGTCTTGTCTTGTCTTGTCTTGTCTTGTCTTGTCATGTCATGTCATGTCATATCGTGTGTTGTGTTGTTTTGTCTTGTCTTATTTTGTCTTGTCATGTCTTATCTTGTCTTGTCTTGTCTTGTCTTGTCTTGTCTTGTCTTGTCTTGTCTTGTCTTGTCTTGTCTTGTCTTGTCTTGTCTTGTCTTGTCTTGTCTTGTCTTGTCTTGTCTTGTCTTGTCTTGTCTTGTCTTGTCTTGTCTTGTCTTGTCTTGTCTTGTCTTGTCTTGTCTTGTCTTGTCTTGTCTTGTCTTGTCTTGTCTTGTCTTGTCTTGTCTTGTCTTGTCTTGTCTTGTCTTGTCTTGTCATGTCATGTCATGTCATATCGTGTGTTGTGTTGTTTTGTCTTGTCTTGCTTTGTCTTGTCATGTCTTATCTTGTCTTGTCATGTCTTGTCTTGTCTTGTCTTGTCTTGTCTTGTCTTGTCTTGTCTTGTCTTGTCTTGTGTTGTTTTGTCTTGTCTTGTTTTGTCTTGTCTTGTCTTGTCTTGTCTTGTCTTGTCTTGTCTTGTCTTGTCTTGTCTTGTCTTGTCTTGTCTTGTCTTGTCTTGTCTTGTCTTGTCTTGTCTTGTCTTGTCTTGTCATGTCATGTCATGTCATATCGTGTGTTGTGTTGTTTTGTCTTGTCTTATTTTGTCTTGTCATGTCTTGTCTTGTCTTGTCCTGTCCTGTCTTGTCTTGTCATATCTTGTCTTGTCTTGTCTTGTCTTGTCTTGTCTTGTCTTGTCTTGTCTTGTCTCGTCTTGTCTTGTCTTGTCTTGTCTTGTCTTGTCCTGTCCTGTCTTGTCTTGTCTTGTCTTGTCTTGTCATGTCTTGTCTTGTCATGTCTTGTCTTGTCTTGTCTTGTCTTGTCTTGTCTTGTCTTGTCTTGTCTTGTCTTGTCTTGTCTTGTCTTGTCTTGTCTTGTCTTGTCTTGTCTTGTCTTGTCTTGTCTTGTCTTGTCTTGTCTTGTCTTGTCTTGTCTTGTCTTGTCTTGTCTTGTCTTGTCTTGTCTTGTCTTGTCTTGTCTTGTCTTGTCTTGTCTTGTCTTGTCTTGTCTTGTCTTGTCTTGTCTTGTCTTGTCTTGTCTTGTCTTGTCTTGTCTTGTCTTGTCTTGCTTTTCTTGTCTTGTCTTGTCTTGTCTTGTCTTGTCTTGTCTTGTCTTGTCTTGTCTTGTCTTGTCTTGTCTTGTCTTGTCTTGTCTTGTCTTGTCTTGTCTTGTCTTGTCTTGTCTTGTCTTGTCTTGTCTTGTCTTGTCTTGTCTTGTCTTGTCTTGTCTTGTCTTGTCTTGTCTTGTCTTGTCTTGTCTTGTCTTGTCTTGTCTTGTCTTGTCTTGTCTTGTCTTGTCTTGTCTTGTCTTGTCTTGTCTTGTCTTGTCTTGTCTTGTCTTGTCTTGTCTTGTCTTGTCTTGTCTTGTCTTGTGTTGTTTTGTCGTGTCATGTCTTGTCTTGTCTTGTCTTGTCTTGTCTTGTCCTGTCCTGTCGTGTGTTGTGTTGCTTTGTTTTGTCTTGGCTTGTCCTGTCCTGACGTGTGTTGTGTTGTTTTGTCTTGTCTTGTGTTGTTTTGTCCTGTCCTGACGTGTGTTGTGTTGTTTTGTCTTGTCTTGTCTTGTTTTGTCTTGTCCTGTCTTGTCTTGTCTTGTGATGTCATGTCATGTCGTGTGTTGTGTTGTTTTGTCTTGTCATGTCTTGTCTTGTCTTGTCTTGTCTTGTCATGTCTTGTCTTGTCTTGTGTTGTTTTGTCGTGTCATGTCTTGTCTTGTCTTGCCTTGTCTTGTCCTGTCCTGTCGTGTGTTGTGTTGTTTTGTCTTGTCTTGTCATGTCATGTCATGTCGTGTCTTGTGTTGCTTTGCTTTGTCTTGTCATGTCGTGTGTTGTGTTGTTTTGTCTTGTCTTGTTGTGTATTGTCATGTCTTATATTGTCTTGTCTTGTCTTGTCTTGTCTTGTCATGTCATGTCTTGTCTTGTCTTGTTTTGTCTTGTCTTGTATTGTCTTGTTTTCTCAAGTAATGTCATGTCGTGTGTTGTGTTGTTTTGCCTTGTCTTGTGTTGTTTTGTCGTGTCATGTCTTGTCTTGTCTTGTCTTGTCCTGTCCTGTCGTGTGTTGTGTTGTTTTGTCTTGTCTTGTCATGTCATGTCATGTCGTGTCTTGTGTTGCTTTGTCTTGTCTTGTCTTGTCTTGTCATGTCGTGTGTTGTGTTGTTTTGTCTTGTTGTGTATTGTCATGTCTTGTCTTGTCTTGTCTTGTCTTGTCTTGTCTTGTCTTGTCTTGTTTTGTCTTGTCTTGTTTTATGTTGTCTTGTCTTGTCTTGTCTTGTCTTGTCTTGTCTTGTCTTGTCTTGTCTTGTCTTGTCTTGTCTTGTCTTGTCTTGTCTTGTCTTGTCTTGTCTTGTCTTGTCTTGTCTTGTCTTGTCTTGTCTTGTCTTGTCTTGTCTTGTCTTACTTTGTCTTGTCATGTCTTATCTTGTCTTGTCTTGTCCTGTCCTGTCGTGTGTTGTTTTGTATTGTCTTGTCTTGTGTTGTTTTGTCGTGTCATGTCTTGTCTTGTCTTGTCTTGTCCTGTCCTGTCGTGTGTTGTGTTGTTTTGTCTTGTCTTGTCTTGTCTTGTCTTGTCATGTCATGTCATGTCGTGTCTTGTGTTGTTTTGTCTTGTCTTGTTTTGTCTTGTCATGTCTTGTCTTGTCTTGTCTTGTCTTGTCTTGTCTTGTCTTGTCTTGTCTTGTCTTGTCTTGTCTTGTCTTGTCTTGTCTTGTCTTGTCTTGTCTTGTCTTGTCCTGTCCTGACGTGTGTTGTCTTTTCTTGTCTTGTCTTGTCTTGTCTTGTCTTGTCTTGTCTTGTCTTGTCTTGTCTTGTCTTGTCTTGTCTTGTCTTGTCTTGTCTTGTCTTGTCTTGTCTTGTCTTGTCTTGTCTTGTCTTGTCTTGTCTTGTCTTGTCCTGTCCTGTCTTGTCTTGTCTTGTCATATCTTGTCTTGTCTTGTCTTGTCTTGTCTTGTCTTGTCTCGTCTTGTCTTGTCTTGTCTTGTCTTGTCCTGTCCTGTCTTGTCTTGTCTTGTCATGTCTTGTCTTGTCTTGTCTTGCCTTGTATTGTCTTGTCTTGTCTTGTCTTGTCTTGTCTTGTCTTGTCTTGTCTTGTCTTGTCTTGTCTTGTCTTGTCTTGTCTTGTCTTGTCTTGTCTTGTCTTGTCTTGTCTTGTCTTGTCTTGTCTTGTCTTGTCTTGTCTTGTCTTGTCTTGTCTTGTCTTGTCTTGTCTTGTCATGTCATGTCATGTCATATCGTGTGTTGTGTTGTTTTGTCTTGTCTTATTTTGTCTTGTCATGTCTTGTCTTGTCTTGTCTTGTCTTGTCTTGTCTTGTCTTGTCTTGTCTTGTCTTGTCTTGTCTTGTCTTGTCTTGTCTTGTCTTGTCTTGTCTTGTCTTGTCTTGTCTTGTCTTGTCTTGTCTTGTCTTGTCTTGTCTTGTCTTGTCATGTCTTGTCTTGTCTTGTCTTGTTTTGTCTTGTCTTGTATTGTCTTGTCTTGTCTTGTCTTGTCTGGTCTTGTCTTGCCTTGTCCTGTCGTGTGTTGTTTTGTATTGTCTTGTCTTGTGTTGTTTTGTCGTGTCATGTCTTGTCTTGTCTTGTCTTGTCCTGTCCTGTCGTGTGTTGTGTTGTTTTGTCTTGTCTTGTATTGTCTTGTTTTCTCATGTAATGTCATATCGTGTGTTGTGTTGTTTTGTCTTGTCTTGTGTTGTTTTGTCGTGTCATGTCTTGTCTTGTCTTGTCTTGTCCTGTCCTGTCGTGTGTTGTGTTGTTTTGTCTTGTCTTGTCTTGTCTTGTCATGTCATGTCATGTCGTGTCTTGTGTTGCTTTGTCTTGTCTTGTCTTGTCTTGTCCTGTCCTGACGTGTGTTGTGTTGTTTTGTCTTGTCTTGTCTTGTCTTGTCGTGTGTTGTGTTGTTTTGTCTTGTCTTGTCTTGTCTTGTCATGTCATGTCATGTCGTGTCTTGTGTTGCTTTGTCTTGTCTTGTCTTGTCTTGTCCTGTCGTGTGTTGTTTTGTATTGTCTTGTCTTGTGTTGTTTTGTCGTGTCATGTCTTGTCTTGTCTTGTCTTGTCCTGTCCTGTCGTGTGTTGTGTTGTTTTGTCTTGTCTTGTCTTGTCTTGTCATGTCATGTCATGTCGTGTCTTGTGTTGCTTTGTCTTGTCTTATCTTGTCTTGTCATGTCTTGTCTTGTCTTGTCTTGTCTTGTCTTGTCTTGTCTTGTCTTGTCTTGTCTTGTCTTGTCTTGTCTTGTCTTGTCTTGTCTTGTCTTGTCTTGTCTTGTCTTGTCTTGTCTTGTCTTGTCTTGTCTTGTCTTGTCTTGTCTTGTCTTGTCTTGTCTTGTCTTGTCTTGTCTTGTCTTGTCTTGTCTTGTCTTGTCTTGTCTTGTCTTGTCTTGTCTTGTCTTGTCTTGTCTTGTCTTGTCTTGTCTTGTCTTGTCTTGTTTTGTCTTGTCTTGTCTTGTCTTGTCATGTCATGTCATGTCGTGTCTTGTGTTGCTTTGTCTTGCCTTGTCTTGTCTTGTCCTGTCGTGTGTTGTTTTGTATTGTCTTGTCTTGTGTTGTTTTGTCGTGTCATGTCTTGTCTTGTCTTGTCTTGTCCTGTCCTGTCGTGTGTTGTGTTGTTTTGTCTTATCTTGTCTTGTCTTGTCTTGCCCTGTCCTGTCGTGTGTTGTTTTGTATCGTCTTGTCTTGTGTTGTTTTGTCGTGTCATGTCTTGTCTTGTCTTGTCTTGTCCTGTCGTGTGTTGTGTTGTTTTGTCTTGTCTTGTCTTGTCTTGTCATGTCATGTCATGTCGTGTCTTGTGTTGCTTTGTCTTGTCTTGTCTTGTCTTGTCCTGTCCTGACGTGTGTTGTGTTGTTTTGTCTTGTCTTGTCTTGTCTTGTCATGTCGTGTGTTGTGTTGTTTTGTCTTGTCTTGTCTTGTCTTGTCATGTCATGTCATGTCGTGTCTTGTGTTGCTTTGTCTTGTCTTGTCTTGTCTTGTCCTGTCGTGTGTTGTTTTGTATTGTCTTGTCTTGTGTTGTTTTGTCGTGTCATGTCTTGTCTTGTCTTGTCTTGTCTTGTCCTGTCCTGTCGTGTGTTGTGTTGTTTTGTCTTGTCTTGTCTTGTCTTGTCTTGTCATGTCATGTCATGTCGTGTCTTGTGTTGCTTTGTCTTGTCTTATCTTGTCTTGTCATGTCTTGTCTTGTCTTGTCTTGTCTTGTCTTGTCTTGTCTTGTCTTGTCTTGTCTTGTCTTGTCTTGTCTTGTCTTGTCTTGTCTTGTCTTGTCTTGTCTTGTCTTGTCTTGTCTTGTCTTGTCTTGTCTTGTCTTGTCTTGTCTTGTCTTGTCTTGTCTTGTCTTGTCTTGTCTTGTCTTGTCTTGTCTTGTCTTGTCTTGTCTTGTCTTGTCTTGTCTTGTCTTGTCTTGTCTTGTCTTGTCTTGTCTTGTCTTGTCTTGTCTTGTCTTGTCTTGTCTTGTCTTGTCATGTCATGTCGTGTCTTGTGTTGCTTTGTCTTGTCTTGTCTTGTCTTGTCCTGTCGTGTGTTGTTTTGTATTGTCTTGTCTTGTGTTGTTTTGTCGTGTCATGTCTTGTCTGGTCTTGTCTTGTCCTGTCCTGTCGTGTGTTGTGTTGTTTTGTCTTATCTTGTCTTGTCTTGTCTTGCCCTGTCCTGTCGTGTGTTGTTTTGTATCGTCTTGTCTTGTGTTGTTTTGTCGTGTCATGTCTTGTCTTGTCCTGTCCTGTCGTGTGTTGTGTTGTTTTGTCTTGTCTTGTCTTGTCTTGTCATGTCTTGTCATGTCGTGTCTTGTGTTGCTTTGTCTTGTCTTGTCTTGTCTTGTCCTTACCTGACGTGTGTTGTGTTGTTTTGTCTTGTCTTGTCTTGTCTTGTCTTGTCTTGTCATGTCGTGTGTTGTGTTGTTTTGTCTTGTCTTGTGTTGTTTTGTCGTGTCATGTCTTGTCTTGTCTTTTCCTGTCCTGTCGTGTGTTGTGTTGTTTTGTCTTGTCTTGTCATGTCATGTCATGTCGTGACTTGTGTTGCTTTGTCTTGTCTTATCTTGTCTTGTCATGTCTTGTCATGTCTTGTCTTGTCTTGTCTTGTCTTGTCTTGTCTTGTCTTGTCTTGTCTTGTCTTGTCTTGTCTTGTCTTGTCTTGTCTCGTCTTGTCTTGTCTTGTCTTGTCTTGTCTTGTCTTGTCTTGTCTTGTCTTGTCTTGTCTTGTCTTGTCTTGTCTTGTCTTTTCTTGTCTTGTCTTGTCTTGTCTTGTCTTGTCTTGTCTTGTCTTGTCTTGTCTTGTCTTGTCTTGTCTTGTCTCGTCTTGTCTTGTCTTGTCTTGTCTTGTCTTGTCATGTCTTGTCTTGTCTTGTCTTGTTTTGTCTTGTCTTGTATTGTCTTGTCTTGTCTTGTCTGGTCTTGTCTTGCCTTGTCTTGTCTTGTCTTGTCTTGTCTTGTCTTGTCTTGTCTTGTCTTGTCTTGTCTTGTCTTGTTTTGTCTTGTCTTGTCTTGTCTTGTCATGTCATGTCATGTCGTGTCTTGTGTTGCTTTGTCTTGTCTTGTCTTGTCTTGTCCTGTCGTGTGTTGTTTTGTATTGTCTTGTCTTGTGTTGTTTTGTCGTGTCATGTCTTGTCTTGTCTTGTCTTGTCCTGTCCTGTCGTGTGTTGTGTTGTTTTGTCTTATCTTGTCTTGTCTTGTCTTGCCCTGTCCTGTCGTGTGTTGTTTTGTATCGTCTTGTCTTGTGTTGTTTTGTCGTGTCATGTCTTGTCTTGTCTTGTCTTGTCCTGTCCTGTCGTGTGTTGTGTTGTTTTGTCTTGTCTTGTCTTGTCTTGTCATGTCATGTCATGTCGTGTCTTGTGTTGCTTTGTCTTGTCTTGTCTTGTCTTGTCCTGTCCTGACGTGTGTTGTGTTGTTTTGTCTTGTCTTGTCTTGTCTTGTCATGTCGTGTGTTGTGTTGTTTTGTCTTGTCTTGTCTTGTCTTGTCATGTCATGTCATGTCGTGTCTTGTGTTGCTTTGTCTTGTCTTGTCTTGTCTTGTCCTGTCGTGTGTTGTTTTGTATTGTCTTGTCTTGTGTTGTTTTGTCGTGTCATGTCTTGTCTTGTCTTGTCTTGTCCTGTCCTGTCGTGTGTTGTGTTGTTTTGTCTTGTCTTGTCTTGTCTTGTCATGTCATGTCATGTCGTGTCGTGTGTTGCTTTGTCTTGTCTTATCTTGTCTTGTCTTGTCTCGTCTTGTCATGTCATGTCATGTCGTGTCTTGTCTTGTCTTGTCTTGTCTTGTCTTGTCTTGTCTTGTCTTGTCTTGTCTTGTCTTGTCTTGTCTTGTCTTGTCTTGTCTTGTCTTGTCTTGTCTTGTCTTGTCTTGTCTTGTCTTGTCTTGTCTTGTCTTGTCTTGTCTTGTCTTGTCTTGTCTTGTCTTGTCTTGTCTTGTCTTGTCTTGTCTTGTCTTGTCTTGTCTTGTCTTGTCTTGTCTTGTCTTGTCTTGTCTTGTCTTGTCTTGTCTTGTCTTGTCTTGTCTTGTCTTGTCTTGTCTTGTCTTGTCTTGTCTTGTCTTGTCTTGTCTTGTCTTGTCTTGTCTTGTCTTGTCTTGTCTTGTCTTGTCTTGTCTTGTCTTGTCTTGTCTTGTCTTGTGTTGTTTTGTCGTGTCATGTCTTGTCTTGTCTTGTCTTGTCTTGTCCTGTCCTGTCGTGTGTTGTGTTGCTTTGTTTTGTCTTGTCTTGTCCTGTCCTGACGTGTGTTGTGTTGTTTTGTCTTGTCTTGTGTTGTTTTGTCCTGTCCTGACGTGTGTTGTGTTGTTTTGTCTTGTCTTGTCTTGTTTTGTCTTGTCCTGTCTTGTCTTGTCTTGTGATGTCATGTCATGTCGTGTGTTGTGTTGTTTTGTCTTGTCATGTCTTGTCTTGTGTTGTTTTGTCGTGTCATGTCTTGTCTTGTCTTGCCTTGTCTTGTCCTGTCCTGTCGTGTGTTGTGTTGTTTTGTCTTGTCTTGTCATGTCATGTCATGTCGTGTCTTGTGTTGCTTTGCTTTGTCTTGTCTTGTCTTGTCATGTCGTGTGTTGTGTTGTTTTGTCTTGTCTTGTTGTGTATTGTCATGTCTTATATTGTCTTGTCTTGTCTTGTCTTGTCATGTCATGTCATGTCGTGTGTTGTGTTGTTTTGTCTTGTCTTGTCTTGTCTTGTCTTGTCTTGTCTTGTCTTGTCTTGTCTTGTCTTGTCATGTCATGTCTTGTCTTGTCTTGTTTTGTCTTGTCTTGTATTGTCTTGTTTTCTCAAGTAATGTCATGTCGTGTGTTGTGTTGTTTTGCCTTGTCTTGTGTTGTTTTGTCGTGTCATGTCTTGTCTTGTCTTGTCTTGTCCTGTCCTGTCGTGTGTTGTGTTGTTTTGTCTTGTCTTGTCATGTCATGTCATGTCGTGTCTTGTGTTGCTTTGTCTTGTCTTGTCTTGTCTTGTCATGTCGTGTGTTGTGTTGTTTTGTCTTGTTGTGTATTGTCATGTCTTATATTGTCTTGTCTTGTCTTGTCTTGTCTTGTCTTGTCTTGTCATGTCATGTCATGTCGTGTGTTGTGTTGTTTTGTCTTGTCTTGTCTTGTCTTGTCTTGTCTTGTCTTGTCTTATTTTGTCTTGTCTTGTTTTATGTTGTCTTGTCTTGTCTTGTCTTGTCTTGTCTTGTCTTGTCTTGTCTTGTCTTGTCTTGTCTTGTCTTGTCTTGTCTTACTTTGTCTTGTCATGTCTTATCTTGTCTTGTCTTGTCCTGTCCTGTCGTGTGTTGTTTTGTATTGTCTTGTCTTGTGTTGTTTTGTCGTGTCATGTCTTGTCTTGTCTTGTCTTGTCCTGTCCTGTCGTGTGTTGTGTTGTTTTGTCTTGTCTTGTCTTGTCTTGTCTTGTCATGTCATGTCATGTCGTGTCTTGTTTTGTCTTGTCTTGTTTTGTCTTGTCATGTCTTGTCTTGTCTTGTCTTGTCTTGTCTTGTCATGTCATGTCATGTCGTGTCTTGTGTTGTTTTGTCTTGTCTTGTTTTGTCTTGTCATGTCTTGTCTTGTCTTGTCTTGTCTTGTCTTGTCTTGTCTTGTCTTGTCTTGTCTTGTCTTGTCTTGTCTTGTCTTGTCTTGTCTTGTCTTGTCTTGTCTTGTCTTGTCTTGTCTTGTCTTGTCTTGTCTTGTCTTGTCTTGTCTTGTCTTGTCTTGTCTTGTCTTGTCTTGTCTTGTCTTGTCTTGTCTTGTCCTGTCCTGACGTGTGTTGTCTTGTCTTGTCTTGTCTTGTGTTGTCTTGTCTTGTCTTGTCTTGTCTTGTCTTGTCTTGTCTTGTCTTGTCTTGTCTTGTCTTGTCTTGTCTTGTCTTGTCTTGTCTTGTCTTGTCTTGTCTTGTCTTGTCTTGTCTTGTTCCTGTCTTGTCTTGTCATATCTTGTCTTGTCTTGTCTTGTCTTGTCTTGTCTTGTCTTGTCTTGTCTTGTCTTGTCTCGTCTTGTCTTGTCTTGTCTTGTCTTGTCCTGTCTTGTCTTGTCTTGTCTTGTCATGTCATGTCTTGTCTTGTCTTGTCTTGTCTTGTATTGTCTTGTCTTGTCTTGTCTTGTCTTATCTTGTCTTGTCTTGTCTTGTCTTGTCTTGTCTTGTCTTGTCTTGTCTTGTCTTGTCTTGTCTTGTCTTGTCTTGTCATGTCATGTCATGTCATATCGTGTGTTGTGTTGTTTTGTCTTGTCTTATTTTGTCTTGTCTTGTCTTGTCTTGTCTTGTCTTGTCTTGTCTTGTCTTGTCTTGTCTTGTCTTGTCTTGTCTTGTCTTGTCTTGTCTTGTCTTGTCTTGTCTTGTCTTGTCTTGTCTTGTCTTGTCTTGTCTTGTCTTGTCTTGTCTTGTCTTGTCTTGTCTTGTCTTGTCTTGTCTTGTCTTGTCTTGTCTTGTCTTGTCTTGTCTTGTCTTGTCTTGTCTTGTCTTGTCTTGTCTTGTCATGTCTTGTCTTGTCTTGTCTTATCTTGTCTTGTCATGTCTTGTCTTGTCTTGTCTTGTCTTATCTTGTCTTGTCTTGTCCTGTCCTGTCGTGTGTTGTTTTGTATTGTCTTGTCTTGTGTTGTTTTGTCGTGTCATGTCTTGTCTTGTCTTGTCTTGTCCTGTCCTGTCGTGTGTTGTGTTGTTTTGTCTTGTCTTGTCTTGTCTTGTCTTGTCATGTCATGTCATGTCGTGTCTTGTGTTGTTTTGTCTTGTCTTGTTTTGTCTTGTCATGTCTTGTCTTGTCTTGTCTTGTCTTGTCTTGTCTTGTCTTGTCTTGTCTTGTCTTGTCTTGTCTTGTCTTGTCTTGTCTTGTCTTGTCTTGTCTTGTCTTGTCTTGTCTTGTCTTGTCTTGTCTTGTCTTGTCTTGTCTTGTCTTGTCTTGTCTTGTCTTGTCTTGTCTTGTCCTGTCCTGACGTGTGTTGTCTTGTCTTGTCTTGTCTTGTCTTGTCTTGTCTTGTCTTGTCTTGTCTTGTCTTGTCTTGTCTTGTCTTGTCTTGTCTTGTCTTGTCTTGTCTTGTCTTGTCTTGTCTTGTCTTGTCTTGTCTTGTCTTGTCTTGTCTTGTCTTGTCTTGTCTTGTCTTGTCTTGTCTTGTCTTGTCTTGTCTTGTCTTGTCTTGTCTTGTCTTGTCTTGTCTTGTCTTGTCTTGTCTTGTCTTGTCTTGTCTTGTTCCTGTCTTGTCTTGTCATATCTTGTCTTGTCTTGTCTTGTCTTGTCTTGTCTTGTCTCGTCTTGTCTTGTCTTGTCTTGTCTTGTCCTGTCCTGTCTTGTCTTGTCTTGTCATGTCATGTCTTGTCTTGTCTTGTCTTGTCTTGTATTGTCTTGTCTTGTCTTGTCTTGTCTTATCTTGTCTTGTCTTGTCTTGTCTTGTCTTGTCTTGTCTTGTCTTGTCTTGTCTTGTCTTGTCTTGTCTTGTCTTGTCTTGTCATGTCATGTCATGTCATATCGTGTGTTGTGTTGTTTTGTCTTGTCTTATTTTGTCTTGTCATGTCTTGTCTTGTCTTGTCTTGTCTTGTCTTGTCTTGTCTTGTCTTGTCTTGTCTTGTCTTGTCTTGTCTTGTCTTGTCTTGTCTTGTCTTGTCTTGTCTTGTCTTGTCTTGTCTTGTCTTGTCTTGTCTTGTCTTGTCTTGTCTTGTCTTGTCTTGTCTTGTCTTGTCGTGTCTTGTCTTGTCTTGTCATGTCTTGTCTTGTCTTGTCTTGTTTTGTCTTGTCTTGTATTGTCTTGTCTTGTCTTGTCTTGTCTGGTCTTGTCTTGCCTTGTCCTGTCGTGTGTTGTTTTGTATTGTCTTGTCTTGTGTTGTTTTGTCGTGTCATGTCTTGTCTTGTCTTGTCTTGTCCTGTCCTGTCGTGTGTTGTGTTGTTTTGTCTTGTCTTGTATTGTCTTGTTTTCTCATGTAATGTCATATCGTGTGTTGTGTTGTTTTGTCTTGTCTTGTGTTGTTTTGTCGTGTCATGTCTTGTCTTGTCTTGTCTTGTCTTGTCTTGTCTTGTCTTGTCTTGTCTTGTCTTGTCTTGTCTTGTCTTGTTTTGTCTTGTCTTGTCTTGTCTTGTCTTGTCATGTCATGTCATGTCGTGTCTTGTGTTGCTTTGTCTTGTCTTGTCTTGTCTTGTCCTGTCGTGTGTTGTTTTGTATTGTCTTGTCTTGTGTTGTTTTGTCGTGTCATGTCTTGTCTTGTCTTGTCTTGTCCTGTCCTGTCGTGTGTTGTGTTGTTTTGTCTTATCTTGTCTTGTCTTGTCTTGCCCTGTCCTGTCGTGTGTTGTTTTGTATCGTCTTGTCTTGTGTTGTTTTGTCGTGTCATGTCTTGTCTTGTCTTGTCTTGTCCTGTCCTGTCGTGTGTTGTGTTGTTTTGTCTTGTCTTGTCTTGTCTTGTCCTGTCCTGTCGTGTGTTGTGTTGTTTTGTCTTGTCTTGTCTTGTCTTGTCATGTCATGTCATGTCGTGTCTTGTGTTGCTTTGTCTTGTCTTATCTTGTCTTGTCATGTCTTGTCTTGTCTTGTCTTGTCTTGTCTTGTCTTGTCTTGTCTTGTCTTGTCTTGTCTTGTCTTGTCTTGTCTTGTCTTGTCTTGTCTTGTCTTGTCTTGTCTTGTCTTGTCTTGTCTTGTCTTGTCTTGTCTTGTCTTGTCTTGTCTTGTCTTGTCTTGTCTTGTCTTGTCTTGTCTTGTTTTGTCTTGTCTTGTCTTGTCATGTCATGTCATGTCGTGTCTTGTGTTGCTTTGTCTTGTCTTGTCTTGTCTTGTCTTGTCCTGTCGTGTGTTGTTTTGTATTGTCTTGTCTTGTGTTGTTTTGTCGTGTCATGTCTTGTCTTGTCTTGTCTTGTCCTGTCCTGTCGTGTGTTGTGTTGTTTTGTCTTATCTTGTCTTGTCTTGTCTTGCCCTGTCCTGTCGTGTGTTGTTTTGTCGTGTCATGTCTTGTCTTGTCCTGTCCTGTCGTGTGTTGTGTTGTTTTGTCTTGTCTTGTCTTGTCTTGTCATGTCATGTCATGTCGTGTCTTGTGTTGCTTTGTCTTGTCTTATCTTGTCTTGTCATGTCTTGTCTTGTCTTGTCTTGTCTTGTCTTGTCTTGTCTTGTCTTGTCTTGTCTTGTCTTGTCTTGTCTTGTCTTGTCTTGTCTTGTCTTGTCTTGTCTTGTCTTGTCTTGTCTTGTCTTGTCTTGTCTTGTCTTGTCTTGTCTTGTCTTGTCTTGTCTTGTCTTGTTTTGTCTTGTCTTGTCTTGTCATGTCATGTCATGTCGTGTCTTGTGTTGCTTTGTCTTGTCTTGTCTTGTCTTGTCTTGTCCTGTCGTGTGTTGTTTTGTATTGTCTTGTCTTGTGTTGTTTTGTCGTGTCATGTCTTGTCTTGTCTTGTCTTGTCCTGTCCTGTCGTGTGTTGTGTTGTTTTGTCTTATCTTGTCTTGTCTTGTCTTGCCCTGTCCTGTCGTGTGTTGTTTTGTCGTGTCATGTCTTGTCTTGTCCTGTCCTGTCGTGTGTTGTGTTGTTTTGTCTTGTCTTGTCTTGTCTTGTCATGTCATGTCATGTCGTGTCTTGTGTTGCTTTGTCTTGTCTTGTCTTGTCTTGTCCTTACCTGACGTGTGTTGTGTTGTTTTGTCTTGTCTTGTCTTGTCTTGTCATGTCGTGTGTTGTGTTGTTTTGTCTTGTCTTGTCTTGTCTTGTCTTGTCTTGTCATGTCGTGTGTTGTGTTGTTTTGTCTTGTCTTGTGTTGTTTTGTCGTGTCATGTCTTGTCTTGTCTTTTCCTGTCCTGTCGTGTGTTGTGTTGTTTTGTCTTGTCTTGTCATGTCATGTCATGTCGTGACTTGTGTTGCTTTGTCTTGTCTTATCTTGTCTTGTCATGTCTTGTCATGTCTTGTCTTGTCTTGTCTTGTCTTGTCTTGTCTTGTCTTGTCTTGTCTTGTCTTGTCTTGTCTTGTCTTGTCTCGTCTTGTCTTGTCTTGTCTTGTCTTGTCTTGTCTTGTCTTGTCTTGTCTTGTCTTGTCTTGTCTTGTCTTGTCTTGTCTTGTCTTGTCTTGTCTTGTCTTGTCTTGTCTTGTCTTGTCTTGTCTTGTCTTGTCTTGTCTTGTCTTGTCTTGTCTTGTCTTGTCTTGTCTTGTCTTGTCTTGTTTTGTCTTGTCTTGTCTTGTCTTGTCATGTCATGTCATGTCGTGTCTTGTGTTGCTTTGTCTTGTCTTGTCTTGTCTTGTCTTGTCCTGTCGTGTGTTGTTTTGTATTGTCTTGTCTTGTGTTGTTTTGTCGTGTCATGTCTTGTCTTGTCTTGTCTTGTCCTGTCCTGTCGTGTGTTGTGTTGTTTTGTCTTATCTTGTCTTGTCTTGTCTTGCCCTGTCCTGTCGTGTGTTGTTTTGTCGTGTCATGTCTTGTCTTGTCCTGTCCTGTCGTGTGTTGTGTTGTTTTGTCTTGTCTTGTCTTGTCTTGTCATGTCATGTCATGTCGTGTCTTGTGTTGCTTTGTCTTGTCTTGTCTTGTCTTGTCCTTACCTGACGTGTGTTGTGTTGTTTTGTCTTGTCTTGTCTTGTCTTGTCATGTCGTGTGTTGTGTTGTTTTGTCTTGTCTTGTCTTGTCTTGTCTTGTCTTGTCATGTCGTGTGTTGTGTTGTTTTGTCTTGTCTTGTGTTGTTTTGTCGTGTCATGTCTTGTCTTGTCTTTTCCTGTCCTGTCGTGTGTTGTGTTGTTTTGTCTTGTCTTGTCATGTCATGTCATGTCGTGACTTGTGTTGCTTTGTCTTGTCTTATCTTGTCTTGTCATGTCTTGTCATGTCTTGTCTTGTCTTGTCTTGTCTTGTCTTGTCTTGTCTTGTCTTGTCTTGTCTTGTCTTGTCTTGTCTTGTCTCGTCTTGTCTTGTCTTGTCTTGTCTTGTCTTGTCTTGTCTTGTCTTGTCTTGTCTTGTCTTGTCTTGTCTTTTCTTGTCTTGTCTTGTCTTGTCTTGTCTTGTCTTGTCTTGTCTTGTCTTGTCTTGTCTTGTCTTGTCTTGTCTTGTCTTGTCTCGTCTTGTCTTGTCTTGTCTTGTCTTGTCTTGTCATGTCTTGTCTTGTCTTGTCTTGTTTTGTCTTGTCTTGTCTTGTCTTGTCTTGTCTTGTCTTGTCTTGTCTGGTCTTGTCTTGCCTTGTCTTGTCTTGTCTTGTCTTGTCTTGTCTTGTCTTGTCTTGTCTTGTCTTGTCTTGTCTTGTTTTGTCTTGTCTTGTCTTGTCTTGTCATGTCATGTCATGTCGTGTCTTGTGTTGCTTTGTCTTGTCTTGTCTTGTCTTGTCCTGTCGTGTGTTGTTTTGTATTGTCTTGTCTTGTGTTGTTTTGTCGTGTCATGTCTTGTCTTGTCCTGTCCTGTCGTGTGTTGTGTTGTTTTGTCTTATCTTGTCTTGCCTTGTCTTGCCCTGTCCTGTCGTGTGTTGTTTTGTATCGTCTTGTCTTGTGTTGTTTTGTCGTGTCATGTCTTGTCTTGTCTTGTCTTGTCCTGTCCTGTCGTGTGTTGTGTTGTTTTGTCTTGTCTTGTCTTGTCTTGTCATGTCATGTCATGTCGTGTCTTGTGTTGCTTTGTCTTGTCTTGTCTTGTCTTGTCCTGTCCTGACGTGTGTTGTGTTGTTTTGTCTTGTCTTGTCTTGTCTTGTCATGTCGTGTGTTGTGTTGTTTTGTCTTGTCTTGTCTTGTCTTGTCATGTCGTGTCTTGTGTTGCTTTGTCTTGTCTTGTCTGGTCTTGTCCTGTCGTGTGTTGTTTTGTATTGTCTTGTCTTGTGTTGTTTTGTCGTGTCATGTCTTGTCTTGTCTTGTCTTGTCCTGTCCTGTCGTGTGTTGTGTTGTTTTGTCTTGTCTTGTCTTGTCTTGTCATGTCATGTCATGTCGTGTCGTGTGTTGCTTTGTCTTGTCTTATCTTGTCTTGTCATGTCTTGTCTTGTCTTGTCTTGTCTTGTCTTGTCTTGTCTTGTCTTGTCTTGTCTTGTCTTGTCTTGTCTTGTCTTGTCTTGTCTTGTCTTGTCTTGTCTTGTCTTGTCTTGTCTTGTCTTGTCTTGTCTTGTCTTGTCTTGTCTTGTCTTGTCTTGTCTTGTCTTGTCTTGTCTTGTCTTGTCTTGTTTTGTCTTGTCTTGTCTTGTCTTGTCATGTCATGTCATGTCGTGTCTTGTGTTGCTTTGTCTTGTCTTGTCTTGTCTTGTCCTGTCGTGTGTTGTTTTGTATTGTCTTGTCTTGTGTTGTTTTGTCGTGTCATGTCTTGTCTTGTCTTGTCTTGTCCTGTCCTGTCGTGTGTTGTGTTGTTTTGTCTTATCTTGTCCTGTCTTGTCTTGCCCTGTCCTGTCGTGTGTTGTTTTGTATCGTCTTGTCTTGTGTTGTTTTGTAGTGTCATGTCTTGTCTTGTCCTGTCCTGTCGTGTGTTGTGTTGTTTTGTCTTGTCTTGTCTTGTCTTGTCATGTCATGTCATGTCGTGTCTTGTGTTGCTTTGTCTTGTCGTGTCTTGTCTTGTCCTGTCCTGACGTGTGTTGTGTTGTTTTGTCTTGTCTTGTCTTGTCTTGTCATGTCGTGTGTTGTGTTGTTTTGTCTTGTCTTGTCTTGTCTTGTCTTGTCTTGTCATGTCGTGTGTTGTGTTGTTTTGTCTTGTCTTGTGTTGTTTTGTCGTGTCATGTCTTGTCTTGTCTTTTCCTGTCCTGTCGTGTGTTGTGTTGTTTTGTCTTGTCTTGTCATGTCATGTCATGTCGTGACTTGTGTTGCTTTGTCTTGTCTTATCTTGTCTTGTCATGTCTTTTCATGTCTTGTCTTGTCTTGTCTTGTCTTGTCTTGTCTTGTCTTGTCTTGTCTTGTCTTGTCTTGTCTTGTCTTGTCTTGTCTTGTCTTGTCTTGTCTTGTCTTGTCTCGTCTTGTCTTGTCTTGTCTTGTCTTGTCTTGTCTTGTCTTGTCTTGTCTTGTCTTGTCTTGTCTTGTCTTGTCTTGTCTTGTCTTGTCTTGTCTTGTCTTGTCTTGTCTTGTCTTGTCTTGTCTTGTCTTGTCTTGTCTTGTCTTGTCTTGTCTTGTCTTGTCTCGTCTTGTCTTGTCTTGTCTTGTCTTGTCTTGTCTTGTCTTGCCTTGTCTTGTCTTGTCTTGTCTTGTCTTGTCTTGTCTTGTCTTGTCTTGTCTTGTCTTGTCTTGTCTTGTCTTGTCTTGTCATGTCGTGTGTTGTGTTGTTTTGTCTTGTCTTGTCTTGTCTTGTCATATCGTGTGTTGTGTTGTTTTGTCTTGTCTTGTGTTGTTTTGTCGTGTCATGTCTTGTCTTGTCTTGTCCTGTCCTGTCGTGTGTTGTGTTGTTTTGTCTTGTCTTGTCATGTCATGTCGTGTCGTGTCTTGTGTTGCTTTGTCTTGTCTTATCTTGTCTTGTCATGTCTTGTCTTGTCTTGTCTTGTCTTGTCTTGTCTTGTCTTGTCTTGTCTTGTCTTGTCTTGTCTTGTCTTGTCTTGTCTTGTCTTGTCTTGTCTTGTCCTGTCCTGTCTTGTCTTGTCTTGTCATATCTTGTCTTGTCTTGTCTTGTCTTGTCTTGTCTTGTCTTGTCTTGTCTTGTCTTGTCTTGTCTTACTTTGTCTTGTCATGTCTTATCTTGTCTTGTCTTGTATTGTCTTGTCCTGTCCTGTCGTGTGTTGTTTTGTATTGTCTTGTCTTGTGTTGTTTTGTCGTGTCATGTCTTGTCTTGTCTTGTCCTGTCGTGTGTTGTGTTGTTTTGTCTTGTCTTGTCTTGTCTTGTCATGTCATGTCATGTCGTGTCTTGTGTTGTTCTGTCTTGTCTTGTTTTGTCTTGTCATGTCTTGTCTTGTCTTGTCTTGTCTTGTCTTGTCTTGTCTTGTCTTGTCTTGTCTTGTCCTGTCCTGACGTGTGTTGTCTTGTCTTGTCTTGTCTCGTCTTGTCTTGTCTTGTCTTGTCTTGTCTTGTCCTGTCCTGTCTTGTCTTGTCTTGTCATGTCTTGTCTTGTCTTGTCTTGTCTTGTCTTGTCTTGTGTTGCCTCGTCTTGTCTTGTCTTGTCTTGTCCTGTCCTGCCGTGTGTTGTGTTGTTTTGTCTTGTCTTGCTTTGTCTTGTCATGTCTTATCTTGTCTTGTCATGTCTTGTCTTGTCTTGTCTTGTGTTGCCTCGTCTTGTCTTGTCTTGTCTTGTCCTGTCCTGCCGTGTGTTGTGTTGTTTTGTCTTGTCTTGCTTTGTCTTGTCATGTCTTATCTTGTCTTGTCATGTCTTGTCTTGTCTTGTCTTGTCTTGTCTTGTCTTGTCATGTCTTGTCTTGTCTTGTCTTGTCTTGTATTGTATTGTCTTGTCTTGTCTTGTATTGTCTTGTCTTGTCTTGTCTTGTCTTGTCTTGTCTTGTCTTGTCTTGTCTTGTCTTGTCTTGTCTTGTCTTGTCTTGTCTCGTCTTGTCTCGTCTTGTCTTGTCTTGTCTTGTCTTGTCTTGTCTTGTCTTGTCTTGTCTTGTCTTGTCTTGTCTTGTCTTGTCTTGTCTTGTCTTGTCTTGTCTTGTCTTGTCTTGTCTTGTCTTGTCTTGTCTTGTCTTGTCTTGTCTTGTCTTGTCTTGTCTTGTCTTGTCTTGTCTTGTCTTGTCTTGTCTTGTCTTGTCTTGTCTTGTCTTGTCTTGTCTTGTCTTGTCTTGTCTTGTCTTGTCTTGTCTTGTCTTGTCTTGTCTTGTCTTGTCTTGTCTTGTCTTGTCTTGTCTTGTCTTGTCTTGTCTTGTCTTGTCTTGTCTTGTCTTGTCTTGTCTTGTCTTGTCTTGTCTTGTCTTGTCTTGTCTTGTCTTGTCTTATCTTGTCTTGTCTTGTCTTGTCTTGTCTTGTCTTGTCTTGTCTTGTCTTGTCTTGTCTTGTCTTGTCTTGTCTTGTCTTGTCCTGTCCTGTCTTGTCTTGTCTAGTCTTGTCTTGTCTTGTCTTGTCTTGTCTTGTCTTGTCTTGTCTTGTCTTGTCTTGTCTTGTCTTGTCTTGTCTTGTCTTGTCTTGTCTTGTCTTGTCTTGTCCTGTCCTGTCTTGTCTTGTCTAGTCTTGTCTTGTCTTGTCTTGTCTTGTCTTGTCTTGTCTTGTCTTGTCTTGTCTTGTCTTGTCTTGTCTTGTCTTGTCATATCTCGTTTTGTCTTGTCTTGTGTTGTTTTGTCGTGTCATGTCTTGTCTTGTCTTGTCTTGTCTTGTCCTGTCCTGTCGTGTGTTGTGTTGTTTTGTCTTGTCTTGTCTTGTCTTGTCTTGTCTTGTCTTGTCTTGTCTTGTCTTGTCTTGTCTTGTCTTGTCTTGTCTTGTCTTGTCTTGTCTTGTCTTTTCTTGTCTTGTCTTGTCTTGTCTTGTCTTGTCTTGTCTTGTCTTGTCTTGTCTTGTCTTGTCTTGTCTTGTCTTGTCTTGTCTTGTCTTGTCTTGTCTTGTCTTGTCTTGTCTTGTCTTGTCTTGTCTTGTCTTGTCTTGTCTTGTCTTGTCTTGTCTTGTCTTGTCTTGTCTTGTCTTGTCTTGTCTTGTCTTGTCTTGTCCTGTCCTGTCTTGTCTTGTCTAGTCTTGTCTTGTCTTGTCTTGTCTTGTCTTGTCTTGTCTTGTCTTGTCTTGTCTTGTCTTGTCCTGTCCTGTCTTGTCTTGTCTTGTCTTGTCATATCTTGTCTTGTCTTGTCTTGTCCTGTCCTGTCTTGTCTTGTCTTGTCATATCTTGTCTTGTCTTGTCTTGTCTTGTCTTGTCTTGTCTTGTCTTGTCTTGTCTTGTCTTGTCTTGTCTTGTCTTGTCTTGTCTTGTCTTGTCCTGTCCTGTCTTGTCTTGTCTTGTCATGTCTTGTCTTGTCTTGTCATGTCATATCGTGTGTTGTGTTGTTTTGTCTTGTCTTGTCTTGTCTTGTCTTGTCATGTCTTGTCATGTCTTGTCTTGTTTTGTCTTGTCTTGTATTGTCTTGTTTTCTCATGTAATGTCATATCGTGTGTTGTGTTGTTTTGTCTTGTCTTGTGTTGTTTTGTCGTGTCATGTCTTGTCTTGTCTTGTCTTGTCTTGTCCTGTCCTGTCGTGTGTTGTGTTGTTTTGTTTTGTCTTGTCTTGTCCTGTCCTGACGTGTGTTGTGTTGTTTTGTCTTGTCTTGTGTTGTTTTGTCCTGTCCTGACGTGTGTTGTGTTGTTTTGTCTTGTCTTGTTTTGTCTTGTCCTGTCTTGTCTTGTCTTGTGATGTCATGTCATGTCGTGTGTTGTGTTGTTTTGTCTTGTCTTATCTTGTCTTGTCATGTCATGTCATGTCGTGTCTTGTGTTGTTTTGTCTTGTCTTGTTTTGTCTTGTCATGTCTTGTCTTGTCATGTCTTGTCTTGTCTTGTCTTGTCTTGTCTTGTCATGTCGTGTGTTGTGTTGTTTTGTCTTGTCTTGTCTTGTCTTGTCATGTCGTGTGTTGTGTTGTTTTGTCTTGTCTTGTGTTGTTTTGTCGTGTCATGTCTTGTCTTGTCTTGTCTTGTATTGTCTTGTCCTGTCCTGTCGTGTGTTGTTTTGTATTGTCTTGTCTTGTGTTGTTTTGTCGTGTCATGTCTTGTCTTGTCTTGTCCTGTCGTGTGTTGTGTTGTTTTGTCTTGTCTTGTCTTGTCTTGTCATGTCATGTCATGTCGTGTCTTGTGTTGTTCTGTCTTGTCTTGTTTTGTCGTGTCATGTCTTGTCTTGTCTTGTCTTGTCTTGTCCTGTCCTGTCGTGTGTTGTGTTGTTTTGTCTTGTCTTGTCCTGTCCTGACGTGTGTTGTGTTGTTTTGTCTTGTCTTGTGTTGTTTTGTCCTGTCCTGACGTGTGTTGTGTTGTTTTGTCTTGTCTTGTTTTGTTCTTCCTGTCTTGTCTTGTCTTGTGATGTCATGTCATGTCGTGTGTTGTGTTGTTTTGTCTTGTCTTATCTTGTCTTGTCATGTCATGTCATGTCGTGTCTTGTGTTGTTTTGTCTTGTCTTGTTTTGTCTTGTCATGTCTTGTCTTGTCATGTCTTGTCTTGTCTTGTCTTGTCTTGTCATGTCGTGTGTTGTGTTGTTTTGTCTTGTCTTGTCTTGTCTTGTCTTGTCTTGTCTTGTCTTGTCTTGTCTTGTCTTGTCTTGTCTTGTCTTGTCTTGTCTTGTCTTGTCCTGTCCTGTCTTGTCTTGTCTTGTCATGTCTTGTCTTGTCTTGTCATGTCATATCGTGTGTTGTGTTGTTTTGTCTTGTCTTGTCTTGTCTTGTCTTGTCATGTCTTGTCATGTCTTGTCTTGTTTTGTCTTGTCTTGTATTGTCTTGTTTTCTCATGTAATGTCATATCGTGTGTTGTGTTGTTTTGTCTTGTCTTGTGTTGTTTTGTCCTGTCCTGTCTTGTCTTGTCTTGTCATGTCTTGTCTTGTCTTGTCATGTCATATCGTGTGTTGTGTTGTTTTGTCTTGTCTTGTCTTGTCTTGTCTTGTCTTGTCTTGTCTTGTCTTGTCTTGTCTTGTCTTGTCTTGTCTTGTCTTGTCATGTCATGTCATGTCATATCGTGTGTTGTGTTGTTTTGTCTTGTCTTATTTTGTCTTGTCATGTCTTATCTTGTCTTGTCTTGTCTTGTCTTGTCTTGTCTTGTTTTGTCTTGTCTTGTCTTGTCTTGTCTTGTCTTGTCTTGTCTTGTCTTGTCTTGTCTTGTCTTGTCTTGTCTTGTCTTGTCTTGTCTTGTCTTGTCTTATCTTGTCTTGTCTTATCTTGTCTTGTCTTGTCTTGTCTTGTCTTGTCTTGTCTTGTCTTGTCTTGTCTTGTCTTGTCTTGTCTTGTCTTGTCTTGTCTTGTCTTGTCTTGTCTTGTCTTGTCTTGTCTTGTCTTGTCTTGTCTTGTCTTGTCTTGTCTTGTCTTGTCTTGTCTTGTCTTGTCTTGTCTTGTCTTGTCTTGTCTTGTCTTGTCTTGTCTTGTCTTGTCTTGTCTTGTCTTGTCTTGTCTTGTCTTGTCTTGTCTTGTCTTGTCTTGTCTTGTCTTGTCTTGTCTTGTCTTGTCTTGTCTTGTCTTGTCTTGTCTTGTCTTGTCTTGTCTTGTCATGTCGTGTGTTGTGTTGTTTTGTCTTGTCTTGTCTTGTCTTGTCATGTCGTGTGTTGTTTTGTTTTGTCTTGTCTTGTCCTGTCCTGACGTGTGTTGTGTTGTTTTGTCTTGTCTTGTGTTGTTTTGTCCTGTCCTGACGTGTGTTGTGTTGTTTTGTCTTGTCTTGTTTTGTCTTGTCCTGTCTTGTCTTGTCTTGTGATGTCATGTCATGTCGTGTGTTGTGTTGTTTTGTCTTGTCTTATCTTGTCTTGTCATGTCATGTCATGTCGTGTCTTGTGTTGTTTTGTCTTGTCTTGTTTTGTCTTGTCATGTCTTGTCTTGTCATGTCTTGTCTTGTCTTGTCTTGTCTTGTCTTGTCATGTCGTGTGTTGTGTTGTTTTGTCTTGTCTTGTCTTGTCTTGTCATGTCGTGTGTTGTGTTGTTTTGTCTTGTCTTGTGTTGTTTTGTCGTGTCATGTCTTGTCTTGTCTTGTCCTGTCCTGTCGTGTGTTGTGTTGTTTTGTCTTGTCTTGTGATGTCATGTCATGTCGTGTGTTGTGTTGTTTTGTCTTGTCTTATCTTGTCTTGTCATGTCATGTCATGTCGTGTCTTGTGTTGTTTTGTCTTGTCTTGTTTTGTCTTGTCATGTCTTGTCTTGTCATGTCTTGTCTTGTCTTGTCTTGTCTTGTCTTGTCATGTCGTGTGTTGTGTTGTTTTGTCTTGTCTTGTCTTGTCTTGTCATGTCGTGTGTTGTGTTGTTTTGTCTTGTCTTGTGTTGTTTTGTCGTGTCATGTCTTGTCTTGTCTTGTCCTGTCCTGTCGTGTGTTGTGTTGTTTTGTCTTGTCTTGTCATGTCATGTCATGTCGTGTCTTGTGTTGCTTTGTCTTGTCTTATCTTGTCTTGTCATGTCTTGTCTTGTCTTGTCTTGTCTTGTCTTGTCTTGTGTTGTCTTGTCTTGTCTTGTCATGTCTTGTCTTGTCTTGTCTTGTCTTGTTTTGTCTTGTCTTGTATTGTCTTGTCTTGTCTTGTCTTGTCTTGTCTTGTCATGTCATGTCATGTCATATCGTGTGTTGTGTTGTTTTGTCTTGTCATGTCTTATCTTGTCTTGTCTTGTCTTGTCTTGTCCTGTCCTGTCATGTCTTGTCTTGTCTTGTCTTGTTTTGTCTTGTCTTGTATTGTCTTGTCTTGTCTTGTCTTGTCTTGTCTTGTCTTGTCTTGTCTTGTCTTGTCTTGTCTGGTCTTGTCTTGTCATGTCTTATCTTGTCTTGTCTTGTATTGTCTTGTCTTGTCCTGTCCTGTCGTGTGTTGTTTTGTATTGTCTTGTCTTGTCTTGTTTTGTCTTGTCATGTCTTGTCTTGTCTTGTCTTGTCCTGTCCTGTCGTGTGTTGTGTTGTCTTGTCTTGTCCTGTCCTGACGTGTGTTGTCTTGTCTTGTCTTGTCTCGTCTTGTCTTGTCTTGTCTTGTCTTGTCTTGTCTTGTCCTGTCCTGTCTTGTCTTGTCTTGTCATGTCTTGTCTTGTCTTGTCTTGTCTTGTCTTGTCTTGTGTTGCCTCGTCTTGTCTTGTCTTGTCTTGTCCTGTCCTGCCGTGTGTTGTGTTGTTTTGTCTTGTCTTGCTTTGTCTTGTCATGTCTTATCTTGTCTTGTCATGTCTTGTCTTGTCTTGTCTTGTGTTGCCTCGTCTTGTCTTGTCTTGTCTTGTCCTGTCCTGCCGTGTGTTGTGTTGTTTTGTCTTGTCTTGCTTTGTCTTGTCATGTCTTATCTTGTCTTGTCATGTCTTGTCTTGTCTTGTCTTGTCTTGTCTTGTCTTGTCTTGTCATGTCTTGTCTTGTCTTGTCTTGTCTTGTATTGTATTGTCTTGTCTTGTCTTGTATTGTCTTGTCTTGTCTTGTCTTGGCTTGTCTTGTCTTGTCTTGTCTTGTCTTGTCTTGTCTTGTCTTGTCTTGTCTTGTCTTGTCATGTCATGTCATGTCATATCGTGTGTTGTGTTGTTTTGTCTTGTCTTATTTTGTCTTGTCATGTCTTATCTTGTCTTGTCTTGTCTTGTCATGTCTTATCTTGTCTTGTCTTGTCTTGTCTTGTCTTGTCTTGTTTTGTCTTGTCTTGTCTTGTCTTGTCTTGTCTTGTCTTGTCTTGTCTTGTCTTGTCTTATCTTGTCTTGTCTTGTCTTGTCTTGTCTTGTCTTGTCTTGTCTTGTCTTGTCTTGTCTTGTCTTGTCTTGTCTTGTCTTGTCTTGTCTTGTCTTGTCTTGTCTTGTCTTGTCTTGTCTTGTCTTGTCTTGTCTTGTCTTGTCTTGTCTTGTCTTGTCTTGTCTTGTCTTGTCTTGTCTTGTCTTGTCTTGTCTTGTCTTGTCTTGTCTTGTCTTGTCTTGTCTTGTCTTGTCTTGTCTTGTCTTGTCTTGTCTTGTCTTATCTTGTCTTGTCTTGTCTTGTCTTGTCTTGTCCTGTCCTGTCGTGTGTTGTTTTGTATTGTCTTGTCTTGTGTTGTTTTGTCGTGTCATGTCTTGTCTTGTCTTGTCTTGTCCTGTCCTGTCGTGTGTTGTGTTGTTTTGTCTTGTCTTGTCTTGTCTTGTCATGTCATGTCATGTCGTGTCTTGTGTTGCTTTGTCTTGTCTTGTCTTGTCTTGTCCTGTCCTGACGTGTGTTGTGTTGTTTTGTCTTGTCTTGTCTTGTCTTGTCATGTCGTGTGTTGTGTTGTTTTGTCTTGTCTTGTCTTGTCTTGTCTTGTCATATCGTGTGTTGTGTTGTTTTGTCTTGTCTTGTGTTGTTTTGTCGTGTCATGTCTTGTCTTGTCTTGTCCTGTCCTGTTGTGTGTTGTGTTGTTTTGTCTTGTCTTGTCATGTCATGTCGTGTCGTGTCTTGTGTTGCTTTGTCTTGTCTTATCTTGTCTTGTCATGTCTTGTCTTGTCTTGTCTTGTCTTGTCTTGTCTTGTCTTGTCTTGTCTTGTCTTGTCTTGTCTTGTCTTGTCTTGTCTTGTCTTGTCTTGTCTTGTCTTGTCTTGTCTTGTCTTGTCTTGTCTTGTCTTGTCTTGTCTTGTCTTGTCTTGTCTTGTCTTGTCCTGTCCTGTCGTGTGTTGTTTTGTATTGTCTTGTCTTGTGTTGTTTTGTCGTGTCATGTCTTGTCTTGTCTTGTCTTGTCCTGTCCTGTCGTGTGTTGTGTTGTTTTGTCTTGTCTTGTCTTGTCTTGTCATGTCATGTCATGTCGTGTCTTGTGTTGCTTTGTCTTGTCTTGTCTTGTCTTGTCCTGTCCTGACGTGTGTTGTGTTGTTTTGTCTTGTCTTGTCTTGTCTTGTCATGTCGTGTGTTGTGTTGTTTTGTCTTGTCTTGTCTTGTCTTGTCTTGTCATATCGTGTGTTGTGTTGTTTTGTCTTGTCTTGTGTTGTTTTGTCGTGTCATGTCTTGTCTTGTCTTGTCCTGTCCTGTTGTGTGTTGTGTTGTTTTGTCTTGTCTTGTCATGTCATGTCGTGTCGTGTCTTGTGTTGCTTTGTCTTGTCTTATCTTGTCTTGTCATGTCTTGTCTTGTCTTGTCTTGTCTTGTCTTGTCTTGTCTTGTCTTGTCTTGTCTTGTCTTGTCTTGTCTTGTCTTGTCTTGTCTTGTCTTGTCTTGTCTTGTCTTGTCTTGTCTTGTCTTGTCTTGTCTTGTCTTGTCTTGTCTTGTCTTGTCTTGTCTTGTCTTGTCTTGTCTTGTCCTGTCCTGTCTTGTCTTGTCTTGTCATATCTTGTCTTGTCTTGTCTTGTCTTGTCTTGTCTTGTCTTGTCTTGTCTTGTCTTGTCTTGTCTTGTCTTGTCTTGTCTTGTCTTGTCTTGTCTTACTTTGTCTTGTCATGTCTTATCTTGTCTTGTCTTGTATTGTCTTGTCCTGTCCTGTCGTGTGTTGTTTTGTATTGTCTTGTCTTGTGTTGTTTTGTCGTGTCATGTCTTGTCTTGTCTTGTCCTGTCGTGTGTTGTGTTGTTTTGTCTTGTCTTGTCTTGTCTTGTCATGTCATGTCATGTCGTGTCTTGTGTTGTTCTGTCTTGTCTTGTTTTGTCTTGTCATGTCTTGTCTTGTCTTGTCTTGTCTTGTCTTGTCTTGTCTTGTCTTGTCTTGTCTTGTCTTGTCTTGTCTTGTCTTGTCCTGTCCTGACGTGTGTTGTCTTGTCTTGTCTTGTCTCGTCTTGTCTTGTCTTGTCTTGTCTTGTCCTGTCCTGTCTTGTCTTGTCTTGTCATGTCTTGTCTTGTCTTGTCTTGTCTTGTCTTGTCTTGTGTTGCCTCGTCTTGTCTTGTCTTGTCTTGTCCTGTCCTGCCGTGTGTTGTGTTGTTTTGTCTTGTCTTGCTTTGTCTTGTCATGTCTTATCTTGTCTTGTCATGTCTTGTCTTGTCTTGTCTTGTGTTGCCTCGTCTTGTCTTGTCTTGTCTTGTCCTGTCCTGCCGTGTGTTGTGTTGTTTTGTCTTGTCTTGCTTTGTCTTGTCATGTCTTATCTTGTCTTGTCATGTCTTGTCTTGTCTTGTCTTGTCTTGTCTTGTCTTGTCTTGTCATGTCTTGTCTTGTCTTGTCTTGTCTTGTATTGTATTGTCTTGTCTTGTCTTGTATTGTCTTGTCTTGTCTTGTCTTGTCTTGTCTTGTCTTGTCTTGTCTTGTCTTGTCTTGTCTTGTCTTGTCTTGTCTTGTCTTGTCTTGTCTTGTCTTGTCTTGTCTTGTCTTGTCTTGTCATGTCATGTCATATCGTGTGTTGTGTTGTTTTGTCTTGTCTTATTTTGTCTTGTCATGTCTTATCTTGTCTTGTCTTGTCTTGTCTTGTCTTGTCTTGTTTTGTCTTGTCTTGTCTTGTCTTGTCTTGTCTTGTCTTGTCTTGTCTTGTCTTGTCTTGTCTTGTCTTGTCTTGTCTTGTCTTGTCTTGTCTTGTCTTGTCTTGTCTTATCTTGTCTTGTCTTGTCTTGTCTTGTCTTGTCTTGTCTTGTCTTGTCTTGTCTTGTCTTGTCTTGTCTTGTCTTGTCTTGTCTTGTCTTGTCTTGTCTTGTCTTGTCTTGTCTTGTCTTGTCTTGTCTTGTCTTGTCTTGTCTTGTCTTGTCTTGTCTTGTCTTGTCTTGTCTTGTCTTGTCTTGTCTTGTCTTGTCTTGCCTTGTCTTGTCTTGTCCTGTCCTGTCGTGTGTTGTGTTGTTTTGTCTTGTCTTGTCATGTCATGCCATGTCGTGTCTTGTGTTGCTTTGTCTTGTCTTGTCTTGTCTTGTCATGTCGTGTGTTGTGTTGTTTTGTCTTGTCTTGTTGTGTATTGTCATGTCTTATATTGTCTTGTCTTGTCTTGTCTTGTCATGTCATATCATGTCGTGTGTTGTGTTGTTTTGTCTTGTCTTGTCTTGTCTTGTCTTGTCTTGTCTTGTGTTGTCTTGTCTTGTCTTGCCTTATCTTGCCTTGTCTTGTCTTGTCTGGTCTTGTCTTGTCTTGTCTTGTCTTGTCATGTCTTGTCTTGTCTTGTTTTGTCTTGTCTTGTATTGTCTTGTTTTCTCATGTAATGTCATGTCGTGTGTTGTGTTGTTTTGTCTTGTCTTGTGTTGTTTTGTCGTGTCATGTCTTGTCTTGTCTTGTCTTGTCCTGTCCTGTCGTGTGTTGAGTTGTTTTGTCTTGTCTTGTCATGTCATGTCATGTCGTGTCTTGTGTTGCTTTGTCTTGTCTTGTCTTGTCATGTCGTGTGTTGTGTTGTTTTGTCTTGTCTTGTTGTGTATTGTCATGTCTTATATTGTCTTGTCTTGTCTTGTCTTGTCATGTCATGTCATGTCGTGTGTTGTGTTGTTTTGTCTTGTTTTGTCTTGTCTTGTCTTGTCTTGTCTTGTCTTGTCTTGTCTTGTCTTGTCATGTCGTGTGTTGTGTTGTTTTGTCTTGTCTTGTGTTGTTTTGTCGTGTCATGTCTTGTCTTGTCTTGTCCTGTCATGTCCTGTCCTGTCGTGTGTTGTGTTGTTTTGTCTTGTCTTGTCTTGTCTTGTCTTGTCTTGTCTTGTCTTGTCTTGTCTTGTCTTGTCATGTCGTGTGTTGTGTTGTTTTGTCTTGTTTTGTCTTGTCTTGTCTTGTCTTGTCTTGTCTTGTCTTGTCTTGTCTTGTCTTGTCTTGTCTTGTCATGTCGTGTGTTGTGTTGTTTTGTCTTGTCTTGTGTTGTTTTGTCGTGTCATGTCTTGTCTTGTCTTGTCTTGTCTTGTCCTGTCCTGTCGTGTGTTGTGTTGTTTTGTCTTGTCTTGTCTTGTCTTGTCTTGTCTTGTCTTGTCTTGTCTTGTCTTGTCTTGTCTTGTCTTGTCTTGTCTTGTCTTGTCTTGTCTTGTCTTGTCTTGTCTTGTCTTGTCTTGTCTTGTCTTGTCTTGTCTTGTCTTGTCTTGTCTTGTCTTGTCTTGTCTTGTCTTGTCTTGTCTTGTCTTGTCTTGTCTTGTCTTGTCTTGTCTTGTCTTGTCTTGTCTTGTCTTGTCTTGTCTTGTCTTGTCTTGTCTTGTCTTGTCTTGTCTTGTCTTGTCTTGTCTTGTCTTGTCTTGTCTTGTCTTGTCTTGTCTTGTCTTGTCTTGTCTTGTCTTGTCTTGTCTTGTCTTGTCTTGTCTTGTCTTGTCTTGTCTTGTCTTGTCTTGTCTTGTCTTGTCTTGTCTTGTCTTGTCTTGTCTTGTCTTGTCTTGTCTTGTCTTGTCTTGTCTTGTCTTGTCTTGTCTTGTCTTGTCTTGTCTTGTCTTGTCTTGTCTTGTCTTGTCTTGTCTTGTCTTGTCTTGTCTTGTCTTGTCTTGTCTTGTCTTGTCTTGTCTTGTCTTGTCTTGTCTTGTCTTGTCTTGTCATGTCTTGTCTTGTCTTGTCTTGTTTTGTCTTGTCTTGTATTGTCTTGTTTTCTCATGTAATGTAATATCGTGTGTTGTGTTGTTTTGTCTTGTCTTGTGTTGTTTTGTCGTGTCATGTCTTGTCTTGTCTTGTCTTGTCTTGTCCTGTCCTGTCGTGTGTTGTGTTGTTTTGTCTTGTCTTGTCCTGTCCTGACGTGTGTTGTGTTGTTTTGTCTTGTCTTGTGTTGTTTTGTCCTGTCCTGACGTGTGTTGTGTTGTTTTGTCTTGTCTTGTTTTGTCTTGTCTTGTCATGTCGTGTGTTGTGTTGTTTTGTCTTGTCTTGTCTTGTCTTGTCTTGTCATGTCATGTCGTGTGTTGTGTTGTTTTGTCTTGTCTTATCTTGTCTTGTCATGTCATGTCATGTCGTGTCTTGTGTTGTTTTGTCTTGTCTTGTCTTGTTTTGTCTTGTCATGTCTTGTCTTGTCATGTCTTGTCTTGTCTTGTCTTGTCTTGTCTTGTCATGTCGTGTGTTGTGTTGTTTTGTCTTGTCTTGTCTTGTCTTGTCTTGTCTTGTCATGTCGTGTGTTGTGTTGTTTTGTCTTGTCTTGTGTTGTTTTGTCGTGTCATGTCTTGTCTTGTCTTGTCCTATCCTGTCGTGTGTTGTGTTGTTTTGTCTTGTCTTGTCATGTCATGTCATGTCGTGTCTTGTGTTGCTTTGTCTTGTCTTATCTTGTCTTGTCATGTCTTGTCTTGTCTTGTCTTGTCTTGTCTTGTGTTGTCTTGTCTTGTCTTGTCTTGTTTTGTCTTGTCTTGTATTGTCTTGTCTTGTCTTGTCTTGTCTTGTCTTGTCTGGTCTTGTCTTGTCTTGTCTTGTCTTGTCTTGTCTTGTCATGTCATGTCATGTCATATCGTGTGTTGTGTTGTTTTGTCTTGTCATGTCTTATCTTGTCTTGTCTTGTCTTGTCTTGTCTTGTCTTGTCTTGTCTTGTCTGGTCTTGTCTTGCTTTGTCTTGTCATGTCTTATCTTGTCTTGTCTTGTCTTGTCTTGTCCTGTCCTGTCATGTCTTGTCTTGTCTTGTCTTGTTTTGTCTTGTCTTGTATTGTCTTGTCTTGTCTTGTCTTGTCTTGTCTTGTCTTGTCTGGTCTTGTCTTGTCATGTCTTATCTTGTCTTGTCTTGTCTTGTCTTGTCTTGTCCTGTCCTGTCGTGTGTTGTTTTGTATTGTCTTGTCTTGTGTTGTTTTGTCGTGTCATGTCATGTCTTGTCTTGTCTTGTCTTGTCTTGTCCTGTCCTGTCGTGTGTTGTGTTGTTTTGTCTTGTCTTGTCTTGTCTTGTCATGTCATGTCATGTCGTGTCTTGTGTTGCTTTGTCTTGTCTTGTCTTGTCTTGTCCTGTCCTGACGTGTGTTGTGTTGTTTTGTCTTGTCTTGTCTTGTCATGTCGTGTGTTGTGTTGTTTTGTCTTGTCTTGTCTTGTCTTGTCATATCGTGTGTTGTGTTGTTTTGTCTTGTCTTGTGTTGTTTTGTCGTGTCATGTCTTGTCTTGTCTTGTCCTGTCCTGTCGTGTGTTGTGTTGTTTTGTCTTGTCTTGTCATGTCATGTCGTGTCGTGTCTTGTGTTGCTTTGTCTTGTCTTATCTTGTCTTGTCATGTCTTGTCTTGTCTTGTCTTGTCTTGTCTTGTCTTGTCTTGTCTTGTCTTGTCTTGTCTTGTCTTGTCTTGTCTTGTCTTGTCTTGTCTTGTCTTGTCTTGTCTTGTCTTGTCTTGTCTTGTCTTGTCTTGTCTTGTCTTGTCTTGTCTTGTCTTGTCTTGTCTTGTCTTGTCTTGTCTTGTCTTGTCTTGTCTTGTCTTGTCTTGTCTTGTCTTGTCTTGTCTTGTCTTGTCTTGTCTTGTCTTGTCTTGTCTTGTCTTGTCTTGTCTTGTCTTGTCTTGTCTTGTCTTGTCTTGTCTTGTCTTGTCTTGTCTTGTCTTGTCTTGTCTTGTCTTGTCTTGTCTAGTCTAGTCTTGTCTTGTCTTGTCTTGTCTTGTCTTGTCTTGTCTTGTCTTGTCTTGTCTTGTCTTGTCTTGTCTTGTCTTGTCTTGTCTTGTCTTGTCTTGTCTTGTCTTGTCTTGTCTTGTCTTGTCTTGTCTTGTCTTGTCCTGTCCTGTCTTGTCTTGTCTTGTCATATCTTGTCTTGTCTTGTCTTGTCTTGTCTTGTCTTGTCTTACTTTGTCTTGTCATGTCTTATCTTGTCTTGTCTTGTCTTGTCTTGTCCTGTCCTGTCGTGTGTTGTTTTGTATTGTCTTGTCTTGTGTTGTTTTGTCGTGTCATGCCTTGTCTTGTCTTGTCTTGTCTTGTCATGTCATGTCATGTCATGTCTTGTGTTGTTCTGTCTTGTCTTGTTTTGTCTTGTCATGTCTTGTCTTGTCTTGTCTTGTCTTGTCTTGTCTTGTCTTGTCTCGTCTTGTCTTGTCTTGTCTTGTCTTGTCCTGTCCTGACGTGTGTTGTCTTGTCTTGTCTTGTCTCGTCTTGTCTTGTCTTGTCTTGTCTTGTCCTGTCCTGTCTTGTCTTGTCTTGTCATGTCTTGTCTTGTCTTGTCTTGTCTTGTCTTGTGTTGCCTCGTCTTGTCTTGTCTTGTCTTGTCCTGTCCTGCCGTGTGTTGTGTTGTTTTGTCTTGTCTTGCTTTGTCTTGTCATGTCTTATCTTGTCTTGTCATGTCTTGTCTTGTCTTGTCTTGTCTTGTCTTGTCTTGTCTTGTCATGTCTTGTCTTGTCTTGTCTTGTCTTGTATTGTATTGTCTTGTCTTGTCTTGTATTGTCTTGTCTTGTCTTGTCTTGTCTTGTCTTGTCTTGTCTTTTCTTGTCTTGTCTTGTCTTGTCTTGTCTTGTCTTGTCTTGTCTTGTCTTGTCTTGTCTTGTCTTGTCTTGTCTTGTCTTGTCTTGTCTTGTCTTGTCCTGTCCTGTCATGTGTTGTGTTGTTTTGTCTTGTCTTGTATTGTATTGTCTTGTCTTGTCTTGTATTGTCATGTCGTGTGTTGTGTTGTTTTGTCTTGTCTTGCTGTGTATTGTCATGTCTTATATTGTCTTGTTTTGTCTTGTCTTGTCTTGTTTTATGTTGTCTTGTTTTGTCATGTAATGTCATGTCGTGTGTTGTGTTGTTTTGTCTTGTCTTGTGTTGTTTTGTCGTGTCATGTCTTGTCTTGTCTTGTCTTGTCCTGTCCTGTCATGTGTTGTGTTGTTTTGTCTTGTCTTGTATTGTATTGTCTTGTCTTGTCTTGTATTGTCATGTCGTGTGTTGTGTTGTTTTGTCTTGTCTTGCTGTGTATTGTCATGTCTTATATTGTCTTGTTTTGTCTTGTCTTGTCATGTCATGTCATGTCGTGTGTTGTGTTGTTTTGTCTTGTCTTGTTTTGTCTTCTCATGTCATGTCTTGTCTTGTCTTGTTCTGTCTTGTCATGTCTTGTCTTGTCTTGTCTTGTCTTGTCTTGTCTTGTCTTGTCTTGTCTTGTCTTGTCTTGTCTTGTCTTGTCTTGTCTTGTCTTGTCTTCTCTTGTCTTGTCATGTCTTGTCTTGTCTTGTTTTGTCTTATCTTGTATTGTCTTGTCTTGTCTTGTCTTGTCCTGTCTTGTCTTGTCTTGTCTTGTCTTGTCCTGTCCTGTCTTGTCTTGTCTTGTCTTGTCATGTCTTGTCTTGTCATGTCTTGTCTTGTCTTGTCTTGTCTTGTCTTGTCATGTTTCGTCTTGTCCTGTCCTGTCTTGTCTTGTCTTGTCATGTCTTGTCTTGTCCTGTCCTGTCCTGTCTTGTCTTGTCATGTCTTGTCTTGTCTTGTCTTGTCTTGTCTTGTCTTGTCTTGTCTTGCCGTGTCTTGTCTTGTCTTGTCTTGTCTTGTCTTGTCTTGTCTTGTCTTGTCTTGTCTTGTCTTGTCTTGTCTTGTCTTGTCTTGTCTTGTCTTGTCTTGTCTTGTCTTGTCTTGTCTTGTCTTGTCTTGTCTTGTCTCGTCTTGTCTTGTCTTGTCTTGTCTTGTCTTGTCTTGTCTTGTCTTGTCTTGTCTTGTCTTGTCTTGTCTTGTCTTGTCTTGTCTTGTCTTGTCTTGTCTTGTCTTGTCTTGTCTTGTTTTGTCTGGTCATGTCTTGTCTTGTCTTGTCTTGTCATGTCTTGTCTTGTCTTGTCTTGTCTTGTCTTGTCTTGTCATGTCTTGTCTTGTCTTGTTTTGTCTTGTCTTGTATTGTCTTGTCTTGTCTTGTCTTGTCTTGTCTTGTCTTGTCTTGTCTTGTCATGTCGTGTGTTGTGTTGTTTTGTCTTGTCTTGTGTTGTTTTGTCGTGTCATGTCTTGTCTTGTCTTGTCTTGTCCTGTCCTGTCGTGTGTTGTGTTGTTTTGTCTTGTCTTGTCATGTCATGTCATGTCGTGCCTTGTCTTGTCTTGTCTTGTCTTGTCTTGTCTTGTCTTGTCTTGTCTTGTCTTGTCTTGTCTTGTCTTGTCTTGTCTTGTCCTGTCTTGTCTTGTCTTGTCTTGTCTTGTCTTACTTTGTCTTGTCATGTCTTATCTTGTCTTGTCTTGTCTTGTCTTGTCTTGTCCTGTCCTGTCGTGTGTTGTTTTGTATTGTCTTATCTTGTCTTGTCTTGTCTAGTCTTGTCTTGTCTTGTCTTGTCATGTCATGTCGTGTCTTGTGTTGCTTTGTCTTGTCTTGTCTTGTCTTGTCTTGTCATGTCTTGTCTTGTCTTGTCTTGTCTTGTCTTGTCTTGTCTTGTCTTGTCTTGTCCTGTCCTGTCTTGTCTTGTCTTGTCTTGTCATGTTTTGTCTTGTCCTGTCCTCTCTTGTCTTGTCTTGCCATGTCTTGTCTTGTCTTGTCCTGTCCTGTCTTGTCTTGTCTTGTCATGTCTTGTCTTGTCTTGTCTTGTCTTGTCTTGTCTTGTCTTGTCTTGTCTTGTCTTGTCTTGTCTTGTCTTGTCTTGTCTTGTCTTGTCTGGTCTTGTCTTGTCTTGTCTTGTCTTGTTTTGTCTTGTCTTGTCTTGTCTTGTCTTGTCTTGTCTTGTCTTGTCTTATCTTGTCATGTCTTGTCTTGTCTTGTCTTGTTTTGTCTGGTCATGTCTTGTTTTGTCTTGTCTTGTATTGTCTTGTCTTGTCTTGTCTTGTCCTGTCTTGTCTTGTCTTGTCTTGTTTTGTCCTGTCCTGTCTTGTCTTGTCTTGTCTTGTCTTGTCCTGTCCTGACGTGTGTTGTGTTGTTTTGTCTTGTCTTGTATTGTCTTGTTTTCTCAAGTAATGTCATGTCGTGTGTTGTGTTGTTTTGTCATGTCTTGTCTTGTCTTGTCTTGTCCTGTCCTGACGTGTGTTTTGTTGTTTTGTCTTGTCATGTCTTGTCTTGTCTTGTGATGTCATGTCATGTCGTGTGTTGTGTTGTTTTGTCTTGTCTTGTCATGTCGTGTATTGTGTTGTTTTGTCTTGTCTTGCTGTGTATTGTCATGTCTTATATTGTCTTGTCTTGTCTTGTCATGTCATGTCATGTCGTGTGTTGTGTTGTTTTGTCTTGTCTTGTCTTGTCTTGTTTTGTCTTGTCATGTCTTGTCTTGTCTTGTCTTGTCTTGTTTTGTCTTGCCCTGTCCTGTTGTGTGTTGTGTTGTTTTGTCTTGTCTTGTCTTGTCCTGTCCTGACGTGTGTTGTCTTGTCTTGTCTTGTCTTGTCATGTCTTGTCTTGTCTTGTCCTGTCCTGTCTTGTCTTGTCTTGTCATGTTTTGTCTTGTCCTGTCCTGTTTTGTCTTGTCTTGTCATGTCTTGTCTTGTCTTGTCCTGTCCTGTCTTGTCTTGTCTTGTCATGTCTTGTCTTGTCTTGTCTTGTCTTGTCTTGTCTTGTCTTGTCTTGTCTTGTCTTGTCTTGTCTTGTCTTGTCTTGTCTTGTCTTGTCTTGTCTTGTCTTGTCTTGTCTTGTCTTGTCTTGTCTTGTAATGTCATGTCATGTCATATCGTGTATTGTGTTGTTTTGTCTTGTCTTATTTTGTCTTGTCATGTCTTATCTAGTCTTGTCTTGTCTTGTCTTGTCTTGTCTTGTCTTGTCTTGTCTTGTCTTGTCTTGTCTTGTCTTGTCTTGTCTTGTCTTGTCTGGTCTTGTCTTGTCTTGTCTTGTCTTTTCCTGTCCTGTCGTGTGTTGTGTTGTTTTGTCTTGTCTTGTCTTGTCTTGTCATGTCGTGTGTTGTGTTGTTTTGTCTTGTCTTGTGTTGTTTTGTCGTGTCATGTCTTGTCTTGTCTTGTCTTGTCCTGTCCTGTCGTGTGTTGTGTTGTTTTGTCTTGTCTTGTCATGTCATGTCATGTCGTGTCTTGTCTTGTCTTGTCTTGTCTTGTCTTGTCTTGACTTGTCTTGTCTTGTCTTGTCTTGTCTTGTCTTGTCTTGTCCTGTCTTGTCTTGTCTTGTCTTGTCTTGTCTTACTTTGTCTTGTCATGTCTTATCTTGTCTTGTCTTGTCTTGTCTTGTCCTGTCCTGTCGTGTGTTGTTTTGTATTGTCTTATCTTGTGTTGTTCTGTCTTGTCTTGTCTTGTCTTGTCTTGTCTTGTCTTGTCCTGTCTTGTCTTGTCTTGTCTTGTCTTGTCTTACTTTGTCTTGTCATGTCTTATCTTGTCTTGTCTTGTCTTGTCTTGTCCTGTCCTGTCGTGTGTTGTGTTGTTTTGTCTTGTCTTGTTTTGTCTTGTCTTGTCATGTCATGTCATGTCGTGTCTTGTGTTGTTTTGTCTTGTCTTGTTTTGTCTTGTCATGTCTTGTCTTGTCTTGTCTTGTCTTGTCTTGTCATGTTTTGTCTTGTCCTGTCCTGTCTTGTCTTGTCATGTCTTGTCTTGTCTTGTCCTGTCCTGTCTTGTCTTGTCTTGTCATGTCTTGTCTTGTCTTGTCTTGTCTTGTCTTGTCTTGTCTTGTCTTGTCTTGTCTTGTCTTGTCTTGTCTTGTCTTGTCTTGTCTTGTCTTGTCTTGTCTTGTCTTGTCTTGTCTTGTCTTGTCTTGTCTTGTCTTGTCTTGTCTTGTCTTGTCTTGTCTTGTCATGTCTTATCTTGTCTTGTCATGTCTTGTCATGTCTTATCTTGTCTTGTCATGTCTTGTCATGTCGTGTGTTGTGTTGTTTTGTCTTGTCTTGCTGTGTATTGTCATGTCTTATATTGTCTTGTTTTGTCTTGTCTTGTCATGTCATGTCATGTCGTGTCTTGTGTTGCTTTGTCTTGTCTTGTCTTGTCTTGTCATGTCGTGTGTTGTGTTGTTTTGTCTTGTCTTGTTGTGTATTGTCATGTCTTATATTGTCTTGTCTTGTCTTGTCTTGTCATGTCATGTCGTGTGTTGTGTTGTTTTGTCTTGTCTTGTTTTGTCTTGTCCTGTCCTGTTGTGTGTTGTGTTGTTTTGTCTTGTCTTGTCTTGTCCTGTCCTGACGTTTGTTGTCTTGTCTTGTCTTGTCTTGTCATGTCTTGTCTTGTCTTGTCTTGTCTTGTCTTGTCTTGTCTTGTCTTGTCCTGTCCTGTCTTGTCTTGTCTTGTCTTGTCTTGTCTTGTCTTGTCTTGTCCTGTCTTGTCTTGTCTTGTCTTGTCTTGTCTTACTTTGTCTTGTCATGTCTTGTCTTGTCTTGTCTTGTCATGTCTTATCTTGTCTTGTCATGTCTTGTCATGTCTTATCTTGTCTTGTCATGTCTTGTCTTGTCTTGTCTTGTCTTATCTTGTCATGTCTTGTCTTGTCTTGTCTTGTCTTGTCCTGTTGTGTGTTGTGTTGTTTTGTCTTGTCTTGTCTTGTCTTGTCTTGTCTTGTCTTGTCTTATCTTGTCATGTCTTGTCTTGTCTTGTCTTGTGATGTCATGTCGTGTGTTGTCTTGTCTTGTCTTGTCTTGTCTTGTCTTGTCTTGTCTTGTCTTGTCTTGTCTTGTCTTGTCTTGTCTTGTCTTGTCTTGTCTTGTCTTGTCTTGTCTTGTCTTGTCTTGTCTTGTCTTGTCTTGTCTTGTCTTGTCTTGTCTTGTCTTGTCTTGTCTTGTCTTGTCATGTCTTATCTTGTCTTGTCATGTCTTGTCATGTCTTACCTTGTCTTGTCATGTCTTGTCATGTCTTGTCATGTCGTGTGTTGTGTTGTTTTGTCTTGTCTTGCTGTGTATTGTCATGTCTTATATTGTCTTGTTTTGTCTTGTCTTGTCATGTCATGTCATGTCGTGTCTTGTGTTGCTTTGTCTTGTCTTGTCTTGTCTTGTCATGTCGTGTGTTGTGTTGTTTTGTCTTGTCTTGTTGTGTATTGTCATGTCTTGTCTTGTCTTGTCTTGTCTTGTCTTGTCATGTTGTGTGTTGTGTTGTTTTGTCTTGTCTTGTGTTGTTTTGTCGTGTCATGTCTTGTCTTGTCCTGTCCTGTCGTGTGTTGTGTTGTTTTGTCTTGTCTTGTCATGTCATGTCATGTCGTGTCTTGTCTTGTCTTGTCTTGTCTTGTCTTGTCTTGTCTTGTCTTGTCTTGTCTTGTCTTGTCTTGTCTTGTCCTGTCTTGTCTTGTCTTGTCTTGTCTTACTTTGACTTGTCATGTCTTATCTTGTCTTGTCTTGTCTTGTCTTGTCCTGTCCTGTCGTGTGTTGTTTTGTATTGTCTTATCTTGTGTTGTTCTGTCGTGTCATGTCTTGTCTTGTCTTGTCTTGTCCTGTCCTGTCGTGTGTTGTGTTGTTTTGTCTTGTCTTGTCTTGTCTTGTCTTGTCATGTCATGTCATGTCGTGTCTTGTGTTGTTTTGTCTTGTCTTGTTTTGTCTTGTCATGTCTTGTCTTGTCTTGTCTTGTCATGTTTTGTCTTGTCCTGTCCTGTCTTGTCTTGTCATGTCTTGTCTTGTCTTGTCCTGTCCTGTCTTGTCTTGTCTTGTCATGTCTTGTCTTGTCTTGTCTTGTCTTGTCTTGTCTTGTCTTGTCTTGTCTTGTCTTGTCTTGTCTTGTCTTGTCTTGTCTTGTCTTGTCTTGTCTTGTCTTGTCTTGTCTTGTCTTGTCATGTCTTATCTTGTCTTGTCATGTCTTGTCATGTCGTGTGTTGTGTTGTTTTGTCTTGTCTTGCTGTGTATTGTCATGTCTTATATTGTCTTGTCTTGTCCTGTCCTGTCTTGTCTTGTCTTGTCATGTCTTGTCTTGTCTTGTCTTGTCTTGTCTTGTCTTGTCTTGTCTTGTCTTGTCTTGTCTTGTCTTGTCTGGTCTTGTCTTGTCTTGTCTTGTCTTGTTTTGTCTTGTCTTGTCTTGTCTTGTCTTGTCTTGTCTTGTCTTGTCTTATCTTGTCATGTCTTGTCTTGTCTTGTCTTGTTTTGTCTGGTCATGTCTTGTTTTGTCTTGTCTTGTATTGTCTTGTCTTGTCTTGTCTTGTCCTGTCTTGTCTTGTCTTGTCTTGTCTTGTCCTGTCCTGTCTTGTCTTGTCTTGTCTTGTCTTGCCCTGTCCTGACGTGTGTTGTGTTGTTTTGTCTTGTCTTGTATTGTCTTGTTTTCTCAAGTAATGTCATGTCGTGTGTTGTGTTGTTTTGTCATGTCTTGTCTTGTCTTGTCTTGTCCTGTCCTGACGTGTGTTTTGTTGTTTTGTCTTGTCATGTCTTGTCTTGTCTTGTGATGTCATGTCATGTCGTGTGTTGTGTTGTTTTATCTTGTCTTGTCATGTCGTGTATTGTGTTGTTTTGTCTTGTCTTGCTGTGTATTGTCATGTCTTATATTGTCTTGTCTTGTCTTGTCATGTCATGTCATGTCGTGTGTTGTGTTGTTTTGTCTTGTCTTGTCTTGTCTTGTTTTGTCTTGTCATGTCTTGTCTTGTCTTGTCTTGTCTTGTTTTGTCTTGCCCTGTCCTGTTGTGTGTTGTATTGTTTTGTCTTGTCTTGTCTTGTCCTGTCCTGACGTGTGTTGTCTTGTCTTGTCTTGTCTTGTCTTGTCATGTCTTGTCTTGTCTTGTCCTGTCCTGTCTTGTCTTGTCTTGTCATGTTTTGTCTTGTCCTGTCCTGTTTTGTCTTGTCTTGTCATGTCTTGTCTTGTCTTGTCCTGTCCTGTCTTGTCTTGTCTTGTCATGTCTTGTCTTGTCTTGTCTTGTCTTGTCTTGTCTTGTCTTGTCTTGTCTTGTCTTGTCTTGTCTTGTCTTGTCTTGTCTTGTCTTGTCTTGTCTTGTCTTGTCTTGTCTTGTCTTGTCTTGTAATGTCATGTCATGTCATATCGTGTATTGTGTTGTTTTGTCTTGTCTTATTTTGTCTTGTCATGTCTTATCTTGTCTTGTCTTGTCTTGTCTTGTCTTGTCTTGTCTTGTCTTGTCATGTTTTGTCTTGTCCTGTCCTGTCTTGTCTTGTCATGTCTTGTCTTGTCTTGTCCTGTCCTGTCTTGTCTTGTCTTGTCATGTCTTGCCTTGTCTTGTCTTGTCTTGTCTTGTCTTGTCTTGTCTTGTCTTGTCTTGTCTTGTCTTGTCTTGTCTTGTCTTGTCTTGTCTTGTCTTGTCTTGTCTTGTCTTGTCTTGTCTTGTCATGTCTTATCTTGTCTTGTCATGTCTTGTCATGTCGTGTGTTGTGTTGTTTTGTCTTGTCTTGCTGTGTATTGTCATGTCTTATATTGTCTTGTCTTGTCCTGTCCTGTCTTGTCTTGTCTTGTCATGTCTTGTCTTGTCTTGTCTTGTCTTGTCTTGTCTTGTCTTGTCTTGTCTTGTCTTGTCTTGTCTGGTCTTGTCTTGTCTTGTCTTGTTTTGTCTTGTCTTGTCTTGTCTTGTCTTGTCTTGTCTTGTCTTGTCTTGTCTTATCTTGTCATGTCTTGTCTTGTCTTGTCTTGTTTTGTCTGGTCATGTCTTGTTTTGTCTTGTCTTGTCTTGTCCTGTCTTGTCTTGTCTTGTCTTGTCTTGTCCTGTCCTGTCTTGTCTTGTCTTGTCTTGTCTTGCCCTGTCCTGACGTGTGTTGTGTTGTTTTGTCTTGTCTTGTATTGTCTTGTTTTCTCAAGTAATGTCATGTCGTGTGTTGTGTTGTTTTGTCATGTCTTGTCTTGTCTTGTCTTGTCCTGTCCTGACGTGTGTTTTGTTGTTTTGTCTTGTCATGTCTTGCCTTGTCTTGTGATGTCATGTCATGTCGTGTGTTGTGTTGTTTTATCTTGTCTTGTCATGTCGTGTATTGTGTTGTTTTGTCTTGTCTTGCTGTGTATTGTCATGTCTTATATTGTCTTGTCTTGTCTTTTCATGTCATGTCATGTCGTGTGTTGTGTTGTTTTGTCTTGTCTTGCTGTGTATTGTCATGTCTTATATTGTCTTGTCTTGTCCTGTCCTGTCTTGTCTTGTCTTGTCATGTCTTGTCTTGTCTTGTCTTGTCTTGTCTTGTCTTGTCTTGTCTTGTCTGGTCTTGTCTTGTCTTGTCTTGTTTTGTCTTGTCTTGTCTTGTCTTGTCTTGTCTTGTCTTGTCTTGTCTTATCTTGTCATGTCTTGTCTTGTCTTGTCTTGTTTTGTCTGGTCATGTCTTGTTTTGTCTTGTCTTGTCTTGTCCTGTCTTGTCTTGTCTTGTCTTGTCTTGTCCTGTCCTGTCTTGTCTTGTCTTGTCTTGTCTTGCCCTGTCCTGACGTGTGTTGTGTTGTTTTGTCTTGTCTTGTATTGTCTTGTTTTCTCAAGTAATGTCATGTCGTGTGTTGTGTTGTTTTGTCATGTCTTGTCTTGTCTTGTCTTGTCCTGTCCTGACGTGTGTTTTGTTGTTTTGTCTTGTCATGTCTTGCCTTGTCTTGTGATGTCATGTCATGTCGTGTGTTGTGTTGTTTTATCTTGTCTTGTCATGTCGTGTATTGTGTTGTTTTGTCTTGTCTTGCTGTGTATTGTCATGTCTTATATTGTCTTGTCTTGTCTTGTCATGTCATGTCATGTCGTGTGTTGTGTTGTTTTGTCTTGTCTTGTCTTGTCTTGTTTTGTCTTGTCATGTCTTGTCTTGTCTTGTCTTGTCTTGTTTTGTCTTGCCCTGTCCTGTTGTGTGTTGTGTTGTTTTGTCTTGTCTTGTCTTGTCCTGTCCTGACGTGTGTTGTCTTGTCTTGTCTTGTCTTGTCATGTCTTGTCTTGTCTTGTCCTGTCCTGTCTTGTCTTGTCTTGTCATGTTTTGTCTTGTCCTGTCCTGTTTTGTCTTGTCTTGTCATGTCTTGTCTTGTCTTGTCCTGTCCTGTCTTGTCTTGTCTTGTCATGTCTTGTCTTGTCTTGTCTTGTCTTGTCTTGTCTTGTCTTGTCTTGTCTTGTCTTGTCTTGTCTTGTCTTGTCTTGTCTTGTCTTGTCTTGTCTTGTCTTGTCTTGTCTTGTAATGTCATGTCATGTCATATCGTGTATTGTGTTGTTTTGTCTTGTCTTATTTTGTCTTGTCATGTCTTATCTTGTCTTGTCTTGTCTCGTCTTGTCTTGTCTTGTCTTGTCTTGTCTTGTCTTGTCTTGTCTTGTCTTGTCTTGTCTTGTCTTGTCTTGTCTTGTCTTGTCTTGTCTTGTCTTGTCTTGTCTGGTCTTGTCTTGTCTTGTCTTGTCTTGTCCTGTCCTGTCGTGTGTTGTGTTGTTTTGTCTTGTCTTGTCTTGTCTTGTCTTGTCTTGTCATGTCGTGTGTTGTGTTGTTTTGTCTTGTCTTGTGTTGTTTTGTCGTGTCATGTCTTGTCTTGTCTTGTCTTGTCCTGTCCTGTCGTGTGTTGTGTTGTTTTGTCTTGTCTTGTCATGTCATGTCATGTCGTGTCTTGTCTTGTCTTGTCTTGTCTTGTCTTGTCTTGTCTTGTCTTGTCTTGTCTTGTCTTGTCTTGTCTTGTCTTGTCTTGTCTTGTCTTGTCTTGTCTTGTCTTGTCTTGTCTTGTCTTGTCTTGTCCTGTCTTGTCTTGTCTTGTCTTGTCTTGTCTTACTTTGTCTTGTCATGTCTTATCTTGTCTTGTCTTGTCTTGTCTTGTCCTGTCCTGTCGTGTGTTGTTTTGTATTGTCTTATCTTGTGTTGTTCTGTCTTGTCTTGTCTTGTCTTGTCTTGTCTTGTCCTGTCTTGTCTTGTCTTGTCTTGTCTTGTCTTACTTTGTCTTGTCATGTCTTATCTTGTCTTGTCTTGTCTTGTCTTGTCCTGTCCTGTCGTGTGTTGTGTTGTTTTGTCTTGTCTTGTTTTGTCTTGTCTTGTCTTGTCATGTCTTGTCTTGTCTTGTCTTGTCTTGTCTTGTCTTGTCTTGTCTTGTCCTGTCCTGTCTTGTCTTGTCTTGTCTTGTCATGTTTTGTCTTGTCCTGTCCTGTCTTGTCTTGTCTTGTCATGTCTTGCCTTGTCTTGTCTTGTCTTGTCTTGTCTTGTCTTGTCTTTTCTTGTCTTGTCTTGTCTTGTCTTGTCTTGTCTTGTCTTGTCTTGTCTTGTCTTGTCTTGTCTTGTCTTGTCTTGTCTTGTCTTGTTTTGTCTTGTCTTGTCTTGTCTTGTCTTGTCTTGTCTTGTCTTATCTTGTCATGTCTTGTCTTGTCTTGTCTTGTCTTGTTTTGTCTGGTCATGTCTTGTTTTGTCTTGTCTTGTATTGTCTTGTCTTGTCTTGTCTTGTCCTGTCTTGTCTTGTCTTGTCTTGTCTTGTCTTGTCCTGTCCTGTCTTGTCTTGTCTTGTCTTGTCTTGTCTTGCCCTGTCCTGACGTGTGTTGTGTTGTTTTGTCTTGTCTTGTTTTGTCTTGTCTTGTATTGTCTTGTTTTCTCATGTAATGTCATGTCGTGTGTTGTGTTGTTTTGTCATGTCTTGTCCTGTCTTGTCTTGTCCTGTCCTGTCGTGTGTTGTGTTGTTTTGTCTTGTCTTGTCATGTCGTGTCATGTCATGTCGTGTCTTGTGTTGCTTTGTCTTGTCTTGTCTTGTCCTGTCCTGTCGTGTGTTGTGTTGCTTTGTCTTGTCTTGTCATGTCTTGTCTTGTCTTGCCTTGTCTTGTCTTGTCTTGTCCTGTCATGTCTTGTCTTGTCTTGTCTTGTCTTGTCTTGTCTTGTCTTGTCTTGTCTTGTCTTGTCTTGTCTTGTCTTGTCTTGTCTTGTCATGTCATGTCATGTCGTGTCTTGTGTTGCTTTGTCTTGTCTTGTCATGTCGTGTGTTGTGTTGTTTAGTCTTGTCATGTCTTGTCTTGTCTTGTCTTGTTTTGTCTTGTCATGTCTTGTCTTGTCTTGTCTTGTCTTGTCTTGTCTTGTCTTGTCTTGTCTTGTCTTTTCTTGTCTTGTCTTGTCTTGTCTTGTTTTGTTTTGTCTTGTCTTGTTTTGTTTTGTCTTGTCTTGTCTTGTCTTGTCTTATCTTGTCTTGTTTTGTCATGTAATGCCATGTCGTGTGTTGTGTTGTTTTGTCTTGTCTTGTCATCTCCTTGTCTTGTCTTGTCATGTCGTGTGTTGTGTTGTTTTGTCTTGTCTTGTCATCTCCTTGTCTTGTCTTGTCATGTCGTGTGTTGTGTTGTTTTGTCTTGTCATGTCTTATATTGTCTTGTCTTGTCTTGTCTTGTCATGTCATGTCATGTCGTGTCTTGTGTTGCTTTGTCTTGTCTTGTCATGTCGTGTGTTGTGTTGTTTAGTCTTGTCATGTCTTGTCTTGTCTTGTCATGTTTTGTCTTGTCATGTCTTGTCTTGTCTTGTCTTGTCTTGTCTTGTCTTGTCTTGTCTTGTCTTGTCTTGTCTTTTCTTGTCTTGTCTTGTCTTGTCTTGTTTTGTTTTGTCTTGTCTTGTTTTGTTTTGTCTTGTCTTGTCTTGTCTTATCTTGTCTTGTTTTGTCATGTAATGCCATGTCGTGTGTTGTGTTGTTTTGTCTTGTCTTGTCATCTCCTTGTCTTGTCTTGTCATGTCGTGTGTTGTGTTGTTTTGTCTTGTTTTGTCATGTAATGTCATGTCGTGTAATGTCATGTCGTATGTTGTGTTGTTTTGTCTTGTCTTGTCTTCTCCTTGTCTTGTCTTGTCATGTCGTGTGTAGTGTTGTTTTGTCTTGTCTTGTCTTCTCCTTGTCTTGTCTTGTCTTGTCATGTCGTATGTTGTGTTGTTTTGTCTTGTCTTGCTTTGTCTTGTCATGTCTTATCTTGTCTTGTCATGTCTTGTCTTGTCTTGTCTTGTCTTGTCTTGTCTTGCCTTGTCTTGTCTTGTCTTATCTTGTCTTGTCTTGTCTTGTCTTGTCTTATCTTGTCCTGTCCTGTCTTGTCTTATCTTGTCTTGTCTTGTCTTGTCTTGTCTTGTCTTGTCGTGTCATGTGTTGTCTTGTCTTGTCCTGTCCTGTCGTGTGTTGTGTTGTTTTGTCTTGTCTTGTCATGTCATGTCATGTCGTGTCTTGTGTTGCTTTGTCTTGTCTTGTCTTGTCATGTCGTGTGGTGTTGTTTTGTCTTGTCTTGTCGTGTATTGTCATGTCTTATATTGTCTTGTCATGTCTTGTCTTGTCTTGTCTTGTCTTGTCTTGTGTTGCCTCGTCTTGTCTTGCCTTGTCTTGCCTTGTCTTGTCTTGTCATGTCGTGTGTTGTGTTGTTTTGTCTTGTCTTGTGTCGTTTTGTCGTGCCATGTCTTGTCTTGTCCTGTCCTGTCGTGTGTTGTGTTGTTTTGTCTTGTCTTGTCTAGTTTTGTCTTGTCTTGTCTTGTCTTGTTTTATGTTGTCTTGTTTTGTCATGTAATGTCATGTCGTGTGTTGTGTTGTTTTGTCTTGTCTTGTGTTGTTTTGTCGTGTCATGTCTTGTCTTGTCTTGTCTTGTCTTGTCTTGTCCTGTCCTGTCGTGTGTTGTGTTGTTTTGTCTTGTCTTGTCATGTCGTGTGGTGTTGTTTTGTCTTGTCTTGTTGTGTATTGTCATGTCTTATATTGTCTTGTCTTGTCATGTCATGTCATGTCGTGTGTTGTGTTGTTTTGTCTTGTCTTGTCTTGTCATGTCGTGCGGTGTTGTTTTGTCTTGTCTTCTTGTGTATTTTCATGTCTTATATTGTCTTGTCTTGTCTTGTCTTGTCATGTCATGTCATGTCGTGTGTTGTGTTATTTTGTCTTGTCTTGTCTTGTCTTGTCTTGTCTTGTCTTGTCATGTCTTGTCTTGTTTTGTCTTGTCTTGTATTTTCTTGTTTTCTCATGTAATGTCATGTCGTGTGTTGTGTTGTTTTGTCTTGTCTTGTGTTGTTTTGTCGTGTCATGCCTTGTCTTGTCTTGTCTTGTCCTGTCCTGTCGTGTGTTGTGTTGTTTTGTCTTGTCTTGTCATGTCATGTCATGTCGTGTCTTGTGTTGCTTTGTCTTGTCTTGTCTTGTCATGTCGTGTGTTGTTTTGTCTTGTCTTGTTGTGTATTGTCATGTCTTATATTGTCTTGTCTTGTCTTGTCTTGTCATGTCATGTCATGTCGTGTGTTGTGTTGTTTTGTCTTGTCTTGTCTTGTCTTGTATTGTCTTGTCTAGTCTTGTCTTGTCTTGTCTTGTCATGTCGTGTGTTGTGTTGTTTTGTCTTGTCTTGTGTTGTTTTGTCGTGTCATGTCTTGTCTTGTCTTGTCCTGTCCTGTCGTGTGTTGTGTTGTTTTGTCTTGTCTTGTCTTGTCTAGTTTTGTCTTGTCTTGTCTTGTTTTATGTTGTCTTGTTTTGTCATGTAATGTCATGTCGTGTGTTGTGTTGTTTTGTCTTGTCTTGTGTTGTTTTGTCGTGTCATGTCTTGTCTTGTCTTGTCCTGTCCTGTAGTGTGTTGTGTTGTTTTGTCTTGTCTTGTCATGTCATGTCATGTCGTGTCTTGTGTTGCTTTGTCTTGTCCTTTCTTCTCCTTGTCTTGTGTTGTTTTGTCCTGTCCTGACGTGTGTTTTGTTGTTTTGTCTTGTCATGTCTTGTCTTGTCTTGTGATGTCATGTCATGTCGTGTGTTGTGTTGTTTTGTCTTGTCTTGTGTTGTTTTGTCGTGTCATGCCTTGTCTTGTCTTGTCTTGTCCTGTCCTGTCGTGTGTTGTGTTGTTTTGTCTTGTCTTGTCATGTCATGTCATGTCGTGTCTTGTGTTGCTTTGTCTTGTCTTGTCTTGTCTTGTCTTGTCTTGTCATGTCGTGTGTTGTGTTGTTTTGTCTTGTCTTGTTGTGTATTGTCATGTCTTATATTGTCTTGTCTTGTCTTGTCCTGTCCTGTCGTGTGTTGTGTTGTTTTGTCTTGTCTTGTCATGTCATGTCATGTCGTGTCTTGTGTTGCTTTGTCTTGTCTTTTCTTCTCCTTGTCTTGTGTTGTTTTGTCCTGTCCTGACGTGTGTTTTGTTGTTTTGTCTTGTCATGTCTTGTCTTGTCTTGTGATGACATGTCATGTCGTGTGTTGTGTTGTTTTGTCTTGTCTTGTCATGTCGTGTGTTGTGTTGTTTTGTCTTGTCTTGCTGTGTATTGTCATGTCTTATATTGTCTTGTCTTGTTTTGTCTTCTCATGTCATGTCTTGTCTTGTGTTGTTTTGTCTTGTCTTGTTTTGTCTTCTCATGTCATGTCTTGTCTTGTCTTGTCTTGTCTTGTTTTGTCTTGTCATGTCATGTCTTGTCTTGTCATGTCTTGTCTTGTCTTGTCTTGTCTTGTCTTGTCTTGTCTTGTCTTGTCCTGTCCTGTCGTGTGTTGTGTTGTTTTGTCTTGTCTTGTCATGTCGTGTGTTGTGTTGTTTTGTCTTGTCTTGTTGTGTATTGTCATGTCTTATATTGTCTTGTCTTGTCTTGTCATGTCATGTCATGTCGTGTGTTGTGTTGTTTTGTCTTGTCTTGTCTTGTCTTGTCTTGTCTTGTCTTGTCTTGTCTAGTCTTGTCTTGTCTTGTCTTGTCATGTCATGTCGTGTCTTGTGTTGCTTTGTCTTGTCTTGTCTTGTCTTGTCTTGTCATGTCGTGTGTTGTGTTGTTTTGTCTTGTCTTGTTTTGTCTTGTCATGTCATGTCTTGTCTTGTCTTGTCTTGTCTTGTCTTGTCTTGTCTTGTCTTGTCTTGTCTTGTCTTGTCTTGTCTTGTCTTGTCTTGTCTTGTCTTGTCTTGTCTTGTCTTGTCTTGTCTTGTCTTGTCTTGTCTTGTCTTGTCTTGTCTTGTCTTGTCTTGTCTTGTCTTGTCTTGTCTTGTCTTGTCTTATCTTGTCTTGTCTTGTCTTGTCTTGTCTTGTCTTGTCTTGTCTTGTCTTGTCTTGTCTTGTCTTGTCTTGTCTTGTCTTGTCTTGTCTTGTCTTGTCTTGTCTTGTCTTGTCTTGTCTTGTCTTGTCTTGTCTTGTCTTGTCTTGTCTTGTCTTGTCTTGTCTTGTCTTGTCATGTCTTGTCTTGTCTTGTCTTGTCATGTCTTGTCTTGTCTTGTCTTGTCTTGTCCTGTCCTGTCTTGTGTTGTCTTGTCATGTTTTGTCTTGTCCTGTCCTGTCCTGTCTTGTCTTGTCATGTCTTGTCTTGTCTTGTCTTGTCTTGTCTTGTCTTGTTTTGTCATGTCTTGTCTTGTCTTGTCTTGTCTTGTCCTGTCCTGTCTTGTGTTGTCTTGTCATGTTTTGTCTTGTCCTGTCCTGTCCTGTCTTGTCTTGTCATGTCTTGTCTTGTCTTGTCTTGTCTTGTCTTGTCTTGTTTTGTCATGTCTTGTCTTGTCTTGTCTTGTCTTGTCATGCCATGTCTTGTCTTGTCTTGTCTTGTCTTGTCTTGTCTTGTCTTGTCTTGTCTTGTCTTGTCTTGTCATGTCTTGTCTTGTCTTGTTTTGTCTTGTCTTGTCTTGTCTTGTTTTGTCTTGTCATGTCTTGTCTTGTCATGTCTTGTCTTGTCTTGTCTTGACTTGTCTTGTCTTGTCTTGTCTTGTCTTGTCTTGTCTTGTCGTGCCTTGTCTTGTCTTGTCTCATCTTGTCTTGTCCTGTCCTGTCCTGTCTTGTCTTGTCATGTCATGTCATGTCATGTCATGTCGTGTGTTGTTTTGTCTTGTCTTGTTTTGTCTTGTCATGTCTTATCTTGTCTTGTCATGTCATGTCATGTCATGTGTTGTGTTGTGTTGTTTTGTCTTGTCTTGTCTTGTCTTGTCATGTCTTGTCTTGTCTTGTCTTGTCTTGTCTTGTCCTGTCCTGACGTGTGTTGTGTTGTTTTGTCTTGTCTTGTTTTGTCTTGTCTTGTGTTGTTTTGTCCTGTCCTGACGTGTGTTGTGTTGTTTTGTCTTGTCTTGTCTTGTCTTGTCTTGTCTTGTCTTGTCGTGTCTTGTCTTGTCTCATCTTGTCTTGTCCTGTCCTGTCCTGTCTTGTCTTGTCATGTCATGTCATGTCATGTCATGTCGTGTGTTGTTTTGTCTTGTCTTGTTTTGTCTTGTCATGTCTTATCTTGTCTTGTCATGTCATGTCATGTCATGTGTTGTGTTGTGTTGTTTTGTCTTGTCTTGTCTTGTCTTGTCATGTCTTGTCTTGTCTTGTCTTGTCTTGTCTTGTCCTGTCCTGACGTGTGTTGTGTTGTTTTGTCTTGTCTTGTTTTGTCTTGTCTTGTGTTGTTTTGTCCTGTCCTGACGTGTGTTGTGTTGTTTTGTCTTGTCTTGTTTTGTCTTGTCCTGTCTTGTCTTGTCTTGTGATGTCATGTCATGTCGTGTGTTGTGTTGTTTTGTCTTGTCATGTCTTGTCTTGTCTTGTCTTGTCTTGTCTTGTCTTGTCTTGTCTTGTCTTGTCTTGTCTTGTCTTGTCTTGTCCTGTCCTGACGTGTGTTGTGTTGTTTTGTCTTGTCTTGTTTTGTCTTGTCTTGTGTTGTTTTGTCCTGTCCTGACGTGTGTTGTGTTGTTTTGTCTTGTCTTGTTTTGTCTTGTCCTGTCTTGTCTTGTCTTGTGATGTCATGTCATGTCGTGTGTTGTGTTGTTTTGTCTTGTCATGTCTTGTCTTGTCTTGTCTTGTCTTGTCTTGTCTTGTCTTGTCTTGTCTTGTCTTGTCTTGTCTTGTCTTGTCTTGTCTTGTCTTGTCTTGTCTTGTCTTGTCTTGTCTTGTCTTGTCTTGTCTTGTCTTGTCTTGTCTTGTCTTGTCTTGTCTTGTCTTGTCTTGTCTTGTCTTGTCTTGTCTTGTCTTGCCTTGTCTTGTCTTGTCTTGTCTTGTCTTGTCTTGTCTTGTCTTGTCTTGTCTTGTCTTGTCTTGTCTTGTCTTGTCTTGTCTTGTCTTGTCTTGTCTTGTCTTGTCTTGTCTTGTTTTGTCTTGTCTTGTTTTATGTTGTCTTGTCTTGTCTTGTTTTGTCATGTAATGTCATGTCGTGTGTTGTGTTGTTTTTTCTTGTCTTGTATTGTCTTGTCTTGTCTTGTCGTGTCTTGTCTTGTCTTGTCTTGTTTTGTCTTGTCTTGTCTTGTCTTGTCTTGCCTTATCTTGCCTTGTCTTGTCTTGTCTTGTCTTGTCTTGTCTTGTCTTGTCTTGTCTTGTCTTGTCTTGTCATGTCTTGTCTTGTCTTGTTTTGTCTTGTCTTGTATTTTCTTGTTTTCTCATGTAATGTCATGTCGTGTGTTGTGTTGTTTTGTCTTGTCTTGTGTTGTTTTGTCGTGTCATGCCTTGTCTTGTCTTGTCTTGTCCTGTCCTGTCGTGTGTTGTGTTGTTTTGTCTTGTCTTGTCATGTCATGTCATGTCGTGTCTTGTGTTGCTTTGTCTTGTCTTGTCTTGTCTTGCCTTGTCATGTCGTGTGTTGTGTTGTTTTGTCTTGTCTTGTTGTGTATTGTCATGTCTTATATTGTCTTGTCTTGTCTTGTCTTGTCATGTCATGTCATGTCGTGTGTTGTGTTGTTTTGTCTTGTCTTGTCTTGTCTTGTCTTGTCTTGTCTTGTCTAGTATTGTCTTGTCTTGTCTTGTCATGTCGTGTGTTGTGTTGTTTTGTCTTGTCTTGTGTTGTTTTGTCGTGTCATGTCTTGTCTTGTCTTGTCCTGTCCTGTCGTGTGTTGTGTTGTTTTGTCTTGTCTTGTCTTGTCTAGTTTTGTCTTGTCTTGTCTTGTTTTATGTTGTCTTGTTTTGTCATGTAATGTCATGTCGTGTGTTGTGTTGTTTTGTCTTGTCTTGTGTTGTTTTGTCGTGTCATGTCTTGTCTTGTCTTGTCTTGTCTTGTCTTGTCCTGTCCTGTCGTGTGTTGTGTTGTTTTGTCTTGTCTTGTCATGTCATGTCATGTCATGTCGTGTCTTGTGTTGCTTTGTCTTGTCTTTTCTTCTCCTTGTCTTGTGTTGTTTTGTCCTGTCCTGACGTGTGTTTTGTTGTTTTGTCTTGTTATGTCTTGTCTTGTCTTGTGATGTCATGTCATGTCGTGTGTTGTGTTGTTTTGTCTTGTCTTGTCAGGTCGTGTGTTGTGTTGTTTTGTCTTGTCTTGCTGTGTATTGTCATGTCTTATATTGTCTTGTCTTGTCTTGTCATGTCATGTCATGTCGTGTGTTGTGTTGTTTTGTCTTGTCTTGTCTTGTCTTGTCTTGTCTTGTTTTGTCTTGTCATGTCATGTCTTGTCTTGTCTTGTCTTGTCTTGTCTTGTCTTGTCTTGTCTTGTCTTGTCTTGTCTTGTCTTGTCTTGTCTTGTCTTGTCATGTCTTGTCTTGTCTTGTCTTGTCTTGTCCTGTCCTGTCTTGTGTAGTCTTGTCATGTTTTGTCTTGTCCTGTCCTGTCTTGTCTTGTCTGGTCATGTCTTGTCTTGTCTTGTCTTGTCTTGTCTTGTTTTGTCTTGTCATGTATTGTCTTGTCTTGTCTTGTCTTGTCATGTCATGTCTTGTCTTGTCTTGTCTTGTCTTGTCTTGTCTTGTCTTGTCTTGTCTTGTCTTGTCATGTCGTGTGTTGTGTTGTTTTGTCTTGTCTTGTTTTGTCTTGTCATGTCTTGTCTTGTCTTGTCTTGTCTTGTCTTGTCTTGTCTTGTCTTGTCTTGTCTTGTCTTGTCTTGTCTTGTCTTGTCTTGTCTTGTCTTGTCTTGTCTTGTCTTGTCTTGTCTTGTCTTGTCTTGTCTTGTCTTGTCTTGTCTTGTCTTGTCTTGTCTTGTCTTGTCTTGTCTTGTCTTGTCTTGTCTTGTCTTGTCTTGTCTTGTCTTGTCTTGTCTTGTCTTGTCTTGTCTTGTCTTGTCTTGTCTTGTCTTGTCTTGTCTTGTCTTGTCTTGTCTTGTCTTGTCTTGTCTTGTCTTGTCTTGTCATGTCTTGTCTTGTCTTGTCTTGTCTTGTCTTGTCCTGTCCTGTCTTGTGTTGTCTTGTCATGTTTTGTCTTGTCCTGTCCTGTCCTGTCTTGTCTTGTCATGTCTTGTCTTGTCTTGTCTTGTCTTGTCTTGTCTTGTTTTGTCATGTCTTGTCTTGTCTTGTCTTGTCTTGTCATGCCATGTCTTGTCTTGTCTTGTCTTGTCTTGTCTTGTCTTGTCTTGTCATGTCTTGTCTTGTCTTGTTTTGTCTTGTCTTGTCTTGTCTTGTTTTGTCTTGTCATGTCTTGTCTTGTCATGTCTTGTCTTGTCTTGTCTTGACTTGTCTTGTCTTGTCTTGTCTTGTCTTGTCTTGTCTTGTCGTGTCTTGTCTTGTCTTGTCTCATCTTGTCTTGTCCTGTCCTGTCCTGTCTTGTCTTGTCATGTCATGTCATGTCATGTCATGTCGTGTGTTGTTTTGTCTTGTCTTGTTTTGTCTTGTCATGTCTTATCTTGTCTTGTCATGTCATGTCATGTCATGTGTTGTGTTGTGTTGTTTTGTCTTGTCTTGTCTTGTCTTGTCATGTCTTGTCTTGTCTTGTCTTGTCTTGTCTTGTCTTGTCTTGTCTTGTCTTGTCTTGTCTTGTCCTGTCCTGACGTGTGTTGTGTTGTTTTGTCTTGTCTTGTTTTGTCTTGTCTTGTGTTGTTTTGTCCTGTCCTGACGTGTGTTGTGTTGTTTTGTCTTGTCTTGTCTGGTCTTGTCTTGTCTTGTCTTGTCGTGTCTTGTCTTGTCTTGTCTCATCTTGTCTTGTCCTGTCCTGTCCTGTCTTGTCTTGTCATGTCATGTCATGTCATGTCATGTCGTGTGTTGTTTTGTCTTGTCTTGTTTTGTCTTGTCATGTCTTATCTTGTCTTGTCATGTCATGTCATGTCATGTGTTGTGTTGTGTTGTTTTGTCTTGTCTTGTCTTGTCTTGTCATGTCTTGTCTTGTCTTGTCTTGTCTTGTCTTGTCTTGTCTTGTCTTGTCCTGTCCTGACGTGTGTTGTGTTGTTTTGTCTTGTCTTGTTTTGTCTTGTCTTGTGTTGTTTTGTCCTGTCCTGACGTGTGTTGTGTTGTTTTGTCTTGTCTTGTTTTGTCTTGTCCTGTCTTGTCTTGTCTTGTGATGTCATGTCATGTCGTGTGTTGTGTTGTTTTGTCTTGTCATGTCTTGTCTTGTCTTGTCTTGTCTTGTCTTGTCTTGTCTTGTCTTGTCTTGTCTTGTCTTGTCTTGTCTTGTCTTGTCTTGTCTTGTCTTGTCTTGTCTTGTCTTGTCTTGTCTTGTTTTGTCTTGTCTTGTGTTGTTTTGTCCTGTCCTGACGTGTGTTGTGTTGTTTTGTCTTGTCTTGTTTTGTCTTGTCCTGTCTTGTCTTGTCTTGTGATGTCATGTCATGTCGTGTGTTGTGTTGTTTTGTCTTGTCATGTCTTGTCTTGTCTTGTCTTGTCTTGTCTTGTCTTGTCTTGTCTTGTCTTGTCTTGTCTTGTCTTGTCTTGTCTTGTCTTGTCTTGTCTTGTCTTGTCTTGTCTTGTCTTGTTTTATGTTGTCTTGTCTTGTCTTGTTTTGTCATGTAATGTCATGTCGTGTGTTGTGTTGTTTTTTCTTGTCTTGTATTGTCTTGTCTTGTCTTGTCTTGTTTTGTCTTGTCTTGTCTTGTCTTGTCTTGCCTTATCTTGCCTTGTATTGTCTTGTCTTGTCTTGTCTTGTCTTGTCTTGTCTTGTCTTGTCATTTCTTGTCTTGTCTTGTTTTGTCTTGTCTTGTATTTTCTTGTTTTCTCATGTAATGTCATGTCGTGTGTTGTGTTGTTTTGTCTTGTCATGTGTTGTTTTGTCGTGTCATGCCTTGTCTTGTCTTGTCTTGTCCTGTCCTGTCGTGTGTTGTGTTGTTTTGTCTTGTCTTGTCATGTCATGTCATGTCGTGTCTTGTGTTGCTTTGTCTTGTCTTGTCTTGTCTTGCCTTGTCATGTCGTGTGTTGTTTTGTCTTGTCTTGTTGTGTATTGTCATGTCTTATATTGTCTTGTCTTGTCTTGTCTTGTCATGTCATGTCATGTCGTGTGTTGTGTTGTTTTGTCTTGTCTTGTCTTGTCTTGTCTTGTCTTGTCTTGTCTTGTCTAGTCTTGTCTTGTCTTGTCTTGTCATGTCGTGTGTTGTGTTGTTTTGTCTTGTCTTGTGTTGTTTTGTCGTGTCATGTCTTGTCTTGTCTTGTCCTGTCCTGTCGCGTGTTGTGTTGTTTTGTCTTGTCTTGTCTTGTCTAGTTTTGTCTTGTCTTGTCTTGTTTTATGTTGTCTTGTTTTGTCATGTAATGTCATGTCGTGTGTTGTGTTGTTTTGTCTTGTCTTGTGTTGTTTTGTCGTGTCATGTCTTGTCTTGTCTTGTCTTGTCTTGTCCTGTCCTGTCGTGTGTTGTGTTGTTTTGTCTTGTCTTGTCATGTCATGTCATGTCATGTCGTGTCTTGTGTTGCTTTGTCTTGTCTTTTCTTCTCCTTGTCTTGTGTTGTTTTGTCCTGTCCTGACGTGTGTTTTGTTGTTTTGTCTTGTTATGTCTTGTCTTGTCTTGTGATGTCATGTCATGTCGTGTGTTGTGTTGTTTTGTCTTGTCTTGTCATGTCGTGTGTTGTGTTGTTTTGTCTTGTCTTGCTGTGTATTGTCATGTCTTATATTGTCTTGTCTTGTCTTGTCATGTCATGTCATGTCGTGTGTTGTATTGTTTTGTCTTGTCTTGTTTTGTCTTCTCATGTCATGTCTTGTCTTGTCTTGTCTTGTCTTGTCTTGTCTTGTCTTGTTTTGTCTTGTCATGTCATGTCTTGTCTTGTCTTGTCTTGTCTTGTCTTGTCTTGTCTTGTCTTGTCTTGTCTTGTCTTGTCTTGTCTTGTTTTGCCTTGTCTTGTTTTATGTTGTCTTGTCTTGTCTTGTTTTGTCATGTAATGTCATGTCGTGTGTTGTGTTGTTTTTTCTTGTCTTGTATTGTCTTGTCTTGTCTTGTCTTGTCGTGTCTTGTCTTGTCTTGTCTTGTCTTGTCTTGTCTTGTCTTGTCTTGTCTTGTCTTGTCTTGTCTTGTCTTGTCTTGTCTTGTCTTGTCTTGTCTTGTCTTGTCTTGTCTTGTCTTGTCTTGTCTTGTCTTGTCTTGTCTTGTCTTGTCTTGTCATGTCTTGTCTTGTCTTGTCTTGTCTTGTCTTGTCTTGTCTTGTCTTGTCTTGTCTTGTCTTGTCTTGTCTTGTCTTGTCTTGTCTTGTCTTGTCTTGTCTTGTCTTGTCTTGTCTTGTCTTGTCTTGTCTTGTCTTGTCTTGTCTTGTCTTGTCTTGTCTTGTCTTGTCTTGTCTTGTCTTGTCTTGTCTTGTCTTGTCTTGTCTTGTCTTGTCTTGTCTTGTCTTGTCTTGTCTTGTCTTGTCTTGTCTTGTCGTGTGTTGTGTTGTTTTGTCGTGTCATGTCTTGTCTTGTCTTGCCTTGTCCAGTCCAGTCGAGTGTTGTGTTGTTTTGTCTTGTCTTGTCATGTCATGTCATGTCGTGTCTTGTGTTGCTTTGTCTTGTCTTGTCTTGTCATGTCATGTCGTGTCTTGTGTTGCTTTGTCTTGTCTTGTCTTGTCATGTCGTGTGTTGTGTTGTTTTGTCTTGTCTTGTTGTGTATTGTCATGTCTTATATTGTCTTGCCTTGTCCTGTCCAGTCGAGTGTTGTGTTGTTTTGTCTTGTCTTGTCATGTCATGTCATGTCGTGTCTTGTGTTGCTTTGTCTTGTCTTGTCTTGTCATGTCGTGTGTTGTGTTGTTTTGTCTTGTCTTGTTGTGTATTGTCATGTCTTATATTGTCTTGTCTTGTCATGTCGTGTGTTGTGTTGTTTTTTCTTGTCTTGTATTGTCTTGTCTTGTCTTGTCTTGTCGTGTCTTGTCTTGTCTTGTCTTGTCTTGTCTTGTCTTGTCTTGTCTTTTCTTGTCTTGTCTTGTCTTGTCTTGTCTTGTCTTGTCTTGTCTTGTCTTGTCTTGTGTTGTGTTGTTTTGTCTTGTCTTGTGTTGTCTTGTCTTGTCTTGTTTTATGTTGTCTTGTCTTGTCTTGTTTTGTCATGTCGTGTGTTGTGTTGTTTTGTCTTGTCTTGTTGTGTATTGTCATGTCTTATATTGTCTTGTCTTGTCTTGTCTTGTCTTGTCTTGTCTTGTCATGTCATGTCATGTCGTGTGTTGTGTTGTTTTGTCTTGTCTTGTCTTGTCTTGTCTTGCCTTGCCTTGTCTTGTCTTGTCTTGTCTTGTCTTGTCTTGTCTTGTTTTGTCTTGTCTTGTGTTGTCTTGTCTTGTCTTGTTTTATGTTGTCTTGTCTTGTCTTGTTTTGTCATGTAATGTCATGTCGTGTGTTGTGTTGTTTTTTCTTGTCTTGTATTGTCTTGTCTTGTCTTGTCTTGTCGTGTCTTGTCTTGTCTTGTCTTGTCTTGTCTTGTCTTGTCTTGTCTTTTCTTGTCTTGTCTTGTCTTGTCTTGTCTTGTCTTGTCTTGTCTTGTCTTGTCTTGTCTTGTGTTGTGTTGTTTTGTCTTGTCTTGTGTTGTCTTGTCTTGTCTTGTTTTATGTTGTCTTGTCTTGTCTTGTTTTGTCATGTAATGTCATGTCGTGTGTTGTGTTGTTTTGTCTTGTCTTGTTGTGTATTGTCATGTCTTATATTGTCTTGTCTTGTCTTGTCTTGTCTTGTCTTGTCATGTCATGTCATGTCGTGTGTTGTGTTGTTTTGTCTTGTCTTGTCTTGTCTTGTCTTGCCTTGCCTTGTCTTGTCTTGTCTTGTCTTGTCTTGTCTTGTCTTGTCTTGTCTTGTCTTGTCTTGTCTTGTCTTGTCTTGTCTTGTCTTGTCTTGTCTTGTCTTGTCTTGTCTTGTCTTGTCTTGTCTTGTCTTGTCTTGTCTTGTCTTTTCTTGTCTTGTCTTGTCTTGTCTTGTCTTGTCTTGTCTTGATTTGCCTTGTCATGTCTTGTCTTGTCTGGTCTTGTCTTGTTTTGTTTTGTTTTGTCTTGTTTTGTTTTGTCTTGTCATGTCTTGTCTTGTCTTGTCTTGTCTTGTCTTGTCTTGTCTTGTCTTGTCTTGTCTTGCCTTGCCTTGTCTTGTCTTGTCTTGTCTTGTCTTGTCTTTTCTTGTCTTGTCTTGTCTTGTCTTGTCTTGTCTTGTCTTGTCTTGTCTTGTCTTGTCTTGTCTTGTCTTGTGTTGTGTTGTCTTGTCTTGTCTTGTGTTGTCTTGTCTTGTCTTGTTTTATGTTGTCTTGTCTTGTCTTTTTTTGTCATGTAATGTCATGTCGTGTGTTGTGTTGTTTTGTCTTGTCTTGTCTTCTCCTTGTCTTGTCTTGTCATGTCGTGTGTTGTGTTGTTTTGTCTTGTCATGTCTAATATTGTCTTGTCTTGTCTTGTCTTGTCTTGTCTTGTGATGTCATGTCTTGTCTTGTCTTGTCTTGTCTTGTGTTGTGTTGTCTTGTCTTGTCTTGTGTTGTCTTGTCTTGTCTTGTTTTATGTTGTCTTGTCTTGTCTTGTTTTGTCATGTAATGTCATGTCGTGTGTTGTGTTGTTTTGTCTTATCTTGTTGTGTATTGTCATGTCTTATATTGTCTTGTCTTGTCTTGTCTTGTCTTGTCTTGTCATGTCATGTCATGTCGTGTGTTGTGTTGTTTTGTCTTGTCTTGTCTTGTCTTGCCTTGCCTTGCCTTGTCTTGTCTTGTCTTGTCTTGTCTTGTCTTGTCTTGTCTTGTCTTGTCTTGTCTTGTCTTGTCTTGTCTTGTCTTGTCTTGTCTTGTTTTGTCTTGTCTTGTCTTGTCTTGTCTTGTCTTGTCTTGTCTTTTCTTGTCTTGTCTTGTCTTGTCTTGTCTTGTCTTGTCTTGATTTGTCTTGTCATGTCTTGTCTTGTCTGGTCTTGTCTTGTTTTGTCTTGTCTGGTCTTGTCTTGTTTTGTTTTGTCTTGTTTTGTTTTGTCTTGTCATGTCTTGTCTTGTCTTGTCTTGTCTTGTCTTGTCTTGTCTTGTCTTGTCTTGTCTTGTCTTGCCTTGTCTTGTCTTGTCTTGTCTTGTCTTTTCTTGTCTTGTCTTGTCTTGTCTTGTCTTGTCTTGTCTTGTCTTGTCTTGTCTTGTCTTGTCTTGTCTTGTCTTGTCTTGTCTTGTCTTGTCTTGTCTTGTGTTGTGTTGTCTTGTCTTGTCTTGTGTTGTCTTGTCTTGTCTTGTTTTATGTTGTCTTGTCTTGTCTTGTTTTGTCATGTAATGTCATGTCGTGTGTTGTGTTGTTTTGTCTTGTCTTGTCTTCTCCTTGTCTTGTCTTGTCATGTCGTGTGTTGTGTTGTTTTGTCTTGTCATGTCTAATATTTTCTTGTCTTGTCTTGTCTTGTGATGTCATGTCGTGTGTTGTGTTGTTTTGTCTTGTCTTGTTTTGTCTTGTCCTGTCTTGTCTTGTCATGTCATGTCATGTGTTGTGTTGTGTTGTTTTGTCTTGTCTTGTCTTGTCTTGTCTTGTCTTGTCTTGCCTTATCTTGCCTTGTCTTGTCTGGTCTTGTCTTGTCTTGTCTTGTCTTGTCTTGTCTTGTCTTGTCTTGTCTTGTCTTGTCATGTCTTGTCTTGTCTTGTCTTGTTTTGTCTTGTCTTGAATTGTCTTGTCTTGTCTTGTCTTGTCTTGTTTTGTTTTGTCTTGTCTTGTGTTGTTTTGTCGTGTCATGTCTTGTCTTGTCTTGTCTTGTCTTGTCTTGTCTTGTCTTGTCTTGTTTTGTCTCGTCATGTATTGTCTTGTCTTGTCTTGTCTTGTCATGTCATGTCTTGGCTTGTCTTGTCTTGTCTTGTCTTGTCTTGTCTTGTCTTGTCTTGTCATGTCTTGTCTTGTCTTGTTTTGTCTTGTCTTGTCTTGTCTTGTTTTGTCTTGTCATGTCTTGTCTTGTTATGTCATGTCTTGTCTCGTCTTGACTTGTCTTGTCTTGTCTTGTCTTGTCTTGTCGTGTCTTGTCTTGTCTTGTCTCATCTTGTCTTGTCCTGTCCTGTCCTGTCTTGTCTTGTCATGTCATGTCATGTCATGTCATGTCGTGTGTTGTTTTGTCTTGTCTTGTTTTGTCTTGTCATGTCTTATCTTGTCTTGTCATGTCATGTCATGTCATGTGTTGTGTTGTGTTGTTTTGTCTTGTCTTGTCTTGTCTTGTCATGTCTTGTCTTGTCTTGTCTTGTCTTGTCTTGTCTTGTCTTGTCTTGTCTTGTCTTGTCTTGTCTTGTCTTGTCCTGTCCTGACGTGTGTTGTGTTGTTTTGTCTTGTCTTGTGTTGTTTTGTCCTGTCCTGACATGTGTTGTGTTGTTTTGTCTTGTCTTGTTTTGTTTTGTCTTGTCCTGTCTTGTCTTGTGATGTCATGTCATGTCGTGTGTTGTGTTGTTTTGTCTTGTCATGTCTTGTCTTGTCTTGTCTTGTCTTGTCTTGTCTTGTCTTGTCTTGTCTTGTCTTGTCTTGTCTTGTCTTGTCTTGTCTTGTCTTGTCTTGTCTTGTTTTGCCTTGTCTTGTTTTATGTTGTCTTGTCTTGTCTTGTTTTGTCATGTAATGTCATGTCGTTTCTTGTCTTGTATTGTCTTGTCTTGTCTTGTCGTGTCTTGTCTTGTCTTGTCTTGTCTTGTCTTGTCTTGTCTTGTCTTGTCTTGTCTTGTCTTGTCTTGTCTTGTCTTGTCTTGTCTTGTCTTGTCTTGTCTTGTCTTGTCTTGTCTTGTCTTGTCTTGTCTTGTCTTGTCTTGTCTTGTCTTGTCTTGTCTTGTCTTGTCTTGTCTTGTCTTGTCTTGTCTTGTCTTGTCTTGTCTTGTCTTGTCTTGTCTTGTCTTGTCTTGTCTTGTCTTGTCTTGTCTTGTCTTGTCTTGTCTTGTCTTGTCTTGTCTTGTCTTGTCTTGTCTTGTCTTGTCTTGTCTTGTCTTGTCTTGTCTTGTCTTGTCTTGTCTTGTCTTGTCTTGTCTTGTCTTGTCTTGTCTTGTCTTGTCTTGTCTTGTCTTGTCTTGTCTTGTCTTGTCTTGTCTTGTCTTGTCTTGTCTTGTCTTGTCTTGTCTTGTCTTGTCTTGTCTTGTCTTGTCTTGTCTTGTCTTGTCTTGTCTTGTCTTGTCTTGTCTTGTCTTGTCTTGTCTTGTCTTGTCTTGTCTTGTCTTGTCTTGTCTTGTCTTGTCTTGTCTTGTCTTGTCTTGTCTTGTCTTGTCTTGTCTTGTCTTGTCTTGTCTTGTCTTGTCTTGTCTTGTCTTGTCTTGTCTTGTCTTGTCTTGTCTTGTCTTGTCTTGTCTTGTCTTGTCTTGTCTTGTCTTGTCTTGTCTTGTCTTGTCTTGTCTTGTCTTGTTTTGTCTTGTCTTGAATTGTCTTGTTTTCTCATGTAATGTCATGTCGTGTGTTGTGTGGTTTTGTCTTGTCTTGTGATGTTTTGTCGTGTCATGTCTTGTCTTGTCTTGATTTGTCCTGTCCAGTCGTGTGTTGTGTTGTTTTGTCTTGTCTTGCCATGTCATGTCATGTCGTGTCTTGTGTTGCTTTGTCTTGTCTTGTCTTGTCATGTCGTGTGTTGTGTTGTTTTGTCTTGTCTTGTTGTGTATTGTCATGTCTTATATTGTCTTGTCTTGTCATGTCGTGTGTTGTGTTGTTTTGTCTTGTCTTGTTGTGTATTGTCATGTCTTATATTGTCTTGTCTTGTCTTGTCTTGTCTTGTCTTGTCTTGTCATGTCATGTCATGTCGTGTGTTGTGTTGTTTTGTCTTGTTTTGTCTTGTCTTGTCTTGTCTTGTCTTGTCTTGTCTTGTATTGTCTTGTCTTGTCTTGTCTTGTCTTGTCTTGTCTTGTCTTGTCTTTTCTTGTCTTGTCTTGTCTTGTCTTGTCTTGTCTTGTCTTGTCTTGTCTTGTCTTGTGTTGTGTTGTCTTGTCTTGTCTTGTGTTGTCTTGTCTTGTCTTGTTTTATGTTGTCTTGTCTTGTCTTGTTTTGTCATGTAATGTCATGTCGTGTGTTGTGTTGTTTTGTCTTGTCTTGTTGTGTATTGTCATGTCTTATATTGTCTTGTCTTGTCTTGTCTTTTCTTGTCTTGTCTTGTCTTGTCTTGTCTTGTCTTGTCTTGTCTTGTCTTGTGTTGTGTTGTCTTGTCTTGTCTTGTGTTGTCTTGTCTTGTCTTGTTTTATGTTGTCTTGTCTTGTCTTGTTTTGTCATGTAATGTCATGTCGTGTGTTGTGTTGTTTTGTCTTGTCTTGTTGTGTATTGTCATGTCTTATATTGTCTTGTCTTGTCTTGTCTTGTCTTGTCTTGTCATGTCATGTCATGTCGTGTGTTGTGTTGTTTTGTCTTGTCTTGTCTTGTCTTGTCTTGCCTTGCCTTGTCTTGTCTTGTCTTGTCTTGTCTTGTCTTGTCTTGTCTTGTCTTGTCTTGTCTTGTCTTGTCTTGTCTTGTCTTGTCTTGTCTTGTCTTGTCTTGTCTTGTCTTGTCTTGTCTTGTCTTGTCTTGTCTTGTCTTGTCTTGTCTTGTCTTGTCTTGTCTTGTCTTTTCTTGTCTTGTCTTGTCTTGTCTTGTCTTGTCTTGTCTTGTCTTGTCTTGATTTGTCTTGTCATGTCTTGTCTTGTCTGGTCTTGTCTTGTTTTGTTTTGTCTTGTTTTGTTTTGTCTTGTCATGTCTTGTCTTGTCTTGTCTTGTCTTGTCTTGTCTTGTCTTGTCTTGTCTTGTCTTGCCTTGTCTTGTCTTGTCTTGTCTTGTGTTGTCTTGTCTTGTCTTGTTTTATGTTGTCTTGTCTTGTCTTGTTTTGTCATGTAATGTCATGTCGTGTGTTGTGTTGTTTTGTCTTGTCTTGTCTTCTCCTTGTCTTGTCTTGTCATGTCGTGTGTTGTGTTGTTTTGTCTTGTCATGTCTAATATTGTCTTGTCTTGTCTTGTCTTGTCTTGTCTTGTGATGTCATGTCGTGTGTTGTGTTGTTTTGTCTTGTCTTGTTTTGTCTTGTCCTGTCTTGTCTTGTCATGTCATGTCATGTGTTGTGTTGTGTTGTTTTGTCTTGTCTTGTATTGTCTTGTCTTGCCTTATCTTGCCTTGTCTTGTCTGGTCTTGTCTTGTCTTGTCTTGTCTTGTCTTGTCTTGTCTTGTCTTGTCTTGTCTTGTCTTGTCTTGTCTTGTCTTGTCTTGTCTTGTCTTGTCTTGTCTTGTCTTGTCTTGTCTTGTCTTGTCATGTCTTGTCTTGTCTTGTCTTGTTTTGTCTTGTCTTGAATTGTCTTGTCTTGTCTTGTCTTGTCTTGTCTTGTCTTGTTTTGTTTTGTCTTGTCTTGTGTTGTTTTGTCGTGTCATGTCTAGTCTTGTCTTGTCTTGTCTTGTCTTGTCTTGTCTTGTCTTGTCTTGTCTTTTCTTGTCATGTCATGTCATGTCGTGTGTTGTGTTGTTTTGTCTTGTCTTGTTTTGTCTTGTCATGTCATGTCTTGTCTTGTCTTGTCTTGTCTTGTTTTGTCTTGTCATGTCTTGTCTTGGCTTGTCTTGTCTTGTCTTGTTTTGTTTTGTCTTGTTTTGTTTTGTCTTGTCATGTCTTGTCTTGTCTTGTCTTGTCTTGTCTTGTCTTGTCTTGTCTTGTCTTGTCTTGTCTTGTCTTGTCTTGTCTTGTCTTGTCTTGTCTTGTCTTGTCTTGTCTTGTCTTGTCTTGTCTTGTGATGTCATGTCGTGTGTTGTGTTGTTTTGTCTTGTCTTGTTTTGTCTTGTCCTGTCTTGTCTAGTCATGTCATGTGATGTCGTGTGTTGTGTTGTTTTGTCTTGTCATGTCTTATATTGTCTTGTCTTGCCTTGTCTTGTCTTGTGATGTCATGTCGTGTGTTGTGTTGTTTTGTCTTGCCTTGTTTTGTCTTGTCCTGTCTTGTCTTGTCATGTCATGTCATGTCGTGTGTTGTGTTGTTTTGTCTTGTCTTGTCTTCTCCTTGTCTTGTCTTGTCATGTCGTGTGTTGTGTTGTTTTGTCTTGTCATGTCTTATATTGTCTTGTCTTGTCTTGTCTTGTCTTGTGATGTCATGTCGTGTGTTGTGTTGTTTTGTCTTGTCTTGTTTTGTCTTGTCCTGTCTTGTCTTGTCATGTCATGTCATGTCGTGTCTTGTGTTGCTTTGTCTTGTCTTGTCATGTCGTGTGTTGTGTTGTTTTGTCTTGTCTTGTTGTGTATTGTCATGTCTTATATTGTCTTGTCTTGTCTTGTCTTGTCATGTCATGTCATGTCGTATGTTGTGTTGTTTTGTCTTGTCTTGTTTTGTTTTGTCATGTCTTGTCTTGTCTTGTCTTGTCTTGTCTTGTTTTGTCTTGTCATGTCTTGTCTTGTCTTGTCTTGTCTTGTCTTGTCTTGTCTTGTCTTGTTTTCTCATGTAATGTCATGTCGTGTGTTGTGTTGTTTTGTCTTGTCATGTCTTGTCTTGTCTTGTCTTGTCTTGTCATGTCATGTCATGTCGTGTGTTGTGTTGTTTTGTCTTGTCTTGTCTTGTCTTGTCTTGTATTGTCTTGTCTTGTCTTGTCTTGTCTTGTCTTGTCTTGTCTTTTCTTGTCTTGTCTTGTCTTGTCTTGTCTTGTCTTGTCTTGTCTTGTCTTGTCTTGTCTTGTCTTGTCTTGTGTTGTCTTGTCTTGTCTTGTGTTGTCTTGTCTTGTCTTGTTTTATGTTGTCTTGTCTTGTCTTGTTTTGTCATGTAATGTCATGTCGTGTGTTGTGTTGTTTTGTCTTGTCTTGTTGTGTATTGTCATGTCTTATATTGTCTTGTCTTGTCTTGTCTTGTCATGTCATGTCATGTCATGTCGTGTGTTGTGTTGTTTTGTCTTGTCTTGTCTTGTCTTGCCTTGCCTTGTCTTGTCTTGTCTTGTCTTGTCTTGTCTTGTCTTGTCTTGTCTTGTCTTGTCTTGTCTTGTCTTGTCTTGTCTTGTCTTGTCTTGTCTTGTCTTTTCTTGTCTTGTCTTGTCATGTCTTGTCTTGTCTTGTCTTGTCTTGATTTGTCTTGTCATGTCTTGTCTTGTCTTGTCTTGTCTTGTCTTGTCTTGTCTTGTCTTGTCTTGTCTTGTCTTGTCCTGTCCTGTCGTGTGTTGTGTTGTTTTGTCTTGTCTTGTCATGTCATGTCATGTCGTGTCTTGTGTTGCTTTGTCTTGTCTTGTCTTGTCTTTTCTTGTCTTGTCTTGTCTTGTCTTGTCTTGTCTTGTCTTGTCTTGTCTTGTCTTGTCTTGTCTTGTGTTGTGTTGTCTTGTCTTGTCTTGTCTTGTCTTGTCTTGTCTTGTCTTGTTTTATGTTGTCTTGTCTTGTCTTGTTTTGTCATGTAATGTCATGTCGTGTGTTGTGTTGTTTTGTCTTGTCTTGTCTTCTCCTTGTCTTGTCTTGTCATGTCGTGTGTTGTGTTGTTTTGTCTTGTCATGTCTAATATTGTCTTGTCTTGTCTTGTCTTGTCTTGTGATGTCATGTCGTGTGTTGTGTTGTTTTGTCTTGTCTTGTTTTGTCTTGTCCTGTCTTGTCTTGTCATGTCATGTCATGTGTTGTGTTGTGTTGTTTTGTCTTGTCTTGTCTTGTCTTGTCTTGCCTTATCTTGCCTTGTCTTGTCTGGTCTTGTCTTGTCTTGTCTTGTCTTGTCTTGTCTTGTCTTGTCTTGTCTTGTCTTGTCTTGTCTTGTCTTGTCTTGTCTTGTCTTGTCTTGTCTTGTCTTGTCTTGTCTTGTCATGTCTTGTCTTGTCTTGTCTTGTTTTGTCTTGTCTTGAATTGTCTTGTCTTGTCTTGTCTTGTCTTGTCTTGTCTTGTTTTGTTTTGTCTTGTCTTGTGTTGTTTTGTCGTGTCATGTCTTGTCTTGTCTTGTCTTGTCTTGTCTTGTCTTGTCTTGTCTTGTCTTGTCTTGTCTTGTCTTGTCTTGTCTTGTCTTGTCTTGTCTTGTCTTGTCTTGTCTTGTCTTGTCTTGTCTTGTCTTGTCTTGTCTTGTCTTGTCTTGTTTTGTCTTTTCTTGTCATGTCATGTCATGTCGTGTGTTGTGTTGTTTTGTCTTGTCTTGTTTTGTCTTGTCATGTCATGTCTTGTCTTGTCTTGTCTTGTCTTGTTTTGTCTTGTCATGTCTTGTCTTGGCTTGTCTTGTCTTGTCTTGTTTTGTTTTGTCTTGTTTTGTTTTGTCTTGTCATGTCTTGTCTTGTCTTGTCTTGTCTTGTCTTGTCTTGTCTTGTCTTGTCTTGTCTTGTCTTGTCTTGTCTTGTCTTGTCTTGTCTTGTCTTGTCTTGTCTTGTCTTGTCTTGTCTTGTCTTGTCTTGTCTTGTGATGTCATGTCGTGTGTTGTGTTGTTTTGTCTTGTCTTGTTTTGTCTTGTCCTGTCTTGTCTTGTCATGTCATGTCATGTCGTGTGTTGTGTTGTTTTGTCTTGTCATGTCTTATATTGTCTTGTCTTGCCTTGTCTTGTCTTGTGATGTCATGTCGTGTGTTGTGTTGTTTTGTCTTGTCTTGTTTTGTCTTGTCCTGTCTTGTCTTGTCATGTCATGTCATGTCGTGTGTTGTGTTGTTTTGTCTTGTCTTGTCTTCTCCTTGTCTTGTCTTGTCATGTCGTGTGTTGTGTTGTTTTGTCTTGTCATGTCTTATATTGTCTTGTCTTGTCTTGTCTTGTCTTGTGATGTCATGTCGTGTGTTGTGTTGTTTTGTCTTGTCTTGTTTTGTCTTGTCCTGTCTTGTCTTGTCATGTCATGTCATGTCGTGTCTTGTGTTGCTTTGTCTTGTCTTGTCATGTCGTGTGTTGTGTTGTTTTGTCTTGTCTTGTTGTGTATTGTCATGTCTTATATTGTCTTGTCTTGTCTTGTCATGTCATGTCATGTCGTGTGTTGTGTTGTTTTGTCTTGTCTTGTTTTGTTTTGTCATGTCTTGTCTTGTCTTGTCTTGTCTTGTCTTGTTTTGTCTTGTCATGTCTTGTCTTGTCTTGTCTTGTCTTGTCTTGTCTTGTCTTGTCTTGTCTTGTCTTGTCTTGTTTTCTCATGTAATGTCATTTCGTGTGTTGTGTTGTTTTGTCTTGTCATGTCTTATATTGTCTTGTCTTGTTTTGTCATGTAATGTCATGTCGTGTGTTGTGTTGTTTTGTCTTGTCATGTCTTATATTGTCTTGTCTTGTCTTGCCTTGTCTTGTGATGTCATGTCGTGTGTTGTGTTGTTTTGTCTTGTCATGTCTTGTCTTGTCTTGTCTTGTCTTGTCTTGTCTTGTCATGTCTTGTCTTGTTTTGTCTTGTCTTGTATTGTCTTGCTTTCTCATGTAATGTCATGTCGTGTCTTGTGTTGTTTTGTCGTGTCATGTCTTGTCTTGTCTTGTCCTGTCCTGTCGTGTGTTGTGTTGTTTTGTCTTGTCTTGTCATGTCATGTCTTGTCCTGTCTTGTCTTGTCTTGTATTGTCTTGTCTTGTCATGTCATGTCTTGTCTTGTCTTGTCTTGTCTTGTCTTGTCTTGTCTTGTCTTGTCTTGTCTTGTCTTGTCTTGTCTTGTCTTGTCATGTCATGTCGTGTGTTGTGTTGTTTTGTCTTGTCTTGTCTTCTCCTTGTCTTGTCTTGTCATGTCGTGTGTTGTGTTGTTTTGTCTTGTCATGTCTTATATTGTCTTGTCTTGTCTTGTCTTGTCTTGTGATGTCATGTCGTGTGTTGTGTTGTTTTGTCTTGTCTTGTTTTGTCTTGTCCTGTCTTGTCTTGTCATGTCATGTCATGTCGTGTCTTGTGTTGCTTTGTCTTGTCTTGTCATGTCGTGTGTTGTGTTGTTTTGTCTTGTCATGTTGTGTATTGTCATGTCTTATATTGTCTTGTCTTGTCTTGTCATGTCATGTCATGTCGTGTGTTGTGTTGTTTTGTCTTGTCTTGTTTTGTTTTGTCATGTCTTGTCTTGTCTTGTCTTGTCTTGTCTTGTTTTGTCTTGTCATGTCTTGTCTTGTCTTGTCTTGTCTTGTCTTGTCTTGTCTTGTCTTGTCTTGTCTTGTCTTGTTTTCTCATGTAATGTCATGTCGTGTGTTGTGTTGTTTTGTCTTGTCATGTCTTATATTGTCTTGTCTTGTTTTGTCATGTAATGTCATGTCGTGTGTTGTGTTGTTTTGTCTTGTCATGTCTTATATTGTCTTGTCTTGTCTTGCCTTGTCTTGTGATGTCATGTCGTGTGTTGTGTTGTTTTGTCTTGTCATGTCTTGTCTTGTCTTGTCTTGTCTTGTCTTGTCTTGTCATGTCTTGTCTTGTTTTGTCTTGTCTTGTATTGTCTTGCTTTCTCATGTAATGTCATGTCGTGTCTTGTGTTGTTTTGTCGTGTCATGTCTTGTCTTGTCTTGTCCTGTCCTGTCGTGTGTTGTGTTGTTTTGTCTTGTCTTGCCATGTCATGTCTTGTCCTGTCTTGTCTTGTCTTGTATTGTCTTGTCTTGTCATGTCATGTCTTGTCTTGTCTTGTCTTGTCTTGTCTTGTCTTGTCTTGTCTTGTCTTGTCTTGTCTTGTCTTGTCTTGTCTTGTCTTGTCTTGTGTTGTCTTGTCTTGTCTTGTCTTGTCTTGTCTTGTCTTGTCTTGTCTTGTCTTGTCTTGTCTTGTCTTGTCTTGTCTTGTCTTGTCTTGTCTTGTCTTGTCTTGTCTTGTCTTGTCTTGTCTTGTCCTGTCCTGACGTGTGTTGTGTTGTTTTGTCTTGTCTTGTCTTGTCTTGTCTTGTTTTGTCTTGTCTTGTATTGTCTTGTTTTCTCATGTAATGTCATGTCGTGTGTTGTGTTGTTTTGTCTTGTGTTGTTTTGACGTATCATGTCTTGTCTTGTCTTGTCTTGTCTTGTCTTGTCTTGTCGTGTCCTGTCGTATGTTGTGTTGTTTTGTCTTGTCTTGTCATGTCATGTCATGTCGTGTCTTGTGTTGCTTTGTCTTGTCTTGTCATGTCGTGTATTGTGTTGTTTTGTCTTGTCTTGTTGTGTATTGTCATGTCTTATATTCTCTTGTCTTGTCTTGTCATGTCATGTCAAGTCATGTCATGTCGTGTGTTGTGTTGTTATTCTTGTTTTGTCTTGTCTTGTCTTGTCTTGTCTTGTCTTGTCTTGTCTTGTCTTGTCTTGTCTTGTCTTGTCTTGTCTTGTCTTGTCTTGTCTTGTCTTGTCTTGTCTTATCTTGTCTTGTTTTGTCTTGTCTTGTCTTGTTTTGTCTTGTCTTGTCTTGTCTTGTCTTGTCTTGTCTTGTTTTGTCATGTAATGTCATGTCGAGTGTTGTGTTGTTTTGTCTTGTCTTGTCTTCTCCTTGTCTTGTCTTGTCATGTCGTGTGTTGTGTTGTTTTGTCTTGTCATGTCTTATATTGTCTTGTCTTGTCTTGCCTTGTCTTGTGATGTCATGTCGTGTGTTGTGTTGTTTTGTCTTGTCATGTCTTGTCTTGTCTTGTCTTGTCTTGTCTTGTCATGTCTTGTCTTGTTTTGTCTTGTCTTGTATTGTCTTGCTTTCTCATGTAATGTCATGTCGTGTCTTGTGTTGTTTTGTCGTGTCATGTCTTGTCTTGTCTTGTCCTGTCCTGTCGTGTGTTGTGTTGTTTTGTCTTGTCTTGTCATGTCATGTCTTGTCCTGTCTTGTCTTGTCTTGTATTGTCTTGTCTTGTCATGTCTTGTCTTGTCTTGTCTTGTCTTGTCTTGTCTTGTCTTGTCTTGTCTTGTCTTGTCTTGTCTTGTCTTGTCTTGTCTTGTCATGTCATGTCGTGTGTTGTGTTGTTTTGTCTTGTCTTGTCTTCTCCTTGTCTTGTCTTGTCATGTCGTGTGTTGTGTTGTTTTGTCTTGTCATGTCTTATATTGTCTTGTCTTGTCTTGTCTTGTCTTGTGATGTCATGTCGTGTTTTGTCTTGTCCTGTCTTGTCTTGTCATGTCATGTCATGTCGTGTCTTGTGTTGCTTTGTCTTGTCTTGTCATGTCGTGTGTTGTGTTGTTTTGTCTTGTCTTGTTGTGTATTGTCATGTCTTATATTGTCTTGTCTTGTCTTGTCATGTCATGTCATGTCGTGTGTTGTGTTGTTTTGTCTTGTCTTGTTTTGTTTTGTCATGTCTTGTCTTGTCTTGTCTTGTCTTGTCTTGTTTTGTCTTGTCATGTCTTGTCTTGTCTTGTCTTGTCTTGTCTTGTCTTGCCTTGTCTTGTCTTGTCTTGTCTTGTTTTCTCATGTAATGTCATGTCGTGTGTTGTGTTGTTTTGTCTTGTCATGTCTTATATTGTCTTGTCTTGTTTTGTCATGTAATGTCATGTCGTGTGTTGTGTTGTTTTGTCTTGTCATGTCTTATATTGTCTTGTCTTGTCTTGCCTTGTCTTGTGATGTCATGTCGTGTGTTGTGTTGTTTTGTCTTGTCATGTCTTGTCTTGTCTTGTCTTGTCTTGTCTTGTCTTGTCATGTCTTGTCTTGTTTTGTCTTGTCTTGTATTGTCTTGCTTTCTCATGTAATGTCATGTCGTGTCTTGTGTTGTTTTGTCGTGTCATGTCTTGTCTTGTCTTGTCCTGTCCTGTCGTGTGTTGTGTTGTTTTGTCTTGTCTTGTCATGTCATGTCTTGTCCTGTCTTGTCTTGTCTTGTATTGTCTTGTCTTGTCATGTCATGTCTTGTCTTGTCTTGTCTTGTCTTGTCTTGTCTTGTCTTGTCTTGTCTTGTCTTGTCTTGTCTTGTCTTGTCTTGTCTTGTCTTGTGTTGTCTTGTCTTGTCTTGTCTTGTCTTGTCTTGTCTTGTCTTGTCTTGTCTTGTCTTGTCTTGTCTTGTCTTGTCTAGTCTTGTCTTGTCTTGTCTTGTCTTGTCTTGTCTTGTCTTGTCTTGTCTTGTCTTGTCTTGTCTTGTCTTGTCTTGTCTTGTTTTGTCTTGTCTTGTCTTGTTTTGTCTTGTCTTGTCTTGTCTTGTCTTGTCTTGTCTTGTCTTGTTTTGTCATGTAATGTCATGTCGAGTGTTGTGTTGTTTTGTCTTGTCTTGTCTTCTCCTTGTCTTGTCTTGTCATGTCGTGTGTTGTGTTGTTTTGTCTTGTCATGTCTTATATTGTCTTGTCTTGTCTTGTCTTGTGATGTCATGTCGTGTGTTGTGTTGTTTTGTCTTGTCTTGTCTTGTCTTGTCTTGTCTTGTCTTGTCCTATCATGTCTTGTCTTGTCTTGTCTTGTCTTGTCTTGTCTTGTCTTGTCTTGTCTTGTCTTGTCTTGTCTTGTCTTGTCTTGTCTTGTCTTGTCTTGTCTTGTCTTGTCTTTTCTTGTCTTGTCTTGTCTTGTCTTGTCTTGTCTTGTCTTGTCTTGTCTTGTCTTGTCTTGTCTTGTCTTGCCTTGTCTTGTCTTGTCTTGTCTTGTCTTGTCTTGTCTTGTCTTGTCTTGTCTTGTCTTCTCTTGTCTTGTCTGTGTTGTGTTGCCTTGTCTTGTCTTGTCTTGTCTTTCTTGTCTTGTCTTGTCTTGTCTTGTTTTGTCTTGTCTTGTATTGTCTTGTTTTCTCATGTAATGTCAGGTCGTATGTTGTGTTGTTTTATCTTGTGTTGTTTTGTCGTATCATGTCTTGTCTTGTCTTGTCCTGTCCTGTCGTATGTTGTGTTGTTTTGTCTTCTCTTGTCATGTCATGTCATGTCGTGTCTTGTGTTGCTTTGTCTTGTCTTGTCATGTCGTGTGTTGTGTTTTGTTTTGTCTTGTCTTGTTGTGTATTGTCATGTCTTATATTGTCTTGTCTTGTCTTGTCATGTCATGTCTTGTCATGTCATGTCGTGTGTTGTGTTGTTTAGTCTTGTCTTGTCTTGTCTTGTTTTGTCTTGTCTTGTCTTGTCTTGTCTTGTCTTGTCTTGTCTTGTCTTGTCTTGTCTTGTCTTGTCTTGTCTTGTCTTGTCTTGTCTTGTCTTGTCTTGTCTTGTCTTGTCTTGTCTTGTCTTGTCTTGTCTTGTCTTGTCTTGTCTTGTCTTGTCTTGTTTTGTCTTGTCTTGTTTTGTCGTGTCTTGTCTTGTCTTGTCATGTCATGTCATGTCATGTCATGTCGTGTGTTGTGTTGTTTAGTCTTGTCTTGTCTTGTTTTGTCTTGTCTTGTCTTGTCTTGTCTTGTCTTGTCTTGTCTTGTCTTGTCTTGTCTTGTCTTGTCTTGTCTTGTCTTGTCTTGTCTTGTCTTGTCTTGTCTTGTCTTGTCTTGTCTTGTCTTGTCTTGTCTTGTCTTGTCTTGTCTTGTCTTGTCTTGTCTTGTTTTGTCTTGTCTTGTCTTGTTTTGTCTTGTCTTGTTTTGTCATGTAATGTCATGTCGTGTGTTGTGTTGTTTTGTCTTTTCTTGTCTTCTCCTGTCTTCTCCTTGTCTTGTCTTGTCATGTCGTGTGTTGTGTTGTTTTGTCTTGTCTTGTCTTCTCCTTGTCTTGTCTTGTCATGTCGTGTGTTGTGTTGTTTTGTCTTGTCATTTCTTATATTGTCTTGTCTTGTCTTGTCTTGTGATGTCATGTCGTGTGTTGTGTTGTTTTGTCTTGTCTTGTCTTGTCTTGTGTTGTCTTGTCCTGTCATGTCTTGTCTTGTCTTGTCTTGTCTTGTCTTGTTTTGTCTTGTCATGTCTTGTCTTGTCTTGTCTTGTCTTGTCTTGTCTTGTCTTGTCTTGTCTTGTCTTGTCTTGTCTTGTCTTGTCTTGTCTTGTCTTGTCTTGTCTTGTCTTGTTTTGTCTTGTCTTGTCTTCTCCTTGTCTTGTCTTGTCATGTCGTGTGTTGTGTTGTTTTGTCTTGTCATGTCTTATATTGTCTTGTCTTGTCTTGTGATGTCATGTCGTGTGTTGTGTTGTTTTGTCTTGTCTTGTCTTGTCTTGTCTTGTCTTGTCTTGTCTTGTCTTGTCTTGTCTTGTCTTGTCCTGTCCTGACGTGTGTTGTGTTGTTTTGTCTTGTCTTGTCTTGTCTTGTCTTGTTTTGTCTTGTCTTGTATTGTCTTGTTTTCTCATGTAATGTCATGTCGTGTGTTGTGTTGTTTTGTCTTGTGTTGTTTTGACGTATCATGTCTTGTCTTGTCTTGTCTTGTCTTGTCTTCTCCTTGTCTTGTCTTGTCATGTCGTGTGTTGTGTTGTTTTGTCTTGACATGTCTTATATTGTCTTGTCTTGTCTTGTGATGTCATGTCGTGTGTTGTGTTGTTTTGTCTTGTCTTGTCTTGTCTTGTCTTGTCTTGTCTTGTCTTGTCTTGTCTTGTTTTGTCTTGTCTTGTCTTCTCCTTGTCTTGTCTTGTCATGCCGTGTGTTGTGTTGTTTTGTCTTGTCATGTCTTATATTGTCTTGTCTTGTCTTGTGATGTCATGTCGTGTGTTGTGTTGTTTTGTCTTGTCTTGTCTTGTCTTGTCTTGTCTTGTCTTGTCTTGTCTTGTCTTGTCTTGTCTTGTCTTGTCTTGTCTTGTCTTGTCCTGTCCTGACGTGTGTTGTGTTGTTTTGTCTTGTCTTGTTTTGTCTTGTCTTGTATTGTCTTGCTTTCTCATGTAATGTCATGTCGTGTCTTGTGTTGTTTTGTCGTGTCATGTCTTGTCTTGTCTTGTCCTGTCCTGCCGTGTGTTGTGTTGTTTTGTCTTGTCTTGTCATGTCATGTCTTGTCCTGTCTTGTCTTGTCTTGTATTGTCTTGTCTTGTCATGTCATGTCTTGTCTTGTCTTGTCTTGTCTTGTCTTGTCTTGTCTTGTCTTGTGTTGTCTTGTCTTGTCTTGTCTTGTCTTGTCTTGTCTTGTCTTGTCTTGTCTTGTCTTGTCTTGTCTTGTCTTGTCTTGTCTTGTCTTGTCTTGTCTTGTCTTGTCTTGTCTTGTCTTGTCTTGTCTTGTCTTGTTTTGTCTTGTCTTGTCCTGTCCTGACGTGTGTTGTGTTGTTTTGTCTTGTCTTGTCTTGTCTTGTCTTGTTTTGTCTTGTCTTGTATTGTCTTGTTTTCTCATGTAATGTCATGTCGTGTGTTGTGTTGTTTTGTCTTGTGTTGTTTTGACGTATCATGTCTTGTCTTGTCTTGTCTTGTCCTGTCCTGTCGTATGTTGTGTTGTTTTGTCTTGTCTTGTCATGTCATGTCATGTCGTGTCTTGTGTTGCTTTGTCTTGTCTTGTCATATCGTGTGTTGTGTTGTTTTGTCTTGTCTTGTTGTGTATTGTCATGTCTTATATTCTCTTGTCTTGTCTTGTCATGTCATGTCAAGTCATGTCATGTCGTGTGTTGTGTTGTTATTCTTGTTTTGTCTTGTCTTGTCTTGTCTTGTCTTGTCTTGTCTTGTCTTGTCTTGTCTTGTCTTGTCTTGTCTTGTCTTGTCTTGTCTTGTCTTGTCTTGTCTTGTCTTGTCTTGTCTTGTTTTTTCTTGTCTTGTCTTGTTTTGTCTTGTCTTGTCTTGTCTTGTCTTGTCTTGTCTTGTTTTGTCATGTAATGTCATGTCGTGTGTTGTGTTGTTTTGTCTTGTCTTGTCTTCTCCTTGTCTTGTCTTGTCATGTCGTGTGTTGTGTTGTTTTGTCTTGTCATGTCTTATATTGTCTTGTCTTGTCTTGTCTTGTGATGTCATGTCGTGTGTTGTGTTGTTTTGTCTTGTCTTGTCTTGTCTTGTCTTGTCTTGTCTTGTCTTGTCCTGTCATGTCTTGTCTTGTCTTGTCTTGTCTTGTCTTGTCTTGTCTTGTCTTGTCTTGTCTTGTCTTGTCTTGTCTTGTCTTGTCTTGTCTTGTCTTGTCTTGTCTTGTCTTGTCTTGTCTTGTCTTGTCTTGTCTTGTCTTGTCTTGTCTTGTCTTGTCTTGTCTTTTCTTGTCTTGTCTTGTCTTGTCTTGTCTTGCCTTGTCTTGTCTTGTCTTGTCTTGTCTTGTCTTGTCTTGTCTTGTCTTGTCTTGTCTTGTCTTCTCTTGTCTTGTCTTGTCTTGTCTTTCTTGTCTTGTCTTGTCTTGTCTTGTCTTGTCTTGTCTTGTCTTGTCTTGTCTTGTCTTGTCTTGTCTTGTCTTGTTTTGTCTTGTCTTGTATTGTCTTGTTTTCTCATGTAATGTCAGGTCGTGTGTTGTGTTGTTTTGTCTTGTGTTGTTTTGTCGTATCATGTCTTGTCTTGTCTTGTCCTGTCCTGTCGTATGTTGTGTTGTTTTGTCTTCTCTTGTCATGTCATGTCATGTCGTGTGTTGTGTTTTGTTTTGTCTTGTCTTGTTGTGTATTGTCATGTCTTATATTGTCTTGTCTTGTCTTGTCATGTCATGTCTTGTCTTGTCTTGTCTTGTCTTGTCTTGTTTTGTCTTGTCTTGTCTTGTTTTGTCGTGTCTTGTCTTGTCTTGTCTTGTCATGTCATGTCATGTCATGTCATGTCGTGTGTTGTGTTGTTTAGTCTTGTCATGTCATGTCATGTCGTGTCTTGTGTTGCTTTGTCTTGTCTTGTCATGTCGTGTGTTGTGTTTTGTTTTGTCTTGTCTTGTTGTGTATTGTCATGTCTTATATTGTCTTGTCTTGTCTTGTCATGTCATGTCTTGTCTTGTCTTGTCTTGTCTTGTCTTGTTTTGTCTTGTCTTGTCTTGTTTTGTCGTGTCTTGTCTTGTCTTGTCATGTCATGTCATGTCATGTCATGTCGTGTGTTGTGTTGTTTAGTCTTGTCATGTCATGTCATGTCGTGTCTTGTGTTGCTTTGTCTTGTCTTGTCATGTCGTGTGTTGTGTTTTGTTTTGTCTTGTCTTGTCTTGTCTTGTCTTGTCTTGTCTTGTCTTGTCTTGTCTTGTCTTGTCTTGTCTTGTCTTGTCTTGTCTTGTCTTGTCTTGTCTTGTCTTGTCATGTCATGTCATGTCATGTCGTGTGTTGTGTTGTTTAGTCTTGTCTTGTCTTGTCTTGTCTTGTCTTGTCTTGTCTTGTCTTGTCTTGTCTTGTCTTGTCTTGTCTTGTCTTGTCTTGTCTTGTCTTGTTTTGTCTTGTCTTGTCCTGTCCTGACGTGTGTTGTGTTGTTTTGTCTTGTCTTGTCTTGTCTTGTCTTGTTTTGTCTTGTCTTGTATTGTCTTGTTTTCTCATGTAATGTCATGTCGTGTGTTGTGTTGTTTTGTCTTGTGTTGTTTTGACGTATCATGTCTTGTCTTGTCTTGTCTTGTCCTGTCCTGTCGTATGTTGTGTTGTTTTGTCTTGTCTTGTCATGTCATGTCATGTCGTGTCTTGTGTTGCTTTGTCTTGTCTTGTCATATCGTGTGTTGTGTTGTTTTGTCTTGTCTTGTTGTGTATTGTCATGTCTTATATTCTCTTGTCTTGTCTTGTCATGTCATGTCAAGTCATGTCATGTCGTGTGTTGTGTTGTTATTCTTGTTTTGTCTTGTCTTGTCTTGTCTTGTCTTGTCTTGTCTTGTCTTGTCTTGTCTTGTCTTGTCTTGTCTTGTCTTGTCTTGTCTTGTCTTGTCTTGTCTTGTTTTTTCTTGTCTTGTCTTGTTTTGTCTTGTCTTGTCTTGTCTTGTCTTGTCTTGTCTTGTTTTGTCATGTAATGTCATGTCGTGTGTTGTGTTGTTTTGTCTTGTCTTGTCTTCTCCTTGTCTTGTCTTGTCATGTCGTGTGTTGTGTTGTTTTGTCTTGTCATGTCTTATATTGTCTTGTCTTGTCTTGTCTTGTGATGTCATGTCGTGTGTTGTGTTGTTTTGTCTTGTCTTGTCTTGTCTTGTCTTGTCTTGTCTTGTCTTGTCCTGTCATGTCTTGTCTTGTCTTGTCTTGTCTTGTCTTGTCTTGTCTTGTCTTGTCTTGTCTTGTCTTGTCTTGTCTTGTCTTGTCTTGTCTTGTCTTGTCTTGTCTTGTCTTGTCTTGTCTTGTCTTGTCTTGTCTTGTCTTGTCTTGTTTTGTCTTGTCTTGTCTTTTCTTGTCTTGTCTTGTCTTGTCTTGTCTTGCCTTGTCTTGTCTTGTCTTGTCTTGTCTTGTCTTGTCTTGTCTTGTCTTGTCTTGTCTTGTCTTCTCTTGTCTTGTCTTGTCTTGTCTTTCTTGTCTTGTCTTGTCTTGTCTTGTCTTGTCTTGTCTTGTCTTGTCTTGTCTTGTCTTGTCTTGTCTTGTCTTGTTTTGTCTTGTCTTGTATTGTCTTGTTTTCTCATGTAATGTCAGGTCGTGTGTTGTGTTGTTTTGTCTTGTGTTGTTTTGTCGTATCATGTCTTGTCTTGTCTTGTCCTGTCCTGTCGTATGTTGTGTTGTTTTGTCTTCTCTTGTCATGTCATGTCATGTCGTGTGTTGTGTTTTGTTTTGTCTTGTCTTGTTGTGTATTGTCATGTCTTATATTGTCTTGTCTTGTCTTGTCATGTCATGTCTTGTCTTGTCTTGTCTTGTCTTGTCTTGTTTTGTCTTGTCTTGTCTTGTTTTGTCGTGTCTTGTCTTGTCTTGTCTTGTCATGTCATGTCATGTCATGTCATGTCATGTCGTGTGTTGTGTTGTTTAGTCTTGTCATGTCATGTCATGTCGTGTCTTGTGTTGCTTTGTCTTGTCTTGTCATGTCGTGTGTTGTGTTTTGTTTTGTCTTGTCTTGTTGTGTATTGTCATGTCTTATATTGTCTTGTCTTGTCTTGTCATGTCATGTCTTGTCTTGTCTTGTCTTGTCTTGTCTTGTTTTGTCTTGTCTTGTCTTGTTTTGTCGTGTCTTGTCTTGTCTTGTCATGTCATGTCATGTCATGTCATGTCGTGTGTTGTGTTGTTTAGTCTTGTCATGTCATGTCATGTCGTGTCTTGTGTTGCTTTGTCTTGTCTTGTCATGTCGTGTGTTGTGTTTTGTTTTGTCTTGTCTTGTCTTGTCTTGTCTTGTCTTGTCTTGTCTTGTCTTGTCTTGTCTTGTCTTGTCTTGTCTTGTCTTGTCTTGTCTTGTCTTGTCTTGTCTTGTCTTGTCATGTCATGTCATGTCATGTCGTGTGTTGTGTTGTTTAGTCTTGTCTTGTCTTGTTTTGTCTTGTCTTGTCTTGTCTTGTCTTGTCTTGTCTTGTCTTGTCTTGTCTTGTCTTGTCTTGTCTTGTCTTGTCTTGTCTTGTCTTGTCTTGTCTTGTCTTGTCTTGTCTTGTCTTGTCTTGTCTTCTCTTGTCTTGTCTTGTCTTGTCTTTCTTGTCTTGTCTTGTCTTGTCTTGTCTTGTCTTGTCTTGTCTTGTCTTGTCTTGTCTTGTCTTGTCTTGTCTTGTCTTGTTTTGTCTTGTCTTGTATTGTCTTGTTTTCTCATGTAATGTCAGGTCGTGTGTTGTGTTGTTTTGTCTTGTGTTGTTTTGTCGTATCATGTCTTGTCTTGTCTTGTCCTGTCCTGTCGTATGTTGTGTTGTTTTGTCTTCTCTTGTCATGTCATGTCATGTCGTGTGTTGTGTTTTGTTTTGTCTTGTCTTGTTGTGTATTGTCATGTCTTATATTGTCTTGTCTTGTCTTGTCATGTCATGTCTTGTCTTGTCTTGTCTTGTCTTGTCTTGTTTTGTCTTGTCTTGTCTTGTTTTGTCGTGTCTTGTCTTGTCTTGTCTTGTCATGTCATGTCATGTCATGTCATGTCGTGTGTTGTGTTGTTTAGTCTTGTCATGTCATGTCATGTCGTGTCTTGTGTTGCTTTGTCTTGTCTTGTCATGTCGTGTGTTGTGTTTTGTTTTGTCTTGTCTTGTTCTGTATTGTCATGTCTTATATTGTCTTGTCTTGTCTTGTCATGTCATGTCTTGTCTTGTCTTGTCTTGTCTTGTCTTGTTTTGTCTTGTCTTGTCTTGTTTTGTCGTGTCTTGTCTTGTCTTGTCATGTCATGTCATGTCATGTCATGTCGTGTGTTGTGTTGTTTAGTCTTGTCATGTCATGTCATGTCGTGTCTTGTGTTGCTTTGTCTTGTCTTGTCATGTCGTGTGTTGTGTTTTGTTTTGTCTTGTCTTGTCTTGTCTTGTCTTGTCTTGTCTTGTCTTGTCTTGTCTTGTCTTGTCTTGTCTTGTCTTGTCTTGTCTTGTCTTGTCTTGTCTTGTCTTGTCTTGTCATGTCATGTCATGTCATGTCGTGTGTTGTGTTGTTTAGTCTTGTCTTGTCTTGTCTTGTCTTGTCTTGTCTTGTCTTGTCTTGTCTTGTCTTGTCTTGTCTTGTCTTGTCTTGTCTTGTCTTGTTTTGTCTTGTCTTGTCCTGTCCTGACGTGTGTTGTGTTGTTTTGTCTTGTCTTGTCTTGTCTTGTCTTGTTTTGTCTTGTCTTGTATTGTCTTGTTTTCTCATGTAATGTCATGTCGTGTGTTGTGTTGTTTTGTCTTGTGTTGTTTTGACGTATCATGTCTTGTCTTGTCTTGTCTTGTCCTGTCCTGTCGTATGTTGTGTTGTTTTGTCTTGTCTTGTCATGTCATGTCATGTCGTGTCTTGTGTTGCTTTGTCTTGTCTTGTCATATCGTGTGTTGTGTTGTTTTGTCTTGTCTTGTTGTGTATTGTCATGTCTTATATTCTCTTGTCTTGTCTTGTCATGTCATGTCAAGTCATGTCATGTCGTGTGTTGTGTTGTTATTCTTGTTTTGTCTTGTCTTGTCTTGTCTTGTCTTGTCTTGTCTTGTCTTGTCTTGTCTTGTCTTGTCTTGTCTTGTCTTGTCTTGTCTTGTTTTTTCTTGTCTTGTCTTGTTTTGTCTTGTCTTGTCTTGTCTTGTCTTGTCTTGTCTTGTTTTGTCATGTAATGTCATGTCGTGTGTTGTGTTGTTTTGTCTTGTCTTGTCTTCTCCTTGTCTTGTCTTGTCATGTCGTGTGTTGTGTTGTTTTGTCTTGTCATGTCTTATATTGTCTTGTCTTGTCTTGTCTTGTGATGTCATGTCGTGTGTTGTGTTGTTTTGTCTTGTCTTGTCTTGTCTTGTCTTGTCTTGTCTTGTCTTGTCCTGTCATGTCCTGTCTTGTCTTGTCTTGTCTTGTCTTGTCTTGTCTTGTCTTGTCTTGTCTTGTCTTGTCTTGTCTTGTCTTGTCTTGTCTTGTCTTGTCTTGTCTTGTCTTGTCTTGTCTTGTCTTGTCTTGTCTTGTCTTGTCTTTTCTTGTCTTGTCTTGTCTTGTCTTGTCTTGCCTTGTCTTGTCTTGTCTTGTCTTGTCTTGTCTTGTCTTGTCTTGTCTTGTCTTGTCTTGTCTTCTCTTGTCTTGTCTTGTCTTGTCTTTCTTGTCTTGTCTTGTCTTGTCTTGTCTTGTCTTGTCTTGTCTTGTCTTGTCTTGTCTTGTCTTGTCTTGTCTTGTTTTGTCTTGTCTTGTATTGTCTTGTTTTCTCATGTAATGTCAGGTCGTGTGTTGTGTTGTTTTGTCTTGTGTTGTTTTGTCGTATCATGTCTTGTCTTGTCTTGTCCTGTCCTGTCGTATGTTGTGTTGTTTTGTCTTCTCTTGTCATGTCATGTCATGTCGTGTGTTGTGTTTTGTTTTGTCTTGTCTTGTTGTGTATTGTCATGTCTTATATTGTCTTGTCTTGTCTTGTCATGTCATGTCTTGTCTTGTCTTGTCTTGTCTTGTCTTGTTTTGTCTTGTCTTGTCTTGTTTTGTCGTGTCTTGTCTTGTCTTGTCTTGTCATGTCATGTCATGTCATGTCATGTCGTGTGTTGTGTTGTTTAGTCTTGTCATGTCATGTCATGTCGTGTCTTGTGTTGCTTTGTCTTGTCTTGTCATGTCGTGTGTTGTGTTTTGTTTTGTCTTGTCTTGTTGTGTATTGTCATGTCTTATATTGTCTTGTCTTGTCTTGTCATGTCATGTCTTGTCTTGTCTTGTCTTGTCTTGTCTTGTTTTGTCTTGTCTTGTCTTGTTTTGTCGTGTCTTGTCTTGTCTTGTCATGTCATGTCATGTCATGTCATGTCGTGTGTTGTGTTGTTTAGTCTTGTCATGTCATGTCATGTCGTGTCTTGTGTTGCTTTGTCTTGTCTTGTCATGTCGTGTGTTGTGTTTTGTTTTGTCTTGTCTTGTCTTGTCTTGTCTTGTCTTGTCTTGTCTTGTCTTGTCTTGTCTTGTCTTGTCTTGTCTTGTCTTGTCTTGTCTTGTCTTGTCTTGTCTTGTCTTGTCTTGTCTTGTCATGTCATGTCATGTCATGTCGTGTGTTGTGTTGTTTAGTCTTGTCTTGTCTTGTTTTGTCTTGTCTTGTCTTGTCTTGTCTTGTCTTGTCTTGTCTTGTCTTGTCTTGTCTTGTCTTGTCTTGTCTTGTCTTGTCTTGTCTTGTCTTGTCTTGTCTTGTCTTGTCTTGTCTTGTCTTGTCTTGTTTTGTCTTGTCTTGTCTTGTTTTGTCTTGTCTTGTTTTGTCATGTAATGTCATGTCGTGTGTTGTGTTGTTTTGTCTTTTCTTGTCTTCTCCTGTCTTCTCCTTGTCTTGTCTTGTCATGTCGTGTGTTGTGTTGTTTTGTCTTGTCTTGTCTTCTCCTTGTCTTGTCTTGTCATGTCGTGTGTTGTGTTGTTTTGTCTTGTCATTTCTTATATTGTCTTGTCTTGTCTTGTCTTGTCTTGTCTTGTTTTGTCATGTAATGTCATGTCGTGTGTTGTGTTGTTTTGTCTTGTCTTGTCTTCTCCTTGTCTTGTCTTGTCATGTCGTGTGTTGTGTTGTTTTGTCTTGTCATGTCTTATATTGTCTTGTCTTGTCTTGTCTTGTGATGTCATGTCGTGTGTTGTGTTGTTTTGTCTTGTCTTGTCTTGTCTTGTGTTGTCTTGTCCTGTCATGTCTTGTCTTGTCTTGTCTTGTCTTGTCTTGTTTTGTCTTGTCTTGTCTTGTTTTGTCTTGTCTTGTATTGTCTTGTTTTCTCATGTAATGTCAGGTCGTGTGTTGTGTTGTTTTGTCTTGTGTTATTTTGTCGTATCATGTCTTGTCTTGTCTTGTCCTGTCCTGTCGTATGTTGTGTTGTTTTGTCTTCTCTTGTCATGTCATGTCTTGTCTTGTCTTGTCTTGTCCTGTCATGTCTTGTCTTGTCTTGTCTTGTCTTGTCTTGTCTTGTCTTGTCTTGTCTTGTCTTGTCTTGTCTTGTCTTGTCTTGTCTTGTCTTGTCTTGTCTTGTCTTGTCTTGTCTTGTCTTGTCTTGTCTTGTCTTGTCTTGTCTTGTCTTTTCTTGTCTTGTCTTGTCTTGTCTTGTCTTGCCTTGTCTTGTCTTGTCTTGTCTTGTCTTGTCTTGTCTTGTCTTGTCTTGTCTTGTCTTGTCTTCTCTTGTCTTGTCTTGTCTTGTCTTTCTTGTCTTGTCTTGTCTTGTCTTGTCTTGTCTTGTCTTGTCTTGTCTTGTCTTGTCTTGTCTTGTCTTGTCTTGTCTTGTCTTGTCTTGTCTTGTCTTGTCTTGTCTTGTCTTGTCTTGTCTTGTCTTGTCTTTTCTTGTCTTGTCTTGTCTTGTCTTGTCTTGCCTTGTCTTGTCTTGTCTTGTCTTGTCTTGTCTTGTCTTGTCTTGTCTTGTCTTGTCTTGTCTTCTCTTGTCTTGTCTTGTCTTGTCTTTCTTGTCTTGTCTTGTCTTGTCTTGTCTTGTCTTGTCTTGTCTTGTCTTGTCTTGTCTTGTCTTGTCTTGTCTTGTTTTGTCTTGTCTTGTATTGTCTTGTTTTCTCATGTAATGTCAGGTCGTGTGTTGTGTTGTTTTGTCTTGTGTTGTTTTGTCGTATCATGTCTTGTCTTGTCTTGTCCTGTCCTGTCGTATGTTGTGTTGTTTTGTCTTCTCTTGTCATGTCATGTCATGTCGTGTGTTGTGTTTTGTTTTGTCTTGTCTTGTTGTGTATTGTCATGTCTTATATTGTCTTGTCTTGTCTTGTCATGTCATGTCTTGTCTTGTCTTGTCTTGTCTTGTCTTGTTTTGTCTTGTCTTGTCTTGTTTTGTCGTGTCTTGTCTTGTCTTGTCTTGTCATGTCATGTCATGTCATGTCATGTCGTGTGTTGTGTTGTTTAGTCTTGTCATGTCATGTCATGTCGTGTCTTGTGTTGCTTTGTCTTGTCTTGTCATGTCGTGTGTTGTGTTTTGTTTGGACTTGTCTTGTTGTGTATTGTCATGTCTTATATTGTCTTGTCTTGTCTTGTCATGTCATGTCTTGTCTTGTCTTGTCTTGTGATGTCATGTCGTGTGTTGTGTTGTTTTGTCTTGTCTTGTCTTGTCTTGTCTTGTCTTGTCTTGTCTTGTCCTGTCTTGTCTTGTCTTGTCTTGTCTTGTCTTCTCTTGTCTTGTCTTGTCTTGTCTTGTCTTGTCTTGTCTTGTCTTGTCTTGTCTTGTCTTGTCTTGTCTTGTCTTGTCTTGTCTTGTCTTGTCTTGTCTTGTCTTGTCTTGTCTTGTCTTGTCTTGTCTTGTCTTGTCTTGTCTTGTCTTTTCTTGTCTTGTCTTGTCTTGTCTTGTCTTGCCTTGTCTTGTCTTGTCTTGTCTTGTCTTGTCTTGTCTTGTCTTGTCTTGTCTTGTCTTGTCTTCTCTTGTCTTGTCTTGTCTTGTCTTTCTTGTCTTGTCTTGTCTTGTCTTGTCTTGTCTTGTCTTGTCTTGTCTTGTCTTGTCTTGTCTTGTCTTGTCTTGTTTTGTCTTGTCTTGTATTGTCTTGTTTTCTCATGTAATGTCAGGTCGTGTGTTGTGTTGTTTTGTCTTGTGTTGTTTTGTCGTATCATGTCTTGTCTTGTCTTGTCCTGTCCTGTCGTATGTTGTGTTGTTTTGTCTTCTCTTGTCATGTCATGTCATGTCGTGTGTTGTGTTTTGTTTTGTCTTGTCTTGTTGTGTATTGTCATGTCTTATATTGTCTTGTCTTGTCTTGTCATGTCATGTCTTGTCTTGTCTTGTCTTGTCTTGTCTTGTTTTGTCTTGTCTTGTCTTGTTTTGTCGTGTCTTGTCTTGTCTTGTCTTGTCATGTCATGTCATGTCATGTCATGTCGTGTGTTGTGTTGTTTAGTCTTGTCATGTCATGTCATGTCGTGTCTTGTGTTGCTTTGTCTTGTCTTGTCATGTCGTGTGTTGTGTTTTGTTTTGTCTTGTCTTGTTGTGTATTGTCATGTCTTATATTGTCTTGTCTTGTCTTGTCATGTCATGTCTTGTCTTGTCTTGTCTTGTCTTGTCTTGTTTTGTCTTGTCTTGTCTTGTTTTGTCGTGTCTTGTCTTGTCTTGTCATGTCATGTCATGTCATGTCATGTCGTGTGTTGTGTTGTTTAGTCTTGTCATGTCATGTCATGTCGTGTCTTGTGTTGCTTTGTCTTGTCTTGTCATGTCGTGTGTTGTGTTTTGTTTTGTCTTGTCTTGTCTTGTCTTGTCTTGTCTTGTCTTGTCTTGTCTTGTCTTGTCTTGTCTTGTCTTGTCTTGTCTTGTCTTGTCTTGTCTTGTCTTGTCTTGTCTTGTCTTGTCTTGTCTTGTCATGTCATGTCATGTCATGTCGTGTGTTGTGTTGTTTAGTCTTGTCTTGTCTTGTTTTGTCTTGTCTTGTCTTGTCTTGTCTTGTCTTGTCTTGTCTTGTCTTGTCTTGTCTTGTCTTGTCTTGTCTTGTCTTGTCTTGTCTTGTCTTGTCTTGTCTTGTCTTGTCTTGTCTTGTCTTGTCTTGTCTTGTTTTGTCTTGTCTTGTCTTGTTTTGTCTTGTCTTGTTTTGTCATGTAATGTCATGTCGTGTGTTGTGTTGTTTTGTCTTTTCTTGTCTTCTCCTGTCTTCTCCTTGTCTTGTCTTGTCATGTCGTGTGTTGTGTTGTTTTGTCTTGTCTTGTCTTCTCCTTGTCTTGTCTTGTCATGTCGTGTGTTGTGTTGTTTTGTCTTGTCATTTCTTATATTGTCTTGTCTTGTCTTGTCTTGTCTTGTCTTGTTTTGTCATGTAATGTCATGTCGTGTGTTGTGTTGTTTTGTCTTGTCTTGTCTTCTCCTTGTCTTGTCTTGTCATGTCGTGTGTTGTGTTGTTTTGTCTTGTCATGTCTTATATTGTCTTGTCTTGTCTTGTCTTGTGATGTCATGTCGTGTGTTGTGTTGTTTTGTCTTGTCTTGTCTTGTCTTGTGTTGTCTTGTCCTGTCATGTCTTGTCTTGTCTTGTCTTGTCTTGTCTTGTTTTGTCTTGTCTTGTCTTGTTTTGTCTTGTCTTGTATTGTCTTGTTTTCTCATGTAATGTCAGGTCGTGTGTTGTGTTGTTTTGTCTTGTGTTGTTTTGTCGTATCATGTCTTGTCTTGTCTTGTCCTGTCCTGTCGTATGTTGTGTTGTTTTGTCTTCTCTTGTCATGTCATGTCTTGTCTTGTCTTGTCTTGTCCTGTCATGTCTTGTCTTGTCTTGTCTTGTCTTGTCTTGTCTTGTCTTGTCTTGTCTTGTCTTGTCTTGTCTTGTCTTGTCTTGTCTTGTCTTGTCTTGTCTTGTCTTGTCTTGTCTTGTCTTGTCTTGTCTTGTCTTGTCTTGTCTTGTCTTTTCTTGTCTTGTCTTGTCTTGTCTTGTCTTGCCTTGTCTTGTCTTGTCTTGTCTTGTCTTGTCTTGTCTTGTCTTGTCTTGTCTTGTCTTCTCTTGTCTTGTCTTGTCTTGTCTTTCTTGTCTTGTCTTGTCTTGTCTTGTCTTGTCTTGTCTTGTCTTGTCTTGTCTTGTCTTGTCTTGTCTTGTCTTGTCTTGTCTTGTCTTGTCTTGTCTTGTCTTGTCTTGTCTTGTCTTGTCTTGTCTTGTCTTGTCTTGTCTTGTCTTGTCTTTTCTTGTCTTGTCTTGTCTTGTCTTGTCTTGCCTTGTCTTGTCTTGTCTTGTCTTGTCTTGTCTTGTCTTGTCTTGTCTTGTCTTGTCTTGTCTTCTCTTGTCTTGTCTTGTCTTGTCTTTCTTGTCTTGTCTTGTCTTGTCTTGTCTTGTCTTGTCTTGTCTTGTCTTGTCGTGTCTTGTCTTGTCTTGTCTTGTCTTGTTTTGTCTTGTCTTGTATTGTCTTGTTTTCTCATGTAATGTCAGGTCGTGTGTTGTGTTGTTTTGTCTTGTGTTGTTTTGTCGTATCATGTCTTGTCTTGTCTTGTCCTGTCCTGTCGTATGTTGTGTTGTTTTGTCTTCTCTTGTCATGTCATGTCATGTCGTGTGTTGTGTTTTGTTTTGTCTTGTCTTGTTGTGTATTGTCATGTCTTATATTGTCTTGTCTTGTCTTGTCATGTCATGTCTTGTCTTGTCTTGTCTTGTCTTGTCTTGTTTTGTCTTGTCTTGTCTTGTTTTGTCGTGTCTTGTCTTGTCTTGTCTTGTCATGTCATGTCATGTCATGTCATGTCGTGTGTTGTGTTGTTTAGTCTTGTCATGTCATGTCATGTCGTGTCTTGTGTTGCTTTGTCTTGTCTTGTCATGTCGTGTGTTGTGTTTTGTTTTGTCTTGTCTTGTTGTGTATTGTCATGTCTTATATTGTCTTGTCTTGTCTTGTCATGTCATGTCTTGTCTTGTCTTGTCTTGTCTTGTCTTGTTTTGTCTTGTCTTGTCTTGTTTTGTCGTGTCTTGTCTTGTCTTGTCATGTCATGTCATGTCATGTCATGTCGTGTGTTGTGTTGTTTAGTCTTGTCATGTCATGTCATGTCGTGTCTTGTGTTGCTTTGTCTTGTCTTGTCATGTCGTGTGTTGTGTTTTGTTTTGTCTTGTCTTGTCTTGTCTTGTCTTGTCTTGTCTTGTCTTGTCTTGTCTTGTCTTGTCTTGTCTTGTCTTGTCTTGTCATGTCATGTCATGTCATGTCGTGTGTTGTGTTGTTTAGTCTTGTCTTGTCTTGTCTTGTCTTGTCTTGTCTTGTCTTGTTTTGTCTTGTCTTGTCCTGTCCTGACGTGTGTTGTGTTGTTTTGTCTTGTCTTGTCTTGTCTTGTCTTGTTTTGTCTTGTCTTGTATTGTCTTGTTTTCTCATGTAATGTCATGTCGTGTGTTGTGTTGTTTTGTCTTGTGTTGTTTTGACGTATCATGTCTTGTCTTGTCTTGTCTTGTCCTGTCCTGTCGTATGTTGTGTTGTTTTGTCTTGTCTTGTCATGTCATGTCATGTCGTGTCTTGTGTTGCTTTGTCTTGTCTTGTCATATCGTGTGTTGTGTTGTTTTGTCTTGTCTTGTTGTGTATTGTCATGTCTTATATTCTCTTGTCTTGTCTTGTCATGTCATGTCAAGTCATGTCATGTCGTGTGTTGTGTTGTTATTCTTGTTTTGTCTTGTCTTGTCTTGTCTTGTCTTGTCTTGTCTTGTCTTGTCTTGTCTTGTCTTGTCTTGTCTTGTCTTGTCTTGTCTTGTCTTGTCTTGTCTTGTCTTGTCTTGTCTTGTCTTGTCTTGTTTTTTCTTGTCTTGTCTTGTTTTGTCTTGTCTTGTCTTGTCTTGTCTTGTCTTGTCTTGTTTTGTCATGTAATGTCATGTCGTGTGTTGTGTTGTTTTGTCTTGTCTTGTCTTCTCCTTGTCTTGTCTTGTCATGTCGTGTGTTGTGTTGTTTTGTCTTGTCATGTCTTATATTGTCTTGTCTTGTCTTGTCTTGTGATGTCATGTCGTGTGTTGTGTTGTTTTGTCTTGTCTTGTCTTGTCTTGTCTTGTCTTGTCTTGTCTTGTCCTGTCATGTCTTGTCTTGTCTTGTCTTGTCTTTTCTTGTCTTGTCTTGTCTTGTCTTGTCTTGCCTTGTCTTGTCTTGTCTTGTCTTGTCTTGTCTTGTCTTGTCTTGTCTTGTCTTGTCTTGTCTTCTCTTGTCTTGTCTTGTCTTGTCTTTCTTGTCTTGTCTTGTCTTGTCTTGTCTTGTCTTGTCTTGTCTTGTCTTGTCTTGTCTTGTCTTGTCTTGTCTTGTCTTGTCTTGTCTTGTTTTGTCTTGTCTTGTATTGTCTTGTTTTCTCATGTAATGTCAGGTCGTGTGTTGTGTTGTTTTGTCTTGTGTTGTTTTGTCGTATCATGTCTTGTCTTGTCTTGTCTTGTCCTGTCCTGTCGTATGTTGTGTTGTTTTGTCTTGTCTTGTCATGTCATGTCATGTCGTGTCTTGTGTTGCTTTGTCTTGTCTTGTCATATCGTGTGTTGTGTTGTTTTGTCTTGTCTTGTTGTGTATTGTCATGTCTTATATTCTCTTGTCTTGTCTTGTCATGTCATGTCAAGTCATGTCATGTCGTGTGTTGTGTTGTTATTCTTGTCTTGTCTTGTCTTGTCTTGTCTTGTCTTGTCTTGTCTTGTCTTGTCTTGTCTTGTCTTGTCTTGTCTTGTCTTGTCTTGTCTTGTCTTGTCTTGTCTTGTCTTGTCTTGTCTTGTCTTGTCTTGTCTTGTCTTGTCTTGTCTTGTCTTGTTTTGTCTTGTCTTGTCTTGTTTTGTCTTGTCTTGTCTTGTCTTGTCTTGTCTTGTCTTGTTTTGTCATGTAATGTCATGTCGTGTGTTGTGTTGTTTTGTCTTGTCTTGTCTTCTCCTTGTCTTGTCTTGTCATGTCGTGTGTTGTGTTGTTTTGTCTTGTCATGTCTTATATTGTCTTGTCTTGTCTTGTCTTGTGATGTCATGTCGTGTGTTGTGTTGTTTTGTCTTGTCTTGTCTTGTCTTGTCTTGTCTTGTCTTGTCTTGTCCTGTCATGTCTTGTCTTGTCTTGTCTTGTCTTGTCTTGTCTTGTCTTGTCTTGTCTTGTCTTGTCTTGTCTTGTCTTGTCTTGTCTTGTCTTGTCTTGTCTTGTCTTGTCTTGTCTTGTCTTGTCTTTTCTTGTCTTGTCTTGTCTTGTCTTGTCTTGTCTTGTCTTGTCTTGTCTTGTCTTGTCTTGTCTTGTCTTGTCTTGTCTTGTCTTGTCTTGTCTTGTCTTGTCTTGTCTTGTCTTGTCTTGTCTTGTCTTGTCTTGTCTTGTCTTGTCTTGTCTTGTCTTGTCTTGTCTTGTCTTGTCTTGTCTTGTCTTGTCTTGTCTTGTCTTGTCTTGTCTTGTCTTGTCTTGTCTTGTCTTCTCTTGTCTTGTCTTGTCTTGTCTTGTCTTGCCTTGTCTTGTCTTGTCTTGTCTTGTCTTGTCTTGCCTTGTCTTGTCTTGTCTTGTCTTGTCTTGTTTTGTCTTGTCTTGTATTGTCTTGTTTTCTCATGTAATGTCAGGTCGTGTGTTGTGTTGTTTTGTCTTGTGTTGTTTTGTCGTATCATGTCTTGTCTTGTCTTGTCCTGTCCTGTCGTATGTTGTGTTGTTTTGTCTTCTCTTGTCATGTCATGTCATGTCGTGTGTTGTGTTTTGTTTTGTCTTGTCTTGTTGTGTATTGTCATGTCTTATATTGTCTTGTCTTGTCTTGTCATGTCATGTCTTGTCTTGTCTTGTCTTGTCTTGTCTTGTCTTGTCTTGTCTTGTTTTGTCTTGTCTTGTCTTGTTTTGTCGTGTCTTGTCTTGTCTTGTCATGTCATGTCATGTCATGTCATGTCGTGTGTTGTGTTGTTTAGTCTTGTCATGTCATGTCATGTCGTGTCTTGTGTTGCTTTGTCTTGTCTTGTCATGTCGTGTGTTGTGTTTTGTTTTGTCTTGTCTTGTTGTGTATTGTCATGTCTTATATTGTCTTGTCTTGTCTTGTCATGTCATGTCTTGTCTTGTCTTGTCTTGTCTTGTCTTGTTTTGTCTTGTCTTGTCTTGTTTTGTCGTGTCTTGTCTTGTCTTGTCATGTCATGTCATGTCATGTCATGTCGTGTGTTGTGTTGTTTAGTCTTGTCATGTCATGTCATGTCGTGTCTTGTGTTGCTTTGTCTTGTCTTGTCATGTCGTGTGTTGTGTTTTGTTTTGTCTTGTCTTGTCTTGTCTTGTCTTGTCTTGTCTTGTCTTGTCTTGTCTTGTCTTGTCTTGTCTTGTCTTGTCTTGTCTTGTCTTGTCTTGTCTTGTCTTGTCTTGTTTTGTCTTGTCTTGTCTTGTTTTGTCGTGTCTTGTCTTGTCTTGTCATGTCATGTCATGTCATGTCATGTCGTGTGTTGTGTTGTTTAGTCTTGTATTGTCTTGTTTTGTCTTGTCTTGTCTTGTCTTGTCTTGTCTTGTCTTGTCTTGTCTTGTCTTGTCTTGTCTTGTCTTGTCTTGTCTTGTCTTGTCTTGTCTTGTCTTGTCTTGTCTTGTCTTGTTTTGTCTTGTCTTGTCTTGTTTTGTCTTGTCTTGTTTTGTCATGTAATGTCATGTCGTGTGTTGTGTTGTGTTGTTTTGTCTTTTCTTGTCTTCTCCTGTCTTCTCCTTGTCTTGTCTTGTCATGTCGTGTGTTGTGTTGTTTTGTCTTGTCATGTCTTATATTGTCTTGTCTTGTCTTGTGATGTCATGTCGTGTGTTGTGTTGTTTTGTATTGTCTTGCTTTGTCTTATCATGTCTTATCTTGTCTTGTCTTGTCTTGTCTTGTCTTGTCTTGTCTTGTCTTGTCTTGTCTTGTCTTGTCTTGTCTTGTCTTGTCTTGTCTTGTCTTGTCTTGTCTTGTCTTGTCTTGTCTTGTCTTGTCTTGTCTTGTCTTGTCTTGTCTTGTCTTGTCTTGTCTTGTCTTGTCTTGTCTTGTCTTGTCTTGTCTTGTCTTGTCTTGTCTTGTCTTGTCTTGTCTTGTCTTGTCTTGTCTTGTCTTGTCTTGTCTTGTCTTGTCTTGTCTTGTCCTGTCCTGTCTTGTCTTGTCTTGTCATATTTTGTCTTGTCTTGTCTTGTCTTGTCTTGCTTTGTCTTGCCATGTCTTATCTTGTCTTGTCTTGTCTTGTCTTGTCTTGTCCTGTCCTGTCGTGTGTTGTTTTGTTTTGTTTTGTCTTGTCTTGTGTTGTTTTGTCGTGTCATGTCTTGTCTTGTCTTGTCTTGTCTTGTCTTGTCTTGTCTTGTCTTGTCCTGTCTTGTCTTGTCTTGTCATATTTTGTCTTGTCTTGTCTTGTCTTGTCTTGCTTTGTCTTGCCATGTCTTATCTTGTCTTGTCTTGTCTTGTCTTGTCCTGTCCTGTCGTGTGTTGTTTTGTTTTGTCTTGTCTTGTGTTGTTTTGTCGTGTCATGTCTTGTCTTGTCTTGTCCTGTCCTGTCGTGTGTTGTGTTGTTTTGTCTTGTCTTGTCTTGTCTTGTCATGTCATGTCATGTCGTGTCTTGTGTTGCTTTGTCTTGTCTTGTCTTGTCTTGTTTTGTCTTGTCTTGTCTTGTCTTGTCTTGTCATGTCGTGTGTTGTGTTGTTTTGTCTTGTCATGTCATGTCATGTCGTGTGTTGTGTTGTTTTGTCTTGTCTTGTTTTGTCTTGTCATGTCTTGTCTTGTCTTGTCTTGTCTTGTCTTGTCTTGTCTTGTCTTGTCTTGTCTTGTCTTGTCTTGTCTTGTCTTGTCTTGTCTTCTCTTGTCTTGTCTTGTCTTGTCTTGCCTTGTCTTGTCTTGTCTTGTCTTTCTTGTCTTGTCTTGTCTTGTCTTGTCTTGTCTTGTCTTGTCTTGTCTTGTCTTGTCTTGTCTTGTCTTGTCTTGTCTTGTCTTGTCTTGTCTTGTCTTGTCTTGTCTTGTTTTGTCTTGTCTTGTCTTGTCTTGTTTTGTCTTGTCTTGTCTTGTCTTGTCTTGTCTTGTTTTGTTTTGTCATGTAATGTCATGTCGTGTGTTGTGTTGTTTTGTCTTGTCTTGTCTTCTCCTTGTCTTGTCTTGTCATGTCGTGTGTTGTGTTGTTTTGTCTTGTCATGTCTTATATTGTCTTGTCTTGTCTTGTCTTATCTTGTCTTGTCTTGTCTTGTCTTGTCTTGTTTTGTCTTGTCTTGTCTTGTCTTGTCTTGTCTTGTCTTGTCTTGTCTTGTCTTGTCTTGTCTTGTCTTGTCTTGTCTTGTCTTGTCTTGTCTTGTCTTGTCTTGTCTTGTCTTGTCTTGTCTTGTCTTGTCTTGTCTTGTCTTGTTTTGTCTTGTCTTGTCTTGTCTTGTCTTGTTTTGTCTTGTCTTGTCTTGTCTTGTCTTGTCATGTCGTGTGTTGTGTTGTTTTGTCTTGTCATGTCATGTCATGTCGTGTGTTGTGTTGTTTTGTCTTGTCTTGTTTTGTCTTGTCATGTCTTGTCTTGTCTTGTCTTGTCTTGTCTTGTCTTGTCTTGTCTTGTCTTGTCTTGTCTTGTCTTGTCTTGTCTTGTGTTCTCTTGTCTTGTCTTGTCTTGTCTTGCCTTGTCTTGTCTTGTCTTGTCTTTCTTGTCTTGTCTTGTCTTGTCTTGTCTTGTCTTGTCTTGTCTTGTCATGTCATGTCATGTCATGTCATGTCGTGTGTTGTGTTGTTATTCTTGTTTTGTCTTGTCTTGTCTTGTCTTGTCTTGTCTTGTCTTGTCTTGTCTTGTCTTGTCTTGTCTTGTCTTGTATTGTCTTGTTTTGTCTTGTCTTGTCTTGTTTTGTCTTGTCTTGTCTTGTCTTGTCTTGTCTTGTCTTGTTTTGTCATGTAATGTCATGTCGTGTGTTGTGTTGTTTTGTCTTGTCTTGTCTTCTCCTTGTCTTGTCTTGTCATGTCGTGTGTTGTGTTGTTTTGTCTTGTCATGTCTTATATTGTCTTGTCTTGTCTTGTCTTGTGATGTCATGTCGTGTGTTGTGTTGTTTTGTCTTGTCTTGTCTTGTCTTGTCTTGTCTTGTCTTGTCCTGTCATGTCTTGTCTAGTCTTGTCTTGTCTTGTCTTGTCTTGTCTTGTCTTGTCTTGTCTTGTCTTGTCTTGTCTTGTCTTGTCTTGTCTTGTCTTGTCTTGTCTTGTCTTTTCTTGTCTTGTCTTGTCTTGTCTTGTCTTGTCTTGTCTTGTCTTGTCTTGTCTTGTCTTGTCTTGTCTTGCCTTGTCTTGTCTTGTTTTGTCGTGTCTTGTCTTGTCTTGTCATGTCATGTCATGTCATGTCATGTCGTGTGTTGTGTTGTTTAGTCTTGTCTTGTCTTGTTTTGTCTTGTCTTGTCTTGTCTTGTCTTGTCTTGTCTTGTCTTGTCTTGTCTTGTCTTGTCTTGTCTTGTCTTGTCTTGTCTTGTCTTGTCTTGTCTTGTCTTGTCTTGTCTTGTCTTGTCTTGTGATGTCATGTCGTGTGTTGTGTTGTTTTGTCTTGTCTTGTCTTGTCTTGCCTTGTCTTGTCTTGTCTTGTCTTTCTTGTCTTGTCTTGTCTTGTCTTGTCTTGTCTTGTCTTGTGATGTCATGTCGTGTGTTGTGTTGTTTTGTCTTGTCTTGTCTTGTCTTGTCTTGTCTTGTCTTGTCCTGTCATGTCTTGTCTTGTCTTGTCTTGTCTTGTCTTGTCTTGTCTTGTCTTGTCTTGCCTTGTCTTGTCTTGTCTTGTCTTGTCTTGTCTTGTCTTGTCTTGTCTTGTCTTTTCTTGTCTTCTCTTGTCTTGTCTTGTCTCGTCTTGCCTTGTCTTGTCTTGTCTTGTCTTGTCTTGTCTTGTCTTGTCTTGTCTTGTCTTGTCTTGTCTTGTCTTGTTTTGTCTTGTCTTGTATTGTCTTGTTTTCTCATGTAATGTCAGGTCGTGTGTTGTGTTGTTTTGTCTTGTGTTGTTTTGTCGTATCATGTCTTGTCTTGTCTTGTCCTGTCCTGTCGTATGTTGTGTTGTTTTGTCTTCTCTTGTCATGTCATGTCATGTCGTGTCTTGTGTTGCTTTGTCTTGTCTTGTCATGTCGTGTGTTGTGTTTTGTTTTGTCTTGTCTTGTTGTGTATTGTCATGTCTTATATTGTCTTGTCTTGTCTTGTCATGTCATGTCTTGTCATGTCATGTCGTGTGTTGTGTTGTTTAGTCTTGTCTTGTCTTGTCTTGTTTTGTCTTGTCTTGTCTTGTCTTGTCTTGTCTTGTCTTGTCTTGTCTTGTCTTGTCTTGTCTTGTCTTGTCTTGTCTTGTCTTGTCTTGTCTTGTCTTGTCTTGTTTTGTCTTGTCTTGTCTTGTTTTGTCGTGTCTTGTCTTGTCTTGTCATGTCATGTCATGTCATGTCATGTCGTGTGTTGTGTTGTTTAGTCTTGTCTTGTCTTGTTTTGTCTTGTCTTGTCTTGTCTTGTCCTGTCTTGTCTTGTCTTGTCTTGTCTTGTCTTGTCTTGTCTTGTCTTGTCTTGTCTTGTCTTGTCTTGTCTTGTCTTGTCTTGTTTTGTCTTGTCTTGTCTTGTTTTGTCTTGTCTTGTTTTGTCATGTAATGTCATGTCGTGTGTTGTGTTGTTTTGTCTTTTCTTGTCTTCTCCTGTCTTCTCCTTGTCTTGTCTTGTCATGTCGTGTGTTGTGTTGTTTTGTCTTGTCTTGTCTTCTCCTTGTCTTGTCTTGTCATGTCGTGTGTTGTGTTGTTTTGTCTTGTCATTTCTTATATTGTCTTGTCTTGTCTTGTCTTGTCTTGTCTTGTTTTGTCATGTAATGTCATGTCGTGTGTTGTGTTGTTTTGTCTTGTCTTGTCTTCTCCTTGTCTTGTCTTGTCATGTCGTGTGTTGTGTTGTTTTGTCTTGTCATGTCTTATATTGTCTTGTCTTGTCTTGTCTTGTGATGTCATGTCGTGTGTTGTGTTGTTTTGTCTTGTCTTGTCTTGTCTTGTGTTGTCTTGTCCTGTCATGTCTTGTCTTGTCTTGTCTTGTCTTGTCTTGTTTTGTCTTGTCATGTCTTGTCTTGTCTTGTCTTGTCTTGTCTTGTCTTGTCTTGTCTTGTCTTGTCTTGTCTTGTCTTGTCTTGTCTTGTTTTGTCTTGTCTTGTCTTCTCCTTGTCTTGTCTTGTCATGTCGTGTGTTGTGTTGTTTTGTCTTGTCATGTCTTATATTGTCTTGTCTTGTCTTGTGATGTCATGTCGTGTGTTGTGTTGTTTTGTCTTGTCTTGTCTTGTCTTGTCTTGTCTTGTCTTGTCTTGTCTTGTCTTGTCTTGTCTTGTCTTGTCTTGTCTTGTCTTGTCTTGTCTTGTCTTGTCTTGTCTTGTCTTGTCTTGTCTTGTCTTGTCTTGTCTTGTCTTGTCTTGTCTTGTCTTGTCTTGTCTTGTCTTGTCTTGTCTTGTCCTGTCCTGACGTGTGTTGTGTTGTTTTGTCTTGTCTTGTCTTGTCTTGTCTTGTTTTGTCTTGTCTTGTATTGTCTTGTTTTCTCATGTAATGTCATGTCGTGTGTTGTGTTGTTTTGTCTTGTGTTGTTTTGACGTATCATGTCTTGTCTTGTCTTGTCTTGTCTTGTCTTGTCTTGTCTTCTCCTTGTCTTGTCTTGTCATGTCGTGTGTTGTGTTGTTTTGTCTTGTCATGTCTTATATTGTCTTGTCTTGTCTTGTGATGTCATGTCGTGTGTTGTGTTGTTTTGTCTTGTCTTGTCTTGTCTTGTCTTGTCTTGTCTTGTCTTGTCTTGTCTTGTCTTGTCTTGTCTTGTCTTGTCTTGTCTTGTCTTGTCTTGTCTTGTCTTGTCTTGTCTTGTCCTGTCCTGACGTGTGTTGTGTTGTTTTGTCTTGTCTTGTCATGTCTTGTCTTGTTTTGTCTTGTCTTGTATTGTCTTGCTTTCTCATGTAATGTCATGTCGTGTCTTGTGTTGTTTTGTCGTGTCATGTCTTGTCTTGTCTTGTCCTGTCCTGTCGTGTGTTGTGTTGTTTTGTCTTGTCTTGTCATGTCATGTCTTGTCCTGTCTTGTCTTGTCTTGTATTGTCTTGTCTTGTCATGTCATGTCTTGTCTTGTCTTGTCTTGTGATGTCATGTCGTGTGTTGTGTTGTTTTGTATTGTCTTGCTTTGTCTTATCATGTCTTATCTTGTCTTGTCTTGTCTTGTCTTGTCTTGTCTTGTCTTGTTTTGTCTTGTCTTGTCTTGTCTTGTCTTGTCATGTCGTGTGTTGTGTTGTTTTGTCTTGTCATGTCTTATATTGTCTTGTCTTGTCTTGTGATGTCATGTCGTGTGTTGTGTTGTTTTGTATTGTCTTGCTTTGTCTTATCATGTCTTATCTTGTCTTGTCTTGTCTTGTCTTGTCTTGTCTTGTCTTGTCTTGTCTTGTCTTGTCTTGTCTTGTCTTGTCTTGTCTTGTCTTGTCTTGTCTTGTCTTGTCTTGTCTTGTCTTGTCTTGTTTTGTCTTGTCTTGTCTTGTTTTGTCTTGTCTTGTTTTGTCATGTAATGTCATGTCGTGTGTTGTGTTGTTTTGTCTTTTCTTGTCTTCTCCTGTCTTCTCCTTGTCTTGTCTTGTCATGTCGTGTGTTGTGTTGTTTTGTCTTGTCTTGTCTTCTCCTTGTCTTGTCTTGTCATGTCGTGTGTTGTGTTGTTTTGTCTTGTCATTTCTTATATTGTCTTGTCTTGTCTTGTCTTGTCTTGTCTTGTTTTGTCATGTAATGTCATGTCGTGTGTTGTGTTGTTTTGTATTGTCTTGCTTTGTCTTATCATGTCTTATCTTGTCTTGTCTTGTCTTGTCTTGTCTTGTCTTGTCTTGTCCTGTCCTGACGTGTGTTGTGTTGTTTTGTCTTGTCTTGTCTTGTCTTGTCTTGTCTTGTCTTGTCTTGTCTTGTCTTGTCTTGTCTTGTCTTGTCTTGTCTTGTCTTGTCTTGTCTTGTCTTGTCTTGTCTTGTCTTGTCTTGTCTTGTCCTGTCCTGACGTGTGTTGTGTTGTTTTGTCTTGTCTTGTTTTGTCTTGTCTTGTATTGTCTTGCTTTCTCATGTAATGTCATGTCGTGTCTTGTGTTGTTTTGTCGTGTCATGTCTTGTCTTGTCTTGTCCTGTCGTGTGTTGTGTTGTTTTGTCTTGTCTTGTCATGTCATGTCTTGTCCTGTCTTGTCTTGTCTTGTATTGTCTTGTCTTGTCATGTCATGTCTTGTCTTGTCTTGTCTTGTCTTGTCTTGTCTTGTCTTGTCTTGTCTTGTCTTGTGTTGTCTTGTCTTGTCTTGTCTTGTCTTGTCTTGTCTTGTCTTGTCTTGTCTTGTCTTGTCTTGTCTTGTCTTGTCTTGTCTTGTCTTGTCTTGTCTTGTCTTGTCTTGTCTTGTCTTGTCTTGTCTTGTCATGTCGTGTGTTGTGTTGTTTTGTCTTGTCTTGTCTTGTCTTGTCTTGTCTTGTCTTGTCTTGTCTTGTTTTGTCTTGTCTTGTCTTGTCTTGTCTTGTCATGTCGTGTGTTGTGTTGTTTTGTCTTGTCTTGTCTTCTCCTTGTCTTGTCTTGTCATGTCGTGTGTTGTGTTGTTTTGTCTTGTCATGTCTTATATTGTCTTGTCTTGTCTTGTCTTGTGATGTCATGTCGTGTGTTGTGTTGTTTTGTCTTGTCTTGTCTTGTCTTGTGTTGTCTTGTCCTGTCATGTCTTGTCTTGTCTTGTCTTGTCTTGTCTTGTTTTGTCTTGTCATGTCTTGTCTTGTCTTGTCTTGTCTTGTCTTGTCTTGTCTTGTCTTGTCTTGTCTTGTCTTGTCTTGTCTTGTCTTGTCTTGTCTTGTCTTGTCTTGTCTTGTCTTGTCTTGTTTTGTCTTGTCTTGTCTTCTCCTTGTCTTGTCTTGTCATGTCGTGTGTTGTGTTGTTTTGTCTTGTCATGTCTTATATTGTCTTGTCTTGTCTTGTGATGTCATGTCGTGTGTTGTGTTGTTTTGTCTTGTCTTGTCTTGTCTTGTCTTGTCTTGTCTTGTCTTGTCTTGTCTTGTCTTGTCTTGTCTTGTCTTGTCTTGTCTTGTCTTGTCTTGTCTTGTCTTGTCTTGTCTTGTCTTGTCTTGTCTTGTCTTGTCTTGTCTTGTCTTGTCTTGTCTTGTCTTGTCTTGTCTTGTCTTGTCTTGTCTTGTCTTGTCTTGTCTTGTCTTGTCTTGTCTTGTCTTGTCTTGTCCTGTCCTGACGTGTGTTGTGTTGTTTTGTCTTGTCTTGTCTTGTCTTGTCTTGTCTTGTCTTGTCTTGTCTTGTCTTGTCTTGTCTTGTCTTGTCTTGTCTTGTCTTGTCTTGTCTTGTCTTGTCTTGTCTTGTCTTGTCTTGTCTTGTCTTGTCTTGTCTTGTCTTGTCTTGTCTTGTCTTGTCTTGTCTTGTCTTGTCTTGTCCTGTCCTGACGTGTGTTGTGTTGTTTTGTCTTGTCTTGTTTTGTCTTGTCTTGTATTGTCTTGCTTTCTCATGTAATGTCATGTCGTGTCTTGTGTTGTTTTGTCGTGTCATGTCTTGTCTTGTCTTGTCCTGTCCTGTCGTGTGTTGTGTTGTTTTGTCTTGTCTTGTCATGTCATGTCTTGTCCTGTCTTGTCTTGTCTTGTATTGTATTGTCTTGTCTTGTCATGTCATGTCTTGTCTTGTCTTGTCTTGTCTTGTCTTGTGTTGTCTTGTCTTGTCTTGTCTTGTCTTGTCTTGTCTTGTCTTGTCTTGTCTTGTCTTGTCTTGTCTTGTCTTGTCTTGTCTTGTCTTGTCTTGTCTTGTCTTGTCTTGTCTTGTCTTGTCTGGTCTTGTCTTGTTTTGTCTTGTCTTGTCCTGTCCTGACGTGTGTTGTGTTGTTTTGTCTTGTCTTGTCTTGTCTTGTCTTGTTTTGTCTTGTCTTGTATTGTCTTGTTTTCTCATGTAATGTCATGTCGTGTGTTGTGTTGTTTTGTCTTGTGTTGTTTTGACGTATCATGTCTTGTCTTGTCTTGTCTTGTCCTGTCCTGTCGTATGTTGTGTTGTTTTGTCTTGTCTTGTCATGTCATGTCATGTCGTGTCTTGTGTTGCTTTGTCTTGTCTTGTCATATCGTGTGTTGTGTTGTTTTGTCTTGTCTTGTTGTGTATTATCATGTCTTATATTCTCTTGTCTTGTCTTGTCATGTCATGTCAAGTCATGTCATGTCGTGTGTTGTGTTGTTATTCTTGTTTTGTCTTGTCTTGTCTTGTCTTGTCTTGTCTTGTCTTGTCTTGTCTTGTCTTGTCTTGTCTTGTCTCTTCTTGTCTTGTCTTGTCTTGTCTTGTCTTGTCTTGTCTTGTCTTGTCTTGTCTTGTCTTGTCTTGTTTTGTCTTGTCTTGTCTTGTTTTGTCTTGTCTTGTCTTGTCTTGTCTTGTCTTGTCTTGTTTTGTCATGTAATGTCATGTCGTGTGTTGTGTTGTTTTGTCTTGTCTTGTCTTCTCCTTGTCTTGTCTTGTCATGTCGTGTGTTGTGTTGTTTTGTCTTGTCATGTCTTATATTGTCTTGTCTTGTCTTGTCTTGTGATGTCATGTCGTGTGTTGTGTTGTTTTGTCTTGTCTTGTCTTGTCTTGTCTTGTCTTGTCTTGTCTTGTCCTGTCATGTCTTGTCTTGTCTTGTCTTGTCTTGTCTTGTCTTGTCTTGTCTTGTCTTGTCTTGTCTTGTCTTGTCTTGTCTTGTCTTGTCTTGTCTTGTCTTGTCTTGTCTTTTCTTGTCTTGTCTTGTCTTGTCTTGTCTTGTCTTGTCTTGTCTTGTCTTGTCTTGTCTTGTCCTGTCTTGTCTTGTCTTGCCTTGTCTTGTCTTGTCTTGTCTTGTCTTGTCTTGTCTTGTCTTGTCTTGTCTTGTCTTCTCTTGTCTTGTCTTGTCTTGTCTTGCCTTGTCTTGTCTTGTCTTGTCTTTCTTGTCTTGTCTTGTCTTGTCTTGTCTTGTCTTGTCTTGTCTTGTCTTGTCTTGTCTTGTCTTGTCTTGTCTTGTCTTGTCTTGTCTTGTCTTGTCTTGTTTTCTCATGTAATGTCAGGTCGTGTGTTGTGTTGTTTTGTCTTGTGTTGTTTTGTCGTATCATGTCTTGTCTTGTCTTGTCCTGTCCTGTCGTATGTTGTGTTGTTTTGTCTTCTCTTGTCATGTCATGTCATGTCGTGTGTTGTGTTTTGTTTTGTCTTGTCTTGTTGTGTATTGTCATGTCTTATATTGTCTTGTCTTGTCTTGTCATGTCATGTCTTGTCTTGTCTTGTCTTGTCTTGTCTTGTTTTGTCTTGTCTTGTCTTGTTTTGTCGTGTCTTGTCTTGTCTTGTCATGTCATGTCATGTCATGTCATGTCGTGTGTTGTGTTGTTTAGTCTTGTCATGTCATGTCATGTCGTGTCTTGTGTTGCTTTGTCTTGTCTTGTCATGTCGTGTGATGTGTTTTGTTTTGTCTTGTCTTGTTGTGTATTGTCATGTCTTATATTGTCTTGTCTTGTCTTGTCATGTCATGTCTTGTCTTGTCTTGTCTTGTCTTGTCTTGTTTTGTCTTGTCTTGTCTTGTTTTGTCGTGTCTTGTCTTGTCTTGTCATGTCATGTCATGTCATGTCATGTCGTGTGTTGTGTTGTTTAGTCTTGTCATGTCATGTCATGTCGTGTCTTGTGTTGCTTTGTCTTGTCTTGTCATGTCGTGTGTTGTGTTTTGTCTTGTCTTGTCTTGTCTTGTCTTGTCTTGTCTTGTCTTGTCTTGTCTTGTCTTGTCTTGTCTTGTCTTGTCTTGTCTTGTCTTGTCTTGTCTTGTCTTGTCTTGTCTTGTCATGTCATGTCATGTCATGTCGTGTGTTGTGTTGTTTAGTCTTGTCTTGTCTTGTTTTGTCTTGTCTTGTCTTGTCTTGTCTTGTCTTGTCTTGTCTTGTCTTGTCTTGTCTTGTCTTGTCTTGTCTTGTCTTGTCTTGTCTTGTCTTGTCTTGTCTTGTCTTGTCTTGTCTTGTCTTGTCTTGTTTTGTCTTGTCTTGTCTTGTTTTGTCTTGTCTTGTTTTGTCATGTAATGTCATGTCGTGTGTTGTGTTGTTTTGTCTTTTCTTGTCTTCTCCTGTCTTCTCCTTGTCTTGTCTTGTCATGTCGTGTGTTGTGTTGTTTTGTCTTGTCTTGTCTTCTCCTTGTCTTGTCTTGTCATGTCGTGTGTTGTGTTGTTTTGTCTTGTCATTTCTTATATTGTCTTGTCTTGTCTTGTCTTGTCTTGTCTTGTCTTGTTTTGTCATGTAATGTCATGTCGTGTGTTGTGTTGTTTTGTCTTGTCTTGTCTTCTCCTTGTCTTGTCTTGTCATGTCGTGTGTTGTGTTGTTTTGTCTTGTCATGTCTTATATTGTCTTGTCTTGTCTTGTCTTGTGATGTCATGTCGTGTGTTGTGTTGTTTTGTCTTGTCTTGTCTTGTGTTGTCTTGTCCTGTCATGTCTTGTCTTGTCTTGTCTTGTCTTGTCTTGTTTTGTCTTGTCATGTCTTGTCTTGTCTTGTCTTGTCTTGTCTTGTCTTGTCTTGTCTTGTCTTGTCTTGTCTTGTTTTGTCTTGTCTTGTCTTCTCCTTGTCTTGTCTTGTCATGTCGTGTGTTGTGTTGTTTTGTCTTGTCATGTCTTATATTGTCTTGTCTTGTCTTGTGATGTCATGTCGTGTGTTGTGTTGTTTTGTCTTGTCTTCTCTTGTCTTGTCTTGTCTTGTCTTGTCTTGTCTTGTCTTGTCTTGTCTTGTCTTGTCTTGTCTTGTCTTGTCTTGTCTTGTCTTGTCTTGTCTTGTCTTGTCTTGTCTTGTCTTGTCTTGTCTTGTCTTGTCTTGTCTTGTCTTGTCCTGTCCTGACGTGTGTTGTGTTGTTTTGTCTTGTCTTGTCTTGTCTTGTCTTGTTTTGTCTTGTCTTGTATTGTCTTGTTTTCTCATGTAATGTCATGTCGTGTGTTGTGTTGTTTTGTCTTGTGTTGTTTTGACGTATCATGTCTTGTCTTGTCTTGTCTTGTCTTGTCTTGTCTTGTCTTCTCCTTGTCTTGTCTTGTCATGTCGTGTGTTGTGTTGTTTTGTCTTGTCATGTCTTATATTGTCTTGTCTTGTCTTGTGATGTCATGTCGTGTGTTGTGTTGTTTTGTCTTGTCTTGTCTTGTCTTGTCTTGTCTTGTCTTGTCTTGTCTTGTCTTGTCTTGTCTTGTTTTGTCTTGTCTTGTCTTCTCCTTGTCTTGTCTTGTCATGTCGTGTGTTGTGTTGTTTTGTCTTGTCATGTCTTATATTGTCTTGTCTTGTCTTGTGATGTCATGTCGTGTGTTGTGTTGTTTTGTCTTGTCTTGTCTTGTCTTGTCTTGTCTTGTCTTGTCTTGTCTTGTCTTGTCTTGTCTTGTCTTGTCTTGTCTTGTCTTGTCTTGTCTTATCTTGTCTTGTCTTGTCTTGTCCTGTCCTGACGTGTGTTGTGTTGTTTTGTCTTGTCTTGTCATGTCTTGTCTTGTTTTGTCTTGTCTTGTATTGTCTTGCTTTCTCATGTAATGTCATGTCGTGTCTTGTGTTGTTTTGTCGTGTCATGTCTTGTCTTGTCTTGTCCTGTCCTGTCGTGTGTTGTGTTGTTTTGTCTTGTCATGTCTTATATTGTCTTGTCTTGTCTTGTGATGTCATGTCGTGTGTTGTGTTGTTTTGTCTTGTCTTGTCTTGTCTTGTCTTGTCTTGTCTTGTCTTGTCTTGTCTTGTCTTGTCTTGTCTTGTCTTGTCTTGTCTTGTCTTGTCTTGTCTTGTCTTGTCTTGTCTTGTCTTGTCTTGTCTTGTCTTGTCCTGTCCTGACGTGTGTTGTGTTGTTTTGTCTTGTCTTGTCTTGTCTTGTCTTGTTTTGTCTTGTCTTGTATTGTCTTGTTTTCTCATGTAATGTCATGTCGTGTGTTGTGTTGTTTTGTCTTGTGTTGTTTTGACGTATCATGTCTTGTCTTGTCTTGTCTTGTCTTGTCTTCTCCTTGTCTTGTCTTGTCATGTCGTGTGTTGTGTTGTTTTGTCTTGTCATGTCTTATATTGTCTTGTCTTGTCTTGTGATGTCATGTCGTGTGTTGTGTTGTTTTGTCTTGTCTTGTCTTGTCTTGTCTTGTCTTGTCTTGTCTTGTCTTGTCTTGTCTTGTCTTGTCTTGTCTTGTCTTGTCTTGTCCTGTCCTGACGTGTGTTGTGTTGTTTTGTCTTGTCTTGTCTTGTCTTGTCTTGTTTTGTCTTGTCTTGTATTGTCTTGTTTTCTCATGTAATGTCATGTCGTGTGTTGTGTTGTTTTGTCTTGTGTTATTTTGACGTATCATGTCTTGTCTTGTCTTGTCTTGTCTTGTCTTCTCCTTGTCTTGTCTTGTCATGTCGTGTGTTGTGTTGTTTTGTCTTGTCATGTCTTATATTGTCTTGTCTTGTCTTGTGATGTCATGTCGTGTGTTGTGTTGTTTTGTCTTGTCTTGTCTTGTCTTGTCTTGTCTTGTCTTGTCTTGTCTTGTCTTGTCTTGTATTGTCTTGTCTTGTCATGTCATGTCTTGTCTTGTCTTGTCTTGTGATGTCATGTCGTGTGTTGTGTTGTTTTGTATTGTCTTGCTTTGTCTTATCATGTCTTATCTTGTCTTGTCTTGTCTTGTCTTGTCTTGTCTTGTCCTGTCCTGTCGTGTGTTGTGTTGTTTTGTCTTGTCTTGTCATGTCATGTCTTGTCCTGTCTTGTCTTGTCTTGTATTGTCTTGTCTTGTCATGTCATGTCTTGTCTTGTCTTGTCTTGTGATGTCATGTCGTGTGTTGTGTTGTTTTGTATTGTCTTGCTTTGTCTTATCATGTCTTATCTTGTCTTGTCTTGTCTTGTCTTGTTTTGTCTTGTCTTGTCTTGTTTTGTCGTGTCTTGTCTTGTCTTGTCATGTCATGTCATGTCATGTCATGTCGTGTGTTGTGTTGTTTAGTCTTGTCATGTCATGTCATGTCGTGTCTTGTGTTGCTTTGTCTTGTCTTGTCATGTCGTGTGATGTGTTTTGTTTTGTCTTGTCTTGTTGTGTATTGTCATGTCTTATATTGTCTTGTCTTGTCTTGTCATGTCATGTCTTGTCTTGTCTTGTCTTGTCTTGTCTTGTTTTGTCATGTCGTGTGTTGTGTTGTTTTGTCTTGTCATTTCTTATATTGTCTTGTCTTGTCTTGTCTTGTCTTGTCTTGTCTTGTTTTGTCATGTAATGTCATGTCGTGTGTTGTGTTGTTTTGTCTTGTCTTGTCTTCTCCTTGTCTTGTCTTGTCATGTCGTGTGTTGTGTTGTTTTGTCTTGTCATGTCTTATATTGTCTTGTCTTGTCTTGTCTTGTGATGTCATGTCGTGTGTTGTGTTGTTTTGTCTTGTCTTGTCTTGTGTTGTCTTGTCTTGTCATGTCGTGTGTTGTGTTTTGTTTTGTCTTGTCTTGTCTTGTCTTGTCTTGTCTTGTCTTGTCTTGTCTTGTCTTGTCTTGTCTTGTCTTGTCTTGTCTTGTCTTGTCTTGTCTTGTCTTGTCTTGTCTTGTCTTGTCATGTCATGTCATGTCATGTCGTGTGTTGTGTTGTTTAGTCTTGTCTTGTCTTGTTTTGTCTTGTCTTGTCTTGTCTTGTCTTGTCTTGTCTTGTCTTGTCTTGTCTTGTCTTGTCTTGTCTTGTCTTGTCTTGTCTTGTCTTGTCTTGTCTTGTCTTGTCTTGTCTTGTCTTGTTTTGTCTTGTCTTGTCTTGTTTTGTCTTGTCTTGTTTTGTCATGTAATGTCATGTCGTGTGTTGTGTTGTTTTGTCTTTTCTTGTCTTCTCCTGTCTTCTCCTTGTCTTGTCTTGTCATGTCGTGTGTTGTGTTGTTTTGTCTTGTCTTGTCTTCTCCTTGTCTTGTCTTGTCATGTCGTGTGTTGTGTTGTTTTGTCTTGTCATTTCTTATATTGTCTTGTCTTGTCTTGTCTTGTCTTGTCTTGTCTTGTTTTGTCATGTAATGTCATGTCGTGTGTTGTGTTGTTTTGTCTTGTCTTGTCTTCTCCTTGTCTTGTCTTGTCATGTCGTGTGTTGTGTTGTTTTGTCTTGTCATGTCTTATATTGTCTTGTCTTGTCTTGTCTTGTGATGTCATGTCGTGTGTTGTGTTGTTTTGTCTTGTCTTGTCTTGTGTTGTCTTGTCCTGTCATGTCTTGTCTTGTCTTGTCTTGTCTTGTCTTGTTTTGTCTTGTCATGTCTTGTCTTGTCTTGTCTTGTCTTGTCTTGTCTTGTCTTGTCTTGTCTTGTCTTGTCTTGTTTTGTCTTGTCTTGTCTTCTCCTTGTCTTGTCTTGTCATGTCGTGTGTTGTGTTGTTTTGTCTTGTCATGTCTTATATTGTCTTGTCTTGTCTTGTGATGTCATGTCGTGTGTTGTGTTGTTTTGTCTTGTCTTCTCTTGTCTTGTCTTGTCTTGTCTTGTCTTGTCTTGTCTTGTCTTGTCTTGTCTTGTCTTGTCTTGTCTTGTCTTGTCTTGTCTTGTCTTGTCTTGTCTTGTCTTGTCTTGTCTTGTCTTGTCTTGTCTTGTCTTGTCCTGTCCTGACGTGTGTTGTGTTGTTTTGTCTTGTCTTGTCTTGTCTTGTCTTGTTTTGTCTTGTCTTGTATTGTCTTGTTTTCTCATGTAATGTCATGTCGTGTGTTGTGTTGTTTTGTCTTGTGTTGTTTTGACGTATCATGTCTTGTCTTGTCTTGTCTTGTCTTGTCTTCTCCTTGTCTTGTCTTGTCATGTCGTGTGTTGTGTTGTTTTGTCTTGTCATGTCTTATATTGTCTTGTCTTGTCTTGTGATGTCATGTCGTGTGTTGTGTTGTTTTGTCTTGTCTTGTCTTGTCTTGTCTTGTCTTGTCTTGTCTTGTCTTGTCTTGTCTTGTCTTGTCTTGTTTTGTCTTGTCTTGTCTTCTCCTTGTCTTGTCTTGTCATGTCGTGTGTTGTGTTGTTTTGTCTTGTCATGTCTTATATTGTCTTGTCTTGTCTTGTGATGTCATGTCGTGTGTTGTGTTGTTTTGTCTTGTCTTGTCTTGTCTTGTCTTGTCTTGTCTTGTCTTGTCTTGTCTTGTCTTGTCTTGTCTTGTCTTGTCTTGTCTTATCTTGTCTTGTCTTGTCTTGTCCTGTCCTGACGTGTGTTGTGTTGTTTTGTCTTGTCTTGTCATGTCTTGTCTTGTTTTGTCTTGTCTTGTATTGTCTTGCTTTCTCATGTAATGTCATGTCGTGTCTTGTGTTGTTTTGTCGTGTCATGTCTTGTCTTGTCTTGTCCTGTCCTGTCGTGTGTTGTGTTGTTTTGTCTTGTCATGTCTTATATTGTCTTGTCTTGTCTTGTGATGTCATGTCGTGTGTTGTGTTGTTTTGTCTTGTCTTGTCTTGTCTTGTCTTGTCTTGTCTTGTCTTGTCTTGTCTTGTCTTGTCTTGTCTTGTCTTGTCTTGTCTTGTCTTGTCTTGTCTTGTCTTGTCTTGTCTTGTCTTGTCTTGTCTTGTCTTGTCTTGTCTTGTCTTGTCTTGTCTTGTCCTGTCCTGACGTGTGTTGTGTTGTTTTGTCTTGTCTTGTCTTGTCTTGTCTTGTTTTGTCTTGTCTTGTATTGTCTTGTTTTCTCATGTAATGTCATGTCGTGTGTTGTGTTGTTTTGTCTTGTGTTGTTTTGACGTATCATGTCTTGTCTTGTCTTGTCTTGTCTTGTCTTCTCCTTGTCTTGTCTTGTCATGTCGTGTGTTGTGTTGTTTTGTCTTGTCATGTCTTATATTGTCTTGTCTTGTCTTGTGATGTCATGTCGTGTGTTGTGTTGTTTTGTCTTGTCTTGTCTTGTCTTGTCTTGTCTTGTCTTGTCTTGTCTTGTCTTGTCTTGTCTTGTCTTGTCTTGTCTTGTCTTGTCTTGTCCTGTCCTGACGTGTGTTGTGTTGTTTTGTCTTGTCTTGTCTTGTCTTGTCTTGTTTTGTCTTGTCTTGTATTGTCTTGTTTTCTCATGTAATGTCATGTCGTGTGTTGTGTTGTTTTGTCTTGTGTTGTTTTGACGTATCATGTCTTGTCTTGTCTTGTCTTGTCTTGTCTTCTCCTTGTCTTGTCTTGTCATGTCGTGTGTTGTGTTGTTTTGTCTTGTCATGTCTTATATTGTCTTGTCTTGTCTTGTGATGTCATGTCGTGTGTTGTGTTGTTTTGTCTTGTCTTGTCTTGTCTTGTCTTGTCTTGTCTTGTCTTGTCTTGTCTTGTCTTGTATTGTCTTGTCTTGTCATGTCATGTCTTGTCTTGTCTTGTCTTGTGATGTCATGTCGTGTGTTGTGTTGTTTTGTATTGTCTTGCTTTGTCTTATCATGTCTTATCTTGTCTTGTCTTGTCTTGTCTTGTCTTGTCTTGTCCTGTCCTGTCGTGTGTTGTGTTGTTTTGTCTTGTCTTGTCATGTCATGTCTTGTCCTGTCTTGTCTTGTCTTGTATTGTCTTGTCTTGTCATGTCATGTCTTGTCTTGTCTTGTCTTGTGATGTCATGTCGTGTGTTGTGTTGTTTTGTATTGTCTTGCTTTGTCTTATCATGTCTTATCTTGTCTTGTCTTGTCTTGTCTTGTCTTGTTTTGTCTTGTCTTGTCTTGTCTTGTCTTGTCATGTCGTGTGTTGTGTTGTTTTGTCTTGTCATGTCTTATATTGTCTTGTCTTGTCTTGTGATGTCATGTCGTGTGTTGTGTTGTTTTGTATTGTCTTGCTTTGTCTTATCATGTCTTATCTTGTCTTGTCTTGTCTTGTCTTGTCTTGTCTTGTCTTGTCTTGTCTTGTCTTTCTTGTCTTGTCTTGTCTTGTCTTGTCTTGTCTTGTCTTGTCTTGTCTTGTTTTGTCTTGTCTTGTCTTGTTTTGTCTTGTCTTGTTTTGTCATGTAATGTCATGTCGTGTGTTGTGTTGTTTTGTCTTTTCTTGTCTTCTCCTGTCTTCTCCTTGTCTTGTCTTGTCATGTCGTGTGTTGTGTTGTTTTGTCTTGTCTTGTCTTCTCCTTGTCTTGTCTTGTCATGTCGTGTGTTGTGTTGTTTTGTCTTGTCATTTCTTATATTGTCTTGTCTTGTCTTGTCTTGTCTTGTCTTGTTTTGTCATGTAATGTCATGTCGTGTGTTGTGTTGTTTTGTATTGTCTTGCTTTGTCTTATCATGTCTTATCTTGTCTTGTCTTGTCTTGTCTTGTCTTGTCTTGTCTTGTCTTGTTTTGTCTTGTCTTGTCTTGTCTTGTCTTGTCATGTCGTGTGTTGTGTTGTTTTGTCTTGTCTTGTCTTCTCCTTGTCTTGTCTTGTCATGTCGTGTGTTGTGTTGTTTTGTCTTGTCTTGTCTTCTCCTTGTCTTGTCTTGTCATGTCGTGTGTTGTGTTGTTTTGTCTTGTCTTGTCTTGTATTGTCTTGTCTTGTCATGTCATGTCTTGTCTTGTCTTGTCTTGTGATGTCATGTCGTGTGTTGTGTTGTTTTGTATTGTCTTGCTTTGTCTTATCATGTCTTATCTTGTCTTGTCTTGTCTTGTCTTGTCTTGTCCTGTCCTGACGTGTGTTGTGTTGTTTTGTCTTGTCTTGTCTTGTCTTGTCTTGTCTTGTCTTGTCTTGTCTTGTCTTGTCTTGTCTTGTCTTGTCTTGTCTTGTCTTGTCTTGTCTTGTCTTGTCTTGTCTTGTCTTGTCTTGTCTTGTCTTGTCTTGTCTTGTCTTGTCTTGTCTTGTCTTGTCCTGTCCTGACGTGTGTTGTGTTGTTTTGTCTTGTCTTGTTTTGTCTTGTCTTGTATTGTCTTGCTTTCTCATGTAATGTCATGTCGTGTCTTGTGTTGTTTTGTCGTGTCATGTCTTGTCTTGTCTTGTCCTGTCCTGTCGTGTGTTGTGTTGTTTTGTCTTGTCTTGTCATGTCATGTCTTGTCCTGTCTTGTCTTGTCTTGTATTGTCTTGTCTTGTCATGTCATGTCTTGTCTTGTCTTGTCTTGTCTTGTCTTGTCTTGTCTTGTCTTGTGTTGTCTTGTCTTGTCTTGTCTTGTCTTGTCTTGTCTTGTCTTGTCTTGTCTTGTCTTGTCTTGTCTTGTCTTGTCTTGTCTTGTCTTGTCTTGTCTTGTCTTGTCTTGTCTTGTCTTGTCTTGTCATGTCGTGTGTTGTGTTGTTTTGTCTTGTCTTGTCTTGTCTTGTCTTGTCTTGTCTTGTCTTGTCTTGTTTTGTCTTGTCTTGTCTTGTCTTGTCTTGTCATGTCGTGTGTTGTGTTGTTTTGTCTTGTCTTGTCTTCTCCTTGTCTTGTCTTGTCATGTCGTGTGTTGTGTTGTTTTGTCTTGTCATGTCTTATATTGTCTTGTCTTGTCTTGTCTTGTGATGTCATGTCGTGTGTTGTGTTGTTTTGTCTTGTCTTGTCTTGTCTTGTGTTGTCTTGTCCTGTCATGTCTTGTCTTGTCTTGTCTTGTCTTGTCTTGTTTTGTCTTGTCATGTCTTGTCTTGTCTTGTCTTGTCTTGTCTTGTCTTGTCTTGTCTTGTCTTGTCTTGTCTTGTCTTGTCTTGTCTTGTCTTGTCTTGTCTTGTCTTGTCTTGTCTTGTCTTGTCTTGTTTTGTCTTGTCTTGTCTTCTCCTTGTCTTGTCTTGTCATGTCGTGTGTTGTGTTGTTTTGTCTTGTCATGTCTTATATTGTCTTGTCTTGTCTTGTGATGTCATGTCGTGTGTTGTGTTGTTTTGTCTTGTCTTGTCTTGTCTTGTCTTGTCTTGTCTTGTCTTGTCCTGTCCTGACGTGTGTTGTGTTGTTTTGTCTTGTCTTGTCTTGTCTTGTCTTGTCTTGTCTTGTCTTGTCTTGTCTTGTCTTGTCTTGTCTTGTCTTGTCTTGTCTTGTCTTGTCTTGTCTTGTCTTGTCTTGTCTTGTCTTGTCTTGTCTTGTCTTGTCTTGTCTTGTCTTGTCTTGTCTTGTCTTGTCTTGTCTTGTCTTGTCTTGTCTTGTCCTGTCCTGACGTGTGTTGTGTTGTTTTGTCTTGTCTTGTTTTGTCTTGTCTTGTATTGTCTTGCTTTCTCATGTAATGTCATGTCGTGTCTTGTGTTGTTTTGTCGTGTCATGTCTTGTCTTGTCTTGTCCTGTCCTGTCGTGTGTTGTGTTGTTTTGTCTTGTCTTGTCATGTCATGTCTTGTCCTGTCTTGTCTTGTCTTGTATTGTCTTGTCTTGTCATGTCATGTCTTGTCTTGTCTTGTCTTGTCTTGTCTTGTGTTGTCTTGTCTTGTCTTGTCTTGTCTTGTCTTGTCTTGTCTTGTCTTGTCTTGTCTTGTCTTGTCTTGTCTTGTCTTGTCTTGTCTTGTCTTGTCTTGTCTTGTCTTGTCTTGTCTTGTCTTGTCTTGTCTGGTCTTGTCTTGTTTTGTCTTGTCTTGTCCTGTCCTGACGTGTGTTGTGTTGTTTTGTCTTGTCTTGTCTTGTCTTGTCTTGTTTTGTCTTGTCTTGTATTGTCTTGTTTTCTCATGTAATGTCATGTCGTGTGTTGTGTTGTTTTGTCTTGTGTTGTTTTGACGTATCATGCCTTGTCTTGTCTTGTCTTGTCCTGTCCTGTCGTATGTTGTGTTGTTTTGTCTTGTCTTGTCATGTCATGTCATGTCGTGTCTTGTGTTGTGTTGCTTTGTCTTGTCTTGTCATATCGTGTGTTGTGTTGTTTTGTCTTGTCTTGTTGTGTATTATCATGTCTTATATTCTCTTGTCTTGTCTTGTCATGTCATGTCAAGTCATGTCATGTCGTGTGTTGTGTTGTTATTCTTGTTTTGTCTTGTCTTGTCTTGTCTTGTCTTGTCTTGTCTTGTCTTGTCTTGTCTTGTCTTGTCTTGTCTTGTCTTGTCTTGTCTTGTCTTGTCTTGTCTTGTCTTGTCTTGTCTTGTCTTGTCTTGTCTTGTCTTGTTTTGTCTTGTCTTGTCTTGTTTTGTCTTGTCTTGTCTTGTCTTGTCTTGTCTTGTCTTGTTTTGTCATGTAATGTCATGTCGTGTGTTGTGTTGTTTTGTCTTGTCTTGTCTTCTCCTTGTCTTGTCTTGTCATGTCGTGTGTTGTGTTGTTTTGTCTTGTCATGTCTTATATTGTCTTGTCTTGTCTTGTCTTGTGATGTCATGTCGTGTGTTGTGTTGTTTTGTCTTGTCTTGTCTTGTCTTGTCTTGTCTTGTCTTGTCTTGTCTTGTCTTGTCCTGTCATGTCTTGTCTTGTCTTGTCTTGTCTTGTCTTGTCTTGTCTTGTCTTGTCTTGTCTTGTCTTGTCTTGTCTTGTCTTGTCTTGTCTTGTCTTGTCTTGTCTTGTCTTGTCTTTTCTTGTCTTGTCTTGTCTTGTCTTGTCTTGTCTTGTCTTGTCTTGTCTTGTCTTGTCTTGTCCTGTCTTGTCTTGTCTTGCCTTGTCTTGTCTTGTCTTGTCTTGTCTTGTCTTGTCTTGTCTTGTCTTGTCTTGTCTTGTCTTCTCTTGTCTTGTCTTGTCTTGTCTTGCCTTGTCTTGTCTTGTCTTGTCTTTCTTGTCTTGTCTTGTCTTGTCTTGTCTTGTCTTGTCTTGTCTTGTCTTGTCTTGTCTTGTCTTGTCTTGTCTTGTTTTGTCTTGTGTTGTTTTGTCGTATCATGTCTTGTCTTGTCTTGTCCTGTCCTGTCGTATGTTGTGTTGTTTTGTCTTCTCTTGTCATGTCATGTCATGTCGTGTGTTGTGTTTTGTTTTGTCTTGTCTTGTTGTGTATTGTCATGTCTTATATTGTCTTGTCTTGTCTTGTCATGTCATGTCTTGTCTTGTCTTGTCTTGTCTTGTCTTGTTTTGTCTTGTCTTGTCTTGTTTTGTCGTGTCTTGTCTTGTCTTGTCTTGTCATGTCATGTCATGTCATGTCATGTCGTGTGTTGTGTTGTTTAGTCTTGTCATGTCATGTCATGTCGTGTCTTGTGTTGCCTTTTCTTGTCTTGTCATGTCGTGTGATGTGTTTTGTTTTGTCTTGTCTTGTTGTGTATTGTCATGTCTTATATTGTCTTGTCTTGTCTTGTCATGTCATGTCTTGTCTTGTCTTGTCTTGTCTTGTCTTGTTTTGTCTTGTCTTGTCTTGTTTTGTCGTGTCTTGTCTTGTCTTGTCATGTCATGTCATGTCATGTCATGTCGTGTGTTGTGTTGTTTAGTCTTGTCATGTCATGTCATGTCGTGTCTTGTGTTGCTTTGTCTTGTCTTGTCATGTCGTGTGTTGTGTTTTGTTTTGTCTTGTCTTGTCTTGTCTTGTCTTGTCTTGTCTTGTCTTGTCTTGTCTTGTCTTGTCTTGTCTTGTCTTGTCTTGTCTTGTCATGTCATGTCATGTCATGTCGTGTGTTGTGTTGTTTAGTCTTGTCTTGTCTTGTTTTGTCTTGTCTTGTCTTGTCTTGTCTTGTCTTGTCTTGTCTTGTCTTGTCTTGTCTTGTCTTGTCTTGTCTTGTCTTGTCTTGTCTTGTCTTGTCTTGTCTTGTCTTGTCTTGTCTTGTCTTGTTTTGTCTTGTCTTGTCTTGTTTTGTCTTGTCTTGTTTTGTCATGTAATGTCATGTCGTGTGTTGTGTTGTTTTGTCTTTTCTTGTCTTCTCCTGTCTTCTCCTTGTCTTGTCTTGTCATGTCGTGTGTTGTGTTGTTTTGTCTTGTCTTGTCTTCTCCTTGTCTTGTCTTGTCATGTCGTGTGTTGTGTTGTTTTGTCTTGTCATTTCTTATATTGTCTTGTCTTGTCTTGTCTTGTCTTGTCTTGTCTTGTTTTGTCATGTAATGTCATGTCGTGTGTTGTGTTGTTTTGTCTTGTCTTGTCTTCTCCTTGTCTTGTCTTGTCATGTCGTGTGTTGTGTTGTTTTGTCTTGTCATGTCTTATATTGTCTTGTCTTGTCTTGTCTTGTGATGTCATGTCGTGTGTTGTGTTGTTTTGTCTTGTCTTGTCTTGTGTTGTCTTGTCCTGTCATGTCTTGTCTTGTCTTGTCTTGCCTTGTCTTGTTTTGTCTTGTCATGTCTTGTCTTGTCTTGTCTTGTCTTGTCTTGTCTTGTCTTGTCTTGTCTTGTCTTGTCTTGTTTTGTCTTGTCTTGTCTTGTCTTGTCTTGTCTTGTTTTGTCTTGTCTTGTATTGTCTTGTTTTCTCATGTAATGTCATGTCGTGTGTTGTGTTGTTTTGTCTTGTCATGTCTTGTCTTGTCTTGTGATGTCATGTCGTGTGTTGTGTTGTTTTGTCTTGTCTTGTCTTGTCTTGTCTTGTCTTGTCTTGTCTTGTCTTGTCTTGTCTTGTCTTGTTTTGTCTTGTCTTGTCTTCTCCTTGTCTTGTCTTGTCATGTCGTGTGTTGTGTTGTTTTGTCTTGTCATGTCTTATATTGTCTTGTCTTGTCTTGTGATGTCATGTCGTGTGTTGTGTTGTTTTGTCTTGTCTTGTCTTGTCTTGTCTTGTCTTGTCTTGTCTTGTCTTGTCTTGTCTTGTCTTGTCTTGTCTTGTCTTGTCTTGTCTTATCTTGTCTTGTCTTGTCTTGTCTTGTCCTGTCCTGACGTGTGTTGTGTTGTTTTGTCTTGTCTTGTCATGTCTTGTCTTGTTTTGTCTTGTCTTGTATTGTCTTGCTTTCTCATGTAATGTCATGTCGTGTCTTGTGTTGTTTTGTCGTGTCATGTCTTGTCTTGTCTTGTCCTGTCCTGTCGTGTGTTGTGTTGTTTTGTCTTGTCATGTCTTATATTGTCTTGTCTTGTCTTGTGATGTCATGTCGTGTGTTGTGTTGTTTTGTCTTGTCTTGTCTTGTCTTGTCTTGTCTTGTCTTGTCTTGTCTTGTCTTGTCTTGTCTTGTCCTGTCCTGACGTGTGTTGTGTTGTTTTGTCTTGTCTTGTCTTGTCTTGTCTTGTTTTGTCTTGTCTTGTATTGTCTTGTTTTCTCATGTAATGTCATGTCGTGTGTTGTGTTGTTTTGTCTTGTGTTGTTTTGACGTATCATGTCTTGTCTTGTCTTGTCTTGTCTTGTCTTCTCCTTGTCTTGTCTTGTCATGTCGTGTGTTGTGTTGTTTTGTCTTGTCATGTCTTATATTGTCTTGTCTTGTCTTGTGATGTCATGTCGTGTGTTGTGTTGTTTTGTCTTGTCTTGTCTTGTCTTGTCTTGTCTTGTCTTGTCTTGTCTTGTCTTGTCTTGTCTTGTCTTGTCTTGTCTTGTCTTGTCTTGTCTTGTCTTGTCTTGTCTTGTCTTGTCTTGTCTTGTCTTGTCCTGTCCTGACGTGTGTTGTGTTGTTTTGTCTTGTCTTGTCTTGTCTTGTCTTGTTTTGTCTTGTCTTGTATTGTCTTGTTTTCTCATGTAATGTCATGTCGTGTGTTGTGTTGTTTTGTCTTGTGTTGTTTTGACGTATCATGTCTTGTCTTGTCTTGTCTTGTCTTGTCTTGTCTTGTCATGTCGTGTGTTGTGTTGTTTTGTCTTGTCATGTCTTATATTGTCTTGTCTTGTCTTGTCTTGTGATGTCATGTCGTGTGTTGTGTTGTTTTGTCTTGTCTTGTCTTGTCTTGTCTTGTCTTGTCTTGTCTTGTCCTGTCATGTCTTGTCTTGTCTTGTCTTGTCTTGTCTTGTCTTGTCTTGTCTTGTCTTGTCTTGTCTTGTCTTGTCTTGTCTTGTCTTGTCTTGTCTTGTCTTGTCTTGTCTTTTCTTGTCTTGTCTTGTCTTGTCTTGTCTTGTCTTGTCTTGTCTTGTCTTGTCTTGTCTTGTCCTGTCTTGTCTTGTCTTGCCTTGTCTTGTCTTGTCTTGTCTTGTCTTGTCTTGTCTTGTCTTGTCTTGTCTTGTCTTGTCTTCTCTTGTCTTGTCTTGTCTTGTCTTGCCTTGTCTTGTCTTGTCTTGTCTTTCTTGTCTTGTCTTGTCTTGTCTTGTCTTGTCTTGTCTTGTCTTGTCTTGTCTTGTCTTGTCTTGTTTTGTCTTGTCTTGTATTGTCTTGTTTTCTCATGTAATGTCAGGTCGTGTGTTGTGTTGTTTTGTCTTGTGTTGTTTTGTCGTATCATGTCTTGTCTTGTCTTGTCCTGTCCTGTCGTATGTTGTGTTGTTTTGTCTTCTCTTGTCATGTCATGTCATGTCGTGTGTTGTGTTTTGTTTTGTCTTGTCTTGTTGTGTATTGTCATGTCTTATATTGTCTTGTCTTGTCTTGTCATGTCATGTCTTGTCTTGTCTTGTCTTGTCTTGTCTTGTTTTGTCTTGTCTTGTCTTGTTTTGTCGTGTCTTGTCTTGTCTTGTCATGTCATGTCATGTCATGTCATGTCGTGTGTTGTGTTGTTTAGTCTTGTCATGTCATGTCATGTCGTGTCTTGTGTTGCTTTGTCTTGTCTTGTCATGTCGTGTGATGTGTTTTGTTTTGTCTTGTCTTGTTGTGTATTGTCATGTCTTATATTGTCTTGTCTTGTCTTGTCATGTCATGTCTTGTCTTGTCTTGTCTTGTCTTGTCTTGTTTTGTCTTGTCTTGTCTTGTTTTGTCGTGTCTTGTCTTGTCTTGTCATGTCATGTCATGTCATGTCATGTCGTGTGTTGTGTTGTTTAGTCTTGTCATGTCATGTCATGTCGTGTCTTGTGTTGCTTTGTCTTGTCTTGTCATGTCGTGTGTTGTGTTTTGTTTTGTCTTGTCTTGTCTTGTCTTGTCTTGTCTTGTCTTGTCTTGTCTTGTCTTGTCTTGTCTTGTCTTGTCTTGTCTTGTCTTGTCTTGTCTTGTCATGTCATGTCATGTCATGTCGTGTGTTGTGTTGTTTAGTCTTGTCTTGTCTTGTTTTGTCTTGTCTTGTCTTGTCTTGTCTTGTCTTGTCTTGTCTTGTCTTGTCTTGTCTTGTCTTGTCTTGTCTTGTCTTGTCTTGTCTTGTCTTGTCTTGTCTTGTCTTGTCTTGTCTTGTCTTGTCTTGTCTTGTTTTGTCTTGTCTTGTCTTGTTTTGTCTTGTCTTGTTTTGTCATGTAATGTCATGTCGTGTGTTGTGTTGTTTTGTCTTTTCTTGTCTTCTCCTGTCTTCTCCTTGTCTTGTCTTGTCATGTCGTGTGTTGTGTTGTTTTGTCTTGTCTTGTCTTCTCCTTGTCTTGTCTTGTCATGTCGTGTGTTGTGTTGTTTTGTCTTGTCATTTCTTATATTGTCTTGTCTTGTCTTGTCTTGTCTTGTCTTGTTTTGTCATGTAATGTCATGTCGTGTGTTGTGTTGTTTTGTCTTGTCTTGTCTTCTCCTTGTCTTGTCTTGTCATGTCGTGTGTTGTGTTGTTTTGTCTTGTCATGTCTTATATTGTCTTGTCTTGTCTTGTCTTGTGATGTCATGTCGTGTGTTGTGTTGTTTTGTCTTGTCTTGTCTTGTGTTGTCTTGTCCTGTCATGTCTTGTCTTGTCTTGTCTTGTCTTGTCTTGTCTTGTTTTGTCTTGTCATGTCTTGTCTTGTCTTGTCTTGTCTTGTCTTGTCTTGTCTTGTCTTGTCTTGTCTTGTCTTGTTTTGTCTTGTCTTGTCTTCTCCTTGTCTTGTCTTGTCATGTCGTGTGTTGTGTTGTTTTGTCTTGTCATGTCTTATATTGTCTTGTCTTGTCTTGTGATGTCATGTCGTGTGTTGTGTTGTTTTGTCTTGTCTTGTCTTGTCTTGTCTTGTCTTGTCTTGTCTTGTCTTGTCTTGTCTTGTCTTGTCTTGTCTTGTCTTGTCTTGTCTTGTCTTGTCTTGTCCTGTCCTGACGTGTGTTGTGTTGTTTTGTCTTGTCTTGTCTTGTCTTGTCTTGTTTTGTCTTGTCTTGTATTGTCTTGTTTTCTCATGTAATGTCATGTCGTGTGTTGTGTTGTTTTGTCTTGTGTTGTTTTGACGTATCATGTCTTGTCTTGTCTTGTCTTGTCTTGTCTTCTCCTTGTCTTGTCTTGTCATGTCGTGTGTTGTGTTGTTTTGTCTTGTCATGTCTTATATTGTCTTGTCTTGTCTTGTGATGTCATGTCGTGTGTTGTGTTGTTTTGTCTTGTCTTGTCTTGTCTTGTCTTGTCTTGTCTTGTCTTGTCTTGTCTTGTCTTGTCTTGTTTTGTCTTGTCTTGTCTTCTCCTTGTCTTGTCTTGTCATGTCGTGTGTTGTGTTGTTTTGTCTTGTCATGTCTTATATTGTCTTGTCTTGTCTTGTGATGTCATGTCGTGTGTTGTGTTGTTTTGTCTTGTCTTGTCTTGTCTTGTCTTGTCTTGTCTTGTCTTGTCTTGTCTTGTCTTGTCTTGTCTTGTCTTGTCTTGTCTTGTCTTGTCTTGTCTTGTCTTGTCTTGTCTTGTCTTGTCTTGTCTTGTCTTGTCTTGTCTTGTCTTGTCTTGTCCTGTCCTGACGTGTGTTGTGTTGTTTTGTCTTGTCTTGTCTTGTCTTGTCTTGTTTTGTCTTGTCTTGTATTGTCTTGTTTTCTCATGTAATGTCATGTCGTGTGTTGTGTTGTTTTGTCTTGTGTTGTTTTGACGTATCATGTCTTGTCTTGTCTTGTCTTGTCTTGTCTTCTCCTTGTCTTGTCTTGTCATGTCGTGTGTTGTGTTGTTTTGTCTTGTCATGTCGTATATTGTCTTGTCTTGTCTTGTGATGTCATGTCGTGTGTTGTGTTGTTTTGTCTTGTCTTGTCTTGTCTTGTCTTGTCTTGTCTTGTCTTGTCTTGTCTTGTCTTGTCCTGTCCTGACGTGTGTTGTGTTGTTTTGTCTTGTCTTGTCTTGTCTTGTCTTGTTTTGTCTTGTCTTGTATTGTCTTGTTTTCTCATGTAATGTCATGTCGTGTGTTGTGTTGTTTTGTCTTGTGTTGTTTTGACGTATCATGTCTTGTCTTGTCTTGTCTTGTCTTGTCTTGTCTTGTCTTGTCTTGTCTTGTCCTGTCCTGACGTGTGTTGTGTTGTTTTGTCTTGTCTTGTCATGTCTTGTCTTGTTTTGTCTTGTCTTGTATTGTCTTGCTTTCTCATGTAATGTCATGTCGTGTCTTGTGTTGTTTTGTCGTGTCATGTCTTGTCTTGTCTTGTCCTGTCCTGTCGTGTGTTGTGTTGTTTTGTCTTGTCTTGTCATGTCATGTCTTGTCCTGTCTTGTCTTGTCTTGTATTGTCTTGTCTTGTCATGTCATGTCTTGTCTTGTCTTGTCTTGTCTTGTCTTGTCTTGTCTTGTCTTGTCTTGTCTTGTGTTGTCTTGTCTTGTCTTGTCTTGTCTTGTCTTGTCTTGTCTTGTCTTGTCTTGTCTTGTCTTGTCTTGTCTTGTCTTGTCTTGTATTGTCTTGTCTTGTCTTGTCTTGTTTTGTCTTGTCTTGTCCTGTCCTGACGTGTGTTGTGTTGTTTTGTCTTGTCTTGTCTTGTCTTGTCTTGTTTTGTCTTGTCTTGTATTGTCTTGTTTTCTCATGTAATGTCATGTCGTGTGTTGTGTTGTTTTGTCTTGTGTTGTTTTGACGTATCATGTCTTGTCTTGTCTTGTCTTGTCCTGTCCTGTCGTATGTTGTGTTGTTTTGTCTTGTCTTGTCATGTCATGTCATGTCGTGTCTTGTCTTGTCTTGTCTTGTCTTGTCTTGTCTTGTCTTGTCTTGTCTTGTCTTGTTTTGTCTTGTCTTGTCTTGTTTTGTCGTGTCTTGTCTTGTCTTGTCATGTCATGTCATGTCATGTCATGTCGTGTGTTGTGTTGTTTAGTCTTGTATTGTCTTGTTTTGTCTTGTCTTGTCTTGTCTTGTCTTGTCTTGTCTTGTCTTGTCTTGTCTTGTCTTGTCTTGTCTTGTCTTGTCTTGTCTTGTCTTGTCTTGTCTTGTCTTGTCTTGTCTTGTTTTGTCTTGTCTTGTCTTGTTTTGTCTTGTCATGTAATGTCATGTCGTGTGTTGTGTTGTTTTGTCTTTTCTTGTCTTCTCCTGTCTTCTCCTTGTCTTGTCCTGTCCTGTCTTGTCTTGTCTTGTCATATTTTGTCTTGTCTTGTCTTGTCTTGTCTTGCTTTGTCTTGCCATGTCTTATCTTGTCTTGTCTTGTCTTGTCTTGTCTTGTCCTGTCCTGTCGTGTGTTGTTTTGTTTTGTTTTGTCTTGTCTTGTGTTGTTTTGTCGTGTCATGTCTTGTCTTGTCTTGTCTTGTCTTGTCTTGTCTTGTCTTGTCTTGTCTTGTCCTGTCATATTTTGTCTTGTCTTGTCTTGTCTTGTCTTGCTTTGTCTTGCCATGTCTTATCTTGTCTTGTCTTGTCTTGTCTTGTCCTGTCCTGTCGTGTGTTGTTTTGTTTTGTCTTGTCTTGTGTTGTTTTGTCGTGTCATGTCTTGTCTTGTCTTGTCCTGTCCTGTCGTGTGTTGTGTTGTTTTGTCTTGTCTTCTCTTGTCTTGTCATGTCATGTCATGTCGTGTCTTGTGTTGCTTTGTCTTGTCTTGTCTTGTCTTGTCTTGTTTTGTCTTGTCTTGTCTTGTCTTGTCTTGTCATGTCGTGTGTTGTGTTGTTTTGTCTTGTCATGTCATGTCATGTCGTGTGTTGTGTTGTTTTGTCTTGTCTTGTTTTGTCTTGTTTTGTCTTGTCTTGTCTTGTCTTGTCTTGTCTTGTCTTGTCTTGTCTTGTCTTGTCTTGTCTTGTCTTGTCTTGTCTTGTCTTGTCTTGTCTTGTCTTGTCTTGTCTTGTCTTGTCTTCTCTTGTCTTGTCTTGTCTTGCCTTGTCTTGTCTTGTCTTGTCTTGTCTTTCTTGTCTTGTCTTGTCTTGTCTTGTCTTGTCTTGTCTTGTCTTGTCTTGTCTTGTCTTGTCTTGTCTTGTCTTGTCTTGTCTTGTCTTGTCTTGTCTTGTCTTGTCTTGTCTTGTCTTGTCTTGTCTTGTCTTGTCTTGTCTTGTTTTGTCTTGTCTTGTCTTGTTTTGTCTTGTCTTGTCTTGTCTTGTCTTGTCTTGTCTTGTTTTGTTTTGTCATGTAATGTCATGTCGTGTGTTGTGTTGTTTTGTCTTGTCTTGTCTTCTCCTTGTCTTGTCTTGTCATGTCGTGTGTTGTGTTGTTTTGTCTTGTCATGTCTTATATTGTCTTGTCTTGTCTTGTCTTATCTTGTCTTGTCTTGTCTTGTCTTGTCTTGTCTTGTCTTGTCTTGTCTTGTCTTGTCTTGTCTTGTCTTGTCTTGTCTTGTCTTGTCTTGTCTTGTCTTGTCTTGTCTTGTCTTGTCTTGTCTTGTCTTGTCTTGTCTTGTCTTGTTTTGTCTTGTCTTGTCTTGTCTTGCCTTGTCTTGTCTTGTCTTGTCTTGTCTTGTTTTGTCTTGTCTTGTCTTGTCTTGTCTTGTCTTGTTTTGTCTTGTCTTGTCTTGTCTTGTCTTGTCATGTCGTGTGTTGTGTTGTTTTGTCTTGTCATGTCATGTCATGTCGTGTGTTGTGTTGTTTTGTCTTGTCTTGTTTTGTCTTGTCATGTCTTGTCTTGTCTTGTCTTGTCTTGTCTTGTCTTGTCTTGTCTTGTCTTGTCTTGTCTTGTGTTCTCTTGTCTTGTCTTGTCTTGCCTTGTCTTGTCTTGTCTTGTCTTTCTTGTCTTGTCTTGTCTTGTCTTGTCTTGTCTTGTCTTGTCATGTCATGTCATGTCATGTCATGTCGTGTGTTGTGTTGTTATTCTTGTTTTGTCTTGTCTTGTCTTGTCTTGTCTTGTCTTGTCTTGTCTTGTCTTGTCTTGTCTTGTCTTGTCTTGTCTTGTCTTGTCTTGTCTTGTCTTGTTTTGTCTTGTCTTGTCTTGTTTTGTCTTGTCTTGTCTTGTCTTGTCTTGTCTTGTCTTGTTTTGTCATGTAATGTCATGTCGTGTGTTGTGTTGTTTTGTCTTTTCTTGTCTTCTCCTTGTCTTGTCTTGTCATGTCGTGTGTTGTGTTGTTTTGTCTTGTCATGTCTTATATTGTCTTGTCTTGTCTTGTCTTGTGATGTCATGTCGTGTGTTGTGTTGTTTTGTCTTGTCTTGTCTTGTCTTGTCTTGTCTTGTCTTGTCTTGTCTTGTCCTGTCATGTCTTGTCTTGTCTTGTCTTGTCTTGTCTTGTCTTGTCTTGTCTTGTCTTGTCTTGTCTTGTCTTGTCTTGTCTTGTCTTGTCTTGTCTTGTCTTGTCTTGTCTTGTCTTGTCTTGTCTTGTCTTTTCTTGTCTTGTCTTGTCTTGTCTTGTCTTGTCTTGTCTTGTCTTGTCTTGTCTTGTCTTGTCTTGTCTTGCCTTGTCTTGTCTTGTTTTGTCGTGTCTTGTCTTGTCTTGTCATGTCATGTCATGTCATGTCATGTCGTGTGTTGTGTTGTTTAGTCTTGTCTTGTCTTGTTTTGTCTTGTCTTGTCTTGTCTTGTCTTGTCTTGTCTTGTCTTGTCTTGTCTTGTCTTGTCTTGTCTTGTCTTGTCTTGTCTTGTCTTGTGATGTCATGTCGTGTGTTGTGTTGTTTTGTCTTGTCTTGTCTTGTCTTGCCATGTCTTGTCTTGTCTTGTCTTGTCTTGTCTTGTCCTGTCATGTCTTGTCTTGTCTTGTCTTGTCTTGTCTTGTCTTGTCTTGTCTTGTCTTGCCTTGTCTTGTCTTGTCTTGTCTTGTCTTGTCTTGTCTTGTCTTGTCTTGTCTTGTCTTGTCTTCTCTTGTCTTGTCTTGTCTTGTCTTGTCTTGCCTTGTCTTGTCTTGTCTTGTCTTTCTTGTCTTGTCTTGTCTTGTCTTGTCTTGTCTTGTCTTGTCTTGTCTTGTCTTGTCTTGTCTTGTTTTGTCTTGTCTTGTATTGTCTTGTTTTCTCATGTAATGTCAGGTCGTGTGTTGTGTTGTTTTGTCTTGTGTTGTTTTGTCGTATCATGTCTTGTCTTGTCTTGTCCTGTCCTGTCGTATGTTGTGTTGTTTTGTCTTCTCTTGTCATGTCATGTCATGTCGTGTCTTGTGTTGCTTTGTCTTGTCTTGTCATGTCGTGTGTTGTGTTTTGTTTTGTCTTGTCTTGTTGTGTATTGTCATGTCTTATATTGTCTTGTCTTGTCTTGTCATGTCATGTCGTGTGTTGTGTTGTTTAGTCTTGTCTTGTCTTGTCTTGTTTTGTCTTGTCTTGTCTTGTCTTGTCTTGTCTTGTCTTGTCTTGTCTTGTCTTGTCTTGTCTTGTCTTGTCTTGTTTTGTCTTGTCTTGTCTTGTCTTGTCTTGTCTTGTCTTGTCTTGTCTTGTCTTGTCTTGTCTTGTCTTGTCTTGTCTTGTCTTGTCTTGTCTTGTCTTGTCTTGTCTTGTCTTGTCTTCTCTTGTCTTGTCTTGTCTTGCCTTGTCTTGTCTTGTCTTGTCTTGTCTTTCTTGTCTTGTCTTGTCTTGTCTTGTCTTGTCTTGTCTTGTCTTGTCTTGTCTTGTCTTGTCTTGTCTTGTCTTGTCTTGTCTTGTCTTGTCTTGTCTTGTCTTGTTTTGTCTTGTCTTGTCTTGTTTTGTCTTGTCTTGTCTTGTCTTGTCTTGTCTTGTCTTGTTTTGTTTTGTCATGTAATGTCATGTCGTGTGTTGTGTTGTTTTGTCTTGTCTTGTCTTCTCCTTGTCTTGTCTTGTCATGTCGTGTGTTGTGTTGTTTTGTCTTGTCATGTCTTATATTGTCTTGTCTTGTCTTGTCTTATCTTGTCTTGTCTTGTCTTGTCTTGTCTTGTCTTGTCTTGTCTTGTCTTGTCTTGTCTTGTCTTGTCTTGTCTTGTCTTGTCTTGTCTTGTCTTGTCTTGTCTTGTCTTGTCTTGTCTTGTCTTGTCTTGTCTTGTCTTGTCTTGTTTTGTCTTGTCTTGTCTTGTCTTGCCTTGTCTTGTCTTGTCTTGTCTTGTCTTGTTTTGTCTTGTCTTGTCTTGTCTTGTCTTGTCTTGTTTTGTCTTGTCTTGTCTTGTCTTGTCTTGTCATGTCGTGTGTTGTGTTGTTTTGTCTTGTCATGTCATGTCATGTCGTGTGTTGTGTTGTTTTGTCTTGTCTTGTTTTGTCTTGTCATGTCTTGTCTTGTCTTGTCTTGTCTTGTCTTGTCTTGTCTTGTCTTGTCTTGTCTTGTCTTGTCTTGTCTTGTCTTGTCTTGTGTTCTCTTGTCTTGTCTTGTCTTGCCTTGTCTTGTCTTGTCTTGTCTTTCTTGTCTTGTCTTGTCTTGTCTTGTCTTGTCTTGTCTTGTCATGTCATGTCATGTCATGTCATGTCGTGTGTTGTGTTGTTATTCTTGTTTTGTCTTGTCTTGTCTTGTCTTGTCTTGTCTTGTCTTGTCTTGTCTTGTCTTGTCTTGTCTTGTCTTGTCTTGTCTTGTCTTGTCTTGTCTTGTCTTGTTTTGTCTTGTCTTGTCTTGTTTTGTCTTGTCTTGTCTTGTCTTGTCTTGTCTTGTCTTGTTTTGTCATGTAATGTCATGTCGTGTGTTGTGTTGTTTTGTCTTGTCTTGTCTTCTCCTTGTCTTGTCTTGTCATGTCGTGTGTTGTGTTGTTTTGTCTTGTCATGTCTTATATTGTCTTGTCTTGTCTTGTCTTGTGATGTCATGTCGTGTGTTGTGTTGTTTTGTCTTGTCTTGTCTTGTCTTGTCTTGTCTTGTCTTGTCTTGTCTTGTCCTGTCATGTCTTGTCTTGTCTTGTCTTGTCTTGTCTTGTCTTGTCTTGTCTTGTCTTGTCTTGTCTTGTCTTGTCTTGTCTTGTCTTGTCTTGTCTTGTCTTGTCTTGTCTTGTCTTGTCTTTTCTTGTCTTGTCTTGTCTTGTCTTGTCTTGTCTTGTCTTGTCTTGTCTTGTCTTGTCTTGTCTTGTCTTGCCTTGTCTTGTCTTGTTTTGTCGTGTCTTGTCTTGTCTTGTCATGTCATGTCATGTCATGTCATGTCGTGTGTTGTGTTGTTTAGTCTTGTCTTGTCTTGTTTTGTCTTGTCTTGTCTTGTCTTGTCTTGTCTTGTCTTGTCTTGTCTTGTCTTGTCTTGTCTTGTCTTGTCTTGTCTTGTCTTGTCTTGTCTTGTGATGTCATGTCGTGTGTTGTGTTGTTTTGTCTTGTCTTGTCTTGTCTTGCCATGTCTTGTCTTGTCTTGTCTTGTCTTGTCTTGTCCTGTCATGTCTTGTCTTGTCTTGTCTTGTCTTGTCTTGTCTTGTCTTGTCTTGTCTTGCCTTGTCTTGTCTTGTCTTGTCTTGTCTTGTCTTGTCTTGTCTTGTCTTGTCTTGTCTTGTCTTCTCTTGTCTTGTCTTGTCTTGTCTTGTCTTGCCTTGTCTTGTCTTGTCTTGTCTTTCTTGTCTTGTCTTGTCTTGTCTTGTCTTGTCTTGTCTTGTCTTGTCTTGTCTTGTCTTGTCTTGTCTTGTTTTGTCTTGTCTTGTATTGTCTTGTTTTCTCATGTAATGTCAGGTCGTGTGTTGTGTTGTTTTGTCTTGTGTTGTTTTGTCGTATCATGTCTTGTCTTGTCTTGTCCTGTCCTGTCGTATGTTGTGTTGTTTTGTCTTCTCTTGTCATGTCATGTCATGTCGTGTCTTGTGTTGCTTTGTCTTGTCTTGTCATGTCGTGTGTTGTGTTTTGTTTTGTCTTGTCTTGTTGTGTATTGTCATGTCTTATATTGTCTTGTCTTGTCTTGTCATGTCATGTCTTGTCATGTCATGTCGTGTGTTGTGTTGTTTAGTCTTGTCTTGTCTTGTCTTGTTTTGTCTTGTCTTGTCTTGTCTTGTCTTGTCTTGTCTTGTCTTGTCTTGTCTTGTCTTGTCTTGTCTTGTCTTGTCTTGTCTTGTCTTGTCTTGTCTTGTCTTGTCTTGTCTTGTCTTGTCTTGTTTTGTCTTGTCTTGTCTTGTTTTGTCGTGTCTTGTCTTGTCTTGTCATGTCATGTCATGTCATGTCATGTCGTGTGTTGTGTTGTTTAGTCTTGTCTTGTCTTGTTTTGTCTTGTCTTGTCTTGTCTTGTCCTGTCTTGTCTTGTCTTGTCTTGTCTTGTCTTGTCTTGTCTTGTCTTGTCTTGTCTTGTCTTGTCTTGTCTTGTCTTGTCTTGTCTTGTTTTGTCTTGTCTTGTCTTGTTTTGTCTTGTCGTGTTTTGTCATGTAATGTCATGTCGTGTGTTGTGTTGTTTTGTCTTTTCTTGTCTTCTCCTGTCTTCTCCTTGTCTTGTCTTGTCATGTCGTGTGTTGTGTTGTTTTGTCTTGTCTTGTCTTCTCCTTGTCTTGTCTTGTCATGTCGTGTGTTGTGTTGTTTTGTCTTGTCATTTCTTATATTGTCTTGTCTTGTCTTGTCTTGTCTTGTCTTGTTTTGTCATGTAATGTCATGTCGTGTGTTGTGTTGTTTTGTCTTGTCTTGTCTTCTCCTTGTCTTGTCTTGTCATGTCGTGTGTTGTGTTGTTTTGTCTTGTCATGTCTTATATTGTCTTGTCTTGTCTTGTCTTGTGATGTCATGTCGTGTGTTGTGTTGTTTTGTCTTGTCTTGTCTTGTCTTGTGTTGTCTTGTCCTGTCATGTCTTGTCTTGTCTTGTCTTGTGTTGTCTTGTTTTGTCATGTCTTGTCTTGTCTTGTCTTGTCTTGTCTTGTCTTGTCTTGTCTTGTCTTGTCTTGTCTTGTCTTGTCTTGTCTTGTCTTGTCTTGTCTTGTTTTGTCTTGTCTTGTCTTCTCCTTGTCTTGTCTTGTCATGTCGTGTGTTGTGTTGTTTTGTCTTGTCATGTCTTATATTGTCTTGTCTTGTCTTGTGATGTCATGTCGTGTGTTGTGTTGTTTTGTCTTGTCTTGTCTTGTCTTGTCTTGTCTTGTCTTGTCTTGTCTTGTCTTGTCTTGTCCTGTCCTGACGTGTGTTGTGTTGTTTTGTCTTGTCTTGTCTTGTCTTGTCTTGTCTTGTTTTGTCTTGTCTTGTATTGTCTTGTTTTCTCATGTAATGTCATGTCGTGTGTTGTGTTGTTTTGTCTTGTGTTGTTTTGACGTATCATGTCTTGTCTTGTCTTGTCTTGTCTTGTCTTGTCTTGTCTTGTCTTGTCTTGTCTTGTCTTCTCCTTGTCTTGTCTTGTCATGTCGTGTGTTGTGTTGTTTTGTCTTGTCATGTCTTATATTGTCTTGTCTTGTCTTGTGATGTCATGTCGTGTGTTGTGTTGTTTTGTCTTGTCTTGTCTTGTCTTGTCTTGTCTTGTCTTGTCCTGTCCTGACGTGTGTTGTGTTGTTTTGTCTTGTCTTGTCATGTCTTGTCTTGTTTTGTCTTGTCTTGTATTGTCTTGCTTTCTCATGTAATGTCATGTCGTGTCTTGTGTTGTTTTGTCGTGTCATGTCTTGTCTTGTCTTGTCCTGTCCTGTCGTGTGTTGTGTTGTTTTGTCTTGTCTTGTCATGTCATGTCTTGTCCTGTCTTGTCTTGTCTTGTATTGTCTTGTCTTGTCATGTCATGTCTTGTCTTGTCTTGTCTTGTGATGTCATGTCGTGTGTTGTGTTGTTTTGTATTGTCTTGCTTTGTCTTATCATGTCTTATCTTGTCTTGTCTTGTCTTGTCTTGTCTTGTCTTGTCTTGTCTTGTTTTGTCTTGTCTTGTCTTGTCTTGTCTTGTCATGTCGTGTGTTGTGTTGTTTTGTCTTGTCATGTCTTATATTGTCTTGTCTTGTCTTGTGATGTCATGTCGTGTGTTGTGTTGTTTTGTATTGTCTTGCTTTGTCTTATCATGTCTTATCTTGTCTTGTCTTGTCTTGTCTTGTCTTGTCTTGTCTTGTCTTGTCTTGTCTTGTCTTGTCTTGTCTTGTCTTGTCTTGTCTTGTCTTGTCTTGTCTTGTCTTGTCTTGTCTTGTCTTGTCTTGTCTTGTCTTGTCTTGTCTTGTCTTGTCTTGTCTTGTCTTGTCTTGTCTTGTCTTGTCTTGTCTTGTCCTGTCCTGTCTTGTCTTGTCTTGTCATATTTTGTCTTGTCTTGTCTTGTCTTGTCTTGCTTTGTCTTGCCATGTCTTATCTTGTCTTGTCTTGTCTTGTCTTGTCTTGTCCTGTCCTGTCGTGTGTTGTTTTGTTTTGTTTTGTCTTGTCTTGTGTTGTTTTGTCGTGTCATGTCTTGTCTTGTCTTGTCTTGTCTTGTCTTGTCTTGTCTTGTCTTGTCTTGTCTTGTCTTGTCCTGTCTTGTCTTGTCTTGTCATATTTTGTCTTGTCTTGTCTTGTCTTGTCTTGCTTTGTCTTGCCATGTCTTATCTTGTCTTGTCTTGTCTTGTCTTGTCCTGTCCTGTCGTGTGTTGTTTTGTTTTGTCTTGTCTTGTGTTGTTTTGTCGTGTCATGTCTTGTCTTGTCTTGTCCTGTCCTGTCGTGTGTTGTGTTGTTTTGTCTTGTCTTGTCTTGTCTTGTCATGTCATGTCATGTCGTGTCTTGTGTTGCTTTGTCTTGTCTTGTCTTGTCTTGTCTTGTTTTGTCTTGTCTTGTCTTGTCTTGTCTTGTCATGTCGTGTGTTGTGTTGTTTTGTCTTGTCATGTCATGTCATGTCGTGTGTTGTGTTGTTTTGTCTTGTCTTGTTTTGTCTTGTCATGTCTTGTCTTGTCTTGTCTTGTCTTGTCTTGTCTTGTCTTGTCTTGTCTTGTCTTGTCTTGTCTTGTCATGTCTTGTCTTGTCTTGTCTTGTATTGTCTTGTCTTGTTTTGTCTTGTCTTGTCTGGTCTTGTCTTGTCTTGTCTTGTCTTGTCATGTCATGTCATGTCATATCGTGTGTTGTGTTTTTTTGTCTTGTCTTGTGTTGTTTTGTCGTGTCATGTCTTGTCTTGTCTTGTCTTGTCCTGTCCTGTCTTGTCTTGTCTTGTCATATTTTGTCTTGTCTTGTCTTGTCTTGCTTTGTCGTGTCATGTCTTATCTTGTCGTGTCTTGTCTTGTCTTGTCTTGTCTTGTCTTGTCTTGTCTTGTTTTGTCTTGTCTTGTATTGTCTTGTTTTCTCATGTAATGTCATGTCGTGTGTTGTGTTGTTTTGTCTTGTCATGTCTTATATTGTCTTGTCTTGTCTTGTCTTGTGATGTCATGTCGTGTGTTGTGTTGTTTTGTCTTGTCTTGTCTTGTCTTGTCTTGTCTTGTCTTGTCCTGTCCTGTCCTGTCCTGTCCTGTCTTGTCTTGTCTTGTCTTGTCTTGTCTTGTCTCGTCTTGTCTTGTCTTCTCCTGTCCTGACGTGTGTTGTGTTGTTTTGTCTTGTCTTGTTTTGTCTTGTCTTGCTTTGTCTTGTCATGTCTTATCTTGTCTTGTCTTGTCTTGTCTTGTCCTGTCCTGTCGTGTGTTGTGTTGTTTTGTCTTGTCTTGTCTTGTCTTGTCATGTCGTGTGTTGTGTTGTTTTGTCTTGTCTTGTCTTGTCTTGTCTTGTTTTGTCTTGTCTTGTCTTCTCCTTGTCTTGTCTTGTCATGTCGTGTGTTGTGTTGTTTTGTCTTGTCATGTCTTATATTGTCTTGTCTTGTCTTGTGATGTCATGTCGTGTGTTGTGTTGTTTTGTCTTGTCTTGTCTTGTCTTGTCTTGTCTTGTCTTGTCTTGTCTTGTCTTGTCTTGTCTTGTCTTGTCTTGTCTTGCCTTGTCTTGTCTTGTTTTGTCTTGTCTTGTATTATCTTGTTTTCTCATGTAATGTCATGTCGTGTGTTGTGTTGTTTTGTCTTGTCATGTCTTATATTGTCTTGTCTTGTCTTGTCTTGTGATGTCATGCCGTGTGTTGTGTTGTTTTGTCTTGTCTTGTCTTGTCTTGTCCTGTCCTGTCCTGTCCTGTCCTGTCTTGTCTTGTCTTGTCTTGTCTTGTCTTGTCTCGTCTTGTCTTGTCTTCTCCTGTCCTGACGTGTGTTGTGTTGTTTTGTCTTGTCTTGTTTTGTCTTGTCTTGCTTTGTCTTGTCATGTCTTATCTTGTCTTGTCTTGTCTTGTCTTGTCCTGTCCTGTCGTGTGTTGTGTTGTTTTGTCTTGTCTTGTCTTGTCTTGTCATGTCGTGTGTTGTGTTGTTTTGTCTTGTCATGTCTTGTCTTGTCATGTCCTGTCGTGTGTTGTGTTGCTTTGTCTTGTCTTGTCTTGTCTTGTCTTGTCATGTCGTGTGTTGTGTTGTTTTGTCTTGTCTTGTGTTGTTTTGTCGTGTCATGTCTTGTGTTGTCTTGTCCTGTCGTGTGTTGTGTTGTTTTGTCATGTCTTGTCGTATCTTGTGTTGCTTTGTCTTGTCTTGTCTTGTCTTGTCTTGTCATGTCGTGTGTTGTGTTGTTTTGTCTTGTCATGTCTTGTCTTGTCATGTCATGTCATGTCGTGTGTTGTGTTGTTTTGTCTTGTCTTGTTTTGTCTTGTCTTGTCATGTCTTGTCTTGTCTTGTCTTGTCTTGTCATGTCTTGTCTTGTCTTGTATTGTCTTTTCTTGTTTTGTTTTGTTTTGTTTTGTCTTGTCTTGTCTTGTCTTGTCTTGTCTTGTCATGTCATGCCATGTCATACGTGTGTTGTGTTGTTTTGTCTTGTCTTATTTTGTCTTGTCATGTCTTATCTTGTCTTGTCTTATCTTGTCTTCTATTGTCTTGTCTTTTCTTGTCTTGTCTTGTCTTGTCTTGTCGTGTCTTGTCTTGTCTTGTCTTGTCTTGTCTTGTCTTGTCCTGTCCTGTCCTGTCTTGTCTTGTCTTGTCTTGTCATGTCGTGTGTTGTGTTGTTTTGTCTTGTCTTGTTGTGTATTGTCATGTCTTATATTGTCTTGTCTTGTCTTGTCATGTCATGTCATGTCGTGTGTTGTGTTGTGTTGTCTTGTTTTGTCTTGTCATGTCATGTCATGTCTTGTCTTGTCTTGTCTTGTCTTGTTTTGTCTTGTCTTGTCATGTCTTGTCTTGTCTTGTCTTGTCTTGTCTTGTTTTGTCTTGTCATGTCTTGTCTTGACTTGTCTTGTCTTGTCTTGTCTTGTCTTGTCTTGTCTTGTCTTGTCATGTAATGTCATGTCGTGTGTTGTGTTGTTTTGTCTTGTCTTGTCTTCTCCTTGTCTTGTCTTGTCATGTCGTGTGTTGTGTTGTTTTGTCTTGTCTTGTCTTATATTGTCTTGTCTTGTCTTGTGATGTCATGTCGTGTGTTGTGTTGTTTTGTCTTGTCTTGTTTTGTCTTGTCCTGTCTTGTCTTGTCATGTCATGTCATGTGTTGTGTTGTGTTGTTTTGTCTTGTCTTGTCTTGTCTTGTCTTGTCTTGTCTTGTCTTGTCTTGTCTTGTCTTGTCTTGTCTTGTCTTGTCTTGTCTTGTCTTGTCTTGTCTTGCCTTATCTTGCCTTGTCTGGTCTTGTCTTGTCTTGTCTTGTCTTGTCATGTCTTGTCTTGTCTTGTTTTGTCTTGTCTTGTATTGTCTTGTTTTCTCATGTAATGTCATGTCGTGTGTTGTGTTGTTTTGTCTTGTCTTGTGTTGTTTTGTCGTGTCATGTCTTGTCTTGTCTTGTCCTGTCCTGTCGTGTGTTGTGTTGTTTTGTCTTGTCTTGTCATGTCATGTCATGTCGTGTCTTGTGTTGCTTTGTCTTGTCTTGTCTTGTCATGTCGTGTGTTGTGTTGTTTCGTCTTGTCTTGTTGTGTATTGTCATGTCTTTTATTTTCTTGTCTTGTCTTGTCTTGTCATGTCATGTAATGTCATGTCGTGTGTTGTGTTGTTTTGTCTTGTCTTGTGTTCTCCTTGTCTTGTCTAGTCTTGTCTTGTCTTGTCTTGTCTTGTCTTGTCTTGTCTTGTCTTGTCATGTCGTGTGTTGTGTTGTTTTGTCTTGTCTTGTTGTGTATTGTCATGTCTTTTATTGTCTTGTCTTGTCTTGGTTTGTCATGTAATGTCATGTCGTGTGTTGTGTTGTTTTGTCTTGTCTTGTCTTCTCCTTGTCTTGTCTAGTCTTGTCTTGTCTCTTCTTGTCTTGTCTTGTGTTGCTTTGTCTTGTCTTGTCATGTCGTGTGTTGTGTTGTTTTGTCTTGTCTTGTTGTGTATTGTCATGTCTTTTATTGTCTTGTATTGTCTTGTCATGTCATGTAATGTCATGTCGTGTATTATGTTGTTTTGTCTTGTCCTGTCTTCTCCTTGTCTTGTCTTGTCATGTCGTGTGTTGTGTTGTTTTGTCTTGTCTTGTCTTATATTGTCTTGTCTTGTCTTGTGATGTCATGTCATGTCGTGTCTTGTGTTGCTTTGTCTTGTCTTGTCATGTCTTATATTGTCTTGTCTTGTCTTGTCTTGTCTTGTGATGTCATGTCGTGTGTTGTGTTGTTTTGTCTTGTATTGTCTTGTCTTGTCTAGTCTTGTTTTGTCTTGTCTTGTCTTGTCTTGTCTTGTCTTGTCTTGTCTTGTCATGTCATGTCATGTCATACGTTTGTTGTGTTGTTTTGTCTTGTCTTATTTTGTCTTGTCATGTCTTATCTTGTCTCGTCTTGTCTTGTCTTGTATTGTCTTGTCTTTTCTTGTCTTGTCTTGTCTTGTCTTGTCGTGTCTTGTCTTGTCTTGTCTTGTCTTGTCTTGTCTTGTCCTGTCCTGTCCTGTCCTGTCCTGTCTTGTCTTGTCTTGTCATGTCATGTCATGTCATACGTGTGTTGTGTTGTTTTGTCTTGTCTTGTATTGTCTTGTCTTTTCTTGTCTTGTCTTGTCTTGTCTTGTCGTGTCTTGTCTTGTCTTGTCTTGTCTTGTCTTGTCTTGTGATGTCATGTCGTGTGTTGTGTTGTTTTGTCTTGTCTTGCTTTGTCTTGTCATGTCTTATCTTGTCTTGTCTTGTCTTGTCCTGTCCTGTCGTGTGTTGTGTTGTTTTGTCTTGTCTTATGTTGTTTTGTCGTGTCATGTCTTGTCTTGTCTTGTCCTGTCCTGTCGTGTGTTGTGTTGTTTTGTCTTGTCTTGTCTTGTCATGTCATGTCATGTCGTGTCTTGTGTTGCTTTGTCTTGTCTTGTCTTGTCTTGTCTTGTCTTGTCTTGTCTTGTCATGTCGTGTGTTGTGTTGTTTTGTCTTGTCTTGTATTGTCTTGTCTTGTCTTGTTTTGTCTTGTCTTGTCTTGTCTTGTCATGTCGTGTGTTGTGTTGTTTTGTCTTGTCATGTCTTATATTGTCTTGTCTTGTCTTGTCTTGTGATGTCATGTCGTGTGTTGTGTTGTTTTGTCTTGTATTGTCTTGTCTTGTCTAGTCTTGTTTTGTCTTGTCTTGTCTTGTCTTGTCTTGTCTTGTCTTGTCTTGTCTTGTCTTGTCTTGTCTTGTCTTGTCTTGTCTTGTCTTGTCTTGTCATGTCATGTCATACGTGTGTTGTGTTGTTTTGTCTTGTCATGTCTTATCTTGTCTTGTCTTATCTTGTCTTCTATTGTCTTGTCTTTTCTTGTCTTGTCTTGTCTTGTCGTGTCTTGTCTTGTCTTGTCATGTCTTGTCATGTCTTGTCTTGTCTTGTATTGTCTTGTCTTGTTTTGTTTTGTTTTGTCTTGTCTTGTCTTGTCTTGTCTTGTCATGTCATGCCATGTCATACGTGCGTTGTGTTGTTTTGTCTTGTCATGTCTTATCTTGTCTTGTCTTATCTTGTCTTATCTTGTCTTCTATTGTCTTGTCTTTTCTTGTCTTGTCTTGTCTTGTCGTGTCTTGTCTTGTCTTGTCTTGTCTTGTCTTGTCCAGTCCTGTCCTGTCTTGTCTTGTCTTGGCATGTCATGTCATGTCATGTCGTGTGTTGTGTTGTCTTGTCTTGTTTTGTCATGTCTTATCTTGTCTTGTCATGTCATGTCTTGTCTTGTCTTGTCTTGTCTTGTCTTGTCATGTCGTGTGTTGTCTTGTCTTGTCTTGTGATGTCGTGTGTTGTGTTGTTTTGTCTTGTCTTGTCTTATATTGTCTTGTCTTGTCTTGTGATGTCATGTCATGTCGTGTCTTGTCATGTCTTGTCTTGTCTTGTCATGTCGTGTGTTGTGTTGTTTTGTCTTGTCATGTCTTATATTGTCTTGTCTTGTCTTGTCTTGTGATGTCATGTCGTGTGTTGTGTTGTTTTGTCTTGTATTGTCTTGTCTTGTCTAGTCTTGTTTTGTTATGTCTTGTCTTGTCTTGTCTTGTCTTGTCTGTCATGTCATGTCATGTCATACGTGTGTTGTGTTGTTTTGTCTTGTCTTATTTTGTCTTGTCATGTCTTATCTTGTCTCGTCTTGTCTTGTATTGTCTTGTCTTTTCTTGTCTTGTCTTGTCTTGTCTTGTCGTGTCTTGTCTTGTCTTGTCTTGTCTTGTCTTGTCTTGTCTTGTCTTGTCCTGTCCTGTCCTGTCCTGTCTTGTCTTGTCATGTCATGTCATGTCATGTCATGTCGTGTGTTGTGTTGTGTTGTTTTGTCTTGTCTTGTCTTGTCTTGTCCTGTCCTGTCCTGTCTTGTCTTGTCTTGTCTTGTCTTGTCTTGTCTCGTCTTGTCTTGTCTTGTCTTCTCCTGTCCTGACGTGTGTTGTGTTGTTTTGTCTTGTCTTGTTTTGTCTTGTCTTGCTTTGTCTTGTCATGTCTTATCTTGTCTTGTCTTGTCTTGTCCTGTCCTGTCGTGTGTTGTGTTGTTTTGTCGTGTCATGTCTTGTCTTGTCTTGTCCTGTCCTGTCGTGTGTTGTGTTGTTTTGTCTTGTCTTGTCTTGTCATGTCATGTCATGTCGTGTCTTGTGTTGCTTTGTCTTGTCTTGTCTTGTCTTGTCTTGTCTTGTCTTGTCTTGTCATGTCGTGTGTTGTGTTGTTTTGTCTTGTCTTGTATTGTCTTGTCTTGTCTTGTTTTGTCTTGTCTTGTCTTGTCTTGTCTTGTCATGTCATGCCATGTCATACGTGTGTTGTGTTGTTTTGTCTTGTCTTATTTTGTCTTGGTATGTCTTATCTTGTCTTGTCTTGTCATGTCGTGTCTTGTGTTGTTTTGTCTTGTCTTGTATTGTCTTGTCTTGTCTTGTTTTGTCTTGTCTTGTCTTGTCTTGTCATGTCATGCCATGTCATACGTGTGTTGTGTTGTTTTGTCTTGTCTTGTCTTGTCTTGTCCTGTCCTATCGTGTGTTGTGTTGTTTTGTCTTGTCTTGTCTTGTCCTGTCCTGTCCTGTCTTGTCTTGTCATGTCATGTCATGTCATGTCATGTCGTGTGTTGTGTTGTCTCGTTTTGTCATGTCTTATCTTGTCTTGTCTTGTCATGTCATGTCATGTGTTGTGTTGTGTTGTTTTGTCTTGTCTTGTCTTGTCATGTCTTGTCTTGTCTTGTGTTGTGATGTCATGTCGTGTGTTGTGTTGTTTTGTCTTGTCTTGTCTTGTCTTGTCTTGTCTTGTCTTGTCTTGTCTTGTCTTGTCTTGTCTTGTCTTGTCTTGTCTTGTCTTGTCTTGTCTTGTCTTGTCTTGTCTTGTCTTGTCTTGTCTTGTCTTGTCTTGTCTTGTCTTGTCTTGTCTTGTCTTGTCTTGTCTTGTCATGTCTTGTCTTGTCTTGTGATGTCATGTCGTGTGTTGTGTTGTTTTGTCTTGTCTTGTCTTGTCTTGTCTTGTCTTGTCTTGTCTTGTCTTGACTTGTCTTGTCTTGTCTTGTCTTGTCTTGTCTTGTCTTGACTTGTCTTGTCTTGTCTTGTCTTGTCTTGTCTTGTCTTGTCTTGTCTTGTCTTGTCTTGTCTTGTCTTGTCTTGTCTTGTTTTGTCATGTCTTATCTTGTCTTGTCTTGTCTTGTCTTGTCTTGTCTTGTCTTGTCTTGTCTTGACTTGTCTTGTCTTGTCTTGTCTTGTCTTGTCTTGTCTTGTCTTGTCTTGTCTTGCCTTGTCTTGTCATGTCATGTCATGTCGTGTATTGTGTTGTTTTGTCTTGTCTTGTCTTGTCATGTCATGTCATGTGTTGTGTTGTGTTGTTTTGTCTTGTCTTGTCTTGTCATGTCTTGTCTTGTCTTGTGTTGTGATGTCATGTCGTGTGTTGTGTTGTTTTGTCTTGTCTTGTCTTGTCTTGTCTTGTCTTGTCTTGTCTTGACTTGTCTTGTCTTGTCTTGTCTTGTCTTGTCTTGTCTTGACTTGTCTTGTCTTGTCTTGTCTTGTCTTGTCTTGTCTTGTCTTGTCTTGTCTTGTCTTGTCTTGTCTTGTCTTGTCTTGTCTTGTCTTGTCTTGTCTTGTTTTGTCATGTCTTATCTTGTCTTGTCTTGTCATGTCATGTCATGTGTTGTGTTGTGTTGTGTTGTTTTGTCTTGTCTTGTCTTGTCATGTCTTGTCTTGTCTTGTGTTGTGATGTCATGTCGTGTGTTGTGTTGTTTTGTCTTGTCTTGTCTTGTCTTGTCTTGTCTTGTCTTGTCTTGTCTTGTCTTGTCTTGTCTTGTCTTGTCTTGTCTTGTCTTGTCTTGTCTTGTCTTGTCTTGTCTTGTCTTGTCTTGTCTTGTCTTGTCTTGTCTTGTCTTGTCTTGTCTTGTCTTGTCTTGTCATGTCTTGTCTTGTCATGTCATGTCATGTCGTGTATTGTGTTGTTTTGTCTTGTCTTGTTTTGTCTTGTCATGTCTTGTCTTGTCTTGACTTGTCTTGTCTTGTCTTGTCTTGTCTTGTCTTGTCTTGTCTTGTCTTGTCTTGTCATGTCTTGTCTTGTCTTGTATTGTCTTGTCTTGTCTTTTTTTGTTTTGTCTTGTCTTGTCTTGTCTTGTCTTGTCATGTCATGCCATGTCATACGTGTGTTGTGTTGTTTTGTCTTGTCTTATTTTGTCTTGTCATGTCTTATCTTGTCTTGTCTTGTCTTGTCTTTTCTTGTCTTGTCGTGTCTTGTCTTGTCTTGTCTTGTCTTGTCTTGTCTTGTCTTGTCCTGTCCTGTCCTGTCTTGTCTTGTCTTGGCATGTCATGTCATGTCATGTCATGTCGTGTGTTGTGTTGTCTTGTCTTGTTTTGTCATGTCTTATCTTGTCTTGTCATGTCTTGTCTTGTCATGTCTTGTCTTGTCTTGTCTTGTCTTGTCTTGTCTTGTCATGTCTTGTCTTGTCTTGTCTTGTCATGTCTTGTCTTGTCTTGTCATGTCTTATATTGTCTTGTTTTGTCTTGTCTTGTCTTGTCTTGTCTTGTCTTGTCTTGTCTTGTCTTGTCTTGTCTTGTCTTGTCTTGTCTTGTCTTGTCTTGTCTTGTCTTGTCTTGTCTTGTCTTGTCTTGTCTTGTCTTGTCTTGTCTTGTCTTGTCTTGTCTTGTCTTGTCTTGTCTTGTCTTGTCTTGTCTTGTCTTGTCTTGTCTTGTCTTGTCTTGTCTTGTCTTGTCTTGTCTTGTCTTGTCTTGTCTTGTCTTGTCTTGTCTTGTCTTGTCTTGTCTTGTCTTGTCTTGTCTTGTCTTGTCTTGTCTTGTCTTGTCTTGTCTTGTCTTGTCTTGTCTTGTCTTGTCTTGTCTTGTCTTGCCTTGTCTTGTCTTGCCTTGTCTTGTCTTGTCTTGTCTTGTCTTGTCTTGTCTTGTCTTGTCATGTCGTGTGTTGTGTTGTTTTGTCTTGTCTTGTTGTGTATTGTCATGTCTTATATTGTCTTGTCTTGTCTTGTCATGTCATGTCATGTCGTGTGTTGTGTTGTGTTGTCTTGTTTTGTCTTGTCATGTCATGTCATGTCTTGCCTTGTCTTGTCTTGTCTTGTTTTGTCTTGTCATGTCTTGTCTTGTCTTGTCTTGTCTTGTCTTGTCTTGTTTTGTCTTGTCATGTCTTGTCTTGTCTTGACTTGTCTTGTCTTGTCTTGTCTTGTCTTGTCTTGTCATGTAATGTCATGTCGTGTGATGTGTTGTTTTGTCTTGTCTTGTCTTCTCCTTGTCTTGTCTTGTCATGTCGTGTGTTGTGTTGTTTTGTCTTGTCTTGTTATGTATTGTCATGTCTTTTATTGTATTGTCTTGTCATGTCATGTAATGTCATGTCGTGTGTTATGTTGTTTTGTCTTGTCTTGTCTTCTCCTTGTCTTGTCTAGTCTTGTCTTGTCTTGTCTTGTCTTGTCTTGTCATGTCTTATATTGTCTTGTCTTGTCATGTCATGTCGTGTGTTGTGTTGTTTTGTCTTGTCTTGTTGTGTATTGTCATGTCTTATATTGTCTTGTCTTGTCTTGTCATGTCATGTCATGTCATGTCGTGTGTTGTGTTGTTTTGTCTTGTCTTGTCTTCTCCTTGTCTTGTCTAGTCTTGTCTTGTCTTGTCTTGTCTTGTTTTGTCTTGTCTTGTCTTGTCTTGTGTTGCTTTGTCTTGTCTTGTCATGTCATGTGTTGCGTTGTGTTGTTTTGTCTTGTCTTGTCTTGTCATGTCATGTCATGTCGTGTCTTGTTTTGCTTTGTCTTGTCTTGTCATGTCGTGTGTTGTGTTGTTTTGTCTTGTCATGTCTTATATTGTCTTGTCTTGTCTTGTCTTGTGATGTCATGTCGTGTGTTGTGTTGTTTTGTCTTGTATTTTCTTGTCTTGTCTTGTCTTGTCTTGTCTTGTTTTGTCTTGTCTTGTCTTGTCTTGTCTTGTCTTGTCTTGTCTTGTCTTGTCATGTCATGTCATGTCATACGTGTGTTGTGTTGTTTTGTCTTGTCTTATTTTGTCTTGTCATGTCTTATCTTGTCTTGTCCTGTCCTGTCCTGTCTTGTCTTGTCATGTCATGTCATGTGTTGCGTTGTGTTGTTTTGTCTTGTCTTGTCATGTCATGTCATGTCGTGTCTTGTGTTGCTTTGTCATGTCTTGTCATGTCGTGTGTTATGTTGTTTTGTCTTGTCTTGTCTTCTCCTTGTCTTGTCTAGTCTTGTCTTGTCTTGTCTTGTCTTGTCTTGTCATGTCTTATATTGTCTTGTCATGTCGTGTGTTGTGTTGTTTTGTCTTGTCTTGTTGTGTATTGTCATGTCTTATATTGTCTTGTCTTGTCTTGTCATGTCATGTCATGTCATGTCGTGTGTTGTGTTGTTTTGTCTTGTCTTGTCTTCTCCTTGTCTTGTCTAGTCTTGTCTTGTCTTGTCTTGTCTTGTGTTGTCTTGTCTTGTCTTGTCTTGTCTTGTCTTGTCTTGTCTTGTGTTGCTTTGTCTTGTCTTGTCATGTCATGTGTTGCGTTGTGTTGTTTTGTCTTGTCTTGTCATGTCATGTCATGTTGTGTCTTGTGTTGCTTTGTCTTGTCTTGTCATGTCGTGTGTTGTGTTGTTTTGTCTTGTCATGTCTTATATTGTCTTGTCTTGTCTTGTCTTGTGATGTCATGTCGTGTGTTGTGTTGTTTTGTCTTGTATTGTCTTGTCTTGTCTTGTCTTGTCTTGTCTTGTCTTGTCTTGTCTTGTCTTGTTTTGTCTTGTCTAGTCTTGTCTTGTCTTGTCTTGTCTTGTCTTGTCTTGTCTTGTCATGTCGTGTGTTGTGTTGTTTTGTCTTGTCTTGTTGTGTATTGTCGTGTCTTTTATTGTCTTGTTTTGTCATGTAATGTCATGTCGTGTGTTGTGTTGTTTTGTCTTGTCTTGTCTTCTCCTTGTCTTGTCTAGTCTTGTCTTGTCTTGTCTTGTCTTGTCTTGTCATGTCTTATATTGTCTTGTCTTGTCTTGTCATGTCGTGTGTTGTGTTGTTTTGTCTTGTCTTGTTGTGTATTGTCATGTCTTATATTGTCTTGTCTTGTCTTGTGATGTCATGTCGTGTGTTGTGTTGTTTTGTCTTGTCTTGTCTTCTCCTTGTCTTGTCTAGTCTTGTCTTGTCTTGTCTTGTCTTGTCTTGTCATGTCTTGTCTTGTCTTGTCTTGTCATGTCTTGTCTTGTCTTGTCATGCCTTATATTGTCTTGTTTTGTCTTGTCTTGTCTTGTCTTGTCTTGTCTTGTCTTGTCTTGTCTTGTCTTGTCTTGTCTTGTCTTGTCTTGTCTTGTCTTGTCTTGTCTTGTCTTGTCTTGTCTTGTCTTGTCTTGTCTTGTCTTGTCTTGTCTTGTCTTGTCTTGTCTTGCCTTGTCTTGCCTTGTCTTGTCTTGTCTTGTCTTGTCTTGTCTTGTCTTGTCTTGTCATGTCGTGTGTTGTGTTGTTTTGTCTTGTCTTGTTGTGTATTGTCATGTCTTATATTGTCTTGTCTTGTCTTGTCATGTCATGTCATGTCGTGTGTTGTGTTGTGTTGTCTTGTTTTGTCTTGTCATGTCATGTCATGTCTTGCCTTGTCTTGTCTTGTCTTGTTTTGTCTTGTCATGTTTTGTCTTGTCTTGTCTTGTCTTGTCTTGTTTTGTCTTGTCATGTCTTGTCTTGTCTTGACTTGTCTTGTCTTGTCTTGTCTTGTCTTGTCTTGTCATGTAATGTCATGTCGTGTGTTGTGTTGTTTTGTCTTGTCTTGTCTTCTCCTTGTCCTGTCTTGTAATGTCGTGTGTTGTGTTGTTTTGTCTTGTCTTGTTGTGTATTGTCATGTCTTTTATTGTATTGCCTTGTCATGTCATGTAATGTCATGTCGTGTGTTATGTTGTTTTGTCTTGTCTTGTCTTGTCTTGTCTTCTCCTTGTCTTGTCTAGTCTTGTCTTGTCTTGTCTTGTCTTGTCATGTCTTATATTGTCTTGTCTTGTCATGTCATGTCGTGTGTTGTGTTGTTTTGTCTTGTCTTGTTGTGTATTGTCATGTCTTATATTGTCTTGTCTTGTCTTGTCATGTCATGTCATGTCATGTCGTGTGTTGTGTTGTTTTGTCTTGTCTTGTCTTCTCCTTGTCTTGTCTAGTCTTGTCTTGTCTTGTCTTGTCTTGTCTTGTTTTGTCTTGTCTTGTCTTGTCTTGTGTTGCTTTGTCTTGTCTTGTCATGTCATGTGTTGCGTTGTGTTGTTTTGTCTTGTCTTGTCATGTCATGTCATGTCGTGTGTTGCGTTGTGTTGTTTTGTCTTGTCTTGTCTTGTCATGTCTTATATTGTCTTGTCTTGTCTTGTCATGTCATGTCATGTCATGTCGTGTGTTGTGTTGTTTTGTCTTGTCTTGTCTTCTCCTTGTCTTGTCTAGTCTTGTCTTGTCTTCTCCTTGTCTTGTCTAGTCTTGTCTTGTCTTGTCTTGTCTTGTCTTGTTTTGTCTTGTCTTGTCTTGTCTTGTGTTGCTTTGTCTTGTCTTGTCATGTCATGTGTTGCGTTGTGTTGTTTTGTCTTGTCTTGTCATGTCATGTCATGTCATGTGTTGCGTTGTGTTGTTTTGTCTTGTCTTGTCTTGTCATGTCTTATATTGTCTTGTCTTGTCTTGTCTTGTGATGTCATGTCGTGTGTTGTGTTGTTTTGTCTTGTATTTTCTTGTCTTGTCTTGTCTTGTCTTGTCTTGTCTTGTTTTGTCTTGTCTTGTCTTGTCTTGTCTTGTCATGTCATGTCATGTCGTACGTGTGTTGTGTTGTTTTGTCTTGTCTTATTTTGTCTTGTCATGTCTTATCTTGTCTTGTCCTGTCCTGTCCTGTCTTGTCTTGTCATGTCATGTCATGTGTTGCGTTGTGTTGTTTTGTCTTGTCTTGTCATGTCATGTCATGTCGTGTCTTGTGTTGCTTTGTCTTGTCTTGTCATGTCGTGTGTTGTGTTGTTTTGTCTTGTCATGTCTTATATTGTCTTGTCTTGTCTTGTCTTGTGATGTCATGTCGTGTGTTGTGTTGTTTTGTCTTGTATTGTCTTGTCTTGTCTTGTCTTGTCTTGTCTTGTCTTGTTTTGTCTTGTCTAGTCTTGTCTTGTCTTGTCTTGTCTTGTGTTGCTTTGTCTTGTCTTGTCATGTCATGTGTTGCGTTGTGTTGTTTTGTCTTGTCTTGTCATGTCATGTCATGTCGTGTCTTGTGTTGCTTTGTCTTGTCTTGTCATGTCGTGTGTTGTGTTGTTTTGTCTTGTCATGTCTTATATTGTCTTGTCTTGTCTTGTCTTGTGATGTCATGTCGTGTGTTGTGTTGTTTTGTCTTGTATTGTCTTGTCTTGTCTTGTCTTGTCTTGTCTTGTCTTGTTTTGTCTTGTCTAGTCTTGTCTTGTCTTGTCTTGTCTTGTCTTGTCTTGTCTTGTCTTGTCTTGTCATGTCGTGTGTTGTGTTGTTTTGTCTTGTCTTGTTGTGTATTGTCGTGTCTTTTATTGTCTTGTCTTGTCTTGTTTTGTCATGTAATGTCATGTCGTGTGTTGTGTTGTTTTGTCTTGTCTTGTCTTCTCCTTGTCTTGTCTAGTCTTGTCTTGTCTTGTCTTGTCTTGTCTTGTCTTGTCATGTCTTATATTGTCTTGTCTTGTCTTGTCATGTCGTGTGTTGTGTTGTTTTGTCTTGTCGTGTCTTTTATTGTCTTGTCTTGTCTTGTTTTGTCATGTAATGTCATGTCGTGTGTTGTCTTGTCTTGTCTTGTCTTGTCTTGTCTTGTCTTGTCTTGTTTTGTCTTGTCATGTCTTGTCTTGTCTTGTCTTGTCTTGTTGTGTATTGTCATGTCTTATATTGTCTTGTCTTGTCTTGTGATGTCATGTCGTGTGTTGTGTTGTTTTGTCTTGTCTTGTTTTGTCTTGTCCTGTCTTGTCTTGTCATGTCATGTCATGTGTTGTGTTGTGTTGTTTTGTCTTGTCTTGTCTTGTCTTGTCTTGTCTTGTCTTGTCTTGTCTTGTCTTGTCTTGTCATGTCATGTCATGTCGTGTGTTGTGTTGTGTTGTCTTGTTTTGTCTTGTAATGTCATGTCATGTCTTGTCTTGTCTTGTCTTGTCTTGTCTTGTCTTGTCTTGTCTTGTTTTGTCTTGTCATGTCTTGTCTTGTCTTGTCTTGTCTTGTTTTGTCTTGTCATGTCTTGTCTTGACTTGTCTTGTCTTGTCTTGTCTTGTCTTGTCTTGTCATGTAATGTCATGTCGTGTGTTGTGTTGTTTTGTCTTGTCTTGTCTTCCCCTTGTCTTGTCTTGTCATGTCGTGTGTTGTGTTGTTTTGTCTTGTCTTGTCTTATATTGTCTTGTCTTGTCTTGTGATGTCATGTCGTGTGTTGTGTTGTTTTGTCTTGTCTTGTTTTGTCTTGTCCTGTCTTGTCTTGTCATGTCATGTCATGTGTTGTGTTGTGTTGTTTTGTCTTGTCTTGTCTTGTCTTGTCTTGTCTTGCCTTATCTTGCCTTGTCTTGTCTTGTCTTGTCTGGTCTTGTCTTGTCTTGTCTTGTCATGTCTTGTCATGTCTTGTCTTGACTTGTCTTGTCTTGTCTTGTCTTGTCTTGTCTTGTCATGTAATGTCATGTCGTGTGTTGTGTTGTTTTGTCTTGTCTTGTCTTCTCCTTGTCTTGTCTTGTCATGTCGTGTGTTGTGTTGTTTTGTCTTGTCTTGTCTTATATTGTCTTGTCTTGTCTTGTGATGTCATGTCGTGTGTTGTGTTGTTTTGTCTTGTCTTGTTTTGTCTTGTCCTGTCTTGTCTTGTCATGTCATGTCATGTGTTGTGTTGTGTTGTTTTGTCTTGTCTTGTCTTGTTTTGTCTTGCCTTATCTTGCCTTATCTTGCCTTGTCTTGTCTTGTCTTGTCTGGTCTTGTCTTGTCTTGTCTTGTCATGTCTTGTCTTGTCTTGTTTTGTCTTGTCTTGTATTGTCTTGTTTTCTCATGTAATGTCATGTCGTGTGTTGTTTTGTCTTGTCTTGTGTTGTTTTGTCTTGTCTTGTCATGTCATGTCATGTCGTGTCTTGTGTTGCTTTGTCTTGTCTTGTCTTGTCTTGTCATGTCGTGTGTTGTGTTGTTTTGTCTTGTCTTGTTGTGTATTGTCATGTCTTATATTGTCTTGTCTTGTCTTGTCTTGTCATGTCATGTCATGTCGTGTGTTGTGTTGTTTTGTCTTGTCTTGTTTTGTCTTGTCATGTCTTGTCTTGTCTTCTCTTGTCTTGTTTTGTCTTGTCATGTCTTGTCTTGTCCTGTCTTGTCTTGTCTTGTCTTGTCTTGTCTTGTCTTGTCTTGTCTTGTCTTGTCTTGTCTAGTCTTGTCTTGCCTTGTCTTGTCTTGTCTTGTCTTGTGTTGCTTTGTCTTGTCTTGTCATGTCGTGTGTTGTGTTGTTTCGTCTTGTCTTGTTGTGTATTGTCATGTCTTTTATTGTCTTGTCTTGTCTTGTCTTGTCATGTCATGTAATGTCATGTCGTGTGTTGTGTTGTTTTGTCTTGTCTTGTCTTCTCCTTGTCTTGTCTAGTCTTGTCTTGTCTTGTCTTGTCTTGTCTTGTCTTGTCTTGTCTTGTCATGTCGTGTGTTGTGTTGTTTTGTCTTGTCTTGTTGTGTATTGTCATGTCTTTTATTGTCTTGTCTTGTCTTGTTTTGTCATGTAATGTCATGTCGTGTGTTGTGTTGTTTTGTCTTGTCTTGTCTTCTCCTTGTCTTGTCTAGTCTTGTCTTGTCTTGTCTTTTCTTGTCTTGTGTTGCTTTGTCTTGTCTTGTCATGTCGTGTGTTGTGTTGTTTTGTCTTGTCTTGTTGTGTATTGTCATGTCTTTTATTGTCTTGTCTTGTCTTGTCATGTCATGTAATGTCATGTCGTGTGTTATGTTGTTTTGTCTTGTCTTGTCTTCTCCTTGTCTTGTCTAGTCTTGTCTTGTCTTGTCTTGTCTTGTCTTGTCTTGTCTTGTCTTGTCTTGTCTTGTCTTGTCTTGTCTTGTCTTGTCTTGTCTTGTCTTGTCTTGTCTTGTCATGTCTTATATTGTCTTGTCTTGTCTTGTCATGTCGTGTGTTGTGTTGTTTAGTCTTGTCTTGTTGTGTATTGTCATGTCTTATATTGTCTTGTCTTGTCTTGTCATGTCATGTCATGTCATGTCGTGTGTTGTGTTGTTTTGTCTTGTCTTGTCTTCTCCTTGTCTTGTCTAGTCTTGTCTTGTCTTGTCTTGTCTTGTCTTGTCTTGTGTTGCTTTGTCTTGTCTTGTCATGTCATGTGTTGCGTTGTGTTGTTTTGTCTTGTCTTGTCTTGTCTTGTCTTGTCTTGTCTTGTCCTGTCCTGTCCTGTCTTGTCTTGTCTTAGCATGTCATGTCATGTCATGTCATGTCGTGTGTTGTGTTGTCTTGTCTTGTTTTGTCATGTCTTATCTTGTCTTGTCATGTCATGTCTTGTCTTGTCTTGTTTTGTCTTGTCATGTCTTGTCTTGTCTTGTCATGTCTTATATTGTCTTGTCTTGTTTTGTCTTGTCTTGTCTTGTTTTGTCTTGTGTTGCTTTGTCTTGTCTTGTCATGTCGTGTGTTGTGTTGTTTTGTCTTGTCTTGTTGTGTATTGTCATGTCTTTTATTTTATTGTCTTGTCTTGTCTTGTCTTGTCATGTCATGTCATGTCGTGTGTTGTGTTGTTTTGTCTTGTCTTGTCTTCTCCTTGTCTTGTCTAGTCTTGTCTTGTCTTGTCTTGTCTTGTGTTGCTTTGTCTTGTCTTGTCATGTCATGTGTTGCGTTGTGTTGTTTTGTCTTGTCTTGTCATGTCATGTCATGTCGTGTCTTGTGTTGCTTTGTCTTGTCTTGTCATGTCGTGTGTTGTGTTGTTTTGTCTTGTCATGTCTTATATTGTCTTGTCTTGTCTTGTCTTGTGATGTCATGTCGTGTGTTGTGTTGTTTTGTCTTGTATTGTCTTGTCTTGTCTTGTCTTGTCTTGTCTTGTCTTGTCTTGTTTTGTCTTGTCTTGTCTTGCCTTGTCTTGTCTTGTCTTGTCTTGTCTTGTCATGTCATGTCATGTCATACGTGTGTTGTGTTGTTTTGTCTTGTCTTATTTTGTCTTGTCATGTCTTATCTTGTCTTGTCCCGTCCTGTCTTGTCTTGTCATGTCATGTCATGTCATGTCATGTCGTGTGTTGTGTTGTCTTGTCTTGTTTTGTCATGTCTTATCTTGTCTTGTCTTGTCATGTCATGTCATGTGTTGTGTTGTGTTGTTTTGTCTTGTCTTGTCTTGTCATGTCTTGTCTTGTCTTGTCTTGTCTTGTCATGTCTTATATTGTCTTGTCTTGTCTTGTGTTGTGATGTCATGTCGTGTGTTGTGTTGTTTTGTCTTGTCTTGTCTTGTCTTGTCTTGTCCTGTCCTGTCCTGTCCTGTCTTGTCTTGTCTTCTCCTGTCCTGACGTGTGTTGTGTTGTTTTGTCTTGTCTTGTTTTGTCTTGTCTTGCTTTGTCTTGTCATGTCTTATCTTGTCTTGTCTTGTCCTGTCCTGTCGTGTGTTGTGTTGTTTTGTTTTGTCGTGCCATGTCTTGTCTTGTCTTGTTTTGTCTTGTCTTGTCTTGTTTTGTCTTGTCATGTCTTGTCTTGTCTTGTCTTGTCATGTCTTGTCTTGTCTTGTCTTGTATTGTCTTGTCTTGTCTTGTCTTCTCCTTGTCTTGTCTAGTCTTGTCTTGTCTTGTCTTGTCTTTTCTTGTCTTGTAATGTCGTGTGTTGTGTTGTTTTGTCTTGTCTTGTTGTGTATTGTCATGTCTTTTATTGTATTGCCTTGTCATGTCATGTAATGTCATGTCGTGTGTTATGTTGTTTTGTCTTGTCTTGTCTTGTCTTGTCTTCTCCTTGTCTTGTCTAGTCTTGTCTTGTCTTGTCTTGTCTTGTCATGTCTTATATTGTCTTGTCTTGTCATGTCATGTCGTGTGTTGTGTTGTTTTGTCTTGTCTTGTTGTGTATTGTCATGTCTTATATTGTCTTGTCTTGTCTTGTCATGTCATGTCATGTCATGTCGTGTGTTGTGTTGTTTTGTCTTGTCTTGTCTTCTCCTTGTCTTGTCTAGTCTTGTCTTGTCTTGTCTTGTCTTGTCTTGTTTTGTCTTGTCTTGTCTTGTCTTGTGTTGCTTTGTCTTGTCTTGTCATGTCATGTGTTGCGTTGTGTTGTTTTGTCTTGTCTTGTCATGTCATGTCATGTCGTGTGTTGCGTTGTGTTGTTTTGTCTTGTCTTGTCTTGTCATGTCTTATATTGTCTTGTCTTGTCTTGTCATGTCATGTCATGTCATGTCGTGTGTTGTGTTGTTTTGTCTTGTCTTGTCTTCTCCTTGTCTTGTCTAGTCTTGTCTTGTCTTCTCCTTGTCTTGTCTAGTCTTGTCTTGTCTTGTCTTGTCTTGTCTTGTTTTGTCTTGTCTTGTCTTGTCTTGTGTTGCTTTGTCTTGTCTTGTCATGTCATGTGTTGCGTTGTGTTGTTTTGTCTTGTCTTGTCATGTCATGTCATGTCATGTGTTGCGTTGTGTTGTTTTGTCTTGTCTTGTCTTGTCATGTCTTATATTGTCTTGTCTTGTCTTGTCTTGTGATGTCATGTCGTGTGTTGTGTTGTTTTGTCTTGTATTTTCTTGTCTTGTCTTGTCTTGTCTTGTCTTGTCTTGTTTTGTCTTGTCTTGTCTTGTCTTGTCTTGTCATGTCATGTCATGTCGTACGTGTGTTGTGTTGTTTTGTCTTGTCTTATTTTGTCTTGTCATGTCTTATCTTGTCTTGTCCTGTCCTGTCCTGTCTTGTCTTGTCATGTCATGTCATGTGTTGCGTTGTGTTGTTTTGTCTTGTCTTGTCATGTCATGTCATGTCGTGTCTTGTGTTGCTTTGTCTTGTCTTGTCATGTCGTGTGTTGTGTTGTTTTGTCTTGTCATGTCTTATATTGTCTTGTCTTGTCTTGTCTTGTGATGTCATGTCGTGTGTTGTGTTGTTTTGTCTTGTATTGTCTTGTCTTGTCTTGTCTTGTCTTGTCTTGTCTTGTTTTGTCTTGTCTAGTCTTGTCTTGTCTTGTCTTGTCTTGTGTTGCTTTGTCTTGTCTTGTCATGTCATGTGTTGCGTTGTGTTGTTTTGTCTTGTCTTGTCATGTCATGTCATGTCGTGTCTTGTGTTGCTTTGTCTTGTCTTGTCATGTCGTGTGTTGTGTTGTTTTGTCTTGTCATGTCTTATATTGTCTTGTCTTGTCTTGTCTTGTGATGTCATGTCGTGTGTTGTGTTGTTTTGTCTTGTATTGTATTGTCTTGTCTTGTCTTGTCTTGTCTTGTCTTGTTTTGTCTTGTCTAGTCTTGTCTTGTCTTGTCTTGTCTTGTCTTGTCTTGTCTTGTCTTGTCTTGTCATGTCGTGTGTTGTGTTGTTTTGTCTTGTCTTGTTGTGTATTGTCGTGTCTTTTATTGTCTTGTCTTGTCTTGTTTTGTCATGTAATGTCATGTCGTGTGTTGTGTTGTTTTGTCTTGTCTTGTCTTCTCCTTGTCTTGTCTAGTCTTGTCTTGTCTTGTCTTGTCTTGTCTTGTCTTGTCATGTCTTATATTGTCTTGTCTTGTCTTGTCATGTCGTGTGTTGTGTTGTTTTGTCTTGTCGTGTCTTTTATTGTCTTGTCTTGTCTTGTTTTGTCATGTAATGTCATGTCGTGTGTTGTCTTGTCTTGTCTTGTCTTGTCTTGTCTTGTCTTGTCTTGTTTTGTCTTGTCATGTCTTGTCTTGTCTTGTCTTGTCTTGTTGTGTATTGTCATGTCTTATATTGTCTTGTCTTGTCTTGTGATGTCATGTCGTGTGTTGTGTTGTTTTGTCTTGTCTTGTTTTGTCTTGTCCTGTCTTGTCTTGTCATGTCATGTCATGTGTTGTGTTGTGTTGTTTTGTCTTGTCTTGTCTTGTCTTGTCTTGTCTTGTCTTGTCTTGTCTTGTCTTGTCATGTCATGTCATGTCGTGTGTTGTGTTGTGTTGTCTTGTTTTGTCTTGTAATGTCATGTCATGTCTTGTCTTGTCTTGTCTTGTCTTGTCTTGTCTTGTCTTGTCTTGTTTTGTCTTGTCATGTCTTGTCTTGTCTTGTCTTGTCTTGTTTTGTCTTGTCATGTCTTGTCTTGACTTGTCTTGTCTTGTCTTGTCTTGTCTTGTCTTGTCATGTAATGTCATGTCGTGTGTTGTGTTGTTTTGTCTTGTCTTGTCTTCCCCTTGTCTTGTCTTGTCATGTCGTGTGTTGTGTTGTTTTGTCTTGTCTTGTCTTATATTGTCTTGTCTTGTCTTGTGATGTCATGTCGTGTGTTGTGTTGTTTTGTCTTGTCTTGTTTTGTCTTGTCCTGTCTTGTCTTGTCATGTCATGTCATGTGTTGTGTTGTGTTGTTTTGTCTTGTCTTGTCTTGTCTTGTCTTGTCTTGCCTTATCTTGCCTTGTCTTGTCTTGTCTTGTCTGGTCTTGTCTTGTCTTGTCTTGTCATGTCTTGTCATGTCTTGTCTTGACTTGTCTTGTCTTGTCTTGTCTTGTCTTGTCTTGTCATGTAATGTCATGTCGTGTGTTGTGTTGTTTTGTCTTGTCTTGTCTTCTCCTTGTCTTGTCTTGTCATGTCGTGTGTTGTGTTGTTTTGTCTTGTCTTGTCTTATATTGTCTTGTCTTGTCTTGTGATGTCATGTCGTGTGTTGTGTTGTTTTGTCTTGTCTTGTTTTGTCTTGTCCTGTCTTGTCTTGTCATGTCATGTCATGTGTTGTGTTGTGTTGTTTTGTCTTGTCTTGTCTTGTTTTGTCTTGCCTTATCTTGCCTTATCTTGCCTTGTCTTGTCTTGTCTTGTCTGGTCTTGTCTTGTCTTGTCTTGTCATGTCTTGTCTTGTCTTGTTTTGTCTTGTCTTGTATTGTCTTGTTTTCTCATGTAATGTCATGTCGTGTGTTGTTTTGTCTTGTCTTGTGTTGTTTTGTCTTGTCTTGTCATGTCATGTCATGTCGTGTCTTGTGTTGCTTTGTCTTGTCTTGTCTTGTCTTGTCATGTCGTGTGTTGTGTTGTTTTGTCTTGTCTTGTTGTGTATTGTCATGTCTTATATTGTCTTGTCTTGTCTTGTCTTGTCATGTCATGTCATGTCGTGTGTTGTGTTGTTTTGTCTTGTCTTGTTTTGTCTTGTCATGTCTTGTCTTGTCTTCTCTTGTCTTGTTTTGTCTTGTCATGTCTTGTCTTGTCCTGTCTTGTCTTGTCTTGTCTTGTCTTGTCTTGTCTTGTCTTGTCTTGTCTTGTCTTGTCTAGTCTTGTCTTGCCTTGTCTTGTCTTGTCTTGTCTTGTGTTGCTTTGTCTTGTCTTGTCATGTCGTGTGTTGTGTTGTTTCGTCTTGTCTTGTTGTGTATTGTCATGTCTTTTATTGTCTTGTCTTGTCTTGTCTTGTCATGTCATGTAATGTCATGTCGTGTGTTGTGTTGTTTTGTCTTGTCTTGTCTTCTCCTTGTCTTGTCTAGTCTTGTCTTGTCTTGTCTTGTCTTGTCTTGTCTTGTCTTGTCATGTCGTGTGTTGTGTTGTTTTGTCTTGTCTTGTTGTGTATTGTCATGTCTTTTATTGTCTTGTCTTGTCTTGTTTTGTCATGTAATGTCATGTCGTGTGTTGTGTTGTTTTGTCTTGTCTTGTCTTCTCCTTGTCTTGTCTAGTCTTGTCTTGTCTTGTCTTTTCTTGTCTTGTGTTGCTTTGTCTTGTCTTGTCATGTCGTGTGTTGTGTTGTTTTGTCTTGTCTTGTTGTGTATTGTCATGTCTTTTATTGTCTTGTCTTGTCTTGTCATGTCATGTAATGTCATGTCGTGTGTTATGTTGTTTTGTCTTGTCTTGTCTTCTCCTTGTCTTGTCTAGTCTTGTCTTGTCTTGTCTTGTCTTGTCTTGTCTTGTCTTGTCTTGTCTTGTCTTGTCTTGTCTTGTCTTGTCTTGTCTTGTCTTGTCTTGTCTTGTCTTGTCTTGTCATGTCTTATATTGTCTTGTCTTGTCTTGTCATGTCGTGTGTTGTGTTGTTTAGTCTTGTCTTGTTGTGTATTGTCATGTCTTATATTGTCTTGTCTTGTCTTGTCATGTCATGTCATGTCATGTCGTGTGTTGTGTTGTTTTGTCTTGTCTTGTCTTCTCCTTGTCTTGTCTAGTCTTGTCTTGTCTTGTCTTGTCTTGTCTTGTCTTGTGTTGCTTTGTCTTGTCTTGTCATGTCATGTGTTGCGTTGTGTTGTTTTGTCTTGTCTTGTCTTGTCTTGTCTTGTCTTGTCTTGTCTTGTCCTGTCCTGTCCTGTCTTGTCTTGTCTTAGCATGTCATGTCATGTCATGTCATGTCGTGTGTTGTGTTGTCTTGTCTTGTTTTGTCATGTCTTATCTTGTCTTGTCATGTCATGTCTTGTCTTGTCTTGTTTTGTCTTGTCATGTCTTGTCTTGTCTTGTCATGTCTTATATTGTCTTGTCTTGTTTTGTCTTGTCTTGTCTTGTTTTGTCTTGTGTTGCTTTGTCTTGTCTTGTCATGTCGTGTGTTGTGTTGTTTTGTCTTGTCTTGTTGTGTATTGTCATGTCTTTTATTTTATTGTCTTGTCTTGTCTTGTCTTGTCATGTCATGTCATGTCGTGTGTTGTGTTGTTTTGTCTTGTCTTGTCTTCTCCTTGTCTTGTCTAGTCTTGTCTTGTCTTGTCTTGTCTTGTGTTGCTTTGTCTTGTCTTGTCATGTCATGTGTTGCGTTGTGTTGTTTTGTCTTGTCTTGTCATGTCATGTCATGTCGTGTCTTGTGTTGCTTTGTCTTGTCTTGTCATGTCGTGTGTTGTGTTGTTTTGTCTTGTCATGTCTTATATTGTCTTGTCTTGTCTTGTCTTGTGATGTCATGTCGTGTGTTGTGTTGTTTTGTCTTGTATTGTCTTGTCTTGTCTTGTCTTGTCTTGTCTTGTCTTGTCTTGTTTTGTCTTGTCTTGTCTTGCCTTGTCTTGTCTTGTCTTGTCTTGTCTTGTCATGTCATGTCATGTCATACGTGTGTTGTGTTGTTTTGTCTTGTCTTATTTTGTCTTGTCATGTCTTATCTTGTCTTGTCCCGTCCTGTCTTGTCTTGTCATGTCATGTCATGTCATGTCATGTCGTGTGTTGTGTTGTCTTGTCTTGTTTTGTCATGTCTTATCTTGTCTTGTCTTGTCATGTCATGTCATGTGTTGTGTTGTGTTGTTTTGTCTTGTCTTGTCTTGTCATGTCTTGTCTTGTCTTGTCTTGTCTTGTCATGTCTTATATTGTCTTGTCTTGTCTTGTGTTGTGATGTCATGTCGTGTGTTGTGTTGTTTTGTCTTGTCTTGTCTTGTCTTGTCTTGTCCTGTCCTGTCCTGTCCTGTCTTGTCTTGTCTTCTCCTGTCCTGACGTGTGTTGTGTTGTTTTGTCTTGTCTTGTTTTGTCTTGTCTTGCTTTGTCTTGTCATGTCTTATCTTGTCTTGTCTTGTCCTGTCCTGTCGTGTGTTGTGTTGTTTTGTTTTGTCGTGCCATGTCTTGTCTTGTCTTGTTTTGTCTTGTCTTGTCTTGTTTTGTCTTGTCATGTCTTGTCTTGTCTTGTCTTGTCATGTCTTGTCTTGTCTTGTCTTGTATTGTCTTGTCTTGTCTTGTCTTCTCCTTGTCTTGTCTAGTCTTGTCTTGTCTTGTCTTGTCTTTTCTTGTCTTGTCATGTCGTGTGTTGTGTTGTTTTGTCTTGTCTTGTTGTGTATTGTCATGTCTTTTATTGTCTTGTCTTGTCTTGTTTTGTCTTGTCTTGTCTTGTCCTGTCCTGTCGTGTGTTGTGTTGTTTTGTCTTGTCTTGTCTTGTCATGTCATGTCATGTCGTGTCTTGTGTTGCTTTGTCTTGTCTTGTCTTGTCTTGTCTTGTCTTGTCATGTCTTGTCTTGTCTTGTATTGTCTTGTCTTGTCTTGTCTTGTTTTGTCTTGTCTTGTCTTGTCTTGTCTTGTCATGTCTTGTCTTGTCTTGTCTTGTATTGTCTTGTCTTGTCTTGTCTTGTCTTGTCTTGTCTTGTCTTGTCTTGTCATGTCTTGTCTTGTCATGTCTTGTCTTGTCTTGTTTTGTCTTGTCTTGTATTGTCTTGTTTTCTCATGTAATGTCATGTCGTGTGTTGTGTTGTTTTGTCTTGTCTTGTGTTGTTTTGTCGTGTCATGTCTTGTCTTGTCTTGTCCTGTCTTGTCGTGTGTTGTGTTGTGTTGTTTTGTCTTGTCTTGTCATGTCATGTCATGTCGTGTCTTGTGTTGCTTTGTCTTGTCTTGTCTTGTCTTGTCATGTCGTGTGTTGTGTTGTTTTGTCTTGTCTTGTTGTGTATTGTCATGTCTTATATTGTCTTGTCTTGTCTTTTCTTGTCATGTCATGTCATGTCGTGTGTTGTGTTTTTTTTGTCTTGTCATGTCTTGTCTTGTCTTGTCTTGTCTTGCCTTGTCTTGTCTTGTCTTGTCTTGTCTTGTCTTGTCTTGTCTTGTCTTGTCTTGTCTTGTCTTGTCTTGTCTTGTCTTGTCTTGTCTTGTCTTGTCTTGTCTTGTCTTGTCTTGTCTTGTCTTGTCTTGTCTTGTCTTGTCTAGTCTTGTCTTGTCTTGTCTTGTCTTGTCTTGTCTTGCCTTGTCTTGTCTTGTCTTGTCTTGTGTTGCTTTGTCTTGTCTTGTCATGTCGTGTGTTGTGTTGTTTCGTCTTGTCTTGTTGTGTATTGTCATGTCTTTTATTGTCTTGTCTTGTCTTGTCTTGTCATGTCATGTAATGTCATGTCGTGTGTTGTGTTGTTTTGTCTTGTCTTGTCTTCTCCTTGTCTTGTCTAGTCTTGTCTTGTCTTGTCTTGTCTTGTCTTGTCTTGTCATGTCGTGTGTTGTGTTGTTTTGTCTTGTCTTGTTGTGTATTGTCATGTCTTTTATTGTCTTGTCTTGTCTTGTTTTGTCATGTAATGTCATGTCGTGTGTTGTGTTGTTTTGTCTTGTCTTGTCTTCTCCTTGTCTTGTCTAGTCTTGTCTTGTCTTGTCTTTTCTTGTATTGTGTTGCTTTGTCTTGTCTTGTCATGTCGTGTGTTGTGTTGTTTTGTCTTGTCTTGTTGTGTATTGTCATGTCTTTTATTGTCTTGTCTTGTCTTGTCATGTCATGTAATGTCATGTCGTGTGTTATGTTGTTTTGTTTTGTCTTGTCTTCTCCTTGTCTTGTCTTGTCTTGTCTTGTCTTGTCTTGTCTTGTCTTGTCTTGTCTTGTCTTGTCTTGTCTTGTCTTGTCTTGTCTTGTCTTGTCTTGTCTTGTCTTGTCTTGTCTTGTCTTGTCATGTCTTATATTGTCTTGTCTTGTCTTGTCATATCGTGTGTTGTGTTGTTTAGTCTTGTCTTGTTGTGTATTGTCATGTCTTATATTGTCTTGTCTTGTCTTGTCATGTCATGTCATGTCATGTCGTGTGTTGTGTTGTTTTGTCTTGTCTTGTCTTCTCCTTGTCTTGTCTAGTCTTGTCTTGTCTTGTCTTGTCTTGTCTTGTCTTGTCTTGTCTTGTGTTGCTTTGTCTTGTCTTGTCATGTCATGTGTTGCGTTGTGTTGTTTTGTCTTGTCTTGTCTTGTCTTGTCTTGTCTTGTCTTGTCCTGTCCTGTCTTGTCTTGTCTTAGCATGTCATGTCATGTCATGTCATGTCGTGTGTTGTGTTGTCTTGTCTTGTTTTGTCATGTCTTATCTTGTCTTGTCATGTCATGTCTTGTCTTGTCTTGTCTTGTCTTGTCATGTCTTGTCTTGTCTTGTCATGTCTTATATTGTCTTGTCTTGTTTTGTCTTGTCTTGTCTTGTTTTGTCTTGTGTTGCTTTGTCTTGTCTTGTCATGTCGTGTGTTGTGTTGTTTTGTCTTGTCTTGTTGTGTATTGTCATGTCTTTTATTTTATTGTCTTGTCTTGTCTTGTCTTGTCTTGTCTTGTCTTGTGTTGCTTTGTCTTGTCTTGTCATGTCATGTGTTGCGTTGTGTTGTTTTGTCTTGTCCTGTCATGTCATGTCATGTCGTGTCTTGTGTTGCTTTGTCTTGTCTTGTCATGTCGTGTGTTGTGTTGTTTTGTCTTGTCATGTCTTATATTGTCTTGTCTTGTCTTGTCTTGTGATGTCATGTCGTGTGTTGTGTTGTTTTGTCTTGTATTGTCTTGTCTTGTCATGTCTTGTCTTGTCTTGTTTTGTTTTGTCTTGTCTTGTCTTGCCTTGTCTTGTCTTGTCTTGTCTTGTCATGTCATGTCATGTCATACGTGTGTTGTGTTGTTTTGTCTTGTCTTATTTTGTCTTGTCATGTCTTATCTTGTCTTGTCCTGTCCTGTCTTGTCTTGTCATGTCATGTCATGTCATGTCATGTCGTGTGTTGTGTTGTTTTGTCTTGTTTTGTCATGTCTTATCTTGTCTTGTCTTGTCATGTCATGTCATGTGTTGTGTTGTGTTGTTTTGTCTTGTCTTGTCTTGCCATGCCTTGTCTTGTATTGTCTTGTCCTGTCCTGTCCTGTCCTGTCTTGTCTTGTCTTCTCCTGTCCTGACGTGTGTTGTGTTGTTTTGTCTTGTCTTGTTTTGTCTTGTCTTGCTTTGTCTTGTCATGTCTTATCTTGTCTTGTCTTGTGATGTCATGTCGTGTGTTGTGTTGTTTTGTCTTGTATTGTCTTGTCTTGTCTTGTCTTGTCTTGTCTTGTCTTGTTTTGTCTTGTCTAGTCTTGTCTTGTCTTGTCTTGTCTTGTGTTGCTTTGTCTTGTCTTGTCATGTCATGTGTTGCGTTGTGTTGTTTTGTCTTGTCTTGTCATGTCATGTCATGTCGTGTCTTGTGTTGCTTTGTCTTGTCTTGTCATGTCGTGTGTTGTGTTGTTTTGTCTTGTCATGTCTTATATTGTCTTGTCTTGTCTTGTCTTGTGATGTCATGTCGTGTGTTGTGTTGTTTTGTCTTGTATTGTCTTGTCTTGTCTTGTCTTGTCTTGTCTTGTCTTGTTTTGTCTTGTCTAGTCTTGTCTTGTCTTGTCTTGTCTTGTCTTGTCTTGTCTTGTCTTGTCTTGTCATGTCGTGTGTTGTGTTGTTTTGTCTTGTCTTGTTGTGTATTGTCGTGTCTTTTATTGTCTTGTCTTGTCTTGTTTTGTCATGTAATGTCATGTCGTGTGTTGTGTTGTTTTGTCTTGTCTTGTCTTCTCCTTGTCTTGTCTAGTCTTGTCTTGTCTTGTCTTGTCTTGTCTTGTCTTGTCATGTCTTATATTGTCTTGTCTTGTCTTGTCTTCTCCTTGTCTTGTCTAGTCTTGTCTTGTCTTGTCTTGTCTTTTCTTGTCTTGTCATGTCGTGTGTTGTGTTGTTTTGTCTTGTCTTGTTGTGTATTGTCATGTCTTTTATTGTCTTGTCTTGTCTTGTTTTGTCTTGTCTTGTCTTGTCCTGTCCTGTCGTGTGTTGTGTTGTTTTGTCTTGTCGTGCCATGTCTTGTCTTGTCTTGTTTTGTCTTGTCTTGTCTTGTCCTGTCCTGTCGTGTGTTGTGTTGTTTTGTTTTGTCGTGCCATGTCTTGTCTTGTCTTGTTTTGTCTTGTCTTGTCTTGTTTTGTCTTGTCATGTCTTGTCTTGTCTTGTCTTGTCATGTCTTGTCTTGTCTTGTCTTGTATTGTCTTGTCTTGTCTTGTCTTCTCCTTGTCTTGTCTAGTCTTGTCTTGTCTTGTCTTGTCTTTTCTTGTCTTGTCATGTCGTGTGTTGTGTTGTTTTGTCTTGTCTTGTTGTGTATTGTCATGTCTTTTATTGTCTTGTCTTGTCTTGTTTTGTCTTGTCTTGTCTTGTCCTGTCCTGTCGTGTGTTGTGTTGTTTTGTCTTGTCTTGTCTTGTCATGTCATGTCATGTCGTGTCTTGTGTTGCTTTGTCTTGTCTTGTCTTGTCTTGTCTTGTCTTGTCATGTCTTGTCTTGTCTTGTATTGTCTTGTCTTGTCTTGTCTTGTTTTGTCTTGTCTTGTCTTGTCTTGTCTTGTCATGTCTTGTCTTGTCTTGTCTTGTATTGTCTTGTCTTGTCTTGTCTTGTCTTGTCTTGTCTTGTCTTGTCTTGTCATGTCTTGTCTTGTCATGTCTTGTCTTGTCTTGTTTTGTCTTGTCTTGTATTGTCTTGTTTTCTCATGTAATGTCATGTCGTGTGTTGTGTTGTTTTGTCTTGTCTTGTGTTGTTTTGTCGTGTCATGTCTTGTCTTGTCTTGTCCTGTCTTGTCGTGTGTTGTGTTGTGTTGTTTTGTCTTGTCTTGTCATGTCATGTCATGTCGTGTCTTGTGTTGCTTTGTCTTGTCTTGTCTTGTCTTGTCATGTCGTGTGTTGTGTTGTTTTGTCTTGTCTTGTTGTGTATTGTCATGTCTTATATTGTCTTGTCTTGTCTTTTCTTGTCATGTCATGTCATGTCGTGTGTTGTGTTTTTTTTGTCTTGTCATGTCTTGTCTTGTCTTGTCTTGTCTTGCCTTGTCTTGTCTTGTCTTGTCTTGTCTTGTCTTGTCTTGTCTTGTCTTGTCTTGTCTTGTCTTGTCTTGTCTTGTCTTGTCTTGTCTTGTCTTGTCTTGTCTTGTCTTGTCTTGTCTAGTCTTGTCTTGTCTTGTCTTGTCTTGTCTTGTCTTGCCTTGTCTTGTCTTGTCTTGTCTTGTGTTGCTTTGTCTTGTCTTGTCATGTCGTGTGTTGTGTTGTTTCGTCTTGTCTTGTTGTGTATTGTCATGTCTTTTATTGTCTTGTCTTGTCTTGTCTTGTCATGTCATGTAATGTCATGTCGTGTGTTGTGTTGTTTTGTCTTGTCTTGTCTTCTCCTTGTCTTGTCTAGTCTTGTCTTGTCTTGTCTTGTCTTGTCTTGTCTTGTCATGTCGTGTGTTGTGTTGTTTTGTCTTGTCTTGTTGTGTATTGTCATGTCTTTTATTGTCTTGTCTTGTCTTGTTTTGTCATGTAATGTCATGTCGTGTGTTGTGTTGTTTTGTCTTGTCTTGTCTTCTCCTTGTCTTGTCTAGTCTTGTCTTGTCTTGTCTTTTCTTGTATTGTGTTGCTTTGTCTTGTCTTGTCATGTCGTGTGTTGTGTTGTTTTGTCTTGTCTTGTTGTGTATTGTCATGTCTTTTATTGTCTTGTCTTGTCTTGTCATGTCATGTAATGTCATGTCGTGTGTTATGTTGTTTTGTTTTGTCTTGTCTTCTCCTTGTCTTGTCTTGTCTTGTCTTGTCTTGTCTTGTCTTGTCTTGTCTTGTCTTGTCTTGTCTTGTCTTGTCTTGTCTTGTCTTGTCTTGTCATGTCTTATATTGTCTTGTCTTGTCTTGTCATATCGTGTGTTGTGTTGTTTAGTCTTGTCTTGTTGTGTATTGTCATGTCTTATATTGTCTTGTCTTGTCTTGTCATGTCATGTCATGTCATGTCGTGTGTTGTGTTGTTTTGTCTTGTCTTGTCTTCTCCTTGTCTTGTCTAGTCTTGTCTTGTCTTGTCTTGTCTTGTCTTGTCTTGTCTTGTCTTGTGTTGCTTTGTCTTGTCTTGTCATGTCATGTGTTGCGTTGTGTTGTTTTGTCTTGTCTTGTCTTGTCTTGTCTTGTCTTGTCTTGTCCTGTCCTGTCTTGTCTTGTCTTAGCATGTCATGTCATGTCATGTCATGTCGTGTGTTGTGTTGTCTTGTCTTGTTTTGTCATGTCTTATCTTGTCTTGTCATGTCATGTCTTGTCTTGTCTTGTCTTGTCTTGTCATGTCTTGTCTTGTCTTGTCATGTCTTATATTGTCTTGTCTTGTTTTGTCTTGTCTTGTCTTGTTTTGTCTTGTGTTGCTTTGTCTTGTCTTGTCATGTCGTGTGTTGTGTTGTTTTGTCTTGTCTTGTTGTGTATTGTCATGTCTTTTATTTTATTGTCTTGTCTTGTCTTGTCTTGTCTTGTCTTGTCTTGTGTTGCTTTGTCTTGTCTTGTCATGTCATGTGTTGCGTTGTGTTGTTTTGTCTTGTCCTGTCATGTCATGTCATGTCGTGTCTTGTGTTGCTTTGTCTTGTCTTGTCATGTCGTGTGTTGTGTTGTTTTGTCTTGTCATGTCTTATATTGTCTTGTCTTGTCTTGTCTTGTGATGTCATGTCGTGTGTTGTGTTGTTTTGTCTTGTATTGTCTTGTCTTGTCATGTCTTGTCTTGTCTTGTTTTGTTTTGTCTTGTCTTGTCTTGCCTTGTCTTGTCTTGTCTTGTCTTGTCATGTCATGTCATGTCATACGTGTGTTGTGTTGTTTTGTCTTGTCTTATTTTGTCTTGTCATGCCTTATCTTGTCTTGTCCTGTCCTGTCTTGTCTTGTCATGTCATGTCATGTCATGTCATGTCGTGTGTTGTGTTGTTTTGTCTTGTTTTGTCATGTCTTATCTTGTCTTGTCTTGTCATGTCATGTCATGTGTTGTGTTGTGTTGTTTTGTCTTGTCTTGTCTTGCCATGCCTTGTCTTGTCTTGTCTTGTCCTGTCCTGTCCTGTCCTGTCTTGTCTTGTCTTCTCCTGTCCTGACGTGTGTTGTGTTGTTTTGTCTTGTCTTGTTTTGTCTTGTCTTGCTTTGTCTTGTCATGTCTTATCTTGTCTTGTCTTGTCCTGTCCTGTCGTGTGTTGTGTTGTTTTGTTTTGTCGTGCCATGTCTTGTCTTGTCTTGTCCTGTCCTGTCGTGTGTTGTGTTTTTTTTTGTCTTGTCTTGTCTTGTCATGTCATGTCATGTCGTGTCTTGTGTTGCTTTGTCTTGTCTTGTCTTGTCTTGTCTTGTCTTGTCTTGTCATGTCGTGTGTTGTGTTGTTTTGTCTTGTCTTGTATTGTCTTGTCTTGTCTTGTTTTGTCTTGTCTTGTCGTGTCATGCCATGTCATACGTGTGTTGTGTTGTTTTGTCTTGTCTTATTTTGTCTTGTCATGTCTTATCTTGTCTTGTCATGTCATGTCGTGTGTTGTGTTGTTTTGTCTTGTTTTGTCTTCTCCTTGTCTTGTCTAGTCTTGTCTTGTCTTGTCTTGTCTTGTCTTGTCTTGTCTTGTCTTGTCTTGTCTTGTCTTGTCTTGTCTTGTCTTGTGTTGCTTTGTCTTGTCTTGTCATGTCATGTGTTGCGTTGTGTTGTTTTGTCTTGTCTTGTCATGTCATGTCATTTCGTGTGTTGTGTTGCTTTGTCTTGTCTTGTCATGTCGTGTGTTGTGTTGTTTTGTCTTGTCTTGTTATGTATTGTCATGTCTTATATTGTCTTGTCTTGTCTTGTCATGTCATGTCATGTCATGTCGTGTGTTGTGTTGTTTTTTCTTGTCATGTCTTGTCTTGTCTTGTCTTGTCTTGTCTTGTCTTGTCTTGTCTTGTCTTGTCTTGTCTTGTCTTGTCTTGTCTTGTCTTGTCTTGTCTTGTCTTGTCTTGTCTTGTCTTGTCTTGTCTTGTCTTGTCTTGTCTTGTCTTGTCTTGTCTTGTCTTATTTTGTCTTGTCTTGTCTTGTTTTGTCATGTCATGTCATGTCGTGTGTTGTGTTGTGTTGTCTTGTTTTGTCTTGTCATGTCATGTCATGTCTTGTCTTGTCTTGTCTTGTCTTGTTTTGTCTTGTCATGTCTTGTCTTGTCTTGTCTTGTCTTGTCTTGTTTTGTCTTGTCATGTCTTGTCTTGACTTGTCTTGTCTTGTCTTGTCTTGTCTTGTCTTGTCTTGTCTTGTCTTGTTTTGTCTTGTCTTGTCTTGTCTTGTTTTATGTTGTCTTGTCTTGTCTTGTCATGTAATGTCATGTCGTGTGTTGTGTTGTTTTGTCTTGTCTTCTCTTCTCCTTGTCTTGTCTTGTCATGTCGTGTGTTGTGTTGTTTTGTCTTGTCTTGTCTTATATTGTCTTGTCTTGTCTTGTCTTGTGATGTCATGTCGTGTGTTGTGTTGTTTTGTCTTGTCTTGTTTTGTCTTGTCCTGTCTTGGCTTGTCATGTCATGTCATGTGTTGTTTTGTCTTGTCTTGTCTTGTCTTGTCTTGTCTTGTCTTGTCTTGTCTTTTCTTGTCTTGTCTTGTCTTGACTTATCTTGCCATGTCTTGTCTTGTCTGGTCTGGTCTTGTCTTGTCTTCTCCTTGTCTTGTCTAGTCTTGTCTTGTCTTGTCTTGTCTTGTCTTGTCTTGTCTTGTCTTGTCTTGTCTTGTCTTGTCTTGTCTTGTCATGTCGTGTGTTGTGTTGTTTTGTCTTGTCTTGTCTTCTCCTTGTCTTGTCTAGTCTTGTCTTGTCTTGTCTTGTCTTGTCTTGTCTTGTCTTGTCTTGTCTTGTCTTGTCTTGTCTTGTCTTGTCTTGTCTTGTCTTGTCTTGTCTTGTCTTGTCTTGTCTTGTCTTGTCTTGTCTTGTCTTGTCTTGTGTTGCTTTGTCTTGTCTTGTCTTGTCTTGTCTTGTCTTGTGTTGCTTTGTCTTGTCTTGTCTTGTCTTGTGTTGCTTTGTCTTGTCTTGTCTTGTCTTGTCATGTCATGTGTTGCGTTGTGTTGTTTCGTCTTGTCTTGTCTTGTCTTGTCATGTCGTGTGTTGTGTTGTCTTGTCTAGTCTTGTCTTGTCTTGTCTTGTCTTGTCTTGTCTTGTCTTGTCTTGTCTTGTCTTGTCTTGTCTTGTCTTGTCTTGTCTTGTCTTGTCTTGTCTTGTCTTGTCTTGTCTTGTCTTGTCTTGTCTTGTGTTGCTTTGTCTTGTCTTGTCTTGTCTTGTCGTGTCTTGTGTTGCTTTGTCTTGTCTTGTCATGTCGTGTGTTGTGTTGTTTTGTCTTGTCTTGTCTTATCTTGTCATGTCTTGTCTTGTCTTGTCATGTCTTGTCTTGTCTTGTCATGTCTTATATTGTCTTGTCTTGTTTTGTCTTGTCTTGTCTTGTTTTGTCTTGTGTTGTTTTGTCTTGTCTTGTCATGTCGTGTGTTGTGTTGTTTTGTCTTGTCTTGTTGTGTATTGTCATGTCTTTTATTGTATTGTCTTGTCTTGTCTTGTCTTGTCATGTCATGTAATGTCATGTCGTGTGTTATGTTGTTTTGTCTTGTCTTGTCTTCTCCTTGTCTTGTCTAGTCTTGTCTTGTCTTGTCTTGTCTTGTCTTGTCTTGTCTTGTCTTGTCTTGTCTTGTCTTGTCATGTCTTATATTGTCTTGTCTTGTCATGTCGTGTGTTGTGTTGTTTTGTCTTGTCTTGTTGTGTATTGTCATGTCTTATATTGTCTTGTCTTGTCTTGTCTTGTCTTGTCTTGTCTTGTCTTGTCTTGTCTTGTCTTGTCTTGTCTTGTCTTGTCTTGTCTTGTCTTGTCTTGTCTTGTCTTATTTTGTCTTGTCTTGTCTTGTCTTGTCATGTCATGTCATGTCGTGTGTTGTGTTGTGTTGTCTTGTTTTGTCTTGCCATGTCATGTCATGTCATGTCTTGTCTTGTCTTGTCTTGTTTTGTCATGTCTTGTCTTGTCTTGTCTTGTCTTGTCTTGTTTTGTCTTGTCATGTCTTGTCTTGACTTGTCTTGTCTTGTCTTGTCTTGTCTTGTTTTGTCTTGTCTTGTCTTGTCTTGTTTTATGTTGTCTTGTCTTGTCTTGTCATGTAATGTCATGTCGTGTGTTGTGTTGTTTTGTCTTGTCTTGTCTGCTCCTTGTCTTGTCTTGTGATGTCATGTCGTGTGTTGTGTTGATTTGTCTTGTCTTGTTTTGTCTTGTCCTGTCTTGTCTTGTCATGTCATGTCATGTGTTGTGTTGTGTTGTTTTGTCTTGTCTTGTCTTGTCTTGTCTTGTCTTGTCTTGTCTTGTCTTGTCTTGCCTTATCTTGCCTTGTCTTGTCTGGTCTGATCTTGTCTTGTCTTCTCCTTGTCTTGTCTTGTCTTGTCTTGTCTTGTCTTGTCTTGTCTTGTCTTGTCTTGTCTTGTCTTGTCTTGTCTTGTGTTGCTTTGTCTTGTCTTGTCATGTCATGTGTTGCGTTGTGTTGTTTTGTCTTGTCTTGTCATGTCATGTCATGTCGTGTCTTGTGTTGCTTTGTCTTGTCTTGTCATGTCGTGTGTTGTGTTGTTTTGTCTTGTCATGTCTTATATTGTCTTGTCTTGTCTTGTCTTGTGATGTCATGTCGTGTGTTGTGTTGTTTTGTCTTGTATTGTCTTGTCTTGTCTTGTCTTGTCTTGTCTTGTCATGTCATGTCATGTCATACGTGTGTTGTGTTGTTTTGTCTTGTCTTACTTTGTCTTGTCATGTCTTATCTTGTCTTGTCCTGTCCTGTCCTGTCTTGTCTTGTCATGTCATGTCATGTCATGTCATGTCGTGTGTTGTGTTGTCTTGTTTTGTCATGTCTTATCTTGTCTTGTCTTGTCATGTCATGTCATGTGTTGTGTTGTGTTGTTTTGTCTTGTCTTGTCTTGTCATGTCTTGTCTTTTCTTGTCTTGTCATGTCTTATATTGTCTTGTCTTGTCTTGTGTTGTGATGTCATGTCGTGTGTTCTGTTGTTTTGTCTTGTCTTGTCTTGTCTTGTCCTGTCCTGTCCTGTCCTGTCTTGTCTTGTCTTGTCTTGTCTTGTCTTGTCTCGTCTTGTCTTGTCTTGTCTTCTCCTGTCCTGACGTGTGTTGTGTTGTTTTGTCTTGTCTTGTTTTGTCTTGTCTTGCTTTGTCTTGTCATGTCTTATCTTGTCTTGTCTTGTCTTGTCCTGTCCTGTCGTGTGTTGTGTTGTTTTGTCTTGTCTTGTGTTGTTTTGTCGTGTCATGTCTTGTCTTGTCTTGTCCTGTCCTTTCGTGTGTTGTGTTGTTTTGTCTTGTCTTGTCTTGTCATGTCATGTCATGTCGTGTCTTGTGTTGCTTTGTCTTGTCTTGTCTTGTCTTGTCTTGTCTTGTCTTGTCTTGTCATGTCGTGTGTTGTGTTGTTTTGTCTTGTCTTGTATTGTCTTGTCTTGTCTTGTTTTGTCTTGTCTTGTCTTGTCTTGTCTTGTCGTGTCATGCCATGTCATACGTGTGTTGTGTTGTTTTGTCTTGTCTTATTTTGTCTTGTCATGTCTTATCTTGTCTTGTCTTGTCTTGTCTTGTCTTGTCTTGTCATGTCGTGTGTTGTGTTGTTTTGTCTTGTCTTGTATTGTCTTGTCTTGTCTTGTTTTGTCTTGTCTTGTCTTGTCTTGTCTTGTCATGTCATGCCATGTCATACGTGTGTTGTGTTGTTTTGTCTTGTCTTGTCTTGTCTTGTCCTGTCCTGTCGTGTGTTGTGTTGTTTTGACTTGTCTTGTGTTGTTTTGTCGTGTCATGTCTTGTCTTGTCTTGTCCTGTCCTGTCGTGTGTTGTGTTGTTTTGTCTTGTCTTGTCTTGTCATGTCATGTCATGTCGTGTCTTGTGTTGCTTTGTCTTGTATTGTCTTGTCTTGTCTTGTCATGTCTTGTCTTGTCTTGTCTTGTATTGTCTTTTCTTGTCTTGTCTTGTTTTGTCTTGTCTTGTCTTGTCTTGTCTTGTCTTGTCATGTCATGCCATGTCATACGTGTGTTGTGTTGTTTTGTCTTGTCTTATTTTGTCTTGTCATGTCTTATCTTGTCTTGTCTTCTATTGTCTTGTCTTTTCTTGTCTTGTCTTGTCTTGTCTTGTCTTGTCTTGTCTTGTCTTGTCTTGTCCTGTCTTGTCTTGTCTTGACATGTCATGTCTTGTCATGTCGTGTGTTGTGTTGTCATGTCATGTCTTGTCTTGTCTTGTCTTGTCTTGTCTTGTCTTGTCTTGTCTTGTCATGTCTTGTCTTGTCTTGTCTTGTCTTGTCTTGTCTTGTCTTGTCTTGTCTTGTCTTGTCTTGTCTTGTCTTGTCTTGTCTTGTCTTGTCTTGTCTTGTCTTGTCATGTCGTATGTTGTGTTGTTTTGTCTTGTGTTGCTTTGTCTTGTCTTGTCTTGTCATGTTGTGTGTTGTGTTGTTTTGTCTTGTCTTGTTGTGTATTGTCATGTCTTATATTGTCTTGTCTTGTCTTGTCATGTCATGTCATGTCGTGTGTTGTGTTGTCTTGTCTTGTTTTGTCTTGTCATGTCATGTCATGTCTTGTCTTGTCTTGTCTTGTCTTGTTTTGTCTTGTCATGTCTTGTCTTGTCTTGTCTTGTCTTGTTTTGTCTTGTCATGTCTTTACTTGTGATGTCATGTCATGACAAGACAGTCTTGTCTTGTCTTGTCTTGTCGTGTGTTGTGTTGTTTTGTCTTGTCTTGTTGTGTATTGTCATGTCTTATATTGTCTTGTCTTGTCTTGTCATGTCATGTCATGTCGTGTGTTGTGTTGTGTTGTCTTGTCTTGTCATGTCATGTCATGTCATGTCGTGTGTTGTGTTGTTTTGTCTTGTCTTGTCTTCTCCTTGTCTTGTCTAGTCTTGTCTTGTCTTGTCATGTCATGTCGTATGTTGTGTTGTTTTGTCTTGTGCTGCTTTGTCCTGTCTTGTCTTGTCTTGTCATGTCGTGTGTTGTGTTTTTTTGTCTTGTCTTGTTGTGTATTGTCATGTCTTATATTGTCTTGTCTTGTCTTGTCATGTCATGTCATGTCGTGTGTTGTGTTGTGTTGTCTTGTCTTATATTGTCTTGTCTTGTCTTGTCATGTCATGTCATGTCATGTCGTGTGTTGTGTTGTTTTGTCTTGTCTTGTCTTCTCCTTGTCTTGTCTAGTCTTGTCTTGTCTTGTCTTGTCTTGTCTTGTCTTGTCTTGTCTTGTCTTGTCTTGTCTTGTCTTGTCTTGTCTTGTCTTGTCTTGTCTTGTCTTGTCTTGTCTTGTCTTGTCTTGTCTTGTCTTGTCTTGTCTTGTCTTGTCTTGTGTTGCTTTGTCTTGTGTTGCTTTGTCTTGTCTTGTCATGTCATGTGTTGCGTTGTGTTGTTTTGTCTTGTCTTGTCATGTCATGTCATGTCGTGTCTTGTGTTGCTTTGTCTTGTCTTGTCATGTCGTGTGTTGTGTTGTTTTGTCTTGTCTTGTTGTGTATTGTCATGTCTTATATTGTCTTGTCTTGTCTTGTCTTGTCATGTCATGTCATGTCATGTCGTGTGTTGTGTTGTTTTTTCTTGTCATGTCATGTCTTATCTTGTCTTGTCTTGTCTTGTCATGTCTTGTCTTGTCTAGTCTTGTCTTGTCTTGTCTTGTCTTGTCTTGTCTTGTCTTGTCTTGTCTTGTCTTGTCTTGTCTTGTCTTGTCTTGTCTTATCTTGTCTTGTCTTGTGTTGTGATGTCATGTCGTGTGTTGTGTTGTTTTGTCTTGTCTTGTCTTGTCTTGTCCTGTCCTGTCCTGTCCTGTCTTGTCTTGTCTTGTCTTGTCTTGTCTTGTCTTGTCTCGTCTTGTCTTGTCTTGTCTTCTCCTGTCCTGACGTGTATTGTGTTGTTTTGTCTTGTCTTGTTTTGTCTTGTCTTGTCTTGTCTTGTCCTGTCCTGTCCTGTCCTGTCTTGTCTTGTCTTGTCTTGTCTTGTCTTGTCTCGTCTTGTCTTGTCTTGTCTTCTCCTGTCCTGACGTGTGTTGTGTTGTTTTGTCTTGTCTTGTTTTGTCTTGTCTTGCTTTGTCTTGTCATGTCTTATCTTGTCTTGTCTTGTCTCGTCCTGTCCTGTCGTATGTTGTGTTGTTTTGTCTTGTCTTGTGTTGTTTTGTCGTGTCATGTCTTGTCTTGTCTTGTCCTGTCCTGTCGTGTGTTGTGTTGTTTTGTCTTGTCTTGTCTTGTCATGTCATGTCATGTCGTGTCTTGTGTTGCTTTGTCTTGTCTTGTCTTGTCATGTCGTGTGTTGTGTTGTTTTGTCTTGTCTTGTATTGTCTTGTCTTGTCTTGTTTTGTCTTGTCTTGTCTTGTCTTGTCTTGTCGTGTCATGCCATGTCATACGTGTGTTGTGTTGTTTTGTCTTGTCTTATTTTGTCTTGTCATGTCTTATCTTGTCTTGTCTTGTCTTGTCTTGTCTTGTCATGTCGTGTGTTGTGTTGTTTTGTCTTGGCTTGTATTGTCTTGTCTTGTCTTGTTTTGTCTTGTCTTGTCTTGTCTTGTCTTGTCATGTCATGCCATGTCATACGTGTGTTGTGTTGTTTTGTCTTGTCTTGTCTTGTCTTGTCTTGTCCTGTCCTGTCGTGTGTTGTGTTGTTTTGTCTTGTCTTGTGTTGTTTTGTCGTGTAATGTCTTGTCTTGTCTTGTCCTGTCCTGTCGTGTGTTGTGTTGTTTTGTCTTGTCTTGTCTTGTCATGTCATGTCATGTCGTGTCTTGTGTTGCTTTGTCTTGTCTTGTCTTGTCTTGTCATGTCTTGTCTTGTCTTGTCTTGTATTGTCTTGTCTTGTCTTGTCTTGTCTTGTTTTGTCTTGTCTTGTCTTGTCTTGTCTTGTCATGTCATGCCATGTCATACGTGTGTTGTGTTGTTTTGTCTTGTCTTATTTTGTCTTGTCATGTCTTATCTTGTCTTGTCTTCTATTGTCTTGTCTTTTCTTGTCTTGTCTTGTCTTGTCTTGTCTTGTCATGTCTTGTCATGTCTTGTCTTGTCTTGTCTTGTCTTGTCTTGTCCTGTCTTGTCTTGTCTTGTCTTGTCTTGTCTTGTCTTGTCTTGTCTTGTCTTGTCTTGTCTTGTCTTGTCTTGTCTTGTCTTGTCTTGTCTTGTCATGTCTTGTCATGTCTTGTCTTGTCTTGTCTTGTCTTGTCTTGTCCTGTCTTGTCTTGTCTTGTCTTGTCTTGTCTTGTCTTGTCTTGTCATGTCTTGTCTTGTCTTGTCATGTCATGTCATGTCGTGTGTTGTGTTGTTTTTTCTTGTCATGTCATGTCTTGTCTTGTCTTGTCTTGTCTTGTCTTGTCATGTCATGTCATGTCGTGTGTTGTGTTGTCTTGTCTTGTCTTGTCTTGTCATGTCATGTCATGTCATGTCGTGTGTTGTGTTGTTTTGTCTTGTCTTGTATTGTCTTGTCTTGTCTTGTTTTGTCTTGTCTTGTCTTGTCTTGTCTTGTCTTGTCTTGTCTTGTCTTGTCTTGTCTTGTCATGTCTTGTCATGTCTTGTCTTGTCTTGTCTTGTCTTGTCTTGTCCTGTCTTGTCTTGTCTTGTCTTGTCTTGTCTTGTCTTGTCTTGTCTTGTCTTGTCTTGTCTTGTCTTGTCTTGTCTTGTCTTGTCTTGTCTTGTCTTGTCATGTCTTGTCATGTCTTGTCTTGTCTTGTCTTGTCATGTCATGTCATGTCGTGTCTTGTGTTGCTTTGTCTTGTCTTGTCTTGTCTTGTCTTGTCTTGTCTTGTCTTGTCCTGTCTTGTCTTGTCTTGTCTTGTCTTGTCTTGTCTTGTCTTGTCTTGTCTTGTCTTGTCTTGTCTTGTCTTGTCTTGTCTTGTCATGTCTTGTCTTGTCTTGTCATGTCATGTCATGTCGTGTGTTGTGTTGTCTTGTCTTGTCTTGTCTTGTCTTGTCTTGTCTTGTCTTGTCTTGTCTTGTCATGTCATGTCATGTCGTGTGTTGTGTTGTCTTGTCTTGTCTTGTCTTGTCATGTCATGTCATGTCATGTCGTGTGTTGTGTTGTTTTTTCTTGTCATGTCATGTCTTGTCTTGTCTTGTCTTGTCTTGTCTTGTCTTGTCTTGTCCTGTCCTGTCCTGTCCTGTCTTGTCTTGTCTTGTCTTGTCTTGTCTTGTCTCGTCTTGTCTTGTCTTGTCTTCTCCTGTCCTGACGTGTGTTGTGTTGTTTTGTCTTGTCTTGTCTTGTCTTGTCCTGTCCTGTCCTGTCCTGTCTTGTCTTGTCTTGTCTTGTCTTGTCTTGTCTCGTCTTGTCTTGTCTTGTCTTCTCCTGTCCTGACGTGTGTTGTGTTGTTTTGTCTTGTCTTGTTTTGTCTTGTCTTGCTTTGTCTTGTCATGTCTTATCTTGTCTTGTCTTGTCTCGTCCTGTCCTGTCGTGTGTTGTGTTGTTTTGTCTTGTCTTGTGTTGTTTTGTCGTGTCATGTCTTGTCTTGTCTTGTCCTGTCCTGTCGTGTGTTGTGTTGTTTTGTCTTGTCTTGTCTTGTCATGTCATGTCATGTCGTGTCTTGTGTTGCTTTGTCTTGTCTTGTCTTGTCTTGTCTTGTCTTGTCTTGTCTTGTCATGTCGTGTGTTGTGTTGTTTTGTCTTGTCTTGTATTGTCTTGTCTTGTCTTGTTTTGTCTTGTCTTGTCTTGTCTTGTCTTGTTGTGTCATGCCATGTCATACGTGTGTTGTGTTGTTTTGTCTTGTCTTATTTTGTCTTGTCATGTCTTATCTTGTCTTGTCTTGTCTTGTCTTGTCTTGTCATGTCGTGTGTTGTGTTGTTTTGTCTTGTCTTGTATTGTCTTGTCTTGTCTTGTTTTGTCTTGTCTTGTCTTGTCTTGTCATGTCATGCCATGTCATACGTGTGTTGTGTTGTTTTGTCTTGTCTTGTCTTGTCTTGTCTTGTCCTGTCCTGTCGTGTGTTGTGTTGTTTTGTCTTGTCTTGTCTTGTCCTGTCCTGTCGTGTGTTGTGTTGTTTTGTCTTGTCTTGTCTTGTCATGTCATGTCATGTCGTGTCTTGTGTTGCTTTGTCTTGTCTTGTCTTGTCTTGTCTTGTCATGTCTTGTCTTGTCTTGTCTTGTATTGTCTTGTCTTGTCTTGTCTTGTCTTGTTTTGTCTTGTCTTGTCTTGTCTTGTCTTGTCATGTCATGCCATGTCATACGTGTGTTGTGTTGTTTTGTCTTGTCTTATTTTGTCTTGTCATGTCTTATCTTGTCTTGTCTTCTATTGTCTTGTCTTTTCTTGTCTTGTCTTGTCTTGTCTTGTCTTGTCTTGTCTTGTCTTGTCTTGTCCTGTCTTGCCTTGTCTTGACATGTCATGTCTTGTCATGTCGTGTGTTGTGTTGTCTTGTCTTATTTTGTCATGTCTTATCTTGTCTTGTCATGTCATGTCTTGTCTTGTCTTGTCTTGTCTTGTCTTGTCATGTCTTGTCTTGTCTTGTCTTGTCTTGTCTTGTCTTGTTTTGTCTTGTCTTGTCTTGTCATGTCGTATGTTGTGTTGTTTTGTCTTGTGTTGCTTTGTCTTGTCTTGTCTCGTCATGTCGTGTGTTGTGTTGTTTTGTCTTGTCTTGTTGTGTATTGTCATGTCTTATATTGTCTTGTCTTGTCTTGTCATGTCATGTCATGTCGTGTGTTGTGTTGTCTTATCTTGTTTTGTCTTGTCATGTCATGTCATGTCTTGTCTTGTCTTGTCTTGTCTTGTTTTGTCTTGTCATGTCTTGTCTTGTCTTGTCTTGTTTTGTCTTGTCATGTCTTGTCTTGTCTTGTCTTGTCTTGTCTTGTCTTGTCTTGTCTTGTCTTGTCTTGTCTTGTTTTGTCTTGTCTTGTCTTGTCTTGTTTTATGTTGTCTTGTCTTGTCTTGTCATGTAATGTCATGTCGTGTGTTGTGTTGTGTTGTCTTGTCTTATATTGTCTTGTCTTGTCTTGTCATGTCATGTCATGTCATGTCGTGTGTTGTGTTGTTTTGTCTTGTCTTGTCTTCTCCTTGTCTTGTCTAGTCTTGTCTTGTCTTGTCATGTCATGTCGTATGTTGTGTTGTTTTGTCTTGTCTTGTCATGTCATGTCATGTCGTGTCTTGTGTTGCTTTGTCTTGTCTTGTTGTGTATTGTCATGTCTTATATTGTCTTGTCTTGTCTTGTCTTGTCATGTCATGTCATGTCATGTCGTGTGTTGTGTTGTTTTTTCTTGTCATGTCATGTCTTGTCTTGTCTTGTCTTGTCGTGTGTTGTGTTGTTTTGTCTTGTCTTGTTGTGTATTGTCATGTCTTATATTGTCTTGTCTTGTCTTGTCATGTCATGTCATGTCGTGTGTTGTGTTGTGTTGTCTTGTCTTATATTGTCTTGTCTTGTCTTGTCATGTCATGTCATGTCATGTCGTGTGTTGTGTTGTTTTGTCTTGTCTTGTCTTCTCCTTGTCTTGTCTAGTCTTGTCTTGTCTTGTCATGTCATGTCGTATGTTGTGTTGTTTTGTCTTGTCTTGTCATGTCATGTCATGTCGTGTCTTGTGTTGCTTTGTCTTGTCTTGTTGTATATTGTCATGTCTTATATTGTCTTGTCTTGTCTTGTCTTGTCATGTCATGTCATGTCATGTCGTGTGTTGTGTTGTTTTTTCTTGTCATGTCATGTCTTGTCTTGTCTTGTCTTGTCTTGTCTTGTCATGTCTTGTCTTGTCATGTCATGTCATGTCATGTCGTGTGTTGTGTTGTTTTTTCTTGTCATGTCATGTCTTGTCTTGTCTTGTCTTGTCTTGTCTTGTCATGTCTTGTCTTGTCTAGTCTTGTCTTGTCTTGTCTTGTCTTGTCTTGTCTTGTCTTGTCTTGTATTGTCTTGTCTTGTCTTGTCTTGTCTTGTTTTGTTTTGTCTTGTCTTGTCTTGTTTTGTCTTGTCATGTCTTGTCTTGTCTTGTCTTGTCTTGTCTTGTTTTGTCTTGTCATGTCTTGTCTTGTCTTGTCTTGTCTTGTCTTGTCTTGTCTTGTCTTGTCTTGTCTTGTCTTGTCTTGTCTTGTCTTGTCTTGTCTTGTATTGTCTTGTCTTGTCTTGTCTTGTCTTGTTTTGTTTTGTCTTGTCTTGTCTTGTCTTGTTTTGTCTTGTCATGTCTTGTCTTGTCTTGTCTTGTCTTGTCTTGTTTTGTCTTGTCATGTCTTGTCTTGACTTGTCTTGTCTTGTCTTGTCTTGTCTTGTCTTGTCTTGTCTTGTCTTGTCTTGTCTTGTCTTGTCTTGTCTTGTCTTGTCTTGTCTTGTTTTGTCTTGTCTTGTCTTGTCTTGTTTTATGTTGTCTTGTCTTGTCTTGTCATGTAATGTCATGTCGTGTGTTGTGTTGTTTTGTCTTGTCTTGTCTTCTCCTTGTCTTGTCTTGTCATGTCGTGTGTTGAGTTGTTTTGTCTTGTCTTGTCTTATATTGTCTTGTCTTGTCTTGTGATGTCATGTCGTGTGTTGTGTTGTTTTGTCTTGTCTTGTTTTGTCTTGTCCTGTCTTGTCTTGTCATGTCATGTCATGTGTTGTGTTGTGTTGTTTTGTCTTGTCTTGTCTTGTCTTGTCTTGTCTTGTCTTGTCTTGTCTTGTCTTGTCTTGCCTTATCTTGCCTTGTCTTGTCTTGTCTGGTCTGGTCTTGTCTTGTCTTGTCTTGTCTTGTCATGTCTTGTCTTGTCTTGTTTTGTCTTGTCTTGTATTGTCTTGTTTTCTCATGTAATGTCATGTCGTGTGTTGTGTTGTTTTGTCTTGTCTTGTGTTGTTTTGTCGTGTCATGTCTTGTCTTGTCTTGTCCTGTCCTGTCGTGTGTTGTGTTGTTTTGTCTTGTCTTGTCATGTCGTGTGTTGTGTTGTTTTGTCTTGTCATGTCTTATATTGTCTTGTCTTGTCTTGTCTTGTGATGTCATGTCGTGTGTTGCGTTGTGTTGTTTTGTCTTGTCTTGTCATGTCATGTCATGTCGTGTCTTGTGTTGCTTTGTCTTGTCTTGTCATGTCGTGTGTTGTGTTGTATTGTCTTGTCATGTCTTATATTGTCTTGTCTTGTCTTGTCTTGTGATGTCATGTCGTGTGTTGTGTTGTTTTGTCTTGTATTGTCTTGTCATGTCATGTCATGTCGTGTCTTGTCTTGTTTTGTCTTGTCTTGTCTTGTCTTGTCTTGTCATGTCCTGTCATGTCACACGTGTGTTGTGTTGTTTTGTCTTGTCTTCTTTTGTCTTGTCATGTCTTATCTTGTCTTGTCCTGTCCTGTCCTGTCTTGTCTTGTCATGTCATGGCATGTCATGTCATGTCGTGTGTTGTGTTGTCTTGTCTTGTTTTGTCATGTCTTATCTTGTCTTGTCTTGTCATGTCATGTCATGTGTTGTGTTGTGTTGTTTTGTCTTGTCTTGTCTTGTCATGTCTTGTCTTGTCTTGTCTTGTCATGTCTTATATTGTCTTGTCTTGTCCTGTCCTGTCGTGTCTTGTCTTGTCTTGTCTTGTCTTGTCATGTCGTGTGTTGTGTTGTTTTGTCTTGTCTTGTATTGTCTTGTCTTGTCTTGTTTTGTCTTGTCTTGTCGTGTCATGCCATGTCATACGTGTGTTGTGTTGTTTTGTCTTGTCTTATTTTGTCTTGTCATGTCTTATCTTGTCTTGTCATGTCATGTCGTGTGTTGTGTTGTTTTGTCTTGTCTTGTCTTCTCCTTGTCTTGTCTAGTCTTGTCTTGTCTTGTCTTGTCTTGTCTTGTCTTGTCTTGTCTTGTCTTGTCTTGTCTTGTCTTGTCTTGTCTTGTCTTGTCTTGTCTTGTGTTGCTTTGTCTTGTCTTGTCATGTCATGTGTTGCGTTGTGTTGTTTTGTCTTGTCTTGTCATGTCGTGTGTTGTGTTGTTTTGTCTTGTCTTGTTGTGTATTGTCATGTCTTATATTGTCATGTGTTATTTTGTCTTGTCATGTCTTATCTTGTCTTGTCATGTCATGTCGTGTGTTGTGTTGTTTTGTCTTGTCTTGTCTTCTCCTTGTCTTGTCTAGTCTTGTCTTGTCTTGTCTTGTCTTGTCTTGTCTTGTCTTGTCTTGTCTTGTCTTGTCTTGTCTTGTCTTGTCTTGTCTTGTGTTGCTTTGTCTTGTCTTGTCATGTCATGTGTTGCGTTGTGTTGTTTTGTCTTGTCATGTCATGTCGTGTCTTGTGTTGCTTTGTCTTGTCTTGTCATGTCGTGTGTTGTGTTGTTTTGTCTTGTCTTGTTGTGTATTGTCATGTCTTATATTGTCTTGTCTTGTCTTGTCATGTCATGTCATGTCATGTCGTGTGTTGTGTTGTTTTTTCTTGTCGTGTCTTGTCTTGTCTTGTCTTGTCATGTCTTGTCTTGTCTAGTCTTGTCTTGTCTTGTCTTGTCTTGGCTTGTCTTGTCTTGTCTTGTCTTGTCTTGTCTTGTCTTGTCTTGTCTTGTCTTCTCTTGTCTTGTCTTGTCTTGTCTTGTCTTGTCTTGTCTTGTCTTGTCTTGTCTTGTCTTGTCCTGTCTTGTCTTGTCTTGTCTTGTCTTGTCTTGTCTTGTCTTGTCTTGTCTTGTCTTGTCTTGTCTTGTCTTGTCTTGTCTTGTCTTATTTTGTCTTGTCTTGTCTTGTCTTGTCATGTCATGCCATGTCGTGTGTTGTGTTGTGTTGTGTTGTCTTGTCTTGTCTTGTCTTGTCTTGTCTTATTTTGTCTTGTCCTGTCTTGTCTTGTCATGTCATGTCATGTGTTGTGTTGTGTTGTTTTGTCTTGTCTTGTCTTGTCTTGTCTTGTCTTGTCTTGTCTTGTCTTGTCTTGTCTTGTCTTGTCTTGTCTTGTCTTGTCTTGTCTTGCCTTATCTTGCCTTGTCTTGTCTTGTCTGGTCTGGTCTTGTCTTGTCTTCTCCTTGTCTTGTCTAGTCTTGTCTTGTCTTGTCTTGTCTTGTCTTGTCTTGTCTTGTCTTGTCTTGTCATGTCGTGTGTTGTGTTGTTTTGTCTTGTCTTGTTTTGTCATGTAATGTCATGTCGTGTGTTGTGTTGTTTTGTCTTGTCTTGTCTTCTCCTTGTCTTGTCTAGTCTTGTCTTGTCTTGTCTTGTCTTGTCTTGTGTTGCTTTGTCTTGTCATGTCATGTCATACGTGTGTTGTGTTGTTTTGTCTTGTCTTGTTGTGTATTGTCATGTCTTTTATTGTCTTGTCTTGTCTTGTCATGTCATGTAATGTCATGTCGTGTGTTATGTTGTTTTGTCTTGTCTTGTCTTCTCCTTGTCTTGTCTAGTCTTGTCTTGTCTTGTCTTGTCTTGTCTTGTCTTGTCTTGTCTTGTCTTGTCTTGTCTTGTCTTGTCTTGTCTTGTCTTGTCTTGTCTTGTCTTGTCTTGTCTTGTCTTGTCTTGTCTTGTCTTGTCTTGTCTTGTCTTGTCTTGTCTTGTCTTGTCTTGCCATGTCTTATATTGTCTTGTCTTGTCTTGTCATGTCGTGTGTTGTGTTGTTTTGTCTTGTCTTGTTGTGTATTGTCATGTCTTATATTGTCTTGTCTTGTCTTGTCATGTCATGTCATGTCATGTCGTGTGTTGTGTTGTTTTGTCTTGTCTTGTATTCTCCTTGTCTTGTCTAGTCTTGTCTTGTCTTGTCTTGTCTTGTGTTGCTTTGTCTTGTCTTGTCAGGTCATGTGTTGCGTTGTGCTGTTTTGTCTTGTCTTGTCTTGTCTTGTCCTGTCCTGTCCTGTCTTGTCTTGTCTTAGCATGTCATGTCATGTCATGTCATGTCGTGTGTTGTGTTGTCTTGTCTTGCTTTGTCATGTCTTATCTTGTCTTGTCATGTCATGTCTTGTCTTGTCTTGTCTTGTTTTGTCTTGTCTTATCTTGTCATGTCTTGTCTTGTCTTGTCATGTCTTGTCTTGTCTTGTCATGTCTTATATTGTCTTGTCTTGTTTTGTCTTGTCTTATCTTGTTTTGTCTTGTGTTGCTTTGTCTTGTCTTGTCATGTCGTGTGTTTTGTTGTTTTGTCTTGTCTTGTTGTGTATTGTCATGTCTTTTATTGTATTGTCTTGTCTTGTCTTGTCATGTCATGTAATGTCATGTCGTGTGTTATGTTGTTTTGTCTTGTCTTGTCTTCTCCTTGTCTTGTCTTGTCTTGTCTTGTCATGTCTTATATTGTCTTGTCTTGTCTTGTCATGTCGTGTGTTGTGTTGTTTTGTCTTGTCTTGTTGTGTATTGTCATGTCTTATATTGTCTTGTCTTGTCTTGTCATGTCATGTCATGTCATGTCGTGTGTTGTGTTGTTTTGTCTTGTCTTGTCTTCTCCTTGTCTTGTCTAGTCTTGTCTTGTCTTGTCTTGTCTTGTCTTGTCTTGTCTTGTCTTGTCTTGTCTTGTCTTGTCTTGTCTTGTCTTGTCTTGTCTTGTCTTGTCTTGTCTTGTCTTGTCTTGTCTTGTCTTGTCTTGTCTTGTCTTGTCTTGTCTTGTGTTGCTTTGTCTTGTCTTGTCATGTCATGTGTTGCGTTGTGTTGTTTTGTCTTGTCTTGTCATGTCATGTCATGTCGTGTCTTGTGTTGCTTTGTCTTGTCTTGTCATGTCGTGTGTTGTGTTGTTTTGTCTTGTCATGTCTCATATTGTCTTGTCTTGTCTTGTCTTGTGATGTCATGTCGTGTGTTGTGTTGTTTTGTCTTGTATTGTCTTGTCTTGTCTTGTCTTGTTTTGTCTTGTCTTGTCTTGTCTTGTCTTGTCTTGTCTTGTCATGTCATGTCATGTCATACGTGTGTTGTGTTGTTTTGTCTTGTCTTGTCATGTCATGTCATGTCGTGTCTTGTGTTGCTTTGTCTTGTCTTGTCATGTCGTGTGTTGTGTTGTTTTGTCTTGTCATGTCTCATATTGTCTTGTCTTGTCTTGTCTTGTGATGTCATGTCGTGTGTTGTGTTGTTTTGTCTTGTATTGTCTTGTCTTGTCTTGTCTTACTTTGTCTTGTCATGTCTTATCTTGTCTTGTCCTGTCCTGTCCTGTCTTGTCTTGTCATGTCATGTCATGTCATGTCATGTCGTGTGTTGTGTTGTCTTGTCTTGTTTTGTCATGTCTTATCTTGTCTTGTCTTGTCATGTCATGTCATGTGTTGTGTTGTGTTGTTTTGTCTTGTCTTGTCTTGTCATGTCTTGTCTTTTCTTGTCTTGTCATGTCTTAAATTGTCTTGTCTTGTCTTGTCTTGTCATGTCATGTAATGTCATGTCGTGTGTTATGTTGTTTTGTCTTGTCTTGTCTTCTCCTTGTCTTGTCTAGTCTTGTCTTGTCTTGTCTTGTCTTGTCTTGTCTTGTCTTGTCTTGTCTTGTCTTGTCTTGTCTTGTCTTGTCTTGTCTTGTCTTGTCTTGTCTTGTCTTGTCTTGTCTTGTCTTGTCATATCTTATATTGTCTTGTCTTGTCTTGTCATGTCGTGTGTTGTGTTGTTTTGTCTTGTCTTGTTGTGTATTGTCATGTCTTATATTGTCTTGTCTTGTCTTGTCATGTCATGTCATGTCATGTCGTGTGTTGTGTTGTTTTGTCTTGTCTTGTATTCTCCTTGTCTTGTCTAGTCTTGTCTTGTCTTGTCTTGTCTTGTCTTGTGTTGCTTTGTCTTGTCTTGTCAGATCATGTGTTGCGTTGTGTTGTTTTGTCTTGTCTTGTCTTGTCTTGTCCTGTCCTGTCCTGTCTTGTCTTGTCTTAGCATGTCATGTCATGTCATGTCATGTCGTGTGTTGTGTTGTCTTGTCTTGCTTTGTCATGTCTTATCTTGTCTTGTCATGTCATGTCTTGTCTTGTCTTGTCTTGTCATGTCATGTAATGTCATGTCGTGTGTTATGTTGTTTTGTCTTGTCTTGTCTTCTCCTTGTCTTGTCTAGTCTTGTCTTGTCTTGTCTTGTCTTGTCTTGTCATGTCTTATATTGTCTTGTCTTGTCTTGTCATGTCGTGTGTTGTGTTGTTTTGTCTTGTCTTGTTGTGTATTGTCATGTCTTTTATTGTCTTGTCTTGTCTTGTCATGTCATGTAATGTCATGTCGTGTGTTATGTTGTTTTGTCTTGTCTTGTCTTCTCCTTGTCTTGTCTAGTCTTGTCTTGTCTTGTCTTGTCTTGTCTTGTCTTGTCTTGTCTTGTCTTGTCTTGTCTTGTCTTGTCTTGTCTTGTCTTGTCTTGTCTTGTCTTGTCTTGTCATGTCTTATATTGTCTTGTCTTGTCTTGTCATGTCGAGTGTTGTGTTGTTTTGTCTTGTCTTGTTGTGTATTGTCATGTCTTATATTGTCTTCTCTTGTCTTGTCATGTCATGTCATGTCATGTCGTGTGTTGTGTTGTTTTGTCTTGTCTTGTATTCTCCTTGTCTTGTCTAGTCTTGTCTTGTCTTGTCTTGTCTTGTCTTGTCTTGTGTTGCTTTGTCTTGTCTTGTCAGGTCATGTGTTGCGTTGTGTTGTTTTGTCTTGTCTTGTCTTGTCTTGTCCTGTCCTGTCCTGTCTTGTCTTGTCTTAGCATGTCATGTCATGTCATGTCATGTCGTGTGTTGTGTTGTCTTGTCTTGCTTTGTCATGTCTTATCTTGTCTTGTCATGTCATGTCTTGTCTTGTCTTGTCTTGTTTTGTCTTGTCTTATCTTGTCATGTCTTGTCTTGTCTTGTCATGTCTTGTCTTGTCTTGTCATGTCTTATATTGTCTTGTCTTGTTTTGTCTTGTCTTATCTTGTTTTGTCTTGTGTTGCTTTGTCTTGTCTTGTCATGTCGTGTGTTGTGTTGTTTTGTCTTGTCTTGTTGTGTATTGTCATGTCTTTTATTGTATTGTCTTGTCTTGTCTTGTCATGTCATGTAATGTCATGTCGTGTGTTATGTTGTTTTGTCTTGTCTTGTCTTCTCCTTGTCTTGTCTTGTCTTGTCATGTCTTATATTGTCTTGTCTTGTCTTGTCATGTCGTGTGTTGTGTTGTTTTGTCTTGTCTTGTTGTGTATTGTCATGTCTTATATTGTCTTGTCTTGTCATGTCATGTCATGTCATGTCGTGTGTTGTGTTGTTTTGTCTTGTCTTGTCTTCTCCTTGTCTTGTCTAGTCCTGTCTTGTCTTGTCTTGTCTTGTCTTGTCTTGTCTTGTCTTGTCTTGTCTTGTCTTGTCTTGTCTTGTCTTGTCTTGTCTTGTCTTGTCTTGTCTTGTCTTGTCTTGTCTTGTCTTGTCTTGTGTTGCTTTGTCTTGTCTTGTCATGTCATGTGTTGCGTTGTGTTGTTTTGTCTTGTCTTGTCATGTCATGTCATGTCGTGTCTTGTGTTGCTTTGTCTTGTCTTGTCATGTCGTGTGTTGTGTTGTTTTGTCTTGTCATGTCTTATATTGTCTTGTCTTGTCTTGTCTTGTCTTGTGATGTCATGTCGTGTGTTGTGTTGTTTTGTCTTGTATTGTCTTGTCTTGTCTTGTCTTGTTTTGTCTTGTCTTGTCTTGTCTTGTCTTGTCTTGTCATGTCATGTCATGTCATACGTGTGTTGTGTTGTTTTGTCTTGTCTTACTTTGTCTTGTCATGTCTTATCTTGTCTTGTCCTGTCCTGTCCTGTCTTGTCTTGTCATGTCATGTCATGTCATGTCATGTCGTGTGTTGTGTTGTCTTGTCTTGTTTTGTCATGTCTTATCTTGTCTTGTCTTGTCATGTCATGTCATGTGTTGTGTTGTGTTGTTTTGTCTTGTCTTGTCTTGTCATGTCTTGTCTTTTCTTGTCTTGTCTTGTCTTAAATTGTCTTGTCTTGTCTTGTGTTGTGATGTCATGTCGTGTGTTGTGTTGTTTTGTCTTGTCTTGTCTTGTCTTGTCCTGTCCCGTCCTGTCCTGTCTTGTCTTGTCTTGTCTTGTCTTGTCTTGTCTCGTCTTGTCTTGTCTTGTCTTCTCCTGTCCTGACGTGTGTTGTGTTGTTTTGTCTTGTCTTGTTTTGTCTTGTCTTGCTTTGCCTTGTCATGTCTTATCTTGTCTTGTCTTGTCTTGTCCTGTCCTGTCGTGTGTTGTGTTGTTTTGTCTTGTCTTGTGTTGTTTTGTCGTGTCATGTCTTGTCTTGTCTTGTCCTGTCGTGTCGTGTGTTGTGTTGTTTTGTCTTGTCTTGTCTTGTCATGTCATGTCATGTCGAGTCTTGTGTTGCTTTGTCTTGTCTTGTCTTGTCCTGTCCTGTCGTGTGTTGTGTTGTTTTGTCTTGTCTTGTCTTGTCATGTCATGTCATGTCGAGTCTTGTGTTGCTTTGTCTTGTCTTGTCTTGTTTTGTCTTGTCTTGTCTTGTCTTGTCTTGTCTTGTCGTATCATGCCATGTCATACGTGTGTTGTGTTGTTTTGTCTTGTCTTATTTTGTCTTGTCATGTCTTATCTTGTCTTGTCTTGTCTTGTCTTGTCATGTCGTGTGTTGTGTTGTTTTGTCTTGTCTTGTATTGTCTTGTCTTGTCTTGTTTTGTCTTGTCTTGTCTTGTCTTGTCTTGTCATGTCATGCCATGTCATACGTGTGTTGTGTTGTTTTGTCTTGTCTTGTCTTGTCTTGTCCTGTCCTGTCGTGTGTTGTGTTGTTTTGTCTTGTCTTGTGTTGTTTTGTCGTGTCATGTCTTGTCTTGTCTTGTCCTGTCCTGTCGTGTGTTGTGTTGTTTTGTCTTGTCTTGTCTTGTCATGTCATGTCATGTCGTGTCTTGTGTTGCTTTGTCTTGTCTTGTCTTGTCTTGTCTTGTCATGTCTTGTCTTGTCTTGTATTGTCTTGTCTTGTCTTGTCTTGTTTTGTCTTGTCTTGTCTTGTCTTGTCTTGTCGTATCATGCCATGTCATACGTGTGTTGTGTTGTTTTGTCTTGTCTTATTTTGTCTTGTCATGTCTTATCTTGTCTTGTCTTGTCTTGTCTTGTCATGTCGTGTGTTGTGTTGTTTTGTCTTGTCTTGTATTGTCTTGTCTTGTCTTGTTTTGTCTTGTCTTGTCTTGTCTTGTCTTGTCATGTCATGCCATGTCATACGTGTGTTGTGTTGTTTTGTCTTGTCTTGTCTTGTCTTGTCCTGTCCTGTCGTGTGTTGTGTTGTTTTGTCTTGTCTTGTGTTGTTTTGTCGTGTCATGTCTTGTCTTGTCTTGTCCTGTCCTGTCGTGTGTTGTGTTGTTTTGTCTTGTCTTGTCTTGTCATGTCATGTCATGTCGTGTCTTGTGTTGCTTTGTCTTGTCTTCTATTGTCTTGTCTTTTCTTGTCTTGTCTTGTCTTGTCTTGTCTTGTCTTGTCTTGTCTTGTCTTGTCTTGTCTTGTCTTGTCTTGTCCTGTCTTGTCTTGTCTTGGCATGTCATGTCTTGTCATGTCGTGTGTTGTGTTGTCTTGTCTTGTTTTGTCATGTCTTATCTTGTCTTGTCATGTCATGTCTTGTCTTGTCTTGTCTTGTCTTGTCTTGTCATGTCTTGTCTTGTCTTGTCTTGTCTTGTCTTGTCTTGTCTTGTCTTGTCTTGTCTTGTCTTGTCTTGTCTTGTCTTGTCTTGTCTTGTCTTGTCTTGTCTTGTCTTGTCTTGTCTTGTCTTGTCTTGTCTTGTCTTGTCTTGTCTTGTCTTGTCATGTCGTATGTTGTGTTGTTTTGTCTTGTGTTGCTTTGTCTTGTCTTGTCTTGTCATGTCGTGTGTTGTGTTGTTTTGTCTTGTCTTGTTGTGTATTGTCATGTCTTATATTGTCTTGTCTTGTCTTGTCATGTCATGTCATGTCGTGTGTTGTGTTGTCTTGTCTTGTTTTGTCTTGTCATGTCATGTCATGTCTTGTCTTGTCTTGTCTTGCCTTGTCTTGTCTTGTTTTGTCTTGTCATGTCTTGTCTTGTCTTGTCTTGTTTTGTCTTGTCATGTCTTTACTTGTGATGTCATGTCGTGTGTTGTGTTGTTTTGTCTTGTCTTGTTTTGTCTTGTCCTGTCTTGTCTTGTCATGTCATGTCATGTGTTGTGTTGTGTTGTTTTGTCTTGTCTTGTCTTGTCTTGTCTTGTCTTGCCTTATCTTGCCTTGTCTTGTCTTGTGATGTCATGTCGTGTGTTGTGTTGTTTTGTCTTGTCTTGTCTTGTCTTGTCTTGTGATGTCATGTCTTGTCTTGTCTTGTCTTGTCTTGTCTTGTCTTGTCTTGTCTTGTCTTGTCTTGTCTTGTCTTGTCTTGTCTTGTCTTGTCTTGTCTTGTCTTGTCTTGTCTTGTCTTGTCTTGTCTTGTCTTGTCTTGTCTTGTCTTGTCTTGTCTTGTCTTGTCTTGTCTTGTCTTGTCTTGTCTTGTCTTGTCTTGTCTTGTCTTGTCTTGTCTTGTCTTGTCTTGTCTTGTCTTGTCTTGTCTTGTTTTGTCTTGTTTTGTCTTGTCTTGTCATGTCTTGTCATGTCTTGTCTTGTCTTGTCTTGTCATGTCATGTCGTGTCTTGTGTTGCTTTGTCTTGTCTTGTCTTGTCTTGTCTTGTCTTGTCTTGTCTTGTCTTGTCTTGTCTTGTTTTGTCTTGTCTTGTCTTGTCTTGTCTTGTCTTGTTTTGTCTTGTCTTGTCTTGTCTTGTCTTGTCTTGTCTTGTCTTGTCTTGTCTTGTGATGTCATGTCGTGTGTTGTGTTGTTTTGTCTTGTCTTGCCTTGTGATGTCATGTCTTGTCTTGTGATGTCATGTCATGTCTTGTCTTGTCTTGTCTTGTCTTGTCTTGTCTTGTCTTGTCTTGTCTTGTCTTGTCTTGTCTTGTCTTGTCTTGTCTTGTCTTGTCTTGTCTTGTCTTGTCTTGTCTTGTCTTGTCTTGTCTTGTCTTGTCTTGTCTTGTCTTGTCTTGTCTTGTCTTGTCATGTCTTGTCTTGTCTTGTCTTGTCTTGTCTTGTGATGTCATGTCTTGTCTTGTGATGTCTTGTCTTGTCGTATCATGCCATGTCATACGTGTGTTGTGTTGTTTTGTCTTGTCTTATTTTGTCTTGTCATGTCTTATCTTGTCTTGTCTTGTCTTGTCTTGTCTTGTCTTGTCATGTCGTGTGTTGTGTTGTTTTGTCTTGTCTTGTATTATCTTGTCTTGTCTTGTTTTGTCTTGTCTTGTCTTGTCTTGTCATGTCATGCCATGTCATACGTGTGTTGTGTTGTTTTGTCTTGTCTTGTCTTGTCTTGTCCTGTCCTGTCGTGTGTTGTGTTGTTTTGTCTTGTCTTGTGTTGTTTTGTCGTGTCATGTCTTGTCTTGTCTTGTCCTGTCCTGTCGTGTGTTGTGTTGTTTTGTCTTGTCTTGTCTTGTCATGTCATGTCATGTCGAGTCTTGTGTTGCTTTGTCTTGTCTTGTCTTGTCTTGTCATGTCGTGTGTTGTGTTGTTTTGTCTTGTCTTGTATTGTCTTGTCTTGTCTTGTCTTGTTTTGTCTTGTCTTGTCTTGTCTTGTCTTGTCTTGTCGTATCATGCCATGTCATACGTGTGTTGTGTTGTTTTGTCTTGTCTTATTTTGTCTTGTCATGTCTTATCTTGTCTTGTCTTGTCTTGTCTTGTCTTGTCTTGTCATGTCGTGTGTTGTGTTGTTTTGTCTTGTCTTGTATTATCTTGTCTTGTCTTGTTTTGTCTTGTCTTGTCTTGTCTTGTCATGTCATGCCATGTCATACGTGTGTTGTGTTGTTTTGTCTTGTCTTGTCTTGTCTTGTCCTGTCCTGTCGTGTGTTGTGTTGTTTTGTCTTGTCTTGTGTTGTTTTGTCGTGTCATGTCTTGTCTTGTCTTGTCCTGTCCTGTCGTGTGTTGTGTTGTTTTGTCTTGTCTTGTCTTGTCATGTCATGTCATGTCGTGTCTTGTGTTGCTTTGTCTTGTCTTGTCTTGTCTTGTCTTGTCTTGTCATGTCTTGTCTTGTCTTGTATTGTCTTGTCTTGTCTTGTCTTGTTTTGTCTTATCTTGTCTTGTCTTGTCTTGTCATGTCCTGTCCTGTCGTGTGTTGTGTTGTTTTGTCTTGTCTTGTGTTGTTTTGTCGTGTCATGTCTTGTCTTGTCTTGTCCTGTCCTGTCGTGTGTTGTGTTGTTTTGTCTTGTCTTGTCTTGTCATGTCATGTCATGTCGTGTGTTGTGTTGTTTTGTCTTGTCTTATCTTGTCTTGTCTTGTCTTGTCTTGTCTTGTCTTGTCATGTCGTATGTTGTGTTGTTTTGTCTTGTGTTGCTTTGTCTTGTCTTGTCTTGTCATGTCGTGTGTTGTGTTGTTTTGTCTTGTCTTGTTGTGTATTGTCATGTCTTATATTGTCTTGTCTTGTCTTGTCATGTCATGTCATGTCGTGTGTTGTGTTGTCTTGTCTTGTTTTGTCTTGTCATGTCATGTCATGTCTTGTCTTGTCTTGTCTTGTCTTGTTTTGTCTTGTCATGTCTTGTCTTGTCTTGTCTTGTTTTGTCTTGTCATGTCTTTACTTGTGATGTCATGTCGTGTGTTGTGTTGTTTTGTCTTGTCTTGTTTTGTCTTGTCCTGTCTTGTCTTGTCATGTCATGTCATGTGTTGTGTTGTGTTGTTTTGTCTTGTCTTGTCTTGTCTTGTCTTGTCTTGCCTTATCTTGCCTTGTCTTGTCTTGTCTTGTCTTGTCTTGTCTTGTCTTGTCTTGTCTTGTCATGTCTTGTCATGTCTTGTCTTGTCTTGTCTTGTCTTGTCATGTCATGTCGTGTCTTGTGTTGCTTTGTCTTGTCTTGTCTTGTCTTGTCTTGTCTTGTCTTGTCTTGTCTTGTCTTGTCTTGTCTTGTCTTGTCTTGTCTTGTCTTGTCTTGTCTTGTCTTGTCTTGTCTTGTCTTGTCTTGTCTTGTCTTGTCTTGTCTTGTCTTGTCTTGTCTTGTCTTGTCTTGTCTTGTCTTGTCTTGTCTTGTCTTGTCTTGTGATGTCATGTCGTGTGTTGTGTTGTTTTGTCTTGTCTTGTCTTGTCTTGTCTTGTGATGTCATGTCGTGTGTTGTGTTGTGTTGTTTTGTTTTGTCTTGTCTTGTCTTGTCTTGTGATGTCATGTCTTGTCTTGTCTTGTCTTGTCTTGTCTTGTCTTGTCTTGTCTTGTCTTGTCTTGTCATGTCTTGTCTTGTCTTGTCTTGTCTTGTCTTGTCTTGTCTTGTCTTGTCTTGTCTTGCCTTATCTTGCCTTGTCTTGTCTGGTCTTGTCTTGTCCTGTCCTGTCCTGTCTTGTCTTGTCTTGTCATGTCATGTCTTGTCTTGTCTTGTCTTGTCTTGTCTTGTCTTGTCGTGTGTTGTGTTGTTTTGTCTTGTCTTATATTGTCTTGTCATGTCATGTCATGTCGTGTGTTGTGTTGTGTTGTCTTGTCTTATATTGTCTTGTCTTGTCTTGTCATGTCATGTCGTGTGTTGTGTTGTTTTGTCTTGTCTTGTCTTCTCCTTGTCTTGTCTAGTCTTGTCTTGTCTTGTCTTGTCTTGTCTTGTCTTGTCTTGTCTTGTCTTGTCTTGTCTTGTTTTGTCTTGTCATGTCATGTCTTGTCTTGTCTTGTCTTGTCTTGTCTTGTCTTGTCTTGTCGTGTGTTGTGTTGTTTTGTCTTGTCTTATATTGTCTTGTCATGTCATGTCATGTCGTGTGTTGTGTTGTGTTGTCTTGTCTTATATTGTCTTGTCTTGTCTTGTCTTGTCATGTCATGTCATGTCATGTCGTGTGTTGTGTTGTTTTGTCTTGTCTTGTCTTCTCCTTGTCTTGTCTAGTCTTGTCTTGTCTTGTCATGTCATGTCGTATGTTGTGTTGTTTTGTCTTGTGCTGCTTTGTCCTGTCTTGTCTTGTCTTGTCATGTCGTGTGTTGTGTTGTTTTGTCTTGTCTTGTTGTGTATTGTCATGTCTTATATTGTCTTGTCTTGTCTTGTCATGTCATGTCATGTCGTGTGTTGTGTTGTGTTGTCTTGTCTTATATTGTCTTGTCTTGTCTTGTCATGTCATGTCATGTCATGTCGTGTGTTGTGTTGTTTTGTCTTGTCTTGTCTTCTCCTTGTCTTGTCTAGTCTTGTCTTGTCTTGTCTTGTCTTGTCTTGTCTTGTCTTGTCTTGTCTTGTCTTGTCTTGTCTTGTCTTGTCTTGTCTTGTCTTGTTTTGTCTTGTCTTGTCTTGTGTTGCTTTGTCTTGTCTTGTCATGTCATGTGTTGCGTTGTGTTGTTTTGTCTTGTCTTGTCATGTCATGTCATGTCGTGTCTTGTGTTGCTCTGTCTTGTCTTTTCATGTCGTGTGTTGTGTTGTTTTGTCTTATCTTGTTGTGTATTGTCATGTCTTATATTGTCTTGTCTTGTCTTGTCTTGTCATGTCATGTCATGTCGTGTGTTGTGTTGTTTTTTCTTGTCATGTCATGTCTTGTCTTGTCTTGTCTTGTCATGTCTTGTCATGTCATGTCTTGTCTTGTCTTGTCTTGTCTTGTCTTGTCTTGTCTTGTCTTGTCTTGTCTTGTCTTGTCTTGTCTTGTCTTGTCTTGTCTTGTCTTGTCTTGTTTTGTCTTGTCATGTCTTGTCTTGTCTTGTCTTTTCTTGTCTTGTTTTGTCTTGTCATGTCTTGTCTTGACTTGTCTTGTCTTGTCTTGTCTTGTCTTGTCTTGTCTTGTCTTGTCTTGTCTTGTCTTGTCTTGTCTTGTCTTGTCTTGTCTTGTCTTGTCTTGTCTTGTCTTGTCTTGTCTTGTCTTGTCTTGTCTTGTCTTGTCTTGTCTTGTCTTGTCTTGTCTTGTCTTGTCTTGTCTTGTCTTGTCTTGTCTTGTCTTGTCTTGTCTTGTCTTGTCTTGTCTTGTCTTGTCTTGTCTTGTCTTGTCTTGTCTTGTCTTGTTTTGTCTTGTCTTGTCTTGTCTTGTTTTATGTTGTCTTGTCTTGTCTTGTCATGTAATGTCATGTCGTGTGTTGTGTTGTTTTGTCTTGTCTTGTCTTATATTGTCTTGTCTTGTCTTGTGATGTCATGTCGTGTGTTGTGTTGTTTTGTCTTGTCTTGTTTTGTCTTGTCTTGTTTTGTCTTGTCTTGTCTTGTCTTGTCTTGTCTTGTCTTGTCTTGTCTTGTCTTGTCTTGTCTTGTCTTGTCTTGTCTTGCCTTATCTTGCCTTGTCTTGTCTTGTCTGGTCTGGTCTTGTCTTGTCTTGTCTTGTCTTGTCATGTCTTGTCTTGTCTTGTTTTGTCTTGTCTTGTATTGTCTTGTTTTCTCATGTAATGTCATGTCGTGTGTTGTGTTGTTTTGTCGTGTCATGTCTTGTCTTGTCTTGTCCTGTCCTGTCGTGTGTTGTGTTGTTTTGTCTTGTCTTGTCATGTCATGTCATGTCGTGTCTTGTGTTGCTTTGTCTTGTCTTGTCTTGTCTTGTCATGTCGTGTGTTGTGTTGTTTTGTCTTGTCTTGTTGTGTATTGTCATGTCTTATATTGTCTTGTCTTGTCTTGTCTTGTCATGTCATGTCATGTCGTGTGTTGTGTTGTTTTGTCTTGACTTGTTTTGTCTTGTCATGTCATGTCTTGTCTTGTCTTGTTTTGTCTTGTCATGTCTTGTCTTGTCTTGTCTTGTCTTGTCTTGTGTTGTCTTGTCTTGTCTTGTCTTGTCTTGTCTTGTCGTGTCTTGTCTTGTCTAGTCTTGTCTTGTCTTGTCTTGTCTTGTCTTGTGTTGCTTTGTCTTGTCTTGTCATGTCGTGTGTTGTGTTGTTTTGTCTTGTCTTGTTGTGTATTGTCATGTCTTTTATTGTCTTGTCTTGTCTTGTCATGTCATGTAATGTCATGTCGTGTCGTGTGTTGTGTTGTTTTGTATTGTCTTGTCTTCTCCTTGTCTTGTCTAGTCTTGTCTTGTCTTGTCTTGTCTTGTCTTGTCTTGTCTTGTCTTGTCTTGTCTTGTCATGTCGTGTGTTGTGTTGTTTTGTCTTGTCTTGTTGTGTATTGTCATGTCTTTTATTGTCTTGTCTTGTCTTGTTTTGTCATGTAATGTCATGTCGTGTGTTGTGTTGTTTTGTCTTGTCTTGTCTTGTCTTGTCTTGTCTTGTCTTGTCTTGTCTTGTCTTGTGTTGCTTTGTCTTGTCTTGTCATGTCATGTGTTGCGTTGTGTTGTTTTGTCTTGTCTTGTCATGTCATGTCATGTCGTGTCTTGTGGTGCTTTGTCTTGTCTTGTCATGTGTTGTGTTGTTTTGTCTTGTCTTGTTGTGTATTGTCATGTCTTATATTGTCTTGTCTTGTCTTGTCTTGTCATGTCATGTCATGTCATGTCGTGTGTTGTGTTGTTTTTTCTTGTCATGTCATGTCTTGTCTTGTCTTGTCTTGTCTTGTCATGTCTTGTCAGGTCATGTCTTGTCTTGTCTTGTCTTGTCTTGTCTTGTCTTGTCTTGTCTTGTCTTGTCTTGTCTTGTCTTGTCTTGTCTTGTCTTGTCTTGTCTTGTCTTGTCTTCTCTTGTCTTGTCTTGTCTTGTCTTGTTTTGTCTTGTCTTGTCTTGTCTTGTTTTGTCTTGTCTTGTCTTGTTTTGTCTTGTCATGTCTTGTCTTGTCTTGTCTTGTCTTGTCTTGTTTTGTCATGTCTTGTCTTGACTTGACTTGTCTTGTCTTGTCTTGTCTTGTCTTGTCTTGTCTTGTCTTGTCTTGTCTTGTCTTGTCTTGTCTTGTCTTGTCTTGTCTTGTCTTGTCTTGTTTTGTCTTGTCTTGTCTTGTCTTGTTTTGTCTTGTCTTGTCTTGTCTTGTTTTGTCTTGTCATGTCTTGTCTTGTCTTGTCATGTAATGTCATGTCGTGTATTGTGTTGTTTTGTCTTGTCTTGTCTTCTCCTTGTCTTGTCTTGTCTTGTCGTGTGTTGTGTTGTTTTGTCTTGTCTTGTCTTATATTGTCTTGTCTTGTCTTGTGATGTCATGTCGTGTGTTGTGTTGTTTTGTCTTGTCTTGTTTTGTCTTGTCCTGTCTTGTCTTGTCATGTCATGTCATGTGTTGTGTTGTGTTGTTTTGTCTTGTCTTGTCTTGTCTTGTCTTGTCTTGTCTTGTCTTGTCTTGCCTTATCTTGCCTTGTCTTGTCTTGTCTTGTCTTGTCTTGTCTTGTCTTGCCTTATCTTGCCTTGTCTTGTCTTGTCTGGTCTGGTCTTGTCTTGTCTTGTCTTGTCTTGTCTTGTTTTATGTTGTCTTGTCTTGTCTTGTCATGTAATGTCATGTCGTGTCGTGTGTTGTGTTGTTTTGTATTGTCTTGTCTTCTCCTTGTCTTGTCTAGTCTTGTCTTGTCTTGTCTTGTCTTGTCTTGTCTTGTCTTGTCATGTCGTGTGTTGTGTTGTTTTGTCTTGTCTTGTTGTGTATTGTCATGTCTTTTATTGTCTTGTCTTGTCTTGTTTTGTCATGTAATGTCATGTCGTGTGTTGTGTTGTTTTGTCTTGTCTTGTCTTCTCCTTGTCTTGTCTAGTCCTGTCTTGTCTTGTCTTGTCTTGTCTTGTCTTGTCTTGTCTTGTCTTGTCTTGTCATGTCTTATATTGTCTTGTCTTGTCTTGTCATTTCGTGTGTTGTGTTGTTTTGTCTTGTCTTGTTGTGTATTGTCATGTCTTATATTGTCTTGTCTTGTCTTGTCTTGTCATGTCATGTCATGTCATGTCGTGTGTTGTGTTGTTTTGTCTTGTCTTGTCTTGTCTTGTCTTGTCTTGTCTTGTCTTGTCTTGTCTTGTCTTGTCTTGTCTTGTCTTGTCTTGTCTTGTCTTGTCTTGTCTTGTCTTGTCTTGTCTTGTCTTGTCTTGTCTTGTCTTGTCTTGTCTTGTCTTGTCTTGTCTTGTCTTGTCTTGTCTTGTCTTGTCTTGTCTTGTCTTGTCTTGTCTTGTCTTGTCTTGTCTTGTCTTGTCTTGTCTTGTCTTGTCTTGTCTTGTCTTGTCTTGTCTTGTCTTGTCTTGTCTTGTCTTGTCTTGTCTTGTCTTGTCATGTCTTATATTGTCTTGTCTTGTCTTGTCATGTCGTGTGTTGTGTTGTTTTGTCTTGTCTTGTTGTGTATTGTCATGTCTTATATTGTCTTGTCTTGTCTTGTCATGTCATGTCAAGTCATGTCGTGTGTTGTGTTGTTTTGTCTTGTCTTGTCTTCTCCTTGTCTTGTCTAGTCTTGTCGTGTCTTGTCTTGTCTTGTGTTGCTTTGTCTTGTCTTGTCATGTCATGTGTTGCGTTGTGTTGTTTTGTCTTGTCTTGTCTTGTCTTGTCTTGTCCTGTCCTGTCCTGTCTTGTCTTGTCTTGGCATGTCATGTCATGTCATGTCGTGTGTTGTGTTGTCTTGTCTTGTTTTGTCATGTCTTATCTTGTCTTGTCATGTCATGTCTTTTCTTGTCTTGTCTTGTCTTGTCTTGTCTTGTCTTGTCATGTCTTGTCTTGTCTTGTCATGTCTTGCCTTGTCTTGTCATGTCTTATATTGTGTTGTCTTGTTTTGTCTTGTCTTGTCTTGTTTTGTCTTGTGTTGAATTGTCTTGTCTTGTCTTGTCATGTCGTGTGTTGTGTTGTTTTGTCTTGTCTTGTTGTGTATTGTCATGTCTTATATTGTCTTGTCTTGTCTTCTCATGTCATGTCATGTCATGTCGTGTGTTGTGTTGTTTTGTCTTGTCTTGTCTTCTCCTTGTCTTGTCTAGTCTTGTCTTGTCTTGTCTTGTCTTGTCTTGTCTTGTGTTGCTTTGTCTTGTCTTGTCATGTCATGTCTTGCGTTGTGTTGTTTTGTCTTGTCTTGTCTTGTCTTGTCCTGTCCTGTCCTGTCTTGTCTTGTCTTGGCATGTCATGTCATGTCATGTCGTGTGTTGTGTTGTCTTGTCTTGTTTTGTCATGTCTTATCTTGTCTTGTCATGTCATGTCTTTTCTTGTCTTGTCTTGTCTTGTCTTGTCTTGTCTTGTCATGTCTTGTCTTGTCTTGTCATGTCTTGCCTTGTCTTGTCATGTCTTATATTGTGTTGTCTTGTTTTGTCTTGTCTTGTCTTGTTTTGTCTTGTGTTGAATTGTCTTGTCTTGTCATGTCGTGTGTTGTGTTGTCTTGTCTTGTCTAGTCTTGTCTTGTCTTGTCTTGTCTTGTCTTGTGTTGCTTTGTCTTGTCTTGTCATGTCGTGTGTTGTGTTGTTTTGTCTTGTCTTGTTGTGTATTGTCATGTCTTTTATTGTCTTGTCTTGTCTTGTCTTGTCATGTCATGTAATGTCATGTCGTGTCGTGTGTTGTGTTGTTTTGTATTGTCTTGTCTTCTCCTTGTCTTGTCTAGTCTTGTCTTGTCTTGTCTTGTCATGTCGTGTGTTGTGTTGTTTTGTCTTGTCTTGTTGTGTATTGTCATGTCTTTTATTGTCTTGTCTTGTCTTGTTTTGTCATGTAATGTCATGTCGTGTGTTGTGTTGTTTTGTCTTGTCTTGTCTTGTCTTGTCTTGTCTTGTATTGCTTTGTCTTGTCTTGTCATGTCATGTGTTGCGTTGTGTTGTTTTGTCTTGTCTTGTCATGTCATGTCATGTCGTGTCTTGTGTTGCTTTGTCTTGTCTTGTCATGTCGTGTGTTGTGTTGTTTTGTCTTGTCATGTCGTGTGTTGTGTTGTTTTTTCTTGTCATGTCATGTCTTGTCTTGTCTTGTCTTGTCATGTCTTGTCATGTCATGTCTTGTCTTGTCTTGTCATGTCATGTCTTGTCTTGTCTTGTCTTGTCATGTCTTGTCATGTCATGTCTTGTCTTGTCTTGTCTTGTCTTGTCTTGTCTTGTCTTGTCTTGTCTTGTCTTGTCTTGTCTTGTCTTGTCTTGTCTTGTCTTGTCTTGTCTTGTCTTGTCTTGTCTTGTCTTGTCTTGTCTTGTCTTGTCTTGTCTTGTCTTGTCTTGTCTTGTCTTGTCTTGTCTTGTCTTGTCTTGTCTTGTCTTGTTTTGTCTTGTCTTGTCTTGTCTTGTCTTGTTTTGTCTTGTCTTGTCTTGATTTGTCTTGTCATGTCTTGTCTTGTCTTGTCTTGTCTTGTCTTGTTTTGTCTTGTCATGTCTTGTCTTGACTTGTCTTGTCTTGTCTTGTCTTGTCTTGTCTTGCCTTGTCTTGTCTTGTCTTGTCTTGTCTTGTCTTGTCTTGTCTTGTCTTGTCTTGTCTTGTCTTGTCTTGTCTTGTCTTGTCTTGTCTTGTCTTGTCTTGTCTTGTCTTGTCTTGTCTTGTCTTGTCTTGTCTTGTCTTGTCTTGTCTTGTCTTGTCTTGTCTTGTCTTGTCTTGTCTTGTCTTGTCTTGTCTTGTCTTGTCTTGTCTTGTCTTGTCTTGTCTTGTCTTGTTTTGTCTTGTCTTGTCTTGTCTTGTTTTATGTTGTCTTGTCTTGTCTTGTCATGTAATGTCATGTCGTGTGTTGTGTTGTTTTGTCTTGTCTTGTCTTATATTGTCTTGTCTTGTCTTGTGATGTCATGTCGTGTGTTGTGTTGTTTTGTCTTGTCTTGTTTTGTCTTGTCCTGTCTTGTCTTGTCATGTCATGTCATGTGTTGTGTTGTGTTGTCTTGTCTTGTCTTGTCTTGTCTTGTCTTGTCTTGTCTTGTCTTGTCTTGTCTTGTCTTGTCTTGCCTTATCTTGCCTTGTCTTGTCTTGTCTGGTCTGGTCTTGTCTTGTCTTGTCTTGTCTTGTCTTGTCTTGTCTTGTCTAGTCTTGTCTTGTCTTGTCTTGTCTTGTGTTGCTTTGTCTTGTCTTGTCATGTCGTGTGTTGTGTTGTTTTGTCTTGTCTTGTTGTGTATTGTCATGTCTTTTATTGTCTTGTCTTGTCTTGTCATGTCATGTTATGTCATGTCGTGTCGTGTGTTGTGTTGTTTTGTATTGTCTTGTCTTCTCCTTGTCTTGTCTAGTCTTGTCTTGTCTTGTCTTGTCTTGTCTTGTCTTGTCTTGTCTTGTCTTGTCTTGTCATGTCGTGTGTTGTGTTGTTTTGTCTTGTCTTGTTGTGTATTGTCATGTCTTTTATTGTCTTGTCTTGTCTTGTCATGTCATGTAATGTCATGTCGTGTCGTGTGTTGTGTTGTTTTGTATTGTCTTGTCTTCTCCTTGTCTTGTCTAGTCTTGTCTTGTCTTGTTGTGTATTGTCATGTCTTATATTGTCTTGTCTTGTCTTGTCTTGTCATGTCATGTCATGTCGTGTGTTGTGTTGTTTTGTCTTGTCTTGTCTTCTAATTGTCTTGTCTAGTCTTGTCTTGTCTTGTCTTGTCTTGTCTTGTCTTGTCTTGTCTTGTCTTGTCTTGTCTTGTCTTGTCTTGTCTTGTCTTGTCTTGTCTTGTCTTGTCTTGTCTTGTCTTGTCTTGTCTTGTCTTGTCTTGTCTTGTCTTGTCTTGTCTTGTCTTGTCTTGTCTTGTCTTGTCTTGTCTTGTTTTCTCATGTAATGTCATGTCGTGTGTTGTGTTGTTTTGTCTTGTCTTGTGTTGTTTTGTCGTGTCATGTCTTGTCTTGTCTTGTCCTGACCAGTCGTGTGTTGTGTTGTTTTGTCTTGTCTTGTCATGTCATGTCATGTCGTGTCTTGTGTTGCTTTGTCTTGTCTTGTCTTGTCTTGTCATGTCGTGTGTTGTGTTGTTTTGTCTTGTCTTGTTGTGTATTGTCATGTCTTATATTGTCTTGTCTTGTCTTGTCTTGTCATGTCATGTCATGTCGTGTCTTGTCTTGTGTTGTCTTGTCTTGTCTTGTCTTGTCATGTCATGTCATGTCGTGTCTTGTCTTGTGTTGTCTTGTCTTGTCTTGTCTTGTCTTGTCTTGTCTTGTCTTGTCTTGTCTTGTCTAGTCTTGTCTTGTCTTGTCTTGTCTTGTCTTGTGTTGCTTTGTCTTGTCTTGTCATGTCGTGTGTTGTGTTGTTTTGTCTTGTCTTGTTGTGTATTGTCATGTCTTTTATTGTCTTGTCTTGTCTTGTCATGTCATGTAATGTCATGTCGTGTCGTGTGTTGTGTTGTTTTGTATTGTCTTGTCTTCTCCTTGTCTTGTCTAGTCTTGTCTTGTCTTGTCTTGTCTTGTCTTGTCTTGTCTTGTCTTGTCATGTCGTGTGTTGTGTTGTTTTGTCTTGTCTTGTTGTGTATTGTCATGTCTTTTATATTCTTGTCTTGTCTTGTTTTGTCATGTAATGTCATGTCGTGTGTTGTGTTGTTTTGTCTTGTCTTGTCTTCTCCTTGTCTTGTCTAGTCTTGTCTTGTCTTGTCTTGTCTTGTCTTGTCTTGTCTTGTCATGTCTTATATTGTCTTGTCTTGTCTTGTCATGTCGTGTGTTGTGTTGTTTTGTCTTGTCTTGTTGTGTATTGTCATGTCTTATATTGTCTTGTCTTGTCTTGTCTTGTCATGTCATGTCATGTCGTGTGTTGTGTTGTTTTGTCTTGTCTTGTCTTCTAATTGTCTTGTCTAGTCTTGTCTTGTCTTGTCTTGTCTTGTCTTGTCTTGTCTTGTCTTGTCTTGTCTTGTCTTGTCTTGTCTTGTCTTGTCTTGTCTTGTCTTGTCTTGTCTTGTCTTGTCTTGTCTTGTCTTGTCTTGTCTTGTCTTGTCTTGTCTTGTCTTGTCTTGTCTTGTCTTGTCTTGTCTTGTCTTGTCATGGCTTATATTGTCTTGTCTTGTCTTGTCATGTCGTGTGTTGTGTTGTTTTGTCTTGTCTTGTTGTGTATTGTCATGTCTTATATTGTCTTGTCTTGTCTTGTCATGTCATGTCAAGCCATGTCGTGTGTTGTGTTGTTTTGTCTTGTCTTGTCTTCTCCTTGTCTTGTCTAGTCTTGTCTTGTCTTGTGTTGCTTTGTCTTGTCATGTCATGTGTTGCGTTGTGTTGTTTTGTCTTGTCTTGTCTTGTCTTGTCCTGTCCTGTCCTGTCTTGTCTTGTCTTGGCATGTCATGCCATGTCATGTCATGTCGTGTGTTGTGTTGTCTTGTCTTGTCTTGTCTTGTCTTGTCATGTCTTATATTGTCTTGTCTTGTCTTGTCATGTCGTGTGTTGTGTTGTTTTGTCTTGTCTTGTTGTGTATTGTCATGTCTTATATTGTCTTGTCATGTCATGTCATGTCATGTCGTGTGTTGTGTTGTTTTGTCTTGTCTTGTCTTCTCCTTGTCTTGTCTAGTCTTGTCTTGTCTTGTCTTGTCTTGTCTTGTCTTGTCTTGTCTTGTGTTGCTTTGTCTTGTCTTGTCTTGTCTTGTCTTGTCTTGTCTTGTCTTGTGTTGCTTTGTCTTGTCGTGTGTTGTGTTGTTTTGTCTTGTCTTGTCTTCTCCTTGTCTTGTCTAGTCTTGTCTTGTCTTGTCTTGTCTTGTCTTGTCTTGTCTTGTCTTGTCTTGTCTTGTCTTGTCTTGTCTTGTCTTGTCTTGTCTTGTCTTGTCTTGTCTTGTCTTGTCTTGTCTTGTCTTGTCTTGTCATGTCTTATATTGTCTTGTCTTGTCTTGTCATGTCGTGTGTTGTGTTGTTTTGTCTTGTCTTGTTGTGTATTGTCATGTCTTATATTGTCTTGTCTTGTCTTGTCATGTCATGTCAAGTCATGTCGTGTGTTGTGTTGTTTTGTCTTGTCTTGTCTTCTCCTTGTCTTGTCTAGTCTTGTCGTGTCTTGTCTTGTCTTGTGTTGCTTTGTCTTGTCTTGTCATGTCATGTGTTGCGTTGTGTTGTTTTGTCTTGTCTTGTCTTGTCTTGTCTTGTCCTGTCCTGTCCTGTCTTGTCTTGTCTTGGCATGTCATGCCATGTCATGTCATGTCGTGTGTTGTGTTGTCTTGTCTTGTCTTGTCTTGCCATGTCTTATATTGTCTTGTCTTGTCTTGTCATGTCGTGTGTTGTGTTGTTTTGTCTTGTCTTGTTGTGTATTGTCATGTCTTATATTGTCTTGTCTTGTCTTCTCATGTCATGTCATGTCATGTCGTGTGTTGTGTTGTTTTGTCTTGTCTTGTCTTCTCCTTGTCTTGTCTAGTCTTGTCTTGTCTTGTCTTGTCTTGTCTTGTCTTGTGTTGCTTTGTCTTGTCTTGTCATGTCATGTCTTGCGTTGTGTTGTTTTGTCTTGTCTTGTCTTGTCTTGTCCTGTCCTGTCCTGTCTTGTCTTGTCTTGGCATGTCATGTCATGTCATGTCGTGTGTTGTGTTGTCTTGTCTTGTTTTGTCATGTCTTATCTTGTCTTGTCATGTCATGTCTTGTCTTGTCTTGTCTTGTCTTGTCTTGTCTTGTCATGTCTTGTCTTGTCTTGTCATGTCTTGCCTTGTCTTGTCATGTCTTATATTGTGTTGTCTTGTTTTGTCTTGTCTTGTCTTGTTTTGTCTTGTGTTGCTTTGTCTTGTCTTGTCATGTCGTGTGTTGTGTTGTCTTGTCTTGTCTAGTCTTGTCTTGTCTTGTCTTGTCTTGTCTTGTGTTGCTTTGTCTTGTCTTGTCATGTCGTGTGTTGTGTTGTTTTGTCTTGTCTTGTTGTGTATTGTCATGTCTTTTATTGTCTTGTCTTGTCTTGTCTTGTCATGTCATGTAATGTCATGTCGTGTCGTGTGTTGTGTTGTTTTGTATTGTCTTGTCTTCTCCTTGTCTTGTCTAGTCTTGTCTTGTCTTGTCTTGTCTTGTCTTGTCTTGTCTTGTCTTGTCTTGTCTTGTCATGTCGTGTGTTGTGTTGTTTTGTCTTGTCTTGTTGTGTATTGTCATGTCTTTTATTGTCTTGTCTTGTCTTGTTTTGTCATGTAATGTCATGTCGTGTGTTGTGTTGTTTTGTCTTGTCTTGTCTTGTCTTGCCTTGTCTTGTATTGCTTTGTCTTGTCTTGTCATGTCATGTGTTGCGTTGTGTTGTTTTGTCTTGTCTTGTCATGTCATGTCATGTCGTGTCTTGTGTTGCTTTGTCTTGTCTTGTCATGTCGTGTGTTGTGTTGTTTTGTCTTGTCTTGTTGTGTATTGTCATGTCTTATATTGTCTTGTCTTGTCTTGTCTTGTCATGTCATGTCATGTCATGTCGTGTGTTGTGTTGTTTTTTCTTGTCATGTCATGTCTTGTCTTGTCTTGTCTTGTCTTGTCATGTCTTGTCATGTCATGTCTTGTCTTGTCTTGTCTTGTCTTGTCTTGTCTTGTCTTGTCTTGTCTTGTCTTGTCTTGTCTTGTCTTGTCTTGTCTTGTCTTGTCTTGTCTTGTCTTGTCTTGTCTTGTCTTGTCTTGTCTTGTCTTGTCTTGTCTTGTCTTGTCTTGTCTTGTCTTGTCTTGTCTTGTCTTGTCTTGTCTTGTCTTGTCTTGTTTTGTCTTGTCTTGTCTTGTCTTGTCTTGTTTTGTCTTGTCTTGTCTTGTTTTGTCTTGTCATGTCTTGTCTTGTCTTGTCTTGTCTTGTCTTGTTTTGTCTTGTCATGTCTTGTCTTGACTTGTCTTGTCTTGTCTTGTCTTGTCTTGTCTTGTCTTGTCTTGTCTTGTCTTGTCTTGTCTTGTCTTGTCTTGTCTTGTCTTGTCTTGTCTTGTCTTGTCTTGTCTTGTCTTGTCTTGTCTTGTCTTGTCTTGTCTTGTCTTGTCTTGTCTTGTCTTGTCTTGTCTTGTCTTGTCTTGTCTTGTCTTGTCTTGTCTTGTCTTGTCTTGTCTTGTCTTGTCTTGTCTTGTCTTGTTTTGTCTTGTCTTGTCTTGTCTTGTTTTATGTTGTCTTGTCTTGTCTTGTCATGTAATGTCATGTCGTGTCATGTCGTGTGTTGTGTTGTTTTGTCTTGTCTTGTCTTCTCCTTGTCTTGTCTTGTCATGTCGTGTGTTGTGTTGTTTTGTCTTGTCTTGTCTTATATTGTCTTGTCTTGTCTTGTGATGTCATGTCGTGTGTTGTGTTGTTTTGTCTTGTCTTGTTTTGTCTTGTCCTGTCTTGTCTTGTCATGTCATGTCATGTGTTGTGTTGTGTTGTTTTGTCTTGTCTTGTCTTGTCTTGTCTTGTCTTGTCTTGTCTTGTCTTGTCTTGTCTTGTCTTGTCTTGCCTTATCTTGCCTTGTCTTGTCTTGTCTGGTCTGGTCTTGTCTTGTCTTGTCTTGTCTTGTCATGTCTTGTCTTGTCTTGTTTTGTCTTGTCTTGTATTGTCTTGTTTTCTCATGTAATGTCATGTCGTGTGTTGTGTTGTTTTGTCTTGTCTTGTGTTGTTTTGTCGTGTCATGTCTTGTCTTGTCTTGTCCTGACCAGTCGTGTGTTGTGTTGTTTTGTCTTGTCTTGTCATGTCATGTCATGTCGTGTCTTGTGTTGCTTTGTCTTGTCTTGTCATGTCGTGTGTTGTGTTGTTTTGTCTTGTCTTGTTGTGTATTGTCATGTCTTATATTGTCTTGTCTTGTCTTGTCTTGTCATGTCATGTCATGTCGTGTCTTGTCTTGTGTTGTCTTGTCTTGTCTTGTCTTGTCTTGTCTTGTCTTGTCTTGTCTTGTCTTGTCTAGTCTTGTCTTGTCTTGTCTTGTCTTGTCTTGTGTTGCTTTGTCTTGTCTTGTCATGTCGTGTGTTGTGTTGTTTTGTCTTGTCTTGTTGTGTATTGTCATGTCTTTTATTGTCTTGTCTTGTCTTGTCATGTCATGTAATGTCATGTCGTGTCGTGTGTTGTGTTGTTTTGTATTGTCTTGTCTTCTCCTTGTCTTGTCTAGTCTTGTCTTGTCTTGTCTTGTCTTGTCTTGTCTTGTCTTGTCTTGTCTTGTCTTGTCTTGTCTTGTCATGTCGTGTGTTGTGTTGTTTTGTCTTGTCTTGTTGTGTATTGTCATGTCTTTTATATTCTTGTCTTGTCTTGTTTTGTCATGTAATGTCATGTCGTGTGTTGTGTTGTTTTGTCTTGTCTTGTCTTCTCCTTGTCTTGTCTAGTCTTGTCTTGTCTTGTCTTGTCTTGTCTTGTCTTGTCTTGTCATGTCTTATATTGTCTTGTCTTGTCTTGTCATGTCGTGTGTTGTGTTGTTTTGTCTTGTCTTGTTGTGTATTGTCATGTCTTATATTGTCTTGTCTTGTCTTGTCTTGTCATGTCATGTCATGTCGTGTGTTGTGTTGTTTTGTCTTGTCTTGTCTTCTAATTGTCTTGTCTAGTCTTGTCTTGTCTTGTCTTGTCTTGTCTTGTCTTGTCTTGTCTTGTCTTGTCTTGTCTTGTCTTGTCTTGTCTTGTCTTGTCTTGTCTTGTCTTGTCTTGTCTTGTCTTGTCTTGTCTTGTCTTGTCTTGTCTTGTCTTGTCTTGTCTTGTCTTGTCTTGTCTTGTCTTGTCTTGTCTTGTCTTGTCTTGTCTTGTCTTGTCTTGTCTTGTCTTGTCTTGTCTTGTCTTGTCTTGTCTTGTCTTGTCTTGTCTTGTCTTGTCTTGTCTTGTCTTGTCTTGTCTTGTCATGTCTTATATTGTCTTGTCTTGTCTTGTCATGTCGTGTGTTGTGTTGTTTTGTCTTGTCTTGTTGTGTATTGTCATGTCTTATATTGTCTTGTCTTGTCTTGTCATGTCATGTCAAGTCATGTCGTGTGTTGTGTTGTTTTGTCTTGTCTTGTCTTCTCCTTGTCTTGTCTAGTCTTGTCTTGTCTTGTCTTGTCTTGTGTTGCTTTGTCTTGTCTTGTCATGTCATGTGTTGCGTTGTGTTGTTTTGTCTTGTCTTGTCTTGTCTTGTCCTGTCCTGTCCTGTCTTGTCTTGTCTTGGCATGTCATGCCATGTCATGTCATGTCGTGTGTTGTGTTGTCTTGTCTTGTCTTGTCTTGTCATGTCTTATATTGTCTTGTCTTGTCTTGTCATGTCGTGTGTTGTGTTGTTTTGTCTTGTCTTGTTGTGTATTGTCATGTCTTATATTGTCTTGTCTTGTCTTGTCATGTCATGTCATGTCATGTCGTGTGTTGTGTTGTTTTGTCTTGTCTTGTCTTCTCCTTGTCTTGTCTAGTCTTGTCTTGTCTTGTCTTGTCTTGTCTTGTCTTGTGTTGCTTTGTCTTGTCTTGTCATGTCATGTCTTGCGTTGTGTTGTTTTGTCTTGTCTTGTCTTGTCTTGTCCTGTCCTGTCCTGTCTTGTCTTGTCTTGGCATGTCATGTCATGTCATGTCGTGTGTTGTGTTGTCTTGTCTTGTTTTGTCATGTCTTATCTTGTCTTGTCATGTCATGTCTTGTCTTGTCTTGTCTTGTCTTGTCTTGTCTTGTCTTGTCATGTCTTGTCTTGTCTTGTCATGTCTTGCCTTGTCTTGTCATGTCTTATATTGTGTTGTCTTGTTTTGTCTTGTCTTGTCTTGTTTTGTCTTGTGTTGCTTTGTCTTGTCTTGTCATGTCGTGTGTTGTGTTGTTTTGTCTTGTCTTGTTGTGTATTGTCATGTCTTTTATTGTCTTGTCTTGTCTTGTCATGTCATGTAATGTCATGTCGTGTGTTATGTTGTTTTGTCTTGTCTTGTCTTCTCCTTGTCTTGTCTAGTCTTGTCTTGTCTTGTCTTGTCTTGTCTTGTCTTGTCTTGTCTTGTCTTGTCTTGTCTTGTCATGTCTTATATTGTCTTGTCTTGTCTTGTCATGTCGTGTGTTGTGTTGTTTTGTCTTGTCTTGTTGTGTATTGTAATGTCTTATATTGTCTTGTCTTGTCTTGTCATGTCATGTCATGTCATGTCGTGTGTTGTGTTGTTTTGTCTTGTCTTGTCTTCTCCTTGTCTTGTCTAGTCTTGTCTTGTCTTGTCTTGTCTTGTCTTGTCTTGTCTTGTGTTGCTTTGTCTTGTCTTGTCAATTCATGTGTTGCGTTGTGTTGTTTTGTCTTGTCTTGTCATGTCATGTCATGTCGTGTCTTGTGTTGCTTTGTCTTGTCTTGTCATGTCGTGTGTTGTGTTGTTTTGTCTTGTCATGTCTTATATTGTCTTGTCTTGTGATGTCATGTCGTGTGTTGTGTTGTTTTGTCTTGTATTGTCTTGTCTTGTCTTGTCTTGTTTTGTCTTCTCTTGTCTTGTCTTGTCTTGTCTTGTCTTGTCATGTCATGTCATGTCATACGTGTGTTGTGTTGTTTTGTCTTGTCTTATTTTGTCTTGTCATGTCTTATCTTGTCTCGTCTTGTCTTGTCTTGTATTGTCTTGTCTTTTCTTGTCTTGTCTTGTCTTGTCTTGTCTTGTCCTGTCCTGTCCTGTCTTGTCTTGTCATGTCATGTCATGTCATGTCATGTCGTGTGTTGTGTTGTCTTGTATTGTTTTGTCATGTCTTATCTTGTCTTGTCTTGTCATGTCATGTCATGTGTTGTGTTGTGTTGTTTTGTCTTGTCTTGTCTTGTCATGTGATGTCATGTGTTGTGTTGTGTTGTTTTGTCTTGTCTTGTCTTGTCATGTCTTATATTGTCTTGTCTTGTCTTGTGTTGTGATGTCATGTCGTGTGTTGTGTTGTTTTGTCTTGTCTTGTCTTGTCTTGTCCTGTCCTGTCCTGTCCTGTCCTGTCCTGTCCTGTCTTGTCTTGTCTTGTCTTGTCTTGTCTCGTCTTGTCTTGTCTGGTCTTCTCCTGTCCTGACGTGTGTTGTGTTGTTTTGTCTTGTCTTGTTTTGTCTTGTCTTGCTTTTTCTTGTCATGTCTTATCTTGTCTTGTCTTGTCTTGTCCTGTCCTGTCGTGTGTTGTGTTGTTTTGTCTTGTCTTGTGTTGATTTGTCGTGTCATGTCTTGTCTTGTCTTGTCCTGTCCTGTCGTGTGTTGTGTTGTTTTGTCTTGTCTTGTCTTGTCATGTCATGTCATGTCGTGTCTTGTGTTGCTTTGTCTTGTCTTGTCTTGTCTTGTCTTGTCTTGTCTTGTCTTGTCATGTCGTGTGTTGTGTTGTTTTGTCTTGTCTTGTTTTGTCTTGTCTTGTCTTGTTTTGTCTTGTCTTGTCTTGTCTTGTCGTGTGATGCCATGTCATACGTGTGTTGTGTTGTTTTGTCTTGTCTTATTTTGTCTTGTCATGTCTTATCTTGTCTTGTCTTGTCTTGTCTTGTCTTGTCTTGTCATGTCGTGTGTTGTGTTGTTTTGTCTTGTCTTGTATTGTCTTGTCTTGTCTTGTTTTGTCTTGTCTTGTCTTGTCTTGTCATGTCATGTCATGCCATGTCATACGTGTGTTGTGTTGTTTTGTCTTGTCTTGTCCTGTCCTGTCGTGTGTTGTGTAGTTTTGTCTTGTCTTGTGTTGTTTTGTCGTGTCATGTCTTGTCTTGTCTTGTCCTGTCCTGTCGTGTGTTGTGTTGTTTTGTCTTGTCTTGTCTTGTCATGTCATGTCATGTCGTGTCTTGTGTTGCTTTGTCTTGTCTTGTCTTGTCATGTCTTGTCTTGTCTTGTCTTGTGTTGTCTTGTCTTGTCTTGTTTTGTCTTGTCTTGTCTTGTCTTGTCATGTCATACCATGCCATACGTGTGTTGTGTTGTTTTGTCTTGTCTTATTTTGTCTTGTCATGTCTTATCTTGTCTTGTCTTGTCTTGTCTTCTATTGTCTTGTCTTTTCTTGTCTTGTCTTGTCTTGTCTTGTCTTGTCTTGTCTTGTCTTGTCTTGTCTTGTCTTGTCTTGTCTTGTCTTGTCTTGTCTTGTCTTGTCTTGTCTTGTCTTGTCCTGTCCTGTCTTGTCTTGTCTTGGCATGTCATGCCATGTCATGTCGTGTGTTGTGTTGTCTTGTCTTGTTTTGTCGTGTCTTATCTTGTCTTGTCATGTCATGTCTTGTCTTGTCTTGTCTTGTCTTGTCTTGTCTTGTCTTGTCATGTCTTATCTTGTCTTGTCTTGTCTTGTCTTGTCTTGTCTTGTCTTGTCTTGTCTTGTCTTGTCTAGTCTTGTCTTGTCTTGTCTTGTCTTGTCTTGTCTTGTCTTGTCATGTCATGTCGTATGTTGCGTTGTTTTGTCTTGTGTTGCTTTGTCTTGTCTTGTCTTGTCATGTCGTGTGTTGTGTTGTTTTGTCTTGTCTTGTTGTGAATTGTCATGTCTTATATTGTCTTGTCTTGTCTTGTCATGTCATGTCGTGTCGTGTGTTGTGTTGTCTTGTCTTGTTTTGTCTTGTCATGTCATGTCTTGTCTTGTCTTGTCTTGTTTTGTCTTGTCATGTCTTGTCTTGTCTTGTCTTGTCTTGTCTTGTCTTGTCTTGTCTTGTCTTGTCTTGTCTTGTCTTGTCTTGTCTTGTCTTGTCTTGTCTTGTCTTGTCTTGTCTTGTCTTGTCTTGTCTTGTCTTGTCTTGTCTTGTCTTGTCTTGTCTTGTCTTGTCTTGTCTTGTCTTGTCTTGTCTTGTCTTGTCTTGTCTTGTCTTGTCTTGTCTTGTCTTGTCTTGTCTTGTCTTGTCTTGTCTTGTCTTGTCTTGTCTTGTCTTGTCTTGTCTTGTCTTGTCTTGTCTTGTCTTGTCTTGTCTTGTCTTGTCTTGTCTTGTCTTGTCTTGTCTTGTCTTGTCTTGTCTTGTCTTGTCTTGTCTTGTCTTGTCTTGTCTTGTCTTGTCTTGTCTTGTCTTGTCTTGTCTTGTCTTGTCTTGTCTTGTCTTGTCTTGTCTTGTCTTGTCTTGTCTTGTCTTGTCTTGTCTTGTCTTGTCTTGTCTTGTCTTGTCTTGTCTTGTCTTGTCTTGTCTTGTCTTGTCTTGTCTTGTCTTGTCTTGTCTTGTCTTGTCTTGTCTTGTCTTGTCTTGTCTTGTCTTGTCTTGTCTTGTCTTGTCTTGTCTTGTCATATCTTGTCATGTCTTGTCTTGTCTTGTCTTGTCCTGTCCTGTCGTGTGTTGTGTTGTTTTGTCTTGTCTTGTCATGTCATGTCCTGTCTTGTCTCGTCATGTCATGTCATGTGTTGTGTTGTGTTGTTTTGTCTTGTCTTGTCTTGTCTTGTCTTGTCTTGTCTTGTCTTGTCTTGTCTTGTCTTGCCTTATCTTGCCTTGTCTTGTCTTGTCTGGTCTTGTCTTGTCTTGTCTTGTCTTGTCTTGTCTTGTCTTGTCTTGTCTTGTCTTGTCTTGTCTTGTCTTGTCTTGTCTTGTCATATCTTGTCATGTCTTGTCTTGTCTTGTCTTGTCCTGTCCTGTCGTGTGTTGTGTTGTTTTGTCTTGTCTTGTCATGTCATGTCGAGTCTTGTGTTGCTTTGTCTTGTCTTGTCTTGTCTTGTCTTGTATTGTCTTGTCTTGTCTTGTCTTGTCTTGTCTTGTTTTGTCTTGTCTTGTCTTGTCTTGTCTTGTCTTGTCTTGTCTTGTCTTGTCTTGTCTTGTGATGTCATGTCGTGTGTTGTGTTGTTTTGTCTTGTCTTGTCTTGTCTTGTCTTGTGATGTCATGTGATGTCTTGTCATTTCTTGTCTTGTCTTGTCTTGTTTTGTCTTGTCATGTCATGTCTTGTCTTGTCTTGTCTTGTCTTGTCGTGTGTTGTGTTGTTTTGTCTTGTCTTGTTGTGTATTGTCATGTCTTATATTGTCTTGTCTTGTCTTGTCATGTCATGTCATGTCGTGTGTTGTGTTGTGTTGTCTTGTCTTATATTGTCTTGTCTTGTCTTGTCATGTCATGTCGTATGTTGTGTTGTTTTGTCTTGTACTGCTTTGTCCTGTCTTGTCTTGTCTTGTCTTGTCATGTCGTGTGTTGTGTTGTTTTGTCTTGTCTTGTTGTGTATTGCCATGTCTTATATTGTCTTGTCTTGTCTTGTCATGTCATGTCATGTCGTGTGTTGTGTTGTGTTGTCTTGTCTTATATTGTCTTGTCTTGTCTTGTCATGTCATGTCATGTCATGTCGTGTGTTGTGTTGTTTTGTCTTGTCTTGTCTTCTCCTTGTCTTGTCTAGTCTTGTCTTGTCTTGTCTTGTCTTGTCTTGTCTTGTCTTGTCTTGTCTTGTCTTGTCTTGTCTTGTCTTGTCTTGTCTTGTCTTGTCTTGTCTTGTCTTGTCTTGTCTTGTCTTGTCTTGTCTTGTCTTGTCTTGTCTTGTCTTGTCTTGTCTTGTCTTGTCTTGTCTTGTCTTGTCTTGTCTTGTCTTGTCTTGTCTTGTCTTGTGTTGCTTTGTCTTGTCTTGTCATGTCATGTGTTGCGTTGTGTTGTTTTGTCTTGTCTTGTCATGTCATGTCATGTCGTGTCTTGTGTTGCTTTGTCTTGTCTTGTCATGTCGTGTGTTGTGTTGTTTTGTCTTGTCTTGTCTTCTCCTTGTCTTGTCTAGTCTTGTCTTGTCTTGTCTTGTCTTGTCTTGTCTTGTCTTGTCTTGCCTTATCTTGCCTTGTCTTGTCTTGTCTGGTCTGGTCTTGTCTTGTCTTGTCTTGTCTTGTCATGTCTTGTCTTGTCTTGTTTTGTCTTGTCCTGTATTGTCTTGTTTTCTCATGTAATGTCATGTCGTGTGTTGTGTTGTTTTGTCTTGTCTTGTGTTGTTTTGTCGTGTCATGTCTTGTCTTGTCTTGTCCTGACCAGTCGTGTGTTGTGTTGTTTTGTCTTGTCTTGTCATGTCATGTCATGTCGTGTCTTGTGTTGCTTTGTCTTGTCTTGTCTTGTCTTGTCATGTCGTGTGTTGTGTTGTTTTGTCTTGTCTTGTTGTGTATTGTCATGTCTTATATTGTCTTGTCTTGTCATGTCATGTCATGTCGTGTGTTGTGTTGTTTTGTCTTGACTTGTTTTGTCTTGTCATGTCATGTCTGGTCTTGTCTTGTCTTGTTTTGTCTTGTCATGTCTTGTCTTGTCTTGTCTTGTCTTGTCTTGTCTTGTGTTGTCTTGTCTTGTCTTGTCTTGTCTTGTCTTGTCTTGTCTTGTCTAGTCTTGTCTAGTCTTGTCTTGTCTTGTCTTGTCTTGTCTTGTGTTGCTTTGTCTTGTCTTGTCATGTCGTGTGTTGTGTTGTTTTGTCTTGTCTTGTTGTGTATTGTCATGTCTTTTATTGTCTTGTCTTGTCTTGTCATGTCATGTAATGTCATGTCGTGTCGTGTGTTGTGTTGTTTTGTATTGTCTTGTCTTCTCCTTGTCTTGTCTAGTCTTGTCTTGTCTTGTCTTGTCTTGTCTTGTCTTGTCTTGTCTTGTCATGTCGTGTGTTGTGTTGTTTTGTCTTGTCTTGTTGTGTATTGTCATGTCTTTTATTGTCTTGTCTTGTCTTGTTTTGTCATGTAATGTCATGTCGTGTGTTGTGTTGTTTTGTCTTGTCTTGTCTTCTCCTTGTCTTGTCTAGTCTTGTCTTGTCTTGTCTTGTCTTGTCTTGTCTTGTCTTGTCTTGTCTTGTCTTGTCTTGTCTTGTCTTGTCTTGTCATGTCTTATATTGTCTTGTCTTGTCTTGTCATGTCGTGTGTTGTGTTGTTTTGTCTTGTCTTGTTGTGTATTGTCATGTCTTATATTGTCTTGTCTTGTCTTGTCTTGTCATGTCATGTCATGTCGTGTGTTGTGTTGTTTTGTCTTGTCTTGTCTTCTAATTGTCTTGTCTAGTCTTGTCTTGTCTTGTCTTGTCTTGTCTTGTCTTGTCTTGTCTTGTCTTGTCTTGTCTTGTCTTGTCTTGTCTTGTCTTGTCTTGTCTTGTCTTGTCTTGTCTTGTCTTGTCTTGTCTTGTCTTGTCTTGTCTTGTCTTGTCTTGTCTTGTCTTGTCTTGTCTTGTCTTGTCTTGTCTTGTCTTGTCTTGTCTTGTCTTGTCTTGTCTTGTCTTGTCATGTCTTATATTGTCTTGTCTTGTCTTGTCATGTCGTGTGTTGTGTTGTTTTGTCTTGTCTTGTTGTGTATTGTCATGTCTTATATTGTCTTGTCTTGTCTTGTCATGTCATGTCAAGTCATGTCGTGTGTTGTGTTGTTTTGTCTTCTCTTGTCTTCTCCTTGTCTTGTCTAGTCTTGTCTTGTCTTGTCTTGTCTTGTGTTGCTTTGTCTTGTCTTGTCATGTCATGTGTTGCGTTGTGTTGTTTTGTCTTGTCTTGTCTTGTCTTGTCCTGTCCTGTCCTGTCTTGTCTTGTCTTGGCATGTCATGCCATGTCATGTCATGTCGTGTGTTGTGTTGTCTTGTCTTGTCTTGTCTTGTCATGTCTTATATTGTCTTGTCTTGTCTTGTCATGTCGTGTGTTGTGTTGTTTTGTCTTGTCTTGTTGTGTATTGTCATGTCTTATATTGTCTTGTCTTGTCTTGTCATGTCATGTCATGTCATGTCGTGTGTTGTGTTGTTTTGTCTTGTCTTGTCTTCTCCTTGTCTTGTCTAGTCTTGTCTTGTCTTGTCTTGTCTTGTCTTGTCTTGTGTTGCTTTGTCTTGTCTTGTCATGTCATGTCTTGCGTTGTGTTGTTTTGTCTTGTCTTGTCTTGTCTTGTCTTGTCCTGTCCTGTCCTGTCTTGTCTTGTCTTGGCATGTCATGTCATGTCATGTCGTGTGTTGTGTTGTCTTGTCTTGTTTTGTCATGTCTTATCTTGTCTTGTCATGTCATGTCTTGTCTTGTCTTGTCTTGTCATGTCTTGTCTTGTCTTGTCATGTCTTGCCTTGTCTTGTCATGTCTTATATTGTGTTGTCTTGTTTTGTCTTGTCTTGTCTTGTTTTGTCTTGTGTTGCTTTGTCTTGTCTTGTCATGTCGTGTGTTGTGTTGTTTTGTCTTGTCTTGTTGTGTATTGTCATGTCTTTTATTGTCTTGTCTTGTCTTGTCATGTCATGTAATGTCATGTCGTGTGTTATGTTGTTTTGTCTTGTCTTGTCTTCTCCTTGTCTTGTCTAGTCTTGTCTTGTCTTGTCTTGTCTTGTCTTGTCTTGTCTTGTCTTGTCTTGTCATGTCTTATATTGTCTTGTCTTGTCTTGTCATGTCGTGTGTTGTGTTGTTTTGTCTTGTCTTGTTGTGTATTGTAATGTCTTATATTGTCTTGTCTTGTCTTGTCATGTCATGTCATGTCATGTCGTGTGTTGTGTTGTTTTGTCTTGTCTTGTCTTCTCCTTGTCTTGTCTAGTCTTGTCTTGTCTTGTCTTGTCTTGTCTTGTCTTGTCTTGTCTTGTGTTGCTTTGTCTTGTCTTGTCAATTCATGTGTTGCGTTGTGTTGTTTTGTCTTGTCTTGTCATGTCATGTCATGTCGTGTCTTGTGTTGCTTTGTCTTGTCTTGTCATGTCGTGTGTTGTGTTGTTTTGTCTTGTCATGTCTTATATTGTCTTGTCTTGTCTTGTCTTGTGATGTCATGTCGTGTGTTGTGTTGTTTTGTCTTGTATTGTCTTGTCTTGTCTTGTCTTGTCTTGTTTTGTCTTCTCTTGTCTTGTCTTGTCTTGTCTTGTCACGTCATGTCATGTCATACATGTGTTGTGTTGTTTTGTCTTGTCTTATTTTGTCTTGTCATGTCTTATCTTGTCTCGTCTTGTCTTGTCTTGTATTGTCTTGTCTTTTCTTGTCTTGTCTTGTCTTGTCTTGTCGTGTCTTGTCTTGTCTTGTCTTGTCTTGTCTTGTCTTGTCCTGTCCTGTCCTGTCTTGTCTTGTCATGTCATGTCATGTCATGTCGTGTGTTGTGTTGTCTTGTATTGTTTTGTCATGTCTTATCTTGTCTTGTCTTGTCATGTCATGTCATGTGTTGTGTTGTGTTGTTTTGTCTTGTCTTGTCTTGTCATGTCATGTCATGTGTTGTGTTGTGTTGTTTTGTCTTGTCTTGTCTTGTCATGTCTTATATTGTCTTGTCTTGTCTTGTGTTGTGATGTCATGTCGTGTGTTGTGTTGTTTTGTCTTGTCTTGTCTTGTCTTGTCCTGTCCTGTCCTGTCCTGTCCTGTCCTGTCTTGTCTTGTCTTGTCTTGTCTTGTCTCGTCTTGTCTTGTCTGGTCTTCTCCTGTCCTGACGTGTGTTGTGTTGTTTTGTCTTGTCTTGTTTTGTCTTGTCTTGCTTTGTCTTGTCATGTCTTATCTTGTCTTGTCTTGTCTTGTCCTGTCCTGTCGTGTGTTGTGTTGTTTTGTCTTGTCTTGTGTTGTTTTGTCGTGTCATGTCTTGTCTTGTCTTGTCCTGTCCTGTCGTGTGTTGTGTTGTTTTGTCTTGTCTTGTCTTGTCTTGTCATGTCGTGTGTTGTGTTGTTTTGTCTTGTCTTGTATTGTCTTGTCTTGTCTTGTTTTGTCTTGTCTTGTCTTGTCTTGTCGTGTGATGCCATGTCATACGTGTGTTGTGTTGTTTTGTCTTGTCTTATTTTGTCTTGTCTTGTCTTGTCTTGTCTTGTCTTGTCTTGTCATGTCGTGTGTTGTGTTGTTTTGTGTTGTCTTGTATTGTCTTGTCTTGTCTTGTTTTGTCTTGTCTTGTCTTGTCTTGTCTTGTCATGTCATGCCATGTCATACGTGTGTTGTGTTGTTTTGTCTTGTCTTGTCCTGTCCTGTCGTGTGTTGTGTAGTTTTGTCTTGTCTTGTGTTGTTTTGTCGTGTCATGTCTTGTCTTGTCTTGTCCTGTCCTGTCGTGTGTTGTGTTGTTTTGTCTTGTCTTGTCTTGTCATGTCATGTCATGTCGTGTCTTGTGTTGCTTTGTCTTGTCTTGTCTTGTCTTGTCTTGTCTTGTCATGTCTTGTCTTGTCTTGTCTTGTATTGTCTTGTCTTGTCTTGTTTTGTCTTGTCTTGTCTTGTCTTGTCATGTCATGCCATGTCATACGTGTGTTGTGTTGTTTTGTCTTGTCTTGTCTTGTCTTGTCATGTCATGCCATGTCATACGTGTGTTGTCTTGTCTTCTATTGTCTTGTCTTTTCTTGTCTTGTCTTGTCTTGTCTTGTCTTGTCTTGTCTTGTCTTGTCTTGTCTTGTCTTGTCTTGTCTTGTCTTGTCTTGTCTTGTCTTGTCTTGTCTTGTCTTGTCCTGTCCTGTCTTGTCTTGTCTTGGCATGTCATGCCATGTCATGTCGTGTGTTGTGTTGTCTTGTCTTGTTTTGTCGTGTCTTATCTTGTCTTGTCATGTCATGTCTTGTCTTGTCTTGTCTTGTCTTGTCTTGTCTTGTCTTGTCTTGTCATGTCTTATCTTGTCTTGTCTTGTCTTGTCTTGTCTTGTCTTGTCTTGTCTTGTCTTGTCTTGTCTTGTCTTGTCTAGTCTTGTCTTGTCTTGTCTTGTCTTGTCTTGTCTTGTCTTGTCATGTCGTGTCGTATGTTGCGTTGTTTTGTCTTGTGTTGCTTTGTCTTGTCTTGTCTTGTCATGTCGTGTGTTGTGTTGTTTTGTCTTGTCTTGTTGTGAATTGTCATGTCTTATATTGTCTTGTCTTGTCTTGTCATGTCATGTCGTGTCGTGTGTTGTGTTGTCTTGTCTTGTTTTGTCTTGTCATGTCATGTCTTGTCTTGTCTTGTCTTGTTTTGTCTTGTCATGTCTTGTCTTGTCTTGTCTTGTCTTGTCTTGTCTTGTCTTGTCTTGTCTTGTCTTGTCTTGTCTTGTCTTGTCTTGTCTTGTCTTGTCTTGTCTTGTCTTGTCTTGTCTTGTCTTGTCTTGTCTTGTCTTGTCTTGTCTTGTCTTGTCTTGTCTTGTCTTGTCTTGTCTTGTCTTGTATTGTCTTGTCTTGTCTTGTCTTGTCTTGTCTTGTCTTGTCTTGTCTTGTCTTGTCTTGTCTTGTCTTGTCTTGTCTTGTCTTGTCTTGTCTTGTCTTGTCTTGTCTTGTCTTGTCTTGTCTTGTCTTGTCTTGTCTTGTCTTGTCTTGTCTTGTCTTGTCTTGTCTTGTCTTGTCTTGTCTTGTCTTGTCTTGTCTTGTCTTGTCTTGTCTTGTCTTGTCTTGTCTTGTCTTGTCTTGTCTTGTCTTGCTTTGTCTTGTCTTGTCTTGTCTTGTCTTGTGATGTCATGTCGTGTGTTGTGTTGTTTTGTCTTGTCTTGTTTTGTCTTGTCCTGTCTTGTCTCGTCATGTCATGTCATGTGTTGTGTTGTGTTGTTTTGTCTTGTCTTGTCCTGTCTTGTCTTGTCTTGTCTTGTCTTGTCTTGTCTTGCCTTGTCTTGTCTTGCCTTATCTTGTCTTGTCTGGTCTTGTCTTGTCTTGTCTTGTCTTGTCTTGTCTTGTCTTGTCTTGTCTTGTCTTGTCTTGTCTTGTCTTGTCTTGTCATATCTTGTCATGTCTTGTCTTGTCTTGTCTTGTCCTGTCCTGTCGTGTGTTGTGTTGTTTTGTCTTGTCTTGTCATGTCATGTCGTGTCTTGTGTTGCTTTGTCTTGTCTTGTCTTGTCTTGTCTTGTATTGTCTTGTCTTGTCTTGTCTTGTCTTGTCTTGTCTTGTTTTGTCTTGTCTTGTCTTGTCTTGTCTTGTCTTGTCTTGTCTTGTCTTGTCTTGTCTTGTCTTGTCTTGTCTTGTCTTGTGATGTCATGTCGTGTGTTGTGTTGTTTTGTCTTGTCTTGTCTTGTCTTGTCTTGTCTTGTGATGTCATGTGATGTCTTGTCTTGTCTTGTCTTGTCTTGTCTTGTTTTGTCTTGTCATGTCATGTCTTGTCTTGTCTTGTCTTGTCTTGTCGTGTGTTGTGTTGTTTTGTCTTGTCTTGTTGTGTATTGTCATGTCTTATATTGTCTTGTCTTGTCTTGTCATGTCATGTCATGTCGTGTGTTGTGTTGTGTTGTCTTGTCTTATATTGTCTTGTCTTGTCTTGTCATGTCATGTCGTATGTTGTGTTGTTTTGTCTTGTACTGCTTTGTCCTGTCTTGTCTTGTCTTGTCTTGTCATGTCGTGTGTTGTGTTGTTTTGTCTTGTCTTGTTGTGTATTGCCATGTCTTATATTGTCTTGTCTTGTCTTGTCATGTCATGTCATGTCGTGTGTTGTGTTGTGTTGTCTTGTCTTATATTGTCTTGTCTTGTCTTGTCATGTCATGTCATGTCATGTCGTGTGTTGTGTTGTTTTGTCTTGTCTTGTCTTCTCCTTGTCTTGTCTAGTCTTGTCTTGTCTTGTCTTGTCTTGTCTTGTCTTGTCTTGTCTTGTCTTGTCTTGTCTTGTCTTGTCTTGTCTTGTCTTGTCTTGTCTTGTCTTGTCTTGTCTTGTCTTGTCTTGTCTTGTCTTGTCTTGTCTTGTCTTGTCTTGTCTTGTCTTGTCTTGTCTTGTCTTGTCTTGTCTTGTCTTGTCTTGTCTTGTCTTGTCTTGTCTTGTCTTGTCTTGTCTTGTCTTGTCTTGTCTTGTCTTGTCTTGTCTTGTCTTGTCTTGTCTTGTCTTGTCTTGTCTTGTCTTGTCTTGTCTTGTCTTGTCTTGTCTTGTCTTGTCTTGTCTTGTCTTGTCTTGTCTTGTCTTGTCTTGTCTTGTCTTGTCTTGTCTTGTCTTGTCTTGTCTTGTCTTGTCTTGTCTTGTCTTGTCTTGTCTTGTCTTGTCTTGTCTTGTCTTGTCTTGTGTTGCTTTGTCTTGTCTTGTCATGTCATGTGTTGCGTTGTGTTGTTTTGTCTTGTCTTGTCATGTCATGTCATGTCGTGTCTTGTGTTGCTTTGTCTTGTCTTGTCATGTCGTGTGTTGTGTTGTTTTGTCTTGTCTTGTTGTGTATTGTCATGTCTTATATTGTCTTGTCTTGTCTTGTCATGTCATGTCATGTCATGTCGCGTGTTGTGTTGTTTAGTGTTGTTTTTTCTTGTCATGTCTTGTCTTGTCTTGTCTTGTCTTGTCTTGTCTTGTCTTGTCTTGTCTTGTCTTGTCTTGTCTTGTCTTGTCTTGTCTTGTCTTGTCTTGTCTTGTCTTGTCTTTTCTTGTCTTGTCTTGTCTTGTCTTGTCTTGTCTTGTCTTGTCTTGTCTTGTCTTGTCTTGTCTTGTCTTGTCTTGTCATGTTTTGTCATGTAATGTCATGTCGTGTGTTGTGTTGTTTTGTCTTGTCGTGTCTTCTCCTTGTCTTGTCTTGTCATGTCGTGTGTTGTGTTGTTTTGTCTTGTCATGTCTTATATTGTCTTGTCTTGTCTTGTCTTGTGATGTCATGTCGTGTGTTGTGTTGTTTTGTCTTGTATTGTCTTGTCTTGTCTTGTCTTGTTTTGTCTTGTCTAGTCTTGTCTTGTCTTGTCTTGTCACGTCATGTCATGTCATACGTGTGTTGTGTTGTTTTGTCTTGTCTTATTTTGTCTTGTCTTGTCTTGTCTTGTCTTGTCTTGTCTTGTCTTGTCTTGTCTTGTCTTGTCTTGTCTTGTCTTGTCTTGTCATGTTTTGTCATGTAATGTCATGTCGTGTGTTGTGTTGTTTTGTCTTGTCGTGTCTTCTCCTTGTCTTGTCTTGTCATGTCGTGTGTTGTGTTGTTTTGTCTTGTCATGTCTTATATTGTCTTGTCTTGTCTTGTCTTGTGATGTCATGTCGTGTGTTGTGTTGTTTTGTCTTGTATTGTCTTGTCTTGTCTTGTCTTGTTTTGTCTTGTCTAGTCTTGTCTTGTCTTGTCACGTCATGTCATGTCATACGTGTGTTGTGTTGTTTTGTCTTGTCTTATTTTGTCTTGTCATGTCATGTCGTGTCTTGTTTTGCTTTGTCTTGTCTTGTCTTGTTGTGTATTGTCATGTCTTATATTGTCTTGTCTTGTCTTGTCATGTCATGTCATGTCGTGTGTTGTGTTGTGTTGTCTTGTCTTATATTGTCCTGTCTTGTCTTGTCATGTCATGTCATGTCATGTCGTGTGTTGTGTTGTTTTGTCTTGTCATGTAATATATATTGTCTTGTCTTGTCTTGTCTTGTGATGTCATGTCGTGTGTTGTGTTGTTTTGTCTTGTCATGTCATGTCTTGCCTTGTCTTGTCTTGTCTTGTCGTGTGTTGTGTTGTCTTGTCTTGTCTTGTCATGTCATGTCATGTCGTGTCTTGTGTTGCTTTGTCTTGTCTTGTCTTGTCATGTCTTGTCTTGTCTTGTCTTGTATTGTCTTGTCTTGTCTTGTTTTGTCTTGTCTTGTCTTGTCTTGTCATGTCATGCCATGCCATACGTGTGTTGTGTTGTTTTGTCTTGTCTTATTTTGTCTTGTCATGTCTTATCTTGTCTTGTCTTGTCTTGTCTTCTATTGTCTTGTCTTTTCTTGTCTTGTCTTGTCTTGTCTTGTCTTGTCTTGTCTTGTCTTGTCTTGTCTTGTCTTGTCTTGTCTTGTCTTGTCTTGTCTTGTCTTGTCTTGTCGTGTGTTGTGTTGTTTTGTCTTGTCTTGTTGTGTATTGTCATGTCTTATATTGTCTTGTCTTGTCTTGTCATGTCATGTCATGTCGTGTGTTGTGTTGTGTTGTCTTGTCTTATATTGTCTTGTCTTGTCTTGTCATGTCATGTCGTATGTTGTGTTGTTTTGTCTTGTACTGCTTTGTCCTGTCTTGTCTTGTCTTGTCTTGTCATGTCGTGTGTTGTGTTGTTTTGTCTTGTCTTGTTGTGTATTGCCATGTCTTATATTGTCTTGTCTTGTCTTGTCATGTCATGTCATGTCGTGTGTTGTGTTGTGTTGTCTTGTCTTATATTGTCTTGTCTTGTCTTGTCATGTCATGTCATGTCATGTCGTGTGTTGTGTTGTTTTGTCTTGTCTTGTCTTCTCCTTGTCTTGTCTAGTCTTGTCTTGTCTTGTCTTGTCTTGTCTTGTCTTGTCTTGTCTTGTCTTGTCTTGTCTTGTCTTGTCTTGTCTTGTCTTGTCTTGTCTTGTCTTGTCTTGTCTTGTCTTGTCTTGTCTTGTCTTGTCTTGTCTTGTCTTGTCTTGTCTTGTCTTGTCTTGTCTTGTCTTGTCTTGTCTTGTCTTGTCTTGTCTTGTCTTGTCTTGTCTTGTCTTGTCTTGTCTTGTCTTGTCTTGTCTTGTCTTGTCTTGTCTTGTCTTGTCTTGTCTTGTCTTGTCTTGTCTTGTCTTGTCTTGTCTTGTCTTGTCTTGTCTTGTCTTGTCTTGTCTTGTCTTGTCTTGTCTTGTCTTGTCTTGTCTTGTCTTGTCTTGTCTTGTGTTGCTTTGTCTTGTCTTGTCATGTCATGTGTTGCGTTGTGTTGTTTTGTCTTGTCTTGTCATGTCATGTCATGTCGTGTCTTGTGTTGCTTTGTCTTGTCTTGTCATGTCGTGTGTTGTGTTGTTTTGTCTTGTCTTGTTGTGTATTGTCATGTCTTATATTGTCTTGTCTTGTCTTGTCATGTCATGTCATGTCATGTCGTGTGTTGTGTTGTTTAGTGTTGTTTTTTCTTGTCATGTCTTGTCTTGTCTTGTCTTGTCTTGTCTTGTCTTGTCTTGTCTTGTCTTGTCTTGTCTTGTCTTGTCTTGTCTTGTCTTGTCTTGTCTTGTCTTGTCTTGTCTTGTCTTGTCTTGTCTTGTCTTGTCTTGTCTTGTCTTGTCTTGTCTTGTCTTGTCTTGTCTTGTCTTGTCTTGTCTTGTCTTGTCTTGTCATGTTTTGTCATGTAATGTCATGTCGTGTGTTGTGTTGTTTTGTCTTGTCGTGTCTTCTCCTTGTCTTGTCTTGTCATGTCGTGTGTTGTGTTGTTTTGTCTTGTCATGTCTTATATTGTCTTGTCTTGTCTTGTCTTGTGATGTCATGTCGTGTGTTGTGTTGTTTTGTCTTGTATTGTCTTGTCTTGTCTTGTCTTGTTTTGTCTTGTCTAGTCTTGTCTTGTCTTGTCTTGTCACGTCATGTCATGTCATACGTGTGTTGTGTTGTTTTGTCTTGTCTTATTTTGTCTTGTCTTGTCTTGTCTTGTCTTGTCTTGTCTTGTCTTGTCTTGTCTTGTCTTGTCTTGTCTTGTCTTGTCTTGTCTTGTCTTGTCATGTTTTGTCATGTAATGTCATGTCGTGTGTTGTGTTGTTTTGTCTTGTCGTGTCTTCTCCTTGTCTTGTCTTGTCATGTCGTGTGTTGTGTTGTTTTGTCTTGTCATGTCTTATATTGTCTTGTCTTGTCTTGTCTTGTGATGTCATGTCGTGTGTTGTGTTGTTTTGTCTTGTATTGTCTTGTCTTGTCTTGTCACGTCATGTCATGTCATACGTGTGTTGTGTTGTTTTGTCTTGTCTTATTTTGTCTTGTCTTGTCTTGTCTTGTCTTGTCTTGTCTTGTCTTGTCTTGTCTTGTCTTGTCTTGTCTTGTCTTGTCTTGTCTTGTCTTGTCATGTTTTGTCATGTAATGTCATGTCGTGTGTTGTGTTGTTTTGTCTTGTCGTGTCTTCTCCTTGTCTTGTCTTGTCATGTCGTGTGTTGTGTTGTTTTGTCTTGTCATGTCTTATATTGTCTTGTCTTGTCTTGTCTTGTGATGTCATGTCGTGTGTTGTGTTGTTTTGTCTTGTATTGTCTTATCTTGTCTTGTCTTGTTTTGTCTTGTCTAGTCTTGTCTTGTCTTGTCACGTCATGTCATGTCATACGTGTGTTGTGTTGTTTTGTCTTGTCTTATTTTGTCTTGTCATGTCATGTCGTGTCTTGTGTTGCTTTGTCTTGTCTTGTCTTGTTGTGTATTGTCATGTCTTATATTGTCTTGTCTTGTCTTGTCATGTCATGTCATGTCGTGTGTTGTGTTGTGTTGTCTTGTCTTATATTGTCCTGTCTTGTCTTGTCATGTCATGTCATGTCATGTCGTGTGTTGTGTTGTTTTGTCTTGTCTTGTCTTCTCCTTGTCTTGTCTAGTCTTGTCTTGTCTTGTCTTGTCTTGTCTTGTCTTGTCTTGTCTTGTCTTGTCTTGTCTTGTCTTGTCTTGTCTTGTCTTGTCTTGTCTTGTCTTGTCTTGTGTTGCTTTGTCTTGTCTTGTCATGCCATGTGTTGCGTTGTGTTGTTTTGTCTTGTCTTGTCATGTCATGTCATGTCGTGTCTTGTGTTGCTTTGTCTTGTCTTGTCATGTCGTGTGTTGTGTTGTTTTGTCTTGTCTTGTTGTGTATTGTCATGTCTTATATTGTCTTGTCTTGTCTTGTCATGTCATGTCATGTCATGTCGTGTGTTGTGTTGTTTAGTGTTGTTTTTTCTTGTCATGTCTTGTCTTGTCTTGTCTTGTCATGTTTTGTCATGTAATGTCATGTCGTGTGTTGTGTTGTTTTGTCTTGTCGTGTCTTCTACTTGTCTTGTCTTGTCATGTCGTGTGTTGTGTTGTTTTGTCTTGTCATGTCATGTCTTGCCTTGTCTTGTCTTGTCTTGTCGTGTGTTGTGTTGTCTTGTCTTGTCTTGTCATGTCATGTCATGTCGTGTCTTGTGTTGCTTTGTCTTGTCTTGTCTTGTCATGTCTTGTCTTGTCTTGTCTTGTATTGTCTTGTCTTGTCTTGTTTTGTCTTGTCTTGTCTTGTCTTGTCATGTCATGCCATGCCATACGTGTGTTGTGTTGTTTTGTCTTGTCTTATTTTGTCTTGTCATGTCTTATCTTGTCTTGTCTTGTCTTGTCTTCTATTGTCTTGTCTTTTCTTGTCTTGTCTTGTCTTGTCTTGTCTTGTCTTGTCTTGTCTTGTCTTGTCTTGTCTTGTCTTGTCTTGTCTTGTCTTGTCTTGTCTTGTCTTGTCTTGTCTTGTCTTGTCTTGTCGTGTGTTGTGTTGTTTTGTCTTGTCTTGTTGTGTATTGTCATGTCTTATATTGTCTTGTCTTGTCTTGTCATGTCATGTCATGTCGTGTGTTGTGTTGTGTTGTCTTGTCTTATATTGTCTTGTCTTGTCTTGTCATGTCATGTCGTATGTTGTGTTGTTTTGTCTTGTACTGCTTTGTCCTGTCTTGTCTTGTCTTGTCTTGTCATGTCGTGTGTTGTGTTGTTTTGTCTTGTCTTGTTGTGTATTGCCATGTCTTATATTGTCTTGTCTTGTCTTGTCATGTCATGTCATGTCGTGTGTTGTGTTGTGTTGTCTTGTCTTATATTGTCTTGTCTTGTCTTGTCATGTCATGTCATGTCATGTCGTGTGTTGTGTTGTTTTGTCTTGTCTTGTCTTCTCCTTGTCTTGTCTAGTCTTGTCTTGTCTTGTCTTGTCTTGTCTTGTCTTGTCTTGTCTTGTCTTGTCTTGTCTTGTCTTGTCTTGTCTTGTCTTGTCTTGTCTTGTCTTGTCTTGTCTTGTCTTGTCTTGTCTTGTCTTGTCTTGTCTTGTCTTGTCTTGTCTTGTCTTGTCTTGTCTTGTCTTGTCTTGTCTTGTCTTGTCTTGTCTTGTCTTGTCTTGTCTTGTCTTGTCTTGTCTTGTCTTGTCTTGTCTTGTCTTGTCTTGTCTTGTCTTGTCTTGTCTTGTCTTGTCTTGTCTTGTCTTGTCTTGTCTTGTCTTGTCTTGTCTTGTCTTGTCTTGTCTTGTCTTGTCTTGTCTTGTCTTGTCTTGTCTTGTCTTGTCTTGTCTTGTCTTGTCTTGTCTTGTCTTGTCTTGTCTTGTCTTGTCTTGTCTTGTCTTGTCTTGTCTTGTCTTGTGTTGCTTTGTCTTGTCTTGTCATGTCATGTGTTGCGTTGTGTTGTTTTGTCTTGTCTTGTCATGTCATGTCATGTCGTGTCTTGTGTTGCTTTGTCTTGTCTTGTCATGTCGTGTGTTGTGTTGTTTTGTCTTGTCTTGTTGTGTATTGTCATGTCTTATATTGTCTTGTCTTGTCTTGTCATGTCATGTCATGTCATGTCGTGTGTTGTGTTGTTTAGTGTTGTTTTTTCTAGTCATGTCTTGTCTTGTCTTGTCTTGTCTTGTCTTGTCTTGTCTTGTCTTGTCTTGTCTTGTCTTGTCTTGTCTTGTCTTGTCTTGTCTTGTCTTGTCTTGTCTTGTCTTGTCTTGTCTTGTCTTGTCTTGTCTTGTCTTGTCTTGTCTTGTCTTGTCTTGTCTTGTCTTGTCTTGTCTTGTCTTGTCTTGTCTTGTCTTGTCTTGTCTTGTCTTGTCTTGTCTTGTCTTGTCTTGTCTTGTCTTGTCATGTTTTGTCATGTAATGTCATGTCGTGTGTTGTGTTGTTTTGTCTTGTCGTGTCTTCTCCTTGTCTTGTCTTGTCATGTCGTGTGTTGTGTTGTTTTGTCTTGTCATGTCTTATATTGTCTTGTCTTGTCTTGTCTTGTGATGTCATGTCGTGTGTTGTGTTGTTTTGTCTTGTATTGTCTTGTCTTGTCTTGTCTTGTTTTGTCTTGTCTAGTCTTGTCTTGTCTTGTCTTGTCACGTCATGTCATGTCATACGTGTGTTGTGTTGTTTTGTCTTGTCTTATTTTGTCTTGTCTTGTCTTGTCTTGTCTTGTCTTGTCTTGTCTTGCCTTGTCTTGTCTTGTCTTGTCTTGTCTTGTCTTGTCTTGTCTTGTCTTGTCTTGTCTTGTCATGTTTTGTCATGTAATGTCATGTCGTGTGTTGTGTTGTTTTGTCTTGTCGTGTCTTCTCCTTGTCTTGTCTTGTCATGTCGTGTGTTGTGTTGTTTTGTCTTGTCATGTCTTATATTGTCTTGTCTTGTCTTGTCTTGTGATATCATGTCGTGTGTTGTGTTGTTTTGTCTTGTATTGTCTTGTCTTGTCTTGTTTTGTCTTGTCTAGTCTTGTCTTGTCTTGTCACGTCATGTCATGTCATACGTGTGTTGTGTTGTTTTGTCTTGTCTTATTTTGTCTTGTCATGTCATGTCGTGTCTTGTGTTGCTTTGTCTTGTCTTGTCTTGTTGTGTATTGTCATGTCTTATATTGTCTTGTCTTGTCTTGTCATGTCATGTCATGTCGTGTGTTGTGTTGTGTTGTCTTGTCTTATATTGTCCTGTCTTGTCTTGTCATGTCATGTCATGTCATGTCGTGTGTTGTGTTGTTTTGTCTTGTCTTGTCTTCTCCTTGTCTTGTCTAGTCTTGTCTTGTCTTGTCTTGTCTTGTCTTGTCTTGTCTTGTCTTGTCTTGTCTTGTCTTGTCTTGTCTTGTCTTGTCTTGTCTTGTCTTGTCTTGTCTTGTCTTGTCTTGTCTTGTGTTGCTTTGTCTTGTCTTGTCATGCCATGTGTTGCGTTGTGTTGTTTTGTCTTGTCTTGTCATGTCATGTCATGTCGTGTCTTGTGTTGCTTTGTCTTGTCTTGTCATGTCGTGTGTTGTGTTGTTTTGTCTTGTCTTGTTGTGTATTGTCATGTCTTATATTGTCTTGTCTTGTCTTGTCATGTCATGTCATGTCATGTCGTGTGTTGTGTTGTTTAGTGTTGTTTTTTCTTGTCATGTCTTGTCTTGTCTTGTCTTGTCATGTTTTGTCATGTAATGTCATGTCGTGTGTTGTGTTGTTTTGTCTTGTCGTGTCTTCTACTTGTCTTGTCTTGTCATGTCGTGTGTTGTGTTGTTTTGTCTTGTCATGTAATATATATTGTCTTGTCTTGTCTTGTCTTGTGATGTCATGTCGTGTGTTGTGTTGTTTTGTCTTGTCATGTCATGTCTTGCCTTGTCTTGTCTTGTCTTGTCGTGTGTTGTGTTGTCTTGTCTTGTCTTGTCTTCTATTGTCTTGTCTTTTCTTGTCTTGTCTTGTCGTGTCTTGTCTTGTCTTGTCTTGTCTTGTCTTGTTTTGTCTTGTCCTGTCCTGTCTTGTCTTGTCTTGGCATGTCATGCCATGTCATGTCGTGTGTTGTGTTGTCTTGTCTTGTTTTGTCATGTCTTATCTTGTCTTGTCATGTCATGTCTTGTCTTGTCTTGTCTTGTCTTGTCTTGTCTTGTCTTGTCATGTCTTGTCTTGTCTTGTCTTGTCTTGTCTTGTCTTGTCTTGTCTTGTCTTGTCTTGTCTTGTCTTGTCTTGTCTTGTCTTGTCTTGTCTTGTCTTGTCTTGTCTTGTCTTGTCTTGTCATGTCATGTCGTATGTTGTGTTGTTTTGTCTTGTGTTGCTTTGTCTTGTCTTGTCTTGTCATGTCGTGTGTTGTGTTGTTTTGTCTTGTCTTGTTGTGTATTATCATGTCTTATATTGTCTTGTCTTGTCTTGTCATGTCATGTCATGTCGTGTGTTGTGTTGTCTTGTCTTGTTTTGTCTTGTCATGTCATGTCATGTCTTGTCTTGTCTTGTCTTGTTTTGTCTTGTCATGTCTTGTCTTGTCTTGTCTTGTCTTGTCTTGTCTTGTCTTGTCTTGTCTTGTCATGTTTTGTCATGTAATGTCATGTCGTGTGTTGTGTTGTCTTGTCTTGTTTTGTCTTGTCATGTCATGTCATGTCTTGTCTTGTCTTGTCTTGTTTTGTCTTGTCATGTCTTGTCTTGTCTTGTCTTGTCTTGTCTTGTCTTGTCTTGTCTTGTCATGTTTTGTCATGTCATGTCATGTCGTGTGTTGTGTTGTTTAGCGTTGTTTTTTCTTGTCATGTCTTGTCTTGTCTTGTCTTGTCTTGTCATGTCTTGTCTTGTCTTGTCTAGTCTTGTCTTGTCTTGTCTTGTCTTGTCTTGTCTTGTCTTGTCTTGTCTTGTCATGTTTTGTCATGTAATGTCATGTCGTGTGTTGTGTTGTTTTGTCTTGTCGTGTCTTCTCCTTGTCTTGTCTTGTCATGTCGTGTGTTGTGTTGTTTTGTCTTGTCATGTCTTATATTGTCTTGTCTTGTCTTGTCTTGTGATGTCATGTCGTGTGTTGTGTTGTTTTGTCTTGTATTGTCTTGTCTTGTCTTGTCTTGTTTTGTCTTGTCTAGTCTTGTCTTGTCTTGTCTTGCCATGTCATGTCATGTCATACGTGTGTTGTGTTGTTTTGTCTTGTCTTATTTTGTCTTGTCATGTCTTATCTTGTCTCGTCTTGTCTTGTCTTGTATTGTCTTGTCTTTTCTTGTCTTGTCTTGTCTTGTCGTGTCTTGTCTTGTCTTGTCTTGTCTTGTCCTGTCTTGTCTTGTCTTGTCTTGTCTTGTATTGTCTTGTCTTGTCTTGTCTTGTCTTGTCTTGTGTTGCTTTGTCTTGTCTTGTCATGTCATGTGTTGCGTTATGTTGTTTTGTCTTGTCTTGTCATGTCATGTCATGTCGTGTCTTGTGTTGCTTTGTCTTGTCTTGTCATGTCGTGTGTTATGTTGTTTTGTCTTGTCTTGTCATGTCATGTCATGTCGTGTCTTGTGTTGCTTTGTCTTGTCTTGTCTTGTCTTGTCTTGTCCTGTCTTGTCTTGTCTTGTCTTGTCTTGTATTGTCTTGTCTTGTCTTGTCTTGTCTTGTCTTGTGTTGCTTTGTCTTGTCTTGTCATGTCATGTGTTGCGTTATGTTGTTTTGTCTTGTCTTGTCATGTCATGTCATGTCGTGTGTTGTGTTGTTTAGTGTTGTTTTTTCTTGTCATGTCTTATCTTGTCTTGTCTTGTCATGTCTTGTCTTGTCTAGTCTTGTCTTGTCTTGTCTTGTCTTGTCTTGTCTTGTCTTGTCTTGTCTTGTCTTGTCTTGTCTTGTCTTGTCTTGTCTTGTCTTGTCTTGTCTTGTCTTGTCTTGTCTTGTCTTGTCTTGTCTTGTCTTGTCTTGTCTTGTCTTGTCTTGTCTTGTCTTGTCTTGTCTTGTCTTGTCTTGTCTTGTCTTGTCTTGTCTTGTCTTGTCTTGTCTTGTCTTGTCTTGTCTTGTCTTGTCTTGTCTTGTCTTGTCTTGTCTTGTCTTGTCTTGTCTTGTCTTGTCTTGTCTTGTCTTGTCTTGTCTTGTCTTGTCTTGTCTTGTCTTGTCTTGTCTTGTCTTGTCTTGTCTTGTCTTGTCTTGTCTTGTCTTGTCTTGTCTTGTCTTGTCTTGTCATGTCTTGTCTTGTCTTGTCTTGTCTTGTCTTGTCTTGTCTTGTCTTGTCTTGTCTTGTCTTGTCTTGTCTTATTTTGTCTTGTCTTGTCTTGTCTTGTCTTGTCTTGTCTTGTCTTGTCTTGTCTTGTCTTGTCTTGTTTTGTCATGTAATGTCATGTGTTGCGTTATGTTGTTTTGTCTTGTCTTGTCATGTCATGTCATGTCGTGTCTTGTGTTGCTTTGTCTTGTCTTGTCATGTCGTGTGTTGTGTTGTTTTGTCTTGTCTTGTTGTGTATTGTCATGTCTTATATTGTCTTGTCTTGTCTTGTCTTGTCATGTCATGTCGTATGTTGTGTTGTTTTGTCTTGTGTTGCTTTGTCTTGTCTTGTCTTGTCATGTCGTGTGTTGTGTTGTTTTGTCTTGTCTTGTTGTGTATTGTCATGTCTTATATTGTCTTGTCTTGTCTTGTCATGTCATGTCATGTCGTGTGTTGTGTTGTCTTGTCTTGTTTTGTCTTGTCATGTCATGTCATGTCTTGTCTTGTCTTGTCTTGTTTTGTCTTGTCATGTCTTGTCTTGTCTTGTCTTGTCTTGTCTCGTCTTGTCTTGTCTTGTCTTGTCTTGTCTTGTCTTGTCTTGTCTTGTCGTGTCTTGTCTTGTCTTGTCTTGTCTTGTCTTGTCTTGTCCTGTCCTGTCCTGTCATGTCGTGTGTTGTGTTGTTTTGTCTTGTCTTGTTGTGTATTGTCATGTCTTATATTGTCTTGTCTTGTCTTGTCTTGTCATGTCATGTCATGTCATGTCATGTCGTGTGTTGTGTTGTTTAGCGTTGTTTTTTCTTGTCATGTCTTGTCTTGTCTTGTCTTGTCTTGTCATGTCTTGTCTTGTCTTGTCTAGTCTTGTCTTGTCTTGTCTTGTCTTGTCTTGTCATGTTTTGTCATGTAATGTCATGTCGTGTGTTGTGTTGTTTTGTCTTGTCGTGTCTTCTCCTTGTCTTGTCTTGTCATGTCGTGTGTTGTGTTGTTTTGTCTTGTCATGTCTTATATTGTCTTGTCTTGTCTTGTCTTGTGATGTCATGTCGTGTGTTGTGTTGTTTTGTCTTGTATTGTCTTGTCTTGTCTTGTCTTGTTTTGTCTTGTCTAGTCTTGTCTTGTCTTGTCTTGCCATGTCATGTCATGTCATACGTGTGTTGTGTTGTTTTGTCTTGTCTTATTTTGTCTTGTCATGTCTTATCTTGTCTCGTCTTGTCTTGTCTTGTATTGTCTTGTCTTTTCTTGTCTTGTCTTGTCTTGTCGTGTCTTGTCTTGTCTTGTCTTGTCTTGTCCTGTCTTGTCTTGTATTGTCTTGTCTTGTCTTGTCTTGTCTTGTCTTGTGTTGCTTTGTCTTGTCTTGTCATGTCATGTGTTGCGTTATGTTGTTTTGTCTTGTCTTGTCATGTCATGTCATGTCGTGTCTTGTGTTGCTTTGTCTTGTCTTGTCATGTCGTGTGTTGTGTTGTTTTGTCTTGTCTTGTTGTGTATTGTCATGTCTTATATTGTCTTGTCTTGTCTTGTCATGTCATGTCATGTCGTGTGTTGTGTTGTTTAGTGTTGTTTTTTCTTGTCATGTCTTGTCTTGTCTTGTCTTGTCATGTCTTGTCTTGTCTAGTCTTGTCTTGTCTTGTCTTGTCTTGTCTTGTCTTGTCTTGTCTTGTCTTGTCTTGTCTTGTCTTGTCTTGTCTTGTCTTGTCTTGTCTTGTCTTGTCTTGTCTTGTCTTGTCTTGTCTTGTCTTGTCTTGTCTTGTCTTGTCTTGTCTTGTCTTGTCATGTCTTGTCTTGTCTTGTCTTGTCTTGTCTTGTCTTGTCTTGTCTTGTCTTGTCTTGTCTTGTCTTGTCTTATTTTGTCTTGTCTTGTCTTGTCTTGTCTTGTCTTGTCTTGTCTTGTCATGTTTTGTCATGTAATGTCATGTCGTGTGTTGTGTTGTTTTGTCTTGTCGTGTCTTCTCCTTGTCTTGTCTTGTCATGTCGTGTGTTGTGTTGTTTTGTCTTTTCATGTCTTATATTGTCTTGTCTTGTCTTGTCTTGTGATGTCATGTCGTGTGTTGTGTTGTTTTGTCTTGTATTGTCTTGTCTTGTCTTGTCTTGTTTTGTCTTGTCTAGTCTTGTCTTGTCTTGTCTTGTCTTGTCATCTCATGTCATCTCATACGTGTGTTGTGTTGTTTTGTCTTGTCTTATTTTGTCTTGTCATGTCATGTCGTGTCTTGTGTTGCTTTGTCTTGTCTTGTCTTGTCTTGTCTTGTCTTGTTTTGTCTTGTCATGTCATGTCTTGTCTTGTCTTGTCTTGTCTTGTCGTGTGTTGTGTTGTTTTGTCTTGTCTTGTTGTGTATTGTCATGCCTTATATTGTCTTGTCTTGTCTTGTCATGTCATTTCATGTCGTGTGTTGTGTTGTGTTGTCTTGTCTTATATTGTCTTGTCATGTCATGCCATGTCATACGTGTGTTGTGTTGTTTTGTCTTGTCTTATTTTGTCTTGTCATGTCTTATCTTGTCTTGTCTTGTCTTGTCTTGTCTTCTATTGTCTTGTCTTTTCTTGTCTTGTCTTGTCTTGTCTTGTCGTGTCTTGTCTTGTCTTGTCTTGTCTTGTCTTGTCTTGTCCTCTCCTGTCTTGTCTTGTCTTGGCATGTCATGCCATGTCATGTCGTGTGTTGTGTTGTCTTGTCTTGTTTTGTCATGTCTTATCTTGTCTTGTCATGTCATGTCTTGTCTTGTCTTGTCTTGTCTTGTCTTGTCTTGTCTTGTCTTGTCTTGTCTTGTCTTGTCTTGTCTTGTCTTGTCTTGTCTTGTCTTGTCTTGTCTTGTCTTGTCTTGTCTTGTCTTGTCTTGTCTTGTCTTGTCTTGTCTTGTCTTGTCTTGTCTTGTCTTGTCTTGTCTTGTCTTGTCTTGTCTTGTCTTGTCTTGTCTTGTCTTGTCTTGTCTTGTCATGTCATGTCGTATGTTGTGTTGTTTTGCCTTGTGTTGCTTTGTCTTGTCTTGTCTTGTCATGTCGTGTGTTGTGTTGTTTTGTCTTGTCTTGTTGTGTATTGTCATGTCTTATATTGTCTTGTCTTGTCTTGTCATGTCATGTCATGTCGTGTGTTGTGTTGTCTTGTCTTGTCTTGTTTTGTCTTGTCATGTCTTGTCTTGTCTTGTCTTGTCTTGTCATGTCGTGTGTTGTGTTGTTTTGTCTTGTCATGTCTTATATTGTCTTGTCTTGTCTTGTCTTGTGATGTCATGTCGTGTGTTGTGTTGTTTTGTATTGTATTGCCTTGTCTTGTCTTGTCTTGTCTTGTCTTGTCTTTTCTTGTCATGTTTTGTCATGTAATGTCATGTCATGTCGTGTGTTGTGTTGCTTTGTATTGTATTGCCTTGTCTTGTCTTGTCTTGTCTTGTCTTGTCTTGTCTTGTCTTGTCATGTCGTATGTTGTGTTGTTTTGTCTTGTCATGTCTTATATTGTCTTGTCTTGTCTTGTCTTGTCATGTCATGTCGTATGTTGTGTTGTTTTGCCTTGTGTTGCTTTGTCTTGTCTTGTCTTGTCATGTCGTGTGTTGTGTTGTTGTGTCTTGTCTTGTTGTGTATTGTCTTGTCGTGTCTTGTCTTGTCTTGTCTTGTCTTGTCTTGTCTTGTCTTGTCTTGTCTTGTCTTGTCTTGTCTTGTCTTGTCTTGTCTTGTCTTGTCTTGTCTTGTCTTGTCTTGTCTTGTCTTGTCTTGTCTTGTCTTGTCATGTCATGTCGTATGTTGTGTTGTTTTGCCTTGTGTTGCTTTGTCTTGTCTTGTCTTGTCATGTCGTGTGTTGTGTTGTTTTGTCTTGTCTTGTTGTGTATTGTCATGTCTTATATTGTCTTGTCTTGTCTTGTCATGTCATGTCATGTCGTGTGTTGTGTTGTCTTGTCTTGTCTTGTTTTGTCTTGTCATGTCATGTCGTGTCTTGTGTTGCTTTGTCTTGTCTTGTCTTGTCTTGTCTTGTCTTGTCTTGTCTTGTCTTGTCTTGTTTTGTCTTGTCTAGTCTTGTCTTGTCTTGTCTTGTCATCTCATGTCATCTCATACGTGTGTTGTGTTGTTTTGTCTTGTCTTATTTTGTCTTGTCATGTCATGTCGTGTCTTGTGTTGCTTTGTCTTGTCTTGTCTTGTCTTGTCTTGTCTTGTCTTGGCTTGTCTTTTCTTGTCTTGTCTTGTCTTGTCTTGTCTTGTCTTGTCTTGTTTTGTCTTGTCTTGTCTTGTCTTGTCTTGTTTTATGTTGACTTGTCTTGTTTTGTCATGTAATGTCATGTCGTGTGTTGTGTTGTTTTGTCTTGTCTTGTCTTCTCCTTGTCTTGTCTTGTCATGTCGTGTGTTGTGTTGTTTTGTCTTGTCTTGTCTTATATTGTCTTCTCTTGTCTTGTGATGTCATGTCGTGTGTTGTGTTGTTTTGTCTTGTTTTGTCTTGTCCTGTCTTGTCTTGTCATGTCATGTCATGTGTTGTGTTGTGTTGTTTTGTCTTGTCTTGTCTTGTCTTGTCTTGTCTTGTCTTGTCTTGCCTTATCTTGCCTTGTCTTGTCTTGTCTGGTCTTTTCTTGTCTTGTCTTGTCTTGTCATGTCTTGTCTTGTCTTGTTTTGTCTTGTCTTGTATTGTCTTGTTTTCTCATGTAATGTCATGTCGTGTGTTGTGTTGTTTTGTCTTGTCTTGTGTTGTTTTGTCTTGTCTTGTCATGTCATGTTATGTCGTGTCTTGTGTTGCTTTGTCTTGTCTTGTCTTGTCTTGTCATGTCGTGTGTTGTGTTGTTTTGTCTTGTCTTGTCATGTCATGTCTTGTCTTGTCTTGTCTTGTTTTGTCTTGTCATGTCTTGTCTTGCCTTGTCTTGTCTTGTCTTGTCTTGTCTTGTCTTGTCTAGTCTTGTCTTGTCTTGTCTTGTCTTGTCTTGTCTTGTCTTGTCTTGTCTTGTCTTGTCTTGTCTTGTCTTGTCTTGTCTTGTCTTGTCTTGTCTTGTATTGTGTTGCTTTGTCTTGTCTTGTCATGTCGTGTGTTGTGTTGTTTTGTCTTATCTTGTTGTGTATTGTCATGTCTTTTATTGTCTTGTCTTGTCTTGTCATGTCATGTAATGTCATGTCGTGTGTTGTGTTGTTTTGTCTTGTCTTGTCTTCTCCTTGTCTTGTCTAGTCTTGTCTTGTCTTGTCTTGTCTTGTCTTGTCATGTCGTGTGTTGTGTTGTTTTGTCTTGTCTTGTCTTGTCTTGCCTTGTGATGCCATGTCGTGTGTTGTGTTGTGTTGTTTTGTCTTGTCTTGTCTTGTCTTGTCTTGTCTTGCCTTATCTTGCCTTGTCTTGTCTTGTCTGGTCTTGTCTTGTCTTGTCTTGTCTTGTCTTGTCTTGTCATGTCATGTCGTATGTTGTGTTGTTTTGTCTTGTGCTGCTTTGTCCTGTCTTGTCTTGTCTTGTCTTGTCATGTCGTGTGTTGTGTTGTTTTGTTTTGTCTTGTTGTGTATTGTCATGTCTTATATTGTCTTGTCTTGTCTTGTCATGTCATGTCATGTCGTGTGTTATGTTGTGTTGTCTTGTCTTGTCTTGTCTTGTCTTGTCTTGTCTTGTCTTGTCTTGTCTTGTCATGTCATGTCATGTCTTGTCATGTCGTGCGTTGTGTTGTTTTGTCTTGTCTTGTTTTGTCTTGTCATGTCATGTCTTGTCTTGTCTTGTCTTGTCTTGTCTTGTCATGTCTTGTCTTGTCTTGTCTTGTCTTGTCTTGTCTTGTCTTGTCTTGTCTTGTCTTGTCTTGTCTTGTCTTGTCTTGTCTTGTCTTGTCTTGTCTTGTCTTGTCTTGTCTTGTCTTGTCTTGTCTTGTCTTGTCTTGTCTTGTCTTGTCTTGTCTTGTCTTGTCTTGTCTTGTCTTGTCTTGTTTTGTCTTGTCTTGTCTTGTCTTGTCTTGTCTTGTCTTGTCTTGTCTTGTCTTGTCTTGTCTTGTGATGTCATGTCGTGTGTCGTGTTGTTTTGTCTTGTCTTGTTTTGTCTTGTCATGTCATGTCTTGTCTTGTCATGTCTTGTCTTGTCTTGTCTTGTCTTGTCTTGTCTTGTCTTGTCTTGTCTTGTCTTGTCTTGTCTTGTCTTGTCTTGTCTTGTCATGTCTTGTCTTGTCTTGTCTTGTCTTGTCTTGTCTTGTCTTGTCTTGTCTTGTCTTGTCTTGTCTTGTCTTGTCTTGTCTTGTCTTGTCTTGTCTTGTCTTGTCTTGTCTTGTCTTGTCTTGTCTTGTCTTGTCTTGTCTTGTCTTGTCTTGTCTTGTCTTGTCTTGTCTTGTCTTGTCTTGTCTTGTCATGTCATGTCGTATGTTGTGTTGTTTTGTCTTGTGCTGCTTTGTCCTGTCTTGTCTTGTCTTGTCTTGTCATGTCGTGTGTTGTGTTGTTTTGTTTTGTCTTGTTGTGTATTGTCATGTCTTATATTGTCTTGTCTTGTCTTGTCATGTCATGTCATGTCGTGTGTTATGTTGTGTTGTCTTGTCTTGTCTTGTCTTGTCTTGTCTTGTCTTGTCTTGTCTTGTCTTGTCATGTCATGTCATGTCTTGTCATGTCGTGCGTTGTGTTGTTTTGTCTTGTCTTGTTTTGTCTTGTCATGTCATGTCTTGTCTTGTCTTGTCTTGTCTTGTCTTGTCATGTCTTGTCTTGTCTTGTCTTGTCTTGTCTTGTCTTGTCTTGTCTTGTCTTGTCTTGTCTTGTCTTGTCTTGTCTTGTCTTGTCTTGTCTTGTCTTGTCTTGTCTTGTCTTGTCTTGTCTTGTCTTGTCTTGTCTTGTCTTGTCTTGTCTTGTCTTGTCTTGTCTTGTTTTGTCTTGTCTTGTCTTGTCTTGTCTTGTCTTGTCTTGTCTTGTCTTGTCTTGTCTTGTCTTGTCTTGTGATGTCATGTCGTGTGTCGTGTTGTTTTGTCTTGTCTTGTTTTGTCTTGTCATGTCATGTCTTGTCTTGTCATGTCTTGTCTTGTCTTGTCTTGTCTTGTCTTGTCTTGTCTTGTCTTGTCTTGTCTTGTCTTGTCTTGTCTTGTCTTGTCTTGTCATGTCTTGTCTTGTCTTGTCTTGTCTTGTCTTGTCTTGTCTTGTCTTGTCTTGTCTTGTCTTGTCTTGTCTTGTCTTGTCTTGTCTTGTCTTGTCTTGTCTTGTCTTGTCTTGTCTTGTCTTGTCTTGTCTTGTCTTGTCTTGTCTTGTCTTGTCTTGTCTTGTCTTGTCTTGTCTTGTCTTGTCTTGTCTTGTCTTGTCTTGTCTTGTCTTGTCTTGTCTTGTCTTGTCTTGTCTTGTCTTGTCTTGTCTTGTCTTGTCTTGTCTTGTCTTGTCTTGTCTTGTCTTGTCTTGTCTTGTCTTGTCTTGTCTTGTCTTGTCTTGTCTTGTCTTGTCTTGTCTTGTCTTGTCTTGTCTTGTCTTGTCTTGTCTTGTCTTGTCTTGTCTTGTCTTGTCTTGTCTTGTCTTGTCTTGTCTTGTCTTGTCTTGTCTCTTCTTGTCTTGTCTTGTCTTGTCTTGTCTTGTCTTGTCGTGTCTTGTCTTGTCTTGTCTTGTCTTGTCTTATTTTGTCTTGTCTTGTCTTGTCTTGTCTTGTCTTGTCTTGTCTTGTCTTGTCATGTTTTGTCATGTAATGTCATGTCGTGTGTTGTGTTGTTTTGTCTTGTCGTGTCTTCTCCTTGTCTTGTCTTGTCATGTCGTGTGTTGTGTTGTTTTGTCTTGTCATGTCTTATATTGTCTTGTCTTGTCTTGTCTTGTGATGTCATGTCGTGTGTTGTGTTGTTTTGTCTTGTATTGTCTTGTCTTGTCTTGTCTTGTTTTGTCTTGTCTTGTCTTGTTTTGTCTTTTCTTGTCTTGTCTTGTCTTGTCTTGTTTTGTCTTGTCATGTCATGTCTTGTCTTGTCTTGTCTTGTTTTGTCTTGTCTTGTCTTGTTTTGTCTTGTCATGTCTTGTCTTGTCTTGTCTTGTCTTGACTTGTCTTGTCTTGTCCTGTCATGTCATGTCATGTCATGTCATGTGTTGTGTTGTTTCGTCTTGTCTTGTCTTGTTTGGTCTTGTCTTGTCTTGTTTTGTCTTGTCTTGTCTTGTCTTGTCTTGTCTTGTCTTGTCTTGTCTTGTCTTGTCTTGTCTTGTCTTGTCTTGTCTTGTCTTGTCTTGTCTTGTCTTGTCTTGTCTTTTCTTGTCCTGTCATGTCATGTCATGTCATGTGTTGTGTTGTTTCGTCTTGTATTGTCTTGTTTGGTCTTGTCTTGTCTTGTTTTGTCTTGTCTTGTCTTGTCTTGTCTTGTCTTGTCTTGTCTTGTCTTGTCTTGTCTTGTCTTGTCTTGTCTTGTCTTTTCTTGTCTTGTCTGGTCTTGTCTTGTCTTGTCTGGTCTTATCTTGTCTTGTCTTGTCCTGTCCTGTCTTGTCTTGTCTTTTCTTGTCTTGTCTTGCCTTTTCTTGTCTTGTCCTGTCATGTCATGTCATGTGTTGTGTTGTTTTGTCTTGTCTTGTCTTGTCTTGTCTTGTCTTGTCTTGTCTTGTCTTGTCTTGTCTTGTTTTGTCTTGTCTTGTCTTGTCTTGTCTTGTCTTGTCTTGTCGTGCGTTGTGTTGTTTTGTCTTGTCTTGTTTTGTCATGTCATGTCTTGTCTTGTCTTGTCTTGTCTTGTCTTGTCTTGTCTTGTCTTGTCTTGTCATGTCGTGCGTTGTGTTGTTTTGTCTTGTCTTGTTTTGTCATGTCATGTCATGTCATGTCATGTCTTGTCTTGTCTTGTCTTGTCTTGTCTTGTCTTGTCATGTCGTGCGTTGTGTTGTTTTGTCTTGTCTTGTTTTGTCTTGTCATGTCATGTCTTGTCTTGTCTTGTCTTGTCTTGTCTTGTCTTGTCATGTCATGTAATGTCATGTCATGTGTTGTGTTGTGTTGTTTTGTCTTGTCTTGTCTTGTTTGGTCTTGTCTTGTTTGGTCTTGTCTTGTCTTGTCTTGTTTTATGTTGTCTTGTTTTGTCATGTAATGTCATCTCGTGTGTTGTGTTGTTTTGTCTTGTCGTGTCTTGTTTGGTCTTGTCTTGTTTGGTCTTGTCTTGTCTTGTCTTGTTTTATGTTGTCTTGTTTTGTCATGTAATGTCATGTCGTGTGTTGTGTTGTTTTGTCTTGTCTTGTCTTCTCCTTGTCTTGTCTTGTCATGTCGTGTGTTGTGTTGTTTTGTCTTGTCATGTCTTATATTGTTTTGTCTTGTCCTGTCTTGTCTTGTCATGTCATGTGTTGTGTTGTGTTGTTTTGTCTTGTCTTGTCTTGTCTTGTCTTGTCTTGCCTTATCTTGCCTTGTCTTGTCTTGTCTGGTCTTGTCTTGTCTTCTCTTGTCTTGTCTTGTCTTGTCTTGTCTTGTCTTGTCTTGTCTTGTCTTGTCTTGTCTTGTCTTGTCTTGTCTTGTCTTGTCATGTCTTGTCTTGTTTTGTCTTGTCTTGTATTGTCTTGTTTTCTCATGTAATGTCATGTCATGTGTAGTGTTGTTTTGTCTTGTCATGTCATGTGTTGTGTTGTGTTGTTTTGTCTTGTCTTGTCTTGTCTTGTCTTGTCTTGCCTTATCTTGCCTTGTCTTGTCTTGTCTGGTCTTGTCTTGTCTTCTCGTGTCTTGTCTTGTCTTGTCTTGTCTTGTCTTATTTTGTCTTGTCTTGTCTTGTCTTGTCTTGTCTTGTCTTGTCTTGTCTTGTCTTGTCTTGTCTTGTCTTGTCTTGTCTTGTCTTGTCTTGTCTTGTCTTGTCTTGTCTTGTCTTGTCTTGTCTTGTCTTGTCTTGTCTTGTCTTGTCTTGTCTTGTCTTGTTTTGTCTTTTCTTGTCTTGTCTTGTCTTGTCTTGTCTTGTCTTGTCTTGTCATGTCATGTCTTGTCTTGTCTTGTTTTTTCTTGTCTTGTCTTGTTTTGTCTTGTCATGTCTTGTCTTGTCTTGTCTTGTCTTGACTTGTCTTGTCTTGTCCTGTCATGTCATGTCATGTCATGTGTTGTGTTGTTTCGTCTTGTCTTGTCTTGTTTGGTCTTGTCTTGTCTTGTTTTGTCTTGTCTTGTCCTGTCCTGTCGTGTGTTGTGTTGTTTTGTCTTGTCTTGTCATGTCATGTCGTGTCTTGTGTTGCTTTGTCTTGTCTTGTCTTGTCTTGTCATGTCGTGTGTTGTCTTGTGTTGTTTTGTCTTGTCTTGTCTTGTCTTGTCTTGTCTTGCCTTATCTTGCCTTGTCTTGTCTTGTCTGGTCTTGTCTTGTCTTCTCTTGTCTTGTCTTGTCTTGTCTTGTCTTGTCTTGTCTTGTCTTGTCTTGTCTTGTCTTGTCTTGTCTTGTCATGTCTTGTTTTGTCTTGTCTTGTATTGTCTTGTTTTCTCATGTAATGTCACGTCATGTGTAGTGTTGTTTTGTCGTGTCATGTCTTGTCTTGTCTTGTCCTGTCCTGTCGTGTGTTGTGTTGTTTTGTCTTGTCTTGTCGTGTCTTGTGTTGCTTTGTCTTGTCTTGTCTTGTCTTGTCATGTCGTGTGTTGTGTTGTTTTGTCTTGTCTTGTTGTGTATTGTCATGTCTTATATTGTCTTGTCTTGTCTTGTCATGTCATGTCATGTCGTGTGTTGTGTTGTTTTGTCTTGTCTTGTTTTGTCTTGTCATGTCTTGTCTTGTCTTGTCTTGTCTTGTTTTGTCTTGTCATGTCTTGTCTTGTCTTGTCTTGTCTTGTCTTGTCTTGTCTTGTCTTGTCTTGTCTTGTCTTGTCTTGTCTTGTCTTGTCATGTCGTGTGTTGTGTTGTTTTGTCTTGTCTTGTCTTGTCTTGTCATGTCGTGTGTTGTGTTGTTTTGTCTTGTCATGTCTTATATTGTCTTGTCTTGTGATGTCATGTCGTGTGTTGTGTTGTTTTGTCTTGTATTGTCTTGTCTTGTTTTGTCTTGTTTTGTCTTGTCATGTCTTATCTTGTCTTGTCTTGTCTTGTCTTGTAATGTATTGTCATGTCTTATATTGTCTTGTCTTGTCATGTCATATCATGTCGTGTGTTGTGTTGTTTTGTCTTGTCATGTATTGTCTTGTCTTGTTTTTTTTTTTGTCTTGTCCTGTCATGTCATGTCATGTGTTGTGTTGTTTTGTCTTGTCTTGTCTTGTATTGTATTGTCTTGTCTTGTCTTGTCTTGTCTTGTCTTGTATTGTATTGTCTTGTCTTGTCTTGTCTTGTCTTGTCTTGTCTTGTCTTGTCTTGTCTTGTCTTGTCTTGTCTTGTCTTGTCTTGTCTTGTGATGTCATGTCGTGTGTTGTGTTGTTTTGTCTTGTATTGTCTTGTCTTGTCTTGTTTTATGTTGTCTTGTTTTGTCTTGTCTTGTCTTGTCTTGTTTTGTCTTGTCTTGTCTTGTCTTGTCTTGTCTTGTCTTGTCTTGTCTTGTCTTGTCTTGTCTTGTCTTGTCTTGTCTTGTCTTGTCTTGTCTTGTGATGTCATGTCGTGTGTTGTGTTGTTTTGTCTTGTATTGTCTTGTCTTGTCTTGTTTTATCTTGTCTTGTCTTGTCTTGTCTTGTAATGTATTGTCATGTCTTATATTGTCTTGTCTTGTCATGTCATATCATGTCGTGTGTTGTGTTGTTTTGTCTTGTCATGTATTGTCTTGTCTTGTTTTTTTTTTTGTCTTGTCCTGTCATGTCATGTCATGTGTTGTGTTGTTTTGTCTTGTCTTGTCTTGTATTGTATTGTCTTGTCTTGTCTTGTCTTGTCTTGTCTTGTATTGTATTGTCTTGTCTTGTCTTGTCTTGTCTTGTCTTGTCTTGTCTTGTCTTGTCTTGTCTTGTCTTGTCTTGTCTTGTCTTGTCTTGTCTTGTCTTGTCTTGTCTTGTCTTGTCTTGTCTTGTCTTGTGATGTCATGTCGTGTGTTGTGTTGTTTTGTCTTGTATTGTCTTGTCTTGTCTTGTTTTATGTTGTCTTGTTTTGTCTTGTCTTGTCTTGTCTTGTTTTGTCTTGTCTTGTCTTGTCTTGTCTTGTCTTGTCTTGTCTTGTCTTGTCTTGTCTTGTCTTGTCTTGTCTTGTCTTGTCTTGTCTTGTCTTGTGATGTCATGTCGTGTGTTGTGTTGTTTTGTCTTGTATTGTCTTGTCTTGTCTTGTTTTATGTTGTCTTGTTTTGTCTTGTCTTGTCTTGACTTGTCTTGTCTTGTCCTGTCATGTCATGTCATGTCATGTGTTGTGTTGTTTCGTCTTGTCTTGTCTTGTTTGGTCTTGTCTTGTCTTGTTTTGTCTTGTCTTGTCCTGTCCTGTCGTGTGTTGTGTTGTTTTGTCTTGTCTTGTCATGTCATGTCGTGTCTTGTGTTGCTTTGTCTTGTCTTGTCTTGTCTTGTCATGTCGTGTGTTGTCTTGTTTTTTTTTTTGTCTTGTCCTGTCATGTCATGTCATGTGTTGTGTTGTTTTGTCTTGTCTTGTCTTGTATTGTATTGTCTTGTCTTGTCTTGTCTTGTCTTGTCTTGTATTGTATTGTCTTGTCTTGTCTTGTCTTGTCTTGTCTTGTCTTGTCTTGTGATGTCATGTCGTGTGTTGTGTTGTTTTGTCTTGTATTGTCTTGTCTTGTCTTGTCTTGTTTTGTCTTGTCTTGTCTTGTTTTGTCTTTTCTTGTCTTGTCTTGTCTTGTCTTGTTTTGTCTTGTCATGTCATGTCTTGTCTTGTCTTGTCTTGTTTTGTCTTGTCTTGTCTTGTTTTGTCTTGTCATGTCTTGTCTTGTCTTGTCTTGTCTTGACTTGTCTTGTCTTGTCCTGTCATGTCATGTCATGTCATGTCATGTGTTGTGTTGTTTCGTCTTGTCTTGTCTTGTTTGGTCTTGTCTTGTCTTGTTTTGTCTTGTCTTGTCTTGTCTTGTCTTGTCTTGTCTTGTCTTGTCTTGTCTTGTCTTGTCTTGTCTTGTCTTGTCTTGTCTTGTCTTGTCTTGTCTTTTCTTGTCCTGTCATGTCATGTCATGTCATGTGTTGTGTTGTTTCGTCTTGTATTGTCTTGTTTGGTCTTGTCTTGTCTTGTTTTGTCTTGTCTTGTCTTGTCTTGTCTTGTCTTGTCTTGTCTTGTCTTGTCTTGTCTTGTCTTTTCTTGTCTTGTCTGGTCTTGTCTTGTCTTGTCTGGTCTTATCTTGTCTTGTCTTGTCCTGTCCTGTCTTGTCTTGTCTTTTCTTGTCTTGTCTTGTCTTTTCTTGTCTTGTCCTGTCATGTCATGTCATGTGTTGTGTTGTTTTGTCTTGTCTTGTCTTGTCTTGTCTTGTCTTGTCTTGTCTTGTCTTGTCTTGTCTTGTTTTGTCTTGTCTTGTCTTGTCTTGTCTTGTCTTGTCTTGTCTTGTCTTGTCGTGCGTTGTGTTGTTTTGTCTTGTCTTGTTTTGTCATGTCATGTCTTGTCTTGTCTTGTCTTGTCTTGTCTTGTCTTGTCTTGTCTTGTCTTGTCATGTCGTGCGTTGTGTTGTTTTGTCTTGTCTTGTTTTGTCATGTCATGTCATGTCATGTCTTGTCTTGTCTTGTCTTGTCTTGTCTTGTCTTGTCTTGTCATGTCGTGCGTTGTGTTGTTTTGTCTTGTCTTGTTTTGTCTTGTCATGTCATGTCTTGTCTTGTCTTGTCTTGTCTTGTCTTGTCTTGTCATGTCATGTAATGTCATGTCATGTGTTGTGTTGTGTTGTTTTGTCTTGTCTTGTCTTGTTTGGTCTTGTCTTGTTTGGTCTTGTCTTGTCTTGTCTTGTTTTATGTTGTCTTGTTTTGTCATGTAATGTCATCTCGTGTGTTGTGTTGTTTTGTCTTGTTTGGTCTTGTCTTGTTTGGTCTTGTCTTGTCTTGTCTTGTTTTATGTTGTCTTGTTTTGTCATGTAATGTCATGTCGTGTGTTGTGTTGTTTTGTCTTGTCTTGTCTTCTCCTTGTCTTGTCTTGTCATGTCGTGTGTTGTGTTGTTTTGTCTTGTCATGTCTTATATTGTTTTGTCTTGTCCTGTCTTGTCTTGTCATGTCATGTGTTGTGTTGTGTTGTTTTGTCTTGTCTTGTCTTGTCTTGTCTTGTCTTGCCTTATCTTGCCTTGTCTTGTCTCTTCTGGTCTTGTCTTGTCTTCTCTTGTCTTGTCTTGTCTTGTCTTGTCTTGTCTTGTCTTGTCTTGTCTTGTCTTGTCTTGTCTTGTCTTGTCTTGTCATGTCTTGTCTTGTCTTGTCTTGTCTTGTCTTGTCATGTCGTGTGTTGTGTTGTTTTGTCTTGTCTTGTTTTGTCTTGTCATGTCTTGTCTTGTCTTGTCTTGTTTTGTCTTGTCATGTCTTGTCTTGTCTTGTCTTGTCTTGTCTTGTCTTGTCTTGTCTTGTCTTGTCTTGTCTTGTCTTGTCTTGTCTCGTCTTTTCTTGTTTTGTCTTGTCTTGTCTTGTCTTGTTTTATGTTGTCTTGTTTTGTCTTGTCTTGTCTTGTCTTGTCTTGTTTTGTCTTGTCTTGTCTTGTCTGGTCTTGTCTTGTCTTCTCTTGTCTTGTCTTGTCTTGTCTCGTCTTTTCTTGTCTTGTCTTGTCTTGTCTTGTCTTGTTTTATGTTGTCTTGTTTTGTCTTGTCTTGTCTTGTCTTGTCTTGTCTTGTCTTGTCTTGTCATGTCGTGTGTTGTGTTGTTTTGTCTTGTCTTGTTTTGTCTTGTCATGTCTTGTCTTGTCTTGTCTTGTTTTGTCTTGTCATGTCTTGTCTTGTCTTGTCTTGTTTTGTCTTGTCATGTCTTGTCTTGTCTTGTCTTGTCTTGTCTTGTCTTGTCTTGTCTTGTCTTGTCTTGTCTTGTCTTGTCTCGTCTTTTCTTGTCTTGTCTTGTCTTGTCTTGTCTTGTTTTATGTTGTCTTGTTTTGTCTTGTCTTGTCTTGTCTTGTCTTGTTTTGTCTTGTCTTGTCTTGTCTTGTCTTGTCTTGTCTTGTCTTGTCTTGTCTTGTCTTGTCTTGTCATGTCTTGTCTTGTTTTGTCTTGTCTTGTATTGTCTTGTTTTCTCATGTAATGTCATGTCATGTGTAGTGTTGTTTTGTCGTGTCATGTCTTGTCTTGTCTTGTCTTGTCTTGTCTTGTCTTGTCTTGTCTTGTCTTGTCTTGTCTTGTCTTGTCTTGTCTTGTCTTGTCTTGTCTTGTCTTGTCTTGTCTTGTCTTGTCTTGTCTTGTCTTGTCTTGTCTTGTCTTGTCTTGTCTTGTCTTGTCTTGTCTTGTCTTGTCTTGTCTTGTCTTGTCTTGTCTTGTCTGGTCTTGTCTGGTCTTGTCTTGTCTTCTCTTGTCTTGTCTTGTCTTGTCTTGTCTTGTCTTGTCTTGTCTTGTCTTGTCTTGTCTTGTCTTGTCTTGTCTTGTCTTGTCTTGTCTTGTCTCGTCTTTTCTTGTCTTGTCTTGTCTTGTCTTGTCTTGTCTTGTCTTGTCTTGTCTTGTTTTATGTTGTCTTGTTTTGTCTTGTCTTGTCTTGTCTTGTCTTGTTTTGTCTTGTCTTGTCTTGTCTTGTCTTGTCTTGTCTTGTCTTGTCTTGTCTTGTCTTGTCTTGTCTTGTCTTGTCTTGTCTTGTCTTGTCTTGTCTTGTCTTGTCTTGTCTTGTCTTGTCTTGTCTTGTCTTGTCTTGTCTTGTCTTGTCTTGTCTTGTCTTGTCTTGTCTTGTCTTGTCTTGTCTTGTCTTGTCTTGTCTTGTCTTGTCTTGTCTTGTCTTGTCTTGTCTTGTCTTGTCTTGTCTTGTCTTGTCTTGTCATGTGATGTCATGTCACGTGTTGTGTTGTCTTGTCTTGTCTTGTCTTGTCTTGTCTTGTCTTGTCATGTGATGTCATGTCACGTGTTGTGTTGTGTTGTCTTGTCTTGTCTTGTCTTGTCGTATGTTGTGTTGTTTTGTCTTGTCTTGTTTTGTCTTGTCATGTCGTATGTTGTGTTGTTTTGTCTTGTCTTGTTTTGTCTTGTCTTGTCTTGTCATGTCATGTCATGTCATGTCGTGTGTTGTGTTGTTTAGTCTTGTTTTGTCTTTTCATGTCTTCTCATGTCTTGTCATGTCTTGTCTTGTCTTGTCATGTCTTGTCTTGTCTAGTCTTGCCTTGTCTTGTCTTGTCTTGTCTTGTCTTGTTTTGTCTTGTCTTGTGTTGTCTTGTCTTATCTTGTCTTGTCTTGTCTTATTTTGTCTTGTCTTGTCTTGTCTTGTCTTGTCTCGTCTTGTCATGTTTTGTCATGTAATGTCATGTCGTGTGTTGTGTTGTTTTGTCTTGTCGTGTCTTCTCCTTGTCTTGTCTTGTCATGTCTTGTCTTGTCTTGTCTTGTCTTGTCATGTCGTGTCATGTCATGTGTTGTGTTGTTTTGTCTTGTTTTGTCTTGTCTTGTCTTGGCTTGTTTTGTCTTGTCTTGTCTTGTCTTGTCATGTCGTGTGTTGTGTTGTTTTGTCTTGTCTTGTCTTGTCTTGTCATGTCGTGTGTTGTGTTGTTTTGTCTTGTCATGTCTTATATTGTCTTGTCTTGTGATGTCATGTCGTGTGTTGTGTTGTTTTGTCTTGTATTGTCTTGTCTTGTTTTGTCTTGTTTTGTCTTGTCATGTCATGTCATACGTGTGTTGTGTTGTTTTGTCTTGTCTTATTTTGTCTTGTCATGTCTTATCTTGTCTTGTCTTGTCTTGTCTTGTAATGTATTGTCATGTCTTATATTGTCTTGTCTTGTCAGGTCATATCATGTCGTGTGTTGTGTTGTTTTGTCTTGTCATGTATTGTCTTGTCTTGTTTTTTTTTTTGTCTTGTCCTGTCATGTCATGTCATGTGTTGTGTTGTTTTGTCTTGTCTTGTCTTGTCTTGTATTGTATTGTCTTGTCTTGTCTTGTCTTGTCTTGTCTTGTATTGTATTGTCTTGTCTTGTCTTGTCTTGTCTTGTCTTGTCTTGTCTTGTCTTGTCTTGTCTTGTCTTGTCTTGTCTTGTCTTGTCTTGTCTTGTCTTGTCTTGTCTTGTCTTGTCTTGTCTTGTCTTGTCTTGTCTTGTCTTGTCTTGTCTTGTCATGTGATGTCATGTCACGTGTTGTGTTGTGTTGTCTTGTCTTGTCATGTCTTGTCTTGTCTTGTCTTGTCTTGTCTTGTCTTGTCTTGTCTTGTCTTGTCTTGTCTTGTCTTGTCTTGTCTTGTCTTGTCTTGTCTTGTCTTGTCTTGTCTTGTCTTGTCTTGTCTTGTCTTGTCTTGTCTTGTCTTGTCTTGTCTTGTCTTGTCTTGTCTTGTCTTGTCTTGTCTTGTCTTGTCTTGTCTTGTCTTGTCTTGTCTTGTCTTGTCTTGTCTTGTCTTGCCTTATCTTGCCTTGTCTTGTCTTGTCTGGTCTTGTCTTGTCTTGTCTTGTCTTGTCTTGTCTTGTCTTGTCATGTCTTGTCTTGTCTTGTCTTGTCTTGCCTTATCTTGCCTTGTCTTGTCTTGTCTGGTCTTGTCTTGTCTTGTCTTGTCTAGTCTTGTCTTGTTTTGTCTTGTCATGTCTTGTCTTGACTTGTCTTGTCTTGTCTTGTCTTGTCTTGTCTTGTCTTGTCTTGTCTTGTCTTGTTTTGTCTTGTCATGTCTTGTCTTGACTTGTCTTGTCTTGTCTTGTCTGGTCTTGTCTTGTCTTGTCTTGTCTTGTCATGTCATGTCATGTCTTATCTTGTCTTGTCTTGTCTTGTTTTGTCTTGTCTTGTCTTGTCTTGTCTTTTCTTTTCTTGTCTTGTCTTGTCTTGTCTGGTCTTGTCTTGTCTTGTCTGGTCTTATCTTGTATTGTCTTGTCCTGTCCTGTCTTGTCTTGTCTTTTCTTGTCTTGTCTTGTCTTGTCTTGTCTTTTCTTGTCTTGTCCTGTCATGTCATGTCATGTGTTGTGTTGTTTTGTCTTGTCTTGTTTGGTCTTGTTTTGTCTTGTCTTGTCTTGTCTTGTCTTGTCCTGTCATGTCATGTCATGTGTTGTGTTGTTTTGTCTTGTCTTGTTTGGTCTTGTCTTGTCTTGTCTTGTCTTGTCTTGTCTTGTCTTGTCTTGTCTTGTCTTGTCTTGTCTTGTCTTGTCTTGTCTTGTCTTGTCTTGTCTTGTCTTGTCTTGTCTTGTCTTGTCTTGTCTTGTCTTGTCTTGTCTTCTCTTGTCTTGTCTTGTCTTGTCTTCTCTTGTCTTGTCTTGTATTGTCTTGTCATGTGATGTCATGTCACGTGTTGTGTTGTCTTGTCTTGTCTTGTCTTGTCTTGTCTTGTATTGTCTTGTCATGTGATGTCATGTCACGTGTTGTGTTGTCTTGTCTTGTCTTGTCTTGTCTTGTCTTGTCTTGTCTTGTCTTGTCTTATCTTGTCTTGCTTTATCTTGCCTTGTCTTGTCTTGTCTGGTCTTGTCTTGTCTTGTCTTGTCTTGTCTTGTCTTGTCTTGTCTTGTCTTGTCTTGTCTTGTCATGTCTTGTCTTGTCTTGTCTTGTCTTGCCTTATCTTGCCTTGTCTTGTCTTGTCTCGTCTTGTCTTGTCTTGTCTTGTCTTGTCTTGTCTAGTCTTGTCTTGTTTTGTCTTGTCATGTCTTGTCTTGACTTGACTTGTCTTGTCTTGTCTTGTCTTGTCTTGTCTTGTCTTGTCTTGTCTTGTCTTGTCTTGTCTTGTCTTGTCTTGTCTTGTCTTGTCTTGTCTTGTCTTGTCTTGTCTTGTCTTGTCTTGTCTTGTCTTGTCTTGTCTTGTCTTGTCTTGTCTTGTCTTGTCTTGTCTTGTCTTGTCTTGTCTTGTCTTGTCTTGTCTTGTCTTGTCTTGTCTTGTCTTGTCTTGTCTTGTCTTGTCTTGTCTTGTCTTGTCTTGTCTTGTCTTGTCTTGTCTTGTCTTGTCTTGTCTTGTCTTGTCTTGTCTTGTCTTGTCTTGTCTTGTCTTGTCTTGTCTTGTCTTGTCTTGTCTTGTCTTGTTTTGTCTTGTCATGTCTTGTCTTGTCTTGTCTTGTCTTGTCTTGTCTGGTCTTGTCTTGTCTTGTCTTGTCATGTCATGTCATGTCTTGTCTTGTCTTGTCTTGTCTTGTCTTGTCTTGTTTTGTCTTGTCTTGTCTTGTCTTGTCTTTTCTTTTCTTGTCTTGTCTTGTCTTGTCTGGTCTTGTCTTGTCTGGTCTTATCTTGTATTGTCTTGTCCTGTCCTGTCTTGTCTTGTCTTTTCTTGTCTTGTCTTGTCTTGTCTTGTCTTGTCTTTTCTTGTCTTGTACTGTCATGTCATGTCATGTGTTGTGTTGTTTTGTCTTGTCTTGTCTTGTTTGGTCTTGTTTTGTCTGGTCTTGTCTTGTCTTGTCTTGTCTTGTCTTGTTGTGTATTGTCATGTCGTGTGTTGTGTTGTTTAGTGTTGTTTTGTCTTGTCATGTCTTGTCTTGTCTTGTCTTGTCATGTCATGTCATGTCGTGTGTTGTGTTGTTTAGTGTTGTTTTGTCTTGTCATGTCTTGTCTTGTCTTGTCTTGTCATGACTTGTCTAGTCTTGTCTTGTCTTGTCTTTTCTTTTCTTGTCTTGTCTTGTCTTGTCTTGTCTTGTCTTGTCTTGTCTTGTCTTGTCTTGTCTTGTCTTGTCTTGTCTTGTCTTGTCATGTCTTGTCTTGTCTTGTCTTGCCTTATCTTGCCTTGTCTTGTCTTGTCTGGTCTTGTCTTGTCTTGTCTTGTTTTGTCTTGTCATGTCTTGTTTTGACTTGTCTTGTCTTGTCTTGTCTGGTGTTGTCTTGTCATGTCTTGTCTTGACTTGTCTTGTCTTGTCTTGTCTGGTCTTGTCTTGTCTTGTCTTGTCTTGTCATGTCATGTCATGTCTTATCTTGTCTTGTCTTGTCTTGTTTTGTCTTGTCTTGTCTTGTCTTGTCTTTTCTTTTCTTGTCTTGTCTTGTCTTGTCTGGTCTTGTCTTGTCTTGTCTGGTCTTATCTTGTATTGTCTTGTCCTGTCATATCATGTCGTGTGTTGTGTTGTTTTGTCTTGTCATGTATTGTCTTGTCTTGTCTTGTCTTGTCTTGTCCTGTCATGTCATGTGTTGTGTTGTTTTGTCTTGTCTTGTCTTTTCTTGTCTTGTTTTGTCTTTTCTTGTCTTATATTGTCTTGTCTTGTCTTGTCATGTCATGTCATGTCATGTCATGTCGTGTGTTGTGTTGTTTAGTCTTGTTTTGTCTTGTCATGTCTTGTCATGTCTTGTCTAGTCTTGTCTTGTCTTGTCATGTCGTGTGTTGTGTTGTTTTGTCTTGTCATGTCTTATATTGTCTTGTCTTGTCATGTCATGTCATGTCATGTCATGTCATACGTGTGTTGTGTTATTTTGTCTTGTCATGTCATATCATGTCGTGTGTTGTGTTGTTTTGTCTTGTCATGTATTGTCTTGTCTTGTCTTGTCTTGTCTTGTCTTGTCTTGTCTTGTCTTGTCTTGTCTTGTCTTGTCTTGTCTTGTCTTGTCTTGTCTTGTCTTGTCTTGTCTTGTCTTGTCTTGTCTTGTCTTGTCTTGTCTTGTCTTGTCTTGTCTTGTCTTGTCTTGTCTTGTCTTGTCTTGTCTTGTCTTGTCTTGTCTTGTCTTGTCTTGTCTTGTCTTGTCTTGTCTTGTCTTGTCTTGTCTTGTCTTGTCTTGTCTTGTCTTGTCTTGTCTTGTCTTGTCTTGTCTTGTCTTGTCTTGTCTTGTCTTGTCTTGTCTTGTCTTGTCTTGTCTTGTCTTGTCTTGTCTTGTCTTGTCTTGTCTTGTCTTGTCTTGTCTTGTCTTGTCTTGTCTTGTCTTGTCTTGTCTTGTCTTGTCTTGTCTTGTCTTGTCTTGTCTTGTCTTGTCTTGTCTTGTCTTGTCTTGTCTTGTCTTGTCTTGTCTTGTCTTGTCTTGTCTTGTCTTGTCTTGTCTTGTCTTGTCTTGTCTTGTCTTGTCTTGTCTTGTCTTGTCTTGTCTTGTCACGTGTTGTGTTGTGTTGTCTTGTCTTGTCGTATGTTGTGTTGTTTTGTCTTGTCTTGTTTTGTCTTGTCATGTCGTATGTTGTGTTGTTTTGTCTTGTCTTGTTTTGTCTTTTCTTGTCTTATATTGTCTTGTCTTGTCTTGTCATGTCATGTCATGTCATGTCGTGTGTTGTGTTGTTTAGTCTTGTTTTGTCTTGTCATGTCTTGTCATGTCTTGTCTTGTCTTGTCATGTCTTGTCTTGTCTAGTCTTGTCTTGCCTTGTCTTGTCTTGTCTTGTCTTGTCTTGTCTTGTCTTGTCTTGTCTTGTCTTGTTTTGTCTTGTCTTGTCTTGTCTTGTCTTGTCTTGTCTTATTTTGTCTTGTCTTGTCTTGTCTTGTCTTGTCTTGTCTTGTCTTGTCTTGTCTTGTCTTGTCTTGTCTTGTCTTGTCTTGTCTTGTCTTGTCTTGTCTTGTCTTGTCTTGTCTTGTCCTGTCATGTTTTGTCATGTAATGTCATGTCGTGTGTTGTGTTGTTTTGTCTTGTCGTGTCTTCTCCTTGTCTTGTCTTGTCATGTCTTGTCTTGTCTTGTCTTGTCTTGTCTTGTCTTGTCATGTCGTGTCATGTCATGTGTTGTGTTGTTTTGTCTTGTTTTGTCTTGTCTTGTCTTGGCTTGTTTTGTCTTGTCTTGTCTTGTCATGTCGCGTGTTGTGTTGTTTTGTCTTGTCATGTCTTATATTGTCTTGTCTTGTGATGTCATGTCGTGTGTTGTGTTGTTTTGTCTTGTATTGTCTTGTCTTGTTTTGTCTTGTTTTGTCTTGTCTTGTCTTGTCTTGTCTTGTCATGTCATGTCATATGTGTGTTGTGTTGTTTTGTCTTGTCTTAGTTTGTCTTGTCATGTCTTATCTTGTCTTGTCTTGTCTTGTCTTGTATTGTCATGTATTATATTGTCTTGTCTTGTCATGTCATATCATGTCGTGTGTTGTGTTGTTTTGTCTTGTCATGTCTTGTCTTGTCTTGTCTTGTCTTGTCTTGTCTTGTCTTGTCTTGTCTTGTCTTGTCATGTCATGTGTTGTGTTGTTTTGTCTTGTCTTGTCTTGTCTTGTCTTGTCTTGTCTTGTCTTGTCTTGTCTTGTCTTGTCTTGTCTTGTCTTGTCTTGTCTTGTCTTGCCTTGTCTTGTCTTGTCTTGTCTTGTCTTGTCTTGTCTTGTCTTGTCTTGTCTTGTCTTGTCTTGTCTTGTCTTGTCTTGTCTTGTCTTGTCTTGTCTTGTCTTGTCTTTTCTTGTCTTGTCTTGTCTTGTCTTGTCTTGTCTTGTCTTGTCTTGTCTTGTCTTGTCTTGTCTTGTCTTGTCTTGTCTTGTCTTGTCTTGTCTTGTCTTGTCTTGTCTTGTCTTGTCTTGTCTTGTCTTGTCTTGTCTTGTGTTGTCTTGTCTTGTCTTGTCTTGTTTTGTCTTGTCATGTCTTGTCTTGACTTGTCTTGTCTTGTCTTGTCTGGTCTTGTCTTGTTTTGTCTTGTCATGTCTTGTCTTGACTTGTCTTGTCTTGTCTTGTCTTGTCTGGTCTTGTCTTGTCTTGTCTTGTCTTGTCTTGTCTTGTCTTGACTTGTCTTGTCTTGTCTTGTCTGGTCTTGTCTTGTCTTGTCTTGTCTTGTCATGTCATGTCATGTCTTGTCTTGTCTTGTCTTGTCTTGTCTTGTCTTGTCTTGTTTTGTCTTGTCTTGTCTTGTCTTGTCTTTTCTTGTCTTGTCTTGTCTTGTCTTGTCTTGTCTTGTCTTGTCTTGTCTTGTCTTGTCTTGTCTTGTCTTGTCTTGTCTTGTCTTGTCTTGTCTTGTCTTGTCTTGTCTTGTCTTGTCTTGTCTTGTCTTGTCTTGTCTTGTCTTGTCTTGTCTTGTCTTGTCTTGTCTTGTCTTGTGTTGTCTTGTCTTGTCTTGTCTTGTCTTGCTTTGAGTTGTCTTGTCTTGTCTTGTCTGGTCTTGTCTTGTTTTGTCTTGTCATGTCTTGTCTTGACTTGTCTTGTCTTGTCTGGTCTTGTCTTGTCTTGTCTTGTCTTGTCTTGTCTTGACTTGTCTTGTCTTGTCTTGTCTGGTCTTGTCTTGTCTTGTCTTGTCATGTCATGTCATGTCATGTCATGTCTTGTCTTGTCTTGTCTTGTCTTGTTTTGTCTTGTCTTGTCTTGTCTTGTCTTTTCTTTTCTTGTCTTGTCTTGTCTTGTCTGGTCTTGTCTTATCTTGTCTGGTCTTATCTTGTATTGTCTTGTCCTGTCCTGTCTTGTCTTGTCTTTTCTTGTCTTGTCTTGTCTTGTCTTTTCTTGTCTTGTCCTGTCATGTCATGTCATGTGTTGTTTTGTTTTGTCTTGTCTTGTCTTGTTTGGCCTTGTTTTGTCTGGACTTGTCTTGTCTTGTCTTGTCTTGTTGTGTATTGTCATGTCTTATATTGTCTTGTCTTGTCATGTCATGTCATGTCATGTCATGTCGTGTGTTGGGTTGTTTAGTGTTGTTTTGTCTTGTCATGTCTTGTCTTGTCTTGTCTTGTCTTGTCATGTCTTGTCTAGTCTTGTCTTGTCTTGTCTTTTCTTTTCTTGTCTTGTCTTGTCTTGTCTTGTCTTGTCTTGTCTTGTCTTGTCTTGTCTAGTCTTGTCTTGTCTTGTCTTGTCTTGTCTTGTCTTGTCATGTCTTGTCTAGTCTTGTCTTGTCTTGTCTTGTCTTTTCTTGTCTTGTCTTGTCTTGTCTTGTCTTGTCTTGTCTTGTCTTGTCCTGTCATGTCATGTCATGTGTTGTGTTGTTTTGTCTTGTCTTGTCTTGTTTGGTCTTGTCTTGTCTTGTTTTGTCTTGTCTTGTCTTGTCTTGTCTTGTCTTGTCTTGCCTTGTCTTGTCTTGTCTTGTCTTGTCTTGTCTTGTCTTGTCTTGTCTTGTCTTGTCTTGTCTTGTCTTGTCTTGTCTTGTCTTGTCTTGTCTTGTCTTGTCTTGTCTTGTCTTGTCTTGTCTTGTCTTGTCTTGTCTTGTCTTGTCTTGTCTTGTCTTGTCTTGTCTTGTCTTGTCTTGTCTTGTCTTGTCTTGTCTTGTCTTGTCTTGTCTTGTCTTGTCTTGACTTGTCTTGTCTTGTCTTGTCTTGTCTTGTCTTGTCTTGTCTTGTCTTGTCTTGTCTTGTCTTGTCTTGTCTTGTCTTGTCTTGTCTTGTCTTGTCTTGTCATGTCATGTCACGTCATACGTGTGTTGTGTTATTTTGTCTTGTCATGTCATATCATGTCGTGTGTTGTGTTGTTTTGTCTTGTCATGTATTGTCTTGTCTTGTCTTGTCTTGTCTTGTCCTGTCATGTCATGTGTTGTGTTGTTTTGTCTTGTCTTGTTTGGTCTTGTCTTGTCTTGTCTTGTCTTGTCTTGTCTTGTCTAGTCTTGTCTTGTCTTGTCTTGTCTTGTCTTGTCTTATCTTGTCTTGTCTTGTCTTGTCTTGTCTTGTCTTGTCTTGTCTTGTCTTGTCTTGTCTTGTCTTGTCTTGTCTTGTCTTGTCTTGTCTTGTCATGTCATGTCATGTCATGTCATACGTGTGTTGTGTTATTTTGTCTTGTCATGTCATATCATGTCGTGTGTTGTGTTGTTTTGTCTTGTCATGTATTGTCTTGTCTTGTCTTGTCTTGTCTTGTCCTGTCATGTCATGTGTTGTGTTGTTTTGTCTTGTCTTGTCTTGTCTTGTCTTGTCTTGTCTTGTCTTGTCTTGTCTTTTCTTGTCTTGTCTTGTCTTGTCTTGTCTTGTCTTGTCTTGTCTTGTCTTGTCTTGTCTTGTCTTGTCTTGTCTTGTCTTGTCTTGTCTTGTCTTGTCTTGTCTTGTCTTGTCTTGTCTTGTCTTGTCTTGTCTTGTCTTGTCTTGTCTTGTCTTGTCTTGTCTTGTCTTGTCTTGTCTTGTCTTGTCTTGTCTTGTCTTGTCTTGTCTTGTCTTGTCTTGTCTTGTCTTGTCACGTGTTGTGTTGTGTTGTCTTGTCTTGTCGTATGTTGTGTTGTTTTGTCTTGTCTTGTTTTGTCTTGTCATGTCGTATGTTGTGTTGTTTTGTCTTGTCTTGTTTTGTCTTTTCTTGTCTTATATTGTCTTGTCTTGTCTTGTCATGTCATGTCATGTCATGTCGTGTGTTGTGTTGTTTAGTCTTGTTTTGTCTTGTCATGTCTTGTCATGTCTTGTCTTGTCTTGTCATGTCTTGTCTTGTCTAGTCTTGTCTTGCCTTGTCTTGTCTTGTCTTGTCTTGTCTTGTCTTGTCTTGTCTTGTCTTGTCTTGTTTTGTCTTGTCTTGTCTTGTCTTGTCTTGTCTTGTCTTATTTTGTCTTGTCTTGTCTTGTCTTGTCTTGTCTTGTCTTGTCTTGTCTTGTCTTGTCTTGTCTTGTCTTGTCTTGTCTTGTCTTGTCTTGTCTTGTCTTGTCTTGTCTTGTCCTGTCATGTTTTGTCATGTAATGTCATGTCGTGTGTTGTGTTGTTTTGTCTTGTCGTGTCTTCTCCTTGTCTTGTCTTGTCATGTCTTGTCTTGTCTTGTCTTGTCTTGTCTTGTCTTGTCATGTCGTGTCATGTCATGTGTTGTGTTGTTTTGTCTTGTTTTGTCTTGTCTTGTCTTGGCTTGTTTTGTCTTGTCTTGTCTTGTCATGTCGCGTGTTGTGTTGTTTTGTCTTGTCATGTCTTATATTGTCTTGTCTTGTGATGTCATGTCGTGTGTTGTGTTGTTTTGTCTTGTATTGTCTTGTCTTGTTTTGTCTTGTTTTGTCTTGTCTTGTCTTGTCTTGTCTTGTCATGTCATGTCATATGTGTGTTGTGTTGTTTTGTCTTGTCTTAGTTTGTCTTGTCATGTCTTATCTTGTCTTGTCTTGTCTTGTCTTGTATTGTCATGTATTATATTGTCTTGTCTTGTCATGTCATATCATGTCGTGTGTTGTGTTGTTTTGTCTTGTCATGTCTTGTCTTGTCTTGTCTTGTCTTGTCTTGTCTTGTCTTGTCTTGTCTTGTCTTGTCATGTCATGTGTTGTGTTGTTTTGTCTTGTCTTGTCTTGTCTTGTCTTGTCTTGTCTTGTCTTGTCTTGTCTTGTCTTGTCTTGTCTTGTCTTGTCTTGTCTTGTCTTGCCTTGTCTTGTCTTGTCTTGTCTTGTCTTGTCTTGTCTTGTCTTGTCTTGTCTTGTCTTGTCTTGTCTTGTCTTGTCTTGTCTTGTCTTGTCTTGTCTTGTCTTGTCTTTTCTTGTCTTGTCTTGTCTTGTCTTGTCTTGTCTTGTCTTGTCTTGTCTTGTCTTGTCTTGTCTTGTCTTGTCTTGTCTTGTCTTGTCTTGTCTTGTCTTGTCTTGTCTTGTCTTGTCTTGTCTTGTCTTGTCTTGTGTTGTCTTGTCTTGTCTTGTCTTGTTTTGTCTTGTCATGTCTTGTCTTGACTTGTCTTGTCTTGTCTTGTCTGGTCTTGTCTTGTTTTGTCTTGTCATGTCTTGTCTTGACTTGTCTTGTCTTGTCTTGTCTTGTCTGGTCTTGTCTTGTCTTGTCTTGTCTTGTCTTGTCTTGTCTTGACTTGTCTTGTCTTGTCTTGTCTGGTCTTGTCTTGTCTTGTCTTGTCTTGTCATGTCATGTCATGTCTTGTCTTGTCTTGTCTTGTCTTGTCTTGTCTTGTCTTGTTTTGTCTTGTCTTGTCTTGTCTTGTCTTTTCTTGTCTTGTCTTGTCTTGTCTTGTCTTGTCTTGTCTTGTCTTGTCTTGTCTTGTCTTGTCTTGTCTTGTCTTGTCTTGTCTTGTCTTGTCTTGTCTTGTCTTGTCTTGTCTTGTCTTGTCTTGTCTTGTCTTGTCTTGTCTTGTCTTGTCTTGTCTTGTCTTGTCTTGTCTTGTCTTGTGTTGTCTTGTCTTGTCTTGTCTTGTCTTGCTTTGAGTTGTCTTGTCTTGTCTTGTCTGGTCTTGTCTTGTTTTGTCTTGTCATGTCTTGTCTTGACTTGTCTTGTCTTGTCTGGTCTTGTCTTGTCTTGTCTTGTCTTGTCTTGTCTTGACTTGTCTTGTCTTGTCTTGTCTGGTCTTGTCTTGTCTTGTCTTGTCATGTCATGTCATGTCATGTCATGTCTTGTCTTGTCTTGTCTTGTCTTGTTTTGTCTTGTCTTGTCTTGTCTTGTCTTTTCTTTTCTTGTCTTGTCTTGTCTTGTCTGGTCTTGTCTTATCTTGTCTGGTCTTATCTTGTATTGTCTTGTCCTGTCCTGTCTTGTCTTGTCTTTTCTTGTCTTGTCTTGTCTTGTCTTTTCTTGTCTTGTCCTGTCATGTCATGTCATGTGTTGTTTTGTTTTGTCTTGTCTTGTCTTGTTTGGCCTTGTTTTGTCTGGACTTGTCTTGTCTTGTCTTGTCTTGTTGTGTATTGTCATGTCTTATATTGTCTTGTCTTGTCATGTCATGTCATGTCATGTCATGTCGTGTGTTGGGTTGTTTAGTGTTGTTTTGTCTTGTCATGTCTTGTCTTGTCTTGTCTTGTCTTGTCATGTCTTGTCTAGTCTTGTCTTGTCTTGTCTTTTCTTTTCTTGTCTTGTCTTGTCTTGTCTTGTCTTGTCTTGTCTTGTCTTGTCTTGTCTAGTCTTGTCTTGTCTTGTCTTGTCTTGTCTTGTCTTGTCATGTCTTGTCTAGTCTTGTCTTGTCTTGTCTTGTCTTTTCTTGTCTTGTCTTGTCTTGTCTTGTCTTGTCTTGTCTTGTCTTGTCCTGTCATGTCATGTCATGTGTTGTGTTGTTTTGTCTTGTCTTGTCTTGTTTGGTCTTGTCTTGTCTTGTTTTGTCTTGTCTTGTCTTGTCTTGTCTTGTCTTGTCTTGCCTTGTCTTGTCTTGTCTTGTCTTGTCTTGTCTTGTCTTGTCTTGTCTTGTCTTGTCTTGTCTTGTCTTGTCTTGTCTTGTCTTGTCTTGTCTTGTCTTGTCTTGTCTTGTCTTGTCTTGTCTTGTCTTGTCTTGTCTTGTCTTGTCTTGTCTTGTCTTGTCTTGTCTTGTCTTGTCTTGTCTTGTCTTGTCTTGTCTTGTCTTGTCTTGTCTTGTCTTGACTTGTCTTGTCTTGTCTTGTCTTGTCTTGTCTTGTCTTGTCTTGTCTTGTCTTGTCTTGTCTTGTCTTGTCTTGTCTTGTCTTGTCTTGTCTTGTCTTGTCTTGTCATGTCATGTCACGTCATACGTGTGTTGTGTTATTTTGTCTTGTCATGTCATATCATGTCGTGTGTTGTGTTGTTTTGTCTTGTCATGTATTGTCTTGTCTTGTCTTGTCTTGTCTTGTCCTGTCATGTCATGTGTTGTGTTGTTTTGTCTTGTCTTGTTTGGTCTTGTCTTGTCTTGTCTTGTCTTGTCTTGTCTTGTCTAGTCTTGTCTTGTCTTGTCTTGTCTTGTCTTGTCTTATCTTGTCTTGTCTTGTCTTGTCTTGTCTTGTCTTGTCTTGTCTTGTCTTGTCTTGTCTTGTCTTGTCTTGTCTTGTCTTGTCTTGTCTTGTCATGTCATGTCATGTCATGTCATACGTGTGTTGTGTTATTTTGTCTTGTCATGTCATATCATGTCGTGTGTTGTGTTGTTTTGTCTTGTCATGTATTGTCTTGTCTTGTCTTGTCTTGTCTTGTCCTGTCATGTCATGTGTTGTGTTGTTTTGTCTTGTCTTGTCTTGTCTTGTCTTGTCTTGTCTTGTCTTGTCTTGTCTTTTCTTGTCTTGTCTTGTCTTGTCTTGTCTTGTCTTGTCTTGTCTTGTCTTGTCTTGTCTTGTTTTGTCTTGTCTTGTCTTGTCTTGTGTTGTCATGTAATGTCATGTCGTGTGTTGTGTTGTTTTGTCTTGTCGTGTCTTCTCCTTGTCTTGTCTTGTCTTGTCGTGTGTTGTGTTGGTTTGTCTTGTCTTGTTGTGTATTGTCATGTCTTTTATTGTCTTGTCTTGTCTTGTCATGTCATGTAATGTCATGTCGTGTGTTATGTTGTTTTGTCTTGTCTTGTCTTCTCCTTGTCTTGTCTAGTCTTGTCGTGTGTTGTGTTGTTTTGTCTTGTCTTGTTGTGTATTGTCATGTCTTTTATTGTCTTGTCTTGTCTTGTCATGTCATGTAATGTCATGTCGTGTGTTATGTTGTTTTGTCTTGTCTTGTCTTCTCCTTGTCTTGTCTAGTCTTGTCTTGTCTTGTCTTGTCTTGTCTTGTCATGTCTTATATTGTCTTGTCTTGTCTTGTCATGTCGTGTGTTGTGTTGTTTTGTCTTGTCTTGTTGTGTATTGTCATGTCTTATATTGTCTTGTCTTGTCTTGTCATGTCATGTCATGTCGTGTGTTGTGTTGTTTTGTCTTGTCTTGTCTAGTCTTGTCTTGTCTTGTCTTGTCTTGTCTTGTCTTGTCTTGTCTTGTCTTGTCTTGTCTTGTCTTGTCTTGTCTTGTCTTGTCTTGTCTTGTTTTGTCTTGTCTTGTCTTGTCTTGTGTTGTCATGTAATGTCATATCGTTTCTTGTGTTGCTTTGTCTTGTCTTGTCTTGTCTTGTCATGTCGTGTGTTGTGTTGTTTTGTCTTGTCTTGTTGTGTATTGTCATGTCTTGTCTTGTCTTGTCTTGTCTTGTCATGTTTTGTCATGTAATGTCATGTCGTGTGTTGTGTTGTTTTGTCTTGTCGTGTCTTCTCCTTGTCTTGTCTTGTCTTGTCGTGTGTTGTGTTGTTTTGTCTTGTCTTGTTGTGTATTGTCATGTCTTTTATTGTCTTGTCTTGTCTTGTCATGTCATGTAATGTCATGTCGTGTGTTATGTTGTTTTGTCTTGTCATGTCTTGTCTTGTCTTGTCTTGTCTTGTCTTGTCTTGTCTTGTCTTGTCTTGTCTTGTCTTGTCTTGTCTTGTCTTGTCTTGTCTTGTCTTGCCTTGTCTTGTCTTGTCTTGTCTTTTCTTGTCTTGTCTTGTCTTGTCTTGTCTAGTCTTGTCTTGTCTTGTCTTGTCTTGTCTTGTCTTGTCTTGTCTTGTCTTGTCTTGTCTTGTCTTGTCTTGTCTTGTCTTGTCTTGTCTTGTTTTGTCTTGTCTTGTCTTGTCTTGTGTTGTCATGTAATGTCATATCGTTTCTTGTGTTGCTTTGTCTTGTCTTGTCTTGTCTTGTCATGTCGTGTGTTGTGTTGTTTTGTCTTGTCTTGTTGTGTATTGTCATGTCTTGTCTTGTCTTGTCTTGTCTTGTCATGTTTTGTCATGTAATGTCATGTCGTGTGTTGTGTTGTTTTGTCTTGTCGTGTCTTCTCCTTGTCTTGTCTTGTCTTGTCGTGTGTTGTGTTGTTTTGTCTTGTCTTGTTGTGTATTGTCATGTCTTTTATTGTCTTGTCTTGTCTTGTCATGTCATGTAATGTCATGTCGTGTGTTATGTTGTTTTGTCTTGTCATGTCTTGTCTTGTCTTGTCTTGTCTTGTCTTGTCTTGTCTTGTCTTGTCTTGTCATGTCTTATCTTGTCTTGTCTTGTCTTGTCTTGTATTGTCATGTATTATATTGTCTTGTCTTGTCATGTCATATCATGTCGTGTGTTGTGTTGTTTTGTCTTGTCATGTCTTGTCTTGTCTTGTCTTGTCTTGTCTTGTCTTGTCTTGTCTTGTCTTGTCTTGTCTTGTCTTGTCTTGTCTTGTCTTGTCTTGTCTTGCCTTGTCTTGTCTTGTCTTGTCTTGTCTTGTCTTGTCTTGTCTTGTCTTGTCTTGTCTTGTCTTGTCTTGTCTTGTCTTGTCTTGTCTTGTCTTGTCTTGTCTTGTCTTTTCTTGTCTTGTCTTGTCTTGTCTTGTCTTGTCTTGTCTTGTCTTGTCTTGTCTTGTCTTGTCTTGTCTTGTCTTGTCTTGTCTTGTCTTGTCTTGTCTTGTCTTGTCTTGTCTTGTCTTGTCTTGTCTTGTCTTGTCTTGTGTTGTCTTGTCTTGTCTTGTCTTGTTTTGTCTTGTCATGTCTTGTCTTGACTTGTCTTGTCTTGTCTTGTCTGGTCTTGTCTTGTTTTGTCTTGTCATGTCTTGTCTTGACTTGTCTTGTCTTGTCTTGTCTTGTCTGGTCTTGTCTTGTCTTGTCTTGTCTTGTCTTGTCTTGTCTTGACTTGTCTTGTCTTGTCTTGTCTGGTCTTGTCTTGTCTTGTCTTGTCTTGTCATGTCATGTCATGTCTTGTCTTGTCTTGTCTTGTCTTGTCTTGTCTTGTCTTGTTTTGTCTTGTCTTGTCTTGTCTTGTCTTTTCTTGTCTTGTCTTGTCTTGTCTTGTCTTGTCTTGTCTTGTCTTGTCTTGTCTTGTCTTGTCTTGTCTTGTCTTGTCTTGTCTTGTCTTGTCTTGTCTTGTCTTGTCTTGTCTTGTCTTGTCTTGTCTTGTCTTGTCTTGTCTTGTCTTGTCTTGTCTTGTCTTGTCTTGTGTTGTCTTGTCTTGTCTTGTCTTGTCTTGCTTTGAGTTGTCTTGTCTTGTCTTGTCTGGTCTTGTCTTGTTTTGTCTTGTCATGTCTTGTCTTGACTTGTCTTGTCTTGTCTGGTCTTGTCTTGTCTTGTCTTGTCTTGTCTTGTCTTGACTTGTCTTGTCTTGTCTTGTCTGGTCTTGTCTTGTCTTGTCTTGTCATGTCATGTCATGTCATGTCATGTCTTGTCTTGTCTTGTCTTGTCTTGTTTTGTCTTGTCTTGTCTTGTCTTGTCTTTTCTTTTCTTGTCTTGTCTTGTCTTGTCTGGTCTTGTCTTATCTTGTCTGGTCTTATCTTGTATTGTCTTGTCCTGTCCTGTCTTGTCTTGTCTTTTCTTGTCTTGTCTTGTCTTGTCTTTTCTTGTCTTGTCCTGTCATGTCATGTCATGTGTTGTTTTGTTTTGTCTTGTCTTGTCTTGTTTGGCCTTGTTTTGTCTGGACTTGTCTTGTCTTGTCTTGTCTTGTTGTGTATTGTCATGTCTTATATTGTCTTGTCTTGTCATGTCATGTCATGTCATGTCATGTCGTGTGTTGGGTTGTTTAGTGTTGTTTTGTCTTGTCATGTCTTGTCTTGTCTTGTCTTGTCTTGTCATGTCTTGTCTAGTCTTGTCTTGTCTTGTCTTTTCTTTTCTTGTCTTGTCTTGTCTTGTCTTGTCTTGTCTTGTCTTGTCTTGTCTTGTCTAGTCTTGTCTTGTCTTGTCTTGTCTTGTCTTGTCTTGTCATGTCTTGTCTAGTCTTGTCTTGTCTTGTCTTGTCTTTTCTTGTCTTGTCTTGTCTTGTCTTGTCTTGTCTTGTCTTGTCTTGTCCTGTCATGTCATGTCATGTGTTGTGTTGTTTTGTCTTGTCTTGTCTTGTTTGGTCTTGTCTTGTCTTGTTTTGTCTTGTCTTGTCTTGTCTTGTCTTGTCTTGTCTTGCCTTGTCTTGTCTTGTCTTGTCTTGTCTTGTCTTGTCTTGTCTTGTCTTGTCTTGTCTTGTCTTGTCTTGTCTTGTCTTGTCTTGTCTTGTCTTGTCTTGTCTTGTCTTGTCTTGTCTTGTCTTGTCTTGTCTTGTCTTGTCTTGTCTTGTCTTGTCTTGTCTTGTCTTGTCTTGTCTTGTCTTGTCTTGTCTTGTCTTGTCTTGTCTTGTCTTGTCTTGACTTGTCTTGTCTTGTCTTGTCTTGTCTTGTCTTGTCTTGTCTTGTCTTGTCTTGTCTTGTCTTGTCTTGTCTTGTCTTGTCTTGTCTTGTCTTGTCTTGTCATGTCATGTCACGTCATACGTGTGTTGTGTTATTTTGTCTTGTCATGTCATATCATGTCGTGTGTTGTGTTGTTTTGTCTTGTCATGTATTGTCTTGTCTTGTCTTGTCTTGTCTTGTCCTGTCATGTCATGTGTTGTGTTGTTTTGTCTTGTCTTGTTTGGTCTTGTCTTGTCTTGTCTTGTCTTGTCTTGTCTTGTCTAGTCTTGTCTTGTCTTGTCTTGTCTTGTCTTGTCTTATCTTGTCTTGTCTTGTCTTGTCTTGTCTTGTCTTGTCTTGTCTTGTCTTGTCTTGTCTTGTCTTGTCTTGTCTTGTCTTGTCTTGTCTTGTCATGTCATGTCATGTCATGTCATACGTGTGTTGTGTTATTTTGTCTTGTCATGTCATATCATGTCGTGTGTTGTGTTGTTTTGTCTTGTCATGTATTGTCTTGTCTTGTCTTGTCTTGTCTTGTCCTGTCATGTCATGTGTTGTGTTGTTTTGTCTTGTCTTGTCTTGTCTTGTCTTGTCTTGTCTTGTCTTGTCTTGTCTTTTCTTGTCTTGTCTTGTCTTGTCTTGTCTTGTCTTGTCTTGTCTTGTCTTGTCTTGTCTTGTTTTGTCTTGTCTTGTCTTGTCTTGTGTTGTCATGTAATGTCATGTCGTGTGTTGTGTTGTTTTGTCTTGTCGTGTCTTCTCCTTGTCTTGTCTTGTCTTGTCGTGTGTTGTGTTGGTTTGTCTTGTCTTGTTGTGTATTGTCATGTCTTTTATTGTCTTGTCTTGTCTTGTCATGTCATGTAATGTCATGTCGTGTGTTATGTTGTTTTGTCTTGTCTTGTCTTCTCCTTGTCTTGTCTAGTCTTGTCGTGTGTTGTGTTGTTTTGTCTTGTCTTGTTGTGTATTGTCATGTCTTTTATTGTCTTGTCTTGTCTTGTCATGTCATGTAATGTCATGTCGTGTGTTATGTTGTTTTGTCTTGTCTTGTCTTCTCCTTGTCTTGTCTAGTCTTGTCTTGTCTTGTCTTGTCTTGTCTTGTCATGTCTTATATTGTCTTGTCTTGTCTTGTCATGTCGTGTGTTGTGTTGTTTTGTCTTGTCTTGTTGTGTATTGTCATGTCTTATATTGTCTTGTCTTGTCTTGTCATGTCATGTCATGTCGTGTGTTGTGTTGTTTTGTCTTGTCTTGTCTAGTCTTGTCTTGTCTTGTCTTGTCTTGTCTTGTCTTGTCTTGTCTTGTCTTGTCTTGTCTTGTCTTGTCTTGTCTTGTCTTGTCTTGTCTTGTTTTGTCTTGTCTTGTCTTGTCTTGTGTTGTCATGTAATGTCATATCGTTTCTTGTGTTGCTTTGTCTTGTCTTGTCTTGTCTTGTCATGTCGTGTGTTGTGTTGTTTTGTCTTGTCTTGTTGTGTATTGTCATGTCTTGTCTTGTCTTGTCTTGTCTTGTCATGTTTTGTCATGTAATGTCATGTCGTGTGTTGTGTTGTTTTGTCTTGTCGTGTCTTCTCCTTGTCTTGTCTTGTCTTGTCGTGTGTTGTGTTGTTTTGTCTTGTCTTGTTGTGTATTGTCATGTCTTTTATTGTCTTGTCTTGTCTTGTCATGTCATGTAATGTCATGTCGTGTGTTATGTTGTTTTGTCTTGTCTTGTCTTCTCCTTGTCTTGTCTAGTCTTGTCTTGTCTTGTCTTGTCTTGTCTTGTCATGTCTTATATTGTCTTGTCTTGTCTTGTCATGTCGTGTGTTGTGTTGTTTTGTCTTGTCTTGTTGTGTATTGTCATGTCTTATATTGTCTTGTCTTGTCTTGTCATGTCATGTCATGTCGTGTGTTGTGTTGTTTTGTCTTGTCTTGTCTAGTCTTGTCTTGTCTTGTCTTGTCTTGTCTTGTCTTGTCTTGTCTTGTCTTGTCTGGTCTTGTCTTGTCTTGTCTTGTCTTGTCTTGTCTTGTCTTGTCTTGTCTTGTCTTGTCTTGTCTTGTCTTGTCTTGTCTTGTCTTGTCTTGTCTTGTGTTGTCTTGTCTTGTCTTGTCTTGTCTTGTCTGGTCTTGTCTTGTCTTGTCTTGTCATGTCATGACATGTCTTGTCTTGTCTTGTCTTGTTTTGTCTTGTCATGTCTTGTCTTGTCTTGTCTTGTCTTGTCTTGTCTTGTCTTGTTTTGTCTTGTCATGTCTTGTCTCGACTTGTCTTGTCTTGTCTTGTCTTGTCTTGTCTTGTCTTGTCTTGTTTTGTCATGTCTTAACTTGTCTTGTCTTGTCTTGTCTTGTCTTGTCTTGTCTTGTCTTGTCTTGTCTTGTCTTGTCTTGTCTTGTCTTGTCTTGTCTTGTCTTGTCTTGTCTTGTCTTGTCTTGTCTTGTCTTGTCTTGTCTTGTCTTGTCTTGTCTTGTCTTGTCTTGTCTTGTCTTGTCTTGTCTTGTCTTGTCTTGTCTTGTCTTGTCTTGTCTTGTCTTGTCTTGTCTTGTCTTGTCTTGTCTTGTTTTGTCTTGTCTTGTCTTGTCTTGTCTTGTTTTATGTTGTCTTGTCTTGCTTTGTCATGTAATGTCATGTCGTGTGTTGTGTTGTTTTGTCTTGTCTTGTCTTCTCCTTGTCTTGTCTTGTCATGTCGTGTGTTGTGTTGTTTTGTCTTGTCTTGTCTTATATTGTCTTGTCTTGTCTTGTGATGTCATGTCGTGTGTTGTGTTGTTTTGTCTTGTCTTGTTTTGTCTTGTCCTGTCTTGTCTTGTCATGTCATGTCATGTGTTGTGTTGTGTTGTTTTGTCTTGTCTTGTCTTGTCTTGTCTTGTCTTGTCTTGTCTTGTCTTGCCTTATCTTGCCTTGTCTTGTCTTGTCTTGTCTTGTCTTGTCTTGTCATGTCTTGTCTTGTCTTGTTTTGTCTTGTCGTGTATTGTCTTATTTTCTCATGTAATGTCATGTCGTGTGTTGTGTTGTTTTGTCTTGTCTTGTTGTGTATTGTCATGTCTTATATTGTCTTGTCTTGTCTTGTCATGTCATGTCATGTCGTGTGTTGTGTTGTTTTGTCTTGTCTTGTCTTCTCCTTGTCTTGTCTAGTCTTGTCTTGTCTTGTCTTGTCTTGTCTTGTCTTGTCTTGTCTTGTCTTGTCTTGTCTTGTCTGGTCTTGTCTTGTCTTGTCTTGTCATGTCATGTCATGTCTTGTCTTGTCTTGTCTTGTCTTGTTTTGTCTTCTCATGTCTTGTCTTGTCTTGTCTTGTCTTGTCTTGTTTTGTCTTGTCATGTCTTGTCTCGACTTGTCTTGTCTTGTCTTGTCTTGTCTTGTTTTGTCTTGTCTTGTTTTGTCATGTCTTGACCTGTCTTGTCTTGTCTTGTCTTGTCTTGTCTTGTCTTGTCTTGTCTTGTCTTGTCTTGTCTTATATTGTCTTGTCTTGTCTTGTGATGTCATGTCGTGTGTTGTGTTGTTTTGTCTTGTCTTGTTTTGTCTTGTCCCGTCTTGTCTTGTCATGTCATGTCATGTGTTGTGTTGTGTTGTTTTGTCTTGTCTAGTCTTGTCTTGTCTTGTCTTGTCTTGTCTTGTCTTATCTTGTCTTGTCTTGTCTTGTCTTGTCTTGTCTTGTCTTGTCTTGTCTTGTCTTGTCTTGTCTTGTCTTGTCATGTCATGTCATGTCATGTCATACGTGTGTTGTGTTATTTTGTCTTGTCATGTCATATCATGTCGTGTGTTGTGTTGTTTTGTCTTGTCATGTATTGTCTTATCTTGTCTTGTCTTGTCTTGTCTTGTCTTGTCCTGTCATGTCATGTGTTGTGTTGTTTTGTCTTGTCTTGTCTTGTCTTGTCTTGTCTTGTCTTGTCTTGTCTTTTCTTGTCTTGTCTTGTCTTGTCTTGTCTTGTCTTGTTTTGTCTTGTCTTGTCTTGTCTTGTGTTGTCATGTAATGTCATGTCGTGTGTTGTGTTGTTTTGTCTTGTCGTGTCTTCTCCTTGTCTTGTCTTGTCTTGTCGTGTGTTGTGTTGGTTTGTCTTGTCTTGTTGTGTATTGTCATGTCTTTTATTGTCTTGTCTTGTCTTGTCATGTCATGTAATGTCATGTCGTGTGTTATGTTGTTTTGTCTTGTCTTGTCTTCTCCTTGTCTTGTCTAGTCTTGTCGTGTGTTGTGTTGTTTTGTCTTGTCTTGTTGTGTATTGTCATGTCTTTTATTGTCTTGTCTTGTCTTGTCATGTCATGTAATGTCATGTCGTGTGTTATGTTGTTTTGTCTTGTCTTGTCTTCTCCTTGTCTTGTCTAGTCTTGTCTTGTCTTGTCTTGTCTTGTCTTGTCATGTCTTATATTGTCTTGTCTTGTCATGTCGTGTGTTGTGTTGTTTTGTCTTGTCTTGTTGTGTATTGTCATGTCTTATATTGTCTTGTCTTGTCTTGTCATGTCATGTCATGTCGTGTGTTGTGTTGTTTTGTCTTGTCTTGTCTAGTCTTGTCTTGTCTTGTCTTGTCTTGTCTTGTCTTGTCTTGTCTTGTCTTGTCTTGTCTTGTCTTGTCTTGTCTTGTCTTGTCTTGTCTTGTCTTGTTTTGTCTTGTCTTGTCTTGTCTTGTGTTGTCATGTAATGTCATATCGTTTCTTGTGTTGCTTTGTCTTGTCTTGTCTTGTCTTGTCATGTCGTGTGTTGTGTTGTTTTGTCTTGTCTTGTTGTGTATTGTCATGTCTTGTCTTGTCTTGTCTTGTCTTGTCATGTTTTGTCATGTAATGTCATGTCGTGTGTTGTGTTGTTTTGTCTTGTCGTGTCTTCTCCTTGTCTTGTCTTGTCTTGTCGTGTGTTGTGTTGTTTTGTCTTGTCTTGTTGTGTATTGTCATGTCTTTTATTGTCTTGTCTTGTCTTGTCATGTCATGTAATGTCAAGTCGTGTGTTATGTTGTTTTGTCTTGTCTTGTCTTCTCCTTGTCTTGTCTAGTCTTGTCTTGTCTTGTCTTGTCTTGTCATGTCTTATATTGTCTTGTCTTGTCTTGTCATGTCGTGTGTTGTGTTGTTTTGTCTTGTCTTGTTGTGTATTGTCATGTCTTATATTGTCTTGTCTTGTCTTGTCATGTCATGTCATGTCGTGTGTTGTGTTGTTTTGTCTTGTCTTGTCTAGTCTTGTCTTGTCTTGTCTTGTCTTGTCTTGTCTTGTCTTGTCTTGTCTTGTCTGGTCTTGTCTTGTCTTGTCTTGTCTTGTCTTGTCTTGTCTTGTCTTGTCTTGTCTTGTCTTGTCTTGTCTTGTCTTGTCTTGTCTTGTCTTGTCTTGTGTTGTCTTGTCTTGTCTTGTCTTGTCTTGTCTGGTCTTGTCTTGTCTTGTCTTGTCATGTCATGACATGTCTTGTCTTGTCTTGTCTTGTTTTGTCTTGTCATGTCTTGTCTTGTCTTGTCTTGTCTTGTCTTGTCTTGTCTTGTTTTGTCTTGTCATGTCTTGTCTCGACTTGTCTTGTCTTGTCTTGTCTTGTCTTGTCTTGTCTTGTCTTGTTTTGTCATGTCTTAACTTGTCTTGTCTTGTCTTGTCTTGTCTTGTCTTGTCTTGTCTTGTCTTGTCTTGTCTTGTCTTGTCTTGTCTTGTCTTGTCTTGTCTTGTCTTGTCTTGTCTTGTCTTGTCTTGTCTTGTCTTGTCTTGTCTTGTCTTGTCTTGTCTTGTCTTGTCTTGTCTTGTCTTGTCTTGTCTTGTCTTGTCTTGTCTTGTCTTGTCTTGTCTTGTCTTGTCTTGTCTTGTCTTGTTTTGTCTTGTCTTGTCTTGTCTTGTCTTGTTTTATGTTGTCTTGTCTTGCTTTGTCATGTAATGTCATGTCGTGTGTTGTGTTGTTTTGTCTTGTCTTGTCTTCTCCTTGTCTTGTCTTGTCATGTCGTGTGTTGTGTTGTTTTGTCTTGTCTTGTCTTATATTGTCTTGTCTTGTCTTGTGATGTCATGTCGTGTGTTGTGTTGTTTTGTCTTGTCTTGTTTTGTCTTGTCCTGTCTTGTCTTGTCATGTCATGTCATGTGTTGTGTTGTGTTGTTTTGTCTTGTCTTGTCTTTTCTTGTCTTGTCTTGTCTTGTCTTGCCTTATCTTGCCTTGTCTTGTCTTGTCTTGTCTTGTCTTGTCTTGTCATGTCTTGTCTTGTCTTGTTTTGTCTTGTCGTGTATTGTCTTATTTTCTCATGTAATGTCATGTCGTGTGTTGTGTTGTTTTGTCTTGTCTTGTTGTGTATTGTCATGTCTTATATTGTCTTGTCTTGTCTTGTCATGTCATGTCATGTCGTGTGTTGTGTTGTTTTGTCTTGTCTTGTCTTCTCCTTGTCTTGTCTAGTCTTGTCTTGTCTTGTCTTGTCTTGTCTTGTCTTGTCTTGTCTTGTCTTGTCTTGTCTTGTCTTGTCTGGTCTTGTCTTGTCTTGTCTTGTCATGTCATGTCATGTCTTGTCTTGTCTTGTCTTGTCTTGTTTTGTCTTCTCATGTCTTGTCTTGTCTTGTCTTGTCTTGTCTTGTTTTGTCTTGTCATGTCTTGTCTCGACTTGTCTTGTCTTGTCTTGTCTTGTCTTGTTTTGTCTTGTCTTGTTTTGTCATGTCTTGACCTGTCTTGTCTTGTCTTGTCTTGTCTTGTCTTGTCTTGTCTTGTCTTGTCTTGTCTTATATTGTCTTGTCTTGTCTTGTGATGTCATGTCGTGTGTTGTGTTGTTTTGTCTTGTCTTGTTTTGTCTTGTCCCGTCTTGTCTTGTCATGTCATGTCATGTGTTGTGTTGTGTTGTTTTGTCTTGTCTTGTCTTGTCTTGTCTTGTCTCTTCATGTCTTGTCTTGTCTTGTTTTGTCTTTTCTTGTATTGTCTTGTCTTGTCTTGTCTTGTCTAGTCTTGTCTTGTCTTGTCTTGTCTTGTCTTGTTTTCTCTTCTCATGTCTTGTCTTGTCTTGTCTTGTCTTGTCTTGTTTTGTCTTGTCATGTCTTGTCTCGACTTGTCTTGTCTTGTCTTGTCTTGTCTTGTCTTGTCTTGTCTTGTCATGTCATGTCATGTCTTGTCTTGTCTTGTCTTGTCTTGTTTTGTCTTCTCATGTCTTGTCTTGTCTTGTCTTGTCTTGTCTTGTTTTGTCTTGTCATGTCTTGTCTCGACTTGTCTTGTCTTGTCTTGTCTTGTCTTGTCTTGTTTTGTCATGTCTTGACTTGTCTTGTCTTGTCTTGTCTTGTCTTGTCTTGTCTTGTCTTGTCTAGTCTTGTCTTGTCTTGTCTTGTCTTGTCATGTCGTGTGTTGTGTTGTTTTGTCTTGTCTTGTCTTATATTGTCTTGTCTTGTCTTGTGATGTCATGTCGTGTGTTGTGTTGTTTTGTCTTGTCTTGTTTTGTCTTGTCCCGTCTTGTCTTGTCATGTCATGTCATGTGTTGTGTTGTGTTGTTTTGTCTTGTCTTGTCTTGTCTTGTCTTGTCTTGCCTTATCTTGCCTTGTCTTGTCTTGTCTTGTCTTGTCTCTTCATGTCTTGTCTTGTCTTGTTTTGTCTTTTCTTGTATTGTCTTGTTTTCTCATGTAATGTCATGTCGTGTGTTGTGTTGTTTTGTCTTGTCTTGTGTTGCGTTGTTTTGTCTTGTCTTGTCATGTCATGTCATGTCGTTTCTTGTGTTGCTTTGTCTTGTCTTGTCTTGTCTTGTCATGTCGTGTGTTGTCATGTTTTGTCATGTAATGTCATGTCGTGTGTTGTGTTGTTTTGTCTTGTCGTGTCTTCTCCTTGTCTTGTCTTGTCTTGTCGTGTGTTGTGTTGTTTTGTCTTGTCGTGTCTTCTCCTTGTCTTGTCTTGTCGTGTGTTGTGTTGTTTTGTCTTGTCTTGTTGTGTATTGTCATGTCTTTTATTGTCTTGTCTTGTCTTGTCATGTCATGTAATGTCATGTCGTGTGTTATGTTGTTTTGTCTTGTCTTGTCTTCTCCTTGTCTTGTCTAGTCTTGTCTTGTTTTGTCTTGTCTTGTTGTGTATTGTCATGTCTTGTCTTGTCTTGTCTTGTCTTGTCTTGTCTTGTCTTGTCATGTTTTGTCATGTAATGTCATGTCGTGTGTTGTGTTGTTTTGTCTTGTCGTGTCTTCTCCTTGTCTTGTCTTGTCTTGTCGTGTGTTGTGTTGTATTGTCTTGTCTTGTTGTGTATTGTCATGTCTTTTATTGTCTTGTCTTGTCTTGTCATGTCATGTAATGTCATGTCGTGTGTTATGTTGTTTTGTCTTGTCTTGTCTTCTCCTTGTCTTGTCTAGTCTTGTCTTGTCTTGTCTTGTCTTGTCTTGTCATGTCTTATATTGTCTTGTCTTGTCTTGTCATGTCGTGTGTTGTGTTGTTTTGTCTTGTCTTGTTGTGTATTGTCATGTCTTATATTGTCTTGTCTTGTCTTGTCATGTCATGTCATGTCGTGTGTTGTGTTGTTTTGTCTTGTCTTGTTTTCTCCTTGTCTTGTCTAGTCTTGTCTTGTCTTGTCTTGTCTTGTCTTGTCTTGTCTTGTCTTGTCTTGTCTTGTCTTGTCTTGTCTTGTCTTGTCTGGTCTTGTCTTGTCTTGTCTTGTCTTGTCTTGTCTTGTCTTGTCTTGTCTTGTCTTGTCTTGTCTTGTCTTGTCTTGTCTTGTCTTGTCTTGTCTTGTCTTGTCTTGTCTTGTCTTGTCTTGTCTGGTCTTGTCTTGTCTTGTCTTGTCATGTCATGTCATGTCTTGTCTTGTCTTGTCTTGTTTTGTCTTGTCATGTCTTGTCTTGTCTTGTCTTGTCTTGTCTTGTCTTGTTTTGTCTTGTCATGTCTTGTCTCGACTTGTCTTGTCTTGTCTTGTCTTGTCTTGTCTTGTCTTGTTTTGTCATGTCTTGACTTGGCTTGTCTTGTCTTGTCTTGTCTTGTCTTGTCTTGTCTTGTCTTGTCTTGTTTTGTCTTGTCATGTCTTGTCTTGTCTTGTCTTGTCTTGTCTTGTCTTGTTTTGTCTTGTCATGTCTTGTCTCGACTTGTCTTGTCTTGTCTTGTCTTGTCTTGTCTTGTCTTGTTTTGTCATGTCTTGACTTGGCTTGTCTTGTCTTGTCTTGTCTTGTCTTGTCTTGTCTTGTCTTGTCTAGTCTTGTCTTGTCTTGTCTTGTCTTGTCTTGTCTTGTCTTGTCTTGTCTTGTCTTGTCTTGTCTTGTCTTGTCTTGTCTTGTCTTGTCTTGTCTTGTCTTGTCATGTCTTGTCTTGTCTTGTCTTGTCTTGTCTTGTCTTGTCTTGTCTTGTCTTGTTTTGTCTTGTCTTGTCTTGTCTTGTCTTGTTTTATGTAGTCTTGTCTTGTTTTGTCATGTCGTGTGTTGTGTTGTTTTGTCTTGTCTTGTCTTCTCCTTGTCTTGTCTTGTCATGTCGTGTGTTGTGTTGTTTTGTCTTGTCTTGTCTTATATTGTCTTGTCTTGTCTTGTGATGTCATGTCGTGTGTTGTGTTGTTTTGTCTTGTCTTGTTTTGTCTTGTCCTGTCTTGTCTTGTCATGTCATGTCATGTGTTGTGTTGTGTTGTTTTGTCTTGTCTTGTCTTGTCTTGTCTTGCCTTATCTTGCCTTGTCTTGTCTTGTCTTGTCTTGTCTTGTCATGTCTTGTCTTGTCTTGTTTTGTCTTGTCTTGTATTGTCTTATTTTCTCATGTAATGTCATGTCGTGTGTTGTGTTGTTTTGTCTTGTCTTGTTGTGTATTGTCATGTCTTATATTGTCTTGTCTTGTCTTGTCATGTCATGTCATGTCGTGTGTTGTGTTGTTTTGTCTTGTCTTGTCTTCTCCTTGTCTTGTCTAGTCTTGTCTTGTCTTGTCTTGTCTTGTCTTGTCTTGTCTTGTCTTGTCTTGTCTTGTCTGGTCTTGTCTTGTCTTGTCTTGTCTTGTCTTGTCTTGTCTTGTCTTGTCTTGTCTTGTCTTGTCTTGTCTGGTCTTGTCTTGTCTTGTCTTGTCATGTCATGTCATGTCTTGTCTTGTCTTGTCTTGTCTTGTTTTGTCTTCTCATGTCTTGTCTTGTCTTGTCTTGTCTTGTCTTGTTTTGTCTTGTCATGTCTTGTCTCGACTTGTCTTGTCTTGTCTTGTCTTGTCTTGTCTTGTTTTGTCATGTCTTGACTTGTCTTGTCTTGTCTTGTCTTGTCTTGTCTTGTCTAGTCTTGTCTTGTCTTGTCTTGTCTTGCCTTATCTTGCCTTGTCTTGTCTTGTTTTGTCTTGTCTTGTCTTGTCTTGTCTTGTTTTATGTTGTCTTGTCTTGTTTTGTCATGTAATGTCATGTCGTGTGTTGTGTTGTTTTGTCTTGTCTTGTCTTCTCCTTGTCTTGTCTTGTCATGTCGTGTGTTGTGTTGTTTTGTCTTGTCTTGTCTTATATTGTCTTGTCTTGTCTTGTGATGTCATGTCGTGTGTTGTGTTGTTTTGTCTTGTCTTGTTTTGTCTTGTCCTGTCTTGTCTTGTCATGTCATGTCATGTGTTGTGTTGTGTTGTTTTGTTTTGTCTTGTCTTGTCTTGTCTTGTCTTGTCTTGTCTTGTCTTGCCTTATCTTGCCTTGTCTTGTCTTGTCTTGTCTTGTCTTGTCATGTCTTGTCTTGTCTTGTTTTGTCTTGTCTTGTATTGTCTTATTTTCTCATGTAATGTCATGTCGTGTGTTGTGTTGTTTTGTCTTGTCTTGTGTTGTGTTGTTTTGTATTGTCTTGTCATGTCATGTCATGTCGTTTCTTGTGTTGCTTTGTCTTGTCTTGTCTTGTCTTGTCATGTCGTGTGTTGTGTTGTTTTGTCTTGTCTTGTTGTGTATTGTCATGTCTTGTCTTGTCTTGTCTTGTCTTGTCTTGTCTTGTCTTGTCTTGTCTTGTCTTGTCTTGTCTTGTCTTGTCTTGTCTTGTCTTGTCTTGTCTTGTCTTGTCTTGTCTTGTCTTGTCTTGTCTTGTCTTGTCTTGTCTTGTCTTGTCTTGTCTTGTCTTGTCTTGTCTTGTCTTGTCTTGTCTTGTCTTGTCTTGCCCTATCTTGCCTTGTCTTGTCTTGTCTGGTCTTGTCTTGTCTTGTCTTGTCTTGTCATGTCATGTCTTGTCTTGTTTTGTCATGTCTTGTATTGTCTTGTTTTCTCATGTAATGTCATGTCCTGTCTTGTCTTGTCCTGTCCTGTCCTGTCGTGTGTTGTGTTGTTTTGTCTTGTCATGTCATGTCATGTTATGTCGTGTCTCGTGTTGCTTTGTCTTGTCTTGTCTTGTCTTGTCATGTCGTGTGTTGTGTTGTTTTGTCTTGTCTTGTTGTGTATTGTCATGTCTTATATTGTCTTGTCTTGTCTTGTCTTGTCATGTCATGCCATGTCGTGTGTTGTGTTGTTTTGTCTTGTCTTGTTTTGTCTTGTCATGTCATGTCTTGTCTTGTCTTGTTTTGTCTTGTCATGTCTTGTCTTGTCTTGTCTTGTCTTGTCTTGTCTTGTCTTGTCTTGTCTTGTCTTGTCTTGTCTTGTCTTGTCTTGTTTTGTCTTGTCTTGTCTTGTGTTGCTTTGTCTTGTCTTGTCATGTCATGTCATGTCGTGTCTTGTGTTGTTTTGTCTTGTCTTGTTGTGTATTGTCATGTCTTATATTGTCTTGTCTTGTCTTGTCTTGTCATGTCATGCCATGTCGTGTGTTGTGTTGCTTTGTCTTGTCTTGTTTTGTCTTGTCATGTCATGTCATGTCGTGTCTTGTGTTGCTTTGTCTTGTCTTGTCTTGTCTTGTCATGTCGTGTGTTGTGTTGTTTTGTCTTGTCTTGTTGTGTATTGTCATGTCTTATATTGTCTTGTCTTGTCTTGTCTTGTCTTGTCATGTCATGCCATGTCGTGTGTTGTGTTGTTTTGTCTTGTCTTGTTTTGTCTTGTCATGTCATGTCATGTCTTGTCTTGTTTTGTCTTGTCATGTCTTGTCTTGTCTTGTCTTGTCTTGTCTTGTCTTGTCTTGTCTTGTCTTGTCTTGTCTTGTCTTGTCTTGTCTTGTTTTGTCTTGTCTTGTCTTGTGTTGTTTTGTCTTGTCTTGTTGTGTATTGTCATGTCTTTTATTGTCTTGTCTTGTCTTGTCATGTCATGTAATGTCATGTCGTGTGTTATGTTGTTTTGTCTTGTCTTGTCTTCTCCTTGTCTTGTCTAGTCTTGTCTTGTCTTGTCTTGTCTTGTCTTGTCTTGTCTTGTCTTGTCTTGTCTTGTCTTGTCTTGTCTTGTCTTGTCTTGTCTTGTCTTGTCTTGTCTTGTCTTGTCTTGTCTTGTGTTGTCTTGTCTTGTCTAGTCTTGTCTTGTCTTGTCTTGTCTTGTCTTATATTGTCTTGTCTTGTCTTGTCATGTCGTGTGTTGTGTTGTTTTGTCTTGTCTTGTTGTGTATTGTCATGTCTTATATTGTCTTGTCTTGTCTTGTCTTGTCTTGTCTTGTCATGTCTTATATTGTCTTGTCTTGTCTTGTCATGTCGTGTGTTGTGTTGTTTTGTCTTGTCTTGTTGTGTATTGTCATGTCTTTTATTGTCTTGTCTTGTCTTGTCTTGTCTTGTCTTGTCTTGTCTTGTCTTGTCTTGTCTAGTCTTGTCTTGTCTTGTCATGTCTTATATTGTATTGTCTTGTCTTGTCATGTCGTGTGTTGTGTTGTTTTGTCTTGTCTTGTTGTGTATTGTCATGTCTTTTATTGTCTTGTCTTGTCTTGTCTTGTCTTGTCTAGTCTTGTCTTGTCTTGTCATGTCTTATATTGTCTTGTCTTGTCTTGTCATGTCGTGTGTTGTGTTGTTTTGTCTTGTCTTGTTGTGTATTGTCATGTCTTATATTGTCTTGTCTTGTCTTGTCTTGTCTTGTCTTGTGTTGCTTTGTCTTGTCTTGTCATGTCATGTGTTGCGTTGTGTTGTTTTGTCTTGTCTTGTCATGTCATGTCATGTCGTGTCTTGTGTTGCTTTGTCTTGTCTTGTCATGTCGTGTGTTGTGTTGTTTTGTCTTGTCTTGTTGTGTATTGTCATGTCTTTTATTGTCTTGTCTTGTCTTGTCTTGTCTTGTCTTGTCTTGTCTTGTCTTGTCATGTCTTATATTGTCTTGTCTTGTTTTGTCATGTCGTGTGTTGTGTTGTTTTGTCTTGTCTTGTTGTGTATTGTCATGTCTTATATTGTCTTGTCTTGTCTTGTCTTGTCTTGTCTTGTGTTGCTTTGTCTTGTCTTGTCATGTCATGTGTTGCGTTGTGTTGTTTTGTCTTGTCTTGTCATGTCATGTCATGTCGTGTCTTGTGTTGCTTTGTCTTGTCTTGTCATGTCGTGTGTTGTGTTGTTTTGTCTTGTCTTGTTGTGTATTGTCATGTCTTTTATTGTCTTGTCTTGTCTTGTCTTGTCTTGTCTTGTCTTGTCTTGTCTTGTCATGTCTTATATTGTCTTGTCTTGTCTTGTCATGTCGTGTGTTGTGTTGTTTTGTCTTGTCTTGTTGTGTATTGTCATGTCTTATATTGTCTTGTCTTGTCTTGTCTTGTCTTGTCTTGTGTTGCTTTGTCTTGTCTTGTCATGTCATGTGTTGCGTTGTGTTGTTTTGTCTTGTCTTGTCATGTCATGTCATGTCGTGTCTCGTGTTGCTTTGTCTTGTCTTGTCATGTCGTGTGTTGTGTTGTTTTGTCTTGTCTTGTTGTGTATTGTCATGTCTTATATTGTCTTGTCTTGTCATGTCATGTCATGTCATGTCATGTCGTGTGTTGTGTTGTTTAGTGTTGTTTTGTCTTGTCATGCCTTGTTTTGTCTTGTCTTGTCTTGTCTTGTTTTATGTTGTCTTGTCTTGTTTTGTCATGTAATGTCATGTCGTGTGTTGTGTTGTTTTGTCTTGTTTTGTCTTCTCCTTGTCTTGTCTTGTCATGTCGTGTGCTGTGTTGTTTTGTCTTGTCTTGTCTTATATTGTCTTGTCTTGTCTTGTGATGTCATGTCGTGTGTTGTGTTGTTTTGTCTTGTCTTGTTTTGTCTTGTCCTGTCTTGTCTTGTCATGTCATGTCATGTGTTGTGTTGTGTTGTTTTGTCTTGTCTTGTCTTGTCTTGTCTTGTCTTGTCTTGCCTTATCTTGCCTTGTCTTGTCTTGTCTTGTCTTGTCTTGTCTTGTCTTGTCTTGTCTTGTCTTGTCTTGTCTTGTCTTGTCTTGTCTTGTCTTGTCTTGTCTTGTCTTGTCTTGTCTTGTCTTGTCTTGTCTTGTCTTGCCTTATCTTGCCTTGTCTTGTCTTGTCTGGTCTTGTCTTGTCTTGTCTTGTCTTGTCATGTCTTGTCTTGTCTTGTTTTGTCTTGTATTGTCTTGTTTTCTCATGTAATGTCATGTCTTGTCTTGTCTTGTCCTGTCCTGTTCTGTCGTGTGTTGTGTTGTTTTGTCTTGTCATGTCATGTCATGTCGTGTCTTGTGTTGCTTTGTCATGTCTTGTCTTGTCTTGTCATGTCGTGTGTTGTGTTGTTTTGTCTTGTCTTGTTGTGTATTGTCATGTCTTATATTGTCTTGTCTTGTCTTGTTGTGTATTGTCATGTCTTATATTGTGTTGTCTTGTCTTGTCTTGTCATGTCATGTCATGTCGTGTGTTGTGTTGTTTTGTCTTGTCTTGTTTTGTCTTGTCATGTCATGTCTTGTCTTGTCCTGTTTTGTCTTGTCATGTCTTGTCTTGTCTTGTCTTGTCTTGTCTTGTCTTGTCTTGTCTTGTCTTGTCTTGTCTTGTCTTGTCTTGTCTTGTCTTGTTTTGTCTTGTCTTGTCTTGTGTTGCTTTGTCTTGTCTTGTCATGTCGTGTGTTCTGTTGTTTTGTCTTGTCTTGTTGTGTATTGTCATGTCTTTTATTGTCTTGTCTTGTCATGTCATGTAATGTCATGTCGTGTGTTGTGTTGTTTTGTCTTGTCTTGTCTAGTCTTGTCTTGTCTTGTCTTGTCTTGTCTTGTCTTGTCTTGTGTTGCTTTGTCTTGTCTTGTCATGTCGTGTGTTGTGTTGTTTTGTCTTGTCTTGTTGTGTATTGTCATGTCTTTTATTGTCTTGTCTTGTCTTGTCATGTCATGTAATGTCATGTCGTGTGTTATGTTGTTTTGTCTTGTCTTGTCTTCTCCTTGTCTTGTCTAGTCTTGTCTTGTCTTGTCTTGTCTTGTCTTGTATTGTCTTGTCTTGTCTTGTCTTGTCTTGTCTTGTCTTGTCTTGTCTTGTCTTGTCTTGTCTTGTCTTGTCTTGTCTTGTCTTGTCTTGTCTTGTCTTGTCTTGTCTTGTCTTGTCTTGTTTTGTCTTGTCTTGTCTTGTCTTGTCTAGTCTTGTCTTGTCTTGTCTTGTCTTGTCTTGTCTTGTCTTGTCTTGTCTTGTGTTGCTTTGTCTTGTCTTGTCATGTCGTGTGTTGTGTTGTTTTGTCTTGTCTTGTTGTGTATTGTCATGTCTTTTATTGTCTTGTCTTGTCTTGTCATGTCATGTAATGTCATGTCGTGTGTTATGTTGTTTTGTCTTGTCTTGTCTTGTCTTGTCTTGTCATGTCGTGTGTTGTGTTGTTTTGTCTTGTCTTGTTGTGTATTGTCATGTCTTATATTGTCTTGTCTTGTCTTGTCATGTCATGTCATGTCATGTCGTGTGTTGTGTTGTTTTGTCTTGTCTTGTCTAGTCTTGTCTTGTCTTGTCTTGTATTGTCTTGTCTTGTCTTGTCTTGTCTTGTCTTGTCTTGTCTTGTCTTGTCTTGTCTTGTCTTGTCTTGTCTTGTCTTGTCTTGTCTTGTCTTGTGTTGCTTTGTCTTGTCTTGTCATGTCATGTGTTGCGTTGTGTTGTTTTGTCTTGTCTTGTCATGTCATGTCATGTCGTGTCTTGTGTTGCTTTGTCTTGTCTTGTCATGTCGTGTGTTGTGTTGTTTTGTCTTGTCTTGTTGTGTATTGTCATGTCTTATATTGTCTTGTCTTGTCATGTCATGTCATGTCATGTCATGTCGTGTGTTGTTTTGTTTAGTGTTGTTTTGTCTTGTCATGTCTTGTCTTGTCTTGTCTTGTCTTGTCATGTCTTGTCTTGTCTAGTCTTGTCTTGTCTTGTCTTGTCTTGTCTTGTCTTGTCTTGTCTTGTCTTGTCTTGTCTTGTCTTGTCTTGTCTTGTCTTGTCTTGTCTTGTCTTGTCTTCTCCTTGTCTTGTCTAGTCTTGTCTTCTCTTGTCTTGTCTTGTCTTGTCATGTCTTATATTGTCTTGTCTTGTCTTGTCATGTCGCGTGTTGTGTTGTTTTGTCTTGTCTTGTTGTGTATTGTCATGTCTTATATTGTCTTGTCTTGTCTTGTCATGTCATGTCATGTCATGTCGTGTGTTGTGTTGTTTTGTCTTGTCTTGTCTTCTCCTTGTCTTGTCTAGTCTTGTCTTGTCTTGTCTTGTCTTGTCTTGTCTTGTCTTGTCTTGTCTTGTCTTGTCTTGTCTTGTGTTGCTTTGTCTTGTCTTGTCATGTCATGTGTTGCGTTGTGTTGTTTTGTCTTGTCTTGTCATGTCATGTCATGTCGTGTCTTGTGTTGCTTTGTCTTGTCTTGTCATGTCGTGTGTTGTGTTGTTTTGTCTTGTCTTGTTGTGTATTGTCATGTCTTATATTGTCTTGTCTTGTCATGTCATGTCATGTCATGTCATGTCGTGTGTTGTGTTGTTTTGTCTTGTCTTGTCTTCTCCTTGTCTTGTCTAGTCTTGTCTTGTCTTGTCTTGTCTTGTCTTGCCTTATCTTGCCTTGTCTTGTCTTGTCTTATCTTGCCTTGTCTTGTCTTGTCTTGTCTTGTCTTGTCTTGTCTTGTCTTGTCTTGTCTTGTCTTGTCTTGTCTTGTCTTGTCTTGTCTTGTCTTGTCTTGTCTTGTCTTGTCTTGTCTTGTCTTGTCTTGTCTTGTCTTGTCTTATTTTGTCTTGTCCTGTCTTGTCTTGTCTTGTCATGTTTTGTCATGTAATGTCATGTCGTGTGTTGTGTTGTTTTGTCTTGTCATGTCTTATTTTGTCTTGTCTTGTCTTGTCTTGTGATGTCATGTCGTGTGTTGTGTTGTTTTGTCTTGTATTGTCTTGTCTTGTCTTGTCATGTCTTATATTGTCTTGTCTTGTCTTGTCTTGTGTTGTGATGTCATGTCGTGTGTTGTGTTGTTTTGTGTTGTTTTGTCTTGTCTTGTCTTGTCTTGTCTTGTCCTGTCCTATCCTGTCTTGTCTTGTCTTGTCTTGTCTTGTCTCGTCTTGTCTTGTCTTCTCCTGTCCTGACGTGTGTTGTGTTGCTTTGTCTTGTCTTGTTTTGTCTTGTCTTGCTTTGTCTTGTCATGTCTTATCTTGTCTTGTCCTGTCCTGTCGTGTGTTGTGTTGTTTTGTCTTGTCTTGTGTTGTTTTGTCGTGTCATGTCTTGTCTTGTCTTGTCCTGTCCTGTCGTGTGTTGTGTTGTTTTGTCTTGTCTTGTCTTGTCATGTCATGTCATGTCGTGTCTTGTGTTGCTTTGTCTTGTCTTGTCTTGTCTTGTCTTGTCATGTCGTGTGTTGTGTTGTTTTGTCTTGTCATGTCTTGTCTTGTCATGTCATGTCGTGTGTTGTGTTGTTTTGTCTTGTCTTGTTTTGTCTTGTCATGTCTTGTCTTGTCTTGACTTGTCTTGTCTTGTCTTGTCTTGTCTTGTCTTGTCTTGTCTTGTCTTTGTCTTGTCTTGTCTTGTCTTGACTTGTCTTGTCTTGTCTTGTCTTGTCATGTCTTGTCTTGTCTTGTCTTGTATTGTCTTGTCTTGTCTTGTTTTGTCTTGTCTTGTCTTGTCTTGTCTTGTCTTGTCATGTCATGCCATGTCATACGTGTGTTGTGTTGTTTTGTCTTGTCTTATTTTGTCTTGACATGTCTTATCTTGTCTTGTCTTGTCTTGTCTTCTATTGTCTTGTCTTTTCTTGTCTTGTCTTGTCTTGTCTTGTCGTGTCTTGTCTTGTCCTGTCCTGTCCTGTCCTGTCTTGTCTTGTCTTGTCTTGTCTTGTCTTGTCTTGTCTTGTCTTGTCTTGTCTTGTCTTGTCTTGTCTTGTCTTGTTTTGTCATGTCTTATCTTGTCTTGTCATGTCTTGTCATGTCATGTCTTGTCTTGTCTTGTCTTGTCTTGTCTTGTCTTGTCTTGTCTTGTCTTGTCTTGTCTTGTCTTGTCTTGTCTTGTCTTGTCTTGTCTTGTCTTGTCTTGTCTTGTCTTGTCTTGTCTTGTCTTGTCTTGTCTTGTCTTGTCTTGTCTTGTCTTGTCTTGTCTTGTCTTGTCTTGTCTTGTCTTGTCTTGTCTTGTCTTGTCTTGTCATGTCTTGTCTTGTCTTGTCTTGTCTTGTCTTGTCTTGTCTTGTCTCGTCATGTCTTATATTGTCTTGACTTGTCTTGTCTTGTCTTGTCTTGTCTTGTCTTGTCTTGTCTTGTCTTGTCTTGTAATGTCTTGTCTTGTCTTGTCTTGTTTTGTCATGTCATGTCGTATGTTGTGTTGTTTTGTCTTGTCTTGTTGTGTATTGTCATGTCTTATATTGTCTTGTCTTGTCTTGTCTTGTCATGTCATGTCATGTCGTGTGTTGTGTTGTGTTGTCTTGTTTTGTCTTGTCATGTCATGTCATGTCATGTCTTGTCTTGTCTTGTCTTGTCTTGTTTTGTCTTGTCATGTCTTGTCTTGTCTTGTCTTGTCTTGTCTTGTCTTGTCTTGTCTTGTCTTGTCTTGTCTTGTCTTGTCTTGTCTTGTCTTGTCTTGTCTTGTCTTGTCTTGTCTTGTCTTGTCTTGTCTTGTCTTGTCTTGTCTTGTCTTGTCTTGTCTTGTCTTGTCTTGTCTTGTCTTGTCTTGTCTTGTCTTGTCTTGTCTTGTCTTGTCTTGTCTTGTCTTGTCTTGTCTTGTCTTGTCTTGTCTTGTCTTGTCTTGTCTTGTCTTGTCTTGTCTTGTCTTGTCTTGTCTTGTCTTGTCTTGTCTTGTCTTGTCTTGTCTTGTCTTGTCTTGTCTTGTCTTGTCTTGTGATGTCATGTCGTGTGTTGTGTTGTTTTGTCTTGTCTTGTTTTGTCTTGTCCTGTCTTGTCTTGTCATGTCATGTCATGTGTTGTGTTGTGTTGTTTTGTGTTGTCTTGTCTTGTCTTGTCTTGTCTTGTCTTGTCTTGTCTTGTCTTGTCTTGTCTTGTCTTGCCTTATCTTGCCTTGTCTTGTCTTGTCTGGTCTTGTCTTGTCTTGTCTTGTCATGTCTTGTCTTGTCTTGTTTTGTCTTGTCTTGTATTGTCTTGTTTTCTCATGTAATGTCATGTCGTGTGTTGTGTTGTTTTGTCTTGTCTTGTGTTGTTTTGTCGTGTCATGTCTTGTCTTGTCTTGTCCTGTCCTGTCGTGTGTTGTGTTGTTTTGTCTTGTCTTGTCATGTCATGTCATGTCGTGTCTTGTGTTGCTTTGTCTTGTCTTGTCTTGTCTTGTCATGTCGTGTGTTGTGTTGTTTTGTCTTGTCTTGTTGTGTATTGTCATGTCTTATATTGTCTTGTCTTGTCTTGTCTTGTCTTGTCTTGTCATGTCATGTCATGTCGTGTGTTGTGTTGTTTTGTCTTGTCTTGTTTTGTCGTGTCATGTCATGTCTTGTCTTGTCTTGTCTTGTTTTGTCTTGTCATGTCTTGTCTTGTCTTGTCTTGTCTCGTCTTGTCTAGTCTTGTCTTGTCTTGTCTTGTCTTGTCTTGTCTTGTCATGTCGTGTGTTGTGTTGTTTTGTCTTGTCTTGTTGTGTATATTCATGTCTTTTATTGTCTTGTCTTGTCTTGTCATGTCATGTAATGTCATGTCGTGTGTTGTGTTGTTTTGTCTTGTCTTGTCTTCTCCTTGTCTTGTCTAGTCTTGTCTTGTCTTGTCTTGTCTTGTCTTGTCTTGTCTTGTCTTGTCTTGTCTTGTCTTGTCTTGTCTTGTCTTGTCTTGTCTTGTCTTGTCTTGTCTTGTCATGTCGTGTGTTGTGTTGTTTTGTCTTGTCTTGTTGTGTATTGTCATGTCTTTTATTGTCTTGTCTTGTCTTGTTTTGTCATGTAATGTCATGTCGTGTGTTGTGTTGTTTTGTCTCGTCTTGTCTTCTCCTTGTCTTGTCTAGTCTTGTCTTGTCTTGTCTTGTCTTGTCTTGTCTTGTCATGTCGTGTGTTGTGTTGTTTTGTCTTGTCTTGTTGTGTATTGTCATGTCTTATATTGTCTTGTCTTGTCTTGTCATGTCATGTCATGTCATGTCGTGTGTTGTGTTGTTTTGTCTTGTCTTGTCTTCTCCTTGTCTTGTCTAGTCTTGTCTTGTCTTGTCTTGTCTTGTCTTGTGTTGCTTTGTCTTGTCTTGTCATGTCATGTGTTGCGTTGTGTTGTTTTGTCTTGTCTTGTCATGTCATGTCATGTCGTGTCTTGTGTTGCTTTGTCTTGTCTTGTCATGTCGTGTGTTGTGTTGTTTTGTCTTGTCATGTCTTATATTGTCTTGTCTTGTCTTGTCTTGTGATGTGATGTCGTGTGTTGTGTTGTTTTGTCTTGTATTGTCTTGTCTTGACTAGTCTTGTTTTGTCTTGTCTTGTCTTGTCTTGTCTTGCCTTGTCTTATCTTGTCATGTCATGTCATGTCGTGCCTTGTGTTGTTTTGTCTTGTCTTGTCTTGTCTTGTCTTGTCATGTCATGTCTTGTCTTGTCCTGTCCTGTCTTGTCTTGTCATGTCATGTCATGTCATGTCGTGTGTTGTGTTGTTTTGTCTTGTCTTGTCTTGTCTTGTCTTGTCTTGTCTTGTCTCGTCTTGTCTTGTCTTGTCTTCTCCTGTCCTGACGTGTGTTGTGTTGTTTTGTCTTGTCTTGTTTTGTCTTGTCTTGCTTTGCCTTGTCATGTCTTATCTTGTCTTGTCTTGTCTTGTCCTGTCCTGTCGTGTGTTGTGTTGTTTTGTCTTGTCTTGTGTTGTTTTGTCGTGTCATGTCTTGTCTTGTCTTGTCCTGTCCTGTCGTGTCTTGTGTTGTTTTGTCTTGTCTTGTCTTGTTTTGTCATGTCTTGTCTTGTCTTGTCTTGTCTTGTCTTGTCTTGTCTTGTCTTGTCTTGTCTTGTCTTGTCTTGTCTTGTCTTGTCTTGTCTTGTCTTGTCTTGTCTTGTCTTGTCTTGTCTTGTCTTGTCTTGTCTTGTCTTGTTTTATGTTGTCTTGTCTTGTTTTGTCATGTAATGTCATGTCGTGTGTTGTGTTGTTTTGTCTTGTCTTGTCTTCTCCTTGTCTTGTCTTGTCATGTCGTGTGTTGTGTTGTTTTGTCTTGTCTTGTCTTATATTGTCTTGTCTTGTCTTGTGATGTCATTTCGTGTGTTGTGTTGTTTTGTCTTGTCTTGTTTTGTCTTGTCCTGTCTTGTCTTGTCATGTCATGTCATGTGTTGTGTTGTGTTGTTTTGTCTTGTCTTGTCTTGTCTTGTTTTGTCTTGTCTTGTATAGTCTTGTTTTCTCATGTAATGTCATGTCGTGTGTTGTGTTGTTTTGTCTTGTCTTGTCATGTCATGTCATGTCGTTTCTTGTGTTGCTTTGTCTTGTCTTGTCTTGTCTTGTCATGTCGTGTGTTGTGTTGTTTTGTCTTGTCTTGTCTGGTCTTGTCTTGTCTTGTCTTGTCTTGTCATGTCTTGTCTTGTCTTGTTTTGTCTTGTCTTGTATTGTCTTGTCTTGCCTTATCTTGCCTTGTCTTGTCTTGCCTGGTCTTGTCTTGTCTTGTCTTGTCTTGTCATATCTTGTCTTGTCTTGTTTTCTCATGTAATGTCATGTCTTGTCTTGTCTTGTCCTGTCCTGTCCTGTCGTGTGTTGTGTTGTTTTGTCTTGTCTTGTCATGTCATGTCATGTCGTGCCTTGTGTTGCTTTGTCTTGTCTTGTCATGTCGTGTGTTGCGTTGTTTTTTCTTGTCTTGTTGTGTATTGTCATGTCTTATATTGTCTTGTCTTGTCTTGTCTTGTCTTGTCTTGTCATGTCATGTCGTGTGTTGTGTTGTTTTGTCTTGTCTTGTTTTGTCTTGTCATGTCATGTCTTGTCTTGTCTTGTTTTGTCTTGTCATGTCATGTCTTGTCTTGTCTTGTCTTGTCTTGTCTTGTCTTGTCTTGTCTTGTCTTGTCTTGTCTTGTCTTGTCTTGTCTTGTCTTGTCTTGTCTTGTCTTGTCTTGTCTTGTCTTGTCTTGTCTTGTCTTGTCTTGTCTTGTCTTGTCTTGTCTTGTCTTGTCTTGTCTTGTCTTGTCTTGTCTTGTCTTGTCTTGTCCTGTCTTTTCTTGTCTTGTCTTGTCTTGCCTTGTCTTGTCTTGTCTTGTCTTGTCTTGTTTTGTCTTGTCATGTCATGTCTTGTCTTGTCTTGTCTTGTCTTGTCATGTCGTGCGTTGTGTTGTTTTGTCTTGTCTTGTTTTGTCTTGTCATGTCATGTCTTGTCTTGTCTTGTCTTGTCTTGTCTTGTCATGTCATGTCATGTCATGTCATGTGTTGAGTGGTGTTGTCTTGTCTTGTCTTGTCTTGTGATGTCATGTCGTGTGTTGTGTTGTTTTGTCTTGTCTTGTCTTGTCTTGTCTTGTCTTGTCTTGTCTTGTCTTGTCTTGTCTTGTCTTGTCTTGTCTTGTCTTGTCTTGTTTTGTCTTGTCTTGTCTTGTCTTGTCTTGTCTTGTCTTGTCTTGTCTTGTCTTGTCTTGTCTTGTCTTGTCTTGTCTTATCTTGTCATGTCATGTCATGTCGTGTGTTGTGTTGTTTTGTCTTGTCTTGTTTTGTCTTGTCATGTCATGTCTTGTCTTGTCTTGTTTTGTCTTGTCATGTCTTGTCTTGTCTTGTCTTGTCTTGTCTTGTCTTGTCTTGTCTTGTCTTGTCTTGTCTTGTCTTGTCTTGTCTTGTCTTGTCTTGTCTTGTCTTGTCTTGTCTTGTCTTGTCTTGTCTTGTCTTGTCTTGTCTTGTCTTGTTTTGTCTTGTCTTGTCTTGTCTTGTCTTGTCTTGTCTTGTCTTGTCTTGTCTTGTCTTGTCTTGTCATGTCGTGTGTTGTGTTGTTTTGTCTTGTCTTGTTGTGTATTGTCATGTCTTATATTGTCTTGTCTTGTCTTGTCTTGTCATGTCATGTCATGTCGTGTGTTGTGTTGTTTTGTCTTGTCTTGTTTTGTCGTGTCATGTCATGTCTTGTCTTGTCTTGTCTTGTTTTGTCTTGTCATGTCTTGTCTTGTCTTGTCTTGTCTCGTCTTGTCTAGTCTTGTCTTGCCTTGTCTTGTCTTGTCTTGTCATGTCGTGTGTTATATTGTTTTGTCTTGTCTTGTTGTGTATATTCATGTCTTTTATTGTCTTGTCTTGTCTTGTCATGTCATGTAATGTCATGTCGTGTGTTGTGTTGTTTTGTCTTGTCTTGTCTTCTCCTTGTCTTGTCTAGTATTGTCTTGTCTTGTCTTGTCTTGTCTTGTCTTGTCTTGTCTTGTCTTGTCTTGTCTTGTCTTGTCTTGTCTTGTCTTGTCTTGTCTTGTCTTGTCTTGTCTTGTCTTGTCTTGTCATGTCGTGTGTTGTGTTGTTTTGTCTTGTCTTGTTGTGTATTGTCATGTCTTTTATTGTCTTGTCTTGTCTTGTTTTGTCATGTAATGTCATGTCGTGTGTTGTGTTGTTTTGTCTCGTCTTGTCTTCTCCTTGTCTTGTCTAGTCTTGTCTTGTCTTGTCTTGTCTTGTCTTGTCTTGTCTTGTCTTGTCTTGTCTTGTCTGGTCTGGTCTTGTCTTGTCTTGTCTTGTCTTGTCTTGTCTTGTCTTGTCTTGTCTTGTCTTGTCTTGTCTTGTCTTGCTTTGTCTTGTCTTGTCATGTCGTGTGTTGTGTTGTTTTGTCTTGTGTTGTTGTGTATTGTCATGTCTTTTATTGTCTTGTCTTGTCTTGTCATGTCATGTAATGTCATGTCGTGTGTTATATTGTTTTGTCTTGTCTTGTCTTCTCCTTGTCCTGTCTAGTCTTGTCTTGTCTTGTCTTGTCTTGTCTTGTCTTGTCTTGTCTTGTCTTGTCTTGTCTTGTCTTGTCTTGTCTTGTCTTGTCTTGTCTTGTCTTGTCTTGTCTTGTCTTGTCTTGTCTTGTCTTGTCATGTCTTATATTGTCTTGTCTTGTCTTGTCATGTCGTGTGTTGTGTTGTTTTGTCTTGTCTTGTTGTGTATTGTCATGTCTTATATTGTCTTGTCTTGTCTTGTCATGTCATGTCATGTCATGTCGTGTGTTGTGTTGTTTTGTCTTGTCTTGTCTTCTCCTTGTCTTGTCTAGTCTTGTCTTGTCTTGTCTTGTCTTGTCTTGTGTTGCTTTGTCTTGTCTTGTCATGTCATGTGTTGCGTTGTGTTGTTTTGTCTTGTCTTGTCATGTCATGTCATGTCGTGTCTTGTGTTGCTTTGTCTTGTCTTGTCATGTCGTGTGTTGTGTTGTTTTGTCTTGTCATGTCTTATATTGTCTTGTCTTGTCTTGTCTTGTGATGTGATGTCGTGTGTTGTGTTGTTTTGTCTTGTATTGTCTTGTCTTGACTAGTCTTGTTTTGTCTTGTCTTGTCTTGTCTTATCTTGCCTTGTCTTATCTTGTCATGTCATGTCATGTCGTGCCTTGTGTTGTTTTGTCTTGTCTTGTCTTCTCCTTGTCTTGTCTAGTCTTGTCTTGTCTTGTCTTGTCTTGTCTTGTCTTGTCTTGTCTTGTCTTGTCTTGTCTTGTCTTGTCTTATCTTGTCTTGTCTTGTCTTGTCTTGTCTTGTCTTGTGTTGCTTTGTCTTGTCTTGTCATGTCATGTGTTGCGTTGTGTTGTTTTGTCTTGTCTTGTCATGTCATGTCATGTCGTGTCTTGTGTTGCTTTGTCTTGTCTTGTCATGTCGTGTGTTGTGTTGTTTTGTCTTGTCTTGTTGTGTATTGTCATGTCTTATATTGTCTTGTCTTGTCATGTCATGTCATGTCATGTCATGTCGTGTGTTGTGTTGTTTTGTCTTGTCTTGTCTTCTCCTTGTCTTGTCTAGTCTTGTCTTGTCTTGTCTTGTCTTGTCTTGCCTTATCTTGCCTTGTCTTGTCTTGTCTTATCTTGCCTTGTCTTGTCTTGTCTTGTCTTGTCTTGTCTTGTCTTGTCTTGTCTTGTCTTGTCTTGTCTTGTCTTGTCTTGTCTTGTCTTGTCTTGTCTTGTCTTGTCTTGTCTTGTCTTGTCTTGTCTTGTCTTGTCTTGTCTTGTCTTGTCTTGTCTTGTCTTATTTTGTCTTGTCCTGTCTTGTCTTGTCTTGTCATGTTTTGTCATGTAATGTCATGTCGTGTGTTGTGTTGTTTTGTCTTGTCATGTCTTATTTTGTCTTGTCTTGTCTTGTCTTGTGATGTCATGTCGTGTGTTGTGTTGTTTTGTCTTGTATTGTCTTGTCTTGTCTTGTCATGTCTTATATTGTCTTGTCTTGTCTTGTCTTGTGTTGTGATGTCATGTCGTGTGTTGTGTTGTTTTGTGTTGTTTTGTCTTGTCTTGTCTTGTCTTGTCTTGTCCTGTCCTGTCCTGTCTTGTCTTGTCTTGTCTTGTCTTGTCTCGTCTTGTCTTGTCTTCTCCTGTCCTGACGTGTGTTGTGTTGCTTTGTCTTGTCTTGTTTTGTCTTGTCTTGCTTTGTCTTGTCATGTCTTATCTTGTCTTGTCCTGTCCTGTCGTGTGTTGTGTTGTTTTGTCTTGTCTTGTGTTGTTTTGTCGTGTCTTGTCTTGTCCTGTCCTGTCGTGTGTTGTGTTGTTTTGTCTTGTCTTGTCTTGTCATGTCATGTCATGTCGTGTCTTGTGTTGCTTTGTCTTGTCTTGTCTTGTCTTGTCTTGTCTTGTCTTGTCATGTCGTGTGTTGTGTTGTTTTGTCTTGTCATGTCTTGTCTTGTCATGTCATGTCGTGTGTTGTGTTGTTTTGTCTTGTCTTGTTTTGTCTTGTCATGTCTTGTCTTGTCTTGACTTGTCTTGTCTTGTCTTGTCTTGTCTTGTCTTGTCTTGTCTTGTCTTTGTCTTGTCTTGTCTTGTCTTGACTTGTCTTGTCTTGTCTTGTCTTGTCATGTCTTGTCTTGTCTTGTCTTGTATTGTCTTGTCTTGTCTTGTTTTGTCTTGTCTTGTCTTGTCTTGTCTTGTCTTGTCTTGTCATGTCATGCCATGTCATACGTGTGTTGTGTTGTTTTGTCTTGTCTTATTTTGTCTTGACATGTCTTATCTTGTCTTGTCTTGTCTTGTCTTCTATTGTCTTGTCTTTTCTTGTCTTGTCTTGTCTTGTCTTGTCGTGTCTTGTCTTGTCCTGTCCTGTCCTGTCCTGTCTTGTCTTGTCTTGTCTTGTCTTGTCTTGTCTTGTCTTGTCTTGTCTTGTCTTGTCTTGTCTTGTCTTGTCTTGTCTTGTTTTGTCATGTCTTATCTTGTCTTGTCATGTCTTGTCATGTCATGTCTTGTCTTGTCTTGTCTTGTCTTGTCTTGTCTTGTCTTGTCTTGTCTTGTCTTGTCTTGTCTTGTCTTGTCTTGTCTTGTCTTGTCTTGTCTTGTCTTGTCTTGTCTTGTCTTGTCTTGTCTTGTCTTGTCTTGTCTTGTCTTGTCTTGTCTTGTCCTGTCTTGTCTTGTCTTGTCTTGTCATGTCTTGTCTTGTCTTGTCTTGTCTTGTCTTGTCTTGTCTTGTCTCGTCATGTCTTATATTGTCTTGACTTGTCTTGTCTTGTCTTGTCTTGTCTTGTCTTGTCTTGTCTTGTAATGTCTTGTCTTGTCTTGTCTTGTTTTGTCATGTCATGTCGTATGTTGTGTTGTTTTGTCTTGTCTTGTTGTGTATTGTCATGTCTTATATTGTCTTGTCTTGTCTTGTCTTGTCATGTCATGTCATGTCGTGTGTTGTGTTGTGTTGTCTTGTTTTGTCTTGTCATGTCATGTCATGTCATGTCTTGTCTTGTCTTGTCTTGTCTTGTTTTGTCTTGTCATGTCTTGTCTTGTCTTGTCTTGTCTTGTCTTGTCTTGTCTTGTCTTGTCTTGTCTTGTCTTGTCTTGTCTTGTCTTGTCTTGTCTTGTCTTGTCTTGTCTTGTCTTGTCTTGTCTTGTCTTGTCTTGTCTTGTCTTGTCTTGTCTTGTCTTGTCTTGTCTTGTCTTGTCTTGTCTTGTCTTGTCTTGTCTTGTCTTGTCTTGTCTTGTCTTGTCTTGTCTTGTCTTGTCTTGTCTTGTCTTGTCTTGTCTTGTCTTGTCTTGTCTTGTCTTGTCTTGTCTTGTCTTGTCTTGTCTTGTCTTGTCTTGTCTTGTCTTGTCTTGTCTTGTCTTGTCTTGTCTTGTGATGTCATGTCGTGTGTTGTGTTGTTTTGTCTTGTCTTGTTTTGTCTTGTCCTGTCTTGTCTTGTCATGTCATGTCATGTGTTGTGTTGTGTTGTTTTGTGTTGTCTTGTCTTGTCTTGTCTTGTCTTGTCTTGTCTTGTCTTGTCTTGTCTTGTCTTGTCTTGCCTTATCTTGCCTTGTCTTGTCTTGTCTGGTCTTGTCTTGTCTTGTCTTGTCATGTCTTGTCTTGTCTTGTTTTGTCTTGTCTTGTATTGTCTTGTTTTCTCATGTAATGTCATGTCGTGTGTTGTGTTGTTTTGTCTTGTCTTGTGTTGTTTTGTCGTGTCATGTCTTGTCTTGTCTTGTCCTGTCCTGTCGTGTGTTGTGTTGTTTTGTCTTGTCTTGTCATGTCATGTCATGTCGTGTCTTGTGTTGCTTTGTCTTGTCTTGTCTTGTCTTGTCATGTCGTGTGTTGTGTTGTTTTGTCTTGTCTTGTTGTGTATTGTCATGTCTTATATTGTCTTGTCTTGTCTTGTCTTGTCATGTCATGTCATGTCGTGTGTTGTGTTGTTTTGTCTTGTCTTGTTTTGTCGTGTCATGTCATGTCTTGTCTTGTCTTGTCTTGTTTTGTCTTGTCATGTCTTGTCTTGTCTTGTCTTGTCTCGTCTTGTCTAGTCTTGTCTTGTCTTGTCTTGTCTTGTCTTGTCTTGTCATGTCGTGTGTTGTGTTGTTTTGTCTTGTCTTGTTGTGTATATTCATGTCTTTTATTGTCTTGTCTTGTCTTGTCATGTCATGTAATGTCATGTCGTGTGTTGTGTTGTTTTGTCTTGTCTTGTCTTCTCCTTGTCTTGTCTAGTCTTGTCTTGTCTTGTCTTGTCTTGTCTTGTCTTGTCTTGTCTTGTCTTGTCTTGTCTTGTCTTGTCTTGTCTTGTCTTGTCTTGTCTTGTCTTGTCTTGTCATGTCGTGTGTTGTGTTGTTTTGTCTTGTCTTGTTGTGTATTGTCATGTCTTTTATTGTCTTGTCTTGTCTTGTTTTGTCATGTAATGTCATGTCGTGTGTTGTGTTGTTTTGTCTCGTCTTGTCTTCTCCTTGTCTTGTCTAGTCTTGTCTTGTCTTGTCTTGTCTTGTCTTGTCTTGTCATGTCGTGTGTTGTGTTGTTTTGTCTTGTCTTGTTGTGTATTGTCATGTCTTATATTGTCTTGTCTTGTCTTGTCATGTCATGTCATGTCATGTCGTGTGTTGTGTTGTTTTGTCTTGTCTTGTCTTCTCCTTGTCTTGTCTAGTCTTGTCTTGTCTTGTCTTGTCTTGTGTTGCTTTGTCTTGTCTTGTCATGTCATGTGTTGCGTTGTGTTGTTTTGTCTTGTCTTGTCATGTCATGTCATGTCGTGTCTTGTGTTGCTTTGTCTTGTCTTGTCATGTCGTGTGTTGTGTTGTTTTGTCTTGTCATGTCTTATATTGTCTTGTCTTGTCTTGTCTTGTGATGTGATGTCGTGTGTTGTGTTGTTTTGTCTTGTATTGTCTTGTCTTGACTAGTCTTGTTTTGTCTTGTCTTGTCTTGTCTTGTCTTGCCTTGTCTTATCTTGTCATGTCATGTCATGTCGTGCCTTGTGTTGTTTTGTCTTGTCTTGTCTTGTCTTGTCTTGTCATGTCATGTCTTGTCTTGTCCTGTCCTGTCTTGTCTTGTCATGTCATGTCATGTCATGTCGTGTGTTGTGTTGTTTTGTCTTGTCTTGTCTTGTCTTGTCTTGTCTTGTCTTGTCTCGTCTTGTCTTGTCTTGTCTTCTCCTGTCCTGACGTGTGTTGTGTTGTTTTGTCTTGTCTTGTTTTGTCTTGTCTTGCTTTGCCTTGTCATGTCTTATCTTGTCTTGTCTTGTCTTGTCCTGTCCTGTCGTGTGTTGTGTTGTTTTGTCTTGTCTTGTGTTGTTTTGTCGTGTCATGTCTTGTCTTGTCTTGTCCTGTCCTGTCGTGTCTTGTGTTGTTTTGTCTTGTCTTGTCTTGTTTTGTCATGTCTTGTCTTGTCTTGTCTTGTCTTGTCTTGTCTTGTCTTGTCTTGTCTTGTCTTGTCTTGTCTTGTCTTGTCTTGTCTTGTCTTGTCTTGTCTTGTCTTGTCTTGTCTTGTCTTGTCTTGTCTTGTCTTGTCTTGTCTTGTCTTGTCTTGTCTTGTCTTGTCTTGTCTTGTCTTGTCTTGTCTTGTCTTGTTTTATGTTGTCTTGTCTTGTTTTGTCATGTAATGTCATGTCGTGTGTTGTGTTGTTTTGTCTTGTCTTGTCTTCTCCTTGTCTTGTCTTGTCATGTCGTGTGTTGTGTTGTTTTGTCTTGTCTTGTCTTATATTGTCTTGTCTTGTCTTGTGATGTCATTTCGTGTGTTGTGTTGTTTTGTCTTGTCTTGTTTTGTCTTGTCCTGTCTTGTCTTGTCATGTCATGTCATGTGTTGTGTTGTTTTGTCTTGTCTTGTCTTGTCTTGTTTTGTCTTGTCTTGTATAGTCTTGTTTTCTCATGTAATGTCATGTCGTGTGTTGTGTTGTTTTGTCTTGTCTTGTCATGTCATGTCATGTCGTTTCTTGTGTTGCTTTGTCTTGTCTTGTCTTGTCTTGTCTTGTCTTGTCTTGTCTTGTCTTGTCTTGTCTTGTCTTGTCTTGTCTTGTCTTGTCTTGTCTTGTCTTGTCTTGTCTTGTCTTGTCTTGTCTTGTCTTGTCTTGTCTTGTCTTGTCTTGTCTTGTCTTGTCTTGTCTTGTCTTGTCTTGTCTTGTCTTGTCTTGTCTTGTCTTGTCTTGTCTTGTCTTGTTTTGTCTTGTCTTGTCTTGTCTTGTCTTGTCTTGTCTTGTCTTGTCTTGTCATGTCGTGTGTTGTGTTGTTTTGTCTTGTCTTGTTGTGTATTGTCATGTCTTATATTGTCTTGTCTTGTCTTGTCTTGTCATGTCATGTCATGTCGTGTGTTGTGTTGTTTTGTCTTGTCTTGTTTTGTCGTGTCATGTCATGTCTTGTCTTGTCTTGTCTTGTTTTGTCTTGTCATGTCTTGTCTTGTCTTGTCTTGTCTCGTCTTGTCTAGTCTTGTCTTGCCTTGTCTTGTCTTGTCTTGTCATGTCGTGTGTTATATTGTTTTGTCTTGTCTTGTTGTGTATATTCATGTCTTTTATTGTCTTGTCTTGTCTTGTCATGTCATGTAATGTCATGTCGTGTGTTGTGTTGTTTTGTCTTGTCTTGTCTTCTCCTTGTCTTGTCTAGTATTGTCTTGTCTTGTCTTGTCTTGTCTTGTCTTGTCTTGTCTTGTCTTGTCTTGTCATGTCGTGTGTTGTGTTGTTTTGTCTTGTCTTGTTGTGTATTGTCATGTCTTTTATTGTCTTGTCTTGTCTTGTTTTGTCATGTAATGTCATGTCGTGTGTTGTGTTGTTTTGTCTCGTCTTGTCTTCTCCTTGTCTTGTCTAGTCTTGTCTTGTCTTGTCTTGTCTTGTCTTGTCTTGTCTTGTCTTGTCTTGTCTTGTCTGGTCTTGTCTTGTCTTGTCTTGTCTTGTCTTGTCTTGTCTTGTCTTGTCTTGTCTTGTCTTGTCTTGTCTTGTCTTGTGTTGCTTTGTCTTGTCTTGTCATGTCGTGTGTTGTGTTGTTTTGTCTTGTCTTGTTGTGTATTGTCATGTCTTTTATTGTCTTGTCTTGTCTTGTCATGTCATGTAATGTCATGTCGTGTGTTATATTGTTTTGTCTTGTCTTGTCTTCTCCTTGTCCTGTCTAGTCTTGTCTTGTCTTGTCTTGTCTTGTCTTGTCTTGTCTTGTCTTGTCTTGTCTTGTCTTGTCTTGTCTTGTCTTGTCTTGTCTTGTCTTGTCTTGTCTTGTCTTGTCTTGTCTTGTCTTGTCTTGTCTTGTCTTGTCTTGTCTTGTCATGTCTTATATTGTCTTGTCTTGTCTTGTCATGTCGTGTGTTGTGTTGTTTTGTCTTGTCTTGTTGTGTATTGTCATGTCTTATATTGTCTTGTCTTGTCTTGTCATGTCATGTCATGTCATGTCGTGTGTTGTGTTGTTTTGTCTTGTCTTGTCTTCTCCTTGTCTTGTCTAGTCTTGTCTTGTCTTGTCTTGTCTTGTCTTGTGTTGCTTTGTCTTGTCTTGTCATGTCATGTGTTGCGTTGTGTTGTTTTGTCTTGTCTTGTCATGTCATGTCATGTCGTGTCTTGTGTTGCTTTGTCTTGTCTTGTCATGTCGTGTGTTGTGTTGTTTTGTCTTGTCATGTCTTATATTGTCTTGTCTTGTCTTGTCTTGTGATGTGATGTCGTGTGTTGTGTTGTTTTGTCTTGTATTGTCTTGTCTTGACTAGTCTTGTTTTGTCTTGTCTTGTCTTGTCTTATCTTGCCTTGTCTTATCTTGTCATGTCATGTCATGTCGTGCCTTGTGTTGTTTTGTCTTGTCTTGTCTTGTCTTGTCTTGTCATGTCATGTCTTGTCTTGTCCTGTCCTGTCTTGTCTTGTCATGTCATGTCATGTCATGTCGTGTGTTGTGTTGTTTTGTTTTGTCTTGTCTTGTCTTGTCTTGTCTTGTCTTGTCTTGTCTCGTCTTGTCTTGTCTTGTCTTCTCCTGTCCTGACGTGTGTTGTGTTGTTTTGTCTTGTCTTGTTTTGTCTTGTCTTGCTTTGCCTTGTCATGTCTTATCTTGTCTTGTCTTGTCTTGTCCTGTCCTGTCGTGTGTTGTGTTGTTTTGTCTTGTCTTGTGTTGTTTTGTCGTGTCATGTCTTGTCTTGTCTTGTCCTTTCCTGTCGTGTCTTGTGTTGTTTTGTCTTGTCTTGTCTTGTTTTGTCATGTCTTGTCTTGACTTGTCTTGTCTTGTCTTGTCTTGTCTTGTCTTGTCTTGTCTTGTCTTGTCTTGTCTTGTCTTGTCTTGTCTTGTCTTGTCTTGTCTTGTCTTGTCTTGTCTTGTCTTGTCTTGTCTTGTCTTGTCTTGTCTTGTCTTGTCTTGTCTTGTCTTGTCTTGTTTTATGTTGTCTTGTCTTGTTTTGTCATGTAATGTCATGTCGTGTGTTGTGTTGTTTTGTCTTGTCTTGTCTTCTCCTTGTCTTGTCTTGTCATGTCGTGTGTTGTGTTGTTTTGTCTTGTCTTGTCTTATATTGTCTTGTCTTGTCTTGTGATGTCATTTCGTGTGTTGTGTTGTTTTGTCTTATCTTGTTTTGTCTTGTCCTGTCTTGTCTTGTCATGTCATGTCATGTGTTGTGTTGTGTTGTTTTGTCTTGTCTTGTCTTGTCTTGTCTTGTCTTGCCTTATCTTGCCTTGTCTTGTCTTGTCTTGTCTTGTCTTGTCATGTCTTGTCTTGTCTTGTTTTGTCTTGTCTTGTATAGTCTTGTTTTCTCATGTAATGTCATGTCGTGTGTTGTGTTGTTTTGTCTTGTCTTGTCATGTCATGTCATGTCGTTTCTTGTGTTGCTTTGTCTTGTCTTGTCTTGTCTTGTCATGTCGTGTGTTGTGTTGTTTTGTCTTGTCTTGTCTGGTCTTGTCTTGTCTTGTCTTGTCTTGTCATGTCTTGTCTTGTCTTGTTTTGTCTTGTCTTGTATTGTCTTGTCTTGCCTTATCTTGCCTTGTCTTGTCTTGTCTGGTCTTGTCTTGTCTTGTCTTGTCTTGTCATGTCTTGTCTTGTCTTGTTTTCTCATGTAATGTCATGTCTTGTCTTGTCATGTCCTGTCCTGTCCTGTCGTGTGTTGTGTTGTTTTGTCTTGTCTTGTCATGTCATGTCATGTCGTGCCTTGTGTTGCTTTGTCTTGTCTTGTCATGTCGTGTGTTGTGTTGTTTTGTCTTGTCTTGTTGTGTATTGTCATGTCTTATATTGTCTTGTCTTGTCTTGTCTTGTCTTGTCTTGTCATGTCATGTCGTGTGTTGTGTTGTTTTGTCTTGTCTTGTTTTGTCTTGTCATGTCATGTCTTGTCTTGTCTTGTTTTGTCTTGTCATGTCTTGTCTTGTCTTGTCTTGTCTTGTCTTGCCTTGTCTTGTCTTGTCTTGTCTTGTCTTGTCTTGTCTTGTCTTGTCTTGTCTTGTCTTGTCTTGTCTTGTCTTGTCTTGTCTTGTCTTGTCTTGTCTTGTCTTGTCTTGTCTTGTCTTGTCTTGTCTTGTCTTGTCTTGTCTTGTCTTGTCTTGTCTTGTCTTGTCTTGTCTTGTCTTGTCTTGTCTTGTCTTGTCTTGTCTTGTCTTGTCTTGTCTTGTCTTGTCTTGTCTTGTCTTGTCTTGTCTTGTCTTGTCTTGTCTTGTCTTGTCTTGTCTTGTCTTGTCTTGTCTTGTCTTGTCTTGTCTTGTCTTGTTTTGTCTTGTCTTGTCTTGTGTTGCTTTGTCTTGTCTTGTCATGTCGTGTGTTCTGTTGTTTTGTCTTGTCTTGTTGTGTATTGTTATGTCTTTTATTGTCTTGTCTTGTCATGTCATGTAATGTCATGTCGTGTGTTGTGTTGTTTTGTCTTGTCTTGTCTTCTCCTTGTCTTGTCTAGTCTTGTCTTGTCTTGTCTTGTCTTGTCTTGTCTTGTCTTGTCTTGTCTTGTCTTGTGTTGCTTTGTCTTGTCTTGTCATGTCGTGTGTTGTGTTGTTTTGTCTTGTCTTGTCTTGTCTTGTCTTGTCCTGTCTTTTCTTGTCTTGTCTTGTCTTGCCTTGTCTTGTCTTGTCTTGTCTTGTCTTGTTTTGTCTTGTTATGTCATGTCTTGTCTTGTCTTGTCTTGTCTTGTCATGTCGTGCGTTGTGTTGTTTTGTCTTGTCTTGTTTTGTCTTGTCATGTCATGTCTTGTCTTGTCTTGTCTTGTCTTGTCTTGTCTTGTCATGTCATGTCATGTCATGTCATGTGTTGAGTGGTGTTGTCTTGTCTTGTCTTGTCTTGTGATGTCATGTCGTGTGTTGTGTTGTTTTGTCTTGTCTTGTCTTGTCTTGTCTTGTCTTGTCTTGTCTTGTCTTGTCTTGTCTTGTCTTGTTTTGTCTTGTCTTGTCTTGTCTTGTCTTGTCTTGTCTTGTCTTGTCTTGTCTTGTCTTGTCTTGTCTTGTCTTGTCTTGTCTTGTCTTGTCTTGTCTTGTCTTGTCTTGTCTTGTCTTGTCTTGTCTTGTCTTGTCTTGTCTTATCTTGTCATGTCATGTCATGTCGTGCGTTGTGTTGTTTTGTCTTGTCTTGTCTTGTCTTGTCTTGTCTTGTCTTGTCTTGTCTTGTCTTGTCTTGTCTTGTCTTGTCTTGTCTTGTTTTGTCTTGTCTTGTCTTGTCTGGTCTTGTCTTGTCTTGTCTTGTCTTGTCTTGTCTTGTCTTGTCTTGTCTTGTCTTGTCTTGTCTTGTCTTGTCTTGTCTTGTCTTGTCTTGTCTTGTCTTGTCTTGTCTTGTCTTGTCTTATCTTGTCATGTCATGTCATGTCGTGCGTTGTGTTGTTTTGTCTTGTCTTGTCTTGTCTTGTCTTGTCTTGTCATGTCATGTCTTGTCTTGTCCTGTCCTGTCTTGTCTTGTCATGTCATGTCATGTCATGTCGTGTGTTGTGTTGTTTTGTCTTGTCTTGTCTTGTCTTGTCTTGTCCTGTCCTGTCCTGTCTTGTCTTGTCTTGTCTTGTCTTGTCTCGTCTTGTCTTGTCTTGTCTTCTCCTGTCCTGACGTGTGTTGTGTTGTTTTGTCTTGTCTTGTTTTGTCTTGTCTTGCTTTGCCTTGTCATGTCTTATCTTGTCTTGTCATGTCATGTCATGTCGTGCCTTGTGTTGCTTTGTCTTGTCTTGTCTTGTCTTGTCATGTCGTGTGTTGTGTTGTTTTGTCTTGACTTGTTGTGTATTGTCATGTCTTATATTGTCTTGTCTTGTCTTGTCTTGTCTTGTCATGTCATGTCATGTCGTGTGTTGTGTTGTTTTGTCTTGTCTTGTTTTGTCTTGTCATGTCATGTCTTGTCTTGTCTTGTTTTGTCTTGTCATGGCTTGTCTTGTCTTGTCTTGTCTTGTCTTGTCTTGTCTTGTCTTGTCTTGTCTTGTCTTGTCTTGTCTTGTCTTGTCTTGTCTTGTCTTGTCTTGTCTTGTCTTGTCTTGTCTTGTCTTCTCCTTGTCTTGTCTTGTCATGTCGTATGTTGTGTTGTTTTGTCTTGTCTTGTCTTATATTGTCTTGTCTTGTTTTGTGATGTCATGTCGTGTGTTGTGTTGTTTTGTCTTGTCTTGTTTTGTCTTGTCCTGTCTTGTCTTGTCATGTCATGTCATGTGTTGTGTTGTGTTGTTTTGTCTTGTCTTGTCTTGTCTTGTCTTGTCTTGCCTTATCTTGCCTTGTCTTGTCTTGTCTTGTCTTGTCATGTCTTGTCTTGTCTTGTTTTGTCTTGTCTTGTATTGTCTTGTTTTCTCATGTAATGTCATGTCGTGTGTTGTGTTGTTTTGTCTTGTCTTGTGTTGTGTTGTTTTGTCTTGTCTTGTCATGTCATGTCATGTCGTTTCTTGTGTTGCTTTGTCTTGTCTTGTCTTGTCTTGTCATGTCGTGTGTTGTGTTGTTTTGTCTTGTCTTGTTGTGTATTGTCATGTCTTGTCTTGTCTTGTCTTCTCTTGTCTTGTCTTGTCTTGTCTTGTCTTGCCTTATCTTGCCTTGTCTTGTCTTGCCTGGTCTTGTCTTGTCTTGTCTTGTCATGTCTTGTCTTGTCTTGTCTTGTTTTGTCTTGTCTTGTATTGTCTTGTTTTCTCATGTAATGTCATGTCTTGTCTTGTCTTGTCCTGTCCTGTCCTGTCGTGTGTTGTGTTGTTTTGTCTTGTCTTGTCATGTCATGTCATGTCGTGTCTTGTGTTGCTTTGTCTTGTCTTGTCTTGTCTTGTCATGTCGTGTGTTGTGTTGTTTTGTCTTGTCTTGTTGTGTATTGTCATGTCTTATATTGTCTTGTCTTGTCTTGTCTTGTCATGTCATGTCATGTCGTGTGTTGTGTTGTTTTGTCTTGTCTTGTTTTGTCTTGTCATGTCATGTCTTGTCTTGTCTTGTTTTGTCTTGTCATGTCATGTCTTGTCTTGTCTTGTCATGTCGTGTGTTGTGTTGTCTTGTCTTGTTTTGTCATGTCTTATCTTGTCTTGTCATGTCATGTCTTGTCTTGTCTTGTCTTGTCTTGTCTTGTCTTGTCATGTCTTGTCTTGTCTTGTCATGTCTTGTCTTGTCTTGTCTTGTCTTGTCTTGTCTTGTCTTGTCTTGTCTTGTCTTGTCTTGTCTTGTCTTGTCTTGTCTTGTCTTGTCTTGTCTTGTGTTGTTTTGTCTTGTCATGTCGTGTGTTGTGTTGTTTTGTCTTGTCTTGTTGTGTATTGTCATGTCTTGTATTGTCTTGTCTTGTCTTGTCATGTCATGTAATGTCATGTCGTGTGTTATGTTGTTTTGTCTTGTCTTGTCTTCTCCTTGTCTTGTCTTGTCTTGTCTTGTCTTGCCTTGTCTTGTCTTGTTTTGTCTTGTCTTGTCTTGTCTTGTCTAGTCTTGTCTTGTCTTGTCTTGTCTTGTCTTGTCTTGTGTTGCTTTGTCTTGTCTTGTCATGTCGTGTGTTGTGTTGTTTTGTCTTGTCTTGTTGTGTATTGTCATGTCTTTTATTGTCTTGTCTTGTCTTGTCATGTCATGTAATGTCATGTCGTGTGTTATGTTGTTTTGTCTTGTCTTGTCTTCTCCTTGTCTTGTCTAGTCTTGTCTTGTCTTGTCTTGTCTTGTCTTGTCTTGTCTTGTCTTGTCTTGTCTTGTCTTGTCTTGTCTTGTCTTGTCTTGTCTTGTCTTGTCTTGTCTTGTCTTGTCTTGTCTTGTCTTGTCTTGTCTTGTCTTGTCTTGTCTTGTCTTGTCTTGTCTTGTCTTGTCATGTCTTATATTGTCTCGTCTTGTCTTGTCATGTCATGTCATGTCATGTCGTGTGTTGTATTGTTTTGTCTTGTCTTGTCTTCTCCTTGTCTTGTCTAGTCTTGTCTTGTCTTGTCTTGTCTTGTGTTGCTTTGTCTTGTCTTGTCATGTCATGTGTTGCGTTGTGTTGTTTTGTCTTGTCTTGTCATGTCATGTCATGTCGTGTCTTGTGTTGCTTTGTCTTGTCTTGTCATGTCGTGTGTTGTGTTGTTTTGTCTTGTCTTGTTGTGTATTGTCATGTCTTATATTGTCTTGTCTTGTCATGTCATGTCATGTCATGTCATGTCGTGTGTTGTGTTGTTTAGTGTTGTTTTGTCTTGTCATGTCTTGTCTTGTCTTGTCTTGTCTTGTCTTGTCATGTCTAGTCTTGTCTTGTCTTGTCTTGTCTTGTGATGTCATGTCGTGTGTTGTATTGTTTTGTCTTGTATTGTCTTGTCTTGTCTTGTCATGTCTTATATTGTCTTGTCTTGTGTTGTGATGTCATGTCGTGTGTTGTGTTGTCTTGTCTTGTCTTGTCTTATCTTGTCTTGTCTTGTCGTGTCTTGTCTTGTCTTGTCTTGTCTTGTCTTGTCTTGTCTTGTCTTGTCTTGTCTTGTCTTGTCTTGTCTTGTCTTGTCTTGTCTTGTCTTGTCTTGTCTTGTCTTGTCTTGTCTTGTCTTGTCTTGTCTTGTCTTGTCTTGTCTTGTCTTGTCTTGTCTTGTCTTGTCTTGTCTTGTCTTGTCTTGTCTTGTCTTGTCTTGTCTTGTCTTGTCTTGTCTTGTCTTGTCTTGTCTTGTCTTGTCTTGTCTTGTCTTGTCTTGTCTTGTCTTGTCTTGTCTTGTCTTGTCTTGTCTTGTCTTGTCTTGTCTTGTCTTGTCTTGTCTTGTCTTGTCTTGTCTTGTCTTATTTTGTCTTGTCTTGTCTTGTCTTGTCTTGTCTTGTCTTGTCTTGTCTTGTCTTGTCTTGTCTTGTCTTGTCATGTTTTGTCATGTAATGTCATGTCGTGTGTTGTGTTGTTTTGTCTTGTCGTGTCTTCTCCTTGTCTTGTCTTGTCATGTCGTGTGTTGTGTTGTTTTGTCTTGTCATGTCTTATTTTGTCTTGTCTTGTCTTGTCTTGTGATGTCATGTCGTGTGTTGTATTGTTTTGTCTTGTATTGTCTTGTCTTGTCTTGTCATGTCTTATATTGTCTTGTCTTGTGTTGTGATGTCATGTCGTGTGTTGTGTTGTTTTGTCTTGTCTTGTCTTGTCTTGTCCTGTCGTGTCCTGTCTTGTCTTGTCTTGCCTTGTCTTGTCTTGTCTCGTCTTGTCTTGTCTTCTCCTGTCCTGACGTGTGTTGTGTTGTTTTGTCTTGTCTTGTTTTGTCTTGTCTTGCTTTGTCTTGTCATGTCTTATCTTGTCTTGTCTTGTCTTGTCCTGTCCTGTCGTGTGTTGTGTTGTTTTGTCTTGTCTTGTGTTGTTTTGTCGTGTCATGTCTTGTCTTGTCTTGTCCTGTCCTGTCGTGTGTTGTGTTGTTTTGTCTTGTCTTGTCATGGCGTGTGTTGTGTTGTCTTGTCTTGTTTTGTCATTTCTTATCTTGTCTTGTCTTGTCTTGTCTTGTCTTATCTTGGCTTGTCTTGTCTTGTCTTGTCTTGTCATGTCGTGTGTTGTGTTGTTTTGTCTTGTCTTGTTGTGTATTGTCTTGTCTTGTCTTGTCTTGTCTTGTCTTGTCTTGTCTTGTCGTGTCTTGTCTTGTCTTGTCTTGTCTTGTCTTGTCTTGTCTTGTCATGTCGTGTGTTGTGTTGTTTTGTCTTGTCATGTCTTATTTTGTCTTGTCTTGTCTTGTCTTGTGATGTCATGTCGTGTGTTGTGTTGTTTTGTCTTGTCTTGTCTTGTCTTGTCTTGTCCTGTCCTGTCCTGTCCTGTCTTGTCTTGTCTTGTCTTGTCTTGTCTTGTCTTGTCTCGTCTTGTCTTGTCTTCTCCTGTCCTGACGTGTGTTGTGTTGTTTTGTCTTGTCTTGTGTTGTTTTGTCGTGTCATGTCTTGTCTTGTCTTGTCTTGTCTTGTCCTGTCCTGTCGTGTGTTGTGTTGTTTTGTCTTGTCTTGTGTTGTTTTGTCGTGTCATGTCTTGTCTTGTCATGTCGTGTGTTGTGTTGTTTTGTCTTGTCATGTCTTGTCTTGTCATGTCATGTCGTGTGTTGTGTTGTTTTGTCTTGTCTTGTCTTGTCTTGTCTTGTCTTGTCTTGTCTTGTCTTGTCTTGTCTTGTCATGTCTTGTCTTGTCTTGTCTTGTATTGTCTTGTCTTGTCTTGTTTTGTCTTGTCTTGTCTTGTCGTGTCTTGTCATGTCATACCATGTCATACGTGTGTTGTGTTGTTTTGTCTTGTCTTATTTTGTCATGTCGTGTGTTGTGTTGTTTTGTCTTGTCTTGTTGTGTATTGTCTTGTCTTGTCTTGTTTTGTCATTTCTTATCTTGTCTTGTCTTGTCTTGTCTTGTCTTGTCTTGTCTTGTCTTGTCTTGTCTTGTCTTGTCTTGTCTTGTCATGTCGTGTGTTGTGTTGTCTTGTCTTGTTTTGTCATTTCTTATCTTGTCTTGTCATGTCATGTCTTGTCTTGTCTTGTCTTGTCTTGTCTTGTCATGTCTTGTCTTGTCTTGTCATGTCTTGTCTTGTCTTGTCTTGTCTTGTCTTGTCTTGTCTTGTCTTGTCTTGTCTTGTCTTGTCTTGTCTTATCTTGTCTTGTCTTGTCTTGTCTTGTCTTGTCATGTCGTGTGTTGTGTTGTTTTGTCTTGTCTTGTTGTGTATTGTCTTGTCTTGTCTTGTCTTGTCTTGTCTTGTCTTGTCTTGTCTTGTCTTGTCTTGTCTTGTCTTGTCTTGTCTTGTCTTGTCTTGTCTTGTCTTGTCTTATTTTGTCTTGTCTTGTCTTGTCTTGTCTTGTCTTGTCTTGTCTTGTCTTGTCTTGTCTTGTCTTGTCTTGTCTTGTCATGTTTTGTCATGTAATGTCATGACGTGTGTTGTGTTGTTTTGTCTTGTCGTGTCTTCTCCTTGTCTTGTCTTGTCATGTCGTGTGTTGTGTTGTTTTGTCTTGTCATGTCTTATTTTGTCTTGTCTTGTCTTGTCTTGTGATGTCATGTCGTGTGTTGTGTTGTTTTGTCTTGTATTGTCTTGTCTTGTCTTGTCATGTCTTATATTGTCTTGTCTTGTGTTGTGATGTCATGTCGTGTGTTGTGTTGTTTTGTCTTGTCTTGTCTTGTCTTGTCCTGTCCTGTCCTGTCTTGTCTTGTCTTGCCTTGTCTTGTCTTGTCTCGTCTTGTCTTGTCTTCTCCTGTCCTGACGTGTGTTGTGTTGTTTTGTCTTGTCTTGTTTTGTCTTGTCTTGCTTTGTCTTGTCATGTCTTATCTTGTCTTGTCTTGTCTTGTCCTGTCCTGTCGTGTGTTGTGTTGTTTTGTCTTGTCTTGTGTTGTTTTGTCGTGTCATGTCTTGTCTTGTCTTGTCCTGTCCTGTCGTGCGTTGTGTTGTTTTGTCTTGTCTTGTCTTGTCATGTCATGTCGTGTCTTGTGTTGCTTTGTCTTGTCTTGTCTTGTCTTGTCATGTCGTGTGTTGTGTTGTTTTGTCTTGTCATGTCTTGTCTTGTCATGTCATGTCGTGTGTTGTGTTGTTTTGTCTTGTCATGTCTTGTCTTGTCTTGACTTGTCTTGTCTTGTCTTGTCTTGTCTTGTCTTGTCTTGTCTTGTCTTGTCTTGTCATGTCTTGTCTTGTCTTGTCTTGTATTGTCTTGTCTTGTCTTGTTTTGTCTTGTCTTGTCTTGTCGTGTCTTGTCATGTCATGCCATGTCATACGTGTGTTGTGTTGTTTTGTCTTGTCTTATTTTGTCTTGTCATGTCTTATCTTGTCTTGTCTTGTCTTGTCTTCTATTGTCTTGTCTTTTCTTGTCTTGTCCTGTCGTGTTTTGTGTTGTTTTGTCTTGTCTTGTCGTGTCTTGTGTTGCTTTGTCTTGTCTTGTCTTGTCTTGTTTTGTCTTGTCATGTCTTGTCTTGTCTTGACTTGTCTTGTCTTGTCTTGTCTTGTCTTGTCTTGTCTTGTCTTGTCTTGTCTTGTCTTGTCTTGTCATGTCTTGTCTTGTCTTGTATTGTCTTGTCTTGTCTTGTTTTGTTTTGTCTTGTCTTGTCTTGTCTTGTCTTGTCATGTCATGCCATGTCATACGTGTGTTGTGTTGTTTTGTCTTGTCTTATTTTGTCTTGTCATGTCTTATCTTGTCTTGTCTTGTCTTGTCTTCTATTGTCTTGTCTTTTCTTGTCTTGTCTTGTCTTGTCGTGTCTTGTCTTGTCGTGTCTTGTCTTGGCATGTCATGTCATGTCATGTCATGTCGTGTGTTGTGTTGTCTTGTCTTGTTTTGTCATGTCTTATCTTGTCTTGTCATGTCATGTCTTGTCTTGTCTTGTCTTGTCTTGTCATGTCTTGTCTTGTCTTGTCATGTCTTGTCTTGTCTTGTCATGTCTTGTCTTGTCTTGTCTTGTTTTGTCTGTGTTATGTTGTGTTATGTTGTTTTGTCTTGTCTTGTCTTCTCCTTGTCTTGTCTAGTCTTGTCTTGTCTTGTCTTGTCTTGTCTTGTCTTGTCTTGTCTTGTCTTGTCTTGTCTTGTCTTGTCTTGTCTTGTCTTGTCTTGTCTTGTCTTGTCTTGTCTTGTCTTGTCTTGTTTTGTCTTGTCTTGTCTTGTCTAGTCTTGCCTTGTCATGTCATGTCATGTCATGTCGTGTCTTGTGTTGCTTTGTCTTGTCTTGTCATGTCGTGTGTTGTGTTGTTTTGTCTTGTCTTGTTGTGTATTGTCATGTCTTATATTGTCTTGTCTTGTCATGTCATGTCATGTCATGTCATGTCGTGTGTTGTGTTGTTTAGTGTTGTTTTGTCTTGTCATGTCTTGTCTTGTCTTGTCTTGTCTTGTCTTGTCTTGTCTTGTCTTGTCTTGTCTTGTCTTGTCTTGTCTTGTCTTGTCTTGTCTTGTCTTGTCTTGTCTTATTTTGTCTTGTCTTGTCTTGTCTTGTCTTGTCTTGTCTTGTCTTGTCATGTTTTGTCATGTAATGTCATGTCGTGTGTTGTGTTGTTTTGTCTGGTCGTGTCTTCTCCTTGTCTTGTCTTGTCATGTCGTGTGTTGTGTTGTTTTGTCTTGTCATGTCTTATTTTGTCTTGTCTTGTCTTGTCTTGTGATGTCATGTCGTGTGTTGTGTTGTTTTGTCTTGTATTGTCTTGTCTTGTCTTGTCATGTCTTATATTGTCTTGTCTTGTCTTGTCTTGTGTTGTGATGTCATGTCGTGTGTTGTGTTGTTTTGTCTTGTCTTGTCTTGTCTTGTCTTGTCCTGTCCTGTCCTGTCTTGTCTTGTCTTGTCTTGTCTTGTCTTGTCTTGTCTCGTCTTGTCTTGTCTTCTCCTGTCCTGACGTGTGTTGTGTTGTTTTGTCTTGTCTTGTGTTGTTTTGTCGTGTCATGTCTTGTCTTGTCTTGTCTTGTCTTGTCCTGTCCTGTCGTGTGTTGTGTTGTTTTGTCTTGTCTTGTGTTGTTTTGTCGTGTCATGTCTTGTCTTGTCATGTCGTGTGTTGTGTTGTTTTGTCTTGTCATGTCTTGTCTTGTCATGTCATGTCGTGTGTTGTGTTGTTTTGTCTTGTCTTGTCTTGTCTTGTCTTGTCTTGTCTTGTCTTGTCTTGTCTTGTCTTGTCTTGTCATGTCTTGTCTTGTCTTGTCTTGTATTGTCTTGTCTTGTCTTGTTTTGTCTTGTCTTGTCTTGTCGTGTCTTGTCATGTCATACCATGTCATACGTGTGTTGTGTTGATTTGTCTTGTCTTATTTTGTCTTGTCTTGTCTTGTCTTGTCTTGTCTTGTCTTGTCTTGTCTTGTCTTGTCTTGTCTTGTCATGTTTTGTCATGTAATGTCATGTCGTGTGTTGTGTTGTTTTGTCTTGTCGTGTCTTCTCCTTGTCTTGTCTTGTCATGTCGTGTGTTGTGTTGTTTTGTCTTGTCATGTCTTATTTTGTCTTGTCTTGTCTTGTCTTGTGATGTCATGTCGTGTGTTGTGGTGTTTTGTCTTGTATTGTCTTGTCTTGTCTTGTCATGTCGTGTCTTGTGTTGCTTTGTCTTGTCTTGTCTTGTCTTGTCATGTCGTGTGTTGTGTTGTTTTGTCTTGTCATGTCTTGTCTTGTCATGTCATGTCGTGTGTTGTGTTGTTTTGTCTTGTCTTGTCTTGTCTTGTCTTGTCTTGTCTTGTCATGTCTTGTCTTGTCTTGTCTTGTCTTGTATTGTCTTGTCTTGTTTTGTCTTGTCTTGTCTTGTCGTGTCTTGTCATGTCATACCATGTCATACGTGTATTGTGTTGTTTTGTCTTGTCTTATTTTGTCTTGTCTTGTCTTGTCTTGTCTTGTCTTGTCCTGTCCTGTCGTGTGTTGTGTTGTTTTGTTTTGTCTTGTCTTGTCATGTCATGTCATGTCGTGTCTTGTGTTGCTTTGTCTTGTCTTGTCTTGTCTTGTCATGTCGTGTGTTGTGTTGTTTTGTCTTGTCATGTTTTGTCTTGTCATGTCATGTCGTGTGTTGTGTTGTTTTGTCTTGTCTTGTCTTGTCTTGTCTTGTCTTGTCTTGTCTTGTCTTGTCATGTCTTGTCTTGTCTTGTCTTGTATTGTCTTGTCTTGTCTTGTTTTGTCTTGTCTTGTCTTGTCGTGTCTTGTCATGTCATACCATGTCATACGTGTGTTGTGTTGTTTTGTCTTGTCTTATTTTGTCTTGTCTTGTCTTGTCTTGTCTTGTCTTGTCTTGTCTTGTCTTGTCTTGTCTTGTCTTGTCTTGTCTTGTCATGTTTTGTCATGTAATGTCATGTCGTGTGTTGTGTTGTTTTGTCTTGTCGTGTCTTCTCCTTGTCTTGTCTTGTCATGTCGTGTGTTGTGTTGTTTTGTCTTGTCATGTCTTATTTTGTCTTGTCTTGTCTTGTCTTGTGATGTCATGTCGTGTGTTGTGTTGTTTTGTCTTGTAATGTCTTGTCTTGTCTTGTCATGTCTTATATTGCCTTGTCTTGTCTTGTCTTGTGTTATGTTGTTTAGTGTTGTTTTGTCTTGTCATGTCTTGTCTTGTCTTGTCTTGTCTTGTCTTGTCATGTCTAGTCTTGTCTTGTCTTGTCATGTCTTGTCTTGTCTTGTTTTGTCTTGTCTTGTTTTGTCTTGTCTTGCCTTGTCTTGTCTTGTCTTGTCTTGTCGTGTCTTGTCTTGTCTTGTCATGTCTTGTCTTGTTTTGTCTTGTCTTGTCTTGTTTTGTCTTGTCATGTCTCGTCTTGTCTTGTCTTCTCCTGTCCTGTCCTGTCTTGTCTTGTCTTGCCTTGTCTTGTCTTGTCTTGTCTTGTCTTGTCTTGTCTTGTCTTGTCTTGTCATGTCTTGTCTTGTCTTGTCTTGTCTTGTCTTGTCTTGTCTTGTCTTGTCTTGTCTTGTCTTGTCTTGTCTTGTCTTGTCTTGTCTTGTCTTGTCTTGTCTTGTCTTGTCTTGTCTTGTCTTATTTTGTCTTGTCTTATATTGTCTTGTCTTGTCTTGTCTTGTCTTGTCTTGTCTTGTCTTGTCTTGTCTTGTCTTGTCTTGTCTTGTCTTGTCATGTTTTGTCATGTAATGTCATGTCGTGTGTTGTGTTGTTTTGTCTTGTCGTGTCTTCTCCTTGTCTTGTCTTGTCATGTCGTGTGTTGTGTTGTTTTGTCTTGTCATGTCTTATTTTGTCTTGTCTTGTCTTGTCTTATTTTGTCTTGTCATGTCTTGTCTTGTCATGTCATGTCGTGTGTTGTGTTGTTTTGTCTTGTCTTGTCTTGTCTTGTCTTGTCTTGTCTTGTCTTGTCTTGTCTTGTCTTGTCTTGTCATGTCATGTCTTGTCTTGTCTTGTATTGTCTTGTCTTGTCTTGTCTTGTCTTGTCTTGTCTTGTCTTGTCTTGTCTTGTCTTGTCTTGTCTTGTCTTATTTTGTCTTGTCTTATATTGTCTTGTCTTGTCATGTTTTGTCTTGTGATGTCATGTCTTGTCTTGTCTTGTCTTGTCTTGTCTTGTCTTGTCTTGTCTTGTCTTGTTTTGTTTTGTCTTGTATTGTCTTGTCTTGTCTTGTCTTGTCTTGTCTTGTCATGTCTTATATTGTCTTGTCTTGTCTTGTCTTGTCTTGTCTTGTCTTGTCTTATTTTGTCTTGTCTTGTCTTGTCTTGTCTTGTCTTGTCTTGTCTTGTCTTGTCTTGTCTTGTCTTGTCTTGTCTTGTCTTGTCTTGTCTTGTCTTGTCTTGTCTTGTCTTGTCTTGTCTTGTCTTGTCTTGTCTTGTCTTGTTTTGTCTTGTCTTGTTTTGTCTTGTCTTGCCTTGTCTTGTCATGTCTTGTCTTGTCTTGTCTTGTCTTGTCTTGTCATGTCTAGTCTTGTCTTGTCTTGTCTTGTCTTGTCTTGTCTTGTCTTGTCTTGTCTTGTCTTGTCTTGTCTTGTCTTGTCTTGTCTTGTCTTGTCTTGTCTTGTCTTGTCTTGTCTTGTCTTGTCTTGTCTTGTTTTGTCTTGTCTTGTCTTATTTTGTCTTGTCTTGTCTTGTCTTGTCTTGTCTTGTCTTGTCTTGTCTTGTCTTGTCATGTTTTGTCATGTAATGTCATGTCGTGTGTTGTGTTGTTTTGTCTTGTCGTGTCTTCTCCTTGTCTTGTCTTGTCATGTCGTGTGTTGTGTTGTTTTGTCTTGTATTGTCTTGTCTTGTCTTGTCATGTCTTATTTTGTCTTGTCTTGTCTTGTCTTGTGATGTCATGTCGTGTGTTGTGTTGTTTTGTCTTGTATTGTCTTGTCTTGTCTTGTCATGTCTTATATTGTCTTGTCTTGTCTTGTCTTGTGTTGTGATGTCATGTCGTGTGTTGTGTTGTTTTGTCTTGTCTTGTCTTGTCTTGTCTTGTCCTGTCCTGTCTTGTCTTGTCTTGTCTTGTCTTGTCTTGTCTTGTCTTGTCTCGTCTTGTCTTGTCTTCTCCTGTCCTGACGTGTGTTGTGTTGTTTTGTCTTGTCTTGTGTTGTTTTGTCGTGTCATGTCTTGTCTTGTCTTGTCTTGTCTTGTCCTGTCCTGTCGTGTGTTGTGTTGTTTTGTCTTGTCTTGTGTTGTTTTGTCGTGTCATGTCTTGTCTTGTCATGTCGTGTGTTGTGTTGTTTTGTCTTGTCATGTCTTGTCTTGTCATGTCATGTCGTGTGTTGTGTTGTTTTGTCTTGTCTTGTCTTGTCTTGTCTTGTCTTGTCTTGTCTTGTCTTGTCTTGTCTTGTCATGTCTTGTCTTGTCTTGTCTTGTATTGTCTTGTCTTGTTTTGTCTTGTCTTGTCTTGTCGTGTCTTGTCATGTCATACCATGTCATACGTGTGTTGTGTTGTTTTGTCTTGTCTTATTTTGTCTTGTCTTGTCTTGTCTTGTCTTGTCTTGTCTTGTCTTGTCTTGTCTTGTCTTGTCATGTTTTGTCATGTAATGTCATGTCGTGTGTTGTGTTGTTTTGTCTTGTCGTGTCTTCTCCTTGTCTTGTCTTGTCATGTCGTGTGTTGTGTTGTTTTGTCTTGTCATGTCTTATTTTGTCTTGTCTTGTCTTGTCTTGTGATGTCATGTCGTGTGTTGTGTTGTTTTGTCTTGTATTGTCTTGTCTTGTCTTGTCATGTCTTATATTGTCTTGTCTTGTCTTGTCTTGTGTTGTGTTGTTTAGTGTTGTTTTGTCTTGTCATGTCTTGTCTTGTCTTGTCTTGTCTTGTCTTGTCATGTCTAGTCTTGTCTTGTCTTGTCATGTCTTGTCTTGTCTTGTTTTGTCTTGTCTTGTTTTGTCTTGTCTTGCCTTGTCTTGTCTTGTCTTGTCTGGTCGTGTCTTGTCTTGTCTTGTCATGTCTTGTCTTGTTTTGTCTTGTCTTGTCTTGTTTTGTCTTGTCATGTCTCGTCTTGTCTTGTCTTCTCCTGTCCTGTCCTGTCTTGTCTTGTCTTGCCTTGTCTTGTCTTGTCTTGTCTTGTCTTGTCTTGTCTTGTCTTGTCTTGTCTTGTCATGTCTTGTCTTGTCTTGTCTTGTATTGTCTTGTCTTGTCTTGTCTTGTCTTGTCTTGTCTTGTCTTGTCTTGTCTTGTCTTGTCTTGTCTTGTCTTGTCTTGTCTTGTCTTGTCTTGTCTTGTCTTGTCTTGTCTTGTCTTATTTTGTCTTGTCTTATATTGTCTTGTCTTGTCTTGTCTTGTCTTGTCTTGTCTTGTCTTGTCTTGTCTTGTCTTGTCTTGTCTTGTCATGTTTTGTCATGTAATGTCATGTCGGGTGTTGTGTTGTTTTGTCTTGTCGTGTCTTCTCCTTGTCTTGTCTTGTCATGTCGTGTGTTGTGTTGTTTTGTCTTGTCATGTCTTATTTTGTCTTGTCTTGTCATGTCGTGTGTTGTGTTGTTTTGTCTTGTCATGTCTTATTTTGTCTTGTCTTGTCTTGTCTTATTTTGTCTTGTCATGTCTTGTCTTGTCATGTCATGTCGTGTGTTGTGTTGTTTTGTCTTGTCTTGTCTTGTCTTGTCTTGTCTTGTCTTGTCTTGTCTTGTCTTGTCTTGTCTTGTCTTGTCATGTCTTGTCTTGTCTTGTCTTGTATTGTCTTGTCTTGTCTTGTCTTGTCTTGTCTTGTCTTGTCTTGTCTTGTCTTGTCTTGTCTTGTCTTGTCTTGTCTTGTCTTGTCTTATTTTGTCTTGTCTTATATTGTCTTGTCTTGTCTTGTCTTGTCTTGTCTTGTCTTGTCTTGTCTTGTCTTGTCTTGTCTTGTCTTGTCTTGTCATGTTTTGTCTTGTGATGTCATGTCGTGTGTTGTGTTGTTTTGTCTTGTATTGTCTTGTCTTGTCTTGTCTTGTCTTGTCTTGTCATGTCTTATATTGTCTTGTCTTGTCTTGTCTTGTCTTGTCTTGTCTTGTCTTATTTTGTCTTGTCTTGTCTTGTCTTGTCTTGTCTTGTCTTGTCTTGTCTTGTCTTGTCTTGTCTTGTCTTGTCTTGTCTTGTCTTGTCTTGTTTTGTCTTGTCTTGCCTTGTCTTGTCATGTCTTGTCTTGTCTTGTCTTGTCTTGTCTTGTCATGTCTAGTCTTGTCTTGTCTTGTCTTGTCTTGTCTTGTCTTGTCTTGTCTTGTCTTGTCTTGTCTTGTCTTGTCTTGTCTTGTCTTGTCTTGTCTTGTCTTGTCTTGTCTTGTTTTGTCTTGTCTTGTCTTATTTTGTCTTGTCTTGTCTTGTCTTGTCTTGTCTTGTCTTGTCTTGTCTTGTCTTGTCTTGTCATGTTTTGTCATGTAATGTCATGTCGTGTGTTGTGTTGTTTTGTCTTGTCGTGTCTTCTCCTTGTCTTGTCTTGTCATGTCGTGTGTTGTGTTGTTTTGTCTTGTCATGTCTTATTTTGTCTTGTCTTGTCTTGTCTTGTGATGTCATGTCGTGTGTTGTGTTGTTTTGTCTTGTATTGTCTTGTCTTGTCTTGTCATGTCTTATATTGTCTTGTCTTGTCTTGTCTTGTGTTGTGATGTCATGTCGTGTGTTGTGTTGTTTTGTCTTGTCTTGTCTTGTCTTGTCCTGTCCTGTCCTGTCTTGTCTTGTCTTGCCTTGTCTTGTCTTGTCTCGTCTTGTCTTGTCTTCTCCTGTCCTGACGTGTGTTGTGTTGTTTTGTCTTGTCTTGTTTTGTCTTGTCTTGCTTTGTCTTGTCATGTCTTATCTTGTCTTGTCTTGTCTTGTCCTGTCCTGTCGTGTGTTGTGTTGTTTTGTCTTGTCTTGTGTTGTTTTGTCGTGTCATGTCTTGTCTTGTCTTGTCCTGTCATGTCGTGTGTTGTGTTGTTTTGTCTTGTCTTGTCTTGTCATGTCATGTCATGTCGTGTCTTGTGTTGATTTGTCTTGTCTTGTCATGTCGTGTGTTGTGTTGTTTTGTCTTGTCATGTCTTGTCTTGTCATGTCATGTCGTGTGTTGTGTTGTTTTGTCTTGTCATGTCTTGTCTTGTCTTGACTTGTCTTGTCTTGTCTTGTCTTGTCTTGTCTTGTCTTGTCTTGTTTTGTCTTGTCTTGTCTTGTCGTGTCTTGTCATGTCATGCCATGTCATACGTGTGTTGTGTTGTTTTGTCTTGTCTTATTTTGTCTTGTCATGTCTTATCTTGTCTTGTCTTGTCTTTTCTTGTCTTGTCATGTCTTGTCTTGTCTTGTCATGTCTTATATTGTCTTGTCTTGTCTTGTCTTGTCTTGTCATGTCTTGTCTTGTCTTGTCATGTCTTATATTGTCTTGTCTTGTCTTGTCTTGTCTTGTCTTGTCTTGTCTTGTCTTGTCTTGTCTTGTCTTGTCTTGTCATGTCATGTCGTATGTTGTGTTGTTTTGTCTTGTGCTGCTTTGTCTTGTCTTGTCTTGTCTTGTCTTGTCATGTCTTGTCATGTCTTGTCATGTCTTGTCTTGTCTTGTCATGTCTTGTCTTGTCTTGTCTTGTCTTGTCTTGTCTTGTCTTGTCATGTCTTGTCTTGTCTTGTCATGTCTTATATTGTCTTGTCTTGTCTTGTCTTGTCTTGTCTTGTCTTGTCTTGTCTTATCTTGTCTTGTCATGTCTTGTCATGTCATGTCTTGTCTTGTCTTGTCTTGTCTTGTCTTGTCTTGTCTTGTCTTGTCTTGTCTTGTCTTGTCTTGTCTTGTCTTGTCTTGTCTTGTCTTGTCTTGTCTTGTCATGTCTTGTCTTGTCTTGTCATGTCTTATATTGTCTTGTCTTGTCTTGTCTTGTCTTGTCTTGTCTTGTCTTGTCTTGTCTTGTCATGTCATGTCGTATGTTGTGTTGTTTTGTCTTGTGCTGCTTTGTCTTGTCTTGTCTTGTCTTGTCTTGTCATGTCTTGTCATGTCTTGTCATGTCTTGTCTTGTCTTGTCATGTCTTGTCTTGTCTTGTCTTGTTTTGTCTTGTCATGTCTTGTCTTGTCTTGTATTGTCTTGTCTTGTCTTGTTTTGTTTTGTCTTGTCTTGTCTTGTCTTGTCTTGTCATGTCATGCCATGTCATACGTGTGTTGTGTTGTTTTGTCTTGTCTTATTTTGTCTTGTCATGTCTTATCTTGTCTTGTCTTGTCTTGTCTTCTATTGTCTTGTCTTTTCTTGTCTTGTCTTGTCTTGTCGTGTCTTGTCTTGTCGTGTCTTGTCTTGGCATGTCATGTCATGTCATGTCATGTCGTGTGTTGTGTTGTCTTGTCTTGTTTTGTCATGTCTTATCTTGTCTTGTCATGTCATGTCTTGTCTTGTCTTGTCTTGTCTTGTCATGTCTTGTCTTGTCTTGTCATGTCTTGTCTTGTCTTGTCATGTCTTGTCTTGTCTTGTCTTGTTTTGTCTGTGTTATGTTGTGTTATGTTGTTTTGTCTTGTCTTGTCTTCTCCTTGTCTTGTCTAGTCTTGTCTTGTCTTGTCTTGTCTTGTCTTGTCTTGTCTTGTCTTGTCTTGTCTTGTCTTGTCTTGTCTTGTCTTGTCTTGTCTTGTCTTGTCTTGTCTTGTCTTGTCTTGTCTTGTCTTGTCTTGTCTTGTCTTGTCTTGTCTTGTCGTGTGTTGTGTTGTTTTGTCTTGTCTTGTTGTGTATTGTCATGTCTTTTATTGTCTTGTCTTGCCTTGTCATGTCATGTCATGTCATGTCGTGTCTTGTGTTGCTTTGTCTTGTCTTGTCATGTCGTGTGTTGTGTTGTTTTGTCTTGTCTTGTTGTGTATTGTCATGTCTTATATTGTCTTGTCTTGTCATGTCATGTCATGTCATGTCATGTCGTGTGTTGTGTTGTTTAGTGTTGTTTTGTCTTGTCATGTCTTGTCTTGTCTTGTCTTGTCTTGTCTTGTCTTGTCTTGTCTTGTCTTGTCTTGTCTTGTCTTGTCTTGTCTTGTCTTGTCTTGTCTTGTCTTGTCTTGTCTTATTTTGTCTTGTCTTGTCTTGTCTTGTCTTGTCTTGTCTTGTCTTGTCTTGTCTTGTCATGTTTTGTCATGTAATGTCATGTCGTGTGTTGTGTTGTTTTGTCTGGTCGTGTCTTCTCCTTGTCTTGTCTTGTCATGTCGTGTGTTGTGTTGTTTTGTCTTGTCATGTCTTATTTTGTCTTGTCTTGTCTTGTCTTGTGATGTCATGTCGTGTGTTGTGTTGTTTTGTCTTGTATTGTCTTGTCTTGTCTTGTCATGTCTTATATTGTCTTGTCTTGTCTTGTCTTGTGTTGTGATGTCATGTCGTGTGTTGTGTTGTTTTGTCTTGTCTTGTCTTGTCTTGTCTTGTCCTGTCCTGTCCTGTCTTGTCTTGTCTTGTCTTGTCTTGTCTTGTCTTGTCTCGTCTTGTCTTGTCTTCTCCTGTCCTGACGTGTGTTGTGTTGTTTTGTCTTGTCTTGTGTTGTTTTGTCGTGTCATGTCATGTCTTGTCTTGTCTTGTCTTGTCCTGTCCTGTCGTGTGTTGTGTTGTTTTGTCTTGTCTTGTGTTGTTTTGTCGTGTCATGTCTTGTCTTGTCATGTCGTGTGTTGTGTTGTTTTGTCTTGTCATGTCTTGTCTTGTCATGTCATGTCGTGTGTTGTGTTGTTTTGTCTTGTCTTGTCTTGTCTTGTCTTGTCTTGTCTTGTCTTGTCTTGTCTTGTCTTGTCTTGTCATGTCTTGTCTTGTCTTGTCTTGTATTGTCTTGTCTTGTCTTGTCTTGTCTTGTCTTGTCTTGTCGTGTCTTGTCATGTCATACCATGTCATACGTGTGTTGTGTTGTTTTGTCTTGTCTTATTTTGTCTTGTCTTGTCTTGTCTTGTCTTGTCTTGTCTTGTCTTGTCTTGTCTTGTCTTGTCTTGTCTTGTCATGTTTTGTCATGTAATGTCATGTCGTGTGTTGTGTTGTTTTGTCTTGTCGTGTCTTCTCCTTGTCTTGTCTTGTCATGTCGTGTGTTGTGTTGTTTTGTCTTGTCATGTCTTATTTTGTCTTGTCTTGTCTTGTCTTGTGATGTCATGTCGTGTGTTGTGGTGTTTTGTCTTGTATTGTCTTGTCTTGTCTTGTCATGTCGTGTCTTGTGTTGCTTTGTCTTGTCTTGTCTTGTCTTGTCATGTCGTGTGTTGTGTTGTTTTGTCTTGTCATGTCTTGTCTTGTCATGTCATGTCGTGTGTTGTGTTGTTTTGTCTTGTCTTGTCTTGTCTTGTCTTGTCTTGTCTTGTCTTGTCTTGTCTTGTCATGTCTTGTCTTGTCTTGTCTTGTATTGTCTTGTCTTGTCTTGTTTTGTCTTGTCTTGTCTTGTCGTGTCTTGTCATGTCATACCATGTCATACGTGTATTGTGTTGTTTTGTCTTGTCTTATTTTGTCTTGTCTTGTCTTGTCTTGTCTTGTCCTGTCCTGTCGTGTGTTGTGTTGTTTTGTTTTGTCTTGTCTTGTCATGTCATGTCATGTCGTGTCTTGTGTTGCTTTGTCTTGTCTTGTCTTGTCTTGTCATGTCGTGTGTTGTGTTGTTTTGTCTTGTCATGTTTTGTCTTGTCATGTCATGTCGTGTGTTGTGTTGTTTTGTCTTGTCTTGTCTTGTCTTGTCTTGTCTTGTCTTGTCTTGTCTTGTCTTGTCTTGTCTTGTCATGCCTTGTCTTGTCTTGTCTTGTATTGTCTTGTCTTGTCTTGTTTTGTCTTGTCTTGTCTTGTCGTGTCTTGTCATGTCATACCATGTCATACGTGTGTTGTGTTGTTTTGTCTTGTCTTATTTTGTCTTGTCTTGTCTTGTCTTGTCTTGTCTTGTCTTGTCTTGTCTTGTCTTGTCTTGTCTTGTCTTGTCTTGTCTTGTCATGTTTTGTCATGTAATGTCGTGTGTTGTGTTGTTTTGTCTTGTCGTGTCTTCTCCTTGTCTTGTCTTGTCATGTCGTGTGTTGTGTTGTTTTGTCTTGTCATGTCTTATTTTGTCTTGTCTTGTGATGTCATGTCGTGTGTTGTGTTGTTTTGTCTTGTATTGTCTTGTCTTGTCTTGTCATGTCTTATATTGCCTTGTCTTGTCTTGTCTTGTGTTGTGTTGTTTAGTGTTGTTTTGTCTTGTCATGTCTTGTCTTGTCTTGTCTTGTCTTGTCTTGTCATGTCTAGTCTTGTCTTGTCTTGTCATGTCTTGTCTTGTCTTGTCCTGTCCTGTCCTGTCTTGTCTTGTCTTGTCTTGTCTTGTCTTGTCTTGTCTCGTCTTGTCTTGTCTTCTCCTGTCCTGACGTGTGTTGTGTTGTTTTGTCTTGTCTTGTGTTGTTTTGTCGTGTCATGTCTTGTCTTGTCTTGTCTTGTCTTGTCCTGTCCTGTCGTGTGTTGTGTTGTTTTGTCTTGTCTTGTGTTGTTTTGTCGTGTCATGTCTTGTCTTGTCATGTCGTGTGTTGTGTTGTTTTGTCTTGTCATGTCTTGTCTTGTCATGTCATGTCGTGTGTTGTGTTGTTTTGTCTTGTCTTGTCTTGTCTTGTCTTGTCTTGTCTTGTCTTGTCTTGTCTTGTCATGTCTTGTCTTGTCTTGTCTTGTATTGTCTTGTCTTGTCTTGTTTTGTCTTGTCTTGTCTTGTCGTGTCTTGTCATGTCATACCATGTCATACGTGTGTTGTGTTGTTTTGTCTTGTCTTATTTTGTCTTGTCTTGTCTTGTCTTGTCTTGTCTTGTCTTGTCTTGTCTTGTCTTGTCTTGTCTTGTCTTGTCTTGTCTTGTCATGTTTTGTCATGTAATGTCATGTCGTGTGTTGTGTTGTTTTGTCTTGTCGTGTCTTCTCCTTGTCTTGTCTTGTCATGTCGTGTGTTGTGTTGTTTTGTCTTGTCATGTCTTATTTTGTCTTGTCTTGTCTTGTCTTGTGATGTCATGTCGTGTGTTGTGGTGTTTTGTCTTGTATTGTCTTGTCTTGTCTTGTCATGTCGTGTCTTGTGTTGCTTTGTCTTGTCTTGTCTTGTCTTGTCATGTCGTGTGTTGTGTTGTTTTGTCTTGTCATGTCTTGTCTTGTCATGTCATGTCGTGTGTTGTGTTGTTTTGTCTTGTCTTGTCTTGTCTTGTCTTGTCTTGTCTTGTCTTGTCTTGTCATGTCTTGTCTTGTCTTGTCTTGTATTGTCTTGTCTTGTCTTGTTTTGTCTTGTCTTGTCTTGTCGTGTCTTGTCATGTCATACCATGTCATACGTGTATTGTGTTGTTTTGTCTTGTCTTATTTTGTCTTGTCTTGTCTTGTCTTGTCTTGTCCTGTCCTGTCGTGTGTTGTGTTGTTTTGTTTTGTCTTGCCTTGTCATGTCATGTCATGTCGTGTCTTGTGTTGCTTTGTCTTGTCTTGTCTTGTCTTGTCATGTCGTGTGTTGTGTTGTTTTGTCTTGTCATGTTTTGTCTTGTCATGTCATGTCGTGTGTTGTGTTGTTTTGTCTTGTCTTGTCTTGTCTTGTCTTGTCTTGTCTTGTCTTGTCTTGTCTTGTCTTGTCTTGTCATGTCTTGTCTTGTCTTGTCTTGTATTGTCTTGTCTTGTCTTGTTTTGTCTTGTCTTGTCTTGTCGTGTCTTGTCATGTCATACCATGTCATACGTGTGTTGTGTTGTTTTGTCTTGTCTTATTTTGTCTTGTCTTGTCTTGTCTTGTCTTGTCTTGTCTTGTCTTGTCTTGTCTTGTCTTGTCTTGTCTTGTCTTGTCATGTTTTGTCATGTAATGTCGTGTGTTGTGTTGTTTTGTCTTGTCGTGTCTTCTCCTTGTCTTGTCTTGTCATGTCGTGTGTTGTGTTGTTTTGTCTTGTCATGTCTTATTTTGTCTTGTCTTGTGATGTCATGTCGTGTGTTGTGTTGTTTTGTCTTGTATTGTCTTGTCTTGTCTTGTCATGTCTTATATTGCCTTGTCTTGTCTTGTCTTGTGTTGTGTTGTTTAGTGTTGTTTTGTCTTGTCATGTCTTGTCTTGTCTTGTCTTGTCTTGTCTTGTCATGTCTAGTCTTGTCTTGTCTTGTCATGTCTTGTCTTGTCTTGTTTTGTCTTGTCTTGTTTTGTCTTGTCTTGCCTTGTCTTGTCTTGTCTTGTCTTGTCGTGTCTTGTCTTGTCTTGTCATGTCTTGTCTTGTTTTGTCTTGTCTTGTCTTGTTTTGTCTTGTCATGTCTCGTCTTGTCTTGTCTTCTCCTGTCCTGTCCTGTCTTGTCTTGTCTTGCCTTGTCTTGTCTTGTCTTGTCTTGTCTTGTCTTGTCTTGTCTTGTCTTGTCATGTCTTGTCTTGTCTTGTCTTGTATTGTCTTGTCTTGTCTTGTCTTGTCTTGTCTTGTCTTGTCTTGTCTTGTCTTGTCTTGTCTTGTCTTGTCTTGTCTTGTCTTGTCTTGTCTTGTCTTGTCTTGTCTTGTCTTGTCTTGTCTTGTCTTATTTTGTCTTGTCTTATATTGTCTTGTCTTGTCTTGTCTTGTCTTGTCTTGTCTTGTCTTGTCTTGTCTTGTCTTGTCTTGTCATGTTTTGTCATGTAATGTCATGTCGTGTGTTGTGTTGTTTTGTCTTGTCGTGTCTTCTCCTTGTCTTGTCTTGTCATGTCGTGTGTTGTGTTGTTTTGTCTTGTCATGTCTTATTTTGTTTTGTCTTGTCTTGTCTTATTTTGTCTTGTCATGTCTTGTCTTGTCATGTCATGTCGTGTGTTGTGTTGTTTTGTCTTGTCTTGTCTTGTCTTGTCTTGTCTTGTCTTGTCTTGTCTTGTCATGTCTTGTCTTGTCTTGTCTTGTATTGTCTTGTCTTGTCTTGTCTTGTCTTGTCTTGTCTTGTCTTGTCTTGTCTTGTCTTGTCTTGTCTTGTCTTATTTTGTCTTGTCTTATATTGTCTTGTCTTGTCTTGTCTTGTCTTGTCTTTTCTTGTCTTGTCTTGTCTTGTCTTGTCTTGTCATGTTTTGTCTTGTGATGTCATGTCTTGTCTTGTCTTGTCTTGTCTTGTCTTGTCTTGTCTTGTCTTGTCTTGTCTTGTCTTGTCTTGTCTTGTCTTGTCTTGTTTTGTCTTGTCTTGTTTTGTCTTGTCTTGCCTTGTCTTGTCATGTCTTGTCTTGTCTTGTCTTGTCTTGTCTTGTCATGTCTAGTCTTGTCTTGTCTTGTCTTGTCTTGTCTTGTCTTGTCTTGTCTTGTCTTGTCTTGTCTTGTCTTGTCTTGTCTTGTCTTGTCTTGTCTTGTCTTGTCTTGTCTTGTCTTGTCTTGTCTTGTCTTGTTTTGTCTTGTCTTGTCTTATTTTGTCTTGTCTTGTCTTGTCTTGTCTTGTCTTGTCTTGTCTTGTCTTGTCTTGTCATGTTTTGTCATGTAATGTCATGTCGTGTGTTGTGTTGTTTTGTCTTGTCGTGTCTTCTCCTTGTCTTGTCTTGTCATGTCGTGTGTTGTGTTGTTTTGTCTTGTATTGTCTTGTCTTGTCTTGTCATGTCTTATTTTGTCTTGTCTTGTCTTGTCTTGTGATGTCATGTCGTGTGTTGTGTTGTTTTGTCTTGTATTGTCTTGTCTTGTCTTGTCATGTCTTATATTGTCTTGTCTTGTCTTGTCTTGTGTTGTGATGTCATGTCGTGTGTTGTGTTGTTTTGTCTTGTCTTGTCTTGTCTTGTCTTGTCCTGTCCTGTCCTGTCTTGTCTTGTCTTGTCTTGTCTTGTCTTGTCTTGTCTCGTCTTGTCTTGTCTTCTCCTGTCCTGACGTGTGTTGTGTTGTTTTGTCTTGTCTTGTGTTGTTTTGTCGTGTCATGTCTTGTCTTGTCTTGTCTTGTCTTGTCCTGTCCTGTCGTGTGTTGTGTTGTTTTGTCTTGTCTTGTGTTGTTTTGTCGTGTCATGTCTTGTCTTGTCATGTCGTGTGTTGTGTTGTTTTGTCTTGTCATGTCTTGTCTTGTCATGTCATGTCGTGTGTTGTGTTGTTTTGTCTTGTCTTGTCTTGTCTTGTCTTGTCTTGTCTTGTCTTGTCTTGTCATGTCTTGTCTTGTCTTGTCTTGTATTGTCTTGTCTTGTTTTGTCTTGTCTTGTCTTGTCGTGTCTTGTCATGTCATACCATGTCATACGTGTGTTGTGTTGTTTTGTCTTGTCTTATTTTGTCTTGTCTTGTCTTGTCTTGTCTTGTCTTGTCTTGTCTTGTCTTGTCTTGTCTTGTCTTGTCATGTTTTGTCATGTAATGTCATGTCGTGTGTTGTGTTGTTTTGTCTTGTCGTGTCTTCTCCTTGTCTTGTCTTGTCATGTCGTGTGTTGTGTTGTTTTGTCTTGTCATGTCTTATTTTGTCTTGTCTTGTCTTGTCTTGTGATGTCATGTCGTGTGTTGTGTTGTTTTGTCTTGTATTGTCTTGTCTTGTCTTGTCATGTCTTATATTGTCTTGTCTTGTCTTGTCTTGTGTTGTGTTGTTTAGTGTTGTTTTGTCTTGTCATGTCTTGTCTTGTCTTGTCTTGTCTTGTCTTGTCATGTCTAGTCTTGTCTTGTCTTGTCATGTCTTGTCTTGTCTTGTTTTGTCTTGTCTTGTTTTGTCTTGTCTTGCCTTGTCTTGTCTTGTCTTGTCTTGTCGTGTCTTGTCTTGTCTTGTCATGTCTTGTCTTGTTTTGTCTTGTCTTGTCTTGTTTTGTCTTGTCATGTCTCGTCTTGTCTTGTCTTCTCCTGTCCTGTCCTGTCTTGTCTTGTCTTGCCTTGTCTTGTCTTGTCTTGTCTTGTCTTGTCTTGTCTTGTCTTGTCTTGTCATGTCTTGTCTTGTCTTGTCTTGTATTGTCTTGTCTTGTCTTGTCTTGTCTTGTCTTGTCTTGTCTTGTCTTGTCTTGTCTTGTCTTGTCTTGTCTTGTCTTGTCTTGTCTTGTCTTGTCTTGTCTTGTCTTGTCTTGTCTTGTCTTGTCTTATTTTGTCTTGTCTTATATTGTCTTGTCTTGTCTTGTCTTGTCTTGTCTTGTCTTGTCTTGTCTTGTCTTGTCTTGTCTTGTCTTGTCATGTTTTGTCATGTAATGTCATGTCGGGTGTTGTGTTGTTTTGTCTTGTCGTGTCTTCTCCTTGTCTTGTCTTGTCATGTCGTGTGTTGTGTTGTTTTGTCTTGTCATGTCTTATTTTGTCTTGTCTTGTCATGTCGTGTGTTGTGTTGTTTTGTCTTGTCATGTCTTATTTTGTCTTGTCTTGTCTTGTCTTATTTTGTCTTGTCATGTCTTGTCTTGTCATGTCATGTCGTGTGTTGTGTTGTTTTGTCTTGTCTTGTCTTGTCTTGTCTTGTCTTGTCTTGTCTTGTCTTGTCTTGTCTTGTCTTGTCTTGTCATGTCTTGTCTTGTCTTGTCTTGTATTGTCTTGTCTTGTCTTGTCTTGTCTTGTCTTGTCTTGTCTTGTCTTGTCTTGTCTTGTCTTGTCTTGTCTTGTCTTATTTTGTCTTGTCTTATTTTGTCTTGTCTTATATTGTCTTGTCTTGTCTTGTCTTGTCTTGTCTTGTCTTGTCTTGTCTTGTCATGTTTTGTCTTGTGATGTCATGTCGTGTGTTGTGTTGTTTTGTCTTGTATTGTCTTGTCTTGTCTTGTCTTGTCTTGTCTTGTCATGTCTTATATTGTCTTGTCTTGTCTTGTCTTGTCTTGTCTTGTCTTGTCTTGTCTTGTCTTATTTTGTCTTGTCTTGTCTTGTCTTGTCTTGTCTTGTCTTGTCTTGTCTTGTCTTGTCTTGTCTTGTCTTGTCTTGTCTTGTCTTGTCTTGTCTTGTCTTGTCTTGTCTTGTCTTGTCTTGTCTTGTCTTGTTTTGTCTTGTCTTGTCTTGTCTTGTCTTGTCTTGTCTTGTCTTGTCTTGTCTTATTTTGTCTTGTCTTGTCTTGTCTTGTCTTGTCTTGTCTTGTCTTGTCTTGTCTTGTCTTGTCTTGTCTTGTCTTGTCTTGTCTTGTCTTGTCTTGTCTTGTCTTGTCTTGTCTTGTCTTGTCTTGTCTTGTCTTGTCTTGTATTGTCTTGTCTTGTCTTGTTTTGTCTTGTCTTGTCTTGTCGTGTCTTGTCATGTCATACCATGTCATACGTGTGTTGTGTTGTTTTGTCTTGTCTTATTTTGTCTTGTCTTGTCTTGTCTTGTCTTGTCTTGTCTTGTCTTGTCTTGTCTTGTCTTGTCTTGTCTTGTCTTGTCATGTTTTGTCATGTAATGTCGTGTGTTGTGTTGTTTTGTCTTGTCGTGTCTTCTCCTTGTCTTGTCTTGTCATGTCGTGTGTTGTGTTGTTTTGTCTTGTATTGTCTTGTCTTGTCTTGTCATGTCTTATATTGCCTTGTCTTGTCTTGTCTTGTGTTGTGTTGTTTAGTGTTGTTTTGTCTTGTCATGTCTTGTCTTGTCTTGTCTTGTCTTGTCTTGTCATGTCTAGTCTTGTCTTGTCTTGTCATGTCTTGTCTTGTCTTGTTTTGTCTTGTCTTGTTTTGTCTTGTCTTGCCTTGTCTTGTCTTGTCTTGTCTTGTCGTGTCTTGTCTTGTCTTGTCATGTCTTTTCTTGTTTTGTCTTGTCTTGTCTTGTTTTGTCTTGTCATGTCTCGTCTTGTCTTGTCTTCTCCTGTCCTGTCCTGTCTTGTCTTGTCTTGCCTTGTCTTGTCTTGTCTTGTCTTGTCTTGTCTTGTCTTGTCTTGTCTTGTCATGTCTTGTCTTGTCTTGTCTTGTATTGTCTTGTCTTGTCTTGTCTTGTCTTGTCTTGTCTTGTCTTGTCTTGTCTTGTCTTGTCTTGTCTTGTCTTGTCTTGTCTTGTCTTGTCTTGTCTTGTCTTGTCTTGTCTTGTCTTGTCTTGTCTTATTTTGTCTTGTCTTATATTGTCTTGTCTTGTCTTGTCTTGTCTTGTCTTGTCTTGTCTTGTCTTGTCTTGTCTTGTCTTGTCTTGTCATGTTTTGTCATGTAATGTCATGTCGTGTGTTGTGTTGTTTTGTCTTGTCGTGTCTTCTCCTTGTCTTGTCTTGTCATGTCGTGTGTTGTGTTGTTTTGTCTTGTCATGTCTTATTTTGTCTTGTCTTGTCTTGTCTTATTTTGTCTTGTCATGTCTTGTCTTGTCATGTCATGTCGTGTGTTGTGTTGTTTTGTCTTGTCTTGTCTTGTCTTGTCTTGTCTTGTCTTGTCTTGTCTTGTCTTGTCATGTCTTGTCTTGTCTTGTCTTGTATTGTCTTGTCTTGTCTTGTCTTGTCTTGTCTTGTCTTGTCTTGTCTTGTCTTGTCTTGTCTTGTCTTGTCTCGTCTTGTCTTATTTTGTCTTGTCTTATATTGTCTTATCTTGTCTTGTCTTGTCTTGTCTTGTCTTGTCTTGTCTTGTCTTGTCTTGTCTTGTCATGTTTTGTCTTGTGATGTCATGTCTTGTCTTGTCTTGTCTTGTCTTGTCTTGTCTTGTCTTGTCTTGTCTTGTCTTGTTTTGTTTTGTCTTGTATTGTCTTGTCTTGTCTTGTCTTGTCTTGTCATGTCTTATATTGTCTTGTCTTGTCTTGTCTTGTCTTGTCTTGTCTTGTCTTATTTTGTCTTGTCTTGTCTTGTCTTGTCTTGTCTTGTCTTGTCTTGTCTTGTCTTGTCTTGTCTTGTCTTGTCTTGTCTTGTCTTGTCTTGTCTTGCCTTGTCTTGTCTTGTCTTGTCTTGTCTTGTCTTGTCTTGTCTTGTCTTGTCTTGTCTTGTCTTGTCTTGTCTTGTTTTGTCTTGTCTTGTTTTGTCTTGTCTTGCCTTGTCTTGTCATGTCTTGTCTTGTCTTGTCTTGTCTTGTCTTGTCATGTCTAGTCTTGTCTTGTCTTGTCTTGTCTTGTCTTGTCTTGTCTTGTCTTGTCTTGTCTTGTCTTGTCTTGTCTTGTCTTGTCTTGTCTTGTCTTGTCTTGTCTTGTCTTGTTTTGTCTTGTCTTGTCTTATTTTGTCTTGTCTTGTCTTGTCTTGTCTTGTCTTGTCTTGTCTTGTCTTGTCTTGTCTTGTCTTGTCTTGTCATGTTTTGTCATGTAATGTCATGTCGTGTGTTGTGTTGTTTTGTCTTGTCGTGTCTTCTCCTTGTCTTGTCTTGTCATGTCGTGTGTTGTGTTGTTTTGTCTTGTATTGTCTTGTCTTGTCTTGTCATGTCTTATTTTGTCTTGTCTTGTCTTGTCTTGTGATGTCATGTCGTGTGTTGTGTTGTTTTGTCTTGTATTGTCTTGTCTTGTCTTGTCATGTCTTATATTGTCTTGTCTTGTCTTGTCTTGTGTTGTGATGTCATGTCGTGTGTTGTGTTGTTTTGTCTTGTCTTGTCTTGTCTTGTCTTGTCCTGTCCTGTCCTGTCTTGTCTTGTCTTGTCTTGTCTTGTCTTGTCTTGTCTCGTCTTGTCTTGTCTTCTCCTGTCCTGACGTGTGTTGTGTTGTTTTGTCTTGTCTTGTGTTGTTTTGTCGTGTCATGTCTTGTCTTGTCTTGTCTTGTCTTGTCCTGTCCTGTCGTGTGTTGTGTTGTTTTGTCTTGTCTTGTGTTGTTTTGTCGTGTCATGTCTTGTCTTGTCATGTCGTGTGTTGTGTTGTTTTGTCTTGTCATGTCTTGTCTTGTCATGTCATGTCGTGTGTTGTGTTGTTTTGTCTTGTCTTGTCTTGTCTTGTCTTGTCTTGTCTTGTCTTGTCTTGTCTTGTCTTGTCTTGTCTTGTCATGTCTTGTCTTGTCTTGTCTTGTATTGTCTTGTCTTGTTTTGTCTTGTCTTGTCTTGTCGTGTCTTGTCATGTCATACCATGTCATACGTGTGTTGTGTTGTTTTGTCTTGTCTTATTTTGTCTTGTCTTGTCTTGTCTTGTCTTGTCTTGTCTTGTCTTGTCTTGTCTTGTCTTGTCATGTTTTGTCATGTAATGTCATGTCGTGTGTTGTGTTGTTTTGTCTTGTCGTGTCTTCTCCTTGTCTTGTCTTGTCATGTCGTGTGTTGTGTTGTTTTGTCTTGTCATGTCTTATTTTGTCTTGTCTTGTCTTGTCTTGTGATGTCATGTCGTGTGTTGTGTTGTTTTGTCTTGTATTGTCTTGTCTTGTCTTGTCATGTCTTATATTGTCTTGTCTTGTCTTGTCTTGTGTTGTGTTGTTTAGTGTTGTTTTGTCTTGTCATGTCTTGTCTTGTCTTGTCTTGTCTTGTCTTGTCATGTCTAGTCTTGTCTTGTCTTGTCATGTCTTGTCTTGTCTTGTTTTGTCTTGTCTTGTTTTGTCTTGTCTTGCCTTGTCTTGTCTTGTCTTGTCTTGTCGTGTCTTGTCTTGTCTTGTCATGTCTTGTCTTGTTTTGTCTTGTCTTGTCTTGTTTTGTCTTGTCATGTCTCGTCTTGTCTTGTCTTCTCCTGTCCTGTCCTGTCTTGTCTTGTCTTGCCTTGTCTTGTCTTGTCTTGTCTTGTCTTGTCTTGTCTTGTCTTGTCTTGTCATGTCTTGTCTTGTCTTGTCTTGTATTGTCTTGTCTTGTCTTGTCTTGTCTTGTCTTGTCTTGTCTTGTCTTGTCTTGTCTTGTCTTGTCTTGTCTTGTCTTGTCTTGTCTTGTCTTGTCTTGTCTTGTCTTGTCTTGTCTTGTCTTGTCTTATTTTGTCTTGTCTTATATTGTCTTGTCTTGTCTTGTCTTGTCTTGTCTTGTCTTGTCTTGTCTTGTCTTGTCTTGTCTTGTCTTGTCATGTTTTGTCATGTAATGTCATGTCGGGTGTTGTGTTGTTTTGTCTTGTCGTGTCTTCTCCTTGTCTTGTCTTGTCATGTCGTGTGTTGTGTTGTTTTGTCTTGTCATGTCTTATTTTGTCTTGTCTTGTCATGTCGTGTGTTGTGTTGTTTTGTCTTGTCATGTCTTATTTTGTCTTGTCTTGTCTTGTCTTATTTTGTCTTGTCATGTCTTGTCTTGTCATGTCATGTCGTGTGTTGTGTTGTTTTGTCTTGTCTTGTCTTGTCTTGTCTTGTCTTGTCTTGTCTTGTCTTGTCTTGTCTTGTCTTGTCTTGTCATGTCTTGTCTTGTCTTGTCTTGTATTGTCTTGTCTTGTCTTGTCTTGTCTTGTCTTGTCTTGTCTTGTCTTGTCTTGTCTTGTCTTGTCTTGTCTTGTCTTATTTTGTCTTGTCTTATTTTGTCTTGTCTTATATTGTCTTGTCTTGTCTTGTCTTGTCTTGTCTTGTCTTGTCTTGTCTTGTCATGTTTTGTCTTGTGATGTCATGTCGTGTGTTGTGTTGTTTTGTCTTGTATTGTCTTGTCTTGTCTTGTCTTGTCTTGTCTTGTCTTGTCATGTCTTATATTGTCTTGTCTTGTCTTGTCTTGTCTTGTCTTGTCTTATTTTGTCTTGTCTTGTCTTGTCTTGTCTTGTCTTGTCTTGTCTTGTCTTGTCTTGTCTTGTCTTGTCTTGTCTTGTCTTGTCTTGTCTTGTCTTGTCTTGTCTTGTCTTGTCTTGTTTTGTCTTGTCTTGTTTTGTCTTGTCTTGCCTTGTCTTGTCATGTCTTGTCTTGTCTTGTCTTGTCTTGTCTTGTCATGTCTAGTCTTGTCTTGTCTTGTCTTGTCTTGTCTTGTCTTGTCTTGTCTTGTCTTGTCTTGTCTTGTCTTGTCTTGTCTTGTCTTGTCTTGTCTTGTCTTGTCTTGTCTTGTCTTGTCTTGTTTTGTCTTGTCTTGTCTTATTTTGTCTTGTCTTGTCCTGTCTTGTCTTGTCTTGTCTTGTCTTGTCTTGTCTTGTCATGTTTTGTCATGTAATGTCATGTCGTGTGTTGTGTTGTTTTGTCTTGTCGTGTCTTCTCCTTGTCTTGTCTTGTCATGTCGTGTGTTGTGTTGTTTTGTCTTGTCATGTCTTATTTTGTCTTGTCTTGTCTTGTCTTGTGATGTCATGTCGTGTGTTGTGTTGTTTTGTCTTGTATTGTCTTGTCTTGTCTTGTCATGTCTTATATTGTCTTGTCTTGTCTTGTCTTGTGTTGTGATGTCATGTCGTGTGTTGTGTTGTTTTGTCTTGTCTTGTCTTGTCTTGTCTTGTCCTGTCCTGTCCTGTCTTGTCTTGTCTTGCCTTGTCTTGTCTTGTCTCGTCTTGTCTTGTCTTCTCCTGTCCTGACGTGTGTTGTGTTGTTTTGTCTTGTCTTGTTTTGTCTTGTCTTGCTTTGTCTTGTCATGTCTTATCTTGTCTTGTCTTGTCTTGTCCTGTCCTGTCGTGTGTTGTGTTGTTTTGTCTTGTCTTGTGTTGTTTTGTCGTGTCATGTCTTGTCTTGTCTTGTCCTGTCCTGTCGTGTGTTGTGTTGTTTTGTCTTGTCTTGTCTTGTCATGTCATGTCATGTCGTGTCTTGTGTTGCTTTGTCTTGTCTTGTCATGTCGTGTGTTGTGTTGTTTTGTCTTGTCATGTCTTGTCTTGTCATGTCATGTCGTGTGTTGTGTTGTTTTATCTTGTCATGTCTTGTCTTGTCTTGACTTGTCTTGTCTTGTCTTGTCTTGTCTTGTCTTGTCTTGTCTTGTCTTGTCTTGTCTTGTCTTGTCTTGTCTTGTCATGTCTTGTCTTGTCTTGTATTGTCTTGTCTTGTCTTGTTTTGTCTTGTCTTGTCTTGTCGTGTCTTGTCATGTCATGCCATGTCATACGTGTGTTGTGTTGTTTTGTCTTGTCTTATTTTGTCTTGTCATGTCTTATCTTGTCTTGTCTTGTCTTGTCTTCTATTGTCTTGTCTTTTCTTGTCTTGTCCTGTCGTGTTTTGTGTTGTTTTGTCTTGTCTTGTCGTGTCTTGTGTTGCTTTGTCTTGTCTTGTCTTGTCTTGTCTTGTCATGTCGTGTGTTGTGTTGTTTTGTCTTGTCATGTCTTGTCTTGTCATGTCATGTCATGTCGTGTGTTGTGTTGTTTTGTCTTGTCTTGTTTTGTCTTGTCATGTCTTGTCTTGTCTTGACTTGTCTTGTCTTGTCTCGTCTTGTCTTGTCTTGTCTTGTCTTGTCTTGTCTTGTCTTGTCATGTCTTGTCTTGTCTTGTATTGTCTTGTCTTGTCTTGTTTTGTTTTGTCTTGTCTTGTCTTGTCTTGTCTTGTCATGTCATGCCATGTCATACGTGTGTTGTGTTGTTTTGTCTTGTCTTATTTTGTCTTGTCATGTCTTATCTTGTCTTGTCTTGTCTTGTCTTCTATTGTCTTGTCTTTTCTTGTCTTGTCTTGTCTTGTCGTGTCTTGTCTTGTCTTGTCTTGTCTTGTCTTTTCTTGTCTTGTCTTGTCTTGTCGTGTCTTGTCTTGTCTTGTCTTGTCTTGTCTTGTCTTGTCCTGTCCTGTCCTGTCTTGTCTTGTCTTGGCATGTCATGTCATGTCATGTCATGTCGTGTGTTGTGTTGTCTTGTCTTGTTTTGTCATGTCTTATCTTGTCTTGTCATGTCATGTCTTGTCTTGTCTTGTCTTGTCTTGTCTTGTCTTGTCATGTCTTGTCATGTCTTGTCATGTCTTGTCTTGTCTTGTCATGTCTTGTCTTGTCTTGTCTTGTTTTGTCTTGTCTTGTCTTGTCTTGTCTTGTCTTGTCTTGTCTTGTCTTGTCTTGTCTTGTCTTGTCTTGTCTTGTCTTGTCTTGTCTTGTCTTGTCTTGTCTTGTCTTGTCTTGTCTTGTCTTGTCTTGTCTTGTCTTGTCTTGTCTTGTCTTGTCTTGTCTTATCTTGTCTTGTCTTGTCTTGTCTTGTCATGTCGTGTGTTGTGTTGTTTTGTCTTGTCTTGTTGTGTATTGTCATGTCTTATATTGTCTTGTCTTGTCTTGTCTTGTCTTGTCTTGTCTTGTCTTGTCTTGTCTTGTCTTGTCTTGTCTTGTCTTGTCTTGTCTTGTCTTGCCTTGTCTTGTCTTGTCTTGTCTTGTCTTGTCTTGTCTTGTCTTGTCTTGTCTTGTCTTGTCTTGTCTTGTCTTGTTTTGTCTTGTCTTGTCTTGTGTTGCTTTGTCTTGTCTTGTCATGTCGTGTGTTCTGTTGTTTTGTCTTGTCTTGTTGTGTATTGTCATGTCTTATATTGTCTTGTCTTGTCATGTCATGTAATGTCATGTCGTGTGTTGTGTTGTTTTGTCTTGTCTTGTCTTCTCCTTGTCTTGTCTAGTCTTGTCTTGTCTTGTCTTGTCTTGTCTTGTCTTGTCTTGTCTTGTGTTGCTTTGTCTTGTCTTGTCATGTCGTGTGTTGTGTTGTTTTGTCTTGTCTTGTTGTGTATTGTCATGTCTTTTATTGTCTTGTCTTGTCTTGTCATGTCATGTAATGTCATGTCGTGTGTTATGTTGTTTTGTCTTGTCTTGTCTTCTCCTTGTCTTGTCTAGTCTTGTCTTGTCTTGTCTTGTCTTGTCTTGTCTTGTCTTGTCTTGTCTTGTCTTGTCTTGTCTTGTCTTGTCTTGTCTTGTCTTATCTTGTCTTGTCTTGTCTTGTCTTGTCTTGTCTTGTCTTGTCTTGTCTTGTCTTGTTTTGTCTTGTCTTGTCTTGTCTAGTCTTGTCTTGTCTTGTCTTGTCTTGTCTTGTCTTGTCTTGTCTTGTCTTGTGTTGCTTTGTCTTGTCTTGTCATGTCGTGTGTTGTGTTGTTTTGTCTTGTCTTGTTGTGTATTGTCATGTCTTTTATTGTCTTGTCTTGTCTTGTCATGTCATGTCATGTCATGTCGTGTCTTGTTTTGCTTTGTCTTGTCTTGTCATGTCGTGTGTTGTGTTGTTTTGTCTTGTCTTGTTGTGTATTGTCATGTCTTATATTGTCTTGTCTTGTCATGTCATGTCATGTCATGTCATGTCGTGTGTTGTTTTGTTTAGTGTTGTTTTGTTTTGTCATGTCTTGTCTTGTCTTGTCTTGTCTTGTCTTGTCATGTCTAGTCTTGTCTTGTCTTGTCTTGTCTTGTCTTGTCTTGTCTTGTCTTGTCTTGTCTTGTCTTGTCTTGTCTTGTCTTGTCTTGTCTTGTCTTGTCTTGTCGTGTCTTGTCTTGTCTTGTCTTGTCTTGTCTTGTCTTGTCTTGTCTTGTCTTGTCTTGTCTTGTCTTGTCTTGTCTTGTCTTGTCTTGTCTTGTCTTGTCTTGTCTTGTCTTGTCTTGTCTTGTCTTGTCTTGTCTTGTCTTGTCTTGTCTTGTCTTGTCTTGTCTTATTTTGTCTTGTCTTGTCTTGTCTTGTCTTGTCTTGTCTTGTCATGTTTTGTCATGTAATGTCATGTCGTGTGTTGTGTTGTTTTGTCTTGTCGTGTCTTCTCCTTGTCTTGTCTTGTCATGTCGTGTGTTGTGTTGTTTTGTCTTGTCATGTCTTATTTTGTCTTGTCTTGTCTTGTCTTGTGATGTCATGTCGTGTGTTGTGTTGTTTTGTCTTGTATTGTCTTGTCTTGTCTTGTCATGCCTTATATTGTCTTGTCTTGTCTTGTCTTGTGTTGTGATGTCATGTCGTGTGTTGTGTTGTTTTGTCTTGTCTTGTCTTGTCTTGTCTTGTCCTGTCCTGTCCTGTCCTGTCTTGTCTTGTCTTGTCTTGTCTTGTCTTGTCTCGTCTTGTCTTGTCTTCTCCTGTCCTGACGTGTGTTGTGTTGTTTTGTCTTGTCTTCTGTTGTTTTGTCGTGTCATGTCTTGTCTTGTCTTGTCTTGTCTTGTCCTGTCCTGTCGTGTGTTGTGTTGTTTTGTCTTGTCTTGTGTTGTTTTGTCGTGTCATGTCTTGTCTTGTCTTGTCCTGTCCTGTCATGTCTTGTCTTGTCTTGTCTTGTCTTGTCTTGTCTTGTCATGTCTTGTCATGTCTTGTCATGTCTTGTCTTGTCTTGTCATGTCTTGTCTTGTCTTGTCTTGTTTTGTCTTGTCTTGTCTTGTCTTGTCTTGTCTTGTCTTGTCTTGTCTTGTCTTGTCTTGTCTTGTCTTGTCTTGTCTTGTCTTGTCTTGTCTTGTCTTGTCTTGTCTTGTCTTGTCTTGTCTTGTCTTGTCTTATCTTGTCTTGTCTTGTCTTGTCTTGTCATGTCGTGTGTTGTGTTGTTTTGTCTTGTCTTGTTGTGTATTGTCATGTCTTATATTGTCTTGTCTTGTCTTGTCTTGTCTTGTCTTGTCTTGTCTTGTCTTGCCTTGCCTTGTCTTGTCTTGTCTTGTCTTGTCTTGTCTTGTCTTGTCTTGTCTTGTCTTGTCTTGTCTTGTCTTGTCTTGTCTTGTCTTGTGTTGCTTTGTCTTGTCTTGTCATGTCGTGTGTTCTGTTGTTTTGTCTTGTCTTGTTGTGTATTGTCATGTCTTATATTGTCTTGTCTTGTCATGTCATGTAATGTCATGTCGTGTGTTGTGTTGTTTTGTCTTGTCTTGTCTTCTCCTTGTCTTGTCTAGTCTTGTCTTGTCTTGTCTTGTCTTGTCCTGTCCTGTCTTGTCTTGTCTTGTCTTGTCTTGTCTTGTCTTGTCATGTCTTGTCATGTCTTGTCATGTCTTGTCTTGTCTTGTCATGTCTTGTCTTGTCTTGTCTTGTTTTGTCTTGTCTTGTCTTGTCTTGTCTTGTCTTGTCTTGTCTTGTCTTGTCGTGTCTTGTCTTGTCTTGTCTTGTCTTGTCTTGTCTTGTCTTGTCTTGTCTTGTCTTGTCTTGTCTTGTCTTGTCTTGTCTTGTCTTGTCTTGTCTTGTCTTGTCTTGTCTTGTCTTGTCTTGTCTTGTCTTGTCTTGTCTTGTCTTGTCTTGTCTTGTCTTGTCTTGTCTTGTCTTATTTTGTCTTGTCTTGTCTTGTCTTGTCTTGTCTTGTCTTGTCATGTTTTGTCATGTAATGTCATGTCGTGTGTTGTGTTGTTTTGTCTTGTCGTGTCTTCTCCTTGTCTTGTCTTGTCATGTCGTGTGTTGTGTTGTTTTGTCTTGTCATGTCTTATTTTGTCTTGTCTTGTCTTGTCTTGTGATGTCATGTCGTGTGTTGTGTTGTTTTGTCTTGTATTGTCTTGTCTTGTCTTGTCATGCCTTATATTGTCTTGTCTTGTCTTGTCTTGTGTTGTGATGTCATGTCGTGTGTTGTGTTGTTTTGTCTTGTCTTGTCTTGTCTTGTCTTGTCTTGTCCTGTCCTGTCCTGTCCTGTCTTGTCTTGTCTTGTCTTGTCTTGTCTTGTCTCGTCTTGTCTTGTCTTCTCCTGTCCTGACGTGTGTTGTGTTGTTTTGTCTTGTCTTCTGTTGTTTTGTCGTGTCATGTCTTGTCTTGTCTTGTCTTGTCTTGTCCTGTCCTGTCGTGTGTTGTGTTGTTTTGTCTTGTCTTGTGTTGTTTTGTCGTGTCATGTCTTGTCTTGTCTTGTCCTGTCCTGTCATGTCTTGTCTTGTCTTGTCTTGTCTTGTCTTGTCTTGTCATGTCTTGTCATGTCTTGTCATGTCTTGTCTTGTCTTGTCATGTCTTGTCTTGTCTTGTCTTGTTTTGTCTTGTCTTGTCTTGTCTTGTCTTGTCTTGTCTTGTCTTGTCTTGTCTTGTCTTGTCTTGTCTTGTCTTGTCTTGTCTTGTCTTGTCTTGTCTTGTCTTGTCTTGTCTTGTCTTGTCTTGTCTTGTCTTGTCTTGTCTTGTCTTGTCTTGTCTTGTCTTGTCTTGTCTTGTCTTGTCTTGTCTTGTCTTGTCTTATCTTGTCTTGTCTTGTCTTGTCTTGTCATGTCGTGTGTTGTGTTGTTTTGTCTTGTCTTGTTGTGTATTGTCATGTCTTATATTGTCTTGTCTTGTCTTGTCTTGTCTTGTCTTGTCTTGTCTTGTCTTGCCTTGTCTTGTCTTGTCTTGTCTTGTCTTGTCTTGTCTTGTCTTGTCTTGTCTTGTCTTGTCTTGTCTTGTCTTGTCTTGTCTTGTCTTGTCTTGTCTTCTCTTGTCTTGTTTTGTCTTGTCTTGTCTTGTGTTGCTTTGTCTTGTCTTGTCATGTCGTGTGTTCTGTTGTTTTGTCTTGTCTTGTTGTGTATTGTCATGTCTTATATTGTCTTGTCTTGTCATGTCATGTAATGTCATGTCGTGTGTTGTGTTGTTTTGTCTTGTCTTGTCTTCTCCTTGTCTTGTCTAGTCTTGTCTTGTCTTGTCTTGTCTTGTCTTGTCTTGTCTTGTCTTGTCTTGTCTTATCTTGTGTTGTCTTGTCTTGTTTTGTCTTGTCTTGTCTTGTCTAGTCTTGTCTTGTCTTGTCTTGTCTTGTCTTGTCTTGTCTTGTCTTGTGTTGCTTTGTCTTGTCTTGTCATGTCGTGTGTTGTGTTGTTTTGTCTTGTCTTGTTGTATATTGTCATGTCTTTTATTGTCTTGGCTTGTCTTGTCATGTCATGTCATGTCATGTCGTGTCTTGTTTTGCTTTGTCTTGTCTTGTCATGTCGTGTGTTGTGTTGTTTTGTCTTGTCTTGTTGTGTATTGTCATGTCTTATATTGTCTTGTCTTGTCATGTCATGTCATGTCATGTCATGTCGTGTGTTGTGTTGTTTAGTGTTGTTTTGTTTTGTCATGTCTTGTCTTGTCTTGTCTTGTCTTGTCTTGTCTTGTCATGTCTAGTCTTGTCTTGTCTTGTCTTGTCTTGTCTTGTCTTGTCTTGTCTTGTCTTGTCTTGTCTTGTCTTGTCTTGTCTTATTTTGTCTTGTCTTGTCTTGTCTTGTCTTGTCTTGTCTTGTCTTGTCATGTTTTGTCATGTAATGTCATGTCGTGTGTTGTGTTGTTTTGTCTTGTCGTGTCTTCTCCTTGTCTTGTCTTGTCATGTCGTGTGTTGTGTTGTTTTGTCTTGTCATGTCTTATTTTGTCTTGTCTTGTCTTGTCTTGTGATGTCATGTCGTGTGTTGTGTTGTTTTGTCTTGTATTGTCTTGTCTTGTCTTGTCATGCCTTATATTGTCTTGTCTTGTCTTGTGTTGTGATGTCATGTCGTGTGTTGTGTTGTTTTGTCTTGTCTTGTCTTGTCTTGTCTTGTCCTGTCCTGTCCTGTCCTGTCTTGTCTTGTCTTGTCTTGTCTTGTCTTGTCTTGTCTCGTCTTGTCTTGTCTTCTCCTGTCCTGACGTGTGTTGTGTTGTTTTGTCTTGTCTTGTGTTGTTTTGTCGTGTCATGTCTTGTCTTGTCTTGTCCTGTCCTGTCGTGTGTTGTGTTGTTTTGTCTTGTCTTGTGTTGTTTTGTCGTGTCATGTCTTGTCTTGTCTTGTCCTGTCCTGTCATGTGTTGTGTTGTTTTGTCTTGTCTTGTCTTGTCATGTCATGTCATGTCGTGTCTTGTGTTGCTTTGTCTTGTCTTGTCTTGTCTTGTCTTGTCTTGTCGTGTGTTGTGTTGTTTTGTCTTGTCATGTCTTGTCTTGTCATGTCATGTCGTGTGTTGTGTTGTTTTGTCTTGTCTTGTCTTGTCTTGTCTTGTCTTGTCTTGTCTTGTCTTGTCTTGTCTTGTCTTGTCTTGTCATGTCTTGTCTTGTCTTGTCTTGTATTGTATTGTCTTGTCTTGTCTTGTTTTGTCTTGTCTTGTCTTGTCGTGTCTTGTCATGTCATACCATGTCATTCGTGTATTGTGTTGTTTTGTCTTGTCTTATTTTGTCTTGTCATGTCTTATCTTGTCTTGTCTTGTCTTGTCTTCTATTATCTTGTCTTTTCTTGTCTTGTCTTGTCTTGTCTTGTCGTGTCTTGTCTTGTCCTCTCCTGTCCTGTCTTGTCTTGTCTTGGCATGTCATGTCCTGTCATGTCGTGTGTTGCGTTGTCTTGTCTTGTTTTGTCATGTCTTATCTTGTCTTGTCATGTCTTGTCATGTCATGTCTTGTCTTGTCTTGTCTTGTCTTGTCTTGTCTTGTCTTGTCTTGTCTTGTCTTGTCTTGTCTTGTCTTGTCTTGTCTTGTCTTGTCTTGTCTTGTCATGTCTTGTCTTGTCTTGTCATGTCTTATATTGTCTTGTCTTGTCTTGTCTTGTCTTGTCTTGTCTTGTCTTGTCTTGTCATGTCATGTCGTATGTTGTGTTGTTTTGTCTTGTGCTGCTTTGTCCTGTCTTGTCTTGTCTTGTCATGTCGTGTGTTGTGTTGTGTTGTCTTGTCTTGTTGTGTATTGTCATGTCTTATATTGTCTTGTCTTGTCTTGTCTTGTCTTGTCATGTCATGTCATGTCGTGTGTTGTGTTGTCTTGTTTTGTCTTGTCATGTCATGTCATGTCTTGTCTTGTCTTGTCTTGTCTTGTCTTGTCTTGTCTTGTTTTGTCTTGTCATGTCTTGTCTTGTTTTGTCTTGTCTTGTCTTGTTTTGTCTTGTCATGTCTTGTCTTGACTTGACTTGTCTTGTCTTGTCTTGTTTTGTCTTGTCTTGTCTTGTCTTGTCTTGTCTTGTCTTGTCTTGTCTTGTCTTGTCTTGTCTTGTCTTGTCTTGTCTTGTCTTGTCTTGTCTTGTCTTGTCTTGTCTTGTCTTGTCTTGTCTTGTCTTGTCTTGTCTTGTCTTGTCTTGTCTTGTCTTGTCTTGTCTTGTCTTGTCTTGTCTTGTCTTGTCTTGTCTTGTCTTGTCTTGTCTTGTCTTGTCTTGTCTTGTCTTGTCTTGTCTTGTCTTGTCTTGTCTTGTCTTGTCTTGTCTTGTTTTGTCTTGTCTTGTCTTGTCTTGTTTTATGTTGTCTTGTCTTGTTTTGTCATGTAATGTCATGTCGTGTGTTGTGTTGTTTTGTCTTGTCTTGCCTTCTCCTTGTCTTGTCTTGTCATGTCGTGTGTTGTGTTGTTTTGTCTTGTCTTGTCTTATATTGTCTTGTCTTGTCTTGTGATGTCATGTCGTGTGTTGTGTTGTTTTGTCTTGTCCTGTCTTGTCTTGTCATGTCATGTCATGTGTTGTGTTGTGTTGTTTTGTCTTGTCTTGTCTTGTCTTGTCTTGTCTTGTCTTGTCTTGTCTTGTCTTGTCTTGTCATGTCATGTCGTATGTTGTGTTGTTTTGTCTTGTGCTGCTTTGTCCTGTCTTGTCTTGTCTTGTCATGTCGTGTGTTGTGTTGTGTTGTCTTGTCTTGTTGTGTATTGTCATGTCTTATATTGTCTTGTCTTGTCTTGTCTTGTCTTGTCATGTCATGTCATGTCGTGTGTTGTGTTGTCTTGTTTTGTCTTGTCATGTCATGTCATGTCTTGTCTTGTCTTGTCTTGTCTTGTCTTGTCTTGTTTTGTCTTGTCATGTCTTGTCTTGTTTTGTCTTGTCTTGTCTTGTTTTGTCTTGTCATGTCTTGTCTTGACTTGACTTGTCTTGTCTTGTCTTGTTTTGTCTTGTCTTGTCTTGTCTTGTCTTGTCTTGTCTTGTCTTGTCTTGTCTTGTCTTGTCTTGTCTTGTCTTGTCTTGTCTTGTCTTGTCTTGTCTTGTCTTGTCTTGTCTTGTCTTGTCTTGTCTTGTCTTGTCTTGTCTTGTCTTGTCTTGTCTTGTCTTGTCTTGTCTTGTCTTGTCTTGTCTTGTCTTGTCTTGTCTTGTCTTGTCTTGTCTTGTCTTGTTTTGTCTTGTCTTGTCTTGTCTTGTTTTATGTTGTCTTGTCTTGTTTTGTCATGTAATGTCATGTCGTGTGTTGTGTTGTTTTGTCTTGTCTTGCCTTCTCCTTGTCTTGTCTTGTCATGTCGTGTGTTGTGTTGTTTTGTCTTGTCTTGTCTTATATTGTCTTGTCTTGTCTTGTGATGTCATGTCGTGTGTTGTGTTGTTTTGTCTTGTCCTGTCTTGTCTTGTCATGTCATGTCATGTGTTGTGTTGTGTTGTTTTGTCTTGTCTTGTCTTGTCTTGTCTTGTCTTGTCTTGTCTTGCCTTATCTTGCCTTGTCTTGTCTTGTCTGGTCTTGTCTTGTCTTGTCTTGTCTTTTCATGTCTTGTCTTGTCTTGTTTTGTCTTGTCTTGTATTGTCTTGTTTTCTCATGTAATGTCATGTCGTGTGTTGTGTTGTTTTGTCTTGTCTTGTGTTGTTTTGTCGTGTCATGTCTTGTCGTGTCTTGTCCTGTCCTGTCGTGTGTTGTGTTGTTTTGTCTTGTCTTGTCATGTCATGTCATGTCGTGTCTTGTGTTGCTTTGTCTTGTCTTGTCTTGTCTTGTCATGTCGTGTGTTGTGTTGTCTTGTCTTGTCTTGTTGTGTATTGTCATGTCTTATATTGTCTTGTCTTGTCTTGTCTTGTCATGTCATGTCATGTCGTGTGTTGTGTTGTGTTGTGTTGTCTTGTCTTGTCTTGTTGTGTATTGTCATGTCTTATATTGTCTTGTCTTGTTTTGTCTTGTCATGTCATGTCTTGTCTTGTCTTGTCTTGTCATGTTTTGTCATGTAATGTCATGTCGTGTGTTGTGTTGTCTTGTCTTGTCTTGTCTTGTCTTGTCTTATTTTGTCTTGTCTTGTCTTGTCTTGTCTTGTCTTGTCATGTTTTGTCATGTAATGTCATGTCGTGTGTTGTGTTGTTTTGTCTTGTCGTGTCTTCTCCTTGTCTTGTCTTGTCATGTCGTGTGTTGTGTTGTTTTGTCTTGTCATGTCTTATTTTGTCTTGTCTTGTCTTGTCTTGTGATGTCATGTCGTGTGTTGTGTTGTTTTGTCTTGTATTGTCTTGTCTTGTCTTGTCATGTCTTATATTGTCTTGTCTTGTCTTGTTTTGTGTTGTGATGTCATGTCGTGTGTTGTGTTGTTTTGTCTTGTCTTGTCTTGTCTTGTCCTGTCCTGTCCTGTCTTGTCTTGTCTTGCCTTGTCTTGTCTTGTCTCGTCTTGTCTTGTCTTCTCCTGTCCTGACGTGTGTTGTGTTGTTTTGTCTTGTCATGTCTTGTCTTGTCTTGACTTGTCTTGTCTTGTCTTGTCTTGTCTTGTCTTGTCTTGTCATGTCTTGTCTTGTCTTGTATTGTCTTGTCTTGTCTTGTCTTCTTTTGTCTTGTCTTTTCTTGTCTTGTCTTGTCTTGTCGTGTCTTGTCTTGTCTTGTCTTGTCTTGTCCTGTCCTGTCCTGTCTTGTCTTGTCTTGGCATGTCATGTCATGTCATGTCATGTCGTGTGTTGTGTTGTCTTGTCTTGTTTTGTCATGTCTTATCTTGTCTTGTCATGTCATGTCTTGTCTTGTCTTGTCTTGTCTTGTCTTGTCTTGTCATGTCTTGTCTTGTCTTGTCATGTCTTGTCTTGTCTTGTCATGTCTTGTCTTGTCTTGTCTTGTTTTGTCTTGTTTTGTCTTGTCTTGTCTTGTCTTGTCTTGTCTTGTCTTGTCTTGTCTTGTCTTGTCTTGTCTTGTCTTGTCTTGTCTTGTCTTATCTTGTCTTGTCTTGTCTTGTCTTGTCTTGTCTTGTCTTATCTTGTCTTGTCTTGTCTTGTCTTGTCATGTCGTGTGTTGTGTTGTTTTGTCTTGTCTTGTTGTGTATTGTCATGTCTTATATTGTCTTGTCTTGTCTTGTCTTGTCTTGTCTTGTCTTGTCTTGTCTTGACTTGTATTGTCTTGTCTTGTCTTGTCTTGTCTTGTCTTGTCTTGTCTTGTCTTGTCTTGTCTTGTCTTGTCTTGTCTTGTCTTGTCTTGTCTTGTCTTGTCTTGTCTTGTCTTGTCTTGTCTTGTCTTGTCTTGTCTTGTCTTGTCTTGTCTTGTCTTGTCTTGTCTTGTCTTGTCTTGTCTTGTCTTGTCTTGTCTTGTCTTGTCTTGTCTTGTCTTGTCTTGTTTTGTCTTGTCTTGTCTTGTGTTGCTTTGTCTTGTCTTGTCATGTCGTGTGTTCTGTTGTTTTGTCTTGTCTTGTTGTGTATTGTCATGTCTTTTATTGTCTTGTCTTGTCATGTCATGTAATGTCATGTCGTGTGTTGTGTTGTTTTGTCTTGTCTTGTCTTCTCCTTGTCTTGTCTAGTCTTGTCTTGTCTTGTCTTGTCTTGTCTTGTCTTGTCTTGTCTTGTCTTGTGTTGCTTTGTCTTGCCTTGTCATGTCGTGTGTTGTGTTGTTTTGTCTTGTCTTGTTGTGTATTGTCATGTCTTTTATTGTCTTGTCTTGTCTTGTCATGTCATGTAATGTCATGTCGTGTGTTATGTTGTTTTGTCTTGTCTTGTCTTCTCCTTGTCTTGTCTAGTCTTGTCTTTTCTTGTCTTGTCTTGTCTTGTCTTGTGTTGTCTTGTCTTGTCTTGTCTTGTCTTGTGTTGCTTTGTCTTGTCTTGTCATGTCGTGTGTTGTGTTGTTTTGTCTTGTCTTGTTGTGTATTGTCATGTCTTTTATTGTCTTGTCTTGTCTTGTCATGTCATATCATGTCATGTCGTGTCTTGTGTTGCTTTGTCTTGTCTTGTCATGTCGTGTGTTGTGTTGTTTTGTCTTGTCTTGTTGTGTATTGTCATGTCTTATATTGTCTTGTCTTGTCATGTCATGTCATGTCATGTCATGTCGTGTGTTGTGTTGTTTAGTGTTGTTTTGTCTTGTCATGTCTTGTCTTGTCTTGTCTTGTCTTGTCTTGTCTTGTCTTGTCTTGTCTTGTCTTGTCTTGTCGTGTCTTGTCTTGTCTTGTCTTGTCTTGTCTTGTCTTGTCTTGTCTTGTCTTGTCTTGTCTTGTCTTGTCTTGTCTTGTACGTGTATTGTGTTGTTTTGTCTTGTCTTATTTTGTCTTGTCATGTCTTATCTTGTCTTGTCTTGTCTTGTCTTCTATTGTCTTGTCTTTTCTTGTCTTGTCTTGTCTTGTCGTGTCTTGTCTTGTCTTGTCTTGTCTTGTCCTGTCCTGTCCTGTCTTGTCTTGTCTTGGCATGTCATGTCATGTCATGTCATGTCGTGTGTTGTGTTGTCTTGTCTTGTTTTGTCATGTCTTATCTTGTCTTGTCATGTCATGTCTTGTCTTGTCTTGTCTTGTCTTGTCTTGTCTTGTCTTGTCATGTCTTGTCTTGTCTTGTCATGTCTTGTCTTGTCTTGTCATGTCTTGTCTTGTCTTGTCTTGTTTTGTCTTGTTTTGTCTTGTCTTGTCTTGTCTTGTCTTGTCTTGTCTTGTCTTGTCTTGGCTTGTCTTGTCTTGTCTTGTCTTGTCTTGACTTGTATTGTCTTGTCTTGTTTGTCTTGTCTTGTCTTGTCTTGTCTTGTCTTGTCTTGTCTTGTCTTGTCTTGACTTGTATTGTCTTGTCTTGTTTGTCTTGTCTTGTCTTGTCTTGTCTTGTCTTGTCTTGTCTTGTCTTGTCTTGTCTTGTCTTGTCTTGTCTTGTCTTGTCTTGTCTTGTCTTGTCTTGTCTTGTCTTGTCTTGTCTTGTCTTGTCTTGTCTTGTCTTGTCTTGTCTTGTCTTGTCTTGTCTTGTCTTGTTTTGTCTTGTCTTGTCTTGTGTTGCTTTGTCTTGTCTTGTCATGTCGTGTGTTCTGTTGTTTTGTCTTGTCTTGTTGTGTATTGTCATGCCTTTTATTGTCTTGTCTTGTCATGTCATGTAATGTCATGTCGTGTGTTGTGTTGTTTTGTCTTGTCTTGTCTTCTCCTTGTCTTGTCTAGTCTTGTCTTGTCTTGTCTTGTCTTGTCTTGTCTTGTCTTGTCTTGTCTTGTCTTGTCTTGTGTTGCTTTGTCTTGTCTTGTCATGTCGTGTGTTGTGTTGTTTTGTCTTGTCTTGTTGTGTATTGTCATGTCTTATATTGTCTTGTCTTGTCATGTCATGTCATGTCATGTCATGTCGTGTGTTGTGTTGTTTAGTGTTGTTTTGTCTTGTCATGTCTTGTCTTGTCTTGTCTTGTCTTGTCTTGTCTTGTCTTGTCTTGTCTTGTCTTGTCTTGTCTTGTCTTGTCTTGTCTTGTCTTGTCTTGTCTTGTCTTGTCTTGTCTTGTCTTGTCTTGTCTTGTCTTGTCTTGTCTTGTCTTGTCTTGTCTTGTCTTGTCTTGTCTTGTCTTGTCTTGTCTTGTCTTGTCTTGTCTTGTCTTGTCTTGTCTTGTCTTGTCTTGTCTTGTCTTATTTTGTCTTGTCTTGTCTTGTCTTGTCTTGTCATGTTTTGTCATGTAATGTCATGTCGTGTGTTGTGTTGTTTTGTCTTGTCGTGTCTTCTCCTTGTCTTGTCTTGTCATGTCGTGTGTTGTGTTGTTTTGTCTTGTCATGTCTTATTTTGTCTTGTCTTGTCTTGTCTTGTGATGTCATGTCGTGTGTTGTGTTGTTTTGTCTTGTATTGTCTTGTCTTGTCTTGTCATGTCTTATATTGTCTTGTCTTGTCTTGTCTTGTGTTGTGATGTCATGTCGTGTGTTGTGTTGTTTTGTCTTGCCTTGTCTTGTCTTGTCTTGTCCTGTCCTGTCCTGTCTTGTCTTGTCTTGTCTTGTCTTGTCTTGTCTTGTCTTGTCTCGTCTTGTCTTGTCTTCTTCTGTCCTGACGTGTGTTGTGTTGTTTTGTCTTGTCTTGTGTTGTTTTGTCGTGTCATGTCTTGTCTTGTCTTGTCTTGTCTTGTCCTGTCCTGTCGTGTGTTGTGTTGTTTTGTCTTGTCTTGTGTTGTTTTGTCGTGTCATGTCTTGTCTTGTCTTGTCCTGTCCTGTCGTGTGTTGTGTTGTTTTGTCTTGTCTTGTCTTGTCATGTCATGTCATGTCGTGTCTTGTGTTGCTTTGTCTTGTCTTGTCTTGTCTTGTCATGTCGTGTGTTGTGTTGTTTTGTCTTGTCATGTCTTGTCTTGTCATGTCACGTCGTGTGTTGTGTTGTTTTGTCTTGTCTTGTCTTGTCTTGTCTTGTCTTGTCTTGTCTTGTCTTGTCTTGTCTTGTCTTGTCTTGTCTTGTCTTGTCTTGTATTGTCTTGTCTTGTTTTGTCTTGTCTTGTCTTGTCGTGTCTTGTCATGTCATACCATGTCATACGTGTGTTGTGTTGTTTTGTCTTGTCTTATTTTGTCTAGTCATGTCTTATCTTGTCATGTCTTGTCTTGTCTTCTATTGTCTTGTCTTTTCTTGTCTTGTCTTGTCTTGTCTTGTCGTGTCTTGTCTTGTCCTGTCCTGTCCTGTCTTGTCTTGTCTTGGCATGTCATGTCCTGTCATGTCGTGTGTTGTGTTGTCTTGTCTTGTTTTGTCATGTCTTATCTTGTCTTGTCATGTCTTGTCATGTCATGTCTTGTCTTGTCTTGTCTTGTCTTGTCTTGTCTTGTCTTGTCTTGTCTTGTCTTGTCTTGTCTTGTCTTGTCTTGTCTTGTCATGTCTTGTCTTGTCTTGTCTTGTCATGTCTTATATTGTCTTGTCTTGTCTTGTCTTGTCTTGTCTTGTCTTGTCTTGTCTTGTCTTGTCTTGTCTTGTCTTGTCTTGTCTTGTCTTGTCTTGTCTTGTCTTGTCTTGTCTTGTCATGTCTTGTCATGTCATTTCGTATGTTGTGTTGTTTTGTCTTGTGCTGCTTTGTCCTGTCTTGTCTTGTCTTGTCTTGTCATGTCGTGTGTTGTGTTGTGTTGTCTTGTCTTGTTGTGTATTGTCATGTCTTATATTGTCTTGTCTTGTCTTGTCTTGTCTTGTCTTGTCTTGTCATGTCATGTCATGTCGTGTGTTGTGTTGTCTTGTTTTGTCTTGTCATGTCATGTCATGTCTTGTCTTGTCTTGTCTTGTCTTGTTTTGTCTTGTCATGTCTTGTCTTGTCTTGTCATGTCTTGTCTTGACTTGACTTGTCTTGTCTTGTCTTGTCTTGTCTTGTCTTGTCTTGTCTTGTCTTGTCTTGTCTTGTCTTGTCTTGTCTTGTCTTGTCTTGTCTTGTCTTGTCTTGTCTTGTCTTGTCTTGTCTTGTCTTGTCTTGTCTTGTCTTGTCTTGTCTTGTCTTGTCTTGTCTTGTCTTGTCTTGTCTTGTCTTGTCTTGTCTTGTCTTGTCTTGTCTTGTCTTGTCTTGTCTTGTCTTGTCTTGTCTTGTCTTGTCTTGTCTTGTCTTGTCTTGTCTTGTCTTGTCTTGTCTTGTCTTGTCTTGTCTTGTCTTGTCTTGTCTTGTCTTGTCTTGTCTTGTCTTGTCTTGTCTTGTTTTATGTTGTCTTGTCTTGTTTTGTCATGTAATGTCATGTCGTGTGTTGTGTTGTTTTGTCTTGTATTGTCTTGTCTTGTCTTGTCATGTCTTATATTGTCTTGTCTTGTCTTGTCTTGTGTTGTGATGTCATGTCGTGTGTTGTGTTGTTTTGTCTTGTCTTGTCTTGTCCTGTCCTGTCCTGTCTTGTCTTGTCTTGTCTTGTCTTGTCTTGTCTCGTCTTGTCTTGTCTTCTCCTGTCCTGACGTGTGTTGTGTTGTTTTGTCTTGTCTTGTTTTGTCTTGTCTTGCTTTGTCTTGTCATGTCTTATCTTGTCTTGTCTTGTCATGTCATGTCATGTCGTGTGTTGTGTTGTCTTGTTTTGTCTTGTCATGTCATGTCTTGTCTTGTCTTGTCTTGTCTTGTCCTGTCCTGTCGTGTGTTGTGTTGTTTTGTCTTGTCTTGTCTTGTCATGTCATGTCATGTCGTGTCTTGTGTTGCTTTGTCTTGTCTTGTCTTGTCTTGTCTTGTCTTGTCTTGTCATGTCGTGTGTTGTGTTGTTTTGTCTTGTCATGTCTTGTCTTCTCCTGTCCTGACGTGTGTTGTGTTATTTTGTCTTGTCTTGTTTTGTCTTGTCTTGCTTTGTCTTGTCATGTCTTATCTTGTCTTGTCTTGTCATGTCATGTCATGTCGTGTGTTGTGTTGTCTTGTTTTGTCTTGTCATGTCATGTCATGTCTTGTCTTGTCTTGTCTTGTCTTGTCCTGTCCTGTCGTGTGTTGTGTTGTTTTGTCTTGTCTTGTCTTGTCATGTCATGTCATGTCGTGTCTTGTGTTGCTTTGTCTTGTCTTGTCTTGTCTTGTCTTGTCTTGTCTTGTCATGTCGTGTGTTGTGTTGTTTTGTCTTGTCATGTCTTGTCTTGTCATGTCATGTCGTGTGTTGTGTTGTTTTGTCTTGTCTTGTTTTGTCTTGTCATGTCTTGTTTTGACTTGTCTTGTCTTGTCTTGTCTTGTCTTGTCTTGTCTTGTCTTGTCTTGTCTTGTCTTGTCTTGTCTTGTCTTGTCTTGTCTTGTCTTGTCTTGTCTTGTCTTGTCTTGTCATGTCTTGTCTTGTCTTGTCTTGTATTGTCTTGTCTTGTCTTGTTTTGTCTTGTCTTGTCTTGTCTTGTCTTGTCATGTCATGCCATGTCATACGTGTGTTGTGTTGTTTTGTCTTGTCTTATTTTGTCTTGTCATGTCTTATCTTGTCTTGTCTTGTCTTGTCTTCTATTGTCTTGTCTTTTCTTGTCTTGTCTTGTCTTGTCTTGTCGTGTCTTGTCTTGTCCTGTCCTTTCCTGTCTTGTCTTGTCTTGTCTTGTCTTGCCTTGTCTTGTCTTGGCTTGTCTTGTCTTGTCTTGTCTTGTCTTGTCTTGTCTTGTCTTGTCTTGTCTTGTCTTGTCTTGTCTTGTCTTGTCTTGTCTTGTCTTGTCTTGTCTTGTCTTGTCTTGTCTTGTCTTGTCTTGTCTTGTCTTGTCTTGCCTTGTCTTGTTTTGTCTTGTCTTGTCTTGTTTTGTCATGTAATGTCATGTCGTGTGTTGTGTTGTTTTGTCTTGTCTTGCCTTCTCCTTGTCTTGTCTTGTCATGTCGTGTGTTGTGTTGTTTTGCCTTGTCTTGTCTTATATTGTCTTGTCTTGTCTTGTGATGTCATGTCGTGTGTTGTGTTGTTTTGTCTTGTCTTGTCCTGTCTTGTCTTGTCATGTCATGTCATGTGTTGTGTTGTGTTGTTTTGTCTTGTCTTGTCTTGTCTTGTCTTGTCTTGTCTTGTCTTGTCTTGTCTTGCCTTATCTTGCCTTGTCTTGTCTTGTCTGGTCTTGTCTTGTCTTGTCTTGTCTTGTCTTGTCTTGTCATGTCTTGTCTTGTCTTGTTTTGTCTTGTCTTGTATTGTCTTGTTTTCTCATGTAATGTCATGTCGTGTGTTGCGACATGTCATGTCATGTCGTGTCTTGTATTGCTTTGTCTTGTCTTGTCTTGTCATGTCGTGTGTTGTGTTGTTTTGTCTTGTCTTGTTGTGTATTGTCATGTCTTATATTGTCTTGTCTTGTCTTGTCTTGTCATGTCATGTCATGTCGTGTGTTGTGTTGTTTTGTCTTGTCTTGTTTTGTCTTGTCATGTCATGTCTTGTCTTGTCTTGTCTTGTCTTGTTTTGTCTTGTCATGTCTTGTCTTGTCTTGTCTTGTCTTGTCTTGTCTTGTCATGTCTAGTCTTGTCTTGTCTTGTCTTGTCTTGTCTTGTCTTGTCTTGTCTTGTCTTGTCTTGTCTTGTCTTGTCTTGTCTTATTTTGTCTTGTCTTGTCTTGTCTTGTCTTGTCTTGTCTTGTCTTGTCATGTTTTGTCATGTAATGTCATGTCGTGTGTTGTGTTGTTTTGTCTTGTCGTGTCTTCTCCTTGTCTTGTCTTGTCATGTCGTGTGTTGTGTTGTTTTGTCTTGTCATGTCTTATTTTGTCTTGTCTTGTCTTGTCTTGTGATGTCATGTCGTGTGTTGTGTTGTTTTGTCTTGTATTGTCTTGTCTTGTCTTGTCATGCCTTATATTGTCTTGTCTTGTCTTGTGTTGTGATGTCATGTCGTGTGTTGTGTTGTTTTGTCTTGTCTTGTCTTGTCTTGTCTTGTCCTGTCCTGTCCTGTCCTGTCCTGTCTTGTCTTGTCTTGTCTTGTCTTGTCTTGTCTTGTCTTGTCTTGTCTTGTCTTGTCTTGTCATGTCATGTCGTATGTTGTGTTGTTTTGTCTTGTGCTGCTTTGTCCTGTCTTGTCTTGTCTTGTCATGTCGTGTGTTGTGTTGTGTTGTCTTGTCTTGTTGTGTATTGTCATGTCTTATATTGTCTTGTCTTGTCTTGTCTTGTCTTGTTGTGTATTGTCATGTCTTATATTGTCTTGTCTTGTCTTGTCTTGTCTTGTCTTGTCTTGTCTTGTCTTGTCTTGTCTTGTCTTGTCTTGTCTTGTCTTGTCTTGTCTTGTCTTGTCTTGTCTTGTCTTGTCTTGTCTTGTATTGTCTTGTCTTGTCTTGTTTTGTCTTGTCTTGTCATGTCTTGTCTTGACTTGACTTGTCTTGTTGTGTATTGTCATGTCTTATATTGTCTTGTCTTGTTTTGTCTTGTCTTGTTGTGTATTGTCATGTCTTATATTGTCTTGTCTTGTCATGTCATGTCATGTCATGTCATGTCGTGTGTTGTGTTGTTTAGTGTTGTTTTGTTTTGTCATGTCTTGTCTTGTCTTGTCTTGTCTTGTCTTGTCTTGTCATGTCTAGTCTTGTCTTGTCTTGTCTTGTCTTGTCTTGTCTTGTCTTGTCTTGTCTTGTCTTGTCTTGTCTTGTCTTGTCTTGTCTTATTTTGTCTTGTCTTGTCTTGTCTTGTCTTGTCTTGTCTTGTCTTGTCATGTTTTGTCATGTAATGTCATGTCGTGTGTTGTGTTGTTTTGTCTTGTCGTGTCTTCTCCTTGTCTTGTCTTGTCATGTCGTGTGTTGTGTTGTTTTGTCTTGTCATGTCTTATTTTGTCTTGTCTTGTCTTGTCTTGTGATGTCATGTCGTGTGTTGTGTTGTTTTGTCTTGTATTGTCTTGTCTTGTCTTGTCATGCCTTATATTGTCTTGTCTTGTCTTGTGTTGTGATGTCATGTCGTGTGTTGTGTTGTTTTGTCTTGTCTTGTCTTGTCTTGTCTTGTCCTGTCCTGTCCTGTCTTGTCTTGTCTTGTCTTGTCTTGTCTTGTCTTGTCTTGTCTCGTCTTGTCTTGTCTTCTCCTGTCCTGACGTGTGTTGTGTTGTTTTGTCTTGTCTTGTGTTGTTTTGTCGTGTCATGTCTTGTCTTGTCTTGTAATGTCATGTCGTGTGTTGTGTTGTTTTGTCTTGTCTTGCCTTCTCCTTGTCTTGTCTTGTCATGTCGTGTGTTGTGTTGTTTTGTCTTGTCTTGTCTTATATTGTCTTGTCTTGTCTTGTGATGTCATGTCGTGTGTTGTGTTGTTTTGTCTTGTCCTGTCTTGTCTTGTCATGTCATGTCATGTGTTGTGTTGTGTTGTTTTGTCTTGTCTTGTCTTGTCTTGTCTTGTCTTGTCTTGTCTTGTCTTGTCTTGTCTTGTCTTGTCTTGTCTTGTCATGTCATGTCGTATGTTGTGTTGTTTTGTCTTGTGCTGCTTTGTCCTGTCTTGTCTTGTCTTGTCATGTCGTGTGTTGTGTTGTGTTGTCTTGTCTTGTTGTGTATTGTCATGTCTTATATTGTCTTGTCTTGTCTTGTCTTGTCTTGTCATGTCATGTCATGTCGTGTGTTGTGTTGTCTTGTTTTGTCTTGTCATGTCATGTCATGTCTTGTCTTGTCTTGTCTTGTCTTGTCTTGTCTTGTTTTGTCTTGTCATGTCTTGTCTTGTTTTGTCTTGTCTTGTCTTGTTTTGTCTTGTCATGTCTTGTCTTGACTTGACTTGTCTTGTCTTGTCTTGTTTTGTCTTGTCTTGTCTTGTCTTGTCTTGTCTTGTCTTGTCTTGTCTTGTCTTGTCTTGTCTTGTCTTGTCTTGTCTTGTCTTGTCTTGTCTTGTCTTGTCTTGTCTTGTCTTGTCTTGTCTTGTCTTGTCTTGTCTTGTCTTGTCTTGTCTTGTCTTGTCTTGTCTTGTCTTGTCTTGTCTTGTCTTGTCTTGTCTTGTCTTGTCTTGTCTTGTCTTGTCTTGTCTTGTCTTGTCTTGTCTTGTCTTGTCTTGTCTTGTCTTGTCTTGTCTTGTCTTGTCTTGTCTTGTCTTGTCTTGTCTTGTCTTGTCTTGTCTTGTCTTGTCTTGTCTTGTCTTGTCTTGTCTTGTCTTGTCTTGTCTTGTCTTGTCTTGTCTTGTTTTGTCTTGTCTTGTCTTGTCTTGTTTTATGTTGTCTTGTCTTGTTTTGTCATGTAATGTCATGTCGTGTGTTGTGTTGTTTTGTCTTGTCTTGCCTTCTCCTTGTCTTGTCTTGTCATGTCGTGTGTTGTGTTGTTTTGTCTTGTCTTGTCTTATATTGTCTTGTCTTGTCTTGTGATGTCATGTCGTGTGTTGTGTTGTTTTGTCTTGTCCTGTCTTGTCTTGTCATGTCATGTCATGTGTTGTGTTGTGTTGTTTTGTCTTGTCTTGTCTTGTCTTGTCTTGTCTTGTCTTGTCTTGCCTTATCTTGCCTTGTCTTGTCTTGTCTGGTCTTGTCTTGTCTTGTCTTGTCTTTTCATGTCTTGTCTTGTCTTGTTTTGTCTTGTCTTGTATTGTCTTGTTTTCTCATGTAATGTCATGTCGTGTGTTGTGTTGTTTTGTCTTGTCTTGTGTTGTTTTGTCGTGTCATGTCTTGTCGTGTCTTGTCCTGTCCTGTCGTGTGTTGTGTTGTTTTGTCTTGTCTTGTCATGTCATGTCATGTCGTGTCTTGTGTTGCTTTGTCTTGTCTTGTCTTGTCTTGTCATGTCGTGTGTTGTGTTGTCTTGTCTTGTCTTGTTGTGTATTGTCATGTCTTATATTGTCTTGTCTTGTCTTGTCTTGTCATGTCATGTCATGTCGTGTGTTGTGTTGTGTTGTGTTGTCTTGTCTTGTCTTGTTGTGTATTGTCATGTCTTATATTGTCTTGTCTTGTTTTGTCTTGTCATGTCATGTCTTGTCTTGTCTTGTCTTGTCATGTTTTGTCATGTAATGTCATGTCGTGTGTTGTGTTGTCTTGTCTTGTCTTGTCTTGTCTTATTTTGTCTTGTCTTGTCTTGTCTTGTCTTGTCTTGTCATGTTTTGTCATGTATTGTCATGTCGTGTGTTGTGTTGTTTTGTCTTGTCGTGTCTTCTCGTTGTCTTGTCTTGTCATGTCGTGTGTTGTGTTGTTTTGTCTTGTCATGTCTTATTTTGTCTTGTCTTGTCTTGTCTTGTGATGTCATGTCGTGTGTTGTGTTGTTTTGTCTTGTATTGTCTTGTCTTGTCTTGTCATGTCTTATATTGTCTTGTCTTGTCTTGTTTTGTGTTGTGATGTCATGTCGTGTGTTGTGTTGTTTTGTCTTGTCTTGTCTTGTCTTGTCCTGTCCTGTCCTGTCTTGTCTTGTCTTGCCTTGTCTTGTCTTGTCTCGTCTTGTCTTGTCTTCTCCTGTCCTGACGTGTGTTGTGTTGTTTTGTCTTGTCATGTCTTGTCTTGTCTTGACTTGTCTTGTCTTGTCTTGTCTTGTCTTGTCTTGTCTTGTCATGTCTTGTCTTGTCTTGTATTGTCTTGTCTTGTCTTGTTTTGTTTTGTCTTGTCTTGTCTTGTCTTGTCTTGTCATGTCATGCCATGTCATACGTGTGTTGTGTTGTTTTGTCTTGTCTTATTTTGTCTTGTCATGTCTTATCTTGTCTTGTCTTGTCTTGTCTTCTTTTGTCTTGTCTTTTCTTGTCTTGTCTTGTCTTGTCGTGTCTTGTCTTGTCTTGTCTTGTCTTGTCCTGTCCTGTCCTGTCTTGTCTTGTCTTGGCATGTCATGTCATGTCATGTCATGTCGTGTGTTGTGTTGTCTTGTCTTGTTTTGTCATGTCTTATCTTGTCTTGTCATGTCATGTCTTGTCTTGTCTTGTCTTGTCTTGTCTTGTCTTGTCATGTCTTGTCTTGTCTTGTCATGTCTTGTCTTGTCTTGTCATGTCTTGTCTTGTCTTGTCTTGTTTTGTCTTGTTTTGTCTTGTCTTGTCTTGTCTTGTCTTGTCTTGTCTTGTCTTGTCTTGTCTTGTCTTGTCTTGTCTTGTCTTGTCTTGTCTTATCTTGTCTTGTCTTGTCTTGTCTTGTCTTGTCTTGTCTTATCTTGTCTTGTCTTTTCTTGTCTTGTCATGTCGTGTGTTGTGTTGTTTTGTCTTGTCTTGTTGTGTATTGTCATGTCTTATATTGTCTTGTCTTGTCTTGTCTTGTCTTGTCTTGTCTTGTCTTGTCTTGTCTTGACTTGTATTGTCTTGTCTTGTCTTGTCTTGTCTTGTCTTGTCTTGTCTTGTCTTGTCTTGTCTTGTCTTGTCTTGTCTTGTCTTGTCTTGTCTTGTCTTGTCTTGTCTTGTCTTGTCTTGTCTTGTCTTGTCTTGTCTTGTCTTGTCTTGTCTTGTCTTGTCTTGTCTTGTCTTGTCTTGTCTTGTCTTGTCTTGTCTTGTCTTGTCTTGTCTTGTCTTGTCTTGTCTTGTCTTGTTTTGTCTTGTCTTGTCTTGTGTTGCTTTGTCTTGTCTTGTCATGTCGTGTGTTCTGTTGTTTTGTCTTGTCTTGTTGTGTATTGTCATGTCTTTTATTGTCTTGTCTTGTCATGTCATGTAATGTCATGTCGTGTGTTGTGTTGTTTTGTCTTGTCTTGTCTTCTCCTTGTCTTGTCTAGTCTTGTCTTGTCTTGTCTTGTCTTGTCTTGTCTTGTCTTGTCTTGTCTTGTCTTGTGTTGCTTTGTCTTGTCTTGTCATGTCGTGTGTTGTGTTGTTTTGTCTTGTCTTGTTGTGTATTGTCATGTCTTTTATTGTCTTGTCTTGTCTTGTCATGTCATGTAATGTCATGTCGTGTGTTATGTTGTTTTGTCTTGTCTTGTCTTCTCCTTGTCTTGTCTAGTCTTGTCTTTTCTTGTCTTGTCTTGTCTTGTCTTGTGTTGTCTTGTCTTGTCTTGTCTTGTCTTGTGTTGCTTTGTCTTGTCTTGTCATGTCGTGTGTTGTGTTGTTTTGTCTTGTCTTGTTGTGTATTGTCATGTCTTTTATTGTCTTGTCTTGTCTTGTCATGTCATATCATGTCATGTCGTGTCTTGTGTTGCTTTGTCTTGTCTTGTCATGTCGTGTGTTGTGTTGTTTTGTCTTGTCTTGTTGTGTATTGTCATGTCTTATATTGTCTTGTCTTGTCATGTCATGTCATGTCATGTCATGTCGTGTGTTGTGTTGTTTAGTGTTGTTTTGTCTTGTCATGTCTTGTCTTGTCTTGTCTTGTCTTGTCTTGTCTTGTCTTGTCTTGTCTTGTCTTGTCTTGTCGTGTCTTGTCTTGTCTTGTCTTGTCTTGTCTTGTCTTGTCTTGTCTTGTCTTGTCTTGTCTTGTCTTGTCTTGTACGTGTATTGTGTTGTTTTGTCTTGTCTTATTTTGTCTTGTCATGTCTTATCTTGTCTTGTCTTGTCTTGTCTTCTATTGTCTTGTCTTTTCTTGTCTTGTCTTGTCTTGTCGTGTCTTGTCTTGTCTTGTCTTGTCTTGTCCTGTCCTGTCCTGTCTTGTCTTGTCTTGGCATGTCATGTCATGTCATGTCATGTCGTGTGTTGTGTTGTCTTGTCTTGTTTTGTCATGTCTTATCTTGTCTTGTCATGTCATGTCTTGTCTTGTCTTGTCTTGTCTTGTCTTGTCTTGTCTTGTCATGTCTTGTCTTGTCTTGTCATGTCTTGTCTTGTCTTGTCATGTCTTGTCTTGTCTTGTCTTGTTTTGTCTTGTTTTGTCTTGTTTTGTCTTGTCTTGTCTTGTCTTGTCTTGTCTTGTCTTGTCTTGGCTTGTCTTGTCTTGTCTTGTCTTGTCTTGACTTGTATTGTCTTGTCTTGTTTGTCTTGTCTTGTCTTGTCTTGTCTTGTCTTGTCTTGTCTTGTCTTGTCTTGTCTTGTCTTGTCTTGTCTTGACTTGTATTGTCTTGTCTTGTTTGTCTTGTCTTGTCTTGTCTTGTCTTGTCTTGTCTTGTCTTGTCTTGTCTTGTCTTGTCTTGTCTTGTCTTGTCTTGTCTTGTCTTGTCTTGTCTTGTCTTGTCTTGTCTTGTCTTGTCTTGTCTTGTCTTGTCTTGTCTTGTTTTGTCTTGTCTTGTCTTGTGTTGCTTTGTCTTGTCTTGTCATGTCGTGTGTTCTGTTGTTTTGTCTTGTCTTGTTGTGTATTGTCATGCCTTTTATTGTCTTGTCTTGTCATGTCATGTAATGTCATGTCGTGTGTTGTGTTGTTTTGTCTTGTCTTGTCTTCTCCTTGTCTTGTCTAGTCTTGTCTTGTCTTGTCTTGTCTTGTCTTGTCTTGTCTTGTCTTGTCTTGTCTTGTCTTGTGTTGCTTTGTCTTGTCTTGTCATGTCGTGTGTTGTGTTGTTTTGTCTTGTCTTGTTGTGTATTGTCATGTCTTATATTGTCTTGTCTTGTCATGTCATGTCATGTCATGTCATGTCGTGTGTTGTGTTGTTTAGTGTTGTTTTGTCTTGTCATGTCTTGTCTTGTCTTGTCTTGTCTTGTCTTGTCTTGTCGTGTCTTGTCTTGTCTTGTCTTGTCTTGTCTTGTCTTGTCTTGTCTTGTCTTGTCTTGTCTTGTCTTGTCTTGTCTTGTCTTGTCTTGTCTTGTCTTGTCTTGTCTTGTCTTGTCTTGTCTTGTCTTGTCTTGTCTTGTCTTGTCTTGTCTTGTCTTGTCTTGTCTTGTCTTGTCTTGTCTTGTCTTGTCTTGTCTTGTCTTGTCTTGTCTTGTCTTGTCTTGTCTTGTCTTGTCTTGTCTTGTCTTGTCTTGTCTTATTTTGTCTTGTCTTGTCTTGTCTTGTCTTGTCATGTTTTGTCATGTAATGTCATGTCGTGTGTTGTGTTGTTTTGTCTTGTCGTGTCTTCTCCTTGTCTTGTCTTGTCATGTCGTGTGTTGTGTTGTTTTGTCTTGTCATGTCTTATTTTGTCTTGTCTTGTCTTGTCTTGTGATGTCATGTCGTGTGTTGTGTTGTTTTGTCTTGTATTGTCTTGTCTTGTCTTGTCATGTCTTATATTGTCTTGTCTTGTCTTGTCTTGTGTTGTGATGTCATGTCGTGTGTTGTGTTGTTTTGTCTTGCCTTGTCTTGTCTTGTCTTGTCCTGTCCTGTCCTGTCTTGTCTTGTCTTGTCTTGTCTTGTCTTGTCTTGTCTTGTCTTGTCTCGTCTTGTCTTGTCTTCTTCTGTCCTGACGTGTGTTGTGTTGTTTTGTCTTGTCTTGTGTTGTTTTGTCGTGTCATGTCTTGTCTTGTCTTGTCTTGTCCTGTCCTGTCGTGTGTTGTGTTGTTTTGTCTTGTCTTGTGTTGTTTTGTCGTGTCATGTCTTGTCTTGTCTTGTCCTGTCCTGTCGTGTGTTGTGTTGTTTTGTCTTGTCTTGTCTTGTCATGTCATGTCATGTCGTGTCTTGTGTTGCTTTGTCTTGTCTTGTCTTGTCTTGTCATGTCGTGTGTTGTGTTGTTTTGTCTTGTCATGTCTTGTCTTGTCATGTCACGTCGTGTGTTGTGTTGTTTTGTCTTGTCTTGTCTTGTCTTGTCTTGTCTTGTCTTGTCTTGTCTTGTCTTGTCTTGTCTTGTATTGTCTTGTCTTGTTTTGTCTTGTCTTGTCTTGTCGTGTCTTGTCATGTCATACCATGTCATACGTGTGTTGTGTTGTTTTGTCTTGTCTTATTTTGTCTAGTCATGTCTTATCTTGTCTTGTCTTGTCTTGTCTTCTATTGTCTTGTCTTTTCTTGTCTTGTCTTGTCTTGTCTTGTCGTGTCTTGTCTTGTCCTGTCCTGTCCTGTCTTGTCTTGTCTTGGCATGTCATGTCCTGTCATGTCGTGTGTTGTGTTGTCTTGTCTTGTTTTGTCATGTCTTATCTTGTCTTGTCATGTCTTGTCATGTCATGTCTTGTCTTGTCTTGTCTTGTCTTGTCTTGTCTTGTCTTGTCTTGTCTTGTCTTGTCTTGTCTTGTCTTGTCTTGTCATGTCTTGTCTTGTCTTGTCTTGTCATGTCTTATATTGTCTTGTCTTGTCTTGTCTTGTCTTGTCTTGTCTTGTCTTGTCTTGTCTTGTCTTGTCTTGTCTTGTCATGTCTTGTCATGTCATTTCGTATGTTGTGTTGTTTTGTCTTGTGCTGCTTTGTCCTGTCTTGTCTTGTCTTGTCTTGTCATGTCGTGTGTTGTGTTGTGTTGTCTTGTCTTGTTGTGTATTGTCATGTCTTATATTGTCTTGTCTTGTCTTGTCTTGTCTTGTCTTGTCATGTCATGTCATGTCGTGTGTTGTGTTGTCTTGTTTTGTCTTGTCATGTCATGTCATGTCTTGTCTTGTCTTGTCTTGTCTTGTTTTGTCTTGTCATGTCTTGTCTTGTCTTGTCATGTCTTGTCTTGACTTGACTTGTCTTGTCTTGTCTTGTCTTGTCTTGTCTTGTCTTGTCTTGTCTTGTCTTGTCTTGTCTTGTCTTGTCTTGTCTTGTCTTGTCTTGTCTTGTCTTGTCTTGTCTTGTCTTGTCTTGTCTTGTCTTGTCTTGTCTTGTCTTGTCTTGTCTTGTCTTGTCTTGTCTTGTCTTGTCTTGTCTTGTCTTGTCTTGTCTTGTCTTGTCTTGTCTTGTCTTGTCTTGTCTTGTCTTGTCTTGTCTTGTCTTGTCTTGTCTTGTCTTGTCTTGTCTTGTCTTGTCTTGTCTTGTCTTGTCTTGTCTTGTCTTGTTTTATGTTGTCTTGTCTTGTTTTGTCATGTAATGTCATGTCGTGTGTTGTGTTGTTTTGTCTTGTATTGTCTTGTCTTGTCTTGTCATGTCTTATATTGTCTTGTCTTGTCTTGTCTTGTGTTGTGATGTCATGTCGTGTGTTGTGTTGTTTTGTCTTGTCTTGTCTTGTCCTGTCCTGTCCTGTCTTGTCTTGTCTTGTCTTGTCTTGTCTTGTCTCGTCTTGTCTTGTCTTCTCCTGTCCTGACGTGTGTTGTGTTGTTTTGTCTTGTCTTGTTTTGTCTTGTCTTGCTTTGTCTTGTCATGTCTTATCTTGTCTTGTCTTGTCATGTCATGTCATGTCGTGTGTTGTGTTGTCTTGTTTTGTCTTGTCATGTCATGTCTTGTCTTGTCTTGTCTTGTCTTGTCCTGTCCTGTCGTGTGTTGTGTTGTTTTGTCTTGTCTTGTCTTGTCATGTCATGTCATGTCGTGTCTTGTGTTGCTTTGTCTTGTCTTGTCTTGTCTTGTCTTGTCTTGTCTTGTCATGTCGTGTGTTGTGTTGTTTTGTCTTGTCATGTCTTGTCTTCTCCTGTCCTGACGTGTGTTGTGTTATTTTGTCTTGTCTTGTTTTGTCTTGTCTTGCTTTGTCTTGTCATGTCTTATCTTGTCTTGTCTTGTCATGTCATGTCATGTCGTGTGTTGTGTTGTCTTGTGTTGTCTTGTTTTGTCTTGTCATGTCATGTCATGTCTTGTCTTGTCTTGTCTTGTCTTGTCCTGTCCTGTCGTGTGTTGTGTTGTTTTGTCTTGTCTTGTCTTGTCTTGTCCTGTCCTGTCGTGTGTTGTGTTGTTTTGTCTTGTCTTGTCTTGTCATGTCATGTCATGTCGTGTCTTGTGTTGCTTTGTCTTGTCTTGTCTTGTCTTGTCTTGTCTTGTCTTGTCATGTCGTGTGTTGTGTTGTTTTGTCTTGTCATGTCTTGTCTTGTCATGTCATGTCGTGTGTTGTGTTGTTTTGTCTTGTCTTGTTTTGTCTTGTCATGTCTTGTTTTGACTTGTCTTGTCTTGTCTTGTCTTGTCTTGTCTTGTCTTGTCTTGTCTTGTCTTGTCTTGTCTTGTCTTGTCTTGTCTTGTCTTGTCTTGTCTTGTCTTGTCTTGTCTTGTCTTGTCATGTCTTGTCTTGTCTTGTCTTGTATTGTCTTGTCTTGTCTTGTTTTGTCTTGTCTTGTCTTGTCTTGTCTTGTCATGTCATGCCATGTCATACGTGTGTTGTGTTGTTTTGTCTTGTCTTATTTTGTCTTGTCATGTCTTATCTTGTCTTGTCTTGTCTTGTCTTCTATTGTCTTGTCTTTTCTTGTCTTGTCTTGTCTTGTCTTGTCGTGTCTTGTCTTGTCCTGTCCTTTCCTGTCTTGTCTTGTCTTGTCTTGTCTTGTCTTGTCTTGTCTTGGCTTGTCTTGTCTTGTCTTGTCTTGTCTTGTCTTGTCTTGTCTTGTCTTGTCTTGTCTTGTCTTGTCTTGTCTTGTCTTGTCTTGTCTTGTCTTGTCTTGTCTTGTCTTGTCTTGTCTTGTCTTGTCTTGTCTTGTCTTGTCTTGTCTTGTCTTGTCTTGTCTTGTTTTGTCTTGTCTTGTCTTGTTTTGTCATGTAATGTCATGTCGTGTGTTGTGTTGTTTTGTCTTGTCTTGCCTTCTCCTTGTCTTGTCTTGTCATGTCGTGTGTTGTGTTGTTTTGCCTTGTCTTGTCTTATATTGTCTTGTCTTGTCTTGTGATGTCATGTCGTGTGTTGTGTTGTTTTGTCTTGTCTTGTCCTGTCTTGTCTTGTCATGTCATGTCATGTGTTGTGTTGTGTTGTTTTGTCTTGTCTTGTCTTGTCTTGTCTTGTCTTGTCTTGTCTTGTCTTGTCTTGCCTTATCTTGCCTTGTCTTGTCTTGTCTGGTCTTGTCTTGTCTTGTCTTGTCTTGTCTTGTCTTGTCATGTCTTGTCTTGTCTTGTTTTGTCTTGTCTTGTATTGTCTTGTTTTCTCATGTAATGTCATGTCGTGTGTTGCGACATGTCATGTCATGTCGTGTCTTGTATTGCTTTGTCTTGTCTTGTCTTGTCATGTCGTGTGTTGTGTTGTTTTGTCTTGTCTTGTTGTGTATTGTCATGTCTTATATTGTCTTGTCTTGTCTTGTCTTGTCATGTCATGTCATGTCGTGTGTTGTGTTGTTTTGTCTTGTCTTGTTTTGTCTTGTCATGTCATGTCTTGTCTTGTCTTGTCTTGTCTTGTTTTGTCTTGTCATGTCTTGTCTTGTCTTGTCTTGTCTCGTCTTGTCTAGTCTTGTCTTGTCTTGTCTTGTCTTGTCTTGTCTTGTGTTGCTTTGTCTTGTCTTGTCATGTCGGGTGTTGTGTTGTTTTGTCTTGTCTTGTCTTCTCCTTGTCTTGTCTAGTCTTGTCTGGTCTTGTCTTGTCTTGTCTTGTCTTGTCATGTCGTGTGTTGTGTTGTTTTGTCTTGTCTTGTTGTGTATTGTCATGTCTTTTATTGTCTTGTCTTGTCTTGTCATGTCATGTAATGTCATGTCGTGTGTTATGTTGTTTTTTCTTGTCTTGTCTTCTCCTTGTCTTGTCTAGTCTTGTCTTGTCTTGTCTTGTCTTGTCTTCTCCTTGTCTTGTCTAGTCTTGTCTTGTCTTGTCTTGTCTTGTCTTGTCTTGTCTTGTCTTGTCTTGTCTTGTCTTGTCTTGTCTTGTCTTGTCTTGTCTTGTCTTGTCTTGTCTTGTCTTGTCTTGTCTTGTCTTGTCTTGTCTTGTCTTGTCTTGTCTTGTCTTGTCTTGTCTTGTCTTGTCTTGTCTTGTCTTGTCTTGTCTTGTCTTGTCTTGTCTTGTCTTGTCATGTCTTATATTGTCTTGTCTTGTCTTGTCATGTCGTGTGTTGTGTTGTTTTGTCCTGTCTTGTTGTGTATTGTCATGTCTTATATTGTCTTGTCTTGTCTTGTCATGTCATGTCATGTCATGTCGTGTGTTGTGTTGTTTTGTCTTGTCTTGTCTTCTCCTTGTCTTGTCTAGTCTTGTCTGGTCTTGTCTTGTCTTGTCTTGTGTTGCTTTGTCTTGTCTTGTCATGTCATGTGTTGCGTTGTGTTGTTTTGTCTTGTCTTGTTATGTCATGTCATGTCGTGTCTTGTGTTGCTTTGTCTTGTCTTGTCATGTCGTGTGTTGTGTTGTTTTGTCTTGTCATGTCTTATATTGTCTTGTCTTGTCTTGTCTTGTGATGTCATGTCGTGTGTTGTGTTGTTTTGTCTTGTATTGTCTTGTCTTGTCTAGTCTTGTTTTGTCTTGTCTTGTCTTGTCTTGTCTTGTCTTGTCTTGTCTTGTCTTGTCTTGTCTTGTCATGTCATGTCATGTCATACGTGTGTTGTGTTGTTTTGTCTTGTCTTATTTTGTCTTGTCATGTCTTATCTTGTCTCGTCTTGTCTTGTCTTGTATTGTCTTGTCTTTTCTTGTCTTGTCTTGTCTTGTCTTGTCTTGTCGTGTCTTGTCTTGTCTTGTCTTGTCTTGTCTTGTCTTGTCCTGTCCTGTCCTGTCTTGTCTTGTCATGTCATGTCATGTCATGTCATGTCGTGTGTTGTGTTGTTTTGTCTAGTCTTGTCTTGTCTTGTCCTGTCCTGTCCTGCCCTGTCCTGTCCTGTCCTGTCTTGTCTTGTCTTGTCTTGTCTTGTCTCGTCTTGTCTTGTCTTGTCTTCTCCTGTCCTGACGTGTGTTGTGTTGTTTTGTCTTGTCTTGTTTTGTCTTGTCTTGCTTTGTCTTGTCATGTCTTATCTTGTCTTGTCTTGTCATGTCGTGTGTTGTGTTGTTTTGTCTTGTCATGTCTTGTCTTGTCTTTTCTTGTCATGTCGTGTGTTGTGTTGTTTTGCCTTGTCTTGTATTGTCTTGTCTTGTCTTGTTTTGTCTTGTCTTGTCTTGTCTTGTCTTGTCTTGTCATGTCATGTCATGTCGTGTGTTGTGTTGTCTTGTTTTGTCTTGTCATGTCATGTCATGTCTTGTCTTGTCTTGTCTTGTCTTGTCCTGTCCTGTCGTGTGTTGTGTTGTTTTGTCTTGCCTTGTCTTGTCATGTCATGTCATGTCGTGTCTTGTGTTGCTTTGTCTTGTCTTGTCTTGTCTTGTCTTGTCTTGTCATGTCGTGTGTTGTGTTGTTTTGTCTTGTCATGTCTTGTCTTGTCATGTCATGTCGTGTGTTGTGTTGTTTTGTCTTGTCTTGTTTTGTCTTGTCTTGTCTTGCCTTATCTTGCCTTGTCTTGTCTTGTCTGGTCTTGTCTTGTCTTGTCTTGTCTTGTCTTGTCTTGTCATGTCTTGTCTTGTCTTGTTTTGTCTTGTCTTGTATTGTCTTGTTTTCTCATGTAATGTCATGTCGTGTGTTGCGACATGTCATGTCATGTCGTGTCTTGTGTTGCTTTGTCTTGTCTTGTCATGTCATGTCGTGTGTTGTGTTGTTTTGTCTTGTCTTGCATTGTTTTGTCATGTCTTATCTTGTCTTGTCTTGTCATGTCGTGTGTTGTGTTGTTTTGTCTTGTCATGTCTTGTCTTGTCTTGTCTTGTCATGTCTTGTCTTGTCTTGTCTTGTCTTGTCTTGTCTTGTCTTGTCTTGTCTTGTCTTGTCTTGTCCTGTCCTGTCCTGTCTTGTCTTGTCATGTCATGTCATGTCCTGTCCTGTCGTGTGTTGTGTTGTTTTGTCTTGTCTTGTCTTGTCATGTCATGTCATGTCGTGTCTTGTGTTGCTTTGTCTTGTCTTGTCTTGTCTTGTCTTGTCTTGTCTTGTCATGTCGTGTGTTGTGTTGTTTTGCCTTGTCTTGTATTGTCTTGTCTTGTCTTGTTTTGTCTTGTCTTGTCTTGTCTTGTCTTGTCATGTCATGCCATGTCATACGTGTGTTGTGTTGTTTTGTCTTGTCTTGTCTTGTCTTGTCCTGTCCTATCGTGTGTTGTGTTGTTTTGTCTTGTCTTGTCTTGTCCTGTCCTATCTTGTCTTGTCTTGTCTTGTCATGTCATGTCATGTCATGTCATGTCGTGTGTTGTGTTGTCTTGTTTTGTCATGTCTTATCTTGTCTTGTCTTGTCATGTCATGTCATGTGTTGTGTTGTGTTGTTTTGTCTTGTCTTGTCTTGTCTTGTCTTGTCTTGTCTTGTCTTGTCTTGTCTTGTCTTGTCTTGTCTTGTCATGTCTTGTCTTGTCTTGTATTGTCTTGTCTTGTTTTGTTTTGTTTTGTCTTGTCTTGTCATGTCATGTCGTGTGTTGTGTTGTTTTGTCTTGTCTTGTTGTGTATTGTCATGTCTTATATTGTCTTGTCTTGTCTTGTCTTGTCATGTCATGTCGTGTGTTGTGTTGTCTTGTTTTGTCTTGTCATGTCATGTCATGTCTTGTCTTGTCTTGTCTTGTCCTGTCCTGTCGTGTGTTGTGTTGTTTTGTCTTGTCTTGTCTTGTCATGTCATGTCATGTCGTGTCTTGTGTTGCTTTGTCTTGTCTTGTCTTGTCTTGTCTTGTCTTGTCTTGTCTTGTCATGTCGTGTGTTGTGTTGTTTTGTCTTGTCATGTCTTGTCTTCTCCTGTCCTGACGTGTGTTGTGTTGTTTTGTCTTGTCTTGTTTTGTCTTGTCTTGCTTTGTCTTGTCATGTCTTATCTTGTCTTGTCTTGTCATGTCATGTCATGTCGTGTGTTGTGTTGTCTTGTTTTGTCTTGTCATGTCATGTCATGTCTTGTCTTGTCTTGTCTTGTCTTGTCCTGTCCTGTCGTGTGTTGTGTTGTTTTGTCTTGTCTTGTCTTGTCATGTCATGTCATGTCGTGTCTTGTGTTGCTTTGTCTTGTCTTGTCTTGTCTTGTCTTGTCATGTCGTGTGTTGTGTTGTTTTGTCTTGTCATGTCTTGTCTTGTCATGTCATGTCGTGTGTTGTGTTGTTTTGTCTTGTCTTGTTTTGTCTTGTCATGTCTTGTCTTGACTTGTCTTGTCTTGTCTTGTCTTGTCTTGTCTTGTCTTGTCTTGTCTTGTCTTGTCTTGTCTTGTCTTGTCTTGTCTTGTCTTGTCTTGTCTTGTCTTGTCTTGTCTTGTCTTGTCTTGTCTTGTCATGTCATGCCATGTCATACGTGTGTTGTGTTGTTTTGTCTTGTCTTGTCTTGTCTTGTCCTGTCCTGTCGTGTGTTGTGTTGTTTTGTCTTGTCTTGTGTTGTTTTGTCGTGTCATGTCTTGTCTTGTCTTGTCCTGTCCTGTCGTGTGTTGTGTTGTTTTGTCTTGTCTTGTCTTGTCATGTCATGTCATGTCGTGTCTTGTGTTGCTTTGTCTTGTCTTGTCTTGTCTTGTCTTGTCTTGTCATGTCTTGTCTTGTCTTGTCTTGTATTGTCTTGTCTTGTCTTGTCTTGTTTTGTCTTGTCTTGTCTTGTCTTGTCTTGTCTTGTCATGTCTTGTCTTGTCTTGTATTGTCTTGTCTTGTCTTGTCTTGTCTTGTCTTGTCTTGTCTTGTCATGTCTTGTCTTGTCTTGTATTGTCTTGTCTTGTCTTGTCATGTCATGTAATGTCATGTCGTGTGTTATGTTGTTTTGTCTTGTCTTGTCTAGTCTTGTCTTGTCTTGTCTTGTCTTGTCTTGTCATGTCTTGTCTTGTCTTGTCTTGTCTTGTCTTGTGATGTCATGTCGTGTGTTGTGTTGTGTTGTTTTGTTTTGTCTTGTCTTGTCTTGTCTTCTCCTTGTCTTGTCTAGTCTTGTCTTGTCTTGTCTTGTCTTTTCTTGTCTTGTCATGTCGTGTGTTGTGTTGTTTTGTCTTGTCTTGTTGTGTATTGTCATGTCTTTTATTGTCTTGTCTTGTCTTGTTTTGTCATGTAATGTCATGTCGTGTGATGTGTTGTTTTGTCTTGTCTTGTCTTCTCCTTGTCTTGTCTAGTCTTGTCTTGTCTTGTCTTGTCTTGTCTTGTGTTGCTTTGTCTTGTCTTGTCATGTCGTGTGTTGTGTTGTTTTGTCTTGTCTTGTTGTGTATTGTCATGTCTTTTATTGTCTTGTCTTGTCTTGTCATGTCATGTAATGCCATGTCGTGTGTTATGTTGTTTTGTCTTGTCTTGTCTAGTCTTGTCTTGTCTTGTCTTGTCTTGTCTTGTCTTGTCTTGTCTTGTCTTGTCTTGTCTTGTCTTGTCTTGTCTTGTCTTGTCTTGTCTTGTCTTGTCTTGTCTTGTCTTGTCTTGTCTTGTCTTGTCATGTCTTATATTGTCTTGTCTTGTCTTGTCATATCGTGTGTTGTGATGTTTTGTCTTGTCTTGTTGTGTATTGTCATGTCTTATATTGTCTTGTCTTGTCTTGTCTTGTCTTGCGATGTCATGTCGTGTGTTGTGTTGTTTTGTCTTGTCTTGTTTTGTCTTGTCCTGTCTTGTCTTGTCATGTCATGTCATGTGTTGTGTTGTGTTGTTTTGTCTTGTCTTGTCTTGTCTTGTCTTGTCATGTCGTGTGTTGTGTTGTTTTGTCTTGTCATGTCGTGTCATGTCATGTGTTGTGTTGTTTTGTCTTGTTTTGTCTTGTCTTGGCTTGTTTTGTCTTGTCTTGTCTTGTCTTGTCATGTCGTGTGTTGTGTTGTTTTGTCTTGTCTTGTCTTGTCTTGTCATGTCGTGTGTTGTGTTGTTTTGTCTTGTCATGTCTTATATTGTCTTGTCTTGTGATGTCATGTCGTGTGTTGTGTTGTTTTGTCTTGTATTGTCTTGTCTTGTTTTGTCTTGTTTTGTCTTGTCATGTCATGTCATACGTGTGTTGTGTTGTTTTGTCTTGTCTTATTTTGTCTTGTCATGTCTTATCTTGTCTTGTCTTGTCTTGTCTTGTAATGTATTGTCATGTCTTATATTGTCTTGTCTTGTCATGTCATATCATGTCGTGTGTTGTGTTGTTTTGTCTTGTCATGTATTGTCTTGTCTTGTTTTTTTTTTGTCTTGTCCTGTCATGTCATGTCATGTGTTGTGTTGTTTTGTCTTGTCTTGTCTTGTATTGTATTGTCTTGTCTTGTCTTGTCTTGTCTTGTCTTGTATTGTATTGTCTTGTCTTGTCTTGTCTTGTCTTGTCTTGTCTTGTCTTGTCTTGTCTTGTCTTGTCTTGTCTTGTCTTGTCTTGTCTTGTCTTGTCTTGTCTTGTCTTGTCTTGTCTTGTCTTGTCTTGTCTTGTCTTGTCTTGTCTTGTCTTGTCTTGTCTTGTCTTGTCTTGTCTTGTCTTGTCTTGTCTTGTCTTGTCTTGTCTTGTCTTGTCTTGTCTTGTCATGTGATGTCATGTCACGTGGTGTGTTGTGTTGTCTTGTCTTGTCATGTCTTGTCTTGTCTTGTCATGTCGTGTGTTGTGTTGTTTTGTCTTGTCTTGTCTTATATTGTCTTCTCTTGTCTTGTGATGTCATGTCGTGTGTTGTGTTGTTTTGTCTTGTTTTGTCTTGTCCTGTCTTGTCTTGTCATGTCATGTCATGTGTTGTGTTGTGTTGTTTTGTCTTGTCTTGTCTTGTCTTGTCTTGTCTTGTCTTGCCTTATCTTGCCTTGTCTTGTCTTGTCTGGTCTTTTCTTGTCTTGTCTTGTCTTGTCATGTCTTGTCTTGTCTTGTTTTGTCTTGTCTTGTATTGTCTTGTTTTCTCATGTAATGTCATGTCGTGTGTTGTGTTGTTTTGTCTTGTCTTGTGTTGTTTTGTCTTGTCTTGTCATGTCATGTTATGTCGTGTCTTGTGTTGCTTTGTCTTGTCTTGTCTTGTCTTGTCATGTCGTGTGTTGTGTTGTTTTGTCTTGTCTTGTCATGTCATGTCTTGTCTTGTCTTGTCTTGTTTTGTCTTGTCATGTCTTGTCTTGCCTTGTCTTGTCTTGTCTTGTCTTGTCTTGTCATGTCATGTCTTGTCATGTCGTGCGTTGTGTTGTTTTGTCTTGTCTTGTTTTGTCTTGTCATGTCATGTCTTGTCTTGTCTTGTCTTGTCTTGTCTTGTCATGTCTTGTCTTGTCTTGTCTTGTCTTGTCTTGTCTTGTTTTGTCTTGTCTTGTCTTCTCCTTGTCTTGTCTAGTCTTGTCTTGTCTTGTCTTGTCTTGTCATGTCGTGTGTTGTGTTGTTTTGTCTTGTCTTGTCTTGTCTTGTCTTGTGATGCCATGTCGTGTGTTGTGTTGTGTTGTTTTGTCTTGTCTTGTCTTGTCTTGTCTTGTCTTGCCTTATCTTGCCTTGTCTTGTCTTGTCTGGTCTTGTCTTGTCTTGTCTTGTCTTGTCTTGTCTTGTCATGTCATGTCGTATGTTGTGTTGTTTTGTCTTGTGCTGCTTTGCCTGTCTTGTCTTGTCTTGTCTTGTCATGTCGTGTGTTGTGTTGTTTTGTTTTGTCTTGTTGTGTATTGTCATGTCTTATATTGTCTTGTCTTGTCTTGTCATGTCATGTCATGTCGTGTGTTATGTTGTGTTGTCTTGTCTTGTCTTGTCTTGTCTTGTCTTGTCTTGTCTTGTCTTGTCTTGTCTTGTCTTGTCTTGTCATGTCATGTCATGTCTTGTCATGTCGTGCGTTGTGTTGTTTTGTCTTGTCTTGTTTTGTCTTGTCATGTCATGTCTTGTCTTGTCTTGTCTTGTCTTGTCATGTCTTGTCTTGTCTTGTCTTGTCTTGTCTTGTCTTGTCTTGTCTTGTCTTGTCTTGTCTTGTCTTGTCTTGTCTTGTCTTGTCTTGTCTTGTCTTGTCTTGTCTTGTCTTGTCTTGTCTTGTCTTGTCTTGTCTTGTCTTGTCTTGTCTTGTCTTGTCTTGTCTTGTCTTGTCTTGTCTTGTCTGGTTTTGTCTTGTCTTGTCTTGTCTTGTCTTGTCTTGTCTTGTCTTGTCTTGTCTTGTCTTGTGATGTCATGTCGTGTGTCGTGTTGTTTTGTCTTGTCTTGTTTTGTCTTGTCATGTCATGTCTTGTCTTGTCATGTCTTGTCTTGTCTTGTCTTGTCTTGTCTTGTCTTGTCTTGTCTTGTCTTGTCTTGTCTTGTCTTGTCTTGTCTTGTCTTGTCTTGTCTTGTCATGTCTTGTCTTGTCTTGTCTTGTCTTGTCTTGTCTTGTCTTGTCTTGTCTTGTCTTGTCTTGTCTTGTCTTGTCTTGTCTTGTCTTGTCTTGTCTTGTCTTGTCTTGTCTTGTCTTGTCTTGTCTTGTCTTGTCTTGTCTTGTCTTGTCTTGTCTTGTCTTGTCTTGTCTTGTCTTGTCTTGTCTTGTCTTGTCTTGTCTTGTCTTGTCTTGTCTTGTCTTGTCTTGTCTTGTCTTGTCTTGTCTTGTCTTGTCTTGTCTTGTCTTGTCTTGTCTTGTCTTGTCTTGTCTTGTCTTGTCTTGTCTTGTCTTGTCTTGTCTTGTCTTGTCTTGTCTTGTCTTGTCTTGTCTTGTCTTGTCTTGTCTTGTCTTGTCTTGTCTTGTCTTGTCTTGTCTTGTCTTGTCTTGTCTTGTCTTGTCTTGTCTTGTCTTGTCTTGTCTTGTCTTGTCTTGTCTTGTCTTGTCTTGTCTTGTCTTGTCTTGTCTTGTCTTGTCTTGTCTTGTCTTGTCTTGTCTTGTCTTGTCTTGTCTTGTCTTGTCTTGTCTTGTCTTGTCTTGTCTTGTCTTGTCTTGTCTTGTCTTGTCTTGTCTTGTCTTGTCTTGTCTTGTCTTGTCTTGTCTTGTCTTGTCTTGTCTTGTCTTGTCTTGTCTTGTCTTGTCTTGTCTTGTCTTGTCTTGTCTTGTCTTGTCTTGTCTTGTCTTGTCTTGTCTTGTCTTGTCTTGTCTTGTCTTGTCTTGTCTTGTCTTGTCTTGTCTCTTCTTGTCTTGTCTTGTCTTGTCTTGTCTTGTCTTGTCGTGTCTTGTCTTGTCTTGTCTTGTCTTGTCTTATTTTGTCTTGTCTTGTCTTGTCTTGTCTTGTCTTGTCTTGTCTTGTCTTGTCATGTTTTGTCATGTAATGTCATGTCGTGTGTTGTGTTGTTTTGTCTTGTCGTGTCTTCTCCTTGTCTTGTCTTGTCATGTCGTGTGTTGTGTTGTTTTGTCTTGTCATGTCTTATATTGTCTTGTCTTGTCTTGTCTTGTGATGTCATGTCGTGTGTTGTGTTGTTTTGTCTTGTATTGTCTTGTCTTGTCTTGTCTAGTTTTGTCTTGTCTTGTCTTGTTTTGTCTTTTCTTGTCTTGTCTTGTCTTGTCTTGTTTTGTCTTGTCATGTCATGTCTTGTCTTGTCTTGTCTTGTCTTGTCTTGTCTTGTCTTGTCTTGTCTTGTCTTGTCTTGTCTTGTCTTGTCTTGTCTTGTTTTGTCTTGTCTTGTCTTATCTTGTCTTGTCTTGTCTTGTCTTGTCTTGTCTTGTCTTGTGATGTCATGTCGTGTGTCGTGTTGTTTTGTCTTGTCTTGTTTTGTCTTGTCATGTCATGTCTTGTCTTGTCTTGTCTTGTCTTGTCTTGTCTTGTCTTGTCTTGTCTTGTCTTGTCTTGTCTTGTGTTGTCTTGTCTTGTCTTGTTGTGTATTGTCATGTCTTATATTGTCTTGTCTTGTTTTGTCTTGTCATGTCATGTCTTGTCTTGTCTTGTCTTGTCATGTTTTGTCATGTAATGTCATGTCGTGTGTTGTGTTGTCTTGTCTTGTCTTGTCTTGTCTTGTCTTGTCTTGTCTTATTTTGTCTTGTCTTGTCTTGTCTTGTCTTGTCTTGTCATGTTTTGTCATGTAATGTCATGTCGTGTGTTGTGTTGTTTTGTCTTGTCGTGTCTTCTCCTTGTCTTGTCTTGTCATGTCGTGTGTTGTGTTGTTTTGTCTTGTCATGTCTTATTTTGTCTTGTCTTGTCTTGTCTTGTGATGTCATGTCGTGTGTTGTGTTGTTTTGTCTTGTATTGTCTTGTCTTGTCTTGTCATGTCTTATATTGTCTTGTCTTGTCTTGTTTTGTGTTGTGATGTCATGTCGTGTGTTGTGTTGTTTTGTCTTGTCTTGTCTTGTCTTGTCCTGTCCTGTCCTGTCTTGTCTTGTCTTGCCTTGTCTTGTCTTGTCTCGTCTTGTCTTGTCTTCTCCTGTCCTGACGTGTGTTGTGTTGTTTTGTCTTGTCATGTCTTGTCTTGTCTTGACTTGTCTTGTCTTGTCTTGTCTTGTCTTGTCTTGTCTTGTCATGTCTTGTCTTGTCTTGTATTGTCTTGTCTTGTCTTGTTTTGTTTTGTCTTGTCTTGTCTTGTCTTGTCTTGTCATGTCATGCCATGTCATACGTGTGTTGTGTTGTTTTGTCTTGTCTTATTTTGTCTTGTCATGTCTTATCTTGTCTTGTCTTGTCTTGTCTTCTTTTGTCTTGTCTTTTCTTGTCTTGTCTTGTCTTGTCGTGTCTTGTCTTGTCTTGTCTTGTCTTGTCCTGTCCTGTCCTGTCTTGTCTTGTCTTGGCATGTCATGTCATGTCATGTCATGTCGTGTGTTGTGTTGTCTTGTCTTGTTTTGTCATGTCTTATCTTGTCTTGTCATGTCATGTCTTGTCTTGTCTTGTCTTGTCTTGTCTTGTCTTGTCATGTCTTGTCTTGTCTTGTCATGTCTTGTCTTGTCTTGTCATGTCTTGTCTTGTCTTGTCTTGTTTTGTCTTGTTTTGTCTTGTCTTGTCTTGTCTTGTCTTGTCTTGTCTTGTCTTGTCTTGTCTTGTCTTGTCTTGTCTTGTCTTGTCTTGTCTTGTCTTGTCTTATCTTGTCTTGTCTTGTCTTGTCTTGTCTTGTCTTGTCTTGTCTTATCTTGTCTTGTCTTGTCTTGTCTTGTCATGTCGTGTGTTGTGTTGTTTTGTCTTGTCTTGTTGTGTATTGTCATGTCTTATATTGTCTTGTCTTGTCTTGTCTTGTCTTGTCTTGTCTTGTCTTGTCTTGACTTGTATTGTATTGTCTTGTCTTGTCTTGTCTTGTCTTGTCTTGTCTTGTCTTGTCTTGTCTTGTCTTGTCTTGTCTTGTCTTGTCTTGTCTTGTCTTGTCTTGTCTTGTCTTGTCTTGTCTTGTCTTGTCTTGTCTTGTCTTGTCTTGTCTTGTCTTGTCTTGTCTTGTCTTGTCTTGTCTTGTCTTGTCTTGTCTTGTTTTGTCTTGTCTTGTCTTGTGTTGCTTTGTCTTGTCTTGTCATGTCGTGTGTTCTGTTGTTTTGTCTTGTCTTGTTGTGTATTGTCATGTCTTTTATTGTCTTGTCTTGTCATGTCATGTAATGTCATGTCGTGTGTTGTGTTGTTTTGTCTTGTCTTGTCTTCTCCTTGTCTTGTCTAGTCTTGTCTTGTCTTGTCTTGTCTTGTCTTGTCTTGTCTTGTCTTGTCTTGTCTTGTCTTGTGTTGCTTTGTCTTGTCTTGTCATGTCGTGTGTTGTGTTGTTTTGTCTTGTCTTGTTGTGTATTGTCATGTCTTTTATTGTCTTGTCTTGTCTTGTCATGTCATGTAATGTCATGTCGTGTGTTATGTTGTTTTGTCTTGTCTTGTCTTCTCCTTGTCTTGTCTAGTCTTGTCTTTTCTTGTCTTGTCTTGTCTTGTCTTGTCTTGTGTTGTCTTGTCTTGTCTTGTCTTGTCTTGTGTTGCTTTGTCTTGTCTTGTCATGTCGTGTGTTGTGTTGTTTTGTCTTGTCTTGTTGTGTATTGTCATGTCTTTTATTGTCTTGTCTTGTCTTGTCATGTCATATCATGTCATGTCGTGTCTTGTGTTGCTTTGTCTTGTCTTGTCATGTCGTGTGTTGTGTTGTTTTGTCTTGTCTTGTTGTGTATTGTCATGTCTTATATTGTCTTGTCTTGTCATGTCATGTCATGTCATGTCATGTCGTGTGTTGTGTTGTTTAGTGTTGTTTTGTCTTGTCATGTCTTGTCTTGTCTTGTCTTGTCTTGTCTTGTCTTGTCTTGTCTTGTCTTGTCTTGTCTTGTCGTGTCTTGTCTTGTCTTGTCTTGTCTTGTCTTGTCTTGTCTTGTCTTGTCTTGTCTTGTCTTGTACGTGTATTGTGTTGTTTTGTCTTGTCTTATTTTGTCTTGTCATGTCTTATCTTGTCTTGTCTTGTCTTGTCTTCTATTGTCTTGTCTTTTCTTGTCTTGTCTTGTCTTGTCGTGTCTTGTCTTGTCTTGTCTTGTCTTGTCCTGTCCTGTCCTGTCTTGTCTTGTCTTGGCATGTCATGTCATGTCATGTCATGTCGTGTGTTGTGTTGTCTTGTCTTGTTTTGTCATGTCTTATCTTGTCTTGTCATGTCATGTCTTGTCTTGTCTTGTCTTGTCTTGTCTTGTCTTGTCATGTCTTGTCTTGTCTTGTCATGTCTTGTCTTGTCTTGTCATGTCTTGTCTTGTCTTGTCTTGTTTTGTCTTGTTTTGTCTTGTCTTGTCTTGTCTTGTCTTGTCTTGTCTTGTCTTGTCTTGGCTTGTCTTGTCTTGTCTTGTCTTGTCTTGACTTGTATTGTCTTGTCTTGTTTGTCTTGTCTTGTCTTGTCTTGTCTTGTCTTGTCTTGTCTTGTCTTGTCTTGTCTTGTCTTGTCTTGTCTTGTCTTGACTTGTATTGTCTTGTCTTGTTTGTCTTGTCTTGTCTTGTCTTGTCTTGTCTTGTCTTGTCTTGTCTTGTCTTGTCTTGTCTTGTCTTGTCTTGTCTTGTCTTGTCTTGTCTTGTCTTGTCTTGTCTTGTCTTGTCTTGTCTTGTTTTGTCTTGTCTTGTCTTGTGTTGCTTTGTCTTGTCTTGTCATGTCGTGTGTTCTGTTGTTTTGTCTTGTCTTGTTGTGTATTGTCATGCCTTTTATTGTCTTGTCTTGTCATGTCATGTAATGTCATGTCGTGTGTTGTGTTGTTTTGTCTTGTCTTGTCTTCTCCTTGTCTTGTCTAGTCTTGTCTTGTCTTGTCTTGTCTTGTCTTGTCTTGTCTTGTCTTGTCTTGTCTTGTCTTGTGTTGCTTTGTCTTGTCTTGTCATGTCGTGTGTTGTGTTGTTTTGTCTTGTCTTGTTGTGTATTGTCATGTCTTATATTGTCTTGTCTTGTCATGTCATGTCATGTCATGTCATGTCGTGTGTTGTGTTGTTTAGTGTTGTTTTGTCTTGTCATGTCTTGTCTTGTCTTGTCTTGTCTTGTCTTGTCTTGTCGTGTCTTGTCTTGTCTTGTCTTGTCTTGTCTTGTCTTGTCTTGTCTTGTCTTGTCTTGTCTTGTCTTGTCTTGTCTTGTCTTGTCTTGTCTTGTCTTGTCTTGTCTTGTCTTGTCTTGTCTTGTCTTGTCTTGTCTTGTCTTGTCTTGTCTTGTCTTGTCTTGTCTTGTCTTGTCTTGTCTTGTCTTGTCTTGTCTTGTCTTGTCTTGTCTTGTCTTGTCTTGTCTTGTCTTGTCTTGTCTTGTCTTGTCTTGTCTTGTCTTGTCTTGTCTTATTTTGTCTTGTCTTGTCTTGTCTTGTCTTGTCATGTTTTGTCATGTAATGTCATGTCGTGTGTTGTGTTGTTTTGTCTTGTCGTGTCTTCTCCTTGTCTTGTCTTGTCATGTCGTGTGTTGTGTTGTTTTGTCTTGTCATGTCTTATTTTGTCTTGTCTTGTCTTGTCTTGTGATGTCATGTCGTGTGTTGTGTTGTTTTGTCTTGTATTGTCTTGTCTTGTCTTGTCATGTCTTATATTGTCTTGTCTTGTCTTGTCTTGTGTTGTGATGTCATGTCGTGTGTTGTGTTGTTTTGTCTTGCCTTGTCTTGTCTTGTCTTGTCCTGTCCTGTCCTGTCTTGTCTTGTCTTGTCTTGTCTTGTCTTGTCTTGTCTTGTCTCGTCTTGTCTTGTCTTCTTCTGTCCTGACGTGTGTTGTGTTGTTTTGTCTTGTCTTGTGTTGTTTTGTCGTGTCATGTCTTGTCTTGTCTTGTCTTGTCCTGTCCTGTCGTGTGTTGTGTTGTTTTGTCTTGTCTTGTGTTGTTTTGTCGTGTCATGTCTTGTCTTGTCTTGTCCTGTCCTGTCGTGTGTTGTGTTGTTTTGTCTTGTCTTGTCTTGTCATGTCATGTCATGTCGTGTCTTGTGTTGCTTTGTCTTGTCTTGTCTTGTCTTGTCATGTCGTGTGTTGTGTTGTTTTGTCTTGTCATGTCTTGTCTTGTCATGTCACGTCGTGTGTTGTGTTGTTTTGTCTTGTCTTGTCTTGTCTTGTCTTGTCTTGTCTTGTCTTGTCTTGTCTTGTCTTGTCTTGTCTTGTCTTGTCTTGTCTTGTCTTGTCTTGTATTGTCTTGTCTTGTTTTGTCTTGTCTTGTCTTGTCGTGTCTTGTCATGTCATACCATGTCATACGTGTGTTGTGTTGTTTTGTCTTGTCTTATTTTGTCTAGTCATGTCTTATCTTGTCTTGTCTTGTCTTGTCTTCTATTGTCTTGTCTTTTCTTGTCTTGTCTTGTCTTGTCTTGTCGTGTCTTGTCTTGTCCTGTCCTGTCCTGTCTTGTCTTGTCTTGGCATGTCATGTCCTGTCATGTCGTGTGTTGTGTTGTCTTGTCTTGTTTTGTCATGTCTTATCTTGTCTTGTCATGTCTTGTCATGTCATGTCTTGTCTTGTCTTGTCTTGTCTTGTCTTGTCTTGTCTTGTCTTGTCTTGTCTTGTCTTGTCTTGTCTTGTCTTGTCATGTCTTGTCTTGTCTTGTCTTGTCATGTCTTATATTGTCTTGTCTTGTCTTGTCTTGTCTTGTCTTGTCTTGTCTTGTCTTGTCTTGTCTTGTCTTGTCTTGTCTTGTCTTGTCTTGTCTTGTCTTGTCTTGTCTTGTCTTGTCATGTCTTGTCATGTCATTTCGTATGTTGTGTTGTTTTGTCTTGTGCTGCTTTGTCCTGTCTTGTCTTGTCTTGTCTTGTCATGTCGTGTGTTGTGTTGTGTTGTCTTGTCTTGTTGTGTATTGTCATGTCTTATATTGTCTTGTCTTGTCTTGTCTTGTCTTGTCTTGTCATGTCATGTCATGTCGTGTGTTGTGTTGTCTTGTTTTGTCTTGTCATGTCATGTCATGTCTTGTCTTGTCTTGTCTTGTCTTGTTTTGTCTTGTCATGTCTTGTCTTGTCTTGTCATGTCTTGTCTTGACTTGACTTGTCTTGTCTTGTCTTGTCTTGTCTTGTCTTGTCTTGTCTTGTCTTGTCTTGTCTTGTCTTGTCTTGTCTTGTCTTGTCTTGTCTTGTCTTGTCTTGTCTTGTCTTGTCTTGTCTTGTCTTGTCTTGTCTTGTCTTGTCTTGTCTTGTCTTGTCTTGTCTTGTCTTGTCTTGTCTTGTCTTGTCTTGTCTTGTCTTGTCTTGTCTTGTCTTGTCTTGTCTTGTCTTGTCTTGTCTTGTCTTGTCTTGTCTTGTCTTGTCTTGTCTTGTCTTGTCTTGTCTTGTCTTGTCTTGTCTTGTCTTGTCTTGTCTTGTCTTGTTTTATGTTGTCTTGTCTTGTTTTGTCATGTAATGTCATGTCGTGTGTTGTGTTGTTTTGTCTTGTATTGTCTTGTCTTGTCTTGTCATGTCTTATATTGTCTTGTCTTGTCTTGTCTTGTGTTGTGATGTCATGTCGTGTGTTGTGTTGTTTTGTCTTGTCTTGTCTTGTCCTGTCCTGTCCTGTCTTGTCTTGTCTTGTCTTGTCTTGTCTTGTCTCGTCTTGTCTTGTCTTCTCCTGTCCTGACGTGTGTTGTGTTGTTTTGTCTTGTCTTGTTTTGTCTTGTCTTGCTTTGTCTTGTCATGTCTTATCTTGTCTTGTCTTGTCATGTCATGTCATGTCGTGTGTTGTGTTGTCTTGTTTTGTCTTGTCATGTCATGTCTTGTCTTGTCTTGTCTTGTCTTGTCCTGTCCTGTCGTGTGTTGTGTTGTTTTGTCTTGTCTTGTCTTGTCATGTCATGTCATGTCGTGTCTTGTGTTGCTTTGTCTTGTCTTGTCTTGTCTTGTCTTGTCATGTCGTGTGTTGTGTTGTTTTGTCTTGTCATGTCTTGTCTTCTCCTGTCCTGACGTGTGTTGTGTTATTTTGTCTTGTCTTGTTTTGTCTTGTCTTGCTTTGTCTTGTCATGTCTTATCTTGTCTTGTCTTGTCATGTCATGTCATGTCGTGTGTTGTGTTGTCTTGTTTTGTCTTGTCATGTCATGTCATGTCTTGTCTTGTCTTGTCTTGTCTTGTCCTGTCCTGTCGTGTGTTGTGTTGTTTTGTCTTGTCTTGTCTTGTCATGTCATGTCATGTCGTGTCTTGTGTTGCTTTGTCTTGTCTTGTCTTGTCTTGTCTTGTCTTGTCTTGTCATGTCGTGTGTTGTGTTGTTTTGTCTTGTCATGTCTTGTCTTGTCATGTCATGTCGTGTGTTGTGTTGTTTTGTCTTGTCTTGTTTTGTCTTGTCATGTCTTGTTTTGACTTGTCTTGTCTTGTCTTGTCTTGTCTTGTCTTGTCTTGTCTTGTCTTGTCTTGTCTTGTCTTGTCTTGTCTTGTCTTGTCTTGTCTTGTCTTGTCTTGTCTTGTCTTGTCTTGTCTTGTCATGTCTTGTCTTGTCTTGTCTTGTATTGTCTTGTCTTGTCTTGTTTTGTCTTGTCTTGTCTTGTCTTGTCTTGTCATGTCATGCCATGTCATACGTGTGTTGTGTTGTTTTGTCTTGTCTTATTTTGTCTTGTCATGTCTTATCTTGTCTTGTCTTGTCTTGTCTTCTATTGTCTTGTCTTTTCTTGTCTTGTCTTGTCTTGTCTTGTCGTGTCTTGTCTTGTCCTGTCCTTTCCTGTCTTGTCTTGTCTTGTCTTGTCTTGTCTTGTCTTGTCTTGGCTTGTCTTGTCTTGTCTTGTCTTGTCTTGTCTTGTCTTGTCTTGTCTTGTCTTGTCTTGTCTTGTCTTGTCTTGTCTTGTCTTGTCTTGTCTTGTCTTGTCTTGTCTTGTCTTGTCTTGTCTTGTCTTGTCTTGTCTTGTCTTGTTTTGTCTTGTCTTGTCTTGTTTTGTCATGTAATGTCATGTCGTGTGTTGTGTTGTTTTGTCTTGTCTTGCCTTCTCCTTGTCTTGTCTTGTCATGTCGTGTGTTGTGTTGTTTTGCCTTGTCTTGTCTTATATTGTCTTGTCTTGTCTTGTGATGTCATGTCGTGTGTTGTGTTGTTTTGTCTTGTCTTGTCCTGTCTTGTCTTGTCATGTCATGTCATGTGTTGTGTTGTGTTGTTTTGTCTTGTCTTGTCTTGTCTTGTCTTGTCTTGTCTTGTCTTGTCTTGTCTTGCCTTATCTTGCCTTGTCTTGTCTTGTCTGGTCTTGTCTTGTCTTGTCTTGTCTTGTCTTGTCTTGTCTTGTCATGTCTTGTCTTGTCTTGTTTTGTCTTGTCTTGTATTGTCTTGTTTTCTCATGTAATGTCATGTCGTGTGTTGCGACATGTCATGTCATGTCGTGTCTTGTATTGCTTTGTCTTGTCTTGTCTTGTCATGTCGTGTGTTGTGTTGTTTTGTCTTGTCTTGTTGTGTATTGTCATGTCTTATATTGTCTTGTCTTGTCTTGTCTTGTCATGTCATGTCATGTCGTGTGTTGTGTTGTTTTGTCTTGTCTTGTTTTGTCTTGTCATGTCATGTCTTGTCTTGTCTTGTCTTGTCTTGTTTTGTCTTGTCATGTCTTGTCTTGTCTTGTCTTGTCTCGTCTTGTCTAGGCTTGTCTTGTCTTGTCTTGTCTTGTCTTGTCTTGTGTTGCTTTGTCTTGTCTTGTCATGTCGTGTGTTGTGTTGTTTTGTCTTGTCTTGTTGTGTATTGTCATGTCTTTTATTGTCTTGTCTTGTCTTGTCATGTCATGTATTGTCATGTCGTGTGTTGTGTTGTTTTGTCTTGTCTTGTCTTCTCCTTGTCTTGTCTAGTCTTGTCTGGTCTTGTCTTGTCTTGTCTTGTCTTGTCATGTCGTGTGTTGTGTTGTTTTGTCTTGTCTTGTTGTGTATTGTCATGTCTTTTATTGTCTTGTCTTGTCTTGTCATGTCATGTAATGTCATGTCGTGTGTTATGTTGTTTTTTCTTGTCTTGTCTTCTCCTTGTCTTGTCTAGTCTTGTCTTGTCTTGTCTTGTCTTGTCTTCTCCTTGTCTTGTCTAGTCTTGTCTTGTCTTGTCTTGTCTTGTCTTGTCTTGTCTTGTCTTGTCTTGTCTTGTCTTGTCTTGTCTTGTCTTGTCTTGTCTTGTCTTGTCTTGTCTTGTCTTGTCTTGTCTTGTCTTGTCTTGTCTTGTCTTGTCTTGTCTTGTCTTGTCTTGTCTTGTCTTGTCTTGTCTTGTCATGTCTTATATTGTCTTGTCTTGTCTTGTCATGTCGTGTGTTGTGTTGTTTTGTCCTGTCTTGTTGTGTATTGTCATGTCTTATATTGTCTTGTCTTGTCTTGTCATGTCATGTCATGTCATGTCGTGTGTTGTGTTGTTTTGTCTTGTCTTGTCTTCTCCTTGTCTTGTCTAGTCTTGTCTGGTCTTGTCTTGTCTTGTCTTGTGTTGCTTTGTCTTGTCTTGTCATGTCATGTGTTGCGTTGTGTTGTTTTGTCTTGTCTTGTTATGTCATGTCATGTCGTGTCTTGTGTTGCTTTGTCTTGTCTTGTCATGTCGTGTGTTGTGTTGTTTTGTCTTGTCATGTCTTATATTGTCTTGTCTTGTCTTGTCTTGTGATGTCATGTCGTGTGTTGTGTTGTTTTGTCTTGTATTGTCTTGTCTTGTCTAGTCTTGTTTTGTCTTGTCTTGTCTTGTCTTGTCTTGTCTTGTCTTGTCTTGTCTTGTCTTGTCTTGTCATGTCATGTCATGTCATACGTGTGTTGTGTTGTTTTGTCTTGTCTTATTTTGTCTTGTCATGTCTTATCTTGTCTCGTCTTGTCTTGTCTTGTATTGTCTTGTCTTTTCTTGTCTTGTCTTGTCTTGTCTTGTCTTGTCGTGTCTTGTCTTGTCTTGTCTTGTCTTGTCTTGTCTTGTCCTGTCCTGTCCTGTCTTGTCTTGTCATGTCATGTCATGTCATGTCATGTCGTGTGTTGTGTTGTTTTGTCTAGTCTTGTCTTGTCTTGTCCTGTCCTGTCCTGCCCTGTCCTGTCCTGTCCTGTCTTGTCTTGTCTTGTCTTGTCTTGTCTCGTCTTGTCTTGTCTTGTCTTCTCCTGTCCTGACGTGTGTTGTGTTGTTTTGTCTTGTCTTGTTTTGTCTTGTCTTGCTTTGTCTTGTCATGTCTTATCTTGTCTTGTCTTGTCATGTCGTGTGTTGTGTTGTTTTGTCTTGTCATGTCTTGTCTTGTCTTTTCTTGTCATGTCGTGTGTTGTGTTGTTTTGCCTTGTCTTGTATTGTCTTGTCTTGTCTTGTTTTGTCTTGTCTTGTCTTGTCTTGTCTTGTTTTGTCATGTCATGTCATGTCGTGTGTTGTGTTGTCTTGTTTTGTCTTGTCATGTCATGTCATGTCTTGTCTTGTCTTGTCTTGTCTTGTCCTGTCCTGTCGTGTGTTGTGTTGTTTTGTCTTGCCTTGTCTTGTCATGTCATGTCATGTCGTGTCTTGTGTTGCTTTGTCTTGTCTTGTCTTGTCTTGTCTTGTCTTGTCATGTCGTGTGTTGTGTTGTTTTGTCTTGTCATGTCTTGTCTTGTCATGTCATGTCGTGTGTTGTGTTGTTTTGTCTTGTCTTGTTTTGTCTTGTCTTGTCTTGCCTTATCTTGCCTTGTCTTGTCTTGTCTGGTCTTGTCTTGTCTTGTCTTGTCTTGTCTTGTCTTGTCATGTCTTGTCTTGTCTTGTTTTGTCTTGTCTTGTATTGTCTTGTTTTCTCATGTAATGTCATGTCGTGTGTTGCGACATGTCATGTCATGTCGTGTCTTGTGTTGCTTTGTCTTGTCTTGTCATGTCATGTCGTGTGTTGTGTTGTTTTGTCTTGTCTTGCATTGTCTTGTCATGTCTTATCTTGTCTTGTCTTGTCATGTCGTGTGTTGTGTTGTTTTGTCTTGTCATGTCTTGTCTTGTCTTGTCTTGTCATGTCTTGTCTTGTCTTGTCTTGTCTTGTCTTGTCTTGTCTTGTCTTGTCTTGTCTTGTCTTGTCCTGTCCTGTCCTGTCTTGTCTTGTCATGTCATGTCATGTCCTGTCCTGTCGTGTGTTGTGTTGTTTTGTCTTGTCTTGTCTTGTCATGTCATGTCATGTCGTGTCTTGTGTTGCTTTGTCTTGTCTTGTCTTGTCTTGTCTTGTCTTGTCTTGTCATGTCGTGTGTTGTGTTGTTTTGCCTTGTCTTGTATTGTCTTGTCTTGTCTTGTTTTGTCTTGTCTTGTCTTGTCTTGTCTTGTCATGTCATGCCATGTCATACGTGTGTTGTGTTGTTTTGTCTTGTCTTGTCTTGTCTTGTCCTGTCCTATCGTGTGTTGTGTTGTTTTGTCTTGTCTTGTCTTGTCCTGTCCTATCTTGTCTTGTCTTGTCTTGTCATGTCATGTCATGTCATGTCATGTCGTGTGTTGTGTTGTCTTGTTTTGTCATGTCTTATCTTGTCTTGTCTTGTCATGTCATGTCATGTGTTGTGTTGTGTTGTTTTGTCTTGTCTTGTCTTGTCTTGTCTTGTCTTGTCTTGTCTTGTCTTGTCTTGTCTTGTCTTGTCATGTCTTGTCTTGTCTTGTATTGTCTTGTCTTGTTTTGTTTTGTTTTGTCTTGTCTTGTCATGTCATGTCGTGTGTTGTGTTGTTTTGTCTTGTCTTGTTGTGTATTGTCATGTCTTATATTGTCTTGTCTTGTCTTGTCTTGTCATGTCATGTCGTGTGTTGTGTTGTCTTGTTTTGTCTTGTCATGTCATGTCATGTCTTGTCTTGTCTTGTCTTGTCCTGTCCTGTCGTGTGTTGTGTTGTTTTGTCTTGTCTTGTCTTGTCATGTCATGTCATGTCGTGTCTTGTGTTGCTTTGTCTTGTCTTGTCTTGTCTTGTCTTGTCTTGTCTTGTCTTGTCTTGTCATGTCGTGTGTTGTGTTGTTTTGTCTTGTCATGTCTTGTCTTCTCCTGTCCTGACGTGTGTTGTGTTGTTTTGTCTTGTCTTGTTTTGTCTTGTCTTGCTTTGTCTTGTCATGTCTTATCTTGTCTTGTCTTGTCATGTCATGTCATGTCGTGTGTTGTGTTGTCTTGTTTTGTCTTGTCATGTCATGTCATGTCTTGTCTTGTCTTGTCTTGTCTTGTCCTGTCCTGTCGTGTGTTGTGTTGTTTTGTCTTGTCTTGTCTTGTCATGTCATGTCATGTCGTGTCTTGTGTTGCTTTGTCTTGTCTTGTCTTGTCTTGTCTTGTCATGTCGTGTGTTGTGTTGTTTTGTCTTGTCATGTCTTGTCTTGTCATGTCATGTCGTGTGTTGTGTTGTTTTGTCTTGTCTTGTTTTGTCTTGTCATGTCTTGTCTTGACTTGTCTTGTCTTGTCTTGTCTTGTCTTGTCTTGTCTTGTCTTGTCTTGTCTTGTCTTGTCTTGTCTTGTCTTGTCTTGTCTTGTCTTGTCTTGTCTTGTCTTGTCTTGTCTTGTCTTGTCTTGTCTTGTCTTGTCTTGTCTTGTCTTGTCATGTCATGCCATGTCATACGTGTGTTGTGTTGTTTTGTCTTGTCTTGTCTTGTCTTGTCCTGTCCTGTCGTGTGTTGTGTTGTTTTGTCTTGTCTTGTGTTGTTTTGTCGTGTCATGTCTTGTCTTGTCTTGTCCTGTCCTGTCGTGTGTTGTGTTGTTTTGTCTTGTCTTGTCTTGTCATGTCATGTCATGTCGTGTCTTGTGTTGCTTTGTCTTGTCTTGTCTTGTCTTGTCTTGTCTTGTCATGTCTTGTCTTGTCTTGTCTTGTATTGTCTTGTCTTGTCTTGTCTTGTTTTGTCTTGTCTTGTCTTGTCTTGTCTTGTCTTGTCATGTCTTGTCTTGTCTTGTATTGTCTTGTCTTGTCTTGTCTTGTCTTGTCTTGTCTTGTCTTGTCATGTCTTGTCTTGTCTTGTATTGTCTTGTCTTGTCTTGTCATGTCATGTAATGTCATGTCGTGTGTTATGTTGTTTTGTCTTGTCTTGTCTAGTCTTGTCTTGTCTTGTCTTGTCTTGTCTTGTCATGTCTTGTCTTGTCTTGTCTTGTCTTGTCTTGTGATGTCATGTCGTGTGTTGTGTTGTGTTGTTTTGTTTTGTCTTGTCTTGTCTTGTCTTCTCCTTGTCTTGTCTAGTCTTGTCTTGTCTTGTCTTGTCTTTTCTTGTCTTGTCATGTCGTGTGTTGTGTTGTTTTGTCTTGTCTTGTTGTGTATTGTCATGTCTTTTATTGTCTTGTCTTGTCTTGTTTTGTCATGTAATGTCATGTCGTGTGATGTGTTGTTTTGTCTTGTCTTGTCTTCTCCTTGTCTTGTCTAGTCTTGTCTTGTCTTGTCTTGTGTTGCTTTGTCTTGTCTTGTCATGTCGTGTGTTGTGTTGTTTTGTCTTGTCTTGTTGTGTATTGTCATGTCTTTTATTGTCTTGTCTTGTCTTGTCATGTCATGTAATGCCATGTCGTGTGTTATGTTGTTTTGTCTTGTCTTGTCTAGTCTTGTCTTGTCTTGTCTTGTCTTGTCTTGTCTTGTCTTGTCTTGTCTTGTCTTGTCTTGTCTTGTCTTGTCTTGTCTTGTCTTGTCTTGTCTTGTCTTGTCTTGTCTTGTCTTGTCTTGTCTTGTCTTGTCTTGTCATGTCTTATATTGTCTTGTCTTGTCTTGTCATATCGTGTGTTGTGATGTTTTGTCTTGTCTTGTTGTGTATTGTCATGTCTTATATTGTCTTGTCTTGTCTTGTCTTGTCTTGCGATGTCATGTCGTGTGTTGTGTTGTTTTGTCTTGTCTTGTTTTGTCTTGTCCTGTCTTGTCTTGTCATGTCATGTCATGTGTTGTGTTGTGTTGTTTTGTCTTGTCTTGTCTTGTCTTGTCTTGTCATGTCGTGTGTTGTGTTGTTTTGTCTTGTCATGTCGTGTCATGTCATGTGTTGTGTTGTTTTGTCTTGTTTTGTCTTGTCTTGGCTTGTTTTGTCTTGTCTTGTCTTGTCTTGTCATGTCGTGTGTTGTGTTGTTTTGTCTTGTCTTGTCTTGTCTTGTCATGTCGTGTGTTGTGTTGTTTTGTCTTGTCATGTCTTATATTGTCTTGTCTTGTGATGTCATGTCGTGTGTTGTGTTGTTTTGTCTTGTATTGTCTTGTCTTGTTTTGTCTTGTTTTGTCTTGTCATGTCATGTCATACGTGTGTTGTGTTGTTTTGTCTTGTCTTATTTTGTCTTGTCATGTCTTATCTTGTCTTGTCTTGTCTTGTCTTGTAATGTATTGTCATGTCTTATATTGTCTTGTCTTGTCATGTCATATCATGTCGTGTGTTGTGTTGTTTTGTCTTGTCATGTATTGTCTTGTCTTGTTTTTTTTTTTGTCTTGTCCTGTCATGTCATGTCATGTGTTGTGTTGTTTTGTCTTGTCTTGTCTTGTATTGTATTGTCTTGTCTTGTCTTGTCTTGTCTTGTCTTGTATTGTATTGTCTTGTCTTGTCTTGTCTTGTCTTGTCTTGTCTTGTCTTGTCTTGTCTTGTCTTGTCTTGTCTTGTCTTGTCTTGTCTTGTCTTGTCTTGTCTTGTCTTGTCTTGTCTTGTCTTGTCTTGTCTTGTCTTGTCTTGTCTTGTCTTGTCTTGTCTTGTCTTGTCTTGTCTTGTCTTGTCTTGTCTTGTCTTGTCTTGTCTTGTCTTGTCTTGTCTTGTCTTGTCTTGTCTTGTCTTGTCTTGTCTTGTCATGTGATGTCATGTCACGTGGTGTGTTGTGTTGTCTTGTCTTGTCATGTCTTGTCTTGTCTTGTCATGTCGTGTGTTGTGTTGTTTTGTCTTGTCTTGTCTTATATTGTCTTCTCTTGTCTTGTGATGTCATGTCGTGTGTTGTTTTGTCTTGTTTTGTCTTGTCCTGTCTTGTCTTGTCATGTCATGTCATGTGTTGTGTTGTGTTGTTTTGTCTTGTCTTGTCTTGTCTTGTCTTGTCTTGTCTTGCCTTATCTTGCCTTGTCTTGTCTTGTCTGGTCTTTTCTTGTCTTGTCTTGTCTTGTCATGTCTTGTCTTGTCTTGTTTTGTCTTGTCTTGTATTGTCTTGTTTTCTCATGTAATGTCATGTCGTGTGTTGTGTTGTTTTGTCTTGTCTTGTGTTGTTTTGTCTTGTCTTGTCATGTCATGTTATGTCGTGTCTTGTGTTGCTTTGTCTTGTCTTGTCTTGTCTTGTCATGTCGTGTGTTGTGTTGTTTTGTCTTGTCTTGTCATGTCATGTCTTGTCTTGTCTTGTCTTGTTTTGTCTTGTCATGTCTTGTCTTGCCTTGTCTTGTCTTGTCTTGTCTTGTCTTGTCATGTCATGTCTTGTCATGTCGTGCGTTGTGTTGTTTTGTCTTGTCTTGTTTTGTCTTGTCATGTCATGTCTTGTCTTGTCTTGTCTTGTCTTGTCTTGTCATGTCTTGTCTTGTCTTGTCTTGTCTTGTCTTGTCTTGTTTTGTCTTGTCTTGTCTTCTCCTTGTCTTGTCTAGTCTTGTCTTGTCTTGTCTTGTCTTGTCATGTCGTGTGTTGTGTTGTTTTGTCTTGTCTTGTCTTGTCTTGTCTTGTGATGCCATGTCGTGTGTTGTGTTGTGTTGTTTTGTCTTGTCTTGTCTTGTCTTGTCTTGTCTTGCCTTATCTTGCCTTGTCTTGTCTTGTCTGGTCTTGTCTTGTCTTGTCTTGTCTTGTCTTGTCTTGTCATGTCATGTCGTATGTTGTGTTGTTTTGTCTTGTGCTGCTTTGCCTGTCTTGTCTTGTCTTGTCTTGTCATGTCGTGTGTTGTGTTGTTTTGTTTTGTCTTGTTGTGTATTGTCATGTCTTATATTGTCTTGTCTTGTCTTGTCATGTCATGTCATGTCGTGTGTTATGTTGTGTTGTCTTGTCTTGTCTTGTCTTGTCTTGTCTTGTCTTGTCTTGTCTTGTCTTGTCTTGTCTTGTCTTGTCATGTCATGTCATGTCTTGTCATGTCGTGCGTTGTGTTGTTTTGTCTTGTCTTGTTTTGTCTTGTCATGTCATGTCTTGTCTTGTCTTGTCTTGTCTTGTCTTGTCATGTCTTGTCTTGTCTTGTCTTGTCTTGTCTTGTCTTGTCTTGTCTTGTCTTGTCTTGTCTTGTCTTGTCTTGTCTTGTCTTGTCTTGTCTTGTCTTGTCTTGTCTTGTCTTGTCTTGTCTTGTCTTGTCTTGTCTTGTCTTGTCTTGTCTTGTCTTGTCTTGTCTTGTCTTGTCTTGTCTTGTTTTGTCTTGTCTTGTCTTGTCTTGTCTTGTCTTGTCTTGTCTTGTCTTGTCTTGTCTTGTGATGTCATGTCGTGTGTCGTGTTGTTTTGTCTTGTCTTGTTTTGTCTTGTCATGTCATGTCTTGTCTTGTCATGTCTTGTCTTGTCTTGTCTTGTCTTGTCTTGTCTTGTCTTGTCTTGTCTTGTCTTGTCTTGTCTTGTCTTGTCTTGTCTTGTCTTGTCTTGTCTTGTCTTGTCATGTCTTGTCTTGTCTTGTCTTGTCTTGTCTTGTCTTGTCTTGTCTTGTCTTGTCTTGTCTTGTCTTGTCTTGTCTTGTCTTGTCTTGTCTTGTCTTGTCTTGTCTTGTCTTGTCTTGTCTTGTCTTGTCTTGTCTTGTCTTGTCTTGTCTTGTCTTGTCTTGTCTTGTCTTGTCTTGTCTTGTCTTGTCTTGTCTTGTCTTGTCTTGTCTTGTCTTGTCTTGTCTTGTCTTGTCTTGTCTTGTCTTGTCTTGTCTTGTCTTGTCTTGTCTTGTCTTGTCTTGTCTTGTCTTGTCTTGTCTTGTCTTGTCTTGTCTTGTCTTGTCTTGTCTTGTCTTGTCTTGTCTTGTCTTGTCTTGTCTTGTCTTGTCTTGTCTTGTCTTGTCTTGTCTTGTCTTGTCTTGTCTTGTCTTGTCTTGTCTTGTCTTGTCTTGTCTTGTCTTGTCTTGTCTTGTCTTGTCTTGTCTTGTCTTGTCTTGTCTTGTCTTGTCTTGTCTTGTCTTGTCTCTTCTTGTCTTGTCTTGTCTTGTCTTGTCTTGTCTTGTCTTGTCGTGTCTTGTCTTGTCTTGTCTTGTCTTGTCTTATTTTGTCTTGTCTTGTCTTGTCTTGTCTTGTCTTGTCTTGTCTTGTCTTGTCATGTTTTGTCATGTAATGTCATGTCGTGTGTTGTGTTGTTTTGTCTTGTCGTGTCTTCTCCTTGTCTTGTCTTGTCATGTCGTGTGTTGTGTTGTTTTGTCTTGTCATGTCTTATATTGTCTTGTCTTGTCTTGTCTTGTGATGTCATGTCGTGTGTTGTGTTGTTTTGTCTTGTATTGTCTTGTCTTGTCTTGTCTTGTTTTGTCTTGTCTTGTCTTGTTTTGTCTTTTCTTGTCTTGTCTTGTCTTGTCTTGTTTTGTCTTGTCATGTCATGTCTTGTCTTGTCTTGTCTTGTTTTGTCTTGTCTTGTCTTGTCTTGTCTTGTCTTGTCTTGTCTTGTCTTGTCTTGTGATGTCATGTCGTGTGTCGTGTTGTTTTGTCAAGTCTTGTTTGGTCTTGTCTTGTTTGGTCTTGTCTTGTCTTGTCTTGTTTTATGTTGTCTTGTTTTGTCATGTAATGTCATGTCGTGTGTTGTGTTGTTTTGTCTTGTCTTGTCTTCTCCTTGTCTTGTCTTGTCATGTCGTGTGTTGTGTTGTTTTGTCTTGTCATGTCTTATATTGTTTTGTCTTGTCCTGTCTTGTCTTGTCATGTCATGTGTTGTGTTGTGTTGTTTTGTCTTGTCTTGTCTTGTCTTGTCTTGTCTTGCCTTATCTTGCCTTGTCTTGTCTTGTCTGGTCTTGTCTTGTCTTCTCTTGTCTTGTCTTGTCTTGTCTTGTCTTGTCTTGTCTTGTCTTGTCTTGTCTTGTCTTGTCTTGTCTTGTCTTGTCTTGTCTTGTCATGTCTTGTCTTGTTTTGTCTTGTCTTGTATTGTCTTGTTTTCTCATGTAATGTCATGTCATGTGTAGTGTTGTTTTGTCGTGTCATGTCCTGTCTTGTCTTGTCCTGTCCTGTCGTGTGTTGTGTTGTTTTGTCTTGTCTTGTCATGTCATGTCGTGTCTTGTGTTGCTTTGTCTTATCTTGTCTTGTCTTGTCATGTCGTGTGTTGTGTTGTTTTGTCTTGTCTTGTTGTGTATTGTCATGTCTTATATTGTCTTGTCTTGTCTTGTCATGTCATGTCATGTCGTGTGTTGTGTTGTTTTGTCTTGTCTTGTTTTGTCTTGTCATGTCTTGTCTTGTCTTGTCTTGTCTTGTTTTGTCTTGTCATGTCTTGTCATGTCTTGTCTTGTCTTGTCTTGTATTGTCTTGTCTTGTCTTGTCTTGTCTTGTCTTGTCTTGTCTTGTCTTGTCTTGTCTTGTCTTGTCTTGTCTGGTCTTGTCTTGTCTTGTCTCGTCTTTTCTTGTCTTGTCTTGTCTTGAATTGTCTTGTCTTGTTTTGTCTTGTCTTGTCTTGTCTTGTCTTGTCTTGTCTTGTCTTGTCTTGTCTTGTCTTGTCTTGTCTTGTCTTGTCTTGTCTTGTCTTGTCTTGTCTTGTCTTGTCTTGTCTTGTCTTGTCTTGTCTTGTCTTGTCTTGTCTTGTCTTGTCTTGTCTTGTCTTGTCTTGTCTTGTCTTGTCTTGTCTTGTCTTGTCTTGTCTTGTCTTGTCTTGTCTTGTCTTGTCTTGTCTTGTCTTGTCTTGTCTTGTCTTGTCTTGTCTTGTCTTGTCTTGTCTTGTCTTGTCTTGTCTTGTCTTGTCTTGTCTTGTCTTGTCTTGTCTTGTCTTGTCTTGTCTTGTCTTGTTTTGTCTTTTCTTGTCTTGTCTTGTCTTGTCTTGTCTTGTCTTGTCATGTCATGTCTTGTCTTGTCTTGTTTTTTCTTGTCTTGTCTTGTTTTGTCTTGTCATGTCTTGTCTTGTCTTGTCTTGTCTTGACTTGTCTTGTCTTGTCCTGTCATGTCATGTCATGTCATGTGTTGTGTTGTTTCGTCTTGTCTTGTCTTGTTTGGTCTTGTCTTGTCTTGTTTTGTCTTGTCTTGTCCTGTCCTGTCGTGTGTTGTGTTGTTTTGTCTTGTCTTGTCATGTCATGTCGTGTCTTGTGTTGCTTTGTCTTGTCTTGTCTTGTCTTGTCATGTCGTGTGTTGTCTTGTGTTGTTTTGTCTTGTCTTGTCTTGTCTTGTCTTGTCTTGCCTTATCTTGCCTTGTCTTGTCTTGTCTGGTCTTGTCTTGTCTTCTCTTGTCTTGTCTTGTCTTGTCTTGTCTTGTCTTGTCTTGTCTTGTCTTGTCTTGTCTTGTCTTGTCTTGTCATGTCTTGTCTTGTTTTGTCTTGTCTTGTATTGTCTTGTTTTCTCATGTAATGTCACGTCATGTGTAGTGTTGTTTTGTCGTGTCATGTCTTGTCTTGTCTTGTCCTGTCCTGTCGTGTGTTGTGTTGTTTTGTCTTGTCTTGTCGTGTCTTATGTTGCTTTGTCTTGTCTTGTCTTGTCTTGTCATGTCGTGTGTTGTGTTGTTTTGTCTTGTCTTGTTGTGTATTGTCATGTCTTATATTGTCTTGTCTTGTCTTGTCATGTCATGTCATGTCGTGTGTTGTGTTGTTTTGTCTTGTCTTGTTTTGTCTTGTCATGTCTTGTCTTGTCTTGTCTTGTCTTGTTTTGTCTTGTCATGTCTTGTCTTGTCTTGTCTTGTCTTGTCTTGTCTTGTCTTGTCTTGTCTTGTCTTGTCTTGTCTTGTTTTGTCTTGTCTTGTCTTGTCTTTTCTTTTCTTGTCTTGTCTTGTCTTGTCTGGTCTTGTCTTGTCTTGTCTGGTCTTATCTTGTATTGTCTTGTCCTGTCCTGTCTTGTCTTGTCTTTTCTTGTCTTGTCTTGTCTTGTCTTGTCTTTTCTTGTCTTGTCCTGTCATGTCATGTCATGTGTTGTGTTGTTTTGTCTTGTCTTGTTTGGTCTTGTTTTGTCTTGTCTTGTCTTGTCTTGTCTTGTCCTGTCATGTCATGTCATGTGTTGTGTTGTTTTGTCTTGTCTTGTTTGGTCTTGTCTTGTCTTGTCTTGTCTTGTCTTGTCTTGTCTTGTCTTGTCTTGTCTTGTCTTGTCTTGTCTTGTCTTGTCTTGTCTTGTCTTGTCTTGTCTTGTCTTGTCTTGTCTTGTCTTGTCTTGTCTTGTCTTGTCTTGTCTTGTCTTGTCTTGTCTTGTCTTGTCTTGTCTTGTCTTGTCTTGTCTTGTCTTGTCTTGTCTTGTCTTGTCTTGTCTTGTCTTGTCTTGTCTTGTCTTGTCTTGTCATGTCTTGTCTAGTCTTGTCTTGTCTTGTCTTGTCTTTTCTTGTCTTGTCTTGTCTTGTCTTGTCTTGTCTTGTCTTGTCTTGTCTTGTCCTGTCATGTCATGTCATGTGTTGTGTTGTTTTGTCTTGTCTTGTCTTGTTTGGTCTTGTCTTGTCTTGTTTTGTCTTGTCTTGTCTTGTCTTGTCTTGTCTTGTCTTGCCTTGTCTTGTCTTGTCTTGTCTTGTCTTGTCTTGTCTTGTCTTGTCTTGTCTTGTCTTGTCTTGTCTTGTCTTGTCTTGTCTTGTCTTGTCTTGTCTTGTCTTGTCTTGTCTTGTCTTGTCTTGTCTTGTCTTGTCTTGTCTTGTCTTGTCTTGTCTTGTCTTGTCTTGTCTTGTCTTGTCTTGTCTTGTCTTGTCTTGTCTTGTCTTGTCTTGTCTTGTCTTGTCTTGTCTTGTCTTGTCTTGTGTTGTCTTGTCTTGTCTTGTCTTGTCTTGTCTTGTCTGGTCTTGTCTTGTTTTGTCTTGTCATGTCTTGTCTTGACTTGTCTTGTCTGGTCTTGTCTTGTCTTGTCTTGTCTTGTCTTGTCTTGTCTTGACTTGTCTTGCCTTGTCTTGTCTGGTCTTGTCTTGTCTTGTCTTGTCATGTCATGTCATGTCATGTCATGTCATGTCTTGTCTTGTCTTGTCTTGTCTTGTTTTGTCTTGTCTTGTCTTGTCTTGTCTTTTCTTTTCTTGTCTTGTCTTGTCTTGTCTGGTCTTGTCTTATCTTGTCTGGTCTTATCTTGTATTGTCTTGTCCTGTCCTGTCTTGTCTTGTCTTTTCTTGTCTTGTCTTGTCTTGTCTTGTCTTTTCTTGTCTTGTCCTGTCATGTCATGTCATGTGTTGTTTTGTTTTGTCTTGTCTTGTCTTGTTTGGCCTTGTTTTGTCTGGACTTGTCTTGTCTTGTCTTGTCTTGTTGTGTATTGTCATGTCTTATATTGTCTTGTCTTGTCATGTCATGTCATGTCATGTCATGTCGTGTGTTGGGTTGTTTAGTGTTGTTTTGTCTTGTCATGTCTTGTCTTGTCTTGTCTTGTCTTGTCATGTCTTGTCTAGTCTTGTCTTGTCTTGTCTTTTCTTTTCTTGTCTTGTCTTGTCTTGTCTTGTCTTGTCTTGTCTTGTCTAGTCTTGTCTTGTCTTGTCTTGTCTTGTCTTGTCTTGTCATGTCTTGTCTAGTCTTGTCTTGTCTTGTCTTGTCTTTTCTTGTCTTGATTTGTCTTGTCTTGTCTTGTCTTGTCTTGTCCTGTCATGTCATGTCATGTGTTGTGTTGTTTTGTCTTGTCTTGTCTTTTTTGGTCTTGTCTTGTCTTGTTTTGTCTTGTCTTGTCTTGTCTTGTCTTGTCTTGTCTTGCCTTGTCTTGTCTTGTCTTGTCTTGTCTTGTCTTGTCTTGTCTTGTCTTGTCTTGTCTTGTCTTGTCTTGTCTTGTCTTGTCTTGTCTTGTCTTGTCTTGTCTTGTCTTGTCTTGTCTTGTCTTGTCTTGTCTTGTCTTGTCTTGTCTTGTCTTGTCTTGTCTTGTCTTGTCTTGTCTTGTCTTGTCTTGTCTTGTCTTGTCTTGTCTTGTCTTGTCTTGTCTTGTCTTGTCTTGTCTTGTCTTGTCTTGTCTTGTCTTGTCTTGTCTTGTCTTGTCTTGTCTTGTCTTGTCTTGTCTTGTCTTGTCTTGTCTTGTCTTGTCTTGTCTTGTCTTGTCTTGTCTTGTCTTGTCTTGTCTTGTCTTGTCTTGTCTTGTCTTGTCTTGTCTTGTCTTGTCTTGTCTTGTCTTGTCTTGTCTTGTCTTGTCTTGTCTTGTCTTGTCATGTCTTGTCTAGTCTTGTCTTGTCTTGTCTTGTCTTTTCTTGTCTTGTCTTGTCTTGTCTTGTCTTGTCTTGTCTTGTCCTGTCATGTCATGTCATGTGTTGTGTTGTTTTGTCTTGTCTTGTCTTGTTTGGTCTTGTCTTGTCTTGTTTTGTCTTGTCTTGTCTTGTCTTGTCTTGTCTTGTCTTGTCTTGCCTTGTCTTGTCTTGTCTTGTCTTGTCTTGTCTTGTCTTGTCTTGTACTGTCATGTCATGTCATGTGTTGTGTTGTTTTGTCTTGTCTTGTCTTGTTTGGTCTTGTTTTGTCTGGTCTTGTCTTGTCTTGTCTTGTCTTGTCTTGTTGTGTATTGTCATGTCGTGTGTTGTGTTGTTTAGTGTTGTTTTGTCTTGTCATGTCTTGTCTTGTCTTGTCTTGTCATGTCATGTCATGTCGTGTGTTGTGTTGTTTAGCGTTGTTTTGTCTTGTCATGTCTTGTCTTGTCTTGTCTTGTCATGACTTGTCTAGTCTTGTCTTGTCTTGTCTTTTCTTTTCTTGTCTTGTCTTGTCTTGTCTTGTCTTGTCTTGTCTTGTCTTGTCTTGTCTTGTCTTGTCTTGTCTTGTCATGTCTTGTCTTGTCTTGTCTTGCCTTATCTTGCCTTGTCTTGTCTTGTCTGGTCTTGTCTTGTCTTGTCTTGTCTTGTTTTGTCTTGTCATGTCTTGTTTTGACTTGTCTTGTCTTGTCTTGTCTGGTGTTGTCTTGTCTTTTCTTTTCTTGTCTTGTCTTGTCTTGTCTGGTCTTGTCTGGTCTTGTCTTGTCTTGTCTGGTCTTATCTTGTATTGTCTTGTCCTGTCATATCATGTCGTGTGTTGTGTTGTTTTGTCTTGTCATGTATTGTCTTGTCTTGTCTTGTCTTGTCTTGTCCTGTCATGTCATGTGTTGTGTTGTTTTGTCTTGTCTTGTCTTTTCTTGTCTTGTTTTGTCTTTTCTTGTCTTATATTGTCTTGTCTTGTCTTGTCATGTCATGTCATGTCATGTCATGTCGTGTGTTGTGTTGTTTAGTCTTGTTTTGTCTTGTCATGTCTTGTCATGTCTTGTCTAGTCTTGTCTTGTCTTGTCATGTCGTGTGTTGTGTTGTTTTGTCTTGTCATGTCTTATATTGTCTTGTCTTGTCATGTCATGTCATGTCATGTCATGTCATACGTGTGTTGTGTTATTTTGTCTTGTCATGTCATATCATGTCGTGTGTTGTGTTGTTTTGTCTTGTCATGTATTGTCTTGTCTTGTCTTGTCTTGTCTTGTCCTGTCATGTCATGTGTTGTGTTGTCTTGTCTTGTCTTGTCTTGTCTTGTCTTGTCTTGTCTTGTCTTGTCTTGTCTTGTCTTGTCTTGTCTTGTCTTGTCTTGTCTTGTCTTGTCTTGTCTTGTCTTGTCTTGTCTTGTCTTGTCTTGTCTTGTCTTGTCTTGTCTTGTCTTGTCTTGTCTTGTCTTGTCTTGTCTTGTCTTGTCTTGTCTTGTCTTGTCTTGTCTTGTCTTGTCTTGTCTTGTCTTGTCTTGTCTTGTCTTGTCTTGTCTTGTCTTGTCTTGTCTTGTCTTGTCTTGTCTTGTCTTGTCTTGTCTTGTCTTGTCTTGTCTTGTCTTGTCTTGTCTTGTCTTGTCTTGTCTTGTCTTGTCACGTGTTGTGTTGTGTTGTCTTGTGTTGTCTTGTCTTGTCTTGTCGTATGTTGTGTTGTTTTGTCTTGTCTTTTTTTGTCTTGTCATGTCGTATGTTGTGTTGTTTTGTCTTGTCTTGTTTTGTCTTTTCATGTCTTATATTGTCTTGTCTTGTCTTGTCATGTCATGTCATGTCATGTCGTGTGTTGTGTTGTTTAGTCTTGTTTTGTCTTGTCATGTCTTGTCATGTCTTGTCTTGTCTTGTCATGTCTTGTCTTGTCTAGTCTTGTCTTGCCTTGTCTTGTCTTGTCTTGTCTTGTCTTGTCTTGTCTTGTCTTGTCTTGTTTTGTCTTGTCTTGTCTTGTCTTGTCTTGTCTTGTTTTGTCTTTTCATGTCTTATATTGTCTTGTCTTGTCTTGTCTTGTCTTGTCTTGTCTTGTCTTGTCACGTGTTGTGTTGTGTTGTCTTGTGTTGTCTTGTCTTGTCTTGTCGTATGTTGTGTTGTTTTGTCTTGTCTTTTTTTGTCTTGTCATGTCGTATGTTGTGTTGTTTTGTCTTGTCTTGTTTTGTCTTTTCATGTCTTATATTGTCTTGTCTTGTCTTGTCATGTCATGTCATGTCATGTCGTGTGTTGTGTTGTTTAGTCTTGTTTTGTCTTGTCATGTCTTGTCATGTCTTGTCTTGTCTTGTCATGTCTTGTCTTGTCTAGTCTTGTCTTGCCTTGTCTTGTCTTGTCTTGTCTTGTCTTGTCTTGTCTTGTCTTGTCTTGTTTTGTCTTGTCTTGTCTTGTTTTGTCTTGTCTTGTTTTGTCTTTTCATGTCTTATATTGTCTTGTCTTGTCTTGTCATGTCATGTCATGTCATGTCATGTCATGTGTGTGTTGTGTTGTTTTGTCTTGTCTTGTCTTGTTTGTCATGTCATGTCATGTCATGGCATGTAGTGTGTGTGTTGTTTGTCTTGTCTTGTCATGTCTCTCATGTCTTGTCTGTCTTGTCTTGTCTTGTTTGTCTGTGCTTGTCTTGTCTTGTGTCTTGTCTTGTCTTGTCTTGTCTTGTCTTGTTTTGTCTTGTCTTGTCTTGTCTTGTCTTGTCTTGTCTTGTCTTATTTTGTCTTGTCTTGTCTTGTCTTGTCTTGTCTTGTCTTGTCTTGTCTTGTCTTGTCTTGTCTTGTCTTGTCTTGTCTTGTCTTGTCTTGTCTTGTCTTGTCCTGTCATGTTTTGTCATGTAATGTCATGTCGTGTGTTGTGTTGTTTTGTCTTGTCGTGTCTTCTCCTTGTCTTGTCTTGTCATGTCTTGTCTTGTCTTGTCTTGTCTTGTCTTGTCTTGTCATGTCGTGTCATGTCATGTGTTGTGTTGTTTTGTCTTGTTTTGTCTTGTCTTGTCTTGGCTTGTTTTGTCTTGTCTTGTCTTGTCATGTCGCGTGTTGTGTTGTTTTGTCTTGTCATGTCTTATATTGTCTTGTCTTGTGATGTCATGTCGTGTGTTGTGTTGTTTTGTCTTGTATTGTCTTGTCTTGTTTTGTCTTGTTTTGTCTTGTCTTGTCTTGTCTTGTCTTGTCTTGTCTTGTCTTGTCTAGTCTTGTCTTGTCTTGTCTTGTCTTGTCTTGTCTTGTCTTGTCTTGTCTTGTCTTGTCTTGTCTTGTCTTGTCTTGTCTTGTCTTGACTTGTCTTGTCTTGTCTTGTCTGGTCTTGTCTTGTTTTGTCTTGTCATGTCTTGTCTTGACTTGTCTTGTCTTGTCTTGTCTGGTCTTGTCTTGTCTTGTCTTGTCTTGTCTTGTCTTGACTTGTCTTGCCTTGTCTTGTCTTGTCTTGTCTTGTCATGTTTTGTCATGTAATGTCATGTCGGGTGTTGTGTTGTTTTGTCTTGTCGTGTCTTCTCCTTGTCTTGTCTTGTCATGTCGTGTGTTGTCTTGTCTTGTCTTGTCTTGTCTTGTCTTGACTTGTCTTGTCTTGTCTTGTCTTGTCTTGTCTTGTCTTGTCTTGTCTTGTCTTGTCTTGTCTTGTCTTGTCTTGACTTGTCTTGTCTTGTCTTGTCTGGTCTTGTCTTGTTTTGTCTTGTCATGTCTTGTCTTGACTTGTCTTGTCTTGTCTAGTCTTGTCTTGTCTTGTCTTGTCTTGTCTTGTCTTGTATTGTCTTGTCTTGTCTTGTCTTGTCTTGTCTTGTCTTGTCTTGTCTTGTCTTGTCTTGTCTTGTCTTGTCTTGTCTTGTCTTCTCTTGTCTTGTTTTGTCTTGTCTTGTCTTGTGTTGCTTTGTCTTGTCTTGTCATGTCGTGTGTTCTGTTGTTTTGTCTTGTCTTGTTGTGTATTGTCATGTCTTATATTGTCTTGTCTTGTCATGTCATGTAATGTCATGTCGTGTGTTGTGTTGTTTTGTCTTGTCTTGTCTTCTCCTTGTCTTGTCTAGTCTTGTCTTGTCTTGTCTTGTCTTGTCTTGTCTTGTCTTGTGTTGTCTTGTCTTGTCTTGTCTTGTCTTGTCTTGTCTTGTCTTGTCTTATCTTGTGTTGTCTTGTCTTGTTTTGTCTTGTCTTGTCTTGTCTAGTCTTGTCTTGTCTTGTCTTGTCTTGTCTTGTCTTGTCTTGTGTTGCTTTGTCTTGTCTTGTCATGTCGTGTGTTGTGTTGTTTTGTCTTGTCTTGTTGTATATTGTCATGTCTTTTATTGTCTTGGCTTGTCTTGTCATGTCATGTCATGTCATGTCGTGTCTTGTTTTGCTTTGTCTTGTCTTGTCATGTCGTGTGTTGTGTTGTTTTGTCTTGTCTTGTTGTGTATTGTCATGTCTTATATTGTCTTGTCTTGTCATGTCATGTCATGTCATGTCATGTCGTGTGTTGTGTTGTTTAGTGTTGTTTTGTTTTGTCATGTCTTGTCTTGTCTTGTCTTGTCTTGTCTTGTCTTGTCATGTCTAGTCTTGTCTTGTCTTGTCTTGTCTTGTCTTGTCTTGTCTTGTCTTGTCTTGTCTTGTCTTGTCTTGTCTTGTCTTGTCTTATTTTGTCTTGTCTTGTCTTGTCTTGTCTTGTCTTGTCTTGTCTTGTCATGTTTTGTCATGTAATGTCATGTCGTGTGTTGTGTTGTTTTGTCTTGTCGTGTCTTCTCCTTGTCTTGTCTTGTCATGTCGTGTGTTGTGTTGTTTTGTCTTGTCATGTCTTATTTTGTCTTGTCTTGTCTTGTCTTGTGATGTCATGTCGTGTGTTGTGTTGTTTTGTCTTGTATTGTCTTGTCTTGTCTTGTCATGCCTTATATTGTCTTGTCTTGTCTTGTCTTGTGTTGTGATGTCATGTCGTGTGTTGTGTTGTTTTGTCTTGTCTTGTCTTGTCCTGTCCTGTCCTGTCCTGTCTTGTCTTGTCTTGTCTTGTCTTGTCTTGTCTTGTCTCGTCTTGTCTTGTCTTCTCCTGTCCTGACGTGTGTTGTGTTGTTTTGTCTTGTCTTGTGTTGTTTTGTCGTGTCATGTCTTGTCTTGTCTTGTCTTGTCTTGTCCTGTCCTGTCGTGTGTTGTGTTGTTTTGTCTTGTCTTGTGTTGTTTTGTCGTGTCATGTCTTGTCTTGTCTTGTCCTGTCCTGTCATGTGTTGTGTTGTTTTGTCTTGTCTTGTCTTGTCATGTCATGTCATGTCGTGTCTTGTGTTGCTTTGTCTTGTCTTGTCTTGTCTTGTCTTGTCTTGTCATGTCTTGTGTTGTGTTGTTTTGTCTTGTCATGTCTTGTCTTGTCATGTCATGTCGTGTGTTGTGTTGTTTTGTCTTGTCTTGTCTTGTCTTGTCTTGTCTTGTCTTGTCTTGTCTTGTCTTGTCTTGTCTTGTCTTGTCATGTCTTGTCTTGTCTTGTCTTGTATTGTCTTGTCTTGTCTTGTTTTGTCTTGTCTTGTCTTGTCGTGTCTTGTCATGTCATACCATGTCATTCGTGTATTGTGTTGTTTTGTCTTGTCTTATTTTGTCTTGTCATGTCTTATCTTGTCTTGTCTTGTCTTGTCTTCTATTATCTTGTCTTTTCTTGTCTTGTCTTGTCTTGTCTTGTCGTGTCTTGTCTTGTCCTGTCCTGTCCTGTCTTGTCTTGTCTTGGCATGTCATGTCCTGTCATGTCGTGTGTTGCGTTGTCTTGTCTTGTTTTGTCATGTCTTATCTTGTCTTGTCATGTCTTGTCATGTCATGTCTTGTCTTGTCTTGTCTTGTCTTGTCTTGTCTTGTCTTGTCTTGTCTTGTCTTGTCTTGTCTTGTCTTGTCTTGTCTTGTCTTGTCTTGTCTTGTCTTGTCATGTCATGTCGTATGTTGTGTTGTTTTGTCTTGTGCTGCTTTGTCCTGTCTTGTCTTGTCTTGTCATGTCGTGTGTTGTGTTGTGTTGTCTTGTCTTGTTGTGTATTGTCATGTCTTATATTGTCTTGTCTTGTCTTGTCTTGTCTTGTCATGTCATGTCATGTCGTGTGTTGTGTTGTCTTGTTTTGTCTTGTCATGTCTTGTCTTGTCTTGTCTTGTCTTGTCTTGTCTTGTCTTGTCTTGTCTTGTCTTGTCTTGTCTTGTCTTGTCTTGTCTTGTCTTGTCTTGTCTTGTCTTGTCTTGTCTTGTCTTGTCTTGCCTTGTCTTGTCTTGTCTTGTCTTGTCTTGTCTTGTCTTGTCTTGTCTTGTCTTGTCTTGTCTTGTCTTGTCTTGTCTTGTCTTCTCTTGTCTTGTTTTGTCTTGTCTTGTCTTGTGTTGCTTTGTCTTGTCTTGTCATGTCGTGTGTTCTGTTGTTTTGTCTTGTCTTGTTGTGTATTGTCATGTCTTATATTGTCTTGTCTTGTCTTGTCTTGTCTTGTCTTGTCTTGTCTTGTCTTGTCTTGTCATGTCATGTCGTATGTTGTGTTGTTTTGTCTTGTGCTGCTTTGTCCTGTCTTGTCTTGTCTTGTCATGTCGTGTGTTGTGTTGTGTTGTCTTGTCTTGTTGTGTATTGTCATGTCTTATATTGTCTTGTCTTGTCTTGTCTTGTCTTGTCTTGTCATGTCATGTCATGTCGTGTGTTGTGTTGTCTTGTTTTGTCTTGTCATGTCATGTCATGTCTTGTCTTGTCTTGTCTTGTCTTGTCTTGTCTTGTTTTGTCTTGTCATGTCTTGTCTTGTTTTGTCTTGTCTTGTCTTGTTTTGTCTTGTCATGTCTTGTCTTGACTTGACTTGTCTTGTCTTGTCTTGTTTTGTCTTGTCTTGTCTTGTCTTGTCTTGTCTTGTCTTGTCTTGTCTTGTCTTGTCTTGTCTTGTCTTGTCTTGTCTTGTCTTGTCTTGTCTTGTCTTGTCTTGTCTTGTCTTGTCTTGTCTTGTCTTGTCTTGTCTTGTCTTGTCTGGTCTTGTCTTGTCTTGTCTTGTCTTTTCATGTCTTGTCTTGTCTTGTTTTGTCTTGTCTTGTATTGTCTTGTTTTCTCATGTAATGTCATGTCGTGTGTTGTGTTGTTTTGTCTTGTCTTGTGTTGTTTTGTCGTGTCATGTCTTGTCGTGTCTTGTCCTGTCCTGTCGTGTGTTGTGTTGTTTTGTCTTGTCTTGTCATGTCATGTCATGTCGTGTCTTGTGTTGCTTTGTCTTGTCTTGTCTTGTCTTGTCATGTCGTGTGTTGTGTTGTCTTGTCTTGTCTTGTTGTGTATTGTCATGTCTTATATTGTCTTGTCTTGTCTTGTCTTGTCATGTCATGTCATGTCGTGTGTTGTGTTGTGTTGTGTTGTCTTGTCTTGTCTTGTTGTGTATTGTCATGTCTTATATTGTCTTGTCTTGTTTTGTCTTGTCATGTCATGTCTTGTCTTGTCTTGTCTTGTCATGTTTTGTCATGTAATGTCATGTCGTGTGTTGTGTTGTCTTGTCTTGTCTTGTCTTGTCTTGTCTTGTCTTGTCTTATTTTGTCTTGTCTTGTCTTGTCTTGTCTTGTCTTGTCATGTTTTGTCATGTAATGTCATGTCGTGTGTTGTGTTGTTTTGTCTTGTCGTGTCTTCTCCTTGTCTTGTCTTGTCATGTCGTGTGTTGTGTTGTTTTGTCTTGTCATGTCTTATTTTGTCTTGTCTTGTCTTGTCTTGTGATGTCATGTCGTGTGTTGTGTTGTTTTGTCTTGTATTGTCTTGTCTTGTCTTGTCATGTCTTATATTGTCTTGTCTTGTCTTGTTTTGTGTTGTGATGTCATGTCGTGTGTTGTGTTGTTTTGTCTTGTCTTGTCTTGTCTTGTCCTGTCCTGTCCTGTCTTGTCTTGTCTTGCCTTGTCTTGTCTTGTCTCGTCTTGTCTTGTCTTCTCCTGTCCTGACGTGTGTTGTGTTGTTTTGTCTTGTCTTATTTTGTCTTGTCATGTCTTATCTTGTCTTGTCTTGTCTTGTCTTCTTTTGTCTTGTCTTTTCTTGTCTTGTCTTGTCTTGTCGTGTCTTGTCTTGTCTTGTCTTGTCTTGTCCTGTCCTGTCCTGTCTTGTCTTGTCTTGGCATGTCATGTCATGTCATGTCATGTCGTGTGTTGTGTTGTCTTGTCTTGTTTTGTCATGTCTTATCTTGTCTTGTCATGTCATGTCTTGTCTTGTCTTGTCTTGTCTTGTCTTGTCTTGTCTTGTCATGTCTTGTCTTGTCTTGTCATGTCTTGTCTTGTCTTGTCTTGTCTTGTCTTGTCTTGTCTTGTCTTGTCTTGTCTTATCTTGTCTTGTCTTGTCTTGTCTTGTCTTGTCTTGTCTTGTCTTGTCTTGTCTTGTCTTGTCTTGTCTTGTCTTGTCTTATCTTGTCTTGTCTTGTCTTGTCTTGTCTTGTCTTGTCTTATCTTGTCTTGTCTTGTCTTGTCTTGTCATGTCGTGTGTTGTGTTGTTTTGTCTTGTCTTGTTGTGTATTGTCATGTCTTATATTGTCTTGTCTTGTCTTGTCTTGTCTTGTCTTGTCTTGTCTTGTCTTGACTTGTATTGTCTTGTCTTGTCTTGTCTTGTCTTGTCTTGTCTTGTCTTGTCTTGTCTTGTCTTGTCTTGTCTTGTCTTGTCTTGTCTTGTCTTGTCTTGTCTTGTCTTGTCTTGTCTTGTCTTGTCTTGTCTTGTCTTGTCTTGTCTTGTCTTGTCTTGTCTTGTCTTGTCTTGTCTTGTCTTGTCTTGTCTTGTCTTGTCTTGTCTTGTTTTGTCTTGTCTTGTCTTGTGTTGCTTTGTCTTGTCTTGTCATGTCGTGTGTTCTGTTGTTTTGTCTTGTCTTGTTGTGTATTGTCATGTCTTTTATTGTCTTGTCTTGTCATGTCATGTAATGTCATGTCGTGTGTTGTGTTGTTTTGTCTTGTCTTGTCTTCTCCTTGTCTTGTCTAGTCTTGTCTTGTCTTGTCTTGTCTTGTCTTGTCTTGTCTTGTCTTGTCTTGTCTTGTCTTGTGTTGCTTTGTCTTGTCTTGTCATGTCGTGTGTTGTGTTGTTTTGTCTTGTCTTGTTGTGTATTGTCATGTCTTTTATTGTCTTGTCTTGTCTTGTCATGTCATGTAATGTCATGTCGTGTGTTATGTTGTTTTGTCTTGTCTTGTCTTCTCCTTGTCTTGTCTAGTCTTGTCTTTTCTTGTCTTGTCTTGTCTTGTCTTGTGTTGTCTTGTCTTGTCTTGTCTTGTCTTGTGTTGCTTTGTCTTGTCTTGTCATGTCGTGTGTTGTGTTGTTTTGTCTTGTCTTGTTGTGTATTGTCATGTCTTTTATTGTCTTGTCTTGTCTTGTCATGTCATATCATGTCATGTCGTGTCTTGTGTTGCTTTGTCTTGTCTTGTCATGTCGTGTGTTGTGTTGTTTTGTCTTGTCTTGTTGTGTATTGTCATGTCTTATATTGTCTTGTCTTGTCATGTCATGTCATGTTATGTCATGTCGTGTGTTGTGTTGTTTAGTGTTGTTTTGTCTTGTCATGTCTTGTCTTGTCTTGTCTTGTCTTGTCTTGTCTTGTCTTGTCTTGTCTTGTCGTGTCTTGTCTTGTCTTGTCTTGTCTTGTCTTGTCTTGTCTTGTCTTGTCTTGTCTTGTCTTGTCTTGTCTTGTACGTGTATTGTGTTGTTTTGTCTTGTCTTATTTTGTCTTGTCATGTCTTGTCTTGTCTTTTCTTGTCTTGTCTTGTCTTGTCGTGTCTTGTCTTGTCTTGTCTTGTCTTGTCCTGTCCTGTCCTGTCTTGTCTTGTCTTGGCATGTCATGTCATGTCATGTCATGTCGTGTGTTGTGTTGTCTTGTCTTGTTTTGTCATGTCTTATCTTGTCTTGTCATGTCATGTCTTGTCTTGTCTTGTCTTGTCTTGTCTTGTCTTGTCTTGTCTTGTCATGTCTTGTCTTGTCTTGTCATGTCTTGTCTTGTCTTGTCATGTCTTGTCTTGTCTTGTCTTGTCTTGTTTTGTCTTGTTTTGTCTTGTCTTGTCTTGTCTTGTCTTGTCTTGTCTTGTCTTGTCTTGGCTTGTCTTGTCTTGTCTTGTCTTGTCTTGACTTGTATTGTCTTGTCTTGTTTGTCTTGTCTTGTCTTGTCTTGTCTTGTCTTGTCTTGTCTTGTCTTGTCTTGTCTTGTCTTGACTTGTATTGTCTTGTCTTGTTTGTCTTGTCTTGTCTTGTCTTGTCTTGTCTTGTCTTGTCTTGTCTTGTCTTGTCTTGTCTTGTCTTGTCTTGTCTTGTCTTGTCTTGTCTTGTCTTGTCTTGTCTTGTCTTGTCTTGTCTTGTCTTGTCTTGTCTTGTCTTGTCTTGTTTTGCCTTGTCTTGTCTTGTGTTGCTTTGTCTTGTCTTGTCATGTCGTGTGTTCTGTTGTTTTGTCTTGTCTTGTTGTGTATTGTCATGTCTTTTATTGTCTTGTCTTGTCATGTCATGTAATGTCATGTCGTGTGTTGTGTTGTTTTGTCTTGTCTTGTCTTCTCCTTGTCTTGTCTAGTCTTGTCTTGTCTTGTCTTGTCTTGTCTTGTCTTGTCTTGTCTTGTCTTGTCTTGTGTTGCTTTGTCTTGTCTTGTCATGTCGTGTGTTGTGTTGTTTTGTCTTGTCTTGTTGTGTATTGTCATGTCTTATATTGTCTTGTCTTGTCATGTCATGTCATGTCATGTCATGTCGTGTGTTGTGTTGTTTAGTGTTGTTTTGTCTTGTCATGTCTTGTCTTGTCTTGTCTTGTCTTGTCGTGTCTTGTCTTGTCTTGTCTTGTCTTGTCTTGTCTTGTCTTGTCTTGTCTTGTCTTGTCTTGTCTTGTCTTGTCTTGTCTTGTCTTGTCTTGTCTTGTCTTGTCTTGTCTTGTCTTGTCTTGTCTTGTCTTGTCTTGTCTTGTCTTGTCTTGTCTTGTCTTGTCTTGTCTTGTCTTGTCTTGTCTTGTCTTGTCTTGTCTTGTCTTGTCTTGTCTTGTCTTGTCTTGTCTTGTCTTGTCTTGTCTTGTCTTGTCTTGTCTTGTCTTGTCTTGTCTTGTCTTGTCTTGTCTTGTCTTGTCTTATTTTGTCTTGTCTTGTCTTGTCTTGTCTTGTCATGTTTTGTCATGTAATGTCATGTCGTGTGTTGTGTTGTTTTGTCTTGTCGTGTCTTCTCCTTGTCTTGTCTTGTCATGTCGTGTGTTGTGTTGTTTTGTCTTGTCATGTCTTATTTTGTCTTGTCTTGTCTTGTCTTGTGATGTCATGTCGTGTGTTGTGTTGTTTTGTCTTGTATTGTCTTGTCTTGTCTTGTCATGTCTTATATTGTCTTGTCTTGTCTTGTCTTGTGTTGTGATGTCATGTCGTGTGTTGTGTTGTTTTGTCTTGCCTTGTCTTGTCTTGTCTTGTCCTGTCCTGTCCTGTCTTGTCTTGTCTTGTCTTGTCTTGTCTTGTCTTGTCTTGTCTCGTCTTGTCTTGTCTTCTTCTGTCCTGACGTGTGTTGTGTTGTTTTGTCTTGTCTTGTGTTGTTTTGTCGTGTCATGTCTTGTCTTGTCTTGTCTTGTCCTGTCCTGTCGTGTGTTGTGTTGTTTTGTCTTGTCTTGTGTTGTTTTGTCGTGTCATGTCTTGTCTTGTCTTGTCCTGTCCTGTCGTGTGTTGTGTTGTTTTGTCTTGTCTTGTCTTGTCATGTCATGTCATGTCGTGTCTTGTGTTGCTTTGTCTTGTCTTGTCTTGTCTTGTCATGTCGTGTGTTGTGTTGTTTTGTCTTGTCATGTCTTGTCTTGTCATGTCACGTCGTGTGTTGTGTTGTTTTGTCTTGTCTTGTCTTGTCTTGTCTTGTCTTGTCTTGTCTTGTCTTGTCTTGTCTTGTCTTGTCTTGTCTTGTATTGTCTTGTCTTGTTTTGTCTTGTCTTGTCTTGTCGTGTCTTGTCATGTCATACCATGTCATACGTGTGTTGTGTTGTTTTGTCTTGTCTTATTTTGTCTAGTCATGTCTTATCTTGTCTTGTCTTGTCTTGTCTTCTATTGTCTTGTCTTTTCTTGTCTTGTCTTGTCTTGTCTTGTCGTGTCTTGTCTTGTCCTGTCCTGTCCTGTCTTGTCTTGTCTTGGCATGTCATGTCCTGTCATGTCGTGTGTTGTGTTGTCTTGTCTTGTTTTGTCATGTCTTATCTTGTCTTGTCATGTCTTGTCATGTCATGTCTTGTCTTGTCTTGTCTTGTCTTGTCTTGTCTTGTCTTGTCTTGTCTTGTCTTGTCTTGTCTTGTCTTGTCATGTCTTGTCTTGTCTTGTCTTGTCATGTCTTATATTGTCTTGTCTTGTCTTGTCTTGTCTTGTCTTGTCTTGTCTTGTCTTGTCTTGTCTTGTCTTGTCTTGTCTTGTCTTGTCTTGTCTTGTCTTGTCTTGTCTTGTCTTGTCATGTCTTGTCATGTCATTTCGTATGTTGTGTTGTTTTGTCTTGTGCTGCTTTGTCCTGTCTTGTCTTGTCTTGTCTTGTCATGTCGTGTGTTGTGTTGTGTTGTCTTGTCTTGTTGTGTATTGTCATGTCTTATATTGTCTTGTCTTGTCTTGTCTTGTCTTGTCTTGTCATGTCATGTCATGTCGTGTGTTGTGTTGTCTTGTTTTGTCTTGTCATGTCATGTCATGTCTTGTCATGTCTTGTCTTGTCTTGTTTTGTCTTGTCATGTCTTGTCTTGTCTTGTCATGTCTTGTCTTGACTTGTCTTGTCTTGTCTTGTCTTGTCTTGTCTTGTCTTGTCTTGTCTTGTCTTGTCTTGTCTTGTCTTGTCTTGTCTTGTCTTGTCTTGTCTTGTCTTGTCTTGTCTTGTCTTGTCTTGTCTTGTCTTGTCTTGTCTTGTCTTGTCTTGTCTTGTCTTGTCTTGTCTTGTCTTGTCTTGTCTTGTCTTGTCTTGTCTTGTCTTGTCTTGTCTTGTCTTGTCTTGTCTTGTCTTGTCTTGTCTTGTCTTGTCTTGTCTTGTCTTGTCTTGTCTTGTCTTGTCTTGTCTTGTCTTGTCTTGTCTTGTCTTGTCTTGTCTTGTCTTGTCTTGTCTTGTCTTGTCTTGTCTTGTCTTGTCTTGTTTTATGTTGTCTTGTCTTGTTTTGTCATGTAATGTCATGTCGTGTGTTGTGTTGTTTTGTCTTGTATTGTCTTGTCTTGTCTTGTCATGTCTTATATTGTCTTGTCTTGTCTTGTCTTGTGTTGTGATGTCATGTCGTGTGGTGTGTTGTTTTGTCTTGTCTTGTCTTGTCCTGTCCTGTCCTGTCTTGTCTTGTCTTGTCTTGTCTTGTCTTGTCTCGTCTTGTCTTGTCTTCTCCTGTCCTGACGTGTGTTGTGTTGTTTTGTCTTGTCTTGTTTTGTCTTGTCTTGCTTTGTCTTGTCATGTCTTATCTTGTCTTGTCTTGTCATGTCATGTCATGTCGTGTGTTGTGTTGTCTTGTTTTGTCTTGTCATGTCATGTCTTGTCTTGTCTTGTCTTGTCTTGTCCTGTCCTGTCGTGTGTTGTGTTGTTTTGTCTTGTCTTGTCTTGTCATGTCATGTCATGTCGTGTCTTGTGTTGCTTTGTCTTGTCTTGTCTTGTCTTGTCTTGTCTTGTCTTGTCTTGTCATGTCGTGTGTTGTGTTGTTTTGTCTTGTCATGTCTTGTCTTCTCCTGTCCTGACGTGTGTTGTGTTATTTTGTCTTGTCTTGTTTTGTCTTGTCTTGCTTTGTCTTGTCATGTCTTATCTTGTCTTGTCTTGTCATGTCATGTCATGTCGTGTGTTGTGTTGTCTTGTTTTGTCTTGTCATGTCATGTCATGTCTTGTCTTGTCTTGTCTTGTCTTGTCCTGTCCTGTCGTGTGTTGTGTTGTTTTGTCTTGTCTTGTCTTGTCATGTCATGTCATGTCGTGTCTTGTGTTGCTTTGTCTTGTCTTGTCTTGTCTTGTCTTGTCTTGTCTTGTCTTGTCATGTCGTGTGTTGTGTTGTTTTGTCTTGTCATGTCTTGTCTTGTCATGTCATGTCGTGTGTTGTGTTGTTTTGTCTTGTCTTGTTTTGTCTTGTCATGTCTTGTTTTGACTTGTCTTGTCTTGTCTTGTCTTGTCTTGTCTTGTCTTGTCTTGTCTTGTCTTGTCTTATCTTGTCTTGTCTTGTCTTGTCTTGTCTTGTCTTGTCTTGTCTTGTCTTGTCTTGTCTTGTCTTGTCATGTCTTGTCTTGTCTTGTCTTGTATTGTCTTGTCTTGTCTTGTTTTGTCTTGTCTTGTCTTGTCTTGTCTTGTCATGTCATGCCATGTCATACGTGTGTTGTGTTGTTTTGTCTTGTCTTATTTTGTCTTGTCATGTCTTATCTTGTCTTGTCTTGTCTTGTCTTCTATTGTCTTGTCTTTTCTTGTCTTGTCTTGTCTTGTCTTGTCGTGTCTTGTCTTGTCCTGTCCTTTCCTGTCTTGTCTTGTCTTGTCTTGTCTTGTCTTGTCTTGTCTTGGCTTGTCTTGTCTTGTCTTGTCTTGTCTTGTCTTGTCTTGTCTTGTCTTGTCTTGTCTTGTCTTGTCTTGTCTTGTCTTGTCTTGTCTTGTCTTGTCTTGTCTTGTCTTGTCTTGTCTTGTCTTGTCTTGTCTTGTCTTGTCTTGTCTTGTCTTGTCTTGTCTTGTCTTGTCTTGTTTTGTCTTGTCTTGTCTTGTTTTGTCATGTAATGTCATGTCGTGTGTTGTGTTGTTTTGTCTTGTCTTGCCTTCTCCTTGTCTTGTCTTGTCATGTCGTGTGTTGTGTTGTTTTGCCTTGTCTTGTCTTATATTGTCTTGTCTTGTCTTGTGATGTCATGTCGTGTGTTGTGTTGTTTTGTCTTGTCTTGTCCTGTCTTGTCTTGTCATGTCATGTCATGTGTTGTGTTGTGTTGTTTTGTCTTGTCTTGTCTTGTCTTGTCTTGTCTTGTCTTGTCTTGTCTTGTCTTGCCTTATCTTGCCTTGTCTTGTCTTGTCTGGTCTTGTCTTGTCTTGTCTTGTCTTGTCTTGTCTTGTCATGTCTTGTCTTGTCTTGTTTTGTCTTGTCTTGTATTGTCTTGTTTTCTCATGTAATGTCATGTCGTGTGTTGCGACATGTCATGTCATGTCGTGTCTTGTATTGCTTTGTCTTGTCTTGTCTTGTCATGTCGTGTGTTGTGTTGTTTTGTCTTGTCTTGTTGTGTATTGTCATGTCTTATATTGTCTTGTCTTGTCTTGTCTTGTCATGTCATGTCATGTCGTGTGTTGTGTTGTTTTGTCTTGTCTTGTTTTGTCTTGTCATGTCATGTCTTGTCTTGTCTTGTCTTGTCTTGTTTTGTCTTGTCATGTCTTGTCTTGTCTTGTCTTGTCTCGTCTTGTCTAGTCTTGTCTTGTCTTGTCTTGTCTTGTCTTGTCTTGTGTTGCTTTGTCTTGTCTTGTCATGTCGTGTGTTGTGTTGTTTTGTCTTGTCTTGTTGTGTATTGTCATGTCTTTTATTGTCTTGTCTTGTCTTGTCATGTCATGTATTGTCATGTCGTGTGTTGTGTTGTTTTGTCTTGTCTTGTCTTCTCCTTGTCTTGTCTAGTCTTGTCTGGTCTTGTCTTGTCTTGTCTTGTCTTGTCATGTCGTGTGTTGTGTTGTTTTGTCTTGTCTTGTTGTGTATTGTCATGTCTTTTATTGTCTTGTCTTGTCTTGTCATGTCATGTAATGTCATGTCGTGTGTTATGTTGTTTTTTCTTGTCTTGTCTTCTCCTTGTCTTGTCTAGTCTTGTCTTGTCTTGTCTTGTCTTGTCTTGTCTTGTCTTGTCTTGTCTTGTCTTGTCTTGTCTTGTCTTGTCTTGTCTTGTCTTGTCTTGTCTTGTCTTGTCTTGTCTTGTCTTGTCTTGTCTTGTCTTGTCTTGTCTTGTCTTGTCTTGTCTTGTCTTGTCTTGTCTTGTCTTGTCTTGTCTTGTCTTGTCTTGTCTTGTCTTGTCTTGTCTTGTCTTGTCTTGTCATGTCTTATATTGTCTTGTCTTGTCTTGTCATGTCGTGTGTTGTGTTGTTTTGTCCTGTCTTGTTGTGTATTGTCATGTCTTATATTGTCTTGTCTTGTCTTGTCATGTCATGTCATGTCATGTCGTGTGTTGTGTTGTTTTGTCTTGTCTTGTCTTCTCCTTGTCTTGTCTAGTCTTGTCTGGTCTTGTCTTGTCTTGTCTTGTGTTGCTTTGTCTTGTCTTGTCATGTCATGTGTTGCGTTGTGTTGTTTTGTCTTGTCTTGTTATGTCATGTCATGTCGTGTCTTGTGTTGCTTTGTCTTGTCTTGTCATGTCGTGTGTTGTGTTGTTTTGTCTTGTCATGTCTTATATTGTCTTGTCTTGTCTTGTCTTGTGATGTCATGTCGTGTGTTGTGTTGTTTTGTCTTGTATTGTCTTGTCTTGTCTAGTCTTGTTTTGTCTTGTCTTGTCTTGTCTTGTCTTGTCTTGTCTTGTCTTGTCTTGTCTTGTCTTGTCATGTCATGTCATGTCATACGTGTGTTGTGTTGTTTTGTCTTGTCTTATTTTGTCTTGTCATGTCTTATCTTGTCTCGTCTTGTCTTGTCTTGTATTGTCTTGTCTTTTCTTGTCTTGTCTTGTCTTGTCTTGTCTTGTCGTGTCTTGTCTTGTCTTGTCTTGTCTTGTCTTGTCTTGTCCTGTCCTGTCCTGTCTTGTCTTGTCATGTCATGTCATGTCATGTCATGTCGTGTGTTGTGTTGTTTTGTCTAGTCTTGTCTTGTCTTGTCCTGTCCTGTCCTGCCCTGTCCTGTCCTGTCCTGTCTTGTCTTGTCTTGTCTTGTCTTGTCTCGTCTTGTCTTGTCTTGTCTTCTCCTGTCCTGACGTGTGTTGTGTTGTTTTGTCTTGTCTTGTTTTGTCTTGTCTTGCTTTGTCTTGTCATGTCTTATCTTGTCTTGTCTTGTCATGTCGTGTGTTGTGTTGTTTTGTCTTGTCATGTCTTGTCTTGTCTTTTCTTGTCATGTCGTGTGTTGTGTTGTTTTGCCTTGTCTTGTATTGTCTTGTCTTGTCTTGTTTTGTCTTGTCTTGTCTTGTCTTGTCTTGTCTTGTCTTGTCATGTCATGTCATGTCGTGTGTTGTGTTGTCTTGTTTTGTCTTGTCATGTCATGTCATGTCTTGTCTTGTCTTGTCTTGTCTTGTCCTGTCCTGTCGTGTGTTGTGTTGTTTTGTCTTGCCTTGTCTTGTCATGTCATGTCATGTCGTGTCTTGTGTTGCTTTGTCTTGTCTTGTCTTGTCTTGTCTTGTCTTGTCATGTCGTGTGTTGTGTTGTTTTGTCTTGTCATGTCTTGTCTTGTCATGTCATGTCGTGTGTTGTGTTGTTTTGTCTTGTCTTGTTTTGTCTTGTCTTGTCTTGCCTTATCTTGCCTTGTCTTGTCTTGTCTGGTCTTGTCTTGTCTTGTCTTGTCTTGTCTTGTCTTGTCATGTCTTGTCTTGTCTTGTTTTGTCTTGTCTTGTATTGTCTTGTTTTCTCATGTAATGTCATGTCGTGTGTTGCGACATGTCATGTCATGTCGTGTCTTGTGTTGCTTTGTCTTGTCTTGTCATGTCATGTCGTGTGTTGTGTTGTTTTGTCTTGTCTTGCATTGTCTTGTCATGTCTTATCTTGTCTTGTCTTGTCATGTCGTGTGTTGTGTTGTTTTGTCTTGTCATGTCTTGTCTTGTCTTGTCTTGTCATGTCTTGTCTTGTCTTGTCTTGTCTTGTCTTGTCTTGTCTTGTCTTGTCTTGTCTTGTCTTGTCTTGTCCTGTCCTGTCCTGTCTTGTCTTGTCATGTCATGTCATGTCCTGTCCTGTCGTGTGTTGTGTTGTTTTGTCTTGTCTTGTCTTGTCATGTCATGTCATGTCGTGTCTTGTGTTGCTTTGTCTTGTCTTGTCTTGTCTTGTCTTGTCTTGTCTTGTCATGTCGTGTGTTGTGTTGTTTTGCCTTGTCTTGTATTGTCTTGTCTTGTCTTGTTTTGTCTTGTCTTGTCTTGTCTTGTCTTGTCATGTCATGCCATGTCATACGTATGTTGTGTTGTTTTGTCTTGTCTTGTCTTGTCTTGTCCTGTCCTATCGTGTGTTGTGTTGTTTTGTCTTGTCTTGTCTTGTCCTGTCCTATCTTGTCTTGTCTTGTCTTGTCATGTCATGTCATGTCATGTCATGTCGTGTGTTGTGTTGTCTTGTTTTGTCATGTCTTATCTTGTCTTGTCTTGTCATGTCATGTCATGTGTTGTGTTGTGTTGTTTTGTCTTGTCTTGTCTTGTCTTGTCTTGTCTTGTCTTGTCTTGTCTTGTCTTGTCTTGTCTTGTCATGTCTTGTCTTGTCTTGTATTGTCTTGTCTTGTTTTGTTTTGTTTTGTCTTGTCTTGTCATGTCATGTCGTGTGTTGTGTTGTTTTGTCTTGTCTTGTTGTGTATTGTCATGTCTTATATTGTCTTGTCTTGTCTTGTCTTGTCATGTCATGTCGTGTGTTGTGTTGTCTTGTTTTGTCTTGTCATGTCATGTCATGTCTTGTCTTGTCTTGTCTTGTCCTGTCCTGTCGTGTGTTGTGTTGTTTTGTCTTGTCTTGTCTTGTCATGTCATGTCATGTCGTGTCTTGTGTTGCTTTGTCTTGTCTTGTCTTGTCTTGTCTTGTCTTGTCTTGTCTTGTCATGTCGTGTGTTGTGTTGTTTTGTCTTGTCATGTCTTGTCTTCTCCTGTCCTGACGTGTGTTGTGTTGTTTTGTCTTGTCTTGTTTTGTCTTGTCTTGCTTTGTCTTGTCATGTCTTATCTTGTCTTGTCTTGTCATGTCATGTCATGTCGTGTGTTGTGTTGTCTTGTTTTGTCTTGTCATGTCATGTCATGTCTTGTCTTGTCTTGTCTTGTCTTGTCCTGTCCTGTCGTGTGTTGTGTTGTTTTGTCTTGTCTTGTCTTGTCATGTCATGTCATGTCGTGTCTTGTGTTGCTTTGTCTTGTCTTGTCTTGTCTTGTCTTGTCATGTCGTGTGTTGTGTTGTTTTGTCTTGTCATGTCTTGTCTTGTCATGTCATGTCGTGTGTTGTGTTGTTTTGTCTTGTCTTGTTTTGTCTTGTCATGTCTTGTCTTGACTTGTCTTGTCTTGTCTTGTCTTGTCTTGTCTTGTCTTGTCTTGTCTTGTCTTGTCTTGTCTTGTCTTGTCTTGTCTTGTCTTGTCTTGTCTTGTCTTGTCTTGTCTTGTCTTGTCTTGTCTTGTCTTGTCTTGTCTTGTCTTGTCATGTCATGCCATGTCATACGTGTGTTGTGTTGTTTTGTCTTGTCTTGTCTTGTCTTGTCCTGTCCTGTCGTGTGTTGTGTTGTTTTGTCTTGTCTTGTGTTGTTTTGTCGTGTCATGTCTTGTCTTGTCTTGTCCTGTCCTGTCGTGTGTTGTGTTGTTTTGTCTTGTCTTGTCTTGTCATGTCATGTCATGTCGTGTCTTGTGTTGCTTTGTCTTGTCTTGTCTTGTCTTGTCTTGTCTTGTCATGTCTTGTCTTGTCTTGTCTTGTATTGTCTTGTCTTGTCTTGTCTTGTTTTGTCTTGTCTTGTCTTGTCTTGTCTTGTCTTGTCATGTCTTGTCTTGTCTTGTATTGTCTTGTCTTGTCTTGTCTTGTCTTGTCTTGTCTTGTCTTGTCATGTCTTGTCTTGTCTTGTATTGTCTTGTCTTGTCTTGTCATGTCATGTAATGTCATGTCGTGTGTTATGTTGTTTTGTCTTGTCTTGTCTAGTCTTGTCTTGTCTTGTCTTGTCTTGTCTTGTCATGTCTTGTCTTGTCTTGTCTTGTCTTGTCTTGTGATGTCATGTCGTGTGTTGTGTTGTGTTGTTTTGTTTTGTCTTGTCTTGTCTTGTCTTCTCCTTGTCGTGTCTAGTCTTGTCTTGTCTTGTCTTGTCTTTTCTTGTCTTGTCATGTCGTGTGTTGTGTTGTTTTGTCTTGTCTTGTTGTGTATTGTCATGTCTTTTATTGTCTTGTCTTGTCTTGTTTTGTCATGTAATGTCATGTCGTGTGATGTGTTGTTTTGTCTTGTCTTGTCTTCTCCTTGTCTTGTCTAGTCTTGTCTTGTCTTGTCTTGTCTTGTCTTGTGTTGCTTTGTCTTGTCTTGTCATGTCGTGTGTTGTGTTGTTTTGTCTTGTCTTGTTGTGTATTGTCATGTCTTTTATTGTCTTGTCTTGTCTTGTCATGTCATGTAATGCCATGTCGTGTGTTATGTTGTTTTGTCTTGTCTTGTCTAGTCTTGTCTTGTCTTGTCTTGTCTTGTCTTGTCTTGTCTTGTCTTGTCTTGTCTTGTCTTGTCTTGTCTTGTCTTGTCTTGTCTTGTCTTGTCTTGTCTTGTCTTGTCTTGTCATGTCTTATATTGTCTTGTCTTGTCTTGTCATATCGTGTGTTGTGATGTTTTGTCTTGTCTTGTTGTGTATTGTCATGTCTTATATTGTCTTGTCTTGTCTTGTCTTGTCTTGCGATGTCATGTCGTGTGTTGTGTTGTTTTGTCTTGTCTTGTTTTGTCTTGTCCTGTCTTGTCTTGTCATGTCATGTCATGTGTTGTGTTGTGTTGTTTTGTCTTGTCTTGTCTTGTCTTGTCTTGTCTTGTCTTGTCATGTCGTGTGTTGTGTTGTTTTGTCTTGTCATGTCGTGTCATGTCATGTGTTGTGTTGTTTTGTCTTGTTTTGTCTTGTCTTGTCTTGGCTTGTTTTGTCTTGTCTTGTCTTGTCTTGTCATGTCGTGTGTTGTGTTGTTTTGTCTTGTCTTGTCTTGTCTTGTCATGTCGTGTGTTGTGTTGTTTTGTCTTGTCATGTCTTATATTGTCTTGTCTTGTGATGTCATGTCGTGTGTTGTGTTGTTTTGTCTTGTATTGTCTTGTCTTGTTTTGTCTTGTTTTGTCTTGTCATGTCATGTCATACGTGTGTTGTGTTGTTTTGTCTTGTCTTATTTTGTCTTGTCATGTCTTATCTTGTCTTGTCTTGTCTTGTCTTGTAATGTATTGTCATGTCTTATATTGTCTTGTCTTGTCATGTCATATCATGTCGTGTGTTGTGTTGTTTTGTCTTGTCATGTATTGTCTTGTCTTGTTTTTTTTTTTGTCTTGTCCTGTCATGTCATGTCATGTGTTGTGTTGTTTTGTCTTGTCTTGTCTTGTATTGTATTGTCTTGTCTTGTCTTGTCTTGTCTTGTCTTGTATTGTATTGTCTTGTCTTGTCTTGTCTTGTCTTGTCTTGTCTTGTCTTGTCTTGTCTTGTCTTGTCTTGTCTTGTCTTGTCTTGTCTTGTCTTGTCTTGTCTTGTCTTGTCTTGTCTTGTCTTGTCTTGTCTTGTCTTGTCTTATCTTGTCTTGTCTTGTCTTGTCTCGTCTTGTCTTGTCATGTGATGTCATGTCACGTGGTGTGTTGTGTTGTCTTGTCTTGTCATGTCTTGTCTTGTCTTGTCATGTCGTGTGTTGTGTTGTTTTGTCTTGTCTTGTCTTATATTGTCTTCTCTTGTCTTGTGATGTCATGTCGTGTGTTGTGTTGTTTTGTCTTGTTTTGTCTTGTCCTGTCTTGTCTTGTCATGTCATGTCATGTGATGTGTTGTGTTGTTTTGTCTTGTCTTGTCTTGTCTTGTCTTGTCTTGCCTTATCTTGCCTTGTCTTGTCTTGTCTGGTCTTTTCTTGTCTTGTCTTGTCTTGTCATGTCTTGTCTTGTCTTGTTTTGTCTTGTCTTGTATTGTCTTGTTTTCTCATGTAATGTCATGTCGTGTGTTGTGTTGTTTTGTCTTGTCTTGTGTTGTTTTGTCTTGTCTTGTCATGTCATGTTATGTCGTGTCTTGTGTTGTTTTGTCTTGTCTTGTGTTGTTTTGTCTTGTCTTGTCATGTCATGTTATGTCGTGTCTTGTGTTGCTTTGTCTTGTCTTGTCTTGTCTTGTCATGTCGTGTGTTGTGTTGTTTTGTCTTGTCTTGTCATGTCATGTCTTGTCTTGTCTTGTCTTGTTTTGTCTTGTCATGTCTTGTCTTGCCTTGTCTTGTCTTGTCTTGTCTTGTCTTGTCTTGTCTAGTCTTGTCTTGTCTTGTCTTGTCTTGTCTTGTCTTGTCTTGTCTTGTCTTGTCTTGTCTTGTCTTGTCTTGTCTTGTCTTGTCTTGTCTTGTCTTGTATTGTGTTGCTTTGTGTTGTTTTGTCTTGTCTTGTCTTGTCTTGCCTTATCTTGCCTTGTCTTGTCTTGTCTGGTCTTTTCTTGTCTTGTCTTGTCTTGTCATGTCTTGTCTTGTCTTGTTTTGTCTTGTCTTGTATTGTCTTGTTTTCTCATGTAATGTCATGTCGTGTGTTGTGTTGTTTTGTCTTGTCTTGTGTTGTTTTGTCTTGTCTTGTCATGTCATGTTATGTCGTGTCTTGTGTTGTTTTGTCTTGTCTTGTGTTGTTTTGTCTTGTCTTGTCATGTCATGTTATGTCGTGTCTTGTGTTGCTTTGTCTTGTCTTGTCTTGTCTTGTCATGTCGTGTGTTGTGTTGTTTTGTCTTGTCTTGTCATGTCATGTCTTGTCTTGTCTTGTCTTGTTTTGTCTTGTCATGTCTTGTCTTGTCTTGTCTTGTCTTGTCTTGTCTAGTCTTGTCTTGTCTTGTCTTGTCTTGTCTTGTCTTGTCTTGTCTTGTCTTGTCTTGTCTTGTCTTGTCTTGTCTTGTCTTGTCTTGTCTTGTCTTGTATTGTGTTGCTTTGTCTTGTCTTGTCATGTCGTGTGTTGTGTTGTTTTGTCTTGTCTTGTTGTGTATTGTCATGTCTTTTATTGTCTTGTCTTGTCTTGTCATGTCATGTAATGTCATGTCGTGTGTTGTGTTGTTTTGTCTTGTCTTGTCTTCTCCTTGTCTTGTCTAGTCTTGTCTTGTCTTGTCTTGTCTTGTCTTGTCATGTCGTGTGTTGTGTTGTTTTGTCTTGTCTTGTCTTGTCTTGTCTTGTGATGCCATGTCGTGTGTTGTGTTGTGTTGTTTTGTCTTGTCTTGTCTTGTCTTGTCTTGTCTTGCCTTATCTTGCCTTGTCTTGTCTTGTCTGGTCTTGTCTTGTCTTGTCTTGTCTTGTCTTGTCTTGTCATGTCATGTCGTATGTTGTGTTGTTTTGTCTTGTGCTGCTTTGCCTGTCTTGTCTTGTCTTGTCTTGTCATGTCGTGTGTTGTGTTGTTTTGTTTTGTCTTGTTGTGTATTGTCATGTCTTATATTGTCTTGTCTTGTCTTGTCATGTCATGTCATGTCGTGTGTTATGTTGTGTTGTCTTGTCTTGTCTTGTCTTGTCTTGTCTTGTCTTGTCTTGTCTTGTCTTGTCTTGTCTTGTCTTGTCATGTCATGTCATGTCTTGTCATGTCGTGCGTTGTGTTGTTTTGTCTTGTCTTGTTTTGTCTTGTCATGTCATGTCTTGTCTTGTCTTGTCTTGTCTTGTCTTGTCATGTCTTGTCTTGTCTTGTCTTGTCTTGTCTTGTCTTGTCTTGTCTTGTCTTGTCTTGTCTTGTCTTGTCTTGTCTTGTCTTGTCTTGTCTTGTCTTGTCTTGTCTTGTCTTGTCTTGTCTTGTCTTGTCTTGTCTTGTCTTGTCTTGTCTTGTCTTGTCTTGTCTTGTCTTGTCTTGTCTTGTCTTGTCTTGTCTTGTCTTGTTTTGTCTTGTCTTGTCTTGTCTTGTCTTGTCTTGTCTTGTCTTGTCTTGTCTTGTCTTGTCTTGTCTTGTCTTGTCTTGTCTTGTCTTGTCTTGTCTTGTCTTGTCTTGTCATGTCTTGTCTTGTCTTGTCTTGTCTTGTCTTGTCTTGTCTTGTCTTGTCTTGTCTTGTCTTGTCTTGTCTTGTCTTGTCTTGTCTTGTCTTGTCTTGTCTTGTCTTGTCTTGTCTTGTCTTGTCTTGTCTTGTCTTGTCTTGTCTTGTCTTGTCTTGTCTTGTCTTGTCTTGTCTTGTCTTGTCTTGTCTTGTCTTGTCTTGTCTTGTCTTGTCTTGTCTTGTCTTGTCTTGTCTTGTCTTGTCTTGTCTTGTCTTGTCTTGTCTTGTCTTGTCTTGTCTTGTCTTGTCTTGTCTTGTCTTGTCTTGTCTTGTCATGTCATGTCATGTCTTGTCATGTCGTGCGTTGTGTTGTTTTGTCTTGTCTTGTTTTGTCTTGTCATGTCGTGTGTTGTGTTGTTTTGTTTTGTCTTGTTGTGTATTGTCATGTCTTATATTGTCTTGTCTTGTCTTGTCTTGTCTTGTCTTGTCGTGTGTTGTGTTGTTTTGTTTTGTCTTGTTGTGTATTGTCATGTCTTATATTGTCTTGTCTTGTCTTGTCATGTCATGTCATGTCGTGTGTTATGTTGTGTTGTCTTGTCTTGTCTTGTCTTGTCTTGTCTTGTCTTGTCTTGTCTTGTCTTGTCTTGTCTTGTCTTGTCTTGTCATGTCATGTCATGTCTTGTCATGTCGTGCGTTGTGTTGTTTTGTCTTGTCTTGTTTTGTCTTGTCATGTCATGTCTTGTCTTGTCTTGTCTTGTCTTGTCTTGTCATGTCTTGTCTTGTCTTGTCTTGTCTTGTCTTGTCTTGTCTTGTCTTGTCTTGTCTTGTCTTGTCTTGTCTTGTCTTGTCTTGTCTTGTCTTGTCTTGTCTTGTCTTGTCTTGTCTTGTCTTGTCTTGTCTTGTCTTGTTTTGTCTTGTCTTGTCTTGTCTTGTCTTGTCTTGTCATGTCTTGTCTTGTCTTGTCTTGTCTTGTCTTGTCTTGTCTTGTCTTGTCTTGTCTTGTCTTGTCTTGTCTTGTCTTGTCTTGTCTTGTCTTGTCTTGTCATGTCATGTCATGTCTTGTCATGTCGTGCGTTGTGTTGTTTTGTCTTGTCTTGTCTTGTCTTGTCTTGTCTTGTCTTGTCTTGTGATGTCATGTCGTGTGTCGTGTTGTTTTGTCTTGTCTTGTTTTGTCTTGTCATGTCATGTCTTGTCTTGTCATGTCTTGTCTTGTCTTGTCTTGTCTTGTCTTGTCTTGTCTTGTCTTGTCTTGTCATGTCTTGTCTTGTCTTGTCTTGTCTTGTCTTGTCTTGTCTTGTCTTGTCTTGTCTTGTCTTGTCTTGTCTTGTCTTGTCTTGTCTTGTCTTGTCTTGTCTTGTCTTGTCTTGTCATGTCTTGTCTTGTCTTGTCTTGTCTTGTCTTGTCTTGTCTTGTCTTGTCTTGTCTTGTCTTGTCTTGTCTTGTCTTGTCTTGTCTTGTCTTGTCTTGTCTTGTCTTGTCTTGTCTTGTCTTGTCTTGTCTTGTCTTGTCTTGTCTTGTCTTGTCTTGTCTTGTCTTGTCTTGTCTTGTCTTGTCTTGTCTTGTCTTGTCTTGTCTTGTCTTGTCTTGTCTTGTCTTGTCTTGTCTTGTCTTGTCTTGTCTTGTCTTGTCTTGTCTTGTCTTGTCTTGTCTTGTCTTGTCTTGTCTTGTCTTGTCTTGTCTTGTCTTGTCTTGTCTTGTCTTGTCTTGTCTTGTCTTGTCTTGTCTTGTCTTGTCTTGTCTTGTCTTGTCTTGTCTTGTCTTGTCTTGTCTTGTCTTGTCTTGTCTTGTCTCTTCTTGTCTTGTCTTGTCTTGTCTTGTCTTGTCTTGTCGTGTCTTGTCTTGTCTTGTCTTGTCTTGTCTTATTTTGTCTTGTCTTGTCTTGTCTTGTCTTGTCTTGTCTTGTCTTGTCTTGTCATGTTTTGTCATGTAATGTCATGTCGTGTGTTGTGTTGTTTTGTCTTGTCGTGTCTTCTCCTTGTCTTGTCTTGTCATGTCGTGTGTTGTGTTGTTTTGTCTTGTCATGTCTTATATTGTCTTGTCTTGTCTTGTCTTGTGATGTCATGTCGTGTGTTGTGTTGTTTTGTCTTGTATTGTCTTGTCTTGTCTTGTCTTGTTTTGTCTTGTCTTGTCTTGTTTTGTCTTTTCTTGTCTTGTCTTGTCTTGTCTTGTTTTGTCTTGTCATGTCATGTCTTGTCTTGTCTTGTCTTGTTTTGTCTTGTCTTGTCTTGTTTTGTCTTGTCATGTCTTGTCTTGTCTTGTCTTGTCTTGACTTGTCTTGTCTTGTCCTGTCATGTCATGTCATGTCATGTCATGTGTTGTGTTGTTTCGTCTTGTCTTGTCTTGTTTGGTCTTGTCTTGTCTTGTTTTGTCTTGTCTTGTCTTGTCTTGTCTTGTCTTGTCTTGTCTTGTCTTGTCTTGTCTTGTCTTGTCTTGTCTTGTCTTGTCTTGTCTTGTCTTGTCTTGTCTTGTCTTGTCTTGTCTTTTCTTGTCCTGTCATGTCATGTCATGTCATGTGTTGTGTTGTTTCGTCTTGTATTGTCTTGTTTGGTCTTGTCTTGTCTTGTTTTGTCTTGTCTTGTCTTGTCTTGTCTTGTCTTGTCTTGTCTTGTCTTGTCTTGTCTTGTCTTGTCTTTTCTTGTCTTGTCTGGTCTTGTCTTGTCTTGTCTGGTCTTATCTTGTCTTGTCTTGTCCTGTCCTGTCTTGTCTTGTCTTTTCTTGTCTTGTCTTGTCTTTTCTTGTCTTGTCCTGTCATGTCATGTCATGTGTTGTGTTGTTTTGTCTTGTCTTGTCTTGTCTTGTCTTGTCTTGTCTTGTCTTGTCTTGTCTTGTTTTGTCTTGTCTTGTCTTGTCTTGTCTTGTCTTGTCTTGTCTTGTCTTGTCTTGTCTTGTCGTGCGTTGTGTTGTTTTGTCTTGTCTTGTTTTGTCATGTCATGTCTTGTCTTGTCTTGTCTTGTCTTGTCTTGTCTTGTCTTGTCATGTCGTGCGTTGTGTTGTTTTGTCTTGTCTTGTTTTGTCATGTCATGTCATGTCATGTCTTGTCTTGTCTTGTCTTGTCATGTCGTGCGTTGTGTTGTTTTGTCTTGTCTTGTTTTGTCTTGTCATGTCATGTCTTGTCTTGTCTTGTCTTGTCTTGTCTTGTCTTGTCATGTCATGTAATGTCATGTCATGTGTTGTGTTGTGTTGTTTTGTCTTGTCTTGTCTTGTTTGGTCTTGTCTTGTTTGGTCTTGTCTTGTCTTGTCTTGTTTTATGTTGTCTTGTTTTGTCATGTAATGTCATCTCGTGTGTTGTGTTGTTTTGTCTTGTCGTGTCTTGTTTGGTCTTGTCTTGTTTGGTCTTGTCTTGTCTTGTCTTGTTTTATGTTGTCTTGTTTTGTCATGTAATGTCATGTCGTGTGTTGTGTTGTTTTGTCTTGTCTTGTCTTCTCCTTGTCTTGTCTTGTCATGTCGTGTGTTGTGTTGTTTTGTCTTGTCATGTCTTATATTGTTTTGTCTTGTCCTGTCTTGTCTTGTCATGTCATGTGTTGTGTTGTGTTGTTTTGTCTTGTCTTGTCTTGTCTTGTCTTGTCTTGCCTTATCTTGCCTTGTCTTGTCTTGTCTGGTCTTGTCTTGTCTTCTCTTGTCTTGTCTTGTCTTGTCTTGTCTTGTCTTGTCTTGTCTTGTCTTGTCTTGTCTTGTCTTGTCTTGTCTTGTCTTGTCATGTCTTGTCTTGTTTTGTCTTGTCTTGTATTGTCTTGTTTTCTCATGTAATGTCATGTCATGTGTAGTGTTGTTTTGTCGTGTCATGTCCTGTCTTGTCTTGTCCTGTCCTGTCGTGTGTTGTGTTGTTTTGTCTTGTCTTGTCATGTCATGTCGTGTCTTGTGTTGCTTTGTCTTATCTTGTCTTGTCTTGTCATGTCGTGTGTTGTGTTGTTTTGTCTTGTCTTGTTGTGTATTGTCATGTCTTATATTGTCCTGTCTTGTCTTGTCATGTCATGTCATGTCGTGTGTTGTGTTGTTTTGTCTTGTCTTGTTTTGTCTTGTCATGTCTTGTCTTGTCTTGTCTTGTCTTGTTTTGTCTTGTCATGTCTTGTCATGTCTTGTCTTGTCTTGTCTTGTCTTGTCTTGTCTTGTCTTGTCTTGTCTTGTCTTGTCTTGTCTTGTCTTGTCTTGTCTTGTCTTGTCTGGTCTTGTCTTGTCTTGTCTCGTCTTTTCTTGTCTTGTCTTGTCTTGAATTGTCTTGTCTTGTTTTGTCTTGTCTTGTCTTGTCTTGTCTTGTCTTGTCTTGTCTTGTCTTGTCTTGTCTTGTCTTGTCTTGTCTTGTCTTGTCTTGTCTTGTCTTGTCTTTTCTTGTCTTGTCTTGTCTTGTCTTGTCTTGTCTTGTCTTGTCTTGTCTTGTCTTGTCTTGTCTTGTCTTGTCTTGTCTTGTCTTGTCTTGTCTTGTCTTGTCTTGTCTTGTCTTGTCTTGTCTTGTCTTGTCTTGTCTTGTCTTGTCTTGTCTTGTCTTGTCTTGTCTTGTCTTGTCTTGTCTTGTCTTGTCTTGTCTTGTCTTGTCTTGTCTTGTCTTGTCTTGTTTTGTCTTTTCTTGTCTTGTCTTGTCTTGTCTTGTCTTGTCTTGTCATGTCATGTCTTGTCTTGTCTTGTTTTTTCTTGTCTTGTCTTGTTTTGTCTTGTCATGTCTTGTCTTGTCTTGTCTTGTCTTGACTTGTCTTGTCTTGTCCTGTCATGTCATGTCATGTCATGTGTTGTGTTGTTTCGTCTTGTCTTGTCTTGTTTGGTCTTGTCTTGTCTTGTTTTGTCTTGTCTTGTCCTGTCCTGTCGTGTGTTGTGTTGTTTTGTCTTGTCTTGTCATGTCATGTCGTGTCTTGTGTTGCTTTGTCTTGTCTTGTCTTGTCTTGTCATGTCGTGTGTTGTCTTGTGTTGTTTTGTCTTGTCTTGTCTTGTCTTGTCTTGTCTTGCCTTATCTTGCCTTGTCTTGTCTTGTCTGGTCTTGTCTTGTCTTCTCTTGTCTTGTCTTGTCTTGTCTTGTCTTGTCTTGTCTTGTCTTGTCTTGTCTTGTCTTGTCTTGTCATGTCTTGTCTTGTTTTGTCTTGTCTTGTATTGTCTTGTTTTCTCATGTAATGTCACGTCATGTGTAGTGTTGTTTTGTCGTGTCATGTCTTGTCTTGTCTTGTCCTGTCCTGTCGTGTGTTGTGTTGTTTTGTCTTGTCTTGTCGTGTCTTATGTTGCTTTGTCTTGTCTTGTCTTGTCTTGTCATGTCGTGTGTTGTGTTGTTTTGTCTTGTCTTGTTGTGTATTGTCATGTCTTATATTGTCTTGTCTTGTCTTGTCATGTCATGTCATGTCGTGTGTTGTGTTGTTTTGTCTTGTCTTGTTTTGTCTTGTCATGTCTTGTCTTGTCTTGTCTTGTCTTGTTTTGTCTTGTCATGTCTTGTCTTGTCTTGTCTTGTCTTGTCTTGTCTTGTCTTGTCTTGTCTTGTCTTGTTTTGTCTTGTCTTGTCTTGTCTTTTCTTTTCTTGTCTTGTCTTGTCTTGTCTGGTCTTGTCTTGTCTTGTCTGGTCTTATCTTGTATTGTCTTGTCCTGTCCTGTCTTGTCTTGTCTTTTCTTGTCTTGTCTTGTCTTGTCTTGTCTTTTCTTGTCTTGTCCTGTCATGTCATGTCATGTGTTGTGTTGTTTTGTCTTGTCTTGTTTGGTCTTGTTTTGTCTTGTCTTGTCTTGTCTTGTCTTGTCCTGTCATGTCATGTCATGTGTTGTGTTGTTTTGTCTTGTCTTGTCTTGTCTTGTCTTGTCTTGTCTTGTCTTGTCTTGTCTTGTCTTGTCTTGTCTTGTCTTGTCTTGTCTTGTCTTGTCTTGTCTTGTCTTGTCTTGTCTTGTCTTGTCTTGTCTTGTCTTGTCTTGTCTTGTCTTCTCTTGTCTTGTCTTGCCTTCTCTTGTCTTGTCTTGTATTGTCTTGTCTTGTATTGTCTTGTCATGTGATGTCATGTCACGTGTTGTGTTGTCTTGTCTTGTCTTGTCTTGTCTTGTCTTGTATTGTCTTGTCATGTGATGTCATGTCACGTGTTGTGTTGTCTTGTCTTGTCTTGTCTTGTCTTGTCTTGTCTTGTCTTGTCTTGTCTTGTCTTGTCTTGTCTTGTCTTGTCTTATCTTGTCTTGCTTTATCTTGCCTTGTCTTGTCTTGTCTGGTCTTGTCTTGTCTTGTCTTGTCTTGTCTTGTCTTGTCTTGTCTTGTCTTGTCATGTCTTGTCTTGTCTTGTCTTGTCTTGCCTTATCTTGCCTTGTCTTGTCTTGTCTCGTCTTGTCTTGTCTTGTCTTGTCTTGTCTAGTCTTGTCTTGTTTTGTCTTGTCATGTCTTGTCTTGACTTGTCTTGTCTTGTCTTGTCTTGTCTTGTCTTGTCTTGTCTTGTCTTGTCTTGTCTTGTCTTGTCTTGTCTTGTCTTGTCTTGTCTTGTCTTGTCTTGTCTTGTCTTGTCTTGTCTTGTCTTGTCTTGTCTTGTCTTGTCTTGTCTTGTCTTGTCTTGTCTTGTCTTGTCTTGTCTTGTCTTGTCTTGTCTTGTCTTGTCTTGTCTTGTCTTGTCTTGTCTTGTCTTGTCTTGTCTTGTCTTGTCTTGTCTTGTCTTGTCTTGTTTTGTCTTGTCATGTCTTGTCTTGTCTTGTCTTGTCTTGTCTTGTCTGGTCTTGTCTTGTCTTGTCTTGTCATGTCATGTCATGTCTTGTCTTGTCTTGTCTTGTCTTGTCTTGTTTTGTCTTGTCTTGTCTTGTCTTGTCTTTTCTTTTCTTGTCTTGTCTTGTCTTGTCTGGTCTTGTCTTGTCTTGTCTGGTCTTATCTTGTATTGTCTTGTCCTGTCCTGTCTTGTCTTGTCTTTTCTTGTCTTGTCTTGTCTTGTCTTGTCTTTTCTTGTCTTGTACTGTCATGTCATGTCATGTGTTGTGTTGTTTTGTCTTGTCTTGTCTTGTTTGGTCTTGTTTTGTCTGGTCTTGTCTTGTCTTGTCTTGTCTTGTCTTGTTGTGTATTGTCATGTCGTGTGTTGTGTTGTTTAGTGTTGTTTTGTCTTGTCATGTCTTGTCTTGTCTTGTCTTGTCATGTCATGTCATGTCGTGTGTTGTGTTGTTTAGTGTTGTTTTGTCTTGTCATGTCTTGTCTTGTCTTGTCTTGTCATGACTTGTCTAGTCTTGTCTTGTCTTGTCTTTTCTTTTCTTGTCTTGTCTTGTCTTGTCTTGTCTTGTCTTGTCTTGTCTTGTCTTGTCTTGTCTTGTCTTGTCTTGTCTTGTCTTGTCTTGTCTTGTCATGTCTTGTCTTGTCTTGTCTTGCCTTATCTTGCCTTGTCTTGTCTTGTCTGGTCTTGTCTTGTCTTGTCTTGTCTTGTTTTGTCTTGTCATGTCTTGTTTTGACTTGTCTTGTCTTGTCTTGTCTGGTGTTGTCTTGTCATGTCTTGTCTTGACTTGTCTTGTCTTGTCTTGTCTGGTCTTGTCTTGTCTTGTCTTGTCTTGTCATGTCATGTCATGTCTTATCTTGTCTTGTCTTGTCTTGTTTTGTCTTGTCTTGTCTTGTCTTGTCTTTTCTTTTCTTGTCTTGTCTTGTCTTGTCTGGTCTTGTCTTGTCTTGTCTGGTCTTATCTTGTATTGTCTTGTCCTGTCATATCATGTCGTGTGTTGTGTTGTTTTGTCTTGTCATGTATTGTCTTGTCTTGTCTTGTCTTGTCTTGTCTTGTCCTGTCATGTCATGTGTTGTGTTGTTTTGTCTTGTCTTGTCTTTTCTTGTCTTGTTTTGTCTTTTCTTGTCTTATATTGTCTTGTCTTGTCTTGTCATGTCATGTCATGTCATGTCATGTCGTGTGTTGTGTTGTTTAGTCTTGTTTTGTCTTGTCATGTCTTGTCATGTCTTGTCTAGTCTTGTCTTGTCTTGTCATGTCGTGTGTTGTGTTGTTTTGTCTTGTCATGTCTTATATTGTCTTGTCTTGTCATGTCATGTCATGTCATGTCATGTCATACGTGTGTTGTGTTATTTTGTCTTGTCATGTCATATCATGTCGTGTGTTGTGTTGTTTTGTCTTGTCATGTATTGTCTTGTCTTGTCTTGTCTTGTCTTGTCCTGTCATGTCATGTGTTGTGTTGTCTTGTCTTGTCTTGTCTTGTCTTGTCTTGTCTTGTCTTGTCTTGTCTTGTCTTGTCTTGTCTTGTCTTGTCTTGTCTTGTCTTGTCTTGTCTTGTCTTGTCTTGTCTTGTCTTGTCTTGTCTTGTCTTGTCTTGTCTTGTCTTGTCTTGTCTTGTCTTGTCTTGTCTTGTCTTGTCTTGTCTTGTCTTGTCTTGTCTTGTCTTGTCTTGTCTTGTCTTGTCTTGTCTTGTCTTGTCTTGTCTTGTCACGTGTTGTGTTGTGTTGTCTTGTCTTGTCTTGTCTTGTCTTGTCGTATGTTGTGTTGTTTTGTCTTGTCTTGTTTTGTCTTGTCATGTCGTATGTTGTGTTGTTTTGTCTTGTCTTGTTTTGTCTTTTCTTGTCTTATATTGTCTTGTCTTGTCTTGTCATGTCATGTCATGTCATGTCGTGTGTTGTGTTGTTTAGTCTTGTTTTGTCTTGTCATGTCTTGTCATGTCTTGTCTTGTCTTGTCATGTCTTGTCTTGTCTAGTCTTGTCTTGCCTTGTCTTGTCTTGTCTTGTCTTGTCTTGTCTTGTCTTGTCTTGTCTTGTTTTGTCTTGTCTTGTCTTGTCTTGTCTTGTCTTGTCTTGTCTTATTTTGTCTTGTCTTGTCTTGTCTTGTCTTGTCTTGTCTTGTCTTGTCTTGTCTTGTCTTGTCTTGTCTTGTCTTGTCTTGTCTTGTCTTGTCTTGTCTTGTCTTGTCCTGTCATGTTTTGTCATGTAATGTCATGTCGTGTGTTGTGTTGTTTTGTCTTGTCGTGTCTTCTCCTTGTCTTGTCTTGTCATGTCTTGTCTTGTCTTGTCTTGTCTTGTCTTGTCTTGTCATGTCGTGTCATGTCATGTGTTGTGTTGTTTTGTCTTGTTTTGTCTTGTCTTGTCTTGGCTTGTTTTGTCTTGTCTTGTCTTGTCATGTCGCGTGTTGTGTTGTTTTGTCTTGTCATGTCTTATATTGTCTTGTCTTGTGATGTCATGTCGTGTGTTGTGTTGTTTTGTCTTGTATTGTCTTGTCTTGTTTTGTCTTGTTTTGTCTTGTCTTGTCTTGTCTTGTCTTGTCATGTCATGTCATATGTGTGTTGTGTTGTTTTGTCTTGTCTTAGTTTGTCTTGTCATGTCTTATCTTGTCTTGTCTTGTCTTGTCTTGTCTTGTCTTGTATTGTCATGTATTATATTGTCTTGTCTTGTCATGTCATATCATGTCGTGTGTTGTGTTGTTTTGTCTTGTCATGTCTTGTCTTGTCTTGTCTTGTCTTGTCTTGTCTTGTCTTGTCTTGTCTTGTCATGTCATGTGTTGTGTTGTTTTGTCTTGTCTTGTCTTGTCTTGTCTTGTCTTGTCTTGTCTTGTCTTGTCTTGTCTTGTCTTGTCTTGTCTTGTCTTGTCTTGTCTTGTCTTGTCTTGTCTTGTCTTGTCTTGTCTTGTCTTGTCTTGTCTTGTCTTGTCTTGTCTTGTCTTGTCTTGTCTTGTCTTGTCTTGTCTTGTCTTGTCTTGTCTTGTCTTGTCTTGTCTTGTCTTGTCTTGTGTTGTCTTGTCTTGTCTTGTCTTGTTTTGTCTTGTCATGTCTTGTCTTGACTTGTCTTGTCTTGTCTTGTCTGGTCTTGTCTTGTTTTGTCTTGTCATGTCTTGTCTTGACTTGTCTTGTCTTGTCTTGTCTGGTCTTGTCTTGTCTTGTCTTGTCTTGTCTTGTCTTGTCTTGTCTTGTCTTGTCTTGACTTGTCTTGTCTTGTCTTGTCTGGTCTTGTCTTGTCTTGTCTTGTCTTGTCATGTCATGTCATGTCTTGTCTTGTCTTGTCTTGTCTTGTCTTGTCTTGTCTTGTTTTGTCTTGTCTTGTCTTGTCTTGTCTTTTCTTGTCTTGTCTTGTCTTGTCTTGTCTTGTCTTGTCTTGTCTTGTCTTGTCTTGTCTTGTCTTGTCTTGTCCTGTCATGTTTTGTCATGTAATGTCATGTCGTGTGTTGTGTTGTTTTGTCTTGTCGTGTCTTCTCCTTGTCTTGTCTTGTCATGTCTTGTCTTGTCTTGTCTTGTCTTGTCTTGTCTTGTCATGTCGTGTCATGTCATGTGTTGTGTTGTTTTGTCTTGTTTTGTCTTGTCTTGTCTTGGCTTGTTTTGTCTTGTCTTGTCTTGTCATGTCGCGTGTTGTGTTGTTTTGTCTTGTCATGTCTTATATTGTCTTGTCTTGTGATGTCATGTCGTGTGTTGTGTTGTTTTGTCTTGTATTGTCTTGTCTTGTTTTGTCTTGTTTTGTCTTGTCTTGTCTTGTCTTGTCTTGTCATGTCATGTCATATGTGTGTTGTGTTGTTTTGTCTTGTCTTAGTTTGTCTTGTCATGTCTTATCTTGTCTTGTCTTGTCTTGTCTTGTCTTGTCTTGTATTGTCATGTATTATATTGTCTTGTCTTGTCATGTCATATCATGTCGTGTGTTGTGTTGTTTTGTCTTGTCATGTCTTGTCTTGTCTTGTCTTGTCTTGTCTTGTCTTGTCTTGTCTTGTCTTGTCATGTCATGTGTTGTGTTGTTTTGTCTTGTCTTGTCTTGTCTTGTCTTGTCTTGTCTTGTCTTGTCTTGTCTTGTCTTGTCTTGTCTTGTCTTGTCTTGTCTTGTCTTGTCTTGTCTTGTCTTGTCTTGTCTTGTCTTGTCTTGTCTTGTCTTGTCTTGTCTTGTCTTGTCTTGTCTTGTCTTGTCTTGTCTTGTCTTGTCTTGTCTTGTCTTGTGTTGTCTTGTCTTGTCTTGTCTTGTTTTGTCTTGTCATGTCTTGTCTTGACTTGTCTTGTCTTGTCTTGTCTGGTCTTGTCTTGTTTTGTCTTGTCATGTCTTGTCTTGACTTGTCTTGTCTTGTCTTGTCTGGTCTTGTCTTGTCTTGTCTTGTCTTGTCTTGTCTTGTCTTGTCTTGTCTTGTCTTGTCTTGTCTTGTCTTGTCTTGTCTTGTCTTGTCTTGTCTTGTCTTGTCTTGTCTTGTCTTGTCTTGTCTTGTCTTGTCTTGTCTTGTCTTGTCTTGTCTTGTCTTGTCTTGTCTTGTCTTGTCTTGTCTTGTGTTGTCTTGTCTTGTCTTGTCTTGTTTTGTCTTGTCATGTCTTGTCTTGACTTGTCTTGTCTTGTCTTGTCTGGTCTTGTCTTGTTTTGTCTTGTCATGTCTTGTCTTGACTTGTCTTGTCTTGTCTTGTCTGGTCTTGTCTTGTCTTGTCTTGTCTTGTCTTGTCTTGTCTTGTCTTGTCTTGTCTTGACTTGTCTTGTCTTGTCTTGTCTGGTCTTGTCTTGTCTTGTCTTGTCTTGTCATGTCATGTCATGTCTTGTCTTGTCTTGTCTTGTCTTGTCTTGTCTTGTCTTGTTTTGTCTTGTCTTGTCTTGTCTTGTCTTTTCTTGTCTTGTCTTGTCTTGTCTTGTCTTGTCTTGTCTTGTCTTGTCTTGTCTTGTCTTGTCTTGTCTTGTCTTGTCTTGTCTTGTCTTGTCTTGTCTTGTCTTGTCTTGTCTTGTCTTGTCTTGTCTTGTCTTGTCTTGTCTTGTCTTGTCTTGTCTTGTCTTGTCTTGTCTTGTCTTGTCTTGTCTTGTCTTGTCTTGTCTTGTCTTGTCTTGTCTTGTCTTGTCTTGTCTTGTCTTGTGTTGTCTTGTCTTGTCTTGTCTTGTCTTGCTTTGACTTGTCTTGTCTTGTCTTGTCTGGTCTTGTCTTGTTTTGTCTTGTCATGTCTTGTCTTGACTTGTCTTGTCTTGTCTTGTCTGGTCTTGTCTTGTCTTGTCTTGTCTTGTCTTGTCTTGACTTGTCTTGCCTTGTCTTGTCTGGTCTTGTCTTGTCTTGTCTTGTCATGTCATGTCATGTCATGTCATGTCTTGTCTTGTCTTGTCTTGTCTTGTTTTGTCTTGTCTTGTCTTGTCTTGTCTTTTCTTTTCTTGTCTTGTCTTGTCTTGTCTGGTCTTGTCTTATCTTGTCTGGTCTTATCTTGTATTGTCTTGTCCTGTCCTGTCTTGTCTTGTCTTTTCTTGTCTTGTCTTGTCTTGTCTTGTCTTTTCTTGTCTTTTCTTGTCTTGTCCTGTCATGTCATGTCATGTGTTGTTTTGTTTTGTCTTGTCTTGTCTTGTTTGCCCTTGTTTTGTCTGGACTTGTCTTGTCTTGTCTTGTCTTGTTGTGTATTGTCATGTCTTATATTGTCTTGTCTTGTCATGTCATGTCATGTCATGTCATGTCGTGTGTTGGGTTGTTTAGTGTTGTTTTGTCTTGTCATGTCTTGTCTTGTCTTGTCTTGTCTTGTCATGTCTTGTCTTGTCTTGTCTTGTCTTTTCTTTTCTTGTCTTGTCTTGTCTTGTCTTGTCTTGTCTTGTCTTGTTTAGTCTTGTCTTGTCTTGTCTTGTCTTGTCTTGTCTTGTCTTGTCATGTCTTGTCTAGTCTTGTCTTGTCTTGTCTTGTCTTTTCTTGTCTTGTCTTGTCTTGTCTTGTCTTGTCTTGTCTTGTCCTGTCATGTCATGTCATGTGTTGTGTTGTTTTGTCTTGTCTTGTCTTGTTTGGTCTTGTCTTGTCTTGTTTTGTCTTGTCTTGTCTTGTCTTGTCTTGTCTTGTCTTGCCTTGTCTTGTCTTGTCTTGTCTTGACTTGTCTTGTCTTGTCTTGTCTTGTCTTGTCTTGTCTTGTCTTGTCTTGTCTTGTCTTGTCTTGTCTTGTCTTGTCTTGTCTTGTCTTGTCTTGTCTTGTCTTGTCTTGTCTTGTCTTGTCTTGTCTTGTCTTGTCTTGTCTTGTCTTGTCTTGTCTTGTCTTGTCTTGTCTTGTCTTGTCTTGTCTTGTCTTGTCTTGTCTTGTCTTGTCTTGTCTTGTCTTGTCTTGTCTTGTCTTGTCTTGTCTTGTCTTGTCATGTCTTGTCTTGTCTTGTCTTGTCTTGTCTTTTCTTGTCTTGTCTTGTCTTGTCTTGTCTTGTCTTGTCTTGTCCTGTCATGTCATGTCATGTGTTGTGTTGTTTTGTCTTGTCTTGTCTTGTTTGGTCTTGTCTTGTCTTGTTTTGTCTTGTCTTGTCTTGTCTTGTCTTGTCTTGTCTTGTCTTGTCTTGTCTTGTCTTGTCTTGTCTTGACTTGTCTTGTCTTGTCTTGTCTTGTCTTGTCTTGTCTTGTCTTGTCTTGTCTTGTCTTGTCTTGTCTTGTCTTGTCTTGTCTTGTCTTGTCTTGTCTTGTCTTGTCTTGTCTTGTCTTGTCTTGTCTTGTCTTGTCTTGTCTTGTCTTGTCTTGTCTTGTCTTGTCTTGTCTTGTCTTGTCTTGTCTTGTCTTGTCTTGTCTTGTCTTGTCTTGTCTTGTCTTGTCTTGTCTTGTCTTGTCTTGTCTTGTCTTGTCTTGTCTTGTCTTGTCTTGTCTTGTCTTGTCTTGTCTTGTCTTGTCTTGTTTTGTCTTGTCATGTCTTGTCTTGTCTTGTCTTGTCTTGTCTTGTCTGGTCTTGTCTTGTCTTGTCTTGTCATGTCATGTCATGTCTTGTCTTGTCTTGTCTTGTCTTGTCTTGTTTTGTCTTGTCTTGTCTTGTCTTGTCTTGTCTTTTCTTTTCTTGTCTTGTCTTGTCTTGTCTGGTCTTGTCTTGTCTTGTCTGGTCTTATCTTGTATTGTCTTGTCCTGTCCTGTCTTGTCTTGTCTTTTCTTGTCTTGTCTTGTCTTGTCTTGTCTTTTCTTGTCTTGTACTGTCATGTCATGTCATGTGTTGTGTTGTTTTGTCTTGTCTTGTCTTGTTTGGTCTTGTTTTGTCTGGTCTTGTCTTGTCTTGTCTTGTCTTGTCTTGTTGTGTATTGTCATGTCGTGTGTTGTGTTGTTTAGTGTTGTTTTGTCTTGTCATGTCTTGTCTTGTCTTGTCTTGTCATGTCATGTCATGTCGTGTGTTGTGTTGTTTAGTGTTGTTTTGTCTTGTCATGTCTTGTCTTGTCTTGTCTTGTCATGACTTGTCTAGTCTTGTCTTGTCTTGTCTTTTCTTTTCTTGTCTTGTCTTGTCTTGTCTTGTCTTGTCTTGTCTTGTCTTGTCTTGTCTTGTCTTGTCATGTCTTGTCTTGTCTTGTCTTGCCTTATCTTGCCTTGTCTTGTCTTGTCTGGTCTTGTCTTGTCTTGTCTTGTCTTGTTTTGTCTTGTCATGTCTTGTTTTGACTTGTCTTGTCTTGTCTTGTCTGGTGTTGTCTTGTCATGTCTTGTCTTGACTTGTCTTGTCTTGTCTTGTCTGGTCTTGTCTTGTCTTGTCTTGTCTTGTCATGTCATGTCATGTCTTATCTTGTCTTGTCTTGTCTTGTTTTGTCTTGTCTTGTCTTGTCTTGTCTTTTCTTTTCTTGTCTTGTCTTGTCTTGTCTGGTCTTGTCTTGTCTTGTCTGGTCTTATCTTGTATTGTCTTGTCCTGTCATATCATGTCGTGTGTTGTGTTGTTTTGTCTTGTCATGTATTGTCTTGTCTTGTCTTGTCTTGTCTTGTCCTGTCATGTCATGTGTTGTGTTGTTTTGTCTTGTCTTGTCTTTTCTTGTCTTGTTTTGTCTTTTCTTGTCTTATATTGTCTTGTCTTGTCTTGTCATGTCATGTCATGTCATGTCATGTCGTGTGTTGTGTTGTTTAGTCTTGTTTTGTCTTGTCATGTCTTGTCATGTCTTGTCTAGTCTTGTCTTGTCTTGTCATGTCGTGTGTTGTGTTGTTTTGTCTTGTCATGTCTTATATTGTCTTGTCTTGTCATGTCATGTCATGTCATGTCATGTCATACGTGTGTTGTGTTATTTTGTCTTGTCATGTCATATCATGTCGTGTGTTGTGTTGTTTTGTCTTGTCATGTATTGTCTTGTCTTGTCTTGTCTTGTCTTGTCCTGTCATGTCATGTGTTGTGTTGTCTTGTCTTGTCTTGTCTTGTCTTGTCTTGTCTTGTCTTGTCTTGTCTTGTCTTGTCTTGTCTTGTCTTGTCTTGTCTTGTCTTGTCTTGTCTTGTCTTGTCTTGTCTTGTCTTGTCTTGTCTTGTCTTGTCTTGTCTTGTCTTGTCTTGTCTTGTCTTGTCTTGTCTTGTCTTGTCTTGTCTTGTCTTGTCTTGTCTTGTCTTGTCTTGTCTTGTCTTGTCTTGTCTTGTCTTGTCTTGTCTTGTCACGTGTTGTGTTGTGTTGTCTTGTCTTGTCTTGTCTTGTCTTGTCGTATGTTGTGTTGTTTTGTCTTGTCTTGTTTTGTCTTGTCATGTCGTATGTTGTGTTGTTTTGTCTTGTCTTGTTTTGTCTTTTCTTGTCTTATATTGTCTTGTCTTGTCTTGTCATGTCATGTCATGTCATGTCGTGTGTTGTGTTGTTTAGTCTTGTTTTGTCTTGTCATGTCTTGTCATGTCTTGTCTTGTCTTGTCATGTCTTGTCTTGTCTAGTCTTGTCTTGCCTTGTCTTGTCTTGTCTTGTCTTGTCTTGTCTTGTCTTGTCTTGTCTTGTTTTGTCTTGTCTTGTCTTGTCTTGTCTTGTCTTGTCTTGTCTTATTTTGTCTTGTCTTGTCTTGTCTTGTCTTGTCTTGTCTTGTCTTGTCTTGTCTTGTCTTGTCTTGTCTTGTCTTGTCTTGTCTTGTCTTGTCCTGTCATGTTTTGTCATGTAATGTCATGTCGTGTGTTGTGTTGTTTTGTCTTGTCGTGTCTTCTCCTTGTCTTGTCTTGTCATGTCTTGTCTTGTCTTGTCTTGTCTTGTCTTGTCTTGTCTTGTCTTGTCATGTCGTGTCATGTCATGTGTTGTGTTGTTTTGTCTTGTTTTGTCTTGTCTTGTCTTGGCTTGTTTTGTCTTGTCTTGTCTTGTCATGTCGCGTGTTGTGTTGTTTTGTCTTGTCATGTCTTATATTGTCTTGTCTTGTGATGTCATGTCGTGTGTTGTGTTGTTTTGTCTTGTATTGTCTTGTCTTGTTTTGTCTTGTTTTGTCTTGTCTTGTCTTGTCTTGTCTTGTCTTGTCTTGTCTTGTCTAGTCTTGTCTTGTCTTGTCTTGTCTTGTCTTGTCTTGTCTTGTCTTGTCTTGTCTTGTCTTGTCTTGTCTTGTCTTGTCTTGTCTTGACTTGTCTTGTCTTGTCTTGTCTGGTCTTGTCTTGTTTTGTCTTGTCATGTCTTGTCTTGACTTGTCTTGTCTTGTCTTGTCTGGTCTTGTCTTGTCTTGTCTTGTCTTGTCTTGTCTTGACTTGTCTTGCCTTGTCTTGTCTGGTCTTGTCTTGTCTTGTCTTGTCATGTCATGTCATGTCATGTCATGTCTTGTCTTGTCTTGTCTTGTCTTGTTTTGTCTTGTCTTGTCTTGTCTTGTCTTTTCTTTTCTTGTCTTGTCTTGTCTTGTCTGGTCTTGTCTTATCTTGTCTGGTCTTATCTTGTATTGTCTTGTCCTGTCCTGTCTTGTCTTGTCTTTTCTTGTCTTGTTTTGTCTTGTCTTGTCTTTTCTTGTCTTGTCCTGTCATGTCATGTCATGTGTTGTTTTGTTTTGTCTTGTCTTGTCTTGTTTGGCCTTGTTTTGTCTGGACTTGTCTTGTCTTGTCTTGTCTTGTTGTGTATTGTCATGTCTTATATTGTCTTGTCTTGTCATGTCATGTCATGTCATGTCATGTCGTGTGTTGGGTTGTTTAGTGTTGTTTTGTCTTGTCATGTCTTGTCTTGTCTTGTCTTGTCTTGTCATGTCTTGTCTAGTCTTGTCTTGTCTTGTCTTTTCTTTTCTTGTCTTGTCTTGTCTTGTCTTGTCTTGTCTTGTCTTGTCTTGTCTTGTCTAGTCTTGTCTTGTCTTGTCTTGTCTTGTCTTGTCTTGTCATGTCTTGTCTAGTCTTGTCTTGTCTTGTCTTGTCTTTTCTTGTCTTGTCTTGTCTTGTCTTGTCTTGTCTTGTCTTGTCCTGTCATGTCATGTCATGTGTTGTGTTGTTTTGTCTTGTCTTGTCTTGTTTGGTCTTGTCTTGTCTTGTTTTGTCTTGTCTTGTCTTGTCTTGTCTTGTCTTGTCTTGCCTTGTCTTGTCTTGTCTTGTCATGTCTTGTCTTGTCTTGTCTTGCCTTATCTTGCCTTGTCTTGTCTTGTCTGGTCTTGTCTTGTCTTGTCTTGTCTTGTTTTGTCTTGTCATGTCTTGTTTTGACTTGTCTTGTCTTGTCTTGTCTGGTGTTGTCTTGTCATGTCTTGTCTTGACTTGTCTTGTCTTGTCTTGTCTGGTCTTGTCTTGTCTTGTCTTGTCTTGTCATGTCATGTCATGTCTTATCTTGTCTTGTCTTGTCTTGTTTTGTCTTGTCTTGTCTTGTCTTGTCTTTTCTTTTCTTGTCTTGTCTTGTCTTGTCTGGTCTTGTCTTGTCTTGTCTGGTCTTATCTTGTATTGTCTTGTCCTGTCATATCATGTCGTGTGTTGTGTTGTTTTGTCTTGTCATGTATTGTCTTGTCTTGTCTTGTCTTGTCTTGTCCTGTCATGTCATGTGTTGTGTTGTTTTGTCTTGTCTTGTCTTTTCTTGTCTTGTTTTGTCTTTTCTTGTCTTATATTGTCTTGTCTTGTCTTGTCATGTCATGTCATGTCATGTCATGTCGTGTGTTGTGTTGTTTAGTCTTGTTTTGTCTTGTCATGTCTTGTCATGTCTTGTCTAGTCTTGTCTTGTCTTGTCATGTCGTGTGTTGTGTTGTTTTGTCTTGTCATGTCTTATATTGTCTTGTCTTGTCATGTCATACGTGTGTTGTGTTATTTTGTCTTGTCATGTCATATCATGTCGTGTGTTGTGTTGTTTTGTCTTGTCATGTATTGTCTTGTCTTGTCTTGTCTTGTCTTGTCCTGTCATGTCATGTCTTGTCTTGTCTTGTCTTGTCTTGTCTTGTCTTGTCTTGTCTTGTCTTGTCTTGTCTTGTCTTGTCTTGTCTTGTCTTGTCTTGTCTTGTCTTGTCTTGTCTTGTCTTGTCTTGTCTTGTCTTGTCTTGTCTTGTCTTGTCTTGTCTTGTCTTGTCTTGTCTTGTCTTGTCTTGTCTTGTCTTGTCTTGTCTTGTCTTGTCTTGTCTTGTCTTGTCTTGTCTTGTCTTGTCTTGTCTTGTCTTGTCACGTGTTGTATTGTGTTGTCTTGTCTTGTCTTGTCTTGTCTTGTCGTATGTTGTGTTGTTTTGTCTTGTCTTGTTTTGTCTTGTCATGTCGTATGTTGTGTTGTTTTGTCTTGTCTTGTTTTGTCTTTTCTTGTCTTATATTGTCTTGTCTTGTCTTGTCATGTCATGTCATGTCATGTCGTGTGTTGTGTTGTTTAGTCTTGTTTTGTCTTGTCATGTCTTGTCATGTCTTGTCTTGTCTTGTCATGTCTTGTCTTGTCTAGTCTTGTCTTGCCTTGTCTTGTCTTGTCTTGTCTTGTCTTGTCTTGTCTTGTCTTGTCTTGTTTTGTCTTGTCTTGTCTTGTCTTGTCTTGTCTTGTCTTGTCATGTCTTATATTGTCTTGTCTTGTCTTGTCTTGTCTTGTCATGTCTTGTCTTGTCTTGTCATGTCTTGTCTTGTCTAGTCTTGTCTTGCCTTGTCTTGTCTTGTCTTGTCTTGTCTTGTCTTGTCTTGTCTTGTCTTGTTTTGTCTTGTCTTGTCTTGTCTTGTCTTGTCTTGTCTTGTCATGTCTTATATTGTCTTGTCTTGTCTTGTCTTGTCTTGTCTTGTCTTGTCTTGTCTTGTCTTGTCTTGTCTTGTCTTGTCTTGTCTTGTCTTGTCTTGTCTTGTCTTGTCTTGTCTTGTCTTGTCTTGTCTTGTCTTGTCTTGTCTTGTCTTGTCTTGTCTTGTCTTGTCTTGTCTTGTCTTGTCTTGTCTTGTCTTGTCTTGTCTTGTCTTGTCTTGTCTTGTCTTGTCTTGTCTTGTCTTGTCTTGTCTTGTCTTGTCCTGTCATGTTTTGTCATGTAATGTCATGTCGTGTGTTGTGTTGTTTTGTCTTGTCGTGTCTTCTCCTTGTCTTGTCTTGTCATGTCTAGTCTTGTCTTGTCTTGTCTTGTCTTGTCTTGTCATGTCGTGTCATGTCATGTGTTGTGTTGTTTTGTCTTGTTTTGTCTTGTCTTGTCTTGGCTTGTTTTGTCTTGTCTTGTCTTGTCATGTCGCGTGTTGTGTTGTTTTGTCTTGTCATGTCTTATATTGTCTTGTCTTGTGATGTCATGTCGTGTGTTGTGTTGTTTTGTCTTGTATTGTCTTGTCTTGTTTTGTCTTGTTTTGTCTTGTCTTGTCTTGTCTTGTCTTGTCTTGTCTTGTCTTGTCTAGTCTTGTCTTGTCTTGTCTTGTCTTGTCTTGTCTTGTCTTGTCTTGTCTTGTCTTGTCTTGTCTTGTCTTGTCTTGTCTTGTCTTGTCTTGACTTGTCTTGTCTTGTCTTGTCTTGTCTGGTCTTGTCTTGTTTTGTCTTGTCATGTCTTGTCTTGACTTGTCTTGTCTTGTCTTGTCTGGTCTTGTCTTGTCTTGTCTTGTCTTGACTTGTCTTGCCTTGTCTTGTCTGGTCTTGTCTTGTCTTGTCTTGTCATGTCATGTCATGTCATGTCATGTCTTGTCTTGTCTTGTCTTGTCTTGTTTTGTCTTGTCTTGTCTTGTCTTGTCTTTTCTTTTCTTGTCTTGTCTTGTCTTGTCTGGTCTTGTCTTATCTTGTCTGGTCTTATCTTGTATTGTCTTGTCCTGTCCTGTCTTGTCTTGTCTTTTCTTGTCTTGTCTTGTCTTGTCTTGTCTTTTCTTGTCTTGTCCTGTCATGTCATGTCATGTGTTGTTTTGTTTTGTCTTGTCTTGTCTTGTTTGGCCTTGTTTTGTCTGGACTTGTCTTGTCTTGTCTTGTCTTGTTGTGTATTGTCATGTCTTATATTGTCTTGTCTTGTCATGTCATGTCATGTCATGTCATGTCGTGTGTTGGGTTGTTTAGTGTTGTTTTGTCTTGTCATGTCTTGTCTTGTCTTGTCTTGTCTTGTCATGTCTTGTCTAGTCTTGTCTTGTCTTGTCTTTTCTTTTCTTGTCTTGTCTTGTCTTGTCTTGTCTTGTCTTGTCTTGTCTTGTCTTGTCTAGTCTTGTCTTGTCTTGTCTTGTCTTGTCTTGTCTTGTCATGTCTTGTCTAGTCTTGTCTTGTCTTGTCTTGTCTTTTCTTGTCTTGTCTTGTCTTGTCTTGTCTTGTCTTGTCTTGTCCTGTCATGTCATGTGTTGTGTTGTTTTGTCTTGTCTTGTCTTGTTTGGTCTTGTCTTGTCTTGTTTTGTCTTGTCTTGTCTTGTCTTGTCTTGTCTTGTCTTGCCTTGTCTTGTCTTGTCTTGTCTTGTCTTGTCTTGTCTTGTCTTGTCTTGTCTTGTCTTGTCTTGTCTTGTCTTGTCTTGTCTTGTCTTGTCTTGTCTTGTCTTGTCTTGTCTTGTCTTGTCTTGTCTTGTCTTGTCTTGTCTTGTCTTGTCTTGTCTTGTCTTGTCTTGTCTTGTCTTGTCTTGTCTTGTCTTGTCTTGTCTTGTCTTATCTTGTCTTGTCTTGTCTTGTCTTGTCTTGTCTTGTCTTGTCTTGTCTTGTCTTGTCTTGTCTTGTCTTGTCTTGTCTTGTCTTGTCTTGTCTTGTCTTGTCTTGTCTTGTCTTGTCTTGTCTTGTCTTGTCTTGTCTTGTCTTGTCTTGTCTTGTCTTGTCATGTCTTGTCTAGTCTTGTCTTGTCTTGTCTTGTCTTTTCTTGTCTTGTCTTGTCTTGTCTTGTCTTGTCTTGTCCTGTCATGTCATGTCATGTGTTGTGTTGTTTTGTCTTGTCTTGTCTTGTTTGGTCTTGTCTTGTCTTGTTTTGTCTTGTCTTGTCTTGTCTTGTCTTGTCTTGTCTTGTCTTGCCTTGTCTTGTCTTGTCTTGTCTTGTCTTGTCTTGTCTTGTCTTGTCTTGTCTTGTCTTGTCTTGTCTTGTCTTGTCTTGTCTTGTCTTGTCTTGTCTTGTCTTGTCTTGTCTTGTCTTGACTTGTCTTGTCTTGTCTTGTCTTGTCTTGTCTTGTCTTGTCTTGTCTTGTCTTGTCTTGTCTTGTCTTGTCTTGTCTTGTCTTGTCTTGTCTTGTCTTGTCTTGTCTTGTCTTGTCTTGTCTTGTCTTGTCTTGTCTTGTCTTGTCTTGTCTTGTCTTGTCTTGTCTTGTCTTGTCTTGTCTTGTCTTGTCTTGTCTTGTCTTGTCTTGTCTTGTCTTGTCTTGTCTTGTCTTGTCTTGTCTTGTCTTGTCTTGTCTTGTCTTGTCTTGTCTTGTCTTGTCTTGTCTTGTCTTGTCTTGTCTTGTCTTGTCTTGTCTTGTCTTGTCTTGTCTTGTCTTGTCTTGTCTTGTCTTGTCTTGTCTTGTCTTGTCTTGTCTTGTCTTGTCTTGTTTTGTCTTGTCATGTCTTGTCTTGTCTTGTCTTGTCTTGTCTTGTCTGGTCTTGTCTTGTCTTGTCTTGTCATGTCATGTCATGTCTTGTCTTGTCTTGTCTTGTCTTGTCTTGTCTTGTTTTGTCTTGTCTTGTCTTGTCTTGTCTTTTCTTTTCTTGTCTTGTCTTGTCTTGTCTGGTCTTGTCTTGTCTTGTCTGGTCTTATCTTGTATTGTCTTGTCCTGTCCTGTCTTGTCTTGTCTTTTCTTGTCTTGTCTTGTCTTGTCTTGTCTTTTCTTGTCTTGTACTGTCATGTCATGTCATGTGTTGTGTTGTTTTGTCTTGTCTTGTCTTGTTTGGTCTTGTTTTGTCTGGTCTTGTCTTGTCTTGTCTTGTCTTGTCTTGTTGTGTATTGTCATGTCGTGTGTTGTGTTGTTTAGTGTTGTTTTGTCTTGTCTTGTCTTGTCTTGACTTGTCTTGCCTTGTCTTGTCTGGTCTTGTCTTGTCTTGTCTTGTCATGTCATGTCATGTCATGTCATGTCTTGTCTTGTCTTGTCTTGTCTTGTTTTGTCTTGTCTTGTCTTGTCTTGTCTTTTCTTTTCTTGTCTTGTCTTGTCTTGTCTGGTCTTGTCTTATCTTGTCTGGTCTTATCTTGTATTGTCTTGTCCTGTCCTGTCTTGTCTTGTCTTTTCTTGTCTTGTCTTGTCTTGTCTTGTCTTTTCTTGTCTTGTCCTGTCATGTCATGTCATGTGTTGTTTTGTTTTGTCTTGTCTTGTCTTGTTTGGCCTTGTTTTGTCTGGACTTGTCTTGTCTTGTCTTGTCTTGTTGTGTATTGTCATGTCTTATATTGTCTTGTCTTGTCATGTCATGTCATGTCATGTCATGTCGTGTGTTGGGTTGTTTAGTGTTGTTTTGTCTTGTCATGTCTTGTCTTGTCTTGTCTTGTCTTGTCATGTCTTGTCTAGTCTTGTCTTGTCTTGTCTTTTCTTTTCTTGTCTTGTCTTGTCTTGTCTTGTCTTGTCTTGTCTTGTCTTGTCTTGTCTAGTCTTGTCTTGTCTTGTCTTGTCTTGTCTTGTCTTGTCATGTCTTGTCTAGTCTTGTCTTGTCTTGTCTTGTCTTGTCTTGTCTTGTCTTGTCCTGTCATGTCATGTCATGTGTTGTGTTGTTTTGTCTTGTCTTGTCTTGTTTGGTCTTGTCTTGTCTTGTTTTGTCTTGTCTTGTCTTGTCTTGTCTTGTCTTGTCTTGTCTTGCCTTGTCTTGTCTTGTCTTGTCTTGTCTTGTCTTGTCTTGTCTTGTCTTGTCTTGTCTTGTCTTGTCTTGTCTTGTCTTGTCTTGTCTTGTCTTGTCTTGTCTTGTCTTGTCTTGTCTTGTCTTGTCTTGTCTTGTCTTGTCTTGTCTTGTCTTGTCTTGTCTTGTCTTGTCTTGTCTTGTCTTGTCTTGTCTTGTCTTGTCTTGTCTTGTCTTGTCTTGTCTTGTCTTGTCTTGTCTTGTCTTGTCTTGTCTTGTCTTGTCTTGTCTTGTCTTGTCTTGTCTTGTCTTGTCTTGTCTTGTCTTGTCTTGTCTTGTCTTGTCTTGTCTTGTCTTGTCTTGTCTTGTCTTGTCTTGTCTTGTCTTGTCTTGTCTTGTCTTGTCTTGTCTTGTCTTGTCTTGTCTTGTCATGTCTTGTCTAGTCTTGTCTTGTCTTGTCTTGTCTTTTCTTGTCTTGTCTTGTCTTGTCTTGTCTTGTCTTGTCTTGTCCTGTCATGTCATGTCATGTGTTGTGTTGTTTTGTCTTGTCTTGTCTTGTTTGGTCTTGTCTTGTCTTGTTTTGTCTTGTCTTGTCTTGTCTTGTCTTGTCTTGTCTTGTCTTGTCTTGCCTTGTCTTGTCTTGTCTTGTCTTGTCTTGTCTTGTCTTGTCTTGTCTTGTCTTGTCTTGTCTTGTCTTGTCTTGTCTTGTCTTGTCTTGTCTTGTCTTGTCTTGTCTTGTCTTGTCTTGTCTTGTCTTGTCTTGCCTTGTCTTGTCTTGACTTGTCTTGTCTTGTCTTGTCTTGTCTTGTCTTGTCTTGTCTTGTCTTGTCTTGTCTTGTCTTGTCTTGTCTTGTCTTGTCTTGTCTTGTCTTGTCTTGTCTTGTCTTGTCTTGTCTTGTCTTGTCTTGTCTTGTCTTGTCTTGTCTTGTCTTGTCTTGTCTTGTCTTGTCTTGTCTTGTCTTGTCTTGTCTTGTCTTGTCTTGTCTTGTCTTGTCTTGTCTTGTCTTGTCTTGTCTTGTCTTGTCTTGTCTTGTCTTGTCTTGTCTTGTCTTGTCTTGTCTTGTCTTGTCTTGTCTTGTCTTGTCTTGTCTTGTTTTGTCTTGTCATGTCTTGTCTTGTCTTGTCTTGTCTTGTCTTGTCTGGTCTTGTCTTGTCTTGTCTTGTCATGTCATGTCATGTCTTGTCTTGTCTTGTCTTGTCTTGTCTTGTTTTGTCTTGTCTTGTCTTGTCTTGTCTTTTCTTTTCTTGTCTTGTCTTGTCTTGTCTGGTCTTGTCTTGTCTTGTCTGGTCTTATCTTGTATTGTCTTGTCCTGTCCTGTCTTGTCTTGTCTTTTCTTGTCTTGTCTTGTCTTGTCTTGTCTTGTCTTTTCTTGTCTTGTACTGTCATGTCATGTCATGTGTTGTGTTGTTTTGTCTTGTCTTGTCTTGTTTGGTCTTGTTTTGTCTGGTCTTGTCTTGTCTTGTCTTGTCTTGTCTTGTTGTGTATTGTCATGTCGTGTGTTGTGTTGTTTAGTGTTGTTTTGTCTTGTCATGTCTTGTCTTGTCTTGTCTTGTCATGTCATGTCATGTCGTGTGTTGTGTTGTTTAGTGTTGTTTTGTCTTGTCATGTCTTGTCTTGTCTTGTCTTGTCATGACTTGTCTAGTCTTGTCTTGTCTTGTCTTTTCTTTTCTTGTCTTGTCTTGTCTTGTCTTGTCTTGTCTTGTCTTGTCTTGTCTTGTCTTGTCTTGTCTTGTCTTGTCATGTCTTGTCTTGTCTTGTCTTGCCTTATCTTGCCTTGTCTTGTCTTGTCTGGTCTTGTCTTGTCTTGTCTTGTCTTGTTTTGTCTTGTCATGTCTTGTTTTGACTTGTCTTGTCTTGTCTTGTCTGGTGTTGTCTTGTCATGTCTTGTCTTGACTTGTCTTGTCTTGTCTTGTCTGGTCTTGTCTTGTCTTGTCTTGTCTTGTCATGTCATGTCATGTCTTATCTTGTCTTGTCTTGTCTTGTTTTGTCTTGTCTTGTCTTGTCTTGTCTTTTCTTTTCTTTTCTTGTTTGGTCTTGTTTTGTCTGGTCTTGTCTTGTCTTGTCTTGTCTTGTCTTGTTGTGTATTGTCATGTCGTGTGTTGTGTTGTTTAGTGTTGTTTTGTCTTGTCATGTCTTGTCTTGTCTTGTCTTGTCATGTCATGTCATGTCGTGTGTTGTGTTGTTTAGTGTTGTTTTGTCTTGTCATGTCTTGTCTTGTCTTGTCTTGTCATGACTTGTCTAGTCTTGTCTTGTCTTGTCTTTTCTTTTCTTTTCTTGTCTTGTCTTGTCTTGTCTGGTCTTGTCTTGTCTTGTCTGGTCTTATCTTGTATTGTCTTGTCCTGTCATATCATGTCGTGTGTTGTGTTGTTTTGTCTTGTCATGTATTGTCTTGTCTTGTCTTGTCTTGTCTTGTCTTGTCCTGTCATGTCATGTGTTGTGTTGTTTTGTCTTGTCTTGTCTTTTCTTGTCTTGTTTTGTCTTTTCTTGTCTTATATTGTCTTGTCTTGTCTTGTCATGTCATGTCATGTCATGTCATGTCGTGTGTTGTGTTGTTTAGTCTTGTTTTGTCTTGTCATGTCTTGTCATGTCTTGTCTAGTCTTGTCTTGTCTTGTCATGTCGTGTGTTGTGTTGTTTTGTCTTGTCATGTCTTATATTGTCTTGTCTTGTCATGTCATGTCATGTCATGTCATGTCATACGTGTGTTGTGTTATTTTGTCTTGTCATGTCATATCATGTCGTGTGTTGTGTTGTTTTGTCTTGTCTTGTCTTGTCTTGTCTTGTCCTGTCATGTCATGTGTTGTGTTGTCTTGTCTTGTCTTGTCTTGTCTTGTCTTGTCTTGTCTTGTCTTGTCTTGTCTTGTCTTGTCTTGTCTTGTCTTGTCTTGTCTTGTCTTGTCTTGTCTTGTCTTGTCTTGTCTTGTCTTGTCTTGTCTTGTCTTGTCTTGTCTTGTCTTGTCTTGTCTTGTCTTGTCTTGTCTTGTCTTGTCTTGTCTTGTCTTGTCTTGTCACGTGTTGTGTTGTGTTGTCTTGTCTTGTCTTGTCTTGTCTTGTCGTATGTTGTGTTGTTTTGTCTTGTCTTGTTTTGTCTTGTCATGTCGTATGTTGTGTTGTTTTGTCTTGTCTTGTTTTGTCTTTTCTTGTCTTATATTGTCTTGTCTTGTCTTGTCATGTCATGTCATGTCATGTCGTGTGTTGTGTTGTTTAGTCTTGTTTTGTCTTGTCATGTCTTGTCTTGTCTTGTCATGTCTTGTCTTGTCTAGTCTTGTCTTGCCTTGTCTTGTCTTGTCTTGTCTCGTCTTGTCTTGTCTTGTCTTGTCTTGTTTTGTCTTGTCTTGTCTTGTCTTGTCTTGTCTTGTCTTGTCTTATTTTGTCTTGTCTTGTCTTGTCTTGTCTTGTCTTGTCTTGTCTTGTCTTGTCTTGTCTTGTCTTGTCTTGTCTTGTCCTGTCATGTTTTGTCATGTAATGTCATGTCGTGTGTTGTGTTGTTTTGTCTTGCCGTGTCTTCTCCTTGTCTTGTCTTGTCATGTCTTGTCTTGTCTTGTCTTGTCTTGTCTTGTCTTGTCATGTCGTGTCATGTCATGTGTTGTGTTGTTTTGTCTTGTTTTGTCTTGTCTTGTCTTGGCTTGTTTTGTCTTGTCTTGTCTTGTCATGTCGCGTGTTGTGTTGTTTTGTCTTGTCATGTCTTATATTGTCTTGTCTTGTGATGTCATGTCGTGTGTTGTGTTGTTTTGTCTTGTATTGTCTTGTCTTGTTTTGTCTTGTTTTGTCTTGTCTTGTCTTGTCTTGTCTTGTCATGTCATGTCATATGTGTGTTGTGTTGTTTTGTCTTGTCTTAGTTTGTCTTGTCATGTCTTATCTTGTCTTGTCTTGTCTTGTCTTGTCTTGTCTTGTATTGTCATGTATTATATTGTCTTGTCTTGTCATGTCATATCATGTCGTGTGTTGTGTTGTTTTGTCTTGTCATGTCTTGTCTTGTCTTGTCTTGTCTTGTCTTGTCTTGTCTTGTCTTGTCTTGTCTTGTCATGTCATGTGTTGTGTTGTGTTGTTTTGTCTTGTCTTGTCTTGTCTTGTCTTGTCTTGTCTTGTCTTGTCTTGTCTTGTCTTGTCTTGTCTTGTCTTGTCTTGTCTTGTCTTGTCTTGTCTTGTCTTGTCTTGTCTTGTCTTGTCTTGTCTTGTCTTGTCTTGTCTTGTCTTGTCTTGTCTTGTCTTGTCTTGTCTTGTCTTGTCTTGTCTTGTCTTGTCTTGTCTTGTCTTGTCTTGTCTTGTCTTGTCTTGTCTTGTCTTGTCTTGTCTTGTCTTGTCTTGTCTTGTTTTGTCTTGTCATGTCTTGTCTTGACTTGTCTTGTCTTGTCTTGTCTGGTCTTGTCTTGTTTTGTCTTGTCATGTCTTGTCTTGACTTGTCTTGTCTTGTCTTGTCTGGTCTTGTCTTGTCTTGTCTTGTCTTGTCTTGTCTTGTCTTGACTTGTCTTGTCTTGTCTTGTCTGGTCTTGTCTTGTCTTGTCTTGTCTTGTCATGTCATGTCATGTCTTGTCTTGTCTTGTCTTGTCTTGTCTTGTCTTGTCTTGTTTTGTCTTGTCTTCTCTTGTCTTGTCTTTTCTTGTCTTGTCTTGTCTTGTCTTGTCTTGTCTTGTCTTGTCTTGTCTTGTCTTGTCTTGTCTTGTCTTGTCTTGTCTTGTCTTGTCTTGTCTTGTCTTGTCTTGTCTTGTCTTGTCTTGTCTTGTCTTGTCTTGTCTTGTCTTGTGTTGTCTTGTCTTGTCTTGTCTTGTCTTGCTTTGACTTGTCTTGTCTTGTCTTGTCTGGTCTTGTCTTGTTTTGTCTTGTCATGTCTTGTCTTGACTTGTCTTGTCTTGTCTTGTCTGGTCTTGTCTTGTCTTGTCTTGTCTTGTCTTGTCTTGACTTGTCTTGTCTTGTCTTGTCTGGTCTTGTCTTGTCTTGTCTTGTCATGTCATGTCATGTCATGTCATGTCTTGTCTTGTCTTGTCTTGTCTTGTTTTGTCTTGTCTTGTCTTGTCTTGTCTTTTCTTTTCTTGTCTTGTCTTGTCTTGTCTGGTCTTGTCTTATCTTGTCTGGTCTTATCTTGTATTGTCTTGTCCTGTCCTGTCTTGTCTTGTCTTTTCTTGTCTTGTCTTGTCTTGTCTTTTCTTGTCTTGTCCTGTCATGTCATGTCATGTGTTGTTTTGTTTTGTCTTGTCTTGTCTTGTTTGGCCTTGTTTTGTCTGGACTTGTCTTGTCTTGTCTTGTCTTGTTGTGTATTGTCATGTCTTATATTGTCTTGTCTTGTCATGTCATGTCATGTCATGTCATGTCGTGTGTTGGGTTGTTTAGTGTTGTTTTGTCTTGTCATGTCTTGTCTTGTCTTGTCTTGTCTTGTCATGTCTTGTCTAGTCTTGTCTTGTCTTGTCTTTTCTTTTCTTGTCTTGTCTTGTCTTGTCTTGTCTTGTCTTGTCTTGTCTTGTCTAGTCTTGTCTTGTCTTGTCTTGTCTTGTCTTGTCTTGTCATGTCTTGTCTAGTCTTGTCTTGTCTTGTCTTGTCTTTTCTTGTCTTGTCTTGTCTTGTCTTGTCTTGTCTTGTCTTGTCTTGTCCTGTCATGTCATGTCATGTGTTGTGTTGTTTTGTCTTGTCTTGTCTTGTTTGGTCTTGTCTTGTCTTGTTTTGTCTTGTCTTGTCTTGTCTTGTCTTGTCTTGTCTTGTCTTGCCTTGTCTTGTCTTGTCTTGTCTTGTCTTGTCTTGTCTTGTCTTGTCTTGTCTTGTCTTGTCTTGTCTTGTCTTGTCTTGTCTTGTCTTGTCTTGTCTTGTCTTGTCTTGTCTTGTCCTGTCATGTCATGTGTTGTGTTGTTTTGTCTTGTCTTGTTTGGTCTTGTCTTGTCTTGTCTTGTCTTGTCTTGTCTTGTCTAGTCTTGTCTTGTCTTGTCTTGTCTTGTCTTGTCTTGTCTTGTCTTGTCTTGTCTTGTCTTGTCTTGTCTTGTCTTGTCTTGTCTTGTCTTGTCTTGTCTTGTCTTGTCTTGTCTTGTCTTGTCTTGTCTTGTCTTGTCTTGTCTTGTCATGTCATGTCGTGTCATACGTGTGTTGTGTTATTTTGTCTTGTCATGTCATATCATGTCGTGTGTTGTGTTGTTTTGTCTTGTCATGTATTGTCTTGTCTTGTCTTGTCTTGTCTTGTCCTGTCATGTCATGTGTTGTGTTGTTTTGTCTTGTCTTGTCTTGTCTTGTCTTGTCTTGTCTTGTCTTGTCTTTTCTTGTCTTGTCTTGTCTTGTCTTGTCTTGTCTTGTCTTGTCTTGTCTTGTCTTGTCTTGTCTTGTCTTGTTTTGTCTTGTCTTGTCTTGTCTTGTGTTGTCATGTAATGTCATGTCGTGTGTTGTGTTGTTTTGTCTTGTCGTGTCTTCTCCTTGTCTTGTCTTGTCTTGTCGTGTGTTGTGTTGGTTTGTCTTGTCTTGTTGTGTATTGTCATGTCTTTTATTGTCTTGTCTTGTCTTGTCATGTCATGTAATGTCATGTCGTGTGTTATGTTGTTTTGTCTTGTCTTGTCTTCTCCTTGTCTTGTCTAGTCTTGTCGTGTGTTGTGTTGTTTTGTCTTGTCTTGTTGTGTATTGTCATGTCTTTTATTGTCTTGTCTTGTCTTGTCATGTCATGTAATGTCATGTCGTGTGTTATGTTGTTTTGTCTTGTCTTGTCTTCTCCTTGTCTTGTCTAGTCTTGTCTTGTCTTGTCTTGTCTTGTCTTGTCATGTCTTATATTGTCTTGTCTTGTCTTGTCATGTCGTGTGTTGTGTTGTTTTGTCTTGTCTTGTTGTGTATTGTCATGTCTTATATTGTCTTGTCTTGTCTTGTCATGTCATGTCATGTCGTGTGTTGTGTTGTTTTGTCTTGTCTTGTCTAGTCTTGTCTTGTCTTGTCTTGTCTTGTCTTGTCTTGTCTTGTCTTGTCTTGTCTTGTCTTGTCTTGTCTTGTCTTGTCTTGTCTTGTCTTGTCTTGTCTTGTCTTGTCTTGTCTTGTCTTGTCTTGTTTTGTCTTGTCTTGTCTTGTCTTGTGTTGTCATGTAATGTCATATCGTTTCTTGTGTTGCTTTGTCTTGTCTTGTCTTGTCTTGTCATGTCGTGTGTTGTGTTGTTTTGTCTTGTCTTGTTGTGTATTGTCATGTCTTGTCTTGTCTTGTCTTGTCTTGTCTTGTCTTGTCATGTTTTGTCATGTAATGTCATGTCGTGTGTTGTGTTGTTTTGTCTTGTCGTGTCTTCTCCTTGTCTTGTCTTGTCTTGTCGTGTGTTGTGTTGTTTTGTCTTGTCTTGTTGTGTATTGTCATGTCTTTTATTGTCTTGTCTTGTCTTGTCATGTCATGTAATGTCATGTCGTGTGTTATGTTGTTTTGTCTTGTCTTGTCTTCTCCTTGTCTTGTCTAGTCTTGTCTTGTCTTGTCTTGTCTTGTCATGTCTTATATTGTCTTGTCTTGTCTTGTCATGTCGTGTGTTGTGTTGTTTTGTCTTGTCTTGTTGTGTATTGTCATGTCTTATATTGTCTTGTCTTGTCTTGTCATGTCATGTCATGTCGTGTGTTGTGTTGTTTTGTCTTGTCTTGTCTAGTCTTGTCTTGTCTTGTCTTGTCTTGTCTTGTCTTGTCTTGTCTTGTCTGGTCTTGTCTTGTCTTGTCTTGTCTTGTCTTGTCTTGTCTTGTCTTGTCTTGTCTTGTCTTGTCTTGTCTTGTCTTGTCTTGTCTTGTCTTGTCTTGTCTTGTCTTGTGTTGTCTTGTCTTGTCTTGTCTTGTCTTGTCTTGTCTGGTCTTGTCTTGTCTTGTCTTGTCATGTCATGACATGTCTTGTCTTGTCTTGTCTTGTTTTGTCTTGTCATGTCTTGTCTTGTCTTGTCTTGTCTTGTCTTGTCTTGTCTTGTCTTGTCTTGTTTTGTCTTGTCATGTCTTGTCTCGACTTGTCTTGTCTTGTCTTGTCTTGTCTTGTCTTGTCTTGTCTTGTTTTGTCATGTCTTAACTTGGCTTGTCTTGTCTTGTCTTGTCTTGTCTTGTCTTGTCTTGTCTTGTCTAGTCTTGTCTTGTCTTGTCTTGTCTTGTCTTGTCTTGTCTTGTCTTGTCTTGTCTTGTCTTGTCTTGTCTTGTCTTGTCTTGTCTTGTCTTGTCTTGTCTTGTCTTGTCTTGTCTTGTCTTGTCTTGTCTTGTCTTGTTTTGTCTTGTCTTGTCTTGTCTTGTCTTGTTTTATGTTGTCTTGTCTTGCTTTGTCATGTAATGTCGTGTGTTGTGTTGTTTTGTCTTGTCTTGTCTTCTCCTTGTCTTGTCTTGTCATGTCGTGTGTTGTGTTGTCTTGTCTTGTCTTGTCTTGTTTTGTCTTCTCATGTCTTGTCTTGTCTTGTCTTGTCTTGTCTTGTTTTGTCTTGTCATGTCTTGTCTCGACTTGTCTTGTCTTGTCTTGTCTTGTCTTGTTTTGTCTTGTCTTGTTTTGTCATGTCTTGACCTGTCTTGTCTTGTCTTGTCTTGTCTTGTCTTGTCTTGTCTTGTCTTGTCTTGTCTTGTCTTGTCTTATATTGTCTTGTCTTGTCTTGTGATGTCATGTCGTGTGTTGTGTTGTTTTGTCTTGTCTTGTTTTGTCTTGTCCCGTCTTGTCTTGTCATGTCATGTCATGTGTTGTGTTGTGTTGTTTTGTCTTGTCTTGTCTTGTCTTGTCTTGTCTTGCCTTATCTTGCCTTGTCTTGTCTTGTCTTGTCTTGTCTCTTCATGTCTTGTCTTGTCTTGTTTTGTCTTTTCTTGTATTGTCTTGTCTTGTCTTGTCTTGTCTAGTCTTGTCTTGTCTTGTCTTGTCTTGTCTTGTTTTGTCTTCTCATGTCTTGTCTTGTCTTGTCTTGTCTTGTCTTGTTTTGTCTTGTCATGTCTTGTCTCGACTTGTCTTGTCTTGTCTTGTCTTGTCTTGTCTTGTCTTGTCTTGTCATGTCATGTCATGTCTTGTCTTGTCTTGTCTTGTCTTGTTTTGTCTTCTCATGTCTTGTCTTGTCTTGTCTTGTCTTGTTTTGTCTTGTCATGTCTTGTCTCGACTTGTCTTGTCTTGTCTTGTCTTGTCTTGTCTTGTTTTGTCATGTCTTGACTTGTCTTGTCTTGTCTTGTCTTGTCTTGTCTTGTCTTGTCTAGTCTTGTCTTGTCTTGTCTTGTCTTGTCATGTCGTGTGTTGTGTTGTTTTGTCTTGTCTTGTCTTATATTGTCTTGTCTTGTCTTGTGATGTCATGTCGTGTGTTGTGTTGTTTTGTCTTGTCTTGTTTTGTCTTGTCCCGTCTTGTCTTGTCATGTCATGTCATGTGTTGTGTTGTGTTGTTTTGTCTTGTCTTGTCTTGTCTTGTCTTGTCTTGCCTTATCTTGCCTTGTCTTGTCTTGTCTTGTCTTGTCTCTTCATGTCTTGTCTTGTCTTGTTTTGTCTTTTCTTGTATTGTCTTGTTTTCTCATGTAATGTCATGTCGTGTGTTGTGTTGTTTTGTCTTGTCTTGTGTTGCGTTGTTTTGTCTTGTCTTGTCATGTCATGTCATGTCGTTTCTTGTGTTGCTTTGTCTTGTCTTGTCTTGTCTTGTCATGTCGTGTGTTGTCATGTTTTGTCATGTAATGTCATGTCGTGTGTTGTGTTGTTTTGTCTTGTCGTGTCTTCTCCTTGTCTTGTCTTGTCTTGTCGTGTGTTGTGTTGTTTTGTCTTGTCTTGTTGTGTATTGTCATGTCTTTTATTGTCTTGTCTTGTCTTGTCATGTCATGTAATGTCATGTCGTGTGTTATGTTGTTTTGTCTTGTCTTGTCTTCTCCTTGTCTTGTCTAGTCTTGTCTTGTCTTGTCTTGTCTTGTCTTGTCATGTCTTATATTGTCTTGTCTTGTTTTGTCATGTAATGTCATGTCGTGTGTTGTGTTGTTTTGTCTTGTCGTGTCTTCTCCTTGTCTTGTCTTGTCTTGTCGTGTGTTGTGTTGTTTTGTCTTGTCTTGTTGTGTATTGTCATGTCTTTTATTGTCTTGTCTTGTCTTGTCATGTCATGTAATGTCATGTCGTGTGTTATGTTGTTTTGTCTTGTCTTGTCTTCTCCTTGTCTTGTCTAGTCTTGTCTTGTTTTGTCTTGTCTTGTTGTGTATTGTCATGTCTTGTCTTGTCTTGTCTTGTCTTGTCTTGTCTTGTCTTGTCTTGTCTTGTCTTATCTTGTCATGTTTTGTCATGTAATGTCATGTCGTGTGTTGTGTTGTTTTGTCTTGTCGTGTCTTCTCCTTGTCTTGTCTTGTCTTGTCGTGTGTTGTGTTGTTTTGTCTTGTCTTGTTGTGTATTGTCATGTCTTTTATTGTCTTGTCTTGTCTTGTCATGTCATGTAATGTCATGTCGTGTGTTATGTTGTTTTGTCTTGTCTTGTCTTCTCCTTGTCTTGTCTAGTCTTGTCTTGTCTTGTCTTGTCTTGTCTTGTCATGTCTTATATTGTCTTGTCTTGTCTTGTCATGTCGTGTGTTGTGTTGTTTTGTCTTGTCTTGTTGTGTATTGTCATGTCTTATATTGTCTTGTCTTGTCTTGTCATGTCATGTCATGTCGTGTGTTGTGTTGTTTTGTCTTGTCTTGTTTTCTCCTTGTCTTGTCTAGTCTTGTCTTGTCTTGTCTTGTCTTGTCTTGTCTTGTCTTGTCTTGTCTTGTCTTGTCTTGTCTTGTCTGGTCTTGTCTTGTCTTGTCTTGTCTTGTCTTGTCTTGTCTTGTCTTGTCTTGTCTTGTCTTGTCTTGTCTTGTCTTGTCTTGTCTTGTCTTGTCTTGTCTTGTCTTGTCTTGTCTTGTCTTGTCTTGTCTTGTCTTGTCTGGTCTTGTCTTGTCTTGTCTTGTCATGTCATGTCATGTCTTGTCTTGTCTTGTCTTGTTTTGTCTTGTCTTGTCTTGTCTTGTCTTGTCTTGTCTTGTCTTGTTTTGTCTTGTCATGTCTTGTCTCGACTTGTCTTGTCTTGTCTTGTCTTGTCTTGTCTTGTCTTGTCTTGTTTTGTCATGTCTTGACTTGGCTTGTCTTGTCTTGTCTTGTCTTGTCTTGTCTTGTCTTGTCTTGTCTAGTCTTGTCTTGTCTTGTCTTGTCTTGTCTTGTCTTGTCTTGTCTTGTCTTGTCTTGTCTTGTCTTGTCTTGTCTTGTCTTGTCTTGTCTTGTCTTGTCTTGTCTTGTCTTGTCTTGTCTTGTCTTGTCTTGTCTTGTCTTGTCTTGTCTTGTCTTGTCTTGTCTTGTTTTGTCTTGTCTTGTCTTGTCTTGTCTTGTTTTATGTTGTCTTGTCTTGTTTTGTCATGTCGTGTGTTGTGTTGTTTTGTCTTGTCTTGTCTTCTCCTTGTCTTGTCTTGTCATGTCGTGTGTTGTGTTGTTTTGTCTTGTCTTGTCTTATATTGTCTTGTCTTGTCTTGTGATGTCATGTCGTGTGTTGTGTTGTTTTGTCTTGTCTTGTTTTGTCTTGTCCTGTCTTGTCTTGTCATGTCATGTCATGTGTTGTGTTGTGTTGTTTTGTCTTGTCTTGTCTTGTCTTGTCTTGCCTTATCTTGCCTTGTCTTGTCTTGTCTTGTCTTGTCTTGTCATGTCTTGTCTTGTCTTGTTTTGTCTTGTCTTGTATTGTCTTATTTTCTCATGTAATGTCATGTCGTGTGTTGTGTTGTTTTGTCTTGTCTTGTTGTGTATTGTCATGTCTTATATTGTCTTGTCTTGTCTTGTCTTGTCATGTCATGTCATGTCGTGTGTTGTGTTGTTTTGTCTTGTCTTGTCTTCTCCTTGTCTTGTCTAGTCTTGTCTTGTCTTGTCTTGTCTTGTCTTGTCTTGTCTTGTCTTGTCTTGTCTTGTCTTGTCTGGTCTTGTCTTGTCTTGTCTTGTCTTGTCTTGTCTTGTCTTGTCTTGTCTTGTCTTGTCTTGTCTTGTCTTGTCTTGTCTGGTCTTGTCTTGTCTTGTCTTGTCATGTCATGTCATGTCTTGTCTTGTCTTGTCTTGTCTTGTTTTGTCTTCTCATGTCTTGTCTTGTCTTGTCTTGTTTTGTCTTGTCATGTCTTGTCTCGACTTGTCTTGTCTTGTCTTGTCTTGTCTTGTCTTGTCTTGTTTTGTCATGTCTTGACTTGTCTTGTCTTGTCTTGTCTTGTCTTGTCTTGTCTAGTCTTGTCTTGTCTTGTCTTGTCTTGCCTTATCTTGCCTTGTCTTGTCTTGTTTTGTCTTGTCTTGTCTTGTCTTGTCTTGTTTTATGTTGTCTTGTCTTGTTTTGTCATGTAATGTCATGTCGTGTGTTGTGTTGTTTTGTCTTGTCTTGTCTTCTCCTTGTCTTGTCTTGTCATGTCGTGTGTTGTGTTGTTTTGTCTTGTCTTGTCTTATATTGTCTTGTCTTGTCTTGTGATGTCATGTCGTGTGTTGTGTTGTTTTGTCTTGTCTTGTCTTATATTGTCTTGTCTTGTCTTGTTGTGTATTGTCATGTCTTTTATTGTCTTGTCTTGTCATGTCATGTCATGTCATGTCATGTCGTGTGTTGTGTTGTCTTGTCTTGTTTTGTCATGTCTTATCTTGTCTTGTCATGTCATGTCTTGTCTTGTCTTGTCTTGTCTTGTCTTGTCTTGTCTTGTCTTGTCTTGTCTTGTCATGTCTTGTCTTGTCTTGTCTTATCTTTTCTTGTCTTGTCTTGTCTTGTCTTGTCTTGTCATGTCGTGTGTTGTGTTGTCTTGTCTTGTTTTGTCATGTCTTATCTTGTCTTGTCATGTCATGTCTTGTCTTGTCTTGTCTTGTCTTGTCTTGTCTTGTCATGTCTTGTCTTGTCTTGTCATGTCTTGTCTTGTCTTGTCATGTCTTGTCTTGTCTTGTCTTATCTTGTCTTGTCTTGTCTTGTCTTGTCTTGTCTTGTCATGTCGTGTGTTGTGTTGTCTTGTCTTGTTTTGTCATGTCTTATCTTGTCTTGTCATGTCATGTCTTGTCTTGTCTTGTCTTGTCTTGTCTTGTCTTGTCATGTCTTGTCTTGTCTTGTCATGTCTTGTCTTGTCTTGTCTTGTCTTGTCTTGTCTTGTCTTGTCTTGTCTTGTCTTGTCTTGTCTTGTGTTGTTTTGTCTTGTCATGTCGTGTGTTGTGTTGTTTTGTCTTGTCTTGTTGTGTATTGTCATGTCTTGTATTGTCTTGTCTTGTCTTGTCATGTCATGTAATGTCATGTCGTGTGTTATGTTGTTTTGTCTTGTCTTGTCTTCTCCTTGTCTTGTCTTGTCTTGTCTTGTCTTGCCTTGTCTTGTCTTGTTTTGTCTTGTCTTGTCTTGTCTTGTCTAGTCTTGTCTTGTCTTGTCTTGTCTTGTCTTGTCTTGTCTTGTGTTGCTTTGTCTTGTCTTGTCATGTCGTGTGTTGTGTTGTTTTGTCTTGTCTTGTTGTGTATTGTCATGTCTTTTATTGTCTTGTCTTGTCTTGTCATGTCATGTAATGTCATGTCGTGTGTTATGTTGTTTTGTCTTGTCTTGTCTTCTCCTTGTCTTGTCTAGTCTTGTCTTGTCTTGTCTTGTCTTGTCTTGTCTTGTCTTGTCTTGTCTTGTCTTGTCTTGTCTTGTCTTGTCTTGTCTTGTCTTGTCTTGTCTTGTCTTGTCTTGTCTTGTCTTGTCTTGTCTTGTCTTGTCTTGTCTTGTCTTGTCTTGTCTTGTCTTGTCTTGTCTTGTCTTGTCATGTCTTATATTGTCTTGTCTTGTCTTGTCATGTCATGTCATGTCATGTCGTGTGTTGTATTGTTTTGTCTTGTCTTGTCTTCTCCTTGTCTTGTCTAGTCTTGTCTTGTCTTGTCTTGTCTTGTGTTGCTTTGTCTTGTCTTGTCATGTCATGTGTTGCGTTGTGTTGTTTTGTCTTGTCTTGTCATGTCATGTCATGTCGTGTCTTGTGTTGCTTTGTCTTGTCTTGTCATGTCGTGTGTTGTGTTGTTTTGTCTTGTCTTGTTGTGTATTGTCATGTCTTATATTGTCTTGTCTTGTCATGTCATGTCATGTCATGTCATGTCGTGTGTTGTGTTGTTTAGTGTTGTTTTGTCTTGTCATGTCTTGTCTTGTCTTGTCTTGTCTTGTCTTGTCATGTCTAGTCTTGTCTTGTCTTGTCTTGTCTTGTCTTGTCTTGTCTTGTCTTGTCTTGTCTTGTCTTGTCTTGTCGTGTCTTGTCTTGTCTTGTCTTGTCTTGTCTTGTCTTGTCTTGTCTTGTCTTGTCTTGTCTTGTCTTGTCTTGTCTTGTCTTGTCTTGTCTTGTCTTGTCTTGTCTTGTCTTGTCTTGTCTTGTCTTGTCTTGTCTTGTCTTGTCTTGTCTTGTCTTGTCTTGTCTTGTCTTGTCTTGTCTTGTCTTGTCTTGTCTTGTCTTGTCTTGTCTTGTCTTGTCTTGTCTTGTCTTGTCTTGTCTTGTCTTGTCTTGTCTTGTCTTGTCTTGTCTTGTCTTGTCTTGTCTTGTCTTGTCTTGTCTTGTCTTGTCTTGTCTTATTTTGTCTTGTCTTGTCTTGTCTTGTCTTGTCTTGTCTTGTCTTGTCTTGTCTTGTCTTGTCTTGTCTTGTCTTGTCTTGTCATGTTTTGTCATGTAATGTCATGTCGTGTGTTGTGTTGTTTTGTCTTGTCGTGTCTTCTCCTTGTCTTGTCTTGTCATGTCGTGTGTTGTGTTGTTTTGTCTTGTCATGTCTTATTTTGTCTTGTCTTGTCTTGTCTTGTGATGTCATGTCGTGTGTTGTATTGTTTTGTCTTGTATTGTCTTGTCTTGTCTTGTCATGTCTTATATTGTCTTGTCTTGTGTTGTGATGTCATGTCGTGTGTTGTGTTGTTTTGTCTTGTCTTGTCTTGTCTTGTCCTGTCGTGTCCTGTCTTGTCTTGTCTTGCCTTGTCTTGTCTTGTCTCGTCTTGTCTTGTCTTCTCCTGTCCTGACGTGTGTTGTGTTGTTTTGTCTTGTCTTGTTTTGTCTTGTCTTGCTTTGTCTTGTCATGTCTTATCTTGTCTTGTCTTGTCTTGTCCTGTCCTGTCGTGTGTTGTGTTGTTTTGTCTTGTCTTGTGTTGTTTTGTCGTGTCATGTCTTGTCTTGTCTTGTCCTGTCCTGTCGTGTGTTGTGTTGTTTTGTCTTGTCTTGTCATGTCGTGTGTTGTGTTGTCTTGTCTTGTTTTGTCATTTCTTATCTTGTCTTGTCTTGTCTTGTCTTGTCTTGTCTTGTCTTGTCTTATCTTGGCTTGTCTTGTCTTGTCTTGTCTTGTCATGTCGTGTGTTGTGTTGTTTTGTCTTGTCTTGTTGTGTATTGTCTTGTCTTGTCTTGTCTTGTCTTGTCTTGTCGTGTCTTGTCTTGTCTTGTCTTGTCTTGTCTTGTCTTGTCTTGTCTTGTCATGTCGTGTGTTGTGTTGTTTTGTCTTGTCTTGTTGTGTATTGTCTTGTCTTGTCTTGTTTTGTCATTTCTTATCTTGTCTTGTCTTGTCTTGTCTTGTCTTGTCTTGTCTTGTCATGTCGTGTGTTGTGTTGTCTTGTCTTGTTTTGTCATTTCTTATCTTGTCTTGTCATGTCATGTCTTGTCTTGTCTTGTCTTGTCTTGTCTTGTCATGTCTTGTCTTGTCTTGTCATGTCTTGTCTTGTCTTGTCTTGTCTTGTCTTGTCTTGTCTTGTCTTGTCTTGTCTTGTCTTATCTTGTCTTGTCTTGTCTTGTCTTGTCTTGTCATGTCGTGTGTTGTGTTGCTTTGTCTTGTCTTGTTGTGTATTGTCTTGTCTTGTCTTGTCTTGTCTTGTCTTGTCTTGTCTTGTCTAGTCTTGTCTTGTCTTGTCTTGTCTTGTCTTGTCTTGTCTTGTCTTGTGTTGCTTTGTCTTGTCTTGTCATGTCGTGTGTTGTGTTGTTTTGTCTTGTCTTGTTGTGTATTGTCATGTCTTTTATTGTCTTGTCTTGCCTTGTCATGTCATGTCATGTCATGTCGTGTCTTGTGTTGCTTTGTCTTGTCTTGTCATGTCGTGTGTTGTGTTGTTTTGTCTTGTCTTGTTGTGTATTGTCATGTCTTATATTGTCTTGTCTTGTCATGTCATGTCATGTCATGTCATGTCGTGTGTTGTGTTGTTTAGTGTTGTCTTGTCTTGTCTTGTCGTGACTTGTCTTGTCGTGTCTTGTCTTGGCATGTCATGTCATGTCATGTCATGTCGTGTGTTGTGTTGTCTTGTCTTGTTTCGTCATGTCTTATCTTGTCTTGTCATGTCATGTCTTGTCTTGTCTTGTCTTGTCTTGTCATGTCTTGTCTTGTCTTGTCATGTCTTGTCTTGTCTTGTCATGTCTTGTCTTGTCTTGTCTTGTTTTGTCTGTGTTATGTTGTGTTATGTTGTTTTGTCTTGTCTTGTCTTCTCCTTGTCTTGTCTAGTCTTGTCTTGTCTTGTCTTGTCTTGTCTTGTCTTGTCTTGTCTTGTCTTGTCTTGTCTTGTTTTGTCTTGTCTTGTCTTGTCTTGTCTAGTCTTGTCTTGTCTTGTCTTGTCTTGTCATGTCGTGTGTTGTGTTGTTTTGTCTTGTATTGTCTTGTCTTGTCTTGTCATGTCTTATATTGTCTTGTCTTGTCTTGTCTTGTGTTGTGATGTCATGTCGTGTGTTGTGTTGCTTTGTCTTGTCTTGTCATGTCGTGTGTTGTGTTGTTTTGTCTTGTCTTGTTGTGTATTGTCATGTCTTTTATTGTCTTGTCTTGCCTTGTCATGTCATGTCATGTCATGTCGTGTCTTGTGTTGCTTTGTCTTGTCTTGTCATGTCGTGTGTTGTGTTGTTTTGTCTTGTCTTGTTGTGTATTGTCATGTCTTATATTGTCTTGTCTTGTCATGTCATGTCATGTCATGTCATGTCGTGTGTTGTGTTGTTTAGTGTTGTTTTGTCTTGTCATGTCTTGTCTTGTCTTGTCTTGTCTTGTCTTGTCTTGTCTTGTCTTGTCTTGTCTTGTCTTGTCTTGTCTTGTCTTGTCTTGTCTTGTCTTGTCTTGTCTTGTCTTGTCTTGTCTTGTCTTATTTTGTCTTGTCTTGTCTTGTCTTGTCTTGTCTTGTCTTGTCTTGTCTTGTCTTGTCTTGTCATGTTTTGTCATGTAATGTCATGTCGTGTGTTGTGTTGTTTTGTCTGGTCGTGTCTTCTCCTTGTCTTGTCTTGTCATGTCGTGTGTTGTGTTGTTTTGTCTTGTCATGTCTTATTTTGTCTTGTCTTGTCTTGTCTTGTGATGTCATGTCGTGTGTTGTGTTGTTTTGTCTTGTATTGTCTTGTCTTGTCTTGTCATGTCTTATATTGTCTTGTCTTGTCTTGTCTTGTGTTGTGATGTCATGTCGTGTGTTGTGTTGTTTTGTCTTGTCTTGTCTTGTCTTGTCTTGTCCTGTCCTGTCCTGTCTTGTCTTGTCTTGTCTTGTCTTGTCTTGTCTTGTCTTGTCTCGTCTTGTCTTGTCTTCTCCTGTCCTGACGTGTGTTGTGTTGTTTTGTCTTGTCTTGTGTTGTTTTGTCGTGTCATGTCTTGTCTTGTCTTGTCTTGTCTTGTCCTGTCCTGTCGTGTGTTGTGTTGTTTTGTCTTGTCTTGTGTTGTTTTGTCGTGTCATGTCTTGTCTTGTCATGTCGTGTGTTGTGTTGTTTTGTCTTGTCATGTCTTGTCTTGTCATGTCATGTCGTGTGTTGTGTTGTTTTGTCTTGTCTTGTCTTGTCTTGTCTTGTCTTGTCTTGTCTTGTCTTGTCTTGTCTTGTCATGTCTTGTCTTGTCTTGTCTTGTATTGTCTTGTCTTGTCTTGTTTTGTCTTGTCTTGTCTTGTCGTGTCTTGTCATGTCATACCATGTCATACGTGTGTTGTGTTGTTTTGTCTTGTCTTATTTTGTCATGTCGTGTGTTGTGTTGTTTTGTCTTGTCTTGTTGTGTATTGTCTTGTCTTGTCTTGTTTTGTCATTTCTTATCTTGTCTTGTCTTGTCTTGTCTTGTCTTGTCTTGTCTTGTCTTGTCTTGTCTTGTCTTGTCTTGTCTTGTCTTGTCTTGTCATGTCGTGTGTTGTGTTGTCTTGTCTTGTTTTGTCATTTCTTATCTTGTCTTGTCATGTCATGCCATGTCATACGTGTGTTGTGTTGTTTTGTCTTGTCTTATTTTGTCTTGTCATGTCTTATCTTGTCTTGTCTTGTCTTGTCTTCTATTGTCTTGTCTTTTCTTGTCTTGTCTTGTCTTGTCGTGTCTTGTCTTGTCGTGTCTTGTCGTGGCATGTCATGTCATGTCATGTCATGTCGTGTGTTGTGTTGTCTTATCTTGTCTTGTCATGTCATGTCTTGTCTTGTCTTGTCTTGTCTTGTTTTGTCTTGTCTTGTCTTGTCTTGTCTTTTCTTTTCTTTTCTTGTTTGGTCTTGTTTTGTCTGGTCTTGTCTTGTCTTGTCTTGTCTTGTCTTGTTGTGTATTGTCATGTCGTGTGTTGTGTTGTTTAGTGTTGTTTTGTCTTGTCATGTCTTGTCTTGTCTTGTCTTGTCATGTCATGTCATGTCGTGTGTTGTGTTGTTTAGTGTTGTTTTGTCTTGTCATGTCTTGTCTTGTCTTGTCTTGTCATGACTTGTCTAGTCTTGTCTTGTCTTGTCTTTTCTTTTCTTTTCTTGTCTTGTCTTGTCTTGTCTGGTCTTGTCTTGTCTTGTCTTGTCTTGTCTTGTCTTGTCTTGTCTTGTCTTGTCTTGTCTTGTCTTGTCTTGTCTTGTCATGTTTTGTCATGTAATGTCATGTCGTGTGTTGTGTTGTTTTGTCTTGTCGTGTCTTCTCCTTGTCTTGTCTTGTCATGTCGTGTGTTGTGTTGTTTTGTCTTGTCATGTCTTATTTTGTCTTGTCTTGTCTTGTCTTGTGATGTCATGTCGTGTGTTGTATTGTTTTGTCTTGTATTGTCTTGTCTTGTCTTGTCATGTCTTATATTGTCTTGTCTTGTGTTGTGATGTCATGTCGTGTGTTGTGTTGTTTTGTCTTGTCTTGTCTTGTCTTGTCTTGTCTTGTCTTGTCTTGTTTTGTCTTGTCATGTCTTGTCTTGTCTTGTCTTGTCTTGTCTTGTCTGGTCTTGTCTTGTCTTGTCTTGTCATGTCATGTCATGTCTTGTCTTGTCTTGTCTTGTCTTGTCTTGTTTTGTCTTGTCTTGTCTTGTCTTGTCTTTTCTTTTCTTGTCTTGTCTTGTCTTGTCTGGTCTTGTCTTGTCTTGTCTGGTCTTATCTTGTATTGTCTTGTCCTGTCCTGTCTTGTCTTGTCTTTTCTTGTCTTGTCTTGTCTTGTCTTGTCTTGTCTTTTCTTGTCTTGTACTGTCATGTCATGTCATGTGTTGTGTTGTTTTGTCTTGTCTTGTCTTGTTTGGTCTTGTTTTGTCTGGTCTTGTCTTGTCTTGTCTTGTCTTGTCTTGTTGTGTATTGTCATGTCGTGTGTTGTGTTGTTTAGTGTTGTTTTGTCTTGTCATGTCTTGTCTTGTCTTGTCTTGTCATGTCATGTCATGTCGTGTGTTGTGTTGTTTAGTGTTGTTTTGTCTTGTCATGTCTTGTCTTGTCTTGTCTTGTCATGACTTGTCTAGTCTTGTCTTGTCTTGTCTTTTCTTTTCTTGTCTTGTCTTGTCTTGTCTTGTCTTGTCTTGTCTTGTCTTGTCTTGTCTTGTCTTGTCTTGTCTTGTCATGTCTTGTCTTGTCTTGTCTTGCCTTATCTTGCCTTGTCTTGTCTTGTCTGGTCTTGTCTTGTCTTGTCTTGTCTTGTTTTGTCTTGTCATGTCTTGTTTTGACTTGTCTTGTCTTGTCTTGTCTGGTGTTGTCTTGTCATGTCTTGTCTTGACTTGTCTTGTCTTGTCTTGTCTGGTCTTGTCTTGTCTTGTCTTGTCTTGTCATGTCATGTCATGTCTTATCTTGTCTTGTCTTGTCTTGTTTTGTCTTGTCTTGTCTTGTCTTGTCTTTTCTTTTCTTTTCTTGTTTGGTCTTGTTTTGTCTGGTCTTGTCTTGTCTTGTCTTGTCTTGTCTTGTTGTGTATTGTCATGTCGTGTGTTGTGTTGTTTAGTGTTGTTTTGTCTTGTCATGTCTTGTCTTGTCTTGTCTTGTCATGTCATGTCATGTCGTGTGTTGTGTTGTTTAGTGTTGTTTTGTCTTGTCATGTCTTGTCTTGTCTTGTCTTGTCATGACTTGTCTAGTCTTGTCTTGTCTTGTCTTTTCTTTTCTTTTCTTGTCTTGTCTTGTCTTGTCTGGTCTTGTCTTGTCTTGTCTGGTCTTATCTTGTATTGTCTTGTCCTGTCATATCATGTCGTGTGTTGTGTTGTTTTGTCTTGTCATGTATTGTCTTGTCTTGTCTTGTCTTGTCTTGTCTTGTCCTGTCATGTCATGTGTTGTGTTGTTTTGTCTTGTCTTGTCTTTTCTTGTCTTGTTTTGTCTTTTCTTGTCTTATATTGTCTTGTCTTGTCTTGTCATGTCATGTCATGTCATGTCATGTCGTGTGTTGTGTTGTTTAGTCTTGTTTTGTCTTGTCATGTCTTGTCATGTCTTGTCTAGTCTTGTCTTGTCTTGTCATGTCGTGTGTTGTGTTGTTTTGTCTTGTCATGTCTTATATTGTCTTGTCTTGTCATGTCATGTCATGTCATGTCATGTCATACGTGTGTTGTGTTATTTTGTCTTGTCATGTCATATCATGTCGTGTGTTGTGTTGTTTTGTCTTGTCTTGTCTTGTCTTGTCTTGTCCTGTCATGTCATGTGTTGTGTTGTCTTGTCTTGTCTTGTCTTGTCTTGTCTTGTCTTGTCTTGTCTTGTCTTGTCTTGTCTTGTCTTGTCTTGTCTTGTCTTGTCTTGTCTTGTCTTGTCTTGTCTTGTCTTGTCTTGTCTTGTCTTGTCTTGTCTTGTCTTGTCTTGTCTTGTCTTGTCTTGTCTTGTCTTGTCTTGTCTTGTCTTGTCTTGTCTTGTCTTGTCTTGTCTTGTCACGTGTTGTGTTGTGTTGTCTTGTCTTGTCTTGTCTTGTCTTGTCGTATGTTGTGTTGTTTTGTCTTGTCTTGTTTTGTCTTGTCATGTCGTATGTTGTGTTGTTTTGTCTTGTCTTGTTTTGTCTTTTCTTGTCTTATATTGTCTTGTCTTGTCTTGTCATGTCATGTCATGTCATGTCGTGTGTTGTGTTGTTTAGTCTTGTTTTGTCTTGTCATGTCTTGTCTTGTCTTGTCATGTCTTGTCTTGTCTAGTCTTGTCTTGCCTTGTCTTGTCTTGTCTTGTCTCGTCTTGTCTTGTCTTGTCTTGTCTTGTTTTGTCTTGTCTTGTCTTGTCTTGTCTTGTCTTGTCTTGTCTTATTTTGTCTTGTCTTGTCTTGTCTTGTCTTGTCTTGTCTTGTCTTGTCTTGTCTTGTCTTGTCTTGTCTTGTCTTGTCCTGTCATGTTTTGTCATGTAATGTCATGTCGTGTGTTGTGTTGTTTTGTCTTGCCGTGTCTTCTCCTTGTCTTGTCTTGTCATGTCTTGTCTTGTCTTGTCTTGTCTTGTCTTGTCTTGTCATGTCGTGTCATGTCATGTGTTGTGTTGTTTTGTCTTGTTTTGTCTTGTCTTGTCTTGGCTTGTTTTGTCTTGTCTTGTCTTGTCATGTCGCGTGTTGTGTTGTTTTGTCTTGTCATGTCTTATATTGTCTTGTCTTGTGATGTCATGTCGTGTGTTGTGTTGTTTTGTCTTGTATTGTCTTGTCTTGTTTTGTCTTGTTTTGTCTTGTCTTGTCTTGTCTTGTCTTGTCATGTCATGTCATATGTGTGTTGTGTTGTTTTGTCTTGTCTTAGTTTGTCTTGTCATGTCTTATCTTGTCTTGTCTTGTCTTGTCTTGTCTTGTCTTGTATTGTCATGTATTATATTGTCTTGTCTTGTCATGTCATATCATGTCGTGTGTTGTGTTGTTTTGTCTTGTCATGTCTTGTCTTGTCTTGTCTTGTCTTGTCTTGTCTTGTCTTGTCTTGTCTTGTCTTGTCATGTCATGTGTTGTGTTGTGTTGTTTTGTCTTGTCTTGTCTTGTCTTGTCTTGTCTTGTCTTGTCTTGTCTTGTCTTGTCTTGTCTTGTCTTGTCTTGTCTTGTCTTGTCTTGTCTTGTCTTGTCTTGTCTTGTCTTGTCTTGTCTTGTCTTGTCTTGTCTTGTCTTGTCTTGTCTTGTCTTGTCTTGTCTTGTCTTGTCTTGTCTTGTCTTGTCTTGTCTTGTCTTGTCTTGTCTTGTCTTGTCTTGTCTTGTCTTGTCTTGTCTTGTCTTGTCTTGTCTTGTCTTGTCTTGTTTTGTCTTGTCATGTCTTGTCTTGACTTGTCTTGTCTTGTCTTGTCTGGTCTTGTCTTGTTTTGTCTTGTCATGTCTTGTCTTGACTTGTCTTGTCTTGTCTTGTCTGGTCTTGTCTTGTCTTGTCTTGTCTTGTCTTGTCTTGTCTTGACTTGTCTTGTCTTGTCTTGTCTGGTCTTGTCTTGTCTTGTCTTGTCTTGTCATGTCATGTCATGTCTTGTCTTGTCTTGTCTTGTCTTGTCTTGTCTTGTCTTGTTTTGTCTTGTCTTCTCTTGTCTTGTCTTTTCTTGTCTTGTCTTGTCTTGTCTTGTCTTGTCTTGTCTTGTCTTGTCTTGTCTTGTCTTGTCTTGTCTTGTCTTGTCTTGTCTTGTCTTGTCTTGTCTTGTCTTGTCTTGTCTTGTCTTGTCTTGTCTTGTCTTGTCTTGTGTTGTCTTGTCTTGTCTTGTCTTGTCTTGCTTTGACTTGTCTTGTCTTGTCTTGTCTGGTCTTGTCTTGTTTTGTCTTGTCATGTCTTGTCTTGACTTGTCTTGTCTTGTCTTGTCTGGTCTTGTCTTGTCTTGTCTTGTCTTGTCTTGTCTTGACTTGTCTTGTCTTGTCTTGTCTGGTCTTGTCTTGTCTTGTCTTGTCATGTCATGTCATGTCATGTCATGTCTTGTCTTGTCTTGTCTTGTCTTGTTTTGTCTTGTCTTGTCTTGTCTTGTCTTTTCTTTTCTTGTCTTGTCTTGTCTTGTCTGGTCTTGTCTTATCTTGTCTGGTCTTATCTTGTATTGTCTTGTCCTGTCCTGTCTTGTCTTGTCTTTTCTTGTCTTGTCTTGTCTTGTCTTTTCTTGTCTTGTCCTGTCATGTCATGTCATGTGTTGTTTTGTTTTGTCTTGTCTTGTCTTGTTTGGCCTTGTTTTGTCTGGACTTGTCTTGTCTTGTCTTGTCTTGTTGTGTATTGTCATGTCTTATATTGTCTTGTCTTGTCATGTCATGTCATGTCATGTCATGTCGTGTGTTGGGTTGTTTAGTGTTGTTTTGTCTTGTCATGTCTTGTCTTGTCTTGTCTTGTCTTGTCATGTCTTGTCTAGTCTTGTCTTGTCTTGTCTTTTCTTTTCTTGTCTTGTCTTGTCTTGTCTTGTCTTGTCTTGTCTTGTCTTGTCTAGTCTTGTCTTGTCTTGTCTTGTCTTGTCTTGTCTTGTCATGTCTTGTCTAGTCTTGTCTTGTCTTGTCTTGTCTTTTCTTGTCTTGTCTTGTCTTGTCTTGTCTTGTCTTGTCTTGTCTTGTCCTGTCATGTCATGTCATGTGTTGTGTTGTTTTGTCTTGTCTTGTCTTGTTTGGTCTTGTCTTGTCTTGTTTTGTCTTGTCTTGTCTTGTCTTGTCTTGTCTTGTCTTGTCTTGCCTTGTCTTGTCTTGTCTTGTCTTGTCTTGTCTTGTCTTGTCTTGTCTTGTCTTGTCTTGTCTTGTCTTGTCTTGTCTTGTCTTGTCTTGTCTTGTCTTGTCTTGTCTTGTCTTGTCCTGTCATGTCATGTGTTGTGTTGTTTTGTCTTGTCTTGTTTGGTCTTGTCTTGTCTTGTCTTGTCTTGTCTTGTCTTGTCTAGTCTTGTCTTGTCTTGTCTTGTCTTGTCTTGTCTTGTCTTGTCTTGTCTTGTCTTGTCTTGTCTTGTCTTGTCTTGTCTTGTCTTGTCTTGTCTTGTCTTGTCTTGTCTTGTCTTGTCTTGTCTTGTCTTGTCTTGTCTTGTCTTGTCATGTCATGTCATGTCATACGTGTGTTGTGTTATTTTGTCTTGTCATGTCATATCATGTCGTGTGTTGTGTTGTTTTGTCTTGTCATGTATTGTCTTGTCTTGTCTTGTCTTGTCTTGTCCTGTCATGTCATGTGTTGTGTTGTTTTGTCTTGTCTTGTCTTGTCTTGTCTTGTCTTGTCTTGTCTTGTCTTTTCTTGTCTTGTCTTGTCTTGTCTTGTCTTGTCTTGTCTTGTCTTGTCTTGTCTTGTCTTGTCTTGTTTTGTCTTGTCTTGTCTTGTCTTGTGTTGTCATGTAATGTCATGTCGTGTGTTGTGTTGTTTTGTCTTGTCGTGTCTTCTCCTTGTCTTGTCTTGTCTTGTCGTGTGTTGTGTTGGTTTGTCTTGTCTTGTTGTGTATTGTCATGTCTTTTATTGTCTTGTCTTGTCTTGTCATGTCATGTAATGTCATGTCGTGTGTTATGTTGTTTTGTCTTGTCTTGTCTTCTCCTTGTCTTGTCTAGTCTTGTCGTGTGTTGTGTTGTTTTGTCTTGTCTTGTTGTGTATTGTCATGTCTTTTATTGTCTTGTCTTGTCTTGTCATGTCATGTAATGTCATGTCGTGTGTTATGTTGTTTTGTCTTGTCTTGTCTTCTCCTTGTCTTGTCTAGTCTTGTCTTGTCTTGTCTTGTCTTGTCTTGTCATGTCTTATATTGTCTTGTCTTGTCTTGTCATGTCGTGTGTTGTGTTGTTTTGTCTTGTCTTGTTGTGTATTGTCATGTCTTATATTGTCTTGTCTTGTCTTGTCATGTCATGTCATGTCGTGTGTTGTGTTGTTTTGTCTTGTCTTGTCTAGTCTTGTCTTGTCTTGTCTTGTCTTGTCTTGTCTTGTCTTGTCTTGTCTTGTCTTGTCTTGTCTTGTCTTGTCTTGTCTTGTCTTGTCTTGTCTTGTCTTGTCTTGTCTTGTCTTGTCTTGTCTTGTTTTGTCTTGTCTTGTCTTGTCTTGTGTTGTCATGTAATGTCATATCGTTTCTTGTGTTGCTTTGTCTTGTCTTGTCTTGTCTTGTCATGTCGTGTGTTGTGTTGTTTTGTCTTGTCTTGTTGTGTATTGTCATGTCTTGTCTTGTCTTGTCTTGTCTTGTCTTGTCTTGTCATGTTTTGTCATGTAATGTCATGTCGTGTGTTGTGTTGTTTTGTCTTGTCGTGTCTTCTCCTTGTCTTGTCTTGTCTTGTCGTGTGTTGTGTTGTTTTGTCTTGTCTTGTTGTGTATTGTCATGTCTTTTATTGTCTTGTCTTGTCTTGTCATGTCATGTAATGTCATGTCGTGTGTTATGTTGTTTTGTCTTGTCTTGTCTTCTCCTTGTCTTGTCTAGTCTTGTCTTGTCTTGTCTTGTCTTGTCATGTCTTATATTGTCTTGTCTTGTCTTGTCATGTCGTGTGTTGTGTTGTTTTGTCTTGTCTTGTTGTGTATTGTCATGTCTTATATTGTCTTGTCTTGTCTTGTCATGTCATGTCATGTCGTGTGTTGTGTTGTTTTGTCTTGTCTTGTCTAGTCTTGTCTTGTCTTGTCTTGTCTTGTCTTGTCTTGTCTTGTCTTGTCTGGTCTTGTCTTGTCTTGTCTTGTCTTGTCTTGTCTTGTCTTGTCTTGTCTTGTCTTGTCTTGTCTTGTCTTGTCTTGTCTTGTGTTGTCTTGTCTTGTCTTGTCTTGTCTTGTCTTGTCTGGTCTTGTCTTGTCTTGTCTTGTCATGTCATGACATGTCTTGTCTTGTCTTGTCTTGTTTTGTCTTGTCATGTCTTGTCTTGTCTTGTCTTGTCTTGTCTTGTCTTGTCTTGTCTTGTCTTGTTTTGTCTTGTCATGTCTTGTCTCGACTTGTCTTGTCTTGTCTTGTCTTGTCTTGTCTTGTCTTGTCTTGTTTTGTCATGTCTTAACTTGGCTTGTCTTGTCTTGTCTTGTCTTGTCTTGTCTTGTCTTGTCTTGTCTAGTCTTGTCTTGTCTTGTCTTGTCTTGTCTTGTCTTGTCTTGTCTTGTCTTGTCTTGTCTTGTCTTGTCTTGTCTTGTCTTGTCTTGTCTTGTCTTGTCTTGTCTTGTCTTGTCTTGTCTTGTCTTGTCTTGTCTTGTCTTGTTTTGTCTTGTCTTGTCTTGTCTTGTCTTGTTTTATGTTGTCTTGTCTTGCTTTGTCATGTAATGTCGTGTGTTGTGTTGTTTTGTCTTGTCTTGTCTTCTCCTTGTCTTGTCTTGTCATGTCGTGTGTTGTGTTGTCTTGTCTTGTCTTGTCTTGTTTTGTCTTCTCATGTCTTGTCTTGTCTTGTCTTGTCTTGTCTTGTTTTGTCTTGTCATGTCTTGTCTCGACTTGTCTTGTCTTGTCTTGTCTTGTCTTGTTTTGTCTTGTCTTGTTTTGTCATGTCTTGACCTGTCTTGTCTTGTCTTGTCTTGTCTTGTCTTGTCTTGTCTTGTCTTGTCTTGTCTTGTCTTGTCTTATATTGTCTTGTCTTGTCTTGTGATGTCATGTCGTGTGTTGTGTTGTTTTGTCTTGTCTTGTTTTGTCTTGTCCCGTCTTGTCTTGTCATGTCATGTCATGTGTTGTGTTGTGTTGTTTTGTCTTGTCTTGTCTTGTCTTGTCTTGTCTTGCCTTATCTTGCCTTGTCTTGTCTTGTCTTGTCTTGTCTCTTCATGTCTTGTCTTGTCTTGTTTTGTCTTTTCTTGTATTGTCTTGTCTTGTCTTGTCTTGTCTAGTCTTGTCTTGTCTTGTCTTGTCTTGTCTTGTTTTGTCTTCTCATGTCTTGTCTTGTCTTGTCTTGTCTTGTCTTGTTTTGTCTTGTCATGTCTTGTCTCGACTTGTCTTGTCTTGTCTTGTCTTGTCTTGTCTTGTCTTGTCTTGTCATGTCATGTCATGTCTTGTCTTGTCTTGTCTTGTCTTGTTTTGTCTTCTCATGTCTTGTCTTGTCTTGTCTTGTCTTGTTTTGTCTTGTCATGTCTTGTCTCGACTTGTCTTGTCTTGTCTTGTCTTGTCTTGTCTTGTTTTGTCATGTCTTGACTTGTCTTGTCTTGTCTTGTCTTGTCTTGTCTTGTCTAGTCTTGTCTTGTCTTGTCTTGTCTTGTCATGTCGTGTGTTGTGTTGTTTTGTCTTGTCTTGTCTTATATTGTCTTGTCTTGTCTTGTGATGTCATGTCGTGTGTTGTGTTGTTTTGTCTTGTCTTGTTTTGTCTTGTCCCGTCTTGTCTTGTCATGTCATGTCATGTGTTGTGTTGTGTTGTTTTGTCTTGTCTTGTCTTGTCTTGTCTTGTCTTGCCTTATCTTGCCTTGTCTTGTCTTGTCTTGTCTTGTCTCTTCATGTCTTGTCTTGTCTTGTTTTGTCTTTTCTTGTATTGTCTTGTTTTCTCATGTAATGTCATGTCGTGTGTTGTGTTGTTTTGTCTTGTCTTGTGTTGCGTTGTTTTGTCTTGTCTTGTCATGTCATGTCATGTCGTTTCTTGTGTTGCTTTGTCTTGTCTTGTCTTGTCTTGTCATGTCGTGTGTTGTCATGTTTTGTCATGTAATGTCATGTCGTGTGTTGTGTTGTTTTGTCTTGTCGTGTCTTCTCCTTGTCTTGTCTTGTCTTGTCGTGTGTTGTGTTGTTTTGTCTTGTCTTGTTGTGTATTGTCATGTCTTTTATTGTCTTGTCTTGTCTTGTCATGTCATGTAATGTCATGTCGTGTGTTATGTTGTTTTGTCTTGTCTTGTCTTCTCCTTGTCTTGTCTAGTCTTGTCTTGTCTTGTCTTGTCTTGTCTTGTCATGTCTTATATTGTCTTGTCTTGTTTTGTCATGTAATGTCATGTCGTGTGTTGTGTTGTTTTGTCTTGTCGTGTCTTCTCCTTGTCTTGTCTTGTCTTGTCGTGTGTTGTGTTGTTTTGTCTTGTCTTGTTGTGTATTGTCATGTCTTTTATTGTCTTGTCTTGTCTTGTCATGTCATGTAATGTCATGTCGTGTGTTATGTTGTTTTGTCTTGTCTTGTCTTCTCCTTGTCTTGTCTAGTCTTGTCTTGTTTTGTCTTGTCTTGTTGTGTATTGTCATGTCTTGTCTTGTCTTGTCTTGTCTTGTCTTGTCTTGTCTTGTCTTGTCTTGTCTTGTCTTGTCTTATCTTGTCATGTTTTGTCATGTAATGTCATGTCGTGTGTTGTGTTGTTTTGTCTTGTCGTGTCTTCTCCTTGTCTTGTCTTGTCTTGTCGTGTGTTGTGTTGTTTTGTCTTGTCTTGTTGTGTATTGTCATGTCTTTTATTGTCTTGTCTTGTCTTGTCATGTCATGTAATGTCATGTCGTGTGTTATGTTGTTTTGTCTTGTCTTGTCTTCTCCTTGTCTTGTCTAGTCTTGTCTTGTCTTGTCTTGTCTTGTCTTGTCATGTCTTATATTGTCTTGTCTTGTCTTGTCATGTCGTGTGTTGTGTTGTTTTGTCTTGTCTTGTTGTGTATTGTCATGTCTTATATTGTCTTGTCTTGTCTTGTCATGTCATGTCATGTCGTGTGTTGTGTTGTTTTGTCTTGTCTTGTTTTCTCCTTGTCTTGTCTAGTCTTGTCTTGTCTTGTCTTGTCTTGTCTTGTCTTGTCTTGTCTTGTCTTGTCTTGTCTTGTCTTGTCTGGTCTTGTCTTGTCTTGTCTTGTCTTGTCTTGTCTTGTCTTGTCTTGTCTTGTCTTGTCTTGTCTTGTCTTGTCTTGTCTTGTCTTGTCTTGTCTTGTCTTGTCTTGTCTTGTCTTGTCTTGTCTTGTCTTGTCTTGTCTGGTCTTGTCTTGTCTTGTCTTGTCATGTCATGTCATGTCTTGTCTTGTCTTGTCTTGTTTTGTCTTGTCTTGTCTTGTCTTGTCTTGTCTTGTCTTGTCTTGTTTTGTCTTGTCATGTCTTGTCTCGACTTGTCTTGTCTTGTCTTGTCTTGTCTTGTCTTGTCTTGTCTTGTTTTGTCATGTCTTGACTTGGCTTGTCTTGTCTTGTCTTGTCTTGTCTTGTCTTGTCTTGTCTTGTCTAGTCTTGTCTTGTCTTGTCTTGTCTTGTCTTGTCTTGTCTTGTCTTGTCTTGTCTTGTCTTGTCTTGTCTTGTCTTGTCTTGTCTTGTCTTGTCTTGTCTTGTCTTGTCTTGTCTTGTCTTGTCTTGTCTTGTCTTGTCTTGTCTTGTCTTGTCTTGTCTTGTTTTGTCTTGTCTTGTCTTGTCTTGTCTTGTTTTATGTTGTCTTGTCTTGTTTTGTCATGTCGTGTGTTGTGTTGTTTTGTCTTGTCTTGTCTTCTCCTTGTCTTGTCTTGTCATGTCGTGTGTTGTGTTGTTTTGTCTTGTCTTGTCTTATATTGTCTTGTCTTGTCTTGTGATGTCATGTCGTGTGTTGTGTTGTTTTGTCTTGTCTTGTTTTGTCTTGTCCTGTCTTGTCTTGTCATGTCATGTCATGTGTTGTGTTGTGTTGTTTTGTCTTGTCTTGTCTTGTCTTGTCTTGCCTTATCTTGCCTTGTCTTGTCTTGTCTTGTCTTGTCTTGTCATGTCTTGTCTTGTCTTGTTTTGTCTTGTCTTGTATTGTCTTATTTTCTCATGTAATGTCATGTCGTGTGTTGTGTTGTTTTGTCTTGTCTTGTTGTGTATTGTCATGTCTTATATTGTCTTGTCTTGTCTTGTCTTGTCATGTCATGTCATGTCGTGTGTTGTGTTGTTTTGTCTTGTCTTGTCTTCTCCTTGTCTTGTCTAGTCTTGTCTTGTCTTGTCTTGTCTTGTCTTGTCTTGTCTTGTCTTGTCTTGTCTTGTCTTGTCTGGTCTTGTCTTGTCTTGTCTTGTCTTGTCTTGTCTTGTCTTGTCTTGTCTTGTCTTGTCTTGTCTTGTCTTGTCTTGTCTGGTCTTGTCTTGTCTTGTCTTGTCATGTCATGTCATGTCTTGTCTTGTCTTGTCTTGTCTTGTTTTGTCTTCTCATGTCTTGTCTTGTCTTGTCTTGTTTTGTCTTGTCATGTCTTGTCTCGACTTGTCTTGTCTTGTCTTGTCTTGTCTTGTCTTGTCTTGTTTTGTCATGTCTTGACTTGTCTTGTCTTGTCTTGTCTTGTCTTGTCTTGTCTAGTCTTGTCTTGTCTTGTCTTGTCTTGCCTTATCTTGCCTTGTCTTGTCTTGTTTTGTCTTGTCTTGTCTTGTCTTGTCTTGTTTTATGTTGTCTTGTCTTGTTTTGTCATGTAATGTCATGTCGTGTGTTGTGTTGTTTTGTCTTGTCTTGTCTTCTCCTTGTCTTGTCTTGTCATGTCGTGTGTTGTGTTGTTTTGTCTTGTCTTGTCTTATATTGTCTTGTCTTGTCTTGTGATGTCATGTCGTGTGTTGTGTTGTTTTGTCTTGTCTTGTCTTATATTGTCTTGTCTTGTCTTGTTGTGTATTGTCATGTCTTTTATTGTCTTGTCTTGTCATGTCATGTCATGTCATGTCATGTCGTGTGTTGTGTTGTCTTGTCTTGTTTTGTCATGTCTTATCTTGTCTTGTCATGTCATGTCTTGTCTTGTCTTGTCTTGTCTTGTCTTGTCTTGTCTTGTCTTGTCTTGTCTTGTCATGTCTTGTCTTGTCTTGTCTTATCTTTTCTTGTCTTGTCTTGTCTTGTCTTGTCTTGTCATGTCGTGTGTTGTGTTGTCTTGTCTTGTTTTGTCATGTCTTATCTTGTCTTGTCATGTCATGTCTTGTCTTGTCTTGTCTTGTCTTGTCTTGTCTTGTCATGTCTTGTCTTGTCTTGTCATGTCTTGTCTTGTCTTGTCATGTCTTGTCTTGTCTTGTCTTATCTTGTCTTGTCTTGTCTTGTCTTGTCTTGTCTTGTCATGTCGTGTGTTGTGTTGTCTTGTCTTGTTTTGTCATGTCTTATCTTGTCTTGTCATGTCATGTCTTGTCTTGTCTTGTCTTGTCTTGTCTTGTCTTGTCATGTCTTGTCTTGTCTTGTCATGTCTTGTCTTGTCTTGTCTTGTCTTGTCTTGTCTTGTCTTGTCTTGTCTTGTCTTGTCTTGTCTTGTCTTGTGTTGTTTTGTCTTGTCATGTCGTGTGTTGTGTTGTTTTGTCTTGTCTTGTTGTGTATTGTCATGTCTTGTATTGTCTTGTCTTGTCTTGTCATGTCATGTAATGTCATGTCGTGTGTTATGTTGTTTTGTCTTGTCTTGTCTTCTCCTTGTCTTGTCTTGTCTTGTCTTGTCTTGCCTTGTCTTGTCTTGTTTTGTCTTGTCTTGTCTTGTCTTGTCTAGTCTTGTCTTGTCTTGTCTTGTCTTGTCTTGTCTTGTCTTGTGTTGCTTTGTCTTGTCTTGTCATGTCGTGTGTTGTGTTGTTTTGTCTTGTCTTGTTGTGTATTGTCATGTCTTTTATTGTCTTGTCTTGTCTTGTCATGTCATGTAATGTCATGTCGTGTGTTATGTTGTTTTGTCTTGTCTTGTCTTCTCCTTGTCTTGTCTAGTCTTGTCTTGTCTTGTCTTGTCTTGTCTTGTCTTGTCTTGTCTTGTCTTGTCTTGTCTTGTCTTGTCTTGTCTTGTCTTGTCTTGTCTTGTCTTGTCTTGTCTTGTCTTGTCTTGTCTTGTCTTGTCTTGTCTTGTCTTGTCTTGTCTTGTCTTGTCTTGTCTTGTCTTGTCATGTCTTATATTGTCTTGTCTTGTCTTGTCATGTCATGTCATGTCATGTCGTGTGTTGTATTGTTTTGTCTTGTCTTGTCTTCTCCTTGTCTTGTCTAGTCTTGTCTTGTCTTGTCTTGTCTTGTGTTGCTTTGTCTTGTCTTGTCATGTCATGTGTTGCGTTGTGTTGTTTTGTCTTGTCTTGTCATGTCATGTCATGTCGTGTCTTGTGTTGCTTTGTCTTGTCTTGTCATGTCGTGTGTTGTGTTGTTTTGTCTTGTCTTGTTGTGTATTGTCATGTCTTATATTGTCTTGTCTTGTCATGTCATGTCATGTCATGTCATGTCGTGTGTTGTGTTGTTTAGTGTTGTTTTGTCTTGTCATGTCTTGTCTTGTCTTGTCTTGTCTTGTCTTGTCATGTCTAGTCTTGTCTTGTCTTGTCTTGTCTTGTCTTGTCTTGTCTTGTCTTGTCTTGTCTTGTCTTGTCTTGTCGTGTCTTGTCTTGTCTTGTCTTGTCTTGTCTTGTCTTGTCTTGTCTTGTCTTGTCTTGTCTTGTCTTGTCTTGTCTTGTCTTGTCTTGTCTTGTCTTGTCTTGTCTTGTCTTGTCTTGTCTTGTCTTGTCTTGTCTTGTCTTGTCTTGTCTTGTCTTGTCTTGTCTTGTCTTGTCTTGTCTTGTCTTGTCTTGTCTTGTCTTGTCTTGTCTTGTCTTGTCTTGTCTTGTCTTGTCTTGTCTTGTCTTGTCTTGTCTTGTCTTGTCTTGTCTTGTCTTGTCTTGTCTTGTCTTGTCTTGTCTTGTCTTGTCTTGTCTTATTTTGTCTTGTCTTGTCTTGTCTTGTCTTGTCTTGTCTTGTCTTGTCTTGTCTTGTCTTGTCTTGTCTTGTCTTGTCTTGTCATGTTTTGTCATGTAATGTCATGTCGTGTGTTGTGTTGTTTTGTCTTGTCGTGTCTTCTCCTTGTCTTGTCTTGTCATGTCGTGTGTTGTGTTGTTTTGTCTTGTCATGTCTTATTTTGTCTTGTCTTGTCTTGTCTTGTGATGTCATGTCGTGTGTTGTATTGTTTTGTCTTGTATTGTCTTGTCTTGTCTTGTCATGTCTTATATTGTCTTGTCTTGTGTTGTGATGTCATGTCGTGTGTTGTGTTGTTTTGTCTTGTCTTGTCTTGTCTTGTCCTGTCGTGTCCTGTCTTGTCTTGTCTTGCCTTGTCTTGTCTTGTCTCGTCTTGTCTTGTCTTCTCCTGTCCTGACGTGTGTTGTGTTGTTTTGTCTTGTCTTGTTTTGTCTTGTCTTGCTTTGTCTTGTCATGTCTTATCTTGTCTTGTCTTGTCTTGTCCTGTCCTGTCGTGTGTTGTGTTGTTTTGTCTTGTCTTGTGTTGTTTTGTCGTGTCATGTCTTGTCTTGTCTTGTCCTGTCCTGTCGTGTGTTGTGTTGTTTTGTCTTGTCTTGTCATGTCGTGTGTTGTGTTGTCTTGTCTTGTTTTGTCATTTCTTATCTTGTCTTGTCTTGTCTTGTCTTGTCTTGTCTTGTCTTGTCTTATCTTGGCTTGTCTTGTCTTGTCTTGTCTTGTCATGTCGTGTGTTGTGTTGTTTTGTCTTGTCTTGTTGTGTATTGTCTTGTCTTGTCTTGTCTTGTCTTGTCTTGTCGTGTCTTGTCTTGTCTTGTCTTGTCTTGTCTTGTCTTGTCTTGTCTTGTCATGTCGTGTGTTGTGTTGTTTTGTCTTGTCTTGTTGTGTATTGTCTTGTCTTGTCTTGTCTTGTCTTGTCATGTCGTGTGTTGTGTTGTTTTGTCTTGTCTTGTTGTGTATTGTCTTGTCTTGTCTTGTTTTGTCATTTCTTATCTTGTCTTGTCTTGTCTTGTCTTGTCTTGTCTTGTCTTGTCATGTCGTGTGTTGTGTTGTCTTGTCTTGTTTTGTCATTTCTTATCTTGTCTTGTCATGTCATGTCTTGTCTTGTCTTGTCTTGTCTTGTCTTGTCATGTCTTGTCTTGTCTTGTCATGTCTTGTCTTGTCTTGTCTTGTCTTGTCTTGTCTTGTCTTGTCTTGTCTTGTCTTGTCTTATCTTGTCTTGTCTTGTCTTGTCTTGTCTTGTCATGTCGTGTGTTGTGTTGCTTTGTCTTGTCTTGTTGTGTATTGTCTTGTCTTGTCTTGTCTTGTCTTGTCTTGTCTTGTCTTGTCTAGTCTTGTCTTGTCTTGTCTTGTCTTGTCTTGTCTTGTCTTGTCTTGTGTTGCTTTGTCTTGTCTTGTCATGTCGTGTGTTGTGTTGTTTTGTCTTGTCTTGTTGTGTATTGTCATGTCTTTTATTGTCTTGTCTTGCCTTGTCATGTCATGTCATGTCATGTCGTGTCTTGTGTTGCTTTGTCTTGTCTTGTCATGTCGTGTGTTGTGTTGTTTTGTCTTGTCTTGTTGTGTATTGTCATGTCTTATATTGTCTTGTCTTGTCATGTCATGTCATGTCATGTCATGTCGTGTGTTGTGTTGTTTAGTGTTGTCTTGTCTTGTCTTGTCGTGACTTGTCTTGTCGTGTCTTGTCTTGGCATGTCATGTCATGTCATGTCATGTCGTGTGTTGTGTTGTCTTGTCTTGTTTCGTCATGTCTTATCTTGTCTTGTCATGTCATGTCTTGTCTTGTCTTGTCTTGTCTTGTCATGTCTTGTCTTGTCTTGTCATGTCTTGTCTTGTCTTGTCATGTCTTGTCTTGTCTTGTCTTGTTTTGTCTGTGTTATGTTGTGTTATGTTGTTTTGTCTTGTCTTGTCTTCTCCTTGTCTTGTCTAGTCTTGTCTTGTCTTGTCTTGTCTTGTCTTGTCTTGTCTTGTCTTGTCTTGTCTTGTCTTGTTTTGTCTTGTCTTGTCTTGTCTTGTCTAGTCTTGTCTTGTCTTGTCTTGTCTTGTCATGTCGTGTGTTGTGTTGTTTTGTCTTGTATTGTCTTGTCTTGTCTTGTCATGTCTTATATTGTCTTGTCTTGTCTTGTCTTGTGTTGTGATGTCATGTCGTGTGTTGTGTTGCTTTGTCTTGTCTTGTCATGTCGTGTGTTGTGTTGTTTTGTCTTGTCTTGTTGTGTATTGTCATGTCTTTTATTGTCTTGTCTTGCCTTGTCATGTCATGTCATGTCATGTCGTGTCTTGTGTTGCTTTGTCTTGTCTTGTCATGTCGTGTGTTGTGTTGTTTTGTCTTGTCTTGTTGTGTATTGTCATGTCTTATATTGTCTTGTCTTGTCATGTCATGTCATGTCATGTCATGTCGTGTGTTGTGTTGTTTAGTGTTGTTTTGTCTTGTCATGTCTTGTCTTGTCTTGTCTTGTCTTGTCTTGTCTTGTCTTGTCTTGTCTTGTCTTGTCTTGTCTTGTCTTGTCTTGTCTTGTCTTGTCTTGTCTTGTCTTGTCTTGTCTTGTCTTATTTTGTCTTGTCTTGTCTTGTCTTGTCTTGTCTTGTCTTGTCTTGTCTTGTCTTGTCTTGTCATGTTTTGTCATGTAATGTCATGTCGTGTGTTGTGTTGTTTTGTCTGGTCGTGTCTTCTCCTTGTCTTGTCTTGTCATGTCGTGTGTTGTGTTGTTTTGTCTTGTCATGTCTTATTTTGTCTTGTCTTGTCTTGTCTTGTGATGTCATGTCGTGTGTTGTGTTGTTTTGTCTTGTATTGTCTTGTCTTGTCTTGTCATGTCTTATATTGTCTTGTCTTGTCTTGTCTTGTGTTGTGATGTCATGTCGTGTGTTGTGTTGTTTTGTCTTGTCTTGTCTTGTCTTGTCTTGTCCTGTCCTGTCCTGTCTTGTCTTGTCTTGTCTTGTCTTGTCTTGTCTTGTCTTGTCTCGTCTTGTCTTGTCTTCTCCTGTCCTGACGTGTGTTGTGTTGTTTTGTCTTGTCTTGTGTTGTTTTGTCGTGTCATGTCTTGTCTTGTCTTGTCTTGTCTTGTCCTGTCCTGTCGTGTGTTGTGTTGTTTTGTCTTGTCTTGTGTTGTTTTGTCGTGTCATGTCTTGTCTTGTCATGTCGTGTGTTGTGTTGTTTTGTCTTGTCATGTCTTGTCTTGTCATGTCATGTCGTGTGTTGTGTTGTTTTGTCTTGTCTTGTCTTGTCTTGTCTTGTCTTGTCTTGTCTTGTCTTGTCTTGTCTTGTCATGTCTTGTCTTGTCTTGTCTTGTATTGTCTTGTCTTGTCTTGTTTTGTCTTGTCTTGTCTTGTCGTGTCTTGTCATGTCATACCATGTCATACGTGTGTTGTGTTGTTTTGTCTTGTCTTATTTTGTCATGTCGTGTGTTGTGTTGTTTTGTCTTGTCTTGTTGTGTATTGTCTTGTCTTGTCTTGTTTTGTCATTTCTTATCTTGTCTTGTCTTGTCTTGTCTTGTCTTGTCTTGTCTTGTCTTGTCTTGTCTTGTCTTGTCTTGTCTTGTCTTGTCTTGTCTTGTCATGTCGTGTGTTGTGTTGTCTTGTCTTGTTTTGTCATTTCTTATCTTGTCTTGTCATGTCATGCCATGTCATACGTGTGTTGTGTTGTTTTGTCTTGTCTTATTTTGTCTTGTCATGTCTTATCTTGTCTTGTCTTGTCTTGTCTTCTATTGTCTTGTCTTTTCTTGTCTTGTCTTGTCTTGTCGTGTCTTGTCTTGTCGTGTCTTGTCGTGGCATGTCATGTCATGTCATGTCATGTCGTGTGTTGTGTTGTCTTATCTTGTCTTGTCATGTCATGTCTTGTCTTGTCTTGTCTTGTCTTGTCATGTCTTGTCTTGTCTTGTCATGTCTTGTCTTGTCTTGTCATGTCTTGTCTTGTCTTGTCTTGTTTTGTCTGTGTTATGTTGTGTTATGTTGTTTTGTCTTGTCTTGTCTTCTCCTTGTCTTGTCTAGTCTTGTCTTGTCTTGTCTTGTCTTGTCTTGTCTTGTCTTGTCTTGTTTTGTCTTGTCTTGTCTTGTCTAGTCTTGTCTTGTCTTGTCTTGTCTTGTCTTGTCTTGTCTTGTCTTGTGTTGCTTTGTCTTGTCTTGTCATGTCGTGTGTTGTGTTGTTTTGTCTTGTCTTGTTGTGTATTGTCATGTCTTTTATTGTCTTGTCTTGCCTTGTCATGTCATGTCATGTCATGTCGTGTCTTGTGTTGCTTTGTCTTGTCTTGTCATGTCGTGTGTTGTGTTGTTTTGTCTTGTCTTGTTGTGTATTGTCATGTCTTATATTGTCTTGTCTTGTCATGTCATGTCATGTCATGTCATGTCGTGTGTTGTGTTGTTTAGTGTTGTTTTGTCTTGTCATGTCTTGTCTTGTCTTGTCTTGTCTTGTCTTGTCTTGTCTTGTCTTGTCTTGTCTTGTCTTGTCTTGTCTTGTCTTGTCTTGTCTTGTCTTGTCTTGTCTTGTCTTGTCTTGTCTTGTCTTATTTTGTCTTGTCTTGTCTTGTCTTGTCTTGTCTTGTCTTGTCTTGTCTTGTCATGTTTTGTCATGTAATGTCATGTCGTGTGTTGTGTTGTTTTGTCTGGTCGTGTCTTCTCCTTGTCTTGTCTTGTTATGTCGTGTGTTGTGTTGTTTTGTCTTGTCATGTCTTATTTTGTCTTGTCTTGTCTTGTCTTGTGATGTCATGTCGTGTGTTGTGTTGTTTTGTCTTGTATTGTCTTGTCTTGTCTTGTCATGTCTTATATTGTCTTGTCTTGTCTTGTCTTGTGTTATGATGTCATGTCGTGTGTTGTGTTGTTTTGTCTTGTCTTGTCTTGTCTTGTCTTGTCCTGTCCTGTCCTGTCTTGTCTTGTCTTGTCTTGTCTTGTCTTGTCTTGTCTCGTCTTGTCTTGTTTTCTCCTGTCCTGACGTGTGTTGTGTTGTTTTGTCTTGTCTTGTGTTGTTTTGTCGTGTCATGTCTTGTCTTGTCTTGTCTTGTCTTGTCCTTTTTCTGTCGTGTGTTGTGTTGTTTTGTCTTGTCTTGTGTTGTTTTGTCGTGTCATGTCTTGTCTTGTCATGTCGTGTGTTGTGTTGTTTTGTCTTGTCATGTCTTGTCTTGTCATGTCATGTCGTGTGTTGTGTTGTTTTGTCTTGTCTTGTCTTGTCTTGTCTTGTCTTGTCTTGTCTTGTCTTGTCTTGTCTTGTCTTGTCATGTCTTGTCTTGTCTTGTCTTGTATTGTCTTGTCTTGTCTTGTTTTGTCTTGTCTTGTCTTGTCGTGTCTTGTCATGTCATACCATGTCATACGTGTGTTGTGTTGTTTTGTCTTGTCTTATTTTGTCTTGTCTTGTCTTGTCTTGTCTTGTCTTGTCTTGTCTTGTCTTGTCTTGTCTTGTCATGTTTTGTCATGTAATGTCATGTCGTGTGTTGTGTTGTTTTGTCTTGTCGTGTCTTCTCCTTGTCTTGTCTTGTCATGTCGTGTGTTGTGTTGTTTTGTCTTGTCATGTCTTATTTTGTCTTGTCTTGTCTTGTCTTGTGATGTCATGTCGTGTGTTGTGGTGTTTTGTCTTGTATTGTCTTGTCTTGTCTTGTCAAGTCGTGTCTTGTGTTGCTTTGTCTTGTCTTGTCTTGTCTTGTCTTGTCTTGTCTTGTCTTGTCTTGTCTTGTCTCGTCTTGTCTTGTCTTGTCTTGTCTTGTCGTGTCTTGTCTTGTCTTGTCTTGTCTTGTCTTGTCTTGTCTTGTCTTGTCTCGTCTTGTCTTGTCTTGTCTTGTCTTGTCTTGTCTTATCTTGTCTCGTCATGTCTTATCTTGTCTCGTCTTGTCTTGTCTTGTATTGTCTTGTCTTTTCTTGTCTTTTCTTGTCGTGTCTTGTGTTGCTTTGTCTTGTCTTGTCTTGTCTTGTCTTGTCTTGTCTTGTCTTGTCTTGTCTCGTCTTGTCTTGTCTTGTCTTGTCTTGTCTTGTCTTGTCTTGTCTTGTCTTGTCTTGCCTTGTCTTGTCTTGTCTTGTCTTGTCTCGTCTTGTCTTGTCTTGTCTTGTCTTGTCTTGTCTTATTTTGTCTTGTCATGTCTTATCTTGTCTCGTCTTGTCTTGTCTTGTATTGTCTTGTCTTTTCTTGTCTTTTCTTGTCTTGTCTTGTCTTGTCTTGTCGTGTCTTGTCTTGTCTTGTCTTGTCTTGTCTTGTCATGTCTTGTCTTGTCTCGTCTTGTCTTGTCTTCTCCTGTCCTGACGTGTGTTGTGTTGTTTTGTCTTGTCTTGTGTTGTTTTGTCGTGTCATGTCTTGTCTTGTCTTGTCTTGTCTTGTCCTGTCCTGTCGTGTGTTGTGTTGTTTTGTCTTGTCTTGTGTTGTTTTGTCGTGTCATGTCTTGTCTTGTCTTGTCCTGTCCTGTCATGTGTTGTGTTGTTTTGTCTTGTCTTGTCTTGTCATGTCATGTCATGTCGTGTCTTGTGTTGCTTTGTCTTGTCTTGTCTTGTCTTGTCTTGTCTTGTCATGTCGTGTGTTGTGTTGTTTTGTCTTGTCATGTCTTGTCTTGTCATGTCATGTCGTGTGTTGTGTTGTTTTGTCTTGTCTTGTCTTGTCTTGTCTTGTCTTGTCTTGTCTTGTCTTGTCTTGTCTTGTCTTGTCATGTCTTGTCTTGTCTTGTCTTGTATTGTCTTGTCTTGTCTTGTTTTGTCTTGTCTTGTCTTGTCGTGTCTTGTCATGTCATACCATGTCATTCGTGTATTGTGTTGTTTTGTCTTGTCTTATTTTGTCTTGTCATGTCTTATCTTGTCTTATCTTGTCTTGTCTTCTATTATCTTGTCTTTTCTTGTCTTGTCTTGTCTTGTCTTGTCGTGTCTTGTCTTGTCCTGTCCTGTCCTGTCTTGTCTTGTCTTGGCATGTCATGTCCTGTCATGTCGTGTGTTGCGTTGTCTTGTCTTGTTTTGTCATGTCTTATCTTGTCTTGTCATGTCTTGTCATGTCATGTCTTGTCTTGTCTTGTCTTGTCTTGTCTTGTCTTGTCTTGTCTTGTCTTGTCTTGTCTTGTCTTGTCTTGTCTTGTCTTGTCTTGTCTTGTCTTGTCTTGTCATGTCTTGTCTTGTCTTGTCATGTCTTATATTGTCTTGTCTTGTCTTGTCTTGTCTTGTCTTGTCTTGTCTTGTCTTGTCTTGTCTTGTCATGTCATGTCGTATGTTGTGTTGTTTTGTCTTGTGCTGCTTTGTCCTGTCTTGTCTTGTCTTGTCATGTCGTGTGTTGTGTTGTGTTGTCTTGTCTTGTTGTGTATTGTCATGTCTTATATTGTCTTGTCTTGTCTTGTCTTGTCTTGTCATGTCATGTCATGTCGTGTGTTGTGTTGTCTTGTTTTGTCTTGTCATGTCATGTCATGTCTTGTCTTGTCTTGTCTTGTCTTGTCTTGTTTTGTCTTGTCATGTCTTGTCTTGTTTTGTCTTGTCTTGTCTTGTTTTGTCTTGTCATGTCTTGTCTTGACTTGACTTGACTTGTCTTGTCTTGTCTTGTTTTGTCTTGTCTTGTCTTGTCTTGTCTTGTCTTGTCTTGTCTTGTCTTGTCTTGTCTTGTCTTGTCTTGTCTTGTCTTGTCTTGTCTTGTCTTGTCTTGTCTTGTCTTGTCTTGTCTTGTCTTGTCTTGTCTTGTCTTGTCTTGTCTTGTCTTGTCTTGTCTTGTCTTGTCTTGTCTTGTCTTGTCTTGTCTTGTCTTGTCTTGTCTTGTCTTGTCTTGTCTTGTCTTGTCTTGTCTTGTCTTGTCTTGTCTTGTCTTGTCTTGTCTTGTCTTGTCTTGTCTTGTCTTGTCTTGTCTTGTCTTGTCTTGTCTTGTCTTGTCTTGTCTTGTCTTGTCTTGTCTTGTCTTGTCTTGTCTTGTCTTGTCTTGTCTTGTCTTGTCTTGTCTTGTCTTGTCTTGTTTTGTCTTGTCTTGTCTTGTCTTGTTTTATGTTGTCTTGTCTTGTTTTGTCATGTAATGTCATGTCGTGTGTTGTGTTGTTTTGTCTTGTCTTGCCTTCTCCTTGTCTTTTCTTGTCATGTCGTGTGTTGTGTTGTTTTGTCTTGTCTTGTCTTATATTGTCTTGTCTTGTCTTGTGATGTCATGTCGTGTGTTGTGTTGTTTTGTCTTGTCCTGTCTTGTCTTGTCATGTCATGTCATGTGTTGTGTTGTGTTGTTTTGTCTTGTCTTGTCTTGTCTTGTCTTGTCTTGTCTTGCCTTATCTTGCCTTGTCTTGTCTTGTCTGGTCTTGTCTTGTCTTGTCTTGTCTTTTCATGTCTTGTCTTGTCTTGTTTTGTCTTGTCTTGTCTTGTCTTGTTTTCTCATGTAATGTCATGTCGTGTGTTGTGTTGTTTTGTCTTGTCTTGTGTTGTTTTGTCGTGTCATGTCTTGTCGTGTCTTGTCCTGTCCTGTCGTGTGTTGTGTTGTTTTGTCTTGTCTTGTCATGTCATGTCATGTCGTGTCTTGTGTTGCTTTGTCTTGTCTTGTCTTGTCTTGTCATGTCGTGTGTTGTGTTGTCTTGTCTTGTCTTGTTGTGTATTGTCATGTCTTATATTGTCTTGTCTTGTCTTGTCTTGTCATGTCATGTCATGTCGTGTGTTGTGTTGTGTTGTGTTGTCTTGTCTTGTCTTGTTGTGTATTGTCATGTCTTATATTGTCTTGTCTTGTTTTGTCTTGTCATGTCATGTCTTGTCTTGTCTTGTCTTGTCATGTTTTGTCATGTAATGTCATGTCGTGTGTTGTGTTGTCTTGTCTTGTCTTGTCTTGTCTTGTCTTGTCTTGTCTTGTCTTGTCTTGTCTTATTTTGTCTTGTCTTGTCTTGTCTTGTCTTGTCTTGTCATGTTTTGTCATGTAATGTCATGTCGTGTGTTGTGTTGTTTTGTCTTGTCGTGTCTTCTCCTTGTCTTGTCTTGTCATGTCGTGTGTTGTGTTGTTTTGTCTTGTCATGTCTTATTTTGTCTTGTCTTGTCTTGTCTTGTGATGTCATGTCGTGTGTTGTGTTGTTTTGTCTTGTCTTGTCTTGTCTTGTCTTGTCCTGTCCTGTCCTGTCTTGTCTTGTCTTGCCTTGTCTTGTCTTGTTTTGTCTTGTATTGTCTTGTCTTGTCTTGTCATGTCTTATATTGTCTTGTCTTGTCTTGTTTTGTGTTGTGATGTCATGTCGTGTGTTGTGTTGTTTTGTCTTGTCTTGTCTTGTCTTGTCCTGTCCTGTCCTGTCTTGTCTTGTCTTGCCTTGTCTTGTCTTGTCTCGTCTTGTCTTGTCTTCTCCTGTCCTGACGTGTGTTGTGTTGTTTTGTCTTGTCATGTCTTGTCTTGTCTTGACTTGTCTTGTCTTGTCTTGTCTTGTCTTGTCTTGTCTTGTCATGTCTTGTCTTGTCTTGTATTGTCTTGTCTTGTCTTGTTTTGTTTTGTCTTGTCTTGTCTTGTCTTGTCTTGTCTTGTCTTGTCATGTCATGCCATGTCATACGTGTGTTGTGTTGTTTTGTCTTGTCTTATTTTGTCTTGTCATGTCTTATCTTGTCTTGTCTTGTCTTGTCTTCTATTGTCTTGTCTTTTCTTGTCTTGTCTTGTCTTGTCGTGTCTTGTCTTGTCTTGTCTTGTCTTGTCCTGTCCTGTCCTGTCTTGTCTTGTCTTGGCATGTCATGTCATGTCATGTCATGTCGTGTGTTGTGTTGTCTTGTCTTGTTTTGTCATGTCTTATCTTGTCTTGTCATGTCATGTCTTGTCTTGTCTTGTCTTGTCTTGTCTTGTCTTGTCATGTCTTGTCTTGTCTTGTCATGTCTTGTCTTGTCTTGTCATGTCTTGTCTTGTCTTGTCTTGTTTTGTCTTGTTTTGTCTTGTCTTGTCTTGTCTTGTCTTGTCTTGTCTTGTCTTGTCTTGTCTTGTCTTGTCTTGTCTTGTCTTGTCTTGTCTTGTCTTATCTTGTCTTGTCTTGTCTTGTCTTGTCTTGTCTTGTCTTATCTTGTCTTGTCTTGTCTTGTCTTGTCATGTCGTGTGTTGTGTTGTTTTGTCTTGTCTTGTTGTGTATTGTCATGTCTTATATTGTCTTGTCTTGTCTTGTCTTGTCTTGTCTTGTCTTGTCTTGTCTTGACTTGTATTGTCTTGTCTTGTCTTGTCTTGTCTTGTCTTGTCTTGTCTTGTCTTGTCTTGTCTTGTCTTGTCTTGTCTTGTCTTGTCTTGTCTTGTCTTGTCTTGTCTTGTCTTGTCTTGTCTTGTCTTGTCTTGTCTTGTCTTGTCTTGTCTTGTCTTGTCTTGTCTTGTCTTGTCTTGTCTTGTCTTGTCTTGTCTTGTCTTGTCTTGTCTTGTCTTGTTTTGTCTTGTCTTGTCTTGTGTTGCTTTGTCTTGTCTTGTCATGTCGTGTGTTCTGTTGTTTTGTCTTGTCTTGTTGTGTATTGTCATGTCTTTTATTGTCTTGTCTTGTCATGTCATGTAATGTCATGTCGTGTGTTGTGTTGTTTTGTCTTGTCTTGTCTTCTCCTTGTCTTGTCTAGTCTTGTCTTGTCTTGTCTTGTCTTGTCTTGTCTTGTCTTGTCTTGTCTTGTGTTGCTTTGTCTTGTCTTGTCATGTCGTGTGTTGTGTTGTTTTGTCTTGTCTTGTTGTGTATTGTCATGTCTTTTATTGTCTTGTCTTGTCTTGTCATGTCATGTAATGTCATGTCGTGTGTTATGTTGTTTTGTCTTGTCTTGTCTCCTCCTTGTCTTGTCTAGTCTTGTCTTTTCTTGTCTTGTCTTGTCTTGTCTTGTGTTGTCTTGTCTTGTCTTGTCTTGTCTTGTGTTGCTTTGTCTTGTCTTGTCATGTCGTGTGTTGTGTTGTTTTGTCTTGTCTTGTTGTGTATTGTCATGTCTTTTATTGTCTTGTCTTGTCTTGTCATGTCATATCATGTCATGTCGTGTCTTGTGTTGCTTTGTCTTGTCTTGTCATGTCGTGTGTTGTGTTGTTTTGTCTTGTCTTGTTGTGTATTGTCATGTCTTATATTGTCTTGTCTTGTCATGTCATGTCATGTCATGTCATGTCGTGTGTTGTGTTGTTTAGTGTTGTTTTGTCTTGTCATGTCTTGTCTTGTCTTGTCTTGTCTTGTCTTGTCGTGTCTTGTCTTGTCTTGTCTTGTCTTGTCTTGTCTTGTCTTGTCTTGTCTTGTCTTGTCTTGTCTTGTCTTGTCTTGTCTTGTACGTGTGTTGTATTGTTTTGTCTTGTCTTATTTTGTCTTGTCATGTCTTATCTTGTCTTGTCTTGTCTTGTCTTCTATTGTCTTGTCTTTTCTTGTCTTGTCTTGTCTTGTCGTGTCTTGTCTTGTCTTGTCTTGTCTTGTCCTGTCCTGTCCTGTCTTGTCTTGTCTTGGCATGTCATGTCATGTCATGTCATGTCGTGTGTTGTGTTGTCTTGTCTTGTTTTGTCATGTCTTATCTTGTCTTGTCATGTCATGTCTTGTCTTGTCTTGTCTTGTCTTGTCTTGTCTTGTCTTGTCTTGTCATGTCTTGTCTTGTCTTGTCATGTCTTGTCTTGTCTTGTCATGTCTTGTCTTGTCTTGTCTTGTTTTGTCTTGTTTTGTCTTGTCTTGTCTTGTCTTGTCTTGTCTTGTCTTGTCTTGTCTTGGCTTGTCTTGTCTTGTCTTGTCTTGTCTTATCTTGTCTTGTCTTGTCTTGTCTTGTCTTGTCTTGTCTTATCTTGTCTTGTCTTGTCTTGTCTTGTCATGTCGTGTGTTGTGTTGTTTTGTCTTGTCTTGTTGTGTATTGTCATGTCTTATATTGTCTTGTCTTGTCTTGTCTTGTCTTGTCTTGTCTTGTCTTGTCTTGTCTTGTCTTGACTTGTATTGTCTTGTCTTGTTTGTCTTGTCTTGTCTTGTCTTGTCTTGTCTTGTCTTGTCTTGTCTTGTCTTGTCTTGTCTTGTCTTGTCTTGTCTTGTCTTGTCTTGTCTTGTCTTGTTTTGTCTTGTCTTGTCTTGTGTTGCTTTGTCTTGTCTTGTCATGTCGTGTGTTCTGTTGTTTTGTCTTGTCTTGTTGTGTATTGTCATGTCTTTTATTGTCTTGTCTTGTCATGTCATGTAATGTCATGTCGTGTGTTGTGTTGTTTTGTCTTGTCTTGTCTTCTCCTTGTCTTGTCTAGTCTTGTCTTGTCTTGTCTTGTCTTGTCTTGTCTTGTCTTGTCTTGTCTTGTCTTGTCTTGTCTTGTCTTGTCTTGTCTTGTGTTGCTTTGTCTTGTCTTGTCATGTCGTGTGTTGTGTTGTTTTGTCTTGTCTTGTTGTGTATTGTCATGTCTTTTATTGTCTTGTCTTGTCTTGTCATGTCATGTAATGTCATGTCGTGTGTTGTGTTGTTTTGTCTTGTCTTGTCTTGTCTTGTCTTGTCTTGTCTTGTCTTGTCTTGTCTTGTCTTGTCTTGTCTTGTCTTGTCTTGTCTTGTCTTGTCTTGTCCTGTCTTGTCTTGTCTTGTCTTGTTTTGTCTTGTCTTGTCTTATCTTGTCTTGTCTTGTCTTGTCTTGTCTTGTCTTGTCTTATCTTGTCTTGTCTTGTCTTGTCTTGTCATGTCGTGTGTTGTGTTGTTTTGTCTTGTCTTGTTGTGTATTGTCATGTCTTATATTGTCTTGTCTTGTCTTGTCTTGTCTTGTCTTGTCTTGTCTTGTCTTGTCTTGTCTTGACTTGTATTGTCTTGTCTTGTTTGTCTTGTCTTTTCTTGTCTTGTCTTGTCTTGTCTTGTCTTGTCTTGTCTTGTCTTGTCTTGTCCTGTCCTGTCCTGTCTTGTCTTGTCTTGGCATGTCATGTCATGTCATGTCATGTCGTGTGTTGTGTTGTCTTGTCTTGTTTTGTCATGTCTTATCTTGTCTTGTCATGTCATGTCTTGTCTTGTCTTGTCTTGTCTTGTCTTGTCTTGTCTTGTCTTGTCATGTCTTGTCTTGTCTTGTCATGTCTTGTCTTGTCTTGTCATGTCTTGTCTTGTCTTGTCTTGTTTTGTCTTGTTTTGTCTTGTCTTGTCTTGTCTTGTCTTGTCTTGTCTTGTCTTGTCTTGGCTTGTCTTGTCTTGTCTTGTCTTGTCTTATCTTGTCTTGTCTTGTCTTGTCTTGTCTTGTCTTGTCTTATCTTGTCTTGTCTTGTCTTGTCTTGTCATGTCGTGTGTTGTGTTGTTTTGTCTTGTCTTGTTGTGTATTGTCATGTCTTATATTGTCTTGTCTTGTCTTGTCTTGTCTTGTCTTGTCTTGTCTTGTCTTGTCTTGTCTTGACTTGTATTGTCTTGTCTTGTTTGTCTTGTCTTGTCTTGTCTTGTCTTGTCTTGTCTTGTCTTGTCTTGTCTTGTCTTGTCTTGTCTTGTCTTGTCTTGTCTTGTCTTGTCTTGTCTTGTCTTGTTTTGTCTTGTCTTGTCTTGTGTTGCTTTGTCTTGTCTTGTCATGTCGTGTGTTCTGTTGTTTTGTCTTGTCTTGTTGTGTATTGTCATGTCTTTTATTGTCTTGTCTTGTCATGTCATGTAATGTCATGTCGTGTGTTGTGTTGTTTTGTCTTGTCTTGTCTTCTCCTTGTCTTGTCTAGTCTTGTCTTGTCTTGTCTTGTCTTGTCTTGTCTTGTCTTGTCTTGTCTTGTCTTGTCTTGTCTTGTCTTGTCTTGTCTTGTGTTGCTTTGTCTTGTCTTGTCATGTCGTGTGTTGTGTTGTTTTGTCTTGTCTTGTTGTGTATTGTCATGTCTTTTATTGTCTTGTCTTGTCTTGTCATGTCATGTAATGTCATGTCGTGTGTTATGTTGTTTTGTCTTGTCTTGTCTTCTCCTTGTCTTGTCTAGTCTTGTCTTTTCTTGTCTTGTCTTGTCTTGTCTTGTGTTGTCTTGTCTTGTCTTGTCTTGTCTTGTGTTGCTTTGTCTTGTCTTGTCATGTCGTGTGTTGTGTTGTTTTGTCTTGTCTTGTTGTGTATTGTCATGTCTTTTATTGTCTTGTCTTGTCTTGTCATGTCATGTCATGTCATGTCGTGTCTTGTGTTGCTTTGTCTTGTCTTGTCATGTCGTGTGTAGTGTTGTTTTGTCTTGTCTTGTTGTGTATTGTCATGTCTTATATTGTCTTGTCTTGTCATGTCATGTCATGTCATGTCATGTCGTGTGTTGTGTTGTTTAGTGTTGTTTTGTCTTGTCATGTCTTGTCTTGTCTTGTCTTGTCTTGTCTTGTCTTGTCTTGTCTTGTCTTGTCTTGTCGTGTCTTGTCTTGTCTTGTCTTGTCTTGTCTTGTCTTGTCTTGTCTTGTCTTGTCTTGTCTTGTCTTGTCTTGTCTTGTCTTGTCTTGTCTTGTCTTGTCTTGTCTTGTCTTGTCTTGTCTTGTCTTGTCTTGTCTTGTCTTGTCTTATTTTGTCTTGTCTTGTCTTGTCTTGTCTTGTCATGTTTTGTCATGTAATGTCATGTCGTGTGTTGTGTTGTTTTGTCTTGTCGTGTCTTCTCCTTGTCTTGTCTTGTCATGTCGTGTGTTGTGTTGTTTTGTCTTGTCATGTCTTATTTTGTCTTGTCTTGTCTTGTCTTGTGATGTCATGTCGTGTGTTGTGTTGTTTTGTCTTGTATTGTCTTGTCTTGTCTTGTCATGTCTTATATTGTCTTGTCTTGTCTTGTCTTGTGTTGTGATGTCATGTCGTGTGTTGTGTTGTTTTGTCTTGCCTTGTCTTGTCTTGTCTTGTCCTGTCCTGTCCTGTCTTGTCTTGTCTTGTCTTGTCTTGTCTTGTCTTGTCTTGTCTTGTCTCGTCTTGTCTTGTCTCGTCTTGTCTTGTCTTCTTCTGTCCTGACGTGTGTTGTGTTGTTTTGTCTTGTCTTGTGTTGTTTTGTCGTGTCATGTCTTGTCTTGTCTTGTCTTGTCCTGTCCTGTCGTGTGTTGTGTTGTTTTGTCTTGTCTTGTGTTGTTTTGTCGTGTCATGTCTTGTCTTGTCTTGTCCTGTCCTGTCGTGTGTTGTGTTGTTTTGTCTTGTCTTGTCTTGTCATGTCATGTCATGTCGTGTCTTGTGTTGCTTTGTCTTGTCTTGTCTTGTCATGTCGTGTGTTGTGTTGTTTTGTCTTGTCATGTCTTGTCTTGTCATGTCACGTCGTGTGTTGTGTTGTTTTGTCTTGTCTTGTCTTGTCTTGTCTTGTCTTGTCTTGTATTGTCTTGTCTTGTTTTGTCTTGTCTTGTCTTGTCGTGTCTTGTCATGTCATACCATGTCATACGTGTGTTGTGTTGTTTTGTCTTGTCTTATTTTGTCTAGTCATGTCTTATCTTGTCTTGTCTTGTCTTGTCTTCTATTGTCTTGTCTTTTCTTGTCTTGTCTTGTCTTGTCTTGTCGTGTCTTGTCTTGTCCTGTCCTGTCCTGTCTTATCTTGTCTTGGCATGTCATGTCCTGTCATGTCGTGTGTTGTGTTGTCTTGTCTTGTTTTGTCATGTCTTATCTTGTCTTGTCATGTCTTGTCATGTCATGTCTTGTCTTGTCTTGTCTTGTCTTGTCTTGTCTTGTCTTGTCTTGTCTTGTCTTGTCTTGTCTTGTCTTGTCTTGTCATGTCTTGTCTTGTCTTGTCTTGTCATGTCTTATATTGTCTTGTCTTGTCTTGTCTTGTCTTGTCTTGTCTTGTCTTGTCTTGTCTTGTCTTGTCTTGTCTTGTCTTGTCTTGTCTTGTCTTGTCTTGTCTTGTCTTGTCATGTCTTGTCATGTCATTTCGTATGTTGTGTTGTTTTGTCTTGTGCTGCTTTGTCCTGTCTTGTCTTGTCTTGTCTTGTCATGTCGTGTGTTGTGTTGTGTTGTCTTGTCTTGTTGTGTATTGTCATGTCTTATATTGTCTTGTCTTGTCTTGTCTTGTCTTGTCTTGTCATGTCATGTCATGTCGTGTGTTGTGTTGTCTTGTTTTGTCTTGTCATGTCATGTCATGTCTTGTCTTGTCTTGTCTTGTCTTGTTTTGTCTTGTCATGTCTTGTCTTGTCTTGTCATGTCTTGTCTTGACTTGTCTTGTCTTGTCTTGTCTTGTCTTGTCTTGTCTTGTCTTGTCTTGTCTTGTCTTGTCTTGTCTTGTCTTGTCTTGTCTTGTCTTGTCTTGTCTTGTCTTGTCTTGTCTTGTCTTGTCTTGTCTTGTCTTGTCTTGTCTTGTCTTGTCTTGTCTTGTCTTGTCTTGTCTTGTCTTGTCTTGTCTTGTCTTGTCTTGTCTTGTCTTGTCTTGTCTTGTCTTGTCTTGTCTTGTCTTGTCTTGTCTTGTCTTGTCTTGTCTTGTCTTGTCTTGTCTTGTCTTGTCTTGTCTTGTCTTGTCTTGTCTTGTCTTGTCTTGTCTTGTCTTGTCTTGTCTTGTCTTGTCTTGTCTTGTCTTGTCTTGTCTTGTCTTGTCTTGTCTTGTCTTGTCTTGTCTTGTCTTGTCTTGTCTTGTCTTGTTTTATGTTGTCTTGTCTTGTTTTGTCATGTAATGTCATGTCGTGTGTTGTGTTGTTTTGTCTTGTCTTGCCTTCTCCTTGTCTTGTCTTGTCATGTCGTGTGTTGTGTTGTTTTGTCTTGTCTTGTCTTATATTGTCTTGCCTTGTCTTGTGATGTCATGTCGTGTGTTGTGTTGTTTTGTCTTGTATTGTTTTGTCTTGTCCTGTCTTGTCTTGTCATGTTTTGTCTTGTCTTGTCTTGTCTTGTCTTGTCTTGTCTTGTCTTGTCTTGTCTTGTCTTGCCTTATCTTGCCTTGTCTTGTCTTGTCTGGTCTTGTCTTGTCTTGTCTTGTCATGTCTTGTCTTGTCTTGTGATGTCGTGTGTTGTGTTGTCTTGTCTTGTCTTGTTGTGTATTGTCATGTCTTATATTGTCTTGTCTTGTCTTGTCATGTCATGTCATGTCATGTCGTGTGTTGTGTTGTTTTGTCTTGTCTTGTCTTCTCCTTGTCTTGTCTAGTCTTGTCTGGTCTTGTCTTGTCTTGTCTTGTCATGTCTTGTCTTGTCTTGTGATGTCGTGTGTTGTGTTGTCTTGTCTTGTCTTGTTGTGTATTGTCATGTCTTATATTGTCTTGTCTTGTCTTGTCATGTCATGTCATGTCCTGTCGTGTGTTGTGTTGTTTTGTCTTGTCTTGTCATGTCATGTCATGTCGTGTCTTGTGTTGCTTTGTCTTGTCTTGTCTTGTCTTGTCATGTCGTGTGTTGTGTTGTCTTGTCTTGTCTTGTTGTGTATTGTCATGTCTTATATTGTCTTGTCTTGTCTTGTCTTGACTTGTCTTGTCTTGTCTTGTCTTGTCTTGTCTTGTCTTGTCTTGTCTTGTCTTGTCTTGTCTTGTCTTGTCTTGTCTTGTCTTGTCTTGTCTTGTCTTGTCTTGTCTTGTCTTGTCTTGTCTTGTCTTGTCTTGTCTTGTCTTGTCTTGTCTTGTCTTGTCTTGTCTTGTCTTGTCTTGTCTTGTCTTGTCTTGTCTTGTCTTGTCTTGTCTTGTCTTGTCTTGTCTTGTCTTGTCTTGTCTTGTCTTGTCTTGTCTTGTCTTGTCTTGTCTTGTCTTGTCTTGTCTTGTCTTGTCTTGTCTTGTCTTGTCTTGTCTTGTCTTGTCTTGTCTTGTCTTGTCTTGTCTTGTCTTGTCTTGTCTTGTCTTGTCTTGTCTTGTCTTGTCTTGTCTTGTCTTGTCTTGTCTTGTTTTATGTTGTCTTGTCTTGTTTTGTCATGTAATGTCATGTCGTGTGTTGTGTTGTTTTGTCTTGTCTTGCCTTCTCCTTGTCTTGTCTTGTCATGTCGTGTGTTGTGTTGTTTTGTCTTGTCTTGTCTTATATTGTCTTGCCTTGTCTTGTGATGTCATGTCGTGTGTTGTGTTGTTTTGTCTTGTATTGTTTTGTCTTGTCCTGTCTTGTCTTGTCATGTTTTGTCTTGTCTTGTCTTGTCTTGTCTTGTCTTGTCTTGTCTTGTCTTGTCTTGCCTTATCTTGCCTTGTCTTGTCTTGTCTGGTCTTGTCTTGTCTTGTCTTGTCATGTCTTGTCTTGTCTTGTGATGTCGTGTGTTGTGTTGTCTTGTCTTGTCTTGTTGTGTATTGTCATGTCTTATATTGTCTTGTCTTGTCTTGTCATGTCATGTCATGTCCTGTCGTGTGTTGTGTTGTTTTGTCTTGTCTTGTCATGTCATGTCATGTCGTGTCTTGTGTTGCTTTGTCTTGTCTTGTCTTGTCTTGTCATGTCGTGTGTTGTGTTGTCTTGTCTTGTCTTGTTGTGTATTGTCATGTCTTATATTGTCTTGTCTTGTCTTGTCTTGTCATGTCATGTCATGTCGTGTGTTGTGTTGTCTTGTCTTGTCTTGTCTTGTCTTGTCTTGTTTTGTCTTGTCTTGTCTTGTCTTGTCTTATTTTGTCTTGTCTTGTCTTGTCTTGTCTTGTCTTGTCTTGTCATGTTTTGTCATGTAATGTCATGTCGTGTGTTGTGTTGTTTTGTCTTGTCGTGTCTTCTCCTTGTCTTGTCTTGTCATGTCGTGTGTTGTGTTGTTTTGTCTTGTCATGTCTTATTTTGTCTTGTCTTGTCTTGTCTTGTCTTGTTTTGTCTTGTCATGTCATGTCTTGTCTTGTCTTGTCTTGTCATGTTTCGTCCTGTAATGTCATGTCGTGTGTTGTGTTGTCTTGTCTTGTCTTGTCTTGTCTTGTCTTGTTTTGTCTTGTCTTGTCTTGTCTTGTCTTATTTTGTCTTGTCTTGTCTTGTCTTGTCTTGTCTTGTCTTGTCATGTTTTGTCATGTAATGTCATGTCGTGTGTTGTGTTGTTTTGTCTTGTCGTGTCTTCTCCTTGTCTTGTCTTGTCATGTCGTGTGTTGTGTTGTTTTGTCTTGTCATGTCTTATTTTGTCTTGTCTTGTCTTGTCTTGTGATGTCATGTCGTGTGTTGTGTTGTTTTGTCTTGTATTGTCTTGTCTTGTCTTGTCATGTCTTATATTGTCTTGTCTTGTCTTGTCTTGTGTTGTGATGTCATGTCGTGTGTTGTGTTGTTTTGTCTTGTCTTGTCTTGTCCTGTCCTGTCCTGTCCTGTCTTGTCTTGTCTTGTCTTGTCTTGTCTCGTCTTGTCTTGTCTTCTCCTGTCCTGACGTGTGTTGTGTTGTTTTGTCTTGTCTTGTTTTGTCTTGTCTTGCTTTGTCTTGTCATGTCTTATCTTGTCTTGTCTTGTCATGTCATGTCATGTCGTGTGTTGTGTTGTCTTGTTTTGTCTTGTCATGTCATGTCTTGTCTTGTCTTGTCTTGTCTTGTCCTGTCCTGTCGTGTGTTGTGTTGTTTTGTCTTGTCTTGTCTTGTCATGTCATGTCATGTCGTGTCTTGTGTTGCTTTGTCTTGTCTTGTCTTGTCTTGTCTTGTCTTGTCTTGTCATGTCGTGTGTTGTGTTGTTTTGTCTTGTCATGTCTTGTCTTCTCCTGTCCTGACGTGTGTTGTGTTATTTTGTCTTGTCTTGTTTTGTCTTGTCTTGCTTTGTCTTGTCATGTCTTATCTTGTCTTGTCTTGTCATGTCATGTCATGTCGTGTGTTGTGTTGTCTTGTTTTGTCTTGTCATGTCATGTCATGTCTTGTCTTGTCTTGTCTTGTCTTGTCCTGTCCTGTCGTGTGTTGTGTTGTTTTGTCTTGTCTTGTCTTGTCATGTCATGTCATGTCGTGTCTTGTGTTGCTTTGTCTTGTCTTGTCTTGTCTTGTCTTGTCTTGTCTTGTCATGTCGTGTGTTGTGTTGTTTTGTCTTGTCATGTCTTGTCTTGTCATGTCATGTCGTGTGTTGTGTTGTTTTGTCTTGTCTTGTTTTGTCTTGTCATGTCTTGTTTTGACTTGTCTTGTCTTGTCTTGTCTTGTCTTGGCTTGTCTTGTCTTGTCTTGTCTTGTCTTGTCTTGTCTTGTCTTGTCTTGTCTTGTCTTGTCTTGTCATGTCTTGTCTTGTCTTGTCTTGTATTGTCTTGTCTTGTCTTGTTTTGTCTTGTCTTGTCTTGTCTTGTCTTGTCATGTCATGCCATGTCATACGTGTGTTGTGTTGTTTTGTCTTGTCTTATTTTGTCTTGTCATGTCTTATCTTGTCTTGTCTTGTCTTGTCTTCTATTGTCTTGTCTTTTCTTGTCTTGTCTTGTCTTGTCTTGTCGTGTCTTGTCTTGTCCTGTCCTTTCCTGTCTTGTCTTGTCTTGTCTTGTCTTGTCTTGTCTTGTCTTGGCTTGTCTTGTCTTGTCTTGTCTTGTCTTGTCTTGTCTTGTCTTGTCTTGTCTTGTCTTGTCTTGTCTTGTCTTGTCTTGTCTTGTCTTGTCTTGTCTTGTCTTGTCTTGTCTTGTCTTGTCTTGTCTTGTCTTGTCTTGTCTTGTCTTGTCTTGTCTTGTCTTGTCTTGTCTTGTCTTGTCTTGTCTTGTCTTGTCTTGTCTTGTTTTGTCTTGTCTTGTCTTGTTTTGTCATGTAATGTCATGTCGTGTATTGTGTTGTCATGTCATGTCATGTGTTGTGTTGTGTTGTTTTGTCTTGTCTTGTCTTGTCTTGTCTTGTCTTGTCTTGTCTTGTCTTGTCTTGCCTTATCTTGCCTTGTCTTGTCTTGTCTGGTCTTGTCTTGTCTTGTCTTGTCTTGTCTTGTCTTGTCATGTCTTGTCTTGTCTTGTTTTGCCTTGTCTTGTATTGTCTTGTTTTCTCATGTAATGTCATGTCGTGTGTTGCGACATGTCATGTCATGTCGTGTCTTGTATTGCTTTGTCTTGTCTTGTCTTGTCATGTCGTGTGTTGTGTTGTTTTGTCTTGTCTTGTTGTGTATTGTCATGTCTTATATTGTCTTGTCTTGTCTTGTCTTGTCATGTCATGTCATGTCGTGTGTTGTGTTGTTTTGTCTTGTCTTGTTTTGTCTTTTCATGTCATGTCTTGTCTTGTCTTGTCTTGTCTTGTTTTGTCTTGTCATGTCTTGTCTTGTCTTGTCTTGTCTCGTCTTGTCTAGTCTTGTCTTGTCTTGTCTTGTCTTGTCTTGTCTTGTGTTGCTTTGTCTTGTCTTGTCATGTCGTGTGTTGTGTTGTTTTGTCTTGTCTTGTTGTGTATTGTCATGTCTTTTCGTGTGTTGTGTTGTTTTGTCTTGTATTGTCTTGTCTTGTCTAGTCTTGTTTTGTCTTGTCTTGTCTTGTCTTGTCTTGTCTTGTCTTGTCTTGTCTTGTCTTGTCTTGTCTTGTCTTGTCATGTCATGTCATGTCATACGTGTGTTGTGTTGTTTTGTCTTGTCTTATTTTGTCTTGTCATGTCTTATCTTGTCTCGTCTTGTCTTGTCTTGTATTGTCTTGTCTTTTCTTGTCTTGTCTTGTCTTGTCTTGTCTTGTCGTGTCTTGTCTTGTCTTGTCTTGTCTTGTCTTGTCTTGTCCTGTCCTGTCCTGTCTTGTCTTGTCATGTCATGTCATGTCATGTCATGTCGTGTGTTGTGTTGTTTTGTCTAGTCTTGTCTTGTCTTGTCCTGTCCTGTCCTGTCCTGTCCTGTCCTGTCCTGTCCTGTCTTGTCTTGTCTTGTCTTGTCTTGTCTCGTCTTGTCTTGTCTTGTCTTCTCCTGTCCTGACGTGTGTTGTGTTGTTTTGTCTTGTCTTGTTTTGTCTTGTCTTGCTTTGTCTTGTCATGTCTTATCTTGTCTTGTCTTGTCATGTCGTGTGTTGTGTTGTTTTGTCTTGTCATGTCTTGTCTTGTCTTTTCTTGTCATGTCGTGTGTTGTGTTGTTTTGCCTTGTCTTGTATTGTCTTGTCTTGTCTTGTTTTGTCTTGTCTTGTCTTGTCTTGTCTTGTCTTGTCTTGTCATGTCATGTCATGTCGTGTGTTGTGTTGTCTTGTTTTGTCTTGTCATGTCATGTCATGTCTTGTCTTGTCTTGTCTTGTCTTGTCCTGTCCTGTCGTGTGTTGTGTTGTTTTGTCTTGCCTTGTCTTGTCATGTCATGTCATGTCGTGTCTTGTGTTGCTTTGTCTTGTCTTGTCTTGTCTTGTCTTGTCTTGTCTTGTCATGTCGTGTGTTGTGTTGTTTTGTCTTGTCATGTCTTGTCTTGTCATGTCATGTCGTGTGTTGTGTTGTTTTGTCTTGTCTTGTTTTGTCTTGTCTTGTCTTGCCTTATCTTGCCTTGTCTTGTCTTGTCTGGTCTTGTCTTGTCTTGTCTTGTCTTGTCTTGTCTTGTCATGTCTTGTCTTGTCTTGTTTTGTCTTGTCTTGTATTGTCTTGTTTTCTCATGTAATGTCATGTCGTGTGTTGCGACATGTCATGTCATGTCGTGTCTTGTGTTGCTTTGTCTTGTCTTGTCATGTCATGTCGTGTGTTGTGTTGTTTTGTCTTGTCTTGCATTGTCTTGTCATGTCTTATCTTGTCTTGTCTTGTCATGTCGTGTGTTGTGTTGTTTTGTCTTGTCATGTCTTGTCTTGTCTTGTCTTGTCATGTCTTGTCTTGTCTTGTCTTGTCTTTTCTTGTCTTGTCTTGTCTTGTCTTGTCTTGTCTTGTCGTGTCTTGTGTTGCTTTGTCTTGTCTTGTCTTGTCTTGTCTTGTCTTGTCTTGTCATGTCGTGTGTTGTGTTGTTTTGCCTTGTCTTGTCTTGTCTTGTCCTGTCCTATCGTGTGTTGTGTTGTTTTGTCTTGTCTTGTCTTGTCCTGTCTTGTCTTGTCTTGTCGTGTCTTGTGTTGCTTTGTCTTGTCTTGTCTTGTCTTTTCTTGTCTTGTCTTGTCTTGTCTTGTCTTGTCTTGTCGTGTCTTGTGTTGCTTTGTCTTGTCTTGTCATGTCATGTCATGTCCTGTCCTGTCGTGTGTTGTGTTGTTTTGTCTTGTCTTGTCTTGTCATGTCATGTCATGTCGTGTCTTGTGTTGCTTTGTCTTGTCTTGTCTTGTCTTGTCTTGTCATGTCGTGTGTTGTGTTGTTTTGCCTTGTCTTGTATTGTCTTGTCTTGTCTTGTTTTGTCTTGTCTTGTCTTGTCTTGTCTTGTCATGTCATGCCATGTCATACGTGTGTTGTGTTGTTTTGTCTTGTCTTGTCTTGTCTTGTCCTGTCCTATCGTGTGTTGTGTTGTTTTGTCTTGTCTTGTCTTGTCCTGTCCTATCTTGTCTTGTCTTGTCTTGTCATGTCATGTCATGTCATGTCATGTCGTGTGTTGTGTTGTCTTGTTTTGTCATGTCTTATCTTGTCTTGTCTTGTCATGTCATGTCATGTGTTGTGTTGTGTTGTTTTGTCTTGTCTTGTCTTGTCTTGTCTTGTCTTGTCTTGTCTTGTCTTGTCTTGTCTTGTCTTGTCATGTCTTGTCTTGTCTTGTATTGTCTTGTCTTGTTTTGTTTTGTTTTGTCTTGTCTTGTCATGTCATGTCGTGTGTTGTGTTGTTTTGTCTTGTCTTGTTGTGTATTGTCATGTCTTATATTGTCTTGTCTTGTCTTGTCTTGTCATGTCATGTCGTGTGTTGTGTTGTCTTGTTTTGTCTTGTCATGTCATGTCATGTCTTGTCTTGTCTTGTCTTGTCCTGTCCTGTCGTGTGTTGTGTTGTTTTGTCTTGTCTTGTCTTGTCATGTCATGTCATGTCGTGTCTTGTGTTGCTTTGTCTTGTCTTGTCTTGTCTTGTCTTGTCTTGTCTTGTCATGTCGTGTGTTGTGTTGTTTTGTCTTGTCATGTCTTGTCTTCTCCTGTCCTGACGTGTGTTGTGTTGTTTTGTCTTGTCTTGTTTTGTCTTGTCTTGCTTTGTCTTGTCATGTCTTATCTTGTCTTGTCTTGTCATGTCATGTCATGTCGTGTGTTGTGTTGTCTTGTTTTGTCTTGTCATGTCATGTCATGTCTTGTCTTGTCTTGTCTTGTCTTGTCCTGTCCTGTCGTGTGTTGTGTTGTTTTGTCTTGTCTTGTCTTGTCATGTCATGTCATGTCGTGTCTTGTGTTGCTTTGTCTTGTCTTGTCTTGTCTTGTCTTGTCATGTCGTGTGTTGTGTTGTTTTGTCTTGTCATGTCTTGTCTTGTCATGTCATGTCGTGTGTTGTGTTGTTTTGTCTTGTCTTGTCTTGTCTTGTTTTGTCTTGTCATGTCTTGTCTTGACTTGTCTTGTCTTGTCTTGTCTTGTCTTGTCTTGTCTTGTCTTGTCTTGTCTTGTCTTGTCTTGTCTTGTCTTGTCTTGTCTTGTCTTGTCTTGTCTTGTCTTGTCTTGTCTTGTCTTGTCTTGTCTTGTCTTGTCTTGTCTTGTCTTGTCTTGTCATGTCTTGTCTTGTCTTGTCTTGTATTGTCTTGTCTTGTCTTGTTTTGTCTTGTCTTGTCTTGTCTTGTCTTGTCATGTCATGCCATGTCATACGTGTGTTGTGTTGTTTTGTCTTGTCTTATTTTGTCTTGTCATGTCTTATCTTGTCTTGTCTTGTCTTGTCTTCTATTGTCTTGTCTTTTCTTGTCTTGTCGTGTCTTGTCTTGTCCTGTCCTTTCCTGTCTTGTCTTGTCTTGGCATGTCATGTCCTGTCATGTCGTGTGTTGTGTTGTCTTGTCTTGTTTTGTCATGTCTTATCTTGTCTTGTCATGTCTTGTCATGTCATGTCATGTCTTGTCTTGTCTTGTCTTGTCTTGTCTTGTCTTGTCTTGTCTTGTCTTGTCTTGTCTTGTCATGTCTTATATTGTCTTGTCTTGTCTTGTCTTGTCTTGTCTTGTCTTGTCTTGTCTTGTCTTGTCTTGTCTTGTCTTGTCTTGTCTTGTCTTGTCTTGTCTTGTCTTGTCTTGTCTTGTCTTGTCTTGTCTTGTCTTGTCATGTCATGTCGTATGTTGTGTTGTTTTGTCTTGTGCTGCTTTGTCCTGTCTTGTCTTGTCTTGTCTTGTCATGTCGTGTGTTGTGTTGTTTTGTCTTGTCCTGTTGTGTATTGTCATGTCTTATATTGTCTTGTCTTGTCTTGTCTTGTCTTGTCTTGTCTTGTCATGTCATGTCATGTCGTGTGTTGTGTTGTCTTGTTTTGTCTTGTCATGTCATGTCATGTCTTGTCTTGTCTTGTCTTGTCTTGTTTTGTCTTGTCATGACTTGTCTTGTCTTGTCTTGTCTTGTCTTGTTTTGTCTTGTCATGTCTTGTCTTGACTTGTCTTGTCTTGTCTTGTCTTGTCTTGTCTTGTCTTGTCTTGTCTTGTCTTGTCTTGTCTTGTCTTGTCTTGTCTTGTCTTGTCTTCTTCTTGTCTTGTCTTGTCTTGTCTTGTCTTGTCTTGTCTTGTCTTGTCTTATCTTGTCTTGTCTTGTCTTGTCTTGTCTTGTCTTGTCTTGTCTTGTCTTGTCTTGTCTTGTCTTGTCTTGTCTTGTTTTGTCTTGTCTTGTCTTGTCTTGTCTTGTCTTGTCTTGTCTTGTCTTGTCTTGTCTTGTCTTGTCTTGTCTTGTCTTGTCTTGTCTTGTCTTGTCTTGTCTTGTCTTGTCTTGTCGTGTCTTGTCTTGTCTTGTCTTGTCTTGTCTTGTCTTGTCTTGTCTTGTCTTGTCTTGTCTTGTCTTGTCTTGTCTTGTCTTGTCTTGTCTTGTCTTGTCTTGTCTTGTCTTGTCTTGTCTTGTCTTGTTTTGTCTTGTCTTGTCTTGTTTTGTCATGTAATGTCATGTCGTGTGTTGTGTTGTTTTGTCTTGTCTTGCCTTCTCCTTGTCTTGTCTTGTTTTGTCTTGTCTTGTCTTGTTTTGTCATGTAATGTCATGTCGTGTGTTGTGTTGTTTTGTCTTGTCTTGCCTTCTCCTTGTCTTGTCTTATCATGTCGTGTGTTGTGTTGTTTTGCCTTGTCTTGTCTTGTCTTGTCATGACTTGTCTTGTCTTGTCTTGTCTTGTTTTGTCTTGTCATGTCTTGTCTTGACTTGTCTTGTCTTGTCTTGTCTTGTCTTGTCTTGTCTTGTCTTGTCTTGTCTTGTCTTGTTTTGTCTTGTCTTGTCTTGTTTTGTCATGTAATGTCATGTCGTGTGTTGTGTTGTTTTGTCTTGTCTTGCCTTCTCCTTGTCTTGTCTTATCATGTCTTGTCTTGTCTTGTCTTGTCTTGTCTTGTCTTGTCTTGTCTTGTCTTGTCTTGTCTTGTTTTGTCTTGTCTTGTCTTGTTTTGTCATGTAATGTCATGTCGTGTGTTGTGTTGTTTTGTCTTGTCTTGCCTTCTCCTTGTCTTGTCTTATCATGTCGTGTGTTGTGTTGTTTTGCCTTGTCTTGTCCTGTCTTGTCTGGTCTTGTCTTGTCTTGTTTTGTCTTGTGATGTCATGTCGTGTGTTGTGTTGTTTTTTCTTGTCTTGCCTTCTCCTTGTCTTGTCTTATCATGTCTTGTCTTGTCTTGTCTTGTCTTGTCTTGTCTTGTCTTGTTTTGTCTTGTCTTGTCTTGTTTTGTCTTGTGATGTCATGTCGTGTGTTGTGTTGTTTTGTCTTGTCTTGTCCTGTCTTGTCTTGTCATGTCATGTCATGTGTTGTGTTGTGTTGTTTTGTCTTGTCTTGTCTTGTCTGGTCTTGTCTTGTCTTGTCTTGTCTTGTCTTGTCATGTCTTGTCTTGTCTTGTTTTGTCTTGTCTTGTATTGTCTTGTTTTCTCATGTAATGTCATGTCGTGTGTTGCGACATGTCATGTCATGTCGTGTCTTGTGTTGCTTTGTCTTGTCTTGTCTTGTCATGTCGTGTGTTGTGTTGTTTTGTCTTGTCTTGTTGTGTATTGTCATGTCTTGTCTTGTCTTGTCTTGTCAAGTCATGTCATGTCGTGTGTTGTGTTGTTTTGTCTTGTCTTGTTTTGTCTTGTCATGTCATGTCTTGTCTTGTCTTGTCTTGTCTTGTTTTGTCTTGTCATGTCTTGTCTTGTCTTGTCTTGTCTCGTCTTGTCTAGTCTTGTCTTGTCTTGTCTTGTCTTGTCTTGTCTTGTCTTGTCTTGTGTTGCTTTGTCTTGTCTTGTCTTGTCTTGTCTTGTCTTGTTTTGTCTTGTCTTGTCTTGTTTTGTCTTGTGATGTCATGTCGTGTGTTGTGTTGTTTTGTCTTGTCTTGTCCTGTCTTGTCTTGTCATGTCATGTCATGTGTTGTGTTGTGTTGTTTTGTCTTGTCTTGTCTTGTCTGGTCTTGTCTTGTCTTGTCTTGTCTTGTCTTGTCATGTCTTGTCTTGTCTTGTTTTGTCTTGTCTTGTATTGTCTTGTTTTCTCATGTAATGTCATGTCGTGTCTTGTGTTGCTTTGTCTTGTCTTGTCTTGTCATTTCGTGTGTTGTGTTGTTTTGTCTTGTCTTGTTGTGTATTGTCATGTCTTGTCTTGTCTTGTCTTGTCAAGTCATGTCATGTCGTGTGTTGTGTTGTTTTGTCTTGTCTTGTTTTGTCTTGTCATGTCATGTCTTGTCTTGTCTTGTCTTGTCTTGTTGTGTATTGTCATGTCTTGTCTTGTCTTGTCTTGTCAAGTCATGTCATGTCGTGTGTTGTGTTGTTTTGTCTTGTCTTGTTTTGTCTTGTCATGTCATGTCTTGTCTTGTCTTGTCTTGTCTTGTTTTGTCTTGTCATGTCTTGTCTTGTCTTGTCTTGTCTCGTCTTGTCTTGTTGTGTATTGTCATGTCTTTTATTGTCTTGTCTTGTCTTGTCATGTCATGTAATGTCATGTCGTGTGTTATGTTGTTTTTTCTTGTCTTGTCTTCTCCTTGTCTTGTCTAGTCTTGTCTTGTCTTGTCTTGTCTTGTCTTGTCTTGTCTTGTCTTGTCTTGTCTTGTCTTGTCTTGTCTTGTCTTGTCTTGTCTTGTCTTGTCTTGTCTTGTCTTGTCTTGTCTTGTCTTGTCTTGTCTTGTCTTGTCTTGTCTTGTCATGTCTTATGTTGTCTTGTCTTGTCTTGTCATGTCGTGTGTTGTGTTGTTTTGTCCTGTCTTGTTGTGTATTGTCATGTCTTATATTGTCTTGTCTTGTCTTGTCATGTCATGTCATTTCATGTCGTGTGTTGCGTTGTTTTGTCTTGTCTTGTCTTCTCCTTGTCTTGTCTAGTCTTGTCTGGTCTTGTCTTGTCTTGTCTTGTGTTGCTTTGTCTTGTCTTGTCATGTCATGTGTTGCGTTGTGTTGTTTTGTCTTGTCTTGTTATGTCATGTCATGTCGTGTCTTGTGTTGCTTTGTCTTGTCTTGTCATGTCGTGTGTTGTGTTGTTTTGTCTTGTCATGTCTTATATTGTCTTGTCTTGTCTTGTCTTGTGATGTCATGTCGTGTGTTGTGTTGTTTTGTCTTGTATTGTATTGTCTTGTCTTGTCTAGTCTTGTTTTGTCTTGTCTTGTCTTGTCTTGTCTTGTCTTGTCTTGTCTTGTCTTGTCTTGTCTTGTCTTGTCTTGTCTTGTCTTGTCTTGTCTTGTCTTGTCATGTCATGTCATGTCATACGTGTGTTGTGTTGTTTTGTCTTGTCTTATTTTGTCTTGTCATGTCTTATCTTGTCTCGTCTTGTCTTGTCTTGTATTGTCTTGTCTTTTCTTGTCTTGTCTTGTCTTGTCTTGTCTTGTCTTGTCGTGTCTTGTCTTGTCTTGTCTTGTCTTGTCTTGTCTTGTCTTGTCTTGTCTTGTCCTGTCCTGTCCTGTCCTGTCTTGTCTTGTCATGTCATGTCATGTCATGTCATGTCGTGTGTTGTGTTGTTTTGTCTAGTCTTGTCTTGTCTTGTCTTGTCCTGTCCTGTCCTGTCCTGTCCTGTCCTGTCCTGTCTTGTCTTGTCTTGTCTTGTCTCGTCTTGTCTTGTCTTGTCTTCTCCTGTCCTGACGTGTGTTGTGTTGTTTTGTCTTGTCTTGTTTTGTCTTGTCTTGCTTTGTCTTGTCATGTCTTATCTTGTCTTGTCTTGTCTTGTCCTGTCGTGTGTTGTGTTGTTTTGTCTTGTCTTGTGTTGTTTTGTCGTGTCATGTCTTGTCTTGTCTTGTCCTGTCCTGTCGTGTGTTGTGTTGTTTTGTCTTGTCTTGTCTTGTCATGTCATGTCATGTCGTGTCTTGTGTTGCTTTGTCTTGTCTTGTCTTGTCTTGTCTTGTCTCGTCTTGTCTTGTCTTGTCTTCTCCTGTCCTGACGTGTGTTGTGTTGTTTTGTCTTGTCTTGTTTTGTCTTGTCTTGCTTTGTCTTGTCATGTCTTATCTTGTCTTGTCTTGTCATGTCGTGTGTTGTGTTGTTTTGTCTTGTCATGTCTTGTCTTGTCTTTTCTTGTCATGTCGTGTGTTGTGTTGTTTTGCCTTGTCTTGTATCGTCTTGTCTTGTCTTGTTTTGTCTTGTCTTGTCTTGTCTTGTCTTGTCATGTCATGTCATGTCGTGTGTTGTGTTGTCTTGTTTTGTCTTGTCATGTCATGTCATGTCTTGTCTTGTCTTGTCTTGTCTTGTCCTGTCCTGTCGTGTGTTGTGTTGTTTTGTCTTGTCTTGTCTTGTCATGTCATGTCATGTCGTGTCTTGTGTTGCTTTGTCTTGTCTTGTCTTGTCTTGTCTTGTCTTGTCATGTCGTGTGTTGTGTTGTTTTGTCTTGTCATGTCTTGTCTTGTCATGTCATGTCGTGTGTTGTGTTGTTTTGTCTTGTCTTGTTTTGTCTTGTCTTGTCTTGCCTTATCTTGCCTTGTCTTGTCTTGTCTGGTCTTGTCTTGTCTTGTCTTGTCTTGTCTTGTCTTGTCTTGTCATGTCTTGTCTTGTCTTGTTTTGTCTTGTCTTGTATTGTCTTGTTTTCTCATGTAATGTCATGTCGTGTGTTGCGACATGTCATGTCATGTCGTGTCTTGTGTTGCTTTGTCTTGTCTTGTCATGTCATGTCGTGTGTTGTGTTGTTTTGTCTTGTCTTGCATTGTCTTGTCATGTCTTATCTTGTCTTGTCTTGTCATGTCGTGTGTTGTGTTGTTTTGTCTTGTCATGTCTTGTCTTGTCTTGTCTTGTCATGTCTTGTCTTGTCTTGTCTTGTCTTGTCTTGTCTTGTCTTGTCTTGTCTTGTCTTGTCCTGTCCTGTCCTGTCTTGTCTTGTCATGTCATGTCATGTCCTGTCCTGTCGTGTGTTGTGTTGTTTTGTCTTGTCTTGTCTTGTTTTGTCTTGTCTTGTCTTGTCTTGTCTTGTCATGTCATGTCATGTCGTGTGTTGTGTTGTCTTGTTTTGTCTTGTCATGTCATGTCATGTCTTGTCTTGTCTTGTCTTGTCCTGTCCTGTCGTGTGTTGTGTTGTTTTGTCTTGTCTTGTCTTGTCATGTCATGTCATGTCGTGTCTTGTGTTGCTTTGTCTTGTCTTGTCTTGTTTTGTCTTGTCTTGTCATGTCGTGTGTTGTGTTGTTTTGTCTTGTCATGTCTTGTCTTGTCATGTCATGTCGTGTGTTGTGTTGTTTTGTCTTGTCTTGTTTTGTCTTGTCTTGTCTTGCCTTATCTTGCCTTGTCTTGTCTTGTCTGGTCTTGTCTTGTCTTGTCTTGTCTTGTCTTGTCTTGTCATGTCTTGTCTTGTCTTGTTTTGTCTTGTCTTGTATTGTCTTGTTTTCTCATGTAATGTCATGTCGTGTGTTGCGACATGTCATGTCATGTCGTGTCTTGTGTTGCTTTGTCTTGTCTTGTCATGTCATGTCGTGTGTTGTGTTGTTTTGTCTTGTCTTGCATTGTCTTGTCATGTCTTATCTTGTCTTGTCTTGTCATGTCGTGTGTTGTGTTGTTTTGTCTTGTCATGTCTTGTCTTGTCTTGTCTTGTCATGTCTTGTCTTGTCTTGTCTTGTCTTGTCTTGTCTTGTCTTGTCTTGTCTTGTCTTGTCTTGTCTTGTCCTGTCCTGTCCTGTCTTGTCTTGTCATGTCATGTCATGTCCTGTCCTGTCGTGTGTTGTGTTGTTTTGTCTTGTCTTGTGTTGTTTTGTCGTGTCATGTCTTGTCTTGTCTTGTCCTGTCCTGTCGTGTGTTGTGTTGTTTTGTCTTGTCTTGTCTTGTCATGTCATGTCATGTCGTGTCTTGTGTTGCTTTGTCTTGTCTTGTCTTGTCTTGTCTTGTCATGTCGTGTGTTGTGTTGTTTTGCCTTGTCTTGTATTGTCTTGTCTTGTCTTGTTTTGTCTTGTCTTGTCTTGTCTTGTCTTGTCATGTCATGCCATGTCATACGTGTGTTGTGTTGTTTTGTCTTGTCTTGTCTTGTCTTGTCCTGTCCTATCGTGTGTTGTGTTGTTTTGTCTTGTCTTGTCTTGTCCTGTCCTGTCTTGTCTTGTCTTGTCTTGTCTTGTCTTGTCTTGTCTTGTCTTGTCATGTCATGTCGTGTGTTGTGTTGTTTTGTCTTGTCTTGTTGTGTATTGTCATGTCTTATATTGTCTTGTCTTGTCATGTCATGTCGTGTGTTGTGTTGTCTTGTTTTGTCTTGTCTTGTCTTGTCTTGTCTTGTCTTGTATTATCTTGTCTTGTCTTGTCTTGTCTTGTCATGTCGTGTGTTGTGTTGTTTTGTCTTGTCTTGTTGTGTATTGTCATGTCTTATATTGTCTTGTCTTGTCTTGTCTTGTCTTGTCTTGTCTTGTCTTGTCTTGTCTTGTCTTGTCTTGTCTTGTCTTGTCTTGTCTTGTCTTGTCTTATCTTGTCTTGTCTTGTCTTGTCTTGTCATGTCGTGTGTTGTGTTGTTTTGTCTTGTCTTGTTGTGTATTGTCATGTCTTATATTGTCTTGTCTTGTCTTGTCTTGTCTTGTCTTGTCTTGTCTTGTCTTGTCTTGTCTTGTCTTGTCTTGTCTTGCCTTGTCTTGTCTTGTCTTGTCTTGTCTTGTCTTGTCTTGTCTTGTCTTGTCTTGTCTTGTCTTGTCTTGTCTTGTCTTGTTTTGTCTTGTCTTGTCTTGTGTTGCTTTGTCTTGTCTTGTCATGTCGTGTGTTCTGTTGTTTTGTCTTGTCTTGTTGTGTATTGTCATGTCTTATATTGTCTTGTCTTGTCATGTCATGTCGTGTGTTGTGTTGTTTTGTCTTGTCTTGTCTTCTCCTTGTCTTGTCTAGTCTTGTCTTGTCTTGTCTTGTCTTGTCTTGTCTTGTCTTGTGTTGCTTTGTCTTGTCTTGTCATGTCGTGTGTTGTGTTGTTTTGTCTTGTCTTGTTGTGTATTGTCATGTCTTTTATTGTCTTGTCTTGTCTTGTCATGTCATGTAATGTCATGTCGTGTGTTATGTTGTTTTGTCTTGTCTTGTCTTCTCCTTGTCTTGTCTAGTCTTGTCTTGTCTTGTCTTGTCTTGTCTTGTCTTGTCTTGTCTTGTCTTGTCTTGTCTTGTCTTGTCTTGTCTTATCTTGTCTTGTCTTGTCTTGTCTTGTCTTGTCTTGTCTTGTCTTGTCTTGTCTTGTTTTGTCTTGTCTTGTCTTGTCTAGTCTTGTCTTGTCTTGTCTTGTCTTGTCTTGTCTTGTCTTGTCTTGTCTTGTCTTGTGTTGCTTTGTCTTGTCTTGTCATGTCGTGTGTTGTGTTGTTTTGTCTTGTCTTGTTGTGTATTGTCATGTCTTTTATTGTCTTGTCTTGTCTTGTCATGTCATGTCATGTCATGTCGTGTCTTGTTTTGCTTTGTCTTGTCTTGTCATGTCGTGTGTTGTGTTGTTTTGTCTTGTCTTGTTGTGTATTGTCATGTCTTATATTGTCTTGTCTTGTCATGTCATGTCATGTCATGTCATGTCGTGTGTTGTTTTGTTTAGTGTTGTTTTGTTTTGTCATGTCTTGTCTTGTCTTGTCTTGTCTTGTCGTGTCTTGTCTTGTCTTGTCTTGTCTTGTCTTGTCTTGTCTTGTCTTGTCTTGTCTTGTCTTGTCTTGTCTTGTCTTGTCTTGTCTTGTCTTGTCTTGTCTTGTCTTGTCTTGTCTTTTCTTGTCTTGTCTTGTCTTGTCTTATTTTGTCTTGTCTTGTCTTGTCTTGTCTTGTCTTGTCTTGTCATGTTTTGTCATGTAATGTCATGTCGTGTGTTGTGTTGTTTTGTCTTGTCGTGTCTTCTCCTTGTCTTGTCTTGTCATGTCGTGTGTTGTGTTGTTTTGTCTTGTCATGTCTTATTTTGTCTTGTCTTGTCTTGTCTTGTGATGTCATGTCGTGTGTTGTGTTGTTTTGTCTTGTATTGTCTTATCTTGTCTTGTCATGCCTTATATTGTCTTGTCTTGTCTTGTCTTGTGTTGTGATGTCATGTCGTGTGTTGTGTTGTTTTGTCTTGTCTTGTCTTGTCTTGTCTTGTCCTGTCCTGTCCTGTCCTGTCTTGTCTTGTCTTGTCTTGTCTTGTCTTGTCTCGTCTTGTCTTGTCTTCTCCTGTCCTGACGTGTGTTGTGTTGTTTTGTCTTGTCTTCTGTTGTTTTGTCGTGTCATGTCTTGTCTTGTCTTGTCTTGTCTTGTCCTGTCCTGTCGTGTGTTGTGTTGTTTTGTCTTGTCTTGTGTTGTTTTGTCGTGTCATGTCTTGTCTTGTCTTGTCCTGTCCTGTCATGTCTTGTCTTGACTTGTCTTGTCTTGTCTTGTCTTGTCATGTCTTGTCATGTCTTGTCATGTCTTGTCTTGTCTTGTCATGTCTTGTCTTGTCTTGTCTTGTTTTGTCTTGTCTTGTCTTGTCTTGTCTTGTCTTGTCTTGTCTTGTCTTGTCTTGTCTTGTCTTGTCTTGTCTTGTCTTGTCTTGTCTTGTCTTGTCTTGTCTTGTCTTGTCTTGTCTTGTCTTGTCTTGTCTTGTCTTGTCTTATCTTGTCTTGTCTTGTCTTGTCTTGTCATGTCGTGTGTTGTGTTGTTTTGTCTTGTCTTGTTGTGTATTGTCATGTCTTATATTGTCTTGTCTTGTCTTGTCTTGTCTTGTCTTGTCTTGCCTTGTCTTGTCTTGTCTTGTCTTGTCTTGTCTTGTCTTGTCTTGTCTTGTCTTGTCTTGTCTTGTCTTGTCTTGTCTTGTCTTGTCTTGTCTTCTCTTGTCTTGTTTTGTCTTGTCTTGTCTTGTGTTGCTTTGTCTTGTCTTGTCTTGTCTTGTCTTGTCTTGTCTTGTCTTGTCTTGTCTTGTCTTGTCTTGTCTTGTCTTGTCTTGTCTTGTCTTGTCTTGTCATGTCATGTCGTATGTTGTGTTGTTTTGTCTTGTGCTGCTTTGTCCTGTCTTGTCTTGTCTTGTCTTGTCATGTCGTGTGTTGTGTTGTTTTGTCTTGTCTTGTTGTGTATTGTCATGTCTTATATTGCCTTGTCTTGTCTTGTCTTGTCTTGTCTTGTCTTGTCTTGTCTTGTCTTGTCTTGTCTTGTCTTGTCTTGTCTTGTCTTGTCTTGTCTTGTCTTGTCTTGTCTTCTCTTGTCTTGTCTTGTCTTGTCTTGTCTTGTCTTGTCTTGTCTTGTCTTGTCTTGTCTTGTCTTGTCTTGTCTTGTCTTGTCTTGTCTTGTCTTGTCTTGTCTTGTCTTGTCTTGTCTTGTCATGTCATGTCGTATGTTGTGTTGTTTTGTCTTGTGCTGCTTTGTCCTGTCTTGTCTTGTCTTGTCTTGTCTTGTCATGTCGTGTGTTGTGTTGTTTTGTCTTGTCCTGTTGTGTATTGTCATGTCTTATATTGTCTTGTCTTGTCTTGTCTTGTCTTGTCTTGTCTTGTTTTGTCTTGTCATGTCTTGTCTTGACTTGTCTTGTCTTGTCTTGTCTTGTCTTGTCTTGTCTTGTCTTGTCTTGTCTTGTCTTGTCTTGTCTTGTCTTGTCTTGTCTTGTCTTGTCTTGTCTTCTTCTTGTCTTGTCTTGTCTTGTCTTGTCTTGTCTTGTCTTGTCTTGTCTTGTCTTGTCTTTTCTTGTCTTGTCTTGTCTTGTCTTGTCTTGTCTTGTCTTGTCTTGTCTTGTCTTGTCTTGTCTTGTCTTGTCTTGTCTTGTCTTGTCTTGTCTTGTCTTGTCTTGTCTTGTCGTGTTGTCTTGTTTTGTCTTGTCATGTCATGTCATGTCTTGTCTTGTCTTGTCTTGTCTTGTTTTGTCTTGTCATGACTTGTCTTGTCTTGTCTTGTCTTGTCTTGTTTTGTCTTGTCATGTCTTGTCTTGACTTGTCTTGTCTTGTCTTGTCTTGTCTTGTCTTGTCTTGTCTTGTCTTGTCTTGTCTTATCTTGTCTTGTCTTGTCTTGTCTTGTCTTCTTCTTGTCTTGTCTTGTCTTGTCTTGTCTTGTCTTGTCTTGTCTTGTCTTGTCTTGTCTTGTCTTATCTTGTCTTGTCTTGTCTTGTCTTGTCTTGTCTTGTCTTGTCTTGTCTTGTCTTGTCTTGTCTTGTCTTGTCTTGTCTTGTCTTGTCTTGTCTTGTCTTGTCTTGTCTTGTCTTGTCTTGTCTTGTCTTGTCTTGTCTTGTCTTGTATTGTCTTGTCTTGTCTTGTCTTGTCTTGTCTTGTCTTGTCTTGTCTTGTCTTGTCTTGTCTTGTCTTGTCTTGTCGTCTTGTCGTCGTCATGTCTTATATTGTCTTGTCTTGTCTTGTCTTGTCTTGTCTTGTCTTGTCTTGTCTTGTCATGTCATGTCATGTCGTGTGTTGTGTTGTCTTGTTTTGTCTTGTCATGTCATGTCATGTCTTGTCTTGTCTTGTCTTGTCTTGTTTTGTCTTGTCATGTCTTGTCTTGTCTTGTCTTGTCTTGTCTTGTTTTGTCTTGTCATGTCTTGTCTTGTCTTGACTTGTCTTGTCTTGTCTTGTCTTGTCTTGTCTTGTCTTGTCTTGTCTTGTCTTGTCTTGTCTTGTCTTGTCTTGTCTTGTCTTGTCTTGTCTTGTCTTGTCTTGTCTTGTCTTGTCTTGTCTTGTCTTGTCTTGTCTTGTCTTGTCTTGTCTTGTCTTGTCTTGTCTTGTCGTGTCTTGTCTTGTCTTGTCTTGTCTTGTCTTGTCTTGTCTTGTCTTGTCTTGTCTTGTCTTGTCTTGTCTTGTCTTGTCTTGTCTTGTCTTGTCTTGTCTTGTCTTGTCTTGTCTTGTCTTGTCTTGTCTTGTTTTGTCTTGTCTTGTCTTGTTTTGTCATGTAATGTCATGTCGTGTGTTGTGTTGTTTTGTCTTGTCTTGCCTTCTCCTTGTCTTGTCTTGTTTTGTCTTGTCATGTCTTGTCTTGTCTTGTCTTGTCTTGTCTTGTTTTGTCTTGTCATGTCTTGTCTTGTCTTGACTTGTCTTGTCTTGTCTTGTCTTGTCTTGTCTAGTCTTGTCTTGTCTTGTCTTGTCTTGTCTTGTCTTGTCTTGTCTTGTCTTGTCTTGTCTTGTCTTGTCTTGTCTTGTCTTGTCTTGTCTTGTCTTGTCTTGTCTTGTCTTGTCTTGTCTTGTCTTGTCTTGTCTTGTCTTGTCTTGTCTTGTCTTGTCTTGTCATGTCTTATGTTGTCTTGTCTTGTCTTGTCATGTCGTGTGTTGTGGTGTTTTGTCCTGTCTTGTTGTGTATTGTCATGTCTTATATTGTCTTGTCTTGTCTTGTCATGTCATGTCATTTCATGTCGTGTGTTGCGTTGTTTTGTCTTGTCTTGTCTTCTCCTTGTCTTGTCTAGTCTTGTCTGGTCTTGTCTTGTCTTGTCTTGTGTTGCTTTGTCTTGTCTTGTCATGTCATGTGTTGCGTTGTGTTGTTTTGTCTTGTCTTGTTATGTCATGTCATGTCGTGTCTTGTGTTGCTTTGTCTTGTCTTGTCATGTCGTGTGTTGTGTTGTTTTGTCTTGTCATGTCTTATATTGTCTTGTCTTGTCTTGTCTTGTGATGTCATGTCGTGTGTTGTGTTGTTTTGTCTTGTATTGTATTGTCTTGTCTTGTCTAGTCTTGTTTTGTCTTGTCTTGTCTTGTCTTGTCTTGTCTTGTCTTGTCTTGTCTTGTCTTGTCTTGTCTTGTCTTGTCTTGTCTTGTCTTGTCTTGTCATGTCATGTCATGTCATACGTGTGTTGTGTTGTTTTGTCTTGTCTTATTTTGTCTTGTCATGTCTTATCTTGTCTCGTCTTGTCTTGTCTTGTATTGTCTTGTCTTTTCTTGTCTTGTCTTGTCTTGTCTTGTCTTGTCTTGTCGTGTCTTGTCTTGTCTTGTCTTGTCTTGTCTTGTCTTGTCTTGTCTTGTCTTGTCTTGTCCTGTCCTGTCCTGTCCTGTCTTGTCTTGTCATGTCATGTCATGTCATGTCATGTCGTGTGTTGTGTTGTTTTGTCTAGTCTTGTCTTGTCTTGTCTTGTCCTGTCCTGTCCTGTCCTGTCCTGTCCTGTCCTGTCTTGTCTTGTCTTGTCTTGTCTCGTCTTGTCTTGTCTTGTCTTCTCCTGTCCTGACGTGTGTTGTGTTGTTTTGTCTTGTCTTGTTTTGTCTTGTCTTGCTTTGTCTTGTCATGTCTTATCTTGTCTTGTCTTGTCTTGTCCTGTCGTGTGTTGTGTTGTTTTGTCTTGTCTTGTGTTGTTTTGTCGTGTCATGTCTTGTCTTGTCTTGTCCTGTCCTGTCGTGTGTTGTGTTGTTTTGTCTTGTCTTGTCTTGTCATGTCATGTCATGTCGTGTCTTGTGTTGCTTTGTCTTGTCTTGTCTTGTCTTGTCTTGTCTCGTCTTGTCTTGTCTTGTCTTCTCCTGTCCTGACGTGTGTTGTGTTGTTTTGTCTTGTCTTGTTTTGTCTTGTCTTGCTTTGTCTTGTCATGTCTTATCTTGTCTTGTCTTGTCATGTCGTGTGTTGTGTTGTTTTGTCTTGTCATGTCTTGTCTTGTCTTTTCTTGTCATGTCGTGTGTTGTGTTGTTTTGCCTTGTCTTGTATCGTCTTGTCTTGTCTTGTTTTGTCTTGTCTTGTCTTGTCTTGTCTTGTCTTGTCATGTCATGTCATGTCGTGTGTTGTGTTGTCTTGTTTTGTCTTGTCATGTCATGTCATGTCTTGTCTTGTCTTGTCTTGTCTTGTCCTGTCCTGTCGTGTGTTGTGTTGTTTTGTCTTGTCTTGTCTTGTCATGTCATGTCATGTCGTGTCTTGTGTTGCTTTGTCTTGTCTTGTCTTGTCTTGTCTTGTCTTGTCATGTCGTGTGTTGTGTTGTTTTGTCTTGTCATGTCTTGTCTTGTCATGTCATGTCGTGTGTTGTGTTGTTTTGTCTTGTCTTGTTTTGTCTTGTCTTGTCTTGCCTTATCTTGCCTTGTCTTGTCTTGTCTGGTCTTGTCTTGTCTTGTCTTGTCTTGTCTTGTCTTGTCTTGTCATGTCTTGTCTTGTCTTGTTTTGTCTTGTCTTGTATTGTCTTGTTTTCTCATGTAATGTCATGTCGTGTGTTGCGACATGTCATGTCATGTCGTGTCTTGTGTTGCTTTGTCTTGTCTTGTTTTGTCTTGTCTTGTCTTGCCTTATCTTGCCTTGTCTTGTCTTGTCTGGTCTTGTCTTGTCTTGTCTTGTCTTGTCTTGTCTTGTCATGTCTTGTCTTGTCTTGTTTTGTCTTGTCTTGTATTGTCTTGTTTTCTCATGTAATGTCATGTCGTGTGTTGCGACATGTCATGTCATGTCGTGTCTTGTGTTGCTTTGTCTTGTCTTGTCATGTCATGTCGTGTGTTGTGTTGTTTTGTCTTGTCTTGCATTGTCTTGTCATGTCTTATCTTGTCTTGTCTTGTCTTGTCATGTCATGTCGTGTGTTGTGTTGTTTTGTCTTGTCTTGTCTTGTCTTGTCTTGTCTTGTCTTGTCTTGTCTTGTCTTGTCATGTCGTGTGCTGTGTTGTTTTGTCTTGTCTTGTTGTGTATTGTCATGTCTTATATTGTCTTGTCTTGTCTTGTCTTGTCTTGTCTTGTCTTGTCTTGTCTTGTCTTGTCTTGTCTTGTCTTGTCTTGTCTTGCCTTGTCTTGTCTTGTCTTGTCTTGTCTTGTCTTGTCTTGTTTTGTCTTGTCTTGTCTTGTCTGGTCTTGTCTTGTCTTGTCTTGTCTTGTCTTGTCTTGTCATGTCTTGTCTTGTCTTGTTTTGTCTTGTCTTGTATTGTCTTGTTTTCTCATGTAATGTCATGTCGTGTGTTGCGACATGTCATGTCATGTCGTGTCTTGTGTTGCTTTGTCTTGTCTTGTCATGTCATGTCATGTCGTGTCTTGTGTTGCTTTGTCTTGTCTTGTCTTGTCTTGTCTTGTCTTGTCATGTCGTGTGTTGTGTTGTTTTGTCTTGTCATGTCTTGTCTTGTCATGTCATGTCGTGTGTTGTGTTGTTTTGTCTTGTCTTGTTTTGTCTTGTCTTGTCTTGCCTTATCTTGCCTTGTCTTGTCTTGTCTGGTCTTGTCTTGTCTTGTCTTGTCTTGTCTTGTCTTGTCATGTCTTGTCTTGTCTTGTTTTGTCTTGTCTTGTATTGTCTTGTTTTCTCATGTAATGTCATGTCGTGTGTTGCGACATGTCATGTCATGTCGTGTCTTGTGTTGCTTTGTCTTGTCTTGTCATGTCATGTCGTGTGTTGTGTTGTTTTGTCTTGTCTTGCATTGTCTTGTCATGTCTTATCTTGTCTTGTCTTGTCTTGTCATGTCATGTCGTGTGTTGTGTTGTTTTGTCTTGTCTTGTCTTGTCTTGTCTTGTCTTGTCTTGTCTTGTCTTGTCTTGTCATGTCGTGTGCTGTGTTGTTTTGTCTTGTCTTGTTGTGTATTGTCATGTCTTATATTGTCTTGTCTTGTCTTGTCTTGTCTTGTCTTGTCTTGTCTTGTCTTGTCTTGTCTTGTCTTGTCTTGTCTTGCCTTGTCTTGTCTTGTCTTGTCTTGTCTTGTCTTGTCTTGTTTTGTCTTGTCTTGTCTTGTCTTGTCTTGTCTTGTCTTGTCTTGTCTTGTCTTGTCTTGTCTTGTCTTATCTTGTCTTGTCTTGTCTTGTCTTGTCATGTCGTGTGTTGTGTTGTTTTGTCTTGTCTTGTTGTGTATTGTCATGTCTTATATTGTCTTGTCTTGTCTTGTCTTGTCTTGTCTTGTCTTGTCTTGTCTTGTCTTGTCTTGTCTTGTCTTGTCTTGTCTTGCCTTGTCTTGTCTTGTCTTGTCTTGTCTTGTCTTGTCTTGTCTTGTCTTGTCTTGTCTTGTCTTGTCTTGTCTTGTCTTGTTTTGTCTTGTCTTGTCTTGTGTTGCTTTGTCTTGTCTTGTCATGTCGTGTGTTCTGTTGTTTTGTCTTGTCTTGTTGTGTATTGTCATGTCTTATATTGTCTTGTCTTGTCATGTCATGTCGTGTGTTGTGTTGTTTTGTCTTGTCTTGTCTTCTCCTTGTCTTGTCTAGTCTTGTCTTGTCTTGTCTTGTCTTGTCTTGTCTTGTCTTGTGTTGCTTTGTCTTGTCTTGTCATGTCGTGTGTTGTGTTGTTTTGTCTTGTCTTGTTGTGTATTGTCATTTCTTTTATTGTCTTGTCTTGTCTTGTCATGTCATGTAATGTCATGTCGTGTGTTATGTTGTTTTGTCTTGTCTTGTCTTCTCCTTGTCTTGTCTAGTCTTGTCTTGTCTTGTCTTGTCTTGTCTTGTCTTGTCTTGTCTTGTCTTGTCTTGTCTTGTCTTGTCTTGTCTTGTCTTGTCTTATCTTGTCTTGTCTTGTCTTGTCTTGTCTTGTCTTGTCTTGTCTTGTCTTGTCTTGTTTTGTCTTGTCTTGTCTTGTCTAGTCTTGTCTTGTCTTGTCTTGTCTTGTCTTGTCTTGTCTTGTCTTGTGTTGCTTTGTCTTGTCTTGTCATGTCGTGTGTTGTGTTGTTTTGTCTTGTCTTGTTGTGTATTGTCATGTCTTTTATTGTCTTGTCTTGTCTTGTCATGTCATGTCATGTCATGTCGTGTCTTGTTTTGCTTTGTCTTGTCTTGTCATGTCGTGTGTTGTGTTGTTTTGTCTTGTCTTGTTGTGTATTGTCATGTCTTATATTGTCTTGTCTTGTCATGTCATGTCATGTCATGTCATGTCGTGTGTTGTTTTGTTTAGTGTTGTTTTGTTTTGTCATGTCTTGTCTTGTCTTGTCTTGTCTTGTCTTGTCTTGTCTTGTCGTGTCTTGTCTTGTCTTGTCTTGTCTTGTCTTGTCTTGTCTTGTCTTGTCTTGTCTTGTCTTGTCTTGTCTTGTCTTGTCTTGTCTTGTCTTGTCTTGTCTTGTCTTGTCTTGTCTTTTCTTGTCTTGTCTTGTCTTGTCTTATTTTGTCTTGTCTTGTCTTGTCTTGTCTTGTCTTGTCTTGTCTTGTCATGTTTTGTCATGTAATGTCATGTCGTGTGTTGTGTTGTTTTGTCTTGTCGTGTCTTCTCCTTGTCTTGTCTTGTCATGTCGTGTGTTGTGTTGTTTTGTCTTGTCATGTCTTATTTTGTCTTGTCTTGTCTTGTCTTGTGATGTCATGTCGTGTGTTGTGTTGTTTTGTCTTGTATTGTCTTATCTTGTCTTGTCATGCCTTATATTGTCTTGTCTTGTCTTGTCTTGTGTTGTGATGTCATGTCGTGTGTTGTGTTGTTTTGTCTTGTCTTGTCTTGTCTTGTCTTGTCCTGTCCTGTCCTGTCCTGTCTTGTCTTGTCTTGTCTTGTCTTGTCTTGTCTCGTCTTGTCTTGTCTTCTCCTGTCCTGACGTGTGTTGTGTTGTTTTGTCTTGTCTTCTGTTGTTTTGTCGTGTCATGTCTTGTCTTGTCTTGTCTTGTCTTGTCCTGTCCTGTCGTGTGTTGTGTTGTTTTGTCTTGTCTTGTGTTGTTTTGTCCTGTCCTGTCATGTCTTGTCTTGTCTTGTCTTGTCTTGTCTTGTCTTGTCATGTCTTGTCATGTCTTGTCATGTCTTGTCTTGTCTTGTCATGTCTTGTCTTGTCTTGTCTTGTTTTGTCTTGTCTTGTCTTGTCTTGTCTTGTCTTGTCTTGTCTTGTCTTGTCTTGTCTTGTCTTGTCTTGTCTTGTCTTGTCTTGTCTTGTCTTGTCTTGTCTTGTCTTGTCTTGTCTTGTCTTGTCTTGTCTTGTCTTGTCTTGTCTTGTCTTATCTTGTCTTGTCTTGTCTTGTCTTGTCATGTCGTGTGTTGTGTTGTTTTGTCTTGTCTTGTTGTGTATTGTCATGTCTTATATTGTCTTGTCTTGTCTTGTCTTGTCTTGTCTTGTCTTGCCTTGTCTTGTCTTGTCTTGTCTTGTCTTGTCTTGTCTTGTCTTGTCTTGTCTTGTCTTGTCTTGTCTTGTCTTGTCTTGTCTTGTCTTGTCTTGTCTTGTCTTCTCTTGTCTTGTTTTGTCTTGTCTTGTCTTGTGTTGCTTTGTCTTGTCTTGTCATGTCGTGTGTTCTGTTGTTTTGTCTTGTCTTGTTGTGTATTGTCATGTCTTATATTGTTTTGTCTTGTCATGTCATGTAATGTCATGTCGTGTGTTGTGTTGTTTTGTCTTGTCTTGTCTTCTCCTTGTCTTGTCTAGTCTTGTCTTGTCTTGTCTTGTCTTGTGTTGCTTTGTCTTGTCTTGTCATGTCGTGTGTTGTGTTGTTTTGTCTTGTCTTGTTGTGTATTGTCATGTCTTTTATTGTCTTGTCTTGTCTGGTCATGTCATGTAATGTCATGTCGTGTGTTATGTTGTTTTGTCTTGTCTTGTCTTCTCCTTGTCTTGTCTAGTCTTGTCTTGTCTTGTCTTGTCTTGTCTTGTCTTGTCTTGTCTTGTCTTGTCTTGTCTTGTCTTGTCTTGTCTTGTGTTGTCTTGTCTTGTCTTGTCTTGTCTTGTCTTGTCTTGTCTTGTCTTATCTTGTGTTGTCTTGTCTTGTTTTGTCTTGTCTTGTCTTGTCTAGTCTTGTCTTGTCTTGTCTTGTCTTGTCTTGTCTTGTCTTGTCTTGTGTTGCTTTGTCTTGTCTTGTCATGTCGTGTGTTGTGTTGTTTTGTCTTGTCTTGTTGTATATTGTCATGTCTTTTATTGTCTTGGCTTGTCTTGTCATGTCATGTCATGTCATGTCGTGTCTTGTTTTGCTTTGTCTTGTCTTGTCATGTCGTGTGTTGTGTTGTTTTGTCTTGTCTTGTTGTGTATTGTCATGTCTTATATTGTCTTGTCTTGTCATGTCATGTCATGTCATGTCATGTCGTGTGTTGTGTTGTTTAGTGTTGTTTTGTTTTGTCATGTCTTGTCTTGTCTTGTCTTGTCTTGTCTTGTCATGTCTAGTCTTGTCTTGTCTTGTCTTGTCTTGTCTTGTCTTGTCTTGTCTTGTCTTGTCTTGTCTTGTCTTGTCTTGTCTTGTCTTGTCTTGTCTTGTCTTGTCTTGTCTTGTCTTGTCTTGTCTTGTCTTGTCTTGTCTTGTCTTGTCTTGTCTTGTCTTGTCTTGTCTTGTCTTATTTTGTCTTGTCTTGTCTTGTCTTGTCTTGTCTTGTCTTGTCTTGTCATGTTTTGTCATGTAATGTCATGTCGTGTGTTGTGTTGTTTTGTCTTGTCGTGTCTTCTCCTTGTCTTGTCTTGTCATGTCGTGTGTTGTGTTGTTTTGTCTTGTCATGTCTTATTTTGTCTTGTCTTGTCTTGTCTTGTGATGTCATGTCGTGTGTTGTGTTGTTTTGTCTTGTATTGTCTTGTCTTGTCTTGTCATGCCTTATATTGTCTTGTCTTGTCTTGTCTTGTGTTGTGATGTCATGTCGTGTGTTGTGTTGTTTTGTCTTGTCTTGTCTTGTCTTGTCTTGTCCTGTCCTGTCCTGTCCTGTCCTGTCTTGTCTTGTCTTGTCTTGTCTTGTCTCGTCTTGTCTTGTCTTCTCCTGTCCTGACGTGAGTTGTGTTGTTTTGTCTTGTCTTGTGTTGTTTTGTCGTGTCATGTCTTGTCTTGTCTTGTCTTGTCTTGTCCTGTCCTGTCGTGTGTTGTGTTGTTTTGTCTTGTCTTGTGTTGTTTTGTCGTGTCATGTCTTGTCTTGTCTTGTCCTGTCCTGTCATGTGTTGTGTTGTTTTGTCTTGTCTTGTCTTGTCATGTCATGTCATGTCGTGTCTTGTGTTGCTTTGTCTTGTCTTGTCTTGTCTTGTCTTGTCTTGTCATGTCGTGTGTTGTGTTGTTTTGTCTTGTCATGTCTTGTCTTGTCATGTCATGTCGTGTGTTGTGTTGTTTTGTCTTGTCTTGTCTTGTCTTGTCTTGTCTTGTCTTGTCTTGTCTTGTCTTGTCTTGTCATGTCTTGTCTTGTCTTGTCTTGTATTGTCTTGTCTTGTCTTGTTTTGTCTTGTCTTGTCTTGTCGTGTCTTGTCATGTCATACCATGTCATTCGTGTATTGTGTTGTTTTGTCTTGTCTTATTTTGTCTTGTCATGTCTTATCTTGTCTTGTCTTGTCTTGTCTTCTATTATCTTGTCTTTTCTTGTCTTGTCTTGTCTTGTCTTGTCTTGTCTTGTCGTGTCTTGTCTTGTCCTGTCCTGTCCTGTCTTGTCTTGTCTTGGCATGTCATGTCGTGTCTTGTGTTGCTTTGTCTTGTCTTGTCTTGTCTTGTCTTGTCATGTCGTGTGTTGTGTTGTTTTGCCTTGTCTTGTATTGTCTTGTCTTGTCATGTCGTGTGTTGTGTTGTTTTGCCTTGTCTTGTATTGTCTTGTCTTGTCTTGTTTTGTCTTGTCTTGTCTTGTCTTGTCTTGTCATGTCATGCCATGTCATACGTGTGTTGTGTTGTTTTGTCTTGTCTTGTCTTGTCTTGTCTTGTCTTGTCTTGTCTTGTCTTGTCTTGTCTTGTCTTGTCTTGTCTTATTTTGTCTTGTCTTGTCTTGTCTTGTCTTGTCTTGTCTTGTCTTGTCTTGTCTTGTCTTGTCTTGTCTTGTCTTGTCATGTTTTGTCATGTAATGTCATGTCGTGTGTTGTGTTGTTTTGTCTTGTCGTGTCTTCTCCTTGTCTTGTCTTGTCATGTCGTGTGTTGTGTTGTGTTGTTTTGTCTTGTCTTGTCTTGTCTTGTCTTGTCTTGTCTTGTCTTGTCTTGTCTTGTCTTGTCTTGTCTTGTCTTGTCTTGTCTTGTCTTGTCTTGTCTTGTCTTGTCTTGTCATGTTTTGTGATGTCATGTCGTGTGTTGTGTTGTTTTGTCTTGTCTTGTCTTGTCTTGTCTTGTCCTGTCCTGTCCTGTCCTGTCTTGTCTTGTCTTGTCTTGTCTTGTCTCGTCTTGTCTTGTCTTCTCCTGTCCTGACGTGAGTTGTGTTGTTTTGTCTTGTCTTGTGTTGTTTTGTCGTGTCATGTCTTGTCTTGTCTTGTCTTGTCTTGTCCTGTCCTGTCGTGTGTTGTGTTGTTTTGTCTTGTCTTGTGTTGTTTTGTCGTGTCATGTCTTGTCTTGTCTTGTCCTGTCCTGTCATGTGTTGTGTTGTTTTGTCTTGTCTTGTCTTGTCATGTCATGTCATGTCGTGTCTTGTGTTGCTTTGTCTTGTCTTGTCTTGTCTTGTCTTGTCTTGTCATGTCGTGTGTTGTGTTGTTTTGTCTTGTCTTGTCTTGTCTTGTCTTGTCTTGTCTTGTCTTGTCTTGTCTTGTCTTGTCTTGTCTTGTCTTGTCTTGTCTTGTCTTGTCTTGTCTTGTCTTGTCTTGTCTTGTCTTGTCTTGTCTTGTCTTGTCTTGTCTTGTCTTGTCTTGTCTTGTCTTGTCTTGTCTTGTCTTGTCTTGTCTTGTCTTGTCTTGTCTTGTCTTGTCATGTCTTATATTGTCTTGTCTTGTCTTGTCATGTCATGTCATGTCATGTCGTGTGTTGTATTGTTTTGTCTTGTCTTGTCTTCTCCTTGTCTTGTCTAGTCTTGTCTTGTCTTGTCTTGTCTTGTGTTGCTTTGTCTTGTCTTGTCATGTCATGTGTTGCGTTGTGTTGTTTTGTCTTGTCTTGTCATGTCATGTCATGTCGTGTCTTGTGTTGCTTTGTCTTGTCTTGTCATGTCGTGTGTTGTGTTGTTTTGTCTTGTCTTGTTGTGTATTGTCATGTCTTATATTGTCTTGTCTTGTCATGTCATGTCATGTCATGTCATGTCGTGTGTTGTGTTGTTTAGTGTTGTTTTGTCTTGTCATGTCTTGTCTTGTCTTGTCTTGTCTTGTCATGTCTAGTCTTGTCTTGTCTTGTCTTGTCTTGTCTTGTCTTGTCTTGTCTTGTCTTGTCTTGTCTTGTCTTGTCTTGTCTTGTCTTGTCTTGTCTTGTCTTGTCTTGTCTTGTCTTGTCTTGTCTTGTCTTGTCTTGTCTTGTCTTGTCTTGTCTTGTCATGTCGTGTGTTGTGTTGTTTTGTCTTGTCTTGTTGTGTATTGTCTTGTCTTGTCTTGTCTTGTCTTGTCTTGTCTTGTCTTGTCGTGTCTTGTCTTGTCTTGTCTTGTCTTGTCTTGTCTTGTCTTGTCTTGTCTTGTCATGTCGTGTGTTGTGTTGTTTTGTCTTGTCTTGTTGTGTATTGTCTTGTCTTGTCTTGTTTTGTCATTTCTTATCTTGTCTTGTCTTGTCTTGTCTTGTCTTGTCTTGTCTTGTCTTGTCTTGTCTTGTCATGTCGTGTGTTGTGTTGTCTTGTCTTGTTTTGTCATTTCTTATCTTGTCTTGTCATGTCATGTCTTGTCTTGTCTTGTCTTGTCTTGTCTTGTCTTGTCATGTCTTGTCTTGTCTTGTCATGTCTTGTCTTGTCTTGTCTTGTCTTGTCTTGTCTTGTCTTGTCTTGTCTTGTCTTGTCTTGTCTTGTCTTGTCTTGTCTTGTCTTGTCTTGTCTTGTCTTGTCTTGTCTTGTCTTGTCTTGTCTTGTCTTGTCTTGTCTTGTCTTGTCTTGTCTTGTCTTGTCTTGTCTTGTCTTGTCTTGTCTTGTCTTGTCTTGTCTTGTCATGTCGTGTGTTGTGTTGTTTTGTCTTGTCTTGTTGTGTATTGTCTTGTCTTGTCTTGCCTTGTCTTGTCTTGTCTTGTCTTGTCTTGTCTTGTCTTGTCTTGTCTTGTCTTGTCTTGTCTTGTCTTGTCTTGTCTTGTCTTGTCTTGTCTTATTTTGTCTTGTCTTGTCTTGTCTTGTCTTGTCTTGTCTTGTCTTGTCTTGTCTTGTCTTGTCATGTTTTGTCATGTAATGTCATGTCGTGTGTTGTGTTGTTTTGTCTTGTCGTGTCTTCTCCTTGTCTTGTCTTGTCATGTCGTGTGTTGTGTTGTTTTGTCTTGTCATGTCTTATTTTGTCTTGTCTTGTCTTGTCTTGTGATGTCATGTCGTGTGTTGTGTTGTTTTGTCTTGTATTGTCTTGTCTTGTCTTGTCATGTCTTATATTGTCTTGTCTTGTGTTGTGATGTCATGTCGTGTGTTGTGTTGTTTTGTCTTGTCTTGTCTTGTCTTATCCTGTCCTGTCCTGTCTTGTCTTGTCTTGCCTTGTCTTGTCTTGTCTCGTCTTGTCTTGTCTTCTCCTGTCCTGACGTGTGTTGTGTTGTTTTGTCTTGTCTTGTTTTGTCTTGTCTTGCTTTGTCTTGTCATGTCTTATCTTGTCTTGTCTTGTCTTGTCCTGTCCTGTCGTGTGTTGTGTTGTTTTGTCTTGTCTTGTGTTGTTTTGTCGTGTCATGTCTTGTCTTGTCTTGTCCTGTCCTGTCGTGCGTTGTGTTGTTTTGTCTTGTCTTGTCTTGTCATGTCATGTCATGTCGTGTCTTGTGTTGCTTTGTCTTGTCTTGTCTTGTCTTGTCATGTCGTGTGTTGTGTTGTTTTGTCTTGTCATGTCTTGTCTTGTCATGTCATGTCGTGTGTTGTGTTGTTTTGTCTTGTCATGTCTTGTCTTGTCTTGACTTGTCTTGTCTTGTCTTGTCTTGTCTTGTCTTGTCTTGTCTTGTCTTGTCTTGTCTTGTCTTGTCTTGTCTTGTCATGTCTTGTCTTGTCTTGTCTTGTATTGTCTTGTCTTGTCTTGTTTTGTCTTGTCTTGTCTTGTCGTGTCTTGTCATGGCATGCCATGTCATACGTGTGTTGTGTTGTTTTGTCTTGTCTTATTTTGTCTTGTCATGTCTTATCTTGTCTTGTCTTGTCTTGTCTTCTATTGTCTTGTCTTTTCTTGTCTTGTCCTGTCGTGTTTTGTGTTGTTTTGTCTTGTCTTGTCGTGTCTTGTGTTGCTTTGTCTTGTCTTGTCTTGTCTTGTTTTGTCTTGTCATGTCTTGTCTTGTCTTGACTTGTCTTGTCTTGTCTTGTCTTGTCTTGTCTTGTCTTGTCTTGTCTTGTCTTGTCTTGTCATGTCTTGTCTTGTCTTGTATTGTCTTGTCTTGTCTTGTTTTGTTTTGTCTTGTCTTGTCTTGTCTTGTCTTGTCTTGTCTTGTCTTGTCTTGTCATGTCTTGTCTTGTCTTGTATTGTCTTGTCTTGTCTTGTTTTGTTTTGTCTTGTCTTGTCTTGTCTTGTCTTGTCTTGTCTAGTCCTGTCCTGTCTTGTCTTGTCTTGTCTTGTCTTGTCTTGTCTTGTCTCGTCTTGTCTTGTCTTCTCCTGTCCTGACGTGTGTTGTGTTGTTTTGTCTTGTCTTGTGTTGTTTTGTCGTGTCATGTCTTGTCTTGTCTTGTCTTGTCTTGTCCTGTCCTGTCGTGTGTTGTGTTGTTTTGTCTTGTCTTGTGTTGTTTTGTCGTGTCATGTCTTGTCTTGTCATGTCGTGTGTTGTGTTGTTTTGTCTTGTCATGTCTTGTCTGGTCATGTCATGTCGTGTGTTGTGTTGTTTTGTCTTGTCTTGTCTTGTCTTGTCTTGACTTGTCTTGTCTTGTCTTGTCTTGTCTTGTCATGTCTTGTCTTGTCTTGTCTTGTATTGTCTTGTCTTGTCTTGTTTTGTCTTGTCTTGTCTTGTCGTGTCTTGTCATGTCATACCATGTCATACGTGTGTTGTGTTGTTTTGTCTTGTCTTATTTTGTCTTGTCTTGTCTTGTCTTGTCTTGTCTTGTCTTGTCTTGTCTTGTCTTGTCTTGTCATGTTTTGTCATGTAATGTCATGTCGTGTGTTGTGTTGTTTTGTCTTGTCGTGTCTTCTCCTTGTCTTGTCTTGTCATGTCGTGTGTTGTGTTGTTTTGTCTTGTCATGTCTTATTTTGTCTTGTCTTGTCTTGTCTTGTGATGTCATGTCGTGTGTTGTGGTGTTTTGTCTTGTATTGTCTTGTCTTGTCTTGTCATGTCGTGTCTTGTGTTGCTTTGTCTTGTCTTGTCTTGTCTTGTCATGTCGTGTGTTGTGTTGTTTTGTCTTGTCATGTCTTGTCTTGTCATGTCATGTCGTGTGTTGTGTTGTTTTGTCTTGTCTTGTGTTGCTTTGTCTTGTCATGTCTTGTCTTGTCTTGTCTTGTCTTGTCTTGTCATGTCGTGTGTTGTGTTGTTTTGTCTTGTCATGTTTTGTCTTGTCATGTCATGTCGTGTGTTGTGTTGTTTTGTCTTGTCTTGTCTTGTCTTGTCTTGTCTTGTCTTGTCTTGTCTTGTCTTGTCATGTCTTGTCTTGTCTTGTCTTGTATTGTCTTGTCTTGTCTTGTTTTGTCTTGTCTTGTCTTGTCGTGTCTTGTCATGTCATACCATGTCATACGTGTGTTGTGTTGTTTTGTCTTGTCTTATTTTGTCTTGTCTTGTCTTGTCTTGTCTTGTCTTGTCTTGTCTTGTCTTGTCTTGTCTTGTCTTGTCATGTTTTGTCATGTAATGTCATGTCGTGTGTTGTGTTGTTTTGTCTTGTCGTGTCTTCTCCTTGTCTTGTCTTGTCATGTCGTGTGTTGTGTTGTTTTGTCTTGTCATGTCTTATTTTGTCTTGTCTTGTCTTGTCTTGTGATGTCATGTCGTGTGTTGTGTTGTTTTGTCTTGTATTGTCTTGTCTTGTCTTGTCATGTCTTATATTGTCTTGTCTTGTCTTGTCTTGTGTTGTGTTGTTTAGTGTTGTTTTGTCTTGTCATGTCTTGTCTTGTCTTGTCTTGTCTTGTCTTGTCATGTCTAGTCTTGTCTTGTCTTGTCTTGTCTTGTCTTGTTTTGTCTTGTCTTGTTTTGTCTTGTCTTGCCTTGTCTTGTCTTGTCTTGTCTTGTCGTGTCTTGTCTTGTCTTGTCATGTCTTGTCTTGTTTTGTCTTGTCTTGTCTTGTTTTGTCTTGTCATGTCTCGTCTTGTCTTGTCTTCTCCTGTCCTGTCCTGTCTTGTCTTGTCTTGCCTTGTCTTGTCTTGTCTTGTCTTGTCTTGTCTTGTCTTGTCTTGTCTTGTCATGTCTTGTCTTGTCTTGTCTTGTATTGTCTTGTCTTGTCTTGTCTTGTCTTGTCTTGTCTTGTCGTGTCTTGTCTTGTCTTGTCTTGTCTTGTCTTATCTTGTCTTGTCTTGTCTTGTCTTGTCTTGTCTTGTCTTGTCTTGTCTTATTTTGTCTTGTCTTATATTGTCTTGTCTTGTCTTGTCTTGTCTTGTCTTGTCTTGTCTTGTCTTGTCTTGTCTTGTCATGTTTTGTCATGTAATGTCATGTCGTGTGTTGTGTTGTTTTGTCTTGTCGTGTCTTCTCCTTGTCTTGTCTTGTCATGTCGTGTGTTGTGTTGTTTTGTCTTGTCATGTCTTATTTTGTCTTGTCTTGTCTTGTCTTATTTTGTCTTGTCATGTCTTGTCTTGTCATGTCATGTCGTGTGTTGTGTTGTTTTGTCTTGTCTTGTCTTGTCTTGTCTTGTCTTGTCTTGTCTTGTCTTGTCATGTCTTGTCTTGTCTTGTTTTGTCTTGTATTGTCTTGTCTTGTCTTGTCTTGTCTTGTCTTGTCTTGTCTTGTCTTGTCTTGTCTAGTCCTGTCTTGTCTTGTCTTGTCTTGTCTTGTCTTGTCTTGTCTTGTCTTGTCTTGTCTTGTCTTGTCTTGTCTTGTCTTGTCTTGTCTTGTCTTGTCTTGTCTTGTCTTGTCTTGTCTTGTCATGTCTTATATTGTCTTGTCTTGTCTTGTCTTGTGTTGTGATGTCATGTCGTGTGTTGTGTTGTTTTGTCTTGTCTTGTCTTGTCCTGTCCTGTCCTGTCCTGTCCTGTCTTGTCTTGTCTTGTCTTGTCTTGTCTTGTCTTGTCTTGTCTTGTCTTGTCTCGTCTTGTCTTGTCTTCTCCTGTCCTGACGTGTGTTGTGTTGTTTTGTCTTGTCTTGTGTTGTTTTGTCGTGTCATGTCTTGTCTTGTCTTGTCTTGTCTTGTCCTGTCCTGTCGTGTGTTGTGTTGTTTTGTCTTGTCTTGTGTTGTTTTGTCGTGTCATGTCTTGTCTTGTCATGTCGTGTGTTGTGTTGTTTTGTCTTGTCATGTCTTGTCTTGTCATGTCATGTCGTGTGTTGTGTTGTTTTGTCTTGTCTTGTCTTGTCTTGTCTTGTCTTGTCTTGTCTTGTCTTGTCTTGTCTTGTCTTGTCTTGTCATGTCTTGTCTTGTCTTGTCTTGTATTGTCTTGTCTTGTCTTGTTTTGTCTTGTCTTGTCTTGTCTTGTCGTGTCTTGTCATGTCATACCATGTCATACGTGTGTTGTGTTGTTTTGTCTTGTCTTATTTTGTCTTGTCTTGTCTTGTCTTGTCTTGTCTTGTCTTGTCTTGTCTTGTCTTGTCTTGTCTTGTCTTGTCTTGTCATGTTTTGTCATGTAATGTCATGTCGTGTGTTGTGTTGTTTTGTCTTGTCGTGTCTTCTCCTTGTCTTGTCTTGTCATGTCGTGTGTTGTGTTGTTTTGTCTTGTCATGTCTTATTTTGTCTTGTCTTGTCTTGTCTTGTGATGTCATGTCGTGTGTTGTGGTGTTTTGTCTTGTATTGTCTTGTCTTGTCTTGTCATGTCGTGTCTTGTGTTGCTTTGTCTTGTCTTGTCTTGTCTTGTCATGTCGTGTGTTGTGTTGTTTTGTCTTGTCATGTCTTGTCTTGTCATGTCATGTCGTGTGTTGTGTTGTTTTGTCTTGTCTTGTCTTGTCTTGTCTTGTCTTGTCTTGTCTTGTCTTGTCATGTCTTGTCTTGTCTTGTCTTGTCTTGTATTGTCTTGTCTTGTCTTGTTTTGTCTTGTCTTGTCTTGTCGTGTCTTGTCATGTCATACCATGTCATACGTGTATTGTGTTGTTTTGTCTTGTCTTATTTTGTCTTGTCTTGTCTTGTCTTGTCTTGTCTTGTCCTGTCCTGTCGTGTGTTGTGTTGTTTTGTTTTGTCTTGTCTTGTCATGTCATGTCATGTCGTGTCTTGTGTTGCTTTGTCTTGTCTTGTCTTGTCTTGTCATGTCGTGTGTTGTGTTGTTTTGTCTTGTCATGTTTTGTCTTGTCATGTCATGTCGTGTGTTGTGTTGTTTTGTCTTGTCTTGTCTTGTCTTGCCTTGTCTTGTCTTGTCTTGTCTTGTCTTGTCTTGTCATGTCTTGTCTTGTCTTGTCTTGTATTGTCTTGTCTTGTCTTGTTTTGTCTTGTCTTGTCTTGTCGTGTCTTGTCATGTCATACCATGTCATACGTGTCTTGTGTTGCTTTGTCTTGTCTTGTCTTGTCTTGTCATGTCGTGTGTTGTGTTGTTTTGTCTTGTCATGTTTTGTCTTGTCATGTCATGTCGTGTGTTGTGTTGTTTTGTCTTGTCTTGTCTTGTCTTGTCTTGTCTTATATTGTCTTGTCTTATTTTGTCTTGTCTTGTCTTGTCTTGTCTTGTCTTGTCTTGTCTTGTCTTGTCTTGTCTTGTCTTGTCTTGTCTTGTCTTGTCTTGTCTTGTCTTGTCTTGTCTTGTCATGGTTTGTCATGTAATGTCATGTCGTGTGTTGTGTTGTTTTGTCTTGTCGTGTCTTCTCCTTGTCTTGTCTTGTCATGTCGTGTGTTGTGTTGTTTTGTCTTGTCATGTCTTATTTTGTCTTGTCTTGTCTTGTCTTGTGATGTCATGTCGTGTGTTGTGTTGTTTTGTCTTGTATTGTCTTGTCTTGTCTTGTCATGTCTTATATTGTCTTGTCTTGTCTTGTCTTGTGTTGTGTTGTTTAGTGTTGTTTTGTCTTGTCATGTCTTGTCTTGTCTTGTCTTGTCTTGTCTTGTCATGTCTAGTCTTGTCTTGTCTTGTCATGTCTTGTCTTGTCTTGTTTTGTCTTGTCTTGTTTTGTCTTGTCTTGCCTTGTCTTGTCTTGTCTTGTCTTGTCGTGTCTTGTCTTGTCTTGTCATGTCTTGTCTTGTTTTGTCTTGTCTTGTCTTGTTTTGTCTTGTCATGTCTCGTCTTGTCTTGTCTTCTCCTGTCCTGTCCTGTCTTGTCTTGTCTTGCCTTGTCTTGTCTTGTCTTGTCTTGTCTTGTCTTGTCTTGTCTTGTCTTGTCATGTCTTGTCTTGTCTTGTCTTGTCTTGTCATGTTTTGTCTTGTGATGTCATGTCGTGTGTTGTGTTGTTTTGTCTTGTATTGTCTTGTCTTGTCTTGTCTTGTCTTGTCTTGTCATGTCTTATATTGTCTTGTCTTGTCTTGTCTTGTCTTGTCTTGTCTTGTCTTATTTTGTCTTGTCTTGTCTTGTCTTGTCTTGTCTTGTCTTGTCTTGTCTTGTTTTGTCTTGTCTTGTTTTGTCTTGTCTTGCCTTGTCTTGTGATGTCATGTCGTGTGTTGTGTTGTTTTGTCTTGTCTTGTCTTGTCTTGTCTTGTCATGTTTTGTCATGTAATGTCATGTCGTGTGTTGTGTTGTTTTGTCTTGTCGTGTCTTCTCCTTGTCTTGTCTTGTCATGTCGTGTGTTGTGTTGTTTTGTCTTGTCATGTCTTATTTTGTCTTGTCTTGTCTTGTCTTGTGATGTCATGTCGTGTGTTGTGTTGTTTTGTCTTGTCTTGTTTTGTCTTGTCTTGTCTTGTCTTGTCTTGTCATGTCTTGTCTTGTTTTGTCTTGTCTTGTCTTGTTTTGTCTTGTCATGTCTCGTCTTGTCTTGTCTTCTCCTGTCCTGTCCTGTCTTGTCTTGTCTTGCCTTGTCTTGTCTTGTCTTGTCTTGTCTTGTCTTGTCTTGTCTTGTCTTGTCTTGTCTTGTCTTGTCTTGTCTTGTCTTGTCTTGTCTTGTCTTGTCTTGTCTTGTCTTGTCTTGTCTTGTCTTATTTTGTCTTGTCTTATATTGTCTTGTCTTGTCTTGTCTTGTCTTGTCTTGTCTTGTCTTGTCTTGTCTTGTCTTGTCTTGTCTTGTCTTGTCTTGTCTTGTCTTGTCTTGTCTTGTCATTTTTTGTCATGTAATGTCATGTCGTGTGTTGTGTTGTTTTGTCTTGTCGTGTCTTCTCCTTGTCTTGTCTTGTCATGTCGTGTGTTGTGTTGTTTTGTCTTGTCATGTCTTATTTTGTCTTGTCTTGTCTTGTCTTATTTTGTCTTGTCATGTCTTGTCTTGTCATGTCATGTCGTGTGTTGTGTTGTTTTGTCTTGTCTTGTCTTGTCTTGTCTTGTCTTGTCTTGTCATGTCTTGTCTTGTCTTGTCTTGTATTGTCTTGTCTTGTCTTGTCTTGTCTTGTCTTGTCTTGTCTTGTCTTGTCTTGTCTTGTCTTGTCTTGTCTTGTCTTGTCTTATTTTGTCTTGTCTTATATTGTCTTGTCTTGTCTTGTCTTGTCTTGTCTTGTCTTGTCTTGTCTTGTCTTGTCTTGTCTTGTCATGTTTTGTCTTGTGATGTCATGTCGTGTGTTGTGTTGTTTTGTCTTGTATTGTCTTGTCTTGTCTTGTCTTGTCTTGTCTTGTCATGTCTTATATTGTCTTGTCTTGTCTTGTCTTGTCTTGTCTTGTCTTGTCTTATTTTGTCTTGTCTTGTCTTGTCTTGTCTTGTCTTGTCTTGTCTTGTCTTGTTTTGTCTTGTCTTGTTTTGTCTTGTCTTGCCTTGTCTTGTCATGTCTTGTCTTGTCTTGTCTTGTCTTGTCTTGCCTTGTCTTGTCATGTCTTGTCTTGTCTTGTCTTGTCTTGTCTTGTCTAGTCTTGTCTTGTCTTGTCTTGTCTTGTCTTGTCTTGTCTTGTCTTGTCTTGTCTTGTCTTGTCTTGTCTTGTCTTGTCTTGTCTTGTCTTGTCTTGTTTTGTCTTGTCTTGTCTTATTTTGTCTTGTCTTGTCTTGTCTTGTCTTGTCTTGTCTTGTCTTGTCTTGTCTTGTCTTGTCTTGTCTTGTCTTGTCTTGTCTTGTCATGTTTTGTCATGTAATGTCATGTCGTGTGTTGTGTTGTTTTGTCTTGTCGTGTCTTCTCCTTGTCTTGTCTTGTCATGTCGTGTGTTGTGTTGTTTTGTCTTGTCATGTCTTATTTTGTCTTGTCTTGTCTTGTCTTGTGATGTCATGTCGTGTGTTGTGTTGTTTTGTCTTGTATTGTCTTGTCTTGCCTTGTCATGTCTTATATTGTCTTGTCTTGTCTTGTCTTGTGTTGTGATGTCATGTCGTGTGTTGTGTTGTTTTGTCTTGTCTTGTCTTGTCTTGTCCTGTCCTGTCCTGTCCTGTCTTGTCTTGTCTTGTCTTGCCTTGTCTTGTCTTGTCTCGTCTTGTCTTGTCTTCTCCTGTCCTGACGTGTGTTGTGTTGTTTTGTCTTGTCTTGTTTTGTCTTGTCTTGCTTTGTCTTGTCATGTCTTATCTTGTCTTGTCTTGTCTTGTCCTGTCCTGTCGTGTGTTGTGTTGTTTTGTCTTGTCTTGTGTTGTTTTGTCGTGTCATGTCTTGTCTTGTCTTGTCCTGTCCTGTCGTGTGTTGTGTTGTTTTGTCTTGTCTTGTCTTGTCATGTCATGTCATGTCATGTCGTGTCTTGTGTTGCTTTGTCTTGTCTTGTCTTGTCTTGTCATGTCGTGTGTTGTGTTGTTTTGTCTTGTCATGTCTTGTCTTGTCATGTCATGTCGTGTGTTGTGTTGTTTTGTCTTGTGATGTCTTGTCTTGTCTTGACTTGTCTTGTCTTGTCTTGTCTTGTCTTGTCTTGTCTTGTCTTGTCTTGTCTTGTCTTGTCTTGTCATGTCTTGTCTTGTCTTGTATTGTCTTGTCTTGTCTTGTTTTGTCTTGTCTTGTCTTGTCGTGTCTTGTCATGTCATGCCATGTCATACGTGTGTTGTGTTGTTTTGTCTTGTCTTATTTTGTCTTGTCATGTCTTATCTTGTCTTGTCTTGTCTTGTCTTCTATTGTCTTGTCTTTTCTTGTCTTGTCCTGTCGTGTTTTGTGTTGTTTTGTCTTGTCTTGTCGTGTCTTGTGTTGCTTTGTCTTGTCTTGTCTTGTCTTGTCTTGTCTTGTCATGTCGTGTGTTGTGTTGTTTTGTCTTGTCATGTCTTGTCTTGTCATGTCATGTCATGTCGTGTGTTGTGTTGTTTTGTCTTGTCTTGTTTTGTCTTGTCATGTCTTGTCTCTTCTTGACTTGTCTTGTCTTGTCTCGTCTTGTCTTGTCTTGTCTTGTCTTGTCTTGTCTTGTCTTGTCTTGTCATGTCTTGTCTTGTCTTGTATTGTCTTGTCTTGTCTTGTTTTGTTTTGTCTTGTCTTGTCTTGTCTTGTCTTGTCATGTCATGCCATGTCATACGTGTGTTGTGTTGTTTTGTCTTGTCTTATTTTGTCTTGTCATGTCTTATCTTGTCTTGTCTTGTCTTGTCTTCTATTGTCTTGTCTTTTCTTGTCTTGTCTTGTCTTGTCGTGTCTTGTCTTGTCTTGTCTTGTCTTGTCTTGTCTTGTCTTGTCCTGTCCTGTCCTGTCTTGTCTTGTCTTGGCATGTCATGTCATGTCATGTCGTGTGTTGTGTTGTGTTGTCTTGTCTTGTTTTGTCATGTCTTATCTTGTCTTGTCATGTCATGTCTTGTCTTGTCTTGTCTTGTCTTGTCTTGTCTTGTCATGTCTTGTCATGTCTTGTCATGTCTTGTCTTGTCTTGTCATGTCTTGTCTTGTCTTGTCTTGTTTTGTCTTGTCTTGTCTTGTCTTGTCTTGTCTTGTCTTGTCTTGTCTTGTCTTGTCTTGTCTTGTCTTGTCTTGTCTTGTCTTGTCTTGTCTTGTCTTGTCTTGTCTTGTCTTGTCTTGTCTTGTCTTGTCTTGTCTTGTCTTGTCTTGTCTTGTCTTGTCTTGTCTTGTCTTGTCTTGTCTTATCTTGTCTTGTCTTGTCTTGTCTTGTCATGTCGTGTGTTGTGTTGTTTTGTCTTGTCTTGTTGTGTATTGTCATGTCTTATATTGTCTTGTCTTGTCTTGTCTTGTCTTGTCTTGTCTTGTCTTGTCTTGTCTTGTCTTGTCTTGTCTTGTCTTGCCTTGTCTTGTCTTGTCTTGTCTTGTCTTGTCTTGTCTTGTCTTGTCTTGCCTTGTCTTGTCTTGTCTTGTCTTGTCTTGTTTTGTCTTGTCTTGTCTTGTGTTGCTTTGTCTTGTCTTGTCATGTCGTGTGTTCTGTTGTTTTGTCTTGTCTTGTTGTGTATTGTCATGTCTTATATTGTCTTGTCTTGTCATGTCATGTAATGTCATGTCGTGTGTTCTGTTGTTTTGTCTTGTCTTGTCTTCTCCTTGTCTTGTCTAGTCTTGTCTTGTCTTTTCTTGTCTTGTCTTGTCTTGTCTTGTCTTGTGTTGCTTTGTCTTGTCTTGTCATGTCGTGTGTTGTGTTGTTTTGTCTTGTCTTGTTGTGTATTGTCATGTCTTTTATTGTCTTGTCTTGTCTTGTCATGTCATGTAATGTCATGTCGTGTGTTATGTTGTTTTGTCTTGTCTTGTCTTCTCCTTGTCTTGTCTAGTCTTGTCTTGTCTTGTCTTGTCTTGTCTTGTCTTGTCTTGTCTTGTCTTGTCTTGTCTTGTCTTGTCTTATCTTGTCTTGTCTTGTCTTGTCTTGTCTTGTCTTGTCTTGTCTTGTCTTGTCTTGTTTTGTCTTGTCTTGTCTTGTCTAGTCTTGTCTTGTCTTGTCTTGTCTTGTCTTGTCTTGTCTTGTCTTGTGTTGCTTTGTCTTGTCTTGTCATGTCGTGTGTTGTGTTGTTTTGTCTTGTCTTGTTGTGCATTGTCATGTCTTTTATTGTCTTGTCTTGTCTTGTCATGTCATGTCATGTCATGTCGTGTCTTGTTTTGCTTTGTCTTGTCTTGTCATGTCGTGTGTTGTGTTGTTTTGTCTTGTCTTGTTGTGTATTGTCATGTCTTATATTGTCTTGTCTTGTCATGTCATGTCATGTCATGTCATGTCGTGTGTTGTTTTGTTTAGTGTTGTTTTGTTTTGTCATGTCTTGTCTTGTCTTGTCATGTCTAGTCTTGTCTTGTCTTGTCTTGTCTTGTCTTGTCTTGTCTTGTCTTGTCTTGTCTTGTCTTGTCTTGTCTTGTCGTGTCTTGTCTTGTCTTGTCTTGTCTTGTCTTGTCTTGTCTTGTCTTGTCTTGTCTTGTCTTGTCTTGTCTTGTCTTGTCTTGTCTTGTCTTGTCTTGTCTTGTCTTGTCTTGTCTTGTCTTGTCTTGTCTTGTCTTGTCTTGTCTTGTCTTGTCTTGTCTTGTCTTGTCTTATTTTGTCTTGTCTTGTCTTGTCTTGTCTTGTCTTGTCTTGTCTTGTCTTGTCTTGTCATGTTTTGTCATGTAATGTCATGTCGTGTGTTGTGTTGTTTTGTCTTGTCGTGTCTTCTCCTTGTCTTGTCTTGTCATGTCGTGTGTTGTGTTGTTTTGTCTTGTCATGTCTTATTTTGTCTTGTCTTGTCTTGTCTTGTGATGTCATGTCGTGTGTTGTGTTGTTTTGTCTTGTATTGTCTTGTCTTGTCTTGTCATGCCTTATATTGTCTTGTCTTGTCTTGTCTTGTGTTGTGATGTCATGTCGTGTGTTGTGTTGTTTTGTCTTGTCTTGTCTTGTCTTGTCTTGTCCTGTCCTGTCCTGTCCTGTCTTGTCTTGTCTTGTCTTGTCTTGTCTTGTCTCGTCTTGTCTTGTCTTCTCCTGTCCTGACGTGTGTTGTGTTGTTTTGTCTTGTCTTCTGTTGTTTTGTCGTGTCATGTCTTGTCTTGTCTTGTCTTGTCTTGTCCTGTCCTGTCGTGTGTTGTGTTGTTTTGTCTTGTCTTGTCTTGTCTTGTCTTGTCTTGTCTTGTCTTGTCATGTCTTGTCATGTCTTGTCTTGTCTTGTCATGTCTTGTCTTGTCTTGTCTTGTTTTGTCTTGTCTTGTCTTGTCTTGTCTTGTCTTGTCTTGTCTTGTCTTGTCTTGTCTTGTCTTGTCTTGTCTTGTCTTGTCTTGTCTTGTCTTGTCTTGTCTTGTCTTGTCTTGTCTTATCTTGTCTTGTCTTGTCTTGTCTTGTCATGTCGTGTGTTGTGTTGTTTTGTCTTGTCTTGTTGTGTATTGTCATGTCTTATATTGTCTTGTCTTGTCTTGTCTTGTCTTGTCTTGTCTTGCCTTGTCTTGTCTTGTCTTGTCTTGTCTTGTCTTGTCTTGTCTTGTCTTGTCTTGTCTTGTCTTGTCTTGTCTTGTCTTGTCTTGTCTTCTCTTGTCTTGTTTTGTCTTGTCTTGTCTTGTGTTGCTTTGTCTTGTCTTGTCATGTCGTGTGTTCTGTTGTTTTGTCTTGTCTTGTTGTGTATTGTCATGTCTTATATTGTCTTGTCTTGTCATGTCATGTAATGTCATGTCGTGTGTTGTGTTGTTTTGTCTTGTCTTGTCTTCTCCTTGTCTTGTCTAGTCTTGTCTTGTCTTGTCTTGTCTTGTGTTGCTTTGTCTTGTCTTGTCATGTCGTGTGTTGTGTTGTTTTGTCTTGTCTTGTTGTGTATTGTCATGTCTTTTATTGTCTTGTCTTGTCTTGTCATGTCATGTAATGTCATGTCGTGTGTTATGTTGTTTTGTCTTGTCTTGTCTTCTCCTTGTCTTGTCTAGTCTTGTCTTGTCTTGTCTTGTCTTGTCTTGTCTTGTCATGTCTAGTCTTGTCTTGTCTTGTCTTGTCTTGTCTTGTCTTGTCTTGTCTTGTCTTGTCTTGTCTTGTCTTGTCTTGTCTTGTCTTGTCGTGTCTTGTCTTGTCTTGTCTTGTCTTGTCTTGTCTTGTCTTGTCTTGTCTTGTCTTGTCTTGTCTTGTCTTGTCTTGTCTTGTCTTGTCTTGTCTTGTCTTGTCTTGTCTTGTCTTGTCTTGTCTTGTCTTGTCTTGTCTTGTCTTGTCTTGTCTTGTCTTGTCTTGTCTTGTCTTGTCTTGTCTTGTCTTGTCTTGCCTTGTCTTGTCTTGTCTTGTCTTGTCTTGTCTTGTCTTGTCTTGTCTTGTCTTGTCTTGTCTTGTCTTGTCTTGTCTTGTCTTGTCTTGTCTTGTCTTGTCTTGTCTTGTTTTGTCTTGTCTTGTCTTATTTTGTCTTGTCTTGTCTTGTCTTGTCTTGTCTTGTCTTGTCTTGTCTTGTCTTGTCTTGTTTTGTCTTGTCTTGTCTTATCTTGTCTTGTCTTGTCTTGTCTTGTCATGTCGTGTGTTGTGTTGTTTTGTCTTGTCTTGTTGTGTATTGTCATGTCTTATATTGTCTTGTCTTGTCTTGTCTTGTCTTGTCTTGTCTTGCCTTGTCTTGTCTTGTCTTGTCTTGTCTTGTCTTGTCTTGTCTTGTCTTGTCTTGTCTTGTCTTGTCTTGTCTTGTCTTGTCTTGTCTTGTCTTGTTTTGTCTTGTCTTGTCTTATTTTGTCTTGTCTTGTCTTGTCTTGTCTTGTCTTGTCTTGTCTTGTCTTGTCTTGTCTTGCCTTGTCATGTTTTGTCATGTAATGTCATGTCGTGTGTTGTGTTGTTTTGTCTTGCCGTGTCTTCTCCTTGTCTTGTCTTGTCATGTCGTGTGTTGTGTTGTTTTGTGTTGTCATGTCTTATTTTGTCTTGTCTTGTCTTGTCTTGTGATGTCAAGTCGTGTGTTGTGTTGTTTTGTCTTGTATTGTCTTGTCTTGTCTTGTCATGTCTTATATTGTCTTGTCTTGTCTTGTGTTGTGATGTCATGTCGTGTGTTGTGTTGTTTTGTCTTGTCTTGTCTTGTCTTGTCCTGTCCTGTCCTGTCCTGTCTTGTCTTGTCTTGCCTTGTCTTGTCTTGTCTCGTCTTGTCTTGTCTTCTCCTGTCCTGACGTGTGTTGTGTTGTTTTGTCTTGTCTTGTTTTGTCTTGTCTTGCTTTGTCTTGTCATGTCTTATCTTGTCTTGTCTTGTCTTGTCCTGTCCTGTCGTGTGTTGTGTTGTTTTGTCTTGTCTTGTGTTGTTTTGTCGTGTCATGTCTTGTCTTGTCTTGTCCTGTCCTGTCGTGTGTTGTGTTGTTTTGTCTTGTCTTGTCTTGTCATGTCATGTCATGTCGTGTCTTGTGTTGCTTTGTCTTGTCTTGTCTTGTCTTGTCATGTCGTGTGTTGTGTTGTTTTGTCTTGTCATGTCTTGTCTTGTCATGTCATGTCGTGTGTTGTGTTGTTTTGTCTTGTCATGTCTTGTCTTGTCTTGACTTGTCTTGTCTTGTCTTGTCTTGTCTTGTCTTGTCTTGTCTTGTCTTGTCTTGTCTTGTCTTGTCTTGTCTTGTCATGTCTTGTCTTGTCTTGTATTGTCTTGTCTTGTCTTGTTTTGTCTTGTCTTGTCTTGTCGTGTCTTGTCATGTCATGCCATGTCATACGTGTGTTGTGTTGTTTTGTCTTGTCTTATTTTGTCTTGTCATGTCTTATCTTGTCTTGTCTTGTCTTGTCTTCTATTGTCTTGTCTTTTCTTGTCTTGTCCTGTCGTGTTTTGTGTTGTTTTGTCATGTCTTGTCGTGTCTTGTGTTGCTTTGTCTTGTCTTGTCTTGTCTTGTCTTGTCTTGTCATGTCGTGTGTTGTGTTGTTTTGTCTTGTCATGTCTTGTCTTGTCATGTCATGTCATGTCGTGTGTTGTGTTGTTTTGTCTTGTCTTGTTTTGTCTTGTCATGTCTTGTCTTGTCTTGACTTGTCTTGTCTTGTCTCGTCTTGTCTTGTCTTGTCTTGTCTTGTCTTGTCTTGTCTTGTCTTGTCATGTCTTGTCTTGTCTTGTATTGTCTTGTCTTGTCTTGTTTTGTTTTGTCTTGTCTTGTCTTGTCTTGTCTTGTCATGTCATGCCATGTCATACGTGTGTTGTGTTGTTTTGTCTTGTCTTATTTTGTCTTGTCATGTCTTATCTTGTCTTGTCTTGTCTTGTCTTCTATTGTCTTGTCTTTTCTTGTCTTGTCTTGTCTTGTCTTGTCCTGTCCTGTCTTGTCTTGTTTTGTCTTGTCTTGTTGTGTATTGTCATGTCTTATATTGTCTTGTCTTGTCTTGTCTTGTCATGTCATGTCGTGTGTTGTGTTGTCTTGTTTTGTCTTGTCTTGTCTTGTCTTGTCTTGTCTTGTCTTGTATTATCTTGTCTTGTCTTGTCTTGTCTTGTCATGTCGTGTGTTGTGTTGTTTTGTCTTGTCTTGTTGTGTATTGTCATGTCTTATATTGTCTTGTCTTGTCTTGTCTTGTCTTGTCTTGTCTTGTCTTGTCTTGTCTTGTCTTGTCTTGTCTTGTCTTGTCTTGTCTTGTCTTGTCTTATCTTGTCTTGTCTTGTCTTGTCTTGTCATGTCGTGTGTTGTGTTGTTTTGTCTTGTCTTGTTGTGTATTGTCATGTCTTATATTGTCTTGTCTTGTCTTGTCTTGTCTTGTCTTGTCTTGTCTTGTCTTGTCTTGTCTTGTCTTGCCTTGTGTTGTCTTGTCTTGTCTTGTCTTGTCTTGTCTTGTCTTGTCTTGTCTTGTCTTGTCTTGTCTTGTTTTGTCTTGTCTTGTCTTGTGTTGCTTTGTCTTGTCTTGTCATGTCGTGTGTTCTGTTGTTTTGTCTTGTCTTGTTGTGTATTGTCATGTCTTATATTGTCTTGTCTTGTCATGTCATGTAATGTCATGTCGTGTGTTGTGTTGTTTTGTCTTGTCTTGTCTTCTCCTTGTCTTGTCTAGTCTTGTCTTGTCTTGTCTTGTCTTGTCTTGTCTTGTCTTGTCTTGTGTTGCTTTGTCTTGTCTTGTCATGTCGTGTGTTGTGTTGTTTTGTCTTGTCTTGTTGTGTATTGTCATGTCTTTTATTGTCTTGTCTTGTCTTGTCATGTCATGTAATGTCATGTCGTGTGTTATGTTGTTTTGTCTTGTCTTGTCTTCTCCTTGTCTTGTCTAGTCTTGTCTTGTCTTGTCTTGTCTTGTCTTGTATTGTCTTGTCTTGTCTTGTCTTGTCTTGTCTTGTCTTGTCTTATCTTGTCTTGTCTTGTCTTGTCTTGTCTTGTCTTGTCTTGTCTTGTCTTGTCTTGTCTTGTTTTGTCTTGTCTTGTCTTGTCTAGTCTTGTCTTGTCTTGTCTTGTCTTGTCTTGTCTTGTCTTGTCTTGTCTTGTCTTGTGTTGCTTTGTCTTGTCTTGTCATGTCGTGTGTTGTGTTGTTTTGTCTTGTCTTGTTGTGTATTGTCATGTCTTTTATTGTCTTGTCTTGTCTTGTCATGTCATGTCATGTCATGTCGTGTCTTGTTTTGCTTTGTCTTGTCTTGTCATGTCGTGTGTTGTGTTGTTTTGTCTTGTCTTGTTGTGTATTGTCATGTCTTATATTGTCTTGTCTTGTCATGTCATGTCATGTCATGTCATGTCGTGTGTTGTTTTGTTTAGTGTTGTTTTGTTTTGTCATGTCTTGTCTTGTCTTGTCTTGTCTTGTCTTGTCTTGTCTTGTCGTGTCTTGTCTTGTCTTGTCTTGTCTTGTCTTGTCTTGTCTTGTCTTGTCTTGTCTTGTCTTGTCTTGTCTTGTCTTGTCTTGTCTTGTCTTTTCTTGTCTTGTCTTGTCTTGTCTTATTTTGTCTTGTCTTGTCTTGTCTTGTCTTGTCTTGTCTTGTCATGTTTTGTCATGTAATGTCATGTCGTGTGTTGTGTTGTTTTGTCTTGTCGTGTCTTCTCCTTGTCTTGTCTTGTCATGTCGTGTGTTGTGTTGTTTTGTCTTGTCATGTCTTATTTTGTCTTGTCTTGTCTTGTCTTGTGATGTCATGTCGTGTGTTGTGTTGTTTTGTCTTGTATTGTCTTATCTTGTCTTGTCATGCCTTATATTGTCTTGTCTTGTCTTGTCTTGTGTTGTGATGTCATGTCGTGTGTTGTGTTGTTTTGTCTTGTCTTGTCTTGTCTTGTCTTGTCCTGTCCTGTCCTGTCCTGTCTTGTCTTGTCTTGTCTTGTCTTGTCTTGTCTCGTCTTGTCTTGTCTTCTCCTGTCCTGACGTGTGTTGTGTTGTTTTGTCTTGTCTTCTGTTGTTTTGTCGTGTCATGTCTTGTCTTGTTTTGTCTTGTCTTGTCCTGTCCTGTCGTGTGTTGTGTTGTTTTGTCTTGTCTTGTGTTGTTTTGTCGTGTCATGTCTTGTCTTGTCTTGTCCTGTCCTGTCATGTCTTGTCTTGTCTTGTCTTGTCTTGTCTTGTCTTGTCATGTCTTGTCATGTCTTGTCATGTCTTGTCTTGTCTTGTCATGTCTTGTCTTGTCTTGTCTTGTTTTGTCTTGTCTTGTCTTGTCTTGTCTTGTCTTGTCTTGTCTTGTCTTGTCTTGTCTTGTCTTGTCTTGTCTTGTCTTGTCTTGTCTTGTCTTGTCTTGTCTTGTCTTGTCTTGTATTGTCTTGTCTTGTCTTGTCTTATCTTGTCTTGTCTTGTCTTGTCTTGTCATGTCGTGTGTTGTGTTGTTTTGTCTTGTCTTGTTGTGTATTGTCATGTCTTATATTGTCTTGTCTTGTCTTGTCTTGTCTTGTCTTGTCTTGCCTTGTCTTGTCTTGTCTTGTCTTGTCTTGTCTTGTCTTGTCTTGTCTTGTCTTGTCTTGTCTTGTCTTGTCTTGTCTTGTCTTCTCTTGTCTTGTTTTGTCTTGTCTTGTCTTGTCTTGTCTTGTCTTGTGTTGTCTTGTCTTGTCTTGTCATGTCGTGTGTTCTGTTGTTTTGTCTTGTCTTGTTGTGTATTGTCATGTCTTATATTGTCTTGTCTTGTCATGTCATGTAATGTCATGTCGTGTGTTGTGTTGTTTTGTCTTGTCTTGTCTTCTCCTTGTCTTGTCTAGTCTTGTCTTGTCTTGTCTTGTCTTGTGTTGCTTTGTCTTGTCTTGTCATGTCGTGTGTTGTGTTGTTTTGTCTTGTCTTGTTGTGTATTGTCATGTCTTTTATTGTCTTGTCTTGTCTTGTCATGTCATGTAATGTCATGTCGTGTGTTATGTTGTTTTGTCTTGTCTTGTCTTCTCCTTGTCTTGTCTAGTCTTGTCTTGTCTTGTCTTGTCTTGTCTTGTCTTGTCTTGTCTTGTCTTGTCTTGTCTTGTCTTGTCTTGTCTTGTCTTGTCTTGTCTTGTCTTGTCTTGTCTTGTCTTGTGTTGTCTTGTCTTGTCTTGTCTTGTCTTGTCTTGTCTTATCTTGTGTTGTCTTGTCTTGTTTTGTCTTGTCTTGTCTTGTCTAGTCTTGTCTTGTCTTGTCTTGTCTTGTCTTGTCTTGTCTTGTCTTGTCTTGTCTTGTGTTGCTTTGTCTTGTCTTGTCATGTCGTGTGTTGTGTTGTTTTGTCTTGTCTTGTTGTATATTGTCATGTCTTTTATTGTCTTGGCTTGTCTTGTCATGTCATGTCATGTCATGTCGTGTCTTGTTTTGCTTTGTCTTGTCTTGTCATGTCGTGTGTTGTGTTGTTTTGTCTTGTCTTGTTGTGTATTGTCATGTCTTATATTGTCTTGTCTTGTCATGTCATGTCATGTCATGTCATGTCGTGTGTTGTGTTGTTTAGTGTTGTTTTGTTTTGTCATGTCTTGTCTTGTCTTGTCTTGTCTTGTCTTGTCATGTCTAGTCTTGTCTTGTCTTGTCTTGTCTTGTCTTGTCTTGTCTTGTCTTGTCTTGTCTTGTCTTGTCTTGTCTTGTCTTGTCTTGTCTTGTCTTGTCTTGTCTTGTCTTGTCTTGTCTTGTCTTGTCTTGTCTTATTTTGTCTTGTCTTGTCTTGTCTTGTCTTGTCTTGTCTTGTCTTGTCATGTTTTGTCATGTAATGTCATGTCGTGTGTTGTGTTGTTTTGTCTTGTCGTGTCTTCTCCTTGTCTTGTCTTGTCATGTCGTGTGTTGTGTTGTTTTGTCTTGTCATGTCTTATTTTGTCTTGTCTTGTCTTGTCTTGTGATGTCATGTCGTGTGTTGTGTTGTTTTGTCTTGTATTGTCTTGTCTTGTCTTGTCATGCCTTATATTGTCTTGTCTTGTCTTGTCTTGTGTTGTGATGTCATGTCGTGTGTTGTGTTGTTTTGTCTTGTCTTGTCTTGTCTTGTCTTGTCTTGTCCTGTCCTGTCCTGTCTTGTCTTGTCTTGTCTTGTCTTGTCTCGTCTTGTCTTGTCTTCTCCTGTCCTGACGTGAGTTGTGTTGTTTTGTCTTGTCTTGTGTTGTTTTGTCGTGTCATGTCTTGTCTTGTCTTGTCTTGTCTTGTCCTGTCCTGTCGTGTGTTGTGTTGTTTTGTCTTGTCTTGTGTTGTTTTGTCGTGTCATGTCTTGTCTTGTCTTGTCCTGTCCTGTCATGTGTTGTGTTGTTTTGTCTTGTCTTGTCTTGTCATGTCATGTCATGTCGTGTCTTGTGTTGCTTTGTCTTGTCTTGTCTTGTCTTGTCTTGTCTTGTCATGTCGTGTGTTGTGTTGTTTTGTCTTGTCATGTCTTGTCTTGTCATGTCATGTCGTGTGTTGTGTTGTTTTGTCTTGTCTTGTCTTGTCTTGTCTTGTCTTGTCTTGTCTTGTCTTGTCTTGTCTTGTCTTGTCTTGTCATGTCTTGTCTTGTCTTGTCTTGTATTGTCTTGTCTTGTCTTGTTTTGTCTTGTCTTGTCTTGTCGTGTCTTGTCATGTCATACCATGTCATTCGTGTATTGTGTTGTTTTGTCTTGTCTTATTTTGTCTTGTCATGTCTTATCTTGTCTTGTCTTGTCTTGTCTTCTATTATCTTGTCTTTTCTTGTCTTGTCTTGTCTTGTCTTGTCGTGTCTTGTCTTGTCCTGTCCTGTCCTGTCTTGTCTTGTCTTGGCATGTCATGTCCTGTCATGTCGTGTGTTGCGTTGTCTTGTCTTGTTTTGTCATGTCTTATCTTGTCTTGTCATGTCTTGTCATGTCATGTCTTGTCTTGTCTTGTCTTGTCTTGTCTTGTCTTGTCTTGTCTTGTCTTGTCTTGTCTTGTCTTGTCTTGTCTTGTCTTGTCTTGTCTTGTCTTGTCATGTCTTGTCTTGTCTTGTCATGTCTTATATTGTCTTGTCTTGTCTTGTCTTGTCTTGTCTTGTCTTGTCTTGTCTTGTCTTGTCTTGTCTTGTCTTGTCTTGTCTTGTCTTGTCTTGTCTTGTCTTGTCTTGTCTTGTCTTGTCTTGTCATGTCATGTCGTATGTTGTGTTGTTTTGTCTTGTGCTGCTTTGTCCTGTCTTGTCTTGTCTTGTCATGTCGTGTGTTGTGTTGTGTTGTCTTGTCTTGTTGTGTATTGTCATGTCTTATATTGTCTTGTCTTGTCTTGTCTTGTCTTGTCTTGTCATGTCATGTCATGTCGTGTGTTGTGTTGTCTTGTTTTGTCTTGTCATGTCATGTCATGTCTTGTCTTGTCTTGTCTCGTCTTGTTTTGTCTTGTCATGTCTTGTCTTGTTTTGTCTTGTCTTGTCTTGTTTTGTCTTGTCATGTCTTGTCTTGACTTGACTTGTCTTGTCTTGTCTTGTTTTGTCTTGTCTTGTCTTGTCTTGTCTTGTCTTGTCTTGTCTTGTCTTGTCTTGTCTTGTCTTGTCTTGTCTTGTCTTGTCTTGTCTTGTCTTGTCTTGTCTTGTCTTGTCTTGTCTTGTCTTGTCTTGTCTTGTCTTGTCTTGTCTTGTCTTGTCTTGTCTTGTCTTGTCTTGTCTTGTCTTGTCTTGTCTTGTCTTGTCTTGTCTTGTCTTGTCTTGTCTTGTCTTGTCTTGTCTTGTCTTGTCTTGTCTTGTCTTGTCTTGTCTTGTCATGTCTTGTCTTGTTTTGTCTTGTCTTGTCTTGTTTTGTCTTGTCTTGTCTTGTCTTGTTTTGTCTTGTCTTGTCTTGTCTTGTTTTATGTTGTCTTGTCTTGTCTTGTCTTGTCTTGTCTTGTCTTGTCTTGTCTTGTCTTGTCTTGTCTTGTCTTGTCTTGTCTTGTCTTGTCTTGTCTTGTCATGTCTTGTCTTGTCTTGTCTTGTCTTGTCTTGTTTTGTCTTGTCATGTCATGTCATGTCTTGTCTTGTCTTGTCTCGTCTTGTTTTGTCTTGTCATGTCTTGTCTTGTTTTGTCTTGTCTTGTCTTGTTTTGTCTTGTCTTGTCTTGTCTTGTTTTGTCTTGTCTTGTCTTGTCTTGTTTTATGTTGTCTTGTCTTGTTTTGTCATGTAATGTCATGTCGTGTGTTGTGTTGTTTTGTCTTGTCTTGCCTTCTCCTTGTCTTGTCTTGTCATGTCGTGTGTTGTGTTGTTTTGTCTTGTCTTGTCTTATATTGTCTTGTCTTGTCTTGTGATGTCATGTCGTGTGTTGTGTTGTTTTGTCTTGTCCTGTCTTGTCTTGTCATGTCATGTCATGTGTTGTGTTGTGTTGTTTTGTCTTGTCTTGTCTTGTCTTGTCTTGTCTTGTCTTGTCTTGCCTTATCTTGCCTTGTCTTGTCTTGTCTGGTCTTGTCTTGTCTTGTCTTGTCTTTTCATGTCTTGTCTTGTCTTGTTTTGTCTTGTCTTGTATTGTCTTGTTTTCTCATGTAATGTCATGTCGTGTGTTGTGTTGTTTTGTCTTGTCTTGTGTTGTTTTGTCGTGTCATGTCTTGTCGTGTCTTGTCCTGTCCTGTCGTGTGTTGTGTTGTTTTGTCTTGTCTTGTCATGTCATGTCATGTCGTGTCTTGTGTTGCTTTGTCTTGTCTTGTCATGTCGTGTGTTGTGTTGTCTTGTCTTGTCTTGTTGTGTATTGTCATGTCTTATATTGTCTTGTCTTGTCTTGTCTTGTCATGTCATATCATGTCGTGTGTTGTGTTGTGTTGTGTTGTCTTGTCTTGTCTTGTTGTGTATTGTCATGTCTTATATTGTCTTGTCTTGTTTTGTCTTGTCATGTCATGTCTTGTCTTGTCTTGTCTTGTCATGTTTTGTCATGTAATGTCATGTCGTGTGTTGTGTTGTCTTGTCTTGTCTTGTCTTGTCTTGTCTTATTTTGTCTTGTCTTGTCTTGTCTTGTCTTGTCTTGTCATGTTTTGTCATGTAATGTCAGGTCGTGTGTTGTGTTGTTTTGTCTTGTCGTGTCTTCTCCTTGTCTTGTCTTGTCATGTCGTGTGTTGTGTTGTTTTGTCTTGTCATGTCTTATTTTGTCTTGTCTTGTCTTGTCTTGTGATGTCATGTCGTGTGTTGTGTTGTTTTGTCTTGTATTGTCTTGTCTTGTCTTGTCATGTCTTATATTGTCTTGTCTTGTCTTGTTTTGTGTTGTGATGTCATGTCGTGTGTTGTGTTGTTTTGTCTTGTCTTGTCTTGTCTTGTCCTGTCCTGTCCTGTCTTGTCTTGTCTTGCCTTGTCTTGCCTTGTCTTGTCTTGTCTCGTCTTGTCTTGTCTTCTCCTGTCCTGACGTGTGTTGTGTTGTTTTGTCTTGTTGTGTATTGTCATGTCTTATATTGTCTTGTCTTGTCTTGTCTTGTCTTGTCTTGTCTTGTCTTGTCTTGTCTTGTCTTGTCTTGTCTTGACTTGTATTGTCTTGTCTTGTCTTGTCTTGTCTTGTCTTGTCTTGTCTTGTCTTGTCTTGTCTTGTCTTGTCTTGTCTTGTCTTGTCTTGTCTTGTCTTGTCTTGTCTTGTCTTGTTTTGTCTTGTCTTGTCTTGTGTTGCTTTGTCTTGTCTTGTCATGTCGTGTGTTCTGTTGTTTTGTCTTGTCTTGTTGTGTATTGTCATGTCTTTTATTGTCTTGTCTTGTCATGTCATGTAATGTCATGTCGTGTGTTGTGTTGTTTTGTCTTGTCTTGTCTTCTCCTTGTCTTGTCTAGTCTTGTCTTGTCTTGTCTTGTCTTGTCTTGTCTTGTCTTGTCTTGTCTTGTCTTGTCTTGTCTTGTGTTGCTTTGTCTTGTCTTGTCATGTCGTGTGTTGTGTTGTTTTGTCTTGTCTTGTTGTGTATTGTCATGTCTTTTATTGTCTTGTCTTGTCTTGTCATGTCATGTAATGTCATGTCGTGTGTTATGTTGTTTTGTCTTGTCTTGTCTTCTCCTTGTCTTGTCTAGTCTTGTCTTTTCTTGTCTTGTCTTGTCTTGTGTTGTCTTGTCTTGTCTTGTGTTGCTTTGTCTTGTCTTGTCATGTCGTGTGTTGTGTTGTTTTGTCTTGTCTTGTTGTGTATTGTCATGTCTTTTATTGTCTTGTCTTGTCTTGTCATGTCATGTCATGTCATGTCGTGTCTTGTGTTGCTTTGTCTTGTCTTGTCATGTCGTGTGTTGTGTTGTTTTGTCTTGTCTTGTTGTGTATTGTCATGTCTTATATTGTCTTGTCTTGTCATGTCATGTCATGTCATGTCATGTCGTGTGTTGTGTTGTTTAGTGTTGTTTTGTCTTGTCATGTCTTGTCTTGTCTTGTCTTGTCTTGTCTTGTCTTGTCTTGTCTTGTCGTGTCTTGTCTTGTCTTGTCTTGTCTTGTCTTGTCTTGTCTTGTCTTGTCTTGTCTTGTCTTGTCTTGTCTTGTCTTGTCTTGTCTTGTCTTGTCTTGTCTTGTCTTGTCTTGTCTTGTCTTGTCTTGTCTTGTCTTGTCTTGTCTTGTCTTGTCTTGTCTTGTCTTGTCTTGTCTTGTCTTGTCTTGTCTTGTCTTGTCTTGTCTTGTCTTGTCTTGTCTTGTCTTGTCTTGTCTTGTCTTGTCTTGTCTTGTCTTGTCTTGTCTTGTCTTGTCTTGTCTTGTCTTGTCTTGTCTTGTCTTGTCTTGTCTTGTCTTGTCTTGTCTTGTCTTGTCTTGTCTTGTCTTGTCTTGTCTTGTCTTGTCTTGTCTTATTTTGTCTTGTCTTGTCTTGTCTTGTCTTGTCATGTTTTGTCATGTAATGTCATGTCGTGTGTTGTGTTGTTTTGTCTTGTCGTGTCTTCTCCTTGTCTTGTCTTGTCATGTCGTGTGTTGTGTTGTTTTGTCTTGTCATGTCTTATTTTGTCTTGTCTTGTCTTGTCTTGTGATGTCATGTCGTGTGTTGTGTTGTTTTGTCTTGTATTGTCTTGTCTTGTCTTGTCATGTCTTATATTGTCTTGTCTTGTCTTGTCTTGTGTTGTGATGTCATGTCGTGTGTTGTGTTGTTTTGTCTTGCCTTGTCTTGTCTTGTCTTGTCCTGTCCTGTCCTGTCTTGTCTTGTCTTGTCTTGTCTTGTCTTGTCTTGTCTTGTCTCGTCTTGTCTTGTCTTCTTCTGTCCTGACGTGTGTTGTGTTGTTTTGTCTTGTCTTGTCTTATATTGTCTTGCCTTGTCTTGTGATGTCATGTCGTGTGTTGTGTTGTTTTGTCTTGTATTGTTTTGTCTTGTCCTGTCTTGTCTTGTCATGTTTTGTCTTGTCTTGTCTTGTCTTGTCTTGTCTTGTCTTGTCTTGTCTTGCCTTATCTTGCCTTGTCTTGTCTTGTCTGGTCTTGTCTTGTCTTGTCTTGTCATGTCTTGTCTTGTCTTGTTTTGTCTTGTCTTGTATTGTCTTGTTTTCTCATGTAATGTCATGTCGTGTGTTGTGTTGTTTTGTCTTGTCTTGTGTTGTTTTGTCGTGTCATGTCTTGTCGTGTCTTGTCCTGTCCTGTCGTGTGTTGTGTTGTTTTGTCTTGTCTTGTCATGTCATGTCATGTCGTGTCTTGTGTTGCTTTGTCTTGTCTTGTCATGTCGTGTGTTGTGTTGTCTTGTCTTGTCATGTTTCGTCATGTAATGTCATGTCGTGTGTTGTGTTGTCTTGTCTTGTCTTGTCTTGTCTTGTCTTGTTTTGTCTTGTCTTGTCTTGTCTTGTCTTGTCTTATTTTGTCTTGTCTTGTCTTGTCTTGTCATGTTTTGTCATGTAATGTCATGTCGTGTGTTGTGTTGTTTTGTCTTGTCGTGTCTTCTCCTTGTCTTGTCTTGTCATGTCGTGTGTTGTGTTGTTTTGTCTTGTCATGTCTTATTTTGTCTTGTCTTGTCTTGTCTTGTGATGTCATGTCGTGTGTTGTGTTGTTTTGTCTTGTATTGTCTTGTCTTGTCTTGTCATGTCTTATATTGTCTTGTCTTGTCTTGTCTTGTCATGTCATGTCATGTCGTGTGTTGTGTTGTCTTGTCTTGTCTTGTTGTGTATTGTCATGTCTTATATTGTCTTGTCTTGTTTTGTCTTGTCATGTCATGTATTGTCTTGTCTTGTCTTGTCATGTTTCGTCATGTAATGTCATGTCGTGTGTTGTGTTGTCTTGTCTTGTCTTGTCTTGTCTTGTCTTGTTTTGTCTTGTCTTGTCTTGTCTTGTCTTATTTTGTCTTGTCTTGTCTTGTCTTGTCATGTTTTGTCATGTAATGTCATGTCGTGTGTTGTGTTGTTTTGTCTTGTCGTGTCTTCTCCTTGTCTTGTCTTGTCATGTCGTGTGTTGTGTTGTTTTGTCTTGTCATGTCTTATTTTGTCTTGTCTTGTCTTGTCTTGTGATGTCATGTCGTGTGTTGTGTTGTTTTGTCTTGTATTGTCTTGTCTTGTCTTGTCATGTCTTATATTGTCTTGTCTTGTCTTGTCTTGTGTTGTGATGTCATGTCGTGTGTTGTGTTGTTTTGTCTTGTCTTGTCTTGTCCTGTCCTGTCCTGTCTTGTCTTGTCTTGTCTTGTCTTGTCTTGTCTCGTCTTGTCTTGTCTTCTCCTGTCCTGACGTGTGTTGTGTTGTTTTGTCTTGTCTTGTTTTGTCTTGTCTTGCTTTGTCTTGTCATGTCTTATCTTGTCTTGTCTTGTCATGTCATGTCATGTCGTGTGTTGTGTTGTCTTGTTTTGTCTTGTCATGTCATGTCTTGTCTTGTCTTGTCTTGTCTTGTCCTGTCCTGTCGTGTGTTGTGTTGTTTTGTCTTGTCTTGTCTTGTCATGTCATGTCATGTCGTGTCTTGTGTTGCTTTGTCTTGTCTTGTCTTGTCTTGTCTTGTCTTGTCTTGTCATGTCGTGTGTTGTGTTGTTTTGTCTTGTCATGTCTTGTCTTCTCCTGTCCTGACGTGTGTTGTGTTATTTTGTCTTGTCTTGTTTTGTCTTGTCTTGCTTTGTCTTGTCATGTCTTATCTTGTCTTGTCTTGTCATGTCATGTCATGTCGTGTGTTGTGTTGTCTTGTTTTGTCTTGTCATGTCATGTCATGTCTTGTCTTGTCTTGTCTTGTCTTGTCCTGTCCTGTCGTGTGTTGTGTTGTTTTGTCTTGTCTTGTCTTGTCATGTCATGTCATGTCGTGTCTTGTGTTGCTTTGTCTTGTCTTGTCTTGTCTTGTCTTGTCTTGTCATGTCGTGTGTTGTGTTGTTTTGTCTTGTCATGTCTTGTCTTGTCATGTCTTGTTTTGACTTGTCTTGTCTTGTCTTGTCTTGCCTTGTCTTGTCTTGTCTTGTCTTGTCTTGTCTTGTCTTGTCTTGTCTTGTCCTGTCCTGTTCTGTCTTGTCTTGTCATGTCATGTCATGTCATGTCATGTCGTGTGTTGTGTTGTTTTGTCTAGTCTTGTCTTGTCTTGTCCTGTCCTGTCCTGTCCTGTCCTGTCCTGTCTTGTCTTGTCTTGTCTTGTCTTGTCTCGTCTTGTCTTGTCTTGTCTTCTCCTGTCCTGACGTGTGTTGTGTTGTTTTGTCTTGTCTTGTTTTGTCTTGTCTTGCTTTGTCTTGTCATGTCTTATCTTGTCTTGTCTTGTCATGTCGTGTGTTGTGTTGTTTTGTCTTGTCATGTCTTGTCTTGTCATGTCATGTCGTGTCTTGTCTTGTCCTGTCCTTTCCTGTCTTGTCTTGTCTTGGCATGTCATGTCCTGTCATGTCGTGTGTTGTGTTGTTTTGTCTTGTCTTGTATTGTCTTGTTTTCTCATGTAATGTCATGTCGTGTGTTGCGACATGTCATGTCATGTCGTGTCTTGTGTTGCTTTGTCTTGTCTTGTCATGTCATGTCGTGTGTTGTGTTGTTTTGTCTTGTCTTGCATTGTCTTGTCATGTCTTATCTTGTCTTGTCTTGTCATGTCGTGTGTTGTGTTGTTTTGTCTTGTCATGTCTTGTCTTGTCTTGTCTTGTCATGTCTTGTCTTGTCTTGTCTTGTCTTGTCTTGTCTTGTCTTGTCTTGTCTTGTCTTGTCCTGTCCTGTCCTGTCTTGTCTTGTCATGTCATGTCATGTCCTGTCCTGTCGTGTGTTGTGTTGTTTTGTCTTGTCTTGTCTTGTCTTGTCTTGTCTTGTCATGTCTTGTCTTGTCTTGTATTGTCTTGTCTTGTTTTGTTTTGTTTTGTCTTGTCTTGTCATGTCATGTCATGTCGTGTCTTGTGTTGCTTTGTCTTGTCTTGTCTTGTCTTGTCTTGTCTTGTCTTGTCATGTCGTGTGTTGTGTTGTTTTGTCTTGTCTTGTCTTGTCTTGTCTTGTCTTGTCATGTCTTGTCTTGTCTTGTATTGTCTTGTCTTGTTTTGTTTTGTTTTGTCATGTCATGTCATGTCGTGTCTTGTGTTGCTTTGTCTTGTCTTGTCTTGTCTTGTCTTGTCTTGTCATGTCGTGTGTTGTGTTGTTTTGCCTTGTCTTGTATTGTCTTGTCTTGTCTTGTTTTGTCTTGTCTTGTCTTGTCTTGTCTTGTCATGTCATGCCATGTCATACGTGTGTTGTGTTGTTTTGTCTTGTCTTGTCTTGTCTTGTCCTGTCCTATCGTGTGTTGTGTTGTTTTGTCTTGTCTTGTCTTGTCCTGTCCTGTCTTGTCTTGTCTTGTCTTGTCATGTCATGTCATGTCATGTCATGTCGTGTGTTGTGTTGTCTTGTTTTGTCATGTCTTATCTTGTCTTGTCTTGTCATGTCATGTCATGTGTTGTGTTGTGTTGTTTTGTCTTGTCTTGTCTTGTCTTGTCTTGTCTTGTCTTGTCTTGTCTTGTCTTGTCTTGTCTTGTCTTGTCTTGTCTTGTCATGTCTTGTCTTGTCTTGTATTGTCTTGTCTTGTTTTGTTTTGTTTTGTCTTGTCTTGTCATGTCATGTCGTGTGTTGTGTTGTTTTGTCTTGTCTTGTTGTGTATTGTCATGTCTTATATTGTCTTGTCTTGTCTTGTCTTGTCATGTCATGTCGTGTGTTGTGTTGTCTTGTTTTGTCTTGTCATGTCATGTCATGTCTTGTCTTGTCTTGTCTTGTCCTGTCCTGTCGTGTGTTGTGTTGTTTTGTCTTGTCTTGTCTTGTCATGTCATGTCATGTCGTGTCTTGTGTTGCTTTGTCTTGTCTTGTCTTGTCTTGTCTTGTCTTGTCTTGTCATGTCGTGTGTTGTGTTGTTTTGTCTTGTCATGTCTTGTCTTCTCCTGTCCTGACGTGTGTTGTGTTGTTTTGTCTTGTCTTGTTTTGTCTTATCTTGCTTTGTCTTGTCATGTCTTATCTTGTCTTGTCTTGTCATGTCATGTCATGTCGTGTGTTGTGTTGTCTTGTTTTGTCTTGTCATGTCATGTCATGTCTTGTCTTGTCTTGTCTTGTCTTGTCCTGTCCTGTCGTGTGTTGTGTTGTTTTGTCTTGTCTTGTCTTGTCATGTCATGTCATGTCGTGTCTTGTGTTGCTTTGTCTTGTCTTGTCTTGTCTTGTCTTGTCTTGTCATGTCGTGTGTTGTGTTGTTTTGTCTTGTCTTGTCTTGTCATGTCATGTCGTGTGTTGTGTTGTTTTGTCTTGTCTTGTTTTGTCTTGTCATGTCTTGTCTTGACTTGTCTTGTCTTGTCTTGTCTTGTCTTGTCTTGTCTTGTCTTGTCTTGTCTTGTCTTGTCTTGTCTTGTCTTGTCTTGTCTTGTCTTGTCTTGTCTTGTCTTGTCTTGTCTTGTCTTGTCTTGTCTTGTCTTGTCTTGTCTTGTCTTGTCTTGTCTTGTCTTGTCTTGTCTTGTCATGTCTTGTCTTGTCTTGTCTTGTATTGTCTTGTCTTGTCTTGTCTTGTTTTGTCTTGTCTTGTCTTGTCTTGTCTTTTCATGTCATGCCATGTCATACGTGTGTTGTGTTGTTTTGTCTTGTCTTATTTTGTCTTGTCATGTCTTATCTTGTCTTGTCTTGTCTTGTCTTCTATTGTCTTGTCTTTTCTTGTCTTGTCGTGTCTTGTCTTGTCCTGTCCTTTCCTGTCTTGTCTTGTCTTGGCATGTCATGTCCTGTCATGTCGTGTGTTGTGTTGTTTTGTCTTGTCTTGTTTTGTCTTGTCATGTCTTGTCTTGACTTGTCTTGTCTTGTCTTGTCTTGTCTTGTCTTGTCTTGTCTTGTCTTGTCTTGTCTTGTCTTGTCTTGTCTTGTCTTGTCTTGTCTTGTCTTGTCTTGTCTTGTCTTGTCTTGTCTTGTCTTGTCTTGTCTTGTCTTGTCTTGTCTTGTCTTGTCTTGTCTTGTCTTGTCTTGTCATGTCTTGTCTTGTCTTGTCTTGTATTGTCTTGTCTTGTCTTGTCTTGTTTTGTCTTGTCTTGTCTTGTCTTGTCTTGTCATGTCATGCCATGTCATACGTGTGTTGTGTTGTTTTGTCTTGTCTTATTTTGTCTTGTCATGTCTTATCTTGTCTTGTCTTATCTTGTCTTGTCATGTCTTGTCATGTCATGTCATGTCTTGTCTTGTCTTGTCTTGTCTTGTCTTGTCTTGTCTTGTCATGTCTTATATTGTCTTGTCTTGTCTTGTCTTGTCTTGTCTTGTCTTGTCTTGTCTTGTCTTGTCTTGTCTTGTCTTGTCTTGTCTTGTCTTGTCTTGTCTTGTCTTGTCTTGTCTTGTCTTGTCTTGTCTTGTCTTGTCTTGTCTTGTCTTGTCTTGTCTTGTCATGTCATGTCGTATGTTGTGTTGTTTTGTCTTGTGCTGCTTTGTCCTGTCTTGTCTTGTCTTGTCTTGTCATGTCGTGTGTTGTGTTGTTTTGTCTTGTCCTGTTGTGTATTGTCATGTCTTATATTGTCTTGTCTTGTCTTGTCTTGTCTTGTCATGTCATGTCATGTCGTGTGTTGTGTTGTCTTGTTTTGTCTTGTCATGTCATGTCATGTCTTGTCTTGTCTTGTCTTGTCTTGTTTTGTCTTGTCATGACTTGTCTTGTCTTGTCTTGTCTTGTCTTGTCTTGTTTTGTCATGTCTTGTCTTGACTTGTCTTGTCTTGTCTTGTCTTGTCTTGTCTTGTCTTGTCTTGTCTTGTCTTGTCTTGTCTTGTCTTGTCTTGTCTTGTCTTGTCTTGTCTTGTCTTGTCTTGTCTTGTCTTGTCTTGTCTTGTCTTGTCTTGTCTTGTCTTGTCTTGTCTTGTCTTGTCTTGTCTTGTCTTGTCTTGTCTTGTCTTGTCTTGTCTTGTCTTGTCTTGTCTTGTCTTGTCTTGTCTTGTCTTGTCTTGTCTTGTCTTGTCTTGTCTTGTCTTGTCTTGTCTTGTCTTGTCTTGTCTTGTCTTGTCTTGTCTTGTCTTGTCTTGTCTTGTCTTGTCTTGTCTTGTCTTGTCTTGTCTTGTCTTGTCTTGTCTTGTCTTGTCTTGTCTTGTCTTGTCTTGTCTTGTCTTGTCTTGTCTTGTCTTGTTTTGTCTTGTCTTGTCTTGTTTTGTCATGTAATGTCATGTCGTGTGTTGTGTTGTTTTGTCTTGTCTTGCCTTCTCCTTGTCTTGTCTTGTCATGTCGTGTGTTGTGTTGTTTTGCCTTGTCTTGTGATGTCATGTCGTGTGTTGTGTTGTTTTGTCTTGTCTTGTCCTGTCTTGTCTTGTCATGTCATGTCATGTGTTGTGTTGTGTTGTTTTGTCTTGTCTTGTCTTGTCTTGTCTGGTCTTGTCTTGTCTTGTCTTGTCTTGTCTTGTCATGTCTTGTCTTGTCTTGTTTTGTCTTGTCTTGTATTGTCTTGTTTTCTCATGTAATGTCATGTCGTGTGTTGCGACATGTCATGTCATGTCGTGTCTTGTGTTGCTTTGTCTTGTCTTGTCTTGTCATGTCGTGTGTTGTGTTGTTTTGTCTTGTCTTGTTGTGTATTGTCATGTCTTATATTGTCTTGTCTTGTCTTGTCTTGTCAAGTCATGTCATGTCGTGTGTTGTGTTGTTTTGTCTTGTCTTGTTTTGTCTTGTCATGTCATGTCTTGTCTTGTCTTGTCTTGTCTTGTTTTGTCTTGTCATGTCTTGTCTTGTCTTGTCTTGTCTCGTCTTGTCTAGTCTTGTCTTGTCTTGTCTTGTCTTGTCTTGTCTTGTCTTGTCTTGTCTTGTGTTGCTTTGTCTTGTCTTGTCATGTCGTGTGTTGTGTTGTTTTGTCTTGTCTTGTTGTGTATTGTCATGTCTTTTATTGTCTTGTCTTGTCTTGTCATGTCATGTATTGTCATGTCGTGTGTTGTGTTGTTTTGTCTTGTCTTGTCTTCTCCTTGTCTTGTCTAGTCTTGTCTTGTCTTGTCTTGTCTTGTCTTGTCTTGTCATGTCGTGTGTTGTGTTGTTTTGTCTTGTCTTGTTGTGTATTGTCATGTCTTTTATTGTCTTGTCTTGTCATGTCATGTAATGTCATGTCGTGTGTTATGTTGTTTTTTCTTGTCTTGTCTTCTCCTTGTCTTGTCTTGTCTTGTCTTGTCTTGTCTTGTCTTGTCTTGTCTTGTCTTGTCTTGTCTTGTCTTGTCTTGTCTTGTCTTGTCTTGTCTTGTCTTGTCTTGTCTTGTCTTGTCATGTCATGTCGTATGTTGTGTTGTTTTATCTTGTGCTGCTTTGTCCTGTCTTGTCTTGTCTTGTCTTGTCATGTCGTGTGTTGATTTGTTTTGTCTTGTCCTGTTGTGTATTGTCATGTCTTATATTGTCTTGTCTTGTCTTGTCTTGTCTTGTCTTGTCTTGTCATGTCATGTCATGTCGTGTGTTGTGTTGTCTTGTTTTGTCTTGTCATGTCATGTCATGTCATGTCATGTCTTGTTTTGTCTTGTTTTGTCTTGTCATGTCTTGTCTTGTCTTGTCTTGTCTTGTCTTGTTTTGTCTTGTCATGTCTTGTCTTGTCTTGACTTGTCTTGTCTTGTCTTGTCTTGTCTTGTCTTGTCTTGTCTTGTCTTGTCTTGTCTTGTCTTGTCTTGTCTTGTCTTGTCTTGTCTTGTCTTGTCTTGTCTTGTCTTGTCTTGTCTTGTCTTGTCTTGTCTTGTCTTGTCTTGTCTTGTCTTGTCTTGTCTTGTCTTGTCTTGTCTTGTCTTGTCTTGTCTTGTCTTGTCTTGTCTTGTCTTGTCTTGTCTTGTCTTGTCTTGTCTTGTCTTGTCTTGTCTTGTCTTGTCTTGTCTTGTCTTGTCTTGTCTTGTCTTGTCTTGTCTTGTCTTGTCTTGTCTTGTCTTGTCTTGTCTTGTCTTGTCTTGTCTTGTCTTGTCTTGTCTTGTCTTGTCTTGTCTTGTCTTGTCTTGTCTTGTCTTGTCTTGTCTTGTCTTGTCTTGTCTTGTCTTGTCTTGTCTTGTCTTGTCTTGTCTTGTCTTGTCTTGTCTTGTCTTGTCTTGTCTTGTCTTGTCTTGTCTTGTCTTGTCTTGTCTTGTCTTGTCTTGTCTTGTCTTGTCTTGTCTTGTTTTGTCTTGTCTTGTCTTGTTTTGTCATGTAATGTCATGTCGTGTGTTGTGTTGTTTTGTCTTGTCTTGCCTTCTCCTTGTCTTGTCTTGTCATGTCGTGTGTTGTGTTGTTTTGCCTTGTCTTGTCTTGTCTTGTGATGTCATGTCGTGTGTTGTGTTGTTTTGTCTTGTCTTGTCCTGTCTTGTCTTGTCATGTCATGTCATGTGTTGTGTTGTGTTGTTTTGTCTTGTCTTGTCTTGTCTGGTCTTGTCTTGTCTTGTCTTGTCTTGTCTTGTCTTGTCATGTCTTGTCTTGTCTTGTTTTGTCTTGTCTTGTATTGTCTTGTTTTCTCATGTAATGTCATGTCGTGTGTTGCGACATGTCATGTCATGTCGTGTCTTGTGTTGCTTTGTCTTGTCTTGTCTTGTCATGTCGTGTGTTGTGTTGTTTTGTCTTGTCTTGTTGTGTATTGTCATGTCTTATATTGTCTTGTCTTGTCTTGTCTTGTCTTGTCAAGTCATGTCATGTCGTGTGTTGTGTTGTTTTGTCTTGTCTTGTTTTGTCTTGTCATGTCATGTCTTGTCTTGTCTTGTCTTGTCTTGTTTTGTCTTGTCATGTCTTGTCTTGTCTTGTCTTGTCTCGTCTTGTCTAGTCTTGTCTTGTCTTGTCTTGTCTTGTCTTGTCTTGTGTTGCTTTGTCTTGTCTTGTCATGTCGTGTGTTGTGTTGTTTTGTCTTGTCTTGTTGTGTATTGTCATGTCTTTTATTGTCTTGTCTTGTCTTGTCATGTCATGTATTGTCATGTCGTGTGTTGTGTTGTTTTGTCTTGTCTTGTCTTCTCCTTGTCTTGTCTAGTCTTGTCTTGTCTTGTCTTGTCTTGTCATGTCGTGTGTTGTGTTGTTTTGTCTTGTCTTGTTGTGTATTGTCATGTCTTTTATTGTCTTGTCTTGTCTTGTCATGTCATGTAATGTCATGTCGTGTGTTATGTTGTTTTTTCTTGTCTTGTCTTCTCCTTGGCTTGTCTAGTCTTGTCTTGTCTTGTCTTGTCTTGTCTTGTCTTGTCTTGTCTTGTCTTGTCTTGTCTTGTCTTGTCTTGTCTTGTCTTGTCTTGTCTTGTCTTGTCTTGTCTTGTCTTGTCTTGTCTTGTCTTGTCTTGTCTTGTCTTGTCTTGTCTTGTCTTGTCTTGTCTTGTCTTGTCTTGTCTTGTCTTGTCTTGTCTTGTCTTGTCTTGTCTTGTCTTGTCTTGTCATGTCTTATGTTGTCTTGTCTTGTCTTGTCATGTCGTGTGTTGTGTTGTTTTGTCCTGTCTTGTTGTGTATTGTCATGTCTTATATTGTCTTGTCTTGTCTTGTCATGTCATGTCATTTCATGTCGTGTGTTGCGTTGTTTTGTCTTGTCTTGTCTTCTCCTTGTCCTGTCTAGTCTTGTCTGGTCTTGTCTTGTCTTGTCTTGTGTTGCTTTGTCTTGTCTTGTCATGTCATGTGTTGCGTTGTGTTGTTTTGTCTTGTCTTGTTATGTCATGTCATGTCGTGTCTTGTGTTGCTTTGTCTTGTCTTGTCATGTCGTGTGTTGTGTTGTTTTGTCTTGTCATGTCTTATATTGTCTTGTCTTGTCTTGTCTTGTGATGTCATGTCGTGTGTTGTGTTGTTTTGTCTTGTATTGTATTGTCTTGTCTTGTCTAGTCTTGTTTTGTCATGTCTTGTCTTGTCTTGTCTTGTCTTGTCTTGTCTTGTCTTGTCTTGTCTTGTCTTGTCTTGTCTTGTCTTGTCATGTCATGTCATGTCATACGTGTGTTGTGTTGTTTTGTCTTGTCTTATTTTGTCTTGTCATGTCTTATCTTGTCTCGTCTTGTCTTGTCTTGTATTGTCTTGTCTTTTCTTGTCTTGTCTTGTCTTGTCTTGTATTGTCTTGTCGTGTCTTGTCTTGTCTTGTCTTGTCTTGTCTTGTCTTGTCTTGTCTTGTCTTGTCCTGTCCTGTCCTGTCTTGTCTTGTCATGTCATGTCATGTCATGTCATGTCGTGTGTTGTGTTGTTTTGTCTAGTCTTGTCTTGTCTTGTCCTGTCCTGTCCTGTCCTGTCCTGTCTTGTCTTGTCTTGTCTTGTCTCGTCTTGTCTTGTCTTGTCTTCTCCTGTCCTGACGTGTGTTGTGTTGTTTTGTCTTGTCTTGTTTTGTCTTGTCTTGCTTTGTCTTGTCATGTCTTATCTTGTCTTGTCTTGTCTTGTCCTGTCCTGTCGTGTGTTGTGTTGTTTTGTCTTGTCTTGTGTTGTTTTGTCGTGTCATGTCTTGTCTTGTCTTGTCCTGTCCTGTCGTGTGTTGTGTTGTTTTGTCTTGTCTTGTCTTGTCATGTCATGTCATGTCGTGTCTTGTGTTGCTTTGTCTTGTCTTGTCTTGTCTTGTCTTGTCTCGTCTTGTCTTGTCTTGTCTTCTCCTGTCCTGACGTGTGTTGTGTTGTTTTGTCTTGTCTTGTTTTGTCTTGTCTTGCTTTGTCTTGTCATGTCTTATCTTGTCTTGTCTTGTCATGTCGTGTGTTGTGTTGTTTTGTCTTGTCATGTCTTGTCTTGTCTTTTCTTGTCATGTCGTGTGTTGTGTTGTTTTGCCTTGTCTTGTATTGTCTTGTCTTGTCTTGTTTTGTCTTGTCTTGTCTTGTCTTGTCTTGTCTTGTCATGTCATGTCATGTCGTGTGTTGTGTTGTCTTGTTTTGTCTTGTCATGTCATGTCATGTCTTGTCTTGTCTTGTCTTGTCTTGTCCTGTCCTGTCGTGTGTTGTGTTGTTTTGTCTTGTCTTGTCTTGTCATGTCATGTCATGTCGTGTCTTGTGTTGCTTTGTCTTGTCTTGTCTTGTCTTGTCTTGTCTTGTCTTGTCATGTCGTGTGTTGTGTTGTTTTGTCTTGTCATGTCTTGTCTTGTCATGTCATGTCGTGTGTTGTGTTGTTTTGTCTTGTCTTGTTTTGTCTTGTCTTGTCTTGCCTTATCTTGCCTTGTCTTGTCTTGTCTGGTCTTGTCTTGTCTTGTCTTGTCTTGTCTTGTCTTGTCATGTCTTGTCTTGTCTTGTTTTGTCTTGTCTTGTATTGTCTTGTTTTCTCATGTAATGTCATGTCGTGTGTTGCGACATGTCATGTCATGTCGTGTCTTGTGTTGCTTTGTCTTGTCTTGTCATGTCATGTCGTGTGTTGTGTTGTTTTGTCTTGTCTTGCATTGTCTTGTCATGTCTTATCTTGTCTTGTCTTGTCATGTCGTGTGTTGTGTTGTTTTGTCTTGTCATGTCTTGTCTTGTCTTGTCTTGTCATGTCTTGTCTTGTCTTGTCTTGTCTTGTCTTGTCTTGTCTTGTCTTGTCTTGTCTTGTCCTGTCCTGTCCTGTCTTGTCTTGTCATGTCATGTCATGTCCTGTCCTGTCGTGTGTTGTGTTGTTTTGTCTTGTCTTGTGTTGTTTTGTCGTGTCATGTCTTGTCTTGTCTTGTCCTGTCCTGTCGTGTGTTGTGTTGTTTTGTCTTGTCTTGTCTTGTCATGTCATGTCATGTCGTGTCTTGTGTTGCTTTGTCTTGTCTTGTCTTGTCTTGTCTTGTCTTGTCTTGTCTTGTCATGTCGTGTGTTGTGTTGTTTTGCCTTGTCTTGTATTGTCTTGTCTTGTCTTGTTTTGTCTTGTCTTGTCTTGTCTTGTCTTGTCATGTCATGCCATGTCATACGTGTGTTGTGTTGTTTTGTCTTGTCTTGTCTTGTCTTGTCCTGTCCTATCGTGTGTTGTGTTGTTTTGTCTTGTCTTGTCTTGTCCTGTCCTGTCTTGTCTTGTCTTGTCTTGTCATGTCATGTCATGTCATGTCATGTCGTGTGTTGTGTTGTCTTGTTTTGTCATGTCTTATCTTGTCTTGTCTTGTCATGTCATGTCATGTGTTGTGTTGTGTTGTTTTGTCTTGTCTTGTCTTGTCTTGTCTTGTCTTGTCTTGTCTTGTCTTGTCTTGTCTTGTCTTGTCTTGTCTTGTCTTGTCTTGTCTTGTCTTGTCTTGTCTTGTCTTGTCTTGTCTTGTCTTGTCTTGTCTTGTCTTGTCTTGTCTTGTCTTGTCTTGTCTTGTCTTGTCTTGTCTTGTCATGTCATGTCGTATGTTGTGTTGTTTTGTCTTGTGCTGCTTTGTCCTGTCTTGTCTTGTCTTGTCATGTCGTGTGTTGTGTTGTTTTGTCTTGTCCTGTTGTGTATTGTCATGTCTTATATTGTCTTGTCTTGTCTTGTCTTGTCTTGTCTTGTCATGTCATGTCATGTCGTGTGTTGTGTTGTCTTGTTTTGTCTTGTCTTGTCATGTCATGTCATGTCTTGTCTTGTCTTGTCTTGTCTTGTTTTGTCTTGTCATGACTTGTCTTGTCTTGTCTTGTCTTGTCTTGTTTTGTCTTGTCATGTCTTGTCTTGTCTTGTCTTGTCTTGTCTTGTCTTGTCTTGTCTTGTCTTGTCTTGTCTTGTCTTGTCTTGTCTTGTCTTGTCTTGTCTTGTCTTGTCTTGTCTTGTCTTGTCTTGTCTTGTCTTGTCTTGTCTTGTCTTGTCTTGTCTTGTCTTGTCTTGTCTTGTCTTGTCTTGTCTTGTCTTGTCTTGTCTTGTCTTGTCTTGTCTTGTCTTGTCTTGTCTTGTCTTGTCTTGTCTTGTCTTGTCTTGTCTTGTCTTGTCTTGTCTTGTCTTGTCTTGTCTTGTCTTGTCTTGTCTTGTCTTGTCTTGTCTTGTCTTGTCTTGTCTTGTCTTGTCTTGTCTTGTCTTGTCTTGTCTTGTCTTGTCTTGTCTTGTCTTGTCTTGTCTTGTCTTGTCTTGTCTTGTCTTGTCTTGTCTTGTCTTGTCTTGTCTTGTCTTGTCTTGTCTTGTCTTGTCTTGTCTTGTCTTGTCTTGTCTTGTCTTGTCTTGTCTTGTCTTGTCTTGTCTTGTCTTGTCTTGTCTTGTCTTGTCTTGTCTTGTCTTGTCTTGTCTTGTCTTGTCTTGTCTTGTCTTGTCTTGTCTTGTCTTGTCTTGTCTTGTCTTGTCTTGTCTTGTCTTGTCTTGTCTTGTCTTGTCTTGTCTTGTCTTGTCTTGTCTTGTCTTGTCTTGTCTTGTCTTGTCTTGTCTTGTCTTGTCTTGTCTTGTCTTGTCTTGTCTTGTCTTGTCTTGTCTTGTCTTGTCTTGTTTTGTCTTGTCTTGTCTTGTTTTGTCATGTAATGTCATGTCGTGTGTTGTGTTGTTTTGTCTTGTCTTGCCTTCTCCTTGTCTTGTCTTGTCATGTCGTGTGTTGTGTTGTTTTGCCTTGTCTTGTCTTGTCTTGTGATGTCATGTCGTGTGTTGTGTTGTTTTGTCTTGTCTTGTCCTGTCTTGTCTCGTCATGTCATGTCATGTGTTGTGTTGTGTTGTTTTGTCTTGTCTTGTCTTGTCTGGTCTTGTCTTGTCTTGTCTTGTCTTGTCTTGTCATGTCTTGTCTTGTCTTGTTTTGTCTTGTCTTGTATTGTCTTGTTTTCTCATGTAATGTCATGTCGTGTGTTGCGACATGTCATGTCATGTCTTGTCTTGTCTTGTCTTGTCTTGTCTTGTCTTGTCTTGTCTTGTCTTGTCTTGTCTTGTCTTGTCTTGTCTTGTCTTGTCTTGTCTTGTCTTGTTTTGTCTTGTCTTGTCTTGTTTTGTCATGTAATGTCATGTCGTGTGTTGTGTTGTTTTGTCTTGTCTTGCCTTCTCCTTGTCTTGTCTTGTCATGTCGTGTGTTGTGTTGTTTTGCCTTGTCTTGTCTTGTCTTGTGATGTCATGTCGTGTGTTGTGTTGTTTTGTCTTGTCTTGTCCTGTCTTGTCTTGTCTCGTCATGTCATGTCATGTGTTGTGTTGTGTTGTTTTGTCTTGTCTTGTCTTGTCTGGTCTTGTCTTGTCTTGTCTTGTCTTGTCTTGTCATGTCTTGTCTTGTCTTGTTTTGTCTTGTCTTGTATTGTCTTGTTTTCTCATGTAATGTCATGTCGTGTGTTGCGACATGTCATGTCATGTCGTGTCTTGTGTTGCTTTGTCTTGTCTTGTCTTGTCATGTCGTGTGTTGTGTTGTTTTGTCTTGTCTTGTTGTGTATTGTCATGTCTTATATTGTCTTGTCTTGTCTTGTCTTGTCTTGTCTTGTCTTGTCTTGTCAAGTCATGTCATGTCGTGTGTTGTGTTGTTTTGTCTTGTCTTGTTTTGTCTTGTCATGTCATGTCTTGTCTTGTCTTGTCTTGTCTTGTTTTGTCTTGTCATGTCTTGTCTTGTCTTGTCTTGTCTCGTCTTGTCTAGTCATGTCGTGTGTTGTGTTGTTTTGTCTTGTCTTGCCTTCTCCTTGTCTTGTCTTGTCATGTCGTGTGTTGTGTTGTTTTGCCTTGTCTTGTCTTGTCTTGTGATGTCATGTCGTGTGTTGTGTTGTTTTGTCTTGTCTTGTCCTGTCTTGTCTCGTCATGTCATGTCATGTGTTGTGTTGTGTTGTTTTGTCTTGTCTTGTCTTGTCTGGTCTTGTCTTGTCTTGTCTTGTCTTGTCTTGTCATGTCTTGTCTTGTCTTGTTTTGTCTTGTCTTGTATTGTCTTGTTTTCTCATGTAATGTCATGTCGTGTGTTGCGACATGTCATGTCATGTCGTGTCTTGTGTTGCTTTGTCTTGTCTTGTCTTGTCATGTCGTGTGTTGTGTTGTTTTGTCTTGTCTTGTTGTGTATTGTCATGTCTTATATTGTCTTGTCTTGTCTTGTCTTGTCTTGTCTTGTCTTGTCTTGTCTTGTCTTGTCAAGTCATGTCATGTCGTGTGTTGTGTTGTTTTGTCTTGTCTTGTTTTGTCTTGTCATGTCATGTCTTGTCTTGTCTTGTCTTGTCTTGTTTTGTCTTGTCTTGTCTTGTCTTGTCTTGTCTTGTGTTGCTTTAGCTTGTCTTGTCATGTCGTGTGTTGTGTTGTTTTGTCTTGTCTTGTTGTGTATTGTCATGTCTTTTATTGTCTTGTCTTGTCTTGTCATGTCATGTATTGTCATGTCGTGTGTTGTGTTGTTTTGTCTTGTCTTGTCTTCTCCTTGTCTTGTCTAGTCTTGTCTTGTCTTGTCTTGTCTTGTCTTGTCTTGTCTTGTCTTGTCATGTCGTGTGTTGTGTTGTTTTGTCTTGTCTTGTTGTGTATTGTCATGTCTTTTATTGTCTTGTCTTGTCTTGTCATGTCATGTAATGTCATGTCGTGTGTTATGTTGTTTTTTCTTGTCTTGTCTTCTCCTTGTCTTGTCTAGTCTTGTCTTGTCTTGTCTTGTCTTGTCTTGTCTTGTCTTGTCTTGTCTTGTCTTGTCTTGTCTTGTCTTGCCTTGTCTTGTCTTGTCTTGTCTTGTCTTGTCTTGTCTTGTCTTGTCTTGTCTTGTCATGTCTTATGTTGTCTTGTCTTGTCTTGTCATGTCGTGTGTTGTGTTGTTTTGCCCTGTCTTGTTGTGTATTGTCATGTCTTATATTGTCTTGTCTTGTCTTGTCATGTCATGTCATTTCATGTCGTGTGTTGCGTTGTTTTGTCTTGTCTTGTCTTCTCCTTGTCTTGTCTAGTCGTGTCTGGTCTTGTCTTGTCTTGTCTTGTGTTGCTTTGTCTTGTCTTGTCATGTCATGTGTTGCGTTGTGTTGTTTTGTCTTGTCTTGTTATGTCATGTCATGTCGTGTCTTGTGTTGCTTTGTCTTGTCTTGTCATGTCGTGTGTTGTGTTGTTTTGTCTTGTCATGTCTTATATTGTCTTGTCTTGTCTTGTCTTGTGATGTCATGTCGTGTGTTGTGTTGTTTTGTCTTGTATTGTATTGTCTTGTCTTGTCTAGTCTTGTTTTGTCTTGTCTTGTCTTGTCTTGTCTTGTCTTGTCTTGTCTTGTCTTGTCTTGTCTTGTCTTGTCTTGTCTTGTCTTGTCTTGTCTTGTCTTGTCTTGTCATGTCATGTCATGTCATACGTGTGTTGTGTTGTTTTGTCTTGTCTTATTTTGTCTTGTCATGTCTTATCTTGTCTCGTCTTGTCTTGTCTTGTATTGTCTTGTCTTTTCTTGTCTTGTCTTGTCTTGTCTTGTCTTGTCTTGTCGTGTCTTGTCTTGTCTTGTCTTGTCTTGTCTTGTCTTGTCTTGTCTTGTCTTGTCCTGTCCTGTCCTGTCTTGTCTTGTCATGTCATGTCATGTCATGTCATGTCGTGTGTTGTGTTGTTTTGTCTAGTCTTGTCTTGTCTTGTCCTGTCCTGTCCTGTCCTGTCCTGTCCTGTCCTGTCCTGTCTTGTCTTGTCTTGTCTTGTCTCGTCTTGTCTTGTCTTGTCTTCTCCTGTCCTGACGTGTGTTGTGTTGTTTTGTCTTGTCTTGTTTTGTCTTGTCTTGCTTTGTCTTGTCATGTCTTATCTTGTCTTGTCTTGTCTTGTCCTGTCCTGTCGTGTGTTGTGTTGTTTTGTCTTGTCTTGTGTTGTTTTGTCGTGTCATGTCTTGTCCTGTCCTGTCGTGTGTTGTGTTGTTTTGTCTTGTCTTGTCTTGTCATGTCATGTCATGTCGTGTCTTGTGTTGCTTTGTCTTGTCTTGTCTTGTCTTGTCTTGTCTCGTCTTGTCTTGTCTTGTCTTCTCCTGTCCTGACGTGTGTTGTGTTGTTTTGTCTTGTCTTGTTTTGTCTTGTCTTGCTTTGTCTTGTCATGTCTTATCTTGTCTTGTCTTGTCATCTCGTGTGTTGTGTTGTTTTGTCTTGTCATGTCTTGTCTTGTCTTTTCTTGTCATGTCGTGTGTTGTGTTGTTTTGCCTTGTCTTGTATTGTCTTGTCTTGTCTTGTTTTGTCTTGTCTTGTCTTGTCTTGTCATGTCATGTCATGTCGTGTGTTGTGTTGTCTTGTTTTGTCTTGTCATGTCATGTCATGTCTTGTCTTGTCTTGTCTTGTCTTGTCCTGTCCTGTCGTGTGTTGTGTTGTTTTGTCTTGTCTTGTCTTGTCATGTCATGTCATGTCGTGTCTTGTGTTGCTTTGTCTTGTCTTGTCTTGTCTTGTCTTGTCTTGTCATGTCGTGTGTTGTGTTGTTTTGTCTTGTCATGTCTTGTCTTGTCATGTCATGTCGTGTGTTGTGTTGTTTTGTCTTGTCTTGTTTTGTCTTGTCTTGTCTTGCCTTATCTTGCCTTGTCTTGTCTTGTCTGGTCTTGTCTTGTCTTGTCTTGTCTTGTCTTGTCTTGTCATGTCTTGTCTTGTCTTGTTTTGTCTTGTCTTGTATTGTCTTGTTTTCTCATGTAATGTCATGTCGTGTGTTGCGACATGTCATGTCATGTCGTGTCTTGTGTTGCTTTGTCTTGTCTTGTCATGTCATGTCGTGTGTTGTGTTGTTTTGTCTTGTCTTGCATTGTCTTGTCATGTCTTATCTTGTCTTGTCTTGTCATGTCGTGTGTTGTGTTGTTTTGTCTTGTCATGTCTTGTCTTGTCTTGTCTTGTCATGTCTTGTCTTGTCTTGTCTTGTCTTGTCTTGCCTTGTCTTGTCTTGTCCTGTCCTGTCCTGTCTTGTCTTGTCATGTCATGTCATGTCCTGTCCTGTCGTGTGTTGTGTTGTTTTGTCTTGTCTTGTGTTGTTTTGTCGTGTCATGTCTTGTCTTGTCTTGTCCTGTCCTGTCGTGTGTTGTGTTGTTTTGTCTTGTCTTGTCTTGTCATGTCATGTCATGTCGTGTCTTGTGTTGCTTTGTCTTGTCTTGTCTTGTCTTGTCTTGTCATGTCGTGTGTTGTGTTGTTTTGCCTTGTCTTGTATTGTCTTGTCTTGTCTTGTTTTGTCTTGTCTTGTCTTGTCTTGTCTTGTTTTGTCTTGTCATGTCTTGTCTTGTCTTGTCTTGTCTCGTCTTGTCTAGTCATGTCGTGTGTTGTGTTGTCTTGTTTTGTCATGTCTTGTTTTGTCTTGTCATGTCATGTCTTGTCTTGTCTTGTCTTGTCTTGTTTTGTCTTGTCATGTCTTGTCTTGTCTTGTCTTGTCTCGTCTTGTCTAGTCATGTCGTGTGTTGTGTTGTCTTGTTTTGTCATGTCTTATCTTGTCTTGTCTTGTCATGTCATGTCTTGTCTTGTCTTGTCTTGTCTTGTCTTGTCTTGTCTTGTTTTGTCTTGTTTTGTCTTGTCTTGTCATGTCATGTCGTGTGTTGTGTTGTTTTGTCTTGTCTTGTTGTGTATTGTCATGTCTTATATTGTCTTGTCTTGTCTTGTCTTGTCATGTCATGTCGTGTGTTGTGTTGTCTTGTTTTGTCTTGTCATGTCATGTCATGTCTTGTCTTGTCTTGTCTTGTCCTGTCCTGTCGTGTGTTGTGTTGTTTTGTCTTGTCTTGTCTTGCCATGTCATGTCATGTCGTGTCTTGTGTTGCTTTGTCTTGTCTTGTCTTGTCTTGTCTTGTCTTGTCCTGTCCTATCGTGTGTTGTGTTGTTTTGTCTTGTCTTGTCTTGTCTTGTCTTGTCTTGTCTTGTCTTGTCTTGTTTTGTCTTGTCTTGTCTTGTCTTGTCTTGTCTTGTCTTGTCTTGTCTTGTCTTGTCTTGTCTTGTCTTGTCTTGTCATGTCTTGTCTTGTCTTGTATTGTCTTGTCTTGTTTTGTTTTGTTTTGTCTTGTCTTGTCATGTCATGTCGTGTGTTGTGTTGTTTTGTCTTGTCTTGTTGTGTATTGTCATGTCTTATATTGTCTTGTCTTGTCTTGTCTTGTCATGTCATGTCGTGTGTTGTGTTGTCTTGTTTTGTCTTGTCATGTCATGTCATGTCTTGTCTTGTCTTGTCTTGTCCTGTCCTGTCGTGTGTTGTGTTGTTTTGTCTTGTCTTGTCTTGCCATGTCATGTCATGTCGTGTCTTGTGTTGCTTTGTCTTGTCTTGTCTTGTCTTGTCTTGTCTTGTCTTGTCATGTCGTGTGTTGTGTTGTTTTGTCTTGTCATGTCTTGTCTTCTCCTGTCCTGACGTGTGTTGTGTTGTTTTGTCTTGTCTTGTTTTGTCTTGTCTTGCTTTGTCTTGTCATGTCTTATCTTGTCTTGTCTTGTCATGTCATGTCATGTCGTGTGTTGTGTTGTCTTGTTTTGTCTTGTCATGTCGTGTCATGTCTTGTCTTGTCTTGTCTTGTCTTGTCCTGTCCTGTCGTGTGTTGTGTTGTTTTGTCTTGTCTTGTCTTGTCATGTCATGTCATGTCGTGTCTTGTGTTGCTTTGTCTTGTCTTGTCTTGTCTTGTCATGTCGTGTGTTGTGTTGTTTTGTCTTGTCATGTCTTGTCTTGTCATGTCATGTCGTGTGTTGTGTTGTTTTGTCTTGTCTTGTTTTGTCTTGTCATGTCTTGTCTTGACTTGTCTTTTCTTGTCTTGTCTTGTCTTGTCTTGTCTTGTCTTGTCTTGTCTTGTCTTGTCTTGTCTTGTCTTGTCTTGTCTTGTCTTGTCTTGTCTTGTCTTGTCTTGTCATGTCTTGTCTTGTCTTGTCTTGTATTGTCTTGTCTTGTCTTGTTTTGTCTTGTCTTGTCTTGTCTTGTCTTGTCATGTCATGCTATGTCATACGTGTGTTGTGTTGTTTTGTCTTGTCTTATTTTGTCTTGTCATGTCTTATCTTGTCTTGTCTTGTCTTGTCTTCTATTGTCTTGTCTTTTCTTGTCTTGTCGTGTCTTGTCTTGTCCTGTCCTTTCCTGTCTTGTCTTGTCTTGGCATGTCATGTCCTGTCATGTCGTGTGTTGTGTTGTCTTGTCTTGTTTTGTCATGTCTTATCTTGTCTTGTCATGTCTTGTCATGTCATGTCATGTCTTGTCTTGTCTTGTCTTGTCTTGTCTTGTCTTGTCTTGTCTTGTCTTGTCTTGTCATGTCTTATATTGTCTTGTCTTGTCTTGTCTTGTCTTGTCTTGTCTTGTCTTGTCTTGTCTTGTCTTGTCTTGTCTTGTCTTGTCTTGTCTTGTCTTGTCTTGTCTTGTCTTGTCTTGTCTTGTCTTGTCTTGTCTTGTCTTGTCTTGTCTTGTCTTGTCTTGTCTTGTCTTGTCTTGTCTTGTCTTGTCTTGTCTTGTCTTGTCTTGTCTTGTCTTGTCTTGTCTTGTCTTGTCTTGTCTTGTCTTGTCTTGTCATGTCATGTCGTATGTTGTGTTGTTTTGTCTTGTGCTGCTTTGTCCTGTCTTGTCTTGTCTTGTCTTGTCATGTCGTGTGTTGTGTTGTTTTGTCTTGTCCTGTTGTGTATTGTCATGTCTTATATTGTCTTGTCTTGTCTTGTCTTGTCTTGTCTTGTCATGTCATGTCATGTCGTGTGTTGTGTTGTCTTGTTTTGTCTTGTCATGTCATGTCATGTCTTGTCTTGTCTTGTCTTGTCTTGTTTTGTCTTGTCATGACTTGTCTTGTCTTGTCTTGTCTTGTTTTGTCTTGTCATGTCTTGTCTTGTCTTGACTTGTCTTGTCTTGTCTTGTCTTGTCTTGTCTTGTCTTGTCTTGTCTTGTCTTGTCTTGTCTTGTCTTGTCTTGTCTTGTCTTGTCTTGTCTTGTCTTGTCTTGTCTTGTCTCGTCGTGTCTTGTCTTGTCTTGTCTTGTCTTGTCTTGTCTTGTCTTGTCTTGTCTTGTCTTGTCTTGTCTTGTCTTGTCTTGTCTTGTCTTGTCTTGTCTTGTCTTGTCTTGTCTTGTCTTGTCTTGTCTTGTCTTGTCTTGTCTTGTCTTGTCTTGTCTTGTCTTGTCTTGTCTTGTCTTGTCTTGTCTTGTCTTGTCTTGTCTTGTCTTGTCTTGTCTTGTCTTGTCTTGTCTTGTCTTGTCTTGTCTTGTCTTGTCTTGTCTTGTCTTGTCTTGTCTTGTCTTGTCTTGTCTTGTCTTGTCTTGTCTTGTCTTGTCTTGTCTTGTCTTGTCTTGTCTTGTCTTGTCTTGTCTTGTCTTGTCTTGTCTTGTCTTGTCTTGTCTTGTCTTGTCTTGTCTTGTCTTGTCTTGTCTTGTCTTGTCTTGTCTTGTCTTGTCTTGTCTTGTCTTGTCTTGTCTTGTCTTGTCTTGTCTTGTCTTGTCTTGTCTTGTCTTGTCTTGTCTTGTCTTGTCTTGTCTTGTCTTGTCTTGTCTTGTCTTGTCTTGTCTTGTCTTGTCTTGTCTTGTCTTGTCTTGTCTTGTCTTGTCTTGTCTTGTCTTGTCTTGTCTTGTTTTGTCTTGTTTTGTCTTGTCTTGTCTTGTTTTGTCATGTAATGTCATGTCGTGTGTTGTGTTGTTTTGTCTTGTCTTGCCTTCTCCTTGTCTTGTCTTGTCATGTCGTGTGTTGTGTTGTTTTGCCTTGTCTTGTGATGTCATGTCGTGTGTTGTGTTGTTTTGTCTTGTCTTGTCCTGTCTTGTCTTGTCATGTCATGTCATGTGTTGTGTTGTGTTGTTTTGTCTTGTCTTGTCTTGTCTTGTCTGGTCTTGTCTTGTCTTGTCTTGTCTTGTCTTGTCTTGTCATGTCTTGTCTTGTCTTGTTTTGTCTTGTCTTGTATTGTCTTGTTTTCTCATGTAATGTCATGTCGTGTGTTGCGACATGTCATGTCATGTCGTGTCTTGTGTTGCTTTGTCTTGTCTTGTCTTGTCATGTCGTGTGTTGTGTTGTTTTGTCTTGTCCTGTTGTGTATTGTCATGTCTTATATTGTCTTGTCTTGTCTTGTCTTGTCTTGTCTTGTCATGTCATGTCATGTCGTGTGTTGTGTTGTCTTGTTTTGTCTTGTCATGTCATGTCATGTCTTGTCTTGTCTTGTCTTGTCTTGTTTTGTCTTGTCATGACTTGTCTTGTCTTGTCTTGTCTTGTTTTGTCTTGTCATGTCTTGTCTTGTCTTGACTTGTCTTGTCTTGTCTTGTCTTGTCTTGTCTTGTCTTGTCTTGTCTTGTCTTGTCTTGTCTTGTCTTGTCTTGTCTTGTCTTGTCTTGTCTTGTCTTGTCTTGTCTTGTCTCGTCGTGTCTTGTCTTGTCTTGTCTTGTCTTGTCTTGTCTTGTCTTGTCTTGTCTTGTCTTGTCTTGTCTTGTCTTGTCTTGTCTTGTCTTGTCTTGTCTTGTCTTGTCTTGTCTTGTCTTGTCTTGTCTTGTCTTGTCTTGTCTTGTCTTGTCTTGTCTTGTCTTGTCTTGTCTTGTCTTGTCTTGTCTTGTCTTGTCTTGTCTTGTCTTGTCTTGTTTTGTCTTGTCATGTCTTGTCTTGTCTTTTCTTGTCATGTCGTGTGTTGTGTTGTTTTGCCTTGTCTTGTATTGTCTTGTCTTGTCTTGTTTTGTCTTGTCTTGTCTTGTCTTGTCTTGTCTTGTCATGTCATGTCATGTCGTGTGTTGTGTTGTCTTGTTTTGTCTTGTCATGTCATGTCATGTCTTGTCTTGTCTTGTCTTGTCTTGTCCTGTCCTGTCGTGTGTTGTGTTGTTTTGTCTTGTCTTGTCTTGTCATGTCATGTCATGTCGTGTCTTGTGTTGCTTTGTCTTGTCTTGTCTTGTCTTGTCTTGTCTTGTCTTGTCATGTCGTGTGTTGTGTTGTTTTGTCTTGTCATGTCTTGTCTTGTCATGTCATGTCGTGTGTTGTGTTGTTTTGTCTTGTCTTGTTTTGTCTTGTCTTGTCTTGCCTTATCTTGCCTTGTCTTGTCTTGTCTGGTCTTGTCTTGTCTTGTCTTGTCTTGTCTTGTCTTGTCATGTCTTGTCTTGTCTTGTTTTGTCTTGTCTTGTATTGTCTTGTTTTCTCATGTAATGTCATGTCGTGTGTTGCGACATGTCATGTCATGTCGTGTCTTGTGTTGCTTTGTCTTGTCTTGTCATGTCATGTCGTGTGTTGTGTTGTTTTGTCTTGTCTTGCATTGTCTTGTCATGTCTTATCTTGTCTTGTCTTGTCATGTCGTGTGTTGTGTTGTTTTGTCTTGTCATGTCTTGTCTTGTCTTGTCTTGTCATGTCTTGTCTTGTCTTGTCTTGTCTTGTCTTGTCTTGTCTTGTCTTGTCTTGTCTTGTCCTGTCCTGTCCTGTCTTGTCTTGTCATGTCATGTCATGTCCTGTCCTGTCGTGTGTTGTGTTGTTTTGTCTTGTCTTGTGTTGTTTTGTCGTGTCATGTCTTGTCTTGTCTTGTCCTGTCCTGTCGTGTGTTGTGTTGTTTTGTCTTGTCTTGTCTTGTCATGTCATGTCATGTCGTGTCTTGTGTTGCTTTGTCTTGTCTTGTCTTGTCTTGTCTTGTCTTGTCTTGTCTTGTCTTGTCATGTCGTGTGTTGTGTTGTTTTGCCTTGTCTTGTATTGTCTTGTCTTGTCTTGTTTTGTCTTGTCTTGTCTTGTCTTGTCTTGTCATGTCATGCCATGTCATACGTGTGTTGTGTTGTTTTGTCTTGTCTTGTCTTGTCTTGTCCTGTCCTATCGTGTGTTGTGTTGTTTTGTCTTGTCTTGTCTTGTCCTGTCCTGTCTTGTCTTGTCTTGTCTTGTCATGTCATGTCATGTCATGTCATGTCGTGTGTTGTGTTGTCTTGTTTTGTCATGTCTTATCTTGTCTTGTCTTGTCATGTCATGTCATGTGTTGTGTTGTGTTGTTTTGTCTTGTCTTGTCTTGTCTTGTCTTGTCTTGTCTTGTCTTGTCTTGTCTTGTCTTGTCTTGTCTTGTCTTGTCTTGTCTTGTCTTGTCTTGTCTTGTCTTGTCTTGTCTTGTCTTGTCTTGTCTTGTCTTGTCTTGTCTTGTCTTGTCTTGTCTTGTCTTGTCTTGTCATGTCATGTCGTATGTTGTGTTGTTTTGTCTTGTGCTGCTTTGTCCTGTCTTGTCTTGTCTTGTCATGTCATGTCGTGTGTTGTGTTGTCTTGTTTTGTCTTGTCATGTCATGTCATGTCTTGTCTTGTCTTGTCTTGTCCTGTCCTGTCGTGTGTTGTGTTGTTTTGTCTTGTCTTGTCTTGTCATGTCATGTCATGTCGTGTCTTGTGTTGCTTTGTCTTTTCTTGTCTTGTCTTGTCTTGTCTTGTCATGTCGTGTGTTGTGTTGTTTTGTCTTGTCATGTCTTGTCTTGTCATGTCATGTCGTGTGTTGTGTTGTTTTGTCTTGTCTTGTTTTGTCTTGTCATGTCTTGTCTTGACTTGTCTTGTCTTGTCTTGTCTTGTCTTGTCTTGTCTTGTCTTGTCTTGTCTTGTCTTGTCTTGTCTTGTCTTGTCTTGTCTTGTCTTGTCTTGTCTTGTCTTGTCTTGTCTTGTCTTGTCATGTCTTGTCTTGTCTTGTCTTGTATTGTCTTGTCTTGTCTTGTTTTGTCTTGTATTGTCTTGTCTTGTCTTGTCATGTCATGCCATGTCATACGTGTGTTGTGTTGTTTTGTCTTGTCTTATTTTGTCTTGTCATGTCTTATCTTGTCTTGTCTTGTCTTGTCTTCTATTGTCTTGTCTTTTCTTGTCTTGTCGTGTCTTGTCTTGTCCTGTCCTTTCCTGTCTTGTCTTGTCTTGGCATGTCATGTCCTGTCATGTCGTGTGTTGTGTTGTCTTGTCTTGTTTTGTCATGTCTTATCTTGTCTTGTCATGTCTTGTCATGTCATGTCATGTCTTGTCTTGTCTTGTCTTGTCTTGTCTTGTCTTGTCTTGTCTTGTCATGTCTTATATTGTCTTGTCTTGTCTTGTCTTGTCTTGTCTTGTCTTGTCTTGTCTTGTCTTGTCTTGTCTTGTCTTGTCTTGTCTTGTCTTGTCTTGTCTTGTCTTGTCTTGTCTTGTCTTGTCTTGTCTTGTCTTGTCTTGTCTTGTCTTGTCTTGTCTTGTCTTGTCTTGTCTTGTCTTGTCTTGTCATGTCATGTCGTATGTTGTGTTGTTTTGTCTTGTGCTGCTTTGTCCTGTCTTGTCTTGTCTTGTCATGTCGTGTGTTGTGTTGTTTTGTCTTGTCCTGTTGTGTATTGTCATGTCTTATATTGTCTTGTCTTGTCTTGTCTTGTCTTGTCTTGTCATGTCATGTCATGTCGTGTGTTGTGTTGTCTTGTTTTGTCTTGTCTTGTCATGTCATGTCATGTCTTGTCTTGTCTTGTCTTGTCTTGTTTTGTCTTGTCATGACTTGTCTTGTCTTGTCTTGTCTTGTCTTGTTTTGTCTTGTCATGTCTTGTCTTGTCTTGTCTTGTCTTGTCTTGTCTTGTCTTGTCTTGTCTTGTCTTGTCTTGTCTTGTCTTGTCTTGTCTTGTCTTGTCTTGTCTTGTCTTGTCTTGTCTTGTCTTGTCTTGTCTTGTCTTGTCTTGTCTTGTCTTGTCTTGTCTTGTCTTGTCTTGTCTTGTCTTGTCTTGTCTTGTCTTGTCTTGTCTTGTCTTGTCTTGTCTTGTCTTGTCTTGTCTTGTCTTGTCTTGTCTTGTCTTGTCTTGTCTTGTCTTGTCTTGTCTTGTCTTGTCTTGTCTTGTCTTGTCTTGTCTTGTCTTGTCTTGTCTTGTCTTGTCTTGTCTTGTCTTGTCTTGTCTTGTCTTGTCTTGTCTTGTCTTGTCTTGTCTTGTCTTGTCTTGTCTTGTCTTGTCTTGTCTTGTCTTGTCTTGTCTTGTCTTGTCTTGTCTTGTCTTGTCTTGTCTTGTCTTGTCTTGTCTTGTCTTGTCTTGTCTTGTCTTGTCTTGTCTTGTCTTGTCTTGTCTTGTCTTGTCTTGTCTTGTCTTGTCTTGTCTTGTCTTGTCTTGTCTTGTCTTGTCTTGTCTTGTCTTGTCTTGTCTTGTCTTGTCTTGTCTTGTCTTGTCTTGTCTTGTCTTGTCTTGTCTTGTCTTGTCTTGTCTTGTCTTGTCTTGTCTTGTCTTGTCTTGTCTTGTCTTGTCTTGTCTTGTCTTGTCTTGTCTTGTCTTGTCTTGTCTTGTCTTGTCTTGTCTTGTCTTGTCTTGTCTTGTCTTGTCTTGTCTTGTCTTGTCTTGTCTTGTCTTGTCTTGTCTTGTCTTGTCTTGTCTTGTCTTGTCTTGTCTTGTCTTGTCTTGTCTTGTCTTGTCTTGTCTTGTCTTGTCTTGTCTTGTCTTGTCTTGTCTTGTCTTGTCTTGTCTTGTCTTGTCTTGTCTTGTCTTGTCTTGTCTTGTCTTGTCTTGTCTTGTCTTGTCTTGTTTTGTCTTGTCTTGTCTTGTCTTGTCTTGTCTTGTCTTGTCTTGTCTTGTCTTGTCTTGTCTTGTCTTGTCTTGTCTTGTCTTGTCTTGTCTTGTCTTGTCTTGTCTTGTCTTGTCTTGTCTTGTCTTGTCTTGTCTTGTCATGTCGTGTGTTGTGTTGTTTTGCCTTGTCTTGTCTTGTCTTGTGATGTCATGTCGTGTGTTGTGTTGTTTTGTCTTGTCTTGTCCTGTCTTGTCTCGTCATGTCATGTCATGTGTTGTGTTGTGTTGTTTTGTCTTGTCTTGTCTTGTCTGGTCTTGTCTTGTCTTGTCTTGTCTTGTCTTGTCATGTCTTGTCTTGTCTTGTTTTGTCTTGTCTTGTATTGTCTTGTTTTCTCATGTAATGTCATGTCGTGTGTTGCGACATGTCATGTCATGTCTTGTCTTGTCTTGTCTTGTCTTGTCTTGTCTTGTCTTGTCTTGTCTTGTCTTGTCTTGTCTTGTCTTGTCTTGTCTTGTCTTGTCTTGTCTTGTCTTGTTTTGTCTTGTCTTGTCTTGTTTTGTCATGTAATGTCATGTCGTGTGTTGTGTTGTTTTGTCTTGTCTTGCCTTCTCCTTGTCTTGTCTTGTCATGTCGTGTGTTGTGTTGTTTTGCCTTGTCTTGTCTTGTCTTGTGATGTCATGTCGTGTGTTGTGTTGTTTTGTCTTGTCTTGTCCTGTCTTGTCTTGTCTCGTCATGTCATGTCATGTGTTGTGTTGTGTTGTTTTGTCTTGTCTTGTCTTGTCTGGTCTTGTCTTGTCTTGTCTTGTCTTGTCTTGTCATGTCTTGTCTTGTCTTGTTTTGTCTTGTCTTGTATTGTCTTGTTTTCTCATGTAATGTCATGTCGTGTGTTGCGACATGTCATGTCATGTCGTGTCTTGTGTTGCTTTGTCTTGTCTTGTCTTGTCATGTCGTGTGTTGTGTTGTTTTGTCTTGTCTTGTTGTGTATTGTCATGTCTTATATTGTCTTGTCTTGTCTTGTCTTGTCTTGTCTTGTCTTGTCTTGTCAAGTCATGTCATGTCGTGTGTTGTGTTGTTTTGTCTTGTCTTGTTTTGTCTTGTCATGTCATGTCTTGTCTTGTCTTGTCTTGTCTTGTTTTGTCTTGTCATGTCTTGTCTTGTCTTGTCTTGTCTCGTCTTGTCTAGTCATGTCGTGTGTTGTGTTGTTTTGTCTTGTCTTGCCTTCTCCTTGTCTTGTCTTGTCATGTCGTGTGTTGTGTTGTTTTGCCTTGTCTTGTCTTGTCTTGTGATGTCATGTCGTGTGTTGTGTTGTTTTGTCTTGTCTTGTCCTGTCTTGTCTCGTCATGTCATGTCATGTGTTGTGTTGTGTTGTTTTGTCTTGTCTTGTCTTGTCTGGTCTTGTCTTGTCTTGTCTTGTCTTGTCTTGTCATGTCTTGTCTTGTCTTGTTTTGTCTTGTCTTGTATTGTCTTGTTTTCTCATGTAATGTCATGTCGTGTGTTGCGACATGTCATGTCATGTCGTGTCTTGTGTTGCTTTGTCTTGTCTTGTCTTGTCATGTCGTGTGTTGTGTTGTTTTGTCTTGTCTTGTTGTGTATTGTCATGTCTTATATTGTCTTGTCTTGTCTTGTCTTGTCTTGTCTTGTCTTGTCTTGTCTTGTCTTGTCAAGTCATGTCATGTCGTGTGTTGTGTTGTTTTGTCTTGTCTTGTTTTGTCTTGTCATGTCATGTCTTGTCTTGTCTTGTCTTGTCTTGTTTTGTCTTGTCTTGTCTTGTCTTGTCTTGTCTTGTGTTGCTTTAGCTTGTCTTGTCATGTCGTGTGTTGTGTTGTTTTGTCTTGTCTTGTTGTGTATTGTCATGTCTTTTATTGTCTTGTCTTGTCTTGTCATGTCATGTATTGTCATGTCGTGTGTTGTGTTGTTTTGTCTTGTCTTGTCTTCTCCTTGTCTTGTCTAGTCTTGTCTTGTCTTGTCTTGTCTTGTCTTGTCTTGTCATGTCGTGTGTTGTGTTGTTTTGTCTTGTCTTGTTGTGTATTGTCATGTCTTTTATTGTCTTGTCTTGTCTTGTCATGTCATGTAATGTCATGTCGTGTGTTATGTTGTTTTTTCTTGTCTTGTCTTCTCCTTGTCTTGTCTAGTCTTGTCTTGTCTTGTCTTGTCTTGTCTTGTCTTGTCTTGTCTTGTCTTGTCTTGTCTTGTCTTGTCTTGCCTTGTCTTGTCTTGTCTTGTCTTGTCTTGTCTTGTCTTGTCTTGTCTTGTCTTGTCATGTCTTATGTTGTCTTGTCTTGTCTTGTCATGTCGTGTGTTGTGTTGTTTTGCCCTGTCTTGTTGTGTATTGTCATGTCTTATATTGTCTTGTCTTGTCTTGTCATGTCATGTCATTTCATGTCGTGTGTTGCGTTGTTTTGTCTTGTCTTGTCTTCTCCTTGTCTTGTCTAGTCGTGTCTGGTCTTGTCTTGTCTTGTCTTGTGTTGCTTTGTCTTGTCTTGTCATGTCATGTGTTGCGTTGTGTTGTTTTGTCTTGTCTTGTTATGTCATGTCATGTCGTGTCTTGTGTTGCTTTGTCTTGTCTTGTCATGTCGTGTGTTGTGTTGTTTTGTCTTGTCATGTCTTATATTGTCTTGTCTTGTCTTGTCTTGTGATGTCATGTCGTGTGTTGTGTTGTTTTGTCTTGTATTGTATTGTCTTGTCTTGTCTAGTCTTGTTTTGTCTTGTCTTGTCTTGTCTTGTCTTGTCTTGTCTTGTCTTGTCTTGTCTTGTCTTGTCTTGTCTTGTCTTGTCTTGTCTTGTCTTGTCTTGTCTTGTCTTGTCATGTCATGTCATGTCATACGTGTGTTGTGTTGTTTTGTCTTGTCTTATTTTGTCTTGTCATGTCTTATCTTGTCTCGTCTTGTCTTGTCTTGTATTGTCTTGTCTTTTCTTGTCTTGTCTTGTCTTGTCTTGTCTTGTCTTGTCGTGTCTTGTCTTGTCTTGTCTTGTCTTGTCTTGTCTTGTCTTGTCTTGTCTTGTCCTGTCCTGTCCTGTCTTGTCTTGTCATGTCATGTCATGTCATGTCATGTCGTGTGTTGTGTTGTTTTGTCTAGTCTTGTCTTGTCTTGTCCTGTCCTGTCCTGTCCTGTCCTGTCCTGTCCTGTCCTGTCTTGTCTTGTCTTGTCTTGTCTCGTCTTGTCTTGTCTTGTCTTCTCCTGTCCTGACGTGTGTTGTGTTGTTTTGTCTTGTCTTGTTTTGTCTTGTCTTGCTTTGTCTTGTCATGTCTTATCTTGTCTTGTCTTGTCTTGTCCTGTCCTGTCGTGTGTTGTGTTGTTTTGTCTTGTCTTGTGTTGTTTTGTCGTGTCATGTCTTGTCCTGTCCTGTCGTGTGTTGTGTTGTTTTGTCTTGTCTTGTCTTGTCATGTCATGTCATGTCGTGTCTTGTGTTGCTTTGTCTTGTCTTGTCTTGTCTTGTCTTGTCTCGTCTTGTCTTGTCTTGTCTTCTCCTGTCCTGACGTGTGTTGTGTTGTTTTGTCTTGTCTTGTTTTGTCTTGTCTTGCTTTGTCTTGTCATGTCTTATCTTGTCTTGTCTTGTCATCTCGTGTGTTGTGTTGTTTTGTCTTGTCATGTCTTGTCTTGTCTTTTCTTGTCATGTCGTGTGTTGTGTTGTTTTGCCTTGTCTTGTATTGTCTTGTCTTGTCTTGTTTTGTCTTGTCTTGTCTTGTCTTGTCATGTCATGTCATGTCGTGTGTTGTGTTGTCTTGTTTTGTCTTGTCATGTCATGTCATGTCTTGTCTTGTCTTGTCTTGTCTTGTCCTGTCCTGTCGTGTGTTGTGTTGTTTTGTCTTGTCTTGTCTTGTCATGTCATGTCATGTCGTGTCTTGTGTTGCTTTGTCTTGTCTTGTCTTGTCTTGTCTTGTCTTGTCATGTCGTGTGTTGTGTTGTTTTGTCTTGTCATGTCTTGTCTTGTCATGTCATGTCGTGTGTTGTGTTGTTTTGTCTTGTCTTGTTTTGTCTTGTCTTGTCTTGCCTTATCTTGCCTTGTCTTGTCTTGTCTGGTCTTGTCTTGTCTTGTCTTGTCTTGTCTTGTCTTGTCATGTCTTGTCTTGTCTTGTTTTGTCTTGTCTTGTATTGTCTTGTTTTCTCATGTAATGTCATGTCGTGTGTTGCGACATGTCATGTCATGTCGTGTCTTGTGTTGCTTTGTCTTGTCTTGTCATGTCATGTCGTGTGTTGTGTTGTTTTGTCTTGTCTTGCATTGTCTTGTCATGTCTTATCTTGTCTTGTCTTGTCATGTCGTGTGTTGTGTTGTTTTGTCTTGTCATGTCTTGTCTTGTCTTGTCTTGTCATGTCTTGTCTTGTCTTGTCTTGTCTTGTCTTGCCTTGTCTTGTCTTGTCCTGTCCTGTCCTGTCTTGTCTTGTCATGTCATGTCATGTCCTGTCCTGTCGTGTGTTGTGTTGTTTTGTCTTGTCTTGTGTTGTTTTGTCGTGTCATGTCTTGTCTTGTCTTGTCCTGTCCTGTCGTGTGTTGTGTTGTTTTGTCTTGTCTTGTCTTGTCATGTCATGTCATGTCGTGTCTTGTGTTGCTTTGTCTTGTCTTGTCTTGTCTTGTCTTGTCATGTCGTGTGTTGTGTTGTTTTGCCTTGTCTTGTATTGTCTTGTCTTGTCTTGTTTTGTCTTGTCTTGTCTTGTCTTGTCTTGTTTTGTCTTGTCATGTCTTGTCTTGTCTTGTCTTGTCTCGTCTTGTCTAGTCATGTCGTGTGTTGTGTTGTCTTGTTTTGTCATGTCTTGTTTTGTCTTGTCATGTCATGTCTTGTCTTGTCTTGTCTTGTCTTGTTTTGTCTTGTCATGTCTTGTCTTGTCTTGTCTTGTCTCGTCTTGTCTAGTCATGTCGTGTGTTGTGTTGTCTTGTTTTGTCATGTCTTATCTTGTCTTGTCTTGTCATGTCATGTCTTGTCTTGTCTTGTCTTGTCTTGTCTTGTCTTGTCTTGTTTTGTCTTGTTTTGTCTTGTCTTGTCATGTCATGTCGTGTGTTGTGTTGTTTTGTCTTGTCTTGTTGTGTATTGTCATGTCTTATATTGTCTTGTCTTGTCTTGTCTTGTCATGTCATGTCGTGTGTTGTGTTGTCTTGTTTTGTCTTGTCATGTCATGTCATGTCTTGTCTTGTCTTGTCTTGTCCTGTCCTGTCGTGTGTTGTGTTGTTTTGTCTTGTCTTGTCTTGCCATGTCATGTCATGTCGTGTCTTGTGTTGCTTTGTCTTGTCTTGTCTTGTCTTGTCTTGTCTTGTCCTGTCCTATCGTGTGTTGTGTTGTTTTGTCTTGTCTTGTCTTGTCTTGTCTTGTCTTGTCTTGTCTTGTCTTGTTTTGTCTTGTCTTGTCTTGTCTTGTCTTGTCTTGTCTTGTCTTGTCTTGTCTTGTCTTGTCTTGTCTTGTCTTGTCATGTCTTGTCTTGTCTTGTATTGTCTTGTCTTGTTTTGTTTTGTTTTGTCTTGTCTTGTCATGTCATGTCGTGTGTTGTGTTGTTTTGTCTTGTCTTGTTGTGTATTGTCATGTCTTATATTGTCTTGTCTTGTCTTGTCTTGTCATGTCATGTCGTGTGTTGTGTTGTCTTGTTTTGTCTTGTCATGTCATGTCATGTCTTGTCTTGTCTTGTCTTGTCCTGTCCTGTCGTGTGTTGTGTTGTTTTGTCTTGTCTTGTCTTGCCATGTCATGTCATGTCGTGTCTTGTGTTGCTTTGTCTTGTCTTGTCTTGTCTTGTCTTGTCTTGTCTTGTCATGTCGTGTGTTGTGTTGTTTTGTCTTGTCATGTCTTGTCTTCTCCTGTCCTGACGTGTGTTGTGTTGTTTTGTCTTGTCTTGTTTTGTCTTGTCTTGCTTTGTCTTGTCATGTCTTATCTTGTCTTGTCTTGTCATGTCATGTCATGTCGTGTGTTGTGTTGTCTTGTTTTGTCTTGTCATGTCGTGTCATGTCTTGTCTTGTCTTGTCTTGTCTTGTCCTGTCCTGTCGTGTGTTGTGTTGTTTTGTCTTGTCTTGTCTTGTCATGTCATGTCATGTCGTGTCTTGTGTTGCTTTGTCTTGTCTTGTCTTGTCTTGTCATGTCGTGTGTTGTGTTGTTTTGTCTTGTCATGTCTTGTCTTGTCATGTCATGTCGTGTGTTGTGTTGTTTTGTCTTGTCTTGTTTTGTCTTGTCATGTCTTGTCTTGACTTGTCTTTTCTTGTCTTGTCTTGTCTTGTCTTGTCTTGTCTTGTCTTGTCTTGTCTTGTCTTGTCTTGTCTTGTCTTGTCTTGTCTTGTCTTGTCTTGTCTTGTCTTGTCTTGTCTTGTCTTGTCTTGTCTTGTCTTGTCTTGTCTTGTCTTGTCTTGTCTTGTCTTGTCTTGTCTTGTCTTGTCTTGTCTTGTCTTGTCTTGTCATGTCATGTCGTATGTTGTGTTGTTTTGTCTTGTGCTGCTTTGTCCTGTCTTGTCTTGTCTTGTCTTGTCATGTCGTGTGTTGTGTTGTTTTGTCTTGTCCTGTTGTGTATTGTCATGTCTTATATTGTCTTGTCTTGTCTTGTCTTGTCTTGTCTTGTCATGTCATGTCATGTCTTGTCTTGTCTTGTCTTGTCTTGTCTTGTCTTGTCTTGTCTTGTCTTGTCTTGTCTTGTCTTGTCTTGTCTTGTCTTGTCTTGTCTTGTCTTGTCTTGTCTTGTCTTGTCTTGTCTTGTCTTGTCTTGTCTTGTCTTGTCTTGTCTTGTCTTGTCTTGTCTTGTCTTGTCTTGTCTTGTCTTGTCTTGTCTTGTCTTGTCTTGTCTTGTCTTGTCTTGTCTTGTCTTGTCTTGTCTTGTCTTGTCTTGTCTTGTCTTGTCTTGTCTTGTCTTGTCTTGTCGTGTCTTGTCTTGTCTTGTCTTGTCTTGTCTTGTCTTGTCTTGTCTTGTCTTGTCTTGTCTTGTCTTGTCTTGTCTTGTCTTGTCTTGTCTTGTCTTGTCTTGTCTTGTCTTGTCTTGTCTTGTCTTGTCTTGTCTTGTCTTGTCTTGTCTTGTCTTGTCTTGTCTTGTCTTGTCTTGTCTTGTCTTGTCTTGTCTTGTCTTGTCTTGTCTTGTCTTGTCTTGTCTTGTCTTGTCTTGTTTTGTCTTGTTTTGTCTTGTCTTGTCTTGTTTTGTCATGTAATGTCATGTCGTGTGTTGTGTTGTTTTGTCTTGTCTTGCCTTCTCCTTGTCTTGTCTTGTCATGTCGTGTGTTGTGTTGTTTTGCCTTGTCTTGTGATGTCATGTCGTGTGTTGTGTTGTTTTGTCTTGTCTTGTCCTGTCTTGTCTTGTCATGTCATGTCATGTGTTGTGTTGTGTTGTTTTGTCTTGTCTTGTCTTGTCTTGTCTGGTCTTGTCTTGTCTTGTCTTGTCTTGTCTTGTCTTGTCATGTCTTGTCTTGTCTTGTTTTGTCTTGTCTTGTATTGTCTTGTTTTCTCATGTAATGTCATGTCGTGTGTTGCGACATGTCATGTCATGTCGTGTCTTGTGTTGCTTTGTCTTGTCTTGTCTTGTCATGTCGTGTGTTGTGTTGTTTTGTCTTGTCTTGTTGTGTATTGTCATGTCTTATATTGTCTTGTCTTGTCTTGTCTTGTCAAGTCATGTCATGTCGTGTATTGTGTTGTTTTGTCTTGTCTTGTTTTGTCTTGTCATGTCATGTCTTGTCTTGTCTTGTCTTGTCTTGTTTTGTCTTGTCATGTCTTGTCTTGTCTTGTCTTGTCTCGTCTTGTCTAGTCTTGTCTTGTCTTGTCTTGTCTTGTCTTGTCTTGTCTTGTCTTGTCTTGTCTTGTCTTGTCTTGTCTTGTCTTGTGTTGCTTTGTCTTGTCTTGTCATGTCTTGTCTTGTCTTGTCTTGTCTTGTCTTGTCTTGTCTTGTCTTGTCTTGTCTTGTCTTGTCTTGTCTTGTCTTGTCTTGTCTTGTCTTGTCTTGTCTTGTCTTGTCTTGTCTTGTTTTGTCTTGTTTTGTCTTGTCTTGTCTTGTTTTGTCATGTAATGTCATGTCGTGTGTTGTGTTGTTTTGTCTTGTCTTGCCTTCTCCTTGTCTTGTCTTGTCATGTCGTGTGTTGTGTTGTTTTGCCTTGTCTTGTGATGTCATGTCGTGTGTTGTGTTGTTTTGTCTTGTCTTGTCCTGTCTTGTCTTGTCATGTCATGTCATGTGTTGTGTTGTGTTGTTTTGTCTTGTCTTGTCTTGTCTTGTCTGGTCTTGTCTTGTCTTGTCTTGTCTTGTCTTGTCTTGTCATGTCTTGTCTTGTCTTGTTTTGTCTTGTCTTGTATTGTCTTGTTTTCTCATGTAATGTCATGTCGTGTGTTGCGACATGTCATGTCATGTCGTGTCTTGTGTTGCTTTGTCTTGTCTTGTCTTGTCATGTCGTGTGTTGTGTTGTTTTGTCTTGTCTTGTTGTGTATTGTCATGTCTTATATTGTCTTGTCTTGTCTTGTCTTGTCAAGTCATGTCATGTCGTGTATTGTGTTGTTTTGTCTTGTCTTGTTTTGTCTTGTCATGTCATGTCTTGTCTTGTCTTGTCTTGTCTTGTTTTGTCTTGTCATGTCTTGTCTTGTCTTGTCTTGTCTCGTCTTGTCTAGTCTTGTCTTGTCTTGTCTTGTCTTGTCTTGTCTTGTCTTGTCTTGTCTTGTCTTGTCTTGTCTTGTCTTGTGTTGCTTTGTCTTGTCTTGTCATGTCGTGTGTTGTGTTGTTTTGTCTTGTCTTGTTGTGTATTGTCATGTCTTTTATTGTCTTGTCTTGTCTTGTCATGTCATGTATTGTCATGTCGTGTGTTGTGTTGTTTTGTCTTGTCTTGTCTTGTCTTGTCTTGTCTTGTCTTGTCTTGTCTTGTCTTGTCTTGTCTTGTCTTGTCTTGTCTTGTCTTGTCTTGTCTTGTCTTGTCTTGTCTTGTCTTGTCTTGTCTTGTCTTGTCTTGTCTTGTCTTGTCTTGTCTTGTCTTGTCTTGTCTTGTCTTGTCTTGTCTTGTCTTGTCTTGTCTTGTCTTGTCTTGTCTTGTCTTGTCTTGTCTTGTCTTGTCTTGTCTTGTCTTGTCTTGTCTTGTCTTGTCTTGTCTTGTCTTGTCTTGTCTTGTCTTGTCTTGTCTTGTCTTGTCTTGTCTTGTCTTGTCTTGTCTTGTCTTGTCTTGTCTTGTCTTGTCTTGTCTTGTCTTGTCTTGTCTTGTCTTGTCTTGTCTTGTCTTGTCTTGTCTTGTCTTGTCTTGTCTTGTCTTGTCTTGTCTTGTCTTGTCTTGTCTTGTCTTGTCTTGTCTTGTCTTGTCTTGTCTTGTCTTGTCTTGTCTTGTGTTGCTTTGTCTTGTCTTGTCATGTCGTGTGTTGTGTTGTTTTGTCTTGTCTTGTTGTGTATTGTCATGTCTTTTATTGTCTTGTCTTGTCTTGTCATGTCGTGTGTTGTGTTGTTTTGCCTTGTCTTGTGATGTCATGTCGTGTGTTGTGTTGTTTTGTCTTGTCTTGTCCTGTCTTGTCTTGTCATGTCATGTCATGTGTTGTGTTGTGTTGTTTTGTCTTGTCTTGTCTTGTCTTGTCTGGTCTTGTCTTGTCTTGTCTTGTCTTGTCTTGTCATGTCTTGTCTTGTCTTGTTTTGTCTTGTCTTGTATTGTCTTGTTTTCTCATGTAATGTCATGTCGTGTGTTGCGACATGTCATGTCATGTCGTGTCTTGTGTTGCTTTGTCTTGTCTTGTCTTGTCATGTCGTGTGTTGTGTTGTTTTGTCTTGTCTTGTTGTGTATTGTCATGTCTTATATTGTCTTGTCTTGTCTTGTCTTGTCAAGTCATGTCATGTCGTGTGTTGTGTTGTTTTGTCTTGTCTTGTTTTGTCTTGTCATGTCATGTCTTGTCTTGTCTTGTCTTGTCTTGTTTTGTCTTGTCATGTCTTGTCTTGTCTTGTCTTGTCTCGTCTTGTCTAGTCTTGTCTTGTCTTGTCTTGTCTTGTCTTGTCTTGTCTTGTCTTGTGTTGCTTTGTCTTGTCTTGTCATGTCGTGTGTTGTGTTGTTTTGTCTTGTCTTGTTGTGTATTGTCATGTCTTTTATTGTCTTGTCTTGTCTTGTCATGTCGTGTGTTGTGTTGTTTTGTCTTGTCTTGTCTTCTCCTTGTCTTGTCTAGTCTTGTCTTGTCTTGTCTTGTCTTGTCTTGTCTTGTCATGTCGTGTGTTGTGTTGTTTTGTCTTGTCTTGTTGTGTATTGTCATGTCTTTTATTGTCTTGTCTTGTCATGTCATGTAATGTCATGTCGTGTGTTATGTTGTTTTTTCTTGTCTTGTCTTCTCCTTGTCTTGTCTTGTCTTGTCTTGTCTTGTCTTGTCTTGTCTTGTCTTGTCTTGTCTTGTCTTGTCTTGTCTTGTCTTGTCTTGTCTTGTCTTGTCTTGTCTTGTCTTGTCTTGTCATGTCATGTCGTATGTTGTGTTGTTTTGTCTTGTGCTGCTTTGTCCTGTCTTGTCTTGTCTTGTCTTGTCATGTCGTGTGTTGTGTTGTTTTGTCTTGTCCTGTTGTGTATTGTCATGTCTTGTCTTGTCTTGTCATGTCATGTCATGTCGTGTGTTGTGTTGTCTTGTTTTGTCTTGTCATGTCATGTCATGTCTTGTCTTGTCTAGTCTTGTCTTGTTTTGTCTTGTCATGTCTTGTCTTGTCTTGTCTTGTCTTGTCTTGTCTTGTCTTGTTTTGTCTTGTCATGTCTTGTCTTGTCTTGACTTGTCTTGTCTTGTCTTGTCTTGTCTTGTCTTGTCTTGTCTTGTCTTGTCTTGTCTTGTCTTGTCTTGTCTTGTCTTGTCTTGTCTTGTCTTGTCTTGTCTTGTCTTGTCTTGTCTTGTCTTGTCTTGTCTTGTCTTGTCTTGTCTTGTCTTGTCTTGTCTTGTCTTGTCTTGTCTTGTCTTGTCTTGTCTTGTCTTGTCTTGTCTTGTCTTGTCTTGTCTTGTCTTGTCTTGTCTTGTCTTGTCTTGTCTTGTCTTGTCTTGTCTTGTCTTGTCTTGTCTTGTCTTGTCTTGTCTTGTCTTGTCTTGTCTTGTCTTGTCTTGTCTTGTCTTGTCTTGTCTTGTCTTGTCTTGTCTTGTCTTGTCTTGTCTTGTCTTGTCTTGTCTTGTCTTGTCTTGTCTTGTCTTGTCTTGTCTTGTCTTGTCTTGTCTTGTCTTGTCTTGTCTTGTCTTGTCTTGTCTTGTCTTGTCTTGTCTTGTCTTGTCTTGTCTTGTCTTGTCTTGTCTTGTCTTGTCTTGTCTTGTCTTGTCTTGTCTTGTCTTGTCTTGTCTTGTCTTGTCTTGTCTTGTCTTGTCTTGTCTTGTCTTGTCTTGTCTTGTCTTGTCTTGTCTTGTCTTGTCTTGTCTTGTCTTGTCTTGTCTTGTCTTGTCTTGTCTTGTCTTGTCTTGTCTTGTCTTGTCTTGTCTTGTCTTGTCTTGTCTTGTCTTGTCTTGTCTTGTCTTGTCTTGTCTTGTCTTGTCTTGTCTTGTCTTGTCTTGTCTTGTCTTGTCTTGTCTTGTCTTGTCTTGTCTTGTCTTGTCTTGTCTTGTCTTGTCTTGTCTTGTCTTGTCTTGTCTTGTCTTGTCTTGTCTTGTCTTGTCTTGTCTTGTCTTGTCTTGTCTTGTCTTGTCTTGTCTTGTCTTGTCTTGTCTTGTCTTGTCTTGTCTTGTCTTGTCTTGTTTTGTCTTGTTTTGTCTTGTCTTGTCTTGTTTTGTCATGTAATGTCATGTCGTGTGTTGTGTTGTTTTGTCTTGTCTTGCCTTCTCCTTGTCTTGTCTTGTCATGTCGTGTGTTGTGTTGTTTTGCCTTGTCTTGTCTTGTCTTGTGATGTCATGTCGTGTGTTGTGTTGTTTTGTCTTGTCTTGTCCTGTCTTGTCTTGTCATGTCATGTCATGTGTTGTGTTGTGTTGTTTTGTCTTGTCTTGTCTTGTCTGGTCTTGTCTTGTCTTGTCTTGTCTTGTCTTGTCATGTCTTGTCTTGTCTTGTTTTGTCTTGTCTTGTATTGTCTTGTTTTCTCATGTAATGTCATGTCGTGTGTTGCGACATGTCATGTCATGTCGTGTCTTGTGTTGCTTTGTCTTGTCTTGTCTTGTCATGTCGTGTGTTGTGTTGTTTTGTCTTGTCTTGTTGTGTATTGTCATGTCTTATATTGTCTTGTCTTGTCTTGTCTTGTCTTGTCAAGTCATGTCATGTCGTGTGTTGTGTTGTTTTGTCTTGTCTTGTTTTGTCTTGTCATGTCATGTCTTGTCTTGTCTTGTCTTGTCTTGTTTTGTCTTGTCATGTCTTGTCTTGTCTTGTCTTGTCTTGTCTTGTCTAGTCTTGTCTTGTCTTGTCTTGTCTTGTCTTGTCTTGTCTTGTCTTGTCTTGTCTTGTGTTGCTTTGTCTTGTCTTGTCATGTCGTGTGTTGTGTTGTTTTGTCTTGTCTTGTTGTGTATTGTCATGTCTTTTATTGTCTTGTCTTGTCTTGTCATGTCATGTATTGTCATGTCGTGTGTTGTGTTGTTTTGTCTTGTCTTGTCTTCTCCTTGTCTTGTCTAGTCTTGTCTTGTCTTGTCTTGTCTTGTCTTGTCTTGTCATGTCGTGTGTTGTGTTGTTTTGTCTTGTCTTGTTGTGTATTGTCATGTCTTTTATTGTCTTGTCTTGTCATGTCATGTAATGTCATGTCGTGTGTTATGTTGTTTTTTCTTGTCTTGTCTTCTCCTTGTCTTGTCTAGTCTTGTCTTGTCTTGTCTTGTCTTGTCTTGTCTTGTCTTGTCTTGTCTTGTCTTGTCTTGTCTTGTCTTGTCTTGTCTTGTCTTGTCTTGTCTTGTCATGTCTTATGTTGTCTTGTCTTGTCTTGTCATGTCGTGTGTTGTGTTGTTTTGTCCTGTCTTGTTGTGTATTGTCATGTCTTATATTGTCTTGTCTTGTCTTGTCATGTCATGTCATTTCATGTCGTGTGTTGCGTTGTTTTGTCTTGTCTTGTCTTCTCCTTGTCTTGTCTAGTCTTGTCTGGTCTTGTCTTGTCTTGTCTTGTGTTGCTTTGTCTTGTCTTGTCATGTCATGTGTTGCGTTGTGTTGTTTTGTCTTGTCTTGTTATGTCATGTCATGTCGTGTCTTGTGTTGCTTTGTCTTGTCTTGTCATGTCGTGTGTTGTGTTGTTTTGTCTTGTCATGTCTTATATTGTCTTGTCTTGTCTTGTCTTGTGATGTCATGTCGTGTGTTGTGTTGTTTTGTCTTGTATTGTATTGTCTTGTCTTGTCTAGTCTTGTTTTGTCTTGTCTTGTCTTGTCTTGTCTTGTCTTGTCTTGTCTTGTCTTGTCTTGTCATGTCATGTCATGTCATACGTGTGTTGTGTTGTTTTGTCTTGTCTTATTTTGTCTTGTCATGTCTTATCTTGTCTCGTCTTGTCTTGTCTTGTATTGTCTTGTCTTTTCTTGTCTTGTCTTGTCTTGTCTTGTCTTGTCTTGTCGTGTCTTGTCTTGTCTTGTCTTGTCTTGTCTTGTCTTGTCTTGTCTTGTCTTGTCCTGTCCTGTCCTGTCTTGTCTTGTCATGTCATGTCATGTCATGTCATGTCGTGTGTTGTATTGTTTTGTCTAGTCTTGTCTTGTCTTGTCCTGTCCTGTCCTGTCCTGTCCTGTCCTGTCTTGTCTTGTCTTGTCTTGTCTCGTCTTGTCTTGTCTTGTCTTCTCCTGTCCTGACGTGTGTTGTGTTGTTTTGTCTTGTCTTGTTTTGTCTTGTCTTGCTTTGTCTTGTCATGTCTTATCTTGTCTTGTCTTGTCTTGTCCTGTCCTGTCGTGTGTTGTGTTGTTTTGTCTTGTCTTGTGTTGTTTTGTCGTGTCATGTCTTGTCTTGTCTTGTCCTGTCCTGTCGTGTGTTGTGTTGTTTTGTCTTGTCTTGTCTTGTCATGTCATGTCATGTCGTGTCTTGTGTTGCTTTGTCTTGTCTTGTCTTGTCTTGTCTTGTCTTGTCATGTCGTGTGTTGTGTTGTTTTGCCTTGTCTTGTATTGTCTTGTCTTGTCTTGTTTTGTCTTGTCTTGTCTTGTCTTGTCTTGTCATGTCATGCCATGTCATACGTGTGTTGTGTTGTTTTGTCTTGTCATGTCATGTCATGTCATGTCATGTCGTGTGTTGTGTTGTCTTGTTTTGTCATGTCTTATCTTGTCTTGTCTTGTCATGTCATGTCATGTATTGTGTTGTGTTGTTTTGTCTTGTCTTGTCTTGTCTTGTCTTGTCTTGTCTTGTCTTGTCTTGTCTTGTCTTGTCTTGTCTTGTCTTGTCATGTCTTGTCTTGTCTTGTATTGTCTTGTCTTGTTTTGTTTTGTTTTGTCTTGTCTTGTCATGTCATGTCGTGTGTTGTGTTGTTTTGTCTTGTCTTGTTGTGTATTGTCATGTCTTATATTGTCTTGTCTTGTCTTGTCTTGTCATGTCATGTCGTGTGTTATGTTGTTTTGTCTTGTCTTGTCTTCTCCTTGTCTTGTCTAGTCTTGTCTTGTCTTGTTTTGTTTTGTTTTGTTTTGTCTTGTCTTGTCTTGTCATGTCTTATATTGTCTTGTCTTGTCTTGTCTTGTGTTGTGATGTCATGTCGTGTGTTGTGTTGTTTTGTCTTGTCTTGTCTTGTCTTGTCTTGTCTTGTCTTGTCTTGTCTTGTCTTGTCCTGTCCTGTCCTGTCCTGTCCTGTCTTGTCTTGTCTTGTCTTGTCTTGTCTCGTCTTGTCTTGTCTTCTCCTGTCCTGACGTGTGTTGTGTTGTTTTGTCTTGTCTTGTTTTGTCTTGTCTTGCTTTGTCTTGTCATGTCTTATCTTGTCTTGTCTTGTCTTGTCTTGTCCTGTCCTGTCGTGTGTTGTGTTGTTTTGTCTTGTCTTGTGTTGTTTTGTCGTGTCATGTCTTGTCTTGTCTTGTCCTGTCGTGTGTTGTGTTGTTTTGTCTTGTCTTGTCGTGTCTTGTGTTGCTTTGTCTTGTCTTGTCTTGTCATGTCGTGTGTTGTGTTGTTTTGTCTTGTCATGTCTTGTCTTGTCATGTGATGTCATGTCGTGTGTTGTGTTGTTTTGTCTTGTCTTGTTTTGTCTTGTCATGTCTTGTCTTGTCTTGACTTGTCTTGTCTTGTCTTGTCTTGTCTTGTCTTGTCTTGTCTTGTCTTGTCTTGTCTTGTCATGTCTTGTCATGTCTTATATTGTCTTGTCTTGTCTTGTCATGTCGTGTGTTGTGTTGTTTTGTCTTGTCTTGTTGTGTATTGTCATGTCTTATATTGTCTTGTCTTGTCTTGTCATGTCATGTCTTGTCATGTCGTGTGTTGTGTTGTTTTGTCTTGTCTTGTCTTCTCCTTGTCTTGTCTAGTCTTGTCTGGTCTTGTCTTGTCTTGTCTTGTGTTGCTTTGTCTTGTCTTGTCATGTCATGTGTTGCGTTGTGTTGTTTTGTCTTGTCTTGTTATGTCATGTCATGTCGTGTCTTGTGTTGCTTTGTCTTGTCTTGTCATGTCGTGTGTTGTGTTGTTTTGTCTTGTCATGTCTTATATTGTCTTGTCTTGTCTTGTCTTGTGATGTCATGTCGTGTGTTGTGTTGTTTTGTCTTGTCTTGTTATGTCATGTCATGTCGTGTCTTGTGTTGCTTTGTCTTGTCTTGTCATGTCGTGTGTTGTGTTGTTTTGTCTTGTCATGTCTTATATTGTCTTGTCATGTCTTGTCTTGTCTTGTCCTGTCCTGTCGTGTGTTGTGTTGTTTTGTCTTGTCTTGTCTTGTCATGTCATGTCATGTCGTGTCTTGTGTTGCTTTGTCTTGTCTTGTCTTGTCTTGTCTTGTCTTGTCATGTCTTGTCATGTCGTGTGTTGTGTTGTTTTGTCTTGTCATGTCTTGTCTTGTCATGTCATGTCGTGTGTTGTGTTGTTTTGTCTTGTCTTGTTTTGTCTTGTCATGTCTTGTCCTGTCTTGACTTGTCTTGTCTTGTCTTGTCTTGTCTTGTCTTGTCTTGTCTTGTCTTGTCATGTCTTGTCTTGTCTTGCCTTGTATTGTCTTGTCTTGTCTTGTTTTGTCTTGTCTTGTCTTGTCGTGTCTTGTCATGTCATGCCATGTCATACGTGTGTTGTGTTGTTTTGTCTTGTCATGTCTTATCTTGTCTTGTCTTGTCTTGTCTTCTATTGCCTTGTCTTTTCTTGTCTTGTCTTGTCTTGTCTTGTCTTGTCGTGTCTTGTCTTGTCCTGTCCTGTCCTGTCTTGTCTTGTCTTGGCATGTCATGTCCTGTCATGTCGTGTGTTGTGTTGTCTTGTCTTGTTTTGTCATGTCTTATCTTGTCTTGTCATGTCATGTCTTGTCTTGTCTTGTCTTGTCTTGTCTTGTCATGTCTTGTCATGTCGTGTGTTGTGTTGTTTTGTCTTGTCTTGTCTTCTCCTTGTCTTGTCTAGTCTTGTCTGGTCTTGTCTTGTCTTGTCTTGTGTTGCTTTGTCTTGTCTTGTCATGTCATGTGTTGCGTTGTGTTGTTTTGTCTTGTCTTGTTATGTCATGTAATGTCGTGTCTTGTGTTGCTTTGTCTTGTCTTGTCATGTCGTGTGTTGTGTTGTTTTGTCTTGTCATGTCTTATATTGTCTTGTCTTGTCTTGTCTTGTGATGTCATGTCGTGTGTTGTGTTGTTTTGTCTTGTCTTGTCTAGTCTTGTTTTGTCTTGTCTTGTCTAGTCTTGTCTTGTCATGTCATGTCATGTCATACGTGTGTTGTGTTGTTTTGTCTTGTCTTATTTTGTCTTGTCATGTCTTATCTTGTCTCGTCTTGTCTTGTCTTGTATTGTCTTGTCTTTTCTTGTCATGTCTTATCTTGTCTTGTCTTGTCTTGTCCTGTCCTGTCGTGTGTTGTGTTGTTTTGTCTTGTCTGGTGTTGTTTTGTCGTGTCATGTCTTGTCTTGTCTTGTCCTGTCCTGTCGTGTGTTGTGTTGTTTTGTCTTGTCTTGTCATGTCATGTCATGTCGTGTCTTGTGTTGCTTTGTCTTGTCTTGTCTTGTCTTGTCTTGTCATGTCTTGTCATGTCGTGTGTTGTGTTGTTTTGTCTTGTCATGTCTTGTCTTGTCATGTCATGTCGTGTGTTGTGTTGTTTTGTCTTGTCTTGTTTTGTCTTGTCATGTCTTGTCTTGTCTTGACTTGTCTTGTCTTGTCTTGTCTTGTCTTGTCTTGTCTTGTCTTGTCTTGTCTTGTCTTGTCTTGTCTTGTCTTGTCTTGTCTTGTCATGTCTTGTCTTGTCTTGTCTTGTATTGTCTTGTCTTGTCTTGTTTTGTCTTGTCTTGTCTTGTCGTGTCTTGTCATGTCATGCCATGTCATACGTGTGTTGTGTTGTTTTGTCTTGTCATGTCTTATCTTGTCTTGTCTTGTCTTGTCTTCTATTGTCTTGTCTTTTCTTGTCTTGTCTTGTCGTGTCTTGTCTTGTCCTGTCCTGTCCTGTCTTGTCTTGTCTTGGCATGTCATGTCCTGTCATGTCGTGTGTTGTGTTGTCTTGTCTCGTTTTGTCATGTCTTATCTTGTCTTGTCATGTCATGTCTTGTCTTGTCTTGTCTTGTCTTGTCCTGTCTTGTCTTGTCTTGTCTTGTCTTGTCATGTCTTGTCTTGTCTTGTATTGTCTTGTCTTGTTTTGTTTTGTTTTGTCTTGTCTTGTCATGTCATGTCGTGTGTTGTGTTGTTTTGTCTTGTCTTGTTGTGTATTGTCATGTCTTATATTGTCTTGTCTTGTCTTGTCTTGTCATGTCATGTCGTGTGTTATGTTGTTTTGTCTTGTCTTGTCTTCTCCTTGTCTTGTCTAGTCTCGTCTTGTCTTGTTTTGTTTTGTTTTGTCTTGTCTTGTCTTGTCATGTCTTATATTGTCTTGTCTTGTCTTGTGTTGTGATGTCATGTCGTGTGTTGTGTTGTTTTGTCTTGTCTTGTCTTGTCTTGTCTTGTCTTGTCTTGTCTTGTCTTGTCTTGTCCTGTCCTGTCCTGTCCTGTCCTGTCTTGTCTTGTCTTGTCTTGTCTTGTCTTGTCTCGTCTTGTCTTGTCTTCTCCTGTCCTGACGTGTGTTGTGTTGTTTTGTCTTGTCTTGTTTTGTCTTGTCTTGCTTTGTCTTGTCATGTCTTATCTTGTCTTGTCTTGTCTTGTCTTGTCCTGTCCTGTCGTGTGTTGTGTTGTTTTGTCTTGTCTTGTGTTGTTTTGTCGTGTCATGTCTTGTCTTGTCTTGTCCTGTCGGGTGTTGTGTTGTTTTGTCTTGTCTTGTCGTGTCTTGTGTTGCTTTGTCTTGTCTTGTCTTGTCATGTCGTGTGTTGTGTTGTTTTGTCTTGTCATGTCTTGTCTTGTCATGTGATGTCATGTCGTGTGTTGTGTTGTTTTGTCTTGTCTTGTTTTGTCTTGTCATGTCTTGTCTTGTCTTGACTTGTCTTGTCTTGTCTTGTCTTGTCTTGTCTTGTCTTGTCTTGTCTTGTCTTGTCTTGTCATGTCTTGTCATGTCTTATATTGTCTTGTCTTGTCTTGTCATGTCGTGTGTTGTGTTGTTTTGTCTTGTCTTGTTGTGTATTGTCATGTCTTATATTGTCTTGTCTTGTCTTGTCATGTCATGTCTTGTCATGTCGTGTGTTGTGTTGTTTTGTCTTGTCTTGTTGTGTATTGTCATGTCTTGTCTTGTCTTGACTTGTCTTGTCTTGTCTTGTCTTGTCTTGTCTTGTCTTGTCTTGTCTTGTCTTGTCTTGTCTTGTCTTGTCTTGTCTTGTCATGTCTTGTCTTGTCTTGTCTTGTATTGTCTTGTCTTGTCTTGTTTTGTCTTGTCTTGTCTTGTCGTGTCTTGTCATGTCTTGTCTTGTCTTGTCTTGTCTTGTCTTGTCTTGTCATGTCTTGTCTTGTCTTGTCTTGTCTTGTCTTGTCTTGTCTTGTCTTGTCTTGTCTTGTCTTGTCTTGTCTTGTCTTGTCTTGTCTTGTCTTGTCTTGTCTTGTCTTGTCTTGTCTTGTCTTGTCTTGTCTTGTCTTGTCTTGTCTTGTCTTGTCTTGTCTTGTCTTGTCTTGTCTTGTCTTGTTTTGTCTTGTCTTGTCTTGTTTTGTCATGTAATGTCATGTCGTGTGTTGTGTTGTTTTGTCTTGTCTTGCCTTCTCCTTGTCTTGTCTTGTCATGTCGTGTTGTGTGTTGTTTTGCCTTGTCTTGTGATGTCTTATCTTGTCTTGTCTTGTCTTGTCATGTCATGTCATGTGTTGTGTTGTGTTGTTTTGTCTTGTCTTGTATTGTCTTGTCTTGTCTTGTTTTGTCTTGTCTTGTCTTGTCGTGTCTTGTCATGTCTTGTCTTGTCTTGTCTTGTCTTGTCTTGTCTTGTCTTGTCATGTCATGTCTTGTCATGTCGTGTGTTGTGTTGTTTTGTCTTGTCTTGTCTTGTCTTGTCTTGTCATGTCATGTCTTGTCATGTCGTGTGTTGTGTTGTTTTGTCTTGTCTTGTTGTGTATTGTCTTGTCTTGTCTTGTCTTGTCTTGTCTTGTCTTGTCTTGTCTTGTCATGTCTTGTCTTGTCTTGTCTTGTATTGTCTTGTCTTGTCTTGTTTTGTCTTGTCTTGTCTTGTCGTGTCTTGTCATGTCTTGTCTTGTCTTGTCTTGTCTTGTCTTGTCTTGTCTTGTCATGTCATGTCTTGTCATGTCGTGTGTTGTGTTGTTTTGTCTTGTCTTGTTGTGTATTGTCATGTCTTGTCTTGTCTTGACTTGTCTTGTCTTGTCTTGTCTTGTCTTGTCTTGTCTTGTCTTGTCTTGTCTTGTCTTGTCTTGTCTTGTCTTGTCTTGTCATGTCTTGTCTTGTCTTGTCTTGTATTGTCTTGTCTTGTCTTGTTTTGTCTTGTCTTGTCTTGTCGTGTCTTGTCATGTCTTGTCTTGTCTTGTCTTGTCTTGTCTTGTCTTGTCATGTCTTGTCTTGTCTTGTCTTGTCTTGTCTTGTCTTGTCTTGTCTTGTCTTGTCTTGTCTTGTCTTGTCTTGTCTTGTCTTGTCTTGTCTTGTCTTGTCTTGTCTTGTCTTGTCTTGTCTTGTCTTGTCTTGTCTTGTCTTGTCTTGTCTTGTCTTGTCTTGTCTTGTCTTGTCTTGTCTTCTCCTTGTCTTGTCTTGTCTTGTCTTGTCTTGTCTTGTCTTGTCTTGTCTTGTCTTGTCTTGTCTTGTCTTGTCTTGTCTTGTCTTGTCATGTCATGTCGTATGTTGTGTTGTTTTGTCTTGTGCTGCTTTGTCCTGTCTTGTCTTGTCTTGTCTTGTCATGTCGTGTGTTGTGTTGTTTTGTCTTGTCCTGTTGTGTATTGTCATGTCTTATATTGTCTTGTCTTGTCTTGTCTTGTCTTGTCTTGTCATGTCATGTCATGTCGTGTGTTGTGTTGTCTTGTTTTGTCTTGTCATGTCATGTCATGTCTTGTCTTGTCTTGTCTTGTCTTGTCTTGTCTTGTCTTGTCTTGTCTTGTCTTGTCTTGTCTTGTCTTGTCTTGTCTTGTCTTGTCTTGTCTTGTCTTGTCTTGTCTTGTCTTGTCTTGTCTTGTCTTGTCTTGTCTTGTCTTGTCTTGTCTTGTCTTGTCTTGTCTTGTCTTGTCTTGTCTTGTCTTGTCTTGTCTTGTCTTGTCTTGTCTTGTCTTGTCTTGTCTTGTCTTGTCTTGTCTTGTCTTGTCTTGTCTTGTCTTGTCTTGTCTTGTCTTGTCTTGTCTTGTCTTGTCTTGTCTTGTCTTGTCTTGTCTTGTCTTGTTTTGTCTTGTCTTGTCTTGTTTTGTCATGTAATGTCATGTCGTGTGTTGTGTTGTTTTGTCTTGTCTTGCCTTCTCCTTGTCTTGTCTTGTCATGTCGTGTGTTGTGTTGTTTTGCCTTGTCTTGTGATGTCATGTCGTGTGTTGTGTTGTTTTGTCTTGTCTTGTCCTGTCTTGTCTTGTCATGTCATGTCATGTGTTGTGTTGTGTTGTTTTGTCTTGTCTTGTCTTGTCTTGTCTGGTCTTGTCTTGTCTTGTCTTGTCTTGTCTTGTCATGTCTTGTCTTGTCTTGTTTTGTCTTGTCTTGTATTGTCTTGTTTTCTCATGTAATGTCATGTCGTGTGTTGCGACATGTCATGTCATGTCGTGTCTTGTGTTGCTTTGTCTTGTCTTGTCTTGTCATGTCGTGTGTTGTGTTGTTTTGTCTTGTCTTGTTGTGTATTGTCATGTCTTATATTGTCTTGTCTTGTCTTGTCTTGTCAAGTCATGTCATGTCGTGTGTTGTGTTGTTTTGTCTTGTCTTGTTTTGTCTTGTCATGTCATGTCTTGTCTTGTCTTGTCTTGTCTTGTTTTGTCTTGTCATGTCTTGTCTTGTCTTGTCTTGTCTCGTCTTGTCTAGTCTTGTCTTGTCTTGTCTTGTCTTGTCTTGTCTTGTCTTGTCTTGTCTTGTCTTGTGTTGCTTTGTCTTGTCTTGTCATGTCGTGTGTTGTGTTGTTTTGTCTTGTCTTGTTGTGTATTGTCATGTCTTTTATTGTCTTGTCTTGTCTTGTCATGTCGTGTGTTGTGTTGTTTTGTCTTGTCTTGTCTTCTCCTTGTCTTGTCTAGTCTTGTCTTGTCTTGTCTTGTCTTGTCTTGTCTTGTCATGTCGTGTGTTGTGTTGTTTTGTCTTGTCTTGTTGTGTATTGTCATGTCTTTTATTGTCTTGTCTTGTCATGTCATGTAATGTCATGTCGTGTGTTATGTTGTTTTTTCTTGTCTTGTCTTCTCCTTGTCTTGTCTTGTCTTGTCTTGTCTTGTCTTGTCTTGTCATGTCATGTCGTATGTTGTGTTGTTTTGTCTTGTGCTGCTTTGTCCTGTCTTGTCTTGTCTTGTCTTGTCATGTCGTGTGTTGTGTTGTTTTGTCTTGTCCTGTTGTGTATTGTCATGTCTTATATTGTCTTGTCTTGTCTTGTCTTGTCTTGTCTTGTCATGTCATGTCATGTCGTGTGTTGTGTTGTCTTGTTTTGTCTTGTCATGTCATGTCATGTCTTGTCTTGTCTTGTCTTGTCTTGTTTTGTCTTGTCATGTCTTGTCTTGTCTTGTCTTGTCTTGTCTTGTCTTGTCTTGTTTTGTCTTGTCATGTCTTGTCTTGTCTTGACTTGTCTTGTCTTGTCTTGTCTTGTCTTGTCTTGTCTTGTCTTGTCTTGTCTTGTCTTGTCTTGTCTTGTCTTGTCTTGTCTTGTCTTGTCTTGTCTTGTCTTGTCTTGTCTTGTCTTGTCTTGTCTTGTCTTGTCTTGTCTTGTCTTGTCTTGTCTTGTCTTGTCTTGTCTTGTCTTGTCTTGTCTTGTCTTGTCTTGTCTTGTCTTGTCTTGTCTTGTCTTGTCTTGTCTTGTCTTGTCTTGTCTTGTCTTGTCTTGTCTTGTCTTGTCTTGTCTTGTCTTGTCTTGTCTTGTCTTGTCTTGTCTTGTCTTGTCTTGTCTTGTCTTGTCTTGTCTTGTCTTGTCTTGTCTTGTCTTGTCTTGTCTTGTCTTGTCTTGTCTTGTCTTGTCTTGTCTTGTCTTGTCTTGTCTTGTCTTGTCTTGTCTTGTCTTGTCTTGTCTTGTCTTGTCTTGTCTTGTCTTGTCTTGTCTTGTCTTGTCTTGTCTTGTCTTGTCTTGTCTTGTCTTGTCTTGTCTTGTCTTGTCTTGTCTTGTCTTGTCTTGTCTTGTCTTGTCTTGTCTTGTCTTGTCTTGCCTTGTCTTGTCTTGTCTTGTCTTGTCTTGTCTTGTCTTGTTTTGTCTTGTCTTGTCTTGTTTTGTCATGTAATGTCATGTCGTGTGTTGTGTTGTTTTGTCTTGTCTTGCCTTCTCCTTGTCTTGTCTTGTCATGTCGTGTGTTGTGTTGTTTTGCCTTGTCTTGTCTTGTCTTGTGATGTCATGTCGTGTGTTGTGTTGTTTTGTCTTGTCTTGTCCTGTCTTGTCTTGTCATGTCATGTCATGTGTTGTGTTGTGTTGTTTTGTCTTGTCTTGTCTTGTCTGGTCTTGTCTTGTCTTGTCTTGTCTTGTCTTGTCATGTCTTGTCTTGTCTTGTTTTGTCTTGTCTTGTATTGTCTTGTTTTCTCATGTAATGTCATGTCGTGTGTTACGACATGTCATGTCATGTCGTGTCTTGTGTTGCTTTGTCTTGTCTTGTCTTGTCATGTCGTGTGTTGTGTTGTTTTGTCTTGTCTTGTTGTGTATTGTCATGTCTTATATTGTCTTGTCTTGTCTTGTCTTGTCTTGTCAAGTCATGTCATGTCGTGTGTTGTGTTGTTTTGTCTTGTCTTGTTTTGTCTTGTCATGTCATGTCTTGTCTTGTCTTGTTTTGTCTTGTCATGTCTTGTCTTGTCTTGTCTTGTCTTGTCTTGTCTAGTCTTGTCTTGTCTTGTCTTGTCTTGTCTTGTCTTGTCTTGTCTTGTCTTGTGTTGCTTTGTCTTGTCTTGTCATGTCGTGTGTTGTGTTGTTTTGTCTTGTCTTGTTGTGTATTGTCATGTCTTTTATTGTCTTGTCTTGTCTTGTCATGTCATGTATTGTCATGTCGTGTGTTGTGTTGTTTTGTCTTGTCTTGTCTTCTCCTTGTCTTGTCTAGTCTTGTCTTGTCTTGTCTTGTCTTGTCTTGTCTTGTCATGTCGTGTGTTGTGTTGTTTTGTCTTGTCTTGTTGTGTATTGTCATGTCTTTTATTGTCTTGTCTTGTCATGTCATGTAATGTCATGTCGTGTGTTATGTTGTTTTTTCTTGTCTTGTCTTCTCCTTGTCTTGTCTAGTCTTGTCTTGTCTGGTCTTGTCTTGTCTTGTCTTGTCTTGTCTTGTCTTGTCTTGTCTTGTCTTGTCTTGTCTTGTCTTGTCTTGTCTTGTCTTGTCTTGTCTTGTCTTGTCTTGTCTTGTCATGTCTTATGTTGTCTTGTCTTGTCTTGTCATGTCGTGTGTTGTGTTGTTTTGTCCTGTCTTGTTGTGTATTGTCATGTCTTATATTGTCTTGTCTTGTCTTGTCATGTCATGTCATTTCATGTCGTGTGTTGCGTTGTTTTGTCTTGTCTTGTCTTCTCCTTGTCTTGTCTAGTCTTGTCTGGTCTTGTCTTGTCTTGTCTTGTGTTGCTTTGTCTTGTCTTGTCATGTCATGTGTTGCGTTGTGTTGTTTTGTCTTGTCTTGTTATGTCATGTCATGTCGTGTCTTGTGTTGCTTTGTCTTGTCTTGTCATGTCGTGTGTTGTGTTGTTTTGTCTTGTCATGTCTTATATTGTCTTGTCTTGTCTTGTCTTGTGATGTCATGTCGTGTGTTGTGTTGTTTTGTCTTGTATTGTATTGTCTTGTCTTGTCTAGTCTTGTTTTGTCTTGTCTTGTCTTGTCTTGTCTTGTCTTGTCTTGTCTTGTCTTGTCTTGTCTTGTCTTGTCTTGTCTTGTCTTGTCTTGTCATGTCATGTCATGTCATACGTGTGTTGTGTTGTTTTGTCTTGTCTTATTTTGTCTTGTCATGTCTTATCTTGTCTCGTCTTTTCTTGTCTTGTATTGTCTTGTCTTTTCTTGTCTTGTCTTGTCTTGTCTTGTCTTGTCTTGTCGTGTCTTGTCTTGTCTTGTCTTGTCTTGTCTTGTCTTGTCTTGTCTTGTCTTGTCCTGTCCTGTCCTGTCTTGTCTTGTCATGTCATGTCATGTCATGTCATGTCGTGTGTTGTATTGTTTTGTCTAGTCTTGTCTTGTCTTGTCCTGTCCTGTCCTGTCCTGTCCTGTCCTGTCTTGTCTTGTCTTGTCTTGTCTCGTCTTGTCTTGTCTTGTCTTCTCCTGTCCTGACGTGTGTTGTGTTGTTTTGTCTTGTCTTGTTTTGTCTTGTCTTGCTTTGTCTTGTCATGTCTTATCTTGTCTTGTCTTGTCTTGTCCTGTCCTGTCGTGTGTTGTGTTGTTTTGTCTTGTCTTGTGTTGTTTTGTCGTGTCATGTCTTGTCTTGTCTTGTCCTGTCCTGTCGTGTGTTGTGTTGTTTTGTCTTGTCTTGTCTTGTCATGTCATGTCATGTCGTGTCTTGTGTTGCTTTGTCTTGTCTTGTCTTGTCTTGTCTTGTCTTGTCATGTCGTGTGTTGTGTTGTTTTGCCTTGTCTTGTATTGTCTTGTCTTGTCTTGTTTTGTCTTGTCTCGTCTTGTCATGTCTTGTCATGTCATGCCATGTCATACGTGTGTTGTGTTGTTTTGTCTTGTCTTGTCTTGTCTTGTTTTGTTTTGTTTTGTTTTGTCTTGTCTTGTCTTGTCATGTCTTATATTGTCTTGTCTTGTCTTGTCCTGTGTTGTGATGTCATGTCGTGTGTTGTGTTGTTTTGTCTTGTCTTGTCTTGTCTTGTCTTGTCTTGTCTTGTCTTGTCTTGTCTTGTCCTGTCCTGTCCTGTCCTGTCCTGTCTTGTCTTGTCTTGTCTTGTCTTGTCTCGTCTTGTCTTGTCTTCTCCTGTCCTGACGTGTGTTGTGTTGTTTTGTCTTGTCTTGTTTTGTCTTGTCTTGCTTTGTCTTGTCATGTCTTATCTTGTCTTGTCTTGTCTTGTCTTGTCCTGTCCTGTCGTGTGTTGTGTTGTTTTGTCTTGTCTTGTGTTGTTTTGTCGTGTCATGTCTTGTCTTGTCTTGTCCTGTCGTGTGTTGTGTTGTTTTGTCTTGTCTTGTCGTGTCTTGTGTTGCTTTGTCTTGTCTTGTCTTGTCATGTCGTGTGTTGTGTTGTTTTGTCTTGTCATGTCTTGTCTTGTCATGTGATGTCATGTCGTGTGTTGTGTTGTTTTGTCTTGTCTTGTTTTGTCTTGTCATGTCTTGTCTTGTCTTGACTTGTCTTGTCTTGTCTTGTCTTGTCTTGTCTTGTCTTGTCTTGTCTTGTCTTGTCTTGTCTTGTCTTGTCTTGTCATGTCTTGTCATGTCTTATATTGTCTTGTCTTGTCTTGTCATGTCGTGTGTTGTGTTGTTTTGTCTTGTCTTGTTGTGTATTGTCATGTCTTATATTGTCTTGTCTTGTCTTGTCATGTCATGTCTTGTCATGTCGTGTGTTGTGTTGTTTTGTCTTGTCTTGTCTTCTCCTTGTCTTGTCTAGTCTTGTCTGGTCTTGTCTTGTCTTGTCTTGTGTTGCTTTGTCTTGTCTTGTCATGTCATGTGTTGCGTTGTGTTGTTTTGTCTTGTCTTGTTATGTCATGTCATGTCGTGTCTTGTGTTGCTTTGTCTTGTCTTGTCATGTCGTGTGTTGTGTTGTTTTGTCTTGTCATGTCTTATATTGTCTTGTCTTGTCTTGTCTTGTGATGTCATGTCGTGTGTTGTGTTGTTTTGTCTTGTCTTGTTATGTCATGTCATGTCGTGTCTTGTGTTGCTTTGTCTTGTCTTGTCATGTCGTGTGTTGTGTTGTTTTGTCTTGTCATGTCTTATATTGTCTTGTCTTGTCTTGTCTTGTGATGTCATGTCGTGTGTTGTGTTGTTTTGTCTTGTCTTGTATTGTCTTGTCTTTTCTTGTCATGTCTTATCTTGTCTTGTCATGTCTTATCTTGTCTCGTCTTTTCTTGTCTTGTATTGTCTTGTCTTTTCTTGTCTTGTCTTGTCTTGTCTTGTCTTGTCTTGTCGTGTCTTGTCTTGTCTTGTCTTGTCTTGTCTTGTCTTGTCTTGTCTTGTCTTGTCTTGTCCTGTCCTGTCCTGTGTTGTCTTGTCATGTCATGTCATGTCATGTCATGTCGTGTGTTGTATTGTTTTGTCTAGTCTTGTCTTGTCTTGTCCTGTCCTGTCCTGTCCTGTCCTGTCCTGTCTTGTCTTGTCTTGTCTTGTCTCGTCTTGTCTTGTCTTGTCTTCTCCTGTCCTGACGTGTGTTGTGTTGTTTTGTCTTGTCTTGTTTTGTCTTGTCTTGCTTTGTCTTGTCATGTCTTATCTTGTCTTGTCTTGTCTTGTCCTGTCCTGTCGTGTGTTGTGTTGTTTTGTCTTGTCTTGTGTTGTTTTGTCGTGTCATGTCTTGTCTTGTCTTGTCCTGTCCTGTCGTGTGTTGTGTTGTTTTGTCTTGTCTTGTCTTGTCATGTCATGTCATGTCGTGTCTTGTGTTGCTTTGTCTTGTCTTGTCTTGTCTTGTCTTGTCTTGTCATGTCGTGTGTTGTGTTGTTTTGCCTTGTCTTGTATTGTCTTGTCTTGTCTTGTTTTGTCTTGTCTTGTCTTGTCTTGTCTTGTCATGTCATGCCATGTCATACGTGTGTTGTGTTGTTTTGTCTTGTCTTGTCTTGTCATGTCATGTCATGTCATGTCATGTCGTGTGTTGTGTTGTCTTGTTTTGTCATGTCTTATCTTGTCTTGTCTTGTCATGTCGTGTCATGTATTGTGTTGTGTTGTTTTGTCTTGTCTTGTCTTGTCTTGTCTTGTCTTGTCTTGTCTTGTCTTGTCTTGTCTTGTCTTGTCTTGTCTTGTCATGTCTTGTCTTGTCTTGTATTGTCTTGTCTTGTTTTGTTTTGTTTTGTCTTGTCTTGTCATGTCATGTCGTGTGTTGTGTTGTTTTGTCTTGTCTTGTTGTGTATTGTCATGTCTTATATTGTCTTGTCTTGTCTTGTCTTGTCATGTCATGTCGTGTGTTATGTTGTTTTGTCTTGTCTTGTCTTCTCCTTGTCTTGTCTAGTCTTGTCTTGTCTTGTTTTGTTTTGTTTTGTTTTGTCTTGTCTTGTCTTGTCATGTCTTATATTGTCTTGTCTTGTCTTGTCTTGTGTTGTGATGTCATGTCGTGTGTTGTGTTGTTTTGTCTTGTCTTGTCTTGTCTTGTCTTGTCTTGTCTTGTCTTGTCTTGTCTTGTCCTGTCCTGTCCTGTCCTGTCCTGTCCTGTCTTGTCTTGTCTTGTCTTGTCTTGTCTCGTCTTGTCTTGTCTTCTCCTGTCCTGACGTGTGTTGTGTTGTTTTGTCTTGTCTTGTTTTGTCTTGTCTTGATTTGTCTTGTCATGTCTTATCTTGTCTTGTCTTGTCTTGACTTGTCCTGTCCTGTCGTGTGTTGTGTTGTTTTGTCTTGTCTTGTGTTGTTTTGTCGTGTCATGTCTTGTCTTGTCTTGTCCTGTCGTGTGTTGTGTTGTTTTGTCTTGTCTTGTCGTGTCTTGTGTTGCTTTGTCTTGTCTTGTCTTGTCATGTCGTGTGTTGTGTTGTTTTGTCTTGTCATGTCTTGTCTTGTCATGTGATGTCATGTCGTGTGTTGTGTTGTTTTGTCTTGTCTTGTTTTGTCTTGTCATGTCTTGTCTTGTCTTGACTTGTCTTGTCTTGTCTTGTCTTGTCTTGTCTTGTCTTGTCTTGTCTTGTCTTGTCTTGTCTTGTCTTGTCTTGTCATGTCTTGTCATGTCTTATATTGTCTTGTCTTGTCTTGTCATGTCGTGTGTTGTGTTGTTTTGTCTTGTCTTGTTGTGTATTGTCATGTCTTATATTGTCTTGTCTTGTCTTGTCATGTCATGTCTTGTCATGTCGTGTGTTGTGTTGTTTTGTCTTGTCTTGTCTTCTCCTTGTCTTGTCTAGTCTTGTCTGGTCTTGTCTTGTCTTGTCTTGTGTTGCTTTGTCTTGTCTTGTCATGTCATGTGTTGCGTTGTGTTGTTTTGTCTTGTCTTGTTATGTCATGTCATGTCGTGTCTTGTGTTGCTTTGTCTTGTCTTGTCATGTCGTGTGTTGTGTTGTTTTGTCTTGTCATGTCTTATATTGTCTTGTCTTGTCTTGTCTTGTGATGTCATGTCGTGTGTTGTGTTGTTTTGTCTTGTCTTGTTATGTCATGTCATGTCGTGTCTTGTGTTGCTTTGTCTTGTCTTGTCATGTCGTGTGTTGTGTTGTTTTGTCTTGTCATGTCTTATATTGTCTTGTCTTGTCTTGTCTTGTGATGTCATGTCGTGTGTTGTGTTGTTTTGTCTTGTCTTGTATTGTCTTGTCTTTTCTTGTCATGTCTTATCTTGTCTTGTCTTGTCTTGTCCTGTCCTGTCGTGTGTTGTGTTGTTTTGTCTTGTCTTGTGTTGTTTTGTCGTGTCATGTCTTGTCTTGTCTTGTCCTGTCCTGTCGTGTGTTGTGTTGTTTTGTCTTGTCTTGTCTTGTCATGTCATGTCATGTCGTGTCTTGTGTTGCTTTGTCTTGTCTTGTCTTGTCTTGTCTTGTCTTGTCTTGTCTTGTCTTGTCTTGTCATGTCTTGTCTTGTCTTGCCTTGTATTGTCTTGTCTTGTCTTGTTTTGTCTTGTCTTGTCTTGTCGTGTCTTGTCATGTCATGCCATGTCATACGTGTGTTGTGTTGTTTTGTCTTGTCATGTCTTATCTTGTCTTGTCTTGTCTTGTCTTCTATTGCCTTGTCTTTTCTTGTCTTGTCTTGTCTTGTCTTGTCTTGTCTTGTCGTGTCTTGTCTTGTCCTGTCCTGTCCTGTCTTGTCTTGTCTTGGCATGTCACGTCCTGTCATGTCGTGTGTTGTGTTGTCTTGTCTTGTTTTGTCATGTCTTATCTTGTCTTGTCATGTCATGTCTTGTCTTGTCTTGTCTTGTCTTGTCTTGTCATGTCTTGTCATGTCGTGTGTTGTGTTGTTTTGTCTTGTCTTGTCTTCTCCTTGTCTTGTCTAGTCTTGTCTGGTCTTGTCTTGTCTTGTCTTGTGTTGCTTTGTCTTGTCTTGTCATGTCATGTGTTGCGTTGTGTTGTTTTGTCTTGTCTTGTTATGTCATGTAATGTCGTGTCTTGTGTTGCTTTGTCTTGTCTTGTCATGTCGTGTGTTGTGTTGTTTTGTCTTGTCATGTCTTATATTGTCTTGTCTTGTCTTGTCTTGTGATGTCATGTCGTGTGTTGTGTTGTTTTGTCTTGTCTTGTCTAGTCTTGTTTTGTCTTGTCTTGTCTAGTCTTGTCTTGTCATGTCATGTCATGTCATACGTGTGTTGTGTTGTTTTGTCTTGTCTTATTTTGTCTTGTCATGTCTTATCTTGTCTCGTCTTGTCTTGTCTTGTATTGTCTTGTCTTTTCTTGTCATGTCTTATCTTGTCTTGTCTTGTCTTGTCCTGTCCTGTCGTGTGTTGTGTTGTTTTGTCTTGTCTTGTGTTGTTTTGTCGTGTCATGTCTTGTCTTGTCTTGTCCTGTCCTGTCGTGTGTTGTGTTGTTTTGTCTTGTCTTGTCTTGTCATGTCATGTCATGTCGTGTCTTGTGTTGCTTTGTCTTGTCTTGTCTTGTCTTGTCTTGTCATGTCTTGTCATGTCGTGTGTTGTGTTGTTTTGTCTTGTCATGTCTTGTCTTGTCATGTCATGTCGTGTGTTGTGTTGTTTTGTCTTGTCTTGTTTTGTCTTGTCATGTCTTGTCTTGTCTTGACTTGTCTTGTCTTGTCTTGTCTTGTCTTGTCTTGTCTTGTCTTGTCTTGTCTTGTCTTGTCTTGTCTTGTCTTGTCTTGTCTTGTCATGTCTTGTCTTGTCTTGTCTTGTATTGTCTTGTCTTGTCTTGTTTTGTCTTGTCTTGTCTTGTCGTGTCTTGTCATGTCATGCCATGTCATACGTGTGTTGTGTTGTTTTGTCTTGTCATGTCTTATCTTGTCTTGTCTTGTCTTGTCTTCTATTGTCTTGTCTTTTCTTGTCTTGTCTTGTCGTGTCTTGTCTTGTCCTGTCCTGTCCTGTCTTGTCTTGTCTTGGCATGTCATGTCCTGTCATGTCGTGTGTTGTGTTGTCTTGTCTCGTTTTGTCATGTCTTATCTTGTCTTGTCATGTCATGTCTTGTCTTGTCTTGTCTTGTCCTGTCTTGTCTTGTCTTGTCTTGTCTTGTCATGTCTTGTCTTGTCTTGTATTGTCTTGTCTTGTTTTGTTTTGTTTTGTCTTGTCTTGTCATGTCATGTCGTGTGTTGTGTTGTTTTGTCTTGTCTTGTTGTGTATTGTCATGTCTTATCTTGTCTTGTCATGTCATGTCTTGTCTTGTCTTGTCTTGTCCTGTCTTGTCTTGTCTTGTCTTGTCTTGTCATGTCTTGTCTTGTCTTGTATTGTCTTGTCTTGTCTTGTATTGTTTTGTCTTGTCTTGTCATGTCATGTCGTGTGTTGTTTTGTCTTGTCTTGTCTTCTCCTTGTCTTGTCTAGTCTCGTCTTGTCTTGTTTTGTTTTGTTTTGTCTTGTCTTGTCTTGTCATGTCTTATATTGTCTTGTCTTGTCTTGTGTTGTGATGTCATGTCGTGTGTTGTGTTGTTTTGTCTTGTCTTGTCTTGTCTTGTCTTGTCTTGTCTTGTCCTGTCCTGTCCTGTCCTGTCCTGTCTTGTCTTGTCTTGTCTTGTCTTGTCTTGTCTCGTCTTGTCTTGTCTTCTCCTGTCCTGACGTGTGTTGTGTTGTTTTGTCTTGTCTTGTTTTGTCTTGTCTTGCTTTGTCTTGTCATGTCTTATCTTGTCTTGTCTTGTCTTGTCTTGTCCTGTCCTGTCGTGTGTTGTGTTGTTTTGTCTTGTCTTGTGTTGTTTTGTCGTGTCATGTCTTGTCTTGTCTTGTCCTGTCGGGTGTTGTGTTGTTTTGTCTTGTCTTGTCGTGTCTTGTGTTGCTTTGTCTTGTCTTGTCTTGTCATGTCGTGTGTTGTGTTGTTTTGTCTTGTCATGTCTTGTCTTGTCATGTGATGTCATGTCGTGTGTTGTGTTGTTTTGTCTTGTCTTGTTTTGTCTTGTCATGTCTTGTCTTGTCTTGACTTGTCTTGTCTTGTCTTGTCTTGTCTTGTCTTGTCTTGTCTTGTCTTGTCTTGTCTTGTCTTGTCATGTCTTGTCATGTCTTATATTGTCTTGTCTTGTCTTGTCATGTCGTGTGTTGTGTTGTTTTGTCTTGTCTTGTTGTGTATTGTCATGTCTTATATTGTCTTGTCTTGTCTTGTCATGTCATGTCTTGTCATGTCGTGTGTTGTGTTGTTTTGTCTTGTCTTGTTGTGTATTGTCATGTCTTATATTGTCTTGTCTTGTCTTGTCTTGTCATGTCATGTCTTGTCATGTCGTGTGTTGTGTTGTTTTGTCTTGTCTTGTCTTCTCCTTGTCTTGTCTAGTCTTGTCTGGTCTTGTCTTGTCTTGTCTTGTGTTGCTTTGTCTTGTCTTGTCATGTCATGTGTTGCGTTGTGTTGTTTTGTCTTGTCTTGTTATGTCATGTCATGTCGTGTCTTGTGTTGCTTTGTCTTGTCTTGTCATGTCGTGTGTTGTGTTGTTTTGTCTTGTCATGTCTTATATTGTCTTGTCTTGTCTTGTCTTGTGATGTCATGTCGTGTGTTGTGTTGTTTTGTCTTGTCTTGTCTAGTCTTGTTTTGTCTTGTCTTGTCTTGTCTTGTCTAGTCTTGTCTTGTCATGTCATGTCATGTCATACGTGTGTTGTGTTGTTTTGTCTTGTCTTATTTTGTCTTGTCATGTCTTATCTTGTCTCGTCTTGTCTTGTCTTGTATTGTCTTGTCTTTTCTTGTCATGTCTTATCTTGTCTTGTCTTGTCTTGTCCTGTCCTGTCGTGTGTTGTGTTGTTTTGTCTTGTCTTGTGTTGTTTTGTCGTGTCATGTCTTGTCTTGTCTTGTCCTGTCCTGTCGTGTGTTGTGTTGTTTTGTCTTGTCTTGTCTTGTCATGTCATGTCATGTCGTGTCTTGTGTTGCTTTGCCTTGTCTTGTCTTGTCTTGTCTTGTCTTGTCATGTCTTGTCATGTCGTGTGTTGTGTTGTTTTGTCTTGTCATGTCTTGTCTTGTCATGTCATGTCGTGTGTTGTGTTGTTTTGTCTTGTCTTGTTTTGTCTTGTCATGTCTTGTCTTGTCTTGACTTGTCTTGTCTTGTCTTGTCTTGTCTTGTCTTGTCTTGTCTTGTCTTGTCTTGTCTTGTCTTGTCTTGTCTTGTCTTGTCTTGTCTTGTCTTGTCTTGTCTTGTCATGTCTTGTCTTGTCTTGTCTTGTATTGTCTTGTCTTGTCTTGTTTTGTCTTGTCTTGTCTTGTCGTGTCTTGTCATGTCATGCCATGTCATACGTGTGTTGTGTTGTTTTGTCTTGTCATGTCTTATCTTGTCTTGTCTTGTCTTGTCTTCTATTGTCTTGTCTTTTCTTGTCTTGTCTTGTCTTGTCTTGTCGTGTCTTGTCTTGTCCTGTCCTGTCCTGTCTTGTCTTGTCTTGGCATGTCATGTCCTGTCATGTCGTGTGTTGTGTTGTCTTGTCTTGTTTTGTCATGTCTTATCTTGTCTTGTCATGTCATGTCTTGTCTTGTCTTGTCTTGTCATGTCATGTCTTGTCATGTCGTGTGTTGTGTTGTTTTGTCTTGTCTTGTCTTCTCCTTGTCTTGTCTAGTCTTGTCTGGTCTTGTCTTGTCTTGTCTTGTGTTGCTTTGTCTTGTCTTGTCATGTCATGTGTTGCGTTGTGTTGTTTTGTCTTGTCTTGTTATGTCATGTCATGTCGTGTCTTGTGTTGCTTTGTCTTGTCTTGTCATGTCGTGTGTTGTGTTGTTTTGTCTTGTCATGTCTTATATTGTCTTGTCTTGTGATGTCATGTCGTGTGTTGTGTTGTTTTGTCTTGCCTTGTCTAGTCTTGTTTTGTCTTGTCTTGTCTTGTCTTGTCTAGTCTTGTCTTGTCATGTCATGTCATGTCATACGTGTGTTGTGTTGTTTTGTCTTGTCTTATTTTGTCTTGTCATGTCTTATCTTGTCTCGTCTTGTCTTGTCTTGTATTGTCTTGTCTTTTCTTGTCATGTCTTATCTTGTCTTGTCTTGTCTTGTCCTGTCCTGTCGTGTGTTGTGTTGTTTTGTCTTGCCTTGTGTTGTTTTGTCGTGTCATGTCTTGTCTTGTCTTGTCCTGTCCTGTCGTGTGTTGTGTTGTTTTGTCTTGTCTTGTCTTGTCATGTCATGTCATGTCGTGTCTTGTGTTGCTTTGTCTTGTCTTGTCTTGTCTTGTCTTGTCTTGTCATGTCTTGTCATGTCGTGTGTTGTGTTGTTTTGTCTTGTCATGTCTTGTCTTGTCATGTCATGTCGTGTGTTGTGTTGTTTTGTCTTGTCTTGTTTTGTCTTGTCATGTCTTGTCTTGTCTTGACTTGTCTTGTCTTGTCTTGTCTTGTCTTGTCTTGTCTTGTCTTGTCTTGTCTTGTCTTGTCTTGTCTTGTCTTGTCTTGTCATGTCTTGTCATGTCTTGTCTTGTCTTGTCTTGTATTGTCTTGTCTTGTCTTGTCTTGTCATGTCATGCCATGTCATACGTGTGTTGTGTTGTTTTGTCTTGTCATGTCTTATCTTGTCTTGTCTTGTCTTGTCTTCTATTGTCTTGTCTTTTCTTGTCTTGTCTTGTCTTGTCTTGTCGTGTCTTGTCTTGTCCTGTCCTGTCCTGTCTTGTCTTGTCTTGGCATGTCATGTCCTGTCATGTCGTGTGTTGTGTTGTCTTGTCTTGTTTTGTCATGTCTTATCTTGTCTTGTCATGTCATGTCTTGTCTTGTCTTGTCTTGTCTTGTCTTGTCTTGTCTTGTCTTGTCTTGTCTTGTCTTGTCTTGTCTTGTCTTGTCTTGTCTTGTCTTGTCTTGTCTTGTCTTGTCTTGTCTTGTCTTGTCTTGTCTTGTCTTGTCTTGTCTTGTCTTGTCTTGTCTTGTCTTGTCTTGTCTTGTCTTGTCTTGTCTTGTCTTGTCTTGTCTTGTCATGTCTTATATTGTCTTGTCTTGTCTTGTCTTGTCTTGTCTTGTCTTGTCTTGTCTTGTCTTGTCTTGTCTTGTCATGTCGTATGTTGTGTTGTTTTGTCTTGTGCTGCTTTGTCCTGTCTTGTCTTGTCTTGTCATGTCGTGTGTTGTGTTGTTTTGTCTTGTCTTGTTGTGTATTGTCATGTCTTATATTGTCTTGTCTTGTCTTGTCTTGTCTTGTCATGTCATGTCATGTCGTGTGTTGTGTTGTCTTGTTTTGTCTTGTCATGTCATGTCATGTCATGTCTTGTCTTGTCTTGTCTTGTTTTGTCTTGTCATGTCTTGTCTTGTCTTGTCTTGTCTTGTCTTGTTTTGTCTTGTCATGTCTTGTCTTGACTTGTCTTGTCTTGTCTTGTCTTGTCTTGTCTTGTCTTGTCTTGTCTTGTCTTGTCTTGTCTTGTCTTGTCTTGTCTTGTCTTGTCTTGTCTTGTCTTGTCTTGTCTTGTCTTGTTTTGTCTTGTCTTGTTTTATGTTGTCTTGTCTTGTTTTGTCATGTAATGTCTTGTCGTGTGTTGTGTTGTTTTGTCTTGTCTTGCCTTCTCCTTGTCTTGTCTGGTCATGTCGTGTGTTGTGTTGTTTTGTCTTGTCTTGTCTTATATTGTCTTGTCTTGTCTTGTGATGTCATGTCGTGTGTGGTGTTGTTTTGTCTTGTCTTGTTTTGTCTTGTCCTGTCTTGTCTTGTCATGTCATGTCATGTGTTGTGTTGTGTTGTTTTGTCTTGTCTTGTCTTTTCTTGTCTTGTCTTGTCATGTTTTGTCATGTAATGTCATGTCGTGTGTTGTGTTGTCTTGTCTTGTCTTGTCTAGTCTTGTTTTGTCTTGTCTTGTCTTGTCTTGTCTTGTCTTGTCTTGTCTTGTCTTGTCTTATTTTGTCTTGTCTTGTCTTGTCTTGTCTTGTCTTGTCTTGTCATGTTTTGTCATGTAATGTCATGTCGTGTGTTGTGTTGTTTTGTCTTGTCGTGTCTTCTCCTTGTCTTGTCATGTCGTGTGTTGTGTTGTTTTGTCTTGTCATGTCGTATTTTGTCTTGTCTTGTCATGTCATGTCATGTCGTGTGTTGTGTTGTCTTGTTTTGTCTTGTCATGTCATGTCATGTCTTGTCTTGTCTTGTCCTGTCCTGTCGTGTGTTGTGTTGTTTTGTCTTGTCTTGTCTTGTCATGTCATGTCATGTCGTGTCTTGTGTTGCTTTGTCTTGTCTTGTCCTGTCTTGTCATGTCGTGTGTTGTGTTGTTTTGTCTTGTCATGTCTTGTCTTGTCATGTCATGTCGTGTGTTGTGTTGCTTTGTCTTGTCTTGTCTTGTTTTGTCTTGTCATGTCTTGTCTTGACTTGTCTTGTCTTGTCTTGTGATGTCATGTCGTGTGTTGTGTTGTTTTGTCTTGTATTGTCTTGTCTTGTCTTGTCATGTCTTATATTGTCTTGTCTTGTCTTGTCTTGTGTTGTGATGTCATGTCGTGTGTTGTGTTGTTTTGTCTTGTCTTGTCTTGTCCTGTCCTGTCCTGTCTTGTCTTGTCTTGTCTTGTCTTGTCTTGTCTTGTCTCGTCTTGCCTTGTCTTCTCCTGTCCTGACATGTGTTGTGTTGTTTTGTCTTGTCTTGTTTTGTCTTGTCTTGCTTTGTCTTGTCATGTCTTATCTTGTCTTGTCTTGTCATGTCATGTCATGTCATGTCGTGTGTTGTGTTGTCTTGTTTTGTCTTGTCATGTCATGTCATGTCTTGTCTTGTCTTGTCTTGTCTTGTCCTGTCCTGTCGTGTGTTGTGTTGTTTTGTCTTGTCTTGTCTTGTCATGTCATGTCATGTCGTGTCTTGTGTTGCTTTGTCTTGTCTTGTCCTGTCTTGTCATGTCGTGTGTTGTGTTGTTTTGTCTTGTCATGTCTTGTCTTGTCATGTCATGTCGTGTGTTGTGTTGCTTTGTCTTGTCTTGTCTTGTTTTGTCTTGTCATGTCTTGTCTTGACTTGTCTTGTCTTGTCTTGTCTTGTCTTGTCTTGTCTTGTCTTGTCTTGTCTTGTCTTGTCTTGTCTTGTCATGTCTTGTCTTGTCTTGTCTTGTATTGTCTTGTCTTGTCTTGTTTTGTCTTGTCTTGTCTTGTCTTGTCTTTTCTTGTCTTGTCTTGTCGTGTCTTGTCTTGTCCTGTCCTGTCCTGTCTTGTCTTGTCTTGGCATGTCATGTCCTGTCATGTCGTGTGTTGTGTTGTCTTGTCTCGTTTTGTCATGTCTTATCTTGTCTTGTCATGTCATGTCTTGTCTTGTCTTGTCTTGTCCTGTCTTGTCTTGTCTTGTCTTGTCTTGTCTTGTCTTGTCTTGTCTTGTCTTGTCTTGTCTTGTCTTGTCTTGTCTTGTCTTGTCTTGTCTTGTCTTGTCTTGTCTTGTCATGTCTTGTCTTGTCTTGTCTTGTCTTGTCATGTCTTATATTGTCTTGTCTTGTCTTGTCTTGTCTTGTCTTGTCTTGTCTTGTCTTGTCTTGTCATGTCATGTCGTATGTTGTGTTGTTTTGTCTTGTGCTGCTTTGTCCTGTCTTGTCTTGTCTTGTCATGTCGTGTGTTGTGTTGTTTTGTCTTGTCTTGTTGTGTATTGTCATGTCTTATATTGTCTTGTCTTGTCTTGTCTTGTCTTGTCATGTCATGTCATGTCGTGTGTTGTGTTGTCTTGTTTTGTCTTGTCATGTCATGTCATGTCTTGTCTTGTCTTGTCTTGTCTTGTTTTGTCTTGTCATGTCTTGTCTTGTCTTGTCTTGTCTTGTCTTGTTTTGTCTTGTCATGTCTTGTCTTGTCTTGTCTTGTCATGTCTTGTCTTGTCTTGTATTGTCTTGTCTTGTTTTGTTTTGTTTTGTCTTGTCTTGTCATGTCATGTCGTGTGTTGTGTTGTTTTGTCTTGTCTTGTTGTGTATTGTCATGTCTTATATTGTCTTGTCTTGTCTTGTCTTGTCATGTCATGTCGTGTGTTATGTTGTTTTGTCTTGTCTTGTCTTCTCCTTGTCTTGTCTAGTCTCGTCTTGTCTTGTTTTGTTTTGTTTTGTCTTGTCTTGTCTTGTCATGTCTTATATTGTCTTGTCTTGTCTTGTGTTGTGATGTCATGTCGTGTGTTGTGTTGTTTTGTCTTGTCTTGTCTTGTCTTGTCTTGTCTTGTCTTGTCTTGTCTTGTCCTGTCCTGTCCTGTCCTGTCTTGTCTTGTCTTGTCTTGTCTTGTCTTGTCTCGTCTTGTCTTGTCTTCTCCTGTCCTGACGTGTGTTGTGTTGTTTTGTCTTGTCTTGTTTTGTCATGTCTTATCTTGTCTTGTCTTGTCTTGTCTTGTCCTGTCCTGTCGTGTGTTGTGTTGTTTTGTCTTGTCTTGTGTTGTTTTGTCGTGTCATGTCTTGTCTTGTCTTGTCCTGTCGGGTGTTGTGTTGTTTTGTCTTGTCTTGTCGTGTCTTGTGTTGCTTTGTCTTGTCTTGTCTTGTCATGTCGTGTGTTGTGTTGTTTTGTCTTGTCATGTCTTGTCTTGTCATGTGATGTCATGTCGTGTGTTGTGTTGTTTTGTCTTGTCTTGTTTTGTCTTGTCATGTCTTGTCTTGTCTTGACTTGTCTTGTCTTGTCTTGTCTTGTCTTGTCTTGTCTTGTCTTGTCTTGTCTTGTCTTGTCATGTCTTGTCATGTCTTATATTGTGTTGTCTTGTCTTGTCATGTCGTGTGTTGTGTTGTTTTGTCTTGTCTTGTTGTGTATTGTCATGTCTTATATTGTCTTGTCTTGTCTTGTCATGTCATGTCTTGTCATGTCGTGTGTTGTGTTGTTTTGTCTTGTCTTGTTGTGTATTGTCATGTCTTATATTGTCTTGTCTTGTCTTGTCTTGTCATGTCATGTCTTGTCATGTCGTGTGTTGTGTTGTTTTGTCTTGTCTTGTCTTCTCCTTGTCTTGTCTAGTCTTGTCTGGTCTTGTCTTGTCTTGTCTTGTGTTGCTTTGTCTTGTCTTGTCATGTCATGTGTTGCGTTGTGTTGTTTTGTCTTGTCTTGTTATGTCATGTCATGTCGTGTCTTGTGTTGCTTTGTCTTGTCTTGTCATGTCGTGTGTTGTGTTGTTTTGTCTTGTCATGTCTTATATTGTCTTGTCTTGTCTTGTCTTGTGATGTCATGTCGTGTGTTGTGTTGTTTTGTCTTGTCTTGTCTAGTCTTGTTTTGTCTTGTCTTGTCTTGTCTTGTCTAGTCTTGTCTTGTCATGTCATGTCATGTCATACGTGTGTTGTGTTGTTTTGTCTTGTCTTATTTTGTCTTGTCATGTCTTATCTTGTCTCGTCTTGTCTTGTCTTGTATTGTCTTGTCTTTTCTTGTCATGTCTTATCTTGTCTTGTCTTGTCTTGTCCTGTCCTGTCGTGTGTTGTGTTGTTTTGTCTTGTCTTGTGTTGTTTTGTCGTGTCATGTCTTGTCTTGTCTTGTCCTGCCCTGTCGTGTGTTGTGTTGTTTTGTCTTGTCTTGTCTTGTCATGTCATGTCATGTCGTGTCTTGTGTTGCTTTGCCATGTCTTGTCTTGTCTTGTCTTGTCTTGTCATGTCTTGTCATGTCGTGTGTTGTGTTGTTTTGTCTTGTCATGTCTTGTCTTGTCATGTCATGTCGTGTGTTGTGTTGTTTTGTCTTGTCTTGTTTTGTCTTGTCATGTCTTGTCTTGTCTTGACTTGTCTTGTCTTGTCTTGTCTTGTCTTGTCTTGTCTTGTCTTGTCTTGTCTTGTCTTGTCTTGTCTTGTCTTGTCTTGTCTTGTCATGTCTTGTCTTGTCTTGTCTTGTATTGTCTTGTCTTGTCTTGTTTTGTCTTGTCTTGTCTTGTCGTGTCTTGTCATGTCATGCCATGTCATACGTGTGTTGTGTTGTTTTGTCTTGTCATGTCTTATCTTGTCTTGTCTTGTCTTGTCTTCTATTGTCTTGTCTTTTCTTGTCTTGTCTTGTCTTGTCTTGTCGTGTCTTGTCTTGTCCTGTCCTGTCCTGTCTTGTCTTGTCTTGGCATGTCATGTCCTGTCATGTCGTGTGTTGTGTTGTCTTGTCTTGTTTTGTCATGTCTTATCTTGTCTTGTCATGTCATGTCTTGTCTTGTCTTGTCTTGTCATGTCATGTCTTGTCATGTCGTGTGTTGTGTTGTTTTGTCTTGTCTTGTCTTCTCCTTGTCTTGTCTAGTCTTGTCTGGTCTTGTCTTGTCTTGTCTTGTGTTGCTTTGTCTTGTCTTGTCATGTCATGTGTTGCGTTGTGTTGTTTTGTCTTGTCTTGTTATGTCATGTCATGTCGTGTCTTGTGTTGCTTTGTCTTGTCTTGTCATGTCGTGTGTTGTGTTGTTTTGTCTTGTCATGTCTTATATTGTTTTGTCTTGTGATGTCATGTCGTGTGTTGTGTTGTTTTGTCTTGTCTTGTCTAGTCTTGTTTTGTCTTGTCTTGTCTTGTCTTGTCTAGTCTTGTCTTGTCATGTCATGTCATGTCATACGTGTGTTGTGTTGTTTTGTCTTGTCTTATTTTGTCTTGTCATGTCTTATCTTGTCTCGTCTTGTCTTGTCTTGTATTGTCTTGTCTTTTCTTGTCATGTCTTATCTTGTCTTGTCTTGTCTTGTCCTGTCCTGTCGTGTGTTGTGTTGTTTTGTCTTGCCTTGTGTTGTTTTGTCGTGTCATGTCTTGTCTTGTCTTGTCCTGTCCTGTCGTGTGTTGTGTTGTTTTGTCTTGTCTTGTCTTGTCATGTCATGTCATGTCGTGTCTTGTGTTGCTTTGTCTTGTCTTGTCTTGTCTTGTCTTGTCTTGTCATGTCTTGTCATGTCGTGTGTTGTGTTGTTTTGTCTTGTCATGTCTTGTCTTGTCATGTCATGTCGTGTGTTGTGTTGTTTTGTCTTGTCTTGTTTTGTCTTGTCATGTCTTGTCTTGTCTTGACTTGTCTTGTCTTGTCTTGTCTTGTCTTGTCTTGTCTTGTCTTGTCTTGTCTTGTCTTGTCTTGTCTTGTCTTGTCTTGTCTTGTCATGTCTTGTCATGTCTTGTCTTGTCTTGTCTTGTATTGTCTTGTCTTGTCTTGTTTTGTCTTGTCTTGTCTTGTCGTGTCTTGTCATGTCATGCCATGTCATACGTGTGTTGTGTTGTTTTGTCTTGTCATGTCTTATCTTGTCTTGTCTTGTCTTGTCTTCTATTGTCTTGTCTTTTCTTGTCTTGTCTTGTCTTGTCTTGTCGTGTCTTGTCTTGTCCTGTCCTGTCCTGTCTTGTCTTGTCTTGGCATGTCATGTCCTGTCATGTCGTGTGTTGTGTTGTCTTGTCTTGTTTTGTCATGTCTTATCTTGTCTTGTCATGTCATGTCTTGTCTTGTCTTGTCTTGTCTTGTCTTGTCTTGTCTTGTCTTGTCTTGTCTTGTCTTGTCTTGTCTTGTCTTGTCTTGTCTTGTCTTGTCTTGTCTTGTCTTGTCTTGTCTTGTCTTGTCTTGTCTTGTCTTGTCTTGTCTTGTCTTGTCTTGTCTTGTCTTGTCTTGTCTTGTCTTGTCATGTCTTATATTGTCTTGTCTTGTCTTGTCTTGTCTTGTCTTGTCTTGTCTTGTCTTGTCTTGTCTTGTCTTGTCATGTCGTATGTTGTGTTGTTTTGTCTTGTGCTGCTTTGTCCTGTCTTGTCTTGTCTTGTCATGTCGTGTGTTGTGTTGTTTTGTCTTGTCTTGTTGTGTATTGTCATGTCTTATATTGTCTTGTCTTGTCTTGTCTCATCTTGTCTTGTCATGTCATGTCTTGTCTTGTCTTGTCTTGTCTTGTTTTGTCTTGTCATGTCTTATATTGTCTTGTCTTGTCTTGTGATGTCATGTCGTGTGTGGTGTTGTTTTGTCTTGTCTTGTTTTGTCTTGTCCTGTCTTGTCTTGTCATGTCATGTCATGTGTTGTGTTGTGTTGTTTTGTCTTGTCTTGTCTTATATTGTCTTGTCTTGTCTTGTGATGTCATGTCGTGTGTGGTGTTGTTTTGTCTTGTCTTGTTTTGTCTTGTCCTGTCTTGTCTTGTCATGTCATGTCATGTGTTGTGTTGTGTTGTTTTGTCTTGTCTTGTCTTGTCTTGTCTTGTCTTGTCATGTTTTGTCATGTAATGTCATGTCGTGTGTTGTGTTGTCTTGTCTTGTCTTGTCTAGTCTTGTTTTGTCTTGTCTTGTCTTGTCTTGTCTTGTCTTGTCTTGTCTTGTCTTGTCTTGTCTTATTTTGTCTTGTCTTGTCTTGTCTTGTCTTGTCTTGTCTTGTCATGTTTTGTCATGTAATGTCATGTCGTGTGTTGTGTTGTTTTGTCTTGTCGTGTCTTCTCCTTGTCTTGTCATGTCGTGTGTTGTGTTGTTTTGTCTTGTCATGTCGTATTTTGTCTTGTCTTGTCTTGTCTTGTGATGTCATGTCGTGTGTTGTGTTGTTTTGTCTTGTATTGTCTTGTCTTGTCTTGTCATGTCTTATATTGTCTTGTCTTGTCTTGTCTTGTGTTGTGATGTCATGTCGTGTGTTGTGTTGTTTTGTCTTGTCTTGTCTTGTCCTGTCCTGTCCTGTCTTGTCTTGTCTTGTCTTGTCTTGTCTTGTCTTGTCTTGTCTTGTCTCGTCTTGTCTTGTCTTCTCCTGTCCTGACATGTGTTGTGTTGTTTTGTCTTGTCTGGTTTTGTCTTGTCTTGCTTTGTCTTGTCATGTCTTATCTTGTCTTGTCTTGTCATGTCATGTCATGTCATGTCGTGTGTTGTGTTGTCTTGTTTTGTCTTGTCATGTCATGTCATGTCTTGTCTTGTCTTGTCTTGTCTTGTCCTGTCCTGTCGTGTGTTGTGTTGTTTTGTCTTGTCTTGTCTTGTCATGTCATGTCATGTCGTGTCTTGTGTTGCTTTGTCTTGTCTTGTCCTGTCTTGTCATGTCGTGTGTTGTGTTGTTTTGTCTTGTCATGTCTTGTCTTGTCATGTCATGTCGTGTGTTGTGTTGCTTTGTCTTGTCTTGTCTTGTTTTGTCTTGTCATGTCTTGTCTTGACTTGTCTTGTCTTGTCTTGTCTTGTCTTGTCTTGTCTTGTCTTGTCTTGTCTTGTCTTGTCTTGTCTTGTCTTGTCATGTCTTGTCTTGTCTTGTCTTGTATTGTCTTGTCTTGTCTTGTTTTGTCTTGTCTTGTCTTGTCTTGTCTTGTCTTGTCATGTCATGCCATGTCATACGTGTGTTGTGTTGTTTTGTCTTGTCTTATTTTGTCTTGTCATGTCTTATCTTGTCTTGTCTTGTCTTGTCTTCTATTGTCTTATCTTTTCTTGTCTTGTCTTGTCTTGTCTTGTCGTGTCTTGTCTTATCCTGTCCTTTCCTGTCTTGTCTTGTCTTGGCATGTCATGTCCTGTCATGTCGTGTGTTGTGTTGTCTTGTCTTGTTTTGTCATGTCTTATCTTGTCTTGTCATGCCTTGTCTTGTCTTGTCTGGTCTTGTCTTGTCTTGTCTTGTCTTGTCTTGTCTTGTCATGTCTTGTCTTGTCTTGTTTTGTCTTGTCTTGTATTGTCTTGTTTTCTCATGCAATGTCATGTCGTGTGTTGTGTTGTTTTGTCTTGTCTTGTGTTGTTTTGTCGTGTCATGTCTTGTCTTGTCTTGTCCTGTCCTGTCGTGTGTTGTGTTGTTTTGTCTTGTCTTGTCATGTCATGTCATGTCGTGTCTTGTGTTGCTTTGTCTTGTCTTGTCTTGTCTTGTCATGTCGTGTGTTGTGTTGTTATGTCTTGTCTTGTTGTGTATTGTCATGTCTTATATTGTCTTGTCTTGTCTTGTCTTGTCATGTCATGTCATGTCGTGTGTTGTGTTGTTTTGTCTTGTCTTGTTTTGTCTTGTCATGTCATGTCTTGTCTTGTCTTGTCTTGTCTTGTTTTGTCTTGTCATGTCTTGTCTTGTCTTGTCTTGTCTCGTCTTGTCTAGTCTTGTCTTGTCTTGTCTTGTCTTGTCTTGTCTTGTCTTGTCTTGTGTTGCTTTGTCTTGTCTTGTCATGTCGTGTGTTGTGTTGTTTTGTCTTGTCTTGTTGTGTATTGTCATGTCTTTTATTGTCTTGTCTTGTCTTGTCATGTCATGTAATGTCATGTCGTGTGTTATGTTGTTTTGTCTTGTCTTGTCTTCTCCTTGTCTTGTCTAGTCTTGTCTTGTCTTGTCTTGTCTTGTCTTGTCTTGTCTTGTCTTGTCTTGTCTTGTCTTGTCTTGTCTTGTCTTGTCTTGTATTGTCTTGTCTTGTCTTGTCTTGTCTTGTCTTGTCTTGTCTTGTCTTGTCTTGTCTTGTCTTGTCTTGTCTTGTCTTGTCTTGTCTTGTCTTGTCTTGTCTTGTCTTGTCTTGTCTTGTCTTGTCTTGTCTTGTCTTGTCTTGTCTTGTCTTGTCTTGTCTTGTCTTGTCTTGTCTTGTCTTGTCTTGTCTTGTCTTGTCTTGTCTTGTCTTATCCTGTCCTTTCCTGTCTTGTCTTGTCTTGGCATGTCATGTCCTGTCATGTCGTGTGTTGTGTTGTCTTGTCTTGTTTTGTCATGTCTTATCTTGTCTTGTCATGTCTTGTCATGTCATGTCTTGTCTTGTCTTGTATTGTCTTGTCTTGTCTTGTCTTGTCTTGTCTTGTCTTGTCTTGTCTTGTCTTGTCTTGTCTTGTCTTGTCTTGTCTTGTCTTGTCTTGTCTTGTCTTGTCTTGTCTTGTCTTGTCTTGTCTTGTCTTGTCTTGTCATGTCTTATATTGTCTTGTCTTGTCTTGTCATGTCGTGTGTTGTGTTGTTTGGTCTTGTCTTGTTGTGTATTGTCATGTCTTATATTGTCTTGTCTTGTCTTGTCATGTCATGTCATGTCATGTCGTGTGTTGTGTTGTTTTGTCTTGTCTTATTTTGTCTTGTCATGTCTTATCTTGTCTCGTCTTGTCTTGTCTTGTATTGTCTTGTCTTTTCTTGTCATGTCTTATCTTGTCTTGTCTTGTCTTGTCCTGTCCTGTCGTGTGTTGTGTTGTTTTGTCTTGCCTTGTGTTGTTTTGTCGTGTCATGTCTTGTCTTGCCTTGTCCTGTCCTGTCGTGTGTTGTGTTGTTTTGTCTTGTCTTGTCTTGTCATGTCATGTCATGTCGTGTCTTGTGTTGCTTTGTCTTGTCTTGTCTTGTCTTGTCTTGTCTTGTCATGTCTTGTCATGTCGTGTGTTGTGTTGTTTTGTCTTGTCATGTCTTGTCTTGTCATGTCATGTCGTGTGTTGTGTTGTTTTGTCTTGTCTTGTTTTGTCTTGTCATGTCTTGTCTTGTCTTGACTTGTCTTGTCTTGTCTTGTCTTGTCTTGTCTTGTCTTGTCTTGTCTTGTCTTGTCTTGTCTTGTCTTGTCTTGTCTTGTCATGTCTTGTCTTGTCTTGTCTTGTCTTGTCTTGTATTGTCTTGTCTTGTCTTGTTTTGTCTTGTCTTGTCTTGTCGTGTCTTGTCATGTCATGCCATGTCATACGTGTGTTGTGTTGTTTTGTCTTGTCATGTCTTATCTTGTCTTGTCTTGTCTTGTCTTCTATTGTCTTGTCTTTTCTTGTCTTGTCTTGTCTTGTCTTGTCGTGTCTTGTCTTGTCCTGTCCTGTCCTGTCTTGTCTTGTCTTGGCATGTCATGTCCTGTCATGTCGTGTGTTGTGTTGTCTTGTCTTGTTTTGTCATGTCTTATCTTGTCTTGTCATGTCATGTCTTGTCTTGTCTTGTCTTGTCTTGTCTTGTCTTGTCTTGTCTTGTCTTGTCTTGTCTTGTCTTGTCTTGTCTTGTCTTGTCTTGTCTTGTCTTGTCTTGTCTTGTCTTGTCTTGTCTTGTCTTGTCTTGTCTTGTCTTGTCTTGTCTTGTCTTGTATTGTCATGTCTTATATTGTCTTGTCTTGTCTTGTCATGTCTTGTCTTGTCTTGTCTTGTCTTGTCATGCCTTATATTGTCTTGCCTTGTCTTGTCTTGTCTTGTCATGTCTTGTCTTGTCTTGTCTTGTCTTGTCATGTCATGCCATGTCATACGTGTGTTGTGTTGTTTTGTCTTGTCTTATTTTGTCTTGTCATGTCTTATCTTGTCTTGTCTTGTCTTGTCTTCTATTGTCTTATCTTTTCTTGTCTTGTCTTGTCTTGTCTTGTCGTGTCTTGTCTTATCCTGTCCTTTCCTGTCTTGTCTTGTCTTGGCATGTCATGTCCTGTCATGTCGTGTGTTGTGTTGTCTTGTCTTGTTTTGTCATGTCTTATCTTGTCTTGTCATGTCTTGTCATGTCATGTCTTGTCTTGTCTTGTATTGTCTTGTCTTGTCTTGTCTTGTCTTGTCTTGTCTTGTCTTGTCTTGTCTTGTCTTGTCTTGTCTTGTCTTGTCTTGTCTTGTCTTGTCTTGTCTTGTCTTGTCTTGTCTTGTCTTGTCTTGTCTTGTCTTGTCTTGTCTTGTCTTGTCTTGTCTTGTCTTGTCTTGTCTTGTCTTGTCTTGTCTTGTCTTGTCATGTCTTGTCTTGTCTTGTCTTGTCTTGTCATGCCTTATATTGTCTTGCCTTGTCTTGTCTTGTCTTGTCTTGTCTTGTCTTGTCTTGTCTTGTCTTGTCTTGTCATGTCATGTCGTATGTTGTGTTGTTTTGTCTTGTGCTGCTTTGTCCTGTCTTGTCTTGTCTTGTCTTGTCATGTCGTGTGTTGTGTTGTTTTGTCTTGTCCTGTTGTGTATTGTCATGTCTTATATTGTCTTGTCTTGTCTTGTCTTGTCATGTCATGTCATGTCGTGTGTTGTGTTGTCTTGTTTTGTCTTGTCATGTCATGTCATGTCTTGTCTTGTCTTGTCTTGTCTTGTCTTGTTTTGTCTTGTCATGTCTTGTCTTGTCTTGTCTTGTCTTGTCTTGTCTTGTTTTGTCTTGTCATGTCTTGTCTTGACTTGTCTTGTCTTGTCTTGTCTTGTCTTGTCTTGTCTTGTCTTGTTTTGTCTTGTCTTGTCTTGTCTTGTCTTGTCTTGTCTAGTCTTGTCGTGTCTTGTCTTGTCTTGTCTTGTCTTGTCTTGTCTTGTCTTGTCTTGTCTTGTCTTGTCTTGTCTTGTCTTGTCTTGTCTTGTCTTGTTTTGTCTTGTTTTGTCTTGTCTTGTCTTGTCTTGTCTTGTCTTGTCTTGTCTTGTCTTGTCTTGTCTTGTCTTGTCTTGTCTTGTCTTGTCTTGTCTTGTCTTGTCTTGTCTTGTCTTGTTTTGTCTTGTCATGTCTTGTCTTGTCTTGTCTTGTCTTGTCTTGTCTTGTCTTGTCTTGTCTTGTCTTGTCTTGTCTTGTCTTGTCTTGTCTTGTCTTGTCTTGTCTTGTCTTGTCTTGTCTTGTCTTGCCTTATCATGCCTTGTCTTGTCTTGTCTGGTCTTGTCTTGTCTTGTCTTGTCTTGTCTTGTCTTGTCATGTCTTGTCTTGTCTTGTTTTGTCTTGTCTTGTATTGTCTTGTTTTCTCATGCAATGTCATGTCGTGTGTTGTGTTGTTTTGTCTTGTCTTGTGTTGTTTTGTCGTGTCATGTCTTGTCTTGTCTTGTCCTGTCCTGTCGTGTGTTGTGTTGTTTTGTCTTGTCTTGTCATGTCATGTCATGTCGTGTCTTGTGTTGCTTTGTCTTGTCTTGTCTTGTCTTGTCATGTCGTGTGTTGTGTTGTTTTGTCTTGTCTTGTTGTGTATTGTCATGTCTTATATTGTCTTGTCTTGTTTTGTCTTGTCATGTCTTGTCTTGTCTTGTCTTGTCTCGTCTTGTCTAGTCTTGTCTTGTCTTGTCTTGTCTTGTCTTGTCTTGTCTTGTCTTGTCTTGTGTTGCTTTGTCATGTCTTATATTGTCTTGTCTTGTCTTGTCATGTCGTGTGTTGTGTTGTTTGGTCTTGTCTTGTTGTGTATTGTCATGTCTTATATTGTCTTGTCTTGTCTTGTCATGTCATGTCATGTCATGTCGTGTGTTGTGTTGTTTTGTCTTGTCTTATTTTGTCTTGTCATGTCTTATCTTGTCTCGTCTTGTCTTGTCTTGTATTGTCTTGTCTTTTCTTGTCATGTCTTATCTTGTCTTGTCTTGTCTTGTCCTGTCCTGTCGTGTGTTGTGTTGTTTTGTCTTGTCTTGTTGTGTATTGTCATGTCTTTTATTGTCTTGTCTTGTCTTGTCATGTCATGTAATGTCATGTCCTGTGTTATGTTGTTTTGTCTTGTCTTGTCTTCTCCTTGTCTTGTCTAGTCTTGTCTTGTCTTGTCTTGTCTTGTCTTGTCTTGTCTTGTCTTGTCTTGTCTTGTCTTGTTTTGTCTTGTCATGTCATGTCTTGTCTTGTCTTGTCTTGTCTTGTTTTGTCTTGTCATGTCTTGTCTTGTCTTGTCTTGTCTCGTCTTGTCTAGTCTTGTCTTGTCTTGTCTTGTCTTGTCTTGTCTTGTCTTGTGTTGCTTTGTCTTGTCTTGTCATGTCGTGTGTTGTGTTGTTTTGTCTTGTCTTGTTGTGTATTGTCATGTCTTTTATTGTCTTGTCTTGTCTTGTCATGTCATGTAATGTCATGTCCTGTGTTATGTTGTTTTGTCTTGTCTTGTCTTCTCCTTGTCTTGTCTAGTCTTGTCTTGTCTTGTCTTGTCTTGTCTTGTCTTGTCTTGTCTTGTCTTGTCTTGTCTTGTCTTGTCTTGTCTTGTCTTGTCTTGTCTTGTCTTGTATTGTCTTGTCTTGTCTTGTCTTGTCTTGTCTTGACTTGTCTTGTCTTGTCTTGTCTTGTCTTGTCTTGTCTTGTCTTGTCTTGTCTTGTCTTGTCTTGTCTTGTCTTGTCTTGTCTTGTCTTGTCTTGTCTTGTCTTGTCTTGTCTTGTCTTGTCTTGTCTTGTCTTGTCTTGTCTTGTCTTGTCTTATCCTGTCCTTTCCTGTCTTGTCTTGTCTTGGCATGTCATGTCCTGTCATGTCGTGTGTTGTGTTGTCTTGTCTTGTTTTGTCATGTCTTATCTTGTCTTGTCATGTCTTGTCATGTCATGTCTTGTCTTGTCTTGTATTGTCTTGTCTTGTCTTGTCTTGTCTTGTCTTGTCTTGTCTTGTCTTGTCTTGTCTTGTCTTGTCTTGTCTTGTCTTGTCTTGTCTTGTCTTGTCTTGTCTTGTCTTGTCTTGTCTTGTCTTGTCTTGTCTTGTCTTGTCTTGTCTTGTCTTGTCTTGTCATGTCTTATATTGTCTTGTCTTGTCTTGTCATGTCGTGTGTTGTGTTGTTTGGTCTTGTCTTGTTGTGTATTGTCATGTCTTATATTGTCTTGTCTTGTCTTGTCATGTCATGTCATGTCATGTCGTGTGTTGTGTTGTTTTGTCTTGTCTTATTTTGTCTTGTCATGTCTTATCTTGTCTCGTCTTGTCTTGTCTTGTATTGTCTTGTCTTTTCTTGTCATGTCTTATCTTGTCTTGTCTTGTCTTGTCCTGTCCTGTCGTGTGTTGTGTTGTTTTGTCTTGCCTTGTGTTGTTTTGTCGTGTCATGTCTTGTCTTGCCTTGTCCTGTCCTGTCGTGTGTTGTGTTGTTTTGTCTTGTCTTGTCTTGTCATGTCATGTCATGTCGTGTCTTGTGTTGCTTTGTCTTGTCTTGTCTTGTCTTGTCTTGTCTTGTCATGTCTTGTCATGTCGTGTGTTGTGTTGTTTTGTCTTGTCATGTCTTGTCTTGTCATGTCATGTCGTGTGTTGTGTTGTTTTGTCTTGTCTTGTTTTGTCTTGTCATGTCTTGTCTTGTCTTGACTTGTCTTGTCTTGTCTTGTCTTGTCTTGTCTTGTCTTGTCTTGTCTTGTCTTGTCTTGTCTTGTCTTGTCTTGTCTTGTCTTGTCTTGTCTTGTCTTGTCTTGTCTTGTTTTGTCTTGTCTTGTCTTGTCTTGTCTTGTTTTGTCTTGTCTTGTTTTATGTTGTCTTGTCTTGTTTTGTCATGTAATGTCTTGTCGTGTGTTGTGTTGTTTTGTCTTGTCTTGCCTTCTCCTTGTCTTGTCTGGTCATGTCGTGTGTTGTGTTGTTTTGTCTTGTCTTGTCTTATATTGTCTTGTCTTGTCTTGTGATGTCATGTCGTGTGTTGTGTTGTTTTGTCTTGTCTTGTTTTGTCTTGTCCTGTCTTGTCTTGTCATGTCATGTCATGTGTTGTGTTGTGTTGTTTTGTCTTGTCTTGTCTTGTCTTGTCTTGTCTTGTCATGTTTTGTCATGTAATGTCATGTCGTGTGTTGTGTTGTCTTGTCTTGTCTTGTCTAGTCTTGTTTTGTCTTGTCTTGTCTTGTCTTGTCTTGTCTTGTCTTGTCTTGTCTTATTTTGTCTTGTCTTGTCTTGTCTTGTCTTGTCTTGTCTTGTCATGTTTTGTCATGTAATGTCATGTCGTGTGTTGTGTTGTTTTGTCTTGTCGTGTCTTCTCCTTGTCTTGTCATGTCGTGTGTTGTGTTGTTTTGTCTTGTCATGTCGTATTTTGTCTTGTCTTGTCTTGTCTTGTGATGTCATGTCGTGTGTTGTGTTGTTTTGTCTTGTATTGTCTTGTCTTGTCTTGTCATGTCTTATATTGTCTTGTCTTGTCTTGTCTTGTGTTGTGATGTCATGTCGTGTGTTGTGTTGTTTTGTCTTGTCTTGTCTTGTCCTGTCCTGTCCTGTCTTGTCTTGTCTTGTCTTGTCTTGTCTTGTCTTGTCTCGTCTTGTCTTGTCTTCTCCTGTCCTGACGTGTGTTGTGTTGTTTTGTCTTGTCTTGTTTTGTCTTGTCTTGCTTTGTCTTGTCATGTCTTATCTTGTCTTGTCTTGTCATGTCATGTCATGTCATGTCGTGTGTTGTGTTGTCTTGTTTTGTCTTGTCATGTCATGTCATGTCTTGTCTTGTCTTGTCTTGTCTTGTCCTGTCCTGTCGTGTGTTGTGTTGTTTTGTCTTGTCTTGTCTTGTCTTGTCATGTCATGTCATGTCGTGTCTTGTGTTGCTTTGTCTTGTCTTGTCTTGTCTTGTCATGTCGTGTGTTGTGTTGTTTTGTCTTGTCATGTCTTGTCTTGTCATGTCATGTCGTGTGTTGTGTTGCTTTGTCTTGTCTTGTCTTGTTTTGTCTTGTCATGTCTTGTCTTGACTTGTCTTGTCTTGTCTTGTCTTGTCTTGTCTTGTCTTGTCTTGTCTTGTCTTGTCTTGTCTTGTCTTGTCATGTCTTGTCTTGTCTTGTCTTGTATTGTCTTGTCTTGTCTTGTTTTGTCTTGTCTTGTCTTGTCTTGTCTTGTCTTGTCTTGTCATGTCATGCCATGTCATACGTGTGTTGTGTTGTTTTGTCTTGTCTTATTTTGTCTTGTCATGTCTTATCTTGTCTTGTCTTGTCTTGTCTTCTATTGTCTTATCTTTTCTTGTCTTGTCTTGTCTTGTCTTGTCGTGTCTTGTCTTATCCTGTCCTTTCCTGTCTTGTCTTGTCTTGGCATGTCATGTCCTGTCATGTCGTGTGTTGTGTTGTCTTGTCTTGTTTTGTCATGTCTTATCTTGTCTTGTCATGTCTTGTCATGTCATGTCTTGTCTTGTCTTGTCTTGTCTTGTCTTGTCTTGTCTTGTCTTGTCTTGTCTTGTCTTGTCTTGTCTTGTCTTGTCTTGTCTTGTCTTGTCTTGTCATGTCTTGTCTTGTCTTGTCTTGTCTTGTCATGCCTTATATTGTCTTGCCTTGTCTTGTCTTGTCTTGTCTTGTCTTGTCTTGTCTTGTCTTGTCTTGTCATGTCATGTCGTATGTTGTGTTGTTTTGTCTTGTGCTGCTTTGTCCTGTCTTGTCTTGTCTTGTCTTGTCATGTCGTGTGTTGTGTTGTTTTGTCTTGTCCTGTTGTGTATTGTCATGTCTTATATTGTCTTGTCTTGTCTTGTCTTGTCATGTCATGTCATGTCGTGTGTTGTGTTGTCTTGTTTTGTCTTGTCATGTCATGTCATGTCTTGTCTTGTCTTGTCTTGTCTTGTCTTGTTTTGTCTTGTCATGTCTTGTCTTGTCTTGTCTTGTCTTGTCTTGTCTTGTTTTGTCTTGTCATGTCTTGTCTTGACTTGTCTTGTCTTGTCTTGTCTTGTCTTGTCTTGTCTTGTTTTGTCTTGTCTTGTCTTGTCTTGTCATGTCTTGTCTAGTCTTGTCTTGTCTTGTCTTGTCTTGTCTTGTCTTGTCTTGTCTTGTCTTGTCTTGTCTTGTCTTGTCTTGTCTTGTCTTGTCTTGTCTTGTCTTGTCTTGTCTTGTCTTGTCTTGTCTTGTTTTGTCTTGTTTTGTCTTGTCTTGTCTTGTCTTGTCTTGTCTTGTCTTGTCTTGTCTTGTCTTGTCTTGTCTTGTCTTGTCTTGTCTTGTCTTGTCTTGTCTTGTCTTGTCTTGTCTTGTCTTGTCTTGTCTTGTCTTGTCTTGTCTTGTCTTGTCTTGTCTTGTCTTGTCTTGTCTTGTCTTGTCTTGTCTTGTCTTGTCTTGTCTTGTCTTGTCTTGTCTTGTCTTGTCTTGTCTTGTCTTGTCTTGTCTTGTCTTGTCTTGTCTTGTCTTGTCTTGTCTTGTCTTGTCTTGTCTTGTCTTGTCTTGTCTTGTCTTGTCTTGTCTTGTCTTGTCTTGTCTTGTCTTGTCTTGTCTTGTCTTGTCTTGTCTTGTCTTGTCTTGTCTTGTCTTGTCTTGTCTTGTCTTGTCTTGTCTTGTCTTGTCTTGTCTTGTCTTGTCTTGTCTTGTCTTGTCTTGTCTTGTCTTGTCTTGTCTTGTCTTGTCTTGTCTTGTCTTGTTTTGTCTTGTCTTGTCTTGTTTTGTCTTGTCTTGTATTGTCTTGTTTTCTCATGTAATGTCATGTCGTGTGTTGTATTGTTTTGTCTTGTCTTGTGTTGTTTTGTCGTGTCATGTCTTGTCTTGTCTTGTCCTGTCCTGTCGTGTGTTGTGTTGTTTTGTCTTGTCTTGTCATGTCATGTCATGTCGTGTCTTGTGTTGTTTTGTCTTGTGCTGCTTTGTCCTGTCTTGTCTTGTCTTGTCTTGTCATGTCGTGTGTTGTGTTGTTTTGTCTTGTCCTGTTGTGTATTGTCATGTCTTATATTGTCTTGTCTTGTCTTGTCTTGTCATGTCATGTCATGTCGTGTGTTGTGTTGTCTTGTTTTGTCTTGTCATGTCATGTCATGTCTTGTCTTGTCTTGTCTTGTCTTGTTTTGTCTTGTCATGTCTTGTCTTGTCTTGTCTTGTCTTGTCTTGTCTTGTCTTGTCTTGTCTTGTCTTGTCTTGTCTTGTCTTGTCTTGTCTTGTCTTGTCTTGTCTTGTCTTGTCTTGCCTTATCATGCCTTGTCTTGTCTTGTCTTGTCTTGTCTTGTCTTGTCTTGTCTTGTCATGTCTTGTCTTGTCTTGTTTTGTCTTGTCTTGTATTGTATTGTTTTCTCATGTAATGTCATGTCGTGTGTTGTGTTGTTTTGTCTTGTCTTGTGTTGTTTTGTCGTGTCATGTCTTGTCTTGTCTTGTCCTGTCCTGTCGTGTGTTGTGTTGTTTTGTCTTGTCTTGTCATGTCATGTCATGTCGTGTCTTGTGTTGCTTTGTCTTGTCTTGTCTTGTCTTGTCATGTCGTGTGTTGTGTTGTTTTGTCTTGTCTTGTTGTGTATTGTCATGTCTTATATTGTCTTGTCTTGTCTTGTCTTGTCATGTCATGTCATGTCGTGTGTTGCGTTGTTTTGTCTTGTCTTGTTTTGTCTTGTCATGTCATGTCTTGTCTTGTCTTGTCTTGTCTTGTTTTGTCTTGTCATGTCTTGTCTTGTCTTGTCTTGTCTCGTCTTGTCTAGTCTTGTCTTGTCTTGTCTTGTCTTGTCTTGTCTTGTCTTGTGTTGCTTTGTCTTGTCTTGTCATGTCGTGTGTTGTGTTGTTTTGTCTTGTCTTGTTGTGTATTGTTATGTCTTTTATTGTCTTGTCTTGTCTTGTCATGTCATGTATTGTCATGTCGTGTGTTGTGTTGTTTTGTCTTGTCTTGTCTTCTCCTTGTCTTGTCTAGTCTTGTCTTGTCTTGTCTTGTCTTGTCTTGTCTTGTCTTGTCTTGTCATGTCGTGTGTTGTGTTGTTTTGTCTTGTCTTGTTGTGTATTGTCATGTCTTTTATTGTCTTGTCTTGTCTTGTCATGTCATGTAATGTCATGTCGTGTGTTATGTTGTTTTGTCTTGTCTTGTCTTCTCCTTGTCTTGTCTAGTCTTGTCTTGTCTTGTCTTGTCTTGTCTTGTCTTGTCTTGTCTTGTCTTGTCTTGTCTTGTCTTGTCTTGTCTTGTCTTGTCTTGTCTTGTCTTGTCTTGTCTTGTCTTGTCTTGTCTTGTCTTGTCTTGTCTTGTCTTGTCTTGTCTTGTCTTGTCTTGTCTTGTCTTGTCTTGTCTTGTCTTGTCTTGTCTTGTCTTGTCTTGTCTTGTCTTGTCTTGTCTTGTCATGTCTTATATTGTCTTGTCTTGTCTTGTCATGTCGTGTGTTGTGTTGTTTGGTCTTGTCTTGTTGTGTATTGTCATGTCTTATATTGTCTTGTCTTGTCTTGTCATGTCATGTCATGTCATGTCGTGTGTTGTGTTGTTTTGTCTTGTCTTGTCTTCTCCTTGTCTTGTCTAGTCTTGTCTGGTCTTGTCTTGTCTTGTCTTGTCTTGTGATGTCATGTCGTGTGTTGTGTTGTTTTGTCTTGTATTGTCTTGTCTTGTCTAGTCTTGTTTTGTCTTGTCTTGTCTTGTCTTGTCTTGTCTTGTCTTGTCTTGTCATGTCATGTCATGTCATACGTGTGTTGTGTTGTTTTGTCTTGTCTTATTTTGTCTTGTCATGTCTTATCTTGTCTCGTCTTGTCTTGTCTTGTATTGTCTTGTCTTTTCTTGTCTTGTCTTGTCTTGTCTTGTCTTGTCGTGTCTTGTCTTGTCTTGTCTTGTCTTGTCTTGTCTTGTCTTGTCCTGTCCTGTCCTGTCTTGTCTTGTCTTCTCCTTGTCTTGTCTAGTCTTGTCTGGTCTTGTCTTGTCTTGTCTTGTGTTGCTTTGTCTTGTCTTGTCATGTCATGTGTTGCGTTGTGTTGTTTTGTCTTGTCTTGTTATGTCATGTCATGTCGTGTCTTGTGTTGCTTTGTCTTGTCTTGTCATGTCGTGTGTTGTTTTGTCTTGTCATGTCTTATATTGTCTTGTCTTGTCTTGTCTTGTGATGTCATGTCGTGTGTTGTGTTGTTTTGTCTTGTATTGTCTTGTCTTGTCTAGTCTTGTTTTGTCTTGTCTTGTCTTGTCTTGTCTTGTCTTGTCTTGTCTTGTCATGTCATGTCATGTCATGTCATGTCGTGTGTTGTGTTGTTTTGTCTAGTCTTGTCTTGTCTTGTCCTGTCCTGTCCTGTCCTGTCCTGTCCTGTCTTGTCTTGTCTTGTCTTGTCTTGTCTCGTCTTGTCTTGTCTTGTCTTCTCCTGTCCTGACGTGTGTTGTGTTGTTTTGTCTTGTCTTGTTTTGTCTTGTCTTGCTTTGTCTTGTCATGTCTTATCTTGTCTTGTCTTGTCTTGTCCTGTCCTGTCGTGTGTTGTGTTGTTTTGTCTTGTCTTGTCTTGTGCTGTCCTGTCGTGTGTTGTGTTGTTTTGTCTTGTCTTGTCTTGTCATGTCATGTCATGTCGTGTCTTGTGTTGCTTTGTCTTGTCTTGTCTTGTCTTGTCTTGTCTTGTCATGTCGTGTGATGTGTTGTTTTGTCTTGTCTTGTATTGTCTTGTCTTGTCTTGTTTTGTCTTGTCTTGTCTTGTCTTGTCTTGTCATGTCATGCCATGTCATACGTGTGTTGTGTTGTTTTGTTTTGTCTTATTTTGTCTTGACATGTCTTATCTTGTCTTGTCTTGTCTTGTCTTGTCTTGTCATGTCGTGTCTTGTGTTGTTTTGTCTTGTCTTGTATTGTCTTGTCTTGTCTTGTTTTGTCTTGTCTTGTCTTGTCTTGTCTTGTCATGTCATGCCATGTCATACGTGTGTTGTGTTGTTTTGTCTTGTCTTGTCTTGTCTTGTCCTGTCCTATCGTGTGTTGTGTTGTTTTGTCTTGTCTTGTCTTGTCCTGTCCTGTCCTGTCTTGTCTTGTCTTGTCATGTCATGTCATGTCATGTCATGTCGTGTGTTGTGTTGTCTTGTTTTGTCATGTCTTATCTTGTCTTGTCTTGTCATGTCATGTCATGTGTTGTGTTGTGTTGTTTTGTCTTGTCTTGTCTTGTCTTGTCTTGTCTTGTCTTGTCTTGTCATGTCATGTCTTGTCTTGTCTTGTATTGTCTTGTCTTGTTTTGTTTTGTTTTGTCTTGTCTTGTCTTGTCTAGTCATGTCATGTCGTGTGTTGTGTTTTTTTGTCTTGTCTTGTTGTGTATTGTCATGTCTTATATTGTCTTGTCTTGTCTTGTCTTGTCATGTCATGTCGTGTGTTATGTTGTTTTGTCTTGTCTTGTCTTCTCCTTGTCTTGTCTAGTCTTGTCTTGTCTTGTTTTGTTTTGTTTTGTCTTGTCTTGTCATGTCTTATATTGTCTGGTCTTGTCTTGTCTTGTGTTGTGATGTCATGTCGTGTGTTGTGTTGTTTTGTCTTGTCTTGTCTTGTCTTGTCTTGTCTTGTCTTGTCCTGTCCTGTCCTGTCCTGTCCTGTCCTGTCTTGTCTTGTCTTGTCTTGTCTTGTCTTGTCTTGTCTCTTGTCATGTCTTATATTGTCTTGTCTTGTCTTGTCATGTCGTGTGTTGTGTTGTTTTGTCTTGTCTTGTTGTGTATTGTCATGTCTTATATTGTCTTGTCTTGTCTTGTCATGTCTTGTCTTGTCTTGTCATGTCATGTCATGTCATACGTGTGTTGTGTTGTTTTGTCTTGTCTTATTTTGTCTTGTCATGTCTTATCTTGTCTCGTCTTGTCTTGTCTTGTATTGTCTTGTCTTTTCTTGTCTTGTCTTGTCTTGTCTTGTCGTGTCTTGTCTTGTCTTGTCTTGTCTTGTCTTGTCTTGTCTTGTCCTGTCCTGTCCTGTCTTGTCTTGTCATGTCATGTCATGTCATGTCATGTCGTGTGTTGTGTTGTTTTGTCTAGTCTTGTCTTGTCTTGCCCTGTCCTGTCCTGTCCTGTCCTGTCTTGTCTTGTCTTGTCTTGTCTTGTCTCGTCTTGTCTTGTCTTGTCTTCTCCTGTCCTAACGTGTGTTGTGTTGTTTTGTCTTGTCTTGTTTTGTCTTGTCTTGCTTTGTCTTGTCATGTCTTATCTTGTCTTGTCTTGTCCTGTCCTGTCGTGTGTTGTGTTGTTTTGTCTTGTCTTGTGTTGTTTTGTCGTGTCATGTCTTGTCTTGTCTTGTCCTGTCCTGTCGTGTGTTGTGTTGTTTTGTCTTGTCTTGTCTTGTCTTGTCATGTCATGTCGTGTCTTGTGTTGCTTTGTCTTGTCTTGTCTTGTCTTGTCTTGTCATGTCGTGTGTTGTGTTGTCTTGTCTTGTTTTGTCTTGTCTTGTCTTGTCTTGTCTTGTCATGTCATGCCATGTCATACGTGTGTTGTGTTGTTTTGTCTTGTCTTATTTTGTCTTAGCATGTCTTATCTTGTCTTGTCTTGTCTTGTCTTGTCTTGTCATGTCGTGTCTTGTGTTGTCTTGTCGTGTCTTGTTGTGGCTTGTCTTGTCTTGTCTTGTCTTGTCTTGTCATGTCATGCCATGTCATACGTGTGTTGTGTTGTTTTGTCTTGTCTTGTCTTGTCTTGTCCTGTCCTATCGTGTGTTGTGTTGTTTTGTCTTGTCTTGTCTTGTCCTGTCCTGTCCTGTCTTGTCTTGTCTTGTCATGTCATGTCATGTCATGTCATGTCGTGTGTTGTGTTGTCTTGTTTTGTCATGTCTTATCTTGTCTTGTCTTGTCATGTCATGTCATGTGTTGTGTTGTGTTGTTTTGTCTTGTCTTGTCTTGTCTTGTCTTGTCTTGTCTTGTCTTGTCTTGTCTTGTCTTGTCTTGTCTTGTCTTGTCTTGTCATGTCTTGTCTTGTATTGTCTTGTCTTGTTTTGTTTTGTTTTGTCTTGTCTTGTCTTGTCTTGTCTTGTCATGTCTTGTCTTGTCATGTCTTGTCTTGTCTTGTATTGTCTTGTCTTGTTTTGTTTTGTCTTGTCTTGTCTTGTCTTGTCATGTCATGTCGTGTATTGTGTTGTTTTGTCTTGTCTTGTTGTGTATTGTCATGTCTTATATTGTCTTGTCTTGTCTTGTCTTGTCATGTCATGTCGTGTGTTATGTTGTTTTGTCTTGTCTTGTCTTCTCCTTGTCTTGTCTAGTCTTGTCTTGTTTTGTTTTGTTTTGTCTTGTCTTGTCTTGTCATGTCTTATATTGTCTTGTCTTGCCTTGTCTTGTGTTGTGATGTCATGTCGTGTGTTGTGTTGTTTTGTCTTGTCTTGTCTTGTCTTGTCTTGTCTTGTCTTGTCTTGTCTTGTCTTGTCTTGTCTTGTCTTGTCATGTCATGTGTTGTGTTGTGTTGTTTTGTCTTGTCTTGTCTTGTCTTGTCTTGTCTTGTCTTGTCTTGTCTTGTCTTGTCTTGTCTTGTCATGTCTTGTCTTGTCTTGTATTGTCTTGTCTTGTTTTGTTTTGTTTTGTCTTGTCTTGTCTTGTCTTGTCATGTCATGTCGTGTGTTGTGTTGTTTTGTCTTGTCTTGTTGTGTATTGTCATGTCTTATATTGTCTTGTCTTGTCTTGTCTTGTCATGTCATGTCGTGTGTTATGTTGTTTTGTCTTGTCTTGTCTTCTCCTTGTCTTGTCTAGTCTTGTCTTGTCTTGTTTTGTTTTGTTTTGTCTTGTCTTGTCTTGTCATGTCTTATATTGTCTGGTCTTGTCTTGTCTTGTGTTGTGATGTCATGTCGTGTGTTGTGTTGTTTTGTCTTGTCTTGTCTTGTCTTGTCTTGTCTTGTCTTGCCTTGTCCTGTCCTGTCCTGTCCTGTCCTGTCCTGTGTTGTCTTGTCTTGTCTTGTCTTGTCTTGTCTCTTGTCATGTCTTATATTGTCTTGTCTTGTCTTGTCATGTCGTGTGTTGTGTTGTTTTGTCTTGTCTTGTTGTGTATTGTCATGTCTTATATTGTCTTGTCTTGTCTTGTCATGTCATGTCATGTCATGTCGTGTGTTGTGTTGTTTTGTCTTGTCTTGTCTTCTCCTTGTCTTGTCTAGTCTTGTCTGGTCTTGTCTTGTCTTGTCTTGTGTTGCTTTGTCTTGTCTTGTCATGTCATGTGTTGCGTTGTGTTGTTTTGTCTTGTCTTGTTATGTCATGTCATGTCGTGTCTTGTGTTGCTTTGTCTTGTCTTGTCATGTCGTGTGTTGTGTTGTTTTGTCTTGTCATGTCTTATATTGTCTTGTCTTGTCTTGTCTTGTGATGTCATGTCGTGTGTTGTGTTGTTTTGTCTTGTATTGTCTTGTCTTGTCTTGTCTTGTCTTGTCTTGTCTTGTCATGTCATGTCATGTCATACGTGTGTTGTGTTGTTTTGTCTTGTCTTATTTTGTCTTGTCATGTCTTATCTTGTCTCGTCTTGTCTTGTCTTGTATTGTCTTGTCTTTTCTTGTCTTGTCTTGTCTTGTCTTGTCGTGTCTTGTCTTGTCTTGTCTTGTCTTGTCTTGTCTTGTCTTGTCTTGTCTTGTCCTGTCCTGTCCTGTCCTGTCTTGTCTTGTCATGTCATGTCATGTCATGTCATGTCGTGTGTTGTGTTGTTTTGTCTAGTCTTGTCTTGTCTTGCCCTGTCCTGTCCTGTCCTGTCCTGTCTTGTCTTGTCTTGTCTTGTCTTGTCTTGTCTTGTCTCGTCTTGTCTTGTCTTGTCTTCTCCTGTCCTAACGTGTGTTGTGTTGTTTTGTCTTGTCTTGTTTTGTCTTGTCTTGCTTTGTCTTGTCATGTCTTATCTTGTCTTGTCTTGTCCTGTCCTGTGTTGTCTTGTCTTGTCTTGTCTTGTCGTGTGTTGTGTTGTTTTGTCTTGTCTTGTTGTGTATTGTCATGTCTTATATTGTCTTGTCTTGTCTTGTCATGTCATGTCATGTCATGTCGTGTGTTGTGTTGTTTTGTCTTGTCTTGTCTTCTCCTTGTCTTGTCTAGTCTTGTCTGGTCTTGTCTTGTCTTGTCTTGTGTTGCTTTGTCTTGTCTTGTCATGTCATGTGTTGCGTTGTGTTGTTTTGTCTTGTCTTGTTATGTCATGTCATGTCGTGTCTTGTGTTGCTTTGTCTTGTCTTGTCATGTCGTGTGTTGTGTTGTTTTGTCTTGTCATGTCTTATATTGTCTTGTCTTGTCTTGTCTTGTGATGTCATGTCGTGTGTTGTGTTGTTTTGTCTTGTATTGTCTTGTCTTGTTTTGTTTTGTCTTGTCTTGTCTTGTCTTGTCATGTCATGTCGTGTGTTGTGTTGTTTTGTCTTGTCTTGTTGTGTATTGTCATGTCTTATATTGTCTTGTCTTGTCTTGTCTTGTCATGTCATGTCGTGTGTTATGTTGTTTTGTCTTGTCTTGTCTTCTCCTTGTCTTGTCTAGTCTTGTCTTGTCTTGTTTTGTTTTGTTTTGTCTTGTCTTGTCTTGTCATGTCTTATATTGTCTGGTCTTGTCTTGTCTTGTGTTGTGATGTCATGTCGTGTGTTGTGTTGTTTTGTCTTGTCTTGTCTTGTCTTGTCTTGTCTTGTCTTGTCTTGTCCTGTCCTGTCCTGTCCTGTCCTGTCCTGTGTTGTCTTGTCTTGTCTTGTCTTGTCTTGTCTCTTGTCATGTCTTATATTGTCTTGTCTTGTCTTGTCATGTCGTGTGTTGTGTTGTTTTGTCTTGTCTTGTTGTGTATTGTCATGTCTTATATTGTCTTGTCTTGTCTTGTCATGTCATGTCATGTCATGTCGTGTGTTGTGTTGTTTTGTCTTGTCTTGTCTTCTCCTTGTCTTGTCTAGTCTTGTCTGGTCTTGTCTTGTCTTGTCTTGTGTTGCTTTGTCTTGTCTTGTCATGTCATGTGTTGCGTTGTGTTGTTTTGTCTTGTCTTGTTATGTCATGTCATGTCGTGTCTTGTGTTGCTTTGTCTTGTCTTGTCATGTCGTGTGTTGTGTTGTTTTGTCTTGTCATGTCTTATATTGTCTTGTCTTGTCTTGTCTTGTGATGTCATGTCGTGTGTTGTGTTGTTTTGTCTTGTATTGTCTTGTCTTGTCTTGTCTTGTCTTGTCTTGTCTTGTCATGTCATGTCATGTCATACGTGTGTTGTGTTGTTTTGTCTTGTCTTATTTTGTCTTGTCATGTCTTATCTTGTCTCGTCTTGTCTTGTCTTGTATTGTCTTGTCTTTTCTTGTCTTGTCTTGTCTTGTCTTGTCGTGTCTTGTCTTGTCTTGTCTTGTCTTGTCTTGTCTTGTCTTGTCTTGTCTTGTCCTGTCCTGTCCTGTCTTGTCTTGTCATGTCATGTCATGTCATGTCATGTCGTGTGTTGTGTTGTTTTGTCTAGTCTTGTCTTGTCTTGCCCTGTCCTGTCCTGTCCTGTCCTGTCTTGTCTTGTCTTGTCTTGTCTTGTCTTGTCTTGTCTCGTCTTGTCTTGTCTTGTCTTCTCCTGTCCTAACGTGTGTTGTGTTGTTTTGTCTTGTCTTGTTTTGTCTTGTCTTGCTTTGTCTTGTCATGTCTTATCTTGTCTTGTCTTGTCCTGTCCTGTCGTGTGTTGTGTTGTTTTGTCTTGTCTTGTGTTGTTTTGTCGTGTCATGTCTTGTCTTGTCTTGTCCTGTCCTGTCGTGTGTTGTGTTGTTTTGTCCTGTCTTGTCTTGTCTTGTCATGTCATGTCATGTCGTGTCTTGTGTTGCTTTGTCTTGTCTTGTCTTGTCTTGTCTTGTCTTGTCTTGTCTTGTCATGTCCTGTGTTGTGTTGTCTTGTCTTGTTTTGTCTTGTCTTGTCTTGTCTTGTCTTGTCATGTCATTCCATGTCATACGTGTGTTGTGTTGTTTTGTCTTGTCTTATTTTGTCTTGACATGTCTTATCTTGTCTTGTCTTGTCTTGTCTTGTCTTGTCATGTCGTGTCTTGTGTTGTTTTGTCTTGTCTTGTATTGTCTTGTCTTGTTTTGTCTTGTCTTGTCTTGTCTTGTCTTGTCTTGTCATGTCATGCCATGTCATACGTGTGTTGTGTTGTTTTGTCTTGTCTTGTCTTGTCTTGTCCTGTCCTATCGTGTGTTGTGTTGTTTTGTCTTGTCTTGTCTTGTCCTGTCCTGTCCTGTCTTGTCTTGTCATGTCATGTCATGTCATGTCATGTCGTGTGTTGTGTTGTCTTGTTTTGTCATGTCTTATCTTGTCTTGTCTTGTCATGTCATGTCATGTGTTGTGTTGTTTTGTCTTGTCTTGTCTTGTCTTGTCTTGTCTTGTCTTGTCTTGTCTTGTCTTGTCTTGTCTTGTCTTGTCTTGTCTTGTCTTGTCTTGTCTTGTCTTGTCTTGTCTTGTCTTGTCTTGTCTTGTCTTGTCTTGTCATGTCTTGTCTTGTCTTGTATTGTCTTGTCTTGTTTTGTTTTGTTTTGTCTTGTCTTGTCTTGTCTTGTCATGTCATGTCGTGTATTGTGTTGTTTTGTCTTGTCTTGTTGTGTATTGTCATGTCTTATATTGTCTTGTCTTGTCTTGTCTTGTCATGTCATGTCGTGTGTTATGTTGTTTTGTCTTGTCTTGTCTTCTCCTTGTCTTGTCTAGTCTTGTCTTGTCTTGTTTTGTTTTGTTTTGTCTTGTCTTGTCTTGTCTTGTGTTGTGATGTCATGTCGTGTGTTGTGTTGTTTTGTCTTGTCTTGTCTTGTCTTGTCTTGTCTTGTCTTGTCTTGTCTTGTCTTGTCCTGTCCTGTCCTGTCCTGTCCTGTCTTGTCTTGTCTTGTCTTGTCTTGTCTTGTCTTGTCTCGTCTTGTCTTGTCTTCTCCTGTCCTGACGTGTGTTGTGTTGTTTTGTCTTGTCTTGTTTTGTCTTGTCTTGCTTTGTCTTGTCATGTCTTATCTTGTCTTGTCTTGTCTTGTCTTGTCCTGTCCTGTCGTGTGTTGTGTTGTTTTGTCTTGTCTTGTCTTGTCTTGTCTTGTCATGTCGTGTGTTGTGTTGTTTTGTCTTGTCATGTCGTGTCTTGTGTTGCTTTGTCTTGTCTTGTCTTGTCTTGTCTTGTCATGTCGTGTGTTGTGTTGTTTTGTCTTGTCTTGTGTTGTTTTGTCGTGTCATGTCTTGTCTTGTCTTGTCCTGTCGTGTGTTGTGTTGTTTTGTCATGTCTTGTCGTGTCTTGTGTTGCTTTGTCTTGTCTTGTCTTGTCTTGTCTTGTCATGTCGTGTGTTGTGTTGTTTTGTCTTGTCATGTCTTGTCTTGTCATGTCATGTCATGTCGTGTGTTGTGTTGTTTTGTCTTGTCTTGTTTTGTCTTGTCATGTCTTATCTTGTCTTGACTTGTCTTGTCTTGTCATGTCTTGTCTTGTCTTGTCTTGTCTTGTCATGTCTTGTCTTGTCTTGTATTGTCTTTTCTTGTTTTGTTTTGTTTTGTCTTGTCTTGTCTTGTCTTGTCTTGTCATGTCATGCCATGTCATACGTGTGTTGTGTTGTTTTGTCTTGTCTTATTTTGTCTTGTTATGTCTTATCTTGTCTTGTCTTATCTTGTCTTCTATTGTCTTGTCTTTTCTTGTCTTGTCTTGTCTTGTCGTGTCTTGTCTTGTCTTGTCTTGTCTTGTCCTGTCCTGTCCTGTCTTGTCTTGTCTTGTCTTGTCATGTCGTGTGTTGTGTTGTTTTGTCTTGTCTTGTTGTGTATTGTCATGTCTTATATTGTCTTGTCTTGTCTTGTCATGTCATGTCATGTCGTGTGTTGTGTTGTGTTGTCTTGTTTTGTCTTGTCATGTCATGTCATGTCTTGTCTTGTCTTGTCTTGTCTTGTTTTGTCTTGTCATGTCTTGTCTTGTCTTGTCTTGTCTTGTCTTGTTTTGTCTTGTCATGTCTTGTCTTGACTTGTCTTGTCTTGTCTTGTCTTGTCTTGTCTTGTCTTGTCTTGTCATGTAATGTCATGTCGTGTGTTGTGTTGTTTTGTCTTGTCTTGTCTTCTCCTTGTCTTGTCTTGTCATGTCGTGTGTTGTGTTGTTTTGTCTTGTCTTGTCTTATATTGTCTTGTCTTGTCTTGTGATGTCATGTCGTGTGTTGTGTTGTTTTGTCTTGTCTTGTTTTGTCTTGTCCTGTCTTGTCTTGTCATGTCATGTCATGTGTTGTGTTGTGTTGTTTTGTCTTGTCTTGTCTTGTCTTGTCTTGTCTTGTCTTGTCTTGTCTTGTCTTGTCTTGTCTTGTCTTGTCTTGCCTTATCTTGCCTTGTCTGGTCTTGTCTTGTCTTGTCTTGTCTTGTCATGTCTTGTCTTGTCTTGTTTTGTCTTGTCTTGTATTGTCTTGTTTTCTCATGTAATGTCATGTCGTGTGTTGTGTTGTTTTGTCTTGTCTTGTGTTGTTTTGTCGTGTCATGTCTTGTCTTGTCTTGTCCTGTCCTGTCGTGTGTTGTGTTGTTTTGTCTTGTCTTGTCATGTCATGTCATGTCGTGTCTTGTGTTGCTTTGTCTTGTCTTGTCTTGTCATGTCGTGTGTTGTGTTGTTTCGTCTTATCTTGTTGTGTATTGTCATGTCTTTTATTTTCTTGTCTTGTCTTGTCTTGTCATGTCATGTAATGTCATGTCGTGTGTTGTGTTGTTTTGTCTTGTCTTGTGTTCTCCTTGTCTTGTCTAGTCTTGTCTTGTCTTGTCTTGTCTTGTCTTGTCATGTCGTGTGTTGTGTTGTTTTGTCTTGTCTTGTTGTGTATTGTCATGTCTTTTATTGTCTTGTCTTGTCTTGTTTTGTCATGTAATGTCATGTCGTGTGTTGTGTTGTTTTGTCTTGTCTTGTCTTCTCCTTGTCTTGTCTAGTCTTGTCTTGTCTTGTCTTGTCTTGTCTTGTGTTGCTTTGTCTTGTCTTGTCATGTCGTGTGTTGTGTTGTTTTGTCTTGTCTTGTTGTGTATTGTCATGTCTTTTATTGTCTTGTCTTGTCTTGTCATGTCATGTAATGTCATGTCGTGTGTTATGTTGTTTTGTCTTGTCCTGTCTTCTCCTTGTCTTGTCTTGTCATGTCGTGTGTTGTGTTGTTTTGTCTTGTCTTGTCTTATATTGTCTTGTCTTGTCTTGTGATGTCATGTCATGTCGTGTCTTGTGTTGCTTTGTCTTGTCTTGTCATGTCTTATATTGTCTTGTCTTGTCTTGTCTTGTGATGTCATGTCGTGTGTTGTGTTGTTTTGTCTTGTCTAGTCTTGTTTTGTCTTGTCTTGTCTTGTCTTGTCTTGTCTTGTCTTGTCTTGTCTTGTCTTGTCATGTCATGTCATGTCATACGTGTGTTGTGTTGTTTTGTCTTGTCTTATTTTGTCTTGTCATGTCTTATCTTGTCTCGTCTTGTCTTGTCTTGTATTGTCTTGTCTTTTCTTGTCTTGTCTTGTCTTGTCTTGTCGTGTCTTGTCTTGTCTTGTCTTGTCTTGTCTTGTCTTGTCTTGTCCTGTCCTGTCCTGTCCTGTCCTGTCTTGTCTTGTCTTGTCATGTCATGTCATGTCATACGTGTGTTGTGTTGTTTTGTCTTGTCTTGTATTGTCTTGTCTTTTCTTGTCTTTTCTTGTCTTGTCTTGTCTTGTCTTGTCGTGTCTTGTCTTGTCTTGTCTTGTCTTGTCTTGTCTTGTCTCGTCTTGTCTTGTCTTGTCTTCTCCTGTCCTGACGTGTGTTGTGTTGTTTTGTCTTGTTTTGTTTTGTCTTGTCTTGCTTTGTCTTGTCATGTCTTATCTTGTCTTGTCTTGTCTTGTCCTGTCCTGTCGTGTGTTGTGTTGTTTTGTCTTGTCTTATGTTGTTTTGTCGTGTCATGTCTTGTCTTGTCTTGTCCTGTCCTGTCGTGTGTTGTGTTGTTTTGTCTTGTCTTGTCTTGTCATGTCATGTCATGTCGTGTCTTGTGTTGCTTTGTCTTGTCTTGTCTTGTCTTGTATTGTCTTGTCTTGTCTTGTCTTGTCATGTCGTGTGTTGTGTTGTTTTGTCTTGTCTTGTATTGTCTTGTCTTGTCTTGTTTTGTCTTGTCTTGTCTTGTCTTGTCATGTCGTGTGTTGTGTTGTTTTGTCTTGTCATGTCTTATATTGTCTTGTCTTGTCTTGTCTTGTGATGTCATGTCGTGTGTTGTGTTGTTTTGTCTTGTATTGTCTTGTCTTGTCATGTCATGTCTTGTCTTGTCTTGTCTTGTCATGTCATGTCATACGTGTGTTGTGTTGTTTTGTCTTGTCATGTCTTATCTTGTCTTCTATTGTCTTGTCTTTTCTTGTCTTGTCTTGTCTTGTCGTGTCTTGTCATGTCTTGTCATGTCTTGTCATGTCTTGTCTTGTCTTGTATTGTCTTGTCTTGTTTTGTTTTGTTTTGTCTTGTCTTGTCTTGTCTTGTCATGTCATGCCATGTTATACGTGTGTTGTGTTGTTTTGTCTTGTCATGTCTTATCTTGTCTTGTCTTATCTTGTCTTCTATTGTCTTGTCTTTTCTTGTCTTGTCTTGTCTTGTCATGTCTTGTCTTGTCTTGTCTTGTCTTGTCCTGTCCTGTCCTGTCTTGTCTTGTCTTGGCATGTCATGTCATGTCATGTCATGTCGTGTGTTGTGTTGTCTTGTCTTGTTTTGTCATGTCTTATCTTGTCTTGTCATGTCATGTCTTGTCTTGTCTTGTCTTGTCTTGTCTTGTCATGTCGTGTGTTGTGTTGTTTTGTCTTGTCATGTCTTATATTGTCTTGTCTTGTCTTGTCTTGTGATGTCATGTCGTGTGTTGTGTTGTTTTGTCTTGTATTGTCTTGTCTTGTCTAGTCTTGTTTTGTCTTGTCTTGTCTTGTCTTGTCTTGTCTTGTCTTGTCTTGTCTTGTCATGTCATGTCATGTCATACGTGTGTTGTGTTGTTTTGTCTTGTCTTATTTTGTCTTGTCATGTCTTATCTTGTCTCGTCTTGTCTTGTCTTGTATTGTCTTGTCTTTTCTTGTCTTGTCTTGTCTTGTCTTGTCGTGTCTTGTCTTGTCTTGTCTTGTCTTGTCTTGTCTTGTCTTGTCCTGTCCTGTAATGTCCTGTCCTGTCTTGTCTTGTCATGTCATGTCATGTCATGTCATGTCGTGTGTTGTGTTGTGTTGTTTTGTCTTGTCTTGTCTTCTCTTGTCCTGTCCTGTCCTGTCTTGTCTTGTCTTGTCTTGTCTTGTCTTGTCTTGTCTCGTCTTGTCTTGTCTTGTCTTCTCCTGTCCTGACGTGTGTTGTGTTGTTTTGTCTTGTCTTGTTTTGTCTTGTCTTGCTTTGTCTTGTCATGTCTTATCTTGTCTTGTCTTGTCTTGTCCTGTCCTGTCGTGTGTTGTGTTGTTTTGTCTTGTCTTGTGTTGATTTGTCGTGTCATGTCTTGTCTTGTCTTGTCCTGTCCGTGTGTTGCGTTGTGTTGTTTTGTCTTGTCTTGTCTTGTCATGTCATGTCATGTCGTGTCTTGTGATGCTTTGTCTTGTCTTGTCATGTCGTGTGTTGTGTTGTTTTGTCTTGTCATGTCTTATATTGTCTTGTCTTGTCTTGTCTTGTGATGTCATGTCGTGTGTTGTGTTGTTTTGTCTTGTATTGTCTTGTCTTGTCTTGTCTTGTCTTGTCTTGTCTTGTCTTGTCTTGTTTTGTCTTCTCTAGTCTTGTCTTGTCTTGTCTTGTCTTGTCTTGTCTTGTCTTGTCTTGTCTTGTCTTGTCTTGTCATGTCGTGTGTTGTGTTGTTTTGTCTTGTCTTGTTGTGTATTGTCGTGTCTTTTATTGTCTTGTCTTGTCTTGTTTTGTCATGTAATGTCATGTCGTGTGTTGTGTTGTTTTGTCTTGTCTTGTCTTCTCCTTGTCTTGTCTAGTCTTGTCTTGTCTTGTCTTGTCTTGTCTTGTCATGTCTTATATTGTCTTGTCTTGTCTTGTCATGTCGTGTGTTGTGTTGTTTTGTCTTGTCTTGTTGTGTATTGTCATGTCTTATATTTTCTTGTCTTGTCTTGTGATGTCATGTCGTGTGTTGTGTTGTTTTGTCTTGTCTTGTCTTCTCCTTGTCTTGTCTAGTCTTGTCTTGTCTTGTCTTGTCTTGTCATGTCTTGTCTTGTCTTGTCTTGTCATGTCTTGTCTTGTCTTGTCATGTCTTATACTGTCTTGTTTTGTCTTGTCTTGTCTTGTCTTGTCTTGTCTTGTCTTGTCTTGTCTTGTCTTGTCTTGTCTTGTCTTGTCTTGTCTTGTCTTGTCTTGTCTTGTCTTGTCTTGTCTTGTCTTGTCTTGTCTTGTCTTGTCTTGTCTTGTCTTGTCTTGTCTTGTCTTGTCTTGTCTTGTCTTGTCTTGTCTTGTCTTGTCTTGTCTTGTCTTGTCTTGTCTTGCCTTGTCTTGTCTTGCCTTGTCTTGTCTTGTCTTGTCTTGTCTTGTCTTGTCTTGTCATGTCGTGTGTTGTGTTGTTTTGTCTTGTCTTGTCATGTCATGCCATGTTATACGTGTGTTGTGTTGTTTTGTCTTGTCATGTCTTATCTTGTCTTGTCTTATCTTGTCTTCTATTGTCTTGTCTTTTCTTGTCTTGTCTTGTCTTGTCATGTCTTGTCTTGTCTTGTCTTGTCTTGTCCTGTCCTGTCCTGTCTTGTCTTGTCTTGGCATGTCATGTCATGTCATGTCATGTCGTGTGTTGTGTTGTCTTGTCTTGTTTTGTCATGTCTTATCTTGTCTTGTCATGTCATGTCTTGTCTTGTCTTGTCTTGTCTTGTCTTGTCATGTCGTGTGTTGTGTTGTTTTGTCTTGTCATGTCTTATATTGTCTTGTCTTGTCTTGTCTTGTGATGTCATGTCGTGTGTTGTGTTGTTTTGTCTTGTATTGTCTTGTCTTGTCTAGTCTTGTTTTGTCTTGTCTTGTCTTGTCTTGTCTTGTCTTGTCTTGTCTTGTCTTGTCATGTCATGTCATGTCATACGTGTGTTGTGTTGTTTTGTCTTGTCTTATTTTGTCTTGTCATGTCTTATCTTGTCTCGTCTTGTCTTGTCTTGTATTGTCTTGTCTTTTCTTGTCTTGTCTTGTCTTGTCTTGTCGTGTCTTGTCTTGTCTTGTCTTGTCTTGTCTTGTCTTGTCTTGTCCTGTCCTGTAATGTCCTGTCCTGTCTTGTCTTGTCATGTCATGTCATGTCATGTCATGTCGTGTGTTGTGTTGTGTTGTTTTGTCTTGTCTTGTCTTCTCTTGTCCTGTCCTGTCCTGTCTTGTCTTGTCTTGTCTTGTCTTGTCTTGTCTTGTCTCGTCTTGTCTTGTCTTGTCTTCTCCTGTCCTGACGTGTGTTGTGTTGTTTTGTCTTGTCTTGTTTTGTCTTGTCTTGCTTTGTCTTGTCATGTCTTATCTTGTCTTGTCTTGTCTTGTCCTGTCCTGTCGTGTGTTGTGTTGTTTTGTCTTGTCTTGTGTTGATTTGTCGTGTCATGTCTTGTCTTGTCTTGTCCTGTCCGTGTGTTGCGTTGTGTTGTTTTGTCTTGTCTTGTCTTGTCATGTCATGTCATGTCGTGTCTTGTGATGCTTTGTCTTGTCTTGTCATGTCGTGTGTTGTGTTGTTTTGTCTTGTCATGTCTTATATTGTCTTGTCTTGTCTTGTCTTGTGATGTCATGTCGTGTGTTGTGTTGTTTTGTCTTGTATTGTCTTGTCTTGTCTTGTCTTGTCTTGTCTTGTCTTGTCTTGTCTTGTTTTGTCTTCTCTAGTCTTGTCTTGTCTTGTCTTGTCTTGTCTTGTCTTGTCTTGTCTTGTCTTGTCTTGTCATGTCGTGTGTTGTGTTGTTTTGTCTTGTCTTGTTGTGTATTGTCGTGTCTTTTATTGTCTTGTCTTGTCTTGTTTTGTCATGTAATGTCATGTCGTGTGTTGTGTTGTTTTGTCTTGTCTTGTCTTCTCCTTGTCTTGTCTAGTCTTGTCTTGTCTTGTCTTGTCTTGTCTTGTCATGTCTTATATTGTCTTGTCTTGTCTTGTCATGTCGTGTGTTGTGTTGTTTTGTCTTGTCTTGTTGTGTATTGTCATGTCTTATATTTTCTTGTCTTGTCTTGTGATGTCATGTCGTGTGTTGTGTTGTTTTGTCTTGTCTTGTCTTCTCCTTGTCTTGTCTAGTCTTGTCTTGTCTTGTCTTGTCTTGTCATGTCTTGTCTTGTCTTGTCTTGTCATGTCTTGTCTTGTCTTGTCATGTCTTATACTGTCTTGTTTTGTCTTGTCTTGTCTTGTCTTGTCTTGTCTTGTCTTGTCTTGTCTTGTCTTGTCTTGTCTTGTCTTGTCTTGTCTTGTCTTGTCTTGTCTTGTCTTGTCTTGTCTTGTCTTGTCTTGTCTTGTCTTGTCTTGTCTTGTCTTGTCTTGTCTTGTCTTGTCTTGTCTTGTCTTGTCTTGTCTTGTCTTGTCTTGTCTTGTCTTGTCTTGTCTTGTCTTGCCTTGTCTTGTCTTGCCTTGTCTTGTCTTGTCTTGTCTTGTCTTGTCTTGTCTTGTCATGTCGTGTGTTGTGTTGTTTTGTCTTGTCTTGTTGTGTATTGTCATGTCTTATATTGTCTTGTCTTGTCTTGTCATGTCATGTCATGTCGTGTGTTGTGTTGTGTTGTCTTGTTTTGTCTTGTCATGTCATGTCATGTCTTGCCTTGTCTTGTCTTGTCTTGTTTTGTCTTGTCATGTCTTGTCTTGTCTTGTCTTGTCTTGTCTTGTCTTGTCTTGTTTTGTCTTGTCATGTCTTGTCTTGTCTTGTCTTGTCTTGTCTTGTCATGTCTTGTCTTGTCTTGTCTTGTCTTGTCTTGTCTTGTCTTGTTTTGTCTTGTCATGTCTTGTCTTGTCTTGTCTTGTCTTGTCTTGTCTTGTCTTGTCTTGTCTTGTCTTGTCTTGTCTTGTCTTGTCTTGTCTTGTCTTGTCTTGTCTTGTCTTGTCTTGTCTTGTCTTGTCTTGTCTTGTCATGTAATGTCATGTCGTGTGTTGTGTTGTTTTGTCTTGTCTTGTCTTCTCCTTGTCTTGTCTTGTCATGTCGTGTGTTGTGTTGTTTTGTCATGTCATGTTGTGTATTGTCATGTCTTTTATTGTATTGTCTTGTCATGTCATGTAATGTCATGTCGTGTGTTATGTTGTTTTGTCTTGTCTTGTCTTCTCCTTGTCTTGTCTAGTCTTGTCTTGTCTTGTCTTGTCTTGTCATGTCTTATATTGTCTTGTCTTGTCATGTCATGTCGTGTGTTGTGTTGTTTTGTCTTGTCTTGTTGTGTATTGTCATGTCTTATATTGTCTTGTCTTGTCTTGTCATGTCATGTCATGTCATGTCGTGTGTTGTGTTGTTTTGTCTTGTCTTGTCTTCTCCTTGTCTTGTCTAGTCTTGTCTTGTCTTGTCTTGTCTTGTCTTGTTTTGTCTTGTCTTGTCTTGTCTTGTGTTGCTTTGTCTTGTCTTGTCATGTCATGTGTTGCGTTGTGTTGTTTTGTCTTGTCTTGTCATGTCATGTCATGTCGTGTCTTGTGTTGCTTTGTCTTGTCTTGTCATGTCGTGTGTTGTGTTGTTTTGTCTTGTCATGTCTTATATTGTCTTGTCTTGTCTTGTCTTGTGATATCATGTCGTGTGTTGTGTTGTTTTGTCTTGTATTTTCTTGTCTTGTCTTGTCTTGTCTTGTCTTGTCTTGTTTTGTCTTGTCTTGTCTTGTCTTGTCTTGTCTTGTCTTGTCATGTCATGTCATGTCATACGTGTGTTGTGTTGTTTTGTCTTGTCATGTCTTATCTTGTCTACTATTGTCTTGTCTTTTCTTGTCTTGTCATGTCGTGTGTTGTGTTGTTTTGTCTTGTCATGTCTTATATTGTCTTGTCTTGTCTTGTCTTGTGATGTCATGTCGTGTGTTGTGTTGTTTTGTCTTGTATTGTCTTGTCTTGTCTAGTCTTGTTTTGTCTTGTCTTGTCTTGTCTTGTCTTGTCTTGTCTTGTCTTGTCTTGTCTTGTCTTGTCTTGTCTTGTCTTGTCTTGTCTTGTCTTGTCTTGTCTTGTCTTGTCTTGTCTTGTCTTGTCTTGTCTTGTCATGTCATGTCATGTCGTGTCTTGTGTTGCTTTGTCTTGTCTTGTCATGTCGTGTGTTGTGTTGTTTTGTCTTGTCATGTCTTATATTGTCTTGTCTTGTCTTGTCTTGTGATGTCATGTCGTGTGTTGTGTTGTTTTGTCTTGTATTGTCTTGTCTTGTCTAGTCTTGTTTTGTCTTGTCTTGTCTTGTCTTGTCTTGTCTTGTCTTGTCTTGTCATGTCATGTCATGTCATACGTGTGTTGTGTTGTTTTGTCATGTCTTGTTGTGTATTGTCATGTCTTTTATTGTATTGTCTTGTCATGTCATGTAATGTCATGTCGTGTGTTATGTTGTTTTGTCTTGTCTTGTCTTCTCCTTGTCTTGTCTTGTTTTGTCTTGTCTTGTCTTGTCTTGTCTTGTCTTGTCTTGTCTTGTCATGTCATGTCATGTCATACGTGTGTTGTGTTGTTTTGTCTTGTCATGTCTTATCTTGTCTTCTATTGTCTTGTCTTGTCTTGTCTTGTCTTGTCTTGTCTTGTCTTGTCTTGTCTTGTCTTGTCTTGTCTTGTCTTGTCTTGTCTTGTCTTGTCTTGTCTTGTCTTGTCTTGTCTTGTCTTGTCTTGTCTTGTCTTGTCTTGTCTTGTCTTGTCTTGTCTTGTCTTGCCTTGTCTTGTCTTGTCTTGTCTTGTCTTGTCTTGTCTTGTCATGTCGTGTGTTGTGTTGTTTTGTCTTGTCTTGTTGTGTATTGTCATGTCTTATATTGTCTTGTCTTGTCTTGTCATGTCATGTCATGTCGTGTGTTGTGTTGTGTTGTCTTGTTTTGTCTTGTCATGTCATGTCATGTCTTGCCTTGTCTTGTCTTGTTTTGTCTTGTCATGTCTTGTCTTGTCTTGTCTTGTCTTGTCTTGTTTTGTCTTGTCATGTCTTGTCTTGTCTTGACTTGTCTTGTCTTGTCTTGTCTTGTCTTGTCTTGTCTTGTCATGTAATGTCATGTCGTGTGTTGTGTTGTTTTGTCTTGTCTTGTCTTCTCCTTGTCTTGTCTTGTCATGTCGTGTGTTGTGTTGTTTTGTCATGTCTTGTTGTGTATTGTCATGTCTTTTATTGTATTGTCTTGTCATGTCATGTAATGTCATGTCGTGTGTTATGTTGTTTTGTCTTGTCTTGTCTTCTCCTTGTCTTGTCTAGTCTTGTCTTGTCTTGTCTTGTCTTGTCATGTCTTATATTGTCTTGTCTTGTCATGTCATGTCGTGTGTTGTGTAGTTTTGTCTTGTCTTGTTGTGTATTGTCATGTCTTATATTGTCTTGTCTTGTCTTGTCATGTCATGTCATGTCATGTCGTGTGTTGTGTTGTTTTGTCTTGTCTTGTCTTCTCCTTGTCTTGTCTAGTCTTGTCTTGTCTTGTCTTGTCTTGTCTTGTTTTGTCTTGTCTTGTCTTGTCTTGTGTTGCTTTGTCTTGTCTTGTCATGTCATGTGTTGCGTTGTGTTGTTTTGTCTTGTCTTGTCATGTAATGTCATGTCGTGTCTTGTGTTGCTTTGTCTTGTCTTGTCATGTCGTGTGTTATGTTGTTTTGTCTTGTCATGTCTTATATTGTCTTGTCTTGTCTTGTCTTGTGATGTCATGTCGTGTGTTGTGTTGTTTTGTCTTGTATTTTCTTGTCTTGTCTTGTCTTGTCTTGTCTTGTCTTGTTTTGTCTTGTCTTGTCTTGTCTTGTCTTGTCTTGTCTTGTCATGTCATGTCATGTCATACGTGTGTTGTGTTGTTTTGTCTTGTCTTATTTTGTCTTGTCATGTCTTATCTTGTCTTGTCTTGTCTTGTCATGTCATGTCATGTCATGTCGTGTGTTGTGTTGTTTTGTCTTGTCTTGTCTTCTCCTTGTCTTGTCTAGTCTTGTCTTGTCTTGTCTTGTCTTGTCTTGTCTTGTCTTGTCTTGTCTTGTCTTGTCTTGTCATGTCATGTCATGTCATGTCGTGTGTTGTGTTGTTTTGTCTTGTCTTGTCTTCTCCTTGTCTTGTCTAGTCTTGTCTTGTCTTGTCTTGTCTTGTCTTATCTTGTCATGTCGTGTGTTGTGTTGTTTTGTCTTGTCTTGTTGTGTATTGTCATGTCTTATATTGTCTTGTCTTGTCTTGTCATGTCATGTCATGTCATGTCGTGTGTTGTGTTGTTTTGTCTTGTCTTGTCTTCTCCTTGTCTTGTCTAGTCTTGTCTTGTCTTGTCTTGTCTTGTCTTGTCTTGTCTTGTCTTGTCTTGTCTTGTCTTGTCTTGTGTTGCTTTGTCTTGTCTTGTCATGTCATGTGTTGCGTTGTGTTGTTTTGTCTTGTCTTGTCATGTCATGTCGTGTCTTGTGTTGCTTTGTCTTGTCTTGTCATGTCGTGTGTTGTGTTGTTTTGTCTTGTCATGTCTTATATTGTCTTGTCTTGTGATGTCATGTCGTGTGTTGTGTTGTTTTGTCTTGTATTGTCTTGTCTTGTCTTGTCTTGTCTTGTCTTGTCTTGTCTTGTTTTGTCTTGTCTAGTCTTGTCTTGTCTTGTCTTGTCTTGTCTTGTCTTGTCTTGTCTTGTCTTGTCTTGTCTTGTCTTGTCTTGTCTTGTCATGTCGTGTGTTGTGTTGTTTTGTCTTGTCTTGTTGTGTATTGTCGTGTCTTTTATTGTCTTGTCTTGTCTTGTTTTGTCATGTAATGTCATGTCGTGTGTTGTGTTGTTTTGTCTTGTCTTGTCTTCTCCTTGTCTTGTCTAGTCTTGTCTTGTCTTGTCTTGTCTTGTCTTGTCATGTCTTATATTGTCTTGTCTTGTCTTGTCATGTCGTGTGTTGTGTTGTTTTGTCTTGTCTTGTTGTGTATTGTCATGTCTTATATTGTCTTGTCTTGTCTTGTGATGTCATGTCGTGTGTTGTGTTGTTTTGTCTTGTCTTGTTTTGTCTTGTCCTGTCTTGTCTTGTCATGTCATGTCATGTGTTGTGTTGTGTTGTTTTGTCTTGTCTTGTCTTGTCTTGTCTTGTCTTGTCTTGTCTTGTCTTGTCTTGTCTTGTCATGTCATGTCATGTCGTGTGTTGTGTTGTGTTGTCTTGTTTTGTCTTGTCATGTCATGTCATGTCTTGTCTTGTCTTGTCTTGTCTTGTCTTGTCTTGTTTTGTCTTGTCATGTCTTGTCTTGTCTTGTTTTGTCTTGTCATGTCTTGTCTTGACTTGTCTTGTCTTGTCTTGTCTTGTCTTGTCATGTAATGTCATGTCGTGTGTTGTGTTGTTTTGTCTTGTCTTGTCTTCTCCTTGTCTTGTCTTGTCATGTCGTATGTTGTGTTGTTTTGTCTTGTCTTGTCTTATATTGTCTTGTCTTGTCTTGTGATGTCATGTCGTGTGTTGTGTTGTTTTGTCTTGTCTTGTTTTGTCTTGTCCTGTCTTGTCTTGTCATGTCATGTCATGTGTTGTGTTGTGTTGTTTTGTCTTGTCTTGTCTTGTCTTGTCTTGTCTTGTCTTGCCTTATCTTGCCTTGTCTTGTCTTGTCTTGTCTGGTCTTGTCTTGTCTTGTCTTGTCATGTCTTGTCATGTCTTGTCTTGACTTGTCTTGTCTTGTCTTGTCTTGTCTTGTCTTGTCATGTAATGTCATGTCGCGTGTTGTGTTGTTTTGGCTTGTCTTGTCTTCTCCTTGTCTTGTCTTGTCATGTCGTGTGTTGTGTTGTTTTGTCTTGTCTTGTCTTATATTGTCTTGTCTTGTCTTGTGATGTCATGTCGTGTGTTGTGTTGTTTTGTCTTGTCTTGTTTTGTCTTGTCCTGTCTTGTCTTGTCATGTCATGTCATGTGTTGTGTTGTGTTGTTTTGTCTTGTCTTGTCTTGTCTTGTCTTGTTTTGTCTTGCCTTATCTTGCCTTGTCTTGTCTTGTCTTGTCTGGTCTTGTCTTGTCTTGTCTTGTCATGTCTTGTCTTGTCTTGTTTTGTCTTGTCTTGTATTGTCTTGTTTTCTCATGTAATGTCATGTCGTGTGTTGTGTTGTTTTGTCTTGTCTTGTGTTGTTTTGTCGTGTCATGTCTTGTCTTGTCTTGTCCTGTCTTGTCGTGTGTTGTGTTGTGTTGTTTTGTCTTGTCTTGTCATGTCATGTCGTGTCTTGTGTTGCTTTGTCTTGTCTTGTCTTGTCTTGTCATGTCGTGTGTTGTGTTGTTTTGTCTTGTCTTGTTGTGTATTGTCATGTCTTATATTGTCTTGTCTTGTCTTGTCTTGTCATGTCATGTCATGTCGTGTGTTGTGTTGTTTTGTCTTGTCTTGTTTTGTCTTGTCATGTCTTGTCTTGTCTTCTCTTGTCTTGTTTTGTCTTGTCATGTCTTGTCTTGTCTTGTCTTCTCCTGTCCTGTCCTGTCTTGTCTTGTCTTGCCTTGTCTTGTCTTGTCTTGTCTTGTCTTGTCTTGTCTTGTCTTGTCTTGTCTTGTCTTGTCTTGTCTTGTCTTGTCTTGTCTTGTCTTGTCTTGTCTTGTCTAGTCTTGTCTTGTCTTGTCTTGTCTTGTCTTGTCTTGCCTTGTCTTGTCTTGTCTTGTCTTGTGTTGCTTTGTCTTGTCTTGTCATGTCGTGTGTTGTGTTGTTTCGTCTTGTCTTGTTGTGTATTGTCATGTCTTTTATTGTCTTGTCTTGTCTTGTCTTGTCATGTCATGTAATGTCATGTCGCGTGTTGTGTTGTTTTGTCTTGTCTTGTCTTCTCCTTGTCTTGTCTAGTCTTGTCTTGTCTTGTCTTGTCTTGTCTTGTCTTGTCATGTCGTGTGTTCTGTTGTTTTGTCTTGTCTTGTTGTGTATTGTCATGTCTTTTATTGTCTTGTCTTGTCTTGTTTTGTCATGTAATGTCATGTCGTGTGTTGTGTTGTTTTGTCTTGTCTTGTCTTCTCCTTGTCTTGTCTAGTCTTGTCTTGTCTTGTCATTTCTTGTCTTGTGTTGCTTTGTCTTGTCTTGTCATGTCGTGTGTTGTGTTGTTTTGTCTTGTCTTGTTGTGTATTGTCATGTCTTTTATTGTCTTGTCTTGTCTTGTCATGTCATGTAATGTCATGTCGTGTGTTATGTTGTTTTGTCTTGTCTTGTCTTCTCCTTGTCTTGTCTAGTCTTGTCTTGTCTTGTCTTGTCTTGTCTTGTCTTGTCTTGTCTTGTCTTGTCTTGTCATGTCTTATATTGTCTTGTCTTGTCTTGTCATGTCGTGTGTTGTGTTGTTTAGTCTTGTCTTGTTGTGTATTGTCATGTCTTATATTGTCTTGTCTTGTCTTGTCATGTCATGTCATGTCATGTCGTGTGTTGTGTTGTTTTGTCTTGTCTTGTCTTCTCCTTGTCTTGTCTAGTCTTGTCTTGTCTTGTCTTGTCTTGTCTTGTCTTGTCTTGTCTTGTGTTGCTTTGTCTTGTCTTGTCATGTCATGTGTTGCGTTGTGTTGTTTTGTCTTGTCTTGTCTTGTCTTGTCTTGTCTTGTCTTGTCCTGTCCTGTCCTGTCTTGTCTTGTCTTAGCATGTCATGTCATGTCATGTCATGTCGTGTGTTGTGTTGTCTTGTCTTGTTTTGTCATGTCTTATCTTGTCTTGTCATGTCATGTCTTGTCTTGTTTTGTCTTGTCTTGTCATGTCTTGTCTTGTCTTGTCATGTCTTATATTGTCTTGTCTTGTTTTGTCTTGTCTTGTCTTGTTTTGTCTTGTGTTGCTTTGTCTTGTCTTGTCATGTCGTGTGTTGTGTTGTTTTGTCTTGTCTTGTTGTGTATTGTCATGTCTTTTATTTTATTGTCTTGTCTTGTCTTGTCTTGTCATGTCATGTCATGTCGTGTGTTGTGTTGTTTTGTCTTGTCTTGTCTTCTCCTTGTCTTGTCTAGTCTTGTCTTGTCTTGTCTTGTCTTGTCTTGTCTTGTCTTGTCTTGTCTTGTCTTGTGTTGCTTTGTCTTGTCTTGTCATGTCATGTGTTGCGTTGTGTTGTTTTGTCTTGTCTTGTCATGTCATGTCATGTCGTGTCTTGTGTTGCTTTGTCTTGTCTTGTCATGTCGTGTGTTGTGTTGTTTTGTCTTGTCATGTCTTATATTGTCTTGTCTTGTCTTGTCTTGTGATGTCATGTCGTGTGTTGTGTTGTTTTGTCTTGTATTGTCTTGTCTTGTCTTGTCTTGTCTTGTCTTGTTTTGTCTTGTCTTGTCTTGCCTTGTCTTGTCTTGTCTTGTCTTGTCATGTCATGTCATGTCATACGTGTGTTGTGTTGTTTTGTCTTGTCTTATTTTGTCTTGTCATGTCTTATCTTGTCTTGTCCTGTCCTGTCCTGTCTTGTCTTGTCATGTCATGTCATGTCATGTCATGTCGTGTGTTGTGTTGTCTTGTCTTGTTTTGTCATGTCTTATCTTGTCTTGTCTTGTCATGTCATGTCATGTGTTGTGTTGTGTTGTTTTGTCTTGTCTTGTCTTGTCATGTCTTGTCTTGTCTTGTCTTGTCATGTCTTATATTGTCTTGTCTTGTCTTGTGTTGTGATGTCATGTCGTGTGTTGTGTTGTTTTGTCTTGTCTTGTCTTGTCTTGTCCTGTCCTGTCCTGTCCTGTCTTGTCTTGTCTTCTCCTGTCCTGACGTGTGTTGTGTTGTTTTGTCTTGTCTTGTTTTGTCTTGTCTTGCTTTGTCTTGTCATGTCTTATCTTGTCTTGTCTTGTCCTGTCCTGTCGTGTGTTGTGTTGTTTTGTTTTGTCGTGCCATGTCTTGTCTTGTCTTGTCCTGTCCTGTCCTGTGTTGTGTTTTTTTTTGTCTTGTCTTGTCTTGTCATATCATGTCATGTCGTGTCTTGTGTTGCTTTGTCTTGTCTTGTCATGTCGTGTGTTGTGTTGTTTTGTCTTGTCTTGTATTGTCTTGTCTTGTCTTGTTTTGTCTTGTCTTGTCGTGTCATGCCATGTCATACGTGTGTTGTGTTGTTTTGTCTTGTCTTATTTTGTCTTGTCATGTCTTATCTTGTCTTGTCATGTCATGTCGTGTGTTGTGTTGTTTTGTCTTGTTTTGTCTTCTCCTTGTCTTGTCTAGTCTTGTCTTGTCTTGTCTTGTCTTGTCTTGTCTTGTCTTGTCTTGTCTTGTCTTGTCTTGTCTTGTCTTGTCTTATCTTGTCTTGTCTTGTCTTGTCTTGTCTTGTCTTGTCTTGTCTTGTCTTGTCTTGTCTTGTCTTGTCTTGTCTTGTCTTGTCTTGTCTTGTCTTGTCTTGTCTTGTGTTGCTTTGTCTTGTCTTGTCATGTCATGTGTTGCGTTGTGTTGTTTTGTCTTGTCTTGTCATGTCATGTCATGTCGTGTCTTGTGTTGCTTTGTCTTGTCTTGTCATGTCGTGTGTTGTGTTGTTTTGTCTTGTCTTGTTGTGTATTGTCATGTCTTATATTGTCTTGTCTTGTCTTGTCATGTCATGTCATGTCATGTCGTGTGTTGTGTTGTTTTTTCTTGTCATGTCTTGTCTTGTCTTGTCTTGTCTTGTCATGTCTTGTCTTGTCTAGTCTTGTCTTGTCTTGTCTTGTCTTGTCTTGTCTTGTCTTATCTTGTCTTGTCTTGTCTTGTCTTGTCTTGTCTTGTCTTGTCTTGTCTTGTCTTGTCTTGTCTTGTCTTGTCTTGTCTTGTCTTGTCTTGTCTTGTCTTGTCTTGTCTTGTCTTGTCTTGTCTTGTCTTGTCTTGTCTTGTCTTGTCTTGTCTTGTCTTGTCTTGTCTTGTCTTGTCTTGTCTTGTCTTGTCTTGTCCTGTCTTGTCTTGTCTTGTCTTGTCTTGTCTTGTCTTGTCTTGTCTTGTCTTGTCTTGTCTTGTCTTGTCTTGTCTTGTCTTGTCTTGTCTTGTCTTGTCTTGTCTTGTCTTGTCTTGTCTTGTCTTGTCTTGTCTTGTCTTGTCTTGTCTTGTCTTGTCTTGTCTTGTCTTGTCTTGTCTTGTCTTGTCTTGTCTTGTCATGTCTTGTCTTGTCTTGTCTTGTCTTGTCTTGTGATGTCATGTCGTGTGTTGTGTTGTGTTGTTTTGTTTTGTCTTGTCTTGTCTTGTCTTGTCTTGTCTTGTCTTGTCTTGTCTTGTCTTGTCTTGTCTTGTCATGTCGTGTGTTGTGTTGTCTTGTCTTGTCTTGTCATGTCTTGTCTTGTCTTGTATTGTCTTGTCTTGTCTTGTCTTGTTTTGTCTTGTCTTGTCTTGTCTTGTCTTGTCATGTCATGCCATGTCATACGTGTGTTGTGTTGTTTTGTCTTGTCTTGTCTTGTCTTGTCCTGTCCTGTCGTGTGTTGTGTTGTTTTGTCTTGTCTTGTGTTGTTTTGTCGTGTCATGTCTTGTCTTGTCTTGTCCTGTCCTGTCGTGTGTTGTGTTGTTTTGTCTTGTCTTGTCTTGTCATGTCATGTCATGTCGTGTCTTGTGTTGCTTTGTCTTGTCTTGTCTTGTCTTGTCTTGTCTTGTCATGTCTTGTCTTGTCTTGTCTTGTATTGTCTTGTCTTGTCTTGTCTTGTTTTGTCTTGTCTTGTCTTGTCTTGTCTTGTCTTGTCTTGTCATGTCTTGTCTTGTCTTGTATTGTCTTGTCTTGTCTTGTCTTGTCTTGTCTTGTCTTGTCTTGTCATGTCTTGTCTTGTCTTGTATTGTCTTGTCTTGTCTTGTCATGTCATGTAATGTCATGTCGTGTGTTATGTTGTTTTGTCTTGTCTTGTCTAGTCTTGTCTTGTCTTGTCTTGTCTTGTCTTGCCTTGTCTTGTCTTGTCTTGTCTTGTGTTGCTTTGTCTTGTCTTGTCATGTCGTGTGTTGTGTTGTTTCGTCTTGTCTTGTTGTGTATTGTCATGTCTTTTATTGTCTTGTCTTGTCTTGTCTTGTCATGTCATGTAATGTCATGTCGTGTGTTGTGTTGTTTTGTCTTGTCTTGTCTTCTCCTTGTCTTGTCTAGTCTTGTCTTGTCTTGTCTTGTCTTGTCTTGTCATGTCTTATATTGTCTTGTCTTGTCTTGTCATGTCGTGTGTTGTGTTGTTTTGTCTTGTCTTGTTGTGTATTGTCATGTCTTATATTTTCTTGTCTTGTCTTGTGATGTCATGTCGTGTGTTGTGTTGTTTTGTCTTGTCTTGTCTTCTCCTTGTCTTGTCTAGTCTTGTCTTGTCTTGTCTTGTCTTGTCATGTCTTGTCTTGTCTTGTCTTGTCATGTCTTGTCTTGTCTTGTCATGTCTTATACTGTCTTGTTTTGTCTTGTCTTGTCTTGTCTTGTCTTGTCTTGTCTTGTCTTGTCTTGTCTTGTCTTGTCTTGTCTTGTCTTGTCTTGTCTTGTCTTGTCTTGTCTTGTCTTGTCTTGTCTTGTCTTGTCTTGTCTTGTCTTGTCTTGTCTTGTCTTGTCTTGTCTTGTCTTGTCTTGTCTTGTCTTGTCTTGTCTTGTCTTGTCTTGTCTTGTCTTGTCTTGTCTTGTCTTGTCTTGTCTTGTCTTGTCTTGTCTTGTCTTGTCTTGTCTTGCCTTGTCTTGTCTTGCCTTGTCTTGTCTTGTCTTGTCTTGTCTTGTCTTGTCTTGTCTTGTCTTGTCATGTCGTGTGTTGTGTTGTTTTGTCTTGTCTTGTTGTGTATTGTCATGTCTTATATTGTCTTGTCTTGTCTTGTCATGTCATGTCATGTCGTGTGTTGTGTTGTGTTGTCTTGTTTTGTCTTGTCATGTCATGTCATGTCTTGCCTTGTCTTGTCTTGTCTTGTTTTGTCTTGTCATGTCTTGTCTTGTCTTGTCTTGTCTTGTCTTGTCTTGTCTTGTTTTGTCTTGTCATGTCTTGTCTTGTCTTGACTTGTCTTGTCTTGTCTTGTCTTGTCTTGTCTTGTCATGTAATGTCATGTCGTGTGTTGTGTTGTTTTGTCTTGTCTTGTCTTCTCCTTGTCTTGTCTTGTCATGTCGTGTGTTGTGTTGTTTTGTCATGTCATGTTGTGTATTGTCATGTCTTTTATTGTATTGTCTTGTCATGTCATGTAATGTCATGTCGTGTGTTATGTTGTTTTGTCTTGTCTTGTCTTGTCTTCTCCTTGTCTTGTCTAGTCTTGTCTTGTCTTGTCTTGTCTTGTCATGTCTTATATTGTCTTGTCTTGTCATGTCATGTCGTGTGTTGTGTTGTTTTGTCTTGTCTTGTTGTGTATTGTCATGTCTTATATTGTCTTGTCTTGTCTTGTCATGTCATGTCATGTCATGTCGTGTGTTGTGTTGTTTTGTCTTGTCTTGTCTTCTCCTTGTCTTGTCTAGTCTTGTCTTGTCTTGTCTTGTCTTGTCTTGTTTTGTCTTGTCTTGTCTTGTCTTGTGTTGCTTTGTCTTGTCTTGTCATGTCATGTGTTGCGTTGTGTTGTTTTGTCTTGTCTTGTCATGTCATGTCATGTCGTGTCTTGTGTTGCTTTGTCTTGTCTTGTCATGTCGTGTGTTGTGTTGTTTTGTCTTGTCATGTCTTATATTGTCTTGTCTTGTCTTGTCTTGTGATGTCATGTCGTGTGTTGTGTTGTTTTGTCTTGTATTTTCTTGTCTTGTCTTGTCTTGTCTTGTTTTGTCTTGTCTTGTCTTGTCTTGTCTTGTCTTGTCTTGTCATGTCATGTCATGTCATACGTGTGTTGTGTTGTTTTGTCTTGTCATGTCTTATCTTGTCTACTATTGTCTTGTCTTTTCTTGTCTTGTCTTGTCTTGTCGTGTCTTGTCTTGTCTTGTCATGTCGTGTGTTGTGTTGTTTTGTCTTGTCTTGTCTTGTCTTGTCTTGTCTTGTATTGTCTTGTCTTGTCTTGTCTTGTCTTGTCTTGTCTTGTCTTGTCTTGTCTTGTCGTGTCTTGTCTTGTCTTGTCATGTCGTGTGTTGTGTTGTTTTGTCTTGTCATGTCTTATATTGTCTTGTCTTGTCTTGTCTTGTGATGTCATGTCGTGTGTTGTGTTGTGTTGTTTTGTCTTGTATTGTCTTGTCTTGTCTAGTCTTGTTTTGTCTTGTCTTGTCTTGTCTTGTCTTGTCTTGTCTTGTCTTGTCTTGTCTTGTCTTGTCTTGTCTTGTCTTGTCTTGTCTTGTCTTGTCTTGTCTTGTCTTGTCTTGTCATGTCATGTCATGTCGTGTCTTGTGTTGCTTTGTCTTGTCTTGTCATGTCGTGTGTTGTGTTGTTTTGTCTTGTCATGTCTTATATTGTCTTGTCTTGTCTTGTCTTGTGATGTCATGTCGTGTGTTGTGTTGTTTTGTCTTGTATTGTCTTGTCTTGTCTAGTCTTGTTTTGTCTTGTCTTGTCTTGTCTTGTCTTGTCTTGTCTTGTCTTGTCTTGTCATGTCATGTCATGTCATACGTGTGTTGTGTTGTTTTGTCATGTCTTGTTGTGTATTGTCATGTCTTTTATTGTATTGTCTTGTCATGTCATGTAATGTCATGTCGTGTGTTATGTTGTTTTGTCTTGTCTTGTCTTCTCCTTGTCTTGTCTTGTTTTGTCTTGTCTTGTCTTGTCTTGTCTTGTCTTGTCTTGTCTTGTCATGTCATGTCATGTCATACGTGTGTTGTGTTGTTTTGTCTTGTCATGTCTTATCTTGTCTTCTATTGTCTTGTCTTGTCTTGTCTTGTCTTGTCTTGTCTTGTCTTGTCTTGTCTTGTCTTGTCTTGTCTTGTCTTGTCTTGTCTTGTCTTGTCTTGTCTTGTCTTGTCTTGTCTTGTCTTGTCTTGTCTTGTCTTGTCTTGTCTTGTCTTGTCTTGTCTTGTCTTGTCTTGTCTTGTCTTGTCTTGTCTTGTCTTGTCTTGTCTTGTCTTGTCTTGTCTTGCCTTGTCTTGTCTTGTCTTGTCTTGTCTTGTCTTGTCTTGTCATGTCGTGTGTTGTGTTGTTTTGTCTTGTCTTGTTGTGTATTGTCATGTCTTATATTGTCTTGTCTTGTCTTGTCATGTCATGTCATGTCGTGTGTTGTGTTGTGTTGTCTTGTTTTGTCTTGTCATGTCATGTCATGTCTTGCCTTGTCTTGTCTTGTTTTGTCTTGTCATGTCTTGTCTTGTCTTGTCTTGTCTTGTCTTGTTTTGTCTTGTCATGTCTTGTCTTGTCTTGACTTGTCTTGTCTTGTCTTGTCTTGTCTTGTCTTGTCTTGTCATGTAATGTCATGTCGTGTGTTGTGTTGTTTTGTCTTGTCTTGTCTTCTCCTTGTCTTGTCTTGTCATGTCGTGTGTTGTGTTGTTTTGTCATGTCTTGTTGTGTATTGTCATGTCTTTTATTGTATTGTCTTGTCATGTCATGTAATGTCATGTCGTGTGTTATGTTGTTTTGTCTTGTCTTGTCTTCTCCTTGTCTTGTCTAGTCTTGTCTTGTCTTGTCTTGTCTTGTCATGTCTTATATTGTCTTGTCTTGTCATGTCATGTCGTGTGTTGTGTAGTTTTGTCTTGTCTTGTTGTGTATTGTCATGTCTTATATTGTCTTGTCTTGTCTTGTCATGTCATGTCATGTCATGTCGTGTGTTGTGTTGTTTTGTCTTGTCTTGTCTTCTCCTTGTCTTGTCTAGTCTTGTCTTGTCTTGTCTTGTCTTGTCTTGTTTTGTCTTGTCTTGTCTTGTCTTGTGTTGCTTTGTCTTGTCTTGTCATGTCATGTGTTGCGTTGTGTTGTTTTGTCTTGTCTTGTCATGTAATGTCATGTCGTGTCTTGTGTTGCTTTGTCTTGTCTTGTCATGTCGTGTGTTATGTTGTTTTGTCTTGTCATGTCTTATATTGTCTTGTCTTGTCTTGTCTTGTGATGTCATGTCGTGTGTTGTGTTGTTTTGTCTTGTATTTTCTTGTCTTGTCTTGTCTTGTCTTGTCTTGTCTTGTTTTGTCTTGTCTTGTCTTGTCTTGTCTTGTCTTGTCTTGTCATGTCATGTCATGTCATACGTGTGTTGTGTTGTTTTGTCTTGTCTTATTTTGTCTTGTCATGTCTTATCTTGTCTTGTCCTGTCCTGTCCTGTCTTGTCTTGTCATGTCATGTCATGTGTTGCGTTGTGTTGTTTTGTCTTGTCTTGTCATGTCATGTCATGTCGTGTCTTGTGTTGCTTTGTCTTGTCTTGTCATGTCGTGTGTTATGTTGTTTTGTCTTGTCTTGTCTTCTCCTTGTCTTATCTAGTCTTGTCTTGTCTTGTCTTGTCTTGTCATGTCTTATATTGTCTTGTCTTATCTTGTCATGTCGTGTGTTGTGTTGTTTTGTCTTGTCTTGTTGTGTATTGTCATGTCTTATATTGTCTTGTCTTGTCTTGTCATGTCATGTCATGTCATGTCGTGTGTTGTGTTGTTTTGTCTTGTCTTGTCTTCTCCTTGTCTTGTCTAGTCTTGTCTTGTCTTGTCTTGTCTTGTCTTGTCTTGTCTTGTCTTGTCTTGTCTTGTCTTGTGTTGCTTTGTCTTGTCTTGTCATGTCATGTGTTGCGTTGTGTTGTTTTGTCTTGTCTTGTCATGTCATGTCATGTCGTGTCTTGTGTTGCTTTGTCTTGTCTTGTCATGTCGTGTGTTGTGTTGTTTTGTCTTGTCATGTCTTATATTGTCTTGTCTTGTGATGTCATGTCGTGTGTTGTGTTGTTTTGTCTTGTATTGTCTTGTCTTGTCTTGTCTTGTCTTGTCTTGTCTTGTCTTGTTTTGTCTTGTCTAGTCTTGTCTTGTCTTGTCTTGTCTTGTCTTGTCTTGTCTTGTCTTGTCTTGTCTTGTCTTGTCTTGTCTTGTCTTGTCATGTCGTGTGTTGTGTTGTTTTGTCTTGTCTTGTTGTGTATTGTCGTGTCTTTTATTGTCTTGTCTTGTCTTGTTTTGTCATGTAATGTCATGTCGTGTGTTGTGTTGTTTTGTCTTGTCTTGTCTTCTCCTTGTCTTGTCTAGTCTTGTCTTGTCTTGTCTTGTCTTGTCTTGTCATGTCTTATATTGTCTTGTCTTGTCTTGTCATGTCGTGTGTTGTGTTGTTTTGTCTTGCCTTGTTGTGTATTGTCATGTCTTATATTGTCTTGTCTTGTCTTGTGATGTCATGTCGTGTGTTGTGTTGTTTTGTCTTGTCTTGTTTTGTCTTGTCCTGTCTTGTCTTGTCATGTCATGTCATGTGTTGTGTTGTGTTGTTTTGTCTTGTCTTGTCTTGTCTTGTCTTGTCTTGTCTTGTCTTGTCTTGTCTTGTCTTGTCTTGTCTTGTCATGTCATGTCATGTCGTGTGTTGTGTTGTGTTGTCTTGTTTTGTCTTGTCATGTCATGTCATGTCTTGTCTTGTCTTGTCTTGTCTTGTCTTGTTTTGTCTTGTCATGTCTTGTCTTGTCTTGTTTTGTCTTGTCATGTCTTGTCTTGACTTGTCTTGTCTTGTCTTGTCTTGTCTTGTCATGTAATGTCATGTCGTGTGTTGTGTTGTTTTGTCTTGTCTTGTCTTCTCCTTGTCTTGTCTTGTCATGTCGTATGTTGTGTTGTTTTGTCTTGTCTTGTCTTATATTGTCTTGTCTTGTCTTGTGATGTCATGTCGTGTGTTGTGTTGTTTTGTCTTGTCTTGTTTTGTCTTGTCCTGTCTTGTCTTGTCATGTCATGTCATGTGTTGTGTTGTGTTGTTTTGTCTTGTCTTGTCTTGTCTTGTCTTGTCTTGTCTTGCCTTATCTTGCCTTGTCTTGTCTTGTCTTGTCTGGTCTTGTCTTGTCTTGTCTTGTCATGTCTTGTCATGTCTTGTCTTGACTTGTCTTGTCTTGTCTTGTCTTGTCTTGTCTTGTCATGTAATGTCATGTCGCGTGTTGTGTTGTTTTGGCTTGTCTTGTCTTCTCCTTGTCTTGTCTTGTCATGTCGTGTGTTGTGTTGTTTTGTCTTGTCTTGTCTTATATTGTCTTGTCTTGTCTTGTGATGTCATGTCGTGTGTTGTGTTGTTTTGTCTTGTCTTGTTTTGTCTTGTCCTGTCTTGTCTTGTCATGTCATGTCATGTGTTGTGTTGTGTTGTTTTGTCTTGTCTTGTCTTGTCTTGTCTTGTTTTGTCTTGCCTTATCTTGCCTTGTCTTGTCTTGTCTTGTCTGGTCTTGTCTTGTCTTGTCTTGTCATGTCTTGTCTTGTCTTGTTTTGTCTTGTCTTGTATTGTCTTGTTTTCTCATGTAATGTCATGTCGTGTGTTGTGTTGTTTTGTCTTGTCTTGTGTTGTTTTGTCGTGTCATGTCTTGTCTTGTCTTGTCCTGTCTTGTCGTGTGTTGTGTTGTGTTGTTTTGTCTTGTCTTGTCATGTCATGTCGTGTCTTGTGTTGCTTTGTCTTGTCTTGTCTTGTCTTGTCATGTCGTGTGTTGTGTTGTTTTGTCTTGTCTTGTTGTGTATTGTCATGTCTTATATTGTCTTGTCTTGTCTTGTCTTGTCATGTCATGTCATGTCGTGTGTTGTGTTGTTTTGTCTTGTCTTGTTTTGTCTTGTCATGTCTTGTCTTGTCTTCTCTTGTCTTGTTTTGTCTTGTCATGTCTTGTCTTGTCTTGTCTTCTCCTGTCCTGTCCTGTCTTGTCTTGTCTTGCCTTGTCTTGTCTTGTCTTGTCTTGTCTTGTCTTGTCTTGTCTTGTCTTGTCTTGTCTTGTCTTGTCTTGTCTTGTCTTGTCTTGTCTTGTCTTGTCTTGTCTTGTCTTGTCTAGTCTTGTCTTGTCTTGTCTTGTCTTGTCTTGTCTTGCCTTGTCTTGTCTTGTCTTGTCTTGTGTTGCTTTGTCTTGTCTTGTCATGTCGTGTGTTGTGTTGTTTCGTCTTGTCTTGTTGTGTATTGTCATGTCTTTTATTGTCTTGTCTTGTCTTGTCTTGTCATGTCATGTAATGTCATGTCGCGTGTTGTGTTGTTTTGTCTTGTCTTGTCTTCTCCTTGTCTTGTCTAGTCTTGTCTTGTCTTGTCTTGTCTTGTCTTGTCTTGTCATGTCGTGTGTTCTGTTGTTTTGTCTTGTCTTGTTGTGTATTGTCATGTCTTTTATTGTCTTGTCTTGTCTTGTTTTGTCATGTAATGTCATGTCGTGTGTTGTGTTGTTTTGTCTTGTCTTGTCTTCTCCTTGTCTTGTTGTCATGTCGTGTGTTCTGTTGTTTTGTCTTGTCTTGTTGTGTATTGTCATGTCTTTTATTGTCTTTTCTTGTCTTGTTTTGTCATGTAAGTCATGTCGTGTGTTGTGTTGTTTTGTCTTGTCTTGTCTTCTCCTTGTCTTGTCTAGTCTGTCTTGTCTTGTCTTGTCTTGTCTTGTCTTGTCTTTGCTTGTCTTGTCTTGTCATGTCGTGTGTTGTGTTGTTTAGTCTTGTCTTGTATTGTCATGTCCTTATTGTCTTGTCTTGTCTTGTCATGTGTATGTCTTGCTTGTCATGTCGTGTGTTGTGTTGTTTAGTCTTGTCTTGTTGTGTATTGTCATGTCTTATATTGTCTTGTCTTGTCTTGTCATGTCATGTCATGTCATGTCGTGTGTTGTGTTGTTTTGTCTTGTCTTGTCTTCTCCTTGTCTTGTCTAGTCTTGTCTTGTCTTGTCTTGTCTTGTCTTGTCTTGTCTTGTCTTGTGTTGCTTTGTCTTGTCTTGTCATGTCATGTGTTGCGTTGTGTTGTTTTGTCTTGTCTTGTCTTGTCTTGTCTTGTCTTGTCTTGTCCTGTCCTGTCCTGTCTTGTCTTGTCTTAGCATGTCATGTCATGTCATGTCATGTCGTGTGTTGTGTTGTCTTGTCTTGTTTTGTCATGTCTTATCTTGTCTTGTCATGTCATGTCTTGTCTTGTTTTGTCTTGTCTTGTCATGTCTTGTCTTGTCTTGTCATGTCTTATATTGTCTTGTCTTGTTTTGTCTTGTCTTGTCTTGTTTTGTCTTGTGTTGCTTTGTCTTGTCTTGTCATGTCGTGTGTTGTGTTGTTTTGTCTTGTCTTGTTGTGTATTGTCATGTCTTTTATTTTATTGTCTTGTCTTGTCTTGTCTTGTCATGTCATGTCATGTCGTGTGTTGTGTTGTTTTGTCTTGTCTTGTCTTCTCCTTGTCTTGTCTAGTCTTGTCTTGTCTTGTCTTGTCTTGTCTTGTCTTGTCTTGTCTTGTCTTGTCTTGTCTTGTGTTGCTTTGTCTTGTCTTGTCATGTCATGTGTTGCGTTGTGTTGTTTTGTCTTGTCTTGTCATGTCATGTCATGTCGTGTCTTGTGTTGCTTTGTCTTGTCTTGTCATGTCGTGTGTTGTGTTGTTTTGTCTTGTCATGTCTTATATTGTCTTGTCTTGTCTTGTCTTGTGATGTCATGTCGTGTGTTGTGTTGTTTTGTCTTGTATTGTCTTGTCTTGTCTTGTCTTGTCTTGTCTTGTTTTGTCTTGTCTTGTCTTGCCTTGTCTTGTCTTGTCTTGTCTTGTCATGTCATGTCATGTCATACGTGTGTTGTGTTGTTTTGTCTTGTCTTATTTTGTCTTGTCATGTCTTATCTTGTCTTGTCCTGTCCTGTCCTGTCTTGTCTTGTCATGTCATGTCATGTCATGTCATGTCGTGTGTTGTGTTGTCTTGTCTTGTTTTGTCATGTCTTATCTTGTCTTGTCTTGTCATGTCATGTCATGTGTTGTGTTGTGTTGTTTTGTCTTGTCTTGTCTTGTCATGTCTTGTCTTGTCTTGTCTTGTCATGTCTTATATTGTCTTGTCTTGTCTTGTGTTGTGATGTCATGTCGTGTGTTGTGTTGTTTTGTCTTGTCTTGTCTTGTCTTGTCCTGTCCTGTCCTGTCCTGTCTTGTCTTGTCTTCTCCTGTCCTGACGTGTGTTGTGTTGTTTTGTCTTGTCTTGTTTTGTCTTGTCTTGCTTTGTCTTGTCATGTCTTATCTTGTCTTGTCTTGTCCTGTCCTGTCGTGTGTTGTGTTGTTTTGTTTTGTCGTGCCATGTCTTGTCTTGTCTTGTCCTGTCCTGTCCTGTGTTGTGTTTTTTTTTGTCTTGTCTTGTCTTGTCATATCATGTCATGTCGTGTCTTGTGTTGCTTTGTCTTGTCTTGTCTTGTCTTGTCTTGTCATGTCGTGTGTTGTGTTGTTTTGTCTTGTCTTGTATTGTCTTGTCTTGTCTTGTTTTGTCTTGTCTTGTCGTGTCATGCCATGTCATACGTGTGTTGTGTTGTTTTGTCTTGTCTTATTTTGTCTTGTCATGTCTTATCTTGTCTTGTCATGTCATGTCGTGTGTTGTGTTGTTTTGTCTTGTTTTGTCTTCTCCTTGTCTTGTCTAGTCTTGTCTTGTCTTGTCTTGTCTTGTCTTGTCTTGTCTTGTCTTGTCTTGTCTTGTCTTGTCTTGTCTTGTCTTGTCTTATCTTGTCTTGTCTTGTCTTGTCTTGTCTTGTCTTGTCTTGTCTTGTCTTGTCTTGTCTTGTCTTGTCTTGTCTTGTCTTGTCTTGTCTTGTGTTGCTTTGTCTTGTCTTGTCATGTCATGTGTTGCGTTGTGTTGTTTTGTCTTGTCTTGTCATGTCATGTCATGTCGTGTCTTGTGTTGCTTTGTCTTGTCTTGTCATGTCGTGTGTTGTGTTGTTTTGTCTTGTCTTGTTGTGTATTGTCATGTCTTATATTGTCTTGTCTTGTCTTGTCATGTCATGTCATGTCATGTCGTGTGTTGTGTTGTTTTTTCTTGTCATGTCTTGTCTTGTCTTGTCTTGTCTTGTCTTGTCATGTCTTGTCTTGTCTAGTCTTGTCTTGTCTTGTCTTGTCTTGTCTTGTCTTGTCTTGTCTTGTCTTGTCTTGTCTTGTCTTGTCTTGTCTTGTCTTGTCTTGTCTTGTCTTGTCTTGTCTTGTCTTGTCTTGTCTTGTCTTGTCTTGTCTTGTCTTGTCTTGTCTTGTCTTGTCTTGTCTTGTCCTGTCTTGTCTTGTCTTGTCTTGTCTTGTCTTGTCTTGTCTTGTCTTGTCTTGTCTTGTCTTGTCTTGTCTTGTCTTGTCTTGTCTTGTCTTGTCTTGTCTTGTCTTGTCTTGTCTTGTCTTGTCTTGTCTTGTCTTGTCTTGTCTTGTCTTGTCTTGTCTTGTCTTGTCTTGTCTTGTCTTGTCTTGTCATGTCTTGTCTTGTCTTGTCTTGTCTTGTCTTGTGATGTCATGTCGTGTGTTGTGTTGTGTTGTTTTGTTTTGTCTTGTCTTGTCTTGTCTTGTCTTGTCTTGTCTTGTCTTGTCTTGTCTTGTCTTGTCTTGTCTTGTCTTGTCTTGTCATGTCGTGTGTTGTGTTGTCTTGTCTTGTCTTGTCTTGTCATGTCTTGTCTTGTCTTGTATTGTCTTGTCTTGTCTTGTCTTGTTTTGTCTTGTCTTGTCTTGTCTTGTCTTGTCATGTCATGCCATGTCATACGTGTGTTGTTTTGTCGTGTCATGTCTTGTCTTGTCTTGTCCTGTCCTGTCGTGTGTTGTGTTGTTTTGTCTTGTCTTGTCTTGTCATGTCATGTCATGTCGTGTCTTGTGTTGCTTTGTCTTGTCTTGTCTTGTCTTGTCTTGTCTTGTCATGTCTTGTCTTGTCTTGTCTTGTATTGTCTTGTCTTGTCTTGTCTTGTTTTGTCTTGTCTTGTCTTGTCTTGTCTTGTCTTGTCTTGTCATGTCTTGTCTTGTCTTGTATTGTCTTGTCTTGTCTTGTCTTGTCTTGTCTTGTCTTGTCTTGTCTTGTCATGTCTTGTCTTGTCTTGTATTGTCTTGTCTTGTCTTGTCATGTCATGTAATGTCATGTCGTGTGTTATGTTGTTTTGTCTTGTCTTGTCTAGTCTTGTCTTGTCTTGTCTTGTCTTGTCTTGTCATGTCTTGTCTTGTCTTGTCTTGTCTTGTCTTGTGATGTCATGTCGTGTGTTGTGTTGTGTTGTTTTGTTTTGTCTTGTCTTGTCTTGTCTTCTCCTTGTCTTGTCTAGTCTTGTCTTGTCTTGTCTTGTCTTTTCTTGTCTTGTCATGTCGTGTGTTGTGTTGTTTTGTCTTGTCTTGTTGTGTATTGTCATGTCTTTTATTGTCTTGTCTTGTCTTGTTTTGTCATGTAATGTCATGTCGTGTGATGTGTTGTTTTGTCTTGTCTTGTCTTCTCCTTGTCTTGTCTAGTCTTGTCTTGTCTTGTCTTGTCTTGTCTTGTGTTGCTTTGTCTTGTCTTGTCATGTCGTGTGTTGTGTTGTTTTGTCTTGTCTTGTTGTGTATTGTCATGTCTTTTATTGTCTTGTCTTGTCTTGTCATGTCATGTAATGCCATGTCGTGTGTTATGTTGTTTTGTCTTGTCTTGTCTAGTCTTGTCTTGTCTTGTCTTGTCTTGTCTTGTCTTGTCTTGTCTTGTCTTGTCTTGTCTTGTCTTGTCTTGTCTTGTCTTGTCTTGTCTTGTCTTGTCTTGTCTTGTCTTGTCATGTCTTATATTGTCTTGTCTTGTCTTGTCATATCGTGTGTTGTGATGTTTTGTCTTGTCTTGTTGTGTATTGTCATGTCTTATATTGTCTTGTCTTGTCTTGTCTTGTCTTGCGATGTCATGTCGTGTGTTGTGTTGTTTTGTCTTGTCTTGTTTTGTCTTGTCCTGTCTTGTCTTGTCATGTCATGTCATGTGTTGTGTTGTGTTGTTTTGTCTTGTCTTGTCTTGTCTTGTCTTGTCTTGTCTTGTCATGTCGTGTGTTGTGTTGTTTTGTCTTGTCTTGTTGTGTATTGTCATGTCTTATATTGTCTTGTCTTGTCTTGTCATGTCATGTCATGTCGTGTGTTGTGTTGTGTTGTCTTGTTTTGTCTTGTCATGTCATGTCATGTCTTGTCTTGTCTTGTCTTGTCTTGTCTTGTTTTGTCTTGTCATGTCTTGACTTGTCTTGTCTTGTCTTGTCTTGTCTTGTCTTGTCTTGTCATGTAATGTCATGTCGTGTGTTGTGTTGTTTTGTCTTGTCTTGTCTTCTCCTTGTCTTGTCTTGTCTTATATTGTCTTGTCTTGTCTTGTGATGTCATGTCGTGTGTTGTGTTGTTTTGTCTTGTCTTGTCTTCTCCTTGTCTTGTCTTCTCCTTGTCTTGTCTTGTCATGTCGTGTGTTGTGTTGTTTTGTCTTGTCTTGTCTTATATTGTCTTGTCTTGTCTTGTCTTGTCATGTCGTGTGTTGTGTTGTTTTGTATTGTCTTGTTGTGTATTGTCATGTCTTATATTGTCTTGTCTTGTCTTGTCTTGTCATGTCATGTCATGTCGTGTGTTGTGTTGTGTTGTTTTGTCTTGTCTTGTTTTGTCTTGTCATGTCTTGTCTTGTCTTGTCTTGTTTTGTCTTGTCATGTCTTGTCATGTCTTGTCTTGTCTTGTCTTGTCTTGTCTTGTCTTGTCTTGTCTTGTCTAGTCTTGTCTTGTCTTGTCTTGTCTTGTCTTGTCTTGTCTTGTCTTGTCTTGTCTTGTGTTGCTTTGTCTTGTCTTGTCATGTCGTGTGTTGTGTTGTTTCGTCTTGTCTTGTTGTGTATTGTCATGTCTTTTATTGTCTTGTCTTGTCTTGTCTTGTCATGTCATGTAATGTCATGTCGTGTGTTGTGTTGTTTTGTCTTGTCTTGTCTTCTACTTGTCTTGTCTAGTCTTGTCTTGTCTTGTCTTGTCTTGTCTTGTCTTGTCTTGTCTTGTCTTGTCTTGTCATGTCGTGTGTTGTGTTGTTTTGTCTTGTCTTGTTGTGTATTGTCATGTCTTTTATTGTCTTGTCTTGTCTTGTTTTGTCATGTAATGTCATGTCGTGTGTTGTGTTGTTTTGTCTTGTCTTGTCTTCTCCTTGTCTTGTCTAGTCTTGTCTTGTCTTGTCTTGTCTTGTCTTGTGTTGCTTTGTCTTGTCTTGTCATGTCGTGTGTTGTGTTGTTTTGTCTTGTCTTGTTGTGTATTGTCATGTCTTTTATTGTCTTGTCTTGTCTTGTCATGTCATGTAATGTCTTGTCGTGTGTTATGTTGTTTTGTCTTGTCTTGTCTTCTCCTTGTCTTGTCTAGTCTTGTCTTTTCTTGTCTTGTCTTGTCTTGTCTTGTCTTGTCATGTCTTATATTGTCTTGTCTTGTCTTGTCATGTCGTGTGTTGTGTTGTTTTGTCTTGTCTTGTTGTGTATTGTCATGTCTTATATTGTCTTGTCTTGTCTTGTCATGTCATGTCATGTCATGTCGTGTGTTGTGTTGTTTTGTCTTGTCTAGTCTTGTCTTGTCTTGTCTTGTCTTGTCTTGTGTTGCTTTGTCTTGTCTTGTCATGTCATGTGTTGCGTTGTGTTGTTTTGTCTTGTCTTGTCTTGTCTTGTCTTGTCTTGTCTTGTCCTGTCCTGTCCTGTCCTGTCCTGTCTTGTCTTGTCTTAGCATGTCATGTCATGTCATGTCATGTCGTGTGTTGTGTTGTCTTGTCTTGTTTTGTCATGTCTTATCTTGTCTTGTCATGGCATGTCTTGTCTTGTCTTGTCTTGTCTTGTCTTGTCTTGTCTTGTCTTGTCTTATCTTGTCATGTCTTGTCTTGTCTTGTCATGTCTTGTCTTGTCTTGTCATGTCTTATATTGTCTTGTCTTGTTTTGTTTTGTCTTGTCTTGTCTTGTTTTGTCTTGTGTTGCTTTGTCTTGTTTTGTCATGTCGAGTGTTGTGTTGTTTTGTCTTGTCTTGTTGTGTATTGTCATGTCTTTTATTGTATTGTCTTGTCTTGTCTTGTCTTGTCATGTCATGTAATGTCATGTCGTGTGTTATGTTGTTTTGTCTTGTCTTGTCTTCTCCTTGTCTTGTCTAGTCTTGTCTTGTCTTGTCTTGTCTTGTCTTGTCTTGTCTTGTCTTGTCTTGTCTTGTCTTGTCTTGTCTTGTCTTGTCTTGTCTTGTCATGTCTTATATTGTCTTGTCTTGTCATGTCTTATATTGTCTTCTCCTTGTCTTGTCTAGTCTTGTCTTGTCTTGTCTTGTCTTGTCTTGTCTTGTCTTGTCTTGTCTTGTCTTGTCTTGTCTTGTCTTGTCTTGTCTTGTCTTGTCTTGTCTTGTCTTGTGTTGCTTTGTCTTGTCTTGTCATGTCATGTGTTGCGTTGTGTTGTTTTGTCTTGTCTTGTCTTGTCTTGTCTTGTCTTGTCTTGTCTTGTCTTGTCTTGTCTTGTCTTGTCTTGTCTTGTCTTGTCTTGTCTTGTCTTGTCTTGTCTTGTCTTGTCTTGTCTTGTCTTGTCTTGTCTTGTCTTGTCATGTCTTATATTGTCTTGTCTTGTCATGTCTTATATTGTCTTCTCCTTGTCTTGTCTAGTCTTGTCTTGTCTTGTCATGTCGTGTGTTGTGTTGTTTTGTCTTGTCATGTCTTATATTGTCTTGTCTTGTCTTGTCTTGTCTTGTCTTGTCTTGTCTTGTCTTGTCTTGTCTTGTCATGTCTTATCTTGTCTTGTCCTGTCCTGTCCTGTCTTGTCTTGTCATGTCATGTCATGTCATGTCATGTGTTGTGTTGTGTTGTTTTGTCTTGTCTTGTCTTGTCTTGTCATGTCTTGTCTTGTCTTGTCTTGTCATGTCTTATATTGTCTTGTCTTGTCTTGTGTTGTGATGTCATGTCGTGTGTTGTGTTGTTTTGTCTTGTCTTGTCTTGTCTTGTCCTGTCCTGTCCTGTCCTGTCTTGTCTTGTCTTGTGTTGTGATGTCATGTCGTGTGTTGTGTTGTTTTGTCTTGTCTTGTCTTGTCTTGTCTTGTTTTGTCTTGTCTTGTCTTGTCTTGTCTTGTCTTGTCTTGTCTTGTCATGTCATGTCATGTCACACGTGTGTTGTGTTGTTTTGTCTTGTCTTATTTTGTCTTGTCATGTCTTATCTTGTCTTGTCCTGTCCTGTCCTGTCTTGTCTTGTCATGTCATGTCATGTCATGTCATGTCTTGTCTTGTCTTGTCTTGTCTTGTCTTGTCTTGTCTTGTCCTGTCCTGTCGTGTGTTGTGTTGTTTTGTTTTGTCGTGTCATGTCTTGTCTTGTCTTGTCCTGTCCTGTCGTGTGTTGTGTTTTTTTTTGTCTTGTCTTGTCTTGTCATGTCATGTCAAGTCGTGTCTTGTGTTGCTTTGTCTTGTCTTGTCTTGTCTTGTCTTCTCCTGTCCTGACGTGTGTTGTGTTGTTTTGTCTTGTCTTGTTTTGTCTTGTCTTGCTTTGTCTTGTCATGTCTTATCTTGTCTTGTCTTGTCCTGTCCTGTCGTGTGTTGTGTTGTTTTGTTTTGTCGTGTCATGTCTTGTATTGTCTTGTCCTGTCCTGTCGTGTGTTGTGTTTTTTTTTTGTCTTGTCTTGTCTTGTCTTGTCTTGTCTTGTCATGTCGTGTGTTGTGTTGTTTTGTCTTGTCTTGTATTGTCTTGTCTTGTCTTGTTTTGTCTTGTCTTGTCGTGTCATGCCATGTCATACGTGTGTTGTGTTGTTTTGTCTTGTCTTATTTTGTCTTGTCATGTCTTATCTTGTCTTGTCATGTCATGTCGTGTGTTGTGTTGTTTTGTCTTGTCTTGTCTTCTCCTTGTCTTGTCTTGTCTTGTCTTGTCTTGTCTTGTCTTGTCTTGTCTTGTCTTGTCTTGTCTTGTCTTGTCTTGTCTTGTCTTGTCTTGTCTTGTCTTGTGTTGCTTTGTCTTGTCTTGTCATGTCATGTGTTGCGTTGTGTTGTTTTGTCTTGTCTTGTCATGTCATGTCATGTCGTGTCTTGTGTTGCTTTGTCTTGTCTTGTCATGTCGTGTGTTGTGTTGTTTTGTCTTGTCTTGTTGTGTATTGTCATGTCTTATATTGTCTTGTCTTGTCTTGTCATGTCATGTCATGTCATGTAGTGTGTTGTGTTGTTTTTTCTTGTCATGTCTTGTCTTGTCTTGTCTTGTCATGTCTTGTCTTGTCTAGTCTTGTCTTGTCTTGTCTTGTCTTGTCTTGTCTTGTCTTGGCTTGTCTTGTCTTGTCTTGTCCTGTCTTGTCTTGTCTTGTCTTGTCTTGTCTTGTCTTGTCTTCTCTTGTCTTGTCTCGTCTTGTCTTGTCTTGTCTTGTCTTGTCTTGTCTTGTCTTGTCTTGTCTTGTCTTGTCTTGTCTTGTCTTGTCTTGTCTTGTCTTGTCTTGTCTTGTCTTGTCTTGTCTTGTCTTGTCTTGTCTTGTCCTGTCTTGTCTTGTCTTGTCTTGTCTTGTCTTGTCTTGTCTTGTCTTGTCTTGTCTTGTCTTGTCTTGTCTTGTCTTGTCTTGTCTTGTCTTGTCTTGTCTTGTCTTGTCTTGTCTTGTCTTGTCTTGTCTTGTCTTGTCTTGTCTTGTCTTGTCTTGTCTTGTCTTGTCTTGTCTTGTCTTGTCTTGTCTTGTCTTGTCTTGTCTTGTCTTATTTTGTCTTGTCTTGTCTTGTTTTGTCATGGCATGTCATGTCGTGTGTTGTGTTTTGTTGTCTTGTTTTGTCTTGTCATGTCATGTCATGTCTTGTCTTGTCTTGTCTTGTCTTGTCATGTCTTGTCTTGTCTTGTCTTGTCTTGTCTTGTCTTGTCTTGTTTTGTCTTGTCATGTCTTGTCTTGACTTGTCTTGTCTTGTCTTGTCTTGTCTTGTCTTGTCTTGTTTTGTCTTGTCTTGTCTTGTCTTGTTTTATGTTGTCTTGTCTTGTCTTGTCATGTAATGTCATGTCGTGTGTTGTGTTGTTTTGTCTTGTCTTCTCTTCTCCTTGTCTTGTCTTGTCATGTCGTGTGTTGTGTTGTTTTGTCTTGTCTTGTCTTATATTGTCTTGTCTTGTCTTGTGATGTCATGTCGTGTGTTGTGTTGTTTTGTCTTGTCTTGTTTTGTCTTGTCCTGTCTTGGCTTGTCATGTCATGTGTTGTGTTGTGTTGTTTTGTCTTGTCTTGTCTTGTCTTGTCTTGTCTTGTCTTGTCTTGTCTTGTCTTGTCTTGTCTTATCTTGCCTTGTCTTGTCTTGTCTGGTCTGGTCTTGTCTTGTCTTCTCCTTGTCTTGTCTTGTCTTGTCTTGTCATGTCTTGTCTTGTCTTGTATTGTCTTGTCTTGTCTTGTCATGTCATGTAATGTCATGTCGTGTGTTATGTTGTTTTGTCTTGTCTTGTCTAGTCTTGTCTTGTCTTGTCTTGTCTTGTCTTGTCATGTCTTGTCTTGTCTTGTCTTGTCTTGTCTTGTGATGTCATGTCGTGTGTTGTGTTGTGTTGTTTTGTTTTGTCTTGTCTTGTCTTGTCTTCTCCTTGTCTTGTCTAGTCTTGTCTTGTCTTGTCTTGTCTTGTCTTGTCATGTCTTATATTGTCTTGTCTTGTCTTGTCATGTCTTGTCTTGTCTTGACTTGTCTTGTCTTGTTGTGTATTGTCATGTCTTATATTTTCTTGTCTTGTCTTGTGATGTCATGTCGTGTGTTGTGTTGTTTTGTCTTGTCTTGTCTTCTCCTTGTCTTGTCTAGTCTTGTCTTGTCTTGTCTTGTCTTGTCATGTCTTGTCTTGTCTTGTCTTGTCATGTCTTGTCTTGTCTTGTCATGTCTTGTATTGTCTTGTTTTGTCTTGTCTTGTCTTGTCTTGTCTTGTCTTGTCTTGTCTTGTCTTGTCTTGTCTTGTCTTGTCTTGTCTTGTCTTGTCTTGTCTTGTCTTGTCTTGTCTTGTCTTGTCTTGTCTTGTCTTGTCTTGTCTTGTCTTGTCTTGTCTTGTCTTGTCTTGCCTTGTCTTGTCTTGTCTTGTCTTGTCTTGTCTTGTCTTGTCTTGTCATGTCGTGTGTTGTGTTGTTTTGTCTTGTCTTGTTGTGTATTGTCATGTCTTATATTGTCTTGTCTTGTCTTGTCATGTCATGTCATGTCGTGTGTTGTGTTGTGTTGTCTTGTTTTGTCTTGTCATGTCATGTCATGTCTTGCCTTGTCTTGTCTTGTCTTGTTTTGTCTTGTCATGTCTTGTCTTGTCTTGTCTTGTCTTGTCTTGTCTTGTCTTGTTTTGTCTTGTCATGTCTTGTCTTGTCTTGACTTGTCTTGTCTTGTCTTGTCTTGTCTTGTCTTGTCATGTAATGTCATGTCGTGTGTTGTGTTGTTTTGTCTTGTCTTGTCTTCTCCTTGCCTTGTCTTGTCATGTCGTGTGTTGTGTTGTTTTGTCATGTCATGTTGTGTATTGTCATGTCTTTTATTGTATTGTCTTGTCATGTCATGTAATGTCATGTCGTGTGTTATGTTGTTTTGTCTTGTCTTGTCTTCTCCTTGTCTTGTCTAGTCTTGTCTTGTCTTGTCTTGTCTTGTCATGTCTTATATTGTCTTGTCTTGTCATGTCATGTCGTGTGTTGTGTTGTTTTGTCTTGTCTTGTTGTGTATTGTCATGTCTTATATTGTCTTGTCTTGTCTTGTCATGTCATGTCATGTCATGTCGTGTGTTGTGTTGTTTTGTCTTGTCTTGTCTTCTCCTTGTCTTGTCTAGTCTTGTCTTGTCTTGTCTTGTCTTGTCTTGTTTTGTCTTGTCTTGTCTTGTCTTGTGTTGCTTTGTCTTGTCTTGTCATGTCATGTGTTGCGTTGTGTTGTTTTGTCTTGTCTTGTCATGTCATGTCATGTCGTGTCTTGTGTTGCTTTGTCTTGTCTTGTCATGTCGTGTGTTGTGTTGTTTTGTCTTGTCATGTCTTATATTGTCTTGTCTTGTCTTGTCTTGTGATGTCATGTCGTGTGTTGTGTTGTTTTGTCTTGTATTTTCTTGTCTTGTCTTGTCTTGTCTTGTCTTGTCTTGTTTTGTCTTGTCTTGTCTTGTCTTGTCTTGTCTTGTCTTGTCATGTCATGTGATACGTGTGTTGTGTTGTTTTGTCTTGTCATGTCTTATCTTGTCTTCTATTGTCTTGTCTTTTCTTGTCTTGTCTTGTCTTGTCTTGTCGTGTCTTGTCTTGTCTTGTCATGTCGTGTGTTGTGTTGTTTTGTCTTGTCATGTCTTATATTGTCTTGTCTTGTCTTGTCTTGTGATGTCATGTCGTGTGTTGTGTTGTTTTGTCTTGTATTGTCTTGTCTTGTCTAGTCTTGTTTTGTCTTGTCTTGTCTTGTCTTGTCTTGTCTTGTCTTGTCTTGTCTTGTCTTGTCTTGTCTTGTCTTGTCTTGTCTTGTCTTGTCTTGTCTTGTCTTGTCTTGTCATGTCATGTCATGTCGTGTCTTGTGTTGCTTTGTCTTGTCTTGTCATGTCGTGTGTTGTGTTGTTTTGTCTTGTCATGTCTTATATTGTCTTGTCTTGTCTTGTCTTGTGATGTCATGTCGTGTGTTGTGTTGTTTTGTCTTGTATTGTCTTGTCTTGTCTAGTCTTGTTTTGTCTTGTCTTGTCTTGTCTTGTCTTGTCTTGTCTTGTCTTGTCATGTCATGTCATGTCATACGTGTGTTGTGTTGTTTTGTCATGTCTTGTTGTGTATTGTCATGTCTTTTATTGTATTGTCTTGTCATGTCATGTAATGTCATGTCGTGTGTTATGTTGTTTTGTCTTGTCTTGTCTTCTCCTTGTCTTGTCTTGTTTTGTCTTGTCTTGTCTTGTCTTGTCTTGTCTTGTCTTGTCATGTCATGTCATGTCATACGTGTGTTGTGTTGTTTTGTCTTGTCATGTCTTATCTTGTCTTCTATTGTCTTGTCTTGTCTTGTCTTGTCTTGTCTTGTCTTGTCTTGTCTTGTCTTGTCTTGTCTTGTCTTGTCTTGTCTTGTCTTGTCTTGTCTTGTCTTGTCTTGTCTTGTCTTGTCTTGTCTTGTCTTGTCTTGTCTTGTCTTGTCTTGTCTTGTCTTGTCTTGTCTTGTCTTGTCTTGTCTTGTCTTGTCTTGTCTTGTCTTGTCTTGTCTTGTCTTGCCTTGTCTTGTCTTGTCTTGTCTTGTCTTGTCTTGTCTTGTCTTGTCATGTCGTGTGTTGTGTTGTTTTGTCTTGTCTTGTTGTGTATTGTCATGTCTTATATTGTCTTGTCTTGTCTTGTCATGTCATGTCATGTCGTGTGTTGTGTTGTGTTGTCTTGTTTTGTCTTGTCATGTCATGTCATGTCTTGCCTTGTCTTGTCTTGTTTTGTCTTGTCATGTCTTGTCTTGTCTTGTCTTGTCTTGTCTTGTTTTGTCTTGTCATGTCTTGTCTTGTCTTGACTTGTCTTGTCTTGTCTTGTCTTGTCTTGTCTTGTCTTGTCATGTAATGTCATGTCGTGTGTTGTGTTGTTTTGTCTTGTCTTGTCTTCTCCTTGTCTTGTCTTGTCATGTCGTGTGTTGTGTTGTTTTGTCATGTCTTGTTGTGTATTGTCATGTCTTTTATTGTATTGTCTTGTCATGTCATGTAATGTCATGTCGTGTGTTATGTTGTTTTGTCTTGTCTTGTCTTCTCCTTGTCTTGTCTAGTCTTGTCTTGTCTTGTCTTGTCTTGTCATGTCTTATATTGTCTTGTCTTGTCATGTCATGTCGTGTGTTGTGTAGTTTTGTCTTGTCTTGTTGTGTATTGTCATGTCTTATATTGTCTTGTCTTGTCTTGTCATGTCATGTCATGTCATGTCGTGTGTTGTGTTGTTTTGTCTTGTCTTGTCTTCTCCTTGTCTTGTCTAGTCTTGTCTTGTCTTGTCTTGTTTTGTCTTGTCTTGTCTTGTCTTGTGTTGCTTTGTCTTGTCTTGTCATGTCATGTGTTGCGTTGTGTTGTTTTGTCTTGTCTTGTCATGTCATGTCATGTCGTGTCTTGTGTTGCTTTGTCTTGTCTTGTCATGTCGTGTGTTGTGTTGTTTTGTCTTGTCATGTCTTATATTGTCTTGTCTTGTCTTGTGATGTCATGTCGTGTGTTGTGTTGTTTTGTCTTGTATTTTCTTGTCTTGTCTTGTCTTGTCTTGTCTTGTCTTGTTTTGTCTTGTCTTGTCTTGTCTTGTCTTGTCTTGTCTTGTCATGTCATGTCATGTCATACGTGTGTTGTGTTGTTTTGTCTTGTCTTATTTTGTCTTGTCATGTCTTATCTTGTCTTGTCCTGTCCTGTCCTGTCTTGTCTTGTCATGTCATGTCATGTGTTGCGTTGTGTTGTTTTGTCTTGTCTTGTCATGTCATGTCATGTCGTGTCTTGTGTTGCTTTGTCTTGTCTTGTCATGTCGTGTGTTATGTTGTTTTGTCTTGTCTTGTCTTCTCCTTGTCTTATCTAGTCTTGTCTTGTCTTGTCTTGTCTTGTCATGTCTTATATTGTCTTGTCTTATCTTGTCATGTCGTGTGTTGTGTTGTTTTGTCTTGTCTTGTTGTGTATTGTCATGTCTTATATTGTCTTGTCTTGTCTTGTCATGTCATGTCATGTCATGTCGTGTGTTGTGTTGTTTTGTCTTGTCTTGTCTTCTCCTTGTCTTGTCTAGTCTTGTCTTGTCTTGTCTTGTCTTGTCTTGTCTTGTCTTGTCTTGTGTTGCTTTGTCTTGTCTTGTCATGTCATGTGTTGCGTTGTGTTGTTTTGTCTTGTCTTGTCATGTCATGTCATGTCGTGTCTTGTGTTGCTTTGTCTTGTCTTGTCATGTCGTGTGTTGTGTTGTTTTGTCTTGTCATGTCTTATATTGTCTTGTCTTGTGATGTCATGTCGTGTGTTGTGTTGTTTTGTCTTGTATTGTCTTGTCTTGTCTTGTCTTGTCTTGTTTTGTCTTGTCTAGTCTTGTCTTGTCTTGTCTTGTCTTGTCTTGTCTTGTCTTGTCTTGTCTTGTCTTGTCTTGTCTTGTCATGTCGTGTGTTGTGTTGTTTTGTCTTGTCTTGTTGTGTATTGTCGTGTCTTTTATTGTCTTGTCTTGTCTTGTTTTGTCATGTAATGTCATGTCGTGTGTTGTGTTGTTTTGTCTTGTCTTGTCTTCTCCTTGTCTTGTCTAGTCTTGTCTTGTCTTGTCTTGTCTTGTCTTGTCATGTCTTGTCTTGTCATGTCTTATATTGTCTTGTCTTGTCTTGTCATGTCGTGTGTTGTGTTGTTTTGTCTTGTCTTGTTGTGTATTGTCATGTCTTATATTGTCTTGTCTTGTCTTGTGATGTCATGTCGTGTGTTGTGTTGTTTTGTCTTGTCTTGTTTTGTCTTGTCCTGTCTTGTCTTGTCATGTCATGTCATGTGTTGTGTTGTGTTGTTTTGTCTTGTCTTGTCTTGTCTTGTCTTGTCTTGTCTTGTCTTGTCTTGTCATGTCATGTCATGTCGTGTGTTGTGTTGTGTTGTCTTGTTTTGTCTTGTCATGTCATGTCATGTCTTGTCTTGTCTTGTCTTGTCTTGTCTTGTTTTGTCTTGTCATGTCTTGTCTTGTCTTGTCTTGTTTTGTCTTGTCATGTCTTGTCTTGACTTGTCTTGTCTTGTCTTGTCTTGTCTTGTCATGTAATGTCATGTCGTGTGTTGTGTTGTTTTGTCTTGTCTTGTCTTGTCTTCTCCTTGTCTTGTCTTAACATGTCGTATGTTGTGTTGTTTTGTCTTGTTTTGTCTTATATTGTCTTGTCTTGTCTTGTGATGTCATGTCGTGTGTTGTGTTGTTTTGTCTTGTCTTGTTTTGTCTTGTCTTGTCATGTCATGTCATGTGTTGTGTTGTGTTGTTTTGTCTTGTCTTGTCTTGTCTTGTCTTGTCTTGTCTTGTCTTGCCTTATCTTGCCTTGTCTTGTCTTGTCTTGTCTGGTCTTGTCTTGTCTTGTCTTGTCATGTCTTGTCATGTCTTGTCTTGACTTGTCTTGTCTTGTCTTGTCTTGTCTTGTCTTGTCATGTAATGTCATGTCGCGTGTTGTGTTGTTTTGGCTTGTCTTGTCTTCTCCTTGTCTTGTCTTGTCATGTCGTGTGTTGTGTTGTTTTGTCTTGTCTTGTCTTATATTGTCTTGTCTTGTCTTGTGATGTCATGTCGTGTGTTGTGTTGTTTTGTCTTGTCTTGTTTTGTCTTGTCCTGTCTTGTCTTGTCATGTCATGTCATGTGTTGTGTTGTGTTGTTTTGTCTTGTCTTGTCTTGTCTTGTCTTGTTTTGTCTTGCCTTATCTTGCCTTGTCTTGTCTTGTCTTGTCTGGTCTTGTCTTGTCTTGTCTTGTCATGTCTTGTCTTGTCTTGTTTTGTCTTGTCTTGTATTGTCTTGTTTTCTCATGTAATGTCATGTCGTGTGTTGTGTTGTTTTGTCTTGTCTTGTGTTGTTTTGTCGTGTCATGTCTTGTCTTGTCTTGTCCTGTCTTGTCGTGTGTTGTGTTGTGTTGTTTTGTCTTGTCTTGTCATGTCATGTCATGTCGTGTCTTGTGTTGCTTTGTCTTGTCTTGTCTTGTCTTGTCATGTCGTGTGTTGTGTTGTTTTGTCTTGTCTTGTTGTGTATTGTCATGTCTTATATTGTCTTGTCTTGTCTTGTCTTGTCATGTCATGTCATGTCGTGTGTTGTGTTGTTTTGTCTTGTCTTGTTTTGTCTTGTCATGTCTTGTCTTGTCTTCTCTTGTCTTGTTTTGTCTTGTCATGTCTTGTCTTGTCTTGTCTTGTCTTGCCTTGTCTTGTCTTGTCTTGTCTTGTCTTGTCTTGTCTTGTCTTGTCTTGTCTTGTCTTGTCTTGTCTTGTCTTGTCTTGTCTTGTCTTGTCTTGTCTTGTCTTGTCTTGTCTTGTCTTGTCTTGTCTTGTCTTGTCTTGTCTAGTCTTGTCTTGTCTTGTCTTGTCTTGTCTTGTCTTGCCTTGTCTTGTCTTGTCTTGTCTTGTGTTGCTTTGTCTTGTCATGTCGTGTGTTGTGTTGTTTCGTCTTGTCTTGTTGTGTATTGTCATGTCTTTTATTGTCTTGTCTTGTCTTGTCTTGTCATGTCATGTAATGTCATGTCGCGTGTTGTGTTGTTTTGTCTTGTCTTGTCTTCTCCTTGTCTTGTCTAGTCTTGTCTTGTCTTGTCTTGTCTTGTCTTGTCTTGTCTTGTCATGTCGTGTGTTGTGTTGTTTTGTCTTGTCTTGTTGTGTATTGTCATGTCTTTTATTGTCTTGTCTTGTCTTGTTTTGTCATGTAATGTCATGTCGTGTGTTGTGTTGTTTTGTCTTGTCTTGTCTTCTCCTTGTCTTGTCTAGTCTTGTCTTGTCTTGTCTTTTCTTGTCTTGTGTTGCTTTGTCTTGTCTTGTCATGTCGTGTGTTGTGTTGTTTTGTCTTGTCTTGTTGTGTATTGTCATGTCTTTTATTGTCTTGTCTTGTCTTGTCATGTCATGTAATGTCATGTCGTGTGTTATGTTGTTTTGTCTTGTCTTGTCTTCTCCTTGTCTTGTCTAGTCTTGTCTTGTCTTGTCTTGTCTTGTCTTGTCTTGTCTTGTCTTGTCTTGTCTTGTCTTGTCATGTCTTATATTGTCTTGTCTTGTCTTGTCATGTCGTGTGTTGTGTTGTTTAGTCTTGTCTTGTTGTGTATTGTCATGTCTTATATTGTCTTGTCTTGTCTTGTCATGTCATGTCATGTCATGTCGTGTGTTGTGTTGTTTTGTCTTGTCTTGTCTTCTCCTTGTCTTGTCTAGTCTTGTCTTGTCTTGTCTTGTCTTGTCTTGTCTTGTCTTGTCTTGTCTTGTGTTGCTTTGTCTTGTCTTGTCATGTCATGTGTTGCGTTGTGTTGTTTTGTCTTGTCTTGTCTTGTCTTGTCTTGTCTTGTCTTGTCCTGTCCTGTCCTGTCTTGTCTTGTCTTAGCATGTCATGTCATGTCGTGTGTTGTGTTGTTTTGTCTTGTCTTGTTTTGTCTTGTCATGTCTTGTCTTGTCTTCTCTTGTCTTGTTTTGTCTTGTCATGTCTTGTCTTGTCTTGTCTTGTCTTGCCTTGTCTTGTCTTGTCTTGTCTTGTCTTGTCTTGTCTTGTCTTGTCTTGTCTTGTCTTGTCTTGTCTTGTCTTGTCTTGTCTTGTCTTGTCTTGTCTTGTCTTGTCTTGTCTTGTCTTGTCTTGTCTTATCTTGTCTTGTCTTGTCTAGTCTTGTCTTGTCTTGTCTTGTCTTGTCTTGTCTTGCCTTGTCTTGTCTTGTCTTGTCTTGTGTTGCTTTGTCTTGTCTTGTCATGTCGTGTGTTGTGTTGTTTCGTCTTGTCTTGTTGTGTATTGTCATGTCTTTTATTGTCTTGTCTTGTCTTGTCTTGTCATGTCATGTAATGTCATGTCGCGTGTTGTGTTGTTTTGTCTTGTCTTGTCTTCTCCTTGTCTTGTCTAGTCTTGTCTTGTCTTGTCTTGTCTTGTCTTGTCTTGTCTTGTCATGTCGTGTGTTGTGTTGTTTTGTCTTGTCTTGTTGTGTATTGTCATGTCTTTTATTGTCTTGTCTTGTCTTGTTTTGTCATGTAATGTCATGTCGTGTGTTGTGTTGTTTTGTCTTGTCTTGTCTTCTCCTTGTCTTGTCTAGTCTTGTCTTGTCTTGTCTTTTCTTGTCTTGTGTTGCTTTGTCTTGTCTTGTCATGTCGTGTGTTGTGTTGTTTTGTCTTGTCTTGTTGTGTATTGTCATGTCTTTTATTGTCTTGTCTTGTCTTGTCATGTCATGTAATGTCATGTCGTGTGTTATGTTGTTTTGTCTTGTCTTGTCTTCTCCTTGTCTTGTCTAGTCTTGTCTTGTCTTGTCTTGTCTTGTCTTGTCTTGTCTTGTCTTGTCTTGTCTTGTCATGTCTTATATTGTCTTGTCTTGTCTTGTCATGTCGTGTGTTGTGTTGTTTAGTCTTGTCTTGTTGTGTATTGTCATGTCTTATATTGTCTTGTCTTGTCTTGTCATGTCATGTCATGTCATGTCGTGTGTTGTGTTGTTTTGTCTTGTCTTGTCTTCTCCTTGTCTTGTCTAGTCTTGTCTTGTCTTGTCTTGTCTTGTCTTGTCTTGTCTTGTCTTGTGTTGCTTTGTCTTGTCTTGTCATGTCATGTGTTGCGTTGTGTTGTTTTGTCTTGTCTTGTCTTGTCTTGTCTTGTCTTGTCTTGTCCTGTCCTGTCCTGTCTTGTCTTGTCTTAGCATGTCATGTCATGTCATGTCATGTCGTGTGTTGTGTTGTCTTGTCTTGTTTTGTCATGTCTTATCTTGTCTTGTTATTTCATGTCTTGTCTTGTTTTGTCTTGTCTTGTCATGTCTTGTCTTGTCTTGTCATGTCTTATATTGTCTTGTCTTGTTTTGTCTTGTCTTGTCTTGTTTTGTCTTGTGTTGCTTTGTCTTGTCTTGTCATGTCGTGTGTTGTGTTGTTTTGTCTTGTCTTGTTGTGTATTGTCATGTCTTTTATTTTATTGTCTTGTCTTGTCTTGTCTTGTCATGTTTTGTCTTGTCTTGTCTTCTCCTTGTCTTGTCTAGTCTTGTCTTGTCTTGTCTTGTCTTGTCTTGTCTTGTCTTGTCTTGTGTTGCTTTGTCTTGTCTTGTCATGTCATGTGTTGCGTTGTGTTGTTTTGTCTTGTCTTGTCATGTCATGTCATGTCGTGTCTTGTGTTGCTTTGTCTTGTCTTGTCATGTCGTGTGTTGTGTTGTTTTGTCTTGTCATGTCTTATATTGTCTTGTCTTGTCTTGTCTTGTGATGTCATGTCGTGTGTTGTGTTGTTTTGTCTTGTATTGTCTTGTCTTGTCTTGTCTTGTCTTGTCTTGTTTTGTCTTGTCTTGTCTTGCCTTGTCTTGTCTTGTCTTGTCTTGTCATGTCATGTCATGTCATACGTGTGTTGTGTTGTTTTGTCTTGTCTTATTTTGTCTTGTCATGTCTTATCTTGTCTTGTCCTGTCCTGTCCTGTCTTGTCTTGTCATGTCATGTCATGTCATGTCGTGTGTTGTGTTGTCTTGTCTTGTTTTGTCATGTCTTATCTTGTCTTGTCTTGTCATGTCATGTCATGTGTTGTGTTGTGTTGTTTTGTCTTGTCTTGTCTTGTCATGTCTTGTCTTGTCTTGTCTTGTCATGTCTTATATTGTCTTGTCTTGTCTTGTGTTGTGATGTCATGTCGTGTGTTGTGTTGTTTTGTCTTGTCTTGTCTTGTCTTGTCCTGTCCTGTCCTGTCCTGTCTTGTCTTGTCTTCTCCTGTCCTGACGTGTGTTGTGTTGTTTTGTCTTGTCTTGTTTTGTCTTGTCTTGCTTTGTCTTGTCATGTCTTATCTTGTCTTGTCTTGTCCTGTCCTGTCGTGTGTTGTGTTGTTTTGTTTTGTCGTGCCATGTCTTGTCTTGTCTTGTCCTGTCCTGTCCTGTGTTGTGTTTTTTTTTGTCTTGTCTTGTCTTGTCATATCATGTCATGTCGTGTCTTGTGTTGCTTTGTCTTGTCTTGTCTTGTCTTGTCTTGTCATGTCGTGTGTTGTGTTGTTTTTTCTTGTCTTGTATTGTCTTGTCTTGTCTTATTTTGTCTTGTCATGTCTTATCTTGTCTTGTCATGTCATGTCGTGTGTTGTGTTGTTTTGTCTTGTTTTGTCTTCTCCTTGTCTTGTCTAGTCTTGTCTTGTCTTGTCTTGTCTTGTCTTGTCTTGTCTTGTCTTGTCTTGTCTTGTCTTGTCTTGTCTTGTCTTGTCTTGTCTTATCTTATCTTGTCTTGTCTTGTCTTGTCTTGTCTTGTCTTGTCTTGTCTTGTCTTGTCTTGTCTTGTCTTGTCTTGTCTTGTCTTGTGTTGCTTTGTCTTGTCTTGTCATGTCATGTGTTGCGTTGTGTTGTTTTGTCTTGTCTTGTCATGTCATGTCATGTCGTGTCTTGTGTTGCTTTGTCTTGTCTTGTCATGTCGTGTGTTGTGTTGTTTTGTCTTGTCTTGTTGTGTATTGTCATGTCCTATATTGTCTTGTCTTGTCTTGTCATGTCATGTCATGTCATGTCGTGTGTTGTGTTGTTTTTTCTTGTCATGTCTTGTCTTGTCTTGTCTTGTCTTGTCTTGTCATGTCTTGTCTTATCTAGTCTTGTCTTGTCTTGTCTTGTCTTGTCTTGGCTTGTCTTGTCTTGTCTTGTCTTGTCTTGTCTTGTCTTGTCTTGTCTTGTCTTGTCTTGTCTTGTCTTGTCTTGTCTTGTCTTGTCTTGTCTTGTCTTGTCTTGTCTTGTCTTGTCTTGTCTTGTCTTGTCTTGTCTTGTCTTGTCTTGTCTTGTCTTGTCTTGTCTTGTCTTGTCTTGTCTTGTCTTGTCTTGTCTTGTTTTGTCTTGTCTTGTCTTGTCTTGTCTTGTCTTGTCTTGTCTTGTCTTGTCTTGTCTTGTCTTGTCTTGTCTTGTCTTGTCTTGTCTTGTCTTGTCTTGTCTTGTCTTGTCTTGTCTTGTCTTGTCTTGTCTTGTCTTGTCTTGTCTTGTCTTGTCTTGTCTTGTCTTGTCTTGTCTTGTCTTGTCTTGTCTTGTCTTGTCTTGTCTTGTCTTGTCTTGTCTTGTCTTGTCTTGTTTTGTCTTGTCTTGTCTTGTCTTGTCTTGTTTTGTCTTGTCTTGCCTTGTTTTGTCTTGTCATGTCTTGTCTTGTCTTGTCTTGTCTTGTCTTGTCTTGTCTTGTCTTGTCTTGTCTTGTCTTGTCTTGTCTTGTCTTGTCTTGTCTTGTCTTGTCTTGTCTTGTCTTGTCTTGTCTTGTCTTGTCTTGTCTTGTTTTGTCTTGTCTTGTCTTGTCTTGTTTTATGTTGTCTTGTCTTGTCTTGTCATGTCTTGTCTTGTCTTGTCTTGTCTTGTCTTGTCTTGTCTTGTCTTGTCTTGTCTAGTCATGTCTTGTCTTGTCTTGTCTTGTCTTGTCTTGTGATGTCATGTCGTGTGTTGTGTTGTGTTGTTTTGTTTTGTCTTGTCTTGTCTTGTCTTGTCTTGTCTTGTCTTGTCTTGCCTTGTCTTGTCTTGTCTTGTCTTGTCTTGTCATGTCGTGTGTTGTGTTGTCTTGTCTTGTCTTGTCTTGTCATGTCTTGTCTTGTCTTGTATTGTCTTGTCTTGTCTTGTCTTGTTTTGTCTTGTCTTGTCTTGTCTTGTCTTGTCATGTCATGCCATGTCATACGTGTGTTGTGTTGTTTTGTCTTGTCTTGTCTTGTCTTGTCCTGTCCTGTCGTGTGTTGTGTTGTTTTGTCTTGTCTTGTGTTGTTTTGTCGTGTCATGTCTTGTCTTGTCTTGTCCTGTCCTGTCGTGTGTTGTGTTGTTTTGTCTTGTCTTGTCTTGTCATGTCATGTCATGTCGTGTCTTGTGTTGCTTTGTCTTGTCTTGTCTTGTCTTGTCTTGTCTTGTCATGTCTTGTCTTGTCTTGTCTTGTATTGTCTTGTCTTGTCTTGTCTTGTTTTGTCTTGTCTTGTCTTGTCTTGTCTTGTCTTGTCTTGTCATGTCTTGTCTTGTCTTGTATTTTCTTGTCTTGTCTTGTCTTGTCTTGTCTTGTCTTGTCTTGTCATGTCTTGTCTTGTCTTGTATTGTCTTGTCTTGTCTTGTCAGGTCATGTAATGTCATGTCGTGTGTTATGTTGTTTTGTCTTGTCTTGTCTAGTCTTGTCTTGTCTTGTCTTGTCTTGTCTTGTCATGTCTTGTCTTGTCTTGTCTTGTCTTGTCTTGTGATGTCATGTCGTGTGTTGTGTTGTGTTGTTTTGTTTTGTCTTGTCTTGTCTTGTCTTCTCCTTGTCTTGTCTAGTCTTGTCTTGTCTTGTCTTGTCTTTTCTTGTCTTGTCATGTCGTGTGTTGTGTTGTTTTGTCTTGTCTTGTTGTGTATTGTCATGTCTTTTATTGTCTTGTCTTGTCTTGTTTTGTCATGTAATGTCATGTCGTGTGATGTGTTGTTTTGTCTTGTCTTGTCTTCTCCTTGTCTTGTCTAGTCTTGTCTTGTCTTGTCTTGTCTTGTCTTGTGTTGCTCTGTCTTGTCTTGTCATGTCGTGTGTTGTATTGTTTTGTCTTGTCTTGTTGTGTATTGTCATGTCTTTTATTGTCTTGTCTTGTCTTGTCATGTCATGTAATGCCATGTCGTGTGTTATGTTGTTTTGTCTTGTCTTGTCTAGTCTTGTCTTGTCTTGTCTTGTCTTGTCTTGTCTTGTCTTGTCTTGTCTTGTCTTGTCTTGTCTTGTCTTGTCTTGTCTTGTCTTGTCTTGTCTTGTCATGTCTTATATTGTCTTGTCTTGTCTTGTCATATCGTGTGTTGTGATGTTTTGTCTTGTCTTGTTGTGTATTGTCATGTCTTATATTGTCTTGTCTTGTCTTGTCTTGTCTTGCGATGTCATGTCGTGTGTTGTGTTGTTTTGTCTTGTCCTGTCTTGTCTTGTCATGTCATGTCATGTGTTGTGTTGTGTTGTTTTGTCTTGTCTTGTCTTGTCTTGTCTTGTCTTGTCATGTCGTGTGTTGTGTTGCTTTGTCTTGTCTTGTTGTGTATTGTCATGTCTTATATTGTCTTGTCTTGTCTTGTCATGTCATGTCATGTCGTGTGTTGTGTTGTGTTGTCTTGTTTTGTCTTGTCATGTCATGTCATGTCTTGTCTTGTCTTGTCTTGTCTTGTTTTGTCTTGTCATGTCTTGTCTTGACTTGTCTTGTCTTGTCTTGTCTTGTCTTGTCTTGTCATGTAATGTCATGTCGTGTGTTGTGTTGTTTTGTCTTGTCTTGTCTTCTCCTTGTCTTGTCTTGTCTTATATTGTCTTGTCTTGTCTTGTGATGTCATGTCGTGTGTTGTGTTGTTTTGTCTTGTCTTGTCTTCTCCTTGTCTTGTCTTGTCATGTCGTGTGTTGTGTTGTTTTGTCTTGTCTTGTCTTATATTGTCTTGTCTTGTCTTGTGATGTCATGTCGTGTGTTGTGTTGTTTTGTCTTGTCTTGTTTTGTCTTGTCCTGTCTTGTCTTGTCATGTCATGTCATGTGTTGTGTTGTGTTGTGTTGTTTGCCTTGTCTTGTCTTGTCTGGTCTTGTCTTGTCTTGTCATGTCTTGTCTTGTCTTGTTTTGTCTTGTCTTGTATTGTCTTGTTTTCTCATGTAATGTCATGTCGTGTGTTGTGTTGTTTTGTCTTGTCTTGTGTTGTTTTGTCGTGTCATGTCTTGTCTTGTCTTGTCCTGTCCTGTCGTGTGTTGTGTTGTTTTGTCTTGTCTTGTCATGTCATGTCATGTCGTGTCTTGTGTTGCTTTGTCTTGTCTTGTCTTGTCTTGTCATGTCGTGTGTTGTGTTGTTTTGTATTGTCTTGTTGTGTATTGTCATGTCTTATATTGTCTTGTCTTGTCTTGTCTTGTCATGTCATGTCATGTCGTGTGTTGTGTTGTGTTGTTTTGTCTTGTCTTGTTTTGTCTTGTCATGTCTTGTCTTGTCTTGTCTTGTTTTGTCTTGTCATGTCTTGTCATGTCTTGTCTTGTCTTGTCTTGTCTTGTCTTGTCTTGTCTTGTCTTGTCTAGTCTTGTCTTGTCTTGTCTTGTCTTGTCTTGTCTTGTCTTGTCTTGTCTTGTCTTGTGTTGCTTTGTCTTGTCTTGTCATGTCGTGTGTTGTGTTGTTTCGTCTTGTCTTGTTGTGTATTGTCATGTCTTTTATTGTCTTGTCTTGTCTTGTCTTGTCATGTCATGTAATGTCATGTCGTATGTTGTGTTGTTTTGTCTTGTCTTGTCTTCTACTTGTCTTGTCTAGTCTTGTCTTGTCTTGTCTTGTCTTGTCATGTCATGTGTTGCGTTGTGTTGTTTTGTCTTGTCTTGTCATGTCATGTCATGTCGTGTCTTGTGTTGCTTTGTCTTGTCTTGTCATGTCGTGTGTTGTGTTGTTTTGTCTTGTCTTGTTGTGTATTGTCATGTCTTATATTGTCTTGTCTTGTCTTGTCATGTCATGTCATGTCATGTCGTGTGTTGTGTTGTTTTTTCTTGTCATGTCTTGTCTTGTCTTGTCTTGTCTTGTCTTGTCATGTCTTGTCTTGTCTAGTCTTGTCTTGTCTTGTCTTGTCTTGTCTTGGCTTGTCTTGTCTTGTCTTGTCTTGTCTTGTCTTGTCTTGTCTTGTCTTGTCTTGTCTTGTCTTGTTTTGTCTTGTCTTGTCTTGTCTTGTTTTATGTTGTCTTGTCTTGTCTTGTCATGTCTTGTCTTGTCTTGTCTTGTCTTTTCTTGTCTTGTCTTGTCTTGTCTTGTCTTGTCATGTCTTGTCTTGTCTTGTCTTGTCTTGTCTTGTGATGTCATGTCGTGTGTTGTGTTGTGTTGTTTTGTTTTGTCTTGTCTTGTCTTGTCTTGTCTTGTCTTGTCTTGTCTTGTCTTGTCTTGTCTTGTCTTGTCTTGTCTTGTCTTGTCTTGTCTTGTCTTGTCTTGTCATGTCGTGTGTTGTGTTGTCTTGTCTTGTCTTGTCTTGTCATGTCTTGTCTTGTCTTGTATTGTCTTGTCTTGTCTTGTTTTGTCTTGTCTTGTCTTGTCTTGTCTTGTCATGTCATGCCATGTCATACGTGTGTTGTGTTGTTTTGTCTTGTCTTGTCTTGTCTTGTCCTGTCCTGTCGTGTGTTGTGTTGTTTTGTCTTGTCTTGTGTTGTTTTGTCGTGTCATGTCTTGTCTTGTCTTGTCCTGTCCTGTCGTGTGTTGTGTTGTTTTGTCTTGTCTTGTCTTGTCATGTCATGTCATGTCGTGTCTTGTGTTGCTTTGTCTTGTCTTGTCTTGTCTTGTCTTGTCTTGTCATGTCTTGTCTTGTCTTGTCTTGTATTGTCTTGTCTTGTCTTGTCTTGTTTTGTCTTGTCTTGTCTTGTCTTGTCTTGTCTTGTCATGTCTTGTCTTGTCTTGTATTGTCTTGTCTTGTCTTGTCTTGTCTTGTCTTGTCTTGTCTTGTCATGTCTTGTCTTGTCTTGTATTGTCTTGTCTTGTCTTGTCATGTCATGTAATGTCATGTCGTGTGTTATGTTGTTTTGTCTTGTCTTGTCTAGTCTTGTCTTGTCTTGTCTTGTCTTGTCTTGTCATGTCTTGTCTTGTCTTGTCTTGTCTTGTCTTGTGATGTCATGTCGTGTGTTGTGTTGTGTTGTTTTGTTTTGTCTTGTCTTGTCTTGTCTTCTCCTTGTCTTGTCTAGTCTTGTCTTGTCTTGTCTTGTCTTTTCTTGTCTTGTCATGTCGTGTGTTGTGTTGTTTTGTCTTGTCTTGTTGTGTATTGTCATGTCTTTTATTGTCTTGTCTTGTCTTGTTTTGTCATGTAATGTCATGTCGTGTGATGTGTTGTTTTGTCTTGTCTTGTCTTCTCCTTGTCTTGTCTAGTCTTGTCTTGTCTTGTCTTGTCTTGTCTTGTGTTGCTTTGTCTTGTCTTGTCATGTCGTGTGTTGTGTTGTTTTGTCTTGTCTTGTTGTGTATTGTCATGTCTTTTATTGTCTTGTCTTGTCTTGTCATGTCATGTAATGCCATGTCGTGTGTTATGTTGTTTTGTCTTGTCTTGTCTAGTCTTGTCTTGTCTTGTCTTGTCTTGTCTTGTCTTGTCTTGTCTTGTCTTGTCTTGTCTTGTCTTGTCTTGTCTTGTCTTGTCTTGTCTTGTCTTGTCTTGTCTTGTCTTGTCTTGTCTTGTCTTGTCTTGTCTTGTCTTGTCTTGTCATGTCTTATATTGTCTTGTCTTGTCTTGTCATATCGTGTGTTGTGATGTTTTGTCTTGTCTTGTTGTCTATTGTCATGTCTTATATTGTCTTGTCTTGTCTTGTCTTGTCTTGCGATGTCATGTCGTGTGTTGTGTTGTTTTGTCTTGTCTTGTTTTGTCTTGTCCTGTCTTGTCTTGTCATGTCATGTCATGTGTTGTGTTGTGTTGTTTTGTCTTGTCTTGTCTTGTCTTGTCTTGTCTTGTCTTGTCATGTCGTGTGTTGTGTTGTTTTGTCTTGTCTTGTTGTGTATTGTCATGTCTTATATTGTCTTGTCTTGTCTTGTCATGTCATGTCATGTCGTGTGTTGTGTTGTGTTGTCTTGTTTTGTCTTGTCATGTCATGTCATGTCTTGTCTTGTCTTGTCTTGTCTTGTTTTGTCTTGTCATGTCTTGTCTTGACTTGTCTTGTCTTGTCTTGTCTTGTCTTGTCTTGTCATGTAATGTCATGTCGTGTGTTGTGTTGTTTTGTCTTGTCTTGTCTTATATTGTCTTGTCTTGTCTTGTGATGTCATGTCGTGTGTTGTGTTGTTTTGTCTTGTCTTGTCTTCTCCTTGTCTTGTCTTGTCATGTCGTGTGTTGTGTTGTTTTGTCTTGTCTTGTCTTATATTGTCTTGTCTTGTCTTGTGATGTCATGTCGTGTGTTGTGTTGTTTTGTCTTGTCTTGTTTTGTCTTGTCCTGTCTTGTCTTGTCTTGTATTGTCTTGTCTTGTCTTGTCTTGTTTTGTCTTGTCTTGTCTTGTCTTGTCTTGTCATGTCATGCCATGTCATACGTGTGTTGTGTTGTTTTGTCTTGTCTTGTCTTGTCTTGTCCTGTCCTGTCGTGTGTTGTGTTGTTTTGTCTTGTCTTGTGTTGTTTTGTCGTGTCATGTCTTGTCTTGTCTTGTCCTGTCCTGTCGTGTGTTGTGTTGTTTTGTCTTGTCTTGTCTTGTCATGTCATGTCATGTCGTGTCTTGTGTTGCTTTGTCTTGTCTTGTCTTGTCTTGTCTTGTCTTGTCATGTCTTGTCTTGTCTTGTCTTGTATTGTCTTGTCTTGTCTTGTCTTGTTTTGTCTTGTCTTGTCTTGTCTTGTCTTGTCTTGTCATGTCTTGTCTTGTCTTGTATTGTCTTGTCTTGTCTTGTCTTGTCTTGTCTTGTCTTGTCTTGTCATGTCTTGTCTTGTCTTGTATTGTCTTGTCTTGTCTTGTCATGTCATGTAATGTCATGTCGTGTGTTATGTTGTTTTGTCTTGTCTTGTCTAGTCTTGTCTTGTCTTGTCTTGTCTTGTCTTGTCATGTCTTGTCTTGTCTTGTCTTGTCTTGTCTTGTGATGTCATGTCGTGTGTTGTGTTGTGTTGTTTTGTTTTGTCTTGTCTTGTCTTGTCTTCTCCTTGTCTTGTCTAGTCTTGTCTTGTCTTGTCTTGTCTTTTCTTGTCTTGTCATGTCGTGTGTTGTGTTGTTTTGTCTTGTCTTGTTGTGTATTGTCATGTCTTTTATTGTCTTGTCTTGTCTTGTTTTGTCATGTAATGTCATGTCGTGTGATGTGTTGTTTTGTCTTGTCTTGTCTTCTCCTTGTCTTGTCTAGTCTTGTCTTGTCTTGTCTTGTCTTGTCTTGTGTTGCTTTGTCTTGTCTTGTCATGTCGTGTGTTGTGTTGTTTTGTCTTGTCTTGTTGTGTATTGTCATGTCTTTTATTGTCTTGTCTTGTCTTGTCATGTCATGTAATGCCATGTCGTGTGTTATGTTGTTTTGTCTTGTCTTGTCTAGTCTTGTCTTGTCTTGTCTTGTCTTGTCTTGTCTTGTCTTGTCTTGTCTTGTCTTGTCTTGTCTTGTCTTGTCTTGTCTTGTCTTGTCTTGTCTTGTCTTGTCTTGTCTTGTCTTGTCTTGTCTTGTCTTGTCTTGTCTTGTCTTGTCATGTCTTATATTGTCTTGTCTTGTCTTGTCATATCGTGTGTTGTGATGTTTTGTCTTGTCTTGTTGTCTATTGTCATGTCTTATATTGTCTTGTCTTGTCTTGTCTTGTCTTGCGATGTCATGTCGTGTGTTGTGTTGTTTTGTCTTGTCTTGTTTTGTCTTGTCCTGTCTTGTCTTGTCATGTCATGTCATGTGTTGTGTTGTGTTGTTTTGTCTTGTCTTGTCTTGTCTTGTCTTGTCATGTCGTGTGTTGTGTTGTTTTGTCTTGTCTTGTTGTGTATTGTCATGTCTTATATTGTCTTGTCTTGTCTTGTCATGTCATGTCATGTCGTGTGTTGTGTTGTGTTGTCTTGTTTTGTCTTGTCATGTCATGTCATGTCTTGTCTTGTCTTGTCTTGTCTTGTTTTGTCTTGTCATGTCTTGTCTTGACTTGTCTTGTCTTGTCTTGTCTTGTCTTGTCTTGTCATGTAATGTCATGTCGTGTGTTGTGTTGTTTTGTCTTGTCTTGTCTTATATTGTCTTGTCTTGTCTTGTGATGTCATGTCGTGTGTTGTGTTGTTTTGTCTTGTCTTGTCTTCTCCTTGTCTTGTCTTGTCATGTCGTGTGTTGTGTTGTTTTGTCTTGTCTTGTCTTATATTGTCTTGTCTTGTCTTGTGATGTCATGTCGTGTGTTGTGTTGTTTTGTCTTGTCTTGTTTTGTCTTGTCCTGTCTTGTCTTGTCATGTCATGTCATGTGTTGTGTTGTGTTGTGTTGTTTTGTCTTGTCTTGTCTTGTCTTGTCTTGTCTTGTCTTGTCTTGTCTTGCCTTATCTTGCCTTGTCTTGTCTTGTCTGGTCTTGTCTTGTCTTGTCTTGTCATGTCTTGTCTTGTCATGTCTTGTCTTGTCTTGTTTTGTCTTGTCTTGTATTGTCTTGTTTTCTCATGTAATGTCATGTCGTGTGTTGTGTTGTTTTGTCTTGTCTTGTGTTGTTTTGTCGTGTCATGTCTTGTCTTGTCTTGTCCTGTCCTGTCGTGTGTTGTGTTGTTTTGTCTTGTCTTGTCATGTCATGTCATGTCGTGTCTTGTGTTGCTTTGTCTTGTCTTGTCTTGTCTTGTCATGTCGTGTGTTGTGTTGTTTTGTATTGTCTTGTTGTGTATTGTCATGTCTTATATTGTCTTGTCTTGTCTTGTCTTGTCATGTCATGTCATGTCGTGTGTTGTGTTGTGTTGTGTTGTTTTGTCTTGTCTTGTTTTGTCTTGTCATGTCTTGTCTTGTCTTGTCTTGTTTTGTCTTGTCATGTCTTGTCATGTCTTGTCTTGTCTTGTCTTGTCTTGTCTTGTCTTGTCTTGTCTTGTCTAGTCTTGTCTTGTCTTGTCTTGTCTTGTCTTGTCTTCTCTTGTCTTGTCTTGTCTTGTGTTGCTTTGTCTTGTCTTGTCATGTCGTGTGTTGTGTTGTTTCGTCTTGTCTTGTTGTGTATTGTCATGTCTTTTATTGTCTTGTCTTGTCTTGTCTTGTCATGTCATGTAATGTCATGTCGTGTGTTGTGTTGTTTTGTCTTGTCTTGTCTTCTACTTGTCTTGTCTAGTCTTGTCTTGTCTTGTCTTGTCTTGTCTTGTCTTGTCTTGTCTTGTCTTGTCATGTCGTGTGTTGTGTTGTTTTGTCTTGTCTTGTTGTGTATTGTCATGTCTTTTATTGTCTTGTCTTGTCTTGTTTTGTCATGTAATGTCATGTCGTGTGTTGTGTTGTTTTGTCTTGTCTTGTCTTCTCCTTGTCTTGTCTAGTCTTGTCTTGTCTTGTCTTGTCTTGTCTTGTGTTGCTTTGTCTTGTCTTGTCATGTCGTGTGTTGTGTTGTTTTGTCTTGTCTTGTTGTGTATTGTCATGTCTTTTATTGTCTTGTCTTGTCTTGTCATGTCATGTAATGTCATGTCGTGTGTTATGTTGTTTTGTCTTGTCTTGTCTTCTCCTTGTCTTGTCTAGTCTTGTCTTCTCTTGTCTTGTCTTGTCTTGTCTTGTCTTGTCATGTCTTATATTGTCTTGTCTTGTCTTGTCATGTCGTGTGTTGTGTTGTTTTGTCTTGTCTTGTTGTGTATTGTCATGTCTTATATTGTCTTGTCTTGTCTTGTCATGTCATGTCATGTCATGTCGTGTGTTGTGTTGTTTTGTCTTGTCTTGTCTTCTCCTTGTCTTGTCTAGTCTTGTCTTGTCTTGTCTTGTCTTGTCTTGTGTTGCTTTGTCTTGTCTTGTCATGTCATGTGTTGCGTTGTGTTGTTTTGTCTTGTCTTGTCTTGTCTTGTCTTGTCTTGTCTTGTCCTGTCCTGTCCTGTCCTGTCCTGTCTTGTCTTGTGTTAGCATGTCATGTCATGTCATGTCATGTCGTGTGTTGTGTTGTCTTGTCTTGTTTTGTCATGTCTTATCTTGTCTTGTCATGGCATGTCTTGTCTTGTCTTGTCTTGTCTTGTCTTGTCTTGTCTTGTCTTGTCTTGTCTTATCTTGTCATGTCTTGTCTTGTCTTGTCATGTCTTGTCTTGTCTTGTCATGTCTTATATTGTCTTGTCTTGTTTTGTTTTGTCTTGTCTTGTTTTGTCTTGTGTTGCTTTGTCTTGTTTTGTCATGTCGAGTGTTGTGTTGTTTTGTCTTGTCTTGTTGTGTATTGTCATGTCTTTTATTGTATTGTCTTGTCTTGTCTTGTCTTGTCATGTCATGTAATGTCATGTCGTGTGTTATGTTGTTTTGTCTTGTCTTGTCTTCTCCTTGTCTTGTCTAGTCTTGTCTTGTCTTGTCTTGTCTTGTCTTGTCTTGTCTTGTCTTGTCTTGTCTTGTCTTGTCTTGTCTTGTCTTGTCTTGTCTTGTCTTGTCTTGTCATGTCTTATATTGTCTTGTCTTGTCATGTCTTATATTGTCTTCTCCTTGTCTTGTCTAGTCTTGTCTTGTCTTGTCTTGTCTTGTCTTGTCTTGTCTTGTCTTGTCTTGTCTTGTCTTGTCTTGTCTTGTCTTGTCTTGTCTTGTCTTGTCTTGTCTTGTGTTGCTTTGTCTTGTCTTGTCATGTCATGTGTTGCGTTGTGTTGTTTTGTCTTGTCTTGTCTTGTCTTGTCTTGTCTTGTCTTGACTTGTCTTGTCTTGTCTTGTCTTGTCTTGTCTTGTCATGTAATGTCATGTCGTGTGTTGTGTTGTTTTGTCTTGTCTTGTCTTCTCCTTGTCTTGTCTTGTCTTATATTGTCTTGTCTTGTCTTGTGATGTCATGTCGTGTGTTGTGTTGTTTTTTCTTGTCTTGTCTTGTCTTGTCTTGTCTTGTCTTGTCTTGTCTTGTCTTGTCTTGTCTTGTCTTGTCTTGTCTTGTCTTGTCTTGTCTTGTCTTGTCTTGTCTTGTCTTGTCTTGTCTTGTCTTGTCTTGTCTAGTCTTGTCTTGTCTTGTCTTGTCTTGTCTTGTCTTGCCTTGTCTTGTCTTGTCTTGTCTTGTGTTGCTTTGTCTTGTCATGTCGTGTGTTGTGTTGTTTCGTCTTGTCTTGTTGTGTATTGTCATGTCTTTTATTGTCTTGTCTTGTCTTGTCTTGTCATGTCATGTAATGTCATGTCGCGTGTTGTGTTGTTTTGTCTTGTCTTGTCTTCTCCTTGTCTTGTCTAGTCTTGTCTTGTCTTGTCTTGTCTTGTCTTGTCTTGTCTTGTCATGTCGTGTGTTGTGTTGTTTTGTCTTGTCTTGTTGTGTATTGTCATGTCTTTTATTGTCTTGTCTTGTCTTGTTTTGTCATGTAATGTCATGTCGTGTGTTGTGTTGTTTTGTCTTGTCTTGTCTTCTCCTTGTCTTGTCTAGTCTTGTCTTGTCTTGTCTTTTCTTGTCTTGTGTTGCTTTGTCTTGTCTTGTCATGTCGTGTGTTGTGTTGTTTTGTCTTGTCTTGTTGTGTATTGTCATGTCTTTTATTGTCTTGTCTTGTCTTGTCATGTCATGTAATGTCATGTCGTGTGTTATGTTGTTTTGTCTTGTCTTGTCTTCTCCTTGTCTTGTCTAGTCTTGTCTTGTCTTGTCTTGTCTTGTCTTGTCTTGTCTTGTCTTGTCTTGTCTTGTCTTGTCATGTCTTATATTGTCTTGTCTTGTCTTGTCATGTCGTGTGTTGTGTTGTTTAGTCTTGTCTTGTTGTGTATTGTCATGTCTTATATTGTCTTGTCTTGTCTTGTCATGTCATGTCATGTCATGTCGTGTGTTGTGTTGTTTTGTCTTGTCTTGTCTTCTCCTTGTCTTGTCTAGTCTTGTCTTGTCTTGTCTTGTCTTGTCTTGTCTTGTCTTGTCTTGTGTTGCTTTGTCTTGTCTTGTCATGTCATGTGTTGCGTTGTGTTGTTTTGTCTTGTCTTGTCTTGTCTTGTCTTGTCTTGTCTTGTCCTGTCCTGTCCTGTCTTGTCTTGTCTTAGCATGTCATGTCATGTCGTGTGTTGTGTTGTTTTGTCTTGTCTTGTTTTGTCTTGTCATGTCTTGTCTTGTCTTCTCTTGTCTTGTTTTGTCTTGTCATGTCTTGTCTTGTCTTGTCTTGTCTTGCCTTGTCTTGTCTTGTCTTGTCTTGTCTTGTCTTGTCTTGTCTTGTCTTGTCTTGTCTTGTCTTGTCTTGTCTTGTCTTGTCTTGTCTTGTCTTGTCTTGTCTTGTCTTGTCTTGTCTTGTCTTGTCTTGTCTTGTCTTGTCTTATCTTGTCTTGTCTTGTCTAGTCTTGTCTTGTCTTGTCTTGTCTTGTCTTGTCTTGCCTTGTCTTGTCTTGTCTTGTCTTGTGTTGCTTTGTCTTGTCTTGTCATGTCGTGTGTTGTGTTGTTTCGTCTTGTCTTGTTGTGTATTGTCATGTCTTTTATTGTCTTGTCTTGTCTTGTCTTGTCATGTCATGTAATGTCATGTCGCGTGTTGTGTTGTTTTGTCTTGTCTTGTCTTCTCCTTGTCTTGTCTAGTCTTGTCTTGTCTTGTCTTGTCTTGTCTTGTCTTGTCTTGTCTTGTCTTGTCATGTCGTGTGTTGTGTTGTTTTGTCTTGTCTTGTTGTGTATTGTCATGTCTTTTATTGTCTTGTCTTGTCTTGTTTTGTCATGTAATGTCATGTCGTGTGTTGTGTTGTTTTGTCTTGTCTTGTCTTCTCCTTGTCTTGTCTAGTCTTGTCTTGTCTTGTCTTTTCTTGTCTTGTGTTGCTTTGTCTTGTCTTGTCATGTCGTGTGTTGTGTTGTTTTGTCTTGTCTTGTTGTGTATTGTCATGTCTTTTATTGTCTTGTCTTGTCTTGTCATGTCATGTAATGTCATGTCGTGTGTTATGTTGTTTTGTCTTGTCTTGTCTTCTCCTTGTCTTGTCTAGTCTTGTCTTGTCTTGTCTTGTCTTGTCTTGTCTTGTCTTGTCTTGTCTTGTCATGTCTTATATTGTCTTGTCTTGTCTTGTCATGTCGTGTGTTGTGTTGTTTAGTCTTGTCTTGTTGTGTATTGTCATGTCTTATATTGTCTTGTCTTGTCTTGTCATGTCATGTCATGTCATGTCGTGTGTTGTGTTGTTTTGTCTTGTCTTGTCTTCTCCTTGTCTTGTCTAGTCTTGTCTTGTCTTGTCTTGTCTTGTCTTGTCTTGTCTTGTCTTGTGTTGCTTTGTCTTGTCTTGTCATGTCATGTGTTGCGTTGTGTTGTTTTGTCTTGTCTTGTCTTGTCTTGTCTTGTCTTGTCTTGTCCTGTCCTGTCCTGTCTTGTCTTGTCTTAGCATGTCATGTCATGTCATGTCATGTCGTGTGTTGTGTTGTCTTGTCTTGTTTTGTCATGTCTTATCTTGTCTTGTTATTTCATGTCTTGTCTTGTTTTGTCTTGTCTTGTCATGTCTTGTCTTGTCTTGTCATGTCTTATATTGTCTTGTCTTGTTTTGTCTTGTCTTGTCTTGTTTTGTCTTGTGTTGCTTTGTCTTGTCTTGTCATGTCGTGTGTTGTGTTGTTTTGTCTTGTCTTGTTGTGTATTGTCATGTCTTTTATTTTATTGTCTTGTCTTGTCTTGTCTTGTCATGTTTTGTCTTGTCTTGTCTTCTCCTTGTCTTGTCTAGTCTTGTCTTGTCTTGTCTTGTCTTGTCTTGTCTTGTCTTGTCTTGTGTTGCTTTGTCTTGTCTTGTCATGTCATGTGTTGCGTTGTGTTGTTTTGTCTTGTCTTGTCATGTCATGTCATGTCGTGTCTTGTGTTGCTTTGTCTTGTCTTGTCATGTCGTGTGTTGTGTTGTTTTGTCTTGTCATGTCTTATATTGTCTTGTCTTGTCTTGTCTTGTGATGTCATGTCGTGTGTTGTGTTGTTTTGTCTTGTATTGTCTTGTCTTGTCTTGTCTTGTCTTGTCTTGTTTTGTCTTGTCTTGTCTTGCCTTGTCTTGTCTTGTCTTGTCTTGTCATGTCATGTCATGTCATACGTGTGTTGTGTTGTTTTGTCTTGTCTTATTTTGTCTTGTCATGTCTTATCTTGTCTTGTCCTGTCCTGTCCTGTCTTGTCTTGTCATGTCATGTCATGTCATGTCGTGTGTTGTGTTGTCTTGTCTTGTTTTGTCATGTCTTATCTTGTCTTGTCTTGTCATGTCATGTCATGTGTTGTGTTGTGTTGTTTTGTCTTGTCTTGTCTTGTCATGTCTTGTCTTGTCTTGTCTTGTCATGTCTTATATTGTCTTGTCTTGTCTTGTGTTGTGATGTCATGTCGTGTGTTGTGTTGTTTTGTCTTGTCTTGTCTTGTCTTGTCCTGTCCTGTCCTGTCCTGTCTTGTCTTGTCTTCTCCTGTCCTGACGTGTGTTGTGTTGTTTTGTCTTGTCTTGTTTTGTCTTGTCTTGCTTTGTCTTGTCATGTCTTATCTTGTCTTGTCTTGTCCTGTCCTGTCGTGTGTTGTGTTGTTTTGTTTTGTCGTGCCATGTCTTGTCTTGTCTTGTCCTGTCCTGTCCTGTGTTGTGTTTTTTTTTGTCTTGTCTTGTCTTGTCATATCATGTCATGTCGTGTCTTGTGTTGCTTTGTCTTGTCTTGTCTTGTCTTGTCTTGTCATGTCGTGTGTTGTGTTGTTTTTTCTTGTCTTGTATTGTCTTGTCTTGTCTTATTTTGTCTTGTCATGTCTTATCTTGTCTTGTCATGTCATGTCGTGTGTTGTGTTGTTTTGTCTTGTTTTGTCTTCTCCTTGTCTTGTCTAGTCTTGTCTTGTCTTGTCTTGTCTTGTCTTGTCTTGTCTTGTCTTGTCTTGTCTTGTCTTGTCTTGTCTTGTCTTGTCTTGTCTTGTCTTATCTTATCTTGTCTTGTCTTGTCTTGTCTTGTCTTGTCTTGTCTTGTCTTGTCTTGTCTTGTCTTGTCTTGTCTTGTCTTGTGTTGCTTTGTCTTGTCTTGTCATGTCATGTGTTGCGTTGTGTTGTTTTGTCTTGTCTTGTCATGTCATGTCATGTCGTGTCTTGTGTTGCTTTGTCTTGTCTTGTCATGTCGTGTGTTGTGTTGTTTTGTCTTGTCTTGTTGTGTATTGTCATGTCCTATATTGTCTTGTCTTGTCTTGTCATGTCATGTCATGTCATGTCGTGTGTTGTGTTGTTTTTTCTTGTCATGTCTTGTCTTGTCTTGTCTTGTCTTGTCTTGTCATGTCTTGTCTTATCTAGTCTTGTCTTGTCTTGTCTTGTCTTGTCTTGGCTTGTCTTGTCTTGTCTTGTCTTGTCTTGTCTTGTCTTGTCTTGTCTTGTCTTGTCTTGTCTTGTCTTGTCTTGTCTTGTCTTGTCTTGTCTTGTCTTGTCTTGTCTTGTCTTGTCTTGTCTTGTCTTGTCTTGTCTTGTCTTGTCTTGTCTTGTCTTGTCTTGTCTTGTCTTGTCTTGTCTTGTCTTGTCTTGTCTTGTTTTGTCTTGTCTTGTCTTGTCTTGTCTTGTCTTGTCTTGTCTTGTCTTGTCTTGTCTTGTCTTGTCTTGTCTTGTCTTGTCTTGTCTTGTCTTGTCTTGTCTTGTCTTGTCTTGTCTTGTCTTGTCTTGTCTTGTCTTGTCTTGTCTTGTCTTGTCTTGTCTTGTCTTGTCTTGTCTTGTCTTGTCTTGTCTTGTCTTGTCTTGTCTTGTCTTGTCTTGTCTTGTCTTGTTTTGTCTTGTCTTGTCTTGTCTTGTCTTGTTTTGTCTTGTCTTGCCTTGTTTTGTCTTGTCATGTCTTGTCTTGTCTTGTCTTGTCTTGTCTTGTCTTGTCTTGTCTTGTCTTGTCTTGTCTTGTCTTGTCTTGTCTTGTCTTGTCTTGTCTTGTCTTGTCTTGTCTTGTCTTGTCTTGTCTTGTCTTGTCTTGTCTTGTCTTGTCTTGTCTTGTCTTGTCTTGTCTTGTCTTGTCTTGTCTTGTCTTGTTTTGTCTTGTCTTGTCTTGTCTTGTCTTGTCTTGTCTTGTCTTGTCTTGTCTTGTCTTGTCTTGTCTTGTCTTGTCTTGTCTTGTCTTGTCTTGTCTTGTCTTGTCTTGTCTTGTCTTGTCTTGTCTTGTTTTGTCTTGTCTTGTCTTGTCTTGTCTTGTCTTGTCTTGTCTTGTCTGTCTTGTCTTGTCTTGTCTTGTCTTGTCTTGTCTTGTCTTGTCTTGTCTTGTCTTGTCTTGTCTTGTCTTGTCTTGTCTTGTCTTGTCTTGTCTTGTCTTGTCTTGTCTTGTCTTGTCTTGTCTTGTCTTGTCTTGTCTTGTCTTGTCTTGTCTTGTCTTGTCTTGTCTTGTCTGTCTTGTTTTGTCTTGTCTTGTCTTGTCTTGTCTTGTTTTGTCTTGTCTTGCCTTGTTTTGTCTTGTCATGTCTTGTCTTGTCTTGTCTTGTCTTGTCTTGTCTTGTCTTGTCTTGTCTTGTCTTGTCTTGTCTTGTCTTGTCTTGTCTTGTCTTGTCTTGTCTTGTCTTGTCTTGTCTTGTCTTGTCTTGTCTTGTCTTGTCTTGTCATGTCTTATATTGTCTTGTCTTGTCTTGTCATGTCGTGTGTTGTGTTGTTTTGTCTTGTCTTGTTGTGTATTGTCATGTCTTATATTGTCTTGTCTTGTCTTGTCATGTCATGTCATGTCATGTCGTGTGTTGTGTTGTTTTGTCTTGTCTTGTCTTCTCCTTGTCTTGTCTAGTCTTGTCTTGTCTTGTCTTGTCTTGTCTTGTGTTGCTTTGTCTTGTCTTGTCATGTCATGTGTTGCGTTGTGTTGTTTTGTCTTGTCTTGTCTTGTCTTGTCTTGTCTTGTCTTGTCCTGTCCTGTCCTGTCCTGTCCTGTCTTGTCTTGTGTTAGCATGTCATGTCATGTCATGTCATGTCGTGTGTTGTGTTGTCTTGTCTTGTTTTGTCATGTCTTATCTTGTCTTGTCATGGCATGTCTTGTCTTGTCTTGTCTTGTCTTGTCTTGTCTTGTCTTGTCTTGTCTTGTCTTATCTTGTCATGTCTTGTCTTGTCTTGTCATGTCTTGTCTTGTCTTGTCATGTCTTATATTGTCTTGTCTTGTTTTGTTTTGTCTTGTCTTGTTTTGTCTTGTGTTGCTTTGTCTTGTTTTGTCATGTCGAGTGTTGTGTTGTTTTGTCTTGTCTTGTTGTGTATTGTCATGTCTTTTATTGTATTGTCTTGTCTTGTCTTGTCTTGTCATGTCATGTAATGTCATGTCGTGTGTTATGTTGTTTTGTCTTGTCTTGTCTTCTCCTTGTCTTGTCTAGTCTTGTCTTGTCTTGTCTTGTCTTGTCTTGTCTTGTCTTGTCTTGTCTTGTCTTGTCTTGTCTTGTCTTGTCTTGTCTTGTCTTGTCTTGTCATGTCTTATATTGTCTTGTCTTGTCATGTCTTATATTGTCTTCTCCTTGTCTTGTCTAGTCTTGTCTTGTCTTGTCTTGTCTTGTCTTGTCTTGTCTTGTCTTGTCTTGTCTTGTCTTGTCTTGTCTTGTCTTGTCTTGTCTTGTCTTGTCTTGTCTTGTCTTGTGTTGCTTTGTCTTGTCTTGTCATGTCATGTGTTGCGTTGTGTTGTTTTGTCTTGTCTTGTCTTGTCTTGTCTTGTCTTGTCTTGACTTGTCTTGTCTTGTCTTGTCTTGTCTTGTCTTGTCATGTAATGTCATGTCGTGTGTTGTGTTGTTTTGTCTTGTCTTGTCTTCTCCTTGTCTTGTCTTGTCTTATATTGTCTTGTCTTGTCTTGTGATGTCATGTCGTGTGTTGTGTTGTTTTTTCTTGTCTTGTCTTGTCTTGTCTTGTCTTGTCTTGTCTTGTCTTGTCTTGTCTTGTCTTGTCTTGTCTTGTCTTGTCTTGTCTTGTCTTGTCTTGTCTTGTCTTGTCTTGTCTTGTCTTGTCTTGTCTTGTCTAGTCTTGTCTTGTCTTGTCTTGTCTTGTCTTGTCTTGCCTTGTCTTGTCTTGTCTTGTCTTGTGTTGCTTTGTCTTGTCATGTCGTGTGTTGTGTTGTTTCGTCTTGTCTTGTTGTGTATTGTCATGTCTTTTATTGTCTTGTCTTGTCTTGTCATGTCATGTAATGTCATGTCGCGTGTTGTGTTGTTTTGTCTTGTCTTGTCTTCTCCTTGTCTTGTCTAGTCTTGTCTTGTCTTGTCTTGTCTTGTCTTGTCTTGTCTTGTCATGTCGTGTGTTGTGTTGTTTTGTCTTGTCTTGTTGTGTATTGTCATGTCTTTTATTGTCTTGTCTTGTCTTGTTTTGTCATGTAATGTCATGTCGTGTGTTGTGTTGTTTTGTCTTGTCTTGTCTTCTCCTTGTCTTGTCTAGTCTTGTCTTGTCTTGTCTTTTCTTGTCTTGTGTTGCTTTGTCTTGTCTTGTCATGTCGTGTGTTGTGTTGTTTTGTCTTGTCTTGTTGTGTATTGTCATGTCTTTTATTGTCTTGTCTTGTCTTGTCATGTCATGTAATGTCATGTCGTGTGTTATGTTGTTTTGTCTTGTCTTGTCTTCTCCTTGTCTTGTCTAGTCTTGTCTTGTCTTGTCTTGTCTTGTCTTGTCTTGTCTTGTCTTGTCATGTCTTATATTGTCTTGTCTTGTCTTGTCATGTCGTGTGTTGTGTTGTTTAGTCTTGTCTTGTTGTGTATTGTCATGTCTTATATTGTCTTGTCTTGTCTTGTCATGTCATGTCATGTCATGTCGTGTGTTGTGTTGTTTTGTCTTGTCTTGTCTTCTCCTTGTCTTGTCTAGTCTTGTCTTGTCTTGTCTTGTCTTGTCTTGTCTTGTCTTGTCTTGTGTTGCTTTGTCTTGTCTTGTCATGTCATGTGTTGCGTTGTGTTGTTTTGTCTTGTCTTGTCTTGTCTTGTCTTGTCTTGTCTTGTCCTGTCCTGTCCTGTCTTGTCTTGTCTTAGCATGTCATGTCATGTCGTGTGTTGTGTTGTTTTGTCTTGTCTTGTTTTGTCTTGTCATGTCTTGTCTTGTCTTCTCTTGTCTTGTTTTGTCTTGTCATGTCTTGTCTTGTCTTGTCTTGTCTTGCCTTGTCTTGTCTTGTCTTGTCTTGTCTTGTCTTGTCTTGTCTTGTCTTGTCTTGTCTTGTCTTGTCTTGTCTTGTCTTGTCTTGTCTTGTCTTGTCTTGTCTTGTCTTGTCTTGTCTTGTCTTGTCTTGTCTTGTCTTATCTTGTCTTGTCTTGTCTAGTCTTGTCTTGTCTTGTCTTGTCTTGTCTTGTCTTGCCTTGTCTTGTCTTGTCTTGTCTTGTGTTGCTTTGTCTTGTCTTGTCATGTCGTGTGTTGTGTTGTTTCGTCTTGTCTTGTTGTGTATTGTCATGTCTTTTATTGTCTTGTCTTGTCTTGTCTTGTCATGTCATGTAATGTCATGTCGCGTGTTGTGTTGTTTTGTCTTGTCTTGTCTTCTCCTTGTCTTGTCTAGTCTTGTCTTGTCTTGTCTTGTCTTGTCTTGTCTTGTCTTGTCATGTCGTGTGTTGTGTTGTTTTGTCTTGTCTTGTTGTGTATTGTCATGTCTTTTATTGTCTTGTCTTGTCTTGTTTTGTCATGTAATGTCATGTCGTGTGTTGTGTTGTTTTGTCTTGTCTTGTCTTCTCCTTGTCTTGTCTAGTCTTGTCTTGTCTTGTCTTTTCTTGTCTTGTGTTGCTTTGTCTTGTCTTGTCATGTCGTGTGTTGTGTTGTTTTGTCTTGTCTTGTTGTGTATTGTCATGTCTTTTATTGTCTTGTCTTGTCTTGTCATGTCATGTAATGTCATGTCGTGTGTTATGTTGTTTTGTCTTGTCTTGTCTTCTCCTTGTCTTGTCTAGTCTTGTCTTGTCTTGTCTTGTCTTGTCTTGTCTTGTCTTGTCTTGTCTTGTCATGTCTTATATTGTCTTGTCTTGTCTTGTCATGTCGTGTGTTGTGTTGTTTAGTCTTGTCTTGTTGTGTATTGTCATGTCTTATATTGTCTTGTCTTGTCTTGTCATGTCATGTCATGTCATGTCGTGTGTTGTGTTGTTTTGTCTTGTCTTGTCTTCTCCTTGTCTTGTCTAGTCTTGTCTTGTCTTGTCTTGTCTTGTCTTGTCTTGTCTTGTCTTGTGTTGCTTTGTCTTGTCTTGTCATGTCATGTGTTGCGTTGTGTTGTTTTGTCTTGTCTTGTCTTGTCTTGTCTTGTCTTGTCTTGTCCTGTCCTGTCCTGTCTTGTCTTGTCTTAGCATGTCATGTCATGTCATGTCATGTCGTGTGTTGTGTTGTCTTGTCTTGTTTTGTCATGTCTTATCTTGTCTTGTTATTTCATGTCTTGTCTTGTTTTGTCTTGTCTTGTCATGTCTTGTCTTGTCTTGTCATGTCTTATATTGTCTTGTCTTGTTTTGTCTTGTCTTGTCTTGTTTTGTCTTGTGTTGCTTTGTCTTGTCTTGTCATGTCGTGTGTTGTGTTGTTTTGTCTTGTCTTGTTGTGTATTGTCATGTCTTTTATTTTATTGTCTTGTCTTGTCTTGTCTTGTCATGTTTTGTCTTGTCTTGTCTTCTCCTTGTCTTGTCTAGTCTTGTCTTGTCTTGTCTTGTCTTGTCTTGTCTTGTCTTGTCTTGTGTTGCTTTGTCTTGTCTTGTCATGTCATGTGTTGCGTTGTGTTGTTTTGTCTTGTCTTGTCATGTCATGTCATGTCGTGTCTTGTGTTGCTTTGTCTTGTCTTGTCATGTCGTGTGTTGTGTTGTTTTGTCTTGTCATGTCTTATATTGTCTTGTCTTGTCTTGTCTTGTGATGTCATGTCGTGTGTTGTGTTGTTTTGTCTTGTATTGTCTTGTCTTGTCTTGTCTTGTCTTGTCTTGTTTTGTCTTGTCTTGTCTTGCCTTGTCTTGTCTTGTCTTGTCTTGTCATGTCATGTCATGTCATACGTGTGTTGTGTTGTTTTGTCTTGTCTTATTTTGTCTTGTCATGTCTTATCTTGTCTTGTCCTGTCCTGTCCTGTCTTGTCTTGTCATGTCATGTCATGTCATGTCGTGTGTTGTGTTGTCTTGTCTTGTTTTGTCATGTCTTATCTTGTCTTGTCTTGTCATGTCATGTCATGTGTTGTGTTGTGTTGTTTTGTCTTGTCTTGTCTTGTCATGTCTTGTCTTGTCTTGTCTTGTCATGTCTTATATTGTCTTGTCTTGTCTTGTGTTGTGATGTCATGTCGTGTGTTGTGTTGTTTTGTCTTGTCTTGTCTTGTCTTGTCCTGTCCTGTCCTGTCCTGTCTTGTCTTGTCTTCTCCTGTCCTGACGTGTGTTGTGTTGTTTTGTCTTGTCTTGTTTTGTCTTGTCTTGCTTTGTCTTGTCATGTCTTATCTTGTCTTGTCTTGTCCTGTCCTGTCGTGTGTTGTGTTGTTTTGTTTTGTCGTGCCATGTCTTGTCTTGTCTTGTCCTGTCCTGTCCTGTGTTGTGTTTTTTTTTGTCTTGTCTTGTCTTGTCATATCATGTCATGTCGTGTCTTGTGTTGCTTTGTCTTGTCTTGTCTTGTCTTGTCTTGTCATGTCGTGTGTTGTGTTGTTTTTTCTTGTCTTGTATTGTCTTGTCTTGTCTTATTTTGTCTTGTCATGTCTTATCTTGTCTTGTCATGTCATGTCGTGTGTTGTGTTGTTTTGTCTTGTTTTGTCTTCTCCTTGTCTTGTCTAGTCTTGTCTTGTCTTGTCTTGTCTTGTCTTGTCTTGTCTTGTCTTGTCTTGTCTTGTCTTGTCTTGTCTTGTCTTGTCTTGTCTTATCTTATCTTGTCTTGTCTTGTCTTGTCTTGTCTTGTCTTGTCTTGTCTTGTCTTGTCTTGTCTTGTCTTGTCTTGTCTTGTGTTGCTTTGTCTTGTCTTGTCATGTCATGTGTTGCGTTGTGTTGTTTTGTCTTGTCTTGTCATGTCATGTCATGTCGTGTCTTGTGTTGCTTTGTCTTGTCTTGTCATGTCGTGTGTTGTGTTGTTTTGTCTTGTCTTGTTGTGTATTGTCATGTCCTATATTGTCTTGTCTTGTCTTGTCATGTCATGTCATGTCATGTCGTGTGTTGTGTTGTTTTTTCTTGTCATGTCTTGTCTTGTCTTGTCTTGTCTTGTCTTGTCATGTCTTGTCTTATCTAGTCTTGTCTTGTCTTGTCTTGTCTTGTCTTGGCTTGTCTTGTCTTGTCTTGTCTTGTCTTGTCTTGTCTTGTCTTGTCTTGTCTTGTCTTGTCTTGTCTTGTCTTGTCTTGTCTTGTCTTGTCTTGTCTTGTCTTGTCTTGTCTTGTCTTGTCTTGTCTTGTCTTGTCTTGTCTTGTCTTGTCTTGTCTTGTCTTGTCTTGTCTTGTCTTGTCTTGTCTTGTCTTGTTTTGTCTTGTCTTGTCTTGTCTTGTCTTGTCTTGTCTTGTCTTGTCTTGTCTTGTCTTGTCTTGTCTTGTCTTGTCTTGTCTTGTCTTGTCTTGTCTTGTCTTGTCTTGTCTTGTCTTGTCTTGTCTTGTCTTGTCTTGTCTTGTCTTGTCTTGTCTTGTCTTGTCTTGTCTTGTCTTGTCTTGTCTTGTCTTGTCTTGTCTTGTCTTGTCTTGTCTTGTCTTGTCTTGTTTTGTCTTGTCTTGTCTTGTCTTGTCTTGTTTTGTCTTGTCTTGCCTTGTTTTGTCTTGTCATGTCTTGTCTTGTCTTGTCTTGTCTTGTCTTGTCTTGTCTTGTCTTGTCTTGTCTTGTCTTGTCTTGTCTTGTCTTGTCTTGTCTTGTCTTGTCTTGTCTTGTCTTGTCTTGTCTTGTCTTGTCTTGTCTTGTCTTGTCTTGTCTTGTCTTGTCTTGTCTTGTCTTGTCTTGTCTTGTCTTGTTTTGTCTTGTCTTGTCTTGTCTTGTTTTATGTTGTCTTGTCTTGTCTTGTCATGTCTTGTCTTGTCTTGTCTTGTCTTGTCTTGTCTTGTCTTGTCTTGTCTTGTCTTGTCATGTCTTGTCTTGTCTTGTCTTGTCTTGTCTTGTGATGTCATGTCGTGTGTTGTGTTGTGTTGTTTTGTTTTGTCTTGTCTTGTCTTGTCTTGTCTTGTCTTGTCTTGTCTTGCCTTGTCTTGTCTTGTCTTGTCTTGTCTTGTCATGTCGTGTGTTGTGTTGTCTTGTCTTGTCTTGTCTTGTCATGTCTTGTCTTGTCTTGTATTGTCTTGTCTTGTCTTGTCTTGTTTTGTCTTGTCTTGTCTTGTCTTGTCTTGTCATGTCATGCCATGTCATACGTGTGTTGTGTTGTTTTGTCTTGTCTTGTCTTGTCTTGTCCTGTCCTGTCGTGTGTTGTGTTGTTTTGTCTTGTCTTGTGTTGTTTTGTCGTGTCATGTCTTGTCTTGTCTTGTCCTGTCCTGTCGTGTGTTGTGTTGTTTTGTCTTGTCTTGTCTTGTCATGTCATGTCATGTCGTGTCTTGTGTTGCTTTGTCTTGTCTTGTCTTGTCTTGTCTTGTCTTGTCATGTCTTGTCTTGTCTTGTCTTGTATTGTCTTGTCTTGTCTTGTCTTGTTTTGTCTTGTCTTGTCTTGTCTTGTCTTGTCTTGTCTTGTCATGTCTTGTCTTGTCTTGTATTTTCTTGTCTTGTCTTGTCTTGTCTTGTCTTGTCTTGTCTTGTCATGTCTTGTCTTGTCTTGTATTGTCTTGTCTTGTCTTGTCAGGTCATGTAATGTCATGTCGTGTGTTATGTTGTTTTGTCTTGTCTTGTCTAGTCTTGTCTTGTCTTGTCTTGTCTTGTCTTGTCATGTCTTGTCTTGTCTTGTCTTGTCTTGTCTTGTGATGTCATGTCGTGTGTTGTGTTGTGTTGTTTTGTTTTGTCTTGTCTTGTCTTGTCTTCTCCTTGTCTTGTCTAGTCTTGTCTTGTCTTGTCTTGTCTTTTCTTGTCTTGTCATGTCGTGTGTTGTGTTGTTTTGTCTTGTCTTGTTGTGTATTGTCATGTCTTTTATTGTCTTGTCTTGTCTTGTTTTGTCATGTAATGTCATGTCGTGTGATGTGTTGTTTTGTCTTGTCTTGTCTTCTCCTTGTCTTGTCTAGTCTTGTCTTGTCTTGTCTTGTCTTGTCTTGTGTTGCTCTGTCTTGTCTTGTCATGTCGTGTGTTGTATTGTTTTGTCTTGTCTTGTTGTGTATTGTCATGTCTTTTATTGTCTTGTCTTGTCTTGTCATGTCATGTAATGCCATGTCGTGTGTTATGTTGTTTTGTCTTGTCTTGTCTAGTCTTGTCTTGTCTTGTCTTGTCTTGTCTTGTCTTGTCTTGTCTTGTCTTGTCTTGTCTTGTCTTGTCTTGTCTTGTCTTGTCTTGTCATGTCTTATATTGTCTTGTCTTGTCTTGTCATATCGTGTGTTGTGATGTTTTGTCTTGTCTTGTTGTGTATTGTCATGTCTTATATTGTCTTGTCTTGTCTTGTCTTGTCTTGCGATGTCATGTCGTGTGTTGTGTTGTTTTGTCTTGTCCTGTCTTGTCTTGTCATGTCATGTCATGTGTTGTGTTGTGTTGTTTTGTCTTGTCTTGTCTTGTCTTGTCTTGTCTTGTCATGTCGTGTGTTGTGTTGCTTTGTCTTGTCTTGTTGTGTATTGTCATGTCTTATATTGTCTTGTCTTGTCTTGTCATGTCATGTCATGTCGTGTGTTGTGTTGTGTTGTCTTGTTTTGTCTTGTCATGTCATGTCATGTCTTGTCTTGTCTTGTCTTGTCTTGTTTTGTCTTGTCATGTCTTGTCTTGACTTGTCTTGTCTTGTCTTGTCTTGTCTTGTCTTGTCATGTAATGTCATGTCGTGTGTTGTGTTGTTTTGTCTTGTCTTGTCTTCTCCTTGTCTTGTCTTGTCTTATATTGTCTTGTCTTGTCTTGTGATGTCATGTCGTGTGTTGTGTTGTTTTGTCTTGTCTTGTCTTCTCCTTGTCTTGTCTTGTCATGTCGTGTGTTGTGTTGTTTTGTCTTGTCTTGTCTTATATTGTCTTGTCTTGTCTTGTGATGTCATGTCGTGTGTTGTGTTGTTTTGTCTTGTCTTGTTTTGTCTTGTCCTGTCTTGTCTTGTCATGTCATGTCATGTGTTGTGTTGTGTTGTGTTGTTTGCCTTGTCTTGTCTTGTCTGGTCTTGTCTTGTCTTGTCATGTCTTGTCTTGTCTTGTTTTGTCTTGTCTTGTATTGTCTTGTTTTCTCATGTAATGTCATGTCGTGTGTTGTGTTGTTTTGTCTTGTCTTGTGTTGTTTTGTCGTGTCATGTCTTGTCTTGTCTTGTCCTGTCCTGTCGTGTGTTGTGTTGTTTTGTCTTGTCTTGTCATGTCATGTCATGTCGTGTCTTGTGTTGCTTTGTCTTGTCTTGTCTTGTCTTGTCATGTCGTGTGTTGTGTTGTTTTGTATTGTCTTGTTGTGTATTGTCATGTCTTATATTGTCTTGTCTTGTCTTGTCTTGTCATGTCATGTCATGTCGTGTGTTGTGTTGTGTTGTTTTGTCTTGTCTTGTTTTGTCTTGTCATGTCTTGTCTTGTCTTGTCTTGTTTTGTCTTGTCATGTCTTGTCATGTCTTGTCTTGTCTTGTCTTGTCTTGTCTTGTCTTGTCTTGTCTTGTCTAGTCTTGTCTTGTCTTGTCTTGTCTTGTCTTGTCTTGTCTTGTCTTGTCTTGTCTTGTGTTGCTTTGTCTTGTCTTGTCATGTCGTGTGTTGTGTTGTTTCGTCTTGTCTTGTTGTGTATTGTCATGTCTTTTATTGTCTTGTCTTGTCTTGTCTTGTCATGTCATGTAATGTCATGTCGTATGTTGTGTTGTTTTGTCTTGTCTTGTCTTCTACTTGTCTTGTCTAGTCTTGTCTTGTCTTGTCTTGTCTTGTCATGTCATGTGTTGCGTTGTGTTGTTTTGTCTTGTCTTGTCATGTCATGTCATGTCGTGTCTTGTGTTGCTTTGTCTTGTCTTGTCATGTCGTGTGTTGTGTTGTTTTGTCTTGTCTTGTTGTGTATTGTCATGTCTTATATTGTCTTGTCTTGTCTTGTCATGTCATGTCATGTCATGTCGTGTGTTGTGTTGTTTTTTCTTGTCATGTCTTGTCTTGTCTTGTCTTGTCTTGTCTTGTCATGTCTTGTCTTGTCTAGTCTTGTCTTGTCTTGTCTTGTCTTGTCTTGGCTTGTCTTGTCTTGTCTTGTCTTGTCTTGTCTTGTCTTGTCTTGTCTTGTCTTGTCTTGTCTTGTTTTGTCTTGTCTTGTCTTGTCTTGTTTTATGTTGTCTTGTCTTGTCTTGTCATGTCTTGTCTTGTCTTGTCTTGTCTTTTCTTGTCTTGTCTTGTCTTGTCTTGTCTTGTCATGTCTTGTCTTGTCTTGTCTTGTCTTGTCTTGTGATGTCATGTCGTGTGTTGTGTTGTGTTGTTTTGTTTTGTCTTGTCTTGTCTTGTCTTGTCTTGTCTTGTCTTGTCTTGTCTTGTCTTGTCTTGTCTTGTCTTGTCTTGTCTTGTCTTGTCTTGTCTTGTCTTGTCATGTCGTGTGTTGTGTTGTCTTGTCTTGTCTTGTCTTGTCATGTCTTGTCTTGTCTTGTATTGTCTTGTCTTGTCTTGTTTTGTCTTGTCTTGTCTTGTCTTGTCTTGTCATGTCATGCCATGTCATACGTGTGTTGTGTTGTTTTGTCTTGTCTTGTCTTGTCTTGTCCTGTCCTGTCGTGTGTTGTGTTGTTTTGTCTTGTCTTGTGTTGTTTTGTCGTGTCATGTCTTGTCTTGTCTTGTCCTGTCCTGTCGTGTGTTGTGTTGTTTTGTCTTGTCTTGTCTTGTCATGTCATGTCATGTCGTGTCTTGTGTTGCTTTGTCTTGTCTTGTCTTGTCTTGTCTTGTCTTGTCATGTCTTGTCTTGTCTTGTCTTGTATTGTCTTGTCTTGTCTTGTCTTGTTTTGTCTTGTCTTGTCTTGTCTTGTCTTGTCTTGTCATGTCTTGTCTTGTCTTGTATTGTCTTGTCTTGTCTTGTCTTGTCTTGTCTTGTCTTGTCTTGTCATGTCTTGTCTTGTCTTGTATTGTCTTGTCTTGTCTTGTCATGTCATGTAATGTCATGTCGTGTGTTATGTTGTTTTGTCTTGTCTTGTCTAGTCTTGTCTTGTCTTGTCTTGTCTTGTCTTGTCATGTCTTGTCTTGTCTTGTCTTGTCTTGTCTTGTGATGTCATGTCGTGTGTTGTGTTGTGTTGTTTTGTTTTGTCTTGTCTTGTCTTGTCTTCTCCTTGTCTTGTCTAGTCTTGTCTTGTCTTGTCTTGTCTTTTCTTGTCTTGTCATGTCGTGTGTTGTGTTGTTTTGTCTTGTCTTGTTGTGTATTGTCATGTCTTTTATTGTCTTGTCTTGTCTTGTTTTGTCATGTAATGTCATGTCGTGTGATGTGTTGTTTTGTCTTGTCTTGTCTTCTCCTTGTCTTGTCTAGTCTTGTCTTGTCTTGTCTTGTCTTGTCTTGTGTTGCTTTGTCTTGTCTTGTCATGTCGTGTGTTGTGTTGTTTTGTCTTGTCTTGTTGTGTATTGTCATGTCTTTTATTGTCTTGTCTTGTCTTGTCATGTCATGTAATGCCATGTCGTGTGTTATGTTGTTTTGTCTTGTCTTGTCTAGTCTTGTCTTGTCTTGTCTTGTCTTGTCTTGTCTTGTCTTGTCTTGTCTTGTCTTGTCTTGTCTTGTCTTGTCTTGTCTTGTCTTGTCTTGTCTTGTCTTGTCTTGTCTTGTCTTGTCTTGTCTTGTCTTGTCTTGTCTTGTCTTGTCATGTCTTATATTGTCTTGTCTTGTCTTGTCATATCGTGTGTTGTGATGTTTTGTCTTGTCTTGTTGTCTATTGTCATGTCTTATATTGTCTTGTCTTGTCTTGTCTTGTCTTGCGATGTCATGTCGTGTGTTGTGTTGTTTTGTCTTGTCTTGTTTTGTCTTGTCCTGTCTTGTCTTGTCATGTCATGTCATGTGTTGTGTTGTGTTGTTTTGTCTTGTCTTGTCTTGTCTTGTCTTGTCTTGTCTTGTCATGTCGTGTGTTGTGTTGTTTTGTCTTGTCTTGTTGTGTATTGTCATGTCTTATATTGTCTTGTCTTGTCTTGTCATGTCATGTCATGTCGTGTGTTGTGTTGTGTTGTCTTGTTTTGTCTTGTCATGTCATGTCATGTCTTGTCTTGTCTTGTCTTGTCTTGTTTTGTCTTGTCATGTCTTGTCTTGACTTGTCTTGTCTTGTCTTGTCTTGTCTTGTCTTGTCATGTAATGTCATGTCGTGTGTTGTGTTGTTTTGTCTTGTCTTGTCTTATATTGTCTTGTCTTGTCTTGTGATGTCATGTCGTGTGTTGTGTTGTTTTGTCTTGTCTTGTCTTCTCCTTGTCTTGTCTTGTCATGTCGTGTGTTGTGTTGTTTTGTCTTGTCTTGTCTTATATTGTCTTGTCTTGTCTTGTGATGTCATGTCGTGTGTTGTGTTGTTTTGTCTTGTCTTGTTTTGTCTTGTCCTGTCTTGTCTTGTCTTGTATTGTCTTGTCTTGTCTTGTCTTGTTTTGTCTTGTCTTGTCTTGTCTTGTCTTGTCATGTCATGCCATGTCATACGTGTGTTGTGTTGTTTTGTCTTGTCTTGTCTTGTCTTGTCCTGTCCTGTCGTGTGTTGTGTTGTTTTGTCTTGTCTTGTGTTGTTTTGTCGTGTCATGTCTTGTCTTGTCTTGTCCTGTCCTGTCGTGTGTTGTGTTGTTTTGTCTTGTCTTGTCTTGTCATGTCATGTCATGTCGTGTCTTGTGTTGCTTTGTCTTGTCTTGTCTTGTCTTGTCTTGTCTTGTCATGTCTTGTCTTGTCTTGTCTTGTATTGTCTTGTCTTGTCTTGTCTTGTTTTGTCTTGTCTTGTCTTGTCTTGTCTTGTCTTGTCATGTCTTGTCTTGTCTTGTATTGTCTTGTCTTGTCTTGTCTTGTCTTGTCTTGTCTTGTCTTGTCATGTCTTGTCTTGTCTTGTATTGTCTTGTCTTGTCTTGTCATGTCATGTAATGTCATGTCGTGTGTTATGTTGTTTTGTCTTGTCTTGTCTAGTCTTGTCTTGTCTTGTCTTGTCTTGTCTTGTCATGTCTTGTCTTGTCTTGTCTTGTCTTGTCTTGTGATGTCATGTCGTGTGTTGTGTTGTGTTGTTTTGTTTTGTCTTGTCTTGTCTTGTCTTCTCCTTGTCTTGTCTAGTCTTGTCTTGTCTTGTCTTGTCTTTTCTTGTCTTGTCATGTCGTGTGTTGTGTTGTTTTGTCTTGTCTTGTTGTGTATTGTCATGTCTTTTATTGTCTTGTCTTGTCTTGTTTTGTCATGTAATGTCATGTCGTGTGATGTGTTGTTTTGTCTTGTCTTGTCTTCTCCTTGTCTTGTCTAGTCTTGTCTTGTCTTGTCTTGTCTTGTCTTGTGTTGCTTTGTCTTGTCTTGTCATGTCGTGTGTTGTGTTGTTTTGTCTTGTCTTGTTGTGTATTGTCATGTCTTTTATTGTCTTGTCTTGTCTTGTCATGTCATGTAATGCCATGTCGTGTGTTATGTTGTTTTGTCTTGTCTTGTCTAGTCTTGTCTTGTCTTGTCTTGTCTTGTCTTGTCTTGTCTTGTCTTGTCTTGTCTTGTCTTGTCTTGTCTTGTCTTGTCTTGTCTTGTCTTGTCTTGTCTTGTCTTGTCTTGTCTTGTCTTGTCTTGTCTTGTCTTGTCTTGTCTTGTCATGTCTTATATTGTCTTGTCTTGTCTTGTCATATCGTGTGTTGTGATGTTTTGTCTTGTCTTGTTGTCTATTGTCATGTCTTATATTGTCTTGTCTTGTCTTGTCTTGTCTTGCGATGTCATGTCGTGTGTTGTGTTGTTTTGTCTTGTCTTGTTTTGTCTTGTCCTGTCTTGTCTTGTCATGTCATGTCATGTGTTGTGTTGTGTTGTTTTGTCTTGTCTTGTCTTGTCTTGTCTTGTCTTGTCTTGTCATGTCGTGTGTTGTGTTGTTTTGTCTTGTCTTGTTGTGTATTGTCATGTCTTATATTGTCTTGTCTTGTCTTGTCATGTCATGTCATGTCGTGTGTTGTGTTGTGTTGTCTTGTTTTGTCTTGTCATGTCATGTCATGTCTTGTCTTGTCTTGTCTTGTCTTGTTTTGTCTTGTCATGTCTTGTCTTGACTTGTCTTGTCTTGTCTTGTCTTGTCTTGTCTTGTCATGTAATGTCATGTCGTGTGTTGTGTTGTTTTGTCTTGTCTTGTCTTATATTGTCTTGTCTTGTCTTGTGATGTCATGTCGTGTGTTGTGTTGTTTTGTCTTGTCTTGTCTTCTCCTTGTCTTGTCTTGTCATGTCGTGTGTTGTGTTGTTTTGTCTTGTCTTGTCTTATATTGTCTTGTCTTGTCTTGTGATGTCATGTCGTGTGTTGTGTTGTTTTGTCTTGTCTTGTTTTGTCTTGTCCTGTCTTGTCTTGTCATGTCATGTCATGTGTTGTGTTGTGTTGTGTTGTTTTGTCTTGTCTTGTCTTGTCTTGTCTTGTCTTGTCTTGTCTTGTCTTGCCTTATCTTGCCTTGTCTTGTCTTGTCTGGTCTTGTCTTGTCTTGTCTTGTCATGTCTTGTCTTGTCATGTCTTGTCTTGTCTTGTTTTGTCTTGTCTTGTATTGTCTTGTTTTCTCATGTAATGTCATGTCGTGTGTTGTGTTGTTTTGTCTTGTCTTGTGTTGTTTTGTCGTGTCATGTCTTGTCTTGTCTTGTCCTGTCCTGTCGTGTGTTGTGTTGTTTTGTCTTGTCTTGTCATGTCATGTCATGTCGTGTCTTGTGTTGCTTTGTCTTGTCTTGTCTTGTCTTGTCATGTCGTGTGTTGTGTTGTTTTGTATTGTCTTGTTGTGTATTGTCATGTCTTATATTGTCTTGTCTTGTCTTGTCTTGTCATGTCATGTCATGTCGTGTGTTGTGTTGTGTTGTGTTGTTTTGTCTTGTCTTGTTTTGTCTTGTCATGTCTTGTCTTGTCTTGTCTTGTTTTGTCTTGTCATGTCTTGTCATGTCTTGTCTTGTCTTGTCTTGTCTTGTCTTGTCTTGTCTTGTCTTGTCTAGTCTTGTCTTGTCTTGTCTTGTCTTGTCTTGTCTTCTCTTGTCTTGTCTTGTCTTGTGTTGCTTTGTCTTGTCTTGTCATGTCGTGTGTTGTGTTGTTTCGTCTTGTCTTGTTGTGTATTGTCATGTCTTTTATTGTCTTGTCTTGTCTTGTCTTGTCATGTCATGTAATGTCATGTCGTGTGTTGTGTTGTTTTGTCTTGTCTTGTCTTCTACTTGTCTTGTCTAGTCTTGTCTTGTCTTGTCTTGTCTTGTCTTGTCTTGTCTTGTCTTGTCTTGTCTTGTCATGTCGTGTGTTGTGTTGTTTTGTCTTGTCTTGTTGTGTATTGTCATGTCTTTTATTGTCTTGTCTTGTCTTGTTTTGTCATGTAATGTCATGTCGTGTGTTGTGTTGTTTTGTCTTGTCTTGTCTTCTCCTTGTCTTGTCTAGTCTTGTCTTGTCTTGTCTTGTCTTGTCTTGTGTTGCTTTGTCTTGTCTTGTCATGTCGTGTGTTGTGTTGTTTTGTCTTGTCTTGTTGTGTATTGTCATGTCTTTTATTGTCTTGTCTTGTCTTGTCATGTCATGTAATGTCATGTCGTGTGTTATGTTGTTTTGTCTTGTCTTGTCTTCTCCTTGTCTTGTCTAGTCTTGTCTTCTCTTGTCTTGTCTTGTCTTGTCTTGTCTTGTCATGTCTTATATTGTCTTGTCTTGTCTTGTCATGTCGTGTGTTGTGTTGTTTTGTCTTGTCTTGTTGTGTATTGTCATGTCTTATATTGTCTTGTCTTGTCTTGTCATGTCATGTCATGTCATGTCGTGTGTTGTGTTGTTTTGTCTTGTCTTGTCTTCTCCTTGTCTTGTCTAGTCTTGTCTTGTCTTGTCTTGTCTTGTCTTGTGTTGCTTTGTCTTGTCTTGTCATGTCATGTGTTGCGTTGTGTTGTTTTGTCTTGTCTTGTCTTGTCTTGTCTTGTCTTGTCTTGTCCTGTCCTGTCCTGTCCTGTCCTGTCTTGTCTTGTGTTAGCATGTCATGTCATGTCATGTCATGTCGTGTGTTGTGTTGTCTTGTCTTGTTTTGTCATGTCTTATCTTGTCTTGTCATGGCATGTCTTGTCTTGTCTTGTCTTGTCTTGTCTTGTCTTGTCTTGTCTTGTCTTGTCTTATCTTGTCATGTCTTGTCTTGTCTTGTCATGTCTTGTCTTGTCTTGTCATGTCTTATATTGTCTTGTCTTGTTTTGTTTTGTCTTGTCTTGTTTTGTCTTGTGTTGCTTTGTCTTGTTTTGTCATGTCGAGTGTTGTGTTGTTTTGTCTTGTCTTGTTGTGTATTGTCATGTCTTTTATTGTATTGTCTTGTCTTGTCTTGTCTTGTCATGTCATGTAATGTCATGTCGTGTGTTATGTTGTTTTGTCTTGTCTTGTCTTCTCCTTGTCTTGTCTAGTCTTGTCTTGTCTTGTCTTGTCTTGTCTTGTCTTGTCTTGTCTTGTCTTGTCTTGTCTTGTCTTGTCTTGTCTTGTCTTGTCTTGTCTTGTCATGTCTTATATTGTCTTGTCTTGTCATGTCTTATATTGTCTTCTCCTTGTCTTGTCTAGTCTTGTCTTGTCTTGTCTTGTCTTGTCTTGTCTTGTCTTGTCTTGTCTTGTCTTGTCTTGTCTTGTCTTGTCTTGTCTTGTCTTGTCTTGTCTTGTCTTGTGTTGCTTTGTCTTGTCTTGTCATGTCATGTGTTGCGTTGTGTTGTTTTGTCTTGTCTTGTCTTGTCTTGTCTTGTCTTGTCTTGTCTTGTCTTGTCTTGTCTTGTCTTCTCTTGTCTTGTCTTGTCTTGTCTTGTCATGTCTTATATTGTCTTGTCTTGTCATGTCTTATATTGTCTTCTCCTTGTCTTGTCTAGTCTTGTCTTGTCTTGTCATGTCGTGTGTTGTGTTGTTTTGTCTTGTCATGTCTTATATTGTCTTGTCTTGTCTTGTCTTGTGATGTCATGTCGTGTGTTGTGTTGTTTTGTCTTGTATTGTCTTGTCTTGTCTTGTCTTGTCTTGTTTTGTCTTGTCTTGTCTTGTCTTGTCTTGTCTTGTCATGTCATGTCATGTCATGTCAAGCGTGTGTTGTGTTGTTTTGTCTTGTCTTATTTTGTCTTGTCATGCCTTATCTTGTCTTGCCCTGTCATGTCGTGTGTTGTGTTGTTTTGTCTTGTCTTGTCTTCTCCTTGTCTTGTCTAGTCTTGTCTTGTCGTGTCTTGTCTTGTTTTGTCTTGTCTTGTCTTGTCTTGTCTTGTCTTGTCTTGTCTTGTCTTGTCTTGTCTTGTCTTGTCTTGTCTTGTCTTGTCTTGTCTTGTCTTGTCTTGTCTTGTCTTGTCTTGTCTTGTCTTGTCTTGTCTTGTCTTGTCTTGTCTTGTCTTGTCTTGTCTTGTCTTGTGTTGCTTTGTCTTGTCTTGTCATGTCATGTGTTGCGTTGTGTTGTTTTGTCTTGCCTTGTCATGTCATGTCATGTCGTGTCTTGTGTTGCTTTGTCTTGTCTTGTCATGTCGTGTGTTGTGTTGTTTTTTCTTGTCATGTCTTGTCTTGTCTTGTCATGTCTTGTCTTGTCTAGTCTTGTCTTGTCTAGTCTTGTCTTTTCTTGTCTTGTCTTGTCTTGTCTTGGCTTGTCTTGTCTTTTCTTGTCTTGTCTTGTCTTGTCTTGTCTTGTCTTGTCTTCTCTTGTCTTGTCTTGTCATGTCATGTCATGTCATGTCGTGTGTTGTGTTGTTTTTTCTTGTCATGTCTTGTCTTGTCTTGTCTTGTCTTGTCATGTCTTGTCTTGTCTAGTCTTGTCTTGTCTAGTCTTGTCTTTTCTTGTCTTGTCTTGTCTTGTCTTGGCTTGTCTTGTCTTTTCTTGTCTTGTCTTGTCTTGTCTTGTCTTGTCTTGTCTTCTCTTGTCTTGTCTTGTCTTGTCTTGTCTTGTCTTGTCTTGTCTTGTCTTGTCTTGTCTTGTCTTGTCTTGTCTTGTCTTGTCTTGTCCTGTCCTGTCGTGTGTTGTGTTGTTTTGTTTTGTCGTGTCATGTCTTGTCTTGTCTTGTCCTGTCCTGTCGTGTGTTGTGTTTTTTTTTGTCTTGTCTTGTCTTGTCTTGTCATGTCATGTCATGTCGTGTCTTGTGTTGCTTTGTCTTGTCTTGTCTTGTCTTGTCTTGTCTTGTCTTGTCATGTCGTGTGTTGTGTTGTTTTGTCTTGTCTTGTCTTGTGTTGCTTTGTCTTGTCTTGTCATGTCATGTGTTGCGTTGTGTTGTTTTGTCTTGTCTTGTCATGTCATGTCATGTCGTGTCTTGTGTTGCTTTGTCTTGTCTTGTCATGTCGTGTGTTGTGTTGTTTTGTCTTGTCATGTCTTATATTGTCTTGTCTTGTCTTGTCTTGTGATGTCATGTCGTGTGTTGTGTTGTTTTGTCTTGTATTGTCTTGTCTTGTCTTGTCTTGTCTTGTTTTGTCTTGTCTTGTCTTGTCTTGTCATGTCATGTCATGTCACACGTGTGTTGTGTTGTTTTGTCTTGTCTTATTTTGTCTTGTCATGTCTTATCTTGTCTTGTCCTGTCCTGTCCTGTCTTGTCTTGTCATGTCATGTCATGTCATGTCATGTGTTGTGTTGTGTTGTTTTGTCTTGTCTTGTCTTGTCATGTCTTGTCTTGTCTTGTCTTGTCATGTCTTATATTGTCTTGTCTTGTCTTATGTTGTGATGTCATGTCGTGTGTTGTGTTGTTTTGTCTTGTCTTGTCTTGTCTTGTCCTGTCCTGTCCTGTCCTGTCTTGTCTTGTCTTGTGTTGTGATGTCATGTCGTGTGTTGTGTTGTTTTGTCTTGTCTTGTCTTGTCTTGTTTTGTCTTGTCTTGTCTTGTCTTGTCTTGTCTTGTCTTGTCTTGTCATGTCATGTCATGTCACACGTGTGTTGTGTTGTTTTGTCTTGTCTTATTTTGCCTTGTCATGTCTTATCTTGTCTTGTCCTGTCCTGTCCTGTCTTGTCTTGTCATGTCATGTCATGTCTTGTCTTGTCTTGTCTTGTCTTGTCTTGTCTTGTCCTGTCCTGTCGTGTGTTGTGTTGTTTTGTTTTGTCGTGTCATGTCTTGTCTTGTCTTGTCCTGTCCTGTCGTGTGTTGTGTTTTTTTTTATCTGGTCTTGTCTTGTCATGTCATGTCATGTCGTGTCTTGTGTTGCTTTGTCTTGTCTTGTCTTGTCTTGTCTTCTCCTGTCCTGACGTGTGTTGTGTTGTTTTGTCTTGTCTTGTTTTGTCTTGTCTTGCTTTGTCTTGTCATGTCTTATCTTGTCTTGTCTTGTCCTGTCCTGTCGTGTGTTGTGTTGTTTTGTTTTGTCGTGTCATGTCTTGTCTTGTCTTGTCTTGTCATGTCTTGTCTTGTCTAGTCTTGTCTTGTCTTGTCTTGTCTTGTCTTGTCTTGTCTTGGCTTGTCTTGTCTTGTCTTGTCTTGTCTTGGCTTGTCTTGTCTTGTCTTGTCTTGTCTTGTCTTGTCTTGTCTTGTCTTGTCTTGTCTTGTCTTGTCTTGTCTTGTCTTGTCTTGTCTTGTCTTGTCTTGTCTTGTCTTGTCTTGTCTTGTCTTGTCTTGTCTTGTCTTGTCTTGTCTTGTCTTGTCTTGTCTTGTCTTGTCTTGTCTTGTCTTGTCTTGTCTTGTCTTGTCTTGTCTCGTCTTGTCTTGTCTTGTCTTATTTTGTCTTGTCTTGTCTTGTTTTGTCATGTCATGTCATGTCGTGTGTTGTGTTGTGTTGTCTTGTTTTTTCTTGTCATGTCATGTCATGTCTTGTCTTGTCTTGTCTTGTCTTGTTTTGTCTTGTCATGTCTTGTCTTGTCTTGTCTTGTCTTGTCTTGTTTTGTCTTGTCATGTCTTGTCTTGACTTGTCTTGTCTTGTCTTGTCTTGTCTTGTCTTGTTTTGTCTTGTCTTGTCTTGTCTTGTTTTATGTTGTCTTGTCTTGTCTTGTCATGTGTTGTGTTGTTTTGTCTTGTCTTCTCTTCTCCTTGTCTTGTCTTGTCATGTCGTGTGTTGTGTTGTTTTGTCTTGTCTTGTCTTATATTGTCTTGTCTTGTCTTGTGATGTCATGTCGTGTGTTGTGTTGTTTTGTCTTGTCTTGTTTTGTCTTGTCCTGTCTTGACTTGTCATGTCATGTCATGTGTTGTGTTGTGTTGTTTTGTTTTGTTTTGTCTTGTCTTGTCTTGTCTTGTCTTGTCATGTCGTGTGTTGTGTTGTTTTGTCTTGTCTTGTCTTCTCCTTGTCTTGTCTAGTCTTGTCTTGTCTTGTCTTCTCCTTGTCTTGTCTAGTCTTGTCTTGTCTTGTCTTGTCTTGTCTTGTCTTGTCTTGTCTTGTCTTGTCTTGTCTTGTCTTGTCTTGTCTTGTCTTGTCTTGTCTTGTCTTGTCATGTCGTGTGTTGTGTTGTTTTGTCTTGTCTTGTCTTCTCCTTGTCTTGTCTAGTCTTGTCTTGTCTTGTCTTGTCTTGTCTTATCTTGTCTTGTCTTGTCTTGTCTTGTCTTGTCTTGTCTTGTCTTGTCTTGTCTTGTCTTGTCTTGTCTTGTCTTGTCTTGTCTTGTCTTGTCTTGTCTTGTCTTGTGTTGCTTTGTCTTGTCTTGTCTTGTCTTGTCTTGTCTTGTCTTGTCTTGTGTTGCTTTGTCTTGTCTTGTCATGTCATGTGTTGCGTTGTGTTGTTTCGTCTTGTCTTGTCATGTCATGTCATGTCGTGTCTTGTGTTGCTTTGTCTTGTCTTGTCATGTCGTGTGTTGTGTTGTTTTGTCTTGTCTTGTCTTATCTTGTCATGTCTTGTCTTGTCTTGTCATGTCTTGTCTTGTCTTGTCATGTCTTATATTGTCTTGTCTTGTTTTGTCTTGTCTTGTCTTGTTTTGTCTTGTGTTGCTTTGTCTTGTCTTGTCATGTCGTGTGTTGTGTTGTTTTGTCTTGTCTTGTTGTGTATTGTCATGTCTTTTATTGTATTGTCTTGTCTTGTCTTGTCTTGTCATGTCATGTAATGTCATGTCGTGTGTTATGTTGTTTTGTCTTGTCTTGTCTTCTCCTTGTCTTGTCTAGTCTTGTCTTGTCTTGTCTTGTCTTGTCTTGTCTTGTCTTGTCTTGTCTTGTCTTGTCTTGTCTTGTCTTGTCATGTCTTATATTGTCTTGTCTTGTCATGTCGTGTGTTGTGTTGTTTTGTCTTGTCTTGTTGTGTATTGTCATGTCTTATATTGTCTTGTCTTGTCTTGTCTTGTCTTGTCTTGTCTTGTCTTGTCTTGTCTTATTTTGTCTTGTCTTGTCTTGTCTTGTCAAGTCATGTCATGTCGTGTGTTGTGTTGTGTTGTCTTGTTTTGTCTTGCCATGTCATGTCATGTCTTGTCTTGTCTTGTCTTGTTTTGTCATGTCTTGTCTTGTCTTGTCTTGTTTTGTCTTGTCATGTCTTGTCTTGACTTGTCTTGTCTTGTCTTGTCTTGTTTTGTCTTGTCTTGTCTTGTCTTGTTTTATGTTGTCTTGTCTTGTCTTGTCATGTAATGTCATGTCGTGTGTTGTGTTGTTTTGTCTTGTCTTGTCTGCTCCTTGTCTTGTCTTGTCATGTCGTGTGTTGTGTTGTTTTGTCTTGTCTTGTCTTATATTGTCTTGTCTTGTCTTGTGATGTCATGTCGTGTGTTGTGTTGTTTTGTTTTGTCTTGTTTTGTCTTGTCCTGTCTTGTCTTGTCATGTCATGTCATGTGTTGTGTTGTTTTGTCTTGTCTTGTCTTGTCTTGTCTTGTCTTGTCTTGTCTTGTCTTGTCTTGCCTTATCTTGCCTTGTCTTGTCTTGTCTGGTCTGATCTTGTCTTGTCTTCTCCTTGTCTTGTCTTGTCTTGTCTTGTCTTGTCATGTCGTGTGTTGTGTTGTTTTGTCTTGTCTTGTTTTGTCATGTAATGTCATGTCGTGTGTTGTGTTGTTTTGTCTTGTCTTGTCTTCTCCTTGTCTTGTCTAGTCTTGTCTTGTCTTGTCTTGTGTTTCTTTGTCTTGTCATGTCATGTCATACGTGTGTTGTGTTGTTTTGTCTTGTCTTGTTGTGTATTGTCATGTCTTTTATTGTCTTGTCTTGTCTTGTCATGTCATGTAATGTCATGTCGTGTGTTATGTTGTTTTGTCTTGTCTTGTCTTCTCCTTGTCTTGTCTAGTCTTGTCTTGTCTTGTCTTGTCTTGTCTTGTCTTGTCTTGTCTTGTCTTGTCTTGTCTTGTCTTGTCTTGTCTTGTCTTGTCTTGTCTTGTCTTGTCTTGTCTTGTCTTGTCTTGTCTTGTCTTGTCTTGTCTTGTCTTGTCTTGTCTTGTCATGTCTTGTCATGTCTTATATTGTCTTGTCTTGTCTTGTCATGTCGTGTGTTGTGTTGTTTTGTCTTGTATTGTTGTGTATTGTCATGTCTTGCCTTGTCATGTCATGTCATGTCATGTCGTGTGTTGTGTTGTTTTGTCTTGTCTTGTATTCTCCTTGTCTTGTCTAGTCTTGTCTTGTCTTGTCTTGTCTTGTCTTGTCTTGTGTTGCTTTGTCTTGTCTTGTCAGGTCATGTGTTGCGTTGTGTTGTTTTGTCTTGTCTTGTCTTGTCTTGACCTGTCCTGTCCTGTCTTGTCTTGTCTTAGCATGTCATGTCATGTCATGTCATGTCGTGTGTTGTGTTGTCTTGTCTTGCTTTGTCATGTCTTATCTTGTCTTGTCATGTCATGTCTTGTCTTGTCTTGTCTTGTCTTGTCTTTTCTTGTCTTATCTTGTCATGTCTTGTCTTGTCTTGTCATGTCTTGTCTCGTCTTGTCATGTCTTATATTATCTTGTCTTGTTTTGTCTTGTCTTATCTTGTTTTGTCTTGTGTTGCTTTGTCTTGTCTTGTCATGTCGTGTGTTGTGTTGTTTTGTCTTGTCTTGTTGTGTATTGTCATGTCTTTTATTGTATTGTCTTGTCTTGTCTTGTCATGTCATGTAATGTCATGTCGTGTGTTATGTTGTTTTGTCTTGTCTTGTCTTCTCCTTGTCTTGTCTTGTCTTGTCTTGTCATGTCTTATATTGTCTTGTCTTGTCTTGTCATGTCGTGTGTTGTGTTGTTTTGTCTTGTCTTGTTGTGTATTGTCATGTCTTATATTGTCTTGTCTTGTCTTGTCATGTCATGTCATGTCATGTCGTGTGTTGTGTTGTTTTGTCTTGTCTTGTCTTCTCCTTGTCTTGTCTAGTCTTGTCTTGTCTTGTCTTGTCTTGTCCTGTCCTGTCGTGTGTTGTGTTGTTTTGTCTTGTCTTGTCTTGTCATGTCATGTCATGTCGTGTCTTGTGTTGCTTTGTCTTGTCTTGTCTTGTCATGTCGTGTGTTGTGTTGTTTTGTCTTGTCTTGTATTGTCTTGTCTTGTCTTGTTTTGTCTTGTCTTGTTTTGTCTTGTCTTGTCTTGTCTTGTCTTGTCATGTCATGCCCTGTCATACGTGTGTTGTGTTGTTTTGTCTTGTCTTGTCTTGTCTTGTCATGTCTTATCTTGTCTTGTCTTGTCTTGTCTTGTCTTGTCTTGTCATGTCGTGTGTTGTGTTGTTTTGTCTTGTCTTGTATTGTCTTGTCTTGTCTTGTTTTGTCTTGTCTTGTCTTGTCTTGTCTTGTCATGTCATGCCATGTCATACGTGTGTTGTGTTGTTTTGTCTTGTCTTGTCTTGTCTTGTCCTGTCCTGTCGTGTGTTGTGTTGTTTTGTCTTGTCTTGTGTTGTTTTGTCGTGTCATGTCTTGTCTTGTCTTGTCCTGTCCTGTCGTGTGTTGTGTTGTTTTGTCTTGTCTTGTCTTGTCATGTCATGTCATGTCGTGTCTTGTGTTGCTTTGTCTTGTATTGTCTTGTCTTGTCTTGTCATGTCTTGTCTTGTCTTGTCTTGTATTGTCTTTTCTTGTCTTGTCTTGTTTTGTCTTGTCTTGTCTTGTCTTGTCTTGTCATGTCATGCCATGTCATACGTGTGTTGTGTTGTTTTGTCTTGTCTTATTTTGTCTTGTCATGTCTTATCTTGTCTTGTCTTCTATTGTCATGTCTTATCTTGTCTTGTCATGTCATGTCATGTCTTGTCTTGTCTTGTCTTGTCTTGTTTTGTCTTGTCATGTCTTGTCTTGTCTTGTCTTGTTTTGTCTTGTCATGTCTTTACTTGTGATGTCATGTCATGACAAGACAGTCTTGTCTTGTCTTGTCTTGTCGTGTGTTGTGTTGTTTTGTCTTGTCTTGTTGTGTATTGTCATGTCTTATATTGTCTTGTCTTGTCTTGTCATGTCATGTCATGTCGTGTGTTGTGTTGTGTTGTCTTGTCTTATATTGTCTTGTCTTGTCTTGTCATGTCATGTCATGTCATGTCGTGTGTTGTGTTGTTTTGTCTTGTCTTGTCTTCTCCTTGTCTTGTCTAGTCTTGTCTTGTCTTGTCATGTCATGTCGTATGTTGTGTTGTTTTGTCTTATGCTGCTTTGTCCTGTCTTGTCTTGTCTTGTCATGTCGTGTGTTGTGTTGTTTTGTCTTGTCTTGTTGTGTATTGTCATGTCTTATATTGTCTTGTCTTGTCTTGTCATGTCATGTCATGTCGTGTGTTGTGTTGTGTTGTCTTGTCTTATATTGTCTTGTCTTGTCTTGTCATGTCATGTCATGTCATGTCGTGTGTTGTGTTGTTTTGTCTTGTCTTGTCTTCTCCTTGTCTTGTCTAGTCTTGTCTTGTCTTGTCTTGTCTTGTCTTGTCTTGTCTTGTCTTGTCTTGTCTTGTCTTGTCTTGTCTTGTCTTGTCTTGTCTTGTCTTGTCTTGTCTTGTCTTGTCTTGTCTTGTCTTGTCTTGTCTTGTCTTGTCTTGTGTTGCTTTGTCTTGTCTTGTCATGTCATGTGTTGCGTTGTGTTGTTTTGTCTTGTCTTGTCATGTCATGTCATGTCGTGTCTTGTGTTGCTTTGTCTTGTCTTGTCATGTCGTGTGTTGTGTTGTTTTGTCTTGTCTTGTTGTGTATTGTCATGTCTTATATTGTCTTGTCTTGTCATGTCATGTCATGTCATGTCATGTCGTGTGTTGTGTTGTTTTTTCTTGTCATGTCATGTCTTGTCTTGTCTTGTCTTGTCTTGTCTTGTCATGTCTTGTCTTGTCTAGTCTTGTCTTGTCTTGTCTTGTCTTGTCTTGTCTTGTCTTGTCTTGTCTTGTCTTGTCTTGTCTTGTCTTGTCTTGTCTTGTCTTGTCTTGTGTTGTGATGTCATGTCGTGTGTTGTGTTGTTTTGTCTTGTCTTGTCTTGTCTTGTCCTGTCCTGTCCTGTCCTGTCTTGTCTTGTCTTGTCTTGTCTTGTCTTGTCTCGTCTTGTCTTGTCTTGTCTTCTCCTGTCCTGACGTGTGTTGTGTTGTTTTGTCTTGTCTTGTTTTGTCTTGTCTTGTCTTGTCTTGTCCTGTCCTATCCTGTCCTGTCTTGTCTTGTCTTGTCTTGTCTTGTCTTGTCTCGTCTTGTCTTGTCTTGTCTTCTCCTGTCCTGACGTGTGTTGTGTTGTTTTGTCTTGTCTTGTTTTGTCTTGTCTTGCTTTGTCTTGTCATGTCTTATCTTGTCTTGTCTTGTCTTGTCCTGTCCTGTCGTGTGTTGTGTTGTTTTGTCTTGTCTTGTGTTGTTTTGTCGTGTCATGTCTTGTCTTGTCTTGTCCTGTCCTGTCGTGTGTTGTGTTGTTTTGTCTTGTCTTGTCTTGTCATGTCATGTCATGTCGTGTCTTGTGTTGCTTTGTCTTGTCTTGTCTTGTCTTGTCTTGTCTTGTCTTGTCTTGTCATGTCGTGTGTTGTGTTGTTTTGTCTTGTCTTGTATTGTCTTGTCTTGTCTTGTTTTGTCTTGTCTTGTCTTGTCTTGTCTTGTCGTGTCATGCCATGTCATACGTGTGTTGTGTTGTTTTGTCTTGTCTTATTTTGTCTTGTCATGTCTTATCTTGTCTTGTCTTGTCTTGTCTTGTCATGTCGTGTGTTGTGTTGTTTTGTCTTGTCTTGTATTGTCTTGTCTTGTCTTGTTTTGTCTTGTCTTGTCTTGTCTTGTCTTGTCATGTCATGCCATGTCATACGTGTGTTGTGTTGTTTTGTCTTGTCTTGTCTTGTCTTGTCCTGTCCTGTCGTGTGTTGTGTTGTTTTGTCTTGTCTTGTGTTGTTTTGTCGTGTCATGTCTTGTCTTGTCTTGTCCTGTCCTGTCGTGTGTTGTGTTGTTTTGTCTTGTCTTGTCTTGTCATGTCATGTCATGTCGTGTCTTGTGTTGCTTTGTCTTGTCTTGTCTTGTCTTGTCTTGTCATGTCTTGTCTTGTCTTGTCTTGTATTGTCTTGTCTTGTCTTGTCTTGTTTTGTCTTGTCTTGTCTTGTCTTGTCTTGTCTTGTCATGTCATGCCATGTCATACGTGTGTTGTGTTGTTTTGTATTGTCTTATTTTGTCTTGTCATGTCTTATCTTGTCTTGTCTTCTATTGTCTTGTCTTTTCTTGTCTTGTCTTGTCTTGTCTTGTCTTGTCTTGTCTTGTCTTGTCTTGTCCTGTCTTGCCTTGTCTTGACATGTCATGTCTTGTCATGTGTTGTGTTGTCTTGTCTTGTTTTGTCATGTCTTATCTTGTCTTGTCATGTCATGTCTTGTCTTGTCTTGTCTTGTCTTGTCTTGTCATGTCTTGTCTTGTCTTGTCTTGTCTTGTCTTGTCTTGTCTTGTCTTGTCTTGTCTTGTCTTGTCTTGTCTTGTCTTGTCTTGTCTTGTCTTGTCTTGTCTTGTCTTGTCTTGTCATGTCGTATGTTGTGTTGTTTTGTCTTGTGTTGTTTTGTCTTGTGTTGCTTTGTCTTGTCTTGTCTTGTCATGTCGTGTGTTGTGTTGTTTTGTCTTGTCTTGTTGTGTATTGTCATGTCTTATATTGTCTTGTCTTGTCTTGTCATGTCATGTCATGTCGTGTGTTGTGTTGTCTTGTCTTGTTTTGTCTTGTCATGTCATGTCATGTCTTGTCTTGTCTTGTCTTGTCTTGTTTTGTCTTGTCATGTCTTGTCTTGTCTTGTCTTGTTTTGTCTTGTCATGTCTTTACTTGTGATGTCATGTCATGACAAGACAGTCTTGTCTTGTCTTGTCTTGTCGTGTGCTGTGTTGTTTTGTCTTGTCTTGTTGTGTATTGTCATGTCTTATATTGTCTTGTCTTGTCTTGTCATGTCATGTCATGTCGTGTGTTGTGTTGTGTTGTCTTGTCTTATATTGTCTTGTCTTGTCTTGTCATGTCATGTCATGTCATGTCGTGTGTTGTGTTGTTTTGTCTTGTCTTGTCTTCTCCTTGTCTTGTCTAGTCTTGTCTTGTCTTGTCATGTCATATCGTATGTTGTGTTGTTTTGTCTTGTGCTGCTTTGTCCTGTCTTGTCTTGTCTTGTCATGTCGTGTGTTGTGTTGTTTTGTCTTGTCTTGTTGTGTATTGTCATGTCTTATATTGTCTTGTCTTCTCTTGTCATGTCATGTCATGTCGTGTGTTGTGTTGTGTTGTGTTGTCTTATATTGTCTTGTCTTGTCTTGTCATGTCATGTCATGTCATGTCGTGTGTTTTGTTGTTTTGTCTTGTCTTGTCTTCTCCTTGTCTTGTCTAGTCTTGTCTTGTCTTGTCTTGTCTTGTCTTGTCTTGTCTTGTCTTGTCTTGTCTTGTCTTGTCTTGTCTTGTCTTGTCTTGTCTTGTCTTGTCTTGTCTTGTCTTGTCTTGTCTTGTCTTGTCTTGTCTTGTCTTGTCTTGTCTTGTCTTGTCTTGTCTTGTCTTGTCTTGTCTTGTCTTGTCTTGTCTTGTCTTGTCTTGTCTTGTCTTGTCTTGTCTTGTCTTGTCTTGTCTTGTCTTGTCTTGTCTTGTCTTGTCTTGTCTTGTCTTGTCTTGTCTTGTCTTGTGTTGCTTTGTCTTGTCTTGTCATGTCATGTGTTGCGTTGTGTTGTTTTGTCTTGTCTTGTCATGTCATGTCATGTCGTGTCTTGTGTTGCTTTGTCTTGTCTTGTCATGTCGTGTGTTGTGTTGTTTTGTCTTGTCTTGTTGTGTATTGTCATGTCTTATATTGTCTTGTCTTGTCTTGTCTTGTCATGTCATGTCATGTCATGTCGTGTGTTGTGTTGTTTTTTCTTGTCATGTCATGTCTTGTCTTGTCTTGTCTTGTCTTGTCTTGTCTTGTCTTGTCTTGTTTTGTCTTGTCTTGCCTTGTCTTGTCTTGTCTTGTCTTGTCTTGTCTTGTCTTGTCTTGTCTTGTCTTGTCTTGTTTTGTCTTGTCTTGTCTTGTCTTGTTTTATGTTGTCTTGTCTTGTCTTGTCATGTAATGTCATGTCGTGTGTTGTGTTGTTTTGTCTTGTCTTGTCTTCTCCTTGTCTTGTCTTGTCATGTCGTGTGTTGTGTTGTTTTGTCTTGTCTTGTCTTATATTGTCTTGTCTTGTCTTGTGATGTCATGTCGTGTGTTGTGTTGTTTTGTCTTGTCTTGTTTTGTCTTGTCCTGTCTTGTCTTGTCATGTCATGTCATGTGTTGTGTTGTGTTGTTTTGTCTTGTCTTGTCTTGTCTTGTCTTGTCTTGTCTTGTCTTGTCTTGTCTTGCCTTATCTTGCCTTGTCTTGTCTTGTCTGGTCTGGTCTTGTCTTGTCTTGTCTTGTCTTGTCATGTCTTGTCTTGTCTTGTTTTGTCTTGTCTTGTATTGTCTTGTTTTCTCATGTAATGTCATGTCGTGTGTTGTGTTGTTTTGTCTTGTCTTGTGTTGTTTTGTCGTGTCATGTCTTGTCTTGTCTTGTCCTGTCCTGTCGTGTGTTGTGTTGTTTTGTCTTGTCTTGTCATGTCGTGTGTTGTGTTGTTTTGTCTTGTCATGTCTTATATTGTCTTGTCTTGTCTTGTCTTGTGATGTCATGTCGTGTGTTGCGTTGTGTTGTTTTGTCTTGTCTTGTCATGTCATGTCATGTCGTGTCTTGTGTTGCTTTGTCTTGTCTTGTCATGTCGTGTGTTGTGTTGTATTGTCTTGTCATGTCTTATATTGTCTTGTCTTGTCTTGTCTTGTGATGTCATGTCGTGTGTTGTGTTGTTTTGTCTTGTATTGTCTTGTCATGTCATGTCATGTCGTGTCTTGTCTTGTTTTGTCTTGTCTTGTCTTGTCTTGTCTTGTCTTGTCATGTCCTGTCATGTCACACGTGTGTTGTGTTGTTTTGTCTTGTCTTATTTTGTCTTGTCATGTCTTATCTTGTCTTGTCCTGTCCTGTCCTGTCTTGTCTTGTCATGTCATGTCATGTCATGTCATGTCGTGTGTTGTGTTGTCTTGTCTTGTTTTGTCATGTCTTATCTTGTCTTGTCTTGTCATCTCATGTCATGTGTTGTGTTGTGTTGTTTTGTCTTGTCTTGTCTTGTCATGTCTTGTCTTGTCTTGTCTTGTCATGTCTTATATTGTCTTGTCTTGTCCTGTCCTGTCGTGTGTTGTGTTGTTTTGTTTTGTCGTGTCTTGTCTTGTCTTGTCTTGTCTTGTCATGGCGTGTGTTGTGTTGTTTTGTCTTGTCTTGTATTGTCTTGTCTTGTCTTGTTTTGTCTTGTCTTGTCGTGTCATGCCATGTCATACGTGTGTTGTGTTGTTTTGTCTTGTCTTATTTTGTCTTGTCATGTCTTATCTTGTCTTGTCATGTCATGTCGTGTGTTGTGTTGTTTTGTCTTGTCTTGTCTTCTCCTTGTCTTGTCTAGTCTTGTCTTGTCTTGTCTTGTCTTGTCTTGTCTTGTCTTGTCTTGTCTTGTCTTGTCTTGTCTTGTCTTGTCTTGTCTTGTCTTGTCTTGTGTTGCTTTGTCTTGTCTTGTCATGTCATGTGTTGCGTTGTGTTGTTTTGTCTTGTCTTGTCATGTCATGTCATGTCGTGTCTTGTGTTGCTTTGTCTTGTCTTGTCATGTCGTGTGTTGTGTTGTTTTGTCTTGTCTTGTTGTGTATTGTCATGTCTTATATTGTCTTATCTTGTCTTGTCATGTCATGTCATGTCATGTCGTGTGTTGTGTTGTTTTTTCTTGTCGTGTCTTGTCTTGTCTTGTCTTGTCTTGTCTTGTCATGTCTTGTCTTGTCTAGTCTTGTCTTGTCTTGTCTTGGCTTGTCTTGTCTTGTCTTGTCTTGTCTTGTCTTGTCTTGTCTTGTCTTGTCTTGTCTTGTCTTGTCTTGTCTTGTCTTGTCTTGTCTTCTCTTGTCTTGTCTTGTCTTGTCTTGTCTTGTCTTGTCTTGTCTTGTCTTGTCTTGTCTTGTCTTGTCTTGTCTTGTCTTGTCTTGTCTTGTCTTGTCTTGTCTTGTCTTGTCTTGTCTTGTCTTGTCTTGTCTTGTCTTGTCTTGTCTTGTCTTGTCTTGTCTTGTCTTGTCTTGTCTTGTCTTGTCTTGTCTTATTTTGTCTTGTCTTGTCTTGTCTTGTCTTGTCTTGTCTTATTTTGTCTTGTCCTGTCTTGTCTTGTCATGTCATGTCATGTGTTGTGTTGTGTTGTTTTGTCTTGTCTTGTCTTGTCTTGTCTTGTCTTGTCTTGTCTTGTCTTGTCTTGCCTTATCTTGCCTTGTCTTATCTTGTCTGGTCTGGTCTTGTCTTGTCTTCTCCTTGTCTTGTCTAGTCTTGTCTTGTCTTGTCTTGTCTTGTCTTGTCTTGTCATGTCGTGTGTTGTGTTGTTTTGTCTTGTCTTGTTTTGTCATGTAATGTCATGTCGTGTGTTATGTTGTTTTGTCTTGTCTTGTCTTCTCCTTGTCTTGTCTAGTCTTGTCTTGTCTTGTCTTGTTTTGTCTTGTCTTGTCTTGTTGTCTTGTCTTGTCTTGTCTTGTCTTGTCTTGTCTTGTCTTGTCTTGTCTTGTCTTGTTGTCTTGTCTTGTCTTGTCTTGTCTTGTCTTGTCTTGTCTTGTCTTGTCTTGTCTTGTCTTGTCTTGTCTTGCCATGTCTTATATTGTCTTGTCTTGTCTTGTCATGTCGTGTGTTGTGTTGTTTTGTCTTGTCTTGTTGTGTATTGTCATGTCTTATATTGTCTTGTCTTGTCTTGTCATATCATGTCATGTCATGTCGTGTGTTGTGTTGTTTTGTCTTGTCTTGTATTCTCCTTGTCTTGTCTAGTCTTGTCTTGTCTTGTCTTGTCTTGTCTTGTATTGCTTTGTCTTGTCTTGTCAGGTCATGTGTTGCGTTGTGTTGTTTTGTCTTGTCTTGTCTTGTCTTGTCCTGTCCTGTCCTGTCTTGTCTTGTCTTAGCATGTCATGTCATGTCATGTCATGTCGTGTGTTGTGTTGTCTTGTCTTGCTTTGTCATGTCTTATCTTGTCTTGTCATGTCATGTCTTGTCTTGTCTTGTCTTGTTTTGTCTTGTCTTATCTTGTCATGTCTTGTCTTGTCTTGTCATGTCTTGTCTTGTCTTGTCATGTCTTATATTGTCTTGTCTTGTTTTGTCTTGTCTTATCTTGTTTTGTCTTGTGTTGCTTTGTCTTGTCTTGTCATGTCGTGTGTTTTGTTGTTTTGTCTTGTCTTGTTGTGTATTGTCATGTCTTATATTGTCTTGTCTTGTCTTGTCTTGTCATGTCATGTCATGTCATGTCGTGTGTTGTGTTGTTTTTTCTTGACATGTCATGTCTTGTCTTGTCTTGTCTTGTCTTGTCTTGTCATGTCTTGTCTTGTCTTGTCTTGTCTTGTCTTGTCTTGTCTTGTCTTGTCTTGTCTTGTCTTGTCTTGTCTTGTCTTGTCTTGTCTTGTCTTGTCTTGTCTTGTCTTGTCTTGTCTTGTCTTGTCTTGTCTTGTTTTGTCTTGTCTTGTCTTGTCTTGTTTTGTCTTGTCTTGTCTTGTTTTGTCTTGTCATGTCTTGTCTTGTCTTGTCTTGTCTTGTCTTGTTTTGTCTTGTCATGTCTTGTCTTGACTTGTCTTGTCTTGTCTTATCTTGTCTTGTCTTGTCTTGTCTTGTCTTGTCTTGTCTTGTCTTGTCTTGTCTTGTCTTGTCTTGTCATGTCGTGTGTTGTGTTGTTTTGTCTTGTCTTGTCTTCTCCTTGTCTTGTCATGTCATGTCGTGTGTTGTGTTGTTTTTTCTTGTCATGTCATGTCTTGTCTTGTCTTGTCTTGTCTTGTCTTGTCTTGTCTTGTCTTGTCTTGTCTTGTCTTGTCTTGTCTTGTCTTGTCTTGTCTTGTCTTGTCTTGTCTTGTCTTGTCTTGTCTTGTCTTGTCTTGTCTTGTCTTGTTTTGTCTTGTCTTGTCTTGTCTTGTCTTGTTTTGTCTTGTCTTGTCTTGTTTTGTCTTGTCATGTCTTGTCTTGTCTTGTCTTGTCTTGTCTTGTCTTGTTTTGTCTTGTCATGTCTTGTCTTGACTTGTCTTGTCTTGTCTTGTCTTATCTTGTCTTGTCTTGTCTTGTCTTGTCTTGTCTTGTCTTGTCTTGTCTTGTCTTGTCTTGTCTTGTCTTGTCTTGTCTTGTTTTGTCTTGTCTTGTCTTGTCTTGTTTTATGTTGTCTTGTCTTGTCTTGTCATGTAATGTCATGTCGTGTGTTGTGTTGTTTTGTCTTGTCTTGTCTTCTCCTTGTCTTGTCTTGTCATGTCGTGTGTTGTGTTGTTTTGTCTTGTCTTGTCTTATATTGTCTTGTCTTGTCTTGTGATGTCATGTCGTGTGTTGTGTTGTTTCGTCTTGTCTTGTTTTGTCTTGTCCTGTCTTGTCTTGTCATGTCATGTCATGTGTTGTGTTGTGTTGTTTTGTCTTGTCTTGTCTTGTCTTGTCTTGTCTTGTCTTGTCTTGTCTTGTCTTGCCTTATCTTGCCTTGTCTTGTCTTGTCTGGTCTGGTCTTGTCTTGTCTTGTCTTGTCTTGTCATGTCTTGTCTTGTCTTGTTTTGTCTTGTCTTGTATTGTCTTGTTTTCTCATGTAATGTCATGTCGTGTGTTGTGTTGTTTTGTCTTGTCTTGTGTTGTTTTGTCGTGTCATGTCTTGTCTTGTCTTGTCCTGTCCTGTCGTGTGTTGTGTTGTTTTGTCTTGTCTTGTCATGTCGTGTGTTGTGTTGTTTTGTCTTGTCATGTCTTATATTGTCTTGTCTTGTCTTGTCTTGTGATGTCATGTCGTGTGTTGCGTTGTGTTGTTTTGTCTTGACTTGTCATGTCATGTCATGTCGTGTCTTGTGTTGCTTTGTCTTGTCTTGTCATGTCGTGTGTTGTGTTGTATTGTCTTGTCATGTCTTATATTGTCTTGTCTTGTCTTGTCTTGTGATGTCATGTCGTGTGTTGTGTTGTTTTGTCTTGTATTGTCTTGTCATGTCATGTCATGTCGTGTCTTGTCTTGTTTTGTCTTGTCTTGTCTTGTCTTGTCTTGTCTTGTCTTGTCATGTCCTGTCATGTCACACGTGTGTTGTGTTGTTTTGTCTTGTCTTATTTTGTCTTGTCATGTCTTATCTTGTCTTGTCCTGTCCTGTCCTGTCTTGTCTTGTCATGTCATGTCATGTCATGTCATGTCGTGTGTTGTGTTGTCTTGTCTTGTTTTGTCATGTCTTATCTTGTCTTGTCTTGTCATCTCATGTCATGTGTTGTGTTGTGTTGTTTTGTCTTGTCTTGTCTTGTCATGTCTTGTCTTGTCATGTCTTATATTGTCTTGTCTTGTCCTGTCCTGTCGTGTGTTGTGTTGTTTTGTTTTGTCGTGTCTTGTCTTGTCTTGTCTTGTCTTGTCATGGCGTGTGTTGTGTTGTTTTGTCTTGTCTTGTATTGTCTTGTCTTGTCTTGTTTTGTCTTGTCTTGTCGTGTCATGCCATGTCATACGTGTGTTGTGTTGTTTTGTCTTGTCTTATTTTGTCTTGTCATGTCTTATCTTGTCTTGTCATGTCATGTCGTGTGTTGTGTTGTTTTGTCTTGTCTTGTCTTCTCCTTGTCTTGTCTAGTCTTGTCTTGTCTTGTCTTGTCTTGTCTTGTCTTGTCTTGTCTTGTCTTGTCTTGTCTTGTCTTGTCTTGTCTTGTCTTGTGTTGCTTTGTCTTGTATTGTCATGTCATGTGTTGCGTTGTGTTGTTTTGTCTTGTCTTGTCATGTCATGTCATGTCGTGTCTTGTGTTGCTTTGTCTTGTCTTGTCATGTCGTGTGTTGTGTTGTTTTGTCTTGTCTTGTTGTGTATTGTCATGTCTTATATTGTCTTATCTTGTCTTGTCATGTCATGTCATGTCATGTCGTGTGTTGTGTTGTTTTTTCTTGTCGTGTCTTGTCTTGTCTTGTCTTGTCTTGTCTTGTCATGTCTTGTCTTGTCTAGTCTTGTCTTGTCTTGTCTTGGCTTGTCTTGTCTTGTCTTGTCTTGTCTTGTCTTGTCTTGTCTTGTCTTGTCTTGTCTTGTCTTGTCTTGTCTTGTCTTGTCTTCTCTTGTCTTGTCTTGTCTTGTCTTGTCTTGTCTTGTCTTGTCTTGTCTTGTCTTGTCTTGTCTTGTCTTGTCTTGTCTTGTCTTGTCTTGTCTTGTCTTGTCTTGTCTTGTCTTGTCTTGTCTTGTCTTGTCTTGTCTTGTCTTGTCTTGTCTTATTTTGTCTTGTCTTGTCTTGTCTTGTCTTGTCTTATTTTGTCTTGTCCTGTCTTGTCTTGTCATGTCATGTCATGTGTTGTGTTGTGTTGTTTTGTCTTGTCTTGTCTTGTCTTGTCTTGTCTTGTCTTGTCTTGTCTTGCCTTATCTTGCCTTGTCTTGTCTTGTCTGGTCTGGTCTTGTCTTGTCTTCTCCTTGTCTTGTCTAGTCTTGTCTTGTCTTGTCTTGTCTTGTCTTGTCTTGTCATGTCGTGTGTTGTGTTGTTTTGTCTTGTCTTGTTTTGTCATGTAATGTCATGTCGTGTGTTATGTTGTTTTGTCTTGTCTTGTCTTCTCCTTGTCTTGTCTAGTCTTGTCTTGTCTTGTCTTGTCTTGTCTTGTTGTCTTGTCTTGTCTTGTCTTGTCTTGTCTTGTCTTGTCTTGTCTTGTCTTGTCTTGTCTTGTCTTGTCTTGTTGTCTTGTCTTGTCTTGTCTTGTCTTGTCTTGTCTTGTCTTGTCTTGTCTTGTCTTGTCTTGTCTTGCCATGTCTTATATTGTCTTGTCTTGTCTTGTCATGTCGTGTGTTGTGTTGTTTTGTCTTGTCTTGTTGTGTATTGTCATGTCTTATATTGTCTTGTCTTGTCTTGTCATGTCATGTCATGTCATGTCGTGTGTTGTGTTGTTTTGTCTTGTCTTGTATTCTCCTTGTCTTGTCTAGTCTTGTCTTGTCTTGTCTTGTCTTGTCTTGTATTGCTTTGTCTTGTCTTGTCAGGTCATGTGTTGCGTTGTGTTGTTTTGTCTTGTCTTGTCTTGTCTTGTCCTGTCCTGTCCTGTCTTGTCTTGTCTTAGCATGTCATGTCATGTCATGTCATGTCGTGTGTTGTGTTGTCTTGTCTTGCTTTGTCATGTCTTATCTTGTCTTGTCATGTCATGTCTTGTCTTGTCATGTCTTGTTTTGTCTTGTCTTATCTTGTCATGTCTTGTCTTGTCTTGTCTTGTCATGTCTTGTCTTGTCTTGTCATGTCTTATATTGTCTTGTCTTGTTTTGTCTTGTCTTATCTTGTTTTGTCTTGTGTTGCTTTGTCTTGTCTTGTCATGTCGTGTGTTTTGTTGTTTTGTCTTGTCTTGTTGTGTATTGTCATGTCTTTTATTGTATTGTCTTGTCTTGTCATGTCATGTAATGTCATGTCGTGTGTTATGTTGTTTTGTCTTGTCTTGTCTTCTCCTTGTCTTGTCATGTCTTGTCTTGTCTTGTCATGTCTTATATTGTCTTGTCTTGTCTTGTCATGTCGTGTGTTGTGTTGTTTTGTCTTGTCTTGTCATGTCATGTCATGTCGTGTCTTGTGTTGCTTTGTCTTGTCTTGTCATGTCGTGTGTTGTGTTGTTTTGTCTTGTCATGTCTCATATTGTCTTGTCTTGTTTTGTCTTGTCTTATCTTGTTTTGTCTTGTGTTGCTTTGTCTTGTCTTGTCATGTCGTGTGTTTTGTTGTTTTGTCTTGTATTGTTGTGTATTGTCATGTCTTTTATTGTATTGTCTTGTCTTGTCTTGTCATGTCATGTAATGTCATGTCGTGTGTTATGTTGTTTTGTCTTGTCTTGTCTTCTCCTTGTCTTGTCTTGTCTTGTCATGTCTTATATTGTCTTGTCTTGTCTTGTCATGTCGTGTGTTGTGTTGTTTTGTCTTGTCTTGTCATGTCATGTCATGTCGTGTCTTGTGTTGCTTTGTCTTGTCTTGTCATGTCATGTGTTGCGTTGTGTTGTTTTGTCTTGTCTTGTCATGTCATGTCATGTCGTGTCTTGTGTTGCTTTGTCTTTTCTTGTCATGTCGTGTGTTGTGTTGTTTTGTCTTGTCATGTCTCATATTGTCTTGTCTTGTCTTGTCTTGTGATGTCATGTCGTGTGTTGTGTTGTTTTGTCTTGTATTGTCTTGTCTTGTCTTGTCTTGTTTTGTCTTGTCTTGTCTTGTCTTGTCTTGTCTTGTCTTGTCTTGTCATGTCATGTCATGTCATACGTGTGTTGTGTTGTTTTGTCTTGTCTTACTTTGTCTTGTCATGTCTTATCTTGTCTTGTCCTGTCCTGTCCTGTCTTGTCTTGTCATGTCATGTCATGTCATGTCATGTCATGTCATGTCGTGTGTTGTGTTGTCTTGTCTTGTTTTGTCATGTCTTATCTTGTCTTGTCTTGTCATGTCATGTCATGTGTTGTGTTGTGTTGTTTTGTCTTGTCTTGTCTTGTCATGTCTTGTCTTTTCTTGTCTTGTCATGTCTTAAATTGTCTTGTCTTGTCTTGTCATGTCATGTAATGTCATGTCGTGTGTTATGTTGTTTTGTCTCGTCTTGTCTTCTCCTTGTCTTGTCTAGTCTTGTCTTGTCTTGTCTTGTCTTGTCTTGTCTTGTCTTGTCTTGTCTTGTCTTGTCTTGTCTTGTCTTGTCTTGTCTTGTCATGTCGTGTGTTGTGTTGTTTTGTCTTGTCTTGTTGTGTATTGTCATGTCTTATATTGTCTTGTCTTGTCTTGTCATGTCATGTCATGTCATGTCGTGTGTTGTGTTGTTTTGTCTTGTCTTGTATTCTCCTTGTCTTGTCTAGTCTTGTCTTGTCTTGTCTCGTCTTGTCTTGTGTTGCTTTGTCTTGTCTTGTCAGATCATGTGTTGCGTTGTGTTGTTTTGTCTTGTCTTGTCTTGTCTTGTCCTGTCCTGTCCTGTCTTGTCTTGTCTTAGCATGTCATGTCATGTCATGTCATGTCGTGTGTTGTGTTGTCTTGTCTTGCTTTGTCATGTCTTATCTTGTCTTGTCATGTCATGTCTTGTCTTGTCTTGTCTTGTCATGTCATGTAATGTCATGTCGTGTGTTATGTTGTTTTGTCTTGTCTTGTCTTCTCCTTGTCTTGTCTAGTCTTGTCTTGTCTTGTCTTGTCTTGTCTTGTCATGTCTTATATTGTCTTGTCTTGTCTTGTCATGTCGTGTGTTGTGTTGTTTTGTCTTGTCTTGTTGTGCATTGTCATGTCTTTTATTGTCTTGTCTTGTCTTGTCATGTCATGTAATGTCATGTCGTGTGTTATGTTGTTTTGTCTTGTCTTGTCTTCTCCTTGTCTTGTCTAGTCTTGTCTTGTCTTGTCTTGTCTTGTCTTGTCTTGTCTTGTCTTGTCTTGTCATGTCTTATATTGTCTTGTCTTGTCTTGTCATGTCGTGTGTTGTGTTGTTTTGTCTTGTCTTGTTGTGTATTGTCATGTCTTATATTGTCTTGTCTTGTCTTGTCATGTCATGTCATGTCATGTCGTGTGTTGTGTTGTTTTGTCTTGTCTTGTATTCTCCTTGTCTTGTCTAGTCTTGTCTTGTCTTGTCTTGTCTTGTCTTGTCTTGTCTTGTCTTGTCTTGTCTTGTCATGTCTTATATTGTCTTGTCTTGTCTTGTCATGTCGTGTGTTGTGTTGTTTTGTCTTGTCTTGTTGTGTATTGTCATGTCTTATATTGTCTTGTCTTGTCTTGTCATGTCATGTCATGTCATGTCGTGTGTTGTGTTGTTTTGTCTTGTCTTGTCTTCTCCTTGTCTTGTCTAGTCTTGTCTTGTCTTGTCTTGTCTTGTCTTGTCTTGTCTTGTCTTGTCTTGTCTTGTCTTGTCTTGTCTTGTCTTGTCTTGTCTTGTCTTGTCTTGTCTTGTCTTGTCTTGTCTTGTCTTGTGTTGCTTTGTCTTGTCTTGTCATGTCATGTGTTGCGTTATGTTGTTTTGTCTTGTCTTGTCATGTCATGTCATGTCGTGTCTTGTGTTGCTTTGTCTTGTCTTGTCATGTCGTGTGTTGTGTTGTTTTGTCTTGTCTTGTTGTGTATTGTCATGTCTTATATTGTCTTATCTTGTCTTGTCATGTCATGTCATGTCATGTCGTGTGTTGTGTTGTTTTTTCTTGTCGTGTCTTGTCTTGTCTCGTCTTGTCTTGTCATGTCTTGTCTAGTCTTGTCTTGTCTTGTCTTGTCTTGGCTTGTCTTGTCTTGTCTTGTCTTGTCTTGTCTTGTCTTGTCTTGTCTTGTCTTGTCTTGTCTTGTCTTGTCTTGTCTTGTCTTGTCTTCTCTTGTCTTGTCTTGTCTTGTCTTGTCTTGTCTTGTCTTGTCTTGTCTTGTCTTGTCTTGTCTTGTCTTGTCTTGTCTTGTCTTGTCTTGTCTTGTCTTGTCTTGTCTTGTCTTGTCTTGTCTTGTCTTGTCCTGTCTTGTCGTGTCTTGTCTTGTCTTGTCTTGTCTTGTCTTGTCTTGTCTTGTCTTATTTTGTCTTGTCTTGTCTTGTCTTGTCTTGTCTTATTTTGTTTTGTCCTGTCTTGTCTTGTCATGTCATGTCATGTGTTGTGTTGTGTTGTTTTGTCTTGTCTTGTCTTGTCTTGTCTTGTCTTGTCTTGTCTTGTCTTGTCTTGTCTTGTCTTGTCTTGTCTTGTCTTGCCTTATCTTGCCTTGTCTTGTCTTGTCTGGTCTGGTCTTGTCTTGTCTTCTCCTTGTCTTGTCTAGTCTTGTCTTGTCTTGTCTTGTCTTGTCTTGTCTTGTCATGTCGTGTGTTGTGTTGTTTTGTCTTGTCTTGTTTTGTCATGTAATGTCATGTCGTGTGTTATGTTGTTTTGTCTTGTCTTGTCTTGTCTTGTCTTGTCTTGTCTTGTCTTGTCTTGTCTTGTCTTGTCTTGTCTTGTTGTCTTGTCTTGTCTTGTCTTGTCTTGTCTTGTCTTGTCTTGTCTTGTCTTGTCTTGTCTTGTCTTGTCTTGTCTTGTTGTCTTGTCTTGTCTTGTCTTGTCTTGTCTTGTCTTGTCTTGTCTTGTCTTGTCTTGTCTTGTCTTGTCTTGTCTTGCCATGTCTTATATTGTCTTGTCTTGTCTTGTCATGTCGTGTGTTGTGTTGTTTTGTCTTGTCTTGTTGTGTATTGTCATGTCTTATATTGTCTTGTCTTGTCTTGTCATGTCATGTCATGTCATGTCGTGTGTTGTGTTGTTTTGTCTTGTCTTGTATTCTCCTTGTCTTGTCTAGTCTTGTCTTGTCTTGTCTTGTCTTGTCTTGTATTGCTTTGTCTTGTCTTGTCAGGTCATGTGTTGCGTTGTGTTGTTTTGTCTTGTCTTGTCTTGTCTTGTCTTGTCATGTCGTGTGTTGTGTTGTTTTGTCTTGTCTTGTTTTGTCATGTAATGTCATGTCGTGTGTTATGTTGTTTTGTCTTGTCTTGTCTTCTCCTTGTCTTGTCTAGTCTTGTCTTGTCTTGTCTTGTCTTGTCTTGTCTTGTCTTGTTGTCTTGTCTTGTCTTGTCTTGTCTTGTCTTGTCTTGTCTTGTCTTGTCTTGTCTTGTCTTGTTGTCTTGTCTTGTCTTGTCTTGTCTTGTCTTGTCTTGTCTTGTCTTGTCTTGTCTTGCCATGTCTTATATTGTCTTGTCTTGTCTTGTCATGTCGTGTGTTGTGTTGTTTTGTCTTGTCTTGTTGTGTATTGTCATGTCTTATATTGTCTTGTCTTGTCTTGTCATGTCATGTCATGTCATGTCGTGTGTTGTGTTGTTTTGTCTTGTCTTGTATTCTCCTTGTCTTGTCTAGTCTTGTCTTGTCTTGTCTTGTCTTGTATTGCTTTGTCTTGTCTTGTCAGGTCATGTGTTGCGTTGTGTTGTTTTGTCTTGTCTTGTCTTGTCTTGTCCTGTCCTGTCCTGTCTTGTCTTGTCTTAGCATGTCATGTCATGTCATGTCATGTCGTGTGTTGTGTTGTCTTGTCTTGCTTTGTCATGTCTTATCTTGTCTTGTCATGTCATGTCTTGTCTTGTCTTGTCTTGTTTTGTCTTGTCTTATCTTGTCATGTCTTGTCTTGTCTTGTCATGTCTTGTCTTGTCTTGTCATGTCTTATATTGTCTTGTCTTGTTTTGTCTTGTCTTATCTTGTTTTGTCTTGTGTTGCTTTGTCTTGTCTTGTCATGTCGTGTGTTTTGTTGTTTTGTCTTGTCTTGTTGTGTATTGTCATGTCTTTTATTGTATTGTCTTGTCTTGTCTTGTCATGTCATGTAATGTCATGTCGTGTGTTATGTTGTTTTGTCTTGTCTTGTCTTCTCCTTGTCTTGTCATGTCTTGTCTTGTCTTGTCATGTCTTATATTGTCTTGTCTTGTCTTGTCATGTCGTGTGTTGTGTTGTTTTGTCTTGTCTTGTCATGTCATGTCATGTCGTGTCTTGTGTTGCTTTGTCTTGTCTTGTCATGTCGTGTGTTGTGTTGTTTTGTCTTGTCATGTCTCATATTGTCTTGTCTTGTTTTGTCTTGTCTTATCTTGTTTTGTCTTGTGTTGCTTTGTCTTGTCTTGTCTTATTTTGTCTTGTCTTGTCTTGTCTTGTCAAGTCATGTCATGTCGTGTGTTGTGTTGTGTTGTCTTGTTTTGTCTTGCCATGTCATGTCATGTCTTGTCTTGTCTTGTCTTGTTTTGTCATGTCTTGTCTTGTCTTGTCTTGTTTTGTCTTGTCATGTCTTGTCTTGACTTGTCTTGTCTTGTCTTGTCTTGTTTTGTCTTGTCTTGTCTTGTCATGTCATGTAATGTCATGTCGTGTGTTATGTTGTTTTGTCTTGTCTTGTCTTCTCCTTGTCTTGTCTAGTCTTGTCTTGTCTTGTCTTGTCTTGTCTTGTCTTGTCTTGTCTTGTCTTGTCTTGTCTTGTCATGTCTTATATTGTCTTGTCTTGTCATGTCGTGTGTTGTGTTGTTTTGTCTTGTCTTGTTGTGTATTGTCATGTCTTATATTGTCTTGTCTTGTCTTGTCTTGTCTTGTCTTGTCTTGTCTTGTCTTATTTTGTCTTGTCTTGTCTTGTCTTGTCAAGTCATGTCATGTCGTGTGTTGTGTTGTGTTGTCTTGTTTTGTCTTGCCATGTCATGTCATGTCTTGTCTTGTCTTGTCTTGTTTTGTCATGTCTTGTCTTGTCTTGTCTTGTTTTGTCTTGTCATGTCTTGTCTTGACTTGTCTTGTCTTGTCTTGTCTTGTTTTGTCTTGTCTTGTCTTGTCTTGTTTTATGTTGTCTTGTCTTGTCTTGTCATGTAATGTCATGTCGTGTGTTGTGTTGTTTTGTCTTGTCTTGTCTGCTCCTTGTCTTGTCTTGTCATGTCGTGTGTTGTGTTGTTTTGTCTTGTCTTGTCTTATATTGTCTTGTCTTGTCTTGTGATGTCATGTCGTGTGTTGTGTTGTTTTGTCTTGTCTTGTTTTGTCTTGTCCTGTCTTGTCTTGTCATGTCATGTCATGTGTTGTGTTGTTTTGTCTTGTCTTGTCTTGTCTTGTCTTGTCTTGTCTTGTCTTGTCTTGTCTTGCCTTATCTTGCCTTGTCTTGTCTTGTCTGGTCTGATCTTGTCTTGTCTTCTCCTTGTCTTGTCTTGTCTTGTCTTGTCTTGTCATGTCGTGTGTTGTGTTGTTTTGTCTTGTCTTGTTTTGTCATGTAATGTCATGTCGTGTGTTGTGTTGTTTTGTCTTGTCTTGTCTTCTCCTTGTCTTGTCTAGTCTTGTCTTGTCTTGTCTTGTGTTGCTTTGTCTTGTCATGTCATGTCATACGTGTGTTGTGTTGTTTTGTCTTGTCTTGTTGTGTATTGTCATGTCTTTTATTGTCTTGTCTTGTCTTGTCATGTCATGTAATGTCATGTCGTGTGTTATGTTGTTTTGTCTTGTCTTGTCTTGTCTTGTCTTGTCTTGTCTTGTCTTGTCTTGTCTTGTCTTGTCTTGTCTTGTCTTGTCTTGTCTTGTCTTGTCTTGTCTTGTCTTGTCTTGTCTTGTCTTGTCTTGTCTTGTCTTGTCTTGTCTTGTCTTGTCTTGTCATGTCTTGTCATGTCTTATATTGTCTTGTCTTGTCTTGTCATGTCGTGTGTTGTGTTGTTTTGTCTTGTATTGTTGTGTATTGTCATGTCTTGCCTTGTCATGTCATGTCATGTCATGTCGTGTGTTGTGTTGTTTTGTCTTGTCTTGTATTCTCCTTGTCTTGTCTAGTCTTGTCTTGTCTTGTCTTGTCTTGTCTTGTCTTGTGTTGCTTTGTCTTGTCTTGTCAGGTCATGTGTTGCGTTGTGTTGTTTTGTCTTGTCTTGTCTTGTCTTGACCTGTCCTGTCCTGTCTTGTCTTGTCTTAGCATGTCATGTCATGTCATGTCATGTCGTGTGTTGTGTTGTCTTGTCTTGCTTTGTCATGTCTTATCTTGTCTTGTCATGTCATGTCTTGTCTTGTCTTGTCTTGTCTTGTCTTTTCTTGTCTTATCTTGTCATGTCTTGTCTTGTCTTGTCATGTCTTGTCTCGTCTTGTCATGTCTTATATTATCTTGTCTTGTTTTGTCTTGTCTTATCTTGTTTTGTCTTGTGTTGCTTTGTCTTGTCTTGTCATGTCGTGTGTTGTGTTGTTTTGTCTTGTCTTGTTGTGTATTGTCATGTCTTTTATTGTATTGTCTTGTCTTGTCTTGTCATGTCATGTAATGTCATGTCGTGTGTTATGTTGTTTTGTCTTGTCTTGTCTTCTCCTTGTCTTGTCTTGTCTTGTCTTGTCATGTCTTATATTGTCTTGTCTTGTCTTGTCATGTCGTGTGTTGTGTTGTTTTGTCTTGTCTTGTTGTGTATTGTCATGTCTTATATTGTCTTGTCTTGTCTTGTCATGTCATGTCATGTCATGTCGTGTGTTGTGTTGTTTTGTCTTGTCTTGTCTTCTCCTTGTCTTGTCTAGTCTTGTCTTGTCTTGTCTTGTCTTGTCCTGTCCTGTCGTGTGTTGTGTTGTTTTGTCTTGTCTTGTCTTGTCATGTCATGTCATGTCGTGTCTTGTGTTGCTTTGTCTTGTCTTGTCTTGTCATGTCGTGTGTTGTGTTGTTTTGTCTTGTCTTGTATTGTCTTGTCTTGTCTTGTTTTGTCTTGTCTTGTTTTGTCTTGTCTTGTCTTGTCTTGTCTTGTCATGTCATGCCCTGTCATACGTGTGTTGTGTTGTTTTGTCTTGTCTTGTCTTGTCTTGTCATGTCTTATCTTGTCTTGTCTTGTCTTGTCTTGTCTTGTCTTGTCATGTCGTGTGTTGTGTTGTTTTGTCTTGTCTTGTATTGTCTTGTCTTGTCTTGTTTTGTCTTGTCTTGTCTTGTCTTGTCTTGTCATGTCATGCCATGTCATACGTGTGTTGTGTTGTTTTGTCTTGTCTTGTCTTGTCTTGTCCTGTCCTGTCGTGTGTTGTGTTGTTTTGTCTTGTCTTGTGTTGTTTTGTCGTGTCATGTCTTGTCTTGTCTTGTCCTGTCCTGTCGTGTGTTGTGTTGTTTTGTCTTGTCTTGTCTTGTCATGTCATGTCATGTCGTGTCTTGTGTTGCTTTGTCTTGTATTGTCTTGTCTTGTCTTGTCATGTCTTGTCTTGTCTTGTCTTGTATTGTCTTTTCTTGTCTTGTCTTGTTTTGTCTTGTCTTGTCTTGTCTTGTCTTGTCATGTCATGCCATGTCATACGTGTGTTGTGTTGTTTTGTCTTGTCTTATTTTGTCTTGTCATGTCTTATCTTGTCTTGTCTTCTATTGTCATGTCTTATCTTGTCTTGTCATGTCATGTCATGTCTTGTCTTGTCTTGTCTTGTCTTGTTTTGTCTTGTCATGTCTTGTCTTGTCTTGTCTTGTTTTGTCTTGTCATGTCTTTACTTGTGATGTCATGTCATGACAAGACAGTCTTGTCTTGTCTTGTCTTGTCGTGTGTTGTGTTGTTTTGTCTTGTCTTGTTGTGTATTGTCATGTCTTATATTGTCTTGTCTTGTCTTGTCATGTCATGTCATGTCGTGTGTTGTGTTGTGTTGTCTTGTCTTATATTGTCTTGTCTTGTCTTGTCATGTCATGTCATGTCATGTCGTGTGTTGTGTTGTTTTGTCTTGTCTTGTCTTCTCCTTGTCTTGTCTAGTCTTGTCTTGTCTTGTCATGTCATGTCGTATGTTGTGTTGTTTTGTCTTGTGCTGCTTTGTCCTGTCTTGTCTTGTCTTGTCATGTCGTGTGTTGTGTTGTTTTGTCTTGTCTTGTTGTGTATTGTCATGTCTTATATTGTCTTGTCTTGTCTTGTCATGTCATGTCATGTCGTGTGTTGTGTTGTGTTGTCTTGTCTTATATTGTCTTGTCTTGTCTTGTCATGTCATGTCATGTCATGTCGTGTGTTGTGTTGTTTTGTCTTGTCTTGTCTTCTCCTTGTCTTGTCTAGTCTTGTCTTGTCTTGTCTTGTCTTGTCTTGTCTTGTCTTGTCTTGTCTTGTCTTGTCTTGTCTTGTCTTGTCTTGTCTTGTCTTGTCTTGTCTTGTCTTGTGTTGCTTTGTCTTGTCTTGTCATGTCATGTGTTGCGTTGTGTTGTTTTGTCTTGTCTTGTCATGTCATGTCATGTCGTGTCTTGTGTTGCTTTGTCTTGTCTTGTCATGTCGTGTGTTGTGTTGTTTTGTCTTGTCTTGTTGTGTATTGTCATGTCTTATATTGTCTTGTCTTGTCTTGTCTTGTCATGTCATGTCATGTCATGTCATGTCGTGTGTTGTGTTGTTTTTTCTTGTCATGTCATGTCTTGTCTTGTCTTGTCTTGTCTTGTCTTGTCATGTCTTGTCTTGTCTAGTCTTGTCTTGTCTTGTCTTGTCTTGTCTTGTCTTGTCTTGTCTTGTCTTGTCTTGTCTTGTCTTGTCTTGTCTTGTCTTGTCTTGTCTTGTCTTGTGTTGTGATGTCATGTCGTGTGTTGTGTTGTTTTGTCTTGTCTTGTCTTGTCTTGTCCTGTCCTGTCCTGTCCTGTCTTGTCTTGTCTTGTCTTGTCTTGTCTTGTCTCGTCTTGTCTTGTCTTGTCTTCTCCTGTCCTGACGTGTGTTGTGTTGTTTTGTCTTGTCTTGTTTTGTCTTGTCTTGTCTTGTCTTGTCCTGTCCTATCCTGTCCTGTCTTGTCTTGTCTTGTCTTGTCTTGTCTTGTCTCGTCTTGTCTTGTCTTGTCTTCTCCTGTCCTGACGTGTGTTGTGTTGTTTTGTCTTGTCTTGTTTTGTCTTGTCTTGCTTTGTCTTGTCATGTCTTATCTTGTCTTGTCTTGTCTTGTCCTGTCCTGTCGTGTGTTGTGTTGTTTTGTCTTGTCTTGTGTTGTTTTGTCGTGTCATGTCTTGTCTTGTCTTGTCCTGTCCTGTCGTGTGTTGTGTTGTTTTGTCTTGTCTTGTCTTGTCATGTCATGTCATGTCGTGTCTTGTGTTGCTTTGTCTTGTCTTGTCTTGTCTTGTCTTGTCTTGTCTTGTCTTGTCATGTCGTGTGTTGTGTTGTTTTGTCTTGTCTTGTATTGTCTTGTCTTGTCTTGTTTTGTCTTGTCTTGTCTTGTCTTGTCTTGTCGTGTCATGCCATGTCATACGTGTGTTGTGTTGTTTTGTCTTGTCTTATTTTGTCTTGTCATGTCTTATCTTGTCTTGTCTTGTCTTGTCTTGTCATGTCGTGTGTTGTGTTGTTTTGTCTTGTCTTGTATTGTCTTGTCTTGTCTTGTTTTGTCTTGTCTTGTCTTGTCTTGTCTTGTCATGTCATGCCATGTCATACGTGTGTTGTGTTGTTTTGTCTTGTCTTGTCTTGTCTTGTCCTGTCCTGTCGTGTGTTGTGTTGTTTTGTCTTGTCTTGTGTTGTTTTGTCGTGTCATGTCTTGTCTTGTCTTGTCCTGTCCTGTCGTGTGTTGTGTTGTTTTGTCTTGTCTTGTCTTGTCATGTCATGTCATGTCGTGTCTTGTGTTGCTTTGTCTTGTCTTGTCTTGTCTTGTCTTGTCATGTCTTGTCTTGTCTTGTCTTGTATTGTCTTGTCTTGTCTTGTCTTGTTTTGTCTTGTCTTGTCTTGTCTTGTCTTGTCTTGTCATGTCATGCCATGTCATACGTGTGTTGTGTTGTTTTGTATTGTCTTATTTTGTCTTGTCATGTCTTATCTTGTCTTGTCTTCTATTGTCTTGTCTTTTCTTGTCTTGTCTTGTCTTGTCTTGTCTTGTCTTGTCTTGTCTTGTCTTGTCTTGTCTTGTCCTGTCTTGCCTTGTCTTGACATGTCATGTCTTGTCATGTGTTGTGTTGTCTTGTCTTGTTTTGTCATGTCTTATCTTGTCTTGTCATGTCATGTCTTGTCTTGTCTTGTCTTGTCTTGTCTTGTCATGTCTTGTCTTGTCTTGTCTTGTCTTGTCTTGTCTTGTCTTGTCTTGTCTTGTCTTGTCTTGTCTTGTCTTGTCTTGTCTTGTCTTGTCTTGTCTTGTCTTGTCTTGTCTTGTCTTGTCATGTCGTATGTTGTGTTGTTTTGTCTTGTGTTGTTTTGTCTTGTGTTGCTTTGTCTTGTCTTGTCTTGTCATGTCGTGTGTTGTGTTGTTTTGTCTTGTCTTGTTGTGTATTGTCATGTCTTATATTGTCTTGTCTTGTCTTGTCATGTCATGTCATGTCGTGTGTTGTGTTGTCTTGTCTTGTTTTGTCTTGTCATGTCATGTCATGTCTTGTCTTGTCTTGTCTTGTCTTGTTTTGTCTTGTCATGTCTTGTCTTGTCTTGTCTTGTTTTGTCTTGTCATGTCTTTACTTGTGATGTCATGTCATGACAAGACAGTCTTGTCTTGTCTTGTCTTGTCGTGTGCTGTGTTGTTTTGTCTTGTCTTGTTGTGTATTGTCATGTCTTATATTGTCTTGTCTTGTCTTGTCATGTCATGTCATGTCGTGTGTTGTGTTGTGTTGTCTTGTCTTATATTGTCTTGTCTTGTCTTGTCATGTCATGTCATGTCATGTCGTGTGTTGTGTTGTTTTGTCTTGTCTTGTCTTCTCCTTGTCTTGTCTAGTCTTGTCTTGTCTTGTCATGTCATATCGTATGTTGTGTTGTTTTGTCTTGTGCTGCTTTGTCCTGTCTTGTCTTGTCTTGTCATGTCGTGTGTTGTGTTGTTTTGTCTTGTCTTGTTGTGTATTGTCATGTCTTATATTGTCTTGTCTTCTCTTGTCATGTCATGTCATGTCGTGTGTTGTGTTGTGTTGTGTTGTCTTATATTGTCTTGTCTTGTCTTGTCATGTCATGTCATGTCATGTCGTGTGTTTTGTTGTTTTGTCTTGTCTTGTCTTCTCCTTGTCTTGTCTAGTCTTGTCTTGTCTTGTCTTGTCTTGTCTTGTCTTGTCTTGTCTTGTCTTGTCTTGTCTTGTCTTGTCTTGTCTTGTCTTGTCTTGTCTTGTCTTGTCTTGTCTTGTCTTGTCTTGTCTTGTCTTGTCTTGTCTTGTCTTGTCTTGTCTTGTCTTGTCTTGTCTTGTCTTGTCTTGTCTTGTCTTGTCTTGTCTTGTCTTGTCTTGTCTTGTCTTGTCTTGTCTTGTCTTGTCTTGTCTTGTCTTGTCTTGTCTTGTCTTGTGTTGCTTTGTCTTGTCTTGTCATGTCATGTGTTGCGTTGTGTTGTTTTGTCTTGTCTTGTCATGTCATGTCATGTCGTGTCTTGTGTTGCTTTGTCTTGTCTTGTCATGTCGTGTGTTGTGTTGTTTTGTCTTGTCTTGTTGTGTATTGTCATGTCTTATATTGTCTTGTCTTGTCTTGTCTTGTCATGTCATGTCATGTCATGTCGTGTGTTGTGTTGTTTTTTCTTGTCATGTCATGTCTTGTCTTGTCTTGTCTTGTCTTGTCTTGTCTTGTCTTGTCTTGTTTTGTCTTGTCTTGCCTTGTCTTGTCTTGTCTTGTCTTGTCTTGTCTTGTCTTGTCTTGTCTTGTCTTGTCTTGTTTTGTCTTGTCTTGTCTTGTCTTGTTTTATGTTGTCTTGTCTTGTCTTGTCATGTAATGTCATGTCGTGTGTTGTGTTGTTTTGTCTTGTCTTGTCTTCTCCTTGTCTTGTCTTGTCATGTCGTGTGTTGTGTTGTTTTGTCTTGTCTTGTCTTATATTGTCTTGTCTTGTCTTGTGATGTCATGTCGTGTGTTGTGTTGTTTTGTCTTGTCTTGTTTTGTCTTGTCCTGTCTTGTCTTGTCATGTCATGTCATGTGTTGTGTTGTGTTGTTTTGTCTTGTCTTGTCTTGTCTTGTCTTGTCTTGTCTTGTCTTGCCTTATCTTGCCTTGTCTTGTCTTGTCTGGTCTGGTCTTGTCTTGTCTTGTCTTGTCTTGTCATGTCTTGTCTTGTCTTGTTTTGTCTTGTCTTGTATTGTCTTGTTTTCTCATGTAATGTCATGTCGTGTGTTGTGTTGTTTTGTCTTGTCTTGTGTTGTTTTGTCGTGTCATGTCTTGTCTTGTCTTGTCCTGTCCTGTCGTGTGTTGTGTTGTTTTGTCTTGTCTTGTCATGTCGTGTGTTGTGTTGTTTTGTCTTGTCATGTCTTATATTGTCTTGTCTTGTCTTGTCTTGTGATGTCATGTCGTGTGTTGCGTTGTGTTGTTTTGTCTTGTCTTGTCATGTCATGTCATGTCGTGTCTTGTGTTGCTTTGTCTTGTCTTGTCATGTCGTGTGTTGTGTTGTATTGTCTTGTCATGTCTTATATTGTCTTGTCTTGTCTTGTCTTGTGATGTCATGTCGTGTGTTGTGTTGTTTTGTCTTGTATTGTCTTGTCATGTCATGTCATGTTGTGTCTTGTCTTGTTTTGTCTTGTCTTGTCTTGTCTTGTCTTGTCTTGTCATGTCCTGTCATGTCACACGTGTGTTGTGTTGTTTTGTCTTGTCTTATTTTGTCTTGTCATGTCTTATCTTGTCTTGTCCTGTCCTGTCCTGTCTTGTCTTGTCATGTCATGTCATGTCATGTCATGTCGTGTGTTGTGTTGTCTTGTCTTGTTTTGTCATGTCTTATCTTGTCTTGTCTTGTCATCTCATGTCATGTGTTGTGTTGTGTTGTTTTGTCTTGTCTTGTCTTGTCATGTCTTGTCTTGTCTTGTCTTGTCATGTCTTATATTGTCTTGTCTTGTCCTGTCCTGTCGTGTGTTGTGTTGTTTTGTTTTGTCGTGTCTTGTCTTGTCTTGTCTTGTCTTGTCATGGCGTGTGTTGTGTTGTTTTGTCTTGTCTTGTATTGTCTTGTCTTGTCTTGTTTTGTCTTGTCTTGTCGTGTCATGCCATGTCATACGTGTGTTGTGTTGTTTTGTCTTGTCTTATTTTGTCTTGTCATGTCTTATCTTGTCTTGTCATGTCATGTCGTGTGTTGTGTTGTTTTGTCTTGTCTTGTCTTCTCCTTGTCTTGTCTAGTCTTGTCTTGTCTTGTCTTGTCTTGTCTTGTCTTGTCTTGTCTTGTCTTGTCTTGTCTTGTCTTGTCTTGTCTTGTCTTGTCTTGTCTTGTGTTGCTTTGTCTTGTCTTGTCATGTCATGTGTTGCGTTGTGTTGTTTTGTCTTGTCTTGTCATGTCATGTCATGTCGTGTCTTGTGTTGCTTTGTCTTGTCTTGTCATGTCGTGTGTTGTGTTGTTTTGTCTTGTCTTGTTGTGTATTGTCATGTCTTATATTGTCTTATCTTGTCTTGTCATGTCATGTCATGTCATGTCGTGTGTTGTGTTGTTTTTTCTTGTCGTGTCTTGTCTTGTCTTGTCTTGTCTTGTCTTGTCATGTCTTGTCTTGTCTAGTCTTGTCTTGTCTTGTCTTGGCTTGTCTTGTCTTGTCTTGTCTTGTCTTGTCTTGTCTTGTCTTGTCTTGTCTTGTCTTGTCTTGTCTTGTCTTGTCTTGTCTTGTCTTGTCTTCTCTTGTCTTGTCTTGTCTTGTCTTGTCTTGTCTTGTCTTGTCTTGTCTTGTCTTGTCTTGTCTTGTCTTGTCTTGTCTTGTCTTGTCTTGTCTTGTCTTGTCTTGTCTTGTCTTGTCTTGTCTTGTCTTGTCTTGTCTTGTCTTGTCTTGTCTTGTCTTGTCTTGTCTTGTCTTGTCTTGTCTTGTCTTGTCTTGTCTTGTCTTGTCTTGTCTTGTCTTGTCTTATTTTGTCTTGTCTTGTCTTGTCTTGTCTTGTCTTGTCTTATTTTGTCTTGTCCTGTCTTGTCTTGTCATGTCATGTCATGTGTTGTGTTGTGTTGTTTTGTCTTGTCTTGTCTTGTCTTGTCTTGTCTTGTCTTGTCTTGTCTTGTCTTGTCTTGCCTTATCTTGCCTTGTCTTGTCTTGTCTGGTCTGGTCTTGTCTTGTCTTCTCCTTGTCTTGTCTAGTCTTGTCTTGTCTTGTCTTGTCTTGTCTTGTCTTGTCATGTCGTGTGTTGTGTTGTTTTGTCTTGTCTTGTTTTGTCATGTAATGTCATGTCGTGTGTTATGTTGTTTTGTCTTGTCTTGTCTTCTCCTTGTCTTGTCTAGTCTTGTCTTGTCTTGTCTTGTTTTGTCTTGTCTTGTCTTGTTGTCTTGTCTTGTCTTGTCTTGTCTTGTCTTGTCTTGTCTTGTCTTGTCTTGTCTTGTTGTCTTGTCTTGTCTTGTCTTGTCTTGTCTTGTCTTGTCTTGTCTTGTCTTGTCTTGTCTTGCCATGTCTTATATTGTCTTGTCTTGTCTTGTCATGTCGTGTGTTGTGTTGTTTTGTCTTGTCTTGTTGTGTATTGTCATGTCTTATATTGTCTTGTCTTGTCTTGTCATATCATGTCATGTCATGTCGTGTGTTGTGTTGTTTTGTCTTGTCTTGTATTCTCCTTGTCTTGTCTAGTCTTGTCTTGTCTTGTCTTGTCTTGTCTTGTATTGCTTTGTCTTGTCTTGTCAGGTCATGTGTTGCGTTGTGTTGTTTTGTCTTGTCTTGTCTTGTCTTGTCCTGTCCTGTCCTGTCTTGTCTTGTCTTAGCATGTCATGTCATGTCATGTCATGTCGTGTGTTGTGTTGTCTTGTCTTGCTTTGTCATGTCTTATCTTGTCTTGTCATGTCATGTCTTGTCTTGTCTTGTCTTGTTTTGTCTTGTCTTATCTTGTCATGTCTTGTCTTGTCTTGTCATGTCTTGTCTTGTCTTGTCATGTCTTATATTGTCTTGTCTTGTTTTGTCTTGTCTTATCTTGTTTTGTCTTGTGTTGCTTTGTCTTGTCTTGTCATGTCGTGTGTTTTGTTGTTTTGTCTTGTCTTGTTGTGTATTGTCATGTCTTATATTGTCTTGTCTTGTCTTGTCTTGTCATGTCATGTCATGTCATGTCGTGTGTTGTGTTGTTTTTTCTTGTCATGTCATGTCTTGTCTTGTCTTGTCTTGTCTTGTCTTGTCATGTCTTGTCTTGTCTTGTCTTGTCTTGTCTTGTCTTGTCTTGTCTTGTCTTGTCTTGTCTTGTCTTGTCTTGTCTTGTCTTGTCTTGTCTTGTCTTGTCTTGTCTTGTCTTGTCTTGTCTTGTCTTGTCTTGTCTTGTTTTGTCTTGTCTTGTCTTGTCTTGTTTTGTCTTGTCTTGTCTTGTTTTGTCTTGTCATGTCTTGTCTTGTCTTGTCTTGTCTTGTCTTGTTTTGTCTTGTCATGTCTTGTCTTGACTTGTCTTGTCTTGTCTTATCTTGTCTTGTCTTGTCTTGTCTTGTCTTGTCTTGTCTTGTCTTGTCTTGTCTTGTCTTGTCTTGTCTTGTCTTGTCTTGTCATGTCGTGTGTTGTGTTGTTTTGTCTTGTCTTGTCTTCTCCTTGTCTTGTCATGTCATGTCGTGTGTTGTGTTGTTTTTTCTTGTCATGTCATGTCTTGTCTTGTCTTGTCTTGTCTTGTCTTGTCTTGTCTTGTCTTGTCTTGTCTTGTCTTGTCTTGTCTTGTCTTGTCTTGTCTTGTCTTGTCTTGTCTTGTCTTGTCTTGTCTTGTCTTGTCTTGTCTTGTCTTGTCTTGTTTTGTCTTGTCTTGTCTTGTCTTGTCTTGTTTTGTCTTGTCTTGTCTTGTTTTGTCTTGTCATGTCTTGTCTTGTCTTGTCTTGTCTTGTCTTGTCTTGTTTTGTCTTGTCATGTCTTGTCTTGACTTGTCTTGTCTTGTCTTGTCTTATCTTGTCTTGTCTTGTCTTGTCTTGTCTTGTCTTGTCTTGTCTTGTCTTGTCTTGTCTTGTCTTGTCTTGTCTTGTCTTGTCTTGTCTTGTCTTGTTTTGTCTTGTCTTGTCTTGTCTTGTTTTATGTTGTCTTGTCTTGTCTTGTCATGTAATGTCATGTCGTGTGTTGTGTTGTTTTGTCTTGTCTTGTCTTCTCCTTGTCTTGTCTTGTCATGTCGTGTGTTGTGTTGTTTTGTCTTGTCTTGTCTTATATTGTCTTGTCTTGTCTTGTGATGTCATGTCGTGTGTTGTGTTGTTTCGTCTTGTCTTGTTTTGTCTTGTCCTGTCTTGTCTTGTCATGTCATGTCATGTGTTGTGTTGTGTTGTTTTGTCTTGTCTTGTCTTGTCTTGTCTTGTCTTGTCTTGTCTTGTCTTGTCTTGCCTTATCTTGCCTTGTCTTGTCTTGTCTGGTCTGGTCTTGTCTTGTCTTGTCTTGTCTTGTCATGTCTTGTCTTGTCTTGTTTTGTCTTGTCTTGTATTGTCTTGTTTTCTCATGTAATGTCATGTCGTGTGTTGTGTTGTTTTGTCTTGTCTTGTCATGTCGTGTGTTGTGTTGTTTTGTCTTGTCATGTCTTATATTGTCTTGTCTTGTCTTGTCTTGTGATGTCATGTCGTGTGTTGCGTTGTGTTGTTTTGTCTTGACTTGTCATGTCATGTCATGTCGTGTCTTGTGTTGCTTTGTCTTGTCTTGTCATGTCGTGTGTTGTGTTGTATTGTCTTGTCATGTCTTATATTGTCTTGTCTTGTCTTGTCTTGTGATGTCATGTCGTGTGTTGTGTTGTTTTGTCTTGTATTGTCTTGTCATGTCATGTCATGTCGTGTCTTGTCTTGTTTTGTCTTGTCTTGTCTTGTCTTGTCTTGTCTTGTCTTGTCATGTCCTGTCATGTCACACGTGTGTTGTGTTGTTTTGTCTTGTCTTATTTTGTCTTGTCATGTCTTATCTTGTCTTGTCCTGTCCTGTCCTGTCTTGTCTTGTCATGTCATGTCATGTCATGTCATGTCGTGTGTTGTGTTGTCTTGTCTTGTTTTGTCATGTCTTATCTTGTCTTGTCTTGTCATCTCATGTCATGTGTTGTGTTGTGTTGTTTTGTCTTGTCTTGTCTTGTCATGTCTTGTCTTGTCATGTCTTATATTGTCTTGTCTTGTCCTGTCCTGTCGTGTGTTGTGTTGTTTTGTTTTGTCGTGTCTTGTCTTGTCTTGTCTTGTCTTGTCATGGCGTGTGTTGTGTTGTTTTGTCTTGTCTTGTATTGTCTTGTCTTGTCTTGTTTTGTCTTGTCTTGTCGTGTCATGCCATGTCATACGTGTGTTGTGTTGTTTTGTCTTGTCTTATTTTGTCTTGTCATGTCTTATCTTGTCTTGTCATGTCATGTCGTGTGTTGTGTTGTCTTGTCTTGTCTTGTCTTGTCTTGTCTTGTCTTGTCTTGTCTTGTCTTGTCTTGTCTTGTCTTGTGTTGCTTTGTCTTGTATTGTCATGTCATGTGTTGCGTTGTGTTGTTTTGTCTTGTCTTGTCATGTCATGTCATGTCGTGTCTTGTGTTGCTTTGTCTTGTCTTGTCATGTCGTGTGTTGTGTTGTTTTGTCTTGTCTTGTTGTGTATTGTCATGTCTTATATTGTCTTATCTTGTCTTGTCATGTCATGTCATGTCATGTCGTGTGTTGTGTTGTTTTTTCTTGTCGTGTCTTGTCTTGTCTTGTCTTGTCTTGTCTTGTCATGTCTTGTCTTGTCTAGTCTTGTCTTGTCTTGTCTTGGCTTGTCTTGTCTTGTCTTGTCTTGTCTTGTCTTGTCTTGTCTTGTCTTGTCTTGTCTTGTCTTGTCTTGTCTTGTCTTGTCTTGTCTTGTCTTCTCTTGTCTTGTCTTGTCTTGTCTTGTCTTGTCTTGTCTTGTCTTGTCTTGTCTTGTCTTGTCTTGTCTTGTCTTGTCTTGTCTTGTCTTGTCTTGTCTTGTCTTGTCTTGTCTTGTCTTGTCTTGTCTTGTCTTGTCTTGTCTTGTCTTGTCTTATTTTGTCTTGTCTTGTCTTGTCTTGTCTTGTCTTATTTTGTCTTGTCCTGTCTTGTCTTGTCATGTCATGTCATGTGTTGTGTTGTGTTGTTTTGTCTTGTCTTGTCTTGTCTTGTCTTGTCTTGTCTTGTCTTGTCTTGCCTTATCTTGCCTTGTCTTGTCTTGTCTGGTCTGGTCTTGTCTTGTCTTCTCCTTGTCTTGTCTAGTCTTGTCTTGTCTTGTCTTGTCTTGTCTTGTCTTGTCATGTCGTGTGTTGTGTTGTTTTGTCTTGTCTTGTTTTGTCATGTAATGTCATGTCGTGTGTTATGTTGTTTTGTCTTGTCTTGTCTTCTCCTTGTCTTGTCTAGTCTTGTCTTGTCTTGTCTTGTCTTGTCTTGTCTTGTCTTGTCTTGTCTTGTCTTGTCTTGTCTTGTCTTGTTGTCTTGTCTTGTCTTGTCTTGTCTTGTCTTGTCTTGTCTTGTCTTGTCTTGTCTTGTCTTGCCATGTCTTATATTGTCTTGTCTTGTCTTGTCATGTCGTGTGTTGTGTTGTTTTGTCTTGTCTTGTTGTGTATTGTCATGTCTTATATTGTCTTGTCTTGTCTTGTCATGTCATGTCATGTCATGTCGTGTGTTGTGTTGTTTTGTCTTGTCTTGTATTCTCCTTGTCTTGTCTAGTCTTGTCTTGTCTTGTCTTGTCTTGTCTTGTATTGCTTTGTCTTGTCTTGTCAGGTCATGTGTTGCGTTGTGTTGTTTTGTCTTGTCTTGTCTTGTCTTGTCCTGTCCTGTCCTGTCTTGTCTTGTCTTAGCATGTCATGTCATGTCATGTCATGTCGTGTGTTGTGTTGTCTTGTCTTGCTTTGTCATGTCTTATCTTGTCTTGTCATGTCATGTCTTGTCTTGTCTTGTCTTGTTTTGTCTTGTCTTATCTTGTCATGTCTTGTCTTGTCTTGTCTTGTCATGTCTTGTCTTGTCTTGTCATGTCTTATATTGTCTTGTCTTGTTTTGTCTTGTCTTATCTTGTTTTGTCTTGTGTTGCTTTGTCTTGTCTTGTCATGTCGTGTGTTTTGTTGTTTTGTCTTGTCTTGTTGTGTATTGTCATGTCTTTTATTGTATTGTCTTGTCTTGTCATGTCATGTAATGTCATGTCGTGTGTTATGTTGTTTTGTCTTGTCTTGTCTTCTCCTTGTCTTGTCATGTCTTGTCTTGTCTTGTCATGTCTTATATTGTCTTGTCTTGTCTTGTCATGTCGTGTGTTGTGTTGTTTTGTCTTGTCTTGTCATGTCATGTCATGTCGTGTCTTGTGTTGCTTTGTCTTGTCTTGTCATGTCGTGTGTTGTGTTGTTTTGTCTTGTCATGTCTCATATTGTCTTGTCTTGTTTTGTCTTGTCTTATCTTGTTTTGTCTTGTGTTGCTTTGTCTTGTCTTGTCATGTCGTGTGTTTTGTTGTTTTGTCTTGTATTGTTGTGTATTGTCATGTCTTTTATTGTATTGTCTTGTCTTGTCTTGTCATGTCATGTAATGTCATGTCGTGTGTTATGTTGTTTTGTCTTGTCTTGTCTTCTCCTTGTCTTGTCTTGTCTTGTCATGTCTTATATTGTCTTGTCTTGTCTTGTCATGTCGTGTGTTGTGTTGTTTTGTCTTGTCTTGTCATGTCATGTCATGTCGTGTCTTGTGTTGCTTTGTCTTGTCTTGTCATGTCATGTGTTGCGTTGTGTTGTTTTGTCTTGTCTTGTCATGTCATGTCATGTCGTGTCTTGTGTTGCTTTGTCTTTTCTTGTCATGTCGTGTGTTGTGTTGTTTTGTCTTGTCATGTCTCATATTGTCTTGTCTTGTCTTGTCTTGTGATGTCATGTCGTGTGTTGTGTTGTTTTGTCTTGTATTGTCTTGTCTTGTCTTGTCTTGTTTTGTCTTGTCTTGTCTTGTCTTGTCTTGTCTTGTCTTGTCTTGTCATGTCATGTCATGTCATACGTGTGTTGTGTTGTTTTGTCTTGTCTTACTTTGTCTTGTCATGTCTTATCTTGTCTTGTCCTGTCCTGTCCTGTCTTGTCTTGTCATGTCATGTCATGTCATGTCATGTCATGTCATGTCGTGTGTTGTGTTGTCTTGTCTTGTTTTGTCATGTCTTATCTTGTCTTGTCTTGTCATGTCATGTCATGTGTTGTGTTGTGTTGTTTTGTCTTGTCTTGTCTTGTCATGTCTTGTCTTTTCTTGTCTTGTCATGTCTTAAATTGTCTTGTCTTGTCTTGTCATGTCATGTAATGTCATGTCGTGTGTTATGTTGTTTTGTCTTGTCTTGTCTTCTCCTTGTCTTGTCTAGTCTTGTCTTGTCTTGTCTTGTCTTGTCTTGTCTTGTCTTGTCTTGTCTTGTCTTGTCTTGTCTTGTCTTGTCTTGTCTTGTCTTGTCTTGTCATGTCGTGTGTTGTGTTGTTTTGTCTTGTCTTGTTGTGTATTGTCATGTCTTATATTGTCTTGTCTTGTCTTGTCATGTCATGTCATGTCATGTCGTGTGTTGTGTTGTTTTGTCTTGTCTTGTATTCTCCTTGTCTTGTCTAGTCTTGTCTTGTCTTGTCTCGTCTTGTCTTGTGTTGCTTTGTCTTGTCTTGTCAGATCATGTGTTGCGTTGTGTTGTTTTGTCTTGTCTTGTCTTGTCTTGTCCTGTCCTGTCCTGTCTTGTCTTGTCTTAGCATGTCATGTCATGTCATGTCATGTCGTGTGTTGTGTTGTCTTGTCTTGCTTTGTCATGTCTTATCTTGTCTTGTCATGTCATGTCTTGTCTTGTCTTGTCTTGTCATGTCATGTAATGTCATGTCGTGTGTTATGTTGTTTTGTCTTGTCTTGTCTTCTCCTTGTCTTGTCTAGTCTTGTCTTGTCTTGTCTTGTCTTGTCTTGTCATGTCTTATATTGTCTTGTCTTGTCTTGTCATGTCGTGTGTTGTGTTGTTTTGTCTTGTCTTGTTGTGCATTGTCATGTCTTTTATTGTCTTGTCTTGTCTTGTCATGTCATGTAATGTCATGTCGTGTGTTATGTTGTTTTGTCTTGTCTTGTCTTCTCCTTGTCTTGTCTAGTCTTGTCTTGTCTTGTCTTGTCTTGTCTTGTCTTGTCTTGTCTTGTCTTGTCTTGTCTTGTCATGTCTTATATTGTCTTGTCTTGTCTTGTCATGTCGTGTGTTGTGTTGTTTTGTCTTGTCTTGTTGTGTATTGTCATGTCTTATATTGTCTTGTCTTGTCTTGTCATGTCATGTCATGTCATGTCGTGTGTTGTGTTGTTTTGTCTTGTCTTGTATTCTCCTTGTCTTGTCTAGTCTTGTCTTGTCTTGTCTTGTCTTGTCTTGTCTTGTCTTGTCTTGTCTTGTCTTGTCTTGTCTTGTCTTGTCTTGTCTTGTCATGTCTTATATTGTCTTGTCTTGTCTTGTCATGTCGTGTGTTGTGTTGTTTTGTCTTGTCTTGTTGTGTATTGTCATGTCTTATATTGTCTTGTCTTGTCTTGTCATGTCATGTCATGTCATGTCGTGTGTTGTGTTGTTTTGTCTTGTCTTGTCTTCTCCTTGTCTTGTCTAGTCTTGTCTTGTCTTGTCTTGTCTTGTCTTGTCTTGTCTTGTCTTGTCTTGTCTTGTCTTGTCTTGTCTTGTCTTGTCTTGTCTTGTCTTGTCTTGTCTTGTCTTGTGTTGCTTTGTCTTGTCTTGTCATGTCATGTGTTGCGTTATGTTGTTTTGTCTTGTCTTGTCATGTCATGTCATGTCGTGTCTTGTGTTGCTTTGTCTTGTCTTGTCATGTCGTGTGTTGTGTTGTTTTGTCTTGTCTTGTTGTGTATTGTCATGTCTTATATTGTCTTATCTTGTCTTGTCATGTCATGTCATGTCATGTCGTGTGTTGTGTTGTTTTTTCTTGTCGTGTCTTGTCTTGTCTCGTCTTGTCTTGTCATGTCTTGTCTAGTCTTGTCTTGTCTTGTCTTGTCTTGGCTTGTCTTGTCTTGTCTTGTCTTGTCTTGTCTTGTCTTGTCTTGTCTTGTCTTGTCTTGTCTTGTCTTGTCTTGTCTTGTCTTGTCTTCTCTTGTCTTGTCTTGTCTTGTCTTGTCTTGTCTTGTCTTGTCTTGTCTTGTCTTGTCTTGTCTTGTCTTGTCTTGTCTTGTCTTGTCTTGTCTTGTCTTGTCTTGTCTTGTCTTGTCTTGTCTTGTCCTGTCTTGTCTTGTCTTGTCTTGTCTTGTCTTGTCTTGTCTTGTCTTGTCTTGTCTTATTTTGTCTTGTCTTGTCTTGTCTTGTCTTGTCTTATTTTGTTTTGTCCTGTCTTGTCTTGTCATGTCATGTCATGTGTTGTGTTGTGTTGTTTTGTCTTGTCTTGTCTTGTCTTGTCTTGTCTTGTCTTGTCTTGTCTTGTCTTGTCTTGTCTTGTCTTGTCTTGTCTTGCCTTATCTTGCCTTGTCTTGTCTTGTCTGGTCTGGTCTTGTCTTGTCTTCTCCTTGTCTTGTCTAGTCTTGTCTTGTCTTGTCTTGTCTTGTCTTGTCTTGTCATGTCGTGTGTTGTGTTGTTTTGTCTTGTCTTGTTTTGTCATGTAATGTCATGTCGTGTGTTATGTTGTTTTGTCTTGTCTTGTCTTGTCTTGTCTTGTCTTGTCTTGTCTTGTCTTGTCTTGTCTTGTCTTGTTGTCTTGTCTTGTCTTGTCTTGTCTTGTCTTGTCTTGTCTTGTCTTGTCTTGTCTTGTCTTGTCTTGTCTTGTCTTGTTGTCTTGTCTTGTCTTGTCTTGTCTTGTCTTGTCTTGTCTTGTCTTGTCTTGTCTTGTCTTGCCATGTCTTATATTGTCTTGTCTTGTCTTGTCATGTCGTGTGTTGTGTTGTTTTGTCTTGTCTTGTTGTGTATTGTCATGTCTTATATTGTCTTGTCTTGTCTTGTCATGTCATGTCATGTCATGTCGTGTGTTGTGTTGTTTTGTCTTGTCTTGTATTCTCCTTGTCTTGTCTAGTCTTGTCTTGTCTTGTCTTGTCTTGTCTTGTATTGCTTTGTCTTGTCTTGTCAGGTCATGTGTTGCGTTGTGTTGTTTTGTCTTGTCTTGTCTTGTCTTGTCTTGTCATGTCTTGTGTTGTGTTGTTTTGTCTTGTCTTGTTTTGTCATGTAATGTCATGTCGTGTGTTATGTTGTTTTGTCTTGTCTTGTCTTCTCCTTGTCTTGTCTAGTCTTGTCTTGTCTTGTCTTGTCTTGTCTTGTCTTGTCTTGTTGTCTTGTCTTGTCTTGTCTTGTCTTGTCTTGTCTTGTCTTGTCTTGTCTTGTCTTGTCTTGTTGTCTTGTCTTGTCTTGTCTTGTCTTGTCTTGTCTTGTCTTGTCTTGTCTTGTCTTGCCATGTCTTATATTGTCTTGTCTTGTCTTGTCATGTCGTGTGTTGTGTTGTTTTGTCTTGTCTTGTTGTGTATTGTCATGTCTTATATTGTCTTGTCTTGTCTTGTCATGTCATGTCATGTCATGTCGTGTGTTGTGTTGTTTTGTCTTGTCTTGTATTCTCCTTGTCTTGTCTAGTCTTGTCTTGTCTTGTCTTGTCTTGTATTGCTTTGTCTTGTCTTGTCAGGTCATGTGTTGCGTTGTGTTGTTTTGTCTTGTCTTGTCTTGTCTTGTCCTGTCCTGTCCTGTCTTGTCTTGTCTTAGCATGTCATGTCATGTCATGTCATGTCGTGTGTTGTGTTGTCTTGTCTTGCTTTGTCATGTCTTATCTTGTCTTGTCATGTCATGTCTTGTCTTGTCTTGTCTTGTTTTGTCTTGTCTTATCTTGTCATGTCTTGTCTTGTCTTGTCATGTCTTGTCTTGTCTTGTCATGTCTTATATTGTCTTGTCTTGTTTTGTCTTGTCTTATCTTGTTTTGTCTTGTGTTGCTTTGTCTTGTCTTGTCATGTCGTGTGTTTTGTTGTTTTGTCTTGTCTTGTTGTGTATTGTCATGTCTTTTATTGTATTGTCTTGTCTTGTCATGTCATGTAATGTCATGTCGTGTGTTATGTTGTTTTGTCTTGTCTTGTCTTCTCCTTGTCTTGTCATGTCTTGTCTTGTCTTGTCATGTCTTATATTGTCTTGTCTTGTCTTGTCATGTCGTGTGTTGTGTTGTTTTGTCTTGTCTTGTCATGTCATGTCATGTCGTGTCTTGTGTTGCTTTGTCTTGTCTTGTCATGTCGTGTGTTGTGTTGTTTTGTCTTGTCATGTCTCATATTGTCTTGTCTTGTTTTGTCTTGTCTTATCTTGTTTTGTCTTGTGTTGCTTTGTCTTGTCTTGTCATGTCGTGTGTTTTGTTGTTTTGTCTTGTCTTGTTGTGTATTGTCATGTCTTTTATTGTATTGTCTTGTCTTGTCTTGTCATGTCATGTAATGTCATGTCGTGTGTTATGTTCTTTTGTCTTGTCTTGTCTTCTCCTTGTCTTGTCTTGTCTTGTCTTGTCATGTCTTATATTGTCTTGTCTTGTCTTGTCATGTCGTGTGTTGTGTTGTTTTGTCTTGTCTTGTCATGTCATGTCATGTCGTGTCTTGTGTTGCTTTGTCTTGTCTTGTCATGTCATGTGTTGCGTTGTGTTGTTTTGTCTTGTCTTGTCATGTCATGTCATGTCGTGTCTTGTGTTGCTTTGTCTTGTCTTGTCATGTCGTGTGTTGTGTTGTTTTGTCTTGTCATGTCGCATATTGTCTTGTCTTGTCTTGTCTTGTGATGTCATGTCGTGTGTTGTGTTGTTTTGTCTTGTATTGTCTTGTCTTGTCTTGTCTTGTTTTGTCTTGTCTTGTCTTGTCTTGTCTTGTCTTGTCTTGTCTTGTCTTGTCATGTCATGTCATGTCATACGTGTGTTGTGTTGTTTTGTCTTGTCTTACTTTGTCTTGTCATGTCTTATCTTGTCTTGTCCTGTCCTGTCCTGTCTTGTCTTGTCATGTCATGTCATGTCATGTCATGTCATGTCATGTCGTGTGTTGTGTTGTCTTGTCTTGTTTTGTCATGTCTTATCTTGTCTTGTCTTGTCATGTCATGTCATGTGTTGTGTTGTGTTGTTTTGTCTTGTCTTGTCTTGTCATGTCTTGTCTTTTCTTGTCTTGTCATGTCTTAAATTGTCTTGTCTTGTCTTGTCATGTCATGTAATGTCATGTCGTGTGTTATGTTGTTTTGTCTTGTCTTGTCTTCTCCTTGTCTTGTCTAGTCTGGTCTTGTCTTGTCTTGTCTTGTCTTGTCTTGTCTTGTCTTGTCTTGTCTTGTCTTGTCTTGCCTTGTCTTGTCTTGTCTTGTCTTGTCTTGTCTTGTCTTGTCATGTCGTGTGTTGTGTTGTTTTGTCTTGTCTTGTTGTGTATTGTCATGTCTTATATTGTCTTGTCTTGTCTTGTCATGTCATGTCATGTCATGTCGTGTGTTGTGTTGTTTTGTCTTGTCTTGTATTCTCCTTGTCTTGTCTAGTCTTGTCTTGTCTTGTCTTGTCTTGTCTTGTGTTGCTTTGTCTTGTCTTGTCAGGTCATGTGTTGCGTTGTGTTGTTTTGTCTTGTCTTGTCTTGTCTTGTCCTGTCCTGTCCTGTCTTGTCTTGTCTTAGCATGTCATGTCATGTCATGTCATGTCGTGTGTTGTGTTGTCTTGTCTTGCTTTGTCATGTCTTATCTTGTCTTGTCATGTCATGTCTTGTCTTGTCTTGTCTTGTCATGTCATGTAATGTCATGTCGTGTGTTATGCTGTTTTGTCTTGTCTTGTCTTCTCCTTGTCTTGTCTAGTCTTGTCTTGTCTTGTCTTGTCTTGTCTTGTCATGTCTTATATTGTCTTGTCTTGTCTTGTCATGTCGTGTGTTGTGTTGTTTTGTCTTGTCTTGTTGTGCATTGTCATGTCTTTTATTGTCTTGTCTTGTCTTGTCATGTCATGTAATGTCATGTCGTGTGTTATGTTGTTTTGTCTTGTCTTGTCTTCTCCTTGTCTTGTCTAGTCTTGTCTTGTCTTGTCTTGTCTTGTCTTGTCTTGTCTTGTCTTGTCTTGTCTTGTCATGTCTTATATTGTCTTGTCTTGTCTTGTCATGTCGTGTGTTGTGTTGTTTTGTCTTGTCTTGTTGTGTATTGTCATGTCTTATATTGTCTTGTCTTGTCTTGTCATGTCATGTCATGTCATGTCGTGTGTTGTGTTGTTTTGTCTTGTCTTGTATTCTCCTTGTCTTGTCTTGTCTTGTCTTGTCTTGTGTTGCTTTGTCTTGTCTTGTCAGGTCATGTGTTGCGTTGTGTTGTTTTGTCTTGTCTTGTCTTGTCTTGCTTTGTCATGTCTTATCTTGTCTTGTCATGTCATGTCTTGTCTTGTCTTGTCTTGTTTTGTCTTGTCTTATCTTGTCATGTCTTGTCTTGTCTTGTCATGTCTTGTCTTGTCTTGTCATGTCTTATATTGTCTTGTCTTGTTTTGTCTTGTCTTATCTTGTTTTGTCTTGTGTTGCTTTGTCTTGTCTTGTCATGTCGTGTGTTGTGTTGTTTTGTCTTGTCTTGTTGTGTATTGTCATGTCTTTTATTGTATTGTCTTGTCTTGTCTTGTCATGTCATGTAATGTCATGTCGTGTGTTATGTTGTTTTGTCTTGTCTTGTCTTCTCCTTGTCTTGTCTTGTCTTGTCTTGTCATGTCTTATATTGTCTTGTCTTGTCTTGTCATGTCGTGTGTTGTGTTGTTTTGTCTTGTCTTGTTGTGTATTGTCATGTCTTATATTGTCTTGTCTTGTCTTGTCATGTCATGTCATGTCATGTCGTGTGTTGTGTTGTTTTGTCTTGTCTTGTCTTCTGCTTGTCTTGTCTAGTCTTGTCTTGTCTTGTCTTGTCTTGTCTTGTCTTGTCTTGTCTTGTCTTGTCTTGTCTTGTCTTGTCTTGTCTTGTCTTGTCTTGTCTTGTCTTGTCTTGTCTTGTCTTGTCTTGTGTTGCTTTGTCTTGTCTTGTCATGTCATGTGTTGCGTTGTGTTGTTTTGTCTTGTCTTGTCATGTCATGTCATGTCGTGTCTTGTGTTGCTTTGTCTTGTCTTGTCATGTCGTGTGTTGTGTTGTTTTGTCTTGTCATGTCTTATATTGTCTTGTCTTGTCTTGTCTTGTGATGTCATGTCGTGTGTTGTGTTGTTTTGTCTTGTATTGTCTTGTCTTGTCTTGTCTTGTTTTGTCTTGTCTTGTCTTGTCTTGTCATGTCATGTCATGTCATACGTGTGTTGTGTTGTTTTGTCTTGTCTTACTTTGTCTTGTCCTGTCCTGTCTTGTCTTGTCATGTCATGTCATGTCATGTCATGTCATGTCATGTCATGTCGTGTGTTGTGTTGTCTTGTCTTGTTTTGTCATGTCTTATCTTGTCTTGTCTTGTCATGTCATGTCATGTGTTGTGTTGTGTTGTTTTGTCTTGTCTTGTCTTGTCATGTCTTGTCTTTTCTTGTCTTGTCTTGTCTTAAAATGTCTTGTCTTGTCTTGTGTTGTGATGTCATGTCGTGTGTTGTGTTGTTTTGTCTTGTCTTGTCTTGTCTTGTCCTGTCCTGTCCTGTCCTGTCTTGTCTTGTCTTGTCTTGTCTTGTCTTGTCTCGTCTTGTCTTGTCTTGTCTTCTCCTGTCCTGACGTGTGTTGTGTTGTTTTGTCTTGTCTTGTTTTGTCTTGTCTTGCTTTGTCTTGTCATGTCTTATCTTGTCTTGTCTTGTCTTGTCCTGTCCTGTCGTGTGTTTTGTGTTGTTTTGTCTTGTCTTGTGTTGTTTTGTCGTGTCATGTCTTGTCTTGTCTTGTCCTGTCCTGTCGTGTGTTGTGTTGTTTTGTCTTGTCTTGTCTTGTCATGTCATGTCATGTCGAGTCTTGTGTTGCTTTGTCTTGTCTTGTCTTGTCTTGTCTTCTCATGTCGTGTGTTGTGTTGTTTTGTCTTGTCTTGTATTGTCTTGTCTTGTCTTGTCTTGTTTTGTCTTGTCTTGTCTTGTCTTGTCTTGTCTTGTCGTATCATGCCATGTCATACGTGTGTTGTGTTGTTTTGTCTTGTCTTATTTTGTCTTGTCATGTCTTATCTTGTCTTGTCTTGTCATGTCGTGTGTTGTGTTGTTTTGTCTTGTCTTGTATTGTCTTGTCTTGTCTTGTCTTGTTTTGTCTTGTCTTGTCTTGTCTTGTCTTGTCATGTCATGCCATGTCATACGTGTGTTGTGTTGTTTTGTCTTGTCTTGTCTTGTCTTGTCCTGTCCTGTCGTGTGTTGTGTTGTTTTGTCTTGTCTTGTGTTGTTTTGTCGTGTCATGTCTTGTCTTGTCTTGTCCTGTCCTGTCGTGTGTTGTGTTGTTTTGTCTTGTCTTGTCTTGTCATGTCATGTCATGTCGTGTCTTGTGTTGCTTTGTCTTGTCATGTCTTGTCTAGTCTTGTCTTGTCTTGTCTTGTCTTGTCTTGTCTTGTCTTGTCTTGTCTTGTTTTGCCTTGTCTTGTCTTGTCTTGTCTTGTCATGTCATGCCATGTCATACGTGTGTTGTGTTGTTTTGTCTTGTCTTATTTTGTCTTGTCATGTCTAATCTTGTCTTGTCTTCTATTGTCTTGTCTTTTCTTGTCTTGTCTTGTCTTGTCTTGTCTTGTCTTGTCTTGTCTTGTCTTGTCTTGTCTTGTCTTGTCTTGTCTTGTCTTGTCCTGTCTTGTCTTGTCTTGGCATGTCATGTCTTGTCATGTCGTGTGTTGTGTTGTCTTGTCTTGTTTTGTCATGTCTTATCTTGTCTTGTCATGTCATGTCTTGTCCTGTCTTGTCTTGTCTTGTCTTGTCTTGTCTTGTCTTGTCATGTCTTGTCTTGTCTTGTCTTGTCTTGTCTTGTCTTGTCTTGTCTTGTCTTGTCTTGTCTTGTCTTGTCTTGTCTTGTCATGTCGTATGTTGTGTTGTTTTGTCTTGTGTTGCTTTGTCTTGTCTTGTCTTGTCATGTCGTGTGTTGTGTTGTTTTGTCTTGTCTTGTTGTGTATTGTCATGTCTTATATTGTCTTGTCTTGTCTTGTCATGTCATGTCATGTCGTGTGTTGTGTTGTCTTGTCTTGTTTTGTCTTGTCATGTCATGTCATGTCTTGTCTTGTCTTGTCTTGTCTTGTTTTGTCTTGTCATGTCTTGTCTTGTCTTGTCTTGTTTTGTCTTGTCATGTCTTTACTTGTGATGTCATGTCGTGTGTTGTGTTGTTTTGTCTTGTCTTGTTTTGTCTTGTCCTGCCTTGTCTTGTCATGTCATGTCATGTGTTGTGTTGTGTTGTTTTGTCTTGTCTTGTCTTGTCTTGTCTTGTCTTGTCTTGTCTTGTCTTGCCTTATCTTGCCTTGTCTTGTCTTGTCTGGTCTTGTCTTGTCTTGTCTTGTCTTGTCTTGTCTTGTCTTGTCTTGTCTTGTCATGTCTTGTCATGTCTTGTCTTGTCTTGTCTTGTCATGTCATGTCGTGTCTTGTGTTGCTTTGTCTTGTCTTGTCTTGTCTTGTCTTGTCTTGTCTTGTCTTGTCTTGTCTTGTCTTGTCTTGTCTTGTCTTGTTTTGTCTTGTCTTGTCTTGTCTTGTCTTGTCTTGTTTTGTCTTGTCTTGTCTTGTCTTGTCTTGTCTTGTCTTGTCTTGTCTTGTCTTGTCTTGTCTTGTCTTGTCTTGTCTTGTCTTGTCTTGTCTTGTCTTGTCTTGTCTTGTCTTGTCTTGTCTTGTGATGTCATGTCGTGTGTTGTGTTCTTTTGTCTTGTCTTGTCTTGTCTTGTCTTGTCTTGTGATGTCATGTCTTGTCTTGTCTTGTCTTGTCTTGTCTTGTCTTGTCTTGTCTTGTCTTGTCTTGTCTTGTCTTGTCTTGTCTTGTCTTGTCTTGTCTTGTCTTGTCTTGTCTTGTCTTGTCTTGTCTTGTCTTGTCTTGTCTTGTCTTGTCTTGTCTTGTCTTGTCTTGTCTTGTCTTGTCTTGTCTTGTCTTGTCTTGTCTTGTCTTGTCTTGTCTTGTCTTGTCATGTCTTGTCTTGTCTTGTCTTGTCTTGTGATGTCATGTCGTGTGTTGTGTTGTGTTGTGTTGTGTTGTGTTGTGTTGTTTTGTCTTGTCTTGTCTTGTCTTGTGATGTCATGTCTTGTCTTGTCTTGTCTTGTCTTGTCTTGTCTTGTCTTGTCTTGTCTTGTCTTGTCTTGTCTTGTCTTGTCTTGTCTTGCCTTGTCTTGTCTTGTCTTGCCTTGTCTTGTCTTGTCTTGTCTTGTCTTGTCTTGTCTTGTCTTGTCTTGTCTTGTCTTGTCTTGTCTTGTGATGTCATGTCTTGTCTTGTCTTGTCTTGTCTTGTCTTGTCTTGTCTTGTCTTGTCTTGTCTTGTCTTGTCTTGTCTTGTCTTGTCTTGCCTTGTCTTGTCTTGTCTTGCCTTGTCTTGTCTTGTCTTGTCTTGTCTTGTCTTGTCTTGTCTTGTCTTGTCTTGTCATGTCTTGTCTTGTCATGTCTTATATTGTCTTGTCTTGTCTTGTCATGTCGTGTGTTGTGTTGTTTTGTCTTGTCTTGTTGTGTATTGTCATGTCTTATATTGTCTTGTCTTGTCTTGTCATGTCATGTCATGTCATGTCGTGTGTTGTGTTGTTTTGTCTTGTCTTGTCTTCTCCTTGTCTTGTCTAGTCTTGTCTTGTCTTGTCTTGTCTTGTCTTGTCTTGTCTTGTCTTGTCTTGTCTTGTCTTGTCTTGTCTTGTCTTGTCTTGTCTTGTCTTGTCTTGTCTTGTCTTGTGTTGCTTTGTCTTGTCTTGTCATGTCATGTGTTGCGTTATGTTGTTTTGTCTTGTCTTGTCATGTCATGTCATGTCGTGTCTTGTGTTGCTTTGTCTTGTCTTGTCATGTCGTGTGTTGTGTTGTTTTGTCTTGTCTTGTTGTGTATTGTCATGTCTTATATTGTCTTATCTTGTCTTGTCATGTCATGTCATGTCATGTCGTGTGTTGTGTTGTTTTTTCTTGTCGTGTCTTGTCTTGTCTCGTCTTGTCTTGTCATGTCTTGTCTAGTCTTGTCTTGTCTTGTCTTGTCTTGGCTTGTCTTGTCTTGTCTTGTCTTGTCTTGTCTTGTCTTGTCTTGTCTTGTCTTGTCTTGTCTTGTCTTGTCTTGTCTTGTCTTGTCTTCTCTTGTCTTGTCTTGTCTTGTCTTGTCTTGTCTTGTCTTGTCTTGTCTTGTCTTGTCTTGTCTTGTCTTGTCTTGTCTTGTCTTGTCTTGTCTTGTCTTGTCTTGTCTTGTCTTGTCTTGTCTTGTCTTGTCCTGTCTTGTCTTGTCTTGTCTTGTCTTGTCTTGTCTTGTCTTGTCTTGTCTTGTCTTATTTTGTCTTGTCTTGTCTTGTCTTGTCTTGTCTTATTTTGTTTTGTCCTGTCTTGTCTTGTCATGTCATGTCATGTGTTGTGTTGTGTTGTTTTGTCTTGTCTTGTCTTGTCTTGTCTTGTCTTGTCTTGTCTTGTCTTGTCTTGTCTTGTCTTGTCTTGTCTTGTCTTGCCTTATCTTGCCTTGTCTTGTCTTGTCTGGTCTGGTCTTGTCTTGTCTTCTCCTTGTCTTGTCTAGTCTTGTCTTGTCTTGTCTTGTCTTGTCTTGTCTTGTCATGTCGTGTGTTGTGTTGTTTTGTCTTGTCTTGTTTTGTCATGTAATGTCATGTCGTGTGTTATGTTGTTTTGTCTTGTCTTGTCTTGTCTTGTCTTGTCTTGTCTTGTCTTGTCTTGTCTTGTCTTGTTGTCTTGTCTTGTCTTGTCTTGTCTTGTCTTGTCTTGTCTTGTCTTGTCTTGTCTTGTCTTGTCTTGTCTTGTCTTGTTGTCTTGTCTTGTCTTGTCTTGTCTTGTCTTGTCTTGTCTTGTCTTGTCTTGTCTTGTCTTGCCATGTCTTATATTGTCTTGTCTTGTCTTGTCATGTCGTGTGTTGTGTTGTTTTGTCTTGTCTTGTTGTGTATTGTCATGTCTTATATTGTCTTGTCTTGTCTTGTCATGTCATGTCATGTCATGTCGTGTGTTGTGTTGTTTTGTCTTGTCTTGTATTCTCCTTGTCTTGTCTAGTCTTGTCTTGTCTTGTCTTGTCTTGTCTTGTATTGCTTTGTCTTGTCTTGTCAGGTCATGTGTTGCGTTGTGTTGTTTTGTCTTGTCTTGTCTTGTCTTGTCTTGTCATGTCTTGTGTTGTGTTGTTTTGTCTTGTCTTGTTTTGTCATGTAATGTCATGTCGTGTGTTATGTTGTTTTGTCTTGTCTTGTCTTCTCCTTGTCTTGTCTAGTCTTGTCTTGTCTTGTCTTGTCTTGTCTTGTCTTGTCTTGTTGTCTTGTCTTGTCTTGTCTTGTCTTGTCTTGTCTTGTCTTGTCTTGTCTTGTCTTGTCTTGTTGTCTTGTCTTGTCTTGTCTTGTCTTGTCTTGTCTTGTCTTGTCTTGTCTTGTCTTGCCATGTCTTATATTGTCTTGTCTTGTCTTGTCATGTCGTGTGTTGTGTTGTTTTGTCTTGTCTTGTTGTGTATTGTCATGTCTTATATTGTCTTGTCTTGTCTTGTCATGTCATGTCATGTCATGTCGTGTGTTGTGTTGTTTTGTCTTGTCTTGTATTCTCCTTGTCTTGTCTAGTCTTGTCTTGTCTTGTCTTGTCTTGTATTGCTTTGTCTTGTCTTGTCAGGTCATGTGTTGCGTTGTGTTGTTTTGTCTTGTCTTGTCTTGTCTTGTCCTGTCCTGTCCTGTCTTGTCTTGTCTTAGCATGTCATGTCATGTCATGTCATGTCGTGTGTTGTGTTGTCTTGTCTTGCTTTGTCATGTCTTATCTTGTCTTGTCATGTCATGTCTTGTCTTGTCTTGTCTTGTTTTGTCTTGTCTTATCTTGTCATGTCTTGTCTTGTCTTGTCATGTCTTGTCTTGTCTTGTCATGTCTTATATTGTCTTGTCTTGTTTTGTCTTGTCTTATCTTGTTTTGTCTTGTGTTGCTTTGTCTTGTCTTGTCATGTCGTGTGTTTTGTTGTTTTGTCTTGTCTTGTTGTGTATTGTCATGTCTTTTATTGTATTGTCTTGTCTTGTCATGTCATGTAATGTCATGTCGTGTGTTATGTTGTTTTGTCTTGTCTTGTCTTCTCCTTGTCTTGTCATGTCTTGTCTTGTCTTGTCATGTCTTATATTGTCTTGTCTTGTCTTGTCATGTCGTGTGTTGTGTTGTTTTGTCTTGTCTTGTCATGTCATGTCATGTCGTGTCTTGTGTTGCTTTGTCTTGTCTTGTCATGTCGTGTGTTGTGTTGTTTTGTCTTGTCATGTCTCATATTGTCTTGTCTTGTTTTGTCTTGTCTTATCTTGTTTTGTCTTGTGTTGCTTTGTCTTGTCTTGTCATGTCGTGTGTTTTGTTGTTTTGTCTTGTCTTGTTGTGTATTGTCATGTCTTTTATTGTATTGTCTTGTCTTGTCTTGTCATGTCATGTAATGTCATGTCGTGTGTTATGTTCTTTTGTCTTGTCTTGTCTTCTCCTTGTCTTGTCTTGTCTTGTCTTGTCATGTCTTATATTGTCTTGTCTTGTCTTGTCATGTCGTGTGTTGTGTTGTTTTGTCTTGTCTTGTCATGTCATGTCATGTCGTGTCTTGTGTTGCTTTGTCTTGTCTTGTCATGTCATGTGTTGCGTTGTGTTGTTTTGTCTTGTCTTGTCATGTCATGTCATGTCGTGTCTTGTGTTGCTTTGTCTTGTCTTGTCATGTCGTGTGTTGTGTTGTTTTGTCTTGTCATGTCGCATATTGTCTTGTCTTGTCTTGTCTTGTGATGTCATGTCGTGTGTTGTGTTGTTTTGTCTTGTATTGTCTTGTCTTGTCTTGTCTTGTTTTGTCTTGTCTTGTCTTGTCTTGTCTTGTCTTGTCTTGTCTTGTCTTGTCATGTCATGTCATGTCATACGTGTGTTGTGTTGTTTTGTCTTGTCTTACTTTGTCTTGTCATGTCTTATCTTGTCTTGTCCTGTCCTGTCCTGTCTTGTCTTGTCATGTCATGTCATGTCATGTCATGTCATGTCATGTCGTGTGTTGTGTTGTCTTGTCTTGTTTTGTCATGTCTTATCTTGTCTTGTCTTGTCATGTCATGTCATGTGTTGTGTTGTGTTGTTTTGTCTTGTCTTGTCTTGTCATGTCTTGTCTTTTCTTGTCTTGTCATGTCTTAAATTGTCTTGTCTTGTCTTGTCATGTCATGTAATGTCATGTCGTGTGTTATGTTGTTTTGTCTTGTCTTGTCTTCTCCTTGTCTTGTCTAGTCTGGTCTTGTCTTGTCTTGTCTTGTCTTGTCTTGTCTTGTCTTGTCTTGTCTTGTCTTGTCTTGCCTTGTCTTGTCTTGTCTTGTCTTGTCTTGTCTTGTCTTGTCATGTCGTGTGTTGTGTTGTTTTGTCTTGTCTTGTTGTGTATTGTCATGTCTTATATTGTCTTGTCTTGTCTTGTCATGTCATGTCATGTCATGTCGTGTGTTGTGTTGTTTTGTCTTGTCTTGTATTCTCCTTGTCTTGTCTAGTCTTGTCTTGTCTTGTCTTGTCTTGTCTTGTGTTGCTTTGTCTTGTCTTGTCAGGTCATGTGTTGCGTTGTGTTGTTTTGTCTTGTCTTGTCTTGTCTTGTCCTGTCCTGTCCTGTCTTGTCTTGTCTTAGCATGTCATGTCATGTCATGTCATGTCGTGTGTTGTGTTGTCTTGTCTTGCTTTGTCATGTCTTATCTTGTCTTGTCATGTCATGTCTTGTCTTGTCTTGTCTTGTCATGTCATGTAATGTCATGTCGTGTGTTATGCTGTTTTGTCTTGTCTTGTCTTCTCCTTGTCTTGTCTAGTCTTGTCTTGTCTTGTCTTGTCTTGTCTTGTCATGTCTTATATTGTCTTGTCTTGTCTTGTCATGTCGTGTGTTGTGTTGTTTTGTCTTGTCTTGTTGTGCATTGTCATGTCTTTTATTGTCTTGTCTTGTCTTGTCATGTCATGTAATGTCATGTCGTGTGTTATGTTGTTTTGTCTTGTCTTGTCTTCTCCTTGTCTTGTCTAGTCTTGTCTTGTCTTGTCTTGTCTTGTCTTGTCTTGTCTTGTCTTGTCTTGTCTTGTCATGTCTTATATTGTCTTGTCTTGTCTTGTCATGTCGTGTGTTGTGTTGTTTTGTCTTGTCTTGTTGTGTATTGTCATGTCTTATATTGTCTTGTCTTGTCTTGTCATGTCATGTCATGTCATGTCGTGTGTTGTGTTGTTTTGTCTTGTCTTGTATTCTCCTTGTCTTGTCTTGTCTTGTCTTGTCTTGTGTTGCTTTGTCTTGTCTTGTCAGGTCATGTGTTGCGTTGTGTTGTTTTGTCTTGTCTTGTCTTGTCTTGCTTTGTCATGTCTTATCTTGTCTTGTCATGTCATGTCTTGTCTTGTCTTGTCTTGTTTTGTCTTGTCTTATCTTGTCATGTCTTGTCTTGTCTTGTCATGTCTTGTCTTGTCTTGTCATGTCTTATATTGTCTTGTCTTGTTTTGTCTTGTCTTATCTTGTTTTGTCTTGTGTTGCTTTGTCTTGTCTTGTCATGTCGTGTGTTGTGTTGTTTTGTCTTGTCTTGTTGTGTATTGTCATGTCTTTTATTGTATTGTCTTGTCTTGTCTTGTCATGTCATGTAATGTCATGTCGTGTGTTATGTTGTTTTGTCTTGTCTTGTCTTCTCCTTGTCTTGTCTTGTCTTGTCTTGTCATGTCTTATATTGTCTTGTCTTGTCTTGTCATGTCGTGTGTTGTGTTGTTTTGTCTTGTCTTGTTGTGTATTGTCATGTCTTATATTGTCTTGTCTTGTCTTGTCATGTCATGTCATGTCATGTCGTGTGTTGTGTTGTTTTGTCTTGTCTTGTCTTCTGCTTGTCTTGTCTAGTCTTGTCTTGTCTTGTCTTGTCTTGTCTTGTCTTGTCTTGTCTTGTCTTGTCTTGTCTTGTCTTGTCTTGTCTTGTCTTGTCTTGTCTTGTCTTGTCTTGTCTTGTCTTGTCTTGTGTTGCTTTGTCTTGTCTTGTCATGTCATGTGTTGCGTTGTGTTGTTTTGTCTTGTCTTGTCATGTCATGTCATGTCGTGTCTTGTGTTGCTTTGTCTTGTCTTGTCATGTCGTGTGTTGTGTTGTTTTGTCTTGTCATGTCTTATATTGTCTTGTCTTGTCTTGTCTTGTGATGTCATGTCGTGTGTTGTGTTGTTTTGTCTTGTATTGTCTTGTCTTGTCTTGTCTTGTTTTGTCTTGTCTTGTCTTGTCTTGTCATGTCATGTCATGTCATACGTGTGTTGTGTTGTTTTGTCTTGTCTTACTTTGTCTTGTCCTGTCCTGTCTTGTCTTGTCATGTCATGTCATGTCATGTCATGTCATGTCATGTCATGTCGTGTGTTGTGTTGTCTTGTCTTGTTTTGTCATGTCTTATCTTGTCTTGTCTTGTCATGTCATGTCATGTGTTGTGTTGTGTTGTTTTGTCTTGTCTTGTCTTGTCATGTCTTGTCTTTTCTTGTCTTGTCTTGTCTTAAAATGTCTTGTCTTGTCTTGTGTTGTGATGTCATGTCGTGTGTTGTGTTGTTTTGTCTTGTCTTGTCTTGTCTTGTCCTGTCCTGTCCTGTCCTGTCTTGTCTTGTCTTGTCTTGTCTTGTCTTGTCTCGTCTTGTCTTGTCTTGTCTTCTCCTGTCCTGACGTGTGTTGTGTTGTTTTGTCTTGTCTTGTTTTGTCTTGTCTTGCTTTGTCTTGTCATGTCTTATCTTGTCTTGTCTTGTCTTGTCCTGTCCTGTCGTGTGTTTTGTGTTGTTTTGTCTTGTCTTGTGTTGTTTTGTCGTGTCATGTCTTGTCTTGTCTTGTCCTGTCCTGTCGTGTGTTGTGTTGTTTTGTCTTGTCTTGTCTTGTCATGTCATGTCATGTCGAGTCTTGTGTTGCTTTGTCTTGTCTTGTCTTGTCTTGTCTTCTCATGTCGTGTGTTGTGTTGTTTTGTCTTGTCTTGTATTGTCTTGTCTTGTCTTGTCTTGTTTTGTCTTGTCTTGTCTTGTCTTGTCTTGTCTTGTCGTATCATGCCATGTCATACGTGTGTTGTGTTGTTTTGTCTTGTCTTATTTTGTCTTGTCATGTCTTATCTTGTCTTGTCTTGTCATGTCGTGTGTTGTGTTGTTTTGTCTTGTCTTGTATTGTCTTGTCTTGTCTTGTCTTGTTTTGTCTTGTCTTGTCTTGTCTTGTCTTGTCATGTCATGCCATGTCATACGTGTGTTGTGTTGTTTTGTCTTGTCTTGTCTTGTCTTGTCCTGTCCTGTCGTGTGTTGTGTTGTTTTGTCTTGTCTTGTGTTGTTTTGTCGTGTCATGTCTTGTCTTGTCTTGTCCTGTCCTGTCGTGTGTTGTGTTGTTTTGTCTTGTCTTGTCTTGTCATGTCATGTCATGTCGTGTCTTGTGTTGCTTTGTCTTGTCATGTCTTGTCTAGTCTTGTCTTGTCTTGTCTTGTCTTGTCTTGTCTTGTCTTGTCTTGTCTTGTTTTGCCTTGTCTTGTCTTGTCTTGTCTTGTCATGTCATGCCATGTCATACGTGTGTTGTGTTGTTTTGTCTTGTCTTATTTTGTCTTGTCATGTCTAATCTTGTCTTGTCTTCTATTGTCTTGTCTTTTCTTGTCTTGTCTTGTCTTGTCTTGTCTTGTCTTGTCTTGTCTTGTCTTGTCTTGTCTTGTCTTGTCTTGTCTTGTCTTGTCCTGTCTTGTCTTGTCTTGGCATGTCATGTCTTGTCATGTCGTGTGTTGTGTTGTCTTGTCTTGTTTTGTCATGTCTTATCTTGTCTTGTCATGTCATGTCTTGTCCTGTCTTGTCTTGTCTTGTCTTGTCTTGTCTTGTCTTGTCATGTCTTGTCTTGTCTTGTCTTGTCTTGTCTTGTCTTGTCTTGTCTTGTCTTGTCTTGTCTTGTCTTGTCTTGTCTTGTCTTGTCATGTCGTATGTTGTGTTGTTTTGTCTTGTGTTGCTTTGTCTTGTCTTGTCTTGTCATGTCGTGTGTTGTGTTGTTTTGTCTTGTCTTGTTGTGTATTGTCATGTCTTATATTGTCTTGTCTTGTCTTGTCATGTCATGTCATGTCGTGTGTTGTGTTGTCTTGTCTTGTTTTGTCTTGTCATGTCATGTCATGTCTTGTCTTGTCTTGTCTTGTCTTGTTTTGTCTTGTCATGTCTTGTCTTGTCTTGTCTTGTTTTGTCTTGTCATGTCTTTACTTGTGATGTCATGTCGTGTGTTGTGTTGTTTTGTCTTGTCTTGTTTTGTCTTGTCCTGCCTTGTCTTGTCATGTCATGTCATGTGTTGTGTTGTGTTGTTTTGTCTTGTCTTGTCTTGTCTTGTCTTGTCTTGTCTTGTCTTGTCTTGCCTTATCTTGCCTTGTCTTGTCTTGTCTGGTCTTGTCTTGTCTTGTCTTGTCTTGTCTTGTCTTGTCTTGTCTTGTCTTGTCATGTCTTGTCATGTCTTGTCTTGTCTTGTCTTGTCATGTCATGTCGTGTCTTGTGTTGCTTTGTCTTGTCTTGTCTTGTCTTGTCTTGTCTTGTCTTGTCTTGTCTTGTCTTGTCTTGTCTTGTCTTGTTTTGTCTTGTCTTGTCTTGTCTTGTCTTGTCTTGTTTTGTCTTGTCTTGTCTTGTCTTGTCTTGTCTTGTCTTGTCTTGTCTTGTCTTGTCTTGTCTTGTCTTGTCTTGTCTTGTCTTGTCTTGTCTTGTCTTGTCTTGTCTTGTCTTGTCTTGTGATGTCATGTCGTGTGTTGTGTTCTTTTGTCTTGTCTTGTCTTGTCTTGTCTTGTCTTGTGATGTCATGTCTTGTCTTGTCTTGTCTTGTCTTGTCTTGTCTTGTCTTGTCTTGTCTTGTCTTGTCTTGTCTTGTCTTGTCTTGTCTTGTCTTGTCTTGTCTTGTCTTGTCTTGTCTTGTCTTGTCTTGTCTTGTCTTGTCTTGTCTTGTCTTGTCTTGTCTTGTCTTGTCTTGTCTTGTCTTGTCTTGTCTTGTCTTGTCTTGTCTTGTCTTGTCTTGTCTTGTCTTGTCATGTCTTGTCTTGTCTTGTCTTGTCTTGTGATGTCATGTCGTGTGTTGTGTTGTGTTGTGTTGTGTTGTGTTGTGTTGTTTTGTCTTGTCTTGTCTTGTCTTGTGATGTCATGTCTTGTCTTGTCTTGTCTTGTCTTGTCTTGTCTTGTCTTGTCTTGTCTTGTCTTGTCTTGTCTTGTCTTGTCTTGTCTTGCCTTGTCTTGTCTTGTCTTGCCTTGTCTTGTCTTGTCTTGTCTTGTCTTGTCTTGTCTTGTCTTGTCTTGTCTTGTCATGTCTTGTCTTGTCTTGTCTTGTCTTGTCTTGTCTTGTCTTGTCTTGTCTTGTCTTGTCTTGTCTTGTCTTGTCTTGCCTTATCTTGCCTTGTCTTGTCTTGTCTGGTCTTGTCTTGTCCTGTCCTGTCCTGTCTTGCCTTGTCATGTCATGTCATGTCATGTCGTGTGTTGTGTTGTCTTGTCTTGTCATGTCATGTCATGTCTTGTCTTGTCTTGTCTTGTCTTGTTTTGTCTTGTCATGTCTTGTCTTGTCTTGTCTTGTCTTGTTTTGTCTTGTCATGTCTTGTCTTGTCTTGTCTTGTCTTGTCTTGTCTTGTCTTGTCTTGTCTTGTTTTGTCTTGTCATGTCATGTCTTGTCTTGTCTTGTCTTGTCTTGTCGTGTGTTGTGTTGTTTTGTCTTGTCTTATATTGTCTTGTCATGTCATGTCATGTCGTGTGTTGTGTTGTGTTGTCTTGTCTTATATTGTCTTGTCTTGTCTTGTTTTGTCTTGTCATGTCTTGTCTTGTCTTGTCTTGTCTTGTCTTGTCTTGTTTTGTCTTGTCATGTCATGTCTTTTCTTGTCTTGTCTTGTCTTGTCTTGTCTTGTGTTGCTTTGTCTTGTCTTGTCATGTCGTGTGTTGTGTTGTTTTGTCCTGTCCTGTCCTGTCTTGTCTTGTCTTGTCTTGTCTTGTCTTGTCTTGTCTTGTCTTGTCTTGTCTTGTCCTGTCCTGTCGTGTGTTGTGTTGTTTTGTCTTGTCTTGTGTTGTTTTGTCGTGTCATGTCTTGTCTTGTCTTGTCCTGTCCTGTCGTGTGTTGTGTTGTTTTGTCTTGTCTTGTCTTGTCATGTCATGTCATGTCGAGTCTTGTGTTGCTTTGTCTTGTCTTGTCTTGTCTTGTCATGTCGTGTGTTGTGTTGTTTTGTCTTGTCTTGTATTGTCTTGTCTTGTCTTGTCTTGTCTTGTTTTGTCTTGTCTTGTCTTGTCTTGTCTTGTCTTGTCGTATCATGCCATGTCATACGTGTGTTGTGTTGTTTTGTCTTGTCTTATTTTGTCTTGTCATGTTTTATCTTGTCTTGTCTTGTCTTGTCTTGTCTTGTCTTGTCTTGTCTTGTCTTGTCATGTCGTGTGTTGTGTTGTTTTGTCTTGTCTTGTATTGTCTTGTCTTGTCTTGTTTTGTCTTGTCTTGTCTTGTCTTGTCTTGTAATGTCATGCCATGTCGTACGTGTGTTGTGTTGTTTTGTCTTGTCTTGTCTTGTCTTGTCCTGTCCTGTCGTGTGTTGTGTTGTTTTGTCTTGTCTTGTGTTGTTTTGTCGTGTCATGTCTTGTCTTGTCTTTTCCTGTCCTGTCGTGTGTTGTGTTGTTTTGTCTTGTCTTGTCTTGTCATGTCATGTCATGTCGTGTCTTGTGTTGCTTTGTCTTGTCTTGTCTTGTCTTGTCTTGTCATGTCTTGTCTTGTCTTGTATTGTCTTGTCTTGTCTTGTCTTGTTTTGTCTTATCTTGTCTTGTCTTGTCTTGTCATGTCATGCCATGTCATACGTGTGTTGTGTTGTTTTGTCTTGTCTTGTCTTGTCTTGTCTTGTCCTGTCCTGTCGTGTGTTGTGTTGTTTTGTCTTGTCTTGTGTTGTTTTGTCGTGTCATGTCTTGTCTTGTCTTGTCCTGTCCTGTCGTGTGTTGTGTTGTTTTGTCTTGTCTTGTCTTGTCATGTCATGTCATGTCGTGTCTTGTGTTGCTTTGTCTTGTCATGTCTTGTCTAGTCTTGTCTTGTCTTGTCTTGTCTTGTCTTGTCTTGTCTTGTCTTGTCTTGTCTTGTTTTGTCTTGTCTTGTCTTGTCTTGTCTTGTCATGTCATGCCATGTCATACGTGTGTTGTGTTGTTTTGTCTTGTCTTATTTTTTCTTGTCATGTCTTATCTTGTCTTGTCTTCTATTGTCTTGTCTTTTCTTGTCTTGTCTTGTCTTGTCTTGTCTTGTCTTGTCTTGTCTTGTCTTGTCTTGTCTTGTCTTGTCTTGTCTTGTCTTGTCTTGTCTTGTCTTGTCTTGTCCTGTCTTGTCTTGTCTTGGCATGTCATGTCTTGTCATGTCGTGTGTTGTGTTGTCTTGTCTTGTTTTGTCATGTCTTATCTTGTCTTGTCATGTCATGTCTTGTCTTGTCTTGTCTTGTCTTGTCTTGTCTTGTCATGTCTTGTCTTGTCTTGTCTTGTCTTGTCTTGTCTTGTCTTGTCTTGTCTTGTCTTGTCTTGTCTTGTCTTGTCTTGTCTTGTCATGTCTTGTCTTGTCTTGTCTTGTCTTGTCTTGTCTTGTCTTGTCTTGTCTTGTCTTGTCTTGTCTTGTCTTGTCTTGTCTTGTCTTGTCTTGCCTTGTCTTGTCTTGTCTTGTCTTGTCTTGTCTTGTCTTGTCTTGTCATGTCGTGTGTTGTGTTGTTTTGTCTTGTTTTGTCATGTCTTATCTTGTCTTGTCATGTCATGTCTTGTCATGTCGTGTGTTGTGTTGTCTTGTCTTGTTTTGTCATGTCTTATCTTGTCTTGTCATGTCATGTCTTGTCTTGTCTTGTCTTGTCTTGTCTTGTCTTGTCATGTCTTGTCTTGTCTTGTCTTGTCTTGTCTTGTCTTGTCTTGTCTTGTCTTGTCTTGTCTTGTCTTGTCTTGTCTTGTCTTGTCTTGTCTTGTCTTGTCTTGTCATGTCGTATGTTGTGTTGTTTTGTCTTGTGTTGCTTTGTCTTGTCTTGTCTTGTCATGTCGTGTGTTGTGTTGTTTTGTCTTGTCTTGTTGTGTATTGTCATGTCTTATATTGTCTTGTCTTGTCTTGTCATGTCATGTCATGTCGTGTGTTGTGTTGTCTTGTCTTGTCTTGTCTTGTCTTGTCTTGTCTTGTTTTGTCTTGTCATGTCTTGTCTTGTCTTGTCTTGTTTTGTCTTGTCATGTCTTTACTTGTGATGTCATGTCGTGTGTTGTGTTGTTTTGTCTTGTCTTGTTTTGTCTTGTCCTGTCTTGTCTTGTCATGTCATGTCATGTGTTGTGTTGTGTTGTTTTGTCTTGTCTTGTCTTGTCTTGTCTTGTCTTGTCTTGTCTTGTCATGTCTTGTCTTGTCTTGTCTTGTTTTGTCTTGTCATGTCTTTACTTGTGATGTCATGTCGTGTGTTGTGTTGTTTTGTCTTGTCTTGTTTTGTCTTGTCCTGTCTTGTCTTGTCATGTCATGTCATGTGTTGTGTTGTGTTGTTTTGTCTTGTCTTGTCTTGTCTTGTCTTGCCTTATCTTGCCTTGTCTTGTCTTGTCTAGTCTTGTCTTGTCTTGTCTTGTCTTGTCTTGTCTTGTCTTGTCCTGTCTTGTCTTGTCTTGTCTTGTCTTGTCTTGTCATGTCTTGTCATGTCTTGTCTTGTCTTTACTTGTCATGTCATGTCGTGTCTTGTGTTGCTTTGTCTTGTCATGTCTTATCTTGTCTTGTCTTGTCTTGTCTTGTCTTGTCTTGTCATGTCGTATGTTGTGTTGTTTTGTCTTGTGTTGCTTTGTCTTGTCTTGTCTTGTCATGTCGTGTGTTGTGTTGTTTTGTCTTGTCTTGTTGTGTATTGTCATGTCTTATATTGTCTTGTCTTGTCTTGTCATGTCATGTCATGTCGTGTGTTGTGTTGTCTTGTCTTGTTTTGTCTTGTCATGTCATGTCATGTCTTGTCTTGTCTTGTCTTGTCTTGTTTTGTCTTGTCATGTCTTGTCTTGTCTTGTCTTGTTTTGTCTTGTCATGTCTTTACTTGTGATGTCATGTCGTGTGTTGTGTTGTTTTGTCTTGTCTTGTTTTGTCTTGTCATGTCTTTACTTGTGATGTCATGTCGTGTGTTGTGTTGTTTTGTCTTGTCTTGTTTTGTCTTGTCCTGTCTTGTCTTGTCATGTCATGTCATGTGTTGTGTTGTGTTGTTTTGTCTTGTCTTGTCTTGTCTTGTCTTGTCTTGTCTTGCCTTATCTTGCCTTGTCTTGTCTTGTCTGGTCTTGTCTTGTCTTGTCTTGTCTTGTCTTGTCTTGTCTTGTCTTGTCTTGTCTTGTCATGTCTTGTCATGTCTTGTCTTGTCTTGTCTTGTCTTGTCATGCCATGTCGTGTCTTGTGTTGCTTTGTCTTGTCTTGTCTTGTCTTGTCTTGTCTTGTCTTGTCTTGTCTTGTCTTGTCTTGTCTTGTCTTGTCTTGTCTTGTCTTGTCTTGTCTTGTCTTGTCTTGTCTTATCTTGTCTTGTGATGTCATGTCGTGTGTTGTGTTGTTTTGTCTTGTCTTGTCTTGTCTTGTCTTGTGATGTCATGTCTTGTCTTGTCTTGTCTTGTCTTGTCTTGTCTTGTCTTGTCTTGTCTTGTCTTGTCTTGTCTTGTCTTGTCTTGTCTTGTCTTGTCTTGTCTTGTCTTGTCTTGTCTTGTCTTGTCTTGTCTTGTCTTGTCTTGTCTTGTCTTGTCTTGTCTTGTCTTGTCTTGTCTTGTCTTGTCGTGTGTTGTGTTGTTTTGTCTTGTCTTATATTGTCTTGTCATGTCATGTCATGTCGTGTGTTGTGTTGTGTTGTCTTGTCTTATATTGTCTTGTCTTGTCTTGTCATGTCATGTCATGTCATGTCGTGTGTTGTGTTGTTTTGTCTTGTCTTGTCTTCTCCTTGTCTTGTCTAGTCTTGTCTTGTCTTGTCATGTCATGTCGTATGTTGTGTTGTTTTGTCTTGTGCTGCTTTGTCCTGTCTTGTCTTGTCTTGTCATGTCGTGTGTTGTGTTGTTTTGTCTTGTCTTGTTGTGTATTGTCATGTCTTATATTGTCTTGTCTTGTCTTGTCATGTCATGTCATGTCGTGTGTTGTGTTGTGTTGTCTTGTCTTATATTGTCTTGTCTTGTCTTGTCATGTCATGTCATGTCATGTCGTGTGTTGTGTTGTTTTGTCTTGTCTTGTCTTCTCCTTGTCTTGTCTAGTCTTGTCTTGTCTTGTCTTGTCTTGTCTTGTCTTGTCTTGTCTTGTCTTGTCTTGTCTTGTCTTGTCTTGTCTTGTCTTGTCTTGTCTTGTCTTGTCTTGTCTTGTCTTGTCTTGTCTTGTCTTGTCTTGTCTTGTCTTGTCTTGTCTTGTCTTGTCTTGTCTTGTCTTGTCTTGTCTTGTCTTGTCTTGTCTTGTCTTGTCTTGTCTTGTCTTGTCTTGTCTTGTCTTGTCTTGTCTTGTCTTGTCTTGTCTTGTCTTGTCTTGTCTTGTCTTGTGTTGTCTTGTCTTGTCTTGTCTTGTCTTGTCTTGTCTTGTCTTGTCTTGTCTTGTCTTGTCTTGTCTTGTCTTGTGTTGCTTTGTCTTGTCTTGTCATGTCATGTGTTGCGTTGTGTTGTTTTGTCTTGTCTTGTCATGTCATGTCATGTCGTGTCTTGTGTTGCTTTGTCTTGTCTTGTCATGTCGTGTGTTGTGTTGTTTTGTCTTGTCTTGTTGTGTATTGTCATGTCTTATATTGTCTTGTCTTGTCTTGTCTTGTCATGTCATGTCATGTCATGTCGTGTGTTGTGTTGTTTTTTCTTGTCATGTCATGTCTTGTCTTGTCTTGTCTTGTCATGTCTTGTCATGTCATGTCTTGTCTTGTCTTGTCTTGTCTTGTCTTGTCTTGTCTTGTCTTGTCTTGTCTTGTCTTGTCTTGTCTTGTCTTGTCTTGTCTTGTCTTGTCTTGTTTTGTCTTGTCATGTCTTGTCTTGTCTTTTCTTGTCTTGTTTTGTCTTGTCATGTCTTGTCTTGACTTGTCTTGTCTTGTCTTGTCTTGTCTTGTCTTGTCTTGTCTTGTCTTGTCTTGTCTTGTCTTGTCTTGTCTTGTCTTGTCTTGTCTTGTCTTGTCTTGTCTTGTCTTGTCTTGTCTTGTCTTGTCTTGTCTTGTCTTGTCTTGTCTTGTCTTGTCTTGTCTTGTCTTGTCTTGTCTTGTCTTGTCTTGTCTTGTCTTGTCTTGTCTTGTCTTGTCTTGTCTTGTCTTGTCTTGTCTTGTCTTGTTTTGTCTTGTCTTGTCTTGTCTTGTTTTATGTTGTCTTGTCTTGTCTTGTCATGTAATGTCATGTCGTGTGTTGTGTTGTTTTGTCTTGTCTTGTCTTCTCCTTGTCTTGTCTTGTCATGTCGTGTGTTGTGTTGTTTTGTCTTGTCTTGTCTTATATTGTCTTGTCTTGTCTTGTGATGTCATGTCGTGTGTTGTGTTGTTTTATCTTGTCTTGTTTTGTCTTGTCTTGTTTTGTCTTGTCCTGTCTTGTCTTGTCATGTCATGTCATGTGTTGTGTTGTGTTGTTTTGTCTTGTCTTGTCTTGTCTTGTCTTGTCTTGTCTTGTCTTGTCTTGTCTTGCCTTATCTTGCCTTGTCTTGTCTTGTCTGGTCTGGTCTTGTCTTGTCTTGTCTTGTCTTGTCATGTCTTGTCTTGTCTTGTTTTGTCTTGTCTTGTATTGTCTTGTTTTCTCATGTAATGTCATGTCGTGTGTTGTGTTGTTTTGTCTTGTCTTGTGTTGTTTTGTCGTGTCATGTCTTGTCTTGTCTTGTCCTGTCCTGTCGTGTGTTGTGTTGTTTTGTCTTGTCTTGTCATGTCATGTCATGTCGTGTCTTGTGTTGCTTTGTCTTGTCTTGTCTTGTCTTGTCATGTCGTGTGTTGTGTTGTTTTGTGTTGTCTTGTTGTGTATTGTCATGTCTTATATTGTCTTGTCTTGTCTTGTCTTGTCATGTCATGTCATGTCGTGTGTTGTGTTGTTTTGTCTTGACTTGTTTTGTCTTGTCATGTCATGTCTTGTCTTGTCTTGTCTTGTTTTGTCTTGTCATGTCTTGTCTTGTCTTGTCTTGTCTTGTCTTGTCTTGTCTTGTGTTGTCTTGTCTTGTCTTGTCTTGTCTTGTCTTGTCGTGTCTTGTCTTGTCTAGTCTTGTCTTGTCTTGTCTTGTCTTGTCTTGTGTTGCTTTGTCTTGTCTTGTCATGTCGTGTGTTGTGTTGTTTTGTCTTGTCTTGTTGTGTATTGTCATGTCTTTTATTGTCTTGTCTTGTCTTGTCTTGTCATGTCATGTAATGTCATGTCGTGTCGTGTGTTGTGTTGTTTTGTATTGTCTTGTCTTCTCCTTGTCTTGTCTAGTCTTGTCTTGTCTTGTCTTGTCTTGTCTTGTCTTGTCTTGTCATGTCGTGTGTTGTGTTGTTTTGTCTTGTCTTGTTGTGTATTGTCATGTCTTTTATTGTCTTGTCTTGTCTTGTTTTGTCATGTAATGTCATGTCGTGTGTTGTGTTGTTTTGTCTTGTCTTGTCTTGTCTTGTCTTGTCTTGTCTTGTCTTGTCTTGTCTTGTCTTGTGTTGCTTTGTCTTGTCTTGTCATGTCATGTGTTGCGTTGTGTTGTTTTGTCTTGTCTTGTCATGTCATGTCATGTCGTGTCTTGTGTTGCTTTGTCTTGTCTTGTCATGTCGTGTGTAGTGTTGTTTTGTCTTGTCTTGTTGTGTATTGTCATGTCTTATATTGTCTTGTCTTGTCTTGTCTTGTCATGTCATGTCATGTCATGTCGTGTGTTGTGTTGTTTTTTCTTGTCATGTCATGTCTTGTCTTGTCTTGTCTTGTCTTGTCATGTCTTGTCATGTCATGTCTTGTCTTGTCTTGTCTTGTCTTGTCTTGTCTTGTCTTGTCTTGTCTTGTCTTGTCTTGTCTTGTCTTGTCTTGTCTTGTCTTGTCTTGTCTTGTCTTGTCTTGTCTTGTCTTGTCTTGTCTTGTCTTGTCTTGTTTTGTCTTGTCTTGTCTTGTCTTGTTTTGTCTTGTCTTGTCTTGTTTTGTCTTGTCATGTCTTGTCTTGTCTTGTCTTGTCTTGTCTTGTTTTGTCTTGTCATGTCTTGTCTTGACTTGTCTTGTCTTGTCTTGTCTTGTCTTGTCTTGTCTTGTCTTGTCGTGTCGTGTGTTGTCTTTTCTTGTCTTGTTTTGTCTTGTCTTGTCTTGTCTTGTTTTGTCTTGTCTTGTCTTGTTTTGTCTTGTCATGTCTTGTCTTGTCTTGTCATGTAATGTCATGTCGTGTGTTGTGTTGTTTTGTCTTGTCTTGTCTTCTCCTTGTCTTGTCTTGTCATGTCGTGTGTTGTGTTGTTTTGTCTTGTCTTGTCTTATATTGTCTTGTCTTGTCTTGTGATGTCATGTCGTGTGTTGTGTTGTTTTGTCTTGTCTTGTTTTGTCTTGTCCTGTCTTGTCTTGTCATGTCATGTCATGTGTTGTGTTGTGTTGTTTTGTCTTGTCTTGTCTTGTCTTGTCTTGTCTTGTCTTGTCTTGTCTTGTCTTGTCTTGTCTTGTCTTGTCTTGCCTTATCTTGCCTTGTCTTGTCTTGTCTGGTCTGGCCTTGTCTTGTCTTGTCTTGTCTTGTCATGTCTTGTCTTGTCTTGTTTTGTCTTGTCTTGTATTGTCTTGTTTTCTCATGTAATGTCATGTCGTGTGTTGTGTTGTTTTGTCTTGTCTTGTGTTGTTTTGTCGTGTCATGTCTTGTCTTGTCTTGTCCTGACCAGTCGTGTGTTGTGTTGTTTTGTCTTGTCTTGTCATGTCATGTCGTGTCTTGTGTTGCTTTGTCTTGTCTTGTCTTGTCTTGTCATGTCGTGTGTTGTGTTGTTTTGTCTTGTCTTGTTGTGTATTGTCATGTCTTATATTGTCTTGTCTTGTCATGTCTTGTCATGTCATGTCATGTCGTGTGTTGTGTTGTTTTGTCTTGACTTGTTTTGTCTTGTCATGTCATGTCTTGTCTTGTCTTGTTTTGTCTTGTCATGTCTTGTCTTGTCTTGTCTTGTCTTGTCTTGTGTTGTCTTGTCTTGTCTTGTCTTGTCTTGTCTTGTCTAGTCTTGTCTTGTCTTGTCTTGTCTTGTGTTGCTTTGTCTTGTCTTGTCATGTCGTGTGTTGTGTTGTTTTGTCTTGTCTTGTTGTGTATTGTCATGTCTTTTATTGTTTTGTCTTGTCTTGTCATGTCATGTAATGTCATGTCGTGTCGTGTGTTGTGTTGTTTTGTATTGTCTTGTCTTCTCCTTGTCTTGTCTAGTCTTGTCTTGTCTTGTCTTGTCTTGTCTTGTCATGTCGTGTGTTGTGTTGTTTTGTCTTGTCTTGTTGTGTATTGTCATGTCTTTTATTGTCTTGTCTTGTCTTGTTTTGTCATGTAATGTCATGTCGTGTGTTGTGTTGTTTTGTCTTGTCTTGTCTTCTCCTTGTCTTGTCTAGTCTTGTCTTGTCTTGTCTTGTCTTGTCTTGTCTTGTCTTGTCTTGTCTTGTCTTGTCATGTCTTATATTGTCTTGTCTTGTCTTGTCATGTCTTATATTGTCTTGTCTTGTCTTGTCATGTCGTGTGTTGTGTTGTTTTGTCTTGTCTTGTTGTGTATTGTCATGTCTTATATTGTCTTGTCTTGTCTTGTCTTGTCTTGTCTTGTCTTGTCTTGTCATGTCTTATATTGTCTTGTCTTGTCTTGTCATGTCGTGTGTTGTGTTGTTTTGTCTTGTCTTGTTGTGTATTGTCATGTCTTATATTGTCTTGTCTTGTCTTGTCATGTCATGTCAAGTCATGTCGTGTGTTGTGTTGTTTTGTCTTGTCTTATATTGTCTTGTCTTGTCTTGTCATGTCATGTCATGTCATGTCGTGTGTTGTGTTGTTTTGTCTTGTCTTGTCTTCTCCTTGTCTTGTCTTGTCTTGTCTTGTCTTGTCTTGTCTTGTCTTGTCTTGTCTTGTCTTGTCTTGTCTTGTCTTGTCTTGTCTTCTCCTTGTCTTGTCTAGTCTTGTCTTGTCTTGTCTTGTCTTGTCTTCTCTTGTCTTGTCTTGTCTTGTCTTGTCTTGTCTTGTCTTGTCTTGTCTTGTCTTGTCTTGTCTTGTCTTGTCTTGTCTTGTCTTGTCTTGTCTTGTCTTGTCTTGTCTTGTCTTGTCTTGTCTTGTCTTGTCTTGTCTTGTCTTGTCTTGTCTTGTGTTGCTTTGTCTTGTCTTGTCATGTCATGTGTTGCGTTGTGTTGTTTTGTCTTGTCTTGTCATGTCATGTCATGTCGTGTCTTGTGTTGCTTTGTCTTGTCTTGTCATGTCGTGTGTTGTGTTGTTTTGTCTTGTCTTGTTGTGTATTGTCATGTCTTATATTGTCTTGTCTTGTCTTGTCTTGTCATGTCATGTCATGTCATGTCGTGTGTTGTGACTTGTCTTGTCTTGTCTTGTCTTGTCTTGTCTTATCTTGTCTTGTCTTGTCTTGTCTTGTCTTGTCTTGTCTTGTCTTGTCTTGTCTTGTCTTGTCTTGTCTTGTCTTGTCTTGTCTTGTCTTGTCTTGTCTTGTCTTGTCTTGTCTTGTCTTGTCTTGTCTTGTCTTGTCTTGTCTTGTCTTGTCTTGTCTTGTCTTGTCTTGTCTTGTCTTGTCTTGTCTTGTCTTGTCTTGTCTTGTCTTGTCTTGTCTTGTCTTGTCTTGTCTTGTCTTGTCATGTCATGTAATGTCATGTCGTGTCGTGTGTTGTGTTGTTTTGTATTGTCTTGTCTTCTCCTTGTCTTGTCTAGTCTTGTCTTGTCTTGTCTTGTCTTGTCTTGTCATGTCGTGTGTTGTGTTGTTTTGTCTTGTCTTGTTGTGTATTGTCATGTCTTTTATTGTCTTGTCTTGTCTTGTTTTGTCATGTAATGTCATGTCGTGTGTTGTGTTGTTTTGTCTTGTCTTGTCTTCTCCTTGTCTTGTCTAGTCTTGTCTTGTCTTGTCTTGTCTTGTCTTGTCTTGTCTTGTCTTGTCTTGTCTTGTCTTGTCTTGTCTTGTCTTGTCTTGTCTTGTCTTGTCTTGTCTTGTCTTGTCTTGTCTTGTCTTGTCTTGTCTTGTCTTGTCTTGTCTTGTCTTGTCTTGTCTTGTCTTGTCTTGTCTTGTCTTGTCTTGTCTTGTCTTGTCTTGTCTTGTCTTGTCTTGTCTTGTCTTGTTTTGTCTTGTCTTGTCTTGTCTTGTTTTATGTTGTCTTGTCTTGTCTTGTCATGTAATGTCATGTCGTGTGTTGTGTTGTTTTGTCTTGTCTTGTCTTCTCCTTGTCTTGTCTTGTCATGTCGTGTGTTGTGTTGGTTTGTCTTGTCTTGTCTTATATTGTCTTGTCTTGTCTTGTGATGTCATGTCGTGTGTTGTGTTGTTTTGTCTTGTCTTGTTTTGTCTTGTCCTGTCTTGTCTTGTCATGTCATGTCATGTGTTGTGTTGTGTTGTTTTGTCTTGTCTTGTCTTGTCTTGTCTTGTCTTGTCTTGTCTTGTCTTGTCTTGTCTTGTCTTGCCTTATCTTGCCTTGTCTTGTCTTGTCTGGTCTGGTCTTGTCTTGTCTTGTCTTGTCTTGTCATGTCTTGTCTTGTCTTGTTTTGTCTTGTCTTGTATTGTCTTGTTTTCTCATGTAATGTCATGTCGTGTGTTGTGTTGTTTTGTCTTGTCTTGTGTTGTTTTGTCGTGTCATGTCTTGTCTTGTCTTGTCCTGACCAGTCGTGTGTTGTGTTGTTTTGTCTTGTCTTGTCATGTCATGTCATGTCGTGTCTTGTGTTGCTTTGTCTTGTCTTGTCTTGTCTTGTCATGTCGTGTGTTGTGTTGTTTTGTCTTGTCATGTTGTGTATTGTCATGTCTTATATTGTCTTGTCTTGTCTTGTCTTGTCATGTCATGTCATGTCGTGTGTTGTGTTGTTTTGTCTTGACTTGTTTTGTCTTGTCATGTCATGTCTTGTTTTGTCTTGTCTTATTTTGTCTTGTCATGTCTTGTCTTGTCTTGTCTTGTCTTGTCTTGTCTTGTCTTGTCTTGTCTTGTCTTGTCTTGTCTTGTCTTGTCTTGTCTTGTCATGTCTTGTCTTGTCTTGTCTTGTCTTGTGATGTCATGTCGTGTGTTGTGTTGTGTTGTGTTGTGTTGTGTTGTTTTGTCTTGTCTTGTCTTGTCTTGTGATGTCATGTCTTGTCTTGTCTTGTCTTGTCTTGTCTTGTCTTGTCTTGTCCTGTCCTGTCGTGTGTTGTGTTGTTTTGTCTTGTCTTGTGTTGTTTTGTCGTGTCATGTCTTGTCTTGTCTTGTCCTGTCCTGTCGTGTGTTGTGTTGTTTTGTCTTGTCTTGTCTTGTCATGTCATGTCATGTCGAGTCTTGTGTTGCTTTGTCTTGTCTTGTCTTGTCTTGTCATGTCGTGTGTTGTGTTGTTTTGTCTTGTCTTGTATTGTCTTGTCTTGTCTTGTCTTGTCTTGTTTTGTCTTGTCTTGTCTTGTCTTGTCTTGTCTTGTCGTATCATGCCATGTCATACGTGTGTTGTGTTGTTTTGTCTTGTCTTATTTTGTCTTGTCATGTTTTATCTTGTCTTGTCTTGTCTTGTCTTGTCTTGTCTTGTCTTGTCTTGTCTTGTCATGTCGTGTGTTGTGTTGTTTTGTCTTGTCTTGTATTGTCTTGTCTTGTCTTGTTTTGTCTTGTCTTGTCTTGTCTTGTCTTGTAATGTCATGCCATGTCGTACGTGTGTTGTGTTGTTTTGTCTTGTCTTGTCTTGTCTTGTCCTGTCCTGTCGTGTGTTGTGTTGTTTTGTCTTGTCTTGTGTTGTTTTGTCGTGTCATGTCTTGTCTTGTCTTTTCCTGTCCTGTCGTGTGTTGTGTTGTTTTGTCTTGTCTTGTCTTGTCATGTCATGTCATGTCGTGTCTTGTGTTGCTTTGTCTTGTCTTGTCTTGTCTTGTCTTGTCATGTCTTGTCTTGTCTTGTATTGTCTTGTCTTGTCTTGTCTTGTTTTGTCTTATCTTGTCTTGTCTTGTCTTGTCATGTCATGCCATGTCATACGTGTGTTGTGTTGTTTTGTCTTGTCTTGTCTTGTCTTGTCTTGTCCTGTCCTGTCGTGTGTTGTGTTGTTTTGTCTTGTCTTGTGTTGTTTTGTCGTGTCATGTCTTGTCTTGTCTTGTCCTGTCCTGTCGTGTGTTGTGTTGTTTTGTCTTGTCTTGTCTTGTCATGTCATGTCATGTCGTGTCTTGTGTTGCTTTGTCTTGTCATGTCTTGTCTAGTCTTGTCTTGTCTTGTCTTGTCTTGTCTTGTCTTGTCTTGTCTTGTCTTGTCTTGTTTTGTCTTGTCTTGTCTTGTCTTGTCTTGTCATGTCATGCCATGTCATACGTGTGTTGTGTTGTTTTGTCTTGTCTTGTCTTGTCTTGTCTTGTCCTGTCCTGTCGTGTGTTGTGTTGTTTTGTCTTGTCTTGTGTTGTTTTGTCGTGTCATGTCTTGTCTTGTCTTGTCCTGACCAGTCGTGTGTTGTGTTGTTTTGTCTTGTCTTGTCATGTCATGTCATGTCGTGTCTTGTGTTGCTTTGTCTTGTCTTGTCTTGTCTTGTCATGTCGTGTGTTGTGTTGTTTTGTCTTGTCATGTTGTGTATTGTCATGTCTTATATTGTCTTGTCTTGTCTTGTCTTGTCATGTCATGTCATGTCGTGTGTTGTGTTGTTTTGTCTTGACTTGTTTTGTCTTGTCATGTCATGTCTTGTTTTGTCTTGTCTTATTTTGTCTTGTCATGTCTTGTCTTGTCTTGTCTTGTCTTGTCTTGTCTTGTCTTGTCTTGTCTTGTCTTGTCTTGTCTTGTCTTGTCTTGTCTTGTCATGTCTTGTCTTGTCTTGTCTTGTCTTGTGATGTCATGTCGTGTGTTGTGTTGTGTTGTGTTGTGTTGTGTTGTTTTGTCTTGTCTTGTCTTGTCTTGTGATGTCATGTCTTGTCTTGTCTTGTCTTGTCTTGTCTTGTCTTGTCTTGTCCTGTCCTGTCGTGTGTTGTGTTGTTTTGTCTTGTCTTGTGTTGTTTTGTCGTGTCATGTCTTGTCTTGTCTTGTCCTGTCCTGTCGTGTGTTGTGTTGTTTTGTCTTGTCTTGTCTTGTCATGTCATGTCATGTCGAGTCTTGTGTTGCTTTGTCTTGTCTTGTCTTGTCTTGTCATGTCGTGTGTTGTGTTGTTTTGTCTTGTCTTGTATTGTCTTGTCTTGTCTTGTCTTGTCTTGTTTTGTCTTGTCTTGTCTTGTCTTGTCTTGTCTTGTCGTATCATGCCATGTCATACGTGTGTTGTGTTGTTTTGTCTTGTCTTATTTTGTCTTGTCATGTTTTATCTTGTCTTGTCTTGTCTTGTCTTGTCTTGTCTTGTCTTGTCTTGTCTTGTCATGTCGTGTGTTGTGTTGTTTTGTCTTGTCTTGTATTGTCTTGTCTTGTCTTGTTTTGTCTTGTCTTGTCTTGTCTTGTCTTGTAATGTCATGCCATGTCGTACGTGTGTTGTGTTGTTTTGTCTTGTCTTGTCTTGTCTTGTCCTGTCCTGTCGTGTGTTGTGTTGTTTTGTCTTGTCTTGTGTTGTTTTGTCGTGTCATGTCTTGTCTTGTCTTTTCCTGTCCTGTCGTGTGTTGTGTTGTTTTGTCTTGTCTTGTCTTGTCATGTCATGTCATGTCGTGTCTTGTGTTGCTTTGTCTTGTCTTGTCTTGTCTTGTCTTGTCATGTCTTGTCTTGTCTTGTATTGTCTTGTCTTGTCTTGTCTTGTTTTGTCTTATCTTGTCTTGTCTTGTCTTGTCATGTCATGCCATGTCATACGTGTGTTGTGTTGTTTTGTCTTGTCTTGTCTTGTCTTGTCTTGTCCTGTCCTGTCGTGTGTTGTGTTGTTTTGTCTTGTCTTGTGTTGTTTTGTCGTGTCATGTCTTGTCTTGTCTTGTCCTGTCCTGTCGTGTGTTGTGTTGTTTTGTCTTGTCTTGTCTTGTCATGTCATGTCATGTCGTGTCTTGTGTTGCTTTGTCTTGTCATGTCTTGTCTAGTCTTGTCTTGTCTTGTCTTGTCTTGTCTTGTCTTGTCTTGTCTTGTCTTGTCTTGTTTTGTCTTGTCTTGTCTTGTCTTGTCTTGTCATGTCATGCCATGTCATACGTGTGTTGTGTTGTTTTGTCTTGTCTTATTTTTTCTTGTCATGTCTTATCTTGTCTTGTCTTCTATTGTCTTGTCTTTTCTTGTCTTGTCTTGTCTTGTCTTGTCTTGTCTTGTCTTGTCTTGTCTTGTCTTGTCTTGTCTTGTCTTGTCTTGTCTTGTCTTGTCTTGTCTTGTCCTGTCTTGTCTTGTCTTGGCATGTCATGTCTTGTCATGTCGTGTGTTGTGTTGTCTTGTCTTGTTTTGTCATGTCTTATCTTGTCTTGTCATGTCATGTCTTGTCTTGTCTTGTCTTGTCTTGTCTTGTCTTGTCATGTCTTGTCTTGTCTTGTCTTGTCTTGTCTTGTCTTGTCTTGTCTTGTCTTGTCTTGTCTTGTCTTGTCTTGTCTTGTCTTGTCATGTCTTGTCTTGTCTTGTCTTGTCTTGTCTTGTCTTGTCTTGTCTTGTCTTGTCTTGTCTTGTCTTGTCTTGTCTTGTCTTGTCTTGTCTTGTCTTGCCTTGTCTTGTCTTGTCTTGTCTTGTCTTGTCTTGTCTTGTCTTGTCATGTCGTGTGTTGTGTTGTTTTGTCTTGTTTTGTCATGTCTTATCTTGTCTTGTCATGTCATGTCTTGTCATGTCGTGTGTTGTGTTGTCTTGTCTTGTTTTGTCATGTCTTATCTTGTCTTGTCATGTCATGTCTTGTCTTGTCTTGTCTTGTCTTGTCTTGTCTTGTCATGTCTTGTCTTGTCTTGTCTTGTCTTGTCTTGTCTTGTCTTGTCTTGTCTTGTCTTGTCTTGTCTTGTCTTGTCTTGTCTTGTCTTGTCTTGTCATGTCGTATGTTGTGTTGTTTTGTCTTGTGTTGCTTTGTCTTGTCTTGTCTTGTCATGTCGTGTGTTGTGTTGTTTTGTCTTGTCTTGTTGTGTATTGTCATGTCTTATATTGTCTTGTCTTGTCTTGTCATGTCATGTCATGTCGTGTGTTGTGTTGTCTTGTCTTGTCTTGTCTTGTCTTGTCTTGTCTTGTTTTGTCTTGTCATGTCTTGTCTTGTCTTGTCTTGTTTTGTCTTGTCATGTCTTTACTTGTGATGTCATGTCGTGTGTTGTGTTGTTTTGTCTTGTCTTGTTTTGTCTTGTCCTGTCTTGTCTTGTCATGTCATGTCATGTGTTGTGTTGTGTTGTTTTGTCTTGTCTTGTCTTGTCTTGTCTTGTCTTGTCTTGTCTTGTCATGTCTTGTCTTGTCTTGTCTTGTTTTGTCTTGTCATGTCTTTACTTGTGATGTCATGTCGTGTGTTGTGTTGTTTTGTCTTGTCTTGTTTTGTCTTGTCCTGTCTTGTCTTGTCATGTCATGTCATGTGTTGTGTTGTGTTGTTTTGTCTTGTCTTGTCTTGTCTTGTCTTGCCTTATCTTGCCTTGTCTTGTCTTGTCTAGTCTTGTCTTGTCTTGTCTTGTCTTGTCTTGTCTTGTCTTGTCTTGTCCTGTCTTGTCTTGTCTTGTCTTGTCTTGTCTTGTCATGTCTTGTCATGTCTTGTCTTGTCTTTACTTGTCATGTCATGTCGTGTCTTGTGTTGCTTTGTCTTGTCATGTCTTATCTTGTCTTGTCTTGTCTTGTCTTGTCTTGTCTTGTCATGTCGTATGTTGTGTTGTTTTGTCTTGTGTTGCTTTGTCTTGTCTTGTCTTGTCATGTCGTGTGTTGTGTTGTTTTGTCTTGTCTTGTTGTGTATTGTCATGTCTTATATTGTCTTGTCTTGTCTTGTCATGTCATGTCATGTCGTGTGTTGTGTTGTCTTGTCTTGTTTTGTCTTGTCATGTCATGTCATGTCTTGTCTTGTCTTGTCTTGTCTTGTTTTGTCTTGTCATGTCTTGTCTTGTCTTGTCTTGTTTTGTCTTGTCATGTCTTTACTTGTGATGTCATGTCGTGTGTTGTGTTGTTTTGTCTTGTCTTGTTTTGTCTTGTCATGTCTTTACTTGTGATGTCATGTCGTGTGTTGTGTTGTTTTGTCTTGTCTTGTTTTGTCTTGTCCTGTCTTGTCTTGTCATGTCATGTCATGTGTTGTGTTGTGTTGTTTTGTCTTGTCTTGTCTTGTCTTGTCTTGTCTTGTCTTGCCTTATCTTGCCTTGTCTTGTCTTGTCTGGTCTTGTCTTGTCTTGTCTTGTCTTGTCTTGTCTTGTCTTGTCTTGTCTTGTCTTGTCTTGTCATGTCTTGTCATGTCTTGTCTTGTCTTGTCTTGTCTTGTCATGCCATGTCGTGTCTTGTGTTGCTTTGTCTTGTCTTGTCTTGTCTTGTCTTGTCTTGTCTTGTCTTGTCTTGTCTTGTCTTGTCTTGTCTTGTCTTGTCTTGTCTTGTCTTGTCTTGTCTTGTCTTGTCTTGTCTTGTCTTGTCTTGTCTTGTCTTATCTTGTCTTGTGATGTCATGTCGTGTGTTGTGTTGTTTTGTCTTGTCTTGTCTTGTCTTGTCTTGTGATGTCATGTCTTGTCTTGTCTTGTCTTGTCTTGTCTTGTCTTGTCTTGTCTTGTCTTGTCTTGTCTTGTCTTGTCTTGTCTTGTCTTGTCTTGTCTTGTCTTGTCTTGTCTTGTCTTGTCTTGTCTTGTCTTGTCTTGTCTTGTCTTGTCTTGTCTTGTCTTGTCTTGTCTTGTCTTGTCTTGTCTTGTCTTGTCTTGTCTTGTCTTGTCTTGTCTTGTCTTGTCTTGTCTTGTCTTGTCTTGTCTTGTCTTGTCTTGTCTTGTCTTGTCTTGTCTTGTCTTGTCTTGTCTTGTCTTGTCTTGTCTTGTCTTGTCGTGTGTTGTGTTGTTTTGTCTTGTCTTATATTGTCTTGTCATGTCATGTCATGTCGTGTGTTGTGTTGTGTTGTCTTGTCTTATATTGTCTTGTCTTGTCTTGTCATGTCATGTCATGTCATTTCGTGTGTTGTGTTGTTTTGTCTTGTCTTGTCTTCTCCTTGTCTTGTCTAGTCTTGTCTTGTCTTGTCATGTCATGTCGTATGTTGTGTTGTTTTGTCTTGTGCTGCTTTGTCCTGTCTTGTCTTGTCTTGTCATGTCGTGTGTTGTGTTGTTTTGTCTTGTCTTGTTGTGTATTGTCATGTCTTATATTGTCTTGTCTTGTCTTGTCATGTCATGTCATGTCGTGTGTTGTGTTGTGTTGTCTTGTCTTATATTGTCTTGTCTTGTCTTGTCATGTCATGTCATGTCATGTCGTGTGTTGTGTTGTTTTGTCTTGTCTTGTCTTCTCCTTGTCTTGTCTAGTCTTGTCTTGTCTTGTCTTGTCTTGTCTTGTCTTGTCTTGTCTTGTCTTGTCTTGTCTTGTCTTGTCTTGTCTTGTCTTGTCTTGTCTTGTCTTGTCTTGTCTTGTCTTGTCTTGTCTTGTCTTGTCTTGTCTTGTCTTGTCTTGTCTTGTCTTGTCTTGTCTTGTCTTGTCTTGTCTTGTCTTGTCTTGTCTTGTCTTGTCTTGTCTTGTCTTGTCTTGTCTTGTCTTGTCTTGTCTTGTCTTGTCTTGTCTTGTCTTGTCTTGTCTTGTCTTGTCTTGTCTTGTCTTGTCTTGTCTTGTCTTGTCTTGTCTTGTCTTGTCTTGTCTTGTGTTGTCTTGTCTTGTCTTGTCTTGTCTTGTCTTGTCTTGTCTTGTCTTGTCTTGTCTTGTCTTGTCTTGTCTTGTGTTGCTTTGTCTTGTCTTGTCATGTCATGTGTTGCGTTGTGTTGTTTTGTCTTGTCTTGTCATGTCATGTCATGTCGTGTCTTGTGTTGCTTTGTCTTGTCTTGTCATGTCGTGTGTTGTGTTGTTTTGTCTTGTCTTGTTGTGTATTGTCATGTCTTATATTGTCTTGTCTTGTCTTGTCTTGTCATGTCATGTCATGTCATGTCGTGTGTTGTGTTGTTTTTTCTTGTCATGTCATGTCTTGTCTTGTCTTGTCTTGTCATGTCTTGTCATGTCATGTCTTGTCTTGTCTTGTCTTGTCTTGTCTTGTCTTGTCTTGTCTTGTCTTGTCTTGTCTTGTCTTGTCTTGTCTTGTCTTGTCTTGTCTTGTCTTGTCTTGTTTTGTCTTGTCATGTCTTGTCTTTTCTTGTCTTGTTTTGTCTTGTCTTGTCATGTCTTGTCTTGACTTGTCTTGTCTTGTCTTGTCTTGTCTTGTCTTGTCTTGTCTTGTCTTGTCTTGTCTTGTCTTGTCTTGTCTTGTCTTGTCTTGTCTTGTCTTGTCTTGTCTTGTCTTGTCTTGTCTTGTCTTGTCTTGTCTTGTCTTGTCTTGTCTTGTCTTGTCTTGTCTTGTCTTGTCTTGTCTTGTCTTGTCTTGTCTTGTCTTGTCTTGTCTTGTTTTGTCTTGTCTTGTCTTGTCTTGTTTTATGTTGTCTTGTCTTGTCTTGTCATGTAATGTCATGTCGTGTGTTGTGTTGTTTTGTCTTGTCTTGTCTTCTCCTTGTCTTGTCTTGTCATGTCGTGTGTTGTGTTGTTTTGTCTTGTCTTGTCTTATATTGTCTTGTCTTGTCTTGTGATGTCATGTCGTGTGTTGTGTTGTTTTATCTTGTCTTGTTTTGTCTTGTCTTGTTTTGTCTTGTCCTGTCTTGTCTTGTCATGTCATGTCATGTGTTGTGTTGTGTTGTTTTGTCTTGTCTTGTCTTGTCTTGTCTTGTCTTGCCTTATCTTGCCTTGTCTTGTCTTGTCTGGTCTGGTCTTGTCTTGTCTTGTCTTGTCTTGTCATGTCTTGTCTTGTCTTGTTTTGTCTTGTCTTGTATTGTCTTGTTTTCTCATGTAATGTCATGTCGTGTGTTGTGTTGTTTTGTCTTGTCTTGTGTTGTTTTGTCGTGTCATGTCTTGTCTTGTCTTGTCCTGTCCTGTCGTGTGTTGTGTTGTTTTGTCTTGTCTTGTCATGTCATGTCATGTCGTGTCTTGTGTTGCTTTGTCTTGTCTTGTCTTGTCTTGTCATGTCGTGTGTTGTGTTGTTTTGTCTTGTCTTGTTGTGTATTGTCATGTCTTATATTGTCTTGTCTTGTCTTGTCTTGTCATGTCATGTCATGTCGTGTGTTGTGTTGTTTTGTCTTGACTTGTTTTGTCTTGTCATGTCATGTCTTGTCTTGTCTTGTCTTGTTTTGTCTTGTCATGTCTTGTCTTGTCTTGTCTTGTCTTGTCTTGTCTTGTCTTGTGTTGTCTTGTCTTGTCTTGTCTTGTCTTGTCTTGTCGTGTCTTGTCTTGTCTAGTCTTGTCTTGTCTTGTCTTGTCTTGTCTTGTGTTGCTTTGTCTTGTCTTGTCATGTCGTGTGTTGTGTTGTTTTGTCTTGTCTTGTTGTGTATTGTCATGTCTTTTATTGTCTTGTCTTGTCTTGTCTTGTCATGTCATGTAATGTCATGTCGTGTCGTGTGTTGTGTTGTTTTGTATTGTCTTGTCTTCTCCTTGTCTTGTCTAGTCTTGTCTTGTCTTGTCTTGTCTTGTCTTGTCTTGTCTTGTCATGTCGTGTGTTGTGTTGTTTTGTCTTGTCTTGTTGTGTATTGTCATGTCTTTTATTGTCTTGTCTTGTCTTGTTTTGTCATGTAATGTCATGTCGTGTGTTGTGTTGTTTTGTCTTGTCTTGTCTTGTCTTGTCTTGTCTTGTCTTGTCTTGTCTTGTCTTGTCTTGTCTTGTCTTGTCTTGTGTTGCTTTGTCTTGTCTTGTCATGTCATGTGTTGCGTTGTGTTGTTTTGTCTTGTCTTGTCATGTCATGTCATGTCGTGTCTTGTGTTGCTTTGTCTTGTCTTGTCATGTCGTGTGTAGTGTTGTTTTGTCTTGTCTTGTTGTGTATTGTCATGTCTTATATTGTCTTGTCTTGTCTTGTCTTGTCATGTCATGTCATGTCATGTCGTGTGTTGTGTTGTTTTTTCTTGTCATGTCATGTCTTGTCTTGTCTTGTCTTGTCTTGTCATGTCTTGTCATGTCATGTCTTGTCTTGTCTTGTCTTGTCTTGTCTTGTCTTGTCTTGTCTTGTCTTGTCTTGTCTTGTCTTGTCTTGTCTTGTCTTGTCTTGTCTTGTCTTGTCTTGTCTTGTCTTGTCTTGTCTTGTCTTGTCTTGTCTTGTCTTGTCTTGTTTTGTCTTGTCTTGTCTTGTCTTGTTTTGTCTTGTCTTGTCTTGTTTTGTCTTGTCATGTCTTGTCTTGTCTTGTCTTGTCTTGTCTTGTTTTGTCTTGTCATGTCTTGTCTTGACTTGTCTTGTCTTGTCTTGTCTTGTCTTGTCTTGTCTTGTCTTGTCGTGTCGTGTGTTGTCTTTTCTTGTCTTGTTTTGTCTTGTCTTGTCTTGTCTTGTTTTGTCTTGTCTTGTCTTGTTTTGTCTTGTCATGTCTTGTCTTGTCTTGTCATGTAATGTCATGTCGTGTGTTGTGTTGTTTTGTCTTGTCTTGTCTTCTCCTTGTCTTGTCTTGTCATGTCGTGTGTTGTGTTGTTTTGTCTTGTCTTGTCTTATATTGTCTTGTCTTGTCTTGTGATGTCATGTCGTGTGTTGTGTTGTTTTGTCTTGTCTTGTTTTGTCTTGTCCTGTCTTGTCTTGTCATGTCATGTCATGTGTTGTGTTGTGTTGTTTTGTCTTGTCTTGTCTTGTCTTGTCTTGTCTTGTCTTGTCTTGTCTTGTCTTGTCTTGTCTTGTCTTGTCTTGCCTTATCTTGCCTTGTCTTGTCTTGTCTTGTCTTGTTTTGTCTTGTCTTGTATTGTCTTGTTTTCTCATGTAATGTCATGTCGTGTGTTGTGTTGTTTTGTCTTGTCTTGTGTTGTTTTGTCGTGTCATGTCTTGTCTTGTCTTGTCCTGACCAGTCGTGTGTTGTGTTGTTTTGTCTTGTCTTGTCATGTCATGTCGTGTCTTGTGTTGCTTTGTCTTGTCTTGTCTTGTCTTGTCATGTCGTGTGTTGTGTTGTTTTGTCTTGTCTTGTTGTGTATTGTCATGTCTTATATTGTCTTGTCTTGTCATGTCTTGTCATGTCTTGTCATGTCATGTCATGTCGTGTGTTGTGTTGTTTTGTCTTGACTTGTTTTGTCTTGTCATGTCATGTCTTGTCTTGTCTTGTTTTGTCTTGTCATGTCTTGTCTTGTCTTGTCTTGTCTTGTCTTGTGTTGTCTTGTCTTGTCTTGTCTTGTCTTGTCTTGTCTAGTCTTGTCTTGTCTTGTCTTGTCTTGTGTTGCTTTGTCTTGTCTTGTCATGTCGTGTGTTGTGTTGTTTTGTCTTGTCTTGTTGTGTATTGTCATGTCTTTTATTGTTTTGTCTTGTCTTGTCATGTCATGTAATGTCATGTCGTGTCGTGTGTTGTGTTGTTTTGTATTGTCTTGTCTTCTCCTTGTCTTGTCTAGTCTTGTCTTGTCTTGTCTTGTCTTGTCTTGTCATGTCGTGTGTTGTGTTGTTTTGTCTTGTCTTGTTGTGTATTGTCATGTCTTTTATTGTCTTGTCTTGTCTTGTTTTGTCATGTAATGTCATGTCGTGTGTTGTGTTGTTTTGTCTTGTCTTGTCTTCTCCTTGTCTTGTCTAGTCTTGTCTTGTCTTGTCTTGTCTTGTCTTGTCTTGTCTTGTCTTGTCTTGTCTTGTCATGTCTTATATTGTCTTGTCTTGTCTTGTCATGTCTTATATTGTCTTGTCTTGTCTTGTCATGTCGTGTGTTGTGTTGTTTTGTCTTGTCTTGTTGTGTATTGTCATGTCTTATATTGTCTTGTCTTGTCTTGTCTTGTCTTGTCTTGTCTTGTCTTGTCATGTCTTATATTGTCTTGTCTTGTCTTGTCATGTCGTGTGTTGTGTTGTTTTGTCTTGTCTTGTTGTGTATTGTCATGTCTTATATTGTCTTGTCTTGTCTTGTCATGTCATGTCAAGTCATGTCGTGTGTTGTGTTGTTTTGTCTTGTCTTATATTGTCTTGTCTTGTCTTGTCATGTCATGTCATGTCATGTCGTGTGTTGTGTTGTTTTGTCTTGTCTTGTCTTCTCCTTGTCTTGTCTTGTCTTGTCTTGTCTTGTCTTGTCTTGTCTTGTCTTGTCTTGTCTTGTCTTGTCTTGTCTTGTCTTCTCCTTGTCTTGTCTAGTCTTGTCTTGTCTTGTCTTGTCTTGTCTTCTCTTGTCTTGTCTTGTCTTGTCTTGTCTTGTCTTGTCTTGTCTTGTCTTGTCTTGTCTTGTCTTGTCTTGTCTTGTCTTGTCTTGTCTTGTCTTGTCTTGTCTTGTCTTGTCTTGTCTTGTCTTGTCTTGTCTTGTCTTGTCTTGTCTTGTCTTGTGTTGCTTTGTCTTGTCTTGTCATGTCATGTGTTGCGTTGTGTTGTTTTGTCTTGTCTTGTCATGTCATGTCATGTCGTGTCTTGTGTTGCTTTGTCTTGTCTTGTCATGTCGTGTGTTGTGTTGTTTTGTCTTGTCTTGTTGTGTATTGTCATGTCTTATATTGTCTTGTCTTGTCTTGTCTTGTCATGTCATGTCATGTCATGTCGTGTGTTGTGACTTGTCTTGTCTTGTCTTGTCTTGTCTTGTCTTGTCTTGTCTTATCTTGTCTTGTCTTGTCTTGTCTTGTCTTGTCTTGTCTTGTCTTGTCTTGTCTTGTCTTGTCTTGTCTTGTCTTGTCTTGTCTTGTCTTGTCTTGTCTTGTCTTGTCTTGTCTTGTCTTGTCTTGTCTTGTCTTGTCTTGTCTTGTCTTGTCTTGTCTTGTCTTGTCTTGTCTTGTCTTGTCTTGTCTTGTCTTGTCTTGTCTTGTCTTGTCTTGTCTTGTCATGTCATGTAATGTCATGTCGTGTCGTGTGTTGTGTTGTTTTGTATTGTCTTGTCTTCTCCTTGTCTTGTCTAGTCTTGTCTTGTCTTGTCTTGTCTTGTCTTGTCATGTCGTGTGTTGTGTTGTTTTGTCTTGTCTTGTTGTGTATTGTCATGTCTTTTATTGTCTTGTCTTGTCTTGTTTTGTCATGTAATGTCATGTCGTGTGTTGTGTTGTTTTGTCTTGTCTTGTCTTCTCCTTGTCTTGTCTAGTCTTGTCTTGTCTTGTCTTGTCTTGTCTTGTCTTGTCTTGTCTTGTCTTGTCTTGTCTTGTCTTGTCTTGTCTTGTCTTGTCTTGTCTTGTCTTGTCTTGTCTTGTCTTGTCTTGTCTTGTCTTGTCTTGTCTTGTCTTGTCTTGTCTTGTCTTGTCTTGTCTTGTCTTGTCTTGTCTTGTCTTGTCTTGTCTTGTCTTGTCTTGTCTTGTCTTGTCTTGTCTTGTCTTGTCTTGTCTTGTTTTGTCTTGTCTTGTCTTGTCTTGTTTTATGTTGTCTTGTCTTGTCTTGTCATGTAATGTCATGTCGTGTGTTGTGTTGTTTTGTCTTGTCTTGTCTTCTCCTTGTCTTGTCTTGTCATGTCGTGTGTTGTGTTGGTTTGTCTTGTCTTGTCTTATATTGTCTTGTCTTGTCTTGTGATGTCATGTCGTGTGTTGTGTTGTTTTGTCTTGTCTTGTTTTGTCTTGTCCTGTCTTGTCTTGTCATGTCATGTCATGTGTTGTGTTGTGTTGCTTTGTCTTGTCTTGTCTTGTCTTGTCTTGTCTTGTCTTGTCTTGTCTTGTCTTGTCTTGCCTTATCTTGCCTTGTCTTGTCTTGTCTTGTCTTGTCTTGTCATGTCTTGTCTTGTCTTGTTTTGTCTTGTCTTGTATTGTCTTGTTTTCTCATGTAATGTCATGTCGTGTGTTGTGTTGTTTTGTCTTGTCTTGTGTTGTTTTGTCGTGTCATGTCTTGTCTTGTCTTGTCCTGACCAGTCGTGTGTTGTGTTGTTTTGTCTTGTCTTGTCATGTCATGTCATGTCGTGTCTTGTGTTGCTTTGTCTTGTCTTGTCTTGTCTTGTCATGTCGTGTGTTGTGTTGTTTTGTCTTGTCATGTTGTGTATTGTCATGTCTTATATTGTCTTGTCTTGTCTTGTCTTGTCATGTCATGTCATGTCGTGTGTTGTGTTGTTTTGTCTTGACTTGTTTTGTCTTGTCATGTCATGTCTTGTCTTGTCTTGTCTTGTTTTGTCTTGTCATGTCTTGTCTTGTCTTGTCTTGTGTTGTCTTGTCTTGTCTTGTCTTGTCTTGTCTTGTCTTGTCTTGTCTTGTCTTGTCTTGTCTTGTCTTGTCTTGTCTTGTCTTGTCTTGTCTTGTCTTGTCTTGTCTTGTCTTGTCTTGTCTTGTCTTGTCTTGTCTTGTCTTGTCTTGTCTTGTCTTGTCTTGTCTTGTGTTGTCTTGTCTTGTCTTCTCCTTGTCTTGTCTAGTCTTGTCTTGTCTTGTCTTGTCTTGTCTTGTCTTGTCTTGTCTTGTCATGTCGTGTGTTGTGTTGTTTTGTCTTGTCTTGTTGTGTATTGTCATGTCTTTTATTGTCTTGTCTTGTCTTGTTTTGTCATGTAATGTCATGTCGTGTGTTGTGTTGTTTTGTCTTGTCTTGTCTTGTCTTGTGTTGCTTTGTCTTGTCTTGTCATGTCATGTGTTGCGTTGTGTTGTTTTGTCTTGTCTTGTCATGTCATGTCATGTCGTGTCTTGTGTTGCTTTGTCTTGTCTTGTCATGTCGTGTGTTGTGTTGTTTTGTCTTGTCTTGTTGTGTATTGTCATGTCTTATATTGTCTTGTCTTGTCTTGTCTTGTCATGTCATGTCATGTCATGTCGTGTGTTGTGTTGTTTTTTCTTGTCATGTCATGTCTTGTCTTGTCTTGTCTTGTCTTGTCTTGTCTTGTCTTGTCATGTCTTATATTGTCTTGTCTTGTCTTGTCATGTCTTGTTTTGTCATGTAATGTCATGTCGTGTGTTGTGTTGTTTTGTCTTGTCTTGTCTTGTCTTGTCTTGTCTTGTCTTGTCTTGTCTTGTCTTGTCTTGTGTTGCTTTGTCTTGTCTTGTCATGTCATGTGTTGCGTTGTGTTGTTTTGTCTTGTCTTGTCATGTCATGTCATGTCGTGTCTTGTGTTGCTTTGTCTTGTCTTGTCATGTCGTGTGTAGTGTTGTTTTGTCTTGTCTTGTTGTGTATTGTCATGTCTTATATTGTCTTGTCTTGTCTTGTCTTGTCATGTCATGTCATGTCATGTCGTGTGTTGTGTTGTTTTTTCTTGTCATGTCATGTCTTGTCTTGTCTTGTCTTGTCTTGTCATGTCTTGTCATGTCATGTCTTGTCTTGTCTTGTCTTGTCTTGTCTTGTCTTGTCTTGTCTTGTCTTGTCTTGTCTTGTCTTGTCTTGTCTTGTCTTGTCTTGTCTTGTCTTGTCTTGTCTTGTCTTGTCTTGTATTGTCTTGTCTTGTCTTGTCTTGTCTTGTCTTGTCTTGTTTTGTCTTGTCTTGTCTTGTCTTGTTTTGTCTTGTCTTGTCTTGTTTTGTCTTGTCATGTCTTGTCTTGTCTTGTCTTGTCTTGTCTTGTTTTGTCTTGTCATGTCTTGTCTTGACTTGTCTTGTCTTGTCTTGTCTTGTCTTGTCTTGTCTTGTCTTGTCTTGTCGTGTCGTGTGTTGTCTTTTCTTGTCTTGTTTTGTCTTGTCTTGTCTTGTCTTGTTTTGTCTTGTCTTGTCTTGTTTTGTCTTGTCATGTCTTGTCTTGTCTTGTCATGTAATGTCATGTCGTGTGTTGTGTTGTTTTGTCTTGTCTTGTCTTCTCCTTGTCTTGTCTTGTCATGTCGTGTGTTGTGTTGTTTTGTCTTGTCTTGTCTTATATTGTCTTGTCTTGTCTTGTGATGTCATGTCGTGTGTTGTGTTGTTTTGTCTTGTCTTGTTTTGTCTTGTCCTGTCTTGTCTTGTCATGTCATGTCATGTGTTGTGTTGTGTTGTTTTGTCTTGTCTTGTCTTGTCTTGTCTTGTCTTGTCTTGTCTTGTCTTGTCTTGTCTTGTCTTGTCTTGTCTTGCCTTATCTTGCCTTGTCTTGTCTTGTCTGGTCTGGCCTTGTCTTGTCTTGTCTTGTCTTGTCATGTCTTGTCTTGTCTTGTTTTGTCTTGTCTTGTATTGTCTTGTTTTCTCATGTAATGTCATGTCGTGTGTTGTGTTGTTTTGTCTTGTCTTGTGTTGTTTTGTCGTGTCATGTCTTGTCTTGTCTTGTCCTGACCAGTCGTGTGTTGTGTTGTTTTGTCTTGTCTTGTCATGTCATGTCGTGTCTTGTGTTGCTTTGTCTTGTCTTGTCTTGTCTTGTCATGTCGTGTGTTGTGTTGTTTTGTCTTGTCTTGTTGTGTATTGTCATGTCTTATATTGTCTTGTCTTGTCATGTCTTGTCATGTCATGTCATGTCGTGTGTTGTGTTGTTTTGTCTTGACTTGTTTTGTCTTGTCATGTCATGTCTTGTCTTGTCTTGTTTTGTCTTGTCATGTCTTGTCTTGTCTTGTCTTGTCTTGTCTTGTCTTGTGTTGTCTTGTCTTGTCTTGTCTTGTCTTGTCTTGTCTAGTCTTGTCTTGTCTTGTCTTGTCTTGTCTTGTGTTGCTTTGTCTTGTCTTGTCATGTCGTGTGTTGTGTTGTTTTGTCTTGTCTTGTTGTGTATTGTCATGTCTTTTATTGTCTTGTCTTGTCTTGTCATGTCATGTAATGTCATGTCGTGTCGTGTGTTGTGTTGTTTTGTATTGTCTTGTCTTCTCCTTGTCTTGTCTAGTCTTGTCTTGTCTTGTCTTGTCTTGTCTTGTCATGTCGTGTGTTGTGTTGTTTTGTCTTGTCTTGTTGTGTATTGTCATGTCTTTTATTGTCTTGTCTTGTCTTGTTTTGTCATGTAATGTCATGTCGTGTGTTGTGTTGTTTTGTCTTGTCTTGTCTTCTCCTTGTCTTGTCTAGTCTTGTCTTGTCTTGTCTTGTCTTGTCTTGTCTTGTCTTGTCTTGTCTTGTCATGTCTTATATTGTCTTGTCTTGTCTTGTCATGTCGTGTGTTGTGTTGTTTTGTCTTGTCTTGTTGTGTATTGTCATGTCTTATATTGTCTTGTCTTGTCTTGTCTTGTCTTGTCTTGTCTTGTCTTGTCATGTCTTATATTGTCTTGTCTTGTCTTGTCATGTCGTGTGTTGTGTTGTTTTGTCTTGTCTTGTTGTGTATTGTCATGTCTTATATTGTCTTGTCTTGTCTTGTCATGTCATGTCAAGTCATGTCGTGTGTTGTGTTGTTTTGTCTTGTCTTGTCTAGTCTTGTCTTGTCTTGTCTTGTCTTGTGTTGCTTTGTCTTGTCTTGTCATGTCATGTGTTGCGTTGTGTTGTTTTGTCTTGTCTTGTCTTGTCTTGTCCTGTCCTGTCCTGTCTTGTCTTGTCTTGGCATGTCATGCCATGTCATGTCATGTCGTGTGTTGTGTTGTCTTGTCTTGTCTTGTCTTGTCATGTCTTATATTGTCTTGTCTTGTCTTGTCATGTCGTGTGTTGTGTTGTTTTGTCTTGTCTTGTTGTGTATTGTCATGTCTTATATTGTCTTGTCTTGTCTTCTCATGTCATGTCATGTCATGTCGTGTGTTGTGTTGTTTTGTCTTGTCTTGTCTTCTCCTTGTCTTGTCTAGTCTTGTCTTGTCTTGTCTTGTCTTGTCTTGTCTTGTGTTGCTTTGTCTTGTCTTGTCATGTCATGTGTTGCGTTGTGTTGTTTTGTCTTGTCTTGTCATGTCATGTCGTATGTTGTGTTGTTTTGTCTTGTGCTGCTTTGTCCTGTCTTGTCTTGTCTTGTCATGTCGTGTGTTGTGTTGTTTTGTCTTGTCTTGTTGTGTATTGTCATGTCTTATATTGTCTTGTCTTGTCTTGTCATGTCATGTCATGTCGTGTGTTGTGTTGTGTTGTCTTGTCTTATATTGTCTTGTCTTGTCTTGTCATGTCATGTCATGTCATGTCGTGTGTTGTGTTGTTTTGTCTTGTCTTGTCTTCTCCTTGTCTTGTCTTGTCTTGTCTTGTCTTGTCTTGTCTTGTCTTGTCTTGTCTTGTCTTGTCTTGTCTTGTCTTGTCTTGTCTTGTCTTGTCTTGTCTTGTCTTGTCTTGTCTTGTCTTGTCTTGTCTTGTCTTGTCTTCTCTTGTCTTGTCTTGTCTTGTCTTGTCTTGTCTTGTCTTGTCTTGTCTTGTCTTGTCTTGTCTTGTCTTGTCTTGTCTTGTCTTGTCTTGTCTTGTCTTGTCTTGTCTTGTCTTGTCTTGTCTTGTCTTGTCTTGTCTTGTCTTGTCTTGTCTTGTGTTGCTTTGTCTTGTCTTGTCATGTCATGTGTTGCGTTGTGTTGCTTTGTCTTGTCTTGTCATGTCGTGTGTTGTGTTGTTTTGTCTTGTCTTGTTGTGTATTGTCATGTCTTATATTGTCTTGTCTTGTCTTGTCTTGTCATGTCATGTCATGTCATGTCGTGTGTTGTGACTTGTCTTGTCTTGTCTTGTCTTGTCTTGTCTTGTCTTGTCTTGTCTTGTCTTGTCTTGTCTTGTCTTGTCTTGTCTTGTCTTGTCTTGTCTTGTCTTGTCTTGTCTTGTCTTGTCTTGTCTTGTCTTGTCTTGTCTTGTCTTGTCTTGTCTTGTCTTGTCTTGTCTTGTCTTGTCTTGTCTTGTCTTGTCTTGTCTTGTCTTGTCTTGTCTTGTCTTGTCTTGTCTTGTCTTGTCTTGTCTTGTCTTGTCTTGTCTTGTCTTGTCTTGTCTTGTCTTGTCTTGTCTTGTCTTGTCTTGTCTTGTCTTGTCTTGTCTTGTCTTGTCTTGTCTTGTCTTGTCTTGTCTTGTCTTGTCTTGTCTTGTCTTGTCTTGTCTTGTCTTGTCTTGTCTTGTCTTGTTTTGTCTTGTCTTGTCTTGTCTTGTTTTATGTTGTCTTGTCTTGTCTTGTCATGTAATGTCATGTCGTGTGTTGTGTTGTTTTGTCTTGTCTTGTCTTCTCCTTGTCTTGTCTTGTCATGTCGTGTGTTGTGTTGTTTTGTCTTGTCTTGTCTTATATTGTCTTGTCTTGTCTTGTGATGTCATGTCGTGTGTTGTGTTGTTTTGTCTTGTCTTGTTTTGTCTTGTCTTGTTTTGTCTTGTCCTGTCTTGTCTTGTCATGTCATGTCATGTGTTGTGTTGTGTTGTTTTGTCTTGTCTTGTCTTGTCTTGTCTTGTCTTGTCTTGTCTTGTCTTGTCTTGTCTTGTCTTGTCTTGTCTTGTCTTGTCTTGTCTTGTCTTGTCTTGCCTTATCTTGCCTTGTCTTGTCTTGTCTGGTCTGGTCTTGTCTTGTCTTGTCTTGTCTTGTCATGTCTTGTCTTGTCTTGTTTTGTCTTGTCTTGTATTGTCTTGTTTTCTCATGTAATGTCATGTCGTGTGTTGTGTTGTTTTGTCTTGTCTTGTGTTGTTTTGTCGTGTCATGTCTTGTCTTGTCTTGTCCTGTCCTGTCGTGTGTTGTGTTGTTTTGTCTTGTCTTGTCATGTCATGTCATGTCGTGTCTTGTGTTGCTTTGTCTTGTCTTGTCTTGTCTTGAAATGTCGTGTGTTGTGTTGTTTTGTCTTGTCTTGTTGTGTATTGTCATGTCTTATATTGTCTTGTCTTGTCTTGTCTTGTCATGTCATGTCATGTCGTGTGTTGTGTTGTTTTGTCTTGACTTGTTTTGTCTTGTCATGTCATGTCTTGTCTTGTCTTGTCTTGTTTTGTCTTGTCATGTCTTGTCTTGTCTTGTCTTGTCTTGTCTTGTCTTGTGTTGTCTTGTCTTGTCTTGTCTTGTCTTGTCTTGTCTTGTCGTGTCTTGTCTTGTCTAGTCTTGTCTTGTCTTGTCTTGTCTTGTCTTGTGTTGCTTTGTCTTGTCTTGTCATGTCGTGTGTTGTGTTGTTTTGTCTTGTCTTGTTGTGTATTGTCATGTCTTTTATTGTCTTGTCTTGTCTTGTCATGTCATGTAATGTCATGTCGTGTCGTGTGTTGTGTTGTTTTGTATTGTCTTGTCTTCTCCTTGTCTTGTTTAGTCTTGTCTTGTTTTGTCTTGTCTTGTCTTGTCTTGTCTTGTCATGTCGTGTGTTGTGTTGTTTTGTCTTGTCTTGTTGTGTATTGTCATGTCTTTTATTGTCTTGTCTTTTCTTGTTTTGTCATGTAATGTCATGTCGTGTGTTGTGTTGTTTTGTCTTGTCTTGTCTTGTCTTGTCTTGTCTTGTCTTGTGTTGCTTTGTCTTGTCTTGTCATGTCATGTGTTGCGTTGTGTTGTTTTGTCTTGTCTTGTCATGTCATGTCATGTCGTGTCTTGTGTTGCTTTGTCTTGTCTTGTCATGTCGTGTGTTGTGTTGTTTTGTCTTGTCTTGTTGTGTATTGTCATGTCTTATATTGTCTTGTCTTGTCTTGTCTTGTCATGTCATGTCATGTCATGTCGTGTGTTGTGTTGTTTTTTCTTGTCTTGTCTTGTCTTGTCTTGTCATGTCTTGTCATGTCATGTCTTGTCTTGTCTTGTCTTGTCTTGTCTTGTCTTGTCTTGTCTTGTCTTGTCTTGTCTTGTCTTGTCTTGTCTTGTCTTGTCTTGTCTTGTCTTGTTTTGTTTTGTTTTGTCTTGTCTTGTCTTGTCTTGTTTTGTCTTGTCTTGTCTTGTTTTGTCTTGTCATGTCTTGTCTTGTCTTGTCTTGTCTTGTCTTGTCTTGTCTTGTCTTGTCTTGTCTTGTTTTGTCTTGTCTTGTCTTGTCTTGTTTTGTCTTGGCTTGTCTTGTTTTGTCTTCTCCTTGTCTTGTCTTGTCATGTCGTGTGTTGTGTTGTTTTGTCTTGTCTTGTCTTATATTGTCTTGTCTTGTCTTGTGATGTCATGTCGTGTGTTGTGTTGTTTTGTCTTGTCTTGTTTTGTCTTGTCCTGTCTTGTCTTGTCATGTCATGTCATGTGTTGTGTTGTGTTGTTTTGTCTTGTCTTGTCTTGTCTTGTCTTGTCTTGTCTTGTCTTGTCTTGCCTTATCTTGCCTTGTCTTGTCTTGTCTGGTCTGGTCTTGTCTTGTCTTGTCTTGTCTTGTCATGTCTTGTCTTGTCTTGTTTTGTCTTGTCTTGTATTGTCTTGTGTTGTTTTGTCGTGTCATGTCTTGTCTTGTCTTGTCCTGACCAGTCGTGTGTTGTGTTGTTTTGTCTTGTCTTGTCATGTCATGTCGTGTCTTGTGTTGCTTTGTCTTGTCTTGTCTTGTCATGTCGTGTGTTGTGTTGTTTTGTCTTGTCTTGTTGTGTATTGTCATGTCTTATATTGTCTTGTCTTGTCTTGTCTTGTCATGTCATGTCATGTCGTGTGTTGTGTTGTTTTGTCTTGACTTGTTTTGTCTTGTCATGTCATGTCTTGTCTTGTCTTGTCTTGTTTTGTCTTGTCATGTCTTGTCTTGTCTTGTCTTGTCTTGTCTTGTCTTGTGTTGTCTTGTCTTGTCTTGTCTTGTCTTGTCTTGTCTTGTCTTGTCTTGTCTTGTCTAGTCTTGTCTTGTCTTGTCTTGTCTTGTCTTGTGTTGCTTTGTCTTGTCTTGTCATGTCGTGTGTTGTGTTGTTTTGTCTTGTCTTGTTGTGTATTGTCATGTCTTTTATTGTCTTGTCTTGTCTTGTCATGTCATGTAATGTCATGTCGTGTCGTGTGTTGTGTTGTTTTGTATTGTCTTGTCTTCTCCTTGTCTTGTCTAGTCTTGTCTTGTCTTGTCTTGTCTTGTCTTGTCTTGTCTTGTCTTGTCTTGTCTTGTCTTGTCTTGTCTTGTCTTGTCTTGTCTTGTCATGTCGTGTGTTGTGTTGTTTTGTCTTGTATTGTTGTGTATTGTCATGTCTTTTATTGTCTTGTCTTGTCTTGTTTTGTCATGTAATGTCATGTCGTGTGTTGTGTTGTTTTGTCTTGTCTTGTCTTCTCCTTGTCTTGTCTAGTCTTGTCTTGTCTTGTCTTGTCTTGTCTTGTCTTGTCTTGTCTTGTCTTGTCATGTCGTGTGTTGTGTTGTTTTGTCTTGTCTTGTTGTGTATTGTCATGTCTTTTATTGTCTTGTCTTGTCTTGTTTTGTCATGTAATGTCATGTCGTGTGTTGTGTTGTTTTGTCTTGTCTTGTCTTCTCCTTGTCTTGTCTAGTCTTGTCTTGTCTTGTCTTGTCTTGTCTTGTCTTGTCTTGTCTTGTCTTGTCTTGTCATGTCTTATACTGTCTTGTCTTGTCTTGTCATGTCTTATATTGTCTTGTCTTGTCTTGTCATGTCGTGTGTTGTGTTGTTTTGTCTTGTCTTGTTGTGTATTGTCATGTCTTATATTGTCTTGTCTTGTCTTGTCTTGTCTTGTCTTGTCTTGTCATGTCTTATATTGTCTTGTCTTGTCTTGTCATGTCGTGTGTTGTGTTGTTTTGTCTTGTCTTGTTGTGTATTGTCATGTCTTATATTGTCTTGTCTTGTCTTGTCATGTCATGTCAAGTCATGTCGTGTGTTGTGTTGTTTTGTCTTGTCTTGTCTAGTCTTGTCTTGTCTTGTCTTGTCTTGTGTTGCTTTGTCTTGTCTTGTCATGTCATGTGTTGCGTTGTGTTGTTTTGTCTTGTCTTGTCTTGTCTTGTCCTGTCCTGTCCTGTCTTGTCTTGTCTTGGCATGTCATGCCATGTCATGTCATGTCGTGTGTTGTGTTGTCTTGTCTTGTCTTGTCTTGTCATGTCTTATATTGTCTTGTCTTGTCTTGTCATGTCGTGTGTTGTGTTGTTTTGTCTTGTCTTGTTGTGTATTGTCATGTCTTATATTGTCTTGTCTTGTCTTCTCATGTCATGTCATGTCATGTCGTGTGTTGTGTTGTTTTGTCTTGTCTTGTCTTCTCCTTGTCTTGTCTAGTCTTGTCTTGTCTTGTCTTGTCTTGTCTTGTCTTGTGTTGCTTTGTCTTGTCTTGTCATGTCATGTGTTGCGTTGTGTTGTTTTGTCTTGTCTTGTCATGTCATGTCATGTCGTGTCTTGTGTTGCTTTGTCATGTCATGTCATGTCGTGTGTTGTGTTGTTTTGTCTTGTCTTGTCTTCTCCTTGTCTTGTCTAGTCTTGTCTTGTCTTGTCATGTCATGTCGTATGTTGTGTTGTTTTGTCTTGTGCTGCTTTGTCCTGTCTTGTCTTGTCTTGTCATGTCGTGTGTTGTGTTGTTTTGTCTTGTCTTGTTGTGTATTGTCATGTCTTATATTGTCTTGTCTTGTCTTGTCATGTCATGTCATGTCGTGTGTTGTGTTGTGTTGTCTTGTCTTATATTGTCTTGTCTTGTCTTGTCATGTCGTGTGTTGTGTTGTTTTGTCTTGTCTTGTCTTCTCCTTGTCTTGTCTTGTCTTGTCTTGTCTTGTCTTGTCTTGTCTTGTCTTGTCTTGTCTTGTCTTGTCTTGTCTTGTCTTGCCTTGTCTTGTCTTGTCTTGTCTTGTCTTGTCTTGTCTTGTCTTGTCTTCTCTTGTCTTGTCTTGTCTTGTCTTGTCTTGTCTTGTCTTGTCTTGTCTTGTCTTGTCTTGTCTTGTCTTGTCTTGTCTTGTCTTGTCTTGTCTTGTCTTGTCTTGTCTTGTCTTGTCTTGTCTTGTCTTGTCTTGTCTTGTCTTGTCTTGTCTTGTCTTGTCTTGTCTTGTGTTGCTTTGTCTTGTCTTGTCATGTCATGTGTTGCGTTGTGTTGTTTTGTCTTGTCTTGTCATGTCATGTCATGTCGTGTCTTGTGTTGCTTTGTCTTGTCTTGTCTTGTCATGTCATGTCATGTCATGTCGTGTGTTGTGTTGTTTTTTCTTGTCATGTCATGTCTTGTCTTGTCTTGTCATGTCTTGTCATGTCATGTCTTGTCTTGTCTTGTCTTGTCTTGTCTTGTCTTGTCTTGTCTTGTCTTGTCTTGTCTTGTCTTGTCTTGCCTTGTCTTGTTTTGTCTTGTCATGTCTTGTCTTGTCTTGTCTTTTCTTGTCTTGTTTTGTCTTGTCATGTCTTGTCTTGACTTGTCTTGTCTTGTCTTGTCTTGTCTTATCTTGTCTTGTCTTGTCTTGTCTTGTCTTGTCTTGTCTTGTCTTGTCTTGTCTTGTCTTGTCTTGTCTTGTCTTGTCTTGTCTTGTCTTGTCTTGTCTTGTCTTGTCTTGTCTTGTCTTGTCTTGTCTTGTCTTGTCTTGTCTTGTCTTGTCTTGTCTTGTCTTGTCTTGTCTTGTCTTGTCTTGTCTTGTCTTGTCTTGTCTTGTCTTGTCTTGTCTTGTCTTGTCTTGTCTTGTCTTGTCTTGTCTTGTCTTGTCTTGTCTTGTCTTGTCTTGTCTTGTCTTGTCTTGTCTTGTCTTGTCTTGTTTTGTCTTGTCTTGTCTTGTCTTGTTTTATGTTGTCTTGTCTTGTCTTGTCATGTAATGTCATGTCGTGTGTTGTGTTGTTTTGTCTTGTCTTGTCTTCTCCTTGTCTTGTCTTGTCATGTCGTGTGTTGTGTTGTTTTGTCTTGTCTTGTCTTATATTGTCTTGTCTTGTCTTGTGATGTCATGTCGTGTGTTGTGTTGTTTTGTCTTGTCTTGTTTTGTCTTGTCTTGTTTTGTCTTGTCCTGTCTTGTCTTGTCATGTCTTGTCTTGTCTTGTCTTGCCTTGTCTTGTCTTGTCTTGTCATGTCTTGTCTTGTCTTGTCTTGCCTTGTCTTGTCTTGTCTTGTCTTGTCTTATCTTGTCTTGTCTTGTCTTGTCTTGTCTTGTCTTGTCTTGTCTTGTCTTGTCTTGTCTTGTCTTGTCTTGTCTTGTGTTGTTTTGTCTTGTCTTGTCTTGTCTTGTCTTGTCTTGTGTTGCTTTGTCTTGTCTTGTCATGTCATGTGTTGCGTTGTGTTGTTTTGTCTTGTCTTGTCATGTCATGTCATGTCGTGTCTTGTGTTGCTTTGTCTTGTCTTGTCATGTCGTGTGTTGTGTTGTTTTGTCTTGTCTTGTTGTGTATTGTCATGTCTTATATTGTCTTGTCTTGTCTTGTCTTGTCATGTCATGTCATGTCATGTCGTGTGTTGTGTTGTTTTTTCTTGTCATGTCATGTCTTGTCTTGTCTTGTCTTGTCATGTCATGTCTTGTCATGTCATGTCTTGTCTTGTCTTGTCTTGTCTTGTCTTGTCTTGTCTTGTCTTGTCTTGTCTTGTCTTGTCTTGTCTTGTCTTGTCTTGTCTTGTCTTGTCTTGTCTTGTCTTGTCTTGTCTTGTCTTGTCTTGTCTTGTCTTGTCTTGTCATGTCTTGTCATGTCATGTCTTGTCTTGTCTTGTCTTGTCTTGTCTTGTCTTGTCTTGTCTTGTCTTGTCTTGTCTTGTCTTGTCTTGTCTTGTCTTGTCTTGTCTTGTTTTGTCTTGTCATGTCTTGTCTTGTCTTGTCTTTTCTTGTCTTGTTTTGTCTTGTCATGTCTTGTCTTGACTTGTCTTGTCTTGTCTTGTCTTGTCTTATCTTGTCTTGTCTTGTCTTGTCTTGTCTTGTCTTGTCTTGTCTTGTCTTGTCTTGTCTTGTCTTGTCTTGTCTTGTCTTGTCTTGTCTTGTCTTGTCTTGTCTTGTCTTGTCTTGTCTTGTCTTGTCTTGTCTTGTCTTGTCTTGTCTTGTCTTGTCTTGTCTTGTCTTGTCTTGTCTTGTCTTGTCTTGTCTTGTCTTGTCTTGTCTTGTCTTGTCTTGTCTTGTCTTGTCTTGTCTTGTCTTGTCTTGTCTTGTCTTGTCTTGTCTTGTCTTGTTTTGTCTTGTCTTGTCTTGTCTTGTTTTATGTTGTCTTGTCTTGTCTTGTCATGTAATGTCATGTCGTGTGTTGTGTTGTTTTGTCTTGTCTTGTCTTCTCCTTGTCTTGTCTTGTCATGTCGTGTGTTGTGTTGTTTTGTCTTGTCTTGTCTTATATTGTCTTGTCTTGTCTTGTGATGTCATGTCGTGTGTTGTGTTGTTTTGTCTTGTCTTGTTTTGTCTTGTCTTGTTTTGTCTTGTCCTGTCTTGTCTTGTCATGTCATGTCATGTGTTGTGTTGTGTTGTTTTGTCTTGTCTTGTCTTGTCTTGTCTTGTCTTGTCTTGTCTTGTCTTGTCTTGTCTTGTCTTGTCTTGTCTTGTCTTGTCTTGTCTTGCCTTATCTTGCCTTGTCTTGTCTTGTCTGGTCTGGTCTTGTCTTGTCTTGTCTTGTCTTGTCATGTCTTGTCTTGTCTTGTTTTGTCTTGTCTTGTATTGTCTTGTTTTCTCATGTAATGTCATGTCGTGTGTTGTGTTGTTTTGTCTTGTCTTGTGTTGTTTTGTCGTGTCATGTCTTGTCTTGTCTTGTCCTGTCCTGTCGTGTGTTGTGTTGTTTTGTCTTGTCTTGTCATGTCATGTCATGTCGTGTCTTGTGTTGCTTTGTCTTGTCTTGTCTTGTCTTGAAATGTCGTGTGTTGTGTTGTTTTGTCTTGTCTTGTTGTGTATTGTCATGTCTTATATTGTCTTGTCTTGTCTTGTCTTGTCATGTCATGTTTTGTCTTGTCATGTCTTGTCTTGTCTTGTCTTGTCTTGTTGTGTATTGTCATGTCTTATATTGTCTTGTCTTGTCTTGTCATGTCATGTCAAGTCATGTCGTGTGTTGTGTTGTTTTGTCTTGTCTTGTCTTGTCTTGTCTTGTCTTGTCTTGTCTTGTCTTGTCATGTCATGTCATGTCATGTCGTGTGTTGTGTTGTTTTGTCTTGTCTTGTGTTGTTTTGTCGTGTCATGTCTTGTCTTGTCTTGTCCTGTCCTGTCGTGTGTTGTGTTGTTTTGTCTTGTCTTGTCATGTCATGTCATGTCGTGTCTTGTGTTGCTTTGTCTTGTCTTGTCTTGTCTTGTCTTGTCTTGTCTTGTCTTGTCTTGTCTTGTCTTGTCTTGTCTTGTCTTGTCTTGACTTGTCTTGTCTTGTCTTGTCTTGTCATGTCTTATATTGTCTTGTCTTGTCTTGTCATGTCGTGTGTTGTGTTGTTTTGTCTTGTCTTGTTGTGTATTGTCATGTCTTATATTGTCTTGTCTTGTCTTGTCATGTCATGTCAAGTCATGTCGTGTGTTGTGTTGTTTTGTCTTGTCTTGTCTTGTCTTGTCTTGTCTTGTCTTGTCTTGTCTTGTCTTGTCTTGTCTTGTCTTGTCTTGTCTTGTCTTGTCTTGTCTTGTCTTGTCTTGTCTTGTCTTGTCTTGTCTTGTCTTGTCTTGTCTTGTCTTGTCTTGTCTTGTCTTGTCTTGTCTTGTCTTGTCTTGTCTTGTCTTGTCTTGTCTTGTCTTGTCTTGTCTTGTCTTGTCTTGTCTTGTCTTGTCTTGTCTTGTCTTGTCTTGTCTTGTCTTGTCTTGTCTTGTCTTGTCTTGTCTTGTCTTGTCTTGTCTTGTCTTGTCTTGTCTTGTCTTGTCTTGTCTTGTCTTGTCTTGTCTTGTCTTGTCTTGTCTTGTCTTGTCTTGTCTTGTCTTGTCTTGTCTTGTCTTGTCTTGTCTTGTCTTGTCTTGTCATGTCTTATATTGTCTTGTCTTGTCTTGTCATGTCGTGTGTTGTGTTGTTTTGTCTTGTCTTGTTGTGTATTGTCATGTCTTTTATTGTCTTGTCTTGTCTTGTCATGTCATGTAATGTCATGTCGTGTCGTGTGTTGTGTTGTTTGGTATTGTCTTGTCTTCTCCTTGTCTTGTCTAGTCTTGTCTTGTCTTGTCTTCTCCTTGTCTTGTCTTGTCTTGTCTTGTCTTGTCTTGTCTTGTCTTGTCTTGTCTTGTCTTGTCTTGTCTTGTCTTGTCTTGTCTTGTCTTGTCTTGTCTTGTCTTGTCTTGTCTTGTCTTGTCTTGTCTTGTCTTGTCTTGTCTTGTCTTGTCTTGTCTTGTCTTGTCTTGTCTTGTCTTGTCATGTCATGTCATGTCGTGTCTTGTGTTGCTTTGTCTTGTCTTGTCATGTCGTGTGTTGTGTTGTTTTGTCTTGTCTTGTTGTGTATTGTCATGTCTTATATTGTCTTGTCTTGTCTTGTCTTGTCATGTCATGTCATGTCATGTCGTGTGTTGTGTTGTTTTTTCTTGTCATGTCATGTCTTGTCTTGTCTTGTCTTGTCATGTCATGTCTTGTCATGTCATGTCTTGTCTTGTCTTGTCTTGTCTTGTCTTGTCTTGTCTTGTCTTGTCTTGTCTTGTCTTGTCTTGTCTTGTCTTGTCTTGTCTTGTCTTGTCTTGTCTTGTCTTGTCTTGTCTTGTCTTGTCTTGTCTTGTCTTGTCTTGTCTTGTCTTGTCTTGTCTTGTCTTGTCTTGTCTTGTCTTGTCTTGTCTTGTCTTGTCTTGTCTTGTCTTGTCTTGTCTTGTCTTGTCTTGTCTTGTCTTGTCTTGTCTTGTCTTGTCTTGTCTTGTCTTGTCTTGTCTTGTCTTGTCTTGTCTTGTCTTGTCTTGTCTTGTCTTGTCTTGTCTTGTCTTGTCTTGTCTTGTCTTGTCTTGTCTTGTCTTGTCTTGTCTTGTCTTGTCTTGTCTTGTCTTGTCTTGTCTTGTCTTGTCTTGTCTTGTCTTGTCTTGTCTTGTCTTGTCTTGTCTTGTCTTGTCTTGTCTTGTCTTGTCTTGTCTTGTCTTGTCTTGTCTTGTCTTGTCTTGTCTTGTCTTGTCTTGTCTTGTCTTGTCTTGTCTTGTCTTGTCTTGTCTTGTCTTGTCTTGTCTTGTCTTGTCTTGTCTTGTCTTGTCTTGTCTTGTCTTGTCTTGTCTTGTCTTGTCTTGTCTTGTCTTGTCTTGTCTTGTCTTGTCTTGTCTTGTCTTGTTTTGTCTTGTCTTGTCTTGTCTTGTTTTATGTTGTCTTGTCTTGTCTTGTCATGTAATGTCATGTCGTGTGTTGTGTTGTTTTGTCTTGTCTTGTCTTCTCCTTGTCTTGTCTTGTCATGTCGTGTGTTGTGTTGGTTTGTCTTGTCTTGTCTTATATTGTCTTGTCTTGTCTTGTGATGTCATGTCGTGTGTTGTGTTGTTTTGTCTTGTCTTGTTTTGTCTTGTCCTGTCTTGTCTTGTCATGTCATGTCATGTGTTGTGTTGTGTTGTTTTGTCTTGTCTTGTCTTGTCTTGTCTTGTCTTGTCTTGTCTTGTCTTGTCTTGTCTTGTCTTATCTTGCCTTGTCTTGTCTTGTCTGGTCTGGTCTTGTCTTGTCTTGTCTTGTCTTGTCATGTCTTGTCTTGTCTTGTTTTGTCTTGTCTTGTATTGTCTTGTTTTCTCATGTAATGTCATGTCGTGTGTTGTGTTGTTTTGTCTTGTCTTGTGTTGTTTTGTCGTGTCATGTCTTGTCTTGTCCTGACCAGTCGTGTGTTGTGTTGTTTTGTCTTGTCTTGTCATGTCATGTCATGTCGTGTCTTGTGTTGCTTTGTCTTGTCTTGTCTTGTCTTGTCATGTCGTGTGTTGTGTTGTTTTGTCTTGTCATGTTGTGTATTGTCATGTCTTATATTGTCTTGTCTTGTCTTGTCTTGTCATGTCATGTCATGTCGTGTGTTGTGTTGTTTTGTCTTGACTTGTTTTGTCTTGTCATGTCATGTCTTGTCTTGTCTTGTCTTGTTTTGTCTTGTCATGTCTTGTCTTGTCTTGTCTTGTGTTGTCTTGTCTTGTCTTGTCTTGTCTTGTCTTGTCTTGTCTTGTCTTGTCTTGTCTTGTCTTGTCTTGTCTTGTCTTGTCTTGTCTTGTCTTGTCTTGTCTTGTCTTGTCTTGTCTTGTCTTGTCTTGTCTTGTCTTGTCTTGTCTTGTCTTGTCTTGTCTTGTCTTGTCTTGTCTTGTCTTGTCTTGTCTTGTGTTGTCTTGTCTTGTCTTCTCCTTGTCTTGTCTAGTCTTGTCTTGTCTTGTCTTGTCTTGTCTTGTCTTGTCTTGTCTTGTCATGTCGTGTGTTGTGTTGTTTTGTCTTGTCTTGTTGTGTATTGTCATGTCTTTTATTGTCTTGTCTTGTCTTGTTTTGTCATGTAATGTCATGTCGTGTGTTGTGTTGTTTTGTCTTGTCTTGTCTTGTCTTGTCTTGTCTTGTGTTGCTTTGTCTTGTCTTGTCATGTCATGTGTTGCGTTGTGTTGTTTTGTCTTGTCTTGTCATGTCATGTCATGTCGTGTCTTGTGTTGCTTTGTCTTGTCTTGTCATGTCGTGTGTTGTGTTGTTTTGTCTTGTCTTGTTGTGTATTGTCATGTCTTATATTGTCTTGTCTTGTCTTGTCTTGTCATGTCATGTCATGTCATGTCGTGTGTTGTGTTGTTTTTTCTTGTCATGTCATGTCTTGTCTTGTCTTGTCTTGTCTTGTCATGTCATGTCTTGTCATGTCATGTCATGTCTTGTCTTGTCTTGTCTTGTCTTGTCTTGTCTTGTCTTGTCTTGTCTTGTCTTGTCTTGTCTTGTCTTGTCTTGTCTTGTCTTGTCTTGTCTTGTCTTGTCTTGTCTTGTCTTGTCTTGTCTTGTCTTGTCTTGTCTTGTCTTGTCTTGTCTTGTCTTGTCTTGTCTTGTCTTGTCTTGTCTTGTCTTGTCTTGTCTTGTCTTGTCTTGTCTTGTCTTGTCTTGTCTTGTCTTGTCTTGTCTTGTCTTGTCTTGTCTTGTCTTGTCTTGTCTTGTCTTGTCTTGTCTTGTCTTGTCTTGTCTTGTCTTGTCTTGTCTTGTCTTGTCTTGTCTTGTCTTGTCTTGTCTTGTCTTGTTTTGTCTTGTCTTGTCTTGTCTTGTTTTGTCTTGTCTTGTCTTGTTTTGTCTTGTCATGTCTTGTCTTGTCTTGTCTTGTCTTGTCTTGTCTTGTCATGTCTTGTCTTGACTTGTCTTGTCTTGTCTTGTCTTGTCTTGTCTTGTCTTGTCTTGTCTTGTCTTGTCTTGTCTTGTCTTGTCTTGTCTTGTCTTGTCTTGTCTTGTCTTGTCTTGTCTTGTCTTGTCTTGTCTTGTCTTGTCTTGTCTTGTCTTGTCTTGTCTTGTCTTGTCTTGTCTTGTCTTGTCTTGTCTTGTCTTGTCTTGTCTTGTCTTGTCTTGTCTTGTCTTGTTTTGTCTTGTCTTGTCTTGTCTTGTTTTATGTTGTCTTGTCTTGTCTTGTCATGTAATGTCATGTCGTGTGTTGTGTTGTTTTGTCTTGTCTTGTCTTCTCCTTGTCTTGTCTTGTCATGTCGTGTGTTGTGTTGGTTTGTCTTGTCTTGTCTTATATTGTCTTGTCTTGTCTTGTGATGTCATGTCGTGTGTTGTGTTGTTTTGTCTTGTCTTGTTTTGTCTTGTCCTGTCTTGTCTTGTCATGTCATGTCATGTGTTGTGTTGTGTTGTTTTGTCTTGTCTTGTCTTGTCTTGTCTTGTCTTGTCTTGTCTTGTCTTGTCTTGTCTTGCCTTATCTTGCCTTGTCTTGTCTTGTCTGGTCTGGTCTTGTCTTGTCTTGTCTTGTCTTGTCATGTCTTGTCTTGTCTTGTTTTGTCTTGTCTTGTATTGTCTTGTTTTCTCATGTAATGTCATGTCGTGTGTTGTGTTGTTTTGTCTTGTCTTGTGTTGTTTTGTCGTGTCATGTCTTGTCTTGTCTTGTCCTGACCAGTCGTGTGTTGTGTTGTTTTGTCTTGTCTTGTCATGTTTTGTCTTGTCTTGTATTGTCTTGTTTTCTCATGTAATGTCATGTCGTGTGTTGTGTTGTTTTGTCTTGACTTGTTTTGTCTTGTCATGTCATGTCTTGTCTTGTCTTGTCTTGTTTTGTCTTGTCATGTCTTGTCTTGTCTTGTCTTGTCTTGTCTTGTCTTGTCTTGTGTTGTCTTGTCTTGTCTTGTCTTGTCTTGTCTTGTCTTGTCTTGTCTTGTCTTGTCTTGTCTTGTCTAGTCTTGTCTTGTCTTGTCTTGTCTTGTCTTGTGTTGCTTTGTCTTGTCTTGTCATGTCGTGTGTTGTGTTGTTTTGTCTTGTCTTGTTGTGTATTGTCATGTCTTTTATTGTCTTGTCTTGTCTTGTCATGTCATGTAATGTCATGTCGTGTCGTGTGTTGTGTTGTTTTGTATTGTCTTGTCTTCTCCTTGTCTTGTCTAGTCTTGTCTTGTCTTGTCTTGTCTTGTCTTGTCTTGTCTTGTCTTGTCATGTCGTGTGTTGTGTTGTTTTGTCTTGTCTTGTTGTGTATTGTCATGTCTTTTATTGTCTTGTCTTGTCTTGTTTTGTCATGTAATGTCATGTCGTGTGTTGTGTTGTTTTGTCTTGTCTTGTCTTCTCCTTGTCTTGTCTAGTCTTGTCTTGTCTTGTCTTGTCTTGTCTTGTCTTGTCTTGTCTTGTCTTGTCTTGTCATGTCTTATATTGTCTTGTCTTGTCTTGTCATGTCGTGTGTTGTGTTGTTTTGTCTTGTCTTGTTGTGTATTGTCATGTCTTATATTGTCTTGTCTTGTCTTGTCTTGTCATGTCATGTCATGTCGTGTGTTGTGTTGTTTTGTCTTGTCTTGTCTTCTAATTGTCTTGTCTAGTCTTGTCTTGTCTTGTCTTGTCTTGTCTTGTCTTGTCTTGTCTTGTCTTGTCTTGTCTTGTCTTGTCTTGTCTTGTCTTGTCTTGTCTTGTCTTGTCTTGTCTTGTCTTGTCTTGTCTTGTCTTGTCTTGTCTTGTCTTGTCTTGTCTTGTCTTGTCTTGTCATGTCTTATATTGTCTTGTCTTGTCTTGTCATGTCGTGTGTTGTGTTGTTTTGTCTTGTCTTGTTGTGTATTGTCATGTCTTATATTGTCTTGTCTTGTCTTGTCATGTCATGTCAAGTCATGTCGTGTGTTGTGTTGTTTTGTCTTGTCTTGTCTTCTCCTTGTCTTGTCTAGTCTTGTCTTGTCTTGTCTTGTCTTGTGTTGCTTTGTCTTGTCTTGTCATGTCATGTGTTGCGTTGTGTTGTTTTGTCTTGTCTTGTCTTGTCTTGTCCTGTCCTGTCCTGTCTTGTCTTGTCTTGGCATGTCATGCCATGTCATGTCATGTCGTGTGTTGTGTTGTCTTGTCTTGTCTTGTCTTGTCATGTCTTATATTGTCTTGTCTTGTCTTGTCATGTCGTGTGTTGTGTTGTTTTGTCTTGTCTTGTTGTGTATTGTCATGTCTTATATTGTCTTGTCTTGTCTTGTCATGTCATGTCATGTCATGTCGTGTGTTGTGTTGTTTTGTCTTGTCTTGTCTTCTCCTTGTCTTGTCTAGTCTTGTCTTGTCTTGTCTTGTCTTGTCTTGTCTTGTGTTGCTTTGTCTTGTCTTGTCATGTCATGTCTTGCGTTGTGTTGTTTTGTCTTGTCTTGTCTTGTCTTGTCCTGTCCTGTCCAGTCTTGTCTTGTCTTGGCATGTCATGTCATGTCATGTCGTGTGTTGTGTTGTCTTGTCTTGTTTTGTCATGTCTTATCTTGTCTTGTCATGTCATGTCTTGTCTTGTCTTGTCTTGTCTTGTCTTGTCTTGTCTTGTCATGTCTTGTCTTGTCTTGTCATGTCTTGCCTTGTCTTCTCATGTCTTATATTGTGTTGTCTTGTTTTGTCTTGTCTTGTCTTGTTTTGTCTTGTGTTGCTTTGTCTTGTCTTGTCATGTCGTGTGTTGTGTTGTTTTGTCTTGTCTTGTTGTGTATTGTCATGTCTTTTATTGTCTTGTCTTGTCTTGTCATGTCATGTAATGTCATGTCGTGTGTTATGTTGTTTTGTCTTGTCTTGTCTTCTCCTTGTCTTGTCTAGTCTTGTCTTGTCTTGTCTTGTCTTGTCTTGTCTTGTCTTGTCTTGTCTTGTCTTGTCTTGTCTTGTCATGTCTTATATTGTCTTGTCTTGTCTTGTCATGTCGTGTGTTGTGTTGTTTTGTCTTGTCTTGTTGTGTATTGTAATGTCTTATATTGTCTTGTCTTGTCTTGTCATGTCATGTCATGTCATGTCGTGTGTTGTGTTGTTTTGTCTTGTCTTGTCTTCTCCTTGTCTTGTCTAGTCTTGTCTTGTCTTGTCTTGTCTTGTCTTGTCTTGTGTTGCTTTGTCTTGTCTTGTCAATTCATGTGTTGCGTTGTGTTGTTTTGTCTTGTCTTGTCATGTCATGTCATGTCGTGTCTTGTGTTGCTTTGTCTTGTCTTGTCATGTCGTGTGTTGTGTTGTTTTGTCTTGTCATGTCTTATATTGTCTTGTCTTGTCTTGTCTTGTGATGTCATGTCGTGTGTTGTGTTGTTTTGTCTTGTATTGTCTTGTCTTGTTTTGTCTTGTCTTGTTTTGTCTTCTCTTGTCTTGTCTTGTCTTGTCTTGTCTTGTCATGTCATGTCATGTCATACGTGTGTTGTGTTGTTTTGTCTTGTCTTATTTTGTCTTGTCATGTCTTATCGTGTCTCGTCTTGTCTTGTCTTGTATTGTCTTGTCTTTTCTTGTCTTGTCTTGTCTTGTCTTGTCGTGTCTTGTCTTGTCTTGTCTTGTCTTGTCTTGTCCTATCCTGTCCTGTCTTGTCTTGTCATGTCATGTCATGTCATGTCATGTCGTGTGTTGTGTTGTCTTGTATTGTTTTGTCATGTCTTATCTTGTCTTGTCTTGTCATGTCATGTCATGTGTTGTGTTGTGTTGTTTTGTCTTGTCTTGTCTTGTCATGTCTTATATTGTCTTGTCTTGTCTTGTGTTGTGATGTCATGTCGTGTGTTGTGTTGTTTTGTCTTGTCTTGTCTTGTCTTGTCCTGTCCTGTCCTGTCCTGTCCTGTCCTGTCTTGTCTTGTCATGTCTTGTCTTGTCTCGTCTTGTCTTGTCTGGTCTTCTCCTGTCATGTCGTGTGTTGTGTTGTTTTGTCTTGTCTTGTTGTGAATTGTCATGTCTTATATTGTCTTGTCTTGTCTTGTCATGTCATGTCGTGTCGTGTGTTGTGTTGTCTTGTCTTGTCTTGTTTTGTCTTGTCATGTCTTGTCTTGTCTTGTCTTGTCTTGTCTTGTCTTGTCTTGTCTTGTCTTGTCTTGTCTTGTCTTGTCTTGTCTTGTCTTGTCTTGTCTTGTCTTGTCTTGTCTTGTCTTGTCTTGTCTTGTCTTGTCTTGTCTTGTCATGTCATGTCATGTCGTGTGTTGTGTTGTTTTGTCTTGTCTTGTCTTGTCTTGTCTTGTATTGTCTTGTCTTGTCTTGTCTTGTCTTGTCTTGTCTTGTCTTGTCTTGTCTTGTCTTGTCTTGTCTTGTCTTGTCTTGTCTTGTCTTGTCTTGTCTTGTCTTGTCTTGTCTTGTCTTGTCTTGTCTTGTCTTGTCTTGTCTTGTCTTGTCTTGTCTTGTCTTGTCTTGTCTTGTCTTGTCTTGTCTTGTCTTGTCTTGTCTTGTCTTGTCTTGTCTTGTCTTGTCTTGTCTTGTCTTGTCTTGTCTTGTCTTGTCTTGTCTTGTCTTGTCTTGTCTTGTCTTGTCTTGTCTTGTCTTGTCTTGTCTTGTCTTGTCTTGTCTTGTCTTGTCTTGTCTTGTCTTGTCTTGTCTTGTCTTGTCTTGTCTTGTCTTGTCTTGTCTTGTCTTGTCTTGTCTTGTCTTGTCTTGTCTTGTCTTGCCTTGTCTTGTCTTGTCTTGCCTTGTCTTGCCTTGTCTTGTCTTGTCTTGTCTTGTCTTGTCTTGTCTTGCCTTGTCTTGTCTTGTCTTGTCTTGTCTTGTCTTGTCATGTCATGTCGTATGTTGCGTTGTTTTGTCTTGTGTTGCTTTGTCTTGTCTTGTCTTGTCATGTCGTGTGTTGTGTTGTTTTGTCTTGTCTTGTTGTGAATTGTCATGTCTTATATTGTCTTGTCTTGTCTTGTCATGTCATGTCGTGTCGTGTGTTGTGTTGTCTTGTCTTGTTTTGTCTTGTCATGTCATGTCTTGTCTTGTCTTGTCTTGTTTTGTCTTGTCATGTCTTGTCTTGTCTTGTCTTGTCTTGTCTTGTCTTGTCTTGTCTTGTCTTGTCTTGTCTTGTCTTGTCTTGTCTTGTCTTGTCTTGTCTTGTCTTGTCTTGTCTTGTCTTGTCTTGACTTGTCTTGTCTTGTCTTGTCTTGTCTTGTCTTGTCTTGTCTTGTCTTGTCTTGTCTTGTCTTGTCTTGTCTTGTCTTGTCTTGCCTTGTCTTGTCTTGTCTTGTCTTGTCTTGTCTTGTGATGTCATGTCGTGTGTTGTGTTGTTTTGTCTTGTCTTGTTGTGTATTGTCATGTCTTATATTGTCTTGTCTTGTCTTGTCATGTCATGTCAAGTCATGTCGTGTGTTGTGTTGTTTTGTCTTGTCTTGTCATGTCGTGTGTTGTGTTGTTTTGTCTTGTCTTGTCTTGTCTTGTCATGTCTTGTCTTGTCTTGTCATGTCTTGCCTTGTCTTCTCATGTCTTATATTGTGTTGTCTTGTTTTGTCTTGTCTTGTCTTGTTTTGTCTTGTGTTGCTTTGTCTTGTCTTGTCATGTCGTGTGTTGTGTTGTTTTGTCTTGTCTTGTTGTGTATTGTCATGTCTTTTATTGTCTTGTCTTGTCTTGTCATGTCATGTAATGTCATGTCGTGTGTTGTGTTGTTTTGTCTTGTCTTGTTGTGTATTGTCATGTCTTATATTGTCTTGTCTTGTCTTGTCATGTCATGTCAAGTCATGTCGTGTGTTGTGTTGTTTTGTCTTGTCTTGTCATGTCGTGTGTTGTGTTGTTTTGTCTTGTCTTGTTGTGTATTGTCATGTCTTATATTGTCTTGTCTTGTCTTGTCATGTCATGTCAAGTCATGTCGTGTGTTGTGTTGTTTTGTCTTGTCTTGTCTTCTCCTTGTCTTGTCTAGTCTTGTCTTGTCTTGTCTTGTCTTGTGTTGCTTTGTCTTGTCTTGTCATGTCATGTGTTGCGTTGTGTTGTTTTGTCTTGTCTTGTCTTGTCTTGTCCTGTCCTGTCCTGTCTTGTCTTGTCTTGGCATGTCATGCCATGTCATGTCATGTCGTGTGTTGTGTTGTCTTGTCTTGTCTTGTCTTGTCATGTCTTATATTGTCTTGTCTTGTCTTGTCATGTCGTGTGTTGTGTTGTTTTGTCTTGTCTTGTTGTGTATTGTCATGTCTTATATTGTCTTGTCTTGTCTTGTCATGTCATGTCATGTCATGTCGTGTGTTGTGTTGTTTTGTCTTGTCTTGTCTTCTCCTTGTCTTGTCTAGTCTTGTCTTGTCTTGTCTTGTCTTGTCTTGTCTTGTGTTGCTTTGTCTTGTCTTGTCATGTCATGTCTTGCGTTGTGTTGTTTTGTCTTGTCTTGTCTTGTCTTGTCCTGTCCTGTCCTGTCTTGTCTTGTCTTGGCATGTCATGTCATGTCATGTCGTGTGTTGTGTTGTCTTGTCTTGTTTTGTCATGTCTTATCTTGTCTTGTCATGTCATGTCTTGTCTTGTCTTGTCTTGTCTTGTCTTGTCATGTCTTGTCTTGTCTTGTCATGTCTTGCCTTGTCTTCTCATGTCTTATAATGTGTTGTCTTGTTTTGTCTTGTCTTGTCTTGTTTTGTCTTGTGTTGCTTTGTCTTGTCTTGTCATGTCGTGTGTTGTGTTGTTTTGTTTTGTCTTGTTGTGTATTGTCATGTCTTTTATTGTCTTGTCTTGTCTTGTCATGTCATGTAATGTCATGTCGTGTGTTATGTTGTTTTGTCTTGTCTTGTCTTCTCCTTGTCTTGTCTAGTCTTGTCTTGTCTTGTCTTGTCTTGTCTTGTCTTGTCTTGTCTTGTCTTGTCTTGTCTTGTCATGTCTTATATTGTCTTGTCTTGTCTTGTCATGTCGTGTGTTGTGTTGTTTTGTCTTGTCTTGTTGTGTATTGTAATGTCTTATATTGTCTTGTCTTGTCTTGTCATGTCATGTCATGTCATGTCGTGTGTTGTGTTGTTTTGTCTTGTCTTGTCTTCTCCTTGTCTTGTCTAGTCTTGTCTTGTCTTGTCTTGTCTTGTCTTGTCTTGTCTTGTGTTGCTTTGTCTTGTCTTGTCAATTCATGTGTTGCGTTGTGTTGTTTTGTCTTGTCTTGTCATGTCATGTCATGTCGTGTCTTGTGTTGCTTTGTCTTGTCTTGCCATGTCGTGTGTTGTGTTGTTTTGTCTTGTCATGTCTTATATTGTCTTGTCTTGTCTTGTCTTGTGATGTCATGTCGTGTGTTGTGTTGTTTTGTCTTGTATTGTCTTGTCTTGTTTTGTCTTGTCTTGTTTTGTCTTCTCTTGTCTTGTCTTGTCTTGTCTTGTCATGTCATGTCATGTCATACGTGTGTTGTGTTGTTTTGTCTTGTCTTATTTTGTCTTGTCATGTCTTATCGTGTCTCGTCTTGTCTTGTCTTGTATTGTCTTGTCTTTTCTTGTCTTGTCTTGTCTTGTCTTGTCGTGTCTTGTCTTGTCTTGTCTTGTCTTGTCTTGTCCTATCCTGTCCTGTCTTGTCTTGTCATGTCATGTCATGTCATGTCATGTCGTGTGTTGTGTTGTCTTGTATTGTTTTGTCATGTCTTATCTTGTCTTGTCTTGTCATGTCATGTCATGTGTTGTGTTGTGTTGTTTTGTCTTGTCTTGTCTTGTCATGTCTTATATTGTCTTGTCTTGTCTTGTGTTGTGATGTCATGTCGTGTGTTGTGTTGTTTTGTCTTGTCTTGTCTTGTCTTGTCCTGTCCTGTCCTGTCCTGTCCTGTCCTGTCTTGTCTTGTCATGTCTTGACTTGTCTCGTCTTGTCTTGTCTGGTCTTCTCCTGTCCTGACGTGTGTTGTGTTGTTTTGTCTTGTCTTGTTTTGTCTTGTCTTGCTTTGTCTTGTCATGTCTTATCTTGTCTTGTCTTGTCTTGTCCTGTCCTGTCGTGTGTTGTGTTGTTTTGTCTTGTCTTGTGTTGTTTTGTCGTGTCATGTCTTGTCTTGTCTTGTCCTGTCCTGTCGTGTGTTGTGTTGTTTTGTCTTGTCTTGTCTTGTCATGTCATGTCATGTCGTGTCTTGTGTTGCTTTGTCTTGTCTTGTCTTGTCTTGTCTTGTCTTGTCATGTCGTGTGTTGTGTTGTTTTGTCTTGTCTTGTATTGTCTTGTCTTGTCTTGTTTTGTCTTGTCTTGTCTTGTCTTGTCGTGTGATGCCATGTCATACGTGTGTTGTGTTGTTTTGTCTTGTCTTATTTTGTCTTGTCATGTCTTATCTTGTCTTGTCTTGTCTTGTCTTGTCTTGTCTTGTCTTGTCATGTCGTGTGTTGTGTTGTTTTGTCTTGTCTTGTATTGTCTTGTCTTGTCTTGTTTTGTCTTGTCTTGTCTTGTCTTGTCTTGTCATGTCATGCCATGTCATACGTGTGTTGTGTTGTTTTGTCTTGTCTTGTGTTGTTTTGTCGTGTCATGTCTTGTCCTGTCCTGTCGTGTGTTGTGTTGTTTTGTCTTGTCTTGTCTTGTCATGTCATGTCATGTCGTGTCTTGTGTTGCTTTGTCTTGTCTTGTCTTGTCTTGTATTGTCTTGTCTTGTCTTGTTTTGTCTTGTCTTGTCTTGTCTTGTCATGTCATGCCATGTCATACGTGTGTTGTGTTGTTTTGTCTTGTCTTATTTTGTCTTGTCATGTCTTATCTTGTCTTGTCTTGTCTTGTCTTGTCTTGTCTTGTCATGTCTTATCTTGTCTTGTCTTGTCTTGTCTTGTCTTGTCTTGTCTTGTCTTGTCTTGTCTTGTCTTGTCTTGTCTAGTCTTGTCTTGTCTTGTCTTGTCTTGTCTTGTCTTGTCTTGTCATGTCATGTCGTATGTTGCGTTGTTTTGTCTTGTGTTGCTTTGTCTTGTCTTGTCTTGTCATGTCGTGTGTTGTGTTGTTTTGTCTTGTCTTGTTGTGAATTGTCATGTCTTATATTGTCTTGTCTTGTCTTGTCATGTCATGTCGTGTCGTGTGTTGTGTTGTCTTGTCTTGTTTTGTCTTGTCATGTCATGTCATGTCTTGTCTTGTCTTGTCTTGTTTTGTCTTGTCATGTCATGTCATACGTGTGTTGTGTTGTTTTGTCTTGTCTTATTTTGTCTTGTCATGTCTTATCGTGTCTCGTCTTGTCTTGTCTTGTATTGTCTTGTCTTTTCTTGTCTTGTCTTGTCTTGTCTTGTCGTGTCTTGTCTTGTCTTGTCTTGTCTTGTCTTGTCCTATCCTGTCCTGTCTTGTCTTGTCATGTCATGTCATGTCATGTCATGTCGTGTGTTGTGTTGTCTTGTATTGTTTTGTCATGTCTTATCTTGTCTTGTCTTGTCATGTCATGTCATGTGTTGTGTTGTGTTGTCTTGTCTTGTCTTGTCTTGTCCTGTCCTGTCCTGTCCTGTCCTGTCCTGTCTTGTCTTGTCATGTCTTGTCTTGTCTCGTCTTGTCTTGTCTGGTCTTCTCCTGTCCTGACGTGTGTTGTGTTGTTTTGTCTTGTCTTGTTTTGTCTTGTCTTGCTTTGTCTTGTCATGTCTTATCTTGTCTTGTCTTGTCTTGTCCTGTCCTGTCGTGTGTTGTGTTGTTTTGTCTTGTCTTGTGTTGTTTTGTCGTGTCATGTCTTGTCTTGTCTTGTCCTGTCCTGTCGTGTGTTGTGTTGTTTTGTCTTGTCTTGTCTTGTCATGTCATGTCATGTCGTGTCTTGTGTTGCTTTGTCTTGTCTTGTCTTGTCTTGTCTTGTCATGTCGTGTGTTGTGTTGTGTTGTTTTGTCTTGTCTTGTATTGTCTTGTCTTGTCTTGTTTTGTCTTGTCTTGTCTTGTCTTGTCGTGTGATGCCATGTCATACGTGTGTTGTGTTGTTTTGTCTTGTCTTATTTTGTCTTGTCATGTCTTATCTTGTCTTGTCTTGTCTTGTCTTGTCTTGTCTTGTCTTGTCATGTCGTGTGTTGTGTTGTTTTGTCTTGTCTTGTATTGTCTTGTCTTGTCTTGTTTTGTCTTGTCTTGTCTTGTCTTATCTTGTCATGTCATGCCATGTCATACGTGTGTTGTGTTGTTTTGTCTTGTCTTGTGTTGTTTTGTCGTGTCATGTCTTGTCTTGTCTTGTCCTGTCCTGTCGTGTGTTGTGTTGTTTTGTCTTGTCTTGTCTTGTCATGTCATGTCATGTCGTGTCTTGTGTTGCTTTGTCTTGTCTTGTCTTGTCTTGTATTGTCTTGTCTTGTCTTGTTTTGTCTTGTCTTGTCTTGTCTTGTCATGTCATGCCATGTCATACGTGTGTTGTGTTGTTTTGTCTTGTCTTATTTTGTCTTGTCATGTCTTATCTTGTCTTGTCTTGTCTTGTCTTGTCTTGTCTTGTCATGTCTTATCTTGTCTTGTCTTGTCTTGTCTTGTCTTGTCTTGTCTTGTCTTGTCTTGTCTTGTCTTGTCTAGTCTTGTCTTGTCTTGTCTTGTCTTGTCTTGTCTTGTCTTGTCATGTCATGTCGTATGTTGCGTTGTTTTGTCTTGTGTTGCTTTGTCTTGTCTTGTCTTGTCATGTCGTGTGTTGTGTTGTTTTGTCTTGTCTTGTTGTGAATTGTCATGTCTTATATTGTCTTGTCTTGTCTTGTCATGTCATGTCGTGTCGTGTGTTGTGTTGTCTTGTCTTGTTTTGTCTTGTCATGTCATGTCATGTCTTGTCTTGTCTTGTCTTGTTTTGTCTTGTCATGTCTTGTCTTGTCTTGTCTTGTCTTGTCTTGTCTTGTCTTGTCTTGTCTTGTCTTGTCTTGTCTTGTCTTGTCTTGTCTTGTCTTGTCTTGTCATGTCATGTCATGTCGTGTGTTGTGTTGTTTTGTCTTGTCTTGTCTTGTATTGTCTTGTCTTGTCTTGTCTTGTCTTGTCTTGTCTTGTCTTGTCTTGTCTTGTCTTGTCTTGTCTTGTCTTGTCTTGTCTTGTCTTGTCTTGTCTTGTCTTGTCTTGTCTTGTCTTGTCTTGTCTTGTCTTGTCTTGTCTTGTGTTGTCTTGTCTTGTCTTGTCTTGTCTTGTCTTGTCTTGTCTTGTCTTGTCTTGTCTTGTCTTGTCTTGTCTTGTCTTGTCTTGTCTTGTCTTGTCTTGTCTTGTCTTGTCTTGTCTTGTCTTGTCTTGTCTTGTCTTGTCTTGTCTTGTCTTGTCTTGTCTTGTCTTGTCTTGTCTTGTCTTGTCTTGTCTTGTCTTGTCTTGTCTTGTCTTGTCTTGTCTTGTCTTGTCTTGTCTTGTCTTGTCTTGTCTTGTCTTGTCTTGTCTTGTCTTGTCTTGTCTTGTCTTGTCTTGTCTTGTCTTGTCTTGCCTTGTCTTGCCTTGTCTTGTCTTGTCTTGTCTTGTCTTGTCTTGTCTTGCCTTGTCTTGTCTTGTCTTGTCTTGTCTTGTCTTGTCATGTCATGTCGTATGTTGCGTTGTTTTGTCTTGTGTTGCTTTGTCTTGTCTTGTCTTGTCATGTCGTGTGTTGTGTTGTTTTGTCTTGTCTTGTTTTGAATTGTCATGTCTTATATTGTCTTGTCTTGTCTTGTCATGTCATGTCGTGTCGTGTGTTGTGTTGTCTTGTCTTGTTTTGTCTTGTCATGTCATGTCTTGTCTTGTCTTGTCTTGTTTTGTCTTGTCATGTCTTGTCTTGTCTTGTCTTGTCTTGTCTTGTCTTGTCTTGTCTTGTCTTGTCTTGTCTTGTCTTGTCTTGTCTTGTCTTGTCTTGTCTTGACTTGTCTTGTCTTGTCTTGTCTTGTCTTGTCTTGTCTTGTCTTGTCTTGTCTTGTCTTGTCTTGTCTTGTCTTGCCTTGTCTTGTCTTGTCTTGTCTTGTCTTGTCTTGTGATGTCATGTCGTGTGTTGTGTTGTTTTGTCTTGTCTTGTTTTGTCTTGTCCTGTCTTGTCTCGTCATGTCATGTCATGTGTTGTGTTGTGTTGTTTTGTCTTGTCTTGTCTTGTCATGTCTTATCTTGTCTTGTCTTGTCTTGTCTTGTCTTGTCTTGTCTTGTCTTGTCTTGTCTTGTCTAGTCTTGTCTTGTCTTGTCTTGTCTTGTCTTGTCTTGTCTTGTCTTGTCATGTCATGTCGTATGTTGCGTTGTTTTGTCTTGTGTTGCTTTGTCTTGTCTTGTCTTGTCATGTCGTGTGTTGTGTTGTTTTGTCTTGTCTTGTTGTGAATTGTCATGTCTTATATTGTCTTGTCTTGTCTTGTCTTGTCTTGTCTTGTCTTGTCTTGTCTTGTCTTGTCTTGTCTTGTCTTGTCTTGTCTTGTCTTGTCTTGTCTTGTCTTGTCTTGTCTTGTCTTGTCTTGTCTTGTGTTGTCTTGTCTTGTCTTGTCTTGTCTTGTCTTGTGTTGTCTTGTCTTGTCTTGTCTTGTCTTGTCTTGTCTTGTCTTGTCTTGTCTTGTCTTGTCTTGTCTTGTCTTGTCTTGTCTTGTCTTGTCCTGTCGTGTGTTGTGTTGTTTTGTCTTGTCTTGTCATGTCATGTCGTGTCTTGTGTTGCTTTGTCTTGTCTTGTCTTGTCTTGTCTTGTATTGTCCTGTCTTGTCTTGTCTTGTCTTGTCTTGTCTTGTTTTGTCTTGTCTTGTCTTGTCTTGTCTTGTCTTGTCTTGTCTTGTCTTGTCTTGTCTTGTCTTGTCTTGTCTTGTCTTGTGATGTCATGTCGTGTGTTGTGTTGTTTTGTCTTGTCATGTCTTGTCTTGTCTTGTCTTGTCTTGTCTTGTCTTGTCTTGTCTTGTCTTGTCTTGTCTTGTCTTGTCTTGTCTTGTCTTGTCTTGTCTTGTCTTGACTTGTCTTGTCTTGTCTTGTCTTGTCTTGTCTTGTCTTGTCTTGTCTTGTCTTGTCTTGTCTTGTCTTGTCTTGTCTTGCCTTGTCTTGTCTTGTCTTGTCTTGTCTTGTCTTGTGATGTCATGTCGTGTGTTGTGTTGTTTTGTCTTGTCTTGTTTTGTCTTGTCCTGTCTTGTCTCGTCATGTCATGTCATGTGTTGTGTTGTGTTGTTTTGTCTTGTCTTGTCTTGTCATGTCTTATCTTGTCTTGTCTTGTCTTGTCTTGTCTTGTCTTGTCTTGTCTTGTCTTGTCTTGTCTTGTCTAGTCTTGTCTTGTCTTGTCTTGTCTTGTCTTGTCTTGTCATGTCATGTCGTATGTTGCGTTGTTTTGTCTTGTGTTGCTTTGTCTTGTCTTGTCTTGTCATGTCGTGTGTTGTGTTGTTTTGTCTTGTCTTGTTGTGAATTGTCATGTCTTATATTGTCTTGTCTTGTCTTGTCTTGTCTTGTCTTGTCTTGTCTTGTCTTGTCTTGTCTTGTCTTGTCTTGTCTTGTCTTGTGTTGTCTTGTCTTGTCTTGTCTTGTCTTGTCTTGTCATGTCGTGTGTTGTGTTGTTTTGTCTTGTCTTGTTGTGAATTGTCATGTCTTATATTGTCTTGTCTTGTCTTGTCTTGTCTTGTCTTGTCTTGTCTTGTCTTGTCTTGTCTTGTCTTGTCTTGTCTTGTCTTGTCTTGTCTTGTCTTGTCTTGTCTTGTCTTGTCTTGTCTTGTCTTGTCTTGTCTTGTCTTGTCTTGTCTTGTCTTGTCTTGTCTTGTCTTGTCATGTCATGTCGTGTGTTGTGTTGTGTTGTCTTGTCTTATATTGTCTTGTCTTGTCTTGTCATGTCATGTCATGTCATGTCGTGTGTTGTGTTGTTTTGTCTTGTCTTGTCTTCTCCTTGTCTTGTCTAGTCTTGTCTTGTCTTGTCTTGTCTTGTCTTGTCTTGTCTTGTCTTGTCTTGTCTTGTCTTGTCTTGTCTTGTCTTGTCTTGTCTTGTCTTGTCTTGTCTTGTCTTGTCTTGTCTTGTCTTGTCTTGTGTTGCTTTGTCTTGTCTTGTCATGTCATGTGTTGCGTTGTGTTGTTTTGTCTTGTCTTGTCAAGTCATGTCATGTCGTGTCTTGTGTTGCTTTGTCTTGTCTTGTCATGTCGTGTGTTGTGTTGTTTTGTCTTGTCTTGTTGTGTATTGTCATGTCTTATATTGTCTTGTCTTGTCTTGTCATGTCATGTCATGTCATGTCGTGTGTTGTGTTGTTTAGTGTTGTTTAGTGTTGTTTTTTCTTGTCATGTCTTGCCTTGTCTTGTCTTGTCTTGTCTTGTCTTGTCTTGTCTTGTCTTGTCTTGTCTTGTCTTGTCTTGTCTTGTCTTGTCTTGTCTTGTCTTGTCTTGTCTTGTCTTGTCTTGTCTTGTCTTGTCTTGTCTTGTCTTGTCTTGTCTTGTCTTGTCTTGTCTTGTCTTGTCTTGTCTTGTCTTGTCTTGTCTTGTCTTGTCTTGTCTTGTCTTGTCTTGTCTTGTCTTGTCTTGTCTTGTCTTGTCTTGTCTTGTCTTGTCTTGTCTTGTCATGTCGTGTGTTGTGTTGTTTTGTCTTGTCTTGTTGTGTATTGTCATGTCTTATATTGTCTTGTCTTGTCTTGTCATGTCATGTCATGTCATGTCGTGTGTTGTGTTGTTTAGTGTTGTTTTTTCTTGTCATGTCTTGTCTTGTCTTGTCATGTTTTGTCATGTAATGTCATGTCGTGTGTTGTGTTGTTTTGTCTTGTCGTGTCTTCTCCTTGTCTTGTCTTGTCATGTCGTGTGTTGTGTTGTTTTGTCTTGTCATGTAATATATATTGTCTTGTCTTGTCTTGTGATGTCATGTCGTGTGTTGTGTTGTTTTGTCTTGTCATGTCATGTCTTGTCTTGTCTTGTCTTGTCTTGTCGTGTGTTGTGTTGTGTTGTCTTGTCTTATATTGTCTTGTCTTGTCTTGTCATGTCATGTCGTATGTTGTGTTGTTTTGTCTTGTGCTGCTTTGTCCTGTCTTGTCTTGTCTTGTCTTGTCATGTCGTGTGTTGTGTTGTTTTGTCTTGTCTTGTCTTGTCTTGTCTTGTTTTGTCTTGTCATGTCTTGTCTTGTCTTGTCTTGTCTTGTCTTGTCTTGTCTTGTCTTGTCTTGTCTTGTCTTATATTGTCTTGTCTTGTCTTGTCATGTCATGTCATGTCGTGTGTTGTGTTGTGTTGTCTTGTCTTATATTGTCTTGTCTTGTCTTGTCATGTCATGTCGTATGTTGTGTTGTTTTGTCTTGTCTTGTCTTGTCTTGTCTTGTCTTGTCATGTCATGCCATGTCATACGTGTGTTGTGTTGTTTTGTCTTGTCTTATTTTGTCTTGTCATGTCTTATCTTGTCTTGACTTGTCTTGTCTTCTATTGTCTTGTCTTTTCTTGTCTTGTCTTGTCGTGTCTTGTCTTGTCATGTCTTGTCTTGTCTTGTCTTGTCTTGTCTTGTCTTGTCTTGTCTTGTCTTGTCTTGTCTTGTCTTGTCTTGTCTTGTCTTGTCTTGTCTTGTCTTGTCTTGTCTTGTCTTGTCTTGTCTTGTCTTGTCTTGTCTTGTCATGTCATGTCGTATGTTGTGTTGTTTTGTCTTGTGTTGCTTTGTCTTGTCTTGTCTTGTCATGTCGTGTGTTATGTTGTTTTGTCTTGTCTTGTTGTGTATTGTCATGTCTTATATTGTCTTGTCTTGTCTTGTCATGTCATGTCATGTCGTGTGTTGTGTTGTCTTGTCTTGTTTTGTCTTGTCTTGTCTTGTCTTGTCTTGTCTTGTCTTGTCTTGTCTTGTCTTGTCTTGTCTTGTCTTGTCTTGTCTTGTCTTGTCTTGTCTTGTCTTGTCTTGTCTTGTCTTGTCTTGTCTTGTCTTGTCTTGTCTTGTCTTGTCTTGTCTTGTCTTGTCTTGTCTTGTCTTGTCTTGTCTTGTCTTGTCTTGTCTTGTCTTGTCTTGTCTTGTCTTGTCATGTCGTGTGTTGTGTTGTTTTGTCTTGTCTTGTTGTGTATTGTCATGTCTTATATTGTCTTGTCTTGTCTTGTCATGTCATGTCATGTCATGTCGTGTGTTGTGTTGTTTAGTGTTGTTTTTTCTTGTCATGTCTTGTCTTGTCTTGTCATGTTTTGTCATGTAATGTCATGTCGTGTGTTGTGTTGTTTTGTCTTGTCGTGTCTTCTCCTTGTCTTGTCTTGTCATGTCGTGTGTTGTGTTGTTTTGTCTTGTCATGTAATATATATTGTCTTGTCTTGTCTTGTGATGTCATGTCGTGTGTTGTGTTGTTTTGTCTTGTCTTGTCTTGTCTTGTCTTGTTTTGTCTTGTCATGTCTTGTCTTGTCTTGTCTTGTCTTGTCTTGTCTTGTCTTGTCTTGTCTTGTCTTGTCTTATATTGTCTTGTCTTGTCTTGTCATGTCATGTCATGTCGTGTGTTGTGTTGTGTTGTCTTGTCTTGTCTTGTCTTGTCATGTCATGTCATGTCATGTCGTGTGTTGTGTTGTCTTGTCTTGTCTTGTCTTGTCCTGTCCTGTCTTGTCTTGTCTTGGCATGTCATGCCATGTCATGTCGTGTGTTGTGTTGTCTTGTCTTGTTTTGTCATGTCTTATCTTGTCTTGTCATGTCATGTCTTGTCTTGTCTTGTCTTGTCTTGTCTTGTCTTGTCTTGTCTTGTCTTGTCTTGTCATGTCTTGTCTTGTCTTGTCTTGTCTTGTCTTGTCTTGTCTTGTCTTGTCTTGTCTTGTCTTGTCTTGTCTTGTCTTGTCTTGTCTTGTCTTGTCTTGTCTTGTCTTGTCTTGTCTTGTCTTGTCTTGTCTTGTCTTGTCATGTCATGTCGTATGTTGTGTTGTTTTGTCTTGTGTTGCTTTGTCTTGTCTTGTCTTGTCATGTCGTGTGTTATGTTGTTTTGTCTTGTCTTGTTGTGTATTGTCATGTCTTATATTGTCTTGTCTTGTCTTGTCATGTCATGTCATGTCGTGTGTTGTGTTGTCTTGTCTTGTTTTGTCTTGTCATGTCATGTCATGTCTTGTCTTGTCTTGTCTTGTCTTGTTTTGTCTTGTCATGTCTTGTCTTGTCTTGTCTTGTCTTGTCTCGTCTTGTCTTGTCTTGTCTTGTCTTGTCTTGTCTTGTCTTGTCTTGTCTTGTCTTGTCTTGTCTTGTCTTGTCGTGTCTTGTCTTGTCTTGTCTTGTCTTGTCTTGTCCTGTCCTGTCATGTCGTGTGTTGTGTTGTTTTGTCTTGTCTTGTTGTGTATTGTCATGTCTTATATTGTCTTGTCTTGTCTTGTCTTGTCATGTCATGTCATGTCATGTCGTGTGTTGTGTTGTTTAGCGTTGTTTTTTCTTGTCATGTCTTGTCTTGTCTTGTCTTGTCTTGTCATGTCTTGTCTTGTCTTGTCTAGTCTTGTCTTGTCTTGTCTTGTCTTGTCTTGTCATGTTTTGTCATGTAATGTCATGTCGTGTGTTGTGTTGTTTTGTCTTGTCGTGTCTTCTCCTTGTCTTGTCTTGTCATGTCGTGTGTTGTGTTGTTTTGTCTTGTCATGTCTTATATTGTCTTGTCTTGTCTTGTCTTGTGATGTCATGTCGTGTGTTGTGTTGTTTTGTCTTGTATTGTCTTGTCTTGTCTTGTCTTGTTTTGTCTTGTCTAGTCTTGTCTTGTCTTGTCTTGCCATGTCATGTCATGTCATACGTGTGTTGTGTTGTTTTGTCTTGTCTTATTTTGTCTTGTCATGTCTTATCTTGTCTCGTCTTGTCTTGTCTTGTATTGTCTTGTCTTTTCTTGTCTTGTCTTGTCTTGTCTTGTCGTGTCTTGTCTTGTCTTGTCTTGTCTTGTCCTGTCTTGTCTTGTCTTGTCTTGTCTTGTATTGTCTTGTCTTGTCTTGTCTTGTCTTGTCTTGTGTTGCTTTGTCTTGTCTTGTCATGTCGTGTGTTGTGTTGTTTTGTCTTGTCTTGTTGTGTATTGTCATGTCTTATATTGTCTTGTCTTGTCTTGTCATGTCATGTCATGTCGTGTGTTGTGTTGTTTAGTGTTGTTTTTTCTTGTCATGTCTTGTCTTGTCTTGTCTTGTCATGTCTTGTCGTGTCTAGTCTTGTCTTGTCTTGTCTTGTCTTGTCTTGTCTTGTCTTGTCTTGTCTTGTCTTGTCTTGTCTTGTCTTGTCTTGTCTTGTCTTGTCTTGTCTTGTCTTGTCTTGTCTTGTCTTGTCTTGTCTTGTCTTGTCATGTCTTGTCTTGTCTTGTCTTGTCTTGTCTTGTCTTGTCTTGTCTTGTCTTGTCTTGTCTTGTCTTGTCTTGTCTTGTCTTGTCTTGTCTTGTCTTGTCTTGTCTTGTCTTGTCTTGTCTTGTCTTGTCTTGTCTTGTCTTGTCTTGTCTTGTCTTGTCTTGTCTTGTCTTGTCTTGTCTTGTCTTGTCTTGTCTTGTCTTGTCTTGTCTTGTCTTGTCTTGTCTTGTCTTGTCTTGTCTTGTCTTGTCTTGTCTTGTCTTGTCTTGTCTTGTCTTGTCTTGTCTTGTCTTGTCTTGTCTTGTCTTGTCTTGTCTTGTCTTGTCTTGTCTTGTCTTGTCTTGTCTTGTCTTGTCTTGTCTTGTCTTGTCTTGTCTTGTCTTGTCTTGTCTTGTCTTGTCTTGTCTTGTCTTGTCTTGTCTTGTCTTGTCTTGTCTTGTCTTGTCTTGTCTTGTCTCTTCTTGTCTTGTCTAGTCTTGTCTTGTCTTGTCTTGTCTTGTCGTGTCTTGTCTTGTCTTGTCTTGTCTTGTCTTATTTTGTCTTGTCTTGTCTTGTCTTGTCTTGTCTTGTCTTGTCTTGTCTTGTCAAGTTTTGTCATGTAATGTCATGTCGTGTGTTGTGTTGTTTTGTCTTGTCGTGTCTTCTCCTGTCTTGTCTTGTCATGTCGTGTGTTGTGTTGTTTTGTCTTGTCATGTCTTATCTTGTCTCGTCTTGTCTTGTCTTGTATTGTCTTGTCTTTTCTTGTCTTGTCTTGTCTTGTCTTGTCGTGTCTTGTCTTGTCTTGTCTTGTCTTGTCTTGTCCTGTCTTGTCTTGTCTTGTCTTGTCTTGTATTGTCTTGTCTTGTCTTGTCTTGTCTTGTCTTGTGTTGCTTTGTCTTTTCTTGTCTTGTCTTGTCTTGTCATGTCGTGTGTTGTGTTGTTTTGTCTTGTCTTGTTGTGTATTGTCATGTCTTATATTGTCTTGTCTTGTCTTGTCTTGTCTTGTCTTGTCTTGTCTTGTCTTGTCTTGTCTTGTCTTGTCTTGTCTTGTCTTGTCTTGTCTTGTCTTGTCTTGTCTTGTCTTGTCTTGTCTTGTCTTGTCTTGTCTTGTCTTGTCTTGTCTTGTCTTGTCTCTTCTTGTCTTGTCTAGTCTTGTCTTGTCTTGTCTTGTCTTGTCGTGTCTTGTCTTGTCTTGTCTTGTCTTGTCTTATTTTGTCTTGTCTTGTCTTGTCTTGTCTTGTCTTGTCTTGTCTTGTCTTGTCAAGTTTTGTCATGTAATGTCATGTCGTGTGTTGTGTTGTTTTGTCTTGTCGTGTCTTCTCCTGTCTTGTCTTGTCATGTCGTGTGTTGTGTTGTTTTGTCTTGTCATGTCTTATCTTGTCTCGTCTTGTCTTGTCTTGTATTGTCTTGTCTTGTCTTGTCTTGTCTTGTCTTGTCTTGTCTTGTCTTGTCTTGTCTTGTCTTGTCTTGTCTTGTCTTGTCTTGTCTTGTCTTGTCTTGTCTTGTCTTGTCTTGTCTTGTCTTGTCTTGTCATGTCTTGTCTTGTCTTGTCTTGTCTTGTCTTGTCTTGTCTTGTCTTGTCTTGTCTTGTCTTGTCTTGTCTTGTCTTGTCTTGTCTTGTCTTGTCTTGTCTTGTCTTGTCTTGTCTTGTCTTGTCTTGTCTTGTCTTGTCTTGTCTTGTCTTGTCTTGTCTTGTCTTGTCTTGTCTTGTCTTGTCTTGTCTTGTCTTGTCTTGTCTTGTCTTGTCTTGTCTTGTCTTGTCTTGTCTTGTCTTGTCTTGTCTTGTCTTGTCTTGTCTTGTCTTGTCTTGTCTTGTCTTGTCTTGTCTTGTCTTGTCTTGTCTTGTCTTGTCTTGTCTTGTCTTGTCTTGTCTTGTCTTGTCTTGTCTTGTCTTGTCTTGTCTTGTCTTGTCTTGTCTTGTCTTGTCTTGTCTTGTCTCTTCTTGTCTTGTCTAGTCTTGTCTTGTCTTGTCTTGTCTTGTCGTGTCTTGTCTTGTCTTGTCTTGTCTTGTCTTATTTTGTCTTGTCTTGTCTTGTCTTGTCTTGTCTTGTCTTGTCTTGTCTTGTCAAGTTTTGTCATGTAATGTCATGTCGTGTGTTGTGTTGTTTTGTCTTGTCGTGTCTTCTCCTGTCTTGTCTTGTCATGTCGTGTGTTGTGTTGTTTTGTCTTGTCATGTCTTATATTGTCTTGTCTTGTCTTGTCTTGTGATGTCATGTCGTGTGTTGTGTTGTTTTGTCTTGTATTGTCTTGTCTTGTCTTGTCTTGTTTTGTCTTGTCTAGTCTTGTCTTGTCTTGTCTTGTCATCTCATGTCATCTCATACGTGTGTTGTGTTGTTTTGTCTTGTCTTATTTTGTCTTGTCATGTCATGTCGTGTCTTGTGTTGCTTTGTCTTGTCTTGTCTTGTCTTGTCTTGTCTTGTCTTGTTTTGTCTTGTCATGTCATGTCTTGTCTTGTCTTGTCTTGTCTTGTCGTGTGTTGTGTTGTTTTGTCTTGTCTTGTTGTGTATTGTCATGCCTTATATTGTCTTGTCTTGTCTTGTCATGTCATGTCATGTCGTGTGTTGTGTTGTGTTGTCTTGTCTTATATTGTCTTGTCATGTCATGCCATGTCATACGTGTGTTGTGTTGTTTTGTCTTGTCTTATTTTGTCTTGTCATGTCTTATCTTGTCTTGTCTTGTCTTGTCTTCTATTGTCTTGTCTTTTCTTGTCTTGTCTTGTCTTGTCTTGTCGTGTCTTGTCTTGTCTTGTCTTGTCTTGTCTTGTCTTGTCTTGTCCTGTCCTGTCTTGTCTTGTCTTGGCATGTCATGCCATGTCATGTCGTGTGTTGTGTTGTCTTGTCTTGTTTTGTCATGTCTTATCTTGTCTTGTCATGTCATGTCTTGTCTTGTCTTGTCTTGTCTTGTCTTGTCTTGTCATGTCTTGTCTTGTCTTGTCTTGTCTTGTCTTGTCTTGTCTTGTCTTGTCTTGTCTTGTCTTGTCTTGTCTTGTCTTGTCTTGTCTTGTCTTGTCTTGTCTTGTCTTGTCTTGTCTTGTCTTGTCTTGTCTTGTCTTGTCTTGTCTTGTCTTGTCTTGTCTTGTCTTGTCTTGTCTTGTCTTGTCTTGTCTTGTCTTGTCTTGTCTTGTCTTGTCTTGTCTTGTCTTGTCTTGTCTTGTCTTGTCTTGTCTTGTCTTGTCTTGTCTTGTCTTGTCTTGTCATGTCATGTCGTATGTTGTGTTGTTTTGCCTTGTGTTGCTTTGTTTTGTCTTGTCTTGTCATGTCGTGTGTTGTGTTGTTTTGTCTTGCCTTGTTGTGTATTGTCATGTCTTATATTGTCTTGTCTTGTCTTGTCATGTCATGTCATGTCGTGTGTTGTGTTGTCTTGTCTTGTCTTGTTTTGTCTTGTCATGTCTTGTCTTGTCTTGTCTTGTCATGTCGTGTGTTGTGTTGTTTTGTCTTGTCATGTCTTATATTGTCTTGTCTTGTCTTGTCTTGTGATGTCATGTCGTGTGTTGTGTTGTTTTGTATTGTATTGCCTTGTCTTGTCTTGTCTTGTCTTGTCTTTTCTTGTCATGTTTTGTCATGTAATGTCATGTCATGTCGTGTGTTGTGTTGCTTTGTATTGTATTGCCTTGTCTTGTCTTGTCTTGTCTTGTCTTGTCTTGTCTTGTCTTGTCATGTCGTATGTTGTGTTGTTTTGTCTTGTCATGTCTTATATTGTCTTGTCTTGTCTTGTCTTGTCATGTCATGTCGTATGTTGTGTTGTTTTGCCTTGTGTTGCTTTGTCTTGTCTTGTCTTGTCATGTCGTGTGTTGTGTTGTTGTGTCTTGTCTTGTTGTGTATTGTCTTGTCTTGTCTTGTCTTGTCTTGTCTTGTCTTGTCTTGTCTTGTCTTGTCTTGTCTTGTCTTGTCTTGTCTTGTCTTGTCTTGTCTTGTCTTGTCTTGTCTTGTCTTGTCTTGTCTTGTCTTGTCTTGTCTTGTCTTGTCTTGTCTTGTCTTGTCTTGTCTTGTCTTGTCTTGTCTTGTCTTGTCTTGTCTTGTCATGTCATGTCGTATGTTGTGTTGTTTTGCCTTGTGTTGCTTTGTCTTGTCTTGTCTTGTCATGTCGTGTGTTGTGTTGTTTTGTCTTGTCTTGTTGTGTATTGTCATGTCTTATATTGTCTTGTCTTGTCTTGTCATGTCATGTCATGTCGTGTGTTGTGTTGTCTTGTCTTGTCTTGTTTTGTCTTGTCATGTCATGTCGTGTCTTGTGTTGCTTTGTCTTGTCTTGTCTTGTCTTGTCTTGTCTTGTCTTGTCTTGTCTTGTCTTGTTTTGTCTTGTCTAGTCTTGTCTTGTCTTGTCTTGTCATCTCATGTCATCTCATACGTGTGTTGTGTTGTTTTGTCTTGTCTTATTTTGTCTTGTCATGTCATGTCGTGTCTTGTGTTGCTTTGTCTTGTCTTGTCTTGTCTTGTCTTGTCTTGTCTTGTCTTGTCTTGTCTTGTCTTGTCTTGTCTTGTTTTGTCTTGTCATGTCATGTCTTGTCTTGTCTTGTCTTGTCTTGTCTTGTCTTGTCTTGTCGTGTGTTGTGTTGTTTTGTCTTGTCTTGTTGTGTATTGTCATGCCTTATATTGTCTTTTCTTGTCTTGTCATGTCATGTCATGTCGTGTGTTGTGTTGTGTTGTCTTGTCTTATATTGTCTTGTCTTGTCTTGTCATGTCATGTCGTATGTTGTGTTGTTTTGTCATGTGCTGCTTTGTCCTGTCTTGTCTTGTCTTGTCTTGTCATGTCGTGTGTTGTGTTGTTTTGTCTTGTCTTGTTTTGTCTTGTCTTGTCTTGTCTTGTCATGTCATGCCATGTCATACGTGTGTTGTGTTGTTTTGTCTTGTCTTATTTTGTCTTGTCATGCCTTATCTTGTCTTGTCTTGTCTTGTCTTCTATTGTCTTGTCTTTTCTTGTCTTGTCTTGTCTTGTCTTGTCGTGTCTTGTCTTGTCTTGTCTTGTCTTGTCTTGTCTTGTCTTGTCCTGTCCTGTCCTGTCTTGTCTTGTCTTGGCATGTCATGCCATGTCATGTCGTGTGTTGTGTTGTCTTGTCTTGTTTTGTCATGTCTTATCTTGTCTTGTCATGTCATGTCTTGTCTTGTCTTGTCTTGTCTTGTCTTGTCTTGTCTTGTCTTGTCTTGTCTTGTCTTGTCTTGTCTTGTCTTGTCTTGTCATGTCATGTCGTATGTTGTGTTGTTTTGCCTTGTGTTGCTTTGTCTTGTCTTGTCTTGTCATGTCGTGTGTTGTGTTGTTTTGTCTTGTCTTGTTGTGTATTGTCATGTCTTATATTGTCTTGTCTTGTCTTGTCATGTCATGTCATGTCGTGTGTTGTGTTGTCTTGTCTTGTCTTGTTTTGTCTTGTCATGTCTTGTCTTGTCTTGTATTGTCTTGTCATGCCTTATATTGTCTTGTCTTGTCTTGTCATGTCATGTCATGTCGTGTGTTGTGTTGTTTTGTCTTGTCTTGTTGTGTATTTTCTTGTCTTGTTGTGTATTTTCTTGTCTTGTCTTGTCTTGTCTTGTCTTGTCTTGTCTTGTCTTGTCTTGTCATGTTTTGTCATGCAATGTCATGTCATGTCGTGTGTTGTGTTGCTTTGTATTGTATTGCCTTGTCTTGTCTTGTCATGTCTTGTCTTGTCTTGTCTTGTCTTGTCTTGTCTTGTCTTGTCTTGTTTTGTCTTGTCATGTCATGTCTTGTCTTGTCTTGTCTTGTCTTGTCTTGTCTTGTCTTGTCGTGTGTTGTGTTGTTTTGTCTTGTCTTGTTGTGTATTGTCATGCCTTATATTGTCTTTTCTTGTCTTGTCATGTCATGTCATGTCGTGTGTTGTGTTGTGTTGTCTTGTCTTATATTGTCTTGTCTTGTCTTGTCATGTCATGTCGTATGTTGTGTTGTTTTGTCTTGTGCTGCTTTGTCCTGTCTTGTCTTGTCTTGTCTTGTCATGTCGTGTGTTGTGTTGTTTTGTCTTGTCTTGTTTTGTCTTGTCTTGTCTTGTCTTGTCATGTCATGCCATGTCATACGTGTGTTGTGTTGTTTTGTCTTGTCTTATTTTGTCTTGTCATGTCTTATCTTGTCTTGTCTTGTCTTGTCTTCTATTGTCTTGTCTTTTCTTGTCTTGTCTTGTCTTGTCTTGTCGTGTCTTGTCTTGTCTTGTCTTGTCTTGTCTTGTCTTGTCCTGTCCTGTCTTGTCTTGTCTTGGCATGCCATGCCATGTCATGTCGTGTGTTGTGTTGTCTTGTCTTGTTTTGTCATGTCTTATCTTGTCTTGTCATGTCATGTCTTGTCTTGTCTTGTCTTGTCTTGTCTTGTCTTGTCTTGTCTTGTCTTGTCTTGTCTTGTCTTGTCTTGTCTTGTCTTGTCTTGTCTTGTCTTGTCTTGTCTTGTCTTGTCTTGTCTTGTCTTGTCTTGTCTTGTCTTGTCTTGTCTTGTCTTGTCTTGTCTTGTCTTGTCTTGTCTTGTCTTGTCTTGTCTTGTCTTGTCTTGTCTTGTCTTGTCTTGTCTTGTCTTGTCTTGTCTTGTCTTGTCTTGTCTTGTCTTGTCTTGTCTTGTCTTGTCTTGTCATGTCATGTCGTATGTTGTGTTGTTTTGCCTTGTGTTGCTTTGTCTTGTCTTGTCTTGTCATGTCGTGTGTTGTGTTGTTTTGTCTTGTCTTGTTGTGTATTGTCATGTCTTATATTGTCTTGTCTTGTCTTGTCATGTCATGTCATGTCGTGTGTTGTGTTGTCTTGTCTTGTCTTGTTTTGTCTTGTCATGTCTTGTCTTGTCTTGTCTTGTCTTGTCATGTCGTGTGTTGTGTTGTTTTGTCTTGTCATGTCTTATATTGTCTTGTCTTGTCTTGTGATGTCATGTCGTGTGTTGTGTTGTTTTGTATTGTATTGCCTTGTCTTGTCTTGTCTTGTCTTGTCATGTCTTGTCTTGTCTTGTCTTGTCTTGTCATGTCATGTCTTGTCTTGTCTTGTCTTGTCTTGTCTTGTCTTGTCTTGTCTTGTCTTGTCTTGTCTTGTCTTGTCTTGTCTTGTCTTGTCTTGTCTTGTCTTGTCTTGTCTTGTCTTGTCTTGTCATGTCATGTCGTATGTTGTGTTGTTTTGCCTTGTGTTGCTTTGTCTTGTCTTGTCTTGTCATGTCGTGTGTTGTGTTGTTTTGTCTTGTCTTGTTGTGTATTGTCATGTCTTATATTGTCTTGTCTTGTCTTGTCATGTCATGTCATGTCGTGTGTTGTGTTGTCTTGTCTTGTCTTGTTTTGTCTTGTCATGTCTTGTCTTGTCTTGTCTTGTCTTGTCATGTCGTGTGTTGTGTTGTTTTGTCTTGTCATGTCTTATATTGTCTTGTCTTGTCTTGTGATGTCATGTCGTGTGTTGTGTTGTTTTGTATTGTATTGCCTTGTCTTGTCTTGTCTTGTTTTGTCTTGTCTTGTCTTGTCTTTTCTTGTCATGTTTTGTCATGCAATGTCATGTCATGTCGTGTGTTGTGTTGCTTTGTATTGTATTGCCTTGTCTTGTCTTGTCATGTCTTGTCTTGTCTTGTCTTGTCTTGTCATGTCGTGTGTTGTGTTGTTTTGTCTTGTCATGTCTTATATTGTCTTGCCTTGTCTTGTCTTGTCTTGTCATGTCATGTCGTATGTTGTGTTGTTTTGCCTTGTGTTGCTTTGTCTTGTCTTGTCTTGTCATGTCGTGTGTTGTGTTGTTTTGTCTTGTCTTGTTGTGTATTTTCTTGTCTTGTTGTGTATTTTCTTGTCTTGTCTTGTCTTGTCTTGTCTTGTCTTGTCTTGTCTTGTCTTGTCTTGTCTTGTCTTGTCTTATTTTGTCTTGTCTTATTTTGTCTTGTCTTGTCTTGTCTTGTCTTGTCTTGTCTTGTCTTGTCTTGTCTTGTCTTGTCTTGTCATGTCTTGTCTTGTCTTGTCTTGTCTTGTCTTGTCTTGTCTTGTCTTGTCTTGTCTTGTCTTGTCTTGTCTTGTCTTGTCTTGTCTTGTCTTGTCTTGTCTTGTCTTGTCTTGTCTTGTCTTGTCTTGTCTTGTCTTGTCTTGTCTTGTCTTGTCTTGTCTTGTCTTGTCTTGTCTTGTCTTGTCTTGTCTTGTCTTGTCTTGTCTTGTCTTGTCTTGTCTTGTCTTGTCTTGTCTTGTCTTGTCTTGTCTTGTCTTGTCTTGTCTTGTCTTGTCTTGTCTTGTCTTGTCTTGTCTTGTCTTGTCTTGTCTTGTCTTGTCTTGTCTTGTCTTGTCTTGTCTTGTCTTGTCTTGTCTTGTCTTGTCTTGTCTTGTCTTGTCTTGTCTTGTCTTGTCTTGTCTTGTCTTGTCTTGTCTTGTCTTGTCTTGTCTTGTCTTGTCTTGTCTTGTCTTGTCTTGTCTTGTCTTGTCTTGTCTTGTCTTGTCTTGTCTTGTCTTGTCTTGTCTTGTCTTGTCTTGTCTTGTCTTGTCTTGTCTTGTCTTGTCTTGTCTTGTCTTGTCTTGTCTTGTCTTGTCTTGTCTTGTCTTGTCTTGTCTTGTCTTGTCTTGTCTTATTTTGTCTTGTCTTGTCTTGTCTTGTCTTGTCTTTTCTTGTCATGTTTTGTCATGTAATGTCATGTCATGTCGTGTGTTGTGTTGTTTTGTCTTGTCGTGTCTTCTCCTTGTCTTGTCTTGTCATGTCGTGTGTTGTGTTGTTTTGTCTTGTCATGTCTTATATTGTCTTGTCTTGTCTTGTCTTGTGATGTCATGTCGTGTGTTGTGTTGTTTTGTATTGTATTGCCTTGTCTTGTCTTGTCTTGTTTTGTCTTGTCTTGTCTTGTCTTGTCTTGTCTTGTCTTGTCTTGTCTTGTCTTGTCTTGTCTTGTCTTGTCTTGTCTTGTCTTGTCTTGTCTTGTCTTGTCTTGTCTTGTCTTGTCTTGTCTTGTCTTGTCTTGTCTTGTCTTGTCTTGTCTTGTCTTGTCTTGTCTTGTCTTGTCTTGTCTTGTCTTGTCTTGTCTTGTCTTGTCTTGTCTTGTCTTGTCTTGTCTTGTCTTGTCTTGTCTTGTCTTGTCTTGTCTTGTCTTGTCTTGTCTTGTCTTGTCTTGTCTTGTCTTGTCTTGTCTTGTCTTGTCTTGTCTTGTCTTGTCTTGTCTTGTCTTGTCTTGTCTTGTCTTGTCTTGTCTTGTCTTGTCTTGTCTTGTCTTGTCTTGTCTTGTCTTGTCTTGTCTTGTCTTGTCTTGTCTTGTCTTGTCTTGTCTTGTCTTGTCTTGTCTTGTCTTGTCTTGTCTTGTCTTGTCTTGTCTTGTCTTGTCTTGTCTTGTCTTGTCTTGTCTTGTCTTGTCTTGTCTTGTCTTGTCTTGTCTTGTCTTGTCTTGTCTTGTCTTGTCTTGTCTTGTCTTGTCTTGTCTTGTCTTGTCTTGTCTTGTCTTGTCTTGTCTTGTCTTGTCTTGTCTTGTCTTGTCTTGTCTTGTCTTGTCTTGTCTTGTCTTGTCTTGTCTTGTCTTGTCTTGTCTTGTCTTGTCTTGTCTTGTCTTGTCTTGTCTTGTCTTGTCTTGTCTTGTCTTGTCTTGTCTTGTCTTGTCTTGTCTTGTCTTGTCTTGTCTTGTCTTGTCTTGTCTTGTCTGGTCTTGTCTTGTCTTGTCTTGTCTTGTCTTGTCTTGTCTTGTCTTGTCTTGTCTTGTCTTGTCTTGTCTTGTCTTGACTTGTCTGGTCTTGTCTTGTCTTGTCTTGTCTTGTCTTGTCTTGTCTGGTCTTGTCTTGTCTTGTCTTGTCTTGTCTTGTCTTGTCTTGTCTTGTCTTGTCTTGTCTTGTCTTGTCTTGTCTTGTCTTGTCTTGTCTTATCTTGTCTTGTCTTGTCTTGTCTTGTCTTGTCTTGTCTTGTCTTGTCTTGTCTTGTCTTGTCTTGTCTGGTCTTGTCTTGTCTTGTCTTGTCTGGTCTTGTCTTGTCTTGTCTTGTCTTGTCTTGTCTTGTCTTGTCTTGTCTTGTCTTGTCTTGTCTTATCTTGTCTTGTCTTGTCTTGTCTTGTCTTGTCTTGTCTTGTCTTGTCTTGTCTTGTCTGGTCTTGTCTTGTCTTGTCTTGTCTTGTCTTGTCTTGTCTTGTCTTGTCTTGTCTTGTCTTGTCTTGTCTTGTCTTGTCTTGTCTTGTCTGGTCTTGTCTTGTCTTGTCTTGTCTTGTCTTGTCTTGTCTTGTCTTGTCTTGTCTTGTCTTGTCTTGTCTTGTCTTGTCTTGTCTTGTCTTGTCTTGTCTTGTCTTGTCTTGTCTTGTCTTGTCTGGTCTTGTCTTGTCTTGTCTTGTCTTGTCTTGTCTTGTCTTGTCTTGTCTTGTCTTGTCTTGTCTTGTCTTGTCTTGTCTTATCTTGTCTTGTCTTGTCTTGTCTTGTCTTGTCTTGTCTTGTCTTGTCTTGTCTTGTCATGTCTTGTCTTGTCTTGTCTTGTCATGTCATGTCTTGTTTTGTCTTGTCTTGTCTTGTCGTGTGTTGTGTTGTTTTGTCTTGTCTTGTTGTGTATTGTCATGTCTTATATTGTCTTGTCTTGTCATGTTGTGTTGTTTTGTCTTGTGCTGCTTTGTCCTGTCTTGTCTTGCCTTGTCATATCGTGTGTTGTGTTGTTTTGTCTTGCCTTGTTTTGTCTTGTCTTGTCTTGTCTTGTCATGTCATGCCATGTCATACGTGTGTTGTGTTGTTTTGTCTTGTCTTGTCTTGTCTTGTCTTGTCTTGTCTTGTCTTGTCTTGTCTTGTCTTGTCTTGTCTTGTCTTGTCTTGTCTTGTCTTGTCTTGTCTTGTCTTGTCTTGTCTTGTCTTGTCTTGTCTTGTCTTGTCTTGTCTTGTCTTGTCTTGTCTTGTCTTGTCTTGTCTTGTCTTGTCTTGTCATGTAATGTCATGTCATGTCGTGTGTTGTGTTGTTTTGTCTTGTCGTGTCTTCTCCTTGTCTTGTCTTGTCATGTCGTGTGTTGTGTTGTTTTGTCTTGTCATGTCTTATATTGTCTTGTCTTGTCTTGTCTTGTCATGTCATGTCTTGTCATGTCTTGTCTCTTCTTGTCTTGTCTTGTCGTGTGTTGTGTTGTTTTGTCTTGTCTTGTTGTGTATTGTCATGCCTTATATTGTCTTGTCTTGTCTTGTCATGTCATGTCATGTCGTGTGTTGTGTTGTGTTGTCTTGTCTTATATTGTCTTGTCATGTCATGCCATGTCATACGTGTGTTGTGTTGTTTTGTCTTGTCTTATTTTGTCTTGTCATGTCTTATCTTGTCTTGTCTTGTCTTGTCCTGTCCTGTCTTGTCTTGTCTTTTCTTGTCTTGTCTTGTCTTGTCTTGTCGTGTCTTGTCTTGTCTTGTCTTGTCTTGTCTTGTCTTGTCCTGTCCTGTCCTGTCTTGTCTTGTCTTGGCATGTCATGCCATGTCATGTCGTGTGTTGTGTTGTCTTGTCTTGTTTTGTCATGTCTTATCTTGTCTTGTCATGTCATGTCTTGTCTTGTCTTGTCTTGTCTTGTCTTGTCATGTCTTGTCTTGTCTTGTCTTGTCTTGTCTTGTCTTGTCTTGTCTTGTCTTGTCTTGTCTTGTCTTGTCTTGTCTTGTCTTGTCTTGTCTTGTCTTGTCTTGTCATGTCTTATATTGTCTTGTCTTGTCTTGTCTTGTCATGTCGTGTGTTGTGTTGTTTTGTCTTGTCTTGTTGTGTATTGTAATGTCTTATATTGTCTTGTCTTGTCTTGTCATGTCATGTCATGTCATGTCGTGTGTTGTGTTGTTTTGTCTTGTCTTGTCTTCTCCTTGTCTTGTCTAGTCTTGTCTTGTCTTGTCTTGTCTTGTCTTGTCTTGTGTTGCTTTGTCTTGTCTTGTCAATTCATGTGTTGCGTTGTGTTGTTCTGTCTTGTCTTGTCATGTCATGTCATGTCGTGTCTTGTGTTGTTTTGTCTTGTCTTGTCATGTCGTGTGTTGTGTTGTTTTGTCTTGTCATGTCTTATATTGTCTTGTCTTGTCTTGTCTTGTGATGTCATGTCGTGTGTTGTGTTGTTTTGTCTTGTATTGTCTTGTCTTGTTTTGTCTTGTCTTGTTTTGTCTTCTCTTGTCTTGTCTTGTCTTGTCTTGTCTTGTCATGTCATGTCATGTCATACGTGTGTTGTGTTGTTTTGTCTTGTCTTATTTTGTCTTGTCATGTCTTATCGTGTCTCGTCTTGTCTTGTCTTGTATTGTCTTGTCTTTTCTTGTCTTGTCTTGTCTTGTCTTGTCTTGTCTTGTCCTATCCTGTCCTGTCTTGTCTTGTCATGTCATGTCATGTCATGTCATGTCGTGTGTTGTGTTGTCTTGTATTGTTTTGTCATGTCTTATCTTGTCTTGTCTTGTTATGTCATGTCATGTGTTGTGTTGTGTTGTTTTGTCTTGTCTTGTCTTGTCATGTCTTATATTGTCTTGTCTTGTCTTGTGTTGTGATGTCATGTCGTGTGTTGTGTTGTTTTGTCTTGTCTTGTCTTGTCTTGTCCTGTCCTGTCCTGTCCTGTCCTGTCCTGTCCTGTCTTGTCTTGTCATGTCTTGTCTTGTCTCGTCTTGTCTTGTCTGGTCTTCTCCTGTCCTGACGTGTGTTGTGTTGTTTTGTCTTGTCTTGTGTTGTTTTGTCGTGTCATGTCTTGTCTTGCTTTGTCTTGTCATGTCTTATCTTGTCTTGTCTTGTCTTGTCCTGTCCTGTCGTGTGTTGTGTTGTTTTGTCTTGTCTTGTGTTGTTTTGTCGTGTCATGTCTTGTCTTGTCTTGTCCTGTCCTGTCGTGTGTTGTGTTGTTTTGTCTTGTCTTGTCTTGTCATGTCATGTCATGTCGTGTCTTGTGTTGCTTTGTCTTGTCTTGTCTTGTCTTGTCTTGTCATGTCGTGTGTTGTGTTGTTTTGTCTTGTCTTGTATTGTCTTGTCTTGTCTTGTTTTGTCTTGTCTTGTCTTGTCTTGTCGTGTGATGCCATGTCATACGTGTGTTGTGTTGTTTTGTCTTGTCTTATTTTGTCTTGTCATGTCTTATCTTGTCTTGTCTTGTCTTGTCTTGTCTTGTCTTGTCTTGTCATGTCGTGTGATGTGTTGTTTTGTCTTGTCTTGTATTGTCTTGTCTTGTCTTGTCTTGTCTTGTCTTGTCTTGTCATGTCATGCCATGTCATACGTGTGTTGTGTTGTTTTGTCTTGTCTTGTGTTGCTTTGTCGTGTCATGTCTTGTCTTGTCTTGTCCTGTCCTGTCGTGTGTTGTGTTGTTTTGTCTTGTCTTGTCTTGTCATGTCATGTCATGTCGTGTCTTGTGTTGCTTTGTCTTGTCTTGTCTTGTCTTGTATTGTCTTGTCTTGTCTTGTTTTGTCTTGTCTTGTCTTGTCTTGTCATGTCATGCCATGTCATACGTGTGTTGTGTTGTTTTGTCTTGTCTTATTTTGTCTTGTCATGTCTTATCTTGTCTTGTCTTGTCTTGTCTTGTCTTGTCTTGTCATGTCATGTCTTATCTTGTCTTGTCTTGTCTTGTCTTGTCTTGTCTTGTCTTGTCTTGTCTTGTCTTGTCTTGTCTTGTCTTGTCTTGTCTTGTCTTGTCTTGTCTTGTCTTGTCTTGTCTTGTCTTGTCTTGTCTTGTCTTGTCTTGTCTTGTCTTGTCTTGTCTTGTCTTGTCTTGTCTTGTCTTGTCTTGTCTTGTCTTGTCTTGTCTTGTCTTGTCTTGTCTTGTCTTGTCTTGTCTTGTCTTGTCATGTCGTGTGTTGTGTTGTTTTGTCTTGTCTTGTTGTGTATTGTCATGTCTTATATTGTCTTGTCTTGTCTTGTCATGTCATGTCATGTCATGTCGTGTGTTGTGTTGTTTAGTGTTGTTTTTTCTTGTCATGTCTTGTCTTGTCTTGTCATGTTTTGTCATGTAATGTCATGTCGTGTGTTGTGTTGTTTTGTCTTGTGGTGTCTTCTCCTTGTCTTGTCTTGTCATGTCGTGTGTTGTGTTGTTTTGTCTTGTTATGTAATATATATTGTCTTGTCTTGTCTTGTGATGTCATGTCGTGTGTTGTGTTGTTTTGTCTTGTCATGTCATGTCTTGTCTTGTCTTGTCTTGTCTTGTCGTGTGTTGTGTTGTGTTGTCTTGTCTTATATTGTCTTGTCTTGTCTTGTCATGTCATGTCGTATGTTGTGTTGTTTTGTCTTGTGCTGCTTTGTCCTGTCTTGTCTTGTCTTGTCTTGTCTTGTCATGTCGTGTGTTGTGTTGTTTTGTCTTGTCTTGTCTTGTCTTGTCTTGTCTTGTCTTGTCTTGTCTTGTCTTATATTGTCTTGTCTTGTCATGTCATGTCATGTCGTGTGTTGTGTTGTGTTGTCTTGTCTTATATTGTCTTGTCTTGTCTTGTCATGTCATGTCGTATGTTGTGTTGTTTTGTCTTGTCTTGTCTTGTCTTGTCTTGTCATGTCAAGCCATGTCATACGTGTGTTGTGTTGTTTTGTCTTGTCTTATTTTGTCTTGTCATGTCTTATCTTCTCTTGACTTGTCTTGTCTTCTATTGTCTTGTCTTTTCTTGTCTTGTCTTGTCGTGTCTTGTCTTGTCTTGTCTTGTCTTGTCTTGTCCTGTCCTGTCTTGTCTTGTCTTGGCATGTCATGCCATGTCATGTCGTGTGTTGTGTTGTCTTGTCTTGTTTTGTCATGTCTTATCTTGTCTTGTCATGCCATGTCTTGTCTTGTCTTGTCTTGTCTTGTCTTGTCTTGTCTTGTCTTGTCATGTCTTGTCTTGTCTTGTCTTGTCTTGTCTTGTCTTGTCTTGTCTTGTCTTGTCTTGTCTTGTCTTGTCTTGTCTTGTCTTGTCATGTCATGTCGTATGTTGTGTTGTTTTGTCTTGTGTTGCTTTGTCTTGTCTTGTCTTGTCATGTCGTGTGTTGTGTTGTTTTGTCTTGTCTTGTTGTGTATTGTCATGTCTTATATTGTCTTGTCTTGTCTTGTCATGTCATGTCATGTCGTGTGTTGTGTTGTCTTGTTTTGTCTTGTCATGTCATGTCATGTCTTGTCTTGTCTTGTCTTGTTTTGTCTCGTCATGTCTTGTCTTGTCTTGTCTTGTCTTGTCTCGTCTTGTCTTGTCTTGTCTTGTCTTGTCTTGTCTTGTCTTGTCTTGTCTTGTCTTGTCTTGTCTTGTCTTGTCTTGTCTTGTCTTGTCTTGTCTTGTCTTGTCGTGTCTTGTCTTGTCTTGTCTTGTCTTGTCTTGTCCTGTCCTGTCCTGTCATGTCGTGTGTTGTGTTGTTTTGTCTTGTCTTGTTGTGTATTGTCATGTCTTATATTGTCTTGTCTTGTCTTGTCTTGTCATGTCATGTCATGTCATGTCGTGTGTTGTGTTGTTTAGCGTTGTTTTTTCTTGTCATGTCTTGTCTTGTCTTGTCTTGTCTTGTCATGTCTTGTCTTGTCTTGTCTAGTCTTGTCTTGTCTTGTCTTGTCTTGTCTTGTCATGTTTTGTCATGTAATGTCATGTCGTGTGTTGTGTTGTTTTGTCTTGTCGTGTCTTCTCCTTGTCTTGTCTTGTCATGTCGTGTGTTGTGTTGTTTTGTCTTGTCATGTCTTATATTGTCTTGTCTTGTCTTGTCTTGTGATGTCATGTCGTGTGTTGTGTTGTTTTGTCTTGTATTGTCTTGTCTTGTCTTGTCTTGTTTTGTCTTGTCTAGTCTTGTCTTGTCTTGTCTTGCCATGTCATGTCATGTCATACGTGTGTTGTGTTGTTTTGTCTTGTCTTATTTTGTCTTGTCATGTCTTATCTTGTCTCGTCTTGTCTTGTCTTGTATTGTCTTGTCTTTTCTTGTCTTGTCTTGTCTTGTCTTGTCGTGTCTTGTCTTGTCTTGTCTTGTCTTGTCCTGTCTTGTCTTGTCTTGTCTTGTCTTGTATTGTCTTGTCTTGTCTTGTCTTGTCTTGTCTTGTGTTGCTTTGTCTTGTCTTGTCATGTCGTGTGTTGTGTTGTTTTGTCTTGTCTTGTTGTGTATTGTCATGTCTTATATTGTCTTGTCTTGTCTTGTCATGTCATGTCATGTCGTGTGTTGTGTTGTTTCGTGTTGTTTTTTCTTGTCATGTCTTGTCTTGTCATGTCTTGTCGTGTCTAGTCTTGTCTTGTCTTGTCTTGTCTTGTCTTGTCTTGTCTTGTCTTGTCTTGTCTTGTCTTGTCTTGTCTTGTCTTGTCTTGTCTTGTCTTGTCTTGTCTTGTCTTGTCTTGTCTTGTCTTGTCTTGTCATGTCTTGTCTTGTCTTGTCTTGTCTTGTCTTGTCTTGTCTTGTCTTGTCTTGTCTTGTCTTGTCTTGTCTTGTCTTGTCTTGTCTTGTCTTGTCTTGTCTTGTCTTGTCTTGCCTTGTCTTGTCTTGTCTTGTCTTGTCTTGTCTTGTCTTGTCTTGTCTTGTCTTGTCTTGTCTTGTCTTGTCTTGTCTTGTCTTGTCTTGTCTTGTCTTGTCTTGTCTTGTCTTGTCTTGTCTTGTCTTGTCTTGTCTTGTCTTGTCTTGTCTTGTCTTGTCTTGTCTTGTCTTGTCTTGTCTTGTCTTGTCTTGTCTTGTCTTGTCTTGTCTCTTCTTGTCTTGTCTTGTCTTGTCTTGTCTTGTCTTGTCTTGTCGTGTCTTGTCTTGTCTTGTCTTGTCTTGTCTTATTTTGTCGTGTCTTGTCTTGTCTTGTCTTGTCTTGTCTTGTCTTGTCATGTTTTGTCATGTAATGTCATGTCGTGTGTTGTGTTGTTTTGTCTTGTCGTGTCTTCTCCTTGTCTTGTCTTGTCATGTCGTGTGTTGTGTTGTTTTGTCTTGTCATGTCTTATATTGTCTTGTCTTGTCTTGTCTTGTGATGTCATGTCGTGTGTTGTGTTGTTTTGTCTTGTATTGTCTTGTCTTGTCTTGTCTTGTTTTGTCTTGTCTAGTCTTGTCTTGTCTTGTCTTGTCATCTCATGTCATCTCATACGTGTGTTGTGTTGTTTTGTCTTGTCTTATTTTGTCTTGTCATGTCATGTCGTGTCTTGTGTTGCTTTGTCTTGTCTTGTCTTGTCTTGTCTTGTCTTGTCTTGTCTTGTCTTGTCTTGTTTTGTCTTGTCATGTCATGTCTTGTCTTGTCTTGTCTTGTCTTGTCGTGTGTTGTGTTGTTTTGTCTTGTCTTGTTGTGTATTGTCATGCCTTATATTGTCTTGTCTTGTCTTGTCATGTCATGTCATGTCGTGTGTTGTGTTGTGTTGTCTTGTCTTATATTGTCTTGTCATGTCATGCCATGTCATACGTGTGTTGTGTTGTTTTGTCTTGTCTTATTTTGTCTTGTCATGTCTTATCTTGTCTTGTCTTGTCTTGTCTTCTATTGTCTTGTCTTTTCTTGTCTTGTCTTGTCTTGTCTTGTCGTGTCTTGTCTTGTCTTGTCTTGTCTTGTCTTGTCCTGTCCTGTCTTGTCTTGTCTTGGCATGTCATGCCATGTCATGTCGTGTGTTGTGTTGTCTTGTCTTGTTTTGTCATGTCTTATCTTGTCTTGTCATGTCATGTCTTGTCTTGTCTTGTCTTGTCTTGTCTTGTCTTGTCATGTCTTGTCTTGTCTTGTCTTGTCTTGTCTTGTCTTGTCTTGTCTTGTCTTGTCTTGTCTTGTCTTGTCTTGTCTTGTCTTGTCTTGTCTTGTCTTGTCTTGTCTTGTCTTGTCTTGTCTTGTCTTGTCTTGTCTTGTCTTGTCTTGTCTTGTCTTGTCTTGTCTTGTCTTGTCTTGTCTTGTCTTGTCTTGTCTTGTCTTGTCTTGTCTTGTCTTGTCTTGTCTTGTCTTGTCTTGTCTTGTCTTGTCTTGTCTTGTCTTGTCTTGTCTTGTCTTGTCTTGTCTTGTCTTGTCTTGTCTTGTCTTGTCTTGTCTTGTCTTGTCTTGTCTTGTCTTGTCTTGTCTTGTCTTGTCTTGTCTTGTCTTGTCTTGTCTTGTCTTGTCTTGTCTTGTCTTGTCTTGTCTTGTCCTGTCTTGTCTTGTCTTGTCTTGTCTTGTCTTGTCTTGTCTTGTCTTGTCTTGTCTTGTCTTGTCTTGTCTTGTCTTGTCTTGTCTTGTCTTGTCTTGTCTTGTCTTGTCTTGTCTTGTCTTGTCTTGTCTTGTCTTGTCTTGTCATGTCATGTCGTATGTTGTGTTGTTTTGCCTTGTGTTGCTTTGTTTTGTCTTGTCTTGTCATGTCGTGTGTTGTGTTGTTTTGTCTTGTCTTGTTGTGTATTGTCATGTCTTATATTGTCTTGTCTTGTCTTGTCATGTCATGTCATGTCGTGTGTTGTGTTGTCTTGTCTTGTCTTGTTTTGTCTTGTCATGTCTTGTCTTGTCTTGTCTTGTCATGTCGTGTGTTGTGTTGTTTTGTCTTGTCATGTCTTATATTGTCTTGTCTTGTCTTGTCTTGTGATGTCATGTCGTGTGTTGTGTTGTTTTGTATTGTATTGCCTTGTCTTGTCTTGTCTTGTCTTGTCTTGTCTTTTCTTGTCATGTTTTGTCATGTAATGTCATGTCATGTCGTGTGTTGTGTTGCTTTGTATTGTATTGCCTTGTCTTGTCTTGTCTTGTCTTGTCTTGTCTTGTCATGTCGTATGTTGTGTTGTTGTGTCTTGTCTTGTCTTGTCTTGTCTTGTCTTGTCTTGTCTTGTCATGTCATGTCGTATGTTGTGTTGTTTTGCCTTGTGTTGCTTTGTCTTGTCTTGTCTTGTCATGTCGTGTGTTGTGTTGTTTTGTCTTGTCTTGTTGTGTATTGTCATGTCTTATATTGTCTTGTCTTGTCTTGTCATGTCATGTCATGTCGTGTGTTGTGTTGTCTTGTCTTGTCTTGTCATGTCATGTCGTGTCTTGTGTTGCTTTGTCTTGTCTTGTCTTATATTGTCTTGTCATGTCATGCCATGTCATACGTGTGTTGTGTTGTTTTGTCTTGTCTTATTTTGTCTTGTCATGTCTTATCTTGTCTTGTCTTGTCTTGTCTTCTATTGTCTTGTCTTTTCTTGTCATGTCTTGTCTTGTCTTGTCGTGTCTTGTCTTGTCTTGTCTTGTCTTGTCTTGTCTTGTCTTGTCCTGTCCTGTCTTGTCTTGTCTTGGCATGTCATGCCATGTCATGTCGTGTGTTGTGTTGTCTTGTCTTGTTTTGTCATGTCTTATCTTGTCTTGTCATGTCATGTCTTGTCTTGTCTTGTCTTGTCTTGTCTTGTCTTGTCATGTCTTGTCTTGTCTTGTCTTGTCTTGTCTTGTCTTGTCTTGTCTTGTCTTGTCTTGTCTTGTCTTGTCTTGTCTTGTCTTGTCTTGTCTTGTCTTGTCTTGTCTTGTCTTGTCTTGTCTTGTCTTGTCTTGTCTTGTCTTGTCTTGTCTTGTCTTGTCTTGTCTTGTCTTGTCTTGTCTTGTCTTGTCTTGTCTTGTCTTGTCTTGTCTTGTCTTGTCTTGTCTTGTCTTGTCTTGTCTTGTCTTGTCTTGTCTTGTCTTGTCTTGTCTTGTCTTGTCTTGTCTTGTCTTGTCTTGTCTTGTCTTGTCTTGTCTTGTCTTGTCTTGTCTTGTCTTGTCTTGTCTTGTCTTGTCTTGTCTTGTCTTGTCTTGTCTTGTCTTGTCTTGTCTTGTCTTGTCTTGTCTTGTCTTGTCTTGTCTTGTCTTGTCTTGTCTTGTCTTGTCTTGTCTTGTCTTGTCTTGTCTTGTCTTGTCTTGTCTTGTCTTGTCTTGTCTTGTCTTGTCTTGTCTTGTCTTGTCTTGTCATGTCATGTCGTATGTTGTGTTGTTTTGCCTTGTGTTGCTTTGTTTTGTCTTGTCTTGTCATGTCGTGTGTTGTGTTGTTTTGTCTTGTCTTGTTGTGTATTGTCATGTCTTATATTGTCTTGTCTTGTCTTGTCATGTCATGTCATGTCGTGTGTTGTGTTGTCTTGTTTTGTCTTGTCATGTCTTGTCTTGTCTTGTCTTGTCATGTCGTGTGTTGTGTTGTTTTGTCTTGTCATGTCTTATATTGTCTTGTCTTGTCTTGTCTTGTGATGTCATGTCGTGTGTTGTGTTGTTTTGTATTGTATTGCCTTGTCTTGTCTTGTCTTGTCTTGTCTTGTCTTTTCTTGTCATGTTTTGTCATGTAATGTCATGTCATGTCGTGTGTTGTGTTGCTTTGTATTGTATTGCCTTGTCTTGTCTTGTCTTGTCTTGTCTTGTCTTGTCTTGTCATGTCGTATGTTGTGTTGTTTTGTCTTGTCATGTCTTATATTGTCTTGTCTTGTCTTGTCTTGTCATGTCATGTCGTATGTTGTGTTGTTTTGCCTTGTGTTGCTTTGTCTTGTCTTGTCTTGTCATGTCGTGTGTTGTGTTGTTGTGTCTTGTCTTGTTGTGTATTGTCTTGTCTTGTCTTGTCTTGTCTTGCCTTGTCTTGTCTTGTCTTGTCTTGTCTTGTCTTGTCTTGTCTTGTCTTGTCTTGTCTTGTCTTGTCTTGTCTTGTCTTGTCTTGTCTTGTCTTGTCTTGTCTTGTCATGTCATGTCGTATGTTGTGTTGTTTTGCCTTGTGTTGCTTTGTCTTGTCTTGTCTTGTCATGTCGTGTGTTGTGTTGTTTTGTCTTGTCTTGTTGTGTATTGTCATGTCTTATATTGTCTTGTCTTGTCTTGTCATGTCATGTCATGTCGTGTGTTGTGTTGTCTTGTCTTGTCTTGTCATGTCATGTCGTATGTTGTGTTGTTTTGCCTTGTGTTGCTTTGTTTTGTCTTGTCTTGTCATGTCGTGTGTTGTGTTGTTTTGTCTTGTCTTGTTGTGTATTGTCATGTCTTATATTGTCTTGTCTTGTCTTGTCATGTCATGTCATGTCGTGTGTTGTGTTGTCTTGTCTTGTCTTGTTTTGTCTTGTCATGTCTTGTCTTGTCTTGTCTTGTCATGTCGTGTGTTGTGTTGTTTTGTCTTGTCATGTCTTATATTGTCTTGTCTTGTCTTGTCTTGTGATGTCATGTCGTGTGTTGTGTTGTTTTGTATTGTATTGCCTTGTCTTGTCTTGTCTTGTCTTGTCTTGTCTTTTCTTGTCATGTTTTGTCATGTAATGTCATGTCATGTCGTGTGTTGTGTTGCTTTGTATTGTATTGCCTTGTCTTGTCTTGTCTTGTCTTGTCTTGTCTTGTCATGTCGTATGTTGTGTTGTTGTGTCTTGTCTTGTCTTGTCTTGTCTTGTCTTGTCTTGTCTTGTCATGTCATGTCGTATGTTGTGTTGTTTTGCCTTGTGTTGCTTTGTCTTGTCTTGTCTTGTCATGTCGTGTGTTGTGTTGTTTTGTCTTGTCTTGTTGTGTATTGTCATGTCTTATATTGTCTTGTCTTGTCTTGTCATGTCATGTCATGTCGTGTGTTGTGTTGTCTTGTCTTGTCTTGTCATGTCATGTCGTGTCTTGTGTTGCTTTGTCTTGTCTTGTCTTATATTGTCTTGTCATGTCATGCCATGTCATACGTGTGTTGTGTTGTTTTGTCTTGTCTTATTTTGTCTTGTCATGTCTTATCTTGTCTTGTCTTGTCTTGTCTTCTATTGTCTTGTCTTTTCTTGTCTTGTCTTGTCTTGTCTTGTCGTGTCTTGTCTTGTCTTGTCTTGTCTTGTCTTGTCTTGTCCTGTCCTGTCTTGTCTTGTCTTGGCATGTCATGCCATGTCATGTCGTGTGTTGTGTTGTCTTGTCTTGTTTTGTCATGTCTTATCTTGTCTTGTCATGTCATGTCTTGTCTTGTCTTGTCTTGTCTTGTCTTGTCTTGTCATGTCTTGTCTTGTCTTGTCTTGTCTTGTCTTGTCTTGTCTTGTCTTGTCTTGTCTTGTCTTGTCTTGTCTTGTCTTGTCTTGTCTTGTCTTGTCTTGTCTTGTCTTGTCTTGTCTTGTCTTGTCTTGTCTTGTCTTGTCTTGTCTTGTCTTGTCTTGTCTTGTCTTGTCTTGTCTTGTCTTGTCTTGTCTTGTCTTGTCTTGTCTTGTCTTGTCTTGTCTTGTCTTGTCTTGTCTTGTCTTGTCTTGTCTTGTCTTGTCTTGTCTTGTCTTGTCTTGTCTTGTCTTGTCTTGTCTTGTCTTGTCTTGTCTTGTCTTGTCTTGTCTTGTCTTGTCTTGTCTTGTCTTGTCTTGTCTTGTCTTGTCTTGTCTTGTCTTGTCTTGTCTTGTCTTGTCTTGTCTTGTCTTGTCTTGTCTTGTCTTGTCTTGTCTTGTCTTGTCTTGTCTTGTCTTGTCTTGTCTTGTCTTGTCTTGTCTTGTCTTGTCTTGTCTTGTCTTGTCTTGTCTTGTCTTGTCTTGTCTTGTCATGTCATGTCGTATGTTGTGTTGTTTTGCCTTGTGTTGCTTTGTTTTGTCTTGTCTTGTCATGTCGTGTGTTGTGTTGTTTTGTCTTGTCTTGTTGTGTATTGTCATGTCTTATATTGTCTTGTCTTGTCTTGTCATGTCATGTCATGTCGTGTGTTGTGTTGTCTTGTTTTGTCTTGTCATGTCTTGTCTTGTCTTGTCTTGTCATGTCGTGTGTTGTGTTGTTTTGTCTTGTCATGTCTTATATTGTCTTGTCTTGTCTTGTCTTGTGATGTCATGTCGTGTGTTGTGTTGTTTTGTATTGTATTGCCTTGTCTTGTCTTGTCTTGTCTTGTCTTGTCTTTTCTTGTCATGTTTTGTCATGTAATGTCATGTCATGTCGTGTGTTGTGTTGCTTTGTATTGTATTGCCTTGTCTTGTCTTGTCTTGTCTTGTCTTGTCTTGTCTTGTCATGTCGTATGTTGTGTTGTTTTGTCTTGTCATGTCTTATATTGTCTTGTCTTGTCTTGTCTTGTCATGTCATGTCGTATGTTGTGTTGTTTTGCCTTGTGTTGCTTTGTCTTGTCTTGTCTTGTCATGTCGTGTGTTGTGTTGTTGTGTCTTGTCTTGTTGTGTATTGTCTTGTCTTGTCTTGTCTTGTCTTGTCTTGTCTTGTCTTGTCTTGTCTTGTCTTGTCTTGTCTTGTCTTGTCTTGTCTTGTCTTGTCTTGTCTTGTCTTGTCTTGTCTTGTCTTGTCTTGTCTTGTCTTGTCTTGTCTTGTCTTGTCATGTCATGTCGTATGTTGTGTTGTTTTGCCTTGTGTTGCTTTGTCTTGTCTTGTCTTGTCATGTCGTGTGTTGTGTTGTTTTGTCTTGTCTTGTTGTGTATTGTCATGTCTTATATTGTCTTGTCTTGTCTTGTCATGTCATGTCATGTCGTGTGTTGTGTTGTCTTGTCTTGTCTTGTCATGTCATGTCGTGTCTTGTGTTGCTTTGTCTTGTCTTGTCTTGTCTTGTCTTGTCATGTCATGCCATGTCATACGTGTGTTGTGTTGTTTTGTCTTGTCTTGTGTTGTTTTGTCGTGTCATGTCTTGTCTTGTCTTGTCCTGTCCTGTCGTGTGTTGTGTTGTTTTGTCTTGTCTTGTCTTGTCATGTCATGTCATGTCGTGTCTTGTGTTGCTTTGTCTTGTCTTGTCTTGTCTTGTATTGTCTTGTCTTGTCTTGTTTTGTCTTGTCTTGTCTTGTCTTGTCATGTCATGCCATGTCATACGTGTGTTGTGTTGTTTTGTCTTGTCTTATTTTGTCTTGTCATGTCTTATCTTGTCTTGTCTTGTCTTGTCTTGTCTTGTCTTGTCATGTCATGTCTTATCTTGTCTTGTCTTGTCTTGTCTTGTCTTGTCTTGTCTTGTCTTGTCTTGTCTTGTCTTGTCTTGTCTTGTCTTGTCTTGTCTTGTCTTGTCTTGTCTTGTCTTGTCTTGTCTTGTCTTGTCTTGTCTTGTCTTGTCTTGTCTTGTCTTGTCTTGTCTTGTCTTGTCTTGTCTTGTCTTGTCTTGTCTTGTCTTGTCATGTCGTGTGTTGTGTTGTTTTGTCTTGTCTTGTTGTGTATTGTCATGTCTTATATTGTCTTGTCTTGTCTTGTCATGTCATGTCATGTCATGTCGTGTGTTGTGTTGTTTAGTGTTGTTTTTTCTTGTCATGTCTTGTCTTGTCTTGTCATGTTTTGTCATGTAATGTCATGTCGTGTGTTGTGTTGTTTTGTCTTGTGGTGTCTTCTCCTTGTCTTGTCTTGTCATGTCGTGTGTTGTGTTGTTTTGTCTTGTCATGTAATATATATTGTCTTGTCTTGTCTTGTGATGTCATGTCGTGTGTTGTGTTGTTTTGTCTTGTCATGTCATGTCTTGTCTTGTCTTGTCTTGTCTTGTCGTGTGTTGTGTTGTGTTGTCTTGTCTTATATTGTCTTGTCTTGTCTTGTCATGTCATGTCGTATGTTGTGTTGTTTTGTCTTGTGCTGCTTTGTCCTGTCTTGTCTTGTCTTGTCTTGTCTTGTCATGTCGTGTGTTGTGTTGTTTTGTCTTGTCTTGTCTTGTCTTGTCTTGTTTTGTCTTGTCATGTCTTGTCTTGTCTTGTCTTGTCTTGTCTTGTCTTGTCTTGTCTTGTCTTGTCTTGTCTTGTCTTATATTGTCTTGTCTTGTCTTGTCATGTCATGTCATGTCGTGTGTTGTGTTGTGTTGTCTTGTCTTATATTGTCTTGTCTTGTCTTGTCATGTCATGTCGTATGTTGTGTTGTTTTGTCTTGTCTTGTCTTGTCTTGTCTTGTCATGTCATGCCATGTCATACGTGTGTTGTGTTGTTTTGTCTTGTCTTATTTTGTCTTGTCATGTCTTATCTTGTCTTGACTTGTCTTGTCTTCTATTGTCTTGTCTTTTCTTGTCTTGTCTTGTCGTGTCTTGTCTTGTCTTGTCTTGTCTTGTCTTGTCCTGTCCTGTCTTGTCTTGTCTTGGCATGTCATGCCATGTCATGTCGTGTGTTGTGTTGTCTTGTCTTGTTTTGTCATGTCTTATCTTGTCTTGTCATGCCATGTCTTGTCTTGTCTTGTCTTGTCTTGTCTTGTCTTGTCTTGTCTTGTCATGTCTTGTCTTGTCTTGTCTTGTCTTGTCTTGTCTTGTCTTGTCTTGTCTTGTCTTGTCTTGTCTTGTCTTGTCTTGTCTTGTCTTGTCTTGTCTTGTCTTGTCATGTCATGTCGTATGTTGTGTTGTTTTGTCTTGTGTTGCTTTGTCTTGTCTTGTCTTGTCATGTCGTGTGTTGTGTTGTTTTGTCTTGTCTTGTTGTGTATTGTCATGTCTTATATTGTCTTGTCTTGTCTTGTCATGTCATGTCATGTCGTGTGTTGTGTTGTCTTGTCTTGTTTTGTCTTGTCATGTCATGTCATGTCTTGTCTTGTCTTGTCTTGTTTTGTCTTGTCATGTCTTGTCTTGTCTTGTCTTGTCTTGTCTCGTCTTGTCTTGTCTTGTCTTGTCTTGTCTTGTCTTGTCTTGTCTTGTCTTGTCTTGTCTTGTCTTGTCTTGTCTTGTCTTGTCTTGTCGTGTCTTGTCTTGTCTTGTCTTGTCTTGTCTTGTCCTGTCCTGTCCTGTCATGTCGTGTGTTGTGTTGTTTTGTCTTGTCTTGTTGTGTATTGTCATGTCTTATATTGTCTTGTCTTGTCTTGTCTTGTCATGTCATGTCATGTCATGTCGTGTGTTGTGTTGTTTAGCGTTGTTTTTTCTTGTCATGTCTTGTCTTGTCTTGTCTTGTCTTGTCATGTCTTGTCTTGTCTTGTCTAGTCTTGTCTTGTCTTGTCTTGTCTTGTCTTGTCATGTTTTGTCATGTAATGTCATGTCGTGTGTTGTGTTGTTTTGTCTTGTCGTGTCTTCTCCTTGTCTTGTCTTGTCATGTCGTGTGTTGTGTTGTTTTGTCTTGTCATGTCTTATATTGTCTTGTCTTGTCTTGTCTTGTGATGTCATGTCGTGTGTTGTGTTGTTTTGTCTTGTATTGTCTTGTCTTGTCTTGTCTTGTTTTGTCTTGTCTAGTCTTGTCTTGTCTTGTCTTGCCATGTCATGTCATGTCATACGTGTGTTGTGTTGTTTTGTCTTGTCTTATTTTGTCTTGTCATGTCTTATCTTGTCTCGTCTTGTCTTGTCTTGTATTGTCTTGTCTTTTCTTGTCTTGTCTTGTCTTGTCTTGTCGTGTCTTGTCTTGTCTTGTCTTGTCTTGTCCTGTCTTGTCTTGTCTTGTCTTGTCTTGTATTGTCTTGTATTGTCTTGTCTTGTCTTGTCTTGTGTTGCTTTGTCTTGTCTTGTCATGTCGTGTGTTGTGTTGTTTTGTCTTGTCTTGTTGTGTATTGTCATGTCTTATATTGTCTTGTCTTGTCTTGTCATGTCATGTCATGTCGTGTGTTGTGTTGTTTAGTGTTGTTTTTTCTTGTCATGTCTTGTCTTGTCTTGTCTTGTCATGTCTTGTCGTGTCTAGTCTTGTCTTGTCTTGTCTTGTCTTGTCTTGTCTTGTCTTGTCTTGTCTTGTCTTGTCTTGTCTTGTCTTGTCTTGTCTTGTCTTGTCTTGTCTTGTCTTGTCTTGTCTTGTCTTGTCTTGTCTTGTCTTGTCTTGTCTTGTCATGTCTTGTCTTGTCTTGTCTTGTCTTGTCTTGTCTTGTCTTGTCTTGTCTTGTCTTGTCTTGTCTTGTCTTGTCTTGTCTTGTCTTGTCTTGTCTTGTCTTGTCTTGTCTTGCCTTGTCTTGTCTTGTCTTGTCTTGTCTTGTCTTGTCTTGTCTTGTCTTGTCTTGTCTTGTCTTGTCTTGTCTTGTCTTGTCTTGTCTTGTCTTGTCTTGTCTTGTCTTGTCTTGTCTTGTCTTGTCTTGTTTTGTCTTGTCTTGTCTTGTCTTGTCTTGTCTTGTCTTGTCTTGTCTTGTCTTGTCTTGTCTTGTCTTGTCTTGTCTTGTCTTGTCTTGTCTTGTCTTGTCTTGTCTTGTCTTGTCTTGTCTTGTCTTGTCTTGTCTTGTCTTGTCTCTTCTTGTCTTGTCTTGTCTTGTCTTGTCTTGTCTTGTCTTGTCGTGTCTTGTCTTGTCTTGTCTTGTCTTGTCTTATTTTGTCTTGTCTTGTCTTGTCTTGTCTTGTCTTGTCTTGTCTTGTCATGTTTTGTCATGTAATGTCATGTCGTGTGTTGTGTTGTTTTGTCTTGTCGTGTCTTCTCCTTGTCTTGTCTTGTCATGTCGTGTGTTGTGTTGTTTTGTCTTGTCATGTCTTATATTGTCTTGTCTTGTCTTGTCTTGTGATGTCATGTCGTGTGTTGTGTTGTTTTGTCTTGTATTGTCTTGTCTTGTCTTGTCTTGTTTTGTCTTGTCTAGTCTTGTCTTGTCTTGTCTTGTCATCTCATGTCATCTCATACGTGTGTTGTGTTGTTTTGTCTTGTCTTATTTTGTCTTGTCATGTCATGTCGTGTCTTGTGTTGCTTTGTCTTGTCTTGTCTTGTCTTGTCTTGTCTTGTCTTGTCTTGTCTTGTCTTGTTTTGTCTTGTCATGTCATGTCTTGTCTTGTCTTGTCTTGTCTTGTCGTGTGTTGTGTTGTTTTGTCTTGTCTTGTTGTGTATTGTCATGCCTTATATTGTCTTGTCTTGTCTTGTCATGTCATGTCATGTCGTGTGTTGTGTTGTGTTGTCTTGTCTTATATTGTCTTGTCATGTCATGCCATGTCATACGTGTGTTGTGTTGTTTTGTCTTGTCTTATTTTGTCTTGTCATGTCTTATCTTGTCTTGTCTTGTCTTGTCTTCTATTGTCTTGTCTTTTCTTGTCTTGTCTTGTCTTGTCTTGTCGTGTCTTGTCTTGTCTTGTCTTGTCTTGTCTTGTCTTGTCCTGTCCTGTCTTGTCTTGTCTTGGCATGTCATGCCATGTCATGTCGTGTGTTGTGTTGTCTTGTCTTGTTTTGTCATGTCTTATCTTGTCTTGTCATGTCATGTCTTGTCTTGTCTTGTCTTGTCTTGTCTTGTCATGTCTTGTCTTGTCTTGTCTTGTCTTGTCTTGTCTTGTCTTGTCTTGTCTTGTCTTGTCTTGTCTTGTCTTGTCTTGTCTTGTCTTGTCTTGTCTTGTCTTGTCTTGTCTTGTCTTGTCTTGTCTTGTCTTGTCTTGTCTTGTCTTGTCTTGTCTTGTCTTGTCTTGTCTTGTCTTGTCTTGTCTTGTCTTGTCTTGTCTTGTCTTGTCTTGTCTTGTCTTGTCTTGTCTTGTCTTGTCTTGTCTTGTCTTGTCTTGTCTTGTCTTGTCTTGTCTTGTCTTGTCTTGTCTTGTCTTGTCTTGTCTTGTCTTGTCTTGTCTTGTCTTGTCTTGTCTTGTCTTGTCTTGTCTTGTCTTGTCTTGTCTTGTCTTGTCTTGTCTTGTCTTGTCTTGTCTTGTCTTGTCTTGTCTTGTCATGACATGTCGTATGTTGTGTTGTTTTGCCTTGTGTTGCTTTGTTTTGTCTTGTCTTGTCATGTCGTGTGTTGTGTTGTTTTGTCTTGTCTTGTTGTGTATTGTCATGTCTTATATTGTCTTGTCTTGTCTTGTCATGTCATGTCATGTCGTGTGTTGTGTTGTCTTGTCTTGTCTTGTTTTGTCTTGTCATGTCTTGTCTTGTCTTGTCTTGTCATGTCGTGTGTTGTGTTGTTTTGTCTTGTCATGTCTTATATTGTCTTGTCTTGTCTTGTCTTGTGATGTCATGTCGTGTGTTGTGTTGTTTTGTATTGTATTGCCTTGTCTTGTCTTGTCTTGTCTTGTCTTGTCTTTTCTTGTCATGTTTTGTCATGTAATGTCATGTCATGTCGTGTGTTGTGTTGCTTTGTATTGTATTGCCTTGTCTTGTCTTGTCTTGTCTTGTCTTGTCTTGTCTTGTCATGTCGTATGTTGTGTTGTTGTGTCTTGTCTTGTTGTGTATTGTCTTGTCTTGTCTTGTCTTGTCTTGTCTTGTCTTGTCTTGTCTTGTCTTGTCTTGTCTTGTCTTGTCTTGTCTTGTCTTGTCTTGTCTTGTCTTGTCTTGTCATGTCATGTCGTATGTTGTGTTGTTTTGCCTTGTGTTGCTTTGTCTTGTCTTGTCTTGTCATGTCGTGTGTTGTGTTGTTTTGTCTTGTCTTGTTGTGTATTGTCATGTCTTATATTGTCTTGTCTTGTCTTGTCATGTCATGTCATGTCGTGTGTTGTGTTGTCTTGTCTTGTCTTGTCATGTCATGTCGTGTCTTGTGTTGCTTTGTCTTGTCTTGTCTTATATTGTCTTGTCATGTCATGCCATGTCATACGTGTGTTGTGTTGTTTTGTCTTGTCTTATTTTGTCTTGTCATGTCTTATCTTGTCTTGTCTTGTCTTGTCTTCTATTGTCTTGTCTTTTCTTGTCTTGTCTTGTCTTGTCTTGTCGTGTCTTGTCTTGTCTTGTCTTGTCTTGTCTTGTCTTGTCCTGTCCTGTCTTGTCTTGTCTTGGCATGTCATGCCATGTCATGTCGTGTGTTGTGTTGTCTTGTCTTGTTTTGTCATGTCTTATCTTGTCTTGTCATGTCATGTCTTGTCTTGTCTTGTCTTGTCTTGTCTTGTCTTGTCATGTCTTGTCTTGTCTTGTCTTGTCTTGTCTTGTCTTGTCTTGTCTTGTCTTGTCTTGTCTTGTCTTGTCTTGTCTTGTCTTGTCTTGTCTTGTCTTGTCTTGTCTTGTCTTGTCTTGTCTTGTCTTGTCTTGTCTTGTCTTGTCTTGTCTTGTCTTGTCTTGTCTTGTCTTGTCTTGTCTTGTCTTGTCTTGTCTTGTCTTGTCTTGTCTTGTCTTGTCTTGTCTTGTCTTGTCTTGTCTTGTCTTGTCTTGTCTTGTCTTGTCTTGTCTTGTCTTGTCTTGTCTTGTCTTGTCTTGTCTTGTCTTGTCTTGTCTTGTCTTGTCTTGTCTTGTCTTGTCTTGTCTTGTCTTGTCTTGTCTTGTCTTGTCTTGTCTTGTCTTGTCTTGTCTTGTCTTGTCTTGTCTTGTCTTGTCTTGTCTTGTCTTGTCTTGTCTTGTCTTGTCTTGTCTTGTCTTGTCTTGTCTTGTCTTGTCTTGTCTTGTCTTGTCTTGTCTTGTCTTGTCTTGTCTTGTCTTGTCTTGTCTTGTCTTGTCTTGTCATGTCATGTCGTATGTTGTGTTGTTTTGCCTTGTGTTGCTTTGTTTTGTCTTGTCTTGTCATGTCGTGTGTTGTGTTGTTTTGTCTTGTCTTGTTGTGTATTGTCATGTCTTATATTGTCTTGTCTTGTCTTGTCATGTCATGTCATGTCGTGTGTTGTGTTGTCTTGTCATGTCTTGTCTTGTCTTGTCTTGTCATGTCGTGTGTTGTGTTGTTTTGTCTTGTCATGTCTTATATTGTCTTGTCTTGTCTTGTCTTGTGATGTCATGTCGTGTGTTGTGTTGTTTTGTATTGTATTGCCTTGTCTTGTCTTGTCTTGTCTTGTCTTGTCTTTTCTTGTCATGTTTTGTCATGTAATGTCATGTCATGTCGTGTGTTGTGTTGCTTTGTATTGTATTGCCTTGTCTTGTCTTGTCTTGTCTTGTCTTGTCTTGTCTTGTCATGTCGTATGTTGTGTTGTTTTGTCTTGTCATGTCTTATATTGTCTTGTCTTGTCTTGTCTTGTCATGTCATGTCGTATGTTGTGTTGTTTTGCCTTGTGTTGCTTTGTCTTGTCTTGTCTTGTCATGTCGTGTGTTGTGTTGTTGTGTCTTGTCTTGTTGTGTATTGTCTTGTCTTGTCTTGTCTTGTCTTGTCTTGTCTTGTCTTGTCTTGTCTTGTCTTGTCTTGTCTTGTCTTGTCTTGTCTTGTCTTGTCTTGTCTTGTCTTGTCTTGTCTTGTCTTGTCTTGTCTTGTCTTGTCTTGTCTTGTCTTGTCTTGTCATGTCATGTCGTATGTTGTGTTGTTTTGCCTTGTGTTGCTTTGTCTTGTCTTGTCTTGTCATGTCGTGTGTTGTGTTGTTTTGTCTTGTCTTGTTGTGTATTGTCATGTCTTATATTGTCTTGTCTTGTCTTGTCATGTCATGTCATGTCGTGTGTTGTGTTGTCTTGTCTTGTCTTGTCATGTCATGTCGTGTCTTGTGTTGCTTTGTCTTGTCTTGTCTTGTCTTGTCTTGTCATGTCATGCCATGTCATACGTGTGTTGTGTTGTTTTGTCTTGTCTTGTGTTGTTTTGTCGTGTCATGTCTTGTCTTGTCTTGTCCTGTCCTGTCGTGTGTTGTGTTGTTTTGTCTTGTCTTGTCTTGTCATGTCATGTCATGTCGTGTCTTGTGTTGCTTTGTCTTGTCTTGTCTTGTCTTGTATTGTCTTGTCTTGTCTTGTTTTGTCTTGTCTTGTCTTGTCTTGTCATGTCATGCCATGTCATACGTGTGTTGTGTTGTTTTGTCTTGTCTTATTTTGTCTTGTCATGTCTTATCTTGTCTTGTCTTGTCTTGTCTTGTCTTGTCTTGTCATGTCATGTCTTATCTTGTCTTGTCTTGTCTTGTCTTGTCTTGTCTTGTCTTGTCTTGTCTTGTCTTGTCTTGTCTTGTCTTGTCTTGTCTTGTCTTGTCTTGTCTTGTCTTGTCTTGTCTTGTCTTGTCTTGTCTTGTCTTGTCTTGTCTTGTCTTGTCTTGTCTTGTCTTGTCTTGTCTTGTCTTGTCTTGTCATGTTTTGTCATGTAATGTCATGTCGTGTGTTGTGTTGTTTTGTCTTGTCGTGTCTTCTCCTTGTCTTGTCTTGTCATGTCGTGTGTTGTGTTGTTTTGTCTTGTCATGTCTTATATTGTCTTGTCTTGTCTTGTCTTGTGATGTCATGTCGTGTGTTGTGTTGTTTTGTCTTGTATTGTCTTGTCTTGTCTTGTCTTGTTTTGTCTTGTCTAGTCTTGTCTTGTCTTGTCTTGCCATGTCATGTCATGTCATACGTGTGTTGTGTTGTTTTGTCTTGTCTTATTTTGTCTTGTCATGTCTTATCTTGTCTCGTCTTGTCTTGTCTTGTATTGTCTTGTCTTTTCTTGTCTTGTCTTGTCTTGTCTTGTCGTGTCTTGTCTTGTCTTGTCTTGTCTTGTCCTGTCTTGTCTTGTCTTGTCTTGTCTTGTATTGTCTTGTATTGTCTTGTCTTGTCTTGTCTTGTGTTGCTTTGTCTTGTCTTGTCATGTCGTGTGTTGTGTTGTTTTGTCTTGTCTTGTTGTGTATTGTCATGTCTTATATTGTCTTGTCTTGTCTTGTCATGTCATGTCATGTCGTGTGTTGTGTTGTTTAGTGTTGTTTTTTCTTGTCATGTCTTGTCTTGTCTTGTCTTGTCTTGTCATGTCTTGTCGTGTCTAGTCTTGTCTTGTCTTGTCTTGTCGTGTCTAGTCTTGTCTTGTCTTGTCTTGTCTTGTCTTGTCTTGTCTTGTCTTGTCTTGTCTTGTCTTGTCTTGTCTTGTCTTGTCTTGTCTTGTCTTGTCTTGTCTTGTCTTGTCATGTCTTGTCTTGTCTTGTCTTGTCTTGTCTTGTCTTGTCTTGTCTTGTCTTGTCTTGTCTTGTCTTGTCTTGTCTTGTCTTGTCTTGTCTTGTCTTGTCTTGTCTTGTCTTGTCTTGCCTTGTCTTGTCTTGTCTTGTCTTGTCTTGTCTTGTCTTGTCTTGTCTTGTCTTGTCTTGTCTTGTCTTGTCTTGTCTTGTCTTGTCTTGTCTTGTCTTGTCTTGTCTTGTCTTGTCTTGTCTTGTCTTGTCTTGTCTTGTTTTGTCTTGTCTTGTCTTGTCTTGTCTTGTCTTGTCTTGTCTTGTCTTGTCTTGTCTTGTCTTGTCTTGTCTTGTCTTGTCTTGTCTTGTCTTGTCTTGTCTTGTCTTGTCTTGTCTTGTCTTGTCTTGTCTTGTCTCTTCTTGTCTTGTCTTGTCTTGTCTTGTCTTGTCTTGTCTTGTCGTGTCTTGTCTTGTCTTGTCTTGTCTTGTCTTATTTTGTCTTGTCTTGTCTTGTCTTGTCTTGTCTTGTCTTGTCTTGTCATGTTTTGTCATGTAATGTCATGTCGTGTGTTGTGTTGTTTTGTCTTGTCGTGTCTTCTCCTTGTCTTGTCTTGTCATGTCGTGTGTTGTGTTGTTTTGTCTTGTCATGTCTTATATTGTCTTGTCTTGTCTTGTCTTGTGATGTCATGTCGTGTGTTGTGTTGTTTTGTCTTGTATTGTCTTGTCTTGTCTTGTCTTGTTTTGTCTTGTCTAGTCTTGTCTTGTCTTGTCTTGTCATCTCATGTCATCTCATACGTGTGTTGTGTTGTTTTGTCTTGTCTTATTTTGTCTTGTCATGTCATGTCGTGTCTTGTGTTGCTTTGTCTTGTCTTGTCTTGTCTTGTCTTGTCTTGTCTTGTCTTGTCTTGTCTTGTTTTGTCTTGTCATGTCATGTCTTGTCTTGTCTTGTCTTGTCTTGTCGTGTGTTGTGTTGTTTTGTCTTGTCTTGTTGTGTATTGTCATGCCTTATATTGTCTTGTCTTGTCTTGTCATGTCATGTCATGTCGTGTGTTGTGTTGTGTTGTCTTGTCTTATATTGTCTTGTCATGTCATGCCATGTCATACGTGTGTTGTGTTGTTTTGTCTTGTCTTATTTTGTCTTGTCATGTCTTATCTTGTCTTGTCTTGTCTTGTCTTCTATTGTCTTGTCTTTTCTTGTCTTGTCTTGTCTTGTCTTGTCGTGTCTTGTCTTGTCTTGTCTTGTCTTGTCTTGTCTTGTCCTGTCCTGTCTTGTCTTGTCTTGGCATGTCATGCCATGTCATGTCGTGTGTTGTGTTGTCTTGTCTTGTTTTGTCATGTCTTATCTTGTCTTGTCATGTCATGTCTTGTCTTGTCTTGTCTTGTCTTGTCTTGTCATGTCTTGTCTTGTCTTGTCTTGTCTTGTCTTGTCTTGTCTTGTCTTGTCTTGTCTTGTCTTGTCTTGTCTTGTCTTGTCTTGTCTTGTCTTGTCTTGTCTTGTCTTGTCTTGTCTTGTCTTGTCTTGTCTTGTCTTGTCTTGTCTTGTCTTGTCTTGTCTTGTCTTGTCTTGTCTTGTCTTGTCTTGTCTTGTCTTGTCTTGTCTTGTCTTGTCTTGTCTTGTCTTGTCTTGTCTTGTCTTGTCTTGTCTTGTCTTGTCTTGTCTTGTCTTGTCTTGTCTTGTCTTGTCTTGTCTTGTCTTGTCTTGTCTTGTCTTGTCTTGTCTTGTCTTGTCTTGTCTTGTCTTGTCTTGTCTTGTCTTGTCTTGTCTTGTCTTGTCTTGTCTTGTCTTGTCTTGTCTTGTCTTGTCTTGTCTTGTCTTGTCTTGTCATGTCATGTCGTATGTTGTGTTGTTTTGCCTTGTGTTGCTTTGTTTTGTCTTGTCTTGTCATGTCGTGTGTTGTGTTGTTTTGTCTTGTCTTGTTGTGTATTGTCATGTCTTATATTGTCTTGTCTTGTCATGTCATGTCATGTCGTGTGTTGTGTTGTCTTGTCTTGTCTTGTTTTGTCTTGTCATGTCTTGTCTTGTCTTGTCTTGTCATGTCGTGTGTTGTGTTGTTTTGTCTTGTCATGTCTTATATTGTCTTGTCTTGTCTTGTCTTGTGATGTCATGTCGTGTGTTGTGTTGTTTTGTATTGTATTGCCTTGTCTTGTCTTGTCTTGTCTTGTCTTGTCTTTTCTTGTCATGTTTTGTCATGTAATGTCATGTCATGTCGTGTGTTGTGTTGCTTTGTATTGTATTGCCTTGTCTTGTCTTGTCTTGTCTTGTCTTGTCTTGTCTTGTCATGTCGTATGTTGTGTTGTTGTGTCTTGTCTTGTTGTGTATTGTCTTGTCTTGTCTTGTCTTGTCTTGTCTTGTCTTGTCTTGTCTTGTCTTGTCTTGTCTTGTCTTGTCTTGTCTTGTCTTGTCTTGTCTTGTCTTGTCTTGTCATGTCATGTCGTATGTTGTGTTGTTTTGCCTTGTGTTGCTTTGTCTTGTCTTGTCTTGTCATGTCGTGTGTTGTGTTGTTTTGTCTTGTCTTGTTGTGTATTGTCATGTCTTATATTGTCTTGTCTTGTCTTGTCATGTCATGTCATGTCGTGTGTTGTGTTGTCTTGTCTTGTCTTGTCATGTCATGTCGTGTCTTGTGTTGCTTTGTCTTGTCTTGTCTTATATTGTCTTGTCATGTCATGCCATGTCATACGTGTGTTGTGTTGTTTTGTCTTGTCTTATTTTGTCTTGTCATGTCTTATCTTGTCTTGTCTTGTCTTGTCTTCTATTGTCTTGTCTTTTCTTGTCTTGTCTTGTCTTGTCTTGTCGTGTCTTGTCTTGTCTTGTCTTGTCTTGTCTTGTCTTGTCCTGTCCTGTCTTGTCTTGTCTTGGCATGTCATGCCATGTCATGTCGTGTGTTGTGTTGTCTTGTCTTGTTTTGTCATGTCTTATCTTGTCTTGTCATGTCATGTCTTGTCTTGTCTTGTCTTGTCTTGTCTTGTCTTGTCATGTCTTGTCTTGTCTTGTCTTGTCTTGTCTTGTCTTGTCTTGTCTTGTCTTGTCTTGTCTTGTCTTGTCTTGTCTTGTCTTGTCTTGTCTTGTCTTGTCTTGTCTTGTCTTGTCTTGTCTTGTCTTGTCTTGTCTTGTCTTGTCTTGTCTTGTCTTGTCTTGTCTTGTCTTGTCTTGTCTTGTCTTGTCTTGTCTTGTCTTGTCTTGTCTTGTCTTGTCTTGTCTTGTCTTGTCTTGTCTTGTCTTGTCTTGTCTTGTCTTGTCTTGTCTTGTCTTGTCTTGTCTTGTCTTGTCTTGTCTTGTCTTGTCTTGTCTTGTCTTGTCTTGTCTTGTCTTGTCTTGTCTTGTCTTGTCTTGTCATGTCATGTCGTATGTTGTGTTGTTTTGCCTTGTGTTGCTTTGTTTTGTCTTGTCTTGTCATGTCGTGTGTTGTGTTGTTTTGTCTTGTCTTGTTGTGTATTGTCATGTCTTATATTGTCTTGTCTTGTCTTGTCATGTCATGTCATGTCGTGTGTTGTGTTGTCTTGTCTTGTCTTGTTTTGTCTTGTCATGTCTTGTCTTGTCTTGTCTTGTCATGTCGTGTGTTGTGTTGTTTTGTCTTGTCATGTCTTATATTGTCTTGTCTTGTCTTGTCTTGTGATGTCATGTCGTGTGTTGTGTTGTTTTGTATTGTATTGCCTTGTCTTGTCTTGTCTTGTCTTGTCTTGTCTTTTCTTGTCATGTTTTGTCATGTAATGTCATGTCATGTCGTGTGTTGTGTTGCTTTGTATTGTATTGCCTTGTCTTGTCTTGTCTTGTCTTGTCTTGTCTTGTCTTGTCATGTCGTATGTTGTGTTGTTTTGTCTTGTCATGTCTTATATTGTCTTGTCTTGTCTTGTCTTGTCATGTCATGTCGTATGTTGTGTTGTTTTGCCTTGTGTTGCTTTGTCTTGTCTTGTCTTGTCATGTCGTGTGTTGTGTTGTTGTGTCTTGTCTTGTTGTGTATTGTCTTGTCTTGTCTTGTCTTGTCTTGTCTTGTCTTGTCTTGTCTTGTCTTGTCTTGTCTTGTCTTGTCTTGTCTTGTCTTGTCTTGTCTTGTCTTGTCTTGTCTTGTCTTGTCTTGTCTTGTCTTGTCTTGTCTTGTCTTGTCTTGTCATGTCATGTCGTATGTTGTGTTGTTTTGCCTTGTGTTGCTTTGTCTTGTCTTGTCTTGTCATGTCGTGTGTTGTGTTGTTTTGTCTTGTCTTGTTGTGTATTGTCATGTCTTATATTGTCTTGTCTTGTCTTGTCATGTCATGTCATGTCGTGTGTTGTGTTGTCTTGTCTTGTCTTGTCATGTCATGTCGTGTCTTGTGTTGCTTTGTCTTGTCTTGTCTTGTCTTGTCTTGTCTTGTCTTGTTTTGTCTTGTCTAGTCTTGTCTTGTCTTGTCTTGTCATCTCATGTCATCTCATACGTGTGTTGTGTTGTTTTGTCTTGTCTTATTTTGTCTTGTCATGTCATGTCGTGTCTTGTGTTGCTTTGTCTTGTCTTGTCTTGTCTTGTCTTGTCTTGTCTTGTCTTGTCTTGTCTTGTCTTGTCTTGTCTTGTTTTGTCTTGTCATGTCATGTCTTGTCTTGTCTTGTCTTGTCTTGTCTTGTCTTGTCGTGTGTTGTGTTGTTTTGTCTTGTCTTGTTGTGTATTGTCATGCCTTATATTGTCTTGTCTTGTCTTGTCATGTCATGTCATGTCGTGTGTTGTGTTGTGTTGTCTTGTCTTATATTGTCTTGTCTTGTCTTGTCATGTCATGTCGTATGTTGTGTTGTTTTGTCTTGTGCTGCTTTGTCCTGTCTTGTCTTGTCTTGTCTTGTCATGTCGTGTGTTGTGTTGTTTTGTCTTGTCTTGTTTTGTCTTGTCTTGTCTTGTCTTGTCATGTCATGCCATGTCATACGTGTGTTGTGTTGTTTTGTCTTGTCTTATTTTGTCTTGTCATGTCTTATCTTGTCTTGTCTTGTCTTGTCTTCTATTGTCTTGTCTTTTCTTGTCTTGTCTTGTCTTGTCTTGTCGTGTCTTGTCTTGTCTTGTCTTGTCTTGTCTTGTCTTGTCTTGTCTTGTCCTGTCCTGTCTTGTCTTGTCTTGGCATGTCATGCCATGTCATGTCGTGTGTTGTGTTGTCTTGTCTTGTTTTGTCATGTCTTATCTTGTCTTGTCATGTCATGTCTTGTCTTGTCTTGTCTTGTCTTGTCTTGTCTTGTCTTGTCTTGTCTTGTCTTGTCTTGTCTTGTCTTGTCTTGTCTTGTCTTGTCTTGTCTTGTCTTGTCATGTCATGTCGTATGTTGTGTTGTTTTGCCTTGTGTTGCTTTGTCTTGTCTTGTCTTGTCATGTCGTGTGTTGTGTTGTTTTGTCTTGTCTTGTTGTGTATTGTCATGTCTTATATTGTCTTGTCTTGTCTTGTCATGTCATGTCATGTCGTGTGTTGTGTTGTCTTGTCTTGTCTTGTTTTGTCTTGTCATGTCTTGTCTTGTCTTGTATTGTCTTGTCATGCCTTATATTGTCTTGTCTTGTCTTGTCATGTCATGTCATGTCGTGTGTTGTGTTGTGTTGTCTTGTCTTATATTGTCTTGTCTTGTCTTGTCATGTCATGTCGTATGTTGTGTTGTTTTGTCTTGTGCTGCTTTGTCCTGTCTTGTCATGTCTTGTCTTGTCATGTCGTGTGTTGTGTTGTTTTGTCTTGTCTTGTTTTGTCTTGTCTTGTCTTGTCTTGTCATGTCATGCCATGTCATACGTGTGTTGTGTTGTTTTGTCTTGTCTTATTTTGTCTTGTCATGTCTTATCTTGTCTTGTCTTGTCTTGTCTTGTCTTGTCTTGTCTTTTCTTGTCTTGTCTTGTCTTGTCTTGTCGTGTCTTGTCTTGTCTTGTCTTGTCTTGTCTTGTCTTGTCTTGTCCTGTCCTGTCTTGTCTTGTCTTGGCATGTCATGCCATGTCATATCGTGTGTTGTGTTGTCTTGTCTTGTTTTGTCATGTCTTATCTTGTCTTGTCATGTCATGTCTTGTCTTGTCTTGTCTTGTCTTGTCTTGTCTTGTCTTGTCTTGTCTTGTCTTGTCTTGTCTTGTCTTGTCTTGTCTTGTCTTGTCTTGTCTTGTCTTGTCTTGTCTTGTCTTGTCTTGTCTTGTCTTGTCTTGTCTTGTCTTGTCTTGTCTTGTCTTGTCTTGTCTTGTCTTGTCTTGTCTTGTCTTGTCTTGTCTTGTCTTGTCTTGTCTTGTCTTGTCTTGTCTTGTCTTGTCTTGTCTTGTCTTGTCTTGTCTTGTCTTGTCTTGTCTTGTCTTGTCTTGTCTTGTCTTGTCTTGTCATGTCATGTCGTATGTTGTGTTGTTTTGCCTTGTGTTGCTTTGTCTTGTCTTGTCTTGTCATGTCGTGTGTTGTGTTGTTTTGTCTTGTCTTGTTGTGTATTGTCATGTCTTATATTGTCTTGTCTTGTCTTGTCATGTCATGTCATGTCGTGTGTTGTGTTGTCTTGTCTTGTCTTGTTTTGTCTTGTCATGTCTTGTCTTGTCTTGTCTTGTCTTGTCATGTCGTGTGTTGTGTTGTTTTGTCTTGTCATGTCTTATATTGTCTTGTCTTGTCTTGTGATGTCATGTCGTGTGTTGTGTTGTTTTGTATTGTATTGCCTTGTCTTGTCTTGTCTTGTCTTGTCATGTCTTGTCTTGTCTTGTCTTATCTTGTCATGTCATGTCTTGTCTTGTCTTGTCTTGTCTTGTCTTGTCTTGTCTTGTCTTGTCTTGTCTTGTCTTGTCTTGTCTTGTCTTGTCTTGTCTTGTCTTGTCTTGTCTTGTCTTGTCTTGTCTTGTCTTGTCTTGTCTTGTCTTGTCTTGTCTTGTCTTGTCTTGTCTTGTCTTGTCTTGTCTTGTCTTGTCTTGTCTTGTCTTGTCTTGTCTTGTCATGTCGTATGTTGTGTTGTTTTGCCTTGTGTTGCTTTGTCTTGTCTTGTCTTGTCATGTCGTGTGTTGTATTGTTTTGTCTTGTCTTGTTGTGTATTGTCATGTCTTATATTGTCTTGTCTTGTCTTGTCATGTCATGTCATGTCGTGTGTTGTGTTGTCTTGTCTTGTCTTGTTTTGTCTTGTCATGTCTTGTCTTGTCTTGTCTTGTCTTGTCATGTCGTGTGTTGTGTTGTTTTGTCTTGTCATGTCTTATATTGTCTTGTCTTGTCTTGTGATGTCATGTCGTGTGTTGTGTTGTTTTGTATTGTATTGCCTTGTCTTGTCTTGTCTTGTCTTGTCTTGTCTTGTCTTTTCTTGTCATGTTTTGTCATGTAATGTCATGTCATGTCGTGTGTTGTGTTGCTTTGTATTGTATTGCCTTGTCTTGTCTTGTCATGTCTTGTCTTGTCTTGTCTTGTCTTGTCATGTCGTGTGTTGTGTTGTTTTGTCTTGTCATGTCTTATATTGTCTTGTCTTGTCTTGTCTTGTCTTGTCATGTCATGTCGTATGTTGTGTTGTTTTGCCTTGTGTTGCTTTGTCTTGTCTTGTCTTGTCATGTCGTGTGTTGTGTTGTTTTGTCTTGTCTTGTCTTGTCTTGTCTTGTCTTGTCTTATTTTGTCTTGTCATGTCATGTCGTATGTTGTGTTGTTTTGCCTTGTGTTGCTTTGTCTTGTCTTGTCTTGTCTTGTCTTGTCATGTCTTGTCTTGTCTTGTCTTGTCTTGTCTTGTCTTGTCTTGTCTTGTCTTGTCTTGTCTTGTCTTGTCTTGTCTTGTCTTGTCTTGTCTTGTCTTGTCTTGTCTTATTTTGTCTTGTCTTATTTTGTCTTGTCTTGTCTTGTCTTGTCTTGTCTTGTCTTGTCTTGTCTTGTCTTGTCTTGTCATGTCTTGTCTTGTCTTGTCTTGTCTTGTCTTGTCTTGTCTTGTCTTGTCTTGTCTTGTCTTGTCTTGTCTTGTCTTGTCTTGTCTTGTCTTGTCTTGTCTTGTCTTGTCTTGTCTTGTCTTGTCTTGTCTTGTCTTTTCTTGTCATGTCTTGTCTTGTCTTGTCTTGTCTTGTCTTGTCTTGTCTTGTCTTGTCTTGTATTGCCTTGTCTTGTCTTGTCATGTCTTGTCTTGTCTTGTCTTGTCTTGTCATGTCGTGTGTTGTGTTGTTTTGTCTTGTCATGTCTTATATTGTCTTGTCTTGTCTTGTCTTGTCTTGTCATGTCATGTCGTATGTTGTGTTGTTTTGCCTTGTGTTGCTTTGTCTTGTCTTGTCTTGTCATGTCTTGTCATGTCTTGTCTTGTCTTGTCTTGTCTTGTCTTGTCTTGTCTTGTCTTGTCTTGTCTTGTCTTGTCTTGTCTTGTCTTGTCTTGTCTTGTCTTGTCTTGTCTTGTCTTGTCTTGTCTTGTCTTGTCTTGTCTTGTCTTGTCTTGTCTTGTCTTGTCTTGTCTTGTCTTGTCTTGTCTTGTCTTGTCTTGTCTTATTTTGTCTTGTCTTGTCTTGTCTTATTTTGTCTTGTCTTATTTTGTCTTGTCTTGTCTTGTCTTGTCTTGTCTTGTCATGTCTTGTCTTGTCTTGTCTTGTCTTGTCTTGTCTTGTCTTGTCTTGTCTTGTCTTGTCTTGTCTTGTCTTGTCTTGTCTTGTCTTGTCTTGTCTTGTCTTGTCTTGTCTTGTCTTGTCTTGTCTTGTCTTGTCTTGTCTTGTCTTGTCTTGTCTTGTCTTGTCTTGTCTTGTCTTGTCTTGTCTTGTCTTGTCTTGTCTTGTCTTGTCTTGTCTTGTCTTGTCTTGTCTTGTCTTGTCTTGTCTTGTCTTGTCTTGTCTTGTCTTGTCTTGTCTTGTCTTGTCTTGTCTTGTCTTGTCTTGTCTTGTCTTGTCTTGTCTTGTCTTGTCTTGTCTTGTCTTGTCTTGTCTTGTCTTGTCTTGTCTTGTCTTGTCTTGTCTTGTCTTGTCTTGTCTTGTCTTGTCTTGTCTTGTCTTGTCTTGTCTTGTCTTGTCTTGTCTTGTCTTGTCTTATTTTGTCTTGTCTTATTTTGTCTTGTCTTGTCTTGTCTTGTCTTGTCTTGTCTTGTCTTATTTTGTCTTGTCTTATTTTGTCTTGTCTTGTCTTGTCTTGTCTTGTCTTGTCTTGTCTTGTCTTGTCTTGTCTTGTCTTGTCATGTCTTGTCTTGTCTTGTCTTGTCTTGTCTTGTCTTGTCTTGTCTTGTCTTGTCTTGTCTTGTCTTGTCTTGTCTTGTCTTGTCTTGTCTTGTCTTGTCTTGTCTTGTCTTGTCTTGTCTTGTCTTGTCTTGTCTTGTCTTGTCTTGTCTTGTCTTGTCTTGTCTTGTCTTGTCTTGTCTTGTCTTGTCTTGTCTTGTCTTGTCTTGTCTTGTCTTGTCTTGTCTTGTCTTGTCTTGTCTTGTCTTGTCTTGTCTTGTCTTGTCTTGTCTTGTCTTGTCTTGTCTTGTCTTGTCTTGTCTTGTCTTGTCTTGTCTTGTCTTGTCTTGTCTTGTCTTGTCTTGTCTTGTCTTGTCTTGTCTTGTCTTGTCTTGTCTTGTCTTTTCTTGTCATGTTTTGTCATGTAATGTCATGTCATGTCGTGTGTTGTGTTGTTTTGTCTTGTCGTGTCTTCTCCTTGTCTTGTCTTGTCATGTCGTGTGTTGTGTTGTTTTGTCTTGTCATGTCTTATATTGTCTTGTCTTGTCTTGTCTTGTGATGTCATGTCGTGTGTTGTGCTGTTTTGTATTGTATTGCCTTGTCTTGTCTTGTCTTGTTTTGTCTTGTCTTGTCATGTCATGTCATGTCATACGTGTGTTGTGTTGTTTTGTCTTGTCTTATTTTGTCTTGTCATGTCATGTCGTGTCTTGTGTTGCTTTGTCTTGTCTTGTCTTGTCTTGTCTTGTCTTGTCTTGTCTTTTCTTGTCTTGTTTTGTCTTGTCATATCATGTCTTGTTTTGTCTTGTCTTGTCTTGTCGTGTGTTGTGTTGTTTTGTCTTGTCTTGTTGTGTATTGTCATGTCTTATATTGTCTTGTCTTGTCTTGTCATGTCATGTCGTATGTTGTGTTGTTTTGTCTTGTGCTGCTTTGTCCTGTCTTGTCTTGTCATGTCATGTTGTGTTGTTTTGTCTTGTGCTGCTTTGTCCTGTCTTGTCATATCGTGTGTTGTGTTGTTTTGTCTTGTCTTGTTTTGTCTTGTCTTTTCTTGTCTTGTCATGTCATGCCATGTCATACGTGTGTTGTGTTGTTTTGTCTTGTCTTATTTTGTCTAGTCATGTCTTATCTTGTGTTGTTTTGTATTGTATTGCCTTGTCTTGTCTTGTCTTGTCTTGTTTTGTCTTGTCTTGTCATGTCATGTCATGTCATACGTGTGTTGTGTTGTTTTGTCTTGTCTTATTTTGTCTTGTCATGTCATGTCGTGTCTTGTGTTGCTTTGTCTTGTCTTGTCTTGTCTTGTCTTGTCTTGTCTTTTCTTGTCTTGTTTTGTCTTGTCATGTCATGTCTTGTCTTGTCTTGTCTTGTCTTGTCGTGTGTTGTGCTGTTTTGTCTTGTCTTGTTGTGTATTGTCATGTCTTATATTGTCTTGTCTTGTCTTGTCATGTCATGTCGTATGTTGTGTTGTTTTGTCTTGTGCTGCTTTGTCCTGTCTTGTCTTGTCATGTCATGTTGTGTTGTTTTGTCTTGTGCTGCTTTGTCCTGTCTTGTCTTGCCTTGTCATATCGTGTGTTGTGTTGTTTTGTCTTGCCTTGTTTTGTCTTGTCTTGTCTTGTCTTGTCATGTCATGCCATGTCATACGTGTGTTGTGTTGTTTTGTCTTGTCTTGTCTTGTCTTGTCTTGTCTTGTCTTGTATTGTCTTGTCTTGTCTTGTCTTGTCTTGTCTTGTCTTGTCTTGTCTTGTCTTGTCTTGTCTTGTCTTGTCTTGTCTTGTCTTGTCTTGTCTTGTCTTGTCTTGTCTTGTCTTGTCTTGTCTTGTCTTGTCTTGTCTTGTCTTGTCTTGTCTTGTCTTGTCTTGTCTTGTCTTGTCTTGTCTTGTCTTGTCTTGTCTTGTCTTGTCTTGTCTTGTCTTGTCTTGTCTTGTCTTGTCTGGTCTTGTCTTGTCTTGTCTTGTCTTGTCTTGTCTTGTCTTGTCTGGTCTGGTCTTGTCTTGTCTTGTCTTGTCTTGTCTTGTCTTGTCTTGTCTTGTCTTGTCTTGTCTTGTCTTGTCTTGTCTTGTCTTGTCTTGTCTTGTCTTGTCTTGTCTTGTCTTGTCTTGTCTTGTCTTGTCTTGTCTTGTCTTGTCTTGTCTTGTCTTGTCTTGTCTTGTCTTGTCTTGTCTTGTCTTGTCTTGTCTTGTCTTGTCTTGTCTTGTCTTGTCTTGTCTTGTCTTGTCTTGTCTTGTCATGTCATGTCTTGTTTTGTCTTGTCTTGTCTTGTCGTGTGTTGTGTTGTTTTGTCTTGTCTTGTTGTGTATTGTCATGTCTTATATTGTCTTGTCTTGTCATGTTGTGTTGTTTTGTCTTGTGCTGCTTTGTCCTGTCTTGTCTTGCCTTGTCATATCGTGTGTTGTGTTGTTTTGTCTTGCCTTGTTTTGTCTTGTCTTGTCTTGTCTTGTCATGTCATGCCATGTCATACGTGTGTTGTGTTGTTTTGTCTTGTCTTGTCTTGTCTTGTCTTGTCTTGTCTTGTCTTGTCTTGTCTTGTCTTGTCTTGTCTTGTCTTGTCATGTAATGTCATGTCATGTCGTGTGTTGTGTTGTTTTGTCTTGTCGTGTCTTCTCCTTGTCTTGTCTTGTCATGTCGTGTGTTGTGTTGTTTTGTCTTGTCATGTCTTATATTGTCTTGTCTTGTCTTGTCTTGTCATGTCATGTCTTGTCATGTCTTGTCTTGTCTTGTCTTGTCTTGTCGTGTGTTGTGTTGTTTTGTCTTGTCTTGTTGTGTATTGTCATGCCTTATATTGTCTTGTCTTGTCTTGTCATGTCATGTCATGTCGTGTGTTGTGTTGTGTTGTCTTGTCTTATATTGTCTTGTCATGTCATGCCATGTCATACGTGTGTTGTGTTGTTTTGTCTTGTCTTATTTTGTCTTGTCATGTCTTATCTTGTCTTGTCTTCTATTGTCTTGTCTTTTCTTGTCTTGTCTTGTCGTGTCTTGTCTTGTCTTGTCTTGTCTTGTCTTGTCTTGTCCTGTCCTGTCTTGTCTTGTCTTGGCATGTCATGCCATGTCATGTCGTGTGTTGTGTTGTCTTGTCTTGTTTTGTCATGTCTTATCTTGTCTTGTCATGTCATGTCTTGTCTTGTCTTGTCTTGTCTTGTCTTGTCATGTCTTGTCTTGTCTTGTCTTGTCTTGTCTTGTCTTGTCTTGTCTTGTCTTGTCTTGTCTTGTCTTGTCTTGTCTTGTCTTGTCTTGTCTTGTCATATCATGTCTTGTTTTGTCTTGTCTTGTCTTGTCGTGTGTTGTGTTGTTTTGTCTTGTCTTGTTGTGTATTGTCATGTCTTATATTGTCTTGTCTTGTCTTGTCATGTCATGTCGTATGTTGTGTTGTTTTGTCTTGTGCTGCTTTGTCCTGTCTTGTCTTGTCATGTCATGTTGTGTTGTTTTGTCTTGTGCTGCTTTGTCCTGTCTTGTCATATCGTGTGTTGTATTGTTTTGTCTTGTCTTGTTTTGTCTTGTCTTTTCTTGTCTTGTCATGGCATGCCATGTCATACGTGTGTTGTGTTGTTTTGTCTTGTCTTATTTTGTCTTGTCATGTCTTATCTTGTGTTGTTTTGTATTGTACTGCCTTGTCTTGTCTTGTCTTGTCTTGTTTTGTCTTGTCTTGTCATGTCATGTCATGTCATACGTGTGTTGTGTTGTTTTGTCTTGTCTTATTTTGTCTTGTCATGTCATGTCGTGTCTTGTGTTGCTTTGTCTTGTCTTGTCTTGTCTTGTCTTGTCTTGTCTTTTCTTGTCTTGTTTTGTCTTGTCATGTCATGTCTTGTCTTGTCTTGTCTTGTCTTGTCGTGTGTTGTGCTGTTTTGTCTTGTCTTGTTGTGTATTGTCATGTCTTATATTGTCTTGTCTTGTCTTGTCATGTCATGTCGTATGTTGTGTTGTTTTGTCTTGTGCTGCTTTGTCCTGTCTTGTCTTGTCATGTCATGTTGTGTTGTTTTGTCTTGTGCTGCTTTGTCCTGTCTTGTCTTGCCTTGTCATATCGTGTGTTGTGTTGTTTTGTCTTGCCTTGTTTTGTCTTGTCTTGTCTTGTCTTGTCATGTCATGCCATGTCATACGTGTGTTGCGTTGTTTTGTCTTGTCTTGTCTTGTCTTGTCTTGTCTTGTCTTGTATTGTCTTGTCTTGTCTTGTCTTGTCTTGTCTTGTCTTGTCTTGTCTTGTCTTGTCTTGTCTTGTCTTGTCTTGTCTTGTCTTGTCTTGTCTTGTCTTGTCTTGTCTTGTCTTGTCTTGTCTTGTCTTGTCTTGTCTTGTCTTGTCTTGTCTTGTCTTGTCTTGTCTTGTCTTGTCTTGTCTTGTCTTGTCTTGTCTTGTCTTGTCTTGTCTTGTCTTGTCTTGTCTTGTCTTGTCTTGTCTTGTCTTGTCTTGTCTTGTCTTGTCTTGTCTTGTCTTGTCTTGTCTTGTCTTGTCTTGTCTTGTCTTGTCTTGTCTTGTCTTGTCTTGTCTTGTCTTGTCTTGTCTTGTCTTGTCTTGTCTTGTCTGGTCTTGTCTTGTCTTGTCTTGTCTTGTCTTGTCTTGTCTTGTCTGGTCTTGTCTTGTCTTGTCTTGTCTTGTCTTGTCTTGTCTTGTCTTGTCTTGTCTTGTCTTGTCTTGTCTTGTCTTGTCTTGTCTTGTCTTGTCTTGTCTTGTCTTGTCTTGTCTTGTCTTGTCTTGTCTTGTCTTGTCTTGTCTTGTCTTGTCTTGTCTTGTCTTGTCTTGTCTTGTCTTGTCTTGTCTTGTCTTGTCTTGTCTTGTCTGGTCTTGTCTTGTCTTGTCTTGTCTTGTCTTGTCTTGTCTGGTCTGGTCTTGTCTTGTCTTGTCTTGTCTTGTCTTGTCTTGTCTTGTCTTGTCTTGTCTTGTCTTGTCTTGTCTTGTCTTGTCTTGTCTTGTCTTGTCTTGTCTTGTCTTGTCTTGTCTTGTCTTGTCTTGTCTTGTCTTGTCTTGTCTTGTCTTGTCTTGTCTTGTCTTGTCTTGTCTTGTCATGTCATGTCTTGTTTTGTCTTGTCTTGTCTTGTCGTGTGTTGTGTTGTTTTGTCTTGTCTTGTTGTGTATTGTCATGTCTTATATTGTCTTGTCTTGTCATGTTGTGTTGTTTTGTCTTGTGCTGCTTTGTCCTGTCTTGTCTTGCCTTGTCATATCGTGTGTTGTGTTGTTTTGTCTTGCCTTGTTTTGTCTTGTCTTGTCTTGTCTTGTCATGTCATGCCATGTCATACGTGTGTTGTGTTGTTTTGTCTTGTCTTGTCTTGTCTTGTCTTGTCTTGTCTTGTCTTGTCTTGTCTTGTCTTGTCTTGTCTTGTCTTGTCTTGTCATGTAATGTCATGTCATGTCGTGTGTTGTGTTGTTTTGTCTTGTCGTGTCTTCTCCTTGTCTTGTCTTGTCATGTCGTGTGTTGTGTTGTTTTGTCTTGTCATGTCTTATATTGTCTTGTCTTGTCTTGTCTTGTCATGTCATGTCTTGTCATGTCTTGTCTTGTCTTGTCTTGTCTTGTCGTGTGTTGTGTTGTTTTGTCTTGTCTTGTTGTGTATTGTCATGCCTTATATTGTCTTGTCTTGTCTTGTCATGTCATGTCATGTCGTGTGTTGTGTTGTGTTGTCTTGTCTTATATTGTCTTGTCATGTCATGCCATGTCATACGTGTGTTGTGTTGTTTTGTCTTGTCTTATTTTGTCTTGTCATGTCTTATCTTGTCTTGTCTTGTCTTGTCTTCTATTGTCTTGTCTTTTCTTGTCTTGTCTTGTCGTGTCTTGTCTTGTCTTGTCTTGTCTTGTCTTGTCTTGTCCTGTCCTGTCTTGTCTTGTCTTGGCATGTCATGCCATGTCATGTCGTGTGTTGTGTTGTCTTGTCTTGTTTTGTCATGTCTTATCTTGTCTTGTCATGTCATGTCTTGTCTTGTCTTGTCTTGTCTTGTCTTGTCATGTCTTGTCTTGTCTTGTCTTGTCTTGTCTTGTCTTGTCTTGTCTTGTCTTGTCTTGTCTTGTCTTGTCTTGTCTTGTCTTGTCTTGTCATATCATGTCTTGTTTTGTCTTGTCTTGTCTTGTCGTGTGTTGTGTTGTTTTGTCTTGTCTTGTTGTGTATTGTCATGTCTTATATTGTCTTGTCTTGTCTTGTCATGTCATGTCGTATGTTGTGTTGTTTTGTCTTGTGCTGCTTTGTCCTGTCTTGTCTTGTCATGTCATGTTGTGTTGTTTTGTCTTGTGCTGCTTTGTCCTGTCTTGTCATATCGTGTGTTGTATTGTTTTGTCTTGTCTTGTTTTGTCTTGTCTTTTCTTGTCTTGTCATGTCATGCCATGTCATACGTGTGTTGTGTTGTTTTGTCTTGTCTTATTTTGTCTTGTCATGTCTTATCTTGTGTTGTTTTGTATTGTATTGCCTTGTCTTGTCTTGTCTTGTCTTGTTTTGTCTTGTCTTGTCATGTCATGTCATGTCATACGTGTGTTGTGTTGTTTTGTCTTGTCTTATTTTGTCTTGTCATGTCATGTCGTGTCTTGTGTTGCTTTGTCTTGTCTTGTCTTGTCTTGTCTTGTCTTGTCTTTTCTTGTCTTGTTTTGTCTTGTCATGTCATGTCTTGTCTTGTCTTGTCTTGTCTTGTCGTGTGTTGTGCTGTTTTGTCTTGTCTTGTTGTGTATTGTCATGTCTTATATTGTCTTGTCTTGTCTTGTCATGTCATGTCGTATGTTGTGTTGTTTTGTCTTGTGCTGCTTTGTCCTGTCTTGTCTTGTCATGTCATGTTGTGTTGTTTTGTCTTGTGCTGCTTTGTCCTGTCTTGTCTTGCCTTGTCATATCGTGTGTTGTGTTGTTTTGTCTTGCCTTGTTTTGTCTTGTCTTGTCTTGTCTTGTCATGTCATGCCATGTCATACGTGTGTTGCGTTGTTTTGTCTTGTCTTGTCTTGTCTTGTCTTGTCTTGTCTTGTATTGTCTTGTCTTGTCTTGTCTTGTCTTGTCTTGTCTTGTCTTGTCTTGTCTTGTCTTGTCTTGTCTTGTCTTGTCTTGTCTTGTCTTGTCTTGTCTTGTCTTGTCTTGTCTTGTCATGTCTTGTCTTGTCTTGTCTTGTCTTGTCTTGTCTTGTCTTGTCTTGTCTTGTCTTGTCTTGTCTTGTCTTGTCTTGTCTTGTCTTGTCTTGTCTTGTCTTGTCTTGTCTTGTCTTGTCTTGTCTTGTCTTGTCTTGTCTTGTCTTGTCTTGTCTTGTCTTGTCTTGTCTTGTCTTGTCTTGTCTTGTCTTGTCTTGTCTTGTCTTGTCTTGTCTTGTCTTGTCTTGTCTTGTCTTGTCTTGTCTTGTCTTGTCTGGTCTTGTCTTGTCTTGTCTTGTCTTGTCTTGTCTTGTCTTGTCTGGTCTTGTCTTGTCTTGTCTTGTCTTGTCTTGTCTTGTCTTGTCTTGTCTTGTCTTGTCTTGTCTTGTCTTGTCTTGTCTTGTCTTGTCTTGTCTTGTCTTGTCTTGTCTTGTCTTGTCTTGTCTTGTCTTGTCTTGTCTTGTCTTGTCTTGTCATGTCATGTCTTGTCATGTCTTGTCTTGTCTTGTCTTGTCTTGTCGTGTGTTGTGTTGTTTTGTCTTGTCTTGTTGTGTATTGTCATGCCTTATATTGTCTTGTCTTGTCTTGTCATGTCATGTCATGTCGTGTGTTGTGTTGTGTTGTCTTGTCTTATATTGTCTTGTCATGTCATGCCATGTCATACGTGTGTTGTGTTGTTTTGTCTTGTCTTATTTTGTCTTGTCATGTCTTATCTTGTCTTGTCTTGTCTTGTCTTCTATTGTCTTGTCTTTTCTTGTCTTGTCTTGTCGTGTCTTGTCTTGTCTTGTCTTGTCTTGTCTTGTCTTGTCCTGTCCTGTCTTGTCTTGTCTTGGCATGTCATGCCATGTCATGTCGTGTGTTGTGTTGTCTTGTCTTGTTTTGTCATGTCTTATCTTGTCTTGTCATGTCATGTCTTGTCTTGTCTTGTCTTGTCTTGTCTTGTCATGTCTTGTCTTGTCTTGTCTTGTCTTGTCTTGTCTTGTCTTGTCTTGTCTTGTCTTGTCTTGTCTTGTCTTGTCTTGTCTTGTCTTGTCATATCATGTCTTGTTTTGTCTTGTCTTGTCTTGTCGTGTGTTGTGTTGTTTTGTCTTGTCTTGTTGTGTATTGTCATGTCTTATATTGTCTTGTCTTGTCTTGTCATGTCATGTCGTATGTTGTGTTGTTTTGTCTTGTGCTGCTTTGTCCTGTCTTGTCTTGTCATGTCATGTTGTGTTGTTTTGTCTTGTGCTGCTTTGTCCTGTCTTGTCATATCGTGTGTTGTATTGTTTTGTCTTGTCTTGTTTTGTCTTGTCTTTTCTTGTCTTGTCATGTCATGCCATGTCATGTCATGCCATGTCATACGTGTGTTGTGTTGTTTTGTCTTGTCTTATTTTGTCTTGTCATGTCTTATCTTGTGTTGTTTTGTATTGTATTGCCTTGTCTTGTCTTGTCTTGTCTTGTTTTGTCTTGTCTTGTCATGTCATGTCATGTCATACGTGTGTTGTGTTGTTTTGTCTTGTCTTATTTTGTCTTGTCATGTCATGTCGTGTCTTGTGTTGCTTTGTCTTGTCTTGTCTTGTCTTGTCTTGTCTTGTCTTTTCTTGTCTTGTTTTGTCTTGTCATGTCATGTCTTGTCTTGTCTTGTCTTGTCTTGTCGTGTGTTGTGCTGTTTTGTCTTGTCTTGTTGTGTATTGTCATGTCTTATATTGTCTTGTCTTGTCTTGTCATGTCATGTCGTATGTTGTGTTGTTTTGTCTTGTGCTGCTTTGTCCTGTCTTGTCTTGTCATGTCATGTTGTGTTGTTTTGTCTTGTGCTGCTTTGTCCTGTCTTGTCTTGCCTTGTCATATCGTGTGTTGTGTTGTTTTGTCTTGCCTTGTTTTGTCTTGTCTTGTCTTGTCTTGTCATGTCATGCCATGTCATACGTGTGTTGCGTTGTTTTGTCTTGTCTTGTCTTGTCTTGTCTTGTCTTGTCTTGTATTGTCTTGTCTTGTCTTGTCTTGTCTTGTCTTGTCTTGTCTTGTCTTGTCTTGTCTTGTCTTGTCTTGTCTTGTCTTGTCTTGTCTTGTCTTGTCTTGTCTTGTCTTGTCTTGTCATGTCTTGTCTTGTCTTGTCTTGTCTTGTCTTGTCTTGTCTTGTCTTGTCTTGTCTTGTCTTGTCTTGTCTTGTCTTGTCTTGTCTTGTCTTGTCTTGTCTTGTCTTGTCTTGTCTTGTCTTGTCTTGTCTTGTCTTGTCTTGTCTTGTCTTGTCTTGTCTTGTCTTGTCTTGTCTTGTCTTGTCTTGTCTTGTCTTGTCTTGTCTTGTCTTGTCTTGTCTTGTCTTGTCTTGTCTTGTCTTGTCTTGTCTGGTCTTGTCTTGTCTTGTCTTGTCTTGTCTTGTCTTGTCTTGTCTGGTCTTGTCTTGTCTTGTCTTGTCTTGTCTTGTCTTGTCTTGTCTTGTCTTGTCTTGTCTTGTCTTGTCTTGTCTTGTCTTGTCTTGTCTTGTCTTGTCTTGTCTTGTCTTGTCTTGTCTTGTCTTGTCTTGTCTTGTCTTGTCTTGTCTTGTCTTGTCTTGTCTTGTCTTGTCTTGTCTTGTCTTGTCTTGTCTTGTCTTGTCTTGTCTTGTCTTGTCATGTCATGTCTTGTTTTGTCTTGTCTTGTCTTGTCGTGTGTTGTGTTGTTTTGTCTTGTCTTGTTGTGTATTGTCATGTCTTATATTGTCTTGTCTTGTCATGTTGTGTTGTTTTGTCTTGTGCTGCTTTGTCCTGTCTTGTCTTGCCTTGTCATATCGTGTGTTGTGTTGTTTTGTCTTGCCTTGTTTTGTCTTGTCTTGTCTTGTCTTGTCTTGTCTTGTCTTGTCATGTCATGCCATGTCATACGTGTGTTGTGTTGTTTTGTCTTGTCTTGTCTTGTCTTGTCTTGTCTTGTCTTGTCTTGTCTTGTCTTGTCTTGTCTTGTCTTGTCTTGTCTTGTCTTGTCATGTAATGTCATGTCATGTCGTGTGTTGTGTTGTTTTGTCTTGTCGTGTCTTCTCCTTGTCTTGTCTTGTCACGTCGTGTGTTGTGTTGTTTTGTCTTGTCATGTCTTATATTGTCTTGTCTTGTCTTGTCTTGTCATGTCATGTCTTGTCATGTCTTGTCTTGTCTTGTCTTGTCTTGTCGTGTGTTGTGTTGTTTTGTCTTGTCTTGTTGTGTATTGTCATGCCTTATATTGTCTTGTCTTGTCTTGTCATGTCATGTCATGTCGTGTGTTGTGTTGTGTTGTCTTGTCTTATATTGTCTTGTCATGTCATGCCATGTCATACGTGTGTTGTGTTGTTTTGTCTTGTCTTATTTTGTCTTGTCATGTCTTATCTTGTCTTGTCTTGTCTTGTCTTCTATTGTCTTGTCTTTTCTTGTCTTGTCTTGTCGTGTCTTGTCTTGTCTTGTCTTGTCTTGTCTTGTCTTGTCCTGTCCTGTCTTGTCTTGTCTTGGCATGTCATGCCATGTCATGTCGTGTGTTGTGTTGTCTTGTCTTGTTTTGTCATGTCTTATCTTGTCTTGTCATGTCATGTCTTGTCTTGTCTTGTCTTGTCTTGTCTTGTCATGTCTTGTCTTGTCTTGTCTTGTCTTGTCTTGTCTTGTCTTGTCTTGTCTTGTCTTGTCTTGTCTTGTCTTGTCTTGTCTTGTCTTGTCTTGTCTTGTCTTGTCTTGTCTTGTCTTGTCTTGTCTTGTCTTGTCTTGTCTTGTCTTGTCTTGTCTTGTCTTGTCTTGTCTTGTCTTGTCTTGTCTTGTCTTGTCTTGTCTTGTCTTGTCTTGTCTTGTCTTGTCTTGTCTTGTCTTGTCTTGTCTTGTCTTGTCTTGTCTTGTCTTGTCTTGTCTTGTCTTGTCATGTCATGTCGTATGTTGTGTTGTTTTGCCTTGTGTTGCTTTGTTTTGTCTTGTCTTGTCATGTCGTGTGTTGTGTTGTTTTGTCTTGTCTTGTTGTGTATTGTCATGTCTTATATTGTCTTGTCTTGTCTTGTCATGTCATGTCATGTCGTGTGTTGTGGTGTCTTGTCTTGTCTTGTTTTGTCTTGTCATGTCTTGTCTTGTCTTGTCTTGTCTTGTCTTGTCTTGTCTTGTCTTGTCTTGTCTTGTCTTGTCTTGTCTTGTCTTGTCTTGTCTTGTCTTGTCTTGTGTTGCTTTGTCTTGTCTTGTCAATTCATGTGTTGCGTTGTGTTGTTTTGTCTTGTCTTGTCATGTCATGTCATGTCGTATGTTGTGTTGTTTTGCCTTGTGTTGCTTTGTTTTGTCTTGTCTTGTCATGTCGTGTGTTGTGTTGTTTTGTCTTGTCTTGTTGTGTATTGTCATGTCTTATATTGTCTTGTCTTGTCTAGTCTTGTCTTGTCTTGTCATGTCATGTCATGTCGTGTCTTGTGTTGCTTTGTCTTGTCTTGTCATGTCGTGTGTTGTGTTGTTTTGTCTTGTCATGTCTTATATTGTCTTGTCTTGTCTTGTCTTGTGATGTCATGTCGTGTGTTGTGTTGTTTTGTCTTGTATTGTCTTGTCTTGTTTTGTCTTGTCTTGTTTTGTCTTCTCTTGTCTTGTCTTGTCTTGTCATGTCATGTCATGTCATACGTGTGTTGTGTTGTTTTGTCTTGTCTTATTTTGTCTTGTCATGTCTTATCTTGTCTCGTCTTGTCTTGTCTTGTATTGTCTTGTCTTTTCTTGTCTTGTCTTGTCTTGTCTTGTCGTGTCTTGTCTTGTCTTGTCTTGTCTTGTCCTATCCTGTCCTGTCTTGTCTTGTCATGTCATGTCATGTCGTGTGTTGTGTTGTCTTGTATTGTTTTGTCATGTCTTATCTTGTCTTGTCTTGTCATGTCATGTCATGTGTTGTGTTGTGTTGTGTTGTTTTGTCTTGTCTTGTCTTGTCATGTCTTATATTGTCTTGTCTTGTCTTGTGTTGTGATGTCATGTCGTGTGTTGTGTTGTTTTGTCTTGTCTTGTCTTGTCTTGTCCTGTCCTGTCCTGTCCTGTCCTGTCCTGTCTTGTCTTGTCATGTCTTGTCTTGTCTCGTCTTGTCTTGTCTGGTCTTCTCCTGTCCAGACGTGTGTTGTGTTGTTTTGTCTTGTCTTGTTTTGTCTTGTCTTGCTTTGTCTTGTCATGTCTTATCTTGTCTTGTCTTGTCCTGTCCTGTCGTGTGTTGTGTTGTTTTGTCTTGTCTTGTGTTGTTTTGTCGTGTCATGTCTTGTCTTGTCTTGTCCTGTCCTGTCGTGTGTTGTGTTGTTTTGTCTTGTCTTGTCTTGTCATGTCATGTCATGTCGTGTCTTGTGTTGCTTTGTCTTGTCTTGTCTTGTCTTGTCTTGTCTTGTCTTGTCGTGTGTTGTGTTGTTTTGTCTTGTCTTGTTGTGTATTGTCATGCCTTATATTGTCTTGTCTTGTCTTGTCATGTCATGTCATGTCGTGTGTTGTGTTGTGTTGTCTTGTCTTATATTGTCTTGTCATGTCATGCCATGTCATACGTGTGTTGTGTTGTTTTGTCTTGTCTTATTTTGTCTTGTCATGTCTTATCTTGTCTTGTCTTGTCTTGTCTTCTATTGTCTTGTCTTTTCTTGTCTTGTCTTGTCGTGTCTTGTCTTGTCTTGTCTTGTCTTGTCTTGTCTTGTCCTGTCCTGTCTTGTCTTGTCTTGGCATGTCATGCCATGTCATGTCGTGTGTTGTGTTGTCTTGTCTTGTTTTGTCATGTCTTATCTTGTCTTGTCATGTCATGTCTTGTCTTGTCTTGTCTTGTCTTGTCTTGTCATGTCTTGTCTTGTCTTGTCTTGTCTTGTCTTGTCTTGTCTTGTCTTGTCTTGTCTTGTCTTGTCTTGTCTTGTCTTGTCTTGTCTTGTCATATCATGTCTTGTTTTGTCTTGTCTTGTCTTGTCGTGTGTTGTGTTGTTTTGTCTTGTCTTGTTGTGTATTGTCATGTCTTATATTGTCTTGTCTTGTCTTGTCATGTCATGTCGTATGTTGTGTTGTTTTGTCTTGTGCTGCTTTGTCCTGTCTTGTCTTGTCATGTCATGTTGTGTTGTTTTGTCTTGTGCTGCTTTGTCCTGTCTTGTCATATCGTGTGTTGTATTGTTTTGTCTTGTCTTGTTTTGTCTTGTCTTTTCTTGTCTTGTCATGTCATGCCATGTCATACGTGTGTTGTGTTGTTTTGTCTTGTCTTATTTTGTCTTGTCATGTCTTATCTTGTGTTGTTTTGTATTGTATTGCCTTGTCTTGTCTTGTCTTGTCTTGTTTTGTCTTGTCTTGTCATGTCATGTCATGTCATACGTGTGTTGTGTTGTTTTGTCTTGTCTTATTTTGTCTTGTCATGTCATGTCGTGTCTTGTGTTGCTTTGTCTTGTCTTGTCTTGTCTTGTCTTGTCTTGTCTTTTCTTGTCTTGTTTTGTCTTGTCATGTCATGTCTTGTCTTGTCTTGTCTTGTCTTGTCGTGTGTTGTGCTGTTTTGTCTTGTCTTGTTGTGTATTGTCATGTCTTATATTGTCTTGTCTTGTCTTGTCATGTCATGTCGTATGTTGTGTTGTTTTGTCTTGTGCTGCTTTGTCCTGTCTTGTCTTGTCATGTCATGTTGTGTTGTTTTGTCTTGTGCTGCTTTGTCCTGTCTTGTCTTGCCTTGTCATATCGTGTGTTGTGTTGTTTTGTCTTGCCTTGTTTTGTCTTGTCTTGTCTTGTCTTGTCATGTCATGCCATGTCATACGTGTGTTGCGTTGTTTTGTCTTGTCTTGTCTTGTCTTGTCTTGTCTTGTCTTGTATTGTCTTGTCTTGTCTTGTCTTGTCTTGTCTTGTCTTGTCTTGTCTTGTCTTGTCTTGTCTTGTCTTGTCTTGTCTTGTCTTGTCTTGTCTTGTCTTGTCATGTCTTGTCTTGTCTTGTCTTGTCTTGTCTTGTCTTGTCTTGTCTTGTCTTGTCTTGTCTTGTCTTGTCTTGTCTTGTCTTGTCTTGTCTTGTCTTGTCTTGTCTTGTCTTGTCTTGTCTTGTCTTGTCTTGTCTTGTCTTGTCTTGTCTTGTCTTGTCTTGTCTTGTCTTGTCTTGTCTTGTCTTGTCTTGTCTTGTCTTGTCTTGTCTTGTCTTGTCTTGTCTTGTCTTGTCTGGTCTTGTCTTGTCTTGTCTTGTCTTGTCTTGTCTTGTCTTGTCTGGTCTTGTCTTGTCTTGTCTTGTCTTGTCTTGTCTTGTCTTGTCTTGTCTTGTCTTGTCTTGTCTTGTCTTGTCTTGTCTTGTCTTGTCTTGTCTTGTCTTGTCTTGTCTTGTCTTGTCTTGTCTTGTCTTGTCTTGTCTTGTCTTGTCTTGTCTTGTCTTGTCTTGTCTTGTCTTGTCTTGTCTTGTCTTGTCTTGTCTTGTCTTGTCATGTCATGTCTTGTTTTGTCTTGTCTTGTCTTGTCGTGTGTTGTGTTGTTTTGTCTTGTCTTGTTGTGTATTGTCATGTCTTATATTGTCTTGTCTTGTCATGTTGTGTTGTTTTGTCTTGTGCTGCTTTGTCCTGTCTTGTCTTGCCTTGTCATATCGTGTGTTGTGTTGTTTTGTCTTGCCTTGTTTTGTCTTGTCTTGTCTTGTCTTGTCTTGTCTTGTCTTGTCATGTCATGCCATGTCATACGTGTGTTGTGTTGTTTTGTCTTGTCTTGTCTTGTCTTGTCTTGTCTTGTCTTGTCTTGTCTTGTCTTGTCATGTAATGTCATGTCATGTCGTGTGTTGTGTTGTTTTGTCTTGTCGTGTCTTCTCCTTGTCTTGTCTTGTCATGTCGTGTGTTGTGTTGTTTTGTCTTGTCATGTCTTATATTGTCTTGTCTTGTCTTGTCTTGTCATGTCATGTCTTGTCATGTCTTGTCTTGTCTTGTCTTGTCTTGTCGTGTGTTGTGTTGTTTTGTCTTGTCTTGTTGTGTATTGTCATGCCTTATATTGTCTTGTCTTGTCTTGTCATGTCATGTCATGTCGTGTGTTGTGTTGTGTTGTCTTGTCTTATATTGTCTTGTCATGTCATGCCATGTCATACGTGTGTTGTGTTGTTTTGTCTTGTCTTATTTTGTCTTGTCATGTCTTATCTTGTCTTGTCTTGTCTTGTCTTCTATTGTCTTGTCTTTTCTTGTCTTGTCTTGTCGTGTCTTGTCTTGTCTTGTCTTGTCTTGTCTTGTCTTGTCCTGTCCTGTCTTGTCTTGTCTTGGCATGTCATGCCATGTCATGTCGTGTGTTGTGTTGTCTTGTCTTGTTTTGTCATGTCTTATCTTGTCTTGTCATGTCATGTCTTGTCTTGTCTTGTCTTGTCTTGTCTTGTCATGTCTTGTCTTGTCTTGTCTTGTCTTGTCTTGTCTTGTCTTGTCTTGTCTTGTCTTGTCTTGTCTTGTCTTGTCTTGTCTTGTCTTGTCTTGTCTTGTCTTGTCTTGTCTTGTCTTGTCTTGTCTTGTCTTGTCTTGTCTTGTCTTGTCTTGTCTTGTCTTGTCTTGTCTTGTCTTGTCTTGTCTTGTCTTGTCTTGTCTTGTCTTGTCTTGTCTTGTCTTGTCTTGTCTTGTCTTGTCTTGTCTTGTCTTGTCTTGTCTTGTCTTGTCTTGTCTTGTCTTGTCTTGTCTTGTCTTGTCTTGTCTTGTCTTGTCTTGTCTTGTCTTGTCTTGTCTTGTCTTGTCTTGTCTTGTCTTGTCATGTCATGTCGTATGTTGTGTTGTTTTGCCTTGTGTTGCTTTGTTTTGTCTTGTCTTGTCATGTCGTGTGTTGTGTTGTTTTGTCTTGTCTTGTTGTGTATTGTCATGTCTTATATTGTCTTGTCTTGTCTTGTCATGTCATGTCATGTCGTGTGTTGTGGTGTCTTGTCTTGTCTTGTTTTGTCTTGTCATGTCTTGTCTTGTCTTGTCTTGTCTTGTCTTGTCTTGTCTTGTCTTGTCTTGTCTTGTCTTGTCTTGTCTTGTCTTGTCTTGTCTTGTCTTGTCTTGTGTTGCTTTGTCTTGTCTTGTCAATTCATGTGTTGCGTTGTGTTGTTTTGTCTTGTCTTGTCATGTCATGTCATGTCGTATGTTGTGTTGTTTTGCCTTGTGTTGCTTTGTTTTGTCTTGTCTTGTCATGTCGTGTGTTGTGTTGTTTTGTCTTGTCTTGTTGTGTATTGTCATGTCTTATATTGTCTTGTCTTGTCTAGTCTTGTCTTGTCTTGTCATGTCATGTCATGTCGTGTCTTGTGTTGCTTTGTCTTGTCTTGTCATGTCGTGTGTTGTGTTGTTTTGTCTTGTCATGTCTTATATTGTCTTGTCTTGTCTTGTCTTGTGATGTCATGTCGTGTGTTGTGTTGTTTTGTCTTGTATTGTCTTGTCTTGTTTTGTCTTGTCTTGTTTTGTCTTCTCTTGTCTTGTCTTGTCTTGTCATGTCATGTCATGTCATACGTGTGTTGTGTTGTTTTGTCTTGTCTTATTTTGTCTTGTCATGTCTTATCTTGTCTCGTCTTGTCTTGTCTTGTATTGTCTTGTCTTTTCTTGTCTTGTCTTGTCTTGTCTTGTCGTGTCTTGTCTTGTCTTGTCTTGTCTTGTCCTATCCTGTCCTGTCTTGTCTTGTCATGTCATGTCATGTCGTGTGTTGTGTTGTCTTGTATTGTTTTGTCATGTCTTATCTTGTCTTGTCTTGTCATGTCATGTCATGTGTTGTGTTGTGTTGTGTTGTTTTGTCTTGTCTTGTCTTGTCATGTCTTATATTGTCTTGTCTTGTCTTGTGTTGTGATGTCATGTCGTGTGTTGTGTTGTTTTGTCTTGTCTTGTCTTGTCTTGTCCTGTCCTGTCCTGTCCTGTCCTGTCCTGTCTTGTCTTGTCATGTCTTGTCTTGTCTCGTCTTGTCTTGTCTGGTCTTCTCCTGTCCAGACGTGTGTTGTGTTGTTTTGTCTTGTCTTGTTTTGTCTTGTCTTGCTTTGTCTTGTCATGTCTTATCTTGTCTTGTCTTGTCCTGTCCTGTCGTGTGTTGTGTTGTTTTGTCTTGTCTTGTGTTGTTTTGTCGTGTCATGTCTTGTCTTGTCTTGTCCTGTCCTGTCGTGTGTTGTGTTGTTTTGTCTTGTCTTGTCTTGTCATGTCATGTCATGTCGTGTCTTGTGTTGCTTTGTCTTGTCTTGTCTTGTCTTGTCTTGTCTTGTCTTGTCATGTCGTGTGTTGTGTTGTTTTGTCTTGTCTTGTATTGTCTTGTCTTGTCTTGTCTTGTTTTGTCTTGTCTTGTCTTGTCTTGTCGTGTGATGCCATGTCATACGTGTGTTGTGTTGTTTTGTCTTGTCTTATTTTGTCTTGTCATGTCTTATCTTGTCTTGCCTTGTCTTGTCTTGTCTTGTCTTGTCTTGTCATGTCGTGTGTTGTGTTGTTTTGTCTTGTCTTGTATTGTCTTGTCTTGTCTTGTTTTGTCTTGTCTTGTCTTGTCTTGTCTTGTCATGTCATGCCATGTCATACGTGTGTTGTGTTGTTTTGTCTTGTCTTGTCCTGTCCTGTCGTGTGTTGTGTTGTTTTGTCTTGTCTTGTGTTGTTTTGTCGTGTCATGTCTTGTCTTGTCTTGTCCTGTCCTGTCGTGTGTTGTGTTGTTTTGTCTTGTCTTGTCTTGTCATGTCATGTCATGTCGTGTCTTGTGTTGCTTTGTCTTGTCTTGTCTTGTCTTGTATTGTCTTGTCTTGTCTTGTTTTGTCTTGTCTTGTCTTGTCTTGTCATGTCATGCCATGTCATACGTGTGTTGTGTTGTTTTGTCTTGTCTTATTTTGTCTTGTCATGTCTTATCTTGTCTTGTCTTGTCTTGTCTTGTCTTGTCTTGTCATGTCTTATCTTGTCTTGTCTTGTCTTGTCTTGTCTTGTCATGTCATGTCGTATGTTGCGTTGTTTTGTCTTGTGTTGCTTTGTCTTGTCTTGTCTTGTCATGTCGTGTGTTGTGTTGTCTTGTGTTGCTTTGTCTTGTCTTGTCTTGTCTTGTATTGTCTTGTCTTGTCTTGTCTTGTCTTGTCTTGTCTTGTCTTGTCTTGTCTTGTCATGTCATGTCGTATGTTGCGTTGTTTTGTCTTGTGTTGCTTTGTCTTGTCTTGTCTTGTCATGTCGTGTGTTGTGTTGTTTTGTCTTGTCTTGTTGTGAATTGTCATGTCTTATATTGTCTTGTCTTGTCTTGTCATGTCATGTCGTGTCGTGTGTTGTGTTGTCTTGTCTTGTTTTGTCTTGTCATGTCATGTCTTGTCTTGTCTTGTCTTGTTTTGTCTTGTCATGTCTTGTCTTGTCTTGTCTTGTCTTGTCTTGTCTTGTCTTGTCTTGTCTTGTCTTGTCTTGTCTTGTCTTGTCTTGTCTTGTCTTGTCTTGTCTTGTCTTGTCTTGTCTTGTCTTGTCTTGTCTTGTCTTGTCTTGTCTTGTCTTGTCTTGTCTTGTCTTGCCTTGTCTTGTCTTGTCTTGTCTTGTCTTGTCTTGTGATGTCATGTCGTGTGTTGTGTTGTTTTGTCTTGTCTTGTTTTGTCTTGTCCTGTCTTGTCTCGTCATGTCATGTCATGTGTTGTGTTGTGTTGTTTTGTCTTGTCTTGTCTTGTCATGTCTTATCTTGTCTTGTCTTGTCTTGTCTTGTCTTGTCTTGTCTTGTCTTGTCTTGTCTTGTCTAGTCTTGTCTTGTCTTGTCTTGTCTTGTCTTGTCTTGTCTTGTCTTGTCTTGTCATGTCATGTCGTATGTTGCGTTGTTTTGTCTTGTGTTGCTTTGTCTTGTCTTGTCTTGTCATGTCGTGTGTTGTGTTGTTTTGTCTTGTCTTGTTGTGAATTGTCATGTCTTATATTGTCTTGTCTTGTCTTGTCTTGTCTTGTCTTGTCTTGTCTTGTCTTGTCTTGTCTTGTCTTGTCTTGTCTTGTCTTGTCTTGTCTTGTCTTGTCTTGTCTTGTCTTGTCTTGTCTTGTCTTGTCTTGTCTTGTCTTGTCTTGTCTTGTCTTGTCTTGTCTTGTCTTGTCTTGTCTTGTCTTGTCTTGTCTTGTCTTGTCTTGTCTTGTCTAGTCTTGTCTTGTCTTGTCTTGTCTTGTCTTGTCTTGTCTTGCCTTGTCTTGTCTTGTCTTGTCTTGTCTTGTCTTGTCTTGTGATGTCATATCGTGTGTTGTGTTGTTTTGTCTTGTCTTGTTTTGTCTTGTCTTGTCTTGTCTTGTCTTGTCTTGTCTTGTCTTGTCTTGTCTTGTCTTGTCTTGTCTTGTCTTGCCTTATCTTGCCTTGTCTTGTCTTGTCTGGTCTTGTCTTGTCTTGTCTTGTCTTGTCTTGTCTTGTCTTGTCTTGTCTTGTCTTGTCTTGTCATATCTTGTCATGTCTTGTCTTGTCTTGTCTTGTCCTGTCCTGTCGTGTGTTGTGTTGTTTTGTCTTGTCTTGTCATGTCATGTCGTGTCTTGTGTTGCTTTGTCTTGTCTTGTCTTGTCTTGTCTTGTATTGTCTTGTCTTGTCTTGTCTTGTCTTGTCTTGTCTTGTTTTGTCTTGTCTTGTCTTGTCTTGTCTTGTCTTGTCTTGTCTTGTCTTGTCTTGTCTTGTCTTGTCTTGTGATGTCATGTCGTGTGTTGTGTTGTTTTGTCTTGTCTTGTCTTGTCTTGTCTTGTCTTGTGATGTCATGTGATGTCTTGTCTTGTCTTGTCTTGTCTTGTCTTGTTTTGTCTTGTCATGTCATGTCTTGTCTTGTCTTGTCTTGTCTTGTCGTGTGTTGTGTTGTTTTGTCTTGTCTTGTTGTGTATTGTCATGTCTTATATTGTCTTGTCTTGTCTTGTCATGTCATGTCATGTCGTGTGTTGTGTTGTGTTGTCTTGTCTTATATTGTCTTGTCTTGTCTTGTCATGTCATGTCGTATGTTGTGTTGTTTTGTCTTGTACTGCTTTGTCCTGTCTTGTCTTGTCTTGTCTTGTCATGTCGTGTGTTGTGTTGTTTTGTCTTGTCTTGTTGTGTATTGCCATGTCTTATATTGTCTTGTCTTGTCTTGTCATGTCATGTCATGTCGTGCGTTGTGTTGTGTTGTCTTGTCTTATATTGTCTTGTCTTGTCTTGTCATGTCATGTCATGTCATGTCGTGTGTTGTGTTGTTTTGTCTTGTCTTGTCTTCTCCTTGTCTTGTCTAGTCTTGTCTTGTCTTGTCTTGTCTTGTCTTGTCTTGTCTTGTCTTGTCTTGTCTTGTCTTGTCTTGTCTTGTCTTGTCTTGTCTTGTCTTGTCTTGTCTTGTCTTGTCTTGTCTTGTCTTGTCTTGTCTTGTCTTGTCTTGTCTTGTCTTGTGTTGCTTTGTCTTGTCTTGTCATGTCATGTGTTGCGTTGTGTTGTTTTGTCTTGTCTTGTCAAGTCATGTCATGTCGTGTCTTGTGTTGCTTTGTCTTGTCTTGTCATGTCGTGTGTTGTGTTGTTTTGTCTTGTCTTGTTGTGTATTGTCATGTCTTATATTGTCTTGTCTTGTCTTGTCATGTCATGTCATGTCATGTCGTGTGTTGTGTTGTTTAGTGTTGTTTTTTCTTGTCATGTCTTGTCTTGTCTTGTCTTGTCTTGTCTTGTCTTGTCTTGTCTTGTCTTGTCTTGTCTTGTCTTGTCTTGTCTTGTCTTGTCTTGTCTTGTCTTGTCTTGTCTTGTCTTGTCTTGTCTTGTCTTGTCTTGTCTTGTCTTGTCTTGTCTTGTCTTGTCTTGTCTTGTCTTGTCATGTTTTGTCATGTAATGTCATGTCGTGTGTTGTGTTGTTTTGTCTTGTCGTGTCTTCTCCTTGTCTTGTCTTGTCATGTCGTGTGTTGTGTTGTTTTGTCTTGTCATGTCTTATATTGTCTTGTCTTGTCTTGTCTTGTGATGTCATGTCGTGTGTTGTGTTGTTTTGTCTTGTATTGTCTTGTCTTGTCTTGTCTTGTCTTGTCTTGTCACGTCATGTCATGTCATACGTGTGTTGTGTTGTTTTGTCTTGTCTTATTTTGTCTTGTCATGTCATGTCGTGTCTTATATTGTCTTGTCTTGTCTTGTCATGTCATGTCATGTCGTGTGTTGTGTTGTGTTGTCTTGTCTTATATTGTCTTGTCTTGTCTTGTCATGTCATGTCATATCATGTCGTGTGTTGTGTTGTTTTGTCTTGTCTTGTCTTCTCCTTGTCTTGTCTAGTCTTGTCTTGTCTTGTCTTGTCTTGTCTTGTCTTGTCTTGTCTTGTCTTGTCTTGTCTTGTCTTGTCTTGTCTTGTCTTGTCTTGTCTTGTGTTGCTTTGTCTTGTCATGCCATGTGTTGCGTTGTGTTGTTTTGTCTTGTCTTGTCATGTCATGTCATGTCGTGTCTTGTGTTGCTTTGTCTTGTCTTGTCATGTCGTGTGTTGTGTTGTTTTGTCTTGTCTTGTTGTGTATTGTCATGTCTTATATTGTCTTGTCTTGTCTTGTCATGTCATGTCATGTCATGTCGTGTGTTGTGTTGTTTAGTGTTGTTTTTTCTTGTCATGTCTTGTCTTGTCTTGTCTTGTCATGTTTTGTCATGTAATGTCATGTAATGTCATGTCGTGTGTTGTGTTGTTTTGTCTTGTCGTGTCTTCTCCTTGTCTTGTCTTGTCATGTCGTGTGTTGTGTTGTTTTGTCTTGTCATGTAATATATATTGTCTTGTCTTGTCTTGTGATGTCATGTCGTGTGTTGTGTTGTTTTGTCTTGTCATGTCATGTCTTGTCTTGTCTTGTCGTGTGTTGTGTTGTGTTGTCTTGTCTTATATTGTCTTGTCTTGTCTTGTCATGTCATGTCGTATGTTGTGTTGTTTTGTCTTGTGCTGCTTTGTCCTGTCTTGTCTTGTCTTGTCTTGTCATGTCGTGTGTTGTGTTGTTTTGTCTTGTCTTGTCTCTTCTTGTCTTGTTTTGTCTTGTCATGTCTTGTCTTGTCTTGTCTTGTCTTGTCTTGTCTTGTCTTGTCTTGTCTTGTCTTGTCTTGTCTTGTCTTATATTGTCTTGTCTTGTCTTGTCATGTCATGTCATGTCGTGTGTTGTGTTGTGTTGTCTTGTCTTATATTGTCTTGTCTTGTCTTGTCATGTCATGTCGTATGTTGTGTTGTTTTGTCTTGTCTTGTCTTGTCTTGTCTTGTCTTGTCTTGTCATGTCATGCCATGTCATACGTGTGTTGTGTTGTTTTGTCTTGTCTTATTTTGTCTTGTCATGTCTTATCTTGTCTTGTCTTGTCTTGTCTTCTATTGTCTTGTCTTTTCTTGTCTTGTCTTGTCGTGTCTTGTCTTGTCTTGTCTTGTCTTGTCTTGTCCTGTCCTGTCTTGTCTTGTCTTGGCATGTCATGCCATGTCATGTCGTGTGTTGTGTTGTCTTGTCTTGTTTTGTCATGTCTTATCTTGTCTTGTCATGTCATGTCTTGTCTTGTCTTGTCTTGTCTTGTCTTGTCTTGTCTTGTCTTGTCATGTCTTGTCTTGTCTTGTCTTGTCTTGTCTTGTCTTGTCTTGTCTTGTCTTGTCTTGTCTTGTCTTGTCTTGTCTTGTCTTGTCTTGTCTTGTCATGTCATGTCGTATGTTGTGTTGTTTTGTCTTGTGTTGCTTTGTCTTGTCTTGTCTTGTCATGTCGTGTGTTGTGTTGTTTTGTCTTGTCTTGTTGTGTATTGTCATGTCTTATATTGTCTTGTCTTGTCTTGTCATGTCATGTCATGTCGTGTGTTGTGTTGTCTTGTCTTGTTTTGTCTTGTCATGTCATGTCATGTCTTGTCTTGTCTTGTCTTGTTTTGTCTTGTCATGTCTTGTCTTGTCTTGTCTTGTCTTGTCTCGTCTTGTCTTGTCTTGTCTTGTCTTGTCTTGTCTTGTCTTGTCTTGTCTTGTCTTGTCTTGTCTTGTCTTGTCTTGTCTTGTCTTGTCTTGTCTTGTCTTGTCTTGTCGTGTCTTGCCTTGTCTTGTCTTGTCTTGTCTTGTCCTGTCCTGTCCTGTCATGTCGTGTGTTGTGTTGTTTTGTCTTGTCTTGTTGTGTATTGTCATGTCTTATATTGTCTTGTCTTGTCTTGTCTTGTCATGTCATGTCATGTCATGTCGTGTGTTGTGTTGTTTAGCGTTGTTTTTTCTTGTCATGTCTTGTCTTGTCTTGTCTTGTCTTGTCATGTCTTGTCTTGTCTTGTCTAGTCTTGTCTTGTCTTGTCTTGTCTTGTCTTGTCATGTTTTGTCATGTAATGTCATGTCGTGTGTTGTGTTGTTTTGTCTTGTCGTGTCTTCTCCTTGTCTTGTCTTGTCATGTCGTGTGTTGTGTTGTTTTGTCTTGTCATGTCTTATATTGTCTTGTCTTGTCTTGTCTTGTGATGTCATGTCGTGTGTTGTGTTGTTTTGTCTTGTATTGTCTTGTCTTGTCTTGTCTTGTTTTGTCTTGTCTAGTCTTGTCTTGTCTTGTCTTGCCATGTCATGTCATGTCATACGTGTGTTGTGTTGTTTTGTCTTGTCTTATTTTGTCTTGTCATGTCTTATCTTGTCTCGTCTTGTCTTGTCTTGTATTGTCTTGTCTTTTCTTGTCTTGTCTTGTCTTGTCTTGTCGTGTCTTGTCTTGTCTTGTCTTGTCTTGTCCTGTCTTGTCTTGTCTTGTCTTGTCTTGTATTGTCTTGTCTTGTCTTGTCTTGTCTTGTCTTGTCTTGTCTTGTCTTGTCTTGTCTTGTCTTGTCTTGTCTTGTCTTGTCTTGTCTTGTCTTGTCTTGTCTTGTCTTGTCTTGTCTTGTCTTGTCTTGTCTTGTCTTGTCGTGTCTTGCCTTGTCTTGTCTTGTCTTGTCTTGTCCTGTCCTGTCCTGTCATGTCGTGTGTTGTGTTGTTTTGTCTTGTCTTGTTGTGTATTGTCATGTCTTATATTGTCTTGTCTTGTCTTGTCTTGTCATGTCATGTCATGTCATGTCGTGTGTTGTGTTGTTTAGCGTTGTTTTTTCTTGTCATGTCTTGTCTTGTCTTGTCTTGTCTTGTCATGTCTTGTCTTGTCTTGTCTAGTCTTGTCTTGTCTTGTCTTGTCTTGTCTTGTCATGTTTTGTCATGTAATGTCATGTCGTGTGTTGTGTTGTTTTGTCTTGTCGTGTCTTCTCCTTGTCTTGTCTTGTCATGTCGTGTGTTGTGTTGTTTTGTCTTGTCATGTCTTATATTGTCTTGTCTTGTCTTGTCTTGTGATGTCATGTCGTGTGTTGTGTTGTTTTGTCTTGTATTGTCTTGTCTTGTCTTGTCTTGTTTTGTCTTGTCTAGTCTTGTCTTGTCTTGTCTTGCCATGTCATGTCATGTCATACGTGTGTTGTGTTGTTTTGTCTTGTCTTATTTTGTCTTGTCATGTCTTATCTTGTCTCGTCTTGTCTTGTCTTGTATTGTCTTGTCTTTTCTTGTCTTGTCTTGTCTTGTCTTGTCGTGTCTTGTCTTGTCTTGTCTTGTCTTGTCCTGTCTTGTCTTGTCTTGTCTTGTCTTGTATTGTCTTGTCTTGTCTTGTCTTGTCTTGTCTTGTGTTGCTTTGTCTTGTCTTGTCATGTCATGTGTTGCGTTATGTTGTTTTGTCTTGTCTTGTCATGTCATGTCATGTCGTGTCTTGTGTTGCTTTGTCTTGTCTTGTCATGTCGTGTGTTGTGTTGTTTTGTCCTGTCTTGTTGTGTATTGTTATGTCTTATATTGTCTTGTCTTGTCTTGTCATGTCATGTCATGTCGTGTGTTGTGTTGTTTAGTGTTGTTTTTTCTTGTCATGTCTTGTCTTGTCTTGTCTTGTCATGTCTTGTCGTGTCTAGTCTTGTCTTGTCTTGTCTTGTCTTGTCTTGTCTTGTCTTGTCTTGTCTTTTCTTGTCTTGTCTTGTCATGTCTTGTCTTGTCTTGTCTTGTCTTGTCTTGTCTTGTCTTGTCTTGTGTTGTCTTGTCTTGTCTTGTCTTGTCTTGTCTTGTCTTGTCTTGTCTTGTCTTGTCTTGTCTTGTCTTGTCTTGTCTTGTCTTGTCTTGTCTTGTCTTGTCTTGTCTTGTCTTGTCTTGTCTTGTCTTGTCTTGTCTTGTCTTGTCTTGTCTTGTCTTGTCTTGTCTTGTCTTGTCTTGTCTTGTCTTGTCTTGTCTTGTCTTGTCTTGTCTTGTCTTGTCTTGTCTTGTCTTGTCTTGTCTTGTCTTGTCTTGTCTTGTCTTGTCTTGTCTTGTCTTGTCTTGTCTTGTCTTGTCTTGTCTTGTCTTGTCTTGTCTTGTCTTGTCTTGTCTTGTCTTGTCTTGTCTTGTCTTGTCTTGTCTTGTCTTGTCTTGTCTTGTCTTGTCTTGTCTTGTCTTGTCTCTTCTTGTCTTGTCTTGTCTTGTCTTGTCTTGTCGTGTCTTGTCTTGTCTTGTCTTGTCTTGTCTTATTTTGTCTTGTCTTGTCTTGTCTTGTCTTGTCTTGTCTTGTCGTGTGTTGTGTTGTTTTGTCTTGTCGTGTCTTCTCCTTGTCTTGTCTTGTCATGTCGTGTGTTGTGTTGTTTTGTCTTGTCATGTCTTATATTGTCTTGTCTTGTCTTGTCTTGTGATGTCATGTCGTGTGTTGTGTTGTTTTGTCTTGTATTGTCTTGTCTTGCCTTGTCTTGTTTTGTCTTGTCTAGTCTTGTCTTGTCTTGTCTTGTCATCTCATGTCATCTCATACGTGTGTTGTGTTGTTTTGTCTTGTCTTATTTTGTCTTGTCATGTCATGTCGTGTCTTGTGTTGCTTTGTCTTGTCTTGTCTTGTCTTGTCTTGTCTTGTCTTGTCTTGTCTTGTTTTGTCTTGTCATGTCATGTCTTGTCTTGTCTTGTCGTGTGTTGTGTTGTTTTGTCTTGTCTTGTTGTGTATTGTCATGCCTTATATTGTCTTGTCTTGTCTTGTCATGTCATGTCATGTCGTGTGTTGTGTTGTGTTGTCTTGTCTTATATTGTCTTGTCATGTCATGCCATGTCATACGTGTGTTGTGTTGTTTTGTCTTGTCTTATTTTGTCTTGTCATGTCTTATCTTGTCTTGTCTTGTCTTGTCTTCTATTGTCTTGTCTTTTCTTGTCTTGTCTTGTCTTGTCTTGTCTTGTCGTGTCTTGTCTTGTCTTGTCTTGTCTTGTCTTGTCTTGTCCTGTCCTGTCTTGTCTTGTCTTGGCATGTCATGCCATGTCATGTCGTGTGTTGTGTTGTCTTGTCTTGTTTTGTCATGTCTTATCTTGTCTTGTCATGTCATGTCTTGTCTTGTCTTGTCTTGTCTTGTCATGTCTTGTCATGTCTTGTCTTGTCTTGTCTTGTCTTCTCTTGTCTTGTCTTGTCTTGTCTTGTCTTGTCTTGTCTTGTCTTGTCTTGTCTTGTCTTGTCTTGTCTTGTCTTGTCTTGTCTTGTCTTGTCTTGTCTTGTCTTGTCTTGTCTTGTCTTGTCTTGTCTTGTCTTGTCTTGTCTTGTCTTGTCTTGTCTTGGCTTGTCTTGTCTTGTCTTGTCTTGTCTTGTCTTGTCATGTCATGTCGTATGTTGTGTTGTTTTGCCTTGTGTTGCTTTGTTTTGTCTTGTCTTGTCATGTCGTGTGTTGTGTTGTTTTGTCTTGTCTTGTTGTGTATTGTCATGTCTTATAATGTCTTGTCTTGTCTTGTCATGTCATGTCATGTCGTGTGTTGTGTTGTCTTGTCTTGTCTTGTTTTGTCTTGTCATGTCTTGTCTTGTCTTGTCTTGTCATGTCGTGTGTTGTGTTGTTTTGTCTTGTCATGTCTTATATTGTCTTGTCTTGTCTTGTCTTGTGATGTCATGTCGTGTGTTGTGTTGTTTTGTATTGTATTGCCTTGTCTTGTCTTGTCTTGTCTTGTCTTGTCTTTTCTTGTCATGTTTTGTCATGTAATGTCATGTCATGTCGTGTGTTGTGTTGCTTTGTATTGTATTGCCTTGTCTTGTCTTGTCTTGTCTTGTCTTGTCTTGTCTTGTCTTGTCTTGTCTTGTCTTGTTTTGTCTTGTCTAGTCTTGTCTTGTCTTGTCTTGTCATCTCATGTCATCTCATACGTGTGTTGTGTTGTTTTGTCTTGTCTTATTTTGTCTTGTCATGTCATGTCGTGTCTTGTGTTGCTTTGTCTTGTCTTGTCTTGTCTTGTCTTGTCTTGTCTTGTCTTGTCTTGTCTTGTCTTGTCTTGTCTTGTCTTGTCTTGTCTTGTCTTGTCTTGTCTTGTCGTGTGTTGTGTTGTTTTGTCTTGTCTTGTTGTGTATTGTCATGCCTTATATTGTCTTGTCTTGTCTTGTCTTGTCATGTCATGTCATGTCGTGTGTTGTGTTGTGTTGTCTTGTCTTATATTGTCTTGTCTTGTCTTGTCATGTCATGTCGTATGTTGTGTTGTTTTGTCTTGTGCTGCTTTGTCCTGTCTTGTCTTGTCTTGTCTTGTCATGTCGTGTGTTGTGTTGTTTTGTCTTGTCTTGTTTTGTCTTGTCTTGTCTTGTCTTGTCATGTCATGCCATGTCATACGTGTGTTGTGTTGTTTTGTCTTGTCTTATTTTGTCTTGTCATGTCTTATCTTGTCTTGTCTTGTCTTGTCTTCTATTGTCTTGTCTTTTCTTGTCTTGTCTTGTCTTGTCTTGTCGTGTCTTGTCTTGTCTTGTCTTGTCTTGTCTTGTCTTGTCTTGTCTTGTCTTGTCTTGTCTTGTCTTGTCTTGTCCTGTCCTGTCTTGTCTTGGCATGTCATGCCATGTCATGTCGTGTGTTGTGTTGTCTTGTCTTGTTTTGTAATGTCTTATCTTGTCTTGTCATGTCATGTCTTGTCTTGTCTTGTTTTGTCTTGTCTTGTCTTGTCTTGTCTTGTCTTGTCTTGTCTTGTCTTGTCTTGTCTTGTCTTGTCATGTCATGTCGTATGTTGTGTTGTTTTGCCTTGTGTTGCTTTGTCTTGTCTTGTCTTGTCATGTCGTGTGTTGTGTTGTTTTGTCTTGTCTTGTTGTGTATTGTCATGTCTTATATTGTCTTGTCTTGTCTTGTCATGTCATGTCATGTCGTGCGTTGTGTTGTCTTGTCTTGTCTTGTTTTGTCTTGTCATGTCTTGTCTTGTCTTGTATTGTCTTGTCATGCCTTATATTGTCTTGTCTTGTCTTGTCATGTCATGTCATGTCGTGTGTTGTGTTGTGTTGTCTTGTCTTATATTGTCTTGTCTTGTCTTGTCATGTCATGTCGTATGTTGTGTTGTTTTGTCTTGTGCTGCTTTGTCCTGTCTTGTCTTGTCTTGTCTTGTCATGTCGTGTGTTGTGTTGTTTTGTCTTGTCTTGTTTTGTCTTGTCTTGTCTTGTCTTGTCATGTCATGCCATGTCATACGTGTGTTGTGTTGTTTTGTCTTGTCTTATTTTGTCTTGTCATGTCTTATCTTGTCTTGTCATGTCTTATCTTGTCTTGTCTTGTCTTGTCTTCTATTGTCTTGTCTTTTCTTGTCTTGTCTTGTCTTGTCTTGTCGTGTCTTGTCTTGTCTTGTCTTGTCATGTCTTGTCTTGTCCTGTCCTGTCTTGTCTTGTCTTGGCATGTCATGCCATGTCATGTAGTGTGTTGTGTTGTCTTGTCTTGTTTTGTCATGTCTTATCTTGTCTTGTCATGTCATGTCTTGTCTTGTCTTGTCTTGTCTTGTCTTGTCTTGTCTTGTCTTGTCTTGTCTTGTCTTGTCTTGTCTTGTCTTGTCTTGTCTTGTCTTGTCTTGTCTTGTCTTGTCTTGTCTTGTCTTGTCTTGTCTTGTCTTGTCTTGTCTTGTCTTGTCTTGTCTTGTCTTGTCTTGTCTTGTCTTGTCTTGTCTTGTCTTGTCTTGTCTTGTCTTGTCTTGTCTTGTCTTGTCTTGTCTTGTCTTGTCTTGTCTTGTCTTGTCTTGTCTTGTCTTGGCTTGTCTTGTCTTGTCTTGTCTTGTCTTGTCTTGTCTTGTCTTGTGATGTCATGTCGTGTGTTGTGTTGTTTTGTCTTGTCTTGTTTTGTCTTGTCCTGTCTTGTCTTGTCTTGTCATGTCATGTCGTATGTTGTGTTGTTTTGCCTTGTGTTGCTTTGTCTTGTATTGTCTTGTCATGTCGTGTGTTGTGTTGTTTTGTCTTGTCTTGTTGTGTATTGTCATGTCTTATATTGTCTTGTCTTGTCTTGTCATGTCATGTCATGTCGTGTGTTGTGTTGTCTTGTCTTGTCTTGTTTTGTCTTGTCATGTCTTGTCTTGTCTTGTCTTGTCTTGTCATGTCGTGTGTTGTGTTGTTTTGTCTTGTCATGTCTTATATTGTCTTGTCTTGTCTTGTGATGTCATGTCGTGTGTTGTGTTGTTTTGTATTGTATTGCCTTGTCTTGTCTTGTCATGTCTTGTCTTGTCTTGTCTTGTCATGTCATGTCTTGTCTTGTCTTGTCTTGTCTTGTCTTGTCTTGTCTTGTCTTGTCTTGTCTTGTCTTGTCTTGTCTTGTCTTGTCTTGTCTTGTCTTGTCTTGTCTTGTCTTGTCTTGTCTTGTCTTGTCTTGTCTTGTCTTGTCTTGTCTTGTCTTGTCTTGTCTTGTCTTGTCTTGTCTTGTCTTGTCTTGTCTTGTCTTGTCTTGTCTTGTCTTGTCTTGTCTTGTCTTGTCTTGTCTTGTCTTGTCTTGTCTTGTCTTGTCTTGTCTTGTCTTGTCTTGTCTTGTCTTGTCTTGTCTTGTCTTGTCTTGTCTTGTCTTGTCTTGTCTTGTCTTGTCTTGTCTTGTCTTGTCTTGTCTTGTCTTGTCTTGTCTTGTCTTGTCTTGTCTTGTCTTGTCTTGTCTTGTCTTGTCTTGTCTTGTCTTGTCTTGTCATGTCATGTCGTATGTTGTGTTGTTTTGCCTTGTGTTGCTTTGTCTTGTCTTGTCTTGTCATGTCGTGTGTTGTGTTGTTTTGTCTTGTCTTGTTGTGTATTGTCATGTCTTATATTGTCTTGTCTTGTCTTGTCATGTCATGTCATGTCGTGTGTTGTGTTGTCTTGTCTTGTCTTGTTTTGTCTTGTCATGTCTTGTCTTGTCTTGTCTTGTCTTGTCATGTCGTGTGTTGTGTTGTTTTGTCTTGTCATGTCTTATATTGTCTTGTCTTGTCTTGTGATGTCATGTCGTGTGTTGTGTTGTTTTGTATTGTATTGCCTTGTCTTGTCTTGTCTTGTCTTGTCTTGTCTTGTCTTGTCTTGTCTTGTCTTTTCTTGTCATGTTTTGTCATGTAATGTCATGTCATGTCGTGTGTTGTGTTGCTTTGTATTGTATTGCCTTGTCTTGTCTTGTCATGTCTTGTCTTGTCTTGTCTTGTCTTGTCATGTCGTGTGTTGTGTTGTTTTGTCTTGTCATGTCTTATATTGTCTTGTCTTGTCTTGTCTTGTCTTGTCTTGTCATGTCATGTCGTATGTTGTGTTGTTTTGCCTTGTGTTGCTTTGTCTTGTCTTGTCTTGTCATGTCGTGTGTTGTGTTGTTTTGTCTTGTCTTGTTGTGTATTGTCTTGTCTTGTCTTGTCTTGTCTTGTCTTGTCTTGTCTTATTTTGTCTTGTCTTGTCTTGTCTTGTCTTGTCTTGTCTTGTCTTGTCTTGTCTTGTCTTGTCTTGTCTTGTCTTGTCTTGTCTTGTCTTGTCTTGTCTTGTCTTGTCTTGTCTTGTCTTGTCTTGTCTTGTCTTGTCTTGTCTTGTCTTGTCTTGTCTTGTCTTGTCTTGTCTTGTCTTGTCTTGTCTTGTCTTGTCTTGTCTTGTCTTGTCTTGACTTGTCTTGTCTTGTCTTGTCTTGTCTTGTCTTGTCTTGTCTTGTCTTGTCTTGTCTTGTCTTGTCTTGTCTTGTCTTGTCTTGTCTTGTCTTGTCTTGTCTTGTCTTGTCTTGTCTTGTCTTGTCTTGTCTTGTCTTGTCTTGTCTTGTCTTGTCTTGTCTTGTCTTGTCTTGTCTTGTCTTGTCTTGTCTTGTCTTGTCTTGTCTTGTCTTGTCTTGTCTTGTCTTGTCTTGTCTTATTTTGTCTTGTCTTGTCTTGTCTTGTCTTGTCTTTTCTTGTCATGTTTTGTCATGTAATGTCATGTCATGTCGTGTGTTGTGTTGTTTTGTCTTGTCGTGTCTTCTCCTTGTCTTGTCTTGTCATGTCGTGTGTTGTGTTGTTTTGTCTTGTCATGTCTTATATTGTCTTGTCTTGTCTTGTCTTGTGATGTCATGTCGTGTGTTGTGTTGCTTTGTATTGTATTGCCTTGTCTTGTCTTGTCATGTCTTGTCTTGTCTTGTCTTGTCTTGTCATGTCGTGTGTTGTGTTGTTTTGTCTTGTCATGTCTTATATTGTCTTGTCTTGTCTTGTCTTGTCTTGTCATGTCATGTCGTATGTTGTGTTGTTTTGCCTTGTGTTGCTTTGTCTTGTCTTGTCTTGTCATGTCGTGTGTTGTGTTGTTTTGTCTTGTCTTGTTGTGTATTGTCTTGTCTTGTCTTGTCTTGTCTTGTCTTGTCTTGTCTTGTCTTGTCTTGTCTTGTCTTGTCTTGTCTTGTCTTGTCTTGTCTTGTCTTGTCTTGTCTTGTCTTGTCTTGTCTTGTCTTGTCTTGTCTTGTCTTGTCTTGTCTTGTCTTGTCTTGTCTTGTCTTGTCTTGTCTTGTCTTGTCTTGTCTTGTCTTGTCTTGTCTTGTCTTGTCTTGTCTTGTCTTGTCTTGCCTTGTCTTGTCTTGTCTTGTCATGTAATGTCATGTCATGTCGTGTGTTGTGTTGTTTTGTCTTGTCGTGTCTTCTCCTTGTCTTGTCTTGTCATGTCGTGTGTTGTGTTGTTTTGTCTTGTCATGTCTTATATTGTCTTGTCTTGTCTTGTCTTGTCATGTCATGTCTTGTCATGTCTTGTCTTGTCTTGTCTTGTCTTGTCGTGTGTTGTGTTGTTTTGTCTTGTCTTGTTGTGTATTGTCATGCCTTATATTGTCTTGTCTTGTCTTGTCATGTCATGTCATGTCGTGTGTTGTGTTGTGTTGTCTTGTCTTATATTGTCTTGTCATGTCATGCCATGTCATACGTGTGTTGTGTTGTTTTGTCTTGTCTTATTTTGTCTTGTCATGTCTTAACTTGTCTTGTCTTGTCTTGTCTTCTATTGTCTTGTCTTTTCTTGTCTTGTCTTGTCTTGTCTTGTCGTGTCTTGTCTTGTCTTGTCTTGTCTTGTCTTGTCTTGTCTTGTCTTGTCCTGTCCTGTCTTGTCTTGTCTTGGCATGTCATGCCATGTCATGTCGTGTGTTGTGTTGTCTTGTCTTGTTTTGTCATGTCTTATCTTGTCTTGTCATGTCATGTCTTGTCTTGTCTTGTCTTGTCTTGTCTTGTCTTGTCATGTCTTGTCTTGTCTTGTCTTGTCTTGTCTTGTCTTGTCTTGTCTTGTCTTGTCTTGTCTTGTCTTGTCTTGTCTTGTCTTGTCTTGTCTTGTCTTGTCTTGTCTTGTCTTGTCTTGTCTTGTCTTGTCTTGTCTTGTCTTGTCTTGTCTTGTCTTGTCTTGTCTTGTCTTGTCTTGTCTTGTCTTGTCTTGTCTTGTCTTGTCTTGTCTTGTCTTGTCTTGTCTTGTCTTGTCTTGTCTTGTCTTGTCTTGTCTTGTCTTGTCTTGTCTTGTCTTGTCTTGTCTTGTCTTGTCTTGTCTTGTCTTGTCTTGTCTTGTCTTGTCTTGTCTTGTCTTGTCTTGTCTTGTCTTGTCTTGTCTTGTCTTGTCTTGTCTTGTCTTGTCTTGTCTTGTCTTGTCTTGTCTTGTCTTGTCTTGTCTTGTCTTGTCTTGTCTTGTCTTGTCTTGTCTTGTCTTGTCTTGTCTTGTCTTGTCTTGTCTTGTCTTGTCTTGTCTTGTCTTGTCTTGTCTTGTCTTGTCTTGTCTTGTCTTGTCTTGTCTTGTCTTGTCTTGTCTTGTCTTGTCTTGTCTTGTCTTGTCTTGTCTTGTCTTGTCTTGTCTTGTCTTGTCTTGTCTTGTCTTGTCTTGTCTTGTCTTGTCTTGTCTTGTCTTGTCTTGTCTTGTCTTGTCTTGTCATGTCGTATGTTGTGTTGTTTTGCCTTGTGTTGCTTTGTTTTGTCTTGTCTTGTCATGTCGTGTGTTGTGTTGTTTTGTCTTGTCTTGTTGTGTATTGTCATGTCTTATATTGTCTTGTCTTGTCTTGTCATGTCATGTCATGTCGTGTGTTGTGTTGTCTTGTCTTGTCTTGTTTTGTCTTGTCATGTCTTGTCTTGTCTTGTCTTGTCTTGTCATGTCGTGTGTTGTGTTGTTTTGTCTTGTCATGTCTTATATTGTCTTGTCTTGTCTTGTCTTGTGATGTCATGTCGTGTGTTGTGTTGTTTTGTATTGTATTGCCTTGTCTTGTCTTGTCTTGTCTTGTCTTGTCTTTTCTTGTCATGTTTTGTCATGTAATGTCATGTCATGTCGTGTGTTGTGTTGCTTTGTATTGTATTGCCTTGTCTTGTCTTGTCTTGTCTTGTCTTGTCTTGTCTTGTCTTGTCTTGTCTTGTCTTGTCTTGTCATGTCGTATGTTGTGTTGTTTTGTCTTGTGTTGCTTTGTCTTGTCTTGTCCTGTCATGTCGTGTGTTGTGTTGTTGTGTCTTGTCTTGTTGTGTATTGTCTTGTCTTGTCTTGTCTTGTCTTGTCTTGTCTTGTCTTGTCTTGTCTTGTCTTGTCTTGTCTTGTCTTGTCTTGTCTTGTCATGTCATGTCGTATGTTGTGTTGTTTTGCCTTGTGTAGCTTTGTCTTGTCTTGTCTTGTCATGTCGTGTGTTGTGTTGTTTTGTCTTGTCTTGTTGTGTATTGTCATGTCTTATATTGTCTTGTCTTGTCTTGTCATGTCATGTCATGTCGTGTGTTGGGTTGTCTTGTCTTGTCTTGTTTTGTCTTGTCATGTCGTGTCTTGTGTTGCTTTGTCTTGTCTTGTCTTGTCTTGTCTTGTCTTGTCTTGTCTTGTCTTGTCTTGTCTTGTCTTGTCTTGTTTTGTCTTGTCTAGTCTTGTCTTGTCTTGTCTTGTCATCTCATGTCATCTCATACGTGTGTTGTGTTGTTTTGTCTTGTCTTATTTTGTCTTGTCATGTCATGTCGTGTCTTGTGTTGCTTTGTCTTGTCTTGTCTTGTCTTGTCTTGTCTTGTCTTGTCTTGTCTTGTCTTGTCTTGTCTTGTCTTGTTTTGTCTTGTCATGTCATGTCTTGTCTTGTCTTGTCTTGTCGTGTGTTGTGTTGTTTTGTCTTGTCTTGTTGTGTATTGTCATGCCTTATATTGTCTTGTCTTGTCTTGTCATGTCATGTCGTGTGTTGTGTTGTGTTGTCTTGTCTTATATTGTCTTGTCTTGTCTTGTCATGTCATGTCGTATGTTGTGTTGTTTTGTCTGTGCTGCTTTGTCCTGTCTTGTCTTGTCTTGTCTTGTCATGTCGTGTGTTGTGTTGTTTTGTCTTGTCTTGTTTTGTCTTGTCTTGTCTTGTCTTGTCATGTCATGCCATGTCATGTCATACGTGTGTTGTGTTGTTTTGTCTTGTCTTATTTTGTCTTGTCATGTCATGTCGTGTCTTGTGTTGCTTTGTCTTGTCTTGTCTTGTCTTGTCTTGTCTTGTCTTGTCTTGTCTTTTCTTGTCTTGTTTTGTCTTGTCATGTCATGTCTTGTCTTGTCTTGTCTTGTCTTGTCGTGTGTTGTGCTGTTTTGTCTTGTCTTGTTGTGTATTGTCATGTCTTATATTGTCTTGTCTTGTCTTGTCATGTCATGTCGTATGTTGTGTTGTTTTGTCTTGTGCTGCTTTGTCCTGTCTTGTCTTGTCATGTCATGTTGTGTTGTTTTGTCTTGTGCTGCTTTGTCCTGTCTTGTCTTGCCATGTCATACGTGTGTTGTGTTGTTTTGTCTTGTCTTATTTTGTCTTGTCATGTCTTATCTTGTGTTGTTTTGTATTGTATTGCCTTGTCTTGTCTTGTCTTGTTTTGTCTTGTCTTGTCATGTCATGTCATGTCATACGTGTGTTGTGTTGTTTTGTCTTGTCTTATTTTGTCTTGTCATGTCATGTCGTGTCTTGTGTTGCTTTGTCTTGTCTTGTCTTGTCTTGTCTTGTCTTGTCTTGTCTTGTCTTTTCTTGTCTTGTTTTGTCTTGTCATGTCATGTCTTGTCTTGTCTTGTCTTGTCTTGTCGTGTGTTGTGCTGTTTTGTCTTGTCTTGTTGTGTATTGTCATGTCTTATATTGTCTTGTCTTGTCTTGTCATGTCATGTCGTATGTTGTGTTGTTTTGTCTTGTGCTGCTTTGTCCTGTCTTGTCTTGTCATGTCATGTTGTGTTGTTTTGTCTTGTGCTGCTTTGTCCTGTCTTGTCTTGCCTTGTCATATCGTGTGTTGTGTTGTTTTGTCTTGCCTTGTTTTGTCTTGTCTTGTCTTGTCTTGTCATGTCATGCCATGTCATACGTGTGTTGTGTTGTTTTGTCTTGTCTTGTCTTGTCTTGTCTTGTCTTGTCTTGTCTTGTCTTGTCTTGTCTTGTCTTGTCTTGTCTTGTCTTGTCTTGTCTTGTCTTGTCTTGTCTTGTCTTGTCTTGTCTTGTCTTGTCTTGTCTTGTCTTGTCTTGTCTTGTCTTGTCTTGTCTTGTCTTGTCTTGTCTTGTCTTGTCTTGTCTTGTCTTGTCTTGTCTTGTCTTGTCTTGTCTTGTCTTGTCTTGTCTTGTCTTGTCTTGTCATGTCATGTCTTGTTTTGTCTTGTCTTGTCTTGTCGTGTATTGTCATGTCTTATATTGTCTTGTCTTGTCTTGTCATGTCATGTCGTATGTTGTGTTGTTTTGTCTTGTGCTGCTTTGTCCTGTCTTGTCTTGTCATGTCATGTTGTGTTGTTTTGTCTTGTGCTGCTTTGTCCTGTCTTGTCTTGCCTTGTCATATCGTGTGTTGTGTTGTTTTGTCTTGCCTTGTTTTGTCTTGTCTTGTCTTGTCTTGTCATGACATGCCATGTCATACGTGTGTTGTGTTGTTTGTCTTGTCTTGTCTTGTCTTGTCTTGTCTTGTCTTGTCTTGTCTTGTCTTGTCTTGTCTTGTCTTGTCATGTAATGTCATGTCATGTCGTGTGTTGTGTTGTTTTGTCTTGTCGTGTCTTCTCCTTGTCTTGTCTTGTCATGTCGTGTGTTGTGTTGTTTCGTCTTGTCATGTCTTATATTGTCTTGTCTTGTCTTGTCTTGTCATGTCATGTCTTGGCATGTCTTGTCTTGTCTTGTCTTGTCTTGTCGTGTGTTGTGTTGTTTTGTCTTGTCTTGTTGTGTATTGTCATGCCTTATATTGTCTTGTCTTGTCTTGTCATGTCATGTCATGTCGTGTGTTGTGTTGTGTTGTCTTGTCTTATATTGTCTTGTCATGTCATGCCATGTCATACGTGTGTTGTGTTGTTTTGTCTTGTCTTATTTTGTCTTGTCATGTCTTATCTTGTCTTGTCTTGTCTTGTCTTCTATTGTCTTGTCTTTTCTTGTCTTGCCTTGTCTTGTCTTGTCGTGTCTTGTCTTGTCTTGTCTTGTCTTGTCTTGTCTTGTCCTGTCCTGTCTTGTCTTGTCTTGGCATGTCATGCCATGTCATGTCGTGTGTTGTGTTGTCTTGTCTTGTTTTGTCATGTCTTATCTTGTCTTGTCATGTCATGTCTTGTCTTGTCTTGTCTTGTCTTGTCTTGTCATGTCTTGTCTTGTCTTGTCTTGTCTTGTCTTGTCTTGTCTTGTCTTGTCTTGTCTTGTCTTGTCTTGTCTTGTCTTGTCTTGTCTTGTCTTGTCTTGTCTTGTCTTGTCTTGTCTTGTCTTGTCTTGTCTTGTCTTGTCTTGTCTTGTCTTGTCTTGTCTTGTCTTGTCTTGTCTTGTCTTGTCTTGTCTTGTCTTGTCTTGTCTTGTCTTGTCTTGTCTTGTCTTGTCTTGTCTTGTCTTGTCTTGTCTTGTCTTGTCTTGTCTTGTCTTGTCTTGTCTTGTCTTGTCTTGTCTTGTCTTGTCTTGTCTTGTCTTGTCTTGTCTTGTCTTGTCTTGTCTTGTCTTGTCATGTCATGTCGTATGTTGTGTTGTTTTGCCTTGTGTTGCTTTGTTTTGTCTTGTCTTGTCATGTCGTGTGTTGTGTTGTTTTGTCTTGTCTTGTTGTGTATTGTCATGTCTTATATTGTCTTGTCTTGTCTTGTCATGTCATGTCATGTCGTGTGTTGTGTTGTCTTGTCTTGTCTTGTTTTGTCTTGTCATGTCTTGTCTTGTCTTGTCTTGTCTTGTCATGTCGTGTGTTGTGTTGTTTTGTCTTGTCATGTCTTATATTGTCTTGTCTTGTCTTGTCTTGTGATGTCATGTCGTGTGTTGTGTTGTTTTGTATTGTATTGCCTTGTCTTGTCTTGTCTTGTCTTGTCTTGTCTTTTCTTGTCATGTTTTGTCATGTAATGTCATGTCATGTCGTGTGTTGTGTTGCTTTGTATTGTATTGCCTTGTCTTGTCTTGTCTTGTCTTGTCTTGTCTTGTCTTGTCTTGTCATGTCGTATGTTGTGTTGTTTTGTCTTGTCATGTCTTATATTGTCTTGTCTTGTCTTGTCTTGTCATGTCATGTCGTATGTTGTGTTGTTTTGCCTTGTGTTGCTTTGTCTTCTCTTGTCTTGTCATGTCGTGTGTTGTGTTGTTGTGTCTTGTCTTGTTGTGTATTGTCTTGTCTTGTCTTGTCTTGTCTTGTCTTGTCTTGTCTTGTCTTGTCTTGTCTTGTCTTGTCTTGTCTTGTCTTGTCTTGTCTTGTCTTGTCTTGTCTTGTCATGTCATGTCGTATGTTGTGTTGTTTTGCCTTGTGTAGCTTTGTCTTGTCTTGTCTTGTCATGTCGTGTGTTGTGTTGTTTTGTCTTGTCTTGTTGTGTATTGTCATGTCTTATATTGTCTTGTCTTGTCTTGTCATGTCATGTCATGTCGTGTGTTGTGTTGTCTTGTCTTGTCTTGTTTTGTCTTGTCATGTCGTGTCTTGTGTTGCTTTGTCTTGTCTTGTCTTGTCTTGTCTTGTCTTGTCTTGTCTTGTCTTGTCTTGTCTTGTCTTGTTTTGTCTTGTCTAGTCTTGTCTTGTCTTGTCTTGTCATCTCATGTCATCTCATACGTGTGTTGTGTTGTTTTGTCTTGTCTTATTTTGTCTTGTCATGTCATGTCGTGTCTTGTGTTGCTTTGTCTTGTCTTGTCTTGTCTTGTCTTGTCTTGTCTTGTCTTGTCTTGTTTTGTCTTGTCATGTCATGTCTTGTCTTGTCTTGTCTTGTCTTGTCGTGTGTTGTGTTGTTTTGTCTTGTCTTGTTGTGTATTGTCATGCCTTATATTGTCTTGTCTTGTCTTGTCATGTCATGTCATGTCGTGTGTTGTGTTGTGTTGTCTTGTCTTATATTGTCTTGTCTTGTCTTGTCATGTCATGTCGTATGTTGTGTTGTTTTGTCTTGTGCTGCTTTGTCCTGTCTTGTCTTGTCTTGTCTTGTCATGTCGTGTGTTGTGTTGTTTTGTCTTGTCTTGTTTTGTCTTGTCTTGTCTTGTCTTGTCTTGTCATGTCATGCCATGTCATACGTGTGTTGTGTTGTTTTGTCTTGTCTTATTTTGTCTTGTCATGTCTTATCTTGTCTTGTCTTGTCTTGTCTTCTATTGTCTTGTCTTTTCTTGTCTTGTCTTGTCTTGTCTTGTCGTGTCTTGTCTTGTCTTGTCTTGTCTTGTCTTGTCTTGTCCTGTCCTGTCTTGTCTTGTCTTGGCATGTCATGCCATGTCATGTCGTGTGTTGTGTTGTCTTGTCTTGTTTTGTCATGTCTTATCTTGTCTTGTCATGTCATGTCTTGTCTTGTCTTGTCTTGTCTTGTCTTGTCTTGTCTTGTCTTGTCTTGTCTTGTCTTGTCTTGTCTTGTCTTGTCTTGTCTTGTCTTGTCTTGTCTTGTCTTGTCATGTCATGTCGTATGTTGTGTTGTTTTGCCTTGTGTTGCTTTGTCTTGTCTTGTCTTGTCATGTCGTGTGTTGTGTTGTTTTGTCTTGTCTTGTTGTGTATTGTCATGTCTTATATTGTCTTGTCTTGTCTTGTCATGTCATGTCATGTCGTGTGTTGTGTTGTCTTGTCTTGTCTTGTTTTGTCTTGTCTTGTCATGTCTTGTCTTGTCTTGTATTGTCTTGTCATGCCTTACATTGTCTTGTCTTGTCTTGTCATGTCATGTCATGTCGTGTGTTGTGTTGTGTTGTCTTGTCTTATATTGTCTTGTCTTGTCTTGTCATGTCATGTCGTATGTTGTGTTGTTTTGTCTTGTGCTGCTTTGTCCTGTCTTGTCTTGTCCTGTCCTGTCTTGTCTTGTCTTGGCATGTCATGCCATGTCATGTCGTGTGTTGTGTTGTCTTGTCTTGTTTTGTCATGTCTTATCTTGTCTTGTCATGTCATGTCTTGTCTTGTCTTGTCTTGTCTTGTCTTGTCTTGTCATGTCTTGTCTTGTCTTGTCTTGTCTTGTCTTGTCTTGACTTGTCTTGTCTTGTCTTGTCTTGTCTTGTCTTGTCTTGTCTTGTCTTGTCATGTCATGTCGTATGTTGTGTTGTTTTGCCTTGTGTTGCTTTGTCTTGTCTTGTCTTGTCATGTCGTGTGTTGTGTTGTTTTGTCTTGTCTTGTTGTGTATTGTCATGTCTTATATTGTCTTGTCTTGTCTTGTCATGTCATGTCATGTCGTGTGTTGTGTTGTCTTGTCTTGTCTTGTTTTGTCTTGTCATGTCTTGTCTTGTCTTGTCTTGTCTTGTCATGTCGTGTGTTGTGTTGTTTTGTCTTGTCATGTCTTATATTGTCTTGTCTTGTCTTGTGATGTCATGTCGTGTGTTGTGTTGTTTTGTATTGTATTGCCTTGTCTTGTCTTGTCTTGTCTTGTCATGTCTTGTCGTGTCTTGTCTTGTCTTGTCATGTCATGTCTTGTCTTGTCTTGTCTTGTCTTGTCTTGTCTTGTCTTGTCTTGTCTTGTCTTGTCTTGTCTTGTCTTGTCTTGTCTTGTCTTGTCTTGTCTTGTCTTGTCTTGTCTTGTCTTGTCTTGTCTTGTCTTGTCTTGTCTTGTCTTGTCTTGTCTTGTCTTGTCTTGTCTTGTCTTGTCTTGTCTTGTCTTGTCTTGTCTTGTCTTGTCTTGTCTTGTCTTGTCTTGTCTTGTCTTGTCTTGTCTTGTCTTGTCTTGTCTTGTCTTGTCTTGTCTTGTCTTGTCTTGTCTTGTCTTGTCTTGTCTTGTCTTGTCTTGTCTTGTCTTGTCTTGTCTTGTCTTGTCTTGTCTTGTCTTGTCTTGTCTTGTCTTGTCTTGTCTTGTCTTGTCTTGTCTTGTCTTGTCTTGTCTTGTCTTGTCTTGTCTTGTCTTGTCTTGTCTTGTCTTGTCTTGTCTTGTCTTGTCTTGTCTTGTCTTGTCTTGTCTTGTCTTGTCTTGTCTTGTCTTGTCTTGTCTTGTCTTGTCTTGTCTTGTCTTGTCTTGTCTTGTCTTGTCATGTCATGTCGTATGTTGCGTTGTTTTGCCTTGTGTTGCTTTGTCTTGTCTTGTCTTGTCATGTCGTGTGTTGTGTTGTTTTGTCTTGTCTTGTTGTGTATTGTCATGTCTTATATTGTCTTGTCTTGTCTTGTCATGTCATGTCATGTCGTGTGTTGTGTTGTCTTGTCTTGTCTTGTTTTGTCTTGTCATGTCTTGTATTGTCTTGTCTTGTCTTGTCATGTCGTGTGTTGTGTTGTTTTGTCTTGTCATGTCTTATATTGTCTTGTCTTGTCTTGTGATGTCATGTCGTGTGTTGTGTTGTTTTGTATTGTATTGCCTTGTCTTGTCTTGTCTTGTCTTGTCTTGTCTTGTCTTGTCTTTTCTTGTCATGTTTTGTCATGTAATGTCATGTCATGTCGTGTGTTGTGTTGCTTTGTATTGTATTGCCTTGTCTTGTCTTGTCATGTCTTGTCTTGTCTTGTCTTGTCTTGTCTTGTCATGTCGTGTGTTGTGTTGTTTTGTCTTGTCATGTCTTATATTGTCTTGTCTTGTCTTGTCTTGTCATGTCATGTCGTATGTTGTGTTGTTTTGCCTTGTGTTGCTTTGTCTTGTCTTGTCTTGTCATGTCGTGTGTTGTGTTGCTTTGTCTTGTCTTGTTGTGTATTGTCTTGTCTTGTCTTGTCTTGTCTTGTCTTGTCTTGTCTTGTCTTGTCTTGTCTTGTCTTGTCTTGTCTTGTCTTGTCTTGTCTTGTCTTGTCTTGTCTTATTTTGTCTTGTCTTGTCTTGTCTTGTCTTGTCTTGTCTTGTCTTGTCTTGTCTTGTCTTGTCTTGTCTTGTCTTGTCTTGTCTTGTCTTGTCTTGTCTTGTCTTGTCTTGTCTTGTCTTGTCTTGTCTTGTCTTATTTTGTCTTGTCTTGTCTTGTCTTGTCTTGTCTTGTCTTGTCTTGTCTTGTCTTGTCTTGTCTTGTCTTGTCTTGTCTTGTCTTGTCTTGTCTTGTCTTGTCTTGTCTTGTCTTGTCTTGTCTTGTCTTGTCTTGTCTTGTCTTGTCTTGTCTTGTCTTGTCTTGTCTTGTCTTGTCTTGTCTTGTCTTGTCTTGTCTTGTCTTGTCTTGTCTTGTCTTGTCTTGTCTTGTCTTGTCTTGTCTTGTCTTGTCTTGTCTTGTCTTGTCTTGTCTTGTCTTATTTTGTCTTGTCTTGTCTTGTCTTGTCTTGTCTTTTCTTGTCATGTTTTGTCATGTAATGTCATGTCATGTCGTGTGTTGTGTTGTTTTGTCTTGTCGTGTCTTCTCCTTGTCTTGTCTTGTCATGTCGTGTGTTGTGTTGTTTTGTCTTGTCATGTCTTATATTGTCTTGTCTTGTCTTGTCTTGTGATGTCATGTCGTGTGTTGTGTTGTTTTGTATTGTATTGCCTTGTCTTGTCTTGTCTTGTTTTGTCTTGTCTTGTCATGTCATGTCATGTCATACGTGTGTTGTGTTGTTTTGTCTTGTCTTATTTTGTCTTGTCATGTCATGTCGTGTCTTGTGTTGCTTTGTCTTGTCTTGTCTTGTCTTGTCTTGTCTTGTCTTTTCTTGTCTTGTTTTGTCTTGTCATGTCATGTCTTATTTTGTCTTGTCTTGTCTTGTCGTGTGTTGTGTTGTTTTGTCTTGTCTTGTTGTGTATTGTCATGTCTTATATTGTCTTGTCTTGTCTTGTCATGTCATGTCGTATGTTGTGTTGTTTTGTCTTGTGCTGCTTTGTCCTGTCTTGTCTTGTCATGTCATGTTGTGTTGTTTTGTCTTGTGCTGCTTTGTCCTGTCTTGTCTTGTCTTGTCATATCGTGTGTTGTGTTGTTTTGTCTTGTCTTGTTTTGTCTTGTCTTTTCTTGTCTTGTCATGTCATGCCATGTCATACGTGTGTTGTGTTGTTTTGTCTTGTCTTATTTTGTCTTGTCATGTCTTATCTTGTGTTGTTTTGTATTGTATTGCCTTGTCTTGTCTTGTCTTGTTTTGTCTTGTCTTGTCTTTTCTTGTCTTGTTTTGTCTTGTCATGTCATGTCTTGTCTTGTCTTGTCTTGTCTTGTCGTGTGTTGTGCTGTTTTGTCTTGTCTTGTTGTGTATTGTCATGTCTTATATTGTCTTGTCTTGTCTTGTCATGTCATGTCGTATGTTGTGTTGTTTTGTCTTGTGCTGCTTTGTCCTGTCTTGTCTTGTCTTGTCATATCGTGTCTTGTCTTGTCTTGTCTTGTCTTGTCTTGACTTGTCTTGTCTTGTCTTGTCTTGTCTTGTCTTGTCTTGTCTTGTCTTGTCTTGTCTTGTCTTGTCTTGTCTTGTCTTGTCTTATTTTGTCTTGTCTTGTCTTGTCTTGTCTTGTCTTTTCTTGTCATGTTTTGTCATGTAATGTCATGTCATGTCGTGTGTTGTGTTGTTTTGTCTTGTCGTGTCTTCTCCTTGTCTTGTCTTGTCATGTCGTGTGTTGTGTTGTTTTGTATTGTCATGTCTTATATTGTCTTGTCTTGTCTTGTCTTGTGATGTCATGTCGTGTGTTGTGTTGTTTTGTATTGTATTGCCTTGTCTTGTCTTGTCTTGTTTTGTCTTGTCTTGTCATGTCATGTCATGTCATACGTGTGTTGTGTTGTTTTGTCTTGTCTTATTTTGTCTTGTCATGTCATGTCGTGTCTTGTGTTGCTTTGTCTTGTCTTGTCTTGTCTTGTCTTGTCTTGTCTTGTCTTGTCTTTTCTTGTCTTGTTTTGTCTTGTCATGTCATGTCTTGTTTTGTCTTGTCTTGTCTTGTCGTGTGTTGTGTTGTTTTGTCTTGTCTTGTTGTGTATTGTCATGTCTTATATTGTCTTGTCTTGTCTTGTCATGTCATGTCGTATGTTGTGTTGTTTTGTCTTGTGCTGCTTTGTCCTGTCTTGTCTTGTCATGTCATGTTGTGTTGTTTTGTCTTGTGCTGCTTTGTCCTGTCTTGTCTTGTCTTGTCATATCGTGTGTTGTGTTGTTTTGTCTTGTCTTGTTTTGTCTTGTCTTTTCTTGTCTTGTCATGTCATGCCATGTCATACGTGTGTTGTGTTGTTTTGTCTTGTCTTATTTTGTCTTGTCATGTCTTATCTTGTGTTGTTTTGTATTGTATTGCCTTGTCTTGTCTTGTCTTGTTTTGTCTTGTCTTGTCATGTCATGTCATGTCATACGTGTGTTGTGTTGTTTTGTCTTGTCTTATTTTGTCTTGTCATGTCATGTCGTGTCTTGTGTTGCTTTGTCTTGTCTTGTCTTGTCTTGTCTTGTCTTGTCTTGTCTTGTCTTTTCTTGTCTTGTTTTGTCTTGTCATGTCATGTCTTGTCTTGTCTTGTCTTGTCTTGTCGTGTGTTGTGCTGTTTTGTCTTGTCTTGTTGTGTATTGTCATGTCTTATATTGTCTTGTCTTGTCTTGTCATGTCATGTCGTATGTTGTGTTGTTTTGTCTTGTGCTGCTTTGTCCTGTCTTGTCTTGTCATGTCATGTTGTGTTGTTTTGTCTTGTGCTGCTTTGTCCTGTCTTGTCTTGCCTTGTCATATCGTGTGTTGTGTTGTTTTGTCTTGTCTTGTTTTGTCTTGTCTTGTCTTGTCTTGTCTTGTCATGTCATGCCATGTCATACGTGTGTTGAGTTGTTTTGTCTTGTCTTATTTTGTCTTGTCATGTCTTATCTTGTCTTGTCCTGTCTTGTCTTCTATTGTCTTGTCTTTTCTTGTCTTGTCTTGTCTTGTCTTGTCTTGTCGTGTCTTGTCTTGTCTTGTCTTGTCTTGTCTTGTCCTGTCCTGTCTTGTCTTGTCTTGGCATGTCATGCCATGTCATGTCGTGTGTTGTGTTGTCTTGTCTTGTTTTGTCATGTCTTATCTTGTCTTGTCATGTCATGTCTTGTCTTGTCTTGTCTTGTCTTGTCTTGTCTTGTCTTGTCTTGTCTTGTCATGTCTTGCCTTGTCTTGTCTTGTCTTGTCTTGTCTTGTCTTGTCTTGTCTTGTCTTGTCTTGTCTTGTCTTGTCTTGTCTTGTCTTGTCTTGTCTTGTCTTGTCTTGTCTTGTCTTGTCTTGTCTTGTCTTGTCTTGTCTTGTCTTGTCATGTCATGTCGTATGTTGTGTTGTTTTGTCTTGTGTTGCTTTGTCTTGTCTTGTCTTGTCATGTCGTGTGTTGTGTTGTTTTGTCTTGTTGTGTATTGTCATGTCTTATATTGTCTTGTCTTGTCATGTCATGTCATGTCGTGTGTTGTGTTGTCTTGTCTTGTTTTGTCTTGTCTTGTCATGTCATGTCATGTCATGTCTTGTCTTGTCTTGTCTTGTCTTGTCTTGTCTTGTCTTGTCTTGTCTTGTCTTGTCTTGTCTTGTCTTGTCTTGTCTTGTCTTGTCTTGTCTTGTCTTGTCTTGTCTTGTCTTGTCTTGTCTTGTCTTGTCTTGTCTTGTCTTGTCTTGTCTTGTCTTGTCTTGTCTTGTCTTGTCTTGGCTTGTCTTGTCTTGTCTTGTCTTGTCTTGTCTTGTCTTGTCTTGTCTTGTCTTGTCTTGTCTTGTCTTGTCTTGTCTTGTCTTGTCTTGTCTTGTCTTGTCTTGTCTTGTCTTGTCTTGTCTTGTCTTGTCTTGTCTTGTCTTGTCTTGTCATGTCATGTCGTATGTTGTGTTGTTTTGCCTTGTGTTGCTTTGTCTTGTCTTGTCTTGTCATGTCGTGTGTTGTGTTGTTTTGTCTTGTCTTGTTGTGTATTGTCATGTCTTATATTGTCTTGTCTTGTCTTGTCATGTCATGTCATGTCGTGTGTTGTGTTGTCTTGTCTTGTCTTGTTTTGTCTTGTCATGTCTTGTCTTGTCTTGTCTTGTCTTGTCATGTCGTGTGTTGTGTTGTTTTGTCTTGTCATGTCTTATATTGTCTTGTCTTGTCTTGTGATGTCATGTCGTGTGTTGTGTTGTTTTGTATTGTATTGCCTTGTCTTGTCTTGTCTTGTCTTGTCTTGTCTTGTCTTTTCTTGTCATGTTTTGTCATGTAATGTCATGTCATGTCGTGTGTTGTGTTGCTTTGTATTGTATTGCCTTGTCTTGTCTTGTCATGTCTTGTCTTGTCTTGTCTTGTCTTGTCATGTCGTGTGTTGTGTTGTTTTGTCTTGTCATGTCTTATATTGTCTTGTCTTGTCTTGTCTTGTCATGTCATGTCGTATCTTGTGTTGTTTTGCCTTGTGTTGCTTTGTCTTGTCTTGTCTTGTCATGTCGTGTGTTGTGTTGTTTTGTCTTGTCTTGTTGTGTATTGTCTTGTCTTGTCTTGTCTTGTCTTGTCTTGTCTTGTCTTGTCTTGTCTTGTCTTGTCTTGTCTTGTCTTGTCTTGTCTTGTCTTGTCTTGTCTTGTCTTGTCTTATTTTGTCTTGTCTTGTCTTGTCTTGTCTTGTCTTGTCTTGTCTTGTCTTGTGTTGTCTTGTCTTGTCTTGTCTTGTCTTGTCTTGTCTTGTCTTGTCTTGTCTTGTCTTGTCTTGTCTTGTCTTGTCTTGTCTTGTCTTGTCTTGTCTTGTCTTGTCTTGTCTTGTCTTGTCTTGTCTTGTCTTGTCTTGTCTTGTCTTGTCTTGTCTTGTCTTGTCTTGTCTTGTCTTGTCTTGTCTTGTCTTGTCTTGTCTTGTCTTGTCTTGTCTTGTCTTGTCTTGTCTTGTCTTGTCTTGTCTTGTCTTGTCTTGTCTTGTCTTGTCTTGTCTTGTCTTGTCTTGTCTTGTCTTGTCTTGTCTTGTCTTGTCTTGTCTTGTCTTGTCTTGTCTTGTCTTGTCTTGTCTTGTCTTGTCTTGTCTTGTCTTGTCTTGTCTTGTCTTGTCTTGTCTTGTCTTGTCTTGTCTTGTCTTGTCTTGTCTTGTCTTGTCTTGTCTTGTCTTGTCTTGTCTTGTCTTGTCTTGTCTTGTCTTGTCTTGTCTTGTCTTATTTTGTCTTGTCTTGTCTTGTCTTGTCTTGTCTTGTCTTGTCTTTTCTTGTCATGTTTTGTCATGTAATGTCATGTCATGTCGTGTGTTGTGTTGTTTTGTCTTGTCGTGTCTTCTCCTTGTCTTGTCTTGTCATGTCGTGTGTTGTGTTGTTTTGTCTTGTCATGTCTTATATTGTCTTGTCTTGTCTTGTCTTGTGATGTCATGTCGTGTGTTGTGTTGTTTTGTATTGTATTGCCTTGTCTTGTCTTGTCTTGTTTTGTCTTGTCTTGTCATGTCATGTCATGTCATACGTGTGTTGTGTTGTTTTGTCTTGTCTTATTTTGTCTTGTCATGTCATGTCGTGTCTTGTGTTGCTTTGTCTTGTCTTGTCTTGTCTTGTCTTGTCTTGTCTTGTCTTGTCTTTTCTTGTCTTGTTTTGTCTTGTCATGTCATGTCTTGTTTTGTCTTGTCTTGTCTTGTCGTGTGTTGTGTTGTTTTGTCTTGTCTTGTTGTGTATTGTCATGTCTTATATTGTCTTGTCTTGTCTTGTCATGTCATGTCGTATGTTGTGTTGTTTTGTCTTGTGCTGCTTTGTCCTGTCTTGTCTTGTCATGTCATGTTGTGTTGTTTTGTCTTGTGCTGTCTTGTCTTGTCATATAGTGTGTTGTGTTGTTTTGTCTTGTCTTGTTTTGTCTTGTCTTTTCTTGTCTTGTCATGTCATGCCATGTCATACGTGTGTTGTGTTGTTTTGTCTTGTCTTATTTTGTCTTGTCATGTCTTATCTTGTGTTGTTTTGTATTGTATTGCCTTGTCTTGTCTTGTCTTGTTTTGTCTTGTCTTGTCATGTCATGTCATGTCATACGTGTGTTGTGTTGTTTTGTCTTGTCTTATTTTGTCTTGTCATGTCATGTCGTGTCTTGTGTTGCTTTGTCTTGTCTTGTCTTTTCTTGTCTTGTTTTGTCTTGTCATGTCATGTCTTGTCTTGTCTTGTCTTGTCTTGTCGTGTGTTGTGCTGTTTTGTCTTGTCTTGTTGTGTATTGTCATGTCTTATATTGTCTTGTCTTGTCTTGTCATGTCATGTCGTATGTTGTGTTGTTTTGTCTTGTGCTGCTTTGTCCTGTCTTGTCTTGTCATGTCATGTTGTGTTGTTTTGTCTTGTGCTGCTTTGTCCTGTCTTGTCTTGCCTTGTCATATCGTGTGTTGTGTTGTTTTGTCTTGCCTTGTTTTGTCTTGTCTTGTCTTGTCTTGTCATGTCATGCCATGTCATACGTGTGTTGTGTTGTTTTGTCTTGTCTTGTCTTGTCTTGTCTTGTCTTGTCTTGTCTTGTCTTGTCTTGTCTTGTCTTGTCTTGTCTTGTCTTGTCTTGTCTTGTCTTGTCTTGTCTTGTCTTGTCTTGTCTTGTCTTGTCTTGTCTTGTCTTGTCTTGTCTTGTCTTGTCTTGTCTTGTCTTGTCTTGTCTTGTCTTGTCTTGTCTTGTCTTGTCTTGTCTTGTCTTGTCTTGTCTTGTCTTGTCTTGTCTTGTCTTGTCTTGTCTTGTCTTGTCTTGTCTTGTCTTGTCTTGTCTTGTCTTGTCTTGTCTTGTCTTGTCTTGTCTTGTCTTGTCTTGTCTTGTCTTGTCTTGTCTTGTCTTGTCTTGTCTTGTCTTGTCTTGTCTTGTCTTGTCTTGTCTTGTCTTGTCTTGTCTTGTCTTGTCTTGTCTTGTCTTGTCTTGTCTTGTCTTGTCTTGTCTTGTCTTGTCTTGTCTTGTCTTATTTTGTCTTGTCTTGTCTTGTCTTGTCTTGTCTTGTCTTGTCTTGTCTTGTCTTGTCTTGTCTTGTCTTGTCTTGTCTTGTCTTGTCTTGTCTTGTCTTGTCTTGTCTTGTCTTGTCTTGTCTTGTCTTGTCTTGTCTTGTCTTGTCTTGTCTTGTCTTGTCTTGTCTTGTCTTGTCTTGTCTTGTCTTGTCTTGTCTTGTCTTGTCTTTTCTTGTCATGTTTTGTCATGTAATGTCATGTCATGTCGTGTGTTGTGTTGTTTTGTCTTGTCATGTCTTATATTGTCTTGTCTTGTCTTGTCTTGTGATGTCATGTCGTGTGTTGTGTTCTTTTGTATTGTATTGCCTTGTCTTGTCTTGTCTTGTTTTGTCTTGTCTTGTCATGTCATGTCATGTGATACGTGTGTTGTGTTGTTTTGTCTTGTCTTATTTTGTCTTGTCATGTCATGTCGTGTCTTGTGTTGCTTTGTCTTGTCTTGTCTTGTCTTGTCTTGTCTTGTCTTGTCTTGTCTTGTCTTGTCTTTTCTTGTCTTGTTTTGTCTTGTCATGTCATGTCTTGTTTTGTCTTCTCTTGTCTTGTCGTGTGTTGTGTTGTTTTGTCTTGTCTTGTTGTGTATTGTCATGTCTTATATTGTCTTGTCTTGTCTTGTCATGTCATGTCGTATGTTGTGTTGTTTTGTCTTGTGCTGCTTTGTCCTGTCTTGTCTTGTCATGTCATGTTGTGTTGTTTTGTCTTGTGCTGCTTTGTCCTGTCTTGTCTTGTCTTGTCATATCGTGTGTTGTGTTGTTTTGTCTTGTCTTGTTTTGTCTTGTCTTTTCTTGTCTTGTCATGTCATGCCATGTCATACGTGTGTTGTGTTGTTTTGTCTTGTCTTATTTTGTCTTGTCATGTCTTATCTTGTGTTGTTTTGTATTGTATTGCCTTGTCTTGTCTTGTCTTGTTTTGTCTTGTCTTGTCATGTCATGTCATGTCATACGTGTGTTGTGTTGTTTTGTATTGTCTTATTTTGTCTTGTCATGTCATGTCGTGTCTTGTGTTGCTTTGTCTTGTCTTGTCTTGTCTTGTCTTGTCTTGTCTTGTCTTTTCTTGTCTTGTTTTGTCTTGTCATGTCATGTCTTGTCTTGTCTTGTCTTGTCTTGTCGTGTGTTGTGCTGTTTTGTCTTGTCTTGTTGTGTATTGTCATGTCTTATATTGTCTTGTCTTGTCTTGTCATGTCATGTCGTATGTTGTGTTGTTTTGTCTTGTGCTGCTTTGTCCTGTCTTGTCTTGTCATGTCATGTTGTGTTGTTTTGTCTTGTGCTGCTTTGTCCTGTCTTGTCTTGCCTTGTCATATCGTGTGTTGTGTTGTTTTGTCTTGTCTTGTTTTGTCTTGTCTTGTCTTGTCTTGTCATGTCATGCCATGTCATACGTGTGTTGTGTTGTTTTGTCTTGTCTTATTTTGTCTTGTCATGTCTTATCTTGTCTTGTCCTGTCTTGTCTTCTATTGTCTTGTCTTTTCTTGTCTTGTCTTGTCTTGTCTTGTCTTGTCGTGTCTTGTCTTGTCTTGTCTTGTCTTGTCCTGTCCTGTCTTGTCTTGTCTTGGCATGTCATGCCATGTCATGTCGTGTGTTGTGTTGTCTTGTCTTGTTTTGTCATGTCTTATCTTGTCTTGTCTTGTCTTGTCATGTCATGTCGTATGTTGTGTTGTTTTGTCTTGTGCTGCTTTGTCCTGTCTTGTCTTGTCATGTCATGTTGTGTTGTTTTGTCTTGTGCTGCTTTGTCCTGTCTTGTCTTGCCTTGTCATATCGTGTGTTGTGTTGTTTTGTCTTGTCTTGTTTTGTCTTGTCTTTTCTTGTCTTGTCATGTCATGCCATGTCATACGTGTGTTGTGTTGTTTTGTCTTGTCTTATTTTGTCTTGTCATGTCTTATCTTGTGTTGTTTTGTATTGTATTGCCTTGTCTTGTCTTGTCTTGTTTTGTCTTGTCTTGTCATGTCATGTCATGTCATACGTGTGTTGTGTTGTTTTGTCTTGTCTTATTTTGTCTTGTCATGTCATGTCGTGTCTTGTGTTGCTTTGTCTTGTCTTGTCTTGTCTTGTCTTGTCTTGTCTTGTCTTGTCTTTTCTTGTCTTGTTTTGTCTTGTCATGTCATGTCTTGTCTTGTCTTGTCTTGTCTTGTCGTGTGTTGTGCTGTTTTGTCTTGTCTTGTTGTGTATTGTCATGTCTTATATTGTCATGTCTTGTCTTGTCATGTCATGTCGTATGTTGTGTTGTTTTGTCTTGTGCTGCTTTGTCCTGTCTTGTCTTGTCATGTCATGTTGTGTTGTTTTGTCTTGTGCTGCTTTGTCCTGTCTTGTCTTGCCTTGTCATATCGTGTGTTGTGTTGTTTTGTCTTGCCTTGTTTTGTCTTGTCTTGTCTTGTCTTGTCATGTCATGCCATGTCATACGTGTGTTGTGTTGTTTTGTCTTGTCTTGTCTTGTCTTGTCTTGTCTTGTCTTGTCTTGTCTTGTCTTGTCTTGTCTTGTCTTGTCTTGTCTTGTCTTGTCTTGTCTTGTCTTGTCTTGTCTTGTCTTGTCTTGTCTTGTCTTGTCTTGTCTTGTCTTGTCTTGTCTTGTCTTGTCTTGTCTTGTCTTGTCTTGTCTTGTCTTGTCTTGTCTTGTCTTGTCTTGTCTTGTCTTGTCTTGTCTTGTCTTATTTTGTCTTGTCTTGTCTTGTCTTGTCTTGTCTTGTCTTGTCTTGTCTTGTCTTGTCTTGTCTTGTCTTGTCTTGTCTTGTCTTGTCTTGTCTTGTCTTGTCTTGTCTTGTCTTGTCTTGTCTTGTCTTGTCTTGTCTTGTCTTGTCTTGTCTTGTCTTGTCTTGTCTTGTCTTGTCTTGTCTTGTCTTGTCTTGTCTTGTCTTGTCTTGTCTTGTCTTGTCTTGTCTTGTCTTGTCTTGTCTTGTCTTGTCTTGTCTTGTCTTGTCTTGTCTTGTCTTGTCTTGTCTTGTCTTGTCTTGTCTTGTCTTGTCTTGTCTTGTCTTGTCTTGTCTTGTCTTGTCTTGTCTTGTCTTGTCTTGTCTTGTCTTGTCTTGTCTTATTTTGTCTTGTCTTGTCTTGTCTTGTCTTGTCTTTTCTTGTCATGTTTTGTCATGTAATGTCATGTCATGTCGTGTGTTGTGTTGTTTTGTCTTGTCATGTCTTATATTGTCTTGTCTTGTCTTGTCTTGTGATGTCATGTCGTGTGTTGTGTTGTTTTGTATTGTATTGCCTTGTCTTGTCTTGTCTTGTTTTGTCTTGTCTTGTCATGTCATGTCATGTCATACGTGTGTTGTGTTGTTTTGTCTTGTCTTATTTTGTCTTGTCATGTCATGTCGTGTCTTGTGTTGCTTTGTCTTGTCTTGTCTTGTCTTGTCTTGTCTTGTCTTGTCTTGTCTTGTCTTGTCTTGTCTTGTCTTTTCTTGTCTTGTTTTGTCTTGTCATGTCATGTCTTGTTTTGTCTTGTCTTGTCTTGTCGTGTGTTGTGTTGTTTTGTCTTGTCTTGTTGTGTATTGTCATGTCTTATATTGTCTTGTCTTGTCTAGTCATGTCATGTCGTATGTTGTGTTGTTTTGTCTTGTGCTGCTTTGTCCTGTCTTGTCTTGTCATGTCATGTTGTGTTGTTTTGTCTTGTGCTGCTTTGTCCTGTCTTGTCTTGTCTTGTCATATCGTGTGTTGTGTTGTTTTGTCTTGTCTTGTTTTGTCTTGTCTTTTCTTGTCTTGTCATGTCATGCCATGTCATACGTGTGTTGTGTTGTTTTGTCTTGTCTTATTTTGTCTTGTCATGTCTTATCTTGTGTTGTTTTGTATTGTATTGCCTTGTCTTGTCTTGTCTTGTTTTGTCTTGTCTTGTCATGTCATGTCATACGTGTGTTGTGTTGTTTTGTCTTGTCTTATTTTGTCTTGTCATGTCATGTCGTGTCTTGTGTTGCTTTGTCTTGTCTTGTCTTGTCTTGTCTTGTCTTGTCTTGTCTTTTCTTGTCTTGTTTTGTCTTGTCATGTCATGTCTTGTCTTGTCTTGTCTTGCCTTGCCGTGTGTTGTGCTGTTTTGTCTTGTCTTGTTGTGTATTGTCATGTCTTATATTGTCTTGTCTTGTCTTGTCATGTCATGTCGTATGTTGTGTTGTTTTGTCTTGTGCTGCTTTGTCCTGTCTTGTCTTGTCATGTCATGTTGTGTTGTTTTGTCTTGTGCTGCTTTGTCCTGTCTTGTCTTGCCTTGTCATATCGTGTGTTGTGTTGTTTTGTCTTGTCTTGTTTTGTCTTGTCTTGTCTTGTCTTGTCATGTCATGCCATGTCATACGTGTGTTGTGTTGTTTTGTCTTGTCTTATTTTGTCTTGTCATGTCTTATCTTGTCTTGTCCTGTCTTGTCTTCTATTGTCTTGTCTTTTCTTGTCTTGTCTTGTCTTGTCTTGTCTTGTCGTGTCTTGTCTTGTCTTGTCTTGTCTTGTCCTGTCCTGTCTTGTCTTGTCTTGGCATGTCATGCCATGTCATGTCGTGTGTTGTGTTGTCTTGTCTTGTTTTGTCATGTCTTATCTTGTCTTGTCATGTCATGTCTTGTCTTGTCTTGTCTTGTCTTGTCTTGTCTTGTCTTGTCTTGTCTTGTCTTGTCTTGTCATGTCTTGTCTTGTCTTGTCTTGTCTTGTCTTGTCTTGTCTTGTCTTGTCTTGTCTTGTCTTGTCTTGTCTTGTCTTGTCTTGTCTTGTCTTGTCTTGTCTTGTCTTGTCTTGTCTTGTCTTGTCTTGTCTTGTCTTGTCTTGTCATGTCATGTCGTATGTTGTGTTGTTTTGTCTTGTGTTGCTTTGTCTTGTCTTGTCTTGTCATGTCGTGTGTTGTGTTGTTTTGTCTTGTCTTGTTGTGTATTGTCATGTCTTATATTGTCTTGTCTTGTCATGTCATGTCATGTCGTGTGTTGTGTTGTCTTGTCTTGTTTTGTCTTGTCTTGTCATGTCATGTCATGTCTTGTCTTGTCTTGTTTTGTCTTGTCTTGTCTTGTCTTGTCTTGTCTTGTCTTGTCTTGTCTTGTCTTATCTTGTCTTGTCTTGTCTTGTCTTGTCTTGTCTTGTCTTGTCTTGCCTTATCTTGCCTTGTCCTGTCCTGTCCTGTCTTGTCTTGTCCTGTCCTGTCCTGTCTTGTCTTGTCATGTCATGTCATGTCATGTCGTGTGTTGTGTTGTCTTGTCTTGTCTTGTCATGTCATGTCTTGTCTTGTCTTGTCTTGTCTTGTTTTGTCTTGTCATGTCTTGTCTTGTCTTGTCTTGTCATGTCTTGTCTTGTTTTGTCTTGTCATGTCATGTCTTGTCTTGTCTTGTCTTGTCTTGTCTTGTCATGTGTTGTGTTGTTTTGTCTTGTCTTGTTGTGTATTGTCATGTCTTATATTGTCTTGTCTTGTCTTGTCATGTCATGTCGTGTGTTGTGTTGTGTTGTCTTGTCTTATATTGTCTTGTCTTGTCTTGTCTTGTCATGTCATGTCATGTCATGTCGTGTGTTGTGTTGTTTTGCCTTGTCTTGTCTTCTCCTTGTCTTGTCATGTCTTGTCTTGTCATGTCATGTCTTGTCTTGTCTTGTCTTGTCTTGTCATGTGTTGTGTTGTTTTGTCTTGTCTTGTTGTGTATTGTCATGTCTTATATTGTCTTGTCTTGTCTTGTCATGTCATGTCATGTCGTGTGTTGTGTTGTGTTGTCTTGTCTTATATTGTCTTGTCTTGTCTTGTCATGTCATGTCATGTCATGTCGTGTGTTGTGTTGTTTTGCCTTGTCTTGTCTTCTCCTTGTCTTGTCATGTCTTGTCGTGTCTTGTCTTGTCTTGTCTTGTCTTGTCTTGTCTTGTCTTGTCTTGTCTTGTCTTGTCTTGTCTTGTCTTGTCTTGTCTTGTCTTGTCTTGTCTTGTCTTGTCTTGTCTTGTCTTGTCTTGTCTTGTCTTGTCTTGTCTTGTCTTGTCTTGTCTTGTCTTGTCTTGTCTTGTCTTGTCTTGTCTTGTCTTGTCTTGTCTTGTCTTGTCTTGTCTTGTCTTGTCTTGTCTTGTCTTGTCTTGTCTTGTCTTGTCTTGTCTTGTCTTGTCTTGTCTTGTCTTGTCTTGTCTTGTCTTGTCTTGTCTTGTCTTGTCTCGTCTTGTCTTGTCTTGTCTTGTCTTGTCTTGTCTTGTCTTGTCTTGTCTTGTCTTGTCTTGTCTTGTCTTGTCTTGTCTTGTCTTGTCTTGTCTTGTCTTGTCTTGTCTTGTCTTGTCTTGTCTTGTCTTGTCTTGTCTTGTCTTGTCTTGCCTTGTCTTGTCTTGTCTTGTCTTGTCTTGTCTTGTCTTGTCTTGTCATGTCTTGTCTTGTCTTGTCTTGTCTTGTCTTGTCTTGACTTGTCTTGTCTTGTCTTGTCTTGTCTTGTCTTGTCTTGTCTTGTCTTGTCTTGTCTTGTCTTGTCTTGTCTTGTCTTGTCTTGTCTTGTCTTGTCTTGTCTTGTCTTGTCTTATTTTCTCTTATTTTCTCTTGTCTTGTCTTGTCTTGTCTTGTCTTGTCTTGTCATGTTTTGTCATGTAATGTCATGTCGTGTGTTGTGTTGTTTTGTCTTGTCGTGTCTTCTCCTTGTCTTGTCTTGTCATGTCGTGTGTTGTGTTGTTTTGTCTTGTCATGTCTTATATCGTCTTGACTTGTCTTGTCTTGTGATGTCATGTCGTGTGTTGTGTTGTGTTGTTTTGTCTTGTATTGTCTTGTCTTGTCTTGTCTTGTTTTGTCTTGTCTAGTCTTGTCTTGTCTTGTCTTGTCATGTCATGTCATGTCATGTCATACGTGTGTTGTGTTGTTTTGTCTTGTCTTATTTTGTCTTGTCATGTCATGTCGTGTCTTGTGTTGCTTTGTCTTGTCTTGTCTTGTCTTGTCTTGTCTTGTCTTGTCTTGTCTTGTCTTGTCTTGTCTTGTCATGTCATGTCTTGTCTTGTCGCGTCTTGTCTTGTCGTGTGTTGTGTTGTTTTGTCTTGTCTTGTTGTGTATTGTCATGTCTTATATTGTCTTGTCTTGTCTTGTCATGTCATGTCATGTCGTGTGTTGTGTTGTGTTGTCTTGTCTTATATTGTCTTGTCTTGTCTTGTCATGTCATGTCGTATGTTGTGTTGTTTTGTCTTGTGCTGCTTTGTCCTGTCTTGTCTTGTCTTGTCTTGTCATGTCGTGTGTTGTTTTGTCTTGTCTTGTCGTGTATTGTCGTGTCTTATATTGTCTTGTCTTGTCTTGTCATGTCATGTCATGTCGTGTGTTGTGTTGTGTTGTCTTGTCTTATATTGTCTTGTCTTGTCTTGTCATGTCATGTCATGTCATGTCGTGTCATGTCGTGTGTTGTGTTGTTTTGTCTTGTCTTGTCTTCTCCTTGTCTTGTCTAGTCTTGTCTTGTCTTGTCTTGTCTTGTCTTGCTTTGTCTTGTCTTGTCATGTCATGTGTTGCGTTGTGTTGTTTTGTCTTGTCTTGTCATGTCATGTCATGTCGTGTCTTGTCTTGTGTTGCTTTGTCTTGTCTTGTCATGTCGTGTGTTGTGTTGTTTTGTCTTGTCTTGTTGTGTATTGTCATGTCTTATATTGTCTTGTCTTGTCTTGTCATGTCATGTCATGTCATGTCGTGTGTTGTGTTGTTTAGTGTTGTTATTTCTTGTCATGTCTTGTCTTGTCTTGTCTTGTCTTGTCTTGTCTTGTCTTGTCTTGTCTTGTCTTGTCTTGTCTTGTCTTGTCTTGTCTTGTCTTGTCTTGTCTTGTCTTGTCTTGTCTTGTCTTGTCTTGTCTTGTCTTGTCTTGTCTTGTCTTGTCTTGTCTTGTCTTGTCTTGTCTTGTCTTGTCTTGTCTTGTCTTGTCTTATTTTGTCTTGTCTTGTCTTGTCTTGTCTTGTCTTGTCTTGTCTTGTCTTGTCTTGTCTTGTCTTATCTTGTCTTGTCTTGTCTTGTCGTATTTTGTCTTGTCTTGTCTTGTCTTATTTTGTCTTGTCTTGTCTTGTCTTGTCTTGTCATGTTTTGTCATGTAATGTCATGTCCTGTGTTGTGTTGTTTTGTCTTGTCGTGTCTTCTCCTTGTCTTGTCTTGTCATGTCGTGTGTTGTGTTGTTTTGTCTTGTCATGTCTTATATTGTCTTGTCTTGTCTTGTCTTGTGATGTCATGTCGTGTGTTGTGTTGTTTTGTCTTGTTTTGTCTTGTCTAGTCTTGTCTTGTCTTGTCATGTCATGTCATGTCATACGTGTGTTGTGTTGTTTTGTCTTGTCTTATTTTGTCTTGTCATGTCTTATCTTGTCTCGTCTTGTCTTGTCTTGTATTGTCTTGTCTTTTCTTGTCTTGTCTTGTCTTGTCTTGTCGTGTCTTGTCTTGTCTTGTCTTGTCTTATCTTGTCCTGTCCTGTCCTGTCATGTCGTGTGTTGTGTTGTTTTGTCTTGTCTTGTTGTGTATTGTCATGTCTTATATTGTCTTGTCTTGTCATGTCATGTCATGTCATGTCGTGTGTTGTGTTGTTTAGTGTTGTTTTTTTCTTGTCATGTCTTGTCTTGTCTTGTCTTGTCTTGTCTTGTCTTGTCTTGTCATGTCTTATATTGTCTTGTCTTGTGTTGTGATGTCATGTCGTGTGTTGTGTTGTTTTGTCTTGTCTTGTCTTGTCTTGTCTTGTCTTGTCTTGTCCTGTCCTGTCCTGTCGTGTGTTGTGTTGTTTTGTCTTGTCTTGTCATGTCATGTCATGTCGTGTCTTGTGTTGCTTTGTCTTGTCTTGTCTTGTCTTGTCTTGTTTTGTCTTGTCTAGTCTTGTCTTGTCTTGTCATGCCATGTCATGTCATACGTGTGTTGTGTTGTTTTGTCTTGTCTTGTTGTGTATTGTCATGTCTTATATTGTCTTGTCTTGTCTTGTCTTGTGATGTCATGTCGTGTGTTGTGTTGTTTTGTCTTGTATTGTCTTGTCTTGTCTTGTTTTGTCTTGTCTTGTCTTGTCTTGTCTTGTCTTGTCTTGTCTTGTCTTGTCTTGTCTTGTCTTGTCTTGTCTTGTCTTGTCTTGTCTTGTCTTGTCTTGTCTTGTCTTGTCTTGTCTTATTTTGTCTTGTCTTGTCTTGTCTTGTCTTGTCTTGTCTTGTCTTGTCTTGTCTTGTCTTGTCTTGTTTTGTCTTGTCTTGTCATGTCATGTCATGTCATACGTGTGTTGTGTTGTTTTGTATTGTCTTATTTTGTCTTGTCATGTCATGTCGTGTCTTGTGTTGCTTTGTCTTGTCTTGTCTTGTCTTGTCTTGTCTTCTCTTGTCTTTTCTTGTCTTGTTTTGTCTTGTCATGTCATGTCTTGTCTTGTCTTGTCTTGTCTTGTCGTGTGTTGTGCTGTTTTGTCTTGTCTTGTTGTGTATTGTCATGTCTTATATTGTCTTGTCTTGTCTTGTCATGTCATGTCGTATGTTGTGTTGTTTTGTCTTGTGCTGCTTTGTCCTGTCTTGTCTTGTCATGTCATGTTGTGTTGTTTTGTCTTGTGCTGCTTTGTCCTGTCTTGTCTTGTCTTGTCATATCGTGTGTTGTGTTGTTTTGTCTTGTCTTGTTTTGTCTTGTCTTTTCTTGTCTTGTCATGTCATGCCATGTCATACGTGTGTTGTGTTGTTTTGTCTTGTCTTATTTTGTCTTGTCATGTCTTATCTTGTGTTGTTTTGTATTGTATTGCCTTGTCTTGTCTTGTCTTGTTTTGTCTTGTCTTGTCATGTCATGTCATGTCATACGTGTGTTGTGTTGTTTTGTATTGTCTTATTTTGTCTTGTCATGTCATGTCGTGTCTTGTGTTGCTTTGTCTTGTCTTGTCTTGTCTTGTCTTGTCTTGTCTTGTCTTTTCTTGTCTTGTTTTGTCTTGTCATGTCATGTCTTGTCTTGTCTTGTCTTGTCTTGTCGTGTGTTGTGCTGTTTTGTCTTGTCTTGTTGTGTATTGTCATGTCTTATATTGTCTTGTCTTGTCTTGTCATGTCATGTCGTATGTTGTGTTGTTTTGTCTTGTGCTGCTTTGTCCTGTCTTGTCTTGTCATGTCATGTTGTGTTGTTTTGTCTTGTGCTGCTTTGTCCTGTCTTGTCTTGCCTTGTCATATCGTGTGTTGTGTTGTTTTGTCTTGTCTTGTTTTGTCTTGTCTTGTCTTGTCTTGTCATGTCATGCCATGTCATACGTGTGTTGTGTTGTTTTGTCTTGTCTTATTTTGTCTTGTCATGTCTTATCTTGTCTTGTCCTGTCTTGTCTTCTATTGTCTTGTCTTTTCTTGTCTTGTCTTGTCTTGTCTTGTCTTGTCGTGTCTTGTCTTGTCTTGTCTTGTCTTGTCCTGTCCTGTCTTGTCTTGTCTTGGCATGTCATGCCATGTCATGTCGTGTGTTGTGTTGTCTTGTCTTGTTTTGTCATGTCTTATCTTGTCTTGTCTTGTCTTGTCATGTCATGTCGTATGTTGTGTTGTTTTGTCTTGTGCTGCTTTGTCCTGTCTTGTCTTGTCATGTCATGTTGTGTTGTTTTGTCTTGTGCTGCTTTGTCCTGTCTTGTCTTGCCTTGTCATATCGTGTGTTGTGTTGTTTTGTCTTGTCTTGTTTTGTCTTGTCTTTTCTTGTCTTGTCATGTCATGCCATGTCATACGTGTGTTGTGTTGTTTTGTCTTGTCTTATTTTGTCTTGTCATGTCTTATCTTGTGTTGTTTTGTATTGTATTGCCTTGTCTTGTCTTGTCTTGTTTTGTCTTGTCTTGTCATGTCATGTCATGTCATACGTGTGTTGTGTTGTTTTGTCTTGTCTTATTTTGTCTTGTCATGTCATGTCGTGTCTTGTGTTGCTTTGTCTTGTCTTGTCTTGTCTTGTCTTGTCTTGTCTTGTCTTGTCTTGTCTTGTCTTGTCTTGTCTTTTCTTGTCTTGTTTTGTCTTGTCATGTCATGTCTTGTCTTGTCTTGTCTTGTCTTGTCGTGTGTTGTGCTGTTTTGTCTTGTCTTGTTGTGTATTGTCATGTCTTATATTGTCTTGTCTTGTCTTGTCATGTCATGTCGTATGTTGTGTTGTTTTGTCTTGTGCTGCTTTGTCCTGTCTTGTCTTGTCATGTCATGTTGTGTTGTTTTGTCTTGTGCTGCTTTGTCCTGTCTTGTCTTGCCTTGTCATATCGTGTGTTGTGTTGTTTTGTCTTGCCTTGTTTTGTCTTGTCTTGTCTTGTCTTGTCATGTCATGCCATGTCATACGTGTGTTGTGTTGTTTTGTCTTGTCTTGTCTTGTCTTGTCTTGTCTTGTCTTGTCTTGTCTTGTCTTGTCTTGTCTTGTCTTGTCTTGTCTTGTCTTGTCTTGTCTTGTCTTGTCTTGTCTTGTCTTGTCTTGTCTTGTCTTGTCTTGTCTTGTCTTGTCTTGTCTTGTCTTGTCTTGTCTTGTCTTGTCTTGTCTTGTCTTGTCTTGTCTTGTCTTGTCTTGTCTTGTCTTGTCTTGTCTTGTCTTGTCTTGTCTTGTCTTGTCTTGTCTTGTCTTGTCTTGTCTTATTTTGTCTTGTCTTGTCTTGTCTTGTCTTGTCTTGTCTTGTCTTGTCTTGTCTTATTTTGTCTTGTCTTGTCTTGTCTTGTCTTGTCTTGTCTTGTCTTGTCTTGTCTTGTCTTGTCTTGTCTTGTCTTGTCTTGTCTTGTCTTGTCTTGTCTTGTCTTGTCTTGTCTTGTCTTGTCTTGTCTTGTCTTGTCTTGTCTTGTCTTGTCTTGTCTTGTCTTGTCTTGTCTTGTCTTGTCTTGTCTTGTCTTGTCTTGTCTTGTCTTGTCTTGTCTTGTCTTGTCTTGTCTTGTCATGTCATGTCATGTCATACGTGTGTTGTGTTGTTTTGTCTTGTCTTATTTTGTCTTGTCATGTCATGTCGTGTCTTGTGTTGCTTTGTCTTGTCTTGTCTTGTCTTGTCTTGTCTTGTCTTGTCTTGTCTTGTCTTGTCTTGTCTTGTCTTTTCTTGTCTTGTCTTGTCTTGTCTTGTCTTGTCTTGTCTTGTCTTGTCTTGTCTTGTCTTATTTTGTCTTGTCTTGTCTTGTCTTGTCTTGTCTTGTCTTGTCTTGTCTTGTCTTGTCTTGTCTTATCTTGTCTTGTCTTGTCTTGTCGTATTTTGTCTTGTCTTGTCTTGTCTTATTTTGTCTTGTCTTGTCTTGTCTTGTCTTGTCATGTTTTGTCATGTAATGTCATGTCCTGTGTTGTGTTGTTTTGTCTTGTCGTGTCTTCTCCTTGTCTTGTCTTGTCATGTCGTGTGTTGTGTTGTTTTGTCTTGTCATGTCTTATATTGTCTTGTCTTGTCTTGTCTTGTGATGTCATGTCGTGTGTTGTGTTGTTTTGTCTTGTTTTGTCTTGTCTAGTCTTGTCTTGTCTTGTCATGTCATGTCATGTCATACGTGTGTTGTGTTGTTTTGTCTTGTCTTATTTTGTCTTGTCATGTCTTATCTTGTCTCGTCTTGTCTTGTCTTGTATTGTCTTGTCTTTTCTTGTCTTGTCTTGTCTTGTCTTGTCGTGTCTTGTCTTGTCTTGTCTTGTCTTATCTTGTCCTGTCCTGTCCTGTCATGTCGTGTGTTGTGTTGTTTTGTCTTGTCTTGTTGTGTATTGTCATGTCTTATATTGTCTTGTCTTGTCATGTCATGTCATGTCATGTCGTGTGTTGTGTTGTTTAGTGTTGTTTTTTTCTTGTCATGTCTTGTCTTGTCTTGTCTTGTCTTGTCTTGTCTTGTCTTGTCATGTCTTATATTGTCTTGTCTTGTGTTGTGATGTCATGTCGTGTGTTGTGTTGTTTTGTCTTGTCTTGTCTTGTCTTGTCTTGTCTTGTCTTGTCCTGTCCTGTCCTGTCGTGTGTTGTGTTGTTTTGTCTTGTCTTGTCATGTCATGTCATGTCGTGTCTTGTGTTGCTTTGTCTTGTCTTGTCTTGTCTTGTCTTGTTTTGTCTTGTCTAGTCTTGTCTTGTCTTGTCATGCCATGTCATGTCATACGTGTGTTGTGTTGTTTTGTCTTGTCTTGTTGTGTATTGTCATGTCTTATATTGTCTTGTCTTGTCTTGTCTTGTGATGTCATGTCGTGTGTTGTGTTGTTTTGTCTTGTATTGTCTTGTCTTGTCTTGTTTTGTCTTGTCTTGTCTTGTCTTGTCTTGTCTTGTCTTGTCTTGTCTTGTCTTGTCTTGTCTTGTCTTGTCTTGTCTTGTCTTGTCTTGTCTTGTCTTGTCTTGTCTTGTCTTATTTTGTCTTGTCTTGTCTTGTCTTGTCTTGTCTTGTCTTGTCTTGTCTTGTCTTGTCTTGTCTTGTCTTGTTTTGTCTTGTCTTGTCATGTCATGTCATGTCATACGTGTGTTGTGTTGTTTTGTATTGTCTTATTTTGTCTTGTCATGTCATGTCGTGTCTTGTGTTGCTTTGTCTTGTCTTGTCTTGTCTTGTCTTGTCTTCTCTTGTCTTTTCTTGTCTTGTTTTGTCTTGTCATGTCATGTCTTGTCTTGTATTGTCTTGTCTTGTCGTGTGTTGTGCTGTTTTGTCTTGTCTTGTTGTGTATTGTCATGTCTTATATTGTCTTGTCTTGTCTTGTCATGTCATGTCGTATGTTGTGTTGTTTTGTCTTGTGCTGCTTTGTCCTGTCTTGTCTTGTCATGTCATGTTGTGTTGTTTTGTCTTGTGCTGCTTTGTCCTGTCTTGTCTTGTCTTGTCATATCGTGTGTTGTGTTGTTTTGTCTTGTCTTGTTTTGTCTTGTCTTTTCTTGTCTTGTCATGTCATGCCATGTCATACGTGTGTTGTGTTGTTTTGTCTTGTCTTATTTTGTCTTGTCATGTCTTATCTTGTGTTGTTTTGTATTGTATTGCCTTGTCTTGTCTTGTCTTGTTTTGTCTTGTCTTGTCATGTCATGTCATGTCATACGTGTGTTGTGTTGTTTTGTATTGTCTTATTTTGTCTTGTCATGTCATGTCGTGTCTTGTGTTGCTTTGTCTTGTCTTGTCTTGTCTTGTCTTGTCTTGTCTTGTCTTTTCTTGTCTTGTTTTGTCTTGTCATGTCATGTCTTGTCTTGTCTTGTCTTGTCTTGTCGTGTGTTGTGCTGTTTTGTCTTGTCTTGTTGTGTATTGTCATGTCTTATATTGTCTTGTCTTGTCTTGTCATGTCATGTCGTATGTTGTGTTGTTTTGTCTTGTGCTGCTTTGTCCTGTCTTGTCTTGTCATGTCATGTTGTGTTGTTTTGTCTTGTGCTGCTTTGTCCTGTCTTGTCTTGCCTTGTCATATCGTGTGTTGTGTTGTTTTGTCTTGTCTTGTTTTGTCTTGTCTTGTCTTGTCTTGTCATGTCATGCCATGTCATACGTGTGTTGTGTTGTTTTGTCTTGTCTTATTTTGTCTTGTCATGTCTTATCTTGTCTTGTCCTGTCTTGTCTTCTATTGTCTTGTCTTTTCTTGTCTTGTCTTGTCTTGTCTTGTCTTGTCGTGTCTTGTCTTGTCTTGTCTTGTCTTGTCCTGTCCTGTCTTGTCTTGTCTTGGCATGTCATGCCATGTCATGTCGTGTGTTGTGTTGTCTTGTCTTGTTTTGTCATGTCTTATCTTGTCTTGTCTTGTCTTGTCATGTCATGTCGTATGTTGTGTTGTTTTGTCTTGTGCTGCTTTGTCCTGTCTTGTCTTGTCATGTCATGTTGTGTTGTTTTGTCTTGTGCTGCTTTGTCCTGTCTTGTCTTGCCTTGTCATATCGTGTGTTGTGTTGTTTTGTCTTGTCTTGTTTTGTCTTGTCTTTTCTTGTCTTGTCATGTCATGCCATGTCATACGTGTGTTGTGTTGTTTTGTCTTGTCTTATTTTGTCTTGTCATGTCTTATCTTGTGTTGTTTTGTATTGTATTGCCTTGTCTTGTCTTGTCTTGTTTTGTCTTGTCTTGTCATGTCATGTCATGTCATACGTGTGTTGTGTTGTTTTGTCTTGTCTTATTTTGTCTTGTCATGTCATGTCGTGTCTTGTGTTGCTTTGTCTTGTCTTGTCTTGTCTTGTCTTGTCTTGTCTTGTCTTGTCTTGTCTTGTCTTGTCTTGTCTTTTCTTGTCTTGTTTTGTCTTGTCATGTCATGTCTTGTCTTGTCTTGTCTTGTCTTGTCGTGTGTTGTGCTGTTTTGTCTTGTCTTGTTGTGTATTGTCATGTCTTATATTGTCTTGTCTTGTCTTGTCATGTCATGTCGTATGTTGTGTTGTTTTGTCTTGTGCTGCTTTGTCCTGTCTTGTCTTGTCATGTCATGTTGTGTTGTTTTGTCTTGTGCTGCTTTGTCCTGTCTTGTCTTGCCTTGTCATATCGTGTGTTGTGTTGTTTTGTCTTGCCTTGTTTTGTCTTGTCTTGTCTTGTCTTGTCATGTCATGCCATGTCATACGTGTGTTGTGTTGTTTTGTCTTGTCTTGTCTTGTCTTGTCTTGTCTTGTCTTGTCTTGTCTTGTCTTGTCTTGTCTTGTCTTGTCTTGTCTTGTCTTGTCTTGTCTTGTCTTGTCTTGTCTTGTCTTGTCTTGTCTTGTCTTGTCTTGTCTTGTCTTGTCTTGTCTTGTCTTGTCTTGTCTTGTCTTGTCTTGTCTTGTCTTGTCTTGTCTTGTCTTGTCTTGTCTTGTCTTGTCTTGTCTTGTCTTGTCTTGTCTTGTCTTGTCTTGTCTTGTCTTGTCTTATTTTGTCTTGTCTTGTCTTGTCTTGTCTTGTCTTGTCTTGTCTTGTCTTGTCTTATTTTGTCTTGTCTTGTCTTGTCTTGTCTTGTCTTGTCTTGTCTTGTCTTGTCTTGTCTTGTCTTGTCTTGTCTTGTCTTGTCTTGTCTTGTCTTGTCTTGTCTTGTCTTGTCTTGTCTTGTCTTGTCTTGTCTTGTCTTGTCTTGTCTTGTCTTGTCTTGTCTTGTCTTGTCTTGTCTTGTCTTGTCTTGTCTTGTCTTGTCTTGTCTTGTCTTGTCTTGTCTTGTCTTGTCTTGTCTTGTCTTGTCTTGTCTTGTCTTGTCTTGTCTTGTCTTGTCTTGTCTTATTTTGTCTTGTCTTGTCTTGTCTTGTCTTGTCTTTTCTTGTCATGTTTTGTCATGTAATGTCATGTCATGTCGTGTGTTGTGTTGTTTTGTCTTGTCATGTCTTATATTGTCTTGTCTTGTCTTGTCTTGTGATGTCATGTCGTGTGTTGTGTTGTTTTGTATTGTATTGCCTTGTCTTGTCTTGTCTTGTTTTGTCTTGTCTTGTCATGTCATGTCATGTCATACGTGTGTTGTGTTGTTTTGTCTTGTCTTATTTTGTCTTGTCATGTCATGTCGTGTCTTGTGTTGCTTTGTCTTGTCTTGTCTTGTCTTGTCTTGTCTTGTCTTGTCTTGTCTTGTCTTGTCTTGTCTTGTCTTGTCTTTTCTTGTCTTGTTTTGTCTTGTCATGTCATGTCTTGTTTTGTCTTGTCTTGTCTTGTCGTGTGTTGTGTTGTTTTGTCTTGTCTTGTTGTGTATTGTCATGTCTTATATTGTCTTGTCTTGTCTTGTCATGTCATGTCGTATGTTGTGTTGTTTTGTCTTGTGCTGCTTTGTCCTGTCTTGTCTTGTCATGTCATGTTGTGTTGTTTTGTCTTGTGCTGCTTTGTCCTGTCTTGTCTTGTCTTGTTATATCGTGTGTTGTGTTGTTTTGTCTTGTCTTGTTTTGTCTTGTCTTTTCTTGTCTTGTCATGTCATGCCATGTCATACGTGTGTTGTGTTGTTTTGTCTTGTCTTATTTTGTCTTGTCATGTCTTATCTTGTGTTGTTTTGTATTGTATTGCCTTGTCTTGTCTTGTCTTGTTTTGTCTTGTCTTGTCATGTCATGTCATACGTGTGTTGTGTTGTTTTGTCTTGTCTTATTTTGTCTTGTCATGTCATGTCGTGTCTTGTGTTGCTTTGTCTTGTCTTGTCTTGTCTTGTCTTGTCTTGTCTTGTCTTTTCTTGTCTTGTTTTGTCTTGTCATGTCATGTCTTGTCTTGTCTTGTCTTGCCTTGCCGTGTGTTGTGCTGTTTTGTCTTGTCTTGTTGTGTATTGTCATGTCTTATATTGTCTTGTCTTGTCTTGTCATGTCATGTCGTATGTTGTGTTGTTTTGTCTTGTGCTGCTTTGTCCTGTCTTGTCTTGTCATGTCATGTTGTGTTGTTTTGTCTTGTGCTGCTTTGTCCTGTCTTGTCTTGCCTTGTCATATCGTGTGTTGTGTTGTTTTGTCTTGTCTTGTTTTGTCTTGTCTTGTCTTGTCTTGTCATGTCATGCCATGTCATACGTGTGTTGTGTTGTTTTGTCTTGTCTTATTTTGTCTTGTCATGTCTTATCTTGTCTTGTCCTGTCTTGTCTTCTATTGTCTTGTCTTTTCTTGTCTTGTCTTGTCTTGTCTTGTCCTGTCCTGTCTTGTCTTGTCTTGGCATGTCATGCCATGTCATGTCGTGTGTTGTGTTGTCTTGTCTTGTTTTGTCATGTCTTATCTTGTCTTGTCATGTCATGTCTTGTCTTGTCTTGTCTTGTCTTGTCTTGTCTTGTCTTGTCTTGTCTTGTCTTGTCTTGTCATGTCTTGTCTTGTCTTGTCTTGTCTTGTCTTGTCTTGTCTTGTCTTGTCTTGTCTTGTCTTGTCTTGTCTTGTCTTGTCTTGTCTTGTCTTGTCTTGTCTTGTCTTGTCTTGTCTTGTCTTGTCTTGTCTTGTCATGTCATGTCGTATGTTGTGTTGTTTTGTCTTGTGTTGCTTTGTCTTGTCTTGTCTTGTCATGTCGTGTGTTGTGTTGTTTTGTCTTGTCTTGTTGTGTATTGTCATGTCTTATATTGTCTTGTCTTGTCATGTCATGTCATGTCGTGTGTTGTGTTGTCTTGTCTTGTTTTGTCTTGTCTTGTCATGTCATGTCATGTCTTGTCTTGTCTTGTTTTGTCTTGTCTTGTCTTGTCTTGTCTTGTCTTGTCTTGTCTTGTCTTGTCTTATCTTGTCTTGTCTTGTCTTGTCTTGTCTTGTCTTGTCTTGTCTTGTCTTGCCTTATCTTGCCTTGTCCTGTCCTGTCCTGTCTTGTCTTGTCCTGTCCTGTCCTGTCTTGTCTTGTCATGTCATGTCATGTCATGTCGTGTGTTGTGTTGTCTTGTCTTGTCTTGTCATGTCATGTCTTGTCTTGTCTTGTCTTGTCTTGTTTTGTCTTGTCATGTCTTGTCTTGTCTTGTCTTGTCATGTCTTGTCTTGTTTTGTCTTGTCATGTCATGTCTTGTCTTGTCTTGTCTTGTCTTGTCTTGTCATGTGTTGTGTTGTTTTGTCTTGTCTTGTTGTGTATTGTCATGTCTTATATTGTCTTGTCTTGTCTTGTCATGTCATGTCGTGTGTTGTGTTGTGTTGTCTTGTCTTATATTGTCTTGTCTTGTCTTGTCATGTCATGTCATGTCATGTCGTGTGTTGTGTTGTTTTGCCTTGTCTTGTCTTCTCCTTGTCTTGTCATGTCTTGTCTTGTCATGTCATGTCTTGTCTTGTCTTGTCTTGTCTTGTCATGTGTTGTGTTGTTTTGTCTTGTCTTGTTGTGTATTGTCATGTCTTATATTGTCTTGTCTTGTCTTGTCATGTCATGTCATGTCGTGTGTTGTGTTGTGTTGTCTTGTCTTATATTGTCTTGTCTTGTCTTGTCATGTCATGTCATGTCATGTCGTGTGTTGTGTTGTTTTGCCTTGTCTTGTCGTGTCTTGTCTTGTCTTGTCTTGTCTTGTCTTGTCTTGTCTTGTCTTGTCTTGTCTTGTCTTGTCTTGTCTTGTCTTGTCTTGTCTTGTCTTGTCTTGTCTTGTCTTGTCTTGTCTTGTCTTGTCTTGTCTTGTCTTGTCTTGTCTTGTCTTGTCTTGTCTTGTCTTGTCTTGTCTTGTCTTGTCTTGTCTTGTCTTGTCTTGTCTTGTCTTGTCTTGTCTTGTCTTGTCTTGTCTTGTCTTGTCTTGTCTTGTCTTGTCTTGTCTTGTCTTGTCTTGTCTTGTCTTGTCTTGTCTTGTCTTGTCTTGTCTTGTCTTGTCTTGTCTTGTCTTGTCTTGTCTTGTCTTGTCTTGTCTTGTCTTGTCTTGTCTTGTCTTGTCTTGTCTTGTCTTGTCTTGTCTTGTCTTGTCTTGTCTTGTCTTGTCTTGTCTTGTCTTGTCTTGTCTTGTCTTGTCTTGTCTTGTCTTGTCTTGTCTTGTCATGTCTTGTCTTGTCTTGTCTTGTCTTGTCTTGTCTTGTCTTGTCTTGTCTTGTCTTGTCTTGTCTTGTCTTGTCTTGTCTTGTCTTGTCTTGTCTTGTCTTGTCTTGTCTTGTCTTGTCTTGTCTTGTCTTGTCTTGTCTTGTCTTATTTTCTCTTATTTTCTCTTGTCTTGTCTTGTCTTGTCTTGTCTTGTCTTGTCTTGTCTTGTCTTGTCATGTTTTGTCATGTAATGTCATGTCGTGTGTTGTGTTGTTTTGTCTTGTCGTGTCTTCTCCTTGTCTTGTCTTGTCATGTCGTGTGTTGTGTTGTTTTGTCTTGTCATGTCTTATATCGTCTTGACTTGTCTTGTCTTGTGATGTCATGTCGTGTGTTGTGTTGTTTTGTCTTGTATTGTCTTGTCTTGTCTTGTCTTGTTTTGTCTTGTCTAGTCTTGTCTTGTCTTGTCTTGTCATGTCATGTCATGTCATGTCATACGTGTGTTGTGTTGTTTTGTCTTGTCTTATTTTGTCTTGTCATGTCATGTCGTGTCTTGTGTTGCTTTGTCTTGTCTTGTCTTGTCTTGTCTTGTCTTGTCTTGTCTTGTCTTGTCTTGTCTTGTCATGTCATGTCTTGTCTTGTCGCGTCTTGTCTTGTCGTGTGTTGTGTTGTTTTGTCTTGTCTTGTTGTGTATTGTCATGTCTTATATTGTCTTGTCTTGTCTTGTCATGTCATGTCATGTCGTGTGTTGTGTTGTGTTGTCTTGTCTTATATTGTCTTGTCTTGTCTTGTCATGTCATGTCGTATGTTGTGTTGTTTTGTCTTGTGCTGCTTTGTCCTGTCTTGTCTTGTCTTGTCTTGTCATGTCGTGTGTTGTTTTCTCTTGTCTTGTCGTGTATTGTCGTGTCTTATATTGTCTTGTCTTGTCTTGTCATGTCATGTCATGTCGTGTGTTGTGTTGTGTTGTCTTGTCTTATATTGTCTTGTCTTGTCTTGTCATGTCATGTCATGTCATGTCGTGTCATGTCGTGTGTTGTGTTGTTTTGTCTTGTCTTGTCTTCTCCTTGTCTTGTCTAGTCTTGTCTTGTCTTGTCTTGTCTTGTCTTGTCTTGCTTTGTCTTGTCTTGTCATGTCATGTGTTGCGTTGTGTTGTTTTGTCTTGTCTTGTCATGTCATGTCATGTCGTGTCTTGTCTTGTGTTGCTTTGTCTTGTCTTGTCATGTCGTGTGTTGTGTTGTTTTGTCTTGTCTTGTTGTGTATTGTCATGTCTTATATTGTCTTGTCTTGTCTTGTCATGTCATGTCATGTCATGTCGTGTGTTGTGTTGTTTAGTGTTGTTATTTCTTGTCATGTCTTGTCTTGTCTTGTCTTGTCTTGTCTTGTCTTGTCTTGTCTTGTCTTGTCTTGTCTTGTCTTGTCTTGTCTTGTCTTGTCTTGTCTTGTCTTGTCTTGTCTTGTCTTGTCTTGTCTTGTCTTGTCTTGTCTTGTCTTGTCTTGTCTTGTCTTGTCTTGTCTTATTTTGTCTTGTCTTGTCTTGTCTTGTCTTGTCTTGTCTTGTCTTGTCTTGTCTTGTCTTGTCTTATCTTGTCTTGTCTTGTCTTGTCTTATTTTGTCTTGTCTTGTCTTGTCTTATTTTGTCTTGTCTTGTCTTGTCTTGTCTTGTCATGTTTTGTCATGTAATGTCATGTCCTGTGTTGTGTTGTTTTGTCTTGTCGTGTCTTCTCCTTGTCTTGTCTTGTCATGTCGTGTGTTGTGTTGTTTTGTCTTGTCATGTCTTATATTGTCTTGTCTTGTCTTGTCTTGTGATGTCATGTTGTGTGTTGTGTTGTTTTGTCTTGTTTTGTCTTGTCTAGTCTTGTCTTGTCTTGTCATGTCATGTCATGTCATACGTGTGTTGTGTTGTTTTGTCTTGTCTTATTTTGTCTTGTCATGTCTTATCTTGTCTCGTCTTGTCTTGTCTTGTATTGTCTTGTCTTTTCTTGTCTTGTCTTGTCTTGTCTTGTCGTGTCTTGTCTTGTCTTGTCTTGTCTTGTCTTATCTTGTCCTGTCCTGTCCTGTCATGTCGTGTGTTGTGTTGTTTTGTCTTGTCTTGTTGTGTATTGTCATGTCTTATATTGTCTTGTCTTGTCATGTCATGTCATGTCATGTCGTGTGTTGTGTTGTTTAGTGTTGTTTTTTTCTTGTCATGTCTTGTCTTGTCTTGTCTTGTCTTGTCTTGTCTTGTCTTGTCATGTCTTATATTGTCTTGTCTTGTGTTGTGATGTCATGTCGTGTGTTGTGTTGTTTTGTCTTGTCTTGTCTTGTCTTGTCTTGTCTTGTCTTGTCCTGTCCTGTCCTGTCGTGTGTTGTGTTGTTTTGTCTTGTCTTGTCATGTCATGTCATGTCGTGTCTTGTGTTGCTTTGTCTTGTCTTGTCTTGTCTTGTCTTGTTTTGTCTTGTCTAGTCTTGTCTTGTCTTGTCATGCCATGTCATGTCATACGTGTGTTGTGTTGTTTTGTCTTGTCTTGTTGTGTATTGTCATGTCTTATATTGTCTTGTCTTGTCTTGTCTTGTGATGTCATGTCGTGTGTTGTGTTGTTTTGTCTTGTATTGTCTTGTCTTGTCTTGTTTTGTCTTGTCTAGTCTTGTCTTGTCTTGTCATGCCATGTCATGTCATACGTGTGTTGTGTTGTTTTGTCTTGTCTTATTTTGTCTTGTCATGTCTTATCTTGTCTCGTCTTGTCTTGTCTTGTATTGTCTTGTCTTTTCTTGTCTTGTCTTGTCTTGTCTTGTCTTGTCTTGTCGTGTCTTGTCTTGTCTTGTCTTGTCTTGTCTTGTCTTGTCTTGTCTTGTCTTGTCTTGTCTTGTCTTGTCTTGTCTTGTCTTGTCTTGTCTTGTCTTGTCTTGTCTTGTCTTGTCTTGTCTTGTCTTGTCTTGTCTTGTCTTGTCTTGTCTTGTCTTGTCTTGTCTTGTCTTGTCTTGTCTTGTCTTGTCTTGTCTTGTCTTGTCTTGTCTTGTCTTGTCTTGTCTTGTCTTGTCTTGTCTTGTCTTGTCTTGTCTTGTCTTGTCTTGTCTTGTCATGTCTTATGTTGTCTTGTCTTGTGTTGTGATGTCATGTCGTGTGTTGTGTTGTTTTGTCTTGTCTTGTCTTGTCTTGTCTTGTCTTGTCCTGTCCTGTCGTGTGTTGTGTTGTTTTGTCTTGTCTTGTCTTGTCATGTCATGTCATGTCGTGTCTTGTGTTGCTTTGTCTTGTCTTGTCTTGTCTTGTCTTGTCATGTCTTGTCTTGTCTTGTCTTGTCTTGTCTTGTCTTGTCTTGTCTTGTCTTGTTTTGTCTTGTCTTGTCTTGTCTTGTCTTGTCATGTCATGCCATGTCATACGTGTGTTGTGTGGTTTTGTCTTGTCTTATTTTGTCTTGTCATGTCTTATCTTGTCTTGTCTTGTCTTGTCTTCTATTGTCTTGTCTTTTCTTTTCTTGTCTTGTCTTGTCGTGTCTTGTCTTGTCTTGTTATGTCGTGTGTTGTGTTGTTTTGTCTTGTCTTGTTGTGTATTGTCATGTCTTATATTGTCTTGTCTTGTCTTGTCATGTCATGTCATGTCGTGTGTTGTGTTGTTTTGTCTTGTTTTGTCTTGTCATGTCATGTCATGTCTTGTCTTGTCTTGTCTTGTCTTGTTTTGTCTTTTCATGTCTTGTCTTGTCTTGTCTTGTGTTGTCTTGTCTTGTCTTGTCTTGTCTTGTCTTGTCTTGTGATGTCATGTCGTGTGTTGTGTTGTTTTGTCTTGTCTTGTTTTGTCTTGTCCTGTCTTGTCATGTCATGTCATGTGCTGTGTTGTGTTGTGTTGTTTTGTCTTGTCTTGTCTTGTCTTGTCTTGTCTTGTCTTGTCTTGTCTTGTCTTGTCTTGTCTTGTCTTGTCTTGTCTTGTCTTGTCTTGTCTTGCCTTATCTTGCCTTGTCTTGTCTTGTCTTGTCTTGTCTTGTCTTGTCATGTCTTGTCTTGTCATGTCTTGTCATGTCTTGTCTTGTCTTGTGTTGTCCTGTCCTGTCGTGTGTTGTGTTGTTTTGTCTTGTCTTGTCATGTCATGTCATGTCGTGTCTTGGGTTGCTTTGTCTTGTCTTGTCTTGTCTTGTCTTGTCATGTCGTGTGTTGTGTTGTTTTGTCTTGTCTTGTTGTGTATTGTCATGTCTTGTCTTGTCTTGTCTTGTCTTGTCATGTCATGTCATGTCTTGTCTTGTCTTGTCTTGTCTTGTCTTGTCTTGTCTTGTCTTGTCTTGTCTTGTCTTGTCTTGTCTTGTCTTGTCTTGTCTTGTCTTGTCTTGTCTTGTCTTGTCTTGTCTTGTCTTGTCTTGTCTTGTCTTGTCTTGTCTAGTCTTGTCTTGTCTTGTCTTGTCCTGTCTTGTCTTGTCTTGTCTTGTCTAGTCTTGTTTTGTCTTATCTTGTCTTGTCTTGTCTTGTCTTGTCTTGTCTTGTGATGTCATGTCGTGTGTTGTGTTGATTTGTCTTGTCTTGTCTTGTCTTGTCTTGTTTTGTCTTGTCTTGTCTTGTCTTGTCTTGTCTTGTCTTGTCTTGTCTTGTCTTGTCTTGTCTTGTCTTGTCTTGTCTTGTCTTGTCTTGTCTTGTCTTGTCTTGTCTTGTCTTGTCTTGTCTTGTCTTGTATTGTCTTGTCTTGTCTTGTCTTGTCTTGTCTTGTCTTGTCTTGTCTTGTCTTGTCTTGTCTTGTCTTGTCTTGTCTTGTCTTGTCTTGTCTTGTCTTGTCTTGTCTTGTCTTGTCTTGTCTTGTCTTGTCTTGTCTTGTCTTGTCTTGTCTTGTCTTGTCTTGTCTTGTCTTGTCTTGTCTTGTCTTGTCTTGTCTTGTCTTGTCTTGTCTTGTCTTGTCTTGTCTTGTCTTGTCTTGTCTTGTCTTGTCTTGTCTTGTCTTGTCTTGTCTTGTCTTGTCTTGTCTTGTCTTGTCTTGTCTTGTCTTGTCTTGTCTTGTCTTGTCTTGTCTTGTCTTGTCTTGTCTTGTCTTGTCTTGTCTTGTCTTGTCTTGTCTTGTCTTGTCTTGTCTTGTCTTGTCTTGTCTTGTCTTGTCTAGTCTTGTTTTGTCTTATCTTGTCTTGTCTTGTCTTGTCTTGTCTTGTCTTGTCTTGTCTTGTCTTGTCTTGTCTTGTCTTGTCTTGTCTTGTCTTGTCTTGTCTTGTCTTGTTTTGTCTTGTCTTGTCTTGTGATGTCATGTCGTGTGTTGTGTTCTTTTGTCTTGTCTTGTCTTGTCTTGTCTTGTCTTGTCTTGTCTTGTCTTGTCTTGTCTTGTCTTGTGATGTCATGTCATGTCTTGTCTTGTCTTGCCTTGTCTTGTCTTGTCTTGTCTTGTCTTGTCTTGTCTTGTCTTGTCTTGTCTTGTCTTGTCTAGTCTTGTTTTGTCTTATCTTGTCTTGTCTTGTCTTGTCTTGTCTTGTCTTGTCTTGTCTTGTCTTGTCTTGTCTTGTCTAGTCTTGTTTTGTCTTATCTTGTCTTGTCTTGTCTTGTCTTGTCTTGTCTTGTCTTGTCTTGTCTTGTCTTGTCTTGTCTTGTCTTCTCCTTGTCTTGTCTTGTCATGTCGTGTGTTGTGTTGTTTTGTCTTGTCTTGTCTTATATTGTCTTCTCTTGTCTTGTGATGTCATGTCGTGTGTTGTGTTGTTTTGTCTTGTTTTGTCTTGTCCTGTCTTGTCTTGTCATGTCATGTCATGTGTTGTGTTGTGTTGTTTTGTCTTGTCTTGTCTTGTCTTGTCTTGTCTTGTCTTGCCTTATCTTGCCTTGTCTTGTCTTGTCTTGTCATGTCTTGTCTTGTCTTGTTTTGTCTTGTCTTGTATTGTCTTGTTTTCTCATGTAATGTCATGTCGTGTGTTGTGTTGTTTTGTCTTGTCTTGTGTTGTTTTGTCTTGTCTTGTCATGTCATGTTATGTCGTGTCTTGTGTTGCTTTGTCTTGTCTTGTCTTGTCTTGTCATGTCGTGTGTTGTGTTGTTTTGTCTTGTCTTGTCATGTCATGTCTTGTCTTGTCTTGTCTTGTCTTGTCTTGTCTTGTCTTGTCTTGTCTAGTCTTGTTTTGTCTTATCTTGTCTTGTCTTGTCTTGTCTTGTCTTGTCTTGTCTTGTCTTGTCTTGTCTTGTCTTGTCTTGTCTTGTCTTGTCTTGTCTTGTCTTGTCTTGTCTTGTCTTGTCTTGTCTTGTCTTGTGATGTCATGTCGTGGGTTGTGTTCTTTTGTCTTGTCTTGTCTTGTCTTGTCTTGTCTTGTCTTGTCTTGTCTTGTCTTGTCTTGTGATGTCATGTCATGTCTTGTCTTGTCTTGTCTTGCCTTGTCTTGTCTTGTCTTGTCTTGTCTTGTCTTGTCTTGTCTTGTCTTGTCTTGTCTTGTCTTGTCTAGTCTAGTCTTGTTTTGTCTTATCTTGTCTTGTCTTGTCTTGTCTTGTCTTGTCTTGTCTTGTCTTGTCTTGTCTTGTCTTGTCTTGTCTTGTCTTGTCTTGTCTTGTCTTGTCTTGTCTTGTCTTGTCTTGTCTTGTCTTGTCTTGTCTTGTCTTGTCTTGTCTTGTCTTGTCTTGTCTTGTCTTGTCTTGTCTTGTCTTGTCTTGTCTTGTCTTGTCTAGCCTTATCTTGCCTTGTCTTGTCTTGTCATGTCTTGTCTTGTCTTGTCTTGTCTTGTCTTGTCTTGTCTTGCCTTATCTTGCCTTGTCTTGTCTGGTCTTGTCTTGTCTTGTCTTGTCTTGTCTTGTCTTGTCTTGTCTTGTCATGTCTTGTCTTGTCTTGTTATGTCGTGTGTTGTGTTGTTTTGTCTTGTCTTGTTGTGTATTGTCATGTCTTATATTGTCTTGTCTTGTCTTGTCATGTCATGTCATGTCGTGTGTTGTGTTGTTTTGTCTTGTTTTGTCTTGTCATGTCATGTCATGTCTTGTCTTGTCTTGTCTTGTCTTGTTTTGTCTTGTCATGTCTTGTCTTGTCTTGTCTTGTGTTGTCTTGTCTTGTCTTGTCTTGTCTTGTCTTGTCTTGTCTTGTGATGTCATGTCGTGTGTTGTGTTGTTTTGTCTTGTCTTGTTTTGTCTTGTCCTGTCTTGTCATGTCATGTCATGTGTTGTGTTGTGTTGTGTTGTTTTGTCTTGTCTTGTCTTGTCTTGTCTTGTCTTGTCTTGTCTTGTCTTGTCTTGTCTTGTCTTGTCTTGTCTTGTCTTGTCTTGTCTTGCCTTGTCTTGTCTTGTCTTGTCTTGTCATGTCTTGTCTTGTCATGTCTTTTCATGTCTTGTCTTGTCTTGTCTTGTCCTGTCCTGTCGTGTGTTGTGTTGTTTTGTCTTGTCTTGTTTTGTCTTGTCCTGTCTTGTCATGTCATGTCATGTGTTGTGTTGTGTTGTGTTGTTTTGTCTTGTCTTGTCTTGTCTTGTCTTGTCTTGTCTTGTCTTGTCTTGTCTTGTCTTGTCTTGTCTTGTCTTGTCTTGTCTTGCCTTGTCTTGTCTTGTCTTGTCTTGTCTTGTCTTGTCTTGTCTTGTCTTGTCTTGTCATGTCTTGTCTTGTCATGTCTTTTCATGTCTTGTCTTGTCTTGTCTTGTCCTGTCCTGTCGTGTGTTGTGTTGTTTTGTCTTGTCTTGTCATGTCATGTCATGTCGTGTCTTGTGTTGCTTTGTCTTGTCTTGTCTTGTCTTGTCTTGTCATGTCGTGTGTTGTGTTGTTTTGTCTTGTCTTGTTGTGTATTGTCATGTCTTGTCTTGTCTTGTCATGTCATGTCATGTCTTGTCTTGTCTTGTCTTGTCTTGTCTTGTCTTGTCTTGTCTTGTCTTGTCTTGTCTTGTCTTGTCTTGTCTTGTCTTGTCATGTCTTGTCTTGTCTTGTCTTGTCATGTCTTATATTGTCTTGTCTTGTGTTGTGATGTCATGTCGTGTGTTGTGTTGTTTTGTCTTGTATTGTCTTGTCTTGTCTTGTTTTGTCTTGTCTAGTCTTGTCTTGTCTTGTCATGCCATGTCATGTCATACGTGTGTTGTGTTGTTTTGTCTTGTCTTATTTTGTCTTGTCATGTCTTATCTTGTCTCGTCTTGTCTTGTCTTGTATTGTCTTGTCTTTTCTTGTCTTGTCTTGTCTTGTCTTGTCTTGTCGTGTCTTGTCTTGTCTTGTCTTGTCTTGTCTTGTCTTGTCTTGTCTTGTCTTGTCTTGTCTTGTCTTGTCTTGTCTTGTCTTGTCTTGTCTTGTCTTGTCTTGTCTTGTCTTGTCTTGTCTTGTCTTGTCTTGTCTTGTCTTGTCTTGTCTTGTCTTGTCTTGTCTTGTCTTGTCTTGTCTTGTCTTGTCTTGTCTTGTCTTGTCTTGTCTTGTCTTGTCTTGTCTTGTCTTGTCTTGTCTTGTCTTGTCTTGTCTTGTCTTGTCTTGTCTTGTCATGTCTTATATTGTCTTGTCTTGTGTTGTGATGTCATGTCGTGTGTTGTGTTGTTTTGTCTTGTCTTGTCTTGTCATGTCATGTCATGTCGTGTCTTGTGTTGCTTTGTCTTGTCTTGTCTTGTCTTGTCTTGTCTTGTCATGTCTTGTCTTGTCTTGTCTTGTCTTGTCTTGTCTTGTCTTGTCTTGTCTTGTCTTGTTTTGTCTTGTCTTGTCTTGTCTTGTCTTGTCATGTCATGCCATGTCATACGTGTGTTGTGTGGTTTTGTCTTGTCTTATTTTGTCTTGTCATGTCTTATCTTGTCTTGTCTTGTCTTGTCTTCTATTGTCTTGTCTTTTCTTTTCTTGTCTTGTCTTGTCGTGTCTTGTCTTGTCTTGTTATGTCGTGTGTTGTGTTGTTTTGTCTTGTCTTGTTGTGTATTGACATGTCTTATATTGTCTGGTCTTGTCTTGTCATGCCATGTCATGTCATACGTGTGTTGTGTTGTTTTGTCTTGTCTTATTTTGTCTTGTCATGTCTTATCTTGTCTCGTCTTGTCTTGTCTTGTCTTGTCTTGTCTTTTCTTGTCTTGTCTTGTCTTGTCTTGTCTTGACTTGTTTGGTCTTGTCTTGTCTTGTTTTGTCTTGTCTTGTCTTGTCTTGTCTTGTCTTGTCTTGTCTTGTCTTGTCTTGTTTGGTCTTGTCTTGTCTTGCCTTGTCTTGTCTAGTCTTGTCTTGTCTGGTCTTGTCTTGTCTTGTCTTGACTTGTCTTGTCTTGTCTTGTCTTGTCTTGTCTTGTCTTGTCTTGTCTTGTCTTGTCTTGTCTTGTCTTGTCTTGTCTTGTCTTGTCTTGTCTTGTCTTGTCTTGTCTTGTATTGTCTTGTCTTGTCTTGTCTTGTCTTTTCTTTTCTTGTCTGGTCTTGTCTGGTCTTGTCTTGTCTTGTCTGGTCTTATCTTGTCTTGTCTTGTCCTGTCCTGTCTTGTCTTGTCTTTTCTTGTCTTGTCTTGTCTTGTCTTGTCTTGTCTTGTCTGGTCTTGTCTTGTCTTGTCTTGACTTGTCTTGTCTTGTCTTGTCTTGTCTTGTCTTGTCTTGTCTTGTCTTGTCTTGTCTTGTCTTGTCTTGTCTTGTCTTGTCTTGTCTTGTCTTGTCTTGTCTTGTCTTGTCTTGTCTTGTCTTGTACTGTCATGTCACGTCATGTGTTGTGTTGTTTTGTCATGTCTTGTCTTGTATTGTCTTGTCTTGTCTTGTCTTGTCTTTTCTTTTCTTGTCTGGTCTTGTCTGGTCTTGTCTTGTCTTGTCTGGTCTTGTCTTGTCTTGTCTTGTCTTGTCTTGTCTTGTCTTGTACTGTCATGTCACGTCATGTGTTGTGTTGTTTTGTCTTGTCTTGTCTTGTCTTGTCTTGTCTTGTCTTGTCTTGTCTTGTCTTGTCTTGTCTTGTCTTGTCTTGTCTTGTATTGTCTTGTCTTGTCTTGTCTTGTCTTTTCTTTTCTTGTCTGGTCTTGTCTGGTCTTGTCTTGTCTTGTCTGGTCTTGTCTTGTCTTGTCTTGTCTTGTTTTGTCTTGTCTTGTCTTGTCTTGTCTGGTCTTGTCTGGTCTTGTCTTGTCTTGTCTTGTCTTGTCTTGTCTTGTCTTGTCTTGTCTTGTCTTGTCTTGTCTTGTCTTGTCTTGTCTTGTCTTGTCTTGTCTTGTCTTGTCTTGTCTTGTCTTGTCTTGTCTTGTCTTGTCTTGTCTTGTCTTGTCTTGTCTTGTCTTGTCTTGTCTTGTTTTGTCTTGTCTTGTCTTGTCTTGTCTTGTTTTGTCTTGTCTTGTCTGGTCTTGTCTTGTCTTGTCTTGTCTTGTCTTATCTTGCCTTGTCTTGTCTAGTCTTGTCTTGTCTTGTCTTGTCTTGTCTTGTCTTGTCTTGTCTTGTCTTGTCTTGTCTTGTCTTGTCTTGTCTTGTCTTGTCTTGTCTTGTCTTGTCTTGTCTTGTCTTGTCTTGTACTGTCATGTCACGTCATGTGTTGTGTTGTTTTGTCTTGTCTTGTCTTGTTTGGTCTTGTCTTGTCTTGTTTTGTCTTGTCTTGTCTTGTCTTGTCTTGTCTTGTCTTGTCTTGTCTTGTCTTGTCTTGTCTTGTCTTGTCTTGTCTTGTTTTGTCTTGTCTTGTCTTGTCTTGTCTTGTCTTGTGATGTCATGTCGTGTGTTGTGTTGTGTTGTTTTGTTTTGTCTTGTCTTGTCTTGTCTTGTCTTGTCTTGTCTTGTCTTGTCTTGTCTTGTCTTGTCTTGTTTGGTCTTGTCTTGTCTTGTCTTGTCTTGTCTTGTCTTGTCTTGTCTTGTCTTGTCTTGTCTTGTCTTGTCTTGTCTTGTCTTGTCTTGTCTTGTCTTGTCTTGTCTTGTCTTGTCTTGTCTTGTCTTGTCTTGTCTTGTCTTGTCTTGTCTTGTCTTGTCTTGTCTTGTCTTGTCTTGTCTTGTCTTGTCTTGTCTTGTCTTGTCTTGTCTTGTCTTGTCTTGTTTTGTCTTGTCTTGCCTTGTCTTGTCTTGTCTTGTCTTGTCTTGTCTTGTCTTGTCTTGTCTTGTCTTGCCTTATCTTGCCTTGTCTTGTCTTGTCTTGTCTTGTCTTGTCTTGTCTTGTCTTGTCTTGTCTTGTCTTGTCTTGTCTTGTCTTGTCTTGTCTTGTCTTGTCTTGTCTTGTCTTGTCTTGTCTTGTCTTGTCTTGTCTTGTCTTGTCTTGTCTTGTCTTGTCTTGTCTTGTCTTGTCTTGCCTTATCTTGCCTTGTCTTGTCTAGTCTTGTCTTGTCTTGTCTTGTCTTGTCTTGTCTTGTCTTTTCTTGTCTTGTCTTGTCTTGTCTTGTTTTGTCTTGTCATGTCATGTCTTGTCTTGTCTTGTCTTGTCTTGTCTTGTCTTGTCATGTCGTGCGTTGTGTTGTCTTGTCTTGTCTTGTGATGTCATGTCGTGTGTTGTGTTGTGTTGTTTTGTTTTGTCTTGTCTTGTCTTGTCTTGTTCTGTCTTGTCTTGTCTTGTCTTGTCTTGTTTGGTCTTGTCTTGTCTTGTCTTGTCTTGTCTTGTCTTGTCTTGTCTTGTCTTGTATTGTCTTGTCTTGTCTTGTCTTGTCTTGTCTTGTCTTGTCTTGTCTTGCCTTATCTTGCCTTGTCTTGTCTTGTCTGGTCTTGTCTTGTCTTGTCTTGTCTTGTTTTGTCTTGTCTTGTCTTGTCTTGTCTTGTCTTGTCTTGTCTTGTCTTGTCTTGTCTTGTCTTGTCTTGTCTTGTGATGTCATGTCGTGTGTTGTGTTGTTTTGTCTTGTATTGTCTTGTCTTGTCTTGTCTTGTCTTGTCTTTTCTTTTCTTGTCTGGTCTTGTCTGGTCTTGTCTTGTCTTGTCTGGTCTTATCTTGTCTTGTCTTGTCCTGTCCTGTCTTGTCTTGTCTTTTCTTGTCTTGTACTGTCATGTCACGTCATGTGTTGTGTTGTTTTGTCTTGTCTTGTCTTGTTTGGTCTTGTCTTGTCTTGTTTTGTCTTGTCTTGTCTTGTCTTGTCTTGTCTTGTCTTGTCCTGTCTTGTCTTGTCTTGTCTTGTCTTGTCTTGTCTTGTCTTGTCTTGACTTGTCTTGTTTTGTCTTGTCTTGTCTTGTCTTGTCTTGTCTTGTCTTGTCTTGTCTTGTCTTGTCTTGTCTTGTCTTGTCTTGTCTTGTCTTGACTTGTCTTGTCTTGTCTTTTCTTTTCTTTTCTTGTCTTGTCTTGTCTTGTCTTGTCTTGTCTTGTCTTGTCTTGTCTTGTCTTGTCTTGTCGTGTGTTGTGTTGTTTTGTCTTGTCTTGTCTTGTCTTGTCGTGCGTTGTGTTGTTTTGTCTTGTCTTGTCTTGTCTTGTCTTGTCTTGTCTTGTCTTGTCTTGTCTTGTCTTGTTTTGTCTTGTCTTGTCTTGTCTTGTCTTGTCTTGTCTTGTCTTGTCTTGTCTTGTCTTGTCTTGTCTTGTCTTGTCTTGTCTTGTCTTGTCTTGTCTTGTCTTGTCTTGTCTTGTCTTGTCTTGTCTTGTCTTGTCTTGTCTTGTCTTGTCTTGTCTTGTCTTGTCTTGTCTTGTCTTGTCTTGTCTTGTCTTGTCTTGTCTTGTCTTGTCTTGTCTTGTCTTGTCTTGTTTTGTCTTGTCTTGTCTTGTCTTGTCTTGTCTTGTCTTGTTTTGTCTTGTCTTGTCTTGTCTTGTCTTGTCTTGTCTTGTCTTGTCTTGTCTTGTCTTGACTTGTTTTGTCTTGTCTTGTCTTGTCTTGTCTTGTCTTGTCTTGTCTTGTCTTGTCTTGTCTTGTCTTGTCTTGTCTTGTCTTGTCTTGTCTTGTCTTGTCTTGTCTTGTCTTGTCTTGTCTTGTCTTGTCTTGTCCTGTCTTGTCTTGTCTTTTCTTGTCTTGTCTTGTCTTTTCTTGTCTTGTACTGTCATGTCACGTCATGTGTTGTGTTGTTTTGTCTTGTCTTGTCTTGTTTTGTCTTGTCTTGTCTTGTCTTGTCTTGTCATGTCATGCCATGTCATACGTGTGTTGTGTTGTTTTGTCTTGTCTTATTTTGTCTTGTCATGTCATGTCATGTCTTGTCTTGTCTTGTCTTGTCTTGTCTTGTCTTGTCTTGTCTTGTCTTGTCTTGTCATGTCATGCCATGTCATACGTGTGTTGTGTTGTTTTGTCTTGTCTTATTTTGTCTTGTCATGTCTTATCTTGTCTTGTCTTGTCTTGTCTTGTCTTGTCATGTCATGCCATGTCATACGTGTGTTGTGTTGTTTTGTCTTGTCTTATTTTGTCTTGTCTTGTCTTGTCTTGTCTTGTCTTGTCTTGTCATGTCATGCCATGTCATACGTGTGTTGTGTTTGTTTTTGTCTTGTCTTATTTTGTCTTGTCTTGTCTTGTCTTGTCTTGTCTTGTCTTGTCTTGTCTTGTCTTGTCTTGTATTGTCTTGTCTTGTTTTGTCTTGTCATGTCATGTCTTGTCTTGTCTTGTCTTGCCTTGTCTTGTCTTGTCTCGTCTTGTCTTGTCTTGTCTTGTCTTGTCTTGTCTTGTCTTGTCTTGTCTTGTCTTGTCTTACCTTGTCTTGTCTTGTCTTGTCTTGTCTTGTCTTGTCTTGTCTTGTCTTGTCTTGTCTTGTCTTGTCTTGCCTTGTCTTGTCTTGTCTTGTCTTGTCTTGTCTTGTCTTGTACTGTCATGTCACGTCATGTGTTGTGTTGTTTTGTCTTGTCTTGTCTTGTTTGGTCTTGTCTTGTCTTGTTTTGTCTTGTCTTGTCTTGTCTTGTCTTGTCTTGTCTTGTCTTGTCTTGTCTTGTCTTGTTTTGTCTTGTCTTGTCTTGTCTTGTCTTGTCTTGTGATGTCATGTCGTGTGTTGTGTTGTGTTGTTTTGTTTTGTCTTGTCTTGTCTTGTCTTGTCTTGTCTTGTCTTGTCTTGTCTTATCTTGTCTTGTCTTGTCTTGTCTTGTCTTGTCTTGTCTTGTCTTGTCTTGCCTTGTCTTGTCTTGTCTTGTCTTGTCTTGTCTTGTCTTGTACTGTCATGTCACGTCATGTGTTGTGTTGTTTTGTCTTGTCTTGTCTTGTTTGGTCTTGTCTTGTCTTGTTTTGTCTTGTCTTGTCTTGTCTTGTCTTGTCTTGTCTTGTCTTGTCTTGTCTTGTTTTGTCTTGTCTTGTCTTGTCTTGTCTTGTCTTGTGATGTCATGTCGTGTGTTGTGTTGTGTTGTTTTGTTTTGTCTTGTCTTGTCTTGTCTTGTCTTGTCTTGTCTTGTTTTGTCTTGTCATGTCATGTCTTGTCTTGTCTTGTCTTGTATTGTCTTGTCATGTCGTGCGTTGTGTTGTCTTGTCTTGTCTTGTCTTGTCTTGTCTTGTCTTGTCTTGTCTTGTCTTGTGATGTCATGTCGTGTGTTGTGTTGTGTTGTTTTGTTTTGTCTTGTGTTGTGTTGTTTTGTTTTGTCTTGTCTTGTCTTGTTTGGTCTTGTCTTGTCTTGTCTTGTCTTGTCTTGTCTTGTCTTGTCTTGTGTTGTCTTGTCTTGTCTTGTCTTGTCTTGTCTTGTCTTGTCTTGTCTTGTGATGTCATGTCGTGTGTTGTGTTGTGTTGTTTTGTTTTGTCTTGTCTTGTCTTGTCTTGACTTGTTTTGTCTTGTCTTGTCTTGTCTTGTCTTGTCTTGTCTTGTCTTGTCTTGTCTTGTTTTGTCTTGTCTTGTCTTGTCTTGTCTTGTCTTGTCTTGTCTTGTCTTGTCTTGTCTTGTCTTGTCTTGTCTTGTCTTGTCTTGTCTTGTCTTGTCTTGTCTTGTCTTGTCTTGTCTTGTCTTGTCTTGTCTTGTTTTGTCTTGTCTTGTCTTGTCTTGTCTTGTCTTGTCTTGTCTTGTCTTGTCTTGACTTGTTTTGTCTTGTCTTGTCTTGTCTTGTCTTGTCTTGTCTTGTCTTGTCTTGTCTTGTCTTGTCTTGTCTTGTCTTGTCTTGTCTTGTCTTGTCTTGTCTTGTCTTGTCTTGTCATGTCATGTCATGTCGTGCGTTGTGTTGTTTTGTCTTGTCTTGTTTTGTCTTGTCATGTCATGTCTTGTCTTGTCTTGTCTTGTCATGTCGTGCGTTGTGTTGTTTTGTCTTGTCTTGTTTTGTCTTGTCATGTCATGTCTTGTCTTGTCTTGTCTTGTCATGTCGTGCGTTGTGTTGTCTTGTCTTGTCTTGTCTTGTCTTGTCTTGTCTTGTCTTGTCTTGTCTTGTCTTGTGATGTTATGTCGTGTGTTGTGTTGTGTTGTTTTGTTTTGTCTTGTCTTGTCTTGTCTTGTCTTGTCTTGTCTTGTCTTGTCTTGTCTTGTCTTGTCTTGTCTTGTCTTGTCTTGTCTTGTCTTGTCTTGTATTGTCTTGTCTTGTCTTGTCTTGTCTTGTCTTGTCTTGTCTTGTCTTGTCTTGCCTTATCTTGCCTTGTCTTGTCTTGTCTGGTCTTGTCTTGTCTTGTCTTGTCTTGTCTTGTCTTGTCTTGTCTTGTCTTGCCTTGTCTTGTCTTGTCTTGTCTTGTCTTGTCTTGTCTTGTCTTGTCTTGTCTTGTCTTGTCTTGTCTTGTCTTGTCTTGTCTTGTCTTGTCTTGTCTTGTCTTGTCTTGTCTTGCCTTATCTTGCCTTGTCTTGTCTTGTCTTGTCTGGTCTTGTCTTGTCTTGTCTTGTCTTGTTTTGTCTTGTCTTGTCTTGTCTTGTCTTGTCTTGTCTTGTCTTGTCTTGTCTTGTCTTGTCTTGTCTTGTCTTGTCTTGTCTTGTCTTGTCTTGTCTTGTCTTGTCTTGTCTTGTCTTGTCTTGTCTTGTCTTGTCTTGTCTTGTCTTGTCTTGTCTTGCCTTATCTTGCCTTGTCTTGTCTTGTCTGGTCTTGTCTTGTCTTGTCTTGTCTTGTTTTGTCTTGTCTTGTCTTGTCTTGTCTTGTCTTGTCTTGTCTTGTCTTGTCTTGTCTTGTCTTGTCTTGTCTTGTCTTGTCTTGTCTTGTCTTGTCTTGTCTTGTCTTGTCTTGTCTTGTCTTGTCTTGTCTTGTCTTGTCTTGTCTTGTCTTGTGATGTCATGTCGTGTGTTGTGTTGATTTGTCTTGTATTGTCTTGTCTTGTCTTGTCTTGTCTTTTCTTTTCTTGTCTGGTCTTGTCTGGTCTTGTCTTGTCTTGTCTGGTCTTATCTTGTCTTGTCTTGTCCTGTCCTGTCTTGTCTTGTCTTTTCTTGTCTTGTCTTGTCTTTTCTTGTCTTGTACTGTCATGTCACGTCATGTGTTGTGTTGTTTTGTCTTGTCTTGTCTTGTTTGGTCTTGTCTTGTCTTGTTTTGTCTTGTCTTGTCTTGTCTTGTCTTGTCTTGTCTTGTCTTGTCTTGTCTTGTTTTGTCTTGTCTTGTCTTGTCTTGTCTTGTCTTGTCTTGTCTTGTCTTGTCTTGACTTGTCTTGTTTTGTCTTGTGATGTTATGTCGTGTGTTGTGTTGTGTTGTTTGTTTGTTTTGTCTTGTCTTGTCTTGTCTTGTCTTGTCTTGTCTTGTCTTGTCTTGTCTTGTCTTGTCTTGTCTTGTCTTGTCTTGTCTTGCCTTGTCTTGTCGTGTGTTGTGTTGTGTTGTTTTGTCTTGTCTTGTCTTGTCTTGTCTTGTCTTGTCTTGTCTTGTCTTGTCTTGTCTTGTCTTGTCTTGTCTTGTCTTGTCTTGTCTTGTCTTGTCTTGTCTTGTCTTGTCTTGTCTTGTCTTGTCTTGTCTTGTCTTGTCTTGTCTTGTCTTGTCTTGTCTTGTCTTGTCTTGTCTTGTCTTGTCTTGTCTTGTCTTGTCTTGTCTTGTCTTGTCTTGTCTTGTCTTGTCTTGTCTTGTCTTGTCTTGTCTTGTCATGTCATGCCATGTCATACGTGTGTTGTGTTTGTTTTTGTCTTGTCTTATTTTGTCTTGTCTTGTCTTGTCTTGTCTTGTCTTGTCTTGTCTTGTATTGTCTTGTCTTGTTTTGTCTTGTCATGTCATGTCTTGTCTTGTCTTGTCTTGCCTTGTCTTGTCTTGTCTCGTCTTGTCTTGTCTTGTCTTGTCTTGTCTTGTCTTGTCTTGTCTTGTCTTGTCTTGTCTTACCTTGTCTTGTCTTGTCTTGTCTTGTCTTGTCTTGTCTTGTCTTGTCTTGTCTTGTCTTGTCTTGTCTTGCCTTGTCTTGTCTTGTCTTGTCTTGTTTGGTCTTGTCTTGTCTTGTCTTGTCTTGTCTTGTCTTGTCTTGTCTTGTGTTGTCTTGTCTTGTCTTGTCTTGTCTTGTCTTGTCTTGTCTTGTCTTGTCTTGTGATGTCATGTCGTGTGTTGTGTTGTGTTGTTTTGTTTTGTCTTGTCTTGTCTTGTCTTGACTTGTTTTGTCTTGTCTTGTCTTGTCTTGTCTTGTCTTGTCTTGTCTTGTCTTGTCTTGTTTTGTCTTGTCTTGTCTTGTCTTGTCTTGTCTTGTCTTGTCTTGTCTTGTCTTGTCTTGTCTTGTCTTGTCTTGTCTTGTCTTGTCTTGTCTTGTCTTGTCTTGTCTTGTCTTGTCTTGTCTTGTCTTGTTTTGTCTTGTCTTGTCTTGTCTTGTCTTGTCTTGTCTTGTCTTGTCTTGTCTTGACTTGTTTTGTCTTGTCTTGTCTTGTCTTGTCTTGTCTTGTCTTGTCTTGTCTTGTCTTGTCTTGTCTTGTCTTGTCTTGTCTTGTCTTGTCTTGTCTTGTCTTGTCTTGTCATGTCATGTCATGTCGTGCGTTGTGTTGTTTTGTCTTGTCTTGTTTTGTCTTGTCATGTCATGTCTTGTCTTGTCTTGTCTTGTCATGTCGTGCGTTGTGTTGTTTTGTCTTGTCTTGTTTTGTCTTGTCATGTCATGTCTTGTCTTGTCTTGTCTTGTCTTGTCTTGTCATGTCGTGCGTTGTGTTGTCTTGTCTTGTCTTGTCTTGTCTTGTCTTGTCTTGTCTTGTCTTGTCTTGTCTTGTCTTGTGATGTTATGTCGTGTGTTGTGTTGTGTTGTTTTGTTTTGTCTTGTCTTGTCTTGTCTTGTCTTGTCTTGTCTTGTCTTGTCTTGTCTTGTCTTGTCTTGTCTTGTCTTGTCTTGTCTTGTCTTGTCTTGTCTTGTATTGTCTTGTCTTGTCTTGTCTTGTCTTGTCTTGTCTTGTCTTGTCTTGTCTTGCCTTATCTTGCCTTGTCTTGTCTTGTCTGGTCTTGTCTTGTCTTGTCTTGTCTTGTCTTGTCTTGTCTTGTCTTGTCTTGTCTTGTCTTGTCTTGTCTTGTCTTGTCTTGTCTTGTCTTGTCTTGTCTTGTCTTGTCTTGTCTTGTCTTGTCTTGTCTTGTCTTGTCTTGTCTTGTCTTGTCTTGTCTTGTCTTGTCTTGTCTTGTCTTGTCTTGCCTTATCTTGCCTTGTCTTGTCTTGTCTTGTCTGGTCTTGTCTTGTCTTGTCTTGTCTTGTTTTGTCTTGTCTTGTCTTGTCTTGTCTTGTCTTGTCTTGTCTTGTCTTGTCTTGTCTTGTCTTGTCTTGTCTTGTCTTGTCTTGTCTTGTCTTGTCTTGTCTTGTCTTGTCTTGTCTTGTCTTGTCTTGTCTTGCCTTATCTTGCCTTGTCTTGTCTTGTCTGGTCTTGTCTTGTCTTGTCTTGTCTTGTTTTGTCTTGTCTTGTCTTGTCTTGTCTTGTCTTGTCTTGTCTTGTCTTGTCTTGTCTTGTCTTGTCTTGTCTTGTCTTGTCTTGTCTTGTCTTGTCTTGTCTTGTCTTGTCTTGTCTTGTCTTGTCTTGTCTTGTCTTGTCTTGTCTTGTCTTGTGATGTCATGTCGTGTGTTGTGTTGATTTGTCTTGTATTGTCTTGTCTTGTCTTGTCTTGTCTTTTCTTTTCTTGTCTGGTCTTGTCTGGTCTTGTCTTGTCTTGTCTGGTCTTATCTTGTCTTGTCTTGTCCTGTCCTGTCTTGTCTTGTCTTTTCTTGTCTTGTCTTGTCTTTTCTTGTCTTGTACTGTCATGTCACGTCATGTGTTGTGTTGTTTTGTCTTGTCTTGTCTTGTTTGGTCTTGTCTTGTCTTGTTTTGTCTTGTCTTGTCTTGTCTTGTCTTGTCTTGTCTTGTCTTGTCTTGTCTTGTTTTGTCTTGTCTTGTCTTGTCTTGTCTTGTCTTGTCTTGTCTTGTCTTGTCTTGACTTGTCTTGTTTTGTCTTGTCTTGTCTTGTCTTGTCTTGTCTTGTCTTGTCTTGTCTTGTCTTGTCTTGACTTGTCTTGTCTTGTCTTTTCTTTTCTTGTCTTGTCTTGTCTTGTCTTGTCTTGTCTTGTCTTGTCTTGCCTTGTCTTGTCGTGTGTTGTGTTGTGTTGTTTTGTCTTGTCTTGTCTTGTCTTGTCTTGTCTTGTCTTGTCTTGTCTTGTCTTGTCTTGTCTTGTCTTGTCTTGTCTTGTCTTGGCTTGTCTTGTCTTGTCATGTCTGGTCTTGTCTTGTCTTGTCTTGTCTGGTCTTATCTTGTCTTGTCTTGTCTTGTCTTGTCTTGTTTTGTCTTGTCTTGTCTTGTCTTGTCTTGTCTTGACTTGTCTTGTCTTGTCTTTTCTTTTCTTTTCTTGTCTTGTCTTGTCTTGTCTTGTCTTGTCTTGTCTTGTTTTGTCTTGTCTTGTCTTGTCTTGTCTTGTCTTGTCTTGTCTTGTCTTGTCTTGTCTTGTCTTGTCTTGTCTTGTCTTGTCTTGTCTTGTCTTGTCTTGTCTTGTCTTGTCTTGTCTTGTCTTGTCTTGTCTTGTCTTGTCTTGTCTTGTCTTGTCTTGTCTTGTCTTGTCTTGTCTTGTCTTGTCTTGTCTTGTCTTGTCTTGTCTTGTCTTGTCTTGTCTTGTCTTGTCTTGTCTTGTCTTGTCTTGACTTGTTTTGTCTTGTCTTGTCTTGTCTTGTCTTGTCTTGTCTTGTCTTGTCTTGTCTTGTCTTGTCTTGTCTTGTCTTGTCTTGTCTTGTCTTGTCTTGTCTTGTCTTGTCTTGTCTTGTCTTGTCTTGTCTTGTCTTGTCTTGTCTTGTCTTGTCATGTCATGTCATGTCGTGCGTTGTTTTGTCTTGTCTTGTTTTGTTTTGTCTTGTCATGTCATGTCTTGTCTTGTCTTGTCTTGTCATGTCGTGCGTTGTGTTGTTTTGTCTTGTCTTGTTTTGTCTTGTCATGTCATGTCTTGTCTTGTCTTGTCTTGTCTTGTCTTGTCATGTCGTGCGTTGTGTTGTCTTGTCTTGTCTTGTCTTGTCTTGTCTTGTGATGTCGTGTGTTGTGTTGTGTTGTGTTGTTTTGTTTTGTCTTGTCTTGTCTTGTCTTGTCTTGTCTTGTCTTGTCTTGTCTTGTCTTGTCTTGTCTTGTCTTGTCTTGTCTTGTCTTGTCTTGTCTTGTCTTGTCTTGTCTTGTCTTGTCTTGTCTTGTCTTGTCTTGTCTTGTTTTGTACTGTCATGTCACGTCATGTGTTGTGTTGTTTTGTCTTGTTTGGTCTTGTCTTGTCTTGTTTTGTCTTGTCTTGTCTTGTCTTGTCTTGTCTTGTCTTGTCTTGTCTTGTCTTGTCTTGTCTTGTCTTGTCTTGTCTTGTCTTGTGATGTCATGTCGTGTGTTGTGTTGTGTTGTTTTGTTTTGTCTTGTCTTGTCTTGTCTTGTCTTGTCTTGTCTTGTTTGGTCTTGTCTTGTCTTGTCTTGTCTTGTCTTGTCTTGTCTTGTCTTGTCTTGTCTTGTCTTGTCTTGTCTTGTCTTGTCTTGTCTTGTCTTGTCTTGTCTTGTCTTGTCTTGTCTTGTTTGGTCTTGTCTTGTCTTGTTTTGTCTTGTCTTGTCTTGTCTTGTCTTGTCTTGTCTTGTCTTGTCTTGTCTTGTTTTGTCTTGTCTTGTCTTGTCTTGTCTTGTCTTGTGATGTCATGTCGTGTGTTGTGTTGTGTTGTTTTGTTTTGTCTTGTCTTGTCTTGTCTTGTCTTGTCTTGTCTTGTCTTGTCTTATCTTGTCTTGTCTTGTCTTGTCTTGTCTTGTCTTGTCTTGTCTTGTCTTGCCTTGTCTTGTCTTGTCTTGTCTTGTCTTGTCTTGTCTTGTACTGTCATGTCACGTCATGTGTTGTGTTGTCTTGTCTTGTCTTGTCTTGTCTTGTCTTGTCTTGTCTTGTCTTGTCTTGTCTTGTTTTGTCTTGTCTTGTCTTGTCTTGTCTTGCCTTGTCTTGTCTTGTCTTGTCTTGACTTGTTTTGTCTTGTCTTGTCTTGTCTTGTCTTGTCTTGTCTTGTCTTGTCTTGTCTTGTCTTGTCTTGTCTTGTCTTGTCTTGTCTTGTCTTGTCTTGTCTTGTCTTGTCTTGTCATGTCATGTCATGTCGTGCGTTGTGTTGTTTTGTCTTGTCTTGTTTTGTCTTGTCATGTCATGTCTTGTCTTGTCTTGTCTTGTCATGTCGTGCGTTGTGTTGTTTTGTCTTGTCTTGTTTTGTCTTGTCATGTCATGTCTTGTCTTGTCTTGTCTTGTCTTGTCTTGTCATGTCGTGCGTTGTGTTGTCTTGTCTTGTCTTGTCTTGTCTTGTCTTGTCTTGTCTTGTCTTGTCTTGTCTTGTGATGTTATGTCGTGTGTTGTGTTGTGTTGTTTTGTTTTGTCTTGTCTTGTCTTGTCTTGTCTTGTCTTGTCTTGTCTTGTCTTGTCTTGTCTTGTCTTGTCTTGTCTTGTCTTGTCTTGTCTTGTATTGTCTTGTCTTGTCTTGTCTTGTCTTGTCTTGTCTTGTCTTGTCTTGTCTTGCCTTATCTTGCCTTGTCTTGTCTTGTCTGGTCTTGTCTTGTCTTGTCTTGTCTTGTCTTGTCTTGTCTTGTCTTGTCTTGTCTTGTCTTGTCTTGTCTTGTCTTGTCTTGTCTTGTCTTGTCTTGTCTTGTCTTGTCTTGTCTTGTCTTGTCTTGTCTTGTCTTGTCTTGTCTTGTCTTGTCTTGTCTTGTCTTGTCTTGTCTTGTCTTGTCTTGTCTTGTCTTGTCTTGTCTTGTCTTGCCTTATCTTGCCTTGTCTTGTCTTGTCTTGTCTGGTCTTGTCTTGTCTTGTCTTGTCTTGTTTTGTCTTGTCTTGTCTTGTCTTGTCTTGTCTTGTCTTGTCTTGTCTTGTCTTGTCTTGTCTTGTCTTGTCTTGTCTTGTCTTGTCTTGTCTTGTCTTGTCTTGTCTTGTCTTGTCTTGTCTTGTCTTGTCTTGTCTTGTCTTGTCTTGCCTTATCTTGCCTTGTCTTGTCTTGTCTGGTCTTGTCTTGTCTTGTCTTGTCTTGTTTTGTCTTGTCTTGTCTTGTCTTGTCTTGTCTTGTCTTGTCTTGTCTTGTCTTGTCTTGTCTTGTCTTGTCTTGTCTTGTCTTGTCTTGTCTTGTCTTGTCTTGTCTTGTCTTGTCTTGTCTTGTCTTGTCTTGTGATGTCATGTCGTGTGTTGTGTTGATTTGTCTTGTATTGTCTTGTCTTGTCTTGTCTTGTCTTTTCTTTTCTTGTCTGGTCTTGTCTGGTCTTGTCTTGTCTTGTCTGGTCTTATCTTGTCTTGTCTTGTCCTGTCCTGTCTTGTCTTGTCTTTTCTTGTCTTGTCTTGTCTTTTCTTGTCTTGTACTGTCATGTCACGTCATGTGTTGTGTTGTTTTGTCTTGTCTTGTCTTGTTTGGTCTTGTCTTGTCTTGTTTTGTCTTGTCTTGTCTTGTCTTGTCTTGTCTTGTCTTGTCTTGTCTTGTCTTGTCTTGTTTTGTCTTGTCTTGTCTTGTCTTGTCTTGTCTTGTCTTGTCTTGTCTTGTCTTGTCTTGACTTGTCTTGTTTTGTCTTGTCTTGTCTTGTCTTGTCTTGTCTTGTCTTGTCTTGTCTTGTCTTGTCTTGACTTGTCTTGTCTTGTCTTTTCTTTTCTTGTCTTGTCTTGTCTTGTCTTGTCTTGTCTTGTCTTGTCTTGCCTTGTCTTGTCGTGTGTTGTGTTGTGTTGTTTTGTCTTGTCTTGTCTTGTCTTGTCTTGTCTTGTCTTGTCTTGTCTTGTCTTGTCTTGTCTTGTCTTGTCTTGTCTTGTCTTGTCTTGTCTTGGCTTGTCTTGTCTTGTCATGTCTGGTCTTGTCTTGTCTTGTCTTGTCTGGTCTTATCTTGTCTTGTCTTGTCTTGTCTTGTCTTGTTTTGTCTTGTCTTGTCTTGTCTTGTCTTGTCTTGACTTGTCTTGTCTTGTCTTTTCTTTTCTTTTCTTGTCTTGTCTTGTCTTGTCTTGTCTTGTTTTGTCTTGTCTTGTCTTGTCTTGTCTTGTCTTGTCTTGTCTTGTCTTGTCTTGTCTTGTCTTGTCTTGTCTTGTCTTGTCTTGTCTTGTCTTGTCTTGTCTTGTCTTGTCTTGTCTTGTCTTGTCTTGTCTTGTCTTGTCTTGTCTTGTCTTGTCTTGTCTTGTCTTGTCTTGTCTTGTCTTGTCTTGTCTTGTCTTGTCTTGTCTTGTCTTGTCTTGTCTTGTCTTGTCTTGTCTTGTCTTGTCTTGACTTGTTTTGTCTTGTCTTGTCTTGTCTTGTCTTGTCTTGTCTTGTCTTGTCTTGTCTTGTCTTGTCTTGTCTTGTCTTGTCTTGTCTTGTCTTGTCTTGTCTTGTCTTGTCTTGTCTTGTCTTGTCTTGTCTTGTCTTGTCTTGTCTTGTCTTGTCTTGTCTTGTCTTGTCATGTCATGTCGTGCGTTGTTTTGTCTTGTCTTGTTTTGTTTTGTCTTGTCATGTCATGTCTTGTCTTGTCTTGTCTTGTCATGTCGTGCGTTGTGTTGTTTTGTCTTGTCTTGTTTTGTCTTGTCATGTCATGTCTTGTCTTGTCTTGTCTTGTCTTGTCTTGTCATGTCGTGCGTTGTGTTGTCTTGTCTTGTCTTGTCTTGTCTTGTCTTGTGATGTCGTGTGTTGTGTTGTGTTGTGTTGTTTTGTTTTGTCTTGTCTTGTCTTGTCTTGTCTTGTCTTGTCTTGTCTTGTCTTGTCTTGTCTTGTCTTGTCTTGTCTTGTCTTGTCTTGTCTTGTCTTGTCTTGTCTTGTCTTGTCTTGTCTTGTCTTGTCTTGTCTTGTCTTGTCTTGTCTTGTTTTGTACTGTCATGTCACGTCATGTGTTGTGTTGTTTTGTCTTGTTTGGTCTTGTCTTGTCTTGTTTTGTCTTGTCTTGTCTTGTCTTGTCTTGTCTTGTCTTGTCTTGTCTTGTCTTGTCTTGTCTTGTCTTGTCTTGTCTTGTGATGTCATGTCGTGTGTTGTGTTGTGTTGTTTTGTTTTGTCTTGTCTTGTCTTGTCTTGTCTTGTCTTGTCTTGTTTGGTCTTGTCTTGTCTTGTCTTGTCTTGTCTTGTCTTGTCTTGTCTTGTCTTGTCTTGTCTTGTCTTGTCTTGTCTTGTCTTGTCTTGTCTTGTCTTGTCTTGTCTTGTCTTGTCTTGTCTTGTCTTGTCTTGTCTTGTCTTGTCTTGTCTTGTCTTGTCTTGTCTTGTCTTGTTTTGTCTTGTCTTGCCTTGTCTTGTCTTGTCTTGTCTTGTCTTGTCTTGTCTTGTCTTGTCTTGTCTTGTCTTGCCTTATCTTGCCTTGTCTTGTCTTGTCTTGTCTTGTCTTGTCTTGTCTTGTCTTGTCTTGTCTTGTCTTGTCTTGTCTTGTCTTGTCTTGTCTTGTCTTGTCTTGTCTTGTCTTGTCTTGTCTTGTCTTGTCTTGTCTTGTCTTGTCTTGTCTTGTCTTGTCTTGCCTTATCTTGCCTTGTCTTGTCTAGTCTTGTCTTGTCTTGTCTTGTCTTGTCTTGTCTTTTCTTGTCTTGTCTTGTCTTGTTTTGTCTTGTCATGTCATGTCTTGTCTTGTCTTGTCTTGTCTTGTCTTGTCATGTCGTGCGTTGTGTTGTCTTGTCTTGTCTTGTCTTGTCTTGTCTTGTCTTGTCTTGTGATGTCATGTCGTGTGTTGTGTTGTGTTGTTTTGTTTTGTCTTGTCTTGTCTTGTCTTGTCTTGTCTTGTCTTGTCTTGTCTTGTTTGGTCTTGTCTTGTCTTGTCTTGTCTTGTCTTGTCTTGTCTTGTCTTGTATTGTCTTGTCTTGTCTTGTCTTGTCTTGTCTTGTCTTGTCTTGTCTTGCCTTATCTTGCCTTGTCTTGTCTTGTCTGGTCTTGTCTTGTCTTGTCTTGTCTTGTTTTGTCTTGTCTTGTCTTGTCTTGTCTTGTCTTGTCTTGTCTTGTCTTGTCTTGTCTTGTCTTGTCTTGTCTTGTCTTGTCTTGTCTTGTGATGTCATGTCGTGTGTTGTGTTGTTTTGTCTTGTATTGTCTTGTCTTGTCTTGTCTTGTCTTTTCTTTTCTTGTCTGGTCTTGTCTGGTCTTGTCTTGTCTTGTCTGGTCTTATCTTGTCTTGTCTTGTCCTGTCCTGTCTTGTCTTGTCTTTTGTCTTGTCTTGTCTTGTCTTGTCTTGTCTTGTCTTGTCTTGTCTTGTCTTGTCTTGTCTTGTCTTGTCTTGTCTTGTCTTGTCTTGTTTTGTCTTGTTTTGTCTTGTCTTGTCTTGTCTTGTCTTGTCTTGTCTTGTCTTGTCTTGTCTTGTCTTGTCTTGTCTTGTCTTGTCTTGTCTTGTCTTGTCTTGTCTTGTCTTGTCTTGTGATGTCATGTCGTGTGTTGTGTTGATTTGTCTTGTATTGTCTTGTCTTGTCTTGTCTTGTCTTTTCTTTTCTTGTCTGGTCTTGTCTGGTCTTGTCATGTCTTGTCTGGTCTTATCTTGTCTTGTCTTGTCCTGTCCTGTCTTGTCTTGTCTTTTCTTGTCTTGTCTTGTCTTTTCTTGTCTTGTACTGTCATGTCACGTCATGTGTTGTGTTGTTTTGTCTTGTCTTGTCTTGTTTGGTCTTGTCTTGTCTTGTTTTGTCTTGTCTTGTCTTTTCTTGTCTTGTCTTGTCTTGTCTTGTCTTGTCTTGTCTTGTCTTGTCTTGTCTTGACTTGTCTTGTTTTGTCTTGTCTTGTCTTGTCTTGTCTTGTCTTGTCTTGTCTTGTCTTGACTTGTCTTGTCTTGTCTTTTCTTTTCTTGTCTTGTCTTGTCTTGTCTTGTCTTGTCTTGTCTTGTCTTGTCTTGTCTTGTCTTGTCTTGTCTTGTCGTGTGTTGTGTTGTGTTGTTTTGTCTTGTCTTGTCTTGTCTTGTCTTGTCTTGTCTTGTCTTGTCTTGTCTTGTCTTGTCTTGTCTTGTCTTGTCTTGTCTTGTCTTGCCTTGTCTTGTCTTGTCTGGTCTTGTCTTGTCTTGTCTTGTCTTGTTTTGTCTTGTCTTGTCTTGTCTTGTCTTGTCTTGTCTTGTCTTGTCTTGTCTTGTCTTGTCTTGTCTTGTCTTGTCTTGTCTTGTCTTGTGATGTCATGTCGTGTGTTGTGTTGTTTTGTCTTGTATTGTCTTGTCTTGTCTTGTCTTGTCTTTTCTTTTCTTGTCTGGTCTTGTCTGGTCTTGTCTTGTCTTGTCTGGTCTTATCTTGTCTTGTCTTGTCCTGTCCTGTCTTGTCTTGTCTTTTGTCTTGTCTTGTCTTGTCTTGTCTTGTCTTGTCTTGTCTTGTCTTGTCTTGTCTTGTCTTGTCTTGTCTTGTCTTGTCTTGTCTTGTTTTGTCTTGTTTTGTCTTGTCTTGTCTTGTCTTGTCTTGTCTTGTCTTGTCTTGTCTTGTCTTGTCTTGTCTTGTCTTGTCTTGTCTTGTCTTGTCTTGTCTTGTCTTGTCTTGTCTTGTGATGTCATGTCGTGTGTTGTGTTGATTTGTCTTGTATTGTCTTGTCTTGTCTTGTCTTGTCTTTTCTTTTCTTGTCTGGTCTTGTCTGGTCTTGTCATGTCTTGTCTGGTCTTATCTTGTCTTGTCTTGTCCTGTCCTGTCTTGTCTTGTCTTTTCTTGTCTTGTCTTGTCTTTTCTTGTCTTGTACTGTCATGTCACGTCATGTGTTGTGTTGTTTTGTCTTGTCTTGTCTTGTTTGGTCTTGTCTTGTCTTGTTTTGTCTTGTCTTGTCTTTTCTTGTCTTGTCTTGTCTTGTCTTGTCTTGTCTTGTCTTGTCTTGTCTTGTCTTGACTTGTCTTGTTTTGTCTTGTCTTGTCTTGTCTTGTCTTGTCTTGTCTTGTCTTGTCTTGACTTGTCTTGTCTTGTCTTTTCTTTTCTTGTCTTGTCTTGTCTTGTCTTGTCTTGTCTTGTCTTGTCTTGTCTTGTCTTGTCTTGTCTTGTCTTGTCGTGTGTTGTGTTGTGTTGTTTTGTCTTGTCTTGTCTTGTCTTGTCTTGTCTTGTCTTGTCTTGTCTTGTCTTGTCTTGTCTTGTCTTGTCTTGTCTTGTCTTGTCTTGTCTTGTCTTGTCTTGTCTTGTCTTGTCTTGTCTTGTCTTGTCTTGTCTTGTCTTGTCTTGTCTTGTCTTGTCTTGTCTTGTCTTGTCTTGTGATGTCATGTCGTGTGTTGTGTTGATTTGTCTTGTATTGTCTTGTCTTGTCTTGTCTTGTCTTTTCTTTTCTTGTCTGGTCTTGTCTTGTCTTGTCTTGTCTTGTCTTGTCTTGTCTTGTCTTGTCTTGTCTTGTCTTGTCTTGTCTTGTCTTGTCTTGTCTTGTCTTGTCTTGTCTTGTCTTGTCTTGTCTTGTCTTGTCTTGTCTTGTCTTGTCTTGTCTTGTCTTGTCTTGTCTTGTCTTGTCTTGTCTTGTCTTGTCTTGTCTTGTCTTGTCTTGTCTTGTCTTGTCTTGTCTTGTCTTGTCTTGACTTGTTTTGTCTTGTCTTGTCTTGTCTTGTCTTGTCTTGTCTTGTCTTGTCTTGTCTTGTCTTGTCTTGTCTTGTCTTGTCTTGTCTTGTCTTGTCTTGTCTTGTCTTGTCTTGTCTTGTCTTGTCTTGTCTTGTCTTGTCTTGTCTTGTCTTGTCATGTCATGTCATGTCGTGCGTTGTTTTGTCTTGTCTTGTTTTGTTTTGTCTTGTCATGTCATGTCTTGTCTTGTCTTGTCTTGTCATGTCGTGCGTTGTGTTGTTTTGTCTTGTCTTGTTTTGTCTTGTCATGTCATGTCTTGTCTTGTCTTGTCTTGTCTTGTCTTGTCATGTCGTGCGTTGTGTTGTCTTGTCTTGTCTTGTCTTGTCTTGTCTTGTGATGTCGTGTGTTGTGTTGTGTTGTGTTGTTTTGTTTTGTCTTGTCTTGTCTTGTCTTGTCTTGTCTTGTCTTGTCTTGTCTTGTCTTGTCTTGTCTTGTCTTGTCTTGTCTTGTCTTGTCTTGTCTTGTCTTGTCTTGTCTTGTCTTGTCTTGTCTTGTCTTGTCTTGTCTTGTTTTGTACTGTCATGTCACGTCATGTGTTGTGTTGTTTTGTCTTGTTTTGTCTTGTCTTGTCTTGTCTTGTCTTGTCTTGTCTTGTCTTGTCTTGTCTTGTCTTGTCTTGTCTTGTCTTGTCTTGTCTTGTCTTGTCTTGTCTTGTGATGTCATGTCGTGTGTTGTGTTGTGTTGTTTTGTTTTGTCTTGTCTTGTCTTGTCTTGTCTTGTCTTGTCTTGTTTGGTCTTGTCTTGTCTTGTCTTGTCTTGTCTTGTCTTGTCTTGTCTTGTCTTGTCTTGTCTTGTCTTGTCTTGTCTTGTCTTGTCTTGTCTTGTCTTGTCTTGTCTTGTCTTGTCTTGTTTGGTCTTGTCTTGTCTTGTTTTGTCTTGTCTTGTCTTGTCTTGTCTTGTCTTGTCTTGTCTTGTCTTGTCTTGTTTTGTCTTGTCTTGTCTTGTCTTGTCTTGTCTTGTGATGTCATGTCGTGTGTTGTGTTGTGTTGTTTTGTTTTGTCTTGTCTTGTCTTGTCTTGTCTTGTCTTGTCTTGTCTTGTCTTATCTTGTCTTGTCTTGTCTTGTCTTGTCTTGTCTTGTCTTGTCTTGTCTTGCCTTGTCTTGTCTTGTCTTGTCTTGTCTTGTCTTGTCTTGTACTGTCATGTCACGTCATGTGTTGTGTTGTCTTGTCTTGTCTTGTCTTGTCTTGTCTTGTCTTGTCTTGTCTTGTCTTGTCTTGTTTTGTCTTGTCTTGTCTTGTCTTGTCTTGCCTTGTCTTGTCTTGTCTTGTCTTGACTTGTTTTGTCTTGTCTTGTCTTGTCTTGTCTTGTCTTGTCTTGTCTTGTCTTGTCTTGTCTTGTCTTGTCTTGTCTTGTCTTGTCTTGTCTTGTCTTGTCTTGTCTTGTCTTGTCATGTCATGTCATGTCGTGCGTTGTGTTGTTTTGTCTTGTCTTGTTTTGTCTTGTCATGTCATGTCTTGTCTTGTCTTGTCTTGTCATGTCGTGCGTTGTGTTGTTTTGTCTTGTCTTGTTTTGTCTTGTCATGTCATGTCTTGTCTTGTCTTGTCTTGTCTTGTCTTGTCATGTCGTGCGTTGTGTTGTCTTGTCTTGTCTTGTCTTGTCTTGTCTTGTCTTGTCTTGTCTTGTCTTGTCTTGTGATGTTATGTCGTGTGTTGTGTTGTGTTGTTTTGTTTTGTCTTGTCTTGTCTTGTCTTGTCTTGTCTTGTCTTGTCTTGTCTTGTCTTGTCTTGTCTTGTCTTGTCTTGTCTTGTCTTGTCTTGTATTGTCTTGTCTTGTCTTGTCTTGTCTTGTCTTGTCTTGTCTTGTCTTGTCTTGCCTTATCTTGCCTTGTCTTGTCTTGTCTGGTCTTGTCTTGTCTTGTCTTGTCTTGTCTTGTCTTGTCTTGTCTTGTCTTGTCTTGTCTTGTCTTGTCTTGTCTTGTCTTGTCTTGTCTTGTCTTGTCTTGTCTTGTCTTGTCTTGTCTTGTCTTGTCTTGTCTTGTCTTGTCTTGTCTTGTCTTGTCTTGTCTTGTCTTGTCTTGTCTTGTCTTGTCTTGTCTTGTCTTGCCTTATCTTGCCTTGTCTTGTCTTGTCTTGTCTGGTCTTGTCTTGTCTTGTCTTGTCTTGTTTTGTCTTGTCTTGTCTTGTCTTGTCTTGTCTTGTCTTGTCTTGTCTTGTCTTGTCTTGTCTTGTCTTGTCTTGTCTTGTCTTGTCTTGTCTTGTCTTGTCTTGTCTTGTCTTGTCTTGTCTTGTCTTGTCTTGTCTTGTCTTGTCTTGCCTTATCTTGCCTTGTCTTGTCTTGTCTGGTCTTGTCTTGTCTTGTCTTGTCTTGTTTTGTCTTGTCTTGTCTTGTCTTGTCTTGTCTTGTCTTGTCTTGTCTTGTCTTGTCTTGTCTTGTCTTGTCTTGTCTTGTCTTGTCTTGTCTTGTCTTGTCTTGTCTTGTCTTGTCTTGTCTTGTCTTGTCTTGTCTTGTGATGTCATGTCGTGTGTTGTGTTGATTTGTCTTGTATTGTCTTGTCTTGTCTTGTCTTGTCTTTTCTTTTCTTGTCTGGTCTTGTCTGGTCTTGTCTTGTCTTGTCTGGTCTTATCTTGTCTTGTCTTGTCCTGTCCTGTCTTGTCTTGTCTTTTCTTGTCTTGTCTTGTCTTTTCTTGTCTTGTACTGTCATGTCACGTCATGTGTTGTGTTGTTTTGTCTTGTCTTGTCTTGTTTGGTCTTGTCTTGTCTTGTTTTGTCTTGTCTTGTCTTGTCTTGTCTTGTCTTGTCTTGTCTTGTCTTGTCTTGTCTTGTTTTGTCTTGTCTTGTCTTGTCTTGTCTTGTCTTGTCTTGTCTTGTCTTGTCTTGTCTTGACTTGTCTTGTTTTGTCTTGTCTTGTCTTGTCTTGTCTTGTCTTGTCTTGTCTTGTCTTGTCTTGTCTTGACTTGTCTTGTCTTGTCTTTTCTTTTCTTGTCTTGTCTTGTCTTGTCTTGTCTTGTCTTGTCTTGTCTTGCCTTGTCTTGTCGTGTGTTGTGTTGTGTTGTTTTGTCTTGTCTTGTCTTGTCTTGTCTTGTCTTGTCTTGTCTTGTCTTGTCTTGTCTTGTCTTGTCTTGTCTTGTCTTGTCTTGTCTTGTCTTGGCTTGTCTTGTCTTGTCATGTCTGGTCTTGTCTTGTCTTGTCTTGTCTGGTCTTATCTTGTCTTGTCTTGTCTTGTCTTGTCTTGTTTTGTCTTGTCTTGTCTTGTCTTGTCTTGTCTTGACTTGTCTTGTCTTGTCTTTTCTTTTCTTTTCTTGTCTTGTCTTGTCTTGTCTTGTCTTGTTTTGTCTTGTCTTGTCTTGTCTTGTCTTGTCTTGTCTTGTCTTGTCTTGTCTTGTCTTGTCTTGTCTTGTCTTGTCTTGTCTTGTCTTGTCTTGTCTTGTCTTGTCTTGTCTTGTCTTGTCTTGTCTTGTCTTGTCTTGTCTTGTCTTGTCTTGTCTTGTCTTGTCTTGTCTTGTCTTGTCTTGTCTTGTCTTGTCTTGTCTTGTCTTGTCTTGTCTTGTCTTGTCTTGTCTTGTCTTGTCTTGTCTTGACTTGTTTTGTCTTGTCTTGTCTTGTCTTGTCTTGTCTTGTCTTGTCTTGTCTTGTCTTGTCTTGTCTTGTCTTGTCTTGTCTTGTCTTGTCTTGTCTTGTCTTGTCTTGTCTTGTCTTGTCTTGTCTTGTCTTGTCTTGTCTTGTCTTGTCTTGTCTTGTCATGTCATGTCGTGCGTTGTTTTGTCTTGTCTTGTTTTGTTTTGTCTTGTCATGTCATGTCTTGTCTTGTCTTGTCTTGTCATGTCGTGCGTTGTGTTGTTTTGTCTTGTCTTGTTTTGTCTTGTCATGTCATGTCTTGTCTTGTCTTGTCTTGTCTTGTCTTGTCATGTCGTGCGTTGTGTTGTCTTGTCTTGTCTTGTCTTGTCTTGTCTTGTGATGTCGTGTGTTGTGTTGTGTTGTGTTGTTTTGTTTTGTCTTGTCTTGTCTTGTCTTGTCTTGTCTTGTCTTGTCTTGTCTTGTCTTGTCTTGTCTTGTCTTGTCTTGTCTTGTCTTGTCTTGTCTTGTCTTGTCTTGTCTTGTCTTGTCTTGTCTTGTCTTGTCTTGTCTTGTCTTGTCTTGTTTTGTACTGTCATGTCACGTCATGTGTTGTGTTGTTTTGTCTTGTTTGGTCTTGTCTTGTCTTGTTTTGTCTTGTCTTGTCTTGTCTTGTCTTGTCTTGTCTTGTCTTGTCTTGTCTTGTCTTGTCTTGTCTTGTCTTGTCTTGTGATGTCATGTCGTGTGTTGTGTTGTGTTGTTTTGTTTTGTCTTGTCTTGTCTTGTCTTGTCTTGTCTTGTCTTGTTTGGTCTTGTCTTGTCTTGTCTTGTCTTGTCTTGTCTTGTCTTGTCTTGTCTTGTCTTGTCTTGTCTTGTCTTGTCTTGTCTTGTCTTGTCTTGTCTTGTCTTGTCTTGTCTTGTCTTGTCTTGTCTTGTCTTGTCTTGTCTTGTCTTGTCTTGTCTTGTCTTGTCTTGTTTTGTCTTGTCTTGCCTTGTCTTGTCTTGTCTTGTCTTGTCTTGTCTTGTCTTGTCTTGTCTTGTCTTGTCTTGCCTTATCTTGCCTTGTCTTGTCTTGTCTTGTCTTGTCTTGTCTTGTCTTGTCTTGTCTTGTCTTGTCTTGTCTTGTCTTGTCTTGTCTTGTCTTGTCTTGTCTTGTCTTGTCTTGTCTTGTCTTGTCTTGTCTTGTCTTGTCTTGTCTTGTCTTGTCTTGTCTTGCCTTATCTTGCCTTGTCTTGTCTAGTCTTGTCTTGTCTTGTCTTGTCTTGTCTTGTCTTTTCTTGTCTTGTCTTGTCTTGTTTTGTCTTGTCATGTCATGTCTTGTCTTGTCTTGTCTTGTCTTGTCTTGTCATGTCGTGCGTTGTGTTGTCTTGTCTTGTCTTGTCTTGTCTTGTCTTGTCTTGTCTTGTGATGTCATGTCGTGTGTTGTGTTGTGTTGTTTTGTTTTGTCTTGTCTTGTCTTGTCTTGTCTTGTCTTGTCTTGTCTTGTCTTGTTTGGTCTTGTCTTGTCTTGTCTTGTCTTGTCTTGTCTTGTCTTGTCTTGTATTGTCTTGTCTTGTCTTGTCTTGTCTTGTCTTGTCTTGTCTTGCCTTATCTTGCCTTGTCTTGTCTTGTCTGGTCTTGTCTTGTCTTGTCTTGTCTTGTTTTGTCTTGTCTTGTCTTGTCTTGTCTTGTCTTGTCTTGTCTGTCTTGTCTTGTCTTGTCTTGTCTTGTCTTGTCTTGTCTTGTCTTGTCTTGTCTTGTCTTGTCTTGTCTTGTGATGTCATGTCGTGTGTTGTGTTGTTTTGTCTTGTATTGTCTTGTCTTGTCTTGTCTTGTCTTTTCTTTCTTGTCTGGTCTTGTCTGGTCTTGTCTTGTCTTGTCTGGTCTTCTTCTTGTCTTGTCTTGTCCTGTCCTGTCTTGTCTTTTGTCTTGTCTTGTCTTGTCTTTCTTGTCTTGTCTTGTCTTGTCTTGTCTTGTCTTGTCTTGTTTGTCTTGTCTTGTCTTGTCTTGTTGTCTTGTCTTGTCTTGTCTTGTCTTGTCTTGTCTGTCTTGTCTTGTCTTGTCTTGTCTTGTCTGTCTTGTCTTGTCTTGTCTTGTCTTGTCTTGTCTTGTGATGTGTCATGTCGTGTGTTGTGTTGATTTGTCTTGTATTGTCTTGTCTTGTCTTGTCTTGTCTTTTCTTTTCTTGTCTGGTCTTGTCTGGTCTTGTCATGTCTTGTCTGGTCTTATCTTGTCTTGTCTTGTCCTGTCCTGTCTTGTCTTGTCTTTTCTTGTCTTGTCTTGTCTTTTCTTGTCTTGTACTGTCATGTCACGTCATGTGTTGTGTTGTTTTGTCTTGTCTTGTCTTGTTTGGTCTTGTCTTGTCTTGTTTTGTCTTGTCTTGTCTTTTCTTGTCTTGTCTTGTCTTGTCTTGTCTTGTCTTGTCTTGTCTTGTCTTGTCTTGACTTGTCTTGTTTTGTCTTGTCTTGTCTTGTCTTGTCTTGTCTTGTCTTGTCTTGTCTTGACTTGTCTTGTCTTGTCTTTTCTTTTCTTGTCTTGTCTTGTCTTGTCTTGTCTTGTCTTGTCTTGTCTTGTCTTGTCTTGTCTTGTCTTGTCTTGTCGTGTGTTGTGTTGTGTTGTTTTGTCTTGTCTTGTCTTGTCTTGTCTTGTCTTGTCTTGTCTTGTCTTGTCTTGTCTTGTCTTGTCTTGTCTTGTCTTGTCTTGTCTTGTCTTGTCTTGTCTTGTCTTGTCTTGTCTTGTCTTGTCTTGTCTTGTCTTGTCTTGTCTTGTCTTGTCTTGTCTTGTCTTGTCTTGTCTTGGCTTGTCTTGTCTTGTCATGTCTGGTCTTGTCTTGTCTTGTCTTGTCTGGTCTTATCTTGACTTGTCTTGTCTTGTCTTTTCTTTTCTTTTCTTGTCTTGTCTTGTCTTGTCTTGTCTTGTCTTGTTTTGTCTTGTCTTGTCTTGTCTTGTCTTGTCTTGTCTTGTCTTGTCTTGTCTTGTCTTGTCTTGTCTTGTCTTGTCTTGTCTTGTCTTGTCTTGTCTTGTCTTGTCTTGTCTTTTCTTGTCTTGTCTTGTCTTGTCTTGTCTTGTCTTGTCTTGTCTTGTCTTGTCTTGTCTTGTCTTGTCTTGTCTTGTATTGTCTTGTCTTCTCTTGTCTTGTCATGTCATGTCATGTCGTGCGTTGTGTTGTTTTGTCTTGTCTTGTTTTGTCTTGTCTTGTCTTGTCTTGTCTTGTCTTGTCTTGTCTTGTCTTGTCTTGTCTTGTCTTGTCTTGTCTTGTCTTGTCTTGTCTTGTCTTGTCATGTCATGTCATGTCGTGCGTTGTGTTGTTTTGTCTTGTCTTGTTTTGTCTTGTCATGTCATGTCTTGTCTTGTCTTGTCTTGTCATGTCGTGCGTTGTGTTGTTTTGTCTTGTCTTGTTTTGTCTTGTCATGTCATGTCTTGTCTTGTCTTGTCTTGTCTTGTCTTGTCATGTCGTGCGTTGTGTTGTCTTGTCTTGTCTTGTCTTGTCTTGTCTTGTCTTGTCTTGTCTTGTGATGTCATGTCGTGTGTTGTGTTGTGTTGTTTTGTTTTGTCTTGTCTTGTCTTGTCTTGTCTTGTCTTGTCTTGTCTTGTCTTGTCTTGTCTTGTTTGGTCTTGTCTTGTCTTGTCTTGTCTTGTCTTGTCTTGTCTTGTCTTGTCATGTCATGTCATGTCGTGCGTTGTGTTGTTTTGTCTTGTCTTGTTTTGTCTTGTCTTGTCTTGTCTTGTCTTGTCTTGTCTTGTCTTGTCTTGTATTGTCTTGTCTTGTCTTGTCTTGTCTTGTCTTGTCTTGTCTTGTGATGTCATGTCGTGTGTTGTGTTGATTTGTCTTGTCTTGTTTTGTCTTGTCATGTCATGTCTTGTCTTGTCTTGTCTTGTCTTGTCTTGTCATGTCGTGCGTTGTATTGTCTTGTCTTGTCTTGTCTTGTCTTGTCTTGTCTTGTCTTGTCTTGTGATGTCATGTCGTGTGTTGTGTTGTGTTGTTTTGTTTTGTCTTGTCTTGTCTTGTCTTGTCTTGTCTTGTCTTGTCTTGTCTTGTCTTGTCTTGTTTGGTCTTGTCTTGTCTTGTCTTGTCTTGTCTTGTCTTGTCTTGTCTTGTGATGTCATGTCGTGTGTTGTGTTGTGTTGTTTTGTTTTGTCTTGTCTTGTCTTGTCTTGTCTTGTCTTGTCTTGTCTTGTCTTGTCTTGTCTTGTCTTGTCTTGTCTTGTCTTGTCTTGTCTTGTCTTGTCTTGTCTTGTCTTGTGATGTCATGTCGTGTGTTGTGTTGATTTGTCTTGTATTGTCTTGTCTTGTCTTGTCTTGTCTTTTCTTTTCTTGTCTGGTCTTGTCTGGTCTTGTCATGTCTTGTCTGGTCTTATCTTGTCTTGTCTTGTCCTGTCCTGTCTTGTCTTGTCTTTTCTTGTCTTGTCTTGTCTTTTCTTGTCTTGTACTGTCATGTCACGTCATGTGTTGTGTTGTTTTGTCTTGTCTTGTCTTGTTTGGTCTTGTCTTGTCTTGTTTTGTCTTGTCTTGTCTTTTCTTGTCTTGTCTTGTCTTGTCTTGTCTTGTCTTGTCTTGTCTTGTCTTGTCTTGACTTGTCTTGTTTTGTCTTGTCTTGTCTTGTCTTGTCTTGTCTTGTCTTGTCTTGTCTTGTCTTGACTTGTCTTGTCTTGTCTTTTCTTTTCTTGTCTTGTCTTGTCTTGTCTTGTCTTGTCTTGTCTTGTCTTGTCTTGTCGTGTGTTGTGTTGTTTTGTCTTGTCTTGTCTTGTCTTGTCTTGTCTTGTCTTGTCTTGTCTTGTCTTGTCTTGTCTTGTCTTGTCTTGTCTTGTCTTGTCTTGTCTTGTCTTGTCTTGTCTTGTCTTGTCTTGTCTTGTCTTGTCTTGTCTTGTCTTGTCTTGGCTTGTCTTGTCTTGTCATGTCTGGTCTTGTCTTGTCTTGTCTTGTCTGGTCTTATCTTGACTTGTCTTGTCTTGTCTTTTCTTTTCTTTTCTTGTCTTGTCTTGTCTTGTCTTGTCTTGTCTTGTTTTGTCTTGTCTTGTCTTGTCTTGTCTTGTCTTGTCTTGTCTTGTCTTGTCTTGTCTTGTCTTGTCTTGTCTTGTCTTGTCTTGTCTTTTCTTGTCTTGTCTTGTCTTGTCTTGTCTTGTCTTGTCTTGTCTTGTCTTGTCTTGTCTTGTCTTGTCTTGTCTTGTCTTGTCTTGTCATGTCATGTCATGTCGTGCGTTGTGTTGTTTTGTCTTGTCTTGTTTTGTCTTGTCTTGTCTTGTCTTGTCTTGTCTTGTCTTGTCTTGTCTTGTCTTGTCTTGTCTTGTCTTGTCTTGTCTTGTCTTGTCTTGTCTTGTCTTGTCTTGTCTTGTCTTGTCATGTCATGTCATGTCGTGCGTTGTGTTGTTTTGTCTTGTCTTGTTTTGTCTTGTCATGTCATGTCTTGTCTTGTCTTGTCTTGTCATGTCGTGCGTTGTGTTGTTTTGTCTTGTCTTGTTTTGTCTTGTCATGTCATGTCTTGTCTTGTCTTGTCTTGTCTTGTCTTGTCATGTCGTGCGTTGTATTGTCTTGTCTTGTCTTGTCTTGTCTTGTCTTGTCTTGTGATGTCATGTCGTGTGTTGTGTTGTGTTGTTTTGTTTTGTCTTGTCTTGTCTTGTCTTGTCTTGTCTTGTCTTGTCTTGTCTTGTCTTGTTTGGTCTTGTCTTGTCTTGTCTTGTCTTGTCTTGTCTTGTCATGTCATGTCATGTCGTGCGTTGTGTTGTTTTGTCTTGTCTTGTTTTGTCTTGTCTTGTCTTGTCTTGTCTTGTCTTGTCTTGTCTTGTCTTGTCTTGTCTTGTCTTGTCTTGTCTTGTCTTGTCTTGTCTTGTCTTGTCTTGACTTGTTTTGTCTTGTCTTGTCTTGTCTTGTCTTGTCTTGTCTTGTCTTGTCTTGTCTTGTCTTGTCTTGTCTTGTCTTGTCTTGTATTGTCTTGTCTTGTCTTGTCTTGTCTTGTCTTGTCTTGTCTTGTCTTGTCTTGTCTTGTCTTGTCTTGTCTTGTCTTGTCTTGTCTTGTCTTGTCTTGTCTTGTCTTGTCTTGTCTTGTCTTGTCTTGTCTTGTCTTGTCTTGTCTTGTCTTGTCTTGTCTTGTCTTGTCTTGTCTTGTCTTGTCTTGTCTTGTCTTGTCTTGTCTTGTCATGTCATGTCATGTCATGTCGTGCGTTGTGTTGTTTTGTCTTGTCTTGTTTTGTCTTGTCTTGTCTTGTCTTGTCTTGTCTTGTCTTGTCTTGTCTTGTCTTGTCTTGTCTTGTCTTGTCTTGTCTTGTCTTGTCTTGTCTTGTCTTGTCTTGTCTTGTCTTGTCTTGTCTTGTCTTGTACTGTCATGTCACGTCATGTGTTGTGTTGTTTTGTCTTGTCTTGTCTTGTTTGGTCTTGTCTTGTCTTGTCTTGTCTTGTCTTGTCTTGTCTTGTCTTGTCTTGTCCTGTCTTGTCTTGTTTTGTCTTGTCTTGTCTTGTCTTGTCTTGTCTTGTGATGTCATGTCGTGTGTTGTGTTGTGTTGTTTTGTTTTGTCTTGTCTTGTCTTGTCTTGTCTTGTTTGGTCTTGTCTTGTCTTGTCTTGTCTTGTCTTGTCTTGTCTTGTCTTGTCTTGTCTTGTCTTGTCTTGTCTTGTCTTGTCTTGCCTTATCTTGCCTTGTCTTGTCTTGTCTTGTCTTGTCTTGTCTTGTCTTGTCTTGTCTTGTTTGGTCTTGTCTTGTCTTGTCTTGTCTTGTCTTGTCTTGTCTTGTCTTGTTTGGTCTTGTCTTGTCTTGTCTTGTCTTGTCTTGTCTTGTCTTGTCTTGTCTTGTCTTGTCTTGTCTTGTCTTGTCTTGCCTTATCTTGCCTTGTCTTGTCTTGTCTTGTCTTGTCTTGTCTTGTCTTGTCTTGTCTTGTCTTGTCTTGTCTTGTCTTGTCTTGTCTTGTCTTGTCTTGTCTTGTCTTGTCTTGCCTTATCTTGCCTTGTCTTGTCTAGTCTTGTCTTGTCTTGTCTTGTCTTGTCTTGTCTTGTCTTGTCTTGTCTTGTCTTGTCTTGTCTTGTCTTGTCTTGTCTTGTCTTGTCTTGTCTTGTCTTGTCTTGTCTTGTCTTGTCGTGTGTTGTGTTGTGTTGTTTTGTCTTGTCTTGTCTTGTCTTGTCTTGTCTTGTCTTGTCTTGTCTTGTCTTGTCTTGTCTTGTCTTGTCTTGTCTTGTCTTGTCTTGTCTTGTCTTGTCTTGTCTTGTCTTGTCTTGTCTTGTCTTGTCTTGTCTTGTCTTGTCTTGTCTTGTCTTGTCTTGTCTTGTCTTGTCTTGTCTTGTCATGTCATGTCATGTCGTGCGTTGTGTTGTTTTGTCTTGTCTTGTTTTGTCTTGTCTTGTCTTGTCTTGTCTTGTCTTGTCTTGTCTTGTCTTGTCTTGTCTTGTCTTGTCTTGTCTTGTCATGTCATGTCATGTCGTGCGTTGTGTTGTTTTGTCTTGTCTTGTTTTGTCTTGTCATGTCATGTCTTGTCTGGTCTTATCTTGTCTTGTCTTGTCTTGTTTGGTCTTGTCTTGTCTTGTCTTGTCTTGTCTTGTCTTGTCTTGTCTTGTCTTGTCTTGTCTTGTCTTGTCTTGTCTTGTCTTGTCTTGTCTTGCCTTATCTTGCCTTATCTTGCCTTGTCTTGTCTTGTCTTGTCTTGTCTTGTCTTGTCTTGTCTTGTCTTGTCTTGTCTTGTCTTGTCTTGTCTTGTCTTGTCTTGTCTTGTCTTGTCTTGTCTTGTCTTGTCTTGTCTTGCCTTATCTTGCCTTGTCTTGTCTAGTCTTGTCTTGTCTTGTCTTGTCTTGTCTTGTCTTGTCTTGTCTTGTCTTGTCTTGTCTTGTCTTGTCTTGTCTTGTCTTGTCTTGTCTTGTCTTGTCTTGTCTTGTCTTGTCTTGTCTTGTCATGTCATGTCATGTCGTGCGTTGTGTTGTTTTGTCTTGTCTTGTTTTGTCTTGTCTTGTCTTGTCTTGTCTTGTCTTGTCTTGTCTTGTCTTGTCTTGTCTTGTCTTGTCTTGTCTTGTCATGTCATGTCATGTCGTGCGTTGTGTTGTTTTGTCTTGTCTTGTCTTGTCTTGTCATGTCATGTCTTGTCTGGTCTTATCTTGTCTTGTCTTGTCTTGTTTGGTCTTGTCTTGTCTTGTCTTGTCTTGTCTTGTCTTGTCTTGTCTTGTCTTGTCTTGTCTTGTCTTGTCTTGCCTTATCTTGCCTTGTCTTGTCTTGTCTTGTCTTGTCTTGTCTTGTCTTGTCTTGTCTTGTCTTGTCTTGTCTTGTCTTGTCTTGTCTTGTCTTGTCTTGTCTTGTCTTGTCTTGCCTTATCTTGCCTTGTCTTGTCTTGTCTTGTCTTGTCTTGTCTTGTCTTGTCTTGTCTTGTCTTGTCTTGTCTTGTCTTGTCTTGTCTTGTCTTGTCTTGTCTTGTCTTGTCTTGTCTTGTCTTGTCTTGTCGTGTGTTGTGTTGTGTTGTTTTGTCTTGTCTTGTCTTGTCTTGTCTTGTCTTGTCTTGTCTTGTCTTGTCTTGTCTTGTCTTGTCTTGTCTTGTCTTGTCTTGTCTTGTCTTGTCATGTCATGTCATGTCGTGCGTTGTGTTGTTTTGTCTTGTCTTGTTTTGTCTTGTCTTGTCTTGTCTTGTCTTGTCTTGTCTTGTCTTGTCTTGTCTTGTCTTGTCTTGTCTTGTCTTGTCTTGTCTTGTCTTGTCTTGTCTTGTCATGTCATGTCATGTCGTGCGTTGTGTTGTTTTGTCTTGTCTTGTTTTGTCTTGTCATGTCATGTCTTGTCTGGTCTTATCTTGTCTTGTCTTGTCTTGTTTGGTCTTGTCTTGTCTTGTCTTGTCTTGTCTTGTCTTGTCTTGTCTTGTCTTGTCTTGTCTTGTCTTGTCTTGTCTTGTCTTGTCTTGTCTTGCCTTATCTTGCCTTGTCTTGTCTTGTCTTGTCTTGTCTTGTCTTGTCTTGTCTTGTCTTGTCTTGTCTTGTCTTGTCTTGTCTTGTCTTGTCTTGTCTTGTCTTGTCTTGTCTTGTCTTGTCTTGTCTTGCCTTATCTTGCCTTGTCTTGTCTAGTCTTGTCTTGTCTTGTCTTGTCTTGTCTTGTCTTGTCTTGTCTTGTCTTGTCTTGTCTTGTCTTGTCTTGTCTTGTCTTGTCTTGTCTTGTCTTGTCTTGTCTTGTCTTGTCGTGTGTTGTGTTGTGTTGTTTTGTCTTGTCTTGTCTTGTCTTGTCTTGTCTTGTCTTGTCTTGTCTTGTCTTGTCTTGTCTTGTCTTGTCTTGTCTTGTCTTGTCTTGTCTTGTCTTGTCTTGTCTTGTCTTGTCTTGTCTTGTCTTGTCTTGTCTTGGCTTGTCTTGTCTTGTCATGTCTGGTCTTGTCTTGTCTTGTCTTGTCTGGTCTTATCTTGTCTTGTCTTGTCTTGTCTTGTCTTGTCTTGTTTTGTCTTGTCTTGTCTTGTCTTGTCTTGTCTTGTCTTGTCTTGTCTTGTCTTGTTTTGTCTTGTCTTGTCTTGTCTTGTCTTGTCTTGTCTTGTCTTGTCTTGTCTTGTCTTGTCTTGTCTTGTCTTGTCTTGTCTTGTCTTGTCTTGTCTTGTCTTGTCTTGTCTTGTCTTGTCTTGTCTTGTCTTGTCTTGTCTTGTCTTGTCTTGTCTTGTCTTGTCTTGTCTTGTCTTGTCTTGTCTTGTCTTGTCTTGTCTTGTCTTGTCTTGTCTTGTCTTGTCTTGTCTTGTCTTGTCTTGTCTTGTCTTGTCTTGTCTTGTCTTGTCTTGTTTTGTCTTGTCTTGCCTTGTCTTGTCTTGTCTTGTCTTGTCTTGTCTTGTCTTGTCTTGTCTTGTCTTGTCTTGCCTTATCTTGCCTTGTCTTGTCTTGTCTTGTCTTGTCTTGTCTTGTCTTGTCTTGTCTTGTCTTGTCTTGTCTTGTCTTGTCTTGTCTTGTCTTGTCTTGCCTTATCTTGCCTTGTCTTGTCTAGTCTTGTCTTGTCTTGTCTTGTCTTGTCTTGTCTTGTCTTGTCTTGTCTTGTCTTGTCTTGTCTTGTCTTGTCTTGTCTTGTCTTGTCGTGTGTTGTGTTGTGTTGTTTTGTCTTGTCTTGTCTTGTCTTGTCTTGTCTTGTCTTGTCTTGTCTTGTCTTGTCTTGTCTTGTCTTGTCTTGTCTTGTCTTGTCTTGTCTTGTCTTGTCTTGTCTTGTCTTGTCTTGTCTTGTCTTGTCTTGTCTTGTCTTGTCTTGTCTTGTCTTGTCTTGTCTTGTCTTGGCTTGTCTTGTCTTGTCATGTCTGGTCTTGTCTTGTCTTGTCTTGTCTGGTCTTATCTTGTCTTGTCTTGTCTTGTCTTGTCTTGTTTTGTCTTGTCTTGTCTTGTCTTGTCTTGTCTTGTCTTGACTTGTCTTGTCTTGTCTTTTCTTTTCTTTTCTTGTCTTGTCTTGTCTTGTCTTGTCTTGTCTTGTCTTGTTTTGTCTTGTCTTGTCTTGTCTTGTCTTGTCTTGTCTTGTCTTGTCTTGTCTTGTCTTGTCTTGTCTTGTCTTGTCTTGTCTTGTCTTGTCTTGTCTTGTCTTGTCTTGTCTTGTCTTGTCTTGTCTTGTCTTGTCTTGTCTTGTCTTGTCTTGTCTTGTCTTGTCTTGTCTTGTCTTGTCTTGTCTTGTCTTGTCTTGTCTTGTCTTGTCTTGTCTTGTCTTGTCTTGTTTTGTCTTGTCTTGTCTTGTCTTGTCTTGTCTTGTCTTGTCTTGTCTTGTCTTGACTTGTTTTGTCTTGTCTTGTCTTGTCTTGTCTTGTCTTGTCTTGTCTTGTCTTGTCTTGTCTTGTCTTGTCTTGTCTTGTCTTGTCTTGTCTTGTCTTGTCTTGTCTTGTCTTGTCTTGTCTTGTCTTGTCTTGTCTTGTCTTGTCTTGTCTTGTCTTGTCTTGTCTTGTCTTGTCTTGTCTTGTCTTGTCTTGTCTTGTCTTGTCTTGTCATGTCATGTCATGTCGTGCGTTGTGTTGTTTTGTCTTGTCTTGTTTTGTCTTGTCATGTCATGTCTTGTCTTGTCTTGTCTTGTCATGTCGTGCGTTGTGTTGTTTTGTCTTGTCTTGTTTTGTCTTGTCATGTCATGTCTTGTCTTGTCTTGTCTTGTCTTGTCATGTCATGTCGTGCGTTGTGTTGTCTTGTCTTGTCTTGTCTTGTCTTGTCTTGTCTTGTCTTGTCTTGTGATGTCATGTCGTGTGTTGTGTTGTGTTGTTTTGTTTTGTCTTGTCTTGTCTTGTCTTGTCTTGTCTTGTCTTGTTTGGTCTTGTCTTGTCTTGTCTTGTCTTGTCTTGTCTTGTCTTGTCTTGTCTTGTCTTGTCTTGTCTTGTCTTGTCTTGTCTTGTCTTGTCTTGTCTTGTCTTGTCTTGTCTTGTCTTGTCTTGTCTTGTCTTGTCTTGTCTTGTCTTGTCTTGTCTTGTCTTGTCTTGTCTTGTCTTGTCTTGTCTTGTCTTGTCTTGTCTTGTCTTGTCTTGTTTTGTCTTGTCTTGTCTTGTCTTGTCTTGTCTTGTCTTGTCTTGTCTTGTCTTGTCTTGACTTGTTTTGTTTTGTCTTGTCTTGTCTTGTCTTGTCTTGTCTTGTCTTGTCTTGTCTTGTCTTGTCTTGTCTTGTCTTGTCTTGTCTTGTCTTGTCTTGTCTTGTCTTGTCTTGTCTTGTTTTGTCTTGTCTTGTCTTGTCTTGTCTTGTCTTGTCTTGTCTTGTCTTGTCTTGTCTTGTCTTGTCTTGTTTTGTCTTGTCTTGTCTTGTCTTGTCTTGTCTTGTCTTGTCTTGTCTTGTCTTGTCTTGTCTTGTCTTGTCTTGTCTTGTCTTGTCTTGTCTTGTCTTGTCTTGTCTTGTCTTGTCTTGTCTTGTCTTGTCTTGTCTTGTCTTGTCTTGTCTTGTCTTGTCTTGTCTTGTCTTGTCTTGTCTTGTCTTGTCTTGTCTTGTCTTGTCTTGTCTTGTCTTGTCTTGTCTTGTCTTGTCTTGTCTTGTCTTGTCTTGCCTTATCTTGCCTTGTCTTGTCTTGTCTGGTCTTGTCTTGTCTTGTCTTGTCTTGTCTTGTCTTGTCTTGTCTTGTCTTGTCTTGTCTTGTCTTGTCTTGTCTTGTCTTGTCTTGTCTTGTCTTGTCTTGTCTTGTCTTGTCTTGTCTTGTCTTGTCTTGTCTTGTCTTGTCTTGTCTTGCCTTTTCTTTTCTTTTCTTGTCTTGTCTTGTCTTGTCTTGTCTTGTCTTGTCTTGTCTTGTCTTGTCTTGTCTTGTCTTGTCTTGTCTTGTCTTGTCTTGTCTTGTGATGTCATGTCGTGTGTTGTGTTGTGTTGTTTTGTTTTGTCTTGTCTTGTCTAGTCTTGTCTTGTCTTGTCTTGTCTTGTCTTGTCTTGTCTTGTCTTGTCTTGCCTTATCTTGTCTTGTCTTGTCTGGTCTTGTCTTGTCTTGTCTTGTCTTGTCTTGTCTTGTCTTGTCTTGTCTTGTCTTGTCTTGTCTTGTCTTGTCTTGTCTTGTCTTGTCTTGTCTTGTCTTGTCTTGTCTTGTCTTGTCTTGTCTTGTCTTGTCTTGTCTTGTCTTGTCTTGTCTTGTCTTGTCTTGTCTTGCCTTTTCTTTTCTTGTCTTGTCTTGTCTTGTCTGGTCTTATCTTGTCTTGTCTTGTCCTGTCCTGTCTTGTCTTGTCTTTTCTTGTCTTGTCTTGTCTTGTCTTGTCTTGTCTTGTCTTGTCTTGTCTTGTCTTGTCCTGTCCTGTCTTTTCTTGTCTTGTCTTGTCTTGTCTTGTCTTGTCTTGTCTTGACTTGTCTTGTCTTGTCTTTTCTTTTCTTGTCTTGTCTTGTCTTGTCTTGTCTTGTCTTGTCTTGTCTTGTCTTGTCTTGTCTTGTCTTGTCTTGTCTTGTCTTGTCTTGTACTGTCATGTCACGTCTTGTCTGGTCTTATCTTGTCTTGTCTTGTCCTGTCCTGTCTTGTCTTGTCTTTTCTTGTCTTGTCTTGTCTTGTCTTGTCTTGTCTTGTCTTGTCTTGTCTTGTCTTGTCTTGTCTTGTCTTGTCTTGTCTTGTCTTTTCTTGTCTTGTCTTGTCTTGTCTTGTCTTGTCTTGTCTTGTCTTGTCTTGTCTTGTCCTGTCCTGTCTGTCCTTGTCTTGTCTTGTCTTGTCTTGTCTTGTCTTGTCTTGTCTTGTCTTGTCTTGTCTTGTCTTGTCTTGTCTTGTCTTGTCTTGTCTTGTCTTGACTTGTCTTGTCTTGTCTTTTCTTTTCTTGTCTTGTCTTGTCTTGTCTTGTCTTGTCTTGTCTTGTCTTGTCTTGTCTTGTCTTGTCTGTTGTCTTGTCTTGTCTTGTCTTGTCTTGTCTTGTCTTGTCTTGTCTTGTCTTGTCTTGTCTTGTCTTGTCTTGTCTGTCTTGTCTTGTCTTGTCTTGTCTTGTCTTGTCTTGTCTTGTCTTGTCTTGTCTTGTCTTGTCCTGTCCTGTCTTTTCTTGTCTTGTCTTGTCTTGTCTTGTCTTGTCTTGTCTTGTCTTGTCTTGTCTTGTCTTGTCTTGTCTTGTCTTGTCTTGTCTTGTCTTGTCTTGTCTTGTCTTGTCTTGTCTTGTCTTGTCTTGTCTTGTCTTGTCTTGTCTTGTCTTGTCTTGTCTTGTCTTGTCTTGTCTTGTCTTGTCTTGTCTTGTCTTGTCTTGTCTTGTCTTGTCTTGTCTTGTCTTGTCTTGTCTTGTCTTGTCTTGTCTTGTCTTGTCTTGTCTTGTCTTGTCTTGTCTTGTCTTGTCTTGTCTTGTCTTGTCTTGTCTTGTCTTGTCTTGTCTTGCTTGTCTTGTCTTGTCTTGTCTTGTCTTGTCTTGTCTTGTCTTGTCTTGTCTTGTCTCTTGTCTTGTCTTGTCTTGTCTTGTCTTGTCTTGTCGTGTCTGTGTTGTGTTGTTTGTCTTGTCTTGTCTTGTCTTGTCTTGTCTTGTCTTGTCTTGTCTTGTCTTGTCTTGTCTGTCTTGTCTTGTCTTGTCTTGTCTTGTCTTGTCTTGTCTTGTCTTGTCTTGTCTTGTCTTGTCTTGTCTTGTCATGTCATGTCATGTCGTGCGTTGTGTTGTTTTGTCTTGTCTTGTTTTGTCTTGTCTTGTCTTGTCTTGTCTTGTCTTGTCTTGTCTTGTCTTGTCTGTGTCTTGTCTTGTCTTGTCTTGTCTTGTCTTGTCTTGTCTTGTCTTGTCCTTGTCTTGTCTTGTCTTGTCTTGTCTTGTCTTGTCTTGTACTGTCATGTCACGTCATGTGTTGTGTTGTTTTGTCTTGTCTTGTCTTGTTTGGTCTTGTCTTGTCTTGTTTTGTCTTGTCTTGTCTTGTCTTGTCTTGTCTTGTCTTGTCTTGTCTTGTCTTGTCTTGTTTTGTCTTGTCTTGTCTTGTCTTGTCTTGTCTTGTGATGTCATGTCGTGTGTTGTGTTGTGTTGTTTTGTTTTGTCTTGTCTTGTCTTGTCTTGTCTTGTCTTGTCTTGTCTTGTCTTGTTTGGTCTTGTCTTGTCTTGTCTTGTCTTGTCTTGTCTTGTCTTGTCTTGTCTTGTCTTGTCTTGTCTTGTCTTGTCTTGTCTTGTCTTGTCTTGTCTTGTCTTGTCTTGTCTTGTCTTGTCTTGTCTTGTCTTGTCTTGTCTTGTCTTGTCTTGTCTTGTCTTGTCTTGTCTTGTCTTGTCTTGTCTTGTCTTGTCTTGTCTTGTCTTGTCTTGTCTTGTCTTGTCTTGTCTTGTCTTGTCTTGTCTTGTCTTGTCTTGTCTTGTCTTGTCTTGTTTGTCTTGTCTTGTCTTGTCTTGTCTTGTCTTGTCTTGTCTTGTCTTGTCTTGTCTTGTCTTGCCTTATCTTGCTTGTCTTGTCTTGTCTTGTCTTGTCTTGTCTTGTCTTGTCTTGTCTTGTCTTGTCTTGTCTTGTCTTGTCTTGTCTTGTCTTGTCTTGTCTTGTCTTGTCTTGTCTTGTCTTGTCTTGTCTTGTCTTGTCTTGTCTTGTCTTGTCTTGTCTTGTCTTGTCTTGTCTTGTCTTGCCTTATCTTGCCTTGTCTTGTCTTGTCTGTCTTGTCTTGTCTTGTCTTGTCTTGTCTTGTCTTGTCTTGTCTTGTCTTGTCTTGTCTTGTCTTGTCTTGTCTTGTCTTGTCTTGTCTTGTCTGTTGTCTTGTCTTGTCTTGTCTTGTCTTGTCTTGTCTTGTCTTGTCTTGTCTTGTCTTGTCTTGTCTTGTCTTGTCTTGTCTTGTCTTGTCTTGTCTTGTCTTGTCTTGTCTTGTCTTGTCTTGTCTTGTCTTGTCTTGTCTTGTCTTGTCTTGTCTTGTCTTGTCTTGTCTTGTCTTGTCTTGTCTTGTCTTGTCTTGTCTTGTCTTGTCTTGTCTTGTCTTGTCTTGTCTTGTCTTGTCTTGTCTTGTCTTGTCTTGTCTTGTCTTGTCTTGTCTTGTCTTGTCTTGTCTTGTCTTGTCTTGTCTTGTCTTGTCTTGTCTTGTCTTGTCTTGTCTTGTCTTGTCTTGTCTTGTCTTGTCTTGTCTTGTCTTGTCTTGTCTTGTCTTGTCTTGTCTTGTCTTGTCTTGTCTTGTCTTGTCTTGTCTTGTCTTGTCTTGTCTTGTCTTGTCTTGTCTTGTCTTGTCTTGTCTTGTCTTGTCTTGTCTTGTCTTGTCTTGTCTTGTCTTGTCTTGTCTTGTTTTGTCTTGTTTTGTCTTGTCTTGTCTTGTCTTGTCTTGTCTTGTCTTTTCTTTTCTTGTCTGGTCTTGTCTGGTCTTGTCTTGTCTTGTCTGGTCTTATCTTGTCTTGTCTTGTCCTGTCCTGTCTTGTCTTGTCTTTTCTTGTCTTGTCTTGTCTTTTCTTGTCTTGTACTGTCATGTCACGTCATGTGTTGTGTTGTTTTGTCTTGTCTTGTCTTGTTTGGTCTTGTCTTGTCTTGTTTTGTCTTGTCTTGTCTTGTCTTGTCTTGTCTTGTCTTGTCTTGTCTTGTCTTGTCTTGTCTTGTCTTGTCTTGTCTTGTCTTGTCTTGTCTTGTCTTGTCTTGACTTGTCTTGTTTTGTCTTGTCTTGTCTTGTCTTGTCTTGTCTTGTCTTGTCTTGTCTTGTCTTGTCTTGTCTTGTCTTGTCTTGACTTGTCTTGTCTTGTCTTTTCTTTTCTTGTCTTGTCTTGTCTTGTCTTGGTTGTCTTGTCTTGTCTTGTCTTGTCTTGTCTTGTCTTGTCTTGTCGTGTGTTGTGTTGTGTTGTTTTGTCTTGTCTTGTCTTGTCTTGTCTTGTCTTGTCTTGTCTTGTCTTGTCTTGTCTTGTCTTGTCTTGTCTTGTCTTGTCTTGTCTTGTCTTGTCTTGTCTTGTCTTGTCTTGGCTTGTCTTGTCTTGTCATGTCTGGTCTTGTCTTGTCTTGTCTTGTCTGGTCTTATCTTGTCTTGTCTTGTCTTGTCTTGTCTTGTTTTGTCTTGTCTTGTCTTGTCTTGTCTTGTCTTGACTTGTCTTGTCTTGTCTTTTCTTTTCTTTTCTTGTCTTGTCTTGTCTTGTCTTGTCTTGTCTTGTTTTGTCTTGTCTTGTCTTGTCTTGTCTTGTCTTGTCTTGTCTTGTCTTGTCTTGTCTTGTCTTGTCTTGTCTTGTCTTGTCTTGTCTTGTCTTGTCTTGTCTTGTCTTGTCTTGTCTTGTCTTGTCTTGTCTTGTCTTGTCTTGTCTTGTCTTGTCTTGTCTTGTCTTGTCTTGTCTTGTTTTGTCTTGTCTTATCTTGTCTTGTCTTGTCTTGTCTTGTCTTGTCTTGTCTTGTCTTGACTTGTTTTGTCTTGTCTTGTCTTGTCTTGTCTTGTCTTGTCTTGTCTTGTCTTGTCTTGTCTTGTCTTGTCTTGTCTTGTCTTGTCTTGTCTTGTCTTGTCTTGTCTTGTCTTGTCTTGTCTTGTCTTGTCTTGTCTTGTCTTGTCTTGTCTTGTCTTGTCTTGTCTTGTCTTGTCTTGTCTTGTCTTGTCTTGTCTTGTCTTGTCTTGTCTTGTCTTGTCTTGTCTTGTCTTGTCTTGTCTTGTCTTGTCTTGTCTTGTCTTGTCTTGTCTTGTCTTGTCTTGTCTTGTCTTGTCTTGTCTTGTCTTGTCTTGTCTTGTCTTGTCTTGTCTTGTCTTGTCTTGTCTTGTCTTGTCTTGTCTTGTCTTGTCTTGTCTTGTCTTGTCTTGTCTTGTCTTGTCTTGTCTTGTCTTGTCTTGTCTTGTCATGTCATGTCATGTCGTGCGTTGTGTTGTTTTGTCTTGTCTTGTTTTGTCTTGTCATGTCATGTCTTGTCTTGTCTTGTCTTGTCATGTCGTGCGTTGTGTTGTTTTGCCTTGTCTTGTTTTGTCTTGTCATGTCATGTCTTGTCTTGTCTTGTCTTGTCTTGTCTTGTCATGTCGTGCGTTGTGTTGTCTTGTCTTGTCTTGTCTTGTCTTGTCTTGTCTTGTCTTGTGATGTCATGTCGTGTGTTGTGTTGTGTTGTTTTGTTTTGTCTTGTCTTGTCTTGTCTTGTCTTGTCTTGTCTTGTCTTGTCTTGTTTGGTCTTGTCTTGTCTTGTCTTGTCTTGTCTTGTCTTGTCTTGTCTTGTATTGTCTTGTCTTGTCTTGTCTTGTCTTGTCTTGTCTTGTCTTGTCTTGTCTTGTCTTGTCTTGTCTTGTCTTGTCTTGTCTTGTCTTGTCTTGTCTTGTCTTGTCTTGTCTTGTCTTGTCTTGTCTTGTCTTGTCTTGTCTTGTCTTGTCTTGTCTTGTCTTGTCTTGTCTTGTCTTGTCTTGTCTTGTCTTGTCTTGTCTTGTCTTGTCTTTTCTTGTCTTGTCTTGTCTTGTCTTGTCTTTTCTTGTCTTGTCTGGTCTTGTCTTGTCTTGTCTGGTCTTATCTTGTCTTGTCTTGTCTTGTCTTGTCCTGTCCTGTCCTGTCGTGTGTTGTGGGTTTTTGTCTTGTCATGTCTTATATTGTCTTGTCTTGTCTTGTCTTGCTTTGTCTTGTCTTGTCTTATTTTGTCTTGTCATGTCTTATCTTGTCTTGTCTTGTCTTGTCTTGTCTTGTTTTGTCTTGTCTTGTCTTGTCTTGTCTTGTCTTGTCTTGTCTTGTCTTGTCTTGTCTTGTCTTGTCATGTCTTGTCTTGTCTTGTTTTGCTTTGTCTTGTATTGTCTTGTTTTCCCATGTAATGTCATGTCGTGTGTTGTGTTGTTTTGTCTTGTCTTGTCTTGTCTTGTCTTGTCTTGTCTTGTCCTGTCCTGTCTTGTCTTGTCTTGTCTTGTCATGTCTTGTCTTGTCTTGTCTTGTCTTGTCTCGTCTTGTCTTGTCTTGTCCTGTCCTGTCATGTGTTGTCTTGTCTTGTCTTGTCTTGTCTTGTCTTGTCTTGTCATGTCTTATCTTGTCTTGTCATGTCTTGTCTTGTCTTGTCTTGTCTTGTCTTGTCTTGTCATGTCTTGTCTTGTCTTGTTTTGTCTTGTCTTGTCATGTCTTGTCTTATCTTGTCTTGTCTTGTCTTGTCTTGCTTTGTCCTGTCTTGTCTTATTTTGTCTTGTCATGTCATATCGTGTGTTGTGTTGTTTTGTCTTGTCTTGTCTTGTCTTGTCTTGTCTTGTCTTGTCTTGTCTTGTCTTGTCTTGTCCTGTCCTGTCTTGTCATGTCTTGTCTTGTCTTGTCTTGTCTTGTCTCGTCTTGTCTTGTCTTGTCCTGTCCTGTCCTGTCCTGTCTTGTCTTGTCTTGTCATGTCTTGTCTTGTCTTGTCTTGTCTTGTCTTGTCTCGTCTTGTCTTGTCTTGTCTTGTCTTGTCTTGTCCTGTCCTGTCTTGTCTTGTCTTGTCTTAACATGTCTTGTCTTGTCTTGTCTTGTCTTGTCTTGTCTCGTCTTGTCTTGTCTTGTCCTGTCCTGTCATGTGTTGTCTTGTCTTGTCTTGTCTTGTCTTGTCTTGTCTTGTCATGTCTTATCTTGTCTTGTCATGTCTTGTCTTGTCTTGTCTTGTCTTGTCTTGTCTTGTCTTGTCTTGTCATGTCTTGTCTTGTCTTGTCTTGTTTTGTCTTGTCTTGTCATGTCTTGTCTTATCTTGTCTTGTCTTGTCTTGTCTTGCTTTGTCTTGTCTTGTCTTATTTTGTCTTGTCATGCCATATCGTGTGTTGTGTTGTTTTGTCTTGTCTTGTCTTGTCTTGTCTTGTCTTGTCCTGTCCTGTCTTGTCTTGTCTTGTCTTGCCATGTCTTGTCTTGTCTTGTCTTGTCTTGTCTCGTCTTGTCTTGTCTTGTCCTGTCCTGTCATGTGTTGTCTTGTCTTGTCTTGTCTTGTCTTGTCTTGTCATGTCTTACCTTGTCTTGTCATGTCTTGTCTTGTCTTGTCTTGTCTTGTCTTGTCTTGTCTTGTCTTGTCTTGTCTTGTCTTGTCTTGTCTTGTCTTGTCATGCCTTGTCTTGTCTTGTTTTGTCTTGTCTTGTCATGTCTTGTCTTATCTTGTCTTGTCTTGTCTTGTCTTGTCTTGTCTTGTCTTGTCATGTCATGTCATGTCATATCGTGTGTTGTGTTGTTTTGTCTTGTCTTGTCATGTCTTGTCTTGTCTTGTCTTGTCTTGTCTCGTCTTGTCTTGTCTTGTCTTGTCATATCTTGTCTTGTCTTGTCTTGTCTTGTCTTGGCTTGTCTTCTCTTGCTTTGTCTTGTCATGTCTTATCTTGTCTTTTCTTGTCTTGTCTTGTCTTGTCCTGTCCTGTCGTGTGTTGTTTTGTATTGTCTTGTCTTGTGTTGTTTTGTCGTGTCATGTCTTGTCTTGTCTTGTCTTGTCATGTCATGTAATGTCGTGTCTTGGGTTGCTTTGTCTTGTCTTGTCTTGTCTTGTCTTGTCATGTCGTGTGTTGTGTTGTTTTGTCTTGTCATGTCTTGTCTTGTCATGTCATGTCGTGTGTTGTGTTGTTTTGTCTTGTCTTGTTTTGTCTTGTCATGTCTTGTCTTGTCTTGTTTTGTCTTGTCTTGTCTTGTCTTGTCATGTCTTGTCTTGTCTTGTCTTGTCTTGTCTTGTTTTGTCTTGTCTTGTCTTGTCTTGTCTTGTCTTGTCTTGTCTTGTCTTGTCTTGTCTTGTCTTGTCTTGTCTTGTCTTGTCTTGTCTTGTCTTGTCTTGTCATGTCATGTCATGTCATATCGTGTGTTGTGTTGTTTTGTCTTGTCTTATTTTGTCTTGTCATGTCTTATCTTGTCTTGTCTTGTCTTGTCTTGTCTTGTCTTGTCTTGTCATGTCATGTCATGTCATATCGTGTGTTGTGTTGTTTTGTCTTGTCTTATTTTGTCTTGTCATGTCTTATCTTGTCTTGTCTTGTCTTGTCTTGTCTTGTCTTGTCTTGTCTTGTCTTGTCTTGTCTTGTCTTGTCATGTCTTGTCTTGTCTTGTCTCATCTTGTCTTGTCCTGTCCTGTCCTGTCTTGTCTTGTCTTGTCTTGTCATGCCTTGTCTTGTCTTGTTTTGTCTTGTCTTGTATTGTCTTGTTTTCTCATATAATGTCATGTCGTGTGTTGTGTTGTTTTGTCTTGTCTTGTGTTGTTTTGTCGTGTCATGTCTTGTCTTGTCTTGTCTTGTCTTGTCTTGTCTTGTCCTGTCCTGTTGTGTGTTGTGTTGTTTTGTCTTGTCTTGTCTTGTCCTGTCCTGACGTGTGTTGTCTTGTCTTGTCTTGTCTTGTCTTGTCTTGTCTTGTCTTGTCTTGTCCTGTCTTGTCTTGTCTTGTCATGTCTTGTCTTGTCTTGTCTTGTCTTGTCTTGTCTTGTCCTGTCCTGTCTTGTCTTGTCTTGTCATGTCTTGTCTTGTCTTGTCTTGCCTTGTCTTGTCTTGTGTTGCCTTGTCTTGTCTTGTCTTGTCTTGTCCTGTCCTGACGTGTGTTGTCTTGTCTTGTCTTGTCTTGTCTTGTCTTGTCTTGTCTTGTCTTGTCCTGTCCTGTCTTGTCTTGTCTTGTCATGTCTTGTCTTGTCTTGTCTTGTCTTGTCTTGTCTTGTCTTGTCTCGTCTTGTCTTGTCTTGTCTTGTCTTGTCTTGTCTTGCCTTGTCTTGTCTTGTCTTGTCATGTCATGTCATGTCATATCGTGTGTTGTGTTGTTTTGTCTTGTCTTATTTTGTCTTGTCATGTCTTATCTTGTCTTGTGATGTCATGTCATGTCGTGTGTTGTGTTGTTTTGTCTTGTCTTGTCTTGTCTTGTCTTGCCTTGTCTTGTCTTGTCCTGTCCTGTCTTGTCATGTCTTGTCTTGTCTTGTCTTGTCTTGTCTCGTCTTGTCTTGTCTTGTCCTGTCCTGTCCTGTCTTGTCTTGTCTTGTCATGTCTTGTCTTGTCTTGTCTTGTCATGTCTTGTCTTGTCTTGTCTTGTTTTGTCTTGTCTTGTCATGTCTTGTCTTATCTTGTCTTGTCTTGTCTTGTCTTGCTTTGTCTTGTCTTGTCTTATTTTGTCTTGTCATGTCATATCGTGTGTTGTGTTGTTTTGTCTTGTCTTGTCTTGTCTTGTCTTGTCTTGTCTTGTCTTGTCTTGTCTTGTCTTGTCTTGTCTTGTCTTGTCATGTCTTGTCATGTCTTGTCTTGTCTTGTCTTGTTTTGTCTTGTCTTGTCATGTCTTGTCTTATCTTGTCTTGTCTTGTCTTGTCTTGCTTTGTCTTGTCTTGTCTTATTTTGTCTTGTCATGTCATGTCGTGTGTTGTGTTGTTTTGTCTTGTCTTGTCTTGTCTTGTCTTGTCTTGTCTTGTCATGTCATGTCATGTCATATCGTGTGTTGTGTTGTTTTGTCTTGTCTTGTCTTGTCTTGTCTTGTCTTGTCATGTCTTGTCTTGTCTTGTCTTGTCATGTCTTGTCTTATCTTGTCTTGTCTTGTCTTGTCTTGCTTTGTCTTGTCTTGTCTTATTTTGTCTTGTCATGCCATATCGTGTGTTGTGTTGTTTTGTCTTGTCTTGTCTTGTCTTGTCTTGTCTTGTCTTGTCTTGTCTTGTCTTGTCTTGTCATGTCTTGTCATGTCTTGTCTTGTCTTGTCTTGTTTTGTCTTGTCTTGTCATGTCTTGTCTTATCTTGTCTTGTCTTGTCTTGTCTTGCTTTGTCTTGTCTTGTCTTATTTTGTCTTGTCATGTCATATCGTGTGTTGTGTTGTTTTGTCTTGTCTTGTCTTGTCTTGTCTTGTCTTGTCTTGTCTTGTCTTGTCATGTCTTATCTTGTCTTGTCATGTCTTGTCTTGTCTTGTCTTGTCTTGTCTTGTCTTGTCTTGTCTTGTCATGTCTTGTCTTGTCTTGTCTTGTTTTGTCTTGTCTTGTCATGTCTTGTCTTATCTTGTCTTGTCTTGTCTTGTCTTGCTTTGTCTTGTCTTGTCTTATTTTGTCTTGTCATGCCATATCGTGTGTTGTGTTGTTTTGTCTTGTCTTGTCTTGTCTTGTCTTGTCTTGTCTTGTCTTGTCCTGTCCTGTCTTGTCTTGTCTTGTCTTGTCATGTCTTGTCTTGTCTTGTCTTGTCTTGTCTCGTCTTGTCTTGTCTTGTCCTGTCCTGTCATGTGTTGTCTTGTCTTGTCTTGTCTTGTCATGTCTTACCTTGTCTTGTCATGTCTTGTCTTGTCTTGTCTTGTCTTGTCTTGTCTTGTCTTGTCTTGTCTTGTCTTGTCTTGTCTTGTCTTGTCTTGTCTTGTCTTGTCTTGTCTTGTCTTGTCTTGTCTTGTCATGCCTTGTCTTGTCTTGTTTTGTCTTGTCTTGTCATGTCTTGTCTTATCTTGTCTTGTCTTGTCTTGTCTTGTCTTGTCTTGTCTTGTCATGTCATGTCATGTCATATCGTGTGTTGTGTTGTTTTGTCTTGTCTTGTCATGTCTTGTCTTGTCTTGTCTTGTCTTGTCTTGTCTTGTCTTGTCTTGTCTTGTTTTGTCTTGTCCTGTCCTGTCTTGTCTTGTCTTGTCATGTCTTGTCTTGTCTTGTCTTGTCTTGTCTCGTCTTGTCTTGTCTTGGCTTGTCATATCTTGTCTTGTCTTGTCTTGTCTTGTCTTGTCTTGGCTTGTCTTCTCTTGCTTTGTCTTGTCATGTCTTATCTTGTCTTTTCTTGTCTTGTCTTGTCTTGTCCTGTCCTGTCGTGTGTTGTTTTGTATTGTCTTGTCTTGTGTTGTTTTGTCGTGTCATGTCTTGTCTTGTCTTGTCTTGTCCTGTCCTGTCGTGTGTTGTGTTGTTTTGTCTTGTCTTGTCATGTCATGTAATGTCGTGTCTTGGGTTGCTTTGTCTTGTCTTGTCTTGTCTTGTCTTGTCATGTCGTGTGTTGTGTTGTTTTGTCTTGTCATGTCTTGTCTTGTCATGTCATGTCGTGTGTTGTGTTGTTTTGTCTTGTCTTGTTTTGTCTTGTCATGTCTTGTCTTGTCTTGTTTTGTCTTGTCTTGTCTTGTCTTGTCATGTCTTGTCTTGTCTTGTCTTGTCTTGTCTTGTTTTGTCTTGTCTTGTCTTGTCTTGTCTTGTCTTGTCTTGTCTTGTCTTGTCTTGTCTTGTCTTGTCTTGTCTTGTCTTGTCTTGTCTTGTCTTGTCTTGTCATGTCATGTCATGTCATATCGTGTGTTGTGTTGTTTTGTCTTGTCTTATTTTGTCTTGTCATGTCTTATCTTGTCTTGTCTTGTCTTGTCTTGTCTTGTCATGTCATGTCATGTCATATCGTGTGTTGTGTTGTTTTGTCTTGTCTTATTTTGTCTTGTCATGTCTTATCTTGTCTTGTCTTGTCTTGTCTTGTCTTGTCTTGTCTTGTCTTGTCTTGTCTTGTCTTGTCTTGTCTTGTCTTGTCATGTCTTGTCTTGTCTTGTCTCATCTTGTCTTGTCCTGTCCTGTCCTGTCTTGTCTTGTCTTGTCTTGTCATGCCTTGTCTTGTCTTGTTTTGTCTTGTCTTGTATTGTCTTGTTTTCTCATATAATGTCATGTCGTGTGTTGTGTTGTTTTGTCTTGTCTTGTGTTGTTTTGTCGTGTCATGTCTTGTCTTGTCTTGTCTTGTCTTGTCCTGTCCTGTTGTGTGTTGTGTTGTTTTGTCTTGTCTTGTCTTGTCTTGTTTTGTCTTGTCTTGTATTGTCTTGTTTTCTCATATAATGTCATGTCGTGTGTTGTGTTGTTTTGTCTTGTCTTGTGTTGTTTTGTCGTGTCATGTCTTGTCTTGTCTTGTCTTGTCTTGTCTTGTCTTGTCCTGTCCTGTTGTGTGTTGTGTTGTTTTGTCTTGTCTTGTCTTGTCCTGTCCTGACGTGTGTTGTCTTGTCTTGTCTTGTCTTGTCTTGTCTTGTCTTGTCTTGTCTTGTCTTGTCTTGTCTTGTCCTGTCCTGTCTTGTCTTGTCTTGTCATGTCTTGTCTTGTCTTGTCTTGTCTTGTCTTGTCTTGTCCTGTCCTGTCTTGTCTTGTCTTGTCATGTCTTGTCTTGTCTTGTCTTGCCTTGTCTTGTCTTGTGTTGCCTCGTCTTGTCTTGTCTTGTCTTGTCCTGTCCTGACGTGTGTTGTCTTGTCTTGTCTTGTCTTGTCTTGTCTTGTCTTGTCTTGTCTTGTCCTGTCCTGTCTTGTCTTGTCTTGTCATGTCTTGTCTTGTCTTGTCTTGTCTTGTCTTGTCTTGTCTCGTCTTGTCTTGTCTTGTCTTGTCTTGTCTTGTCTTGCCTTGTCTTGTCTTGTCTTGTCATGTCATGTCATGTCATATCGTGTGTTGTGTTGTTTTGTCTTGTCTTATTTTGTCTTGTCATGTCTTATCTTGTCTTGTGATGTCATGTCATGTCGTGTGTTGTGTTGTTTTGTCTTGTCTTGTCTTGTCTTGTCTTGCCTTGTCTTGTCTTGTCCTGTCCTGTCTTGTCATGTCTTGTCTTGTCTTGTCTTGTCTTGTCTCGTCTTGTCTTGTCTTGTCCTGTCCTGTCCTGTCTTGTCTTGTCTTGTCATGTCTTGTCTTGTCTTGTCTTGTCATGTCTTGTCTTGTCTTGTCTTGTTTTGTCTTGTCTTGTCATGTCTTGTCTTATCTTGTCTTGTCTTGTCTTGTCTTGCTTTGTCTTGTCTTGTCTTATTTTGTCTTGTCATGTCATATCGTGTGTTGTGTTGTTTTGTCTTGTCTTGTCTTGTCTTGTCTTGTCTTGTCTTGTCTTGTCTTGTCTTGTCATGTCTTGTCATGTCTTGTCTTGTCTTGTTTTGTCTTGTCTTGTCATGTCTTGTCTTATCTTGTCTTGTCTTGTCTTGTCTTGCTTTGTCTTGTCTTGTCTTATTTTGTCTTGTCATGTCATATCGTGTGTTGTGTTGTTTTGTCTTGTCTTGTCTTGTCTTGTCTTGTCTTGTCTTGTCTTGTCTTGTCATGTCATGTCATGTCATATCGTGTGTTGTGTTGTTTTGTCTTGTCTTGTCTTGTCTTGTCTTGTCTTGTCTTGTCTTGTCCTGTCCTGTCTTGTCTTGTCTTGTCTTGTCATGTCTTGTCTTGTCTTGTCTTGTCTTGTCTTGTCTTGTCTTGTCTTGTCTTGTCTTGTCCTGTCCTGTCTTGTCTTGTCTTGTCATGTCTTGTCTTGTCTTGTCTTGTCTTGTCTCGTCTTGCCTTGTCTTGTCTTGTCATATCTTGTCTTGTCTTGTCTTGTCTTGTCTTGTCTTGTCATGTCTTATCTTGTCTTTTCTTGTCTTGTCTTGTCCTGTCCTGTCGTGTGTTGTTTTGTATTGTCTTGTCTTGTGTTGTTTTGTCGTGTCATGTCTTGTCTTGTCTTGTCTTGTCCTGTCCTGTCGTGTGTTGTGTTGTTTTGTCTTGTCTTGTCATGTCATGTAATGTCGTGTCTTGTGTTGCTTTGTCTTGTCTTGTCTTGTCTTGTCTTGTCTTGTCATGGCGTGTGTTGTGTTGTTTTGTCTTGTCATGTCTTGTCTTGTCATGTCATGTCGTGTGTTGTGTTGTTTTGTCTTGTCTTGTTTTGTCTTGTCATGTCTTGTCTTGTCTTGTTTTGTCTTGTCTTGTCTTGTCTTGTCATGTCTTGTCTTGTCTTGTCTTGTATTGTCTTGTCTTGTCTTGTCTTGTCTTGTCTTGTCTTGTCTTGTCTTGTCTTGTCTTGTCTTGTCTTGTCTTGTCTTGTCTTGTCTTGTCTTGTCTTGTCTTGTCTTGTCTTGTCTTGTCTTGTCTTGTCTTGTCTTGTCTTGTCTTGTCTTGTCTTGTCTTGTCTTGTCTTGTCTTGTCTTGTCTTGTCTTGTCTTGTCTTGTCTTGTCTTGTCATGTCATGTCATGTCATATCGTGTGTTGTGTTGTTTTGTCTTGTCATGTCATGTCATGTCATATCGTGTGTTGTGTTGTTTTGTCTTGTCATGTCATGTCATGTCATATCGTGTGTTGTGTTGTTTTGTCTTGTCTTATTTTGTCTTGTCATGTCTTATCTTGTCTTGTCTTGTCTTGTCTTGTCTTGTCTTGTCTTGTCTTGTCTTGTCTTGTCTTGTCTTGTCTTGTCTTGTCTTGTCTTGTCTTGTCTTGTCTTGTCTTGTCTTGTCTTGTCTTGTCTTGTCTTGTCTTGTCTTGTCTTGTCTTGTCTTGTCTTGTCTTGTCTTGTCTTGTCTTGTCTTGTCTTGTCTTGTCTTGTCTTGTCTTGTCTTGTCTTGTCTTATTTTGTCTTGTCATGTCATATCGTGTGTTGTGTTGTTTTGTCTTGTCTTGTCTTGTCTTGTCTTGTCTTGTCTTGTCTTGTCTTTTCTTGTCTTGTCTTGTCTTGTCATGTCATGTCATGTCATATCGTGTGTTGTGTTGTTTTGTCTTGTCTTGTCTTGTCTTGTCTTGTCTTGTCTTGTCTTGTCTTGTCTTGTCCTGTCCTGTCTTGTCTTGTCTTGTCTTGTCATGTCTTGTCTTGTCTTGTCTTGTCTTGTCTTGTCTTGTCTTGTCTTGTCTTGTCCTGTCCTGTCTTGTCTTGTCTTGTCATGTCTTGTCTTGTCTTGTCTTGTCTTGTCTTGTCTCGTCTTGCCTTGTCTTGTCTTGTCATATCTTGTCTTGTCTTGTCTTGTCTTGTCTTGTCTTGTCTTGTCTTGTCTTGTCATGTCTTATCTTGTCTTTTCTTGTCTTGTCTTGTCCTGTCCTGTCGTGTGTTGTTTTGTATTGTCTTGTCTTGTGTTGTTTTGTCGTGTCATGTCTTGTCTTGTCTTGTCTTGTCCTGTCCTGTCGTGTGTTGTGTTGTTTTGTCTTGTCTTGTCATGTCATGTAATGTCGTGTCTTGTGTTGCTTTGTCTTGTCTTGTCTTGTCTTGTCTTGTCTTGTCATGGCGTGTGTTGTGTTGTTTTGTCTTGTCATGTCTTGTCTTGTCATGTCATGTCGTGTGTTGTGTTGTTTTGTCTTGTCTTGTTTTGTCTTGTCATGTCTTGTCTTGTCTTGTTTTGTCTTGTCTTGTCTTGTCTTGTCATGTCGTGTGTTGTGTTGTTTTGCCTTGTCTTGCTGTGTATTGTCACGTCTTATATTGTCTTGTCTTGTCTTGTCATGTCATGTCATGTCGTGTGTTGTGTTGTTTTGTCTTGTCTTGTTTTGTCTTCTCATGTCATGTCTTGTCTTGTCTTGTTTTGTCTTGTCATGTCTTGTCTTGTCTTGTCTTGTCTTGTCTTGTCTTGTCTTGTCTTGTCTTGTCTTGTCTTGTCATGTCTTGTCTTGTCTTGTCTTGTCTTGTCTTGTCCTGTCCTGTCTTGTCTTGCCTTGTCATGTTTTGTCTTGTCCTGTCCTGTCTCGTCTTGTCTTGTCATGTCTTGTCTTGTCTTGTATTGTCTTGTTTTGTCTTGTCTTGTCTTGTCTTGTCTTGTCTTGTCTTGTCTTGTCTTGTCATGTCATGTCATGTCATATCGTGTGTTGTGTTGTTTTGTCTTGTCTTATTTTGTCTTGTCATGTCTTATCTTGTCTTGTCTTGTCTTGTCTTGTCTTGTCTTGTCATGTCATGTCATGTCATATCGTGTGTTGTGTTGTTTTGTCTTGTCTTATTTTGTCTTGTCATGTCTTATCTTGTCTTGTCTTGTCTTGTCTTGTCTTGTCTTGTCTTGTCTTGTCTTGTCTTGTCTTGTCTTGTCTTGTCTTGTCTTGTCTTGTCTTGTCTTGTCTTGTATTGTCTTGTCTCATCTTGTCTTGTCCTGTCCTGTCCTGTCTTGTATTGTCTTGTCTTGTCTTGTCTTGTCTTGTCTTGTCTTGTCTTGTTTTGTCTTGTCTTGTTTTCTCATGTAATGTCATGTCGTGTGTTGTGTTGTTTTGTCTTGTCTTGTCTTGTCTTGTCCTGTCCTGTCGTGTGTTGTGTTGCTTTGTCTTGTCTTGTCATGTCGTGTGTTGTGTTGTTTTGTCTTGTCTTGTTGTGTATTGCCATGTCTTATATTGCCTTGTCTTGTCTTGTCTTGTCATGTCATGTCATGTCGTGTGTTGTGTTGTTTTGTCATGTCTTGTCTTGTCTTGTCTTGTCTTGTCTTGTCTTGTCTTGTGTTGTCTTGTCTTGTCTTGTCATGTCGTGTGTTGTGTTGTTTTGTCTTGTCTTGTGTTGTTTTGTCGTGTCATGTCTTGTCTTGTCTTGTCCTGTCCTGTCGTGTGTTGTGTTGTTTTGTCTTGTCTTGTCTTGTCTAGTTTTGTCTTGTCTTGTCTTGTCTTGTTTTATGTTGTCTTGTTTTGTCATGTAAATTCATGTCGTGTGTTGTGTTGTTTTGCCTTGTCTTGTGTTGTTTTGTCGTGTCATGTCTTGTCTTGTCTTGTCTTGTCTTGTCCTGTCCTGTCGTGTGTTGTGTTGCTTTGTCTTGTCTTGTCATGTCATGTCATGTCGTGTCTTGTGTTGCTTTGTCTTGTCTTTTCTTCTCCTTGTCTTGTGTCGTTTTGTCCTGTCCTGACGTGTGTTTTGTTATTTTGTCTTGTCATGTCTTGTCTTGTCTTGTGATGTCATGTCATGTCGTGTGTTGTGTTGTTTTGTCTTGTCTTGTCATGTCGTGTGTTGTGTTGTTTTGCCTTGTCTTGCTGTGTATTGTCACGTCTTATATTGTCTTGTCTTGTCTTGTCATGTCATGTCATGTCGTGTGTTGTGTTGTTTTGTCTTGTCTTGTTTTGTCTTCTCATGTCATGTCTTGTCTTGTCTTGTTTTGTCTTGTCATGTCTTGTCTTGTCTTGTCTTGTCTTGTCTTGTCTTGTCTTGTCTTGTCTTGTCTTGTCTTGTCATGTCTTGTCTTGTCTTGTCTTGTCTTGTCTTGTCCTGTCCTGTCTTGTCTTGCCTTGTCATGTTTTGTCTTGTCCTGTCCTGTCTCGTCTTGTCTTGTCATGTCTTGTCTTGTCTTGTCTTGTCCTGTCTTGTCTTGTCTTGTCATGTCTTGTCTTGTCTTGTCTTGTCTTGTCTTGTCTTGTCTTGTCTTGTCTTGTCTTGTCTTGTCTTGTCTTGTCTTGTCTTGTCTTGTCTTGTCTTGTCTTGTCTTGTCTTGTCTTGTCTTGTCTTGTCTTGTCTTGTCTTGTCTCGTCTTGTTTTGTCTTGTCATGTCTTGTCTTGTCTTGTCCTGTCCTGTCTTGTCATGTCTTGTCTTGTCTTGTCTTGTCTTGTCTCGTCTTGTCTTGTCTTGTCCTGTCCTGTCCTGTCTTGTCTTGTCTTGTCATGTCTTGTCTTGTCTTGTCTTGTCATGTCTTGTCTTGTCTTGTCTTGTTTTGTCTTGTCTTGTCATGTCTTGTCTTATCTTGTCTTGTCTTGTCTTGTCTTGCTTTGTCTTGTCTTGTCTTATTTTGTCTTGTCATGTCATATCGTGTGTTGTGTTGTTTTGTCTTGTCTTGTCTTGTCTTGTCTTGTCTTGTCTTGTCTTGTCTTGTCTTGTCTTGTCTTGTCATGTCTTGTCTTGTCTTGTCTTGTTTTGTCTTGTCTTGTCATGTCTTGTCTTATCTTGTCTTGTCTTGTCTTGTCTTGCTTTGTCTTGTCTTGTCTTATTTTGTCTTGTCATGTCATATCGTGTGTTGTGTTGTTTTGTCTTGTCTTGTCTTGTCTTGTCTTGTCTTGTCTTGTCTTGTCTTTTCTTGTCTTGTCTTGTCTTGTCATGTCATGTCATGTCATATCGTGTGTTGTGTTGTTTTGTCTTGTCTTGTCTTGTCTTGTCTTGTCTTGTCTTGTCTTGTCTTGTCTTGTCTTGTCTTGTCCTGTCCTGTCTTGTCTTGTCTTGTCTTGTCATGTCTTGTCTTGTCTTGTCTTGTCTTGTCTTGTCTTGTCTTGTCTTGTCTTGTCCTGTCCTGTCTTGTCTTGTCTTGTCATGTCTTGTCTTGTCTTGTCTTGTCTTGTCTTGTCTCGTCTTGCCTTGTCTTGTCTTGTCATATCTTGTCTTGTCTTGTCTTGTCTTGTCTTGTCTTGTCTTGTCTTGTCTTGTCATGTCTTATCTTGTCTTTTCTTGTCTTGTCTTGTCCTGTCCTGTCGTGTGTTGTTTTGTATTGTCTTGTCTTGTGTTGTTTTGTCGTGTCATGTCTTGTCTTGTCTTGTCTTGTCCTGTCCTGTCGTGTGTTGTGTTGTTTTGTCTTGTCTTGTCATGTCATGTAATGTCGTGTCTTGTGTTGCTTTGTCTTGTCTTGTCTTGTCTTGTCTTGTCTTGTCATGGCGTGTGTTGTGTTGTTTTGTCTTGTCATGTCTTGTCTTGTCATGTCATGTCGTGTGTTGTGTTGTTTTGTCTTGTCTTGTTTTGTCTTGTCATGTCTTGTCTTGTCTTGTTTTGTCTTGTCTTGTCTTGTCTTGTCATGTCGTGTGTTGTGTTGTTTTGCCTTGTCTTGCTGTGTATTGTCACGTCTTATATTGTCTTGTCTTGTCTTGTCATGTCATGTCATGTCGTGTGTTGTGTTGTTTTGTCTTGTCTTGTTTTGTCTTCTCATGTCATGTCTTGTCTTGTCTTGTTTTGTCTTGTCATGTCTTGTCTTGTCTTGTCTTGTCTTGTCTTGTCTTGTCTTGTCTTGTCTTGTCTTGTCTTGTCATGTCTTGTCTTGTCTTGTCTTGTCTTGTCTTGTCCTGTCCTGTCTTGTCTTGCCTTGTCATGTTTTGTCTTGTCCTGTCCTGTCTCGTCTTGTCTTGTCATGTCTTGTCTTGTCTTGTATTGTCTTGTTTTGTCTTGTCTTGTCTTGTCTTGTCTTGTCTTGTCTTGTCTTGTCTTGTCATGTCATGTCATGTCATATCGTGTGTTGTGTTGTTTTGTCTTGTCTTATTTTGTCTTGTCATGTCTTATCTTGTCTTGTCTTGTCTTGTCTTGTCTTGTCTTGTCATGTCATGTCATGTCATATCGTGTGTTGTGTTGTTTTGTCTTGTCTTATTTTGTCTTGTCATGTCTTATCTTGTCTTGTCTTGTCTTGTCTTGTCTTGTCTTGTCTTGTCTTGTCTTGTCTTGTCTTGTCTTGTCTCTTCTTGTCTTGTCTTGTCTTGTCTTGTCTTGTCTTGTCTTGTCATGTCTTGTATTGTCTTGTCTCATCTTGTCTTGTCCTGTCCTGTCCTGTCTTGTATTGTCTTGTCTTGTCTTGTCTTGTCTTGTCTTGTCTTGTCTTGTCATGTCTTGTCTTGTCTTGTTTTGTCTTGTCTTGTTTTCTCATGTAATGTCATGTCGTGTGTTGTGTTGTTTTGTCTTGTCTTGTCTTGTCTTGTCCTGTCCTGTCGTGTGTTGTGTTGCTTTGTCTTGTCTTGTCATGTCGTGTGTTGTGTTGTTTTGTCTTGTCTTGTTGTGTATTGCCATGTCTTATATTGCCTTGTCTTGTCTTGTCTTGTCATGTCATGTCATGTCGTGTGTTGTGTTGTTTTGTCATGTCTTGTCTTGTCTTGTCTTGTCTTGTCTTGTCTTGTCTTGTGTTGTCTTGTCTTGTCTTGTCATGTCGTGTGTTGTGTTGTTTTGTCTTGTCTTGTGTTGTTTTGTCGTGTCATGTCTTGTCTTGTCTTGTCCTGTCCTGTCGTGTGTTGTGTTGTTTTGTCTTGTCTTGTCTTGTCTAGTTTTGTCTTGTCTTGTCTTGTCTTGTTTTATGTTGTCTTGTTTTGTCATGTAAATTCATGTCGTGTGTTGTGTTGTTTTGCCTTGTCTTGTGTTGTTTTGTCGTGTCATGTCTTGTCTTGTCTTGTCTTGTCTTGTCCTGTCCTGTCGTGTGTTGTGTTGCTTTGTCTTGTCTTGTCATGTCATGTCATGTCGTGTCTTGTGTTGCTTTGTCTTGTCTTTTCTTCTCCTTGTCTTGTGTCGTTTTGTCCTGTCCTGACGTGTGTTTTGTTATTTTGTCTTGTCATGTCTTGTCTTGTCTTGTGATGTCATGTCATGTCGTGTGTTGTGTTGTTTTGTCTTGTCTTGTCATGTCGTGTGTTGTGTTGTTTTGCCTTGTCTTGCTGTGTATTGTCACGTCTTATATTGTCTTGTCTTGTCTTGTCATGTCATGTCATGTCGTGTGTTGTGTTGTTTTGTCTTGTCTTGTTTTGTCTTCTCATGTCATGTCTTGTCTTGTCTTGTTTTGTCTTGTCATGTCTTGTCTTGTCTTGTCTTGTCTTGTCTTGTCTTGTCTTGTCTTGTCTTGTCTTGTCTTGTCATGTCTTGTCTTGTCTTGTCTTGTCTTGTCTTGTCCTGTCCTGTCTTGTCTTGCCTTGTCATGTTTTGTCTTGTCCTGTCCTGTCTCGTCTTGTCTTGTCATGTCTTGTCTTGTCTTGTCTTGTCCTGTCTTGTCTTGTCTTGTCTTGTCATGTCTTGTCTTGTCTTGTCTTGTCTTGTCTTGTCTTGTCTTGTCTTGTCTTGTCTTGTCTTGTCTTGTCTTGTCTTGTCTTGTCTTGTCTTGTCTTGTCTTGTCTTGTCTTGTCTTGTCTTGTCTTGTCTTGTCTTGTCTTGTCTTGTCTCGTCTTGTTTTGTCTTGTCATGTCTTGTCTTGTCTTGTCTTGTCTTGTCTTGTTTTGTCTTGTCATGTCTTGTCTTGTCTTGTCTTGTCTTGTCTTGTCTTGTCTTGTCTTGTCTTGTCTTGTCTTGTCTTGTTTTGCCTTGTCATGTCTTGTCTTGTCTTGTCTTGTCTTGTGTTGTTTTGTCGTGTCATGTCTTGTCATGTCTTGTCTTGTCTTGTCTTGTCCTGTCCTGTCGTGTGTTGTCTTGTCTTGTCTTGTCCTGTCCTGACGTGTGTTGTGTTGTTTTGTCTTGTCTTGTTTTGTCTTGTCTTGTGTTGTTTTGTCCTGTGCTGACGTGTGTTGTGTTGTTTTGTCTTGTCTTGTTTTGTCTTGTCTTGTGTTGTTTTGTCTTGTATTGTCTTGTTTTCTCATGTAATGTCATGTCGTGTGTTGTGTTGTTTTGTCTTGTCTTGTGTTGTTTTGTCGTGTCATGTCTTGTCTTGTCTTGTCTTGTCTTGTCCTGTCCTGTCGTGTGTCGTCTTGTCTTGTCTTGTCCTGTCCTGACGTGTGTTGTGTTGTTTTGTCTTGTCTTGTGTTGTTTTGTCCTGTCCTGACGTGTGTTGTGTTGTTTTGTCTTGTCTTGTTTTGTCTTGTCCTGTCTTGTCTTGTCTTGTGATGTCATGTCATGTCGTGTGTTGTGTTTTTTTGTCTTGTCATGTCTTGTCTTGTCTTGTCTTGTCTTGTCTTGTCTTGTCATGTCTTGTCTTGTCTTGTTTTGTCTTGTCATGTCTTGTCTTGTCTTGTCTTGTCTTGTCTTGTCTTGTCTTGTCATGTCTTGTCTTGTCTTGTCTTGTCTTGTCTTGTCTTGTCTTGTCTTGTCTTGTCTTGTCTTGTCTTGTCTTGTCTTGTCTTGTCTTGTCTTGTATTGTTTTATGTTGTCTTGTCTTGTCTTGTTTTGTCATGTCTTGTTTTGTCTTGTCTTGTCTTGTTTTGTCTTGTATTGTCTTGTTTTCTCATGTAATGTCATGTCGTGTGTTGTGTTGTTTTGTCTTATCTTGTGTTGTTTTGTCGTGTCATGTCTTGTTTTGTCTTGTCTTGTGTTGTTTCGTCCTGTCATGTCTTGTCTTGTCTTGTCTTGTCTTGTCTTGTCTTGTCTTGTCATGTCTTGTCATGTCTTGTCTTGTCTTGTCATGTCTTGTCATGTCTTGTCTTGTCTTGTTTTGCCTTGTCATGTCTTGTCTTGTCTTGTCTTGTCTTGTCTTGTGTTGTTTTGTCGTGTCGTGTCTTGTCTTGTCTTGTCTAGTCTTGTCTTGTCATGTCTTGTCATGTCTTGTCTTGTCTTGTTTTGTCTTGTCATGTCTTGTCTTGTCTTGTCTTGTCTTGTCTTGTCTTGTCTTGTCTTGTCTTGTCTTGTCTTGTCTTGTCTTGTCTTGTCATGTCATGTCATGTCATATCGTGTGTTGTGTTGTTTTGTCTTGTCTTATTTTGCCTTGTCATGTCTTATCTTGTCTTGTCTTGTCTTGCCTTGTCTTGTTTTGTCTTGTCTTGTCTTGTCTTGTCTTGTCTTGTCTTGTCTTGTCTTGTCTTGTCTTGTCTTGTCTTGTCTTGTCTCGTCATGTCATGTCTTGTCTTGTCTTGTATTGTCTTGTCTTGTTTTGTCTTGTCTTGTCTTGTCTTGTCTTGTATTGTCTTGTTTTCTCATGTAATGTCATGTCGTGTGTTGTGTTGTTTTGTCTTGTCTTGTGTTGTTTTGTCGGGTCATGTCTTGTCTTGTCTTGTGTTGTTTTGTCGTGTCATGTCTTGTTTTGTCTTGTCTTGTGTTGTTTTGTCCTGTCCTGACGTGTGTTGTGTTGTTTTGTCTTGTCTTGTTTTGTCTTGTCCTGTCTTGTCTTGTCTTGTTTTTGTCTTGTCCTGTCCTGTCTTGTCTTGTCTTGTATTGTCTTGTTTTCTCATGTAATGTCATGTCGTGTGTTGTGTTGTTTTGTCTTGTCTTGTGTTGTTTTGTCGTGTCATGTCTTGTCTTGTCTTGCCTTGTCCTGTCCTGTCGTGTGTTGTTTTGTCTTGTCTTGTCCTGTCCTGACGTGTGTTGTGTCGTTTTGTCTTGTCTTGTTTTGTCTTGTCTTGTGTTGTTTTGTCCTGTCCTGACGTGTGTTGTGTTGTTTTGTCTTGTCTTGTGTTATTTTGTCTTGTATTGTCTTGTTTTCTCATGTAATGTCATGTCGTGTGTTGTGTTGTTTTGTCTTGTCTTGTGTTGTTTTGTCGTATCATGTCTTGTCTTGTCTTGTCTTGTCTTGTCCTGTCCTGTCGTGTGTTGTCTTGTCCTGTCCTGACGTGTGTTGTGTTGTGTTGTTTTGTCTTGTTTTGTTTTGTCTTGTCTTGTGTTGTTTTGTCCTGTCCTGACGTGTGTTGTGTTGTTTTGTCTTGTCCTGTCTTGTCTTGTCTTGTGATGTCATGTCATGTCGTGTGTTGTGTTGTTTTGTCTTGTCTTGTCATGTTATGTCATGTGTCTTGTGTTGCTTTGTCTTGTCTTGTCTTGTCTTGTGTTGTTTTGTCCTGTCCTGACGTGTGTTGTGTTGTTTTGTCTTGTCTTGTTTTGTCTTGTCCTGTCTTGTCTTGTCTTGTTTTGTCTTGTCCTGTCCTGTCTTGTCTTGTCTTGTATTGTCTTGTTTTCTCATGTAATGTCATGTCGTGTGTTGTGTTGCTTTGTCTTGTCTTGTGTTGTTTTGTCGTGTCATGTCTTGTCTTGTCTTGTCTTGTCCTGTCCTGTCGTGTGTTGTCTTGTCTTGTCTTGTCCTGTCCTGACGTGTGTTGTGTCGTTTTGTCTTGTCTTGTTTTGTCTTGTCTTGTTTTGTCTTGTCTTGTGTTGTTTTGTCCTGTCCTGACGTGTGTTGTGTTGTTTTGTCTTGTCTTGTTTTGTCTTGTCTTGTGTTGTTTTGTCTTGTATTGTCTTGTTTTCTCATGTAATGTCATGTCGTGTGTTGTGTTGTTTTGTCTTGTCTTGTGTTGTTTTGTCGTGTCATGTCTTGTCTTGTCTTGTCCTGTCCTGTCGTGTGTTGTCTTGTCTTGTCTTGTCCTGTCCTGACGTGTGTTGTGTTGTTTTGTCTTGTTTTGTTTTGTCTTGTCTTGTCTTGTCATGTCTTGTCTTGTCTTGTCTTGTCTTGTCTTGTCTCGTCTTGCCTTGTCTTGTCTTGTCATATCTTGTCTTGTCTTGTCTTGTCTTGTCTTGTCTTGTCTTGTCTTGTCTTGTCTTGTCATGTCTTATCTTGTCTTTTCTTGTCTTGTCTTGTCCTGTCCTGTCGTGTGTTGTTTTGTATTGTCTTGTCTTGTGTTGTTTTGTCGTGTCATGTCTTGTCTTGTCTTGTCTTGTCCTGTCCTGTCGTGTGTTGTGTTGTTTTGTCTTGTCTTGTCATGTCATGTAATGTCGTGTCTTGTGTTGCTTTGTCTTGTCTTGTCTTGTCTTGTCTTGTCTTGTCATGGCGTGTGTTGTGTTGTTTTGTCTTGTCATGTCTTGTCTTGTCATGTCATGTCGTGTGTTGTGTTGTTTTGTCTTGTCTTGTTTTGTCTTGTCATGTCTTGTCTTGTCTTGTTTTGTCTTGTCTTGTCTTGTCTTGTCATGTCTTGTCTTGTCTTGTCTTGTATTGTCTTGTTTTGTCTTGTCTTGTCTTGTCTTGTCTTGTCTTGTCTTGTCTTGTCTTGTCTTGTCTTGTCTTGTCTTGTCTTGTCTTGTCTTGTCTTGTCTTGTCTTGTCTTGTCTTGTCTTGTCTTGTCTTGTCATGTCATGTCATGTCATATCGTGTGTTGTGTTGTTTTGTCTTGTCTTATTTTGTCTTGTCATGTCTTATCTTGTCTTGTCTTGTCTTGTCTTGTCTTGTCTTGTCATGTCATGTCATGTCATATCGTGTGTTGTGTTGTTTTGTCTTGTCTTATTTTGTCTTGTCATGTCTTATCTTGTCTTGTCTTGTCTTGTCTTGTCTTGTCTTGTCTTGTCTTGTCTTGTCTTGTCTTGTCTTGTCTTGTCTTGTCTTGTCTTGTCTTGTCTTGTCTTGTCTTGTCTTGTCTTGTCTTGTCTTGTCTTGTCTTGTCTTGTCTTGTCTTGTCTTGTCTTGTCTTGTCTTGTCTTGTCTTGTCTTGTCTTGTCTTGTCTTGTCTTGTCATGTCTTGTATTGTCTTGTCTCATCTTGTCTTGTCCTGTCCTGTCCTGTCTTGTCTTGTCTTGTCTTGTCTTGTCTTGTCTTGTCTTGTCTTGTCTTGTCTTGTCATGTCTTGTCTTGTCTTGTTTTGTCTTGTCTTGTTTTCTCATGTAATGTCATGTCGTGTGTTGTGTTGTTTTGTCTTGTCTTGTCTTGTCTTGTCCTGTCCTGTCGTGTGTTGTGTTGCTTTGTCTTGTCTTGTCATGTCGTGTGTTGTGTTGTTTTGTCTTGTCTTGTTGTGTATTGTCATGTCTTATATTGCCTTGTCTTGTCTTGTCTTGTCATGTCATGTCATGTCGTGTGTTGTGTTGTTTTGTCTTGTCTTGTCTTGTCTTGTCTTGTCTTGTCTTGTCTTGTCTTGTGTTGTCTTGTCTTGTCTTGTGTTGTTTTGTCGTGTCGTGTCTTGTCTTGTCTTGTCTAGTCTTGTCTTGTCATGTCTTGTCATGTCTTGTCTTGTCTTGTTTTGTCTTGTCATGTCTTGTCTTGTCTTGTCTTGTCTTGTCTTGTCTTGTCTTGTCTTGTCTTGTCTTGTCTTGTCTTGTCTTGTCTTGTCTTGTCTTGTCATGTCATGTCATGTCATATCGTGTGTTGTGTTGTTTTGTCTTGTCTTATTTTGCCTTGTCATGTCTTATCTTGTCTTGTCTTGTCTTGCCTTGTCTTGTTTTGTCTTGTCTTGTCTTGTCTTGTCTTGTCTTGTCTTGTCTTGTCTTGTCTTGTCTTGTCTTGTCTTGTCTTGTCTCGTCATGTCATGTCTTGTCTTGTCTTGTATTGTCTTGTCTTGTTTTGTCTTGTCTTGTCTTGTCTTGTCTTGTATTGTCTTGTTTTCTCATGTAATGTCATGTCGTGTGTTGTGTTGTTTTGTCTTGTCTTGTGTTGTTTTGTCGGGTCATGTCTTGTCTTGTCTTGTGTTGTTTTGTCGTGTCATGTCTTGTTTTGTCTTGTCTTGTGTTGTTTTGTCCTGTCCTGACGTGTGTTGTGTTGTTTTGTCTTGTCTTGTTTTGTCTTGTCCTGTCTTGTCTTGTCTTGTTTTTGTCTTGTCCTGTCCTGTCTTGTCTTGTCTTGTATTGTCTTGTTTTCTCATGTAATGTCATGTCGTGTGTTGTGTTGTTTTGTCTTGTCTTGTGTTGTTTTGTCGTGTCATGTCTTGTCTTGTCTTGCCTTGTCCTGTCCTGTCGTGTGTTGTTTTGTCTTGTCTTGTCCTGTCCTGACGTGTGTTGTGTCGTTTTGTCTTGTCTTGTTTTGTCTTGTCTTGTGTTGTTTTGTCCTGTCCTGACGTGTGTTGTGTTGTTTTGTCTTGTCTTGTGTTATTTTGTCTTGTATTGTCTTGTTTTCTCATGTAATGTCATGTCGTGTGTTGTATTGTTTTGTCTTGTCTTGTGTTGTTTTGTCGTATCATGTCTTGTCTTGTCTTGTCTTGTCTTGTCCTGTCCTGTCGTGTGTTGTCTTGTCCTGTCCTGACGTGTGTTGTGTTGTGTTGTTTTGTCTTGTTTTGTTTTGTCTTGTCTTGTGTTGTTTTGTCCTGTCCTGACGTGTGTTGTGTTGTTTTGTCTTGTCCTGTCTTGTCTTGTCTTGTGATGTCATGTCATGTCGTGTGTTGTGTTGTTTTGTCTTGTCTTGTCATGTTATGTCATGTGTCTTGTGTTGCTTTGTCTTGTCTTGTCTTGTCTTGTCTTGTCTTGTCTTGTCTTGTCTTGTCTTGTCTTGTCTTGTCTTGTCCTGTCCTGTCGTGTGTTGTCTTGTCCTGTCCTGACGTGTGTTGTGTTGTGTTGTTTTGTCTTGTTTTGTTTTGTCTTGTCTTGTGTTGTTTTGTCTTGTCCTGTCTTGTCTTGTCTTGTTTTGTCTTGTCCTGTCCTGTCTTGTCTTGTCTTGTATTGTCTTGTTTTCTCATGTAATGTCATGTCGTGTGTTGTGTTGCTTTGTCTTGTCTTGTGTTGTTTTGTCGTGTCATGTCTTGTCTTGTCTTGTCTTGTCCTGTCCTGTCGTGTGTTGTCTTGTCTTGTCTTGTCCTGTCCTGACGTGTGTTGTGTCGTTTTGTCTTGTCTTGTTTTGTCTTGTCTTGTTTTGTCTTGTCTTGTGTTGTTTTGTCCTGTCCTGACGTGTGTTGTGTTGTTTTGTCTTGTCTTGTTTTGTCTTGTCTTGTGTTGTTTTGTCTTGTATTGTCTTGTTTTCTCATGTAATGTCATGTCGTGTGTTGTGTTGTTTTGTCTTGTCTTGTGTTGTTTTGTCGTGTCATGTCTTGTCTTGTCTTGTCCTGTCCTGTCGTGTGTTGTCTTGTCTTGTCTTGTCCTGTCCTGACGTGTGTTGTGTTGTTTTGTCTTGTTTTGTTTTGTCTTGTCTTGTCTTGTCATGTCTTGTCTTGTCTTGTCTTGTCTTGTCTTGTCTCGTCTTGCCTTGTCTTGTCTTGTCATATCTTGTCTTGTCTTGTCTTGTCTTGTCTTGTCTTGTCTTGTCTTGTCTTGTCATGTCTTATCTTGTCTTTTCTTGTCTTGTCTTGTCCTGTCCTGTCGTGTGTTGTTTTGTATTGTCTTGTCTTGTGTTGTTTTGTCGTGTCATGTCTTGTCTTGTCTTGTCTTGTCCTGTCCTGTCGTGTGTTGTGTTGTTTTGTCTTGTCTTGTCATGTCATGTAATGTCGTGTCTTGTGTTGCTTTGTCTTGTCTTGTCTTGTCTTGTCTTGTCTTGTCATGGCGTGTGTTGTGTTGTTTTGTCTTGTCATGTCTTGTCTTGTCATGTCATGTCGTGTGTTGTGTTGTTTTGTCTTGTCTTGTTTTGTCTTGTCATGTCTTGTCTTGTCTTGTTTTGTCTTGTCTTGTCTTGTCTTGTCATGTCTTGTCTTGTCTTGTCTTGTATTGTCTTGTTTTGTCTTGTCTTGTCTTGTCTTGTCTTGTCTTGTCTTGTCTTGTCTTGTCTTGTCTTGTCTTGTCTTGTCTTGTCTTGTCTTGTCTTGTCTTGTCTTGTCTTGTCTTGTCTTGTCTTGTCTTGTCATGTCATGTCATGTCATATCGTGTGTTGTGTTGTTTTGTCTTGTCTTATTTTGTCTTGTCATGTCTTATCTTGTCTTGTCTTGTCTTGTCTTGTCTTGTCTTGTCATGTCATGTCATGTCATATCGTGTGTTGTGTTGTTTTGTCTTGTCTTATTTTGTCTTGTCATGTCTTATCTTGTCTTGTCTTGTCTTGTCTTGTCTTGTCTTGTCTTGTCTTGTCTTGTCTTGTCTTGTCTTGTCTTGTCTTGTCTTGTCTTGTCTTGTCTTGTCTTGTCTTGTCTTGTCTTGTCTTGTCTTGTCTTGTCTTGTCTTGTCTTGTCTTGTCTTGTCTTGTCTTGTCTTGTCATGTCTTGTATTGTCTTGTCTCATCTTGTCTTGTCCTGTCCTGTCCTGTCTTGTCTTGTCTTGTCTTGTCTTGTCTTGTCTTGTCTTGTCTTGTCTTGTCTTGTCATGTCTTGTCTTGTCTTGTTTTGTCTTGTCTTGTTTTCTCATGTAATGTCATGTCGTGTGTTGTGTTGTTTTGTCTTGTCTTGTCTTGTCTTGTCCTGTCCTGTCGTGTGTTGTGTTGCTTTGTCTTGTCTTGTCATGTCGTGTGTTGTGTTGTTTTGTCTTGTCTTGTTGTGTATTGTCATGTCTTATATTGCCTTGTCTTGTCTTGTCTTGTCATGTCATGTCATGTCGTGTGTTGTGTTGTTTTGTCTTGTCTTGTCTTGTCTTGTCTTGTCTTGTCTTGTCTTGTCTTGTGTTGTCTTGTCTTGTCTTGTCATGTCGTGTGTTGTGTTGTTTTGTCTTGTCTTGTGTTGTTTTGTCGTGTCATGTCTTGTCTTGTCTTGTCCTGTCCTGTCGTGTGTTGTGTTGTTTTGTCTTGTCTTGTCTTGTCTAGTTTTGTCTTGTCTTGTCTTGTCTTGTTTTATGTTGTCTTGTTTTGTCATGTAAATTCATGTCGTGTGTTGTGTTGTTTTGCCTTGTCTTGTGTTGTTTTGTCGTGTCATGTCTTGTCTTGTCTTGTCTTGTCTTGTCCTGTCCTGTCGTGTGTTGTGTTGCTTTGTCTTGTCTTGTCATGTCATGTCATGTCGTGTCTTGTGTTGCTTTGTCTTGTCTTTTCTTCTCCTTGTCTTGTGTCGTTTTGTCCTGTCCTGACGTGTGTTTTGTTATTTTGTCTTGTCATGTCTTGTCTTGTCTTGTGATGTCATGTCATGTCGTGTGTTGTGTTGTTTTGTCTTGTCTTGTCATGTCGTGTGTTGTGTTGTTTTGCCTTGTCTTGCTGTGTATTGTCACGTCTTATATTGTCTTGTCTTGTCTTGTCATGTCATGTCATGTCGTGTGTTGTGTTGTTTTGTCTTGTCTTGTTTTGTCTTCTCATGTCATGTCTTGTCTTGTCTTGTTTTGTCTTGTCATGTCTTGTCTTGTCTTGTCTTGTCTTGTCTTGTCTTGTCTTGTCTTGTCTTGTCTTGTCTTGTCTTGTCTTGTCTTGTCTTGTCATGTCTTGTCTTGTCTTGTCTTGTCTTGTCTTGTCCTGTCCTGTCTTGTCTTGCCTTGTCATGTTTTGTCTTGTCCTGTCCTGTCTCGTCTTGTCTTGTCATGTCTTGTCTTGTCTTGTCTTGTCCTGTCTTGTCTTGTCTTGTCTTGTCATGTCTTGTCTTGTCTTGTCTTGTCTTGTCTTGTCTTGTCTTGTCTTGTCTTGTCTTGTCTTGTCTTGTCTTGTCTTGTCTTGTCTTGTCTTGTCTTGTCTTGTCTTGTCTTGTCTTGTCTTGTCTTGTCTTGTCTTGTCTTGTCTTGTCTCGTCTTGTTTTGTCTTGTCATGTCTTGTCTTGTCTTGTCTTGTCTTGTCTTGTTTTGTCTTGTCATGTCTTGTCTTGTCTTGTCTTGTCTTGTCTTGTCTTGTCTTGTCTTGTCTTGTTTTGCCTTGTCATGTCTTGTCTTGTCTTGTCTTGTCTTGTGTTGTTTTGTCGTGTCATGTCTTGTCATGTATTGTCTTGTCTTGTCTTGTCCTGTCCTGTCGTGTGTTGTCTTGTCTTGTCTTGTCCTGTCCTGACGTGTGTTGTGTTGTTTTGTCTTGTCTTGTTTTGTCTTGTCTTGTGTTGTTTTGTCCTGTGCTGACGTGTGTTGTGTTGTTTTGTCTTGTCTTGTTTTGTCTTGTCTTGTGTTGTTTTGTCTTGTATTGTCTTGTTTTCTCATGTAATGTCATGTCGTGTGTTGTGTTGTTTTGTCGTGTCATGTCTTGTCTTGTCTTGTCTTGTCTTGTCCTGTCCTGTCGTGTGTCGTCTTGTCTTGTCTTGTCCTGTCCTGACGTGTGTTGTGTTGTTTTGTCTTGTCTTGTGTTGTTTTGTCCTGTCCTGACGTGTGTTGTGTTGTTTTGTCTTGTCTTGTTTTGTCTTGTCCTGTCTTGTCTTGTCTTGTGATGTCATGTCATGTCGTGTGTTGTGTTTTTTTGTCTTGTCATGTCTTGTCTTGTCTTGTCTTGTCTTGTCTTGTCTTGTCATGTCTTGTCTTGTCTTGTTTTGTCTTGTCATGTCTTGTCTTGTCTTGTCTTGTCTTGTCTTGTCTTGTCTTGTCTTGTCTTGTCTTGTCTTGTCTTGTCTTGTCTTGTCTTGTCTTGTCTTGTCTTGTCTTGTCTTGTCTTGTCTTGTCTTGTCTTGTCTTGTCTTGTATTGTTTTATGTTGTCTTGTCTTGTCTTGTTTTGTCATGTCTTGTTTTGTCTTGTCTTGTCTTGTTTTGTCTTGTATTGTCTTGTTTTCTCATGTAATGTCATGTCGTGTGTTGTGTTGTTTTGTCTTATCTTGTGTTGTTTTGTCGGGTCATGTCTTGTCTTGTCTTGTGTTGTTTTGTCGTGTCATGTCTTGTTTTGTCTTGTCTTGTGTTGTTTCGTCCTGTCATGTCTTGTCTTGTCTTGTCTTGTCTTGTCTTGTCTTGTCTTGTCATGTCTTGTCATGTCTTGTCTTGTCTTGTCATGTCTTGTCATGTCTTGTCTTGTCTTGTTTTGCCTTGTCATGTCTTGTCTTGTCTTGTCTTGTCTTGTCTTGTGTTGTTTTGTCGTGTCATGTCTTGTCTTGTCTTGTCTAGTCTTGTCTTGTCATGTCTTGTCATGTCTTGTCTTGTCTTGTTTTGTCTTGTCATGTCTTGTCTTGTCTTGTCTTGTCTTGTCTTGTCTTGTCTTGTCTTGTCATGTCATGTCATGTCATATCGTGTGTTGTGTTGTTTTGTCTTGTCTTATTTTGCCTTGTCATGTTTTATCTTGTCTTGTCTTGTCTTGCCTTGTCTTGTTTTGTCTTGTCTTGTCTTGTCTTGTCTTGTCTTGTCTTGTCTTGTCTTGTCTTGTCTTGTCTTGTCTCGTCATGTCATGTCTTGTCTTGTCTTGTATTGTCTTGTCTTGTTTTGTCTTGTCTTGTCTTGTCTTGTCTTGTATTGTCTTGTTTTCTCATGTAATGTCATGTCGTGTGTTGTGTTGTTTTGTCTTGTCTTGTGTTGTTTTGTCGGGTCATGTCTTGTCTTGTCTTGTGTTGTTTTGTCGTGTCATGTCTTGTTTTGTCTTGTCTTGTGTTGTTTTGTCCTGTCCTGACGTGTGTTGTGTTGTTTTGTCTTGTCTTGTTTTGTCTTGTCCTGTCTTGTCTTGTCTTGTTTTTGTCTTGTCCTGTCCTGTCTTGTCTTGTCTTGTATTGTCTTGTTTTCTCATGTAATGTCATGTCGTGTGTTGTGTTGTTTTGTCTTGTCTTGTGTTGTTTTGTCGTGTCATGTCTTGTCTTGTCTTGCCTTGTCCTGTCCTGTCGTGTGTTGTTTTGTCTTGTCTTGTCCTGTCCTGACGTGTGTTGTGTCGTTTTGTCTTGTCTTGTTTTGTCTTGTCTTGTGTTGTTTTGTCCTGTCCTGACGTGTGTTGTGTTGTTTTGTCTTGTCTTGTGTTATTTTGTCTTGTATTGTCTTGTTTTCTCATGTAATGTCATGTCGTGTGTCGTGTTGTTTTGTCTTGTCTTGTGTTGTTTTGTCGTATCATGTCTTGTCTTGTCTTGTCTTGTCTTGTCCTGTCCTGTCGTGTGTTGTCTTGTCTTGTCTTGTCCTGTCCTGACGTGTGTTGTGTTGTTTTGTCTTGTTTTGTTTTGTCTTGTCTTGTGTTGTTTTGTCCTGTCCTGACGTGTGTTGTGTTGTTTTGTCTTGTCCTGTCTTGTCTTGTCTTGTGATGTCATGTCATGTCGTGTGTTGTGTTGTTTTGTCTTGTCTTGTCATGTTATGTCATGTGTCTTGTGTTGCTTTGTCTTGTCTTGTCTTGTCTTGTGTTGTTTTGTCCTGTCCTGACGTGTGTTGTGTTGTTTTGTCTTGTCTTGTTTTGTCTTGTCCTGTCTTGTCTTGTCTTGTTTTGTCTTGTCCTGTCCTGTCTTGTCTTGTCTTGTATTGTCTTGTTTTCTCATGTAATGTCATGTCGTGTGTTGTGTTGTTTTGTCTTGTCTTGTGTTGTTTTGTCGTGTCATGTCTTGTCTTGTCTTGTCTTGTCCTGTCCTGTCGTGTGTTGTCTTGTCTTGTCTTGTCCTGTCCTGACGTGTGTTGTGTCGTTTTGTCTTGTCTTGTTTTGTCTTGTCTTGTTTTGTCTTGTCTTGTGTTGTTTTGTCCTGTCCTGACGTGTGTTGTGTTGTTTTGTCTTGTCTTGTTTTGTCTTGTCTTGTGTTGTTTTGTCTTGTATTGTCTTGTTTTCTCATGTAATGTCATGTCGTGTGTTGTGTTGTTTTGTCTTGTCTTGTGTTGTTTTGTCGTGTCATGTCTTGTCTTGTCTTGTCCTGTCCTGTCGTGTGTTGTCTTGTCTTGTCTTGTCCTGTCCTGACGTGTGTTGTGTTGTTTTGTCTTGTTTTGTTTTGTCTTGTCTTGTGTTGTTTTGTCCTGTCCTGACGTGTGTTGTGTTGTTTTGTCTTGTCCTGTCTTGTCTTGTCTTGTGATGTCATGTCATGTCGTGTGTTGTATTGTTTTGTCTTGTCTTGTCATGTTATGTCATGTCGTGTCTTGTGTTGCTTTGTCTTGTCTTGTCTTGTATTGTCTTGTCTTGTGTTGCCTCGTCTTGTCTTGTCTTGTCTTGTCCTGTCCTGACGTGTGTTGTGTTGTTTTGTCTTGTCTTGTCATGTCATGTCATGTCGTGTCTTGTGTTGCTTTGTCTTGTCTTGTCATGTCATGTCGTGTGTTGTGTTGTTTTGTCTTGTCTTGTCATGTCATGTCATGTCGTGTCTTGTGTTGCTTTGTCTTGTCTTGTCTTGTCTTGTCTTGTCTTGTCTTGTGTTGCCTCGTCTTGTCTTGTCTTGTCTTGTCCTGTCCTGACGTGTGTTGTGTTGTTTTGTCTTGTCTTGTCATGTCGTGTGTTGTGTTGTTTTGTCTTGTCTTGTGTTGTTTTGTCGTGTCATGTCTTGTCTTGTCTTGTCCTGTCCTATCGTGTGTTGTGTTGTTTTGTCTTGTCTTGTCATGTCATGTCATGTCGTGTCTTGTGTTGCTTTGTCTTGTCTTGCCTTGTCTTGTCATGTCGTGTGTTGTGTTGTTTTGTCTTGTCTTGTTGTGTATTGTCATGTCTTATATTGTCTTGTCTTGTCTTGTCTTGTCTTGTCATGTCATGTCATGTCGTGTGTTGTGTTGTTTTGTCTTGTCTTGTTTTGTCTTGTCATGTCATGTCATGTCTTGTCTTGTCTTGTCTTGTCTTGTCCTGTCCTGTCGTGTGTTGTGTTGTTTTGTCTTGTCTTGTCATGTCATGTCACGTCGTGTCTTGTGTTGCTTTGTCTTGTCTTGTCTTGTCTTGTCATGTCGTGTGTTGTGTTGTTTTGTCTTGTCTTGTTGTGTATTGTCATGTCTTATATTGTCTTGTCTTGTCTTGTCTTGTCTTGTCATGTCATGTCATGTCGTGTGTTGTGTTGTTTTGTCTTGTCTTGTTTTGTCTTGTCATGTCATGTCATGTCATATCTTGTCTTGTCTTGTCTTGTCTTGTTTTGTCGTATCATGTCTTGTCTTGTCTTGTCTTGTCTTGTCCTGTCCTGTCGTGTGTTGTCTTGTCTTGTCTTGTCCTGTCCTGACGTGTGTTGTGTTGTTTTGTCTTGTTTTGTTTTGTCTTGTCTTGTGTTGTTTTGTCCTGTCCTGACGTGTGTTGTGTTGTTTTGTCTTGTCCTGTCTTGTCTTGTCTTGTGATGTCATGTCATGTCGTGTGTTGTGTTGTTTTGTCTTGTCTTGTCATGTTATGTCATGTGTCTTGTGTTGCTTTGTCTTGTCTTGTCTTGTCTTGTGTTGTTTTGTCCTGTCCTGACGTGTGTTGTGTTGTTTTGTCTTGTCTTGTCTTGTTTTGTCTTGTCCTGTCCTGTCTTGTCTTGTCTTGTATTGTCTTGTTTTCTCATGTAATGTCATGTCGTGTGTTGTGTTGTTTTGTCTTGTCTTGTGTTGTTTTGTCGTGTCATGTCTTGTCTTGTCTTGTCTTGTCCTGTCCTGTCGTGTGTTGTCTTGTCCTGTCTTGTCCTGTCCTGACGTGTGTTGTGTCGTTTTGTCTTGTCTTGTTTTGTCTTGTCTTGTGTTGTTTTGTCCTGTCCTGACGTGTGTTGTGTTGTTTTGTCTTGTCTTGTTTTGTCTTGTCTTGTGTTGTTTTGTCTTGTATTGTCTTGTTTTCTCATGTAATGTCATGTCGTGTGTTGTGTTGTTTTGTCTTGTCTTGTGTTGTTTTGTCGTGTCATGTCTTGTCTTGTCTTGTCCTGTCCTGTCGTGTGTTGTCTTGTCTTGTCTTGTCCTGTCCTGACGTGTGTTGTGTTGTTTTGACTTGTTTTGTTTTGTCTTGTCTTGTGTTGTTTTGTCCTGTCCTGACGTGTGTTGTGTTGTTTTGTCTTGTCCTGTCTTGTCTTGTCTTGTCTTGTCATGTTATGTCATGTCGTGTCTTGTGTTGCTTTGTCTTGTCTTGTCTTGTCTTGTCCTGTCCTGACGTGTGTTGTGTTGTTTTGTCTTGTCTTGTCATGTCATGTCATGTCGTGTCTTGTGTTGCTTTGTCTTGTCTTGTCATGTCATGTCGTGTGTTGTGTTGTTTTGTCTTGTCTTGTCATGTCATGTCATGTCGTGTCTTGTGTTGCTTTTTCTTGTCTTGTCTTGTCTTGTCTTGTCTTGTGTTGCCTCGTCTTGTCTTGTCTTGTCTTGTCCTGTCCTGACGTGTGTTGTGTTGTTTTGTCTTGTCTTGTCATGTCGTGTGTTGTGTTGTTTTGTCTTGTCTTGTGTTGTTTTGTCGTGTCATGTCTTGTCTTGTCTTGTCTTGTCTTGTCCTGTCCTGTCGTGTGTTGTGTTGTTTTGTCTTGTCTTGTCATGTCATGTCACGTCGTGTCTTGTGTTGCTTTGTCTTGTCTTGTCTTGTCTTGTCATGTCGTGTGTTGTGTTGTTTTGTCTTGTCTTGTTGTGTATTGTCATGTCTTATATTGTCTTGTCTTGTCTTGTCTTGTCTTGTCTTGTCATGTCATGTCATGTCGTGTGTTGTGTTGTTTTGTCTTGTCTTGTTTTGTCTTGTCATGTCATGTCATGTCATGTCTTGTCTTGTCTTGTCTTGTCTTGTCTTGTCTTGTCTTGTCTTGTCTTGTCTTGTCTTGTCTTGTCTTGTCTTGTCTTGTCTTGTATTGTCTTGTCTTGTCGTGTCTTGTGTTGCTTTGTCTTGTCTTATCTTGTCATGTCTTGTCTTGTCTTGTCTTGTCTTGTCTTGTCTTGTCTTGTCTTGTCTTGTCTTGTCTTGTCTTGTCTTGTCTTGTCTTGTCTTGTCTTGTCTTGTCTTGTCTTGTCTTGTCTTGTCTTGTCTTGTCTTGTCTTGTCTTGTCTTGTCTTGTCTTGTCTTGTCTTGTCTTGTCTTGTCTTGTCTTGTCTTGTCTTGTCTTGTCTTGTCTTGTCTTGTCTTGTCTTGTCTTGTCTTGTCTTGTCTTGTCTTGTCTTGTCTTGTCTTGTCTTGTCTTGTCTTGTCTTGTCTTGTCTTGTCTTGTCTTGCTTTGTCTTGTCATGTCTTATCTTGTCTTGTCTTGTCTTGTCTTGTCCTGTCCTGTCGTGTGTTGTTTTGTATTGTCTTGTCTTGTGTTGTTTTGTCGTGTCATGTCTTGTCTTGTCTTGTCTTGTCTTGTCTTGTCCTGTCGTGTGTTGTGTTGTTTTGTCTTGTCTTGTCATGTCATGTCATGTCGTGTCTTGTGTTGCTTTGTCTTGTCTTGTCTTGTCTTGTCTTGTCTTGTGTTGCCTCGTCTTGTCTTGCCTTGTCTTGTCCTGTCCTGACGTGTGTTGTGTTGTTTTGTCTTGTCTTGTCTTGTCTTGTCTTGTCTTGTCTTGTGTTGTTTTGTATTGTCTTGTCTTGTGTTGTTTTGTCGTGTCATGTCTTGTCTTGTCTTGTCTTGTCTTGTCTTGTCCTGTCGTGTGTTGTGTTGTTTTGTCTTGTCTTGGCATGTCATGTCATGTCGTGTCTTGTGTTGCTTTGTCTTGTCTTGTCTTGTCTTGTCTTGTCCTGTCGTGTGTTGTTTTGTATTGTCTTGTCATGTCATGTCATGTCGTGTCTTGTGTTGCTTTGTCTTGTCTTGTCTTGTCTTGTCTTGTCTTGTCTTGTGTTGCCTCGTCTTGTCTTGCCTTGTCTTGTCCTGTCCTGACGTGTGTTGTGTTGTTTTGTCTTGTTTTGTCTTGTCCTGTCCTGTCTCGTCTTGTCTTGTCATGTCTTGTCTTGTCTTGTCTTGTCCTGTCTTGTCTTGTCTTGTCTTGTCATGTCTTGTCTTGTCTTGTCTTGTCTTGTCTTGTCTTGTCTTGTCTTGTCTTGTCTTGTCTTGTCTTGTCTTGTCTTGTCTTGTCTTGTCTTGTCTTGTCTTGTCTTGTCTTGTCTTGTCTTGTCTTGTCTTGTCTTGTCTTGTCTTGTCTCGTCTTGTTTTGTCTTGTCATGTCTTGTCTTGTCTTGTCTTGTCTTGTCTTGTTTTGTCTTGTCATGTCTTGTCTTGTCTTGTCTTGTCTTGTCTTGTCTTGTCTTGTCTTGTCTTGTCTTGTTTTGCCTTGTCATGTCTTGTCTTGTCTTGTCTTGTCTTGTGTTGTTTTGTCGTGTCATGTCTTGTCATGTCTTGTCTTGTCTTGTCTTGTCCTGTCCTGTCGTGTGTTGTCTTGTCTTGTCTTGTCCTGTCCTGACGTGTGTTGTGTTGTTTTGTCTTGTCTTGTTTTGTCTTGTCTTGTGTTGTTTTGTCCTGTGCTGACGTGTGTTGTGTTGTTTTGTCTTGTCTTGTTTTGTCTTGTCCTGTGTTGTTTTGTCTTGTATTGTCTTGTTTTCTCATGTAATGTCATGTCGTGTGTTGTGTTGTTTTGTCTTGTCTTGTGTTGTTTTGTCGTGTCATGTCTTGTCTTGTCTTGTCTTGTCTTGTCCTGTCCTGTCGTGTGTCGTCTTGTCTTGTCTTGTCCTGTCCTGACGTGTGTTGTGTTGTTTTGTCTTGTCTTGTGTTGTTTTGTCCTGTCCTGACGTGTGTTGTGTTGTTTTGTCTTGTCTTGTTTTGTCTTGTCCTGTCTTGTCTTGTCTTGTGATGTCATGTCATGTCGTGTGTTGTGTTTTTTTGTCTTGTCATGTCTTGTCTTGTCTTGTCTTGTCTTGTCTTGTCTTGTCATGTCTTGTCTTGTCTTGTTTTGTCTTGTCATGTCTTGTCTTGTCTTGTCTTGTCTTGTCTTGTCTTGTCTTGTCTTGTCTTGTCTTGTCTTGTCTTGTCTTGTCTTGTCTTGTCTTGTCTTGTCTTGTCTTGTCTTGTCTTGTATTGTTTTATGTTGTCTTGTCTTGTCTTGTTTTGTCATGTCTTGTTTTGTCTTGTCTTGTCTTGTTTTGTCTTGTATTGTCTTGTTTTCTCATGTAATGTCATGTCGTGTGTTGTGTTGTTTTGTCTTATCTTGTGTTGTTTTGTCGGGTCATGTCTTGTCTTGTCTTGTGTTGTTTTGTCGTGTCATGTCTTGTTTTGTCTTGTCTTGTGTTGTTTCGTCCTGTCATGTCTTGTCTTGTCTTGTCTTGTCTTGTCTTGTCTTGTCTTGTCTTGTCATGTCTTGTCATGTCTTGTCTTGTCTTGTCATGTCTTGTCATGTCTTGTCTTGTCTTGTTTTGCCTTGTCATGTCTTGTCTTGTCTTGTCTTGTCTTGTCTTGTGTTGTTTTGTCGTGTCATGTCTTGTCTTGTCTTGTCTAGTCTTGTCTTGTCATGTCTTGTCATGTCTTGTCTTGTCTTGTTTTGTCTTGTCATGTCTTGTCTTGTCTTGTCTTGTCTTGTCTTGTCTTGTCTTGTCTTGTCATGTCATGTCATGTCATATCGTGTGTTGTGTTGTTTTGTCTTGTCTTATTTTGCCTTGTCATGTTTTATCTTGTCTTGTCTTGTCTTGCCTTGTCTTGTTTTGTCTTGTCTTGTCTTGTCTTGTCTTGTCTTGTCTTGTCTTGTCTTGTCTTGTCTTGTCTTGTCTCGTCATGTCATGTCTTGTCTTGTCTTGTATTGTCTTGTCTTGTTTTGTCTTGTCTTGTCTTGTCTTGTCTTGTATTGTCTTGTTTTCTCATGTAATGTCATGTCGTGTGTTGTGTTGTTTTGTCTTGTCTTGTGTTGTTTTGTCGGGTCATGTCTTGTCTTGTCTTGTGTTGTTTTGTCGTGTCATGTCTTGTTTTGTCTTGTCTTGTGTTGTTTTGTCCTGTCCTGACGTGTGTTGTGTTGTTTTGTCTTGTCTTGTTTTGTCTTGTCCTGTCTTGTCTTGTCTTGTTTTTGTCTTGTCCTGTCCTGTCTTGTCTTGTCTTGTATTGTCTTGTTTTCTCATGTAATGTCATGTCGTGTGTTGTGTTGTTTTGTCTTGTCTTGTGTTGTTTTGTCGTGTCATGTCTTGTCTTGTCTTGCCTTGTCCTGTCCTGTCGTGTGTTGTTTTGTCTTGTCTTGTCCTGTCCTGACGTGTGTTGTGTCGTTTTGTCTTGTCTTGTTTTGTCTTGTCTTGTGTTGTTTTGTCCTGTCCTGACGTGTGTTGTGTTGTTTTGTCTTGTCTTGTGTTATTTTGTCTTGTATTGTCTTGTTTTCTCATGTAATGTCATGTCGTGTGTTGTGTTGTTTTGTCTTGTCTTGTGTTGTTTTGTCGTATCATGTCTTGTCTTGTCTTGTCTTGTCTTGTCCTGTCCTGTCGTGTGTTGTCTTGTCTTGTCTTGTCCTGTCCTGACGTGTGTTGTGTTGTTTTGTCCTGTTTTGTTTTGTCTTGTCTTGTGTTGTTTTGTCCTGTCCTGACGTGTGTTGTGTTGTTTTGTCTTGTCCTGTCTTGTCTTGTCTTGTGATGTCATGTCATGTCGTGTGTTGTGTTGTTTTGTCTTGTCTTGTCATGTTATGTCATGTGTCTTGTGTTGCTTTGTCTTGTCTTGTCTTGTCTTGTGTTGTTTTGTCCTGTCCTGACGTGTGTTGTGTTGTTTTGTCTTGTCTTGTTTTGTCTTGTCCTGTCTTGTCTTGTCTTGTTTTGTCTTGTCCTGTCCTGTCTTGTCTTGTCTTGTATTGTCTTGTTTTCTCATGTAATGTCATGTCGTGTGTTGTGTTGTTTTGTCTTGTCTTGTGTTGTTTTGTCGTGTCATGTCTTGTCTTGTCTTGTCTTGTCCTGTCCTGTCGTGTGTTGTCTTGTCTTGTCTTGTCCTGTCCTGACGTGTGTTGTGTCGTTTTGTCTTGTCTTGTTTTGTCTTGTCTTGTTTTGTCTTGTCTTGTGTTGTTTTGTCCTGTCCTGACGTGTGTTGTGTTGTTTTGTCTTGTCTTGTTTTGTCTTGTCTTGTGTTGTTTTGTCTTGTATTGTCTTGTTTTCTCATGTAATGTCATGTCGTGTGTTGTGTTGTTTTGTCTTGTCTTGTGTTGTTTTGTCGTGTCATGTCTTGTCTTGTCTTGTCCTGTCCTGTCGTGTGTTGTCTTGTCTTGTCTTGTCCTGTCCTGACGTGTGTTGTGTTGTTTTGTCTTGTTTTGTTTTGTCTTGTCTTGTGTTGTTTTGTCCTGTCCTGACGTGTGTTGTGTTGTTTTGTCTTGTCCTGTCTTGTCTTGTCTTGTGATGTCATGTCATGTCGTGTGTTGTATTGTTTTGTCTTGTCTTGTCATGTTATGTCATGTCGTGTCTTGTGTTGCTTTGTCTTGTCTTGTCTTGTATTGTCTTGTCTTGTGTTGCCTCGTCTTGTCTTGTCTTGTCTTGTCCTGTCCTGACGTGTGTTGTGTTGTTTTGTCTTGTCTTGTCATGTCATGTCATGTCGTGTCTTGTGTTGCTTTGTCTTGTCTTGTCATGTCATGTCGTGTGTTGTGTTGTTTTGTCTTGTCTTGTCATGTCATGTCATGTCGTGTCTTGTGTTGCTTTGTCTTGTCTTGTCTTGTCTTGTCTTGTCTTGTCTTGTCTTGTGTTGCCTCGTCTTGTCTTGTCTTGTCTTGTCCTGTCCTGACGTGTGTTGTGTTGTTTTGTCTTGTCTTGTCATGTCGTGTGTTGTGTTGTTTTGTCTTGTCTTGTGTTGTTTTGTCGTGTCATGTCTTGTCTTGTCTTGTCCTGTCCTATCGTGTGTTGTGTTGTTTTGTCTTGTCTTGTCATGTCATGTCATGTCGTGTCTTGTGTTGCTTTGTCTTGTCTTGTCTTGTCTTGTCATGTCGTGTGTTGTGTTGTTTTGTCTTGTCTTGTTGTGTATTGTCATGTCTTATATTGTCTTGTCTTGTCTTGTCTTGTCTTGTCATGTCATGTCATGTCGTGTGTTGTGTTGTTTTGTCTTGTCTTGTTTTGTCTTGTCATGTCATGTCATGTCTTGTCTTGTCTTGTCTTGTCTTGTCTTATTTTGTCTTGTCATGTCTTGTCTTGTCTTGTCTTGTCTTGTCCTGTCCTGTCGTGTGTTGTGTTGTTTTGTCTTGTCTTGTCATGTCATGTCACGTCGTGTCTTGTGTTGCTTTGTCTTGTCTTGTCTTGTCTTGTCATGTCGTGTGTTGTGTTGTTTTGTCTTGTCTTGTTGTGTATTGTCATGTCTTATATTGTCTTGTCTTGTCTTGTCTTGTCATGTCATGTCATGTCGTGTGTTGTGTTGTTTTGTCTTGTCTTGTTTTGTCTTGTCATGTCATGTCATGTCATATCTTGTCTTGTCTTGTCTTGTCTTGTTTTGTCGTATCATGTCTTGTCTTGTCTTGTCTTGTCTTGTCCTGTCCTGTCGTGTGTTGTCTTGTCTTGTCTTGTCCTGTCCTGACGTGTGTTGTGTTGTTTTGTCTTGTTTTGTTTTGTCTTGTCTTGTGTTGTTTTGTCCTGTCCTGACGTGTGTTGTGTTGTTTTGTCTTGTCCTGTCTTGTCTTGTCTTGTGATGTCATGTCATGTCGTGTGTTGTGTTGTTTTGTCTTGTCTTGTCATGTTATGTCATGTGTCTTGTGTTGCTTTGTCTTGTCTTGTCTTGTCTTGTGTTGTTTTGTCCTGTCCTGACGTGTGTTGTGTTGTTTTGTCTTGTCTTGTCTTGTTTTGTCTTGTCCTGTCCTGTCTTGTCTTGTCTTGTATTGTCTTGTTTTCTCATGTAATGTCATGTCGTGTGTTGTGTTGTTTTGTCTTGTCTTGTGTTGTTTTGTCGTGTCATGTCTTGTCTTGTCTTGTCTTGTCCTGTCCTGTCGTGTGTTGTCTTGTCCTGTCTTGTCCTGTCCTGACGTGTGTTGTGTCGTTTTGTCTTGTCTTGTTTTGTCTTGTCTTGTGTTGTTTTGTCCTGTCCTGACGTGTGTTGTGTTGTTTTGTCTTGTCTTGTTTTGTCTTGTCTTGTGTTGTTTTGTCTTGTATTGTCTTGTTTTCTCATGTAATGTCATGTCGTGTGTTGTGTTGTTTTGTCTTGTCTTGTGTTGTTTTGTCGTGTCATGTCTTGTCTTGTCTTGTCCTGTCCTGTCGTGTGTTGTCTTGTCTTGTCTTGTCCTGTCCTGACGTGTGTTGTGTTGTTTTGACTTGTTTTGTTTTGTCTTGTCTTGTGTTGTTTTGTCCTGTCCTGACGTGTGTTGTGTTGTTTTGTCTTGTCCTGTCTTGTCTTGTCTTGTCTTGTCATGTTATGTCATGTCGTGTCTTGTGTTGCTTTGTCTTGTCTTGTCTTGTCTTGTCCTGTCCTGACGTGTGTTGTGTTGTTTTGTCTTGTCTTGTCATGTCATGTCATGTCGTGTCTTGTGTTGCTTTGTCTTGTCTTGTCATGTCATGTCGTGTGTTGTGTTGTTTTGTCTTGTCTTGTCTTGTCATGTCATGTCGTGTGTTGTGTTGTTTTGTCTTGTCTTGTCATGTCATGTCATGTCGTGTCTTGTGTTGCTTTGTCTTGTCTTGTCTTGTCTTGTCTTGTCTTGTCTTGTGTTGCCTCGTCTTGTCTTGTCTTGTCTTGTCCTGTCCTGACGTGTGTTGTGTTGTTTTGTCTTGTCTTGTCATGTCGTGTGTTGTGTTGTTTTGTCTTGTCTTGTGTTGTTTTGTCGTGTCATGTCTTGTCTTGTCTTGTCCTGTCCTATCGTGTGTTGTGTTGTTTTGTCTTGTCTTGTCATGTCATGTCATGTCGTGTCTTGTGTTGCTTTGTCTTGTCTTGTCTTGTCTTGTCATGTCGTGTGTTGTGTTGTTTTGTCTTGTCTTGTTGTGTATTGTCATGTCTTATATTGTCTTGTCTTGTCTTGTCTTGTCTTGTCATGTCATGTCATGTCGTGTGTTGTGTTGTTTTGTCTTGTCATGTCATGTCATGTCTTGTCTTGTCTTGTCTTGTCTTGTCTTATTTTGTCTTGTCATGTCTTGTCTTGTCTTGTCTTGTCTTGTCCTGTCCTGTCGTGTGTTGTGTTGTTTTGTCTTGTCTTGTCATGTCATGTCACGTCGTGTCTTGTGTTGCTTTGTCTTGTCTTGTCTTGTCTTGTCATGTCGTGTGTTGTGTTGTTTTGTCTTGTCTTGTTGTGTATTGTCATGTCTTATATTGTCTTGTCTTGTCTTGTCTTGTCTTGTCATGTCATGTCATGTCGTGTGTTGTGTTGTTTTGTCTTGTCTTGTTTTGTCTTGTCATGTCATGTCATGTCATATCTTGTCTTGTCTTGTCTTGTCTTGTTTTGTCGTATCATGTCTTGTCTTGTCTTGTCTTGTCTTGTCCTGTCCTGTCGTGTGTTGTCTTGTCTTGTCTTGTCCTGTCCTGACGTGTGTTGTGTTGTTTTGTCTTGTTTTGTTTTGTCTTGTCTTGTGTTGTTTTGTCCTGTCCTGACGTGTGTTGTGTTGTTTTGTCTTGTCCTGTCTTGTCTTGTCTTGTGATGTCATGTCATGTCGTGTGTTGTGTTGTTTTGTCTTGTCTTGTCATGTTATGTCATGTGTCTTGTGTTGCTTTGTCTTGTCTTGTTTTGTCTTGTCCTGTCCTGTCTTGTCTTGTCTTGTATTGTCTTGTTTTCTCATGTAATGTCATGTCGTGTGTTGTGTTGTTTTGTCTTGTCTTGTGTTGTTTTGTCGTGTCATGTCTTGTCTTGTCTTGTCTTGTCCTGTCCTGTCGTGTGTTGTCTTGTCCTGTCTTGTCCTGTCCTGACGTGTGTTGTGTCGTTTTGTCTTGTCTTGTGTTGTTTTGTCCTGTCCTGACGTGTGTTGTGTTGTTTTGTCTTGTCTTGTTTTGTCTTGTCTTGTGTTGTTTTGTCTTGTATTGTCTTGTTTTCTCATGTAATGTCATGTCGTGTGTTGTGTTGTTTTGTCTTGTCTTGTGTTGTTTTGTCGTGTCATGTCTTGTCTTGTCTTGTCCTGTCCTGTCGTGTGTTGTCTTGTCTTGTCTTGTCCTGTCCTGACGTGTGTTGTGTTGTTTTGACTTGTTTTGTTTTGTCTTGTCTTGTGTTGTTTTGTCCTGTCCTGACGTGTGTTGTGTTGTTTTGTCTTGTCCTGTCTTGTCTTGTCTTGTCTTGTCATGTTATGTCATGTCGTGTCTTGTGTTGCTTTGTCTTGTCTTGTCTTGTCTTGTCCTGTCCTGACGTGTGTTGTGTTGTTTTGTCTTGTCTTGTCATGTCATGTCATGTCGTGTCTTGTGTTGCTTTGTCTTGTCTTGTCATGTCATGTCGTGTGTTGTGTTGTTTTGTCTTGTCTTGTCATGTCATGTCATGTCGTGTCTTGTGTTGCTTTTTCTTGTCTTGTCTTGTCTTGTCTTGTCTTGTGTTGCCTCGTCTTGTCTTGTCTTGTCTTGTCCTGTCCTGACGTGTGTTGTGTTGTTTTGTCTTGTCTTGTCATGTCGTGTGTTGTGTTGTTTTGTCTTGTCTTGTGTTGTTTTGTCGTGTCATGTCTTGTCTTGTCTTGTCTTGTCTTGTCCTGTCCTGTCGTGTGTTGTGTTGTTTTGTCTTGTCTTGTCATGTCATGTCACGTCGTGTCTTGTGTTGCTTTGTCTTGTCTTGTCTTGTCTTGTCATGTCGTGTGTTGTGTTGTTTTGTCTTGTCTTGTTGTGTATTGTCATGTCTTATATTGTCTTGTCTTGTCTTGTCTTGTCTTGTCTTGTCATGTCATGTCATGTCGTGTGTTGTGTTGTTTTGTCTTGTCTTGTTTTGTCTTGTCATGTCATGTCATGTCATGTCTTGTCTTGTCTTGTCTTGTCTTGTCTTGTCTTGTCTTGTCTTGTCTTGTCTTGTCTTGTCTTGTCTTGTCTTGTCTTGTCTTGTCTTGTCTTGTCTTGTATTGTCTTGTCTTGTCGTGTCTTGTGTTGCTTTGTCTTGTCTTATCTTGTCATGTCTTGTCTTGTCTTGTCTTGTCTTGTCTTGTCTTGTCTTGTCTTGTCTTGTCTTGTCTTGTCTTGTCTTGTCTTGTCTTGTCTTGTCTTGTCTTGTCTTGTCTTGTCTTGTCTTGTCTTGTCTTGTCTTGTCTTGTCTTGTCTTGTCTTGTCTTGTCTTGTCTTGTCTTGTCTTGTCTTGTCTTGTCTTGTCTTGTCTTGTCTTGTCTTGCTTTGTCTTGTCATGTCTTATCTTGTCTTGTCTTGTCTTGTCTTGTCCTGTCCTGTCGTGTGTTGTTTTGTATTGTCTTGTCTTGTGTTGTTTTGTCGTGTCATGTCTTGTCTTGTCTTGTCTTGTCTTGTCTTGTCCTGTCGTGTGTTGTGTTGTTTTGTCTTGTCTTGTCATGTCATGTCATGTCGTGTCTTGTGTTGCTTTGTCTTGTCTTGTCTTGTCTTGTCTTGTCTTGTGTTGCCTCGTCTTGTCTTGCCTTGTCTTGTCCTGTCCTGACGTGTGTTGTGTTGTTTTGTCTTGTCTTGTCTTGTCTTGTCTTGTCTTGTGTTGTTTTGTATTGTCTTGTCTTGTGTTGTTTTGTCGTGTCATGTCTTGTCTTGTCTTGTCTTGTCTTGTCTTGTCCTGTCGTGTGTTGTGTTGTTTTGTCTTGTCTTGTCATGTCATGTCATGTCGTGTCTTGTGTTGCTTTGTCTTGTCTTGTCTTGTCTTGTCTTGTCCTGTCGTGTGTTGTTTTGTATTGTCTTGTCATGTCATGTCATGTCGTGTCTTGTGTTGCTTTGTCTTGTCTTGTCTTGTCTTGTCTTGTCTTGTCTTGTCTTGTCTTGTGTTGCCTCGTCTTGTCTTGCCTTGTCTTGTCCTGTCCTGACGTGTGTTGTGTTGTTTTGTCTTGTCTTGTCATGTCTTATCTTGTCTTGTCTTGTCTTGTCTTGTCCTGTCCTGTCGTGTGTTGTTTTGTATTGTCTTGTCTTGTGTTGTTTTGTCGTGTCATGTCTTGTCTTGTCTTGTCTTGTCTTGTCCTGTCGTGTGTTGTGTTGTTTTGTCTTGTCTTGTCATGTCATGTCATGTCGTGTCTTGTGTTGCTTTGTCTTGTCTTGTCATGTCATGTCGTGTGTTGTGTTGTTTTGTCTTGTCTTGTCATGTCATGTCATGTCGTGTCTTGTGTTGCTTTGTCTTGTCTTGTCTTGTCTTGTGTTGCCTCGTCTTGTCTTGTCTTGTCTTGTCCTGTCCTGACGTGTGTTGTGTTGTCTTGTCTTGTCTTGTCCTGTCGTGTGTTGTGTTGTTTTGTCTTGTCTTGTCTTGTCATGTCATGTCATGTCGTGTCTTGTGTTGCTTTGTCTTGTCTTGTCTTGTCTTGTCTTGTCTTGTCTTGTCTTGTCTTGTCTTGTCTTGTCTTGTCTTGTCTTGTGTTGTCTTGTCTTGTCTTGTCTTGTCTTGTCTTGTCTTGTATTGTCTTGTCTTGTCGTGTCTTGTGTTGCTTTGTCTTGTCTTATCTTGTCATGTCTTGTCTTGTCTTGTCTTGTCTTGTCTTGTCTTGTCTTGTCTTGTCTTGTCTTGTCTTGTCTTGTCTTGTCTTGTCGTGTCTTGTGTTGCTTTGTCTTGTCTTATCTTGTCATGTCTTGTCTTGTCTTGTCTTGTGATGTCATGTCATGTCGTGTGTTGTATTGTTTTGTCTTGTCTTGTCATGTTATGTCATGTCGTGTCTTGTGTTGCTTTGTCTTGTCTTGTCTTGTTTTGTCCTGTCCTGACGTGTGTTGTGTTGTTTTGTCTTGTCCTGTCTTGTCTTGTCTTGTGATTTCATGTCATGTCGTGTGTTGTATTGTTTTGTCTTGTCTTGTCATGTTATGTCATGTCGTGTCTTGTGTTGCTTTGTCTTGTCTTGTCTTGTCTTGTCCTGTCCTGACGTGTGTTGTGTTGTTTTGTCTTGTCTTGTCATGTCATGTCATGTCGTGTCTTGTGTTGCTTTGTCTTGTCTTGTCATGTCATGTCGTGTGTTGTGTTGTTTTGTCTTGTCTTGTCATGTCATGTCATGTCGTGTCTTGTGTTGCTTTGTCTTGTCTTGTCTTGTCTTGTCTTGTCTTGTGTTGCCTCGTCTTGTCTTGTCTTATCTTGTCCTGTCCTGACGTGTGTTGTGTTGTCTTGTCTTGTCTTGTCCTGTCGTGTGTTGTGTTGTTTTGTCTTGTCTTGTCATGTCATGTCATGTCGTGTCTTGTGTTGCTTTGTCTTGTCTTGTCTTGTCTTGTCTTGTCTTGTCTTGTCTTGTCTTGTCTTGTCTTGTCTTGTCTTGTCTTGTCTTGTCTTGTCTTGTCTTGTCTTGTCTTGTCTTGTCTTGTCTTGTCTTGTCTTGTCTTGTCTTGTCTTGTCTTGTCTTGTCTTGTCTTGTCTTGTCTTGTCTTGTCTTGTCTTGTCTTGTCTTGTCTTGTCTTGTCTTGTCTTGTCTTGTCTTGTCTTGTCTTGTCTTGTCTTGTCTTGTCTTGTCTTGTATTGTCTTGTCTTGTCGTGTCTTGTGTTGCTTTGTCTTGTCTTATCTTGTCATGTCTTGTCTTGTCTTGTCTTGTCTTGTCTTGTCTTGTCTTGTCTTGTCTTGTCTTGTCTTGTCTTGTCTTGTCTTGTCTTGTCTTGTCTTGTCTTGTCTTGTCTTGTCTTGTCTTGTCTTGTCTTGTCTTGTCTTGTCTTGTCTTGTCTTGTCTTGTCTTGTCTTGTCTTGTCTTGTCTTGTCTTGCTTTGTCTTGTCATGTCTTATCTTGTCTTGTCTTGTCTTGTCTTGTCCTGTCCTGTCGTGTGTTGTTTTGTATTGTCTTGTCTTGTGTTGTTTTGTCGTGTCATGTCTTGTCTTGTCTTGTCTTGTCTTGTCTTGTCCTGTCGTGTGTTGTGTTGTTTTGTCTTGTCTTGTCATGTCATGTCATGTCGTGTCTTGTGTTGCTTTGTCTTGTCTTGTCTTGTCTTGTCTTGTCTTGTGTTGCCTCGTCTTGTCTTGCCTTGTCTTGTCCTGTCCTGACGTGTGTTGTGTTGTTTTGTCTTGTCTTGTCTTGTCTTGTCTTGTCATGTCGTGTGTTGTGTTGTTTTGTCTTGTCTTGTGTTGTTTTGTCGTGTCATGTCTTGTCTTGTCTTGTCTTGTCTTGTCCTGTCCTGTCGTGTGTTGTGTTGTTTTGTCTTGTCTTGTCATGTCATGTCACGTCGTGTCTTGTGTTGCTTTGTCTTGTCTTGTCTTGTCTTGTCTTGTCATGTCGTGTGTTGTGTTGTTTTGTCTTGTCTTGTTGTGTATTGTCATGTCTTATATTGTCTTGTCTTGTCTTGTCTTGTCTTGTCTTGTCTTGTCATGTCATGTCATGTCGTGTGTTGTGTTGTTTTGTCTTGTTTTGTCTTGTCATGTCATGTCATGTCTTGTCTTGTCTTGTCTTGTCTTGTCTTGTCTTGTTTTGTCTTGTCATGTCTTGTCTTGTCTTGTCTTGTCTTGTTTTGTCTTGTTTTGTTTTGTCTTGTCATGTCTTGTCTTGTCTTGTCTTGTCTTGTCTTGTCTTGTCTTGTCTTGTCTTGTCTTGTCTTGTCTTGTCTTGTCTTGTCTTGTCTTGTCTTGTCTTGTCTTGTCTTGTCTTGTCTTGTCTTGTCTTGTCTTGTCTTGTCTTGTCTTGTCTTGTCTTGTCTTGTCTTGTCTTGTCTTGTCTTGTCTTGTCTTGTCTTGTCTTGTCTTGTCTTGTCTTGTCTTGTCTTGTCTTGTCTTGTCTTGTCTTGTCTTGTCTTGTCTTGTCTTGTCTTGTCTTGTCTTGTCTTGTCTTGTCCTGTCTTGTCTTGTCTTGTCTTGTCTTGTCTTGTCTTGTCGTGTCTTGTGTTGCTTTGTCTTGTCTTATCTTGTCTTGTCTTGTCATGTCTTGTCTTGTCTTGTCTTGTCTTGTCTTGTCTTGTCTTGTCTTGTCTTGTCTTGTCTTGTCTTGTCTTGTCTTGTCTTGTCTTGTCTGTCCTGACGTGTGTTGTGTTGTTTTGTCTTGTCTTGTCTTGTCTTGTCCTGTCTTGTCTTGTCTTGTCTTGTCTTGTCTTGTCTTGTCTTGTCGTGTCTTGTGTTGCTTTGTCTTGTCTTATCTTGTCTTGTCTTGTCTTATCTTGTCTTGTCTTGTCATGTCTTGTCTTGTCTTGTCTTGTCTTGTCTTGTCTTGTCTTGTCTTGTCTTGTCTTGTCTTGTCTTGTCTTGTCTTGTCTTGTCTTGTCTTGTCTTGTCTTGTCTTGTCTTGTCTTGCTTTGTCTTGTCATGTCTTATCTTGTCTTGTCTTGTCTTGTCTTGTCCTGTCCTGTCGTGTGTTGTTTTGTATTGTCTTGTCTTGTGTTGTTTTGTCGTGTCATGTCTTGTCTTGTCTTGTCTTGTCCTGTCGTGTGTTGTGTTGTTTTGTCTTGTCTTGTCATGTCATGTCATGTCGTGTCTTGTGTTGCTTTGTCTTGTCTTGTCTTGTCTTGTCTTGTCTTGTGTTGCCTCGTCTTGTCTTGCCTTGTCTTGTCCTGTCCTGACGTGTGTTGTGTTGTTTTGTCTTGTCTTGTCTTGTCATGTCGTGTGTTGTGTTGTTTTGTCTTGTCTTGTGTTGTTTTGTCTTGTCTTGTGTTGTTTTGTCGTGTCATGTCTTGTCTTGTCTTGTCTTGTCTTGTCCTGTCCTGTCGTGTGTTGTGTTGTTTTGTCTTGTCTTGTCATGTCATGTCACGTCGTGTCTTGTGTTGCTTTGTCTTGTCTTGTCTTGTCTTGTCATGTCGTGTGTTGTGTTGTTTTGTCTTGTCTTGTTGTGTATTGTCATGTCTTATATTGTCTTGTCTTGTCTTGTCTTGTCATGTCTTGTCTTGTCTTGTCTTGTTTTGTCTTGTTTTGTTTTGTCTTGTCATGTCTTGTCTTGTCTTGTCTTGTCTTGTCTTGTCTTGTCTTGTCTTGTCTTGTCTTGTCTTGTCTTGTCTTGTCTTGTCTTGTCTTGTCTTGTCTTGTCTTGTCTTGTCTTGTCTTGTCTTGTCTTGTCTTGTCCTGTCTTGTCTTGTCTTGTCTTGTCTTGTCTTGTCTTGTCGTGTCTTGTGTTGCTTTGTCTTGTCTTGTCTTGTCTTGTCTTGTCATGTCTTGTCTTGTCTTGTCTTGTCTTGTCTTGTCTTGTCTTGTCTTGTCTTGTCTTGTCTTGTCTTGTCTTGTCTTGTCTTGTCTTGTCATGTCTTGTCGTGTCTTGTCTTGTCTTGTCTTGTCTTGTCTTGTCTTGTCTTGTCTTGTCTTGTCTTGTCTTGTCTTGTCTTGTCTTGTCTTGTCTTGTCTTGTCTTGTCTTGTCTTGTCTTGTCTTGTCTTGTCTTGTCTTGTCTTGTCTTGTCTTGTCTTGTCTTGTCTTGTCTTGTCTTGTCTTGTCTTGTCTTGTCTTGTCTTGTCTTGTCTTGTCTTGTCTTGTCTTGTCTTGTCTTGTCTTGTCTTGTCTTGTCTTGTCAGGTCTTGTTTTGTCTTGTCTTGTCTTGTCATGTCGTGTGTTGTGTTGTTTTGTCTTGTCTTGTGTTGTTTTGTCGTGTCATGTCTTGTCTTGTCTTGTCTTGTCTTGTCCTGTCCTGTCCTGTCGTGTGTTGTGTTGTTTTGTCTTGTCTTGTTATGTCATGTCACGTCGTGTCTTGTGTTGCTTTGTCTTGTCTTGTCTTGTCTTGTCATGTCGTGTGTTGTGTTGTTTTGTCTTGTCTTGTTGTGTATTGTCATGTCTTATATTGTCTTGTCTTGTCTTGTCTTGTCTTGTCATGTCATGTCATGTCGTGTGTTGTGTTGTTTTGTCTTGTCTTGTTTTGTCTTGTCATGTCATGTCTTATCTTGTCTTGTCTTGTCATGTCTTGTCTTGTCTTGTCTTGTCTTGTCATGTCATGTCATGTCGTGTGTTGTGTTGTTTTGTCTTGTCTTGTTGTGTATTGTCATGTCTTATATTGTCTTGTCTTGTCTTGTCTTGTCTTGTCATGTCATGTCATGTCGTGTGTTGTGTTGTTTTGTCTTGTCTTGTCTTATCTTGTCTTGTCTTGTCTTATCTTGTCTTGTCTTGTCATGTCTTGTCTTGTCTTGTCTTGTCTTGTCTTGTCTTGTCTTGTCTTGTCTTGTCTTGTCTTGCTTTGTCTTGTCATGTCTTATCTTGTCTTGTCTTGTCTTGTCTTGTCCTGTCCTGTCGTGTGTTGTTTTGTATTGTCTTGTCTTGTGTTGTTTTGTCGTGTCATGTCTTGTCTTGTCTTGTCTTGTCTTGTCTTGTCCTGTCGTGTGTTGTGTTGTTTTGTCTTGTCTTGTCATGTCATGTCATGTCGTGTCTTGTGTTGCTTTGTCTTGTCTTGTCTTGTCTTGTCTTGTCTTGTGTTGCCTCGTCTTGTCTTGCCTTGTCTTGTCCTGTCCTGACGTGTGTTGTGTTGTTTTGTCTTGTCTTGTCTTGTCTTGTCTTGTCATGTCGTGTGTTGTGTTGTTTTGTCTTGTCTTGTGTTGTTTTGTCGTGTCATGTCTTGTCTTGTCTTGTCTTGTCTTGTCCTGTCCTGTCGTGTGTTGTGTTGTTTTGTCTTGTCTTGTCATGTCATGTCACGTCGTGTCTTGTGTTGCTTTGTCTTGTCTTGTCTTGTCTTGTCTTGTCATGTCGTGTGTTGTGTTGTTTTGTCTTGTCTTGTTGTGTATTGTCATGTCTTATATTGTCTTGTCTTGTCTTGTCTTGTCTTGTCTTGTCTTGTCATGTCATGTCATGTCGTGTGTTGTGTTGTTTTGTCTTGTTTTGTCTTGTCATGTCATGTCATGTCTTGTCTTGTCTTGTCTTGTCTTGTCTTGTCTTGTTTTGTCTTGTCATGTCTTGTCTTGTCTTGTCTTGTCTTGTTTTGTCTTGTTTTGTTTTGTCTTGTCATGTCTTGTCTTGTCTTGTCTTGTCTTGTCTTGTCTTGTCTTGTCTTGTCTTGTCTTGTCTTGTCTTGTCTTGTCTTGTCTTGTCTTGTCTTGTCTTGTCTTGTCTTGTCTTGTCTTGTCTTGTCTTGTCTTGTCTTGTCTTGTCTTGTCTTGTCTTGTCTTGTCTTGTCTTGTCTTGTCTTGTCTTGTCTTGTCTTGTCTTGTCTTGTCTTGTCTTGTCTTGTCTTGTCTTGTCTTGTCTTGTCTTGTCTTGTCTTGTCTTGTCTTGTCTTGTCTTGTCTTGTCTTGTCTTGTCTTGTCTTGTCTTGTCTTGTCTTGTCTTGTCTTGTCTTGTCTTGTCTTGTCTTGTCCTGTCTTGTCTTGTCTTGTCTTGTCTTGTCTTGTCTTGTCGTGTCTTGTGTTGCTTTGTCTTGTCTTATCTTGTCTTGTCTTGTCATGTCTTGTCTTGTCTTGTCTTGTCTTGTCTTGTCTTGTCTTGTCTTGTCTTGTCTTGTCTTGTCTTGTCTTGTCTTGTCTTGTCTTGTCTTGTCTTGTCTGTCCTGACGTGTGTTGTGTTGTTTTGTCTTGTCTTGTCTTGTCTTGTCCTGTCTTGTCTTGTCTTGTCTTGTCTTGTCTTGTCTTGTCTTGTCGTGTCTTGTGTTGCTTTGTCTTGTCTTATCTTGTCTTGTCTTGTCTTATCTTGTCTTGTCTTGTCATGTCTTGTCTTGTCTTGTCTTGTCTTGTCTTGTCTTGTCTTGTCTTGTCTTGTCTTGTCTTGTCTTGTCTTGTCTTGTCTTGTCTTGTCTTGTCTTGTCTTGTCTTGCTTTGTCTTGTCATGTCTTATCTTGTCTTGTCTTGTCTTGTCTTGTCCTGTCCTGTCGTGTGTTGTTTTGTATTGTCTTGTCTTGTGTTGTTTTGTCGTGTCATGTCTTGTCTTGTCTTGTCTTGTCCTGTCGTGTGTTGTGTTGTTTTGTCTTGTCTTGTCATGTCATGTCATGTCGTGTCTTGTGTTGCTTTGTCTTGTCTTGTCTTGTCTTGTCTTGTCTTGTGTTGCCTCGTCTTGTCTTGCCTTGTCTTGTCCTGTCCTGACGTGTGTTGTGTTGTTTTGTCTTGTCTTGTCTTGTCATGTCGTGTGTTGTGTTGTTTTGTCTTGTCTTGTGTTGTTTTGTCTTGTCTTGTGTTGTTTTGTCGTGTCATGTCTTGTCTTGTCTTGTCTTGTCTTGTCCTGTCCTGTCGTGTGTTGTGTTGTTTTGTCTTGTCTTGTCATGTCATGTCACGTCGTGTCTTGTGTTGCTTTGTCTTGTCTTGTCTTGTCTTGTCTTGTCATGTCGTGTGTTGTGTTGTTTTGTCTTGTCTTGTTGTGTATTGTCATGTCTTATATTGTCTTGTCTTGTCTTGTCTTGTCATGTCTTGTCTTGTCTTGTCTTGTTTTGTCTTGTTTTGTTTTGTCTTGTCATGTCTTGTCTTGTCTTGTCTTGTCTTGTCTTGTCTTGTCTTGTCTTGTCTTGTCTTGTCTTGTCTTGTCTTGTCTTGTCTTGTCTTGTCTTGTCTTGTCTTGTCTTGTCTTGTCTTGTCTTGTCTTGTCCTGTCTTGTCTTGTCTTGTCTTGTCTTGTCTTGTCTTGTCGTGTCTTGTGTTGCTTTGTCTTGTCTTATCTTGTCTTGTCTTGTCATGTCTTGTCTTGTCTTGTCTTGTCTTGTCTTGTCTTGTCTTGTCTTGTCTTGTCTTGTCTTGTCTTGTCTTGTCTTGTCTTGTCTTGTCTTGTCTTGTCATGTCTTGTCGTGTCTTGTCTTGTCTTGTCTTGTCTTGTCTTGTCTTGTCTTGTCTTGTCTTGTCTTGTCTTGTCTTGTCTTGTCTTGTCTTGTCTTGTCTTGTCTTGTCTTGTCTTGTCTTGTCTTGTCTTGTCTTGTCTTGTCTTGTCTTGTCTTGTCTTGTCTTGTCTTGTCTTGTCTTGTCTTGTCTTGTCTTGTCTTGTCTTGTCTTGTCTTGTCTTGTCTTGTCTTGTCTTGTCTTGTCTTGTCTTGTCTTGTCTTGTCTTGTCTTGTCTTGTCTTGTCTTGTCTTGTCTTGTCTTGTCTTGTCTTGTCTTGTCAGGTCTTGTTTTGTCTTGTCTTGTCTTGTCATGTCGTGTGTTGTGTTGTTTTGTCTTGTCTTGTGTTGTTTTGTCGTGTCATGTCTTGTCTTGTCTTGTCTTGTCTTGTCCTGTCCTGTCGTGTGTTGTGTTGTTTTGTCTTGTCTTGTTATGTCATGTCACGTCGTGTCTTGTGTTGCTTTGTCTTGTCTTGTCTTGTCTTGTCATGTCGTGTGTTGTGTTGTTTTGTCTTGTCTTGTTGTGTATTGTCATGTCTTATATTGTCTTGTCTTGTCTTGTCTTGTCTTGTCATGTCATGTCATGTCGTGTGTTGTGTTGTTTTGTCTTGTCTTGTTTTGTCTTGTCATGTCATGTCTTGTCTTGTCTTGTCTTGTCTTGTCTTGTCTTGTCTTGTCTTGTCTTGTCTTGTCTTGTCTTGTCTTGTCTTGTCTTGTCTTGTCTTGTCTTGTCTTGTCTTGCCTTGTCTGGCTTTGTCTTGTCATTTCTTATCTTGTCTTGTCTTGTCTTGTCTTGTCCTGTCCTGTCGTGTGTTGTTTTGTATTGTCTTGTCTTGTGTTGTTTTGTCGTGTCATGTCTTGTCTTGTCTTGTCCTGTCCTGTCCTGTCGTGTGTTGTGTTGTTTTGTCTTGTCTTGTCTTGTCTTGTCCTGTCGTGTGTTGTTTTGTATTGTCTTGTCTTGTGTTGTTTTGTCGTGTCATATCTTGTCTTGTCTTGTCCTGTCCTGACGTGTGTTGTGTCGTTTTGTCTTGTCTTGTGTTGTTTTGTCTTGTATTGTCTTGTTTTCTCGTGTAATGTCATGTCGTGTGTTGTGTTGTTTTGTCTTGTCTTGTGTTGTTTTGTCGTCTCATGTCTTGTCTTGTCTTGTCCTGTCCTGTCGTGTGTTGTCTTGTCTTGTCTTGTCCTGTCCTGACGTGTGTTGTGTTGTTTTGTCTTGTTTTGTTTTGTCTTGTCTTGTGTTGTTTTGTCTTGTTTTGTTTTGTCTTGTCTTGTGTTGTTTTGTCCTGTCCTGACGTGTGTTGTGTTGTTTTGTCTTGTCCTGTCTTGTCTTGTCTTGTGATGTCATGTCATGTCGTGTGTTGTGTTGTTTTGTCTTGTCTTGTCATGTTATGTCATGTCGTGTCTTGTGTTGCTTTGTCTTGTCTTGTCTTGTATTGTCTTGTCTTGTGTTGCCTCGTCTTGTCTTGTCTTGTCTTGTCCTGTCCTGACGTGTGTTGTGTTGTTTTGTCTTGTCTTGTCTTGTCCTGTCCTGACGTGTGTTGTGTTGTTTTGTCTTGTCTTGTCTTGTCATGTCATGTCGTGTGTTGTGTTGTTTTGTCTTGTCTTGTCATGTCATGTCATGTCGTGTCTTGTGTTGCTTTGTCTTGTCTTGTCTTGTCTTGTCTTGTCTTGTGTTGCCTCGTCTTGTCTTGTCTTGTCTTGTCCTGTCCTGACGTGTGTTGTGTTGTTTTGTCTTGTCTTATCTTGTCTTGTCTTGTCTTGTCATGTCGTGTGTTGTGTTGTTTTGTCTTGTCTTGTGTTGTTTTGTCGTGTCATGTCTTGTCTTGTCTTGTCTTGTCTTGTCCTGTCCTGTCGTGTGTTGTGTTGTTTTGTCTTGTCTTGTCATGTCATGTCACGTCGTGTCTTGTGTTGCTTTGTCTTGTCTTGTCTTGTCATGTCGTGTGTTGTGTTGTTTTGTCTTGTCTTGTTGTGTATTGTCATGCCTTATATTGTCTTGTCTTGTCTTGTCTTGTCTTGTCTTGTCTTGTCAAGTCATGTCATGTCGTGTGTTGTCTTGTCTTGTCTTGTCTTGTCTTGTCTTGTCATGTCATGTCATGTCGTGTGTTGTGTTGTTTTGTCTTGTCTTGTTTTGTCTTGTCATGTCATGTCATGTCTTGTCTTGTCTTGTCTTGTCTTGTTTGGTCTTGTCATGTCTTGTCTTGTCTTGTCTTGTCTTGTCTTGTCTTGTCTTGTCTTGTCTTGTCTTGTTTTGTTTTGTCTTGTCTTGTCTTGTCTTGTCTTGTCTTGTCTTGTCTTGTCTTGTCTTGTCTTGTCTTGTCTTGTCTTGTCTTGTCTTGTCTTGTCTTGTCTTGTCTTGTCTTGTCTTGTCTTGTCTTGTCTTGTCTTGTCTTGTCTTGTCTTGTCCTGTCCTGTCGTGTGTTGTTTTGTATTGTCTTGTCTTGTGTTGTTTTGTCGTGTCATGTCTTGTCTTGTCTTGTCTTGTCTTGTCTTGTCCTGTCCTGTCGTGTGTTGTGTTGTTTTGTCTTGTCTTGTCATGTCATGTCATGTCGTGTCTTGTGTTGCTTTGTCTTGTCTTGTCTTGTCTTGTCTTGTCTTGTCTTGTGTTGCCTCGTCTTGTCTTGTCTTGTCTTGTCCTGTCCTGAAGTGTGTTGTGTTGTTTTGTCTTGTCTTGTCTTGTCTTGTCTTGTCTTGTCTTGTCTTGTCTTGTCTTGTCTTGTCTTGTCTTGTCTTGTCTTGTCTTGTCTTGTCATGTCGTGTGTTGTGTTGTTTTGTCTTGTCTTGTCTTGTCTTGTCTTGTCATGTCGTGTGGTGTGTTGTTTTGTATTGTCTTGTGTTGTTTTGTCGTGTCATGTCTTGTCTTGTCTTGTCTTGTCCTGTCCTGTCGTGTGTTGTGTTGTTTTGTCTTGTCTTGTCATGTCATGTCACGTCGTGTCTTGTGTTGCTTTGTCTTGTCTTGTCTTGTCTTGTCTTGTCTTGTCATGTCGTGTGTTGTGTTGTTTTGTCTTGTATTGTTGTGTATTGTCATGTCTTATATTGTCTTGTCTTGTCTTGTCTTGTCTTGTCTTGTCATGTCATGTCATGTCGTGTGTTGTGTTGTCTTGTCTTGTCTTGTTTTGTCTTGTCATGTCGTCTTGTCTTGTCTTGTCTTGTCTTGTTTTGTCTTGTTTTGTTTTGTCTTGTCATGTCTTGTCTTGTCTTGTCTTGTCTTGTCTTGTCTTGTCTTGTCTTGTCTTGTCTTGTCTTGTCTTGTCTTGTCTTGTCTTGTCTTGTCTTGTCTTGTCTTGTCTTGTCTTGTCTTGTCTTGTCTTGTCTTGTCTTGTCTTGTCTTGTCTTGTCTTGTCTTGTCTTGTCTTGTCTTGTCTTGTCTTGTCTTGTCTTGTCTTGTCTTGTCTTGTCTTGTCTTGTCTTGTCTTGTCTTGTCTTGTCTTGTCTTGTCTTGTCTTGTCTTGTCTTGTCTTGTCTTGTCTTGTCTTGTCTTGTCTTGTCTTGTCTTGTCTTGTCTTGTCTTGTCTTGTCTTGTCTTGTCTTGTCTTGTCTTGTCTTGTCTTGTCTTGTCTTGTCTTGTCTTGTCTTGTCTTGTCTTGTCTTGTCGTGTCTTGTGTTGCTTTGTCTTGTCTTATCTTGTCTTGTCTTGTCATGTCTTGTCTTGTCTTGTCTTGTCTTGTCTTGTCTTGTCTTGTCTTGTCTTGTCTTGTCTTGTCTTGTCTTGTCTTGTCTTGTCTTGTCTTGTCTTGTCCTGACGTGTGTTGTGTTGTTTTGTCTTGTCTTGTCTTGTCTTGTCTTGTCATGTCGTGTGTTGTGTTGTTTTGTCTTGTCTTGTTGTGTATTGTCATGTCTTATATTGTCTTGTCTTGTCTTGTCATGTCATGTCATGTCATGTCTTGTCTTGTTTTGTCTTGTCATGTCATGTCATGTCTTGTCTTGTCTTGTCTTGTCTTGTTTTGTCTTGTCATGTCTTGTCTTGCCTTGTCTTGTCTTGTCTTGTCTTGTCTTGTCTTGTCTTGTTTTGTTTTGTCTTGTTTTGTTTTGTCTTGTCATGTCTTGTCTTGTCTTGTCTTGTCTTGTCTTGTCTTGTCTTGTCTTGTCGTGTCTTGTGTTGCTTTGTCTTGTCGTGTCTTGTGTTGCTTTGTCTTGTCTTATCTTGTCTTGTCTTGTCTTGTCTTGTCTTGTCTTGTCTTGCCTTGTCTTGTCTTGTCTTGTCTTGTCTTGTCTTGTCTTGTCTTGTCTTGTCTTGTCTTGTCTTGTCTTGTCTTGTCTTGCTTTGTCTTGTCATGTCTTATCTTGTCTTGTCTTGTCTTGTCTTGTCCTGTCCTGTCGTGTGTTGTTTTGTATTGTCTTGTCTTGTGTTGTTTTGTCGTGTCATGTCTTGTCTTGTCTTGTCTTGTCGTGTCTTGTGTTGCTTTGTCTTGTCTTATCTTGTCTTGTCTTGTCATGTCTTGTCTTGTCCTGTCTTGTCTTGTCTTGTCTTGTCTTGTCTTGTCTTGTCTTGTCTTGTCTTGTCTTGTCTTGTCTTGTCTTGTCTTGTCTTGTCCTGACGTGTGCTGTGTTGTTTTGTCTTGTCTTGTCTTGTCTTGTCTTGTCTTGTCATGTCATGTCATGTCGTGTGTTGTGTTGTTTTGTCTTGTCTTGTTTTGTCTTGTCATGTCATGTCATGTCATGTCGTGTGTTGTGTTGTTTTGTCTTGTCTTGTTTTGTCTTGTCATGTCATGTCATGTCTTGTCTTGTCTTGTCTTGTCTTGTTTTGTCTTGTCATGTCTTGTCTTGTCATGTCGTGTGTTGTGTTGTTTTGTCTTGTCTTGTTGTGTATTGTCATGTCTTATATTGTCTTGTCTTGTCTTGTCTTGTCTTGTCTTGTCATGTCATGTCATGTCGTGTGTTGTGTTGTTTTGTCTTGTCTTGTTTTGTCTTGTCTTGTCATGTCATGTCGTGTGTTGTGTTGTTTTGTCTTGTCTTGTTTTGTCTTGTCATGTCATGTCATGTCTTGTCTTGTCTTGTCTTGTCTTGTTTTGTCTTGTCATGTCTTGTCTTGTCTTGTCTTGTCTTGTCTTGTCTTGTTTTGTTTTGTCTTGTTTTTTTTTGTCTTGTCATGTCTTGTCTTGTCTTGTCTTGTCTTGTCTTGTCTTGTCTTGTCTTGTCTTGTCTTGTCTTGTCTTGTCTTGTCTTGTCTTGTCTTGTCTTGTCTTGTCTTGTCTTGTCTTGTCTTGTCTTGTCTTGTCTTGTCTTGTCGTGTCTTGTGTTGCTTTGTCTTGTCTTGTCTTGTCTTGTCTTGTCTTGTCTTGTCTTGTCTTGTCTTGTCTTGTCTTGTCTTGTCTTGTCTTGTCTTGTCTTGCTTTGTCTTGTCATGTCTTATATTGTCTTGTCTTGTCTTGTCTTGTCCTGTCCTGTCGTGTGTTGTTTTGTATTGTCTTGTCTTGTGTTGTTTTGTCATGTCTTGTCTTGTCTTGTCTTGTCTTGTCTTGTCCTGTCCTGTCGTGTGTTGTGTTGTTTTGTCTTGTCTTGTCTTGTCTTGTCTTGTCTTGTCTTGTGTTGCCTCGTCTTGTCTTGTCTTGTCTTGTCCTGTCCTGACGTGTGTTGTGTTGTTTTGTCTTGTCTTGTCTTGTTTTCTCATGTAATGTCATGTCGTGTGTTGTGTTGTTTTGTCTTGTCTTGTGTTGTTTTGTCGTGTCATGTCTTGTCTTGTCTTGTCCTGTCCTGTCGTGTGTTGTCTTGTCTTGTCTTGTCCTGTCCTGACGTGTGTTGTGTTGTTTTGTCTTGTTTTGTTTTGTCTTGTCTTGTGTTGTTTTGTCCTGTCCTGACGTGTGTTGTGTTGTTTTGTCTTGTCCTGTCTTGTCTTGTCTTGTGATGTCATGTCATGTCGTGTGTTGTGTTGTTTTGTCTTGTCTTGTCATGTCATGTCATGTCGTATCTTGTGTTGCTTTGTCTTGTCTTGTCATGTCATGTCGTGTGTTGTGTTGTTTTGTCTTGTCTTGTCATGTCATGTCATGTCGTGTCTTGTGTTGCTTTGTCTTGTCTTGTCTTGTCTTGTCTTGTCTTGTGTTGCCTCGTCTTGTCTTGTCTTGTCTTGTCCTGTCCTGACGTGTGTTGTGTTGTTTTGTCTTGTCTTGTCTTGTCTTGTCTTGTCTTGTCATGTCGTGTGTTGTGTTGTTTTGTCTTGTCTTGTGTTGTTTTGTCGTGTCATGTCTTGTCTTGTCTTGTCTTGTCTTGTCCTGTCCTGTCGTGTGTTGTGTTGTTTTGTCTTGTCTTGTCATGTCATGTCACGTCGTGTCTTGTGTTGCTTTGTCTTGTCTTGTCTTGTCATGTCGTGTGTTGTGTTGTTTTGTCTTGTCTTGTTGTGTATTGTCATGTCTTATATTGTCTTGTCTTGTCTTGTCTTGTCTTGTCATGTCATGTCATGTCGTGTGTTGTGTTGTTTTGTCTTGTCTTGTTTTGTCTTGTCATGTCATGTCATGTCTTGTCTTGTCTTGTCTTGTCTTGTTTTGTCTTGTCATGTCTTGTCTTGACTTGTCTTGTCTTGTCTTGTCTTGTCTTGTCTTGTTTTGTTTTGTCTTGTTTTGTTTTGTTTTGTCTTGTCATGTCTTGTCTTGTCTTGTCTTGTCTTGTCTTGTCTTGTCTTGTCTTGTCTTGTCTTGTCTTGTCTTGTCTTGTCTTGTCTTGTCTTGTCTTGTCTTGTCGTGTCTTGTGTTGCTTTGTCTTGTCTTATCTTGTCATGTCTTGTCTTGTCTTGTCTTGCTCTGTCTTGTCTTGTCTTGTCTTGTCTTGTCTTGTCTTGTCTTGTCTTGTCTTGTCTTGTCTTGTCTTGTCTTGTCTTGTCTTGTCTTGTCTTGTCTTGTCTTGTCTTGTCTTGTCTTGTCTTGTCTTGTCTTGTCTTGCCTTGTCTTGTCTTGTCTTGTCTTGTCTTGTCTTGTCTTGTCTTGTCTTGTCTTGTCTTGTCTTGTCTTGTCTTGTCTTGTCTTGTCTTGTCTTGTCTTGTCTTGTCTTGTCTTGTCTTGTCTTGTCTTGTCTTGTCTTGTCTTGTCTTGTCTTGTCTTGCTTTGTCTTGTCATGTCTTATCTTGTCTTGTCTTGTCTTGTCTTGTCTTGTCCTGTCCTGTCGTGTGTTGTTTTGTATTGTCTTGTCTTGTGTTGTTTTGTCGTGTCATGTCTTGTCTTGTCTTGTCTTGTCTTGTCCTGTCCTGTCGTGTGTTGTGTTGTTTTGTCTTGTCTTGTCATGTCATGTCATGTCGTGTCTTGTGTTGCTTTGTCTTGTCTTGTCTTGTCTTGTCTTGTCTTCTCTTGTGTTGCCTCGTCTTGTCTTGTCTTGTCTTGTCCTGTCCTGACGTGTGTTGTGTTGTTTTGTCTTGTCTTGTCTTGTCTTGTCTTGTCTTGTCATGTCGTGTGTTGTGTTGTTTTGTCTTGTCTTGTCTTGTCTTGTCTTGTCATGTCGTGTGGTGTGTTGTTTTGTATTGTCTTGTGTTGTTTTGTCGTGTCATGTCTTGTCTTGTCTTGTCTTGTCCTGTCCTGTCGTGTGTTGTGTTGTTTTGTCTTGTCTTGTCATGTCATGTCACGTCGTGTCTTGTGTTGCTTTGTCTTGTCTTGTCTTGTCTTGTCTTGTCTTGTCATGTCGTGTGTTGTGTTGTTTTGTCTTGTCTTGTTGTGTATTGTCATGTCTTATATTGTCTTGTCTTGTCTTGTCTTGTCTTGTCTTGTCATGTCATGTCATGTCGTGTGTTGTGTTGTTTTGTCTTGTCTTGTTTTGTCTTGTCATGTCATGTCATGTCTTGTCTTGTCTTGTCTTGTCTTGTCTTGCCTTGTCTTGTCTTGTCTTGTGTTGTCTTGTCTTGTCTTGCTCTGTCTTGTCTTGTCTTGTCTTGTCTTGTCTTGTCTTGTCTTGTCTTGTCTTGTCTTGTCTTGTCTTGTCTTGTCTTGTCTTGTCTTGTCTTGTCTTGTCTTGTCTTGTCTTGTCTTGCCTTGTCTTGTCTTGTCTTGTCTTGTCTTGTCTTGTCTTGTCTTGTCTTGTCTTGTCTTGTCTTGTCTTGCCTTGTCTTGCTTTGTCTTGTCATGTCTTATCTTGTCTTGTCTTGTCTTGTCTTGTCCTGTCCTGTCGTGTGTTGTTTTGTATTGTCTTGTCTTGTGTTGTTTTGTCGTGTCATGTCTTGTCTTGTCTTGTCCTGTCCTGTCCTGTCGTGTGTTGTGTTGTTTTGTCTTGTCTTGTCTTGTCTTGTCATGTCATGTCATGACGTGTCTTGTGTTGCTTTGTCTTGTCTTGTCTTGTCTTGTCTTGTCTTGTCTTGTCTTGTCATGTCGTGTGTTGTGTTGTTTTGTCTTGTCTTGTTTTGTCTTGTCATGTCTTGTCTTGTATTGTCTTGTCTTGTCTTGTCTTGTCTTGTCTTGTCTTGTCTTGTCTTGTCTTGTCTTGTCTTGTCTTGTCTTGTCTTGTCTTGTCTTGTCTTGTCTTGTCTTGCCTTGTCTTGTCTTGTCTTGTCTTGTCTTGTCATGTCTTGTCTTGTCTTGTCTTGTTTTGTCTTGTCTTGTCTTGTCTTGTCTTGTCTTGTCTTGTCTTGTCTTGTCATGTCATGTCATGTCATATCGTGTGTTGTGTTGTTTTGTCTTGTCTTGCTTTGTCTTGTCATGTCTTATCTTGTCTTGTCATGTCTTGTCTTGTCTTGTCTTGTCTTGTCTTGTCTTGTCTTGTCTTGTCTTGTCTTGTCTTGTCTTGTCGTGTCTTGTGTTGCTTTGTCTTGTCTTATTTTGTCTTGTCTTGTCTTGTCTTGTCGTGTCTTGTGTTGCTTTGTCTTGTCTTATCTTGTCTTGTCTCTTCATGTCTTGTCTTGTCTTGTCTTGTCTTGTCATGTCATATCGTGTGTTGTGTTGTTTTGTCTTGTCATGTCTTATCTTGTCTTGTCTTGTCTTGTCTTGTCTTGTCTTGTCTTGTCTTGTCTTGTCTTGTCTTGTCTTGTCTTGTTTTGTCTTGTCTTGTCTTGTCTTGTCTTGTCTTGTCTTGTCTTGTCTTGTCTTGTCTTGTCTTGTCTTGTCTTGTTTTGTCTTGTCTTGTCTTGTCTTGTCTTGTCTTGTCTTGTCTTGTCTTGTCTTGTCTTGTCTTGTCTTGTCTTGTCTTGTCTTGTCTTGTCTTGTCTTGTCTTGTCTTGTCTTGTCTTGTCTTGTCTTGTCGTGTCTTGTGTTGCTTTGTCTTGTCTTATTTTGTCTTGTCTTGTCATGTCTTGTCTTGTCTTGTCTTGTCTTGTCTTGTCTTTTCTTGTCTTGTCTTGTCTTGTCTTGTCTTGTCTTGTCTTGTCTTGTCTTGTCTTGTCTTGTCTTGTCTTGTCTTGTCTTGTCTTGTCTTGTCTTGTCTTGTCTTGTCTTGTCTTGTCTTGTCTTGTCTTGTCTTGTCTTGTCTTGTCTTGTCTTGTCTTGTCTTGTCTTGTCTTGTCTTGTCTTGTCTTGTCTTGTCTTGTCTTGTCTTGTCTTGTCTTGTCTTGTCTTGTCTTGTCTTGTCTTGTCTTGTCTTGTCTTGTCTTGTCTTGTCTTGTCTTGTCTTGTCTTGTCTTGTCTTGTCTTGTCTTGTCTTGTCTTGTCTTGTCTTGTCTTGTCTTGTCTTGTCTTGTCTTGTCTTGTCTTGTCTTGTCTTGTCTTGTCTTGTCTTGTCTTGTCTTGCCTTGTCTTGCTTTGTCTTGTCATGTCTTATCTTGTCTTGTCTTGTCTTGTCTTGTCCTGTCCTGTCGTGTGTTGTTTTGTATTGTCTTGTCTTGTGTTGTTATGTCGTGTCATGTCTTGTCTTGTCTTGTCCTGTCCTGTCCTGTCGTGTGTTGTGTTGTTTTGTCTTGTCTTGTCTTGTCTTGTCATGTCATGTCATGACGTGTCTTGTGTTGCTTTGTCTTGTCTTGTCTTGTCTTGTCATGTCGTGTGTTGTGTTGTTTTGTCTTGTCTTGTTTTGTCTTGTCATGTCTTGTCTTGTCTTGTCTTGTCTTGTCTTGTCTTGTCTTGTCTTGTCTTGTCTTGTCTTGTCTTGTCTTGTCTTGTCTTGTCTTGTCTTGTCTTGTCTTGTCTTGTCTTGTCATGTCTTGTCTTGTCTTGTCTTGTCTTGTTTTGTCTTGTCTTGTCTTGTCTTGTCTTGTCTTGTCTTGTCTTGTCTTGTCTTGTCTTGTCTTGTCTTGTCTTGTCTTGTCTTGTCTTGTCTTGTCATGTCATGTCATGTCATATCGTGTGTTGTGTTGTTTTGTCTTGTCTTATTTTGTCTTGTCATGTCTTATCTTGTCTTGTCTTGTCTTGTCTTGTCTTGTCTTGTCTTGTCTTGTCTTGTCTTGTCTTGTCTTGTCTTGTCTTGTCTTGTCTTGCCTTGTCTTGTCTTGTCTTGTCTTGTCTTGTCTTGTCTTGTCTTGTCTTGTCTTGTCTTGTCTTGTCTTGTCTTGTCTTGTCTTGTCTTGTCTTGTCTTGTCATGTCATATCGTGTGTTGTGTTGTTTTGTCTTGTCTTATTTTGTCTTGTCATGTCTTATCTTGTCTTGTCTTGTCTTGTCTTGTCTTGTCTTGTCTTGTCTTGTCTTGTCTTGTCTTGTCTTGTCTTGTCTTGTCTTGTCTTGTCTTGCCTTGTCTTGTCTTGTCTTGTCTTGTCTTGTCTTGTCTTGTCTTGTCTTGTCTTGTCTTGTCTTGTCTTGTCTTGTCTTGTCTTGTCTTGTCTTGTCTTGTCATGTCATGTCATGTCATATCGTGTGTTGTGTTGTTTTGTCTTGTCTTGCTTTGTCTTGTCATGTCTTATCTTGTCTTGTCATGTCTTGTCTTGTCTTGTCTTGTCTTGTCTTGTCTTGTCTTGTCTTGTCTTGTCTTGTCTTGTCTTGTCTTGTCTTGTCTTGTCTTGTCTTGTCTTGTCTTGTCTTGTCTTGTCTTGTCTTGTCTTGTCTTTTCTTGTCTTGTCTTGTCATGTCATGTCATGTCATATCGTGTGTTGTGTTGTTTTGTCTTGTCTTATTTTGTCTTGTCATGTCTTGTCTTGTCTTGTCCTGTCCTGTCTTGTCTTGTCATATCTTGTCTTGTCTTGTCTTGTCTTGTCTTGTCTTGTCTTGTCTTGTCTCGTCTTGTCTTGTCTTGTCTTGTCTTGTCCTGTCCTGTCTTGTCTTGTCTTGTCTTGTCTTGTCATGTCTTGTCTTGTCTTGTCTTGTCTTGTCTTGTCTTGTCTTGCTTTTCTTGTCTTGTCTTGTCTTGTCTTGTCTTGTCTTGTCTTGTCTTGTCTTGTTTTGTCTTGTCTTGTTTTGTCTTGTCTTGTCTTGTCTTGTCTTGTCTTGTCTTGTCTTGTCTTGTCTTGTCTTGTCTTGTCTTGTCTTGTCTTGTCTTGTCTTGTCTTGTCTTGTCTTGTCTTGTCTTGTCTTGTCTTGTCTTGTCTTGTCTTGTCTTGTCTTGTCTTGTCTTGTCTTGTCTTGTCTTGTCTTGTCTTGTCTTGTCTTGTCTTGTCTTGTCTTGTCTTGTCTTGTCTTGTCTTGTCTTGTCTTGTCTTGTCTTGTCTTGTCTTGTCTTGTCTTGTCTTGTCTTGTCTTGTCTTGTCTTGTCTTGTCTTGTCTTGTGTTGTCTTGTCTTGTCTTGTCTTGTCTTGTCTTGTCTTGTCTTGTCTTGTCTTGTCTTGTCTTGTCTTGCCTTGTCTTGCTTTGTCTTGTCATGTCTTATCTTGTCTTGTCTTGTCTTGTCTTGTCCTGTCCTGTCGTGTGTTGTTTTGTATTGTCTTGTCTTGTGTTGTTTTGTCGTGTCATGTCTTGTCTTGTCTTGTCCTGTCCTGTCCTGTCGTGTGTTGTGTTGTTTTGTCTTGTCTTGTCTTGCTTTGTCTTGTCTTGTCTTGTCTTGTTTTGTCTTGTCTTGTCTTGTCTTGTCTTGTCTTGTCTTGTCTTGTCTTGTCTTGTCTTGTCTTGTCTTGTCTTGTCTTGTCTTGTCTTGTCTTGTCTTGTCTTGTCTTGTCTTGTCTTGTCTTGTCTTGTCTTGTCTTGTCTTGTCTTGTCTTGTCTTGTCTTGTCTTGTCTTGTCTTGTCTTGTCTTGTCTTGTCTTGTCTTGTCTTGTCTTGTCTTGTCTTGTCTTGTCTTGTCTTGTCTTGTCTTGTCTTGTGTTGTCTTGTCTTGTCTTGTCTTGTCTTGTCTTGTCTTGTCTTGTCTTGTCTTGCCTTGTCTTGCTTTGTCTTGTCATGTCTTATCTTGTCTTGTCTTGTCTTGTCTTGTCCTGTCCTGTCGTGTGTTGTTTTGTATTGTCTTGTCTTGTCTTATTTTGTCTTGTCATGTCTTGTCTTGTCTTGTCCTGTCCTGTCTTGTCTTGTCATATCTTGTCTTGTCTTGTCTTGTCTTGTCTTGTCTTGTCTTGTCTCGTCTTGTCTTGTCTTGTCTTGTCTTGTCCTGTCCTGTCTTGTCTTGTCTTGTCTTGTCTTGTCATGTCTTGTCTTGTCTTGTCTTGTCTTGTCTTGTCTTGCTTTTCTTGTCTTGTCTTGTCTTGTCTTGTCTTGTCTTGTCATGTCGTGTGTTGTGTTGTTTTGTCTTGTCTTGTTTTGTCTTGTCATGTCTTGTCTTGTCTTGTCTTGTCTTGTCTTGTCTTGTCTTGTCTTGTCATGTCTTGTCTTGTCTTGTCTTGTCTTGTTTTGTCTTGTCTTGTCTTGTCTTGTCTTGTCTTGTCTTGTCTTGTCTTGTCTTGTCTTGTCATGTCATGTCATGTCATATCGTGTGTTGTGTTGTTTTGTCTTGTCTTATTTTGTCTTGTCATGTCTTATCTTGTCTTGTCTTGTCTTGTCTTGTCTTGTCTTGTCTTGTCTTGTCTTGTCTTGTCTTGTCTTGTCTTGTCTTGTCTTGTCTTGTCTTGTCTTGTCTTGTCTTGTCTTGTCTTGTCTTGTCTTGTCTTGTCTTGTCTTGTCTTGTCTTGTCTTGTCTTGTCATGTCATATCATGTCATATCGTGTGTTGTGTTGTTTTGTCTTGTCTTGCTTTGTCTTGTCATGTCTTATCTTGTCTTGTCATGTCTTGTCTTGTCTTGTCTTGTCTTGTCTTGTCTTGTCTTGTCTTGTCTTGTCTTGTCTTGTCTTGTCTTGTCTTGTCTTGTCTTGTCTTGTCTTGTCATGTCATGTCATGTCATATCGTGTGTTGTGTTGTTTTGTCTTGTCTTGCTTTGTCTTGTCATGTCTTATCTTGTCTTGTCATGTCTTGTCTTGTCCTGTCCTGACGTGTGTTGTCTTGTCTTGTCTTGTCTTGTCTTGTCTTGTCTTGTCTTGTCTTGTCTTGTCTTGTCTTGTCTTGTCTTGTCTTGTCTTGTCTTGTCTTGTCTTGTCTTGTCTTGTCTTGTCTTGTCTTGTCTTGTCTTGTCTTGTCTTGTCTTGTCTTGTCTTGTCTTGTCTTGTCTTGTCTTGTCTTGTCTTGTCTTGTCATGTCATGTCATGTCATATCGTGTGTTGTGTTGTTTTGTCTTGTCTTGCTCTGTCTTGTCATGTCTTATCTTGTCTTGTCATGTCTTGTCTTGTCCTGTCCTGACGTGTGTTGTCTTGTCTTGTCTTGTCTTGTCTTGTCTTGTCTTGTCTTGTCTTGTCTTGTCTTGTCTTGTCTTGTCTTGTCTTGTCTTGTCTTGTCGTGTCATGTCTTGTCTTGTCTTGTCTTGTCTTGTCTTGTCTTGTCTTGTCTTGTCTTGTCTTGTCTTGTCTTGTGTTGTTTTGTCGTGTCTTGTCTTGTCTTGTCTTGTCCTGTCCTGACGTGTGTTGTCTTGTCTTGTCTTGTCTTGTCTTGTCTTGTCTTGTCTTGTCTTGTCTTGTCTTGTCTTGTCTTGTCTTGTCTTGTCTTGTCTTGTCTTGTCTTGTCTTGTCTTGTCTTGTCTTGTCTTGTCTTGTCCTGTCTTGTCTTGTCTTGTCTTGTCTTGTCTTGTCTTGTCTTGTCTTGTCTTGTCTTGTCTTGTCTTGTCTTGTCTTGTCTTGTCCTGTCTTGTCTTGTCTTGTCTTGTCTTGTCTTGTCTTGTCTCGTCTTGTCTTGTCTTGTCTTGTCTTGTCCTGTCCTGTCTTGTCTTGTCTTGTCTTGTCTTGTCATGTCTTGTCTTGTCTTGTCTTGTCTTGTCTTGTCTTGCTTTTCTTGTCTTGTCTTGTCTTGTCTTGTCTTGTCTTGTCATGTCGTGTGTTGTGTTGTTTTGTCTTGTCTTGTTTTGTCTTGTCATGTCTTGTCTTGTCTTGTCTTGTCTTGTCTTGTCTTGTCTTGTCTTGTCATGTCTTGTCTTGTCTTGTCTTGTCTTGTTTTGTCTTGTCTTGTCTTGTCTTGTCTTGTCTTGTCTTGTCTTGTCTTGTCTTGTCTTGTCTTGTCATGTCATGTCATGTCATATCGTGTGTTGTGTTGTTTTGTCTTGTCTTATTTTGTCTTGTCATGTCTTATCTTGTCTTGTCTTGTCTTGTCTTGTCTTGTCTTGTCTTGTCTTGTCTTGTCTTGTCTTGTCTTGTCTTGTCTTGTCTTGTCTTGTCTTGTCTTGTCTTGTCTTGTCTTGTCTTGTCTTGTCTTGTCTTGTCTTGTCTTGTCTTGTCTTGTCTTGTCTTGTCTTGTCTTGTCTTGTCTTGTCTTGTCTTGTCTTGTCTTGTCATGTCATGTCATGTCATATCGTGTGTTGTGTTGTTTTGTCTTGTCTTGCTTTGTCTTGTCATGTCTTATCTTGTCTTGTCATGTCTTGTCTTGTCTTGTCTTGTCTTGTCTTGTCTTGTCTTGTCTTGTCTTGTCTTGTCTTTTCTTGTCTTGTCTTGTCTTGTCTTGTCTTGTCTTGTCTTGTCTTGTCTTGTCTTGTCTTGTCTTGTCTTGTCTTGTCTTGTCTTGTCTTGTCTTGTCTTGTCTTGTCTTGTCTTGTCTTGTCTTGTCTTGTCTTGTCTTGTCTTGTCTTGTCTTGTCTTGTCTTGTCTTGTCTTGTCTTGTCTTGTCTTGTCTTGTCTTGTCTTGTCTTGTCTTGTCTTGTCTTGTCTTGTCTTGTCTTGTCTTGTCTTGTCTTGTCTTGTCTTGTCTTGCCTTGTCTTGTCTTGTCTTGTCTTGTCTTGTCTTGTCTTGCCTTGTCTTGCTTTGTCTTGTCATGTCTTATCTTGTCTTGTCTTGTCTTGTCTTGTCCTGTCCTGTCGTGTGTTGTTTTGTATTGTCTTGTCTTGTGTTGTTTTGTCGTGTCATGTCTTGTCTTGTCTTGTCCTGTCCTGTCCTGTCGTGTGTTGTGTTGTTTTGTCTTGTCTTGTCTTGTCTTGTCATGTCATGTCATGACGTGTCTTGTCTTGTCTTGTCTTGTCTTGTCATGTCGTGTGTTGTGTTGTTTTGTCTTGTCTTGTTTTGTCTTGTCATGTCTTGTCTTGTCTTGTCTTGTCTTGTCTTGTCTTGTCTTGTCTTGTCTTGTCTTGTCTTGTCTTGTCTTGTCTTGTCTTGTCTTGTCTTGTCTTGTCTTGTCATGTCTTGTCTTGTCTTGTCTTGTCTTGTTTTGTCTTGTCTTGTCTTGTCTTGTCTTGTCTTGTCTTGTCTTGTCTTGTCATGTCATGTCATGTCATATCGTGTGTTGTGTTGTTTTGTCTTGTCTTGTCTTGTCTTGTCTTGTCTTGTCTTGTCTTGTCTTGTCTTGTCTTGTCTTGTCTTGTCTTGTCTTGTCTTGTCTTGTCTTGTCTTGTCTTGTCTTGTCTTGTCTTGTCTTGTCTTGTCTTGTCTTGTCTTGTCTTGTCTTGTCTTGTCTTGTCTTGTCTTGTCTTGTCTTGTCTTGTCTTGTCTTGTCTTGTCTTGTCTTGTCTTGTCTTGTCTTGTCTTGTCTTGTCTTGTCTTGTCTTGTCTTGTCTTGTCATGTCATGTCATGTCATATCGTGTGTTGTGTTGTTTTGTCTTGTCTTGCTTTGTCTTGTCATGTCTTATCTTGTCTTGTCATGTCTTGTCTTGTCTTGTCTTGTCTTGTCTTGTCTTGTCTTGTCTTGTCTTGTCTTGTCTTGTCTTGTCTTGTCTTGTCTTGTCTTGTCTTGTCTTGTCTTGTCTTGTCTTGTCTTGTCTTGTCTTGTCTTGTCTTGTCTTGTCTTGTCTTGTCTTGTCTTGTTTTGTCTTGTCTTGTCTTGTCTTGTCATGTCATGTCATGTCGTGTCTTGTGTTGCTTTGTCTTGTCTTGTCTTGTCTTGTCCTGTCGTGTGTTGTTTTGTATTGTCTTGTCTTGTGTTGTTTTGTCGTGTCATGTCTTGTCTTGTCTTGTCTTGTCCTGTCCTGTCGTGTGTTGTGTTGTTTTGTCTTGTCTTGTCTTGTCTTGTCATGTCATGTCATGTCGTGTCTTGTGTTGCTTTGTCTTGTCTTATCTTGTCTTGTCATGTCTTGTCTTGTCTTGTCTTGTCTTGTCTTGTCTTGTCTTGTCTTGTCTTGTCTTGTCTTGTCTTGTCTTGTCTTGTCTTGTCTTGTCTTGTCTTGTCTTGTCTTGTCTTGTCTTGTCTTGTCTTGTCTTGTCTTGTCTTGTCTTGTCTTGTCTTGTCTTGTCTTGTCTTGTCTTGTCTTGTCTTGTCTTGTCTTGTCTTGTCTTGTCTTGTCTTGTCTTGTCTTGTCTTGTCTTGTCTTGTCTTGTCTTGTCTTGTCTTGTCTTGTCTTGTCTTGTCTTCTCTTCTCTTGTCTTGTCTTGTTTTGTCTTGTCTTGTCTTGTCTTGTCTTGTCATGTCATGTCATGTCGTGTCTTGTGTTGCTTTGTCTTGTCTTGTCTTGTCTTGTCCTGTCGTGTGTTGTTTTGTATTGTCTTGTCTTGTGTTGTTTTGTCGTGTCATGTCTTGTCTTGTCTTGTCTTGTCCTGTCCTGTCGTGTGTTGTGTTGTTTTGTCTTATCTTGTCTTGTCTTGTCTTGCCCTGTCCTGTCGTGTGTTGTTTTGTATCGTCTTGTCTTGTGTTGTTTTGTCGTGTCATGTCTTGTCTTGTCTTGTCTTGTCCTGTCCTGTCGTGTGTTGTGTTGTTTTGTCTTGTCTTGTCTTGTCTTGTCATGTCATGTCATGTCGTGTCTTGTGTTGCTTTGTCTTGTCTTGTCTTGTCTTGTCCTGTCCTGACGTGTGTTGTGTTGTTTTGTCTTGTCTTGTCTTGTCTTGTCATGTCGTGTGTTGTGTTGTTTTGTCTTGTCTTGTCTTGTCATGTCGTGTGTTGTGTTGTTTTGTCTTGTCTTGTGTTGTTTTGTCGTGTCATGTCTTGTCTTGTCTTTTCCTGTCCTGTCGTGTGTTGTGTTGTTTTGTCTTGTCTTGTCATGTCATGTCATGTCGTGACTTGTGTTGCTTTGTCTTGTCTTATCTTGTCTTGTCATGTCTTGTCTTGTCTTGTCTTGTCTTGTCTTGTCTTGTCTTGTCTTGTCTTGTCTTGTCTTGTCTTGTCTTGTCTCGTCTTGTCTTGTCTTGTCTTGTCTTGTCTTGTCTTGTCTTGTCTTGTCTTGTCTTGTCTTGTCTTGTCTTGTCTTGTCTTGTCTTGTCTTGTCTTGTCTTGTCTTGTCTTGTCTTGTCTTTTCTTGTCTTGTCTTGTCTTGTCTTGTCTTGTCTTGTCTTGTCTTGTCTTGTCTTGTCTTGTCTTGTCTTGTCTTGTCTTGTCTCGTCTTGTCTTGTCTTGTCTTGTCTTGTCTTGTCTTGTCTTGTCTTGTCTTGTCTTGTCTTGTCTTGTCTTGTCTTGTCTTGTCTTGTCTTGTCTTGTCTTGTCTTGTCTTGTCTTGTCTTGTCTTGTCTTGTCTTGTCTTGTCTTGTCTTGTCTTGTCTTGTCTTGTCTTGTCTTGTCTTGTCTTGTCTTGTCTTGTCTTGTCTTGTCTTGTCTTGTCTTGTCTTGTCTTGTCTTGTCTTGTCTTGTCCTGTCCTGTCTTGTCTTGTCTTGTCATATCTTGTCTTGTCTTGTCTTGTCTTGTCTTGTCTTGTCTTGTCTTGTCTTGTCTTGTCTTGTCTTGTCTTGTCTTGTCTTGTCCTGTCCTGTCGTGTGTTGTGTTGTTTTGTCTTGTCTTGTCTTGTCTTGTCTTGTCTTGTCTTGTCTTGTCTTGTCTTGTCTTGTCTTGTCTTGTCTTGTCTTGTCTTGTCTTGTCTTGTCTTGTCTTGTCTTGTCTTGTCTTGTCTTGTCTTGTCTTGTCTTGTCTTGTCTTGTCTTGTCTTGTCTTGTCTTGTCTTGTCTTGTCTTGTCTTGTCTTGTCTTGTCTTGTCTTGTCTTGTCTTGTCTTGTCTTGTCTTGTCTTGTCTTGTCTTGTCTTGTCTTGTCTTGTCTTGTCTTGTCTTGTCTTGTCTTGTATTGTCTTGTTTTCTCATGTAATGTAATATCGTGTGTTGTGTTGTTTTGTCTTGTCTTGTGTTGTTTTGTTGTGTCATCTCTTGTCTTGTCTTGTCTTGTCCTGTCCTGTCGTGTGTTGTGTTGTTTTGTCTTGTCTTGTCATGTCATGCCATGTCGTGTCTTGTGTTGCTTTGTCTTCTCTTGTCTTGTCTTCTCTTGTCATGTCGTGTGTTGTGTTGTTTTGTCTTGTCTTGTTTTGTCTTGTCCTGTCATGTCTTGTCTTGTGATGTCATGTCATGTCGTGTGTTGTGTTGTTTTGTCTTGTCTTATCTTGTCTTGTCATGTCATGTCATGTCGTGTCTTGTGTTGTTTTGTCTTGTCTTGTTTTGTCTTGTCATGTCTTGTCTTGTCATGTCTTGTCTTGTCTTGTCTTGTCTTGTCTTGTCATGTCGTGTGTTGTGTTGTTTTGTCTTGTCTTGTCTTGTCTTGTATTGTCTTGTCTTGTCTTGTCTTGTCTTGTCTTGTCTTGTCTTGTCTTGTCTTGTCTTGTCTTGTCTTGTCTTGTCTTGTCTTGTCTTGTCTTGTCTTGTCTTGTCTTGTCTTGTCTTGTCTTGTCTTGTCTTGTCTTGTCCTGTCCTGTCTTGTCTTGTCTTGTCATGTCTTGTCTTGTCTTGTCATGTCATATCGTGTGTTGTGTTGTTTTGTCTTGTCTTGTCTTGTCTTGTCTTGTCTTGTCATGTCTTGTCATGTCTTGTCTTGTTTTGTCTTGTCTTGTATTGTCTTGTTTTCTCATGTAATGTCATATCGTGTGTTGTGTTGTTTTGTCTTGTCTTGTGTTGTTTTGTCGTGTCATGTCTTGTCTTGTCTTGTCTTGTCTTGTCCTGTCCTGTCGTGTGTTGTGTTGTTTTGTTTTGTCTTGTCTTGTCCTGTCCTGACGTGTGTTGTGTTGTTTTGTCTTGTCTTGTGTTGTTTTGTCCTGTCCTGACGTGTGTTGTGTTGTTTTGTCTTGTCTTGTTTTGTCTTGTCCTGTCTTGTCTTGTCTTGTGATGTCATGTCATGTCGTGTGTTGTGTTGTTTTGTCTTGTCTTATCTTGTCTTGTCATGTCATGTCATGTCGTGTCTTGTGTTGTTTTGTCTTGTCTTGTTTTGTCTTGTCATGTCTTGTCTTGTCTTGTCTTGTCTTGTCTTGTCTTGTCTTGTCTTGTCATGTCGTGTGTTGTGTTGTTTTGTCTTGTCTTGTCTTGTCTTGTCTTGTCATGTCGTGTGTTGTGTTGTTTTGTCTTGTCTTGTGTTGTTATGTCGTGTCATGTCTTGTCTTGTCTTGTCCTGTCCTGTCGTGTGTTGTGTTGTTTTGTCTTGTCTTGTCATGTCATGTCATGTCGTGTCTTGTGTTGCTTTGTCTTGTCTTATCTTGTCTTGTCATGTCTTGTCTTGTCTTGTCTTGTCTTGTCTTGTCTTGTCTTGTGTTGTCTTGTCTTGTCTTGTCTTGTCATGTCTTGTCTTGTCTTGTCTTGTTTTGTCTTGTCTTGTATTGTCTTGTCTTGTCTTGTCTTGTCTTGTCTTGTCTGGTCTTGTCTTGTCTTGTTTTGTCTTGTCTTGTCTTGTCATGTCATGTCATGTCATATCGTGTGTTGTGTTGTTTTGTCTTGTCATGTCTTATCTTGTCTTGTCTTGTCTTGTCTTGTCTTGTCTTGCTTTGTCTTGTCATGTCTTATCTTGTCTTGTCTTGTCTTGTCTTGTCCTGTCCTGTCATGTCTTGTCTTGTCTTGTCTTGTTTTGTCTTGTCTTGTATTGTCTTGTCTTGTCTTGTCTTGTCTTGTCTTGTCTTGTCTTGTCTTGTCTGGTCTTGTCTTGTCATGTCTTATCTTGTCTTGTCTTGTCTTGTCTTGTCTTGTCCTGTCCTGTCGTGTGTTGTTTTGTATTGTCTTGTCTTGTGTTGTTTTGTCGTGTCATGTCTTGTCTTGTCTTGTCTTGTCCTGTCCTGTCGTGTGTTGTGTTGTTTTGTCTTGTCTTGTCTTGTCTTGTCATGTCATGTCATGTCGTGTCTTGTGTTGCTTTGTCTTGTCTTGTCTTGTCTTGTCTTGTCTTGTCCTGTCCTGACGTGTGTTGTGTTGTTTTGTCTTGTCTTGTCATGTCGTGTGTTGTGTTGTTTTGTCTTGTCTTGTCTTGTCTTGTCATATCGTGTGTTGTGTTGTTTTGTCTTGTCTTGTGTTGTTTTGTCGTGTCATGTCTTGTCTTGTCTTGTCCTGTCCTGTCGTGTGTTGTGTTGTTTTGTCTTGTCTTGTCATGTCATGTCGTGTCGTGTCTTGTGTTGCTTTGTCTTGTCTTATCTTGTCTTGTCATGTCTTGTCTTGTCTTGTCTTGTCTTGTCTTGTCTTGTCTTGTCTTGTCTTGTCTTGTCTTGTCTTGTCTTGTCTTGTCTTGTCTTGTCTTGTCTTGTCTTGTCTTGTCTTGTCTTGTCTTGTCTTGTCTTGTCTTGTCTTGTCTTGTCTTGTCTTGTCTTGTCTTGTCTTGTCTTGTCTTGTCTTGTCTTGTCTTGTCTTGTCTTGTCTTGTCTTGTCTTGTCTTGTCTTGTCTTGTCTTGTCTTGTCTTGTCTTGTCTTGTCTTGTCTTGTCTTGTCTTGTCTTGTCTTGTCTTGTCTTGTCTTGTCTTGTCTTGTCTTGTCTTGTCTTGTCTTGTCTTGTCTTGTCTTGTCTTGTCTTTTCTTGTCTTGTCTTGTCCTGTCCTGTCTTGTCTTATCTTGTCATATCTTGTCTTGTCTTGTCTTGTCTTGTCTTGTCTTGTCTTGTCTTGTCTTGTCTTGTCTTGTCTTGTCTTGTCTTGTCTTACTTTGTCTTGTCATGTCTTATCTTGTCTTGTCTTGTCTTGTCTTGTCCTGTCCTGTCGTGTGTTGTTTTGTATTGTCTTGTCTTGTGTTGTTTTGTCGTGTCATGTCTTGTCTTGTCTTGTCTTGTCTTGTCCTGTCGTGTGTTGTGTTGTTTTGTCTTCTCTTGTCTTGTCTTGTCATGTCATGTCATGTCGTGTCTTGTGTTGTTCTGTCTTGTCTTGTTTTGTCTTGTCATGTCTTGTCTTGTCTTGTCTTGTCTTGTCTTGTCTTGTCTTGTCTTGTCTTGTCCTGTCCTGACGTGTGTTGTCTTGTCTTGTCTTGTCTCGTCTTGTCTTGTCTTGTCTTGTCTTGTCCTGTCCTGTCTTGTCTTGTCTTGTCATGTCTTGTCTTGTCTTGTCTTGTCTTGTCTTGTCTTGTCTTGTCTTGTGTTGCCTCGTCTTGTCTTGTCTTGTCTTGTCCTGTCCTGCCGTGTGTTGTGTTGTTTTGTCTTGTCTTGCTTTGTCTTGTCATGTCTTATCTTGTCTTGTCATGTCTTGTCTTGTCTTGTCTTGTCTTGTCTTGTCTTGTCTTGTCATGTCTTGTCTTGTCTTGTCTTGTCTTGTCTTGTATTGTATTGTCTTGTCTTGTCTTGTATTGTCTTGTCTTGTCTTGTCTTGTCTTGTCTTGTCTTGTCTTGTCATGTCATGTCATGTCATATCGTGTGTTGTTTTGTCTTGTCTTATTTTGTCTTGTCATGTCTTATCTTGTCTTGTCTTGTCTTGTCTTGTCTTGTCTTGTCTTGTCTTGTCTTGTCTTGTCTTGTCTTGTCTTGTCTTGTCTTGTCTTGTCTTGTCTTGTCTTGTCTTGTCTTGTCTTGTCTTGTCTTGTCTTGTCTTATCTTGTCTTGTCTTGTCTTGTCTTGTCTTGTCTTGTCTTGTCTTGTCTTGTCTTGTCTTGTTTTGTCTTGTCTTGTCTTGTCTTGTCTTGTCTTGTCTTGTCTTGTCTTGTCTTGTCTTGTCTTGTCTTGTCTTGTCTTGTCTTGTCTTGTCTTGTCTTGTCTTGTCTTGTCTTGTCTTGTCTTGTCTTGTCTTGTCTTGTCTTGTCTTGTCTTGTCTTGTCTTGTCTTGTCTTGTCTTGTCCTGTCCTGTCTTGTCTTGTCTTGTCATGTCTTGTCTTGTCTTGTCATGTCATATCGTGTGTTGTGTTGTTTTGTCTTGTCTTGTCTTGTCTTGTCTTGTCATGTCTTGTCATGTCTTGTCTTGTTTTGTCTTGTCTTGTATTGTCTTGTTTTCTCATGTAATGTCATATCGTGTGTTGTGTTGTTTTGTCTTGTCTTGTGTTGTTTTGTCGTGTCATGTCTTGTCTTGTCTTGTCTTGTCTTGTCCTGTCCTGTCGTGTGTTGTGTTGTTTTGTTTTGTCTTGTCTTGTCCTGTCCTGACGTGTGTTGTGTTGTTTTGTCTTGTCTTGTGTTGTTTTGTCCTGTCCTGACGTGTGTTGTGTTGTTTTGTCTTGTCTTGTTTTGTCTTGTCCTGTCTTGTCTTGTCTTGTGATGTCATGTCATGTCGTGTGTTGTGTTGTTTTGTCTTGTCTTATCTTGTCTTGTCATGTCATGTCATGTCGTGTCTTGTGTTGTTTTGTCTTGTCTTGTTTTGTCTTGTCATGTCTTGTCTTGTCATGTCTTGTCTTGTCTTGTCTTGTCTTGTCTTGTCATGTCGTGTGTTGTGTTGTTTTGTCTTGTCTTGTCTTGTCTTGTCTTGTCTTGTCTTGTCATGTCGTGTGTTGTGTTGTTTTGTCTTGTCTTGTGTTGTTATGTCGTGTCATGTCTTGTCTTGTCTTGTCCTGTCCTGTCGTGTGTTGTGTTGTTTTGTCTTGTCTTGTCATGTCATGTCATGTCGTGTCTTGTGTTGCTTTGTCTTGTCTTATCTTGTCTTGTCATGTCTTGTCTTGTCTTGTCTTGTCTTGTCTTGTCTTGTCTTGTGTTGTCTTGTCTTGTCTTGTCTTGTTTTGTCTTGTCTTGTATTGTCTTGTCTTGTCTTGTCTTGTCTTGTCTTGTCTGGTCTTGTCTTGTCTTGTCTTGTCTTGTCTTGTCTTGTCATGTCATGTCATGTCATATCGTGTGTTGTGTTGTTTTGTCTTGTCATGTCTTATCTTGTCTTGTCTTGTCTTGTCTTGTCTTGTCTTGTCTTGCTTTGTCTTGTCATGTCTTATCTTGTCTTGTCTTGTCTTGTCTTGTCCTGTCCTGTCGTGTGTTGTTTTGTATTGTCTTGTCTTGTGTTGTTTTGTCGTGTCATGTCTTGTCTTGTCTTGTCTTGCCTTGTCCTGTCGTGTGTTGTGTTGTCTTGTCTTGTCTTGTCTTGTCTTGTCTTGTCTTGTCGTGTCTTGTCTTGTCTTGTCCTGTCCTGTCGTGTGTTGTTTTGTATTGTCTTGTCTTGTGTTGTTTTGTCGTGTCATGTCTTGTCTTGTCTTGTCTTGTCCTGTCCTGTCGTGTGTTGTGTTGTTTTGTCTTGTCTTGTCTTGTCTTGTCATGTCATGTCATGTCGTGTCTTGTGTTGCTTTGTCTTGTCTTGTCTTGTCTTGTCTTGTCTTGTCTTGTCTTGTCTTGTCTTGTCTTGTCTTGTCTTGTCTTGTCTTGTCTTGTCTTGTCTTGTCTTGTCTTGTCTTGTCTTGTCTTGTCTTGTCTTGTCTTGTCTTGTCTTGTCCTGTCGTGTGTTGTGTTGTTTTGTCTTGTCTTGTCATGTCATGTAATGTCGTGTCTTGTGTTGCTTTGTCTTGTCTTGTCTTGTCTTGTCATGTCGTGTGTTGTGTTGTTTTGTCTTGTCTTGTTGTGTATTGTCATGTCTTATATTGTCTTGTCTTGTCTTGTCTTGTCATGTCATGTCATGTCGTGTGTTGTGTTGTTTTGTCTTGTCTTGTCTTGTCTTGTGTTGTTTTGTCGTGTCATGTCTTGTCTTGTCTTGTCTTGTCCTGTCCTGTCGTGTGTTGAGTTGTTTTGTCTTGTCTTGTCATGTCATGTCATGTCGTGTCTTGTGTTGCTTTGTCTTGTCTTGTCTTGTCTTGTCTTGTCATGTCGTGTGTTGTGTTTTTTTGTCTTGTCTTGTTGTGTATTGTCATGTCTTATATTGTCTTGTCTTGTCTTGTCTTGTCATGTCATGTCATGTCGTGTGTTGTGTTGTTTTGTCTTGTTTTGTCTTGTCTTGTCTTGTCTTGTCTTGTCTTGTCTTGTCATGTCGTGTGTTGTGTTGTTTTGTCTTGTCTTGTGTTGTTTTGTCGTGTCATGTCTTGTCTTGTCTTGTCCTGTCATGTCCTGTCCTGTCGTGTGTTGTGTTGTTTTGTCTTGTATTGTCTTGTCTTGTCTTGTCTTGTCTTGTCTTGTCTTGTCTTGTCATGTCGTGTGTTGTGTTGTTTTGTCTTGTTTTGTCTTGTCTTGTCTTGTCTTGTCTTGTCTTGTCTTGTCTTGTCTTGTCTTGTCTTGTCATGTCGTGTGTTGTGTTGTTTTGTCTTGTCTTGTGTTGTTTTGTCGTGTCATGTCTTGTCTTGTCTTGTCTTGTCTTGTCCTGTCCTGTCGTGTGTTGTGTTGTTTTGTCTTGTCTTGTCTTGTCTTGTCTTGTCTTGTCATGTCTTGTCTTGTCTTGTCTTGTCTTGTCTTGTCTTGTCTTGTCTTGTCTTGTCTTGTCTTGTCTTGTCTTGTCTTGTCTTGTCTTGTCTTGTCTTGTCTTGTCTTGTCTTGTCTTGTCTTGTCTTGTCTTGTCTTGTCTTGTCTTGTCTTGTCTTGTCTTGTCTTGTCTTGTCTTGTCTTGTCTTGTCTTGTCTTGTCTTGTCTTGTCTTGTCTTGTCTTGTCTTGTCTTGTCTTGTCTTGTCTTGTCTTGTCTTGTCTTGTCTTGTCTTGTCTTGTCTTGTCTTGTCTTGTCTTGTCTTGTCTTGTCTTGTCTTGTCTTGTCTTGTCTTGTCTTGTCATGTCTTGTCTTGTCTTGTCTTGTTTTGTCTTGTCTTGTATTGTCTTGTTTTCTCATGTAATGTAATAGCGTGTGTTGTGTTGTTTTGTCTTGTCTTGTGTTGTTTTGTCGTGTCATGTCTTGTCTTGTCTTGTCTTGTCTTGTCCTGTCCTGTCGTGTGTTGTGTTGTTTTGTCTTGTCTTGTCCTGTCCTGACGTGTGTTGTGTAGTTTTGTCTTGTCTTGTGTTGTTTTGTCCTGTCCTGACGTGTGTTGTGTTGTTTTGTCTTGTCTTGTTTTGTCTTGTCCTGTCTTGTCTTGTCTTGTGATGTCATGTCATGTCGTGTGTTGTGTTGTTTTGCCTTGTCTTATCTTGTCTTGTCATGTCATGTCATGTCGTGTCTTGTGTTGTTTTGTCTTGTCTTGTTTTGTCTTGTCATGTCTTGTCTTGTCATGTCTTGTCTTGTCTTGTCTTGTCTTGTCTTGTCATGTCGTGTGTTGTGTTGTTTTGTCTTGTCTTGTCTTGTCTTGTATTGTCTTGTCTTGTCTTGTCTTGTCTTGTCTTGTCTTGTCTTGTCATGTCGTGTGTTGTGTTGTTTTGTCTTGTCTTGTGTTGTTTTGTCGTGTCATGTCTTGTCTTGTCTTGTCTTGTCTTGTCCTGTCCTGTCGTGTGTTGTGTTGTTTTGTCTTGTCTTGTCTTGTCTTGTCATGTCTTGTCTTGTCTTGTCTTGTCTTGTCTTGTCTTGTCTTGTCTTGTCTTGTCTTGTCTTGTCTTGTCTTGTCTTGTCTTGTCTTGTCTTGTCTTGTCTTGTCTTGTCTTGTCTTGTCTTGTCTTGTCTTGTCTTGTCTTGTCTTGTCTTGTCTTGTCTTGTCTTGTCTTGTCTTGTCTTGTCTTGTCTTGTCTTGTCTTGTCTTGTCTTGTCTTGTCTTGTCTTGTCTTGTCTTGTCTTGTCTTGTCTTGTCTTGTCTTGTCTTGTCTTGTCTTGTCTTGTCTTGTCTTGTCTTGTCTTGTCTTGTCTTGTCTTGTCTTGTCTTGTCTTGTCTTGTCTTGTCTTGTCTTGTCTTGTCTTGTCTTGTCTTGTCTTGTCTCGTCTTGTCTTGTCTTGTCTTGTCTTGTCTTGTCTTGTCTTGTCATGTCTTGTCTTGTCTTGTCTTGTTTTGTCTTGTCTTGTATTGTCTTGTTTTCTCATGTAATGTAATATCGTGTGTTGTGTTGTTTTGTCTTGTCTTGTGTTGTTTTGTCGTGTCATGTCTTGTCTTGTCTTGTCTTGTCTTGTCCTGTCCTGTCGTGTGTTGTGTTGTTTTGTCTTGTCTTGTCCTGTCCTGACGTGTGTTGTGTAGTTTTGTCTTGTCTTGTGTTGTTTTGTCCTGTCCTGACGTGTGTTGTGTTGTTTTGTCTTGTCTTGTTTTGTCTTGTCCTGTCTTGTCTTGTCTTGTGATGTCATGTCATGTCGTGTGTTGTGTTGTTTTGCCTTGTCTTATCTTGTCTTGTCATGTCATGTCATGTCGTGTTTTGTGTTGTTTTGTCTTGTCTTGTTTTGTCTTGTCATGTCTTGTCTTGTCATGTCTTGTCTTGTCTTGTCTTGTCTTGTCTTGTCATGTCGTGTGTTGTGTTGTTTTGTCTTGTCTTGTCTTGTCTTGTATTGTCTTGTCTTGTCTTGTCTTGTCTTGTCTTGTCTTGTCTTGTCTTGTCTTGTCTTGTCTTGTCTTGTCTTGTCTTGTCTTGTCTTGTCTTGTCTTGTCTTGTCTTGTCTTGTCTTGTCTTGTCTTGTCCTGTCCTGTCTTGTCTTGTCTTGTCATGTCTTGTCTTGTCTTGTCATGTCATATCGTGTGTTGTGTTGTTTTGTCTTGTCTTGTCTTGTCTTGTCTTGTCATGTCTTGTCATGTCTTCTCTTGTTTTGTCTTGTCTTGTATTGTCTTGTTTTCTCATGTAATGTCATATCGTGTGTTGTGTTGTTTTGTCTTGTCTTGTGTTGTTTTGTCGTGTCATGTCTTGTCTTGTCTTGTCCTGTCCTGTCGTGTGTTGTGTTGTTTTGTTTTGTCTTGTCTTGTCCTGTCCTGACGTGTGTTGTGTTGTTTTGTCTTGTCTTGTGTTGTTTTGTCCTGTCCTGACGTGTGTTGTGTTGTTTTGTCTTGTCTTGTTTTGTCTTGTCCTGTCTTGTCTTGTCTTGTGATGTCATGTCATGTCGTGTGTTGTGTTGTTTTGTCTTGTCTTATCTTGTCTTGTCATGTCATGTCATGTCGTGTCTTGTGTTGTTTTGTCTTGTCTTGTTTTGTCTTGTCATGTCTTGTCTTGTCATGTCTTGTCTTGTCTTGTCTTGTCTTGTCTTGTCATGTCGTGTGTTGTGTTGTTTTGTCTTGTCTTGTGTTGTTTTGTCGTGTCATGTCTTGTCTTGTCTTGTCCTGTCCTGTCGTGTGTTGTGTTGTTTTGTCTTGTCTTGTCATGTCATGTCATGTCGTGTCATGTGTTGCTTTGTCTTGTCTTATCTTGTCTTCTCATGTCTTGTCTTGTCTTGTCTTGTCTTGTCTTGTGTTGTCTTGTCTTGTTTTGTCTTGTCTTGTATTGTCTTGTCTTGTCTTGTCTTGTCTTGTCTGGTCTTGTCTTGTCTTGTCTTGTCTTGTCTTGTCTTGTCTTGTCTTGTCATGTCATGTCATGTCATATCGTGTGTTGTGTTGTTTTGTCTTGTCATGTCTTATCTTGTCTTGTCTTGCCTTGTCTTGTCTTGTCTTGTCTTGTCTTGTCTTGTCTTGTCTTGTCTTGCTTTGTCTTGTCATGTCTTATCTTGTCTTGTCTTGTCTTGTCTTGTCTTGTCCTGTCCTGTCATGTCTTGTCTTGTCTTGTCTTGTTTTGTCTTGTCTTGTATTGTCTTGTCTTGTCTTGTCTTGTCTTGTCTTGTCTTGTCTTGTCTTGTCTGGTCTTGTCTTGTCATGTCTTATCTTGTCTTGTCTTGTCTTGTCTTGTCTTGTCCTGTCCTGTCGTGTGTTGTTTTGTATTGTCTTGTCTTGTGTTGTTTTGTCGTGTCATGTCTTGTCTTGTCTTGTCTTGTCTTGTCTTGTCTTGTCTTGTCTTGTCCTGTCCTGTCGTGTGTTGTGTTGTTTTGTCTTGTCTTGTCTTGTCTTGTCATGTCATGTCATGTCGTGTCTTGTGTTGCTTTGTCTTGTCTTGTCTTGTCTTGTCCTGTCCTGACGTGTGTTGTGTTGTTTTGTCTTGTCTTGTCTTGTCTTGTCATGTCGTGTGTTGTGTTGTTTTGTCTTGTCTTGTCTTGTCTTGTCATATCGTGTGTTGTGTTGTTTTGTCTTGTCTTGTGTTGTTCTGTCGTGTCATGTCTTGTCTTGTCTTGTCCTGTCCTGTCGTGTGTTGTGTTGTTTTGTCTTGTCTTGTCATGTCATGTCGTGTCGTGTCTTGTGTTGCTTTGTCTTGTCTTATCTTGTCTTGTCATGTCTTGTCTTGTCTTGTCTTGTCTTGTCTTGTCTTGTCTTGCCTTGTCTTGTCTTGTCTTGTCTTGTCTTGTCTTGTCTTGTCTTGTCTTGTTTTGTCTTGTCTTGTCTTGTCTTGTCTTGTCTTGTCTTGTCTTGTCTTGTCTTGTCTTGTCTTGTCTTGTCTTGTCTTGTCTTGTCTTGTCTTGTCTTGTCTTGCCTTGTCTTGTCCTGTCCTGTCGTGTGTTGTGTTGTTTTGTCTTGTCTTGTCATGTCATGCCATGTCGTGTCTTGTGTTGCTTTGTCTTGTCTTGTCTTGTCTTGTCTTGTCTTGTCATGTCGTGTGTTGTGTTGTTTTGTCTTGTCTTGTTGTGTATTGTCATGTCTTATATTGTCTTGTCTTGTCTTGTCTTGTCATGTCATGTCATGTCGTGTGTTGTGTTGTTTTGTCTTGTCTTGTCTTGTCTTGTCTTGTCCTGTCTTGTGTTGTCTTGTCTTGCCTTGCCTTATCTTGCCTTGTCTTGTCTTGTCTTGTCTTGTCTTGTCTTGTCTTGTCATGTCGTGTGTGTTGTGTTGTTTTGTCTTGTCTTGTCTTGTCTAGTTTTGTCTTGTCTTGTCTTGTCTTGTTTTATGTTGTCTTGTTTTGTCATGTAATGTCATGTCGTGTGTTGTGTTGTTTTGTCTTGTCTTGTGTTGTTTTGTCGTGTCATGTCTTGTCTTGTCTTGTCTTGTCCTGTCCTGTCATGTGTTGTGTTGTTTTGTCTTGTCTTGTCATGTCATGTCATGTCATGTCGTGTCTTGTGTTGCTTTGTCTTGTCTTTTCTTCTCCTTGTCTTGTGTTGTTTTGTCCTGTCCTGACGTGTGTTTTGTTGTTTTGTCTTGTCATGTCTTGTCTTGTCTTGTGATGTCATGTCATGTCGTGTGTTGTGTTGTTTTGTCTTCTCTTGTCATGTCGTGTGTTGTGTTGTTTTGTCTTGTCTTGCTGTGTATTGTCATGTCTTATATTGTCTTGTCTTGTCTTGTCATGTCATGTCATGTCGTGTGTTGTGTTGTTTTGTCTTGTCTTGTTTTGTCTTGTCTTGTATTGTCTTGTTTTCTCATGTAATGTCATATCGTGTGTTGTGTTGTCCTGTCCTGACGTGTGTTGTGTTGTTTTGTCTTGTCTTGTTTTGTCTTGTCCTGTCTTGTCTTGTCTTGTGATGTCATGTCATGTCGTGTGTTGTGTTGTTTTGTCTTGTCTTATCTTGTCTTGTCATGTCATGTCATGTCGTGTCTTGTGTTGTTTTGTCTTGTCTTGTTTTGTCTTGTCATGTCTTGTCTTGTCATGTCTTGTCTTGTCTTGTCTTGTCTTGTCTTGTCATGTCGTGTGTTGTGTTGTTTTGTCTTGTCTTGTGTTGTTTTGTCGTGTCATGTCTTGTCTTGTCTTGTCCTGTCCCGTCGTGTGTTGTGTTGTTTTGTCTTGTCTTGTCATGTCATGTCATGTCGTGTCTTGTGTTGCTTTGTCTTGTCTTATCTTGTCTTGTCATGTCTTGTCTTGTCTTGTCTTGTCTTGTCTTGTGTTGTCTTGTCTTGTCTTGTCTTGTCATGTCTTGTCTTGTCTTGTCTTGTTTTGTCTTGTCTTGTCTTGTCTTGTCTTGTCTTGTCTGGTCTTGTCTTGTCTTGTCTTGTCTTGTCTTGTCTTGTCATGTCATGTCATGTCATATCGTGTGTTGTGTTGTTTTGTCTTGTCATGTCTTATCTTGTCTTGTCTTGTCTTGTCTTGTCTTGTCCTGTCCTGTCGTGTGTTGTTTTGTATTGTCTTGTCTTGTGTTGTTTTGTCGTGTCATGTCTTGTCTTGTCTTGTCTTGTCTTGTCTTGTCTTGTCTTGTCTTGTCCTGTCCTGTCGTGTGTTGTGTTGTTTTGTCTTGTCTTGTCTTGTCTTGTCATGTCATGTCATGTCGTGTCTTGTCTTGTCCTGTCCTGACGTGTGTTGTGTTGTTTTGTCTTGTCTTGTCTTGTCTTGTCATGTCGTGTGTTGTGTTGTTTTGTCTTGTCTTGTCTTGTCTTGTCATATCGTGTGTTGTGTTGTTTTGTCTTGTCTTGTGTTGTTCTGTCGTGTCATGTCTTGTCTTGTCTTGTCCTGTCCTGTCGTGTGTTGTGTTGTTTTGTCTTGTCTTGTCATGTCATGTCGTGTCGTGTCTTGTGTTGCTTTGTCTTGTCTTATCTTGTCTTGTCATGTCTTGTCTTGTCTTGTCTTGTCTTGTCTTGTCTTGTCTTGTCTTGTCTTGTCTTGTCTTGTCTTGTTTTGTCTTGTTTTGTCTTGTCTTGTCTTGTCTTGTCTTGTCTTGTCTTGTCTTGTCTTGTCTTGTCTTGTCTTGTCTTGTCTTGTCTTGTCTTGTCTTGTCTTGTCTTGTCTTGTCTTGTCTTGTCTTGTCTTGTCTTGTCTTGCCTTGTCTTGTCCTGTCCTGTCGTGTGTTGTGTTGTTTTGTCTTGTCTTGTCATGTCATGCCATGTCGTGTCTTGTGTTGCTTTGTCTTGTCTTGTCTTGTCTTGTCTTGTCTTGTCATGTCGTGTGTTGTGTTGTTTTGTCTTGTCTTGTTGTGTATTGTCATGTCTTATATTGTCTTGTCTTGTCTTGTCTTGTCATGTCATGTCATGTCGTGTGTTGTGTTGTTTTGTCTTGTCTTGTCTTGTCTTGTCTTGTCCTGTCTTGTGTTGTCTTGTCTTGCCTTGCCTTATCTTGCCTTGTCTTGTCTTGTCTTGTCTTGTCTTGTCTTGTCTTGTCTTGTCATGTCGTGTGTGTTGTGTTGTTTTGTCTTGTCTTGTCTTGTCTAGTTTTGTCTTGTCTTGTCTTGTCTTGTTTTATGTTGTCTTGTTTTGTCATGTAATGTCATGTCGTGTGTTGTGTTGTTTTGTCTTGTCTTGTGTTGTTTTGTCGTGTCATGTCTTGTCTTGTCTTGTCTTGTCCTGTCCTGTCATGTGTTGTGTTGTTTTGTCTTGTCTTGTCATGTCATGTCATGTCATGTCGTGTCTTGTGTTGCTTTGTCTTGTCTTTTCTTCTCCTTGTCTTGTGTTGTTTTGTCCTGTCCTGACGTGTGTTTTGTTGTTTTGTCTTGTCATGTCTTGTCTTGTCTTGTGATGTCATGTCATGTCGTGTGTTGTGTTGTTTTGTCTTCTCTTGTCATGTCGTGTGTTGTGTTGTTTTGTCTTGTCTTGCTGTGTATTGTCATGTCTTATATTGTCTTGTCTTGTCTTGTCATGTCATGTCATGTCGTGTGTTGTGTTGTTTTGTCTTGTCTTGTTTTGTCTTCTCATGTAATGTCTTGTCTTGTCTTGTTCTGTCTGGTCATGTCTTGTCTTGTCTTGTCTTGTCTTGTCTTGTCTTGTCTTGTCTTGTCTTGTCTTGTCTTGTCTTGTCTTGTCTTGTCTTGTCTTGTCTTGTCTTGTCTTGTCTTGTCTTGTCTTGTCATGTCTTGTCTTGTCTTGTTTTGTCTTGTCTTGTATTGTCTTGTCTTGTCTTGTCTTGTCCTGTCTTGTCTTGTCTTGTCTTGTCTTGTCCTGTCCTGTCTTGTCTTGTCTTGTCTTGTCATGTCTTGTCTTGTCATGTCTTGTCTTGTCTTGTCTTGTCTTGTCTTGTCATGTTTTGTCTTGTCCTGTCTTGTCTTGTCTTGTCATGTCTTCTCATGTCTTGTCTTGTCCTGTCCTGTCCTGTCTTGTCTTGTCATGTCTTGTCTTGTCTTGTCTTGTCTTGTCTTGTCTTGTCTTGTCTTGTCTTGTCTTGTCTTGTCTTGTCTTGTCTTGTCTTGTCTTGTCTTGTCTTGTCTTGTCTTGTCTTGTCTTGTCTTGTCTTGTCTTGTCTTGTCTTGTCTTGTCTTGTCTTGTCTTGTCTTGTCTTGTCTTGTCTTGTCTTGTCTTGTCTTGTCTTGTCTTGTCTTGTCTTGTCTTGTCTTGTCTTGTCTTGTCTTGTCTTGTCTTGTCTTGTCTTGTCTTGTCTTGTCTTGTCTTGTCTTGTCTTGTCTTGTCTTGTCTTGTCTTGTCTTGTCTTGTCTTGTCTTGTCTTGTCTTGTCTTGTCTTGTCTTGTCTTGTCTTGTCTTGTCTTGTCTTGTCTTGTTTTGTCTGGTCATGTCTTGTCTTGTCTTGTCTTGTCATGTCTTGTCTTGTCTTGTCTTGTCTTGTCTTGTCTTGTCTTGTCATGTCTTGTCTTGTCTTGTTTTGTCTTGTCTTGTATTGTCTTGTCTTGTCTTGTCTTGTCCTGTCTTGTCTTGTCTTGTCTTGTCTTGTTCTGTCCTGTCTTGTCTTGTCTTGTCTTGTCATGTCTTGTCTTGTCTTGTCTTGTCTTGTCTTGTCTTGTCTTGTCTTGTCTTGTCCTGTCGTGTCCTGTCTTGTCTTGTCTTGTCTTGTCATGTCTTGTCTTGTCTTGTCTTGTCTTGTCTTGTCTTGTCTTGTCTCGTCTTGTCTTGTCTTGTCTTGTCTTGTCCTGTCCTGTCTTGTCTTGTCTTGTCATGTCGTGTCTTGTCTTGTCTTGTCTTGTCTTGTGTTGTCTCGTCTTGTCTTGTCTTGTCTTGTCCTGTCCTGCCGTGTGTTGTGTTGTTTTGTCTTGTCTTGCTTTGTCTTGTCTTGCTTTGTCTTGTCATGTCTTATCTTGTCTTGTCTTGTCATGTCTTGTCTTGTCTTGTCTTGTCTTGTCTTGTCTTGTCTTGTCTTGTCTTGTCTTATCTTGTCTTGTCTTGTCTTGTCTTGTCTTGTCTTGTCATGTCTTGTCTTGTCTTGTCTTGTATTGTCTTGTCTTGTCTTGTTTTGTCTTGTCTTGTCTTGTCTTGTCTTGTCTTGTCTTGTCTTGTCTTGTCTTGTCTTGTCTTGTCTTGTCTTGTCTTGTCTTGTCTTGTCTTGTCTTGCCTTGTCTTGTCTTGTCTTGTCTTGTCTTGTCTTGTCTTGTCTTGTCTTGTCTTGTCTTGTCTTGTATTGTCTTGTCATGTCATGACATGTCATATCGTGTGTTGTGTTGTTTTGTCTTGTCTTATTTTGTCTTGTCATGTCTTATCTTGTCTTGTCTTGTCTTGTCTTGTCTTGTCTTGTTTTGTCTTGTCTTGTCTTGTCTTGTCTTGTCTTGTCTTGTCTTGTCTTGTCTTGTCTTGTCTTCTCTTGTCATGTCGTGTGTTGTGTTGTTTTGTCTTGTCTTGTGTTGTTTTGTCGTGTCATGTCTTGTCTTGTCTTGTCCTGTCCTGTCGTGTGTTGTGTTGTTTTGTCTTGTCTTGTCATGTCATGTCATGTCATGTCGTGTCTTGTGTTGCTTTGTCTTGTCTTTTCTTCTCCTTGTCTTGTGTTGTTTTGTCCTGTCCTGACGTGTGTTTTGTTGTTTTGTCTTGTCATGTCTTGTCTTGTCTTGTGATGTCATGTCATGTCGTGTGTTGTGTTGTTTTGTCTTCTCTTGTCATGTCGTGTGTTGTGTTGTTTTGTCTTGTCTTGCTGTGTATTGTCATGTCTTATATTGTCTTGTCTTGTCTTGTCATGTCATGTCATGTCGTGTGTTGTGTTGTTTTGTCTTGTCTTGTTTTGTCTTCTCATGTAATGTGTTGTCTTGTCTTGTTCTGTCTTGTCATGTCTTGTCTTGTCTTGTCTTGTCTTGTCTTGTCTTGTCTTGTCTTGTCTTGTCTTGTCTTGTCTTGTCTTGTCTTGTCTTGTCTTGTCTTGTCTTGTCTTGTCTTGTCTTGTCTTGTCTTGTCTTGTCTTGTCTTGTCTTGTCATGTCTTGTCTTGTCTTGTTTTGTCTTGTCTTGTATTGTCTTGTCTTGTCTTGTCTTGTCCTGTCTTGTCTTGTCTTGTCTTGTCTTGTCCTGTCCTGTCTTGTCTTGTCTTGTCTTGTCATGTCTTGTCTTGTCATGTCTTGTCTTGTCTTGTCTTGTCTTGTCTCTTCTTGTCTTGTCTTGTCTTGCTTTGTCTTGTCATGTTTTGTCTTGTCCTGTCTTGTCTTGTCTTGTCATGTCTTGTCATGTCTTGTCTTGTCCTGTCCTGTCCTGTCTTGTCTTGTATTGTCTTGTCATGTCATGACATGTCATATCGTGTGTTGTGTTGTTTTGTCTTGTCTTATTTTGTCTTGTCATGTCTTATCTTGTCTTGTCTTGTCTTGTCTTGTCTTGTCTTGTCTTGTCTTGTCTTGTCTTGTATTGTCTTGTCATGTCATGACATGTCATATCGTGTGTTGTGTTGTTTTGTCTTGTCTTATTTTGTCTTGTCATGTCGTGTTGTTTTGTCTTGTCTTGTTTTGTCTTCTCATGTAATGTGTTGTCTTGTCTTGTCTTGTCTTGTCTTGTCTTGTCATGTCTTGTCTTGTCTTGTCTTGTCTTGTCTTGTCTTGTCTTGTCTTGTCTTGTCTTGTCTTGTCTTGTCCTGTCCTGTCTTGTCTTGTCTTGTCATGTCGTGTCTTGTCTTGTCTTGTCTTGTCTTGTGTTGTCTCGTCTTGTCTTGTCTTGTCTTGTCCTGTCCTGCCGTGTGTTGTGTTGTTTTGTCTTGTCTTGCTTTGTCTTGTCTTGCTTTGTCTTGTCATGTCTTATCTTGTCTTGTCTTGTCATGTCTTGTCTTGTCTTGTCTTGTCTTGTCTTGTCTTGTCTTGTCTTGTCTTGTCTTATCTTGTCTTGTCTTGTCTTGTCTTGTCTTGTCTTGTCATGTCTTGTCTTGTCTTGTCTTGTATTGTCTTGTCTTGTCTTGTTTTGTCTTGTCTTGTCTTGTCTTGTCTTGTCTTGTCTTGTCTTGTCTTGTCTTGTCTTGTCTTGTCTTGTCTTGTCTTGTCTTGTCTTGTCTTGTCTTGCCTTGTCTTGTCTTGTCTTGTCTTGTCTTGTCTTGTCTTGTCTTGTCTTGTCTTGTCTTGTCTTGTATTGTCTTGTCATGTCATGACATGTCATATCGTGTGTTGTGTTGTTTTGTCTTGTCTTATTTTGTCTTGTCATGTCTTATCTTGTCTTGTCTTGTCTTGTCTTGTCTTGTTTTGTCTTGTCTTGTCTTGTCTTGTCTTGTCTTGTCTTGTCTTGTCTTGTCTTGTCTTGTCTTCTCTTGTCATGTCGTGTGTTGTGTTGTTTTGTCTTGTCTTGTGTTGTTTTGTCGTGTCATGTCTTGTCTTGTCTTGTCCTGTCCTGTCGTGTGTTGTGTTGTTTTGTCTTGTCTTGTCATGTCATGTCATGTCATGTCGTGTCTTGTGTTGCTTTGTCTTGTCTTTTCTTCTCCTTGTCTTGTGTTGTCTTGTCTTGTCTTGTCTTGTCTTGTCTTGTCTTGTCTTGTCTTGTCTTGTCTTGTCTTGTCTTGTCTTCTCTTGTCATGTCGTGTGTTGTGTTGTTTTGTCTTGTCTTGCTGTGTATTGTCTTGTCTTGTCTTGTCTTGTCTTGTCTTGTCTTGTCTTGTCTTGTCTTGTCTTGTCTTGCTTTGTCTTGTCTTGCTTTGTCTTGTCATGTCTTATCTTGTCTTGTCTTGTCATGTCTTGTCTTGTCTTGTCTTGTCTTGTCTTGTCTTGTCTTGTCTTGTCTTGTCTTGTCTTGTCTTGTCTTGTCTTGTCTTGTCTTGTCTTCTCATGTAATGTGTTGTCTTGTCTTGTTCTGTCTTGTCATGTCTTGTCTTGTCTTGTCTTGTCTTGTCTTGTCTTGTCTTGTCTTGTCTTGTCTTGTCTTGTCTTGTCTTGTCTTGTCTTGTCTTGTCTTGTCTTGTCTTGTCTTGTCTTGTCTTGTCTTGTCTTGTCTTGTCTTGCTTTGTCTTGTCTTGTCTTGTCTTGTCTTGTCTTGTCTTGTCTTGTCTTGTCTTGTCTTGTCTTCTCATGTAATGTGTTGTCTTGTCTTGTTCTGTCTTGTCATGTCTTGTCTTGTCTTGTCTTGTCTTGTCTTGTCTTGTCTTGTCTTGTCTTGTCTTGTCTTGTCTTGTCTTGTCTTGTCTTGCTTTGTCTTGTCTTGTCTTGTCTTGTCTTGTCTTGTCTTGTCTTGTCTTGTCTTGTCTTCTCATGTAATGTGTTGTCTTGTCTTGTTCTGTCTTGTCATGTCTTGTCTTGTCTTGTCTTGTCTTGTCTTGTCTTGTCTTGTCTTGTCTTGTCTTGTCTTGTCTTGTCTTGTCTTGTCTTGTCTTGTCTTGTCTTGTCTTGCTTTGTCTTGTCTTGCTTTGTCTTGTCATGTCTTATCTTGTCTTGTCTTGTCATGTCTTGTCTTGTCTTGTCTTGTCTTGTCTTGTCTTGTCTTGTCTTGTCTTGTCTTATCTTGTCTTGTCTTGTCTTGTCTCGTCTTGTCTTGTCTTGTCTTGTCTTGTCTTGTCATGTCATGTCATGTCGTGTCTTGTGTTGCTTTGTCTTGTCTTGTCTAGTCTTGTCCTGTCGTGTGTTGTTTTGTATTGTCTTGTCTTGTCATATCGTGTGTTGTGTTGTTTTGTCTTGTCTTATTTTGTCTTGTCATGTCTTATCTTGTCTTGTCTTGTCTTGTCTTGTCTTGTCTTGTCTCGTCTTGTCTTGTCTTGTCTTGTCTTGCCTTGTCTTGTCTTGTCTTGTCTTGTCTTGTCTTGTCATGTCTTGTCTTGTCTTGTATTGTCTTGTCTTGTCTTGTCTTGCCTTGTCTTGTCTTGTCTTGTCTTGTCTTGTCATGTCTTGTCTTGTCTTGTCTTGTATTGTCTTGTCTTGTTTTGTCTTGTCTTGTCTTGTCTTGTCTTGTCTTGTCTTGTCTTGTCTTGTCTTGTCTTGTCTTGTCTTGTCTTGTCTTGTCTTGTCTTGTCTTGTCTTGTCTTGTCTTGTCTTGTCTTGTCTTGTCTTGTCTTGTCTTGTCTTGTCATGTCATGTCATATCGTGTGTTGTGTTGTTTTGTCTTGTCTTATTTTGTCTTGTCATGTCTTATCTTGTCTTGTCTTGTCTTGTCTTGTCTTGTCTTGTCTTGTTTTGTCTTGTCTTGTCTTGTCTTGTCTTGTCTTGTCTTGTCTTGTCTTGTCTTGTCTTGTTTTGTCTTGTCTTGTCTTGTCATGTCTTGTCTTGTCTTGTCTTGTCTTGTCTTGTCTTGTCTTGTCTTGTCTTGTCTTATCTTGTCTTGTCTTGTCTTGTCATGTCTTATCTTGTCTTGTCTTGTCTTGTCTTGTCTTGTCTTGTTTTGTCTTGTCTTGTCTTGTCTTGTCTTGTCTTGTCTTGTCTTGTCTTGTCTTGTCTTCTCTTGTCATGTCGTGTGTTGTGTTGTTTTGTCTTGTCTTGTTTTGTCTTCTCATGTAATGTGTTGTCTTGTCTTGTCTTGTTCTGTCTTGTCATGTCTTGTCTTGTCTTGTCTTGTCTTGTCTTGTCTTGTCTTGTCTTGTCTTGTCTTGTCTTGTCTTGTCTTGTCATGTCTTGTCTTGTCTTGTTTTGTCTTGTCTTGTCTTGTCTTGTCTTGTCTTGTCTTGTCTTGTCTTGTCTTGTCTTGTCTTGTCTTGTCTTGTCTTGTCTTGTCTTGTCTTGTCTTGTCTTGTCTTGTCTTGTCTTGTCTTGTCTTGTCTTGTCTTGTCATGTCTTGTCTTGTCTTGTTTTGTCTTGTCTTGTATTGTCTTGTCTTGTCTTGTCTTGTCTTGTCCTGTCTTGTCTTGTCATGTCTTGTCTTGTCTTGTCTTGTCTTGTCTTGTCTTGTCTTGTCTTGTCTTGTCTTGTCTTGTCATGTTTTGTCTTGTCCTGTCTTGTCTTGTCTTGTCATGTCTTGTCATGTCTTGTCTTGTCCTGTCTTGTCTTGTATTGTCTTGTCATGTCATGACATGTCATATCGTGTGTTGTGTTGTTTTGTCTTGTCTTATTTTGTCTTGTCATGTCTTATCTTGTCTTGTCTTGTCTTGTCTTGTCTTGTCTTGTCTTGTCTTGTCTTGTCTTGTCTTGTCTTGTCTTGTCTTGTCTTGTCTTGTCTTGTCTTCTCTTGTCATGTCGTGTGTTGTGTTGTTTTGTCTTGTCTTGTGTTGTTTTGTCGTGTCATGTCTTGTCTTGTCTTGTCCTGTCCTGTCGTGTGTTGTGTTGTTTTGTCTTGTCTTGTCTTGTCTTGTTTTATGTTGTCTTGTTTTGTCATGTAATGTCATGTCGTGTGTTGTGTTGTTTTGTCTTGTCTTGTCTTGTCCTGTCCTGACGTGTGTTGTCTTGTCTTGTCTTGTCTTGTCATGTCTTGTCTTGTCTTGTCCTGTCCTGTCTTGTCTTGTCTTGTCATGTCTTGTCTTGTCTTGTCTTGTCTTGTCTTGTCTTGTCTTGTCTTGTCTTGTCTTGTCTTGTCTTGTCTTGTCTTGTCTTGTCTTGTAATGTCATGTCATGTCATATCGTGTATTGTGTTGTTTTGTCTTGTCTTATTTTGTCTTGTCATGTCTTATCTTGTCTTGTCTTGTCTTGTCTTGTCTTGTCTTGTCTTGTCTTGTCTTGTCTTGTCTTGTCTTGTCTTGTCTTGTCTTGTCTTGTCTTGTCTTGTCTTGTCTTGTCTTGTCTTGTCTTGTCTTGTCTGGTCTTGTCTTGTCTTGTCTTGTCTTGTCCTGTCCTGTCGTGTGTTGTGTTGTTTTGTCTTGTCTTGTCTTGTCTTGTCATGTCGTGTGTTGTGTTGTTTTGTCTTGTCTTGTGTTGTTTTGTCGTGTCATGTCTTGTCTTGTCTTGTCTTGTCCTGTCCTGTCGTGTGTTGTGTTGTTTTGTCTTGTCTTGTCATGTCATGTCATGTCGTGTCTTGTCTTGTCTTGTCTTGTCTTGTCTTGTCTTGTCTTGTCTTGTCTTGTCTTGTCTTGTCTTGTCTTGTCTTGTCTTGTCTTGTCCTGTCTTGTCTTGTCTTGTCTTGTCTTGTCTTACTTTGTCTTGTCATGTCTTATCTTGTCTTGTCTTGTCTTGTCTTGTCTTGTCTTGTCTTGTCCTGTCCTGTCGTGTGTTGTTTCCTGTCCTGACGTGTGTTGTCTTGTCTTGTCTTGTCTTGTCATGTCTTGTCTTGTCTTGTCCTGTCCTGTCTTGTCTTGTCTTGTCTTGTCATGTCTTGTCTTGTCATGTCTTGTCTTGTCTTGTCTTGTCTTGTCTTGTCTTGTCTTGTCTTGTCTTGTCTTGTCTTGTCTTGTCTTGTCTTGTCTTGTCTTGTCTTGTCTTGTCTTGTCTTGTCTTGTCTTGTCTTGTCTTGTCTTGTCTTGTCTTGTCTTGTCTTGTCTTGTCTTGTCTTGTCTTGTCTTGTCTTGTCTTGTCTTGTCTTGTCTTGTCATGTCTTATCTTGTCTTGTCATGTCTTGTCATGTCGTGTGTTGTGTTGTTTTGTCTTGTCTTGCTGTGTATTGTCATGTCTTATATTGTCTTGTTTTGTCTTGTCTTGTCATGTCATGTCATGTCGTGTCTTGTGTTGCTTTGTCTTGTCTTGTCTTGTCTTGTCATGTCGTGTGTTGTGTTGTTTTGTCTTGTCTTGTTGTGTATTGTCATGTCTTATATTGTCTTGTCTTGTCATGTCATGTCGTGTGTTGTGTTGTTTTGTCTTGTCTTGTTTTGTCTTGTCTTGTTTTGTCTTGTCCTGTCATGTCGTGTGTTGTGTTGTTTTGTCTTGTCTTGTGTTGTTTTGTCGTGTCATGTCTTGTCTTGTTTTGTCTTGTTTTGTCTTGTCTTGTCCTGTCCTGTCGTGTGTTGTGTTGTTTTGTCTTGTCTTGTCATGTCATGTCATGTCGTGTCTTGTGTTGCTTTGTCCTGTCTTTTCTTCTCCTTGTCTTGTGTTGTTTTGTCCTGTCCTGACGTGTGTTTTGTTGTTTTGTCTTGTCATGTCTTGTCTTGTCTTGTGATGTCATGTCATGTCGTGTGTTGTGTTGTTTTGTCTTGTCTTGTCATGTCGTGTGTTGTTTTGTTTTGTCTTGTCTTGCTGTGTATTGTCATGTCTTATATTGTCTTGTCTTGTCTTGTCATGTCATGTCATGTCGTGTGTTGTGTTGTTTTGTCTTGTCTTGTCTTGTCTTGTTTTGTCTTGTCATGTCTTGTCTTGTCTTGTCTTGTCTTGTTTTGTCTTGCCCTGTCCTGTTGTGTGTTGTGTTGTTTTGTCTTGTCTTGTCTTGTCTTGTCTTGTCATGTCTTGTCTTGTCTTGTCCTGTCCTGTCTTGTCTTGTCTTGTCATGTTTTGTCTTGTCCTGTCCTGTCTTGTCTTGTCTTGTCATGTCTTGTCTTGTCTTGTCCTGTCCTGTCTTGTCTTGTCTTGTCTTGTCTTGTCTTGTCTTGTCTTGTCTTGTCTTGTCTTGTCTTGTCTTGTCTTGTCTTGTCTTGTCTTGTCTTGTCTTGTCTTGTCTTGTCTTGTCTTGTCTTGTCTTGTCTTGTCTTGTCTTGTCTTGTCTTGTCTTGTCTTGTCTTGTCTTGTCTTGTCTTGTCTTGTCTTGTCTTGTCTCGTCTTGTCTTGTCTTGTCTTGTTTTGTCTTGTCTTGTCTTGTCTTGTCTTGTCTTGTCATGTCATGTCATGTCGTGTCTTGTGTTGCTTTGTCTTGTCTTGTCTAGTCTTGTCCTGTCGTGTGTTGTTTTGTATTGTCTTGTCTTGTCATATCGTGTGTTGTGTTGTTTTGTCTTGTCTTATTTTGTCTTGTCATGTCTTATCTTGTCTTGTCTTGTCTTGTCTTGTCTTGTCTTGTCTCGTCTTGTCTTGTCTTGTCTTGTCTTGCCTTGTCTTGTCTTGTCTTGTCTTGTCTTGTCATGTCTTGTCTTGTCTTGTATTGTCTTGTCTTGTCTTGTCTTGCCTTGTCTTGTCTTGTCTTGTCTTGTCTTGTCATGTCTTGTCTTGTCTTGTCTTGTATTGTCTTGTCTTGTTTTGTCTTGTCTTGTCTTGTCTTGTCTTGTCTTGTCTTGTCTTGTCTTGTCTTGTCTTGTCTTGTCTTGTCTTGTCTTGTCTTGTCTTGTCTTGTCTTGTCTTGTCTTGTCTTGTCTTGTCTTGTCTTGTCTTGTCTTGTCTTGTCTTGTCTTGTCTTGTCTTGTCTTGTCTTGTCATGTCATGTCATATCGTGTGTTGTGTTGTTTTGTCTTGTCTTATTTTGTCTTGTCATGTCTTATCTTGTCTTGTCTTGTCTTGTCTTGTCTTGTCTTGTCTTGTTTTGTCTTGTCTTGTCTTGTCTTGTCTTGTCTTGTCTTGTCTTGTCTTGTCTTGTTTTGTCTTGTCTTGTCTTGTCTTGTCTTGTCTTGTCTTGTCTTGTCTTGTCTTGTCTTGTCTTGTCTTGTCTTGTCTTGTCTTGTCTTGTCTTGTCTTGTCTTGTCTTGTCTTGTCTTGTCTTGTCTTGTCTTGTCTTGTCTTGTCTTGTCTTGTCTTGTCTTGTCTTGTCTTGTCTTGTCTTGTCTTGTCTTGTCTTGTCTTGTCTTGTCGTGTCTTGTGTTGCTTTGTCTTGTCTTATCTTGTCTTGTCTCTTCATGTCTTGTCTTGTCTTGTCTTGTCTTGTCTTGTCTTGTCTTGTCTTGTCTTGTCTTGTCTTGTCTTGTCTTGTCTTGTCTTGTCTTGTCTTGTCTTGTCTTGTCTTGTCTTGTCTTGTCTTGTCTTGTCTTGTCTTGTCTTGTCTTGTCTTGTCTTGTCTTGTCTTGTCTTGTCTTGTCTTGTCTTGTCTTGTCTTGTCTTGTCTTGTCTTGTCTTGTCTTGTCTTGTCTTGTCTTGTCTTGTCTTGTCTTGTCTTGTCTTGTCTTGTCTTGTCTTGTCTTGTCTTGTCTTGTCTTGTCTTGTCTTGTCTTGTCTTGTCTTGTCTTGTCTTGTCTTGTCTTGTCTTGTCTTGTCTTGTCTTGTCTTGCCTTGTCTTGCTTTGTCTTGTCATGTCTTATCTTGTCTTGTCTTGTCTTGTCTTGTCCTGTCCTGTCGTGTGTTGTTTTGTATTGTCTTGTCTTGTGTTGTTTTGTCGTGTCATGTCTTGTCTTGTCTTGTCCTGTCCTGTCCTGTCGTGTGTTGTGTTGTTTTGTCTTGTCTTGTCTTGTCTTGTCATGTCATGTCATGACGTGTCTTGTGTTGCTTTGTCTTGTCTTGTCTTGTCTTGTCTTGTCATGTCGTGTGTTGTGTTGTTTTGTCTTGTCTTGTTTTGTCTTGTCATGTCTTGTCTTGTCTTGTCTTGTCTTGTCTTGTCTTGTCTTGTCTTGTCTTGCCTTGTCTTGTCTTGTCTTGTCTTGTCTTGTCTTGTCTTGTCTTGTCTTGTCTTGTCTTGTCTTGTCTTGTCTTGTCTTGTCTTGTCTTGTCTTGTCTTGTCTTGTCTTGTCTTGTCTTGTCTTGTCTTGTCATGTCTTGTCTTGTCTTGTCTTGTTTTGTCTTGTCTTGTCTTGTCTTGTCTTGTCTTGTCTTGTCTTGTCTTGTCTTGTCTTGTCTTGTCTTGTCTTGTCTTGTCTTGTCATGTCATGTCATGTCATATCGTGTGTTGTGTTGTTTTGTCTTCTCTTATTTTGTCTTGTCATGTCTTATCTTGTCTTGTCTTGTCTTGTCTTGTCTTGTCTTGTCTTGTCTTGTCTTGTCTTGTCTTGTCTTGTCTTGTCTTGTCTTGTCTTGTCTTGTCTTGTCTTGTCTTGTCTTGTCTTGTCTTGTCTTGTCTTGTCTTGTCTTGTCTTGTCTTGTCTTGTCTTGTCTTGTCTTGTCTTGTCTTGTCTTGTCTTGTCTTGTCTTGTCTTGTCTTGTCTTGTCTTGTCATGTCATGTCATGTCATATCGTGTGTTGTGTTGTTTTGTCTTGTCTTGCTTTGTCTTGTCATGTCTTATCTTGTCTTGTCATGTCTTGTCTTGTCTTGTCTTGTCTTGTCTTGTCTTGTCTTGTCTTGTCTTGTCTTGTCTTGTCTTGTCTTGTCTTGTCTTGTCTTGTCTTGTCTTGTCTTGTCTTGTCTTGTCTTGTCTTGTCTTGTCTTGTCTTGTCTTGTCTTGTCTTGTCTTGTCTTGTCTTGTCTTGTCTTGTCTTGTCTTTTCTTGTCTTGTCTTGTCTTGTCTTGTCATGTCATGTCATGTCATATCGTGTGTTGTGTTGTTTTGTCTTGTCTTATTTTGTCTTGTCATGTCTTGTCTTGTCTTGTCCTGTCCTGTCTTGTCTTGTCATATCTTGTCTTGTCTTGTCTTGTCTTGTCTTGTCTTGTCTTGTCTTGTCTCGTCTTGTCTTGTCTTGTCTTGTCTTGTCCTGTCCTGTCTTGTCTTGTCTTGTCTTGTCTTGTCATGTCTTGTCTTGTCTTGTCTTGTCTTGTCTTGTCTTGCTTTTCTTGTCTTGTCTTGTCTTGTCTTGTCTTGTCTTTTCCTGTCTTGTCTTGTCTTGTCTTGTCTTGTCTTGTCTTGTCTTGTCTTGTCTTGTCTTGTCTTGTCTTGTCTTGTCTTGTCTTGTCTTGTCTTGTCTTGTCTTGTCTTGTCTTGTCTTGTCTTGTCTTGTCTTGTCTTGTCTTGTCTTGTCTTGTCTTGTCTTGTCTTGTCTTGTCTTGTCTTGTCTTGTCTTGTCTTGTCTTGTCTTGTCTTGTCTTGTCTTGTCTTGTCTTGTCTTGTCTTGTCTTGTCTTGTCTTGTCTTGTCTTGTCTTGTCTTGTCTTGTCTTGTCTTGTCTTGTCTTGTCTTGTCTTGTCTTGTCTTGTCTTGTCTTGTCTTGTCTTGTCTTGTCTTGTCTTGTCTTGTCTTGTCTTGTCTTGTCTTGTGTTGTTTTGTCGTGTCATGTCTTGTCTTGTCTTGTCTTGTCTTGTCCTGTCCTGTCGTGTGTTGTGTTGCTTTGTTTTGTCTTGTCTTGTCCTGTCCTGACGTGTGTTGTGTTGTTTTGTCTTGTCTTGTGTTGTTTTGTCCTGTCCTGACGTGTGTTGTGTTGTTTTGTCTTGTCTTGTCTTGTTTTGTCTTGTCCTGTCTTGTCTTGTCTTGTGATGTCATGTCATGTCGTGTGTTGTGTTGTTTTGTCTTGTCATGTCTTGTCTTGTCTTGTCTTGTCTTGTCTTGTCTTGTCTTGTCTTGTCATGTCTTGTCTTGTCTTGTGTTGTTTTGTCGTGTCATGTCTTGTCTTGTCTTGCCTTGTCTTGTCCTGTCCTGTCGTGTGTTGTGTTGTTTTGTCTTGTCTTGTCATGTCATGTCATGTCGTGTCTTGTGTTGCTTTGCTTTGTCTTGTCTTGTCTTGTCATGTCGTGTGTTGTGTTGTTTTGTCTTGTCTTGTTGTGTATTGTCATGTCTTATATTGTCTTGTCTTGTCTTGTCTTGTCATGTCATGTCATGTCGTGTGTTGTGTTGTTTTGTCCTTGTCTTGTCTTGTCTTGTCTTGTCTTGTCATGTCATGTCTTGTCTTGTCTTGTTTTGTCTTGTCTTGTATTGTCTTGTTTTCTCAAGTAATTTCATGTCGTGTGTTGTGTTGTTTTGCCTTGTCTTGTGTTGTTTTGTCGTGTCATGTCTTGTCTTGTCTTGTCTTGTCCTGTCCTGTCGTGTGTTGTGTTGTTTTGTCTTGTCTTGTCATGTCATGTCATGTCGTGTCTTGTGTTGCTTTGTCTTGTCTTGTCTTGTCTTGTCATGTCGTGTGTTGTGTTGTTTTGTCTTGTTGTGTATTGTCATGTCTTATATTGTCTTGTCTTGTCTTGTCTTGTCTTGTCTTGTCTTGTCTTGTCTTGTCTTGTCATGTCATGTCATGTCGTGTGTTGTGTTGTTTTGTCTTGTCTTGTCTTGTCTTGTCTTGTCTTGTCTTGTTTTGTCTTGTCTTGTTTTATGTTGTCTTGTCTTGTCTTGTCTTGTCTTGTCTTGTCTTGTCTTGTCTTGCCTTGTCTTGTCTTGTCTTGTCTTGTCTTGTCTTGTCTTGTCTTGTCTTGTCTTGTCTTGTCTTGTCTTGTCTTGTCTTGTCTTGTCTTGTCTTGTCTTGTCTTGTCTTGTCTTGTCTTGTCTTGTCTTGTCTTGTCTTGTCTTGTCTTACTTTGTCTTGTCATGTCTTATCTTGTCTTGTCTTGTCCTGTCCTGTCGTGTGTTGTTTTGTATTGTCTTGTCTTGTGTTGTTTTGTCGTGTCATGTCTTGTCTTGTCTTGTCTTGTCCTGTCCTGTCGTGTGTTGTGTTGTTTTGTCTTGTCTTGTCTTGTCTTGTCTTGTCATGTCATGTCATGTCGTGTCTTGTGTTGTTTTGTCTTGTCTTGTTTTGTCTTGTCATGTCTTGTCTTGTCTTGTCTTGTCTTGTCTTGTCTTGTCTTGTCTTGTCTTGTCTTGTCTTGTCTTGTCTTGTCTTGTCTTGTCTTGTCTTGTCCTGTCCTGACGTGTGTTGTCTTGTCTTGTCTTGTCTTGTCTTGTCTTGTCCTGTCCTGTCTTGTCTTGTCTTGTCATATCTTGTCTTGTCTTGTCTTGTCTTGTCTTGTCTTGTCTCGTCTTGTCTTGTCTTGTCTTGTCTTGTCCTGTCCTGTCTTGTCTTGTCTTGTCATGTCTTGTCTTGTCTTGTCTTGTCTTGTCTTGTCTTGTCTTGTCTTGTCTTGTCTTGTCTTGTCTTGTCTTGTCTTGTCTTGTCTTGTCTTGTCCTGTCTTGTCTTGTCTTGTCTTGTCTTGTCTTACTTTGTCTTGTCATGTCTTATCTTGTCTTGTCTTGTCTTGTCTTGTCATGTCATGTCATGTCGTGTCTTGTGTTGCTTTGTCTTGTCTTGTCTTGTCTTGTCATGTCGTGTGTTGTGTTGTTTTGTCTTGTCTTGTTGTGTATTGTCATGTCTTATATTGTCTTGTCTTGTCTTGTCATGTCGTGTGTTGTGTTGTTTTGTCTTGTCTTGTGTTGTTTTGTCGTGTCATGTCTTGTCTTGTCTTGTCTTGTCCTGTCCTGTCGTGTGTTGTGTTGTTTTGTCTTGTCTTGTCATGTCATGTCATGTCGTGTCTTGTCTTGTCTTGTCTTGTCTTGTCTTGTCTTGTCTTGTCTTGTCTTGTCTTGTCTTGTCTTGTCTTGTCTTGTCTTGTCTTGTCCTGTCTTGTCTTGTCATGTCTTGTCTTGTCTTACTTTGTCTTGTCATGTCTTATCTTGTCTTGTCTTGTCTTGTCTTGTCTTGTCTTGTCCTGTCCTGTCGTGTGTTGTTTCCTGTCCTGACGTGTGTTGTCTTGTCTTGTCATGTCTTGTCTTGTCTTGTCCTGTCCTGTCTTGTCTTGTCTTGTCATGTCTTGTCTTGTCATGTCTTGTCTTGTCTTGTCTTGTCTTGTCTTGTCTTGTCTTGTCTTGTCTTGTCTTGTCTTGTCTTGTCTTGTCTTGTCTTGTCTTGTCTTGTCTTGTCTTGTCTTGTCTTGTCTTGTCTTGTCTTGTCTTGTCTTGTCTTGTCTTGTCTTGTCTTGTCTTGTCTTGTCTTGTCTTGTCTTGTCTTGTCTTGTCTTGTCTTGTCTTGTCTTGTCTTGTCTTGTCTTGTCTTGTCATGTCTTATCTTGTCTTGTCATGTCTTGTCATGTCGTGTGTTGTGTTGTTTTGTCTTGTCTTGCTGTGTATTGTCATGTCTTATATTGTCTTGTTTTGTCTTGTCTTGTCATGTCATGTCATGTCGTGTCTTGTGTTGCTTTGTCTTGTCTTGTCTTGTCTTGTCATGTCGTGTGTTGTGTTGTTTTGTCTTGTCTTGTTGTGTATTGTCATGTCTTATATTGTCTTGTCTTGTCATGTCATGTCGTGTGTTGTGTTGTTTTGTCTTGTCTTGTTTTGTCTTGTCTTGTTTTGTCTTGTCCTGTCATGTCGTGTGTTGTGTTGTTTTGTCTTGTCTTGTGTTGTTTTGTCGTGTCATGTCTTGTCTTGTTTTGTCTTGTTTTGTCTTGTCTTGTCCTGTCCTGTCGTGTGTTGTGTTGTTTTGTCTTGTCTTGTCATGTCATGTCATGTCGTGTCTTGTGTTGCTTTGTCCTGTCTTTTCTTCTCCTTGTCTTGTGTTGTTTTGTCCTGTCCTGACATGTGTTTTGTTGTTTTGTCTTGTCATGTCTTGTCTTGTCTTGTGATGTCATGTCATGTCGTGTGTTGTGTTGTTTTGTCTTGTCTTGTCATATCGTGTGTTGTGTTGTTTTGTCTTGTCTTGCTGTGTATTGTCATGTCTTATATTGTCTTGTCTTGTCTTGTCTTGTCTTGTCTTGTCTCGTCTTGTCTTGTCTTGTCTTGTCTTGCCTTGTCTTGTCTTGTCTTGTCTTGTCATGTCTTGTCTTGTCTTGTATTGTCTTGTCTTGTCTTGTCTTGTCTTGTCTTGTCTTGTCTTGTCTTGTCTTGTCATGTCTTGTCTTGTCTTGTCTTGTATTGTCTTGTCTTGTTTTGTCTTGTCTTGTCTTGTCTTGTCTTGTCTTGTCTTGTCTTGTCTTGTCTTGTCTTGTCTTGTCTTGTCTTGTCTTGTCTTGTCTTGTCTTGTCTTGTCTTGTCTTGTCTTGTCTTGTCTTGTCTTGTCTTGTCTTGTCTTGTCTTGTCATGTCATGTCATATCGTGTGTTGTGTTGTTTTGTCTTGTCTTATTTTGTCTTGTCATGTCTTATCTTGTCTTGTCTTGTCTTGTCTTGTCTTGTCTTGTCTTGTTTTGTCTTGTCTTGTCTTGTCTTGTCTTGTCTTGTCTTGTCTTGTCTTGTCTTGTCTTGTCTTGTCTTGTCTTGTCTTGTCTTGTCTTGTCTTGTCTTGTCTTGTCTTGTCATGTCATGTCATATCGTGTGTTGTGTTGTTTTGTCTTGTCTTATTTTGTCTTGTCATGTCTTATCTTGTCTTGTCTTGTCTTGTCTTGTCTTGTCTTGTCTTGTCATGTCATGTCATATCGTGTGTTGTGTTGTTTTGTCTTGTCTTATTTTGTCTTGTCATGTCTTATCTTGTCTTGTCTTGTCTTGTCTTGTCTTGTCTTGTCTTGTCATGTCATATCGTGTGTTGTGTTGTTTTGTCTTGTCATGTCTTATCTTGTCTTGTCTTGTCTTGTCTTGTCTTGTCTTGTCTTGTCTTGTCTTGTCTTGTCTTGTCTTGTCTTGTCTTGTCTTGTCTTGTCTTGTCTTGTCTTGTCTTGTCTTGTCTTGTCTTGTCTTGTCTTGTCTTGTCTTGTCTTGTCTTGTCTTGTCATGTCATGTCATATCGTGTGTTGTGTTGTTTTGTCTTGTCTTATTTTGTCTTGTCATGTCTTATCTTGTCTTGTCTTGTCTTGTCTTGTCTTGTCTTGTCTTGTCTTGTCTTGTCTTGTCATGTCATATCGTGTGTTGTGTTGTTTTGTCTTGTCATGTCTTATCTTGTCTTGTCTTGTCTTGTCTTGTCTTGTCTTGTCTTGTCTTGTCTTGTCTTGTTTTGTCTTGTCTTGTCTTGTCTTGTCTTGTCTTGTCTTGTCTTGTCTTGTCTTGTCTTGTCTTGTCTTGTTTTGTCTTGTCTTGTCTTGTCTTGTCTTGTCTTGTCTTGTCTTGTCTTGTCTTGTCTTGTCTTGTCTTGTCTTGTCTTGTCTTGTCTTGTCTTGTCTTGTCTTGTCTTGTCTTGTCTTGTCTTGTCTTGTCGTGTCTTGTGTTGCTTTGTCTTGTCTTGTCATGTCTTGTCTTGTGTTGTTTTGTCGTGTCATGTCTTGTCTTGTCTTGTCCTGTCCTGTCCTGTCGTGTGTTGTGTTGTTTTGTCTTGTCTTGTCTTGTCTTGTCATGTCATGTCATGACGTGTCTTGTGTTGCTTTGTCTTGTCTTGTCTTGTCTTGTCTTGTCATGTCGTGTGTTGTGTTGTTTTGTCTTGTCTTGTTTTGTCTTGTCATGTCTTGTCTTGTCTTGTCTTGTCTTGTCTTGTCTTGTCTTGTCTTGTCTTGTCTTGTCTTGTCTTGTCTTGTCTTGTCTTGTCTTGTCTTGTCTTGTCTTGTCTTGTCTTGTCTTGTCTTGTCTTGTCTTGTCTTGTCTTGTCTTGTCTTGTCTTGTCTTGTCTTGTCTTGTCTTGTCTTGTCTTGTCTTGTCTTGTCTTGTCTTGTCTTGTCTTGTCTTGTCTTGTCTTGTCTTGTCATGTCATGTCATGTCATATCGTGTGTTGTGTTGTTTTGTCTTGTCTTATTTTGTCTTGTCATGTCTTATCTTGTCTTGTCTTGTCTTGTCTTGTCTTGTCTTGTCTTGTCTTGTCTTGTCTTGTCTTGTCTTGTTTTGTCTTGTCTTGTCTTGTCTTGTCTTGTCTTGTCTTGTCTTGTCTTGTCTTGTCTTGTCTTGTCTTGTCTTGTCTTGTCTTGTCTTGTCTTGTCTTGTCTTGTCTTGTCTTGTCTTGTCTTGTCTTGTCTTGTCATGTCATGTCATGTCATATCGTGTGTTGTGTTGTTTTGTCTTGTCTTGCTTTGTCTTGTCATGTCTTATCTTGTCTTGTCATGTCTTGTCTTGTCTTGTCTTGTCTTGTCTTGTCTTGTCTTGTCTTGTCTTGTCTTGTCTTGTCTTGTCTTGTCTTGTCTTGTCTTGTCTTGTCTTGTCTTGTCTTGTCTTGTCTTGTCTTGTCTTGTCTTGTCTTGTCTTGTCTTGTCTTGTCTTGTCTTGTCTTGTCTTGTCTTGTCTTGTCTTTTCTTGTCTTGTCTTGTCTTGTCATGTCATGTCATGTCATATCGTGTGTTGTGTTGTTTTGTCTTGTCTTATTTTGTCTTGTCATGTCTTGTCTTGTCTTGTCCTGTCCTGTCTTGTCTTGTCATATCTTGTCTTGTCTTGTCTTGTCTTGTCTTGTCTTGTCTTGTCTCGTCTCGTCTTGTCTTGTCTTGTCTTGTCCTGTCCTGTCTTGTCTTGTCTTGTCTTGTCTTGTCATGTCTTGTCTTGTCTTGTCTTGTCTTGTCTTGTCTTGCTTTTCTTGTCTTGTCTTGTCTTGTCTTGTCTTGTCTTTTCCTGTCTTGTCTTGTCTTGTCTTGTCTTGTCTTGTCTTGTCTTGTCTTGTCTTGTCTTGTCTTGTCTTGTCTTGTCTTGTCTTGTCTTGTCTTGTCTTGTCTTGTCTTGTCTTGTCTTGTCTTGTCTTGTCTTGTCTTGTCTTGTCTTGTCTTGTCTTGTCTTGTCTTGTCTTGTCTTGTCTTGTCTTGTCTTGTCTTGTCTTGTCTTGTCTTGTCTTGTCTTGTCTTGTCTTGTCTTGTCTTGTCTTGTCTTGTCTTGTCTTGTCTTGTCTTGTCTTGTCTTGTCTTGTCTTGTCTTGTCTTGTCTTGTCTTGTCTTGTCTTGTCTTGTCTTGTCTTGTCTTGTCTTGTCTTGTCTTGTCTTGTCTTGTCTTGTCTTGTCTTGTCTTGTTTTGTCTTGTCTTGTCTTGTCTTGTCTTGTCTTGTCTTGTCTTGTCTTGTCTTGTCTTGTCTTGTCTTGTCTTGTCTTGTCTTGTCTTGTCTTGTCTTGTCTTGTCTTGTCTTGTCTTGTCTTGTCTTGTCTTGTCTTGTCTTGTCTTGTCTTGTCTTGTCTTGTCTTGTCTTGTCTTGTCTTGTCTTGTCTTGTCTTGTCTTGTCTTGTCTTGTCTTGTCTTGTCTTGTCTTGTCTTGTCTTGTCTTGTCTTGTCTTGTCTTGTCTTGTCTTGTCTTGTCTTGTCTTATCTTGTCTTGTCTTGTCTTGTCTTGTCTTGTCTTGTCTTGTCTTGTCTTGTCTTGTCTTGTCTTGTCTTGTCTTGTCTTGTCTTGTCTTGTGTTGTTTTGTCGTGTCATGTCTTGTCTTGTCTTGTCTTGTCTTGTCCTGTCCTGTCGTGTGTTGTGTTGCTTTGTTTTGTCTTGTCTTGTCCTGTCCTGACGTGTGTTGTGTTGTTTTGTCTTGTCTTGTGTTGTTTTGTCCTGTCCTGACGTGTGTTGTGTTGTTTTGTCTTGTCTTGTCTTGTTTTGTCTTGTCCTGTCTTGTCTTGTCTTGTGATGTCATGTCATGTCGTGTGTTGTGTTGTTTTGTCTTGTCATGTCTTGTCTTGTCTTGTCTTGTCTTGTCTTGTCTTGTCTTGTCTTGTCATGTCTTGTCTTGTCTTGTGTTGTTTTGTCGTGTCATGTCTTGTCTTGTCTTGCCTTGTCTTGTCCTGTCCTGTCGTGTGTTGTGTTGTTTTGTCTTGTCTTGTCATGTCATGTCATGTCGTGTCTTGTGTTGCTTTGCTTTGTCTTGTCTTGTCTTGTCATGTCGTGTGTTGTGTTGTTTTGTCTTGTCTTGTTGTGTATTGTCATGTCTTATATTGTCTTGTCTTGTCTTGTCTTGTCATGTCATGTCATGTCGTATGTTGTGTTGTTTTGTCTTGTCTTGTCTTGTCTTGTCTTGTCTTGTCTTGTCTTGTCTTGTCTTGTCTTGTCTTGTCTTGTCTTGTCATGTCATGTCTTGTCTTGTCTTGTTTTGTCTTGTCTTGTATTGTCTTGTTTTCTCAAGTAATGTCATGTCGTGTGTTGTGTTGTTTTGCCTTGTCTTGTGTTGTTTTGTCGTGTCATGTCTTGTCTTGTCTTGTCTTGTCCTGTCCTGTCGTGTGTTGTGTTGTTTTGTCTTGTCTTGTCATGTCATGTCATGTCGTGTCTTGTGTTGCTTTGTCTTGTCTTGTCTTGTCATGTCGTGTGTTGTGTTGTTTTGTCTTGTTGTGTATTGTCATGTCTTATATTGTCTTGTCTTGTCTTGTCTTGTCTTGTCTTGTCTTGTCTTGTCTTGTCTTGTCTTGTCATGTCATGTCATGTCGTGTGTTGTGTTGTTTTGTCTTGTCTTGTCTTGTCTTGTCTTGTCTTGTCTTGTTTTGTCTTGTTTTGTCTTGTCTTGTTTTATGTTGTCTTGTCTTGTCTTGTCTTGTCTTGTCTTGTCTTGTCTTGTCTTGTCTTGTCTTGTCTTGTCTTGTCTTGTCTTACTTTGTCTTGTCATGTCTTATCTTGTCTTGTCTTGTCCTGTCCTGTCGTGTGTTGTTTTGTATTGTCTTGTCTTGTGTTGTTTTGTCGTGTCATGTCTTGTCTTGTCTTGTCTTGTCCTGTCCTGTCGTGTGTTGTGTTGTTTTGTCTTGTCTTGTCTTGTCTTGTCTTGTCATGTCATGTCATGTCGTGTCTTGTGTTGTTTTGTCTTGTCTTGTTTTGTCTTGTCATGTCTTGTCTTGTCTTGTCTTGTCTTGTCTTGTCTTGTCTTGTCTTGTCTTGTCTTGTCTTGTCTTGTCTTGTCTTGTCTTGTCTTGTCTTGTCTTGTCTTGTCCTGTCCTGACGTGTGTTGTCTTGTCTTGTCTTGTCTTGTCTTGTCTTGTCTTGTCTTGTCTTGTCCTGTCCTGTCTTGTCTTGTCTTGTCATATCTTGTCTTGTCTTGTCTTGTCTTGTCTTGTCTTGTCTCGTCTTGTCTTGTCTTGTCTTGTCTTGTCCTGTCCTGTCTTGTCTTGTCTTGTCATGTCTTGTCTTGTCTTGTCTTGTCTTGTCTTGTATTGTCTTGTCTTGTCTTGTCTTGTCTTGTCTTGTCTTGTCTTGTCTTGTCTTGTCTTGTCTTGTCTTGTCTTGTCTTGTCTTGTCTTGTCTTGTCTTGTCTTGTCTTGTCTTGTCTTGTCTTGTCTTGTCTTGTCTTGTCTTGTCTTGTCATGTCATGTCATGTCATATCGTGTGTTGTGTTGTTTTGTCTTGTCTTATTTTGTCTTGTCATGTCTTGTCTTGTCTTGTCTTGTCTTGTCTTGTCTTGTCTTGTCTTGTCTTGTCTTGTCTTGTCTTGTCTTGTCTTGTCTTGTCTTGTCTTGTCTTGTCTTGCCTTGTCTTGTCTTGTCTTGTCTTGTCTTGTCTTGTCATGTCTTGTCTTGTCTTGTCTTGTTTTGTCTTGTCTTGTATTGTCTTGTCTTGTCTTGTCTTGTCTGGTCTTGTCTTGCCTTGTCCTGTCGTGTGTTGTTTTGTATTGTCTTGTCTTGTGTTGTTTTGTCGTGTCATGTCTTGTCTTGTCTTGTCTTGTCCTGTCCTGTCGTGTGTTGTGTTGTTTTGTCTTGTCTTGTATTGTCTTGTTTTCGCATGTAATGTCATATCGTATGTTGTGTTGTTTTGTCTTGTCTTGTGTTGTTTTGTCGTGTCATGTCTTGTCTTGTCTTGTCTTGTCCTGTCCTGTCGTGTGTTGTGTTGTTTTGTCTTGTCTTGTCTTGTCTTGTCATGTCATGTCATGTCGTGTCTTGTGTTGCTTTGTCTTGTCTTGTCTTGTCTTGTCCTGTCCTGACGTGTGTTGTGTTGTTTTGTCTTGTCTTGTCTTGTCTTGTCATGTCGTGTGTTGTGTTGTTTTGTCTTGTCTTGTCTTGTCTTGTCATGTCATGTCATGTCGTGTCTTGTGTTGCTTTGTCTTGTCTTGTCTTGTCTTGTCCTGTCGTGTGTTGTTTTGTATTGTCTTGTCTTGTGTTGTTTTGTCGTGTCATGTCTTGTCTTGTCTTGTCTTGTCCTGTCCTGTCGTGTGTTGTGTTGTTTTGTCTTGTCTTGTCTTGTCTTGTCATGTCATGTCATGTCGTGTCTTGTGTTGCTTTGTCTTGTCTTATCTTGTCTTGTCATGTCTTGTCTTGTCTTGTCTTGTCTTGTCTTGTCTTGTCTTGTCTTGTCTTGTCTTGTCTTGTCTTGTCTTGTCTTGTCTTGTCTTGTCTTGTCTTGTCTTGTCTTGTCTTGTCTTGTCTTGTCTTGTCTTGTCTTGTCTTGTCTTGTCTTGTTTTGTCTTGTCTTGTCTTGTCTTGTCATGTCATGTCATGTCGTGTCTTGTGTTGCTTTGTCTTGTCTTGTCTTGTCTTGTCCTGTCGTGTGTTGTTTTGTATTGTCTTGTCTTGTGTTGTTTTGTCGTGTCATGTCTTGTCTTGTCTTGTCTTGTCCTGTCCTGTCGTGTGTTGTGTTGTTTTGTCTTATCTTGTCTTGTCTTGTCTTGCCCTGTCCTGTCGTGTGTTGTTTTGTATCGTCTTGTCTTGTGTTGTTTTGTCGTGTCATGTCTTGTCTTGTCTTGTCTTGTCCTGTCCTGTCGTGTGTTGTGTTGTTTTGTCTTGTCTTGTCTTGTCTTGTCATGTCATGTCATGTCGTGTCTTGTGTTGCTTTGTCTTGTCTTGTCTTGTCTTGTCCTGTCCTGACGTGTGTTGTGTTGTTTTGTCTTGTCTTGTCTTGTCTTGTCATGTCGTGTGTTGTGTTGTTTTGTCTTGTCTTGTCATGTCATGTCATGTCGTGTCTTGTGTTGCTTTGTCTTGTCTTGTCTTGTCCTGTCGTGTGTTGTTTTGTATTGTCTTGTCTTGTGTTGTTTTGTCGTGTCATGTCTTGTCTTGTCTTGTCTTGTCCTGTCCTGTCGTGTGTTGTGTTGTTTTGTCTTGTCTTGTCTTGTCTTGTCATGTCATGTCATGTCGTGTCTTGTGTTGCTTTGTCTTGTCTTATCTTGTCTTGTCATGTCTTGTCTTGTCTTGTCTTGTCTTGTCTTGTCTTGTCTTGTCTTGTCTTGTCTTGTCTTGTCTTGTCTTGTCTTGTCTTGTCTTGTCTTGTCTTGTCTTGTCTTGTCTTGTCTTGTCTTGTCTTGTCTTGTCTTGTCTTGTCTTGTCTTGTCTTGTCTTGTCTTGTCTTGTCTTGTCTTGTCTTGTCTTGTCTTGTCTTGTCTTGTTTTGTCTTGTCTTGTCTTGTCTTGTCATGTGATGTCATGTCGTGTCTTGTGTTGCTTTGTCTTGTCTTGTCTTGTCTTGTCCTGTCGTGTGTTGTTTTGTATTGTCTTGTCTTGTGTTGTTTTGTCGTGTCATGTCTTGTCTTGTCTTGTCTTGTCCTGTCCTGTCGTGTGTTGTGTTGTTTTGTCTTATCTTGTCTTGTCTTGTCTTGCCCTGTCCTGTCGTGTGTTGTTTTGTATCGTCTTGTCTTGTGTTGTTTTGTCGTGTCATGTCTTGTCTTGTCTTGTCTTGTCCTGTCCTGTCGTGTGTTGTGTTGTTTTGTCTTGTCTTGTCTTGTCTTGTCATGTCATGTCATGTCGTGTCTTGTGTTGCTTTGTCTTGTCTTGTCTTGTCTTGTCCTGTCCTGACGTGTGTTGTGTTGTTTTGTCTTGTCTTGTCTTGTCTTGTCATGTCGTGTGTTGTGTTGTTTTGTCTTGTCTTGTCTTGTCTTGTCTTGTCATGTCGTGTGTTGTGTTGTTTTGTCTTGTCTTGTGTTGTTTTGTCGTGTCATGTCTTGTCTTGTCTTTTCCTGTCCTGTCGTGTGTTGTGTTGTTTTGTCATGTCTTGTCATGTCATGTCATGTCGTGACTTGTGTTGCTTTGTCTTGTCTTATCTTGTCATGTCTTGTCTTGTCTTGTCTTGTCTTGTCTTGTCTTGACTTGTCTTGTCTTGTCTTGTCTTGTCTTGTCTTGTCTTGTCTTGTCTTGTCTTGTCTTGTCTTGTCTTGTCTTGTCTTGTCTTGTCCTGTCGTGTGTTGTGTTGTTTTGTCTTGTCTTGTCTTGTCTTGTCTTGTCATGTCATGTCATGTCGTGTCTTGTGTTGTTTTGTCTTGTCTTGTTTTGTCTTGTCATGTCTTGTCTTGTCATGTCTTGTCTTGTCTTGTCTTGTCTTGTCTTGTCATGTCCTGTCCTGTCTTGTCTTGTCTTGTCTTGTCTTGTCTTGTCTTGTCTTGTCTTGTCTTGTCTTGTCTTGTCTTGTCTTCTCTTGTCTTGTCTTGTCTTGTCTTGTCTTGTCTTGTCTTGTCTTGTCTTGTCTTGTCTTGTCTTGTCTTGTCTTGTCTTGTCTTGTCTTGTCTTGTCTTGTCTTGTCTTGTCTTGTCTTGTCTTGTCTTGTCTTGTCTTGTCTTGTCATGTCTTGTCTTGTCATGTCTTGTCTTGTCTTGTCTTGTCTTGTCTTGTCATGTCCTGTCCTGTCTTGTCTTGTCTTGTCTTGTCTTGTCTTGTCTTGTCTTGTCTTGTCTTGTCTTGTCTTGTCTTGTCTTGACTTGTCTTGTCTTGTCTTGTCTTGTCTTGTCTTGTCTTGTCTCGTCTTGTCTTGTCTTGTCTTGTCTTGTCTTGTCTTGTCTTGTCTTGTCTTGTCTTGTCTTGTCTTGTCTTGTCTTGTCTTGTCTTGTCTTGTCTTGTCTTGTCTTGTCTTGTCTTGTCTTGTCTTGTCTTGTCTTGTCTTGTCTTGTCTTGTCTTGTCTTGTCTTGTCTTGTCTTGTCTTGTCCTGTCCTGTCTTGTCTTGTCTTGTCATATCTTGTCTTGTCTTGTCTTGTCTTGTCTTGTCTTGTCTTGTCCTGTCCTGTCTTGTCTTGTTTTGTCATATCTTGTCTTGTCTTGTCTTGTCTTGTCTTGTCTTGTCTTGTCTTGTCTTGTGTTGTTTTGTCGTGTCATGTCTTGTCTTGTCTTGTCTTGTCCTGTCCTGTCGTGTGTTGTGTTGTTTTGTCTTGTCTTGTCTTGTCTTGTCTTGTCATGTCATGTCATGTCGTGTCTTGTGTTGTTTTGTCTTGTCTTGTTTTGTCTTGTCATGTCTTTTCTTGTCATGTCTTGTCTTGTCTTGTCTTGTCTTGTCTTGTCATGTCTTGTCTTGTCTTGTCTTGTTTTGTCTTGTCTTGTCTTGTATTGTCTTGTCTTGTCTTGTCTTGTCTTGTCTTGTCTGGTCTTGTCTTGCCTTGTCTTGTCTTGTCTTGTCTTGTCATGTCATGTCATGTCATATCGTGTGTTGTGTTGTTTTGTCTTGTCATGTCTTATCTTGTCTTGTCTTGTCTTGTCTTGTCTTGTCTTGTCTTGTCTTGTCTTGTCTTGCTTTGTCTTGTCTTGTCTTGTCTTGTCTTGTCTTGTCTTGTTTTGTCTTGTCTTGTATTGTCTTGTCTTGTCATGTCTTGTCTTGTCTTGTCTTGTCTTGTCTTGTCTTGTCTTGTCTTGTCTTGTCTTGTCTTGTCTTGTCTTGTCTTGTCTTGTCTTGTCTTGTCTTGTCTTGTCTTGTCTTGTCTTGTCTTGTCTTGTTTTGTCTTGTCTTGTCTTGTCTTGTCTTGTCATGTCATGTCATGTCGTGTCTTGTGTTGCTTTGTCTTGTCTTGTCTTGTCTTGTCCTGTCGTGTGTTGTTTTGTATTGTCTTGTCTTGTGTTGTTTTGTCGTGTCATGTCTTGTCTTGTCTTGTCTTGTCCTGTCCTGTCGTGTGTTGTGTTGTTTTGTCTTGTCTTGTCTTGTCTTGTCATGTCATGTCATGTCGTGTCTTGTGTTGCTTTGTCTTGTCTTATCTTGTCTTGTCATGTCTTGTCTTGTCTTGTCTTGTATTGTCTTGTCTTGTCTTGTCTTGTCTTGTCTTGTCTTGTCTTGTCTTGTCTTGTCTTGTCTTGTCTTGTCTTGTCTTGTCTTGTCTTGTCTTGTCTTGTCTTGTCTTGTCTTGTCTTGTCTTGTCTTGTTTTGTCTTGTCTTGTCTTGTCTTGTCTTGTCTTGTCTTGTCTTGTCTTGTATTGTCTTGTCTTGTCTTGTCTTGTCTTGTCTTGTCTTGTCTTGTCTTGTCTTGTCTTGTCTTGTCTTGTCTTGTCTTGTCTTGTCTTGTCTTGTCTTGTCTTGTCTTGTCTTGTCTTGTCTTGTTTTGTCTTGTCTTGTCTTGTCTTGTCCTGTCGTGTGTTGTTTTGTATTGTCCTGTCTTGTGTTGTTTTGTCGTGTCATGTCTTGTCTTGTCTTGTCTTGTCCTGTCCTGTCGTGTGTTGTGTTGTTTTGTCTTATCTTGTCTTGTCTTGTCTTGCCCTGTCCTGTCGTGTGTTGTTTTGTATCGTCTTGTCTTGTGTTGTTTTGTCGTGTCATGTCTTGTCTTGTCTTGTCTTGTCCTGTCCTGTCGTGTATTGTGTTGTTTTGTCTTGTCTTGCTTTGTCTTGTCTTGCTTTGTCTTGTCATGTCTTATCTTGTCTTGTCTTGTCTTGTTTTGTCTTGTCTTGTCTTGTCTTGTCTTGTCTTGTCTTGTCTTGTCTTGTCTTGTCTTGTCTTGTCTTGTCTTGTCTTGTCTTGTCTTGTCTTGTCTTGTCTTGTCTTGTCTTGTCTTGTCTTGTCTTGTCTTGTCTTGTCTTGTTTTGTCTTGTCTTGTCTTGTCTTGTCTTGTCATGTCATGTCATGTCGTGTCTTGTGTTGCTTTGTCTTGTCTTGTCTTGTCTTGTCCTGTCGTGTGTTGTTTTGTATTGTCTTGTCTTGTGTTGTTTTGTCGTGTCATGTCTTGTCTTGTCTTGTCTTGTCCTGTCCTGTCGTGTGTTGTGTTGTTTTGTCTTGTCTTGTCTTGTCTTGTCATGTCATGTCATGTCGTGTCTTGTGTTGCTTTGTCTTGTCTTATCTTGTCTTGTCATGTCTTGTCTTGTCTTGTCTTGTATTGTCTTGTCTTGTCTTGTCTTGTCTTGTCTTGTCTTGTCTTGTCTTGTCTTGTCTTGTCTTGTCTTGTCTTGTCTTGTCTTGTCTTGTCTTGTCTTGTCTTGTCTTGTCTTGTCTTGTCTTGTCTTGTCTTGTTTTGTCTTGTCTTGTCTTGTCTTGTCTTGTCATGTCATGTCATGTCGTGTCTTGTGTTGCTTTGTCTTGTCTTGTCTTGTCTTGTCCTGTCGTGTGTTGTTTTGTATTGTCTTGTCTTGTGTTGTTTTCTCGTGTCATGTCTTGTCTTGTCTTGTCTTGTCCTGTCCTGTCGTGTGTTGTGTTGTTTTGTCTTGTCTTGTCTTGTCTTGTCATGTCATGTCATGTCGTGTCTTGTGTTGCTTTGTCTTGTCTTATCTTGTCTTGTCATGTCTTGTCTTGTCTTGTCTTGTATTGTCTTGTCTTGTCTTGTCTTGTCTTGTCTTGTCTTGTCTTGTCTTGTCTTGTCTTGTCTTGTCTTGTCTTGTCTTGTCTTGTCTTGTCTTGTCTTGTCTTGTCTTGTCTTGTCTTGTCTTGTCTTGTCTTGTCTTGTTTTGTCTTGTCTTGTCTTGTCTTGTCTTGTCTTGTCATGTCATGTCATGTCGTGTCTTGTGTTGCTTTGTCTTGTCTTGTCTTGTCTTGTCCTGTCGTGTGTTGCTTTGTATTGTCTTGTCTTGTGTTGTTTTGTCGTGTCATGTCTTGTCTTGTCTTGTCTTGTCCTGTCCTGTCGTGTGTTGTGTTGTTTTGTCTTATCTTGTCTTGTCTTGTCTTGCCCTGTCCTGTCGTGTGTTGTTTTGTATCGTCTTGTCTTGTGTTGTTTTGTCGTGTCATGTCTTGTCTTGTCTTGTCTTGTCCTGTCCTGTCGTGTGTTGTGTTGTTTTGTCTTGTCTTGTCTTGTCTTGTCATGTCATGTCATGTCGTGTCTTGTGTTGCTTTGTCTTGTCTTGTCTTGTCTTGTCCTGTCCTGACGTGTGTTGTGTTGTTTTGTCTTGTCTTGTCTTGTCTTGTCATGTCGTGTGTTGTGTTGTTTTGTCTTGTCTTGTCTTGTCTTGTCTTGTCATGTCGTGTGTTGTGTTGTTTTGTCTTGTCTTGTGTTGTTTTGTCGTGTCATGTCTTGTCTTGTCTTTTCCTGTCCTGTCGTGTGTTGTGTTGTTTTGTCTTGTCTTGTCATGTCATGTCATGTCGTGACTTGTGTTGCTTTGTCTTGTCTTATCTTGTCTTGTCATGTCTTGTCTTGTCTTGTCTTGTCTTGTCTTGTCTTGTCTTGTCTTGTCTTGTCTTGTCTTGTCTTTTCTTGTCTTGTCTCGTCTTGTCTTGTCTTGTCTTGTCTTGTCTTGTCTTGTCTTGTCTTGTCTTGTCTTGTCTTGTCTTGTCTTGTCTTGTCTTGTCTTGTCTTGTCTTGTCTTGTCTTGTCTTGTCTTGTCTTGTCTTGTCTTGTCTTGTCTTGTCTTGTCTTGTCTTGTCTTGTCGTGTCATGTCTTGTCTTGTCTTGTCTTGTCTTGTCCTGTCCTGTCGTGTGTTGTGTTGTTTTGTCTTGTCTTGTCTTGTCTTGTCTTGTATTGTCTTGTCTTGTCTTGTCTTGTCTTGTCTTGTCTTGTCTTGTCTTGTCTTGTCTTGTCTTGTCTTGTCTTTTCTTGTCTTGCCTTGTCTTGTCTTGTCTTGTCTTGTCTTGTCTTGTCTTGTCTTGTCTTGTCTTGTCTTGTCTTGTCTTGTCTCTTCTTGTCTTGTCTTGTCATGTCTTGTCTTGTCTTGTCTTGTTTTGTCTTGTCTTGTATTGTCTTGTTTTCTCATGTAATGTAATATCGTGTGTTGTGTTGTTTTGTCTTGTCTTGTGTTGTTTTGTCGTGTCATGTCTTGTCTTGTCTTGTCTTGTCTTGTCCTGTCCTGTCGTGTGTTGTGTTGTTTTGTCTTGTCTTGTCCTGTCCTGACGTGTGTTGTGTTGTTTTGTCTTGTCTTGTGTTGTTTTGTCCTGTCCTGACGTGTGTTGTGTTGTTTTGTCTTGTCTTGTTTTGTCTTGTCCTGTCTTGTCTTGTCTTGTGATGTCATGTCATGTCGTGTGTTGTGTTGTTTTGTCTTGTCTTATCTTGTCTTGTCATGTCATGTCATGTCATGTCGTGTCTTGTGTTGTTTTGTCTTGTCTTGTTTTGTTTTGTCTTGTCATGTCTTGTCTTGTCATGTCTTGTCTTGTCTTGTCTTGTCTTGTCTTGTCATGTCGTGTGGTGTGTTGTTTTGTCTTGTCTTGTCTTGTCTTGTATTGTCTTGTCTTGTCTTGTCTTGTCTTGTCTTGTCTTGTCTTGTCTTGTCTTGTCTTGTCTTGTCTTGTCTTGTCTTGTCTTGTCTTGTCTTGTCTTGTCTTGTCTTGTCTTGTCTTGTCTTGTCTTGTCTTGTCCTGTCCTGTCTTGTCTTGTCTTGTCATGTCTTGTCTTGTCTTGTCATGTCATATCGTGTGTTGTGTTGTTTTGTCTTGTGTTGTGTTGTTTGTCTTGTCATGTCTTGTCATGTCTTGTCTAGTTTTGTCTTGTCTTGTATTGTCTTGTTTTCTCATGTAATGTCATATCGTGTGTTGTGTTGTTTTGTCTTGTCTTGTGTTGTTTTGTCGTGTCATGTCTTGTCTTGTCTTGTCTTGTCTTGTCCTGTCCTGTCGTGTGTTGTGTTGTTTTGTTTTGTCTTGTCTTGTCCTGTCCTGACGTGTGTTGTGTTGTTTTGTCTTGTCTTGTGTTGTTTTGTCCTGTCCTGACGTGTGTTGTGTTGTTTTGTCTTGTCTTGTTTTGTCTTGTCCTGTCTTGTCTTGTCTTGTGATGTCATGTCATGTCGTGTGTTGTGTTGTTTTGTCTTGTCTTATCTTGTCTTGTCATGTCATGTCATGTCGTGTCTTGTGTTGTTTTGTCTTGTCTTGTTTTGTCTTGTCATGTCTTGTCTTGTCATGTCTTGTCTTGTCTTGTCTTGTCTTGTCATGTCGTGTGTTGTGTTGTTTTGTCTTGTCTTGTCTTGTCTTGTCTTGTCTTGTCTTGTCTTGTCTTGTCATGTCGTGTGTTGTGTTGTTTTGTCTTGTCTTGTGTTGTTTTGTCGTGTCATGTCTTGTCTTGTCTTGTCCTGTCCTGTCGTGTGTTGTGTTGTTTTGTCTTGTCTTGTCATGTCATGTCATGTCGTGTCTTGTGTTGCTTTGTCTTGTCTTATCTTGTCTTGTCATGTCTTGTCTTGTCTTGTCTTGTCTTGTCTTGTCTTGTGTTGTCTTGTCTTGTCTTGTCTTGTCATGTCTTGTCTTGTCTTGTCTTGTTTTGTCTTGTCTTGTATTGTCTTGTCTTGTCTTGTCTTGTCTTGTCTTGTCTGGTCTTGTCTTGTCTTGTCTTGTCTTGTCTTGTCTTGTCATGTCATGTCATGTCATATCGGGTGTTGTGTTGTTTTGTCTTGTCATGTCTTATCTTGTCTTGTCTTGTCTTGTCTTGTCTTGCTTTGTCTTGTCATGTCTTATCTTGTCTTGTCTTGTCTTGTCTTGTCCTGTCCTGTCATGTCTTGTCTTGTCTTGTCTTGTTTTGTCTTGTCTTGTATTGTCTTGTCTTGTCTTGTCTTGTCTTGTCTTGTCTTGTCTTGTCTTGTCTTGTCTGGTCTTGTCTTGTCATGTCTTATCTTGTCTTGTCTTGTCTTGTCTTGTCTTGTCCTGTCCTGTCGTGTGTTGTTTTGTATTGTCTTGTCTTGTGTTGTTTTGTCGTGTCATGTCTTGTCTTGTCTTGTCTTGTCCTGTCCTGTCGTGTGTTGTGTTGTTTTGTCTTGTCTTGTCTTGTCTTGTCATGTCATGTCATGTCGTGTCTTGTGTTGCTTTGTCTTGTCTTGTCTTGTCTTGTCCTGTCCTGACGTGTGTTGTGTTGTTTTGTCTTGTCTTGTCTTGTCTTGTCATGTCGTGTGTTGTGTTGTTTTGTCTTGTCTTGTCTTGTCTTGTCATATCGTGTGTTGTGTTGTTTTGTCTTGTCTTGTGTTGTTTTGTCGTGTCATGTCTTGTCTTGTCTTGTCCTGTCCTGTCGTGTGTTGTGTTGTTTTGTCTTGTCTTGTCATGTCATGTCGTGTCGTGTCTTGTGTTGCTTTGTCTTGTCTTATCTTGTCTTGTCATGTCTTGTCTTGTCTTGTCTTGTCTTGTCTTGTCTTGTCTTGTCTTGTCTTGTCTTGTCTTGTCTTGTCTTGTCTTGTCTTGTCTTGTCTTGTCTTGTCTTGTCTTGTCTTGTCTTGTCTTGTCTTGTCTTGTCTTGTCTTGTCTTGTCTTGTCTTGTCTTGTCTTGTCTTGTCTTGTCTTGTCTTGTCTTGTCTTGTCTTGTCTTGTCTTGTCTTGTCTTGTCTTGTCTTGTCTTGTCTTGTCTTGTCTTGTCTTGTCTTGTCTTGTCTTGTCTTGTCTTGTCTTGTCTTGTCTTGTCTTGTCTTGTCCTGTCCTGTCTTGTCTTGTCTTGTCTTGTCTTGTCTTGTCTTGTCTTGTCTTGTCTTGTCTTGTCTTGTCTTGTCTTGTCTTACTTTGTCTTGTCATGTCTTATCTTGTCTTGTCTTGTCTTGTCTTGTCCTGTCCTGTCGTGTGTTGTTTTGTATTGTCTTGTCTTGTGTTGTTTTGTCGTGTCATGTCTTGTCTTGTCTTGTCTTGTCTTGTCCTGTCGTGTGTTGTGTTGTTTTGTCTTGTCTTGTCTTGTCTTGTCATGTCATGTCATGTCGTGTCTTGTGTTGTTCTGTCTTGTCTTGTTTTGTCTTGTCATGTCTTGTCTTGTCTTGTCTTGTCTTGTCTTGTCTTGTCTTGTCTTGTCTTGTCTTGTCTTGTCTTGTCTTGTCTTGTCCTGTCCTGACGTGTGTTGTCTTGTCTTGTCTTGTCTCGTCTTGTCTTGTCTTGTCTTGTCTTGTCCTGTCCTGTCTTGTCTTGTCTTGTCATGTCTTGTCTTGTCTTGTCTTGTCTTGTCTTGTCTTGTGTTGCCTCGTCTTGTCTTGTCTTGTCTTGTCCTGTCCTGCCGTGTGTTGTGTTGTTTTGTCTTGTCTTGCTTTGTCTTGTCATGTCTTATCTTGTCTTGTCATGTCTTGTCTTGTCTTGTCTTGTCTTGTCTTGTCTTGTCTTGTCATGTCTTGTCTTGTCTTGTCTTGTCTTGTATTGTATTGTCTTGTCTTGTCTTGTATTGTCTTGTCTTGTCTTGTCTTGTCTTGTCTTGTCTTGTCTTGTCTTGTCTTGTCTTGTCTTGTCTTGTCTTGTCATGTCATGTCATGTCATATCGTGTGTTGTGTTGTTTTGTCTTGTCTTATTTTGTCTTGTCATGTCTTATCTTGTCTTGTCTTGTCTTGTCTTGTCTTGTCTTGTCTTGTCTTGTCTTGTCTTGTCTTGTCTTGTCTTGTCTTGTCTTGTCTTGTCTTGTCTTGTCTTGTCTTGTCTTGTCTTGTCTTGTCTTGTCTTATCTTGTCTTGTCTTGTCTTGTCTTGTCTTGTCTTGTCTTGTCTTGTCTTGTCTTGTCTTGTCTTGTCTTGTCTTGTCTTGTCTTGTCTTGTCTTGTCTTGTCTTGTCTTGTCTTGTCTTGTCTTGTGTTGTCTTGTCTTGTCTTGCCTTATCTTGCCTTGTCTTGTCTTGTCTGGTCTTGTCTTGTCTTGTCATGTCTTGTCTTGTCTTGTTTTGTCTTGTCTTGTATTGTCTTGTTTTCTCATGTAATGTCATGTCGTGTGTTGTGTTGTTTTGTCTTGTCTTGTGTTGTTTTGTCGTGTCATGTCTTGTCTTGTCTTGTCTTGTCCTGTCCTGTCGTGTGTTGAGTTGTTTTGTCTTGTCTTGTCATGTCATGTCATGTCGTGTCTTGTGTTGCTTTGTCTTGTCTTGTCTTGTCTTGTCTTGTCATGTCGTGTGTTGTGTTGTTTTGTCTTGTCTTGTTGTGTATTGTCATGTCTTATATTGTCTTGTCTTGTCTTGTCTTGTCATGTCATGTCATGTCGTGTGTTGTGTTGTTTTGTCTTGTTTTGTCTTGTCTTGTCTTGTCTTGTCTTGTCTTGTCTTGTCTTGTCTTGTCATGTCGTGTGTTGGGTTGTTTTGTCTTGTCTTGTGTTGTTTTGTCGTGTCATGTCTTGTCTTGTCTTGTCCTGTCATGTCCTGTCCTGTCGTGTGTTGTGTTGTTTTGTCGTGTCATGTCTTGTCTTGTCTTGTCCTGTCCTGTCGTGTGTTGTGTTGTTTTGTCTTGTCTTGTCATGTCATGTCATGTCGTGTCTTGTGTTGCTTTGTCTTGTCTTATCTTGTCTTGTCATGTCTTGTCTTGTCTTGTCTTGTCTTGTCTTGTGTTGTCTTGTCTTGTCTTGTCTTGTCTTGTCTTGTCTTGTCTTGTCTTGTCTTGTCTTGTCTTGTCTTGTCTTGTCTTGTCTTGTCTTGTCTTGTCTTGTCTTGTCTTGTCTTGTCTTGTCTTGTCTTGTCTTGTCTTGTCTTGTCTTGTCTTGTCTTGTCTTGTCTTGTCTTGTCTTGTCTTGTCTTGTCTTGTCTTGTCTTGTCTTGTTTTGTCTTGCCCTGTCCTGTTGTGTGTTGTGTTGTTTTGTCTTGTCTTGTCTTGTCTTGTCTTGTCTTGTCTTGTCTTGTCTTGTCTTGTCTTGTCTTGTCTTGTCTTGTCTTGTCTTATCTTGTCTTGTCTTGTCATGTCTTGTCTTGTCTTGTCTTGTCTTGTCTTGTCTTGTCTTGTCATGTCTTGTCTTGTCTTGTTTTGTCTTGTCTTGTATTGTCTTGTCTTGTCTTGTCTTGTCCTGTCTTGTCTTGTCTTGTCTTGTCTTGTTCTGTCCTGTCTTGTCTTGTCTTGTCTTGTCATGTCTTGTCTTGTCTTGTCTTGTCTTGTCTTGTCATGTCATGTCATGTCATATCGTGTGTTGTGTTGTTTTGTCTTGTCATGTCTTATCTTGTCTTGTCTTGTCTTGTCTTGTCTTGTCTTGTCTCTTCTTGTCTTGTCTTGTCTTGCTTTGTCTTGTCATGTCTTATCTTGTCTTGTCTTGTCTTGTCTTGTCCTGTCCTGTCATGTCTTGTCTTGTCTTGTCTTGTTTTGTCTTGTCTTGTATTGTCCTGTCTTGTCTTGTCTTGTCTTGTCTTGTCTTGTCTTGTCTTGTCTTGTCTTGTCTTGTCTGGTCTTGTCTTGTCATGTCTTATCTTGTCTTGTCTTGTCTTGTCTTGTCTTGTCTTGTCTTGTCCTGTCCTGTCGTGTGTTGTTTTGTATTGTCTTGTCTTGTGTTGTTTTGTCGTGTCATGTCTTGTCTTGTCTTGTCTTGTCTTGTCCTGTCCTGTCGTGTGTTGTGTTGTTTTGTCTTGTCTTGTCTTGTCTTGTCATGTCATGTCATGTCGTGTCTTGTGTTGCTTTGTCTTGTCTTGTCTTGTCTTGTCCTGTCCTGACGTGTGTTGTGTTGTTTTGTCTTGTCTTGTCTTGTCTTGTCATGTCGTGTGTTGTGTTGTTTTGTCTTGTCTTGTCTTGTCTTGTCATATCGTGTGTTGTGTTGTTTTGTCTTGTCTTGTGTTGTTTTGTCGTTTCATGTCTTGTCTTGTCTTGTCCTGTCCTGTCGTGTGTTGTGTTGTTTTGTCTTGTCTTGTCATGTCATGTCGTGTCGTGTCTTGTGTTGCTTTGTCTTGTCTTATCTTGTCTTGTCATGTCTTGTCTTGTCTTGTCTTGTCTTGTCTTGTCTTGTCTTGTCTTGTCTTGTCTTGTCTTGTCTTGTCTTGTCTTGTCTTGTCTTGTCTTGTCTTGTCTTGTCTTGTCTTGTCTTGTCTTGTCTTGTCTTGTCTTGTCTTGTCTTGTCTTGTCTTGTCTTGTCTTGTCTTGTCTTGTCTTGTCTTGTCTTGTCTTGTCTTGTCTTGTCCTGTCCTGTCTTGTCTTGTCTTGTCATATCTTGTCTTGTCTTGTCTTGTCTTGTCTTGTCTTGTCTTGTCTTGTCTTGTCTTGTCTTACTTTGTCTTGTCATGTCTTATCTTGTCTTGTCTTGTCTTGTCTTGTCCTGTCCTGTCGTGTGTTGTTTTGTCGTGTCATGTCTTGTCTTGTCTTGTCCTGTCGTGTCTTGTGTTGTTCTGTCTTGTCTTGTTTTGTCTTGTCATGTCTTGTCTTGTCTTGTCTTGTCTTGTCTTGTCTTGTCTTGTCTTGTCTTGTCCTGTCCTGACGTGTGTTGTCTTGTCTTGTCTTGTCTCGTCTTGTCTTGTCTTGTCTTGTCTTGTCCTGTCCTGTCTTGTCTTGTCATGTCTTGTCTTGTCTTGTCTTGTCTTGTCTTGTCTTGTCCTGTCCTGCCGTGTGTTGTGTTGTTTTGTCTTGTCTTGCTTTGTCTTGTCATGTCTTATCATGTCTTATCTTGTCTTGTCTTGTCTTGTCTTGTCTTGTCTTGTCTTGTCATGTCTTGTCTTGTCTTGTCTTGTATTGTATTCTCTTGTCTTGTCTTGTATTGTCTTGTCTTGTCTGGTCTTGTCTTGTCTTGTCTTGTCTTGTCTTGTCTTGTCTTCTCTTGTCTTGTCTTGTCTTGTCTTGTCTTGTCTTGTCTTGTCTTGTCATGTCATGTCATGTCATATCGTGTGTTGTGTTGTTTTGTCTTGTCTTATTTTGTCTTGTCATGTCTTATCTTGTCTTGTCTTGTCTTGTCTTGTCTTGTCTTGTCTTGTTTTGTCTTGTCTTGTCTTGTCTTGTCTTGTCTTGTCTTGTCTTGTCTTGTCTTGTCTTGTCTTGTCTTGTCTTGTCTTGTCTTGTCTTGTCTTGTCTTGTCTTGTCTTGTCTTGTCTTGTCTTATCTTGTCTTGTCTTGTCTTGTCTTGTCTTGTCTTGTCTTGTCTTGTCTTGTCTTGTCTTGTCTTGTCTTGTCTTGTCTTGTCTTGTCTTGTCTTGTCTTGTCTTGTCTTGTCTTGTCTTGTCTTGTCTTGTCTTGTCTTGTCTTGTCTTGTCTTGTCTTGTCTTGTCTTGTCTTGTCTTGTCTTGTCTTGTCTTGTCTTGTCTTGTCTTGTCTTGTCTTGTCTTGTCTTGTCTTGTCTTGTCTTGTCTTGTCTTGTCTTGTCTTGTTTTGTCTTGCCCTGTCCTGTTGTGTGTTGTGTTGTTTTGTCTAGTCTTGTCTTGTCTTGTCTTGTCTTGTCTTGTCTTGTCTTGTCTTGTCTTGTCTTGTCTTGTCTTGTCTTATCTTGTCTTGTCTTGTCATGTCTTGTCTTGTCTTGTCTTGTCTTGTCTTGTCTTGTCTTGTCTTGTCTTGTCTTGTCATGTCTTGTCTTGTCTTGTCTTGTCTTGTCTTGTCTTGTCTTGTCATGTCTTGTCTTGTCTTGTTTTGTCTTGTCTTGTATTGTCTTGTCTTGTCTTGTCTTGTCCTGTCTTGTCTTGTCTTGTCTTGTCTTGTTCTGTCCTGTCTTGTCTTGTCTTGTCTTGTCTTGTCTTGTCTTGTCTTGTCTTGTCTTGTCTTGTCTTGTCTTGTCTTGTCTTGTCTTGTCTTGTCTTGTCTTGTCTTGTCTTGTCTTGTTTTGTCTTGTCTTGTCTTGTCTTGTCTTGTCTTGTCATGTCATGTCATGTCGTGTCTTGTGTTGCTTTGTCTTGTCTTGTCTTGTCTTGTCCTGTCGTGTGTTGCTTTGTATTGTCTTGTCTTGTCTTGTCTTGTCTTGTTTTGTCTTGCCCTGTCCTGTTGTGTGTTGTGTTGTTTTGTCTAGTCTTGTCTTGTCTTGTCTTGTCTTGTCTTGTCTTGTCTTGTCTTGTCTTGTCTTGTCTTGTCTTATCTTGTCTTGTCTTGTCATGTCTTGTCTTGTCTTGTCTTGTCTTGTCTTGTCTTGTCTTGTCTTGTCTTGTCTTGTCATGTCTTGTCTTGTCTTGTCTTGTCTTGTCTTGTCTTGTCTTGTCATGTCTTGTCTTGTCTTGTTTTGTCTTGTCTTGTATTGTCTTGTCTTGTCTTGTCTTGTCCTGTCTTGTCTTGTCTTGTCTTGTCTTGTTCTGTCCTGTCTTGTCTTGTCTTGTCTTGTCTTGTCTTGTCTTGTCTTGTCTTGTCTTGTCCTGTCTTGTCTTGTCTTGTCTTGTCTTGTTCTGTCCTGTCTTGTCTTGTCTTGTCTTGTCTTGTCTTGTCTTGTCTTGTCTTGTCTTGTCTTGTCTTGTCTTGTCTTGTCTTGTCTTGTCTTGTCTTGTCTTGTCTTGTCTTGTCTTGTCTTGTCTTGTCTTGTCTTGTCTTGTTTTGTCTTGCCCTGTCCTGTTGTGTGTTGTGTTGTTTTGTCTTGTCTTGTCTTGTCTTGTCTTGTCTTGTCTTGTCTTGTCTTGTCTTGTCTTGTCTTGTCTTGTTTTGTCTTGTCTTGTCTTGTCTTGTCTTGTCTTGTCATGTCATGTCATGTCGTGTCTTGTGTTGCTTTGTCTTGTCTTGTCTTGTCTTGTCCTGTCGTGTGTTGCTTTGTATTGTCTTGTCTTGTGTTGTTTTGTCGTGTCATGTCTTGTCTTGTCTTGTCTTGTCCTGTCCTGTCGTGTGTTGTGTTGTTTTGTCTTATCTTGTCTTGTCTTGTCTTGCCCTGTCCTGTCGTGTGTTGTTTTGTATCGTCTTGTCTTGTGTTGTTTTGTCGTGTCATGTCTTGTCTTGTCTTGTCTTGTCCTGTCCTGTCGTGTGTTGTGTTGTTTTGTCTTGTCTTGTCTTGTCTTGTCATGTCATGTCATGTCGTGTCTTGTGTTGCTTTGTCTTGTCTTGTCTTGTCTTGTCCTGTCCTGACGTGTGTTGTGTTGTTTTGTCTTGTCTTGTCTTGTCTTGTCATGTCGTGTGTTGTGTTGTTTTGTCTTGTCTTGTCTTGTCTTGTCTTGTCATGTCGTGTGTTGTGTTGTTTTGTCTTGTCTTGTGTTGTTTTGTCGTGTCATGTCTTGTCTTGTCTTTTCCTGTCCTGTCGTGTGTTGTGTTGTTTTGTCTTGTCTTGTCATGTCATGTCATGTCGTGACTTGTGTTGCTTTGTCTTGTCTTATCTTGTCTTGTCATGTCTTGTCTTGTCTTGTCTTGTCTTGTCTTGTCTTGTCTTGTCTTGTCTTGTCTTGTCTTGTCTTTTCTTGTCTTGTCTCGTCTTGTCTTGTCTTGTCTTGTCTTGTCTTGTCTTGTCTTGTCTTGTCTTGTCTTGTCTTGTCTTGTCTTGTCTTGTCTTGTCTTGTCTTGTCTTGTCTTGTCTTGTCTTGTCTTGTCTTGTCTTGTCTTGTCTTGTCTTGTCTTGTCTTGTCTTGTCTTGTCGTGTCATGTCTTGTCTTGTCTTGTCTTGTCTTGTCCTGTCCTGTCGTGTGTTGTGTTGTTTTGTCTTGTCTTGTCTTGTCTTGTCTTGTATTGTCTTGTCTTGTCTTGTCTTGTCTTGTCTTGTCTTGTCTTGTCTTGTCTTGTCTTGTCTTGTCTTTTCTTGTCTTGCCTTGTCTTGTCTTGTCTTGTCTTGTCTTGTCTTGTCTTGTCTTGTCTTGTCTTGTCTTGTCTTGTCTCTTCTTGTCTTGTCTTGTCATGTCTTGTCTTGTCTTGTCTTGTTTTGTCTTGTCTTGTATTGTCTTGTTTTCTCATGTAATGTAATATCGTGTGTTGTGTTGTTTTGTCTTGTCTTGTGTTGTTTTGTCGTGTCATGTCTTGTCTTGTCTTGTCTTGTCTTGTCCTGTCCTGTCGTGTGTTGTGTTGTTTTGTCTTGTCTTGTCCTGTCCTGACGTGTGTTGTGTTGTTTTGTCTTGTCTTGTGTTGTTTTGTCCTGTCCTGACGTGTGTTGTGTTGTTTTGTCTTGTCTTGTTTTGTCTTGTCCTGTCTTGTCTTGTCTTGTGATGTCATGTCATGTCGTGTGTTGTGTTGTTTTGTCTTGTCTTATCTTGTCTTGTCATGTCATGTCATGTCATGTCGTGTCTTGTGTTGTTTTGTCTTGTCTTGTTTTGTTTTGTCTTGTCATGTCTTGTCTTGTCATGTCTTGTCTTGTCTTGTCTTGTCTTGTCTTGTCATGTCGTGTGGTGTGTTGTTTTGTCTTGTCTTGTCTTGTCTTGTATTGTCTTGTCTTGTCTTGTCTTGTCTTGTCTTGTCTTGTCTTGTCTTGTCTTGTCTTGTCTTGTCTTGTCTTGTCTTGTCTTGTCTTGTCTTGTCTTGTCTTGTCTTGTCTTGTCTTGTCTTGTCTTGTCCTGTCCTGTCTTGTCTTGTCTTGTCATGTCTTGTCTTGTCTTGTCATGTCATATCGTGTGTTGTGTTGTTTTGTCTTGTGTTGTGTTGTTTGTCTTGTCATGTCTTGTCATGTCTTGTCTAGTTTTGTCTTGTCTTGTATTGTCTTGTTTTCTCATGTAATGTCATATCGTGTGTTGTGTTGTTTTGTCTTGTCTTGTGTTGTTTTGTCGTGTCATGTCTTGTCTTGTCTTGTCTTGTCTTGTCCTGTCCTGTCGTGTGTTGTGTTGTTTTGTTTTGTCTTGTCTTGTCCTGTCCTGACGTGTGTTGTGTTGTTTTGTCTTGTCTTGTGTTGTTTTGTCCTGTCCTGACGTGTGTTGTGTTGTTTTGTCTTGTCTTGTTTTGTCTTGTCCTGTCTTGTCTTGTCTTGTGATGTCATGTCATGTCGTGTGTTGTGTTGTTTTGTCTTGTCTTATCTTGTCTTGTCATGTCATGTCATGTCGTGTCTTGTGTTGTTTTGTCTTGTCTTGTTTTGTCTTGTCATGTCTTGTCTTGTCATGTCTTGTCTTGTCTTGTCTTGTCTTGTCATGTCGTGTGTTGTGTTGTTTTGTCTTGTCTTGTCTTGTCTTGTCTTGTCTTGTCTTGTCTTGTCTTGTCATGTCGTGTGTTGTGTTGTTTTGTCTTGTCTTGTGTTGTTTTGTCGTGTCATGTCTTGTCTTGTCTTGTCCTGTCCTGTCGTGTGTTGTGTTGTTTTGTCTTGTCTTGTCATGTCATGTCATGTCGTGTCTTGTGTTGCTTTGTCTTGTCTTATCTTGTCTTGTCATGTCTTGTCTTGTCTTGTCTTGTCTTGTCTTGTCTTGTGTTGTCTTGTCTTGTCTTGTCTTGTCATGTCTTGTCTTGTCTTGTCTTGTTTTGTCTTGTCTTGTATTGTCTTGTCTTGTCTTGTCTTGTCTTGTCTTGTCTGGTCTTGTCTTGTCTTGTCTTGTCTTGTCTTGTCTTGTCATGTCATGTCATGTCATATCGGGTGTTGTGTTGTTTTGTCTTGTCATGTCTTATCTTGTCTTGTCTTGTCTTGTCTTGTCTTGCTTTGTCTTGTCATGTCTTATCTTGTCTTGTCTTGTCTTGTCTTGTCCTGTCCTGTCATGTCTTGTCTTGTCTTGTCTTGTTTTGTCTTGTCTTGTATTGTCTTGTCTTGTCTTGTCTTGTCTTGTCTTGTCTTGTCTTGTCTTGTCTTGTCTGGTCTTGTCTTGTCATGTCTTATCTTGTCTTGTCTTGTCTTGTCTTGTCTTGTCCTGTCCTGTCGTGTGTTGTTTTGTATTGTCTTGTCTTGTGTTGTTTTGTCGTGTCATGTCTTGTCTTGTCTTGTCTTGTCCTGTCCTGTCGTGTGTTGTGTTGTTTTGTCTTGTCTTGTCTTGTCTTGTCATGTCATGTCATGTCGTGTCTTGTGTTGCTTTGTCTTGTCTTGTCTTGTCTTGTCCTGTCCTGACGTGTGTTGTGTTGTTTTGTCTTGTCTTGTCTTGTCTTGTCATGTCGTGTGTTGTGTTGTTTTGTCTTGTCTTGTCTTGTCTTGTCATATCGTGTGTTGTGTTGTTTTGTCTTGTCTTGTGTTGTTTTGTCGTGTCATGTCTTGTCTTGTCTTGTCCTGTCCTGTCGTGTGTTGTGTTGTTTTGTCTTGTCTTGTCATGTCATGTCGTGTCGTGTCTTGTGTTGCTTTGTCTTGTCTTATCTTGTCTTGTCATGTCTTGTCTTGTCTTGTCTTGTCTTGTCTTGTCTTGTCTTGTCTTGTCTTGTCTTGTCTTGTCTTGTCTTGTCTTGTCTTGTCTTGTCTTGTCTTGTCTTGTCTTGTCTTGTCTTGTCTTGTCTTGTCTTGTCTTGTCTTGTCTTGTCTTGTCTTGTCTTGTCTTGTCTTGTCTTGTCTTGTCTTGTCTTGTCTTGTCTTGTCTTGTCTTGTCTTGTCTTGTCTTGTCTTGTCTTGTCTTGTCTTGTCTTGTCTTGTCTTGTCTTGTCTTGTCTTGTCTTGTCTTGTCTTGTCTTGTCTTGTCTTGTCTTGTCTTGTCTTGTCTTGTCTTGTCTTGTCTTGTCCTGTCCTGTCTTGTCTTGTCTTGTCTTGTCTTGTCTTGTCTTGTCTTGTCTTGTCTTGTCTTGTCTTGTCTTGTCTTGTCTTACTTTGTCTTGTCATGTCTTATCTTGTCTTGTCTTGTCTTGTCTTGTCTTGTCCTGTCCTGTCGTGTGTTGTTTTGTATTGTCTTGTCTTGTGTTGTTTTGTCGTGTCATGTCTTGTCTTGTCTTGTCTTGTCTTGTCCTGTCGTGTGTTGTGTTGTTTTGTCTTGTCTTGTCTTGTCTTGTCATGTCATGTCATGTCGTGTCTTGTGTTGTTCTGTCTTGTCTTGTTTTGTCTTGTCATGTCTTGTCTTGTCTTGTCTTGTCTTGTCTTGTCTTGTCTTGTCTTGTCTTGTCTTGTCTTGTCTTGTCTTGTCTTGTCCTGTCCTGACGTGTGTTGTCTTGTCTTGTCTTGTCTCGTCTTGTCTTGTCTTGTCTTGTCTTGTCCTGTCCTGTCTTGTCTTGTCTTGTCATGTCTTGTCTTGTCTTGTCTTGTCTTGTCTTGTCTTGTGTTGCCTCGTCTTGTCTTGTCTTGTCTTGTCCTGTCCTGCCGTGTGTTGTGTTGTTTTGTCTTGTCTTGCTTTGTCTTGTCATGTCTTATCTTGTCTTGTCATGTCTTGTCTTGTCTTGTCTTGTCTTGTCTTGTCTTGTCTTGTCATGTCTTGTCTTGTCTTGTCTTGTCTTGTATTGTATTGTCTTGTCTTGTCTTGTATTGTCTTGTCTTGTCTTGTCTTGTCTTGTCTTGTCTTGTCTTGTCTTGTCTTGTCTTGTCTTGTCTTGTCTTGTCATGTCATGTCATGTCATATCGTGTGTTGTGTTGTTTTGTCTTGTCTTATTTTGTCTTGTCATGTCTTATCTTGTCTTGTCTTGTCTTGTCTTGTCTTGTCTTGTCTTGTCTTGTCTTGTCTTGTCTTGTCTTGTCTTGTCTTGTCTTGTCTTGTCTTGTCTTGTCTTGTCTTGTCTTGTCTTGTCTTGTCTTGTCTTATCTTGTCTTGTCTTGTCTTGTCTTGTCTTGTCTTGTCTTGTCTTGTCTTGTCTTGTCTTGTCTTGTCTTGTCTTGTCTTGTCTTGTCTTGTCTTGTCTTGTCTTGTCTTGTCTTGTCTTGTGTTGTCTTGTCTTGTCTTGCCTTATCTTGCCTTGTCTTGTCTTGTCTGGTCTTGTCTTGTCTTGTCATGTCTTGTCTTGTCTTGTTTTGTCTTGTCTTGTATTGTCTTGTTTTCTCATGTAATGTCATGTCGTGTGTTGTGTTGTTTTGTCTTGTCTTGTGTTGTTTTGTCGTGTCATGTCTTGTCTTGTCTTGTCTTGTCCTGTCCTGTCGTGTGTTGAGTTGTTTTGTCTTGTCTTGTCATGTCATGTCATGTCGTGTCTTGTGTTGCTTTGTCTTGTCTTGTCTTGTCTTGTCTTGTCATGTCGTGTGTTGTGTTGTTTTGTCTTGTCTTGTTGTGTATTGTCATGTCTTATATTGTCTTGTCTTGTCTTGTCTTGTCATGTCATGTCATGTCGTGTGTTGTGTTGTTTTGTCTTGTTTTGTCTTGTCTTGTCTTGTCTTGTCTTGTCTTGTCTTGTCTTGTCTTGTCATGTCGTGTGTTGGGTTGTTTTGTCTTGTCTTGTGTTGTTTTGTCGTGTCATGTCTTGTCTTGTCTTGTCCTGTCATGTCCTGTCCTGTCGTGTGTTGTGTTGTTTTGTCGTGTCATGTCTTGTCTTGTCTTGTCCTGTCCTGTCGTGTGTTGTGTTGTTTTGTCTTGTCTTGTCATGTCATGTCATGTCGTGTCTTGTGTTGCTTTGTCTTGTCTTATCTTGTCTTGTCATGTCTTGTCTTGTCTTGTCTTGTCTTGTCTTGTGTTGTCTTGTCTTGTCTTGTCTTGTCTTGTCTTGTCTTGTCTTGTCTTGTCTTGTCTTGTCTTGTCTTGTCTTGTCTTGTCTTGTCTTGTCTTGTCTTGTCTTGTCTTGTCTTGTCTTGTCTTGTCTTGTCTTGTCTTGTCTTGTCTTGTCTTGTCTTGTCTTGTCTTGTCTTGTCTTGTCTTGTCTTGTCTTGTCTTGTCTTGTCTTGTCTTGTTTTGTCTTGCCCTGTCCTGTTGTGTGTTGTGTTGTTTTGTCTTGTCTTGTCTTGTCTTGTCTTGTCTTGTCTTGTCTTGTCTTGTCTTGTCTTGTCTTGTCTTGTCTTGTCTTGTCTTATCTTGTCTTGTCTTGTCATGTCTTGTCTTGTCTTGTCTTGTCTTGTCTTGTCTTGTCTTGTCATGTCTTGTCTTGTCTTGTTTTGTCTTGTCTTGTATTGTCTTGTCTTGTCTTGTCTTGTCCTGTCTTGTCTTGTCTTGTCTTGTCTTGTTCTGTCCTGTCTTGTCTTGTCTTGTCTTGTCATGTCTTGTCTTGTCTTGTCTTGTCTTGTCTTGTCATGTCATGTCATGTCATATCGTGTGTTGTGTTGTTTTGTCTTGTCATGTCTTATCTTGTCTTGTCTTGTCTTGTCTTGTCTTGTCTTGTCTCTTCTTGTCTTGTCTTGTCTTGCTTTGTCTTGTCATGTCTTATCTTGTCTTGTCTTGTCTTGTCTTGTCCTGTCCTGTCATGTCTTGTCTTGTCTTGTCTTGTTTTGTCTTGTCTTGTATTGTCCTGTCTTGTCTTGTCTTGTCTTGTCTTGTCTTGTCTTGTCTTGTCTTGTCTTGTCTTGTCTGGTCTTGTCTTGTCATGTCTTATCTTGTCTTGTCTTGTCTTGTCTTGTCTTGTCTTGTCTTGTCCTGTCCTGTCGTGTGTTGTTTTGTATTGTCTTGTCTTGTGTTGTTTTGTCGTGTCATGTCTTGTCTTGTCTTGTCTTGTCTTGTCCTGTCCTGTCGTGTGTTGTGTTGTTTTGTCTTGTCTTGTCTTGTCTTGTCATGTCATGTCATGTCGTGTCTTGTGTTGCTTTGTCTTGTCTTGTCTTGTCTTGTCCTGTCCTGACGTGTGTTGTGTTGTTTTGTCTTGTCTTGTCTTGTCTTGTCATGTCGTGAGTTGTGTTGTTTTGTCTTGTCTTGTCTTGTCTTGTCATATCGTGTGTTGTGTTGTTTTGTCTTGTCTTGTGTTGTTTTGTCGTTTCATGTCTTGTCTTGTCTTGTCCTGTCCTGTCGTGTGTTGTGTTGTTTTGTCTTGTCTTGTCATGTCATGTCGTGTCGTGTCTTGTGTTGCTTTGTCTTGTCTTATCTTGTCTTGTCATGTCTTGTCTTGTCTTGTCTTGTCTTGTCTTGTCTTGTCTTGTCTTGTCTTGTCTTGTCTTGTCTTGTCTTGTCTTGTCTTGTCTTGTCTTGTCTTGTCTTGTCTTGTCTTGTCTTGTCTTGTCTTGTCTTGTCTTGTCTTGTCTTGTCTTGTCTTGTCTTGTCTTGTCTTGTCTTGTCTTGTCTTGTCTTGTCTTGTCTTGTCCTGTCCTGTCTTGTCTTGTCTTGTCATATCTTGTCTTGTCTTGTCTTGTCTTGTCTTGTCTTGTCTTGTCTTGTCTTGTCTTGTCTTGTCTTACTTTGTCTTGTCATGTCTTATCTTGTCTTGTCTTGTCTTGTCTTGTCCTGTCCTGTCGTGTGTTGTTTTGTCGTGTCATGTCTTGTCTTGTCTTGTCCTGTCGTGTGTTGTGTTGTTTTGTCTTGTCTTGTCTTGTCTTGTCTTGTCATGTCATGTCATGTCGTGTCTTGTGTTGTTCTGTCTTGTCTTGTTTTGTCTTGTCATGTCTTGTCTTGTCTTGTCTTGTCTTGTCTTGTCTTGTCTTGTCTTGTCTTGTCCTGTCCTGACGTGTGTTGTCTTGTCTTGTCTTGTCTCGTCTTGTCTTGTCTTGTCTTGTCTTGTCCTGTCCTGTCTTGTCTTGTCATGTCTTGTCTTGTCTTGTCTTGTCTTGTCTTGTCTTGTCCTGTCCTGCCGTGTGTTGTGTTGTTTTGTCTTGTCTTGCTTTGTCTTGTCATGTCTTATCATGTCTTATCTTGTCTTGTCTTGTCTTGTCTTGTCTTGTCTTGTCTTGTCATGTCTTGTCTTGTCTTGTCTTGTATTGTATTCTCTTGTCTTGTCTTGTATTGTCTTGTCTTGTCTGGTCTTGTCTTGTCTTGTCTTGTCTTGTCTTGTCTTGTCTTGTCTTCTCTTGTCTTGTCTTGTCTTGTCTTGTCTTGTCTTGTCTTGTCTTGTCATGTCATGTCATGTCATATCGTGTGTTGTGTTGTTTTGTCTTGTCTTATTTTGTCTTGTCATGTCTTATCTTGTCTTGTCTTGTCTTGTCTTGTCTTGTCTTGTCTTGTCTTGTCTTGTCTTGTCTTGTCTTGTCTTGTCTTGTCTTGTCTTGTCTTGTCTTGTCTTGTCTTGTCTTGTCTTGTCTTGTCTTGTCTTGTCTTGTCTTGTCTTGTCTTGTCTTGTCTTGTCTTGTCTTGTCTTATCTTGTCTTGTCTTGTCTTGTCTTGTCTTGTCTTGTCTTGTCTTGTCTTGTCTTGTCTTGTCTTGTCTTGTCTTGTCTTGTCTTGTCTTGTCTTGTCTTGTCTTGTCTTGTCTTGTCTTGTCTTGTCTTGTCTTGTCTTGTCTTGTCTTGTCTTGTCTTGTCTTGTCTTGTCTTGTCTTGTCTTGTCTTGTCTTGTCTTGTCTTGTCTTGTCTTGTCTTGTCTTGTCTTGTCTTGTCTTGTCTTGTCTTGTCTTGTCTTGTCTTGTCTTGTTTTGTCTTGCCCTGTCCTGTTGTGTGTTGTGTTGTTTTGTCTAGTCTTGTCTTGTCTTGTCTTGTCTTGTCTTGTCTTGTCTTGTCTTGTCTTGTCTTGTCTTGTCTTATCTTGTCTTGTCTTGTCATGTCTTGTCTTGTCTTGTCTTGTCTTGTCTTGTCTTGTCTTGTCTTGTCTTGTCTTGTCATGTCTTGTCTTGTCTTGTCTTGTCTTGTCTTGTCTTGTCTTGTCATGTCTTGTCTTGTCTTGTTTTGTCTTGTCTTGTATTGTCTTGTCTTGTCTTGTCTTGTCCTGTCTTGTCTTGTCTTGTCTTGTCTTGTTCTGTCCTGTCTTGTCTTGTCTTGTCTTGTCTTGTCTTGTCTTGTCTTGTCTTGTCTTGTCTTGTCTTGTCTTGTCTTGTCTTGTCTTGTCTTGTCTTGTCTTGTCTTGTCTTGTCTTGTCTTGTCTTGTCTTGTCTTGTTTTGTCTTGCCCTGTCCTGTTGTGTGTTGTGTTGTTTTGTCTTGTCTTGTCTTGTCTTGTCTTGTCTTGTCTTGTCTTGTCTTGTCTTGTCTTGTCTTGTCTTGTCTTATCTTGTCTTGTCTTGTCATGTCTTGTCTTGTCTTGTCTTGTCTTGTCTTGTCTTGTCTTGTCATGTCTTGTCTTGTCTTGTTTTGTCTTGTCTTGTATTGTCTTGTCTTGTCTTGTCTTGTCCTGTCTTGTCTTGTCTTGTCTTGTCTTGTTCTGTCCTGTCTTGTCTTGTCTTGTCTTGTCATGTCTTGTCTTGTCTTGTCTTGTCTTGTCTTGTCTTGTCTTGTCTTGTCCTGTCCTGTCTTGTCTTGTCTTGTCTTGTCATGTCTTGTCTTGTCTTGTCTTGTCTTGTCTTGTCTTGTCTTGTCTCGTCTTGTCTTGTCTTGTCTTGTCTTGTCCTGTCCTGTCTTGTCTTGTCTTGTCATGTCGTGTCTTGTCTTGTCTTGTCTTGTCTTGTGTTGTCTCGTCTTGTCTTGTCTTGTCTTGTCTTGTCTTGTCCTGTCCTGCCGTGTGTTGTGTTGTTTTGTCTTGTCTTGCTTTGTCTTGTCTTGCTTTGTCTTGTCATGTCTTATCTTGTCTTGTCATGTCTTGTCTTGTCTTGTCTTGTCTTGTCTTGTCTTGTCTTGTCTTGTCTTGTCTTGTCCTGTCCTGCCGTGTGTTGTGTTGTTTTGTCTTGTCTTGCTTTGTCTTGTCTTGCTTTGTCTTGTCATGTCTTATCTTGTCTTGTCTTGTCTTGTTTTGTCTTGTCTTGTCTTGTCTTGTCTTGTCTTGTCTTGTCTTGTCTTGTCTTGTCTTGTCTTGTCTTGTCTTGTCTTGTCTTGTCTTGTCTTGTCTTGTCTTGTCTTGTCTTGTCTTGTCTTGTCTTGTCTTGTCCTGTCTTGTCTTATCTTGTCTTGTCTTGTCTTGTCTTGTCTTGTCTTGTCTTGTCTTGTCTTGTCTTGTCTTGTCTTGTCTTGTCTTGTCTTGTCTTGTCTTGTCTTGTCTTGTCTTGTCTTGTCTTGTCTTGTCTTGTCTTGTCTTGTCTTGTCTTGTCTTGTCTTGTTCTGTCCTGTCTTGTCTTGTCTTGTCTTGTCATGTCTTGTCTTGTCTTGTCTTGTCTTGTCTTGTCTTGTCTTGTCCTGTCCTGTCTTGTCTTGTCTTGTCTTGTCATGTCTTGTCTTGTCTTGTCTTGTCTTGTCTTGTCTTGTCTTGTCTCGTCTTGTCTTGTCTTGTCTTGTCTTGTCTTGTCCTGTCCTGTCTTGTCTTGTCTTGTCATGTCGTGTCTTGTCTTGTCTTGTCTTGTCTTGTGTTGTCTCGTCTTGTCTTGTCTTGTCTTGTCCTGTCCTGCCGTGTGTTGTGTTGTTTTGTCTTGTCTTGCTTTGTCTTGTCTTGCTTTGTCTTGTCTTGTCTTGTCTTGTCTTGTCTTGTCTTGTCTTGTCTTGTCTTGTCTTGTCTTGTCTTGTCTTGTCTTGTCTTGTCTTGTCTTGTCTTGTCTTATCTTGTCTTGTCTTGTCTTGTCTTGTCTTGTCTTGACATGTCTTGTCTTGTCTTGTCTTGTATTGTCTTGTCTTGTCTTGTTTTGTCTTGTCTTGTCTTGTCTTGTCTTGTCTTGTCTTGTCTTGTCTTGTCTTGTCTTGTCTTGTCTTGTCTTGTCTTGTCTTGTCTTGTCTTGTATTGTCTTGTCATGTCATGACATGTCATATCGTGTGTTGTGTTGTTTTGTCTTGTCTTATTTTGTCTTGTCATGTCTTATCTTGTCTTGTCTTGTCTTGTCTTGTCTTGTCTTGTTTTGTCTTGTCTTGTCTTGTCTTGTCTTGTCTTGTCTTGTCTTGTCTTGTCTTTTCTTGTCTTCTCTTGTCATGTCGTGTGTTGTGTTGTTTTGTCTTGTCTTGTGTTGTTTTGTCGTGTCATGTCTTGTCTTGTCTTGTCCTGTCCTGTCGTGTGTTGTGTTGTTTTGTCTTGTCTTGTCTTGTCTTGTTTTATGTTGTCTTGTTTTGTCATGTAATGTCATGTCGTGTGTTGTGTTGTTTTGTCTTGTCTTGTGTTGTTTTGTCGTGTCATGTCTTGTCTTGTTTTGTCTTGTTTTGTCTTGTCTTGTCCTGTCCTGTCGTGTGTTGTGTTGTTTCGTCTTGTCTTGTCATGTCATGTCATTTCGTGTCTTGTGTTGCTTTGTCCTGTCTTTTCTTCTCCTTGTCTTGTGTTGTTTTGTCCTGTCCTGACGTGTGTTTTGTTGTTTTGTCTTGTCATGTCTTGTCTTGTCTTGTGATGTCATGTCATGTCGTGTGTTGTGTTGTTTTGTCTTGTCTTGTCATGTCGTGTGTTGTGTTGTTTTGTCTTGTCTTGCTGTGTATTGTCATGTCTTATATTGTCTTGTCTTGTCTTGTCATGTCTTGTCATGTCTTGTCATGTCATGTCGTGTGTTGTGTTGTTTTGTCTTGTCTTGTCTTGTCTTGTTTTGTCTTGTCATGTCTTGTCTTGTCTGTCTTGTCTTGTTTTGTCTTGCCCTGTCCTGTTGTGTGTTGTGTTGTTTTGTCTTGTCTTGTCTTGTCCTGTCCTGACGTGTGTTGTCTTGTCTTGTCTTGTCTTGTCATGTCTTGTCTTGTCTTGTCCTGTCCTGTCTTGTCTTGTCTTGTCATGTCTTGTCTTGTCTTGTCTTGTCTTGTTTTGTCTTGTCTTGTCTTGTCCTGTCTTGTCTTGTCTTGTCTTGTCTTGTCTTGTCTTGTCTTGTCTTGTCTTGTAATGTCATGTCATGTCATATCGTGTATTGTGTTGTTTTGTCTTGTCTTATTTTGTCTTGTCATGTCTTATCTTGTCTTGTCTTGTCTTGTCTTGTCTTGTCTTGTCTTGTCTTGTCTTGTCTTGTCTTGTCTTGTCTTGTCTTGTCTTGTCTGGTCTTGTCTTGTCTTGTCTTGTCTTGTGTTGTGTTGTTTTGTCTTGTCTTGTCTTGTCTTGTTTTGTCTTGTCTTGTCATGTCTTATATTGTCTTGTCTTGTCTTGTCATGTCATGTCATGTCATGTCGTGTGTTGTGTTGGTTTGTCTTGTCTTGTCTTGTCTTGTTTTGTCTTGTCATGTCTTGTCTTGTCTGTCTTGTCTTGTTTTGTCTTGCCCTGTCCTGTTGTGTGTTGTGTTGTGTTGTTTTGTCTTGTCTTGTCTTGTCCTGTCCTGTCGTGGGTTGTGTTGTTTTGTCGTGTCATGTCTTGTCTTGTCTTGTCTTGTCCTGTCCTGTCGTGTGTTGTGTTGTTTTGTCTTGTCTTGTCATGTCATGTCATGTCGTGTCTTGTCTTGTCTTGTCTTGTCTTGTCTTGTCTTGTCTTGTCTTGTCTTGTCTTGTCTTGTCTTGTCTTGTCTTGTCTTGTCTTGTCTTGTCTTGTCCTGTCTTGTCTTGTCTTGTCTTGTCTTGTCTTACTTTGTCTTGTCATGTCTTATCTTGTCTTGTCTTGTCTTGTCTTGTCTTGTCCTGTCCTGTCGTGTGTTGTTTTGTATTGTCTTATCTTGTGTTGTTCTGTCGTGTCATGTCTTGTCTTGTCTTGTCCTGTCCTGTCGTGTGTTGTGTTGTTTTGTCTTGTCTTGTCTTGTCATGTCATGTCATGTCGTGTCTTGTGTTGTTTTGTCTTGTCTTGTTTTGTCTTGTCATGTCTTGTCTTGTCTTGCCTTGTCATGTTTTGTCTTGTCCTGTCCTGTCTTGTCTTGTCATGTCTTGTCTTGTCTTGTCCTGTCCTGCCTTGTCTTGTCTTGTCATGTCTTGTCTTGTCTTGTCTTGTCTTGTCTTGTCTTGTCTTGTCTTGTCTTGTCTTGTCTTGTCTTGTCTTGTCTTGTCTTGTCTTGTCTTGTCTTGTCTTGTCTTGTCTTGTCTTGTCTTGTCTTGTCTTGTCTTATCATGTCTTATCTTGTCTTGTCATGTCTTGTCATGTCGTGTGTTGTGTTGTTTTGTCTTGTCTTGCTGTGTATTGTCATGTCTTATATTGTCTTGTTTTGTCTTGTCTTGTCATGTCATGTCATGTCGTGTCTTGTGTTGCTTTGTCTTGTCTTGTCTTGTCTTGTCATGTCGTGTGTTGTGTTGTTTTGTCTTGTCTTGTTGTGTATTGTCATGTCTTATATTGTCTTGTCTTGTCATGTCATGTCGTGTGTTGTGTTGTTTTGTCTTGTCTTGTTTTGTCTTGTCTTGTTTTGTCTTGTCCTGTCATGTCGTGTGTTGTGTTGTTTTGTCGTGTCATGTCTTGTCTTGTTTTGTCTTGTTTTGTCTTGTCTTGTCCTGTCCTGTCGTGTGTTGTGTTGTTTTGTCTTGTCTTGTCATGTCATGTCATGTCGTGTCTTGTGTTGCTTTGTCCTGTCTTTTCTTCTCCTTGTCTTGTGTTGTTTTGTCCTGTCCTGACGCGTGTTTTGTTGTTTTGTCTTGTCATGTCTTGTCTTGTCTTGTGATGTCATGTCATGTCGTGTGTTGTGTTGTTTTGTCTTGTCTTGTCATGTCGTGTGTTGTGTTGTTTTGTCTTGTCTTGCTGTGTATTGTCATGTCTTATATTGTCTTGTCTTGTCTTGTCATGTCATGTCATGTCGTGTGTTGTGTTGTTTTGTCTTGTCTTGTCTTGTCTTGTTTTGTCTTGTCATGTCTTGTCTTGTCTTGTCTTGTCTTGTTTTGTCTTGCCCTGTCCTGTTGTGTGTTGTGTTGTTTTGTCTTGTCTTGTCTTGTCCTGTCCTGACGTGTGTTGTCTTGTCTTGTCTTGTCATGTCTTGTCTTGTCTTGTCCTGTCCTGTCTTGTCTTGTCTTGTCTGGTCTTGTCTTGTCTTGTCTTGTCTTGTCCTGTCCTGTCGTGTGTTGTGTTGTTTTGTCTTGTCTTGTCTTGTCTTGTCTTGTCTTGTCTTGTCTTGTCTTGTCCTGTCCTGTCGTGTGTTGTTTTGTATTGTCTTATCTTGTGTTGTTCTGTCGTGTCATGTCTTGTCTTGTCTTGTCTTGTCCTGTCCTGTCGTGTGTTGTGTTGTTTTGTCTTGTCTTGTCTTGTCTTGTCTTGTCTTGTCTTGTCATGTCATGTCATGTCGTGTCTTGTGTTGGTTTGTCTTGTCTTGTTTTGTCTTGTCATGTCTTGTCTTGTCTTGTCTTGTCATGTTTTGTCTTGTCCTGTCCTGTCTTGTCTGGTCTTGTCTTGTCTTGTCTTGTCTTGTCCTGTCCTGTCGTGTGTTGTGTTGTTTTGTCTTGTCTTGTCTTGTCTTGTCTTGTCTTGTCATGTTGTGTGTTGTGTTGTTTTGTCTTGTCTTGTGTTGTTTTGTCGTGTCATGTCTTGTCTTGTCTTGTCATGTCTTGTCTTGTCTTGTCTTGTCTTGTCTTGTCTTATTTTATCTTGTCGTGTCTTATCTTGTCTTGTCTTGTCTTGTCTTGTCTTGTCTTGTCTTGTCTTGTCTTGTCTTGTCTTGTCTTGTCTGGTCTTGTCTTGTCTTGTCTTGTCTTGTCCTGTCCTGTCGTGTGTTGTGTTGTTTTGTCTTGTCTTGTCTTGTCTTGTCTTGTCTTGTCATGTTGTGTGTTGTGTTGTTTTGTCTTGTCTTGTGTTGTTTTGTCGTGTCATGTCTTGTCTTGTCTTGTCTTGTCCTGTCCTGTCGTGTGTTGTGTTGTTTTGTCTTGTCTTGTCATGTCATGTCATGTCGTGTCTTGTCTTGTCTTGTCTTGTCTTGTCTTGTGTGTCTTGTCTTGTCTTGTCTTGTCTTGTCCTGTCTTGTCTTGTCTTGTCTTGTCTTGTCTTACTTTGTCTTGTCATGTCTTATCTTGTCTTGTCTTGTCTTGTCTTGTCCTGTCCTGTCGTGTGTTGTTTTGTATTGTCTTATCTTGTGTTGTTCTGTCGTGTCATGTCTTGTCTTGTCTTGTCTTGTCCTGTCCTGTCGTGTGTTGTGTTGTTTTGTCTTGTCTTGTCTTGTCTTGTCTTGTCTTGTCTTGTCATGTCATGTCATGTCGTGTCTTGTGTTGGTTTGTCTTGTCTTGTTTTGTCTTGTCATGTCTTGTCTTGTCTTGTCTTGTCATGTTTTGTCTTGTCCTGTCCTGTCTTGTCTTGTCATGTCTTGTCTTGTCTTGTCCTGTCCTGTCTTGTCTTGTCTTGTCTTGTCATGTCTTGTCTTGTCTTGTCTTGTCTTGTCTTGTCTTGTCTTGTCTTGTCTTGTCTTGTCTTGTCTTGTCTTGTCTTGTCTTGTCTTGTCTTGTCTTGTCTTGTCTTGTCTTGTCTTGTCTTGTCTTGTCTTGTCTTGTCTTGTCTTGTCTTGTCATGTCTTATCTTGTCTTGTCATGTCTTGTCATGTCGTGTGTTGTGTTGTTTTGTCTTGTCTTGCTGTGTATTGTCATGTCTTATATTGTCTTGTTTTGTCTTGTCTTGTCATGTCATGTCATGTCGTGTCTTGTGTTGCTTTGTCTTGTCTTGTCTTGTCTTGTCATGTCGTGTGTTGTGTTGTTTTGTCTTGTCTTGTTGTGTATTGTCATGTCTTATATTGTCTTGTCTTGTCTTGTCTTGTCATGTCATGTCGTGTGTTGTGTTGTTTTGTCTTGTCTTGTTTTGTCTTGTCTTGTTTTGTCTTGTCCTGTCCTGTTGTGTGTTGTGTTGTTTTGTCTTGTCTTGTCTTGTCCTGTCCTGACGTTTGTTGTCTTGTCTTGTCTTGTCTTGTCATGTCTTGTCTTGTCTTGTCTTGTCTTGTCTGGTCTTGTCTTGTCTTGTCTTGTCTTGTCCTGTCTTGTCTTGTCTTGTCTTGTCATGTTTTGTCTTGTCCTGTCCTCTCTTGTCTTGTCTTGTCATGTCTTGTCTTGTCTTGTCCTGTCCTGTCTTGTCTTGTCTTGTCATGTCTTGTCTTGTCTTGTCTTGTCTTGTCTTGTCTTGTCTTGTCTTGTCTTGTCTTGTCTTGTCTTGTATTGTCTTGTCTGGTCTTGTCTTGTCTTGTCTTGTCTTGTTTTGTCTTGTCTTGTCTTGTCTTGTCTTGTCTTATCTTGTCATGTCTTGTCTTGTCTTGTCTTGTTTTGTCTGGTCATGTCTTGTTTTGTCTTGTCTTGTATTGTCTTGTCTTGTCTTGTTTTGTCCTGTCTTGTCTTGTCTTGTCTTGTCTTGTCCTGTCCTGTCTTGTCTTGTCTTGTCTTGTCTTGTCTTGTCTTGTCTTGCCCTGTCCTGACGTGTGTTGTGTTGTTTTGTCTTGTCTTGTATTGTCTTGTTTTCTCAAGTAATGTCATGTCGTGTGTTGTGTTGTTTTGTCATGTCTTGTCTTGTCTTGTCTTGTCCTGTCCTGACGTGTGTTTTGTTGTTTTGTCTTGTCATGTCTTGTCTTGTCTTGTGATGTCATGTCATGTCGTGTGTTGTGTTGTTTTGTCTTGTCTTGTCATGTCGTGTGTTGTGTTGTTTTGTCTTGTCTTGTTTTGTTTTGTCATGTCTTGTCTTGTCTTGTCTTGTCTTGTTTTGTCTTGCCCTGTCCTGTTGTGTGTTGTGTTGTTTTGTCTTGTCTTGTCTTGTCCTGTCCTGACGTGTGTTGTCTTGTCTTGTCTTGTCTTGTCATGTCTTGTCTTGTCTTGTCCTGTCCTGTCTTGTCTTGTCTTGTCATGTTTTGTCTTGTCCTGTCCTGTTTTGTCTTGTCTTGTCATGTCTTGTCTTGTCTTGTCCTGTCCTGTCTTGTCTTGTCTTGTCATGTCTTGTCTTGTCTTGTCTTGTCTTGTCTTGTCTTGTCTTGTCTTGTCTTGTCTTGTCTTGTCTTGTCTTGTCTTGTCTTGTCTTGTCTTGTCTTGTCTTGTCTTGTCTTGTCTTGTCTTGTAATGTCATGTCATGTCATATCGTGTATTGTGTTGTTTTGTCTTGTCTTATTTTGTCTTGTCATGTCTTATCTTGTCTTGTCTTGTCTTGTCTTGTCTTGTCTTGTCTTGTCTTGTCTTGTCTTGTCTTGTCTTGTCTTGTCTGGTCTTGTCTTGTCTTGTCTTGTCTTGTCCTGTCCTGTCGTGTGTTGTGTTGTTTTGTCTTGTCTTGTCTTGTCTTGTCTTGTCTTGTCATGTCGTGTGTTGTGTTGTTTTGTCGTGTCATGTCTTGTCTTGTCTTGTCTTGTCCTGTCCTGTCGTGTGTTGTGTTGTGTTGTTTTGTCTTGTCATGTCATGTCATGTCGTGTCTTGTCTTGTCTTGTCTTGTCTTGTCTTGTCTTGTCTTGTCTTGTCTTGTCTTGTCTTGTCTTGTCTTGTCTTGTCTTGTCTTGTCTTGTCCTGTCTTGTCTTGTCTTGTCTTGTCTTGTCTTACTTTGTCTTGTCATGTCTTATCTTGTCTTGTCTTGTCTTGTCTTGTCCTGTCCTGTCGTGTGTTGTTTTGTATTGTCTTATCTTGTGTTGTTCTGTCGTGTCATGTCTTGTCTTGTCTTGTCTTGTCCTGTCCTGTCGTGTGTTGTGTTGTTTTGTCTTGTCTTGTTTTGTCTTGTCTTGTCATGTCATGTCATGTCGTGTCTTGTGTTGTTTTGTCTTGTCTTGTTTTGTCTTGTCATGTCTTGTCTTGTCTTGTCTTGTCATGTTTTGTCTTGTCCTGTCCTGTCTTGTCTTGTCATGTCTTGTCTTGTCTTGTCCTGTCCTGTCTTGTCTTGTCTTGTCATGTCTTGTCTTGTCTTGTCTTGTCTTGTCTTGTCTTGTCTTGTCTTGTCTTGTCTTGTCTTGTCTTGTCTTGTCTTGTCTTGTCTTGTCTTGTCTTGTCTTGTCTTGTCTTGTCTGGTCTTATCTTGTCTTGTCATGTCTTGTCATGTCGTGTGTTGTGTTGTTTTGTCTTGTCTTGCTGTGTATTGTCATGTCTTATATTGTCTTGTTTTGTCTTGTCTTGTGTAAGGTAAACCGCATAATTGCATCCCTGCAACACAAAAGAACGAGCGCACCAACAACCCAGGAAGAGTCGTCGAAAAAAAACAGTGTCGCGTCAGCATCGTTCGAGACTGGTCTATTTTTATTTTTCATTTTATTTTAACTTTAAAAAACGAGTAATACATTTAAGCAATTGAAATATCTAATAATAAACAATATTGTATGGAATATAATCTTTTAATAATAAATAAATCGAATCCTGACAAACTCTAAAAGATCTAGCATCTTTTAGTTCAGAAGTGAGATGCTTCTCATAGCCTCACATGTGTGTGTTATTGTTGTGATCGGTTTGAGCAGTCGCACATGCGAGTGGTCGTGCGTTTGAACATAGCAGAGCAAGTGTGGCAAGAACGTCATGTTGGTGACGGTTTGCGTTTGAAATCAAACAGAATTGTTGTTGCGATTAGCCTATCGAGCGTACGAATGGACGAGCGATTAGCGAAGCATAGAAACGAAACCGGCGGTTTGCATTTAAAAACGTAGACATAATTGTTTTGTAATTTGCCTGTTGCGCGTACGAATGGACGAGCAGTTGGCGAGGCATAAAAGCAAGAAAAACGAAGGTTTGCATTTGCGCATGTACAAACGGACAAGCGTTCGGTGAAACGAGAGAGAGAAATAAATAAAAAAACAAGTGACGGTTTGTGTTTGAATTACATTCTCGCGTACGAATGGACGAGAGTTTGCGAAACGGATACATACAGAAAGTGTAAAAACAAAAGAAGACAAACAGTGACAATTGTGTGTTGTATTGTCTAATTGTGAAAAGTAAAATCCAATAAGAATATTTGTTAATAAAAAAAAAAAAAAAAAAAAAACGCAAAATGAAAGTAAAAGTAGCATCTTTGAAAGTTGACGAACTGAAGGAGCAACTACGTAATAATAATTTACTAACATCGGGTTCAAAAGCGGAATTGATAATGCGATTAAATGATTTCTTAGGTAGTGATGAAATCGAAATCGAAACAGAATCTAATTTACAAAGCCAGGTAAATGATTTGCGTGAAATGATGCAGAATATGATGACGACTATGCAAAGTTTTGCTGGTCAAATGCAGCAAAGAAATAATGATACAGTGCGAGAAAATGTAAATGAAGAACGTTTAGTTACTACACCACAGAATTCAATACGAACAGAGGGACGAAGTGCCAGTGTAAAGGAAATTGCAGAGACAATTCCTGAGTTTGACCCAACTACTGATAACTCACTAACAGTGACACAATTTGTAAATAGAGTGGACAGTTCCATAAGTGCTTACGACTGGGACGAAAAGTGTTTACTCTTAGCCGTGTATGGAAAATTAAAAGGTGTTGCGCGTATGTGGTTAGACGCAGCACCAGCATTTTATTCCAATTGGCCTGATTTGGCGAAAGCATTAAAAAGCGAATTCGGTTGTGAATTGAATGAAGCGCAAGTACATTATAAAATGGCAAGTACTACACGTATGCAAAACGAAAAGATTTTAGAGTATTGTTTTAGAATGAGCGCACTAGGCCGACGGTATGGCCTGAGTGAAAGTTCAATTATAAAATACATTCGCGACGGATTGAAACACCGTGAATTGCAGACTGCAATAGCTGCATTGAAGTTTAATTCGTTAAAAGATATGCGCGAAACAATTGAAAGTTACCTTCAAAACTTAACTGTGACAAAGCAACTTAAAAATGAATATACGAGTGATCGAAGTAAAGACAGTGCAAAAGACATGCGCCGGAATACAATCGAAACAAAAGGCATAACGTGTTATAATTGTAAAGAATGCGGACATATCGCGCGGAATTGTCCAAAACCGAGGCAACCGCGTAAATGTAAAGATTGTAATAAATTCCACGGAAGTAACGAACCAGAAAATTGTGGTAAAAAAGCAGTAGCTGTGAAGAAAACACACATACACCAACCATCTAAGTTTTTCGAAAAACCAATCAGCGTAAACGGTAAGGCGTTAGTAGCTTTCGTAGATACTGGTAGTGAATGTAGTATGATACGACGATCAGCTGTAACAAATTTAAATACCAAGAAGTATCCATGCGCTGTAGAAATAATAGGCATTTGCGGTGGAAAACGTACTTCAACTGAGAGTATCAACGTGAACATGGCTGTTGATGATGTAGTTTTAATCGTCAATTTGTTTATTGTTGATGATGATATATTAACAATGGACGTGCTTTTGGGGCAAGATATTTTTAAAAACGCAGATGTTGTTGCAGAAATAAAGAACGACGACTTCGTATTTTCTACGCAGGTTACAAAGGTAGAACTTAAGCATCGAGAAACTGATTTCAGCGAAATTATTAGCAGTATTGACGATATAAATGTAAAAGCCGACTTGCAAGTGTTGTTAGCTGATAACACAGACGTTTTTGCGGAAAATCTTACTGATATTGGCTTGACTAACGCGACGGAAATGAAAATCGAATTGACAACGAATGTACCAATAGCTCAAAAACCGTACAGGGTGCCGGAGCCGAAGAAGCATTTAGTTACCGAAATGATTAGAGAACTTTTGGCATGCGATATAATTGCCACATCTAAATCCGAATACGCAAGTCCAATTATTTTAGTAAAAAAGAAAACTGGGGGTGAACGCCTTTGCGTCGACTATAGGCGACTTAATCAGCATACGATAAAAGAAGTTTATCCAACACCAAATATTGAAGAAAGGCTTAGCGAAGCCATGCGATACAAATATTTTTCAGTACTAGATTTAAACAGCGGGTACTATCAGGTACCAATAGAAGAAGGGTGTCGCAAGTATACAGCGTTTATAACAACTGAAGGTTTGTTTGAGTTTAAGAGAATGCCGTTTGGCCTCAGAAACGCGCCTGCGGTATTCCAGCGGCTAATGCAAAATATCAAAGATAGAACTCGACCTGGTGACATGATCCACTATATGGACGACATATTAGTAGGTAGCAGTAACGTCACCGAGATGTATGAAAAACTTAAACGTGTTTTTAAGGCATTGCGCGAACTTAATTTAATATTAAATATTAAAAAATGCGAGTTTATGAAGCAGACGATCGAGTTTTTAGGGCACAAACTTCATTCAGGTGGCATAAGTCCAGGTACTGTGAAAACAATTGCCGTAAATTGTTTTACAACTCCAAAATCTATAACAGATGTAAGACGTTTTCTTGGTCTTAGCGGGTATTTTCGACGCTTTGTACCAGGCTACTCGATTATAAGTGAGCCGTTACGTTTGTTGCTGCGTAGAGGTCAACAATTTCAATGGGCAGAAAAACAAGAAGAAGCATTTTTAGCATTGAAAACAGCGTTAACATCGAAGCCATTGATGACAGGATATCGTGTCGAGGCAGATCATCAGATTCATACTGATGCTAGCTCTGTTGGTACACCCGGTACTTTTACAACGAGAAGGCGGCGACTGGAAACCAGTTGCATATTACAGCAGATCTACGACAGACAGCGAGCGAAACTTTCATAGCTATGAGCTGGAAGTACTGGCGGTGGTGAGCAGCCTAGAGCGTTTTAGGTATTATGTGCAAGGGAAAGAGATCGTAGTTGTGACTGACTGTAGCGCGGTTACTACAGCAATGCACAAACGTGAGTTGATACCACGAATTGCACGTTGGTGGCTACGTATTCAAGACTTTCTTGTAAAATTGGAACACCGACCAGGTAGAAGAATGGAGCATGTCGATTTTCTCAGCAGAATGCCATATGAAAAAGGTGAAGAAATCGATACAGCGTCTCTGAAGATTGCGAAAACAACTTTAGACGTAGGTGACTGGATATACAGTATGCAGCATCAAGACAAAGATATTCGAGATATTGTAGAAAAACTCGCCAGCGGTGATAAAATTACTAATGATGAATACAAAATCGAAAACGGAAGACTTTATCGAAAACAGAAAAGTAACAAGCTATGGGTAGTACCGAAATCAATGCGATACAAAATTGTACAGAGCGTGCACGAGAAAGTTAAGCATCTTAGTACAGAAAAGACTTTAGAAGAATTAAATAAATATTTTTGGTTTCCTAGAATGCGTAATTTTGTAAAGACATTTTTGAAATCGTGCATTGAATGCGCATATAATAAACAGCGGGGTGCAAAATAGAAGGAGCGTATCATTATGACGAGATAGAACCTGTACCATTCAAGACGGTACATATCGATCATCTAGGACCTTTTCCTCGTACCAAGAAGCAGAACGAACACGTAATAGTCCTCGTTGATTCATTCACGAAATTTACAGTATTACGAGCTGTTAGAAGCACAGCGACACGACATGTATTGACATTACTTAACGAAGTAAGCAGCTATTTCGGAGTGCCAACACGAATAGTAACCGATCGTGGAACAGCGTTTACTTCTCAGGATTTTAGACAATATTGCAACGATAATGATATTAAACAGATTTTGAATGCTGTTCGAACTCCGCGCGCAAACGGACATGCAGAGCGTACCAACCGAACTCTACTTGGTATGTTACTTCCGTCGACGGAAGACGACAAAACCTGGGATGATCAACTTAGAGGTATACAGTGGGCACTAAACACTACAAAGAACAAAACAACTCAGCGAACTCCACAAGAACTTTTATTCAATTACAAGCCTCGAGATATTCTTCAGAATAAATTAATATTAGCTTTACATGAAGATGATGTTACGAGTAATGACGAGATGAACGAAATTCAAACTGAAGCAGTAAGTCGTATTAATCAGCAGCGAGAAAAAGCTAAACAGCGTTTTAACGAAAAACATCGGAAACCTACACAATATAACGTTGGTGATTTGGTTCTCGCCGAGAATGAGCCTGTTAGTACTGGTGGTTCTCGCAAATTGGAGCCACTATACAAAGGTCCGTTCATGGTAACCAAGGTGATTGGCCACGACAGGTATCTCGTTGAAGATATACCAGGGTCGAAACGAAAACAACGACATTATACATCAATCTATGCATCTGATAAGTTGAAGCCATGGTGTAATTTGCCGAATTTCGATGGGTTTGATAATGATGTCGGAGTCGAGGTCGACTCCTGTAATCAGGATTGGCCGACTGTAAGGTAAACCGCATAATTGCATCCCTGCAACACAAAAGAACGAGCGCACCAACAACCCAGGAAGAGTCGTCGAAAAAAAAGCAGTGTCGCGTCAGCATCGTTCGAGACTGGTCTATTTTTATTTTTCATTTTATTTTAACTTTAAAAAACGAGTAATACATTTAAGCAATTGAAATATCTAATAATAAACAATATTGTATGGAATATAATCTTTTAATAATAAATAAATCGAATCCTGACAAACTCTAAAAGATCTAGCATCTTTTACTTGTCATGTCATGTCATGTCGTGTCTTGTGTTGCTTTGTCTTGTCTTGTCTTGTCTTGTCATGTCGTGTGTTGTGTTGTTTTGTCTTGTCTTGTTGTGTATTGTCATGTCTTATATTGTCTTGTCTTGTCATGTCATGTCGTGTGTTGTGTTGTTTTGTCTTGTCTTGTTTTGTCTTGTCCTGTCCTGTTGTGTGTTGTGTTGTTTTGTCTTGTCTTGTCTTGTCCTGTCCTGACGTTTGTTGTCTTGTCTTGTCTTGTCTTGTCATGTCTTGTCTTGTCTTGTCTTGTCTTGTCTTGTCTTGTCTTGTCTTGTCTTGTCTTGTCCTGTCCTGTCTTGTCTTGTCTTGTCTTGTCATGTTTTGTCTTGTCCTGTCCTGTCTTGTCTTGTCTTGTCATGTCTTGCCTTGTCTTGTCCTGTCCTGTCTTGTCTTGTCTTGTCATGTCTTGTCTTGTCTTGTCTTGTCTTGTCTTGTCTTGTCTTGTCTTGTCTTGTCTTGTCTTGTCTTGTCTTGTCTTGTCTTGTCTTGTCTTGTCTTGTCTTGTCTTGTCTTGTCTTGTCTTGTCTTGTCTTGTCTTGTCTTGTCTTGTCTTGTCTTGTCTTGTTTTGTCTTGTCTTGTCTTGTCTTGTCTTGTCTTGTCTTGTCTTATCTTGTCATGTCTTGTCTTGTCTTGTCTTGTTTTGTCTGGTCATGTCTTGTTTTGTGTTGTCTTGTATTGTCTTGTCTTGTCTTGTCTTGTCCTGTCTTGTCTTGTCTTGTCTTGTCTTGTCCTGTCCTGTCTTGTCTTGTCTTGTCTTGTCTTGTCTTGCCCTGTCCTGACGTGTGTTGTGTTGTTTTGTCTTGTCTTGTTTTGTCTTGTCTTGTTTTGTCTTGTCTTGTATTGTCTTGTTTTCTCATGTAATGTCATGTCGTGTGTTGTGTTGTTTTGTCATGTCTTGTCTTGTCTTGTCTTGTCCTGTCCTGTCGTGTGTTGTGTTGTTTTGTCTTGTCTTGTCATGTCGTGTCATGTCATGTCGTGTCTTGTGTTGCTTTGTCTTGTCTTGTCTTGTCATGTCGTGTGTTGTGTTGTTTTGTCTTGTCTTGTTGTGTATTGTCATGCCTTATATTGTCTTGTCTTGTCTTGTGATGTCATGTCATGTCGTGTGTTGTGTTGTTTTGTCTTGTCTTGTCATGTCGTGTGTTGTGTTGTTTTGTCTTGTCTTGCTGTGTATTGTCATGTCTTATATTGTCTTGTCTTGTCTTGTCATGTCATGTCATGTCGTGTGTTGTGTTGTTTTGTCTTGTCTTGTTTTGTCTTCTCATGTCATGTCTTGTCTTGTCTTGTCCTGTCTTGTCTTGTCTTGTCTTGTCTTGTCTTGTCTTGTCTTGTCTTGTCTTGTCTTGTCTTGTCTTGTCTTGTCATGTCTTGTCTTGTCTTGTCTTGTCTTGTCTTGTCTTGTCTTGTCTTGTCTTGTCTTGTCCTGTCCTGTCTTGTCTTGTCTTGTCATGTTTTGTCTTGTCCTGTCCTGTCTTGTCTTGTCATGTCTTGTCTTGTCTTGTCCTGTCCTGTCTTGTCTTGTCTTGTCATGTCTTTTCTTGTCTTGTCTTGTCTTGTCTTGTCTTGTCTTGCATAATGTCATGTCGTGTGTTGTGTGGTTTTGTCTTGTCTTGTCATGTCATGTCATGTCGTGTCTTGGGTTGCTTTGTCTTGTCTTGTCTCGTCTTGTCATGTCGTGTGGTGTTGTTTTGTCTTGTCTTGTCGTGTATTGTCATGTCTTATATTGTCTTGTCCTGTCCTGTCTTGTCTTGTCATGTCTTGTCTTGTCTTGTCCTGTCCTGTCTTGTCTTGTCTTGTCTTGTCTTGTCTTGTCTTGTCTTGTCTTGTCTTGTCTTGTCTTGTCTTGTCTTGTCTTGTCTTGTCTTGTCTTGTCTTGTCATGTCTTGTCTTGTCTTGTCTTGTCTTGTCTTGTCTTGTCTTGTCTTGTCTTGTCTTGTCTTGTCTTGTCTTGTCTTGTCTTGTCTTGTCTTGTCTTGTCTTGTCTTGTCTTGTCTTGTCTTGTCTTGTCTTGTCTTGTCTTGTCTTGTCTTGCATAATGTCATGTCGTGTGTTGTGTGGTTTTGTCTTGTCTTGTCATGTCATGTCATGTCGTGTCTTGGGTTGCTTTGTCTTGTCTTGTCTTGTCTTGTCATGTCGTGTGGTGTTGTTTTGTCTTATCTTGTCGTGTATTGTCATGTCTTATATTGTCTTGTCATGTCTTGTCTTGTCTTGTCTTGTCTTGTCTTGTCTTGTGTTGCCTCGTCTTGTCTTGCCTTGTCTTGCCTTGTCTTGTCTTGTCTTGTCTTGTCTGGTCTTGTCTTGTCTTGTCTTGTCTTGTCCTGTCCTGTCGTGTGTTGTCTTGTCTTGTCATGTCTTGTCTTGTCTTGTCTTGTCTTGTCTTGTCTTGTGTTGCCTCGTCTTGTCTTGCCTTGTCTTGCCTTGTCTTGTCTTGTCTTGTCTTGTCTGGTCTTGTCTTGTCTTGTCTTGTCTTGTCCTGTCCTGTCGTGTGTTGTCTTGTCTTGTCATGTCTTGTCTTGTCATGTCATGTCATGTCGTGTCTTGGGTTGCTTTGTCTTGTCTTGTCTCGTCTTGTCATGTCGTGTGGTGTTGTTTTGTCTTGTCTTGTCGTGTATTGTCATGTCTTATATTGTCTTGTCCTGTCCTGTCTTGTCTTGTCATGTCTTGTCTTGTCTTGTCCTGTCCTGTCTTGTCTTGTCTTGTCTTGTCTTGTCTTGTCTTGTCTTGTCTTGTCTTGTCTTGTCTTGTCTTGTCTTGTCCTGTCCTGTCTTGTCTTGTCTTGTCTTGTCTTGTCATGTTTTGTCTTGTCCTGTCCTGTCTTGTCTTGTCATGTCTTGTCTTGTCTTGTCCTGTCCTGTCTTGTCTTGTCTTGTCATGTCTTTTCTTGTCTTGTCTTGTCTTGTCTTGTCTTGTCTTGCATAATGTCATGTCGTGTGTTGTGTGGTTTTGTCTTGTCTTGTCATGTCATGTCATGTCGTGTCTTGGGTTGCTTTGTCTTGTCTTGTCTCGTCTTGTCATGTCGTGTGGTGTTGTTTTGTCTTGTCTTGTCGTGTATTGTCATGTCTTATATTGTCTTGTCCTGTCCTGTCTTGTCTTGTCATGTCTTGTCTTGTCTTGTCCTGTCCTGTCTTGTCTTGTCTTGTCCTGTCCTGTCTTGTCTTGTCATGTCTTGTCTTGTCTTGTCCTGTCCTGTCTTGTCTTGTCTTGTCTTGTCTTGTCTTGTCTTGTCATGTCTTGTCTTGTCTTGTCTTGTCTTGTCTTGTCTTGTCTTGTCTTGTCTTGTCTTGTCTTGTCTTGTCTTGTCTTGTCTTGTCTTGTCTTGTCCTGTCTTGTCTTGTCTTGTCATGTCTTGCCTTGTCTTGTCCTGTCCTGTCTTGTCTTGTCTTGTCATGTCTTGTCTTGTCTTGTCTTGTCTTGTCTTGTCTTGTCTTGTCTTGTCATGTCTTGTCTTGTCTTGTCTTGTCTTGTCTTGTCTTGTCTTGTCTTGTCTTGTCTTGTCTTGTCTTGTCTTGTCTTGTCTTGTCTTGTCTTGTCTTGTCTTGTCTTGTCTTGTCTTGTCTTGTCTTGTCTTGTCTTGTCTTGTCTTGTCTTGTCTTGTCTTGTCTTGCATAATGTCATGTCGTGTGTTGTGTGGTTTTGTCTTGTCTTGTGTTGTTTTGTCGTGTCATGTCTTGTCTTGTCTTGTCTTGTCCTGTCCTGTCGTGTGTTGTGTTGCTTTGTCTTGTCTTGTCATGTCTTGTCTTGTCTTGCCTTGTCTTGTCTTGTCTTGTCCTGTCATGTCTTGTCTTGTCTTGTCTTGTCTTGTCTTGTCTTGTCTTGTCTTGTCTTGTCTTGTCTTGTCTTGTCTTGTCTTGTCTTGTCTTGTCTTGTCTTGTCTTGTCTTGTCTTGTCATTTCATGTCATGTCGTGTCTTGTGTTGCTTTGTCTTGTCTTGTCATGTCGTGTGTTGTGTTGTTTTGTCTTGTCTTGTTGTGTATTGGCATGTCTTATATTGTCTTGTCTTGTCTTGTCATGTCATGTCAAGTCATGTCATGTCGTGTGTTGTGTTGTTTAGTCTTGTCATGTCTTGTCTTGTTTTGTCTTGTCATGTCATGTCTTGTCTTGTCTTGTCCTGTCCTGTCTTGTCTTGTCTTGTCATGTTTTGTCTTGTCCTGTCCTGTTTTGTCTTGTCTTGTCATGTCTTGTCTTGTCTTGTCCTGTCCTGTCTTGTCTTGTCTTGTCATGTCTTGTCTTGTCTTGTCTTGTCTTGTCTTGTCTTGTCTTGTCTTGTCTTGTCTTGTCTTGTCTTGCCCTGTCCTGACGTGTGTTGTGTTGTTTTGTCTTGTCTTGTATTGTCTTGTTTTCTCAAGTAATGTCATGTCGTGTGTTGTGTTGTTTTGTCATGTCTTGTCTTGTCTTGTCTTGTCCTGTCCTGACGTGTGTTTTGTTGTTTTGTCTTGTCATGTCTTGTCTTGTCTTGTGATGTCATGTCATGTCGTGTGTTGTGTTGTTTTGTCTTGTCTTGTCATGTCGTGTGTTGTGTTGTTTTGTCTTGTCTTGTTTTGTTTTGTCATGTCTTGTCTTGTCTTGTCTTGTCTTGTTTTGTCTTGCCCTGTCCTGTTGTGTGTTGTGTTGTTTTGTCTTGTCTTGTCTTGTCCTGTCCTGACGTGTGTTGTCTTGTCTTGTCTTGTCTTGTCATGTCTTGTCTTGTCTTGTCCTGTCCTGTCTTGTCTTGTCTTGTCATGTTTTGTCTTGTCCTGTCCTGTTTTGTCTTGTCTTGTCATGTCTTGTCTTGTCTTGTCCTGTCCTGTCTTGTCTTGTCTTGTCATGTCTTGTCTTGTCTTGTCTTGTCTTGTCTTGTCTTGTCTTGTCTTGTCTTGTCTTGTCTTGTCTTGTCTTGTCTTGTCTTGTCTTGTCTTGTCTTGTCTTGTCTTGTCTTGTCTTGTCTTGTCTTGTCTTGTCTTGTAATGTCATGTCATGTCATATCGTGTATTGTGTTGTTTTGTCTTGTCTTATTTTGTCTTGTCATGTCTTATCTTGTCTTGTCTTGTCTTGTCTTGTCTTGTCTTGTCTTGTCTTGTCTTGTCTTGTCTTGTCTTGTCTTGTCTTGTCTTGTCTTGTCTTGTCTGGTCTTGTCTTGTCTTGTCTTGTCTTGTCCTGTCCTGTCGTGTGTTGTGTTGTTTTGTCTTGTCTTGTCTTGTCTTGTCTTGTCTTGTCATGTCGTGTGTTGTGTTGTTTTGTCGTGTCATGTCTTGTCTTGTCTTGTCTTGTCCTGTCCTGACGTGTGTTGTCTTGTCTTGTCTTGTCTTGTCATGTCTTGTCTTGTCTTGTCCTGTCCTGTCTTGTCTTGTCTTGTCATGTTTTGTCTTGTCCTGTCCTGTTTTGTCTTGTCTTGTCATGTCTTGTCTTGTCTTGTCCTGTCCTGTCTTGTCTTGTCTTGTCATGTCTTGTCTTGTCTTGTCTTGTCTTGTCTTGTCTTGTCTTGTCTTGTCTTGTCTTGTCTTGTCTTGTCTTGTCTTGTCTTGTCTTGTCTTGTCTTGTCTTGTCTTGTCTTGTCTTGTCTTGTCTTGTCTTGTCTTGTCTTGTCTTGTTTTGTCTTGCCCTGTCCTGTTGTGTGTTGTGTTGTTTTGTCTTGTCTTGTCTTGTCCTGTCCTGACGTGTGTTGTCTTGTCTTGTCTTGTCTTGTCATGTCTTGTCTTGTCTTGTCCTGTCCTGTCTTGTCTTGTCTTGTCATGTTTTGTCTTGTCCTGTCCTGTTTTGTCTTGTCTTGTCATGTCTTGTCTTGTCTTGTCCTGTCCTGTCTTGTCTTGTCTTGTCATGTCTTGTCTTGTCTTGTCTTGTCTTGTCTTGTCTTGTCTTGTCTTGTCTTGTCTTGTCTTGTCTTGTCTTGTCTTGTCTTGTCTTGTCTTGTCTTGTCTTGTCTTGTCTTGTCTTGTCTTGTAATGTCATGTCATGTCATATCGTGTATTGTGTTGTTTTGTCTTGTCTTATTTTGTCTTGTCATGTCTTATCTTGTCTTGTCTTGTCTTGTCTTGTCTTGTCTTGTCTTGTCTTGTCTTGTCTTGTCTTGTCTTGTCTTGTCTTGTCTTGTCTTGTCTTGTCTGGTCTTGTCTTGTCTTGTCTTGTCTTGTCCTGTCCTGTCGTGTGTTGTGTTGTTTTGTCTGGTCTTATCTTGTCTTGTCATGTCTTGTCATGTCGTGTGTTGTGTTGTTTTGTCTTGTCTTGCTGTGTATTGTCATGTCTTATATTGTCTTGTTTTGTCTTGTCTTGTGTAAGGTAAACCGCATAATTGCATCCCTGCAACACAAAAGAACGAGCGCACCAACAACCCAGGAAGAGTCGTCGAAAAAAAACAGTGTCGCGTCAGCATCGTTCGAGACTGGTCTATTTTTATTTTTCATTTTATTTTAACTTTAAAAAACGAGTAATACATTTAAGCAATTGAAATATCTAATAATAAACAATATTGTATGGAATATAATCTTTTAATAATAAATAAATCGAATCCTGACAAACTCTAAAAGATCTAGCATCTTTTAGTTCAGAAGTGAGATGCTTCTCATAGCCTCACATGTGTGTGTTATTGTTGTGATCGGTTTGAGCAGTCGCACATGCGAGTGGTCGTGCGTTTGAACATAGCAGAGCAAGTGTGGCAAGAACGTCATGTTGGTGACGGTTTGCGTTTGAAATCAAACAGAATTGTTGTTGCGATTAGCCTATCGAGCGTACGAATGGACGAGCGATTAGCGAAGCATAGAAACGAAACCGGCGGTTTGCATTTAAAAACGTAGACATAATTGTTTTGTAATTTGCCTGTTGCGCGTACGAATGGACGAGCAGTTGGCGAGGCATAAAAGCAAGAAAAACGAAGGTTTGCATTTGCGCATGTACAAACGGACAAGCGTTCGGTGAAACGAGAGAGAGAAATAAATAAAAAAACAAGTGACGGTTTGTGTTTGAATTACATTCTCGCGTACGAATGGACGAGAGTTTGCGAAACGGATACATACAGAAAGTGTAAAAACAAAAGAAGACAAACAGTGACAATTGTGTGTTGTATTGTCTAATTGTGAAAAGTAAAATCCAATAAGAATATTTGTTAATAAAAAAAAAAAAAAAAAAAAAAAACGCAAAATGAAAGTAAAAGTAGCATCTTTGAAAGTTGACGAACTGAAGGAGCAACTACGTAATAATAATTTACTAACATCGGGTTCAAAAGCGGAATTGATAATGCGATTAAATGATTTCTTAGGTAGTGATGAAATCGAAATCGAAACAGAATCTAATTTACAAAGCCAGGTAAATGATTTGCGTGAAATGATGCAGAATATGATGACGACTATGCAAAGTTTTGCTGGTCAAATGCAGCAAAGAAATAATGATACAGTGCGAGAAAATGTAAATGAAGAACGTTTAGTTACTACACCACAGAATTCAATACGAACAGAGGGACGAAGTGCCAGTGTAAAGGAAATTGCAGAGACAATTCCTGAGTTTGACCCAACTACTGATAACTCACTAACAGTGACACAATTTGTAAATAGAGTGGACAGTTCCATAAGTGCTTACGACTGGGACGAAAAGTGTTTACTCTTAGCCGTGTATGGAAAATTAAAAGGTGTTGCGCGTATGTGGTTAGACGCAGCACCAGCATTTTATTCCAATTGGCCTGATTTGGCGAAAGCATTAAAAAGCGAATTCGGTTGTGAATTGAATGAAGCGCAAGTACATTATAAAATGGCAAGTACTACACGTATGCAAAACGAAAAGATTTTAGAGTATTGTTTTAGAATGAGCGCACTAGGCCGACGGTATGGCCTGAGTGAAAGTTCAATTATAAAATACATTCGCGACGGATTGAAACACCGTGAATTGCAGACTGCAATAGCTGCATTGAAGTTTAATTCGTTAAAAGATATGCGCGAAACAATTGAAAGTTACCTTCAAAACTTAACTGTGACAAAGCAACTTAAAAATGAATATACGAGTGATCGAAGTAAAGACAGTGCAAAAGACATGCGCCGGAATACAATCGAAACAAAAGGCATAACGTGTTATAATTGTAAAGAATGCGGACATATCGCGCGGAATTGTCCAAAACCGAGGCAACCGCGTAAATGTAAAGATTGTAATAAATTCCACGGAAGTAACGAACCAGAAAATTGTGGTAAAAAAGCAGTAGCTGTGAAGAAAACACACATACACCAACCATCTAAGTTTTTCGAAAAACCAATCAGCGTAAACGGTAAGGCGTTAGTAGCTTTCGTAGATACTGGTAGTGAATGTAGTATGATACGACGATCAGCTGTAACAAATTTAAATACCAAGAAGTATCCATGCGCTGTAGAAATAATAGGCATTTGCGGTGGAAAACGTACTTCAACTGAGAGTATCAACGTGAACATGGCTGTTGATGATGTAGTTTTAATCGTCAATTTGTTTATTGTTGATGATGATATATTAACAATGGACGTGCTTTTGGGGCAAGATATTTTTAAAAACGCAGATGTTGTTGCAGAAATAAAGAACGACGACTTCGTATTTTCTACGCAGGTTACAAAGGTAGAACTTAAGCATCGAGAAACTGATTTCAGCGAAATTATTAGCAGTATTGACGATATAAATGTAAAAGCCGACTTGCAAGTGTTGTTAGCTGATAACACAGACGTTTTTGCGGAAAATCTTACTGATATTGGCTTGACTAACGCGACGGAAATGAAAATCGAATTGACAACGAATGTACCAATAGCTCAAAAACCGTACAGGGTGCCGGAGCCGAAGAAGCATTTAGTTACCGAAATGATTAGAGAACTTTTGGCATGCGATATAATTGCCACATCTAAATCCGAATACGCAAGTCCAATTATTTTAGTAAAAAGGAAAACTGGGGGTGAACGCCTTTGCGTCGACTATAGGCGACTTAATCAGCATACGATAAAAGAAGTTTATCCAACACCAAATATTGAAGAAAGGCTTAGCGAAGCCATGCGATACAAATATTTTTCAGTACTAGATTTAAACAGCGGGTACTATCAGGTACCAATAGAAGAAGGGTGTCGCAAGTATACAGCGTTTATAACAACTGAAGGTTTGTTTGAGTTTAAGAGAATGCCGTTTGGCCTCAGAAACGCGCCTGCGGTATTCCAGCGGCTAATGCAAAATATCAAAGATAGAACTCGACCTGGTGACATGATCCACTATATGGACGACATATTAGTAGGTAGCAGTAACGTCACCGAGATGTATGAAAAACTTAAACGTGTTTTTAAGGCATTGCGCGAACTTAATTTAACATTAAATATTAAAAAATGCGAGTTTATGAAGCAGACGATCGAGTTTTTAGGGCACAAACTTCATTCAGGTGGCATAAGTCCAGGTACTGTGAAAACAATTGCCGTAAATTGTTTTACAACTCCAAAATCTATAACAGATGTAAGACGTTTTCTTGGTCTTAGCGGGTATTTTCGACGCTTTGTACCAGGCTACTCGATTATAAGTGAGCCGTTACGTTTGTTGCTGCGTAGAGGTCAACAATTTCAATGGGCAGAAAAACAAGAAGAAGCATTTTTAGCATTGAAAACAGCGTTAACATCGAAGCCATTGATGACAGGATATCGTGTCGAGGCAGATCATCAGATTCATACTGATGCTAGCTCTGTTGGTACACCCGGTACTTTTACAACGAGAAGGCGGCGACTGGAAACCAGTTGCATATTACAGCAGATCTACGACAGACAGCGAGCGAAACTTTCATAGCTATGAGCTGGAAGTACTGGCGGTGGTGAGCAGCCTAGAGCGTTTTAGGTATTATGTGCAAGGGAAAGAGATCGTAGTTGTGACTGACTGTAGCGCGGTTACTACAGCAATGCACAAACGTGAGTTGATACCACGAATTGCACGTTGGTGGCTACGTATTCAAGACTTTCTTGTAAAATTGGAACACCGACCAGGTAGAAGAATGGAGCATGTCGATTTTCTCAGCAGAATGCCATATGAAAAAGGTGAAGAAATCGATACAGCGTCTCTGAAGATTGCGAAAACAACTTTAGACGTAGGTGACTGGATATACAGTATGCAGCATCAAGACAAAGATATTCGAGATATTGTAGAAAAACTCGCCAGCGGTGATAAAATTACTAATGATGAATACAAAATCGAAAACGGAAGACTTTATCGAAAACAGAAAAGTAACAAGCTATGGGTAGTACCGAAATCAATGCGATACAAAATTGTACAGAGCGTGCACGAGAAAGTTAAGCATCTTAGTACAGAAAAGACTTTAGAAGAATTAAATAAATATTTTTGGTTTCCTAGAATGCGTAATTTTGTAAAGACATTTTTGAAATCGTGCATTGAATGCGCATATAATAAACAGCGGGGTGCAAAATAGAAGGAGCGTATCATTATGACGAGATAGAACCTGTACCATTCAAGACGGTACATATCGATCATCTAGGACCTTTTCCTCGTACCAAGAAGCAGAACGAACACGTAATAGTCCTCGTTGATTCATTCACGAAATTTACAGTATTACGAGCTGTTAGAAGCACAGCGACACGACATGTATTGACATTACTTAACGAAGTAAGCAGCTATTTCGGAGTGCCAACACGAATAGTAACCGATCGTGGAACAGCGTTTACTTCTCAGGATTTTAGACAATATTGCAACGATAATGATATTAAACAGATTTTGAATGCTGTTCGAACTCCGCGCGCAAACGGACATGCAGAGCGTACCAACCGAACTCTACTTGGTATGTTACTTCCGTCGACGGAAGACGACAAAACCTGGGATGATCAACTTAGAGGTATACAGTGGGCACTAAACACTACAAAGAACAAAACAACTCAGCGAACTCCACAAGAACTTTTATTCAATTACAAGCCTCGAGATATTCTTCAGAATAAATTAATATTAGCTTTACATGAAGATGATGTTACGAGTAATGACGAGATGAACGAAATTCAAACTGAAGCAGTAAGTCGTATTAATCAGCAGCGAGAAAAAGCTAAACAGCGTTTTAACGAAAAACATCGGAAACCTACACAATATAACGTTGGTGATTTGGTTCTCGCCGAGAATGAGCCTGTTAGTACTGGTGGTTCTCGCAAATTGGAGCCACTATACAAAGGTCCGTTCATGGTAACCAAGGTGATTGGCCACGACAGGTATCTCGTTGAAGATATACCAGGGTCGAAACGAAAACAACGACATTATACATCAATCTATGCATCTGATAAGTTGAAGCCATGGTGTAATTTGCCGAATTTCGATGGGTTTGATAATGATGTCGGAGTCGAGGTCGACTCCTGTAATCAGGATTGGCCGACTGTAAGGTAAACCGCATAATTGCATCCCTGCAACACAAAAGAACGAGCGCACCAACAACCCAGGAAGAGTCGTCGAAAAAAAAGCAGTGTCGCGTCAGCATCGTTCGAGACTGGTCTATTTTTATTTTTCATTTTATTTTAACTTTAAAAAACGAGTAATACATTTAAGCAATTGAAATATCTAATAATAAACAATATTGTATGGAATATAATCTTTTAATAATAAATAAATCGAATCCTGACAAACTCTAAAAGATCTAGCATCTTTTACTTGTCATGTCATGTCATGTCGTGTCTTGTGTTGCTTTGTCTTGTCTTGTCTTGTCTTGTCATGTCGTGTGTTGTGTTGTTTTGTCTTGTCTTGTTGTGTATTGTCATGTCTTATATTGTCTTGTCTTGTCTTGTCTTGTCATGTCATGTCGTGTGTTGTGTTGTTTTGTCTTGTCTTGTTTTGTCTTGTCCTGTCCTGTTGTGTGTTGTGTTGTTTTGTCTTGTCTTGTCTTGTCCTGTCCTGACGTTTGTTGTCTTGTCTTGTCTTGTCTTGTCATGTCTTGTCTTGTCTTGTCTTGTCTTGTCTTGTCTTGTCTTGTCTTGTCTTGTCTTGTCCTGTCCTGTCTTGTCTTGTCTTGTCTTGTCATGTTTTGTCTTGTCCTGTCCTGTCTTGTCTTGTCTTGTCATGTCTTGCCTTGTCATGTCCTGTCCTGTCTTGTCTTGTCTTGTCATGTCTTGTCTTGTCTTGTCTTGTCTTGTCTTGTCTTGTCTTGTCTTGTCTTGTCTTGTCTTGTCTTGTCTTGTCTTGTCTTGTCTTGTCTTGTCTTGTCTTGTCTTGTCTTGTCTTGTTTTGTCTTGTCTTGTCTTGTCTTGTCTTGTCTTGTCTTATCTTGTCATGTCTTGTCTTGTCTTGTCTTGTTTTGTCTGGTCATGTCTTGTTTTGTGTTGTCTTGTATTGTCTTGTCTTGTCTTGTCTTGTCCTGTCTTGTCTTGTCTTGTCTTGTCTTGTCTTGTCCTGTCCTGTCTTGTCTTGTCTTGTCTTGTCTTGTCTTGCCCTGTCCTGACGTGTGTTGTGTTGTTTTGTCTTGTCTTGTTTTGTCTTGTCTTGTTTTGTCTTGTCTTGTATTGTCTTGTTTTCTCATGTAATGTCATGTCGTGTGTTGTGTTGTTTTGTCATGTCTTGTCTTGTCTTGTCTTGTCCTGTCCTGTCGTGTGTTGTGTTGTTTTGTCTTGTCTTGTCATGTCGTGTCATGTCATGTCGTGTCTTGTGTTGCTTTGTCTTGTCTTGTCTTGTCATGTCGTGTGTTGTGTTGTTTTGTCTTGTCTTGTTGTGTATTGTCATGCCTTATATTGTCTTGTCTTGTCTTGTGATGTCATGTCATGTCGTGTGTTGTGTTGTTTTGTCTTGTCTTGTCATGTCGTGTGTTGTGTTGTTTTGTCTTGTCTTGCTGTGTATTGTCATGTCTTATATTGTCTTGTCTTGTCTTGTCATGTCATGTCATGTCGTGTGTTGTGTTGTTTTGTCTTGTCTTGTTTTGTCTTCTCATGTCATGTCTTGTCTTGTCTTGTCCTGTCTTGTCTTGTCTTGTCTTGTCTTGTCTTGTCTTGTCTTGTCTTGTCTTGTCTTGTCTTGTCTTGTCATGTCTTGTCTTGTCTTGTCCTGTCTTGTCTTGTCTTGTCTTGTCTTGTCTTGTCCTGTCCTGTCTTGTCTTGTCTTGTCATGTTTTGTCTTGTCCTGTCCTGTCTTGTCTTGTCATGTCTTGTCTTGTCTTGTCCTGTCCTGTCTTGTCTTGTCTTGTCATGTCTTTTCTTGTCTTGTCTTGTCTTGTCTTGTCTTGTCTTGCATAATGTCATGTCGTGTGTTGTGTGGTTTTGTCTTGTCTTGTCTTGTCATGTCATGTCATGTCGTGTCTTGGGTTGCTTTGTCTTGTCTTGTCTCGTCTTGTCATGTCGTGTGGTGTTGTTTTGTCTTGTCTTGTCGTGTATTGTCATGTCTTATATTGTCTTGTCCTGTCCTGTCTTGTCTTGTCATGTCTTGTCTTGTCTTGTCCTGTCCTGTCTTGTCTTGTCTTGTCTTGTCTTGTCTTGTCTTGTCTTGTCTTGTCTTGTCTTGTCTTGTCTTGTCTTGTCTTGTCTTGTCTTGTCTTGTCATGTCTTGTCTTGTCTTGTCTTGTCTTGTCTTGTCTTGTCTTGTCTTGTCTTGTCTTGTCTTGTCTTGTCTTGTCTTGTCTTGTCTTGTCTTGTCTTGTCTTGTCTTGTCTTGTCTTGTCTTGCATAATGTCATGTCGTGTGTTGTGTGGTTTTGTCTTGTCTTGTCATGTCATGTCATGTCGTGTCTTGGGTTGCTTTGTCTTGTCTTGTCTTGTCTTGTCATGTCGTGTGGTGTTGTTTTGTCTTGTCTTGTCGTGTATTGTCATGTCTTATATTGTCTTGTCATGTCTTGTCTTGTCTTGTCTTGTCTTGTCTTGTCTTGTGTTGCCTCGTCTTGTCTTGCCTTGTCTTGCCTTGTCTTGTCTTGTCATGTCGTGTCTTGTCTTGTCTTGTCTTGTCTTGTCTTGTCATGTCGTGTGTTGTGTTGTTTTGTCTTGTCTTGTGTTGTTTTGTTGTGCCATGTCTTGTCTTGTCTTGTCTTGTCTTGTCTTGTCTTGTCTTGTCTTGTCTTGTCTTGTCTTGTCTTGTCTTGTCTTGTCATGTCTTGTCTTGTCGTGTCTTGTCTTGTCCTGTCCTGTCTTGTGTTGTCTTGTCATGTCTTGTCTTGTCGTGTCTTGTCCTGTCCTGTCTTGTGTTGTCTTGTCATGTTTTGTCTTGTCCTGTCCTGTCTTGTCTTGTCTTGTCATGTCGTGTCTTGTCTTGTCTTGTCTTGTCTTGTCTTGTCATGTCGTGTGTTGTGTTGTTTTGTCTTGTCTTGTGTTGTTTTGTCGTGCCATGTCTTGTCTTGTCTTGTCTTGTCTTGTCTTGTCTTGTCTTGTCTTGTCATGTCTTGTCTTGTCGTGTCTTGTCTTGTCCTGTCCTGTCATGTCTTGTCTTGTCATGTCTTGTCTTGCCGTGTCTTGTCTTGTCTTGTCTTGTCTTGTCTTGTCTTGTCATGTCTTGTCTTGTCGTGTCTTGTCATGTCTTGTCTTGTCGTGTCTTGTCTTGTCCTGTCCTGTCTTGTCTTGTCTTGTCATGTCTTGTCTTGTCGTGTCTTGTCTTGTCTTGTCATGTCTTGTCCTGTCCTGTCTTGTCTTGTCTTGTCATGTCTTGTCTTGTCTTGTCTTGTCTTGTCTTGTCTTGTCTTGTCTTGTCTTGTCTTGTCTTGTCTTGTCTTGTCATGTCTTGTCTTGTCGTGTCTTGTCTTGTCCTGTCCTGTCTTGTGTTGTCTTGTCATGTTTTGTCTTGTCCTGTCCTGTCTTGTCTTGTCTTGTCATGTCTTGTCTTGTCTTGTCTTGTCTTGTCTTGTCTTGTCTTGTCTTGTCTTGTCTTGTTTTGTCTTGTCATGTCTTGTCTTGTCTTGTCTTGTCTTGTCATGTCTTGTCTTGTCTTGTCTTGTCTTGTCTTGTCTTGTCTTGTCTTGTCATGTCTTGTCTTGTCTTGTTTTGTTTTGTCTTGTCTTGTTTTGTCTTGTCTTGTGTTGTTTTGTCCTGTCCTGACGTGTGTTGTGTTGTTTTGTCTTGTCTTGTTTTGTCTTGTCCTGTCTTGTCTTGTCTTGTGATGTCATGTCATGTCGTGTGTTGTGTTGTTTTGTCTTGTCATGTCTTGTCTTGTCTTGTCTTGTCTTGTCTTGTCTTGTCTTGTCTTGTCTTGTTTTGCCTTGTCTTGTTTTATGTTGTCTTGTCTTGTCTTGTTTTGTCATGTAATGTCATGTCGTGTGTTGTGTTGTTTTTTCTTGTCTTGTATTGCCTTGTCTTGTCTTGTCGTGTCTTGTCTTGTCTTGTCTTGTCTTGTCTTGTCTTGTCTTGTCTTGTCTTGTCTTGTCTTGTCTTGTCTTGTCTTGTCATGTCTTGTCTTGTCTTGTCTTGTCTTGTCTTGTCTTGTCTTGTCTTGTCTTGTCTTGTCTTGTCTTGTCTTGTCTTGTCTTGTCTTGTCTTGTCTTGTCTTGTCTTGTCTTGTCTTGTCTTGTCTTGTCTTGTCTTGTCTTGTCTTGTCTTGTCTTGTCTTGTCTTGTCTTGTCTTGTCTTGTCTTGTCTTGTCTTGTCTTGTCTTGTCTTGCATAATGTCATGTCGTGTGTTGTGTGGTTTTGTCTTGTCTTGTGTTGTTTTGTCGTGTCATGTCTTGTCTTGTCTTGTCTTGTCTTGTCCTGTCCTGTCGTGTGTTGTGTTGCTTTGTCTTGTCTTGTCATGTCTTGTCTTGTCTTGCCTTGTCTTGTCTTGTCTTGTCCTGTCATGTCTTGTCTTGTCTTGTCTTGTCTTGTCTTGTCTTGTCTTGTCTTGTCTTGTCTTGTCTTGTCTTGTCTTGTCTTGTCTTGTCTTGTCTTGTCTTGTCTTGTCTTGTCTTGTCTTGTCTTGTCTTGTCATGTCATGTCATGTCGTGTCTTGTGTTGCTTTGTCTTGTCTTGTCATGTCGTGTGTTGTGTTGTTTTGTCTTGTCTTGTTGTGTATTGGCATGTCTTATATTGTCTTGTCTTGTCTTGTCATGTCATGTCAAGTCATGTCATGTCGTGTGTTGTGTTGTTTAGTCTTGTCATGTCTTGTCTTGTTTTGTCTTGTCATGTCATGTCTTGTCTTGTCTTGTCTTGTCTTGTCTTGTCTTGTCTTGTCTTGTCTTGTCTTGTCTTGTCTTTTCTTGTCTTGTCTTGTCTTGTCTTGTCTTGTTTTGTTTTGTCTTGTCTTGTTTTGTCTTGTCTTGTCTTGTCTTATCTTGTCTTGTTTTGTCATGTAATGCCATGTCGTGTGTTGTGTTGTTTTGTCTTGTCTTGTCATCTCCTTGTCTTGTCTTGTCATGTCGTGTGTTGTGTTGTTTTGTCTTGTCATGTCTTATATTGTCTTGTCTTGTCTTGTCTTGTGATGTCATGTCGTGTGTTGTGTTGTTTTGTCTTGTTTTGTCATGTAATGTCATGTCGTGTAATGTCATGTCGTATGTTGTGTTGTTTTGTCTTGTCTTGTCTTCTCCTTGTCTTGTCTTGTCATGTCGTGTGTAGTGTTGTTTTGTCTTGTCTTGTCTTCTCCTTGTCTTGTCTTGTCTTGTCATGTCGTATGTTGTGTTGTTTTGTCTTGTCTTGCTTTGTCTTGTCATGTCTTATCTTGTCTTGTCATGTCTTGTCTTGTCTTGTCTTGTCTTGTCTTGCCTTGTCTTGTCTTGTCTTATCTTGTCTTGTCTTGTCTTGTCTTGTCTTATCTTTTCCTGTCCTGTCTTGTCTTATCTTGTCTTGTCTTGTCTTGTCTTGTCTTGTCTTGTCGTGTCATGTGTTGTCTTGTCTTGTCCTGTCCTGTCGTGTGTTGTGTTGTTTTGTCTTGTCTTGTCATGTCATGTCATGTCGTGTCTTGTGTTGCTTTGTCTTGTCTTGTCTTGTCATGTCGTGTGGTGTTGTTTTGTCTTGTCTTGTCGTGTATTGTCATGTCTTATATTGTCTTGTCATGTCTTGTCTTGTCTTGTCTTGTCTTGTCTTGTGTTGCCTCGTCTTGTCTTGCCTTGTCTTGCCTTGTCTTGTCTTGTCATGTCGTGTCTTGTCTTGTCTCGTCTTGTCTTGTCTTGTCTTGTCTTGTCATGTCGTGTGTTGTGTTGTTTTATCTTGTCTTGTGTTGTTTTGTCGTGCCATGTCTTGTCTTGTCCTGTCCTGTCGTGTGTTGTGTTGTTTTGTCTTGTCTTGTCTTGTCTTGTCTTGTCTAGTTTTGTCTTGTCTTGTCTTGTCTTGTTTTATGTTGTCTTGTTTTGTCATGTAATGTCATGTCGTGTGTTGTGTTGTTTTGTCTTGTCTTGTGTTGTTTTGTCGTGTCATGTCTTGTCTTGTCTTGTCTTGTCCTGTCCTGTCGTGTGTTGTGTTGTTTTGTCTTGTCTTGTCATGTCGTGTGGTGTTGTTTTGTCTTGTCTTGTTGTGTATTGTCATGTCTTATATTGTCTTGTCTTGTCATGTCATGTCATGTCGTGTGTTGTGTTGTTTTGTCTTGTCTTGTCTTGTCATGTCGTGCGGTGTTGTTTTGTCTTGTCTTGTTGTGTATTGTCATGTCTTATATTGTCTTGTCTTGTCTTGTCTTGTCATGTCATGTCATGTCGTGTGTTGTGTTGTTTTGTCTTGTCTTGTCTTGTCTTGTCTTGCCTTATCTTGCCTTGTCTTGTCTTGTCTTGTCTTGTCTTGTCTTGTCTTGTCTTGTCTTGTCTTGTCATGTCTTGTCTTGTTTTGTCTTGTCTTGTATTTTCTTGTTTTCTCATGTAATGTCATGTCGTGTATTGTGTTGTTTTGTCTTGTCTTGTGTTGTTTTGTCGTGTCATGCCTTGTCTTGTCTTTTCTTGTCCTGTCCTGTCGTGTGTTGTGTTGTTTTGTCTTGTCTTGTCATGTCATGTCATGTCGTGTCTTGTGTTGCTTTGTCTTGTCTTGTCTTGTCTTGTCTTGTCATGTCATGTCGTGTGTTGTGTTGTTTTGTCTTGTCTTGTTGTGTATTGTCTTGTCTTATATTGTCTTGTCTTGTCTTGTCTTGTCATGTCATGTCATGTCGTGTGTTGTGTTGTTTTGTCTTGTCTTGTCTTGTCTTGTATTGTCTTGTCTAGTCTTGTCTTGTCTTGTCTTGTCATGTCGTGTGTTGTGTTGTTTTGTCTTGTCTTGTGTTGTTTTGTCGTGTCATGTCTTGTCTTGTCTTGTCCTGTCCTGTCGTGTGTTGTGTTGTTTTGTCTTGTCTTGTCTTGTCTAGTTTTGTCTTGTCTTGTCTTGTTTTATGTTGTCTTGTTTTGTCATGTAATGTCATGTCGTGTGTTGTGTTGTTTTGTCTTGTCTTGTGTTGTTTTGTCGTGTCATGTCTTGTCTTGTCTTGTCTTGTCTTGTCTTGTCTTGTCCTGTCCTGTAGTGTGTTGTGTTGTTTTGTCTTGTCTTGTCATGTCATGTCATGTCGTGTCTTGTGTTGCTTTGTCTTGTCCTTTCTTCTCCTTGTCTTGTGTTGTTTTGTCCTGTCCTGACGTGTGTTTTGTTGTTTTGTCTTGTCATGTCTTGTCTTGTCTTGTGATGTCATGTCATGTCGTGTGTTGTGTTGTTTTGTCTTGTCTTGTGTTGTTTTGTCGTGTCATGCCTTGTCTTGTCTTGTCTTGTCCTGTCCTGTCGTGTGTTGTGTTGTTTTGTCTTGTCTTGTCATGTCATGTCATGTCGTGTCTTGTGTTGCTTTGTCTTGTCTTGTCTTGTCTTGTCTTGTCATGTCGTGTGTTGTGTTGTTTTGTCTTGTCTTGTTGTGTATTGTCATGTCTTATATTGTCTTGTCTTGTCTTGTCCTGTCCTGTCGTGTGTTGTGTTGTTTTGTCTTGTCTTGTCATGTCATGTCATGTCGTGTCTTGTGTTGCTTTGTCTTGTCTTTTCTTCTCCTTGTCTTGTGTTGTTTTGTCCTGTCCTGACGTGTGTTTTGTTGTTTTGTCTTGTCATGTCTTGTCTTGTCTTGTGATGTCATGTCATGTCGTGTGTTGTGTTGTTTTGTCTTGTCTTGTCATGTCGTGTGTTGTGTTGTTTTGTCTTGTCTTGCTGTGTATTGTCATGTCTTATATTGTCTTGTCTTGTTTTGTCTTCTCATGTCATGTCTTGTCTTGTGTTGTTTTGTCTTGTCTTGTTTTGTCTTCTCATGTCATGTCTTGTCTTGTCTTGTCTTGTCTTGTCTTGTTTTGCCTTGTCATGTCTTGTCTTGTCTTGTCTTGTCTTGTCTTGTCATGTCGTGTGTTGTGTTGTTTTGTCTTGTCTTGTGTTGTTTTGTCGTGCCATGTCTTGTCTTGTCCTGTCCTGTCGTGTGTTGTGTTGTTTTGTCTTGTCTTGTCTTGTCTTGTCTTGTCTTGTCTAGTTTTGTCTTGTCTTGTCTTGTCTTGTTTTATGTTGTCTTGTTTTGTCACGTAATGTCATGTCGTGTGTTGTGTTGTTTTGTCTTGTCTTGTGTTGTTTTGTCTTGTCATGTCTTGTCTTGTCTTGTCTTGTCTTGTCTTGTCTTGTCTTGTCTTGTCTTGTCTTGTCTTGTCTTGTCTTGTCTTGTCTTGTCTTGTCTTGTCTTGTCTTGTCTTGTCTTGTCTTGTCTTGTCTTGTCTTGTCATGTCTTGTCTTGTCTTGTCTTGTCTTGTCTTGTCTTGTCTTGTCTTGTCCTGTCCTGACGTGTGTTGTGTTGTTTTGTCTTGTCTTGTTTTGTCTTGTCTTGTGTTGTTTTGTCCTGTCCTGACGTGTGTTGTGTTGTTTTGTCTTGTCTTGTTTTGTCTTGTCTTGTCTTGTCTTGTCTTGTCTTGTCTTGTCTTGTCTTGTCTTGTCTTGTCTTGTCTTGTCTTGTCTTGTCTTGTCTTGTCTTGTCTTGTCTTGTCTTGTCTTGTCTTGTCTTGTCTTGTCTTGTCTTGTCTTGTCTTGTCTTGTCTTGTCTTGTCTTGTCTTGTCTTGTCTTGTCTTGTCTTGTCTTGTCATGTCTTGTATTGTCTTGTCTTATATTGTCATGTCTTGTCTTGTCTTGTCTTGTCTTGTCTTGTCTTGTCATGTCTTGTCTTGTCTTGTTTTGTCTTGTCTTGTCTTGTCTTGTTTTGTCTTGTCATGTCTTGTCTTGTCATGTCTTGTCTTGTCTTGTCTTGACTTGTGTTGTTTTGTCTTGTCTTGTTTTGTCTTGTCCTGTCTTGTCTTGTCTTGTGATGTCTTGTCATGTCATGTCTTGTCTTGTCTTGTTTTGTCTTGTCTTGTCTTGTCTTGTTTTGTCTTGTCATGTCTTGTCTTGTCATGTCTTGTCTTGTCTTGTCTTGACTTGTGTTGTTTTGTCTTGTCTTGTTTTGTCTTGTCCTGTCTTGTCTTGTCTTGTGATGTCATGTCATGTCGTGTGTTGTGTTGTTTTGTCTTGTCATGTCTTGTCTTGTCTTGTCTTGTCTTGTCTTGTCTTGTCTTGTCATGTCTTGTCTTGTCTTGTCTTGTCTTGTCTTGTCTTGTCTTGTCTTGTCTTGTCTTGTCTTGTCTTGTCCTGTCCTGACGTGTGTTGTGTTGTTTTGTCTTGTCTTGTTTTGTCTTGTCTTGTGTTGTTTTGTCCTGTCCTGACGTGTGTTGTGTTGTTTTGTCTTGTCTTGTTTTGTCTTGTCCTGTCTTGTCTTGTCTTGTGATGTCATGTCATGTCGTGTGTTGTGTTGTTTTGTCTTGTCATGTCTTGTCTTGTCTTGTCTTGTCTTGTCTTGTCTTGTCTTGTCTTGTCTTGTCTTGTCTTGTCTTGTCTTGTATTGTCTTGTCTTGTCTTGTCTTGTCTTGTCTTGTCTTGTCTTGTCTTGTCTTGTCTTGTCTTGTCTTGTCTTGTCTTGTCTTGTCTTGTCTTGTCTTGTTTTGTCTTGTCTTGTTTTATGTTGTCTTGTCTTGTCTTGTTTTGTCATGTAATATCATGTCGTGTGTTGTGTTGTTTTTTCTTGTCTTGTATTGTCTTGTCTTGTCTTGTCGTGTCTTGTCTTGTCTTGTCTTGTTTTGTCTTGTCTTGTCTTGTCTTGTCTTGCCTTATCTTGCCTTGTCTTGTCTTGTCTTGTCTTGTCTTGTCTTGTCTTGTCTTGCCATGTCTTGTCTTGTCTTGTTTTGTCTTGTCTTGTATTTTCTTGTTTTCTCATGTAATGTCATGTCGTGTGTTGTGTTGTTTTGTCTTGTCTTGTGTTGTTTTGTCGTGTCATGCCTTGTCTTGTCTTGTCTTGTCCTGTCCTGTCGTGTGTTGTGTTGTTTTGTCTTGTCTTGTCATGTCATGTCATGTCGTGTCTTGTGTTGCTTTGTCTTGTCTTGTCTTGTCTTGCCTTGTCATGTCGTGTGTTGTGTTGTTTTGTCTTGTCTTGTTGTGTATTGTCATGTCTTATATTGTCTTGTCTTGTCTTGTCTTGTCGTGTCATGTGTTGTCTTGTCTTGTCCTGTCCTGTCGTGTGTTGTGTTGTTTTGTCTTGTCTTGTCATGTCATGTCATGTCGTGTCTTGTGTTGCTTTGTCTTGTCTTGTCTTGTCATGTCGTGTGGTGTTGTTTTGTCTTGTCTTGTCGTGTATTGTCATGTCTTATATTGTCTTGTCATGTCTTGTCTTGTCTTGTCTTGTCTTGTCTTGTCTTGTCTTGTGTTGCCTCGTCTTGTCTTGCCTTGTCTTGCCTTGTCTTGTCTTGTCATGTCGTGTCTTGTCTTGTCTTGTCTTGTCTTGTCTTGTCTTGTCTTGTCATGTCGTGTGTTGTGTTGTTTTGTCTTGTCTTGTGTTGTTTTGTCGTGCCATGTCTTGTCTTGTCCTGTCCTGTCGTGTGTTGTGTTGTTTTGTCTTGTCTTGTCTAGTTTTGTCTTGTCTTGTCTTGTCTTGTTTTATGTTGTCTTGTTTTGTCATGTAATGTCATGTCGTGTGTTGTGTTGTTTTGTCTTGTCTTGTGTTGTTTTGTCGTGTCATGTCTTGTCTTGTCTTGTCTTGTCCTGTCCTGTCGTGTGTTGTGTTGTTTTGTCTTGTCTTGTCATGTCGTGTGGTGTTGTTTTGTCTTGTCTTGTTGTGTATTGTCATGTCTTATATTGTCTTGTCTTGTCATGTCATGTCATGTCGTGTGTTGTGTTGTTTTGTCTTGTCTTGTCTTGTCATGTCGTGCGGTGTTGTTTTGTCTTGTCTTGTTGTGTATTGTCATGTCTTATATTGTCTTGTCTTGTCTTGTCTTGTCTTGTCATGTCATGTCATGTCGTGTGTTGTGTTGTTTTGTCTTGTCTTGTCTTGTCTTGTCTTGCCTTATCTTGCCTTGTCTTGTCTTGTCTTGTCTTGTCTTGTCTTGTCTTGTCTTGTCTTGTCATGTCTTGTCTTGTTTTGTCTTGTCTTGTATTTTCTTGTTTTCTCATGTAATGTCATGTCGTGTATTGTGTTGTTTTGTCTTGTCTTGTGTTGTTTTGTCGTGTCATGCCTTGTCTTGTCTTTTCTTGTCCTGTCCTGTCGTGTGTTGTGTTGTTTTGTCTTGTCTTGTCATGTCATGTCATGTCGTGTCTTGTGTTGCTTTGTCTTGTCTTGTCTTGTCTTGTCTTGTCATGTCGTGTGTTGTGTTGTTTTGTCTTGTCTTGTTGTGTATTGTCATGTCTTATATTGTCTTGTCTTGTCTTGTCTTGTCATGTCATGTCATGTCGTGTGTTGTGTTGTTTTGTCTTGTCTTGTCTTGTCTTGTATTGTCTTGTCTAGTCTTGTCTTGTCTTGTCTTGTCATGTCGTGTGTTGCGTTGTTTTGTCTTGTCTTGTGTTGTTTTGTCGTGTCATGTCTTGTCTTGTCTTGTCCTGTCCTGTCGTGTGTTGTGCTGTTTTGTCTTGTCTTGTCTTGTCTAGTTTTGTCTTGTCTTGTCTTGTTTTATGTTGTCTTGTTTTGTCATGTAATGTCATGTCGTGTGTTGTGTTGTTTTGTCTTGTCTTGTGTTGTTTTGTCGTGTCATGTCTTGTCTTGTCTTGTCTTGTCTTGTCCTGTCCTGTAGTGTGTTGTGTTGTTTTGTCTTGTCTTGTCATGTCATGTCATGTCGTGTCTTGTGTTGCTTTGTCTTGTCCTTTCTTCTCCTTGTCTTGTGTTGTTTTGTCCTGTCCTGACGTGTGTTTTGTTGTTTTGTCTTGTCATGTCTTGTCTTGTCTTGTGATGTCATGTCATGTCGTGTGTTGTGTTGTTTTGTCTTGCCTTGTGTTGTTTTGTCGTGTCATGCCTTGTCTTGTCTTGTCTTGTCCTGTCCTGTCGTGTGTTGTGTTGTTTTGTCTTGTCTTGTCATGTCATGTCATGTCGTGTCTTGTGTTGCTTTGTCTTGTCTTGTCTTGTCTTGTCTTGTCATGTCGTGTGTTGTGTTGTTTTGTCTTGTCTTGTTGTGTATTGTCATGTCTTATATTGTCTTGTCTTGTCTTGTCCTGTCCTGTCGTGTGTTGTGTTGTTTTGTCTTGTCTTGTCATGTCATGTCATGTCGTGTCTTGTGTTGCTTTGTCTTGTCTTTTCTTCTCCTTGTCTTGTGTTGTTTTGTCCTGTCCTGACGTGTGTTTTGTTGTTTTGTCTTGTCATGTCTTGTCTTGTCTTGTGATGTCATGTCATGTCGTGTGTTGTGTTGTTTTGTCGTGTCATGCCTTGTCTTGTCTTGTCTTGTCCTGTCCTGTCGTGTGTTGTGTTGTTTTGTCTTGTCTTGTCATGTCATGTCATGTCGTGTCTTGTGTTGCTTTGTCTTGTCTTGTCTTGTCTTGTCTTGTCATGTCGTGTGTTGTGTTGTTTTGTCTTGCCTTGTTGTGTATTGTCATGTCTTATATTGTCTTGTCTTGTCTTGTCTTGTCATGTCATGTCATGTCGTGTGTTGTGTTGTTTTGTCTTGTCTTGTCTTGTCTTGTCTTGTCTTGTCTTGTATTGTCTAGTCTTGTCTTGTCTTGTCTTGTCATGTCGTGTGTTGTGTTGTTTTGTCTTGTCTTGTGTTGTTTTGTCGTGTCATGTCTTGTCTTGTCTTGTCCTGTCCTGTCGTGTGTTGTGTTGTTTTTTCTTGTCTTGTCTTGTCTAGTTTTGTCTTGTCTTGTCTTGTTTTATGTTGTCTTGTTTTGTCATGTAATGTCATGTCGTGTGTTGTGTTGTTTTTTCTTGTCTTGTGTTGTTTTGTCGTGTCATGTCTTGTCTTGTCTTGTCTTGTCTTGTCCTGTCCTGTAGTGTGTTGTGTTGTTTTGTCTTGTCTTGTCATGTCATGTCATGTCGCGTCTTGTGTTGCTTTGTCTTGTCTTTTCTTCTCCTTGTCTTGTGTTGTTTTGTCCTGTCCTGACGTGTGTTTTGTTGTTTTGTCTTGTCATGTCTTGTCTTGTCTTGTGATGTCATGTCATGTCGTGTGTTGTGTTGTTTTGTCTTGTCTTGTGTTGTTTTGTCGTGTCATGCCTTGTCTTGTCTTGTCTTGTCCTGTCCTGTCGTGTGTTGTGTTGTTTTGTCTTGTCTTGTCATGTCATGTCATGTCGTGTCTTGTGTTGCTTTGTCTTGTCTTTTCTTCTCCTTGTCTTGTGTTGTTTTGTCCTGTCCTGACGTGTGTTTTGTTGTTTTGTCTTGTCATGTCTTGTCTTGTCTTGTGATGTCATGTCATGTCGTGTGTTGTGTTGTTTTGTCTTGTCTTGTCATGTCGTGTGTCTTGCTGTGTATTGTCATGTCTTATATTGCCTTGTCTTGTCTTGTCATGTCATGTCATGTCGTGTGTTGTGTTGTTTTGTCTTGTCTTGTTTTGTCTTCTCATGTCATGTCTTGTCTTGTCTTGTCTTGTCATGTCTTGTCTTGTCTTGTCATGTCATGTCATGTCGTGTGTTGTGTTGTTTTATGTTGTCTTGTTTTGTCATGTAATGTCATGTCGTGTGTTGTGTTGTTTTGTCTTGTCTTGTGTTGTTTTGTCGTGTCATGTCTTGTCTTGTCTTGTCTTGTCCTGTCCTGTCGTGTGTTGTGTTGTTTTGTCTTGTCTTGTCATGTCGTGTGGTGTTGTTTTGTCTTGTCTTGTTGTGTATTGTCATGTCTTATATTGTCTTGTCTTGTCATGTCATGTCATGTCGTGTGTTGTGTTGTTTTGTCTTGTCTTGTCTTGTCATGTCGTGCGGTGTTGTTTTGTCTTGTCTTGTTGTGTATTGTCATGTCTTATATTGTCTTGTCTTGTCTTGTCTTGTCTTGTCATGTCATGTCATGTCGTGTGTTGTGTTGTTTTGTCTTGTCTTGTCTTGTCTTGTCTTGCCTTATCTTGCCTTGTCTTGTCTTGTCTTGTCTTGTCTTGTCTTGTCTTGTCTTGTCTTGTCATGTCTTGTCTTGTTTTGTCTTGTCTTGTATTTTCTTGTTTTCTCATGTAATGTCATGTCGTGTATTGTGTTGTTTTGTCTTGTCTTGTGTTGTTTTGTCGTGTCATGCCTTGTCTTGTCTTTTCTTGTCCTGTCCTGTCGTGTGTTGTGTTGTTTTGTCTTGTCTTGTCATGTCATGTCATGTCGTGTCTTGTGTTGCTTTGTCTTGTCTTGTCTTGTCTTGTCTTGTCATGTCGTGTGTTGTGTTGTTTTGTCTTGTCTTGTTGTGTATTGTCATGTCTTATATTGTCTTGTCTTGTCTTGTCTTGTCATGTCATGTCATGTCGTGTGTTGTGTTGTTTTGTCTTGTCTTGTCTTGTCTTGTATTGTCTTGTCTAGTCTTGTCTTGTCTTGTCTTGTCATGTCGTGTGTTGCGTTGTTTTGTCTTGTCTTGTGTTGTTTTGTCGTGTCATGTCTTGTCTTGTCTTGTCCTGTCCTGTCGTGTGTTGTGCTGTTTTGTCTTGTCTTGTCTTGTCTAGTTTTGTCTTGTCTTGTCTTGTTTTATGTTGTCTTGTTTTGTCATGTAATGTCATGTCGTGTGTTGTGTTGTTTTGTCTTGTCTTGTGTTGTTTTGTCGTGTCATGTCTTGTCTTGTCTTGTCTTGTCTTGTCCTGTCCTGTAGTGTGTTGTGTTGTTTTGTCTTGTCTTGTCATGTCATGTCATGTCGTGTCTTGTGTTGCTTTGTCTTGTCCTTTCTTCTCCTTGTCTTGTGTTGTTTTGTCCTGTCCTGACGTGTGTTTTGTTGTTTTGTCTTGTCATGTCTTGTCTTGTCTTGTGATGTCATGTCATGTCGTGTGTTGTGTTGTTTTGTCTTGCCTTGTGTTGTTTTGTCGTGTCATGCCTTGTCTTGTCTTGTCTTGTCCTGTCCTGTCGTGTGTTGTGTTGTTTTGTCTTGTCTTGTCATGTCATGTCATGTCGTGTCTTGTGTTGCTTTGTCTTGTCTTGTCTTGTCTTGTCTTGTCATGTCGTGTGTTGTGTTGTTTTGTCTTGTCTTGTTGTGTATTGTCATGTCTTATATTGTCTTGTCTTGTCTTGTCCTGTCCTGTCGTGTGTTGTGTTGTTTTGTCTTGTCTTGTCATGTCATGTCATGTCGTGTCTTGTGTTGCTTTGTCTTGTCTTTTCTTCTCCTTGTCTTGTGTTGTTTTGTCCTGTCCTGACGTGTGTTTTGTTGTTTTGTCTTGTCATGTCTTGTCTTGTCTTGTGATGTCATGTCATGTCGTGTGTTGTGTTGTTTTGTCGTGTCATGCCTTGTCTTGTCTTGTCTTGTCCTGTCGTGTGTTGTGTTGTTTTGTCTTGTCTTGTCATGTCATGTCATGTCGTGTCTTGTGTTGCTTTGTCTTGTCTTGTCTTGTCTTGTCTTGTCATGTCGTGTGTTGTGTTGTTTTGTCTTGCCTTGTTGTGTATTGTCATGTCTTATATTGTCTTGTCTTGTCTTGTCTTGTCATGTCATGTCATGTCGTGTGTTGTGTTGTTTTGTCTTGTCTTGTCTTGTCTTGTCTTGTCTTGTCTTGTATTGTCTAGTCTTGTCTTGTCTTGTCTTGTCATGTCGTGTGTTGTGTTGTTTTGTCTTGTCTTGTGTTGTTTTGTCGTGTCATGTCTTGTCTTGTCTTGTCCTGTCCTGTCGTGTGTTGTGTTGTTTTTTCTTGTCTTGTCTTGTCTAGTTTTGTCTTGTCTTGTCTTGTTTTATGTTGTCTTGTTTTGTCATGTAATGTCATGTCGTGTGTTGTGTTGTTTTTTCTTGTCTTGTGTTGTTTTGTCGTGTCATGTCTTGTCTTGTCTTGTCTTGTCTTGTCCTGTCCTGTAGTGTGTTGTGTTGTTTTGTCTTGTCTTGTCATGTCATGTCATGTCGCGTCTTGTGTTGCTTTGTCTTGTCTTTTCTTCTCCTTGTCTTGTGTTGTTTTGTCCTGTCCTGACGTGTGTTTTGTTGTTTTGTCTTGTCATGTCTTGTCTTGTCTTGTGATGTCATGTCATGTCGTGTGTTGTGTTGTTTTGTCTTGTCTTGTGTTGTTTTGTCGTGTCATGCCTTGTCTTGTCTTGTCTTGTCCTGTCCTGTCGTGTGTTGTGTTGTTTTGTCTTGTCTTGTCATGTCATGTCATGTCGTGTCTTGTGTTGCTTTGTCTTGTCTTTTCTTCTCCTTGTCTTGTGTTGTTTTGTCCTGTCCTGACGTGTGTTTTGTTGTTTTGTCTTGTCATGTCTTGTCTTGTCTTGTGATGTCATGTCATGTCGTGTGTTGTGTTGTTTTGTCTTGTCTTGTCATGTCGTGTGTCTTGCTGTGTATTGTCATGTCTTATATTGCCTTGTCTTGTCTTGTCATGTCATGTCATGTCGTGTGTTGTGTTGTTTTGTCTTGTCTTGTTTTGTCTTCTCATGTCATGTCTTGTCTTGTCTTGTCTTGTCTTGTTTTGTCTTGTCATGTCTTGTCTTGTCTTGTCTTGTCATGTCTTGTCTTGTCTTGTCTTGTCTTGTCTTGTCTTGTGTTGTCTTGTCTTGTCTTGTCTTGTCTTGTCTTGTCTTGTCTTGTCTTGTCTTGTCTTGTCTTGTCTTGTCTTGTCTTGTCTTGTCTTGTCTTGTCTTGTCTTGTCTTGTCTTGTCTTGTCTTGTCTTGTCTTGTCTTGTCTTGTCTTGTCTTGTCTTGTCTTGTCTTGTCTTGTCTTGTCTTGTCTTGTCTTGTCTTGTCTTGTCTTGTCTTGTCTTGTCTTGTCTTGTCTTGTCATGTCTTGTCTTGTCTTGTCTTGTCTTGTCCTGTCCTGTCTTGTGTTGTCTTGTCATGTTTTGTCTTGTCCTGTCCTGTCTTGTCTTGTCTTGTCTTGTCATGTCTTGTCTTGTCTTGTCTTGTCATGTCGTGTGTTGTGTTGTTTTGTCTTGTCTTGTTGTGTATTGTCATGTCTTATATTGTCTTGTCTTGTCTTGTCTTGTCTTGTCATGTCATGTCATGTCGTGTGTTGTGTTGTTTTGTCTTGTCTTGTCTTGTCTTGTCTTGTCTTGTCTTGTCGTGTCTAGTCTTGTCTTGTCTTGTCTTGTCATGTCATGTCGTGTCTTGTGTTGCTTTGTCTTGTCTTGTCTTGTCTTGTCTTGTCATGTCGTGTGTTGTGTTGTTTTGTCTTGTCTTGCTTTGTCTTGTCATGTCTTGTCTTGTCTTGTCTTGTCTTGTCTTGTCTTGTCTTGTCTTGTCTTGTCTTGTCTTGTCTTGTCTTGTCTTGTCTTGTCTTGTCTTGTCTTGTCTTGTCTTGTCTTGTCTTGTCTTGTCTTGTCTTGTCTTGTCTTGTCTTGTCTTGTCTTGTCTTGTCTTGTCTTGTCTTGTCTTGTCTTGTCTTGTCTTGTCTTGTCTTGTCTTGTCTTGTCTTGTCTTGTCTTGTCATGTCGTGTGTTGTGTTGTTTTGTCTTGTCTTGTTGTGTATTGTCATGTCTTATATTGTCTTGTCTTGTCTTGTCTTGTCATGTCATGTCGTGTGTTGTGTTGTTTTGTCTTGTCTTGTTTTGTCTTGTCTTGTTTTGTCTTGTCCTGTCCTGTTGTGTGTTGTGTTGTTTTGTCTTGTCTTGTCTTGTCCTGTCCTGACGTTTGTTGTCTTGTCTTGTCTTGTCTTGTCATGTCTTGTCTTGTCTTGTCTTGTCTTGTCTTGTCTTGTCTTGTCTTGTCTTGTCTTGTCTTGTCTTGTCCTGTCCTGTCTTGTCTTGTCTTGTCTTGTCATGTTTTGTCTTGTCCTGTCCTGTCTTGTCTTGTCTTGTCATGCCTTGCCTTGTCTTGTCCTGTCCTGTCTTGTCTTGTCTTGTCATGTCTTGTCTTGTCTTGTCTTGTCTTGTCTTGTCTTGTCTTGTCTTGTCTTGTCTTGTCTTGTCTTGTCTTGTCTTGTCTTGTCTTGTCTTGTCTTGTTTTGTCTTGTCTTGTCTTGTCTTGTCTTGTCTTGTCTTGTCTTGTCTTATCTTGTCATGTCTTGTCTTGTCTTGTCTTGTCTTGTTTTGTCTGGTCATGTCTTGTTTTGTCTTGTCTTGTATTGTCTTGTCTTGTCTTGTCTTGTCCTGTCTTGTCTTGTCTTGTCTTGTCTTGTCCTGTCCTGTCTTGTCTTGTCTTGTCTTGTCTTGTCTTGCCCTATCCTGACGTGTGTTGTGTTGTTTTGTCTTGTCTTGTTTTGTCTTGTCTTGTTTTGTCTTGTCGTGTATTGTCTTGTTTTCTCATGTAATGTCATGTCGTGTGTTGTGTTGTTTTGTCATGCCTTGTCTTGTCTTGTCTTGTCCTGTCCTGTCGTGTGTTGTGTTGTTTTGTCTTGTCTTGTCATGTCGTGTCATGTCATGTCGTGTCTTGTGTTGCTTTGTCTTGTCTTGTCTTGTCATGTCGTGTGTTGTGTTGTTTTGTCTTGTCTTGTTGTGTATTGTCATGCCTTATATTGTCTTGTCTTGTCTTGTGATGTCATGTCATGTCGTGTGTTGTGTTGTTTTGTCTTGTCTTGCTGTGTATTGTCATGTCTTATATTGTCTTGTCTTGTCTTGTCATGTCATGTCATGTCGTGTGTTGTGTTGTTTTGTCTTGTCTTGTTTTGTCTTCTCATGTCATGTCTTGTCTTGTCTTGTCCTGTCTTGTCTTGTCTTGTCTTGTCTTGTCTTGTCTTGTCTTGTCTTGTCTTGTCTTGTCATGTCTTGTCTTGTCTTGTCTTGTCTTGTCTTGTCTTGTCTTGTCTTGTCCTGTCCTGTCTTGTCTTGTCTTGTCATGTTTTGTCTTGTCCTGTCCTGTCTTGTCTTGTCATGTCTTGTCTTGTCTTGTCCTGTCCTGTCTTGTCTTGTCATGTCTTTTCTTGTCTTGTCTTGTCTTGTCTTGTCTTGTCTTGCATAATGTCATGTCGTGTCTTGGGTTGCTTTGTCTTGTCTTGTCTCGTCTTGTCATGTCGTGTGGTGTTGTTTTGTCTTGTCTTGTCGTGTATTGTCATGTCTTATATTGTCTTGTCCTGTCCTGTCCTGTCTTGTCTTGTCATGTCTTGTCTTGTCCTGTCCTGTCTTGTCTTGTCTTGTCTTGTCTTGTCTTGTCTTGTCTTGTCTTGTCTTGTCTTGTCTTGTCTTGTCTTGTCTTGTCTTGTCTTGTCTTGTCATGTCTTGTCATGTCTTGTCTTGTCTTGTCTTGTCTTGTCTTGTCTTGTCTTGTCTTGTCTTGTCTTGTCTTGTCTTGTCTTGTCTTGTCTTGTCTTGTCTTGTCTTGTCTTGTCTTGTCTTGTCTTGTCTTGTCTTGTCTTGTCTTGTCTTGTCTTGTCTTGCCTTGTCTTGTCTTGTCTTGTCTTGTCTTGTCTTGTCTTGTCTTGTCTTGTCTTGTCTTGTCTTGCATAATGTCATGTCGTGTGTTGTGTGGTTTTGTCTTGTCTTGTCATGTCATGTCATGTCGTGTCTTGGGTTGCTTTGTCTTGTCTTGTCTTGTCTTGTCATGTCGTGTGGTGTTGTTTTGTCTTGTCTTGTCGTGTATTGTCATGTCTTATATTGTCTTGTCATGTCTTGTCTTGTCTTGTCTTGTCTTGTCTTGTCTTGTCTTGTCTTGTGTTGCCTCGTCTTGTCTTGCCTTGTCTTGTCTTGTCATGTCGTGTCTTGTCTTGTCTTGTCTTGTCTTGTCATGTCGTGTGTTGTGTTGTTTTGTCTTGTCTTGTGTTGTTTTGTTGTGCCATGTCTTGTCTTGTCTTGTCTTGTCTTGTCTTGTCTTGTCTTGTCTTGTCTTGTCTTGTCTTGTCTTGTCTTGTCTTGTCTTGTCTTGTCTTGTCTTGTCTTGTCTTGTCTTGTCTTGTCTTGTCTTGTCTTGTCTTGTCTTGTCTTGTCTTGTCTTGTCTTGTCTTGTCTTGTCTTGTCTTGTCTTGTCTTGTCATGTCTTGTCTTGTCGTGTCTTGTCTTGTCCTGTCCTGTCTTGTGTTGTCTTGTCATGTCTTGTCTTGTCGTGTCTTGTCTTGTCCTGTCCTGTCTTGTGTTGTCTTGTCATGTTTTGTCTTGTCCTGTCCTGTCTTGTCTTGTCTTGTCATGTCGTGTCTTGTCTTGTCTTGTCTTGTCTTGTCTTGTCTTGTCTTGTCTTGTCATGTCGTGTGTTGTGTTGTTTTGTCTTGTCTTGTGTTGTTTTGTCGTGCCATGTCTTGTCTTGTCTTGTCTTGTCTTGTCTTGTCTTGTCTTGTCTTGTCTTGTCTTGTCTTGTCATGTCTTGTCTTGTCGTGTCTTGTCTTGTCCTGTCCTGTCTTGTCTTGTCTTGTCATGTCTTGTCTTGCCGTGTCTTGTCTTGTCTTGTCTTGTCTTGTCTTGTCTTGTCATGTCTTGTCTTGTCGTGTCTTGTCATGTCTTGTCTTGTCGTGTCTTGTCTTGTCCTGTCCTGTCTTGTCTTGAATTGTCATGTCTTGTCTTGTCGTGTCTTGTCTTGTCTTGTCATGTCTTGTCCTGTCCTGTCTTGTCTTGTCTTGTCATGTCTTGTCTTGTCTTTTCTTGTCTTGTCTTGTCTTGTCTTGTCTTGTCTTGTCTTGTCTTGTCTTGTCTTGTCTTGTCTTGTCTTGTCTTGTCTTGTCTTGTCATGTCTTGTCTTGTCGTGTCTTGTCTTGTCCTGTCCTGCCTTGTTTTGTCTTGTCATGTTTTGTCTTGTCCTGTCCTGTCTTGTCTTGTCTTGTCATGTCTTGTCTTGTCTTGTCTTGTCTTGTCTTGTCTTGTCTTGTCTTGTTTTGTCTTGTCATGTCTTGTCTTGTCTTGTCTTGTCTTGTCATGTCTTGTCTTGTCTTGTCTTGTCTTGTCTTGTCTTGTCTTGTCTTGTCTTGTCATGTCTTGTCTTGTTTTGTTTTGTTTTGTCTTGTCTTGTTTTGTCTTGTCTTGTGTTGTTTTGTCCTGTCCTGACGTGTGTTGTGTTGTTTTGTCTTGTCTTGTTTTGTCTTGTCCTGTCTTGTCTTGTCTTGTGATGTCATGTCATGTCGTGTGTTGTGTTGTTTTGTCTTGTCATGTCTTGTCTTGTCTTGTCTTGTCTTGTCTTGTCTTGTCTTGTCTTGTCTTGTTTTGTCTTGTCTTGTTTTATGTTGTCTTGTCTTGTCTTGTTTTGTCATGTAATGTCATGTCGTGTGTTGTGTTGTTTTTTCTTGTCTTGTATTGCCTTGTCTTGTCTTGCCGTGTCTTGTCTTGTCTTGTCTTGTCTTGTCTTGTCTTGTCTTGTCTTGTCATGTCTTGTCTTGTCGTGTCTTGTCATGTCTTGTCTTGTCGTGTCTTGTCTTGTCCTGTCCTGTCTTGTCTTGTCTTGTCATGTCTTGTCTTGTCGTGTCTTGTCTTGTCTTGTCATGTCTTGTCCTGTCCTGTCTTGTCTTGTCTTGTCATGTCTTGTCTTGTCTTTTCTTGTCTTGTCTTGTCTTGTCTTGTCTTGTCTTGTCTTGTCTTATCTTGTCTTGTCTTGTCTTGTCATGTCTTGTCTTGTCGTGTCTTGTCTTGTCCTGTCCTGCCTTGTGTTGTCTTGTCATGTTTTGTCTTGTCCTGTCCTGTCTTGTCTTGTCTTGTCATGTCTTGTCTTGTCTTGTCTTGTCTTGTCTTGTCTTGTCTTGTCTTGTCTTGTTTTGTCTTGTCATGTCTTGTCTTGTCTTGTCTTGTCTTGTCATGTCTTGTCTTGTCTTGTCTTGTCTTGTCTTGTCTTGTCTTGTCATGTCTTGTCTTGTCTTGTTTTGTTTTGTCTTGTCTTGTTTTGTCTTGTCTTGTGTTGTTTTGTCCTGTCCTGACGTGTGTTGTGTTGTTTTGTCTTGTCTTGTTTTGTCTTGTCTTGTCTTGTCTTGTGATGTCATGTCATGTCGTGTGTTGTGTTGTTTTGTCTTGTCATGTCTTGTCTTGTCTTGTCTTGTCTTGTCTTGTCTTGTCTTGTCTTGTCTTGTCTTGTTTTGTCTTGTCTTGTTTTATGTTGTCTTGTCTTGTCTTGTTTTGTCATGTAATGTCATGTCGTGTGTTGTGTTGTTTTTTCTTGTCTTGTATTGCCTTGTCTTGTCTTGTCGTGTCTTGTCTTGTCTTGTCTTGTCTTGTCTTGTCTTGTCTTGTCTTGTCTTGTCTTGTCTTGTCTTGTCTTGTCTTGTCTTGTCTTGTCTTGTCTTGTCATGTCTTGTCTTGTCTTGTCTTGTCTTGTCTTGTCTTGTCTTGTCTTGTCTTGTCTTGTCTTGTCTTGTCTTGTCTTGTCTTGTCTTGTCTTGTCTTGTCTTGTCTTGTCTTGTCTTGCATAATGTCATGTCGTGTGTTGTGTGGTTTTGTCTTGTCTTGTGTTGTTTTGTCGTGTCATGTCTTGTCTTGTCTTGTCTTGTCTTGTCCTGTCCTGTCGTGTGTTGTGTTGCTTTGTCTTGTCTTGTCATGTCTTGTCTTGTCTTGCCTTGTCTTGTCTTGTCTTGTCCTGTCATGTCTTGTCTTGTCTTGTCTTGTCTTGTCATGTCATGTCATGTCGTGTCTTGTGTTGCTTTGTCTTGTCTTGTCATGTCGTGTGTTGTGTTGTTTTGTCTTGTCTTGTTGTGTATTGGCATGTCTTATATTGTCTTGTCTTGTCTTGTCATGTCATGTTAAGTCATGTCATGTCGTGTGTTGTGTTGTTTAGTCTTGTCATGTCTTGTCTTGTCTTGTCTTGTTTTGTCTTGTCATGTCTTGTCTTGTCTTGTCTTGTCTTGTCTTGTCTTGTCTTGTCTTGTCTTTTCTTGTCTTGTCTTGTCTTGTCTTGTCTTGTTTTGTTTTGTCTTGTCTTGTTTTGTCTTGTCTTGTCTTGTCTTATCTTGTCTTGTTTTGTCATGTAATGCCATGTCGTGTGTTGTGTTGTTTTGTCTTGTCTTGTCATCTCCTTGTCTTGTCTTGTCATGTCGTGTGTTGTGTTGTTTTGTCTTGTCATGTCTTATATTGTCTTGTCTTGTCTTGTCTTGTGATGTCATGTCGTGTGTTGTGTTGTTTTGTCTTGTTTTGTCATGTAATGTCATGTCGTGTAATGTCATGTCGTATGTTGTGTTGTTTTGTCTTGTCTTGTCTTCTCCTTGTCTTGTCTTGTCATGTCGTGTGTAGTGTTGTTTTGTCTTGTCTTGTCTTCTCCTTGTCTTGTCTTGTCTTGTCATGTCGTATGTTGTGTTGTTTTGTCTTGTCTTGCTTTGTCTTGTCATGTCTTATCTTGTCTTGTCATGTCTTGTCTTGTCTTGTCTTGTCTTGTCTTGCCTTGTCTTGTCTTGTCTTATCTTGTCTTGTCTTGTCTTGTCTTGTCTTATCTTGTCCTGTCCTGTCTTGTCTTATCTTGTCTTGTCTTGTCTTGTCTTGTCTTGTCTTGTCGTGTCATGTGTTGTCTTGTCTTGTCCTGTCCTGTCGTGTGTTGTGTTGTTTTGTCTTGTCTTGTCATGTCATGTCATGTCGTGTCTTGTGTTGCTTTGTCTTGTCTTGTCTTGTCTTGTCATGTCGTGTGGTGTTGTTTTGTCTTGTCTTGTCGTGTATTGTCATGTCTTATATTGTCTTGTCATGTCTTGTCTTGTCTTGTCTTGTCTTGTCTTGTGTTGCCTCGTCTTGTCTTGCCTTGTCTTGCCTTTTCTTGTCTTGTCATGTCGTGTCTTGTCTTGTCTTGTCTTGTCTTGTCTTGTCATGTCGTGTGTTGTGTTGTTTTGTCTTGTCTTGTGTTGTTTTGTCGTGCCATGTCTTGTCTTGTCCTGTCCTGTCGTGTGTTGTGTTGTTTTGTCTTGTCTTGTCTTGTCTTGTCTTGTCTTGTCTAGTTTTGTCTTGTCTTGTCTTGTCTTGTTTTATGTTGTCTTGTTTTGTCATGTAATGTCATGTCGTGTGTTGTGTTGTTTTGTCTTGTCTTGTGTTGTTTTGTCGTGTCATGTCTTGTCTTGTCTTGTCTTGTCTTGTCTTGTCCTGTCCTGTCGTGTGTTGTGTTGTTTTGTCTTGTCTTGTCATGTCGTGTGGTGTTGTTTTGTCTTGTCTTGTTGTGTATTGTCATGTCTTATATTGTCTTGTCTTGTCATGTCATGTCATGTCGTGTGTTGTGTTGTTTTGTCTTGTCTTGTCTTGTCATGTCGTGCGGTGTTGTTTTGTCTTGTCTTGTTGTGTATTGTCATGTCTTATATTGTCTTGTCTTGTCTTGTCTTGTCATGTCATGTCATGTCGTGTGTTGTGTTGTTTTGTCTTGTCTTGTCTTGTCTTGTCTTGCCTTATCTTGTCTTGTCTTGTCTTGCCTTATCTTGCCTTGTCTTGTCTTGTCTTGTCTTGTCTTGTCTTGTCTTGTCTTGTCTTGTCATGTCTTGTCTTGTTTTGTCTTGTCTTGTATTTTCTTGTTTTCTCATGTAATGTCATGTCGTGTGTTGTGTTGTTTTGTCTTGTCTTGTGTTGTTTTGTCGTGTCATGCCTTGTCTTGTCTTGTCTTGTCCTGTCCTGTCGTGTGTTGTGTTGTTTTGTCTTGTCTTGTCATGTCATGTCATGTCGTGTCTTGTGTTGCTTTGTCTTGTCTTGTCTTGTCTTGTCTTGTCATGTCGTGTGTTGTGTTGTTTTGTCTTGTCTTGTTGTGTATTGTCATGTCTTATATTGTCTTGTCTTGTCTTGTCCTGTCCTGTCGTGTGTTGTGTTGTTTTGTCTTGTCTTGTCATGTCATGTCATGTCGTGTCTTGTGTTGCTTTGTCTTGTCTTTTCTTCTCCTTGTCTTGTGTTGTTTTGTCCTGTCCTGACGTGTGTTTTGTTGTTTTGTCTTGTCATGTCTTGTCTTGTCTTGTGATGTCATGTCATGTCGTGTGTTGTGTTGTTTTGTCTTGTCTTGTCATGTCGTGTGTTGTGTTGTTTTGTCTTGTCTTGCTGTGTATTGTCATGTCTTATATTGTCTTGTCTTGTTTTGTCTTCTCATGTCATGTCTTGTCTTGTGTTGTTTTGTCTTGTCTTGTTTTGTCTTCTCATGTCATGTCTTGTCTTGTCTTGTCTTGTCTTGTCTTGTCTTGTCTTGTCTTGTCTTGTCTTGTCTTGTCTTGTCTTGTCTTGTCTTGTCTTGTCTTGTCTTGTCTTGTCTTGTCTTGTCTTGTCTTGTCTTGTCTTGTCTTGTCTTGTCTTGTCTTGTCTTGTCTTGTCCTGTCTTGTCTTGTCTTGTCTTGTCTTGTCTTGTCTTGTCTTGTCTTGTCTTGTCTTGTCTTGTCTTGTCTTGTCTTGTCTTGTCTTGTCTTGTCTTGTCTTGTCTTGTCTTGTCTTGTCTTGTCTTGTCTTGTCTTGTCTTGTCTTGTCTTGTCTTGTCTTGTCTTGTCTTGTCTTGTCTTGTCATGTCTTGTCTTGTCTTGTCTTGTCTTGTCCTGTCCTGGCTTGTGTTGTCTTGTCATGTTTTGTCTTGTCCTGTCCTGTCTTGTCTTGTCTTGTCATGTCTTGTCTTGTTTTGTCTTGTCATGTCGTGTGTTGTGTTGTTTTGTCTTGTCTTGTTGTGTATTGTCATGTCTTATATTGTCTTGTCTTGTCTTGTCATGTCATGTCATGTCGTGTGTTGTGTTGTTTTGTCTTGTCTTGTCTTGTCTTGTCTTGTCATGTCTTGTCTTGTCTTGTCTTGTCATGTCATGTCATGTCATGTCATGTCGTGTGTTGTTTTGTCTTGTCTTGTTTTGTCTTGTCATGTCTTATCTTGTCTTGTCATGTCATGTCATGTCATGTGTTGTGTTGTGTTGTTTTGTCTTGTCTTGTCTTGTCTTGTCATGTCTTGTCTTGTCTTGTCTTGTCTTGTCTTGTCTTGTCTTGTCTTGTCTTGTCTTGTCTTGTCTTGTCTTGTCTTGTCCTGTCCTGACGTGTGTTGTGTTGTTTTGTCTTGTCTTGTTTTGTCTTGTCTTGTGTTGTTTTGTCCTGTCCTGACGTGTGTTGTGTTGTTTTGTCTTGTCTTGTTTTGTCTTGTCCTGTCTTGTCTTGTCTTGTGATGTCATGTCATGTCGTGTGTTGTGTTGTTTTGTCTTGTCATGTCATGTCTTGTCTTGTCTTGTCTTGTCTTGTCTTGTCTTGTCTTGTCTTGTCTTGTCTTGTCTTGTCTTGTCTTGTCTTGTCTTGTCTAGTCTTGTCTTGTCTTGTCTTGTCATGTCATGTCGTGTCTTGTGTTGCTTTGTCTTGTCTTGTCATGTCGTGTGTTGTGTTGTTTTGTCTTGTCTTGTTTTGTCTTGTCATGACTTGTCTTGTCTTGTCTTGTCTTGTCTTGTCTTGTCTTGTCTTGTCTTGTCTTGTCTTGTCTTGTCTTGTCTTGTCTTGTCTTGTCTTGTCTTGTCTTGTCTTGTCTTGTCTTGTCTTGTCTTGTCTTGTCTTGTCTTGTCTTGTCTTGTCTTGTCTTGTCTTGTCTTGTCTTGTCTTATCTTGTCTTGTCTTGTCTTGTCTTGTCTTGTCTTATCTTGTCTTGTCTTGTCTTGTCTTGTCTTGTCTTGTCTTGTCTTGTCTTGTCTTGTCTTGTCTTGTCTTGTCTTGTCTTGTCTTGTCTTGTCTTGTCTTGTCTTGTCTTGTCTTGTCTTGTCTTGTCTTGTCTTGTCTTGTCTTGTCTTGTCTTGTCTTGTCTTGTCTTGTCTTGTCTTGTCTTGTCTTGTCTTGTCTTGTCTTGTCTTGTCTTGTCTTGTCTTGTCTTGTCTTGTCTTGTCTTGTCCTGTCCTGTCTTGTGTTGTCTTGTCATGTTTTGTCTTGTCCTGTCCTGTCTTGTCTTGTCTTGTCATGTCTTGTCTTGTCTTGTCTTGTCTTGTCTTGTCTTGTTTTGTCATGTCTTGTCTTGTCTTGTCTTGTCATGCCATGTCTTGTCTTGTCTTGTCTTGTCTTGTCTTGTCTTGTCTTGTCTTGTCTTGTCTTGTCTTGTCTTGTCTTGTCATGTCTTGTCTTGTCTTGTTTTGTCTTGTCTTGTCTTGTCTTGTTTTGTCTTGTCATGTCTTGTCTTGTCTTGTCTTGTCATGTCATGTCATGTCATGTCATGTCGTGTGTTGTTTTGTCTTGTCTTGTTTTGTCTTGTCATGTCTTATCTTGTCTTGTCATGTCATGTCATGTCATGTGTTGTGTTGTGTTGTTTTGTCTTGTCTTGTCTTGTCTTGTCATGTCTTGTCTTGTCTTGTCTTGTCTTGTCTTGTCTTGTCTTGTCTTGTCTTGTCTTGTCTTGTCTTGTCTTGTCTTGTCCTGTCCTGACGTGTGTTGTGTTGTTTTGTCTTGTCTTGTTTTGTCTTGTCTTGTGTTGTTTTGTCCTGTCCTGACGTGTGTTGTGTTGTTTTGTCTTGTCTTGTTTTGTCTTGTCCTGTCTTGTCTTGTCTTGTGATGTCATGTCATGTCGTGTGTTGTGTTGTTTTGTCTTGTCATGTCATGTCTTGTCTTGTCTTGTCTTGTCTTGTCTTGTCTTGTCTTGTCTTGTCTTGTCTTGTCTTGTCTTGTCTTGTCTTGTCTTGTCTTGTCTTGTCTTGTCTTGTCTTGTCTTGTTTTGTCTTGTCTTGTTTTATGTTGTCTTGTCTTGTCTTGTTTTGTCATGTAATGTCATGTCGTGTGTTGTGTTGTTTTTTCTTGTCTTGTATTGTCTTGTCTTGTCTTGTCGTGTCTTGTCTTGTCTTGTCTTGTTTTGTCTTGTCTTGTCTTGTCTTGTCTTGCCTTATCTTGCCTTGTCTTGTCTTGTCTTGTCTTGTCTTGTCTTGTCTTGTCTTGTCTTGTCATGTTTTGTCTTGTCTTGTTTTGTCTTGTCTTGTATTTTCTTGTTTTCTCATGTAATGTCATGTCGTGTGTTGTGTTGTTTTGTCTTGTCTTGTGTTGTTTTGTCGTGTCATGCCTTGTCTTGTCTTGTCTTGTCCTGTCCTGTCGTGTGTTGTGTTGTTTTGTCTTGTCTTGTCATGTCATGTCATGTCGTGTCTTGTGTTGCTTTGTCTTGTCTTGTCTTGTCTTGTCTTGCCTTGTCATGTCGTGTGTTGTGTTGTTTTGTCTTGTCTTGTTGTGTATTGTCATGTCTTATATTGTCTTGTCTTGTCTTGTCTTGTCATGTCATGTCATGTCGTGTGTTGTGTTGTTTTGTCTTGTCTTGTCTTGTCTTGTCTTGTCTTGTCTAGTCTTGTCTTGTCTTGTCTTGTCATGTCGTGTGTTGTGTTGTTTTGTCTTGTCTTTGTCTTGTCTTGTCTTGTCATGTCTTGTCTTGTTTTGTCTTGTCATGTCGTGTGTTGTGTTGTTTTGTCTTGTCTTGTCTTGTCTTGTCTTGTATTGTCTTGTCTAGTCTTGTCTTGTCTTGTCTTGTCATGTCGTGTGTTGTGTTGTTTTGTCTTGTCTTGTGTTGTTTTGTCGTGTCATGTCTTGTCTTGTCTTGTCCTGTCCTGTCGTGTATTGTGTTGTTTTTTCTTGTCTTGTCTTGTCTAGTTTTGTCTTGTCTTGTCTCGTTTTATGTTGTCTTGTTTTGTCATGTAATGTCATGTCGTGTGTTGTGTTGTTTTTTCTTGTCTTGTGTTGTTTTGTCGTGTCATGTCTTGCCTTGTCTTGTCTTGTCTTGTCTTGTCTTGTCTTGTCTTGTCTTGTCTTGTCTTGTCTTGTCTTGTCTTGTCTTGTCTTGTCTTGTCTTGTCTTGTCTTGTCTTGTCTTGTCTTGTCTTGTCTTGTCTTGTCTTGTCTTGTCTTGTCTTGTCTTGTCTTGTCTTGTCTTGTCTTGTCTTGTCTTGTCTTGTCATGTCTTGTCTTGTCTTGTCTTGTCTTGTCCTGTCCTGGCTTGTGTTGTCTTGTCATGTTTTGTCTTGTCCTGTCCTGTCTTGTCTTGTCTTGTCATGTCTTGTCTTGTCTTGTCTTGTCTTGTCTTGTCATGTCGTGTGTTGTGTTGTTTTGTCTTGTCTTGTTGTGTATTGTCATGTCTTATATTGTCTTGTCTTGTCTTGTCATGTCATGTCATGTCGTGTGTTGTGTTGTTTTGTCTTGTCTTGTCTTGTCTTGTCTTGTCTTGTCTAGTCTTGTCTTGTCTTGTCTTGTCATGTCATGTCGTGTCTTGTGTTGCTTTGTCTTGTCTTGTCATGTCGTGTGTTGTGTTGTTTTGTCTTGTCATGTCTTGTCTTGTCTTGTCTTGTCTTGTCTTGTCTTGTTTTGTCATGTCTTGTCTTGTCTTGTCTTGTCTTGTCATGCCATGTCTTGTCTTGTCTTGTCTTGTCTTGTCTTGTCTTGTCTTGTCTTGTCTTGTCTTGTCATGTCTTGTCTTGTCTTGTTTTGTCTTGTCTTGTCTTGTCTTGTTTTGTCTTGTCATGTCTTGTCTTGTCTTGTCTTGTCATGTCATGTCATGTCATGTCATGTCGTGTGTTGTTTTGTCTTGTCTTGTTTTGTCTTGTCATGTCTTATCTTGTCTTGTCATGTCATGTCATGTCATGTGTTGTATTGTGTTGTTTTGTCTTGTCTTGTCTTGTCTTGTCATGTCTTGTCTTGTCTTGTCTTGTCTTGTCTTGTCTTGTCTTGTCTTGTCTTGTCTTGTCTTGTCTTGTCTTGTCTTGTCTTGTCTTGTCTTGTCTTGTCTTGTCTTGTCTTGTCTTGTCTTGTCTTGTCTTGTCCTGTCCTGACGTGTGTTGTGTTGTTTTGTCTTGTCTTGTTTTGTCTTGTCTTGTGTTGTTTTGTCCTGTCCTGACGTGTGTTGTGTTGTTTTGTCTTGTCTTGTTTTGTCTTGTCCTGTCTTGTCTTGTCTTGTGATGTCATGTCATGTCGTGTGTTGTGTTGTTTTGTCTTGTCATGTCATGTCTTGTCTTGTCTTGTCTTGTCTTGTCTTGTCTTGTCTTGTCTTGTCTTGTCTTGTCTTGTCTTGTCTTGTCTTGTCTTGTCTTGTCTTGTCTTGTCTTGTCTTGTCTTGTCTTGTCTTGTCTTGTCTTGTCTTGTCTTGTCTTGTCTTGTCTTGTCTTGTCTTGTCTTGTCTTGTCTTGTCTTGTCTTGTCTTGTCTTGTCTTGTCTTGTCTTGTCTTGTCTTGTCTTGTCTTGTCTTGTCTTGTCTTGTCTTGTTTTGTCTTGTCTTGTTTTATGTTGTCTTGTCTTGTCTTGTTTTGTCATGTAATGTCATGTCGTGTGTTGTGTTGTTTTTTCTTGTCTTGTATTGTCTTGTCTTGTCTTGTCGTGTCTTGTCTTGTCTTGTCTTGTTTTGTCTTGTCTTGTCTTGTCTTGTCTTGCCTTATCTTGCCTTGTCTTGTCTTGTCTTGTCTTGTCTTGTCTTGTCTTGTCTTGTCTTGTCATGTTTTGTCTTGTCTTGTTTTGTCTTGTCTTGTATTTTCTTGTTTTCTCATGTAATGTCATGTCGTGTGTTGTGTTGTTTTGTCTTGTCTTGTGTTGTTTTGTCGTGTCATGCCTTGTCTTGTCTTGTCTTGTCCTGTCCTGTCGTGTGTTGTGTTGTTTTGTCTTGTCTTGTCATGTCATGTCATGTCGTGTCTTGTGTTGCTTTGTCTTGTCTTGTCTTGTCTTGCCTTGTCATGTCGTGTGTTGTGTTGTTTTGTCTTGTCTTGTTGTGTATTGTCATGTCTTATATTGTCTTGTCTTGTCTTGTCTTGTCATGTCATGTCATGTCGTGTGTTGTGTTGTTTTGTCTTGTCTTGTCTTGTCTTGTCTTGTCTTGTCTAGTCTTGTCTTGTCTTGTCTTGTCATGTCGTGTGTTGTGTTGTTTTGTCTTGTCTTTGTCTTGTCTTGTCTTGTCATGTCTTGTCTTGTTTTGTCTTGTCTTGTATTTTCTTGTTTTCTCATGTAATGTCATGTCGTGTGTTGTGTTGTTTTGTCTTGTCTTGTGTTGTTTTGTCGTGTCATGCCTTGTCTTGTCTTGTCTTGTCCTGTCCTGTCGTGTGTTGTGTTGTTTTGTCTTGTCTTGTCATGTCATGTCATGTCGTGTCTTGTGTTGCTTTGTCTTGTCTTGTCTTGTCTTGTCTTGTCATGTCGTGTGTTGTGTTGTTTTGTCTTGCCTTGTTGTGTATTGTCATGTCTTATATTGTCTTGTCTTGTCTTGTCTTGTCATGTCATGTCATGTCGTGTGTTGTGTTGTTTTGTCTTGTCTTGTCTTGTCTTGTCTTGTATTGTCTTGTCTAGTCTTGTCTTGTCTTGTCTTGTCATGTCGTGTGTTGTGTTGTTTTGTCTTGTCTTGTGTTGTTTTGTCGTGTCATGTCTTGTCTTGTCTTGTCCTGTCCTGTCGTGTATTGTGTTGTTTTTTCTTGTCTTGTCTTGTCTAGTTTTGTCTTGTCTTGTCTTGTTTTATGTTGTCTTGTTTTGTCATGTAATGTCATGTCGTGTGTTGTGTTGTTTTTTCTTGTCTTGTGTTGTTTTGTCGTGTCATGTCTTGTCTTGTCTTGTCTTGTCTTGTCCTGTCCTGTAGTGTGTTGTGTTGTTTTGTCTTGTCTTGTCATGTCATGTCATGTCGTGTCTTGTGTTGCTTTGTCTTGTCTTTTCTTCTCCTTGTCTTGTGTTGTTTTGTCCTGTCCTGACGTGTGTTTTGTTGTTTTGTCTTGTCATGTCTTGTCTTGTCTTGTGATGTCATGTCATGTCGTGTGTTGTGTTGTTTTGTCTTGTCTTGTGTTGTTTTGTCGTGTCATGCCTTGTCTTGTCTTGTCTTGTCCTGTCCTGTCGTGTGTTGTGTTGTTTTGTCTTGTCTTGTCATGTCATGTCATGTCGTGTCTTGTGTTGCTTTGTCTTGTCTTTTCTTCTCCTTGTCTTGTGTTGTTTTGTCCTGTCCTGACGTGTGTTTTGTTGTTTTGTCGTGTCATGTCTTGTCTTGTCTTGTTTTGTCTTGTCTTGTTTTATGTTGTCTTGTCTTGTCTTGTTTTGTCATGTAATGTCATGTCGTGTGTTGTGTTGTTTTTTCTTGTCTTGTATTGTCTTGTCTTGTCTTGTCGTGTCTTGTCTTGTCTTGTCTTGTTTTGTCTTGTCTTGTCTTGTCTTGTCTTGCCTTATCTTGCCTTGTCTTGTCTTGTCTTGTCTTGTCTTGTCTTGTCTTGTCTTGTCTTGTCATGTTTTGTCTTGTCTTGTTTTGTCTTGTCTTGTATTTTCTTGTTTTCTCATGTAATGTCATGTCGTGTGTTGTGTTGTTTTGTCTTGTCTTGTGTTGTTTTGTCGTGTCATGCCTTGTCTTGTCTTGTCTTGTCCTGTCCTGTCGTGTGTTGTGTTGTTTTGTCTTGTCTTGTCATGTCATGTCATGTCGTGTCTTGTGTTGCTTTGTCTTGTCTTGTCTTGTCTTGCCTTGTCATGTCGTGTGTTGTGTTGTTTTGTCTTGTCTTGTTGTGTATTGTCATGTCTTATATTGTCTTGTCTTGTCTTGTCTTGTCATGTCATGTCATGTCGTGTGTTGTGTTGTTTTGTCTTGTCTTGTCTTGTCTTGTCTTGTCTTGTCTAGTCTTGTCTTGTCTTGTCTTGTCATGTCGTGTGTTGTGTTGTTTTGTCTTGTCTTTGTCTTGTCTTGTCTTGTCATGTCTTGTCTTGTTTTGTCTTGTCTTGTATTTTCTTGTTTTCTCATGTAATGTCATGTCGTGTGTTGTGTTGTTTTGTCTTGTCTTGTGTTGTTTTGTCGTGTCATGCCTTGTCTTGTCTTGTCTTGTCCTGTCCTGTCGTGTGTTGTGTTGTTTTGTCTTGTCTTGTCATGTCATGTCATGTCGTGTCTTGTGTTGCTTTGTCTTGTCTTGTCTTGTCTTGTCTTGTCATGTCGTGTGTTGTGTTGTTTTGTCTTGCCTTGTTGTGTATTGTCATGTCTTATATTGTCTTGTCTTGTCTTGTCTTGTCATGTCATGTCATGTCGTGTGTTGTGTTGTTTTGTCTTGTCTTGTCTTGTCTTGTCTTGTATTGTCTTGTCTAGTCTTGTCTTGTCTTGTCTTGTCATGTCGTGTGTTGTGTTGTTTTGTCTTGTCTTGTGTTGTTTTGTCGTGTCATGTCTTGTCTTGTCTTGTCCTGTCCTGTCGTGTATTGTGTTGTTTTTTCTTGTCTTGTCTTGTCTAGTTTTGTCTTGTCTTGTCTTGTTTTATGTTGTCTTGTTTTGTCATGTAATGTCATGTCGTGTGTTGTGTTGTTTTTTCTTGTCTTGTGTTGTTTTGTCGTGTCATGTCTTGTCTTGTCTTGTCTTGTCTTGTCCTGTCCTGTAGTGTGTTGTGTTGTTTTGTCTTGTCTTGTCATGTCATGTCATGTCGTGTCTTGTGTTGCTTTGTCTTGTCTTTTCTTCTCCTTGTCTTGTGTTGTTTTGTCCTGTCCTGACGTGTGTTTTGTTGTTTTGTCTTGTCATGTCTTGTCTTGTCTTGTGATGTCATGTCATGTCGTGTGTTGTGTTGTTTTGTCTTGTCTTGTGTTGTTTTGTCGTGTCATGCCTTGTCTTGTCTTGTCTTGTCCTGTCCTGTCGTGTGTTGTGTTGTTTTGTCTTGTCTTGTCATGTCATGTCATGTCGTGTCTTGTGTTGCTTTGTCTTGTCTTTTCTTCTCCTTGTCTTGTGTTGTTTTGTCCTGTCCTGACGTGTGTTTTGTTGTTTTGTCGTGTCATGTCTTGTCTTGTCTTGTCTTGTCTTGTCCTGTCCTGTAGTGTGTTGTGTTGTTTTGTCTTGTCTTGTCATGTCATGTCATGTCGTGTCTTGTGTTGCTTTGTCTTGTCTTTTCTTCTCCTTGTCTTGTGTTGTTTTGTCCTGTCCTGACGTGTGTTTTGTTGTTTTGTCTTGTCATGTCTTGTCTTGTCTTGTGATGTCATGTCATGTCGTGTGTTGTGTTGTTTTGTCTTGTCTTGTGTTGTTTTGTCGTGTCATGTCTTGTCTTGTCTTGTCTTGTCTTGTCATGTCGTGTGTTGTGTTGTTTTGTCTTGCCTTGTTGTGTATTGTCATGTCTTATATTGTCTTGTCTTGTCTTGTCTTGTCATGTCATGTCATGTCGTGTGTTGTGTTGTTTTGTCTTGTCTTGTCTTGTCTTGTCTTGTATTGTCTTGTCTAGTCTTGTCTTGTCTTGTCTTGTCATGTCGTGTGTTGTGTTGTTTTGTCTTGTCTTGTGTTGTTTTGTCGTGTCATGTCTTGTCTTGTCTTGTCCTGTCCTGTCGTGTATTGTGTTGTTTTTTCTTGTCTTGTGTTGTTTTGTCGTGTCATGTCTTGTCTTGTCTTGTCTTGTCTTGTCCTGTCCTGTAGTGTGTTGTGTTGTTTTGTCTTGTCTTGTCATGTCATGTCATGTCGTGTCTTGTGTTGCTTTGTCTTGTCTTTTCTTCTCCTTGTCTTGTGTTGTTTTGTCCTGTCCTGACGTGTGTTTTGTTGTTTTGTCTTGTCTTGTCTAGTTTTGTCTTGTCTTGTCTTGTTTTATGTTGTCTTGTTTTGTCATGTAATGTCATGTCGTGTGTTGTGTTGTTTTTTCTTGTCTTGTGTTGTTTTGTCGTGTCATGTCTTGTCTTGTCTTGTCTTGTCTTGTCCTGTCCTGTAGTGTGTTGTGTTGTTTTGTCTTGTCTTGTCATGTCATGTCATGTCGTGTCTTGTGTTGCTTTGTCTTGTCTTTTCTTCTCCTTGTCTTGTGTTGTTTTGTCCTGTCCTGACGTGTGTTTTGTTGTTTTGTCTTGTCTTGTCTTGTCTTGTCTTGTCTTGTCTTGTCTTGTCTTGTCTTGTCTTGTCTTGTCTTGTCTTGTCTTGTCTTGTCTTGTCTTGTCTTGTCTTGTCTTGTCTTGTCTTGTCTTGTCTTGTCTTGTCTTGTCTTGTCTTGTCTTGTCTTGTCTTGTCTTGTCTTGTCTTGTCTTGTCTTGTCTTGTCTTGTCTTGTCTTGTCTTGTCTTGTCTTGTCTTGTCTTGTCTTGTCTTGTCTTGTCTTGTCTTGTCTTGTCTTGTCTTGTCTTGTCTTGTCTTGTCTTGTCCTGTCCTGTCTTGTGTTGTCTTGTCATGTTTTGTCTTGTCCTGTCCTGTCTTGTCTTGTCTTGTCATGTCTTGTCTTGTCTTGTCTTGTCTTGTCTTGTTTTGTCATGTCTTGTCTTGTCTTGTCTTGTCTTGTCATGCCATGTCTTGTCTTGTCTTGTCTTGTCTTGTCTTGTCTTGTCTTGTCTTGTCTTGTCTTGTCTTGTCATGTCTTGTCTTGTCTTGTTTTGTCTTGTCTTGTCTTGTCTTGTCTTGTTTTGTCTTGTCATGTCTTGTCTTGTCTTGTCTTGTCATGTCATGTCATGTCATGTCATGTCGTGTGTTGTTTTGTCTTGTCTTGTTTTGTCTTGTCATGTCTTATCTTGTCTTGTCATGTCATGTCATGTCATGTGTTGTATTGTGTTGTTTTGTCTTGTCTTGTCTTGTCTTGTCATGTCTTGTCTTGTCTTGTCTTGTCTTGTCTTGTCTTGTCTTGTCTTGTCTTGTCTTGTCTTGTCTTGTCTTGTCTTGTCTTGTCTTGCCTTGTCCTGTCCTGACGTGTGTTGTGTTGTTTTGTCTTGTCTTGTTTTGTCTTGTCTTGTGTTGTTTTGTCCTGTCCTGACGTGTGTTGTGTTGTTTTGTCTTGTCTTGTTTTGTCTTGTCCTGTCTTGTCTTGTCTTGTGATGTCATGTCATGTCGTGTGTTGTGTTGTTTTGTCTTGTCATGTCATGTCTTGTCTTGTCTTGTCTTGTCTTGTCTTGTCTTGTCTTGTCTTGTCTTGTCTTGTCTTGTCTTGTCTTGTCTTGTCTTGTCTTGTCTTGTCTTGTCTTGTCTTGTCTTGTCTTGTCTTGTCTTGTCTTGTCTTGTCTTGTCTTGTCTTGTCTTGTCTTGTCTTGTCTTGTCTTGTCTTGTCTTGTCTTGTCTTGTCTTGTCTTGTCTTGTCTTGTCTTGTCTTGTCTTGTCTTGTCTTGTCTTGTTTTGTCTTGTCTTGTTTTATGTTGTCTTGTCTTGTCTTGTTTTGTCATGTAATGTCATGTCGTGTGTTGTGTTGTTTTTTCTTGTCTTGTATTGTCTTGTCTTGTCTTGTCGTGTCTTGTCTTGTCTTGTCTTGTTTTGTCTTGTCTTGTCTTGTCTTGTCTTGCCTTATCTTGCCTTGTCTTGTCTTGTCTTGTCTTGTCTTGTCTTGTCTTGTCTTGTCTTGTCATGTTTTGTCTTGTCTTGTTTTGTCTTGTCTTGTATTTTCTTGTTTTCTCATGTAATGTCATGTCGTGTGTTGTGTTGTTTTGTCTTGTCTTGTGTTGTTTTGTCGTGTCATGCCTTGTCTTGTCTTGTCTTGTCCTGTCCTGTCGTGTGTTGTGTTGTTTTGTCTTGTCTTGTCATGTCATGTCATGTCGTGTCTTGTGTTGCTTTGTCTTGTCTTGTCTTGTCTTGCCTTGTCATGTCGTGTGTTGTGTTGTTTTGTCTTGTCTTGTTGTGTATTGTCATGTCTTATATTGTCTTGTCTTGTCTTGTCTTGTCATGTCATGTCATGTCGTGTGTTGTGTTGTCTTGTCTTGTCTTGTTTTGTCTTGTCTTGTCTTGTCTTGTCTTGCCTTATCTTGCCTTGTCTTGTCTTGTCTTGTCTTGTCTTGTCTTGTCTTGTCTTGTCTTGTCATGTTTTGTCTTGTCTTGTTTTGTCTTGTCTTGTATTTTCTTGTTTTCTCATGTAATGTCATGTCGTGTGTTGTGTTGTTTTGTCTTGTCTTGTGTTGTTTTGTCGTGTCATGCCTTGTCTTGTCTTGTCTTGTCTTGTCATGTCATGTCTTGTCTTGTCTTGTCTTGTCATGTCATGTCATGTCATGTCATGTCGTGTGTTGTTTTGTCTTGTCTTGTTTTGTCTTGTCATGTCTTATCTTGTCTTGTCATGTCATGTCATGTCATGTGTTGTATTGTGTTGTTTTGTCTTGTCTTGTCTTGTCTTGTCATGTCTTGTCTTGTCTTGTCTTGTCTTGTCTTGTCTTGTCTTGTCTTGTCTTGTCTTGTCTTGTCTTGTCTTGTCTTGTCTTGTCTTGCCTTGTCCTGTCCTGACGTGTGTTGTGTTGTTTTGTCTTGTCTTGTTTTGTCTTGTCTTGTGTTGTTTTGTCTTGTCCTGACGTGTGTTGTGTTGTTTTGTCTTGTCTTGTTTTGTCTTGTCCTGTCTTGTCTTGTCTTGTGATGTCATGTCATGTCGTGTGTTGTGTTGTTTTGTCTTGTCATGTCATGTCTTGTCTTGTCTTGTCTTGTCTTGTCTTGTCTTGTCTTGTCTTGTCTTGTCTTGTCTTGTCTTGTCTTGTCTTGTCTTGTCTTGTCTTGTCTTGTCTTGTCTTGTCTTGTCTTGTCTTGTCTTGTCTAGTCTTGTCTTGTCTTGTCTTGTCATGTCATGTCGTGTCTTGTGTTGCTTTGTCTTGTCTTGTCATGTCGTGTGTTGTGTTGTTTTGTCTTGTCTTGTTTTGTCTTGTCATGACTTGTCTTGTCTTGTCTTGTCTTGTCTTGTCTTGTCTTGTCTTGTCTTGTCTTGTCTTGTCTTGTCTTGTCTTGTCTTGTCTTGTCTTGTCTTGTCTTGTCTTGTCTTGTCTTGTCTTGTCTTGTCTTGTCTTGTCTTGTCTTGTCTTGTCTTGTCTTGTCTTGTCTTATCTTGTCTTGTCTTGTCTTGTCTTGTCTTGTCTTATCTTGTCTTGTCTTGTCTTGTCTTGTCTTGTCTTGTCTTGTCTTGTCTTGTCTTGTCTTGTCTTGTCTTGTCTTGTCTTGTCTTGTCTTGTCTTGTCTTGTCTTGTCTTGTCTTGTCTTGTCTTGTCTTGTCTTGTCTTGTCTTGTCTTGTCTTGTCTTGTCTTGTCTTGTCTTGTCTTGTCTTGTCTTGTCTTGTCTTGTCTTGTCTTGTCTTGTCTTGTCTTGTCTTGTCTTGTCTTGTCTTGTCCTGTCCTGTCTTGTGTTGTCTTGTCATGTTTTGTCTTGTCCTGTCCTGTCTTGTCTTGTCTTGTCATGTCTTGTCTTGTCTTGTCTTGTCTTGTCTTGTCTTGTTTTGTCATGTCTTGTCTTGTCTTGTCTTGTCATGCCATGTCTTGTCTTGTCTTGTCTTGTCTTGTCTTGTCTTGTCTTGTCTTGTCTTGTCTTGTCTTGTCTTGTCTTGTCATGTCTTGTCTTGTCTTGTTTTGTCTTGTCTTGTCTTGTCTTGTTTTGTCTTGTCATGTCTTGTCTTGTCTTGTCTTGTCATGTCATGTCATGTCATGTCATGTCGTGTGTTGTTTTGTCTTGTCTTGTTTTGTCTTGTCATGTCTTATCTTGTCTTGTCATGTCATGTCATGTCATGTGTTGTGTTGTGTTGTTTTGTCTTGTCTTGTCTTGTCTTGTCATGTCTTGTCTTGTCTTGTCTTGTCTTGTCTTGTCTTGTCTTGTCTTGTCTTGTCTTGTCTTGTCTTGTCTTGTCTTGTCCTGTCCTGACGTGTGTTGTGTTGTTTTGTCTTGTCTTGTTTTGTCTTGTCTTGTGTTGTTTTGTCCTGTCCTGACGTGTGTTGTGTTGTTTTGTCTTGTCTTGTTTTGTCTTGTCCTGTCTTGTCTTGTCTTGTGATGTCATGTCATGTCGTGTGTTGTGTTGTTTTGTCTTGTCATGTCATGTCTTGTCTTGTCTTGTCTTGTCTTGTCTTGTCTTGTCTTGTCTTGTCTTGTCTTGTCTTGTCTTGTCTTGTCTTGTCTTGTCTTGTCTTGTCTTGTCTTGTCTTGTCTTGTTTTGTCTTGTCTTGTTTTATGTTGTCTTGTCTTGTCTTGTTTTGTCATGTAATGTCATGTCGTGTGTTGTGTTGTTTTTTCTTGTCTTGTATTGTCTTGTCTTGTCTTGTCGTGTCTTGTCTTGTCTTGTCTTGTTTTGTCTTGTCTTGTCTTGTCTTGTCTTGCCTTATCTTGCCTTGTCTTGTCTTGTCTTGTCTTGTCTTGTCTTGTCTTGTCTTGTCTTGTCATGTTTTGTCTTGTCTTGTTTTGTCTTGTCTTGTATTTTCTTGTTTTCTCATGTAATGTCATGTCGTGTGTTGTGTTGTTTTGTCTTGTCTTGTGTTGTTTTGTCGTGTCATGCCTTGTCTTGTCTTGTCTTGTCCTGTCCTGTCGTGTGTTGTGTTGTTTTGTCTTGTCTTGTCATGTCATGTCATGTCGTGTCTTGTGTTGCTTTGTCTTGTCTTGTCTTGTCTTGTCTTGCCTTGTCATGTCGTGTGTTGTGTTGTTTTGTCTTGTCTTGTTGTGTATTGTCATGTCTTATATTGTCTTGTCTTGTCTTGTCTTGTCATGTCATGTCATGTCGTGTGTTGTGTTGTTTTGTCTTGTCTTGTCTTGTCTTGTCTTGTCTTGTCTAGTCTTGTCTTGTCTTGTCTTGTCATGTCGTGTGTTGTGTTGTTTTGTCTTGTCTTTGTCTTGTCTTGTCTTGTCATGTCTTGTCTTGTTTTGTCTTGTCATGTCGTGTGTTGTGTTGTTTTGTCTTGTCTTGTCTTGTCTTGTCTTGTATTGTCTTGTCTAGTCTTGTCTTGTCTTGTCTTGTCATGTCGTGTGTTGTGTTGTTTTGTCTTGTCTTGTGTTGTTTTGTCGTGTCATGTCTTGTCTTGTCTTGTCCTGTCCTGTCGTGTATTGTGTTGTTTTTTCTTGTCTTGTCTTGTCTAGTTTTGTCTTGTCTTGTCTCGTTTTATGTTGTCTTGTTTTGTCATGTAATGTCATGTCGTGTGTTGTGTTGTTTTTTCTTGTCTTGTGTTGTTTTGTCGTGTCATGTCTTGCCTTGTCTTGTCTTGTCTTGTCTTGTCTTGTCTTGTCTTGTCTTGTCTTGTCTTGTCTTGTCTTGTCTTGTCTTGTCTTGTCTTGTCTTGTCTTGTCTTGTCTTGTCTTGTCTTGTCTTGTCTTGTCTTGTCTTGTCTTGTCTTGTCTTGTCTTGTCTTGTCTTGTCTTGTCTTGTCTTGTCTTGTCATGTCTTGTCTTGTCTTGTCTTGTCTTGTCCTGTCCTGGCTTGTGTTGTCTTGTCATGTTTTGTCTTGTCCTGTCCTGTCTTGTCTTGTCTTGTCATGTCTTGTCTTGTCTTGTCTTGTCTTGTCTTGTCATGTCGTGTGTTGTGTTGTTTTGTCTTGTCTTGTTGTGTATTGTCATGTCTTATATTGTCTTGTCTTGTCTTGTCATGTCATGTCATGTCGTGTGTTGTGTTGTTTTGTCTTGTCTTGTCTTGTCTTGTCTTGTCTTGTCTAGTCTTGTCTTGTCTTGTCTTGTCATGTCATGTCGTGTCTTGTGTTGCTTTGTCTTGTCTTGTCATGTCGTGTGTTGTGTTGTTTTGTCTTGTCATGTCTTGTCTTGTCTTGTCTTGTCTTGTCTTGTCTTGTTTTGTCATGTCTTGTCTTGTCTTGTCTTGTCTTGTCATGCCATGTCTTGTCTTGTCTTGTCTTGTCTTGTCTTGTCTTGTCTTGTCTTGTCTTGTCTTGTCATGTCTTGTCTTGTCTTGTTTTGTCTTGTCTTGTCTTGTCTTGTTTTGTCTTGTCATGTCTTGTCTTGTCTTGTCTTGTCATGTCATGTCATGTCATGTCATGTCGTGTGTTGTTTTGTCTTGTCTTGTTTTGTCTTGTCATGTCTTATCTTGTCTTGTCATGTCATGTCATGTCATGTGTTGTATTGTGTTGTTTTGTCTTGTCTTGTCTTGTCTTGTCATGTCTTGTCTTGTCTTGTCTTGTCTTGTCTTGTCTTGTCTTGTCTTGTCTTGTCTTGTCTTGTCTTGTCTTGTCTTGTCTTGTCTTGTCTTGTCTTGTCTTGTCTTGTCTTGTCTTGTCTTGTCTTGTCCTGTCCTGACGTGTGTTGTGTTGTTTTGTCTTGTCTTGTTTTGTCTTGTCTTGTGTTGTTTTGTCCTGTCCTGACGTGTGTTGTGTTGTTTTGTCTTGTCTTGTTTTGTCTTGTCCTGTCTTGTCTTGTCTTGTGATGTCATGTCATGTCGTGTGTTGTGTTGTTTTGTCTTGTCATGTCATGTCTTGTCTTGTCTTGTCTTGTCTTGTCTTGTCTTGTCTTGTCTTGTCTTGTCTTGTCTTGTCTTGTCTTGTCTTGTCTTGTCTTGTCTTGTCTTGTCTTGTCTTGTCTTGTCTTGTCTTGTCTTGTCTTGTCTTGTCTTGTCTTGTCTTGTCTTGTCTTGTCTTGTCTTGTCTTGTCTTGTCTTGTCTTGTCTTGTCTTGTCTTGTCTTGTCTTGTCTTGTCTTGTCTTGTCTTGTCTTGTTTTGTCTTGTCTTGTTTTATGTTGTCTTGTCTTGTCTTGTTTTGTCATGTAATGTCATGTCGTGTGTTGTGTTGTTTTTTCTTGTCTTGTATTGTCTTGTCTTGTCTTGTCGTGTCTTGTCTTGTCTTGTCTTGTTTTGTCTTGTCTTGTCTTGTCTTGTCTTGCCTTATCTTGCCTTGTCTTGTCTTGTCTTGTCTTGTCTTGTCTTGTCTTGTCTTGTCTTGTCATGTTTTGTCTTGTCTTGTTTTGTCTTGTCTTGTATTTTCTTGTTTTCTCATGTAATGTCATGTCGTGTGTTGTGTTGTTTTGTCTTGTCTTGTGTTGTTTTGTCGTGTCATGCCTTGTCTTGTCTTGTCTTGTCCTGTCCTGTCGTGTGTTGTGTTGTTTTGTCTTGTCTTGTCATGTCATGTCATGTCGTGTCTTGTGTTGCTTTGTCTTGTCTTGTCTTGTCTTGCCTTGTCATGTCGTGTGTTGTGTTGTTTTGTCTTGTCTTGTTGTGTATTGTCATGTCTTATATTGTCTTGTCTTGTCTTGTCTTGTCATGTCATGTCATGTCGTGTGTTGTGTTGTTTTGTCTTGTCTTGTCTTGTCTTGTCTTGTCTTGTCTAGTCTTGTCTTGTCTTGTCTTGTCATGTCGTGTGTTGTGTTGTTTTGTCTTGTCTTTGTCTTGTCTTGTCTTGTCATGTCTTGTCTTGTTTTGTCTTGTCTTGTATTTTCTTGTTTTCTCATGTAATGTCATGTCGTGTGTTGTGTTGTTTTGTCTTGTCTTGTGTTGTTTTGTCGTGTCATGCCTTGTCTTGTCTTGTCTTGTCCTGTCCTGTCGTGTGTTGTGTTGTTTTGTCTTGTCTTGTCATGTCATGTCATGTCGTGTCTTGTGTTGCTTTGTCTTGTCTTGTCTTGTCTTGTCTTGTCATGTCGTGTGTTGTGTTGTTTTGTCTTGCCTTGTTGTGTATTGTCATGTCTTATATTGTCTTGTCTTGTCTTGTCTTGTCATGTCATGTCATGTCGTGTGTTGTGTTGTTTTGTCTTGTCTTGTCTTGTCTTGTCTTGTATTGTCTTGTCTAGTCTTGTCTTGTCTTGTCTTGTCATGTCGTGTGTTGTGTTGTTTTGTCTTGTCTTGTGTTGTTTTGTCGTATCATGTCTTGTCTTGTCTTGTCCTGTCCTGTCGTGTATTGTGTTGTTTTTTCTTGTCTTGTCTTGTCTAGTTTTGTCTTGTCTTGTCTTGTTTTATGTTGTCTTGTTTTGTCATGTAATGTCATGTCGTGTGTTGTGTTGTTTTTTCTTGTCTTGTGTTGTTTTGTCGTGTCATGTCTTGTCTTGTCTTGTCTTGTCTTGTCCTGTCCTGTAGTGTGTTGTGTTGTTTTGTCTTGTCTTGTCATGTCATGTCATGTCGTGTCTTGTGTTGCTTTGTCTTGTCTTTTCTTCTCCTTGTCTTGTGTTGTTTTGTCCTGTCCTGACGTGTGTTTTGTTGTTTTGTCTTGTCATGTCTTGTCTTGTCTTGTGATGTCATGTCATGTCGTGTGTTGTGTTGTTTTGTCTTGTCTTGTGTTGTTTTGTCGTGTCATGCCTTGTCTTGTCTTGTCTTGTCCTGTCCTGTCGTGTGTTGTGTTGTTTTGTCTTGTCTTGTCATGTCATGTCATGTCGTGTCTTGTGTTGCTTTGTCTTGTCTTTTCTTCTCCTTGTCTTGTGTTGTTTTGTCCTGTCCTGACGTGTGTTTTGTTGTTTTGTCGTGTCATGTCTTGTCTTGTCTTGTTTTGTCTTGTCTTGTTTTATGTTGTCTTGTCTTGTCTTGTTTTGTCATGTAATGTCATGTCGTGTGTTGTGTTGTTTTTTCTTGTCTTGTATTGTCTTGTCTTGTCTTGTCGTGTCTTGTCTTGTCTTGTCTTGTTTTGTCTTGTCTTGTCTTGTCTTGTCTTGCCTTATCTTGCCTTGTCTTGTCTTGTCTTGTCTTGTCTTGTCTTGTCTTGTCTTGTCTTGTCATGTTTTGTCTTGTCTTGTTTTGTCTTGTCTTGTATTTTCTTGTTTTCTCATGTAATGTCATGTCGTGTGTTGTGTTGTTTTGTCTTGTCTTGTGTTGTTTTGTCGTGTCATGCCTTGTCTTGTCTTGTCTTGTCCTGTCCTGTCGTGTGTTGTGTTGTTTTGTCTTGTCTTGTCATGTCATGTCATGTCGTGTCTTGTGTTGCTTTGTCTTGTCTTGTCTTGTCTTGCCTTGTCATGTCGTGTGTTGTGTTGTTTTGTCTTGTCTTGTTGTGTATTGTCATGTCTTATATTGTCTTGTCTTGTCTTGTCTTGTCATGTCATGTCATGTCGTGTGTTGTGTTGTTTTGTCTTGTCTTGTCTTGTCTTGTCTTGTCTTGTCTAGTCTTGTCTTGTCTTGTCTTGTCATGTCGTGTGTTGTGTTGTTTTGTCTTGTCTTTGTCTTGTCTTGTCTTGTCATGTCTTGTCTTGTTTTGTCTTGTCTTGTATTTTCTTGTTTTCTCATGTAATGTCATGTCGTGTGTTGTGTTGTTTTGTCTTGTCTTGTGTTGTTTTGTCGTGTCATGCCTTGTCTTGTCTTGTCTTGTCCTGTCCTGTCGTGTGTTGTGTTGTTTTGTCTTGTCTTGTCATGTCATGTCATGTCGTGTCTTGTGTTGCTTTGTCTTGTCTTGTCTTGTCTTGTCTTGTCATGTCGTGTGTTGTGTTGTTTTGTCTTGCCTTGTTGTGTATTGTCATGTCTTATATTGTCTTGTCTTGTCTTGTCTTGTCATGTCATGTCATGTCGTGTGTTGTGTTGTTTTGTCTTGTCTTGTCTTGTCTTGTCTTGTATTGTCTTGTCTAGTCTTGTCTTGTCTTGTCTTGTCATGTCGTGTGTTGTGTTGTTTTGTCTTGTCTTGTGTTGTTTTGTCGTGTCATGTCTTGTCTTGTCTTGTCCTGTCCTGTCGTGTATTGTGTTGTTTTTTCTTGTCTTGTCTTGTCTAGTTTTGTCTTGTCTTGTCTTGTTTTATGTTGTCTTGTTTTGTCATGTAATGTCATGTCGTGTGTTGTGTTGTTTTTTCTTGTCTTGTGTTGTTTTGTCGTGTCATGTCTTGTCTTGTCTTGTCTTGTCTTGTCCTGTCCTGTAGTGTGTTGTGTTGTTTTGTCTTGTCTTGTCATGTCATGTCATGTCGTGTCTTGTGTTGCTTTGTCTTGTCTTTTCTTCTCCTTGTCTTGTGTTGTTTTGTCCTGTCCTGACGTGTGTTTTGTTGTTTTGTCTTGTCATGTCTTGTCTTGTCTTGTGATGTCATGTCATGTCGTGTGTTGTGTTGTTTTGTCTTGTCTTGTGTTGTTTTGTCGTGTCATGCCTTGTCTTGTCTTGTCTTGTCCTGTCCTGTCGTGTGTTGTGTTGTTTTGTCTTGTCTTGTCATGTCATGTCATGTCGTGTCTTGTGTTGCTTTGTCTTGTCTTTTCTTCTCCTTGTCTTGTGTTGTTTTGTCCTGTCCTGACGTGTGTTTTGTTGTTTTGTCGTGTCATGTCTTGTCTTGTCTTGTCTTGTCTTGTCCTGTCCTGTAGTGTGTTGTGTTGTTTTGTCTTGTCTTGTCATGTCATGTCATGTCGTGTCTTGTGTTGCTTTGTCTTGTCTTTTCTTCTCCTTGTCTTGTGTTGTTTTGTCCTGTCCTGACGTGTGTTTTGTTGTTTTGTCTTGTCATGTCTTGTCTTGTCTTGTGATGTCATGTCATGTCGTGTGTTGTGTTGTTTTGTCTTGTCTTGTGTTGTTTTGTCGTGTCATGTCTTGTCTTGTCTTGTCTTGTCTTGTCATGTCGTGTGTTGTGTTGTTTTGTCTTGCCTTGTTGTGTATTGTCATGTCTTATATTGTCTTGTCTTGTCTTGTCTTGTCATGTCATGTCATGTCGTGTGTTGTGTTGTTTTGTCTTGTCTTGTCTTGTCTTGTCTTGTATTGTCTTGTCTAGTCTTGTCTTGTCTTGTCTTGTCATGTCGTGTGTTGTGTTGTTTTGTCTTGTCTTGTGTTGTTTTGTCGTGTCATGTCTTGTCTTGTCTTGTCCTGTCCTGTCGTGTATTGTGTTGTTTTTTCTTGTCTTGTGTTGTTTTGTCGTGTCATGTCTTGTCTTGTCTTGTCTTGTCTTGTCCTGTCCTGTAGTGTGTTGTGTTGTTTTGTCTTGTCTTGTCATGTCATGTCATGTCGTGTCTTGTGTTGCTTTGTCTTGTCTTTTCTTCTCCTTGTCTTGTGTTGTTTTGTCCTGTCCTGACGTGTGTTTTGTTGTTTTGTCTTGTCTTGTCTAGTTTTGTCTTGTCTTGTCTTGTTTTATGTTGTCTTGTTTTGTCATGTAATGTCATGTCGTGTGTTGTGTTGTTTTTTCTTGTCTTGTGTTGTTTTGTCGTGTCATGTCTTGTCTTGTCTTGTCTTGTCTTGTCCTGTCCTGTAGTGTGTTGTGTTGTTTTGTCTTGTCTTGTCATGTCATGTCATGTCGTGTCTTGTGTTGCTTTGTCTTGTCTTTTCTTCTCCTTGTCTTGTGTTGTTTTGTCCTGTCCTGACGTGTGTTTTGTTGTTTTGTCTTGTCTTGTCTTGTCTTGTCTTGTCTTGTCTTGTCTTGTCTTGTCTTGTCTTGTCTTGTCTTGTCTTGTCTTGTCTTGTCTTGTCTTGTCTTGTCTTGTCTTGTCTTGTCTTGTCTTGTCTTGTCTTGTCTTGTCTTGTCTTGTCTTGTCTTGTCTTGTCTTGTCTTGTCTTGTCTTGTCTTGTCTTGTCTTGTCTTGTCTTGTCTTGTCTTGTCTTGTCTTGTCTTGTCTTGTCTTGTCTTGTCTTGTCTTGTCTTGTCTTGTCTTGTCTTGTCTTGTCTTGTCTTGTCTTGTCCTGTCCTGTCTTGTGTTGTCTTGTCATGTTTTGTCTTGTCCTGTCCTGTCTTGTCTTGTCTTGTCATGTCTTGTCTTGTCTTGTCTTGTCTTGTCTTGTTTTGTCATGTCTTGTCTTGTCTTGTCTTGTCTTGTCATGCCATGTCTTGTCTTGTCTTGTCTTGTCTTGTCTTGTCTTGTCTTGTCTTGTCTTGTCTTGTCTTGTCATGTCTTGTCTTGTCTTGTTTTGTCTTGTCTTGTCTTGTCTTGTCTTGTTTTGTCTTGTCATGTCTTGTCTTGTCTTGTCTTGTCATGTCATGTCATGTCATGTCATGTCGTGTGTTGTTTTGTCTTGTCTTGTTTTGTCTTGTCATGTCTTATCTTGTCTTGTCATGTCATGTCATGTCATGTGTTGTATTGTGTTGTTTTGTCTTGTCTTGTCTTGTCTTGTCATGTCTTGTCTTGTCTTGTCTTGTCTTGTCTTGTCTTGTCTTGTCTTGTCTTGTCTTGTCTTGTCTTGTCTTGTCTTGTCTTGTCTTGCCTTGTCCTGTCCTGACGTGTGTTGTGTTGTTTTGTCTTGTCTTGTTTTGTCTTGTCTTGTGTTGTTTTGTCCTGTCCTGACGTGTGTTGTGTTGTTTTGTCTTGTCTTGTTTTGTCTTGTCCTGTCTTGTCTTGTCTTGTGATGTCATGTCATGTCGTGTGTTGTGTTGTTTTGTCTTGTCATGTCATGTCTTGTCTTGTCTTGTCTTGTCTTGTCTTGTCTTGTCTTGTCTTGTCTTGTCTTGTCTTGTCTTGTCTTGTCTTGTCTTGTCTTGTCTTGTCTTGTCTTGTCTTGTCTTGTCTTGTCTTGTCTTGTCTTGTCTTGTCTTGTCTTGTCTTGTCTTGTCTTGTCTTGTCTTGTCTTGTCTTGTCTTGTCTTGTCTTGTCTTGTCTTGTCTTGTCTTGTCTTGTCTTGTCTTGTCTTGTCTTGTTTTGTCTTGTCTTGTTTTATGTTGTCTTGTCTTGTCTTGTTTTGTCATGTAATGTCATGTCGTGTGTTGTGTTGTTTTTTCTTGTCTTGTATTGTCTTGTCTTGTCTTGTCGTGTCTTGTCTTGTCTTGTCTTGTTTTGTCTTGTCTTGTCTTGTCTTGTCTTGCCTTATCTTGCCTTGTCTTGTCTTGTCTTGTCTTGTCTTGTCTTGTCTTGTCTTGTCTTGTCATGTTTTGTCTTGTCTTGTTTTGTCTTGTCTTGTATTTTCTTGTTTTCTCATGTAATGTCATGTCGTGTGTTGTGTTGTTTTGTCTTGTCTTGTGTTGTTTTGTCGTGTCATGCCTTGTCTTGTCTTGTCTTGTCCTGTCCTGTCGTGTGTTGTGTTGTTTTGTCTTGTCTTGTCATGTCATGTCATGTCGTGTCTTGTGTTGCTTTGTCTTGTCTTGTCTTGTCTTGCCTTGTCATGTCGTGTGTTGTGTTGTTTTGTCTTGTCTTGTTGTGTATTGTCATGTCTTATATTGTCTTGTCTTGTCTTGTCTTGTCATGTCATGTCATGTCGTGTGTTGTGTTGTTTTGTCTTGTCTTGTCTTGTCTTGTCTTGTCTTGTCTAGTCTTGTCTTGTCTTGTCTTGTCATGTCGTGTGTTGTGTTGTTTTGTCTTGTCTTTGTCTTGTCTTGTCTTGTCATGTCTTGTCTTGTTTTGTCTTGTCTTGTATTTTCTTGTTTTCTCATGTAATGTCATGTCGTGTGTTGTGTTGTTTTGTCTTGTCTTGTGTTGTTTTGTCGTGTCATGCCTTGTCTTGTCTTGTCTTGTCCTGTCCTGTCGTGTGTTGTGTTGTTTTGTCTTGTCTTGTCATGTCATGTCATGTCGTGTCTTGTGTTGCTTTGTCTTGTCTTGTCTTGTCTTGTCTTGTCATGTCGTGTGTTGTGTTGTTTTGTCTTGCCTTGTTGTGTATTGTCATGTCTTATATTGTCTTGTCTTGTCTTGTCTTGTCATGTCATGTCATGTCGTGTGTTGTGTTGTTTTGTCTTGTCTTGTCTTGTCTTGTCTTGTATTGTCTTGTCTAGTCTTGTCTTGTCTTGTCTTGTCATGTCGTGTGTTGTGTTGTTTTGTCTTGTCTTGTGTTGTTTTGTCGTGTCATGTCTTGTCTTGTCTTGTCCTGTCCTGTCGTGTATTGTGTTGTTTTTTCTTGTCTTGTCTTGTCTAGTTTTGTCTTGTCTTGTCTTGTTTTATGTTGTCTTGTTTTGTCATGTAATGTCATGTCGTGTGTTGTATTGTTTTTTCTTGTCTTGTGTTGTTTTGTCGTGTCATGTCTTGTCTTGTCTTGTCTTGTCTTGTCCTGTCCTGTAGTGTGTTGTGTTGTTTTGTCTTGTCTTGTCATGTCATGTCATGTCGTGTCTTGTGTTGCTTTGTCTTGTCTTTTCTTCTCCTTGTCTTGTGTTGTTTTGTCCTGTCCTGACGTGTGTTTTGTTGTTTTGTCTTGTCATGTCTTGTCTTGTCTTGTGATGTCATGTCATGTCGTGTGTTGTGTTGTTTTGTCTTGTCTTGTGTTGTTTTGTCGTGTCATGCCTTGTCTTGTCTTGTCTTGTCCTGTCCTGTCGTGTGTTGTGTTGTTTTGTCTTGTCTTGTCATGTCATGTCATGTCGTGTCTTGTGTTGCTTTGTCTTGTCTTTTCTTCTCCTTGTCTTGTGTTGTTTTGTCCTGTCCTGACGTGTGTTTTGTTGTTTTGTCTTGTCATGTCTTGTCTTGTCTTGTGATGTCATGTCATGTCGTGTGTTGTGTTGTTTTGTCTTGTCTTGTCATGTCGTGTGTTTTGTTGTTTTGTCTTGTCTTGCTGTGTATTGTCATGTCTTATATTGCCTTGTCTTGTCTTGTCATGTCATGTCATGTCGTGTGTTGTGTTGTTTTGTCTTGTCTTGTTTTGTCTTCTCATGTCATGTCTTGTCTTGTCTTGTCTTGTTTTGTCTTGTCATGTCTTGTCTTGTCTTGTCTTGTCATGTCTTGTCTTGTCTTGTCTTGTCTTGTCTTGTCTTGTCTTGTCTTGTCTTGTCTTGTCTTGTCTTGTCTTGTCTTGTCTTGTCTTGTCTTGTCTTGTCTTGTCTTGTCTTGTCTTGTCTTGTCTTGTCTTGTCTTGTCTTGTCTTGTCTTGTCTTGTCTTGTCTTGTCTTGTCTTGTCTTGTCTTGTCTTGTCTTGTCTTGTCTTGTCTTGTCTTGTCTTGTCTTGTCTTGTCTTGTCTTGTCTTGTCTTGTCTTGTCTTGTCTTGTCATGTCTTGTCTTGTCTTGTCTTGTCTTGTCCTGTCCTGTCTTGTGTTGTCTTGTCATGTTTTGTCTTGTCCTGTCCTGTCTTGTCTTGTCTTGTCATGTCGTGTCTTGTCTTGTCTTGTCTTGTCTTGTCTTGTCTTGTCTTGTCTTGTCTTGTCTTGTCTTGTCATGTCGTGTGTTGTGTTGTTTTGTCTTGTCTTGTGTTGTTTTGTCGTGCCATGTCTTGTCTTGTCTTGTCTTGTCTTGTCTTGTCTTGTCTTGTCTTGTCTTGTCTTGTCTTGTCTTGTCATGTCTTGTCTTGTCGTGTCTTGTCTTGTCCTGTCCTGTTTTGTCTTGTCTTGTCATGTCTTGTCTTGCCGTGTCTTGTCTTGTCTTGTCTTGTCTTGTCTTGTCTTGTCTTGTCATGTCTTGTCTTGTCGTGTCTTGTCATGTCTTGTCTTGTCGTGTCTTGTCTTGTCCTGTCCTGTCTTGTCTTGTCTTGTCATGTCTTGTCTTGTCGTGTCTTGTCTTGTCTTGTCATGTCTTGTCCTGTCCTGTCTTGTCTTGTCTTGTCATGTCTTGTCTTGTCTTTTCTTGTCTTGTCTTGTCTTGTCTTGTCTTGTCTTGTCTTGTCTTGTCTTGTCTTGTCTTGTCTTGTCTTGTCATGTCTTGTCTTGTCGTGTCTTGTCTTGTCCTGTCCTGCCTTGTGTTGTCTTGTCATGTTTTGTCTTGTCCTGTCCTGTCTTGTCTTGTCTTGTCATGTCTTGTCTTGTCTTGTCTTGTCTTGTCTTGTCTTGTCTTGTCTTGTCTTGTTTTGTCTTGTCATGTCTTGTCTTGTCTTGTCTTGTCTTGTCATGTCTTGTCTTGTCTTGTCTTGTCTTGTCTTGTCTTGTCTTGTCTTGTCTTGTCATGTCTTGTCTTGTCTTGTTTTGTTTTGTCTTGTCTTGTTTTGTCTTGTCTTGTGTTGTTTTGTCCTGTCCTGACGTGTGTTGTGTTGTTTTGTCTTGTCTTGTTTTGTCTTGTCCTGTCTTGTCTTGTCTTGTGATGTCATGTCATGTCGTGTGTTGTGTTGTTTTGTCTTGTCATGTCTTGTCTTGTCTTGTCTTGTCTTGTCTTGTCTTGTCTTGTCTTGTCTTGTTTTGTCTTGTCTTGTTTTATGTTGTCTTGTCTTGTCTTGTTTTGTCATGTAATGTCATGTCGTGTGTTGTGTTGTTTTTTCTTGTCTTGTATTGCCTTGTCTTGTCTTGTCGTGTCTTGTCTTGTCTTGTCTTGTCTTGTCTTGTCTTGTCTTGTCTTGTCTTGTCTTGTCTTGTCTTGTCTTGTCTTGTCTTGTCTTGTCTTGTCTTGTCTTGTCTTGTCATGTCTTGTCTTGTCTTGTCTTGTCTTGTCTTGTCTTGTCTTGTCTTGTCTTGTCTTGTCTTGTCTTGTCTTGTCTTGTCTTGTCTTGTCTTGTCTTGTCTTGTCTTGCATAATGTCATGTCGTGTGTTGTGTGGTTTTGTCTTGTCTTGTGTTGTTTTGTCGTGTCATGTCTTGTCTTGTCTTGTCTTGTCTTGTCCTGTCCTGTCGTGTGTTGTGTTGCTTTGTCTTGTCTTGTCATGTCTTGTCTTGTCTTGCCTTGTCATGTCTTGTCTTGTCTTGTCTTGTCATGTCTTGTCTTGTCTTGTCTTGCCTTGTCTTGTCTTGTCTTGTCTTGTCTTGTCTTGTCTTGTCTTGTCTTGTCTTGTCTTGTCTTGTCTTGTCTTGTCTTGTCTTGTCTTGTCTTGTCTTGTCTTGTCTTGTCTTGTCTTGTCTTGTCTTGTCTTGTCTTGTGTTGCTTTGTCTTGTCTTGTCATGTCGTGTGTTGTGTTGTATTGTCTTGTCTTGTTGTGTATTGGCATGTCTTATATTGTCTTGTCTTGTCTTGTCATGTCATGTCAAGTCATATCATGTCGTGTGTTGTGTTGTTTAGTCTTGTCATGTCTTGTCTTGTCTTGTCTTGTTTTGTCTTGTCATGTCGTGTCATGTCTTGTCTTGTCTTGTCTTGTCTTGTCCTGTCCTGTAGTGTGTTGTGTTGTTTTGTCTTGTCTTGTCATGTCATGTCATGTCGTGTCTTGTGTTGCTTTGTCTTGTCTTTTCTTCTCCTTGTCTTGTGTTGTTTTGTCCTGTCCTGACGTGTGTTTTGTTGTTTTGTCTTGTCATGTCTTGTCTTGTCTTGTGATGTCATGTCATGTCGTGTGTTGTGTTGTTTTGTCTTGTCTTGTATTGTCTTGTCCTGTCCTGTCTTTTCTTGTCTTGTCATGTCTTGTCTTGTCGTGTCTTGTCTTGTCTTGTCATGTCTTGTCCTGTCCTGTCCTGTCTTGTCTTGTCTTGTCATGTCTTGTCTTGTCTTTTCTTGTCTTGTCTTGTCTTGTCTTGTCTTGTCTTGTCTTGTCTTGTCTTGTCTTGTCTTGTCTTGTCTTGTCTTGTCTTGTCTTGTCTTGTCTTGTCTTGTCTTGTCTTGTCTTGTCTTGTCTTGTCTTGTCTTGTCTTGTCTTGTCTTGTCTTGTCTTGTCTTGTCTTGTCTTGTCTTGTCTTGTGTTGCTTTGTCTTGTCTTGTCATGTCGTGTGTTGTGTTGTTTTGTCTTGCCTTGTTGTGTATTGTCATGTCTTATATTGTCTTGTCTTGTCTTGTCTTGTCATGTCATGTCATGTCGTGTGTTGTGTTGTTTTGTCTTGTCTTGTCTTGTCTTGTCTTGTCTTGTATTGTCTTGTCTAGTCTTGTCTTGTCTTGTCTTGTCATGTCGTGTGTTGTGTTGTTTTGTCTTGTCTTGTGTTGTTTTGTCGTGTCATGTCTTGTCTTGTCTTGTCCTGTCCTGTCGTGTGTTGTGTTGTTTTTTCTTGTCTTGTCTTGTCTAGTTTTGTCTTGTCTTGTCTTGTTTTATGTTGTCTTCTTTTGTCATGTAATGTCATGTCGTGTGTTGTGTTGTTTTTTCTTGTCTTGTGTTGTTTTGTCGTGTCATGTCTTGTCTTGTCTTGTCTTGTCTTGTCCTGTCCTGTAGTGTGTTGTGTTGTTTTGTCTTGTCTTGTCATGTCATGTCATGTCGTGTCTTGTGTTGCTTTGTCTTGTCTTTTCTTCTCCTTGTCTTGTGTTGTTTTGTCCTGTCCTGACGTGTGTTTTGTTGTTTTGTCTTGTCATGTCTTGTCTTGTCTTGTGATGTCATGTCATGTCGTGTGTTGTGTTGTTTTGTCTTGTCTTGTGTTGTTTTGTCGTGTCATGCCTTGTCTTGTCTTGTCTTGTCCTGTCCTGTCGTGTGTTGTGTTGTTTTGTCTTGTCTTGTCATGTCATGTCATGTCGTGTCTTGTGTTGCTTTGTCTTGTCTTTTCTTCTCCTTGTCTTGTGTTGTTTTGTCCTGTCCTGACGTGTGTTTTGTTGTTTTGTCTTGTCATGTCTTGTCTTGTCTTGTGATGTCATGTCACGTCGTGTGTTGTGTTGTTTTGTCTTGGCTTGTCATGTCGTGTGTTTTGTTGTTTTGTCTTGTCTTGCTGTGTATTGTCATGTCTTATATTGCCTTGTCTTGTCTTGTTATGTCATGTCATGTCGTGTGTTGTGTTGTGTTGTTTTGTCTTGTCTTGTTTTGTCTTCTCATGTCATGTCTTGTCTTGTCTTGTCTTGTTTTGTCTTGTCATGTCTTGTCTTGTCTTGTCTTGTCATGTCTTGTCTTGTCTTGTCTTGTCTTGTCTTGTCTTGTCTTGTCTTGTCTTGTCTTGTCTTGTCTTGTCTTGTCATGTTTTGTCTTGTCCTGTCCTGTCTTGTCTTGTCTTGTCTTGTCTTGTCTTGTCTTGTCTTGTCTTGTCTTGTCTTGTCTTGTCTTGTCTTGTCTTGTCTTGTCTTGTCTTGTCTTGTCTTGTCTTGTCTTGTCTTGTCTTGTCTTGTCTTGTCATGTCTTGTCTTGTCTTGTCTTGTCTTGTCTTGTCTTGTCCTGTCCTGTCTTGTGTTGTCTTGTCATGTTTTGTCTTGTCCTGTCCTGTCTTGTCTTGTCATGTCATGTCGTGTCTTGTCTTGTCTTGTCTTGTCTTGTCTTGTCTTGTCTTGTCTTGTCTTGTCATGTCGTGTGTTGTGTTGTTTTGTCTTGTCTTGTGTTGTTTTGTCGTGCCATGTCTTGTCTTGTCTTGTCTTGTCTTGTCTTGTCTTGTCTTGTCTTGTCTTGTCTTGTCTTGTCATGTCTTGTCTTGTCGTGTCTTGTCTTGTCCTGTCCTGTCTTGTCTTGTCTTGTCATGTCTTGTCTTGCCGTGTCTTGTCTTGTCTTGTCTTGTCTTGTCTTGTCTTGTCATGTCTTGTCTTGTCGTGTCTTGTCATGTCTTGTCTTGTCGTGTCTTGTCTTGTCCTGTCCTGTCTTGTCTTGTCTTGTCATGTCTTGTCTTGTCGTGTCTTGTCTTGTCTTGTCATGTCTTGTCCTGTCCTGTCTTGTCTTGTCTTGTCATGTCCTGTCATGTCTTGTCTTGTCTTGTCTTGTCTTGTCTTGTCTTGTCTTGTCTTGTCTTGTTTTGTCTTGTCATGTCTTGTCTTGTCTTGTCTTGTCTTGTCATGTCTTGTCTTGTCTTGTCTTGTCTTGTCTTGTCTTGTCTTGTCTTGTCATGTCTTGTCTTGTCTTGTTTTGTTTTGTCTTGTCTTGTTTTGTCTTGTCTTGTGTTGTTTTGTCCTGTCCTGACGTGTGTTGTGTTGTTTTGTCTTGTCTTGTTTTGTCTTGTCCTGTCTTGTCTTGTCTTGTGATGTCATGTCATGTCGTGTGTTGTGTTGTTTTGTCTTGTCATGTCTTGTCTTGTCTTGCCTTGTCTTGTCTTGTCTTGTCTTGTCTTGTTTTGTCTTGTCTTGTTTTATGTTGTCTTGTCTTGTCTTGTTTTGTCATGTAATGTCATGTCGTGTGTTGTGTTGTTTTTTCTTGTCTTGTATTGCCTTGTCTTGTCTTGTCGTGTCTTGTCTTGTCTTGTCTTGTCTTGTCTTGTCTTGTCTTGTCTTGTCTTGTCTTGTCTTGTCTTGTCTTGTCTTGTCTTGTCTTGTCATGTCTTGTCTTGTCTTGTCTTGTCTTGTCTTGTCTTGTCTTGTCTTGTCTTGTCTTGTCTTGTCTTGTCTTGTCTTGTCTTGTCTTGTCTTGTCTTGTCTTGTCTTGCATAATGTCATGTCGTGTGTTGTGTGGTTTTGTCTTGTCTTGTGTTGTTTTGTCGTGTCATGTCTTGTCTTGTCTTGTCTTGTCCTGTCCTGTCGTGTGTTGTGTTGCTTTGTCTTGTCTTGTCATGTCTTGTCTTGTCTTGCCTTGTCATGTCTTGTCTTGTCTTGTCTTGTCATGTCTTGTCTTGTCTTGTCTTGTCTTGTCTTGTCTTGTCTTGTCTTGTCTTGTCTTGTCTTGTCTTGTTTTGTCTTGTCCTGTCCTGTCTTGTCTTGTCTTGTCATGTCGTGTCTTGTCTTGTCTTGTCTTGTCTTGTCTTGTCTTGTCATGTCGTGTGTTGTGTTGTTTTGTCTTGTCTTGTGTTGTTTTGTCGTGCCATGTCTTGTCTTGTCTTGTCTTGTCTTGTCTTGTCTTGTCTTGTCTTGTCTTGTCTTGTCTTGTCTTGTCTTGTCATGTCTTGTCTTGTCGTGTCTTGTCTTGTCCTGTCCTGTCTTGTCTTGTCTTGTCATGTCTTGTCTTGCCGTGTCTTGTCTTGTCTTGTCTTGTCTTGTCTTGTCTTGTCATGTCTTGTCTTGTCGTGTCTTGTCATGTCTTGTCTTGTCGTGTCTTGTCTTGTCCTGTCCTGTCTTGTCTTGTCTTGTCATGTCTTGTCTTGTCGTGTCTTGTCTTGTCTTGTCATGTCTTGTCCTGTCCTGTCTTGTCTTGTCTTGTCATGTCTTGTCTTGTCTTTTCTTGTCTTGTCTTGTCTTGTCTTGTCTTGTCTTGTCTTGTCTTGTCTTGTCTTGTCTTGTCTTGTCTTGTCATGTCTTGTCTTGTCGTGTCTTGTCTTGTCCTGTCCTGCCTTGTGTTGTCTTGTCATGTTTTGTCTTATCCTGTCCTGTCTTGTCTTGTCTTGTCATGTCTTGTCTTGTCTTGTCTTGTCTTGTCTTGTCTTGTCTTGTCTTGTTTTGTCTTGTCATGTCTTGTCTTGTCTTGTCTTGTCTTGTCATGTCTTGTCTTGTCTTGTCTTGTCTTGTCTTGTCTTGTCTTGTCTTGTCATGTCTTGTCTTGTCTTGTTTTGTTTTGTCTTGTCTTGTTTTGTCTTGTCTTGTGTTGTTTTGTCCTGTCCTGACGTGTGTTTTGTTGTTTTGTCTTGTCATGTCTTGTCTTGTCTTGTGATGTCATGTCATGTCGTGTGTTGTGTTGTTTTGTCTTGTCTTGTGTTGTTTTGTCGTGTCATGCCTTGTCTTGTCTTGTCTTGTCCTGTCCTGTCGTGTGTTGTGTTGTTTTGTCTTGTCTTGTCATGTCATGTCATGTCGTGTCTTGTGTTGCTTTGTCTTGTCTTGTCTTGTCTTGTCTTGTCATGTCGTGTGTTGTGTTGTTTTGTCTTGTCTTGTTGTGTATTGTCATGTCTTATATTGTCTTGTCTTGTCTTGTCCTGTCCTGTCGTGTGTTGTGATGTTTTGTCTTGTCTTGTCATGTCATGTCATGTCGTGTCTTGTGTTGCTTTGTCTTGTCTTTTCTTCTCCTTGTCTTGTGTTGTTTTGTCCTGTCCTGACGTGTGTTTTGTTGTTTTGTCTTGTCATGTCTTGTCTTGTCTTGTGATGTCATGTCATGTCGTGTGTTGTGTTGTTTTGTCTTGTCTTGTCATGTCGTGTGTTGTGTTGTTTTGTCTTGTCTTGCTGTGTATTGTCATGTCTTATATTGTCTTGTCTTGTTTTGTCTTCTCATGTCATGTCTTGTCTTGTTTTGTCTTCTCATGTCATGTCTTGTCTTGTCTTGTCTTGTCTTGTCTTGTCTTGTCTTGTCATGTCTTGTCTTGTCTTGTCTTGTCTTGTCTTGTCTTGTCTTGTCTTGTCTTGTCTTGTCTTGTCTTGTCTTGTCTTGTCTTGTCTTGTCTTGTCTTGTCTTGTCTTGTCTTGTCTTGTCTTGTCTTGTCTTGTCTTGTCTTGTCTTGTCTTGTCTTGTCTTGTCTTGTCTTGTCTTGTCTTGTCTTGTCTTGTCTTGTCTTGTCTTGTCTTGTCTTGTCTTGTCTTGTCTTGTCTTGTCTTGTCTTGTCTTGTCTTGTCTTGTCTTGTCTTGTCTTGTCTTGTCTTGTCTTGTCTTGTCTTGTCTTGTCTTGTCTTGTCTTGTCTTGTCTTGTCTTGTCTTGTCTTGTCTTGTCTTGTCTTGTCTTGTCTTGTCTTGTCTTGTCTTGTCTTGTCTTGTCTTGTCTTGTCTTGTCTTGTCTTGTCTTGTCTTGTCTTGTCTTGTCTTGTCTTGTCTTGTCTTGTCTTGTCTTGTCTTGTCTTGTCTTGTCTTGTCTTGTCTTGTCTTGTCTTGTCTTGTCTTGTCTTGTCTTGTCTTGTCTTGTCTTGTCTTGTCTTGTCTTGTCTTGTCTTGTCTTGTCTTGTCTTGTCTTGTCTTGTCTTGTCTTGTCTTGTCTTGTCTTGTCTTGTCTTGTCTTGTCTTGTCTTGTCTTGTCTTGTCTTGTCTTGTCTTCTCTTGTCTTGTCATGTCTTGTCTTGTCTTGTCTTGTCTTGTCCTGTCCTGGCTTGTGTTGTCTTGTCATGTTTTGTCTTGTCCTGTCCTGTCTTGTCTTGTCTTGTCATGTCTTGTCTTGTCTTGTCTTGTCATGTCGTGTGTTGTGTTGTTTTGTCTTGTCTTGTTGTGTATTGTCATGTCTTATATTGTCTTGTCTTGTCTTGTCATGTCATGTCATGTCGTGTGTTGTGTTGTTTTGTCTTGTCTTGTCTTGTCTTGTCTTGTCTTGTCTAGTCTTGTCTTGTCTTGTCTTGTCATGTCATGTCGTGTCTTGTCTTGTCTTGTCTTGTCTTGTCATGTCTTGTCTTGTCTTGTCCTGTCTTGTCTTGTCTTGTCTTGTCTTGTCTTGTCTTGTCTTGTCTTGTCTTGTCTTGTCTTGTCTTGTCTTGTCTTGTCTTGTCTTGTCTTGTCTTGTCTTGTCTTGTCTTGTCTTGTCTTGTCTTGTCTTGTCTTGTCTTGTCTTGTCTTGTCTTGTCTTGTCTTGTCTTGTCTTGTCTTGTCTTGTCTTGTCTTGTCTTGTCTTGTCTTGTCTTGTCTTGTCTTGTCTTGTCTTGTCTTGTCTTGTCTTGTCTTGTCTTGTCTTGTCTTGTCTTGTCTTGTCTTGTCTTGTCTTGTCTTGTCTTGTCTTGTCTTGTCATGTCTTGTCTTGTCTTGTCTTGTCTTGTCCTGTCCTGTCTTGTGTTGTCTTGTCATGTTTTGTCTTGTCCTGTCCTGTCTTGTCTTGTCTTGTCATGTCTTGTCTTGTCTTGTCTTGTCTTGTCTTGTCTTGTCTTGTCTTGTTTTGTCATGTCTTGTCTTGTCTTGTTTTGTCTTGTCTTGTCTTGTCTTGTTTTGTCTTGTCATGTCTTGTCTTGTCATGTCTTGTCTTGTCTTGACTTGTCTTGTCTTGTCTTGTCTTGTCTTGTCTTGTCTTGTCTTGTCTTGTCGTGTCTTGTCTTGTCTTGTCTCATCTTGTCTTGTCCTGTCCTGTCCTGTCTTGTCTTGTCATGTCATGTCATGTAATGTCATGTCGTGTGTTGTTTTGTCTTGTCTTGTTTTGTCTTGTCATGTCTTATCTTGTCTTGTCATGTCATGTCATGTCATGTGTTGTGTTGTGTTGTTTTGTCTTGTCTTGTCTTGTCTTGTCATGTCTTGTCTTGTCTTGTCTTGTCTTGTCTTGTCTTGTCTTGTCTTGTCTTGTCTTGTCTTGTCTTGTCTTGTCCTGTCCTGGCGTGTGTTGTGTTGTTTTGTCTTGTCTTGTTTTGTCTTGTCTTGTGTTGTTTTGTCCTGTCCTGACGTGTGTTGTGTTGTTTTGTCTTGTCTTGTTTTGTCTTGTCCTGTCTTGTCTTGTCTTGTGATGTCATGTCATGTCGTGTGTTGTGTTGTTTTGTCTTGTCATGTCTTGTCTTGTCTTGTCTTGTCTTGTCTTGTCTTGTCTTGTCTTGTCTTGTCTTGTCTTGTCTTGTCTTGCCTTGTCTTGTCTTGTCTTGTCTTGTCTTGTCTTGTCTTGTCTTGTCTTGTCTTGTCTTGTCTTGTCTTGTCTTGTCTTGTCTTGTCTTGTCTTGTCTTGTCTTGTCTTGTCTTGTCTTGTCTTGTCTTGTCTTGTCTTGTCTTGTCTTGTCTTGTCTTGTCTTGTCTTGTCTTGTCTTGTCTTGTTTTGTCTTGTCTTGTTTTATGTTGTCTTGTCTTGTCTTGTTTTGTCATGTAATGTCATGTCATGTGTTGTGTTGTTTTTTCTTGTCTTGTATTGTCTTGTCTTGTCTTGTCGTGTCTTGTCTTGCCTTGTCTTGTTTTGTCTTGTCTTGTCTTGTCTTGTCTTGCCTTATCTTGCCTTGTCTTGTCTTGTCTTGTCTTGTCTTGTCTTGTCTTGTCTTGTCTTGTCATGTCTTGTCTTGTCTTGTTTTGTCTTGTCTTGTATTTTCTTGTTTTCTCATGTAATGTCATGTCGTGTGTTGTGTTGTTTTGTATTGTCTTGTGTTGTTTTGTCGTGTCATGCCTTGTCTTGTCTTGTCTTGTCCTGTCCTGTCGTGTGTTGTGTTGTTTTGTCTTGTCTTGTCATGTCATGTCATGTCGTGTCTTGTGTTGCTTTGTCTTGTCTTGTCTTGTCTTGCCTTGTCATGTCGTGTGTTGTGTTGTTTTGTCTTGTCTTGTTGTGTATTGTCATGTCTTATATTGTCTTGTCTTGTCTTGTCTTGTCATGTCATGTCATGTCGTGTGTTGTGTTGTTTTGTCTTGTCTTGTCTTGTCTTTTCTTGTCTAGTCTTGTCTTGTCTTGTCTTGTCATGTCGTGTGTTGTGTTGTTTTGTCTTGTCTTTGTCTTGTCTTGTCTTGTCATGTCTTGTCTTGTTTTGTCTTGTCTTGTATTTTCTTGTTTTCTCATGTAATGTCATGTCGTGTGTTGTGTTGTTTTGTCTTGTCTTGTGTTGTTTTGTCGTGTCATGCCTTGTCTTGTCTTGTCTTGTCCTGTCCTGTCGTGTGTTGTGTTGTTTTGTCTTGTCTTGTCATGTCATGTCATGTCGTGTCTTGTGTTGCTTTGTCTTGTCTTGTCTTGTCTTGTCTTGTCATGTCGTGTGTTGTGTTGTTTTGTCCTGCCTTGTTGTGTATTGTCATGTCTTATATTGTCTTGTCTTGTCTTGTCTTGTCATGTCATGTCATGTCGTGTGTTGTGTTGTTTTGTCTTGTCTTGTCTTGTCTTGTATTGTCTTGTCTAGTCTTGTCTTGTCTTGTCTTGTCATGTCGTGTGTTGTGTTGTTTTGTCTTGTCTTGTTTTGTTTTGTCGTGTCATGTCTTGTCTTGTCTTGTCCTGTCCTGTCGTGTGTTGTGTTGTTTTGTCTTGTCTTGTCTTGTCTAGTTTTGTCTTGTCTTGTCTTGTTTTATGTTGTCTTGTTTTGTCATGTAATGTCATGTCGTGTGTTGTGTTGTTTTTTCTTGTCTTGTGTTGTTTTGTCGTGTCATGTCTTGTCTTGTCTTGTCTTGTCTTGTCCTGTCCTGTAGTGTGTTGTGTTGTTTTGTCTTGTCTTGTCATGTCATGTCATGTCGTGTCTTGTGTTGCTTTGTCTTGTCTTTTCTTCTCCTTGTCTTGTGTTGTTTTGTCCTGTCCTGACGTGTGTTTTGTTGTTTTGTCTTGTCATGTCTTGTCTTGTCTTGTGATGTCATGTCATGTCGTGTGTTGTGTTGTTTTGTCTTGTCTTGTGTTGTTTTGTCGTGTCATGCCTTGTCTTGTCTTGTCTTGTCCTGTCCTGTCGTGTGTTGTGTTGTTTTGTCTTGTCTTGTCATGTCATGTCATGTCGTGTCTTGTGTTGCTTTGTCTTGTCTTTTCTTCTCCTTGTCTTGTGTTGTTTTGTCCTGTCCTGACGTGTGTTTTGTTGTTTTGTCTTGTCATGTCTTGTCTTGTCTTGTGATGTCATGTCATGTCGTGTGTTGTGTTGTTTTGTCTTGTCTTGTCATGTCGTGTGTTTTGTTGTTTTGTCTTGTCTTGTTTTGTCTTCTCATGTCATGTCTTGTCTTGTCTTGTCTTGTCTTGTTTTGTCTTGTCATGTCTTGTCATGTCATGTCATGTCGTGTCATGTCATGTCGTGTGTTGTGTTGTTTTGTCTTGTCTTGTTTTGTCTTCTCATGTCATGTCTTGTCTTGTCTTGTCTTGTCTTGTTTTGTCTTGTCATGTCTTGTCTTGTCATGTCTTGTCTTGTCTTGTCTTGTCTTGTCTTGTCTTGTCTTGTCTTGTCTTGTCTTGTCTTGTCTTGTCTTGTCTTGTCTTGTCTTGTCTTGTCTTGTCTTGTCTTGTCTTGTCTTGTCTTGTCTTGTCTTGTCTTGTCTTGTCTTGTCTTGTCTTGTCTTGTCTTGTCTTGTCTTGTCTTGTCTTGTCTTGTCTTGTCTTGTCTTGTCTTGTCTTGTCTTGTCTTGTCTTGTCTTGTCTTGTCTTGTCTTGTCTTGTCTTGTCTTGTCTTGTCTTGTCTTGTCTTGTCTTGTCTTGTCTTGTCTTGTCATGTCTTGTCTTGTCTTGTCTTGTCTTGTCTTGTCCTGTCCTGTCTTGTGTTGTCTTGTCATGTTTTGTCTTGTCCTGTCCTGTCTTGTCTTGTCTTGTCATGTCTTGTCTTGTCTTGTCTTGTCATGTCGTGTGTTGTGTTGTTTTGTCTTGTCTTGTTGTGTATTGTCATGTCTTATATTGTCTTGTCTTGTCTTGTCTTGTCTTGTCTTGTCATGTCATGTCATGTCGTGTGTTGTGTTGTTTTGTCTTGTCTTGTCTTGTCTTGTCTTGTCTTGTCATGTCATGTCGTGTCTTGTGTTGCTTTGTCTTGTCTTGTCTTGTCTTGTCTTGTCATGTCGTGTGTTGTGTTGTTTTGTCTTGTCTTGTTTTGTCTTGTCATGTCTTGTCTTGTCTTGTCTTGTCTTGTCTTGTCTTGTCTTGTCTTGTCTTGTCTTGTCTTGTCTTGTCTTGTCTTGTCTTGTCTTGTCTTGTCTTATCTTGTCTTGTCTTGTCTTGTCTTGTCTTGTCTTGTCTTGTCTTGTCTTGTCTTGTCTTGTCTTGTCTTGTCTTGTCTTGTCTTGTCTTGTCTTGTCATGTCTTGTCTTGTCTTGTCTTGTCTTGTCCTGTCCTGTCTTGTGTTGTCTTGTCATGTTTTGTCTTGTCCTGTCCTGTCCTGTCTTGTCTTGTCATGTCTTGTCTTGTCTTGTCTTGTCTTGTCTTGTTTTGTCATGTCTTGTCTTGTCTTGTCTTGTCTTGTCATGCCATGTCTTGTCTTGTCTTGTCTTGTCTTGTCTTGTCTTGTCTTGTCATGTCTTGTCTTGTCTTGTTTTGTCTTGTCTTGTCTTGTCTTGTTTTGTCTTGTCATGTCTTGTCTTGTCATGTCTTTTCTTGTCTTGTCTTGACTTGTCTTGTCTTGTCTTGTCTTGTCTTGTCTTGTCTTGTCGTGTCTTGTCTTGTCTTGTCTCATCTTGTCTTGTCCTGTCCTGTCCTGTCTTGTCTTGTCATGTCATGTCATGTCATGTCATGTCGTGTGTTGTTTTGTCTTGTCTTGTTTTGTCTTGTCATGTCTTATCTTGTCTTGTCATGTCATGTCATGTCATGTGTTGTGTTGTGTTGTTTTGTCTTGTCTTGTCTTGTCTTGTCATGTCTTGTCTTGTCTTGTCTTGTCTTGTCTTGTCTTGTCCTGTCCTGACGTGTGTTGTGTTGTTTTGTCTTGTCTTGTTTTGTCTTGTCTTGTGTTGTTTTGTCCTGTCCTGACGTGTGTTGTGTTGTTTTGTCTTGTCTTGTCTTGTCTTGTCTTGTCTTGTCTTGTCTTGTCGTGTCTTGTCTTGTCTTGTCTCATCTTGTCTTGTCCTGTCCTGTCCTGTCTTGTCTTGTCATGTCATGTCATGTCATGTCATGTCGTGTGTTGTTTTGTCTTGTCTTGTTTTGTCTTGTCATGTCTTATCTTGTCTTGTCATGTCATGTCATGTCATGTGTTGTGTTGTGTTGTTATGTCTTGTCTTGTCTTGTCTTGTCCTGTCCTGACGTGTGTTGTGTTGTTTTGTCTTGTCTTGTTTTGTCTTGTCTTGTGTTGTTTTGTCCTGTCCTGACGTGTGTTGTGTTGTGTTGTTTTGTCTTGTCTTGTTTTGTCTTGTCCTGTCTTGTCTTGTCTTGTGATGTCATGTCATGTCGTGTGTTGTGTTGTTTTGTCTTGTCATGTCTTGTCTTGTCTTGTCTTGTCTTGTCTTGTCTTGTCTTGTCTTGTCTTGTCTTGTCTTGTCTTGTCTTGTCTTGTCTTGTCTTGTCTTGTCTTGTCTTGTCTTGTCTTGTCTTGTCTTGTCTTGTCTTGTCTTGTCTTGTCTTGTCTTGTCTTGTCTTGTCTTGTCTTGTCTTGTTTTGTCTTGTCTTGTTTTATGTTGTCTTGTCTTGTCTTGTTTTGTCATGTAATGTCATGTCGTGTGTTGTGTTGTTTTTTCTTGTCTTGTATTGTCTTGTCTTGTCTTGTCGTGTCTTGTCTTGTCTTGTCTTGTTTTGTCTTGTCTTGTCTTGTCTTGTCTTGTCTTGTCTTGTCTTGTCTTATCATGTCTTGTCTTGTCTTGTCTTGTTTTGTCTTGTCTTGTCATGTCTTGTCTTATCTTGTCTTGTCTTGTCTTGTCTTGCTTTGTCTTGTCTTGTCTTATTTTGTCTTGTCATGTCATATCGTGTGTTGTGTTGTTTTGTCTTGTCTTGTCTTGTCTTGTCTTGTCTTGTCTTGTCTTGTCTTGTCATGTCATGTCATGTCATATCGTGTGTTGTGTTGTTTTGTCTTGTCTTGTCTTGTCTTGTCTTGTCTTGTCCTGTCCTGTCTTGTCTTGTCTTGTCTTGTCATGTCTTGTCTTGTCTTGTCTTGTCTTGTCTTGTCTTGTCTTGTCTTGTCCTGTCCTGTCTTGTCTTGTCTTGTCATGTCTTGTCTTGTCTTGTCTTGTCTTGTCTCGTCTTGTCTTGTCTTGTCTTGTCATATCTTGTCTTGTCTTGTCTTGTCTTGTCTTGTCTTGTCTTGTCTTGCTTTGTCTTGTCATGTCTTATCTTGTCTTTTCTTGTCTTGTCTTGTCCTGTCCTGTCGTGTGTTGTTTTGTATTGTCTTGTCTTGTGTTGTTTTGTCGTGTCATGTCTTGTCTTGTCTTGTCTTGTCCTGTCCTGTCGTGTGTTGTGTTGTTTTGTCTTGTCTTGTCATGTCATGTAATGTCGTGTCTTGTGTTGCTTTGTCTTGTCTTGTCTTGTCTTGTCTTGTCTTGTCATGTCGTGTGTTGTGTTGTTTTGTCTTGTCATGTCTTGTCTTGTCTTGTTTTGTCTTGTCTTGTCTTGTCTTGTCTTGTTTTGTCTTGTCTTGTCTTGTCTTGTCATGTCTTGTCTTGTCTTGTCTTGTCTTGTTTTGTCTTGTCTTGTCTTGTCTTGTCTTGTCTTGTCTTGTCTTGTCTTGTCTTGTCTTGTCTTGTCTTGTCTTGTCTTGTCTTGTCTTGTCTTGTCTTGTCTTGTCATGTCATGTCATGTCATATCGTGTGTTGTGTTGTTTTGTCTTGTCTTATTTTGTCTTGTCATGTCTTATCTTGTCTTGTCTTGTCTTGTCTTGTCTTGTCATGTCATGTCATGTCATATCGTGTGTTGTGTTGTTTTGTCTTGTCTTATTTTGTCTTGTCATGTCTTATCTTGTCTTGTCTTGTCTTGTCTTGTCTTGTCTTGTCTTGTCTTGTCTTGTCTTGTCTTGTCTTGTCTTGTCTTGTCTTGTCTTGTCTTGTCTTGTCTTGTCTTGTCTTGTCTTGTCTTGTCTTGTCTTGTCTTGTCTTGTCTTGTCTTGTCTTGTCTTGTCTTGTCTTGTCTTGTCTTGTCTTGTCTTGTCATGTCTTGTCTTGTCTTGTCTTGTCTCATCTTGTCTTGTCCTGTCCTGTCCTGTCTTGTCTTGTCTTGTCTTGTCTTGTCTTGTCTTGTCTTGTCTTGTCTTGTCTTGTCTTGTCTTGTCTTGTCTTGTCTTGTCTTGTCTTGTCTTGTCCTGTCCTGTCTTGTCTTGTCTTGTCATGTCTTGTCTTGTCTTGTCTTGTCTTGTCTTGTCTTGTCTCGTCTTGTCTTGTCTTGTCTTGTCTTGTCTTGTCTTGTCTTGTCTTGTCTTGTCTTGTCTTGTCTTGTCTTGTCTTGTCTTGTCTTGTCTTGTCTTGTCAAGTCTTGTCTTGCCTTGTCTTGTCTTGCCTTGTCTTGTGATGTCATGTCATGTCGTGTGTTGTGTTGTTTTGTCTTGTCTTATTTTGTCTTGTCATGTCTTATCTTGTCTTGTGATGTCATGTCATGTCGTGTGTTGTGTTGTTTTGTCTTGTCTTGTCTTGTCTTGCCTTGTCTTGTCTTGTCCTGTCCTGTCTTGTCATGTCTTGTCTTGTCTTGTCTTGTCTTGTCTCGTCTTGTCTTGTCTTGTCCTGTCCTGTCCTGTCTTGTCTTGTCTTGTCATGTCTTGTCTTGTCTTGTCTTGTCATGTCTTGTCTTGTCTTGTCTTGTTTTGTCTTGTCTTGTCATGTCTTGTCTTATCTTGTCTTGTCTTGTCTTGTCTTGCTTTGTCTTGTCTTGTCTTATTTTGTCTTGTCATGTCATATCGTGTGTTGTGTTGTTTTGTCTTGTCTTGTCTTGTCTTGTCTTGTCTTGTCTTGTCTTGTCTTGTCTTGTCTTGTCTTGTCATGTCTTGTCTTGTCTTGTCTTGTTTTGTCTTGTCTTGTCATGTCTTGTCTTATCTTGTCTTGTCTTGTCTTGTCTTGTCTTGCTTTGTCTTGTCTTGTCTTATTTTGTCTTGTCATGTCATATCGTGTGTTGTGTTGTTTTGTCTTGTCTTGTCTTGTCTTGTCTTGTCATGTCATGTCATGTCATATCGTGTGTTGTGTTGTTTTGTCTTGTCTTGTCTTGTCTTGTCTTGTCTTGTCTTGTCTTGTCCTGTCCTGTCTTGTCTTGTCTTGTCTTGTCATGTCTTGTCTTGTCTTGTCTTGTCTTGTCTTGTCTTGTCTTGTCTTGTCCTGTCCTGTCTTGTCTTGTCTTGTCATGTCTTGTCTTGTCTTGTCTTGTCTTGTCTCGTCTTGTCTTGTCTTGTCTTGTCATATCTTGTCTTGTCTTGTCTTGTCTTGTCTTGTCTTGTCTTGCTTTGTCTTGTCATGTCTTATCTTGTCTTTTCTTGTCTTGTCTTGTCCTGTCCTGTCGTGTGTTGTTTTGTATTGTCTTGTCTTGTGTTGTTTTGTCGTGTCATGTCTTGTCTTGTCTTGTCTTGTCCTGTCCTGTCGTGTGTTGTGTTGTTTTGTCTTGTCTTGTCATGTCATGTAATGTCGTGTCTTGTGTTGCTTTGTCTTGTCTTGTCTTGTCTTGTCTTGTCTTGTCATGTCGTGTGTTGTGTTGTTTTGTCTTGTCATGTCTTGTCTTGTTTTGTCTTGTCTTGTCTTGTCTTGTCATGTCTTGTCTTGTCTTGTCTTGTCTTGTTTTGTCTTGTCTTGTCTTGTCTTGTCTTGTCTTGTCTTGTCTTGTCTTGTCTTGTCTTGTCTTGTCTTGTCTTGTCATGTCATGTCATGTCATATCGTGTGTTGTGTTGTTTTGTCTTGTCTTATTTTGTCTTGTCATGTCTTATCTTGTCTTGTCTTGTCTTGTCTTGTCTTGTCTTGTCATGTCATGTCATGTCATATCGTGTGTTGTGTTGTTTTGTCTTGTCTTATTTTGTCTTGTCATGTCTTATCTTGTCTTGTCTTGTCTTGTCTTGTCTTGTCTTGTCTTGTCTTGTCTTGTCTTGTCTTGTCTTGTCTTGTCTTGTCTTGTCTTGTCTTGTCTTGTCTTGCCTTGTTGTGTATTGTCATGTCGTGTGTTGTGTTGTTTTGTCTTGTCATGTCTTGTCTTGTCTTGTTTTGTCTTGTCTTGTCTTGTCTTGTCATGTCTTGTCTTGTCTTGTCTTGTCTTGTTTTGTCTTGTCTTGTCTTGTCTTGTCTTGTCTTGTCTTGTCTTGTCTTGTCTTGTCTTGTCTTGTCATGTCATGTCATGTCATATCGTGTGTTGTGTTGTTTTGTCTTGTCTTATTTTGTCTTGTCATGTCTTATCTTGTCTTGTCTTGTCTTGTCTTGTCTTGTCTTGTCATGTCATGTCATGTCATATCGTGTGTTGTGTTGTTTTGTCTTGTCTTATTTTGTCTTGTCATGTCTTATCTTGTCTTGTCTTGTCTTGTCTTGTCTTGTCTTGTCTTGTCTTGTCTTGTCTTGTCTTGTCTTGTCTTGTCTTGTCTTGTCTTGTTTTGTCTTGTCTTGTATTTTCTTGTTTTCTCATGTAATGTCATGTCGTGTGTTGTGTTGTTTTGTCTTGTCTTGTGTTGTTTTGTCGTGTCATGCCTTGTCTTGTCTTGTCTTGTCCTGTCCTGTCGTGTGTTGTGTTGTTTTGTCTTGTCTTGTCATGTCATGTCATGTCGTGTCTTGTGTTGCTTTGTCTTGTCTTGTCTTGTCTTGCCTTGTCATGTCGTGTGTTGTGTTGTTTTGTCTTGTCTTGTTGTGTATTGTCATGTCTTATATTGTCTTGTCTTGTCTTGTCATGTCATGTCATGTCGTGTGTTGTGTTGTTTTGTCTTGTCTTGTCTTGTCTTGTCTTGTCTTGTCTAGTCTTGTCTTGTCTTGTCTTGTCATGTCGTGTGTTGTGTTGTTTTGTCTTGTCTTTGTCTTGTCTTGTCTTGTCATGTCTTGTCTTGTTTTGTCTTGTCTTGTATTTTCTTGTTTTCTCATGTAATGTCATGTCGTGTGTTGTGTTGTTTTGTCTTGTCTTGTGTTGTTTTGTCGTGTCATGCCTTGTCTTGTCTTGTCTTGTCCTGTCCTGTCGTGTGTTGTGTTGTTTTGTCTTGTCTTGTCATGTCATGTCATGTCGTGTCTTGTGTTGCTTTGTCTTGTCTTGTCTTGTCTTGTCTTGTCATGTCGTGTGTTGTGTTGTTTTGTCTTGCCTTGTTGTGTATTGTCATGTCTTATATTGTCTTGTCTTGTCTTGTCTTGTCATGTCATGTCATGTCGTGTGTTGTGTTGTTTTGTCTTGTCTTGTCTTGTCTTGTCTTGTATTGTCTTGTCTAGTCTTGTCTTGTCTTGTCTTGTCATGTCGTGTGTTGTGTTGTTTTGTCTTGTCTTGTGTTGTTTTGTCGTGTCATGTCTTGTCTTGTCTTGTCCTGTCCTGTCGTGTATTGTGTTGTTTTTTCTTGTCTTGTCTTGTCTAGTTTTGTCTTGTCTTGTCTTGTTTTATGTTGTCTTGTTTTGTCATGTAATGTCATGTCGTGTGTTGTGTTGTTTTTTCTTGTCTTGTGTTGTTTTGTCGTGTCATGTCTTGTCTTGTCTTGTCTTGTCTTGTCCTGTCCTGTAGTGTGTTGTGTTGTTTTGTCTTGTCTTGTCATGTCATGTCATGTCGTGTCTTGTGTTGCTTTGTCTTGTCTTTTCTTCTCCTTGTCTTGTGTTGTTTTGTCCTGTCCTGACGTGTGTTTTGTTGTTTTGTCTTGTCATGTCTTGTCTTGTCTTGTGATGTCATGTCATGTCGTGTGTTGTGTTGTTTTGTCTTGTCTTGTGTTGTTTTGTCGTGTCATGCCTTGTCTTGTCTTGTCTTGTCCTGTCCTGTCGTGTGTTGTGTTGTTTTGTCTTGTCTTGTCATGTCATGTCATGTCGTGTCTTGTGTTGCTTTGTCTTGTCTTTTCTTCTCCTTGTCTTGTGTTGTTTTGTCCTGTCCTGACGTGTGTTTTGTTGTTTTGTCTTGTCATGTCTTGTCTAGTTTTGTCTTGTCTTGTCTTGTTTTATGTTGTCTTGTTTTGTCATGTAATGTCATGTCGTGTGTTGTGTTGTTTTTTCTTGTCTTGTGTTGTTTTGTCGTGTCATGTCTTGTCTTGTCTTGTCTTGTCTTGTCCTGTCCTGTAGTGTGTTGTGTTGTTTTGTCTTGTCTTGTCATGTCATGTCATGTCGTGTCTTGTGTTGCTTTGTCTTGTCTTTTCTTCTCCTTGTCTTGTGTTGTTTTGTCCTGTCCTGACGTGTGTTGTGTTGTTTTGTCTTGTCTTGTTTTGTCTTCTCATGTCATGTCTTGTCTTGTCTTGTCTTGTTTTGTCTTGTCATGTCTTGTCATGTCTTGTCTTGTCTTGTCTTGTCTTGTCTTGTCTTGTCTTGTCTTGTCTTGTCTTGTCTTGTCTTGTCTTGTCTTGTCTTGTCTTGTCTTGTCTTGTCTTGTCTTGTCTTGTCATGTCATGTCTTGTCTTGTCTTGTCTTGTCTTGTCCTGTCCTGTCTTGTGTTGTCTTGTCATGTTTTGTCTTGTCCTGTCCTGTCTTGTCTTGTCTTGTCATGTCGTGTCTTGTCTTGTCTTGTCTTGTCTTGTCTTGTCTTGTCTTGTCTTGTCTTGTCATGTCTTGTCTTGTCGTGTCTTGTCTTGTCCTGTCCTGTTTTGTCTTGTCTTGCCATGTCTTGTCTTGCCGTATCTTGTCTTGTCTTGTCTTGTCTTGTCTTGTCTTGTCTTGTCTTGTCATGTCTTGTCTTGTCGTGTCTTGTCATGTCTTGTCTTGTCGTGTCTTGTCTTGTCCTGTCCTGTCTTGTCTTGTCTTGTCATGTCTTGTCTTGTCGTGTCTTGACTTGTCTTGTCATGTCTTGTCCTGTCCTGTCTTGTCTTGTCTTGTCTTGTCATGTCTTGTCTTGTCTTTTCTTGTCTTGTCTTGTCTTGTCTTGTCTTGTCTTGTCTTGTCTTGTCTTGTCTTGTCTTGTCTTGTCATGTCTTGTCTTGTCGTGTCTTGTCTTGTCCTGTCCTGCCTTGTGTTGTCTTGTCATGTTTTGTCTTGTCCTGTCCTGTCTTGTCTTGTCTTGTCATGTCTTGTCTTGTCTTGTCTTGTCTTGTCTTGTCTTGTCTTGTCTTGTCTTGTTTTGTCTTGTCATGTCTTGTCTTGTCTTGTCTTGTCTTGTCATGTCTTGTCTTGTCTTGTCTTGTCTTGTCTTGTCTTGTCTTGTCTTGTCTTGTCATGTCTTGTCTTGTCTTGTTTTGTTTTGTCTTGTCTTGTTTTGTCTTGTCTTGTGTTGTTTTGTCCTGTCCTGACGTGTGTTGTGTTGTTTTGTCTTGTCTTGTTTTGTCTTGTCCTGTCTTGTCTTGTCTTGTGATGTCATGTCATGTCGTGTGTTGTGTTGTTTTGTCTTGTCATGTCTTGTCTTGTCTTGTCTTGTCTTGTCTTGTTTTGTCTTGTCTTGTTTTATGTTGTCTTGTCTTGTCTTGTTTTGTCATGTAATGTCATGTCGTGTGTTGTGTTGTTTTTTCTTGTCTTGTATTGCCTTGTCTTGTCTTGTCGTGTCTTGTCTTGTCTTGTCTTGTCTTGTCTTGTCTTGTCTTGTCTTGTCTTGTCTTGTCTTGTCTTGTCTTGTCTTGTCTTGTCTTGTCATGTCTTGTCTTGTCTTGTCTTGTCTTGTCTTGTCTTGTCTTGTCTTGTCTTGTCTTGTCTTGTCTTGTCTTGTCTTGTCTTGTCTTGTCTTGTCTTGTCTTGTCTTGCATAATGTCATGTCGTGTGTTGTGTGGTTTTGTCTTGTCTTGTGTTGTTTTGTCGTGTCATGTCTTGTCTTGTCTTGTCTTGTCTTGTCCTGTCCTGTCGTGTGTTGTGTTGCTTTGTCTTGTCTTGTCATGTCTTGTCTTGTCTTGCCTTGTCATGTCTTGTCTTGTCTTGTCATGTCTTGTCTTGTCTTGTCTTGCCTTGTCTTGTCTTGTCTTGTCTTGTCTTGTCTTGTCTTGTCTTGTCTTGTCTTGTCTTGTCTTGTCTTGTCTTGTCTTGTCTTGTCTTGTCTTGTCTTGTCTTGTCTTGTGTTGCTTTGTCTTGTCTTGTCATGTCGTGTGTTGTGTTGTTTTGTCTTGTCTTGTTGTGTATTGGCATGTCTTGTCTTGTCATGTCTTGTCTTGTCTTGCCTTGTCATGTCTTGTCTTGTCTTGTCTTGTCATGTCTTGTCTTGTCTTGTCTTGTCTTGTCTTGTCTTGTCTTGTCTTGTCTTGTCTTGTCTTGTCTTGTCTTGTCTTGTCTTGTCTTGTCTTGTCTTGTCTTGTCTTGTCTTGTCTTGTCTTGTCTTGTCTTGTCTTGTGTTGCTTTGTCTTGTCTTGTCTTGTCTTGTCTTGTCTTGTCTTGTCTTGTCTTGTCTTGTCTTGTCTTGTCTTGTCTTGTCTTGTCTTGTCTTGCATAATGTCATGTCGTGTGTTGTGTGGTTTTGTCTTGTCTTGTGTTGTTTTGTCGTGTCATGTCTTGTCTTGTCTTGTCTTGTCTTGTCCTGTCCTGTCGTGTGTTGTGTTGGTTTGTCTTGTCTTGTCATGTCTTGTCTTGTCTTGCCTTGTCATGTCTTGTCTTGTCTTGTCTTGTCATGTCTTGTCTTGTCTTGTCTTGTTTTGTCTTGTCATGTCGTGTCATGTCTTGTCTTGTCTTGTCTTGTCTTGTCCTGTCCTGTAGTGTGTTGTGTTGTTTTGTCTTGTCTTGTCATGTCATGTCATGTCGTGTCTTGTGTTGCTTTGTCTTGTCTTTTCTTCTCTTTGTCTTGTGTTGTTTTGTCCTGTCCTGACGTGTGTTTTGTTGTTTTGTCTTGTCATGTCTTGTCTTGTCTTGTCTTGTGATGTCATGTCATGTCGTGTGTTGTGTTGTTTTGTCTTGTCTTGTATTGTCTTGTCCTGTCCTGTCTTTTCTTGTCTTGTCATGTCTTGTCTTGTCGTGTCTTGTCTTGTCTTGTCATGTCTTGTCCTGTCCTGTCCTGTCTTGTCTTGTCTTGTCATGTCTTGTCTTGTCTTTTCTTGTCTTGTCTTGTCTTGTCTTGTCTTGTCTTGTCTTGTCTTGTCTTGTCTTGTCTTGTCTTGTCTTGTCTTGTCTTGTCTTGTCTTGTCTTGTCTTGTCTTGTCTTGTCTTGTCTTGTCTTGTCTTGTCTTGTCTTGTCTTGTCTTGTCTTGTCTTGTCTTGTCTTGTCTTGTCTTGTCTTGTCTTGTCTTGTCTTGTCTTGTCTTGTCTTGTGTTGCTTTGTCTTGTCTTGTCATGTCGTGTGTTGTGTTGTTTTGTCTTGCCTTGTTGTGTATTGTCATGTCTTATATTGTCTTGTCTTGTCTTGTCTTGTCATGTCATGTCATGTCGTGTGTTGTGTTGTTTTGTCTTGTCTTGTCTTGTCTTGTCTTGTATTGTCTTGTCTAGTCTTGTCTTGTCTTGTCTTGTCATGTCGTGTGTTGTGTTGTTTTGTCTTGTCTTGTGTTGTTTTGTCGTGTCATGTCTTGTCTTGTCTTGTCCTGTCCTGTCGTGTGTTGTGTTGTTTTTTCTTGTCTTGTCTTGTCTAGTTTTGTCTTGTCTTGTCTTGTTTTATGTTGTCTTGTTTTGTCATGTAATGTCATGTCGTGTGTTGTGTTGTTTTTTCTTGTCTTGTGTTGTTTTGTCGTGTCATGTCTTGTCTTGTCTTGTCTTGTCTTGTCCTGTCCTGTAGTGTGTTGTGTTGTTTTGTCTTGTCTTGTCATGTCATGTCATGTCGTGTCTTGTGTTGCTTTGTCTTGTCTTTTCTTCTCCTTGTCTTGTGTTGTTTTGTCCTGTCCTGACGTGTGTTTTGTTGTTTTGTCTTGTCATGTCTTGTCTTGTCTTGTGATGTCATGTCATGTCGTGTGTTGTGTTGTTTTGTCTTGTCTTGTGTTGTTTTGTCGTGTCATGCCTTGTCTTGTCTTGTCTTGTCCTGTCCTGTCGTGTGTTGTGTTGTTTTGTCTTGTCTTGTCATGTCATGTCATGTCGTGTCTTGTGTTGCTTTGTCTTGTCTTTTCTTCTCCTTGTCTTGTGTTGTTTTGTCCTGTCCTGACGTGTGTTTTGTTGTTTTGTCTTGTCATGTCTTGTCTTGTCTTGTGATGTCATGTCATGTCGTGTGTTGTGTTGTTTTGTCTTTGCTTGTCATGTCGTGTGTTTTGTTGTTTTGTCTTGTCTTGCTGTGTATTGTCATGTCTTATATTGCCTTGTCTTGTCTTGTTATGTCATGTCATGTCGTGTGTTGTGTTGTTTTGTCTTGTCTTGTTTTGTCTTCTCATGTCATGTCTTGTCTTGTCTTGTCTTGTTTTGTCTTGTCATGTCTTGTCTTGTCTTGTCTTGTCATGTCTTGTCTTGTCTTGTCTTGTCTTGTCTTGTCTTGTCTTGTCTTGTCTTGTCTTGTCTTGTCATGTTTTGTCTTGTCCTGTCCTGTCTTGTCTTGTCTTGTCTTGTCTTGTCTTGTCTTGTCTTGTCTTGTCTTGTCTTGTCTTGTCATGTCTTGTCTTGTCTTGTCTTGTCTTGTCTTGTCTTGTCCTGTCCTGTCTTGTGTTGTCTTGTCATGTTTTGTCTTGTCCTGTCCTGTCTTGTCTTGTCATGTCATGTCGTGTCTTGTCTTGTCTTGTCTTGTCTTGTCTTGTCTTGTCTTGTCTTGTCATGTCGTGTGTTGTGTTGTTTTGTCTTGTCTTGTGTTGTTTTGTCGTGCCATGTCTTGTCTTGTCTTGTCTTGTCTTGTCTTGTCTTGTCTTGTCTTGTCTTGTCTTGTCTTGTCATGTCTTGTCTTGTCGTGTCTTGTCTTTTCCTGTCCTGTCTTGTCTTGTCTTGTCATGTCTTGTCTTGCCGTGTCTTGTCTTGTCTTGTCTTGTCTTGTCTTGTCTTGTCATGCCTTGTCTTGTCGTGTCTTGTCATGTCTTGTCTTGTCGTGTCTTGTCTTGTCCTGTCCTGTCTTGTCTTGTCTTGTCATGTCTTGTCTTGTCGTGTCTTGTCTTGTCTTGTCATGTCTTGTCCTGTCCTGTCTTGTCTTGTCTTGTCATGTCTTGTCTTGTCTTTTCTTGTCTTGTCTTGTCTTGTCTTGTCTTGTCTTGTCTTGTCTTGTCTTGTCTTGTCTTGTCTTGTCATGTCTTGTCTTGTCGTGTCTTGTCTTGTCCTGTCCTGCCTTGTGTTGTCTTGTCATGTTTTGTCTTGTCCTGTCCTGTCTTGTCTTGTCTTGTCATGTCTTGTCTTGTCTTGTCTTGTCTTGTCTTGTCTTGTCTTGTCTTGTCTTGTTTTGTCTTGTCATGTCTTGTCTTGTCTTGTCTTGTCTTGTCATGTCTTGTCTTGTCTTGTCTTGTCTTGTCTTGTCTTGTCTTGTCTTGTCATGTCTTGTCTTGTCTTGTTTTGTTTTGTCTTGTCTTGTTTTGTCTTGTCTTGTGTTGTTTTGTCCTGTCCTGACGTGTGTTGTGTTGTTTTGTCTTGTCTTGTTTTGTCTTGTCCTGTCTTGTCTTGTCTTGTGATGTCATGTCATGTCGTGTGTTGTGTTGTTTTGTCTTGTCATGTCTTGTCTTGTCTTGTCTTGTCTTGTCTTGTCTTGTCTTGTCTTGTTTTGTCTTGTCTTGTTTTATGTTGTCTTGTCTTGTCTTGTTTTGTCATGTAATGTCATGTCGTGTGTTGTGTTGTTTTTTCTTGTCTTGTATTGCCTTGTCTTGTCTTGTCGTGTCTTGTCTTGTCTTGTCTTGTCTTGTCTTGTCTTGTCTTGTCTTGTCTTGTCTTGTCTTGTCTTGTCTTGTCTTGTCTTGTCTTGTCTTGTCTTGTCATGTCTTGTCTTGTCTTGTCTTGTCTTGTCTTGTCTTGTCTTGTCTTGTCTTGTCTTGTCTTGTCTTGTCTTGTCTTGTCTTGTCTTGTCTTGTCTTGTCTTGTCTTGTCTTGTCTTGCATAATGTCATGTCGTGTGTTGTGTGGTTTTGTCTTGTCTTGTGTTGTTTTGTCGTGTCATGTCTTGTCTTGTCTTGTCTTGTCTTGTCCTGTCCTGTCGTGTGTTGTGTTGCTTTGTCTTGTCTTGTCATGTCTTGTCTTGTCTTGCCTTGTCATGTCTTGTCTTGTCTTGTCTTGTCATGTCTTGTCTTGTCTTGTCTTGTCTTGTCTTGTCTTGTCTTGTCTTGTCTTGTCTTGTCTTGTCTTGTCTTGTCTTGTCTTGTCTTGTCTTGTCTTGTCTTGTCTTGTCTTGTCTTGTCTTGTCTTGTCTTGTCTTGTCTTGTCTTGTCTTGTCTTGTCTTGTCTTGTCTTGTCTTGTCTTGTCTTGTCTTGTCTTGTCTTGTGTTGCTTTGTCTTGTCTTGTCATGTCGTGTGTTGTGTTGTTTTGTCTTGTCTTGTTGTGTATTGGCATGTCTTATATTGTCTTGTCATGTCATGTCAAGTCATATCATGTCGTGTGTTGTGTTGTTTAGTCTTGTCATGTCTTGTCTTGTCTTGTCTTGTTTTGTCTTGTCATGTCGTGTCATGTCTTGTCTTGTCTTGTCTTGTCTTGTCCTGTCCTGTAGTGTGTTGTGTTGTTTTGTCTTGTCTTGTCATGTCATGTCATGTCGTGTCTTGTGTTGCTTTGTCTTGTCTTTTCTTCTCCTTGTCTTGTGTTGTTTTGTCCTGTCCTGACGTGTGTTTTGTTGTTTTGTCTTGTCATGTCTTGTCTTGTCTTGTGATGTCATGTCATGTCGTGTGTTGTGTTGTTTTGTCTTGTCTTGTGTTGTTTTGTCGTGTCATGCCTTGTCTTGTCTTGTCTTGTCCTGTCCTGTCGTGTGTTGTGTTGTTTTGTCTTGTCTTGTCATGTCATGTCATGTCGTGTCTTGTGTTGCTTTGTCTTGTCTTTTCTTCTCCTTGTCTTGTGTTGTTTTGTCCTGTCCTGCCGTGTGTTTTGTTGTTTTGTCTTGTCATGTCTTGTCTTGTCTTGTGATGTCATGTCATGTCGTGTGTTGTGTTGTTTTGTCTTGTCTTGTCATGTCGTGTGTTTTGTTGTTTTGTCTTGTCTTGCTGTGTATTGTCATGTCTTATATTGCCTTGTCTTGTCTTGTCATGTCATGTCATGTCGTGTGTTGTGTTGTTTTGTCTTGTCTTGTTTTGTCTTCTCATGTCATGTCTTGTCTTGTCTTGTCTTGTTTTGTCTTGTCATGTCTTGTCTTGTCTTGTCTTGTCTTGTCTTGTCTTGTCTTGTCTTGTCATGTCTTGTCTTGTCTTGTCTTGTCTTGTCTTGTCTTGTCTTGTCTTGTCTTGTCTTGTCTTGTCTTGTCTTGTCTTGTCTTGTCTTGTCTTGTCTTGTCTTGTCTTGTCTTGTCTTGTCTTGCATAATGTCATGTCGTGTGTTGTGTGGTTTTGTCTTGTCTTGTGTTGTTTTGTCGTGTCATGTCTTGTCTTGTCTTGTCTTGTCTTGTCCTGTCCTGTCGTGTGTTGTGTTGCTTTGTCTTGTCTTGTCATGTCTTGTCATGTCGTGTCATGTCTTGTCTTGTCTTGTCTTGTCTTGTCCTGTCCTGTAGTGTGTTGTGTTGTTTTGTCTTGTTTTGTCTTGTCATGTCGTGTCATGTCTTGTCTTGTCTTGTCTTGTCTTGTCCTGTCCTGTAGTGTGTTGTGTTGTTTTGTCTTGTCTTGTCATGTCATGTCATGTCGTGTCTTGTGTTGCTTTGTCTTGTCTTTTCTTCTCCTTGTCTTGTGTTGTTTTGTCCTGTCCTGACGTGTGTTTTGTTGTTTTGTCTTGTCTTGTCTTGTCTTGTCTTGTCTTGTCTTGTCTTGTCTTGTCTTGTCTTGTCTTGTCTTGTCTTGTCTTGTCATGTCTTGTCTTGTCTTGTCTTGTCTTGTCTTGTCTTGTCTTGTCTTGTCTTGTCTTGTCTTGCATAATGTCATGTCGTGTGTTGTGTGGTTTTGTCTTGTCTTGTGTTGTTTTGTCGTGTCATGTCTTGTCTTGTCTTGTCTTGTCTTGTCCTGTCCTGTCGTGTGTTGTGTTGCTTTGTCTTGTCTTGTCATGTCTTGTCTTGTCTTGCCTTGTCATGTCTTGTCTTGTCTTGTCTTGTCATGTCTTGTCTTGTCTTGTCTTGTCTTGTCTTGTCTTGTCTTGTCTTGTCTTGTCTTGTCTTGTCTTGTCTTGTCTTGTCTTGTCTTGTCTTGTCTTGTCTTGTCTTGTCTTGTCTTGTCTTGTCTTGTCTTGTCTTGTCTTGTCTTGTCTTGTCTTGTCTTGTCTTGTCTTGTCTTGTCTTGTCTTGTCTTGTCTTGTCTTGTCTTGTCTTGTCTTGTCTTGTCTTGTCTTGTCTTGTCTTGTGTTGCTTTGTCTTGTCTTGTCATGTCGTGTGTTGTGTTGTTTTGTCTTGTCTTGTTGTGTATTGGCATGTCTTATATTGTCTTGTCATGTCATGTCAAGTCATATCATGTCGTGTGTTGTGTTGTTTAGTCTTGTCATGTCTTGTCTTGTCTTGTCTTGTTTTGTCTTGTCATGTCGTGTCATGTCTTGTCTTGTCTTGTCTTGTCTTGTCCTGTCCTGTAGTGTGTTGTGTTGTTTTGTCTTGTCTTGTCATGTCATGTCATGTCGTGTCTTGTGTTGCTTTGTCTTGTCTTTTCTTCTCCTTGTCTTGTGTTGTTTTGTCCTGTCCTGACGTGTGTTTTGTTGTTTTGTCTTGTCATGTCTTGTCTTGTCTTGTGATGTCATGTCATGTCGTGTGTTGTGTTGTTTTGTCTTGTCTTGTGTTGTTTTGTCGTGTCATGCCTTGTCTTGTCTTGTCTTGTCCTGTCCTGTCGTGTGTTGTGTTGTTTTGTCTTGTCTTGTCATGTCATGTCATGTCGTGTCTTGTGTTGCTTTGTCTTGTCTTTTCTTCTCCTTGTCTTGTGTTGTTTTGTCCTGTCCTGACGTGTGTTTTGTTGTTTTGTCTTGTCATGTCTTGTCTTGTCTTGTGATGTCATGTCATGTCGTGTGTTGTGTTGTTTTGTCTTGTCTTGTCATGTCGTGTGTTTTGTTGTTTTGTCTTGTCTTGCTGTGTATTGTCATGTCTTATATTGCCTTGTCTTGTCTTGTCATGTCATGTCATGTCGTGTGTTGTGTTGTTTTGTCTTGTCTTGTTTTGTCTTCTCATGTCATGTCTTGTCTTGTCTTGTCTTGTTTTGTCTTGTCATGTCTTGTCTTGTCTTGTCTTGTCATGTCTTGTCTTGTCTTGTCTTGTCTTGTCTTGTCTTGTCTTGTCTTGTCTTGTCTTGTCTTGTCTTGTCTTGTCTTGTCTTGTCTTGTCTTGTCATGTCATGTCATGTCGTGTGTTGTGTTGTTTTGTCTTGTCTTGTCTTGTCTTGTCTTGTATTGTCTTGTCTAGTCTTGTCTTGTCTTGTCTTGTCATGTCGTGTGTTGTGTTGTTTTGTCTTGTCTTGTGTTGTTTTGTCGTGTCATGTCTTGTCTTGTCTTGTCCTGTCCTGTCGTGTGTTGTGTTGTTTTTTCTTGTCTTGTCTTGTCTAGTTTTGTCTTGTCTTGTCTTGTTTTATGTTGTCTTGTTTTGTCATGTAATGTCATGTCGTGTGTTGTGTTGTTTTTTCTTGTCTTGTGTTGTTTTGTCGTGTCATGTCTTGTCTTGTCTTGTCTTGTCTTGTCCTGTCCTGTAGTGTGTTGTGTTGTTTTGTCTTGTCTTGTCATGTCATGTCATGTCGTGTCTTGTGTTGCTTTGTCTTGTCTTTTCTTCTCCTTGTCTTGTGTTGTTTTGTCCTGTCCTGACGTGTGTTTTGTTGTTTTGTCTTGTCATGTCTTGTCTTGTCTTGTGATGTCATGTCATGTCGTGTGTTGTGTTGTTTTGTCTTGTCTTGTGTTGTTTTGTCGTGTCATGCCTTGTCTTGTCTTGTCTTGTCCTGTCCTGTCGTGTGTTGTGTTGTTTTGTCTTGTCTTGTCATGTCATGTCATGTCGTGTCTTGTGTTGCTTTGTCTTGTCTTTTCTTCTCCTTGTCTTGTGTTGTTTTGTCCTGTCCTGACGTGTGTTTTGTTGTTTTGTCTTGTCATGTCTTGTCTTGTCTTGTGATGTCATGTCATGTCGTGTGTTGTGTTGTTTTGTCTTGGCTTGTCATGTCGTGTGTTTTGTTGTTTTGTCTTGTCTTGCTGTGTATTGTCATGTCTTATATTGCCTTGTCTTGTCTTGTTATGTCATGTCATGTCGTGTGTTGTGTTGTTTTGTCTTGTCTTGTTTTGTCTTCTCATGTCATGTCTTGTCTTGTCTTGTCTTGTTTTGTCTTGTCATGTCTTGTCTTGTCTTGTCTTGTCATGTCTTGTCTTGTCTTGTCTTGTCTTGTCTTGTCTTGTCTTGTCTTGTCTTGTCTTGTCTTGTCTTGTCATGTTTTGTCTTGTCCTGTCCTGTCTTGTCTTGTCTTGTCTTGTCTTGTCTTGTCTTGTCTTGTCTTGTCTTGTCTTGTCTTGTCTTGTCATGTCTTGTCTTGTCTTGTCTTGTCTTGTCTTGTCTTGTCCTGTCCTGTCTTGTGTTGTCTTGTCATGTTTTGTCTTGTCCTGTCCTGTCTTGTCTTGTCATGTCATGTCGTGTCTTGTCTTGTCTTGTCTTGTCTTGTCTTGTCTTGTCTTGTCTTGTCATGTCGTGTGTTGTGTTGTTTTGTCTTGTCTTGTGTTGTTTTGTCGTGCCATGTCTTGTCTTGTCTTGTCTTGTCTTGTCTTGTCTTGTCTTGTCTTGTCTTGTCTTGTCTTGTCATGTCTTGTCTTGTCGTGTCTTGTCTTTTCCTGTCCTGTCTTGTCTTGTCTTGTCATGTCTTGTCTTGCCGTGTCTTGTCTTGTCTTGTCTTGTCTTGTCTTGTCTTGTCATGCCTTGTCTTGTCGTGTCTTGTCATGTCTTGTCTTGTCGTGTCTTGTCTTGTCCTGTCCTGTCTTGTCTTGTCTTGTCATGTCTTGTCTTGTCGTGTCTTGTCTTGTCTTGTCATGTCTTGTCCTGTCCTGTCTTGTCTTGTCTTGTCATGTCTTGTCTTGTCTTTTCTTGTCTTGTCTTGTCTTGTCTTGTCTTGTCTTGTCTTGTCTTGTCTTGTCTTGTCTTGTCTTGTCATGTCTTGTCTTGTCGTGTCTTGTCTTGTCCTGTCCTGCCTTGTGTTGTCTTGTCATGTTTTGTCTTGTCCTGTCCTGTCTTGTCTTGTCTTGTCATGTCTTGTCTTGTCTTGTCTTGTCTTGTCTTGTCTTGTCTTGTCTTGTCTTGTTTTGTCTTGTCATGTCTTGTCTTGTCTTGTCTTGTCTTGTCATGTCTTGTCTTGTCTTGTCTTGTCTTGTCTTGTCTTGTCTTGTCTTGTCATGTCTTGTCTTGTCTTGTTTTGTTTTGTCTTGTCTTGTTTTGTCTTGTCTTGTGTTGTTTTGTCCTGTCCTGACGTGTGTTGTGTTGTTTTGTCTTGTCTTGTTTTGTCTTGTCCTGTCTTGTCTTGTCTTGTGATGTCATGTCATGTCGTGTGTTGTGTTGTTTTGTCTTGTCATGTCTTGTCTTGTCTTGTCTTGTCTTGTCTTGTCTTGTCTTGTCTTGTTTTGTCTTGTCTTGTTTTATGTTGTCTTGTCTTGTCTTGTTTTGTCATGTAATGTCATGTCGTGTGTTGTGTTGTTTTTTCTTGTCTTGTATTGCCTTGTCTTGTCTTGTCGTGTCTTGTCTTGTCTTGTCTTGTCTTGTCTTGTCTTGTCTTGTCTTGTCTTGTCTTGTCTTGTCTTGTCTTGTCTTGTCTTGTCTTGTCATGTCTTGTCTTGTCTTGTCTTGTCTTGTCTTGTCTTGTCTTGTCTTGTCTTGTCTTGTCTTGTCTTGTCTTGTCTTGTCTTGTCTTGTCTTGTCTTGTCTTGTCTTGTCTTGTCTTGCATAATGTCATGTCGTGTGTTGTGTGGTTTTGTCTTGTCTTGTGTTGTTTTGTCGTGTCATGTCTTGTCTTGTCTTGTCTTGTCTTGTCCTGTCCTGTCGTGTGTTGTGTTGCTTTGTCTTGTCTTGTCATGTCTTGTCTTGTCTTGCCTTGTCATGTCTTGTCTTGTCTTGTCTTGTCATGTCTTGTCTTGTCTTGTCTTGTCTTGTCTTGTCTTGTCTTGTCTTGTCTTGTCTTGTCTTGTCTTGTCTTGTCTTGTCTTGTCTTGTCTTGTCTTGTCTTGTCTTGTCTTGTCTTGTCTTGTCTTGTCTTGTCTTGTCTTGTCTTGTCTTGTCTTGTCTTGTCTTGTCTTGTCTTGTCTTGTCTTGTCTTGTCTTGTCTTGTCTTGTGTTGCTTTGTCTTGTCTTGTCATGTCGTGTGTTGTGTTGTTTTGTCTTGTCTTGTTGTGTATTGGCATGTCTTATATTGTCTTGTCATGTCATGTCAAGTCATATCATGTCGTGTGTTGTGTTGTTTAGTCTTGTCATGTCTTGTCTTGTCTTGTCTTGTTTTGTCTTGTCATGTCGTGTCATGTCTTGTCTTGTCTTGTCTTGTCTTGTCCTGTCCTGTAGTGTGTTGTGTTGTTTTGTCTTGTCTTGTCATGTCATGTCATGTCGTGTCTTGTGTTGCTTTGTCTTGTCTTTTCTTCTCCTTGTCTTGTGTTGTTTTGTCCTGTCCTGACGTGTGTTTTGTTGTTTTGTCTTGTCATGTCTTGTCTTGTCTTGTGATGTCATGTCATGTCGTGTGTTGTGTTGTTTTGTCTTGTCTTGTGTTGTTTTGTCGTGTCATGCCTTGTCTTGTCTTGTCTTGTCCTGTCCTGTCGTGTGTTGTGTTGTTTTGTCTTGTCTTGTCATGTCATGTCATGTCGTGTCTTGTGTTGCTTTGTCTTGTCTTTTCTTCTCCTTGTCTTGTGTTGTTTTGTCCTGTCCTGACGTGTGTTTTGTTGTTTTGTCTTGTCATGTCTTGTCTTGTCTTGTGATGTCATGTCATGTCGTGTGTTGTGTTGTTTTGTCTTGTCTTGTCATGTCGTGTGTTTTGTTGTTTTGTCTTGTCTTGCTGTGTATTGTCATGTCTTATATTGCCTTGTCTTGTCTTGTCATGTCATGTCATGTCGTGTGTTGTGTTGTTTTGTCTTGTCTTGTTTTGTCTTCTCATGTCATGTCTTGTCTTGTCTTGTCTTGTTTTGTCTTGTCATGTCTTGTCTTGTCTTGTCTTGTCATGTCTTGTCTTGTCTTGTCTTGTCTTGTCTTGTCTTGTCTTGTCTTGTCTTGTCTTGTCTTGTCTTGTCTTGTCTTGTCTTGTCTTGTCTTGTCTTGTCTTGTCTTGTCTTGTCTTGTCTTGTCTTGTCTTGTCTTGTCTTGTCTTGTCTTGTCTTGTCTTGTCTTGTCTTGTCTTGTCTTGTCTTGTCTTGTCTTGTCTTGTCTTGTCTTGTCTTGTCTTGTCTTGTCTTGTCTTGTCTTGTCTTGTCTTGTCTTGTCTTGTCTTGTCTTGTCTTGTCTTGTCTTGTCCTGTCCTGTCTTGTGTTGTCTTGTCATGTTTTGTCTTGTCCTGTCCTGTCTTGTCTTGTCTTGTCATGTCGTGTCTTGTCTTGTCTTGTCTTGTCTTGTCTTGTCTTGTCATGTCGTGTGTTGTGTTGTTTTGTCTTGTCTTGTGTTGTTTTGTCGTGCCATGTCTTGTCTTGTCTTGTCTTGTCTTGTCTTGTCTTTTCTTGTCTTGTCTTGTCTTGTCTTGTCTTGTCATGTCTTGTCTTGTCGTGTCTTGTCTTGTCCTGTCCTGTCTTGTCTTGTCTTGTCATGTCTTGTCTTGCCGTGTCTTGTCTTGTCTTGTCTTGTCTTGTCTTGTCTTGTCATGTCTTGTCTTGTCGTGTCTTGTCATGTCTTGTCTTGTCGTGTCTTGTCTTGTCCTGTCCTGTCTTGTCTTGTCTTGTCATGTCTTGTCTTGTCGTGTCTTGTCTTGTCTTGTCATGTCTTGTCCTGTCCTGTCTTGTCTTGTCTTGTCATGTCTTGTCTTGTCTTTTCTTGTCTTGTCTTGTCTTGTCTTGTCTTGTCTTGTCTTGTCTTGTCTTGTCTTGTCTTGTCTTGTCATGTCTTGTCTTGTCGTGTCTTGTCTTGTCCTGTCCTGCCTTGTGTTGTCTTGTCATGTTTTGTCTTATCCTGTCCTGTCTTGTCTTGTCTTGTCATGTCTTGTCTTGTCTTGTCTTGTCTTGTCTTGTCTTGTCTTGTCTTGTTTTGTCTTGTCATGTCTTGTCTTGTCTTGTCTTGTCTTGTCATGTCTTGTCTTGTCTTGTCTTGTCTTGTCTTGTCTTGTCTTGTCTTGTCATGTCTTGTCTTGTCTTGTTTTGTTTTGTCTTGTCTTGTTTTGTCTTGTCTTGTGTTGTTTTGTCCTGTCCTGACGTGTGTTTTGTTGTTTTGCCTTGTCATGTCTTGTCTTGTCTTGTGATGTCATGTCATGTCGTGTGTTGTGTTGTTTTGTCTTGTCTTGTGTTGTTTTGTCGTGTCATGCCTTGTCTTGTCTTGTCTTGTCCTGTCCTGTCGTGTGTTGTGTTGTTTTGTCTTGTCTTGTCATGTCATGTCATGTCGTGTCTTGTGTTGCTTTGTCTTGTCTTGTCTTGTCTTGTCTTGTCATGTCGTGTGTTGTGTTGTTTTGTCTTGTCTTGTTGTGTATTGTCATGTCTTATATTGTCTTGTCTTGTCTTGTCCTGTCCTGTCGTGTGTTGTGATGTTTTGTCTTGTCTTGTCATGTCATGTCATGTCGTGTCTTGTGTTGCTTTGTCTTGTCTTTTCTTCTCCTTGTCTTGTGTTGTTTTGTCCTGTCCTGACGTGTGTTTTGTTGTTTTGTCTTGTCATGTCTTGTCTTGTCTTGTGATGTCATGTCATGTCGTGTGTTGTGTTGTTTTGTCTTGTCTTGTCATGTCGTGTGTTGTGTTGTTTTGTCTTGTCTTGCTGTGTATTGTCATGTCTTATATTGTCTTGTCTTGTTTTGTCTTCTCATGTCATGTCTTGTCTTGTTTTGTCTTCTCATGTCATGTCTTGTCTTGTCTTGTCTTGTCTTGTCTTGTCTTGTCATGTCTTGTCTTGTCTTGTCTTGTCTTGTCTTGTCTTGTCTTGTCTTGTCTTGTCTTGTCTTGTCTTGTCTTGTCTTGTCTTGTCTTGTCTTGTCTTGTCTTGTCTTGTCTTGTCTTGTCTTGTCTTGTCTTGTCTTGTCTTGTCTTGTCTTGTCTTGTCTTGTCTTGTCTTGTCTTGTCTTGTCTTGTCTTGTCTTGTCTTGTCTTGTCTTGTCTTGTCTTGTCTTGTCTTGTCTTGTCTTGTCTTGTCTTGTCTTGTCTTGTCTTGTCTTGTCTTGTCTTGTCTTGTCTTGTCTTGTCTTGTCTTGTCTTGTCTTGTCTTGTCTTGTCTTGTCTTGTCTTGTCTTCTCTTGTCTTGTCATGTCTTGTCTTGTCTTGTCTTGTCTTGTCCTGTCCTGGCTTGTGTTGTCTTGTCATGTTTTGTCTTGTCCTGTCCTGTCTTGTCTTGTCTTGTCATGTCTTGTCTTGTCTTGTCTTGTCATGTCGTGTGTTGTGTTGTTTTGTCTTGTCTTGTTGTGTATTGTCATGTCTTATATTGTCTTGTCTTGTCTTGTCATGTCATGTCATGTCGTGTGTTGTGTTGTTTTGTCTTGTCTTGTCTTGTCTTGTCTTGTCTTGTCTAGTCTTGTCTTGTCTTGTCTTGTCATGTCATGTCGTGTCTTGTGTTGCTTTGTTTTGTCTTGTCATGTCTTGTCTTGTCTTGTCTTGTCTTGTCTTGTCTTGTCTTGTCTTGTCTTGTCTTGTCTTGTCTTGTCTTGTCTTGTCTTGTCTTGTCTTGTCTTGTCTTGTCTTGTCTTGTCTTGTCTTGTCTTGTCTTGTCTTGTCTTGTCTTGTCTTGTCTTGTCTTGTCTTGTCTTGTCTTGTCTTGTCTTGTCTTGTCTTGTCTTGTCTTGTCTTGTCTTGTCTTGTCTTGTCTTGTCTTGTCTTGTCTTGTCTTGTCTTGTCTTGTCTTGTCATGTCTTGTCTTGTCTTGTCTTGTCTTGTCCTGTCCTGTCTTGTGTTGTCTTGTCATGTTTTGTCTTGTCCTGTCCTGTCTTGTCTTGTCTTGTCATGTCTTGTCTTGTCTTGTCTTGTCTTGTCTTGTCTTGTCTTGTCTTGTCTTGTTTTGTCATGTCTTGTCTTGTCTTGTTTTGTCTTGTCTTGTCTTGTCTTGTTTTGTCTTGTCATGTCTTGTCTTGTCATGTCTTGTCTTGTCTTGACTTGTCTTGTCTTGTCTTGTCTTGTCTTGTCTTGTCTTGTCTTGTCGTGTCTTGTCTTGTCTTGTCTCATCTTGTCTTGTCCTGTCCTGTCCTGTCTTGTCTTGTCATGTCATGTCATGTCATGTCATGTCGTGTGTTGTTTTGTCTTGTCTTGTTTTGTCATGTCTTATCTTGTCTTGTCATGTCATGTCATGTCATGTGTTGTGTTGTGTTGTTTTGTCTTGTCTTGTCTTGTCTTGTCATGTCTTGTCTTGTCTTGTCTTGTCTTGTCTTGTCTTGTCTTGTCTTGTCTTGTCTTGTCTTGTCTTGTCTTGTCTTGTCTTGTCCTGTCCTGGCGTGTGTTGTGTTGTTTTGTCTTGTCTTGTTTTGTCTTGTCTTGTGTTGTTTTGTCCTGTCCTGACGTGTGTTGTGTTGTTTTGTCTTGTCTTGTTTTGTCTTGTCCTGTCTTGTCTTGTCTTGTGATGTCATGTCATGTCGTGTGTTGTGTTGTTTTGTCTTGTCATGTCTTGTCTTGTCTTGTCTTGTCTTGTCTTGTCTTGTCTTGTCTTGTCTTGTCTTGTCTTGTCTTGTCTTGTCTTGCCTTGTCTTGTCTTGTCTTGTCTTGTCTTGTCTTGTCTTGTCTTGTCTTGTCTTGTCTTGTCTTGTCTTGTCTTGTCTTGTCTTGTCTTGTCTTGTCTTGTCTTGTCTTGTCTTGTCTTGTCTTGTCTTGTCTTGTCTTGTCTTGTCTTGTCTTGTCTTGTCTTGTCTTGTCTTGTCTTGTCTTGTCTTGTCTTGTTTTGTCTTGTCTTGTTTTATGTTGTCTTGTCTTGTCTTGTTTTGTCATGTAATGTCATGTCATGTGTTGTGTTGTTTTGTCTTGTCTTGTATTTTCTTGTTTTCTCATGTAATGTCATGTCGTGTGTTGTGTTGTTTTGTATTGTCTTGTGTTGTTTTGTCGTGTCATGCCTTGTCTTGTCTTGTCTTGTCCTGTCCTGTCGTGTGTTGTGTTGTTTTGTCTTGTCTTGTCATGTCATGTCATGTCGTGTCTTGTGTTGCTTTGTCTTGTCTTGTCTTGTCTTGCCTTGTCATGTCGTGTGTTGTGTTGTTTTGTCTTGTCTTGTTGTGTATTGTCATGTCTTATATTGTCTTGTCTTGTCTTGTCTTGTCATGTCATGTCATGTCGTGTGTTGTGTTGTTTTGTCTTGTCTTGTCTTGTCTTGTCTTTTCTTGTCTAGTCTTGTCTTGTCTTGTCTTGTCATGTCGTGTGTTGTGTTGTTTTGTCTTGTCTTTGTCTTGTCTTGTCTTGTCATGTCTTGTCTTGTTTTGTCTTGTCTTGTATTTTCTTGTTTTCTCATGTAATGTCATGTCGTGTGTTGTGTTGTTTTGTCTTGTCTTGTGTTGTTTTGTCGTGTCATGCCTTGTCTTGTCTTGTCTTGTCCTGTCCTGTCGTGTGTTGTGTTGTTTTGTCTTGTCTTGTCATGTCATGTCATGTCGTGTCTTGTGTTGCTTTGTCTTGTCTTTTCTTCTCCTTGTCTTGTGTTGTTTTGTCCTGTCCTGACGTGTGTTTTGTTGTTTTGTCTTGTCATGTCTTGTCTTGTCTTGTGATGTCATGTCATGTCGTGTGTTGTGTTGTTTTGTCTTGTCTTGTCATGTCGTGTGTTTTGTTGTTTTGTCTTGTCTTGTTTTGTCTTCTCATGTCATGTCTTGTCTTGTCTTGTCTTGTCTTGTTTTGTCTTGTCATGTCTTGTCATGTCATGTCATGTCGTGTGTTGTGTTGTTTTGTCTTGTCTTGTTTTGTCTTCTCATGTCATGTCTTGTCTTGTCTTGTCTTGTCTTGTTTTGTCTTGTCATGTCTTGTCTTGTCTTGTCTTGTCATGTCTTGTCTTGTCTTGTCTTGTCTTGTCTTGTCTTGTCTTGTCTTGTCTTGTCTTGTCTTGTCTTGTCTTGTCTTGTCTTGTCTTGTCTTGTCTTGTCTTGTCTTGTCTTGTCTTGTCTTGTCTTGTCTTGTCTTGTCTTGTCTTGTCTTGTCTTGTCTTGTCTTGTCTTGTCTTGTCTTGTCTTGTCTTGTCTTGTCTTGTCTTGTCTTGTCTTGTCTTGTCTTGTCTTGTCTTGTCTTGTCTTGTCTTGTCTTGTCTTGTCTTGTCTTGTCTTGTCTTGTCTTGTCTTGTCTTGTCTTGTCTTGTCTTGTCTTGTCTTGTCTTGTCTTGTCTTGTCTTGTCTTGTCTTGTCTTGTCTTGTCTTGTCTTGTCTTGTCTTGTCTTGTCTTGTCATGTCTTGTCTTGTCTTGTCTTGTCTTGTCCTGTCCTGTCTTGTGTTGTCTTGTCATGTTTTGTCTTGTCCTGTCCTGTCTTGTCTTGTCTTGTCATGTCTTGTCTTGTCTTGTCTTGTCATGTCGTGTGTTGTGTTGTTTTGTCTTGTCTTGTTGTGTATTGTCATGTCTTATATTGTCTTGTCTTGTCTTGTCTTGTCTTGTCATGTCATGTCATGTCGTGTGTTGTGTTGTTTTGTCTTGTCTTGTCTTGTCTTGTCTTGTCTTGTCATGTCATGTCGTGTCTTGTGTTGCTTTGTCTTGTCTTGTCTTGTCTTGTCTTGTCATGTCGTGTGTTGTGTTGTTTTGTCTTGTCTTGTTTTGTCTTGTCATGTCTTGTCTTGTCTTGTCTTGTCTTGTCTTGTCTTGTCTTGTCTTGTCTTGTCTTGTCTTGTCTTGTCTTGTCTTGTCTTGTCTTGTCTTGTCTTGTCTTGTCTTATCTTGTCTTGTCTTGTCTTGTCTTGTCTTGTCTTGTCTTGTCTTGTCTTGTCTTGTCTTGTCTTGTCTTGTCTTGTCTTGTCTTGTCTTGTCTTGTCTTGTCATGTCTTGTCTTGTCTTGTCTTGTCTTGTCCTGTCCTGTCTTGTGTTGTCTTGTCATGTTTTGTCTTGTCCTGTCCTGTCCTGTCTTGTCTTGTCATGTCTTGTCTTGTCTTGTCTTGTCTTGTCTTGTCTTGTTTTGTCATGTCTTGTCTTGTCTTGTCTTGTCTTGTCATGCCATGTCTTGTCTTGTCTTGTCTTGTCTTGTCTTGTCTTGTCTTGTCATGTCTTGTCTTGTCTTGTTTTGTCTTGTCTTGTCTTGTCTTGTTTTGTCTTGTCATGTCTTGTCTTGTCATGTCTTGTCTTGTCTTGTCTTGACTTGTCTTGTCTTGTCTTGTCTTGTCTTGTCTTGTCGTGTCTTGTCTTGTCTTGTCTCATCTTGTCTTGTCCTGTCCTGTCCTGACTTGTCTTGTCATGTCATGTCATGTCATGTCATGTCGTGTGTTGTTTTGTCTTGTCTTGTTTTGTCTTGTCATGTCTTATCTTGTCTTGTCATGTCATGTCATGTCATGTGTTGTGTTGTGTTGTTTTGTCTTGTCTTGTCTTGTCTTGTCATGTCTTGTCTTGTCTTGTCTTGTCTTGTCTTGTCTTGTCTTGTCTTGTCTTGTCTTGTCTTGTCCTGTCCTGACGTGTGTTGTGTTGTTTTGTCTTGTCTTGTTTTGTCTTGTCTTGTGTTGTTTTGTCCTGTCCTGACGTGTGTTGTGTTGTTTTGTCTTGTCTTGTCTTGTCTTGTCTTGTCTTGTCGTGTCTTGTCTTGTCTTGTCTCATCTTGTCTTGTCCTGTCCTGTCCTGTCTTGTCTTGTCATGTCATGTCATGTCATGTCATGTCGTGTGTTGTTTTGTCTTGTCTTGTTTTGTCTTGTCATGTCTTATCTTGTCTTGTCATGTCATGTCATGTCATGTGTTGTGTTGTGTTGTTATGTCTTGTCTTGTCTTGTCTTGTCCTGTCCTGACGTGTGTTGTGTTGTTTTGTCTTGTCTTGTTTTGTCTTGTCCTGTGTTGTTTTGTCCTGTCCTGACGTGTGTTGTGTTGTTTTGTCTTGTCTTGTTTTGTCTTGTCCTGTCTTGTCTTGTCTTGTGATGTCATGTCATGTCGTGTGTTGTGTTGTTTTGTCTTGTCATGTCTTGTCTTGTCTTGTCTTGTCTTGTCTTGTCTTGTCTTGTCTTGTCTTGTCTTGTCTTGTCTTGTCTTGTCTTGTCTTGTCTTGTCTTGTCTTGTCTTGTCTTGTCTTGTCTTGTCTTGTCTTGTCTTGTCTTGTCTTGTCTTGTCTTGTCTTGTCTTGTCTTGTCTTGTCTTGTCTTGTCTTGTCTTGTTTTGTCTTGTCTTGTTTTAAGTTGTCTTGTCTTGTCTTGTTTTGTCATGTAATGTCATGTCGTGTGTTGTGTTGTTTTTTCTTGTCTTGTATTGTCTTGTCTTGTCTTGTCGTGTCTTGTCTTGTCTTGTCTTGTTTTGTCTTGTCTTGTCTTGTCTTGTCTTGCCTTATCTTGCCTTGTCTTGTCTTGTCTTGTCTTGTCTTGTCTTGTCTTGTCTTGTCTTGTCATGTCTTGTCTTGTCTTGTTTTGTCTTGTCTTGTATTTTCTTGTTTTCTCATGTAATGTCATGTCGTGTGTTGTGTTGTTTTGTCTTGTCTTGTGTTGTTTTGTCGTGTCATGCCTTGTCTTGTCTTGTCATGTCATGTCATGTCGTGTCTTGTGTTGCTTTGTCTTGTCTTGTCTTGTCTTGCCTTGTCTTGTCTTGTTGTGTATTGTCATGTCTTATATTGTCTTGTCTTGTCTTGTCTTGTCATGTCATGTCATGTCGTGTGTTGTGTTGTTTTGTCTTGTCTTGTCTTGTCTTGTCTTGTCTTGTCATGTCGTGTGTTGTGTTGTTTTGTCTTGTCTTGTGTTGTTTTGTCGTGTCATGTCTTGTCTAGTTTTGTCTTGTCTTGTCTTGTTTTATGTTGTCTTGTTTTGTCATGTAATGTCATGTCGTGTGTTGTGTTGTTTTGTCTTGTCTTGTGTTGTTTTGTCGTGTCATGTCTTGTCTTGTCTTGTCTTGTCTTGTCTTGTCCTGTCCTGTCGTGTGTTGTGTTGTTTTGTCTTGTCTTGTCATGTCATGTCATGTCGTGTCGTGTCTTGTGTTGCTTTGTCTTGTCTTTTCTTCTCCTTGTCTTGTGTTGTTTTGTCCTGTCCTGACGTGTGTTTTGTTGTTTTGTCTTGTTATGTCTTGTCTTGTCTTGTGATGTCATGTCATGTCGTGTGTTGTGTTGTTTTGTCTTGTCTTGTCATGTCGTGTGTTGTGTTGTTTTGTCTTGTCTTGCTGTGTATTGTCATGTCTTATATTGTCTTGTCTTGTCTTGTCATGTCATGTCATGTCGTGTGTTGTGTTGTTTTGTCTTGTCTTGTTTTGTCTTCTCATGTCATGTCTTGTCTTGTCTTGTCTTGTCTTGTCTTGTCTTGTCTTGTTTTGTCTTGTCATGTCATGTCTTGTCTTGTCTTGCCTTGTCTTGTCTTGTCTTGTCTTGTCTTGTCTTGTCTTGTCTTGTCTTGTCTTGTCTTGTCTTGTCTTGTCTTGTCTTGTCATGTCTTGTCTTGTCTTGTCTTGTCTTGTCCTGTCCTGTCTTGTGTAGTCTTGTCATGTTTTGTCTTGTCCTGTCCTGTCTTGTCTTGTCATGTCATGTCTTGTCTTGTCTTGTCTTGTCTTGTCTTGTCTTGTCTTGTCTTGTCTTGTCTTGTCTTGTCTTGTCTTGTCTTGTCTTGTCTTGTCATGTCTTGTCTTGTCTTGTTTTGTCTTGTCTTGTCTTGTCTTGTTTTGTCTTGTCATGTCTTGTCTTGTCATGTCTTGTCTTGTCTTGTCTTGACTTGTCTTGTCTTGTCTTGTCTTGTCTTGTCTTGTCTTGTCTTGTCTTGTCGTGTCTTGTCTTGTCTTGTCTCATCTTGTCTTGTCCTGTCCTGTCCTGTCTTGTCTTGTCATGTCATGTCATGTCATGTCATGTCTTGTCTTGTCTTGTCTTGTCTTGTCTTGACTTGTCTTGTCTTGTCTTGTCTTGTCTTGTCTTGTCTTGTCTTGTCTTGTCGTGTCTTGTTTTGTCTTGTCTCATCTTGTCTTGTCCTGTCCTGTCCTGTCTTGTCTTGTCTTGTCTTGTCATGCCTTTGTCTTGTCTTGTTTTGTCTTGTCTTGTATTGTCTTGTTTTCTCATATAATGTCATGTCGTGTGTTGTGTTGTTTTGTCTTGTCTTGTGTTGTTTTGTCGTGTCATGTCTTGTCTTGTCTTGTCTTGTCTTGTCTTGTCTTGTCCTGTCCTGTTGTGTGTTGTGTTGTTTTGTCTTGTCTTGTCTTGTCCTGTCCTGACGTGTGTTGTCTTGTCTTGTCTTGTCTTGTCTTGTCTTGTCTTGTCTTGTCTTGTCTTGTCTTGTCTTGTCTTGTCTTGTCTTGTCTTGTCTTGTCCTGTCCTGTCTTGTCTTGTCTTGTCATGTCTTGTCTTGTCTTGTCTTGTCTTGTCTTGTCTTGTCTTGTCCTGTCCTGTCTTGTCTTGTCTTGTCTTGTCATGTCTTGTCTTGTCTTGTCTTGTCTTGTCTTGTCTTGTGTTGCCTCGTCTTGTCTTGTCTTGTCTTGTCCTGTCCTGACGTGTGTTGTCTTGTCTTGTCTTGTCTTGTCTTGTCTTGTCTTGTCTTGTCTTGTCTTGTCTGGTCTTGTCTTGTCTTGTCTTGTCTTGTCCTGTCCTGTCTTGTCTTGTCTTGTCATGTCTTGTCTTGTCTTGTCTTGTCTTGTCTTGTCTTGTCTCGTCTTGTCTTGTCTTGTCTTGTCTTGTCTTGTCTTGTCTTGTCTTGTCTTGTCTTGTCTTGTCTTGTCTTGTCTTGTCTTGTCTTGTCCTGTCCTGTCTTGTCTTGTCTTGTCATGTCTTGTCTTGTCTTGTCTTGTCTTGTCTTGTCTTGTCCTGTCCTGTCTTGTCTTGTCTTGTCATGTCTTGTCTTGTCTTGTCTTGTCTTGTCTTGTCTTGTGTTGCCTCGTCTTGTCTTGTCTTGTCTTGTCCTGTCCTGACGTGTGTTGTCTTGTCTTGTCTTGTCTTGTCTTGTCTTGTCTTGTCTTGTCTTGTCTTGTCTTGTCTTGTCTTGTCCTGTCCTGTCTTGTCTTGTCTTGTCATGTCTTGTCTTGTCTTGTCTTGTCTTGTCTTGTCTTGTCTCGTCTTGTCTTGTCTTGTCTTGTCTTGTCTTGTCTTGTCTTGTCTTGTCTTGTCTTGTCTTGTCTTGTCTTGTCTTGTCTTGTCTTGTCTTGTCTTGTCTTGTCTTGTCTTGTCTTGTCAAGTCTTGTCTTGTCTTGTCTTGTATTGTCTTGTCTTGTTTTGTCTTGTCTTGTCTTGTCTTGTCTTGTCTTGTCTTGCCTTGTCTTGTCTTGCCTTGTCTTGTGATGTCATGTCATGTCGTGTGTTGTGTTGTTTTGTCTTGTCTTATTTTGTCTTGTCATGTCTTATCTTGTCTTGTGATGTCATGTCATGTCGTGTGTTGTGTTGTTTTGTCTTGTCTTGTCTTGTCTTGCCTTGTCTTGTCTTGTCCTGTCCTGTCTTGTCATGTCTTGTCTTGTCTTGTCTTGTCTTGTCTCGTCTTGTCTTGTCTTGTCCTGTCCTGTCCTGTCTTGTCTTGTCTTGTCATGTCTTGTCTTGTCTTGTCTTGTCATGTCTTGTCTTGTCTTGTCTTGTTTTGTCTTGTCTTGTCATGTCTTGTCTTATCTTGTCTTGTCTTGTCTTGTCTTGCTTTGTCTTGTCTTGTCTTATTTTGTCTTGTCATGTCATATCGTGTGTTGTGTTGTTTTGTCTTGTCTTGTCTTGTCTTGTCTTGTCTTGTCTTGTCTTGTCTTGTCATGTCTTGTCTTGTCTTGTCTTGTTTTGTCTTGTCTTGTCATGTCTTGTCTTATCTTGTCTTGTCTTGTCTTGTCTTGCTTTGTCTTGTCTTGTCTTATTTTGTCTTGTCATGTCATATCGTGTGTTGTGTTGTTTTGTCTTGTCTTGTCTTGTCTTGTCTTGTCTTGTCTTGTCTTGTCTTGTCTTGTCTTGTCATGTCATGTCATATCGTGTGTTGTGTTGTTTTGTCTTGTCTTGTCTTGTCTTGTCTTGTCTTGTCTTGTCCTGTCCTGTCTTGTCTTGTATTGTCTTGTCATGTCTTGTCTTGTCTTGTCTTGTCTTGTCTTGTCTTGTCTTGTCTTGTCCTGTCCTGTCTTGTCTTGTCTTGTCATGTCTTGTCTTGTCTTGTCTTGTCTTGTCTCGTCTTGTCTTGTCTTGTCTTGTCATATCTTGTCTTGTCTTGTCTTGTCTTGTCTTGTCTTGTCTTGTCTTGCTTTGTCTTGTCATGTCTTATCTTGTCTTTTCTTGTCTTGTCTTGTCCTGTCCTGTCGTGTGTTGTTTTGTATTGTCTTGTCTTGTGTTGTTTTGTCGTGTCATGTCTTGTCTTGTCTTGTCTTGTCCTGTCCTGTCGTGTGTTGTGTTGTTTTGTCTTGTCTTGTCATGTCATGTAATGTCGTGTCTTGTGTTGCTTTGTCTTGTCATGTCTTATCTTGTCTTGTCTTGTCTTGTCTTGTCTTGTCTTGTCTTGTCTTGTCTTGTCTTGTCTTGTCTTGTCTTGTCTTGTCTTGTCTTGTCTTGTCTTGTCTTGTCTTGTCTTGTCTTGTCTTGTCTTGTCTTGTCTTGTCTTGTCTTGTCTTGTCTTGTCTTGTCTTGTCTTGTCTTGTCTTGTCTTGTCTTGTCTTGTCTTGTCTTGTCATGTCTTGTCTTGTCTTGTCTTGTCTCATCTTGTCTTGTCCTGTCCTGTCCTGTCTTGTCTTGTCTTGTCTTGTCTTGTCTTGTCTTGTCTTGTCTTGTCTTGTCTTGTCTTGTCTTGTCTTGTCTTGTCTTGTCTTGTCTTGTCTTGTCTTGTCTTGTCTTGTCTTGTCCTGTCCTGTCTTGTCTTGTCTTGTCATGTCTTGTCTTGTCTTGTCTTGTCTTGTCTTGTCTTGTCTCGTCTTGTCTTGTCTTGTCTTGTCTTGTCTTGTCTTGTCTTGTCTTGTCTTGTCTTGTCTTGTCTTGTCTTGTCTTGTCTTGTCTTGTCTTGTCTTGTCTTGTCTTGTCTTGTCAAGTCTTGTCTTGTCTTGTCTTGTATTGTCTTGTCTTGTTTTGTCTTGTCTTGTCTTGTCTTGTCTTGTCTTGTCTTGCCTTGTCTTGTCTTGCCTTGTCTTGTGATGTCATGTCATGTCGTGTGTTGTGTTGTTTTGTCTTGTCTTATTTTGTCTTGTCATGTCTTATCTTGTCTTGTGATGTCTTGTCTTGTCTTGTCGTGTCTTGTTTTGTCTTGTCTCATCTTGTCTTGTCCTGTCCTGTCCTGTCTTGTCTTGTCTTGTCTTGTCATGCCTTTGTCTTGTCTTGTTTTGTCTTGTCTTGTATTGTCTTGTTTTCTCATATAATGTCATGTCGTGTGTTGTGTTGTTTTGTCTTGTCTTGTGTTGTTTTGTCGTGTCATGTCTTGTCTTGTCTTGTCTTGTCTTGTCTTGTCCTGTCCTGTTGTGTGTTGTGTTGTTTTGTCTTGTCTTGTCTTGTCCTGTCCTGACGTGTGTTGTCTTGTCTTGTCTTGTCTTGTCTTGTCTTGTCTTGTCTTGTCTTGTCTTGTCTTGTCTTGTCTTGTCTTGTCTTGTCTTGTCTTGTCCTGTCCTGTCTTGTCTTGTCTTGTCATGTCTTGTCTTGTCTTGTCTTGTCTTGTCTTGTCTTGTCTTGTCTTGTCCTGTCCTGTCTTGTCTTGTCTTGTCTTGTCTTGTCTTGTCTTGTCTTGTCTTGTCTTGTGTTGCCTCGTCTTGTCTTGTCTTGTCTTGTCCTGTCTTGTCTTGTCTTGTCTTGTCTTGTCTTGTCTTGTCTTGTCTTGTCTTGTCTTGTCTTGTCTGGTCTTGTCTTGTCTTGTCTTGTCTTGTCCTGTCCTGTCTTGTCTTGTCTTGTCATGTCTTGTCTTGTCTTGTCTTGTCTTGTCTTGTCTTGTCTTGTCTCGTCTTGTCTTGTCTTGTCTTGTCTTGTCTTGTCTTGTCTTGTCTTGTCTTGTCTTGTCTTGTCTTGTCTTGTCTTGTCTTGTCTTGTCTTGTCTTGTCCTGTCCTGTCTTGTCTTGTCTTGTCTTGTCTTGTCTTGTCTTGTCTTGTCTTGTCTTGTCTTGTCTTGTCTGGTCTTGTCTTGTCTTGTCTTGTCTTGTCCTGTCCTGTCTTGTCCTGTCCTGTCTTGTCTTGTCTTGTCTTGTCTTGTCTTGTCTTGTCTTGTCTTGTCTTGTGTTGCCTCGTCTTGTCTTGTCTTGTCTTGTCCTGTCTTGTCTTGTCTTGTCTTGTCTTGTCTTGTCTTGTCTTGTCTTGTCTTGTCTTGTCTTGTCTTGTCTGGTCTTGTCTTGTCTTGTCTTGTCTTGTCCTGTCCTGTCTTGTCTTGTCTTGTCATGTCTTGTCTTGTCTTGTCTTGTCTTGTCTTGTCTTGTCTTGTCTTGTCTCGTCTTGTCTTGTCTTGTCTTGTCTTGTCTTGTCTTGTCTTGTCTTGTCTTGTCTTGTCTTGTCTTGTCTTGTCTTGTCTTGTCTTGTCTTGTCCTGTCCTGTCTTGTCTTGTCTTGTCTTGTCTTGTCTTGTCTTGTCTTGTCTTGTCTTGTCTTGTCTTGTCTTGTCTTGTCTTGTCTTGTCTTGTCTTGTCTTGTCTTGTCTTGTCTTGTCTTGTCCTGTCCTGTCTTGTCTTGTCTTGTCTTGTCTTGTCTTGTCTTGTCTTGTCTTGTCTTGTCTTGTGTTGCCTCGTCTTGTCTTGTCTTGTCTTGTCCTGTCTTGTCTTGTCTTGTCTTGTCTTGTCTTGTCTTGTCTTGTCTTGTCTTGTCTTGTCTTGTCTGGTCTTGTCTTGTCTTGTCTTGTCTTGTCCTGTCCTGTCTTGTCTTGTCTTGTCATGTCTTGTCTTGTCTTGTCTTGTCTTGTCTTGTCTTGTCTTGTCTCGTCTTGTCTTGTCTTGTCTTGTCTTGTCTTGTCTTGTCTTGTCTTGTCTTGTCTTGTCTTGTCTTGTCTTGTCTTGTCTTGTCTTGTCTTGTCTTGTCCTGTCCTGTCTTGTCTTGTCTTGTCATGTCTTGTCTTGTCTTGTCTTGTCTTGTCTTGTCTTGTCCTGTCCTGTCTTGTCTTGTCTTGTCATGTCTCGTCTTGTCTTGTCTTGTCTTGTCTTGTCTTGTGTTGCCTCGTCTTGTCTTGTCTTGTCTTGTCCTGTCCTGACGTGTGTTGTCTTGTCTTGTCTTGTCTTGTCTTGTCTTGTCTTGTCTTGTCTTGTCTTGTCTTGTCTTGTCTTGTCTTGTCTTGTCTTGTCTTGTCTTGTCCTGTCCTGTCTTGTCTTGTCTTGTCATGTCTTGTCTTGTCTTGTCTTGTCTTGTCTTGTCTTGTCTCGTCTTGTCTTGTCTTGTCTTGTCTTGTCTTGTCTTGTCTTGTCTTGTCTTGTCTTGTCTTGTCTTGTCTTGTCTTGTCTTGTCTTGTCTTGTCTTGTCTTGTCTTGTCTTGTCTTGTCAAGTCTTGTCTTGTCTTGTCTTGTATTGTCTTGTCTTGTTTTGTCTTGTCTTGTCTTGTCTTGTCTTGTCTTGTCTTGCCTTGTCTTGTCTTGCCTTGTCTTGTGATGTCATGTCATGTCGTGTGTTGTGTTGTTTTGTCTTGTCTTATTTTGTCTTGTCATGTCTTATCTTGTCTTGTGATGTCATGTCATGTCGTGTGTTGTGTTGTTTTGTCTTGTCTTGTCTTGTCTTGCCTTGTCTTGTCTTGTCCTGTCCTGTCTTGTCATGTCTTGTCTTGTCTTGTCTTGTCTTGTCTCGTCTTGTCTTGTCTTGTCCTGTCCTGTCCTGTCTTGTCTTGTCTTGTCATGTCTTGTCTTGTCTTGTCTTGTCATGTCTTGTCTTGTCTTGTCTTGTTTTGTCTTGTCTTGTCATGTCTTGTCTTATCTTGTCTTGTCTTGTCTTGTCTTGCTTTGTCTTGTCTTGTCTTATTTTGTCTTGTCATGTCATATCGTGTGTTGTGTTGTTTTGTCTTGTCTTGTCTTGTCTTGTCTTGTCTTGTCTTGTCTTGTCTTGTCTTGTCTTGTCATGTCTTGTCTTGTCTTGTCTTGTTTTGTCTTGTCTTGTCATGTCTTGTCTTATCTTGTCTTGTCTTGTCTTGTCTTGCTTTGTCTTGTCTTGTCTTATTTTGTCTTGTCATGTCATATCGTGTGTTGTGTTGTTTTGTCTTGTCTTGTCTTGTCTTGTCTTGTCTTGTCTTGTCTTGTCTTGTCTTGTCTTGTCATGTCATGTCATGTCATATCGTGTGTTGTGTTGTTTTGTCTTGTCTTGTCTTGTCTTGTCTTGTCTTGTCTTGTCTTGTCTTGTCCTGTCCTGTCTTGTCTTGTCTTGTCTTGTCATGTCTTGTCTTGTCTTGTCTTGTCTTGTCTTGTCTTGTCCTGTCCTGTCTTGTCTTGTCTTGTCATGTCTTGTCTTGTCTTGTCTTGTCTTGTCTCGTCTTGTCTTGTCTTGTCTTGTCATATCTTGTCTTGTCTTGTCTTGTCTTGTCTTGTCTTGTCTTGTCTTGCTTTGTCTTGTCATGTCTTATCTTGTCTTTTCTTGTCTTGTCTTGTCCTGTCCTGTCGTGTGTTGTTTTGTATTGTCTTGTCTTGTGTTGTTTTGTCGTGTCATGTCTTGTCTTGTCTTGTCTTGTCCTGTCCTGTCGTGTGTTGTGTTGTTTTGTCTTGTCTTGTCATGTCAGGTAATGTCGTGTCTTGTGTTGCTTTGTCTTGTCTTGTCTTGTCTTGTCTTGTCTTGTCATGTCGTGTGTTGTCTTGTCATGTCTTGTCTTGTCCTGTCCTGTCCTGTCTTGTCCTGTCCTGTCCTGTCTTGTCTTGTCTTGTCTTGTCTTGTCTTGTCTTGTCTTGTCTTGTCTTGTCTTGTCTTGTCTTGTCTTGTCTTGTCTTGTCCTGTCCTGTCTTGTCTTGTCTTGTCATGTCTTGTCTTGTCTTGTCTTGTCTTGTCTTGTCTTGTCTCGTCTTGTCTTGTCTTGTCTTGTCTTGTCTTGTCTTGTCTTGTCTTGTCTTGTCTTGTCTTGTCTTGTCTTGTCTTGTCTTGTCTTGTCTTGTCTTGTCTTGTCTTGTCTTGTCTTGTCTTGTCTTGTCAAGTCTTGTCTTGTCTTGTCTTGTATTGTCTTGTCTTGTTTTGTCTTGTCTTGTCTTGTCTTGTCTTGTCTTGTCTTGCCTTGTCTTGTCTTGCCTTGTCTTGTGATGTCATGTCATGTCGTGTGTTGTGTTGTTTTGTCTTGTCTTATTTTGTCTTGTCATGTCTTATCTTGTCTTGTGATGTCATGTCATGTCGTGTGTTGTGTTGTTTTGTCTTGTCTTGTCTTGCCTTGTCTTGTCTTGTCCTGTCCTGTCTTGTCATGTCTTGTCTTGTCTTGTCTTGTCTTGTCTCGTCTTGTCTTGTCTTGTCCTGTCCTGTCCTGTCTTGTCTTGTCTTGTCATGTCTTGTCTTGTCTTGTCTTGTCATGTCTTGTCTTGTCTTGTCTTGTTTTGTCTTGTCTTGTCATGTCTTGTCTTATCTTGTCTTGTCTTGTCTTGTCTTGCTTTGTCTTGTCTTGTCTTATTTTGTCTTGTCATGTCATATCGTGTGTTGTGTTGTTTTGTCTTGTCTTGTCTTGTCTTGTCTTGTCATGTCTTGTCTTGTCTTGTCTTGTTTTGTCTTGTCTTGTCATGTCTTGTCTTATCTTGTCTTGTCTTGTCTTGTCTTGCTTTGTCTTGTCTTGTCTTATTTTGTCTTGTCATGTCATATCGTGTGTTGTGTTGTTTTGTCTTGTCTTGTCTTGTCTTGTCTTGTCTTGTCTTGTCTTGTCTTGTCTTGTCTTGTCATGTCATGTCATGTCATATCGTGTGTTGTGTTGTTTTGTCTTGTCTTGTCTTGTCTTGTCTTGTCTTGTCTTGTCTTGTCCTGTCCTGTCTTGTCTTGTCTTGTCTTGTCATGTCATGTCTTGTCTTGTCTTGTCTTGTCTTGTCTTGTCTTGTCTTGTCTTGTCCTGTCCTGTCTTGTCTTGTCTTGTCATGTCTTGTCTTGTCTTGTCTTGTCTTGTCTCGTCTTGTCTTGTCTTGTCTTGTCATATCTTGTCTTGTCTTGTCTTGTCTTGTCTTGTCTTGTCTTGTCTTGCTTTGTCTTGTCATGTCTTATCTTGTCTTTTCTTGTCTTGTCTTGTCCTGTCCTGTCGTGTGTTGTTTTGTATTGTCTTGTCTTGTGTTGTTTTGTCGTGTCATGTCTTGTCTTGTCTTGTCTTGTCCTGTCCTGTCGTGTGTTGTGTTGTTTTGTCTTGTCTTGTCATGTCATGTAATGTCGTGTCTTGTGTTGCTTTGTCTTGTCTTGTCTTGTCTTGTCTTGTCTTGTCATGTCGTGTGTTGTGTTGTTTTGTCTTGTCATGTCATGTCTTGTCTTGTTTTGTCTTGTCTTGTCTTGTCTTGTCATGTCTTGTCTTGTCTTGTCTTGTCTTGTTTTGTCTTGTCTTGTCTTGTCTTGTCTTGTCTTGTCTTGTCTTGTCTTGTCTTGTCTTGTCTTGTCTTGTCTTGTCTTGTCATGTCATGTCATGTCATATCGTGTGTTGTGTTATTTTGTCTTGTCTTATTTTGTCTTGTCATGTCTTATCTTGTCTTGTCTTGTCTTGTCTTGTCTTGTCTTGTCATGTCATGTCATGTCATATCGTGTGTTGTGTTGTTTTGTCTTGTCTTATTTTGTCTTGTCATGTCTTATCTTGTCTTGTCTTGTCTTGTCTTGTCTTGTCTTGTCTTGTCTTGTCTTGTCTTGTCTTGTCTTGTCTTGTCTTGTCTTGTCTTGTCTTGTCTTGTCTTGTCTTGTCTTGTCTTGTCTTGTCTTGTCTTGTCTTGTCTTGTCTTGTCTTGTCTTGTCTTGTCTTGTCATGTCTTGTCTTGTCTTGTCTTGTCTCATCTTGTCTTGTCCTGTCCTGTCCTGTCTTGTCTTGTCTTGTCTTGTCTTGTCTTGTCTTGTCTTGTCTTGTCTTGTCTTGTCTTGTCTTGTCTTGTCTTGTCTTGTCTTGTCTTGTCTTGTCTTGTCTTGTCTTGTCTTGTCTTGTCTTGTCTTGTCTTGTCTTGTCTTGTCTTGTCTTGTCTTGTCTTGTCTTGTCTTGTCTTGTCTTGTCTTGTCTTGTCTTGTCTTGTCTTGTCTTGTCTTGTCTTGTCTTGTCTTGTCTTGTCTTGTCTTGTCTTGTCTTGTCTTGTCTTGTCTTGTCTTGTCTTGTCTTGTCTTGTCTTGTCTTGTCTTGTCTTGTCTTGTCTTGTCTTGTCTTGTCTTGTCTTGTCTTGTTTTGTCTTGTCTTGTTTTATGTTGTCTTGTCTTGTCTTGTCATGTCATGTCATGTCATATCGTGTGTTGTGTTGTTTTGTCTTGTCTTATTTTGTCTTGTCATGTCTTATCTTGTCTTGTCTTGTCTTGTCTTGTCTTGTCTTGTCATATCATGTCATGTCATATCGTGTGTTGTGTTGTTTTGTCTTGTCTTATTTTGTCTTGTCATGTCTTGTCTTGTCTTGTCTTGTCTTGTCTTGTCTTGTCTTGTATTGTCTTGTCTTGTCTTGTCTTGTCTTGTTTTGCCTTGTCTTGTTTTATGTTGTCTTGTCTTGTCTTGTTTTGTCATGTAATGTCATGTCGTGTGTTGTGTTGTTTTTTCTTGTCTTGTATTGTCTTGTCTTGTCTTGTCTTGTCGTGTCTTGTCTTGTCTTGTCTTGTCTTGTCTTGTCTTGTCTTGTCTTGCCTTGTCTTGTCTTGTCTTGTCTTGTCTTGTCTTGTCTTGTCTTGTCTTGTCTTGTCTTGTCTTGTCTTGTCTTGTCTTGTCTTGTCTTGTCTTGTCTTGTCTTGTCTTGTCTTGTCTTGTCTTGTCTTGTCTTGTCTTGTCTTGTCTTGTCTTGTCTTGTCTTGTCTTGTCTTGTCTTGTCTTGTCTTGTCTTGTCTTGTCTTGTCTTGTCTTGTCTTGTCTTGTCTTGTCTTGTCTTGTCTTGTCTTGTCTTGTCTTGTCTTGTCTTGTCTTGTCTTGTCTTGTCTTGTCTTGTCTTGTCTTGTCTTGTCTTGTCTTGTCGTGTCTTGTCTTGTCTTGTCTCATCTTGTCTTGTCCTGTCCTGTCCTGTCTTGTCTTGTCATGTCATGTCATGTCATGTCATGTCGTGTGTTGTTTTGTCTTGTCTTGTTTTGTCTTGTCATGTCTTATCTTGTCTTGTCATGTCATGTCATGTCATGTGTTGTGTTGTGTTGTTTTGTCTTGTCTTGTCTTGTCTTGTCATGTCTTGTCTTGTCTTGTCTTGTCTTGTCTTGTCTTGTCTTGTCTTGTCTTGTCTTGTCTTGTCTTGTCTTGTCTTGTCCTGTCCTGACGTGTGTTGTGTTGTTTTGTCTTGTCTTGTTTTGTCTTGTCTTGTGTTGTTTTGTCCTGTCCTGACGTGTGTTGTGTTGTTTTGTCTTGTCTTGTTTTGTCTTGTCCTGTCTTGTCTTGTCTTGTGATGTCATTTCATGTCGTGTGTTGTGTTGTTTTGTCTTGTCATGTCTTGTCTTGTCTTGTCTTGTCTTGTCTTGTCTTGTCTTGTCTTGTCTTGTCTTGTCTTGTCTTGTCTTGTCTTGTCTTGTCTTGTCTTGTCTTGTCTTGTCTTGTCTTGTCTTGTCTTGTCTTGTCTTGTCTTGTATTGTCTTGTCTTGTCTTGTCTTGTCTTGTCTTGTCTTGTCTTGTCTTGTCTTGTCTTGTCTTGTCTTGTCTTGTCTTGTCTTGTCTTGTCTTGTCTTGTCTTGTCTTGTCTTGTCTTGTCTTGTCTTGTCTTGTCTTGTCTTGTCTTGTCTTGTCTTGTCTTGTCTTGTCTTGTCTTGTCTTGTCTTGTCTTGTCTTGTTTTGTCTTGTCTTGTTTTATGTTGTCTTGTCTTGTCTTGTTTTGTCATGTAATGTCATGTCGTGTGTTGTGTTGTTTTTTCTTGTCTTGTATTGTCTTGTCTTGTCTTGTCGTGTCTTGTCTTGTCTTGTCTTGTTTTGTCTTGTCTTGTCTTGTCTTGTCTTGCCTTATCTTGCCTTGTCTTGTCTTGTCTTGTCTTGTCTTGTCTTGTCTTGTCTTGTCTTGTCATGTCTTGTCTTGTCTTGTTTTGTCTTGTCTTGTATTTTCTTGTTTTCTCATGTAATGTCATGTCGTGTGTTGTGTTGTTTTGTATTGTCTTGTGTTGTTTTGTCGTGTCATGCCTTGTCTTGTCTTGTCTTGTCCTGTCCTGTCGTGTGTTGTGTTGTTTTGTCTTGTCTTGTCATGTCATGTCATGTCGTGTCTTGTGTTGCTTTGTCTTGTCTTGTCTTGTCTTGCCTTGTCATGTCGTGTGTTGTGTTGTTTTGTCTTGTCTTGTTGTGTATTGTCATGTCTTATATTGTCTTGTCTTGTCTTGTCTTGTCTTGTCATGTCATGTCATGTCGTGTGTTGTGTTGTTTTGTCTTGTCTTGTCTTGTCTTGTCATGTCTTGTCTAGTCTTGTCTTGTCTTGTCTTGTCATGTCGTGTGTTGTGTTGTTTTGTCTTGTCTTTGTCTTGTCTTGTCTTGTCATGTCTTGTCTTGTTTTGTCTTGTCTTGTATTTTCTTGTTTTCTCATGTAATGTCATGTCGTGTGTTGTGTTGTTTTGTCTTGTCTTGTGTTGTTTTGTCGTGTCATGCCTTGTCTTGTCTTGTCTTGTCCTGTCCTGTCGTGTGTTGTGTTGTTTTGTCTTGTCTTGTCATGTCATGTCATGTCGTGTCTTGTGTTGCTTTGTCTTGTCTTGTCTTGTCATGTCGTGTGTTGTGTTGTTTTGTCCTGCCTTGTTGTGTATTGTCATGTCTTATATTGTCTTGTCTTGTCTTGTCTTGTCATGTCATGTCATGTCGTGTGTTGTGTTGTTTTGTCTTGTCTTGTCTTGTCTTGTATTGTCTTGTCTAGTCTTGTCTTGTCTTGTCTTGTCATGTCGTGTGTTGTGTTGTTTTGTCTTGTCTTGTTTTGTTTTGTCGTGTCATGTCTTGTCTTGTCTTGTCCTGTCCTGTCGTGTGTTGTGTTGTTTTGTCTTGTCTTGTCTTGTCTAGTTTTGTCTTGTCTTGTCTTGTTTTATGTTGTCTTGTTTTGTCATGTAATGTCATGTCGTGTGTTGTGTTGTTTTTTCTTGTCTTGTGTTGTTTTGTCGTGTCATGTCTTGTCTTGTCTTGTCTTGTCTTGTCCTGTCCTGTAGTGTGTTGTGTTGTTTTGTCTTGTCTTGTCATGTCATGTCATGTCGTGTCTTGTGTTGCTTTGTCTTGTCTTTTCTTCTCCTTGTCTTGTGTTGTTTTGTCCTGTCCTGACGTGTGTTTTGTTGTTTTGTCTTGTCATGTCTTGTCTTGTCTTGTGATGTCATGTCATGTCGTGTGTTGTGTTGTTTTGTCTTGTCTTGTGTTGTTTTGTCGTGTCATGCCTTGTCTTGTCTTGTCTTGTCCTGTCCTGTCGTGTGTTGTGTTGTTTTGTCTTGTCTTGTCATGTCATGTCATGTCGTGTCTTGTGTTGCTTTGTCTTGTCTTTTCTTCTCCTTGTCTTGTGTTGTTTTGTCCTGTCCTGACGTGTGTTTTGTTGTTTTGTCTTGTCTTGTCTTGTCTTGTCTTGTCTTGTCTTGTCTTGTCTTGTCTTGTCTTGTCTTGTCTTGTCTTGTCTTGTCTTGTCTTGTCTTGTCTTGTCTTGTCTTGTCTTGTCTTGTCTTGTCTTGTCTTGTCTTGTCTTGTCTTGTCTTGTCTTGTCTTGTCTTGTCTTGTCTTGTCTTGTCTTGTCTTGTCTTGTCTTGTCTTGTCTTGTCTTGTCTTGTCCTGTCCTGTCTTGTGTTGTCTTGTCATGTTTTGTCTTGTCCTGTCCTGTCTTGTCTTGTCTTGTCATGTCTTGTCTTGTCTTGTCTTGTCATGTCGTGTGTTGTGTTGTTTTGTCTTGTCTTGTTGTGTATTGTCATGTCTTATATTGTCTTGTCTTGTCTTGTCTTGTCTTGTCATGTCATGTCATGTCGTGTGTTAAGTTGTTTTGTCTTGTCTTGTCTTGTCTTGTCTTGTCTTGTCTTGTCTTGTCATGTCATGTCGTGTCTTGTGTTGCTTTGTCTTGTCTTGTCTTGTCTTGTCTTGTCATGTCGTGTGTTGTGTTGTTTTGTCTTGTCTTGTTTTGTCTTGTCATGTCTTGTCTTGTCTTGTCTTGTCTTGTCTTGTCTTGTCTTGTCTTGTCTTGTCTTGTCTTGTCTTGTCTTGTCTTGTCTTGTCTTGTCTTGTCTTATCTTGTCTTGTCTTGTCTTGTCTTGTCTTGTCTTGTCTTGTCTTGTCTTGTCTTGTCTTGTCTTGTCTTGTCTTGTCTTGTCTTGTCTTGTCTTCTCTTGTCTTGTCATGTCTTGTCTTGTCTTGTCTTGTCTTGTCCTGTCCTGTCTTGTGTTGTCTTGTCATGTTTTGTCTTGTCCTGTCCTGTCCTGTCTTGTCTTGTCATGTCTTGTCTTGTCTTGTCTTGTCTTGTCTTGTCTTGTCTTGTCTTGTCTTGTTTTGTCATGTCTTGTCTTGTCTTGTCTTGTCTTGTCTTGTCATGCCATGTCTTGTCTTGTCTTGTCTTGTCTTGTCTTGTCTTGTCTTGTCTTGTCTTGTCATGTCTTGTCTTGTCTTGTTTTGTCTTGTCTTGTCTTGTCTTGTTTTGTCTTGTCATGTCTTGTCTTGTCATGTCTTGTCTTGTCTTGTCTTGACTTGTCTTGTCTTGTCTTGTCTTGTCTTGTCTTGTCGTGTCTTGTCTTGTCTTGTCTCATCTTGTCTTGTCCTGTCCTGTCCTGTCTTGTCTTGTCATGTCATGTCATGTCATGTCATGTCGTGTGTTGTTTTGTCTTGTCTTGTTTTGTCTTGTCATGTCTTATCTTGTCTTGTCATGTCATGTCATGTCATGTGTTGTGTTGTGTTGTTTTGTCTTGTCTTGTCTTGTCATGTCTTGTCTTGTCTTGTCTTGTCTTGTCTTGTCTTGTCTTGTCTTGTCTTGTCTTGTCTTGTCTTGTCTTGTCTTGTCCTGTCCTGACGTGTGTTGTGTTGTTTTGTCTTGTCTTGTTTTGTCTTGTCTTGTGTTGTTTTGTCCTGTCCTGACGTGTGTTGTGTTGTTTTGTCTTGTCTTGTCTTGTCTTGTCTTGTCTTGTCTTGTCGTGTCTTGTCTTGTCTTGTCTCATCTTGTCTTGTCCTGTCCTGTCCTGTCTTGTCTTGTCATGTCATGTCATGTCATGTCATGTCGTGTGTTGTTTTGTCTTGTCTTGTTTTGTCTTGTCATGTCTTATCTTGTCTTGTCATGTCATGTCATGTCATGTGTTGTGTTGTGTTGTTATGTCTTGTCTTGTCTTGTCTTGTCCTGTCCTGACGTGTGTTGTGTTGTTTTGTCTTGTCTTGTTTTGTCTTGTCTTGTGTTGTTTTGTCCTGTCCTGACGTGTGTTGTGTTGTTTTGTCTTGTCTTGTTTTGTCTTGTCCTGTCTTGTCTTGTCTTGTGATGTCATGTCATGTCGTGTGTTGTGTTGTTTTGTCTTGTCATGTCTTGTCTTGTCTTATCTTGTCTTGTCTTGTCTTGTCTTGTCTTGTCTTGTCTTGTCTTGTCTTGTCTTGTCTTGTCTTGTCTTGTCTTGTCTTGTCTTGTCTTGTCTTGTCTTGTCTTGTTTTGTCTTGTCTTGTCTTGTCTTGTCTTGCCTTATCTTGCCTTGTCTTGTCTTGTCTTGTCTTGTCTTGTCTTGTCTTGTTTTGTCTTGTCTTGTCTTGTCTTGTCTTGCCTTATCTTGCCTTGTCTTGTCTTGTCTTGTCTTGTCTTGTCTTGTCTTGTCTTGTCTTGTCTTGTCTTGTCATGTCTTGTCTTGTCTTGTTTTGTCTTGTCTTGTATTTTCTTGTTTTCTCATGTAATGTCATGTCGTGTGTTGTGTTGTTTTGTCTTGTCTTGTGTTGTTTTGTCGTGTCATGCCTTGTCTTGTCTTGTCTTGTCCTGTCCTGTCGTGTGTTGTGTTGTTTTGTCTTGTCTTGTCATGTCATGTCATGTCGTGTCTTGTGTTGCTTTGTCTTGTCTTGTCTTGTCTTGCCTTGTCATGTCGTGTGTTGTGTTGTTTTGTCTTGTCTTGTTGTGTATTGTCATGTCTTATATTGTCTTGTCTTGTCTTGTCTTGTCATGTCATGTCATGTCGTGTGTTGTGTTGTTTTGTCTTGTCTTGTCTTGTCTTGTCTTGTCTTGTCTTGTCTTGTCATGTCGTGTGTTGTGTTGTTTTGTCTTGTCTTGTGTTGTTTTGTCGTGTCATGTCTTGTCTAGTTTTGTCTTGTCTTGTCTTGTTTTATGTTGTCTTGTTTTGTCATGTAATGTCATGTCGTGTGTTGTGTTGTTTTGTCTTGTCTTGTGTTGTTTTGTCGTGTCATGTCTTGTCTTGTCTTGTCTTGTCTTGTCTTGTCCTGTCCTGTCGTGTGTTGTGTTGTTTTGTCTTGTCTTGTCATGTCATGTCATGTCATGTCGTGTCTTGTGTTGCTTTGTCTTGTCTTTTCTTCTCCTTGTCTTGTGTTGTTTTGTCCTGTCCTGACGTGTGTTTTGTTGTTTTGTCTTGTTATGTCTTGTCTTGTCTTGTGATGTCATGTCATGTCGTGTGTTGTGTTGTTTTGTCTTGTCTTGTCATGTCGTGTGTTGTGTTGTTTTGTCTTGTCTTGCTGTGTATTGTCATGTCTTATATTGTCTTGTCTTGTCTTGTCATGTCATGTCATGTCCTGTGTTGTGTTGTTTTGTCTTGTCTTGTTTTGTCTTCTCATGTCATGTCTTGTCTTGTCTTGTCTTGTCTTGTCTTGTCTTGTCTTGTCTTGTCTTGTCTTGTCTTGTCTTGTCTTGTCTTGTCATGTCTTGTCTTGTCTTGTCTTGTCTTGTCTTGTCTTGTCTTGTTTTGTCTTGTCATGTCTTGTCTTGTCATGTCTTGTCTTGTCTTGTCTTGACTTGTCTTGTCTTGTCTTGTCTTGTCTTGTCTTGTCTTGTCTTGTCTTGTCTTGTCGTGTCTTGTCTTGTCTTGTCTCATCTTGTCTTGTCCTGTCCTGTCCTGTCTTGTCTTGTCATGTCATGTCATGTCATGTCATGTCGTGTGTTGTTTTGTCTTGTCTTGTTTTGTCTTGTCATGTCTTATCTTGTCTTGTCATGTCATGTCATGTCATGTGTTGTGTTGTGTTGTTTTGTCTTGTCTTGTCTTGTCTTGTCATGTCTTGTCTTGTCTTGTCTTGTCTTGTCTTGTCTTGTCTTGTCTTGTCTTGTCTTGTCTTGTCTTGTCTTGTCTTGTCCTGTCCTGACGTGTGTTGTGTTGTTTTGTCTTGTCTTGTGTTGTTTTGTCCTGTCCTGACATGTGTTGTGTTGTTTTGTCTTGTCTTGTTTTGTCTTGTCCTGTCTTGTCTTGTGATGTCATGTCATGTCGTGTGTTGTTTTGTCTTGTCATGTCTTGTCTTGTCTTGTCTTGTCTTGATTTGCCTTGTCTTGTTTTATGTTGTCTTGTCTTGTCTTGTTTTGTCATGTAATGTCATGTCGTGTGTTGTGTTGTTTTTTCTTGTCTTGTATTGTCTTGTCTTGTCTTGTCTTGTCGTGTCTTGTCTTGTCTTGTCTTGTCTTGTCTTGTCTTGTCTTGTCTTGTCTTGTCTTGTCTTGTCTTGTCTTGTCTTGTCTTGTCTTGTCTTGTCTTGTCTTGTCTTGTCTTGTCTTGTCTTGTCTTGTCTTGTCTTGTCTTGTCTTGTCTTGTCTTGTCTTGTCTTGTCTTGTCTTGTCTTGTCTTGTCTTGTCTTGTCTTGTCTTGTCTTGTCTTGTCTTGTCTTGTCTTGTCTTGTCTTGTCTTGTCTTGTCTTGTCTTGTCTTGTCTTGTCTTGTCTTGTCTTGTCTTGTCTTGTCTTGTCTTGTCTTGTCTTGTCTTGTCTTGTCTTGTCTTGTCTTGTCTTGTCTTGTCTTGTCTTGTCTTGTCTTGTCTTGTCTTGTCTTGTCTTGTCTTGTCTTGTCTTGTCTTGTCTTGTCTTGTCTTGTCTTGTCTTGTCTTGTCTTGTCTTGTCTTGTCTTGTCTTGTCTTGTCTTGTCTTGTCTTGTCTTGTCTTGTCTTGTCTTGTCTTGTCTTGTCTTGTCTTGTCTTGTCTTGTCTTGTCTTGTCTTGTCTTGTCTTGTCTTGTCTTGTGATGTCATGTCGTGTGTTGTGTTGTTTTGTCTTGTCTTGTCTTGTCTTGTCTTGTCTTGTCTTTTCTTTTCTTGTCTTGTCTTGTCTGGTCTTGTCTTGTCTTGTCTGGTCTTATCTTGTCTTGTCTTGTCCTGTCCTGTCTTCTCTTGTCTTTTCTTGTCTTGTCTTGTCTTTTCTTGTCTTGTACTGTCATGTCACGTCATGTGTTGTGTTGTTTTGTCTTGTCTTGTCATGTCGTGCGTTGTGTTGTTTTGTCTTGTCTTGTTTTGCCTTGTCATGTCATGTCTTGTCTTGTCTTGTCTTGTCTTGTCTTGTCTTGTCATGTCATGTCACGTCATGTCATGTCATGTGTTGTGTTGTTTTGTCTTGTCTGGTCTTGTCTTGTCTTGTCTGGTCTTATCTTGTCTTGTCTTGTCCTGTCCTGTCTTCTCTTGTCTTTTCTTGTCTTGTCTTGTCTTTTCTTGTCTTGTACTGTCATGTCACGTCATGTGTTGTGTTGTTTTGTCTTGTCTTGTCATGTCGTGCGTTGTGTTGTTTTGTCTTGTCTTGTTTTGCCTTGTCATGTCATGTCTTGTCTTGTCTTGTCTTGTCTTGTCTTGTCTTGTCTTGTCTTGTCTTGTCTTGTCTTGTCTTGTCTTGTCTTGTCTTGTCTTGTCTTGTCTTGTCTTGTCTTGTCTTGTCTTGTCTTGTCTTGTTTTGTCTTGTCTTGTCATGTCTTGTCTTATCTTGTCTTGTCTTGTCTTGTCTTGTCTTGTCTTGTCTTGTCTTGTCTTGTCTTGTCATGTCATGTCATGTTATATCGTGTGTTGTGTTGTTTTGTCTTGTCTTGTCATGTCTTGTCTTGTCTTGTCTTGTCTTGTCTTGTCTTGTCTTGTCTTGTTTTGTCTTGTCCTGTCCTGTCTTGTCTTGTCTTGTCATGTCATGTCTTGTCTTGTCTTGTCTTGTCTTGTCTCGTCTTGTCTTGTCTTGTCTTGTCATATCTTGTCTTGTCTTGTCTTGTCTTGTCTTGTCTTGGCTTGTCTTGTCTTGCTTTGTCTTGTCATGTCTTATCTTGTCTTTTCTTGTCTTGTCTTGTCTTGTCCTGTCCTGTCGTGTGTTGTTTTGTATTGTCTTGTCTTGTGTTGTTTTGTCGTGTCATGTCTTGTCTTATCTTGTCTTGTCCTGTCCTGTCGTGTGTTGTGTTGTTTTGTCTTGTCTTGTCATGTCATGTAATGTCGTGTCTTGTGTTGCTTTGTCTTGTCTTGTCTTGTCTTGTCTTGTCATGTCGTGTGTTGTGTTGTTTTGTCTTGTCATGTCTTGTCTTGTCATGTCATGTCGTGTGTTGTGTTGTTTTGTCTTGTCTTGTTTTGTCTTGTCATGTCTTGTCTTGTCTTGTTTTGTCTTGTCTTGTCTTGTCTTGTCTTGTTTTGTCTTGTCTTGTCTTGTCTTGTCTTGTCTTGTCTTGTCTTGTCTTGTCTTGTCTTGTCTTGTCTTGTCTTGTCTTGTCTTGTCTTGTCTTGTCTTGTCTTGTCATGTCATGTCATGTCATATCGTGTGTTGTGTTGTTTTGTCTTGTCTTATTTTGTCTTGTCATGTCTTATCTTGTCTTGTCTTGTCTTTTCTTGTCTTGTCTTGTCATATCATGTCATGTCATATCGTGTGTTGTGTTGTTTTGTCTTGTCTTATTTTGTCTTGTCATGTCTTATCTTGTCTTGTCTTGTCTTGTCTTGTCTTGTCTTGTCTTGTCTTGTCTTGTCTTGTCATGTCTTGTCTTGTCTTGTCTCATCTTGTCTTGTCCTGTCCTGTCCTGTCTTGTCTTGTCTTGTCTTGTCATGCCTTTGTCTTGTCTTGTTTTGTCTTGTCTTGTATTGTCTTGTTTTCTCATATAATGTCATGTCGTGTGTTGTGTTGTTTTGTCTTGTCTTGTGTTGTTTTGTCGTGTCATGTCTTGTCTTGTCTTGTCTTGTCTTGTCCTGTCCTGTTGTGTGTTGTGTTGTTTTGTCTTGTCTTGTCTTGTCCTGTCCTGACGTGTGTTGTCTTGTCTTGTCTTGTCTTGTCTTGTCTTGTCTTGTCTTGTCTTGTCTTGTCTTGTCTTGTCTTGTCTTGTCTTGTCTTGTCCTGTCCTGTCTTGTCTTGTCTTGTCATGTCTTGTCTTGTCTTGTCTTGTCTTGTCTTGTCTTGTCCTGTCCTGTCTTGTCTTGTCTTGTCTTGTCATGTCTTGTCTTGTCTTGTCTTGTCTTGTCTTGTCTTGTGTTGCCTCGTCTTGTCTTGTCTTGTCTTGTCCTGTCCTGACGTGTGTTGTCTTGTCTTGTCTTGTCTTGTCTTGTCTTGTCTTGTCTTGTCTTGTCTTGTCTTGTCTTGTCTTGTCTTGTCTTGTCTTGTCTTGTCTTGTCTTGTCCTGTCCTGTCTTGTCTTGTCTTGTCATGTCTTGTCTTGTCTTGTCTTGTCTTGTCTTGTCTTGTCTCGTCTTGTCTTGTCTTGTCTTGTCTTGTCTTGTCTTGTCTTGTCTTGTCTTGTCTTGTCTTGTCTTGTCTTGTCTTGTCTTGTCTTGTCTTGTCCTGTCCTGTCTTGTCTTGTCTTGTCATGTCTTGTCTTGTCTTGTCTTGTCTTGTCTTGTCTTGTCCTGTCCTGTCTTGTCTTGTCTTGTCATGTCTTGTCTTGTCTTGTCTTGTCTTGTCTTGTCTTGTCTTGTGTTGCCTCGTCTTGTCTTGTCTTGTCTTGTCCTGTCCTGACGTGTGTTGTCTTGTCTTGTCTTGTCTTGTCTTGTCTTGTCTTGTCTTGTCTTGTCTTGTCTTGTCTTGTCTTGTCTTGTCTTGTCCTGTCCTGTCTTGTCTTGTCTTGTCATGTCTTGTCTTGTCTTGTCTTGTCTTGTCTTGTCTCGTCTTGTCTTGTCTTGTCTTGTCTTGTCTTGTCTTGTCTTGTCTTGTCTTGTCTTGTCTTGTCTTGTCTTGTCTTGTCTTGTCTTGTCAAGTCTTTTCTTGTCTTGTCTTGTATTGTCTTGTCTTGTTTTGTCTTGTCTTGTCTTGTCTTGTCTTGTCTTGTCTTGCCTTGTCTTGTCTTGCCTTGTCTTGTGATGTCATGTCATGTCGTGTGTTGTGTTGTTTTGTCTTGTCTTATTTTGTCTTGTCATGTCTTATCTTGTCTTGTGATGTCATGTCATGTCGTGTGTTGTGTTGTTTTGTCTTGTCTTGTCTTGTCTTGCCTTGTCTTGTCTTGTCCTGTCCTGTCTTGTCATGTCTTGTCTTGTCTTGTCTTGTCTTGTCTCGTCTTGTCTTGTCTTGTCCTGTCCTGTCCTGTCTTGTCTTGTCTTGTCATGTCTTGTCTTGTCTTGTCTTGTCATGTCTTGTCTTGTCTTGTCTTGTTTTGTCTTGTCTTGTCATGTCTTGTCTTATCTTGTCTTGTCTTGTCTTGCTTTGTCTTGTCTTGTCTTATTTTGTCTTGTCATGTCATATCGTGTGTTGTGTTGTTTTGTCTTGTCTTGTCTTGTCTTGTCTTGTCTTGTCTTGTCTTGTCTTGTCATGTCTTGTCTTGTCTTGTCTTGTTTTGTCTTGTCTTGTCATGTCTTGTCTTATCTTGTCTTATCTTGTCTTGTCTTGTCTTGTCTTGCTTTGTCTTGTCTTGTCTTATTTTGTCTTGTCATGTCATATCGTGTGTTGTGTTGTTTTGTCTTGTCTTGTCTTGTCTTGTCTTGTCTTGTCTTGTCTTGTCTTGTCTTGTCTTGTCATGTCATGTCATGTCATATCGTGTGTTGTGTTGTTTTGTCTTGTCTTGTCTTGTCTTGTCTTGTCTTGTCTTGTCTTGTCTTGTCCTGTCCTGTCTTGTCTTGTCTTGTCTTGTCATGTCTTGTCTTGTCTTGTCTTGTCTTGTCTTGTCTTGTCTTGTCTTGTCTTGTCCTGTCCTGTCCTGTCTTGTCTTGTCTTGTCTTGTCATGTCTTGTCTTGTCTTGTCTTGTCTTGTCTCGTCTTGTCTTGTCTTGTCTTGTCATATCTTGTCTTGTCTTGTCTTGTCTTGTCTTGTCTTGTCTTGTCTTGTCTTGCTTTGTCTTGTCATGTCTTATCTTGTCTTTTCTTGTCTTGTCTTGTCCTGTCCTGTCGTGTGTTGTTTTGTATTGTCTTGTCTTGTGTTGTTTTGTCGTGTCATGTCTTGTCTTGTCTTGTCTTGTCCTGTCCTGTCGTGTGTTGTGTTGTTTTGTCTTGTCTTGTCATGTCATGTAATGTCGTGTCTTGTGTTGCTTTGTCTTGTCTTGTCTTGTCTTGTCTTGTCTTGTCATGTCGTGTGTTGTGTTGTTTTGTCTTGTCATGTCTTGTCTTGTCTTGTTTTGTCTTGTCTTGTCTTGTCTTGTCATGTCTTGTCTTGTCTTGTCTTGTCTTGTTTTGTCTTGTCTTGTCTTGTCTTGTCTTGTCTTGTCTTGTCTTGTCTTGTCTTGCCTTGTCTTGTCTTGTCTTGTCTTGTCTTGTCATGTCATGTCATGTCATATCGTGTGTTGTGTTGTTTTGTCTTGTCTTATTTTGTCTTGTCATGTCTTATCTTGTCTTGTCTTGTCTTGTCTTGTCTTGTCTTGTCATGTCATGTCATGTCATATCGTGTGTTGTGTTGTTTTGTCTTGTCTTATTTTGTCTTGTCATGTCTTATCTTGTCTTGTCTTGTCTTGTCTTGTCTTGTCTTGTCTTGTCTTGTCTTGTCTTGTCTTGTCTTGTCTTGTCTTGTCTTGTCTTGTCTTGTCTTGTCTTGTCTTGTCTTGTCTTGTCTTGTCTTGTCTTGTCTTGTCTTGTCTTGTCTTGTCTTGTCTTGTCTTGTCTTGTCTTGTCTTGTCTTGTCTTGTCTTGTCCTGTCTTGTCTTGTCTTGTCTTGTCTTGTCTTGTCTTGTCTTGTCTTGTCATGTCTTGTCTTGTCTTGTTTTGTCTTGTCTTGTTTTCTCATGTAATGTCATGTCGTGTGTTGTGTTGTTTTGTCTTGTCTTGTCTTGTCTTGTCCTGTCCTGTCGTGTGTTGTGTTGCTTTGTCTTGTCTTGTCTTGTCTTGTCATGTCGTGTGTTGTGTTGTTTTGTCTTGTCTAGTTGTGTATTGTCATGTCTTATATTGCCTTGTCTTGTCTTGTCTTGTCATGTCATGTCATGTCGTGTGTTGTGTTGTTTTGTCTTGTCTTGTCTTGTCTTGTCTTGTCATGTCGTGTGTTGTGTTGTTTTGTCTTGTCTTGTGTTGTTTTGTCGTGTCATGTCTTGTCTTGTCTTGTCCTGTCCTGTCGTGTGTTGTGTTGTTTTGTCTTGTCTTGTCTTGTCTAGTTTTGTCTTGTCTTGTCTTGTCTTGTTTTATGTTGTCTTGTTTTGTCATGTAAATTCATGTCGTGTGTTGTGTTGTTTTGCCTTGTCTTGTGTTGTTTTGTCGTGTCATGTCTTGTCTTGTCTTGTCTTGTCTTGTCCTGTCCTGTCGTGTGTTGTGTTGCTTTGTCTTGTCTTGTCATGTCATGTCATGTCGTGTCTTGTGTTGCTTTGTCTTGTCTTTTCTTCTCCTCGTCTTGTGTCGTTTTGTCCTGTCCTGACGTGTGTTTTGTTATTTTGTCTTGTCATGTCTTGTCTTGTCTTGTGATGTCATGTCATGTCGTGTGTTGTGTTGTTTTGTCTTGTCTTGTCATGTCGTGTGTTGTGTTGTTTTGCCTTGTCTTGCTGTGTATTGTCACGTCTTATATTGTCTTGTCTTGTCTTGTCATGTCATGTCATGTCGTGTGTTGTGTTGTTTTGTCTTGTCTTGTTTTGTCTTCTCATGTCATGTCTTGTCTTGTCTTGTCTTGTCTTGTTTTGTCTTGTCATGTCTTGTCTTGTCTTGTCTTGTCTTGTCTTGTCTTGTCTTGTCTTGTCTTGTCTTGTCTTGTCATGTCTTGTCTTGTCTTGTCTTGTCTTGTCTTGTCCTGTCCTGTCTTGTCTTGCCTTGTCATGTTTTGTCTTGTCCTGTCCTGTCTTGTCTTGTCTTGTCATGTCTTGTCTTGTCTTGTCTTGTCCTGTCTTGTCTTGTCTTGTCTTGTCATGTCTTGTCTTGTCTTGTCTTGTCTTGTCTTGTCTTGTCTTGTCTTGTCTTGTCTTGTCTTGTCTTGTCTTGTCTTGTCTTGTCTTGTCTTGTCTTGCCTTGTCTTGTCTTGTCTTGTCTTGTCTTGTCTTGTTTTGTCTTGTCATGTCTTGTCTTGTCTTGTCTTGTCTTGTCTTGTCTTGTTTTGTCTTGTCATGTCTTGTCTTGTCTTGTCTTGTCTTGTCTTGTCTTGTCCTGTCTTGTCTTGTTTTGCCTTGTCATGTCTTGTCTTGTCTTGTCTTGTCTTGTGTTGTTTTGTCGTGTCATGTCTTGTCATGTCTTGTCTTGTCTTGTCTTGTCCTGTCCTGTCGTGTGTTGTCTTGTCCTGTCTTGTCCTGTCCTGACGTGTGTTGTGTTGTTTTGTCTTGTCTTGTTTTGTCTTGTCTTGTGTTGTTTTGTCCTGTGCTGACGTGTGTTGTGTTGTTTTGTCTTGTCTTGTTTTGTCTTGTCTTGTGTTGTTTTGTCTTGTATTGTCTTGTTTTCTCATGTAATGTCATGTCGTGTGTTGTGTTGTTTTGTCTTGTCTTGTGTTGTTTTGTCGTGTCATGTCTTGTCTTGTCTTGTCTTGTCTTGTCCTGTCCTGTCGTGTGTCGTCTTGTCTTGTCTTGTCCTGTCCTGACGTGTGTTGTGTTGTTTTGTCTTGTCTTGTGTTGTTTTGTCCTGTCCTGACGTGTGTTGTGTTGTTTTGTCTTGTCTTGTTTTGTCTTGTCCTGTCTTGTCTTGTCTTGTGATGTCATGTCATGTCGTGTGTTGTGTTTTTTTGTCTTGTCATGTCTTGTCTTGTCTTGTCTTGTCTTGTCTTGTCTTGTCATGTCTTGTCTTGTCTTGTTTTGTCTTGTCATGTCTTGTCTTGTCTTGTCTTGTCTTGTCTTGTCTTGTCTTGTCTTGTCTTGTCTTGTCTTGTCTTGTCTTGTCTTGTCTTGTCTTGTCTTGTCTTGTCTTGTCTTGTATTGTTTTATGTTGTCTTGTCTTGTCTTGTTTTGTCATGTCTTGTTTTGTCTTGTCTTGTCTTGTCTTGTCTTGTATTGTCTTGTTTTCTCATGTAATGTCATGTCGTGTGTTGTGTTGTTTTGTCTTATCTTGTGTTGTTTTGTCGGGTCATGTCTTGTCTTGTCTTGTGTTGTTTTGTCGTGTCATGTCTTGTTTTGTCTTGTCTTGTGTTGTTTCGTCCTGTCATGTCTTGTCTTGTCTTGTCTTGTCTTGTCTTGTCTTGTCTTGTCTTGTCATGTCTTGTCATGTCTTGTCTTGTCTTGTCATGTCTTGTCATGTCTTGTCTTGTCTTGTTTTGCCTTGTCATGTCTTGTCTTGTCTTGTCTTGTCTTGTCTTGTCTTGTGTTGTGTGTCGTGTCATGTCTTGTCTTGTCTTGTCTAGTCTTGTCTTGTCATGTCTTGTCATGTCTTGTCTTGTCTTGTTTTGTCTTGTCATGTCTTGTCTTGTCTTGTCTTGTCTTGTCTTGTCTTGTCTTGTCTTGTCTTGTCTTGTCTTGTCATGTCATGTCATGTCATATCGTGTGTTGTGTTGTTTTGTCTTGTCTTATTTTGCCTTGTCATGTCTTATCTTGTCTTGTCTTGTCTTGTCTTGTCTTGTCTTGTCTTGTCTTGTCTTGTCTTGTCTCGTCATGTCATGTCTTGTCTTGTCTTGTATTGTCTTGTCTTGTTTTTTCTTGTCTTGTCTTGTCTTGTCTTGTATTGTCTTGTTTTCTCATGTAATGTCATGTCGTGTGTTGTGTTGTTTTGTCTTGTCTTGTGTTGTTTTGTCGGGTCATGTCTTGTCTTGTCTTGTGTTGTTTTGTCGTGTCATGTCTTGTTTTGTCTTGTCTTGTGTTGTTTTGTCCTGTCCTGACGTGTGTTGTGTTGTTTTGTCTTGTCTTGTTTTGTCTTGTCCTGTCTTGTCTTGTCTTGTTTTTGTCTTGTCCTGTCCTGTCTTGTCTTGTCTTGTATTGTCTTGTTTTCTCATGTAATGTCATGTCGTGTGTTGTGTTGTTTTGTCTTGTCTTGTGTTGTTTTGTCGTGTCACGTCTTGTCTTGTCTTGTCTTGTCCTGTCCTGTCGTGTGTTGTCTTGTCTTGTCTTGTCCTGTCCTGACGTGTGTTGTGTCGTTTTGTCTTGTCTTGTTTTGTCTTGTCTTGTGTTGTTTTGTCCTGTCCTGACGTGTGTTGTGTTGTTTTGTCTTGTCTTGTGTTATTTTGTCTTGTATTGTCTTGTTTTCTCATGTAATGTCATGTCGTGTGTTGTGTTGTTTTGTCTTGTCTTGTGTTGTTTTGTCGTATCATGTCTTGTCTTGTCTTGTCTTGTCTTGTCCTGTCCTGTCGTGTGTTGTCTTGTCTTGTCTTGTCCTGTCCTGACGTGTGTTGTGTTGTTTTGTCTTGTTTTGTTTTGTCTTGTCTTGTGTTGTTTTGTCCTGTCCTGACGTGTGTTGTGTTGTTTTGTCTTGTCCTGTCTTGTCTTGTCTTGTGATGTCATGTCATGTCGTGTGTTGTGTTGTTTTGTCTTGTCTTGTCATGTTATGTCATGTGTCTTGTGTTGCTTTGTCTTGTCTTGTCTTGTCTTGTGTTGTTTTGTCCTGTCCTGACGTGTGTTGTGTTGTTTTGTCTTGTCTTGTTTTGTCTTGTCCTGTCTTGTCTTGTCTTGTTTTGTCTTGTCCTGTCCTGTCTTGTCTTGTCTTGTATTGTCTTGTTTTCTCATGTAATGTCATGTCGTGTGTTGTGTTGTTTTGTCTTGTCTTGTGTTGTTTTGTCGTGTCATGTCTTGTCTTGTCTTGTCTTGTCCTGTCCTGTCGTGTGTTGTCTTGTCTTGTCTTGTCCTGTCCTGACGTGTGTTGTGTCGTTTTGTCTTGTCTTGTTTTGTCTTGTCTTGTGTTGTTTTGTCCTGTCCTGACGTGTGTTGTGTTGTTTTGTCTTGTCTTGTTTTGTCTTGTCTTGTGTTGTTTTGTCTTGTATTGTCTTGTTTTCTCATGTAATGTCATGTCGTGTGTTGTGTTGTTTTGTCTTGTATTGTCTTGTTTTCTCATGTAATGTCATGTCGTGTGTTGTGTTGTTTTGTCTTGTCTTGTGTTGTTTTGTCGTGTCATGTCTTGTCTTGTCTTGTCCTGTCCTGTCGTGTGTTGTCTTGTCTTGTCTTGTCCTGTCCTGACGTGTGTTGTGTTGTTTTGTCTTGTTTTGTTTTGTCTTGTCTTGTGTTGTTTTGTCCTGTCCTGACGTGTGTTGTGTTGTTTTGTCTTTTCCTGTCTTGTCTTGTCTTGTGATGTCATGTCATGTCGTGTGTTGTATTGTTTTGTCTTGTCTTGTCATGTTATGTCATGTCGTGTCTTATGTTGCTTTGTCTTGTCTTGTCTTGTATTGTCTTGTCTTGTGTTGCCTCGTCTTGTCTTGTCTTGTCTTGTCCTGTCCTGACGTGTGTTGTGTTGTTTTGTCTTGTCTTGTGCTGTTTTGTCGTGTCATGTCTTGTCTTGTCTTGTCTTGTCTTGTCCTGTCCTGTCGTGTGTTGTGTTGTTTTGTCTTGTCTTGTCATGTCATGTCATGTCGTGTCTTGTGTTGCTTTGTCTTGTCTTGTCTTGTCTTGTCATGTCGTGTGTTGTGTTGTTTTGTCTTGTCTTGTTGTGTATTGTCATGTCTTATATTGTCTTGTCTTGTCTTGTCTTGTCTTGTCATGTCATGTCATGTCGTGTCTTGTGTTGCTTTGTCTTGTCTTGTCTTGTCTTGTCTTGTCTTGTCATGTCTTGTCTTGTCTTGTCTTGTATTGTCTTGTCTTGTCTTGTTTTGTCTTGTCTTGTCTTGTCTTGTCATGTCATGCCATGTCATACGTGTGTTGTGTTGTTTTGTCTTGTCTTATTTTGTCTTGTCATGTCTTATCTTGTCTTGTCTTGTCTTGTCCTGTCCTGTCGTGTGTTGTGTTGTTTTGTCTTGTCTTGTCATGTCATGTCATGTCGTGTCTTGTGTTGCTTTGTCTTGTCTTGTCTTGTCTTGTCATGTCGTGTGTTGTGTTGTTTTGTCTTGTCTTGTTGTGTATTGTCATGTCTTATATTGTCTTGTCTTGTCTTGTCTTGTCTTGTCTTGTCTTGTCTTGTCTTGTCTTGTCTTGTCTTGTCTTGTCTTGTCTTGTCTTGTCTTGTCTTGTCTTGTCTTGTCTTGTCTTGTCTTGTCTTGTCTTGTCTTGTCTTGTCTTGTCTTGTCTTGTCTTGTTTTGTCTTGTGATGTCTTGTCTTGTCTTGTCTTGTCTTGTCTTGTTTTGTCTTGTCATGTCTTGTCTTGTCTTGTCTTGTCTTGTCTTGTCTTGTCCTGTCTTGTCTTGTTTTGCCTTGTCATGTCTTGTCTTGTCTTGTCTTGTCTTGTGTTGTTTTGTCGTGTCATGTCTTGTCATGTCTTGTCTTGTCTTGTCTTGTCTTGTCTTGTCCTGTCCTGTCGTGTGTTGTCTTGTCCTGTCTTGTCCTGTCCTGACGTGTGTTGTGTTGTTTTGTCTTGTCTTGTTTTGTCTTGTCTTGTGTTGTTTTGTCCTGTGCTGACGTGTGTTGTGTTGTTTTGTCTTGTCTTGTTTTGTCTTGTCTTGTGTTGTTTTGTCTTGTATTGTCTTGTTTTCTCATGTAATGTCATGTCGTGTGTTGTGTTGTTTTGTCTTGTCTTGTGTTGTTTTGTCGTGTCATGTCTTGTCTTGTCTTGTCTTGTCTTGTCCTGTCCTGTCGTGTGTCGTCTTGTCTTGTCTTGTCCTGTCCTGACGTGTGTTGTGTTGTTTTGTCTTGTCTTGTGTTGTTTTGTCCTGTCCTGACGTGTGTTGTGTTGTTTTGTCTTGTCTTGTTTTGTCTTTTCCTGTCTTGTCTTGTCTTGTGATGTCATGTCATGTCGTGTGTTGTGTTTTTTTGTCTTGTCATGTCTTGTCTTGTCTTGTCTTGTCTTGTCTTGTCTTGTCTTGTCATGTCTTGTCTTGTCTTGTTTTGTCTTGTCATGTCTTGTCTTGTCTTGTCTTGTCTTGTCTTGTCTTGTCTTGTCTTGTCTTGTCTTGTCTTGTCTTGTCTTGTCTTGTCTTGTCTTGTCTTGTCTTGTCTTGTATTGTTTTATGTTGTCTTGTCTTGTCTTGTTTTGTCATGTCTTGTTTTGTCTTGTCTTGTCTTGTCTTGTCTTGTATTGTCTTGTTTTCTCATGTAATGTCATGTCGTGTGTTGTGTTGTTTTGTCTTATCTTGTGTTGTTTTGTCGGGTCATGTCTTGTCTTGTCTTGTGTTGTTTTGTCGTGTCATGTCTTGTTTTGTCTTGTCTTGTGTTGTTTCGTCCTGTCATGTCTTGTCTTGTCTTGTCTTGTCTTGTCTTGTCTTGTCTTGTCTTGTCATGTCTTGTCATGTCTTGTCTTGTATTGTCATGTCTTGTCATGTCTTGTCTTGTCTTGTTTTGCCTTGTCATGTCTTGTCTTGTCTTGTCTTGTCTTGTCTTGTCTTGTGTTGTGTGTCGTGTCATGTCTTGTCTTGTCTTGTCTAGCCTTGTCTTGTCATGTCTTGTCATGTCTTGTCTTGTCTTGTTTTGTCTTGTCATGTCTTGTCTTGTCTTGTCTTGTCTTGTCTTGTCTTGTCTTGTCTTGTCTTGTCTTGTCTTGTCTTGTCTTGTCTTGTCTTGTCATGTCATGTCATGTCATATCGTGTGTTGTGTTGTTTTGTCTTGTCTTATTTTGCCTTGTCATGTCTTATCTTGTCTTGTCTTGTCTTGTCTTGTCTTGTCTTGTCTTGTCTTGTCTTGTCTCGTCATGTCATGTCTTGTCTTGTCTTGTATTGTCTTGTCTTGTTTTTTCTTGTCTTGTCTTGTCTTGTCTTGTATTGTCTTGTTTTCTCATGTAATGTCATGTCGTGTGTTGTGTTGTTTTGTCTTGTCTTGTGTTGTTTTGTCGGGTCATGTCTTGTCTTGTCTTGTGTTGTTTTGTCGTGTCATGTCTTGTTTTGTCTTGTCTTGTGTTGTTTTGTCCTGTCCTGACGTGTGTTGTGTTGTTTTGTCTTGTCTTGTTTTGTCTTGTCCTGTCTTGTCTTGTCTTGTTTTTGTCTTGTCCTGTCCTGTCTTGTCTTGTCTTGTATTGTCTTGTTTTCTCATGTAATGTCATGTCGTGTGTTGTGTTGTTTTGTCTTGTCTTGTGTTGTTTTGTCGTGTCATGTCTTGTCTTGTCTTGTTTTGTCTTGTCTTGTGTTGTTTTGTCCTGTCCTGACGTGTGTTGTGTTGTTTTGTCTTGTCTTGTGTTATTTTGTCTTGTATTGTCTTGTTTTCTCATGTAATGTCATGTCGTGTGTTGTGTTGTTTTGTCTTGTCTTGTGTTGTTTTGTCGTATCATGTCTTGTCTTGTCTTGTCTTGTCTTGTCCTGTCCTGTCGTGTGTTGTCTTGTCTTGTCTTGTCCTGTCCTGACGTGTGTTGTGTTGTTTTGTCTTGTTTTGTTTTGTCTTGTCTTGTGTTGTTTTGTCCTGTCCTGACGTGTGTTGTGTTGTTTTGTCTTGTCCTGTCTTGTCTTGTCTTGTGATGTCATGTCATGTCGTGTGTTGTGTTGTTTTGTCTTGTCTTGTCATGTTATGTCATGTGTCTTGTGTTGCTTTGTCTTGTCTTGTCTTGTCTTGTGTTGTTTTGTCCTGTCCTGACGTGTGTTGTGTTGTTTTGTCTTGTCTTGTTTTGTCTTGTCCTGTCTTGTCTTGTCTTGTTTTGTCTTGTCCTGTCCTGTCTTGTCTTGTCTTGTATTGTCTTGTTTTCTCATGTAATGTCATGTCGTGTGTTGTGTTGTTTTGTCTTGTCTTGTGTTGTTTTGTCGTGTCATGTCTTGTCTTGTCTTGTCTTGTCCTGTCCTGTCGTGTGTTGTCTTGTCTTGTCTTGTCCTGTCCTGACGTGTGTTGTGTCGTTTTGTCTTGTCTTGTTTTGTCTTGTCTTGTGTTGTTTTGTCCTGTCCTGACGTGTGTTGTGTTGTTTTGTCTTGTCTTGTTTTGTCTTGTCTTGTGTTGTTTTGTCTTGTATTGTCTTGTTTTCTCATGTAATGTCATGTCGTGTGTTGTGTTGTTTTGTCTTGTATTGTCTTGTTTTCTCATGTAATGTCATGTCGTGTGTTGTGTTGTTTTGTCTTGTCTTGTGTTGTTTTGTCGTGTCATGTCTTGTCTTGTCTTGTCCTGTCCTGTCGTGTGTTGTCTTGTCTTGTCTTGTCCTGTCCTGACGTGTGTTGTGTTGTTTTGTCTTGTTTTGTTTTGTCTTGTCTTGTGTTGTTTTGTCCTGTCCTGACGTGTGTTGTGTTGTTTTGTCTTGTCCTGTCTTGTCTTGTCTTGTGATGTCATGTCATGTCGTGTGTTGTATTGTTTTGTCTTGTCTTGTCATGTTATGTCATGTCGTGTCTTGTGTTGCTTTGTCTTGTCTTGTCTTGTATTGTCTTGTCTTGTGTTGCCTCGTCTTGTCTTGTCTTGTCTTGTCCTGTCCTGACGTGTGTTGTGTTGTTTTGTCTTGTCTTGTGTTGTTTTGTCGTGTCATGTCTTGTCTTGTCTTGTCATGTCTTGTCCTGTCCTGTCGTGTGTTGTGTTGTTTTGTCTTGTCTTGTCATGTCATGTCATGTCGTGTCTTGTGTTGCTTTGTCTTGTCTTGTCTTGTCTTGTCATGTCGTGTGTTGTGTTGTTTTGTCTTGTCTTGTTGTGTATTGTCATGTCTTATATTGTCTTGTCTTGTCTTGTCTTGTCTTGTCATGTCATGTCATGTCGTGTCTTGTGTTGCTTTGTCTTGTCTTGTCTTGTCTTGTCTTGTCTTGTCATGTCTTGTCTTGTCTTGTCTTGTATTGTCTTGTCTTGTCTTGTTTTGTCTTGTCTTGTCTTGTCTTGTCTTGTCATGTCATGCCATGTCATACGTGTGTTGTGTTGTTTTGTCTTGTCTTATTTTGTCTTGTCATGTCTTATCTTGTCTTGTCTTCTATTGTCTTGTCTTTTCTTGTCTTGTCTTGTCTTGTCTTGTCTTGTCTTGTCTTGTCTTGTCTTGTCTTGTCTTGTCTTGTCTTGTCTTGTCTTGTCTTGTCTTGTCTTGTCTTGTCTTGTCTTGTCTTGTCTTGTCTTGTCTTGTCTTGTCTTGTCTTGTCCTGTCCTGTCTTGTCTTGTCTTGTCTTGTCTTGTCTTGTCTTGTCATGTCTTGTCTTGTCTTGTTTTGTCTTGTCTTGTATTGTCTTGTTTTCTCATGTAATGTCATGTCGTGTGTTGTGTTGTTTTGTCTTGTCTTGTGTTGTTTTGTCGTGTCATGTCTTGTCTTGTCTTGTCTTGTCCTGTCCTGTCGTGTGTTGAGTTGTTTTGTCTTGTCTTGTCATGTCATGTCATGTCGTGTCTTGTGTTGCTTTGTCTTGTCTTGTCTTGTCTTGTCTTGTCATGTCTTGTCTTGTCTTGTCTTGTTTTGTCTTGTCATGTCTTGTCTTGTCTTGTCTTGTCTTGTCTTGTCTTGTCTTGTCTTGTCTTGTCTTGTCTTGTCTTGTCTTGTCTTGTCTTGTCTTGTCTTGTCTTGTCTTGTCCTGTCCTGTCTTGTCTTGTCTTGTCTTGTCTTGTCTTGTCTTGTCATGTCTTGTCTTGTCTTGTTTTGTCTTGTCTTGTATTGTCTTGTTTTCTCATGTAATGTCATGTCGTGTGTTGTGTTGTTTTGTCTTGTCTTGTGTTGTTTTGTCGTGTCATGTCTTGTCTTGTCTTGTCTTGTCCTGTCCTGTCGTGTGTTGAGTTGTTTTGTCTTGTCTTGTCATGTCATGTCATGTCGTGTCTTGTGTTGCTTTGTCTTGTCTTGTCTTGTCATGTCGTGTGTTGTGTTGTTTTGTCTTGTCTTGTTGTGTATTGTCATGTCTTATATTGTCTTGTCTTGTCTTGTCTTGTCATGTCATGTCATGTCGTGTGTTGTGTTGTTTTGTCTTGTTTTGTCTTGTCTTGTCTTGTCTTGTCTTGTCTTGTCTTGTCTTGTCTTGTCTTGTCTTGTCATGTCGTGTGTTGTGTTGTTTTGTCTTGTCTTGTCTTGTCTTGTCTTGTCTTGTCTTGTCTTGTCTTGTCATGTCATGTGTTGCGTTATGTTGTTTTGTCTTGTCTTGTCATGTCATGTCATGTCGTGTCTTGTGTTGCTTTGTCTTGTCTTGTCATGTCGTGTGTTGTGTTGTTTTGTCTTGTCTTGTTGTGTATTGTCATGTCTTATATTGTCTTGTCTTGTCTTGTCATGTCATGTCATGTCGTGTGTTGTGTTGTTTAGTGTTGTTTTTTCTTGTCATGTCTTGTCTTGTCTTGTCTTGTCATGTCTTGTCTTGTCTAGTCTTGTCTTATCTTGTCTTGTCTTGTCTTGTCTTGTCTTGTCTTGTCTTGTCTTGTCTTGTCTTGTCTTGTCTTGTCTTGTCTTGTCTTGTCTTGTCTTGTCTTGTCTTGTCTTGTCTTGTCTTGTCTTGTCTTGTCTTGCCTTGTCTTGTCCTGTCCTGTCGTGTGTTGTGTTGTTTTGTCTTGTCTTGTCATGTCATGCCATGTCGTGTCTTGTGTTGCTTTGTCTTGTCTTGTCTTGTCTTGTCATGTCGTGTGTTGTGTTGTTTTGTCTTGTCTTGTTGTGTATTGTCATGTCTTATATTGTCTTGTCTTGTCTTGTCTTGTCATGTCATGTCATGTCGTGTGTTGTGTTGTTTTGTCTTGTCTTGTGTTGTCTTGTCTTGTCTTGTCTTGTGTTGTCTTGTCTTGTCTTGCCTTATCTTGCCTTGTCTTGTCTTGTCTGGTCTTGTCTTGTCTTGTCTTGTCTTGTCATGTCTTGTCTTGTCTTGTTTTGTCTTGTCTTGTATTGTCTTGTTTTCTCATGTAATGTCATGTCGTGTGTTGTGTTGTTTTGTCTTGTCTTGTGTTGTTTTGTCGTGTCATGTCTTGTCTTGTCTTGTCTTGTCCTGTCCTGTCGTGTGTTGAGTTGTTTTGTCTTGTCTTGTCATGTCATGTCATGTCGTGTCTTGTCTTGTCTTGTTTTGTCTTGTCATGTCTTGTCTTGTCTTGTCTTGTCTTGTCTTGTCTTGTCTTGTCTTGTCTTGTCTTGTCTTGTCTTGTCTTGTCTTGTCTTGTCTTGTCTTGTCTTGTCTTGTCTTGTCTTGTCTTGTCTTGTCTTGTCTTGTCATGTCGTGTGTTGTGTTGTTTTGTCTTGTCTTGTTGTGTATTGTCATGTCTTATATTGTCTTGTCTTGTCTTGTCTTGTTTTGTCTTGTCATGTCATGTCTTGTCTTGTCTTGTCGTGTGTTGTGTTGTTTTGTCTTGTCTTGTTGTGTATTGTCATGTCTTATATTGTCTTGTCTTGTCTTGTCTTGTCATGTCATGTCATGTCGTGTGTTGTGTTGTTTTGTCTTGTCTTGTGTTGTCTTGTCTTGTCTTGTCTTGTCTTGTCTTGTGTTGTCTTGTCTTGTCTTGCCTTATCTTGCCTTGTCTTGTCTTGTCTTGTCTTGTCTTGTCTTGTCATGTCGTGTGTTGTGTTGTTTTGTCTTGTCTTGTTGTGTATTGTCATGTCTTATATTGTCTTGTCTTGTCGTGTCTTGTGTTGCTTTGTCTTGTCTTGTCTTGTCTTGTCATGTCGTGTGTTGTGTTGTTTTGTCTTGTCTTGTTGTGTATTGTCATGTCTTATATTGTCTTGTCTTGTCTTGTCTTGTCATGTCATGTCATGTCGTGTGTTGTGTTGTTTTGTCTTGTCTTGTGTTGTCTTGTCTTGTCTTGTCTTGTGTTGTCTTGTCTTGTCTTGCCTTATCTTGCCTTGTCTTGTCTTGTCTGGTCTTGTCTTGTCTTGTCTTGTCATGTCTTGTCTTGTCTTGTTTTGTCTTGTCTTGTATTGTCTTGTTTTCTCATGTAATGTCATGTCGTGTGTTGTGTTGTTTTGTCTTGTCTTGTGTTGTTTTGTCGTGTCATGTCTTGTCTTGTCTTGTCTTGTCCTGTCCTGTCGTGTGTTGAGTTGTTTTGTCTTGTCTTGTCATGTCATGTCATGTCGTGTCTTGTCTTGTCTTGTTTTGTCTTGTCATGTCTTGTCTTGTCTTGTCTTGTCTTGTCTTGTCTTGTCTTGTCTTGTCTTGTCTTGTCTTGTCTTGTCTTGTCTTGTCTTGTCTTGTCTTGTCTTGTCTTGTCTTGTCTTGTCTTGTCTTGTCTTGTCTTGTCATGTCGTGTGTTGTGTTGTTTTGTCTTGTCTTGTTGTGTATTGTCATGTCTTATATTGTCTTGTCTTGTCTTGTCTTGTTTTGTCTTGTCATGTCATGTCTTGTCTTGTCTTGTCTTGTTTTGTCTTGTCATGTCTTGTCTTGTCTTGTCTTGTCTTGTCTTGTCTTGTCTTGTCTTGTCATGTCGTGTGTTGTGTTGTTTTGTCTTGTCTTGTTGTGTATTGTCATGTCTTATATTGTCTTGTCTTGTTTTGTCTTGTCATGTCATGTCATGTCGTGTGTTGTGTTGTTTTGTCTTGTCTTGTGTTGTTTTGTCGTGTCATGTCTTGTCTTGTCTTGTCCTGTCATGTCCTGTCCTGTCGTGTGTTGTGTTGTTTTGTCTTGTCTTGTTGTGAATTGTCATGTCTTGTCTTGTCATGTCATGTCGTGTCGTGTGTTGTGTTGTCTTGTCTTGTTTTGTCTTGTCATGTCATGTCTTGTCTTGTCTTGTCTTGTTTTGTCTTGTCATGTCTTGTCTTGTCTTGTCTTGTCTTGTCTTGTCTTGTCTTGTCTTGTCTTGTCTTGTCTTGTCTTGTCTTGTCTTGTCTTGTCTTGTCTTGTCTTGTCTTGTCTTGTCTTGTCTTGTCTTGTCATGTCGTGTGTTGTGTTGTTTTGTCTTGTCTTGTTGTGTATTGTCATGTCTTATATTGTCTTGTCTTGTCTTGTCTTGTCATGTCATGTCATGTCGTGTGTTGTGTTGTTTTGTCTTGTTTTGTCTTGTCTTGTCTTGTCTTGTCTTGTCTTGTCTTGTCTTGTCTTGTCTTGTCTTGTCATGTCGTGTGTTGTGTTGTTTTGTCTTGTCTTGTGTTGTTTTGTCGTGTCATGTCTTGTCTTGTCTTGTCCTGTCATGTCCTGTCCTGTCGTGTGTTGTGTTGTTTTGTCTTGTCTTGTCTTGTCTTGTCTTGTCTTGTCTTGTCTTGTCTTGTCTTGTCATGTCGTGTGTTGTGTTGTTTTGTCTTGTCTTGTCTTGTCTTGTCTTGTCTTGTCTTGTCTTGTCTTGTCTTGTCTTGTCTTGTCTTGTCTTGTCTTGTCTTGTCTTGTCTTGTCTTGTCTTGTCTTGTCTTGTCTTGTCTTGTCTTGTCTTGTCTTGTCCTGTCCTGTCTTGTCTTGTCTTGTCATGTCTTGTCTTGTCTTGTCATGTCATATCGTGTGTTGTGTTGTGTTGTCTTGTCTTGTCTTGTCTTGTCTTGTCATGTCTTGTCATGTCTTGTCTTGTTTTGTCTTGTCTTGTATTGTCTTGTTTTCTCATGTAATGTCATATCGTGTGTTGTGTTGTTTTGTCTTGTCTTGTGTTGTTTTGTCGTGTCATGTCTTGTCTTGTCTTGTCTTGTCTTGTCCTGTCCTGTCGTGTGTTGTGTTGTTTTGTTTTGTCTTGTCTTGTCCTGTCCTGACGTGTGTTGTGTTGTTTTGTCTTGTCTTGTGTTGTTTTGTCCTGTCCTGACGTGTGTTGTGTTGTTTTGTCTTGTCTTGTTTTGTCTTGTCCTGTCTTGTCTTGTCTTGTGATGTCATGTCATGTCGTGTGTTGTGTTGTTTTGTCTTGTCTTATCTTGTCTTGTCATGTCATGTCATGTCGTGTCTTGTGTTGTTTTGTCTTGTCTTGTCTTGTTTTGTCTTGTCATGTCTTGTCTTGTCATGTCTTGTCTTGTCTTGTCTTGTCTTGTCTTGTCATGTCGTGTGTTGTGTTGTTTTGTCTTGTCTTGTCTTGTCTTGTCTTGTCTTGTCATGTCGTGTGTTGTGTTGTTTTGTCTTGTCTTGTGTTGTTTTGTCTTGTCATGTCTTGTCTTGTCTTGTCCTATCCTGTCGTGTGTTGTGTTGTTTTGTCTTGTCTTGTCATGTCATGTCATGTCGTGTCTTGTGTTGCTTTGTCTTGTCTTATCTTGTCTTGTCATGTCTTGTCTTGTCTTGTCTTGTCTTGTCTTGTGTTGTCTTGTCTTGTCTTGTCTTGTTTTGTCTTGTCTTGTATTGTCTTGTCTTGTCTTGTCTTGTCTTGTCTTGTCTTGTCTTGTCTTGTCTTGTCTTGTCTTGTCTTGTCTTGTCTTGTCTTGTCTTGTCTTGTCCTGTCCTGTCTTGTCTTGTCTTGTCATATCTTGTCTTGTCTTGTCTTGTCTTGTCTTGTCTTATCTTGTCTTACTTTGTCTTGTCATGTCTTATCTTGTCTTGTCTTGTCTTGTCTTGTCCTGTCCTGTCGTGTGTTGTTTTGTATTGTCTTGTCTTGTGTTGTTTTGTCGTGTCATGCCTTGTCTTGTCTTGTCTTGTCTTGTCATGTCATGTCATGTCGTGTCTTGTGTTGTTCTGTCTTGTCTTGTTTTGTCTTGTCATGTCTTGTCTTGTCTTGTCTTGTCTTGTCTTGTCTTGTCTTGTCTTGTCTTGTCTTGTCTTGTCCTGTCCTGACGTGTGTTGTCTTGTCTTGTCTTGTCTCGTCTTGTCTTGTCTTGTCTTGTCTTGTCCTGTCCTGTCTTGTCTTGTCTTGTCATGTCTTGTCTTGTCTTGTCTTGTCTTGTCTTGTCTTGTGTTGCCTCGTCTTGTCTTGTCTTGTCTTGTCCTGTCCTGCCGTGTGTTGTGTTGTTTTGTCTTGTCTTGCTTTGTCTTGTCATGTCTTATCTTGTCTTGTCATGTCTTGTCTTGTCTTGTCTTGTCTTGTCTTGTCTTGTCTTGTCATGTCTTGTCTTGTCTTGTCTTGTCTTGTATTGTATTGTATTGTCTTGTCTTGTATTGTCTTGTCTTGTCTTGTCTTGTCTTGTCTTGTCTTGTCTTGTCTTGTCTTGTCTTGTCTTGTCTTGTCTTGTCTTGTCTTGTCTTGTCTTGTCTTGTCTTGTCTTGTCTTGTCTTGTCTTGTCTTGTCTTGTCTTGTCTTGTCCTGTCCTGTCATGTGTTGTGTTGTTTTGTCTTGTCTTGTCTTGTATTGTCATGTCGTGTGTTGTGTTGTTTTGTCTTGTCTTGCTGTGTATTGTCATGTCTTATATTGTCTTGTTTTGTCTTGTCTTGTCTTGTTTTATGTTGTCTTGTTTTGTCATGTAATGTCATGTCGTGTGTTGTGTTGTTTTGTCTTGTCTTGTGTTGTTTTGTCGTGTCATGTCTTGTCTTGTCTTGTCTTGTCCTGTCCTGTCATGTGTTGTGTTGTTTTGTCTTGTCTTGTATTGTATTGTCTTGTCTTGTCTTGTATTGTCATGTCGTGTGTTGTGTTGTTTTGTCTTGTCTTGCTGTGTATTGTCATGTCTTATATTGTCTTGTTTTGTCTTGTCTTGTCATGTCATGTCATGTCGTGTGTTGTGTTGTTTTGTCTTGTCTTGTTTTGTCTTCGCATGTCATGTCTTGTCTTGTTCTGTCTTGTCATGTCTTGTCTTGTCTTGTCTTGTCTTGTCTTGTCTTGTCTTGTCTTGTCTTGTCTTGTCTTGTCTTGTCTTGTCTTGTCTTGTCTTGTCTTGTCTTGTCTTGTCTTGTCTTCTCTTGTCTTGTCATGTCTTGTCTTGTCTTGTTTTGTCTTGTCTTGTATTGTCTTGTCTTGTCTTGTCTTGTCTTGTCCTGTCCTGTCTTGTCTTGTCTTGTCCTGTCTTGTCTTGTCTTGTCTTGTCATGTCTTGTCTTGTCTTGTCTTGTCTTGTCTTGTCTTGTCTTGTCTTGTCATGTTTCGTCTTGTCCTGTCCTGTCTTGTCTTGTCTTGTCTTGTCATGTCTTGTCTTGTCCTGTCCTGTCCTGTCTTGTCTTGTCATGTCTTGTCTTGTCTTGTCTTGTCTTGTCTTGTCTTGTCTTGTCTTGCCGTGTCTTGTCTTGTCTTGTCTTGTCTTGTCTTGTCTTGTCTTGTCTTGTCTTGTCTTGTCTTGTCTTGTCTTGTCTTGTCTTGTCTTGTCTTGTCTTGTCTTGTCTTGTCTTGTCTTGTCTTGTCTTGTCTTGTCTTGTCTTGTCTTGTCTTGTCTTGTCTTGTCTTGTCTTGTCTTGTCTTGTCTTGTCTTGTCTTGTCTTGTCTTGTCTTGTCTTGTCTTGTCTTGTCTTGTCTTGTCTTGTCTTGTCTTGTCTTGTCTTGTCTTGTCTTGTCTTGTCTTGTCTTGTCTTGTCTTGTCTTGTCTTGTCTTGTCTTGTCTTGTCTTGTCTTGTCTTGTCTTGTCTTGTCTTGTCTTGTCTTGTTTTGTCTGGTCATGTCTTGTCTTGTCTTGTCTTGTCATGTCTTGTCTTGTCTTGTCTTGTCTTGTCTTGTCTTGTCTTGTCATGTCTTGTCTTGTCTTGTTTTGTCTTGTCTTGTATTGTCTTGTCTTGTCTTGTCTTGTCTTGTCTTGTCATGTCGTGTGTTGTGTTGTTTTGTCTTGTCTTGTGTTGTTTTGTCGTGTCATGTCTTGTCTTGTCTTGTCTTGTCCTGTCCTGTCGTGTGTTGTGTTGTTTTGTCTTGTCTTGTCATGTCATGTCATGTCGTGTCTTGTCTTGTCTTGTCTTGTCTTGTCTTGTCTTGTCTTGTCTTGTCTTGTCTTGTCTTGTCTTGTCTTGTCTTGTCTTGTCTTGTCCTGTCTTGTCTTGTCTTGTCTTGTCTTGTCTTACTTTGTCTTGTCATGTCTTATCTTGTCTTGTCTTGTCTTGTCTTGTCTTGTCCTGTCCTGTCGTGTGTTGTTTTGTATTGTCTTATCTTGTGTTGTTCTGTCGTGTCATGTCTTGTCTTGTCTTGTCTTGTCCTGTCCTGTCGTGTGTTGTGTTGTTTTGTCTTGTCTTGTCTTGTCATGTCATGTCATGTCGTGTCTTGTGTTGTTTTGTCTTGTCTTGTTTTGCCTTGTCATGTCTTGTCTTGTCTTGCCTTGTCATGTTTTGTCTTGTCCTGTCCTGTCTTGTCTTGTCATGTCTTGTCTTGTCTTGTCCTGTCCTGTCTTGTCTTGTCTTGTCATGTCTTGTCTTGTCTTGTCTTGTCTTGTCTTGTCTTGTCTTGTCTTGTCTTGTCTTGTCTTGTCTTGTCTTGTCTTGTCTTGTCTTGTCTTGTCTTGTCTTGTCTTGTCATGTCTTATCTTGTCTTGTCATGTCTTGTCATGTCGTGTGTTGTGTTGTTTTGTCTTGTCTTGCTGTGTATTGTCATGTCTTATATTGTCTTGTTTTGTCTTGTCTTGTCATGTCATGTCATGTCGTGTCTTGTGTTGCTTTGTCTTGTCTTGTTTTGCCTTGTCATGTCTTGTCTTGTCTTGTCTTGCCTTGTCTTGTCTTGTCTTGTCTTGTCTTGTCTTGTCTTGTCTTGTCTTGTCTTGTCTTGTCTTATCTTGTCTTGTCTTGTCTTGTCTTGTCTTGTCTTGTCTTGTCTTGTCTTGTCTTGTCTTGTCTTGTCTTGTCTTGTCTTGTCTTGTCTTGTCTTGTCTTGTCTTGTCTTGTCTTGTCATGTCTTGTCTTGTCTTGTCTTGTTTTGTCTTGTCTTGTATTGTCTTGTTTTCTCATGTAATGTAATATCGTGTGTTGTGTTGTTTTGTCTTGTCTTGTGTTGTTTTGTCGTGTCATGTCTTGTCTTGTCTTGTCTTGTCTTGTCCTGTCCTGTCGTGTGTTGTGTTGTTTTGTCTTGTCTTGTCCTGTCCTGACGTGTGTTGTGTTGTTTTGTCTTGTCTTGTGTTGTTTTGTCCTGTCCTGACGTGTGTTGTGTTGTTTTGTCTTGTCTTGTTTTGTCTTGTCCTGTCTTGTCTTGTCTTGTGATGTCATGTCATGTCGTGTGTTGTGTTGTTTTGTCTTGTCTTATCTTGTCTTGTCATGTCATGTCATGTCGTGTCTTGTGTTGTTTTGTCTTGTCTTGTTTTGTCTTGTCATGTCTTGTCTTGTCATGTCTTGTCTTGTCTTGTCTTGTCTTGTCTTGTCATGTCGTGTGTTGTGTTGTTTTGTCTTGTCTTGTCTTGTCTTGTATTGTCTTGTCTTGTCTTGTCTTGTCTTGTCTTGTCTTGTCTTGTCTTGTCTTGTCTTGTCTTGTCTTGTCTTGTCTTGTCTTGTCTTGTCTTGTCTTGTCTTGTCTTGTCTTGTCTTGTCTTGTCTTGTCTTGTCTTGTCTTGTCTTGTCTTGTCTTGTCTTGTCTTGTCTTGTCTTGTCTTGTCTTGTCTTGTCTTGTCTTGTCTTGTCTTGTCTTGTCTTGTCTTGTCTTGTCTTGTCTTGTCTTGTCTTGTCTTGTCTTGTCTTGTCTTGTCTTGTCTTGTCTTGTCTTGTCTTGTCTTGTCTTGTCTTGTCTTGTCTTGTCTTGTCTTGTCTTGTCTTGTCTTGTCTTGTCCTGTCCTGTCTTGTCTTGTCTTGTCATGTCTTGTCTTGTCTTGTCATGTCATATCGTGTGTTGTGTTGTTTTGTCTTGTCTTGTCTTGTCTTGTCTTGTCATGTCTTGTCATGTCTTGTCTTGTTTTGTCTTGTCTTGTATTGTCTTGTTTTCTCATGTAATGTCATATCGTGTGTTGTGTTGTTTTGTCTTGTCTTGTGTTGTTTTGTCGTGTCATGTCTTGTCTTGTCTTGTCTTGTCTTGTCTTGTCCTGTCCTGTCGTGTGTTGTGTTGTTTTGTTTTGTCTTGTCTTGTCCTGTCCTGACGTGTGTTGTGTTGTTTTGTCTTGTCTTGTGTTGTTTTGTCCTGTCCTGACGTGTGTTGTGTTGTTTTGTCTTGTCTTGTTTTGTCTTGTCCTGTCTTGTCTTGTCTTGTGATGTCATGTCATGTCGTGTGTTGTGTTGTTTTGTCTTGTCTTATCTTGTCTTGTCATGTCATGTCATGTCGTGTCTTGTGTTGTTTTGTCTTGTCTTGTCTTGTTTTGTCTTGTCATGTCTTGTCTTGTCATGTCTTGTCTTGTCTTGTCTTGTCTTGTCTTGTCATGTCGTGTGTTGTGTTGTTTTGTCTTGTCTTGTCTTGTCTTGTCTTGTCTTGTCATGTCGTGTGTTGTGTTGTTTTGTCTTGTCTTGTGTTGTTTTGTCGTGTCATGTCTTGTCTTGTCTTGTCCTATCCTGTCGTGTGTTGTGTTGTTTTGTCTTGTCTTGTCATGTCATGTCATGTCGTGTCTTGTGTTGCTTTGTCTTGTCTTATCTTGTCTTGTCATGTCTTGTCTTGTCTTGTCTTGTCTTGTCTTGTGTTGTCTTGTCTTGTCTTGTCTTGTTTTGTCTTGTCTTGTATTGTCTTGTCTTGTCTTGTCTTGTCTTGTCTTGTCTGGTCTTGTCTTGTCTTGTCTTGTCTTGTCTTGTCTTGTCATGTCATGTCATGTCATATCGTGTGTTGTGTTGTTTTGTCTTGTCATGTCTTATCTTGTCTTGTCTTGTCTTGTCTTGTCTTGTCTTGTCTTGTCTTGTCTTGTCTTGTCTTGCTTTGTCTTGTCATGTCTTATCTTGTCTTGTCTTGTCTTGTCTTGTCCTGTCCTGTCATGTCTTGTCTTGTCTTGTCTTGTTTTGTCTTGTCTTGTATTGTCTTGTCTTGTCTTGTCTTGTCTTGTCTTGTCTTGTCTGGTCTTGTCTTGTCCTGTCCTGTCGTGTGTTGTGTTGTTTTGTCTTGTCTTGTCATGTCATGTCGTGTCGTGTCTTGTGTTGCTTTGTCTTATCTTGTCTTGTGATGTCTTGTCTTGTCTTGTCTTGTCTTGTCTTGTCTTGTCTTGTCTTGTCTTGTCTTGTCTTGTCTTGTCTTGTCTTGTCTTGTCTTGTCTTGTCTTGTCTTGTCTTGTCTTGTCTTGTCTTGTCTTGTCTTGTCTTGTCTTGTCTTGTCTTGTCTTGTCTTGTCTTGTCTTGTCTTGTCTTGTCTTGTCTTGTCTTGTCTTGTCTTGTCTTGTCTTGTCTTGTCTTGTCTTGTCTTGTCTTGTCTTGTCTTGTCTTGTCTTGTCTAGTCTTGTCTTGTCTTGTCTTGTCTTGTCTTGTCTTGTCTTGTCTTGTCTTGTCTTGTCTTGTCTTGTCTTGTCTTGTCTTGTCTTGTCTTGTCTTGTCTTGTCTTGTCTTGTCTTGTCTTGTCTTGTCTTGTCCTGTCCTGTCTTGTCTTGTCTTGTCATATCTTGTCTTGTCTTGTCTTGTCTTGTCTTGTCTTACTTTGTCTTGTCATGTCTTATCTTGTCTTGTCTTGTCTTGTCTTGTCCTGTCCTGTCGTGTGTTGTTTTGTATTGTCTTGTCTTGTGTTGTTTTGTCGTGTCATGCCTTGTCTTGTCTTGTCTTGTCTTGTCATGTCATGTCATGTCGTGTCTTGTGTTGTTCTGTCTTGTCTTGTTTTGTCTTGTCATGTCTTGTCTTGTCTTGTCTTGTCTTGTCTTGTCTTGTCTTGTCCTGTCTTGTCTTGTCTTGTCCTGTCCTGTCCTGTCTTGTCTTGTCTTGTCTTGTCTTGTCTTGTCTTGTCTTGTCTTGTCTTGTTTTGTCTGGTCATGTCTTGTCTTGTCTTGTCTTGTCATGTCTTGTCTTGTCTTGTCTTGTCTTGTCTTGTCTTGTCTTGTCTTGTCATGTCTTGTCTTGTCTTGTTTTGTCTTGTCTTGTATTGTCTTGTCTTGTCTTGTCTTGTCTTGTCATGTCGTGTGTTGTGTTGTTTTGTCTTGTCTTGTGTTGTTTTGTCGTGTCATGTCTTGTCTTGTCTTGTCTTGTCCTGTCCTGTCGTGTGTTGTGTTGTTTTGTCTTGTCTTGTCTTGTCATGTCGTGTGTTGTGTTGTTTTGTCTTGTCTTGTTGTGTATTGTCATGTCTTATATTGTCTTGTCTTGTCATGTCATGTCGTGTGTTGTGTTGTTTTGTCTTGTCTTGTTTTGTCTTGTCTTGTTTTGTCTTGTCCTGTCATGTCGTGTGTTGTGTTGTTTTGTCTTGTCTTGTGTTGTTTTGTCGTGTCATGTCTTGTCTTGTTTTGTCTTGTTTTGTCTTGTCCTGTCCTGTCCTGTCGTGTGTTGTGTTGTTTTGTCTTGTCTTGTCATGTCGTGTGTTGTGTTGTTTTGTCTTGTCTTGCTGTGTATTGTCATGTCTTATATTGTCTTGTCATGTCATGTCGTGTCTTGTCTTGTCTTGTCTTGTCTTGTCTTGTCTTGTCTTGTCTTGTCTTGTCTTGTCTTGTCTTGTCTTGTCTTGTCTTGTCTTGTCTTGTCTTGTCTTGTCCTGTCTTGTCTTGTCTTGTCTTGTCTTGTCTTACTTTGTCTTGTCATGTCTTATCTTGTCTTGTCTTGTCTTGTCTTGTCTTGTCCTGTCCTGTCGTGTGTTGTTTTGTATTGTCTTATCTTGTGTTGTTCTGTCGTGTCATGTCTTGTCTTGTCTTGTCTTGTCCTGTCCTGTCGTGTGTTGTGTTGTTTTGTCTTGTCTTGTCTTGTCATGTCATGTCATGTCGTGTCTTGTGTTGTTTTGTCTTGTCTTGTTTTGCCTTGTCATGTCTTGTCTTGTCTTGCCTTGTCATGTTTTGTCTTGTCCTGTCCTGTCTTGTCTTGTCATGTCTTGTCTTGTCTTGTCCTGTCCTGTCTTGTCTTGTCTTGTCATGTCTTGTCTTGTCTTGTCTTGTCTTGTCTTGTCTTGTCTTGTCTCGTCTTGTCTTGTCTTGTCTTGTCTTGTCTTGTCTTGTCTTGTCTTGTCTTGTCTTGTCTTGTCATGTCTTATCTTGTCTTGTCATGTCTTGTCATGTCGTGTGTTGTGTTGTTTTGTCTTGTCTTGCTGTGTATTGTCATGTCTTATATTGTCTTGTTTTGTCTTGTCTTGTCATGTCATGTCATGTCGTGTCTTGTGTTGCTTTGTCTTGTCTTGTCTTGTCTTGTCATGTCGTGTGTTGTGTTGTTTTGTCTTGTCTTGTTGTGTATTGTCATGTCTTATATTGTCTTGTCTTGTCATGTCATGTCGTGTGTTGTGTTGTTTTGTCTTGTCTTGTTTTGTCTTGTCTTGTTTTGTCTTGTCCTGTCATGTCGTGTGTTGTGTTGTTTTGTCTTGTCTTGTGTTGTTTTGTCGTGTCATGTCTTGTCTTGTTTTGTCTTGTTTTGTCTTGTCCTGTCCTGTCCTGTCGTGTGTTGTGTTGTTTTGTCTTGTCTTGTCATGTCATGTCATGTCGTGTCTTGTGTTGCTTTGTCCTGTCTTTTCTTCTCCTTGTCTTGTGTTGTTTTGTCCTGTCCTGACGTGTGTTTTGTTGTTTTGTCTTGTCATGTCTTGTCTTGTCTTGTGATGTCATGTCATGTCGTGTGTTGTGTTGTTTTGTCTTGTCTTGTCATGTCGTGTGTTGTGTTGTTTTGTCTTGTCTTGCTGTGTATTGTCATGTCTTATATTGTCTTGTCTTGTCTTGTCATGTCATGTCATGTCGTGTGTTGTGTTGTTTTGTCTTGTCTTGTCTTGTCTTGTTTTGTCTTGTCATGTCTTGTCTTGTCTTGTCTTGTCTTGTTTTGTCTTGCCCTGTCCTGTTGTGTGTTGTGTTGTTTTGTCTTGTCTTGTCTTGTCCTGTCCTGACGTGTGTTGTCTTGTCTTGTCATGTCTTGTCTTGTCTTGTCCTGTCCTGTCTTGTCTTGTCGTGTCATGTTTTGTCTTGTCCTGTCCTGTCTTGTCTTGTCTTGTCATGTCTTGTCTTGTCTTGTCCTGTCCTGTCTTGTCTTGTCTTGTCATGTCTTGTCTTGTCTTGTCTTGTCCTGTCTTGTCTTGTCTTGTCTTGTCTTGTCTTGTCTTTTCTTGTAATGTCATGTCATGTCATATCGTGTATTGCGTTGTTTTGTCTTGTCTTATTTTATCTTGTCGTGTCTTATCTTGTCTTGTCTTGTCTTGTCTTGTCTAGTCTTGTCTTGTCTTGTCTTGTCTTGTCTTGTCTTGTCTTGTCTTGTCTTGTCTTGTCTGGTCTTGTCTTGCCTTGTCTTGTCTTGTCCTGTCCTGTCGTGTGTTGTGTTGTTTTGTCTTGTCTTGTCTTGTCTTGTCTTGTCTTGTCTTGTCATGTTGTGTGTTGTGTTGTTTTGTCTTGTCTTGTGTTGTTTTGTCGTGTCATGTCTTGTCTTGTCTTGTCTTGTCCTGTCCTGTCGTGTGTTGTCTTGTCTTGTCATGTCATGTCATGTCGTGTCTTGTGTTGTTTTGTCTTGTCTTGTTTTGTCTTGTCATGTCTTGTCTTGTCTTGTCTTGTCATGTTTTGTCTTGTCCTGTCCTGTCTTGTCTTGTCATGTCTTGTCTTGTCTTGTCCTGTCCTGTCTTGTCTTGTCTTGTCATGTCTTGTCTTGTCTTGTCTTGTCTTGTCTTGTCTTGTCTTGTCTTGTCTTGTCTTGTCTTGTCTTGTCTTGTCTTGTCTTGTCTTGTCTTGTCTTGTCTTGTCTTGTCTTGTCTTGTCTTGTCTTGTCTTGTCTTGTCTTGTCTTGTCTTGTCTTGTCTTGTCTTGTCTTGTCTTGTCTTGTCTTGTCTTGTCTTGTCTTGTCTTGTCTTGTCTTGTCTTGTCTTGTCTTGTCTTGTCTTGTCTTGTCTTGTCTTGTCTTGTCATGTCTTATCTTGTCTTGTCATGTCTTGTCATGTCGTGTGTTGTGTTGTTTTGTCTTGTCTTGCTGTGTATTGTCATGTCTTATATTGTCTTGTTTTGTCTTGTCTTGTCATGTCATGTCATGTCGTGTCTTGTGTTGCTTTGTTTTGTCTTGTCTTGTCTTGTCATGTCGTGTGTTGTGTTGTTTTGTCTTGTCTTGTTGTGTATTGTCATGTCTTATATTGTCTTGTCTTGTCTTGCCTTGTCATGTCATGTCGTGTGTTGTGTTGTTTTGTCTTGTCTTGTTTTGTCTTGTCTTGTTTTGTCTTGTCTTGTTTTGTCTTGTCCTGTCCTGTTGTGTGTTGTGTTGTTTTGTCTTGTCTTGTCTTGTCCTGTCCTGACGTTTGTTGTCTTGTCTTGTCTTGTCTTGTCATGTCTTGTCTTGTCTTGTCTTGTCTTGTCTTGTCTTGTCTTGTCTTGTCCTGTCCTGTCTTGTCTTGTCTTGTCTTGTCATGTTTTGTCTTGTCCTGTCCTCTCTTGTCTTGTCTTGTCATGTCTTGTCTTGTCATGTCCTGTCCTGTCTTGTCTTGTCTTGTCATGTCTTGTCTTGTCTTGTCTTGTCTTGTCTTGTCTTGTCTTGTCTTGTCTTGTCTTGTCTTGTCTTGTCTTGTCTTGTCTTGTCTTGTCTTGTCTTGTCTTGTCTTGTCTTGTCTTATCTTGTCATGTCTTGTCTTGTCTTGTCTTGTTTTGTCTGGTCATGTCTTGTTTTGTCTTGTCTTGTATTGTCTTGTCTTGTCTTGTCTTGTCCTGTCTTGTCTTGTCTTGTCTTGTCTTGTCTTGTCCTGTCTTGTCTGGTCTTGTCTTGTCTTGTCTTGTCTTGTTTTGTCTTGTCTTGTCTTGTCTTGTCTTGTCTTGTCTTGTCTTGTCTTATCTTGTCATGTCTTGTCTTGTCTTGTCTTGTTTTGTCTGGTCATGTCTTGTTTTGTCTTGTCTTGTATTGTCTTGTCTTGTCTTGTCTTGTCCTGTCTTGTCTTGTCTTGTCTTGTCTTGTCCTGTCCTGTCTTGTCTTGTCTTGTCTTGTCTTGCCCTGTCCTGACGTGTGTTGTGTTGTTTTGTCTTGTCTTGTATTGTCTTGTTTTCTCAAGTAATGTCATGTCGTGTGTTGTGTTGTTTTGTCTTGTCTTGTCTTGTCATGTCATGTCATGTCGTGTCTTGTGTTGTTTTGTCTTGTCTTGTTTTGTCTTGTCATGTCTTGTCTTGTCTTGCCTTGTCATGTTTTGTCTTGTCCTGTCCTGTCTTGTCTTGTCATGTCTTGTCTTGTCTTGTCCTGTCCTGTCTTGTCTTGTCTTGTCATGTCTTGTCTTGTCTTGTCTTGTCTTGTCTTGTCTTGTCTTGTCTTGTCTTGTCTTGTCTTGTCTTGTCTTGTCTTGTCTTGTCTTGTCTTGTCTTGTCTTGTCTTGTCTTGTCATGTCTTATCTTGTCTTGTCATGTCTTGTCATGTCGTGTGTTGTGTTGTTTTGTCTTGTCTTGCTGTGTATTGTCATGTCTTATATTGTCTTGTTTTGTCTTGTCTTGTCATGTCATGTCATGTCGTGTCTTGTGTTGCTTTGTCTTGTCTTGTCTTGTCTTGTCATGTCGTGTGTTGTGTTGTTTTGTCTTGTCTTGTTGTGTATTGTCATGTCTTATATTGTCTTGTCTTGTCATGTCATGTCGTGTGTTGTGTTGTTTTGTCTTGTCTTGTTTTGTCTTGTCTTGTTTTGTCTTGTCCTGTCATGTCGTGTGTTGTGTTGTTTTGTCTTGTCTTGTGTTGTTTTGTCGTGTCATGTCTTGTCTTGTTTTGTCTTGTTTTGTCTTGTCTTGTCCTGTCCTGTCGTGTGTTGTGTTGTTTTGTCTTGTCTTGTCATGTCATGTCATGTCGTGTCTTGTGTTGCTTTGTCCTGTCTTTTCTTCTCCTTGTCTTGTGTTGTTTTGTCCTGTCCTGACGTGTGTTTTGTTGTTTTGTCTTGTCATGTCTTGTCTTGTCTTGTGATGTCATGTCATGTCGTGTGTTGTGTTGTTTTGTCTTGTCTTGTCATGTCGTGTGTTGTGTTGTTTTGTCTTGTCTTGCTGTGTATTGTCATGTCTTATATTGTCTTGTCTTGTCTTGTCATGTCATGTCATGTCGTGTGTTGTGTTGTTTTGTCTTGTCTTGTCTTGTCTTGTTTTGTCTTGTCTTGTCTTGTCTTGTCTTGTTTTGTCTTGCCCTGTCCTGTTGTGTGTTGTGTTGTTTTGTCTTGTCTTGTCTTGTCCTGTCCTGACGTGTGTTGTCTTGTCTTGTCTTGTCTTGTCATGTCTTGTCTTGTCTTGTCCTGTCCTGTCTTGTCTTGTCGTGTCATGTTTTGTCTTGTCCTGTCCTGTCTTGTCTTGTCTTGTCATGTCTTGTCTTGTCTTGTCCTGTCCTGTCTTGTCTTGTCTTGTCATGTCTTGTCTTGTCTTGTCTTGTCTTGTCTTGTCTTGTCTTGTCTTGTCTTGTCTTGTCTTGTAATGTCATGTCATGTCATATCGTGTATTGCGTTGTTTTGTCTTGTCTTATTTTATCTTGTCGTGTCTTATCTTGTCTTGTCTTGTCTTGTCTTGTCTAGTCTTGTCTTGTCTTGTCTTGTCTTGTCTTGTCTTGTCTTGTCTTGTCTTGTCTTGTCTTGTCTTGTCTTGTCTTGTCTGGTCTTGTCTTGCCTTGTCTTGTCTTGTCCTGTCCTGTCGTGTGTTGTGTTGTTTTGTCTTGTCTTGTCTTGTCTTGTTATGTTGTGTGTTGTGTTGTTTTGTCTTGTCTTGTGTTGTTTTGTCGTGTCATGTCTTGTCTTGTCTTGTCTTGTCCTGTCCTGTCGTGTGTTGTGTTGTTTTGTCTTGTCTTGTCATGTCATGTCATGTCGTGTCTTGTCTTGTCTTGTCTTGTCTTGTCTTGTCTTGTCTTGTCTTGTCTTGTCTTGTCTTGTCTTGTCTTGTCTTGTCTTGTCTTGTCTTGTCTTGTCCTGTCTTGTCTTGTCTTGTCTTGTCTTACTTTGTCTTGTCATGTCTTATCTTGTCTTGTCTTGTCTTGTCTTGTCCTGTCCTGTCGTGTGTTGTTTTGTATTGTCTTATCTTGTGTTGTTCTGTCGTGTCATGTCTTGTCTTGTCTTGTCTTGTCCTGTCCTGTCGTGTGTTGTGTTGTTTTGTCTTGTCTGGTCTTGTCTTGTCTTGTCATGTCATGTCATGTCGTGTCTTGTGTTGTTTTGTCTTGTCTTGTTTTGTGTTGTCATGTCTTGTCTTGTCTTGTCTTGTCATGTTTTGTCTTGTCCTGTCCTGTCTTGTCTTGTCATGTCTTGTCTTGTCTTGTCCTGTCCTGTCTTGTCTTGTCTTGTCATGTCTTGTCTTGTCTTGTCTTGTCTTGTCTTGTCTTGCCTTGTCTTGTCTTGTCTTGTCTTGTCTTGTCTTGTCTTGTCTTGTCTTGTCTTGTCTTGTCTTGTCTTGTCTTGTCTTGTCTTGTCTTGTCTTGTCTTGTCTTGTCTTGTCTTGTCTTGTCTTGTCTTGTCTTGTCATGTCTTATCTTGTCTTGTCATGTCTTGTCATGTCGTGTGTTGTGTTGTTTTGTCTTGTCTTGCTGTGTATTGTCATGTCTTATATTGTCTTGTTTTGTCTTGTCTTGTCATGTCATGTCATGTCGTGTCTTGTGTTGCTTTGTCTTGTCTTGTCTTGTCTTGTCATGTCGTGTGTTGTGTTGTTTTGTCTTGTCTTGTTGTGTATTGTCATGTCTTATATTGTCTTGTCTTGTCTTGCCTTGTCATGTCATGTCGTGTGTTGTGTTGTTTTGTCTTGTCTTGTTTTGTCTTGTCTTGTTTTGTCTTGTCTTGTTTTGTCTTGTCCTGTCCTGTTGTGTGTTGTATTGTTTTGTCTTGTCTTGTCTTGTCCTGTCCTGACGTTTGTTGTCTTGTCTTGTCTTGTCTTGTCATGTCTTGTCTTGTCTTGTCTTGTCTTGTCTTGTCTTGTCTTGTCTTGTCCTGTCCTGTCTTGTCTTGTCTTGTCTTGTCATGTTTTGTCTTGTCCTGTCCTCTCTTGTCTTGTCTTGTCATGTCTTGTCTTGTCTTGTCCTGTCCTGTCTTGTCTTGTCTTGTCATGTCTTGTCTTGTCTTGTCTTGTCTTGTCTTGTCTTGTCTTGTCTTGTCTTGTCTTGTCTTGTCTTGTCTTGTCTTGTCTTGTCTGGTCTTGTCTTGTCTTGTCTTGTCTTGTTTTGTCTTGTCTTGTCTTGTCTTGTCTTGTCTTGTCTTGTCTTATCTTGTCATGTCTTGTCTTGTCTTGTCTTGTTTTGTCTGGTCATGTCTTGTTTTGTCTTGTCTTGTATTGTCTTGTCTTGTCTTGTCTTGTCCTGTCTTGTCTTGTCTTGTCTTGTCTTGTCCTGTCCTGTCTTGTCTTGTCTTGTCTTGTCTTGCCCTGTCCTGACGTGTGTTGTGTTGTTTTGTCTTGTCTTGTATTGTCTTGTTTTCTCAAGTAATGTCATGTCGTGTGTTGTGTTGTTTTGTCATGTCTTGTCTTGTCTTGTCTTGTCCTGTCCTGACGTGTGTTTTGTTGTTTTGTCTTGTCATGTCTTGTCTTGTCTTGTGATGTCATGTCATGTCGTGTGTTGTGTTGTTTTGTCTTGTCTTGTCATGTCGTGTATTGTGTTGTTTTGTCTTGTCTTGCTGTGTATTGTCATGTCTTATATTGTCTTGTCTTGTCTTGTCATGTCATGTCATGTCGTGTGTTGTGTTGTTTTGTCTTGTCTTGTCTTGTCTTGTTTTGTCTTGTCATGTCTTGTCTTGTCTTGTCTTGTCTTGTTTTGTCTTGCCCTGTCCTGTTGTGTATTGTGTTGTTTTGTCTTGTCTTGTCTTGTCCTGTCCTGACGTGTGTTGTCTTGTCTTGTCTTGTCTTGTCATGTCTTGTCTTGTCTTGTCCTGTCCTGTCTTGTCTTGTCTTGTCATGTTTTGTCTTGTCCTGTCCTGTTTTGTCTTGTCTTGTCATGTCTTGTCTTGTCTTGTCCTGTCCTGTCTTGTCTTGTCTTGTCATGTCTTGTCTTGTCTTGTCTTGTCTTGTATTGTCTTGTCTTGTCTTGTCTTGTCTTGTCTTGTCTTGTCTTGTCTTGTCTTGTCTTGTCTTGTCTTGTCTTGTCTTGTAATGTCATGTCATGTCATATCGTGTATTGTGTTGTTTTGTCTCGTCTTATTTTGTCTTGTCATGTCTTATCTAGTCTTGTCTTGTCTTGTCTTGTCTTGTCTTGTCTTGTCTTGTCTTGTCTTGTCTTGTCTTGTCTTGTCTTGTCTTGTCTTGTCTTGTCTTGTCTGGTCTTGTCTTGTCTTGTCTTGTCTTGTCCTGTCCTGTCGTGTGTTGTGTTGTTTTGTCTTGTCTTGTCTTGTCTTGTCATGTCGTGTGTTGTGTTGTTTTGTCTTGTCTTGTGTTGTTTTGTCGTGTCATGTCTTGTCTTGTCTTGTCTTGTCCTGTCCTGTCGTGTGTTGTGTTGTTTTGTCTTGTCTTGTCATGTCATGTCATGTCGTGTCTTGTCTTGTCTTGTCTTGTCTTGTCTTGACTTGTCTTGTCTTGTCTTGTCTTGTCTTGTCTTGTCTTGTCTTGTCCTGTCTTGTCTTGTCTTGTCTTGTCTTGTCTTGTCTTACTTTGTCTTGTCATGTCTTATCTTGTCTTGTCTTGTCTTGTCTTGTGCTGTCCTGTCGTGTGTTGTTTTGTATTGTCTTATCTTGTGTTGTTCTGTCTTGTCTTGTCTTGTCTTGTCTTGTCTTGTCTTGTCCTGTCTTGTCTTGTCTTGTCTTGTCTTGTCTTACTTTGTCTTGTCATGTCTTATCTTGTCTTGTCTTGTCTTGTCCTGTCCTGTCGTGTGTTGTGTTGTTTTGTCTTGTCTTGTTTTGTCTTGTCTTGTCATGTCATGTCATGTCGTGTCTTGTGTTGTTTTGTCTTGTCTTGTTTTGTCTTGTCATGTCTTGTCTTGTCTTGTCTTGTCTTGTCATGTTTTGTCTTGTCCTGTCCTGTCTTGTCTTGTCATGTCTTGTCTTGTCTTGTCCTGTCCTGTCTTGTCTTGTCTTGTCATGTCTTGTCTTGTCTTGTCTTGTCTTGTCTTGTCTTGTCTTGTCTTGTCTTGTCTTGTCTTGTCTTGTCTTGTCTTGTCTTGTCTTGTCTTGTCTTGTCTTGTCTTGTCTTGTCTTGTCTTGTCTTGTCTTGTCTTGTCTTGTCTTGTCTTGTCTTGTCTTGTCTTGTCTTGTCTTGTCTTGTCTTGTCTTGTCTTGTCATGTCTTATCTTGTCTTGTCATGTCTTGTCATGTCGTGTGTTGTGTTGTTTTGTCTTGTCTTGCTGTGTATTGTCATGTCTTATATTGTCTTGTTTTGTCTTGTCTTGTCATGTCATGTCATGTCGTGTCTTGTGTTGCTTTGTCTTGTCTTGTCTTGTCTTGTCATGTCGTGTGTTGTGTTGTTTTGTCTTGTCTTGTTGTGTATTGTCATGTCTTATATTGTCTTGTCTTGTCTTGTCTTGTCATGTCATGTCGTGTGTTGTGTTGTTTTGTCTTGTCTTGTTTTGTCTTGTCTTGTTTTGTCTTGTCCTGTCCTGTTGTGTGTTGTGTTGTTTTGTCTTGTCTTGTCTTGTCCTGTCCTGACGTTTGTTGTCTTGTCTTGTCTTGTCTTGTCATGTCTTGTCTTGTCTTGTCTTGTCTTGTCTTGTCTTGTCTTGTCCTGTCCTGTCTTGTCTTGTCTTGTCTTGTCATGTTTTGTCTTGTCCTGTCCTCTCTTGTCTTGTCTTGTCATGTCTTGTCTTGTCTTGTCCTGTCCTGTCTTGTCTTGTCTTGTCATGTCTTGTCTTGTCTTGTCTTGTCTTGTCTTGTCTTGTCTTGTCTTGTCTTGTCTTGTCTTGTCTTGTCTTGTCTTGTCTTGTCTGGTCTTGTCTTGTCTTGTCTTGTCTTGTTTTGTCTTGTCTTGTCTTGTCTTGTCTTGTCTTGTCTTGTCTTGTCTTATCTTGTCATGTCTTGTCTTGTCTTGTCTTGTTTTGTCTGGTCATGTCTTGTTTTGTCTTGTCTTGTATTGTCTTGTCTTGTCTTGTCTTGTCCTGTCTTGTCTTGTCTTGTCTTGTCTTGTCCTGTCCTGTCTTGTCTTGTCTTGTCTTGTCTTGCCCTGTCCTGACGTGTGTTGTGTTGTTTTGTCTTGTCTTGTATTGTCTTGTTTTCTCAAGTAATGTCATGTCGTGTGTTGTGTTGTTTTGTCATGTCTTGTCTTGTCTTGTCTTGTCCTGTCCTGACGTGTGTTTTGTTGTTTTGTCTTGTCATGTCTTGTCTTGTCTTGTGATGTCATGTCATGTCGTGTGTTGTGTTGTTTTATCTTGTCTTGTCATGTCGTGTATTGTGTTGTTTTGTCTTGTCTTGCTGTGTATTGTCATGTCTTATATTGTCTTGTCTTGTCTTGTCATGTCATGTCATGTCGTGTGTTGTGTTGTTTTGTCTTGTCTTGTCTTGTCTTGTTTTGTCTTGTCATGTCTTGTCTTGTCTTGTCTTGTCTTGTTTTGTCTTGCCCTGTCCTGTTGTGTGTTGTGTTGTTTTGTCTTGTCTTGTCTTGTCCTGTCCTGACGTGTGTTGTCTTGTCTTGTCTTGTCTTGTCATGTCTTGTCTTGTCTTGTCCTGTCCTGTCTTGTCTTGTCTTGTCATGTTTTGTCTTGTCCTGTCCTGTTTTGTCTTGTCTTGTCATGTCTTGTCATGTCTTGTCTTGTCCTGTCCTGTCCTGTCTTGTCTTGTCTTGTCATGTCTTGTCTTGTCTTGTCTTGTCTTGTCTTGTCTTGTCTTGTCTTGTCTTGTCTTGTCTTGTCTTGTCTTGTAATGTCATGTCATGTCATATCGTGTATTGTGTTGTTTTGTCTTGTCTTATTTTGTCTTGTCATGTCTTATCTTGTCTTGTCTTGTCTTGTCTTGTCTTGTCTTGTCTTGTCTTGTCTTGTCTTGTCTTGTCTTGTCTTGTCTTGTCTTGTCTTGTCTTGTCTTGTCTGGTCTTGTCTTGTCTTGTCTTGTCTTGTCCTGTCCTGTCGTGTGTTGTGTTGTTTTGTCTTGTCTTGTCTTGTCTTGTCTTGTCTTGTCATGTCGTGTGTTGTGTTGTTTTGTCTTGTCTTGTGTTGTTTTGTCGTGTCATGTCTTGTCTTGTCTTGTCTTGTCCTGTCCTGTCGTGTGTTGTGTTGTTTTGTCTTGTCTTGTCATGTCATGTCATGTCGTGTCTTGTCTTGTCTTGTCTTGTCTTGTCTTGTCTTGTCTTGTCTTGTCTTGTCTTGTCTTGTCTTGTCTTGTCTTGTCTTGTCTTGTCTTGTCCTGTCTTGTCTTGTCTTGTCTTGTCTTGTCTTACTTTGTCTTGTCATGTCTTATCTTGTCTTGTCTTGTCTTGTCTTGTCCTGTCCTGTCGTGTGTTGTTTTGTATTGTCTTATCTTGTGTTGTTCTGTCTTGTCTTGTCTTGTCTTGTCCTGTCTTGTCTTGTCTTGTCTTGTCTTGTCTTACTTTGTCTTGTCATGTCTTATCTTGTCTTGTCTTGTCTTGTCTTGTCCTGTCCTGTCGTGTGTTGTGTTGTTTTGTCTTGTCTTGTTTTGTCTTGTCTTGTCATGTCATGTCATGTCGTGTCTTGTGTTGTTTTGTCTTGTCTTGTTTTGTCTTGTCATGTCTTGTCTTGTCTTGTCTTGTCATGTTTTGTCTTGTCCTGTCCTGTCTTGTCTTGTCTTGTCATGTCTTGTCTTGTCTTGTCCTGTCTTGTCTTGTCTTGTCATGTCTTGTCTTGTCTTGTCTTGTCTTGTCTTGTCTTGTCTTGTCTTGTCTTGTCTTGTCTTGTCTTGTCTTGTCTTGTCTTGTCTTGTCTTGTCTTGTCTTGTCTTGTCTTGTCTTGTCTTGTCTTGTCTTGTCTTGTCTTGTCTTGTCTTGTCTTGTCTTGTCTTGTCTTGTCTTGTCTTGTCTTGTCTTGTCTTGTCTTGTCTTGTCTTGTCTTGTCTTGTCTTGTCATGTCTTATCTTGTCTTGTCATGTCTTGTCATGTCGTGTGTTGTGTTGTTTTGTCTTGTCTTGCTGTGTATTGTCATGTCTTATATTGTCTTGTTTTGTCTTGTCTTGTCATGTCATGTCATGTCGTGTCTTGTGTTGCTTTGTCTTGTCTTGTCTTGTCTTGTCATGTCGTGTGTTGTGTTGTTTTGTCTTGTCTTGTTGTGTATTGTCATGTCTTATATTGTCTTGTCTTGTCTTGTCTTGTCATGTCATGTCGTGTGTTGTGTTGTTTTGTCTTGTCTTGTTTTGTCTTGTCCTGTCCTGTTGTGTGTTGTGTTGTTTTGTCTTGTCTTGTCTTGTCCTGTCCTGACGTTTGTTGTCTTGTCTTGTCTTGTCTTGTCATGTCTTGTCTTGTCTTGTCTTGTCTTGTCTTGTCTTGTCTTGTCTTGTCTTGTCCTGTCCTGTCTTGTCTTGTCTTGTCTTGTCATGTTTTGTCTTGTCCTGTCCTGTCTTGTCTTGTCTTGTCATGTCTTGCCTTGTCTTGTCTTGTCTTGTCTTGTCTTGTCTTGTCTTGTCTTGTCTTGTCTTGTCTTGTCTTGTCTTGTCTTGTCTTGTCTTGTCTTGTCTTGTCTTGTCTTGTCTTGTCTTGTCTTGTCTTGTCTTGTCTTGTCTTGTCTTGTTTTGTCTTGTCTTGTCTTGTCTTGTCTTGTCTTGTCTTGTCTTATCTTGTCATGTCTTGTCTTGTCTTGTCTTGTCTTGTTTTGTCTGGTCATGTCTTGTTTTGTCTTGTCTTGTATTGTCTTGTCTTGTCTTGTCTTGTCTTGTCCTGTCTTGTCTTGTCTTGTCTTGTCTTGTCTTGTCTTGCCCTGTCCTGACGTGTGTTGTGTTGTTTTGTCTTGTCTTGTTTTGTCTTGTCTTGTATTGTCTTGTTTTCTCATGTATTGTCATGTCGTGTGTTGTGTTGTTTTGTCATGTCTTGTCTTGTCTTGTCTTGTCCTGTCCTGTCGTGTGTTGTGTTGTTTTGTCTTGTCTTGTCATGTCGTGTCATGTCATGTCGTGTCTTGTGTTGCTTTGTCTTGTCTTGTCTTGTCCTGTCCTGTCGTGTGTTGTGTTGCTTTGTCTTGTCTTGTCATGTCTTGTCTTGTCTTGCCTTGTCTTGTCTTGTCTTGTCCTGTCATGTCTTGTCTTGTCTTGTCTTGTCTTGTCTTGTCTTGTCTTGTCTTGTCTTGTCTTGTCTTGTCTTGTCTTGTCTTGTCTTGTCTTGTCATGTCATGTCATGTCGTGTCTTGTGTTGCTTTGTCTTGTCTTGTCATGTCGTGTGTTGTGTTGTTTAGTCTTGTCATGTCTTGTCTTGTCTTGTCTTGTTTTGTCTTGTCATGTCTTGTCTTGTCTTGTCTTGTCTTGTCTTGTCTTGTCTTGTCTTGTCTTGTCTTGTCTTGTCTTTTCTTGTCTTGTCTTGTCTTGTCTTGTTTTGTTTTGTCTTGTCTTGTTTTGTTTTGTCTTGTCTTGTCTTGTCTTATCTTGTCTTGTTTTGTCATGTAATGCCATGTCGTGTGTTGTGTTGTTTTGTCTTGTCTTGTCATCTCCTTGTCTTGTCTTGTCATGTCGTGTGTTGTGTTGTTTTGTCTTGTCTTGTCATCTCCTTGTCTTGTCTTGTCATGTCGTGTGTTGTGTTGTTTTGTCTTGTCATGTCTTATATTGTCTTGTCTTGTCTTGTCTTGTCATGTCATGTCATGTCGTGTCTTGTGTTGCTTTGTCTTGTCTTGTCATGTCGTGTGTTGTGTTGTTTAGTCTTGTCATGTCTTGTCTTGTCTTGTCTTGTTTTGTCTTGTCATGTCTTGTCTTGTCTTGTCTTGTCTTGTCTTGTCTTGTCTTGTCTTGTCTTGTCTTGTCTTGTCTTTTCTTGTCTTGTCTTGTCTTGTTTTGTTTTGTCTTGTCTTGTTTTGTTTTGTCTTGTCTTGTCTTGTCTTATCTTGTCTTGTTTTGTCATGTAATGCCATGTCGTGTGTTGTGTTGTTTTGTCTTGTCTTGTCATCTCCTTGTCTTGTCTTGTCATGTCGTGTGTTGTGTTGTTTTGTCTTGTTTTGTCATGTAATGTCATGTCGTGTAATGTCATGTCGTATGTTGTGTTGTTTTGTCTTGTCTTGTCTTCTCCTTGTCTTGTCTTGTCATGTCGTGTGTAGTGTTGTTTTGTCTTGTCTTGTCTTCTCCTTGTCTTGTCTTGTCTTGTCATGTCGTATGTTGTGTTGTTTTGTCTTGTCTTGCTTTGTCTTGTCATGTCTTATCTTGTCTTGTCATGTCTTGTCTTGTCTTGTCTTGTCTTGTCTTGTCTTGCCTTGTCTTGTCTTGTCTTATCTTGTCTTGTCTTGTCTTGTCTTGTCTTATCTTGTCCTGTCCTGTCTTGTCTTATCTTGTCTTGTCTTGTCTTGTCTTGTCTTGTCTTGTCGTGTCATGTGTTGTCTTGTCTTGTCCTGTCCTGTCGTGTGTTGTGTTGTTTTGTCTTGTCTTGTCATGTCATGTCATGTCGTGTCTTGTGTTGCTTTGTCTTGTCTTGTCTTGTCATGTCGTGTGGTGTTGTTTTGTCTTGTCTTGTCGTGTATTGTCATGTCTTATATTGTCTTGTCATGTCTTGTCTTGTCTTGTCTTGTCTTGTGTTGCCTCGTCTTGTCTTGCCTTGTCTTGTGTCGTTTTGTCGTGCCATGTCTTGTCTTGTCCTGTCCTGTCGTGTGTTGTGTTGTTTTGTCTTGTCTTGTCTAGTTTTGTCTTGTCTTGTCTTGTCTTGTTTTATGTTGTCTTGTTTTGTCATGTAATGTCATGTCGTGTGTTGTGTTGTTTTGTCTTGTCATGTCTTATCTTGTCTTGTCATGTCTTGTCTTGTCTTGTCTTGTCTTGTCTTGCCTTGTCTTGTCTTGTCTTATCTTGTCTTGTCTTGTCTTGTCTTGTCTTATCTTGTCTTGTCTTGTCTTGTCTTGTCTTATCTTGTCCTGTCCTGTCTTGTCTTATCTTGTCTTGTCTTGTCTTGTCTTGTCTTGTCTTGTCTTGTCGTGTCATGTGTTGTCTTGTCTTGTCCTGTCGTGTGTTGTGTTGTTTTGTCTTGTCTTGTCATGTCATGTCATGTCGTGTCTTGTGTTGCTTTGTCTTGTCTTGTCTTGTCATGTCGTGTGGTGTTGTTTTGTCTTGTCTTGTCGTGTATTGTCATGTCTTATATTGTCTTGTCATGTCTTGTCTTGTCTTGTCTTGTCTTATCTTGTGTTGCCTCGTCTTGTCTTGCCTTGTCTTGTGTCGTTTTGTCGTGCCATGTCTTGTCTTGTCCTGTCCTGTCGTGTGTTGTGTTGTTTTGTCTTGTCTTGTCATGTCATGTCATGTCGTGTCTTGTGTTGCTTTGTCTTGTCTTGTCTTGTCATGTCGTGTGTTGTGTTGTTTTGTCTTGTCTTGTGTCGTTTTGTCGTGCCATGTCTTGTCTTGTCCTGTCCTGTCGTGTGTTGTGTTGTTTTGTCTTGTCTTGTCTAGTTTTGTCTTGTCTTGTCTTGTCTTGTTTTATGTTGTCTTGTTTTGTCATGTAATGTCATGTCGTGTGTTGTGTTGTTTTGTCTTGTCTTGTGTTGTTTTGTCGTGTCATGTCTTGTCTTGTCTTGTGTTGTCTTGTCTTGTCCTGTCCTGTCGTGTGTTGTGTTGTTTTGTCTTGTCTTGTCATGTCGTGTGGTGTTGTTTTGTCTTGTCTTGTTGTGTATTGTCATGTCTTATATTGTCTTGTCTTGTCATGTCATGTCATGTCGTGTGTTGTGTTGTTTTGTCTTGTCTTGTCTTGTCATGTCGTGCGGTGTTGTTTTGTCTTGTCTTGTTGTGTATTGTCATGTCTTATATTGTCTTGTCTTGTCTTGTCTTGTCATGTCATGTCATGTCGTGTGTTGTGTTATTTTGTCTTGTCTTGTCTTGTCTTGTCTTGTCTTGTCTTGTCATGTCTTGTCTTGTTTTGTCTTGTCTTGTATTTTCTTGTTTTCTCATGTAATGTCATGTCGTGTGTTGTGTTGTTTTGTCTTGTCTTGTGTTGTTTTGTCGTGTCATGCCTTGTCTTGTCTTGTCTTGTCCTGTCCTGTCGTGTGTTGTGTTGTTTTGTCTTGTCTTGTCATGTCATGTCATGTCGTGTCTTGTGTTGCTTTGTCTTGTCTTGTCTTGTCTTGTCTTGTCATGTCGTGTGTTGTGTTGTTTTGTCTTGTCTTGTTGTGTATTGTCATGTCTTATATTGTCTTGTCTTGTCTTGTCTTGTCATGTCATGTCATGTCGTGTGTTGTGTTGTTTTGTCTTGTCTTGTCTTGTCTTGTATTGTCTTGTCTAGTCTTGTCTTGTCTTGTCTTGTCATGTCGTGTGTTGTGTTGTTTTGTCTTGTCTTGTGTTGTTTTGTCGTGTCATGTCTTGTCTTGTCTTGTCCTGTCCTGTCGTGTGTTGTGTTGTTTTGTCTTGTCTTGTCTTGTCTAGTTTTGTCTTGTCTTGTCTTGTTTTATGTTGTCTTGTTTTGTCATGTAATGTCATGTCGTGTGTTGTGTTGTTTTGTCTTGTCTTGTGTTGTTTTGTCGTGTCATGTCTTGTCTTGTCTTGTCTTGTCTTGTCCTGTCCTGTAGTGTGTTGTGTTGTTTTGTCTTGTCTTGTCATGTCATGTCATGTCGAGTCTTGTGTTGCTTTGTCTTGTCCTTTCTTCTCCTTGTCTTGTGTTGTTTTGTCCTGTCCTGACGTGTGTTTTGTTGTTTTGTCTTGTCATGTCTTGTCTTGTCTTGTGATGTCATGTCATGTCGTGTGTTGTGTTGTTTTGTCTTGTCTTGTGTTGTTTTGTCGTGTCATGCCTTGTCTTGTCTTGTCTTGTCCTGTCCTGTCGTGTGTTGTGTTGTTTTGTCTTGTCTTGTCATGTCATGTCATGTCGTGTCTTGTGTTGCTTTGTCTTGTCTTGTCTTGTCTTGTCTTGTCATGTCGTGTGTTGTGTTGTTTTGTCTTGTCTTGTTGTGTATTGTCATGTCTTATATTGTCTTGTCTTGTCTTGTCCTGTCCTGTCGTGTGTTGTGTTGTTTTGTCTTGTCTTGTCTTGTCTAGTTTTGTCTTGTCTTGTCTTGTTTTATGTTGTCTTGTTTTGTCATGTAATGTCATGTCGTGTGTTGTCTTGTCTTGTCTTGTCTTGTCTTATCTTGTCTTGTCTTGTCTTGTCTTGTCTTGTCTTGTCTTGTCTTGTCTTGTCTTGTCTTGTCTTGTCTTGTCTTGTCTTGTCTTGTCTTGTCTTGTCTTGTCTTGTCTTGTCTTGTCTTGTCTTGTCTTGTCATGTCTTGTCTTGTCTTGTCTTGTCTTGTCCTGTCCTGTCTTGTGTTGTCTTGTCATGTTTTGTCTTGTCCTGTCCTGTCTTGTCTTGTCTTGTCATGTCTTGTCTTGTCTTGTCTTGTCTTGTCTTGTCTTGTTTTGTCATGTCTTGTCTTGTCTTGTCTTGTCTTGTCATGCCATGTCTTGTCTTGTCTTGTCTTGTCTTGTCTTGTCTTGTCTTGTCTTGTCTAGTCATGTCTTGTCTTGTCTTGTTTTGTCTTGTCTTGTCTTGTCTTGTTTTGTCTTGTCATGTCTTGTCTTGTCATGTCTTGTCTTGTCTTGTCTTGACTTGTCTTGTCTTGTCTTGTCTTGTCTTGTCTTGTCTTGTCGTGTCTTGTCTTGTCTTGTCTCATCTTGTCTTGTCCTGTCCTGTCCTGTCTTGTCTTGTCATGTCATGTCATGTCATGTCATGTCGTGTGTTGTTTTGTCTTGTCTTGTTTTGTCTTGTCATGTCTTATCTTGTCTTGTCTTGTCTTGTCCTGTCCTGTCGTGTGTTGTGTTGTTTTGTCTTGTCTTGTCATGTCATGTCATGTCGTGTCTTGTGTTGCTTTGTCTTGTCTTGTCTTGTCTTGTATTGTCTTGTCTAGTCTTGTCTTGTCTTGTCTTGTCATGTCGTGTGTTGTGTTGTTTTGTCTTGTCTTGTGTTGTTTTGTCGTGTCATGCCTTGTCTTGTCTTGTCTTGTCCTGTCCTGTCGTGTGTTGTGTTGTTTTGTCTTGTCTTGTCATGTCATGTCATGTCGTGTCTTGTGTTGCTTTGTCTTGTCTTGTCTTGTCTTGTCTTGTCATGTCGTGTGTTGTGTTGTTTTGTCTTGCCTTGTTGTGTATTGTCATGTCTTATATTGTCTTGTCTTGTCTTGTCTTGTCATGTCATGTCATGTCGTGTGTTGTGTTGTTTTGTCTTGTCTTGTCTTGTCTTGTATTGTCTTGTCTAGTCTTGTCTTGTCTTGTCTTGTCATGTTGTGTGTTGTGTTGTTTTGTCTTGTCTTGTGTTGTTTTGTCGTGTCATGTCTTGTCTTGTCTTGTCCTGTCCTGTCGTGTGTTGTGTTGTTTTGTCTTGTCTTGTCTTGTCTAGTTTTGTCTTGTCTTGTCTTGTTTTATGTTGTCTTGTTTTGTCATGTAATGTCATGTCGTGTGTTGTGTTGTTTTTTCTTGTCTTGTGTTGTTTTGTCGTGTCATGTCTTGTCTTGTCTTGTCTTGTCTTGTCCTGTCCTGTAGTGTGTTGTGTTGTTTTGTCTTGTCTTGTCATGTCATGTCATGTCGTGTCTTGTGTTGCTTTGTCTTGTCTTTTCTTCTCCTTGTCTTGTGTTGTTTTGTCCTGTCCTGACGTGTGTTTTGTTGTTTTGTCTTGTCATGTCTTGTCTTGTCTTGTGATGTCATGTCATGTCGTGTGTTGTGTTGTTTTGTCTTGTCTTGTGTTGTTTTGTCGTGTCATGCCTTGTCTTGTCTTGTCTTGTCCTGTCCTGTCGTGTGTTGTGTTGTTTTGTCTTGTCTTGTCATGTCATGTCATGTCGTGTCTTGTGTTGCTTTGTCTTGTCTTTTCTTCTCCTTGTCTTGTGTTGTTTTGTCCTGTCCTGACGTGTGTTTTGTTGTTTTGTCTTGTCATGTCTTGTCTTGTCTTGTGATGTCATGTCATGTCGTGTGTTGTGTTGTTTTGTCTTGTCTTGTCATGTCGTGTGTTTTGTTGTTTTGTCTTGTCTTGCTGTGTATTGTCATGTCTTATATTGTCTTGTCTTGTCTTGTCATGTCATGTCATGTCGTGTGTTGTGTTGTTTTGTCTTGTCTTGGTTTGTCTTCTCATGTCATGTCTTGTCTTGTCTTGTCTTGTCTTGTTTTGTCTTGTCATGTCTTGTCTTGTCTTGTCTTGTCTTGTCATGTCTTGTCTTGTCTTGTCTTGTCTTGTCTTGTCTTGTCTTGTCTTGTCTTGTCTTGTCTTGTCTTGTCTTGTCTTGTCTTGTCTTGTCTTGTCTTGTCTTGTCTTGTCTTGTCTTGTCTTGTCTTGTCTTGTCTTGTCTTGTCTTGTCTTGTCTTGTCTTGTCTTGTCTTGTCTTGTCTTGTCTTGTCTTGTCTTGTCATGTCTAGTCTTGTCTTGTCTTGTCTTGTCCTGTCCTGTCTTGTGTTGTCTTGTCATGTTTTGTCTTGTCCTGTCCTGTCTTGTCTTGTCTTGTCATGTCTTGTCTTGTCTTGTCTTGTCATGTCGTGTGTTGTGTTGTTTTGTCTTGTCTTGTTGTGTATATTCATGTCTTATATTGTCTTGTCTTGTCTTGTCTTGTCTTGTCTTGTCTTGTCATGTCATGTCATGTCGTGTGTTGTGTTGTTTTGTCTTGTCTTGTCTTGTCTTGTCTTGTCTTGTCTAGTCTTGTCTTGTCTTGTCTTGTCATGTCATGTCGTGTCTTGTGTTGCTTTGTCTTGTCTTGTCTTGTCTTGTCTTGTCATGTCGTGTGTTGTGTTGTTTTGTCTTGTCTTGTTTTGTCTTGTCATGTCTTGTCTTGTCTTGTCTTGTCTTGTCTTGTCTTGTCTTGTCTTGTCTTGTCTTGTCTTGTCTTGTCTTGTCTTGTCTTGTCTTGTCTTGTCTTGTCTTGTCTTGTCTTGTCTTGTCTTGTCTTGTCTTGTCTTGTCTTGTCTTGTCTTGTCTTGTCTTGTCTTGTCTTGTCTTGTCTTGTCTTGTCTTGTCTTGTCTTGTCTTGTCTTGTCTTGTCTTGTCTTGTCTTGTCTTGTCTTGTCTTGTCTTGTCTTGTCTTGCCTTGTCTTGTCTTGTCTTGTCTTGTCTTGTCTTGTCTTGTCTTGTCTTGTCTTGTCATGTCTTGTCTTGTCTTGTCTTGTCTTGTCCTGTCCTGTCTTGTGTTGTCTTGTCATGTTTTGTCTTGTCCTGTCCTGTCCTGTCTTGTCTTGTCATGTCTTGTCTTGTCTTGTCTTGTCTTGTCTTGTCTTGTTTTGTCATGTCTTGTCTTGTCTTGTCTTGTCTTGTCCTGTCCTGTCTTGTGTTGTCTTGTCATGTTTTGTCTTGTCCTGTCCTGTCCTGTCTTGTCTTGTCATGTCTTGTCTTGTCTTGTCTTGTCTTGTCTTGTCTTGTCTTGTTTTGTCATGTCTTGTCTTGTCTTGTCTTGTCTTGTCATGCCATGTCTTGTCTTGTCTTGTCTTGTCTTGTCTTGTCTTGTCTTGTCTTGTCTTGTCTTGTCTTGTCATGTCTTGTCTTGTCTTGTTTTGTCTTGTCTTGTCTTGTCTTGTTTTGTCTTGTCATGTCTTGTCTTGTCATGTCTTGTCTTGTCTTGTCTTGACTTGTCTTGTCTTGTCTTGTCTTGTCTTGTCTTGTCTTGTCGTGTCTTGTCTTGTCTTGTCTCATCTTGTCTTGTCCTGTCCTGTCCTGTCTTGTCTTGTCATGTCATGTCATGTCATGTCATGTCGTGTGTTGTTTTGTCTTGTCTTGTTTTGTCTTGTCATGTCTTATCTTGTCTTGTCATGTCATGTCATGTCATGTGTTGTGTTGTGTTGTTTTGTCTTGTCTTGTCTTGTCTTGTCATGTCTTGTCTTGTCTTGTCTTGTCTTGTCCTGTCCTGACGTGTGTTGTGTTGTTTTGTCTTGTCTTGTTTTGTCATGTCATGTCATGTCATGTCATGTCGTGTGTTGTTTTGTCTTGTCTTGTTTTGTCTTGTCATGTCTTATCTTGTCTTGTCATGTCATGTCATGTCATGTGTTGTGTTGTGTTGTTTTGTCTTGTCTTGTCTTGTCTTGTCATGTCTTGTCTTGTCTTGTCTTGTCTTGTCTTGTCTTGTCTTGTCTTGTCTTGTCTTGTCTTGTCTTGTCCTGTCCTGACGTGTGTTGTGTTGTTTTGTCTTGTCTTGTTTTGTCTTGTCTTGTGTTGTTTTGTCCTGTCCTGACGTGTGTTGTGTTGTTTTGTCTTGTCTTGTTTTGTCTTGTCCTGTCTTGTCTTGTCTTGTGATGTCATGTCATGTCGTGTGTTGTGTTGTTTTGTCTTGTCATGTCTTGTCTTGTCTTGTCTTGTCTTGTCTTGTCTTGTCTTGTCTTGTCTTGTCTTGTCTTGTCTTGTCTTGTCCTGTCCTGACGTGTGTTGTGTTGTTTTGTCTTGTCTTGTTTTGTCTTGTCTTGTGTTGTTTTGTCCTGTCCTGACGTGTGTTGTGTTGTTTTGTCTTGTCTTGTTTTGTCTTGTCCTGTCTTGTCTTGTCTTGTGATGTCATGTCATGTCGTGTGTTGTGTTGTTTTGTCTTGTCATGTCTTGTCTTGTCTTGTCTTGTCTTGTCTTGTCTTGTCTTGTCTTGTCTTGTCTTGTCTTGTCTTGTCTTGTCTTGTCTTGTCTTGTCTTGTCTTGTCTTGTCTTGTCTTGTCTTGTCTTGTCTTGTCTTGTCTTGTCTTGTCTTGTCTTGTCTTGTCTTGTCTTGTCTTGTCTTGTCTTGTCTTGTCTTGTCTTGTCTTGTCTTGTCTTGTCTTGTCTTGCCTTGTCTTGTCTTGTCTTGTCTTGTCTTGTTTTGTCTTGTCTTGTTTTATGTTGTCTTGTCTTGTCTTGTTTTGTCATGTAATGTCATGTCGTGTGTTGTGTTGTTTTTTCTTGTCTTGTATTGTCTTGTCTTGTCTTGTCGTGTCTTGTCTTGTCTTGTCTTGTTTTGTCTTGTCTTGTCTTGTCTTGTCTTGCCTTATCTTGCCTTGTCTTGTCTTGTCTTGTCTTGTCTTGTCTTGTCTTGTCATGTCTTGTCTTGTCTTGTTTTGTCTTGTCTTGTATTTTCTTGTTTTCTCATGTAATGTCATGTCGTGTGTTGTGTTGTTTTGTCTTGTCTTGTGTTGTTTTGTCGTGTCATGCCTTGTCTTGTCTTGTCTTGTCCTGTCCTGTCGTGTGTTGTGTTGTTTTGTCTTGTCTTGTCATGTCATGTCATGTCGTGTCTTGTGTTGCTTTGTCTTGTCTTGTCTTGTCTTGCCTTGTCATGTCGTGTGTTGTGTTGTTTTGTCTTGTCTTGTTGTGTATTGTCATGTCTTATATTGTCTTGTCTTGTCTTGTCTTGTCATGTCATGTCATGTCGTGTGTTGTGTTGTTTTGTCTTGTCTTGTCTTGTCTTGTCTTGTCTTGTCTAGTATTGTCTTGTCTTGTCTTGTCATGTCGTGTGTTGTGTTGTTTTGTCTTGTCTTGTGTTGTTTTGTCGTGTCATGTCTTGTCTTGTCTTGTCCTGTCCTGTCGTGTGTTGTGTTGTTTTGTCTTGTCTTGTCTTGTCTAGTTTTGTCTTGTCTTGTCTTGTTTTATGTTGCCTTGTTTTGTCATGTAATGTCATGTCGTGTGTTGTGTTGTTTTGTCTTGTCTTGTGTTGTTTTGTCGTGTCATGTCTTGTCTTGTCTTGTCTTGTCTTGTCTTGTCCTGTCCTGTCGTGTGTTGTGTTGTTTTGTCTTGTCTTGTCATGTCATGTCATGTCATGTCGTGTCTTGTGTTGCTTTGTCTTGTCTTTTCTTCTCCTTGTCTTGTGTTGTTTTGTCCTGTCCTGACGTGTGTTTTGTTGTTTTGTCTTGTTATGTCTTGTCTTGTCTTGTGATGTCATGTCATGTCGTGTGTTGTGTTGTTTTGTCTTGTCTTGTCATGTCGTGTGTTGTGTTGTTTTGTCTTGTCTTGCTGTGTATTGTCATGTCTTATATTGTCTTGTCTTGTCTTGTCATGTCATGTCATGTCGTGTGTTGTGTTGTTTTGTCTTGTCTTGTTTTGTCTTCTCATGTCATGTCTTGTCTTGTCTTGTCTTGTCTTGTCTTGTCTTGTTTTGTCTTGTCATGTCATGTCTTGTCTTGTCTTGTCTTGTCTTGTCTTGTCTTGTCTTGTCTTGTCTTGTCTTGTCTTGTCTTGTCTTGTCTTGTCTAGTCTTGTCATGTCTTGTCTTGTCTTGTCTTGTCTTGTCCTGTCCTGTCTTGTGTAGTCTTGTCATGTTTTGTCTTGTCCTGTCCTGTCTTGTCTTGTCTGGTCATGTCTTGTCTTGTCTTGTCTTGTCTTGTCTTGTTTTGTCTTGTCATGTATTGTCTTGTCTTGTCTTGTCTTGTCATGTCATGTCTTGTCTTGTCTTGTCTTGTCTTGTCTTGTCTTGTCTTGTCTTGTCTTGTCATGTCGTGTGTTGTGTTGTTTTGTCTTGTCTTGTTTTGTCTTGTCATGTCTTGTCTTGTCTTGTCTTGTCTTGTCTTGTCTTGTCTTGTCTTGTCTTGTCTTGTCTTGTCTTGTCTTGTCTTGTCTTGTCTTGTCTTGTCTTGTCTTGTCTTGTCTTGTCTTGTCTTGTCTTGTCTTGTCTTGTCTTGTCTTGTCTTGTCTTGTCTTGTCTTGTCTTGTCTTGTCTTGTCTTGTCTTGTCTTGTCTTGTCTTGTCTTGTCTTGTCTTGTCTTGTCTTGTCTTGTCTTGTCTTGTCTTGTCTTGTCTTGTCTTGTCTTGTCTTGTCTTGTCTTGTCTTGTCTTGTCTTGTCTTGTCTTGTCTTGTCTTGTCTTGTCTTGTCATGTCTTGTCTTGTCTTGTCTTGTCTTGTCCTGTCCTGTCTTGTGTTGTCTTGTCATGTTTTGTCTTGTCCTGTCCTGTCCTGTCTTGTCTTGTCATGTCTTGTCTTGTCTTGTCTTGTCTTGTCTTGTCTTGTTTTGTCATGTCTTGTCTTGTCTTGTCTTGTCTTGTCATGCCATGTCTTGTCTTGTCTTGTCTTGTCTTGTCTTGTCTTGTCTTGTCATGTCTTGTCTTGTCTTGTTTTGTCTTGTCTTGTCTTGTCTTGTTTTGTCTTGTCATGTCTTGTCTTGTCATGTCTTGTCTTGTCTTGTCTTGACTTGTCTTGTCTTGTCTTGTCTTGTCTTGTCTTGTCTTGTCGTGTCTTGTCTTGTCTTGTCTCATCTTGTCTTGTCCTGTCCTGTCCTGTCTTGTCTTGTCATGTCATGTCATGTCATGTCATGTCGTGTGTTGTTTTGTCTTGTCTTGTTTTGTCTTGTCATGTCTTATCTTGTCTTGTCATGTCATGTCATGTCATGTCTTGTCTTGTCATGTCATGTCATGTCGTGTCTTGTGTTGTTCTGTCTTGTCTTGTTTTGTCTTGTCATGTCTTGTCTTGTCTTGTCTTGTCTTGTCTTGTCTTGTCTTGTCTTGTCATGTCATGTCATGTCGTGTGTTGTGTTGTTTTGTCTTGTCTTGTCTTGTCTTGTCTTGTCTTGTCTAGTCTTGTCTTGTCTTGTCTTGTCATGTCATGTCGTGTCTTGTGTTGCTTTGTCTTGTCTTGTCTTGTCTTGTCTTGTCATGTCGTGTGTTGTGTTGTTTTGTCTTGTCTTGTTTTGTCTTGTCATGTCTTGTCTTGTCTTGTCTTGTCTTGTCTTGTCTTGTCTTGTCTTGTCTTGTCTTGTCTTGTCTTGTCTTGTCTTGTCTTGTCTTGTCTTGTCTTGTCTTGTCTTGTCTTGTCTTGTCTTGTCTTGTCTTGTCTTGTCTTGTCTTGTCTTGTCTTGTCTTGTCTTGTCTTGTCTTGTCTTGTCTTGTCTTGTCTTGTCTTGTCTTGTCTTGTCTTGTCTTGTCTTGTCTTGTCTTGTCTTGTCTTGTCTTGTCTTGTCTTGTCTTGTCTTGTCTTGTCTTGTCTTGTCTTGCCTTGTCTTGTCTTGTCTTGTCTTGTCTTGTCTTGTCTTGTCTTGTCTTGTCATGTCTTGTCTTGTCTTGTCTTGTCTTGTCCTGTCCTGTCTTGTGTTGTCTTGTCATGTTTTGTCTTGTCCTGTCCTGTCCTGTCTTGTCTTGTCATGTCTTGTCTTGTCTTGTCTTGTCTTGTCTTGTCTTGTTTTGTCATGTCTTGTCTTGTCTTGTCTTGTCTTGTCCTGTCCTGTCTTGTGTTGTCTTGTCATGTTTTGTCTTGTCCTGTCCTGTCCTGTCTTGTCTTGTCATGTCTTGTCTTGTCTTGTCTTGTCTTGTCTTGTCTTGTCTTGTTTTGTCATGTCTTGTCTTGTCTTGTCTTGTCTTGTCATGCCATGTCTTGTCTTGTCTTGTCTTGTCTTGTCTTGTCTTGTCTTGTCTTGTCTTGTCTTGTCTTGTCATGTCTTGTCTTGTCTTGTTTTGTCTTGTCTTGTCTTGTCTTGTTTTGTCTTGTCATGTCTTGTCTTGTCATGTCTTGTCTTGTCTTGTCTTGACTTGTCTTGTCTTGTCTTGTCTTGTCTTGTCTTGTCTTGTCGTGTCTTGTCTTGTCTTGTCTCATCTTGTCTTGTCCTGTCCTGTCCTGTCTTGTCTTGTCATGTCATGTCATGTCATGTCATGTCGTGTGTTGTTTTGTCTTGTCTTGTTTTGTCTTGTCATGTCTTATCTTGTCTTGTCATGTCATGTCATGTCATGTGTTGTGTTGTGTTGTTTTGTCTTGTCTTGTCTTGTCTTGTCATGTCTTGTCTTGTCTTGTCTTGTCTTGTCCTGTCCTGACGTGTGTTGTGTTGTTTTGTCTTGTCTTGTTTTGTCATGTCATGTCATGTCATGTCATGTCGTGTGTTGTTTTGTCTTGTCTTGTTTTGTCTTGTCATGTCTTATCTTGTCTTGTCATGTCATGTCATGTCATGTGTTGTGTTGTGTTGTTTTGTCTTGTCTTGTCTTGTCTTGTCATGTCTTGTCTTGTCTTGTCTTGTCTTGTCTTGTCTTGTCTTGTCTTGTCTTGTCTTGTCCTGTCCTGACGTGTGTTGTGTTGTTTTGTCTTGTCTTGTTTTGTCTTGTCTTGTGTTGTTTTGTCCTGTCCTGACGTGTGTTGTGTTGTTTTGTCTTGTCTTGTTTTGTCTTGTCCTGTCTTGTCTTGTCTTGTGATGTCATGTCATGTCGTGTGTTGTGTTGTTTTGTCTTGTCATGTCTTGTCTTGTCTTGTCTTGTCTTGTCTTGTCTTGTCTTGTCTTGTCTTGTCTTGTCTTGTCTTGTCTTGTCTTGTCCTGTCCTGACGTGTGTTGTGTTGTTTTGTCTTGTCTTGTTTTGTCTTGTCTTGTGTTGTTTTGTCCTGTCCTGACGTGTGTTGTGTTGTTTTGTCTTGTCTTGTTTTGTCTTGTCCTGTCTTGTCTTGTCTTGTGATGTCATGTCATGTCGTGTGTTGTGTTGTTTTGTCTTGTCATGTCTTGTCTTGTCTTGTCTTGTCTTGTCTTGTCTTGTCTTGTCTTGTCTTGTCTTGTCTTGTCTTGTCTTGTCTTGTCTTGTCTTGTCTTGTCTTGTCTTGTCTTGTCTTGTCTTGTCTTGTCTTGTCTTGTCTTGTCTTGTCTTGTCTTGTCTTGTCTTGTCTTGTCTTGTCTTGTCTTGTCTTGTCTTGTCTTGTCTTGTCTTGTCTTGTCTTGTCTTGTCTTGTCTTGTCTTGTCTTGCCTTGTCTTGTCTTGTCTTGTCTTGTCTTGTTTTGTCTTGTCTTGTTTTATGTTGTCTTGTCTTGTCTTGTTTTGTCATGTAATGTCATGTCGTGTGTTGTGTTGTTTTTTCTTGTCTTGTATTGTCTTGTCTTGTCTTGTCGTGTCTTGTCTTGTCTTGTCTTGTTTTGTCTTGTCTTGTCTTGTCTTGTCTTGCCTTATCTTGCCTTGTCTTGTCTTGTCTTGTCTTGTCTTGTCTTGTCTTGTCATGTCTTGTCTTGTCTTGTTTTGTCTTGTCTTGTATTTTCTTGTTTTCTCATGTAATGTCATGTCGTGTGTTGTGTTGTTTTGTCTTGTCTTGTGTTGTTTTGTCGTGTCATGCCTTGTCTTGTCTTGTCTTGTCCTGTCCTGTCGTGTGTTGTGTTGTTTTGTCTTGTCTTGTCATGTCATGTCATGTCGTGTCTTGTGTTGCTTTGTCTTGTCTTGTCTTGTCTTGCCTTGTCATGTCGTGTGTTGTGTTGTTTTGTCTTGTCTTGTTGTGTATTGTCATGTCTTATATTGTCTTGTCTTGTCTTGTCTTGTCATGTCATGTCATGTCGTGTGTTGTGTTGTTTTGTCTTGTCTTGTCTTGTCTTGTCTTGTCTTGTCTAGTATTGTCTTGTCTTGTCTTGTCATGTCGTGTGTTGTGTTGTTTTGTCTTGTCTTGTGTTGTTTTGTCGTGTCATGTCTTGTCTTGTCTTGTCCTGTCCTGTCGTGTGTTGTGTTGTTTTGTCTTGTCTAGTTTTGTCTTGTCTTGTCTTGTTTTATGTTGTCTTGTTTTGTCATGTAATGTCATGTCGTGTGTTGTGTTATTTTGTCTTGTCTTGTGTTGTTTTGTCGTGTCATGTCTTGTCTTGTCTTGTCTTGTCTTGTCTTGTCCTGTCCTGTCGTGTGTTGTGTTGTTTTGTCTTGTCTTGTCATGTCATGTCATGTCATGTCGTGTCTTGTGTTGCTTTGTCTTGTCTTTTCTTCTCCTTGTCTTGTGTTGTTTTGTCCTGTCCTGACGTGTGTTTTGTTGTTTTGTCTTGTTATGTCTTGTCTTGTCTTGTGATGTCATGTCATGTCGTGTGTTGTGTTGTTTTGTCTTGTCTTGTCATGTCGTGTGTTGTGTTGTTTTGTCTTGTCTTGCTGTGTATTGTCATGTCTTATATTGTCTTGTCTTGTCTTGTCATGTCATGTCATGTCGTGTGTTGTGTTGTTTTGTCTTGTCTTGTTTTGTCTTCTCATGTCATGTCTTGTCTTGTCTTGTCTTGTCTTGTCTTGTCTTGTTTTGTCTTGTCATGTCATGTCTTGTCTTGTCTTGTCTTGTCTTGTCTTGTCTTGTCTTGTCTTGTCTTGTCTTGTCTTGTCTTGTCTTGTCTTGTCTTGTCTAGTCTTGTCATGTCTTGTCTTGTCTTGTCTTGTCTTGTCCTGTCCTGTCTTGTCTTGTCTGGTCATGTCTTGTCTTGTCTTGTCTTGTCTTGTCTTGTTTTGTCTTGTCATGTATTGTCTTGTCTTGTCTTGTCTTGTCATGTCATGTCTTGTCTTGTCTTGTCTTGTCTTGTCTTGTCTTGTCTTGTCTTGTCTTGTCATGTCGTGTGTTGTGTTGTTTTGTCTTGTCTTGTTTTGTCTTGTCATGTCTTGTCTTGTCTTGTCTTGTCTTGTCTTGTCTTGTCTTGTCTTGTCTTGTCTTGTCTTGTCTTGTCTTGTCTTGTCTTGTCTTGTCTTGTCTTGTCTTGTCTTGTCTTGTCTTGTCTTGTCTTGTCTTGTCTTGTCTTGTCTTGTCTTGTCTTGTCTTGTCTTGTCTTGTCTTGTCTTGTCTTGTCTTGTCTTGTCTTGTCTTGTCTTGTCTTGTCTTGTCTTGTCTTGTCTTGTCTTGTCTTGTCTTGTCTTGTCTTGTCTTGTCTTGTCTTGTCTTGTCTTGTCTTGTCTTGTCTTGTCATGTCTTGTCTTGTCTTGTCTTGTCTTGTCCTGTCCTGTCTTGTGTTGTCTTGTCATGTTTTGTCTTGTCCTGTCCTGTCCTGTCTTGTCTTGTCATGTCTTGTCTTGTCTTGTCTTGTCTTGTCTTGTCTTGTTTTGTCATGTCTTGTCTTGTCTTGTCTTGTCTTGTCATGCCATGTCTTGTCTTGTCTTGTCTTGTCTTGTCTTGTCTTGTCTTGTCATGTCTTGTCTTGTCTTGTTTTGTCTTGTCTTGTCTTGTCTTGTTTTGTCTTGTCATGTCTTGTCTTGTCATGTCTTGTCTTGTCTTGTCTTGACTTGTCTTGTCTTGTCTTGTCTTGTCTTGTCTTGTCTTGTCGTGTCTTGTCTTGTCTTGTCTCATCTTGTCTTGTCCTGTCCTGTCCTGTCTTGTCTTGTCATGTCATGTCATGTCATGTCATGTCGTGTGTTGTTTTGTCTTGTCTTGTTTTGTCTTGTCATGTCTTATCTTGTCTTGTCATGTCATGTCATGTCATGTGTTGTGTTGTGTTGTTTTGTCTTGTCTTGTCTTGTCTTGTCATGTCTTGTCTTGTCTTGTCTTGTCTTGTCTTGTCTTGTCTTGTCTTGTCTTGTCTTGTCTTGTCCTGTCCTGACGTGTGTTGTGTTGTTTTGTCTTGTCTTGTTTTGTCTTGTCTTGTGTTGTTTTGTCCTGTCCTGACGTGTGTTGTGTTGTTTTGTCTTATCTTGTCTGGTCTTGTCTTGTCTTGTCTTGTCGTGTCTTGTCTTGTCTTGTCTCATCTTGTCTTGTCCTGTCCTGTCCTGTCTTGTCTTGTCATGTCATGTCATGTCATGTCATGTCGTGTGTTGTTTTGTCTTGTCTTGTTTTGTCTTGTCATGTCTTATCTTGTCTTGTCATGTCATGTCATGTCATGTGTTGTGTTGTGTTGTTTTGTCTTGTCTTGTCTTGTCTTGTCATGTCTTGTCTTGTCTTGTCTTGTCTTGTCTTGTCTTGTCTTGTCTTGTCTTGTCTTGTCCTGTCCTGACGTGTGTTGTGTTGTTTTGTCTTGTCTTGTTTTGTCTTGTCTTGTGTTGTTTTGTCCTGTCCTGACGTGTGTTGTGTTGTTTTGTCTTGTCTTGTTTTGTCTTGTCCTGTCTTGTCTTGTCTTGTGATGTCATGTCATGTCGTGTGTTGTGTTGTTTTATCTTGTCATGTCTTGTCTTGTCTTGTCTTGTCTTGTCTTGTCTTGTCTTGTCTTGTCTTGTCTTGTCTTGTCTTGTCTTGTCTTGTCTTGTCTTGTCTTGTCTTGTCTTGTCTTGTCTTGTCTTGTCTTGTCTTGTCTTGTCTTGTCTTGTCTTGTCTTGTCTTGTCTTGTCTTGTCTTGTCTTGTCTTGTCTTGTCTTGTCTTGTCTTGTCTTGTCTTGTCTTGTCTTGTCTTGTCTTGTCTTGTCTTGTCTTGTCTTGTCTTGTCTTGTCTTGTCTTGTCTTGTTTTATGTTGTCTTGTCTTGTCTTGTTTTGTCATGTAATGTTTTGTCATGTAATGTCATGTCGTGTGTTGTGTTGTTTTTTCTTGTCTTGTATTGTCTTGTCTTGTCTTGTCGTGTCTTGTCTTGTCTTGTCTTGTCTTGTCTTGTCTTGTCTTGTCATGTCTTGTCTTGTCTTGTTTTGTCTTGTCTTGTCATGTCTTATCTTGTCTTGTCATGTCATGTCATGTCATGTGTTGTGTTGTGTTGTTTTGTCTTGTCTTGTCTTGTCTTGTCTTGTCTTGTCTTGTCTTGTCTTGTCTTGTCTTGTCTTGTCTTGTCTTGTCTTGTCTTGTCTTGTCTTGTCTTGTCTTGTTTTATGTTGTCTTGTCTTGTCTTGTTTTGTCATGTAATGTCATGTCGTGTGTTGTGTTGTTTTTTCTTGTCTTGTATTGTCTTGTCTTGTCTTGTCGTGTCTTGTCTTGTCTTGTCTTGTTTTGTCTTGTCTTGTCTTGTCTTGTCTTGTCTTGCCTTATCTTGCCTTGTCTTGTCTTGTCTTGTCTTGTCTTGTCTTGTCTTGTCTTGTCTTGTCATGTCTTGTCTTGTCTTGTTTTGTCTTGTCTTGTCATGTCTTATCTTGTCTTGTCATGTCATGTCATGTCATGTGTTGTGTTGTGTTGTTTTGTCTTGTCTTGTCTTGTCTTGTCTTGTCTTGTCTTGTCTTGTCTTGTCTTGTCTTGTCTTGTCTTGTCTTGTCTTGTCTTGTCTTGTCTTGTCTTGTCTTGTCTTGTCTTGTCTTGTCTTGTCTTGTCTTGTCTTGTCTTGTCTTGTCTTGTCTTGTCTTGTCTTGTCTTGTCTTGTTTTATGTTGTCTTGTCTTGTCTTGTTTTGTCATGTAATGTCATGTCGTGTGTTGTGTTGTTTTTTCTTGTCTTGTATTGTCTTGTCTTGTCTTGTCGTGTCTTGTCTTGTCTTGTCTTGTTTTGTCTTGTCTTGTCTTGTCTTGTCTTGCCTTATCTTGCCTTGTCTTGTCTTGTCTTGTCTTGTCTTGTCTTGTCTTGTCTTGTCTTGTCATGTCTTGTCTTGTCTTGTTTTGTCTTGTCTTGTATTTTCTTGTTTTCTCATGTAATGTCATGTCGTGTGTTGTGTTGTTTTGTCTTGTCTTGTGTTGTTTTGTCGTGTCATGCCTTGTCTTGTCTTGTCTTGTCCTGTCCTGTCGTGTGTTGTGTTGTTTTGTCTTGTCTTGTCATGTCATGTCATGTCGTGTCTTGTGTTGCTTTGTCTTGTCTTGTCTTGTCTTGCCTTGTCATGTCGTGTGTTGTTTTGTCTTGTCTTGTTGTGTATTGTCATGTCTTATATTGTCTTGTCTTGTCTTGTCTTGTCATGTCATGTCATGTCGTGTGTTGTGTTGTTTTGTCTTGTCTTGTCTTGTCTTGTCTTGTCTTGTCTTGTCTTGTCTTGTCTAGTCTTGTCTTGTCTTGTCTTGTCATGTCGTGTGTTGTGTTGTTTTGTCTTGTCTTGTGTTGTTTTGTCGTGTCATGTCTTGTCTTGTCTTGTCCTGTCCTGTCGTGTGTTGTGTTGTTTTGTCTTGTCTTGTCTTGTCTAGTTTTGTCTTGTCTTGTCTTGTTTTATGTTGTCTTGTTTTGTCATGTAATGTCATGTCGTGTGTTGTGTTGTTTTGTCTTGTCTTGTGTTGTTTTGTCGTGTCATGTCTTGTCTTGTCTTGTCTTGTCTTGTCTTGTCCTGTCCTGTCGTGTGTTGTGTTGTTTTGTCTTGTCTTGTCATGTCATGTCATGTCATGTCGTGTCTTGTGTTGCTTTGTCTTGTCTTTTCTTCTCCTTGTCTTGTGTTGTTTTGGCCTGTCCTGACGTGTGTTTTGTTGTTTTGTCTTGTTATGTCTTGTCTTGTCTTGTGATGTCATGTCATGTCGTGTGTTGTGTTGTTTTGTCTTGTCTTGGCATGTCGTGTGTTGTGTTGTTTTGTCTTGTCTTGCTGTGTATTGTCATGTCTTATATTGTCTTGTCTTGTCTTGTGATGTCATGTCATGTCGTGTGTTGTGTTGTTTTGTCTTGTCTTGGCATGTCGTGTGTTGTGTTGTTTTGTCTTGTCTTGCTGTGTATTGTCATGTCTTATATTGTCTTGTCTTGTCTTGTCATGTCATGTCGTGTCTTGTGTTGCTTTGTCTTGTCTTTTCTTCTCCTTGTCTTGTGTTGTTTTGGCCTGTCCTGACGTGTGTTTTGTTGTTTTGTCTTGTTATGTCTTGTCTTGTCTTGTGATGTCATGTCATGTCTTGTCTTGTCTTGTCTTGTCTTGTCTTGTCCTGTCCTGTCGTGTGTTGTGTTGTTTTGTCTTGTCTTGTCATGTCATGTCATGTCATGTCGTGTCTTGTGTTGCTTTGTCTTGTCTTTTCTTCTCCTTGTCTTGTGTTGTTTTGGCCTGTCCTGACGTGTGTTTTGTTGTCTTGTCTTGTCTTGTCTTGTCTTGTCTTGTCTTGTCTTGTCTTGTCTTGTCTTGTCTTGTCTTGTCTTGTCTTGTCTTGTCTTGTCTTGTCTTGTCTTGTCTTGTCTTGTCTTGTCTTGTCTTGTCTTGTCTTGTCTTGTCTTGTCTTGTCTTGTCTTGTCTTGTCTTGTCTTGTCTTGTCTTGTCTTGTCTTGTCTTGTCTTGTCTTGTCTTGTCTTGTCTTGTCTTGTCTTGTCTTGTCTTGTCTTGTCTTGTCTTGTCTTGTCTTGTCTTGTCTTGTCTTGTCTTGTCTTGTCTTGTCTTGTCTTGTCTTGTCTTGTCTTGTCTTGTCTTGTCTTGTCTTGTCTTGTCTTGTCTTGTCTTGTTTTGTCTTGTCTTGAATTGTCTTGTTTTCTCATGTAATGTCATGTCGTGTGTTGTGTGGTTTTGTCTTGTCTTGTGTTGTTTTGTCGTGTCATGTCTTGTCTTGTCTTGCCTTGTCCTGTCCAGTCGAGTGTTGTGTTGTTTTGTCTTGTCTTGTCATGTCATGTCATGTCGTGTCTTGTGTTGCTTTGTCTTGTCTTGTCTTGTCATGTCGTGTGTTGTGTTGTTTTGTCTTGTCTTGTTGTGTATTGTCATGTCTTATATTGTCTTGTCTTGTCATGTCGTGTGTTGTGTTGTTTTGTCTTGTCTTGTTGTGTATTGTCATGTCTTATATTGTCTTGTCTTGTCTTGTCTTGTCTTGTCTTGTCTTGTCATGTCATGTCATGTCGTGTGTTGTGTTGTGTTGTTTTGTCTTGTCTTGTCTTGTCTTGTATTGTCTTGTCTTCTTGTCTTGTCTTGTCTTGTCTTGTCTTGTCTTGCCTTGCCTTGTCTTGTCTTGTCTTGTCTTGTCTTGTCTTGTCTTGTCTTGTCTTGTCTTGTCTTGTCTTGTCTTGTCTTGTCTTGTCTTGTCTTGTCTTGTCTTGTCTTGTCTTGTCTTGTCTTGTCTTGTCTTTTCTTGTCTTGTCTTGTCTTGTCTTGTCTTGTCTTGTCTTGATTTGCCTTGTCATGTCTTGTCTTGTCTGGTCTTGTCTTGTTTTGTTTTGTCTTGTCATGTCTTGTCTTGTCTTGTCTTGTCTTGTCTTGTCTTGTCTTGTCTTGTCTTGTCTTGCCTTGTCTTGTCTTGTCTTGTCTTGTCTTGTCTTGTCTTTTCTTGTCTTGTCTTGTCTTGTCTTGTCTTGTCTTGTCTTGTCTTGTCTTGTCTTGTCTTGTCTTGTCTTGTCTTGTCTTGTCTTGTGTTGTGTTGTCTTGTCTTGTCTTGTGTTGTCTTGTCTTGTCTTGTTTTATGTTGTCTTGTCTTGTCTTGTTTTGTCATGTAATGTCATGTCGTGTGTTGTGTTGTTTTGTCTTGTCTTGTCTTCTCCTTGTCTTGTCTTGTCATGTCGTGTGTTGTGTTGTTTTGTCTTGTCATGTCTAATATTGTCTTGTCTTGTCTTGTCTTGTCTTGTGATGTCATGTCTTGTCTTGTCTTGTCTTGTCTTGTGTTGTGTTGTCTTGTCTTGTCTTGTGTTGTCTTGTCTTGTCTTGTTTTATGTTGTCTTGTCTTGTCTTGTTTTGTCATGTAATGTCATGTCGTGTGTTGTGTTGTTTTGTCTTATCTTGTTGTGTATTGTCATGTCTTATATTGTCTTGTCTTGTCTTGTCTTGTCTTGTCTTGTCATGTCATGTCATGTCGTGTGTTGTGTTGTTTTGTCTTGTCTTGTCTTGTCTTGCCTTGCCTTGCCTTGTCTTGTCTTGTCTTGTCTTGTCTTGTCTTGTCTTGTCTTGTCTTGTCTTGTCTTGTCTTGTCTTGTTTTGTCTTGTCTTGTCTTGTCTTGTCTTGTCTTGTCTTGTCTTTTCTTGTCTTGTCTTGTCTTGTCTTGTCTTGTCTTGTCTTGATTTGTCTTGTCATGTCTTGTCTTGTCTGGTCTTGTCTTGTTTTGTTTTGTCTTGTTTTGTTTTGTCTTGTCATGTCTTGTCTTGTCTTGTCTTGTCTTGTCTTGTCTTGTCTTGTCTTGTCTTGTCTTGCCTTGTCTTGTCTTGTCTTGTCTTGTCTTTTCTTGTCTTGTCTTGTCTTGTCTTGTCTTGTCTTGTCTTGTCTTGTCTTGTGTTGTGTTGTCTTGTCTTGTCTTGTGTTGTCTTGTCTTGTCTTGTTTTATGTTGTCTTGTCTTGTCTTGTTTTGTCATGTAATGTCATGTCGTGTGTTGTGTTGTTTTGTCTTGTCTTGTCTTCTCCTTGTCTTGTCTTGTCATGTCGTGTGTTGTGTTGTTTTGTCTTGTCATGTCTAATATTGTCTTGTCTTGTCTTGTCTTGTGATGTCATGTCGTGTGTTGTGTTGTTTTGTCTTGTCTTGTTTTGTCTTGTCCTGTCTTGTCTTGTCATGTCATGTCATGTGTTGTGTTGTGTTGTTTTGTCTTGTCTTGTCTTGTCTTGTCTTGCCTTATCTTGCCTTGTCTTGTCTGGTCTTGTCTTGTCTTGTCTTGTCTTGTCTTGTCTTGTCTTGTCTTGTCTTGTCATGTCTTGTCTTGTCTTGTCTTGTTTTGTCTTGTCTTGAATTGTCTTGTCTTGTCTTGTCTTGTCTTGTTTTGTTTTGTCTTGTCTTGTGTTGTTTTGTCGTGTCATGTCTTGTCTTGTCTTGTCTTGTCTTGTCTTGTCTTGTCTTGTCTTGTTTTGTCTTGTCATGTATTGTCTTGTCTTGTCTTGTCTTGTCTTGTCTTGTCTTGTCTTGTCTTGTCTTGTCATGTCTTGTCTTGTCTTGTTTTGTCTTGTCTTGTCTTGTCTTGTTTTGTCTTGTCATGTCTTGTCTTGTTATGTCATGTCTTGTCTTGTCTTGACTTGTCTTGTCTTGTCTTGTCTTGTCTTGTCGTGTCTTGTCTTGTCTTGTCTCATCTTGTCTTGTCCTGTCCTGTCCTGTCTTGTCTTGTCATGTCATGTCATGTCATGTCATGTCGTGTGTTGTTTTGTCTTGTCTTGTTTTGTCTTGTCATGTCTTATCTTGTCTTGTCATGTCATGTCATGTCATGTGTTGTGTTGTGTTGTTTTGTCTTGTCTTGTCTTGTCTTGTCATGTCTTGTCTTGTCTTGTCTTGTCTTGTCTTGTCTTGTCTTGTCTTGTCCTGTCCTGACGTGTGTTGTGTTGTTTTGTCTTGTCTTGTGTTGTTTTGTCCTGTCCTGACATGTGTTGTGTTGTTTTGTCTTGTCTTGTTTTGTTTTGTCTTGTCCTGTCTTGTCTTGTGATGTCATGTCATGTCGTGTGTTGTGTTGTTTTGTCTTGTCATGTCTTGTCTTGTCTTGTCTTGTCTTGTCTTGTCTTGTCTTGTCTTGTCTTGTCTTGTCTTGTCTTGTCTTGTCTTGTTTTGCCTTGTCTTGTTTTATGTTGTCTTGTCTTGTCTTGTTTTGTCATGTAATGTCATGTCGTGTGTTGTGTTGTTTTTTCTTGTCTTGTATTGTCTTGTCTTGTCTTGTCGTGTCTTGTCTTGTCTTGTCTTGTCTTGTCTTGTCTTGTCTTGTCTTGTCTTGTCTTGTCTTGTCTTGTCTTGTCTTGTCATGTCTTGTCTTGTCTTGTCTTGTCTTGTCTTGTCTTGTCTTGTCTTGTCTTGTCTTGTCTTGTCTTGTCTTGTCTTGTCTTGTCTTGTCTTGTCTTGTCTTGTCTTGTCTTGTCTTGTCTTGTCTTGTCTTGTCTTGTCTTGTCTTGTCTTGTCTTGTCTTGTCTTGTCTTGTCTTGTCTTGTCTTGTCTTGTCTTGTCTTGTCTTGTCTTGTCTTGTCTTGTCTTGTCTTGTCTTGTCTTGTCTTGTCTTGTCTTGTCTTGTCTTGTCTTGTCTTGTCTTGTCTTGTCTTGTCTTGTCTTGTCTTGTCTTGTCTTGTCTTGTCTTGTCTTGTCTTGTCTTGTCTTGTCTTGTCTTGTCTTGTCTTGTCTTGTCTTGTCTTGTCTTGTCTTGTCTTGTCTTGTCTTGTCTTGTCTTGTCTTGTCTTGTCTTGTCTTGTCTTGTCTTGTCTTGTCTTGTCTTGTCTTGTCTTGTCTTGTCTTGTCTTGTCTTGTCTTGTCTTGTCTTGTCTTGTCTTGTCTTGTCTTGTCTTGTCTTGTCTTGTCTTGTCTTGTCTTGTCTTGTCTTGTCTTGTCTTGTCTTGTCTTGTCTTGTCTTGTCTTGTCTTGTCTTGTCTTGTCTTGTCTTGTCTTGTCTTGTCTTGTCTTGTCTTGTCTTGTCTTGTCTTGTCTTGTCTTGTCTTGTCTTGTCTTGTCTTGTCTTGTCTTGTCTTGTCTTGTCTTGTCTTGTCTTGTCTTGTCTTGTCTTGTCTTGTCTTGTCTTGTCTTGTGTTGTGTTGTCTTGTCTTGTCTTGTGTTGTCTTGTCTTGTCTTGTTTTATGTTGTCTTGTCTTGTCTTGTTTTGTCATGTAATGTCATGTCGTGTGTTGTGTTGTTTTGTCTTGTCTTGTTGTGTATTGTCATGTCTTATATTGTCTTGTCTTGTCTTGTCTTTTCTTGTCTTGTCTTGTCTTGTCTTGTCTTGTCTTGTGTTGTGTTGTCTTGTCTTGTCTTGTGTTGTCTTGTCTTGTCTTGTTTTATGTTGTCTTGTCTTGTCTTGTTTTGTCATGTAATGTCATGTCGTGTGTTGTGTTGTTTTGTCTTGTCTTGTTGTGTATTGTCATGTCTTATATTGTCTTGTCTTGTCTTGTCTTGTCTTGTCTTGTCATGTCATGTCATGTCGTGTGTTGTGTTGTTTAGTCTTGTCTTGTCTTGTCTTGTCTTGCCTTGCCTTGTCTTGTCTTGTCTTGTCTTGTCTTGTCTTGTCTTGTCTTGTCTTTTCTTGTCTTGTCTTGTCTTGTCTTGTCTTGTCTTGTCTTGTCTTGTCTTTTCTTGTCTTGTCTTGTCTTGTCTTGTCTTGTCTTGTCTTGTCTTGATTTGTCTTGTCATGTCTTGTCTTGTCTTGTCTTGTCTTGTCTTGTCTTGTCTTGTCTTGTCTTGTCTTGTCTTGTCTTGTCTTGTCTTGTCTTGTCTTGTCTTGTCTTGTCTTGTCTTGTCTTGTCTTGTCTTGTCTTGTCTTGTCTTGTCTTGTCTTGTCTTGTCTTGTCTTGTCTTGTCTTGTCTTGTCTTGTCTTGTCTTGTCTTGTCTTGTCTTGTCTTGTCTTGTCTTGTCTTGTCTTGTCTTGTCTTGTCTTGTCTTGTCTTGTCTTGTCTTGTCTTGTCTTGTCTTGTCTTGTCTTGTCTTGTCTTGTCTTGTCTTGTCTTGTCTTGTCTTGTCTTGTCTTGTCTTTTCTTGTCTTGTCTTGTCTTGTCTTGTCTTGTCTTGTCTTGTCTTGTCTTGTGTTGTGTTGTCTTGTCTTGTCTTGTGTTGTCTTGTCTTGTCTTGTTTTATGTTGTCTTGTCTTGTCTTGTTTTGTCATGTAATGTCATGTCGTGTGTTGTGTTGTTTTGTCTTGTCTTGTTGTGTATTGTCATGTCTTATATTGTCTTGTCTTGTCTTGTCTTTTCTTGTCTTGTCTTGTCTTGTCTTGTCTTGTCTTGTGTTGTGTTGTCTTGTCTTGTCTTGTGTTGTCTTGTCTTGTCTTGTTTTATGTTGTCTTGTCTTGTCTTGTTTTGTCATGTAATGTCATGTCGTGTGTTGTGTTGTTTTGTCTTGTCTTGTTGTGTATTGTCATGTCTTATATTGTCTTGTCTTGTCTTGTCTTGTCTTGTCTTGTCATGTCATGTCATGTCGTGTGTTGTGTTGTTTAGTCTTGTCTTGTCTTGTCTTGTCTTGCCTTGCCTTGTCTTGTCTTGTCTTGTCTTGTCTTGTCTTGTCTTGTCTTGTCTTTTCTTGTCTTGTCTTGTCTTGTCTTGTCTTGTCTTGTCTTGTCTTGTCTTTTCTTGTCTTGTCTTGTCTTGTCTTGTCTTGTCTTGTCTTGTCTTGTCTTGTCTTGATTTGTCTTGTCATGTCTTGTCTTGTCTGGTCTTGTCTTGTTTTGTTTTGTCTTGTTTTGTTTTGTCTTGTCATGTTTTGTCTTGTCTTGTCTTGTCTTGTCTTGATTTGTCTTGTCATGTCTTGTCTTGTCTGGTCTTGTCTTGTTTTGTTTTGTCTTGTTTTGTTTTGTCTTGTCATGTTTTGTCTTGTCTTGTCTTGTCTTGTCTTGTCTTGTCTTGTTTTGTCTTGCCTTGTCTTGTCTTGTCTTGTCTTGTGTTGTCTTGTCTTGTCTTGTTTTATGTTGTCTTGTCTTGTCTTGTTTTGTCATGTAATGTCATGTCGTGTGTTGTGTTGTTTTGTCTTGTCTTGTCTTCTCCTTGTCTTGTCTTGTCATGTCGTGTGTTGTGTTGTTTTGTCTTGTCATGTCTAATATTGTCTTGTCTTGTCTTGTCTTGTCTTGTCTTGTGATGTCATGTCGTGTGTTGTGTTGTTTTGTCTTGTCTTGTTTTGTCTTGTCCTGTCTTGTCTTGTCATGTCATGTCATGTGTTGTGTTGTGTTGTTTTGTCTTGTCTTGTATTGTCTTGTCTTGCCTTATCTTGCCTTGTCTTGTCTGGTCTTGTCTTGTCTTGTCTTGTCTTGTCTTGTCTTGTCTTGTCTTGTCTTGTCTTGTCTTGTCTTGTCTTGTCTTGTCTTGTCTTGTCTTGTCTTGTCTTGTCTTGTCTTGTCTTGTCTTGTCTTGTCATGTCTTGTCTTGTCTTGTCTTGTTTTGTCTTGTCTTGAATTGTCTTGTCTTGTCTTGTCTTGTCTTGTCTTGTCTTGTTTTGTTTTGTCTTGTCTTGTGTTGTTTTGTCGTGTCATGTCTAGTCTTGTCTTGTCTTGTCTTGTCTTGTCTTGTCTTGTCTTGTCTTGTCTTGTCTTGTCTTGTCTTGTCTTGTCTTTTCTTGTCATGTCATGTCATGTCGTGTGATGTGTTGTTTTGTCTTGTCTTGTTTTGTCTTGTCATGTCATGTCTTGTCTTGTCTTGTCTTGTCTTGTTTTGTCTTGTCATGTCTTGTCTTGGCTTGTCTTGTCTTGTCTTGTTTTGTTTTGTCTTGTTTTGTTTTGTCTTGTCATGTCTTGTCTTGTCTTGTCTTGTCTTGTCTTGTCTTGTCTTGTCTTGTCTTGTCTTGTCTTGTCTTGTGATGTCATGTCGTGTGTTGTGTTGTTTTGTCTTGTCTTGTTTTGTCTTGTCCTGTCTTGTCTAGTCATGTCATGTGATGTCGTGTGTTGTGTTGTTTTGTCTTGTCATGTCTTATATTGTCTTGTCTTGCCTTGTCTTGTCTTGTGATGTCATGTCGTGTGTTGTGTTGTTTTGTCTTGCCTTGTTTTGTCTTTTCCTGTCTTGTCTTGTCATGTCATGTCATGTCGTGTGTTGTGTTGTTTTGTCTTGTCTTGTCTTCTCCTTGTCTTGTCTTGTCATGTCGTGTGTTGTGTTGTTTTGTCTTGTCATGTCTTATATTGTCTTGTCTTGTCTTGTCTTGTCTTGTGATGTCATGTCGTGTGTTGTGTTGTTTTGTCTTGTCTTGTTTTGTCTTGTCCTGTCTTGTCTTGTCATGTCATGTCATGTCGTGTCTTGTGTTGCTTTGTCTTGTCTTGTCATGTCGTGTGTTGTGTTGTTTTGTCTTGTCTTGTTGTGTATTGTCATGTCTTATATTGTCTTGTCTTGTCTTGTCTTGTCATGTCATGTCATGTCGTATGTTGTGTTGTTTTGTCTTGTCTTGTTTAGTTTTGTCATGTCTTGTCTTGTCTTGTCTTGTCTTGTTTTGTCTTGTCATGTCTTGTCTTGTCTTGTCTTGTCTTGTCTTGTCTTGTTTTCTCATGTAATGTCATGTCGTGTGTTGTGTTGTTTTGTCTTGTCATGTCTTGTCTTGTCTTGTCTTGTCTTGTCTTGTCATGTCATGTCATGTCGTGTGTTGTGTTGTTTTGTCTTGTCTTGTCTTGTCTTGTCTTGTATTGTCTTGTCTTGTCTTGTCTTGTCTTGTCTTGTCTTGTCTTTTCTTGTCTTGTCTTGTCTTGTCTTGTCTTGTCTTGTCTTGTCTTGTCTTGTCTTGTCTTGTGTTGTCTTGTCTTGTCTTGTGTTGTCTTGTCTTGTCTTGTTTTATGTTGTCTTGTCTTGTCTTGTTTTGTCATGTAATGTCATGTCGTGTGTTGTGTTGTTTTGTCTTGTCTTGTTGTGTATTGTCATGTCTTATATTGTCTTGTCTTGTCTTGTCTTGTCTTGTCTTGTCATGTCATGTCATGTCGTGTGTTGTGTTGTTTTGTCTTGTCTTGTCTTGTCTTGCCTTGCCTTGTCTTGTCTTGTCTTGTCTTGTCTTGTCTTGTCTTGTCTTGTCTTGTCTTGTCTTGTCTTGTCTTGTCTTGTTTTGTCTTGTCATGTCTTGTCTTGGCTTGTCTTGTCTTGTCTTGTCTTGTCTTGTCTTGTGTTGTGTTGTCTTGTCTTGTCTTGTGTTGTCTTGTCTTGTCTTGTCATGTCATGTCATGTCGTGTCTTGTGTTGCTTTGTCTTGTCTTGTCGTGTGTTGTGTTGTTTTGTCTTGTCTTGTCATGTCATGTCATGTCGTGTCTTGTGTTGCTTTGTCTTGTCTTGTCTTGTCTTGTCTTGTTTTCTCATGTAATGTCATGTCGTGTGTTGTGTTGTTTTGTCTTGTCATGTCTTGTCTTGTCTTGTCTTGTCTTGTCATGTCATGTCATGTCGTGTGTTGTGTTGTTTTGTCTTGTCTTGTCTTGTATTGTCTTGTCTTGTCTTGTCTTGTCTTGTCTTGTCTTGTCTTTTCTTGTCATGTCTTGTCTTGTCTTGTCTTGTCTTGTCTTGTCTTGTCTTGTCTTGTCTTGTCTTGTCTTGTCTTGTCCTGTCCTGTCGTGTGTTGTGTTGTTTTGTCTTGTCTTGTCATGTCATGTCATGTCGTGTCTTGTGTTGCTTTGTCTTGTCTTGTCTTGTCTTGTCTTGTCTTGTCTTGTCTTGTCTTGTCTTTTCTTGTCTTGTCTTGTCTTGTCTTGTCTTGTCTTGTCTTGTCTTGTCTTGTCTTGTCTTGTGTTGTGTTGTCTTGTCTTGTCTTGTGTTGTCTTGTCTTGTCTTGTTTTATGTTGTCTTGTCTTGTCTTGTTTTGTCATGTAATGTCATGTCGTGTGTTGTGTTGTTTTGTCTTGTCTTGTCTTCTCCTTGTCTTGTCTTGTCATGTCGTGTGTTGTGTTGTTTTGTCTTGTCATGTCTAATATTGTCTTGTCTTGTCTTGTCTTGTCTTGTGATGTCATGTCGTGTGTTGTGTTGTTTTGTCTTGTCTTGTTTTGTCTTGTCCTGTCTTGTCTTGTCATGTCATGTCATGTGTTGTGTTGTGTTGTTTTGTCTTGTCTTGTCTTGTCTTGTCTTGCCTTATCTTGCCTTGTCTTGTCTGGTCTTGTCTTGTCTTGTCTTGTCTTGTCTTGTCTTGTCTTGTCTTGTCTTGTCTTGTCTTGTCTTGTCTTGTCTTGTCTTGTCTTGTCTTGTCTTGTCTTGTCTTGTCATGTCTTGTCTTGTCTTGTCTTGTTTTGTCTTGTCTTGAATTGTCTTGTCTTGTCTTGTCTTGTCTTGTCTTGTCTTGTTTTGTTTTGTCTTGTCTTGTGTTGTTTTGTCGTGTCATGTCTTGTCTTGTCTTGTCTTGTCTTGTCTTGTCTTGTCTTGTCTTGTCTTGTCTTGTCTTGTCTTGTCTTGTCTTGTCTTGTCTTGTCTTGTTTTGTCTTTTCTTGTCATGTCATGTCATGTCGTGTGTTGTGTTGTTTTGTCTTGTCTTGTTTTGTCTTGTCATGTCATGTCTTGTCTTGTCTTGTCTTGTCTTGTTTTGTCTTGTCATGTCTTGTCTTGGCTTGTCTTGTCTTGTCTTGTTTTGTTTTGTCTTGTTTTGTTTTGTCTTGTCATGTCTTGTCTTGTCTTGTCTTGTCTTGTCTTGTCTTGTCTTGTCTTGTCTTGTCTTGTGATGTCATGTCGTGTGTTGTGTTGTTTTGTCTTGTCTTGTTTTGTCTTGTCCTGTCTTGTCTTGTCATGTCATGTCATGTCGTGTGTTGTGTTGTTTTGTCTTGTCATGTCTTATATTGTCTTGTCTTGCCTTGTCTTGTCTTGTGATGTCATGTCGTGTGTTGTGTTGTTTTGTCTTGTCTTGTTTTGTCTTGTCCTGTCTTGTCTTGTCATGTCATGTCATGTCGTGTGTTGTGTTGTTTTGTCTTGTCTTGTCTTCTCCTTGTCTTGTCTTGTCATGTCGTGTGTTGTGTTGTTTTGTCTTGTCATGTCTTATATTGTCTTGTCTTGTCTTGTCTTGTCTTGTGATGTCATGTCGTGTGTTGTGTTGTTTTGTCTTGTCTTGTTTTGTCTTGTCCTGTCTTGTCTTGTCATGTCATGTCATGTCGTGTCTTGTGTTGCTTTGTCTTGTCTTGTCATGTCGTGTGTTGTGTTGTTTTGTCTTGTCTTGTTGTGTATTGTCATGTCTTATATTGTCTTGTCTTGTCTTGTCATGTCATGTCATGTCGTGTGTTGTGTTGTTTTGTCTTGTCTTGTTTTGTTTTGTCATGTCTTGTCTTGTCTTGTCTTGTCTTGTCTTGTTTTGTCTTGTCATGTCTTGTCTTGTCTTGTCTTGTCTTGTCTTGTCTTGTCTTGTCTTGTCTTGTCTTGTCTTGTCTTGTCTTGTCTTGTTTTCTCATGTAATGTCATGTCGTGTGTTGTGTTGTTTTGTCTTGTCATGTCTTATATTGTCTTGTCTTGTTTTGTCATGTAATGTCATGTCGTGTGTTGTGTTGTTTTGTCTTGTCATGTCTTATATTGTCTTGTCTTGTCTTGCCTTGTCTTGTGATGTCATGTCGTGTGTTGTGTTGTTTTGTCTTGTCATGTCTTGTCTTGTCTTGTCTTGTCTTGTCTTGTCTTGTCATGTCTTGTCTTGTTTTGTCTTGTCTTGTATTGTCTTGCTTTCTCATGTAATGTCATGTCGTGTCTTGTGTTGTTTTGTCGTGTCATGTCTTGTCTTGTCTTGTCCTGTCCTGTCGTGTGTTGTGTTGTTTTGTCTTGTCTTGTCATGTCATGTCTTGTCCTGTCTTGTCTTGTATTGTCTTGTCTTGTCATGTCATGTCTTGTCTTGTCTTGTCTTGTCTTGTCTTGTCTTGTCTTGTCTTGTCTTGTCTTGTCTTGTCTTGTCTTGTCTTGTCTTGTCTTGTGTTGTCTTGTCTTGTCTTGTCTTGTCTTGTCTTGTCTTGTCTTGTCTTGTCTTGTCTTGTCTTGTCTTGTCTTGTCTTGTCTTGTCTTGTCTTGTCTTGTCTTGTCTTGTCTTGTCTTGTCTTGTCTTGTCTTGTCTTGTCTTGTCTTGTCTTGTCCTGTCCTGACGTGTGTTGTGTTGTTTTGTCTTGTCTTGTCTTGTCTTGTCTTGTTTTGTCTTGTCTTGTATTGTCTTGTTTTCTCATGTAATGTCATGTCGTGTGTTGTGTTGTTTTGTCTTGTGTTGTTTTGACGTATCATGTCTTGTCTTGTCTTGTCTTGTCTTGTCTTGTCTTGTCCTGTCCTGTCGTATGTTGTGTTGTTTTGTCTTGTCTTGTCATGTCATGTCATGTCGTGTCTTGTGTTGCTTTGTCTTGTCTTGTCATGTCGTGTGTTGTGTTGTTTTGTCTTGTCTTGTTGTGTATTGTCATGTCTTATATTCTCTTGTCTTGTCTTGTCATGTCATGTCAAGTCATGTCATGTCGTGTTGTGTTGTTATTCTTGTTTTGTCTTGTCTTGTCTTGTCTTGTCTTGTCTTGTCTTGTCTTGTCTTGTCTTGTCTTGTCTTGTCTTGTCTTGTCTTGTCTTGTCTTGTCTTGTCTTGTTTTGTCTTGTCTTGTCTTGTTTTGTCTTGTCTTGTCTTGTCTTGTCTTGTCTTGTTTTGTCATGTAATGTCATGTCGTGTGTTGTGTTGTTTTGTCTTGTCTTGTCTTCTCCTTGTCTTGTCTTGTCATGTCGTGTGTTGTGTTGTTTTGTCTTGTCATGTCTTATATTGTCTTGTCTTGTCTTGTCTTGTGATGTCATGTCGTGTGTTGTGTTGTTTTGTCTTGTCTTGTCTTGTCTTGTCTTGTCTTGTCTTGTCTTGTCCTGTCATGTCTTGTCTTGTCTTGTCTTGTCTTGTCTTGTCTTGTCTTGTCTTGTCTTGTCTTGTCTTGTCTTGTCTTGTCTTGTCTTGTCTTGTCTTGTCTTGTCTTGTCTTGTCTTGTCTTTTCTTGTCTTGTCTTGTCTTGTCTTGTCTTGTCTTGTCTTGTCTTGTCTTGTCTTGTCTTGTCTTGCCTTGTCTTGTCTTGTCTTGTCTTGTCTTGTCTTGTCTTGTCTTGTCTTGTCTTGTCTTGTCTTGTCTTGTCTTCTCTTGTCTTGTCTTGTCTTGTCTTGCCTTGTCTTGTCTTGTCTTGTCTTTCTTGTCTTGTCTTGTCTTGTCTTGTCTTGTCTTGTCTTGTCTTGTCTTGTCTTGTCTTGTTTTGTCTTGTCTTGTATTGTCTTGTTTTCTCATGTAATGTCAGGTCGTGTGTTGTGTTGTTTTGTCTTGTGTTGTTTTGTCGTATCATGTCTTGTCTTGTCTTGTCCTGTCCTGTCGTATGTTGTGTTGTTTTGTCTTCTCTTGTCATGTCATGTGTTGTGTTTTGTTTTGTCTTGTCTTGTTGTGTATTGTCATGTCTTATATTGTCTTGTCTTGTCTTGTCATGTCATGTCTTGTCATGTCATGTCATGTGTTGTGTTGTTTAGTCTTGTCTTGTCTTGTCTTGTCTTGTCTTGTCTTGTCTTGTCTTGTCTTGTCTTGTCTTGTCTTGTCTTGTCTTGTCTTGTCTTGTCTTGTCTTGTCTTGTTTTGTTTTGTCTTGTCTTGTCTTGTCTTGTCTTGTCTTGTCTTGTCTTGTCTTGTCTTGTCTTGTCTTGTCTTGTCTTGTCTTGTCTTGTCTTGTCTTGTCTTGTCTTGTCTTGTCTTGTCTTGTCTTGTCTTGTCTTGTCTTGTTTTGTCTTGTCTTGTCTTGTTTTGTCTTGTCTTGTTTTGTCATGTAATGTCATGTCGTGTGTTGTGTTGTTTTGTCTTTTCTTGTCTTCTCCTGTCTTCTCCTTGTCTTGTCTTGTCATGTCGTGTGTTGTGTTGTTTTGTCTTGTCTTGTCTTCTCCTTGTCTTGTCTTGTCATGTCGTGTGTTGTGTTGTTTTGTCTTGTCATTTCTTATATTGTCTTGTCTTGTCTTGTCTTGTCTTGTCTTGTTTTGTCATGTAATGTCATGTCGTGTGTTGTGTTGTTTTGTCTTGTCTTGTCTTGTCTTGTCATGTCATGTCATGTCGTGTGTTGTGTTGTTTAGTCTTGTCTTGTCTTGTCTTGTCTTGCCTTGCCTTGTCTTGTCTTGTCTTGTCTTGTCTTGTCTTGTCTTGTCTTGTCTTGTCTTGTCTTGTCTTGTCTTGTCTTGTCTTGTCTTGTCTTGTCTTGTCTTGTCTTGTCTTGTCTTGTCTTGTCTTGTCTTGTCTTGTCTTGTCTTGTCTTGTCTTGTCTTGTCTTGTCTTGTCTTGTCTTGTCTTGTCTTTTCTTGTCTTGTCTTGTCTTGTCTTGTCTTGTCTTGTCTTGTTTTGTCTTGTCTTGTCTTCTCCTTGTCTTGTCTTGTCATGTCGTGTGTTGTGTTGTTTTGTCTTGTCTTGTCTTGTCTTGTCTTTTCTTGTCTTGTCTTGTCTTGTCTTGTCTTGTCTTGTCTTGTCTTGTCTTGTCTTGCCTTGTCTTGTCTTGTCTTGTCTTGTGTTGTCTTGTCTTGTCTTGTTTTATGTTGTCTTGTCTTGTCTTGTTTTGTCATGTAATGTCATGTCGTGTGTTGTGTTGTTTTGTCTTGTCTTGTCTTCTCCTTGTCTTGTCTTGTCATGTCGTGTGTTGTGTTGTTTTGTCTTGTCATGTCTAATATTGTCTTGTCTTGTCTTGTCTTGTCTTGTCTTGTGATGTCATGTCGTGTGTTGTGTTGTTTTGTCTTGTCTTGTTTTGTCTTGTCCTGTCTTGTCTTGTCATGTCATGTCATGTGTTGTGTTGTGTTGTTTTGTCTTGTCTTGTATTGTCTTGTCTTGCCTTATCTTGCCTTGTCTTGTCTGGTCTTGTCTTGTCTTGTCTTGTCTTGTCTTGTCTTGTCTTGTCTTGTCTTGTCTTGTCTTGTCTTGTCTTGTCTTGTCTTGTCTTGTCTTGTCTTGTCTTGTCTTGTCTTGTCTTGTCTTGTCTTGTCATGTCTTGTCTTGTCTTGTCTTGTTTTGTCTTGTCTTGAATTGTCTTGTCTTGTCTTGTCTTGTCTTGTCTTGTCTTGTTTTGTTTTGTCTTGTCTTGTGTTGTTTTGTCGTGTCATGTCTAGTCTTGTCTTGTCTTGTCTTGTCTTGTCTTGTCTTGTCTTGTCTTGTCTTGTCTTGTCTTGTCTTGTCTTGTCTTTTCTTGTCATGTCATGTCATGTCGTGTGATGTGTTGTTTTGTCTTGTCTTGTTTTGTCTTGTCATGTCATGTCTTGTCTTGTCTTGTCTTGTCTTGTTTTGTCTTGTCATGTCTTGTCTTGGCTTGTCTTGTCTTGTCTTGTTTTGTTTTGTCTTGTTTTGTTTTGTCTTGTCATGTCTTGTCTTGTCTTGTCTTGTCTTGTCTTGTCTTGTCTTGTCTTGTCTTGTCTTGTCTTGTGATGTCATGTCGTGTGTTGTGTTGTTTTGTCTTGTCTTGTTTTGTCTTGTCCTGTCTTGTCTAGTCATGTCATGTGATGTCGTGTGTTGTGTTGTTTTGTCTTGTCATGTCTTATATTGTCTTGTCTTGCCTTGTCTTGTCTTGTGATGTCATGTCGTGTGTTGTGTTGTTTTGTCTTGCCTTGTTTTGTCTTTTCCTGTCTTGTCTTGTCATGTCATGTCATGTCGTGTGTTGTGTTGTTTTGTCTTGTCTTGTCTTCTCCTTGTCTTGTCTTGTCATGTCGTGTGTTGTGTTGTTTTGTCTTGTCATGTCTTATATTGTCTTGTCTTGTCTTGTCTTGTCTTGTGATGTCATGTCGTGTGTTGTGTTGTTTTGTCTTGTCTTGTTTTGTCTTGTCCTGTCTTGTCTTGTCATGTCATGTCATGTCGTGTCTTGTGTTGCTTTGTCTTGTCTTGTCATGTCGTGTGTTGTGTTGTTTTGTCTTGTCTTGTTGTGTATTGTCATGTCTTATATTGTCTTGTCTTGTCTTGTCTTGTCATGTCATGTCATGTCGTATGTTGTGTTGTTTTGTCTTGTCTTGTTTAGTTTTGTCATGTCTTGTCTTGTCTTGTCTTGTCTTGTTTTGTCTTGTCATGTCTTGTCTTGTCTTGTCTTGTCTTGTCTTGTCTTGTTTTCTCATGTAATGTCATGTCGTGTGTTGTGTTGTTTTGTCTTGTCATGTCTTGTCTTGTCTTGTCTTGTCTTGTCTTGTCATGTCATGTCATGTCGTGTGTTGTGTTGTTTTGTCTTGTCTTGTCTTGTCTTGTCTTGTATTGTCTTGTCTTGTCTTGTCTTGTCTTGTCTTGTCTTGTCTTTTCTTGTCTTGTCTTGTCTTGTCTTGTCTTGTCTTGTCTTGTCTTGTCTTGTCTTGTCTTGTGTTGTCTTGTCTTGTCTTGTGTTGTCTTGTCTTGTCTTGTTTTATGTTGTCTTGTCTTGTCTTGTTTTGTCATGTAATGTCATGTCGTGTGTTGTGTTGTTTTGTCTTGTCTTGTTGTGTATTGTCATGTCTTATATTGTCTTGTCTTGTCTTGTCTTGTCTTGTCTTGTCATGTCATGTCATGTCGTGTGTTGTGTTGTTTTGTCTTGTCTTGTCTTGTCTTGCCTTGCCTTGTCTTGTCTTGTCTTGTCTTGTCTTGTCTTGTCTTGTCTTGTCTTGTCTTGTCTTGTCTTGTCTTGTCTTGTTTTGTCTTGTCATGTCTTGTCTTGGCTTGTCTTGTCTTGTCTTGTCTTGTCTTGTCTTGTCTTGTCTTGTCTTGTCTTGTTTTGTCATGTAATGTCATGTCGTGTGTTGTGTTGTTTTGTCTTGTCTTGTCTTCTCCTTGTCTTGTCTTGTCATGTCGTGTGTTGTGTTGTTTTGTCTTGTCATGTCTAATATTGTCTTGTCTTGTCTTGTCTTGTCTTGTGATGTCATGTCGTGTGTTGTGTTGTTTTGTCTTGTCTTGTTTTGTCTTGTCCTGTCTTGTCTTGTCATGTCATGTCATGTGTTGTGTTGTGTTGTTTTGTCTTGTCTTGTCTTGTCTTGTCTTGCCTTATCTTGCCTTGTCTTGTCTGGTCTTGTCTTGTCTTGTCTTGTCTTGTCTTGTCTTGTCTTTTCTTGTCTTGTCTTGTCTTGTCTTGTCTTGTCTTGTCTTGTCTTGTCTTGTCTTGTCTTGTCTTGTCTTGTGTTGTGTTGTCTTGTCTTGTCTTGTGTTGTCTTGTCTTGTCTTGTCATGTCATGTCATGTCGTGTCTTGTGTTGCTTTGTCTTGTCTTGTCGTGTGTTGTGTTGTTTTGTCTTGTCTTGTCATGTCATGTCATGTCGTGTCTTGTGTTGCTTTGTCTTGTCTTGTCTTGTCTTGTCTTGTTTTCTCATGTAATGTCATGTCGTGTGTTGTGTTGTTTTGTCTTGTCATGTCTTGTCTTGTCTTGTCTTGTCTTGTCATGTCATGTCATGTCGTGTGTTGTGTTGTTTTGTCTTGTCTTGTCTTGTATTGTCTTGTCTTGTCTTGTCTTGTCTTGTCTTGTCTTGTCTTTTCTTGTCATGTCTTGTCTTGTCTTGTCTTGTCTTGTCTTGTCTTGTCTTGTCTTGTCTTGTCTTGTCTTGTCTTGTCCTGTCCTGTCGTGTGTTGTGTTGTTTTGTCTTGTCTTGTCATGTCATGTCATGTCGTGTCTTGTGTTGCTTTGTCTTGTCTTGTCTTGTCTTGTCTTGTCTTGTCTTGTCTTGTCTTGTCTTTTCTTGTCTTGTCTTGTCTTGTCTTGTCTTGTCTTGTCTTGTCTTGTCTTGTCTTGTCTTGTGTTGTGTTGTCTTGTCTTGTCTTGTGTTGTCTTGTCTTGTCTTGTTTTATGTTGTCTTGTCTTGTCTTGTTTTGTCATGTAATGTCATGTCGTGTGTTGTGTTGTTTTGTCTTGTCTTGTCTTCTCCTTGTCTTGTCTTGTCATGTCGTGTGTTGTGTTGTTTTGTCTTGTCATGTCTAATATTGTCTTGTCTTGTCTTGTCTTGTCTTGTGATGTCATGTCGTGTGTTGTGTTGTTTTGTCTTGTCTTGTTTTGTCTTGTCCTGTCTTGTCTTGTCATGTCATGTCATGTGTTGTGTTGTGTTGTTTTGTCTTGTCTTGTCTTGTCTTGTCTTGCCTTATCTTGCCTTGTCTTGTCTGGTCTTGTCTTGTCTTGTCTTGTCTTGTCTTGTCTTGTCTTGTCTTGTCTTGTCTTGTCTTGTCTTGTCTTGTCTTGTCTTGTCTTGTCTTGTCATGTCTTGTCTTGTCTTGTCTTGTTTTGTCTTGTCTTGAATTGTCTTGTCTTGTCTTGTCTTGTCTTGTCTTGTCTTGTTTTGTTTTGTCTTGTCTTGTGTTGTTTTGTCGTGTCATGTCTTGTCTTGTCTTGTCTTGTCTTGTCTTGTCTTGTCTTGTCTTGTCTTGTCTTGTCTTGTCTTGTCTTGTCTTGTCTTGTCTTGTCTTGTTTTGTCTTTTCTTGTCATGTCATGTCATGTCGTGTGTTGTGTTGTTTTGTCTTGTCTTGTTTTGTCTTGTCATGTCATGTCTTGTCTTGTCTTGTCTTGTCTTGTTTTGTCTTGTCATGTCTTGTCTTGGCTTGTCTTGTCTTGTCTTGTTTTGTTTTGTCTTGTTTTGTTTTGTCTTGTCATGTCTTGTCTTGTCTTGTCTTGTCTTGTCTTGTCTTGTCTTGTCTTGTCTTGTCTTGTCTTGTCTTGTCTTGTCTTGTCTTGTCTTGTCTTGTCTTGTCTTGTGATGTCATGTCGTGTGTTGTGTTGTTTTGTCTTGTCTTGTTTTGTCTTGTCCTGTCTTGTCTTGTCATGTCATGTCATGTCGTGTGTTGTGTTGTTTTGTCTTGTCATGTCTTATATTGTCTTGTCTTGCCTTGTCTTGTCTTGTGATGTCATGTCGTGTGTTGTGTTGTTTTGTCTTGTCTTGTTTTGTCTTGTCCTGTCTTGTCTTGTCATGTCATGTCATGTCGTGTGTTGTGTTGTTTTGTCTTGTCTTGTCTTCTCCTTGTCTTGTCTTGTCATGTCGTGTGTTGTGTTGTTTTGTCTTGTCATGTCTTATATTGTCTTGTCTTGTCTTGTCTTGTCTTGTGATGTCATGTCGTGTGTTGTGTTGTTTTGTCTTGTCTTGTTTTGTCTTGTCCTGTCTTGTCTTGTCATGTCATGTCATGTCGTGTCTTGTGTTGCTTTGTCTTGTCTTGTCATGTCGTGTGTTGTGTTGTTTTGTCTTGTCTTGTTGTGTATTGTCATGTCTTATATTGTCTTGTCTTGTCTTGTCATGTCATGTCATGTCGTGTGTTGTGTTGTTTTGTCTTGTCTTGTTTTGTTTTGTCATGTCTTGTCTTGTCTTGTCTTGTCTTGTCTTGTTTTGTCTTGTCATGTCTTGTCTTGTCTTGTCTTGTCTTGTCTTGTCTTGTCTTGTCTTGTCTTGTCTTGTCTTGTCTTGTCTTGTCTTGTTTTCTCATGTAATGTCATGTCGTGTGTTGTGTTGTTTTGTCTTGTCATGTCTTATATTGTCTTGTCTTGTTTTGTCATGTAATGTCATGTCGTGTGTTGTGTTGTTTTGTCTTGTCATGTCTTATATTGTCTTGTCTCTTCTTGCCTTGTCTTGTGATGTCATGTCGTGTGTTGTGTTGTTTTGTCTTGTCATGTCTTGTCTTGTCTTGTCTTGTCTTGTCTTGTCTTGTCATGTCTTGTCTTGTTTTGTCTTGTCTTGTATTGTCTTGCTTTCTCATGTAATGTCATGTCGTGTCTTGTGTTGTTTTGTCGTGTCATGTCTTGTCTTGTCTTGTCCTGTCCTGTCGTGTGTTGTGTTGTTTTGTCTTGTCTTGTCATGTCATGTCTTGTCCTGTCTTGTCTTGTATTGTCTTGTCTTGTCATGTCATGTCTTGTCTTGTCTTGTCTTGTCTTGTCTTGTCTTGTCTTGTCTTGTCTTGTCTTGTCTTGTCTTGTCTTGTCTTGTCTTGTGTTGTCTTGTCTTGTCTTGTCTTGTCTTGTCTTGTCTTGTCTTGTCTTGTCTTGTCTTGTCTTGTCTTGTCTTGTCTTGTCTTGTCTTGTCTTGTCTTGTCTTGTCTTGTCTTGTCTTGTCTTGTCTTGTCTTGTCTTGTCTTGTCTTGTCTTGTCTTGTCCTGTCCTGACGTGTGTTGTGTTGTTTTGTCTTGTCTTGTCTTGTCTTGTCTTGTTTTGTCTTGTCTTGTATTGTCTTGTTTTCTCATGTAATGTCATGTCGTGTGTTGTGTTGTTTTGTCTTGTGTTGTTTTGACGTATCATGTCTTGTCTTGTCTTGTCTTGTCTTGTCTTGTCTTGTCCTGTCCTGTCGTATGTTGTGTTGTTTTGTCTTGTCTTGTCATGTCATGTCATGTCGTGTCTTGTGTTGCTTTGTCTTGTCTTGTCATGTCGTGTGTTGTGTTGTTTTGTCTTGTCTTGTTGTGTATTGTCATGTCTTATATTCTCTTGTCTTGTCTTGTCATGTCATGTCAAGTCATGTCATGTCGTGTTGTGTTGTTATTCTTGTTTTGTCTTGTCTTGTCTTGTCTTGTCTTGTCTTGTCTTGTCTTGTCTTGTCTTGTCTTGTCTTGTCTTGTCTTGTCTTGTCTTGTCTTGTCTTGTCTTGTCTTGTCTTGTCTTGTTTTGTCTTGTCTTGTCTTGTTTTGTCTTGTCTTGTCTTGTCTTGTCTTGTCTTGTTTTGTCATGTAATGTCATGTCGTGTGTTGTGTTGTTTTGTCTTGTCTTGTCTTCTCCTTGTCTTGTCTTGTCATGTCGTGTGTTGTGTTGTTTTGTCTTGTCATGTCTTATATTGTCTTGTCTTGTCTTGTCTTGTGATGTCATGTCGTGTGTTGTGTTGTTTTGTCTTGTCTTGTCTTGTCTTGTCTTGTCTTGTCTTGTCTTGTCCTGTCATGTCTTGTCTTGTCTTGTCTTGTCTTGTCTTGTCTTGTCTTGTCTTGTCTTGTCTTGTCTTGTCTTGTCTTGTCTTGTCTTGTCTTGTCTTGTCTTGTCTTGTCTTGTCTTTTCTTGTCTTGTCTTGTCTTGTCTTGTCTTGTCTTGTCTTGTCTTGTCTTGTCTTGTCTTGTCTTGCCTTGTCTTGTCTTGTCTTGTCTTGTCTTGTCTTGTCTTGTCTTGTCTTGTCTTGTCTTGTCTTGTCTTCTCTTGTCTTGTCTTGTCTTGTCTTGCCTTGTCTTGTCTTGTCTTGTCTTTCTTGTCTTGTCTTGTCTTGTCTTGTCTTGTCTTGTCTTGTCTTGTCTTGTCTTGTCTTGTTTTGTCTTGTCTTGTATTGTCTTGTTTTCTCATGTAATGTCAGGTCGTGTGTTGTGTTGTTTTGTCTTGTGTTGTTTTGTCGTATCATGTCTTGTCTTGTCTTGTCCTGTCCTGTCGTATGTTGTGTTGTTTTGTCTTCTCTTGTCATGTCATGTGTTGTGTTTTGTTTTGTCTTGTCTTGTTGTGTATTGTCATGTCTTATATTGTCTTGTCTTGTCTTGTCATGTCATGTCTTGTCATGTCATGTCATGTGTTGTGTTGTTTAGTCTTGTCTTGTCTTGTCTTGTTTTGTCTTGTCTTGTCTTGTCTTGTCTTGTCTTGTCTTGTCTTGTCTTGTCTTGTCTTGTCTTGTCTTGTCTTGTCTTGTCTTGTCTTGTCTTGTCTTGTCTTGTCTTGTTTTGTTTTGTCTTGTCTTGTCTTGTCTTGTCTTGTCTTGTCTTGTCTTGTCTTGTCTTGTCTTGTCTTGTCTTGTCTTGTCTTGTCTTGTCTTGTCTTGTCTTGTCTTGTCTTGTCTTGTCTTGTCTTGTCTTGTTTTGTCTTGTCTTGTCTTGTTTTGTCTTGTCTTGTTTTGTCATGTAATGTCATGTCGTGTGTTGTGTTGTTTTGTCTTTTCTTGTCTTCTCCTGTCTTCTCCTTGTCTTGTCTTGTCATGTCGTGTGTTGTGTTGTTTTGTCTTGTCTTGTCTTCTCCTTGTCTTGTCTTGTCATGTCGTGTGTTGTGTTGTTTTGTCTTGTCATTTCTTATATTGTCTTGTCTTGTCTTGTCTTGTCTTGTCTTGTTTTGTCATGTAATGTCATGTCGTGTGTTGTGTTGTTTTGTCTTGTCTTGTCTTCTCCTTGTCTTGTCTTGTCATGTAGTGTGTTGTGTTGTTTTGTCTTGTCATGTCTTATATTGTCTTGTCTTGTCTTGTGATGTCATGTCGTGTGTTGTGTTGTTTTGTCTTGTCTTGTGTTGTCTTGTCCTGTCATGTCTTGTCTTGTCTTGTCTTGTCTTGTCTTGTTTTGTCTTGTCATGTCTTGTCTTGTCTTGTCTTGTCTTGTCTTGTCTTGTCTTGTCTTGTCTTGTCTTGTCTTGTCTTGTCTTGTCTTGTCTTGTCTTGTCTTGTCTTGTCTTGTCTTGTCTTGTTTTGTCTTGTCTTGTCTTCTCCTTGTCTTGTCTTGTCATGTCGTGTGTTGTGTTGTTTTGTCTTGTCATGTCTTATATTGTCTTGTCTTGTCTTGTGATGTCATGTCGTGTGTTGTGTTGTTTTGTCTTGTCTTGTCTTGTCTTGTCTTGTCTTGTCTTGTCTTGTCTTGTCTTGTCTTGTCTTGTCTTGTCTTGTCCTGTCCTGACGTGTGTTGTGTTGTTTTGTCTTGTCTTGTCTTGTCTTGTCTTGTTTTGTCTTGTCTTGTATTGTCTTGTTTTCTCATGTAATGTCATGTCGTGTGTTGTGTTGTTTTGTCTTGTGTTGTTTTGACGTATCATGTCTTGTCTTGTCTTGTCTTGTCTTGTCTTCTCCTTGTCTTGTCTTGTCATGTCGTGTGTTGTGTTGTTTTGTCTTGTCATGTCTTATATTGTCTTGTCTTGTCTTGTGATGTCATGTCGTGTGTTGTGTTGTTTTGTCTTGTCTTGTCTTGTCTTGTCTTGTCTTGTCTTGTCTTGTCTTGTCTTGATTTGTCTTGTCTTGTCTTCTCCTTGTCTTGTCTTGTCATGTCGTGTGTTGTGTTGTTTTGTCTTGTCATGTCTTATATTGTCTTGTCTTGTCTTGTGATGTCATGTCGTGTGTTGTGTTGTTTTGTCTTGTCTTGTCTTGTCTTGTCTTGTCTTGTCTTGTCTTGTCTTGTCTTGTCTTGTCTTGTCTTGTCTTGTCTTGTCTTGTCTTGTCTTGTCTTGTCTTGTCTTGTCTTGTCTTGTCTTGTCTTGTCTTGTCTTGTCCTGTCCTGACGTGTGTTGTGTTGTTTTGTCTTGTCTTGTTTTGTCTTGTCTTGTATTGTCTTGCTTTCTCATGTAATGTCATGTCGTGTCTTGTGTTGTTTTGTCGTGTCATGTCTTGTCTTGTCTTGTCCTGTCCTGTCGTGTGTTGTGTTGTTTTGTCTTGTCTTGTCATGTCATGTCTTGTCCTGTCTTGTCTTGCCTTGTATTGTCTTGTCTTGTCATGTCATGTCTTGTCTTGTCTTGTCTTGTCTTGTCTTGTCTTGTCTTGTCTTGTCTTGTCTTGTGTTGTCTTGTCTTGTCTTGTCTTGTCTTGTCTTGTCTTGTCTTGTCTTGTCTTGTCTTGTCTTGTCTTGTCTTGTCTTGTCTTGTCTTGTCTTGTCTTGTCTTGTCTTGTCTTGTCTTGTCTTGTCTTGTCTTGTCTTGTCTTGTCTTGTTTTGTCTTGTCTTGTCCTGTCCTGACGTGTGTTGTGTTGTTTTGTCTTGTCTTGTCTTGTCTTGTCTTGTTTTGTCTTGTCTTGTATTGTCTTGTTTTCTCATGTAATGTCATGTCGTGTGTTGTGTTGTTTTGTCTTGTGTTGTTTTGACGTATCATGTCTTGTCTTGTCTTGTCTTGTCCTGTCCTGTCGTATGTTGTGTTGTTTTGTCTTGTCTTGTCATGTCATGTCATGTCGTGTCTTGTGTTGCTTTGTCTTGTCTTGTCATATCGTGTGTTGTGTTGTTTTGTCTTGTCTTGTTGTGTATTGTCATGTCTTATATTCTCTTGTCTTGTCTTGTCATGTCATGTCAAGTCATGTCATGTCGTGTGTTGTGTTGTTATTCTTGTTTTGTCTTGTCTTGTCTTGTCTTGTCTTGTCTTGTCTTGTCTTGTCTTGTCTTGTCTTGTCTTGTCTTGTCTTGTCTTGTCTTGTCTTGTCTTGTCTTGTCTTGTCTTGTCTTGTCTTGTCTTGTTTTGTCTTGTCTTGTCTTGTTTTGTCTTGTCTTGTCTTGTCTTGTCTTGTCTTGTCTTGTTTTGTCATGTAATGTCATGTCGTGTGTTGTGTTGTTTTGTCTTGTCTTGTCTTCTCCTTGTCTTGTCTTGTCATGTCGTGTGTTGTGTTGTTTTGTCTTGTCATGTCTTATATTGTCTTGTCTTGTCTTGTCTTGTGATGTCATGTCGTGTGTTGTGTGGTTTTGTCTTGTCTTGTCTTGTCTTGTCTTGTCCTGTCATGTCTTGTCTTGTCTTGTCTTGTCTTGTCTTGTCTTGTCTTGTCTTGTCTTGTCTTGTCTTGTCTTGTCTTGTCTTGTCTTGTCTTGTCTTGTCTTGTCTTGTCTTGTCTTGTCTTGTCTTGTCTTTTCTTGTCTTGTCTTGTCTTGTCTTGTCTTGTCTTGTCTTGTCTTGTCTTGTCTTGTCTTGTCTTGCCTTGTCTTGTCTTGTCTTGTCTTGTCTTGTCTTGTCTTGTCTTGTCTTGTCTTGTCTTGTCTTCTCTTGTCTTGTCTTGTCTTGTCTTGCCTTGTCTTGTCTTGTCTTGTCTTTCTTGTCTTGTCTTGTCTTGTCTTGTCTTGTCTTGTCTTGTCTTGTCTTGTCTTGTCTTGTCTTGTCTTGTCTTGTTTTGTCTTGTCTTGTATTGTCTTGTTTTCTCATGTAATGTCAGGTCGTGTGTTGTGTTGTTTTGTCTTGTGTTGTTTTGTCGTATCATGTCTTGTCTTGTCTTGTCCTGTCCTGTCGTATGTTGTGTTGTTTTGTCTTCTCTTGTCATGCCATGTCATGTCGTGTGTTGTGTTTTGTTTTGTCTTGTCTTGTTGTGTATTGTCATGTCTTATATTGTCTTGTCTTGTCTTGTCATGTCATGTCTTGTCTTGTCTTGTCTTGTCTTGTTTTGTCTTGTCTTGTCTTGTTTTGTCGTGTCTTGTCTTGTCTTGTCATGTCATGTCATGTCATGTCATGTCGTGTGTTGTGTTGTTTAGTCTTGTCATGTCATGTCATGTCGTGTCTTGTGTTGCTTTGTCTTGTCTTGTCATGTCGTGTGTTGTGTTTTGTTTTGTCTTGTCTTGTTGTGTATTGTCATGTCTTATATTGTCTTGTCTTGTCTTGTCATGTCATGTCTTGTCTTGTCTTGTCTTGTCTTGTCTTGTTTTGTCTTGTCTTGTCTTGTTTTGTCGTGTCTTGTCTTGTCTTGTCATGTCATGTCATGTCATGTCATGTCGTGTGTTGTGTTGTTTAGTCTTGTCATGTCATGTCATGTCGTGTCTTGTGTTGCTTTGTCTTGTCTTGTCATGTCGTGTGTTGTGTTTTGTTTTGTCTTGTCTTGTCTTGTCTTGTCTTGTCTTGTCTTGTCTTGTCTTGTCTTGTCTTGTCTTGTCTTGTCTTGTTTTGTCATGTCATGTCATGTCATGTCGTGTGTTGTGTTGTTTAGTCTTGTCTTGTCTTGTTTTGTCTTGTCTTGTCTTGTCTTGTCTTGTCTTGTCTTGTCTTGTCTTGTCTTGTCTTGTCTTGTCTTGTCTTGTCTTGTCTTGTCTTGTCTTGTCTTGTCTTGTCTTGTCTTGTCTTGTCTTGTTTTGTCTTGTCTTGTCTTGTTTTGTCTTGTCTTGTTTTGTCATGTAATGTCATGTCGTGTGTTGTGTTGTTTTGTCTTTTCTTGTCTTCTCCTGTCTTCTCCTTGTCTTGTCTTGTCATGTCGTGTGTTGTGTTGTTTTGTCTTGTCTTGTCTTCTCCTTGTCTTGTCTTGTCATGTCGTGTGTTGTGTTGTTTTGTCTTGTCATTTCTTATATTGTCTTGTCTTGTCTTGTCTTGTCTTGTCTTGTTTTGTCATGTAATGTCATGTCGTGTGTTGTGTTGTTTTGTCTTGTCTTGTCTTCTCCTTGTCTTGTCTTGTCATGTCGTGTGTTGTGTTGTTTTGTCTTGTCATGTCTTGTCTTGTCTTGTCTTGTCTTGTCTTGTCTTGTCTTGTCTTGTCTTGTCTTGTCTTGTCTTGTCTTGTCTTGTTTTGTCTTGTCTTGTCTTCTCCTTGTCTTGTCTTGTCATGTCGTGTGTTGTGTTGTTTTGTCTTGTCATGTCTTATATTGTCTTGTCTTGTCTTGTGATGTCATGTCGTGTGTTGTGTTGTTTTGTCTTGTCTTGTCTTGTCTTGTCTTGTCTTGTCTTGTCTTGTCTTGTCTTGTCTTGTCTTGTCTTGTCTTGTCTTGTCTTGTCTTGTCTTGTCTTGTCTTGTCCTGTCCTGACGTGTGTTGTGTTGTTTTGTCTTGTCTTGTCTTGTCTTGTTTTGTCTTGTCTTGTATTGTCTTGTTTTCTCATGTAATGTCATGTCGTGTGTTGTGTTGTTTTGTCTTGTGTTGTTTTGACGTATCATGTCTTGTCTTGTCTTGTCTTGTCTTGTCTTCTCCTTGTCTTGTCTTGTCATGTCGTGTGTTGTGTTGTTTTGTCTTGTCATGTCTTATATTGTCTTGTCTTGTCTTGTGATGTCATGTCGTGTGTTGTGTTGTTTTGTCTTGTCTTGTCTTGTCTTGTCTTGTCTTGTCTTGTCTTGTCTTGTCTTGTCTTGTCTTGTCTTGTCTTGTCTTGTCTTGTTTTGTCTTGTCTTGTCTTCTCCTTGTCTTGTCTTGTCATGTCGTGTGTTGTGTTGTTTTGTCTTGTCATGTCTTATATTGTCTTGTCTTGTCTTGTGATGACATGTCGTGTGTTGTGTTGTTTTGTCTTGTCTTGTCTTGTCTTGTCTTGTCTTGTCTTGTCTTGTCTTGTCTTGTCTTGTCTTGTCTTGTCTTGTCTTGTCTTGTCTTGTCTTGTCTTGTCTTGTCTTGTCTTGTCTTGTCTTGTCCTGTCCTGACGTGTGTTGTGTTGTTTTGTCTTGTCTTGTCATGTCTTGTCTTGTTTTGTCTTGTCTTGTATTGTCTTGCTTTCTCATGTAATGTCATGTCGTGTCTTGTGTTGTTTTGTCGTGTCATGTCTTGTCTTGTCTTGTCCTGTCCTGTCGTGTGTTGTGTTGTTTTGTCTTGTCATGTCTTATATTGTCTTGTCTTGTCTTGTGATGTCATGTCGTGTGTTGTGTTGTTTTGTCTTGTCTTGTCTTGTCTTGTCTTGTCTTGTCTTGTCTTGTCTTGTCTTGTCTTGTCTTGTCTTGTCTTGTCTTGTCTTGTCTTGTCTTGTCTTGTCTTGTCTTGTCTTGTCTTGTCTTGTCTTGTCTTGTCTTGTCCTGTCCTGACGTGTGTTGTGTTGTTTTGTCTTGTCTTGTCTTGTCTTGTCTTGTTTTGTCTTGTCTTGTATTGTCTTGTTTTCTCATGTAATGTCATGTCGTGTGTTGTGTTGTTTTGTCTTGTGTTGTTTTGACGTATCATGTCTTGTCTTGTCTTGTCTTGTCTTGTCTTCTCCTTGTCTTGTCTTGTCATGTCGTGTGTTGTGTTGTTTTGTCTTGTCATGTCTTATATTGTCTTGTCTTGTCTTGTGATGTCATGTCGTGTGTTGTGTTGTTTTGTCTTGTCTTGTCTTGTCTTGTCTTGTCTTGTCTTGTCTTGTCTTGTCTTGTCTTGTCTTGTCTTGTCTTGTCTTGTCTTGTCTTGTCCTGTCCTGACGTGTGTTGTGTTGTTTTGTCTTGTCTTGTCTTGTCTTGTCTTGTTTTGTCTTGTCTTGTATTGTCTTGTTTTCTCATGTAATGTCATGTCGTGTGTTGTGTTGTTTTGTCTTGTGTTGTTTTGACGCATCATGTCTTGTCTTGTCTTGTCTTGTCTTGTCTTCTCCTTGTCTTGTCTTGTCATGTCGTGTGTTGTGTTGTTTTGTCTTGTCATGTCTTATATTGTCTTGTCTTGTCTTGTGATGTCATGTCGTGTGTTGTGTTGTTTTGTCTTGTCTTGTCTTGTCTTGTCTTGTCTTGTCTTGTCTTGTCTTGTCTTGTCTTGTCTTGTCTTGTTTTGTCTTGTCTTGTCTTCTCCTTGTCTTGTCTTGTCATGTCGTGTGTTGTGTTGTTTTGTCTTGTCATGTCTTATATTGTCTTGTCTTGTCTTGTGATGTCATGTCGTGTGTTGTGTTGTTTTGTCTTGTCTTGTCTTGTCTTGTCTTGTCTTGTCTTGTCTTGTCTTGTCTTGTCTTGTCTTGTCTTGTCTTGTCTTGTCTTGTCTTGTCTTGTCTTGTCTTGTCCTGTCCTGACGTGTGTTGTGTTGTTTTGTCTTGTCTTGTCATGTCTTGTCTTGTTTTGTCTTGTCTTGTATTGTCTTGCTTTCTCATGTAATGTCATGTCGTGTCTTGTGTTGTTTTGTCGTGTCATGTCTTGTCTTGTCTTGTCCTGTCCTGTCGTGTGTTGTGTTGTTTTGTCTTGTCTTGTCATGTCATGTCTTGTCCTGTCTTGTCTTGTCTTGTATTGTCTTGTCTTGTCATGTCATGTCTTGTCTTGTCTTGTCTTGTCTTGTCTTGTCTTGTCTTGTCTTGTCTTGTGTTGTCTTGTCTTGTCTTGTCTTGTCTTGTCTTGTCTTGTCTTATCTTGTCTTGTCTTGTCTTGTCTTGTCTTGTCTTGTCTTGTCTTGTCTTGTCTTGTCTTGTCTTGTCTTGTCTTGTCTTGTTTTGTCTTGTCTTGTCCTGTCCTGACGTGTGTTGTGTTGTTTTGTCTTGTCTTGTCTTGTCTTGTCTTGTTTTGTCTTGTCTTGTATTGTCTTGTTTTCTCATGTAATGTCATGTCGTGTGTTGTGTTGTTTTGTCTTGTGTTGTTTTGACGTATCATGTCTTATCTTGTCTTGTCTTGTCCTGTCCTGTCGTATGTTGTGTTGTTTTGTCTTGTCTTGTCATGTCATGTCATGTCGTGTCTTGTGTTGCTTTGTCTTGTCTTGTCATATCGTGTGTTGTGTTGTTTTGTCTTGTCTTGTTGTGTATTGTCATGTCTTATATTCTCTTGTCTTGTCTTGTCATGTCATGTCAAGTCATGTCATGTCGTGTGTTGTGTTGTTATTCTTGTTTTGTCTTGTCTTGTCTTGTCTTGTCTTGTCTTGTCTTGTCTTGTCTTGTCTTGTCTTGTCTTGTCTTGTCTTGTCTTGTCTTGTCTTGTTTTGTCTTGTCTTGTCTTGTTTTGTCTTGTCTTGTCTTGTCTTGTCTTGTCTTGTCTTGTTTTGTCATGTAATGTCATGTCGTGTGTTGTGTTGTTTTGTCTTGTCTTGTCTTCTCCTTGTCTTGTCTTGTCATGTCGTGTGTTGTGTTGTTTTGTCTTGTCATGTCTTATATTGTCTTGTCTTGTCTTGTCTTGTGATGTCATGTCGTGTGTTGTGTTGTTTTGTCTTGTCTTGTCTTGTCTTGTCTTGTCTTGTCTTGTCCTGTCATGTCTTGTCTTGTCTTGTCTTGTCTTGTCTTGTCTTGTCTTGTCTTGTCTTGTCTTGTCTTGTCTTGTCTTGTCTTGTCTTGTCTTGTCTTGTCTTGTCTTGTCTTGTCTTGTCTTTTCTTGTCTTGTCTTGTCTTGTCTTGTCTTGTCTTGTCTTGTCTTGTCTTGTCTTGTCTTGTCTTGTCTTGTCTTGTCTTGTCTTGTCTTGTCTTGTCTTGTCTTGTCTTGTCTTGTCTTGTCTTGTCTTGTCTTGTCTTGTCTTGTCTTGTCTTGTCTTGTCTTGTCTTGTCTTGTCTTCTCTTGTCTTGTCTTGTCTTGTCTTGTCTTGTCTTGTCTTGTCTTGTCTTGTCTTGTCTTGTCTTGTCTTGTCTTGTCTTGTCTTGTCTTGTCTTGTCTTGTCTTGTCTTGTTTTGTCTTGTCTTGTATTGTCTTGTTTTCTCATGTAATGTCAGGTCGTGTGTTGTGTTGTTTTGTCTTGTGTTGTTTTGTCGTATCATGTCTTGTCTTGTCTTGTCCTGTCCTGTCGTATGTTGTGTTGTTTTGTCTTCTCTTGTCATGTCATGTCATGTCGTGTGTTGTGTTTTGTTTTGTCTTGTCTTGTTGTGTATTGTCATGTCTTATATTGTCTTGTCTTGTCTTGTCATGTCATGTCTTGTCTTGTCTTGTCTTGTCTTGTCTTGTTTTGTCTTGTCTTGTCTTGTTTTGTCGTGTCTTGTCTTGTCTTGTCATGTCATGTCATGTCATGTCATGTCGTGTGTTGTGTTGTTTAGTCTTGTCATGTCATGTCATGTCGTGTCTTGTGTTGCTTTGTCTTGTCTTGTCATGTCGTGTGTTGTGTTTTGTTTTGTCTTGTCTTGTTGTGTATTGTCATGTCTTATATTGTCTTGTCTTGTCTTGTCATGTCATGTCTTGTCTTGTCTTGTCTTGTCTTGTCTTGTTTTGTCTTGTCTTGTCTTGTTTTGTCGTGTCTTGTCTTGTCTTGTCATGTCATGTCATGTCATGTCATGTCGTGTGTTGTGTTGTTTAGTCTTGTCATGTCATGTCATGTCGTGTCTTGTGTTGCTTTGTCTTGTCTTGTCATGTCGTGTGTTGTGTTTTGTTTTGTCTTGTCTTGTCTTGTCTTGTCTTGTCTTGTTTTGTCTTGTCTTGTCTTGTTTTGTCGTGTCTTGTCTTGTCTTGTCTTGTCTTATCTTGTCTTGTCTTGTTTTGTCGTGTCTTGTCTTGTCTTGTCATGTCATGTCATGTCATGTCATGTCGTGTGTTGTGTTGTTTAGTCTTGTATTGTCTTGTTTTGTCTTGTCTTGTCTTGTCTTGTCTTGTCTTGTCTTGTCTTGTCTTGTCTTGTCTTGTCTTGTCTTGTCTTGTCTTGTCTTGTCTTGTCTTGTCTTGTCTTGTCTTGTCTTGTCTTGTTTTGTCTTGTCTTGTCTTGTTTTGTCTTGTCTTGTTTTGTCATGTAATGTCATGTCGTGTGTTGTGTTGTTTAGTCTTGTCATGTCATGTCATGTCGTGTCTTGTCTTGTCTTGTCTTGTTTTGTCGTGTCTTGTCTTGTCTTGTCATGTCATGTCATGTCATGTCATGTCGTGTGTTGTGTTGTTTAGTCTTGTATTGTCTTGTTTTGTCTTGTCTTGTCTTGTCTTGTCTTGTCTTGTCTTGTCTTGTCTTGTCTTGTCTTGTCTTGTCTTGTCTTGTCTTGTCTTGTCTTGTCTTGTCTTGTCTTGTCTTGTCTTGTCTTGTCTTGTCTTGTCTTGTCTTGTCTTGTCTTGTCTTGTCTTGTCTTGTCTTGTCTTGTCTTGTCTTGTCTTGTCTTGTCTTGTTTTGTCTTGTCTTGTCTTGTTTTGTCTTGTCTTGTTTTGTCATGTAATGTCATGTCGTGTGTTGTGTTGTTTAGTCTTGTATTGTCTTGTTTTGTCTTGTCTTGTCTTGTCTTGTCTTGTTTTGTCGTGTCTTGTCTTGTCTTGTCATGTCATGTCATGTCATGTCATGTCGTGTGTTGTGTTGTTTAGTCTTGTATTGTCTTGTTTTGTCTTGTCTTGTCTTGTCTTGTCTTGTCTTGTCTTGTCTTGTCTTGTCTTGTCTTGTCTTGTCTTGTTTTGTCTTGTCTTGTCTTGTCTTGTCTTGTCTTGTCTTGTCTTGTCTTGTCTTGTCTTGTCTTGTCTTGTCTTGTTTTGTCTTGTCTTGTCTTGTTTTGTCTTGTCTTGTTTTGTCATGTAATGTCATGTCGTGTGTTGTGTTGTTTAGTCTTGTCATGTCATGTCATGTCGTGTCTTGTGTTGCTTTGTCTTGTCTTGTCATGTCGTGTGTTGTGTTTTGTTTTGTCTTGTCTTGTCTTGTCTTGTCTTGTCTTGTCTTGTTTTGTCTTGTCTTGTCTTGTTTTGTCGTGTCTTGTCTTGTCTTGTCATGTCATGTCATGTCATGTCATGTCGTGTGTTGTGTTGTTTAGTCTTGTATTGTCTTGTTTTGTCTTGTCTTGTCTTGTCTTGTCTTGTCTTGTCTTGTCTTGTCTTGTCTTGTCTTGTCTTGTCTTGTCTTGTCTTGTCTTGTCTTGTCTTGTCTTGTCTTGTCTTGTCTTGTCTTGTCTTGTCTTGTCTTGTTTTGTCTTGTCTTGTCTTGTTTTGTCTTGTCTTGTTTTGTCATGTAATGTCATGTCGTGTGTTGTGTTGTTTTGTCTTTTCTTGTCTTCTCCTGTCTTCTCCTTGTCTTGTCTTGTCATGTCGTGTGTTGTGTTGTTTTGTCTTGTCATGTCTTATATTGTCTTGTCTTGTCTTGTGATGTCATGTCGTGTGTTGTGTTGTTTTGTATTGTCTTGCTTTGTCTTATGTCTTATCTTGTCTTGTCTTGTCTTGTCTTGTCTTGTCTTGTCTTGTCTTGTCTTGTCTTGTCTTGTCTTGTCTTGTCTTGTCTTGTCTTGTCTTGTCTTGTCTTGTCTTGTCTTGTCTTGTCTTGTCTTGTCTTGTCTTGTCTTGTCTTGTCTTGTCTTGTCTTGTCTTGTCTTGTCTTGTCTTGTCTTGTCTTGTCTTGTCTTGTCTTGTCTTGTCTTGTCTTGTCTTGTCCTGTCCTGTCTTGTCTTGTCTTGTCATATTTTGTCTTGTCTTGTCTTGTCTTGTCTTGCTTTGTCTTGCCATGTCTTATCTTGTCTTGTCTTGTCTTGTCTTGTCTTGTCTTGTCCTGTCCTGTCGTGTGTTGTTTTGTTTTGTTTTGTCTTGTCTTGTGTTGTTTTGTCGTGTCATGTCTTGTCTTGTCTTGTCTTGTCTTGTCTTGTCTTGTCTTGTCTTGTCCTGTCTTGTCTTGTCTTGTCATATTTTGTCTTGTCTTGTCTTGTCTTGTCTTGCTTTGTCTTGCCATGTCTTATCTTGTCTTGTCTTGTCTTGTCTTGTCCTGTCCTGTCGTGTGTTGTTTTGTTTTGTCTTGTCTTGTGTTGTTTTGTCGTGTCATGTCTTGTCTTGTCTTGTCCTGTCCTGTCGTGTGTTGTGTTGTTTTGTCTTGTCTTGTCTTGTCATGTCATGTCATGTCGTGTCTTGTGTTGCTTTGTCTTGTCTTGTCTTGTCTTGTCTTGTTTTGTCTTGTCTTGTCTTGTCTTGTCTTGTCATGTCGTGTGTTGTGTTGTTTTGTCTTGTCATGTCATGTCATGTCGTGTGTTGTGTTGTTTTGTCTTGTCTTGTTTTGTCTTGTCATGTCTTGTCTTGTCTTGTCTTGTCTTGTCTTGTCTTGTCTTGTCTTGTCTTGTCTTGTCTTGTCTTGTCTTGTCTTGTCTTGTCTTGTCTTGTCTTCTCTTGTCTTGTCTTGTCTTGTCTTGCCTTGTCTTGTCTTGTCTTGTCTTTCTTGTCTTGTCTTGTCTTGTCTTGTCTTGTCTTGTCTTGTCTTGTCTTGTCTTGTCTTGTCTTGTCTTGTCTTGTCTTGTCTTGTCTTGTCTTGTCTTGTCTTGTCTTGTCTTGTCTTGTCTTGTCTTGTTTTGTCTTGTCTTGTCTTGTTTTGTCTTGTCTTGTCTTGTCTTGTCTTGTCTTGTCTTGTCTTGTTTTGTCATGTAATGTCATGTCGTGTGTTGTGTTGTTTTGTCTTGTCTTGTCTTCTCCTTGTCTTGTCTTGTCATGTCGTGTGTTGTGTTGTTTTGTCTTGTCATGTCTTATATTGTCTTGTCTTGTCTTGTCTTATCTTGTCTTGTCTTGTCTTGTCTTGTCTTGTCTTGTCTTGTCTTGTCTTGTCTTGTCTTGTCTTGTCTTGTCTTGTCTTGTCTTGTCTTGTCTTGTCTTGTCTTGTCTTGTCTTGTCTTGTCTTGTCTTGTCTTGTCTTGTCTTGTCTTGTTTTGTCTTGTCTTGTCTTGTCTTGCCTTGTCTTGTCTTGCTTTTGTCTTGTCTTGTTTTGTCTTGTCTTGTCTTGTCTTGTCTTGTCTTGTTTTGTCTTGTCTTGTCTTGTCTTGTCTTGTCATGTCGTGTGTTGTGTTGTTTTGTCTTGTCATGTCATGTCATGTCGTGTGTTGTGTTGTTTTGTCTTGTCTTGTTTTGTCTTGTCATGTCTTGTCTTGTCTTGTCTTGTCTTGTCTTGTCTTGTCTTGTCTTGTCTTGTCTTGTCTTCTCTTGTCTTGTCTTGTCTTGTCTTGCCTTGTCTTGTCTTGTCTTGTCTTTCTTGTCTTGTCTTGTCTTGTCTTGTCTTGTCTTGTCATGTCATGTCATGTCATGTCATGTCGTGTGTTGTGTTGTTTAGTCTTGTCTTGTCTTGTTTTGTCTTGTCTTGTCTTGTCTTGTCTTGTCTTGTCTTGTCTTGTCTTGTCTTGTCTTGTCTTGTCTTGTCTTGTCTTGTCTTGTCTTGTCTTGTGATGTCATGTCGTGTGTTGTGTTGTTTTGTCTTGTCTTGTCTTGTCTTGCCTTGTCTTGTCTTGTCTTGTCTTTCTTGTCTTGTCTTGTCTTGTCTTGTCTTGTCTTGTCTTGTGATGTCATGTCGTGTGTTGTGTTGTTTTGTCTTGTCTTGTCTTGTCTTGTCTTGTCCTGTCATGTCTTGTCTTGTCTTGTCTTGTCTTGTCTTGTCTTGTCTTGTCTTGTCTTGTCTTGTCTTGCCTTGTCTTGTCTTGTCTTGTCTTGTCTTGTCTTGTCTTGTCTTGTCTTGTCTTGTCTTGTCTTGTCTTCTCTTGTCTTGTCTTGTCTTGTCTTGCCTTGTCTTGTCTTGTCTTGTCTTTCTTGTCTTGTCTTGTCTTGTCTTGTCTTGTCTTGTCTTGTCTTGTCTTGTTTTGTCTTGTCTTGTATTGTCTTGTTTTCTCATGTAATGTCAGGTCGTGTGTTGTGTTGTTTTGTCTTGTGTTGTTTTGTCGTATCATGTCTTGTCTTGTCTTGTCCTGTCCTGTCGTATGTTGTGTTGTTTTGTCTTCTCTTGTCATGTCATGTCATGTCGTGTCTTGTGTTGCTTTGTCTTGTCTTGTCATGTCGTGTGTTGTGTTTTGTTTTGTCTTGTCTTGTTGTGTATTGTCATGTCTTATATTGTCTTGTCTTGTCTTGTCATGTCATGTCTTGTAATGTCATGTCGTGTGTTGTGTTGTTTTGTCTTGTCATGTCTTGTCTTGTCTTGTCTTGTCTTGTCTTGTCATGTCATGTCATGTCGTGTGTTGTGTTGTTTTGTCTTGTCTTGTCTTGTCTTGTCTTGTATTGTCTTGTCTTGTCTTGTCTTGTCTTGTCTTGTCTTGTCTTTTCTTGTCTTGTCTTGTCTTGTCTTGTCTTGTCTTGTCTTGTCTTGTCTTGTCTTGTCTTGTGTTGTCTTGTCTTGTCTTGTGTTGTCTTGTCTTGTCTTGTTTTATGTTGTCTTGTCTTGTCTTGTTTTGTCATGTAATGTCATGTCGTGTGTTGTGTTGTTTTGTCTTGTCTTGTTGTGTATTGTCATGTCTTATATTGTCTTGTCTTGTCTTGTCTTGTCTTGTCTTGTCATGTCATGTCATGTCGTGTGTTGTGTTGTTTTGTCTTGTCTTGTCTTGTCTTGCCTTGCCTTGTCTTGTCTTGTCTTGTCTTGTCTTGTCTTGTCTTGTCTTGTCTTGTCTTGTCTTGTCTTGTCTTGTCTTGTCTTGTCTTGTCTTGTCTTGTTTTGTCTTGTCATGTCTTGTCTTGGCTTGTCTTGTCTTGTCTTGTCTTGTCTTGTCTTGTCTTGTCTTGTCTTGTCTTGTTTTGTCATGTAATGTCATGTCGTGTGTTGTGTTGTTTTGTCTTGTCTTGTCTTCTCCTTGTCTTGTCTTGTCATGTCGTGTGTTGTGTTGTTTTGTCTTGTCATGTCTAATATTGTCTTGTCTTGTCTTGTCTTGTCTTGTGATGTCATGTCGTGTGTTGTGTTGTTTTGTCTTGTCTTGTTTTGTCTTGTCCTGTCTTGTCTTGTCATGTCATGTCATGTGTTGTGTTGTGTTGTTTTGTCTTGTCTTGTCTTGTCTTGTCTTGCCTTATCTTGCCTTGTCTTGTCTGGTCTTGTCTTGTCTTGTCTTGTCTTGTCTTGTCTTGTCTTTTCTTGTCTTGTCTTGTCTTGTCTTGTCTTGTCTTGTCTTGTCTTGTCTTGTCTTGTCTTGTCTTGTCTTGTCTTGTGTTGTGTTGTCTTGTCTTGTCTTGTGTTGTCTTGTCTTGTCTTGTCATGTCATGTCATGTCGTGTCTTGTGTTGCTTTGTCTTGTCTTGTCGTGTGTTGTGTTGTTTTGTCTTGTCTTGTCATGTCATGTCATGTCGTGTCTTGTGTTGCTTTGTCTTGTCTTGTCTTGTCTTGTCTTGTTTTCTCATGTAATGTCATGTCGTGTGTTGTGTTGTTTTGTCTTGTCATGTCTTGTCTTGTCTTGTCTTGTCTTGTCATGTCATGTCATGTCGTGTGTTGTGTTGTTTTGTCTTGTCTTGTCTTGTATTGTCTTGTCTTGTCTTGTCTTGTCTTGTCTTGTCTTGTCTTTTCTTGTCATGTCTTGTCTTGTCTTGTCTTGTCTTGTCTTGTCTTGTCTTGTCTTGTCTTGTCTTGTCTTGTCTTGTCTTGTCCTGTCCTGTCGTGTGTTGTGTTGTTTTGTCTTGTCTTGTCCTGTCATGTCATGTCGTGTCTTGTGTTGCTTTGTCTTGTCTTGTCTTGTCTTGTCTTGTCTTGTCTTGTCTTGTCTTGTCTTTTCTTGTCTTGTCTTGTCTTGTCTTGTCTTGTCTTGTCTTGTCTTGTCTTGTCTTGTCTTGTGTTGTGTTGTCTTGTCTTGTCTTGTGTTGTCTTGTCTTGTCTTGTTTTATGTTGTCTTGTCTTGTCTTGTTTTGTCATGTAATGTCATGTCGTGTGTTGTGTTGTTTTGTCTTGTCTTGTCTTCTCCTTGTCTTGTCTTGTCATGTCGTGTGTTGTGTTGTTTTGTCTTGTCATGTCTAATATTGTCTTGTCTTGTCTTGTCTTGTCTTGTGATGTCATGTCGTGTGTTGTGTTGTTTTGTCTTGTCTTGTTTTGTCTTGTCCTGTCTTGTCTTGTCATGTCATGTCATGTGTTGTGTTGTGTTGTTTTGTCTTGTCTTGTCTTGTCTTGTCTTGCCTTATCTTGCCTTGTCTTGTCTGGTCTTGTCTTGTCTTGTCTTGTCTTGTCTTGTCTTGTCTTGTCTTGTCTTGTCTTGTCTTGTCTTGTCTTGTCTTGTCTTGTCTTGTCTTGTCTTGTCTTGTCTTGTCTTGTCTTGTCTTGTCATGTCTTGTCTTGTCTTGTCTTGTTTTGTCTTGTCTTGAATTGTCTTGTCTTGTCTTGTCTTGTCTTGTCTTGTCTTGTTTTGTTTTGTCTTGTCTTGTGTTGTTTTGTCGTGTCATGTCTTGTCTTGTCTTGTCTTGTCTTGTCTTGTCTTGTCTTGTCTTGTCTTGTCTTGTCTTGTCTTGTCTTGTCTTGTCTTGTTTTGTCTTTTCTTGTCATGTCATGTCATGTCGTGTGTTGTGTTGTTTTGTCTTGTCTTGTTTTGTCTTGTCATGTCATGTCTTGTCTTGTCTTGTCTTGTCTTGTTTTGTCTTGTCATGTCTTGTCTTGGCTTGTCTTGTCTTGTCTTGTTTTGTTTTGTCTTGTTTTGTTTTGTCTTGTCATGTCTTGTCTTGTCTTGTCTTGTCTTGTCTTGTCTTGTCTTGTCTTGTCTTGTCTTGTCTTGTCTTGTCTTGTCTTGTCTTGTCTTGTCTTGTCTTGTCTTGTGATGTCATGTCGTGTGTTGTGTTGTTTTGTCTTGTCTTGTTTTGTCTTGTCCTGTCTTGTCTTGTCATGTCATGTCATGTCGTGTGTTGTGTTGTTTTGTCTTGTCATGTCTTATATTGTCTTGTCTTGCCTTGTCTTGTCTTGTGATGTCATGTCGTGTGTTGTGTTGTTTTGTCTTGTCTTGTTTTGTCTTGTCCTGTCTTGTCTTGTCATGTCATGTCATGTCGTGTGTTGTGTTGTTTTGTCTTGTCTTGTCTTCTCCTTGTCTTGTCTTGTCATGTCGTGTGTTGTGTTGTTTTGTCTTGTCATGTCTTATATTGTCTTGTCTTGTCTTGTCTTGTCTTGTGATGTCATGTCGTGTGTTGTGTTGTTTTGTCTTGTCTTGTTTTGTCTTGTCCTGTCTTGTCTTGTCATGTCATGTCATGTCGTGTCTTGTGTTGCTTTGTCTTGTCTTGTCATGTCGTGTGTTGTGTTGTTTTGTCTTGTCTTGTTGTGTATTGTCATGTCTTATATTGTCTTGTCTTGTCTTGTCATGTCATGTCATGTCGTGTGTTGTGTTGTTTTGTCTTGTCTTGTTTTGTTTTGTCATGTCTTGTCTTGTCTTGTCTTGTCTTGTCTTGTTTTGTCTTGTCATGTCTTGTCTTGTCTTGTCTTGTCTTGTCTTGTCTTGTCTTGTCTTGTCTTGTCTTGTCTTGTCTTGTCTTGTCTTGTTTTCTCATGTAATGTCATGTCGTGTGTTGTGTTGTTTTGTCTTGTCATGTCTTATATTGTCTTGTCTTGTTTTGTCATGTAATGTCATGTCGTGTGTTGTGTTGTTTTGTCTTGTCATGTCTTATATTGTCTTGTCTTGTCTTGCCTTGTCTTGTGATGTCATGTCGTGTGTTGTGTTGTTTTGTCTTGTCATGTCTTGTCTTGTCTTGTCTTGTCTTGTCTTGTCATGTCTTGTCTTGTTTTGTCTTGTCTTGTATTGTCTTGCTTTCTCATGTAATGTCATGTCGTGTCTTGTGTTGTTTTGTCGTGTCATGTCTTGTCTTGTCTTGTCCTGTCCTGTCGTGTGTTGTGTTGTTTTGTCTTGTCTTGTCATGTCATGTCTTGTCCTGTCTTGTCTTGTATTGTCTTGTCTTGTCATGTCATGTCTTGTCTTGTCTTGTCTTGTCTTGTCTTGTCTTGTCTTGTCTTGTCTTGTCTTGTCTTGTCTTGTGTTGTCTTGTCTTGTCTTGTCTTGTCTTGTCTTGTCTTGTCTTGTCTTGTCTTGTCTTGTCTTGTCTTGTCTTGTCTTGTCTTGTCTTGTCTTGTCTTGTCTTGTCCTGTCCTGACGTGTGTTGTGTTGTTTTGTCTTGTCTTGTCTTGTCTTGTCTTGTTTTGTCTTGTCTTGTATTGTCTTGTTTTCTCATGTAATGTCATGTCGTGTGTTGTGTTGTTTTGTCTTGTGTTGTTTTGACGTATCATGTCTTGTCTTGTCTTGTCTTGTCTTGTCTTGTCTTGTCCTGTCCTGTCGTATGTTGTGTTGTTTTGTCTTGTCTTGTCATGTCATGTCATGTCGTGTCTTGTGTTGCTTTGTCTTGTCTTGTCATGTCGTGTGTTGTGTTGTTTTGTCTTGTCTTGTTGTGTATTGTCATGTCTTATATTCTCTTGTCTTGTCTTGTCATGTCATGTCAAGTCATGTCATGTCGTGTTGTGTTGTTATTCTTGTTTTGTCTTGTCTTGTCTTGTCTTGTCTTGTCTTGTCTTGTCTTGTCTTGTCTTGTCTTGTCTTGTCTTGTCTTGTCTTGTCTTGTCTTGTCTTGTCTTGTTTTGTCTTGTCTTGTCTTGTTTTGTCTTGTCTTGTCTTGTCTTGTCTTGTCTTGTTTTGTCATGTAATGTCATGTCGTGTGTTGTGTTGTTTTGTCTTGTCTTGTCTTCTCCTTGTCTTGTCTTGTCATGTCGTGTGTTGTGTTGTTTTGTCTTGTCATGTCTTATATTGTCTTGTCATGTCTTATATTGTCTTGTCTTGTCTTGTCTTGTGATGTCATGTCGTGTGTTGTGTTGTTTTGTCTTGTCTTGTCTTGTCTTGTCTTGTCTTGTCTTGTCTTGTCCTGTCATGTCTTGTCTTGTCTTGTCTTGTCTTGTCTTGTCTTGTCTTGTCTTGTCTTGTCTTGTCTTGTCTTGTCTTGTCTTGTCTTGTCTTGTCTTGTCTTGTCTTTTCTTGTCTTGTCTTGTCTTGTCTTGTCTTGTCTTGTCTTGTCTTGTCTTGTCTTGTCTTGTCTTGCCTTGTCTTGTCTTGTCTTGTCTTGTCTTGTCTTGTCTTGTCTTGTCTTGTCTTGTCTTGTCTTCTCTTGTCTTGTCTTGTCTTGTCTTGCCTTGTCTTGTCTTGTCTTGTCTTTCTTGTCTTGTCTTGTCTTGTCTTGTCTTGTCTTGTCTTGTCTTGTCTTGTCTTGTCTTGTTTTGTCTTGTCTTGTATTGTCTTGTTTTCTCATGTAATGTCAGGTCGTGTGTTGTGTTGTTTTGTCTTGTGTTGTTTTGTCGTATCATGTCTTGTCTTGTCTTGTCCTGTCCTGTCGTATGTTGTGTTGTTTTGTCTTCTCTTGTCATGTCATGTGTTGTGTTTTGTTTTGTCTTGTCTTGTTGTGTATTGTCATGTCTTATATTGTCTTGTCTTGTCTTGTCATGTCATGTCTTGTCATGTCATGTCATGTGTTGTGTTGTTTAGTCTTGTCTTGTCTTGTTTTGTCTTGTCTTGTCTTGTCTTGTCTTGTCTTGTCTTGTCTTGTCTTGTCTTGTCTTGTCTTGTCTTGTCTTGTCTTGTCTTGTCTTGTCTTGTCTTGTCTTGTCTTGTCTTGTCTTGTCTTGTTTTGTTTTGTCTTGTCTTGTCTTGTCTTGTCTTGTCTTGTCTTGTCTTGTCTTGTCTTGTCTTGTCTTGTCTTGTCTTGTCTTGTCTTGTCTTGTCTTGTCTTGTCTTGTCTTGTCTTGTCTTGTCTTGTTTTGTCTTGTCTTGTCTTGTTTTGTCTTGTCTTGTTTTGTCATGTAATGTCATGTCGTGTGTTGTGTTGTTTTGTCTTTTCTTGTCTTCTCCTGTCTTCTCCTTGTCTTGTCTTGTCATGTCGTGTGTTGTGTTGTTTTGTCTTGTCTTGTCTTCTCCTTGTCTTGTCTTGTCATGTCGTGTGTTGTGTTGTTTTGTCTTGTCATTTCTTATATTGTCTTGTCTTGTCTTGTCTTGTCTTGTCTTGTTTTGTCATGTAATGTCATGTCGTGTGTTGTGTTGTTTTGTCTTGTCTTGTCTTCTCCTTGTCTTGTCTTGTCATGTAGTGTGTTGTGTTGTTTTGTCTTGTCATGTCTTATATTGTCTTGTCTTGTCTTGTGATGTCATGTCGTGTGTTGTGTTGTTTTGTCTTGTCTTGTGTTGTCTTGTCCTGTCATGTCTTGTCTTGTCTTGTCTTGTCTTGTCTTGTTTTGTCTTGTCATGTCTTGTCTTGTCTTGTCTTGTCTTGTCTTGTCTTGTCTTGTCTTGTCTTGTCTTGTCTTGTCTTGTCTTGTCTTGTCTTGTCTTGTCTTGTCTTGTCTTGTCTTGTCTTGTTTTGTCTTGTCTTGTCTTCTCCTTGTCTTGTCTTGTCATGTCGTGTGTTGTGTTGTTTTGTCTTGTCATGTCTTATATTGTCTTGTCTTGTCTTGTGATGTCATGTCGTGTGTTGTGTTGTTTTGTCTTGTCTTGTCTTGTCTTGTCTTGTCTTGTCTTGTCTTGTCTTGTCTTGTCTTGTCTTGTCTTGTCCTGTCCTGACGTGTGTTGTGTTGTTTTGTCTTGTCTTGTCTTGTCTTGTCTTGTTTTGTCTTGTCTTGTATTGTCTTGTTTTCTCATGTAATGTCATGTCGTGTGTTGTGTTGTTTTGTCTTGTGTTGTTTTGACGTATCATGTCTTGTCTTGTCTTGTCTTGTCTTGTCTTCTCCTTGTCTTGTCTTGTCATGTCGTGTGTTGTGTTGTTTTGTCTTGTCATGTCTTATATTGTCTTGTCTTGTCTTGTGATGTCATGTCGTGTGTTGTGTTGTTTTGTCTTGTCTTGTCTTGTCTTGTCTTGTCTTGTCTTGTCTTGTCTTGTCTTGTCTTGTCTTGTCTTGTCTTGATTTGTCTTGTCTTGTCTTCTCCTTGTCTTGTCTTGTCATGTCGTGTGTTGTGTTGTTTTGTCTTGTCATGTCTTATATTGTCTTGTCTTGTCTTGTGATGTCATGTCGTGTGTTGTGTTGTTTTGTCTTGTCTTGTCTTGTCTTGTCTTGTCTTGTCTTGTCTTGTCTTGTCTTGTCTTGTCTTGTCTTGTCTTGTCTTGTCTTGTCTTGTCTTGTCTTGTCTTGTCTTGTCTTGTCTTGTCTTGTCCTGTCCTGACGTGTGTTGTGTTGTTTTGTCTTGTCTTGTTTTGTCTTGTCTTGTATTGTCTTGCTTTCTCATGTAATGTCATGTCGTGTCTTGTGTTGTTTTGTCGTGTCATGTCTTGTCTTGTCTTGTCCTGTCCTGTCGTGTGTTGTGTTGTTTTGTCTTGTCTTGTCATGTCATGTCTTGTCCTGTCTTGTCTTGCCTTGTATTGTCTTGTCTTGTCATGTCATGTCTTGTCTTGTCTTGTCTTGTCTTGTCTTGTCTTGTCTTGTCTTGTCTTGTCTTGTGTTGTCTTGTCTTGTCTTGTCTTGTCTTGTCTTGTCTTGTCTTGTCTTGTCTTGTCTTGTCTTGTCTTGTCTTGTCTTGTCTTGTCTTGTCTTGTCTTGTCTTGTCTTGTCTTGTCTTGTCTTGTCTTGTCTTGTCTTGTCTTGTCTTGTCTTGTCTTGTCTTGTCTTGTCTTGTTTTGTCTTGTCTTGTCCTGTCCTGACGTGTGTTGTGTTGTTTTGTCTTGTCTTGTCTTGTCTTGTCTTGTTTTGTCTTGTCTTGTATTGTCTTGTTTTCTCATGTAATGTCATGTCGTGTGTTGTGTTGTTTTGTCTTGTGTTGTTTTGACGTATCATGTCTTGTCTTGTCTTGTCTTGTCCTGTCCTGTCGTATGTTGTGTTGTTTTGTCTTGTCTTGTCATGTCATGTCATGTCGTGTCTTGTGTTGCTTTGTCTTGTCTTGTCATATCGTGTGTTGTGTTGTTTTGTCTTGTCTTGTTGTGTATTGTCATGTCTTATATTCTCTTGTCTTGTCTTGTCATGTCATGTCAAGTCATGTCATGTCGTGTGTTGTGTTGTTATTCTTGTTTTGTCTTGTCTTGTCTTGTCTTGTCTTGTCTTGTCTTGTCTTGTCTTGTCTTGTCTTGTCTTGTCTTGTCTTGTCTTGTCTTGTCTTGTCTTGTCTTGTCTTGTCTTGTCTTGTCTTGTCTTGTTTTGTCTTGTCTTGTCTTGTTTTGTCTTGTCTTGTCTTGTCTTGTCTTGTCTTGTCTTGTTTTGTCATGTAATGTCATGTCGTGTGTTGTGTTGTTTTGTCTTGTCTTGTCTTCTCCTTGTCTTGTCTTGTCATGTCGTGTGTTGTGTTGTTTTGTCTTGTCATGTCTTATATTGTCTTGTCTTGTCTTGTCTTGTGATGTCATGTCGTGTGTTGTGTTGTTTTGTCTTGTCTTGTCTTGTCTTGTCTTGTCCTGTCATGTCTTGTCTTGTCTTGTCTTGTCTTGTCTTGTCTTGTCTTGTCTTGTCTTGTCTTGTCTTGTCTTGTCTTGTCTTGTCTTGTCTTGTCTTGTCTTGTCTTGTCTTGTCTTGTCTTTTCTTTTCTTGTCTTGTCTTGTCTTGTCTTGTCTTGTCTTGTCTTGTCTTGTCTTGTCTTGTCTTGTCTTGCCTTGTCTTGTCTTGTCTTGTCTTGTCTTGTCTTGTCTTGTCTTGTCTTGTCTTGTCTTGTCTTCTCTTGTCTTGTCTTGTCTTGTCTTGCCTTGTCTTGTCTTGTCTTGTCTTTCTTGTCTTGTCTTGTCTTGTCTTGTCTTGTCTTGTCTTGTCTTGTCTTGTCTTGTCTTGTCTTGTCTTGTCTTGTCTTGTTTTGTCTTGTCTTGTATTGTCTTGTTTTCTCATGTAATGTCAGGTCGTGTGTTGTGTTGTTTTGTCTTGTGTTGTTTTGTCGTATCATGTCTTGTCTTGTCTTGTCCTGTCCTGTCGTATGTTGTGTTGTTTTGTCTTCTCTTGTCATGCCATGTCATGTCGTGTGTTGTGTTTTGTTTTGTCTTGTCTTGTTGTGTATTGTCATGTCTTATATTGTCTTGTCTTGTCTTGTCATGTCATGTCTTGTCTTGTCTTGTCTTGTCTTGTTTTGTCTTGTCTTGTCTTGTTTTGTCGTGTCTTGTCTTGTCTTGTCATGTCATGTCATGTCATGTCATGTCGTGTGTTGTGTTGTTTAGTCTTGTCATGTCATGTCATGTCGTGTCTTGTGTTGCTTTGTCTTGTCTTGTCATGTCGTGTGTTGTGTTTTGTTTTGTCTTGTCTTGTTGTGTATTGTCATGTCTTATATTGTCTTGTCTTGTCTTGTCATGTCATGTCTTGTCTTGTCTTGTCTTGTCTTGTCTTGTTTTGTCTTGTCTTGTCTTGTTTTGTCGTGTCTTGTCTTGTCTTGTCATGTCATGTCATGTCATGTCATGTCGTGTGTTGTGTTGTTTAGTCTTGTCATGTCATGTCATGTCGTGTCTTGTGTTGCTTTGTCTTGTCTTGTCATGTCGTGTGTTGTGTTTTGTTTTGTCTTGTCTTGTCTTGTCTTGTCTTGTCTTGTCTTGTCTTGTTTTGTCATGTCATGTCATGTCATGTCGTGTGTTGTGTTGTTTAGTCTTGTCTTGTCTTGTTTTGTCTTGTCTTGTCTTGTCTTGTCTTGTCTTGTCTTGTCTTGTCTTGTCTTGTCTTGTCTTGTCTTGTCTTGTCTTGTCTTGTCTTGTCTTGTCTTGTCTTGTCTTGTCTTGTTTTGTCTTGTCTTGTCTTGTTTTGTCTTGTCTTGTTTTGTCATGTAATGTCATGTCGTGTGTTGTGTTGTTTTGTCTTTTCTTGTCTTCTCCTGTCTTCTCTTTGTCTTGTCTTGTCATGTCGTGTGTTGTGTTGTTTTGTCTTGTCTTGTCTTCTCCTTGTCTTGTCTTGTCATGTCGTGTGTTGTGTTGTTTTGTCTTGTCATTTCTTATATTGTCTTGTCTTGTCTTGTCTTGTCTTGTCTTGTTTTGTCATGTAATGTCATGTCGTGTGTTGTGTTGTTTTGTCTTGTCTTGTCTTCTCCTTGTCTTGTCTTGTCATGTCGTGTGTTGTGTTGTTTTGTCTTGTCATGTCTTATATTGTCTTGTCTTGTCTTGTCTTGTGATGTCATGTCGTGTGTTGTGTTGTTTTGTCTTGTCTTGTCTTGTCTTGTGTTGTCTTGTCCTGTCATGTCTTGTCTTGTCTTGTCTTGTCTTGTCTTGTTTTGTCTTGTCATGTCTTGTCTTGTCTTGTCTTGTCTTGTCTTGTCTTGTCTTGTCTTGTCTTGTCTTGTCTTGTCTTGTCTTGTCTTGTCTTGTCTTGTTTTGTCTTGTCTTGTCTTCTCCTTGTCTTGTCTTGTCATGTCGTGTGTTGTGTTGTTTTGTCTTGTCATGTCTTATATTGTCTTGTCTTGTCTTGTGATGTCATGTCGTGTGTTGTGTTGTTTTGTCTTGTCTTGTCTTGTCTTGTCTTGTCTTGTCTTGTCTTGTCTTGTCTTGTCTTGTCTTGTCTTGTCTTGTCTTGTCTTGTCTTGTCTTGTCTTGTCTTGTCTTGTCCTGTCCTGACGTGTGTTGTGTTGTTTTGTCTTGTCTTGTCTTGTCTTGTTTTGTCTTGTCTTGTATTCTCTTGTTTTCTCATGTAATGTCATGTCGTGTGTTGTGTTGTTTTGTCTTGTGTTGTTTTGACGTATCATGTCTTGTCTTGTCTTGTCTTGTCTTGTCTTCTCCTTGTCTTGTCTTGTCATGTCGTGTGTTGTGTTGTTTTGTCTTGTCATGTCTTATATTGTCTTGTCTTGTCTTGTGATGTCATGTCGTGTGTTGTGTTGTTTTGTCTTGTCTTGTCTTGTCTTGTCTTGTCTTGTCTTGTCTTGTCTTGTCTTGTCTTGTCTTGTCTTGTCTTGTTTTGTCTTGTCTTGTCTTCTCCTTGTCTTGTCTTGTCATGTCGTGTGTTGTGTTGTTTTGTCTTGTCATGTCTTATATTGTCTTGTCTTGTCTTGTGATGACATGTCGTGTGTTGTGTTGTTTTGTCTTGTCTTGTCTTGTCTTGTCTTGTCTTGTCTTGTCTTGTCTTGTCTTGTCTTGTCTTGTCTTGTCTTGTCTTGTCTTGTCTTGTCTTGTCTTGTCCTGTCCTGACGTGTGTTGTGTTGTTTTGTCTTGTCTTGTCATGTCTTGTCTTGTTTTGTCTTGTCTTGTATTGTCTTGCTTTCTCATGTAATGTCATGTCGTGTCTTGTGTTGTTTTGTCGTGTCATGTCTTGTCTTGTCTTGTCCTGTCCTGTCGTGTGTTGTGTTGTTTTGTCTTGTCATGTCTTATATTGTCTTGTCTTGTCTTGTGATGTCATGTCGTGTGTTGTGTTGTTTTGTCTTGTCTTGTCTTGTCTTGTCTTGTCTTGTCTTGTCTTGTCTTGTCTTGTCTTGTCTTGTCTTGTCTTGTCTTGTCTTGTCTTGTCTTGTCTTGTCTTGTCTTGTCTTGTCTTGTCTTGTCTTGTCTTGTCTTGTCTTGTCTTGTCCTGTCCTGACGTGTGTTGTGTTGTTTTGTCTTGTCTTGTCTTGTCTTGTCTTGTTTTGTCTTGTCTTGTATTGTCTTGTTTTCTCATGTAATGTCATGTCGTGTGTTGTGTTGTTTTGTCTTGTGTTGTTTTGACGTATCATGTCTTGTCTTGTCTTGTCTTGTCTTGTCTTCTCCTTGTCTTGTCTTGTCATGTCGTGTGTTGTGTTGTTTTGTCTTGTCATGTCTTATATTGTCTTGTCTTGTCTTGTGATGTCATGTCGTGTGTTGTGTTGTTTTGTCTTGTCTTGTCTTGTCTTGTCTTGTCTTGTCTTGTCTTGTCTTGTCTTGTCTTGCCTTGTCTTGTCTTGTCTTGTCTTGTCTTGTCTTGTCTTGTCTTGTCTTGTCTTGTCCTGTCCTGACGTGTGTTGTGTTGTTTTGTCTTGTCTTGTCTTGTCTTGTCTTGTTTTGTCTTGTCTTGTATTGTCTTGTTTTCTCATGTAATGTCATGTCGTGTGTTGTGTTGTTTTGTCTTGTGTTGTTTTGACGTATCATGTCTTGTCTTGTCTTGTCTTGTCTTGTCTTCTCCTTGTCTTGTCTTGTCATGTCGTGTGTTGTGTTGTTTTGTCTTGTCATGTCTTATATTGTCTTGTCTTGTCTTGTGATGTCATGTCGTGTGTTGTGTTGTTTTGTCTTGTCTTGTCTTGTCTTGTCTTGTCTTGTCTTGTCTTGTCTTGTCTTGTCTTGTCTTGTCTTGTTTTGTCTTGTCTTGTCTTCTCCTTGTCTTGTCTTGTCATGTCGTGTGTTGTGTTGTTTTGTCTTGTCATGTCTTATATTGTCTTGTCTTGTCTTGTGATGTCATGTCGTGTGTTGTGTTGTTTTGTCTTGTCTTGTCTTGTCTTGTCTTGTCTTGTCTTGTCTTGTCTTGTCTTGTCTTGTCTTGTCTTGTCTTGTCTTGTCTTGTCTTGTCTTGTCTTGTCTTGTCCTGTCCTGACGTGTGTTGTGTTGTTTTGTCTTGTCTTGTCATGTCTTGTCTTGTTTTGTCTTGTCTTGTATTGTCTTGCTTTCTCATGTAATGTCATGTCGTGTCTTGTGTTGTTTTGTCGTGTCATGTCTTGTCTTGTCTTGTCCTGTCCTGTCGTGTGTTGTGTTGTTTTGTCTTGTCTTGTCATGTCATGTCTTGTCCTGTCTTGTCTTGTCTTGTATTGTCTTGTCTTGTCATGTCATGTCTTGTCTTGTCTTGTCTTGTCTTGTCTTGTCTTGTCTTGTCTTGTCTTGTGTTGTCTTGTCTTGTCTTGTCTTGTCTTGTCTTGTCTTGTCTTGTCTTGTCTTGTCTTGTCTTGTCTTGTCTTGTCTTGTCTTGTCTTGTCTTGTCTTGTCTTGTCTTGTCTTGTCTTGTCTTGTTTTGTCTTGTCTTGTCCTGTCCTGACGTGTGTTGTGTTGTTTTGTCTTGTCTTGTCTTGTCTTGTCTTGTTTTGTCTTGTCTTGTATTGTCTTGTTTTCTCATGTAATGTCATGTCGTGTGTTGTGTTGTTTTGTCTTGTGTTGTTTTGACGTATCATGTCTTGTCTTGTCTTGTCTTGTCCTGTCCTGTCGTATGTTGTGTTGTTTTGTCTTGTCTTGTCATGTCATGTCATGTCGTGTCTTGTGTTGCTTTGTCTTGTCTTGTCATATCGTGTGTTGTGTTGTTTTGTCTTGTCTTGTTGTGTATTGTCATGTCTTATATTCTCTTGTCTTGTCTTGTCATGTCATGTCAAGTCATGTCATGTCGTGTGTTGTGTTGTTATTCTTGTTTTGTCTTGTCTTGTCTTGTCTTGTCTTGTCTTGTCTTGTCTTGTCTTGTCTTGTCTTGTCTTGTCTTGTCTTGTCTTGTCTTGTCTTGTTTTGTCTTGTCTTGTCTTGTTTTGTCTTGTCTTGTCTTGTCTTGTCTTGTCTTGTCTTGTTTTGTCATGTAATGTCATGTCGTGTGTTGTGTTGTTTTGTCTTGTCTTGTCTTCTCCTTGTCTTGTCTTGTCATGTCGTGTGTTGTGTTGTTTTGTCTTGTCATGTCTTATATTGTCTTGTCTTGTGATGTCATGTCGTGTGTTGTGTTGTTTTGTCTTGTCTTGTCTTGTCTTGTCTTGTCTTGTCTTGTCCTGTCATGTCTTGTCTTGTCTTGTCTTGTCTTGTCTTGTCTTGTCTTGTCTTGTCTTGTCTTGTCTTGTCTTGTCTTGTCTTGTCTTGTCTTGTCTTGTCTTGTCTTGTCTTGTCTTTTCTTGTCTTGTCTTGTCTTGTCTTGTCTTGTCTTGTCTTGTCTTGTCTTGTCTTGTCTTGTCTTGTCTTGTCTTGTCTTGTCTTGTCTTGTCTTGTCTTGTCTTGTCTTGTCTTGTCTTGTCTTGTCTTGTCTTGTCTTGTCTTGTCTTGTCTTGTCTTGTCTTGTCTTGTCTTGTCTTCTCTTGTCTTGTCTTGTCTTGTCTTGCCTTGTCTTGTCTTGTCTTGTCTTGTCTTGTCTTGTCTTGTCTTGTCTTGTCTTGTCTTGTCTTGTCTTGTCTTGTCTTGTCTTGTTTTGTCTTGTCTTGTATTGTCTTGTTTTCTCATGTAATGTCAGGTCGTGTGTTGTGTTGTTTTGTCTTGTGTTGTTTTGTCGTATCATGTCTTGTCTTGTCTTGTCCTGTCCTGTCGTATGTTGTGTTGTTTTGTCTTCTCTTGTCATGTCATGTCATGTCGTGTGTTGTGTTTTGTTTTGTCTTGTCTTGTTGTGTATTGTCATGTCTTATATTGTCTTGTCTTGTCTTGTCATGTCATGTCTTGTCTTGTCTTGTCTTGTCTTGTCTTGTTTTGTCTTGTCTTGTCTTGTTTTGTCGTGTCTTGTCTTGTCTTGTCATGTCATGTCATGTCATGTCATGTCGTGTGTTGTGTTGTTTAGTCTTGTCATGTCATGTCATGTCGTGTCTTGTGTTGCTTTGTCTTGTCTTGTCATGTCGTGTGTTGTGTTTTGTTTTGTCTTGTCTTGTTGTGTATTGTCATGTCTTATATTGTCTTGTCTTGTCTTGTCATGTCATGTCTTGTCTTGTCTTGTCTTGTCTTGTCTTGTTTTGTCTTGTCTTGTCTTGTTTTGTCGTGTCTTGTCTTGTCTTGTCATGTCATGTCATGTCATGTCATGTCGTGTGTTGTGTTGTTTAGTCTTGTCATGTCATGTCATGTCGTGTCTTGTGTTGCTTTGTCTTGTCTTGTCATGTCGTGTGTTGTGTTTTGTTTTGTCTTGTCTTGTCTTGTCTTGTCTTGTCTTGTTTTGTCTTGTCTTGTCTTGTTTTGTCGTGTCTTGTCTTGTCTTGTCTTGTCTTGTCTTGTCTTGTCTTGTTTTGTCGTGTCTTGTCTTGTCTTGTCATGTCATGTCATGTCATGTCATGTCGTGTGTTGTGTTGTTTAGTCTTGTATTGTCTTGTTTTGTCTTGTCTTGTCTTGTCTTGTCTTGTCTTGTCTTGTCTTGTCTTGTCTTGTCTTGTCTTGTCTTGTCTTGTCTTGTCTTGTCTTGTCTTGTCTTGTCTTGTCTTGTCTTGTCTTGTCTTGTCTTGTCTTGTTTTGTCTTGTCTTGTCTTGTTTTGTCTTGTCTTGTTTTGTCATGTAATGTCATGTCGTGTGTTGTGTTGTTTAGTCTTGTCATGTCATGTCATGTCGTGTCTTGTCTTGTCTTGTCTTGTTTTGTCGTGTCTTGTCTTGTCTTGTCATGTCATGTCATGTCATGTCATGTCGTGTGTTGTGTTGTTTAGTCTTGTATTGTCTTGTTTTGTCTTGTCTTGTCTTGTCTTGTCTTGTCTTGTCTTGTCTTGTCTTGTCTTGTCTTGTCTTGTCTTGTCTTGTCTTGTCTTGTCTTGTCTTGTCTTGTCTTGTCTTGTCTTGTCTTGTCTTGTCTTGTCTTGTCTTGTCTTGTCTTGTCTTGTCTTGTCTTGTCTTGTCTTGTCTTGTCTTGTCTTGTCTTGTCTTGTCTTGTCTTGTTTTGTCTTGTCTTGTCTTGTTTTGTCTTGTCTTGTTTTGTCATGTAATGTCATGTCGTGTGTTGTGTTGTTTAGTCTTGTATTGTCTTGTTTTGTCTTGTCTTGTCTTGTCTTGTCTTGTTTTGTCGTGTCTTGTCTTGTCTTGTCATGTCATGTCATGTCATGTCATGTCGTGTGTTGTGTTGTTTAGTCTTGTATTGTCTTGTTTTGTCTTGTCTTGTCTTGTCTTGTCTTGTCTTGTCTTGTCTTGTCTTGTCTTGTCTTGTCTTGTCTTGTCTTGTTTTGTCTTGTCTTGTCTTGTCTTGTCTTGTCTTGTCTTGTCTTGTCTTGTCTTGTCTTGTCTTGTCTTGTCTTGTTTTGTCTTGTCTTGTCTTGTTTTGTCTTGTCTTGTTTTGTCATGTAATGTCATGTCGTGTGTTGTGTTGTTTAGTCTTGTCATGTCATGTCATGTCGTGTCTTGTGTTGCTTTGTCTTGTCTTGTCATGTCGTGTGTTGTGTTTTGTTTTGTCTTGTCTTGTCTTGTCTTGTCTTGTCTTGTCTTGTCTTGTCTTGTCTTGTCTTGTCTTGTCTTGTCTTGTCTTGTCTTGTCTTGTTTTGTCTTGTCTTGTCTTGTTTTGTCGTGTCTTGTCTTGTCTTGTCATGTCATGTCATGTCATGTCATGTCGTGTGTTGTGTTGTTTAGTCTTGTATTGTCTTGTTTTGTCTTGTCTTGTCTTGTCTTGTCTTGTCTTGTCTTGTCTTGTCTTGTCTTGTCTTGTCTTGTCTTGTCTTGTCTTGTCTTGTCTTGTCTTGTCTTGTCTTGTCTTGTCTTGTCTTGTCTTGTTTTGTCTTGTCTTGTCTTGTTTTGTCTTGTCTTGTTTTGTCATGTAATGTCATGTCGTGTGTTGTGTTGTTTTGTCTTTTCTTGTCTTCTCCTGTCTTCTCCTTGTCTTGTCTTGTCATGTCGTGTGTTGTGTTGTTTTGTCTTGTCATGTCTTATATTGTCTTGTCTTGTCTTGTGATGTCATGTCGTGTGTTGTGTTGTTTTGTATTGTCTTGCTTTGTCTTATGTCTTATCTTGTCTTGTCTTGTCTTGTCTTGTCTTGTCTTGTCTTGTCTTGTCTTGTCTTGTCTTGTCTTGTCTTGTCTTGTCTTGTCTTGTCTTGTCTTGTCTTGTCTTGTCTTGTCTTGTCTTGTCTTGTCTTGTCTTGTCTTGTCTTGTCCTGTCCTGTCTTGTCTTGTCTTGTCATATTTTGTCTTGTCTTGTCTTGTCTTGTCTTGCTTTGTCTTGCCATGTCTTATCTTGTCTTGTCTTGTCTTGTCTTGTCTTGTCTTGTCCTGTCCTGTCGTGTGTTGTTTTGTTTTGTTTTGTCTTGTCTTGTGTTGTTTTGTCGTGTCATGTCTTGTCTTGTCTTGTCTTGTCTTGTCTTGTCTTGTCTTGTCTTGTCCTGTCTTGTCTTGTCTTGTCATATTTTGTCTTGTCTTGTCTTGTCTTGTCTTGCTTTGTCTTGCCATGTCTTATCTTGTCTTGTCTTGTCTTGTCTTGTCCTGTCCTGTCGTGTGTTGTTTTGTTTTGTCTTGTCTTGTGTTGTTTTGTCGTGTCATGTCTTGTCTTGTCTTGTCCTGTCCTGTCGTGTGTTGTGTTGTTTTGTCTTGTCTTGTCTTGTCATGTCATGTCATGTCGTGTCTTGTGTTGCTTTGTCTTGTCTTGTCTTGTCTTGTCTTGTTTTGTCTTGTCTTGTCTTGTCTTGTCTTGTCATGTCGTGTGTTGTGTTGTTTTGTCTTGTCATGTCATGTCATGTCGTGTGTTGTGTTGTTTTGTCTTGTCTTGTTTTGTCTTGTCATGTCTTGTCTTGTCTTGTCTTGTCTTGTCTTGTCTTGTCTTGTCTTGTCTTGTCTTGTCTTGTCTTGTCTTGTCTTGTCTTGTCTTGTCTTGTCTTGTCTTCTCTTGTCTTGTCTTGTCTTGTCTTGCCTTGTCTTGTCTTGTCTTGTCTTTCTTGTCTTGTCTTGTCTTGTCTTGTCTTGTCTTGTCTTGTCTTGTCTTGTCTTGTCTTGTCTTGTCTTGTCTTGTCTTGTCTTGTCTTGTCTTGTCTTGTCTTGTCTTGTCTTGTTTTGTCTTGTCTTGTCTTGTTTTGTCTTGTCTTGTCTTGTCTTGTCTTGTCTTGTCTTGTCTTGTCTTGTTTTGTCATGTAATGTCATGTCGTGTGTTGTGTTGTTTTGTCTTGTCTTGTCTTCTCCTTGTCTTGTCTTGTCATGTCGTGTGTTGTGTTGTTTTGTCTTGTCATGTCTTATATTGTCTTGTCTTGTCTTGTCTTATCTTGTCTTGTCTTGTCTTGTCTTGTCTTGTCTTGTCTTGTCTTGTCTTGTCTTGTCTTGTCTTGTCTTGTCTTGTCTTGTCTTGTCTTGTCTTGTCTTGTCTTGTCTTGTCTTGTCTTGTCTTGTCTTGTCTTGTCTTGTCTTGTTTTGTCTTGTCTTGTCTTGTCTTGCCTTGTCTTGTCTTGCTTTTGTCTTGTCTTGTTTTGTCTTGTCTTGTCTTGTCTTGTCTTGTTTTGTCTTGTCTTGTCTTGTCTTGTCTTGTCATGTCGTGTGTTGTGTTGTTTTGTCTTGTCATGTCATGTCATGTCGTGTGTTGTGTTGTTTTGTCTTGTCTTGTTTTGTCTTGTCATGTCTTGTCTTGTCTTGTCTTGTCTTGTCTTGTCTTCTCTTGTCTTGTCTTGTCTTGTCTTGCCTTGTCTTGTCTTGTCTTGTCTTTCTTGTCTTGTCTTGTCTTGTCTTGTCTTGTCTTGTCATGTCATGTCATGTCATGTCATGTCGTGTGTTGTGTTGTTTAGTCTTGTCTTGTCTTGTTTTGTCTTGTCTTGTCTTGTCTTGTCTTGTCTTGTCTTGTCTTGTCTTGTCTTGTCTTGTCTTGTCTTGTCTTGTCTTGTCTTGTGATGTCATGTCGTGTGTTGTGTTGTTTTGTCTTGTCTTGTCTTGTCTTGCCTTGTCTTGTCTTGTCTTGTCTTTCTTGTCTTGTCTTGTCTTGTCTTGTCTTGTCTTGTCTTGTGATGTCATGTCGTGTGTTGTGTTGTTTTGTCTTGTCTTGTCTTGTCTTGTCTTGTCTTGTCTTGTCCTGTCATGTCTTGTCTTGTCTTGTCTTGTCTTGTCTTGTCTTGTCTTGTCTTGTCTTGTCTTGTCTTGCCTTGTCTTGTCTTGTCTTGTCTTGTCTTGTCTTGTCTTGTCTTGTCTTGTCTTGTCTTGTCTTCTCTTGTCTTGTCTTGTCTTGTCTTGCCTTGTCTTGTCTTGTCTTGTCTTTCTTGTCTTGTCTTGTCTTGTCTTGTCTTGTCTTGTCTTGTCTTGTCTTGTCTTGTCTTGTTTTGTCTTGTCTTGTATTGTCTTGTTTTCTCATGTAATGTCAGGTCGTGTGTTGTGTTGTTTTGTCTTGTGTTGTTTTGTCGTATCATGTCTTGTCTTGTCTTGTCCTGTCCTGTCGTATGTTGTGTTGTTTTGTCTTCTCTTGTCATGTCATGTCATGTCGTGTCTTGTGTTGCTTTGTCTTGTCTTGTCATGTCGTGTGTTGTGTTTTGTTTTGTCTTGTCTTGTTGTGTATTGTCATGTCTTATATTGTCTTGTCTTGTCTTGTCTTGTCTTGTCTTGTCTTGTCTTGTCTTGTCTTGTCTTGTCTTGTCTTGTCTTGTCTTGTCTTGTCTTGTCTTGTCTTGTCTTGTTTTGTCTTGTCTTGTCTTGTTTTGTCGTGTCTTGTCTTGTCTTGTCATGTCATGTCATGTCATGTCATGTCGTGTGTTGTGTTGTTTAGTCTTGTCTTGTCTTGTTTTGTCTTGTCTTGTCTTGTCTTGTCCTGTCTTGTCTTGTCTTGTCTTGTCTTGTCTTGTCTTGTCTTGTCTTGTTTTGTCTTGTCTTGTCTTGTTTTGTCTTGTCTTGTTTTGTCATGTAATGTCATGTCGTGTGTTGTGTTGTTTTGTCTTTTCTTGTCTTCTCCTGTCTTCTCCTTGTCTTGTCTTGTCATGTCGTGTGTTGTGTTGTTTTGTCTTGTCTTGTCTTCTCCTTGTCTTGTCTTGTCATGTCGTGTGTTGTGTTGTTTTGTCTTGTCATTTCTTATATTCTCTTGTCTTGTCTTGTCTTGTCTTGTCTTGTTTTGTCATGTAATGTCATGTCGTGTGTTGTGTTGTTTTGTCTTGTCTTGTCTTCTCCTTGTCTTGTCTTGTCATGTCGTGTGTTGTGTTGTTTTGTCTTGTCATGTCTTATATTGTCTTGTCTTGTCTTGTCTTGTGATGTCATGTCGTGTGTTGTGTTGTTTTGTCTTGTCTTGTCTTGTCTTGTGTTGTCTTGTCCTGTCATGTCTTGTCTTGTCTTGTCTTGTCTTGTCTTGTTTTGTCTTGTCATGTCTTGTCTTGTCTTGTCTTGTCTTGTCTTGTCTTGTCTTGTCTTGTCTTGTCTTGTCTTGTCTTGTCTTGTCTTGTCTTGTCTTGTCTTGTTTTGTCTTGTCTTGTCTTCTCCTTGCCTTGTCTTGTCATGTCGTGTGTTGTGTTGTTTTGTCTTGTCATGTCTTATATTGTCTTGTCTTGCCTTGTGATGTCATGTCGTGTGTTGTGTTGTTTTGTCTTGTCTTGTCTTGTCTTGTCTTGTCTTGTCTTGTCTTGTCTTGTCTTGTCTTGTCTTATCTTGTCTTGTCTTGTCTTGTCTTGTCTTGTCTTGTCTTGTCTTGTCTTGTCTTGTCTTGTCTTGTCTTGTCTTGTCTTGTCTTGTCCTGTCCTGACGTGTGTTGTGTTGTTTTGTCTTGTCTTGTCTTGTCTTGTCTTGTTTTGTCTTGTCTTGTATTGTCTTGTTTTCTCATGTAATGTCATGTCGTGTGTTGTGTTGTTTTGTCTTGTGTTGTTTTGACGTATTATGTCTTGTCTTGTCTTGTCTTGTCTTGTCTTGTCTTGTCTTCTCCTTGTCTTGTCTTGTCATGTCGTGTGTTGTGTTGTTTTGTCTTGTCATGTCTTATATTGTCTTGTCTTGTCTTGTGATGTCATGTCGTGTGTTGTGTTGTTTTGTCTTGTCTTGTCTTGTCTTGTCTTGTCTTGTCTTGTCTTGTCTTGTCTTGTCTTGTCTTGTCTTGTCTTGTCTTGTCTTGTCTTGTCCTGTCCTGACGTGTGTTGTGTTGTTTTGTCTTGTCTTGTCATGTCTTGTCTTGTTTTGTCTTGTCTTGTATTGTCTTGCTTTCTCATGTAATGTCATGTCGTGTCTTGTGTTGTTTTGTCGTGTCATGTCTTGTCTTGTCTTGTCCTGTCCTGTCGTGTGTTGTTTTGTCTTGTCTTGTCATGTCATGTCTTGTCCTGTCTTGTCTTGTCTTGTATTGTCTTGTCTTGTCATGTCATGTCTTGTCTTGTCTTGTCTTGTGATGTCATGTCGTGTGTTGTGTTGTTTTGTATTGTCTTGCTTTGTCTTATCATGTCTTATCTTGTCTTGTCTTGTCTTGTTTTGTCTTGTCTTGTCTTGTCTTGTCTTGTCATGTCGTGTGTTGTGTTGTTTTGTCTTGTCATGTCTTATATTGTCTTGTCTTGTCTTGTGATGTCATGTCGTGTGTTGTGTTGTTTTGTATTGTCTTGCTTTGTCTTATCATGTCTTATCTTGTCTTGTCTTGTCTTGTCTTGTCTTGTCTTGTCTTGTCTTGTCTTGTCTTGTCTTGTCTTGTCTTGTCTTGTCTTGTCTTGTCTTGTCTTGTCTTGTCTTGTCTTGTCTTGTCTTGTCTTGTCTTGTCTTGTCTTGTCTTGTCTTGTCTTGTCTTGTCCTGTCCTGTCTTGTCTTGTCTTGTCATATTTTGTCTTGTCTTGTCTTGTCTTGTCTTGCTTTGTCTTGCCATGTCTTATCTTGTCTTGTCTTGTCTTGTCTTGTCTTGTCCTGTCCTGTCGTGTGTTGTTTTGTTTTGTTTTGTCTTGTCTTGTGTTGTTTTGTCGTGTCATGTCTTGTCTTGTCTTGTCTTGTCTTGTCTTGTCTTGTCTTGTCTTGTCCTGTCTTGTCTTGTCTTGTCATATTTTGTCTTGTCTTGTCTTGTCTTGTCTTGCTTTGTCTTGCCATGTCTTATCTTGTCTTGTCTTGTCTTGTCTTGTCCTGTCCTGTCGTGTGTTGTTTTGTTTTGTCTTGTCTTGTGTTGTTTTGTCGTGTCATGTCTTGTCTTGTCTTGTCCTGTCCTGTCGTGTGTTGTGTTGTTTTGTCTTGTCTTGTCTTGTCTTGTCATGTCATGTCATGTCGTGTCTTGTGTTGCTTTGTCTTGTCTTGTCTTGTCTTGTCTTGTTTTGTCTTGTCTTGTCTTGTCTTGTCTTGTCATGTCGTTTGTTGTGTTGTTTTGTCTTGTCATGTCATGTCATGTCGTGTGTTGTGTTGTTTTGTCTTGTCTTGTTTTGTCTTGTCATGTCTTGTCTTGTCTTGTCTTGTCTTGTCTTGTCTTGTCTTGTCTTGTCTTGTCTTGTCTTGTCTTGTCTTGTCATGTCTTGTCTTGTCTTGTCTTGTATTGTCTTGTCTTGTTTTGTCTTGTCTTGTCTGGTCTTGTCTTGTCTTGTCTTGTCTTGTCATGTCATGTCATGTCATATCGTGTGTTGTGTTTTTTTGTCTTGTCTTGTGTTGTTTTGTCGTGTCATGTCTTGTCTTGTCTTGTCTTGTCCTGTCCTGTCTTGTCTTGTCTTGTCCTGTCCTGTCTTGTCTTGTCTTGTCATATTTTGTCGTGTCATGTCTTATCTTGTCGTGTCTTGTCTTGTCTTGTCTTGTCTTGTCTTGTCTTGTCTTGTCTTGTCTTGTCTTGTCTTGTCTTGTCTTGTCTTGTCTTGTCTTGTCTTGTCTTGTCTTGTCTTGTCTTGTTTTGTCTTGTCTTGTCTTCTCCTTGTCTTGTCTTGTCATGTCGTGTGTTGTGTTGTTTTGTCTTGTCATGTCTTATATTGTCTTGTCTTGTCTTGTGATGTCATGTCGTGTGTTGTGTTGTTTTGTCTTGTCTTGTCTTGTCTTGTCTTGTCTTGTCTTGTCTTGTCTTGTCTTGTCTTGTCTTGTCTTGTCTTGTCTTGTCTTGTCTTGTCTTGTCTTGTCTTGTCTTGTCTTGTCTTGTCTTGTTTTGTCTTGTCTTGTATTGTCTTGTTTTCTCATGTAATGTCATGTCGTGTGTTGTGTTGTTTTGTCTTGTCATGTCTTATATTGTCTTGTCTTGTCTTGTCTTGTGATGTCATGTCGTGTGTTGTGTTGTTTTGTCTTGTCTTGTCTTGTCTTGTCTTGTCTTGTCTTGTCCTGTCCTGTCCTGTCCTGTCCTGTCTTGTCTTGTCTTGTCTTGTCTTGTCTTGTCTCGTCTTGTCTTGTCTTCTCCTGTCCTGACGTGTGTTGTGTTGTTTTGTCTTGTCTTGTTTTGTCTTGTCTTGCTTTGTCTTGTCATGTCTTATCTTGTCTTGTCTTGTCTTGTCTTGTCCTGTCCTGTCGTGTGTTGTGTTGTTTTGTCTTGTCTTGTCTTGTCTTGTCATGTCGTGTGTTGTGTTGTTTTGTCTTGTCATGTCTTGTCTTGTCATGTCCTGTCGTGTGTTGTGTTGCTTTGTCTTGTCTTGTCTTGTCTTGTCTTGTCATGTCGTGTGTTGTGTTGTTTTGTCTTGTCTTGTGTTGTTTTGTCGTGTCATGTCTTGTCTTGTCTTGTCCTGTCGTGTGTTGTGTTGTTTTGTCATGTCTTGTCGTATCTTGTGTTGCTTTGTCTTGTCTTGTCATGTCGTGTGTTGTGTTGTTTTGTCTTGTCATGTCTTGTCTTGTCATGTCATGTCATGTCGTGTGTTGTGTTGTTTTGTCTTGTCTTGTTTTGTCTTGTCATGTCTTGTCTTGTCTTGACTTGTCTTGTCTTGTCATGTCTTGTCTTGTCTTGTCTTGTCTTGTCATGTCTTGTCTTGTCTTGTATTGTCTTTTCTTGTTTTGTTTTGTTTTGTTTTGTCTTTTCTTGTCTTGTCTTGTCTTGTCTTGTCATGTCATGCCATGTCATACGTGTGTTGTGTTGTTTTGTCTTGTCTTATTTTGTCTTGTCATGTCTTATCTTGTCTTGTCTTATCTTGTCTTCTATTGTCTTGTCTTTTCTTGTCTTGTCTTGTCTTGTCTTGTCGTGTCTTGTCTTGTCTTGTCTTGTCTTGTCTTGTCTTGTCCTGTCCTGTCCTGTCTTGTCTTGTCTTGTCTTGTCATGTCGTGTGTTGTGTTGTTTTGTCTTGTCTTGTTGTGTATTGTCATGTCTTATATTGTCTTGTCTTGTCTTGTCATGTCATGTCATGTCGTGTGTTGTGTTGTGTTGTCTTGTTTTGTCTTGTCATGTCATGTCATGTCTTGTCTTGTCTTGTCTTGTCTTGTTTTGTCTGGTCATGTCTTGTCTTGTCTTGTCTTGTTTTTTCTTGTCATGTCTTGTCTTGACTTGTCTTGTCTTGTCTTGTCTTGTCTTGTCTTGTCTTGTCATGTAATGTCATGTCGTGTGTTGTGTTGTTTTGTCTTGTCTTGTCTTCTCCTTGTCTTGTCTTGTCATGTCGTGTGTTGTGTTGTTTTGTCTTGTCTTGTCTTATATTGTCTTGTCTTGTCTTGTGATGTCATGTCGTGTGTTGTGTTGTTTTGTCTTGTCTTGTTTTGTCTTGTCCTGTCTTGGCTTGTCATGTCATGTCATGTGTTGTGTTGTGTTGTTTTGTCTTGTCTTGTCTTGTCTTGTCTTGTCTTGTCTTGTCTTGTCTTGTCTTGTCTTGTCTTGTCTTGCCTTATCTTGCCTTGTCTGGTCTTGTCTTGTCTTGTCTTGTCTTGTCATGTCTTGTCTTGTCTTGTTTTGTCTTGTCTTGTATTGTCTTGTTTTCTCATGTAATGTCATGTCGTGTGTTGTGTTGTTTTGTCTTGTCTTGTGTTGTTTTGTCGTGTCATGTCTTGTCTTGTCTTGTCCTGTCCTGTCGTGTGTTGTGTTGTTTTGTCTTGTCTTGTCATGTCATGTCATGTCGTGTCTTGTGTTGCTTTGTCTTGTCTTGTCTTGTCATGTCGTGTGTTGTGTTGTTTCGTCTTGTCTTGTTGTGTATTGTCATGTCTTTTATTTTCTTGTCTTGTCTTGTCTTGTCATGTCATGTAATGTCATGTCGTGTGTTGTGTTGTTTTGTCTTGTCTTGTGTTCTCCTTGTCTTGTCTAGTCTTGTCTTGTCTTGTCTTGTCTTGTCTTGTCTTGTCTTGTCATGTCGTGTGTTGTGTTGTTTTGTCTTGTCTTGTTGTGTATTGTCATGTCTTTTATTGTCTTGTCTTGTCTTGGTTTGTCATGTAATGTCATGTCGTGTGTTGTGTTGTTTTGTCTTGTCTTGTCTTCTCCTTGTCTTGTCTAGTCTTGTCTTGTCTCTTCTTGTCTTGTCTTGTGTTGCTTTGTCTTGTCTTGTCATGTCGTGTGTTGTGTTGTTTTGTCTTGTCTTGTTGTGTATTGTCATGTCTTTTATTGTCTTGTATTGTCTTGTCATGTCATGTAATGTCATGTCGTGTATTATGTTGTTTTGTCTTGTCCTGTCTTCTCCTTGTCTTGTCTTGTCATGTCGTGTGTTGTGTTGTTTTGTCTTGTCTTGTCTTATATTGTCTTGTCTTGTCTTGTGATGTCATGTCATGTCGTGTCTTGTGTTGCTTTGTCTTGTCTTGTCATGTCTTATATTGTCTTGTCTTGTCTTGTCTTGTGATGTCATGTCGTGTGTTGTGTTGTTTTGTCTTGTATTGTCTTGTCTTGTCTAGTCTTGTTTTGTCTTGTCTTGTCTTGTCTTGTCTTGTCTTGTCTTGTCTTGTCTTGTCTTGTCTTGTCATGTCATGTCATGTCATACGTTTGTTGTGTTGTTTTGTCTTGTCTTATTTTGTCTTGTCATGTCTTATCTTGTCTCGTCTTGTCTTGTCTTGTATTGTCTTGTCTTTTCTTGTCTTGTCTTGTCTTGTCGTGTCTTGTCTTGTCTTGTCTTGTCTTGTCTTGTCTTGTCCTGTCCTGTCCTGTCCTGTCCTGTCCTGTCTTGTCTTGTCTTGTCATGTCATGTCATGTCATACGTGTGTTGTGTTGTTTTGTCTTGTCTTGTATTGTCTTTTCTTTTCTTGTCTTGTCTTGTCTTGTCTTGTCGTGTCTTGTCTTGTCTTGTCTTGTCTTGTCTTGTCTTGTCTTGTCTTGTGATGTCATGTCGTGTGTTGTGTTGTTTTGTCTTGTCTTGTTTTGTCTTGTCTTGCTTTGTCTTGTCATGTCTTATCTTGTCTTGTCTTGTCTTGTCCTGTCCTGTCGTGTGTTGTGTTGTTTTGTCTTGTCTTATGTTGTTTTGTCGTGTCATGTCTTGTCTTGTCTTGTCCTGTCCTGTCGTGTGTTGTGTTGTTTTGTCTTGTCTTGTCTTGTCATGTCATGTTATGTCGTGTCTTGTGTTGCTTTGTCTTGTCTTGTCTTGTCTTGTCTTGTCTTGTCATGTCGTGTGTTGTGTTGTTTTGTCTTGTCTTGTATTGTCTTGTCTTGTCTTGTTTTGTCTTGTCTTGTCTTGTCTTGTCATGTCGTGTGTTGTGTTGTTTTGTCTTGTCATGTCTTATATTGTCTTGTCTTGTCTTGTCTTGTGATGTCATGTCGTGTGTTGTGTTGTTTTGTCTTGTATTGTCTTGTCTTGTCTAGTCTTGTTTTGTCTTGTCTTGTCTTGTCTTGTCTTGTCTTGTCTTGTCTTGTCTTGTCTTGTCTTGTCATGTCATGTCATACGTGTGTTGTGTTGTTTTGTCTTGTCATGTCTTATCTTGTCTTGTCTTATCTTGTCTTCTATTGTCTTGTCTTTTCTTGTCTTGTCTTGTCTTGTCGTGTCTTGTCTTGTCTTGTCATGTCTTGTCTTGTCTTGTATTGTCTTGTCTTGTTTTGTTTTGTTTTGTCTTGTCTTGTCTTGTCTTGTCATGTCATGCCATGTCATACGTGTGTTGTGTTGTTTTGTCTTGTCATGTCTTATCTTGTCTTGTCTTATCTTGTCTTCTATTGTCTTGTCTTTTCTTGTCTTGTCTTGTCTTGTCGTGTCTTGTCTTGTCTTGTCATGTCTTGTCATGTCTTGTCTTGTCTTGTATTGTCTTGTCTTGTTTTGTTTTTTTTTGTCTTGTCTTGTCTTGTATTGTCTTGTCTTGTTTTGTTTTGTTTTGTCTTTTCTTGTCTTGTCTTGTCTTGTCGTGTCGTGTCTTGTCTTGTCTTGTCTTGTCTTGTCTTGTCCAGTCCTGTCCTGTCTTGTCTTGTCTTGGCATGTCATGTCATGTCATGTCGTGTGTTGTGTTGTCTTGTCTTGTTTTGTCATGTCTTATCTTGTCTTGTCATGTCATGTCTTGTCTTGTCTTGTCTTGTCTTGTCTTGTCATGTCGTGTGTTGTCTTGTCTTGTCTTGTGATGTCGTGTGTTGTGTTGTTTTGTCTTGTCTTGTCTTATATTGTCTTGTCTTGTCTTGTGATGTCATGTCATGTCGTGTCTTGTCATGTCTTGTCTTGTCTTGTCATGTCGTGTTTTGTGTTGTTTTGTCTTGTCATGTCTTATATTGTCTTGTCTTGTCTTGTCTTGTGATGTCATGTCGTGTGTTGTGTTGTTTTGTCTTGTATTGTCTTGTCTTGTCTAGTCTTGTTTTGTTTTGTCTTGTCTTGTCTTGTCTTGTCTTGTCTTGTCATGTCATGTCATGTCATACGTGTGTTGTGTTGTTTTGTCTTGTCTTATTTTGTCTTGTCATGTCTTATCTTGTCTCGTCTTGTCTGTCCTGTCCTGTCTTGTCTTGTCATGTCATGTCATGTCATGTCATGTCGTGTGTTGTGTTGTGTTGTTTTGTCTTGTCTTGTCTTGTCTTGTCCTGTCCTGTCCTGTCTTGTCTTGTCTTGTCTTGTCTTGTCTTGTCTCGTCTTGTCTTGTCTTGTCTTCTCCTGTCCTGACGTGTGTTGTGTTGTTTTGTCTTGTCTTGTTTTGTCTTGTCTTGCTTTGTCTTGTCATGTCTTATCTTGTCTTGTCTTGTCTTGTCCTGTCCTGTCGTGTGTTGTGTTGTTTTGTCGTGTCATGTCTTGTCTTGTCTTGTCCTGTCCTGTCGTGTGTTGTGTTGTTTTGTCTTGTCTTGTCTTGTCATGTCATGTCATGTCGTGTCTTGTGTTGCTTTGTCTTGTCTTGTCTTGTCTTGTCTTGTCTTGTCTTGTCTTGTCTTGTCTTGTCATGTCGTGTGTTGTGTTGTTTTGTCTTGTCTTGTATTGTCTTGTCTTGTCTTGTTTTGTCTTGTCTTGTCTTGTCTTGTCTTGTCATGTCATGCCATGTCATACGTGTGTTGTGTTGTTTTGTCTTGTCTTATTTTGTCTTGGTATGTCTTATCTTGTCTTGTCTTGTCTTGTCTTGTCTTGTCATGTCGTGTCTTGTGTTGTTTTGTCTTGTCTTGTATTGTCTTGTCTTGTCTTGTTTTGTCTTGTCTTGTCTTGTCTTGTCATGTCATGCCATGTCATACGTGTGTTGTGTTGTTTTGTCTTGTCTTGTCTTGTCTTGTCCTGTCCTATCGTGTGTTGTGTTGTTTTGTCTTGTCTTGTCTTGTCCTGTCCTGTCCTGTCTTGTCTTGTCTTGTCATGTCATGTCATGTCATGTCATGTCGTGTGTTGTGTTGTCTTGTTTTGTCATGTCTTATCTTGTCTTGTCTTGTCATGTCATGTCATGTGTTGTGTTGTGTTGTTTTGTCTTGTCTTGTCTTGTCATGTCTTGTCTTGTCTTGTGTTGTGATGTCATGTCGTGTGTTGTGTTGTTTTGTCTTGTCTTGTCTTGTCTTGTCTTGTCTTGTCTTGTCTTGTCTTGTCTTGTCTTGTCTTGTCTTGTCTTGTCTTGTCTTGTCTTGTCTTGTCTTGTCTTGTCTTATCTTGTCTTGTCTTGTCTTGTCTTTTCTTGTCTTGTCGTGTCTTGTCTTGTCTTGTGTTGTGATGTCATGTCGTGTGTTGTGTTGTTTTGTCTTGTCTTGTCTTGTCTTGTCTTGTCTTGTCTTGTCTTGACTTGTCTTGTCTTGTCTTGTCTTGTCTTGTCTTGTCTTGACTTGTCTTGTCTTGTCTTGTCTTGTCTTGTCTTGTCTTGTCTTGTCTTGTCTTGTCTTGTCTTGTCTTGTCTTGTCTTGTCTTGTCTTGTTTTGTCATGTCTTATCTTGTCTTGTCTTGTCTTGTCTTGTCTTGTCTTGTCTTGTCTTGTCTTGACTTGTCTTGTCTTGTCTTGTCTTGTCTTGTCTTGTCTTGTCTTGTCTTGTCTTGCCTTGTCTTGTCATGTCATGTCATGTCGTGTATTGTGTTGTTTTGTCTTGTCTTGTCTTGTCATGTCATGTCATGTGTTGTAAACGTTCTGGTTGATATCCTCATCCTAAAATTAAAAATAAAGTAGGAATTAAACTACTTTCAAAAAATAAATAAAATATAAATAAATTTATACTTCTAAAAGTCAAAACTAAAAAAATCAATAAAATTAATACATTAAACAAAAATAATCTTTTATAATTATTATATTTATTAACAGACTCACTAGCTGTCAACATTAATGTACAAATTCAAAAACTTAATAAAATTAATCCATAAGAAATTACATCAAATCCTAAAAAATAAGAAATATTTACAAAATAATTAGTACAATAATTTAATATAATGAAAATAAAAGTAACAACAAATAATAAATTTTGTACCATTCAAAACAACCCATTAATAAAACAAATAGGACTAATAAAAAGTATTATAAAAATTAATTTTAACATTGTAAAATATTAAATGATTGAAAATAATCATTTCCATGAGTACGAATTATAGAAACTAAAATAGAAAGGCCTAAAGCACCTTCACACACTCTAAAGGTCAGAAATATTATACTAAAAAATCTTCTATAATCTATCAAATTTAAAAAAATAAATAAAAGAAAAAATAAATTTAGTACAATATACTCTAAACTCAAAAGTATTGATAATAAATGCTTACGATTAGAGACAAAAACAAAAATCCCTATTAAAAACAAAAAACAAGGTAGCCCTCAATATAAACTTATTAACATTAGTTTTAATAGTTTAATAAAAACATTGGTCTTGTAAACCAAAAATAAGATTAAGTCTTTTAAAACTTCAAGAGAAAAGAAATTACTTTATCATTAATCCCCAAAATTAATATTTTAATTAAACTACCTCCTGATATTATACAACTATTTTTATACACATCTACATTAATTTCAAGACTTATTTTTATTCAAATAAACCATCCTTTAGCTATAGGGTTAATATTATTAATCCAAACTTTACAAATTTGTTTATTAACAGGATTAATAGCAAAAAGATTTTGATTTTCTTATATTCTATTTCTAATCTTCCTGGGAGGAATACTAGTTTTATTTATTTATGTAACCTCTCTAGCTTCAAACGAAATATTTTCTTTATCTATAAAATTAACTACTATTTGTGTAATAGCTACAGCAACTCTTATACTAATCTCCGTATTTATAGATAAATCATCAACAACATGCTTTATACAAAATCTAGAAATACAACCGTTTAACCAAATAAAAAGTATTAAATCTACATAAACTATATAACTTCCCCACAAATATAATCACCATTCTATTAATAAACTACCTTTTAGTTACTTTAATTGCTGTAGTAAAAATTACTAAATTATTTTATGGTCCTCTTCGGCCAATAAACTAATGAACAAACCTTTACGAACCCAACACCCCTTATTTAAAATTGCAAATAATGCTTTAGTGGATCTACCAGCTCCTGTAAATATTTCAGCTTGATGAAATTTCGGCTCCCTACTAGGATTATGTTTAATTATTCAAATTATAACAGGATTATTCTTAGCTATACATTATACAGCTGATATTAATTTAGCTTTCAATAGAGTAAACCACATTTGTCGTGATGTAAATTATGGTTGATTATTACGAACCCTTCATGCTAATGGAGCATCATTTTTCTTTATTTGTATCTACCTACACGTTGGACGAGGTATTTATTACGGATCCTATTTATTCACACCTACTTGATTAGTAGGAGTACTAATTCTATTTTTAGTAATAGCAACAGCCTTTATAGGATATGTCTTACCTTGAGGACAAATATCATTCTGAGGGGCCACAGTTATTACTAACCTTTTATCAGCTATTCCATACTTAGGTATTGATTTAGTACAATGAGTATGGGGAGGATTCGCTGTTGACAACGCAACCCTTACTCGATTCTTCACCTTTCATTTTATTTTACCATTTATCGTACTAGCAATAACTTTAATTCATTTATTATTCTTACATCAAACAGGATCTAATAATCCAATTGGATTAAATTCTAATATTGATAAAATCCCCTTCCACCCATATTTCTCATTCAAGGATATCGTAGGATTCATCGTAATAATTGCAGCCCTTCTTCTTCTTACATTAATCAACCCTTACTTACTTGGAGACCCAGATAATTTCATCCCAGCAAATCCTTTAGTAACTCCAGTCCACATTCAACCCGAATGATACTTCCTTTTCGCTTATGCAATCTTACGTTCTATTCCTAACAAGCTTGGAGGAGTAATTGCATTAGTCTTATCAATTGCTATTTTAGCTATTTTGCCTTTTTATCATTTAAGAAAATTTCGGGGAATCCAATTCTATCCTATTAATAAAATCTTATTTTGATCTATAGTAGTGACAGTTATCCTATTAACATGAATTGGTGCTCGTCCAGTAGAAGATCCGTACGTCCTAGTAGGGCAAATTTTAACTATTATCTACTTCCTTTATTATATTATTAACCCACTAGTTAATAAATGATGAGATAATCTAATCAACTAGTTAATGAGCTTGAATAAGCATATGTTTTGAAAACATAAGATAGAAATCAAATTTTCTATTGACTTTACTAATTTTTATTAACCACATGTAACAAATTAATAATAGTTTAAATCCAATAATAAATAATAAAAAATTTAATGAAAAAGGTAAAAAACTCTTTCAAGCCAAATATATTAATTTATCATACCGAAACCGAGGTAAAGTACCACGAGCTCAAATAAATAAAAAAGAAATAAATGTTAACTTAACATAAAATATAATATTAAATAAATCACACCCTAAAAAAATTACACAAAACAATATTCTTATAAACAAAATACTAGCATATTCAGCCATAAAAATCAAAGCAAATCCCCCTCTTCTATATTCAATATTAAACCCAGATACTAATTCAGATTCTCCTTCAGCAAAATCAAAAGGAGTCCGATTAGTTTCTGCTAGACAAATACAAAACCAAACTAATCTAATAGGAAATAAAATAACCAAAAATCAAATTCTTTTTTGATAATAAAAAAAATCTAAAATATTATACCCCCCAATTAAAAAAACAAAAGACAATAAAACCAATGCTATACTAACTTCATAAGAAATTGTTTGAGCAACAGCCCGAAGTCCCCCTAATAAAGCATAGTTAGAATTAGAAGATCACCCAGCCACCATAACAGTATAAACACCTAAACTAGTACAACATAAAAAAAACAATAATCCTAAATTAAAAGAAAATACCTTTACAAATAAAGGAATACACAACCAAGCTACTAAAGAAAGAAATAAAGAAAAAATAGGAGAAAAATAATAAGAAATATAATTTGACAAAAGAGGATAAGTTTGTTCCTTAGTAAATAACTTAATCGCATCACAAAAGGGTTGAGGAATACCTATTAATCCAACCTTATTAGGTCCCTTACGAATTTGAATATAGCCTAATACTTTACGCTCCAAAAGAGTTAAAAAAGCAACTCTCACTAAAACACAGATTACTAAAATTAAGCTGCCAATAATTGATAAAATTAATTCTATAAAAAACAAGTACTATTTGTAATATAAACTACATAAATAAATTCTAAATTTATTGCACTAATCTGCCAAAATAGTTATTTAAATTAATCATATTCTAATTTTAAAATATAATTATTTTAATACCTGGTCCTTTCGTACTAAGGTATTACAACTTACTAAAGATAGAAACCAACCTGGCTTACGCCGGTCTGAACTCAGATCATGTAAGAATTTAAAAGTCGAACAGACTTAGCATTTAAGCGGCTACACCTAAAATTATATCTTAATCCAACATCGAGGTCGCAAACTTTTTTATCGATATGAACTCTCCAAAAAAATTACGCTGTTATCCCTAAAGTAACTTAATCTTATAATCACTACTAATGGATCAATAACTCATAAATTAATGATTTTTATAATTAAAAGTTCATTAAATTTTAACATCACCCCAACAAAATATTCTCCATTATAAAAATAAAATAAATCCAAAAAATTTAAATAAAAAAAAATATAAAGATTTATAGGGTCTTCTCGTCTTTTAATAATATTTTAGCTTTTTGACTAAAATATAAAATTCTATTATAAATTTATATGAAACAGCTTATACCTCGTCCAACCGTTCATACCAGCCTTCAATTAAAAGACTAATGATTATGCTACCTTTGCACAGTTAGAATACTGCGGCCATTTAAAAATTTCAGTGGGCAGGTCAGACTTTAAAAATAACTCAAAAAGACATGTTTTTGTTAAACAGGCGGGTAAAAAATTTGCCGAGTTCTTTATACAAACTTATCATACAAAATTACTTAAACATTAAATATACTAATTCTATCATTATTACTTTTTATAAATTATTAATAAAAAAATTTTTATAAATAAATTAAAATATAATAAATAATATAAACTATAAAATAATTTATAACAAACTTTATAATGATTGCTAATTCTAAGCATACATTTTATATTAAAATTATTAATTTTTAACAATTTATCTTAAAGCTTATCCCTTAAGATATTCAAATTAATAAATTTTTTAATTAAACAAATAACTAAAAAATTAAAAATTCGTAAATTAAATTTATTTCTAAAAAAACTAGATACCTTTATAAACGAATAACATTTCATTTCTAATAACTTATTTAAAATAATTTTGACACATTAACTTTCATAAATTATTAACTCTTATAAAATCGAGATTAATAAATAATTATTAATTATTTGATAAACCCTGATACACAAGGTACAATAAATAAAATTTTCTTTTAAAACAAAAATTTTTCAAAATATTTCAGTAATCTTTCACAATACTAATTAACTATTATTATTATTATTTTTTCATTAAAAATTACTAAAACATTAAATTATATAATTATTTTTAATAAATTAATTTTAAAACAAAAAAAATTAATAAACAAATATTGCTCAGTTTATATTGATTTGCACAAAAATCTTTTCAATGTAAATGAAACGCTTTACTAAATAAGCTTTAAACTGTCATTCTAGATACACCTTCCGGTACATCTACTATGTTACGACTTATCTTACCTTAATAGTAAGAGCGACGGGCGATGTGTGCATATTCTAGAGCTAAAATCAAATTCACAATCTTTAAAATTTTACTATCAAATCCACCTTCACTAAAAATATTTCATAATTAGATCCGTTTAAATATATTTATTGTAACCCATCTCTACTCAAATATAAGCTACACCTTGATCTGATATACATTCCTATTAAAATTATAGAAAATTATTATTCTAATAAAATATTCTGATAACGACGGTATATAAACTGAAAGACAAACTTAAGTAAGGTTCATCGTGGATTATCAATTACAGGACAGGTTCCTCTGAATAGACTAAAATACCGCCAAATTTTTTAAGTTTCAAGAACATAACTACTACTACCTTAGTGTTAACAATTACATTTTAAATAATAGGGTATCTAATCCTAGTTTATATCCAAAATTTACAAGCTTCAAAATCCTACAATTTAAAAATTACTAAATTTAAAATTTCACCTAATAAATTTAATTTTATTTTAAAATCAATCATCTTAACTCACACTGAACAAATTTTATTCGCATTATTTGTGTAACCGCGGCTGCTGGCACAAATTTAGCCAATACTTTATGAAATTACTATTTCCAAGTTTCCTTGATTAATAAAGCTATTTACTGAGATTATAATTAAAATTTATTTATTATTAAAATAAATAAAAATACACGCAAAAACTTACATATAAAATAAATCAATAATAAAATTCAAAGCTAAAATAAAACTTTAATATTAATTTATTAAAAAACTATACATATATTACCTAACAAACCATATTAAACCTTAATAACTAACTTAAAGTACAACTTTAATAAAGTAAAAATATACAAAAATAAAATAACTTAGTACTTCGGTCTGCATCAGTCATTACCCCCTAAGTAATTAACCGTTTTTCATTGTAAAAAATTAGATGAAAACAGCCTATTATAAAAAATTTCGTTTTCATTAAATTCAACTGGTAATAATTAATTGTTTATTATTAATTTAATAATAAAATATAATTATTACTTAATAACATAAAAAAATAAATTAATAATTGAAATAATAATTAAATAAGATAACAAAAAATTATCATATCTGTATAAAAAGATTTAGTAAATAATTAATTTTATACAAATTTTTTTTTTTTTTTTTTTAAATTATAAAATTTATAAAATATTAAAATTTAAAATAGATTTTCATTCAAAAATTTATTTTTATATAGTCTTAAAAATTTTAAAATATTAGTTAAAGATAAATTAACGATATACCAGTTAAGATTAATAAATATCTATATGTATATAAATATTTAATTAATTAATATATGCCTATTAATTATGTCAAAAAAAACCCTAGAATTCAGAGATCTATAACAATTAGATCAATTGATTAGTAGATAAAATCATCTGTAGTTAGACATTTGTATAAATAAATAATAAAAATAACTCTTTGTTATTCATCTATCTATTTATCTATGAGTTGTACTTTTAACTCTCGGAAATGTCTATATTGGAATTTACTGTTAACTACTAGTAAAAAATACAATTTAAATAAGTTTACTAATTTAACTTATTTAGATAAAATTAATTTATATATAATTATTTTATCTAACTTAATTAAAATTAACTATAGAAAAAAAAAAAAAAAAAAAATTAGATGAAAACAGCCTATTATAAATGAAATAAGCTGTTTTCATTGAATGAATTGCCTGACGAAAAGGGTTACCTTGATAGGGTAAATTATGTAATAATATTACATTCATTATATTTAATAGAATTAAACTATTTCTAAAAGTATCAAAAACTTTTGTGCATCATACACCAAAATATATCAATTATAAAAAGATAAGCTAATCAAGCTACTGGGTTCATACCCCATTTATAAAGGTCCTAATCCTTTTCTTTTTAATTTTTAATAATTCAGCTAAAATTATATTCTTCTTTATCTTAATTACAGGTACAATAATCACAGTATCATCTAATTCTTGATTGGGAGCTTGAATAGGTCTAGAAATTAATTTATTATCTTTTATCCCCCTAATAAATAGTAATAATTTAATATCTACAGAAGCCTCTCTTAAGTATTTCCTAACTCAAGCCTTAGCCTCAGCAGTATTATTATTTGCTATTATAATGAGATATTTAAACAATTTTCCTGTCACACAAGAAAATTCTTTATATAATGACTTAATTATTACATCATCACTATTATTAAAAAGAGGGGCAGCCCCCTTTCATTTCTGATTTCCAAATGTTATAGAAGGCTTATCGTGAATAAACGCTTTAACTTTAATAACCTGACAAAAAATTGCCCCTCTTATATTAATCTCCTACATTTCGCCAAACAATTTTATTCTTTTAGTAATCTTTACATCAACCATTGTAGGATCTTTAGGAGGATTAAATCAAACTTCCTTACGAAAGTTAATAGCCTTCTCCTCTATCAATCACCTAGGTTGAATATTAGCGGCTATACAAACTAGTGAATCCATATGATTAATTTATTTTTCATTTTATTCATTTTTATCCTTCAGTCTAACCTTCATATTCAACAATTTTAAAATATTCCACATCAATCAACTATTCGATTCATTTTTTAGATCAAAAATTTTAAAATTTATATTATTCCTTAATCTTCTATCCTTAGGTGGGCTACCTCCATTCATTGGGTTTCTACCTAAATGGTTGGTTATTCAGATATTAGTTCTAAAAAGACAATACATTTTAGTAACCATCATAACTGTAATAACTTTAATTACATTATTTTTTTATCTACGACTATGTTTTGCAGCTTTTATACTAAACTACTACGAAAATAATTGAACGGTAAATATATTCATCAACAATTTTTCTTTTAAAACTATACTTGTTTTATCTTTCATCTCTACATTTAGATTAGTACTAGTTTCCCTAGTCTACCTATTCTTGTAAATTTATAGAATAAGGCTTTAAGTTAAATAAACTAATAGCCTTCAAAGCTATAAATATAAGTATAGTCTTTTAAGCCTTAGTAAGTTTTTACTCCTTTAGAATTGCAGTCTAATGTCATTATTGACTATAAAGCCTTGATTAAAAAGAATAAATTCTTATAAATAGATTTACAGTCTATTGCCTAAACTTCAGCCATTTAATCGCGACAATGGCTATTTTCAACGAACCATAAAGATATCGGAACATTATATTTTATTTTCGGAGCTTGAGCAGGTATAGTGGGAACATCTCTTAGAATCTTAGTCCGGGCAGAACTGGGTCACCCAGGAGCTTTAATCGGAGATGATCAAATCTATAATGTCATCGTAACAGCTCATGCATTTGTTATGATTTTTTTCATAGTGATACCTATTATAATTGGAGGATTTGGAAATTGACTAGTACCCCTAATACTAGGAGCGCCAGATATAGCATTCCCTCGAATGAATAATATAAGATTTTGATTATTACCTCCCTCTCTTACATTACTTTTAGTGAGCAGTATAGTAGAAAACGGAGCTGGTACAGGTTGAACTGTTTATCCTCCCCTTTCATCAATTATCGCTCATGGTGGAGCCTCAGTTGATTTAGCTATTTTTTCTCTACATTTAGCTGGTATTTCATCAATTTTAGGGGCCGTAAATTTCATTACTACAGTAATTAATATGCGATCAACAGGAATCACATTTGACCGGATACCTTTATTCGTTTGAGCCGTAGTATTGACAGCTCTTCTTTTACTTCTATCTCTACCTGTATTAGCCGGAGCTATTACTATACTTTTAACAGACCGAAATTTAAACACCTCTTTCTTCGACCCGGCTGGTGGTGGAGACCCTATTTTATACCAACATTTATTTTGATTCTTTGGACACCCTGAAGTTTATATTTTAATTTTACCAGGATTCGGTATAATTTCTCATATTATTAGACAAGAATCGGGTAAAAAGGAAACATTTGGTTCCTTAGGGATAATTTACGCTATAATAGCAATTGGATTACTTGGATTTATTGTATGAGCCCACCATATATTTACAGTAGGTATAGATGTTGATACTCGAGCTTACTTCACTTCAGCTACAATAATTATTGCTGTTCCTACTGGAATTAAAATTTTCAGATGACTAGCCACTCTTCATGGAACACAATTAAATTATTCCCCAGCTATGCTATGAGCTTTAGGTTTTGTATTTTTATTCACAGTTGGGGGACTAACTGGAGTAGTATTAGCCAACTCTTCTGTTGATATTATTCTTCATGACACTTACTACGTAGTAGCTCATTTCCATTATGTTTTATCAATAGGAGCAGTATTTGCTATTATAGCTGGATTTGTACACTGATACCCATTATTTACTAGGTTAGTTTTAAACCCTAAGTGATTAAAAAGTCAATTTATTATTATATTTATTGGTGTAAACTTAACTTTCTTCCCTCAACACTTCTTAGGATTAGCGGGAATACCTCGACGTTACTCCGACTACCCAGATGCTTACACAACGTGAAACGTAGTTTCTACAATTGGTTCATCAATTTCTTTACTAGGAATTCTTTTCTTTTTATTTATTATTTGAGAAAGATTAGTTACTCAACGTCAAGTAATTTACCCAATGCAACTTAGTTCTTCAATTGAATGACTTCAAAATACACCACCTGCTGAACATAGTTATTCAGAATTACCTCTTTTAACTAATTTCTAATATGGCAGATTAGTGCAATGGATTTAAGCTCCATATATAAAGTATTTTACTTTTATTAGAAACTAATGACAACATGAGCTGCCCTTGGCCTTCAAGATAGTGCCTCTCCTCTTATAGAACAACTTACATTTTTTCATGATCATGCTCTTATAATTTTAGTAATAATTACAACTCTTGTAGGTTATTTAATATTTATATTGTTCTTCAATACTTACACAAACCGAAACCTCCTTCACGGTCAAACCATTGAAATAATTTGAACTATTCTTCCAGCAATTGTTCTGCTATTTATTGCTTTCCCCTCTCTACGCCTACTTTACTTATTGGATGAAATTAATGAACCTTCAGTAACTTTAAAGGCTATCGGACACCAATGATACTGAAGTTACGAATATTCAGATTTCATAAATGTAGAATTTGACTCATATATAATCCCTACTAATGAATTAGCTACAGATGGATTTCGTTTATTAGACGTAGATAACCGAGTAGTTTTACCTATAAATTCACAAATTCGAATTTTAGTGACAGCCGCAGATGTAATCCACTCTTGAACAATCCCATCGTTAGGAGTAAAAGTTGATGGAACTCCAGGTCGATTAAACCAAACTAATTTTTTAATAAACCGCCCAGGTTTATTCTATGGTCAATGTTCTGAAATTTGCGGAGCTAATCACAGTTTTATACCTATTGTAATCGAAAGAATCCCTGTTAATCATTTTATTAAATGAGTTACTAACAGAGCTAACTCATAATTTATCATTAGATGACTGAAAGCAAGTACTGGTCTCTTAAACCATTTTATAGTAAATTAGCACTTACTTCTAATGAAAAAAAATTAGTTAAAATATAACATTAGTATGTCAAACTGAAATTACTGAATTAATTAGTATTTTTTAATTCCACAAATAGCTCCTATCGGTTGATTAAGTTTATTTATTATCTTCTCAATTACTTTTATTTTGTTTAGTATAATAAATTATTATTCTGTACTTCCACAAACCCCTAAATCTCAAATCTCAAAGAAGTATTCATCTACACCCCTTAACTGAAAATGATAACAAATTTATTCTCTGTATTCGATCCCTCATCAAGCATTTTCAATTTATCATTAAATTGAATAAGAACATTCCTAGGATTATTGTTAATCCCATCAGCTTACTGATTAATACCATCACGATGACATATTTTTTGAAATTCTATTTTACTAACACTACATAAGGAATTCAAAACCTTACTAGGTCCCTCAGGTCATTCAGGTTCAACCTTCATTTTCGTTTCATTATTTTCTCTAATTCTATTTAATAATTTTATAGGTTTATTCCCTTATATCTTCACAAGTACAAGTCATTTAACATTGACCCTTACCTTGGCTCTTCCTCTATGATTATGTTTTATATTATACGGATGAATTAACCACACTCAACACATATTCGCCCATCTAGTGCCTCAAGGAACTCCAGCAGTACTAATACCATTCATGGTATGTATTGAAACTATTAGTAATATTATTCGGCCAGGAACTTTAGCTGTTCGACTAGCGGCTAATATAATCGCAGGACACTTATTATTAACCCTATTGGGAAATACTGGCCCTTCGTTATCTTACATTATTGTATCCTTTTTATTAATTGGACAAATTGCTTTATTAGTACTTGAATCAGCTGTAGCTATTATTCAGTCATATGTATTTGCTGTTTTAAGTACTTTATACTCTAGTGAAGTAAATTAATGTCAACACACTCAAATCACCCATTCCATTTAGTAGATTATAGCCCATGACCTTTAACAGGAGCTATCGGAGCTATAACATCAGTATCAGGTTTAGTTAAATGATTCCACCAATACGACATTTCGCTATTTCTATTAGGAAATGTAATTACTATCCTAACAGTCTATCAATGATGACGAGACGTCTCACGAGAAGGAACATTTCAAGGATTACATACCCTACCAGTTACATTAGGTCTTCGATGAGGAATAATTTTATTTATTTTATCAGAAGTCTTATTCTTTGTATCCTTCTTTTGAGCATTTTTCCATAGCAGACTATCACCTGCCATCGAATTAGGTGCTTCATGACCCCCTGCTGGTATTCAACCATTCAATCCATTCCAAATTCCTTTGTTAAATACAGCAATTCTTTTATCATCTGGAGTTACAGTAACTTGAGCTCACCATAGATTAATAGAGGGTAATCATTCTCAAGCCACACAAGGATTATTTTTTACAGTTTTATTAGGAGTTTACTTCACTATCCTACAAGCCTATGAATATATCGAAGCACCTTTTACTATTGCAGATTCAGTTTACGGTTCTACATTCTTTATAGCAACAGGCTTCCATGGAATTCACGTATTAATTGGGACAACTTTCCTTTTAGTCTGTTTAATCCGACATTTAAATAATCATTTTTCTAAAACTCATCATTTCGGATTTGAAGCAGCCGCATGATACTGACATTTCGTTGATATTGTATGATTATTCCTCTATATCTCAATTTATTGATGAGGAGGTTAATTAATTATCTGTATAGTATATAAGTATATTTGACTTCCAATCATAAGGTCTACTAATCAGTAGTATAGATAATCTTTTCAATCATTATTATAGGGTTAATTCTAATAACAATCACCAGAATTGTAATAATTTTAGCTTCAGTACTTTCAAAAAAAGCTCTTACAGATCGAGAAAAATGTTCTCCATTTGAATGTGGGTTTGATCCAAAGTCATCTTCACGCCTACCTTTTTCACTTCGATTCTTCCTAATCACTATTATTTTTCTAATTTTCGATGTAGAAATTGCTCTTATTTTACCTATAGTTCTAATTATCTCTACTTCAGACATCTTCATATGAACAATTACCTCAATTATTTTCATTATTATTCTAATTATTGGATTATATCATGAATGAAATCAAGGAATATTAAACTGATCAAACTAAACCTAGGGTTGTAGTTAATTATAACATTTGATTTGCATTCAAAAAGTATTGATATTCTCAATCTACCTTAAACAGAATATGAAGCGATTTATTGCAATTAGTTTCGACCTAATCTTAGGTATTTAATACCCTTATTCTCTAAATGTATAAAATTAATTATTTACTAAATCTTTTTAATTGAAGCCAAAAAGAGGCTTATCACTGTTAATGATAGAATTGAGGTTATTCTCCAATTAAGGAAGTATGACGTTCAAGAAAAAGCTGCTAACTTTTATCTTTTAATGGTTAAACTCCATTTGTACTTCTGTTTATATAGTTTAGCAAAAACATTACATTTTCATTGTAAAAACAAAATTTTACTATTTTTATAAATTACTAAAACTAATTCACTATATCCAAAAATTACATAATTACCCTAACATCTTCAGTGTTATGCTCTACATTTAAGCTATTTGAATAAAATATTAAAAAGAAAGAAAACAAGAAAGTAATTCATAAAACAAATAATAAAAGATAAATCTTCAAATTATTATTATGTATAACAAATATATGCTGAGAATATTTCCCTAATTCATTATATAAATTTTGACCCCCTAAAAATTCTGATCAACCCTGATCAAAAGATTTGCATACTCTTCCTCCTAAAATCAAAGGATAATTAATAATCCCATACGTAGAAATATAAGGTATAAATCATATAGAACCAAAAAAATAACTGCTAACATAATTACTTAAAGATTTATTAAAATAAAATAGAGAAACATTTGAAATTAAATAGCCTAATACACCTCCCACAATACAAACAAACAAAGTTAACAACTTCAAATAACTAGGCAAACAAATTATATATGGTGTAGGAAAAATCAATCAACTTAACATACTACCTCCCACAATTCTCATTACTAGTAAACCTCTCATCCCACGAAGCATAATTCATCCCTCATCTCTTAACATATTTAAAGAACCACAATTTAATTCACCTGTTATTGAATAATAGACCAATCGAAAAGAATAGCAAACAGTTAAACCAGTAGAAAAAAAATATAGAAAGAAAGAAAATAGATTAATATAACTTAAAGAAACAGTCTCAAGAATTATGTCCTTAGAATAAAACCCAGCTAAAAAAGGCATACCACACAACGCTAAATTAGCAACATTAAAACAACCAGATGTTAATGGTATATAAATACCAAGCCCTCCTATCAAACGAATATCTTGAGAATTATTCATATTATGAATAATAGCTCCAGCACATATAAATAAAAGAGCCTTAAATAAAGCATGAGTTAACAAATGAAAAAAAGCTAATTTATAAAATCCTATAGATAAAATTCTTATTATTAATCCTAATTGTCTTAAAGTAGATAGAGCAATAATCTTTTTTAGGTCAAATTCAAAATTAGCCCCCAATCCAGCTATAAATATAGTCAAACCAGATAATAATAATAATAAATCCCCTAATCATCTACCTCTCAACAAAATATTAAATCGAATTAATAAATAAACCCCAGCAGTCACCAAAGTAGAAGAATGAACTAAAGCAGAAACTGGTGTAGGAGCCGCTATAGCAGCAGGTAATCAAGATGAAAATGGAATCTGAGCACTCTTAGTTATAGCAGCTAATATAATCAAAGCCCCAATAATTTCCATTTCTACTCTATTTTTCATAACTTCTAAATAAAAAATATAGTTTCAACTCCCGTAATTTAACATTCAAGCAATAGCTAATAAAAATGCGACATCCCCAATCCGATTGGATAAAGCTGTCAATATACCAGCATTATATGACTTAACATTTTGAAAATAAATAACTAAACAATAAGATACTAACCCTAACCCATCTCATCCTAATAAAATTCTAATCAAATTTGGACTAATAATTAATAATATTATAGATATAACAAATATAAGAACTAATATAATAAAACGATTAATATTTAAATCACCTCTCATATACTCCTTTCTATAATAAATAACTAAAGAAGCAATTAATAGCACAAAAGATATAAATAATAAACTTATTCAATCAAATAAAAAGGTTATTACAATTCTAGTTGAATTTAAACTTACAACTTCTCACTCCAAAAAGATAGTATAATCATTTATTAAAAATAACAAACTAGACAAAAAAAAATTGATTCTAATAGAAATTAAAACCAAAAATCTAATTCTACAAATTGATAAATATTTCACGATCTAAAATGACTAACTCATATCATTGACACCACAAATCAATATTTTAAATAAACTATTTAGATTAATTAAAGTCAAAATAAACAAATATCTCTCTTTAAAATTAATAAATTTAAAGGAAACCAATGAAGAAATAATAACAAATATTCCCGAATCTTACCCCCTCTAAATGAATATACGCCAGAAAATACCTTACCATGTTGACTATAAGCATATAAATATAATGTATATGCAGCTCTAAAAAAAGATAGTAAAGATAAAGAAATTATAGTAACTCAAGATCAACTAACAATTCTATTCAATAAAGAAATTTCACCTAATAAATTCAACGAAGGAGGGGCCGCTATGTTACAAGCTCTTAGTAAAAATCACCATAATGTTATAGAAGGTATAAAATTTAATAACCCCTTATTAATTAATAAACTTCGACTCCCTAACCGTTCATAAGTAATATTGGCCAAACAAAACAACCCTGAAGAACATAATCCATGAGCAATTATCAAAGTATAAGATCCACAAAGACCTCAATAAGTTAAAGTTATAAGACCCCCTAATACAATACCTATATGAGCTACAGAAGAATAAGCAATAAGAGCCTTTAAATCAGTTTGACGTAAACAAACCAAACTAATCAATACCCCCCCTACTAATCTAATACTGACTCAAATATAATTATATTTAATGCCTCTCATTTGTATAAAAGAAAACACCCGTAATAGCCCATATCCTCCTAACTTCAATATAATGCCAGCTAAAATTATTGACCCTGAAACTGGAGCCTCTACATGAGCTTTAGGTAGCCATAAATGAACCAAAAATATTGGTATCTTAACTAAAAAGGCTAAAATTAAACTTAAATACAACAAATCATAATTAAATATATAATTACCCAATAAATAAAAATTTATAGTATTTAAAGTATTATATAAATAAAAAATCCCAACCAATATAGGTAAAGAAACTAATAAAGTGTAAAATAATAAATAAACACCAGCCTGTAAACGTTCTGGTTGATATCCTCATCCTAAAATTAAAAATAAAGTAGGAATTAAACTACTTTCAAAAAATAAATAAAATATAAATAAATTTATACTTCTAAAAGTCAAAACTAAAAAAATCAATAAAATTAATACATTAAACAAAAATAATCTTTTATAATTATTATATTTATTAACAGACTCACTAGCTGTCAACATTAATGTACAAATTCAAAAACTTAATAAAATTAATCCATAAGAAATTACATCAAATCCTAAAAAATAAGAAATATTTACAAAATAATTAGTACAATAATTTAATATAATGAAAATAAAAGTAACAACAAATAATAAATTTTGTACCATTCAAAACAACCCATTAATAAAACAAATAGGACTAATAAAAAGTATTATAAAAATTAATTTTAACATTGTAAAATATTAAATGATTGAAAATAATCATTTCCATGAGTACGAATTATAGAAACTAAAATAGAAAGGCCTAAAGCACCTTCACACACTCTAAAGGTCAGAAATATTATACTAAAAAATCTTCTATAATCTATCAAATTTAAAAAAATAAATAAAAGAAAAAATAAATTTAGTACAATATACTCTAAACTCAAAAGTATTGATAATAAATGCTTACGATTAGAGACAAAAACAAAAATCCCTATTAAAAACAAAAAACAAGGTAGCCCTCAATATAAACTTATTAACATTAGTTTTAATAGTTTAATAAAAACATTGGTCTTGTAAACCAAAAATAAGATTAAGTCTTTTAAAACTTCAAGAGAAAAGAAATTACTTTATCATTAATCCCCAAAATTAATATTTTAATTAAACTACCTCCTGATATTATACAACTATTTTTATACACATCTACATTAATTTCAAGACTTATTTTTATTCAAATAAACCATCCTTTAGCTATAGGGTTAATATTATTAATCCAAACTTTACAAATTTGTTTATTAACAGGATTAATAGCAAAAAGATTTTGATTTTCTTATATTCTATTTCTAATCTTCCTGGGAGGAATACTAGTTTTATTTATTTATGTAACCTCTCTAGCTTCAAACGAAATATTTTCTTTATCTATAAAATTAACTACTATTTGTGTAATAGCTACAGCAACTCTTATACTAATCTCCGTATTTATAGATAAATCATCAACAACATGCTTTATACAAAATCTAGAAATACAACCGTTTAACCAAATAAAAAGTATTCTTCCAGAAAACGCTCTAAATCTACATAAACTATATAACTTCCCCACAAATATAATCACCATTCTATTAATAAACTACCTTTTAGTTACTTTAATTGCTGTAGTAAAAATTACTAAATTATTTTATGGTCCTCTTCGGCCAATAAACTAATGAACAAACCTTTACGAACCCAACACCCCTTATTTAAAATTGCAAATAATGCTTTAGTGGATCTACCAGCTCCTGTAAATATTTCAGCTTGATGAAATTTCGGCTCCCTACTAGGATTATGTTTAATTATTCAAATTATAACAGGATTATTCTTAGCTATACATTATACAGCTGATATTAATTTAGCTTTCAATAGAGTAAACCACATTTGTCGTGATGTAAATTATGGTTGATTATTACGAACCCTTCATGCTAATGGAGCATCATTTTTCTTTATTTGTATCTACCTACACGTTGGACGAGGTATTTATTACGGATCCTATTTATTCACACCTACTTGATTAGTAGGAGTACTAATTCTATTTTTAGTAATAGCAACAGCCTTTATAGGATATGTCTTACCTTGAGGACAAATATCATTCTGAGGGGCCACAGTTATTACTAACCTTTTATCAGCTATTCCATACTTAGGTATTGATTTAGTACAATGAGTATGGGGAGGATTCGCTGTTGACAACGCAACCCTTACTCGATTCTTCACCTTTCATTTTATTTTACCATTTATCGTACTAGCAATAACTTTAATTCATTTATTATTCTTACATCAAACAGGATCTAATAATCCAATTGGATTAAATTCTAATATTGATAAAATCCCCTTCCACCCATATTTCTCATTCAAGGATATCGTAGGATTCATCGTAATAATTGCAGCCCTTCTTCTTCTTACATTAATCAACCCTTACTTACTTGGAGACCCAGATAATTTCATCCCAGCAAATCCTTTAGTAACTCCAGTCCACATTCAACCCGAATGATACTTCCTTTTCGCTTATGCAATCTTACGTTCTATTCCTAACAAGCTTGGAGGAGTAATTGCATTAGTCTTATCAATTGCTATTTTAGCTATTTTGCCTTTTTATCATTTAAGAAAATTTCGGGGAATCCAATTCTATCCTATTAATAAAATCTTATTTTGATCTATAGTAGTGACAGTTATCCTATTAACATGAATTGGTGCTCGTCCAGTAGAAGATCCGTACGTCCTAGTAGGGCAAATTTTAACTATTATCTACTTCCTTTATTATATTATTAACCCACTAGTTAATAAATGATGAGATAATCTAATCAACTAGTTAATGAGCTTGAATAAGCATATGTTTTGAAAACATAAGATAGAAATCAAATTTTCTATTGACTTTACTAATTTTTATTAACCACATGTAACAAATTAATAATAGTTTAAATCCAATAATAAATAATAAAAAATTTAATGAAAAAGGTAAAAAACTCTTTCAAGCCAAATATATTAATTTATCATACCGAAACCGAGGTAAAGTACCACGAGCTCAAATAAATAAAAAAGAAATAAATGTTAACTTAACATAAAATATAATATTAAATAAATCACACCCTAAAAAAATTACACAAAACAATATTCTTATAAACAAAATACTAGCATATTCAGCCATAAAAATCAAAGCAAATCCCCCTCTTCTATATTCAATATTAAACCCAGATACTAATTCAGATTCTCCTTCAGCAAAATCAAAAGGAGTCCGATTAGTTTCTGCTAGACAAATACAAAACCAAACTAATCTAATAGGAAATAAAATAACCAAAAATCAAATTCTTTTTTGATAATAAAAAAAATCTAAAATATTATACCCCCCAATTAAAAAAACAAAAGACAATAAAACCAATGCTATACTAACTTCATAAGAAATTGTTTGAGCAACAGCCCGAAGTCCCCCTAATAAAGCATAGTTAGAATTAGAAGATCACCCAGCCACCATAACAGTATAAACACCTAAACTAGTACAACATAAAAAAAACAATAATCCTAAATTAAAAGAAAATACCTTTACAAATAAAGGAATACACAACCAAGCTACTAAAGAAAGAAATAAAGAAAAAATAGGAGAAAAATAATAAGAAATATAATTTGACAAAAGAGGATAAGTTTGTTCCTTAGTAAATAACTTAATCGCATCACAAAAGGGTTGAGGAATACCTATTAATCCAACCTTATTAGGTCCCTTACGAATTTGAATATAGCCTAATACTTTACGCTCCAAAAGAGTTAAAAAAGCAACTCTCACTAAAACACAGATTACTAAAATTAAGCTGCCAATAATTGATAAAATTAATTCTATAAAAAACAAGTACTATTTGTAATATAAATTACATAAATAAATTCTAAATTTATTGCACTAATCTGCCAAAATAGTTATTTAAATTAATCATATTCTAATTTTAAAATATAATTATTTTAATACCTGGTCCTTTCGTACTAAGGTATTACAACTTACTAAAGATAGAAACCAACCTGGCTTACGCCGGTCTGAACTCAGATCATGTAAGAATTTAAAAGTCGAACAGACTTAGCATTTAAGCGGCTACACCTAAAATTATATCTTAATCCAACATCGAGGTCGCAAACTTTTTTATCGATATGAACTCTCCAAAAAAATTACGCTGTTATCCCTAAAGTAACTTAATCTTATAATCACTACTAATGGATCAATAACTCATAAATTAATGATTTTTATAATTAAAAGTTCATTAAATTTTAACATCACCCCAACAAAATATTCTCCATTATAAAAATAAAATAAATCCAAAAAATTTAAATAAAAAAAAATATAAAGATTTATAGGGTCTTCTCGTCTTTTAATAATATTTTAGCTTTTTGACTAAAATATAAAATTCTATTATAAATTTATATGAAACAGCTTATACCTCGTCCAACCGTTCATACCAGCCTTCAATTAAAAGACTAATGATTATGCTACCTTTGCACAGTTAGAATACTGCGGCCATTTAAAAATTTCAGTGGGCAGGTCAGACTTTAAAAATAACTCAAAAAGACATGTTTTTGTTAAACAGGCGGGTAAAAAATTTGCCGAGTTCTTTATACAAACTTATCATACAAAATTACTTAAACATTAAATATACTAATTCTATCATTATTACTTTTTATAAATTATTAATAAAAAAATTTTTATAAATAAATTAAAATATAATAAATAATATAAACTATAAAATAATTTATAACAAACTTTATAATGATTGCTAATTCTAAGCATACATTTTATATTAAAATTATTAATTTTTAACAATTTATCTTAAAGCTTATCCCTTAAGATATTCAAATTAATAAATTTTTTAATTAAACAAATAACTAAAAAATTAAAAATTCGTAAATTAAATTTATTTCTAAAAAAACTAGATACCTTTATAAACGAATAACATTTCATTTCTAATAACTTATTTAAAATAATTTTGACACATTAACTTTCATAAATTATTAACTCTTATAAAATCGAGATTAATAAATAATTATTAATTATTTGATAAACCCTGATACACAAGGTACAATAAATAAAATTTTCTTTTAAAACAAAAATTTTTCAAAATATTTCAGTAATCTTTCACAATACTAATTAACTATTATTATTATTATTTTTTCATTAAAAATTACTAAAACATTAAATTATATAATTATTTTTAATAAATTAATTTTAAAACAAAAAAAATTAATAAACAAATATTGCTCAGTTTATATTGATTTGCACAAAAATCTTTTCAATGTAAATGAAACGCTTTACTAAATAAGCTTTAAACTGTCATTCTAGATACACCTTCCGGTACATCTACTATGTTACGACTTATCTTACCTTAATAGTAAGAGCGACGGGCGATGTGTGCATATTCTAGAGCTAAAATCAAATTCACAATCTTTAAAATTTTACTATCAAATCCACCTTCACTAAAAATATTTCATAATTAGATCCGTTTAAATATATTTATTGTAACCCATCTCTACTCAAATATAAGCTACACCTTGATCTGATATACATTCCTATTAAAATTATAGAAAATTATTATTCTAATAAAATATTCTGATAACGACGGTATATAAACTGAAAGACAAACTTAAGTAAGGTTCATCGTGGATTATCAATTACAGGACAGGTTCCTCTGAATAGACTAAAATACCGCCAAATTTTTTAAGTTTCAAGAACATAACTACTACTACCTTAGTGTTAACAATTACATTTTAAATAATAGGGTATCTAATCCTAGTTTATATCCAAAATTTACAAGCTTCAAAATCCTACAATTTAAAAATTACTAAATTTAAAATTTCACCTAATAAATTTAATTTTATTTTAAAATCAATCATCTTAACTCACACTGAACAAATTTTATTCGCATTATTTGTGTAACCGCGGCTGCTGGCACAAATTTAGCCAATACTTTATGAAATTACTATTTCCAAGTTTCCTTGATTAATAAAGCTATTTACTGAGATTATAATTAAAATTTATTTATTATTAAAATAAATAAAAATACACGCAAAAACTTACATATAAAATAAATCAATAATAAAATTCAAAGCTAAAATAAAACTTTAATATTAATTTATTAAAAAACTATACATATATTACCTAACAAACCATATTAAACCTTAATAACTAACTTAAAGTACAACTTTAATAAAGTAAAAATATACAAAAATAAAATAACTTAGTACTTCGGTCTGCATCAGTCATTACCCCCTAAGTAATTAACCGTTTTTCATTGTAAAAAATTAGATGAAAACAGCCTATTATAAAAAATTTCGTTTTCATTAAATTCAACTGGTAATAATTAATTGTTTATTATTAATTTAATAATAAAATATAATTATTACTTAATAACATAAAAAAATAAATTAATAATTGAAATAATAATTAAATAAGATAACAAAAAATTATCATATCTGTATAAAAAGATTTAGTAAATAATTAATTTTATACAAATTTTTTTTTTTTTTTTTTTTAAATTATAAAATTTATAAAATATTAAAATTTAAAATAGATTTTCATTCAAAAATTTATTTTTATATAGTCTTAAAAATTTTAAAATATTAGTTAAAGATAAATTAACGATATACCAGTTAAGATTAATAAATATCTATATGTATATAAATATTTAATTAATTAATATATGCCTATTAATTATGTCAAAAAAACCCTAGAATTCAGAGATCTATAACAATTAGATCAATTGATTAGTAGATAAAATCATCTGTAGTTAGACATTTGTATAAATAAATAATAAAAATAACTCTTTGTTATTCATCTATCTATTTATCTATGAGTTGTACTTTTAACTCTCGGAAATGTCTATATTGGAATTTACTGTTAACTACTAGTAAAAAATACAATTTAAATAAGTTTACTAATTTAACTTATTTAGATAAAATTAATTTATATATAATTATTTTATCTAACTTAATTAAAATTAACTATAGAAAAAAAAAAAAAAAAAAAAATTAGATGAAAACAGCCTATTATAAATGAAATAAGCTGTTTTCATTGAATGAATTGCCTGACGAAAAGGGTTACCTTGATAGGGTAAATTATGTAATAATATTACATTCATTATATTTAATAGAATTAAACTATTTCTAAAAGTATCAAAAACTTTTGTGCATCATACACCAAAATATATCAATTATAAAAAGATAAGCTAATCAAGCTACTGGGTTCATACCCCATTTATAAAGGTCCTAATCCTTTTCTTTTTAATTTTTAATAATTCAGCTAAAATTATATTCTTCTTTATCTTAATTACAGGTACAATAATCACAGTATCATCTAATTCTTGATTGGGAGCTTGAATAGGTCTAGAAATTAATTTATTATCTTTTATCCCCCTAATAAATAGTAATAATTTAATATCTACAGAAGCCTCTCTTAAGTATTTCCTAACTCAAGCCTTAGCCTCAGCAGTATTATTATTTGCTATTATAATGAGATATTTAAACAATTTTCCTGTCACACAAGAAAATTCTTTATATAATGACTTAATTATTACATCATCACTATTATTAAAAAGAGGGGCAGCCCCCTTTCATTTCTGATTTCCAAATGTTATAGAAGGCTTATCGTGAATAAACGCTTTAACTTTAATAACCTGACAAAAAATTGCCCCTCTTATATTAATCTCCTACATTTCGCCAAACAATTTTATTCTTTTAGTAATCTTTACATCAACCATTGTAGGATCTTTAGGAGGATTAAATCAAACTTCCTTACGAAAGTTAATAGCCTTCTCCTCTATCAATCACCTAGGTTGAATATTAGCGGCTATACAAACTAGTGAATCCATATGATTAATTTATTTTTCATTTTATTCATTTTTATCCTTCAGTCTAACCTTCATATTCAACAATTTTAAAATATTCCACATCAATCAACTATTCGATTCATTTTTTAGATCAAAAATTTTAAAATTTATATTATTCCTTAATCTTCTATCCTTAGGTGGGCTACCTCCATTCATTGGGTTTCTACCTAAATGGTTGGTTATTCAGATATTAGTTCTAAAAAGACAATACATTTTAGTAACCATCATAACTGTAATAACTTTAATTACATTATTTTTTTATCTACGACTATGTTTTGCAGCCTTTATACTAAACTACTACGAAAATAATTGAACGGTAAATATATTCATCAACAATTTTTCTTTTAAAACTATACTTGTTTTATCTTTCATCTCTACATTTAGATTAGTACTAGTTTCCCTAGTCTACCTATTCTTGTAAATTTATAGAATAAGGCTTTAAGTTAAATAAACTAATAGCCTTCAAAGCTATAAATATAAGTATAGTCTTTTAAGCCTTAGTAAGTTTTTACTCCTTTAGAATTGCAGTCTAATGTCATTATTGACTATAAAGCCTTGATTAAAAAGAATAAATTCTTATAAATAGATTTACAGTCTATTGCCTAAACTTCAGCCATTTAATCGCGACAATGGCTATTTTCAACGAACCATAAAGATATCGGAACATTATATTTTATTTTCGGAGCTTGAGCAGGTATAGTGGGAACATCTCTTAGAATCTTAGTCCGGGCAGAACTGGGTCACCCAGGAGCTTTAATCGGAGATGATCAAATCTATAATGTCATCGTAACAGCTCATGCATTTGTTATGATTTTTTTCATAGTGATACCTATTATAATTGGAGGATTTGGAAATTGACTAGTACCCCTAATACTAGGAGCGCCAGATATAGCATTCCCTCGAATGAATAATATAAGATTTTGATTATTACCTCCCTCTCTTACATTACTTTTAGTGAGCAGTATAGTAGAAAACGGAGCTGGTACAGGTTGAACTGTTTATCCTCCCCTTTCATCAATTATCGCTCATGGTGGAGCCTCAGTTGATTTAGCTATTTTTTCTCTACATTTAGCTGGTATTTCATCAATTTTAGGGGCCGTAAATTTCATTACTACAGTAATTAATATGCGATCAACAGGAATCACATTTGACCGGATACCTTTATTCGTTTGAGCCGTAGTATTGACAGCTCTTCTTTTACTTCTATCTCTACCTGTATTAGCCGGAGCTATTACTATACTTTTAACAGACCGAAATTTAAACACCTCTTTCTTCGACCCGGCTGGTGGTGGAGACCCTATTTTATACCAACATTTATTTTGATTCTTTGGACACCCTGAAGTTTATATTTTAATTTTACCAGGATTCGGTATAATTTCTCATATTATTAGACAAGAATCGGGTAAAAAGGAAACATTTGGTTCCTTAGGGATAATTTACGCTATAATAGCAATTGGATTACTTGGATTTATTGTATGAGCCCACCATATATTTACAGTAGGTATAGATGTTGATACTCGAGCTTACTTCACTTCAGCTACAATAATTATTGCTGTTCCTACTGGAATTAAAATTTTCAGATGACTAGCCACTCTTCATGGAACACAATTAAATTATTCCCCAGCTATGCTATGAGCTTTAGGTTTTGTATTTTTATTCACAGTTGGGGGACTAACTGGAGTAGTATTAGCCAACTCTTCTGTTGATATTATTCTTCATGACACTTACTACGTAGTAGCTCATTTCCATTATGTTTTATCAATAGGAGCAGTATTTGCTATTATAGCTGGATTTGTACACTGATACCCATTATTTACTGGGTTAGTTTTAAACCCTAAGTGATTAAAAAGTCAATTTATTATTATATTTATTGGTGTAAACTTAACTTTCTTCCCTCAACACTTCTTAGGATTAGCGGGAATACCTCGACGTTACTCCGACTACCCAGATGCTTACACAACGTGAAACGTAGTTTCTACAATTGGTTCATCAATTTCTTTACTAGGAATTCTTTTCTTTTTATTTATTATTTGAGAAAGATTAGATTGTCTTGTCTTGTCATGTCGTGTGTTGTGTTGTTTTGTCTTGTCTTGTATTGTCTTGTCTTGTCTTGTTTTGTCTTGTCTTGTCTTGTCTTGTCTTGTCATGTCATGCCATGTCATACGTGTGTTGTGTTGTTTTGTCTTGTCTTATTTTGTCTTGGTATGTCTTATCTTGTCTTGTCTTGTCTTGTCTTGTCTTGTCATGTCGTGTCTTGTGTTGTTTTGTCTTGTCTTGTATTGTCTTGTCTTGTCTTGTTTTGTCTTGTCTTGTCTTGTCTTGTCATGTCATGCCATGTCATACGTGTGTTGTGTTGTTTTGTCTTGTCTTGTCTTGTCTTGTCCTGTCCTATCGTGTGTTGTGTTGTTTTGTCTTGTCTTGTCTTGTCCTGTCCTGTCCTGTCTTGTCTTGTCTTGTCATGTCATGTCATGTCATGTCATGTCGTGTGTTGTGTTGTCTTGTTTTGTCATGTCTTATCTTGTCTTGTCTTGTCATGTCATGTCATGTGTTGTGTTGTGTTGTTTTGTCTTGTCTTGTCTTGTCATGTCTTGTCTTGTCTTGTGTTGTGATGTCATGTCGTGTGTTGTGTTGTTTTGTCTTGTCTTGTCTTGTCTTGTCTTGTCTTGTCTTGTCTTGTCTTGTCTTGTCTTGTCTTGTCTTGTCTTGTCTTGTCTTGTCTTGTCTTGTCTTGTCTTGTCTTATCTTGTCTTGTCTTGTCTTGTCTTTTCTTGTCTTGTCTTTTCTTGTCTTGTCGTGTCTTGTCTTGTCTTGTGTTGTGATGTCATGTCGTGTGTTGTGTTGTTTTGTCTTGTCTTGTCTTGTCTTGTCTTGACTTGTCTTGTCTTGTCTTGTCTTGTCTTGACTTGTCTTGTCTTGTCTTGTCTTGTCTTGTCTTGTCTTGTCTTGTCTTGTCTTGTCTTGTCTTGTCTTGTCTTGTCTTGTTTTGTCATGTCTTATCTTGTCTTGTCTTGTCTTGTCTTGTCTTGTCTTGTCTTGTCTTGACTTGTCTTGTCTTGTCTTGTCTTGTCTTGTCTTGTCTTGTCTTGTCTTGTCTTGCCTTGTCTTGTCATGTCATGTCATGTCGTGTATTGTGTTGTTTTGTCTTGTCTTGTCTTGTCATGTCATGTCATGTGTTGTGTTGTTTTGTCTTGTCTTGTCTTGTCATGTCTTGTCTTGTCTTGTGTTGTGATGTCATGTCGTGTGTTGTGTTGTTTTGTCTTGTCTTGTCTTGTCTTGTCTTGTCTTGTCTTGTCTTGACTTGTCTTGTCTTGTCTTGTCTTGTCTTGTCTTGACTTGTCTTGTCTTGTCTTGTCTTGTCTTGTCTTGTCTTGTCTTGTCTTGTCTTGTCTTGTCTTGTCTTGTCTTGTCTTGTCTTGTCTTGTCTTGTTTTGTCATGTCTTATCTTGTCTTGTCTTGTCATGTCATGTCATGTGTTGTGTTGTGTTGTGTTGTTTTGTCTTGTCTTGTCTTGTCATGTCTTGTCTTGTCTTGTGTTGTGATGTCATGTCGTGTGTTGTGTTGTTTTGTCTTGTCTTGTCTTGTCTTGTCTTGTCTTGTCTTGTCTTGTCTTGTCTTGTCTTGTCTTGTCTTGTCTTGTCTTGTCTTGTCTTGTCTTGTCTTGTCTTGTCTTGTCATGTCATGTCATGTCGTGTATTGTGTTGTTTTGTCTTGTCTTGTTTTGTCTTGTCATGTCTTGTCTTGTCTTGACTTGTCTTGTCTTGTCTTGTCTTGTCTTGTCTTGTCTTGTCTTGTCTTGTCTTGTCTTGTCTTGTCATGTCTTGTCTTGTCTTGTATTGTCTTGTCTTGTCTTTTTTTGTTTTGTCTTGTCTTGTCTTGTCTTGTCTTGTCATGTCATGCCATGTCATACGTGTGTTGTGTTGTTTTGTCTTGTCTTATTTTGTCTTGTCATGTCTTATCTTGTCTTGTCTTGTCTTGTCTTTTCTTGTCTTGTCGTGTCTTGTCTTGTCTTGTCTTGTCTTGTCTTGTCTTGTCCTGTCCTGTCCTGTCTTGTCTTGTCTTGGCATGTCATGTCATGTCATGTCATGTTGTGTGTTGTGTTGTCTTGTCTTGCTTTGTCATGTCTTATCTTGTCTTGTCATGTCTTGTCTTGTCATGTCTTGTCTTGTCTTGTCTTGTCTTGTCTTGTCTTGTCTTGTCTTGTCATGTCTTGTCTTGTCTTGTCTTGTCATGTCTTGTCTTGTCTTGTCATGTCTTATATTGTCTTGTTTTGTCTTGTCTTGTCTTGTCTTGTCTTGTCTTGTCTTGTCTTGTCTTGTCTTGTCTTGTCTTGTCTTGTCTTGTCTTGTCTTGTCTTGTCTTGTCTTGTCTTGTCTTGTCTTGTCTTGTCTTTTCTTGTCTTGTCTTGTCTTGTCTTGTCTTGTCTTGTCTTGTCTTGTCTTGTCTTGTCTTGTCTTGTCTTGTCTTGTCTTGTCTTGTCTTGTCTTGTCTTGCCTTGTCTTGTCTTGCCTTGTCTTGTCTTGTCTTGTCTTGTCTTGTCTTGTCTTGTCTTGTCTTGTCTTGTCATGTCGTGTGTTGTGTTGTTTTGTCTTGTCTTGTTGTGTATTGTCATGTCTTATATTGTCTTGTCTTGTCTTGTCATGTCATGTCATGTCGTGTGTTGTGTTGTGTTGTCTTGTTTTGTCTTGTCATGTCATGTCATGTCTTGTCTTGTCTTGTCTTGTCTTGTCTTGTCTTGTTTTGTCTTGTCATGTCTTGTCTTGTCTTGACTTGTCTTGTCTTGTCTTGTCTTGTCTTGTCTTGTCATGTAATGTCATGTCGTGTGATGTGTTGTTTTGTCTTGTCTTGTCTTCTCCTTGTCTTGTCTTGTCATGTCGTGTGTTGTGTTGTTTTGTCTTGTCTTGTTGTGTATTGTCATGTCTTTTATTGTATTGTCTTGTCATGTCATGTCGTGTGTTATGTTGTTTTGTCTTGTCTTGTCTTCTCCTTGTCTTGTCTAGTCTTGTCTTGTCTTGTCTTGTCTTGTCTTGTCTTGTCTTGTCATGTCTTATATTGTCTTGTCTTGTCATGTCATGTCGTGTGTTGTGTTGTTTTGTCTTGTCTTGTTGTGTATTGTCATGTCTTATATTGTCTTGTCTTGTCTTGTCATGTCATGTCATGTCATGTCATGTCGTGTGTTGTGTTGTTTTGTCTTGTCTTGTCTTCTCCTTGTCTTGTCTAGTCTTGTCTTGTCTTGTCTTGTCTTGTTTTGTCTTGTCTTGTCTTGTCTTGTGTTGCTTTGTCTTGTCTTGTCATGTCATGTGTTGCGTTGTGTTGTTTTGTCTTGTCTTGTCTTGTCATGTCATGTCATGTCGTGTCTTGTTTTGCTTTGTCTTGTCTTGTCATGTCGTGTGTTGTGTTGTTTTGTCTTGTCATGTCTTATATTGTCTTGTCTTGTCTTGTCTTGTGATGTCATGTCGTGTGTTGTGTTGTTTTGTCTTGTATTTTCTTGTCTTGTCTTGTCTTGTCTTGTCTTGTTTTGTCTTGTCTTGTCTTGTCTTGTCTTGTCTTGTCTTGTCTTGTCTTGTCATGTCATGTCATGTCATACGTGTGTTGTGTTGTTTTGTCTTGTCTTATTTTGTCTTGTCATGTCTTGTCTTGTCTTGTCATGTCTTATATTGTCTTGTTTTGTCTTGTCTTGTCTTGTCTTGTCTTGTCTTGTCTTGTCTTGTCTTGTCTTGTCTTGTCTTGTCTTGTCTTGTCTTGTCTTGTCTTGTCTTGTCTTGTCTTGTCTTGTCTTGTCTTGTCTTGTCTTGTCTTGTCTTGTCTTGTCATGTCATGTCTTGCGTTGTGTTGTTTTGTCTTGTCTTGTCATGTCATGTCATGTCGTGTCTTGTGTTGCTTTGTCATGTCTTGTCATGTCGTGTGTTATGTTGTTTTGTCTTGTCTTGTCTTCTCCTTGTCTTGTCTAGTCTTGTCTTGTCTTGTCTTGTCTTGTCTTGTCTTGTCATGTCTTATATTGTCTTGTCATGTCGTGTGTTGTGTTGTTTTGTCTTGTCTTGTTGTGTATTGTCATGTCTTATATTGTCTTGTCTTGTCTTGTCATGTCGTGTGTTGTGTTGTTTTGTCTTGTCTTGTTGTGTATTGTCATGTCTTATATTGTCTTGTCTTGTCTTGTGATGTCATGTCGTGTGTTGTGTTGTTTTGTCTTGACTTGTCTTCTCCTTGTCTTGTCTAGTCTTGTCTTGTCTTGTCTTGTCTTGTCTTGTCATGTCATGTCTTGTCTTGTCTTGTCTTGTCTTGTCTTGTCATGTCGTGTGTTGTCTTGTCTTGTCTTGTGATGTCGTGTGTTGTGTTGTTTTGTCTTGTCTTGTCTTATATTGTCTTGTCTTGTCTTGTGATGTCATGTCATGTCGTGTCTTGTCATGTCTTGTCTTGTCTTGTCATGTCGTGTGTTGTGTTGTTTTGTCTTGTCATGTCTTATATTGTCTTGTCTTGTCTTGTCTTGTGATGTCATGTCGTGTGTTGTGTTGTTTTGTCTTGTATTGTCTTGTCTTGTCTAGTCTTGTTTTGTTTTGTCTTGTCTTGTCTTGTCTTGTCTTGTCTTGTCATGTCATGTCATGTCATACGTGTGTTGTGTTGTTTTGTCTTGTCTTATTTTGTCTTGTCATGTCTTATCTTGTCTCGTCTTGTCTTGTCTTGTATTGTCTTGTCTTTTCTTGTCTTGTCTTGTCGTGTCTTGTCTTGTCTTGTCTTGTCTTGTCTTGTCTTGTCCTGTCCTGTCCTGTCCTGTCCTGTCTTGTCTTGTCATGTCATGTCATGTCATGTCATGTCGTGTGTTGTGTTGTGTTGTTTTGTCTTGTCTTGTCTTGTCTTGTCCTGTCCTGTCCTGTCTTGTCTTGTCTTGTCTTGTCTTGTCTTGTCTCGTCTTGTCTTGTCTTGTCTTCTCCTGTCCTGACGTGTGTTGTGTTGTTTTGTCTTGTCTTGTTTTGTCTTGTCTTGCTTTGTCTTGTCATGTCTTATCTTGTCTTGTCTTGTCTTGTCCTGTCCTGTCGTGTGTTGTGTTGTTTTGTCGTGTCATGTCTTGTCTTGTCTTGTCCTGTCCTGTCGTGTGTTGTGTTGTTTTGTCTTGTCTTGTCATGTCATGTCATGTCGTGTCTTGTGTTGCTTTGTCTTGTCTTGTCTTGTCTTGTCTTGTCTTGTCTTGTCATGTCGTGTGTTGTGTTGTTTTGTCTTGTCTTATATTGTCTTGTCTTGTCTTGTTTTGTCTTGTCTTGTCTTGTCTTGTCTTGCCATGTCATGCCATGTCATACGTGTGTTGTGTTGTTTTGTCTTGTCTTATTTTGTCTTGGTATGTCTTATCTTGTCTTGTCTTGTCTTGTCTTGTCTTGTCTTGTCTTGTCATGTCGTGTCTTGTGTTGTTTTGTCTTGTCTTGTATTGTCTTGTCTTGTCTTGTTTTGTCTTGTCTTGTCTTGTCTTGTCATGTCATGCCATGTCATACGTGTGTTGTGTTGTTTTGTCTTGTCTTGTCTTGTCTTGTCCTGTCCTATCGTGTGTTGTGTTGTTTTGTCTTGTCTTGTCTTGTCCTGTCCTGTCCTGTCTTGTCTTGTCTTGTCATGTCATGTCATGTCATGTCATGTCATGTCGTGTGTTGTGTTGTCTTGTTTTGTCATGTCTTATCTTGTCTTGTCTTGTCTTGTCATGTCATGTCATGTGTTGTGTTGTGTTGTTTTGTCTTGTCTTGTCTTGTCATGTCTTGTCTTGTCTTGTGTTGTGATGTCATGTCGTGTGTTGTGTTGTTTTGTCTTGTCTTGTCTTGTCTTGTCTTGTCTTGTCTTGTCTTGTCTTGTCTTGTCTTGTCTTGTCTTGTCTTGTCTTGTCTTGTCTTGTCTTGTCTTGTCTTGTCTTGTCTTGTCTTGTCTTGTCTTGTCTTGTCTTGTCTTGTCTTGTCTTGTCTTGTCATGTCTTGTCTTGTGTTGTGATGTCATGTCGTGTGTTGTGTTGTTTTGTCTTGTCTTGTCTTGTCTTGTCTTGTCTTGTCTTGTCTTGACTTGTCTTGTCTTGTCTTGTCTTGTCTTGTCTTGTCTTGCCTTGTCTTGTCTTGTCTTGTCTTGTCTTGTCTTGTCTTGTCTTGTCTTGTCTTGTCTTGTCTTGTTTTGTCATGTCTTATCTTGTCTTGTCTTGTCTTGTCTTGTCTTGTCTTGTCTTGTCTTGACTTGTCTTGTCTTGTCTTGTCTTGTCTTGTCTTGTCTTGTCTTGTCTTGCCTTGTCTTGTCATGTCATGTCATGTCGTGTATTGTGTTGTTTTGTCTTGTCTTGTCTTGTCATGTCATGTCATGTGTTGTGTTGTGTTGTTTTGTCTTGTCTTGTCTTGTCATGTCTTGTCTTTTCTTGTGTTGTGATGTCATGTCGTGTGTTGTGTTGTTTTGTCTTGTCTTGTCTTGTCTTGTCTTGTCTTGTCTTGTCTTGACTTGTCTTGTCTTGTCTTGTCTTGTCTTGTCTTGTCTTGACTTGTCTTGTCTTGTCTTGTCTTGTCTTGTCTTGTCTTGTCTTGTCTTGTCTTGTCTTGTCTTGTCTTGTCTTGTCTTGTCTTGTCTTGTCTTGTCTTGTTTTGTCATGTCTTATCTTGTCTTGTCTTGTCATGTCATGTCATGTGTTGTGTTGTGTTGTGTTGTTTTGTCTTGTCTTGTCTTGTCATGTCTTGTCTTGTCTTGTGTTGTGATGTCATGTCGTGTGTTGTGTTGTTTTGTCTTGTCTTGTCTTGTCTTGTCTTGTCTTGTCTTGTCTTGTCTTGTCTTGTCTTGTCTTGTCTTGTCTTGTCTTGTCTTGTCTTGTCTTGTCTTGTCATGTCTTGTCTTGTCATGTCATGTCATGTCGTGTATTGTGTTGTTTTGTCTTGTCTTGTTTTGTCTTGTCATGTCTTGTCTTGTCTTGACTTGTCTTGTCTTGTCTTGTCTTGTCTTGTCTTGTCTTGTCTTGTCTTGTCTTGTCTTGTCTTGTCATGTCTTGTCTTGTCTTGTATTGTCTTGTCTTGTCTTTTTTTGTTTTGTCTTGTCTTGTCTTGTCTTGTCTTGTCATGTCATGCCATGTCATACGTGTGTTGTGTTGTTTTGTCTTGTCTTATTTTGTCTTGTCATGTCTTATCTTGTCTTGTCTTGTCTTGTCTTTTCTTGTCTTGTCGTGTCTTGTCTTGTCTTGTCTTGTCTTGTCTTGTCTTGTCTTGTCTTGCTTTGTCATGTCTTATCTTGTCTTGTCTTGTCTTGTCTTGTCTTGTCTTGTCTTGTCTTGTCTTGTCTTGTCTTGTCTTGTCTTGTCTTGTCTTGTCATGTCTTGTCTTGTCTTGTCTTGTCATGTCTTGTCTTGTCTTGTCATGTCTTATATTGTCTTGTTTTGTCTTGTCTTGTCTTGTCTTGTCTTGTCTTGTCTTGTCTTGTCTTGTCTTGTCTTGTCTTGTCTTGTCTTGTCTTGTCTTGTCTTGTCTTGTCTTGTCTTGTCTTGTCTTGTCTTGTCTTGTCTTGTCTTGTCTTGTCTTGTCTTGTCTTGTCTTGTCTTGTCTTGTCTTGTCTTGTCTTGTCTTGTCTTGTCTTGTCTTGTCTTGTCTTGTCTTGTCTTGTCTTGTCTTGTCTTGTCTTGTCTTGTCTTGTCTTGTCTTGCCTTGTCTTGTCTTGCCTTGTCTTGTCTTGTCTTGTCTTGTCTTGTCTTGTCTTGTCTTGTCATGTCGTGTGTTGTGTTGTTTTGTCTTGTCTTGTTGTGTATTGTCATGTCTTATATTGTCTTGTCTTGTCTTGTCATGTCATGTCATGTCGTGTGTTGTGTTGTGTTGTCTTGTTTTGTCTTGTCATGTCATGTCATGTCTTGCCTTGTCTTGTCTTGTCTTGTTTTGTCTTGTCATGTCTTGTCTTGTCTTGTCTTGTCTTGTCTTGTCTTGTTTTGTCTTGTCATGTCTTGTCTTGTCTTGACTTGTCTTGTCTTGTCTTGTCTTGTCTTGTCTTGTCATGTAATGTCATGTCGTGTGATGTGTTGTTTTGTCTTGTCTTGTCTTCTCCTTGTCTTGTCTTGTCATGTCGTGTGTTGTGTTGTTTTGTCTTGTCTTGTTGTGTATTGTCATGTCTTTTATTGTATTGTCTTGTCATGTCATGTAATGTCATGTCGTGTGTTATGTTGTTTTGTCTTGTCTTGTCTTCTCCTTGTCTTGTCTAGTCTTGTCTTGTCTTGTCTTGTCTTGTCTTGTCTTGTCTTGTCATGTCTTATATTGTCTTGTCTTGTCATGTCATGTCGTGTGTTGTGTTGTTTTGTCTTGTCTTGTTGTGTATTGTCATGTCTTATATTGTCTTGTCTTGTCTTGTCATGTCATGTCATGTCATGTCATGTCGTGTGTTGTGTTGTTTTGTCTTGTCTTGTCTTCTCCTTGTCTTGTCTAGTCTTGTCTTGTCTTGTCTTGTCTTGTTTTGTCTTGTCTTGTCTTGTCTTGTGTTGCTTTGTCTTGTCTTGTCATGTCATGTGTTGCGTTGTGTTGTTTTGTCTTGTCTTGTCTTGTCATGTCATGTCATGTCGTGTCTTGTTTTGCTTTGTCTTGTCTTGTCATGTCGTGTGTTGTGTTGTTTTGTCTTGTCATGTCTTCTATTGTCTTGTCTTGTCTTGTCTTGTGATGTCATGTCGTGTGTTGTGTTGTTTTGTCTTGTATTTTCTTGTCTTGTCTTGTCTTGTCTTGTCTTGTTTTGTCTTGTCTTGTCTTGTCTTGTCTTGTCTTGTCTTGTCTTGTCTTGTCTTGTCATGTCATGTCATGTCATACGTGTGTTGTGTTGTTTTGTCTTGTCTTATTTTGTCTTGTCATGTCTTGTCTTGTCTTGTCATGTCTTATATTGTCTTGTTTTGTCTTGTCTTGTCTTGTCTTGTCTTGTCTTGTCTTGTCTTGTCTTGTCTTGTCTTGTCTTGTCTTGTCTTGTCTTGTCTTGTCTTGTCTTGTCTTGTCTTGTCTTGTCTTGTCTTGTCTTGTCTTGTCTTGTCTTGTCTTGTCTTGTCTTGTCTTGTCTTGTCTTGTCTTGTCTTGTCTTGTCTTGTCTTGTCATGTCATGTCTTGCGTTGTGTTGTTTTGTCTTGTCTTGTCATGTCATGTCATGTCGTGTCTTGTGTTGCTTTGTCATGTCTTGTCATGTCGTGTGTTATGTTGTTTTGTCTTGTCTTGTCTTCTCCTTGTCTTGTCTAGACTTGTCTTGTCTTGTCTTGTCTTGTCTTGTCATGTCTTATATTGTCTTGTCATGTCGTGTGTTGTGTTGTTTTGTCTTGTCTTGTTGTGTATTGTCATGTCTTATATTGTCTTGTCTTGTCTTGTCATGTCGTGTGTTGTGTTGTTTTGTCTTGTCTTGTTGTGTATTGTCATGTCTTATATTGTCTTGTCTTGTCTTGTGATGTCATGTCGTGTGTTGTGTTGTTTTGTCTTGTCTTGTCTTCTCCTTGTCTTGTCTAGTCTTGTCTTGTCTTGTCTTGTCTTGTCTTGTCTTGTCATGTCTTGTCTTGTCTTGTCTTGTCATGTCTTGTCTTGTCTTGTCATGTCTTATATTGTCTTGTTTTGTCTTGTCTTGTCTTGTCTTGTCTTGTCTTGTCTTGTCTTGTCTTGTCTTGTCTTGTCTTGTCTTGTCTTGTCTTGTCTTGTCTTGTCTTGTCTTGTCTTGTCTTGTCTTGTCTTGCCTTGTCTTGCCTTGTCTTGTCTTGTCTTGTCTTGTCTTGTCTTGTCTTGTCTTGTCATGTCGTGTGTTGTGTTGTTTTGTCTTGTCTTGTTGTGTATTGTCATGTCTTATATTGTCTTGTCTTGTCTTGTCATGTCATGTCATGTCGTGTGTTGTGTTGTGTTGTCTTGTTTTGTCTTGTCATGTCATGTCATGTCTCGCCTTGTCTTGTCTGGTCTTGTTTTGTCTTGTCATGTTTTGTCTTGTCTTGTCTTGTCTTGTCTTGTTTTGTCTTGTCATGTCTTGTCTTGTCTTGACTTGTCTTGTCTTGTCTTGTCTTGTCTTGTCTTGTCATGTAATGTCATGTCGTGTGTTGTGTTGTTTTGTCTTGTCTTGTCTTCTCCTTGTCTTGTCTTGTAATGTCGTGTGTTGTGTTGTTTTGTCTTGTCTTGTTGTGTATTGTCATGTCTTTTATTGTATTGTCTTGTCATGTCATGTAATGTCATGTCGTGTGTTATGTTGTTTTGTCTTGTCTTGTCTTCTCCTTGTCTTGTCTAGTCTTGTCTTGTCTTGTCTTGTCTTGTCATGTCTTATATTGTCTTGTCTTGTCATGTCATGTCGTGTGTTGTGTTGTTTTGTCTTGTCTTGTTGTGTATTGTCATGTCTTATATTGTCTTGTCTTGTCTTGTGATGTCATGTCGTGTGTTGTGTTGTTTTGTCTTGTCTTGTCTTCTCCTTGTCTTGTCTAGTCTTGTCTTGTCTTGTCTTGTCTTGTCTTGTCTTGTCATGTCTTGTCTTGTCTTGTCTTGTCATGTCTTGTCTTGTCTTGTCATGTCTTATATTGTCTTGTCTTATATTGTCTTGTCTTGTCATGTCATGTCGTGTGTTGTGTTGTTTTGTCTTGTCTTGTTGTGTATTGTCATGTCTTATATTGTCTTGTCTTGTCCTGTCATGTCATGTCATGTCATGTCGTGTGTTGTGTTGTTTTGTCTTGTCTTGTCTTCTCCTTGTCTTGTCTAGTCTTGTCTTGTCTTGTCTTGTCTTGTCTTGTCTTGTTTTGTCTTGTCTTGTCTTGTCTTGTGTTGCTTTGTCTTGTCTTGTCATGTCATGTGTTGCGTTGTGTTGTTTTGTCTTGTCTTGTCATGTCATGTCATGTCGTGTCTTGTGTTGCTTTGTCTTGTCTTGTCATGTCTTATATTGTCTTGTCTTGTCTTGTCTTGTGATGTCATGTCGTGTGTTGTGTTGTTTTGTCTTGTATTTTCTTGTCTTGTCTTGTCTTGTCTTGTCTTGTCTTGTTTTGTCTTGTCTTGTCTTGTCTTGTCTTGTCTTGTCTTGTCTTGTCATGTCATGTCATGTCGTACGTGTGTTGTGTTGTTTTGTCTTGTCTTATTTTGTCTTGTCATGTCTTATCTTGTCTTGTCCTGTCCTGTCCTGTCTTGTCTTGTCATGTCATGTCATGTGTTGCGTTGTGTTGTTTTGTCTTGTCTTGTCATGTCATGTCATGTCGTGTCTTGTGTTGCTTTGTCTTGTCTTGTCATGTCGTGTGTTATGTTGTTTTGTCTTGTCTTGTCTTCTCCTTGTCTTGTCTAGTCTTGTCTTGTCTTGTCTTGTCTTGTCTTGTCTTGTCATGTCTTATATTGTCTTGTCTTGTCTTGTCATGTCGTGTGTTGTGTTGTTTTGTCTTGTCTTGTTGTGTATTGTCATGTCTTATATTGTCTTGTCTTGTCTTGTCATGTCATGTCATGTCATGTCGTGTGTTGTGTTGTTTTGTCTTGTCTTGTCTTCTCCTTGTCTTGTCTAGTCTTGTCTTGTCTTGTCTTGTCTTGTCTTGTCTTGTCTTGTCTTGTCTTGTCTTGTCTTGTCTTGTCTTGTCTTGTCTTGTCTTGTCTTGTCTTGTCTTGTCTTGTCTTGTCTTGTCTTGTCTTGTCTTGTCTTGTCTTGTCTTGTCTTGTCTTGTGTTGCTTTGTCTTGTCTTGTCATGTCATGTGTTGCGTTGTGTTGTTTTGTCTTGTCTTGTCATGTCATGTCATGTCGTGTCTTGTGTTGCTTTGTCTTGTCTTGTCATGTCGTGTGTTGTGTTGTTTTGTCTTGTCATGTCTTATATTGTCTTGTCTTGTCTTGTCTTGTGATGTCATGTCGTGTGTTGTGTTGTTTTGTCTTGTATTGTCTTGTCTTGTCTTGTCTTGTCTTGTCTTGTCTTGTCTTGTCTTGTCTTGTTTTGTCTTGTCTAGTCTTGTCTTGTCTTGTCTTGTCTTGTCTTGTCTTGTCTTGTCTTGTCATGTCGTGTGTTGTGTTGTTTTGTCTTGTCTTGTTGTGTATTGTCGTGTCTTTTATTGTCTTGTCTTGTCTTGTTTTGTCATGTAATGTCATGTCGTGTGTTGTGTTGTTTTGTCTTGTCTTGTCTTCTCCTTGTCTTGTCTAGTCTTGTCTTGTCTTGTCTTGTCTTGTCTTGTCATGTCTTATATTGTCTTGTCTTGTCTTGTCATGTCGTGTGTTGTGTTGTTTTGTCTTGTCGTGTCTTTTATTGTCTTGTCTTGTCTTGTTTTGTCATGTAATGTCATGTCGTGTGTTGTCTTGTCTTGTCTTGTCTTGTCTTGTCTTGTCTTGTTTTGTCTTGTCATGTCTTGTCTTGTCTTGTCTTGTCTTGTTGTGTATTGTCATGTCTTATATTGTCTTGTCTTGTCTTGTGATGTCATGTCGTGTGTTGTGTTGTTTTGTCTTGTCTTGTTTTGTCTTGTCCTGTCTTGTCTTGTCATGTCATGTCATGTGTTGTGTTGTGTTGTTTTGTCTTGTCTTGTCTTGTCTTGTCTTGTCTTGTCTTGTCTTGTCATGTCATGTCATGTCGTGTGTTGTGTTGTGTTGTCTTGTTTTGTCTTGTAATGTCATGTCATGTCTTGTCTTGTCTTGTCTTGTCTTGTCTTGTCTTGTCTTGTTTTGTCTTGTCATGTCTTGTCTTGTCTTGTCTTGTCTTGTTTTGTCTTGTCATGTCTTGTCTTGACTTGTCTTGTCTTGTCTTGTCTTGTCTTGTCTTGTCATGTAATGTCATGTCGTGTGTTGTGTTGTTTTGTCTTGTCTTGTCTTCTCCTTGTCTTGTCTTGTCATGTCGTGTGTTGTGTTGTTTTGTCTTGTCTTGTCTTATATTGTCTTGTCTTGTCTTGTGATGTCATGTCGTGTGTTGTGTTGTTTTGTCTTGTCTTGTTTTGTCTTGTCCTGTCTTGTCTTGTCATGTCATGTCATGTGTTGTGTTGTGTTGTTTTGTCTTGTCTTGTCTTGTCTTGTCTTGTCTTGCCTTATCTTGCCTTGTCTTGTCTTGTCTTGTCTGGTCTTGTCTTGTCTTGTCTTGTCATGTCTTGTCATGTCTTGTCTTGACTTGTCTTGTCTTGTCTTGTCTTGTCTTGTCTTGTCTTGTCTTGTCTTGTCATGTAATGTCATGTCGTGTGTTGTGTTGTTTTGTCTTGTCTTGTCTTCTCCTTGTCTTGTCTTGTCATGTCGTGTGTTGTGTTGTTTTGTCTTGTCTTGTCTTATATTGTCTTGTCTTGTCTTGTGATGTCATGTCGTGTGTTGTGTTGTTTTGTCTTGTCTTGTTTTGTCTTGTCCTGTCTTGTCTTGTCATGTCATGTCATGTGTTGTGTTGTGTTGTTTTGTCTTGTCTTGTCTTGTCTTGTCTTGTTTTGTCTTGCCTTATCTTGCCTTGTCTTGTCTTGTCTTGTCTGGTCTTGTCTTGTCTTGTCTTGTCATGTCTTGTCTTGTCTTGTTTTGTCTTGTCTTGTATTGTCTTGTTTTCTCATGTAATGTCATGTCGTGTGTTGTTTTGTCTTGTCTTGTGTTGTTTTGTCTTGTCTTGTCATGTCATGTCATGTCGTGTCTTGTGTTGCTTTGTCTTGTCTTGTCTTGTCTTGTCATGTCGTGTGTTGTGTTGTTTTGTCTTGTCTTGTTGTGTATTGTCATGTCTTATATTGTCTTGTCTTGTCTTGTCTTGTCATGTCATGTCATGTCGTGTGTTGTGTTGTTTTGTCTTGTCTTGTTTTGTCTTGTCATGTCTTGTCTTCTCTTGTCTTGTTTTGTCTTGTCATGTCTTGTCTTGTCCTGTCTTGTCTTGTCTTGTCTTGTCTTGTCTTGTCTTGTCTTGTCTTGTCTTGTCTTGTCTTGTCTAGTCTTGTCTTGTCTTGTCTTGTCTTGTCTTGTCTTGTCATGTCGTGTGTTGTGTTGTTTCGTCTTGTCTTGTTGTGTATTGTCATGTCTTTTATTGTCTTGTCTTGTCTTGTCTTGTCATGTCATGTAATGTCATGTCGTGTGTTGTGTTGTTTTGTCTTGTCTTGTCTTCTCCTTGTCTTGTCTAGTCTTGTCTTGTCTTGTCTTGTCTTGTCTTGTCTTGTCTTGTCTTGTCATGTCGTGTGTTGTGTTGTTTTGTCTTGTCTTGTTGTGTATTGTCATGTCTTTTATTGTCTTGTCTTGTCTTGTTTTGTCATGTAATGTCATGTCGTGTGTTGTGTTGTTTTGTCTTGTCTTGTCTTCTCCTTGTCTTGTCTAGTCTTGTCTTGTCTTGTCTTTTCTTGTCTTGTGTTGCTTTGTCTTGTCTTGTCATGTCGTGTGTTGTGTTGTTTTGTCTTGTCTTGTTGTGTATTGTCATGTCTTTTATTGTCTTGTCTTGTCTTGTCATGTCATGTAATGTCATGTCGTGTGTTATGTTGTTTTGTCTTGTCTTGTCTTCTCCTTGTCTTGTCTAGTCTTGTCTTGTCTTGTCTTGTCTTGTCTTGTCTTGTCTTGTCTTGTCTTGTCATGTCTTATATTGTCTTGTCTTGTCTTGTCATGTCGTGTGTTGTGTTGTTTAGTCTTGTCTTGTTGTGTATTGTCATGTCTTATATTGTCTTGTCTTGTCTTGTCATGTCATGTCATGTCATGTCGTGTGTTGTGTTGTTTTGTCTTGTCTTGTCTTCTCCTTGTCTTGTCTAGTCTTGTCTTGTCTTGTCTTGTCTTGTCTTGTCTTGTGTTGCCTTGTCTTGTCTTGTCATGTCATGTGTTGCGTTGTGTTGTTTTGTCTTGTCTTGTCTTGTCTTGTCCTGTCCTGTCCTGTCTTGTCTTGTCTTAGCATGTCATGTCATGTCATGTCATGTCGTGTGTTGTGTTGTCTTGTCTTGTTTTGTCATGTCTTATCTTGTCTTGTCATGTCATGTCTTGTCTTGTCTTGTTTTGTCTTGTCATGTCTTGTCTTGTCTTGTCATGTCTTATATTGTCTTGTCTTGTTTTGTCTTGTCTTGTCTTGTTTTGTCTTGTGTTGCTTTGTCTTGTCTTGTCATGTCGTGTGTTGTGTTGTTTTGTCTTGTCTTGTTGTGTATTGTCATGTCTTTTATTTTATTGTCTTGTCTTGTCTTGTCTTGTCATGTCATGTCATGTCGTGTGTTGTGTTGTTTTGTCTTGTCTTGTCTTCTCCTTGTCTTGTCTAGTCTTGTCTTGTCTTGTCTTGTCTTGTGTTGCTTTGTCTTGTCTTGTCATGTCATGTGTTGCGTTGTGTTGTTTTGTCTTGTCTTGTCATGTCATGTCATGTCGTGTCTTGTGTTGCTTTGTCTTGTCTTGTCATGTCGTGTGTTGTGTTGTTTTGTCTTGTCATGTCTTATATTGTCTTGTCTTGTCTTGTCTTGTGATGTCATGTCGTGTGTTGTGTTGTTTTGTCTTGTATTGTCTTGTCTTGTCTTGTCTTGTCTTGTTTTGTCTTGTCTTGTCTTGCCTTGTCTTGTCTTGTCTTGTCTTGTCATGTCATGTCATGTCATACGTGTGTTGTGTTGTTTTGTCTTGTCTTATTTTGTCTTGTCATGTCTTATCTTGTCTTGTCCCGTCCTGTCATGTCTTGTCATGTCATGTCATGTCATGTCATGTCGTGTGTTGTGTTGTCTTGTCTTGTTTTGTCATGTCTTATCTTGTCTTGTCTTGTCATGTCATGTCATGTGTTGTGTTGTGTTGTTTTGTCTTGTCTTGTCTTGTCATATCTTGTCTTGTCTTGTCTTGTCATGTCTTATATTGTCTTGTCTTGTCTTGTGTTGTGATGTCATGTCGTGTGTTGTGTTGTTTTGTCTTGTCTTGTCTTGTCTTGTCCTGTCCTGTCCTGTCCTGTCTTGTCTTGTCTTCTCCTGTCCTGACGTGTGTTGTGTTGTTTTGTCTTGTCTTGTTTTGTCTTGTCTTGCTTTGTCTTGTCATGTCTTATCTTGTCTTGTCTTGTCCTGTCCTGTCGTGTGTTGTGTTGTTTTGTTTTGTCGTGCCATGTCTTGTCTTGTCTTGTTTTGTCTTGTCTTGTCTTGTTTTGTCTTGTCATGTCTTGTCTTGTCTTGTCTTGTCATGTCTTGTCTTGTCTTGTCTTGTATTGTCTTGTCTTGTCTTCTCCTTGTCTTGTCTAGTCTTGTCTTGTCTTGTCTTGTCTTTTCTTGTCTTGTCATGTCGTGTGTTGTGTTGTTTTGTCTTGTCTTGTTGTGTATTGTCATGTCTTTTATTGTCTTGTCTTGTCTTGTTTTGTCTTGTCTTGTCTTGTCCTGTCCTGTCGTGTGTTGTGTTGTTTTGTCTTGTCTTGTCTTGTCATGTCATGTCATGTCGTGTCTTGTGTTGCTTTGTCTTGTCTTGTCTTGTCTTGTCTTGTCTTGTCATGTCTTGTCTTGTCTTGTATTGTCTTGTCTTGTCTTGTCTTGTTTTGTCTTGTCTTGTCTTGTCTTGTCTTGTCTTGTCATGTCTTGTCTTGTCTTGTATTGTCTTGTCTTGTCTTGTCTTGTCTTGTCTTGTCTTGTCTTGTCATGTCTTGTCTTGTCATGTCTTGTCTTGTCTTGTTTTGTCTTGTCTTGTATTGTCTTGTTTTCTCATGTAATGTCATGTCGTGTGTTGTGTTGTTTTGTCTTGTCTTGTGTTGTTTTGTCGTGTCATGTCTTGTCTTGTCTTGTCCTGTCTTGTCGTGTGTTGTGTTGTGTTGTTTTGTCTTGTCTTGTCATGTCATGTCATGTCGTGTCTTGTGTTGCTTTGTCTTGTCTTGTCTTGTCTTGTCATGTCGTGTGTTGTGTTGTTTTGTCTTGTCTTGTTGTGTATTGTCATGTCTTATATTGTCTTGTCTTGTCTTGTCTTGTCATGTCATGTCATGTCGTGTGTTGTGTTTTTTTGTCTTGTCTTGTTTTGTCTTGTCATGTCTTGTCTTGTCTTCTCTTGTCTTGTTTTGTCTTGTCATGTCTTGTCTTGTCTTGTCTTGTCTTGCCTTGTCTTGTCTTGTCTTGTCTTGTCTTGTCTTGTCTTGTCTTGTCTTGTCTTGTCTTGTCTTGTCTTGTCTTGTCTTGTCTTGTCTTGTCTTGTCTTGTCTTGTCTTGTCTTGTCTTGTCTTGTCTTGTCTTGTCTTGTCTTGTCTAGTCTTGTCTTGTCTTGTCTTGTCTTGTCTTGTCTTGCCTTGTCTTGTCTTGTCTTGTCTTGTGTTGCTTTGTCTTGTCTTGTCATGTCGTGTGTTGTGTTGTTTCGTCTTGTCTTGTTGTGTATTGTCATGTCTTTTATTGTCTTGTCTTGTCTTGTCTTGTCATGTCATGTAATGTCATGTCGTGTGTTGTGTTGTTTTGTCTTGTCTTGTCTTCTCCTTGTCTTGTCTAGTCTTGTCTTGTCTTGTCTTGTCTTGTCTTGTCTTGTCTTGTCATGTCGTGTGTTGTGTTGTTTTGTCTTGTTTTGTTGTGTATTGTCATGTCTTTTATTGTCTTGTCTTGTCTTGTTTTGTCATGTAATGTCATGTCGTGTGTTGTGTTGTTTTGTCTTGTCTTGTCTTCTCCTTGTCTTGTCTAGTCTTGTCTTGTCTTGTCTTTTCTTGTATTGTGTTGCTTTGTCTTGTCTTGTCATGTCGTGTGTTGTGTTGTTTTGTCTTGTCTTGTTGTGTATTGTCATGTCTTTTATTGTCTTGTCTTGTCTTGTCATGTCATGTAATGTCATGTCGTGTGTTATGTTGTTTTGTTTTGTCTTGTCTTCTCCTTGTCTTGTCTAGTCTTGTCTTGTCTTGTCTTGTCTTGTCTTGTCTTGTCTTGTCTTGTCTTGTCATGTCTTATATTGTCTTGTCTTGTCTTGTCATATCGTGTGTTGTGTTGTTTAGTCTTGTCTTGTTGTGTATTGTCATGTCTTATATTGTCTTGTCTTGTCTTGTCATGTCATGTCATGTCATGTCGTGTGTTGTGTTGTTTTGTCTTGTCTTGTCTTCTCCTTGTCTTGTCTAGTCTTGTCTTGTCTTGTCTTGTCTTGTCTTGTGTTGCTTTGTCTTGTCTTGTCATGTCATGTGTTGCGTTGTGTTGTTTTGTCTTGTCTTGTCTTGTCTTGTCTTGTCTTGTCTTGTCTTGTCTTGTCTTGTCTTGCCTTGTCTTGTCTTGCCTTGTCTTGTCTTGTCTTGTCTTGTCTTGTCTTGTCTTGTCTTGTCTTGTCTTGTCTTGTCATGTCGTGTGTTGTGTTGTTTTGTCTTGTCTTGTTGTGTATTGTCATGTCTTATATTGTCTTGTCTTGTCTTGTCATGTCATGTCATGTCGTGTGTTGTGTTGTGTTGTCTTGTTTTGTCTTGTCATGTCATGTCATGTCTTGCCTTGTCTTGTCTTGTCTTGTTTTGTCTTGTCATGTCTTGTCTTGTCTTGTCTTGTCTTGTCTTGTCTTGTTTTGTCTTGTCATGTCTTGTCTTGTCTTGACTTGTCTTGTCTTGTCTTGTCTTGTCTTGTCTTGTCATGTAATGTCATGTCGTGTGATGTGTTGTTTTGTCTTGTCTTGTCTTCTCCTTGTCTTGTCTTGTCATGTCGTGTGTTGTGTTGTTTTGTCTTGTCTTGTTGTGTATTGTCATGTCTTTTATTGTATTGTCTTGTCATGTCATGTAATGTCATGTCGTGTGTTATGTTGTTTTGTCTTGTCTTGTCTTCTCCTTGTCTTGTCTAGTCTTGCCTTGTCTTGTCTTGTCTTGTCTTGTCTTGTCATGTCTTATATTGTCTTGTCTTGTCATGTCATGTCGTGTGTTGTGTTGTTTTGTCTTGTCTTGTTGTGTATTGTCATGTCTTATATTGTCTTGTCTTGTCTTGTCATGTCATGTCATGTCATGTCATGTCGTGTGTTGTGTTGTTTTGTCTTGTCTTGTCTTCTCCTTGTCTTGTCTAGTCTTGTCTTGTCTTGTCTTGTCTTGTTTTGTCTTGTCTTGTCTTGTCTTGTGTTGCTTTGTCTTGTCTTGTCATGTCATGTCATGTCGTGTCTTGTTTTGCTTTGTCTTGTCTTGTCATGTCGTGTGTTGTGTTGTTTTGTCTTGTCATGTCTTATATTGTCTTGTCTTGTCTTGTCTTGTGATGTCATGTCGTGTGTTGTGTTGTTTTGTCTTGTATTTTCTTGTCTTGTCTTGTCTTGTCTTGTCTTGTTTTGTCTTGTCTTGTCTTGTCTTGTCTTGTCTTGTCTTGTCATGTCATGTCATGTCATACGTGTGTTGTGTTGTTTTGTCTTGTCTTATTTTGTCTTGTCATGTCTTGTCTTGTCTTGTCATGTCTTGTCTTGTCTTGTCATGTCTTATATTGTCTTGTCTTGTCTTGTCTTGTCTTGTCTTGTCTTGTCTTGTCTTGTCTTGTCTTGTCTTGTCTTGTCTTGTCTTGTCTTGTCTTGTCTTGTCTTGTCTTGTCTTGTCTTGTCTTGTCTTGTCTTGTCTTGTCTTGTCTTGTCTTGTCTTGTCTTGTCTTGTCTTGTCTTGTCTTGTCTTGTCATGTCATGTCTTGCGTTGTGTTGTTTTGTCTTGTCTTGTCATGTCATGTCATGTCGTGTCTTGTGTTGCTTTGTCATGTCTTGTCATGTCGTGTGTTATGTTGTTTTGTCTTGTCTTGTCTTCTCCTTGTCTTGTCTAGTCTTGTCTTGTCTTGTCTTGTCTTGTCTTGTCATGTCTTATATTGTCTTGTCATGTCGTGTGTTGTGTTGTTTTGTCTTGTCTTGTTGTGTATTGTCATGTCTTATATTGTCTTGTCTTGTCTTGTCATGTCGTGTGTTGTGTTGTTTTGTCTTGTCTTGTTGTGTATTGTCATGTCTTATATTGTCTTGTCTTGTCTTGTGATGTCATGTCGTGTGTTGTGTTGTTTTGTCTTGTCTTGTCTTCTCCTTGTCTTGTCTAGTCTTGTCTTGTCTTGTCTTGTCTTGTCTTGTCTTGTCTTGTCTTGTCTTGTCATGTCTTGTCTTGTCTTGTCTTGTCATGTCTTGTCTTGTCTTGTCATGTCTTATATTGTCTTGTTTTGTCTTGTCTTGTCTTGTCTTGTCTTGTCTTGTCTTGTCTTGTCTTGTCTTGTCTTGTCTTGTCTTGTCTTGTCTTGTCTTGTCTTGTCTTGTCTTGTCTTGTCTTGTCTTGTCTTGTCTTGTCTTGTCTTGTCTTGTCTTGCCTTGTCTTGCCTTGTCTTGTCTTGTCTTGTCTTGTCTTGTCTTGTCTTGTCTTGTCATGTCGTGTGTTGTGTTGTTTTGTCTTGTCTTGTTGTGTATTGTCATGTCTTATATTGTCTTGTCTTGTCTTGTCATGTCATGTCATGTCGTGTGTTGTGTTGTGTTGTCTTGTTTTGTCTTGTCATGTCATGTAATGTCTCGCCTTGTCTTGTCTGGTCTTGTTTTGTCTTGTCATGTTTTGTCTTGTCTTGTCTTGTCTTGTCTTGTTTTGTCTTGTCATGTCTTGTCTTGTCTTGACTTGTCTTGTCTTGTCTTGTCTTGTCTTGTCTTGTCATGTAATGTCATGTCGTGTGTTGTGTTGTTTTGTCTTGTCTTGTCTTCTCCTTGTCTTGTCTTGTAATGTCGTGTGTTGTGTTGTTTTGTCTTGTCTTGTTGTGTATTGTCATGTCTTTTATTGTATTGTCTTGTCATGTCATGTAATGTCATGTCGTGTGTTATGTTGTTTTGTCTTGTCTTGTCTTCTCCTTGTCTTGTCTAGTCTTGTCTTGTCTTGTCTTGTCATGTCTTATATTGTCTTGTCTTGTCATGTCATGTCGTGTGTTGTGTTGTTTTGTCTTGTCTTGTTGTGTATTGTCATGTCTTATATTGTCTTGTCTTGTCTTGTCATGTCATGTGATGTCATGTCGTGTGTTGTGTTGTTTTGTCTTGTCTTGTCTTCTCCTTGTCTTGTCTAGTCTTGTCTTGTCTTGTCTTGTCTTGTCTTGTTTTGTCTTGTCTTGTCTTGTCTTGTGTTGCTTTGTCTTGTCTTGTCATGTCATGTGTTGCGTTGTGTTGTTTTGTCTTGTCTTGTCATGTCATGTCATGTCGTGTCTTGTGTTGCTTTGTCTTGTCTTGTCATGTCTTATATTGTCTTGTCTTGTCTTGTCTTGTGATGTCATGTCGTGTGTTGTGTTGTTTTGTCTTGTATTTTCTTGTCTTGTCTTGTCTTGTCTTGTCTTGTCTTGTTTTGTCTTGTCTTGTCTTGTCTTGTCTTGTCTTGTCTTGTCTTGTCATGTCATGTCATGTCGTACGTGTGTTGTGTTGTTTTGTCTTGTCTTATTTTGTCTTGTCATGTCTTATCTTGGCTTGTCCTGTCCTGTCCTGTCTTGTCTTGTCATGTCATGTCATGTGTTGCGTTGTGTTGTTTTGTCTTGTCTTGTCATGTCATGTCATGTCGTGTCTTGTGTTGCTTTGTCTTGTCTTGTCATGTCGTGTGTTATGTTGTTTTGTCTTGTCTTGTCTTCTCCTTGTCTTGTCTAGTCTTGTCTTGTCTTGTCTTGTCTTGTCTTGTCTTGTCATGTCTTATATTGTCTTGTCTTGTCTTGTCATGTCGTGTGTTGTGTTGTTTTGTCTTGTCTTGTTGTGTATTGTCATGTCTTATATTGTCTTGTCTTGTCTTGTCATGTCATGTCATGTCATGTCGTGTGTTGTGTTGTTTTGTCTTGTCTTGTCTTCTCCTTGTCTTGTCTAGTCTTGTCTTGTCTTGTCTTGTCTTGTCTTGTCTTGTCTTGTCTTGTCTTGTCTTGTCTTGTCTTGTCTTGTCTTGTCTTGTCTTGTCTTGTCTTGTCTTGTCTTGTCTTGTCTTGTCTTGTCTTGTCTTGTCTTGTCTTGTCTTGTCTTGTCTTGTCTTGTCTTGTCTTGTCTTGTGTTGCTTTGTCTTGTCTTGTCATGTCATGTGTTGCGTTGTGTTGTTTTGTCTTGTCTTGTCATGTCATGTCATGTCGTGTCTTGTGTTGCTTTGTCTTGTCTTGTCATGTCGTGTGTTGTGTTGTTTTGTCTTGTCATGTCTTATATTGTCTTGTCTTGTCTTGTCTTGTGATGTCATGTCGTGTGTTGTGTTGTTTTGTCTTGTATTGTCTTGTCTTGTCTTGTCTTGTCTTGTCTTGTCTTGTCTTGTTTTGTCTTGTCTAGTCTTGTCTTGTCTTGTCTTGTCTTGTCTTGTCTTGTCTTGTCTTGTCATGTCGTGTGTTGTGTTGTTTTGTCTTGTCTTGTTGTGTATTGTCGTGTCTTTTATTGTCTTGTCTTGTCTTGTTTTGTCATGTAATGTCATGTCGTGTGTTGTGTTGTTTTGTCTTGTCTTGTCTTCTCCTTGTCTTGTCTAGTCTTGTCTTGTCTTGTCTTGTCTTGTCTTGTCATGTCTTATATTGTCTTGTCTTGTCTTGTCATGTCGTGTGTTGTGTTGTTTTGTCTTGTCGTGTCTTTTATTGTCTTGTCTTGTCTTGTTTTGTCATGTAATGTCATGTCGTGTGTTGTCTTGTCTTGTCTTGTCTTGTCTTGTCTTGTCTTGTCTTGTTTTGTCTTGTCATGTCTTGTCTTGTCTTGTCTTGTCTTGTTGTGTATTGTCATGTCTTATATTGTCTTGTCTTGTCTTGTGATGTCATGTCGTGTGTTGTGTTGTTTTGTCTTGTCTTGTTTTGTCTTGTCCTGTCTTGTCTTGTCATGTCATGTCATGTGTTGTGTTGTGTTGTTTTGTCTTGTCTTGTCTTGTCTTGTCTTGTCTTGTCTTGTCTTGTCATGTCATGTCATGTCGTGTGTTGTGTTGTGTTGTCTTGTTTTGTCTTGTAATGTCATGTCATGTCTTGTCTTGTCTTGTCTTGTCTTGTCTTGTCTTGTCTTGTTTTGTCTTGTCATGTCTTGTCTTGTCTTGTCTTGTCTTGTTTTGTCTTGTCATGTCTTGTCTTGACTTGTCTTGTCTTGTCTTGTCTTGTCTTGTCTTGTCATGTAATGTCATGTCGTGTGTTGTGTTGTTTTGTCTTGTCTTGTCTTCTCCTTGTCTTGTCTTGTCATGTCGTGTGTTGTGTTGTTTTGTCTTGTCTTGTCTTATATTGTCTTGTCTTGTCTTGTGATGTCATGTCGTGTGTTGTGTTGTTTTGTCTTGTCTTGTTTTGTCTTGTCCTGTCTTGTCTTGTCATGTCATGTCATGTGTTGTGTTGTGTTGTTTTGTCTTGTCTTGTCTTGTCTTGTCTTGTCTTGCCTTATCTTGCCTTGTCTTGTCTTGTCTTGTCTGGTCTTGTCTTGTCTTGTCTTGTCATGTCTTGTCATGTCTTGTCTTGACTTGTCTTGTCTTGTCTTGTCTTGTCTTGTCTTGTCATGTAATGTCATGTCGTGTGTTGTGTTGTTTTGTCTTGTCTTGTCTTCTCCTTGTCTTGTCTTGTCATGTCGTGTGTTGTGTTGTTTTGTCTTGTCTTGTCTTATATTGTCTTGTCTTGTCTTGTGATGTCATGTCGTGTGTTGTGTTGTTTTGTCTTGTCTTGTTTTGTCTTGTCCTGTCTTGTCTTGTCATGTCATGTCATGTGTTGTGTTGTGTTGTTTTGTCTTGTCTTGTCTTGTCTTGTCTTGTTTTGTCTTGCCTTATCTTGCCTTGTCTTGTCTTGTCTTGTCTGGTCTTGTCTTGTCTTGTCTTGTCATGTCTTGTCTTGTCTTGTTTTGTCTTGTCTTGTATTGTCTTGTTTTCTCATGTAATGTCATGTCGTGTGTTGTTTTGTCTTGTCTTGTGTTGTTTTGTCTTGTCTTGTCATGTCATGTCATGTCGTGTCTTGTGTTGCTTTGTCTTGTCTTGTCTTGTCTTGTCATGTCGTGTGTTGTGTTGTTTTGTCTTGTCTTGTTGTGTATTGTCATGTCTTATATTGTCTTGTCTTGTCTTGTCTTGTCATGTCATGTCATGTCGTGTGTTGTGTTGTTTTGTCTTGTCTTGTTTTGTCTTGTCATGTCTTGTCTTGTCTTCTCTTGTCTTGTTTTGTCTTGTCATGTCTTGTCTTGTCCTGTCTTGTCTTGTCTTGTCTTGTCTTGTCTTGTCTTGTCTTGTCTTGTCTTGTCTTGTCTAGTCTTGTCTTGTCTTGTCTTGTCTTGTCTTGTCTTGCCTTGTCTTGTCTTGTCTTGTCTTGTGTTGCTTTGTCTTGTCTTGTCATGTCGTGTGTTGTGTTGTTTCGTCTTGTCTTGTTGTGTATTGTCATGTCTTTTATTGTCTTGTCTTGTCTTGTCTTGTCATGTCATGTAATGTCATGTCGTGTGTTGTGTTGTTTTGTCTTGTCTTGTCTTCTCCTTGTCTTGTCTAGTCTTGTCTTGTCTTGTCTTGTCTTGTCTTGTCTTGTCTTGTCTTGTCATGTCGTGTGTTGTGTTGTTTTGTCTTGTCTTGTTGTGTATTGTCATGTCTTTTATTGTCTTGTCTTGTCTTGTTTTGTCATGTAATGTCATGTCGTGTGTTGTGTTGTTTTGTCTTGTCTTGTCTTCTCCTTGTCTTGTCTAGTCTTGTCTTGTCTTGTCTTTTCTTGTCTTGTGTTGCTTTGTCTTGTCTTGTCATGTCGTGTGTTGTGTTGTTTTGTCTTGTCTTGTTGTGTATTGTCATGTCTTTTATTGTCTTGTCTTGTCTTGTCATGTCATGTAATGTCATGTCGTGTGTTATGTTGTTTTGTCTTGTCTTGTCTTCTCCTTGTCTTGTCTAGTCTTGTCTTGTCTTGTCTTGTCTTGTCTTGTCTTGTCTTGTCTTGTCTTGTCTTGTCTTGTCTTGTCTTGTCATGTCTTATATTGTCTTGTCTTGTCTTGTCATGTCGTGTGTTGTGTTGTTTAGTCTTGTCTTGTTGTGTATTGTCATGTCTTATATTGTCTTGTCTTGTCTTGTCATGTCATGTCATGTCATGTCGTGTGTTGTGTTGTTTTGTCTTGTCTTGTCTTCTCCTTGTCTTGTCTAGTCTTGTCTTGTCTTGTCTTGTCTTGTCTTGTCTTGTCTTGTGTTGCTTTGTCTTGTCTTGTCATGTCATGTGTTGCGTTGTGTTGTTTTGTCTTGTCTTGTCTTGTCTTGTCCTGTCCTGTCCTGTCTTGTCTTGTCTTAGCATGTCATGTCATGTCATGTCATGTCGTGTGTTGTGTTGTCTTGTCTTGTTTTGTCATGTCTTATCTTGTCTTGTCATGTCATGTCTTGTCTTGTCTTGTTTTGTCTTGTCATGTCTTGTCTTGTCTTGTCATGTCTTATATTGTCTTGTCTTGTTTTGTCTTGTCTTGTCTTGTTTTGTCTTGTGTTGCTTTGTCTTGTCTTGTCATGTCGTGTGTTGTGTTGTTTTGTCTTGTCTTGTTGTGTATTGTCATGTCTTTTATTTTATTGTCTTGTCTTGTCTTGTCTTGTCATGTCATGTCATGTCGTGTGTTGTGTTGTTTTGTCTTGTCTTGTCTTCTCCTTGTCTTGTCTAGTCTTGTCTTGTCTTGTCTTGTCTTGTGTTGCTTTGTCTTGTCTTGTCATGTCATGTTTTGCGTTGTGTTGTTTTGTCTTGTCTTGTCATGTCATGTCATGTCGTGTCTTGTGTTGCTTTGTCTTGTCTTGTCATGTCGTGTGTTGTGTTGTTTTGTCTTGTCATGTCTTATATTGTCTTGTCTTGTCTTGTCTTGTGATGTCATGTCGTGTGTTGTGTTGTTTTGTCTTGTATTGTCCTGTCTTGTCTTGTCTTGTCTTGTCTTGTCTTGTCTTGTTTTGTCTTGTCTTGTCTTGCCTTGTCTTGTCTTGTCTTGTCTTGTCATGTCATGTCATGTCATACGTGTGTTGTGTTGTTTTGTCTTGTCTTATTTTGTCTTGTCATGTCTTATCTTGTCTTGTCCCGTCCTGTCTTGTCTTGTCATGTCATGTCATGTCATGTCATGTCGTGTGTTGTGTTGTCTTGTCTTGTTTTGTCATGTCTTATCTTGTCTTGTCTTGTCATGTCATGTCATGTGTTGTGTTGTGTTGTTTTGTCTTGTCTTGTCTTGTCATGTCTTGTCTTGTCTTGTCTTGTCATGTCTTATATTGTCTTGTCTTGTCTTGTGTTGTGATGTCATGTCGTGTGTTGTGTTGTTTTGTCTTGTCTTGTCTTGTCTTGTCCTGTCCTGTCCTGTCCTGTCTTGTCTTGTCTTCTCCTGTCCTGACGTGTGTTGTGTTGTTTTGTCTTGTCTTGTTTTGTCTTGTCTTGCTTTGTCTTGTCATGTCTTATCTTGTCTTGTCTTGTCCTGTCCTGACGTGTGTTGTGTTGTTTTGTCTTGTCTTGTTTTGTCTTGTCTTGCTTTGTCTTGTCATGTCTTATCTTGTCTTGTCTTGTCTTGTCATGTCGTGTGTTGTGTTGTTTTGTCTTGTCTTGTTGTGTATTGTCATGTCTTTTATTTTATTGTCTTGTCTTGTCTTGTCTTGTCTTGTCTTGTCTTGTCTTGTGTTGCTTTGTCTTGTCTTGTCATGTCATGTGTTGCGTTGTGTTGTTTTGTCTTGTCCTGTCATGTCATGACATGTCGTGTCTTGTGTTGCTTTGTCTTGTCTTGTCATGTCGTGTGTTGTGTTGTTTTGTCTTGTCATGTCTTATATTGTCTTGTCTTGTCTTGTCTTGTGATGTCATGTCGTGTGTTGTGTTGTTTTGTCTTGTATCGTCTTGTCTTGTCTTGTCTTGTCTTGTCTTGTCTTGTCTTGTCTTGTCTTGTCTTGTCTTGTTTTGTTTTGTCTTGTCTTGTCTTGCCTTGTCTTGTCTTGTCTTGTCTTGTCATGTCATGTCATGTCATACGTGTGTTGTGTTGTTTTGTCTTGTCTTATTTTGTCTTGTCATGTCTTATCTTGTCTTGTCCTGTCCTGTCTTGTCTTGTCATGTCATGTCGTATGTTGTGTTGTTTTGTCTTGTTTTGTCATGTCTTATCTTGTCTTGTCTTGTCATGTCATGTCATGTGTTGTGTTGTGTTGTTTTGTCTTGTCTTGTCTTGTCATGTCTTGTCTTGTCTTGTCTTGTCATGTCTTATATTGTCTTGTCTTGTCTTGTGTTGTGATGTCATGTCGTGTGTTGTGTTGTTTTGTCTTGTCTTGTCTTGTCTTGTCCTGTCCTGTCCTGTCCTGTCTTGTCTTGTCTTCTCCTGTCCTGACGTGTGTTGTGTTGTTTTGTCTTGTCTTGTTTTGTCTTGTCTTGCTTTGTCTTGTCATGTCTTATCTTGTCTTGTCTTGTCCTGTCCTGTCGTGTGTTGTGTTGTTTTGTTTTGTCGTGCCATGTCTTGTCTTGTCTTGTCCTGTCCTGTCGTGTGTTGTGTTTTTTTTTGTCTTGTCTTGTCTTGTCATGTCATGTCATGTCGTGTCTTGTGTTGCTTTGTCTTGTCTTGTCTTGTCTTGTCTTGTCTTGTCTTGTCATGTCGTGTGTTGTGTTGTTTTGTCTTGTCTTGTATTGTCTTGTCTTGTCTTGTTTTGTCTTGTCTTGTCGTGTCATGCCATGTCATACGTGTGTTGTGTTGTTTTGTCTTGTCTTATTTTGTCTTGTCATGTCTTATCTTGTCTTGTCATGTCATGTCGTGTGTTGTGTTGTTTTGTCTTGTTTTGTCTTCTCCTTGTCTTGTCTAGTCTTGTCTTGTCTTGTCTTGTCTTGTCTTGTCTTGTCTTGTCTTGTCTTGTCTTGTCTTGTCTTGTCTTGTCTTTTCTTGTCTTGTCTTGTCTTGTCTTGTCTTGTCTTGTCTTGTCTTGTCTTGTGTTGCTTTGTCTTGTCTTGTCATGTCATGTGTTGCGTTGTGTTGTTTTGTCTTGTCTTGTCATGTCATGTCATTTCGTGTGTTGTGTTGCTTTGTCTTGTCTTGTCATGTCGTGTGTTGTGTTGTTTTGTCTTGTCTTGTTATGTATTGTCATGTCTTATATTGTCTTGTCTTGTCTTGTCATGTCATATCATGTCATGTCGTGTGTTGTGTTGTTTTTTCTTGTCATGTCTTGTCTTGTCTTGTCTTGTCTTGTCTTGTCATGTCTTGTCTTGTCTAGTCTTGTCTTGTCTTGTCTTGTCTTGTCTTGTCTTGTCTTGGCTTGTCTTGTCTTGTCTTGTCTTGTCTTGTCTTGTCTTGTCTTGTCTTGTCTTGTCTTGTCTTGTCTTGTCTTGTCTTGTCTTGTCTTGTCTTGTCTTGTCTTGTCTTGTCTTGTCTTGTCTTGTCTTGTCTTGTCTTGTCTTGTCTTGTCTTGTCTTGTCTTGTCTTGTCTTGTCTTGTCTTGTCTTGTCTTGTCTTGTCTTGTCTTGTCTTGTCTTGTCTTGTCTTGTCTTGTCTTGTCTTGTCTTGTCTTGTCTTGTCTTGTCTTGTCTTGTCTTGTCTTGTCTTGTCTTGTCTTGTCTTGTCTTGTCTTGTCTTGTCTTGTCTTGTCTTGTCTTGTCTTGTCTTGTCTTGTCTTGTCTTGTCTTGTCTTGTCTTGTCTTGTCTTGTCTTGTCTTGTCTTGTCTTGTCTTGTCTTGTCTTGTCTTGTCTTGTCTTGTCTTGTCTTGTCTTGTCTTGTCTTGTCTTGTCTTGTCTTGTCTTGTCTTGTCTTGTCTTGTCTTGTCTTGTCTTGTCTTGTCTTGTCTTGTCTTGTCTTGTTTTGTCTTGTCTTGTCTTGTCTTGTCTTGTTTTGTCTTGTCTTGTCTTGTTTTGTCATGCCATGTCATACGTGTGTTGTGTTGTTTTGTCTTGTCTTGTCTTGTCTTGTCCTGTCCTGTCGTGTGTTGTGTTGTTTTGTCTTGTCTTGTGTTGTTTTGTCGTGTCATGTCTTGTCTTGTCTTGTCCTGTCCTGTCGTGTGTTGTGTTGTTTTGTCTTGTCTTGTCTTGTCTTGTCATGTCATGTCATGTCACACGTGTGTTGTGTTGTTTTGTCTTGTCTTATTTTGTCTTGTCATGTCTTATCTTGTCTTGTCCTGTCCTGTCCTGTCTTGTCTTGTCATGTCATGTCATGTCATGTCATGTGTTGTGTTGTGTTGTTTTGTCTTGTCTTGTCTTGTCATGTCTTGTCTTGTCTTGTCTTGTCATGTCTTATATTGTCTTGTCTTGTCTTGTGTTGTGATGTCATGTCGTGTGTTGTGTTGTTTTGTCTTGTCTTGTCTTGTCTTGTCCTGTCCTGTCCTGTCCTGTCTTGTCTTGTCTTGTGTTGTGATGTCATGTCGTGTGTTGTGTTGTTTTGTCTTGTCTTGTCTTGTCTTGTTTTGTCTTGTCTTGTCTTGTCTTGTCTTGTCTTGTCTTGTCTTGTCTTGTCATGTCATGTCATGTCACACGTGTGTTGTGTTGTTTTGTCTTGTCTTATTTTGTCTTGTCATGTCTTATCTTGTCTTGTCCTGTCTTGTCTTGTCATGTCATGTCATGTCATGTCATGTCTTGTCTTGTCTTGTCTTGTCTTGTCTTGTCTTGTCCTGTCCTGTCGTGTGTTGTGTTGTTTTGTTTTGTCGTGTCATGTCTTGTCTTGTCTTGTCCTGTCCTGTCGTGTGTTGTGTTTTTTTTTGTCTTGTCTTGTCTTGTCATGTCATGTCATGTCGTGTCTTGTGTTGCTTTGTCTTGTCTTGTCTTGTCTTGTCTTCTCCTGTCCTGACGTGTGTTGTGTTGTTTTGTCTTGTCTTGTTTTGTCTTGTCTTGCTTTGTCTTGTCATGTCTTATCTTGTCTTGTCTTGTCCTGTCCTGTCGTGTGTTGTGTTGTTTTGTTTTGTCGTGTCATGTCTTGTATTGTCTTGTCCTGTCCTGTCGTGTGTTGTGTTTTTTTTTGTCTTGTCTTGTCTTGTCTTGTCTTGTCTTGTCATGTCGTGTGTTGTGTTGTTTTGTCTTGTCTTGTATTGTCTTGTCTTGTCTTGTTTTGTCTTGTCTTGTCGTGTCATGCCATGTCATACGTGTGTTGTGTTGTTTTGTCTTGTCTTATTTTGTCTTGTCATGTCTTATCTTGTCTTGTCATGTCATGTCGTGTGTTGTGTTGTTTTGTCTTGTCTTGTCTTGTCTTGTCTTCTCCTTGTCTTGTCTAGTCTTGTCTTGTCTTGTCTTGTCTTGTCTTGTCTTGTCTTGTCTTGTCTTGTCTTGTCATGTCTTGTCATGTCTTGTCTTGTCATGTCATGTCTTGGCTTGTCTTGTCTTGTCTTGTCTTGTCTTGTCTTGTCTTGTCTTGTCTTGTCTTGTCTTGTCTTGTCTTGTCTTGTCTTGTCTTGTCTTGTCTTGTCTTGTCTTGTCCTGTCTCGTCTTGTCTTGTCTTGTCTTGTCTTGTCTTGTCTTGTCTTGTCTTGTCTTGTCTTGTCTTGTCTTGTCTTGTCTTGTCTTGTCTTGTCTTGTCTTGTCTTGTCTTGTCTTGTCTTGTCTTGTCTTGTCTTGTCTTGTCTTGTCTTGTCTTGTCTTGTCTTGTCTTGTCTTGTCTTGTCTTGTCTTGTCTTATTTTGTCTTGTCTTGTCTTGTTTTGTCATGTCATGTCATGTCGTGTGTTGTGTTGTGTTGTCTTGTTTTGTCTTGTCATGTCATGTCATGTCTTGTCTTGTCTTGTCTTGTCTTGTTTTGTCTTGTCATGTCTTGTCTTGTCTTGTCTTGTCTTGTCTTGTTTTGTCTTGTCATGTCTTGTCTTGACTTGTCTTGTCTTGTCTTGTCTTGTCTTGTCTTGTCTTGTCTTGTTTTGTCTTGTCTTGTCTTGTCTTGTTTTATGTTGTCTTGTCTTGTCTTGTCATGTAATGTCATGTCGTGTGTTGTGTTGTTTTGTCTTGTCTTCTCTTCTCCTTGTCTTGTCTTGTCATGTCGTGTGTTGTGTTGTTTTGTCTTGTCTTGTCTTATATTGTCTTGTCTTGTCTTGTGATGTCATGTCGTGTGTTGTGTTGTTTTGTCTTGTCTTGTTTTGTCTTGTCCTGTCTTGGCTTGTCATGTCATGTCATGTGTGGTGTTGTGTTGTTTTGTCTTGTCTTGTCTTGTCTTGTCTTGTCTTGTCTTGTCTTGTCTTGTCTTGTCTTTTCTTGTCTTGTCTTGTCTTGCCTTATCTTGCCTTGTCTTGTCTTGTCTGGTCTGGTCTTGTCTTGTCTTGTCTTGTCTTGTCTTGTCTTGTCTTGTCTTGTCTTGTCTTGTCTTGTCTTGTCTTGTGTTGCTTTGTCTTGTCTTGTCTTGTCTTGTCTTGTGTTGCTTTGTCTTGTCTTGTCTTGTCTTGTCTTGTCTTGTGTTGCTTTGTCTTGTCTTGTCTTGTCTTGTCTTGTCTTGTGTTGCTTTGTCTTGTCTTGTCATGTCATGTGTTGCGTTGTGTTGTTTCGTCTTGTCTTGTCTTGTCTTGTCATGTCGTGTGTTGTGTTGTCTTGTCTAGTCTTGTCTTGTCTTGTCTTGTCTTGTCTTGTCTTGTCTTGTCTTGTCTTGTCTTGTCTTGTCTTGTCTTGTCTTGTCTTGTCTTGTCTTGTCTTGTCTTGTCTTGTCTTGTCTTGTCTTGTCTTGTCTTGTCTTGTCTTGTCTTGTCTTGTCTTGTCTTGTCTTGTCTTGTCTTGTCTTGTCTTGTCTTGTCTTGTGTTGCTTTGTCTTGTCTTGTCTTGTCTTGTCGTGTCTTGTGTTGCTTTGTCTTGTCTTGTCATGTCGTGTGTTGTGTTGTTTTGTCTTGTCTTGTCTTATCTTGTCATGTCTTGTCTTGTCTTGTCATGTCTTGTCTTGTCTTGTCATGTCTTATATTGTCTTGTCTTGTTTTGTCTTGTCTTGTCTTGTTTTGTCTTGTGTTGCTTTGTCTTGTCTTGTCATGTCGTGTGTTGTGTTGTTTTGTCTTGTCTTGTTGTGTATTGTCATGTCTTTTATTGTATTGTCTTGTCTTGTCTTGTCTTGTCATGTCATGTAATGTCATGTCGTGTGTTATGTTGTTTTGTCTTGTCTTGTCTTCTCCTTGTCTTGTCTAGTCTTGTCTTGTCTTGTCTTGTCTTGTCTTGTCTTGTCTTGTCTTGTCTTGTCATGTCTTATATTGTCTTGTCTTGTCATGTCGTGTGTTGTGTTGTTTTGTCTTGTCTTGTTGTGTATTGTCATGTCTTATATTGTCTTGTCTTGTCTTGTCTTGTCTTGTCTTGTCTTGTCTTGTCTTGTCTTGTCTTGTCTTGTCTTGTCTTATTTTGTCTTGTCTTGTCTTGTCTTGTCATGTCATGTCATGTCGTGTGTTGTGTTGTGTTGTCTTGTTTTGTCTTGCCATGTCATGTCATGTCATGTCTTGTCTTGTCTTGTCTTGTTTTGTCATGTCTTGTCTTGTCTTGTCTTGTCTTGTCTTGTCTTGTTTTGTCTTGTCATGTCTTGTCTTGACTTGTCTTGTCTTGTCTTGTCTTGTCTTGTTTTGTCTTGTCTTGTCTTGTCTTGTTTTATGTTGTCTTGTCTTGTCTTGTCATGTAATGTCATGTCGTGTGTTGTGTTGTTTTGTCTTGTCTTGTCTGCTCCTTGTCTTGTCTTGTGATGTCATGTCGTGTGTTGTGTTGTTTTGTCTTGTCTTGTTTTGTCTTGTCCTGTCTTGTCTTGTCATGTCATGTCATGTGTTGTGTTGTGTTGTTTTGTCTTGTCTTGTCTTGTCTTGTCTTGTCTTGTCTTGTCTTGTCTTGTCTTGTCTTGCCTTATCTTGCCTTGTCTTGTCTTGTCTGGTCTGATCTTGTCTTGTCTTCTCCTTGTCTTGTCTAGTCTTGTCTTGTCTTGTCTTGTCTTGTCTTGTCTTGTCTTGTCTTGTCTTGTCTTGTCTTGTCTTGTCTTGTCATGTCGTGTGTTGTGTTGTTTTGTCTTGTCTTGTTTTGTCATGTAATGTCATGTCGTGTGTTGTGTTGTTTTGTCTTGTCTTGTCTTCTCCTTGTCTTGTCTAGTCTTGTCTTGTCTTGTCTTGTGTTGCTTTGTCTTGTCATGTCATGTCATACGTGTGTTGTGTTGTTTTGTCTTGTCTTGTTGTGTATTGTCATGTCTTTTATTGTCTTGTCTTGTCTTGTCATGTCATGTAATGTCATGTCGTGTGTTATGTTGTTTTGTCTTGTCTTGTCTTCTCCTTGTCTTGTCTAGTCTTGTCTTGTCTTGTCTTGTCTTGTCTTGTCTTGTCTTGTCTTGTCTTGTCTTGTCTTGTCTTGTCTTGTCTTGTCTTGTCTTGTCTTGTCTTGTATTGTCTTGTCTTGTCTTGTCTTGTCTTGTCATGTCTTATATTGTCTTGTCTTGTCTTGTCATGTCGTGTGTTGTGTTGTTTTGTCTTGTATTGTTGTGTATTTTCATGTCTTATATTGTCTTGTCTTGTCTTGTCATGTCATGTCATGTCATGTCGTGTGTTGTGTTGGTTTGTCTTGTCTTGTATTCTCCTTGTCTTGTCTAGTCTTGTCTTGTCTTGTCTTGTCTTGTCTTGTGTTGCTTTGTCTTGTCTTGTCAGGTCATGTGTTGCGTTGTGTTGTTTTGTCTTGTCTTGTCTTGTCTTGTCCTGTCCAGTCCTGTCTTGTCTTGTCTTAGCATGTCATGTCATGTCATGTCATGTCGTGTGTTGTGTTGTCTTGTCTTGCTTTGTCATGTCTTATCTTGTCTTGTCATGTCATGTCTTGTCTTGTCTTGTCTTGTCTTGTCTTTTCTTGTCTTATCTTGTCATGTCTTGTCTTGTCTTGTCATGTCTTGTCTTGTCTTGTCATGTCTTATATTGTCTTGTCTTGTTTTGTCTTGTCTTATCTTGTTTTGTCTTGTGTTGCTTTGTCTTGTCTTGTCATGTCGTGTGTTGTGTTGTTTTGTCTTGTCTTGTTGTGTATTGTCATGTCTTTTATTGTATTGTCTTGTCTTGTCTTGTCATGTCATGTAATGTCATGTCGTGTGTTATGTTGTTTTGTCTTGTCTTGTCTTCTCCTTGTCTTGTCTTGTCTTGTCTTGTCATGTCTTATATTGTCTTGTCTTGTCTTGTCATGTCGTGTGTTGTGTTGTTTTGTCTTGTCTTGTTGTGTATTGTCATGTCTTATATTGTCTTGTCTTGTCTTGTCATGTCATGTCATGTCATGTCGTGTGTTGTGTTGTTTTGTCTTGTCTTGTCTTCTCCTTGTCTTGTCTAGTCTTGTCTTGTCTTGTCTTGTCTTGTCTTGTCTTGTCTTGTCTTGTCTTGTCTTGTCTTGTCTTGTCTTGTCTTGTCTTGTCTTGTCTTGTCTTGTCTTGTCTTGTCTTGTGTTGCTTTGTCTTGTCTTGTCATGTCATGTGTTGCGTTGTGTTGTTTTGTCTTGTCTTGTCATGTCATGTCATGTCGTGTCTTGTGTTGCTTTGTCTTGTCTTGTCATGTCGTGTGTTGTGTTGTTTTGTCTTGTCATGTCTTATATTGTCTTGTCTTGTCTTGTCTTGTGATGTCATGTCGTGTGTTGTGTTGTTTTGTCTTGTATTGTCTTGTCTTGTCTTGTCTTGTCTTGTCTTGTCATGTCATGTCATGTCATACGTGTGTTGTGTTGTTTTGTCTTGTCTTACTTTGTCTTGTCATGTCTTATCTTGTCTTGTCCTGTCCTGTCCTGTCTTGTCTTGTCATGTCATGTCATGTCATGTCATGTCGTGTGTTGTGTTGTCTTGTTTTGTCATGTCTTATCTTGTCTTGTCTTGTCATGTCATGTCATGTGTTGTGTTGTGTTGTTTTGTCTTGTCTTGTCTTGTCATGTCTTGTCTTTTCTTGTCTTGTCATGTCTTATATTGTCTTGTCTTGTCTTGTGTTGTGATGTCATGTCGTGTGTTGTGTTGTTTTGTCTTGTCTTGTCTTGTCTTGTCCTGTCCTGTCCTGTCCTGTCTTGTCTTGTCTTGTCTTGTCTTGTCTTGTCTCGTCTTGTCTTGTCTTGTCTTCTCCTGTCCTGACGTGTGTTGTGTTGTTTTGTCTTGTCTTGTTTTGTCTTGTCTTGCTTTGTCTTGTCATGTCTTATCTTGTCTTGTCTTGTCTTGTCCTGTCCTGTCGTGTGTTGTGTTGTTTTGTCTTGTCTTGTGTTGTTTTGTCGTGTCATGTCTTGTCTTGTCTTGTCCTGTCCTGTCGTGTGTTGTGTTGTTTTGTCTTGTCTTGTATTGTCTTGTCTTGTCTTGTTTTGTCTTGTCTTGTCTTGTCTTGTCTTGTCTTGTCTTGTCTTGTCTTGTCTTGTCTTGTCATGTCGTATGTTGTGTTGTTTTGTCTTGTGTTGCTTTGTCTTGTCTTGTCTCGTCATGTCGTGTGTTGTGTTGTTTTGTCTTGTCTTGTTGTGTATTGTCATGTCTTATATTGTCTTGTCTTGTCTTGTCATGTCATGTCATGTCGTGTGTTGTGTTGTCTTGTCTTGTTTTGTCTTGTCATGTCATGTCATGTCTTGTCTTGTCTTGTCTTGTCTTGTTTTGTCTTGTCATGTCTTGTCTTGTCTTGTCTTGTTTTGTCTTGTCATGTCTTGTCTTGTCTTGTCTTGTCTTGTCTTGTCTTGTCTTGTCTTGTCTTGTCTTGTCTTGTCTTGTTTTGTCTTGTCTTGTCTTGTCTTGTTTTATGTTGTCTTGTCTTGTCTTGTCATGTAATGTCATGTCGTGTGTTGTGTTGTGTTGTCTTGTCTTATATTGTCTTGTCTTGTCTTGTCATGTCATGTCATGTCATGTCGTGTGTTGTGTTGTTTTGTCTTGTCTTGTCTTCTCCTTGTCTTGTCTAGTCTTGTCTTGTCTTGTCATGTCATGTCGTATGTTGTGTTGTTTTGTCTTGTCTTGTCATGTCATGTCATGTCGTGTCTTGTGTTGCTTTGTCTTGTCTTGTTGTGTATTGTCATGTCTTATATTGTCTTGTCTTGTCTTGTCTTGTCATGTCATGTCATGTCATGTCGTGTGTTGTGTTGTTTTTTCTTGTCATGTCATGTCTTGTCTTGTCTTGTCTTGTCGTGTGTTGTGTTGTTTTGTCTTGTCTTGTTGTGTATTGTCATGTCTTATATTGTCTTGTCTTGTCTTGTCATGTCATGTCATGTCGTGTGTTGTGTTGTGTTGTCTTGTCTTATATTGTCTTGTCTTGTCTTGTCATGTCATGTCATGTCATGTCGTGTGTTGTGTTGTTTTGTCTTGTCTTGTCTTCTCCTTGTCTTGTCTAGTCTTGTCTTGTCTTGTCATGTCATGTCGTATGTTGTGTTGTTTTGTCTTGTCTTGTCATGTCATGTCATGTCGTGTCTTGTGTTGCTTTGTCTTGTCTTGTTGTGTATTGTCATGTCTTATATTGTCTTGTCTTGTCTTGTCTTGTCATGTCATGTCATGTCATGTCGTGTGTTGTGTTGTTTTTTCTTGTCATGTCATGTCTTGTCTTGTCTTGTCTTGTCTTGTCTTGTCATGTCTTGTCTTGTCTAGTCTTGTCTTGTCTTGTCTTGTCTTGTCTTGTCTTGTCTTGTCTTGTCTTGTCTTGTCTTGTCTTGTCTTGTCTTGTCTTGTCTTGTCTTGCCTTGTCTTGTCTTGTCTTGTCTTGTCTTGTCTTGTCTTGTCTTGTCTTGTATTGTCTTGTCTTGTCTTGTCTTGTCTTGTTTTGTCTTGTCTTGTCTTGTTTTGTCTTGTCATGTCTTGTCTTGTCTTGTCTTGTCTTGTCTTGTTTTGTCTTGTCATGTCTTGTCTTGACTTGTCTTGTCTTGTCTTGTCTTATCTTGTCTTGTCTTGTCTTGTCTTGTCTTGTCTTGTCTTGTCTTGTCTTGTCTTGTCTTGTCTTGTCTTGTCTTGTCTTGTCTTGTCTTGTTTTGTCTTGTCTTGTTTTATGTTGTCTTGTCTTGTCTTGTCATGTCTTATATTGTCTTGTCTTGTCCTGTCCTGTCGTGTCTTGTCTTGTCTTGTCTTGTCTTGTCTTGTCATGTCGTGTGTTGTGTTGTTTTGTCTTGTCTTGTATTGTCTTGTCTTGTTTTGTCTTGTCTTGTCGTGTCATGCCATGTCATACGTGTGTTGTGTTGTTTTGTCTTGTCTTATTTTGTCTTGTCATGTCTTATCTTGTCTTGTCATGTCATGTCGTGTGTTGTGTTGTTTTGTCTTGTCTTGTCTTCTCCTTGTCTTGTCTAGTCTTGTCTTGTCTTGTCTTGTCTTGTCTTGTCTTGTCTTGTCTTGTCTTGTCTTGTCTTGTCTTGTCTTGTCTTGTCTTGTCTTGTCTTGTGTTGCTTTGTCTTGTCTTGTCATGTCATGTGTTGCGTTGTGTTGTTTTGTCTTGTCTTGTCATGTCATGTCATGTCGTGTCTTGTGTTGCTTTGTCTTGTCTTGTCATGTCGTGTGTTGTGTTGTTTTGTCTTGTCTTGTTGTGTATTGTCATGTCTTATATTGTCTTGTCTTGTCTTGTCATGTCATGTCATGTCATGTCGTGTGTTGTGTTGTTTTTTCTTGTCGTGTCTTGTCTTGTCTTGTCTTGTCATGTCTTGTCTTGTCTAGTCTTGTCTTGTCTTGTCTTGTCTTGGCTTGTCTTGTCTTGTCTTGTCTTGTCTTGTCTTGTCTTGTCTTGTCTTGTCTTGTCTTCTCTTGTCTTGTCTTGTCTTGTCTTGTCTTGTCTTGTCTTGTCTTGTCTTGTCTTGTCTTGTCTTGTCCTGTCTTGTCTTGTCTTGTCTTGTCTTGTCTTGTCTTGTCTTGTCTTGTCTTGTCTTGTCTTATTTTGTCTTGTCTTGTCTTGTCTTGTCATGTCATGCCATGTCGTGTGTTGTGTTGTGTTGTGTTGTCTTGTCTTGTCTTGTCTTGTCTTGTCTTGTCTTATTTTGTCTTGTCCTGTCTTGTCTTGTCATGTCATGTCATGTGTTGTGTTGTGTTGTTTTGTCTTGTCTTGTCTTGTCTTGTCTTGTCTTGTCTTGTCTTGTCTTGTCTTGTCTTGTCTTGCCTTATCTTGCCTTGTCTTGTCTTGTCTGGTCTGGTCTTGTCTTGTCTTCTCCTTGTCTTGTCTAGTCTTGTCTTGTCTTGTCTTGTCTTGTCTTGTCTTGTCTTGTCTTGTCTTGTCATGTCGTGTGTTGTGTTGTTTTGTCTTGTCTTGTTTTGTCATGTAATGTCATGTCGTGTGTTGTGTTGTTTTGTCTTGTCTTGTCTTCTCCTTGTCTTGTCTAGTCTTGTCTTGTCTTGTCTTGTCTTGTCTTGTGTTGCTTTGTCTTGTCATGTCATGTCATACGTGTGTTGTGTTGTTTTGTCTTGTCTTGTTGTGTATTGTCATGTCTTTTATTGTCTTGTCTTGTCTTGTCATGTCATGTAATGTCATGTCGTGTGTTATGTTGTTTTGTCTTGTCTTGTCTTCTCCTTGTCTTGTCTAGTCTTGTCTTGTCTTGTCTTGTCTTGTCTTGTCTTGTCTTGTCTTGTCTTGTCTTGCCATGTCTTATATTGTCTTGTCTTGTCTTGTCATGTCGTGTGTTGTGTTGTTTTGTCTTGTCTTGTTGTGTATTGTCATGTCTTATATTGTCTTGTCTTGTCTTGTCATGTCATGTCATGTCATGTCGTGTGTTGTGTTGTTTTGTCTTGTCTTGTATTCTCCTTGTCTTGTCTAGTCTTGTCTTGTCTTGCCTTGTCTTGTGTTGCTTTGTCTTGTCTTGTCAGGTCATGTGTTGCGTTGTGCTGTTTTGTCTTGTCTTGTCTTGTCTTGTCCTGTCCTGTCCTGTCTTGTCTTGTCTTAGCATGTCATGTCATGTCATGTCATGTCGTGTGTTGTGTTGTTTTGTCTTGTCTTGTATTCTCCTTGTCTTGTCTAGTCTTGTCTTGTCTTGCCTTGTCTTGTGTTGCTTTGTCTTGTCTTGTCATGTCATGTGTTGCGTTGTGTTGTTTTGTCTTGTCTTGTCATGTCATGTCATGTCGTGTCTTGTGTTGCTTTGTCTTGTCTTGTCATGTCGTGTGTTGTGTTGTTTTGTCTTGTCATGTCTCATATTGTCTTGTCTTGTCTTGTCTTGTGATGTCATGTCGTGTGTTGTGTTGTTTTGTCTTGTATTGTCTTGTCTTGTCTTGTCTTGTTTTGTCTTGTCTTGTCTTGTCTTGTCTTGTCTTGTCTTGTCATGTCATGTCATGTCATACGTGTGTTGTGTTGTTTTGTCTTGTCTTACTTTGTCTTGTCATGTCTTATCTTGTCTTGTCCTGTCCTGTCCTGTCTTGTCTTGTCATGTCATGTCATGTCATGTCATGTCGTGTGTTGTGTTGTCTGGTCTTGTTTTGTCATGTCTTATCTTGTCTTGTCTTGTCATGTCATGTCATGTGTTGTGTTGTGTTGTTTTGTCTTGTCTTGTCTTGTCATGTCTTGTCTTTTCTTGTCTTGTCATGTCTTAAATTGTCTTGTCTTGTCTTGTCTTGTCATGTCATGTAATGTCATGTCGTGTGTTATGTTGTTTTGTCTTGTCTTGTCTTCTCCTTGTCTTGTCTAGTCTTGTCTTGTCTTGTCTTGTCTTGTCTTGTCTTGTCTTGTCTTGTCTTGTCTTGTCTTGTCTTGTCTTGTCTTGTCTTGTCTTGTCTTGTCTTGTCTTGTCTTGTCTTGTCTTGTCTTGTCTTGTCTTGTCTTGTCTTGTCTTGTCTTGTCTTGTCATATCTTATATTGTCTTGTCTTGTCTTGTCATGTCGTGTGTTGTGTTGTTTTGTCTTGTCTTGTTGTATATTGTCATGTCTTATATTGTCTTGTCTTGTCTTGTCATGTCATGTCATGTCATGTCGTGTGTTGTGTTGTTTTGTCTTGTCTTGTATTCTCCTTGTCTTGTCTAGTCTTGTCTTGTCTTGTCTTGTCTTGTCTTGTGTTGCTTTGTCTTGTCTTGTCAGGTCATGTGTTGCGTTGTGTTGTTTTGTCTTGTCTTGTCTTGTCTTGTCCTGTCCTGTCCTGTCTTGTCTTGTCTTAGCATGTCATGTCATGTCATGTCATGTCGTGTGTTGTGTTGTCTTGTCTTGCTTTGTCATGTCTTATCTTGTCTTGTCATGTCATGTCTTGTCTTGTCTTGTCTTGTCATGTCATGTAATGTCATGTCGTGTGTTATGTTGTTTTGTCTTGTCTTGTCTTCTCCTTGTCTTGTCTAGTCTTGTCTTGTCTTGTCTTGTCTTGTCTTGTCATGTCTTATATTGTCTTGTCTTGTCTTGTCATGTCGTGTGTTGTGTTGTTTTGTCTTGTCTTGTTGTGTATTGTCATGTCTTTTATTGTCTTGTCTTGTCTTGTCATGTCATGTAATGTCATGTCGTGTGTTATGTTGTTTTGTCTTGTCTTGTCTTCTCCTTGTCTTGTCTAGTCTTGTCTTGTCTTGTCTTGTCTTGTCTTGTCTTGTCTTGTCTTGTCTTGTCTTGTCTTGTCTTGTCTTGTCATGTCTTATATTGTCTTGTCTTGTCTTGTCATGTCGAGTGTTGTGTTGTTTTGTCTTGTCTTGTTGTGTATTGTCATGTCTTATATTGTCTTGTCTTGTCTTGTCATGTCATGTCATGTCATGTCGTGTGTTGTGTTGTTTTGTCTTGTCTTGTATTCTCCTTGTCCTGTCTAGTCTTGTCTTGTCTTGTCTTGTCTTGTCTTGTGTTGCTTTGTCTTGTCTTGTCAGGTCATGTGTTGCGTTGTGTTGTTTTGTCTTGTCTTGTCTTGTCTTGTCCTGTCCTGTCCTGTCTTGTCTTGTCTTAGCATGTCATGTCATGCCATGTCATGTCGTGTGTTGTGTTGTCTTGTCTTGCTTTGTCATGTCTTATCTTGTCTTGTCATGTCATGTCTTGTCTTGTCTTGTCTTGTTTTGTCTTGTCTTATCTTGTCATGTCTTGTCTTGTCTTGTCATGTCTTGTCTTGTCTTGTCATGTCTTATATTGTCTTGTCTTGTTTTGTCTTGTCTTATCTTGTTTTGTCTTGTGTTGCTTTGTCTTGTCTTGTCATGTCGTGTGTTGTGTTGTTTTGTCTTGTCTTGTTGTGTATTGTCATGTCTTTTATTGTATTGTCTTGTCTTGTCTTGTCATGTCATGTAATGTCATGTCGTGTGTTATGTTGTTTTGTCTTGTCTTGTCTTCTCCTTGTCTTGTCTTGTCTTGTCTTGTCATGTCTTATATTGTCTTGTCTTGTCTTGTCATGTCGTGTGTTGTGTTGTTTTGTCTTGTCTTGTTGTGTATTGTCATGTCTTATATTGTCTTGTCTTGTCATGTCATGTCATGTCATGTCGTGTGTTGTGTTGTTTTGTCTTGTCTTGTCTTCTCCTTGTCTTGTCTAGTCCTGTCTTGTCTTGTCTTGTCTTGTCTTGTCTTGTCTTGTCTTGTCTTGTCTTGTCTTGTCTTGTCTTGTCTTGTCTTGTCTTGTCTTGTCTTGTCTTGTCTTGTCTTGTCTTGTCTTGTCTTGTCTTGTCTTGTCTTGTCTTGTCTTGTCTTGTCTTGTCTTGTCTTGTCTTGTCTTGTCTTGTCTTGTGTTGCTTTGTCTTGTCTTGTCATGTCATGTGTTGCGTTGTGTTGTTTTGTCTTGTCTTGTCATGTCATGTCATGTCGTGTCTTGTGTTGCTTTGTCTTGTCTTGTCATGTCGTGTGTTGTGTTGTTTTGTCTTGTCATGTCTTATATTGTCTTGTCTTGTCTTGTCTTGTCTTGTGATGTCATGTCGTGTGTTGTGTTGTTTTGTCTTGTATTGTCTTGTCTTGTCTTGTCTTGTTTTGTCTTGTCTTGTCTTGTCTTGTCTTGTCTTGTCATGTCATGTCATGTCATACGTGTGTTGTGTTGTTTTGTCTTGTCTTACTTTGTCTTGTCATGTCTTATCTTGTCTTGTCCTGTCCTGTCCTGTCTTGTCTTGTCATGTCATGTCATGTCATGTCATGTCGTGTGTTGTGTTGTCTTGTCTTGTTTTGTCATGTCTTATCTTGTCTTGTCTTGTCATGTCATGTCATGTGTTGTGTTGTGTTGTTTTGTCTTGTCTTGTCTTGTCATGTCTTGTCTTTTCTTGTCTTGTCTTGTCTTAAATTGTCTTGTCTTGTCTTGTGTTGTGATGTCATGTCGTGTGTTGTGTTGTTTTGTCTTGTCTTGTCTTGTCTTGTCCTGTCCTGTCCTGTCCTGTCTTGTCTTGTCTTGTCTTGTCTTGTCTTGTCTCGTCTTGTCTTGTCTTGTCTTCTCCTGTCCTGACGTGTGTTGTGTTGTTTTGTCTTGTCTTGTTTTGTCTTGTCTTGCTTTGCCTTGTCATGTCTTATCTTGTCTTGTCTTGTCTTGTCCTGTCCTGTCGTGTGTTGTGTTGTTTTGTCTTGTCTTGTGTTGTTTTGTCGTGTCATGTCTTGTCTTGTCTTGTCCTGTCCTGTCGTGTGTTGTGTTGTTTTGTCTTGTCTTGTCTTGTCATGTCATGTCATGTCGAGTCTTGTGTTGCTTTGTCTTGTCTTGTCTTGTCCTGTCCTGTCGTGTGTTGTGTTGTTTTGTCTTGTCTTGTCTTGTCATGTCATGTCATGTCGAGTCTTGTGTTGCTTTGTCTTGTCTTGTCTTGTCCTGTCCTGTCGTGTGTTGTGTTGTTTTGTCTTGTCTTGTCTTGTCGTATCATGCCATGTCATACGTGTGTTGTGTTGTTTTGTCTTGTCTTATTTTGTCTTGTCATGTCTTATCTTGTCTTGTCTTGTCTTGTCTTGTCATGTCGTGTGTTGTGTTGTTTTGTCTTGTCTTGTATTGTCTTGTCTTGTCTTGTTTTGTCTTGTCTTGTCTTGTCTTGTCTTGTCATGTCATGCCATGTCATACGTGTGTTGTGTTGTTTTGTCTTGTCTTGTCTTGTCTTGTCCTGTCCTGTCGTGTGTTGTGTTGTTTTGTCTTGTCTTGTCATGTCATGTCATGTCGTGTCTTGTGTTGCTTTGTCTTGTCTTGTCTTGTCTTGTCATGTCGTGTGTTGTGTTGTTTTGTCTTGTCTTGTTGTGTATTGTCATGTCTTATATTGTCTTGTCTTGTCTTGTCTTGTCATGTCATGTCATGTCGTGTGTTGTGTTTTTTTGTCTTGTCTTGTTTTGTCTTGTCATGTCTTGTCTTGTCTTCTCTTGTCTTGTTTTGTCTTGTCATGTCTTGTCTTGTCTTGTCTTGTCTTGCCTTGTCTTGTCTTGTCTTGTCTTGTCTTGTCTTGTCTTGTCTTGTCTTGTCTTGTCTTGTCTTGTCTTGTCTTGTCTTGTCTTGTCTTGTCTTGTCTTGTCTTGTCTTGTCTTGTCTTGTCTTGTCTAGTCTTGTCTTGTCTTGTCTTGTCTTGTCTTGTCTTGCCTTGTCTTGTCTTGTCTTGTCTTGTGTTGCTTTGTCTTGTCTTGTCATGTCGTGTGTTGTGTTGTTTCGTCTTGTCTTGTTGTGTATTGTCATGTCTTTTATTGTCTTGTCTTGTCTTGTCTTGTCATGTCATGTAATGTCATGTCGTGTGTTGTGTTGTTTTGTCTTGTCTTGTCTTCTCCTTGTCTTGTCTAGTCTTGTCTTGTCTTGTCTTGTCTTGTCTTGTCTTGTCTTGTCTTGTCATGTCGTGTGTTGTGTTGTTTTGTCTTGTTTTGTTGTGTATTGTCATGTCTTTTATTGTCTTGTCTTGTCTTGTTTTGTCATGTAATGTCATGTCGTGTGTTGTGTTGTTTTGTCTTGTCTTGTCTTCTCCTTGTCTTGTCTAGTCTTGTCTTGTCTTGTCTTTTCTTGTATTGTGTTGCTTTGTCTTGTCTTGTCATGTCGTGTGTTGTGTTGTTTTGTCTTGTCTTGTTGTGTATTGTCATGTCTTTTATTGTCTTGTCTTGTCTTGTCATGTCATGTAATGTCATGCCGTGTGTTATGTTGTTTTGTTTTGTCTTGTCTTCTCCTTGTCTTGTCTAGTCTTGTCTTGTCTTGTCTTGTCTTGTCTTGTCTTGTCTTGTCTTGTCTTGTCTTGTCTTGTCTTGTCTTGTCATGTCTTATATTGTCTTGTCTTGTCTTGTCATATCGTGTGTTGTGTTGTTTAGTCTTGTCTTGTTGTGTATTGTCATGTCTTATATTGTCTTGTCTTGTCTTGTCATGTCATGTCATGTCATGTCGTGTGTTGTGTTGTTTTGCCTTGTCTTGTCTTCTCCTTGTCTTGTCTAGTCTTGTCTTGTCTTGTCTTGTCTTGTCTTGTCTTGTCTTGTGTTGCTTTGTCTTGTCTTGTCATGTCATGTGTTGCGTTGTGTTGTTTTGTCTTGTCTTGTCTTGTCTTGTCTTGTCTTGTCTTGTCCTGTCCTGTCCTGTCTTGTCTTGTCTTAGCATGTCATGTCATGTCATGTCATGTCGTGTGTTGTGTTGTCTTGTCTTGTTTTGTCATGTCTTATCTTGTCTTGTCATGTCATGTCTTGTCTTGTCTTGTCTTGTCTTGTCATGTCTTGTCTTGTCTTGTCATGTCTTATATTGTCTTGTCTTGTTTTGTCTTGTCTTGTCTTGTTTTGTCTTGTGTTGCTTTGTCTTGTCTTGTCATGTCGTGTGTTGTGTTGTTTTGTCTTGTCTTGTTGTGTATTGTCATGTCTTTTATTTTATTGTCTTGTCTTGTCTTGTCTTGTCTTGTCTTGTCTTGTCTTGTCTTGTGTTGCTTTGTCTTGTCTTGTCATGTCATGTGTTGCGTTGTGTTGTTTTGTCTTGTCCTGTCATGTCATGACATGTCGTGTCTTGTGTTGCTTTGTCTTGTCTTGTCATGTCGTGTGTTGTGTTGTTTTGTCTTGTCATGTCTTATATTGTCTTGTCTTGTCTTGTCTTGTGATGTCATGTCGTGTGTTGTGTTGTTTTGTCTTGTATTGTCTTGTCTTGTCTTGTCTTGTCTTGTCTTGTCTTGTCTTGTCTTGTCTTGTCTTGTTTTGTTTTGTCTTGTCTTGTCTTGCCTTGTCTTGTCTTGTCTTGTCTTGTCATGTCATGTCATGTCATACGTGTGTTGTGTTGTTTTGTCTTGTCTTATTTTGTCTTGTCATGTCTTATCTTGTCTTGTCCTGTCCTGTCTTGTCTTGTCATGTCATGTCATGTCATGTCATGTCGTGTGTTGTGTTGTTTTGTCTTGTTTTGTCATGTCTTATCTTGTCTTGTCTTGTCATGTCATGTCATGTGTTGTGTTGTGTTGTTTTGTCTTGTCTTGTCTTGTCATGTCTTGTCTTGTCTTGTCTTGTCATGTCTTATATTGTCTTGTCTTGTCTTGTGTTGTGATGTCATGTCGTGTGTTGTGTTGTTTTGTCTTGTCTTGTCTTGTCTTGTCCTGTCCTGTCCTGTCCTGTCTTGTCTTGTCTTCTCCTGTCCTGACGTGTGTTGTGTTGCTTTGTCTTGTCTTGTTTTGTCTTGTCTTGTCCTGTCCTGTCGTGTGTTGTGTTTTTTTGTCTTGTCTTGTTGTGTATTGTCATGTCTTATATTGTCTTGTCTTGTCTTGTCTTGTCATGTCATGTCATGTCGTGTCTTGTGTTGCTTTGTCTTGTCTTGTCTTGTCTTGTCATGTCGTGTGTTGTGTTGTTTTGTCTTGTCTTGTTGTGTATTGTCATGTCTTATATTGTCTTGTCTTGTCTTGTCTTGTCTTGTCATGTCATGTCATGTCGTGTCTTGTCTTGTCTTGTCTTGTCTTGTCTTGTCTTGTCTTGTCTTGTCTTGTCTTGTCTTGTCTTGTCTTGTCTTGTCTTGTCCTGTCCTGTCTTGTCTTGTCATGTCATGTCATGTCATGTCATGTCGTGTGTTGTGTTGTTTTGTCTTGTTTTGTCATGTCTTATCTTGTCTTGTCTTGTCATGTCATGTCATGTGTTGTGTTGTGTTGTTTTGTCTTGTCTTGTCTTGTCATGTCATGCCTTATCTTGTCTTGTCTTGTCCTGTCCTGTCGTGTGTTGTGTTGTTTTGTTTTGTCGTGCCATGTCTTGTCTTGTCTTGTCCTGTCCTGTCGTGTGTTGTGTTTTTTTTTGTCTTGTCTTGTCTTGTCATGTCATGTCATGTCGTGTCTTGTGTTGCTTTGTCTTGTCTTGTCTTGTCTTGTCTTGTCTTGTCTTGTCATGTCGTGTGTTGTGTTGTTTTGTCTTGTCTTGTATTGTCTTGTCTTGTCTTGTTTTGTCTTGTCTTGTCGTGTCATGCCATGTCATACGTGTGTTGTGTTGTTTTGTCTTGTCTTGTCATGTCATGTCGTGTGTTGTGTTGTTTTGTCTTGTTTTGTCTTCTCCTTGTCTTGTCTAGTCTTGTCTTGTCTTGTCTTGTCTTGTCTTGTCTTGTCTTGTCTTGTCTTGTCTTGTCTTGTCTTGTCTTTTCTTGTCTTGTCTTGTCTTGTCTTGTCTTGTCTTGTCTTGTCTTGTCTTGTGTTGCTTTGTCTTGTCTTGTCATGTCATGTGTTGCGTTGTGTTGTTTTGTCTTGTCTTGTCATGTCATGTCATTTCGTGTGTTGTGTTGCTTTGTCTTGTCTTGTCATGTCGTGTGTTGTGTTGTTTTGTCTTGTCTTGTTATGTATTGTCATGTCTTATATTGTCTTGTCTTGTCTTGTCATGTCATGTCATGTCATGTCGTGTGTTGTGTTGTTTTTTCTTGTCATGTCTTGTCTTGTCTTGTCTTGTCTTGTCTTGTCATGTCTTGTCTTGTCTAGTCTTGTCTTGTCTTGTCTTGTCTTGTCTTGTCTTGGCTTGTCTTGTCTTGTCTTGTCTTGTCTTGTCTTGTCTTGTCTTGTCTTGTCTTGTCTTGTCTTGTCTTGTCTTGTCTTGTCTTGTCTTGTCTTGTCTTGTCTTGTCTTGTCTTGTCTTGTCTTGTCTTGTCTTGTCTTGTCTTGTCTTGTCTTGTCTTGTCTTGTCTTGTCTTGTCTTGTCTTGTCTTGTCTTGTCTTGTCTTGTCTTGTCTTGTCTTGTCTTGTCTTGTCTTGTCTTGTCTTGTCTTGTCTTGTCTTGTCTTGTCTTGTCTTGTCTTGTCTTGCCTTGTCTTGTCTTGTCTTGTCTTGTCTTGTCTTGTCTTGTCTTGTCTTGTCTTGTCTTGCCTTGTCTTGTCTTGTCTTGTCTTGTCTTGTCTTGTCTTGTCTTGTCTTGTCTTGTCTTGTCTTGTCTTGTCTTGTCTTGTCTTGTCTTGTCTTGTCTTGTCTTGTCTTGTCTTGTCTTGTCTTGTCTTGTCTTGTCTTGTCTTGTCTTGTCTTGTCTTGTCTTGTCTTGTCTTGTCTTGTCTTGTCTTGTCTTGTTTTGTCTTGTCTTGTCTTGTCTTGTCTTGTTTTGTCTTGTCTTGTCTTGTTTTGTCATGCCATGTCATACGTGTGTTGTGTTGTTTTGTCTTGTCTTGTCTTGTCTTGTCCTGTCCTGTCGTGTGTTGTGTTGTTTTGTCTTGTCTTGTGTTGTTTTGTCGTGTCATGTCTTGTCTTGTCTTGTCCTGTCCTGTCGTGTGTTGTGTTGTTTTGTCTTGTCTTGTCTTGTCTTGTCATGTCATGTCATGTCACACGTGTGTTGTGTTGTTTTGTCTTGTCTTATTTTGTCTTGTCATGTCTTATCTTGTCTTGTCCTGTCCTGTCCTGTCTTGTCTTGTCATGTCATGTCATGTCATGTCATGTGTTGTGTTGTGTTGTTTTGTCTTGTCTTGTCTTGTCATGTCTTGTCTTGTCTTGTCTTGTCATGTCTTATATTGTCTTGTCTTGTCTTGTGTTGTGATGTCATGTCGTGTGTTGTGTTGTTTTGTCTTGTCTTGTCTTGTCTTGTCCTGTCCTGTCCTGTCCTGTCTTGTCTTGTCTTGTGTTGTGATGTCATGTCGTGTGTTGTGTTGTTTTGTCTTGTCTTGTCTTGTCTTGTCTTGTTTTGTCTTGTCTTGTCTTGTCTTGTCTTGTCTTGTCTTGTCTTGTCTTGTCTTGTCATGTCATGTCATGTCACACGTGTGTTGTGTTGTTTTGTCTTGTCTTATTTTGTCTTGTCATGTCTTATCTTGTCTTGTCCTGTCTTGTCTTGTCATGTCATGTCATGTCATGTCATGTCTTGTCTTGTCTTGTCTTGTCTTGTCTTGTCTTGTCCTGTCCTGTCGTGTGTTGTGTTGTTTTGTTTTGTCGTGTCATGTCTTGTCTTGTCTTGTCCTGTCCTGTCGTGTGTTGTGTTTTTTTTTGTCTTGTCTTGTCTTGTCATGTCATGTCATGTCGTGTCTTGTGTTGCTTTGTCTTGTCTTGTCTTGTCTTGTCTTCTCCTGTCCTGACGTGTGTTGTGTTGTTTTGTCTTGTCTTGTTTTGTCTTGTCTTGCTTTGTCTTGTCATGTCTTATCTTGTCTTGTCTTGTCCTGTCCTGTCGTGTGTTGTGTTGTTTTGTTTTGTCGTGTCATGTCTTGTATTGTCTTGTCCTGTCCTGTCGTGTGTTGTGTTTTTTTTTGTCTTGTCTTGTCTTGTCTTGTCTTGTCTTGTCATGTCGTGTGTTGTGTTGTTTTGTCTTGTCTTGTATTGTCTTGTCTTGTCTTGTTTTGTCTTGTCTTGTCGTGTCATGCCATGTCATACGTGTGTTGTGTTGTTTTGTCTTGTCTTATTTTGTCTTGTCATGTCTTATCTTGTCTTGTCATGTCATGTCGTGTGTTGTGTTGTTTTGTCTTGTCTTGTCTTGTCTTGTCTTCTCCTTGTCTTGTCTAGTCTTGTCTTGTCTTGTCTTGTCTTGTCTTGTCTTGTCTTGTCTTGTCTTGTCTTGTCTTGTCATGTCTTGTCATGTCTTGTCTTGTCATGTCATGTCTTGGCTTGTCTTGTCTTGTCTTGTCTTGTCTTGTCTTGTCTTGTCTTGTCTTGTCTTGTCTTGTCTTGTCTTGTCTTGTCTTGTCTTGTCTTGTCTTGTCTTGTCTTGTCTTCTCTTGTCTTGTCTCGTCTTGTCTTGTCTTGTCTTGTCTTGTCTTGTCTTGTCTTGTCTTGTCTTGTCTTGTCTTGCCTTGTCTTGTCTTGTCTTGTCTTGTCTTGTTTTGTCTTGTCTTGTCTTGTCTTGTCTTGTCTTGTCTTGTCTTGTCTTGTCTTGTCTTGTCTTGTCTTGTCTTATTTTGTCTTGTCTTGTCTTGTTTTGTCATGTCATGTCATGTCGTGTGTTGTGTTGTGTTGTCTTGTTTTGTCTTGTCATGTCATGTCATGTCTTGTCTTGTCTTGTCTTGTCTTGTTTTGTCTTGTCATGTCTTGTCTTGTCTTGTCTTGTCTTGTCTTGTTTTGTCTTGTCATGTCTTGTCTTGACTTGTCTTGTCTTGTCTTGTCTTGTCTTGTCTTGTCTTGTCTTGTTTTGTCTTGTCTTGTCTTGTCTTGTTTTATGTTGTCTTGTCTTGTCTTGTCATGTAATGTCATGTCGTGTGTTGTGTTGTTTTGTCTTGTCTTCTCTTCTCCTTGTCTTGTCTTGTCATGTCGTGTGTTGTGTTGTTTTGTCTTGTCTTGTCTTATATTGTCTTGTCTTGTCTTGTGATGTCATGTCGTGTGTTGTGTTGTTTTGTCTTGTCTTGTTTTGTCTTGTCCTGTCTTGGCTTGTCATGTCATGTCATGTGTGGTGTTGTGTTGTTTTGTCTTGTCTTGTCTTGTCTTGTCTTGTCTTGTCTTGTCTTGTCTTGTCTTGTCTTGTCTTTTCTTGTCTTGTCTTGTCTTGCCTTATCTTGCCTTGTCTTGTCTTGTCTTGTCTTGTCTTGTCTTGTCTTGTCTTGTCTTGTCTTGTCTTGTCTTGTCTTGTCTTGTCTTGTCTTGTCTTGTCTTGTCTTGTCTTGTCTTGTCTTGTGTTGCTTTGTCTTGTCTTGTCTTGTCTTGTCTTGTGTTGCTTTGTCTTGTCTTGTCTTGTCTTGTCTTGTCTTGTGTTGCTTTGTCTTGTCTTGTCTTGTCTTGTCTTGTCTTGTGTTGCTTTGTCTTGTCTTGTCATGTCATGTGTTGCGTTGTGTTGTTTCGTCTTGTCTTGTCTTGTCTTGTCATGTCGTGTGTTGTCTAGTCTTGTCTTGTCTTGTCTTGTCTTGTCTTGTCTTGTCTTGTCTTGTCTTGTCTTGTCTTGTCTTGTCTTGTCTTGTCTTGTCTTGTCTTGTCTTGTCTTGTCTTGTCTTGTCTTGTCTTGTCTTGTCTTGTCTTGTCTTGTCTTGTCTTGTCTTGTCTTGTCTTGTCTTGTCTTGTCTTGTCTTGTCTTGTCTTGTCTTGTCTTGTCTTGTCTTGTCTTGTCTTGTCTTGTCTTGTCTTGTCTTGTCTTGTCTTGTCTTGTCTTGTCTTGTCTTGTCTTGTCTTGTCTTGTCTTGTCTTGTGTTGCTTTGTCTTGTCTTGTCTTGTCTTGTCGTGTCTTGTGTTGCTTTGTCTTGTCTTGTCATGTCGTGTGTTGTGTTGTTTTGTCTTGTCTTGTCTTATCTTGTCATGTCTTGTCTTGTCTTGTCATGTCTTGTCTTGTCTTGTCATGTCTTATATTGTCTTGTCTTGTTTTGTCTTGTCTTGTCTTGTTTTGTCTTGTGTTGCTTTGTCTTGTCTTGTCATGTCGTGTGTTGTGTTGTTTTGTCTTGTCTTGTTGTGTATTGTCATGTCTTTTATTGTATTGTCTTGTCTTGTCTTGTCTTGTCATGTCATGTAATGTCATGTCGTGTGTTATGTTGTTTTGTCTTGTCTTGTCTTCTCCTTGTCTTGTCTAGTCTTGTCTTGTCTTGTCTTGTCTTGTCTTGTCTTGTCTTGTCTTGTCTTGTCTTGTCATGTCTTATATTGTCTTGTCTTGTCATGTCGTGTGTTGTGTTGTTTTGTCTTGTCTTGTTGTGTATTGTCATGTCTTATATTGTCTTGTCTTGTCTTGTCTTGTCTTGTCTTGTCTTGTCTTATTTTGTCTTGTCTTGTCTTGTCTTGTCATGTCATGTCATGTCGTGTGTTGTGTTGTGTTGTCTTGTTTTGTCTTGCCATGTCATGTCATGTCATGTCTTGTCTTGTCTTGTCTTGTTTTGTCATGTCTTGTCTTGTCTTGTCTTGTCTTGTCTTGTCTTGTTTTGTCTTGTCATGTCTTGTCTTGACTTGTCTTGTCTTGTCTTGTCTTGTCTTGTTTTGTCTTGTCTTGTCTTGTCTTGTTTTATGTTGTCTTGTCTTGTCTTGTCATGTAATGTCATGTCGTGTGTTGTGTTGTTTTGTCTTGTCTTGTCTGCTCCTTGTCTTGTCTTGTGATGTCATGTCGTGTGTTGTGTTGTTTTGTCTTGTCTTGTTTTGTCTTGTCCTGTCTTGTCTTGTCATGTCATGTCATGTGTTGTGTTGTGTTGTTTTGTCTTGTCTTGTCTTGTCTTGTCTTGTCTTGTCTTGTCTTGTCTTGTCTTGTCTTGTCTTGTCTTGCCTTATCTTGCCTTGTCTTGTCTTGTCTGGTCTGATCTTGTCTTGTCTTCTCCTTGTCTTGTCTAGTCTTGTCTTGTCTTGTCTTGTCTTGTCTTGTCTTGTCTTGTCTTGTCTTGTCTTGTCTTGTCTTGTCTTGTCATGTCGTGTGTTGTGTTGTTTTGTCTTGTCTTGTTTTGTCATGTAATGTCATGTCGTGTGTTGTGTTGTTTTGTCTTGTCTTGTCTTCTCCTTGTCTTGTCTAGTCTTGTCTTGTCTTGTCTTGTGTTGCTTTGTCTTGTCATGTCATGTCATACGTGTGTTGTGTTGTTTTGTCTTGTCTTGTTGTGTATTGTCATGTCTTTTATTGTCTTGTCTTGTCTTGTCATGTCATGTAATGTCATGTCGTGTGTTATGTTGTTTTGTCTTGTCTTGTCTTCTCCTTGTCTTGTCTAGTCTTGTCTTGTCTTGTCTTGTCTTGTCTTGTCTTGTCTTGTCTTGTCTTGTCTTGTCTTGTCTTGTCTTGTCTTGTCTTGTCTTGTCTTGTCTTGTCTTGTCTTGTATTGTCTTGTCTTGTCTTGTCTTGTCTTGTCATGTCTTATATTGTCTTGTCTTGTCTTGTCATGTCGTGTGTTGTGTTGTTTTGTCTTGTATTGTTGTGTATTTTCATGTCTTATATTGTCTTGTCTTGTCTTGTCATGTCACGTCATGTCATGTCGTGTGTTGTGTTGTTTTGTCTTGTCTTGTATTCTCCTTGTCTTGTCTAGTCTTGTCTTGTCTTGTCTTGTCTTGTCTTGTGTTGCTTTGTCTTGTCTTGTCAGGTCATGTGTTGCGTTGTGTTGTTTTGTCTTGTCTTGTCTTGTCTTGTCCTGTCCAGTCCTGTCTTGTCTTGTCTTAGCATGTCATGTCATGTCATGTCATGTCGTGTGTTGTGTTGTCTTGTCTTGCTTTGTCATGTCTTATCTTGTCTTGTCATGTCATGTCTTGTCTTGTCTTGTCTTGTCTTGTCTTTTCTTGTCTTATCTTGTCATGTCTTGTCTTGTCTTGTCATGTCTTGTCTTGTCTTGTCATGTCTTATATTGTCTTGTCTTGTTTTGTCTTGTCTTATCTTGTTTTGTCTTGTGTTGCTTTGTCTTGTCTTGTCATGTCGTGTGTTGTGTTGTTTTGTCTTGTCTTGTTGTGTATTGTCATGTCTTTTATTGTATTGTCTTGTCTTGTCTTGTCATGTCATGTAATGTCATGTCGTGTGTTATGTTGTTTTGTCTTGTCTTGTCTTCTCCTTGTCTTGTCTTGTCTTGTCTTGTCATGTCTTATATTGTCTTGTCTTGTCTTGTCATGTCGTGTGTTGTGTTGTTTTGTCTTGTCTTGTTGTGTATTGTCATGTCTTATATTGTCTTGTCTTGTCTTGTCATGTCATGTCATGTCATGTCGTGTGTTGTGTTGTTTTGTCTTGTCTTGTCTTCTCCTTGTCTTGTCTAGTCTTGTCTTGTCTTGTCTTGTCTTGTCTTGTCTTGTCTTGTCTTGTCTTGTCTTGTCTTGTCTTGTCTTGTCTTGTCTTGTGTTGCTTTGTCTTGTCTTGTCATGTCATGTGTTGCGTTGTGTTGTTTTGTCTTGTCTTGTCATGTCATGTCATGTCGTGTCTTGTGTTGCTTTGTCTTGTCTTGTCATGTCGTGTGTTGTGTTGTTTTGTCTTGTCATGTCTTATATTGTCTTGTCTTGTCTTGTCTTGTGATGTCATGTCGTGTGTTGTGTTGTTTTGTCTTGTATTGTCTTGTCTTGTCTTGTCTTGTCTTGTCTTGTCATGTCATGTCATGTCATACGTGTGTTGTGTTGTTTTGTCTTGTCTTACTTTGTCTTGTCATGTCTTATCTTGTCTTGTCCTGTCCTGTCCTGTCTTGTCTTGTCATGTCATGTCATGTCATGTCATGTCGTGTGTTGTGTTGTCTTGTTTTGTCATGTCTTATCTTGTCTTGTCTTGTCATGTCATGTCATGTGTTGTGTTGTGTTGTTTTGTCTTGTCTTGTCTTGTCATGTCTTGTCTTTTCTTGTCTTGTCATGTCTTATATTGTCTTGTGTTGTGATGTCATGTCGTGTGTTGTGTTGTTTTGTCTTGTCTTGTCTTGTCTTGTCCTGTCCTGTCCTGTCCTGTCTTGTCTTGTCTTGTCTTGTCTTGTCTTGTCTCGTCTTGTCTTGTCTTGTCTTCTCCTGTCCTGACGTGTGTTGTGTTGTTTTGTCTTGTCTTGTTTTGTCTTGTCTTGCTTTGTCTTATCATGTCTTATCTTGTCTTGTCTTGTCTTGTCCTGTCCTGTCGTGTGTTGTGTTGTTTTGTCTTGTCTTGTGTTGTTTTGTCGTGTCATGTCTTGTCTTGTCTTGTCCTGTCCTGTCGTGTGTTGTGTTGTTTTGTCTTGTCTTGTATTGTCTTGTCTTGTCTTGTTTTGTCTTGTCTTGTCTTGTCTTGTCTTGTCTTGTCTTGTCTTGTCTTGTCTTGTCTTGTCATGTCGTATGTTGTGTTGTTTTGTCTTGTGTTGCTTTGTCTTGTCTTGTCTCGTCATGTCGTGTGTTGTGTTGTTTTGTCTTGTCTTGTTGTGTATTGTCATGTCTTATATTGTCTTGTCTTGTCTTGTCATGTCATGTCATGTCGTGTGTTGTGTTGTCTTGTCTTGTTTTGTCTTGTCATGTCATGTCATGTCTTGTCTTGTCTTGTCTTGTCTTGTTTTGTCTTGTCATGTCTTGTCTTGTCTTGTCTTGTTTTGTCTTGTCATGTCTTGTCTTGTCTTGTCTTGTCTTGTCTTGTCTTGTCTTGTCTTGTCTTGTCTTGTTTTGTCTTGTCTTGTCTTGTCTTGTTTTATGTTGTCTTGTCTTGTCTTGTCATGTAATGTCATGTCGTGTGTTGTGTTGTGTTGTCTTGTCTTATATTGTCTTGTCTTGTCTTGTCATGTCATGTCATGTCATGTCGTGTGTTGTGTTGTTTTGTCTTGTCTTGTCTTCTCCTTGTCTTGTCTAGTCTTGTCTTGTCTTGTCATGTCATGTCGTATGTTGTGTTGTTTTGTCTTGTCTTGTCATGTCATGTCATGTCGTGTCTTGTGTTGCTTTGTCTTGTCTTGTTGTGTATTGTCATGTCTTATATTGTCTTGTCTTGTCTTGTCTTGTCATGTCATGTTATGTCATGTCGTGTGTTGTGTTGTTTTTTCTTGTCATGTCATGTCTTGTCTTGTCTTGTCTTGTCGTGTGTTGTGTTGTTTTGTCTTGTCTTGTTGTGTATTGTCATGTCTTATATTGTCTTGTCTTGTCTTGTCATGTCATGTCATGTCGTGTGTTGTGTTGTGTTGTCTTGTCTTATATTGTCTTGTCTTGTCTTGTCATGTCATGTCATGTCATGTCGTGTGTTGTGTTGTTTTGTCTTGTCTTGTCTTCTCCTTGTCTTGTCTAGTCTTGTCTTGTCTTGTCATGTCATGTCGTATGTTGTGTTGTTTTGTCTTGTCTTGTCATGTCATGTCATGTCGTGTCTTGTGTTGCTTTGTCTTGTCTTGTTGTGTATTGTCATGTCTTATATTGTCTTGTCTTGTCTTGTCTTGTCATGTCATGTCATGTCATGTCGTGTGTTGTGTTGTTTTTTCTTGTCATGTCATGTCTTGACTTGTCTTGTCTTGTCTTGTCTTGTCATGTCTTGTCTTGTCTAGTCTTGTCTTGTCTTGTCTTGTCTTGTCTTGTCTTGTCTTGTCTTGTCTTGTCTTGTCTTGTCTTGTCTTGTCTTGTCTTGTCTTGTCTTGTCTTGTCTTTTCTTGTCTTGTCTTGTCTTGTCTTGTCTTGTCTTGTCTTGTCTTGTCTTGTATTGTCTTGTCTTGTCTTGTCTTGTCTTGTTTTGTTTTGTCTTGTCTTGTCTTGTTTTGTCTTGTCATGTCTTGTCTTGTCTTGTCTTGTCTTGTCTTGTTTTGTCTTGTCATGTCTTGTCTTGACTTGTCTTGTCTTGTCTTGTCTTATCTTGTCTTGTCTTGTCTTGTCTTGTCTTGTCTTGTCTTGTCTTGTCTTGTCTTGTCTTGTCTTGTCTTGTCTTGTCTTGTTTTGTCTTGTCTTGTCTTGTCTTGTTTTATGTTGTCTTGTCTTGTCTTGTCATGTAATGTCATGTCGTGTGTTGTGTTGTTTTGTCTTGTCTTGTCTTCTCCTTGTCTTGTCTTGTCATGTCGTGTGTTGAGTTGTTTTGTCTTGTCTTGTCTTATATTGTCTTGTCTTGTCTTGTGATGTCATGTCGTGTGTTGTGTTGTTTTGTCTTGTCTTGTTTTGTCTTGTCCTGTCTTGTCTTGTCATGTCATGTCATGTGTTGTGTTGTGTTGTTTTGTCTTGTCTTGTCTTGTCTTGTCTTGTCTTGTCTTGTCTTGTCTTGTCTTGCCTTATCTTGCCTTGTCTTGTCTTGTCTGGTCTGGTCTTGTCTTGTCTTGTCTTGTCTTGTCATGTCTTATCTTGTCTTGTCTTGTCTTGTCTTGTCATGTCGTGTGTTGTGTTGTTTTGTCTTGTCTTGTTGTGTATTGTCATGTCTTATATTGTCTTGTCTTGTCTTGTCATGTCATGTCATGTCGTGTGTTGTGTTGTTTTGTCTTGTCTTGTTGTGTATTGTCATGTCTTATATTGTCTTGTCTTGTCTTGTCATGTCATGTCATGTCGTGTGTTGTGTTGTCTTGTCTTGTTTTGTCTTGTCATGTCATGTCATGTCGTGTGTTGTGTTGTCTTGTGTTGCTTTGTCTTGTCTTGTCTTGTCATGTCGTGTGTTGTGTTGTTTTGTCTTGTCTTGTTGTGTATTGTCATGTCTTATATTGTCTTGTCTTGTCTTGTCATGTCATGTCATGTCGTGTGTTGTGTTGTCTTGTCTTGTTTTGTCTTGTCATGTCATGTCATGTCTTGTCTTGTCTTGTCTTGTCTTGTCTTGTTTTGTCTTGTCATGTCTTGTCTTGTCTTGTCTTGTTTTGTCTTGTCATGTCTTTACTTGTGATGTCATGTCGTGTGTTGTGTTGTTTTGTCTTGTCTTGTTTTGTCTTGTCCTGTCTTGTCTTGTCATGTCATGTCATGTGTTGTGTTGTGTTGTTTTGTCTTGTCTTGTCTTGTCTTGTCTTGTCTTGCCTTATCTTGCCTTGTCTTGTCTTGTGATGTCATGTCGTGTGTTGTGTTGTTTTGTCTTGTCTTACTTTGTCTTGTCATGTCTTATCTTGTCTTGTCCTGTCCTGTCCTGTCTTGTCTTGTCATGTCATGTCATGTCATGTCATGTCGTGTGTTGTGTTGTCTTGTCTTGTTTTGTCATGTCTTATCTTGTCTTGTCTTGTCATGTCATGTCATGTGTTGTGTTGTGTTGTTTTGTCTTGTCTTGTCTTGTCATGTCTTGTCTTTTCTTGTCTTGTCTTGTCTTAAATTGTCTTGTCTTGTCTTGTGTTGTGATGTCATGTCGTGTGTTGTGTTGTTTTGTCTTGTCTTGTCTTGTCTTGTCCTGTCCTGTCCTGTCCTGTCTTGTCTTGTCTTGTCTTGTCTTGTCTTGTCTCGTCTTGTCTTGTCTTGTCTTCTCCTGTCCTGACGTGTGTTGTGTTGTTTTGTCTTGTCTTGTTTTGTCTTGTCTTGCTTTGCCTTGTCATGTCTTATCTTGTCTTGTCTTGTCTTGTCCTGTCCTGTCGTGTGTTGTGTTGTTTTGTCTTGTCTTGTGTTGTTTTGTCGTGTCATGTCTTGTCTTGCCTTGTCCTGTCCTGTCGTGTGTTGTGTTGTTTTGTCTTGTCTTGTCTTGTCATGTCATGTCATGTCGAGTCTTGTGTTGCTTTGTCTTGTCTTGTCTTGTCCTGTCCTGTCGTGTGTTGTGTTGTTTTGTCTTGTCTTGTCTTGTCATGTCATGTCATGTCGAGTCTTGTGTTGCTTTGTCTTGTCTTGTCTTGTCTTGTTTTGTCTTGTCTTGTCTTGTCTTGTCTTGTCTTGTCGTATCATGCCATGTCATACGTGTGTTGTGTTGTTTTGTCTTGTCTTATTTTGTCTTGTCATGTCTTATCTTGTCTTGTCTTGTCTTGTCTTGTCATGTCGTGTGTTGTGTTGTTTTGTCTTGTCTTGTATTGTCTTGTCTTGTCTTGTTTTGTCTTGTCTTGTCTTGTCTTGTCTTGTCATGTCATGCCATGTCATACGTGTGTTGTGTTGTTTTGTCTTGTCTTGTCTTGTCTTGTCCTGTCCTGTCGTGTGTTGTGTTGTTTTGTCTTGTCTTGTGTTGTTTTGTCGTGTCATGTCTTGTCTTGTCTTGTCCTGTCCTGTCGTGTGTTGTGTTGTTTTGTCTTGTCTTGTCTTGTCATGTCATGTCATGTCGTGTCTTGTGTTGCTTTGTCTTGTCTTGTCTTGTCTTGTCTTGTCATGTCTTGTCTTGTCTTGTATTGTCTTGTCTTGTCTTGTCTTGTTTTGTCTTGTCTTGTCTTGTCTTGTCTTGTCATGTCATGCCATGTCATACGTGTGTTGTGTTGTTTTGTCTTGTCTTATTTTGTCTTGTCATGTCTTATCTTGTCTTGTCTTCTATTGTCTTGTCTTTTCTTGTCTTGTCTTGTCTTGTCTTGTCTTGTCTTGTCTTGTCTTGTCTTGTCTTGTCTTGTCTTGTCTTGTCTTGTCTTGTCCTGTCTTGTCTTGTCTTGGCATGTCATGTCTTGTCATGTCGTGTGTTGTGTTGTCTTGTCTTGTTTTGTCATGTCTTATCTTGTCTTGTCATGTCATGTCTTGTCTTGTCTTGTCTTGTCTTGTCATGTCTTGTCTTGTCTTGTCTTGTCTTGTCTTGTCTTGTCTTGTCTTGTCTTGTCTTGTCTTGTCTTGTCTTGTCTTGTCTTGTCTTGTCTTGTCTTGTCTTGTCTTGTCTTGTCTTGTCTTGTCTTGTCTTGTCTTGTCTTGTCTTGTCTTGTCTTGTCTTGTCTTGTCTTGTCTTGTCTTGTCTTGTCTTGTCATGTCGTATGTTGTGTTGTTTTGTCTTGTGTTGCTTTGTCTTGTCTTGTCTTGTCATGTCGTGTGTTGTGTTGTTTTGTCTTGTCTTGTTGTGTATTGTCATGTCTTATATTGTCTTGTCTTGTCTTGTCATGTCATGTCATGTCGTGTGTTGTGTTGTCTTGTCTTGTTTTGTCTTGTCATGTCATGTCATGTCTTGTCTTGTCTTGTCTTGTCTTGTCTTGTTTTGTCTTGTCATGTCTTGTCTTGTCTTGTCTTGTTTTGTCTTGTCATGTCTTTACTTGTGATGTCATGTCGTGTGTTGTGTTGTTTTGTCTTGTCTTGTTTTGTCTTGTCCTGTCTTGTCTTGTCATGTCATGTCATGTGTTGTGTTGTGTTGTTTTGTCTTGTCTTGTCTTGTCTTGTCTTGTCTTGCCTTATCTTGCCTTGTCTTGTCTTGTGATGTCATGTCGTGTGTTGTGTTGTTTTGTCTTGTCTTGTCTTGTCTTGTCTTGTGATGTCATGTCTTGTCTTGTCTTGTCTTGTCTTGTCTTGTCTTGTCTTGTCTTGTCTTGTCTTGTCTTGTCTTGTCTTGTCTTGTCTTGTCTTGTCTTGTCTTGTCTTGTCTTGTCTTGTCTTGTCTTGTCTTGTCTTGTCTTGTCTTGTCTTGTCTTGTCTTGTCTTGTCTTGTCTTGTCTTGTCTTGTCTTGTCTTGTCTTGTCTTGTCTTGTCTTGTCTTGTCTTGTCTTGTCTTGTCATGTCTTGTCATGTCTTGTCTTGTCTTGTCTTGTCATGTCATGTCGTGTCTTGTGTTGCTTTGTCTTGTCTTGTCTTGTCTTGTCTTGTCTTGTCTTGTCTTGTCTTGTTTTGTCTTGTCTTGTCTTGTCTTGTCTTGTCTTGTCTTGTTTTGTCTTGTCTTGTCTTGTCTTGTCTTGTCTTGTCTTGTCTTGTCTTGTGATGTCATGTCGTGTGTTGTGTTGTTTTGTCTTGTCTTGCCTTGTGATGTCATGTCTTGTCTTGTGATGTCATGTCTTGTCTTGTCTTGTCTTGTCTTGTCTTGTCTTGTCTTGTCTTGTCTTGTCTTGTCTTGTCTTGTCTTGTCTTGTCTTGTCTTGTCTTGTCTTGTCTTGTCTTGTCTTGTCTTGTCTTGTCTTGTCTTGTCTTGTCTTGTCTTGTCTTGTCTTGTCTTGTCTTGTCTTGTCTTGTCTTGTCTTGTCTTGTCTTTTCTTGTCTTGTCTTGTCTTGTCTTGTCTTGTCTTGTCTTGTCTTGTCTTGTCTTGTCTTGTCTTGTCTTGTCTTGTCTTGTCTTGTCTTGTCATGTCTTGTCTTGTCTTGTCTTGTCTTGTCTTGTGATGTCATGTCGTGTGTTGTGTTGTGTTGTGTTGTTTTGTCTTGTCTTGTCTTGTCTTGTCTTGTCTTGTCTTGTCTTGTGATGTCATGTCTTGTCTTGTCTTGTCTTGTCTTGTCTTGTCTTGTCTTGTCTTGTCTTGTCTTGTCTTGTCTTGTCTTGCCTTGTCTTGTCTTGTCTTGTCTTGTCTTGTCTTGTCTTGTCTTGTCTTGTCTTGTCTTGTCTTGTCTTGTCTTGTCTTGTCTTGTCTTGTCTTGTCTTGTCTTGTCTTGTCTTGTCTTGTCTTGTCTTGTCTTGTCTTGTCTTGTCTTGTCTTGTCTTGTCTTGTCTTGTCTTGTCTTGTCTTGTCTTGTCTTGTCTTGTCTTGTCTTGTCTTGTCTTGTCTTGTCTTGTCTTGTCTTGTCTTGTCTTGCCTTATCTTGCCTTGTCTTGTCTTGTCTGGTCTTGTCTTGTCCTGTCCTGTCCTGTCTTGTCTTGTCATGTCATGTCATGTCATGTCGTGTGTTGTGTTGTCTTGTCTTGTCATGTCATGTCATGTCTTGTCTTGTCTTGTCTTGTCTTGTTTTGTCTTGTCATGTCTTGTCTTGTCTTGTCTTGTCTTGTTTTGTCTTGTCATGTCTTGTCTTGTCTTGTCTTGTCTTGTCTTGTCTTGTCTTGTCTTGTTTTGTCTTGTCATGTCATGTCTTGTCTTGTCTTGTCTTGTCTTGTCGTGTGTTGTGTTGTTTTGTCTTGTCTTATATTGTCTTGTCATGTCATGTCATGTCGTGTGTTGTGTTGTGTTGTCTTGTCTTATATTGTCTTGTCTTGTCTTGTTTTGTCTTGTCATGTCTTGTCTTGTCTTGTCTTGTCTTGTCTTGTCTTGTCTTGTCTTGTGTTGCTTTGTCTTGTCTTGTCATGTCGTGTGTTGTGTTGTTTTGTCCTGTCCTGTCCTGTCTTGTCTTGTCTTGTCTTGTCTTGTCTTGTCTTGTCTTGTTTTGTCTTGTCTTGTCTTGTTTTGTCTTGTCTTGTTTTGTCTTGTCTTGCTTTGTCTTGTCATGTCTTATCTTGTCTTGTCTTGTCTTGTCCTGTCCTGTCGTGTGTTGTGTTGTTTTGTCTTGTCTTGTGTTGTTTTGTCGTGTCATGTCTTGTCTTGTCTTGTCCTGTCCTGTCGTGTGTTGTGTTGTTTTGTCTTGTCATGTCATGTCATGTCGAGTCTTGTGTTGCTTTGTCTTGTCTTGTCTTGTCTTGTCATGTCGTGTGTTGTGTTGTTTTGTCTTGTCTTGTATTGTCTTGTCTTGTCTTGTCTTGTTTTGTCTTGTCTTGTGTTGTCTTGTCTTGTCTTGTCGTATCATGCCATGTCATACGTGTGTTGTGTTGTTTTGTCTTGTCTTATTTTGTCTTGTCATGTCTTATCTTGTCTTGTCTTGTCTTGTCTTGTCTTGTCTTGTCTTGTCATGTCGTGTGTTGTGTTGTTTTGTCTTGTCTTGTATTATCTTGTCTTGTCTTGTTTTGTCTTGTCTTGTCTTGTCTTGTCATGTCATGCCATGTCATACGTGTGTTGTGTTGTTTTGTCTTGTCTTGTCTTGTCTTGTCCTGTCCTGTCGTGTGTTGTGTTGTTTTGTCTTGTCTTGTGTTGTTTTGTCGTGTCATGTCTTGTCTTGTCTTGTCCTGTCCTGTCGTGTGTTGTGTTGTTTTGTCTTGTCTTGTCTTGTCATGTCATGTCATGTCGTGTCTTGTGTTGCTTTGTCTTGTCTTGTCTTGTCTTGTCTTGTCATGTCTTGTCTTGTCTTGTATTGTCTTGTCTTGTCTTGTCTTGTTTTGTCTTTTCTTGTCTTATCTTGTCTTGTCATGTCATGCCATGTCATACGTGTGTTGTGTTGTTTTGTCTTGTCTTATCTTGTCTTGTCTTGTCTTGTCTTGTCTTGTCTTGTCTTGTCATGTCGTATGTTGTGTTGTTTTGTCTTGTGTTGCTTTGTCTTGTCTTGTCTTGTCATGTCGTGTGTTGTGTTGTTTTGTCTTGTCTTGTTGTGTATTGTCATGTCTTATATTGTCTTGTCTTGTCTTGTCATGTCATGTCATGTCGTGTGTTGTGTTGTCTTGTCTTGTTTTGTCTTGTCATGTCATGTCATGTCTTGTCTTGTCTTGTCTTGTCTTGTTTTGTCTTGTCATGTCTTGTCTTGTCTTGTCTTGTTTTGTCTTGTCATGTCTTTACTTGTGATGTAATGTCGTGTGTTGTGTTGTTTTGTCTTGTCTTGTTTTGTCTTGTCCTGTCTTGTCTTGTCATGTCATGTCATGTGTTGTGTTGTGTTGTTTTGTCTTGTCTTGTCTTGTCTTGTCTTGTCTTGTCTTGCCTTATCTTGCCTTGTCTTGTCTTGTCTTGTCTTGTCTTGTCTTGTCTTGTCTTGTCTTGTCTTGTCTTGTCTTGTCTTGTCTTGTCTTGTCTTGTCTTGTCTTGTCTTGTCTTGTCTTGTCTTGTCTTGTCTTGTCTTGTCTTGTCTTGTCTTGTCTTGTCTTGTCTTGTCTTGTCTTGTCTTGTCTTGTCTTGTCTTGTCTTGTCTTGTGATGTCATGTCTTGTCTTGTCTTGTCTTGTCTTGTCTTGTCTTGTCTTGTCTTGTCTTGTCTTGTCTTGTCTTGTCTTGTCTTGTCTTGTCTTGTCTTGTCTTGTCTTGTCTTGTCTTGTCTTGTCTTGTCTTGTCTTGTCTTGTCTTGTCTTGTCTTGTCTTGTCTTGTCTTGTCTTGTCTTGTCTTGTCTTGTCTTGTCTTGTCTTGTCTTGTCTTGTCTTGTCTTGTCTTGTCTTGTCTTGTCTTGTCTTGTCTTGTCTTGTCATGTCTTGTCTTGTCTTGTCTTGTGATGTCATGTCGTGTGTTGTGTTGTGTTGTTTTGTTTTGTCTTGTCTTGTCTTGTCTTGTGATGTCATGTCTTGTCTTGTCTTGTCTTGTCTTGTCTTGTCTTGTCTTGTCTTGTCTTGTCATGTCTTGTCTTGTCTTGTCTTGTCTTGTCTTGTCTTGTCTTGTCTTGTCTTGTCTTGCCTTATCTTGCCTTGTCTTGTCTGGTCTTGTCTTGTCCTGTCCTGTCCTGTCCTGTCTTGTCTTGTCTTGTCATGTCATGTCTTGTCTTGTCTTGTCTTGTCTTGTCTTGTCTTGTCTTGTCGTGTGTTGTGTTGTTTTGTCTTGTCTTATATTGTCTTGTCATGTCATGTCATGTCGTGTGTTGTGTTGTGTTGTCTTGTCTTATATTGTCTTGTCTTGTCTTGTCATGTCATGTCGTGTGTTGTGTTGTTTTGTCTTGTCTTGTCTTCTCCTTGTCTTGTCTAGTCTTGTCTTGTCTTGTCTTGTCTTGTCTTGTCTTGTCTTGTCTTGTTTTGTCTTGTCATGTCATGTCTTGTCTTGTCTTGTCTTGTCTTGTCTTGTCTTGTCTTGTCTTGTCGTGTGTTGTGTTGTTTTGTCTTGTCTTATATTGTCTTGTCATGTCATGTCATGTCGTGTGTTGTGTTGTGTTGTCTTGTCTTATATTGTCTTGTCTTGTCTTGTCTTGTCATGTCATGTCATGTCATGTCGTGTGTTGTGTTGTTTTGTCTTGTCTTGTCTTCTCCTTGTCTTGTCTAGTCTTGTCTTGTCTTGTCATGTCATGTCGTATGTTGTGTTGTTTTGTCTTGTGCTGCTTTGTCCTGTCTTGTCTTGTCTTGTCATGTCGTGTGTTGTGTTGTTTTGTCTTGTCTTGTTGTGTATTGTCATGTCTTATATTGTCTTGTCTTGTCTTGTCATGTCATGTCATGTCGTGTGTTGTGTTGTGTTGTCTTGTCTTATATTGTCTTGTCTTGTCTTGTCATGTCATGTCATGTCATGTCGTGTGTTGTGTTGTTTTGTCTTGTCTTGTCTTCTCCTTGTCTTGTCTAGTCTTGTCTTGTCTTGTCTTGTCTTGTCTTGTCTTGTCTTGTCTTGTCTTGTCTTGTCTTGTCTTGTCTTGTCTTGTCTTGTTTTGTCTTGTCTTGTCTTGTGTTGCTTTGTCTTGTCTTGTCATGTCATGTGTTGCGTTGTGTTGTTTTGTCTTGTCTTGTCATGTCATGTCATGTCGTGTCTTGTGTTGCTCTGTCTTGTCTTTTCATGTCGTGTGTTGTGTTGTTTTGTCTTGTCTTGTTGTGTATTGTCATGTCTTATATTGTCTTGTCTTGTCTTGTCTTGTCATGTCATGTCATGTCATGTCGTGTGTTGTGTTGTTTTTTCTTGTCATGTCATGTCTTGTCTTGTCTTGTCTTGTCATGTCTTGTCATGTCATGTCTTGTCTTGTCTTGTCTTGTCTTGTCTTGTCTTGTCTTGTCTTGTCTTGTCTTGTCTTGTCTTGTCTTGTCTTGTCTTGGCTTGTCTTGTCTTGTTTTGTCTTGTCATGTCTTGTCTTGTCTTGTCTTTTCTTGTCTTGTTTTGTCTTGTCATGTCTTGTCTTGACTTGTCTTGTCTTGTCTTGTCTTGTCTTGTCTTGTCTTGTCTTGTCTTGTCTTGTCTTGTCTTGTCTTGTCTTGTCTTGTCTTGTCTTGTCTTGTCTTGTCTTGTCTTGTCTTGTCTTGTCTTGTCTTGTCTTGTCTTGTCTTGTCTTGTCTTGTCTTGTCTTGTCTTGTCTTGTCTTGTCTTGTCTTGTCTTGTCTTGTCTTGTCTTGTCTTGTCTTGTCTTGTCTTGTCTTGTCTTGTCTTGTCTTGTCTTGTCTTGTCTTGTCTTGTCTTGTCTTGTCTTGTTTTGTCTTGTCTTGTCTTGTCTTGTTTTATGTTGTCTTGTCTTGTCTTGTCATGTAATGTCATGTCGTGTGTTGTGTTGTTTTGTCTTGTCTTGTCTTATATTGTCTTGTCTTGTCTTGTGATGTCATGTCGTGTGTTGTGTTGTTTTGTCTTGTCTTGTTTTGTCTTGTCTTGTTTTGTCTTGTCCTGTCTTGTCTTGTCATGTCATGTCATGTGTTGTGTTGTGTTGTTTTGTCTTGTCTTGTCTTGTCTTGTCTTGTCTTGTCTTGTCTTGTCTTGTCTTGTCTTGTCTTGTCTTGTCTTGTCTTGTCTTGTCTTGTCTTGTCTTGTCTTGTCTTGTCTTGTCTTGTCTTGCCTTATCTTGCCTTGTCTTGTCTTGTCTGGTCTGGTCTTGTCTTGTCTTGTCTTGTCTTGTCATGTCTTGTCTTGTCTTGTTTTGTCTTGTCTTGTATTGTCTTGTTTTCTCATGTAATGTCATGTCGTGTGTTGTGTTGTTTTGTCGTGTCATGTCTTGTCTTGTCTTGTCCTGTCCTGTCGTGTGTTGTGTTGTTTTGTCTTGTCTTGTCATGTCATGTCATGTCGTGTCTTGTGTTGCTTTGTCTTGTCTTGTCTTGTCTTGTCATGTCGTGTGTTGTGTTGTTTTGTCTTGTCTTGTTGTGTATTGTCATGTCTTATATTGTCTTGTCTTGTCTTGTCTTGTCATGTCATGTCATGTCGTGTGTTGTGTTGTTTTGTCTTGACTTGTTTTGTCTTGTCATGTCATGTCTTGTCTTGTCTTGTCTTGTTTTGTCTTGTCATGTCTTGTCTTGTCTTGTCTTGTCTTGTCTTGTGTTGTCTTGTCTTGTCTTGTCTTGTCTTGTCTTGTCGTGTCTTGTCTTGTCTAGTCTTGTCTTGTCTTGTCTTGTCTTGTCTTGTGTTGCTTTGTCTTGTCTTGTCATGTCGTGTGTTGTGTTGTTTTGTCTTGTCTTGTTGTGTATTGTCATGTCTTTTATTGTCTTGTCTTGCCTTGTCATGTCATGTAATGTCATGTCGTGTCGTGTGTTGTGTTGTTTTGTATTGTCTTGTCTTCTCCTTGTCTTGTCTAGTCTTGTCTTGTCTTGTCTTGTCTTGTCTTGTCTTGTCTTGTCTTGTCTTGTCTTGTCTTGTCATGTCGTGTGTTGTGTTGTTTTGTCTTGTCTTGTTGTGTATTGTCATGTCTTTTATTGTCTTGTCTTGTCTTGTTTTGTCATGTAATGTCATGTTGTGTGTTGTGTTGTTTTGTCTTGTCTTGTCTTGTCTTGTCTTGTCTTGTGTTGCTTTGTCTTGTCTTGTCATGTCATGTGTTGCGTTGTGTTGTTTTGTCTTGTCTTGTCATGTCATGTCATGTCGTGTCTTGTGGTGCTTTGTCTTGTCTTGTCATGTGTTGTGTTGTTTTGTCTTGTCTTGTTGTGTATTGTCATGTCTTATATTGTCTTGTCTTGTCTTGTCTTGTCATGTCATGTCATGTCATGTCGTGTGTTGTGTTGTTTTTTCTTGTCATGTCATGTCTTGTCTTGTCTTGTCTTGTCTTGTCATGTCTTGTCAGGTCATGTCTTGTCTTGTCTTGTCTTGTCTTGTCTTGTCTTGTCTTGTCTTGTCTTGTCTTGTCTTGTCTTGTCTTGTCTTGTCTTGTCTTGTCTTGTCTTGTCTTGTCTTGTCTTGTCTTGTCTTGTCTTGTTTTGTCTTGTCTTGTCTTGTCTTGTTTTGTCTTGTCTTGTCTTGTTTTGTCTTGTCATGTCTTGTCTTGTCTTGTCTTGTCTTGTTTTGTCTTGTCATGTCTTGTCTTGACTTGTCTTGTCTTGTCTTGTCTTGTCTTGTCTTGTCTTGTCTTGTCTTGTCTTGTCTTGTCTTGTCTTGTCTTGTCTTGTCTTGTTTTGTCTTGTCTTGTCTTGTCTTGTTTTGTCTTGTCTTGTCTTGTCTTGTTTTGTCTTGTCATGTCTTGTCTTGTCTTGTCATGTAATGTCATGTCGTGTGTTGTGTTGTTTTGTCTTGTCTTGTCTTCTCCTTGTCTTGTCTTGTCGTGTGTTGTGTTGTTTTGTCTTGTCTTGTCTTATATTGTCTTGTCTTGTCTTGTGATGTCATGTCGTGTGTTGTGTTGTTTTGTCTTGTCTTGTTTTGTCTTGTCCTGTCTTGTCTTGTCATGTCATGTCATGTGTTGTGTTGTGTTGTTTTGTCTTGTCTTGTCTTGTCTTGTCTTGTCTTGTCTTGTCTTGCCTTATCTTGCCTTGTCTTGTCTTGTCTTGTCTTGTCTTGTCTTGTCTTGCCTTATCTTGCCTTGTCTTGTCTTGTCTGGTCTGGTCTTGTCTTGTCTTGTCTTGTCTTGTCTTGTTTTATGTTGTCTTGTCTTGTCTTGTCATGTAATGTCATGTCGTGTCGTGTGTTGTGTTGTTTTGTATTGTCTTGTCTTCTCCTTGTCTTGTCTAGTCTTGTCTTGTCTTGTCTTGTCTTGTCTTGTCTTGTCTTGTCTTGTCATGTCGTGTGTTGTGTTGTTTTGTCTTGTCTTGTTGTGTATTGTCATGTCTTTTATTGTCTTGTCTTGTCTTGTTTTGTCATGTAATGTCATGTCGTGTGTTGTGTTGTTTTGTCTTGTCTTGTCTTCTCCTTGTCTTGTCTAGTCTTGTCTTGTCTTGTCTTGTCTTGTCTTGTCTTGTCATGTCTTATATTGTCTTGTCTTGTCTTGTCATGTCGTGTGTTGTGTTGTTTTGTCTTGTCTTGTTGTGTATTGTCATGTCTTATATTGTCTTGTCTTGTCTTGTCTTGTCATGTCATGTCATGTCATGTCGTGTGTTGTGTTGTTTTGTCTTGTCTTGTCTTGTCTTGTCTTGTCTTGTCTTGTCTTGTCTTGTCTTGTCTTGTCTTGTCTTGTCTTGTCTTGTCTTGTCTCGTCTTGTCTTGTCTTGTCTTGTCTTGTCTTGTCTTGTCTTGTCATGTCTTATATTGTCTTGTCTTGTCTTGTCATGTCGTGTGTTGTGTTGTTTTGTCTTGTCTTGTTGTGTATTGTCATGTCTTATATTGTCTTGTCTTGTCTTGTCATGTCATGTCAAGTCATGTCGTGTGTTGTGTTGTTTTGTCTTGTCTTGTCTTCTCCTTGTCTTGTCTAGTCTTGTCGTGTCTTGTCTTGTCTTGTGTTGCTTTGTCTTGTCTTGTCATGTCATGTGTTGCGTTGTGTTGTTTTGTCTTGTCTTGTCTTGTCTTGTCTTGTCTTGTCCTGTCCTGTCTTGTCTTGTCTTGGCATGTCATGCCATGTCATGTCATGTCGTGTGTTGTCTTGTCTTGTCTTGTCTTGTCTTGCCATGTCTTATATTGTCTTGTCTTGTCTTGTCATGTCGTGTGTTGTGTTGTTTTGTCTTGTCTTGTTGTGTATTGTCATGTCTTATATTGTCTTGTCTTGTCTTCTCATGTCATGTCATGTCATGTCGTGTGTTGTGTTGTTTTGTCTTGTCTTGTCTTCTCCTTGTCTTGTCTAGTCTTGTCTTGTCTTGTCTTGTCTTGTCTTGTCTTGTGTTGCTTTGTCTTGTCTTGTCATGTCATGTCTTGCGTTGTGTTGTTTTGTCTTGTCTTGTCTTGTCTTGTCCTGTCCTGTCCTGTCTTGTCTTGTCTTGGCATGTCATGTCATGTCATGTCGTGTGTTGTGTTGTCTTGTCTTGTTTTGTCATGTCTTATCTTGTCTTGTCATGTCATGTCTTTTCTTGTCTTGTCTTGTCTTGTCTTGTCTTGTCATGTCTTGTCTTGTCTTGTCATGTCTTGCCTTGTCTTGTCATGTCTTATATTGTGTTGTCTTGTTTTGTCTTGTCTTGTCTTGTTTTGTCTTGTGTTGCTTTGTCTTGTCTTGTCATGTCGTGTGTTGTGTTGTCTTGTCTTGTCTAGTCTTGTCTTGTCTTGTCTTGTCTTGTCTTGTGTTGCTTTGTCTTGTCTTGTCATGTCGTGTGTTGTATTGTTTTGTCTTGTCTTGTTGTGTATTGTCATGTCTTTTATTGTCTTGTCTTGTCTTGTCTTGTCATGTCATGTAATGTCATGTCGTGTCGTTTGTTGTGTTGTTTTGTATTGTCTTGTCTTCTCCTTGTCTTGTCTAGTCTTGTCTTGTCTTGTCTTGTCATGTCGTGTGTTGTGTTGTTTTGTCTTGTCTTGTTGTGTATTGTCATGTCTTTTATTGTCTTGTCTTGTCTTGTTTTGTCATGTAATGTCATGTCGTGTGTTGTGTTGTTTTGTCTTGTCTTGTCTTGTCTTGTCTTGTCTTGTATTGCTTTGTCTTGTCTTGTCATGTCATGTGTTGCGTTGTGTTGTTTTGTCTTGTCTTGTCATGTCATGTCATGTCGTGTCTTGTGTTGCTTTGTCTTGTCTTGTCATGTCGTGTGTTGTGTTGTTTTGTCTTGTCTTGTTGTGTATTGTCATGTCTTATATTGTCTTGTCTTGTCTTGTCTTGTCATGTCATGTCATGTCATGTCGTGTGTTGTGTTGTTTTTTCTTGTCATGTCATGTCTTGTCTTGTCTTGTCTTGTCATGTCTTGTCATGTCATGTCTTGTCTTGTCTTGTCTTGTCTTGTCTTGTCTTGTCTTGTCTTGTCTTGTCTTGTCTTGTCTTGTCTTGTCTTGTCTTGTCTTGTCTTGTCTTGTCTTGTCTTGTCTTGTCTTGTCTTGTCTTGTCTTGTCTTGTCTTGTCTTGTCTTGTCTTGTCTTGTCTTGTCTTGTCTTGTCTTGTCTTGTCTTGTCTTGTCTTGTCTTGTCTTGTCTTGTCTTGTCTTGTCTTGTCTTGTCTTGTCTTGTCTTGTCTTGTCTTGTCTTGTTTTGTCTTGTCTTGTCTTGTTTTGTCTTGTCTTGTCTTGTTTTGTCTTGTCATGTCTTGTCTTGTCTTGTCTTGTCTTGTCTTGTTTTGTCTTGTCATGTCTTGTCTTGACTTGTCTTGTCTTGTCTTGTCTTGTCTTGTCTTGTCTTGTCTTGTCTTGTCTTGTCTTGTCTTGTCTTGTCTTGTCTTGTCTTGTCTTGTCTTGTCTTGTCTTGTCTTGTCTTGTCTTGTCTTGTCTTGTCTTGTCTTGTCTTGTCTTGTCTTGTCTTGTCTTGTCTTGTCTTGTCTTGTCTTGTCTTGTCTTGTCTTGTCTTGTCTTGTCTTGTCTTGTCTTGTCTTGTCTTGTCTTGTCTTGTCTTGTCTTGTCTTGTCTTGTCTTGTCTTGTCTTGTCTTGTCTTGTCTTGTCTTGTCTTGTCTTGTCTTGTCTTGTCTTGTCTTGTCTTGTCTTGTCTTGTCTTGTCTTGTCTTGTCTTGTCTTGTCTTGTCTTGTCTTGTCTTGTCTTGTCTTGTCTTGTCTTGTCTTGTTTTGTCTTGTCTTGTCTTGTCTTGTTTTATGTTGTCTTGTCTTGTCTTGTCATGTACTGTCATGTCGTGTGTTGTGTTGTTTTGTCTTGTCTTGTCTTCTCCTTGTCTTGTCTTGTCATGTCGTGTGTTGTGTTGTTTTGTCTTGTCTTGTCTTATATTGTCTTGTCTTGTCTTGTGATGTCATGTCGTGTGTTGTGTTGTTTTGTCTTGTCTTGTTTTGTCTTGTCCTGTCTTGTCTTGTCATGTCATGTCATGTGTTGTGTTGTGTTGTCTTGTCTTGTCTTGTCTTGTCTTGTCTTGTCTTGTCTTGTCTTGTCTTGTCTTGTCTTGTCTTGTCTTGTCTTGTCTTGTCTTGTCTTGTCTTGTCTTGTCTTGTCTTGTCTTGTCTTGTCTTGTCTTGTCTTGTCTTGCCTTATCTTGCCTTGTCTTGTCTTGTCTGGTCTGGTCTTGTCTTGTCTTGTCTTGTCTTGTCTTGTCTTGTCTTGTCTTGTCTTGTCTTGTCTTGTCTTGTCTTGTCTTGTCTTGTCTTGTTTTCTCATGTAATGTCATGTCGTGTGTTGTGTTGTTTTGTCTTGTCTTGTGTTGTTTTGTCGTGTCATGTCTTGTCTTGTCTTGTCCTGACCAGTCGTGTGTTGTGTTGTTTTGTCTTGTCTTGTCATGTCATGTCATGTCGTGTCTTGTGTTGCTTTGTCTTGTCTTGTCTTGTCTTGTCATGTCGTGTGTTGTGTTGTTTTGTCTTGTCTTGTTGTGTATTGTCATGTCTTATATTGTCTTGTCTTGTCTTGTCTTGTCTTGTCATGTCATGTCATGTCGTGTCTTGTCTTGTGTTGTCTTGTCTTGTCTTGTCTTGTCTTGTCTTGTCTTGTCTTCTCCTTGTCTTGTCTAGTCTTGTCTTGTCTTGTCTTGTCTTGTCTTGTCTTGTCTTGTCTTGTCATGTCGTGTGTTGTGTTGTTTTGTCTTGTCTTGTTGTGTATTGTCTTGTCTTGTCTTGTCTTGTCTTGTCTTGTCTTGTCTTGTCTTGTCTTGTCTTGTCTTGTCTTGTCTTGTCTTGTCTTGTCTTGTCTTGTCTTGTCTTGTCTTGTCTTGTCTTGTCTTGTCTTGTCTTGTCTTGTCTTGTCTTGTCTTGTCTTGTCTTGTCTTGTGTTGCTTTGTCTTGTCTTGTCTTGTCTTGTCTTGTCTTGTCTTGTGTTGCTTTGTCTTGTCGTGTGTTGTGTTGTTTTGTCTTGTCTTGTCTTCTCCTTGTCTTGTCTAGTCTTGTCTTGTCTTGTCTTGTCTTGTCTTGTCTTGTCTTGTCTTGTCTTGTCTTGTCTTGTCTTGTCTTGTCTTGTCTTGTCTTGTCTTGTCTTGTCTTGTCTTGTCTTGTCTTGTCTTGTCTTGTCATGTCTTATATTGTCTTGTCTTGTCTTGTCATGTCGTGTGTTGTGTTGTTTTGTCTTGTCTTGTTGTGTATTGTCATGTCTTATATTGTCTTGTCTTGTCTTGCCATGTCATGTCAAGTCATGTCGTGTGTTGTGTTGTTTTGTCTTGTCTTGTCTTCTCCTTGTCTTGTCTAGTCTTGTCGTGTCTTGTCTTGTCTTGTGTTGCTTTGTCTTGTCTTGTCATGTCATGTGTTGCGTTGTGTTGTTTTGTCTTGTCTTGTCTTGTCTTGTCTTGTCCTGTCCTGTCCTGTCTTGTCTTGTCTTGGCATGTCATGCCATGTCATGTCATGTCGTGTGTTGTGTTGTCTTGTCTTGTCTTGTCTTGTCATGTCGTGTGTTGTGTTGTTTTGTCTTGTCTTGTTGTGTATTGTCATGTCTTATATTGTCTTGTCTTGTCTTCTCATGTCATGTCATGTCATGTCGTGTGTTGTGTTGTTTTGTCTTGTCTTGTCTTCTCCTTGTCTTGTCTAGTCTTGTCTTGTCTTGTCTTGTCTTGTCTTGTCTTGTGTTGCTTTGTCTTGTCTTGTCATGTCATGTGTTGCGTTGTGTTGTTTTGTCTTGTCTTGTCTTGTCTTGTCTAGTCTTGTCTTGTCTTGTCTTGTCTTGTCTTGTCTTGTCTTGTCTTGTCTTGTCTTGTCTTGTCTTGTCTTGTCTTGTCTTGTCTTGTCTTGTCATGTCGTGTGTTGTGTTGTTTTGTCTTGTCTTGTTGTGTATTGTCATGTCTTATATTGTCTTGTCTTGTCTTCTCATGTCATGTCATGTCATGTCGTGTGTTGTGTTGTTTTGTCTTGTCTTGTCTTCTCCTTGTCTTGTCTAGTCTTGTCTTGTCTTGTCTTGTCTTGTCTTGTCTTGTGTTGCTTTGTCTTGTCTTGTCATGTCATGTCTTGCGTTGTGTTGTTTTGTCTTGTCTTGTCTTGTCTTGTCCTGTCCTGTCCTGTCTTGTCTTGGCATGTCATGTCATGTCATGTCGTGTGTTGTGTTGTCTTGTCTTGTTTTGTCATGTCTTATCTTGTCTTGTCATGTCATGTCTTGTCTTGTCTTGTCTTGTCTTGTCTTGTCTTGTCATGTCTTGTCTTGTCTTGTCATGTCTTGCCTTGTCTTGTCATGTCTTATATTGTGTTGTCTTGTTTTGTCTTGTCTTGTCTTGTTTTGTCTTGTGTTGCTTTGTCTTGTCTTGTCATGTCGTGTGTTGTGTTGTCTTGTCTTGTCTTGTTGTGTATTGTCATGTCTTTTATTGTCTTGTCTTGTCTTGTCATGTCATGTAATGTCATGTCGTGTCGTGTGTTGTGTTGTTTTGTATTGTCTTGTCTTCTCCTTGTCTTGTCTAGTCTTGTCTTGTCTTGTCTTGTCTTGTCTTGTCTTGTCTTGTCATGTCGTGTGTTGTGTTGTCTTGTCTTGTCTAGTCTTGTCTTGTCTTGTCTTGTCTTGTGTTGCTTTGTCTTGTCTTGTCATGTCGTGTGTTGTGTTGTTTTGTCTTGTCTTGTTGTGTATTGTCATGTCTTTTATTGTCTTGTCTTGTCTTGTCATGTCATGTAATGTCATGTCGTGTCGTGTGTTGTGTTGTTTTGTATTGTCTTGTCTTCTCCTTGTCTTGTCTAGTCTTGTCTTGTCTTGTCTTGTCTTGTCTTGTCTTGTCTTGTCATGTCGTGTGTTGTGTTGTTTTGTCTTGTCTTGTTGTGTATTGTCATGTCTTTTATTGTCTTGTCTTGTCTTGTTTTGTCATGTAATGTCATGTCGTGTGTTGTGTTGTTTTGTCTTGTCTTGTCTTGTCTTGTCTTGTCTTGTCTTGTCTTGTATTGCTTTGTCTTGTCTTGTCATGTCATGTGTTGCGTTGTGTTGTTTTGTCTTGTCTTGTCATGTCATGTCATGTCGTGTCTTGTGTTGCTTTGTCTTGTCTTGTCATGTCGTGTGTTGTGTTGTTTTGTCTTGTCTTGTTGTGTATTGTCATGTCTTATATTGTCTTGTCTTGTCTTGTCTTGTCATGTCATGTCATGTCATGTCGTGTGTTGTGTTGTTTTTTCTTGTCATGTCATGTCTTGTCTTGTCTTGTCTTGTCTTGTCTTGTCATGTCTTGTCATGTCTTGTCTTGTCTTGTCTTGTCTTGTCTTGTCTTGTCTTGTCTTGTCTTGTCTTGTCTTGTCTTGTCTTGTCTTGTCTTGTCTTGTCTTGTCTTGTCTTGTCTTGTCTTGTCTTGTCTTGTCTTGTCTTGTCTTGTCTTGTCTTGTCTTGTCTTGTCTTGTCTTGTTTTGTCTTGTCTTGTCTTGTCTTGTCTTGTTTTGTCTTGTCTTGTCTTGTCTTGTTTTGTCTTGTCATGTCTTGTCTTGTCTTGTCTTGTCTTGTCTTGTTTTGTCTTGTCATGTCTTGTCTTGACTTGTCTTGTCTTGTCTTGTCTTGTCTTGTCTTGTCTTGTCTTGTCTTGTCTTGTCTTGTCTTGTCTTGTCTTGTCTTGTCTTGTCTTGTCTTGTCTTGTCTTGTCTTGTCTTGTCTTGTCTTGTCTTGTCTTGTCTTGTCTTGTCTTGTCTTGTCTTGTCTTGTCTTGTCTTGTCTTGTCTTGTCTTGTCTTGTCTTGTCTTGTCTTGTCTTGTCTTGTCTTGTCTTGTCTTGTCTTGTCTTGTCTTGTTTTGTCTTGTCTTGTCTTGTCTTGTTTTATGTTGTCTTGTCTTGTCTTGTCATGTAATGTCATGTCGTGTCATGTCGTGTGTTGTGTTGTTTTGTCTTGTCTTGTCTTCTCCTTGTCTTGTCTTGTCATGTCGTGTGTTGTGTTGTTTTGTCTTGTCTTGTCTTATATTGTCTTGTCTTGTCTTGTGATGTCATGTCGTGTGTTGTGTTGTTTTGTCTTGTCTTGTTTTGTCTTGTCCTGTCTTGTCTTGTCATGTCATGTCATGTGTTGTGTTGTGTTGTTTTGTCTTGTCTTGTCTTGTCTTGTCTTGTCTTGTCTTGTCTTGTCTTGTCTTGTCTTGTCTTGTCTTGTCTTGTCTTGTCTTGCCTTATCTTGCCTTGTCTTGTCTTGTCTGGTCTGGTCTTGTCTTGTCTTGCCTTGTCTTGTCATGTCTTGTCTTGTCTTGTCTTGTCTTGTCTTGTCATGTCGTGTGTTGTGTTGTTTTGTCTTGTCTTGTTGTGTATTGTCATGTCTTTTATTGTCTTGTCTTGTCTTGTCATGTCATGTAATGTCATGTCGTGTCGTGTGTTGTGTTGTTTTGTATTGTCTTGTCTTCTCCTTGTCTTGTCTAGTCTTGTCTTGTCTTGTCTTGTCTTGTCTTGTCTTGTCTTGTCTTGTCTTGTCTTGTCTTGTCATGTCGTGTGTTGTGTTGTTTTGTCTTGTCTTGTTGTGTATTGTCATGTCTTTTATATTCTTGTCTTGTCTTGTTTTGTCATGTAATGTCATGTCGTGTGTTGTGTTGTTTTGTCTTGTCTTGTCTTCTCCTTGTCTTGTCTAGTCTTGTCTTGTCTTGTCTTGTCTTGTCTTGTCTTGTCATGTCTTATATTGTCTTGTCTTGTCTTGTCATGTCGTGTGTTGTGTTGTTTTGTCTTGTCTTGTTGTGTATTGTCATGTCTTATATTGTCTTGTCTTGTCTTGTCTTGTCATGTCATGTCATGTCGTGTGTTGTGTTGTTTTGTCTTGTCTTGTCTTCTAATTGTCTTGTCTAGTCTTGTCTTGTCTTGTCTTGTCTTGTCTTGTCTTGTCTTGTCTTGTCTTGTCTTGTCTTGTCTTGTCTTGTCTTGTCTTGTCTTGTCTTGTCTTGTCTTGTCTTGTCTTGTCTTGTCTTGTCTTGTCTTGTCTTGTCTTGTCTTGTCTTGTCTTGTCTTGTCTTGTCTTGTCTTGTCTTGTCTTGTCTTGTCTTGTCTTGTCTTGTCTTGTCTTGTCTTGTCTTGTCTTGTCTTGTCTTGTCATGTCTTATATTGTCTTGTCTTGTCTTGTCATGTCGTGTGTTGCGTTGTTTTGTCTTGTCTTGTTGTGTATTGTCATGTCTTATATTGTCTTGTCTTGTCTTGTCATGTCATGTCAAGTCATGTCGTGTGTTGTGTTGTTTTGTCTTGTCTTGTCTTCTCCTTGTCTTGTCTAGTCTTGTCTTGTCTTGTCTTGTCTTGTGTTGCTTTGTCTTGTCTTGTCATGTCATGTGTTGCGTTGTGTTGTTTTGTCTTGTCTTGTCTTGTCTTGTCCTGTCCTGTCCTGTCTTGTCTTGTCTTGGCATGTCATGCCATGTCATGTCATGTCGTGTGTTGTGTTGTCTTGTCTTGTCTTGTCTTGTCTTGTCTTGTCATGTCTTATATTGTCTTGTCTTGTCTTGTCATGTCGTGTGTTGTGTTGTTTTGTCTTGTCTTGTTGTGTATTGTCATGTCTTATATTGTCTTGTCTTGTCTTGTCATGTCATGTCATGTCATGTCGTGTGTTGTGTTGTTTTGTCTTGTCTTGTCTTCTCCTTGTCTTGTCTAGTCTTGTCTTGTCTTGTCTTGTCTTGTCTTGTCTTGTGTTGCTTTGTCTTGTCTTGTCATGTCATGTCTTGCGTTGTGTTGTTTTGTCTTGTCTTGTCTTGTCTTGTCCTGTCCTGTCCTGTCTTGTCTTGTCTTGGCATGTCATGTCATGTCATGTCGTGTGTTGTGTTGTCTTGTCTTGTTTTGTCATGTCTTATCTTGTCTTGTCATGTCATGTCTTGTCTTGTCTTGTCTTGTCTTGTCTTGTCTTGTCATGTCTTGTCTTGTCTTGTCATGTCTTGCCTTGTCTTGTCATGTCTTATATTGTGTTGTCTTGTTTTGTCTTGTCTTGTCTTGTTTTGTCTTGTGTTGCTTTGTCTTGTCTTGTCATGTCGTGTGTTGTGTTGTTTTGTCTTGTCTTGTTGTGTATTGTCATGTCTTTTATTGTCTTGTCTTGTCTTGTCATGTCATGTAATGTCATGTCGTGTGTTATGTTGTTTTGTCTTGTCTTGTCTTCTCCTTGTCTTGTCTAGTCTTGTCTTGTCTTGTCTTGTCTTGTCTTGTCTTGTCTTGTCTTGTCTTGTCATGTCTTATATTGTCTTGTCTTGTCTTGTCATGTCGTGTGTTGTGTTGTTTTGTCTTGTCTTGTTGTGTATTGTAATGTCTTATATTGTCTTGTCTTGTCTTGTCATGTCATGTCATGTCATGTCGTGTGTTGTGTTGTTTTGTCTTGTCTTGTCTTCTCCTTGTCTTGTCTAGTCTTGTCTTGTCTTGTCTTGTCTTGTCTTGTCTTGTCAATTCATGTGTTGCGTTGTGTTGTTTTGTCTTGTCTTGTCATGTCATATCATGTCGTGTCTTGTGTTGCTTTGTCTTGTCTTGTCATGTCGTGTGTTGTGTTGTTTTGTCTTGTCATGTCTTATATTGTCTTGTCTTGTGATGTCATGTCGTGTGTTGTGTTGTTTTGTCTTGTATTGTCTTGTCTTGTCTTGTCTTGTCTTGTCTTGTTTTGTCTTCTCTTGTCTTGTCTTGTCTTGTCTTGTCTTGTCATGTCATGTCATGTCATACGTGTGTTGTGTTGTTTTGTCTTGTCTTATTTTGTCTTGTCATGTCTTATCTTGTCTCGTCTTGTCTTGTCTTGTATTGTCTTGTCTTTTCTTGTCTTGTCTTGTCTTGTCTTGTCTTGTCGTGTCTTGTCTTGTCTTGTCTTGTCTTGTCCTGTCCTGTCCTGTCTTGTCTTGTCATGTCATGTCATGTCATGTCATGTCGTGTGTTGTGTTGTCTTGTATTGTTTTGTCATGTCTTATCTTGTCTTGTCTTGTCATGTCATGTCATGTGTTGTGTTGTGTTGTTTTGTCTTGTCTTGTCTTGTCTTGTCATGTGATGTCATGTGTTGTGTTGTGTTGTTTTGTCTTGTCTTGTCTTGTCATGTCTTATATTGTCTTGTCTTGTCTTGTGTTGTGATGTCATGTCGTGTGTTGTGTTGTTTTGTCTTGTCTTGTCTTGTCTTGTCTCGTCTTGTCTTGTCTGGTCTTCTCCTGTCCTGACGTGTGTTGTGTTGTTTTGTCTTGTCTTGTTTTGTCTTGTCTAGCTTTGTCTTTTCATGTCTTATCTTGTCTTGTCTTGTCTTGTCCTGTCCTGTCGTGTGTTGTGTTGTTTTGTCTTGTCTTGTGTTGTTTTGTCGTGTCATGTCTTGTCATGTCATGTCATGTCATGTCGTGTGTTGTGTTGTTTTGTCTTGTCTTGTCTTCTCCTTGTCTTGTCTAGTCTTGTCTTGTCTTGTCTTGTCTTGTCTTGTCTTGTCTTGTGTTGCTTTGTCTTGTCTTGTCAATTCATGTGTTGCGTTGTGTTGTTTTGTCTTGTCTTGTCATGTCATGTCATGTCGTGTCTTGTGTTGCTTTGTCTTGTCTTGTCATGTCGTGTGTTGTGTTGTTTTGTCTTGTCATGTCTTATATTGTCTTGTCTTGTGATGTCATGTCGTGTGTTGTGTTGTTTTGTCTTGTATTGTCTTGTCTTGTCTTGTCTTGTCTTGTTTTGTCTTCTCTTGTCTTGTCTTGTCTTGTCTTGTCTTGTCTTGTCATGTCATGTCATGTCATACGTGTGTTGTGTTGTTTTGTCTTGTCTTATTTTGTCTTGTCATGTCTTATCTTGTCTCGTCTTGTCTTGTCTTGTATTGTCTTGTCTTTTCTTGTCTTGTCTTGTCTTGTCTTGTCTTGTCGTGTCTTGTCTTGTCTTGTCTTGTCTTGTCCTGTCCTGTCCTGTCTTGTCTTGTCATGTCATGTCATGTCATGTCATGTCGTGTGTTGTGTTGTCTTGTATTGTTTTGTCATGTCTTATCTTGTCTTGTCTTGTCATGTCATGTCATGTGTTGTGTTGTGTTGTTTTGTCTTGTCTTGTCTTGTCATGTGATGTCATGTGTTGTGTTGTGTTGTTTTGTCTTGTCTTGTCTTGTCATGTCTTATATTGTCTTGTCTTGTCTTGTGTTGTGATGTCATGTCGTGTGTTGTGTTGTTTTGTCTTGTCTTGTCTTGTCTTGTCCTGTCCTGTCCTGTCCTGTCCTGTCTTGTCTTGTCTTGTCTTGTCTTGTCTCGTCTTGTCTTGTCTGGTCTTCTCCTGTCCTGACGTGTGTTGTGTTGTTTTGTCTTGTCTTGTTTTGTCTTGTCTTGCTTTTTCTTGTCATGTCTTATCTTGTCTTGTCTTGTCTTGTCCTGTCCTGTCGTGTGTTGTGTTGTTTTGTCTTGTCTTGTGTTGATTTGTCGTGTCATGTCTTGTCTTGTCTTGTCCTGTCCTGTCGTGTGTTGTGTTGTTTTGTCTTGTCTTGTCTTGTCATGTCATGTCATGTCGTGTCTTGTGTTGCTTTGTCTTGTCTTGTCTTGTCTTGTCTTGTCTTGTCTTGTCATGTCGTGTGTTGTGTTGTTTTGTCTTGTCTTGTTTTGTCTTGTCTTGTCTTGTTTTGTCTTGTCTTGTCTTGTCTTGTCGTGTGATGCCATGTCATACGTGTGTTGTGTTGTTTTGTCTTGTCTTATTTTGTCTTGTCATGTCTTATCTTGTCTTGTCTTGTCTTGTCTTGTCATGTCGTGTGTTGTGTTGTTTTGTCTTGTCTTGTATTGTCTTGTCTTGTCTTGTTTTGTCTTGTCTTGTCTTGTCTTGTCATGTCATGTCATGCCATGTCATACGTGTGTTGTGTTGTTTTGTCTTGTCTTGTCCTGTCCTGTCGTGTGTTGTGTAGTTTTGTCTTGTCTTGTGTTGTTTTGTCGTGTCATGTCTTGTCTTGTCTTGTCCTGTCCTGTCGTGTGTTGTGTTGTTTTGTCTTGTCTTGTCTTGTCATGTCATGTCATGTCGTGTCTTGTGTTGCTTTGTCTTGTCTTGTCTTGTCATGTCTTGTCTTGTCTTGTCTTGTATTGTCTTGTCTTGTCTTGTTTTGTCTTGTCTTGTCTTGTCTTGTCATGTCATGCCATGCCATACGTGTGTTGTGTTGTTTTGTCTTGTCTTATTTTGTCTTGTCATGTCTTATCTTGTCTTGTCTTGTCTTGTCTTCTATTGTCTTGTCTTTTCTTGTCTTGTCTTGTCTTGTCTTGTCTTGTCTTGTCTTGTCTTGTCTTGTCTTGTCTTGTCTTGTCTTGTCTTGTCTTGTCTTGTCTTGTCTTGTCTTGTCTTGTCTTGTCCTGTCCTGTCTTGTCTTGTCTTGGCATGTCATGCCATGTCATGTCGTGTGTTGTGTTGTCTTGTCTTGTTTTGTCGTGTCTTATCTTGTCTTGTCATGTCATGTCTTGTCTTGTCTTGTCTTGTCTTGTCTTGTCTTGTCTTGTCATGTCTTATCTTGTCTTGTCTTGTCTTGTCTTGTCTTGTCTTGTCTTGTCTTGTCTTGTCTAGTCTTGTCTTGTCTTGTCTTGTCTTGTCTTGTCTTGTCTTGTCTTGTCATGTCATGTCGTATGTTGCGTTGTTTTGTCTTGTGTTGCTTTGTCTTGTCTTGTCTTGTCATGTCGTGTGTTGTGTTGTTTTGTCTTGTCTTGTTGTGAATTGTCATGTCTTATATTGTCTTGTCTTGTCTTGTCATGTCATGTCGTGTCGTGTGTTGTGTTGTCTTGTCTTGTTTTGTCTTGTCATGTCATGTCTTGTCTTGTCTTGTCTTGTTTTGTCTTGTCTTGTCTTGTCTTGTCTTGTCTTGTCTTGTCTTGTCTTGTCTTGTCTTGTCTTGTCTTGTCTTGTCTTGTCTTGTCTTGTCTTGTCTTGTCTTGTCTTGTCTTGTCTTGTCTTGTCTTGTCTTGTCTTGTCTTGTCTTGTCTTGTCTTGTCTTGTCTTGTCTTGTCTTGTCTTGTCTTGTCTTGTCTTGTCTTGTCTTGTCTTGTCTTGTCTTGTCTTGTCTTGTCTTGTCTTGTCTTGTCTTGTCTTGTCTTGTCTTGTCTTGTCTTGTCTTGTCTTGTCTTGTCTTGTCTTGTCTTGTCTTGTCTTGTCTTGTCTTGTCTTGTCTTGTCTTGTCTTGTCTTGTCTTGTCTTGTCTTGTCTTGTCTTGTCTTGTCTTGTCTTGTCTTGTCTTGTCTTGTCTTGTCTTGTCTTGCCTTGTCTTGCCTTGTCTTGTCTTGTCTTGTCTTGTCTTGTCTTGTGATGTCATGTCGTGTGTTGTGTTGTTTTGTCTTGTCTTGTTTTGTCTTGTCCTGTCTTGTCTCGTCATGTCATGTCATGTGTTGTGTTGTGTTGTTTTGTCTTGTCTTGTCTTGTCTTGTCTTGTCTTGTCTTGTCTTGTCTTGTCTTGTCTTGCCTTATCTTGCCTTGTCTTGTCTTGTCTGGTCTTGTCTTGTCTTGTCTTGTCTTGTCTTGTCTTGTCTTGTCTTGTCTTGTCTTGTCTTGTCTTGTCTTGTCTTGTCATATCTTGTCATGTCTTGTCTTGTCTTGACTTGTCCTGTCCTGTCGTGTGTTGTGTTGTTTTGTCTTATCTTGTCATGTCATGTCGAGTCTTGTGTTGCTTTGTCTTGTCTTGTCTTGTCTTGTCTTGTATTGTCTTGTCTTGTCTTGTCTTGTCTTGTCTTGTCTTGTTTTGTCTTGTCTTGTCTTGTCTTGTCTTGTCTTGTCTTGTCTTGTCTTGTCTTGTCTTGTGATGTCATGTCGTGTGTTGTGTTGTTTTGTCTTGTCTTGTCTTGTCTTGTGATGTCATGTGATGTCTTGTCTTGTCTTGTCTTGTCTTGTCTTGTTTTGTCTTGTCATGTCATGTCTTGTCTTGTCTTGTCTTGTCTTGTCGTGTGTTGTGTTGTTTTGTCTTGTCTTGTTGTGTATTGTCATGTCTTATATTGTCTTGTCTTGTCTTGTCATGTCATGTCATGTCGTGTGTTGTGTTGTGTTGTCTTGTCTTATATTGTCTTGTCTTGTCTTGTCATGTCATGTCGTATGTTGTGTTGTTTTGTCTTGTACTGCTTTGTCCTGTCTTGTCTTGTCTTGTCTTGTCATGTCGTGTGTTGTGTTGTTTTGTCTTTTCTTGTTGTGTATTGCCATGTCTTATATTGTCTTGTCTTGTCTTGTCATGTCATGTCATGTCGTGTGTTGTGTTGTGTTGTCTTGTCTTATATTGTCTTGTCTTGTCTTGTCATGTCATGTCATGTCATGTCGTGTGTTGTGTTGTTTTGTCTTGTCTTGTCTTCTCCTTGTCTTGTCTAGTCTTGTCTTGTCTTGTCTTGTCTTGTCTTGTCTTGTCTTGTCTTGTCTTGTCTTGTCTTGTCTTGTCTTGTCTTGTCTTGTCTTGTCTTGTCTTGTCTTGTCTTGTCTTGTCTTGTCTTGTCTTGTCTTGTCTTGTCTTGTCTTGTCTTGTCTTGTCTTGTCTTGTCTTGTCTTGTCTTGTGTTGCTTTGTCTTGTCTTGTCATGTCATGTGTTGCGTTGTGTTGTTTTGTCTTGTCTTGTCATGTCATGTCATGTCGTGTCTTGTGTTGCTTTGTCTTGTCTTGTCATGTCGTGTGTTGTGTTGTTTTGTCTTGTCTTGTCTTCTCCTTGTCTTGTCTAGTCTTGTCTTGTCTTGTCTTGTCTTGTCTTGTCTTGTCTTGTCTTGTCTTGCCTTATCTTGCCTTGTCTTGTCTTGTCTGGTCTGGTCTTGTCTTGTCTTGTCTTGTCTTGTCATGTCTTGTCTTGTCTTGTTTTGTCTTGTCCTGTATTGTCTTGTTTTCTCATGTAATGTCATGTCGTGTGTTGTGTTGTTTTGTCTTGTCTTGTGTTGTTTTGTCGTGTCATGTCTTGTCTTGTCTTGTCCTGACCAGTCGTGTGTTGTGTTGTTTTGTCTTGTCTTGTCATGTCATGTCATGTCGTGTCTTGTGTTGCTTTGTCTTGTCTTGTCTTGTCTTGTCATGTCGTGTGTTGTGTTGTTTTGTCTTGTCTTGTTGTGTATTGTCATGTCTTATATTGTCTTGTCTTGTCATGTCATGTCATGTCGTGTGTTGTGTTGTTTTGTCTTGACTTGTTTTGTCTTGTCATGTCATGTCTGGTCTTGTCTTGTCTTGTTTTGTCTTGTCATGTCTTGTCTTGTCTTGTCTTGTCTTGTCTTGTCTTGTCTTGTGTTGTCTTGTCTTGTCTTGTCTTGTCTTGTCTTGTCTTGTCTTGTCTAGTCTTGTCTAGTCTTGTCTTGTCTTGTCTTGTCTTGTCTTGTGTTGCTTTGTCTTGTCTTGTCATGTCGTGTGTTGTGTTGTTTTGTCTTGTCTTGTTGTGTATTGTCATGTCTTTTATTGTCTTGTCTTGTCTTGTCATGTCATGTAATGTCATGTCGTGTCGTGTGTTGTGTTGTTTTGTATTGTCTTGTCTTCTCCTTGTCTTGTCTAGTCTTGTCTTGTCTTGTCTTGTCTTGTCTTGTCTTGTCTTGTCTTGTCATGTCGTGTGTTGTGTTGTTTTGTCTTGTCTTGTTGTGTATTGTCATGTCTTTTATTGTCTTGTCTTGTCTTGTTTTGTCATGTAATGTCATGTCGTGTGTTGTGTTGTTTTGTCTTGTCTTGTCTTCTCCTTGTCTTGTCTAGTCTTGTCTTGTCTTGTCTTGTCTTGTCTTGTCTTGTCATGTCTTATATTGTCTTGTCTTGTCTTGTCATGTCGTGTGTTGTGTTGTTTTGTCTTGTCTTGTTGTGTATTGTCATGTCTTATATTGTCTTGTCTTGTCTTGTCTTGTCATGTCATGTCATGTCGTGTGTTGTGTTGTTTTGTCTTGTCTTGTCTTCTAATTGTCTTGTCTAGTCTTGTCTTGTCTTGTCTTGTCTTGTCTTGTCTTGTCTTGTCTTGTCTTGTCTTGTCTTGTCTTGTCTTGTCTTGTCTTGTCTTGTCTTGTCTTGTCTTGTCTTGTCTTGTCTTGTCTTGTCTTGTCTTGTCTTGTCTTGTCTTGTCTTGTCTTGTCTTGTCTTGTCTTGTCTTGTCTTGTCTTGTCATGTCTTATATTGTCTTGTCTTGTCTTGTCATGTCGTGTGTTGTGTTGTTTTGTCTTGTCTTGTTGTGTATTGTCATGTCTTATATTGTCTTGTCTTGTCTTGTCATGTCATGTCAAGTCATGTCGTGTGTTGTGTTGTTTTGTCTTCTCTTGTCTTCTCCTTGTCTTGTCTAGTCTTGTCTTGTCTTGTCTTGTCTTGTGTTGCTTTGTCTTGTCTTGTCATGTCATGTGTTGCGTTGTGTTGTTTTGTCTTGTCTTATCTTGTCTTGTCCTGTCCTGTCCTGTCTTGTCTTGTCTTGGCATGTCATGCCATGTCATGTCATGTCGTGTGTTGTGTTGTCTTGTCTTGTCTTGTCTTGTCATGTCTTATATTGTCTTGTCTTGTCTTGTCATGTCGTGTGTTGTGTTGTTTTGTCTTGTCTTGTTGTGTATTGTCATGTCTTATATTGTCTTGTCTTGTCTTGTCATGTCATGTCATGTCATGTCGTATGTTGTGTTGTTTTGTCTTGTCTTGTCTTCTCCTTGTCTTGTCTAGTCTTGTCTTGTCTTGTCTTGTCTTGTCTTGTCTTGTGTTGCTTTGTCTTGTCTTGTCATGTCATGTCTTGCGTTGTGTTGTTTTGTCTTGTCTTGTCTTGTCTTGTCCTGTCCTGTCCTGTCTTGTCTTGTCTTGGCATGTCATGTCATGTCATGTCGTGTGTTGTGTTGTCTTGTCTTGTTTTGTCATGTCTTATCTTGTCTTGTCATGTCATGTCTTGTCTTGTCTTGTCTTGTCTTGTCTTGTCATGTCTTGTCTTGTCTTGTCATGTCTTGCCTTGTCTTGTCATGTCTTATATTGTGTTGTCTTGTTTTGTCTTGTCTTGTCTTGTTTTGTCTTGTGTTGCTTTGTCTTGTCTTGTCATGTCGTGTGTTGTGTTGTTTTGTCTTGTCTTGTTGTGTATTGTCATGTCTTTTATTGTCTTGTCTTGTCTTGTCATGTCATGTAATGTCATGTCGTGTGTTATGTTGTTTTGTCTTGTCTTGTCTTCTCCTTGTCTTGTCTAGTCTTGTCTTGTCTTGTCTTGTCTTGTCTTGTCTTGTCTTGTCTTGTCTTGTCTTGTCTTGTCTTGTCATGTCTTATATTGTCTTGTCTTGTCTTGTCATGTCGTGTGTTGTGTTGTTTTGTCTTGTCTTGTTGTGTATTGTAATGTCTTATATTGTCTTGTCTTGTCTTGTCATGTCATGTCATGTCATGTCGTGTGTTGTGTTGTTTTGTCTTGTCTTGTCTTCTCCTTGTCTTGTCTAGTCTTGTCTTGTCTTGTCTTGTCTTGTCTTGTCTTGTCTTGTCTTGTGTTGCTTTGTCTTGTCTTGTCAATTCATGTGTTGCGTTGTGTTGTTTTGTCTTGTCTTGTCATGTCATGTCATGTCGTGTCTTGTGTTGCTTTGTCTTGTCTTGTCATGTCGTGTGTTGTGTTGTTTTGTCTTGTCATGTCTTATATTGTCTTGTCTTGTCTTGTCTTGTGATGTCATGTCGTGTGTTGTGTTGTTTTGTCTTGTATTGACTTGTCTTGTCTTGTCTTGTCTTGTTTTGTCTTCTCTTGTCTTGTCTTGTCTTGTCTTGTCATGTCATGTCATGTCATACGTGTGTTGTGTTGTTTTGTCTTGTCTTATTTTGTCTTGTCATGTCTTATCTTGTCTCGTCTTGTCTTGTCTTGTATTGTCTTGTCTTTTCTTGTCTTGTCTTGTCTTGTCTTGTCGTGTCTTGTCTTGTCTTGTCTTGTCTTGTCTTGTCCTGTCCTGTCCTGTCTTGTCTTGTCATGTCATGTCATGTCATGTCATGTCGTGTGTTGTGTTGTCTTGTATTGTTTTGTCATGTCTTATCTTGTCTTGTCTTGTCATGTCATGTCATGTGTTGTGTTGTGTTGTTTTGTCTTGTCTTGTCTTGTCATGTCATGTCATGTGTTGTGTTGTGTTGTTTTGTCTTGTCTTGTCTTGTCATGTCTTATATTGTCTTGTCTTGTCTTGTGTTGTGATGTCATGTCGTGTGTTGTGTTGTTTTGTCTTGTCTTGTCTTGTCTTGTCCTGTCCTGTCCTGTCCTGTCCTGTCCTGTCTTGTCTTGTCTTGTCTTGTCTTGTCTCGTCTTGTCTTGTCTGGTCTTCTCCTGTCCTGACGTGTGTTGTGTTGTTTTGTCTTGTCTTGTTTTGTCTTGTCTTGCTTTGTCTTGTCATGTCTTATCTTGTCTTGTCTTGTCTTGTCCTGTCCTGTCGTGTGTTGTGTTGTTTTGTCTTGTCTTGTGTTGTTTTGTCGTGTCATGTCTTGTCTTGTCTTGTCCTGTCCTGTCGTGTGTTGTGTTGTTTTGTCTTGTCTTGTCTTGTCTTGTCATGTCGTGTGTTGTGTTGTTTTGTCTTGTCTTGTATTGTCTTGTCTTGTCTTGTTTTGTCTTGTCTTGTCTTGTCTTGTCGTGTGATGCCATGTCATACGTGTGTTGTGTTGTTTTGTCTTGTCTTATTTTGTCTTGTCTTGTCTTGTCTTGTCTTGTCTTGTCATGTCGTGTGTTGTGTTGTTTTGTCTTGTCTTGTATTGTCTTGTCTTGTCTTGTTTTGTCTTGTCTTGTCTTGTCTTGTCTTGTCATGTCATGCCATGTCATACGTGTGTTGTGTTGTTTTGTCTTGTCTTGTCCTGTCCTGTCGTGTGTTGTGTAGTTTTGTCTTGTCTTGTGTTGTTTTGTCGTGTCATGTCTTGTCTTGTCTTGTCCTGTCCTGTCGTGTGTTGTGTTGTTTTGTCTTGTCTTGTCTTGTCATGTCATGTCATGTCGTGTCTTGTGTTGCTTTGTCTTGTCTTGTCTTGTCTTGTCTTGTCTTGTCATGTCTTGTCTTGTCTTGTCTTGTATTGTCTTGTCTTGTCTTGTTTTGTCTTGTCTTGTCTTGTCTTGTCATGTCATGCCATGTCATACGTGTGTTGTGTTGTTTTGTCTTGTCTTGTCTTGTCTTGTCATGTCATGCCATGTCATACGTGTGTTGTCTTGTCTTCTATTGTCTTGTCTTTTCTTGTCTTGTCTTGTCTTGTCTTGTCTTGTCTTGTCTTGTCTTGTCTTGTCTTGTCTTGTCTTGTCTTGTCTTGTCTTGTCTTGTCCTGTCCTGTCTTGTCTTGTCTTGGCATGTCATGCCATGTCATGTCGTGTGTTGTGTTGTCTTGTCTTGTTTTGTCGTGTCTTATCTTGTCTTGTCATGTCATGTCTTGTCTTGTCTTGTCTTGTCTTGTCTTGTCTTGTCTTGTCATGTCTTATCTTGTCTTGTCTTGTCTTGTCTTGTCTTGTCTTGTCTTGTCTTGTCTTGTCTTGTCTAGTCTTGTCTTGTCTTGTCTTGTCTTGTCTTGTCTTGTCTTGTCATGTCATGTCGTATGTTGCGTTGTTTTGTCTTGTGTTGCTTTGTCTTGTCTTGTCTTGTCATGTCGTGTGTTGTGTTGTTTTGTCTTGTCTTGTTGTGAATTGTCATGTCTTATATTGTCTTGTCTTGTCTTGTCATGTCATGTCGTGTCGTGTGTTGTGTTGTCTTGTCTTGTTTTGTCTTGTCATGTCATGTCTTGTCTTGTCTTGTCTTGTTTTGTCTTGTCATGTCATGTCTTGTCTTGTCTTGTCTTGTCTTGTCTTGTCTTGTCTTGTCTTGTCTTGTCTTGTCTTGTCTTGTCTTGTCTTGTCTTGTCTTGTCTTGTCTTGTCTTGTCTTGTCTTGTCATGTCTTGTCGTGTGTTGTGTTGTTTTGTCTTGTCTTGTTGTGTATTGTAATGTCTTATATTGTCTTGTCTTGTCTTGTCATGTCATGTCATGTCATGTCGTGTGTTGTGTTGTTTTGTCTTGTCTTGTCTTCTCCTTGTCTTGTCTAGTCTTGTCTTGTCTTGTCTTGTCTTGTCTTGTCTTGTCTTGTCTTGTGTTGCTTTGTCTTGTCTTGTCAATTCATGTGTTGCGTTGTGTTGTTTTGTCTTGTCTTGTCATGTCATGTCATGTCGTGTCTTGTGTTGCTTTGTCTTGTCTTGTCATGTCGTGTGTTGTGTTGTTTTGTCTTGTCATGTCTTATATTGTCTTGTCTTGTCTTGTCTTGTGATGTCATGTCGTGTGTTGTGTTGTTTTGTCTTGTATTGACTTGTCTTGTCTTGTCTTGTCTTGTTTTGTCTTCTCTTGTCTTGTCTTGTCTTGTCTTGTCATGTCATGTCATGTCATACGTGTGTTGTGTTGTTTTGTCTTGTCTTATTTTGTCTTGTCATGTCTTATCTTGTCTCGTCTTGTCTTGTCTTGTATTGTCTTGTCTTTTCTTGTCTTGTCTTGTCTTGTCTTGTCGTGTCTTGTCTTGTCTTGTCTTGTCTTGTCTTGTCCTGTCCTGTCCTGTCTTGTCTTGTCATGTCATGTCATGTCATGTCATGTCGTGTGTTGTGTTGTCTTGTATTGTTTTGTCATGTCTTATCTTGTCTTGTCTTGTCATGTCATGTCATGTGTTGTGTTGTGTTGTTTTGTCTTGTCTTGTCTTGTCATGTCATGTCATGTGTTGTGTTGTGTTGTTTTGTCTTGTCTTGTCTTGTCATGTCTTATATTGTCTTGTCTTGTCTTGTGTTGTGATGTCATGTCGTGTGTTGTGTTGTTTTGTCTTGTCTTGTCTTGTCTTGTCCTGTCCTGTCCTGTCCTGTCCTGTCCTGTCTTGTCTTGTCTTGTCTTGTCTTGTCTCGTCTTGTCTTGTCTGGTCTTCTCCTGTCCTGACGTGTGTTGTGTTGTTTTGTCTTGTCTTGTTTTGTCTTGTCTTGCTTTGTCTTGTCATGTCTTATCTTGTCTTGTCTTGTCTTGTCCTGTCCTGTCGTGTGTTGTGTTGTTTTGTCTTGTCTTGTGTTGTTTTGTCGTGTCATGTCTTGTCTTGTCTTGTCCTGTCCTGTCGTGTGTTGTGTTGTTTTGTCTTGTCTTGTCTTGTCTTGTCATGTCGTGTGTTGTGTTGTTTTGTCTTGTCTTGTATTGTCTTGTCTTGTCTTGTTTTGTCTTGTCTTGTCTTGTCTTGTCGTGTGATGCCATGTCATACGTGTGTTGTGTTGTTTTGTCTTGTCTTATTTTGTCTTGTCTTGTCTTGTCTTGTCTTGTCTTGTCATGTCGTGTGTTGTGTTGTTTTGTCTTGTCTTGTATTGTCTTGTCTTGTCTTGTTTTGTCTTGTCTTGTCTTGTCTTGTCTTGTCATGTCATGCCATGTCATACGTGTGTTGTGTTGTTTTGTCTTGTCTTGTCCTGTCCTGTCGTGTGTTGTGTAGTTTTGTCTTGTCTTGTGTTGTTTTGTCGTGTCATGTCTTGTCTTGTCTTGTCCTGTCCTGTCGTGTGTTGTGTTGTTTTGTCTTGTCTTGTCTTGTCATGTCATGTCATGTCGTGTCTTGTGTTGCTTTGTCTTGTCTTGTCTTGTCTTGTCTTGTCTTGTCATGTCTTGTCTTGTCTTGTCTTGTATTGTCTTGTCTTGTCTTGTTTTGTCTTGTCTTGTCTTGTCTTGTCATGTCATGCCATGTCATACGTGTGTTGTGTTGTTTTGTCTTGTCTTGTCTTGTCTTGTCATGTCATGCCATGTCATACGTGTGTTGTCTTGTCTTCTATTGTCTTGTCTTTTCTTGTCTTGTCTTGTCTTGTCTTGTCTTGTCTTGTCTTGTCTTGTCTTGTCTTGTCTTGTCTTGTCTTGTCTTGTCTTGTCTTGTCCTGTCCTGTCTTGTCTTGTCTTGGCATGTCATGCCATGTCATGTCGTGTGTTGTGTTGTCTTGTCTTGTTTTGTCGTGTCTTATCTTGTCTTGTCATGTCATGTCTTGTCTTGTCTTGTCTTGTCTTGTCTTGTCTTGTCTTGTCATGTCTTATCTTGTCTTGTCCTGTCTTGTCTTGTCTTGTCTTGTCTTGTCTTGTCTTGTCTTGTCTAGTCTTGTCTTGTCTTGTCTTGTCTTGTCTTGTCTTGTCTTGTCATGTCATGTCGTATGTTGCGTTGTTTTGTCTTGTGTTGCTTTGTCTTGTCTTGTCTTGTCATGTCGTGTGTTGTGTTGTTTTGTCTTGTCTTGTTGTGAATTGTCATGTCTTATATTGTCTTGTCTTGTCTTGTCATGTCATGTCGTGTCGTGTGTTGTGTTGTCTTGTCTTGTTTTGTCTTGTCATGTCATGTCTTGTCTTGTCTTGTCTTGTTTTGTCTTGTCATGTCATGTCTTGTCTTGTCTTGTCTTGTCTTGTCTTGTCTTGTCTTGTCTTGTCTTGTCTTGTCTTGTCTTGTCTTGTCTTGTCTTGTCTTGTCTTGTCTTGTCTTGTCTTGTCTTGTCTTGTCTTGTCTTGTCTTGTCTTGTCTTGTCTTGTCTTGTCTTGTCTTGTCTTGTCTTGTCTTGTCTTGTCTTGTCTTGTCTTGTCTTGTCTTGTCTTGTCTTGTCTTGTCTTGTCTTGTCTTGTCTTGTCTTGTCTTGTCTTGTCTTGTCTTGTCTTGTCTTGTCTTGTCTTGTCTTGTCTTGTCTTGTCTTGTCTTGTCTTGTCTTGTCTTGTCTTGTCTTGTCTTGTCTTGTCTTGTCTTGTCTTGTCTTGTCTTGTCTTGTCTTGTCTTGTCTTGTCTTGTCTTGTCTTGTCTTGTCTTGTCTTGTCTTGTCTTGTCTTGTCTTGTCTTGTCTTGTCTTGTCTTGTCTTGTCTTGTCTTGTCTTGTCTTGTCTTGTCTTGTCTTGTCTTGTCTTGTCTTGTCTTGTCTTGTCTTGTCTTGTCTTGTCTTGTCTTGTCTTGTCTTGTCTTGTCTTGTCTTGTCTTGTCTTGTCTTGTCTTGTCTTGTCTTGTCTTGTCTTGTCTTGTCTTGTCTTGTCTTGTCTTGTCTTGTCTTGTCTTGTCTTGCCTTGTCTTGTCTTGTCTTGTCTTGTCTTGTCTTGTCTTGTGATGTCATGTCGTGTGTTGTGTTGTTTTGTCTTGTCTTGTTTTGTCTTGTCCTGTTTTGTCTTGTCATGTCATGTCTTGTCTTGTCTTGTCTTGTCTTGTCTTGTCTTGTCTTGTCTTGTCTTGTCTTGTCTTGTCTTGTCTTGTCTTGTCTTGTCTTGTCTTGTCTTGTCTTGTCTTGTCTTGTCTTGTCTTGTCTTGTCTTGTCTTGTCTTGTCTTGTCTTGTCTTGTCTTGTCTTGTCTTGTCTTGTCTTGTCTTGTCTTGTCTTGTCTTGTCTTGTCTTGTCTTGTCTTGTCTTGTCTTGTCTTGTCTTGTCTTGTCTTGTCTTGTCTTGTCTTGTCTTGTCTTGTCTTGTCTTGTCTTGTCTTGTCTTGTCTTGTCTTGTCTTGTCTTGTCTTGTCTTGTCTTGTCTTGTCTTGTCTTGTCTTGTCTTGTCTTGTCTTGTCTTGTCTTGTCTTGTCTTGTCTTGTCTTGTCTTGTCTTGCCTTGTCTTGTCTTGTCTTGTCTTGTCTTGTCTTGTGATGTCATGTCGTGTGTTGTGTTGTTTTGTCTTGTCTTGTTTTGTCTTGTCCTGTCTTGTCTCGTCATGTCATGTGTTGTGTTGTGTTGTTTTGTCTTGTCTTGTCTTGTCTTGTCTTGTCTTGTCTTGTCTTGTCTTGTCTTGTCTTGCCTTATCTTGCCTTGTCTTGTCTTGTCTGGTCTTGTCTTGTCTTGTCTTGTCTTGTCTTGTCTTGTCTTGTCTTGTCTTGTCTTGTCTTGTCTTGTCTTGTCATATCTTGTCATGTCTTGTCTTGTCCTGTCCTGTCGTGTGTTGTGTTGTTTTGTCTTGTCTTGTCATGTCATGTCGTGTCTTGTGTTGCTTTGTCTTGTCTTGTCTTGTCTTGTCTTGTCTTGTCTTGTCTTGTATTGTCTTGTCTTGTCTTGTCTTGTCTTGTCTTGTCTTGTCTTGTTTTGTCTTGTCTTGTCTTGTCTTGTCTTGTCTTGTCTTGTCTTGTCTTGTCTTGTCTTGTCTTGTCTTGTCTTGTGATGTCATGTCGTGTGTTGTGTTGTTTTGTCTTGTCTTGTCTTGTCTTGTCTTGTGATGTCATGTGATGTCTTGTCTTGTCTTGTCTTGTCTTGTCTTGTTTTGTCTTGTCATGTCATGTCTTGTCTTGTCTTGTCTTGTCTTGTCGTGTGTTGTGTTGTTTTGTCTTGTCTTGTTGTGTATTGTCATGTCTTATATTGTCTTGTCTTGTCTTGTCATGTCATGTCATGTCGTGTGTTGTGTTGTGTTGTCTTGTCTTATATTGTCTTGTCTTGTCTTGTCATGTCATGTCGTATGTTGTGTTGTTTTGTCTTGTACTGCTTTGTCCTGTCTTGTCTTGTCTTGTCTTGTCATGTCGTGTGTTGTGTTGTTTTGTCTTGTCTTGTTGTGTATTGCCATGTCTTATATTGTCTTGTCTTGTATTGTCATGTCATGTCATGTCGTGTGTTGTGTTGTGTTGTCTTGTCTTATATTGTCTTGTCTTGTCTTGTCATGTCATGTCATGTCATGTCGTGTGTTGTGTTGTTTTGTCTTGTCTTGTCTTCTCCTTGTCTTGTCTAGTCTTGTCTTGTCTTGTCTTGTCTTGTCTTGTCTTGTCTTGTCTTGTCTTGTCTTGTCTTGTCTTGTCTTGTCTTGTCTTGTCTTGTCTTGTCTTGTCTAGTCTTGTCTTGTCTTGTCTTGTCTTGTCTTGTCTTGTCTTGTCTTGTCTTGTCTTGTCTTGTCTTGTCTTGTCTTGTCATGTGTTGCGTTGTGTTGTTTTGTCTTGTCTTGTCATGTCATGTCATGTCGTGTCTTGTGTTGCTTTGTCTTGTCTTGTCATGTCGTGTGTTGTGTTGTTTTGTCTTGTCTTGTTGTGTATTGTCATGTCTTATATTGTCTTGTCTTGTCTTGTCATGTCATGTCATGTCATGTCGTGTGTTGTGTTGTTTAGTGTTGTTTTTTCTTGTCATGTCTTGTCTTGTCTTGTCTTGTCTTGTCTTGTCTTGTCTTGTCTTGTCTTGTCTTGTCTTGTCTTGTCTTGTCTTGTCTTGTCTTGTCTTGTCTTGTCTTGTCTTGTCTTGTCTTGTCTTGTCTTGTCTTGTCTTGTCTTGTCTTGTCTTGTCTTGTCTTGTCTTGTCTTGTCTTGTCTTGTCTTGTCTTGTCTTGTCTTGTCTTGTCTTGTCTTGTCTTGTCTTGTCTTGTCTTGTCATGTTTTGTCATGTAATGTCATGTCGTGTGTTGTGTTGTTTTGTCTTGTCGTGTCTTCTCCTTGTCTTGTCTTGTCATGTCGTGTGTTGTGTTGTTTTGTCTTGTCATGTCTTATATTGTCTTGTCTTGTCTTGTCTTGTGATGTCATGTCGTGTGTTGTGTTGTTTTGTCTTGTATTGTCTTGTCTTGTCTTGTCTTGTTTTGTCTTGTCTAGTCTTGTCTTGTCTTGTCTTGTCACGTCATGTCATGTCATACGTGTGTTGTGTTGTTTTGTCTTGTCTTATTTTGTCTTGTCTTGTCTTGTCTTGTCTTGTCTTGTCTTGTCTTGTCTTGTCTTGTCTTGTCTTGTCTTGTCTTGTCTTGTCTTGTCTTGTCTTGTCTTGTCTTGTCTTGTCTTGTCTTGTCTTGTCTTGTCTTGTCTTGTCTTGTCTTGTCTTGTCATGTTTTGTCATGTAATGTCATGTCGTGTGTTGTGTTGTTTTGTCTTGTCGTGTCTTCTCCTTGTCTTGTCTTGTCATGTCGTGTGTTGTGTTGTTTTGTCTTGTCATGTCTTATATTGTCTTGTCTTGTCTTGTCTTGTGATGTCATGTCGTGTGTTGTGTTGTTTTGTCTTGTATTGTCTTGTCTTGTCTTGTCTTGTTTTGTCTTGTCTAGTCTTGTCTTGTCTTGTCACGTCATGTCATGTCATACGTGTGTTGTGTTGTTTTGTCTTGTCTTATTTTGTCTTGTCATGTCATGTCGTGTGTTGTGTTGTGTTGTCTTGTCTTATATTGTCCTGTCTTGTCTTGTCATGTCATGTCATGTCATGTCGTGTGTTGTGTTGTTTTGTCTTGTCTTGTTGTGTATTGCCATGTCTTATATTGTCTTGTCTTGTCTTGTCATGTCATGTCATGTCGTGTGTTGTGTTGTCTTGTCTTGTCTTGTCTTGTCTTGTCTTGTCTTGTCATGTCATGCCATGTCATACGTGTGTTGTGTTGTTTTGTCTTGTCTTGTCCTGTCCTGTCGTGTGTTGTGTAGTTTTGTCTTGTCTTGTGTTGTTTTGTCGTGTCATGTCTTGTCTTGTCTTGTCCTGTCCTGTCGTGTGTTGTGTTGTTTTGTCTTGTCTTGTCTTGTCATGTCATGTCATGTCGTGTCTTGTGTTGCTTTGTCTTGTCTTGTCTTGTCTTGTCTTGTCTTGTCATGTCTTGTCTTGTCTTGTCTTGTATTGTCTTGTCTTGTCTTGTTTTGTCTTGTCTTGTCTTGTCTTGTCATGTCATGCCATGTCATACGTGTGTTGTGTTGTTTTGTCTTGTCTTGTCTTGTCTTGTCATGTCATGCCATGTCATACGTGTGTTGTCTTGTCTTCTATTGTCTTGTCTTTTCTTGTCTTGTCTTGTCTTGTCTTGTCTTGTCTTGTCTTGTCTTGTCTTGTCTTGTCTTGTCTTGTCTTGTCTTGTCTTGTCTTGTCTTGTCCTGTCCTGTCTTGTCTTGTCTTGGCATGTCATGCCATGTCATGTCGTGTGTTGTGTTGTCTTGTCTTGTTTTGTCGTGTCTTATCTTGTCTTGTCATGTCATGTCTTGTCTTGTCTTGTCTTGTCTTGTCTTGTCTTGTCTTGTCATGTCTTATCTTGTCTTGTCTTGTCTTGTCTTGTCTTGTCTTGTCTTGTCTTGTCTTGTCTTGTCTAGTCTTGTCTTGTCTTGTCTTGTCTTGTCTTGTCTTGTCTTGTCATGTCATGTCGTATGTTGCGTTGTTTTGTCTTGTGTTGCTTTGTCTTGTCTTGTCTTGTCATGTCGTGTGTTGTGTTGTTTTGTCTTGTCTTGTTGTGAATTGTCATGTCTTATATTGTCTTGTCTTGTCTTGTCATGTCATGTCGTGTCGTGTGTTGTGTTGTCTTGTCTTGTTTTGTCTTGTCATGTCATGTCTTGTCTTGTCTTGTCTTGTTTTGTTTTGTCATGTCATGTCTTGTCTTGTCTTGTCTTGTCTTGTCTTGTCTTGTCTTGTCTTGTCTTGTCTTGTCTTGTCTTGTCTTGTCTTGTCTTGTCTTGTCTTGTCTTGTCTTGTCTTGTCTTGTCTTGTCTTGTCTTGTCTTGTCTTGTCTTGTCTTGTCTTGTCTTGTCTTGTCTTGTCTTGTCTTGTCTTGTCTTGTCTTGTCTTGTCTTGTCTTGTCTTGTCTTGTCTTGTCTTGTCTTGTCTTGTCTTGTCTTGTCTTGTCTTGTCTTGTCTTGTCTTGTCTTGTCTTGTCTTGTCTTGTCTTGTCTTGTCTTGTCTTGTCTTGTCTTGTCTTGTCTTGTCTTGTCTTGTCTTGTCTTGTCTTGTCTTGTCTTGTCTTGTCTTGTCTTGTCTTGTCTTGTCTTGTCTTGTCTTGTCTTGTCTTGTCTTGTCTTGTCTTGTCTTGTCTTGTCTTGTCTTGTCTTGTCTTGTCTTGTCTTGTCTTGTCTTGTCTTGTCTTGTCTTGTCTTGTCTTGTCTTGTCTTGTCTTGTCTTGCCTTGTCTTGTCTTGTCTTGTCTTGTCTTGTCTTGTGATGTCATGTCGTGTGTTGTGTTGTTTTGTCTTGTCTTGTTTTGTCTTGTCCTGTCTTGTCTCGTCATGTCATGTCTTGTCTTGTCTTGTCTTGTCTTGTCTTGTCTTGTCTTGTCTTGTCTTGTCTTGTCTTGTCTTGTCTTGTCTTGTCTTGTCTTGTCTTGTCTTGTCTTGTCTTGTCTTGTCTTGTCTTGTCTTGTCTTGTCTTGTCTTGTCTTGTCTTGTCTTGTCTTGTCTTGTCTTGTCTTGTCTTGTCTTGTCTTGTCTTGTCTTGTCTTGTCTTGTCTTGTCTTGTCTTGTCTTGTCTTGTCTTGTCTTGTCTTGTCTTGTCTTGTCTTGTCTTGTCTTGTCTTGTCTTGTCTTGTCTTGTCTTGTCTTGTCTTGTCTTGTCTTGTCTTGTCTTGTCTTGTCTTGTCTTGTCTTGTCTTGTCTTGTCTTGTCTTGTCTTGTCTTGTCTTGTCTTGTCTTGTCTTGTCTTGTCTTGTCTTGTCTTGTCTTGTCTTGTCTTGTCTTGTCTTGTCTTGTCTTGTCTTGTCTTGTCTTGTCTTGTCTTGTCTTGTCTTGTCTTGTCTTGTCTTGTCTTGTCTTGTCTTGTCTTGTCTTGTCTTGTCTTGTCTTGTCTTGTCTTGTCTTGTCTTGTCTTGTCTTGTCTTGTCTTGTCTTGTCTTGTCTTGTCTTGTCTTGTCTTGCCTTGTCTTGTCTTGTCTTGTCTTGTCTTGTCTTGTGATGTCATGTCGTGTGTTGTGTTGTTTTGTCTTGTCTTGTTTTGTCTTGTCCTGTTTTGTCTTGTCATGTCTTGTCTTGTCTTGTCTTGTCTTGTCTTGTCTTGTCTTGTCTTGTCTTGTCTTGTCTTGTCTTGTCTTGTCTTGTGATGTCATGCCGTGTGTTGTGTTGTTTTGTCTTGTCTTGTTTTGTCTTGTCCTGTCTTGTCTCGTCATGTCTTGTCTTGTCTTGTCTTGTCTTGTCTTGTCTTGTCTTGTCTTGTCTTGTCTTGTCTTGTCTTGTCTTGTCTTGTCTTGTCTTGTCTTGTCTTGTCTTGTCTTGTCTTGTCTTGTCTTGTCTTGTCTTGTCTTGTCTTGTGATGTCATGCCGTGTGTTGTGTTGTTTTGTCTTGTCTTGTTTTGTCTTGTCCTGTCTTGTCTCGTCATGTCATGTGTTGTGTTGTGTTGTTTTGTCTTGTCTTGTCTTGTCTTGTCTTGTCTTGTCTTGTCTTGTCTTGTCTTGTCTTGTCTTGTCTTGTCTTGTCTTGTCTTGTCTTGTCTTGTCTTGTCTTGTCTTGTCTTGTCTTGTCCTGTCCTGTCTTGTCTTGTCTTGTCTTGTCTTGTCTTGTCTTGTCTTGTCTTGTCTTGTCTTGTCTTGTCTTGTCTTGTCTTGTCTTGTCTTGTCCTGTCCTGTCTTGTCTTGTCTTGTCTTGTGATGTCATGCCGTGTGTTGTGTTGTTTTGTCTTGTCTTGTTTTGTCTTGTCCTGTCTTGTCTCGTCATGTCTTGTCTTGTCTTGTCTTGTCTTGTCTTGTCTTGTCTTGTCTTGTCTTGTCTTGTCTTGTCTTGTCTTGTCTTGTCTTGTCTTGTCTTGTCTTGTCTTGTCTTGTCTTGTCTTGTCTTGTCTTGTCTTGTCTTGTCTTGTGATGTCATGCCGTGTGTTGTGTTGTTTTGTCTTGTCTTGTTTTGTCTTGTCCTGTCTTGTCTCGTCATGTCATGTGTTGTGTTGTGTTGTTTTGTCTTGTCTTGTCTTGTCTTGTCTTGTCTTGTCTTGTCTTGTTTTGTCTTGTCCTGTCTTGTCTCGTCATGTCATGTGTTGTGTTGTGTTGTTTTGTCTTGTCTTGTCTTGTCTTGTCTTGTCTTGTCTTGTCTTGTCTTGTCTTGTCTTGTCTTGTCTTGTCTTGTCTTGTCTTGTCTTGTCTTGTCTTGTCTTGTCTTGTCTTGTCTTGTCCTGTCCTGTCTTGTCTTGTCTTGGCATGTCATGCCATGTCATGTCATGTGTTGTGTTGTTTTGTCTTGTCTTGTCTTGTCTTGTCTTGTCTTGTCTTGTCTTGTCTTGTCTTGTCTTGTCTTGTCTTGTCTTGTCTTGTCTTGTCTTGTCTTGTCTTGTCTTGTCTTGTCTTGTCTTGTCTTGTCTTGTCTTGTCTTGTCTTGTCTTGTCTTGTCTTGTCTTGTCTTGTCTTGTCTTGTCTTGTCTTGTCTTGTCTTGTCTTGTCTTGTCTTGTCTTGTCTTGTCTTGTCTTGTCTTGTCTTGTCTTGTCTTGTCTTGTCTTGTCTTGTCTTGTCTTGTCTTGTCTTGTCTTGTCTTGTCTTGTCTTGTCTTGTCTTGTCTTGTCTTGTCTTGTCTTGTCTTGTCTTGTCTTGTCTTGTCTTGTCTTGTCTTGTCTTGTCTTGTCTTGTCTTGTCTTGTCTTGTCTTGTCTTGTCTTGTCTTGTCTTGTCTTGTCTTGTCTTGTCTTGTCTTGTCTTGTCTTGTCTTGTCTTGTCTTGTCTTGTCTTGTCTTGTCTTGTCTTGTCTTGTCTTGTCTTGTCTTGTCTTGCCTTGTCTTGTCTTGTCTTGTCTTGTCTTGTCTTGTGATGTCATGTCGTGTGTTGTGTTGTTTTGTCTTGTCTTGTTTTGTCTTGTCCTGTTTTGTCTTGTCATGTCTTGTCTTGTCTTGTCTTGTCTTGTCTTGTCTTGTCTTGTCTTGTCTTGTCTTGTCTTGTCTTGTCTTGTCTTGTGATGTCATGCCGTGTGTTGTGTTGTTTTGTCTTGTCTTGTTTTGTCTTGTCCTGTCTTGTCTCGTCATGTCTTGTCTTGTCTTGTCTTGTCTTGTCTTGTCTTGTCTTGTCTTGTCTTGTCTTGTCTTGTCTTGTCTTGTCTTGTCTTGTCTTGTCTTGTCTTGTCTTGTCTTGTCTTGTCTTGTCTTGTCTTGTCTTGTCTTGTCTTGTCTTGTCTTGTCATGTGTTGCGTTGTGTTGTTTTGTCTTGTCTTGTCATGTCATGTCATGTCGTGTCTTGTGTTGCTTTGTCTTGTCTTGTCATGTCGTGTGTTGTGTTGTTTTGTCTTGTCTTGTTGTGTATTGTCATGTCTTATATTGTCTTGTCTTGTCTTGTCATGTCATGTCATGTCATGTCGTGTGTTGTGTTGTTTAGTGTTGTTTTTTCTTGTCATGTCTTGTCTTGTCTTGTCTTGTCTTGTCTTGTCTTGTCTTGTCTTGTCTTGTCTTGTCTTGTCTTGTCTTGTCTTGTCTTGTCTTGTCTTGTCTTGTCTTGTCTTGTCTTGTCTTGTCTTGTCTTGTCTTGTCTTGTCTTGTCTTGTCTTGTCTTGTCTTGTCTTGTCTTGTCTTGTCTTGTCTTGTCTTGTCTTGTCTTGTCTTGTCTTGTCTTGTCTTGTCTTGTCTTGTCTTGTCTTGTCTTGTCTTGTCTTGTCTTGTCTTGTCTTGTCTTGTCATGTTTTGTCATGTAATGTCATGTCGTGTGTTGTGTTGTTTTGTCTTGTCGTGTCTTCTCCTTGTCTTGTCTTGTCATGTCGTGTGTTGTGTTGTTTTGTCTTGTCATGTCTTATATTGTCTTGTCTTGTCTTGTCTTGTGATGTCATGTCGTGTGTTGTGTTGTTTTGTCTTGTATTGTCTTGTCTTGTCTTGTCTTGTTTTGTCTTGTCTAGTCTTGTCTTGTCTTGTCTTGTCACGTCATGTCATGTCATACGTGTGTTGTGTTGTTTTGTCTTGTCTTATTTTGTCTTGTCTTGTCTTGTCTTGTCTTGTCTTGTCTTGTCTTGTCTTGTCTTGTCTTGTCTTGTCTTGTCTTGTCTTGTCTTGTCTTGTCTTGTCTTGTCTTGTCTTGTCTTGTCTTGTCTTGTCTTGTCTTGTCTTGTCTTGTCTTGTCATGTTTTGTCATGTAATGTCATGTCGTGTGTTGTGTTGTTTTGTCTTGTCGTGTCTTCTCCTTGTCTTGTCTTGTCATGTCGTGTGTTGTGTTGTTTTGTCTTGTCATGTCTTATATTGTCTTGTCTTGTCTTGTCTTGTGATGTCATGTCGTGTGTTGTGTTGTTTTGTCTTGTATTGTCTTGTCTTGTCTTGTCTTGTTTTGTCTTGTCTAGTCTTGTCTTGTCTTGTCACGTCATGTCATGTCATACGTGTGTTGTGTTGTTTTGTCTTGTCTTATTTTGTCTTGTCATGTCATGTCGTGTCTTGTGTTGCTTTGTCTTGTCTTGTCTTGTTGTGTATTGTCATGTCTTATATTGTCTTGTCTTGTCTTGTCATGTCATGTCATGTCGTGTGTTGTGTTGTGTTGTCTTGTCTTATATTGTCCTGTCTTGTCTTGTCATGTCATGTCATGTCATGTCGTGTGTTGTGTTGTTTTGTCTTGTCTTGTCTTCTCCTTGTCTTGTCTAGTCTTGTCTTGTCTTGCCTTGTCTTGTCTTGTCTTGTCTTGTCTTGTCTTGTCTTGTCTTGTCTTGTCTTGTCTTGTCTTGTCTTGTCTTGTCTTGTCTTGTGTTGCTTTGTCTTGTCTTGTCATGCCATGTGTTGCGTTGTGTTGTTTTGTCTTGTCTGGTCATGTCATGTCATGTCGTGTCTTGTGTTGCTTTGTCTTGTCTTGTCATGTCGTGTGTTGTGTTGTTTTGTCTTGTCTTGTTGTGTATTGTCATGTCTTATATTGTCTTGTCTTGTCTTGTCATGTCATGTCATGTCATGTCGTGTGTTGTGTTGTTTAGTGTTGTTTTTTCTTGTCATGTCTTGTCTTGTCTTGTCTTGTCATGTTTTGTCATGTAATGTCATGTCGTGTGTTGTGTTGTTTTGTCTTGTCGTGTCTTCTACTTGTCTTGTCTTGTCATGTCGTGTGTTGTGTTGTTTTGTCTTGTCATGTAATATATATTGTCTTGTCTTGTCTTGTCTTGTGATGTCATGTCGTGTGTTGTGTTGTTTTGTCTTGTCATGTCATGTCTTGCCTTGTCTTGTCTTGTCTTGTCGTGTGTTGTGTTGTCTTGTCTTGTCTTGTCATGTCATGTCATGTCGTGTCTTGTGTTGCTTTGTCTTGTCTTGTCTTGTCATGTCTTGTCTTGTCTTGTCTTGTATTGTCTTGTCTTGTCTTGTTTTGTCTTGTCTTGTCTTGTCTTGTCATGTCATGCCATGCCATACGTGTGTTGTGTTGTTTTGTCTTGTCTTATTTTGTCTTGTCATGTCTTATCTTGTCTTGTCTTGTCTTGTCTTCTATTGTCTTGTCTTTTCTTGTCTTGTCTTGTCTTGTCTTGTCTTGTCTTGTCTTGTCTTGTCGGTGTGTTGTGTTGTTTTGTCTTGTCTTGATGTGTATTGTCATGTCTTATATTGTCTTGTCTTGTCTTGTCTTGTCATGTCATGTCATGTCGTGTGTTGTGTTGTGTTGTCTTGTCTTATATTGTCTTGTCTTGTCTTGTCATGTCATGTCGTATGTTGTGTTGTTTTGTCTTGTACTGCTTTGTCCTGTCTTGTCTTGTCTTGTCTTGTCATGTCGTGTGTTGTGTTGTTTTGTCTTGTCTTGTTGTGTATTGCCATGTCTTATATTGTCTTGTCTTGTCTTGTCATGTCATGTCATGTCGTGTGTTGTGTTGTGTTGTCTTGTCTTATATTGTCTTGTCTTGTCTTGTCATGTCATGTCATGTCATGTCGTGTGTTGTGTTGTTTTGTCTTGTCTTGTCTTCTCCTTGTCTTGTCTAGTCTTGTCTTGTCTTGTCTTGTCTTGTCTTGTCTTGTCTTGTCTTGTCTTGTCTTGTCTTGTCTTGTCTTGTCTTGTCTTGTCTTGTCTTGTCTTGTCTTGTCTTGTCTTGTCTTGTCTTGTCTTGTCTTGTCTTGTCTTGTCTTGTCTTGTCTTGTCTTGTCTTGTCTTGTCTTGTCTTGTCTTGTCTTGTCTTGTCTTGTCTTGTCTTGTCTTGTCTTGTCTTGTCTTGTCTTGTCTTGTCTTGTCTTGTCTTGTCTTGTCTTGTGTTGCTTTGTCTTGTCTTGTCATGTCATGTGTTGCGTTGTGTTGTTTTGTCTTGTCTTGTCATGTCATGTCATGTCGTGTCTTGTGTTGCTTTGTCTTGTCTTGTCATGTCGTGTGTTGTGTTGTTTTGTCTTGTCTTGTTGTGTATTGTCATGTCTTATATTGTCTTGTCTTGTCTTGTCATGTCATGTCATGTCATGTCGTGTGTTGTGTTGTTTAGTGTTGTTTTTTCTTGTCATGTCTTGTCTTGTCTTGTCTTGTCTTGTCTTGTCTTGTCTTGTCTTGTCTTGTCTTGTCTTGTCTTGTCTTGTCTTGTCTTGTCTTGTCTTGTCTTGTCTTGTCTTGTCTTGTCTTGTCTTGTCTTGTCTTGTCTTGTCTTGTCTTGTCTTGTCTTGTCTTGTCTTGTCTTGTCTTGTCTTGTCTTGTCTTGTCTTGTCATGTTTTGTCATGTAATGTCATGTCGTGTGTTGTGTTGTTTTGTCTTGTCGTGTCTTCTCCTTGTCTTGTCTTGTCATGTCGTGTGTTGTGTTGTTTTGTCTTGTCATGTCTTATATTGTCTTGTCTTGTCTTGTCTTGTGATGTCATGTCGTGTGTTGTGTTGTTTTGTCTTGTATTGTCTTGTCTTGTCTTGTCTTGTTTTGTCTTGTCTAGTCTTGTCTTGTCTTGTCTTGTCACGTCATGTCATGTCATACGTGTGTTGTGTTGTTTTGTCTTGTCTTATTTTGTCTTGTCTTGTCTTGTCTTGTCTTGTCTTGTCTTGTCTTGTCTTGTCTTGTCTTGTCTTGTCTTGTCTTGTCTTGTCTTGTCTTGTCTTGTCTTGTCTTGTCTTGTCATGTTTTGTCATGTAATGTCATGTCGTGTGTTGTGTTGTTTTGTCTTGTCGTGTCTTCTCCTTGTCTTGTCTTGTCATGTCGTGTGTTGTGTTGTTTTGTCTTGTCATGTCTTATATTGTCTTGTCTTGTCTTGTCTTGTGATGTCATGTCGTGTGTTGTGTTGTTTTGTCTTGTATTGTCTTGTCTTGTCTTGTCTTGTTTTGTCTTGTCTAGTCTTGTCTTGTCTTGTCACGTCATGTCATGTCATACGTGTGTTGTGTTGTTTTGTCTTGTCTTATTTTGTCTTGTCATGTCATGTCGTGTCTTGTGTTGCTTTGTCTTGTCTTGTCTTGTTGTGTATTGTCATGTCTTATATTGTCTTGTCTTGTCTTGTCATGTCATGTCATGTCGTGTGTTGTGTTGTGTTGTCTTGTCTTATATTGTCCTGTCTTGTCTTGTCATGTCATGTCATGTCATGTCGTGTGTTGTGTTGTTTTGTCTTGTCTTGTCTTCTCCTTGTCTTGTCTAGTCTTGTCTTGTCTTGTCTTGTCTTGTCTTGTCTTGTCTTGTCTTGTCTTGTCTTGTCTTGTCTTGTCTTGTCTTGTCTTGTCTTGTCTTGTCTTGTCTTGTCTTGTCTTGTCTTGTCTTGTCTTGTCTTGTCTTGTCTTGTGTTGCTTTGTCTTGTCTTGTCATGCCATGTGTTGCGTTGTGTTGTTTTGTCTTGTCTTGTCATGTCATGTCATGTCGTGTCTTGTGTTGCTTTGTCTTGTCTTGTCATGTCGTGTGTTGTGTTGTTTTGTCTTGTCTTGTTGTGTATTGTCATGTCTTATATTGTCTTGTCTTGTCTTGTCATGTCATGTCATGTCATGTCGTGTGTTGTGTTGTTTAGTGTTGTTTTTTCTTGTCATGTCTTGTCTTGTCTTGTCTTGTCATGTTTTGTCATGTAATGTCATGTCGTGTGTTGTGTTGTTTTGTCTTGTCGTGTCTTCTACTTGTCTTGTCTTGTCATGTCGTGTGTTGTGTTGTTTTGTCTTGTCATGTAATATATATTGTCTTGTCTTGTCTTGTCTTGTGATGTCATGTCGTGTGTTGTGTTGTTTTGTCTTGTCATGTCATGTCTTGCCTTGTCTTGTCTTGTCTTGTCGTGTGTTGTGTTGTCTTGTCTTGTCTTGTCTTCTATTGTCTTGTCTTTTCTTGTCTTGTCTTGTCGTGTCTTGTCTTGTCTTGTCTTGTCTTGTCTTGTCTTGTTTTGTCTTGTCCTGTCCTGTCTTGTCTTGTCTTGGCATGTCATGCCATGTCATGTCGTGTGTTGTGTTGTCTTGTCTTGTTTTGTCATGTCTTATCTTGTCTTGTCATGTCATGTCTTGTCTTGTCTTGTCTTGTCTTGTCTTGTCTTGTCTTGTCATGTCTTGTCTTGTCTTGTCTTGTCTTGTCTTGTCTTGTCTTGTCTTGTCTTGTCTTGTCTTGTCTTGTCTTGTCTTGTCTTGTCTTGTCTTGTCTTGTCTTGTCTTGTCTTGTCATGTCATGTCGTATGTTGTGTTGTTTTGTCTTGTGTTGCTTTGTCTTGTCTTGTCTTGTCATGTCGTGTGTTGTGTTGTTTTGTCTTGTCTTGTTGTGTATTGTCATGTCTTATATTGTCTTGTCTTGTCTTGTCATGTCATGTCATGTCGTGTGTTGTGTTGTCTTGTCTTGTTTTGTCTTGTCATGTCATGTCATGTCTTGTCTTGTCTTGTCTTGTTTTGTCTTGTCATGTCTTGTCTTGTCTTGTCTTGTCTTGTCTCGTCTTGTCTTGTCTTGTCTTGTCTTGTCTTGTCTTGTCTTGTCTTGTCTTGTCTTGTCTTGTCTTGTCTTGTCGTGTCTTGTCTTGTCTTGTCTTGTCTTGTCTTGTCTTGTCTTGTCCTGTCCTGTCCTGTCATGTCGTGTGTTGTGTTGTTTTGTCTTGTCTTGTTGTGTATTGTCATGTCTTATATTGTCTTGTCTTGTCTTGTCTTGTCATGTCATGTCATGTCATGTCATGTCGTGTGTTGTGTTGTTTAGCGTTGTTTTTTCTTGTCATGTCTTGTCTTGTCTTGTCTTGTCTTGTCATGTCTTGTCTTGTCTTGTCTAGTCTTGTCTTGTCTTGTCTTGTCTTGTCTTGTCATGTTTTGTCATGTAATGTCATGTCGTGTGTTGTGTTGTTTTGTCTTGTCGTGTCTTCTCCTTGTCTTGTCTTGTCATGTCGTGTGTTGTGTTGTTTTGTCTTGTCATGTCTTATATTGTCTTGTCTTGTCTTGTCTTGTGATGTCATGTCGTGTGTTGTGTTGTTTTGTCTTGTATTGTCTTGTCTTGTCTTGTCTTGTTGTGTCTTGTCTAGTCTTGTCTTGTCTTGTCTTGCCATGTCATGTCATGTCATACGTGTGTTGTGTTGTTTTGTCTTGTCTTATTTTGTCTTGTCATGTCTTATCTTGTCTCGTCTTGTCTTGTCTTGAATTGTCTTGTCTTTTCTTGTCTTGTCTTGTCTTGTCGTGTCTTGTCTTGTCTTGTCTTGTCTTGTCCTGTCTTGTCTTGTCTTGTCTTGTCTTGTATTGTCTTGTCTTGTCTTGTCTTGTCTTGTCTTGTGTTGCTTTGTCTTGTCTTGTCATGTCATGTGTTGCGTTATGTTGTTTTGTCTTGTCTTGTCATGTCATGTCATGTCGTGTCTTGTGTTGCTTTGTCTTGTCTTGTCTTGTCTTGTCATGTCGTGTGTTGTGTTGTTTTGTCTTGTCTTGTTGTGTATTGTCATGTCTTATATTGTCTTGTCTTGTCTTGTCTTGTCTTGTCATGTCATGTCATGTCGTGTGTTGTGTTGTTTTGTCTTGTCTTGTTGTGTATTGTCATGTCTTATATTGTCTTGTCTTGTCTTGTCTTGTCTTGTCTTGTCATGTCATGTCATGTCGTGTGTTGTGTTGTTTTGTCTTGTCTTGTCTTGTCTTGTCTTGTCTTGTCTTGTCTTGTCTTGTCTTGTCGTGTCTTGTCTTGTCTTGTCTTGTCTTGTCTTGTCTTGTCTTGTCTTGTCTTGTCTTGTCCTGTCCTGTCCTGTCCTGTCATGTCGTGTGTTGTGTTGTTTTGTCTTGTCTTGTTGTGTATTGTCATGTCTTATATTGTCTTGTCTTGTCTTGTCTTGTCATGTCATGTCATGTCATGTCATGTCGTGTGTTGTGTTGTTTAGCGTTGTTTTTTCTTGTCATGTCTTGTCTTGTCTTGTCTTGTCTTGTCATGTCTTATCTTGTCTTGTCTTCTATTGCCTTGTCTTTTCTTGTCTTGTCTTGTCTTGTCTTGTCTTGTCTTGTCTTGTCTTGTCTTGTCTTGTCTTGTCTTGTCTTGTCTTGTCTTGTCTTGTCTTGTCATGTCTTGTCTTGTCTTGTTTTGTCTTGTCTTGTCTTGTCTTGTTTTGTCTTGTCTTGTCATGTCTTGTCTTGTCATGTCTTGTCTTGTCTTGTCTTGACTTGTCTTGTCTTGTCTTGTCTTGTCTTGTCTTGTCTTGTCGTGTCTTGTCTTGTCTTGTCTCATCTTGTCTTGTCCTGTCCTGTCCTGTCTTGTCTTGTCATGTCATGTCATGTCATGTCATGTCGTGTGTTGTTTTGTCTTGTCTTGTTTTGTCTTGTCATGTCTTATCTTGTCTTGTCATGTCATGTCATGTCATGTGTTGTGTTGTGTTGTTTTGTCTTGTCTTGTCTTGTCTTGTCATGTCTTGTCTTGTCTTGTCTTGTCTTGTCTTGTCTTGTCTTGTCTTGTCTTGTCCTGTCCTGACGTGTGTTGTGTTGTTTTGTCTTGTCTTGCGTTGTTTTGTCCTGTCCTGACATGTGTTGTGTTGTTTTGTCTTGTCTTGTTTTGTCTTGTCCTGTCTTGTCTTGTGATGTCATGTCATGGCGTGTGTTGTGTTGTTTTGTCTTGTCATGTCTTGTCTTGTCTTGTCTTGTCTTGTCTTGTCTTGTCTTGTCTTGTCATGTCTTGTCTTGTCTTGTCTTGTCTTGTCTTGTCTTGTCTTGTCTTGTCTTGTCTTGTCTTGTCTTGTCTTGTCTTGTCTTGTCTTGTCTTGTCTTGTCTTGTCTTGTCTTGTCTTGTCTTGTCTTGTCTTGTCTTGTCTTGTCTTGTCTTGTCTTGTCTTGTCTTGTCTTGTCTTGTCTTGTCTTGTCTTGTCTTTTCTTGTCTTGTCTTGTCTTGTCTTGTCTTGTCTTGTCTTGTCTTGTCTTGTCTTGTCTTGTCTTGTCTTGTCTTGTCTTGTCTTGTCTTGTCTTGTCTTGTCTTGTCTTGTCTTGTCTTGTCTTGTCTTGTCTTGTCTTGTCTTGTCTTGTCTTGTCTTGTCTTGTCTTGTCTTGTCTTGTCTTGTCTTGTCTTGTCTTGTCTTGTCTTGTCTTGTCTTGTCTTGTCTTGTCTTGTCTTGTCTTGTCTTGTCTTGTCTTGTCTTGTCTTGTCTTGTCTTGTCTTGTCTTGTCTTGTCTTGTCTTGTCTTGTCTTGTCTTGTCTTGTCTTGTCTTGTCTTGTCTTGTCTTGTCTTGTCTTGTCTTGTCTTGTCTTGTCTTGTCTTGTCTTGTCTTGTCTTGTCTTGTCTTGTCTTGTCTTGTCTTGTCTTGTCTTGTCTTGTCTTGTCTTGTCTTGTCTTGTCTTGTCTTGTCTTGTCTTGTCTTGTCTTGTCTTGTCTTGTCTTGTCTTGTCTTGTCTTGTCTTGTCTTGTCTTGTCTTGTCTTGTCTTGTCTTGTCTTGTCTTGTCTTGTCTTGTCTTGTTTTGTCTTGTCTTGAATTGTCTTGTTTTCTCATGTAATGTCATGTCGTGTGTTGTGTGGTTTTGTCTTGTCTTGTGTTGTTTTGTCGTGTCATGTCTTGTCTTGTCTTGCCTTGTCCTGTCCAGTCGTGTGTTGTGTTGTTTTGTCTTGTCTTGTCATGTCATGTCATGTCGTGTCTTGTGTTGCTTTGTCTTGTCTTGTCTTGTCATGTCGTGTGTTGTGTTGTTTTGTCTTGTCTTGTTGTGTATTGTCATGTCTTATATTGTCTTGTCTTGTCTTGTCTTGTCTTGTCTTGTCATGTCATGTCATGTCGTGTGTTGTGTTGTTTTGTCTTGTCTTGTCTTGTCTTGTCTTGTCTTGTGTTGTGTTGTCTTGTCTTGTCTTGTGTTGTCTTGTCTTGTCTTGTTTTATGTTGTCTTGTCTTGTCTTGTTTTGTCATGTAATGTCATGTCGTGTGTTGTGTTGTTTTGTCTTGTCTTGTCTTGTCTTGTCTTGTGATGTCATGTCGTGTGTTGTGTTGTTTTGTCTTGTCTTGTTTTGTCTTGTTATGTCTTGTCTTGTCATGTCATGTCATGTGTTGTGTTGTGTTGTTTTGTCTTGTCTTGTCTTGTCTTGTCTTGCCTTATCTTGCCTTGTCTTGTCTGGTCTTGTCTTGTCTTGTCTTGTCTTGTCTTGTCTTGTCTTGTCTTGTCTTGTCTTGTCTTGTCATGTCTTGTCTTGTCTTGTCTTGTTTTGTCTTGTCTTGAATTGTCTTGTCTTGTCTTGTCTTGTCTTGTCTTGTTTTGTTTTGTCTTGTCTTGTCTTGTCTTGTCTTGTCTTGTCTTGTGATGTCATGTCGTGTGTTGTGTTGTTTTGTCTTGTCTTGTTTTGTCTTGTCCTGTCTTGTCTAGTCATGTCATGTCATGTCGTGTGTTGTGTTGTTTTGTCTTGTCATGTCTTATATTGTCTTGTCTTGCCTTGCCTTGTCTTGTGATGTCATGTCGTGTGTTGTGTTGTTTTGTCTTGTCTTGTTTTGTCTTGTCCTGTCTTGTCTTGTCATGTCATGTCATATCGTGTGTTGTGTTGTTTTGTCTTGTCTTGTCTTCTCCTTGTCTTGTCTTGTCATGTCGTGTGTTGTGTTGTTTTGTCTTGTCATGTCTTATATTGTCTTGTCTTGTCTTGTCTTGTCTTGTGATGTCATGTCGTGTGTTGTGTTGTTTTGTCTTGTCTTGTTTTGTCTTGTCCTGTCTTGTCTTGTCATGTCATGTCGTGTCTTGTGTTGCTTTGTCTTGTCTTGTCATGTCGTGTGTTGTGTTGTTTTGTCTTGTCTTGTTGTGTATTGTCATGTCTTATATTGTCTTGTCTTGTCTTGTCTTGTCATGTCATGTCATGTCGTGTGTTGTGTTGTTTTGTCTTGTCTTGTTTTGTTTTGTCATGTCTTGTCTTGTCTTGTCTTGTCTTGTTTTGTCTTGTCATGTCTTGTCTTGTCTTGTCTTGTCTTGTCTTGTCTTGTTTTCTCATGTAATGTCATGTCGTGTCTTGTCTTGTCTTGTCTTGTCTTGTCTTGTCTTGTCATGTCATGTCATGTCGTGTGTTGTGTTGTTTTGTCTTGTCTTGTCTTGTCTTGTCTTGTCTTGTATTGTCTTGTCTTGTCTTGTCTTGTCTTGTCTTGTCTTGTCTTTTCTTGTCTTGTCTTGTCTTGTCTTGTCTTGTCTTGTCTTGTCTTGTCTTGTCTTGTCTTGTGTTGTGTTGTCTTGTCTTGTCTTGTGTTGTCTTGTCTTGTCTTGTTTTATGTTGTCTTGTCTTGTCTTGTCTTGTTTTGTCATGTAATGTCATGCCGTGTGTTGTGTTGTTTTGTCTTGTCTTGTTGTGTATTGTCATGTCTTATATTGTCTTGTCTTGTCTTGTCTTGTCTTGTCTTGTCATGTCATGTCATGTCGTGTGTTGTGTTGTTTTGTCTTGTCTTGTCTTGCCTTGCCTTGTCTTGTCTTGTCTTGTCTTGTCTTGTCTTGTCTTGTCTTGTCTTGTCTTGTCTTGTCTTGTCTTGTCTTGTCTTGTCTTGTCTTGTCTTGTCTTGTCTTGTCTTGTCTTGTCTTTTCTTGTCTTGTCTTGTCATGTCTTGTCTTGTCTTGTCTTGTCTTGATTTGTCTTGTCATGTCTTGTCTTGTCTTGTCTTGTCTTGTCTTGTCTTGTCTTGTCTTGTCTTGTCTTGTCCTGTCCTGTCGTGTGTTGTGTTGTTTTGTCTTGTCTTGTCATGTCATGTCATGTCGTGTCTTGTGTTGCTTTGTCTTGTCTTGTCTTGTCTTGTCTTGTCTTGTCTTGTCTTTTCTTGTCTTGTCTTGTCTTGTCTTGTCTTGTCTTGTCTTGTCTTGTCTTGTCTTGTCTTGTCTTGTCTTGTCTTGTGTTGTCTTGTCTTGTCTTGTTTTATGTTGTCTTGTCTTGTCTTGTTTTATCATGTAATGTCATGTCGTGTGCTGTGTTGTTTTGTCTTGTCTTGTCTTCTCCTTGTCTTGTCTTGTCATGTCGTGTGTTGTGTTGTTTTGTCTTGTCATGTCTAATATTGTCTTGTCTTGTCTTGTCTTGTCTTGTGATGTCATGTCGTGTGTTGTGTTGTTTTGTCTTGTCTTGTTTTGTCTTGTCCTGTCTTGTCTTGTCATGTCATGTCATGTGTTGTGTTGTGTTGTTTTGTCTTGTCTTGTCTTGTCTTGTCTTGCCTTATCTTGCCTTGTCTTGTCTGGTCTTGTCTTGTCTTGTCTTGCCTTGTCTTGTCTTGTCTTGTCTTGTCTTGTCTTGTCTTGTCATGTCTTGTCTTGTCTTGTCTTGATTTGTCTTGTCTTGAATTGTCTTGTCTTGTCTTGTCTTGTCTTGTCTTGTTTTGTTTTGTCTTGTCTTGTGTTGTTTTGTCGTGTCATGTCATGTCTTGTCTTGTCTTGTCTTGTCTTGTCTTGTCTTGTCTTGTCTTGTCTTGTCTTGTCTTGTCTTGTCTTGTCTTGTCTTGTCTTGTCTTGTCTTGTCTTGTCTTGTCTTGTCTTGTCTTGTCTTTTCTTGTCATGTCATGTCATGTCGTGTGTTGTGTTGTTTTGTCTTGTCTTGTTTTGTCTTGTCATGTCATGTCTCGTCTTGTCTTGTCTTGTCTTGTTTTGTCTTGTCATGTCTTGTCTTGGCTTGTCTTGTCTTGTCTTGTTTTGTTTTGTCTTGTTTTGTTTTGTCTTGTCATGTCTTGTCTTGTCTTGTCTTGTCTTGTCTTGTTTTGTCTTGTCTTGTCTTGTCTTGTCTTGTCTTGTCTTGTCTTGCCTTGTCTTGTCTTGTCTTGTCTTGTCTTGTCTTGTCTTGTCTTGTCTTGTGATGTCATGTCGTGTGTTGTGTTGTTTTGTCTTGTCTTGTTTTGTCTTGTCCTGTCTTGTCTTGTCATGTCATGTCATGTCGTGTGTTGTGTTGTTTTGTCTTGTCATGTCTTATATTGTCTTGTCTTGCCTTGTCTTGCCTTGTCTTGTCTTGTGATGTCATGTCGTGTGTTGTGTTGTTTTGTCTTGTCTTGTTTTGTCTTGTCCTGTCTTGTCTTGTCATGTCATGTCATGTCGTGTGTTGTGTTGTTTTGTCTTGTCTTGTCTTCTCCTTGTCTTGTCTTGTCATGTCGTGTGTTGTGTTGTTTTGTCTTGTCATGTCTTATATTGTCTTGTCTTGTCTTGTCTTGTCTTGTGATGTCATGTCGTGTGTTGTGTTGTTTTGTCTTGTCTTGTTTTGTCTTGTCCTGTCTTGTCTTGTCATGTCATGTCATGTCGTGTCTTGTGTTGCTTTGTCTTGTCTTGTCATGTCGTGTGTTGTGTTGTTTTGTCTTGTCTTGTTGTGTATTGTCATGTCTTATATTGTCTTGTCTTGTCTTGTCTTGTCATGTCATGTCATGTCGTGTGTTGTGTTGTTTTGTCTTGTCTTGTTTTGTTTTGTCATGTCTTGTCTTGTCTTGTCTTGTCTTGTCTTGTTTTGTCTTGTCATGTCTTGTCTTGTCTTGTCTTGTCTTGTCTTGTCTTGTCTTGTCTTGTCTTGTCTTGTCTTGTCTTGTCTTGTCTTGTTTTCTCATGTAATGTCATGTCGTGTGTTGTGTTGTTTTATCTTGTCATGTCTTATATTGTCTTGTCTTGTTTTGTCATGTAATGTCATGTCGTGTGTTGTGTTGTTTTGTCTTGTCATGTCTTATATTGTCTTGTCTTGTCTTGCCTTGTCTTGTGATGTCATGTCGTGTGGTGTGTTGTTTTGTCTTGTCATGTCTTGTCTTGTCTTGTCTTGTCTTGTCTTGTCTTGTCATGTCTTGTCTTGTTTTGTCTTGTCTTGTATTGTCTTGCTTTCTCATGTAATGTCATGTCGTGTCTTGTGTTGTTTTGTCGTGTCATGTCTTGTCTTGTCTTGTCCTGTCCTGTCGTGTGTTGTGTTGTTTTGTCTTGTCTTGTCATGTCATGTCTTGTCTTGTCTTGTCTTGTTTTGTGTTGTCTTGTCTTGTCATGTCATGTCTTGTCTTGTCTTGTCTTGTCTTGTCTTGTCTTGTCTTGTCTTGTCTTGTCTTGTGTTGTCTTGTCTTGTCTTGTCTTGTCTTGTCTTGTCTTGTCTTGTCTTGTCTTGTCTTGTCTTGTCTTGTCTTGTCTTGTCTTGTCTTGTCTTGTCTTGTCTTGTCTTGTCTTGTCTTGTCTTGTCTTGTCTTGTCTTGTCTTGTCTTTTCTTGTCATGTCATGTCATGTCGTGTGTTGTGTTGTTTTGTCTTGTCTTGTTTTGTCTTGTCATGTCATGTCTCGTCTTGTCTTGTCTTGTCTTGTTTTGTCTTGTCATGTCTTGTCTTGTCTTCTCCTTGTCTTGTCTTGTCATGTCGTGTGTTGTGTTGTTTTGTCTTGTCATGTCTTATATTGTCTTGTCTTGTCTTGTCTTGTGATGTCATGTCGTGTGTTGTGTTGTTTTGTCTTGTCTTGTCTTGTCTTGTCTTGTCTTGTCTTGTCTTGTCCTGTCATGTCTTGTCTTGTTTTGTCTTGTCCTGTCTTGTCTTGTCATGTCATGTCATGTCGTGTGTTGTGTTGTTTTGTCTTGTCATGTCTTATATTGTCTTGTCTTGCCTTGTCTTGCCTTGTCTTGTCTTGTGATGTCATGTCGTGTGTTGTGTTGTTTTGTCTTGTCTTGTTTTGTCTTGTCCTGTCTTGTCTTGTCATGTCATGTCATGTCGTGTGTTGTGTTGTTTTGTCTTGTCTTGTCTTCTCCTTGTCTTGTCTTATATTCTCTTGTCTTGTCTTGTCATGTCATGTCAAGTCATGTCATGTCGTGTGTTGTGTTGTTATTCTTGTTTTGTCTTATCTTGTCTTGTCTTGTCTTGTCTTGTCTTGTCTTGTCTTGTCTTGTCTTGTCTTGTCTTGTCTTGTCTTGTCTTGTCTTGTCTTGTCATGTCATGTCTTGTCTTGTCTTGTCTTGTTTTGTGTTGTCTTGTCTTGTCATGTCTTGTCTTGTCTTGTCTTGTATTGTCTTGTCTTGTCATGTCATGTCTTGTCTTGTCTTGTCTTGTCTTGTCTTGTCTTGTCTTGTCTTGTCTTGTCTTGTCTTGTCTTGTCTTGTGTTGTGTTGTCTTGTCTTGTCTTGTCTTGTCTTGTCTTGTCTTGTCTTGTCTTGTCTTGTCTTGTCTTGTCTTGTCTTGTCTTGTCTTGTCTTGTCTTGTCTTGTCTTGTCTTGTCTTGTCTTGTCTTGTCTTGTCTTGTCTTGTCTTGTCTTGTCTTGTCTTGTCTTGTCTTGTCTTGTCTTGTCTTGTCTTGTCTTGTCTTGTCCTGTCCTGACGTGTGTTGTGTTGTTTTGTCTTGTCTTGTCTTGTCTTGTCTTGTTTTGTCTTGTCTTGTATTGTCTTGTTTTCTCATGTAATGTCATGTCGTGTGTTGTGTTGTTTTGTCTTGTGTTGTTTTGACGTATCATGTCTTGTCTTGTCTTGTCTTGTCTTGTCTTGTCTTGTCCTGTCCTGTCGTATGTTGTGTTGTTTTGTCTTGTCTTGTCATGTCATGTCATGTCGTGTCTTGTGTTGCTTTGTCTTGTCTTGTCATGTCGTGTGTTGTCTTGTATTGTCTTGTCTTGTCATGTCATGTCTTGTCTTGTCTTGTCTTGTCTTGTCTTGTCTTGTCTTGTCTTGTCTTGTCTTGTCTTGTCTTGTGTTGTCTTGTCTTGTCTTGTCTTGTCTTGTCTTGTCTTGTCTTGTCTTGTCTTGTCATGTCATGTCTTGTCTTGTCTTGTCTTGTCTTGTCTTGTCTTGTCTTGTCTTGTCTTGTCTTGTTTTGTCTTGTCTTGTCTTGTTTTGTCTTGTCTTGTTTTGTCATGTAATGTCATGTCGTGTGTTGTGTTGTTTTGTCTTTTCTTGTCTTCTCCTGTCTTCTCCTTGTCTTGTCTTGTCATGTCGTGTGTTGTGTTGTTTTGTCTTGTCTTGTCTTCTCCTTGTCTTGTCTTGTCATGTCGTGTGTTGTGTTGTTTTGTCTTGTCATTTCTTATATTGTCTTGTCTTGTCTTGTCTTGTCTTGTCTTGTCTTGTTTTGTCATGTAATGTCATGTTGTGTGTTGTGTTGTTTTGTCTTGTCTTGTCTTCTCCTTGTCTTGTCTTGTCATGTCGTGTGTTGTGTTGTTTTGTCTTGTCATGTCTTATATTGTCTTGTCTTGTCTTGTCTTGTGATGTCATGTCGTGTGTTGTGTTGTTTTGTCTTGTCTTGTCTTGTCTTGTGTTGTCTTGTCCTGTCATGTCTTGTCTTGTCTTGTCTTGTCTTGTCTTGTTTTGTCTTGTCATGTCTTGTCTTGTCTTGTCTTGTCTTGTCTTGTCTTGTCTTGTCTTGTCTTGTCTTGTCTTGTCTTGTCTTGTCTTGTCTTGTTTTGTCTTGTCTTGTCTTCTCCTTGTCTTGTCTTGTCATGTCGTGTGTTGTGTTGTTTTGTCTTGTCATGTCTTATATTGTCTTGTCCTGTCCTGTCTTGTCTTGTCTTGTCATATTTTGTCTTGTCTTGTCTTGCTTTGTCCTGTCCTGTCGTGTGTTGTTTTGTTTTGTTTTGTCTTGTCTTGTGTTGTTTTGTCGTGTCATGTCTTGTCTTGTCTTGTCTTGTCTTGTCTTGTCTTGTCTTGTCTTGTCCTGTCTTGTCTTGTCTTGTCATATTTTGTCTTGTCTTGTCTTGTCTTGTCTTGCTTTGTCTTGCCATGTCTTATCTTGTCTTGTCTTGTCTTGTCCTGTCCTGTCGTGTGTTGTTTTGTTTTGTCTTGTCTTGTGTTGTTTTGTCGTGTCATGTCTTGTCTTGTCTTGTCCTGTCCTGTCTTGTGTTGTATTGTTTTGTCTTGTCTTGTCTTGTCTTGTCTTGTCATGTCATGTCATGTCGTGTCTTGTGTTGCTTTGTCTCGTCTTGTCTTGTCTTGTCTTGTTTTGTCTTGTCTTGTCTTGTCTTGTCTTGTCATGTCGTGTGTTGTGTTGTTTTGTCTTGTCATGTCATGTCATGTCGTGTGTTGTGTTGTTTTGTCTTGTCTTGTTTTGTCTTGTCATGTCTTGTCTTGTCTTGTCTTGTCTTGTCTTGTCTTGTCTTGTCTTGTGATGTCATGTCGTGTGTTGTGTTGTTTTGTCTTGTCTTGTCTTGTCTTGTCTTGTCTTGTCTTGTCTTGTCCTGTCATGTCTTGTCTTGTCTTGTCTTGTCTTGTCTTGTCTTGTCTTGTCTTGTCTTGTCTTGTTTTGTCTTGTCCTGTCTTGTCTTGTCATGTCATGTCATGTCGTGTGTTGTGTTGTTTTGTCTTGTCATGTCTTATATTGTCTTGTCTTGCCTTGTCTTGCCTTGTCTTGTCTTGTGATGTCATGTCGTGTGTTGTGTTGTTTTGTCTTGTCTTGTTTTGTCTTGTCCTGTCTTGTCTTGTCATGTCATGTCATGTCGTGTGTTGTGTTGTTTTGTCTTGTCTTGTCTTCTCCTTGTCTTGTCTTATATTCTCTTGTCTTGTCTTGTCATGTCATGTCAAGTCATGTCATGTCGTGTGTTGTGTTGTTATTCTTGTTTTGTCTTATCTTGTCTTGTCTTGTCTTGTCTTGTCTTGTCTTGTCTTGTCTTGTCTTGTCTTGTCTTGTCTTGTCTTGTCTTGTCTTGTCTTGTCATGTCATGTCTTGTCTTGTCTTGTCTTGTTTTGTGTTGTCTTGTCTTGTCATGTCTTGTCTTGTCTTGTCTTGTATTGTCTTGTCTTGTCATGTCATGTCTTGTCTTGTCTTGTCTTGTCTTGTCTTGTCTTGTCTTGTCTTGTCTTGTCTTGTCTTGTCTTGTCTTGTGTTGTGTTGTCTTGTCTTGTCTTGTCTTGTCTTGTCTTGTCTTGTCTTGTCTTGTCTTGTCTTGTCTTGTCTTGTCTTGTCTTGTCTTGTCTTGTCTTGTCTTGTCTTGTCTTGTCTTGTCTTGTCTTGTCTTGTCTTGTCTTGTCTTGTCTTGTCTTGTCTTGTCTTGTCTTGTCTTGTCTTGTCTTGTCTTGTCTTGTCTTGTCTTGTCTTGTCCTGTCCTGACGTGTGTTGTGTTGTTTTGTCTTGTCTTGTCTTGTCTTGTCTTGTTTTGTCTTGTCTTGTATTGTCTTGTTTTCTCATGTAATGTCATGTCGTGTGTTGTGTTGTTTTGTCTTGTGTTGTTTTGACGTATCATGTCTTGTCTTGTCTTGTCTTGTCTTGTCTTGTCTTGTCCTGTCCTGTCGTATGTTGTGTTGTTTTGTCTTGTCTTGTCATGTCATGTCATGTCGTGTCTTGTGTTGCTTTGTCTTGTCTTGTCATGTCGTGTGTTGTCTTGTATTGTCTTGTCTTGTCATGTCATGTCTTGTCTTGTCTTGTCTTGTCTTGTCTTGTCTTGTCTTGTCTTGTCTTGTCTTGTCTTGTCTTGTGTTGTCTTGTCTTGTCTTGTCTTGTCTTGTCTTGTCTTGTCTTGTCTTGTCTTGTCATGTCATGTCTTGTCTTGTCTTGTCTTGTCTTGTCTTGTCTTGTCTTGTCTTGTCTTGTCTTGTTTTGTCTTGTCTTGTCTTGTTTTGTCTTGTCTTGTTTTGTCATGTAATGTCATGTCGTGTGTTGTGTTGTTTTGTCTTTTCTTGTCTTCTCCTGTCTTCTCCTTGTCTTGTCTTGTCATGTCGTGTGTTGTGTTGTTTTGTCTTGTCTTGTCTTCTCCTTGTCTTGTCTTGTCATGTCGTGTGTTGTGTTGTTTTGTCTTGTCATTTCTTATATTGTCTTGTCTTGTCTTGTCTTGTCTTGTCTTGTCTTGTCTTGTTTTGTCATGTAATGTCATGTTGTGTGTTGTGTTGTTTTGTCTTGTCTTGTCTTCTCCTTGTCTTGTCTTGTCATGTCGTGTGTTGTGTTGTTTTGTCTTGTCATGTCTTATATTGTCTTGTCTTGTCTTGTCTTGTGATGTCATGTCGTGTGTTGTGTTGTTTTGTCTTGTCTTGTCTTGTCTTGTGTTGTCTTGTCCTGTCATGTCTTGTCTTGTCTTGTCTTGTCTTGTCTTGTTTTGTCTTGTCATGTCTTGTCTTGTCTTGTCTTGTCTTGTCTTGTCTTGTCTTGTCTTGTCTTGTCTTGTCTTGTCTTGTCTTGTCTTGTCTTGTTTTGTCTTGTCTTGTCTTCTCCTTGTCTTGTCTTGTCATGTCGTGTGTTGTGTTGTTTTGTCTTGTCATGTCTTATATTGTCTTGTCCTGTCCTGTCTTGTCTTGTCTTGTCATATTTTGTCTTGTCTTGTCTTGCTTTGTCCTGTCCTGTCGTGTGTTGTTTTGTTTTGTTTTGTCTTGTCTTGTGTTGTTTTGTCGTGTCATGTCTTGTCTTGTCTTGTCTTGTCTTGTCTTGTCTTGTCTTGTCTTGTCCTGTCTTGTCTTGTCTTGTCATATTTTGTCTTGTCTTGTCTTGTCTTGTCTTGCTTTGTCTTGCCATGTCTTATCTTGTCTTGTCTTGTCTTGTCCTGTCCTGTCGTGTGTTGTTTTGTTTTGTCTTGTCTTGTGTTGTTTTGTCGTGTCATGTCTTGTCTTGTCTTGTCCTGTCCTGTCTTGTGTTGTATTGTTTTGTCTTGTCTTGTCTTGTCTTGTCTTGTCATGTCATGTCATGTCGTGTCTTGTGTTGCTTTGTCTCGTCTTGTCTTGTCTTGTCTTGTTTTGTCTTGTCTTGTCTTGTCTTGTCTTGTCATGTCGTGTGTTGTGTTGTTTTGTCTTGTCATGTCATGTCATGTCGTGTGTTGTGTTGTTTTGTCTTGTCTTGTTTTGTCTTGTCATGTCTTGTCTTGTCTTGTCTTGTCTTGTCTTGTCTTGTCTTGTCTTGTCTTGTCTTGTCTTGTCTTGTCTTGTCTTGTCATGTCTTGTCATGTCTTGTCTTGTCTTGTCTTGTATTGTCTTGTCTTGTTTTGTCTTGTCTTGTCTGGTCTTGTCTTGTCTTGTCTTGTCTTGTCATGTCATGTCATGTCATATCGTGTGTTGTGTTTTTTTGTCTTGTCTTGTGTTGTTTTGTCGTGTCATGTCTTGTCTTGTCTTGTCTTGTCCTGTCCTGTCTTGTCTTGTCTTGTCATATTTTGTCTTGTCTTGTCTTGTCTTGCTTTGTCGTGTCATGTCTTATCTTGTCGTGTCTTGTCTTGTCTTGTCTTGTCTTGTCTTGTCTTGTCTTGTCTTGTCTTGTCTTGTCTTGTCTTGTTTTGTCTTGTCTTGTCTTCTCCTTGTCTTGTCTTGTCATATCGTGTGTTGTGTTGTTTTGTCTTGTCATGTCTTATATTGTCTTGTCTTGTCTTGTGATGTCATGTCGTGTGTTGTGTTGTTTTGTCTTGTCTTGTCTTGTCTTGTCTTGTCTTGTCTTGTCTTGTCTTGTCTTGTCTTGTCTTGTCTTGTCTTGTCTTGTTTTGTCTTGTCTTGTATTGTCTTGTTTTCTCATGTAATGTCATGTCGTGTGTTGTGTTGTTTTGTCTTGTCTTGTCTTCTCCTTGTCTTGTCTTGTCATGTCGTGTGTTGTGTTGTTTTGTCTTGTCATGTCTTATATTGTCTTGTCTTGTCTTGTCTTGTGATGTCATGTCGTGTGTTGTGTTGTCTTGTCTTGTCTTATCTTATCTTGTCTCGTCTTGTCTTGTCTTGTATTGTCTTGTCTTTTCTTGTCTTGTCTTGTCTTGTCTTGTCTTGTCGTGTCTTGTCTTGTCTTGTCTTGTCTTGTCTTGTCTTGTCTTGTCTTGTCTTGTCTTGTCTTGTCTTGTCTTGTCTTGTCCTGTCCTGTCCTGTCCTGTCTTGTCTTGTCATGTCATGTCATGTCATGTCATGTCGTGTGTTGTGTTGTTTTGTCTAGTCTTGTCTTGTCTTGCCCTGTCCTGTCCTGTCCTGTCCTGTCCTGTCTTGTCTTGTCTTGTCTCGTCTTGTCTTGTCTTGTCTTCTCCTGTCCTAACGCGTGTTGTGTTGTTTTGTCTTGTCTTGTTTTATCTTGTCTTGCTTTGTCTTGTCATGTCTTATCTTGTCTTGTCTTGTCCTGTCCTGTCGTGTGTTGTGTTGTTTTGTCTTGTCTTGTGTTGTTTTGTCCTGTCATGTCTTGTCTTGTCTTGTCCTGTCCTGTCGTGTGTTGTGTTGTTTTGTCTTGTCATGTCTTGTCATGTCATGTCATGTCGTGTCTTGTGTTGCTTTGTTTTGTCTTGTCTTGTCTTGTCTTGTCTTGTCTTGTCATGTCGTGTGTTGTGTTGTCTTGTCTTGTTTTGTCTTGTCTTGTCTTGTCTTGTCTTGTCATGTCATGCCATGTCATACGTGTGTTGTGTTGTTTTGTCTTGTCTTATTTTGTCTTGACATGTCTTATCTTGTCTTGTCTTGTCTTGTCTTGTCTTGTCATGTCGTGTCTTGTGTTGTTTTGTCTTGTCTTGTATTGTCTTGTCTTGTCTTGTTTTGTCTTGTCTTGTCTTGTCTTGTCTTGTCTTGTCATGTCATGCCATGTCATACGTGTGTTGTGTTGTTTTGTCTTGTCTTGTCTTGTCTTGTCCTGTCCTATCGTGTGTTGTGTTGTTTTGTCTTGTCTTGTCTTGTCCTGTCCTGTCCTGTCCTGTCTTGTCTTGTCTTGTCATGTCATGTCATGTCATGTCATGTCGTGTGTTGTGTTGTCTTGTTTTGTCATGTCTTATTTTGTCTTGTCTTGTCTTGTCTTGTCTTGTCTTGTCTTGTCTTGTCTTGTCTTGTCTTGTCATGCCTTGTCTTGTCTTGTATTGTCTTGTCTTGTTTTGTTTTGTTTTGTCTTGTCTTGTCTTGTCTTGTCATGTCATGTCGTGTATTGTGTTGTTTTGTCTTGTCTTGTTGTGTATTGTCATGTCTTATATTGTCCTGTCTTGTCTTGTCTTGTCATGTCATGTCGTGTGTTATGTTGTTTTGTCTTGTCTTGTCTTCTCCTTGTCTTGTCTAGTCTTGTCTTGTCTTGTTTTGTTTTGTTTTGTCTTGTCTTGTCTTGTCATGTCTTATATTGTCTTGTCTTGTCTTGTGTTGTGATGTCATGTCGTGTGTTGTGTTGTTTTGTCTTGTCTTGTCTTGTCTTGTCTTGTCTTGTCTTGTCTTGTCTTGTCTTGTCTTGTCCTGTCCTGTCCTGTCCTGTCCTGTCCTGTCCTGACGTGTGTTGTGTTGTTTTGTCTTGTCTTGTCTCGTCTTGTCTTGTCTTCTCCTGTCCTGACGTGTGTTGTGTTGTTTTGTCTTGTCTTGTTTTGTCTTGTCTTGCTTTGTCTTGTCATGTCTTATCTTGTCTTGTCTTGTCTTGTCTTGTCCTGTCCTGTCGTGTGTTGTGTTGTCTTGTTTTGTCATGTCTTGTTTTGTCTTGTCTTGTCTTGTCTTGTCTTGTCATGTCATGCCATGTCATACGTGTGTTGTGTTGTTTTGTCTTGTCTTATTTTGTCTTGACATGTCTTATCTTGTCTTGTCTTGTCTTGTCTTGTCTTGTCATGTCGAGTGTTGTGTTGTTTTGTCTTGTCATGTCTTGTCTTGTCATGTCCTGTCGTGTGTTGTGTTGTTTTGTCATGTCTTGTCGTGTCTTGTGTTGCTTTGTCTTGTCTTGTCTTGTCTTGTCTTGTCATGTCGTGTGTTGTGTTGTTTTGTCTTGTCTTGTGTTGTTTTGTCGTGTCATGTCTTGTCTTGTCCTGTCGTGTGTTGTGTTGTTTTGTCATGTCTTGTCGTGTCTTGTGTTGCTTTGTCTTGTCTTGTCTTGTCTTGTCTTGTCATGTCGTGTGTTGTGTTGTTTTGTCTTGTCATGTCTTGTCTTGTCATGTCATGTCATGTCGTGTGTTGTGTTGTTTTGTCTTGTCTTGTTTTGTCTTGTCATGTCTTGTCTTGTCTTGACTTGTCTTGTCTTGTCATGTCTTGTCTTGTCTTGTCTTGTCTTGTCATGTCTTGTCTTGTCTTGTATTGTCTTTTCTTGTTTTGTTTTGTTTTGTCTTGTCTTGTCTTGTCTTGTCTTGTCATGTCATGCCATGTCATACGTGTGTTGTGTTGTTTTGTCTTGTCTTATTTTGTCTTGTCATGTCTTATCTTGTCTTGTCTTATCTTGTCTTCTATTGTCTTGTCTTTTCTTGTCTTGTCTTGTCTTGTCTTGTCGTGTCTTGTCTTGTCTTGTCTTGTCCTGTCCTGTCCTGTCTTGTCTTGTCTTGTCTTGTCATGTCGTGTGTTGTGTTGTTTTGTCTTGTCTTGTTGTGTATTGTCATGTCTTATATTGTCTTGTCTTGTCTTGTCATGTCATGTCATGTCGTGTGTTGTGTTGTGTTGTCTTGTTTTGTCTTGTCATGTCATGTCATGTGTTGTCTTGTCTTGTCTTGTCTTGTTTTGTCTTGTCATGTCTTGTCTTGTCTTGTCTTGTCTTGTCTTGTTTTGTCTTGTCATGTCTTGTCTTGACTTGTCTTGTCTTGTCTTGTCTTGTCTTGTCTTGTCTTGTCTTGTCTTGTCATGTAATGTCATGTCGTGTGTTGTGTTGTTTTGTCTTGTCTTGTCTTCTCCTTGTCTTGTCTTGTCATGTCGTGTGTTGTGTTGTTTTGTCTTGTCTTGTCTTATATTGTCTTGTCTTGTCTTGTGATGTCATGTCGTGTGTTGTGTTGTTTTGTCTTGTCTTGTTTTGTCTTGTCCTGTCTTGTCTTGTCATGTCATGTCATGTGTTGTGTTGTGTTGTTTTGTCTTGTCTTGTCTTGTCTTGTCTTGTCTTGTCTTGTCTTGTCTTGTCTTGCCTTATCTTGCCTTGTCTGGTCTTGTCTTGTCTTGTCTTGTCTTGTCTTGTCATGTCTTGTCTTGTCTTGTCTTGTTTTGTCTTGTCTTGTATTGTCTTGTTTTCTCATGTAATGTCATGTCGTGTGTTGTGTTGTTTTGTCTTGTCTTGTGTTGTTTTGTCGTGTCATGTCTTGTCTTGTCTTGTCCTGTCCTGTCGTGTGTTGTGTTGTTTTGTCTTGTCTTGTCATGTCATGTCATGTCGTGTCTTGTGTTGCTTTGTCTTGTCTTGTCTTGTCATGTCGTGTGTTGTGTTGTTTCGTCTTGTCTTGTTGTGTATTGTCATGTCTTTTATTTTCTTGTCTTGTCTTGTCTTGTCATGTCATGTAATGTCATGCCGTGTGTTGTGTTGTTTTGTCTTGTCTTGTGTTCTCCTTGTCTTGTCTAGTCTTGTCTTGTCTTGTCTTGTCTTGTCTTGTCTTGTCTTGTCTTGTCTTGTCTTGTCTTGTCATGTCGTGTGTTGTGTTGTTTTGTCTTGTCTTGTTGTGTATTGTCATGTCTTTTATTGTCTTGTCTTGTCTTGTTTTGTCATGTAATGTCGTGTCGTGTGTTGTGTTGTTTTGTCTTGTCTTGTCTTCTCCTTGTCTTGTCTAGTCTTGTCTTGTCTTGTCTTGTCTTGTCTTGTGTTGCTTTGTCTTGTCTTGTCATGTCGTGTGTTGTGTTGTTTTGTCTTGTCTTGTTGTGTATTGTCATGTCTTTTATTGTCTTGTCTTGTCTTGTCATGTCATGTAATGTCATGTCGTGTGTTATGTTGTTTTGTCTTGTCCTGTCTTCTCCTTGTCTTGTCTTGTCATGTCGTGTGTTGTGTTGTTTTGTCTTGTCTTGTCTTATATTGTCTTGTCTTGTCTTGTGATGTCATGTCATGTCGTGTCTTGTGTTGCTTTGTCTTGTCTTGTCATGTCTTATATTGTCTTGTCTTGTCTTGTCTTGTGATGTCATGTCGTGTGTTGTGTTGTTTTGTCTTGTATTGCCTTGTCTTGTCTAGTCTTGTTTTGTCTTGTCTTGTCTTGTCTTGTCTTGTCTTGTCTTGTCTTGTCTTGTCATGTCATGTCATGTCATACGTGTGTTGTGTTGTTTTGTCTTGTCTTATTTTGTCTTGTCATGTCTTATCTTGTCTCGTCTTGTCTTGTCTTGTATTGTCTTGTCTTTTCTTGTCTTGTGTTGTCTTGTCTTGTCGTGTCTTGTCTTGTCTTGTCTTGTCTTGTCTTGTCTTGTCTTGTCTTGTCTTGTCTTGTCCTGTCCTGTCCTGTCCTGTCCTGTCTTGTCTTGTCTTGTCATGTCATGTCATGTCATACGTGTGTTGTGTTGTTTTGTCTTGTCTTGTATTGTCTTGTCTTTTCTTGTCTTGTCTTGTCTTGTCTTGTCTTGTCTTGTCTTGTCTTGTCGTGTCTTGTCTTGTCTTGTCTTGTCTTGTCTTGTCTCGTCTTGTCTTGTCTTGTCTTCTCCTGTCCTGACGTGTGTTGTGTTGTTTTGTCTTGTCTTGTTTTGTCTTGTCTTGCTTTGTCTTGTCATGTCTTATCTTGTCTTGTCTTGTCTTGTCCTGTCCTGTCGTGTGTTGTGTTGTTTTGTCTTGTCTTATGTTGTTTTGTCGTGTCATGTCTTGTCTTGTCTTGTCCTGTCCTGTCGTGTGTTGTGTTGTTTTGTCTTGTCTTGTCTTGTCATGTCATGTCATGTCGTGTCTTGTGTTGCTTTGTCTTGTCTTGTCTTATCTTGTCTTGTCTTGTCTTGTCTAGTCTTGTTTTGTCTTGTCTTGTCTTGTCTTGTCTTGTATTGTCTTGTCTTGTCTTGTTTTGTCTTGTCTTGTCTTGTCTTGTCATGTCGTGTGTTGTGTTGTTTTGTCTTGTCATGTCTTATATTGTCTTGTCTTGTCTTGTCTTGTGATGTCATGTCGTGTGTTGTGTTGTTTTGTCTTGTATTGTCTTGTCTTGTCTAGTCTTGTTTTGTCTTGTCTTGTCTTGTCTTGTCTTGTCTTGTCTTGTCTTGTCTTGTCTTGTCTTGTCTTGTCATGTCATGTCATACGTGTGTTGTGTTGTTTTGTCTTGTCATGTCTTATCTTGTCTTGTCTAATCTTGTCTTCTATTGTCTTGTCTTTTCTTGTCTTGTCTTGTCTTGTCGTGTCTTGTCTTGTCTTGTCATGTCTTGTCATGTCTTGTCTTGTCTTGTATTGTCTTGTCTTGTTTTGTTTTGTTTTGTCTTGTCTTGTCTTGTCTTGTCATGTCATGCCATGTCATACGTGTGTTGTGTTGTTTTGTCTTGTCATGTCTTATCTTGTCTTCTATTGTCTTGTCTTGTCTTGTCTTGTCGTGTCTTGTCTTGTCTTGTCTTGTCTTGTCCAGTCCTGTCCTGTCTTGTCTTGTCTTGGCATGTCATGTCATGTCATGTCATGTCGTGTGTTGTGTTGTCTTGTCTTGTTTTGTCATGTCTTATCTTGTCTTGTCATGTCATGTCTTGTCTTGTCTTGTCTTGTCTTGTCTTGTCATGTCGTGTGTTGTCTTGTCTTGTCTTGTCATGTCGTGTGTTGTGTTGTTTTGTCTTGTCTTGTCTTATATTGTCTTGTCTTGTCTTGTGATGTCATGTCTTGTCTTGTCTTGTCTTGTCTTGTCTTGTCTTGTCTTGTCTTGTCTTGTCTTGTCTTGTCTTGTCTTGTCTTGTCTTGTCTTGTCTTGTCTTGTCTTGTCATGTCGTGTCTTGTGTTGCTTTGTCTTGTCTTGTCATGTCGTGTGTTGTGTTGTTTTGTCTTGTCATGTCTTATATTGTCTTGTCTTGTCTTGTCTTGTGATGTCATGTCGTGTGTTGTGTTGTTTTGTCTTGTATTGTCTTGTCTTGTCTAGTCTTGTTTTGTCTTGTCTTGTCTTGTCTTGTCTTGTCTTGTCTTGTCATGTCATGTCATGTCATACGTGTGTTGTGTTGTTTTGTCTTGTCTTATTTTGTCTTGTCATGTCTTATCTTGTCTCGTCTTGTCTTGTCTTGTATTGTCTTGTCTTTTCTTGTCTTGTCTTGTCTTGTCTTGTCTTGTCGTGTCTTGTCTTGTCTTGTCTTGTCTTGTCTTGTCCTGTCCTGTCCTGTCCTGTCCTGTCTTGTCTTGTCATGTCATGTCATGTCATGTCATGTCGTGTGTTGTGTTGTGTTGTTTTGTCTTGTCTTGTCTTGTCTTGTCCTGTCCTGTCCTGTCTTGTCTTGTCTTGTCTTGTCTTGTCTTGTCTCGTCTTGTCTTGTCTTGTCTTCTCCTGTCCTGACGTGTGTTGTGTTGTTTTGTCTTGTCTTGTTTTGTCTTGTCTTGCTTTGTCTTGTCATGTCTTATCTTGTCTTGTCTTGTCTTGTCCTGTCCTGTCGTGTGTTGTGTTGTTTTGTCTTGTCTTGTGTTGTTTTGTCGTGTCATGTCTTGTCTTGTCTTGTCCTGTCCTGTCGTGTGTTGTGTTGTTTTGTCTTGTCTTGTCTTGTCATGTCATGTCATGTCGTGTCTTGTGTTGCTTTGTCTTGTCTTGTCTTGTCTTGTCTTGTCTTGTCTTGTCTTGTCTTGTCTTGTCATGTCGTGTGTTGTGTTGTTTTGTCTTGTCTTGTATTGTCTTGTCTTGTCTTGTTTTGTCTTGTCTTGTCTTGTCTTGTCTTGTCATGTCATGCCATGTCATACGTGTGTTGTGTTGTTTTGTCTTGTCTTATTTTGTCTTGGTATGTCTTATCTTGTCTTGTCTTGTCTTGTCATGTCGTGTCTTGTGTTGTTTTGTCTTGTCTTGTATTGTCTTGTCTTGTCTTGTTTTGTCTTGTCTCGTCTTGTCTTGTCATGTCATGCCATGTCATACGTGTGTTGTGTTGTTTTGTCTTGTCTTGTCTTGTCTTGTCCTGTCCTATCGTGTGTTGTGTTGTTTTGTCTTGTCTTGTCTTGTCCTGTCCTGTCCTGTCTTGTCTTGTCTTGTCATGTCATGTCATGTCATGTCATGTCATGTCGTGTGTTGTGTTGTCTTGTTTTGTCATGTCTTATCTTGTCTTGTCTTGTCATGTCATGTCATGTGTTGTGTTGTGTTGTTTTGTCTTGTCTTGTCTTGTCATGTCTTGTCTTGTCTTGTGTTGTGATGTCATGTCGTGTGTTGTGTTGTTTTGTCTTATCTTGTCTTGTCTTGTCTTGTCTTGTCTTGTCCTGTCCTGTCCTGTCCTGTCCTGTCCTGTCTTGTCTTGTCTTGTCTTGTCTTGTCTCGTCTTGTCTTGTCTTCTCCTGTCCTGACGTGTGTTGTGTTGTTTTGTCTTGTCTTGTTTTGTCTTGTCTTGCTTTGTCTTGTCATGTCTTATCTTGTCTTGTCTTGTCTTGTCTTGTCCTGTCCTGTCGTGTGTTGTGTTGTTTTGTCTTGTCTTGTGTTGTTTTGTCTTGTCTTGTCTTGTCATGTCATGTCATACGTGTGTTGTGTTGTTTTGTCTTGTCATGTCTTATCTTGTCTTGTCTTATCTTGTCTTCTATTGTCTTGTCTTTTCTTGTCTTGTCTTGTCTTGTCGTGTCTTGTCTTGTCTTGTCATGTCTTGTCATGTCTTGTCTTGTCTTGTATTGTCTTGTCTTGTTTTGTTTTGTTTTGTCTTGTCTTGTCTTGTCTTGTCATGTCATGCCATGTCATACGTGTGTTGTGTTGTTTTGTCTTGTCATGTCTTATCTTGTCTTGTCTTATCTTGTCTTCTATTGTCTTGTCTTTTCTTGTCTTGTCTTGTCTTGTCGTGTCTTGTCTTGTCTTGTCTTGTCTTGTCTTGTCCAGTCCTGTCCTGTCTTGTCTTGTCTTGGCATGTCATGTCATGTCATGTCGTGTGTTGTGTTGTCTTGTCTTGTTTTGTCATGTCTTATCTTGTCTTGTCATGTCATGTCTTGTCTTGTCTTGTCTTGTCTTGTCTTGTCATGTCGTGTGTTGTCTTGTCTTGTCTTGTCATGTCGTGTGTTGTGTTGTTTTGTCTTGTCTTGTCTTATATTGTCTTGTCTTGTCTTGTGATGTCATGTCATGTCGTGTCTTGTGTTGCTTTGTCTTGTCTTGTCATGTCGTGTGTTGTGTTGTTTTGTCTTGTCATGTCTTATATTGTCTTGTCTTGTCTTGTCTTGTGATGTCATGTCGTGTGTTGTGTTGTTTTGTCTTGTATTGTCTTGTCTTGTCTAGTCTTGTTTTGTCTTGTCTTGTCTTGTCTTGTCTTGTCTTGTCTTGTCATGTCATGTCATGTCATACGTGTGTTGTGTTGTTTTGTCTTGTCTTATTTTGTCTTGTCATGTCTTATCTTGTCTCGTCTTGTCTTGTCTTGTATTGTCTTGTCTTTTCTTGTCTTGTCTTGTCTTGTCTTGTCTTGTCGTGTCTTGTCTTGTCTTGTCTTGTCTTGTCTTGTCCTGTCCTGTCCTGTCCTGTCCTGTCTTGTCTTGTCATGTCATGTCATGTCATGTCACGTCGTGTGTTGTGTTGTGTTGTTTTGTCTTGTCTTGTCTTGTCTTGTCCTGTCCTGTCCTGTCTTGTCTTGTCTTGTCTTGTCTTGTCTTGTCTTGTCTTGTCTCGTCTTGTCTTGTCTTGTCTTCTCCTGTCCTGACGTGTGTTGTGTTGTTTTGTCTTGTCTTGTTTTGTCTTGTCTTGCTTTGTCTTGTCATGTCTTATCTTGTCTTGTCTTGTCTTGTCCTGTCCTGTCGTGTGTTGTGTTGTTTTGTCTTGTCTTGTGTTGTTTTGTCGTGTCATGTCTTGTCTTGTCTTGTCCTGTCCTGTCGTGTGTTGTGTTGTTTTGTCTTGTCTTGTCTTGTCATGTCATGTCATGTCATGTCGTGTGTTGTGTTGTTTTGTCTTGTATTGTCTTGTCTTGTCTAGTCTTGTTTTGTCTTGTCTTGTCTTGTCTTGTCTTGTCTTGTCTTGTCATGTCATGTCATGTCATACGTGTGTTGTGTTGTTTTGTCTTGTCTTATTTTGTCTTGTCATGTCTTATCTTGTCTCGTCTTGTCTTGTCTTGTATTGTCTTGTCTTTTCTTGTCTTGTCTTGTCTTGTGTTGTCTTGTCGTGTCTTGTCTTGTCTTGTCTTGTCTTGTCTTGTCTTGTCTTGTCTTGTCTTGTCTTGTCTTGTCTTGTCTTGTCTTGTCTTGTCTTGTCTTGTCTTGTCTTGTCTTGTCTTGTCTTGTCTTGTCTTGTCTTGTCTTGTCTTGTCTTGTCTTGTCTTGTCTTGTCTTGTCTTGTCTTGTCTTGTCTTGTCTTGTCTTGTCTTGTCTTGTCTTGTCTTGTCTTGTCTTGTCTTGTCTTGTCTTGTCATGTCATGTCGTATGTTGTGTTGTTTTGCCTTGTGTTGCTTTGTCTTGTCTTGTCTTGTCATGTCGTGTGTTGTGTTGTTTTGTCTTGTCTTGTTGTGTATTGTCATGTCTTATATTGTCTTGTCTTGTCTTGTCATGTCATGTCATGTCGTGTGTTGTGTTGTCTTGTCTTGTCTTGTTTTGTCTTGTCATGTCTTGTCTTGTCTTGTCATGTCGTGTGTTGTGTTGTTTTGTCTTGTCATGTCTTATATTGTCTTGTCTTGTCTTGTGATGTCATGTCGTGTGTTGTGTTGTTTTGTATTGTATTGCCTTGTCTTGTCTTGTCTTGTCTTGTCTTGTCTTGTCTTTTCTTGTCATGTTTTGTCATGTAATGTCATGTCATGTCGTGTGTTGTGTTGCTTTGTATTGTATTGCCTTGTCTTGTCTTGTCATGTCTTGTCTTGTCTTGTCTTGTCTTGTCATGTCGTGTGTTGTGTTGTTTTGTCTTGTCATGTCTTATATTGTCTTGTCTTGTCTTGTCTTGTCATGTCATGTCGTATGTTGTGTTGTTTTGCCTTGTGTTGCTTTGTCTTGTCTTGTCTTGTCATGTCGTGTGTTGTGTTGTTTTGTCTTGTCTTGTTGTGTATTGTCTTGTCTTGTCTTGTCTTGTCTTGTCTTGTCTTGTCTTGTCTTGTCTTGTCTTGTCTTGTCTTGTCTTGTCTTGTCTTGTCTTGTCTTGTCTTGTCTTGTCTTGTCTTGTCTTGTCTTGTCTTGTCTTGTCTTGTCTTGTGTTGTGTTGTCTTGTCTTGTCTTGTCTTGTCTTGTCTTGTCTTGTCTTGTCTTGTCTTGTCTTGTCTTGTCTTGTCTTGTCTTGTCTTGTCTTGTCTTGTCTTGTCTTGTCTTGTCTTGTCTTGTCTTGTCTTGTCTTGTCTTGTCTTGTCTTGTCTTGTCTTGTCTTGTCTTGTCTTGTCTTGTCTTGTCTTGTCTTGTCTTGTCTTGTCTTGTCTTGTCTTGTCTTGTCTTGTCTTGTCTTGTCTTGTCTTGTCTTGTCTTGTCTTGTCTTGTCTTGTCTTGTCTTGTCTTGTCTTGTCTTGTCTTGTCTTGTCTTGTCTTGTCTTGTCTTGTCTTGTCTTGTCTTGTCTTGTCTTGTCTTGTCTTGTCTTGTCTTGTCTTGTCTTGTCTTGTCTTGTCTTGTCTTGTCATGTCTTATTTTGTCTTGTCTTGTCTTGTCTTGTCTTGTCTTGTCTTGTCTTGTCTTGTCTTGTCTTGTCTTGTCTTGTCTTGTCTTGTCTTGTCTTGTCTTGTCTTGTCTTGTCTTGTCTTGTCTTGTCTTGTCTTGTCTTGTCTTGTCTTGTCTTGTCTTGTCTTGTCTTGTCTTGTCTTGTCTTGTCTTGTCTTGTCTTGTCTTGTCTTGTCTTGTCTTGTCTTGTCTTGTCTTGTCTTGTCTTGTCTTGTCTTGTCTTGTCTTGTCTTGTCTTGTCTTGTCTTGTCTTGTCTTGTCTTGTCTTGTCTTGTCTTGTCTTGTCTTGTCTTGTCTTGTCTTGTCTTGTCTTGTCTTGTCTTGTCTTATTTTGTCTTGTCTTGTCTTGTCTTGTCTTTTCTTGTCATGTTTTGTCATGTAATGTCATGTCATGTCGTGTGTTGTGTTGCTTTGTATTGTATTGCCTTGTCTTGTCTTGTCATGTCTTGTCTTGTCTTGTCTTGTCTTGTCATGTCGTGTGTTGTCTTGTCTTGTCTTGTCTTGTCTTGTCTTGTCTTATTTTGTCTTGTCTTGTCTTGTCTTGTCTTTTCTTGTCATGTTTTGTCATGTAATGTCATGTCATGTCGTGTGTTGTGTTGTTTTGTCTTGTCGTGTCTTCTCCTTGTCTTGTCTTGTCATGTCGTGTGTTGTGTTGTCTTGTCTTGTCATGTCGTGTGTTGTGTTGTTTTGTCTTGTCATGTCTTATATTGTCTTGTCTTGTCTTGTCTTGTGATGTCATGCCGTGTGTTGTGTTGTTTTGTATTGTATTGCCTTGTCTTGTCTTGTCTTGTCTTGTCTTGTCTTGTCTTGTCTTGTCTTGTCTTGTCTTGTCATGTCTTATTTTGTCTTGTCTTGTCTTGTCTTGTCTTGTCTTGTCTTGTCTTGTCTTGTCTTGTCTTGTCTTGTCTTGTCTTGTCTTGTCTTGTCTTGTCTTGTCTTGTCTTGTCTTGTCTTGTCTTGTCTTGTCTTGTCTTGTCTTGTCTTGTCTTGTCTTGTCTTGTCTTGTCTTGTCTTGTCTTGTCTTGTCTTGTCTTGTCTTGTCTTGTCTTGTCTTGTCATGTCTTATTTTGTCTTGTCTTGTCTTGTCTTGTCTTGTCTTGTCTTGTCTTGTCTTGTCTTGTCTTGTCTTGTCTTGTCTTGTCTTGTCTTGTCTTGTCTTGTCTTGTCTTGTCTTGTCTTGTCTTGTCTTGTCCTGTCTTGTCTTGTCTTGTCATATCGTGTGTTGTGTTGTTTTGTCTTGTCTTGTTTTGTCTTGTCTTATATTGTCTTGTCTTGTCTTGTCATGTCATGTCGTATGTTGTGTTGTTTTGTCTTGTGCTGCTTTGTCCTGTCTTGTCTTGTCATGTCATGTTGTGTTGTTTTGTCTTGTGCTGCTTTGTCCTGTCTTGTCTTGTCTTGTCATATCGTGTGTTGTGTTGTTTTGTCTTGTCTTGTTTTGTCTTGTCTTTTCTTGTCTTGTCATGTCATGCCATGTCATACGTGTGTTGTGTTGTTTTGTCTTGTCTTATTTTGTCTTGTCATGTCTTATCTTGTGTTGTTTTGTATTGTATTGCCTTGTCTTGTCTCGTCTTGTCTTGTCTTGTATTGTCTTGTCTTTTCTTGTCTTGTCTTGTCTTGTCTTGTCTTGTCGTGTCTTGTCTTGTCTTGTCTTGTCTTGTCTTGTCCTGTCCTGTCCTGTCCTGTCCTGTCTTGTCTTGTCATGTCATGTCATGTCATGTCACGTCGTGTGTTGTGTTGTGTTGTTTTGTCTTGTCTTGTCTTGTCTTGTCCTGTCCTGTCCTGTCTTGTCTTGTCTTGTCTTGTCTTGTCTTGTCTTGTCTTGTCTCGTCTTGTCTTGTCTTGTCTTCTCCTGTCCTGACGTGTGTTGTGTTGTTTTGTCTTGTCTTGTTTTGTCTTGTCTTGCTTTGTCTTGTCATGTCTTATCTTGTCTTGTCTTGTCTTGTCCTGTCCTGTCGTGTGTTGTGTTGTTTTGTCTTGTCTTGTGTTGTTTTGTCGTGTCATGTCTTGTCTTGTCTTGTCCTGTCCTGTCGTGTGTTGTGTTGTTTTGTCTTGTCTTGTCTTGTCATGTCATGTCATGTCATGTCGTGTGTTGTGTTGTTTTGTCTTGTATTGTCTTGTCTTGTCTAGTCTTGTTTTGTCTTGTCTTGTCTTGTCTTGTCTTGTCTTGTCTTGTCATGTCATGTCATGTCATACGTGTGTTGTGTTGTTTTGTCTTGTCTTATTTTGTCTTGTCATGTCTTATCTTGTCTCGTCTTGTCTTGTCTTGTATTGTCTTGTCTTTTCTTGTCTTGTCTTGTCTTGTCTTGTCTTGTCGTGTCTTGTCTTGTCTTGTCTTGTCTTGTCTTGTCTTGTCTTGTCTTGTCTTGTCTTGTCTTGTCTTGTCTTGTCTTGTCTTGTCTTGTCTTGTCTTGTCTTGTCTTGTCTTGTCTTGTCTTGTCTTGTCTTGTCTTGTCTTGTCTTGTCTTGTCTTGTCTTGTCTTGTCTTGTCTTGTCTTGTCTTGTCTTGTCTTGTCTTGTCTTGTCTTGTCTTGTCTTGTCTTGTCTTGTCTTGTCTTGTCTTGTCTTGTCTTGTCTTGTCTTGTCATGTCATGTCGTATGTTGTGTTGTTTTGCCTTGTGTTGCTTTGTCTTGTCTTGTCTTGTCATGTCGTGTGTTGTGTTGTTTTGTCTTGTCTTGTTGTGTATTGTCATGTCTTATATTGTCTTGTCTTGTCTTGTCATGTCATGTCATGTCGTGTGTTGTGTTGTCTTGTCTTGTCTTGTTTTGTCTTGTCATGTCTTGTCTTGTCTTGTCATGTCGTGTGTTGTGTTGTTTTGTCTTGTCATGTCTTATATTGTCTTGTCTTGTCTTGTGATGTCATGTCGTGTGTTGTGTTGTTTTGTATTGTATTGCCTTGTCTTGTCTTGTCTTGTCTTGTCTTGTCTTGTCTTTTCTTGTCATGTTTTGTCATGTAATGTCATGTCATGTCGTGTGTTGTGTTGCTTTGTATTGTATTGCCTTGTCTTGTCTTGTCATGTCTTGTCTTGTCTTGTCTTGTCTTGTCATGTCGTGTGTTGTGTTGTTTTGTCTTGTCATGTCTTATATTGTCTTGTCTTGTCTTGTCTTGTCATGTCATGTCGTATGTTGTGTTGTTTTGCCTTGTGTTGCTTTGTCTTGTCTTGTCTTGTCATGTCGTGTGTTGTGTTGTTTTGTCTTGTCTTGTTGTGTATTGTCTTGTCTTGTCTTGTCTTGTCTTGTCTTGTCTTGTCTTGTCTTGTCTTGTCTTGTCTTGTCTTGTCTTGTCTTGTCTTGTCTTGTCTTGTCTTGTCTTGTCTTGTCTTGTCTTGTCTTGTCTTGTCTTGTGTTGTGTTGTGTTGTCTTGTCTTGTCTTGTCTTGTCTTGTCTTGTCTTGTCTTGTCTTGTCTTGTCTTGTCTTGTCTTGTCTTGTCTTGTCTTGTCTTGTCTTGTCTTGTCTTGTCTTGTCTTGTCTTGTCTTGTCTTGTCTTGTCTTGTCTTGTCTTGTCTTGTCTTGTCTTGTCTTGTCTTGTCTTGTCTTGTCTTGTCTTGTCTTGTCTTGTCTTGTCTTGTCTTGTCTTGTCTTGTCTTGTCTTGTCTTGTCTTGTCTTGTCTTGTCTTGTCTTGTCTTGTCTTGTCTTGTCTTGTCTTGTCTTGTCTTGTCTTGTCTTGTCTTGTCATGTCTTATTTTGTCTTGTCTTGTCTTGTCTTGTCTTGTCTTGTCTTGTCTTGTCTTGTCTTGTCTTGTCTTGTCTTGTCTTGTCTTGTCTTGTCTTGTCTTGTCTTGTCTTGTCTTGTCTTGTCTTGTCTTGTCTTGTCTTGTCTTGTCTTGTCTTGTCTTGTCTTGTCTTGTCTTGTCTTGTCTTGTCTTGTCTTGTCTTGTCTTGTCTTGTCTTGTCTTGTCTTGTCTTGTCTTGTCTTGTCTTGTCTTGTCTTGTCTTGTCTTGTCTTGTCTTGTCTTGTCTTGTCTTGTCTTGTCTTGTCTTGTCTTGTCTTGTCTTGTCTTGTCTTGTCTTGTCTTGTCTTGTCTTGTCTTGTCTTGTCTTGTCTTGTCTTGTCTTGTCTTGTCTTGTCTTGTCTTGTCTTATTTTGTCTTGTCTTGTCTTGTCTTGTCTTTTCTTGTCATGTTTTGTCATGTAATGTCATGTCATGTCGTGTGTTGTGTTGTTTTGTCTTGTCGTGTCTTCTCCTTGTCTTGTCTTGTCATGTCGTGTGTTGTGTTGTTTTGTCTTGTCATGTCTTATATTGTCTTGTCTTGTCTTGTCTTGTGATGTCATGTCGTGTGTTGTGTTGTTTTGTATTGTATTGCCTTGTCTTGTCTTGTCTTGTTTTGTCTTGTCTTGTCATGTCATGTCATGTCATACGTGTGTTGTGTTGTTTTGTCTTGTCTTATTTTGTCTTGTCATGTCATGTCGTGTCTTGTGTTGCTTTGTCTTGTCTTGTCTTGTCTTGTCTTGTCTTGTCTTGTCTTGTCTTGTCTTGTCTTTTCTTGTCTTGTTTTGTCTTGTCATGTCATGTCTTGTTTTGTCTTGTCTTGTCTTGTCGTGTGTTGTGTTGTTTTGTCTTGTCTTGTTGTGTATTGTCATGTCTTATATTGTCTTGTCTTGTCTTGTCATGTCATGTCGTATGTTGTGTTGTTTTGTCTTGTGCTGCTTTGTCCTGTCTTGTCTTGTCATGTCATGTTGTGTTGTTTTGTCTTGTGCTGCTTTGTCCTGTCTTGTCTTGTCTTGTCATATCGTGTGTTGTGTTGTTTTGTCTTGTCTTGTTTTGTCTTGTCTTTTCTTGTCTTGTCATGTCATGCCATGTCATACGTGTGTTGTGTTGTTTTGTCTTGTCTTATTTTGTCTTGTCATGTCTTATCTTGTGTTGTTTTGTATTGTATTGCCTTGTCTTGTCTTGTCTTGTTTTGTCTTGTCTTGTCATGTCATGTCATGTCATACGTGTGTTGTGTTGTTTTGTCTTGTCTTATTTTGTCTTGTCATGTCATGTCGTGTCTTGTGTTGCTTTGTCTTGTCTTGTCTTGTCTTGTCTTTTCTTGTCTTGTTTTGTCTTGTCATGTCATGTCTTGTCTTGTCTTGTCGTGTGTTGTGCTGTTTTGTCTTGTCTTATTGTGTATTGTCATGTCTTATATTGTCTTGTCTTGTCTTGTCATGTCATGTCGTATGTTGTGTTGTTTTGTCTTGTGCTGCTTTGTCCTGTCTTGTCTTGTCATGTCATGTTGTGTTGTTTTGTCTTGTGCTGCTTTGTCCTGTCTTGTCTTGCCTTGTCATATCGTGTGTTGTGTTGTTTTGTCTTGCCTTGTTTTGTCTTGTCTTGTCTTGTCTTGTCATGTCATGCCATGTCATACGTGTGTTGTGTTGTTTTGTCTTGTCTTGTCTTGTCTTGTCTTGTCTTGTCTTGTCTTGTCTTGTCTTGTCTTGTCTTGTCTTGTCTTGTCTTGTCTTGTCTTGTCTTGTCTTGTCTTGCCTTGCCTTGCCTTGTCTTGTCTTGTCTTGTCTTGTCTTGTCTTGTCTTGTCTTGTCTTGTCTTGTCTTGTCTTGTCTTGTCTTGTCTTGTCTTGTCTTGTCTTGTCTTGTCTTGTCTTGTCTTGTCTTGTCTTGTCTTGTCTTGTCTTGTCTTGTCTTGTCTTGTCTTGTCTTGTCTTGTCTTGTCTTGTCTTGTCTTGTCTTGTCTTGTCTTGTCTTGTCTTGTCTTGTCTTATTTTGTCTTGTCTTGTCTTGTCTTGTCTTGTCTTGTCTTGTCTTGTCTTGTCTTGTCTTGTCTTGTCTTGTCTTGTCTTGTCTTGTCTTGTCTTGTCTTGTCTTGTCTTGTCTTGTCTTGTCTTGTCTTGTCTTGTCTTGTCTTGTCTTGTCTTGTCTTGTCTTGTCTTGTCTTGTCTTGTCTTGTCTTGTCTTGTCTTGTCTTGTCTTGTCTTGTCTTGTCTTGTCTTGTCTTGTCTTGTCTTGTCTTATTTTGTCTTGTCTTGTCTTGTCTTGTCTTGTCTTTTCTTGTCATGTTTTGTCATGTAATGTCATGTCATGTCGTGTGTTGTGTTGTTTTGTCTTGTCATGTCTTATATTGTCTTGTCTTGTCTTGTCTTGTTTTGTCTTGTCTTGTCATGTCATGTCATGTCATACGTGTGTTGTGTTGTTTTGTCTTGTCTTATTTTGTCTTGTCATGTCATGTCGTGTCTTGTGTTGCTTTGTCTTGTCTTGTCTTGTCTTGTCTTGTCTTGTCTTGTCTTGTCTTGTCTTGTCTTTTCTTGTCTTGTTTTGTCTTGTCATGTCATGTCTTGTTTTGTCTTGTCTTGTCTTGTCGTGTGTTGTGTTGTTTTGTCTTGTCTTGTTGTGTATTGTCATGTCTTATATTGTCTTGTCTTGTCTTGTCATGTCATGTCGTATGTTGTGTTGTTTTGTCTTGTGCTGCTTTGTCCTGTCTTGTCTTGTCATGTCATGTTGTGTTGTTTTGTCTTGTGCTGCTTTGTCCTGTCTTGTCTTGTCTTGTCATATCGTGTGTTGTGTTGTTTTGTCTTGTCTTGTTTTGTCTTGTCTTTTCTTGTCTTGTCATGTCATGCCATGTCATACGTGTGTTGTGTTGTTTTGTCTTGTCTTATTTTGTCTTGTCATGTCTTATCTTGTGTTGTTTTGTATTGTATTGCCTTGTCTTGTCTTGTCTTGTTTTGTCTTGTCTTGTCATGTCATGTCATACGTGTGTTGTGTTGTTTTGTATTGTCTTATTTTGTCTTGTCATGTCATGTCGTGTCTTGTGTTGCTTTGTCTTGTCTTGTCTTGTCTTGTCTTGTCTTGTCTTGTCTTTTCTTGTCTTGTTTTGTCTTGTCATGTCATGTCTTGTCTTGTCTTGTCTTGTCTTGTCGTGTGTTGTGCTGTTTTGTCTTGTCTTGTTGTGTATTGTCATGTCTTATATTGTCTTGTCTTGTCTTGTCATGTCATGTCGTATGTTGTGTTGTTTTGTCTTGTGCTGCTTTGTCCTGTCTTGTCTTGTCATGTCATGTTGTGTTGTTTTGTCTTGTGCTGCTTTGTCCTGTCTTGTCTTGCCTTGTCATATCGTGTGTTGTGTTGTTTTGTCTTGTCTTGTTTTGTCTTGTCTTTTCTTGTCTTGTCATGTCATGCCATGTCATACGTGTGTTGTGTTGTTTTGTCTTGTCTTATTTTGTCTTGTCATGTCTTATCTTGTGTTGTTTTGTATTGTATTGCCTTGTCTTGTCTTGTCTTGTTTTGTCTTGTCTTGTCATGTCATGTCATGTCATACGTGTGTTGTGTTGTTTTGTCTTGTCTTATTTTGTCTTGTCATGTCTTGTCTTGTCTTGTCTTGTCTTGTCTTGTCTTGTCTTGTCTTGTCTTGTCTTGTCTTGTCTTGTCTTGTCTTGTCTTGTCTTGTCTTGTCTTGTCTTGTCTTGTCTTGTCTTGTCTTGTCTTGTCTTGTCTTGTCTTGTCTTGTCTTGTCTTGTCTTGTCTTGTCTTGTCTTGTCTTGTCTTGTCTTGTCTTGTCTTGTCTTGTCTTGTCTTGTCTTGTCTTGTCTTGTCTTGTCTTGTCTTGTCTTGTCTTGTCTTGTCTTGTCTTGTCTTGTCTTGTCTTGTCTTGTCTTGTCTTGTCTTATTTTGTCTTGTCTTGTCTTGTCTTGTCTTGTCTTGTCTTGTCTTGTCTTGTCTTGTCTTGTCTTGTCTTGTCTTGTCTTGTCTTGTCTTGTCTTGTCTTGTCTTGTCTTGTCTTGTCTTGTCTTGTCTTGTCTTGTCTTGTCTTGTCTTGTCTTGTCTTGTCTTGTCTTGTCTTGTCTTGTCTTGTCTTGTCTTGTCTTGTCTTGTCTTGTCTTGTCTTGTCTTGTCTTGTCTTGTCTTGTCTTGTCTTGTCTTGTCTTGTCTTATTTTGTCTTGTCTTGTCTTGTCTTGTCTTGTCTTTTCTTGTCATGTTTTGTCATGTAATGTCATGTCATGTCGTGTGTTGTGTTGTTTTGTCTTGTCATGTCTTATATTGTCTTGTCTTGTCTTGTCTTGTGATGTCATGTCGTGTGTTGTGTTGTTTTGTATTGTATTGCCTTGTCTTGTCTTGTCTTGTTTTGTCTTGTCTTGTCATGTCATGTCATGTCATACGTGTGTTGTGTTGTTTTGTCTTGTCTTATTTTGTCTTGTCATGTCATGTCGTGTCTTGTGTTGCTTTGTCTTGTCTTGTCTTGTCTTGTCTTGTCTTGTCTTGTCTTGTCTTTTCTTGTCTTGTTTTGTCTTGTCATGTCATGTCTTGTTTTGTCTTGTCTTGTCTTGTCGTGTGTTGTGTTGTTTTGTCTTGTCTTGTTGTGTATTGTCATGTCTTATATTGTCTTGTCTTGTCTTGTCATGTCATGTCGTATGTTGTGTTGTTTTGTCTTGTGCTGCTTTGTCCTGTCTTGTCTTGTCATGTCATGTTGTGTTGTTTTGTCTTGTGCTGCTTTGTTCTGTCTTGTCTTGTCTTGTCATATCGTGTGTTGTGTTGTTTTGTTTTGTCTTGTTTTGTCTTGTCTTTTCTTGTCTTGTCATGTCATGCCATGTCATACGTGTGTTGTGTTGTTTTGTCTTGTCTTATTTTGTCTTGTCATGTCTTATCTTGTGTTGTTTTGTATTGTATTGCCTTGTCTTGTCTTGTCTTGTTTTGTCTTGTCTTGTCATGTCATGTCATACGTGTGTTGTGTTGTTTTGTCTTGTCTTATTTTGTCTTGTCGTGTCATGTCGTGTCTTGTGTTGCTTTGTCTTGTCTTGTCTTTTCTTGTCTTGTTTTGTCTTGTCATGTCATGTCTTGTCTTGTCTTGTCTTGTCTTGCCGTGTGTTGTGCTGTTTTGTCTTGTCTTGTTGTGTATTGTCATGTCTTATATTGTCTTGTCTTGTCTTGTCATGTCATGTCGTATGTTGTGTTGTTTTGTCTTGTGCTGCTTTGTCCTGTCTTGTCTTGTCATGTCATGTTGTGTTGTTTTGTCTTGTGCTGCTTTGTCCTGTCTTGTCTTGCCTTGTCATATCGTGTGTTGTGTTGTTTTGTCTTGTCTTGTTTTGTCTTGTCTTGTCTTGTCTTTTCATGTCATGCCATGTCATACGTGTGTTGTGTTGTTTTGTCTTGTCTTATTTTGTCTTGTCATGTCTTATCTTGTCTTGTCCTGTCTTGTCTTCTATTGTCTTGTCTTTTCTTGTCTTGTCTTGTCTTGTCTTGTCTTGTCGTGTCTTGTCTTGTCTTGTCTTGTCTTGTCCTGTCCTGTCTTGTCTTGTCTTGGCATGTCATGCCATGTCATGTCGTGTGTTGTGTTGTCTTGTCTTGTTTTGTCATGTCTTATCTTGTCTTGTCATGTCATGTCTTGTCTTGTCTTGTCTTGTCTTGTCTTGTCTTGTCTTGTCTTGTCTTGTCATGTCTTGTCTTGTCTTGTCTTGTCTTGTCTTGTCTTGTCTTGTCTTGTCTTGTCTTGTCTTGTCTTGTCTTGTCTTGTCTTGTCTTGTCTTGTCTTGTCTTGTCTTGTCTTGTTTTGTCTTGTCTTGTCTTGTCATGTCATGTCGTATGTTGTGTTGTTTTGTCTTGTGTTGCTTTGTCTTGTCTTGTCTTGTCATGTCGTGTGTTGTGTTGTTTTGTCTTGTCTTGTTGTGTATTGTCATGTCTTATATTGTCTTGTCATGTCATGTCATGTCATGTCGTGTGTTGTGTTGTCTTGTCTTGTTTTGTCTTGTCTTGTCATGTCATGTCTTGTCTTGTCTTGTTTTGTCTTGTCTTGTCCTGTCTTGTCTTGTCTTGTCTTGTCTTGTCTTGTCTTATCTTGTCTTGTCTTGTCTTGTCTTGTCTTGTCTTGTCTTGTCTTGTCTTGCCTTATCTTGCCTTGTCCTGTCCTGTCCTGTCTTGTCTTGTCCTGTCCTGTCCTGTCTTGTCTTGTCATGTCATGTCATGTCATGTCGTGTGTTGTGTTGTCTTGTCTTGTCTTGTCATGTCATGTCTTGTCTTGTCTTGTCTTGTCTTGTTTTGTCTTGTCATGTCTTGTCTTGTCTTGTCTTGTCATGTCTTGTCTTGTTTTGTCTTGTCATGTCATGTCTTGTCTTGTCTTGTCTTGTCTTGTCATGTGTTGTGTTGTTTTGTCTTGTCTTGTTGTGTATTGTCATGTCTTATATTGTCTTGTCTTGTCTTGTCTTGTCATGTCATGTCATGTCATGTCGTGTGTTGTGTTGTTTTGCCTTGTCTTGTCTTCTCCTTGTCTTGTCATGTCTTGTCTTGTCATGTCATGTCTTGTCTTGTCTTGTCTTGTCATGTGTTGTGTTGTTTTGTCTTGTCTTGTTGTGTATTGTCATGTCTTATATTGTCTTGTCTTGTCTTGTCATGTCATGTCATGTCGTGTGTTGTGTTGTGTTGTCTTGTCTTATATTGTCTTGTCTTGTCTTGTCATGTCATGTCATGTCATGTCGTGTGTTGTGTTGTTTTGCCTTGTCTTGTCTTCTCCTTGTCTTGTCATGTCTTGTCGTGTCTTGTCTTGTCTTGTCTTGTCTTGTCTTGTCTTGTCTTGTCTTGTCTTGTCTTGTCTTGTCTTGTCTTGTCTTGTCTTGTCTTGTCTTGTCTTGTCTTGTCTTGTCTTGTCTTGTCTTGTCTTGTCTTGTCTTGTCTTGTCTTGTCTTGTCTTGTCTTATCTTGTCTTGTCTTGTCTTGTCTTGTCTTGTCTTGTCTTGTCTTGTCTTGTCTTGTCTTGTCTTGTCTTGTCTTGTCTTGTCTTGTCTTGTCTTGTCTTGTCTTGTCTTGTCTTGTCTTGTCTTGTCTTGTCTTGTCTTGTCTTGTCTTGTCTTGTCTTGTCTTGTCTTGTCTTGTCTTGTCTTGTCTTGTCTTGTCTTGTCTTGTCTTGTCTTGTCTTGTCTTGTCTTGTCTTGTCTTGTCTTGTCTTGTCTTGTCTTGTCTTGTCTTGTCTTGTCTTGTCTTGTCTTGTCTTGTCTTGTCTTGTCTTGTCTTGTCTTGTCTTGTCTTGTCTTGTCTTGTCTTGTCTTGTCTTGTCTTGTCTTGTCTTGTCTTGTCTTGTCTTGTCTTGTCTTGTCTTGTCTTGTCTTGTCTTGTCTTGTCTTGTCTTGTCTTGTCTTGTCTTGTCTTGTCTTGTCTTGTCTTGTCTTGTCTTGTCTTGTCTTGTCTTGTCTTGTCTTGTCTTGTCTTGTCTTGTCTTGTCTTGTCTTGTCTTGTCTTGTCTTGTCTTGTCTTGTCTTGTCTTATTTTGTCTTGTCTTGTCTTGTCTTGTCTTGTCTTGTCTTGTCTTGTCTTGTCTTGTCTTGTCTTGTCTTGTCTTATCTTGCCTTGTCTTGTCTTGTCTTATTTTGTCTTGTCTTGTCTTGTCTTATTTTGTCTTGTCTTGTCTTGTCTTGTCTTGTCTTGTCATGTTTTGTCATGTAATGTCATGTCGTGTGTTGTGTTGTTTTGTCTTGTCGTGTCTTCTCCTTGTCTTGTCTTGTCATGTCGTGTGTTGTGTTGTTTTGTCTTGTCATGTCTTATATTGTCTTGTCTTGTCTTGTCTTGTGATGTCATGTCGTGTGTTGTGTTGTTTTGTCTTGTTTTGTCTTGTCTAGTCTTGTCTTGTCTTGTCATGTCATGTCATGTCATACGTGTGTTGTGTTGTTTTGTCTTGTCTTATTTTGTCTTGTCATGTCTTATCTTGTCTCGTCTTGTCTTGTCTTGTATTGTCTTGTCTTTTCTTGTCTTGTCTTGTCTTGTCTTGTCGTATCTTGTCTTGTCTTGTCTTGTCTTATCTTGTCCTGTCCTGTCCTGTCATGTCGTGTGTTGTGTTGTTTTGTCTTGTCTTGTTGTGTATTGTCATGTCTTATATTGTCTTGTCTTGTCATGTCATGTCATGTCATGTCGTGTGTTGTGTTGTTTAGTGTTGTTTTTTTCTTGTCATGTCTTGTCTTGTCTTGTCTTGTCTTGTCTTGTCTTGTCTTGTCTTGTCTTGTCTTGTCATGTCTTATATTGTCTTGTCTTGTGTTGTGATGTCATGTCGTGTGTTGTGTTGTTTTGTCTTGTCTTGTCTTGTCTTGTCTTGTCTTGTCCTGTCCTGTCGTGTGTTGTGTTGTTTTGTCTTGTCTTGTCATGTCATGTCATGTCGTGTCTTGTGTTGCTTTGTCTTGTCTTGTCTTGTTTTGTCTTGTCTAGTCTTGTCTTGTCTTGTCATGCCATGTCATGTCATACGTGTGTTGTGTTGTTTTGTCTTGTCTTGTTGTGTATTGTCATGTCTTATATTGTCTTGTCTTGTCTTGTCTTGTGATGTCATGTCGTGTGTTGTGTTGTTTTGTCTTGTATTGTCTTGTCTTGTCTTGTTTTGTCTTGTCTAGTCTTGTCTTGTCTTGTCATGCCATGTCATGTCATACGTGTGTTGTGTTGTTTTGTCTTGTCTTATTTTGTCTTGTCATGTCTTATCTTGCCTCGTCTTGTCTTGTCTTGTATTGTCTTGTCTTTTCTTGTCTTGTCTTGTCTTGTCGTGTCTTGTCTTGTCTTGTCTTGTCTTGTCTTGTCTTGTCTTGTCTTGTCTTGTCTTGTCTTGTCTTGTCTTGTCTTGTCTTGTCTTGTCTTGTCTTGTCTTGTCTTGTCTTGTCATGTCTTATATTGTCTTGTCTTGTGTTGTGATGTCATGTCGTGTGTTGTGTTGTTTTGTCTTGTCTTGTCTTGTCTTGTCTTGTCTTGTCCTGTCCTGTCGTGTGTTGTGTTGTTTTGTCTTGTCTTGTCTTGTCATGTCATGTCATGTCGTGTCTTGTGTTGCTTTGTCTTGTCTTGTCTTGTCTTGTCTTGTCTTGTCATGTCTTGTCTTGTCTTGTCTTGTCTTGTCTTGTCTTGTCTTGTCTTGTCTTGTTTTGTCTTGTCTTGTCTTGTCTTGTCTTGTCATGTCATGCCATGTCATACGTGTGTTGTGTGGTTTTGTCTTGTCTTATTTTGTCTTGTCATGTCTTATCTTGTCTTGTCTTGTCTTGTCTTCTATTGTCTTGTCTTTTCTTTTCTTGTCTTGTCTTGTCGTGTCTTGTCTTGTCTTGTTATGTCGTGTGTTGTGTTGTTTTGTCTTGTTTTGTTGTGTATTGTCATGTCTTATATTGTCTTGTCTTGTCTTGTCATGTCATGTCATGTCGTGTGTTGTGTTGTTTTGTCTTGTTTTGTCTTGTCATGTCATGTCATGTCTTGTCTTGTCTTGTCTTGTCTTGTTTTGTCTTGTCATGTCTTGTCTTGTCTTGTCTTGTGTTGTCTTGTCTTGTCTTGTCTTGTCTTGTCTTGTCTTGTCTTGTGATGTCATGTCGTGTGTTGTGTTGTTTTGTCTTGTCTTGTTTTGTCTTGTCCTGTCTTGTCATGTCATGTCATGTGCTGTGTTGTGTTGTTTTGTCTTGTCTTGTCTTGTCTTGTCTTGTCTTGTCTTGTCTTGTCTTGTCTTGTCTTGTCTTGTCTTGTCTTGCCTTATCTTGCCTTGTCTTGTCTTGTCTTGTCTTGTCTTGTCTTGTCTTGTCATGTCTTGTCTTGTCATGTCTTGTCATGTCTTGTCTTGTCTTGTCTTGTCCTGTCCTGTCGTGTGTTGTGTTGTTTTGTCTTGTCTTGTCATGTCATGTCATGTCGTGTCTTGGGTTGCTTTGTCTTGTCTTGTCTTGTCTTGTCTTGTCATGTCGTGTGTTGTGTTGTTTTGTCTTGTCTTGTCTTGTCATGTCATGTCATGTCTTGTCTTGTCTTGTCTTGTCTTGTCTTGTCTTGTCTTGTCTTGTCTTGTCTTGTCTTGTCTTGTCTTGTCTTGTCTTGTCATGTCTTGTCTTGTCTTGTCTTGTCTTGTCTTGTCTTGTTTTGTCTTGTCTTGTCTTGTCTTGTCTTGTCATGTCATGCCATGTCATACGTGTGTTGTGTTGTTTTGTCTTGTCTTATTTTGTCTTGTCATGTCATGTCATGTCTTGTCTTGTCTTGTCTTGTCTTGTCTTGTCTTGTCTTGTCTTGTCTTGTCTTGTCATGTCATGCCATGTCATACGTGTGTTGTGTTGTTTTGTCTTGTCTTATTTTGTCTTGTCATGTCTTATCTTGTCTTGTCTTGTCTTGTCTTGTCTTGTCTTGTCATGTCATGCCATGTCATACGTGTGTTGTGTTGTTTTGTCTTGTCTTATTTTGTCTTGTCTTATTTTGTCTTGTCTTGTCTTGTCTTGTCTTGTCTTGTCTTGTCTTGTCTTGTCTTGTCTTGTCTTGTCTTGTATTGTCTTGTCTTGTTTTGTCTTGTCATGTCATGTCTTGTCTTGTCTTGTCTTGCCTTGTCTTGTCTTGTCTCGTCTTGTCTTGTCTTGTCTTGTCTTGTCTTGTCTTGTCTTGTCTTGTCTTGTCTTGTCTTGTCTTGTCTTGTCTTGTCTTGTCTTACCTTGTCTTGTCTTGTCTTGTCTTGTCTTTTCTTGTCTTGTCTTGTCTTGTCTTGTCTTGTCTTGTCTTGTCTTGTCTTGTCTTGTCTTGTCTTGTCTTGTCTTGTCTTGTCTTGTCTTGTCTTGTCTTGTCTTGTCTTGTCTTGTCTTGTCTTGTCTTGTCTTGTCTTGTCTTGTCTTGTCTTGTCTTGTCTTGTCTTGTCTTGTCTTGTCTTGTCTTGTCTTGTCTAGTCTTGTCTTGTCTTGTCTTGTCCTGTCTTGTCTTGTCTTGTCTTGTCTAGTCTTGTTTTGTCTTATCTTGTCTTGTCTTGTCTTGTCTTGTCTTGTCTTGTGATGTCATGTCGTGTGTTGTGTTGATTTGTCTTGTCTTGTCTTGTCTTGTCTTGTCTTGTCTTGTTTTGTCTTGTCTTGTCTTGTCTTGTCTTGTCTTGTCTTGTCTTGTCTTGTCTTGTCTTGTCTTGTCTTGTCTTGTCTTGTCTTGTCTTGTCTTGTCTTGTCATGTCTTGTCTTGTCTTGTCTTGTCTTGTCTTGTCTTGTCTTGTCTTGTCTTGTCTTGTCTTGTATTGTCTTGTCTTGTCTTGTCTTGTCTTGTCTTGTCTTGTCTTGTCTTGTCTTGTCTTGTCTTGTCTTGTCTTGTCTTGTCTTGTCTTGTCTTGTCTTGTCTTGTCTTGTCTTGTCTTGTCTTGTCTTGTCTTGTCTTGTCTTGTCTTGTCTTGTCTTGTCTTGTCTTGTCTTGTCTTGTCTTGTCTTGTCTTGTCTTGTCTTGTCTTGTCTTGTCTTGTCTTGTCTTGTCTTGTCTTGTCTTGTCTTGTCTTGTCTTGTCTTGTCTTGTCTTGTCTTGTCTAGTCTTGTTTTGTCTTATCTTGTCTTGTCTTGTCTTGTCTTGTCTTGTCTTGTCTTGTCTTGTCTTGTCTTGTCTTGTCTTGTCTTGTCTTGTCTTGTCTTGTCTTGTCTTGTCTTGTCTTGTCTTGTCTTGTCTTGTCTTGTCTTGTCTTGTGATGTCATGTCGTGTGTTGTGTTCTTTTGTCTTGTCTTGTCTTGTCTTGTCTTGTCTTGTCTTGTCTTGTCTTGTCTTGTGATGTCATGTCATGTCTTGTCTTGTCTTGCCTTGTCTTGTCTTGTCTTGTCTTGTCTTGTCTTGTCTTGTCTTGTCTTGTCTTGTCTAGTCTTGTTTTGTCTTATCTTGTCTTGTCTTGTCTTGTCTTGTCTTGTCTTGTCTTGTCTTGTCTTGTCTTGTCTAGTCTTGTTTTGTCTTATCTTGTCTTGTCTTGTCTTGTCTTGTCTTGTCTTGTCTTGTCTTGTCTTGTCTTGTCTTCTCCTTGTCTTGTCTTGTCATGTCGTGTGTTGTGTTGTTTTGTCGTGTGTTGTGTTGTTTTGTCTTGTCTTGTCTTATATTGTCTTCTCTTGTCTTGTGATGTCATGTCGTGTGTTGTGTTGTTTTGTCTTGTTTTGTCTTGTCCTGTCTTGTCTTGTCATGTCATGTCATGTGTTGTGTTGTGTTGTTTTGTCTTGTCTTGTCTTGTCTTGTCTTGTCTTGTCTTGTCTTGCCTTATCTTGCCTTGTCTTGTCTTGTCTTGTCATGTCTTGTCTTGTCTTGTTTTGTCTTGTCTTGTATTGTCTTGTTTTCTCATGTAATGTCATGTCGTGTGTTGTGTTGTTTTGTCTTGTCTTGTGTTGTTTTGTCTTGCCTTGTCATGTCATGTTATGTCGTGTCTTGTGTTGCTTTGTCTTGTCTTGTCTTGTCTTGTCATGTCGTGTGTTGTGTTGTTTTGTCTTGTCTTGTCATGTCATGTCTTGTCTTGTCTTGTCTTGTCTTGTCTTGTCTTGTCTTGTCTTGTCTAGTCTTGTTTTGTCTTATCTTGTCTTGTCTTGTCTTGTCTTGTCTTGTCTTGTTTTGTCTTGTCTTGTCTTGTCTTGTCTTGTCTTGTCTTGTCTTGTCTTGTCTTGTCTTGTCTTGTGATGTCATGTCATGTCTTGTCTTGTCTTGTCTTGCCTTGTCTTGTCTTGTCTTGTCTTGTCTTGTCTTGTCTTGTCTTGTCTTGTCTTGTCTAGTCTTGTTTTGTCTTATCTTGTCTTGTCTTGTCTTGTCTTGTCTTGTCTTGTCTTGTCTTGTCTTGTCTTGTCTTGTCTTGTCTTGTCTTGTCTTGTCTTGTCTTGTCTTGTCTTGTCTTGTCTTGTCTTGTCTTGTCTTGTCTTGTCTTGTCTTGTCTTGTCTTGTCTTGTCTTGTCTTGTCTTGTCTTGTCTTGTCTTGTCTTGTCTTGTCTTGTCTTGTCTTGCCTTATCTTGCCTTGTCTTGTCTTGTCATGTCTTGTCTTGTCTTGTCTTGTCTTGTCTTGTCTTGCCTTATCTTGCCTTGTCTTGTCTGGTCTTGTCTTGTCTTGTCTTGTCTTGTCTTGTCTTGTCATGTCTTGTCTTGTCTTGTTATGTCGTGTGTTGTGTTGTTTTGTCTTGTCTTGTTGTGTATTGTCATGTCTTATATTGTCTTGTCTTGTCTTGTCATGTCATGTCATGTCGTGTGTTGTGTTGTTTTGTCTTGTTTTGTCTTGTCATGTCATGTCATGTCTTGTCTTGTCTTGTCTTGTCTTGTTTTGTCTTGTCATGTCTTGTCTTGTCTTGTCTTGTGTTGTCTTGTCTTGTCTTGTCTTGTCTTGTCTTGTCTTGTGATGTCATGTCGTGTGTTGTGTTGTTTTGTCTTGTCTTGTTTTGTCTTGTCCTGTCTTGTCATGTCATGTCATGTGTTGTGTTGTGTTGTGTTGTTTTGTCTTGTCTTGTCTTGTCTTGTCTTGTCTTGTCTTGTCTTGTCTTGTCTTGTCTTGTCTTGTCTTGTCTTGTCTTGCCTTATCTTGCCTTGTCTTGTCTTGTCTTGTCTTGTCTTGTCTTGTCTTGTCTTGTCATGTCTTGTCTTGTCATGTCTTTTCATGTCTTGTCTTGTCTTGTCTTGTCCTGTCCTGTCGTGTGTTGTGTTGTTTTGTCTTGTCTTGTCATGTCATGTCATGTCGTGTCTTGGGTTGCTTTGTCTTGTCTTGTCTTGTCATGTCGTGTGTTGTGTTGTTTTGTCTTGTCTTGTTGTGTATTGTCATGTCTTGTCTTGTCTTGTCTTGTCTTGTCATGTCATGTCATGTCTTGTCTTGTCTTGTCTTGTCTTGTCTTGTCTTGTCTTGTCTTGTCTTGTCTTGTCTTGTCTTGTCTTGTCTTGTCTTGTCATGTCTTGTCTTGTCTTGTCTTGTCATGTCTTATATTGTCTTGTCTTGTGTTGTGATGTCATGTCGTGTGTTGTGTTGTTTTGTCTTGTATTGTCTTGTCTTGTCTTGTTTTGTCTTGTCTAGTCTTGTCTTGTCTTGTCATGCTATGTCATGTCATACGTGTGTTGTGTTGTTTTGTCTTGTCTTATTTTGTCTTGTCATGTCTTATCTTGTCTCGTCTTGTCTTGTCTTGTATTGTCTTGTCTTTTCTTGTCTTGTCTTGTCTTGTCTTGTCGTGTCTTGTCTTGTCTTGTCTTGTCTTGTCTTGTCTTGTCTTGTCTTGTCTTGTCTTGTCTTGTCTTGTCTTGTCTTGTCTTGTCTTGTCTTGTCTTGTCTTGTCTTGTCTTGTCTTGTCTTGTCTTGTCTTGTCTTGTCTTGTCTTGTCTTGTCTTGTCTTGTCTTGTCTTGTCTTGTCTTGTCTTGTCTTGTCTTGTCTTGTCTTGTCTTGTCTTGTCTTGTCTTGTCTTGTCTTGTCTTGTCTTGTCTTGTCTTGTCTTGTCTTGTCTTGTCTTGTCTTGTCTTGTCTTGTCTTGTCTTGTCTTGTCTTGTCTTGTCTTGTCATGTCTTATATTGTCTTGTCTTGTGTTGTGATGTCATGTCGTGTGTTGTGTTGTTTTGTCTTGTCTTGTCTTGTCTTGTCTTGTCTTGTCCTGTCCTGTCGTGTGTTGTGTTGTTTTGTCTTGTCTTGTCTTGTCATGTCATGTCATGTCGTGTCTTGTGTTGCTTTGTCTTGTCTTGTCTTGTCTTGTCTTGTCATGTCTTGTCTTGTCTTGTCTTGTCTTGTCTTGTCTTGTCTTGTCTTGTCTTGTTTTGTCTTGTCTTGTCTTGTCTTGTCTTGTCATGTCATGCCATGTCATACGTGTGTTGTGTGGTTTTGTCTTGTCTTATTTTGTCTTGTCATGTCGTATCTTGTCTTGTCTTGTCTTGTCTTCTATTGTCTTGTCTTTTCTTTTCTTGTCTTGTCTTGTCGTGTCTTGTCTTGTCTTGTTATGTCGTGTGTTGTGTTGTTTTGTCTTGTCTTGTTGTGTATTGACATGTCTTATATTGTCTGGTCTTGTCTTGTCATGCCATGTCATGTCATACGTGTGTTGTGTTGTTTTGTCTTGTCTTATTTTGTCTTGTCATGTCTTATCTTGTCTCGTCTTGTCTTGTCTTGTCTTGTCTTGTCTTGTCTTGTCTTGTCTTGTCTTGACTTGTCTTGTCTTGTCTTGTCTTGTCTTGTCTTGTCTTGTCTTGTCTTGTCTTGTCTTGTCTTGTCTTGTCTTGTCTTGTCTTGTCTTGTCTTGTCTTGTCTTGTATTGTCTTGTCTTGTCTTGTCTTGTCTTTTCTTTTCTTGTCTGGTCTTGTCTGGTCTTGTCTTGTCTTGTCTGGTCTTATCTTGTCTTGTCTTGTCCTGTCCTGTCTTGTCTTTTCTTGTCTTGTCTTGTCTTGTCTTGTCTTGTCTTGTCTTGTCTTGACTTGTCTTGTCTTGTCTTGTCTTGTCTTGTCTTGTCTTGTCTTGTCTTGTCTTGTCTTGTCTTGTCTTGTCTTGTCTTGTCTTGTCTTGTCTTGTCTTGTCTTGTCTTGTCTTGTCTTGTCTTGTCTTGTCTTGTCTTGTCTTGCCTTGTCTTGTCTAGTCTTGTCTTGTCTTGTCTTGTCTTGTTTTGTCTTGTCTTGTCTTGTCTTGTCTGGTCTTGTCTTGTCTTGTCTTGTCTTGTCTTGTCTTGTCTTGTCTTGTCTTGTCTTGTCTTGTCTTGTCTTGTCTTGTCTTGTCTTGTCTTGTCTTGTCTTGTCTTGTCTTGTTTTGTCTTGTCTTGTCTTGTCTTGTCTTGTTTTGTCTTGTCTTGTCTGGTCTTGTCTTGTCTTGTCTTGTCTTGTCTTGTCTTGTCTTGTCTTGTCTTGTCATGTCTTGTCTTGTCTTGTCTTGTCTTGTATTGTCTTGTCTTGTCTTGTCTTGTCTTGTCTTGTCTTGTCTTGTCTTGTCTTGTCTTGTCTTGTCTTGTCTTGTCTTGTCTTGTCTTGTCTTGTCTTGTCTTGTCTTGTGATGTCATGTCGTGTGTTGTGTTCTTTTGTCTTGTCTTGTCTTGTCTTGTCTTGTCTTGTCTTGTCTTGTCTTGTGATGTCATGTCATGTCTTGTCTTGTCTTGCCTTGTCTTGTCTTGTCTTGTCTTGTCTTGTCTTGTCTTGTCTTGTCTTGTCTTGTCTAGTCTTGTTTTGTCTTATCTTGTCTTGTCTTGTCTTGTCTTGTCTTGTCTTGTCTTGTCTTGTCTTGTCTTGTCTAGTCTTGTTTTGTCTTATCTTGTCTTGTCTTGTCTTGTCTTGTCTTGTCTTGTCTTGTCTTGTCTTGTCTTGTCTTCTCCTTGTCTTGTCTTGTCTTGTCTTGTCTTGTCTTGTCTTGTCTTGTCTTGTCTTGTCTTGTCTTGTCTTGTCTTGTCTTGTCTTGTCTTGTCTTGTCTTGTCTTGTCTTGCCTTGTCTTGTCTAGTCTTGTCTTGTCTTGTCTTGTCTTGTTTTGTCTTGTCTTGTCTTGTCTTGTCTGGTCTTGTCTTGTCTTGTCTTGTCTTGTCTTGTCTTGTCTTGTCTTGTCTTGTCTTGTCTTGTCTTGTCTTGTCTTGTCTTGTCTTGTCTTGTCTTGTCTTGTCTTGTCTTGTCTTGTCTTGTCTTGTCTTGTCTTGTCTTGTCTTGTCTTGTCTTGTCTTGTCTTGTCTTGTCTTGTCTTGTCTTGTCTTGTCTTGTCTTGTCTTGTCTTGTCTTGTCTTGTCTTGTCTTGTCTTGTTTTGTCTTGTCTTGTCTTGTCTTGTCTTGTTTTGTCTTGTCTTGTCTGGTCTTGTCTTGTCTTGTCTTGTCTTGTCTTGTCTTGTCTTGTCTTGTCTTGTCATGTCTTGTCTTGTCTTGTCTTGTCTTGTCTTGTCTTGTCTTGTCTTGTCTTGTCTTGTCTTGTCTTGTCTTGTCTTGTCTTGCCTTATCTTGCCTTGTCTTGTCTAGTCTTGTCTTGTCTTGTCTTGTCTTGTCTTGTCTTGTCTTGTCTTGTCTTGTCTTGTCTTGTCTTGTCTTGTCTTGTCTTGTCTTGTCTTGTCTTGTCTTGTCTTGTCTTGCCTTGTCTTGTCTTGTCTTGTCTTGTCTTGTCTTGTCTTGTCTTGTCTTGTCTTGTCTTGTCTTGTCTTGTCTTGTCTTGTCTTGTCTTGTCTTGTCTTGTCTTGTCTTGTCTTGTCTTGTCTTGTACTGTCATGTCACGTCATGTGTTGTGTTGTTTTGTCTTGTCTTGTCTTGTTTGGTCTTGTCTTGTCTTGTTTTGTCTTGTCTTGTCTTGTCTTGTCTTGTCTTGTCTTGTCTTGTCTTGTCTTGTCTTGTCTTGTCTTGTCTTGTCTTGTTTGGTCTTGTCTTGTCTTGTCTTGTCTTGTCTTGTCTTGTCTTGTCTTGTCTTGTCTTGTCTTGTCTTGTCTTGTCTTGTCTTGTCTTGTCTTGTCTTGTCTTGTCTTGTCTTGTCTTGTCTTGTCTTGTCTTGTCTTGTCTTGTCTTGTCTTGTCTTGTCTTGTCTTGTCTTGTCTTGTCTTGTCTTGTCTTGTCTTGTCTTGTCTTGTCTTGTTTTGTCTTGTCTTGCCTTGTCTTGTCTTGTCTTGTCTTGTCTTGTCTTGTCTTGTCTTGTCTTGCCTTATCTTGCCTTGTCTTGTCTTGTCTTGTCTTGTCTTGTCTTGTTTTGTCTTGTCTTGCCTTGTCTTGTCTTGTCTTGTCTTGTCTTGTCTTGTCTTGTCTTGTCTTGCCTTATCTTGCCTTGTCTTGTCTTGTCTTGTCTTGTCTTGTCTTGTCTTGTCTTGTCTTGTCTTGTCTTGTCTTGTCTTGTCTTGTCTTGTCTTGTCTTGTCTTGTCTTGTCTTGTCTTGTCTTGTCTTGTCTTGTCTTGTCTTGTCTTGTCTTGTCTTGTCTTGTCTTGTCTTGTCTTGTCTTGTCTTGTCTTGTCTTGTCTTGTCTTGTCTTGTCTTGTCTTGTCTTGTTTTGTCTTGTCTTGCCTTGTCTTGTCTTGTCTTGTCTTGTCTTGTCTTGTCTTGCCTTATCTTGCCTTGTCTTGTCTTGTCTTGTCTTGTCTTGTCTTGTCTTGTCTTGTCTTGTCTTGTCTTGTCTTGTCTTGTCTTGTCTTGTCTTGTCTTGTCTTGTCTTGTCTTGTCTTGTCTTGTCTTGTCTTGTCTTGTCTTGTCTTGTCTTGTCTTGTCTTGTCTTGTCTTGTCTTGTCTTGTCTTGTCTTGTCTTGTCTTGTCTTGCCTTATCTTGCCTTGTCTTGTCTAGTCTTGTCTTGTCTTGTCTTGTCTTGTCTTGTCTTTTCTTGTCTTGTCTTGTCTTGTCTTGTCTTGTTTTGTCTTGTCATGTCATGTCTTGTCTTGTCTTGTCTTGTCTTGTCTTGTCATGTCGTGCGTTGTGTTGTCTTGTCTTGTCTTGTCTTGTCTTGTCTTGTCTTGTCTTGTCTTGTGATGTCATGTCGTGTGTTGTGTTGTGTTGTTTTGTTTTGTCTTGTCTTGTCTTGTCTTGTTCTGTCTTGTCTTGTCTTGTCTTGTCTTGTTTGGTCTTGTCTTGTCTTGTCTTGTCTTGTCTTGTCTTGTCTTGTCTTGTCTTGTCTTGTCTTGTATTGTCTTGTCTTGTCTTGTCTTGTCTTGTCTTGTCTTGTCTTGTCTTGCCTTATCTTGGCTTGTCTTGTCTTGTCTGGTCTTGTCTTGTCTTGTCTTGTCTTGTTTTGTCTTGTCTTGTCTTGTCTTGTCTTGTCTTGTCTTGTCTTGTCTTGTCTTGTCTTGTCTTGTCTTGTCTTGTCTTGTCTTGTCTTGTCTTGTCTTGTGATGTCATGTCGTGTGTTGTGTTGTTTTGTCTTGTATTGTCTTGTCTTGTCTTGTCTTGTCTTTTCTTTTCTTGTCTGGTCTTGTCTGGTCTTGTCTTGTCTTGTCTGGTCTTATCTTGTCTTGTCTTGTCCTGTCCTGTCTTGTCTTGTCTTTTCTTGTCTTGTCTTGTCTTTTCTTGTCTTGTACTGTCATGTCACGTCATGTGTTGTGTTGTTTTGTCTTGTCTTGTCTTGTTTGGTCTTGTCTTGTCTTGTTTTGTCTTGTCTTGTCTTGTCTTGTCTTGTCTTGTCTTGTCCTGTCTTGTCTTGTCTTGTCTTGTCTTGTCTTGTCTTGTCTTGTCTTGACTTGTCTTGTTTTGTCTTGTCTTGTCTTGTCTTGTCTTGTCTTGTCTTGTCTTGTCTTGTCTTGTCTTGTCTTGTCTTGTCTTGTCTTGACTTGTCTTGTCTTGTCTTTTCTTTTCTTGTCTTGTCTTGTCTTGTCTTGTCTTGTCTTGTCTTGTCGTGTGTTGTGTTGTTTTGTCTTGTCTTGTCTTGTCTTGTCTTGTCTTGTCTTGTCTTGTCTTGTCTTGTCTTGTCTTGTCTTGTCTTGTCTTGTCTTGTCTTGTCTTGTCTTGTCTTGTCTTGTCTTGTCTTGTCTTGTCTTGTCTTGTCTTGTCTTGTCTTGGCTTGTCTTGTCTTGTCATGTCTGGTCTTGTCTTGTCTTGTCTGGTCTGGTCTTATCTTGTCTTGTCTTGTCTTGTCTTGTCTTGTTTTGTCTTGTCTTGTCTTGTCTTGTCTTGTCTTGACTTGTCTTGTCTTGTCTTTTCTTTTCTTGTCTTGTCTTGTCTTGTCTTGTCTTGTCTTGTTTTGTCTTGTCTTGTCTTGTCTTGTCTTGTCTTGTCTTGTCTTGTCTTGTCTTGTCTTGTCTTGTCTTGTCTTGTCTTGTCTTGTCTTGTCTTGTCTTGTCTTGTCTTGTCTTGTCTTGTCTTGTCTTGTCTTGTCTTGTCTTGTCTTGTTTTGTCTTGTCTTGTCTTGTCTTGTCTTGTCTTGTCTTGTCTTGTCTTGTCTTGTCTTGACTTGTTTTGTCTTGTCTTGTCTTGTCTTGTCTTGTCTTGTCTTGTCTTGTCTTGTCTTGTCTTGTCTTGTCTTGTCTTGTCTTGTCTCGTCTTGTCTTGTCTTGTCTTGTCTTGTCTTGTCTTGTCTTGTCTTGTCTTGTCTTGTCTTGTCTTGTCTTGTCATGTCATGTCATGTCGTGCGTTGTGTTGTTTTGTCTTGTCTTGTTTTGTCTTGTCATGTCATGTCTTGTCTTGTCTTGTCTTGTCATGTCGTGCGTTGTGTTGTTTTGTCTTGTCTTGTTTTGTCTTGTCATGTCATGTCTTGTCTTGTCTTGTCTTGTCTTGTCTTGTCATGTCGTGCGTTGTGTTGTCTTGTCTTGTCTTGTCTTGTCTTGTCTTGTCTTGTCTTGTGATGTCATGTCGTGTGTTGTGTTGTGTTGTTTTGTTTTGTCTTGTCTTGTCTTGTCTTGTCTTGTCTTGTCTTGTCTTGTCTTGTCTTGTCTTGTCTTGTTTGGTCTTGTCTTGTCTTGTCTTGTCTTGTCTTGTCTTGTCTTGTCTTGTATTGTCTTGTCTTGTCTTGTCTTGTCTTGTCTTGTCTTGTCTTGTCTTGTCTTGCCTTATCTTGCCTTGTCTTGTCTTGTCTGGTCTTGTCTTGTCTTGTCTTGTCTTGTCTTGTCTTGTCTTGTCTTGTCTTGTCTTGTCTTGTCTTGTCTTGTCTTGTCTTGTCTTGTCTTGTCTTGTCTTGTCTTGTCTTGTCTTGTCTTGTCTTGTCTTGTCTTGTCTTGTCTTGTCTTGTCTTGTCTTGTCTTGTCTTGTCTTGTCTTGTCTTGTCTTGTCTTGTCTTGTCTTGTCTTGTCTTGTCTTGTCTTGCCTTTTCTTTTCTTGTCTTGTCTTGTCTTGTCTGGTCTTATCTTGTCTTGTCTTGTCCTGTCCTGTCTTGTCTTGTCTTTTCTTGTCTTGTCTTGTCTTGTCTTGTCTTGTCTTGTCTTGTCTTGTCTTGTCTTGTCTTGTCTTGTCTTGTCTTGTCTTGTCTTGTCTTGTCTTGTCTTGTCTTGTCTTGTCTTGTCTTGTCTTGTCTTGTCTTGTCTTGTCTTGTCTTGTCTTGTCTTGTCTTGTCTTGTCTTGTCTTGTCTTGTCTTGTCTTGTCTTGTCTTGTCTTGTCTTGTCTTGTCTTGTCTTGTCTTGTCTTGTATTGTCTTGTTTTGTCTTGTTTTGTCTTGTCTTGCCTTGTCTTGTCTTGTCTTGTCTTGTCTTGTCTTGTCTTGTCTTGTCTTGTCTTGTCTTGTCTTGTCTTGTCTTGTCTTGTCTTGTCTTGTCTTGTCTTGTCTTGTCTTGTCTTGTCTTGTCTTGTCTTGTCTTGTCTTGTCTTGTCTTGTCTTGTGATGTCATGTCGTGTGTTGTGTTGATTTGTCTTGTATTGTCTTGTCTTGTCTTTTCTTTTCTTGTCTGGTCTTGTCTGGTCTTGTCTTGTCTTGTCTGGTCTTATCTTGTCTTGTCTTGTCCTGTCCTGTCTTGTCTTGTCTTTTCTTGTCTTGTCTTGTCTTTTCTTGTCTTGTACTGTCATGTCACGTCATGTGTTGTGTTGTTTTGTCTTGTCTTGTCTTGTTTGGTCTTGTCTTGTCTTGTTTTGTCTTGTCTTGTCTTGTCTTGTCTTGTCTTGTCTTGTCTTGTCTTGTCTTGTCTTGTCTTGTCTTGACTTGTTTTGTCTTGTCTTGTCTTGTCTTGTCTTGTCTTGTCTTGTCTTGTCTTGTCTTGTCTTGTCTTGTCTTGACTTGTCTTGTCTTGTCTTTTCTTTTCTTGTCTTGTCTTGTCTTGTCTTGTCTTGTCTTGTCTTGTCTTGTCTTGTCTTGTCTTGTCTTGTCTTGTCTTGTCTTGTCTTGTCTTGTCTTGTCGTGTGTTGTGTTGTGTTGTTTTGTCTTGTCTTGTCTTGTCTTGTCTTGTCTTGTCTTGTCTTGTCTTGTCTTGTCTTGTCTTGTCTTGTCTTGTCTTGGCTTGTCTTGTCTTGTCATGTCTGGTCTTGTCTTGTCTTGTCTTGTCTGGTCTTATCTTGTCTTGTCTTGTCTTGTCTTGTCTTGTTTTGTCTTGTCTTGTCTTGTCTTGTCTTGTCTTGTCTTGTCTTGTCTTGTCTTTTCTTTTCTTTTCTTGTCTTGTCTTGTCTTGTCTTGTCTTGTTTTGTCTTGTCTTGTCTTGTCTTGTCTTGTCTTGTCTTGTCTTGTCTTGTCTTGTCTTGTCTTGTCTTGTCTTGTCTTGTCTTGTCTTGTCTTGTCTTGTCTTGTCTTGTCTTGTCTTGTCTTGTCTTGTCTTGTCTTGTCTTGTCTTGTCTTGTCTTGTCTTGTTTTGTCTTGTCTTGTCTTGTCTTGTCTTGTCTTGTCTTGTCTTGTCTTGTCTTGTCTTGTCTTGTCTTGACTTGTTTTGTCTTGTCTTGTCTTGTCTTGTCTTGTCTTGTCTTGTCTTGTCTTGTCTTGTCTTGTCTTGTCTTGTCTTGTCTTGTCTTGTCTTGTCTTGTCTTGTCTTGTCTTGTCTTGTCTTGTCTTGTCTTGTCTTGTCTTGTCTTGTCTTGTCTTGTCTTGTCATGTCATGTCATGTCGTGCGTTGTGTTGTTTTGTCTTGTCTTGTCTTGTTTTGTCTTGTCTTGTCTTGTCTTGTCTTGTCTTGTCTTGTCTTGTCTTGTCTTGTCTTGTCTTGTCTTGTCTTGACTTGTTTTGTCTTGTCTTGTCTTGGCTTGTCTTGTCTTGTCATGTCTGGTCTTGTCTTGTCTTGTCTTGTCTGGTCTTATCTTGTCTTGTCTTGTCTTGTCTTGTCTTGTTTTGTCTTGTCTTGTCTTGTCTTGTCTTGTCTTGACTTGTCTTGTCTTGTCTTTTCTTTTCTTTTCTTTTCTTGTCTTGTCTTGTCTTGTCTTGTCTTGTCTTGTTTTGTCTTGTCTTGTCTTGACTTGTCTTGTCTTGTCTTTTCTTTTCTTTTCTTGTCTTGTCTTGTCTTGTCTTGTCTTGTCTTGTTTTGTCTTGTCTTGTCTTGTCTTGTCTTGTCTTGTCTTGTCTTGTCTTGTCTTGTCTTGTCTTGTCTTGTCTTGTCTTGTCTTGTCTTGTCTTGTCTTGTCTTGTCTTGTCTTGTCTTGTCTTGTCTTGTCTTGTCTTGTCTTGTCTTGTCTTGTCTTGTCTTGTCTTGTCTTGTCTTGTCTTGTCTTGTCTTGTCTTGTCTTGTCTTGTCTTGTCTTGTCTTGTCTTGTCTTGTCTTGTCTTGTCTTGTCTTGTCTTGTCCTGTCTTGTCTTGTCTTTTCTTGTCTTGTCTTGTCTTTTCTTGTCTTGTACTGTCATGTCACGTCATGTGTTGTGTTGTTTTGTCTTGTCTTGTCTTGTTTTGTCTTGTCTTGTCTTGTCTTGTCTTGTCATGTCATGCCATGTCATACGTGTGTTGTGTTGTTTTGTCTTGTCTTATTTTGTCTTGTCATGTCATGTCATGTCTTGTCTTGTCTTGTCTTGTCTTGTCTTGTCTTGTCTTGTCCTGTCTTGTCATGTCATGCCATGTCATACGTGTGTTGTGTTGTTTTGTCTTGTCTTATTTTGTCTTGTCATGTCTTATCTTGTCTTGTCTTGTCTTGTCTTGTCTTGTCATGTCATGCCATGTCATACGTGTGTTGTGTTGTTTTGTCTTGTCTTATTTTGTCTTGTCTTGTCTTGTCTTGTCTTGTCTTGTCTTGTCTTGTCTTGTCATGTCATGCCATGTCATACGTGTGTTGTGTTTGTTTTTGTCTTGTCTTATTTTGTCTTGTCTTGTCTTGTCTTGTCTTGTCTTGTCTTGTCTTGTCTTGTCTTGTATTGTCTTGTCTTGTTTTGTCTTGTCATGTCATGTCTTGTCTTGTCTTGTCTTGCCTTGTCTTGTCTTGTCTTGTCTTGTCTTGTCTTGCCTTGTCTTGTCTTGTCTCGTCTTGTCTTGTCTTGTCTTGTCTTGTCTTACCTTGTCTTGTCTTGTCTTGTCTTGTCTTGTCTTTTCTTGTCTTGTCTTGTCTTGTCTTGTCTTGTCTTGTCTTGTCTTGTCTTGTCTTGTCTTGTCTTGTCTTGTCTTGTCTTGTCTTGTCTTGTCTTGTCTTGTCTTGTCTTGTCTTGTCTTGTCTTGTCTTGTCTTGTCTTGTCTTGTCTTGTCTTGTCTTGTCTTGTCTTGTCTTGTCTTGTCTTGTCTTGTCTTGTCTTGTCTTGTCTTGTCTTGTCTTGTCTTGTCTTGTCTTGTCTTGTCTTGTCTTGTCTTGTCTTGTCTTGTCTTGTCTTGTCTTGTCTTGTCTTGTCTTGTCTTGTCTTGTCTTGTCTTGTCTTGTCTTGTCTTGTCTTGTCTTGTCTTGTCTTGTCTTGTCTTGTCTTGTCTTGTCTTGTCTTGTCTTGTCTTGGCTTGTCTTGTCTTGTCTTGTCATGTCTGGTCTTGTCTTGTCTTGTCTGGTCTGGTCTTATCTTGTCTTGTCTTGTCTTGTCTTGTCTTGTCTTGTTTTGTCTTGTCTTGTCTTGTCTTGTCTTGTCTTGACTTGTCTTGTCTTGTCTTTTCTTTTCTTGTCTTGTCTTGTCTTGTCTTGTCTTGTCTTGTTTTGTCTTGTCTTGTCTTGTCTTGTCTTGTCTTGTCTTGTCTTGTCTTGTCTTGTCTTGTCTTGTCTTGTCTTGTCTTGTCTTGTCTTGTCTTGTCTTGTCTTGTCTTGTCTTGTCTTGTCTTGTCTTGTCTTGTCTTGTCTTGTCTTGTCTTGTTTTGTCTTGTCTTGTCTTGTCTTGTCTTGTCTTGTCTTGTCTTGACTTGTTTTGTCTTGTCTTGTCTTGTCTTGTCTTGTCTTGTCTTGTCTTGTCTTGTCTTGTCTTGTCTTGTCTTGTCTTGTCTTGTCTTGTCTTGTCTTGTCTTGTCTTGTCTTGTCTTGTCTTGTCTTGTCTTGTCTTGTCTTGTCTTGTCTTGTCTTGTCTTGTCTTGTCTTGTCTTGTCTTGTCTTGTCATGTCATGTCATGTCGTGCGTTGTGTTGTTTTGTCTTGTCTTGTTTTGTCTTGTCATGTCATGTCTTGTCTTGTCTTGTCTTGTCATGTCGTGCGTTGTGTTGTTTTGTCTTGTCTTGTTTTGTCTTGTCATGTCATGTCTTGTCTTGTCTTGTCTTGTCTTGTCTTGTCATGTCGTGCGTTGTGTTGTCTTGTCTTGTCTTGTCTTGTCTTGTCTTGTCTTGTCTTGTCTTGTCTTGTCTTGTCTTGTCTTGTGATGTCATGTCGTGTGTTGTGTTGTGTTGTTTTGTTTTGTCTTGTCTTGTCTTGTCTTGTCTTGTCTTGTCTTGTCTTGTCTTGTCTTGTCTTGTTTGGTCTTGTCTTGTCTTGTCTTGTCTTGTCTTGTCTTGTCTTGTTTGGTCTTGTCTTGTCTTGTCTTGTCTTGTCTTGTCTTGTCTTGTATTGTCTTGTCTTGTCTTGTCTTGTCTTGTCTTGTCTTGTCTTGTCTTGTCTTGTCTTGCCTTATCTTGCCTTGTCTTGTCTTGTCTTGTCTTGTCTTGTCTTGTCTTGTCTTGTCTTGTCATGTCATGTCATGTCGTGCGTTGTGTTGTTTTGTCTTGTCTTGTTTTGTCTTGTCATGTCATGTCTTGTCTTGTCTTGTCTTGTCATGTCGTGCGTTGTGTTGTTTTGTCTTGTCTTGTTTTGTCTTGTCATGTCATGTCTTGTCTTGTCTTGTCTTGTCTTGTCTTGTCATGTCGTGCGTTGTGTTGTCTTGTCTTGTCTTGTCTTGTCTTGTCTTGTCTTGTCTTGTCTTGTCTTGTGATGTCATGTCGTGTGTTGTGTTGTGTTGTTTTGTTTTGTCTTGTCTTGTCTTGTCTTGTCTTGTCTTGTCTTGTCTTGTCTTGTTTGGTCTTGTCTTGTCTTGTCTTGTCTTGTCTTGTCTTGTCTTGTTTGGTCTTGTCTTGTCTTGTCTTGTCTTGTCTTGTCTTGTCTTGTATTGTCTTGTCTTGTCTTGTCTTGTCTTGTCTTGTCTTGTCTTGTCTTGTCTTGTCTTGCCTTATCTTGCCTTGTCTTGTCTTGTCTGGTCTTGTCTTGTCTTGTCTTGTCTTGTCTTGTCTTGTCTTGTCTTGTCTTGTCTTGTCTTGTCCTGTCTTGTCTTGTCTTGTCTTGTCTTGTCTTGTCTTGTCTTGTCTTGTCTTGTCTTGTCTTGTCTTGTCTTGTCTTGTCTTGTCTTGTCTTGTCTTGTCTTGTCTTGTCTTGTCTTGTCTTGTATTGTCTTGTTTTGTCTTGTTTTGTCTTGTCTTGTCTTGTCTTGTCTTGTCTTGTCTTGTCTTGTCTTGTCTTGTCTTGTCTTGTCTTGTCTTACCTTGTCTTGTCTTGTCTTGTCTTGTCTTGTCTTTTCTTGTCTTGTCTTGTCTTGTCTTGTCTTGTCTTGTCTTGTCTTGTCTTGTCTTGTCTTGTCTTGTCTTGTCTTGTCTTGTCTTGTCTTGTATTGTCTTGTCTTGTCTTGTCTTGTCTTGTCTTGTCTTGTCTTGTCTTGTCTTGCCTTATCTTGCCTTGTCTTGTCTTGTCTGGTTTTGTCTTGTCTTGTCTTGTCTTGTCTTGTCTTGTCTTGTCTTGTCTTGTCTTGTCTTGTCTTGTCTTGTCTTGTCTTGTCTTGTCTTGTCTTGTCTTGTTTTGTCTTGTCTTGTCTTGTCTTGTCTTGTCTTGTCTTGTCTTGACTTGTTTTGTCTTGTCTTGTCTTGTCTTGTCTTGTCTTGTCTTGTCTTGTCTTGTCTTGTCTTGTCTTGTCTTGTCTTGTCTTGTCTTGTCTTGTCTTGTCTTGTCTTGTCTTGTCTTGTCTTGTCTTGTCTTGTCTTGTCTTGTCTTGTCTTGTCTTGTCTTGTCTTGTCTTGTCTTGTCTTGTCTTGTCATGTCATGTCATGTCGTGCGTTGTGTTGTTTTGTCTTGTCTTGTTTTGTCTTGTCATGTCATGTCTTGTCTTGTCTTGTCTTGTCATGTCGTGCGTTGTGTTGTTTTGTCTTGTCTTGTTTTGTCTTGTCATGTCATGTCTTGTCTTGTCTTGTCTTGTCTTGTCTTGTCTTGTCATGTCGTGCGTTGTGTTGTCTTGTCTTGTCTTGTCTTGTCTTGTCTTGTCTTGTCTTGTCTTGTCTTGTCTTGTCTTGTCTTGTGATGTCATGTCGTGTGTTGTGTTGTGTTGTTTTGTTTTGTCTTGTCTTGTCTTGTCTTGTCTTGTCTTGTCTTGTCTTGTCTTGTCTTGTCTTGTTTGGTCTTGTCTTGTCTTGTCTTGTCTTGTCTTGTCTTGTCTTGTATTGTCTTGTCTTGTCTTGTCTTGTCTTGTCTTGTCTTGTCTTGTCTTGTCTTGTCTTGTCTTGCCTTATCTTGCCTTGTCTTGTCTTGTCTGGTCTTGTCTTGTCTTGTCTTGTCTTGTCTTGTCTTGTCTTGTCTTGTCTTGTCTTGTCTTGTCTTGTCTTGTCTTGTCTTGTCTTGTCTTGTCTTGTCTTGTCTTGTCTTGTCTTGTCTTGTCTTGTCTTGTCTTGTCTTGTCTTGTCTTGTCTTGTCTTGTCTTGCCTTTTCTTTTCTTGTCTTGTCTTGTCTTGTCTGGTCTTATCTTGTCTTGTCTTGTCCTGTCCTGTCTTGTCTTGTCTTTTCTTGTCTTGTCTTGTCTTGTCTTGTCTTGTCTTGTCTTGTCTTGTCTTGTCTTGTCTTGTCTTGTCTTGTCTTGTCTTGTCTTGTCTTGTCTTGTCTTGTCTTGTCTTGTCTTGTCTTGTCTTGTCTTGTCTTGTCTTGTCTTGTCTTGTCTTGTATTGTCTTGTTTTGTCTTGTTTTGTCTTGTCTTGTCTTGTCTTGTCTTGTCTTGTCTTGTCTTGTCTTGTCTTGTCTTGTCTTGTCTTGTCTTGTCTTGTCTTGTCTTGTCTTGTCTTGTCTTGTCTTGTCTTGTCTTGTCTTGTCTTGTCTTGTCTTGTCTTGTCTTGTGATGTCATGTCGTGTGTTGTGTTGATTTGTCTTGTATTGTCTTGTCTTGTCTTGTCTTGTCTTTTCTTTTCTTGTCTGGTCTTGTCTGGTCTTGTCTTGTCTTGTCTGGTCTTATCTTGTCTTGTCTTGTCCTGTCCTGTCTTGTCTTGTCTTTTCTTGTCTTGTCTTGTCTTTTCTTGTCTTGTACTGTCATGTCACGTCATGTGTTGTGTTGTTTTGTCTTGTCTTGTCTTGTTTGGTCTTGTCTTGTCTTGTTTTGTCTTGTCTTGTCTTGTCTTGTCTTGTCTTGTCTTGTCTTGTCTTGTCTTGTCTTGTCTTGTCTTGTCTTGTCTTGACTTGTCTTGTTTTGTCTTGACTTGTCTTGTCTTGTCTTGTCTTGTCTTGTCTTGTCTTGTCTTGTCTTGTCTTGACTTGTCTTGTCTTGTCTTTTCTTTTCTTGTCTTGTCTTGTCTTGTCTTGTCTTGTCTTGTCTTGTCTTGTCTTGTCTTGTCTTGTCTTGTCTTGTCGTGTGTTGTGTTGTGTTGTTTTGTCTTGTCTTGTCTTGTCTTGTCTTGTCTTGTCTTGTCTTGTCTTGTCTTGTCTTGTCTTGTCTTGTCTTGTCTTGTCTTGTCTTGTCTTGTCTTGTCTTGTCTTGGCTTGTCTTGTCTTGTCATGTCTGGTCTTTTCTTTTCTTGTCTTGTCTTGTCTTGTCTTGTCTTGTCTTGTTTTGTCTTGTCTTGTCTTGTCATGTCATGTCATGTCGTGCGTTGTGTTGTTTTGTCTTGTCTTGTCTTGTTTTGTCTTGTCTTGTCTTGTCTTGTCTTGTCTTGTCTTGTCTTGTCTTGTCTTGTCTTGTCTTGACTTGTTTTGTCTTGTCTTGTCTTGGCTTGTCTTGTCTTGTCATGTCTGGTCTTGTCTTGTCTTGTCTTGTCTGGTCTTATCTTGTCTTGTCTTGTCTTGTCTTGTCTTGTTTTGTCTTGTCTTGTCTTGTCTTGTCTTGTCTTGACTTGTTTTGTCTTGTCTTGTCTTGTCTTGTCTTGTCTTGTCTTGTCTTGTCTTGTCTTGTCTTGTCTTGTCTTGTCTTGTCTTGTCTTGTCTTGTCTTGTCTTGTCTTGTCTTGTCTTGTCTTGTCTTGTCTTGTCCTGTCTTGTCTTGTCTTTTCTTGTCTTGTCTTGTCTTTTCTTGTCTTGTACTGTCATGTCACGTCATGTGTTGTGTTGTTTTGTCTTGTCTTGTCTTGTTTTGTCTTGTCTTGTCTTGTCTTGTCTTGTCATGTCATGCCATGTCATACGTGTGTTGTGTTGTTTTGTCTTGTCTTATTTTGTCTTGTCATGTCATGTCATGTCTTGTCTTGTCTTGTCTTGTCTTGTCTTGTCTTGTCTTGTCTTGTCTTGTCTTGTCATGTCATGCCATGTCATACGTGTGTTGTGTTGTTTTGTCTTGTCTTATTTTGTCTTGTCATGTCTTATCTTGTCTTGTCTTGTCTTGTCTTGTCTTGTCATGTCATGCCATGTCATACGTGTGTTGTGTTGTTTTGTCTTGTCTTATTTTGTCTTGTCTTGTCTTGTCTTGTCTTGTCTTGTCTTGTCTTGTCTTGTCATGTCATGCCATGTCATACGTGTGTTGTGTTTGTTTTTGTCTTGTCTTATTTTGTCTTGTCTTGTCTTGTCTTGTCTTGTCTTGTCTTGTCTTGTCTTGTCTTGTCTTGTCTTGTCTTGTCTTGTATTGTCTTGTCTTGTTTTGTCTTGTCATGTCATGTCTTGTCTTGTCTTGTCTTGCCTTGTCTTGTCTTGTCTCGTCTTGTCTTGTCTTGTCTTGTCTTGTCTTGTCTTGTCTTGTCTTGTCTTGTCTTGTCTTGTCTTGTCTTGTCTTGTCTTTTCTTGTCTTGTCTTGTCTTGTCTTGTCTTGTCTTGTCTTGTCTTGTCTTGTCTTGTCTTGTCTTGTCTTGTCTTGTCTTGTCTTGTCTTGTCTTGTCTTACCTTGTCTTGTCTTGTCTTGTCTTGTCTTGTCTTGTCTTGTCTTGTCTTGTCTTGTCTTGTCTTGTCTTGTCTTGTCTTGTCTTGTCTTGTCTTGTCTTGTCTTGTCTTGTCTTGTCTTGTCTTGTCTTGTCTTGTCTTGTCTTGTCTTGTCTTGTCTTGTCTTGTCTTGTCTTGTCTTGTCTTGTCTTGTCTTGTCTAGTCTTGTCTTGTCTTGTCTTGTCTAGTCTTGTTTTGTCTTATCTTGTCTTGTCTTGTCTTGTCTTGTCTTGTCTTGTCTTGTGATGTCATGTCGTGTGTTGTGTTGATTTGTCTTGTCTTGTCTTGTCTTGTCTTGTTTTGTCTTGTCTTGTCTTGTCTTGTCTTGTCTTGTCTTGTCTTGTCTTGTCTTGTCTTGTCTTGTCTTGTCTTGTCTTGTCTTGTCTTGTCTTGTCTTGTCTTGTCTTGTCTTGTCTTGTCTTGTCATGTCTTGTCTTGTCTTGTCTTGTCTTGTCTTGTCTTGTCTTGTCTTGTCTTGTATTGTCTTGTCTTGTATTGTCTTGTCTTGTCTTGTCTTGTCTTGTCTTGTCTTGTCTTGTCTTGTCTTGTCTTGTCTTGTCTTGTCTTGTCTTGTCTTGTCTTGTCTTGTCTTGTCTTGTCTTGTCTTGTCTTGTCTTGTCTTGTCTTGTCTTGTCTTGTCTTGTCTTGTCTTGTCTTGTCTTGTCTTGTCTTGTCTTGTCTAGTCTTGTTTTGTCTTATCTTGTCTTGTCTTGTCTTGTCTTGTCTTGTCTTGTCTTGTCTTGTCTTGTCTTGTCTTGTCTTGTCTTGTCTTGTCTTGTCTTGTCTTGTCTTGTCTTGTCTTGTCTTGTCTTGTGATGTCATGTCGTGTGTTGTGTTCTTTTGTCTTGTCTTGTCTTGTCTTGTCTTGTCTTGTCTTGTCTTGTCTTGTCTTGTGATGTCATGTCATGTCTTGTCTTGTCTTGCCTTGTCTTGTCTTGTCTTGTCTTGTCTTGTCTTGTCTTGTCTTGTCTTGTCTTGTCTTGTCTTGTCTTGTCTTGTTTTGTCTTATCTTGTCTTGTCTTGTCTTGTCTTGTCTTGTCTTGTCTTGTCTTGTCTTGTCTAGTCTTGTTTTGTCTTATCTTGTCATGCCATGTCATACGTGTGTTGTGTTGTTTTGTCTTGTCTTATTTTGTCTTGTCATGTCTTATCTTGTCTTGTCTTGTCTTGTCATGTCATGCCATGTCATACGTGTGTTGTGTTGTTTTGTCTTGTCTCATTTTGTCTTGTCTTGTCTTGTCTTGTCTTGTCTTGTCTTGTCTTGTCTTGTCATGTCATGCCATGTCATACGTGTGTTGTGTTTGTTTTTGTCTTGTCTTATTTTGTCTTGTCTTGTCTTGTCTTGTCTTGTCTTGTCTTGTCTTGTCTTGTCTTGTCTTGTCTTGTCATGTCATGCCATGTCATACGTGTGTTGTGTTTGTTTTTGTCTTGTCTTATTTTGTCTTGTCTTGTCTTGTCTTGTCTTGTCATGTCATGCCATGTCATACGTGTGTTGTGTTTGTTTTTGTCTTGTCTTATTTTGTCTTGTCTTGTCTTGTCTTGTCTTGTCTTGTCTTGTCTTGTCTTGTCTTGTATTGTCTTGTCTTGTTTTGTCTTGTCTTGTCTTGTCTTGTCTTGCCTTGTCTTGTCTTGTCTCGTCTTGTCTTGTCTTGTCTTGTCTTGTCTTGTCTTGTCTTGTCTTGTCTTGTCTTGTCTTGTCTTGTCTTGTCTTGTCTTACCTTGTCTTGTCTTGTCTTTTCTTGTCTTTTCTTGTCTTGTCTTGTCTTGTCTTGTCTTGTCTTGTCTTGTCTTGTCTTGTCTTGTCTTGTCTTGTCTTGTCTTGTCTTGTCTTGTCTTGTCTTGTCTTGTCTTGTCTTGTCTTGTCTTGTCTTGTCTTGTCTTGTCTTGTCTTGTCTTGTCTTGTCTTGTCTTGTCTTGTCTTGTCTTGTCTTGTCTTGTCTTGTCTTGTCTTGTCTTGTCTTGTCTTGTCTTGTCTTGTCTTGTCTTGTCTTGTCTTGTCTTGTCTTGTCTTGTCTTGTCTTGTCTTGTCTTGTCTTGTCTTGTCTTGTCTTGTCTTGTCTTGTCTTGTCTTGTCTTGTCTTGTCTTGTCTTGTCTTGTCTTGTCTTGTCTTGTCTTGTCTTGTCTTGTCTTGTCTTGTCTTGTCTTGTCTTGTCTTGTCTTGTCTTGTCTTGTCTTGTCTTGTCTTGTCTTGTCTTGTCTTGTCTTGTCTTGTCTTGTCATGTCATGTCGTATGTTGCGTTGTTTTGCCTTGTGTTGCTTTGTCTTGTCTTGTCTTGTCATGTCGTGTGTTGTGTTGTTTTGTATTGTATTGCCTTATATTGTCTTGTCTTGTCTTGTCTTTTCTTGTCATGTTTTGTCATGTAATGTCATGTCATGTCGTGTGTTGTGTTGCTTTGTATTGTATTGCCTTGTCTTGTCTTGTCATGTCTTGTCTTGTCTTGTCTTGTCTTGTCATGTCGTGTGTTGTGTTGTTTTGTCTTGTCATGTCTTATATTGTCTTGTCTTGTCTTGTCTTGTCATGTCATGTCGTATGTTGTGTTGTTTTGCCTTGTGTTGCTTTGTCTTGTCTTGTCTTGTCATGTCGTGTGTTGTGTTGCTTTGTCTTGTCTTGTTGTGTATTGTCTTGTCTTGTCTTGTCTTGTCTTGTCTTGTCTTGTCTTGTCTTGTCTTGTCTTGTCTTGTCTTGTCTTGTCTTGTCTTGTCTTGTCTTGTCTTGTCTTATTTTGTCTTGTCTTGTCTTGTCTTGTCTTGTCTTGTCTTGTCTTGTCTTGTCTTGTCTTGTCTTGTCTTGTCTTGTCTTGTCTTGTCTTGTCTTGTCTTGTCTTGTCTTGTCTTATTTTGTCTTGTCTTGTCTTGTCTTGTCTTGTCTTGTCTTGTCTTGTCTTGTCTTGTCTTGTCTTGTCTTGTCTTGTCTTGTCTTGTCTTGTCTTGTCTTGTCTTGTCTTGTCTTGTCTTGTCTTGTCTTGTCTTGTCTTGTCTTGTCTTGTCCTGTCTTGTCTTGTCTTGTCTTGTCTTGTCTTGTCTTGTCTTGTCTTGTCTTGTCTTGTCTTGTCTTGTCTTGTCTTGTCTTGTCTTGTCTTGTCTTGTCTTGTCTTGTCTTGTCTTGTCTTGTCTTGTCTTGTCTTGTCTTGTCTTATTTTGTCTTGTCTTGTCTTGTCTTGTCTTGTCTTTTCTTGTCATGTTTTGTCATGTAATGTCATGTCATGTCGTGTGTTGTGTTGTTTTGTCTTGTCGTGTCTTCTCCTTGTCTTGTCTTGTCATGTCGTGTGTTGTGTTGTTTTGTCTTGTCATGTCTTATATTGTCTTGTCTTGTCTTGTCTTGTGATGTCATGTCGTGTGTTGTGTTGTTTTGTATTGTATTGCCTTGTCTTGTCTTGTCTTGTTTTGTCTTGTCTTGTCATGTCATGTCATGTCATACGTGTGTTGTGTTGTTTTGTCTTGTCTTATTTTGTCTTGTCATGTCATGTCGTGTCTTGTGTTGCTTTGTCTTGTCTTGTCTTGTCTTGTCTTGTCTTGTCTTTTCTTGTCTTGTTTTGTCTTGTCATGTCATGTCTTGTTTTGTCTTGTCTTGTCTTGTCCTGTCTTGTCTTGTCATGTCGTGTGTTGTGTTGCTTTGTCTTGTCTTGTTGTGTATTGTCTTGTCTTGTCTTGTCTTGTCTTGTCTTGTCTTGTCTTGTCTTGTCTTGTCTTGTCTTGTCTTGTCTTGTCTTGTCTTGTCTTGTCTTGTCTTGTCTTGTCTTGTCTTGTCTTATTTTGTCTTGTCTTGTCTTGTCTTGTCTTGTCTTGTCTTTTCTTGTCATGTTTTGTCATGTAATGTCATGTCATGTCGTGTGTTGTGTTGTTTTGTCTTGTCGTGTCTTCTCCTTGTCTTGTCTTGTCATGTCGTGTGTTGTGTTGTTTTGTCTTGTCATGTCTTATATTGTCTTGTCTTGTCTTGTCTTGTGATGTCATGTCGTGTGTTGTGTTGTTTTGTATTGTATTGCCTTGTCTTGTCTTGTCTTGTTTTGTCTTGTCTTGTCATGTCATGTCATGTCATACGTGTGTTGTGTTGTTTTGTCTTGTCTTATTTTGTCTTGTCATGTCATGTCGTGTCTTGTGTTGCTTTGTCTTGTCTTGTCCTGTCTTGTCTTGTCTTGTCATATCGTGTGTTGTGTTGTTTTGTCTTGTCTTGTTTTGTCTTGTCTCTTCTTGTCTTGTCATGTCATGCCATGTCATACGTGTGTTGTGTTGTTTTGTCTTGTCTTATTTTGTCTTGTCATGTCTTATCTTGTGTTGTTTTGTATTGTATTGCCTTGTCTTGTCTTGTCTTGTTTTGTCTTGTCTTGTCATGTCATGTCATGTCATACGTGTGTTGTGTTGTTTTGTCTTGTCTTATTTTGTCTTGTCATGTCATGTCGTGTCTTGTGTTGCTTTGTCTTGTCTTGTCTTGTCTTTTCTTGTCTTGTTTTGTCTTGTCATGTCATGTCTTGTCTTGTCTTGTCTTGTCTTGTCGTGTGTTGTGCTGTTTTGTCTTGTCTTGTTGTGTATTGTCATGTGTTATATTGTCTTGTTTTGTCTTGTCATGTCATGTCGTATGTTGTGTTGTTTTGTCTTGTGCTGCTTTGTCCTGTCTTGTCTTGTCATGTCATGTTGTGTTGTTTTGTCTTGTGCTGCTTTGTCCTGTCTTGTCTTGCCTTGTCATATCGTGTGTTGTGTTGTTTTGTCTTGCCTTGTTTTGTCTTGTCTTGTCTTGTCTTGTCATGTCATGCCATGTCATACGTGTGTTGTGTTGTTTTGTCTTGTCTTGTCTTGTCTTGTCTTGTCTTGTCTTGTCTTGTCTTATTTTGTCTTGTCTTGTCTTGTCTTGTCTTGTCTTGTCTTGTCTTGTCTTGTCTTGTCTTGTCTTGTCTTGTCTTGTCTTGTCTTGTCTTGTCTTGTCTTGTCTTGTCTTGTCTTGTCTTGTCTTGTCTTGTCTTGTCTTGTCTTGTCTTGTCTTGTCTTGTCTTGTCTTGTCTTGTCTTGTCTTGTCTTGTCTTATTTTGTCTTGTCTTGTCTTGTCTTGTCTTGTCTTTTCTTGTCATGTTTTGTCATGTAATGTCATGTCATGTCGTGTGTTGTGTTGTTTTGTCTTGTCGTGTCTTTTCCTTGTCTTGTCTTGTCATGTCGTGTGTTGTGTTGTTTTGTCTTGTCATGTCTTATATTGTCTTGTCTTGTCTTGTCTTGTGATGTCATGTCGTGTGTTGTGTTGTTTTGTATTGTATTGCCTTGTCTTGTCTTGTCTTGTTTTGTCTTGTCTTGTCATGTCATGTCATGTCATACGTGTGTTGTGTTGTGTTGTTTTGTCTTATTTTGTCTTGTCATGTCATGTCGTGTCTTGTGTTGCTTTGTCTTGTCTTGTCTTGTCTTGTCTTGTCTTGTCTTGTCTTGTCTTTTCTTGTCTTGTTTTGTCTTGTCATGTTATGTCTTGTTTTGTCTTGTCTTGTCTTGTCGTGTGTTGTGTTGTTTTGTCTTGTCTTGTTGTGTATTGTCATGTCTTATATTGTCTTGTCTTGTCTTGTCATGTCATGTCGTATGTTGTGTTGTTTTGTCTTGTGCTGCTTTGTCCTGTCTTGTCTTGTCATGTCATGTTGTGTTGTTTTGTCTTGTGCTGCTTTGTCCTGTCTTGTCTTGTCTTGTCATATCGTGTGTTGTGTTGTTTTGTCTTGTCTTGTTTTGTCTTGTCTTTTCTTGTCTTGTCATGTCATGCCATGTCATACGTGTGTTGTGTTGTTTTGTCTTGTCTTATTTTGTCTTGTCATGTCTTATCTTGTGTTGTTTTGTATTGTATTGCCTTGTCTTGTCTTGTCTTGTTTTGTCTTGTCTTGTCATGTCATGTCATACGTGTGTTGTGTTGTTTTGTCTTGTCTTATTTTGTCTTGTCATGTCATGTCGTGTCTTGTGTTGCTTTGTCTTGTCTTGTCTTGTCTTGTCTTGTCTTGTCTTTTCTTGTCTTGTTTTGTCTTGTCATGTCATGTCTTGTCTTGTCTTGTCTTGTCTTGTCGTGTGTTGTGCTGTTTTGCCTTGTCTTGTTGTGTATTGTCATGTCTTATATTGTCTTGTCTTGTCTTGTCATGTCATGTCGTATGTTGTGTTGTTTTGTCTTGTGCTGCTTTGTCCTGTCTTGTCTTGTCATGTCATGTTGTGTTGTTTTGTCTTGTGCTGCTTTGTCCTGTCTTGTCTTGCCTTGTCATATCGTGTGTTGTGTTGTTTTGTCTTGTCTTGTTTTGTCTTGTCTTGTCTTGTCTTGTCTTGTCATGTCATGCCATGTCATACGTGTGTTGAGTTGTTTTGTCTTGTCTTATTTTGTCTTGTCATGTCTTATCTTGTCTTGTCCTGTCTTGTCTTCTATTGTCTTGTCTTTTCTTGTCTTGTCTTGTCTTGTCTTGTCTTGTCGTGTCTTGTCTTGTCTTGTCTTGTCTTGTCTTGTCCTGTCCTGTCTTGTCATGTCATGTCTTGTCTTGTCTTGTCTTGTCTTGTCTTGTCTTGTCTTGTCTTGTCTTGTCATGTCTTGTCTTGTCTTGTCTTGTCTTGTCTTGTCTTGTCTTGTCTTGTCTTGTCTTGTCTTGTCTTGTCTTGTCTTGTCTTGTCTTGTATTGTCTTGTCTTGTCATGTCATGTCGTATGTTGTGTTGTTTTGTCTTGTGTTGCTTTGTCTTGTCTTGTCTTGTCATGTCGTGTGTTGTGTTGTTTTGTCTTGTCTTGTTGTGTATTGTCATGTCTTATATTGTCTTGTCTTGTCATGTCATGTCATGTCGTGTGTTGTGTTCTCTTGTCTTGTTTTGTCTTGTCTTGTCATGTCATGTCATGTCATGTCTTGTCTTGTCTTGTCTTGTCTTGTCTTGTCTTGTCTTGTCTTGTCTTGTCTTGTCTTGTCTTGTCTTGTCTTGTCTTGTCTTGTCTTGTCTTGTCTTGTCTTGTCTTGTCTTGTCTTGTCTTGTCTTGTCTTGTCTTGTCTTGTCTTGTCTTGTCTTGTCTTGTCTTGTCTTATTTTGTCTTGTCTTGTCTTGTCTTGTCTTGTCTTTTCTTGTCATGTTTTGTCATGTAATGTCATGTCATGTCGTGTGTTGTGTTGTTTTGTCTTGTCGTGTCTTCTCCTTGTCTTGTCTTGTCATGTCGTGTGTTGTGTTGTTTTGTCTTGTCATGTCTTATATTGTCTTGTCTTGTCTTGTCTTGTGATGTCATGTCGTGTGTTGTGTTGTTTTGTATTGTATTGCCTTGTCTTGTCTTGTCTTGTTTTGTCTTGTCTTGTCATGTCATGTCATGTCATACGTGTGTTGTGTTGTTTTGTCTTGTCTTATTTTGTCTTGTCATGTCATGTCGTGTCTTGTGTTGCTTTGTCTTGTCTTGTCTTGTCTTGTCTTGTCTTGTCTTTTCTTGTCTTGTTTTGTCTTGTCATGTCATGTCTTGTTTTGTCTTGTCTTGTCTTGTCGTGTGTTGTGTTGTTTTGTCTTGTCTTGTTGTGTATTGTCATGTCTTATATTGTCTTGTCTTGTCTTGTCATGTCATGTCGTATGTTGTGTTGTTTTGTCTTGTGCTGCTTTGTCCTGTCTTGTCTTGTCATGTCATGTTGTGTTGTTTTGTCTTGTGCTGCTTTGTCCTGTCTTGTCTTGTCTTGTCATATCGTGTGTTGTGTTGTTTTGTCTTGTCTTGTTTTGTCTTGTCTTTTCTTGTCTTGTCATGTCATGCCATGTCATACGTGTGTTGTGTTGTTTTGTCTTGTCTTATTTTGTCTTGTCATGTCTTATCTTGTGTTGTTTTGTATTGTATTGCCTTGTCTTGTCTTGTCTTGTTTTGTCTTGTCTTGTCATGTCATGTCATGTCATACGTGTGTTGTGTTGTTTTGTCTTGTCTTATTTTGTCTTGTCATGTCATGTCGTGTCTTGTGTTGCTTTGTCTTGTCTTGTCTTGTCTTGTCTTGTCTTGTCTTGTCTTGTCTTGTCTTGTTTTGTCTTGTCATGTCATGTCTTGTCTTGTCTTGTCTTGTCTTGTCGTGTGTTGTGCTGTTTTGTCTTGTCTTGTTGTGTATTGTCATGTCTTATATTGTCTTGTTTTGTCTTGTCATGTCATGTCGTATGTTGTGTTGTTTTGTCTTGTGCTGCTTTGTCCTGTCTTGTCTTGTCATGTCATGTTGTGTTGTTTTGTCTTGTGCTGCTTTGTCCTGTCTTGTCTTGCCTTGTCATATCGTGTGTTGTGTTGTTTTGTCTTGCCTTGTTTTGTCTTGTCTTGTCTTGTCTTGTCATGTCATGCCATGTCATACGTGTGTTGTGTTGTTTTGTCTTGTCTTGTCTTGTCTTGTCTTGTCTTGTCTTGTCTTGTCTTATTTTGTCTTGTCTTGTCTTGTCTTGTCTTGTCTTGTCTTGTCTTGTCTTGTCTTGTCTTGTCTTGTCTTGTCTTGTCTTGTCTTGTCTTGTCTTGTCTTGTCTTGTCTTGTCTTGTCTTGTCTTGTCTTGTCTTGTCTTGTCTTGTCTTGTCTTGTCTTGTCTTGTCTTGTCTTATTTTGTCTTGTCTTGTCTTGTCTTGTCTTGTCTTTTCTTGTCATGTTTTGTCATGTAATGTCATGTCATGTCGTGTGTTGTGTTGTTTTGTCTTGTCATGTCTTATATTGTCTTGTCTTGTCTTGTCTTGTGATGTCATGTCGTGTGTTGTGTTGTTTTGTATTGTATTGCCTTGTCTTGTCTTGTCTTGTTTTGTCTTGTCTTGTCATGTCATGTCATGTCATACGTGTGTTGTGTTGTTTTGTCTTGTCTTATTTTGTCTTGTCATGTCATGTCGTGTCTTGTGTTGCTTTGTCTTGTCTTGTCTTGTCTTGTCTTGTCTTGTCTTGTCTTGTCTTGTCTTTTCTTGTCTTGTTTTGTCTTGTCATGTCATGTCTTGTTTTGTCTTGTCTTGTCTTGTCGTGTGTTGTGTTGTTTTGTCTTGTCTTGTTGTGTATTGTCATGTCTTATATTGTCTTGTCTTGTCTTGTCATGTCATGTCGTATGTTGTGTTGTTTTGTCTTGTGCTGCTTTGTCCTGTCTTGTCTTGTCATGTCATGTTGTGTTGTTTTGTCTTGTGCTGCTTTGTCCTGTCTTGTCTTGTCTTGTCATATCGTGTGTTGTGTTGTTTTGTCTTGTCTTTTCTTGTCTTGTCATGTCATGCCATGTCATACGTGTGTTGTGTTGTTTTGTCTTGTCTTATTTTGTCTTGTCATGTCTTATCTTGTGTTGTTTTGTATTGTATTGCCTTGTCTTGTCTTGTCTTGTTTTGTCTTGTCTTGTCATGTCATGTCATGTCATACGTGTGTTGTGTTGTTTTGTCTTGTCTTATTTTGTCTTGTCATGTCATGTCGTGTCTTGTGTTGCTTTGTCTTGTCTTGTCTTGTCTTGTCTTTTCTTGTCTTGTTTTGTCTTGTCATGTCATGTCTTGTCTTGTCTTGTCGTGTGTTGTGCTGTTTTGTCTTGTCTTATTGTGTATTGTCATGTCTTATATTGTCTTGTCTTGTCTTGTCATGTCATGTCGTATGTTGTGTTGTTTTGTCTTGTGCTGCTTTGTCCTGTCTTGTCTTGTCATGTCATGTTGTGTTGTTTTGTCTTGTGCTGCTTTGTCCTGTCTTGTCTTGCCTTGTCATATCGTGTGTTGTGTTGTTTTGTCTTGCCTTGTTTTGTCTTGTCTTGTCTTGTCTTGTCATGTCATGCCATGTCATACGTGTGTTGTGTTGTTTTGTCTTGTCTTGTCTTGTCTTGTCTTGTCTTGTCTTGTCTTGTCTTGTCTTGTCTTGTCTTGTCTTGTCTTGTCTTGTCTTGTCTTGTCTTGTCTTGTCTTGTCTTGTCTTGTCTTGTCTTGTCTTGTCTTGTCTTGTCTTGTCTTGTCTTGTCTTGCCTTGTCTTGTCTTGTCTTGTCTTGTCTTGTCTTGTCTTGTCTTGTCTTGTCTTGTCTTGTCTTGTCTTGTCTTGTCTTGTCTTGTCTTGTCTTGTCTTGTCTTGTCTTGTCTTTTCTTGTCTTGTTTTGTCTTGTCATGTCATGTCTTGTTTTGTCTTGTCTTGTCTTGTCGTGTGTTGTGTTGTTTTGTCTTGTCTTGTTGTGTATTGTCATGTCTTATATTGTCTTGTCTTGTCTTGTCATGTCATGTCGTATGTTGTGTTGTTTTGTCTTGTGCTGCTTTGTCCTGTCTTGTCTTGTCATGTCATGTTGTGTTGTTTTGTCTTGTGCTGCTTTGTCCTGTCTTGTCTTGTCTTGTCATATCGTGTGTTGTGTTGTTTTGTCTTGTCTTGTTTTGTCTTGTCTTTTCTTGTCTTGTCATGTCATGACATGTCATACGTGTGTTGTGTTGTTTTGTCTTGTCTTATTTTGTCTTGTCATGTCTTATCTTGTGTTGTTTTGTATTGTATTGCCTTGTCTTGTCTTGTCTTGTTTTGTCTTGTCTTGTCATGTCATGTCATGTCATACGTGTGTTGTGTTGTTTTGTATTGTCTTATTTTGTCTTGTCATGTCATGTCGTGTCTTGTGTTGCTTTGTCTTGTCTTGTCTTGTCTTGTCTTGTCTTGTCTTGTCTTTTCTTGTCTTGTTTTGTCTTGTCATGTCATGTCTTGTCTTGTCTTGTCTTGTCTTGTCGTGTGTTGTGCTGTTTTGTCTTGTCTTGTTGTGTATTGTCATGTCTTATATTGTCTTGTCTTGTCTTGTCATGTCATGTCGTATGTTGTGTTGTTTTGTCTTGTGCTGCTTTGTCCTGTCTTGTCTTGTCATGTCATGTTGTGTTGTTTTGTCTTGTGCTGCTTTGTCCTGTCTTGTCTTGCCTTGTCATATCGTGTGTTGTGTTGTTTTGTCTTGTCTTGTTTTGTCTTGTCTTGTCTTGTCTTGTCATGTCATGCCATGTCATACGTGTGTTGTGTTGTTTTGTCTTGTCTTATTTTGTCTTGTCATGTCTTATCTTGTCTTGTCCTGTCTTGTCTTCTATTGTCTTGTCTTTTCTTGTCTTGTCTTGTCTTGTCTTGTCTTGTCGTGTCTTGTCTTGTCTTGTCTTGTCTTGTCTTGTCCTGTCTTGTCTTGTCTTGGCATGTCATGCCATGTCATGTCGTGTGTTGTGTTGTCTTGTCTTGTTTTGTCATGTCTTATCTTGTCTTGTCTTGTCTTGTCATGTCATGTCGTATGTTGTGTTGTTTTGTCTTGTGCTGCTTTGTCCTGTCTTGTCTTGTCATGTCATGTTGTGTTGTTTTGTCTTGTGCTGCTTTGTCCTGTCTTGTCTTGCCTTGTCATATCGTGTGTTGTGTTGTTTTGTCTTGTCTTGTTTTGTCTTGTCTTTTCTTGTCTTGTCATGTCATGCCATGTCATACGTGTGTTGTGTTGTTTTGTCTTGTCTTATTTTGTCTTGTCATGTCTTATCTTGTGTTGTTTTGTATTGTATTGCCTTGTCTTGTCTTGTCTTGTTTTGTCTTGTCTTGTCATGTCATGTCATGTCATACGTGTGTTGTGTTGTTTTGTCTTGTCTTATTTTGTCTTGTCATGTCATGTCGTGTCTTGTGTTGCTTTGTCTTGTCTTGTCTTGTCTTGTCTTGTCTTGTCTTGTCTTGTCTTTTCTTGTCTTGTTTTGTCTTGTCATGTCATGTCTTGTCTTGTCTTGTCTTGTCTTGTCGTGTGTTGTGCTGTTTTGTCTTGTCTTGTTGTGTATTGTCATGTCTTATATTGTCTTGTCTTGTCTTGTCATGTCATGTCGTATGTTGTGTTGTTTTGTCTTGTGCTGCTTTGTCCTGTCTTGTCTTGTCATGTCATGTTGTGTTGTTTTGTCTTGTGCTGCTTTGTCCTGTCTTGTCTTGCCTTGTCATATCGTGTGTTGTGTTGTTTTGTCTTGCCTTGTTTTGTCTTGTCTTGTCTTGTCTTGTCATGTCATGCCATGTCATGCCATGTCATACGTGTGTTGTGTTGTTTTGTCTTGTCTTGTCTTGTCTTGTCTTGTCTTGTCTTGTCTTGTCTTGTCTTGTCTTGTCTTGTCTTGTCTTGTCTTGTCTTGTCTTGTCTTGTCTTGTCTTGTCTTGTCTTGTCTTGTCTTGTCTTGTCTTGTCTTGTCTTGTCTTGTCTTGTCTTGTCTTGTCTTGTCTTGTCTTGTCTTGTCTTGTCTTGTCTTGTCTTGTCTTGTCTTGTCTTGTCTTGTCTTGTCTTGTCTTGTCTTGTCTTGTCTTGTCTTGTCTTGTCTTGTCTTGTCTTGTCTTGTCTTGTCTTGTCTTGTCTTGTCTTGTCTTGTCTTGTCTTGTCTTGTCTTGTCTTGTCTTGTCTTGTCTTGTCTTGTCTTGTCTTGTCTTGTCTTGTCTTGTCTTGTCTTGTCTTGTCTTGTCTTGTCTTGTCTTGTCTTGTCTTGTCTTGTCTTGTCTTGTCTTGTCTTGTCTTGTCTTTTCTTGTCATGTTTTGTCATGTAATGTCATGTCATGTCGTGTGTTGTGTTGTTTTGTCTTGTCATGTCTTATATTGTCTTGTCTTGTCTTGTCTTGTGATGTCATGTCGTGTGTTGTGTTGTTTTGTATTGTATTGCCTTGTCTTGTCTTGTCTTGTTTTGTCTTGTCTTGTCATGTCATGTCATGTCATACGTGTGTTGTGTTGTTTTGTCTTGTCTTATTTTGTCTTGTCATGTCATGTCGTGTCTTGTGTTGCTTTGTCTTGTCTTGTCTTGTCTTGTCTTGTCTTGTCTTGTCTTGTCTTGTCTTGTCTTTTCTTGTCTTGTTTTGTCTTGTCATGTCATGTCTTGTTTTGTCTTGTCTTGTCTTGTCGTGTGTTGTGTTGTTTTGTCTTGTCTTGTTGTGTATTGTCATGTCTTATATTGTCTTGTCTTGTCTTGTCATGTCATGTCGTATGTTGTGTTGTTTTGTCTTGTGCTGCTTTGTCCTGTCTTGTCTTGTCATGTCATGTTGTGTTGTTTTGTCTTGTGCTGCTTTGTTCTGTCTTGTCTTGTCTTGTCATATCGTGTGTTGTGTTGTTTTGTTTTGTCTTGTTTTGTCTTGTCTTTTCTTGTCTTGTCATGTCATGCCATGTCATACGTGTGTTGTGTTGTTTTGTCTTGTCTTATTTTGTCTTGTCATGTCTTATCTTGTGTTGTTTTGTATTGTATTGCCTTGTCTTGTCTTGTCTTGTTTTGTCTTGTCTTGTCATGTCATGTCATACGTGTGTTGTGTTGTTTTGTCTTGTCTTATTTTGTCTTGTCATGTCATGTCGTGTCTTGTGTTGCTTTGTCTTGTCTTGTCTTGTCTTGTCTTGTCTTGTCTTTTCTTGTCTTGTTTTGTCTTGTCATGTCATGTCTTGTCTTGTCTTGTCTTGTCTTGCCGTGTGTTGTGCTGTTTTGTCTTGTCTTGTTGTGTATTGTCATGTCTTATATTGTCTTGTCTTGTCTTGTCATGTCATGTCGTATGTTGTGTTGTTTTGTCTTGTGCTGCTTTGTCCTGTCTTGTCTTGTCATGTCATGTTGTGTTGTTTTGTCTTGTGCTGCTTTGTCCTGTCTTGTCTTGCCTTGTCATATCGTGTGTTGTGTTGTTTTGTCTTGTCTTGTTTTGTCTTGTCTTGTCTTGTCTTTTCATGTCATGCCATGTCATACGTGTGTTGTGTTGTTTTGTCTTGTCTTATTTTGTCTTGTCATGTCTTATCTTGTCTTGTCCTGTCTTGTCTTCTATTGTCTTGTCTTTTCTTGTCTTGTCTTGTCTTGTCTTGTCTTGTCGTGTCTTGTCTTGTCTTGTCTTGTCTTGTCCTGTCCTGTCTTGTCTTGTCTTGGCATGTCATGCCATGTCATGTCGTGTGTTGTGTTGTCTTGTCTTGTTTTGTCATGTCTTATCTTGTCTTGTCATGTCATGTCTTGTCTTGTCTTGTCTTGTCTTGTCTTGTCTTGTCTTGTCTTGTCTTGTCATGTCTTGTCTTGTCTTGTCTTGTCTTGTCTTGTCTTGTCTTGTCTTGTCTTGTCTTGTCTTGTCTTGTCTTGTCTTGTCTTGTCTTGTCTTGTCTTGTCTTGTCTTGTCTTGTCTTGTCTTGTCTTGTCTTGTCTTGTCTTGTCTTGTCTTGTCTTGTCTTGTCTTGTCATGTCATGTCGTATGTTGTGTTGTTTTGTCTTGTGTTGCTTTGTCTTGTCTTGTCTTGTCATGTCGTGTGTTGTGTTGTTTTGTCTTGTCTTGTTGTGTATTGTCATGTCTTATATTGTCTTGTCTTGTCATGTCATGTCATGTCGTGTGTTGTGTTGTCTTGTCTTGTTTTGTCTTGTCTTGTCATGTCATGTCTTGTCTTGTCTTGTTTTGTCTTGTCTTGTCTTGTCTTGTCTTGTCTTGTCTTGTCTTGTCTTGTCTTGTCTTATCTTGTCTTGTCTTGTCTTGTCTTGTCTTGTCTTGTCTTGTCTTGCCTTATCTTGCCTTGTCCTGTCCTGTCCTGTCTTGTCTTGTCCTGTCCTGTCCTGTCTTGTCTTGTCATGTCATGTCATGTCATGTCGTGTGTTGTGTTGTCTTGTCTTGTCTTGTCATGTCATGTCTTGTCTTGTCTTGTCTTGTCTTGTTTTGTCTTGTCATGTCTTGTCTTGTCTTGTCTTGTCATGTCTTGTCTTGTTTTGTCTTGTCATGTCATGTCTTGTCTTGTCTTGTCTTGTCTTGTCTTGTCATGTGTTGTGTTGTTTTGTCTTGTCTTGTTGTGTATTGTCATGTCTTATATTGTCTTGTCTTGTCTTGTCATGTCATGTCGTGTGTTGTGTTGTGTTGTCTTGTCTTATATTGTCTTGTCTTGTCTTGTCATGTCATGTCATGTCATGTCGTGTGTTGTGTTGTTTTGCCTTGTCTTGTCTTCTCCTTGTCTTGTCATGTCTTGTCTTGTCATGTCATGTCTTGTCTTGTCTTGTCTTGTCTTGTCTTGTCATGTGTTGTGTTGTTTTGTCTTGTCTTGTTGTGTATTGTCATGTCTTATATTGTCTTGTCTTGTCTTGTCATGTCATGTCATGTCGTGTGTTGTGTTGTGTTGTCTTGTCTTATATTGTCTTGTCTTGTCTTGTCATGTCATGTCATGTCATGTCGTGTGTTGTGTTGTTTTGCCTTGTCTTGTCTTCTCCTTGTCTTGTCATGTCTTGTCGTGTCTTGTCTTGTCTTGTCTTGTCTTGTCTTGTCTTGTCTTGTCTTGTCTTGTCTTGTCTTGTCTTGTCTTGTCTTGTCTTGTCTTGTCTTGTCTTGTCTTGTCTTGTCTTGTCTTGTCTTGTCTTGTCTTGTCTTGTCTTGTCTTGTCTTGTCTTGTCTTTTCTTGTCTTGTCTTGTCTTGTCTTGTCTTGTCTTGTCTTGTCTTGTCTTGTCTTGTCTTGTCTTGTCTTGTCTTGTCTTGTCTTGTCTTGTCTTGTCTTGTCTTGTCTTGTCTTGTCTTGTCTTGTCTTGTCTTGTCTTGTCTTGTCTTGTCTTGTCTTGTCTTGTCTTGTCTTGTCTTGTCTTGTCTTGTCTTGTCTTGTCTTGTCTTGTCTTGTCTTGTCTTGTCTTGTCTTGTCTTGTCTTGTCTTGTCTTGTCATGTCTTGTCTTGTCTTGTCTTGTCTTGTCTTGTCTTGTCTTGTCTTGTCTTGTCTTGTCATGTCTTGTTTTGTCTTGTCTTGTCTTGTCGTGTGTTGTGTTGTTTTGTCTTGTCTTGTTGTGTATTGTCATGTCTTATATTGTCTTGTCTTGTCTTGTCATGTCATGTCGTATGTTGTGTTGTTTTGTCTTGTGCTGCTTTGTCCTGTCTTGTCTTGTCATGTCATGTTGTGTTGTTTTGTCTTGTGCTGCTTTGTTCTGTCTTGTCTTGTCTTGTCTTGTCTTGTCTTGTCTTGTCTTGTCTTGTCATGTCTTGTTTTGTCTTGTCTTGTCTTGTCGTGTGTTGTGTTGTTTTGTCTTGTCTTGTTGTGTATTGTCATGTCTTATATTGTCTTGTCTTGTCTTGTCATGTCATGTCGTATGTTGTGTTGTTTTGTCTTGTGCTGCTTTGTCCTGTCATGTCATGTCATGTCATGTCGTGTGTTGTGTTGTTTTGCCTTGTCTTGTCTTCTCCTTGTCTTGTCATGTCTTGTCGTGTCTTGTCTTGTCTTGTCTTGTCTTGTCTTGTCTTGTCTTGTCTTGTCTTGTCTTGTCTTGTCTTGTCTTGTCTTGTCTTGTCTTGTCTTGTCTTGTCTTGTCTTGTCTTGTCTTGTCTTGTCTTGTCTTGTCTTGTCTTGTCTTGTCTTGTCTTGTCTTGTCTTGTCTTGTCTTGTCTTGTCTTGTCTTGTCTTTTCTTGTCTTGTCTTGTCTTGTCTTGTCTTGTCTTGTCTTGTCTTGTCTTGTCTTGTCTTGTCTTGTCTTGTCTTGTCTTGTCTTGTCTTGTCTTGTCTTGTCTTGTCTTGTCTTGTCTTGTCTTGTCTTGTCTTGTCTTGTCTTGTCTTGTCTTGTCTTGTCTTGTCTTGTCTTGTCTTGTCTTGTCTTGTCTTGTCTTGTCTTGTCTTGTCTTGTCTTGTCTTGTCTTGTCTTGTCTTGTCTTGTCTTGTCTTGTCTTGTCTTGTCTTGTCTTGTCTTGTCTTGTCTTGTCTTGTCTTGTCTTGTCTTGTCTTGTCTTGTCTTGTCTTGTCTTGTCTTGTCTTGTCTTGTCTTGTCTTGTCTTGTCTTGTCTTGTCTTGTCTTGTCTTGTCTTGTCTTGTCTTGTCTTGTCTTGTCTTGTCTTGTCTTGTCTTGTCTTGTCTTGTCTTGTCTTGTCTTGTCTTGTCTTGTCTTGTCTTGTCTTGTCTTGTCTTGTCTTGTCTTGTCTTGTCTTGTCTTGTCTTGTCTTGTCTTGTCTTGTCTTGTCTTGTCTTATTTTGTCTTGTCTTGTCTTGTCTTGTCTTGTCTTTTCTTGTCATGTTTTGTCATGTAATGTCATGTCATGTCGTGTGTTGTGTTGTTTTGTCTTGTCATGTCTTATATTGTCTTGTCTTGTCTTGTCTTGTGATGTCATGTCGTGTGTTGTGTTGTTTTGTATTGTATTGCCTTGTCTTGTCTTGTCTTGTTTTGTCTTGTCTTGTCATGTCATGTCATGTCATACGTGTGTTGTGTTGTTTTGTCTTGTCTTATTTTGTCTTGTCATGTCATGTCGTGTCTTGTGTTGCTTTGTCTTGTCTTGTCTTGTCTTGTCTTGTCTTGTCTTGTCTTGTCTTGTCTTGTCTTGTCTTGTCTTGTCTTTTCTTGTCTTGTTTTGTCTTGTCATGTCATGTCTTGTTTTGTCTTGTCTTGTCTTGTCGTGTGTTGTGTTGTTTTGTCTTGTCTTGTTGTGTATTGTCATGTCTTATATTGTCTTGTCTTGTCTTGTCATGTCATGTCGTATGTTGTGTTGTTTTGTCTTGTGCTGCTTTGTCCTGTCTTGTCTTGTCATGTCATGTTGTGTTGTTTTGTCTTGTGCTGCTTTGTTCTGTCTTGTCTTGTCTTGTCATATCGTGTGTTGTGTTGTTTTGTTTTGTCTTGTTTTGTCTTGTCTTTTCTTGTCTTGTCATGTCATGCCATGTCATACGTGTGTTGTGTTGTTTTGTCTTGTCTTATTTTGTCTTGTCATGTCTTATCTTGTGTTGTTTTGTATTGTATTGCCTTGTCTTGTCTTGTCTTGTTTTGTCTTGTCTTGTCATGTCATGTCATACGTGTGTTGTGTTGTTTTGTCTTGTCTTATTTTGTCTTGTCATGTCATGTCGTGTCTTGTGTTGCTTTGTCTTGTCTTGTCTTGTCTTGTCTTGTCTTGTCTTTTCTTGTCTTGTTTTGTCTTGTCATGTCATGTCTTGTCTTGTCTTGTCTTGTCTTGCCGTGTGTTGTGCTGTTTTGTCTTGTCTTGTTGTGTATTGTCATGTCTTATATTGTCTTGTCTTGTCTTGTCATGTCATGTCGTATGTTGTGTTGTTTTGTCTTGTGCTGCTTTGTCCTGTCTTGTCTTGTCATGTCATGTTGTGTTGTTTTGTCTTGTGCTGCTTTGTCCTGTCTTGTCTTGCCTTGTCATATCGTGTGTTGTGTTGTTTTGTCTTGTCTTGTTTTGTCTTGTCTTGTCTTGTCTTTTCATGTCATGCCATGTCATAGGTGTGTTGTGTTGTTTTGTCTTGTCTTATTTTGTCTTGTCATGTCTTATCTTGTCTTGTCCTGTCTTGTCTTCTATTGTCTTGTCTTTTCTTGTCTTGTCTCGTCTTGTCTTGTCTTGTCGTGTCTTGTCTTGTCTTGTCTTGTCTTGTCCTGTCCTGTCTTGTCTTGTCTTGGCATGTCATGCCATGTCATGTCGTGTGTTGTGTTGTCTTGTCTTGTTTTGTCATGTCTTATCTTGTCTTGTCATGTCATGTCTTGTCTTGTCTTGTCTTGTCTTGTCTTGTCTTGTCTTGTCTTGTCTTGTCATGTCTTGTCTTGTCTTGTCTTGTCTTGTCTTGTCTTGTCTTGTCTTGTCTTGTCTTGTCTTGTCTTGTCTTGTCTTGTCTTGTCTTGTCTTGTCTTGTCTTGTCTTGTCTTGTCTTGTCTTGTCTTGTCTTGTCTTGTCTTGTCTTGTCTTGTCTTGTCTTGTCTTGTCTTGTCTTGTCTTGTCTTGTCTTGTCTTGTCTTGTCTTGTCTTGTCTTGTCTTGTCTTGTCTTGTCATGTCATGTCGTATGTTGTGTTGTTTTGTCTTGTGTTGCTTTGTCTTGTCTTGTCTTGTCATGTCGTGTGTTGTGTTGTTTTGTCTTGTCTTGTTGTGTATTGTCATGTCTTATATTGTCTTGTCTTGTCATGTCATGTCATGTCGTGTGTTGTGTTGTCTTGTCTTGTTTTGTCTTGTCTTGTCATGTCATGTCTTGTCTTGTCTTGTTTTGTCATGTCTTATCTTGTCTTGTCATGTCATGTCTTGTCTTGTCTTGTCTTGTCTTGTCTTGTCTTGTCTTGTCTTGTCTTGTCATGTCTTGTCTTGTCTTGTCTTGTCTTGTCTTGTCTTGTCTTGTCTTGTCTTGTCTTGTCTTGTCTTGTCTTGTCTTGTCTTGTCTTGTCTTGTCTTGTCTTGTCTTGTCTTGTCTTGTCTTGTCTTGTCTTGTCTTGTCTTGTCTTGTCTTGTCTTGTCTTGTCTTGTCTTGTCTTGTCTTGTCTTGTCTTGTCTTGTCTTGTCTTGTCTTGTCATGTCATGTCGTATGTTGTGTTGTTTTGTCTTGTGTTGCTTTGTCTTGTCTTGTCTTGTCATGTCGTGTGTTGTGTTGTTTTGTCTTGTCTTGTTGTGTATTGTCATGTCTTATATTGTCTTGTCTTGTCATGTCATGTCATGTCGTGTGTTGTGTTGTCTTGTCTTGTTTTGTCTTGTCTTGTCATGTCATGTCTTGTCTTGTCTTGTTTTGTCTTGTCTTGTCTTGTCTTGTCTTGTCTTGTCTTGTCTTGTCTTGTCTTGTCTTATCTTGTCTTGTCTTGTCTTGTCTTGTCTTGTCTTGTCTTGTCTTGCCTTATCTTGCCTTGTCCTGTCCTGTCCTGTCTTGTCTTGTCCTGTCCTGTCCTGTCTTGTCTTGTCATGTCATGTCATGTCATGTCGTGTGTTGTGTTGTGTTGTCTTGTCTTGTCATGTCATGTCTTGTCTTGTCTTGTCTTGTCTTGTTTTGTCTTGTCATGTCTTGTCTTGTCTTGTCTTGTCATGTCTTGTCTTGTTTTGTCTTGTCATGTCATGTCTTGTCTTGTCTTGTCTTGTCTTGTCTTGTCATGTGTTGTGTTGTTTTGTCTTGTCTTGTTGTGTATTGTCATGTCTTATATTGTCTTGTCTTGTCTTGTCATGTCATGTCGTGTGTTGTGTTGTGTTGTCTTGTCTTATATTGTCTTGTCTTGTCTTGTCTTGTCATGTCATGTCATGTCATGTCGTGTGTTGTGTTGTTTTGCCTTGTCTTGTCTTCTCCTTGTCTTGTCATGTCTTGTCTTGTCATGTCATGTCTTGTCTTGTCTTGTCTTGTCTTGTCTTGTCATGTGTTGTGTTGTTTTGTCTTGTCTTGTTGTGTATTGTCATGTCTTATATTGTCTTGTCTTGTCTTGTCATGTCATGTCATGTCGTGTGTTGTGTTGTGTTGTCTTGTCTTATATTGTCTTGTCTTGTCTTGTCATGTCATGTCATGTCATGTCGTGTGTTGTGTTGTTTTGCCTTGTCTTGTCTTCTCCTTGTCTTGTCATGTCTTGTCGTGTCTTGTCTTGTCTTGTCTTGTCTTGTCTTGTCTTGTCTTGTCTTGTCTTGTCTTGTCTTGTCTTGTCTTGTCTTGTCTTGTCTTGTCTTGTCTTGTCTTGTCTTGTCTTGTCTTGTCTTGTCTTGTCTTGTCTTGTCTTGTCTTGTCTTGTCTTGTCTTGTCTTGTCTTTTCTTGTCTTGTCTTGTCTTGTCTTGTCTTGTCTTGTCTTGTCTTGTCTTGTCTTGTCTTGTCTTGTCTTGTCTTGTCTTGTCTTGTCTTGTCTTGTCTTGTCTTGTCTTGTCTTGTCTTGTCTTGTCTTGTCTTGTCTTGTCTTGTCTTGTCTTGTCTTGTCTTGTCTTGTCTTGTCTTGTCTTGTCTTGTCTTGTCTTGTCTTGTCTTGTCTTGTCTTGTCTTGTCTTGTCTTGTCTTGTCTTGTCTTGTCTTGTCTTGTCTTGTCTTGTCTTGTCTTGTCTTGTCTTGTCTTGTCTTGTCTTGTCTTGTCTTGTCTTGTCTTGTCTTGTCTTGTCTTGTCATGTCTTGTCTTGTCTTGTCTTGTCTTGTCTTGTCTTGTCTTGTCTTGTCTTGTCTTGTCTTGTCTTGTCTTGTCTTGTCTTGTCTTGTCTTGTCTTGTCTTGTCTTGTCTTGTCTTGTCTTGTCTTGTCTTGTCTTGTCTTGTCTTGTCTTGTCTTGTCTTGTCTTGTCTTGTCTTATTTTCTCTTATTTTCTCTTGTCTTGTCTTGTCTTGTCTTGTCTTGTCTTGTCATGTTTTGTCATGTAATGTCATGTCGTGTGTTGTGTTGTTTTGTCTTGTCGTGTCTTCTCCTTGTCTTGTCTTGTCATGTCGTGTGTTGTGTTGTTTTGTCTTGTCATGTCTTATATCGTCTTGACTTGTCTTGTCTTGTGATGTCATGTCGTGTGTTGTTTTGTCTTGTATTGTCTTGTCTTGTCTTGTCTTGTTTTGTCTTGTCTAGTCTTGTCTTGTCTTGTCTTGTCTTGTCATGTCATGTCATGTCATGTCATACGTGTGTTGTGTTGTTTTGTCTTGTCTTATTTTGTCTTGTCATGTCATGTCGTGTCTTGTGTTGCTTTGTCTTGTCTTGTCTTGTCTTGTCTTGTCTTGTCTTGTCTTGTCTTGTCTTGTCTTGTCTTGTCATGTCATGTCTTGTCTTGTCGCGTCTTGTCTTGTCGTGTGTTGTGTTGTTTTGTCTTGTCTTGTTGTGTATTGTCATGTCTTATATTGTCTTGTCTTGTCTTGTCATGTCATGTCATGTCGTGTGTTGTGTTGTGTTGTCTTGTCTTATATTGTCTTGTCTTGTCTTGTCATGTCATGTCGTATGTTGTGTTGTTTTGTCTTGTGCTGCTTTGTCCTGTCTTGTCTTGTCTTGTCTTGTCATGTCGTGTGTTGTTTTGTCTTGTCTTGTCGTGTATTGTCGTGTCTTATATTGTCTTGTCTTGTCTTGTCATGTCATGTCATGTCGTGTGTTGTGTTGTGTTGTCTTGTCTTATATTGTCTTGTCTTGTCTTGTCATGTCATGTCATGTCATGTCGTGTCATGTCGTGTGTTGTGTTGTTTTGTCTTGTCTTGTCTTCTCCTTGTCTTGTCTAGTCTTGTCTTGTCTTGTCTTGTCTTGTCTTGTCTTGCTTTGTCTTGTCTTGTCATGTCATGTGTTGCGTTGTGTTGTTTTGTCTTGTCTTGTCATGTCATGTCATGTCGTGTCTTGTCTTGTGTTGCTTTGTCTTGTCTTGTCATGTCGTGTGTTGTGTTGTTTTGTCTTGTCTTGTTGTGTATTGTCATGTCTTATATTGTCTTGTCTTGTCTTGTCATGTCATGTCATGTCATGTCGTGTGTTGTGTTGTTTAGTGTTGTTATTTCTTGTCATGTCTTGTCTTGTCTTGTCTTGTCTTGTCTTGTCTTGTCTTGTCTTGTCTTGTCTTGTCTTGTCTTGTCTTGTCTTGTCTTGTCTTGTCTTGTCTTGTCTTGTCTTGTCTTGTCTTGTCTTGTCTTGTCTTGTCTTGCCTTGTCTTGTCTTGTCTTGTCTTGTCTTGTCTTATTTTGTCTTGTCTTGTCTTGTCTTGTCTTGTCTTGTCTTGTCTTGTCTTGTCTTGTCTTGTCTTGTCTTGTCTTGTCTTGTCTTATCTTGTCTTGTCTTGTCTTGTCTTATTTTGTCTTGTCTTGTCTTGTCTTATTTTGTCTTGTCTTGTCTTGTCTTGTCTTGTCATGTTTTGTCATGTAATGTCATGTCGTGTGTTGTGTTGTTTTGTCTTGTCGTGTCTTCTCCTTGTCTTGTCTTGTCATGTCGTGTGTTGTGTTGTTTTGTCTTGTCATGTCTTATATTGTCTTGTCTTGTCTTGTCTTGTGATGTCATGTCGTGTGTTGTGTTGTTTTGTCTTGTTTTGTCTTGTCTAGTCTTGTCTTGTCTTGTCATGTCATGTCATGTCATACGTGTGTTGTGTTGTTTTGTCTTGTCTTATTTTGTCTTGTCATGTCTTATCTTGTCTCGTCTTGTCTTGTCTTGTATTGTCTTGTCTTTTCTTGTCTTGTCTTGTCTTGTCTTGTCGTGTCTTGTCTTGTCTTGTCTTGTCTTATCTTGTCCTGTCCTGTCCTGTCATGTCGTGTGTTGTGTTGTTTTGTCTTGTCTTGTTGTGTATTGTCATGTCTTATATTGTCTTGTCTTGTCATGTCATGTCATGTCATGTCGTGTGTTGTGTTGTTTAGTGTTGTTTTTTTCTTGTCATGTCTTGTCTTGTCTTGTCTTGTCTTGTCTTGTCTTGTCTTGTCTTGTCTTGTCTTGTCTTGTCTTGTCTTGTCATGTCTTATATTGTCTTGTCTTGTGTTGTGATGTCATGTCGTGTGTTGTGTTGTTTTGTCTTGTCTTGTCTTGTCTTGTCTTGTCTTGTCTTGTCCTGTCCTGTCGTGTGTTGTGTTGTTTTGTCTTGTCTTGTCATGTCATGTCATGTCGTGTCTTGTGTTGCTTTGTCTTGTCTTGTCTTGTCTTGTCTTGTTTTGTCTTGTCTAGTCTTGTCTTGTCTTGTCATGCCATGTCATGTCATACGTGTGTTGTGTTGTTTTGTCTTGTCTTGTTGTGTATTGTCATGTCTTATATTGTCTTGTCTTGTCTTGTCTTGTGATGTCATGTCGTGTGTTGTGTTGTTTTGTCTTGTATTGTCTTGTCTTGTCTTGTTTTGTCTTGTCTAGTCTTGAATTGTCTTGTCATGCCATGTCATGTCATACGTGTGTTGTGTTGTTTTGTCTTGTCTTATTTTGTCTTGTCATGTCTTTTCTTGTCTCGTCTTGTCTTGTCTTGTATTGTCTTGTCTTTTCTTGTCTTGTCTTGTCTTGTCTTGTCGTGTCTTGTCTTGTCTTGTCTTGTCTTGTCTTGTCTTGTCTTGTCTTGTCTTGTCTTGTCTTGTCTTGTCTTGTCTTGTCTTGTCTTGTCTTGTCTTGTCTTGTCTTGTCTTGTCTTGTCTTGTCTTGTCTTGTCTTGTCTTGTCATGTCTTATATTGTCTTGTCTTGTGTTGTGATGTCATGTCGTGTGTTGTGTTGTTTTGTCTTGTCTTGTCTTGTCTTGTCTTGTCTTGTCCTGTCCTGTCGTGTGTTGTGTTGTTTTGTCTTGTCTTGTCTTGTCATGTCATGTCATGTCGTGTCTTGTGTTGCTTTGTCTTGTCTTGTCTTGTCTTGTCTTGTCTTGTCATGTCTTGTCTTGTCTTGTCTTGTCTTGTCTTGTCTTGTCTTGTCTTGTCTTGTCTTGTTTTGTCTTGTCTTGTCTTGTCTTGTCTTGTCATGTCATGGCATGTCATACGTGTGTTGTGTGGTTTTGTCTTGTCTTATTTTGTCTTGTCATGTCTTATCTTGTCTTGTCTTGTCTTGTCTTCTATTGTCTTGTCTTTTCTTTTCTTGTCTTGTCTTGTCGTGTCTTGTCTTGTCTTGTTATGTCGTGTGTTGTGTTGTTTTGTCTTGTCTTGTTGTGTATTGTCATGTCTTATATTGTCTTGTCTTGTCTTGTCATGTCATGTCATGTCGTGTGTTGTGTTGTTTTGTCTTGTTTTGTCTTGTCATGTCATGTCATGTCTTGTCTTGTCTTGTCTTGTCTTGTTTTGTCTTGTCATGTCTTGTCTTGTCTTGTCTTGTGTTGTCTTGTCTTGTCTTGTCTTGTCTTGTCTTGTCTTGTGATGTCATGTCGTGTGTTGTGTTGTTTTGTCTTGTCTTGTTTTGTCTTGTCCTGTCTTGTCATGTCATGTCATGTGCTGTGTTGTCTTGTCTTGTCTTGTCTTGCCTTATCTTGCCTTGTCTTGTCTTGTCTTGTCTTGTCTTGTCTTGTCTTGTCTTGTCTTGTCTTGTCTTGTCATGTCTTGTCTTGTCATGTCTTGTCATGTCTTGTCTTGTCTTGTCTTGTCCTGTCCTGTCGTGTGTTGTGTTGTTTTGTCTTGTCTTGTCATGTCATGTCATGTCGTGTCTTGGGTTGCTTTGTCTTGTCTTGTCTTGTCTTGTCATGTCGTGTGTTGTGTTGTTTTGTCTTGTCTTGTCTTGTCATGTCATGTCATGTCTTGTCTTGTCTTGTCTTGTCTTGTCTTGTCTTGTCTTGTCTTGTCTTGTCTTGTCTTGTCTTGTCTTGTCTTGTCTTGTCTTGTCATGTCTTGTCTTGTCTTGTCTTGTCTTGTCTTGTCTTGTTTTGTCTTGTCTTGTCTTGTCTTGTCTTGTCATGTCATGCCATGTCATACGTGTGTTGTGTTGTTTTGTCTTGTCTTATTTTGTCTTGTCATGTCATGTCTTGTCTTGTCTTGTCTTGTCTTGTCTTGTCTTGTCTTGTCTTGTCTTGTCTTGTCTTGTCATGTCATGCCATGTCATACGTGTGTTGTGTTGTTTTGTCTTGTCTTATTTTGTCTTGTCATGTCTTATCTTGTCTTGTCTTGTCTTGTCTTGTCTTGTCATGTCATGCCATGTCATACGTGTGTTGTGTTGTTTTGTCTTGTCTTATTTTGTCTTGTCTTGTCTTGTCTTGTCTTGTCTTGTCTTGTCTTGTCTTGTCTTGTCTTGTATTGTCTTGTCTTGTTTTGTCTTGTCATGTCATGTCTTGTCTTGTCTTGTCTTGCCTTGTCTTGTCTTGTCTCGTCTTGTCTTGTCTTGTCTTGTCTTGTCTTGTCTTGTCTTGTCTTGTCTTGTATTGTCTTGTCTTGTCTTACCTTGTCTTGTCTTGTCTTGTCTTGTCTTTTCTTGTCTTGTCTTGTCTTGTCTTGTCTTGTCTTGTCTTGTCTTGTCTTGTCTTGTCTTGTCTTGTCTTGTCTTGTCTTGTCTTGTCTTGTCTTGTCTTGTCTTGTCTTGTCTTGTCTTGTCTTGTCTTGTCTTGTCTTGTCTTGTCTTGTCTTGTCTTGTCTTGTCTTGTCTTGTCTTGTCTTGTCTTGTCTTGTCTTGTCTTGTCTTGTCTTGTCTTGTCTTGTCTTGTCTTGTCTTGTCTAGTCTTGTCTTGTCTTGTCTTGTCCTGTCTTGTCTTGTCTTGTCTTGTCTAGTCTTGTTTTGTCTTATCTTGTCTTGTCTTGTCTTGTCTTGTCTTGTCTTGTGATGTCATGTCGTGTGTTGTGTTGATTTGTCTTGTCTTGTCTTGTCTTGTCTTGTCTTGTTTTGTCATGTCTTGTCTTGTCTTGTCTTGTCTTGTCTTGTCTTGTCTTGTCTTGTCTTGTCTTGTCTTGTCTTGTCTTGTCTTGTCTTGTCTTGTCATGTCTTGTCTTGTCTTGTCTTGTCTTGTCTTGTCTTGTTTTGTCTTGTCTTGTCTTGTCTTGTCTTGTCATGTCATGCCATGTCATACGTGTGTTGTGTTGTTTTGTCTTGTCTTATTTTGTCTTGTCATGTCATGTCATGTCTTGTCTTGTCTTGTCTTGTCTTGTCTTGTCTTGTCTTGTCTTGTCTTGTCTTGTCTTGTCATGTCATGCCATGTCATACGTGTGTTGTGTTGTTTTGTCTTGTCTTATTTTGTCTTGTCATGTCTTATCTTGTCTTGTCTTGTCTTGTCTTGTCTTGTCATGTCATGCCATGTCATACGTGTGTTGTGTTGTTTTGTCTTGTCTTATTTTGTCTTGTCTTGTCTTGTCTTGTCTTGTCTTGTCTTGTCTTGTCTTGTCTTGTCTTGTCTTGTATTGTCTTGTCTTGTTTTGTCTTGTCATGTCATGTCTTGTCTTGTCTTGTCTTGCCTTGTCTTGTCTTGTCTCGTCTTGTCTTGTCTTGTCTTGTCTTGTCTTGTCTTGTCTTGTCTTGTCTTGTCTTGTCTTGTCTTGTCTTGTCTTACCTTGTCTTACCTTGTCTTGTCTTGTCTTTTCTTGTCTTGTCTTGTCTTGTCTTGTCTTGTCTTGTCTTGTCTTGTCTTGTCTTGTCTTGTCTTGTCTTGTCTTGTCTTGTCTTGTCTTGTCTTGTCTTGTCTTGTCTTGTCTTGTCTTGTCTTGTCTTGTCTTGTCTTGTCTTGTCTTGTCTTGTCTTGTCTTGTCTTGTCTTGTCTAGTCTTGTCTTGTCTTGTCTTGTCCTGTCTTGTCTTGTCTTGTCTTGTCTAGTCTTGTTTTGTCTTATCTTGTCTTGTCTTGTCTTGTCTTGTCTTGTCTTGTGATGTCATGTCGTGTGTTGTGTTGATTTGTCTTGTCTTGTCTTGTCTTGTCTTGTCTTGTCTTGTTTTGTCTTGTCTTGTCTTGTCTTGTCTTGTCTTGTCTTGTCTTGTCTTGTCTTGTCTTGTCTTGTCTTGTCTTGTCTTGTCTTGTCTTGTCTTGTCATGTCTTGTCTTGTCTTGTCTTGTCTTGTCTTGTCTTGTCTTGTCTTGTCTTGTCTTGTCTTGTCTTGTCTTGTCTTGTATTGTCTTGTCTTGTCTTGTCTTGTCTTGTCTTGTCTTGTCTTGTCTTGTCTTGTCTTGTCTTGTCTTGTCTTGTCTTGTCTTGTCTTGTCTTGTCTTGTCTTGTCTTGTCTTGTCTTGTCTTGTCTTGTCTTGTCTTGTCTTGTCTTGTCTTGTCTTGTCTTGTCTTGTCTTGTCTTGTCTTGTCTTGTCTTGTCTTGTCTTGTCTTGTCTTGTCTTGTCTTGTCTTGTCTTGTCTTGTCTTGTCTTGTCTTGTCTTGTCTTGTCTTGTCTTGTCTTGTCTTGTCTTGTCTTGTCTTGTCTTGTCTTGTCTTGTCTTGTCTTGTCTTGTCTTGTCTTGTCTTGTCTTGTCTTGTCTTGTCTTGTCTTGTCTTGTCTTGTCTTGTCTTGTCTTGTCTTGTCTTGTCTTGTCTTGTCTTGTCTTGTCTTGTCTTGTCTTGTCTTGTCTTGTCTTGTCTTGTCTTGTCTTGTCTTGTCTTGTCTTGTCTTGTCTTGTCTTGTCTTGTCTTGTCTTGTCTTGTCTTGTCTTGTCTTGTCTTGTCTTGTCTTGTGATGTCATGTCTTGTCTTGTCTTGTCTTGTCTTGTCTTGTCTTGTCTTGTCTTGTCTTGTCTTGTCTTGTCTTGTCTTGTCTTGTCTTGTCTTGTCTTGTCTTGTCTTGTCTTGTCTTGTCTTGTCTTGTCTTGTCTTGTCTTGTCTTGTCTTGTCTTGTCTTGTCTTGTCTTGTCTTGTCTTGTCTTGTCTTGTCTTGTCTTGTCTTGTCTTGTCTTGTCTTGTCTTGTCTTGTTTTGTCTTGTCTTGTCTTGTCTTGTCTTGTCATGTCATGCCATGTCATACGTGTGTTGTGTTGTTTTGTCTTGTCTTATTTTGTCTTGTCATGTCATGTCATGTCTTGTCTTGTCTTGTCTTGTCTTGTCTTGTCTTGTCTTGTCTTGTCTTGTCTTGTCATGTCATGCCATGTCATACGTGTGTTGTGTTGTTTTGTCTTGTCTTATTTTGTCTTGTCATGTCTTATCTTGTCTTGTCTTGTCTTGTCTTGTCTTGTCATGTCATGCCATGTCATACGTGTGTTGTGTTGTTTTGTCTTGTCTTATTTTGTCTTGTCTTGTCTTGTCTTGTCTTGTCTTGTCTTGTCTTGTCTTGTCTTGTCTTGTATTGTCTTGTCTTGTTTTGTCTTGTCATGTCATGTCTTGTCTTGTCTTGTCTTGCCTTGTCTTGTCTTGTCTCGTCTTGTCTTGTCTTGTCTTGTCTTGTCTTGTCTTGTCTTGTCTTGTCTTGTATTGTCTTGTCTTGTCTTACCTTGTCTTGTCTTGTCTTGTCTTGTCTTTTCTTGTCTTGTCTTGTCTTGTCTTGTCTTGTCTTGTCTTGTCTTGTCTTGTCTTGTCTTGTCTTGTCTTGTCTTGTCTTGTCTTGTCTTGTCTTGTCTTGTCTTGTCTTGTCTTGTCTTGTCTTGTCTTGTCTTGTCTTGTCTTGTCTTGTCTTGTCTTGTCTTGTCTTGTCTTGTCTTGTCTTGTCTAGTCTTGTCTTGTCTTGTCTTGTCCTGTCTTGTCTTGTCTTGTCTTGTCTTGTCTAGTCTTGTTTTGTCTTATCTTGTCTTGTCTTGTCTTGTCTTGTCTTGTCTTGTGATGTCATGTCGTGTGTTGTGTTGATTTGTCTTGTCTTGTCTTGTCTTGTCTTGTCTTGTCTTGTTTTGTCATGTCTTGTCTTGTCTTGTCTTGTCTTGTCTTGTCTTGTCTTGTCTTGTCTTGTCTTGTCTTGTCTTGTCTTGTCTTGTCTTGTCTTGTCTTGTCTTGTCATGTCTTGTCTTGTCTTGTCTTGTCTTGTCTTGTCTTGTTTTGTCTTGTCTTGTCTTGTCTTGTCTTGTCATGTCATGCCATGTCATACGTGTGTTGTGTTGTTTTGTCTTGTCTTATTTTGTCTTGTCATGTCATGTCATGTCTTGTCTTGTCTTGTCTTGTCTTGTCTTGTCTTGTCTTGCCTTGTCTTGTCTTGTCATGTCATGCCATGTCATACGTGTGTTGTGTTGTTTTGTCTTGTCTTATTTTGTCTTGTCATGTCTTATCTTGTCTTGTCTTGTCTTGTCTTGTCTTGTCATGTCATGCCATGTCATACGTGTGTTGTGTTGTTTTGTCTTGTCTTATTTTGTCTTGTCTTGTCTTGTCTTGTCTTGTCTTGTCTTGTCTTGTCTTGTCTTGTCTTGTCTTCTATTGTCTTGTCTTGTTTTGTCTTGTCATGTCATGTCTTGTCTTGTCTTGTCTTGCCTTGTCTTGTCTTGTCTCGTCTTGTCTTGTCTTGTCTTGTCTTGTCTTGTCTTGTCTTGTCTTGTCTTGTCTTGTCTTGTCTTGTCTTACCTTGTCTTACCTTGTCTTGTCTTGTCTTTTCTTGTCTTGTCTTGTCTTGTCTTGTCTTGTCTTGTCTTGTCTTGTCTTGTCTTGTCTTGTCTTGTCTTGTCTTGTCTTGTCTTGTCTTGTCTTGTCTTGTCTTGTCTTGTCTTGTCTTGTCTTGTCTTGTCTTGTCTTGTCTTGTCTTGTCTTGTCTTGTCTTGTCTTGTCTTGTCTTGTCTTGTCTTGTCTAGTCTTGTCTTGTCTTGTCTTGTCCTGTCTTGTCTTGTCTTGTCTTGTCTAGTCTTGTTTTGTCTTATCTTGTCTTGTCTTGTCTTGTCTTGTCTTGTCTTGTGATGTCATGTCGTGTGTTGTGTTGATTTGTCTTGTCTTGTCTTGTCTTGTCTTGTCTTGTCTTGTCTTGTCATGTCTTGTCTTGTCTTGTCTTGTCTTGTCTTGTCTTGTCTTGTCTTGTCTTGTCTTGTCTTGTCTTGTCTTGTATTGTCTTGTCTTGTCTTGTCTTGTCTTGTCTTGTCTTGTCTTGTCTTGTCTTGTCTTGTCTTGTCTTGTCTTGTCTTACCTTGTCTTACCTTGTCTTGTCTTGTCTTTTCTTGTCTTGTCTTGTCTTGTCTTGTCTTGTCATGTCTTGTCTTGTCTTGTCTTGTCTTGTCTTGTCTTGTCTTGTCTTGTCTTGTCTTGTCTTGTCTTGTCTTGTCTTGTCTTGTCTTGTCATGTCTTGTCTTGTCTTGTCTTGTCTTGTCTTGTCTTGTCTTGTCTTGTCTTGTGATGTCATGTCATGTCTTGTCTTGTCTTGCCTTGTCTTGTCTTGTCTTGTCTTGTCTTGTCTTGTCTTGTCTTGTCTAGTCTTGTTTTGTCTTATCTTGTCTTGTCTTGTCTTGTCTTGTCTTGTCTTGTCTTGTCTTGTCTAGTCTTGTTTTGTCTTATCTTGTCTTGTCTTGTCTTGTCTTGTCTTGTCTTGTCTTGTCTTGTCTTGTCTTCTCCTTGTCTTGTCTTGTCATGTCGTGTGTTGTGTTGTTTTGTCTTGTCTTGTCTTATATTGTCTTCTCTTGTCTTGTGATGTCATGTCGTGTGTTGTGTTGTTTTGTCTTGTTTTGTCTTGTCCTGTCTTGTCTTGTCATGTCATGTCATGTGTTGTGTTGTGTTGTTTTGTCTTGTCTTGTCTTGTCTTGTCTTGTCTTGTCTTGTCTTGTCTTGCCTTATCTTGCCTTGTCTTGTCTTGTCTTGTCATGTCTTGTCTTGTCTTGTTTTGTCTTGTCTTGTCATGTCTTGTCTTGTCTTGTTTTGTCTTGTCTTGTCTTATATTGTCTTCTCTTGTCTTGTGATGTCATGTCGTGTGTTGTGTTGTTTTGTCTTGTTTTGTCTTGTCCTGTCTTGTCTTGTGATGTCATGTCATGTCTTGTCTTGTCTTGTCTTGCCTTGTCTTGTCTTGTCTTGTCTTGTCTTGTCTTGTCTTGTCTTGTCTTGTCTTGTCTTGTCTTGTCTTGTCTTGTCTTGTCTTGTCTTGTCTTGTCTTGTCTTGTCTTGTCTTGTCTTGTCTTGTCTTGTCTTGTCTTGTCTTGTCTTGTCTTGTCTTGTCTTGTCTTGTCTTGTCTTGTCTTGTCTTGCCTTATCTTGCCTTGTCTTGTCTTGTCTTGTCATGTCTTGTCTTGTCTTGTCTTGTCTTGTCTTGCCTTATCTTGCCTTGTCTTGTCTGGTCTTGTCTTGTCTTGTCTTGTCTTGTCTTGTCATGTCTTGTCTTGTCTTGTTATGTCGTGTGTTGTGTTGTTTTGTCTTGTCTTGTTGTGTATTGTCATGTCTTATATTGTCTTGTCTTGTCTTGTCATGTCATGTCATGTCGTGTGTTGTGTTGTTTTGTCTTGTTTTGTCTTGTCATGTCATGTCATGTCTTGTCTTGTCTTGTCTTGTCTTGTTTTCTCTTGTCATGTCTTGTCTTGTCTTGTCTTGTGTTGTCTTGTCTTGTCTTGTCTTGTCTTGTCTTGTCTTGTGATGTCATGTCGTGTGTTGTGTTGTTTTGTCTTGTCTTGTTTTGTCTTGTCCTGTCTTGTCATGTCATGTCATGTGTTGTGTTGTGTTGTGTTGTTTTGTCTTGTCTTGTCTTGTCTTGTCTTGTCTTGTCTTGTCTTGTCTTGTCTTGTCTTGTCTTGTCTTGTCTTGTCTTGTCTTGTCTTGTCTTGTCTTGTCTTGTCTTGCCTTATCTTGCCTTGTCTTGTCTTGTCTTGTCTTGTCTTGTCTTGTCTTGTCATGTCTTGTCTTGTCATGTCTTTTCATGTCTTGTCTTGTCTTGTCTTGTCCTGTCCTGTCGTGTGTTGTGTTGTTTTGTCTTGTCTTGTCATGTCATGTCATGTCGTGTCTTGGGTTGCTTTGTCTTGTCTTGTCTTGTCTTGTCTTGTCATGTCGTGTGTTGTGTTGTTTTGTCTTGTCTTGTTGTGTATTGTCATGTCTTGTCTTGTCTTGTCTTGTCTTGTCATGTCATGTCATGTCTTGTCTTGTCTTGTCTTGTCTTGTCTTGTCTTGTCTTGTCTTGTCTTGTCTTGTCTTGTCTTGTCTTGTCTTGTCTTGTCATGTCTTGTCTTGTCTTGTCTTGTCATGTCTTATATTGTCTTGTCTTGTGTTGTGATGTCATGTCGTGTGTTGTGTTGTTTTGTCTTGTATTGTCTTGTCTTGTCTTGTTTTGTCTTGTCTAGTCTTGTCTTGTCTTGTCATGCCATGTCATGTCATACGTGTGTTGTGTTGTTTTGTCTTGTCTTATTTTGTCTTGTCATGTCTTATCTTGTCTCGTCTTGTCTTGTCTTGTATTGTCTTGTCTTTTCTTGTCTTGTCTTGTCTTGTCTTGTCGTGTCTTGTCTTGTCTTGTCTTGTCTTGTCTTGTCTTGTCTTGTCTTGTCTTGTCTTGTCTTGTCTTGTCTTGTCTTGTCTTGTCTTGTCTTGTCTTGTCTTGTCTTGTCTTGTCTTGTCTTGTCTTGTCTTGTCTTGTCTTGTCTTGTCTTGTCTTGTCTTGTCTTGTCTTGTCTTGTCTTGTCTTGTCTTGTCTTGTCTTGTCTTGTCTTGTCTTGTCTTGTCATGTCTTATATTGTCTTGTCTTGTGTTGTGATGTCATGTCGTGTGTTGTGTTGTTTTGTCTTGTCTTGTCTTGTCTTGTCTTGTCTTGTCCTGTCCTGTCGTGTGTTGTGTTGTTTTGTCTTGTCTTGTCTTGTCATGTCATGTCATGTCGTGTCTTGTGTTGCTTTGTCTTGTCTTGTCTTGTCTTGTCTTGTCATGTCTTGTCTTGTCTTGTCTTGTCTTGTCTTGTCTTGTCTTGTCTTGTCTTGTTTTGTCTTGTCTTGTCTTGTCTTGTCTTGTCATGTCATGCCATGTCATACGTGTGTTGTGTGGTTTTGTCTTGTCTTATTTTGTCTTGTCATGTCTTATCTTGTCTTGTCTTGTCTTGTCTTCTATTGTCTTGTCTTTTCTTTTCTTGTCTTGTCTTGTCGTGTCTTGTCTTGTCTTGTTATGTCGTGTGTTGTGTTGTTTTGTCTTGTCTTGTTGTGTATTGACATGTCTTATATTGTCTGGTCTTGTCTTGTCATGCCATGTCATGTCATACGTGTGTTGTGTTGTTTTGTCTTGTCTTATTTTGTCTTGTCATGTCTTATCTTGTCTCGTCTTGTCTTGTCTTGTCTTGTCTTGTCTTGTCTTTTCTTGTCTTGTCTTGTCTTGTCTTGACTTGTTTGGTCTTGTCTTGTCTTGTTTTGTCTTGTCTTGTCTTGTCTTGTCTTGTCTTGTCTTGTCTTGTCTTGTCTTGTCTTGTCTTGTCTTGTCTTGTCTTGTCTTGTTTGGTCTTGTCTTGTCTTGCCTTGTCTTGTCTAGTCTTGTCTTGTCTGGTCTTGTCTTGTCTTGTCTTGACTTGTCTTGTCTTGTCTTGTCTTGTCTTGTCTTGTCTTGTCTTGTCTTGTCTTGTCTTGTCTTGTCTTGTCTTGTCTTGTCTTGTCTTGTCTTGTCTTGTATTGTCTTGTCTTGTCTTGTCTTGTCTTTTCTTTTCTTGTCTGGTCTTGTCTGGTCTTGTCTTGTCTTGTCTGGTCTTATCTTGTCTTGTCTTGTCCTGTCCTGTCTTGTCTTGTCTTTTCTTGTCTTGTCTTGTCTTGTCTTGTCTTGTCTTGTCTGGTCTTGTCTTGTCTTGTCTTGACTTGTCTTGTCTTGTCTTGTCTTGTCTTGTCTTGTCTTGTCTTGTCTTGTCTTGTCTTGTCTTGTCTTGTCTTGTCTTGTCTTGTCTTGTCTTGTCTTGTCTTGTCTTGCCTTGTCTTGTCTAGTCTTGTCTTGTCTTGTCTTGTCTTGTTTTGTCTTGTCTTGTCTTGTCTTGTCTGGTCTTGTCTTGTCTTGTCTTGTCTTGTCTTGTCTTGTCTTGTCTTGTCTTGTCTTGTCTTGTCTTGTCTTGTCTTGTCTTGTCTTGTCTTGTCTTGTCTTGTCTTGTCTTGTCTTGTCTTGTCTTGTCTTGTCTTGTCTTGTCTTGTCTTGTCTTGTCTTGTCTTGTCTTGTCTTGTTTTGTCTTGTCTTGTCTTGTTTTGTCTTGTCTTGTCTGGTCTTGTCTTGTCTTGTCTTGTCTTGTCTTGTCTTGTCTTGTCTTGTCTTGTCATGTCTTGTCTTGTCTTGTCTTGTCTTGTCTTGTCTTGTCTTGTCTTGTCTTGTCTTGTCTTGTCTTGTCTTGTCTTGTCTTGCCTTATCTTGCCTTGTCTTGTCTAGTCTTGTCTTGTCTTGTCTTGTCTTGTCTTGTCTTGTCTTGTCTTGTCTTGTCTTGTCTTGTCTTGTCTTGTCTTGTCTTGTCTTGTCTTGTCTTGTCTTGTCTTGTCTTGTCTTGTCTTGTCTTGTCTTGTCTTGTCTTGTCTTGCCTTGTCTTGTCTTGTCTTGTCTTGTCTTGTCTTGTCTTGTCTTGTCTTGTCTTGTCTTGTCTTGTCTTGTCTTGTCTTGTCTTGTCTTGTCTTGTCTTGTCTTGTCTTGTCTTGTCTTGTCTTGTCTTGTCTTGTCTTGTCTTGTCTTGTCTTGTCTTGTCTTGTCTTGTCTAGTCTTGTTTTGTCTTATCTTGTCTTGTCTTGTCTTGTCTTGTCTTGTCTTGTCTTGTCTTGTCTTGTCTTGTCTTGTCTTGTCTTGTCTTGTCTTGTCTTGTCTTGTCTTGTCTTGTCTTGTCTTGTCTTGTCTTGTCTTGTGATGTCATGTCGTGTGTTGTGTTCTTTTGTCTTGTCTTGTCTTGTCTTGTCTTGTCTTGTCTTGTCTTGTCTTGTCTTGTCTTGTCTTGTCTTGTCTTGTGATGTCATGTCGTGTGTTGTGTTCTTTTGTCTTGTCTTGTCTTGTCTTGTCTTGTCTTGTCTTGTCTTGTCTTGTCTTGTCTTGTCTTGTCTTGTCTTGTGATGTCATGTCATGTCTTGTCTTGTCTTGCCTTGTCTTGTCTTGTCTTGTCTTGTCTTGTCTTGTCTTGTCTTGTCTTGTCTTGTCTTGTCTTGTCTAGTCTTGTTTTGTCTTATCTTGTCTTGTCTTGTCTTGTCTTGTCTTGTCTTGTCTTGTCTTGTCTAGTCTTGTTTTGTCTTATCTTGTCTTGTCTTGTCTTGTCTTGTCTTGTCTTGTCTTGTCTTGTCTTGTCTTGTCTTGTCTTCTCCTTGTCTTGTCTTGTCATGTCGTGTGTTGTGTTGTTTTGTCTTGTCTTGTCTTATATTGTCTTCTCTTGTCTTGTGATGTCACGTCGTGTGTTGTGTTGTTTTGTCTTGTTTTGTCTTGTCCTGTCTTGTCTTCTCATGTCATGTCATGTGTTGTGTTGTGTTGTTTTGTCTTGTCTTGTCTTGTCTTGTCTTGCCTTATCTTGCCTTGTCTTGTCTTGTCTTGTCATGTCTTGTCTTGTCTTGTTTTGTCTTGTCTTGTCATGTCTTGTCTTGTCTTGTTTTGTCTTGTCTTGTCTTATATTGTCTTCTCTTGTCTTGTGATGTCATGTCGTGTGTTGTTTTGTCTTGTCCTGTCTTGTCTTGTGATGTCATGTCATGTCTTGTCTTGTCTTGTCTTGCCTTGTCTTGTCTTGTCTTGTCTTGTCTTGTCTTGTCTTGTCTTGTCTTGTCTTGTCTTGTCTTGTCTTGTCTTGTCTTGTCTTGTCTTGTCTTGTCTTGTCTTGTCTTGTCTTGTCTTGTCTTGTCTTGTCTTGTCTTGTCTTGTCTTGTCTTGTCTTGTCTTGTCTTGTCTTGTCTTGTCTTGTCTTGTCTTGTCTTGTCTTGTCTTGTCTTGCCTTATCTTGCCTTGTCTTGTCTTGTCATGTCTTGTCTTGTCTTGTCTTGTCTTGTCTTGTCTTGCCTTATCTTGCCTTGTCTTGTCTGGTCTTGTCTTGTCTTGTCTTGTCTTGTCTTGTCTTGTCATGTCTTGTCTTGTCTTGTTATGTCGTGTGTTGTGTTGTTTTGTCTTGTCTTGTTGTGTATTGTCATGTCTTATATTGTCTTGTCTTGTCTTGTCATGTCATGTCATGTCGTGTGTTGTGTTGTTTTGTCTTGTTTTGTCTTGTCATGTCATGTCATGTCTTGTCTTGTCTTGTCTTGTCTTGTTTTGTCTTGTCATGTCTTGTCTTGTCTTGTCTTGTGTTGTCTTGTCTTGTCTTGTCTTGTCTTGTCTTGTCTTGTGATGTCATGTCGTGTGTTGTGTTGTTTTGTCTTGTCTTGTTTTGTCTTGTCCTGTCTTGTCATGTCATGTCATGTGTTGTGTTGTGTTGTGTTGTTTTGTCTTGTCTTGTCTTGTCTTGTCTTGTCTTGTCTTGTCTTGTCTTGTCTTGTCTTGTCTTGTCTTGTCTTGTCTTGTCTTGTCTTGTCTTGTCTTGTCTTGCCTTATCTTGCCTTGTCTTGTCTTGTCTTGTCTTGTCTTGTCTTGTCTTGTCATGTCTTGTCTTGTCATGTCTTTTCATGTCTTGTCTTGTCTTGTCTTGTCCTGTCCTGTCGTGTGTTGTGTTGTTTTGTCTTGTCTTGTCATGTCATGTCATGTCGTGTCTTGGGTTGCTTTGTCTTGTCTTGTCTTGTCTTGTCTTGTCATGTCGTGTGTTGTGTTGTTTTGTCTTGTCTTGTTGTGTATTGTCATGTCTTGTCTTGTCTTGTCTTGTCTTGTCATGTCATGTCATGTCTTGTCTTGTCTTGTCTTGTCTTGTCTTGTCTTGTCTTGTCTTGTCTTGTCTTGTCTTGTCTTGTCTTGTCTTGTCTTGTCATGTCTTGTCTTGTCTTGTCTTGTCATGTCTTATATTGTCTTGTCTTGTGTTGTGATGTCATGTCGTGTGTTGTGTTGTTTTGTCTTGTATTGTCTTGTCTTGTCTTGTTTTGTCTTGTCTAGTCTTGTCTTGTCTTGTCATGCCATGTCATGTCATACGTGTGTTGTGTTGTTTTGTCTTGTCTTATTTTGTCTTGTCATGTCTTATCTTGTCTCGTCTTGTCTTGTCTTGTATTGTCTTGTCTTTTCTTGTCTTGTCTTGTCTTGTCTTGTCGTGTCTTGTCTTGTCTTGTCTTGTCTTGTCTTGTCTTGTCTTGTCTTGTCTTGTCTTGTCTTGTCTTGTCTTGTCTTGTCTTGTCTTGTCTTGTCTTGTCTTGTCTTGTCTTGTCTTGTCTTGTCTTGTCTTGTCTTGTCTTGTCTTGTCTTGTCTTGTCTTGTCTTGTCTTGTCTTGTCTTGTCTTGTCTTGTCTTGTCATGTCTTATATTGTCTTGTCTTGTGTTGTGATGTCATGTCGTGTGTTGTGTTGTTTTGTCTTGTCTTGTCTTGTCTTGTCCTGTCCTGTCGTGTGTTGTGTTGTTTTGTCTTGTCTTGTCTTGTCATGTCATGTCATGTCGTGTCTTGTGTTGCTTTGTCTTGTCTTGTCTTGTCTTGTCTTGTCTTGTCATGTCTTGTCTTGTCTTGTCTTGTCTTGTCTTGTCTTGTCTTGTCTTGTCTTGTCTTGTCTTGTTTTGTCTTGTCTTGTCTTGTCTTGTCTTGTCATGTCATGCCATGTCATACGTGTGTTGTGTGGTTTTGTCTTGTCTTATTTTGTCTTGTCATGTCTTATCTTGTCTTGTCTTGTCTTGTCTTCTATTGTCTTGTCTTTTCTTTTCTTGTCTTGTCTTGTCGTGTCTTGTCTTGTCTTGTTATGTCGTGTGTTGTGTTGTTTTGTCTTGTCTTGTTGTGTATTGACATGTCTTATATTGTCTGGTCTTGTCTTGTCATGCCATGTCATGTCATACGTGTGTTGTGTTGTTTTGTCTTGTCTTATTTTGTCTTGTCATGTCTTATCTTGTCTCGTCTTGTCTTGTCTTGTCTTGTCTTTTCTTGTCTTGTCTTGTCTTGTCTTGTCTTGTCTTGACTTGTTTGGTCTTGTCTTGTCTTGTTTTGTCTTGTCTTGTCTTGTCTTGTCTTGTCTTGTCTTGTCTTGTCTTGTCTTGTCTTGTCTTGTCTTGTCTTGTCTTGTCTTGTCTTGTCTTGTCTTGTCTTGTCTTGTCTTGTCTTGTCTTGTTTGGTCTTGTCTTGTCTTGCCTTGTCTTGTCTAGTCTTGTCTTGTCTGGTCTTGTCTTGTCTTGTCTTGACTTGTCTTGTCTTGTCTTGTCTTGTCTTTTCTTGTCTTGTCTTGTGTTGTCTTGTCTTGTCTTGTCTTGTCTTGTCTTGTCTTGTCTTGTCTTGTATTGTCTTGTCTTGTCTTGTCTTGTCTTTTCTTTTCTTGTCTGGTCTTGTCTGGTCTTGTCTTGTCTTGTCTGGTCTTATCTTGTCTTGTCTTGTCCTGTCCTGTCTTGTCTTGTCTTTTCTTGTCTTGTCTTGTCTTGTCTTGTCTTGTCTTGTCTGGTCTTGTCTTGTCTTGTCTTGACTTGTCTTGTCTTGTCTTGTCTTGTCTTGTCTTGTCTTGTCTTGTCTTGTCTTGTCTTGTCTTGTCTTGTCTTGTCTTGTCTTGTCTTGTCTTGTCTTGTCTTGTCTTGTCTTGTCTTGTCTTGCCTTGTCTTGTCTAGTCTTGTCTTGTCTTGTCTTGTCTTGTTTTGTCTTGTCTTGTCTTGTCTTGTCTGGTCTTGTCTTGTCTTGTCTTGTCTTGTCTTGTCTTGTCTTGTCTTGTCTTGTCTTGTCTTGTCTTGTCTTGTCTTGTCTTGTCTTGTCTTGTCTTGTCTTGTCTTGTCTTGTCTTGTCTTGTCTTGTCTTGTCTTGTCTTGTCTTGTCTTGTCTTGTCTTGTCTTGTCTTGTCTTGTTTTGTCTTGTCTTGTCTTGTCTTGTTTTGTCTTGTCTTGTCTGGTCTTGTCTTGTCTTGTCTTGTCTTGTCTTGTCTTGTCTTGTCTTGTCATGTCTTGTCTTGTCTTGTCTTGTCTTGTCTTGTCTTGTCTTGTCTTGTCTTGTCTTGTCTTGTCTTGTCTTGTCTTGTCTTGTCTTGTCTTGTCTTGCCTTATCTTGCCTTGTCTTGTCTAGTCTTGTCTTGTCTTGTCTTGTCTTGTCTTGTCTTGTCTTGTCTTGTCTTGTCTTGTCTTGTCTTGTCTTGTCTTGTCTTGTCTTGTCTTGTCTTGTCTTGTCTTGTCTTGTCTTGTCTTGTCTTGTCTTGTCTTGTCTTGTCTTGTCTTGTCTTGTCTTGCCTTGTCTTGTCTTGTCTTGTCTTGTCTTGTCTTGTCTTGTCTTGTCTTGTCTTGTCTTGTCTTGTCTTGTCTTGTCTTGTCTTGTCTTGTCTTGTCTTGTCTTGTCTTGTCTTGTCTTGTCTTGTACTGTCATGTCACGTCATGTGTTGTGTTGTTTTGTCTTGTCTTGTCTTGTTTGGTCTTGTCTTGTCTTGTTTTGTCTTGTCTTGTCTTGTCTTGTCTTGTCTTGTCTTGTCTTGTCTTGTCTTGTCTTGTCTTGTCTTGTTTTGTCTTGTCTTGTCTTGTCTTGTCATGTCTTGTCTTGTCTTGTCTTGTGTTGTCTTGTCTTGTCTTGTCTTGTCTTGTCTTGTCTTGTGATGTCATGTCGTGTGTTGTGTTGTTTTGTCTTGTCTTGTTTTGTCTTGTCCTGTCTTGTCATGTCATGTCATGTGCTGTGTTGTGTTGTGTTGTTTTGTCTTGTCTTGTCTTGTCTTGTCTTGTCTTGTCTTGTCTTGTCTTGTCTTGTCTTGTCTTGTCTTGTCTTGTCTTGTCTTGTCTTGTCTTGTCTTGCCTTATCTTGCCTTGTCTTGTCTTGTCTTGTCTTGTCTTGTCTTGTCTTGTCATGTCTTGTCTTGTCATGTCTTGTCATGTCTTGTCTTGTCTTGTCTTGTCCTGTCCTGTCGTGTGTTGTGTTGTTTTGTCTTGTCTTGTCATGTCATGTCATGTCGTGTCTTGGGTTGCTTTGTCTTGTCTTGTGTTGTCTTGTCTTGTCATGTCGTGTGTTGTGTTGTTTTGTCTTGTCTTGTCTTGTCATGTCATGTCATGTCTTGTCTTGTCTTGTCTTGTCTTGTCTTGTCTTGTCTTGTCTTGTCTTGTCTTGTCTTGTCTTGTCTTGTCTTGTCTTGTCTTGTCTTGTCATGTCTTGTCTTGTCTTGTCTTGTCTTGTCTTGTCTTGTTTTGTCTTGTCTTGTCTTGTCTTGTCTTGTCATGTCATGCCATGTCATACGTGTGTTGTGTTGTTTTGTCTTGTCTTATTTTGTCTTGTCATGTCATGTCATGTCTTGTCTTGTCTTGTCTTGTCTTGTCTTGTCTTGTCTTGTCTTGTCTTGTCTTGTCATGTCATGCCATGTCATACGTGTGTTGTGTTGTTTTGTCTTGTCTTATTTTGTCTTGTCATGTCTTATCTTGTCTTGTCTTGTCTTGTCTTGTCTTGTCATGTCATGCCATGTCATACGTGTGTTGTGTTGTTTTGTCTTGTCTTATTTTGTCTTGTCTTGTCTTGTCTTGTCTTGTCTTGTCTTGTCTTGTATTGTCTTGTCTTGTTTTGTCTTGTCATGTCATGTCTTGTCTTGTCTTGTCTTGCCTTGTCTTGTCTTGTCTCGTCTTGTCTTGTCTTGTCTTGTCTTGTCTTGTCTTGTCTTGTCTTGTCTTGTCTTGTCTTGTCTTGTCTTGTCTTACCTTGTCTTGTCTTGTCTTGTCTTGTCTTTTCTTGTCTTGTCTTGTCTTGTCTTGTCTTGTCTTGTCTTGTCTTGTCTTGTCTTGTCTTACCTTGTCTTGTCTTGTCTTGTCTTGTCTTTTCTTGTCTTGTCTTGTCTTGTCTTGTCTTGTCTTGTCTTGTCTTGTCTTGTCTTGTCTTGTCTTGTCTTGTCTTGTCTTGTCTTGTCTTGTCTTGTCTTGTCTTGTCTTGTCTTGTCTTGTCTTGTCTTGTCTTGTCTTGTCTTGTCTTGTCTTGTCTTGTCTTGTCTTGTCTTGTCTTGTCTTGTCTTGTCTTGTCTTGTCTAGTCTTGTCTTGTCTTGTCTTGTCCTGTCTTGTCTTGTCTTGTCTTGTCTAGTCTTGTTTTGTCTTATCTTGTCTTGTCTTGTCTTGTCTTGTCTTGTCTTGTGATGTCATGTCGTGTGTTGTGTTGATTTGTCTTGTCTTGTCTTGTCTTGTCTTGTCTTGTCTTGTTTTGTCTTGTCTTGTCTTGTCTTGTCTTGTCTTGTCTTGTCTTGTCTTGTCTTGTCTTGTCTTGTCTTGTCTTGTCATGTCTTGTCTTCTCTTGTCTTGTCTTGTCTTGTCTTGTCTTGTCTTGTCTTGTCTTGTATTGTCTTGTCTTGTCTTGTCTTGTCTTGTCTTGTCTTGTCTTGTCTTGTCTTGTCTTGTCTTGTCTTGTCTTGTCTTGTCTTGTCTTGTCTTGTCTTGTCTTGTCTTGTCTTGTCTTGTCTTGTCTTGTCTTGTCTTGTCTTGTCTTGTCTTGTCTTGTCTTGTCTTGTCTTGTCTTGTCTTGTCTTGTCTTGTCTTGTCTTGTCTTGTCTTGTCTTGTCTTGTCTTGTCTTGTCTTGTCTTGTCTTGTCTTGTCTTGTCTTGTCTTGTCTTGTCTTGTCTTGTCTTGTCTTGTCTTGTCTTGTCTTGTCTTGTCTTGTCTTGTCTTGTCTTGTCTTGTCTTGTCTTGTCTTGTCTTGTCTTGTCTTGTCTTGTCTTGTCTTGTCTTGTCTTGTCTTGTCTTGTCTTGTCTTGTCTTGTCTTGTCTAGTCTTGTTTTGTCTTATCTTGTCTTGTCTTGTCTTGTCTTGTCTTGTCTTGTCTTGTCTTGTCTTGTCTTGTCTTGTCTTGTCTTGTCTTGTCTTGTCTTGTCTTGTCTTGTGATGTCATGTCGTGTGTTGTGTTCTTTTGTCTTGTCTTGTCTTGTCTTGTCTTGTCTTGTCTTGTCTTGTCTAGTCTTGTTTTGTCTTATCTTGTCTTGTCTTGTCTTGTCTTGTCTTGTCTTGTCTTGTCTTGTCTAGTCTTGTTTTGTCTTATCTTGTCTTGTCTTGTCTTGTCTTGTCTTGTCTTGTCTTGTCTTGTCTTGTCTTGTCTTCTCCTTGTCTTGTCTTGTCATGTCGTGTGTTGTGTTGTTTTGTCTTGTCTTGTCTTATATTGTCTTCTCTTGTCTTGTGATGTCATGTCGTGTGTTGTGTTGTTTTGTCTTGTTTTGTCTTGTCCTGTCTTGTCTTGTCATGTCATGTCATGTGTTGTGTTGTGTTGTTTTGTCTTGTCTTGTCTTGTCTTGTCTTGTCTTGTCTTGTCTTGCCTTATCTTGCCTTGTCTTGTCTTGTCTTGTCATGTCTTGTCTTGTCTTGTTTTGTCTTGTCTTGTCATGTCTTGTCTTGTCTTGTTTTGTCTTGTCTTGTCTTATATTGTCTTCTCTTGTCTTGTGATGTCATGTCGTGTGTTGTGTTGTTTTGTCTTGTTTTGTCTTGTCCTGTCTTGTCTTGTGATGTCATGTCATGTCTTGTCTTGTCTTGTCTTGCCTTGTCTTGTCTTGTCTTGTCTTGTCTTGTCTTGTCTTGTCTTGTCTTGTCTTGTCTTGTCTTGTCTTGTCTTGTCTTGTCTTGTCTTGTCTTGTCTTGTCTTGTCTTGTCTTGTCTTGTCTTGTCTTGTCTTGTCTTGTCTTGTCTTGTCTTGCCTTATCTTGCCTTGTCTTGTCTTGTCATGTCTTGTCTTGTCTTGTCTTGTCTTGTCTTGTCTTGCCTTATCTTGCCTTGTCTTGTCTGGTCTTGTCTTGTCTTGTCTTGTCTTGTCTTGTCTTGTCATGTCTTGTCTTGCCTTGTTATGTCGTGTGTTGTGTTGTTTTGTCTTGTCTTGTTGTGTATTGTCATGTCTTATATTGTCTTGTCTTGTCTTGTCATGTCATGTCATGTCGTGTGTTGTGTTGTTTTGTCTTGTTTTGTCTTGTCATGTCATGTCATGTCTTGTCTTGTCTTGTCTTGTCTTGTTTTGTCTTGTCATGTCTTGTCTTGTCTTGTCTTGTGTTGTCTTGTCTTGTCTTGTCTTGTCTTGTCTTGTCTTGTGATGTCATGTCGTGTGTTGTGTTGTTTTGTCTTGTCTTGTTTTGTCTTGTCCTGTCTTGTCATGTCATGTCATGTGTTGTGTTGTGTTGTGTTGTTTTGTCTTGTCTTGTCTTGTCTTGTCTTGTCTTGTCTTGTCTTGTCTTGTCTTGTCTTGTCTTGTCTTGTCTTGTCTTGTCTTGTCTTGTCTTGCCTTATCTTGCCTTGTCTTGTCTTGTCTTGTCTTGTCTTGCCTTGTCTTGTCATGTCTTGTCTTGTCATGTCTTTTCATGTCTTGTCTTGTCTTGTCTTGTCCTGTCCTGTCGTGTGTTGTGTTGTTTTGTCTTGTCTTGTCATGTCATGTCATGTCGTGTCTTGGGTTGCTTTGTCTTGTCTTGTCTTGTCTTGTCTTGTCATGTCGTGTGTTGTGTTGTTTTGTCTTGTCTTGTTGTGTATTGTCATGTCTTGTCTTGTCTTGTCTTGTCTTGTCATGTCATGTCATGTCTTGTCTTGTCTTGTCTTGTCTTGTCTTGTCTTGTCTTGTCTTGTCTTGTCTTGTCTTGTCATGTCTTGTCTTGTCTTGTCTTGTCATGTCTTATATTGTCTTGTCTTGTGTTGTGATGTCATGTCGTGTGTTGTGTTGTTTTGTCTTGTATTGTCTTGTCTTGTCTTGTTTTGTCTTGTCTAGTCTTGTCTTGTCTTGTCATGCCATGTCATGTCATACGTGTGTTGTGTTGTTTTGTCTTGTCTTATTTTGTCTTGTCATGTCTTATCTTGTCTCGTCTTGTCTTGTCTTGTATTGTCTTGTCTTTTCTTGTCTTGTCTTGTCTTGTCTTGTCGTGTCTTGTCTTGTCTTGTCTTGTCTTGTCTTGTCTTGTCTTGTCTTGTCTTGTCTTGTCTTGTCTTGTCTTGTCTTGTCTTGTCTTGTCTTGTCTTGTCTTGTCTTGTCTTGTCTTGTCTTGTCTTGTCTTGTCTTGTCTTGTCTTGTCTTGTCTTGTCTTGTCTTGTCTTGTCTTGTCTTGTCTTGTCTTGTCTTGTCTTGTCTTGTCTTGTCTTGTCTTGTCTTGTCTTGTCATGTCTTATATTGTCTTGTCTTGTGTTGTGATGTCATGTCGTGTGTTGTGTTGTTTTGTCTTGTCTTGTCTTGTCTTGTCTTGTCTTGTCCTGTCCTGTCGTGTGTTGTGTTGTTTTGTCTTGTCTTGTCTTGTCATGTCATGTCATGTCGTGTCTTGTGTTGCTTTGTCTTGTCTTGTCTTGTCTTGTCTTGTCATGTCTTGTCTTGTCTTGTCTTGTCTTGTCTTGTCTTGTCTTGTCTTGTCTTGTTTTGTCTTGTCTTGTCTTGTCTTGTCTTGTCATGTCATGCCATGTCATACGTGTGTTGTGTGGTTTTGTCTTGTCTTATTTTGTCTTGTCATGTCTTATCTTGTCTTGTCTTGTCTTGTCTTCTATTGTCTTGTCTTTTCTTTTCTTGTCTTGTCTTGTCGTGTCTTGTCTTGTCTTGTTATGTCGTGTGTTGTGTTGTTTTGTCTTGTCTTGTTGTGTATTGACATGTCTTATATTGTCTGGTCTTGTCTTGTCATGCCATGTCATGTCATACGTGTGCTGTGTTGTTTTGTCTTGTCTTATTTTGTCTTGTCATGTCTTATCTTGTCTCGTCTTGTCTTGTCTTGTCTTGTCTTTTCTTGTCTTGTCTTGTCTTGTCTTGTCTTGACTTGTTTGGTCTTGTCTTGTCTTGTTTTGTCTTGTCTTGTCTTGTCTTGTCTTGTCTTGTCTTGTCTTGTCTTGTCTTGTCTTGTCTTGTCTTGTCTTGTCTTGTCTTGTCTTGTCTTGTTTGGTCTTGTCTTGTCTTGCCTTGTCTTGTCTAGTCTTGTCTTGTCTGGTCTTGTCTTGTCTTGTCTTGACTTGTCTTGTCTTGTCTTGTCTTGTCTTGTCTTGTCTTGTCTTGTCTTGTCTTGTCTTGTCTTGTCTTGTCTTGTCTTGTCTTGTATTGTCTTGTCTTGTCTTGTCTTGTCTTTTCTTTTCTTGTCTGGTCTTGTCTGGTCTTGTCTTGTCTTGTCTGGTCTTATCTTGTCTTGTCTTGCCCTGTCCTGTCTTGTCTTGTCTTTTCTTGTCTTGTCTTGTCTTGTCTTGTCTTGTCTTGTCTTGTCTTGTCTGGTCTTGTCTTGTCTTGTCTTGACTTGTCTTGTCTTGTCTTGTCTTGTCTTGTCTTGTCTTGTCTTGTCTTGTCTTGTCTTGTCTTGTCTAGTCTTGTCTTGTCTTGTCTTGTCTTGTTTTGTCTTGTCTTGTCTTGTCTTGTCTGGTCTTGTCTTGTCTTGTCTTGTCTTGTCTTGTCTTGTCTTGTCTTGTCTTGTCTTGTCTTGTCTTGTCTTGTCTTGTCTTGTCTTGTCTTGTCTTGTCTTGTCTTGTCTTGTCTTGTCTTGTCTTGTCTTGTCTTGTCTTGTCTTGTCTTGTCTTGTCTTGTCTTGTCTTGTCTTGTCTTGTCTTGTCTTGTCTTGTCTTGTCTTGTCTTGTCTTGTCTTGTTTTGTCTTGTCTTGTCTTGTCTTGTTTTGTCTTGTCTTGTCTGGTCTTGTCTTGTCTTGTCTTGTCTTGTCTTGTCTTGTCTTGTCTTGTCTTGTCATGTCTTGTCTTGTCTTGTCTTGTCTTGTCTTGTCTTGTCTTGTCTTGTCTTGTCTTGTCTTGTCTTGTCTTGTCTTGTCTTGTCTTGTCTTGTCTTGCCTTATCTTGCCTTGTCTTGTCTAGTCTTGTCTTGTCTTGTCTTGTCTTTTCTTGTCTTGTCTTGTCTTGTCTTGTCTTGTCTTGTCTTGTCTTGTCTTGTCTTGTCTTGTCTTGTCTTGTCTTGTCTTGTCTTGTCTTGTCTTGCCTTGTCTTGTCTTGTCTTGTCTTGTCTTGTCTTGTCTTGTCTTGTCTTGTCTTGTCTTGTCTTGTCTTGTCTTGTCTTGTCTTGTCTTGTCTTGTCTTGTCTTGTCTTGTCTTGTCTTGTCTTGTCTTGTCTTGTCTTGTACTGTCATGTCACGTCATGTGTTGTGTTGTTTTGTCTTGTCTTGTCTTGTTTGGTCTTGTCTTGTCTTGTTTTGTCTTGTCTTGTCTTGTCTTGTCTTGTCTTGTCTTGTCTTGTCTTGTCTTGTCTTGTCTTGTTTTGTCTTGTCTTGTCTTGTCTTGTCTTGTCTTGTCTTGTCTTGTCTTGTCTTGTCTTGTCTTGTCTTGTCTTGTTTTGTCTTGTCTTGTCTTGTCTTGTCTTGTCTTGTGATGTCATGTCGTGTGTTGTGTTGTGTTGTTTTGTCTTGTCTTGTCTTGTCTTGTCTTGTCTTGTCTTGTCTTGTCTTGTCTTGTCTTGTCTTGTCTTGTCTTGTCTTGTCTTGTCTTGTCTTGTCTTGTCTTGTCTTGTCTTGTCTTGTCTTGTCTTGTCTTGTCTTGTCTTGTCTTGTCTTGTCTTGTCTTGTCTTGTCTTGTCTTGTCTTGTCTTGTCTTGTCTTGTCTTGTCTTGTCTTGTTTTGTCTTGTCTTGCCTTGTCTTGTCTTGTCTTGTCTTGTCTTGTCTTGTCTTGTCTTGTCTTGTCTTGCCTTATCTTGCCTTGTCTTGTCTTGTCTTGTCTTGTCTTGTCTTGTCTTGTCTTGTCTTGTCTTGTCTTGTCTTGTCTTGTCTTGTCTTGTCTTGTCTTGTCTTGTCTTGTCTTGTCTTGTCTTGTCTTGTCTTGTCTTGTCTTGTCTTGTCTTGTCTTGCCTTATCTTGCCTTGTCTTGTCTAGTCTTGTCTTGTCTTGTCTTGTCTTGTCTTGTCTTGTCTTTTCTTGTCTCGTCTTGTCTTGTCTTGTCTTGTTTTGTCTTGTCATGTCATGTCTTGTCTTGTCTTGTCTTGTCTTGTCATGTCGTGCGTTGTGTTGTCTTGTCTTGTCTTGTCTTGTCTTGTCTTGTCTTGTCTTGTCTTGTGATGTCATGTCGTGTGTTGTGTTGTGTTGTTTTGTTTTGTCTTGTCTTGTCTTGTCTTGTTCTGTCTTGTCTTGTCTTGTCTTGTCTTGTTTGGTCTTGTCTTGTCTTGTCTTGTCTTGTCTTGTCTTGTCTTGTCTTGTCTTGTCTTGTCTTGTCTTGTCTTGTATTGTATTGTATTGTCTTGTCTTGTCTCGTCTTGTCTTGTCTTGTCTTGTCTTGTCTTGCCTTATCTTGCCTTGTCTTGTCTTGTCTGGTCTTGTCTTGTCTTGTCTTGTCTTGTTTTGTCTTGTCTTGTCTTGTCTTGTCTTGTCTTGTCTTGTCTTGTCTTGTCTTGTCTTGTCTTGTCTTGTCTTGTCTTGTCTTGTCTTGTCTTGTGATGTCATGTCGTGTGTTGTGTTGTTTTGTCTTGTATTGTCTTGTCTTGTCTTGTCTTGTCTTTTCTTTTCTTGTCTGGTCTTGTCTGGTCTTGTCTTGTCTTGTCTGGTCTTATCTTGTCTTGTCTTGTCCTGTCCTGTCTTGTCTTGTCTTTTCTTGTCTTGTCTTGTCTTTTCTTGTCTTGTACTGTCATGTCACGTCATGTGTTGTGTTGTTTTGTCTTGTCTTGTCTTGTTTGGTCTTGTCTTGTCTTGTTTTGTCTTGTCTTGTCTTGTCTTGTCTTGTCTTGTCTTGTCCTGTCTAGTCTTGTCTTGTCTTGTCTTGTCTTGTCTTGTCTTGTCTTGACTTGTCTTGTTTTGTCTTGTCTTGTCTTGTCTTGTCTTGTCTTGTCTTGTCTTGTCTTGTCTTGTCTTGTCTTGACTTGTCTTGTCTTGTCTTTTCTTTTCTTGTCTTGTCTTGTCTTGTCTTGTCTTGTCTTGTCTTGTCTTGTCTTGTCTTGTCTTGTCTTGTCTTGTCGTGTGTTGTGTTGTTTTGTCTTGTCTTGTCTTGTCTTGTCTTGTCTTGTCTTGTCTTGTCTTGTCTTGTCTTGTCTTGGCTTGTCTTGTCTTGTCATGTCTGGTCTTGTCTTGTCTTGTCTTGTCTGGTCTGGTCTTATCTTGTCTTGTCTTGTCTTGTCTTGTCTTGTTTTGTCTTGTCTTGTCTTGTCTTGTCTTGTCTTGACTTGTCTTGTCTTGTCTTTTCTTTTCTTGTCTTGTCTTGTCTTGTCTTGTCTTGTCTTGTTTTGTCTTGTCTTGTCTTGTCTTGTCTTGTCTTGTCTTGTCTTGTCTTGTCTTGTCTTGTCTTGTCTTGTCTTGTCTTGTCTTGTCTTGTCTTGTCTTGTCTTGTCTTGTCTTGTCTTGTCTTGTCTTGTCTTGTCTTGTCTTGTCTTGTCTTGTCTTGTCTTGTCTTGTCTTGTTTTGTCTTGTCTTGTCTTGTCTTGTCTTGTCTTGTCTTGTCTTGTCTTGTCTTGTCTTGACTTGTTTTGTCTTGTCTTGTCTTGTCTTGTCTTGTCTTGTCTTGTCTTGTCTTGTCTTGTCTTGTCTTGTCTTGTCTTGTCTTGTCTTGTCTTGTCTTGTCTTGTCTTGTCTTGTCTTGTCTTGTCTTGTCTTGTCTTGTCTTGTCTTGTCATGTCATGTCATGTCGTGCGTTGTGTTGTTTTGTCTTGTCTTGTTTTGTCTTGTCATGTCATGTCTTGTCTTGCCTTGTCTTGTCATGTCGTGCGTTGTGTTGTTTTGTCTTGTCTTGTTTTGTCTTGTCATGTCATGTCTTGTCTTGTCTTGTCTTGTCTTGTCTTGTCATGTCGTGCGTTGTGTTGTCTTGTCTTGTCTTGTCTTGTCTTGTCTTGTCTTGTCTTGTCTTGTCTTGTCTTGTCTTGTCTTGTCTTGTCTTGTCTTGTCTTGTGATGTCATGTCGTGTGTTGTGTTGTGTTGTTTTGTTTTGTCTTGTCTTGTCTTGTCTTGTCTTGTCTTGTCTTGTCTTGTCTTGTCTTGTCTTGTCTTGTCTTGTTTGGTCTTGTCTTGTCTTGTCTTGTCTTGTCTTGTCTTGTCTTGTATTGTCTTGTCTTGTCTTGTCTTGTCTTGTCTTGTCTTGTCTTGTCTTGTCTTGCCTTATCTTGCCTTGTCTTGTCTTGTCTGGTCTTGTCTTGTCTTGTCTTGTCTTGTCTTGTCTTGTCTTGTCTTGTCTTGTCTTGTCTTGTCTTGTCTTGTCTTGTCTTGTCTTGTCTTGTCTTGTCTTGTCTTGTCTTGTCTTGTCTTGTCTTGTCTTGTCTTGTCTTGTCTTGTCTTGTCTTGTCTTGTCTTGTCTTGTCTTGTCTTGTCTTGTCTTGTCTTGTCTTGTCTTGTCTTGTCTTGTCTTGCCTTTTCTTTTCTTGTCTTGTCTTGTCTTGTCTGGTCTTATCTTGTCTTGTCTTGTCCTGTCCTGTCTTGTCTTGTCTTTTCTTGTCTTGTCTTGTCTTGTCTTGTCTTGTCTTGTCTTGTCTTGTCTTGTCTTGTCTTGTCTTGTCTTGTCTTGTCTTGTCTTGTCTTGTCTTGTCTTGTCTTGTCTTGTCTTGTCTTGTCTTGTCTTGTCTTGTCTTGTCTTGTCTTGACTTGTCTTGTCTTGTCTTGTCTTGTCTTGTCTTGTCTTGTATTGTCTTGTTTTGTCTTGTTTTGTCTTGTCTTGTCTTGTCTTGTCTTGTCTTGTCTTGTCTTGTCTTGTCTTGTCTTGTCTTGTCTTGTCTTGTCTTGTCTTGTCTTGTCTTGTGATGTCATGTCGTGTGTTGTGTTGATTTGTCTTGTATTGTCTTGTCTTGTCTTGTCTTGTCTTTTCTTTTCTTGTCTGGTCTTGTCTGGTCTTGTCTTGTCTTGTCTGGTCTTATCTTGTCTTGTCTTGTCCTGTCCTGTCTTGTCTTGTCTTTTCTTGTCTTGTCTTGTCTTTTCTTGTCTTGTACTGTCATGTCACGTCATGTGTTGTGTTGTTTTGTCTTGTCTTGTCTTGTTTGGTCTTGTCTTGTCTTGTCTTGTCTTGTCTTGTCTTGTCTTGTCTTGTCTTGTCTTGTCTTGTCTTGTCTTGTCTTGTCTTGTTTTGTCTTGTCTTGTTTTGTCTTGTCTTGTCTTGTCTTGTCTTGTCTTGTCTTGTCTTGTCTTGTCTTGTCTTGTCTTGTCTTGTCTTGTCTTGTCTTGTCTTGTCTTGTCTTGTCTTGTCTTGTCTTGTCTTGTCTTGTTTTGTCTTGTCTTGTCTTGTCTTGTCTTGTCTTGTCTTGTCTTGTCTTGTCTTGTCTTGTCTTGACTTGTTTTGTCTTGTCTTGTCTTGTCTTGTCTTGTCTTGTCTTGTCTTGTCTTGTCTTGTCTTGTCTTGTCTTGTCTTGTCTTGTCTTGTCTTGTCTTGTCTTGTCTTGTCTTGTCTTGTCTTGTCTTGTCTTGTCTTGTCTTGTCTTGTCTTGTCTTGTCTTGTCTTGTCTTGTCTTGTCTTGTCTTGTCTTGTCTTGTCTTGTCTGGTCTTATCTTGTCTTGTCTTGTCTTGTCTTGTCTTGTTTTGTCTTGTCTTGTCTTGTCTTGTCTTGTCTTGACTTGTCTTGTCTTGTCTTGTCTTGTCTTGTCTTGTCTTGTCTTGTCTTGTCTTGTCTTGTCTTGTCTTGTCTTGTTTTGTCTTGTCTTGTCTTGTCTTGTCTTGTCTTGTCTTGTCTTGTCTTGTCTTGTCTTGTCTTGTCTTGTCTTGTCTTGTCTTGTCTTGTCTTGTCTTGTCTTGTCTTGTCTTGTCTTGTCTTGTCTTGTCTTGTCATGTCATGTCATGTCGTGCGTTGTGTTGTTTTGTCTTGTCTTGTTTTGTCTTGTCTTGTCTTGTCTTGTCTTGTCTTGTCTTGTCATGTCATGCCATGTCATACGTGTGTTGTGTTGTTTTGTCTTGTCTTATTTTGTCTTGTCATGTCTTATCTTGTCTTGTCTTGTCTTGTCTTGTCTTGTCATGTCATGCCATGTCATACGTGTGTTGTGTTGTTTTGTCTTGTCTTATTTTGTCTTGTCTTGTCTTGTCTTGTCTTGTCTTGTCTTGTCTTGTCATGTCATGCCATGTCATACGTGTGTTGTGTTTGTTTTTGTCTTGTCTTGTCTTGTCTTGTCTTGTCTTGTCTTGTATTGTCTTGTCTTGTCTTGTCTTGTCTTGTCTTGTCTTGTCTTGTCTTGTCTTGCCTTATCTTGCCTTGTCTTGTCTTGTCTGGTCTTGTCTTGTCTTGTCTTGTCTTGTCTTGTCTTGTCTTGTCTTGTCTTGTCTTGTCTTGTCTTGTCTTGTCTTGTCTTGTCTTGTCTTGTCTTGTCTTGTCTTGTCTTGTCTTGTCTTGTCTTGTCTTGTCTTGCCTTTTCTTTTCTTGTCTTGTCTTGTCTTGTCTGGTCTTATCTTGTCTTGTCTTGTCCTGTCCTGTCTTGTCTTGTCTTTTCTTGTCTTGTCTTGTCTTGTCTTGTCTTGTCTTGTCTTGTCTTGTCTTGTCTTGCCTTGTCTTGTCTTGTCTTGTCTTGTCTTGTCTTGTCTTGTCTTGTCTTGTCTTGTCTTGTCTTGTCTTGTCTTGTCTTGTCTTGTCTTGTCTTGTCTTGTCTTGTCTTGTCTTGTCTTGTCTTGTCTTGTCTTGTCTTGTCTTGTCTTGTCTTGTCTTGTCTTGTCTTGTCTTGTCTTGTCTTGTCTTGTCTTGTCTTGTCTTGTCTTGTCTTGTCTTGTCTTGTATTGTCTTGTTTTGTCTTGTTTTGTCTTGTCTTGTCTTGTCTTGTCTTGTCTTGTCTTGTCTTGTCTTGTCTTGTCTTGTCTTGTCTTGTCTTGTCTTGTCTTGTCTTGTCTTGTCTTGTCTTGTCTTGTCTTGTCTTGTCTTGTCTTGTCTTGTCTTGTCTTGTCTTGTGATGTCATGTCGTGTGTTGTGTTGATTTGTCTTGTATTGTCTTGTCTTGTCTTGTCTTGTCTTTTCTTTTCTTGTCTGGTCTTGTCTGGTCTTGTCATGTCTTGTCTGGTCTTGTCTTGTCTTGTCTTGTCTTGTCTTGTCTTGTCTTGTCTTGTCTTGTCTTGTCTTGTCTTGTCTTGTCTTGTCTTGTCTTGTCTTGTCTTGTCTTGTCTTGTCTTGTCTTGTCTTGTCTTGTCTTGTCTTGTCTTGTCTTGTCTTGTCTTGTCTTGTCTTGTCTTGTCTTGTCTTGTCTTGTCTTGTCTTGTCTTGTCTTGTCTTGTCTTGTCTTGTCTTGTCTTGTTTTGTCTTGTCTTGTCTTGTCTTGTCTTGTCTTGTCTTGTCTTGTCTTGTCTTGTCTTGTCTTGTCTTGTCTTGTCTTGTCTTGTCTTGTCATGTCTTGTCTTGTCTTGTCTTGTCTTGTCTTGTCTTGTCTTGTCTTGTCTTGTCTTGTCTTGTCTTGTATTGTCTTGTCTTGTATTGTCTTGTCTTGTCTTGTCTTGTCTTGTCTTGTCTTGTCTTGTCTTGTCTTACCTTGTCTTGTCTTGTCTTGTCTTGTCTTGTCTTTTCTTGTCTTGTCTTGTCTTGTCTTGTCTTGTCTTGTCTTGTCTTGTCTTGTCTTGTCTTGTCTTGTCTTGTCTTGTCTTGTCTTGTCTTGTCTTGTCTTGTCTTGTCTTGTCTTGTCTTGTCTTGTCTTGTCTTGTCTTGTCTTGTCTTGTCTTGTCTTGTCTTGTCTTGTCTTGTCTTGTCTTGTCTTGTCTTGTCTTGTCTTGTCTTGTCTTGTCTTGTCTTGTCTTGTCTTGTCTTGTCTTGTCTTGTCTTGTCTAGTCTTGTCTTGTCTTGTCTTGTCTAGTCTTGTTTTGTCTTATCTTGTCTTGTCTTGTCTTGTCTTGTCTTGTCTTGTGATGTCATGTCGTGTGTTGTGTTGATTTGTCTTGTCTTGTCTTGTCTTGTCTTGTCTTGTCTTGTTTTGTCTTGTCTTGTCTTGTCTTGTCTTGTCTTGTCTTGTCTTGTCTTGTCTTGTCTTGTCTTGTCTTGTCATGTCATGTCTTGTCTTGTCTTGTCTTGCCTTGTCTTGTCTTGTCTTGTCTCGTCTTGTCTTGTCTTGTCTTGTCTTGTCTTGTCTTGTCTTGTCTTGTCTTGTCTTGTCTTGTCTTGTCTTGTCTTGTCTTGTCTTACCTTGTCTTGTCTTGTCTTGTCTTGTCTTGTCTTTTCTTGTCTTGTCTTGTCTTGTCTTGTCTTGTCTTGTCTTGTCTTGTCTTGTCTTGTCTTGTCTTGTCTTGTCTTGTCTTGTCTTGTCTTGTCTTGTCTTGTCTTGTCTTGTCTTGTCTTGTCTTGTCTTGTCTTGTCTTGTCTTGTCTTGTCTTGTCTTGTCTTGTCTTGTCTTGTCTTGTCTTGTCTTGTCTTGTCTTGTCTTGTCTTGTCTTGTCTTGTCTTGTCTTGTCTTGTCTAGTCTTGTCTTGTCTTGTCTTGTCTAGTCTTGTTTTGTCTTATCTTGTCTTGTCTTGTCTTGTCTTGTCTTGTCTTGTGATGTCATGTCGTGTGTTGTGTTGATTTGTCTTGTCTTGTCTTGTCTTGTCTTGTCTTGTCTTGTTTTGTCTTGTCTTGTCTTGTCTTGTCTTGTCTTGTCTTGTCTTGTCTTGTCTTGTCTTGTCTTGTCTTGTCTTGTCTTGTCTTGTCTTGTCTTGTCTTGTCTTGTCTTGTCTTGTCTTGTCATGTCTTGTCTTGTCTTGTCTTGTCTTGTCTTGTCTTGTCTTGTCTTGTCTTGTCTTGTCTTGTCTTGTATTGTCTTGTCTTGTATTGTCTTGTCTTGTCTTGTCTTGTCTTGTCTTGTCTTGTCTTGTCTTGTCTTGTCTTGTCTTGTCTTGTCTTGTCTTGTCTTGTCTTGTCTTGTCTTGTCTTGTCTTGTATTGTCTTGTCTTGTCTTGTCTTGTCTTGTCTTGTCTTGTCTTGTCTTGTCTTGTCTTGTCTTGTCTTGTCTTGTCTTGTCTTGTCTTGTCTTGTCTTGTCTTGTCTTGTCTTGTCTTGTCTTGTCTTGTCTTGTCATGTCTTGTCTTGTCTTGTCTTGTCTTGTCTTGTCTTGTCTTGTCTTGTCTTGTCTTGTCTTGTCTTGTCTTGTCTTGTCTAGTCTTGTTTTGTCTTATCTTGTCTTGTCTTGTCTTGTCTTGTCTTGTCTTGTCTTGTCTTGTCTTGTCTTGTCTTGTCTTGTCTTGTCTTGTCTTGTCTTGTCTTGTCTTGTCTTGTCTTGTCTTGTCTTGTCTTGTCTTGTCTTGTCTTGTCTTGTGATGTCATGTCGTGTGTTGTGTTCTTTTGTCTTGTCTTGTCTTGTCTTGTCTTGTCTTGTCTTGTCTTGTGATGTCATGTCATGTCTTGTCTTGTCTTGCCTTGTCTTGTCTTGTCTTGTCTTGTCTTGTCTTGTCTTGTCTTGTCTTGTCTTGTCTTGTCTTGTCTAGTCTTGTTTTGTCTTATCTTGTCTTGTCTTGTCTTGTCTTGTCTTGTCTTGTCTTGTCTTGTCTTGTCTTGTCTAGTCTTGTTTTGTCTTATCTTGTCATGCCATGTCATACGTGTGTTGTGTTGTTTTGTCTTGTCTTATTTTGTCTTGTCATGTCTTATCTTGTCTTGTCTTGTCTTGTCTTGTCTTGTCATGTCATGCCATGTCATACGTGTGTTGTGTTGTTTTGTCTTGTCTTATTTTGTCTTGTCTTGTCCTGTCTTGTCTTGTCTTGTCTTGACTTGTCTTGTCATGTCATGCCATGTCATACGTGTGTTGTGTTTGTTTTTGTCTTGTCTTATTTTGTCTTGTCTTGTCTTGTCTTGTCTTGTCTTGTCTTGTCTTGTCTTGTCTTGTCTTGTCTTGTATTGTCTTGTCTTGTTTTGTCTTGTCATGTCATGTCTTGTCTTGTCTTGTCTTGCCTTGTCTTGTCTTGTCTCGTCTTGTCTTGTCTTGTCTTGTCTTGTCTTGTCTTGTCTTGTCTTGTCTTGTCTTGTCTTGTCTTGTCTTGTCTTACCTTGTCTTGTCTTGTCTTGTCTTGTCTTGTCTTTTCTTGTCTTGTCTTGTCTTGTCTTGTCTTGTCTTGTCTTGTCTTGTCTTGTCTTGTCTTGTCTTGTCTTGTCTTGTCTTGTCTTGTCTTGTCTTGTCTTGTCTTGTCTTGTCTTGTCTTGTCTTGTCTTGTCTTGTCTTGTCTTGTCTTGTCTTGTCTTGTCTTGTCTTGTCTTGTCTTGTCTTGTCTTGTCTTGTCTTGTCTTGTCTTGTCTTGTCTTGTCTTGTGATGTCATGTCGTGTGTTGTGTTGATTTGTCTTGTCTTGTCTTGTCTTGTCTTGTCTTGTCTTGTCTTGTCTTGTCTTGTCTTGTCTTGTCTTGTCTTGTCTTGTCTTGTCTTGTCTTGTCTTGTCTTGTCTTGTCTTGTCTTGTCTTGTCTTGTCTAGTCTTGTCTTGTCTAGTCTTGTTTTGTCTTATCTTGTCTTGTCTTGTCTTGTCTTGTCTTGTGATGTCATGTCGTGTGTTGTGTTGATTTGTCTTGTCTTGTCTTGTCTTGTCTTGTCTTGTCTTGTCTTGTCTTGTCTTGTCTTGTCTTGTCTTGTCTTGTCTTGTCTTGTCTTGTCTTGTCTTGTCTTGTCTTGTCTTGTCTTGTCTTGTCTTGTCTTGTCTTGTCTTGTCTTGTCTTGTCTTGTCTTGTCTTGTCTTGTCTTGTCTTGTCTTGTCTTGTCTTGTCTTGTCTTGTCTTGTCTTGTCTTGTCTTGTCTTGTCTTGTCTTGTCTTGTCTTGTCTTGTCTTGTCTTGTCTTGTCTTGTCTTGTCTTGTCTTGTCTTGTCTTGTCTTGTCTAGTCTTGTTTTGTCTTATCTTGTCTTGTCTTGTCTTGTCTTGTCTTGTCTTGTCTTGTCTTGTCTTGTCTTGTCTTGTCTTGTCTTGTCTTGTCTTGTCTTGTCTTGTCTTGTCTTGTCTTGTCTTGTCTTGTCTTGTCTTGTGATGTCATGTCGTGTGTTGTGTTCTTTTGTCTTGTCTTGTCTTGTCTTGTCTTGTCTTGTCTTGTCTTGTCTTGTCTTGTGATGTCATGTCATGTCTTGTCTTGTCTTGCCTTGTCTTGTCTTGTCTTGTCTTGTCTTGTCTTGTCTTGTCTTGTCTTGTCTTGTCTAGTCTTGTTTTGTCTTATCTTGTCTTGTCTTGTCTTGTCTTGTCTTGTCTTGTCTTGTCTTGTCTTGTCTTGTCTTGTCTAGTCTTGTTTTGTCTTATCTTGTCTTGTCTTGTCTTGTCTTGTCTTGTCTTGTCTTGTCTTGTCTTGTCTTGTCTTCTCCTTGTCTTGTCTTGTCATGTCGTGTGTTGTGTTGTTTTGTCTTGTCTTGTCTTATATTGTCTTCTCTTGTCTTGAGATGTCATGTCGTGTGTTGTGTTGTTTTGTCTTGTTTTGTCTTGTCCTGTCTTGTCTTGTCATGTCATGTCATGTGTTGTGTTGTGTTGTTTTGTCTTGTCTTGTCTTGTCTTGTCTTGTCTTGTCTTGTCTTGCCTTATCTTGCCTTGTCTTGTCTTGTCTTGTCATGTCTTGTCTTGTCTTGTTTTGTCTTGTCTTGTATTGTCTTGTTTTCTCATGTAATGTCATGTCGTGTGTTGTGTTGTTTTGTCTTGTCTTGTGTTGTTTTGTCTTGTCTTGTCTTGTCTTGTCTTGTCTTGTGATGTCATGTCATGTCTTGTCTTGTCTTGTCCTGCCTTGTCTTGTCTTGTCTTGTCTTGTCTTGTCTTGTCTTGTCTTGTCTTGTCTTGTCTAGTCTTGTTTTGTCTTATCTTGTCTTGTCTTGTCTTGTCTTGTCTTGTCTTGTCTTGTCTTGTCATGTCTTGTCTTGTCTTGTCTTGTCTTGTCTTGTCATGTCTTGTCTTGTTTTGTATTGTCTTGTCTTGTCTTGTCTTGTCTTGTCTTGTCTTGTCTTGTCTTGTCTTGTCTTGTCTTGTCTTGTCTTGTCTTGTCTTGTCTTGTCTTGTCTTGTCTTGTCTTGTCTTGTCTTGTCTTGTCTTGTCTTGTTTTGTCTTGTCTTGTCTTGTCTTGTCTTGTCTTGTCTTGTCTTGTCTTGTCTTGTCTTGTCTTGTCTTGTCTTGTCTTGTCTTGTCTTGTCTTGTCTTGTCTTGTCTTGTCTTGTCTAGTCTTGTTTTGTCTTATCTTGTCTTGTCTTGTCTTGTCTTGTCTTGTCTTGTCTTGTCTTGTCTTGTCTTGTCTTGCCTTATCTTGCCTTGTCTTGTCTTGTCATGTCTTGTCTTGTCTTGTCTTGTCTTGTCTTGTCTTGCCTTATCTTGCCTTGTCTTGTCTGGTCTTGTCTTGTCTTGTCTTGTCTTGTCTTGTCTTGTCTTGTCTTGTCATGTCTTGTCTTGTCTTGTTATGTCGTGTGTTGTGTTGTTTTGTCTTGTCTTGTTGTGTATTGTCATGTCTTATATTGTCTTGTCTTGTCTTGTCATGTCATGTCATGTCGTGTGTTGTGTTGTTTTGTCTTGTTTTGTCTTGTCATGTCATGTCATGTCTTGTCTTGTCTTGTCTTGTCTTGTTTTGTCTTGTCATGTCTTGTCTTGTCTTGTCTTGTGTTGTCTTGTCTTGTCTTGTCTTGTCTTGTCTTGTCTTGTCTTGTCTTGTGATGTCATGTCGTGTGTTGTGTTGTTTTGTCTTGTCTTGTTTTGTCTTGTCCTGTCTTGTCATGTCATGTCATGTGTTGTGTTGTGTTGTGTTGTTTTGTCTTGTCTTGTCTTGTCTTGTCTTGTCTTGTCTTGTCTTGTCTTGTCTTGTCTTGTCTTGTCTTGTCTTGTCTTGTCTTGCCTTATCTTGCCTTGTCTTGTCTTGTCTTGTCTTGTCTTGTCTTGTCTTGTCATGTCTTGTCTTGTCTTGTCTTGTCCTGTCCTGTCGTGTGTTGTGTTGTTTTGTCTTGTCTTGTCATGTCATGTCATGTCGTGTCTTGGGTTGCTTTGTCTTGTCTTGTCTTGTCTTGTCTTGTCATGTCGTGTGTTGTGTTGTTTTGTCTTGTCTTGTTGTGTATTGTCATGTCTTGTCTTGTCTTGTCTTGTCTTGTCATGTCATGTCATGTCTTGTCTTGTCTTGTCTTGTCTTGTCTTGTCTTGTCTTGTCTTGTCTTGTCTTGTCTTGTCTTGTCTTGTCATGTCTTGTCTTGTCTTGTCTTGTCATGTCTTATATTGTCTTGTCTTGTGTTGTGATGTCATGTCGTGTGTTGTGTTGTTTTGTCTTGTATTGTCTTGTCTTGTCTTGTTTTGTCTTGTCTAGTCTTGTCTTGTCTTGTCATGCCATGTCATGTCATACGTGTGTTGTGTTGTTTTGTCTTGTCTTATTTTGTCTTGTCATGTCTTATCTTGTCTCGTCTTGTCTTGTCTTGTATTGTCTTGTCTTTTCTTGTCTTGTCTTGTCTTGTCTTGTCGTGTCGTGTCTTGTCTTGTCTTGTCTTGTCTTGTCTTGTCTTGTCTTGTCTTGTCTTGTCTTGTCTTGTCTTGTCTTGTCTTGTCTTGTCTTGTCTTGTCTTGTCTTGTCTTGTCTTGTCTTGTCTTGTCTTGTCTTGTCTTGTCTTGTCTTGTCTTGTCTTGTCTTGTCTTGTCTTGTCTTGTCTTGTCTTGTCTTGTCTTGTCTTGTCATGTCTTATATTGTCTTGTCTTGTGTTGTGATGTCATGTCGTGTGTTGTGTTGTTTTGTCTTGTCTTGTCTTGTCTTGTCTTGTCTTGTCCTGTCCTGTCGTGTGTTGTCTTGTCATGTCTTATATTGTCTTGTCTTGTGTTGTGATGTCATGTCGTGTGTTGTGTTGTTTTGTCTTGTCTTGTCTTGTCATGTCATGTCATGTCGTGTCTTGTGTTGCTTTGTCTTGTCTTGTCTTGTCTTGTCTTGTCATGTCTTGTCTTGTCTTGTCTTGTCTTGTCTTGTCTTGTCTTGTCTTGTCTTGTCTTGTCTTGTTTTGTCTTGTCTTGTCTTGTCTTGTCTTGTCATGTCATGCCATGTCATACGTGTGTTGTGTGGTTTTGTCTTATCTTATTTTGTCTTGTCATGTCTTATCTTGTCTTGTCTTGTCTTGTCTTCTATTGTCTTGTCTTTTCTTTTCTTGTCTTGTCTTGTCGTGTCTTGTCTTGTCTTGTTATGTCGTGTGTTGTGTTGTTTTGTCTTGTCTTGTTGTGTATTGTCATGTCTTATATTGTCTTGTCTTGTCTTGTCATGCCATGTCATGTCATACGTGTGTTGTGTTGTTTTGTCTTGTCTTATTTTGTCTTGTCATGTCTTATCTTGTCTCGTCTTGTCTTGTCTTGTCTTGTCTTTTCTTGTCTTGTCTTGTCTTGTCTTGTCTTGACTTGTTTGGTCTTGTCTTGTCTTGTTTTGTCTTGTCTTGTCTTGTCTTGTCTTGTCTTGTCTTGTCTTGTCTTGTCTTGTCTTGTCTTGTCTTGTCTTGTCTTGTCTTGTCTTGTCTTGTCTTGTCTTGTCTTGTCTTGTCTTGTCTTGTCTTGTCTTGTCTTGTCTTGTCTTGTTTGGTCTTGTCTTGTCTTGTCTTGTCTTGTCTTGTCTTGTCTTGTCTTGTATTGTCTTGTCTTGTCTTGTCTTGTCTTGTCTTGTCTTGTCTTGTCTTGCCTTATCTTGCCTTGTCTTGTCTTGTCTGGTCTTGTCTTGTCTTGTCTTGTTTTGTCTTGTCTTGTCTTGTCTTGTCTTGTCTTGTCTTGTCTTGTCTTGTCTTGTCTTGTCTTGTCTTGTGATGTCATGTCGTGTGTTGTGTTGTTTTGTCTTGTATTGTCTTGTCTTGTCTTGTCTTGTCTTTTCTTTTCTTGTCTGGTCTTGTCTGGTCTTGTCTTGTCTTGTCTGGTCTTATCTTGTCTTGTCTTGTCCTGTCCTGTCTTGTCTTGTCTTTTCTTGTCTTGTCTTGTCTTTTCTTGTCTTGTACTGTCATGTCACGTCATGTGTTGTGTTGTTTTGTCTTGTCTTGTCTTGTTTGGTCTTGTCTTGTCTTGTTTTGTCTTGTCTTGTCTTGTCTTGTCTTGTCTTGTCTTGTCTTGTCTTGTCTTGTCTTGTCTTGTCTTGTCTTGTCTTGTCTTGTCTTGTCTTGTCTTGTCTTGTCTTGTCTTGTCTTGTCTTGTCTTGTTTTGTCTTGTCTTGTCTTGTCTTGTCTTGTCTTGTCTTGTCTTGTCTTGTCTTGTCTTGTCTTGTCTTGACTTGTCTTGTCTTGTCTTGTCTTGTCTTGTCTTGTCTTGTCTTGTCTTGTCTTGTCTTGTCTTGTCTTGTCTTGTCTTGTCTTGTCTTGTCTTGTCTTGTCTTGTCTTGTCTTGCCTTGTCTTGTCTTGTCTAGTCTTGTCTTGTCTTGTCTTGTCTTGTTTTGTCTTGTCTTGTCTTGCCTTGTCTGGTCTTGTCTTGTCTTGTCTTGTCTTGTCTTGTCTTGTCTTGTCTTGTCTTGTCTTGTCTTGTCTTGTCTTGTCTTGTCTTGTCTTGTCTTGTCTTGTCTTGTCTTGTCTTGTCTTGTCTTGTCTTGTCTTGTCTTGTCTTGTCTTGTCTTGTCTTGTCTTGTCTTGTCTTGTCTTGTCTTGTCTTGTTTTGTCTTGTCTTGTCTTGTCTTGTCTTGTTTTGTCTTGTCTTGTCTGGTCTTGTCTTGTCTTGTCTTGTCTTGTCTTGTCTTGTCTTGTCTTGTCTTGTCTTGTCTTGTATTGTCTTGTCTTGTCTTGTCTTGTCTTGTCTTGTCTTGTCTTGTCTTGTCTTGTCTTGTCTTGTCTTGTCTTGTCTTGTCTTGGCTTGTCTTGTCTTGTCATGTCTGGTCTTGTCTTGTCTTGTTTTGTCTTGTCTTGTCTTGTCTTGTCTTGTCTTGTCTTGTCTTGTCTTGTCTTGTCTTGTTTTGTCTTGTCTTGTCTTGTCTTGTCTTGTCTTGTGATGTCATGTCGTGTGTTGTGTTGTGTTGTTTTGTCTTGTCTTGTCTTGTCTTGTCTTGTCTTGTCTTGTCTTGTCTTGTCTTGTCTTGTTTGGTCTTGTCTTGTCTTGTCTTGTCTTGTCTTGTCTTGTCTTGTCTTGTCTTGGCTTGTCTTGTCTTGTCATGTCTGGTCTTGTCTTGTCTTGTCTTGCCTTATCTTGCCTTGTCTTGTCTTGTCTGGTCTTGTCTTGTCTTGTCTTGTCTTGTCTTGTCTTGTCTTGTCTTGCCTTGTCTTGTCTAGTCTTGTCTTGTCTTGTCTTGTCTTGTTTTGTCTTGTCTTGTCTTGCCTTGTCTGGTCTTGTCTTGTCTTGTCTTGTCTTGTCTTGTCTTGTCTTGTCTTGTCTTGTCTTGTCTTGTCTTGTCTTGTCTTGTCTTGTCTTGTCTTGTCTTGTCTTGTCTTGGCTTGTCTTGTCTTGTCATGTCTGGTCTTGTCTTGTCTTGTCTTGCCTTATCTTGCCTTGTCTTGTCTTGTCTGGTCTTGTCTTGTCTTGTCTTGTCTTGTCTTGTTTTGTCTTGTCTTGTCTTGTCTTGTCTTGTCTTGTCTTGTCTTGTCTTGTCTTGTCTTGTGATGTCATGTCGTGTGTTGTGTTGTTTTGTCTTGTATTGTCTTGTCTTGTCTTGTCTTGTCTTTTCTTTTCTTGTCTGGTCTTGTCTGGTCTTGTCTTGTCTTGTCTGGTCTTATCTTGTCTTGTCTTGTCCTGTCCTGTCTTGTCTTGTCTTTTCTTGTCTTGTCTTGTCTTTTCTTGTCTTGTACTGTCATGTCACGTCATGTGTTGTGTTGTTTTGTCTTGTCTTGTCTTGTTTGGTCTTGTCTTGTCTTGTTTTGTCTTGTCTTGTCTTGTCTTGTCTTGTCTTGTCTTGTCTTGTCTTGTCTTGTCTTGTCTTGTCTTGTCTTGTCTTGTCTTGTCTTGACTTGTCTTGTTTTGTCTTGTCTTGTCTTGTCTTGTCTTGTCTTGTCTTGTCTTGTCTTGTCTTGTCTTGTCTTGTCTTGACTTGTCTTGTCTTGTCTTTTCTTTTCTTGTCTTGTCTTGTCTTGTCTTGTCTTGTCTTCTCTTGTCTTGTCTTGTCTTGTCGTGTGTTGTGTTGTTTTGTCTTGTCTTGTCTTGTCTTGTCTTGTCTTGTCTTGTCTTGTCTTGTCTTGTCTTGTCTTGTCTTGTCTTGTCTTGTTTTGTCTTGTCTTGTCTTGTCTTGTCTTGTCTTGTCTTGTCTTGACTTGTCTTGTCTTGTCTTGTCTTGTCTTGTCTTGTTTTGTCTTGTCTTGTCTTGTCTTGTCTTGTCTTGTCTTGTCTTGTTTTGTCTTGTCTTGTCTTGTCTTGTCTTGTCTTGTCTTGTCTTGTCATGTCTTGTCTTGTCTTGTCTTGTCTTGTCTTGTCTTGTCTTGTCTTGTCTTGTTTTGTCTTGTCTTGTCTTGTCTTGTCTTGTCATGTCATGCCATGTCATACGTGTGTTGTGTTGTTTTGTCTTGTCTTATTTTGTCTTGTCTTGTCTTGTCTTGTCTTGTCTTGTCTTGTCTTGTCTTGTCTTGTCTTGTTTGGTCTTGTCTTGTCTTGTTTTGTCTTGTCTTGTCTTGTCTTGTCTTGTCTTGTCTTGTCTTGTCTTGTCTTGTCTTGTCTTGTCTTGTCTTGTCTTGTCTTGTCTTGTCTTGTCTTGTCTTGTCTTGTCTTGTCTTGTCTTGTCTTGTCTTGTCTTGTCTTGTCTTGTCTTGACTTGTCTTGTTTTGTCTTGTCTTGTCTTGTCTTGTCTTGTCTTGTCTTGTCTTGTCTTGTCTTGTCTTGTCTTGTCTTGACTTGTCTTGTCTTGTCTTGTCTTGTCTTGTCTTGTCTTGTCTTGTCTTGTCTTGTCTTGTCTTGTCTTGTCTTGTCTTGTCTTGTCTTGTCTTGTCTTGTCTTGTCTTGTCTTGTCTTGTCTTGCCTTGTCTTGTCTAGTCTTGTCTTGTCTTGTCTTGTCTTGTTTTGTCTTGTCTTGTCTTGCCTTGTCTGGTCTTGTCTTGTCTTGTCTTGTCTTGTCTTGTCTTGTCTTGTCTTGTCTTGTCTTGTCTTGTCTTGTCTTGTCTTGTCTTGTCTTGTCTTGTCTTGTCTTGTCTTGTCTTGTCTTGTCTTGTCTTGTCTTGTCTTGTCTTGTCTTGCCTTGTTTTGTCTTGTCTTGTCTTGTCTTGTCTTGTTTTGTCTTGTCTTGTCTGGTCTTGTCTTGTCTTGTCTTGTCTTGTCTTGTCTTGTCTTGTCTTGTCTTGTCTTGTCTTGTCTTGTCTTGTCTTGTCTTGTCTTGTCTTGTCTTGTCTTGTCTTGTCTTGGCTTGTCTTGTCTTGTCATGTCTGGTCTTGTCTTGTCTTGTTTTGTCTTGTCTTGTCTTGTCTTGTCTTGTCTTGTCTTGTCTTGTCTTGTCTTGTCTTGTCTTGTCTTGTTTTGTCTTGTCTTGTCTTGTCTTGTGATGTCATGTCGTGTGTTGTGTTGTGTTGTTTTGTCTTGTCTTGTCTTGTCTTGTCTTGTCTTGTCTTGTCTTGTCTTGTCTTGTCTTGTCTTGTTTGGTCTTGTCTTGTCTTGTCTTGTCTTGTCTTGTCTTGTCTTGTCTTGTCTTGTCTTGGCTTGTCTTGTCTTGTCATGTCTGGTCTTGTCTTGTCTTGTCTTGCCTTATCTTGCCTTGTCTTGTCTTGTCTGGTCTTGTCTTGTCTTGTCTTGTCTTGTCTTGTCTTGTCTTGTCTTGCCTTGTCTTGTCTAGTCTTGTCTTGTCTTGTCTTGTCTTGTTTTGTCTTGTCTTGTCTTGCCTTGTCTGGTCTTGTCTTGTCTTGTCTTGTCTTGTCTTGTCTTGTCTTGTCTTGTCTTGTCTTGTCTTGTCTTGTCTTGTCTTGTCTTGTCTTGTCTTGTCTTGTCTTGTCTTGTCTTGTCTTGTCTTGTCTTGTCTTGTCTTGTCTTGTCTTGTCTTGGCTTGTCTTGTCTTGTCATGTCTGGTCTTGTCTTGTCTTGTCTTGCCTTATCTTGCCTTGTCTTGTCTTGTCTGGTCTTGTCTTGTCTTGTCTTGTCTTGTTTTGTCTTGTCTTGTCTTGTCTTGTCTTGTCTTGTCTTGTCTTGTCTTGTCTTGTCTTGTCTTGTGATGTCATGTCGTGTGTTGTGTTGTTTTGTCTTGTATTGTCTTGTCTTGTCTTGTCTTGTCTTTTCTTTTCTTGTCTGGTCTTGTCTGGTCTTGTCTTGTCTTGTCTGGTCTTATCTTGTCTTGTCTTGTCCTGTCCTGTCTTGTCTTGTCTTTTCTTGTCTTGTCTTGTCTTTTCTTGTCTTGTACTGTCATGTCACGTCATGTGTTGTGTTGTTTTGTCTTGTCTTGTCTTGTTTGGTCTTGTCTTGTCTTGTTTTGTCTTGTCTTGTCTTGTCTTGTCTTGTCTTGTCTTGTCTTGTCTTGTCTTGTCTTGTCTTGTCTTGTCTTGTCTTGTCTTGTCTTGTCTTGTCTTGACTTGTCTTGTTTTGTCTTGTCTTGTCTTGTCTTGTCTTGACTTGTCTTGTCTTGTCTTTTCTTTTCTTGTCTTGTCTTGTCTTGTCTTGTCTTGTCTTCTCTTGTCTTGTCTTGTCTTGTCGTGTGTTGTGTTGTTTTGTCTTGTCTTGTCTTGTCTTGTCTTGTCTTGTCTTGTCTTGTCTTGTCTTGTCTTGTCTTGTCTTGTCTTGTCTTGTCTTGTCTTGTCTTGTCTTGTCTTGTCTTGTCTTGTCTTGTCTTGTCTTGTCTTGTCTTGTCTTGTCTTGTCTTGTCTTGTCTTGTCTTGTCTTGTCTTGTCTTGTCTTGGCTTGTCTTGTCTTGTCATGTCTGGTCTTGTCTTGTCTTGTCTTGTCTTGTCTTGTCTTGTCTTGTCTTGTCTTGTTTTGTCTTGTCTTGTCTTGTCTTGTCTTGTCTTGACTTGTCTTGTCTTGTCTTTTCTTTTCTTGTCTTGTCTTGTCTTGTCTTGTCTTGTCTTGTTTTGTCTTGTCTTGTCTTGTCTTGTCTTGTCTTGTCTTGTCTTGTCTTGTCTTGTCTTGTCTTGTCTTGTCTTGTCTTGTCTTGTCTTGTCTTGTCTTGTCTTGTCTTGTCTTGTCTTGTCTTGTCTTGTCTTGTTTTGTCTTGTCTTGTCTTGTCTTGTCTTGTCTTGTCTTGTCTTGTCTTGTCTTGTCTTGACTTGTTTTGTCTTGTCTTGTCTTGTCTTGTCTTGTCTTGTCTTGTCTTGTCTTGTCTTGTCTTGTCTTGTCTTGTCTTGTCTTGTCTTGTCTTGTCTTGTCTTGTCTTGTCTTGTCTTGTCTTGTCTTGTCTTGTCTTGTCTTGTCTTGTCTTGTCTTGTCATGTCATGTCATGTCGTGCGTTGTGTTGTTTTGTCTTGTCTTGTTTTGTCTTGTCATGTCATGTCTTGTCTTGTCTTGTCTTGTCATGTCGTGCGTTGTGTTGTTTTGTCTTGTCTTGTTTTGTCTTGTCATGTCATGTCTTGTCTTGTCTTGTCTTGTCTTGTCTTGTCATGTCGTGCGTTGTGTTGTCTTGTCTTGTCTTGTCTTGTCTTGTCTTGTCTTGTCTTGTCTTGTCTTGTCTTGTCTTGTCTTGTGATGTCATGTCGTGTGTTGTGTTGTGTTGTTTTGTTTTGTCTTGTCTTGTTTTGTCTTGTCTTGTCTTGTCTTGTCTTGTCTTGTTTGGTCTTGTCTTGTCTTGTCTTGTCTTGTCTTGTCTTGTCTTGTCTTGTATTGTCTTGTCTTGTCTTGTCTTGTCTTGTCTTGTCTTGTCTTGTCTTGTCTTGTCTTGTCTTGTCTTGTCTTGTCTTGTCTTGTCTTGTCTTGTCTTGTCTTGTCTTGTCTTGTCTTGTCTTGTCTTGTCTTGTCTTGTCTTGTCTTGTCTTGTCTTGTCTTGTCTTGTCTTGTCTTGTCTTGTCTTGTCTTGTCTTGTCTTGTCTTGTCTTGTCTTGTCTTGTCTTGTCTTGTCTTGTCTTGTCTTGTCTTGTCTTGTATTGTATTGTCTTGTTTTGTCTTGTTTTGTCTTGTCTTGTCTTGTCTTGTCTTGTCTTGTCTTGTCTTGTCTTGTCTTGTCTTGTCTTGTCTTGTCTTGTCTTGTCTTGTCTTGTCTTGTCTTGTCTTGTCTTGTCTTGTCTTGTCTTGTCTTGTCTTGTCTTGTCTTGTCTTGTCTTGTCTTGTCTTGTCTTGTCTTGTCTTGTCTTGTGATGTCATGTCGTGTGTTGTGTTGATTTGTCTTGTATTGTCTTGTCTTGTCTTGTCTTGTCTTTTCTTTTCTTGTCTGGTCTTGTCTGGTCTTGTCTTGTCTTGTCTGGTCTTATCTTGTCTTGTCTTGTCCTGTCCTGTCTTGTCTTGTCTTTTCTTGTCTTGTCTTGTCTTTTCTTGTCTTGTACTGTCATGTCACGTCATGTGTTGTGTTGTTTTGTCTTGTCTTGTCTTGTTTTGTCTTGTCTTGTCTTGTCTTGTCTTGTCTTGTCTTGTCTTGTCTTGTCTTGTCTTGTCTTGTCTTGTCTTGTCTTGACTTGTCTTGTTTTGTCTTGTCTTGTCTTGTCTTGTCTTGTCTTGTCTTGTCTTGTCTTGTCTTGTCTTGTCTTGACTTGTCTTGTCTTGTCTTTTCTTTTCTTGTCTTGTCTTGTCTTGTCTTGTCTTGTCTTGTCTTGTCTTGTCTTGTCGTGTGTTGTGTTGTTTTGTCTTGTCTTGTCTTGTCTTGTCTTGTCTTGTCTTGTCTTGTCGTGTGTTGTGTTGTGCTGTTTTGTCTTGTCTTGTCTTGTCTTGTCTTGTCTTGTCTTGTCTTGTCTTGTCTTGTCTTGTCTTGTCTTGTCTTGGCTTGTCTTGTCTTGTCATGTCTGGTCTTGTCTTGTCTTGTCTTGTCTGGTCTTATCTTGTCTTGTCTTGTCTTGTCTTGTCTTGTTTTGTCTTGTCTTGTCTTGTCTTGACTTGTCTTGTCTTGTCTTTTCTTTTCTTTTCTTGTCTTGTCTTGTCTTGTCTTGTCTTGTCTTGTTTTGTCTTGTCTTGTCTTGTCTTGTCTTGACTTGTTTTGTCTTGTCTTGTCTTGTCTTGTCTTGTCTTGTCTTGTCTTGTCTTGTCTTGTCTTGTCTTGTCTTGTCTTGTCTTGTCTTGTCTTGTCTTGTCTTGTCTTGTCTTGTCTTGTCTTGTCTTGTCTTGTCTTGTCTTGTCTTGTCTTGTCTTGTCTTGTCTTGTCTTGTCATGTCATGTCATGTCGTGCGTTGTGTTGTTTTGTCTTGTCTTGTTTTGTCTTGTCATGTCATGTCTTGTCTTGTCTTGTCTTGTCATGTCGTGCGTTGTGTTGTTTTGTCTTGTCTTGTTTTGTCTTGTCATGTCATGTCTTGTCTTGTCTTGTCTTGTCTTGTCTTGTCATGTCGTGCGTTGTGTTGTCTTGTCTTGTCTTGTCTTGTCTTGTCTTGTCTTGTCTTGTGATGTCATGTCGTGTGTTGTGTTGTGTTGTTTTGTTTTGTCTTGTCTTGTCTTGTCTTGTCTTGTCTTGTCTTGTCTTGTCTTGTCTTGTCTTGTCTTGTCTTGTCTTGTCTTGTCTTGTCTTGTCTTGTCTTGTCTTGTCTTGTCTTGTCTTGTCTTGTCTTGTCTTGTACTGTCATGTCACGTCATGTGTTGTGTTGTTTTGTCTTGTCTTGTCTTGTTTGGTCTTGTCTTGTCTTGTTTTGTCTTGTCTTGTCTTGTCTTGTCTTGTCTTGTCTTGTCTTGTCTTGTCTTGTCTTGTCTTGTCTTGTCTTGTCTTGTCTTGTCTTGTCTTGTCTTGTTTTGTCTTGTCTTGTCTTGTCTTGTCTTGTCTTGTCTTGTCTTGTCTTGTCTTGACTTGTTTTGTCTTGTCTTGTCTTGTCTTGTCTTGTCTTGTCTTGTCTTGTCTTGTCTTGTCTTGTCTTGTCTTGTCTTGTCTTGTCTTGTCTTGTCTTGTCTTGTCTTGTCTTGTCTTGTCTTGTCTTGTCTTGTCTTGTCTTGTCTTGTCTTGTCATGTCATGTCATGTCGTGCGTTGTGTTGTTTTGTCTTGTCTTGTTTTGTCTTGTCATGTCATGTCTTGTCTTGTCTTGTCTTGTCATGTCGTGCGTTGTGTTGTTTTGTCTTGTCTTGTTTTGTCTTGTCATGTCATGTCTTGTCTTGTCTTGTCTTGTCTTGTCTTGTCTTGTCATGTCGTGCGTTGTGTTGTCTTGTCTTGTCTTGTCTTGTCTTGTCTTGTCTTGTCTTGTCTTGTCTTGTCTTGTCTTGTGATGTCATGTCGTGTGTTGTGTTGTGTTGTTTTGTTTTGTCTTGTCTTGTCTTGTCTTGTCTTGTCTTGTCTTGTCTTGTCTTGTCTTGTCTTGTCTTGTCTTGTCTTGTCTTGTCTTGTCTTGTCTTGTCTTGTCTTGTCTTGTCTTGCCTTGCCTTGTCTTGTCTTGTCTTGTCTTGTCTTGTCTTGTCTTGTACTGTCATGTCACGTCATGTGTTGTGTTGTTTTGTCTTGTCTTGTCTTGTTTGGTCTTGTCTTGTCTTGTTTTGTCTTGTCTTGTCTTGTCTTGTCTTGTCTTGTCTTGTCTTGTCTTGTCTTGTCTTGTTTTGTCTTGTCTTGTCTTGTCTTGTCTTGTCTTGTGATGTCATGTCGTGTGTTGTGTTGTGTTGTTTTGTTTTGTCTTGTCTTGTCTTGTCTTGTCTTGTCTTGTCTTGTCTTGTCTTGTCTTGTCTTGTCTTGTCTTGTCTTGTCTTGTCTTGTCTTGTCTTGTCTTGTCTTGTCTTGTCTTGTCTTGTCTTGTCTTGTCTTGTCTTGTCTTGTCTTGTCTTGTCTTGTCTTGTCTTGTCTTGTCTTGTCTTGTCTTGTCTTGTCTTGTCTTGTCTTGTCTTGTCTTGTCTTGTCTTGTCTTGTCTTGTCTTGTCTTGTCTTGTCTTGTCTTGTCTTGTCTTGTCTTGTCTTGTCTTGTCTTGTCTTGTCTTGTCTTGTTTTGTCTTGTCTTGCCTTGTCTTGTCTTGTCTTGTCTTGTCTTGTCTTGTCTTGTCTTGTCTTGTCTTGTCTTGTCTTGCCTTATCTTGCCTTGTCTTGTCTTGTCTTGTCTTGTCTTGTCTTGCCTTATCTTGCCTTGTCTTGTCTTGTCTTGTCTTGTCTTGTCTTGTCTTGTCTTGTCTTGTCTTGTCTTGTCTTGTCTTGTCTTGTCTTGTCTTGTCTTGTCTTGTCTTGTCTTGTCTTGTCTTGTCTTGTCTTGTCTTGTCTTGTCTTGTCTTGTCTTGTCTTGTCTTGTCTTGTCTTGTCTTGTCTTGTCTTGTCTTGTCTTGCCTTATCTTGCCTTGTCTTGTCTAGTCTTGTCTTGTCTTGTCTTGTCTTGTCTTGTCTTGTCTTTTCTTGTCTTGTCTTGTCTTGTCTTGTTTTGTCTTGTCATGTCATGTCTTGTCTTGTCTTGTCTTGTCTTGTCATGTCGTGCGTTGTGTTGTCTTGTCTTGTCTTGTCTTGTCTTGTCTTGTCTTGTCTTGTCTTGTCTTGTCTTGTCTTGTCTTGTCTTGTCTTGTCTTGTGATGTCATGTCGTGTGTTGTGTTGTGTTGTTTTGTTTTGTCTTGTCTTGTCTTGTCTTGTCTTGTCTTGTCTTGTCTTGTCTTGTCTTGTCTTGTCTTGTCTTGTCTTGTCTTGTCTTGTCTTGTCTTGTTTGGTCTTGTCTTGTCTTGTCTTGTCTTGTCTTGTCTTGTCTTGTCTTGTCTTGTCTTGTCTTGTATTGTCTTGTCTTGTCTTGTCTTGTCTTGTCTTGTCTTGTCTTGCCTTGTCTTGTCTTGTCTGGTCTTGTCTTGTCTTGTCTTGTCTTGTCTTGTCTTGTCTTGTCTTGTCTTGTCTTGTCTTGTCTTGTCTTGTCTTGTCTTGTCTTGTCTTGTCTTGTCTTGTCTTGTCTTGTCTTGTCTTGTCTTGTCTTGTCTTGTCTTGTCTTGTCTTGTCTTGTCTTGTCTTGTCTTGTCTTGTCTTGTCTTGTCTTGTCTTGTCTTGTCTTGTCTTGTCTTGCCTTTTCTTTTCTTGTCTTGTCTTGTCTTGTCTGGTCTTATCTTGTCTTGTCTTGTCCTGTCCTGTCTTGTCTTGTCTTTTCTTGTATTGTCTTGTCTTGTCTTGTCTTGTCTTGTCTTGTCTTGTCTTGTCTTGTCTTGTCTTGTCTTGTCTTGTCTTGTCTTGTCTTGTCTTGTCTTGTCTTGTCTTGTCTTGTCTTGTCTTGTCTTGTCTTGTCTTGTCTTGTCTTGTCTTGTCTTGTCTTGTCTTGTCTTGTCTTGTCTTGTCTTGTCTTGTCTTGTTTTGTCTTGTTTTGTCTTGTCTTGTCTTGTCTTGTCTTGTCTTGTCTTGTCTTGTCTTGTCTTGTCTTGTCTTGTCTTGTCTTGTCTTGTCTTGTCTTGTCTTGTCTTGTCTTGTCTTGTCTTGTCTTGTCTTGTCTTGTCTTGTCTTGTCTTGTCTTGTCTTGTCTTGTCTTGTCTTGTCTTGTCTTGTCTTGTCTTGTCTTGTCTTGTCTTGTCTTGTCTTGTCTTGTCTTGTCTTGTCTTGTCTTGTCTTGTCTTGTCTTGTCTTGTGATGTCATGTCGTGTGTTGTGTTGATTTGTCTTGTATTGTCTTGTCTTGTCTTGTCTTGTCTTTTCTTTTCTTGTCTGGTCTTGTCTGGTCTTGTCTTGTCTTGTCTTGTCTTGTCTGGTCTTATCTTGTCTTGTCTTGTCCTGTCCTGTCTTGTCTTGTCTTTTCTTGTCTTGTCTTGTCTTGTCTTGTCTTGTCTTGTCTTGTCTTGTCTTGTGATGTCATGTCGTGTGTTGTGTTGATTTGTCTTGTATTGTCTTGTCTTGTCTTGTCTTGTCTTTTCTTTTCTTGTCTGGTCTTGTCTGGTCTTGTCTTGTCTTGTCTGGTCTTATCTTGTCTTGTCTTGTCCTGTCCTGTCTTGTCTTGTCTTTTCTTGTCTTGTCTTGTCTTTTCTTGTCTTGTACTGTCATGTCACGTCATGTGTTGTGTTGTTTTGTCTTGTCTTGTCTTGTTTGGTCTTGTCTTGTCTTGTTTTGTCTTGTCTTGTCTTGTCTTGTCTTGTCTTGTCTTGTCTTGTCTTGTCTTGTCTTGTCTTGTCTTGTCTTGACTTGTCTTGTTTTGTCTTGTCTTGTCTTGTCTTGTCTTGTCTTGTCTTGTCTTGTCTTGTCTTGTCTTGTCTTGACTTGTCTTGTCTTGTCTTTTCTTTTCTTGTCTTGTCTTGTCTTGTCTTGTCTTGTCTTGTCTTGTCTTGTCTTGTCTTGTCTTGTCTTGTCTTGTCTTGTCTTGTCTTGTCTTGTCTTGTCTTGGCTTGTCTTGTCTTGTCATGTCTGGTCTTGTCTTGTCTTGTCTTGTCTGGTCTTATCTTGTCTTGTCTTGTCTTGTCTTGTCTTGTTTTGTCTTGTCTTGTCTTGTCTTGACTTGTCTTGTCTTGTCTTTTCTTTTCTTTTCTTGTCTTGTCTTGTCTTGTCTTGTCTTGTCTTGTTTTGTCTTGTCTTGTCTTGTCTTGTCTTGACTTGTTTTGTCTTGTCTTGTCTTGTCTTGTCTTGTCTTGTCTTGTCTTGTCTTGTCTTGTCTTGTCTTGTCTTGTCTTGTCTTGTCTTGTCTTGTCTTGTCTTGTCTTGTCTTGTCTTGTCTTGTCTTGTCTTGTCTTGTCTTGTCTTGTCTTGTCTTGTCTTGTCTTGTCATGTCATGTCATGTCGTGCGTTGTGTTGTTTTGTCTTGTCTTGTTTTGTCTTGTCATGTCATGTCTTGTCTTGTCTTGTCTTGTCATGTCGTGCGTTGTGTTGTTTTGTCTTGTCTTGTTTTGTCTTGTCATGTCATGTCTTGTCTTGTCTTGTCTTGTCTTGTCTTGTCATGTCGTGCGTTGTGTTGTCTTGTCTTGTCTTGTCTTGTCTTGTGATGTCATGTCGTGTGTTGTGTTGTGTTGTTTTGTTTTGTCTTGTCTTGTCTTGTCTTGTCTTGTCTTGTCTTGTCTTGTCTTGTCTTGTCTTGTCTTGTCTTGTCTTGTCTTGTCTTGTCTTGTCTTGTCTTGTCTTGTCTTGTCTTGTCTTGTCTTGTCTTGTCTTGTCTTGTCTTGTCTTGTCTTGTACTGTCATGTCACGTCATGTGTTGTGTTGTTTTGTCTTGTCTTGTCTTGTTTGGTCTTGTCTTGTCTTGTTTTGTCTTGTCTTGTCTTGTCTTGTCTTGTCTTGTCTTGTCTTGTCTTGTCTTGTCTTGTCTTGTCTTGTCTTGTCTTGTCTTGTCTTGTCTTGTCTTGTTTTGTCTTGTCTTGTCTTGTCTTGTCTTGTCTTGTCTTGTCTTGTCTTGTCTTGTCTTGACTTGTTTTGTCTTGTCTTGTCTTGTCTTGTCTTGTCTTGTCTTGTCTTGTCTTGTCTTGTCTTGTCTTGTCTTGTCTTGTCTTGTCTTGTCTTGTCTTGTCTTGTCTTGTCTTGTCTTGTCTTGTCTTGTCTTGTCTTGTCTTGTCTTGTCTTGTCTTGTCTTGTCATGTCATGTCATGTCGTGCGTTGTGTTGTTTTGTCTTGTCTTGTTTTGTCTTGTCATGTCATGTCTTGTCTTGTCTTGTCTTGTCATGTCGTGCGTTGTGTTGTTTTGTCTTGTCTTGTTTTGTCTTGTCATGTCATGTCTTGTCTTGTCTTGTCTTGTCTTGTCTTGTCTTGTCATGTCGTGCGTTGTGTTGTCTTGTCTTGTCTTGTCTTGTCTTGTCTTGTCTTGTCTTGTCTTGTCTTGTCTTGTCTTGTGATGTCATGTCGTGTGTTGTGTTGTGTTGTTTTGTTTTGTCTTGTCTTGTCTTGTCTTGTCTTGTCTTGTCTTGTCTTGTCTTGTCTTGTCTTGTCTTGTCTTGTCTTGTCTTGTCTTGTCTTGTCTTGTCTTGTCTTGTCTTGTCTTGCCTTGCCTTGTCTTGTCTTGTCTTGTCTTGTCTTGTCTTGTCTTGTACTGTCATGTCACGTCATGTGTTGTGTTGTTTTGTCTTGTCTTGTCTTGTTTGGTCTTGTCTTGTCTTGTTTTGTCTTGTCTTGTCTTGTCTTGTCTTGTCTTGTCTTGTCTTGTCTTGTCTTGTTTTGTCTTGTCTTGTCTTGTCTTGTCTTGTCTTGTGATGTCATGTCGTGTGTTGTGTTGTGTTGTTTTGTTTTGTCTTGTCTTGTCTTGTCTTGTCTTGTCTTGTCTTGTCTTGTCTTGTCTTGTCTTGTCTTGTCTTGTCTTGTCTTGTCTTGTCTTGTCTTGTCTTGTCTTGTCTTGTCTTGTCTTGTCTTGTCTTGTCTTGTCTTGTCTTGTCTTGTCTTGTCTTGTCTTGTCTTGTCTTGTCTTGTCTTGTCTTGTCTTGTCTTGTCTTGTCTTGTCTTGTTTTGTCTTGTCTTGCCTTGTCTTGTCTTGTCTTGTCTTGTCTTGTCTTGTCTTGTCTTGTCTTGTCTTGTCTTGTCTTGCCTTATCTTGCCTTGTCTTGTCTTGTCTTGTCTTGTCTTGTCTTGCCTTATCTTGCCTTGTCTTGTCTTGTCTTGTCTTGTCTTGTCTTGTCTTGTCTTGTCTTGTCTTGTCTTGTCTTGTCTTGTCTTGTCTTGTCTTGTCTTGTCTTGTCTTGTCTTGTCTTGTCTTGTCTTGTCTTGTCTTGTCTTGTCTTGTCTTGTCTTGTCTTGTCTTGTCTTGTCTTGTCTTGTCTTGCCTTATCTTGCCTTGTCTTGTCTAGTCTTGTCTTGTCTTGTCTTGTCTTGTCTTGTCTTGTCTTTTCTTGTCTTGTCTTGTCTTGTCTTGTTTTGTCTTGTCATGTCATGTCTTGTCTTGTCTTGTCTTGTCTTGTCATGTCGTGCGTTGTGTTGTCTTGTCTTGTCTTGTCTTGTCTTGTCTTGTCTTGTCTTGTCTTGTCTTGTCTTGTCTTGTCTTGTCTTGTCTTGTGATGTCATGTCGTGTGTTGTGTTGTGTTGTTTTGTTTTGTCTTGTCTTGTCTTGTCTTGTCTTGTCTTGTCTTGTCTTGTCTTGTCTTGTCTTGTCTTGTCTTGTCTTGTTTGGTCTTGTCTTGTCTTGTCTTGTCTTGTCTTGTCTTGTCTTGTCTTGTCTTGTCTTGTATTGTCTTGTCTTGTCTTGTCTTGTCTTGTCTTGTCTTGTCTTGCCTTGTCTTGTCTTGTCTGGTCTTGTCTTGTCTTGTCTTGTCTTGTCTTGTCTTGTCTTGTCTTGTCTTGTCTTGTCTTGTCTTGTCTTGTCTTGTCTTGTCTTGTCTTGTCTTGTCTTGTCTTGTCTTGTCTTGTCTTGTCTTGTCTTGTCTTGTCTTGTCTTGTCTTGTCTTGTCTTGTCTTGTCTTGTCTTGTCTTGTCTTGTCTTGTCTTGTCTTGTCTTGTCTTGTCTTGTCTTGTCTTGTCTTGTCTTGTCTTGTCTTGTCTTGTCTTGTCTTGTCTTGCCTTTTCTTTTCTTGTCTTGTCTTGTCTTGTCTGGTCTTATCTTGTCTTGTCTTGTCCTGTCCTGTCTTGTCTTGTCTTTTCTTGTATTGTCTTGTCTTGTCTTGTCTTGTCTTGTCTTGTCTTGTCTTGTCTTGTCTTGTCTTGTCTTGTCTTGTCTTGTCTTGTCTTGTCTTGTCTTGTCTTGTCTTGTCTTGTCTTGTCTTGTCTTGTCTTGTCTTGTCTTGTCTTGTCTTGTCTTGTCTTGTCTTGTCTTGTCTTGTCTTGTTTTGTCTTGTTTTGTCTTGTCTTGTCTTGTCTTGTCTTGTCTTGTCTTGTCTTGTCTTGTCTTGTCTTGTCTTGTCTTGTCTTGTCTTGTCTTGTCTTGTCTTGTCTTGTCTTGTCTTGTCTTGTCTTGTCTTGTCTTGTCTTGTCTTGTCTTGTCTTGTCTTGTCTTGTCTTGTCTTGTCTTGTCTTGTCTTGTCTTGTCTTGTCTTGTCTTGTCTTGTCTTGTGATGTCATGTCGTGTGTTGTGTTGATTTGTCTTGTATTGTCTTGTCTTGTCTTGTCTTGTCTTTTCTTTTCTTGTCTGGTCTTGTCTGGTCTTGTCTTGTCTTGTCTGGTCTTATCTTGTCTTGTCTTGTCCTGTCCTGTCTTGTCTTGTCTTTTCTTGTCTTGTCTTGTCTTTTCTTGTCTTGTACTGTCATGTCACGTCATGTGTTGTGTTGTTTTGTCTTGTCTTGTCTTGTTTGGTCTTGTCTTGTCTTGTTTTGTCTTGTCTTGTCTTGTCTTGTCTTGTCTTGTCTTGTCTTGTCTTGTCTTGTCTTGTCTTGTCTTGTCTTGTCTTGTCTTGACTTGTCTTGTTTTGTCTTGTCTTGTCTTGTCTTGTCTTGTCTTGTCTTGTCTTGTCTTGACTTGTCTTGTCTTGTCTTTTCTTTTCTTGTCTTGTCTTGTCTTGTCTTGTCTTGTCTTGTCTTGTCTTGCCTTGTCTTGTCGTGTGTTGTGTTGTGTTGTTTTGTCTTGTCTTGTCTTGTCTTGTCTTGTCTTGTCTTGTCTTGTCTTGTCTTGTCTTGTCTTGTCTTGTCTTGTCTTGGCTTGTCTTGTCTTGTCATGTCTGGTCTTGTCTTGTCTTGTCTTGTCTGGTCTTATCTTGTCTTGTCTTGTCTTGTCTTGTCTTGTTTTGTCTTGTCTTGTCTTGTCTTGTCTTGTCTTGACTTGTCTTGTCTTGTCTTTTCTTTTCTTTTCTTGTCTTGTCTTGTCTTGTCTTGTCTTGTCTTGTCTTGTTTTGTCTTGTCTTGTCTTGTCTTGTCTTGTCTTGTCTTGTCTTGTCTTGTCTTGTCTTGTCTTGTCTTGTCTTGTCTTGTCTTGTCTTGTCTTGTCTTGTCTTGTCTTGTCTTGTCTTGTCTTGTCTTGTCTTGTCTTGTCTTGTCTTGTCTTGTCTTGTCTTGTCTTGTCTTGTCTTGTCTTGTCTTGTCTTGTCTTGTTTTGTCTTGTCTTGTCTTGTCTTGTCTTGTCTTGTCTTGTCTTGTCTTGTCTTGTCTTGTCTTGACTTGTTTTGTCTTGTCTTGTCTTGTCTTGTCTTGTCTTGTCTTGTCTTGTCTTGTCTTGTCTTGTCTTGTCTTGTCTTGTCTTGTCTTGTCTTGTTTTGTCTTGTCTTGTCTTGTCTTGTCTTGTCTTGTCTTGTCTTGTCTTGTCTTGTCTTGTCTTGACTTGTTTTGTCTTGTCTTGTCTTGTCTTGTCTTGTCTTGTCTTGTCTTGTCTTGTCTTGTCTTGTCTTGTCTTGTCTTGTCTTGTCTTGTCTTGTCTTGTCTTGTCTTGTCTTGTCTTGTCTTGTCTTGTCTTGTCTTGTCTTGTCTTGTCTTGTCTTGTCTTGTCTTGTCTTGTCTTGTCTTGTCTTGTCTTGTCTTGTCTTGTCTTGTCTTGTCTTGTCTTGTCTTGTCTTGTCTTGTCTTGTCTTGTCTTGTCTTGTCTTGTCTTGTCTTGTCTTGTCTTGTCTTGTCTTGTCTTGTCTTGTCTTGTCTTGTCTTGTCTTGTCTTGTCTTGTCTTGTCTTGTCTTGTCTTGTCTTGTCTTGTCTTGTCTTGTCTTGTCTTGTCTTGTCTTGTCTTGTCTTGTCTTGACTTGTCTTGTCTTGTCTTTTCTTTTCTTGTCTTGTCTTGTCTTGTCTTGTCTTGTCTTGTCTTGTCTTGCCTTGTCTTGTCGTGTGTTGTGTTGTGTTGTTTTGTCTTGTCTTGTCTTGTCTTGTCTTGTCTTGTCTTGTCTTGTCTTGTCTTGTCTTGTCTTGTCTTGTCTTGTCTTGGCTTGTCTTGTCTTGTCATGTCTGGTCTTGTCTTGTCTTGTCTTGTCTGGTCTTATCTTGTCTTGTCTTGTCTTGTCTTGTCTTGTTTTGTCTTGTCTTGTCTTGTCTTGTCTTGTCTTGACTTGTCTTGTCTTGTCTTTTCTTTTCTTTTCTTGTCTTGTCTTGTCTTGTCTTGTCTTGTCTTGTCTTGTTTTGTCTTGTCTTGTCTTGTCTTGTCTTGTCTTGTCTTGTCTTGTCTTGTCTTGTCTTGTCTTGTCTTGTCTTGTCTTGTCTTGTCTTGTCTTGTCTTGTCTTGTCTTGTCTTGTCTTGTCTTGTCTTGTCTTGTCTTGTCTTGTCTTGTCTTGTCTTGTCTTGTCTTGTCTTGTCTTGTCTTGTCTTGTTTTGTCTTGTCTTGTCTTGTCTTGTCTTGTCTTGTCTTGTCTTGTCTTGTCTTGTCTTGACTTGTTTTGTCTTGTCTTGTCTTGTCTTGTCTTGTCTTGTCTTGTCTTGTCTTGTCTTGTCTTGTCTTGTCTTGTCTTGTCTTGTCTTGTCTTGTCTTGTCTTGTCTTGTCTTGTCTTGTCTTGTCTTGTCTTGTCTTGTCTTGTCTTGTCTTGTCTTGTCTTGTCTTGTCTTGTCTTGTCTTGTCTTGTCTTGTCTTGTCTTGTCTTGTCTTGTCTTGTCTTGTCTTGTCTTGTCATGTCATGTCATGTCGTGCGTTGTGTTGTTTTGTCTTGTCTTGTTTTGTCTTGTCATGTCATGTCTTGTCTTGTCTTGTCTTGTCATGTCGTGCGTTGTGTTGTTTTGTCTTGTCTTGTTTTGTCTTGTCATGTCATGTCTTGTCTTGTCTTGTCTTGTTTTGTCTTGTCATGTCATGTCTTGTCTTGTCTTGTCTTGTCTTGTCTTGTCTTGTCTTGTCTTGTCTTGTCTTGTCTTGTCTTGTCTTGTCTTGTCTTGTCTTGTCTTGTCTTGTCTTGTCTTGTCTTGTCTTGTCTTGTCTTGTCTTGTCTTGTCTTGTCTTGTCTTGTCTTGTCTTGTCTTGTCTTGTCTTGTCTTGTCTTGTCTTGTCGTGTGTTGTGTTGTGTTGTTTTGTCTTGTCTTGTCTTGTCTTGTCTTGTCTTGTCTTGTTTTGTCTTGTCTTGTCTTGTCTTGTCTTGTCTTGTCTTGTCTTGTCTTGTCTTGTCTTGTCTTGTCTTGTCTTGTCTTGTACTGTCATGTCACGTCATGTGTTGTGTTGTTTTGTCTTGTCTTGTCTTGTTTGGTCTTGTCTTGTCTTGTTTTGTCTTGTCTTGTCTTGTCTTGTCTTGTCTTGTCTTGTCTTGTCTTGTCTTGTCTTGTCTTGTCTTGTCTTGTCTTGTCTTGTCTTGTCTTGTCTTGTCTTGTCTTGTCTTGTCTTGTCATGTCATGTCATGTCGTGCGTTGTGTTGTTTTGTCTTGTCTTGTTTTGTCTTGTCTTGTCTTGTTTTGTCTTGTCTTGTCTTGTCTTGTCTTGTCTTGTCTTGTCTTGTCTTGTCTTGTTTTGTCTTGTCTTGTCTTGTCTTGTCTTGTCTTGTCTTGTGATGTCATGTCGTGTGTTGTGTTGTGTTGTTTTGTTTTGTCTTGTCTTGTCTTGTCTTGTCTTGTCTTGTCTTGTCTTGTCTTGTCTTGTCTTGTCTTGTTTGGTCTTGTCTTGTCTTGTCTTATCTTGTCTTGTCTTGTCTTGTCTTGTCTTGTCTTGTCTTGTCTTGTCTTGTCTTGTCTTGTCTTGTCTTGTCTTGTCTTGTCTTGTCTTGTCTTGTCTTGTCTTGTCTTGTCTTGTCTTGTCTTGTCTTGTCTTGTCTTGTCTTGTCTTGTCTTGTCTTGTCTTGTCTTGTCTTGTCTTGTCTTGTCTTGTCTTGTTTTGTCTTGTCTTGCCTTGTCTTGTCTTGTCTTGTCTTGTCTTGTCTTGTCTTGTCTTGTCTTGTCTTGTCTTGTCTTGCCTTATCTTGCCTTGTCTTGTCTTGTCTTGTCTTGTCTTGTCTTGTCTTGTCTTGTCTTGTCTTGTCTTGTCTTGTCTTGTCTTGTCTTGTCTTGTCTTGTCTTGTCTTGTCTTGTCTTGTCTTGTCTTGTCTTGTCTTGTCTTGTCTTGTCTTGTCTTGTCTTGTCTTGTCTTGTCTTGCCTTATCTTGCCTTGTCTTGTCTAGTCTTGTCTTGTCTTGTCTTGTCTTGTCTTGTCTTGTCTTTTCTTGTTTGGTCTTGTCTTGTCTTGTCTTGTCTTGTCTTGTCTTGTCTTGTCTTGTCTTGTCTTGTCTTGTCTTGTCTTGTCTTGTCTTGTCTTGTCTTGTCTTGTCTTGTCTTGTCTTGTCTTGTCTTGTCTTGTCTTGTCTTGTCTTGTCTTGTCTTGTCTTGTCTTGTCTTGTCTTGTCTTGTCTTGTCTTGTCTTGTCTTGTCTTGTCTTGCCTTGTCTTGTCTTGTCTTGTCTTGTCTTGTCTTGTCTTGTCTTGTCTTGTTTTGTCTTGTCTTGCCTTGTCTTGTCTTGTCTTGTCTTGTCTTGTCTTGTACTGTCATGTCACGTCATGTGTTGTGTTGTTTTGTCTTGTCTTGCCTTGTCTTGTCTTGTCTTGTCTTGTCTTGTCTTGTACTGTCATGTCACGTCATGTGTTGTGTTGTTTTGTCTTGTCTTGTCTTGTTTGGTCTTGTCTTGTCTTGTCTTGTCTTGTCTTGTCTTGTCTTGTCTTGTCTTGTCTTGTCTTGTCTTGTCTTGTCTTGTCTTGTCTTGTCTTGTCTTGTCTTGACTTGTCTTGTTTTGTCTTGTCTTGTCTTGTCTTGTCTTGTCTTGTCTTGTCTTGTCTTGTCTTGTCTTGTCTTGTCTTGACTTGTCTTGACTTGTCTTGTCTTGTCTTTTCTTTTCTTGTCTTGTCTTGTCTTGTCTTGTCTTGTCTTGTCTTGTCTTGTCTTGTCTTGTCTTGTCTTGTCGTGTGTTGTGTTGTTTTGTCTTGTCTTGTCTTGTCTTGTCTTGTCTTGTCTTGTCTTGTCTTGTCTTGTCTTGTCTTGTCTTGTCTTGTCTTGTCTTGTCTTGTCTTGTCTTGTCTTGTCTTGTCTTGTCTTGTCTTGGCTTGTCTTGTCTTGTCATGTCTGGTCTTGTCTTGTCTTGTCTTGTCTGGTCTTATCTTGTCTTGTCTTGTCTTGTCTTGTCTTGTTTTGTCTTGTCTTGTCTTGTCTTGTCTTGTCTTGACTTGTCTTGTCTTGTCTTTTCTTTTCTTGTCTTGTCTTGTCTTGTCTTGTCTTGTCTTGTTTTGTCTTGTCTTGTCTTGTCTTGTCTTGTCTTGTCTTGTCTTGTCTTGTCTTGTCTTGTCTTGTCTTGTCTTGTCTTGTCTTGTCTTGTCTTGTCTTGTCTTGTCTTGTCTTGTCTTGTTTTGTCTTGTCTTGTCTTGTCTTGTCTTGTCTTGTCTTGTCTTGTCTTGTCTTGACTTGTTTTGTCTTGTCTTGTCTTGTCTTGTCTTGTCTTGTCTTGTCTTGTCTTGTCTTGTCTTGTCTTGTCTTGTCTTGTCTTGTCTTGTTTGGTCTTGTCTTGTCTTGTCTTGTCTTGTCTTGTCTTGTCTTGTCTTGTCTTGTCTTGTCTTGTATTGTCTTGTCTTGTCTTGTCTTGTCTTGTCTTGTCTTGTCTTGTCTTGTCTTGTCTTGCCTTATCTTGCCTTGTCTTGTCTTGTCTGGTCTTGTCTTGTCTTGTCTTGTCTTGTCTTGTCTTGTCTTGTCTTGTCTTGTCTTGTCTTGTCTTGTCTTGTCTTGTCTTGTCTTGTCTTGTCTTGTCTTGTCTTGTCTTGTCTTGTCTTGTCTTGTCTTGTCTTGTCTTGTCTTGTCTTGTCTTGTCTTGTCTTGTCTTGTCTTGTCTTGTCTTGTCTTGTCTTGTCTTGTCTTGTCTTGTCTTGTCTTGTCTTGTCTTGTCTTGTCTTGTCTTGTCTTGTCTTGTCTTGTCTTGTCTTGTCTTGTCTTGTCTTGTCTTGTCTTGTCTTGTCTTGTCTTGTCTTGTCTTGTCTTGCCTTTTCTTTTCTTGTCTTGTCTTGTCTTGTCTGGTCTTATCTTGTCTTGTCTTGTCCTGTCCTGTCTTGTCTTGTCTTGTCTTGTCTTGTCTTGTCTTGTCTTGTCTTGTCTTGTCTTGTCTTGTCTTGTCATGTCTTGTCTTGTCTTGTTTTGCCTTGTCTGGTCTTATCTTGTCTTGTCTTGTCTTGTCTTGTCTTGTCTTGTCTTGTCTTGTCTTGTCTTGTCTTGTCTTGTCTTGTCTTGTCTTGTCTTGTCTTGCCTTTTCTTTTCTTGTCTTGTCTTGTCTTGTCTGGTCTTATCTTGTCTTGTCTTGTCCTGTCCTGTCTTGTCTTGTCTTGTCTTGTCTTGTCTTGTCTTGTCTTGTCTTGTCTTGTCTTGTCTTATCTTGCCTTGTCTTGTCTTGTCTGGTCTTGTCCTGTCTTGTCTTGTCTTGTCTTGTCTTGTCTTGTCTTGTCTTGTCTTGTCTTGTCTTGTCTTGTCTTGTCTTGTCATGTCTTGTCTTGTCTTGTTTTGCCTTGTCTTGTATTGTCTTGTTTTCCCATGTAATGTCATGTCGTGTGTTGTGTTGATTTGTCTTGTATTGTCTTGTCTTGTCTTGTATTGTCTTTTCTTGTCTTGTCTTGTCTTGTCTTGTCTTGTCTTGTCTTGTCTTGTCTTGTCTTGTCCTGTCCTGTCTTGTCTTGTCTTGTCATGTCTTGTCTTGTCTTGTCTTGTCTTGTCTTGTCTTGTCTCGTCTTGTCTTGTCTTGTCTTGTCTTGTCTTGTCTTGCCTTGTCTTGTCTTGTCTTGTCATGTCATGTCATGTCATATCGTGTGTTGTGTTGTTTTGTCTTGTCTTATTTTGTCTTGTCATGTCTTATCTTGTCTTGTGATGTCATGTCATGTCGTGTGTTGTGTTGTTTTGTCTTGTCTTGTCTTGTCTTGTCTTGCCTTGTCTTGTCTTGTCCTGTCCTGTCTTGTCATGTCTTGTCTTGTCTTGTCTTGTCTTGTCTCGTCTTGTCTTGTCTTGTCCTGTCCTGTCCTGTCTTGTCTTGTCTTGTCATGTCTTGTCTTGTCTTGTCTTGTCATGTCTTGTCTTGTCTTGTCTTGTTTTGTCTTGTCTTGTCATGTCTTGTCTTATCTTGTCTTGTCTTGTCTTGTCTTGCTTTGTCTTGTCTTGTCTTATTTTGTCTTGTCATGTCATATCGTGTGTTGTGTTGTTTTGTCTTGTCTTGTCTTGTCTTGTCTTGTCTTGTCTTGTCTTGTCTTGTCTTGTCTTGTCTTGTCATGTCTTGTCATGTCTTGTCTTGTCTTGTCTTGTTTTGTCTTGTCTTGTCATGTCTTGTCTTATCTTGTCTTGTCTTGTCTTGCTTTGTCTTGTCTTGTCTTATTTTGTCTTGTCATGTCATATCGTGTGTTGTGTTGTTTTGTCTTGTCTTGTCTTGTCTTGTCTTGTCTTGTCTTGTCTTGTCTTGTCTTGTCTTGTCTTGTCTTGTCTTGTCTTGTCTTGTCTTGTCATGTCTTGTCTTGTCTTGTCTTGTCTTGTCTTGTCTTGTCTTGTCTTGTCTTGTCCTGTCCTGTCTTGTCTTGTCTTGTCATGTCTTGTCTTGTCTTGTCTTGTCTTGTCTCGTCTTGCCTTGTCTTGTCTTGTCATATCTTGTCTTGTCTTGTCTTGTCTTGTCTTGTCTTGTCTTGTCTTGTCATGTCTTATCTTGTCTTTTCTTGTCTTGTCTTGTCCTGTCCTGTCGTGTGTTGTTTTGTATTGTCTTGTCTTGTGTTGTTTTGTCGTGTCATGTCTTGTCTTGTCTTGTCTTGTCCTGTCCTGTCGTGTGTTGTGTTGTTTTGTCTTGTCTTGTCATGTCATGTAATGTCGTGTCTTGTGTTGCTTTGTCTTGTCTTGTCTTGTCTTGTCTTGTCTTGTCATGGCGTGTGTTGTGTTGTTTTGTCTTGTCATGTCTTGTCTTGTCATGTCATGTCGTGTGTTGTGTTGTTTTGTCTTGTCTTGTTTTGTCTTGTCATGTCTTGTCTTGTCTTGTTTTGTCTTGTCTTGTCTTGTCTTGTCATGTCTTGTCTTGTCTTGTCTTGTATTGTATTGTCTTGTTTTGTCTTGTCTTGTCTTGTCTTGTCTTGTCTTGTCTTGTCTTGTCTTGTCTTGTCTTGTCTTGTCTTGTCTTGTCTTGTCTTGTCTTGTCTTGTCTTGTCTTGTCTTGTCATGTCATGTCATGTCATATCGTGTGTTGTGTTGTTTTGTCTTGTCTTATTTTGTCTTGTCATGTCTTATCTTGTCTTGTCTTGTCTTGTCTTGTCTTGTCATGTCATGTCATGTCATATCGTGTGTTGTGTTGTTTTGTCTTGTCTTATTTTGTCTTGTCATGTCTTATCTTGTCTTGTCTTGTCTTGTCTTGTCTTGTCTTGTCTTGTCTTGTCTTGTCTTGTCTTGTCTTGTCTTGTCTTGTCTTGTCTTGTCTTGTCTTGTCTTGTCTTGTCTTGTCTTGTCTTGTCTTGTCATGTCTTGTATTGTCTTGTCTCATCTTGTCTTGTCCTGTCCTGTCCTGTCTTGTCTTGTCTTGTCTTGTCTTGTCTTGTCTTGTCTTGTCTTGTCTTGTCATGTCTTGTCTTGTCTTGTTTTGTCTTGTCTTGTTTTCTCATGTAATGTCATGTCGTGTGTTGTGTTGCTTTGTCTTGTCTTGTCATGTCGTGTGTTGTGTTGTTTTGTCTTGTCTTGTTGTGTATTGTCATGTCTTATATTGCCTTGTCTTGTCTTGTCTTGTCATGTCATGTCATGTCGTGTGTTGTGTTGTTTTGTCTTGTCTTGTCTTGTCTTGTCTTGTCTTGTCTTGTCTTGTCTTGTCTTGTGTTGTCTTGTCTTGTCTTGTCATGTCGTGTGTTGTGTTGTTTTGTCTTGTCTTGTGTTGTTTTGTCGTGTCATGTCTTGTCTTGTCTTGTCCTGTCCTGTCGTGTGTTGTGTTGTTTTGTCTTGTCTTGTCTTGTCTAGTTTTGTCTTGTCTTGTCTTGTCTTGTTTTATGTTGTCTTGTTTTGTCATGTAAATTCATGTCGTGTGTTGTGTTGTTTTGCCTTGTCTTGTGTTGTTTTGTCGTGTCATGTCTTGTCTTGTCTTGTCTTGTCTTGTCCTGTCCTGTCGTGTGTTGTGTTGCTTTGTCTTGTCTTGTCATGTCATGTCATGTCGTGTCTTGTGTTGCTTTGTCTTGTCTTTTCTTCTCCTTGTCTTGTGTCGTTTTGTCCTGTCCTGACGTGTGTTTTGTTATTTTGTCTTGTCATGTCTTGTCTTGTCTTGGGATGTCATGTCATGTCGTGTGTTGTGTTGTTTTGTCTTGTCTTGTCATGTCGTGTGTTGTTTTGTTTTGCCTTGTCTTGCTGTGTATTGTCACGTCTTATATTGTCTTGTCTTGTCTTGTCATGTCATGTCATGTCGTGTGTTGTGTTGTTTTGTCTTGTCTTGTTTTGTCTTCTCATGTCATGTCTTGTCTTGTCTTGTTTTGTCTTGTCATGTCTTGTCTTGTCTTGTCTTGTCTTGTCTTGTCTTGTCTTGTCTTGTCTTGTCTTGTCTTGTCTTGTCTTGTCTTGTCTTGTCTTGTCTTGTCATGTCTTGTCTTGTCTTGTCTTGTCTTGTCTTGTCCTGTCCTGTCTTGTCTTGCCTTGTCATGTTTTGTCTTGTCCTGTCCTGTCTCGTCTTGTCTTGTCATGTCTTGTCTTGTCTTGTCTTGTCCTGTCTTGTCTTGTCTTGTCTTGTCATGTCTTGTCTTGTCTTGTCTTGTCTTGTCTTGTCTTGTCTTGTCTTGTCTTGTCTTGTCTTGTCTTGTCTTGTCTTGTCTTGTCTTGTCTTGTCTTGTCTTGTCTTGTCTTGTCTTGTCTTGTCTCGTCTTGTTTTGTCTTGTCATGTCTTGTCTTGTCTTGTCTTGTTTTGTCTTGTCATGTCTTGTCTTGTCTTGTCTTGTCTTGTTTTGTCTTGTCTTGTCTTGTCTTGTCTTGCCTTGTCTTGTCTTGTCCTGTCCTGTCTTGTCATGTCTTGTCTTGTCTTGTCTTGTCTTGTCTCGTCTTGTCTTGTCTTGTCCTGTCCTGTCCTGTCTTGTCTTGTCTTGTCATGTCTTGTCTTGTCTTGTCTTGTCATGTCTTGTCTTGTCTTGTTTTGTCTTGTCTTGTCATGTCTTGTCTTATCTTGTCTTGTCTTGTCTTGTCTTGCTTTGTCTTGTCTTGTCTTATTTTGTCTTGTCATGTCATATCGTGTGTTGTGTTGTTTTGTCTTGTCTTGTCTTGTCTTGTCTTGTCTTGTCTTGTCTTGTCTTGTCTTGTCTTGTCTTGTCTTGTCATGTCTTGTCTTGTCTTGTCTTGTTTTGTCTTGTCTTGTCATGTCTTGTCTTATCTTGTCTTGTCTTGTCTTGTCTTGCTTTGTCTTGTCTTGTCTTATTTTGTCTTGTCATGTCATATCGTGTGTTGTGTTGTTTTGTCTTGTCTTGTCTTGTCTTGTCTTGTCTTGTCTTGTCTTGTCTTGTCTTGTCTTGTCTTGTCTTGTCTTGTCTTGTCATGTCATGTCATGTCATATCGTGTGTTGTGTTGTTTTGTCTTGTCTTGTCTTGTCTTGTCTTGTCTTGTCTTGTCTTGTCTTGTCTTGTCTTGTCTTGTCTTGTCTTGTCCTGTCCTGTCTTGTCTTGTCTTGTCTTGTCATGTCTTGTCTTGTCTTGTCTTGTCTTGTCTTGTCTTGTCTTGTCTTGTCTTGTCCTGTCCTGTCTTGTCTTGTCTTGTCATGTCTTGTCTTGTCTTGTCTTGTCTTGTCTCGTCTTACCTTGTCTTGTCTTGTCATATCTTGTCTTGTCTTGTCTTGTCTTGTCTTGTCTTGTCTTGTCATGTCTTATCTTGTCTTTTCTTGTCTTGTCTTGTCCTGTCCTGTCGTGTGTTGTTTTGTATTGTCTTGTCTTGTGTTGTTTTGTCGTGTCATGTCTTGTCTTGTCTTGTCTTGTCTTGTCTTGTCCTGTCCTGTCGTGTGTTGTGTTGTTTTGTCTTGTCTTGTCATGTCATGTAATGTCGTGTCTTGTGTTGCTTTGTCTTGTCTTGTCTTGTCTTGTCTTGTCTTGTCATGGCGTGTGTTGTGTTGTTTTGTCTTGTCATGTCTTGTCTTGTCATGTCATGTCGTGTGTTGTGTTGTTTTGTCTTGTCTTGTTTTGTCTTGTCATGTCTTGTCTTGTCTTGTTTTGTCTTGTCTTGTCTTGTCTTGTCATGTCTTGTCTTGTCTTGTCTTGTTCTGTCCTGTCTTGTCTTGTCTTGTCTTGTCTTGTTTTGTCTTGTCTTGTCTTGTCTTGTCTTGTCTTGTCTTGTCTTGTCTTGTCTTGTCTTGTCTTGTCTTGTCTTGTCTTGTCTTGTCTTGTCTTGTCTTGTCTTGTCTTGTCTTGTCTTGTCTTGTCTTGTCTTGTCTTGTCTTGTTTGGTCTTGTCTTGTCTTGTCTTGTCTTGTCTTGTCTTGTCTTGTCTTGTGATGTCATGTCGTGTGTTGTGTTGATTTGTCTTGTATTGTCTTGTCTTGTCTTGTCTTGTCTTTTCTTTTCTTGTCTGGTCTTGTCTGGTCTTGTCTTGTCTTGTCTGGTCTTATCTTGTCTTGTCTTGTCCTGTCCTGTCTTGTCTTGTCTTTTCTTGTCTTGTCTTGTCTTTTCTTGTCTTGTACTGTAATGTCACGTCATGTGTTGTGTTGTTTTGTCTTGTCTTGTCTTGTTTGGTCTTGTCTTGTCTTGTTTTGTCTTGTCTTGTCTTGTCTTGTCTTGTCTTGTCTTGTCTTGTCTTGTCTTGTCTTGTCTTGTCTTGTCTTGTCTTGTCTTGTCTTGTCTTGTCTTGACTTGTCTTGTTTTGTCTTGTCTTGTCTTGTCTTGTCTTGTCTTGTCTTGTCTTGTCTTGTCTTGTCTTGTCTTGTCTTGACTTGTCTTGTCTTGTCTTTTCTTTTCTTGTCTTGTCTTGTCTTGTCTTGTCTTGTCTTGTCTTGTCTTGTCTTGTCGTGTGTTGTGTTGTGTTGTTTTGTCTTGTCTTGTCTTGTCTTGTCTTGTCTTGTCTTGTCTTGTCTTGGCTTGTCTTGTCTTGTCATGTCTGGTCTTGTCTTGTCTTGTCTTGTCTGGTCTTATCTTGTCTTGTCTTGTCTTGTCTTGTCTTGTTTTGTCTTGTCTTGTCTTGTCTTGTCTTGTCTTGTCTTGTCTTGTCTTGTCTTTTCTTTTCTTTTCTTGTCTTGTCTTGTCTTGTCTTGTCTTGTTTTGTCTTGTCTTGTCTTGTCTTGTCTTGTCTTGTCTTGTCTTGTCTTGTCTTGTCTTGTCTTGTCTTGTCTTGTCTTGTCTTGTCTTGTCTTGTCTTGTCTTGTCTTGTCTTGTCTTGTCTTGTCTTGTCTTGTCTTGTCTTGTCTTGTCTTGTCTTGTCTTGTCTTGTCTTGTCTTGTCTTGTTTTGTCTTGTCTTGTCTTGTCTTGTCTTGTCTTGTCTTGTCTTGTCTTGTCTTGACTTGTTTTGTCTTGTCTTGTCTTGTCTTGTCTTGTATTGTCTTGTCTTGTCTTGTCTTGTCTTGTCTTGTCTTGTCTTGTCTTGTCTTGTCTTGTCTTGTCTTGTCTTGTCTTGTCTTGTCTTGTCTTGTCTTGCCTTGTCTTGTCTTGTCTTGTCTTGTCTTGTCTTGTCTTGTCTTGTCTTGTCTTGTCTTGTCTTGTCTTGTCTTGTCTTGTCTTGTCTTGTCTTGTCTTGTCTTGTCTTGTCTTGTCTTGTCTTGTCTTGTCTTGTCTTGTCTTGTCTTGTCTTGTCTTGTCTTGTCTTGTCTTGTCTTGTCTTGTCTTGTCTTGTCTTGTCTTGTCTTGTCTTGTCTTGTCTTGTCTTGTCTTGTCTTGTCTTGTCTTGTCTTGTCTTGTCTTGTCTTGTCTTGTCTTGTCTTGTCTTGTCTTGTCTTGTCATGTCATGTCATGTCGTGCGTTGTGTTGTTTTGTCTTGTCTTGTTTTGTCTTGTCATGTCATGTCTTGTCTTGTCTTGTCTTGTCATGTCGTGCGTTGTGTTGTTTTGTCTTGTCTTGTTTTGTCTTGTCATGTCATGTCTTGTCTTGTCTTGTCTTGTCTTGTCTTGTCATGTCGTGCGTTGTGTTGTCTTGTCTTGTCTTGTCTTGTCTTGTCTTGTGATGTCATGTCGTGTGTTGTGTTGTGTTGTTTTGTTTTGTCTTGTCTTGTCTTGTCCTGTCTTGTCTTGTCTTGTCTTGTCTTGTCTTGTCTTGTCTTGTTTGGTCTTGTCTTGTCTTGTCTTGTCTTGTCTTGTCTTGTCTTGTCTTGTCTTGTATTGTCTTGTCTTGTCTTGTCTTGTCTTGTCTTGTCTTGTCTTGTCTTGTCTTGTCTTGTCTTGTCTTGTCTTGTCTTGTCTTGTCTTGTCTTGTCTTGTCTTGTCTTGTCTTGTCTTGTCTTGTCTTGTCTTGTCTTGTCTTGTCTTGTCTTGTCTTGTCTTGTCTTGTCTTGTCTTGTCTTGTCTTGTCTTGTCTTGTCTTGTCTTGTCTTGTCTTTTCTTGTCTTGTCTTGTCTTGTCTTGTCTTGTCTTTTCTTGTCTTGTCTGGTCTTGTCTTGTCTTGTCTGGTCTTATCTTGTCTTGTCTTGTCTTGTCTTGTCCTGTCCTGTCCTGTCGTGTGTTGTGGGTTTTTGTCTTGTCATGTCTTATATTGTCTTGTCTTGCTTTGTCTTGTCTTGTCTTATTTTGTCTTGTCATGTCTTATCTTGTCTTGTCTTGTCTTGTCTTGTCTTGTTTTGTCTTGTCTTGTCTTGTCTTGTCTTGTCTTGTCTTGTCTTGTCTTGTCTTGTCTTGTCTTGTCATGTCTTGTCTTGTCTTGTTTTGCCTTGTCTTGTATTGTCCTGTTTTCCCATGTAATGTCATGTCGTGTGTTGTGTTGTTTTGTCTTGTCTTGTCTTGTCTTGTCTTGTCTTGTCCTGTCCTGTCTTGTCTTGTCTTGTCTTGTCATGTCTTGTCTTGTCTTGTCTTGTCTTGTCTCGTCTTGTCTTGTCTTGTCCTGTCCTGTCATGTGTTGTCTTGTCTTGTCTTGTCTTGTCTTGTCTTGTCATGTCTTATCTTGTCTTGTCATGTCTTGTCTTGTCTTGTCTTGTCTTGTCTTGTCTTGTCATGTCTTGTCTTGTCTTGTTTTGTCTTGTCTTGTCATGTCTTGTCTTATCTTGTCTTGTCTTGTCTTGTTTTGCTTTGTCCTGTCTTGTCTTATTTTGTCTTGTCATGTCATATCGTGTGTTGTGTTGTTTTGTCTTGTCTTGTCTTGTCTTGTCTTGTCTTGTCTTGTCTTGTCTTGTCTTGTCCTGTCCTGTCTTGTCATGTCTTGTCTTGTCTTGTCTTGTCTTGTCTCGTCTTGTCTTGTCTTGTCCTGTCCTGTCCTGTCCTGTCTTGTCTTGTCTTGTCATGTCTTGTCTTGTCTTGTCTTGTCTTGTCTTGTCTCGTCTTGTCTTGTCTTGTCTTGTCTTGTCTTGTCTTGTCCTGTCCTGTCTTGTCTTGTCTTGTCTTAACATGTCTTGTCTTGTCTTGTCTTGTCTTGTCTTGTCTCGTCTTGTCTTGTCTTGTCCTGTCCTGTCATGTGTTGTCTTGTCTTGTCTTGTCTTGTCTTGTCTTGTCTTGTCATGTCTTATCTTGTCTTGTCATGTCTTGTCTTGTCTTGTCTTGTCTTGTCTTGTCTTGTCTTGTCTTGTCATGTCTTGTCTTGCCTTGTCTTGTTTTGTCTTGTCTTGTCATGTATTGTCTTATCTTGTCTTGTCTTGTCTTGTCTTGCTTTGTCTTGTCTTGTCTTATTTTGTCTTGTCATGCCATATCGTGTGTTGTGTTGTTTTGTCTTGTCTTGTCTTGTCTTGTCTTGTCTTGTCTTGTCTTGTCCTGTCCTGTCTTGTCTTGTCTTGTCTTGTCATGTCTTGTCTTGTTTTGTCTTGTCTTGTCTCGTCTTGTCTTGTCTTGTCCTGTCCTGTCATGTGTTGTCTTGTCTTGTCTTGTCTTGTCTTGTCTTGTCATGTCTTACCTTGTCTTGTCATGTCTTGTCTTGTCTTGTCTTGTCTTGTCTTGTCTTGTCTTGTCTTGTCTTGTCTTGTCTTGTCTTGTCTTGTCTTGTCTTGTCTTGTCTTGTCATGCCTTGTCTTGTCTTGTTTTGTCTTGTCTTGTCATGTCTTGTCTTATCTTGTCTTGTCTTGTCTTGTCTTGTCTTGTCTTGTCTTGTCATGTCATGTCATGTCATATCGTGTGTTGTGTTGTTTTGTCTTGTCTTGTCATGTCTTGTCTTGTCTTGTCTTGTCTTGTCTTGTCTTGTCTTGTCTTGTCTTGTCTTGTTTTGTCTTGTCCTGTCCTGTCTTGTCTTGTCTTGTCATGTCTTGTCTTGTCTTGTCTTGTCTTGTCTCGTCTTGTCTTGTCTTGTCTTGTCATATCTTGTCTTGTCTTGTCTTGTCTTGTCTTGTCTTGGCTTGTCTTCTCTTGCTTTGTCTTGTCATGTCTTATCTTGTCTTTTCTTGTCTTGTCTTGTCTTGTCCTGTCCTGTCGTGTGTTGTTTTGTATTGTCTTGTCTTGTGTTGTTTTGTCGTGTCATGTCTTGTCTTGTCTTGTCTTGTCCTGTCCTGTCGTGTGTTGTGTTGTTTTGTCTTGTCTTGTCATGTCATGTAATGTCGTGTCTTGGGTTGCTTTGTCTTGTCTTGTCATGTCATGTCGTGTGTTGTGTTGTTTTGTCTTGTCTTGTTTTGTCTTGTCATGTCTTGTCTTGTCTTGTTTTGTCTTGTCTTGTCTTGTCTTGTCATGTCTTGTCTTGTCTTGTCTTGTCTTGTTTTGTCTTGTCTTGTCTTGTCTTGTCTTGTCTTGTCTTGTCTTGTCTTGTCTTGTCTTGTCTTGTCTTGTCTTGTCTTGTCTTGTCTTGTCTTGTCTTGTCATGTCATGTCATGTCATATCGTGTGTTGTGTTGTTTTGTCTTGTCTTATTTTGTCTTGTCATGTCTTATCTTGTCTTGTCTTGTCTTGTCTTGTCTTGTCTTGTCTTGTCATGTCATGTCATGTCATGTCATATCGTGTGTTGTGTTGTTTTGTCTTGTCTTATTTTGTCTTGTCATGTCTTATCTTGTCTTGTCTTGTCTTGTCTTGTCTTGTCTTGTCTTGTCTTGTCTTGTCTTGTCTTGTCTTGTCATGTCTTGTCTTGTCTTGTCTCATCTTGTCTTGTCCTGTCCTGTCCTGTCTTGTCTTGTCTTGTCTTGTCATGCCTTGTCTTGTCTTGTTTTGTCTTGTCTTGTATTGTCTTGTTTTCTCATATAATGTCATGTCGTGTGTTGTGTTGTTTTGTCTTGTCTTGTGTTGTCTTGTCTTGTCTTGTCCTGTCCTGTCTTGTCTTGTCTTGTCTTGTCATGTCTTGTCTTGTCTTGTCTTGTCTTGTCTCGTCTTGTCTTGTCTTGTCCTGTCCTGTCATGTGTTGTCTTGTCTTGTCTTGTCTTGTCTTGTCTTGTCATGTCTTATCTTGTCTTGTCATGTCTTGTTTTGTCTTGTCTTGTCTTGTCTTGTCTTGTCATGTCTTGTCTTGTCTTGTCTTGTCTTGTCTTGTCTTGTCATGTCTTGTCTTGTCTTGTTTTGTCTTGTCTTGTCATGTCTTGTCTTATCTTGTCTTGTCTTGTCTTGTTTTGCTTTGTCCTGTCTTGTCTTATTTTGTCTTGTCATGTCATATCGTGTGTTGTGTTGTTTTGTCTTGTCTTGTCTTGTCTTGTCTTGTCATGTCATGTCATGTCATGTCATATCGTGTGTTGTGTTGTTTTGTCTTGTCTTATTTTGTCTTGTCATGTCTTATCTTGTCTTGTCTTGTCTTGTCTTGTCTTGTCTTGTCTTGTCTTGTCTTGTCTTGTCTTGTCATGTCTTGTCTTGTCTTGTCTCATCTTGTCTTGTCCTGTCCTGTCCTGTCTTGTCTTGTCTTGTCTTGTCATGCCTTGTCTTGTCTTGTTTTGTCTTGTCTTGTATTGTCTTGTTTTCTCATATAATGTCATGTCGTGTGTTGTGTTGTTTTGTCTTGTCTTGTCTTGTCTTGTCTTGTCTTGTCCTGTCCTGTCTTGTCTTGTCTTGTCTTGTCATGTCTTGTCTTGTCTTGTCTTGTCTTGTCTCGTCTTGTCTTGTCTTGTCCTGTCCTGTCATGTGTTGTCTTGTCTTGTCTTGTCTTGTCTTGTCTTGTCATGTCTTATCTTGTCTTGTCATGTCTTGTCTTGTCTTGTCTTGTCTTGTCTTGTCATGTCTTGTCTTGTCTTGTTTTGTCTTGTCTTGTCATGTCTTGTCTTATCTTGTCTTGTCTTGTCTTGTTTTGCTTTGTCCTGTCTTGTCTTATTTTGTCTTGTCATGTCATATCGTGTGTTGTGTTGTTTTGTCTTGTCTTGTCTTGTCTTGTCTTGTCTTGTCTTGTCTTGTCTTGTCTTGTCCTGTCCTGTCTTGTCATGTCTTGTCTTGTCTTGTCTTGTCTTGTCTCGTCTTGTCTTGTCTTGTCCTGTCCTGTCCTGTCCTGTCTTGTCTTGTCTTGTCATGTCTTGTCTTGTCTTGTCTTGTCTTGTCTTGTCTCGTCTTGTCTTGTCTTGTCTTGTCTTGTCTTGTCTTGTCCTGTCCTGTCTTGTCTTGTCTTGTCTTAACATGTCTTGTCTTGTCTTGTCTTGTCTTGTCTTGTCTCGTCTTGTCTTGTCTTGTCCTGTCCTGTCATGTGTTGTCTTGTCTTGTCTTGTCTTGTCTTGTCTTGTCTTGTCATGTCTTATCTTGTCTTGTCATGTCTTGTCTTGTCTTGTCTTGTCTTGTCTTGTCTTGTCTTGTCTTGTCATGTCTTGTCTTGCCTTGTCTTGTTTTGTCTTGTCTTGTCATGTCTTGTCTTATCTTGTCTTGTCTTGTCTTGTCTTGCTTTGTCTTGTCTTGTCTTATTTTGTCTTGTCATGCCATATCGTGTGTTGTGTTGTTTTGTCTTGTCTTGTCTTGTCTTGTCTTGTCTTGTCTTGTCTTGTCCTGTCCTGTCTTGTCTTGTCTTGTCTTGTCATGTCTTGTCTTGTTTTGTCTTGTCTTGTCTCGTCTTGTCTTGTCTTGTCCTGTCCTGTCATGTGTTGTCTTGTCTTGTCTTGTCTTGTCTTGTCTTGTCATGTCTTACCTTGTCTTGTCATGTCTTGTCTTGTCTTGTCTTGTCTTGTCTTGTCTTGTCTTGTCTTGTCTTGTCTTGTCTTGTCTTGTCTTGTCTTGTCTTGTCTTGTCATGCCTTGTCTTGTCTTGTTTTGTCTTGTCTTGTCATGTCTTGTCTTATCTTGTCTTGTCTTGTCTTGTCTTGTCTTGTCTTGTCTTGTCATGTCATGTCATGTCATATCGTGTGTTGTGTTGTTTTGTCTTGTCTTGTCATGTCTTGTCTTGTCTTGTCTTGTCTTGTCTTGTCTTGTCTTGTCTTGTCTTGTCTTGTTTTGTCTTGTCCTGTCCTGTCTTGTCTTGTCTTGTCATGTCTTGTCTTGTCTTGTCTTGTCTTGTCTCGTCTTGTCTTGTCTTGTCTTGTCATATCTTGTCTTGTCTTGTCTTGTCTTGTCTTGTCTTGGCTTGTCTTCTCTTGCTTTGTCTTGTCATGTCTTATCTTGTCTTTTCTTGTCTTGTCTTGTCTTGTCCTGTCCTGTCGTGTGTTGTTTTGTATTGTCTTGTCTTGTGTTGTTTTGTCGTGTCATGTCTTGTCTTGTCTTGTCTTGTCCTGTCCTGTCGTGTGTTGTGTTGTTTTGTCTTGTCTTGTCATGTCATGTAATGTCGTGTCTTGGGTTGCTTTGTCTTGTCTTGTCATGTCATGTCGTGTGTTGTGTTGTTTTGTCTTGTCTTGTTTTGTCTTGTCATGTCTTGTCTTGTCTTGTTTTGTCTTGTCTTGTCTTGTCTTGTCATGTCTTGTCTTGTCTTGTCTTGTCTTGTTTTGTCTTGTCTTGTCTTGTCTTGTCTTGTCTTGTCTTGTCTTGTCTTGTCTTGTCTTGTCTTGTCTTGTCTTGTCTTGTCTTGTCTTGTCTTGTCTTGTCTTGTCTTGTCTTGTCATGTCATGTCATGTCATATCGTGTGTTGTGTTGTTTTGTCTTGTCTTATTTTGTCTTGTCATGTCTTATCTTGTCTTGTCTTGTCTTGTCTTGTCTTGTCTTGTCTTGTCATGTCATGTCATGTCATGTCATATCGTGTGTTGTGTTGTTTTGTCTTGTCTTATTTTGTCTTGTCATGTCTTATCTTGTCTTGTCTTGTCTTGTCTTGTCTTGTCTTGTCTTGTCTTGTCTTGTCTTGTCTTGTCTTGTCATGTCTTGTCTTGTCTTGTCTCATCTTGTCTTGTCCTGTCCTGTCCTGTCTTGTCTTGTCTTGTCTTGTCATGCCTTGTCTTGTCTTGTTTTGTCTTGTCTTGTATTGTCTTGTTTTCTCATATAATGTCATGTCGTGTGTTGTGTTGTTTTGTCTTGTCTTGTGTTGTTTTGTCGTGTCATGTCTTGTCTTGTCTTGTCTTGTCTTGTCCTGTCCTGTTGTGTGTTGTGTTGTTTTGTCTTGTCTTGTCTTGTCCTGTCCTGACGTGTGTTGTCTTGTCTTGTCTTGTCTTGTCTTGTCTTGTCTTGTCTTGTCTTGTCTTGTCTTGTCCTGTCCTGTCTTGTCTTGTCTTGTCATGTCTTGTCTTGTCTTGTCTTGTCTTGTCTTGTCTTGTCCTGTCCTGTCTTGTCTTGTCTTGTCATGTCTTGTCTTGTCTTGTCTTGCCTTGTCTTGTCTTGTGTTGCCTCGTCTTGTCTTGTCTTGTCTTGTCCTGTCCTGACGTGTGTTGTCTTGTCTTGTCTTGTCTTGTCTTGTCTTGTCTTGTCTTGTCTTGTCCTGTCCTGTCTTGTCTTGTCTTGTCATGTCTTGTCTTGTCTTGTCTTGTCTTGTCTTGTCTTGTCTCGTCTTGTCTTGTCTTGTCTTGTCTTGTCTTGTCTTGCCTTGTCTTGTCTTGTCTTGTCATGTCATGTCATGTCATATCGTGTGTTGTGTTGTTTTGTCTTGTCTTATTTTGTCTTGTCATGTCTTATCTTGTCTTGTGATGTCATGTCATGTCGTGTGTTGTGTTGTTTTGTCTTGTCTTGTCTTGTCTTGTCTTGCCTTGTCTTGTCTTGTCCTGTCCTGTCTTGTCATGTCTTGTCTTGTCTTGTCTTGTCTTGTCTCGTCTTGTCTTGTCTTGTCCTGTCCTGTCCTGTCTTGTCTTGTCTTGTCATGTCTTGTCTTGTCTTGTCTTGTCATGTCTTGTCTTGTCTTGTCTTGTTTTGTCTTGTCTTGTCATGTCTTGTCTTATCTTGTCTTGTCTTGTCTTGTCTTGCTTTGTCTTGTCTTGTCTTATTTTGTCTTGTCATGTCATATCGTGTGTTGTGTTGTTTTGTCTTGTCTTGTCTTGTCTTGTCTTGTCTTGTCTTGTCATGTCTTGTCATGTCTTGTCTTGTCTTGTCTTGTTTTGTCTTGTCTTGTCATGTCTTGTCTTATCTTGTCTTGTCTTGTCTTGTCTTGCTTTGTCTTGTCTTGTCTTATTTTGTCTTGTCATGTCATATCGTGTGTTGTGTTGTTTTGTCTTGTCTTGTCTTGTCTTGTCTTGTCTTGTCTTGTCTTGTCTTGTCTTGTCTTGTCTTGTCTTGTCTTGTCTTGTCTTGTCTTGTCTTGTCTTGTCTTGTCTTGTCTTGTCATGTCTTGTCTTGTCTTGTCGTGTCTTGTCTTGTCTTGTCTTGTCTTGTCTTGTCCTGTCCTGTCTTGTCTTGTCTTGTCATGTCTTGTCTTGTCTTGTCTTGTCTTGTCTCGTCTTGCCTTGTCTTGTCTTGTCATATCTTGTCTTGTCTTGTCTTGTCTTGTCTTGTCTTGTCTTGTCTTGTCATGTCTTATCTTGTCTTTTCTTGTCTTGTCTTGTCCTGTCCTGTCGTGTGTTGTTTTGTATTGTCTTGTCTTGTGTTGTTTTGTCGTGTCATGTCTTGTCTTGTCTTGTCTTGTCCTGTCCTGTCGTGTGTTGTGTTGTTTTGTCTTGTCTTGTCATGTCATGTAATGTCGTGTCTTGTGTTGCTTTGTCTTGTCTTGTCTTGTCTTGTCTTGTCTTGTCATGGCGTGTGTTGTGTTGTTTTGTCTTGTCATGTCTTGTCTTGTCATGTCATGTCGTGTGTTGTGTTGTTTTGTCTTGTCTTGTTTTGTCTTGTCATGTCTTGTCTTGTCTTGTTTTGTCTTGTCTTGTCTTGTCTTGTCATGTCTTGTCTTGTCTTGTCTTGTATTGTATTGTCTTGTTTTGTCTTGTCTTGTCTTGTCTTGTCTTGTCTTGTCTTGTCTTGTCTTGTCTTGTCTTGTCTTGTCTTGTCTTGTCTTGTCTTGTCTTGTCTTGTCTTGTCTTGTCTTGTCATGTCATGTCATGTCATATCGTGTGTTGTGTTGTTTTGTCTTGTCTTATTTTGTCTTGTCATGTCTTATCTTGTCTTGTCTTGTCTTGTCTTGTCTTGTCATGTCATGTCATGTCATATCGTGTGTTGTGTTGTTTTGTCTTGTCATGTCTTATCTTGTCTTGTCTTGTCTTGTCTTGTCTTGTCTTGTCTTGTCTTGTCTTGTCTTGTCTTGTCTTGTCTTGTCTTGTCTTGTCTTGTCTTGTCTTGTCTTGTCTTGTCTTGTCTTGTCTTGTCTTGTCTTGTCATGTCTTGTATTGTCTTGTCTCATCTTGTCTTGTCCTGTCCTGTCTTGTCTTGTCTTGTCTTGTCTTGTCTTGTCTTGTCTTGTCTTGTCTTGTCTTGTCTTGTCATGTCTTGTCTTGTCTTGTTTTGTCTTGTCTTGTTTTCTCATGTAATGTCATGTCGTGTGTTGTGTTGTTTTGTCTTGTCTTGTCTTGTCTTGTCCTGTCCTGTCGTGTGTTGTGTTGCTTTGTCTTGTCTTGTCATGTCGTGTGTTGTGTTGTTTTGTCTTGTCTTGTTGTGTATTGTCATGTCTTATATTGCCTTGTCTTGTCTTGTCTTGTCATGTCATGTCATGTCGTGTGTTGTGTTGTTTTGTCTTGTCTTGTCTTGTCTTGTCTTGTCTTGTGTTGTCTTGTCTTGTCTTGTCATGTCGTGTGTTGTGTTGTTTTGTCTTGTCTTGTGTTGTTTTGTCGTGTCATGTCTTGTCTTGTCTTGTCCTGTCCTGTCGTGTGTTGTGTTGTTTTGTCTTGTCTTGTCTTGTCTAGTTTTGTCTTGTCTTGTCTTGTCTTGTTTTATGTTGTCTTGTTTTGTCATGTAAATTCATGTCGTGTGTTGTGTTGTTTTGCCTTGTCTTGTGTTGTTTTGTCGTGTCATGTCTTGTCTTGTCTTGTCTTGTCTTGTCCTGTCCTGTCGTGTGTTGTGTTGCTTTGTCTTGTCTTGTCATGTCATGTCATGTCGTGTCTTGTGTTGCTTTGTCTTGTCTTTTCTTCTCCTTGTCTTGTGTCGTTTTGTCCTGTCCTGACGTGTGTTTTGTTATTTTGTCTTGTCATGTCTTGTCTTGTCTTGTGATGTCATGTCATGTCGTGTGTTGTGTTGTTTTGTCTTGTCTTGTCATGTCGTGTGTTGTTTTGTTTTGCCTTGTCTTGCTGTGTATTGTCACGTCTTATATTGTCTTGTCTTGTCTTGTCATGTCATGTCATGTCGTGTGTTGTGTTGTTTTGTCTTGTCTTGTTTTGTCTTCTCATGTCATGTCTTGTCTTGTCTTGTTTTGTCTTGTCATGTCTTGTCTTGTCTTGTCTTGTCTTGTCTTGTCTTGTCTTGTCTTGTCTTGTCTTGTCTTGTCTTGTCTTGTCTTGTCTTGTCTTGTCATGTCTTGTCTTGTCTTGTCTTGTCTTGTCTTGTCCTGTCCTGTCTTGTCTTGCCTTGTCATGTTTTGTCTTGTCCTGTCCTGTCTCGTCTTGTCTTGTCATGTCTTGTCTTGTCTTGTCTTGTCCTGTCTTGTCTTGTCTTGTCTTGTCATGTCTTGTCTTGTCTTGTCTTGTCTTGTCTTGTCTTGTCTTGTCTTGTCTTGTCTTGTCTTGTCTTGTCTTGTCTTGTCTTGTCTTGTCTTGTCTTGTCTTGTCTTGTCTTGTCTCGTCTTGTTTTGTCTTGTCATGTCTTGTCTTGTCTTGTCTTGTTTTGTCTTGTCATGTCTTGTCTTGTCTTGTCTTGTCTTGTTTTGTCTTGTCTTGTCTTGTCTTGTCTTGCCTTGTCTTGTCTTGTCCTGTCCTGTCTTGTCATGTCTTGTCTTGTCTTGTCTTGTCTTGTCTCGTCTTGTCTTGTCTTGTCCTGTCCTGTCCTGTCTTGTCTTGTCTTGTCATGTCTTGTCTTGTCTTGTCTTGTCATGTCTTGTCTTGTCTTGTCTTGTTTTGTCTTGTCTTGTCATGTCTTGTCTTATCTTGTCTTGTCTTGTCTTGTCTTGCTTTGTCTTGTCTTGTCTTATTTTGTCTTGTCATGTCATATCGTGTGTTGTGTTGTTTTGTCTTGTCTTGTCTTGTCTTGTCTTGTCTTGTCTTGTCTTGTCTTGTCTTGTCTTGTCTTGTCATGTCTTGTCTTGTCTTGTCTTGTTTTGTCTTGTCTTGTCATGTCTTGTCTTATCTTGTCTTGTCTTGTCTTGTCTTGCTTTGTCTTGTCTTGTCTTATTTTGTCTTGTCATGTCATATCGTGTGTTGTGTTGTTTTGTCTTGTCTTGTCTTGTCTTGTCTTGTCTTGTCTTGTCTTGTCTTGTCTTGTCTTGTCTTGTCTTGTCATGTCATGTCATGTCATATCGTGTATTGTGTTGTTTTGTCTTGTCTTGTCTTGTCTTGTCTTGTCTTGTCTTGTCTTGTCTTGTCTTGTCTTGTCTTGTCTTGTCCTGTCCTGTCTTGTCTTGTCTTGTCTTGTCATGTCTTGTCTTGTCTTGTCTTGTCTTGTCTTGTCTTGTCTTGTCTTGTCTTGTCCTGTCCTGTCTTGTCTTGTCTTGTCATGTCTTGTCTTGTCTTGTCTTGTCTTGTCTCGTCTTGCCTTGTCTTGTCTTGTCATATCTTGTCTTGTCTTGTCTTGTCTTGTCTTGTCTTGTCTTGTCTTGTCATGTCTTATCTTGTCTTTTCTTGTCTTGTCTTGTCCTGTGCTGTCGTGTGTTGTTTTGTATTGTCTTGTCTTGTGTTGTTTTGTCGTGTCATGTCTTGTCTTGTCTTGTCTTGTCTTGTCTTGTCCTGTCCTGTCGTGTGTTGTGTTGTTTTGTCTTGTCTTGTCATGTCATGTAATGTCGTGTCTTGTGTTGCTTTGTCTTGTCTTGTCTTGTCTTGTCTTGTCTTGTCATGGCGTGTGTTGTGTTGTTTTGTCTTGTCATGTCTTGTCTTGTCATGTCATGTCGTGTGTTGTGTTGTTTTGTCTTGTCTTGTTTTGTCTTGTCATGTCTTGTCTTGTCTTGTTTTGTCTTGTCTTGTCTTGTCTTGTCATGTCTTGTCTTGTCTTGTCTTGTATTGTCTTGTATTGTCTTGTTTTGTCTTGTCTTGTCTTGTCTTGTCTTGTCTTGTCTTGTCTTGTCTTGTCTTGTCTTGTCTTGTCTTGTCTTGTCTTGTCTTGTCTTGTCTTGTCTTGTCTTGTCATGTCATGTCATGTCATATCGTGTGTTGTGTTGTTTTGTCTTGTCTTATTTTGTCTTGTCATGTCTTATCTTGTCTTGTCTTGTCTTGTCTTGTCTTGTCTTGTCATGTCATGTCATGTCATATCGTGTGTTGTGTTGTTTTGTCTTGTCTTATTTTGTCTTGTCTTGTCTTGTCTTGTCTTGTCTTGTCTTGTCTTGTCTTGTCTTGTCTTGTCTTGTCTTGTCTTGTCATGTCTTGTATTGTCTTGTCTCATCTTGTCTTGTCCTGTCCTGTCCTGTCTTGTATTGTCTTGTCTTGTCTTGTCTTGTCTTGTCTTGTCTTGTCTTGTCTTGTCATGTCTTGTCTTGTCTTGTTTTGTCTTGTCTTGTTTTCTCATGTAATGTCATGTCGTGTGTTGTGTTGTTTTGTCTTGTCTTGTCTTGTCTTGTCCTGTCCTGTCGTGTGTTGTGTTGCTTTGTCTTGTCTTGTCATGTCGTGTGTTGTGTTGTTTTGTCTTGTCTTGTTGTGTATTGTCATGTCTTATATTGCCTTGTCTTGTCTTGTCTTGTCATGTCATGTCATGTCGTGTGTTGTGTTGTTTTGTCTTGTCTTGTCTTGTCTTGTCTTGTCTTGTCTTGTCTTGTGTTGTCTTGTCTTGTCTTGTCATGTCGTGTGTTGTGTTGTTTTGTCTTGTCTTGTGTTGTTTTGTCGTGTCATGTCTTGTCTTGTCTTGTCCTGTCCTGTCGTGTGTTGTGTTGTTTTGTCTTGTCTTGTCTTGTCTAGTTTTGTCTTGTCTTGTCTTGTCTTGTTTTATGTTGTCTTGTTTTGTCATGTAAATTCATGTCGTGTGTTGTGTTGTTTTGCCTTGTCTTGTGTTGTTTTGTCGTGTCATGTCTTGTCTTGTCTTGTCTTGTCTTGTCCTGTCCTGTCGTGTGTTGTGTTGCTTTGTCTTGTCTTGTCATGTCATGTCATGTCGTGTCTTGTGTTGCTTTGTCTTGTCTTTTCTTCTCCTTGTCTTGTGTCGTTTTGTCCTGTCCTGACGTGTGTTTTGTTATTTTGTCTTGTCATGTCTTGTCTTGTCTTGTGATGTCATGTCAAGTCGTGTGTTGTGTTGTTTTGTCTTGTCTTGTCATGTCGTGTGTTGTGTTGTTTTGCCTTGTCTTGCTGTGTATTGTCACGTCTTATATTGTCTTGTCTTGTCTTGTCATGTCATGTCATGTCGTGTGTTGTGTTGTTTTGTCTTGTCTTGTTTTGTCTTCTCATGTCATGTCTTGTCTTGTCTTGTTTTGTCTTGTCATGTCTTGTCTTGTCTTGTCTTGTCTTGTCTTGTCTTGTCTTGTCTTGTCTTGTCTTGTCTTGTCTTGTCTTGTCATGTCTTGTCTTGTCTTGTCTTGTCTTGTCTTGTCCTGTCCTGTCTTGTCTTGCCTTGTCATGTTTTGTCTTGTCCTGTCCTGTCTCGTCTTGTCTTGTCATGTCTTGTCTTGTCTTGTCTTGTCCTGTCTTGTCTTGTCTTGTCTTGTCTTGTCTTGTCTTGTCTTGTCTTGTCTTGTCTTGTCTTGTCTTGTCTTGTCTTGTCTTGTCTTGTCTTGTCTTGTCTTGTCTTGTCTTGTCTTGTCTTGTCTTGTCTTGTCTTGTCTTGTCTTGTCTTGTCTTGTCTTGTCTTGTCTTGTCTTGTCTTGTCTTGTCTTGTCTTGTCTTGTCTTGTCTTGTCTTGTCTCGTCTTGTTTTGTCTTGTCATGTCTTGTCTTGTTTTGTCTTGTCATGTCTTGTCTTGTCTTGTCTTGTCTTGTCTTGTCTTGTCTTGTCTTGTCTTGTCTTGTCTTGTTTTGCCTTGTCATGTCTTGTCTTGTCTTGTCTTGTCTTGTGTTGTTTTGTCGTGTCATGTCTTGTCATGTCTTGTCTTGTCTTGTCTTGTCCTGTCCTGTCGTGTGTTGTCTTGTCTTGTCTTGTCCTGTCCTGTCGTGTGTTGTGTTGTTTTGTCTTGTCTTGTTTTGTCTTGTCTTGTGTTGTTTTGTCCTGTGCTGACGTGTGTTGTGTTGTTTTGTCTTGTCTTGTTTTGTCTTGTCTTGTGTTGTTTTGTCTTGTATTGTCTTGTTTTCTCATGTAATGTCATGTCGTGTGTTGTGTTGTTTTGTCTTGTCTTGTGTTGTTTTGTCGTGTCATGTCTTGTCTTGTCTTGTCTTGTCTTGTCCTGTCCTGTCGTGTGTCGTCTTGTCTTGTCTTGTCCTGTCCTGACGTGTGTTGTGTTGTTTTGTCTTGTCTTGTGTTGTTTTGTCCTGTCCTGACGTGTGTTGTGTTGTTTTGTCTTGTCCTGTCTTGTCTTGTCTTGTGATGTCATGTCATGTCGTGTATTGTGTTTTTTTGTCTTGTCATGTCTTGTCTTGTCTTGTCTTGTCTTGTCTTGTCTTGTCATGTCTTGTCTTGTCTTGTTTTGTCTTGTCATGTCTTGTCTTGTCTTGTCTTGTCTTGTCTTGTCTTGTCTTGTCTTGTCTTGTCTTGTCTTGTCTTGTCTTGTCTTGTCTTGTCTTGTCTTGTCTTGTCTTGTCTTGTCTTGTCTTGTCTTGTCTTGTCTTGTCTTGTCTTGTCTTGTCTTGTATTGTTTTATGTTGTCTTGTCTTGTCTTGTTTTGTCATGTCTTGTTTTGTCTTGTCTTGTCTTGTTTTGTCTTGTATTGTCTTGTTTTCTCATGTTATGTCATGTCGTGTGTTGTGTTGTTTTGTCTTATCTTGTGTTGTTTTGTCGGGTCATGTCTTGTCTTGTCTTGTGTTGTTTTGTCGTGTCATGTCTTGTTTTGTCTTGTCTTGTGTTGTTTCGTCCTGTCATGTCTTGTCTTGTCTTGTCTTGTCTTGTCTTGTCATGTCTTGTCATGTCTTGTCTTGTCTTGTCATGTCTTGTCATGTCTTGTCTTGTCTTGTTTTGCCTTGTCATGTCTTGTCTTGTCTTGTCTTGTCTTGTCTTGTGTTGTTTTGTCGTGTCATGTCTTGTCTTGTCTTGTCTAGTCTTGTCTTGTCATGTCTTGTCATGTCTTGTCTTGTCTTGTTTTGTCTTGTCATGTCTTGTCTTGTCTTGTCTTGTCTTGTCTTGTCTTGTCTTGTCTTGTCTTGTCTTGTCTTGTCTTGTCTTGTCATGTCATGTCATGTCATATCGTGTGTTGTGTTGTTTTGTCTTGTCTTATTTTGCCTTGTCATGTCTTATCTTGTCTTGTCTTGTCTTGCCTTGTCTTGTTTTGTCTTGTCTTGTCTTGTCTTGTCTTGTCTTGTCTTGTCTTGTCTTGTCTCGTCATGTCATGTCTTGTCTTGTCTTGTATTGTCTTGTCTTGTTTTGTCTTGTCTTGTCTTGTCTTGTCTTGTCTTGTCTTGTTTTCTCATGTAATGTCATGGCGTGTGTTGTGTTGTTTTGTCTTGTCTTGTGTTGTTTTGTCGGGTCATGTCTTGTCTTGTCTGGTGTTGTTTTGTCGTGTCATGTCTTGTTTTGTCTTGTCTTGTGTTGTTTTGTCCTGTCCTGACGTGTGTTGTGTTGTTTTGTCTTGTCTTGTTTTGTCTTGTCCTGTCTTGTCTTGTCTTGTTTTTGTCTTGTCCTGTCCTGTCTTGTCTTGTCTTGTATTGTCTTGTTTTCTCATGTAATGTCATGTCGTGTGTTGTGTTGTTTTGTCTTGTCTTGTGTTGTTTTGTCGTGTCATGTCTTGTCTTGTCTTGCCTTGTCCTGTCCGGTCGTGTGTTGTTTTGTCTTGTCTTGTCCTGTCCTGACGTGTGTTGTGTCGTTTTGTCTTGTCTTGTTTTGTCTTGTCTTGTGTTGTTTTGTCCTGTCCTGACGTGTGTTGTGTTGTTTTGTCTTGTCTTGTGTTATTTTGTCTTGTATTGTCTTGTTTTCTCATGTAATGTCATGTCGTGTGTTGTGTTGTTTTGTCTTGTCTTGTGTTGTTTTGTCGTATCATGTCTTGTCTTGTCTTGTCTTGTCTTGTCCTGTCCTGTCGTGTGTTGTCTTGTCTTGTCTTGTCCTGTCCTGACGTGTGTTGTGTTGTTTTGTCTTGTTTTGTTTTGTCTTGTCTTGTGTTGTTTTGTCCTGTCCTGACGTGTGTTGTGTTGTTTTGTTTTGTCCTGTCTTGTCTTGTCTTGTGATGTCATGTCATGTCGTGTGTTGTGTTGTTTTGTCTTGTCTTGTCATGTTATGTCATGTGTCTTGTGTTGCTTTGTCTTGTCTTGTCTTGTCTTGTGTTGTTTTGTCCTGTCCTGACGTGTGTTGTGTTGTTTTGTCTTGTCTTGTTTTGTCTTGTCCTGTCTTGTCTTGTCTTGTTTTGTCTTGTCCTGTCTTGTCTTGTCTTGTTTTGTCTTGTCCTGTCCTGTCTTGTCTTGTCTTGTATTGTCTTGTTTTCTCATGTAATGTCATGTCGTGTGTTGTGTTGTTTTGTCTTGTCTTGTGTTGTTTTGTCGTGTCATGTCTTGTCTTGTCTTGTCTTGTCCTGTCCTGTCGTGTGTTGTCTTGTCTTGTCTTGTCCTGTCCTGACGTGTGTTGTGTCGTTTTGTCTTGTCTTGTTTTGTCTTGTCTTGTTTTGTCTTGTCTTGTGTTGTTTTGTCTTGTATTGTCTTGTTTTCTCATGTAATGTCATGTCGTGTGTTGTGTTGTTTTGTCTTGTCTTGTGTTGTTTTGTCGTGTCATGTCTTGTCTTGTCTTGTCCTGTCCTGTCGTGTGTTGTCTTGTCTTGTCTTGTCCTGTCCTGACGTGTGTTGTGTTGTTTTGTCTTGTTTTGTTTTGTCTTGTCTTGTCTTGTCATGTCTTGTCTTGTCTTGTCTTGTCTTGTCTCGTCTTGCCTTGTCTTGTCTTGTCATATCTTGTCTTGTCTTGTCTTGTCTTGTCTTGTCTTGTCTTGTCTTGTCTTGTCATGTCTTATCTTGTCTTTTCTTGTCTTGTCTTGTCCTGTCCTGTCGTGTGTTGTTTTGTATTGTCTTGTCTTGTGTTGTTTTGTCGTGTCATGTCTTGTCTTGTCTTGTCTTGTCCTGTCCTGTCGGGTGTTGTGTTGTTTTGTCTTGTCTTGTCATGTCATGTAATGTCGTGTCTTGTGTTGCTTTGTCTTGTCTTGTCTTGTCTTGTCTTGTCTTGTCATGGCGTGTGTTGTGTTGTTTTGTCTTGTCATGTCTTGTCTTGTCATGTCATGTCGTGTGTTGTGTTGTTTTGTCTTGTCTTGTTTTGTCTTGTCATGTCTTGTCTTGTCTTGTTTTGTCTTGTCTTGTCTTGTCTTGTCATGTCTTGTCTTGTCTTGTCTTGTATTGTCTTGTTTTGTCTTGTCTTGTCTTGTCTTGTCTTGTCTTGTCTTGTCTTGTCTTGTCTTGTCTTGTCTTGTCTTGTCTTGTCTTGTCTTGTCTTGTCTTGTCTTGTCTTGTCTTGTCTTGTCATGTCATGTCATGTCATATCGTGTGTTGTGTTGTTTTGTCTTGTCTTATTTTGTCTTGTCATGTCTTATCTTGTCTTGTCTTGTCTTGTCTTGTCTTGTCTTGTCATGTCATGTCATGTCATATCGTGTGTTGTGTTGTTTTGTCTTGTCTTATTTTGTCTTGTCATGTCTTATCTTGTCTTGTCTTGTCTTGTCTTGTCTTGTCTTGTCTTGTCTTGTCTTGTCTTGTCTTGTCTTGTCTTGTCTTGTCTTGTCTTGTCTTGTCTTGTCTTGTCTTGTCTTGTCTTGTCTTGTCTTGTCTTGTCTTGTCATGTCTTGTATTGTCTTGTCTCATCTTGTCTTGTCCTGTCCTGTCCTGTCTTGTCTTGTCTTGTCTTGTCTTGTCTTGTCTTGTCTTGTCTTGTCTTGTCTTGTCATGTCTTGTCTTGTCTTGTTTTGTCTTGTCTTGTTTTCTCATGTAATGTCATGTCGTGTGTTGTGTTGTTTTGTCTTGTCTTGTCTTGTCTTGTCCTGTCCTGTCGTGTGTTGTGTTGCTTTGTCTTGTCATGTCATGTCGTGTGTTGTGTTGTTTTGTCTTGTCTTGTTGTGTATTGTCATGTCTTATATTGCCTTGTCTTGTCTTGTATTGTCATGTCATGTCATGTCGTGTGTTGTGTTGTTTTGTCTTGTCTTGTCTTGTCTTGTCTTGTCTTGTCTTGTCTTGTCTTGTCTTGTGTTGTCTTGTCTTGTCTTGTCATGTCGTGTGTTGTGTTGTTTTGTCTTGTCTTGTGTTGTTTTGTCGTGTCATGTCTTGTCTTGTCTTGTCCTGTCCTGTCGTGTGTTGTGTTGTTTTGTCTTGTCTTGTCTTGTCTAGTTTTGTCTTGTCTTGTCTTGTCTTGTTTTATGTTGTCTTGTTTTGTCATGTAAATTCATGTCGTGTGTTGTGTTGTTTTGCCTTGTCTTGTGTTGTTTTGTCGTGTCATGTCTTGTCTTGTCTTGTCTTGTCTTGTCCTGTCCTGTCGTGTGTTGTGTTGCTTTGTCTTGTCTTGTCATGTCATGTCATGTCGTGTCTTGTGTTGCTTTGTCTTGTCTTTTCTTCTCCTTGTCTTGTGTCGTTTTGTCCTGTCCTGACGTGTGTTTTGTTATTTTGTCTTGTCATGTCTTGTCTTGTCTTGTGATGTCATGTCATGTCGTGTGTTGTGTTGTTTTGTCTTGTCTTGTCATGTCGTGTGTTGTGTTGTTTTGCCTTGTCTTGCTGTGTATTGTCACGTCTTATATTGTCTTGTCTTGTCTTGTCATGTCATGTCATGTCGTGTGTTGTGTTGTTTTGTCTTGTCTTGTTTTGTCTTCTCATGTCATGTCTTGTCTTGTCTTGTTTTGTCTTGTCATGTCTTGTCTTGTCTTGTCTTGTCTTGTCTTGTCTTGTCTTGTCTTGTCTTGTCTTGTCTTGTCTTGTCTTGTCTTGTCATGTCTTGTCTTGTCTTGTCTTGTCTTGTCTTGTCCTGTCCTGTCTTGTCTTGCCTTGTCATGTTTTGTCTTGTCGTGTCCTGTCTCGTCTTGTCTTGTCATGTCTTGTCTTGTCTTGTCTTGTCCTGTCTTGTCTTGTCTTGTCTTGTCATGTCTTGTCTTGTCTTGTCTTGTCTTGTCTTGTCTTGTCTTGTCTTGTCTTGTCTTGTCTTGTCTTGTCTTGTCTTGTCTTGTCTTGTCTTGTCTTGTCTCGTCTTGTTTTGTCTTGTCATGTCTTGTCTTGTCTTGTCTTGTCTTGTCTTGTTTTGTCTTGTCATGTCTTGTCTTGTCTTGTCTTGTCTTGTCTTGTCTTGTCTTGTCTTGTTTTGCCTTGTCATGTCTTGTCTTGTCTTGTCTTGTCTTGTGTTGTTTTGTCGTGTCATGTCTTGTCATGTCTTGTCTTGTCTTGTCTTGTCCTGTCCTGTCGTGTGTTGTCTTGTCTTGTCTTGTCCTGTCCTGACGTGTGTTGTGTTGTTTTGTCTTGTCTTGTTTTGTCTTGTCTTGTGTTGTTTTGTCATGTGCTGACGTGTGTTGTGTTGTTTTGTCTTGTCTTGTTTTGTCTTGTCTTGTGTTGTTTTGTCTTGTATTGTCTTGTTTTCTCATGTAATGTCATGTCGTGTGTTGTGTTGTTTTGTCTTGTCTTGTGTTGTTTTGTCGTGTCATGTCTTGTCTTGTCTTGTCTTGTCTTGTCCTGTCCTGTCGTGTGTCGTCTTGTCTTGTCTTGTCCTGTCCTGACGTGTGTTGTGTTGTTTTGTCTTGTCTTGTGTTGTTTTGTCCTGTCCTGACGTGTGTTGTGTTGTTTTGTCTTGTCTTGTTTTGTCTTGTCCTGTCTTGTCTTGTCTTGTGATGTCATGTCATGTCGTGTGTTGTGTTTTTTTGTCTTGTCATGTCTTGTCTTGTCTTGTCTTGTCTTGTCTTGTCTTGTCATGTCTTGTCTTGTCTTGTTTTGTCTTGTCATGTCTTGTCTTGTCTTGTCTTGTCTTGTCTTGTCTTGTCTTGTCTTGTCTTGTCTTGTCTTGTCTTGTCTTGTCTTGTCTTGTCTTGTCTTGTCTTGTCTTGTCTTGCCTTGTCTTGTATTGTTTTATGTTGTCTTGTCTTGTCTTGTTTTGTCATGTCTTGTTTTGTCTTGTCTTGTCTTGTTTTGTCTTGTATTGTCTTGTTTTCTCATGTAATGTCATGTCGTGTGTTGTGTTGTTTTGTCTTATCTTGTGTTGTTTTGTCGGGTCATGTCTTGTCTTGTCTTGTGTTGTTTTGTCGTGTCATGTCTTGTTTTGTCTTGTCTTGTGTTGTTTCGTCCTGTCATGTCTTGTCTTGTCTTGTCTTGTCTTGTCTTGTCTTGTCTTGTCATGTCTTGTCATGTCTTGTCTTGTCTTGTCATGTCTTGTCATGTCTTGTCTTGTCTTGTTTTGCCTTGTCATGTCTTGTCTTGTCTTGTCTTGTCTTGTCTTGTGTTGTTTTGTCGTGTCATGTCTTGTCTTGTCTTGTCTTGTCTTGTCTTGTCTTGTCATGTCTTGTTTTGTCTTGTCTTGTGTTGTTTCGTCCTGTCATGTCTTGTCTTGTCTTGTCTTGTCTTGTTTTCTCATGTAATGTCATGTCGTGTGTTGTGTTGTTTTGTCTTGTCTTGTGTTGTTTTGTCGTGTCATGTCTTGTTTTGTCTTGCCTTGTCTTGTCTTGTCTTGTCTTGTCTTGTCTTGTCTTGTCATGTCTTGTCATGTCTTGTTTTGCCTTGTCATGTCTTGTCTTGTCTTGTCTTGTCTTGTCTTGTGTTGTTTCGTCCTGTCATGTCTTGTCTTGTCTTGTCTTGTCTTTTCTTGTCTTGTCATGTCTTGTCATGTCTTGTCTTGTCTTGTCATGTCTTGTCATGTCTTGTATTGTCTTGTTTTCTCATGTAATGTCATGTCGTGTGTTGTGTTGTTTTGTCTTGTCTTGTGTTGTTTTGTCGGGTCATGTCTTGTCTTGTCTTGTGTTGTTTTGTCGTGTCATGTCTTGTTTTGTCTTGTCTTGTGTTGTTTTGTCCTGTCCTGACGTGTGTTGTGTTGTTTTGTCTTGTCTTGTTTTGTCTTGTCCTGTCTTGTCTTGTCTTGTTTTTGTCTTGTCCTGTCCTGTCTTGTCTTGTCTTGTATTGTCTTGTTTTCTCATGTAATGTCATGTCGTGTGTTGTGTTGTTTTGTCTTGTCTTGTGTTGTTTTGTCGTGTCATGTCTTGTTTTGTCTTGCCTTGTCCTGTCCTGTCGTGTGTTGTTTTGTCTTGTCTTGTCCTGTCCTGACGTGTGTTGTGTCGTTTTGTCTTGTCTTGTTTTGTCTTGTCTTGTGTTGTTTTGTCCTGTCCTGACGTGTGTTGTGTTGTTTTGTCTTGTCTTGTGTTACTTTGTCTTGTATTGTCTTGTTTTCTCATGTAATGTCATGTCGTGTGTTGTGTTGTTTTGTCTTGTCTTGTGTTGTTTTGTCGTATCATGTCTTGTCTTGTCTTGTCTTGTCTTGTCCTGTCCTGTCGTGTGTTGTCTTGTCTTGTCTTGTCCTGTCCTGACGTGTGTTGTGTTGTTTTGTCTTGTTTTGTTTTGTCTTGTCTTGTGTTGTTTTGTCCTGTCCTGACGTGTGTTGTGTTGTTTTGTCTTGTCCTGTCTTGTCTTGTCTTGTGATGTCATGTCATGTCGTGTGTTGTGTTGTTTTGTCTTGTCTTGTCATGTTATGTCATGTGTCTTGTGTTGCTTTGTCTTGTCTTGTCTTGTCTTGTGTTGTTTTGTCCTGTCCTGACGTGTGTTGTGTTGTTTTGTCTTGTCTTGTTTTGTCTTGTCCTGTCTTGTCTTGTCTTGTTTTGTCTTGTCCTGTCCTGTCTTGTCTTGTCTTGTATTGTCTTGTTTTCTCATGTAATGTCATGTCGTGTGTTGTGTTGTTTTGTCTTGTCTTGTGTTGTTTTGTCGTGTCATGTCTTGTCTTGTCTTGTCTTGTCCTGTCCTGTCGTGTGTTGTCTTGTCTTGTCTTGTCCTGTCCTGACGTGTGTTGTGTCGTTTTGTCTTGTCTTGTTTTGTCTTGTCTTGTGTTGTTTTGTCCTGTCCTGACGTGTGTTGTGTTGTTTTGTCTTGTCTTGTTTTGTCTTGTCTTGTGTTGTTTTGTCTTGTATTGTCTTGTTTTCTCATGTAATGTCATGTCGTGTGTTGTGTTGTTTTGTCTTGTCTTGTGTTGTTTTGTCGTGTCATGTCTTGTCTTGTCTTGTCCTGTCCTGTCGTGTGTTGTCTTGTCTTGTCTTGTCCTGTCCTGACGTGTGTTGTGTTGTTTTGACTTGTTTTGTTTTGTCTTGTCTTGTGTTGTTTTGTCCTGTCCTGACGTGTGATGTGTTGTTTTGTCTTGTCCTGTCTTGTCTTGTCTTGTCTTGTCATGTTATGTCATGTCGTGTCTTGTGTTGCTTTGTCTTGTCTTGTCTTGTCTTGTCCTGTCCTGACGTGTGTTGTGTTGTTTTGTCTTGTCTTGTCATGTCATGTCATGTCGTGTCTTGTGTTGCTTTGTCTTGTCTTGTCATGTCATGTCGTGTGTTGTGTTGTTTTGTCTTGTCTTGTCATGTCATGTCATGTCGTGTCTTGTGTTGCTTTGTCTTGTCTTGTCTTGTCTTGTCTTGTCTTGTGTTGCCTCGTCTTGTCTTGTCTTGTCTTGTCCTGTCCTGACGTGTGTTGTGTTGTTTTGTCTTGTCTTGTCATGTCGTGTGTTGTGTTGTTTTGTCTTGTCTTGTGTTGTTTTGTCGTGTCATGTCTTGTCTTGTCTTGTCTTGTCTTGTCCTGTCCTGTCGTGTGTTGTGTTGTTTTGTCTTGTCTTGTCATGTCATGTCACGTCGTGTCTTGTGTTGCTTTGTCTTGTCTTGTCTTGTCTTGTCATGTCGTGTGTTGTGTTGTTTTGTCTTGTCTTGTTGTGTATTGTCATGTCTTATATTGTCTTGTCTTGTCTTGTCTTGTCTTGTCTTGTCATGTCATGTCATGTCGTGTGTTGTGTTGTTTTGTCTTGTCTTGTTTTGTCTTGTCATGTCATGTCATGTCATGTCTTGTCATGTCTTGTCTTGTCTTGTTTTGTCTTGTCATGTCTTGTCTTGTCTTGTCTTGTCTTGTCTTGTCTTGTCTTGTCTTGTCTTGTCTTGTTTTGTTTTGTCTTGTTTTGTTTTGTCTTGTCATGTCTTGTCTTGTCTTGTCTTGTCTTGTCTTGTCTTGTCTTGTCTTGTCTTGTCTTGTCTTGTCATGTCTTGTCTTGTCTTGTCTTGTCTTGTCTTGTCTTGTCTTGTCTTGTCTTGTCTTGTCTTGTCTTGTCTTGTCTTGTCTTGTCTTGTCTTGTCTTGTCTTGTATTGTCTTGTCTTGTCGTGTCTTGTGTTGCTTTGTCTTGTCTTATCTTGTCATGTCTTGTCTTGTCTTGTCTTGTCTTGTCTTGTCTTGTCTTGTCTTGTCTTGTCTTGTCTTGTCTTGTCTTGTCTTGTCTTGTCTTGTCTTGTCTTGTCTTGTCTTGTCTTGTCTTGTCTTGTCTTGTCTTGTCTTGTCTTGTCTTGTCTTGTCTTGTCTTGTCTTGTCTTGTCTTGTCTTGTCTTGTCTTGTCTTGTCTTGTCTTGTCTTGTCTTGTCTTGTCTTGTCTTGTCTTGTCTTGCTTTGTCTTGTCATGTCTTATCTTGTCTTGTCTTGTCTTGTCTTGTCCTGTCCTGTCGTGTGTTGTTTTGTATTGTCTTGTCTTGTGTTGTTTTGTCGTGTCATGTCTTGTCTTGTCTTGTCTTGTCTTGTCTTGTCCTGTCGTGTGTTGTGTTGTTTTGTCTTGTCTTGTCATGTCATGTCATGTCGTGTCTTGTGTTGCTTTGTCTTGTCTTGTCTTGTCTTGTCTTGTCTTGTGTTGCCTCGTCTTGTCTTGCCTTGTCTTGTCCTGTCCTGACGTGTGTTGTGTTGTTTTGTCTTGTCTTGTCTTGTCTTGTCTTGTGTTGTTTTGTATTGTCTTGTCTTGTGTTGTTTTGTCGTGTCATGTCTTGTCTTGTCTTGTCTTGTCTTGTCTTGTCCTGTCGTGTGTTGTGTTGTTTTGTCTTGTCTTGTCATGTCATGTCATGTCGTGTCTTGTGTTGCTTTGTCTTGTCTTGTCTTGTCTTGTCTTGTCCTGTCGTGTGTTGTTTTGTATTGTCTTGTCATGTCATGTCATGTCGTGTCTTGTGTTGCTTTGTCTTGTCTTGTCTTGTCTTGTCTTGTCTTGTCTTGTGTTGCCTCGTCTTGTCTTGCCTTGTCTTGTCCTGTCCTGACGTGTGTTGTGTTGTTTTGTCTTGTCTTGTCATGTCTTATCTTGTCTTGTCTTGTCTTGTCTTGTCCTGTCCTGTCGTGTGTTGTTTTGTATTGTCTTGTCTTGTGTTGTTTTGTCGTGTCATGTCTCGTCTTGTCTTGTCTTGTCTTGTCTTGTCCTGTCGTGTGTTGTGTTGTTTTGTCTTGTCTTGTCATGTCATGTCATGTCGTGTCTTGTGTTGCTTTGTCTTGTCTTGTCATGTCATGTCGTGTGTTGTGTTGTTTTGTCTTGTCTTGTCATGTCATGTCATGTCGTGTCTTGTGTTGCTTTGTCTTGTCTTGTCTTGTCTTGTCTTGTCTTGTGTTGCCTCGTCTTGTCTTGTCTTGTCTTGTCCTGTCCTGACGTGTGTTGTGTTGTCTTGTCTTGTCTTGTCCTGTCGTGTGTTGTGTTGCTTTGTCTTGTCTTATCTTGTCATGTCTTGTCTTGTCTTGTCTTGTCTTGTCTTGTCTTGTCTTGTCTTGTCTTGTCTTGTCTTGTCTTGTCTTGTCTTGTCTTGTCTTGTCTTGTCTTGTCTTGTCTTGTCTTGTCTTGTCTTGTCGTGTCTTGTGTTGCTTTGTCTTGTCTTATCTTGTCATGTCTTATCTTGTCATGTCTTGTCTTGTCTTGTCTTGTGATGTCATGTCATGTCGTGTGTTGTATTGTTTTGTCTTGTCTTGTCATGTTATGTCATGTCGTGTCTTGTGTTGCTTTGTCTTGTCTTGTCTTGTTTTGTCCTGTCCTGACGTGTGTTGTGTTGTTTTGTCTTGTCCTGTCTTGTCTTGTCTTGTGATGTCATGTCATGTCATGTGTTGTATTGTTTTGTCTTGTCTTGTCATGTTATGTCATGTCGTGTCTTGTGTTGCTTTGTCTTGTCTTGTCTTGTCTTGTCCTGTCCTGACGTGTGTTGTGTTGTTTTGTCTTGTCTTGTCATGTCATGTCATGTCGTGTCTTGTGTTGCTTTGTCTTGTCTTGTCATGTCATGTCGTGTGTTGTGTTGTTTTGTCTTGTCTTGTCATGTCATGTCATGTCGTGTCTTGTGTTGCTTTGTCTTGTCTTGTCTTGTCTTGTCTTGTCTTGTGTTGCCTCGTCTTGTCTTGTCTTATCTTGTCCTGTCCTGACGTGTGTTGTGTTGTCTTGTCTTGTCTTGTCCTGTCGTGTGTTGTGTTGTTTTGTCTTGTCTTGTCATGTCATGTCATGTCGTGTCTTGTGTTGCTTTGTCTTGTCTTGTCTTGTCTTGTCTTGTCTTGTCTTGTCTTGTCTTGTCTTGTCTTGTCTTGTCTTGTCTTGTCTTGTCTTGTCTTGTCTTGTCTTGTCTTGTCTTGTCTTGTCTTGTCTTGTCTTGTCTTGTATTGTCTTGTCTTGTCGTGTCTTGTGTTGCTTTGTCTTGTCTTATCTTGTCATGTCTTGTCTTGTCTTGTCTTGTCTTGTCTTGTCTTGTCTTGTCTTGTCTTGTCTTGTCTTGTCTTGTCTTGTCTTGTCTTGTCTTGTCTTGTCTTGTCTTGTCTTGTCTTGTCTTGTCTTGTCTTGTCTTGTCTTGTCTTGTCTTGTCTTGCTTTGTCTTGTCATGTCTTATCTTGTCTTGTCTTGTCTTGTCTTGTCCTGTCCTGTCGTGTGTTGTTTTGTATTGTCTTGTCTTGTGTTGTTTTGTCGTGTCATGTCTTGTCTTGTCTTGTCTTGTCTTGTCTTGTCCTGTCGTGTGTTGTGTTGTTTTGTCTTGTCTTGTCATGTCATGTCATGTCGTGTCTTGTGTTGCTTTGTCTTGTCTTGTCTTGTCTTGTCTTGTGTTGCCTCGTCTTGTCTTGCCTTGTCTTGTCCTGTCCTGACGTGTGTTGTGTTGTTTTGTCTTGTCTTGTCTTGTCTTGTCTTGTCTTGTCATGTCGTGTGTTGTGTTGTTTTGTCTTGTCTTGTGTTGTTTTGTCGTGTCATGTCTTGTCTTGTCTTGTCTTGTCTTGTCCTGTCCTGTCGGTGTTGTGTTGTTTTGTCTTGTCTTGTCATGTCATGTCACGTCGTGTCTTGTGTTGCTTTGTCTTGTCTTGTCTTGTCTTGTCTTGTCATGTCGTGTGTTGTGTTGTTTTGTCTTGTCTTGTTGTGTATTGTCATGTCTTATATTGTCTTGTCTTGTCTTGTCTTGTCTTGTCTTGTCTTGTCATGTCATGTCATGTCGTGTGTTGTGTTTTTGTCTTGTTTTGTCTTGTCATGTCATGTCATGTCTTGTCTTGTCTTGTCTTGTCTTGTCTTGTCTTGTTTTGTCTTGTCATGTCTTGTCTTGTCTTGTCTTGTTTTGTCTTGTTTTGTTTTGTCTTGTCATGTCTTGTCTTGTCTTGTCTTGTCTTGTCTTGTCTTGTCTTGTCTTGTCTTGTCTTGTCTTGTCTTGTCTTGTCTTGTCTTGTCTTGTCTTGTCTTGTCTTGTCTTGTCTTGTCTTGTCTTGTCTTGTCTTGTCTTGTCTTGTCTTGTCCTGTCTTGTCTTGTCTTGTCTTGTCTTGTCTTGTCTTGTCGTGTCTTGTGTTGCTTTGTCTTGTCTTATCTTGTCTTGTCTTGTCATGTCTTGTCTTGTCTTGTCTTGTCTTGTCTTGTCTTGTCTTGTCTTGTCTTGTCTTGTCTTGTCTTGTCTTGTCTTGTCTTGTCTTGTCTTGTCTTGTCTTGTCTTGTCTTGTCTGTCCTGACGTGTGTTGTGTTGTTTTGTCTTGTCTTGTCTTGTCTTGTCCTGTCTTGTCTTGTCTTGTCTTGTCTTGTCTTGTCTTGTCTTGTCGTGTCTTGTGTTGCTTTGTCTTGTCTTATCTTGTCTTGTCTTGTCTTATCTTGTCTTGTCTTGTCATGTCTTGTCTTGTCTTGTCTTGTCTTGTCTTGTCTTGTCTTGTCTTGTCTTGTCTTGTCTTGTCTTGTCTTGTCTTGTCTTGTCTTGTCTTGTCTTGTCTTGTCTTGTCTTGTCTTGTCTTGTCTTGTCTTGTCTTGTCTTGTCTTGTCTTGTCTTGTCTTGTCTTGTCTTGCTTTGTCTTGTCATGTCTTATCTTGTCTTGTCTTGTCTTGTCTTGTCTTGTCTTGTCCTGTCCTGTCGTGTGTTGTTTTGTATTGTCTTGTCTTGTGTTGTTTTGTCGTGTCATGTCTTGTCTTGTCTTGTCTTGTCTTGTCTTGTCCTGTCGTGTGTTGTGTTGTTTTGTCTTGTCTTGTCATGTCATGTCATGTCGTGTCTTGTGTTGCTTTGTCTTGTCTTGTCTTGTCTTGTCTTGTCTTGTGTTGCCTCGTCTTGTCTTGCCTTGTCTTGTCCTGTCCTGACGTGTGTTGTGTTGTTTTGTCTTGTCTTGTCTTGTCTTGTCTTGTCATGTCGTGTGTTGTGTTGTTTTGTCTTGTCTTGTGTTGTTTTGTCGTGTCATGTCTTGTCTTGTCTTGTCTTGTCTTGTCCTGTCCTGTCGTGTGTTGTGTTGTTTTGTCTTGTCTTGTCATGTCATGTCACGTCGTGTCTTGTGTTGCTTTGTCTTGTCTTGTCTTGTCTTGTCATGTCGTGTGTTGTGTTGTTTTGTCTTGTCTTGTTGTGTATTGTCATGTCTTATATTGTCTTGTCTTGTCTTGTTTTGTCTTGTCGTGTCTTGTCATGTCATGTCATGTCGTGTGTTGTGTTGTTTTGTCTTGTTTTGTCTTGTCATGTCATGTCATGTCTTGTCTTGTCTTGTCTTGTCTTGTCTTGTCTTGTCTTGTCTTGTCTTGTTTTGTCTTGTCATGTCTTGTCTTGTCTTGTCTTGTTTTGTCTTGTTTTGTTTTGTCTTGTCATGTCTTGTCTTGTCTTGTCTTGTCTTGTCTTGTCTTGTCTTGTCTTGTCTTGTCTTGTCTTGTCTTGTCTTGTCTTGTCTTGTCTTGTCTTGTCTTGTCTTGTCTTGTCTTGTCTTGTCTTGTCTTGTCTTGTCTTGTCTTGTCTTGTCTTGTCTTGTCTTGTCTTGTCTTGTCTTGTCTTGTCTTGTCTTGTCCTGTCTTGTCTTGTCTTGTCTTGTCTTGTCTTGTCTTGTCGTGTCTTGTGTTGCTTTGTCTTGTCTTATCTTGTCTTGTCTTGTCATGTCTTGTCTTGTCTTGTCTTGTCTTGTCTTGTCTTGTCTTGTCTTGTCTTGTCTTGTCTTGTCAGGTCTTGTCTTGTCTTGTCTTGTCTTGTCATGTCGTGTGTTGTGTTGTTTTGTCTTGTCTTGTGTTGTTTTGTCGTGTCATGTCTTGTCTTGTCATGTCATGTCACGTCGTGTCTTGTGTTGCTTTGTCTTGTCTTGTCTTGTCTTGTCATGTCGTGTGTTGTGTTGTTTTGTCTTGTCTTGTTGTGTATTGTCATGTCTTATATTGTCTTGTCTTGTCTTGTCTTGTCATGTCATGTCATGTCGTGTGTTGTGTTGTTTTGTCTTGTCTTGTTTTGTCTTGTCATGTCATGTCATGTCTTGTCTTGTCTTGTCTTGTCTTGTCTTGTCTTGTCTTGTCTTGTCTTGTCTTGTCTTGTCTTGTCTTGTCTTGTCTTGTCTTGCCTTGTCTGGCTTTGTCTTGTCATTTCTTATCTTGTCTTGTCTTGTCTTGTCTTGTCCTGTCCTGTCGTGTGTTGTTTTGTATTGTCTTGTCTTGTGTTGTTTTGTCGTGTCATGTCTTGTCTTGTCTTGTCCTGTCCTGTCCTGTCGTGTGTTGTGTTGTTTTGTCTTGTCTTGTCTTGTCTTGTCCTGTCGTGTGTTGTTTTGTATTGTCTTGTCTTGTGTTGTTTTGTCGTGTCATATCTTGTCTTGTCTTGTCCTGTCCTGACGTGTGTTGTGTCGTTTTGTCTTGTCTTGTGTTGTTTTGTCCTGTCCTGACGTGTGTTGTGTTGTTTTGTCTTGTCTTGTTTTGTCTTGTCTTGTGTTGTTTTGTCTTGTATTGTCTTGTTTTCTCGTGTAATGTCATGTCGTGTGTTGTGTTGTTTTGTCTTGTCTTGTGTTGTTTTGTCGTCTCATGTCTTGTCTTGTCTTGTCCTGTCCTGTCGTGTGTTGTCTTGTCTTGTCTTGTCCTGTCCTGACGTGTGTTGTGTTGTTTTGTCTTGTTTTGTTTTGTCTTGTCTTGTGTTGTTTTGTCTTGTTTTGTTTTGTCTTGTCTTGTGTTGTTTTGTCCTGTCCTGACGTGTGTTGTGTTGTTTTGTCTTGTCCTGTCTTGTCTTGTCTTGTGATGTCATGTCATGTCGTGTGTTGTGTTGTTTTGTCTTGTCTTGTCATGTTATGTCATGTCGTGTCTTGTGTTGCTTTGTCTTGTCTTGTCTTGTATTGTCTTGTCTTGTGTTGCCTCGTCTTGTCTTGTCTTGTCTTGTCCTGTCCTGACGTGTGTTGTGTTGTTTTATCTTGTCTTGTCTTGTCCTGTCCTGACGTGTGTTGTGTTGTTTTGTCTTGTCTTGTCTTGTCATGTCATGTCGTGTGTTGTGTTGTTTTGTCTTGTCTTGTCATGTCATGTCATGTCGTGTCTTGTGTTGCTTTGTCTTGTCTTGTCTTGTCTTGTCTTGTCTTGTGTTGCCTCGTCTTGTCTTGTCTTGTCTTGTCCTGTCCTGACGTGTGTTGTGTTGTTTTGTCTTGTCTTATCTTGTCTTGTCTTGTCTTGTCATGTCGTGTGTTGTGTTGTTTTGTCTTGTCTTGTGTTGTTTTGTCGTGTCATGTCTTGTCTTGTCTTGTCTTGTCTTGTCCTGTCCTGTCGTGTGTTGTGTTGTTTTGTCTTGTCTTGTCATGTCATGTCACGTCGTGTCTTGTGTTGCTTTGTCTTGTCTTGTCTTGTCATGTCGTGTGTTGTGTTGTTTTGTCTTGTCTTGTTGTGTATTGTCATGCCTTATATTGTCTTGTCTTGTCTTGTCTTGTTGTGTATTGTCATGTCTTATATTGTCTTGTCTTGTCTTGTCTTGTCTTGTCATGTCATGTCATGTCGTGTGTTGTGTTGTTTTGTCTTGTCTTGTTTTGTCTTGTCATGTCATGTCATGTCTTGTCTTGTCTTGTCTTGTCTTGTCTTGTTTGGTCTTGTCATGTCTTGTCTTGTCTTGTCTTGTCTTGTCTTGTCTTGTTTTGTTTTGTCTTGTCTTGTCTTGTCTTGTCTTGTCTTGTCTTGTCTTGTCTTGTCTTGTCTTGTCTTGTCTTGTCTTGTCTTGTCTTGTCTTGTCTTGTCTTGTCTTGTCTTGTCTTGTCTTGTCTTGTCTTGTCTTGTCTTGTCTTGTCTTGTCTTGTCTTGTCTTGTCCTGTCCTGTCGTGTGTTGTTTTGTATTGTCTTGTCTTGTGTTGTTTTGTCGTGTCATGTCTTGTCTTGTCTTGTCTTGTCTTGTCCTGTCCTGTCGTGTGTTGTGTTGTTTTGTCTTGTCTTGTCATGTCATGTCATGTCGTGTCTTGTGTTGCTTTGTCTTGTCTTGTCTTGTCTTGTCTTGTCTTGTCTTGTGTTGCCTCGTCTTGTCTTGTCTTGTCTTGTCCTGTCCTGAAGTGTGTTGTGTTGTTTTGTCTTGTCTTGTCTTGTCTTGTCTTGTCTTGTCTTGTCTTGTCTTGTCTTGTCTTGTCTTGTCTTGTCTTGTCTTGTCTTGTCGTGTCTTGTGTTGCTTTGTCTTGTCTTATCTTGTCATGTCTTGTCTTGTCTTGTCTTGTGATGTCATGTCATGTCGTGTGTTGTATTGTTTTGTCTTGTCTTGTCATGTTATGTCATGTCGTGTCTTGTGTTGCTTTGTCTTGTCTTGTCTTGTTTTGTCCTGTCCTGACGTGTGTTGTGTTGTTTTGTCTTGTCCTGTCTTGTCTTGTCTTGTGATGTCATGTCATGTCATGTGTTGTATTGTTTTGTCTTGTCTTGTCATGTTATGTCATGTCGTGTCTTGTGTTGCTTTGTCTTGTCTTGTCTTGTCTTGTCCTGTCCTGACGTGTGTTGTGTTGTTTTGTCTTGTCTTGTCATGTCATGTCATGTCGTGTCTTGTGTTGCTTTGTCTTGTCTTGTCATGTCATGTCGTGTGTTGTGTTGTTTTGTCTTGTCTTGTCATGTCATGTCATGTCGTGTCTTGTGTTGCTTTGTCTTGTCTTGTCTTGTCTTGTCTTGTCTTGTGTTGCCTCGTCTTGTCTTGTCTTATCTTGTCCTGTCCTGACGTGTGTTGTGTTGTCTTGTCTTGTCTTGTCCTGTCGTGTGTTGTGTTGTTTTGTCTTGTCTTGTCATGTCATGTCATGTCGTGTCTTGTGTTGCTTTGTCTTGTCTTGTCTTGTCTTGTCTTGTCTTGTCTTGTCTTGTCTTGTCTTGTCTTGTCTTGTCTTGTCTTGTCTTGTCTTGTCTTGTCTTGTCTTGTCTTGTCTTGTCTTGTCTTGTCTTGTCTTGTATTGTCTTGTCTTGTCGTGTCTTGTGTTGCTTTGTCTTGTCTTATCTTGTCATGTCTTGTCTTGTCTTGTCTTGTCTTGTCTTGTCTTGTCTTGTCTTGTCTTGCCTTGTCTTGTCTTGTCTTGTCTTGTCTTGTCTTGTCTTGTCTTGTCTTGTCTTGCTTTGTCTTGTCATGTCTTATCTTGTCTTGTCTTGTCTTGTCTTGTCCTGTCCTGTCGTGTGTTGTTTTGTATTGTCTTGTCTTGTGTTGTTTTGTCGTGTCATGTCTTGTCTTGTCTTGTCTTGTCTTGTCTTGTCCTGTCGTGTGTTGTGTTGTTTTGTCTTGTCTTGTCATGTCATGTCATGTCGTGTCTTGTGTTGCTTTGTCTTGTCTTGTCTTGTCTTGTCTTGTCTTGTGTTGCCTCGTCTTGTCTTGCCTTGTCTTGTCCTGTCCTGACGTGTGTTGTGTTGTTTTGTCTTGTTTTGTCTTGTCTTGTCTTGTCATGTCGTGTGTTGTGTTGTTTTGTCTTGTCTTGTGTTGTTTTGTCGTGTCATGTCTTGTCTTGTCTTGTCTTGTCTTGTCCTGTCCTGTCGTGTGTTGTGTTGTTTTGTCTTGTCTTGTCATGTCATGTCACGTCGTGTCTTGTGTTGCTTTGTCTTGTCTTGTCTTGTCTTGTCTTGTCATGTCGTGTGTTGTGTTGTTTTGTCTTGTCTTGTTGTGTATTGTCATGTCTTATATTGTCTTGTCTTGTCTTGTCTTGTCTTGTCTTGTCTTGTCATGTCATGTCATGTCGTGTGTTGTGTTTTTGTCTTGTTTTGTCTTGTCATGTCATGTCATGTCTTGTCTTGTCTTGTCTTGTCTTGTCTTGTCTTGTTTTGTCTTGTCATGTCTTGTCTTGTCTTGTCTTGTTTTGTCTTGTTTTGTTTTGTCTTGTCATGTCTTGTCTTGTCTTGTCTTGTCTTGTCTTGTCTTGTCTTGTCTTGTCTTGTCTTGTCTTGTCTTGTCTTGTCTTGTCTTGTCTTGTCTTGTCTTGTCTTGTCTTGTCTTGTCTTGTCTTGTCTTGTCTTGTCTTGTCTTGTCTTGTCTTGTCTTGTCTTGTCTTGTCTTGTCTTGTCTTGTCTTGTCTTGTCTTGTCTTGTCTTGTCTTGTCTTGTCTTGTCTTGTCTTGTCCTGTCTTGTCTTGTCTTGTCTTGTCTTGTCTTGTCTTGTCGTGTCTTGTGTTGCTTTGTCTTGTCTTATCTTGTCTTGTCATGTCTTGTCTTGTCTTGTCTTGTCTTGTCTTGTCTTGTCTTGTCTTGTCTTGTCTTGTCTTGTCTTGTCTTGTCTTGTCTTGTCTTGTCTTGTCTTGTCTTGTCTTGTCTTGTCTTGTCTTGTCTTGTCTTGTCTTGTCTTGTCTGTCCTGACGTGTGTTGTGTTGTTTTGTCTTGTCTTGTCTTGTCTTGTCCTGTCTTGTCTTGTCTTGTCTTGTCTTGTCTTGTCTTGTCTTGTCGTGTCTTGTGTTGCTTTGTCTTGTCTTATCTTGTCTTGTCTTGTCTTATCTTGTCTTGTCTTGTCATGTCTTGTCTTGTCTTGTCTTGTCTTGTCTTGTCTTGTCTTGTCTTGTCTTGTCTTGTCTTGTCTTGTCTTGTCTTGTCTTGTCTTGTCTTGTCTTGTCTTGTCTTGTCTTGTCTTGTCTTGTCTTGTCTTGTCTTGTCTTGTCTTGTCTTGTCTTGCTTTGTCTTGTCATGTCTTATCTTGTCTTGTCTTGTCTTGTCTTGTCTTGTCTTGTCTTGTCCTGTCCTGTCGTGTGTTGTTTTGTATTGTCTTGTCTTGTGTTGTTTTGTCGTGTCATGTCTTGTCTTGTCTTGTCTTGTCTTGTCTTGTCCTGTCGTGTGTTGTGTTGTTTTGTCTTGTCTTGTCATGTCATGTCATGTCGTGTCTTGTGTTGCTTTGTCTTGTCTTGTCTTGTCTTGTCTTGTCTTGTGTTGCCTCGTCTTGTCTTGCCTTGTCTTGTCCTGTCCTGACGTGAGTTGTGTTGTTTTGTCTTGTCTTGTCTTGTCTTGTCTTGTCATGTCGTGTGTTGTGTTGTTTTGTCTTGTCTTGTGTTGTTTTGTCGTGTCATGTCTTGTCTTGTCTTGTCTTGTCTTGTCCTGTCCTGTCGTGTGTTGTGTTGTTTTGTCTTGTCTTGTCATGTCATGTCACGTCGTGTCTTGTGTTGCTTTGTCTTGTCTTGTCTTGTCTTGTCATGTCGTGTGTTGTGTTGTTTTGTCTTGTCTTGTTGTGTATTGTCATGTCTTATATTGTCTTGTCTTGTCTTGTCTTGTCTTGTCTTGTCTTGTCATGTCATGTCATGTCGTGTGTTGTGTTGTTTTGTCTTGTTTTGTCTTGTCATGTCATGTCATGTCTTGTCTTGTCTTGTCTTGTCTTGTCTTGTCTTGTCTTGTTTTGTCTTGTCATGTCTTGTCTTGTCTTGTCTTGTTTTGTCTTGTTTTGTTTTGTCTTGTCATGTCTTGTCTTGTCTTGTCTTGTCTTGTCTTGTCTTGTCTTGTCTTGTCTTGTCTTGTCTTGTCTTGTCTTGTCTTGTCTTGTCTTGTCTTGTCTTGTCTTGTCTTGTCTTGTCTTGTCTTGTCTTGTCTTGTCTTGTCTTGTCTTGTCTTGTCTTGTCTTGTCCTGTCTTGTCTTGTCTTGTCTTGTCTTGTCTTGTCTTGTCGTGTCTTGTGTTGCTTTGTCTTGTCTTATCTTGTCTTGTCTTGTCATGTCTTGTCTTGTCTTGTCTTGTCTTGTCTTGTCTTGTCTTGTCTTGTCTTGTCTTGTCTTGTCTTGTCTTGTCTTGTCTTGTCTTGTCTTGTCTTGTCTTGTCTTGTCTTGTCTTGTCTTGTCTTGTCTTGTCTTGTCTTGTCTTGTCTTGTCTTGTCTTGTCTTGTCTTGTCTTGTCTTGTCTTGTCTTGTCTTGTCTTGTCTTGTCTTGTCTTGTCTTGTCTTGTCTTGTCAGGTCTTGTCTTGTCTTGTCTTGTCTTGTCCTGTACTGTCGTGTGTTGTGTTGTTTTGTCTTGTCTTGTCATGTCATGTCACGTCGTGTCTTGTGTTGCTTTGTCTTGTCTTGTCTTGTCTTGTCATGTCGTGTGTTGTGTTGTTTTGTCTTGTCTTGTCTTGTCTTGTCTTGTCTTGTCTTGTCTTGTCTTGTCTTGTCTTGTCTTGTCTTGTCTTGTCTTGTCTTGTCTTGTCTTGTCTTGTCAGGTCTTGTCTTGTCTTGTCTTGTCTTGTCATGTCGTGTGTTGTGTTGTTTTGTCTTGTCTTGTGTTGTTTTGTCGTGTCATGTCTTGTCTTGTCTTGTCTTGTCTTGTCCTGTACTGTCGTGTGTTGTGTTGTTTTGTCTTGTCTTGTCATGTCATGTCACGTCGTGTCTTGTGTTGCTTTGTCTTGTCTTGTCTTGTCTTGTCATGTCGTGTGTTGTGTTGTTTTGTCTTGTCTTGTCTTGTCTTGTCTTGTCTTGTCTTGTCTTGTCTTGTCTTGTCTTGTCTTGTCTTGTCTTGTCTTGTCTTGCTTTGTCTTGTCTTGTCTTGTCTTGTCTTGTCTTGTCTTGTCTTGTCTTGTCTTGTCTTGTCTTGTCTTGTCTTGTCTTGTCTTGTCTTGTCTTGTCTTGTCTTGTCTTGTCTTGTCTTGTCTTGTCTTGTCTTGTCTTGTCTTGTCTTGTCTTGTCTTGTCTTGTCTTGTCTTGTCTTGTCTTGTCTTGTCTTGTCTTGTCTTGTCTTGTCTTGTCTTGTCTTGTTTTGTCTTGTCATGTCTTGTCTTGTCTTGTCTTGTTTTGTCTTGTTTTGTTTTGTCTTGTCATGTCTTGTCTTGTCTTGTCTTGTCTTGTCTTGTCTTGTCTTGTCTTGTCTTGTCTTGTCTTGTCTTGTTTTGTCTTGTCATGTCATGTCATGTCTTGTCTTGTCTTGTCTTGTCTTGTCTTGTCTTGTCTTGTCTTGTCTTGTCTTGTCTTGTCTTGTCTTGTCTTGTCTTGTCTTGTCTTGCCTTGTCTGGCTTTGTCTTGTCATTTCTTATCTTGTCTTGTCTTGTCTTGTCTTGTCCTGTCCTGTCGTGTGTTGTTTTGTATTGTCTTGTCTTGTATTGTTTTGTCGTGTCATGTCTTGTCTTGTCTTGTCCTGTCCTGTCCTGTCGTGTGTTGTGTTGTTTTGTCTTGTCTTGTCTTGTCTTGTCCTGTCGTGTGTTGTTTTGTATTGTCTTGTCTTGTGTTGTTTTGTCGTGTCATATCTTGTCTTGTCTTGTCCTGTCCTGACGTGTGTTGTGTCGTTTTGTCTTGTCTTGTGTTGTTTTGTCCTGTCCTGACGTGTGTTGTGTTGTTTTGTCTTGTCTTGTTTTGTCTTGTCTTGTGTTGTTTTGTCTTGTATTGTCTTGTTTTCTCGTGTAATGTCATGTCGTGTGTTGTGTTGTTTTGTCTTGTCTTGTGTTGTTTTGTCGTCTCATGTCTTGTCTTGTCTTGTCCTGTCCTGTCGTGTGTTGTCTTGTCTTGTCTTGTCCTGTCCTGACGTGTGTTGTGTTGTTTTGTCTTGTTTTGTTTTGTCTTGTCTTGTGTTGTTTTGTCTTGTTTTGTTTTGTCTTGTCTTGTGTTGTTTTGTCCTGTCCTGACGTGTGTTGTGTTGTTTTGTCTTGTCCTGTCTTGTCTTGTCTTGTGATGTCATGTCATGTCGTGTGTTGTGTTGTTTTGTCTTGTCTTGTCATGTTATGTCATGTCGTGTCTTGTGTTGCTTTGTCTTGTCTTGTCTTGTATTGTCTTGTCTTGTGTTGCCTCGTCTTGTCTTGTCTTGTCTTGTCCTGTCCTGACGTGTGTTGTGTTGTTTTGTCTTGTCTTGTCTTGTCCTGTCCTGACGTGTGTTGTGTTGTTTTGTCTTGTCTTGTCTTGTCATGTCATGTCGTGTGTTGTGTTGTTTTGTCTTGTCTTGTCATGTCATGTCATGTCGTGTCTTGTGTTGCTTTGTCTTGTCTTGTCTTGTCTTGTCTTGTCTTGTGTTGCCTCGTCTTGTCTTGTCTTGTCTTGTCCTGTCCTGACGTGTGTTGTGTTGTTTTGTCTTGTCTTATCTTGTCTTGTCTTGTCTTGTCATGTCGTGTGTTGTGTTGTTTTGTCTTGTCTTGTGTTGTTTTGTCGTGTCATGTCTTGTCTTGTCTTGTCTTGTCTTGTCCTGTCCTGTCGTGTGTTGTGTTGTTTTGTCTTGTCTTGTCATGTCATGTCACGTCGTGTCTTGTGTTGCTTTGTCTTGTCTTGTCTTGTCATGTCGTGTGTTGTGTTGTTTTGTCTTGTCTTGTTGTGTATTGTCATGCCTTATATTGTCTTGTCTTGTCTTGTCTTGTTGTGTATTGTCATGTCTTATATTGTCTTGTCTTGTCTTGTCTTGTCTTGTCTTGTCATGTCATGTCATGTCGTGTGTTGTGTTGTTTTGTCTTGTCTTGTTTTGTCTTGTCATGTCATGTCATGTCTTGTCTTGTCTTGTCTTGTCTTGTCTTGTTTGGTCTTGTCATGTCTTGTCTTGTCTTGTCTTGTCTTGTCTTGTCTTGTTTTGTTTTGTCTTGTCTTGTCTTGTCTTGTCTTGTCTTGTCTTGTCTTGTCTTGTCTTGTCTTGTCTTGTCTTGTCTTGTCTTGTCTTGTCTTGTCTTGTCTTGTCTTGTCTTGTCTTGTCTTGTCTTGTCTTGTCTTGTCTTGTCTTGTCTTGTCTTGTCCTGTCCTGTCGTGTGTTGTTTTGTATTGTCTTGTCTTGTGTTGTTTTGTCGTGTCATGTCTTGTCTTGTCTTGTCTTGTCTTGTCCTGTCCTGTCGTGTGTTGTGTTGTTTTGTCTTGTCTTGTCATGTCATGTCATGTCGTGTCTTGTGTTGCTTTGTCTTGTCTTGTCTTGTCTTGTCTTGTCTTGTCTTGTGTTGCCTCGTCTTGTCTTGTCTTGTCTTGTCCTGTCCTGAAGTGTGTTGTGTTGTTTTGTCTTGTCTTGTCTTGTCTTGTCTTGTCTTGTCTTGTCATGTCGTGTGTTGTGTTGTTTTGTCTTGTCTTGTCTTGTCTTGTCTTGTCATGTCGTGTGGTGTGTTGTTTTGTATTGTCTTGTGTTGTTTTGTCGTGTCATGTCTTGTCTTGTCTTGTCTTGTCCTGTCCTGTCGTGTGTTGTGTTGTTTTGTCTTGTCTTGTCATGTCATGTCACGTCGTGTCTTGTGTTGCTTTGTCTTGTCTTGTCTTGTCTTGTCTTGTCATGTCGTGTGTTGTGTTGTTTTGTCTTGTCTTGTTGTGTATTGTCATGTCTTATATTGTCTTGTCTTGTCTTGTCTTGTCTTGTCTTGTCATGTCATGTCATGTCGTGTGTTGTGTTGTTTTGTCTTGTCTTGTTTTGTCTTGTCATGTCATGTCATGTCTTGCCTTGTCTTGTCTTGTCTTGTTTTGTCTTGTCATGTCGTCTTGTCTTGTCTTGTCTTGTCTTGTCTTGTTTTGTCTTGTTTTGTTTTGTCTTGTCATGTCTTGTCATGTCTTGTCTTGTCTTGTCTTGTCTTGTCTTGTCTTGTCTTGTCTTGTCTTGTCTTGTCTTGTCTTGTCTTGTCTTGTCTTGTCTTGTCTTGTCTTGTCTTGTCTTGTCTTGTCATGTCATGTCATGTCGTGTGTTGTGTTGTTTTGTCTTGTCTTGTTTTGTCTTGTCTTGTCTTGTCTTGTCTTGTCTTGTCTTGTCTTGTCTTGTTTTGTCTTGTCATGTCGTCTTGTCTTGTCTTGTCTTGTCTTGTCTTGTTTTGTCTTGTTTTGTTTTGTCTTGTCATGTCTTGTCATGTCTTGTCTTGTCTTGTCTTGTCTTGTCTTGTCTTGTCTTGTCTTGTCTTGTCTTGTCTTGTCTTGTCTTGTCTTGTCTTGTCTTGTCTTGTCTTGTCTTGTCTTGTCTTGTCTTGTCTTGTCTTGTCTTGTCTTGTCTTGTCTTGTCTTGTCTTGTCTTGTCTTGTCTTGTCTTGTCTTGTCTTGTCTTGTCTTGTCTTGTCTTGTCTTGTCTTGTCTTGTCTTGTCTTGTCTTTTCTTGTCTTGTCTTGTCTTGTCTTGTCTTGTCTTGTCTTGTCTTGTCTTGTCTTGTCTTGTCTTGTCTTGTCTTGTCTTGTCTTGTCTTGTCTTGTCTTGTCTTGTCTTGTCCTGACGTGTGTTGTGTTGTTTTGTCTTGTCTTGTCTTGTCTTGTCTTGTCATGTCGTGTGTTGTGTTGTTTTGTCTTGTCTTGTTGTGTATTGTCATGTCTTATATTGTCTTGTCTTGTCTTGTCATGTCATGTCATGTCATGTCTTGTCTTGTTTTGTCTTGTCATGTCATGTCATGTCTTGTCTTGTCTTGTCTTGTCTTGTTTTGTCTTGTCATGTCTTGTCTTGTCTTGTCTTGTCTTGTCTTGTCTTGTCTTGTCTTGTCTTGTCTTGTTTTGTTTTGTCTTGTTTTGTTTTGTCTTGTCATGTCTTGTCTTGTCTTGTCTTGTCTTGTCTTGTCTTGTCTTGTCTTGTCTTGTCTTGTCTTGTCTTGTCTTGTCGTGTCTTGTGTTGCTTTGTCTTGTCGTGTCTTGTGTTGCTTTGTCTTGTCTTATCTTGTCTTGTCTTGTCTTGTCTTGTCTTGTCTTGTCTTGTCTTGCCTTGTCTTGTCTTGTCTTGTCTTGTCTTGTCTTGTCTTGTCTTGTCTTGTCTTGTCTTGTCTTGTCTTGTCTTGTCTTGCTTTGTCTTGTCATGTCTTATCTTGTCTTGTCTTGTCTTGTCTTGTCCTGTCCTGTCGTGTGTTGTTTTGTATTGTCTTGTCTTGTGTTGTTTTGTCGTGTCATGTCTTGTCTTGTCTTGTCTTGTCGTGTCTTGTGTTGCTTTGTCTTGTCTTATCTTGTCTTGTCTTGTCATGTCTTGTCTTGTCCTGTCTTGTCTTGTCTTGTCTTGTCTTGTCTTGTCTTGTCTTGTCTTGTCTTGTCTTGTCTTGTCTTGTCTTGTCTTGTCTTGTCTTGTCCTGACGTGTGTTGTGTTGTTTTGTCTTGTCTTGTCTTGTCTTGTCTTGTCTTGTCTTGTCATGTCATGTCATGTCGTGTGTTGTGTTGTTTTGTCTTGTCTTGTTTTGTCTTGTCATGTCATGTCATGTCATGTCGTGTGTTGTGTTGTTTTGTCTTGTCTTGTTTTGTCTTGTCATGTCATGTCATGTCTTGTCTTGTCTTGTCTTGTCTTGTTTTGTCTTGTCATGTCTTGTCTTGTCATGTCGTGTGTTGTGTTGTTTTGTCTTGTCTTGTTGTGTATTGTCATGTCTTATATTGTCTTGTCTTGTCTTGTCTTGTCTTGTCTTGTCATGTCATGTCATGTCGTGTGTTGTTTTGTCTTGTCTTGTTTTGTCTTGTCTTGTCATGTCATGTCATGTCGTGTGTTGTGTTGTTTTGTCTTGTCTTGTTTTGTCTTGTCATGTCATGTCATGTCTTGTCTTGTCTTGTCTTGTCTTGTTTTGTCTTGTCATGTCTTGTCTTGTCTTGTCTTGTCTTGTCTTGTCTTGTTTTGTTTTGTCTTGTTTTTTTTTGTCTTGTCATGTCTTGTCTTGTCTTGTCTTGTCTTGTCTTGTCTTGTCTTGTCTTGTCTTGTCTTGTCTTGTCTTGTCTTGTCTTGTCTTGTCTTGTCGTGTCTTGTGTTGCTTTGTCTTGTCTTGTCTTGTCTTGTCTTGTCTTGTCTTGTCTTGTCTTGTCTTGTCTTGCTTTGTCTTGTCATGTCTTATATTGTCTTGTCTTGTCTTGTCTTGTCCTGTCCTGTCGTGTGTTGTTTTGTATTGTCTTGTCTTGTGTTGTTTTGTCATGTCTTGTCTTGTCTTGTCTTGTCTTGTCCTGTCCTGTCGTGTGTTGTGTTGTTTTGTCTTGTCTTGTCTTGTCTTGTCTTGTCTTGTCTTGTGTTGCCTCGTCTTGTCTTGTCTTGTCTTGTCCTGTCCTGACGTGTGTTGTGTTGTTTTGTCTTGTCTTGTCTTGTTTTCTCATGTAATGTCATGTCGTGTGTTGTGTTGTTTTGTCTTGTCTTGTGTTGTTTTGTCGTGTCATGTCTTGTCTTGTCTTGTCCTGTCCTGTCGTGTGTTGTCTTGTCTTGTCTTGTCCTGTCCTGACGTGTGTTGTGTTGTTTTGTCTTGTTTTGTTTTGTCTTGTCTTGTGTTGTTTTGTCCTGTCCTGACGTGTGTTGTGTTGTTTTGTCTTGTCCTGTCTTGTCTTGTCTTGTGATGTCATGTCATGTCGTGTGTTGTGTTGTTTTGTCTTGTCTTGTCATGTTATGTCATGTCGTGTCTTGTGTTGCTTTGTCTTGTCTTGTCTTGTATTGTCTTGTCTTGTGTTGCCTCGTCTTGTCTTGTCTTGTCTTGTCCTGTCCTGACGTGTGTTGTGTTGTTTTGTCTTGTCTTGTCATGTCATGTCATGTCGTATCTTGTGTTGCTTTGTCTTGTCTTGTCATGTCATGTCGTGTGTTGTGTTGTTTTGTCTTGTCTTGTCATGTCATGTCATGTCGTGTCTTGTGTTGCTTTGTCTTGTCTTGTCTTGTCTTGTCTTGTCTTGTCTTGTGTTGCCTCGTCTTGTCTTGTCTTGTCTTGTCCTGTCCTGACGTGTGTTGTGTTGTTTTGTCTTGTCTTGTCTTGTCTTGTCTTGTCTTGTCATGTCGTGTGTTGTGTTGTTTTGTCTTGTCTTGTGTTGTTTTGTCGTGTCATGTCTTGTCTTGTCTTGTCTTGTCTTGTCCTGTCCTGTCGTGTGTTGTGTTGTTTTGTCTTGTCTTGTCATGTCATGTCACGTCGTGTCTTGTGTTGCTTTGTCTTGTCTTGTCTTGTCATGTCGTGTGTTGTGTTGTTTTGTCTTGTCTTGTTGTGTATTGTCATGTCTTATATTGTCTTGTCTTGTCTTGTCTTGTCTTGTCATGTCATGTCATGTCGTGTGTTGTGTTGTTTTGTCTTGTCTTGTTTTGTCTTGTCATGTCATGTCATGTCTTGTCTTGTCTTGTCTTGTCTTGTTTTGTCTTGTCATGTCTTGTCTTGTCTTGTCTTGTCTTGTCTTGTCTTGTCTTGTCTTGTCTTGTTTTGTTTTGTCTTGTTTTGTTTTGTCTTGTCATGTCTTGTCTTGTCTTGTCTTGTCTTGTCTTGTCTTGTCTTGTCTTGCCTTGTCTTGTCTTGTCTTGTCTTGTCTTGTCTTGTCTTGTCTTGTCTTGTCTTGTCTTGTCGTGTCTTGTGTTGCTTTGTCTTGTCTTATCTTGTCATGTCTTGTCTTGTCTTGTCTTGCTCTGTCTTGTCTTGTCTTGTCTTGTCTTGTCTTGTCTTGTCTTGTCTTGTCTTGTCTTGTCTTGTCTTGTCTTGTCTTGTCTTGTCTTGCCTTGTCTTGTCTTGTCTTGTCTTGTCTTGTCTTGTCTTGTCTTGTCTTGTCTTGTCTTGTCTTGTCTTGTCTTGTCTTGTCTTGTCTTGTCTTGTCTTGTCTTGTCTTGTCTTGTCTTGTCTTGTCTTGTCTTGTCTTGCTTTGTCTTGTCATGTCTTATCTTGTCTTGTCTTGTCTTGTCTTGTCTTGTCCTGTCCTGTCGTGTGTTGTTTTGTATTGTCTTGTCTTGTGTTGTTTTGTCGTGTCATGTCTTGTCTTGTCTTGTCTTGTCTTGTCCTGTCCTGTCGTGTGTTGTGTTGTTTTGTCTTGTCTTGTCATGTCATGTCATGTCGTGTCTTGTGTTGCTTTGTCTTGTCTTGTCTTGTCTTGTCTTGTCTTCTCTTGTGTTGCCTCGTCTTGTCTTGTCTTGTCTTGTCCTGTCCTGACGTGTGTTGTGTTGTTTTGTCTTGTCTTGTCTTGTCTTGTCATGTCGTGTGTTGTGTTGTTTTGTCTTGTCTTGTCTTGTCTTGTCTTGTCATGTCGTGTGGTGTGTTGTTTTGTATTGTCTTGTGTTGTTTTGTCGTGTCATGTCTTGTCTTGTCTTGTCTTGTCCTGTCCTGTCGTGTGTTGTGTTGTTTTGTCTTGTCTTGTCATGTCATGTCACGTCGTGTCTTGTGTTGCTTTGTCTTGTCTTGTCTTGTCTTGTCTTGTCTTGTCATGTCGGGTGTTGTGTTGTTTTGTCTTGTCTTGTTGTGTATTGTCATGTCTTATATTGTCTTGTCTTGTCTTGTCTTGTCTTGTCTTGTCATGTCATGTCATGTCGTGTGTTGTGTTGTTTTGTCTTGTCTTGTTTTGTCTTGTCATGTCATGTCATGTCTTGTCTTGTCTTGTCTTGTCTTGTCTTGTCTTGTCTTGTCTTGTCTTGTCTTGTCTTGTCTTGTCTTGCCTTGTCTTGCTTTGTCTTGTCATGTCTTATCTTGTCTTGTCTTGTCTTGTCTTGTCTTGTCTTGTCTTGTCTTGTCTTGTCATGTCGTGTGTTGTGTTGTTTTGTCTTGTCTTGTCATGTCTTGTCTTCTATTGTCTTGTCTTGTCTTGTCTTGTCTTGTCTTGTCTTGTCTTGTCTTGTCTTGTCTTGTCTTGTCTTGTCTTGTCTTGTCTTGTCTTGTCTTGTCTTGTCTTGTCTTGTCTTGTCTTGCCTTGTCTTGCTTTGTCTTGTCATGTCTTATCTTGTCTTGTCTTGTCTTGTCTTGTCCTGTCCTGTCGTGTGTTGTTTTGTATTGTCTTGTCTTGTGTTGTTTTGTCGTGTCATGTCTTGTCTTGTCTTGTCCTGTCCTGTCCTGTCGTGTGTTGTGTTGTTTTGTCTTGTCTTGTCTTGTCTTGTCATGTCATGTCATGACGTGTCTTGTGTTGCTTTGTCTTGTCTTGTCTTGTCTTGTCTTGTCATGTCGTGTGTTGTGTTGTTTTGTCTTGTCTTGTCATGTCTTGTCTTCTATTGTCTTGTCTTGTCTTGTCTTGTCTTGTCTTGTCTTGTCTTGTCTTGTCTTGTCTTGTCTTGTCTTGTCTTGTCTTGTCTTGTCTTGTCTTGTCTTGTCTTGTCTTGTCTTGTCTTGTCTTGTCTTGTCTTGTCTTGTCTTGTCTTGTCTTGTCTTGTCTTGTCTTGTCATGTCTTGTCTTGTCTTGTCTTGTTTTGGCTTGTCTTGTCTTGTCTTGTCTTGTCTTGTCTTGTCTTGTCATGTCATGTCATGTCATATCGTGTGTTGTGTTGTTTTGTCTTGTCTTGCTTTGTCTTGTCATGTCTTATCTTGTCTTGTCATGTCTTGTCTTGTCTTGTCTTGTCTTGTCTTGTCTTGTCTTGTCTTGTCTTGTCTTGTCTTGTCTTGTCGTGTCTTGTGTTGCTTTGTCTTATTTTGTCTTGTCTTGTCTTGTCTTGTCTTGTCGTGTCTTGTGTTGCTTTGTCTTGTCTTATCTTGTCTTGTCTCTTCATGTCTTGTCTTGTCTTGTCTTGTCTTGTCTTGTCTTGTCTTGTCTTGTCTTGTCTTGTCTTGTCTTGTCTTGTCTTGTCTTGTCTTGTCTTGTCATGTCATATCGTGTGTTGTGTTGTTTTGTCTTGTCATGTCTTATCTTGTCTTGTCTTGTCTTGTCTTGTCTTGTTTTGTCTTGTCTTGTCTTGTCTTGTCTTGTCTTGTCTTGTCTTGTCTTGTCTTGTCTTGTCTTGTCTTGTCTTGTCTTGTTTTGTCTTGTCTTGTCTTGTCTTGTCTTGTCTTGTCTTGTCTTGTCTTGTCTTGTCTTGTCTTGTCTTGTCTTGTCTTGTCTTGTCTTGTCTTGTCTTGTCTTGTCTTGTCTTGTCTTGTCTTGTCTTGTCTTGTCTTGTCGTGTCTTGTGTTGCTTTGTCTTGTCTTATTTTGTCTTGTCTTGTCTTGTCATGTCTTGTCTTGTCTTGTCTTGTCTTGTCTTGTCTTGTCTTGTCTTGTCTTGTCTTGTCTTGTCTTGTCTTGTCTTGTCTTGTCTTGTCTTGTCTTGTCTTGTCTTGTGTTGTTTTGTCGTGTCTTGTCTTGTCTTGTCTTGTCCTGTCCTGACGTGTGTTGTCTTGTCTTGTCTTGTCTTGTCTTGTCTTGTCTTGTCTTGTCTTGTCTTGTCTTGTCTTGTCTTGTCTTGTCTTGTCTTGTCTTGTCTTGTCTTGTCTTGTCTTGTCTTGTCTTGTCTTGTCTTGTCTTGTCTTGTCTTGTCTTGTCTTGTCTTGTCTTGTCTTGTCTTGTCTTGTGTTGTTTTGTCGTGTCTTGTCTTGTCTTGTCTTGTCCTGTCCTGACGTGTGTTGTCTTGTCTTGTCTTGTCTTGTCTTGTCTTGTCTTGTCTTGTCTTGTCTTGTCTTGTCTTGTCTTGTCTTGTCTTGTCTTGTCTTGTCTTGTCTTGTCTTGTCTTGTCTTGTCTTGTGTTGTTTTGTCGTGTCATGTCTTGTCTTGTCTTGTCTTGTCTTGTCTTGTCTTGTCTTGTCCTGTCCTGTCTTGTCTTGTCTTGTCATGTCTTGTCTTGTCTTGTCTTGTCTTGTCTTGTATTGTCTTGTCTTGTCTTGTCTTGTCTTGTCTTGTCTTGTCTTGTCTTGTCTTGTCTTGTCTTGTCTTGTCTTGTCTTGTCTTGTCTTGTCTTGTCTTGTCTTGTCTTGTCATGTCATGTCATGTCATATCGTGTGTTGTGTTGTTTTGTCTTGTCTTATTTTGTCTTGTCATGTCTTGTCTTGTCTTGTCTTGTCTTGTCTTGTCTTGTCTTGTCTTGTCTTGTCTTGTCTTGTCTTGTCTTGTCTTGTCTTGTCTTGTCTTGTCATGTCTTGTCTTGTCTTGTCTTGTTTTGTCTTGTCTTGTATTGTCTTGTCTTGTCTTGTCTTGTCTGGTCTTGTCTTGCCTTGTCCTGTCGTGTGTTGTTTTGTATTGTCTTGTCTTGTGTTGTTTTGTCGTGTCATGTCTTGTCTTGTCTTGTCTTGTCCTGTCCTGTCGTGTGTTGTGTTGTTTTGTCTTGTCTTGTATTGTCTTGTTTTCGCATGTAATGTCATATCGTGTGTTGTGTTGTTTTGTCTTGTCTTGTGTTGTTTTGTCGTGTCATGTCTTGTCTTGTCTTGTCTTGTCCTGTCCTGTCGTGTGTTGTGTTGTTTTGTCTTGTCTTGTCTTGTCTTGTCATGTCATGTCATGTCGTGTCTTGTGTTGCTTTGTCTTGACTTGTCTTGTCTTGTCCTGTCCTGACGTGTGTTGTGGTGTTTTGTCTTGTCTTGTCTTGTCTTGTCATGTCGTGTGTTGTGTTGTTTTGTCTTGTCTTGTCTTGTCTTGTCTTGTCATGTCATGTCATGTCGTGTCTTGTGTTGCTTTGTCTTGTCTTGTCTTGTCTTGTCCTGTCGTGTGTTGTTTTGTATTGTCTTGTCTTGTGTTGTTTTGTCGTGTCATGTCTTGTCTTGTCTTGTCTTGTCCTGTCCTGTCGTGTGTTGTGTTGTTTTGTCTTGTCTTGTCATGTCATGTCATGTCGTGTCTTGTGTTGCTTTGTCTTGTCTTATCTTGTCTTGTCATGTCTTGTCTTGTCTTGTCTTGTCTTGTCTTGTCTTGTCTTGTCTTGTCTTGTCTTGTCTTGTCTTGTCTTGTCTTGTCTTGTCTTGTCTTGTCTTGTCTTGTCTTGTCTTGTCTTGTCTTGTCTTGTCTTGTTTTGTCTTGTCTTGTCTTGTCTTGTCATGTCATGTCATGTCGTGTCTTGTGTTGCTTTGTCTTGTCTTGTCTTGTCTTGTCCTGTCGTGTGTTGTTTTGTATTGTCTTGTCTTGTGTTGTTTTGTCGTGTCATGTCTTGTCTTGTCTTGTCTTGTCTTGTCCTGTCCTGTCGTGTGTTGTGTTGTTTTGTCTTATCTTGTCTTGTCTTGTCTTGCCCTGTCCTGTCGTGTGTTGTTTTGTATCGTCTTGTCTTGTGTTGTTTTGTCGTGTCATGTCTTGTCTTGTCTTGTCTTGTCCTGTCCTGTCGTGTGTTGTGTTGTTTTGTCTTGTCTTGTCTTGTCTTGTCATGTCATGTCATGTCGTGTCTTTTGTTGCTTTGTCTTGTCTTGTCTTGTCTTGTCCTGTCCTGACGTGTGTTGTGTTGTTTTGTCTTGTCTTGTCTTGTCTTGTCATGTCGTGTGTTGTGTTGTTTTGTCTTGTCTTGTCAATTCATGTCATGTCGTGTCTTGTGTTGCTTTGTCTTGTCTTGTCTTGTCTTGTCTTGTCTTGTCTTGTCTTGTCTTGTCTTGTCTTGTCTTGTCTTGTCTTGTCTTGTCTTGTCTTGTCTTGTCTTGTCTTGTCTTGTCTTGTCTTGTCTTGTCTTGTCTTGTCTTGTCTTGTCTTGTCTTGTCTTGTCTTGTCTTGTCTTGTCTTGTCTTGTCTTGTCTTGTCTTGTCTTGTCTTGTCTTGTCTTGTCTTGTCTTGTCTTGTCTTGTCTTGTCTTGTCTTGTCTTGTCTTGTCTTGTCTTGTCTTGTCTTGTCTTGTCTTGTCTTGTCTTGTCTTGTCTTGTCTTGTCTTGTCTTGTCTTGTCTTGTCTTGTCTTGTCTTGTCTTGTCTTTTCCTGTCCTGTCTTGTCTTGTCTTGTCATATCTTGTCTTGTCTTGTCTTGTCTTGTCTTGTCTTGTCTTGTCTTGTCTTGTCTTGTCTTGTCTTGTCTTGTCTTGTCTTACTTTGTCTTGTCATGTCTTATCTTGTCTTGTCTTGTCTTGTTTTGTCTTGTCTTGTCTTGTCTTGTCATGTCGTGTCATGTCTTGTCTTGTCTTGTCTTGTCTTGTCTTGTCTTGTCTTGTCTTGTCTTGTCTTGTCTTGTCTTGTCTTGTCTTGTCTTGTCATGTCATGTCATGTCGTGTGTTGTGTTGTTTTGTCTTGTCTTGTCTTGTCTTGTCTTGTCTTGTCATGTCATGTCATGTCGTGTCTTGTGTTGCTTTGTCTTGTCTTATCTTGTCTTGTCTTGTCTTGTCTTGTCCTGTCCTGTCGTGTGTTGTGTTGTTTTGTCTTGTCTTGTCATGTCATGTCGTGTCGTGTCTTGTGTTGCTTTGTCTTGTCTTATCTTGTCTTGTCATGTCTTGTCATGTCTTGTCTTGTCTTTTCCTGTCCTGTCGTGTGTTGTGTTGTTTTGTCTTGTCTTGTCATGTCATGTCATGTCGTGACTTGTGTTGCTTTGTCTTGTCTTATCTTGTCTTGTCATGTCTTGTCTTGTCTTGTCTTGTCTTGTCTTGTCTTGTCTTGTCTTGTCTTGTCTTGTCCTGTCCTGTCTTGTCTTGTCTTGTCATATCTTGTCTTGTCTTGTCTTGTCTTGTCTTGTCTTGTCTTGTCTTGTCTTTTCTTGTCTTGTCTTGTCTTGTCTTGTCTTGTCTTGTCTTGTCTTGTCTTGTCTTGTCTTGTCTTGTCTTGTCTTGTCTTGTCTTGTCTTGTCTTGTCTTGTCTTGTCTTGTCTTGTCTTGTCCTGTCTTGTCTTGTCTTGTCTTGTCTTGTCTTGTCTTGTCTTGTCTTGTCTTGTCTTGTCTTGTCTTGTCTTGTCTTGTCTTGTCTTGTCTTGTCTTGTCTTGTCTTGTCTTGTCTTGTCTTGTCTTGTCTTGTCTTGTCTTGTCTTGTCTTGTCTTGTCTTGTCTTTTCTTGTCTTGTCTTGTCTTGTCTTGTCTTGTCTTGTCTTGTCTTGTCTTGTCTTGTCTTGTCTTGTCTTGTCTTGTCTTGTCTTGTCTTGTCTTGTCTTGTCTTGTCTTGTCTTGTCTTGTCTTGTCTTGTCTTGTCTTGTCTTGTCTTGTCTTGTCTTGTCTTGTTTTGTCTTGTCTTGTCTTGTCTTGTCATGTCATGTCATGTCGTGTCTTGTGTTGCTTTGTCTTGTCTTGTCTTGTCTTGTCCTGTCGTGTGTTGTTTTGTATTGTCTTGTCTTGTGTTGTTTTGTCGTGTCATGTCTTGTCTTGTCTTGTCTTGTCCTGTCCTGTCGTGTGTTGTGTTGTTTTGTCTTGTCTTGTCTTGTCTTGTCATGTCATGTCATGTCGTGTCTTGTGTTGCTTTGTCTTGTCTTATCTTGTCTTGTCATGTCTTGTCTTGTCTTGTCTTGTCTTGTCTTGTCTTGTCTTGTCTTGTCTTGTCTTGTCTTGTCTTGTCTTGTCTTGTCTTGTCTTGTCTTGTCTTGTCTTGTCTTGTCTTGTCTTGTCTTGTCTTGTCTTGTCTTGTCTTGTCTTGTCTTGTCTTGTCTTGTCTTGTCTTGTCTTGTCTTGTCTTGTCTTGTCTTGTCTTGTCTTGTCTTGTCTTGTCTTGTCTTGTCTTGTCTTGTCTTGTCTTGTCTTCTCTTGTCTTGTCTTGTTTTGTCTTGTCTTGTCTTGTCTTGTCTTGTCATGTCATGTCATGTCGTGTCTTGTGTTGCTTTGTCTTGTCTTGTCTTGTCTTGTCCTGTCGTGTGTTGTTTTGTATTGTCTTGTCTTGTGTTGTTTTGTCGTGTCATGTCTTGTCTTGTCTTGTCTTGTCCTGTCCTGTCGTGTGTTGTGTTGTTTTGTCTTATCTTGTCTTGTCTTGTCTTGCCCTGTCCTGTCGTGTGTTGTTTTGTATCGTCTTGTCTTGTGTTGTTTTGTCGTGTCATGTCTTGTCTTGTCTTGTCTTGTCCTGTCCTGTCGTGTGTTGTGTTGTTTTGTCTTGTCTTGTCTTGTCTTGTCTTGTCATGTCATGTCATGTCGTGTCTTGTGTTGCTTTTTCTTGTCTTGTCTTGTCTTGTCCTGTCCTGACGTGTGTTGTGTTGTTTTGTCTTGTCTTGTCTTGTCTTGTCATGTCGTGTGTTGTGTTGTTTTGTCTTGTCTTGTCTTGTCTTGTCTTGTCATGTCGTGTGTTGTGTTGTTTTGTCTTGTCTTGTGTTGTTTTGTCGTGTCATGTCTTGTCTTGTCTTTTCCTGTCCTGTCGTGTGTTGTGTTGTTTTGTCTTGTCTTGTCATGTCATGTCATGTCGTGACTTGTGTTGCTTTGTCTTGTCTTATCTTGTCTTGTCATGTCTTGTCTTGTCTTGTCTTGTCTTGTCTTGTCTTGTCTTGTCTTGTCTTGTCTTGTCTTGTCTTGTCTTGTCTTGTCTTGTCTTGTCTTGTCTTGTCTTGTCTTGTCTTGTCTTGTCTTGTCTTGTCTTGTCTTGTCTTGTCTTGTCTTGTCTTGTCTTGTCTTGTCTTGTCTTGTCTTGTCTTGTCTTGTCTTGTCCTGTCTTGTCTTGTCTTGTCTTGTCTTGTCTTGTCTTGTCTTGTCTTGTCTTGTCTTGTCTTGTCTTGTCTTGTCTTGTCCTGTCCTGCCTTGTCTTGTCTTGTCATATCTTGTCTTGTCTTGTCTTGTCCTGTCCTGTCTTGTCTTGTCTTGTCATATCTTGTCTTGTCTTGTCTTGTCTTGTCTTGTCTTGTCTTGTCATATCTTGTTTTGTCTTGTCTTGTGTTGTTTTGTCGTGTCATGTCTTGTCTTGTCTTGTCTTGTCTTGTCCTGTCCTGTCGTGTGTTGTGTTGTTTTGTCTTGTCTTGTCTTGTCTTGACTTGTCTTGTCTTGTCTTGTCTTGTCTTGTCTTGTCTTGTCTTGTCTTGTCTTGTCTTGTCTTGTCTTGTCTTGTCTTGTCTTGTCTTGTCTTGTCTTGTCTTGTCTTGTCTTGTCTTGTCTTGTCTTGTCTTGTCTTGTCTTGTCTTGTCTTGCCTTGTCTTGTCTTGTCTTGTCTTGTCTTGTCTTGTCTTGTCTTGTCTTGTCTTGTCTTGTCTTGTCTTGTCTTGTCTTGTCTTGTCTTGTCTTGTCTTGTCTTGTCTTGTCTTGTCTTGTCTTGTCTTGTCTTGTCTTGTCTTGTCTTGTCTTGTCTTGTCTTGTCATGTCTTGTCTTGTCTTGTCTTGTTTTGTCTTGTCTTGTATTGTCTTGTTTTCTCATGTAATGTAATATCGTGTGTTGTGTTGTTTTGTCTTGTCTTGTGTTGTTTTGTCGTGTCATGTCTTGTCTTGTCTTGTCTTGTCTTGTCCTGTCCTGTCGTGTGTTGTGTTGTTTTGTCTTGTCTTGTCCTGTCCTGACGTGTGTTGTGTTGTTTTGTCTTGTCTTGTGTTGTTTTGTCCTGTCCTGACGTGTGTTGTGTTGTTTTGTCTTGTCTTGTTTTGTCTTGTCCTGTCTTGTCTTGTCTTGTGATGTCATGTCATGTCGTGTGTTGTGTTGTTTTGTCTTGTCTTATCTTGTCTTGTCATGTCATGTCATGTCGTGTCTTGTGTTGTTTTGTCTTGTCTTGTTTTGTCTTGTCATGTCTTGTCTTGTCATGTCTTGTCTTGTCTTGTCTTGTCTTGTCTTGTCATGTCGTGTGTTGTGTTGTTTTGTCTTGTCTTGTCTTGTCTTGTATTGTCTTGTCTTGTCTTGTCTTGTCTTGTCTTGTCTTGTCTTGTCTTGTCTTGTCTTGTCTTGTCTTGTCTTGTCTTGTCTTGTCTTGTCTTGTCTTGTCTTGTCTTGTCTTGTCTTGTCTTGTCTTGTCTTGTCTTGTCTTGTCTTGTCCTGTCCTGTCTTGTCTTGTCTTGTCATGTCTTGTCTTGTCTTGTCATGTCATATCGTGTGTTGTGTTGTTTTGTCTTGTCTTGTCTTGTCTTGTCTTGTCATGTCTTGTCATGTCTTGTCTTGTTTTGTCTTGTCTTGTATTGTCTTGTTTTCTCATGTAATGTCATATCGTGTGTTGTGTTGTTTTGTCTTGTCTTGTGTTGTTTTGTCGTGTCATGTCTTGTCTTGTCTTGTCTTGTCTTGTCCTGTCCTGTCGTGTGTTGTGTTGTTTTGTTTTGTCTTGTCTTGTCCTGTCCTGACGTGTGTTGTGTTGTTTTGTCTTGTCTTGTGTTGTTTTGTCCTGTCCTGACGTGTGTTGTGTTGTTTTGTCTTGTCTTGTTTTGTCTTGTCCTGTCTTGTCTTGTCTTGTGATGTCATGTCATGTCGTGTGTTGTGTTGTTTTGTCTTGTCTTATCTTGTCTTGTCATGTCATGTCATGTCGTGTCTTGTGTTGTTTTGTCTTGTCTTGTTTTGTCTTGTCATGTCTTGTCTTGTCATGTCTTGTCTTGTCTTGTCTTGTCTTGTCTTGTCATGTCGTGTGTTGTGTTGTTTTGTCTTGTCTTGTCTTGTCTTGTCTTGTCTTGTCTTGTCATGTCGTGTGTTGTGTTGTTTTGTCTTGTCTTGTGTTGTTATGTCGTGTCATGTCTTGTCTTGTCTTGTCCTGTCCTGTCGTGTGTTGTGTTGTTTTGTCTTGTCTTGTCATGTCATGTCATGTCGTGTCTTGTGTTGCTTTGTCTTGTCTTATCTTGTCTTGTCATGTCTTGTCTTGTCTTGTCTTGTCTTGTCTTGTCTTGTGTTGTCTTGTCTTGTCTTGTCTTGTCTTGTCATGTCTTGTCTTGTCTTGTCTTGTTTTGTCTTGTCTTGTATTGTCTTGTCTTGTCTTGTCTTGTCTTGTCTTGTCTTGTCTTGTCTTGTCTTGTCTTGTCTTGTCTTGTCATGTCATGTCATGTCATATCGTGTGTTGTGTTGTTTTGTCTTGTCATGTCTTATCTTGTCTTATCTTGTCTTGTCTTGTCTTGTCTTGTCTTGTCTTGTCTTGTCTTGCTTTGTCTTGTCATGTCTTATCTTGTCTTGTCTTGTCTTGTCTTGTCCTGTCCTGTCATGTCTTGTCTTGTCTTGTCTTGTTTTGTCTTGTATTGTCTTGTCTTGTCTTGTCTTGTCTTGTCTTGTCTTGTCTTGTCTTGTCTTGTCTTGTCTGGTCTTGTCTTGTCATGTCTTATCTTGTCTTGTCTTGTCTTGTCTTGTCTTGTCCTGTCCTGTCGTGTGTTGTTTTGTATTGTCTTGTCTTGTGTTGTTTTGTCGTGTCATGTCTTGTCTTGTCTTGTCTTGTCCTGTCCTGTCGTGTGTTGTTTTGTATCGTCTTGTCTTGTGTTGTTTTGTCGTGTCATGTCTTGTCTTGTCTTGTCTTGTCTTGTCCTGTCGTGTGTTGTGTTGTTTTGTCTTCTCTTGTCTTGTCTTGTCATGTCGTGTGTTGTTTTGTATTGTCTTGTCTTGTGTTGTTTTGTCTTGTCTTGTCTTGTCTTGTCATGTCATGTCATGTCGTGTCTTGTGTTGCTTTGTCTTGTCTTGTCTTGTCTTGTCTTGTCTTGTCCTGTCCTGACGTGTGTTGTGTTGTTTTGTCTTGTCTTGTCTTGTCTTGTCATGTCGTGTGTTGTGTTGTTTTGTCTTGTCCTGTCCTGACGTGTGTTGTGTTGTTTTGTCTTGTCTTGTCTTGTCTTGTCATGTCGTGTGTTGTGTTGTTTTGTCTTGTCTTGTCTTGTCTTGTCATATCGTGTGTTGTGTTGTTTTGTCTTGTCTTGTGTTGTTTTGTCGTGTCATGTCTTGTCTTGTCTTGTCCTGTCCTGTCGTGTGTTGTGTTGTTTTGTCTTGTCTTGTCATGTCATGTCGTGTCGTGTCTTGTGTTGCTTTGTCTTGTCTTATCTTGTCTTGTCATGTCTTGTCTTGTCTTGTCTTGTCTTGTCTTGTCTTGTCTTGTCTTGTCTTGTCTTGTCTTGTCTTGTCTTGTCTTGTCTTGTCTTGTCTTGTCTTGTCTTGTCTTGTCTTGTCTTGTCTTGTCTTGTCTTGTCTTGTCTTGTCTTGTCTTGTCTTGTCTTGTCTTGTCTTGTCTTGTCTTGTCTTGTCTTGTCTTGTCTTGTCTTGTCTTGTCTTGTCTTGTCTTGTCTTGTCTTGTCTTGTCTTGTCTTGTCTTGTCTTGTCTTGTCTTGTCTTGTCTTGTCTTGTCTTGTCTTGTCTTGTCTTGTCTTGTCTTGTCTTGTCTTGTCTTGTCTTGTCTTGTCTTGTCTTGTCTTGTCTTGTCTTGTCTTGTCTTGTCTTGTCCTGTCCTGTCTTGTCTTGTCTTGTCATATCTTGTCTTGTCTTGTCTTGTCTTGTCTTGTCTTGTCTTGTCTTGTCTTGTCTTGTCTTGTCTTACTTTGTCTTGTCATGTCTTATCTTGTCTTGTCTTGTCTTGTCTTGTCCTGTCCTGTCGTGTGTTGTTTTGTATCGTCTTGTCTTGTGTTGTTTTGTCGTGTCCTGACGTGTGTTTTGTTATTTTGTCTTGTCATGTCTTGTCTTGTCTTGTGATGTCATGTCATGTCGTGTGTTGTGTTGTTTTGTCTTGTCTTGTCATGTCGTGTGTTGTTTTGTTTTGCCTTGTCTTGCTGTGTATTGTCACGTCTTATATTGTCTTGTCTTGTCTTGTCATGTCATGTCATGTCGTGTGTTGTGTTGTTTTGTCTTGTCTTGTTTTGTCTTCTCATGTCATGTCTTGTCTTGTCTTGTTTTGTCTTGTCATGTCTTGTCTTGTCTTGTCTTGTCTTGTCTTGTCTTGTCTTGTCTTGTCTTGTCTTGTCTTGTCTTGTCTTGTCTTGTCTTGTCTTGTCATGTCTTGTCTTGTCTTGTCTTGTCTTGTCTTGTCCTGTCCTGTCTTGTCTTGCCTTGTCATGTTTTGTCTTGTCCTGTCCTGTCTCGTCTTGTCTTGTCATGTCTTGTCTTGTCTTGTCTTGTCCTGTCTTGTCTTGTCTTGTCTTGTCATGTCTTGTCTTGTCTTGTCTTGTCTTGTCTTGTCTTGTCTTGTCTTGTCTTGTCTTGTCTTGTCTTGTCTTGTCTTGTCTTGTCTTGTCTTGTCTTGTCTTGTCTTGTCTTGTCTCGTCTTGTTTTGTCTTGTCATGTCTTGTCTTGTCTTGTCTTGTTTTGTCTTGTCATGTCTTGTCTTGTCTTGTCTTGTCTTGTTTTGTCTTGTCTTGTCTTGTCTTGTCTTGCCTTGTCTTGTCTTGTCCTGTCCTGTCTTGTCATGTCTTGTCTTGTCTTGTCTTGTCTTGTCTCGTCTTGTCTTGTCTTGTCCTGTCCTGTCCTGTCTTGTCTTGTCTTGTCATGTCTTGTCTTGTCTTGTCTTGTCATGTCTTGTCTTGTCTTGTCTTGTTTTGTCTTGTCTTGTCATGTCTTGTCTTATCTTGTCTTGTCTTGTCTTGTCTTGCTTTGTCTTGTCTTGTCTTATTTTGTCTTGTCATGTCATATCGTGTGTTGTGTTGTTTTGTCTTGTCTTGTCTTGTCTTGTCTTGTCTTGTCTTGTCTTGTCTTGTCTTGTCTTGTCTTGTCTTGTCTTGTCTTGTCATGTCTTGTCTTGTCTTGTCTTGTTTTGTCTTGTCTTGTCATGTCTTGTCTTATCTTGTCTTGTCTTGTCTTGTCTTGCTTTGTCTTGTCTTGTCTTATTTTGTCTTGTCATGTCATATCGTGTGTTGTGTTGTTTTGTCTTGTCTTGTCTTGTCTTGTCTTGTCTTGTCTTGTCTTGTCTTGTCTTGTCTTGTCTTGTCTTGTCATGTCATGTCATGTCATATCGTGTATTGTGTTGTTTTGTCTTGTCTTGTCTTGTCTTGTCTTGTCTTGTCTTGTCTTGTCTTGTCTTGTCTTGTCTTGTCTTGTCCTGTCCTGTCTTGTCTTGTCTTGTCTTGTCATGTCTTGTCTTGTCTTGTCTTGTCTTGTCTTGTCTTGTCTTGTCTTGTCTTGTCCTGTCCTGTCTTGTCTTGTCTTGTCATGTCTTGTCTTGTCTTGTCTTGTCTTGTCTCGTCTTGCCTTGTCTTGTCTTGTCATATCTTGTCTTGTCTTGTCTTGTCTTGTCTTGTCTTGTCTTGTCTTGTCATGTCTTATCTTGTCTTTTCTTGTCTTGTCTTGTCCTGTGCTGTCGTGTGTTGTTTTGTATTGTCTTGTCTTGTGTTGTTTTGTCGTGTCATGTCTTGTCTTGTCTTGTCTTGTCTTGTCTTGTCCTGTCCTGTCGTGTGTTGTGTTGTTTTGTCTTGTCTTGTCATGTCATGTAATGTCGTGTCTTGTGTTGCTTTGTCTTGTCTTGTCTTGTCTTGTCTTGTCTTGTCATGGCGTGTGTTGTGTTGTTTTGTCTTGTCATGTCTTGTCTTGTCATGTCATGTCGTGTGTTGTGTTGTTTTGTCTTGTCTTGTTTTGTCTTGTCATGTCTTGTCTTGTCTTGTTTTGTCTTGTCTTGTCTTGTCTTGTCATGTCTTGTCTTGTCTTGTCTTGTATTGTCTTGTATTGTCTTGTTTTGTCTTGTCTTGTCTTGTCTTGTCTTGTCTTGTCTTGTCTTGTCTTGTCTTGTCTTGTCTTGTCTTGTCTTGTCTTGTCTTGTCTTGTCTTGTCTTGTCTTGTCATGTCATGTCATGTCATATCGTGTGTTGTGTTGTTTTGTCTTGTCTTATTTTGTCTTGTCATGTCTTATCTTGTCTTGTCTTGTCTTGTCTTGTCTTGTCTTGTCATGTCATGTCATGTCATATCGTGTGTTGTGTTGTTTTGTCTTGTCTTATTTTGTCTTGTCTTGTCTTGTCTTGTCTTGTCTTGTCTTGTCTTGTCTTGTCTTGTCTTGTCTTGTCTTGTCTTGTCTTGTCTTGTCTTGTCATGTCTTGTATTGTCTTGTCTCATCTTGTCTTGTCCTGTCCTGTCCTGTCTTGTATTGTCTTGTCTTGTCTTGTCTTGTCTTGTCTTGTCTTGTCTTGTCTTGTCATGTCTTGTCTTGTCTTGTTTTGTCTTGTCTTGTTTTCTCATGTAATGTCATGTCGTGTGTTGTGTTGTTTTGTCTTGTCTTGTCTTGTCTTGTCCTGTCCTGTCGTGTGTTGTGTTGCTTTGTCTTGTCTTGTCATGTCGTGTGTTGTGTTGTTTTGTCTTGTCTTGTTGTGTATTGTCATGTCTTATATTGCCTTGTCTTGTCTTGTCTTGTCATGTCATGTCATGTCGTGTGTTGTGTTGTTTTGTCTTGTCTTGTCTTGTCTTGTCTTGTCTTGTCTTGTCTTGTGTTGTCTTGTCTTGTCTTGTCATGTCGTGTGTTGTGTTGTTTTGTCTTGTCTTGTGTTGTTTTGTCGTGTCATGTCTTGTCTTGTCTTGTCCTGTCCTGTCGTGTGTTGTGTTGTTTTGTCTTGTCTTGTCTTGTCTAGTTTTGTCTTGTCTTGTCTTGTCTTGTTTTATGTTGTCTTGTTTTGTCATGTAAATTCATGTCGTGTGTTGTGTTGTTTTGCCTTGTCTTGTGTTGTTTTGTCGTGTCATGTCTTGTCTTGTCTTGTCTTGTCTTGTCCTGTCCTGTCGTGTGTTGTGTTGCTTTGTCTTGTCTTGTCATGTCATGTCATGTCGTGTCTTGTGTTGCTTTGTCTTGTCTTTTCTTCTCCTTGTCTTGTGTCGTTTTGTCCTGTCCTGACGTGTGTTTTGTTATTTTGTCTTGTCATGTCTTGTCTTGTCTTGTGATGTCATGTCAAGTCGTGTGTTGTGTTGTTTTGTCTTGTCTTGTCATGTCGTGTGTTGTGTTGTTTTGCCTTGTCTTGCTGTGTATTGTCACGTCTTATATTGTCTTGTCTTGTCTTGTCATGTCATGTCATGTCGTGTGTTGTGTTGTTTTGTCTTGTCTTGTTTTGTCTTCTCATGTCATGTCTTGTCTTGTCTTGTTTTGTCTTGTCATGTCTTGTCTTGTCTTGTCTTGTCTTGTCTTGTCTTGTCTTGTCTTGTCTTGTCTTGTCTTGTCTTGTCTTGTCATGTCTTGTCTTGTCTTGTCTTGTCTTGTCTTGTCCTGTCCTGTCTTGTCTTGCCTTGTCATGTTTTGTCTTGTCCTGTCCTGTCTCGTCTTGTCTTGTCATGTCTTGTCTTGTCTTGTCTTGTCCTGTCTTGTCTTGTCTTGTCTTGTCTTGTCTTGTCTTGTCTTGTCTTGTCTTGTCTTGTCTTGTCTTGTCTTGTCTTGTCTTGTCTTGTCTTGTCTTGTCTTGTCTTGTCTTGTCTTGTCTTGTCTTGTCTTGTCTTGTCTTGTCTTGTCTTGTCTTGTCTTGTCTTGTCTTGTCTTGTCTTGTCTTGTCTTGTCTTGTCTTGTCTTGTCTTGTCTTGTCTTGTCTCGTCTTGTTTTGTCTTGTCATGTCTTGTCTTGTTTTGTCTTGTCATGTCTTGTCTTGTCTTGTCTTGTCTTGTCTTGTCTTGTCTTGTCTTGTCTTGTCTTGTCTTGTTTTGCCTTGTCATGTCTTGTCTTGTCTTGTCTTGTCTTGTGTTGTTTTGTCGTGTCATGTCTTGTCATGTCTTGTCTTGTCTTGTCTTGTCCTGTCCTGTCGTGTGTTGTCTTGTCTTGTCTTGTCCTGTCCTGTCGTGTGTTGTGTTGTTTTGTCTTGTCTTGTTTTGTCTTGTCTTGTGTTGTTTTGTCCTGTGCTGACGTGTGTTGTGTTGTTTTGTCTTGTCTTGTTTTGTCTTGTCTTGTGTTGTTTTGTCTTGTATTGTCTTGTTTTCTCATGTAATGTCATGTCGTGTGTTGTGTTGTTTTGTCTTGTCTTGTGTTGTTTTGTCGTGTCATGTCTTGTCTTGTCTTGTCTTGTCTTGTCCTGTCCTGTCGTGTGTCGTCTTGTCTTGTCTTGTCCTGTCCTGACGTGTGTTGTGTTGTTTTGTCTTGTCTTGTGTTGTTTTGTCCTGTCCTGACGTGTGTTGTGTTGTTTTGTCTTGTCCTGTCTTGTCTTGTCTTGTGATGTCATGTCATGTCGTGTATTGTGTTTTTTTGTCTTGTCATGTCTTGTCTTGTCTTGTCTTGTCTTGTCTTGTCTTGTCATGTCTTGTCTTGTCTTGTTTTGTCTTGTCATGTCTTGTCTTGTCTTGTCTTGTCTTGTCTTGTCTTGTCTTGTCTTGTCTTGTCTTGTCTTGTCTTGTCTTGTCTTGTCTTGTCTTGTCTTGTCTTGTCTTGTCTTGTCTTGTCTTGTCTTGTCTTGTCTTGTCTTGTCTTGTCTTGTCTTGTATTGTTTTATGTTGTCTTGTCTTGTCTTGTTTTGTCATGTCTTGTTTTGTCTTGTCTTGTCTTGTTTTGTCTTGTATTGTCTTGTTTTCTCATGTTATGTCATGTCGTGTGTTGTGTTGTTTTGTCTTATCTTGTGTTGTTTTGTCGGGTCATGTCTTGTCTTGTCTTGTGTTGTTTTGTCGTGTCATGTCTTGTTTTGTCTTGTCTTGTGTTGTTTCGTCCTGTCATGTCTTGTCTTGTCTTGTCTTGTCTTGTCTTGTCATGTCTTGTCATGTCTTGTCTTGTCTTGTCATGTCTTGTCATGTCTTGTCTTGTCTTGTTTTGCCTTGTCATGTCTTGTCTTGTCTTGTCTTGTCTTGTCTTGTGTTGTTTTGTCGTGTCATGTCTTGTCTTGTCTTGTCTAGTCTTGTCTTGTCATGTCTTGTCATGTCTTGTCTTGTCTTGTTTTGTCTTGTCATGTCTTGTCTTGTCTTGTCTTGTCTTGTCTTGTCTTGTCTTGTCTTGTCTTGTCTTGTCTTGTCTTGTCTTGTCATGTCATGTCATGTCATATCGTGTGTTGTGTTGTTTTGTCTTGTCTTATTTTGCCTTGTCATGTCTTATCTTGTCTTGTCTTGTCTTGCCTTGTCTTGTTTTGTCTTGTCTTGTCTTGTCTTGTCTTGTCTTGTCTTGTCTTGTCTTGTCTCGTCATGTCATGTCTTGTCTTGTCTTGTATTGTCTTGTCTTGTTTTGTCTTGTCTTGTCTTGTCTTGTCTTGTCTTGTCTTGTTTTCTCATGTAATGTCATGGCGTGTGTTGTGTTGTTTTGTCTTGTCTTGTGTTGTTTTGTCGGGTCATGTCTTGTCTTGTCTGGTGTTGTTTTGTCGTGTCATGTCTTGTTTTGTCTTGTCTTGTGTTGTTTTGTCCTGTCCTGACGTGTGTTGTGTTGTTTTGTCTTGTCTTGTTTTGTCTTGTCCTGTCTTGTCTTGTCTTGTTTTTGTCTTGTCCTGTCCTGTCTTGTCTTGTCTTGTATTGTCTTGTTTTCTCATGTAATGTCATGTCGTGTGTTGTGTTGTTTTGTCTTGTCTTGTGTTGTTTTGTCGTGTCATGTCTTGTCTTGTCTTGCCTTGTCCTGTCCGGTCGTGTGTTGTTTTGTCTTGTCTTGTCCTGTCCTGACGTGTGTTGTGTCGTTTTGTCTTGTCTTGTTTTGTCTTGTCTTGTGTTGTTTTGTCCTGTCCTGACGTGTGTTGTGTTGTTTTGTCTTGTCTTGTGTTATTTTGTCTTGTATTGTCTTGTTTTCTCATGTAATGTCATGTCGTGTGTTGTGTTGTTTTGTCTTGTCTTGTGTTGTTTTGTCGTATCATGTCTTGTCTTGTCTTGTCTTGTCTTGTCCTGTCCTGTCGTGTGTTGTCTTGTCTTGTCTTGTCCTGTCCTGACGTGTGTTGTGTTGTTTTGTCTTGTTTTGTTTTGTCTTGTCTTGTGTTGTTTTGTCCTGTCCTGACGTGTGTTGTGTTGTTTTGTTTTGTCCTGTCTTGTCTTGTCTTGTGATGTCATGTCATGTCGTGTGTTGTGTTGTTTTGTCTTGTCTTGTCATGTTATGTCATGTGTCTTGTGTTGCTTTGTCTTGTCTTGTCTTGTCTTGTGTTGTTTTGTCCTGTCCTGACGTGTGTTGTGTTGTTTTGTCTTGTCTTGTTTTGTCTTGTCCTGTCTTGTCTTGTCTTGTTTTGTCTTGTCCTGTCTTGTCTTGTCTTGTTTTGTCTTGTCCTGTCCTGTCTTGTCTTGTCTTGTATTGTCTTGTTTTCTCATGTAATGTCATGTCGTGTGTTGTGTTGTTTTGTCTTGTCTTGTGTTGTTTTGTCGTGTCATGTCTTGTCTTGTCTTGTCTTGTCCTGTCCTGTCGTGTGTTGTCTTGTCTTGTCTTGTCCTGTCCTGACGTGTGTTGTGTCGTTTTGTCTTGTCTTGTTTTGTCTTGTCTTGTTTTGTCTTGTCTTGTGTTGTTTTGTCTTGTATTGTCTTGTTTTCTCATGTAATGTCATGTCGTGTGTTGTGTTGTTTTGTCTTGTCTTGTGTTGTTTTGTCGTGTCATGTCTTGTCTTGTCTTGTCCTGTCCTGTCGTGTGTTGTCTTGTCTTGTCTTGTCCTGTCCTGACGTGTGTTGTGTTGTTTTGTCTTGTTTTGTTTTGTCTTGTCTTGTCTTGTCATGTCTTGTCTTGTCTTGTCTTGTCTTGTCTCGTCTTGCCTTGTCTTGTCTTGTCATATCTTGTCTTGTCTTGTCTTGTCTTGTCTTGTCTTGTCTTGTCTTGTCTTGTCATGTCTTATCTTGTCTTTTCTTGTCTTGTCTTGTCCTGTCCTGTCGTGTGTTGTTTTGTATTGTCTTGTCTTGTGTTGTTTTGTCGTGTCATGTCTTGTCTTGTCTTGTCTTGTCCTGTCCTGTCGGGTGTTGTGTTGTTTTGTCTTGTCTTGTCATGTCATGTAATGTCGTGTCTTGTGTTGCTTTGTCTTGTCTTGTCTTGTCTTGTCTTGTCTTGTCATGGCGTGTGTTGTGTTGTTTTGTCTTGTCATGTCTTGTCTTGTCATGTCATGTCGTGTGTTGTGTTGTTTTGTCTTGTCTTGTTTTGTCTTGTCATGTCTTGTCTTGTCTTGTTTTGTCTTGTCTTGTCTTGTCTTGTCATGTCTTGTCTTGTCTTGTCTTGTATTGTCTTGTTTTGTCTTGTCTTGTCTTGTCTTGTCTTGTCTTGTCTTGTCTTGTCTTGTCTTGTCTTGTCTTGTCTTGTCTTGTCTTGTCTTGTCTTGTCTTGTCTTGTCTTGTCATGTCATGTCATGTCATATCGTGTGTTGTGTTGTTTTGTCTTGTCTTATTTTGTCTTGTCATGTCTTATCTTGTCTTGTCTTGTCTTGTCTTGTCTTGTCTTGTCATGTCATGTCATGTCATATCGTGTGTTGTGTTGTTTTGTCTTGTCTTATTTTGTCTTGTCATGTCTTATCTTGTCTTGTCTTGTCTTGTCTTGTCTTGTCTTGTCTTGTCTTGTCTTGTCTTGTCTTGTCTTGTCTTGTCTTGTCTTGTCTTGTCTTGTCTTGTCTTGTCTTGTCTTGTCTTGTCTTGTCTTGTCATGTCTTGTATTGTCTTGTCTCATCTTGTCTTGTCCTGTCCTGTCCTGTCTTGTCTTGTCTTGTCTTGTCTTGTCTTGTCTTGTCTTGTCTTGTCTTGTCTTGTCTTGTCATGTCTTGTCTTGTCTTGTTTTGTCTTGTCTTGTTTTCTCATGTAATGTCATGTCGTGTGTTGTGTTGTTTTGTCTTGTCTTGTCTTGTCTTGTCCTGTCCTGTCGTGTGTTGTGTTGCTTTGTCTTGTCATGTCATGTCGTGTGTTGTGTTGTTTTGTCTTGTCTTGTTGTGTATTGTCATGTCTTATATTGCCTTGTCTTGTCTTGTATTGTCATGTCATGTCATGTCGTGTGTTGTGTTGTTTTGTCTTGTCTTGTCTTGTCTTGTCTTGTCTTGTCTTGTCTTGTCTTGTGTTGTCTTGTCTTGTCTTGTCATGTCGTGTGTTGTGTTGTTTTGTCTTGTCTTGTGTTGTTTTGTCGTGTCATGTCTTGTCTTGTATTGTCCTGTCCTGTCGTGTGTTGTGTTGTTTTGTCTTGTCTTGTCTTGTCTAGTTTTGTCTTGTCTTGTCTTGTCTTGTTTTATGTTGTCTTGTTTTGTCATGTAAATTCATGTCGTGTGTTGTGTTGTTTTGCCTTGTCTTGTGTTGTTTTGTCGTGTCATGTCTTGTCTTGTCTTGTCTTGTCTTGTCCTGTCCTGTCGTGTGTTGTGTTGCTTTGTCTTGTCTTGTCATGTCATGTCATGTCGTGTCTTGTGTTGCTTTGTCTTGTCTTTTCTTCTCCTTGTCTTGTGTCGTTTTGTCCTGTCCTGACGTGTGTTTTGTTATTTTGTCTTGTCATGTCTTGTCTTGTCTTGTGATGTCATGTCATGTCGTGTGTTGTGTTGTTTTGTCTTGTCTTGTCATGTCGTGTGTTGTGTTGTTTTGCCTTGTCTTGCTGTGTATTGTCACGTCTTATATTGTCTTGTCTTGTCTTGTCATGTCATGTCATGTCGTGTGTTGTGTTGTTTTGTCTTGTCTTGTTTTGTCTTCTCATGTCATGTCTTGTCTTGTCTTGTTTTGTCTTGTCATGTCTTGTCTTGTCTTGTCTTGTCTTGTCTTGTCTTGTCTTGTCTTGTCTTGTCTTGTCTTGTCTTGTCTTGTCATGTCTTGTCTTGTCTTGTCTTGTCTTGTCTTGTCCTGTCCTGTCTTGTCTTGCCTTGTCATGTTTTGTCTTGTCGTGTCCTGTCTCGTCTTGTCTTGTCATGTCTTGTCTTGTCTTGTCTTGTCCTGTCTTGTCTTGTCTTGTCTTGTCATGTCTTGTCTTGTCTTGTCTTGTCTTGTCTTGTCTTGTCTTGTCTTGTCTTGTCTTGTCTTGTCTTGTCTTGTCTTGTCTTGTCTTGTCTTGTCTCGTCTTGTTTTGTCTTGTCATGTCTTGTCTTGTCTTGTCTTGTCTTGTCTTGTTTTGTCTTGTCATGTCTTGTCTTGTCTTGTCTTGTCTTGTCTTGTCTTGTCTTGTCTTGTTTTGCCTTGTCATGTCTTGTCTTGTCTTGTCTTGTCTTGTGTTGTTTTGTCGTGTCATGTCTTGTCATGTCTTGTCTTGTCTTGTCTTGTCCTGTCCTGTCGTGTGTTGTCTTGTCTTGTCTTGTCCTGTCCTGACGTGTGTTGTGTTGTTTTGTCTTGTCTTGTTTTGTCTTGTCTTGTGTTGTTTTGTCATGTGCTGACGTGTGTTGTGTTGTTTTGTCTTGTCTTGTTTTGTCTTGTCTTGTGTTGTTTTGTCTTGTATTGTCTTGTTTTCTCATGTAATGTCATGTCGTGTGTTGTGTTGTTTTGTCTTGTCTTGTGTTGTTTTGTCGTGTCATGTCTTGTCTTGTCTTGTCTCGTCTTGTCCTGTCCTGTCGTGTGTCGTCTTGTCTTGTCTTGTCCTGTCCTGACGTGTGTTGTGTTGTTTTGTCTTGTCTTGTGTTGTTTTGTCCTGTCCTGACGTGTGTTGTGTTGTTTTGTCTTGTCTTGTTTTGTCTTGTCCTGTCTTGTCTTGTCTTGTGATGTCATGTCATGTCGTGTGTTGTGTTTTTTTGTCTTGTCATGTCTTGTCTTGTCTTGTCTTGTCTTGTCATGTCTTGTCTTGTCTTGTTTTGTCTTGTCATGTCTTGTCTTGTCTTGTCTTGTCTTGTCTTGTCTTGTCTTGTCTTGTCTTGTCTTGTCTTGTCTTGTCTTGTCTTGTCTTGTCTTGTCTTGTCTTGTCTTGCCTTGTCTTGTATTGTTTTATGTTGTCTTGTCTTGTCTTGTTTTGTCATGTCTTGTTTTGTCTTGTCTTGTCTTGTTTTGTCTTGTATTGTCTTGTTTTCTCATGTAATGTCATGTCGTGTGTTGTGTTGTTTTGTCTTATCTTGTGTTGTTTTGTCGGGTCATGTCTTGTCTTGTCTTGTGTTGTTTTGTCGTGTCATGTCTTGTTTTGTCTTGTCTTGTGTTGTTTCGTCCTGTCATGTCTTGTCTTGTCTTGTCTTGTCTTGTCTTGTCTTGTCATGTCTTGTCATGTCTTGTCTTGTCTTGTCATGTCTTGTCATGTCTTGTCTTGTCTTGTTTTGCCTTGTCATGTCTTGTCTTGTCTTGTCTTGTCTTGTCTTGTGTTGTTTTGTCGTGTCATGTCTTGTCTTGTCTTGTCTTGTCTTGTCTTGTCTTGTCATGTCTTGTTTTGTCTTGTCTTGTGTTGTTTCGTCCTGTCATGTCTTGTCTTGTCTTGTCTTGTCTTGTTTTCTCATGTAATGTCATGTCGTGTGTTGTGTTGTTTTGTCTTGTCTTGTGTTGTTTTGTCGTGTCATGTCTTGTTTTGTCTTGCCTTGTCTTGTCTTGTCTTGTCTTGTCTTGTCTTGTCTTGTCATGTCTTGTCATGTCTTGTTTTGCCTTGTCATGTCTTGTCTTGTCTTGTCTTGTCTTGTCTTGTGTTGTTTCGTCCTGTCATGTCTTGTCTTGTCTTGTCTTGTCTTTTCTTGTCTTGTCATGTCTTGTCATGTCTTGTCTTGTCTTGTCATGTCTTGTCATGTCTTGTATTGTCTTGTTTTCTCATGTAATGTCATGTCGTGTGTTGTGTTGTTTTGTCTTGTCTTGTGTTGTTTTGTCGGGTCATGTCTTGTCTTGTCTTGTGTTGTTTTGTCGTGTCATGTCTTGTTTTGTCTTGTCTTGTGTTGTTTTGTCCTGTCCTGACGTGTGTTGTGTTGTTTTGTCTTGTCTTGTTTTGTCTTGTCCTGTCTTGTCTTGTCTTGTTTTTGTCTTGTCCTGTCCTGTCTTGTCTTGTCTTGTATTGTCTTGTTTTCTCATGTAATGTCATGTCGTGTGTTGTGTTGTTTTGTCTTGTCTTGTGTTGTTTTGTCGTGTCATGTCTTGTTTTGTCTTGCCTTGTCCTGTCCTGTCGTGTGTTGTTTTGTCTTGTCTTGTCCTGTCCTGACGTGTGTTGTGTCGTTTTGTCTTGTCTTGTTTTGTCTTGTCTTGTGTTGTTTTGTCCTGTCCTGACGTGTGTTGTGTTGTTTTGTCTTGTCTTGTGTTATTTTGTCTTGTATTGTCTTGTTTTCTCATGTAATGTCATGTCGTGTGTTGTGTTGTTTTGTCTTGTCTTGTGTTGTTTTGTCGTATCATGTCTTGTCTTGTCTTGTCTTGTCTTGTCCTGTCCTGTCGTGTGTTGTCTTGTCTTGTCTTGTCCTGTCCTGACGTGTGTTGTGTTGTTTTGTCTTGTTTTGTTTTGTCTTGTCTTGTGTTGTTTTGTCTTGTCTTGTTTTGTCTTCTCATGTCATGTCTTGTCTTGTCTTGTTTTGTCTTGTCATGTCTTGTCTTGTCTTGTCTTGTCTTGTCTTGTCTTGTCTTGTCTTGTCTTGTCTTGTCTTGTCTTGTCTTGTCATGTCTTGTCTTGTCTTGTCTTGTCTTGTCTTGTCCTGTCCTGTCTTGTCTTGCCTTGTCATGTTTTGTCTTGTCCTGTCCTGTCTCGTCTTGTCTTGTCATGTCTTGTCTTGTCTTGTCTTGTCCTGTCTTGTCTTGTCTTGTCTTGTCATGTCTTGTCTTGTCTTGTCTTGTCTTGTCTTGTCTTGTCTTGTCTTGTCTTGTCTTGTCTTGTCTTGTCTTGTCTTGTCTTGTCTTGTCTTGTCTCGTCTTGTTTTGTCTTGTCATGTCTTGTCTTGTCTTGTCTTGTCTTGTCTTGTTTTGTCTTGTCATGTCTTGTCTTGTCTTGTCTTGTCTTGTCTTGTCTTGTCTTGTCTTGTTTTGCCTTGTCATGTCTTGTCTTGTCTTGTCTTGTCTTGTGTTGTTTTGTCGTGTCATGTCTTGTCATGTCTTGTCTTGTCTTGTCTTGTCCTGTCCTGTCGTGTGTTGTCTTGTCTTGTCTTGTCCTGTCCTGACGTGTGTTGTGTTGTTTTGTCTTGTCTTGTTTTGTCTTGTCTTGTGTTGTTTTGTCATGTGCTGACGTGTGTTGTGTTGTTTTGTCTTGTCTTGTTTTGTCTTGTCTTGTGTTGTTTTGTCTTGTATTGTCTTGTTTTCTCATGTAATGTCATGTCGTGTGTTGTGTTGTTTTGTCTTGTCTTGTGTTGTTTTGTCGTGTCATGTCTTGTCTTGTCTTGTCTTGTCTTGTCCTGTCCTGTCGTGTGTCGTCTTGTCTTGTCTTGTCCTGTCCTGACGTGTGTTGTGTTGTTTTGTCTTGTCTTGTGTTGTTTTGTCCTGTCCTGACGTGTGTTGTGTTGTTTTGTCTTGTCTTGTTTTGTCTTGTCCTGTCTTGTCTTGTCTTGTGATGTCATGTCATGTCGTGTGTTGTGTTTTTTTGTCTTGTCATGTCTTGTCTTGTCTTGTCTTGTCTTGTCTTGTCTTGTCATGTCTTGTCTTGTCTTGTTTTGTCTTGTCATGTCTTGTCTTGTCTTGTCTTGTCTTGTCTTGTCTTGTCTTGTCTTGTCTTGTCTTGTCTTGTCTTGTCTTGTCTTGTCTTGTCTTGTCTTGTCTTGTCTTGTCTTGTCTTGTCTTGTCTTGTCTTGTCTTGCCTTGTCTTGTATTGTTTTATGTTGTCTTGTCTTGTCTTGTTTTGTCATGTCTTGTTTTGTCTTGTCTTGTCTTGTTTTGTCTTGTATTGTCTTGTTTTCTCATGTAATGTCATGTCGTGTGTTGTGTTGTTTTGTCTTATCTTGTGTTGTTTTGTCGGGTCATGTCTTGTCTTGTCTTGTGTTGTTTTGTCGTGTCATGTCTTGTTTTGTCTTGTCTTGTGTTGTTTCGTCCTGTCATGTCTTGTCTTGTCTTGTCTTGTCTTGTCTTGTCTTGTCATGTCTTGTCATGTCTTGTCTTGTCTTGTCATGTCTTGTCATGTCTTGTCTTGTCTTGTTTTGCCTTGTCATGTCTTGTCTTGTCTTGTCTTGTCTTGTCTTGTGTTGTTTTGTCGTGTCATGTCTTGTCTTGTCTTGTCTTGTCTTGTCTTGTCTTGTCATGTCTTGTTTTGTCTTGTCTTGTGTTGTTTCGTCCTGTCATGTCTTGTCTTGTCTTGTCTTGTCTTGTTTTCTCATGTAATGTCATGTCGTGTGTTGTGTTGTTTTGTCTTGTCTTGTGTTGTTTTGTCGTGTCATGTCTTGTTTTGTCTTGCCTTGTCTTGTCTTGTCTTGTCTTGTCTTGTCTTGTCTTGTCATGTCTTGTCATGTCTTGTTTTGCCTTGTCATGTCTTGTCTTGTCTTGTCTTGTCTTGTCTTGTGTTGTTTCGTCCTGTCATGTCTTGTCTTGTCTTGTCTTGTCTTTTCTTGTCTTGTCATGTCTTGTCATGTCTTGTCTTGTCTTGTCATGTCTTGTCATGTCTTGTATTGTCTTGTTTTCTCATGTAATGTCATGTCGTGTGTTGTGTTGTTTTGTCTTGTCTTGTGTTGTTTTGTCGGGTCATGTCTTGTCTTGTCTTGTGTTGTTTTGTCGTGTCATGTCTTGTTTTGTCTTGTCTTGTGTTGTTTTGTCCTGTCCTGACGTGTGTTGTGTTGTTTTGTCTTGTCTTGTTTTGTCTTGTCCTGTCTTGTCTTGTCTTGTTTTTGTCTTGTCCTGTCCTGTCTTGTCTTGTCTTGTATTGTCTTGTTTTCTCATGTAATGTCATGTCGTGTGTTGTGTTGTTTTGTCTTGTCTTGTGTTGTTTTGTCGTGTCATGTCTTGTTTTGTCTTGCCTTGTCCTGTCCTGTCGTGTGTTGTTTTGTCTTGTCTTGTCCTGTCCTGACGTGTGTTGTGTCGTTTTGTCTTGTCTTGTTTTGTCTTGTCTTGTGTTGTTTTGTCCTGTCCTGACGTGTGTTGTGTTGTTTTGTCTTGTCTTGTGTTATTTTGTCTTGTATTGTCTTGTTTTCTCATGTAATGTCATGTCGTGTGTTGTGTTGTTTTGTCTTGTCTTGTGTTGTTTTGTCGTATCATGTCTTGTCTTGTCTTGTCTTGTCTTGTCCTGTCCTGTCGTGTGTTGTCTTGTCTTGTCTTGTCCTGTCCTGACGTGTGTTGTGTTGTTTTGTCTTGTTTTGTTTTGTCTTGTCTTGTGTTGTTTTGTCCTGTCCTGACGTGTGTTGTGTTGTTTTGTCTTGTCCTGTCTTGTCTTGTCTTGTGATGTCATGTCATGTCGTGTGTTGTGTTGTTTTGTCTTGTCTTGTCATGTTATGTCATGTGTCTTGTGTTGCTTTGTCTTGTCTTGTCTTGTCTTGTGTTGTTTTGTCCTGTCCTGACGTGTGTTGTGTTGTTTTGTCTTGTCTTGTTTTGTCTTGTCCTGTCTTGTCTTGTCTTGTTTTGTCTTGTCCTGTCCTGTCTTGTCTTGTCTTGTATTGTCTTGTTTTCTCATGTAATGTCATGTCGTGTGTTGTGTTGTTTTGTCTTGTCTTGTGTTGTTTTGTCGTGTCATGTCTTGTCTTGTCTTGTCTTGTCCTGTCCTGTCGTGTGTTGTCTTGTCTTGTCTTGTCCTGTCCTGACGTGTGTTGTGTCGTTTTGTCTTGTCTTGTTTTGTCTTGTCTTGTGTTGTTTTGTCCTGTCCTGACGTGTGTTGTGTTGTTTTGTCTTGTCTTGTTTTGTCTTGTCTTGTGTTGTTTTGTCTTGTATTGTCTTGTTTTCTCATGTAATGTCATGTCGTGTGTTGTGTTGTTTTGTCTTGTCTTGTGTTGTTTTGTCGTGTCATGTCTTGTCTTGTCTTGTCCTGTCCTGTCGTGTGTTGTCTTGTCTTGTCTTGTCCTGTCCTGACGTGTGTTGTGTTGTTTTGACTTGTTTTGTTTTGTCTTGTCTTGTGTTGTTTTGTCCTGTCCTGACGTGTGTTGTGTTGTTTTGTCTTGTCCTGTCTTGTCTTGTCTTGTCTTGTCATGTTATGTCATGTCGTGTCTTGTGTTGCTTTGTCTTGTCTTGTCTTGTCTTGTCCTGTCCTGACGTGTGTTGTGTTGTTTTGTCTTGTCTTGTCATGTCATGTCATGTCGTGTCTTGTGTTGCTTTGTCTTGTCTTGTCATGTCATGTCGTGTGTTGTGTTGTTTTGTCTTGTCTTGTCATGTCATGTCATGTCGTGTCTTGTGTTGCTTTGTCTTGTCTTGTCTTGTCTTGTCTTGTCTTGTGTTGCCTCGTCTTGTCTTGTCTTGTCTTGTCCTGTCCTGACGTGTGTTGTGTTGTTTTGTCTTGTCTTGTCATGTCGTGTGTTGTGTTGTTTTGTCTTGTCTTGTGTTGTTTTGTCGTGTCATGTCTTGTCTTGTCTTGTCTTGTCTTGTCCTGTCCTGTCGTGTGTTGTGTTGTTTTGTCTTGTCTTGTCATGTCATGTCACGTCGTGTCTTGTGTTGCTTTGTCTTGTCTTGTCTTGTCTTGTCATGTCGTGTGTTGTGTTGTTTTGTCTTGTCTTGTTGTGTATTGTCATGTCTTATATTGTCTTGTCTTGTCTTGTCTTGTCTTGTCTTGTCATGTCATGTCATGTCGTGTGTTGTGTTGTTTTGTCTTGTCTTGTTTTGTCTTGTCATGTCATGTCATGTCATGTCTTGTCATGTCTTGTCTTGTCTTGTTTTGTCTTGTCATGTCTTGTCTTGTCTTGTCTTGTCTTGTCTTGTCTTGTCTTGTCTTGTCTTGTCTTGTTTTGTTTTGTCTTGTTTTGTTTTGTCTTGTCATGTCTTGTCTTGTCTTGTCTTGTCTTGTCTTGTCTTGTCTTGTCTTGTCTTGTCTTGTCTTGTCATGTCTTGTCTTGTCTTGTCTTGTCTTGTCTTGTCTTGTCTTGTCTTGTCTTGTCTTGTCTTGTCTTGTCTTGTCTTGTCTTGTCTTGTCTTGTCTTGTCTTGTATTGTCTTGTCTTGTCGCGTCTTGTGTTGCTTTGTCTTGTCTTATCTTGTCATGTCTTGTCTTGTCTTGTCTTGTCTTGTCTTGTCTTGTCTTGTCTTGTCTTGTCTTGTCTTGTCTTGTCTTGTCTTGTCTTGTCTTGTCTTGTCTTGTCTTGTCTTGTCTTGTCTTGTCTTGTCTTGTCTTGTCTTGTCTTGTCTTGTCTTGTCTTGTCTTGTCTTGTCTTGTCTTGTCTTGTCTTGTCTTGTCTTGTCTTGTCTTGTCTTGTCTTGCTTTGTCTTGTCATGTCTTATCTTGTCTTGTCTTGTCTTGTCTTGTCCTGTCCTGTCGTGTGTTGTTTTGTATTGTCTTGTCTTGTGTTGTTTTGTCGTGTCATGTCTTGTCTTGTCTTGTCTTGTCTTGTCTTGTCCTGTCGTGTGTTGTGTTGTTTTGTCTTGTCTTGTCATGTCATGTCATGTCGTGTCTTGTGTTGCTTTGTCTTGTCTTGTCTTGTCTTGTCTTGTCTTGTGTTGCCTCGTCTTGTCTTGCCTTGTCTTGTCCTGTCCTGACGTGTGTTGTGTTGTTTTGTCTTGTCTTGTCTTGTCTTGTCTTGTGTTGTTTTGTATTGTCTTGTCTTGTGTTGTTTTGTCGTGTCATGTCTTGTCTTGTCTTGTCTTGTCTTGTCTTGTCCTGTCGTGTGTTGTGTTGTTTTGTCTTGTCTTGTCATGTCATGTCATGTCGTGTCTTGTGTTGCTTTGTCTTGTCTTGTCTTGTCTTGTCTTGTCCTGTCGTGTGTTGTTTTGTATTGTCTTGTCATGTCATGTCATGTCGTGTCTTGTGTTGCTTTGTCTTGTCTTGTCTTGTCTTGTCTTGTCTTGTCTTGTGTTGCCTCGTCTTGTCTTGCCTTGTCTTGTCCTGTCCTGACGTGTGTTGTGTTGTTTTGTCTTGTCTTGTCATGTCTTATCTTGTCTTGTCTTGTCTTGTCTTGTCCTGTCCTGTCGTGTGTTGTTTTGTATTGTCTTGTCTTGTGTTGTTTTGTCGTGTCATGTCTCGTCTTGTCTTGTCTTGTCTTGTCTTGTCCTGTCGTGTGTTGTGTTGTTTTGTCTTGTCTTGTCATGTCATGTCATGTCGTGTCTTGTGTTGCTTTGTCTTGTCTTGTCATGTCATGTCGTGTGTTGTGTTGTTTTGTCTTGTCTTGTCATGTCATGTCATGTCGTGTCTTGTGTTGCTTTGTCTTGTCTTGTCTTGTCTTGTCTTGTCTTGTGTTGCCTCGTCTTGTCTTGTCTTGTCTTGTCCTGTCCTGACGTGTGTTGTGTTGTCTTGTCTTGTCTTGTCCTGTCGTGTGTTGTGTTGCTTTGTCTTGTCTTATCTTGTCATGTCTTGTCTTGTCTTGTCTTGTCTTGTCTTGTCTTGTCTTGTCTTGTCTTGTCTTGTCTTGTCTTGTCTTGTCTTGTCTTGTCTTGTCTTGTCTTGTCTTGTCTTGTCTTGTCTTGTCTTGTCTTGTCGTGTCTTGTGTTGCTTTGTCTTGTCTTATCTTGTCATGTCTTATCTTGTCATGTCTTGTCTTGTCTTGTCTTGTGATGTCATGTCATGTCGTGTGTTGTATTGTTTTGTCTTGTCTTGTCATGTTATGTCATGTCGTGTCTTGTGTTGCTTTGTCTTGTCTTGTCTTGTTTTGTCCTGTCCTGACGTGTGTTGTGTTGTTTTGTCTTGTCCTGTCTTGTCTTGTCTTGTGATGTCATGTCATGTCATGTGTTGTATTGTTTTGTCTTGTCTTGTCATGTTATGTCATGTCGTGTCTTGTGTTGCTTTGTCTTGTCTTGTCTTGTCTTGTCCTGTCCTGACGTGTGTTGTGTTGTTTTGTCTTGTCTTGTCATGTCATGTCATGTCGTGTCTTGTGTTGCTTTGTCTTGTCTTGTCATGTCATGTCGTGTGTTGTGTTGTTTTGTCTTGTCTTGTCATGTCATGTCATGTCGTGTCTTGTGTTGCTTTGTCTTGTCTTGTCTTGTCTTGTCTTGTCTTGTGTTGCCTCGTCTTGTCTTGTCTTATCTTGTCCTGTCCTGACGTGTGTTGTGTTGTCTTGTCTTGTCTTGTCCTGTCGTGTGTTGTGTTGTTTTGTCTTGTCTTGTCATGTCATGTCATGTCGTGTCTTGTGTTGCTTTGTCTTGTCTTGTCTTGTCTTGTCTTGTCTTGTCTTGTCTTGTCTTGTCTTGTCTTGTCTTGTCTTGTCTTGTCTTGTCTTGTCTTGTCTTGTCTTGTCTTGTCTTGTCTTGTCTTGTCTTGTCTTGTCTTGTCTTGTATTGTCTTGTCTTGTCGTGTCTTGTGTTGCTTTGTCTTGTCTTATCTTGTCATGTCTTGTCTTGTCTTGTCTTGTCTTGTCTTGTCTTGTCTTGTCTTGTCTTGTCTTGTCTTGTCTTGTCTTGTCTTGTCTTGTCTTGTCTTGTCTTGTCTTGTCTTGTCTTGTCTTGTCTTGTCTTGTCTTGTCTTGTCTTGTCTTGTCTTGCTTTGTCTTGTCATGTCTTATCTTGTCTTGTCTTGTCTTGTCTTGTCCTGTCCTGTCGTGTGTTGTTTTGTATTGTCTTGTCTTGTGTTGTTTTGTCGTGTCATGTCTTGTCTTGTCTTGTCTTGTCTTGTCTTGTCCTGTCGTGTGTTGTGTTGTTTTGTCTTGTCTTGTCATGTCATGTCATGTCGTGTCTTGTGTTGCTTTGTCTTGTCTTGTCTTGTCTTGTCTTGTGTTGCCTCGTCTTGTCTTGCCTTGTCTTGTCCTGTCCTGACGTGTGTTGTGTTGTTTTGTCTTGTCTTGTCTTGTCTTGTCTTGTCTTGTCATGTCGTGTGTTGTGTTGTTTTGTCTTGTCTTGTGTTGTTTTGTCGTGTCATGTCTTGTCTTGTCTTGTCTTGTCTTGTCCTGTCCTGTCGGTGTTGTGTTGTTTTGTCTTGTCTTGTCATGTCATGTCACGTCGTGTCTTGTGTTGCTTTGTCTTGTCTTGTCTTGTCTTGTCTTGTCATGTCGTGTGTTGTGTTGTTTTGTCTTGTCTTGTTGTGTATTGTCATGTCTTATATTGTCTTGTCTTGTCTTGTCTTGTCTTGTCTTGTCTTGTCATGTCATGTCATGTCGTGTGTTGTGTTTTTGTCTTGTTTTGTCTTGTCATGTCATGTCATGTCTTGTCTTGTCTTGTCTTGTCTTGTCTTGTCTTGTTTTGTCTTGTCATGTCTTGTCTTGTCTTGTCTTGTTTTGTCTTGTTTTGTTTTGTCTTGTCATGTCTTGTCTTGTCTTGTCTTGTCTTGTCTTGTCTTGTCTTGTCTTGTCTTGTCTTGTCTTGTCTTGTCTTGTCTTGTCTTGTCTTGTCTTGTCTTGTCTTGTCTTGTCTTGTCTTGTCTTGTCTTGTCTTGTCTTGTCTTGTCTTGTCTTGTCCTGTCTTGTCTTGTCTTGTCTTGTCTTGTCTTGTCTTGTCGTGTCTTGTGTTGCTTTGTCTTGTCTTATCTTGTCTTGTCTTGTCATGTCTTGTCTTGTCTTGTCTTGTCTTGTCTTGTCTTGTCTTGTCTTGTCTTGTCTTGTCTTGTCTTGTCTTGTCTTGTCTTGTCTTGTCTTGTCTTGTCTTGTCTTGTCTTGTCTGTCCTGACGTGTGTTGTGTTGTTTTGTCTTGTCTTGTCTTGTCTTGTCCTGTCTTGTCTTGTCTTGTCTTGTCTTGTCTTGTCTTGTCTTGTCTTGTCGTGTCTTGTGTTGCTTTGTCTTGTCTTATCTTGTCTTGTCTTGTCTTATCTTGTCTTGTCTTGTCATGTCTTGTCTTGTCTTGTCTTGTCTTGTCTTGTCTTGTCTTGTCTTGTCTTGTCTTGTCTTGTCTTGTCTTGTCTTGTCTTGTCTTGTCTTGTCTTGTCTTGTCTTGTCTTGTCTTGTCTTGTCTTGTCTTGTCTTGTCTTGTCTTGTCTTGTCTTGTCTTGTCTTGCTTTGTCTTGTCATGTCTTATCTTGTCTTGTCTTGTCTTGTCTTGTCTTGTCTTGTCCTGTCCTGTCGTGTGTTGTTTTGTATTGTCTTGTCTTGTGTTGTTTTGTCGTGTCATGTCTTGTCTTGTCTTGTCTTGTCTTGTCTTGTCCTGTCGTGTGTTGTGTTGTTTTGTCTTGTCTTGTCATGTCATGTCATGTCGTGTCTTGTGTTGCTTTGTCTTGTCTTGTCTTGTCTTGTCTTGTCTTGTGTTGCCTCGTCTTGTCTTGCCTTGTCTTGTCCTGTCCTGACGTGTGTTGTGTTGTTTTGTCTTGTCTTGTCTTGTCTTGTCTTGTCATGTCGTGTGTTGTGTTGTTTTGTCTTGTCTTGTGTTGTTTTGTCGTGTCATGTCTTGTCTTGTCTTGTCTTGTCTTGTCCTGTCCTGTCGTGTGTTGTGTTGTTTTGTCTTGTCTTGTCATGTCATGTCACGTCGTGTCTTGTGTTGCTTTGTCTTGTCTTGTCTTGTCTTGTCATGTCGTGTGTTGTGTTGTTTTGTCTTGTCTTGTTGTGTATTGTCATGTCTTATATTGTCTTGTCTTGTCTTGTCTTGTCTTGTCTTGTCTTGTCATGTCATGTCATGTCGTGTGTTGTGTTGTTTTGTCTTGTTTTGTCTTGTCATGTCATGTCATGTCTTGTCTTGTCTTGTCTTGTCTTGTCTTGTCTTGTCTTGTCTTGTCTTGTTTTGTCTTGTCATGTCTTGTCTTGTCTTGTCTTGTTTTGTCTTGTTTTGTTTTGTCTTGTCATGTCTTGTCTTGTCTTGTCTTGTCTTGTCTTGTCTTGTCTTGTCTTGTCTTGTCTTGTCTTGTCTTGTCTTGTCTTGTCTTGTCTTGTCTTGTCTTGTCTTGTCTTGTCTTGTCTTGTCTTGTCTTGTCTTGTCTTGTCTTGTCTTGTCTTGTCTTGTCTTGTCTTGTCTTGTCTTGTCTTGTCTTGTCTTGTCTTGTCCTGTCTTGTCTTGTCTTGTCTTGTCTTGTCTTGTCTTGTCGTGTCTTGTGTTGCTTTGTCTTGTCTTATCTTGTCTTGTCTTGTCATGTCTTGTCTTGTCTTGTCTTGTCTTGTCTTGTCTTGTCTTGTCTTGTCTTGTCTTGTCTTGTCAGGTCTTGTCTTGTCTTGTCTTGTCTTGTCATGTCGTGTGTTGTGTTGTTTTGTCTTGTCTTGTGTTGTTTTGTCGTGTCATGTCTTGTCTTGTCTTGTCTTGTCTTGTCCTGTACTGTCGTGTGTTGTGTTGTTTTGTCTTGTCTTGTCATGTCATGTCACGTCGTGTCTTGTGTTGCTTTGTCTTGTCTTGTCTTGTCTTGTCATGTCGTGTGTTGTGTTGTTTTGTCTTGTCTTGTTGTGTATTGTCATGTCTTATATTGTCTTGTCTTGTCTTGTCTTGTCATGTCATGTCATGTCGTGTGTTGTGTTGTTTTGTCTTGTCTTGTTTTGTCTTGTCATGTCATGTCATGTCTTGTCTTGTCTTGTCTTGTCTTGTCTTGTCTTGTCTTGTCTTGTCTTGTCTTGTCTTGTCTTGTCTTGTCTTGTCTTGTCTTGCCTTGTCTGGCTTTGTCTTGTCATTTCTTATCTTGTCTTGTCTTGTCTTGTCTTGTCCTGTCCTGTCGTGTGTTGTTTTGTATTGTCTTGTCTTGTGTTGTTTTGTCGTGTCATGTCTTGTCTTGTCTTGTCCTGTCCTGTCCTGTCGTGTGTTGTGTTGTTTTGTCTTGTCTTGTCTTGTCTTGTCCTGTCGTGTGTTGTTTTGTATTGTCTTGTCTTGTGTTGTTTTGTCGTGTCATATCTTGTCTTGTCTTGTCCTGTCCTGACGTGTGTTGTGTCGTTTTGTCTTGTCTTGTGTTGTTTTGTCCTGTCCTGACGTGTGTTGTGTTGTTTTGTCTTGTCTTGTTTTGTCTTGTCTTGTGTTGTTTTGTCTTGTATTGTCTTGTTTTCTCGTGTAATGTCATGTCGTGTGTTGTGTTGTTTTGTCTTGTCTTGTGTTGTTTTGTCGTCTCATGTCTTGTCTTGTCTTGTCCTGTCCTGTCGTGTGTTGTCTTGTCTTGTCTTGTCCTGTCCTGACGTGTGTTGTGTTGTTTTGTCTTGTTTTGTTTTGTCTTGTCTTGTGTTGTTTTGTCTTGTTTTGTTTTGTCTTGTCTTGTGTTGTTTTGTCCTGTCCTGACGTGTGTTGTGTTGTTTTGTCTTGTCCTGTCTTGTCTTGTCTTGTGATGTCATGTCATGTCGTGTGTTGTGTTGTTTTGTCTTGTCTTGTCATGTTATGTCATGTCGTGTCTTGTGTTGCTTTGTCTTGTCTTGTCTTGTATTGTCTTGTCTTGTGTTGCCTCGTCTTGTCTTGTCCTGTCCTGACGTGTGTTGTGTTGTTTTATCTTGTCTTGTCTTGTCCTGTCCTGACGTGTGTTGTGTTGTTTTGTCTTGTCTTGTCTTGTCATGTCATGTCGTGTGTTGTGTTGTTTTGTCTTGTCTTGTCATGTCATGTCATGTCGTGTCTTGTGTTGCTTTGTCTTGTCTTGTCTTGTCTTGTCTTGTCTTGTGTTGCCTCGTCTTGTCTTGTCTTGTCTTGTCCTGTCCTGACGTGTGTTGTGTTGTTTTGTCTTGTCTTATCTTGTCTTGTCTTGTCTTGTCATGTCGTGTGTTGTGTTGTTTTGTCTTGTCTTGTGTTGTTTTGTCGTGTCATGTCTTGTCTTGTCTTGTCTTGTCTTGTCCTGTCCTGTCGTGTGTTGTGTTGTTTTGTCTTGTCTTGTCATGTCATGTCACGTCGTGTCTTGTGTTGCTTTGTCTTGTCTTGTCTTGTCATGTCGTGTGTTGTGTTGTTTTGTCTTGTCTTGTTGTGTATTGTCATGCCTTATATTGTCTTGTCTTGTCTTGTCTTGTTGTGTATTGTCATGTCTTATATTGTCTTGTCTTGTCTTGTCTTGTCTTGTCATGTCATGTCATGTCGTGTGTTGTGTTGTTTTGTCTTGTCTTGTTTTGTCTTGTCATGTCATGTCATGTCTTGTCTTGTCTTGTCTTGTCTTGTCTTGTTTGGTCTTGTCATGTCTTGTCTTGTCTTGTCTTGTCTTGTCTTGTCTTGTTTTGTTTTGTCTTGTCTTGTCTTGTCTTGTCTTGTCTTGTCTTGTCTTGTCTTGTCTTGTCTTGTCTTGTCTTGTCTTGTCTTGTCTTGTCTTGTCTTGTCTTGTCTTGTCTTGTCTTGTCTTGTCTTGTCTTGTCTTGTCTTGTCTTGTCTTGTCTTGTCTTGTCTTGTCTTGTCTTGTCTTGTCCTGTCCTGTCGTGTGTTGTTTTGTATTGTCTTGTCTTGTGTTGTTTTGTCGTGTCATGTCTTGTCTTGTCTTGTCTTGTCTTGTCCTGTCCTGTCGTGTGTTGTGTTGTTTTGTCTTGTCTTGTCATGTCATGTCATGTCGTGTCTTGTGTTGCTTTGTCTTGTCTTGTCTTGTCTTGTCTTGTCTTGTCTTGTGTTGCCTCGTCTTGTCTTGTCTTGTCTTGTCCTGTCCTGAAGTGTGTTGTGTTGTTTTGTCTTGTCTTGTCTTGTCTTGTCTTGTCTTGTCTTGTCTTGTCTTGTCTTGTCTTGTCTTGTCTTGTCTTGTCTTGTCTTGTCGTGTCTTGTGTTGCTTTGTCTTGTCTTATCTTGTCATGTCTTGTCTTGTCTTGTCTTGTGATGTCATGTCATGTCGTGTGTTGTATTGTTTTGTCTTGTCTTGTCATGTTATGTCATGTCGTGTCTTGTGTTGCTTTGTCTTGTCTTGTCTTGTTTTGTCCTGTCCTGACGTGTGTTGTGTTGTTTTGTCTTGTCCTGTCTTGTCTTGTCTTGTGATGTCATGTCATGTCATGTGTTGTATTGTTTTGTCTTGTCTTGTCATGTTATGTCATGTCGTGTCTTGTGTTGCTTTGTCTTGTCTTGTCTTGTCTTGTCCTGTCCTGACGTGTGTTGTGTTGTTTTGTCTTGTCTTGTCATGTCATGTCATGTCGTGTCTTGTGTTGCTTTGTCTTGTCTTGTCATGTCATGTCGTGTGTTGTGTTGTTTTGTCTTGTCTTGTCATGTCATGTCATGTCGTGTCTTGTGTTGCTTTGTCTTGTCTTGTCTTGTCTTGTCTTGTCTTGTGTTGCCTCGTCTTGTCTTGTCTTATCTTGTCCTGTCCTGACGTGTGTTGTGTTGTCTTGTCTTGTCTTGTCCTGTCGTGTGTTGTGTTGTTTTGTCTTGTCTTGTCATGTCATGTCATGTCGTGTCTTGTGTTGCTTTGTCTTGTCTTGTCTTGTCTTGTCTTGTCTTGTCTTGTCTTGTCTTGTCTTGTCTTGTCTTGTCTTGTCTTGTCTTGTCTTGTCTTGTCTTGTCTTGTCTTGTCTTGTCTTGTCTTGTATTGTCTTGTCTTGTCGTGTCTTGTGTTGCTTTGTCTTGTCTTATCTTGTCATGTCTTGTCTTGTCTTGTCTTGTCTTGTCTTGTCTTGTCTTGTCTTGTCTTGCCTTGTCTTGTCTTGTCTTGTCTTGTCTTGTCTTGTCTTGTCTTGTCTTGTCTTGTCTTGCTTTGTCTTGTCATGTCTTATCTTGTCTTGTCTTGTCTTGTCTTGTCCTGTCCTGTCGTGTGTTGTTTTGTATTGTCTTGTCTTGTGTTGTTTTGTCGTGTCATGTCTTGTCTTGTCTTGTCTTGTCTTGTCTTGTCCTGTCGTGTGTTGTGTTGTTTTGTCTTGTCTTGTCATGTCATGTCATGTCGTGTCTTGTGTTGCTTTGTCTTGTCTTGTCTTGTCTTGTCTTGTCTTGTGTTGCCTCGTCTTGTCTTGCCTTGTCTTGTCCTGTCCTGACGTGTGTTGTGTTGTTTTGTCTTGTTTTGTCTTGTCTTGTCTTGTCATGTCGTGTGTTGTGTTGTTTTGTCTTGTCTTGTGTTGTTTTGTCGTGTCATGTCTTGTCTTGTCTTGTCTTGTCTTGTCCTGTCCTGTCGTGTGTTGTGTTGTTTTGTCTTGTCTTGTCATGTCATGTCACGTCGTGTCTTGTGTTGCTTTGTCTTGTCTTGTCTTGTCTTGTCTTGTCATGTCGTGGTTTGTGTTGTTTTGTCTTGTCTTGTTGTGTATTGTCATGTCTTATATTGTCTTGTCTTGTCTTGTCTTGTCTTGTCTTGTCTTGTCATGTCATGTCATGTCGTGTGTTGTGTTTTTGTCTTGTTTTGTCTTGTCATGTCATGTCATGTCTTGTCTTGTCTTGTCTTGTCTTGTCTTGTCTTGTTTTGTCTTGTCATGTCTTGTCTTGTCTTGTCTTGTTTTGTCTTGTTTTGTTTTGTCTTGTCATGTCTTGTCTTGTCTTGTCTTGTCTTGTCTTGTCTTGTCTTGTCTTGTCTTGTCTTGTCTTGTCTTGTCTTGTCTTGTCTTGTCTTGTCTTGTCTTGTCTTGTCTTGTCTTGTCTTGTCTTGTCTTGTCTTGTCTTGTCTTGTCTTGTCTTGTCTTGTCTTGTCTTGTCTTGTCTTGTCTTGTCTTGTCTTGTCTTGTCTTGTCTTGTCTTGTCTTGTCTTGTCTTGTCTTGTCTTGTCTTGTCTTGTCTTGTCTTGTCCTGTCTTGTCTTGTCTTGTCTTGTCTTGTCTTGTCTTGTCGTGTCTTGTGTTGCTTTGTCTTGTCTTATCTTGTCTTGTCTTGTCATGTCTTGTCTTGTCTTGTCTTGTCTTGTCTTGTCTTGTCTTGTCTTGTCTTGTCTTGTCTTGTCTTGTCTTGTCTTGTCTTGTCTTGTCTTGTCTTGTCTTGTCTTGTCTTGTCTTGTCTTGTCTTGTCTTGTCTTGTCTTGTCTTGTCTTGTCTGTCCTGACGTGTGTTGTGTTGTTTTGTCTTGTCTTGTCTTGTCTTGTCCTGTCTTGTCTTGTCTTGTCTTGTCTTGTCTTGTCTTGTCTTGTCGTGTCTTGTGTTGCTTTGTCTTGTCTTATCTTGTCTTGTCTTGTCTTATCTTGTCTTGTCTTGTCATGTCTTGTCTTGTCTTGTCTTGTCTTGTCTTGTCTTGTCTTGTCTTGTCTTGTCTTGTCTTGTCTTGTCTTGTCTTGTCTTGTCTTGTCTTGTCTTGTCTTGTCTTGTCTTGTCTTGTCTTGTCTTGTCTTGTCTTGTCTTGTCTTGTCTTGTCTTGTCTTGCTTTGTCTTGTCATGTCTTATCTTGTCTTGTCTTGTCTTGTCTTGTCTTGTCTTGTCTTGTCCTGTCCTGTCGTGTGTTGTTTTGTATTGTCTTGTCTTGTGTTGTTTTGTCGTGTCATGTCTTGTCTTGTCTTGTCTTGTCTTGTCTTGTCCTGTCGTGTGTTGTGTTGTTTTGTCTTGTCTTGTCATGTCATGTCATGTCGTGTCTTGTGTTGCTTTGTCTTGTCTTGTCTTGTCTTGTCTTGTCTTGTGTTGCCTCGTCTTGTCTTGCCTTGTCTTGTCCTGTCCTGACGTGAGTTGTGTTGTTTTGTCTTGTCTTGTCTTGTCTTGTCTTGTCATGTCGTGTGTTGTGTTGTTTTGTCTTGTCTTGTGTTGTTTTGTCGTGTCATGTCTTGTCTTGTCTTGTCTTGTCTTGTCCTGTCCTGTCGTGTGTTGTGTTGTTTTGTCTTGTCTTGTCATGTCATGTCACGTCGTGTCTTGTGTTGCTTTGTCTTGTCTTGTCTTGTCTTGTCATGTCGTGTGTTGTGTTGTTTTGTCTTGTCTTGTTGTGTATTGTCATGTCTTATATTGTCTTGTCTTGTCTTGTCTTGTCTTGTCTTGTCTTGTCATGTCATGTCATGTCGTGTGTTGTGTTGTTTTGTCTTGTTTTGTCTTGTCATGTCATGTCATGTCTTGTCTTGTCTTGTCTTGTCTTGTCTTGTCTTGTCTTGTTTTGTCTTGTCATGTCTTGTCTTGTCTTGTCTTGTTTTGTCTTGTTTTGTTTTGTCTTGTCATGTCTTGTCTTGTCTTGTCTTGTCTTGTCTTGTCTTGTCTTGTCTTGTCTTGTCTTGTCTTGTCTTGTCTTGTCTTGTCTTGTCTTGTCTTGTCTTGTCTTGTCTTGTCTTGTCTTGTCTTGTCTTGTCTTGTCTTGTCTTGTCTTGTCTTGTCTTGTCCTGTCTTGTCTTGTCTTGTCTTGTCTTGTCTTGTCTTGTCGTGTCTTGTGTTGCTTTGTCTTGTCTTATCTTGTCTTGTCTTGTCATGTCTTGTCTTGTCTTGTCTTGTCTTGTCTTGTCTTGTCTTGTCTTGTCTTGTCTTGTCTTGTCTTGTCTTGTCTTGTCTTGTCTTGTCTTGTCTTGTCTTGTCTTGTCTTGTCTTGTCTTGTCTTGTCTTGTCTTGTCTTGTCTTGTCTTGTCTTGTCTTGTCTTGTCTTGTCTTGTCTTGTCTTGTCTTGTCTTGTCTTGTCTTGTCTTGTCTTGTCTTGTCTTGTCTTGTCAGGTCTTGTCTTGTCTTGTCTTGTCTTGTCCTGTACTGTCGTGTGTTGTGTTGTTTTGTCTTGTCTTGTCATGTCATGTCACGTCGTGTCTTGTGTTGCTTTGTCTTGTCTTGTCTTGTCTTGTCATGTCGTGTGTTGTGTTGTTTTGTCTTGTCTTGTCTTGTCTTGTCTTGTCTTGTCTTGTCTTGTCTTGTCTTGTCTTGTCTTGTCTTGTCTTGTCTTGTCTTGTCTTGTCTTGTCTTGTCAGGTCTTGTCTTGTCTTGTCTTGTCTTGTCATGTCGTGTGTTGTGTTGTTTTGTCTTGTCTTGTGTTGTTTTGTCGTGTCATGTCTTGTCTTGTCTTGTCTTGTCTTGTCCTGTACTGTCGTGTGTTGTGTTGTTTTGTCTTGTCTTGTCATGTCATGTCACGTCGTGTCTTGTGTTGCTTTGTCTTGTCTTGTCTTGTCTTGTCATGTCGTGTGTTGTGTTGTTTTGTCTTGTCTTGTCTTGTCTTGTCTTGTCTTGTCTTGTCTTGTCTTGTCTTGTCTTGTCTTGTCTTGTCTTGTCTTGTCTTGCTTTGTCTTGTCTTGTCTTGTCTTGTCTTGTCTTGTCTTGTCTTGTCTTGTCTTGTCTTGTCTTGTCTTGTCTTGTCTTGTCTTGTCTTGTCTTGTCTTGTCTTGTCTTGTCTTGTCTTGTCTTGTCTTGTCTTGTCTTGTCTTGTCTTGTCTTGTCTTGTCTTGTCTTGTCTTGTCTTGTCTTGTCTTGTCTTGTCTTGTCTTGTCTTGTCTTGTCTTGTCTTGTCTTGTTTTGTCTTGTCATGTCTTGTCTTGTCTTGTCTTGTTTTGTCTTGTTTTGTTTTGTCTTGTCATGTCTTGTCTTGTCTTGTCTTGTCTTGTCTTGTCTTGTCTTGTCTTGTCTTGTCTTGTCTTGTCTTGTTTTGTCTTGTCATGTCATGTCATGTCTTGTCTTGTCTTGTCTTGTCTTGTCTTGTCTTGTCTTGTCTTGTCTTGTCTTGTCTTGTCTTGTCTTGTCTTGTCTTGTCTTGTCTTGCCTTGTCTGGCTTTGTCTTGTCATTTCTTATCTTGTCTTGTCTTGTCTTGTCTTGTCCTGTCCTGTCGTGTGTTGTTTTGTATTGTCTTGTCTTGTATTGTTTTGTCGTGTCATGTCTTGTCTTGTCTTGTCCTGTCCTGTCCTGTCGTGTGTTGTGTTGTTTTGTCTTGTCTTGTCTTGTCTTGTCCTGTCGTGTGTTGTTTTGTATTGTCTTGTCTTGTGTTGTTTTGTCGTGTCATATCTTGTCTTGTCTTGTCCTGTCCTGACGTGTGTTGTGTCGTTTTGTCTTGTCTTGTGTTGTTTTGTCCTGTCCTGACGTGTGTTGTGTTGTTTTGTCTTGTCTTGTTTTGTCTTGTCTTGTGTTGTTTTGTCTTGTATTGTCTTGTTTTCTCGTGTAATGTCATGTCGTGTGTTGTGTTGTTTTGTCTTGTCTTGTGTTGTTTTGTCGTCTCATGTCTTGTCTTGTCTTGTCCTGTCCTGTCGTGTGTTGTCTTGTCTTGTCTTGTCCTGTCCTGACGTGTGTTGTGTTGTTTTGTCTTGTTTTGTTTTGTCTTGTCTTGTGTTGTTTTGTCTTGTTTTGTTTTGTCTTGTCTTGTGTTGTTTTGTCCTGTCCTGACGTGTGTTGTGTTGTTTTGTCTTGTCCTGTCTTGTATTGTCTTGTCTTGTGTTGCCTCGTCTTGTCTTGTCTTGTCTTGTCCTGTCCTGACGTGTGTTGTGTTGTTTTGTCTTGTCTTGTCTTGTCCTGTCCTGACGTGTGTTGTGTTGTTTTGTCTTGTCTTGTCATGTCATGTCATGTCGTGTCTTGTGTTGCTTTGTCTTGTCTTGTCTTGTCTTGTCTTGTCTTGTGTTGCCTCGTCTTGTCTTGTCTTGTCTTGTCCTGTCCTGACGTGTGTTGTGTTGTTTTGTCTTGTCTTATCTTGTCTTGTCTTGTCTTGTCATGTCGTGTGTTGTGTTGTTTTGTCTTGTCTTGTGTTGTTTTGTCGTGTCATGTCTTGTCTTGTCTTGTCTTGTCTTGTCCTGTCCTGTCGTGTGTTGTGTTGTTTTGTCTTGTCTTGTCATGTCATGTCACGTCGTGTCTTGTGTTGCTTTGTCTTGTCTTGTCTTGTCATGTCGTGTGTTGTGTTGTTTTGTCTTGTCTTGTTGTGTATTGTCATGCCTTATATTGTCTTGTCTTGTCTTGTCTTGTTGTGTATTGTCATGTCTTATATTGTCTTGTCTTGTCTTGTCTTGTCTTGTCTTGTCATGTCATGTCATGTCGTGTGTTGTGTTGTTTTGTCTTGTCTTGTTTTGTCTTGTCATGTCATGTCATGTCTTGTCTTGTCTTGTCTTGTCTTGTCTTGTTTGGTCTTGTCATGTCTTGTCTTGTCTTGTCTTGTCTTGTCTTGTCTTGTTTTGTTTTGTCTTGTCTTGTCTTGTCTTGTCTTGTCTTGTCTTGTCTTGTCTTGTCTTGTCTTGTCTTGTCTTGTCTTGTCTTGTCTTGTCTTGTCTTGTCTTGTCTTGTCTTGTCTTGTCTTGTCTTGTCTTGTCTTGTCTTGTCTTGTCTTGTCTTGTCTTGTCTTGTCCTGTCCTGTCGTGTGTTGTTTTGTATTGTCTTGTCTTGTGTTGTTTTGTCGTGTCATGTCTTGTCTTGTCTTGTCTTGTCTTGTCCTGTCCTGTCGTGTGTTGTGTTGTTTTGTCTTGTCTTGTCATGTCATGTCATGTCGTGTCTTGTGTTGCTTTGTCTTGTCTTGTCTTGTCTTGTCTTGTCTTGTCTTGTGTTGCCTCGTCTTGTCTTGTCTTGTCTTGTCCTGTCCTGAAGTGTGTTGTGTTGTTTTGTCTTGTCTTGTCTTGTCTTGTCTTGTCTTGTCTTGTCATGTCGTGTGTTGTGTTGTTTTGTCTTGTCTTGTCTTGTCTTGTCTTGTCATGTCGTGTGGTGTGTTGTTTTGTATTGTCTTGTGTTGTTTTGTCGTGTCATGTCTTGTCTTGTCTTGTCTTGTCCTGTCCTGTCGTGTGTTGTGTTGTTTTGTCTTGTCTTGTCATGTCATGTCACGTCGTGTCTTGTGTTGCTTTGTCTTGTCTTGTCTTGTCTTGTCTTGTCTTGTCATGTCGTGTGTTGTGTTGTTTTGTCTTGTCTTGTTGTGTATTGTCATGTCTTATATTGTCTTGTCTTGTCTTGTCTTGTCTTGTCTTGTCATGTCATGTCATGTCGTGTGTTGTGTTGTTTTGTCTTGTCTTGTTTTGTCTTGTCATGTCATGTCATGTCTTGCCTTGTCTTGTCTTGTCTTGTTTTGTCTTGTCATGTCGTCTTGTCTTGTCTTGTCTTGTCTTGTCTTGTTTTGTCTTGTCTTGTTTTGTTTTGTCTTGTCATGTCTTGTCATGTCTTGTCTTGTCTTGTCTTGTCTTGTCTTGTCTTGTCTTGTCTTGTCTTGTCTTGTCTTGTCTTGTCTTGTCTTGTCTTGTCTTGTCTTGTCTTGTCTTGTCTTGTCTTGTCTTGTCTTGTCATGTCATGTCATGTCGTGTGTTGTGTTGTTTTGTCTTGTCTTGTTTTGTCTTGTCTTGTCTTGTCTTGTCTTGTCTTGTCTTGTCTTGTCTTGTTTTGTCTTGTCATGTCGTCTTGTCTTGTCTTGTCTTGTCTTGTCTTGTTTTGTCTTGTTTTGTTTTGTCTTGTCATGTCTTGTCATGTCTTGTCTTGTCTTGTCTTGTCTTGTCTTGTCTTGTCTTGTCTTGTCTTGTCTTGTCTTGTCTTGTCTTGTCTTGTCTTGTCTTGTCTTGTCTTGTCTTGTCTTGTCTTGTCTTGTCTTGTCTTGTCTTGTCTTGTCTTGTCTTGTCTTGTCTTGTCTTGTCTTGTCTTGTCTTGTCTTGTCTTGTCTTGTCTTGTCTTGTCTTGTCTTTTCTTGTCTTGTCTTGTCTTGTCTTGTCTTGTCTTGTCTTGTCTTGTCTTGTCTTGTCTTGTCTTGTCTTGTCTTGTCTTGTCTTGTCTTGTCTTGTCTTGTCTTGTCTTGTCCTGACGTGTGTTGTGTTGTTTTGTCTTGTCTTGTCTTGTCTTGTCTTGTCATGTCGTGTGTTGTGTTGTTTTGTCTTGTCTTGTTGTGTATTGTCATGTCTTATATTGTCTTGTCTTGTCTTGTCATGTCATGTCATGTCATGTCTTGTCTTGTTTTGTCTTGTCATGTCATGTCATGTCTTGTCTTGTCTTGTCTTGTCTTGTTTTGTCTTGTCATGTCTTGTCTTGTCTTGTCTTGTCTTGTCTTGTCTTGTCTTGTCTTGTCTTGTCTTGTTTTGTTTTGTCTTGTTTTGTTTTGTCTTGTCATGTCTTGTCTTGTCTTGTCTTGTCTTGTCTTGTCTTGTCTTGTCTTGTCTTGTCTTGTCTTGTCTTGTCGTGTCTTGTGTTGCTTTGTCTTGTCGTGTCTTGTGTTGCTTTGTCTTGTCTTATCTTGTCTTGTCTTGTCTTGTCTTGTCTTGTCTTGTCTTGCCTTGTCTTGTCTTGTCTTGTCTTGTCTTGTCTTGTCTTGTCTTGTCTTGTCTTGTCTTGTCTTGTCTTGTCTTGTCTTGCTTTGTCTTGTCATGTCTTATCTTGTCTTGTCTTGTCTTGTCTTGTCCTGTCCTGTCGTGTGTTGTTTTGTATTGTCTTGTCTTGTGTTGTTTTGTCGTGTCATGTCTTGTCTTGTCTTGTCTTGTCGTGTCTTGTGTTGCTTTGTCTTGTCTTATCTTGTCTTGTCTTGTCATGTCTTGTCTTGTCCTGTCTTGTCTTGTCTTGTCTTGTCTTGTCTTGTCTTGTCTTGTCTTGTCTTGTCTTGTCTTGTCTTGTCTTGTCTTGTCTTGTCTTGTCTTGTCCTGACGTGTGTTGTGTTGTTTTGTCTTGTCTTGTCTTGTCTTGTCTTGTCTTGTCTTGTCATGTCATGTCATGTCGTGTGTTGTGTTGTTTTGTCTTGTCTTGTTTTGTCTTGTCATGTCATGTCATGTCATGTCGTGTGTTGTGTTGTTTTGTCTTGTCTTGTTTTGTCTTGTCATGTCATGTCATGTCTTGTCTTGTCTTGTCTTGTCTTGTTTTGTCTTGTCATGTCTTGTCTTGTCATGTCGTGTGTTGTGTTGTTTTGTCTTGTCTTGTTGTGTATTGTCATGTCTTATATTGTCTTGTCTTGTCTTGTCTTGTCTTGTCTTGTCATGTCATGTCATGTCGTGTGTTGTTTTGTCTTGTCTTGTTTTGTCTTGTCTTGTCATGTCATGTCATGTCGTGTGTTGTGTTGTTTTGTCTTGTCTTGTTTTGTCTTGTCATGTCATGTCATGTCTTGTCTTGTCTTGTCTTGTCTTGTTTTGTCTTGTCATGTCTTGTCTTGTCTTGTCTTGTCTTGTCTTGTCTTGTTTTGTTTTGTCTTGTTTTTTTTTGTCTTGTCATGTCTTGTCTTGTCTTGTCTTGTCTTGTCTTGTCTTGTCTTGTCTTGTCTTGTCTTGTCTTGTCTTGTCTTGTCTTGTCTTGTCTTGTCTTGTCGTGTCTTGTGTTGCTTTGTCTTGTCTTGTCTTGTCTTGTCTTGTCTTGTCTTGTCTTGTCTTGTCTTGTCTTGTCTTGTCTTGCTTTGTCTTGTCATGTCTTATATTGTCTTGTCTTGTCTTGTCTTGTCCTGTCCTGTCGTGTGTTGTTTTGTATTGTCTTGTCTTGTGTTGTTTTGTCATGTCTTGTCTTGTCTTGTCTTGTCTTGTCCTGTCCTGTCGTGTGTTGTGTTGTTTTGTCTTGTCTTGTCTTGTCTTGTCTTGTCTTGTCTTGTGTTGCCTCGTCTTGTCTTGTCTTGTCTTGTCCTGTCCTGACGTGTGTTGTGTTGTTTTGTCTTGTCTTGTCTTGTTTTCTCATGTAATGTCATGTCGTGTGTTGTGTTGTTTTGTCTTGTCTTGTGTTGTTTTGTCGTGTCATGTCTTGTCTTGTCTTGTCCTGTCCTGTCGTGTGTTGTCTTGTCTTGTCTTGTCCTGTCCTGACGTGTGTTGTGTTGTTTTGTCTTGTTTTGTTTTGTCTTGTCTTGTGTTGTTTTGTCCTGTCCTGACGTGTGTTGTGTTGTTTTGTCTTGTCCTGTCTTGTCTTGTCTTGTGATGTCATGTCATGTCGTGTGTTGTGTTGTTTTGTCTTGTCTTGTCATGTTATGTCATGTCGTGTCTTGTGTTGCTTTGTCTTGTCTTGTCTTGTATTGTCTTGTCTTGTGTTGCCTCGTCTTGTCTTGTCTTGTCTTGTCCTGTCCTGACGTGTGTTGTGTTGTTTTGTCTTGTCTTGTCATGTCATGTCATGTCGTATCTTGTGTTGCTTTGTCTTGTCTTGTCATGTCATGTCGTGTGTTGTGTTGTTTTGTCTTGTCTTGTCATGTCATGTCATGTCGTGTCTTGTGTTGCTTTGTCTTGTCTTGTCTTGTCTTGTCTTGTCTTGTCTTGTGTTGCCTCGTCTTGTCTTGTCTTGTCTTGTCCTGTCCTGACGTGTGTTGTGTTGTTTTGTCTTGTCTTGTCTTGTCTTGTCTTGTCTTGTCATGTCGTGTGTTGTGTTGTTTTGTCTTGTCTTGTGTTGTTTTGTCGTGTCATGTCTTGTCTTGTCTTGTCTTGTCTTGTCCTGTCCTGTCGTGTGTTGTGTTGTTTTGTCTTGTCTTGTCATGTCATGTCACGTCGTGTCTTGTGTTGCTTTGTCTTGTCTTGTCTTGTCATGTCGTGTGTTGTGTTGTTTTGTCTTGTCTTGTTGTGTATTGTCATGTCTTATATTGTCTTGTCTTGTCTTGTCTTGTCTTGTCATGTCATGTCATGTCGTGTGTTGTGTTGTTTTGTCTTGTCTTGTTTTGTCTTGTCATGTCATGTCATGTCTTGTCTTGTCTTGTCTTGTCTTGTTTTGTCTTGTCATGTCTTGTCTTGTCTTGTCTTGTCTTGTCTTGTCTTGTCTTGTCTTGTCTTGTTTTGTTTTGTCTTGTTTTGTTTTGTCTTGTCATGTCTTGTCTTGTCTTGTCTTGTCTTGTCTTGTCTTGTCTTGTCTTGCCTTGTCTTGTCTTGTCTTGTCTTGTCTTGTCTTGTCTTGTCTTGTCTTGTCTTGTCTTGTCGTGTCTTGTGTTGCTTTGTCTTGTCTTATCTTGTCATGTCTTGTCTTGTCTTGTCTTGCTCTGTCTTGTCTTGTCTTGTCTTGTCTTGTCTTGTCTTGTCTTGTCTTGTCTTGTCTTGTCTTGTCTTGTCTTGTCTTGTCTTGTCTTGCCTTGTCTTGTCTTGTCTTGTCTTGTCTTGTCTTGTCTTGTCTTGTCTTGTCTTGTCTTGTCTTGTCTTGTCTTGTCTTGTCTTGTCTTGTCTTGTCTTGTCTTGTCTTGTCTTGTCTTGTCTTGTCTTGTCTTGTCTTGCTTTGTCTTGTCATGTCTTATCTTGTCTTGTCTTGTCTTGTCTTGTCTTGTCCTGTCCTGTCGTGTGTTGTTTTGTATTGTCTTGTCTTGTGTTGTTTTGTCGTGTCATGTCTTGTCTTGTCTTGTCTTGTCTTGTCCTGTCCTGTCGTGTGTTGTGTTGTTTTGTCTTGTCTTGTCATGTCATGTCATGTCGTGTCTTGTGTTGCTTTGTCTTGTCTTGTCTTGTCTTGTCTTGTCTTCTCTTGTGTTGCCTCGTCTTGTCTTGTCTTGTCTTGTCCTGTCCTGACGTGTGTTGTGTTGTTTTGTCTTGTCTTGTCTTGTCTTGTCATGTCGTGTGTTGTGTTGTTTTGTCTTGTCTTGTCTTGTCTTGTCTTGTCATGTCGTGTGGTGTGTTGTTTTGTATTGTCTTGTGTTGTTTTGTCGTGTCATGTCTTGTCTTGTCTTGTCTTGTCCTGTCCTGTCGTGTGTTGTGTTGTTTTGTCTTGTCTTGTCATGTCATGTCACGTCGTGTCTTGTGTTGCTTTGTCTTGTCTTGTCTTGTCTTGTCTTGTCATGTCGGGTGTTGTGTTGTTTTGTCTTGTCTTGTTGTGTATTGTCATGTCTTATATTGTCTTGTCTTGTCTTGTCTTGTCTTGTCTTGTCATGTCATGTCATGTCGTGTGTTGTGTTGTTTTGTCTTGTCTTGTTTTGTCTTGTCATGTCATGTCATGTCTTGTCTTGTCTTGTCTTGTCTTGTCTTGTCTTGTCTTGTCTTGTCTTGTCTTGTCTTGTCTTGTCTTGTCTTGCCTTGTCTTGCTTTGTCTTGTCATGTCTTATCTTGTCTTGTCTTGTCTTGTCTTGTCTTGTCTTGTCTTGTCTTGTCTTGTCATGTCGTGTGTTGTGTTGTTTTGTCTTGTCTTGTCATGTCTTGTCTTCTATTGTCTTGTCTTGTCTTGTCTTGTCTTGTCTTGTCTTGTCTTGTCTTGTCTTGTCTTGTCTTGTCTTGTCTTGTCTTGTCTTGTCTTGTCTTGTCTTGTCTTGTCTTGTCTTGTCTTGTCTTGCCTTGTCTTGCTTTGTCTTGTCATGTCTTATCTTGTCTTGTCTTGTCTTGTCTTGTCCTGTCCTGTCGTGTGTTGTTTTGTATTGTCTTGTCTTGTGTTGTTTTGTCGTGTCATGTCTTGTCTTGTCTTGTCCTGTCCTGTCCTGTCGTGTGTTGTGTTGTTTTGTCTTGTCTTGTCTTGTCTTGTCATGTCATGTCATGACGTGTCTTGTGTTGCTTTGTCTTGTCTTGTCTTGTCTTGTCTTGTCTTGTCTTGTCATGTCGTGTGTTGTGTTGTTTTGTCTTGTCTTGTCATGTCTTGTCTTCTATTGTCTTGTCTTGTCTTGTCTTGTCTTGTCTTGTCTTGTCTTGTCTTGTCTTGTCTTGTCTTGTCTTGTCTTGTCTTGTCTTGTCTTGTCTTGTCTTGTCTTGTCTTGTCTTGTCTTGTCTTGTCTTGTCTTGTCTTGTCTTGTCTTGTCTTGTCTTGTCTTGTCTTGTCTTGTCTTGTCATGTCTTGTCTTGTCTTGTCTTGTTTTGGCTTGTCTTGTCTTGTCTTGTCTTGTCTTGTCTTGTCTTGTCATGTCATGTCATGTCATATCGTGTGTTGTGTTGTTTTGTCTTGTCTTGCTTTGTCTTGTCATGTCTTATCTTGTCTTGTCATGTCTTGTCTTGTCTTGTCTTGTCTTGTCTTGTCTTGTCTTGTCTTGTCTTGTCTTGTCTTGTCTTGTCTTGTCGTGTCTTGTGTTGCTTTGTCTTATTTTGTCTTGTCTTGTCTTGTCTTGTCTTGTCGTGTCTTGTGTTGCTTTGTCTTGTCTTATCTTGTCTTGTCTCTTCATGTCTTGTCTTGTCTTGTCTTGTCTTGTCTTGTCTTGTCTTGTCTTGTCTTGTCTTGTCTTGTCTTGTCTTGTCTTGTCTTGTCTTGTCTTGTCATGTCATATCGTGTGTTGTGTTGTTTTGTCTTGTCATGTCTTATCTTGTCTTGTCTTGTCTTGTCTTGTCTTGTCTTGTTTTGTCTTGTCTTGTCTTGTCTTGTCTTGTCTTGTCTTGTCTTGTCTTGTCTTGTCTTGTCTTGTCTTGTCTTGTCTTGTTTTGTCTTGTCTTGTCTTGTCTTGTCTTGTCTTGTCTTGTCTTGTCTTGTCTTGTCTTGTCTTGTCTTGTCTTGTCTTGTCTTGTCTTGTCTTGTCTTGTCTTGTCTTGTCTTGTCTTGTCTTGTCTTGTCGTGTCTTGTGTTGCTTTGTCTTGTCTTATTTTGTCTTGTCTTGTCTTGTCATGTCTTGTCTTGTCTTGTCTTGTCTTGTCTTGTCTTGTCTTGTCTTGTCTTGTCTTGTCTTGTCTTGTCTTGTCTTGTCTTGTCTTGTCTTGTCTTGTCTTGTCTTGTGTTGTTTTGTCGTGTCTTGTCTTGTCTTGTCTTGTCCTGTCCTGACGTGTGTTGTCTTGTCTTGTCTTGTCTTGTCTTGTCTTGTCTTGTCTTGTCTTGTCTTGTCTTGTCTTGTCTTGTCTTGTCTTGTCTTGTCTTGTCTTGTCTTGTCTTGTCTTGTCTTGTCTTGTCTTGTCTTGTCTTGTCTTGTCTTGTCTTGTCTTGTCTTGTGTTGTTTTGTCGTGTCTTGTCTTGTCTTGTCTTGTCCTGTCCTGACGTGTGTTGTCTTGTCTTGTCTTGTCTTGTCTTGTCTTGTCTTGTCTTGTCTTGTCTTGTCTTGTCTTGTCTTGTCTTGTCTTGTCTTGTCTTGTCTTGTCTTGTCTTGTCTTGTCTTGTCTTGTGTTGTTTTGTCGTGTCATGTCTTGTCTTGTCTTGTCTTGTCTTGTCTTGTCTTGTCTTGTCCTGTCCTGTCTTGTCTTGTCTTGTCATGTCTTGTCTTGTCTTGTCTTGTCTTGTCTTGTATTGTCTTGTCTTGTCTTGTCTTGTCTTGTCTTGTCTTGTCTTGTCTTGTCTTGTCTTGTCTTGTCTTGTCTTGTCTTGTCTTGTCTTGTCTTGTCTTGTCTTGTCTTGTCTTGTCATGTCATGTCATGTCATATCGTGTGTTGTGTTGTTTTGTCTTGTCTTATTTTGTCTTGTCATGTCTTGTCTTGTCTTGTCTTGTCTTGTCTTGTCTTGTCTTGTCTTGTCTTGTCTTGTCTTGTCTTGTCTTGTCTTGTCTTGTCTTGTCTTGTCTTGTCTTGTCTTGTCATGTCTTGTCTTGTCTTGTCTTGTTTTGTCTTGTCTTGTATTGTCTTGTCTTGTCTTGTCTTGTCTGGTCTTGTCTTGCCTTGTCCTGTCGTGTGTTGTTTTGTATTGTCTTGTCTTGTGTTGTTTTGTCGTGTCATGTCTTGTCTTGTCTTGTCTTGTCCTGTCCTGTCGTGTGTTGTGTTGTTTTGTCTTGTCTTGTATTGTCTTGTTTTCGCATGTAATGTCATATCGTGTGTTGTGTTGTTTTGTCTTGTCTTGTGTTGTTTTGTCGTGTCATGTCTTGTCTTGTCTTGTCTTGTCCTGTCCTGTCGTGTGTTGTGTTGTTTTGTCTTGTCTTGTCTTGTCTTGTCATGTCATGTCATGTCGTGTCTTGTGTTGCTTTGTCTTGACTTGTCTTGTCTTGTCCTGTCCTGACGTGTGTTGTGGTGTTTTGTCTTGTCTTGTCTTGTCTTGTCATGTCGTGTGTTGTGTTGTTTTGTCTTGTCTTGTCTTGTCTTGTCTTGTCATGTCATGTCATGTCGTGTCTTGTGTTGCTTTGTCTTGTCTTGTCTTGTCTTGTCCTGTCGTGTGTTGTTTTGTATTGTCTTGTCTTGTGTTGTTTTGTCGTGTCATGTCTTGTCTTGTCTTGTCTTGTCCTGTCCTGTCGTGTGTTGTGTTGTTTTGTCTTGTCTTGTCATGTCATGTCATGTCGTGTCTTGTGTTGCTTTGTCTTGTCTTATCTTGTCTTGTCATGTCTTGTCTTGTCTTGTCTTGTCTTGTCTTGTCTTGTCTTGTCTTGTCTTGTCTTGTCTTGTCTTGTCTTGTCTTGTCTTGTCTTGTCTTGTCTTGTCTTGTCTTGTCTTGTCTTGTCTTGTCTTGTCTTGTTTTGTCTTGTCTTGTCTTGTCTTGTCATGTCATGTCATGTCGTGTCTTGTGTTGCTTTGTCTTGTCTTGTCTTGTCTTGTCCTGTCGTGTGTTGTTTTGTATTGTCTTGTCTTGTGTTGTTTTGTCGTGTCATGTCTTGTCTTGTCTTGTCTTGTCTTGTCCTGTCCTGTCGTGTGTTGTGTTGTTTTGTCTTATCTTGTCTTGTCTTGTCTTGCCCTGTCCTGTCGTGTGTTGTTTTGTATCGTCTTGTCTTGTGTTGTTTTGTCGTGTCATGTCTTGTCTTGTCTTGTCTTGTCCTGTCCTGTCGTGTGTTGTGTTGTTTTGTCTTGTCTTGTCTTGTCTTGTCATGTCATGTCATGTCGTGTCTTTTGTTGCTTTGTCTTGTCTTGTCTTGTCTTGTCCTGTCCTGACGTGTGTTGTGTTGTTTTGTCTTGTCTTGTCTTGTCTTGTCATGTCGTGTGTTGTGTTGTTTTGTCTTGTCTTGTCAATTCATGTCATGTCGTGTCTTGTGTTGCTTTGTCTTGTCTTGTCTTGTCTTGTCTTGTCTTGTCTTGTCTTGTCTTGTCTTGTCTTGTCTTGTCTTGTCTTGTCTTGTCTTGTCTTGTCTTGTCTTGTCTTGTCTTGTCTTGTCTTGTCTTGTCTTGTCTTGTCTTGTCTTGTCTTGTCTTGTCTTGTCTTGTCTTGTCTTGTCTTGTCTTGTCTTGTCTTGTCTTGTCTTGTCTTGTCTTGTCTTGTCTTGTCTTGTCTTGTCTTGTCTTGTCTTGTCTTGTCTTGTCTTGTCTTGTCTTGTCTTGTCTTGTCTTGTCTTGTCTTGTCTTGTCTTGTCTTGTCTTGTCTTGTCTTGTCTTGTCTTGTCTTGTCTTGTCTTGTCTTGTCTTGTCTTGTCTTGTCTTGTCTTTTCCTGTCCTGTCTTGTCTTGTCTTGTCATATCTTGTCTTGTCTTGTCTTGTCTTGTCTTGTCTTGTCTTGTCTTGTCTTGTCTTGTCTTGTCTTGTCTTGTCTTACTTTGTCTTGTCATGTCTTATCTTGTCTTGTCTTGTCTTGTTTTGTCTTGTCTTGTCTTGTCTTGTCATGTCGTGTCATGTCTTGTCTTGTCTTGTCTTGTCTTGTCTTGTCTTGTCTTGTCTTGTCTTGTCTTGTCTTGTCTTGTCTTGTCTTGTCTTGTCATGTCATGTCATGTCGTGTGTTGTGTTGTTTTGTCTTGTCTTGTCTTGTCTTGTCTTGTCTTGTCATGTCATGTCATGTCGTGTCTTGTGTTGCTTTGTCTTGTCTTATCTTGTCTTGTCTTGTCTTGTCTTGTCCTGTCCTGTCGTGTGTTGTGTTGTTTTGTCTTGTCTTGTCATGTCATGTCGTGTCGTGTCTTGTGTTGCTTTGTCTTGTCTTATCTTGTCTTGTCATGTCTTGTCATGTCTTGTCTTGTCTTTTCCTGTCCTGTCGTGTGTTGTGTTGTTTTGTCTTGTCTTGTCATGTCATGTCATGTCGTGACTTGTGTTGCTTTGTCTTGTCTTATCTTGTCTTGTCATGTCTTGTCTTGTCTTGTCTTGTCTTGTCTTGTCTTGTCTTGTCTTGTCTTGTCTTGTCCTGTCCTGTCTTGTCTTGTCTTGTCATATCTTGTCTTGTCTTGTCTTGTCTTGTCTTGTCTTGTCTTGTCTTGTCTTTTCTTGTCTTGTCTTGTCTTGTCTTGTCTTGTCTTGTCTTGTCTTGTCTTGTCTTGTCTTGTCTTGTCTTGTCTTGTCTTGTCTTGTCTTGTCTTGTCTTGTCTTGTCTTGTCTTGTCTTGTCCTGTCTTGTCTTGTCTTGTCTTGTCTTGTCTTGTCTTGTCTTGTCTTGTCTTGTCTTGTCTTGTCTTGTCTTGTCTTGTCTTGTCTTGTCTTGTCTTGTCTTGTCTTGTCTTGTCTTGTCTTGTCTTGTCTTGTCTTGTCTTGTCTTGTCTTGTCTTGTCTTTTCTTGTCTTGTCTTGTCTTGTCTTGTCTTGTCTTGTCTTGTCTTGTCTTGTCTTGTCTTGTCTTGTCTTGTCTTGTCTTGTCTTGTCTTGTCTTGTCTTGTCTTGTCTTGTCTTGTCTTGTCTTGTCTTGTCTTGTCTTGTCTTGTCTTGTCTTGTCTTGTCTTGTCTTGTCTTGTTTTGTCTTGTCTTGTCTTGTCTTGTCATGTCATGTCATGTCGTGTCTTGTGTTGCTTTGTCTTGTCTTGTCTTGTCTTGTCCTGTCGTGTGTTGTTTTGTATTGTCTTGTCTTGTGTTGTTTTGTCGTGTCATGTCTTGTCTTGTCTTGTCTTGTCCTGTCCTGTCGTGTGTTGTGTTGTTTTGTCTTGTCTTGTCTTGTCTTGTCATGTCATGTCATGTCGTGTCTTGTGTTGCTTTGTCTTGTCTTATCTTGTCTTGTCATGTCTTGTCTTGTCTTGTCTTGTCTTGTCTTGTCTTGTCTTGTCTTGTCTTGTCTTGTCTTGTCTTGTCTTGTCTTGTCTTGTCTTGTCTTGTCTTGTCTTGTCTTGTCTTGTCTTGTCTTGTCTTGTCTTGTCTTGTCTTGTCTTGTCTTGTCTTGTCTTGTCTTGTCTTGTCTTGTCTTGTCTTGTCTTGTCTTGTCTTGTCTTGTCTTGTCTTCTCTTGTCTTGTCTTGTTTTGTCTTGTCTTGTCTTGTCTTGTCTTGTCATGTCATGTCATGTCGTGTCTTGTGTTGCTTTGTCTTGTCTTGTCTTGTCTTGTCCTGTCGTGTGTTGTTTTGTATTGTCTTGTCTTGTGTTGTTTTGTCGTGTCATGTCTTGTCTTGTCTTGTCTTGTCCTGTCCTGTCGTGTGTTGTGTTGTTTTGTCTTATCTTGTCTTGTCTTGTCTTGCCCTGTCCTGTCGTGTGTTGTTTTGTATCGTCTTGTCTTGTGTTGTTTTGTCGTGTCATGTCTTGTCTTGTCTTGTCTTGTCCTGTCCTGTCGTGTGTTGTGTTGTTTTGTCTTGTCTTGTCTTGTCTTGTCTTGTCATGTCATGTCATGTCGTGTCTTGTGTTGCTTTTTCTTGTCTTGTCTTGTCTTGTCCTGTCCTGACGTGTGTTGTGTTGTTTTGTCTTGTCTTGTCTTGTCTTGTCATGTCGTGTGTTGTGTTGTTTTGTCTTGTCTTGTCTTGTCTTGTCTTGTCATGTCGTGTGTTGTGTTGTTTTGTCTTGTCTTGTGTTGTTTTGTCGTGTCATGTCTTGTCTTGTCTTTTCCTGTCCTGTCGTGTGTTGTGTTGTTTTGTCTTGTCTTGTCATGTCATGTCATGTCGTGACTTGTGTTGCTTTGTCTTGTCTTATCTTGTCTTGTCATGTCTTGTCTTGTCTTGTCTTGTCTTGTCTTGTCTTGTCTTGTCTTGTCTTGTCTTGTCTTGTCTTGTCTTGTCTTGTCTTGTCTTGTCTTGTCTTGTCTTGTCTTGTCTTGTCTTGTCTTGTCTTGTCTTGTCTTGTCTTGTCTTGTCTTGTCTTGTCTTGTCTTGTCTTGTCTTGTCTTGTCTTGTCTTGTCTTGTCTTGTCTTGTCCTGTCTTGTCTTGTCTTGTCTTGTCTTGTCTTGTCTTGTCTTGTCTTGTCTTGTCTTGTCTTGTCTTGTCTTGTCTTGTCCTGTCCTGCCTTGTCTTGTCTTGTCATATCTTGTCTTGTCTTGTCTTGTCCTGTCCTGTCTTGTCTTGTCTTGTCATATCTTGTCTTGTCTTGTCTTGTCTTGTCTTGTCTTGTCTTGTCATATCTTGTTTTGTCTTGTCTTGTGTTGTTTTGTCGTGTCATGTCTTGTCTTGTCTTGTCTTGTCTTGTCCTGTCCTGTCGTGTGTTGTGTTGTTTTGTCTTGTCTTGTCTTGTCTTGACTTGTCTTGTCTTGTCTTGTCTTGTCTTGTCTTGTCTTGTCTTGTCTTGTCTTGTCTTGTCTTGTCTTGTCTTGTCTTGTCTTGTCTTGTCTTGTCTTGTCTTGTCTTGTCTTGTCTTGTCTTGTCTTGTCTTGTCTTGTCTTGTCTTGTCTTGTCTTGCCTTGTCTTGTCTTGTCTTGTCTTGTCTTGTCTTGTCTTGTCTTGTCTTGTCTTGTCTTGTCTTGTCTTGTCTTGTCTTGTCTTGTCTTGTCTTGTCTTGTCTTGTCTTGTCTTGTCTTGTCTTGTCTTGTCTTGTCTTGTCTTGTCTTGTCTTGTCTTGTCTTGTCTTGTCATGTCTTGTCTTGTCTTGTCTTGTTTTGTCTTGTCTTGTATTGTCTTGTTTTCTCATGTAATGTAATATCGTGTGTTGTGTTGTTTTGTCTTGTCTTGTGTTGTTTTGTCGTGTCATGTCTTGTCTTGTCTTGTCTTGTCTTGTCCTGTCCTGTCGTGTGTTGTGTTGTTTTGTCTTGTCTTGTCCTGTCCTGACGTGTGTTGTGTTGTTTTGTCTTGTCTTGTGTTGTTTTGTCCTGTCCTGACGTGTGTTGTGTTGTTTTGTCTTGTCTTGTTTTGTCTTGTCCTGTCTTGTCTTGTCTTGTGATGTCATGTCATGTCGTGTGTTGTGTTGTTTTGTCTTGTCTTATCTTGTCTTGTCATGTCATGTCATGTCGTGTCTTGTGTTGTTTTGTCTTGTCTTGTTTTGTCTTGTCATGTCTTGTCTTGTCATGTCTTGTCTTGTCTTGTCTTGTCTTGTCTTGTCATGTCGTGTGTTGTGTTGTTTTGTCTTGTCTTGTCTTGTCTTGTATTGTCTTGTCTTGTCTTGTCTTGTCTTGTCTTGTCTTGTCTTGTCTTGTCTTGTCTTGTCTTGTCTTGTCTTGTCTTGTCTTGTCTTGTCTTGTCTTGTCTTGTCTTGTCTTGTCTTGTCTTGTCTTGTCTTGTCTTGTCCTGTCCTGTCTTGTCTTGTCTTGTCATGTCTTGTCTTGTCTTGTCATGTCATATCGTGTGTTGTGTTGTTTTGTCTTGTCTTGTCTTGTCTTGTCTTGTCATGTCTTGTCATGTCTTGTCTTGTTTTGTCTTGTCTTGTATTGTCTTGTTTTCTCATGTAATGTCATATCGTGTGTTGTGTTGTTTTGTCTTGTCTTGTGTTGTTTTGTCGTGTCATGTCTTGTCTTGTCTTGTCTTGTCTTGTCCTGTCCTGTCGTGTGTTGTGTTGTTTTGTTTTGTCTTGTCTTGTCCTGTCCTGACGTGTGTTGTGTTGTTTTGTCTTGTCTTGTGTTGTTTTGTCCTGTCCTGACGTGTGTTGTGTTGTTTTGTCTTGTCTTGTTTTGTCTTGTCCTGTCTTGTCTTGTCTTGTGATGTCATGTCATGTCGTGTGTTGTGTTGTTTTGTCTTGTCTTATCTTGTCTTGTCATGTCATGTCATGTCGTGTCTTGTGTTGTTTTGTCTTGTCTTGTTTTGTCTTGTCATGTCTTGTCTTGTCATGTCTTGTCTTGTCTTGTCTTGTCTTGTCTTGTCATGTCGTGTGTTGTGTTGTTTTGTCTTGTCTTGTCTTGTCTTGTCTTGTCTTGTCTTGTCATGTCGTGTGTTGTGTTGTTTTGTCTTGTCTTGTGTTGTTATGTCGTGTCATGTCTTGTCTTGTCTTGTCCTGTCCTGTCGTGTGTTGTGTTGTTTTGTCTTGTCTTGTCATGTCATGTCATGTCGTGTCTTGTGTTGCTTTGTCTTGTCTTATCTTGTCTTGTCATGTCTTGTCTTGTCTTGTCTTGTCTTGTCTTGTCTTGTGTTGTCTTGTCTTGTCTTGTCTTGTCTTGTCATGTCTTGTCTTGTCTTGTCTTGTTTTGTCTTGTCTTGTATTGTCTTGTCTTGTCTTGTCTTGTCTTGTCTTGTCTTGTCTTGTCTTGTCTTGTCTTGTCTTGTCTTGTCATGTCATGTCATGTCATATCGTGTGTTGTGTTGTTTTGTCTTGTCATGTCTTATCTTGTCTTATCTTGTCTTGTCTTGTCTTGTCTTGTCTTGTCTTGTCTTGTCTTGCTTTGTCTTGTCATGTCTTATCTTGTCTTGTCTTGTCTTGTCTTGTCCTGTCCTGTCATGTCTTGTCTTGTCTTGTCTTGTTTTGTCTTGTATTGTCTTGTCTTGTCTTGTCTTGTCTTGTCTTGTCTTGTCTTGTCTTGTCTTGTCTGGTCTTGTCTTGTCATGTCTTATCTTGTCTTGTCTTGTCTTGTCTTGTCTTGTCCTGTCCTGTCGTGTGTTGTTTTGTATTGTCTTGTCTTGTGTTGTTTTGTCGTGTCATGTCTTGTCTTGTCTTGTCTTGTCCTGTCCTGTCGTGTGTTGTTTTGTATCGTCTTGTCTTGTGTTGTTTTGTCGTGTCATGTCTTGTCTTGTCTTGTCTTGTCTTGTCCTGTCGTGTGTTGTGTTGTTTTGTCTTCTCTTGTCTTGTCTTGTCATGTCGTGTGTTGTTTTGTATTGTCTTGTCTTGTGTTGTTTTGTCTTGTCTTGTCTTGTCTTGTCATGTCATGTCATGTCGTGTCTTGTGTTGCTTTGTCTTGTCTTGTCTTGTCTTGTCTTGTCTTGTCCTGTCCTGACGTGTGTTGTGTTGTTTTGTCTTGTCTTGTCTTGTCTTGTCATGTCGTGTGTTGTGTTGTTTTGTCTTGTCCTGTCCTGACGTGTGTTGTGTTGTTTTGTCTTGTCTTGTCTTGTCTTGTCATGTCGTGTGTTGTGTTGTTTTGTCTTGTCTTGTCTTGTCTTGTCATATCGTGTGTTGTGTTGTTTTGTCTTGTCTTGTGTTGTTTTGTCGTGTCATGTCTTGTCTTGTCTTGTCCTGTCCTGTCGTGTGTTGTGTTGTTTTGTCTTGTCTTGTCATGTCATGTCGTGTCGTGTCTTGTGTTGCTTTGTCTTGTCTTATCTTGTCTTGTCATGTCTTGTCTTGTCTTGTCTTGTCTTGTCTTGTCTTGTCTTGTCTTGTCTTGTCTTGTCTTGTCTTGTCTTGTCTTGTCTTGTCTTGTCTTGTCTTGTCTTGTCTTGTCTTGTCTTGTCTTGTCTTGTCTTGTCTTGTCTTGTCTTGTCTTGTCTTGTCTTGTCTTGTCTTGTCTTGTCTTGTCTTGTCTTGTCTTGTCTTGTCTTGTCTTGTCTTGTCTTGTCTTGTCTTGTCTTGTCTTGTCTTGTCTTGTCTTGTCTTGTCTTGTCTTGTCTTGTCTTGTCTTGTCTTGTCTTGTCTTGTCTTGTCTTGTCTTGTCTTGTCTTGTCTTGTCTTGTCTTGTCTTGTCTTGTCTTGTCTTGTCTTGTCTTGTCTTGTCTTGTCTTGTCTTGTCTTGTCTTGTCTTGTCTTGTCTTGTCTTGTCCTGTCCTGTCTTGTCTTGTCTTGTCATATCTTGTCTTGTCTTGTCTTGTCTTGTCTTGTCTTGTCTTGTCTTGTCTTGTCTTGTCTTGTCTTGTCTTACTTTGTCTTGTCATGTCTTATCTTGTCTTGTCTTGTCTTGTCTTGTCCTGTCCTGTCGTGTGTTGTTTTGTATCGTCTTGTCTTGTGTTGTTTTGTCGTGTCATGTCTTGTCTTGTCTTGTCTTGTCTTGTCCTGTCGTGTGTTGTGTTGTTTTGTCTTCTCTTGTCTTGTCTTGTCATGTCATGTCATGTCGTGTCTTGTGTTGTTCTGTCTTATCTTGTTTTGTCTTGTCATGTCTTGTCTTGTCTTGTCTTGTCTTGTCTTGTCTTGTCTTGTCTTGTCTTGTCTTGTCCTGTCCTGACGTGTGTTGTCTTGTCTTGTCTTGTCTCGTCTTGTCTTGTCTTGTCTTGTCTTGTCCTGTCCTGTCCTGTCTTGTCTTGTCTTGTCATGTCTTGTCTTGTCTTGTCTTGTCTTGTCTTGTCTTGTGTTGCCTCGTCTTGTCTTGTCTTGTCTTGTCCTGTCCTGCCGTGTGTTGTGTTGTTTTGTCTTGTCTTGCTTTGTCTTGTCATGTCTTATCTTGTCTTGTCATGTCTTGTCTTGTCTTGTCTTGTCTTGTCTTGTCTTGTCTTGTCTTGTCTTGTCTTGTCTTGTCTTGTCTTGTCTTGTCTTGTCTTGTCTTGTATTGTCTTGTCTTGTCTTGTCTTGTATTGTCTTGTCTTGTCTTGTCTTGTCTTGTCTTGTCTTGTCTTGTCTTGTCATGTCATGTCATGTCATATCGTGTGTTGTGTTGTTTTGTCTTGTCTTATTTTGTCTTGTCATGTCTTATCTTGTCTTGTCTTGTCTTGTCTTGTCTTGTCTTGTCTTGTCTTGTCTTGTCTTGTCTTGTCTTGTCTTGTCTTGTCTTGTCTTGTCTTGTCTTGTCTTGTCTTGTCTTGTCTTGTCTTGTCTTGTCTTGTCTTGTCTTGTCTTGTCTTGTCTTGTCTTGTCTTGTCTTGTCTTGTCTTGTCTTGTCTTGTCTTGTCTTGTCTTGTCTTGTCTTGTCTTGTCTTGTCTTGTCTTGTCGTGTGTTGTGTTGTTTTGTCTTGTCTTGTCATGTCATGCCATGTCGTGTCTTGTGTTGCTTTGTCTTGTCTTGTCTTGTCTTGTCATGTCGTGTGTTGTGTTGTTTTGTCTTGTCTTGTTGTGTATTGTCATGTCTTATATTGTCTTGTCTTGTCTTGTCTTGTCATGTCATGTCATGTCGTGTGTTGTGTTGTTTTGTCTTGTCTTGTCTTGTCTTGTCTTGTCTTGTCTTGTGTTGTCTTGTCTTGTCTTGCCTTATCTTGCCTTGTCTTGTCTTGTCTGGTCTTGTCTTGTCTTGTCATGTCTTGTCTTGTCTTGTTTTGTCTTGTCTTGTATTGTCTTGTTTTCTCATGTAATGTCATGTCGTGTGTTGTGTTGTTTTGTCTTGTCTTGTGTTGTTTTGTCGTGTCATGTCTTGTCTTGTCTTGTCTTGTCCTGTCCTGTCGTGTGTTGAGTTGTTTTGTCTTGTCTTGTCATGTCATGTCATGTCGTGTCTTGTGTTGCTTTGTCTTGTCTTGTCTTGTCTTGTCTTGTCATGTCGTGTGTTGTGTTGTTTTGTCTTGTCTTGTTGTGTATTGTCATGTCTTATATTGTCTTGTCTTGTCTTGTCTTGTCATGTCATGTCATGTCGTGTGTTGTGTTGTTTTGTCTTGTTTTGTCTTGTCTTGTCTTGTCTTGTCTTGTCTTGTCTTGTCTTGTCTTGTCTTGTCATGTCGTGTGTTGTGTTGTTTTGTCTTGTCTTGTGTTGTTTTGTCGTGTCATGTCTTGTCTTGTCTTGTCCTGTCATGTCCTGTCCTGTCGTGTGTTGTGTTGTTTTGTCTTGTATTGTCTTGTCTTGTCTTGTCTTGTCTTGTCTTGTCATGTCGTGTGTTGTGTTGTTTTGTCTTGTTTTGTCTTGTCTTGTCTTGTCTTGTCTTGTCTTGTCTTGTCTTGTCTTGTCTTGTCTTGTCTTGTCTTGTCATGTCGTGTGTTGTGTTGTTTTGTCTTGTCTTGTGTTGTTTTGTCGTGTCATGTCTTGTCTTGTCTTGTCTTGTCTTGTCCTGTCCTGTCGTGTGTTGTGTTGTTTTGTCTTGTCTTGTCTTGTCTTGTCTTGTCTTGTCTTGTCTTGTCTTGTCTTGTCTTGTCTTGTCTTGTCTTGTCTTGTCTTGTCTTGTCTTGTCTTGTCTTGTCTTGTCTTGTCTTGTCTTGTCTTGTCTTGTCTTGTCTTGTCTTGTCTTGTCTTGTCTTGTCTTGTCTTGTCTTGTCTTGTCTTGTCTTGTCTTGTCTTGTCTTGTCTTGTCTTGTCTTGTCTTGTCTTGTCTTGTCTTGTCTTGTCTTGTCTTGTCTTGTCTTGTCTTGTCTTGTCTTGTCTTGTCTTGTCTTGTCATGTCTTGTCTTGTCTTGTCTTGTTTTGTCTTGTCTTGTATTGTCTTGTTTTCTCATGTAATGTAATATCGTGTGTTGTGTTGTTTTGTCTTGTCTTGTGTTGTTTTGTCGTGTCATGTCTTGTCTTGTCTTGTCTTGTCTTGTCCTGTCCTGTCGTGTGTTGTGTTGTTTTGTCTTGTCTTGTCCTGTCCTGACGTGTGTTGTGTAGTTTTGTCTTGTCTTGTGTTGTTTTGTCCTGTCCTGACATGTGTTGTGTTGTTTTGTCTTGTCTTGTTTTGTCTTGTCCTGTCTTGTCTTGTCTTGTGATGTCATGTCATGTCGTGTGTTGTGTTGTTTTGCCTTGTCTTATCTTGTCTTGTCATGTCATGTCATGTCGTGTCTTGTGTTGTTTTGTCTTGTCTTGTTTTGTCTTGTCATGTCTTGTCTTGTCATGTCTTGTCTTGTCTTGTCTTGTCTTGTCTTGTCATGTCGTGTGTTGTGTTGTCTTGTCTTGTCTTGTCTTGTCTTGTATTGTCTTGTCTTGTCTTGTCTTGTCTTGTCTTGTCTTGTCTTGTCTTGTCTTGTCTTGTCTTGTCTTGTCTTGTCTTGTCTTGTCTTGTCTTGTCTTGTCTTGTCTTGTCTTGTCTTGTCTTGTCTTGTCTTGTCTTGTCTTGTCTTGTCTTGTCTTGTCTTGTCTTGTCTTGTCTTGTCTTGTCTTGTCTTGTCTTGTCTTGTCTTGTCTTGTCTTGTCTTGTCTTGTCTTGTCTTGTCTTGTCTTGTCTTGTCTTGTCTTGTCTTGTCTTGTCTTGTCTTGTCTTGTCTTGTCTTGTCTTGTCCTGTCCTGTCATGTCTTGTCTTGTCTTGTCTTGTTTTGTCTTGTCTTGTATTGTCTTGTCTTGTCTTGTCTTGTCTTGTCTTGTCTTGTCTTGTCTTGTCTGGTCTTGTCTTGTCATGTCTTATCTTGTCTTGTCTTGTCTTGTCTTGTCTTGTCCTGTCCTGTCGTGTGTTGTTTTGTATTGTCTTGTCTTGTGTTGTTTTGTCGTGTCATGTCTTGTCTTGTCTTGTCTTGTCTTGTCTTGTCTTGTCTTGTCTTGTCTTGTCCTGTCCTGTCGTGTGTTGTGTTGTTTTGTCTTGTCTTGTCTTGTCTTGTCTTGTCTTGTCTTGTCTTGTCTTGTCCTGTCCTGACGTGTGTTGTGTTGTTTTGTCTTGTCTTGTCTTGTCTTGTCATGTCGTGTGTTGTGTTGTTTTGTCTTGTCTTGTCTTGTCTTGTCATATCGTGTGTTGTGTTGTTTTGTCTTGTCTTGTGTTGTTTTGTCGTGTCATGTCTTGTCTTGTCTTGTCCTGTCCTGTCGTGTGTTGTGTTGTTTTGTCTTGTCTTGTCATGTCATGTCGTGTCGTGTCTTGTGTTGCTTTGTCTTGTCTTATCTTGTCTTGTCATGTCTTGTCTTGTCTTGTCTTGTCTTGTCTTGTCTTGTCTTGTCTTGTCTTGTCTTGTCTTGTCTTGTCTTGTCTTGTCTTGTCTTGTCTTGTCTTGTCTTGTCTTGTCTTGTTTTGTCTTGTCTTGTCTTGTCTTGTCTTGTCTTGTCTTGTCTTGTCTTGTCTTGTCTTGTCTTGTCTTGTCTTGTCTTGTCTTGTCTTGTCTTGTCTTGTCTTGTCTTGTCTTGTCTTGTCTTGTCTTGTCTTGTCTTGTCTTGCCTTGTCTTGTCCTGTCCTGTCGTGTGTTGTGTTGTTTTGTCTTGTCTTGTCATGTCATGCCATGTCGTGTCTTGTGTTGCTTTGTCTTGTCTTGTCTTGTCTTGTCTTGTCTTGTCATGTCGTGTGTTGTGTTGTTTTGTCTTGTCTTGTTGTGTATTGTCATGTCTTATATTGTCTTGTCTTGTCTTGTCTTGTCATGTCATGTCATGTCGTGTGTTGTGTTGTTTTGTCTTGTCTTGTCCTGTCTTGTGTTGTCTTGTCTTGCCTTGCCTTATCTTGCCTTGTCTTGTCTTGTCTTGTCTTGTCTTGTCTTGTCTTGTCTTGTCATGTCGTGTGTGTTGTGTTGTTTTGTCTTGTCTTGTCTTGTCTAGTTTTGTCTTGTCTTGTCTTGTCTTGTTTTATGTTGTCTTGTTTTGTCATGTAATGTCATGTCGTGTGTTGTGTTGTTTTGTCTTGTCTTGTGTTGTTTTGTCGTGTCATGTCTTGTCTTGTCTTGTCTTGTCCTGTCCTGTCATGTGTTGTGTTGTTTTGTCTTGTCTTGTCATGTCATGGCATGTCATGTCGTGTCTTGTGTTGCTTTGTCTTGTCTTTTCTTCTCCTTGTCTTGTGTTGTTTTGTCCTGTCCTGACGTGTGTTTTGTTGTTTTGTCTTGTCATGTCTTGTCTTGTCTTGTGATGTCATGTCATGTCGTGTGTTGTGTTGTTTTGTCTTCTCTTGTCATGTCGCGTGTTGTGTTGTTTTGTCTTGTCTTGTGTTGTTTTGTCGTGTCATGTCTTGTCTTGTCTTGTCCTGTCCTGTCGTGTGTTGTGTTGTTTTGTCTTGTCTTGTCATGTCATGTCATGTCGTGTCTTGTGTTGCTTTGTCTTGTCTTATCTTGTCATGTCTTGTCTTGTCTTGTCTTGTCTTGTCTTGTCTTGTGTTGTCTTGTCTTGTCTTGTCTTGTTTTGTCTTGTCTTGTATTGTCTTGTCTTGTCTTGTCTTGTCTTGTCTTGTCTGGTCTTGTCTTGTCTTGTCTTGTCTTGTCTTGTCTTGTCATGTCATGTCATGTCATATCGTGTGTTGTGTTGTTTTGTCTTGTCATGTCTTATCTTGTCTTGTCTTGCCTTGTCTTGTCTTGTCTTGTCTTGTCTTGTCTTGTCTTGTCTTGCTTTGTCTTGTCATGTCTTATCTTGTCTTGTCTTGTCTTGTCTTGTCCTGTCCTGTCATGTCTTGTCTTGTCTTGTTTTGTCTTGTCTTGTATTGTCTTGTCTTGTCTTGTCTTGTCTTGTCTTGTCTTGTCTTGTCTTGTCTTGTCTGGTCTTGTCTTGTCATGTCTTATCTTGTCTTGTCTTGTCTTGTCTTGTCTTGTCCTGTCCTGTCGTGTGTTGTTTTGTATTGTCTTGTCTTGTGTTGTTTTGTCGTGTCATGTCTTGTCTTGTCTTGTCTTGTCTTGTCTTGTCTTGTCTTGTCTTGTCTTGTCCTGTCCTGTCGTGTGTTGTGTTGTTTTGTCTTGTCTTGTCTTGTCTTGTCTTGTCTTGTCTTGTCTTGTCTTGTCCTGTCCTGACGTGTGTTGTGTTGTTTTGTCTTGTCTTGTCTTGTCTTGTCATGTCGTGTGTTGTGTTGTTTTGTCTTGTCTTGTCTTGTCTTGTCATATCGTGTGTTGTGTTGTTTTGTCTTGTCTTGTGTTGTTTTGTCGTGTCATGTCTTGTCTTGTCTTGTCCTGTCCTGTCGTGTGTTGTGTTGTTTTGTCTTGTCTTGTCATGTCATGTCGTGTCGTGTCTTGTGTTGCTTTGTCTTGTCTTATCTTGTCTTGTCATGTCTTGTCTTGTCTTGTCTTGTCTTGTCTTGTCTTGTCTTGTCTTGTCTTGTCTTGTCTTGTCTTGTCTTGTCTTGTCTTGTCTTGTCTTGTCTTGTCTTGTCTTGTCTTGTCTTGTTTTGTCTTGTCTTGTCTTGTCTTGTCTTGTCTTGTCTTGTCTTGTCTTGTCTTGTCTTGTCTTGTCTTGTCTTGTCTTGTCTTGTCTTGTCTTGTCTTGTCTTGTCTTGTCTTGTCTTGTCTTGTCTTGTCTTGCCTTGTCTTGTCCTGTCCTGTCGTGTGTTGTGTTGTTTTGTCTTGTCTTGTCATGTCATGCCATGTCGTGTCTTGTGTTGCTTTGTCTTGTCTTGTCTTGTCTTGTCTTGTCTTGTCATGTCGTGTGTTGTGTTGTTTTGTCTTGTCTTGTTGTGTATTGTCATGTCTTATATTGTCTTGTCTTGTCTTGTCTTGTCATGTCATGTCATGTCGTGTGTTGTGTTGTTTTGTCTTGTCTTGTCTTGTCTTGTCTTGTCCTGTCTTGTGTTGTCTTGTCTTGCCTTGCCTTATCTTGCCTTGTCTTGTCTTGTCTTGTCTTGTCTTGTCTTGTCTTGTCATGTCGTGTGTGTTGTGTTGTTTTGTCTTGTCTTGTCTTGTCTAGTTTTGTCTTGTCTTGTCTTGTCTTGTTTTATGTTGTCTTGTTTTGTCATGTAATGTCATGTCGTGTGTTGTGTTGTTTTGTCTTGTCTTGTGTTGTTTTGTCGTGTCATGTCTTGTCTTGTCTTGTCTTGTCCTGTCCTGTCATGTGTTGTGTTGTTTTGTCTTGTCTTGTCATGTCATGTCATGTCATGTCGTGTCTTGTGTTGCTTTGTCTTGTCTTTTCTTCTCCTTGTCTTGTGTTGTTTTGTCCTGTCCTGACGTGTGTTTTGTTGTTTTGTCTTGTCATGTCTTGTCTTGTCTTGTGATGTCATGTCATGTCGTGTGTTGTGTTGTTTTGTCTTCTCTTGTCATGTCGCGTGTTGTGTTGTTTTGTCTTGTCTTGCTGTGTATTGTCATGTCTTATATTGTCTTGTCTTGTCTTGTCATGTCATGTCGTGTGTTGTGTTGTTTTGTCTTGTCTTGTTTTGTCTTCTCATGTAATGTCTTGTCTTGTCTTGTTCTGTCTTGTCATGTCTTGTCTTGTCTTGTCTTGTCTTGTCTTGTCTTGTCTTGTCTTGTCTTGTCTTGTCTTGTCTTGTCTTGTCTTGTCTTGTCTTGTCTTGTCTTGTCTTGTCTTGTCTTGTCTTGTCATGTCTTGTCTTGTCTTGTTTTGTCTTGTCTTGTATTGTCTTGTCTTGTCTTGTCTTGTCCTGTCTTGTCTTGTCTTGTCTTGTCTTGTCCTGTCCTGTCTTGTCTTGTCTTGTCTTGTCATGTCTTGTCTTGTCATGTCTTGTCTTGTCTTGTCTTGTCTTGTCTTGTCTTGTCTTGTCATGTTTTGTCTTGTCCTGTCTTGTCTTGTCTTGTCATGTCTTGTCATGTCTTGTCTTGTCCTGTCCTGTCCTGTCTTGTCTTGTCATGTCTTGTCTTGTCTTGTCTTGTCTTGTCTTGTCTTGTCTTGTCTTGTCTTGTCTTGTCTTGTCTTGTCTTGTCTTGTCTTGTCTTGTCTTGTCTTGTCTTGTCTTGTCTTGTCTTGTCTTGTCTTGTCTTGTCTTGTCTTGTCTTGTCTTGTCTTGTCTTGTCTTGTCTTGTCTTGTCTTGTCTTGTCTTGTCTTGTCTTGTCTTGTCTTGTCTTGTCTTGTCTTGTCTTGTCTTGTCTTGTCTTGTCTTGTCTTGTCTTGTCTTGTCTTGTCTTGTCTTGTCTTGTCTTGTCTTGTCTTGTCTTGTCTTGTCTTGTCTTGTCTTGTCTTGTCTTGTCTTGTTTTGTCTGGTCATGTCTTGTCTTGTCTTGTCTTGTCATGTCTTGTCTTGTCTTGTCTTGTCTTGTCTTGTCTTGTCTTGTCATGTCTTGTCTTGTCTTGTTTTTTCTTGTCTTGTATTGTCTTGTCTTGTCTTGTCTTGTCCTGTCTTGTCTTGTCTTGTCTTGTCTTGTTCTGTCCTGTCTTGTCTTGTCTTGTCTTGTCATGTCTTGTCTTGTCTTGTCTTGTCTTGTCTTGTCTTGTCTTGTCTTGTCTTGTCCTGTCGTGTCCTGTCTTGTCTTGTCTTGTCTTGTCATGTCTTGTCTTGTCTTGTCTTGTCTTGTCTTGTCTTGTCTTGTCTTGTCTTGTCTCGTCTTGTCTTGTCTTGTCTTGTCTTGTCCTGTCCTGTCTTGTCTTGTCTTGTCATGTCGTGTCTTGTCTTGTCTTGTCTTGTCTTGTGTTGTCTCGTCTTGTCTTGTCTTGTCTTGTCCTGTCCTGCCGTGTGTTGTGTTGTTTTGTCTTGTCTTGCTTTGTCTTGTCTTGCTTTGTCTTGTCATGTCTTATCTTGTCTTGTCATGTCTTGTCTTGTCTTGTCTTGTCTTGTCTTGTCTTGTCTTGTCTTGTCTTGTCTTATCTTGTCTTGTCTTGTCTTGTCTTGTCTTGTCTTGTCTTGTCATGTCTTGTCTTGTCTTGTCTTGTATTGTCTTGTCTTGTCTTGTTTTGTCTTGTCTTGTCTTGTCTTGTCTTGTCTTGTCTTGTCTTGTCTTGTCTTGTCTTGTCTTGTCTTGTCTTGTCTTGTCTTGTCTTGTCTTGTCTTGTCTTGTCTTGTCTTGTCTTGTCTTGTCTTGTCTTGTCTTGTCTTGTCTTGTATTGTCTTGTCATGTCATGACATGTCATATCGTGTGTTGTGTTGTTTTGTCTTGTCTTATTTTGTCTTGTCATGTCTTATCTTGTCTTGTCTTGTCTTGTCTTGTCTTGTCTTGTTTTGTCTTGTCTTGTCTTGTCTTGTCTTGTCTTGTCTTGTCTTGTCTTGTCTTGTCTTCTCTTGTCATGTCGTGTGTTGTGTTGTTTTGTCTTGTCTTGTGTTGTTTTGTCGTGTCATGTCTTGTCTTGTCTTGTCCTGTCCTGTCGTGTGTTGTGTTGTTTTGTCTTGTCTTGTCATGTCATGTCATGTCATGTCGTGTCTTGTGTTGCTTTGTCTTGTCTTTTCTTCTCCTTGTCTTGTGTTGTTTTGTCCTGTCCTGACGTGTGTTTTGTTGTTTTGTCTTGTCATGTCTTGTCTTGTCTTGTGATGTCATGTCATGTCGTGTGTTGTGTTGTTTTGTCTTCTCTTGTCATGTCGTGTGTTGTGTTGTTTTGTCTTGTCTTGCTGTGTATTGTCATGTCTTATATTGTCTTGTCTTGTCTTGTCATGTCATGTCATGTCGTGTGTTGTGTTGTTTTGTCTTGTCTTGTTTTGTCTTCTCATGTAATGTCTTGTCTTGTCTTGTTCTGTCTTGTCATGTCTTGTCTTGTCTTGTCTTGTCTTGTCTTGTCTTGTCTTGTCTTGTCTTGTCTTGTCTTGTCTTGTCTTGTCTTGTCTTGTCTTGTCTTGTCTTGTCTTGTCTTGTCTTGTCTTGTCTTGTCTTGTCTTGTCATGTCTTGTCTTGTCTTGTTTTGTCTTGTCTTGTATTGTCTTGTCTTGTCTTGTCTTGTCCTGTCTTGTCTTGTCTTGTCTTGTCTTGTCCTGTCCTGTCTTGTCTTGTCTTGTCTTGTCATGTCTTGTCTTGTCATGTCATGTCTTGTCTTGTCTTGTCTTGTCTTGTCTTGTCATGTTTTGTCTTGTCCTGTCTTGTCTTGTCTTGTCATGTCTTGTCATGTCTTGTCTTGTCCTGTCCTGTCCTGTCTTGTCTTGTCATGTCTTGTCTTGTCTTGTCTTGTCTTGTCTTGTCTTGTCTTGTCTTGTCTTGTCTTGTCTTGTCTTGTCTTGTCTTGTCTTGTCATGTTTTGTCTTGTCCTGTCTTGTCTTGTCTTGTCATGTCTTGTCATGTCTTGTCTTGTCCTGTCTTGTCTTGTATTGTCTTGTCATGTCATGACATGTCATATCGTGTGTTGTGTTGTTTTGTCTTGTCTTATTTTGTCTTGTCATGTCTTATCTTGTCTTGTCTTGTCTTGTCTTGTCTTGTCTTGTCTTGTCTTGTCTTCTCTTGTCATGTCGTGTGTTGTGTTGTTTTGTCTTGTCTTGTGTTGTTTTGTCGTGTCATGTCTTGTCTTGTCTTGTCCTGTCCTGTCGTGTGTTGTGTTGTTTTGTCTTGTCTTGTCTTGTCTTGTTTTATGTTGTCTTGTTTTGTCATGTAATGTCATGTCGTGTGTTGTGTTGTTTTGTCTTGTCTTGTCTTGTCCTGTCCTGACGTGTGTTGTCTTGTCTTGTCTTGTCTTGTCATGTCTTGTCTTGTCTTGTCCTGTCCTGTCTTGTCTTGTCTTGTCATGTCTTGTCTTGTCTTGTCTTGTCTTGTCTTGTCTAGTCTTGTCTTGTCTTGTCTTGTCTTGTCTTGTCTTGTCTTGTCTTGTCTTGTCTTGTCTTGTCTTGTCTTGTAATGTCATGTCATGTCATATCGTGTGTCCTGACGTGTGTTGTCTTGTCTTGTCTTGTCTTGTCATGTCTTGTCTTGTCTTGTCCTGTCCTGTCTTGTCTTGTCTTATCTTGTCTTGTCTTGTCTTGTCTTGTCTTGTCTTGTCTTGTCTTGTCTTGTCTTGTCTTGTCTTGTCTTGTCTTGTCTTGTCTTGTCTTGTCTGGTCTTGTCTTGTCTTGTCTTGTCTTGTCCTGTCCTGTCGTGTGTTGTGTTGTTTTGTCTTGTCTTGTCTTGTCTTGTCTTGTCTTGTCATGTCGTGTGTTGTGTTGTTTTGTCTTGTCTTGTGTTGTTTTGTCGTGTCATGTCTTGTCTTGTCTTGTCTTGTCCTGTCCTGTCGTGTGTTGTGTTGTTTTGTCTTGTCTTGTCATGTCATGTCATGTCGTGTCTTGTCTTGTCTTGTCTTGTCTTGTCTTGTCTTGTCTTGTCTTGTCTTGTCTTGTCTTGTCTTGTCTTGTCTTGTCCTGTCTTGTCTTGTCTTGTCTTGTCTTGTCTTACTTTGTCTTGTCATGTCTTATCTTGTCTTGTCTTGTCTTGTCTTGTCTTGTCTTGTCCTGTCCTGTCGTGTGTTGTTTCCTGTCCTGACGTGTGTTGTCTTGTCTTGTCTTGTCTTGTCATGTCTTGTCTTGTCTTATCCTGTCCTGTCTTGTCTTGTCTTGTCATGTCTTGTCTTGTCATGTCTTGTCTTGTCTTGTCTTGTCTTGTCTTGTCTTGTCTTGTCTTGTCTTGTCTTGTCTTGTCTTGTCTTGTCTTGTCTTGTCTTGTCTTGTCTTGTCTTGTCTTGTCTTGTCTTGTCTTGTCTTGTCTTGTCTTGTCTTGTCTTGTCTTGTCTTGTCTTGTCTTGTCTTGTCTTGTCTTGTCTTGTCTTGTCTTGTCTTGTCTTGTCTTGTCATGTCTTATCTTGTCTTGTCATGTCTTGTCATGTCGTGTGTTGTGTTGTTTTGTCTTGTCTTGCTGTGTATTGTCATGTCTTATATTGTCTTGTTTTGTCATGTCATGTCGTGTGTTGTGTTGTTTTGTCTTGTCTTGTTTTGTCTTGTCTTGTTTTGTCTTGTCCTGTCATGTCGTGTGTTGTGTTGTTTTGTCTTGTCTTGTGTTGTTTTGTCGTGTCATGTCTTGTCTTGTTTTGTCTTGTTTTGTCTTGTCTTGTCCTGTCCTGTCGTGTGTTGTGTTGTTTTGTCTTGTCTTGTCATGTCATGTCATGTCGTGTCTTGTGTTGCTTTGTCCTGTCTTTTCTTCTCCTTGTCTTGTGTTGTTTTGTCCTGTCCTGACGTGTGTTTTGTTGTTTTGTCTTGTCATGTCTTGTCTTGTCTTGTGATGTCATGTCATGTCGTGTGTTGTGTTGTTTTGTCTTGTCTTGTCATGTCTTATATTGTCTTGTCTTGTCTTGTCATGTCATGTCATGTCGTGTGTTGTGTTGTTTTGTCTTGTCTTGTCTTGTCTTGTTTTGTCTTGTCATGTCTTGTCTTGTCTTGTCTTGTCTTGTTTTGTCTTGCCCTGTCCTGTTGTGTGTTGTGTTGTTTTGTCTTGTCTTGCCTTGTCCTGTCCTGACGTGTGTTGTCTTGTCTTGTCTTGTCTTGTCATGTCTTGTCTTGTCTTGTCCTGTCCTGTCGTGTGTTGTTTTGTATTGTCTTGTCTTGTCATATCGTGTGTTGTGTTGTTTTGCCTTGTCTTGTCTTGTCTTGTCTTGTCTTGTCATGTCTTGTCTTGTCTTGTCTTGTCTTGTCTTGTCATGTCTTGTCTTGTCTTGTCTTGTATTGTCTTGTCTTGTCTTGTCTTGTCATGTTTTGTCTTGTCCTGTCCTGTCTTGTCTTGTCTTGTCATGTCTTGTCTTGTCTTGTCCTGTCCTGTCTTGTCTTGTCTTGTCTTGTCTTGTCTTGTCTTGTCTTGTCTTGTCTTGTCTTGTCTTGTCTTGTCTTGTCTTGTCTTGTCTTGTCTTGTCTTGTCTTGTCTTGTCTTGTCTTGTCTTGTCTTGTCTTGTCTTGTCTTGTCTTGTCTTGTCTTGTCTTGTCTTGTCTTGTCTTGTCTTGTCTTGTCTTGTCTTGTCTTGTCTTGTCTTGTCTTGTCTTGTCTTGTCTTGTCTTGTCTTGTCTTGTCTTGTCTTGTCTTGTCTTGTCTTGTCTTGTCTTGTCTTGTCTTGTCTTGTCTTGTCTTGTCTTGTCTTGTCTTGTCTTGTCTTGTCTTGTCATGTCTTGTCTTGTCTTGTCTTGTCTTGTTTTGTCTTGTCTTGTCTTGTCTTGTCTTGTCTTGTCTTGTCTTGTCTTGTCTTGTCTTGTCTTGTCTTGTCTTGTCTTGTCTTGTCTTGTCTTGTCTTGTCTTGTCTTGTCTTGTCTTGTCTTGTCATGTCATGTCATGTCATATCGTGTGTTGTGTTGTTTTGTCTTGTCTTGCTTTGTCTTGTCATGTCTTATCTTGTCTTGTCATGTCTTGTCTTGTCTTGTCTTGTCTTGTCTTGTCTTGTCTTGTCTTGTCTTGTCTTGTCTTGTCTTGTCTTGTCTTGTCTTGTCTTGTCTTGTCTTGTCTTGTCTTGTCTTGTCTTGTCTTGTCTTGTCTTGTCTTGTCTTGTCTTGTCTTGTCTTGTCTTGTCTTGTCTTGTCTTGTCTTGTCTTGTCTTGTCTTGTCTTGTCTTGTCTTGTCTTGTCTTGTCTTGTCTTGTCTTGTCTTGTCTTGTCTTGTCTTGTCTTGTCTTGTCTTGTCTTGTCTTGTCTTGTCTTGTCTTTTCTTGTCTTTTCTTGTCTTGTCATGTCATGTCATGTCATATCGTGTGTTGTCTTGTCTTGTCTTGTCTTGTCTTGTCTTGTCATGTCATGTCATGTCATATCGTGTGTTGTGTTGTTTTGTCTTGTCTTGCTTTGTCTTGTCATGTCTTATCTTGTCTTGTCATGTCTTGTCTTGTCTTGTCTTGTCTTGTCTTGTCTTGTCTTGTCTTGTCTTGTCTTGTCTTGTCTTGTCTTGTCTTGTCTTGTCTTGTCTTGTCTTGTCTTGTCTTGTCTTGTCTTGTCTTGTCTTGTCTTGTCTTGTCTTGTCTTGTCTTGTCTTGTCTTGTCTTGTCTTGTCTTGTCTTGTCTTGTCTTGTCTTGTCTTGTCTTGTCTTGTCTTGTCTTGTCTTGTCTTGTCTTGTCTTGTCTTGTCTTGTCTTGTCTTGTCTTGTCTTGTCTTGTCTTGTCTTGTCTTGTCTTGTCTTGTCTTGTCTTGTCTTGTCTTGTCTTGTCTTGTCTTGTCTTGTCTTGTCTTGTCTTGTCTTGTCTTGTCTTGTCTTGTCTTGTCTTGTCTTGTCTTGTCTTGTCTTGTCTTGTCTTGTCTTGTCTTGTCTTGTCTTGTCTTGTCTTGTCTTGTCTTGTCTTGTCTTGTCTTGTCTTGTCTTGTCTTGTCTTGTCTTGTCTTGTGTTGTTTTGTCGTGTCATGTCTTGTCTTGTCTTGTCTTGTCTTGTCTCGTCTTGTCTTGTCTTGTCTTGTCTTGTCCTGTCCTGTCTTGTCTTGTCTTGTCTTGTCTTGTCATGTCTTGTCTTGTCTTGTCTTGTCTTGTCTTGTCTTGCTTTTCTTGTCTTGTCTTGTCTTGTCTTGTCTTGTCTTTTCCTGTCTTGTCTTGTCTTGTCTTGTCTTGTCTTGTCTTGTCTTGTCTTGTCTTGTCTTGTCTTGTCTTGTCTTGTCTTGTCTTGTCTTGTCTTGTGTTGTTTTGTCGTGTCATGTCTTGTCTTGTCTTGTCTTGTCCTGTCCTGTCGTGTGTTGTGTTGCTTTGTTTTGTCTTGTCTTGTCCTGTCCTGACGTGTGTTGTCTTGTCTTGTCTTGTCTTGTCTTGTCTTGTCTTGTCTTGTCTTGTCTTGTCTTGTCTTGTCTTGTCTTGTCTTGTCTTGTCTTGTCTTGTCTTGTCTTGTCTTGTCTTGTCTTGTTTTGTCTTGTCTTGTCTTGTTTTGTCTTGTCCTGTCTTGTCTTGTCTTGTGATGTCATGTCATGTCGTGTGTTGTGTTGTTTTGTCTTGTCATGTCTTGTCTTGTCTTGTCTTGTCTTGTCTTGTCTTGTGTTGTTTTGTCGTGTCATGTCTTGTCTTGTCTTGCCTTGTCTTGTCCTGTCCTGTCGTGTGTTGTGTTGTTTTGTCTTGTCTTGTCATGTCATGTCATGTCGTGTCTTGTGTTGCTTTGCTTTGTCTTGTCTTGTCTTGTCATGTCGTGTGTTGTGTTGTTTTGTCTTGTCTTGTTGTGTATTGTCATGTCTTATATTGTCTTGTCTTGTCTTGTCTTGTCATGTCATGTCATGTCGTGTGTTGTGTTGTTTTGTCCTTGTCTTGTCTTGTCTTGTCATGTCATGTCTTGTCTTGTCTTGTTTTGTCTTGTCTTGTATTGTCTTGTTTTCTCAAGTAATGTCATGTCGTGTGTTGTGTTGTTTTGCCTTGTCTTGTGTTGTTTTGTCGTGTCATGTCTTGTCTTGTCTTGTCTTGTCCTGTCCTGTCGTGTGTTGTGTTGTTTTGTCTTGTCTTGTCATGTCATGTCATGTCGTGTCTTGTGTTGCTTTGTCTTGTCTTGTCTTGTCTTGTCATGTCGTGTGTTGTGTTGTTTTGTCTTGTTGTGTATTGTCATGTCTTATATTGTCTTGTCTTGTCTTGTCTTGTCTTGTCTTGTCTTGTCTTGTCTTGTCTTGTCATGTCATGTCATGTCGTGTGTTGTGTTGTTTTGTCTTGTCTTGTCTTGTCTTGTCTTGTCTTGTCTTGTTTTGTCTTGTCTTGTTTTATGTTGTCTTGTCTTGTCTTGTCTTGTCTTGTCTTGTCTTGTCTTGTCTTGTCTCGTCTTGTCTTGTCTTGTCTTGTCTTGTCTTGTCTTGTCTTGTCTTGTCTTGTCTTGTCTTGTCTTACTTTGTCTTGTCATGTCTTATCTTGTCTTGTCTTGTCCTGTCCTGTCGTGTGTTGTTTTGTATTGTCTTGTCTTGTGTTGTTTTGTCGTGTCATGTCTTGTCTTGTCTTGTCTTGTCCTGTCCTGTCGTGTGTTGTGTTGTTTTGTCTTGTCTTGTCTTGTCTTGTCTTGTCATGTCATGTCATGTCGTGTCTTGTGTTGTTTTGTCTTGTCTTGTTTTGTCTTGTCATGTCTTGTCTTGTCTTGTCTTGTCTTGTCTTGTCTTGTCTTGTCTTGTCTTGTCTTGTCTTGTCTTGTCTTGTCTTGTCTTGTCTTGTCTTGTCTTGTCTTGTCTTGTCTTGTCTTGTCTTGTCCTGTCCTGACGTGTGTTGTCTTGTCTTGTCTTGTCTTGTCTTGTCTTGTCCTGTCCTGTCTTGTCTTGTCTTGTCATATCTTGTCTTGTCTTGTCTTGTCTTGTCTTGTCTTGTCTCGTCTTGTCTTGTCTTGTCTTGTCTTGTCCTGTCCTGTCTTGTCTTGTCTTGTCATGTCTTGTCTTGTCTTGTCTTGTCTTGTCTTGTCTTGTCTTGTCTTGTCTTGTCTTGTCTTGTCTTGTCTTGTCTTGTCTTGTCTTGTCTTGTCCTGTCTTGTCTTGTCTTGTCTTGTCTTGTCTTACTTTGTCTTGTCATGTCTTATCTTGTCTTGTCTTGTCTTGTCTTGTCATGTCATGTCATGTCGTGTCTTGTGTTGCTTTGTCTTGTCTTGTCTTGTCTTGTCATGTCGTGTGTTGTGTTGTTTTGTCTTGTCTTGTTGTGTATTGTCATGTCTTATATTGTCTTGTCTTGTCTTGTCATGTCGTGTGTTGTGTTGTTTTGTCTTGTCTTGTGTTGTTTTGTCGTGTCATGTCTTGTCTTGTCTTGTCTTGTCCTGTCCTGTCGTGTGTTGTGTTGTTTTGTCTTGTCTTGTCATGTCATGTCATGTCGTGTCTTGTCTTGTCTTGTCTTGTCTTGTCTTGTCTTGTCTTGTCTTGTCTTGTCTTGTCTTGTCTTGTCTTGTCTTGTCTTGTCCTGTCTTGTCTTGTCTTGTCTTGTCTTGTCTTACTTTGTCTTGTCATGTCTTATCTTGTCTTGTCTTGTCTTGTCTTGTCTTGTCTTGTCTTGTCTTGTCCTGTCCTGTCGTGTGTTGTTTCCTGTCCTGACGTGTGTTGTCTTGTCTTGTCTTGTCTTGTCATGTCTTGTCTTGTCTTGTCTTGTCCTGTCCTGTCTTGTCTTGTCTTGTCATGTCTTGTCTTGTCATGTCTTGTCTTGTCTTGTCTTGTCTTGTCTTGTCTTGTCTTGTCTTGTCTTGTCTTGTCTTGTCTTGTCTTGTCTTGTCTTGTCTTGTCTTGTCTTGTCTTGTCTTGTCTTGTCTTGTCTTGTCTTGTCTTGTCTTGTCTTGTCTTGTCTTGTCTTGTCTTGTCTTGTCTTGTCTTGTCTTGTCTTGTCTTGTCATGTCTTATCTTGTCTTGTCATGTCTTGTCATGTCGTGTGTTGTGTTGTTTTGTCTTGTCTTGCTGTGTATTGTCATGTCTTATATTGTCTTGTTTTGTCTTGTCTTGTCATGTCATGTCATGTCGTGTCTTGTGTTGCTTTGTCTTGTCTTGTCTTGTCTTGTCATGTCGTGTGTTGTGTTGTTTTGTCTTGTCTTGTTGTGTATTGTCATGTCTTATATTGTCTTGTCTTGTCATGTCATGTCGTGTGTTGTGTTGTTTTGTCTTGTCTTGTTTTGTCTTGTCTTGTTTTGTCTTGTCCTGTCATGTCGTGTGTTGTGTTGTTTTGTCTTGTCTTGTGTTGTTTTGTCGTGTCATGTCTTGTCTTGTTTTGTCTTGTTTTGTCTTGTCTTGTCCTGTCCTGTCGTGTGTTGTGTTGTTTTGTCTTGTCTTGTCATGTCATGTCATGTCGTGTCTTGTGTTGCTTTGTCCTGTCTTTTCTTCTCCTTGTCTTGTGTTGTTTTGTCCTGTCCTGACGTGTGTTTTGTTGTTTTGTCTTGTCATGTCGTGTGTTGTGTTGTTTTGTCTTGTCTTGTCATGTCGTGTGTTGTGTTGTTTTGTCTTGTCTTGCTGTGTATTGTCATGTCTTATATTGTCTTGTCTTGTCTTGTCATGTCTCGTCTTGTCTTGTCTTGTCTTGTTTTGTCTTGCCCTGTCCTGTTGTGTGTTGTGTTGTTTTGTCTTGTCTTGTCTTGTCCTGTCCTGACGTGTGTTGTCTTGTCTTGTCTTGTCTTGTCATGTCTTGTCTTGTCTTGTCCTGTCCTGTCTTGTCTTGTCTTGTCATGTTTTGTCTTGTCCTGTCCTGTCTTGTCTTGTCTTGTCATGTCTTGTCTTGTCTTGTCCTGTCCTGTCTTGTCTTGTCTTGTCTTGTCATGTCTTGTCTTGTCTTGTCCTGTCCTGTCTTGTCTTGTCTTGTCTTGTCTTGTCTTGTCTTGTCTTGTCTTGTCTTGTCTTGTCTTGTCATGTCTTGTCTTGTCTTGTCTTGTCTTGTCTTGTCTTGTCTTGTCTTGTGTTGTCTTGTCTTGTCTTGTCTTGTCTTGCCTTGTCTTGTCTTGTCTTGTCTTGTCTTGTCTTGTCTTGTCTTGTCTTGTCTTGTCTCGTCTTGTCTTGTCTTGTCTTGTTTTGTCTTGTCTTGTCTTGTCTTGTCTTGTCATGTCATGTCATGTCGTGTCTTGTGTTGCTTTGTCTTGTCTTGTCTTGTCTTGTCATGTCGTGTGTTGTGTTGTTTTGTCTTGTCTTGTTGTGTATTGTCATGTCTTATATTGTCTTGTCTTGTCATGTCATGTCGTGTGTTGTGTTGTTTTGTCTTGTCTTGTTTTGTCTTGTCTTGTTTTGTCTTGTCCTGTCATGTCGTGTGTTGTGTTGTTTTGTCTTGTCTTGTGTTGTTTTGTCGTGTCATGTCTTGTCTTGTTTTGTCTTGTTTTGTCTTGTCTTGTCCTGTCCTGTCGTGTGTTGTGTTGTTTTGTCTTGTCTTGTCATGTCATGTCATGTCGTGTCTTGTGTTGCTTTGTCCTGTCTTTTCTTCTCCTTGTCTTGTGTTGTTTTGTCCTGTCCTGACGTGTGTTTTGTTGTTTTGTCTTGTCATGTCTTGTCTTGTCTTGTGATGTCATGTCATGTCGTGTGTTGTGTTGTTTTGTCTTGTTTTGTCTTGTCATGTCTTGTCTTGTCTTGTCTTGTCTTGTTTTGTCTTGCCCTGTCCTGTTGTGTGTTGTGTTGTTTTGTCTTGTCTTGTCTTGTCCTGTCCTGACGTGTGTTGTCTTGTCTTGTCTTGTCTTGTCATGTCTTGTCTTGTCTTGTCCTGTCCTGTCTTGTCTTGTCTTGTCATGTTTTGTCTTGTCCTGTCCTGTCTTGTCTTGTCTTGTCATGTCTTGTCTTGTCTTGTCCTGTCCTGTCTTGTCTTGTCTTGTCTTGTCTTGTCTTGTCTTGTCTTGTCTTGTCTTGTCTTGTCTTGTCTTGTCTTGTCTTGTCTTGTCTTGTCTTGTCTTGTCTTGTCTTGTCTTGTCTTGTCTTGTGTTGTTTTGTCGTGTCATGTCTTGTCTTGTCTTGTCTTGTCTTGTCCTGTCCTGTCGTGTGTTGTGTTGCTTTGTTTTGTCTTGTCTTGTCCTGTCCTGACGTGTGTTGTGTTGTTTTGTCTTGTCTTGTCTTGTTTTGTCTTGTCCTGTCTTGTCTTGTCTTGTGATGTCATGTCATGTCGTGTGTTGTGTTGTTTTGTCTTGTCATGTCTTGTCTTGTCTTGTCTTGTCTTGTCTTGTCTTGTCTTGTCTTGTCATGTCTTGTCTTGTCTTGTGTTGTTTTGTCGTGTCATGTCTTGTCTTGTCTTGCCTTGTCTTGTCCTGTCCTGTCGTGTGTTGTGTTGTTTTGTCTTGTCTTGTCATGTCATGTCATGTCGTGTCTTGTGTTGCTTTGCTTTGTCTTGTCTTGTCTTGTCATGTCGTGTGTTGTGTTGTTTTGTCTTGTCTTGTTGTGTATTGTCATGTCTTATATTGTCTTGTCTTGTCTTGTCTTGTCATGTCATGTCATGTCGTATGTTGTGTTGTTTTGTCTTGTCTTGTCTTGTCTTGTCTTGTCTTGTCTTGTCTTGTCTTGTCTTGTCTTGTCTTGTCTTGTCATGTCATGTCTTGTCTTGTCTTGTTTTGTCTTGTCTTGTATTGTCTTGTTTTCTCAAGTAATGTCATGTCGTGTGTTGTGTTGTTTTGCCTTGTCTTGTGTTGTTTTGTCGTGTCATGTCTTGTCTTGTCTTGTCTTGTCCTGTCCTGTCGTGTGTTGTGTTGTTTTGTCTTGTCTTGTCATGTCATGTCATGTCGTGTCTTGTGTTGCTTTGTCTTGTCTTGTCTTGTCTTGTCATGTCGTGTGTTGTGTTGTTTTGTCTTGTTGTGTATTGTCATGTCTTATATTGTCTTGTCTTGTCTTGTCTTGTCATGTCATGTCATGTCGTATGTTGTGTTGTTTTGTCTTGTCTTGTCTTGTCTTGTCTTGTCTTGTCTTGTCTTGTCTTGTCTTGTCTTGTGTTGTTTTGTCGTGTCATGTCTTGTCTTGTCTTGTCTTGTCCTGTCCTGTCGTGTGTTGTGTTGTTTTGTCTTGTCTTGTCTTGTCTTGTCATGTCCTGTCCTGTCGTGTGTTGTGTTGTTTTGTCTTATCTTGTCTTGTCTTGTCATGTCGTGTGTTGTGTTGTCTTGTCTTGTCTTGTCTTGTCTTGTCTTGTCATGTCATGTCTTGTCTTGTCTTGTTTTGTCTTGTCTTGTATTGTCTTGTTTTCTCAAGTAATGTCATGTCGTGTGTTGTGTTGTTTTGCCTTGTCTTGTGTTGTTTTGTCGTGTCATGTCTTGTCTTGTCTTGTCTTGTCCTGTCCTGTCGTGTGTTGTGTTGTTTTGTCTTGTCTTGTCATGTCATGTCATGTCGTGTCTTGTGTTGCTTTGTCTTGTCTTGTCTTGTCTTGTCATGTCGTGTGTTGTGTTGTTTTGTCTTGTTGTGTATTGTCATGTCTTATATTGTCTTGTCTTGTCTTGTCTTGTCATGTCATGTCATGTCGTATGTTGTGTTGTTTTGTCTTGTCTTGTCTTGTCTTGTCTTGTCTTGTCTTGTCTTGTCTTGTCTTGTCTTGTGTTGTTTTGTCGTGTCATGTCTTGTCTTGTCTTGTCTTGTCCTGTCCTGTCGTGTGTTGTGTTGTTTTGTCTTATCTTGTCTTGTCTTGTCTTGCCCTGTCCTGTCGTGTGTTGTTTTGTATCGTCTTGTCTTGTGTTGTTTTGTCGTGTCATGTCTTGTCTTGTCTTGTCTTGTCCTGTCCTGTCGTGTGTTGTGTTGTTTTGTCTTGTCTTGTCTTGTCTTGTCATGTCATGTCATGTCGTGTCTTGTGTTGCTTTGTCTTGTCTTGTCTTGTCTTGTCCTGTCCTGACGTGTGTTGTGTTGTTTTGTCTTGTCTTGTCTTGTCTTGTCATGTCGTGTGTTGTGTTGTTTTGTCTTGTCTTGTCTTGTCTTGTCTTGTCATGTCGTGTGTTGTGTTGTTTTGTCTTGTCTTGTGTTGTTTTGTCGTGTCATGTCTTGTCTTGTCTTTTCCTGTCCTGTCGTGTGTTGTGTTGTTTTGTCTTGTCTTGTCATGTCATGTCATGTCGTGACTTGTGTTGCTTTGTCTTGTCTTATCTTGTCTTGTCATGTCTTGTCTTGTCTTGTCTTGTCTTGTCTTGTCTTGTCTTGTCTTGTCTTGTCTTGTCTTGTCTTGTCTTGTCTTGTCTTGTCTTGTCTCGTCTTGTCTTGTCTTGTCTTGTCTTGTCTTGTCTTGTCTTGTCTTGTCTTGTCTTGTCTTGTCTTGTCTTGTCTTGTCTTGTCTTGTCTTGTCTTGTCTTGTCTTGTCTTGCCTTGTCTTGTCTTGTCTTGTCTTGTCTTGTCTTGTCTTGTCTTGTCGTGTCATGTCTTGTCTTGTCTTGTCTTGTCTTGTCCTGTCCTGTCGTGTGTTGTGTTGTTTTGTCTTGTCTTGTCTTGTCTTGTCTTGTCTTGTCTTGTCTTGTCTTGTCTTGTCTTGTCTTGTCTTGTCTTGTCTTGTCTTGTCTTGTCTTGTCTTGTCTTGTCTTGTCTTGTCTTGTCTTGTCTTGTCTTGTCTTGCCTTGCCTTGTCTTGTCTTGTCTTGTCTTGTCTTGTCTTGTCTTGTCTTGTCTTGTCTTGTCTTGTCTTGTCTTGTCTTGTCTTGTCTTGTCATGTCTTGTCTTGTCTTGTCTTGTTTTGTCTTGTCTTGTATTGTCTTGTTTTCTCATGTAATGTAATATCGTGTGTTGTGTTGTTTTGTCTTGTCTTGTGTTGTTTTGTCGTGTCATGTCTTGTCTTGTCTTGTCTTGTCTTGTCCTGTCCTGTCGTGTGTTGTGTTGTTTTGTCTTGTCTTGTTTTGTCTTGTCCTGTCTTGTCTTGTCTTGTGATGTCATGTCATGTCGTGTGTTGTGTTGTTTTGTCTTGTCTTATCTTGTCTTGTCATGTCATGTCATGTCGTGTCTTGTGTTGTTTTGTCTTGTCTTGTTTTGTTTTGTCTTGTCATGTCTTGTCTTGTCATGTCTTGTCTTGTCTTGTCTTGTCTTGTCTTGTCATGTCGTGTGTTGTGTTGTTTTGTCTTGTCTTGTCTTGTCTTGTATTGTCTTGTCTTGTCTTGTCTTGTCTTGTCTTGTCTTGTCTTGTCTTGTCTTGTCTTGTCTTGTCTTGTCTTGTCTTGTCTTGTCTTGTCTTGTCTTGTCTTGTCTTGTCTTGTCTTGTCTTGTCTTGTCTTGTCTTGTCCTGTCCTGTCTTGTCTTGTCTTGTCATGTCTTGTCTTGTCTTGTCATGTCATATCGTGTGTTGTGTTGTTTTGTCTTGTCTTGTCTTGTCTTGTCATGTCTTGTCATGTCTTGTCTTGTTTTGTCTTGTCTTGTATTGTCTTGTTTTCTCATGTAATGTCATATCGTGTGTTGTGTTGTTTTGTCTTGTCTTGTGTTGTTTTGTCGTGTCATGTCTTGTCTTGTCTTGTCTTGTCTTGTCCTGTCCTGTCGTGTGTTGTGTTGTTTTGTTTTGTCTTGTCTTGTCCTGTCCTGACGTGTGTTGTGTTGTTTTGTCTTGTCTTGTGTTGTTTTGTCCTGTCCTGACGTGTGTTGTGTTGTTTTGTCTTGTCTTGTTTTGTCTTGTCCTGTCTTGTCTTGTCTTGTGATGTCATGTCATGTCGTGTGTTGTGTTGTTTTGTCTTGTCTTATCTTGTCATGTCTTGTCTTGTCTTGTCTTGTCTTGTCTTGTCTTGTGTTGTCTTGTCTTGTCTTGTCTTGTCATGTCTTGTCTTGTCTTGTCTTGTTTTGTCTTGTCTTGTATTGTCTTGTCTTGTCTTGTCTTGTCTTGTCTTGTCTTGTCATGTCATGTCATGTCATATCGGGTGTTGTGTTGTTTTGTCTTGTCATGTCTTATCTTGTCTTGTCTTGTCTTGTCTTGTCTTGCTTTGTCTTGTCATGTCTTATCTTGTCTTGTCTTGTCTTGTCTTGTCCTGTCCTGTCATGTCTTGTCTTGTCTTGTCTTGTTTTGTCTTGTCTTGTATTGTCTTGTCTTGTCTTGTCTTGTCTTGTCTTGTCTTGTCTTGTCTTGTCTTGTCTGGTCTTGTCTTGTCATGTCTTATCTTGTCTTGTCTTGTCTTGTCTTGTCTTGTCCTGTCCTGTCGTGTGTTGTTTTGTATTGTCTTGTCTTGTGTTGTTTTGTCGTGTCATGTCTTGTCTTGTCTTGTGTTGTTTTGTCTTGTCTTGTTTTGTCTTGTCATGTCTTGTCTTGTCATGTCTTGTCTTGTCTTGTCTTGTCTTGTCTTGTCTTGTCATGTCGTGTGTTGTGTTGTTTGTCTTGTCTTGTCTTGTCTTGTCTTGTCTTGTCTTGTCTTGTCTTGTCATGTCGTGTGTTGTGTTGTTTTGTCTTGCCTTGTGTTGTTTTGTCGTGTCATGTCTTGTCTTGTCTTGTCCTGTCCTGTCGTGTGTTGTGTTGTTTTGTCTTGTCTTGTCATGTCATGTCATGTCGTGTCTTGTGTTGCTTTGTCTTGTCTTATCTTGTCTTGTCATGTCTTGTCTTGTCTTGTCTTGTCTTGTCTTGTCTTGTGTTGTCTTGTCTTGTCTTGTCTTGTCATGTCTTGTCTTGTCTTGTCTTGTTTTGTCTTGTCTTGTATTGTCTTGTCTTGTCTTGTCTTGTCTGGTCTTGTCTTGTCTTGTCTTGTCTTGTCTTATCTTGTCATGTCATGTCATGTCATATCGGGTGTTGTGTTGTTTTGTCTTGTCATGTCTTATCTTGTCTTGTCTTGTCTTGTCTTGTCTTGCTTTGTCTTGTCATGTCTTATCTTGTCTTGTCTTGTCTTGTCTTGTCCTGTCCTGTCATGTCTTGTCTTGTCTTGTCTTGTTTTGTCTTGTCTTGTATTGTCTTGTCTTGTCTTGTCTTGTCTTGTCTTGTCTTGTCTTGTCTTGTCTGGTCTTGTCTTGTCATGTCTTATCTTGTCTTGTCTTGTCTTGTCTTGTCCTGTCCTGTCGTGTGTTGTTTTGTATTGTCTTGTCTTGTGTTGTTTTGTCGTGTCATGTCTTGTCTTGTCTTGTCTTGTCCTGTCCTGTCGTGTGTTGTGTTGTTTTGTCTTGTCTTGTCTTGTCTTGTCATGTCATGTCATGTCGTGTCTTGTATTGCTTTGTCTTGTCTTGTCTTGTCCTGTCCTGACGTGTGTTGTGTTGTTTTGTCTTGTCTTGTCTTGTCTTGTCATGTCGTGTGTTGTGTTGTTTTGTCTTGTCTTGTCTTGTCTTGTCATATCGTGTGTTGTGTTGTTTTGTCTTGTCTTGTGTTGTTTTGTCGTGTCATGTCTTGTCTTGTCTTGTCCTGTCCTGTCGTGTGTTGTGTTGTTTTGTCTTGTCTTGTCATGTCATGTCGTGTCGTGTCTTGTGTTGCTTTGTCTTGTCTTATCTTGTCTTGTCATGTCTTGTCTTGTCTTGTCTTGTCTTGTCTTGTCTTGTCTTGTCTTGTCTTGTCTTGTCTTGTCTTGTCTTGTCTTGTCTTGTCTTGTCTTGTCTTGTCTTGTCTTGTCTTGTCTTGTCTTGTCTTGTCTTGTCTTGTCTTGTCTTGTCTTGTCTTGTCTTGTCTTGTCTTGTCCTGTCCTGTCTTGTCTTGTCTTGTCATATCTTGTCTTGTCTTGTCTTGTCTTGTCTTGTCTTGTCTTGTCTTGTCTTGTCTTGTCTTGTCTTGTCTTGTCTTGTCTTACTTTGTCTTGTCATGTCTTATCTTGTCTTGTCTTGTCTTGTCTTGTCCTGTCCTGTCGTGTGTTGTTTTGTATTGTCTTGTCTTGTGTTGTTTTGTCGTGTCATGTCTTGTCTTGTCTTGTCTTGTCTTGTCTTGTCCTGTCGTGTGTTGTGTTGTTTTGTCTTGTCTTGTCTTGTCTTGTCATGTCATGTCATGTCGTGTCTTGTGTTGTTCTGTCTTGTCTTGTTTTGTCTTGTCATGTCTTGTCTTGTCTTGTCTTGTCTTGTCTTGTCTTGTCTTGTCTTGTCTTGTCTTGTCCTGTCCTGACGTGTGTTGTCTTGTCTTGTCTTGTCTTGTCCTGTCCTGTCTTGTCTTGTCTTGTCATGTCTTGTCTTGTCTTGTCTTGTCTTGTCTTGTCTTGTCCTGTCCTGCCGTGTGTTGTGTTGTTTTGTCTTGTCTTGCTTTGTCTTGTCATGTCTTATCTTGTCTTGTCATGTCTTATCTTGTCTTGTCTTGTCTTGTCTTGTCTTGTCTTGTCATGTCTTGTCTTGTCTTGTCTTGTCTTGTATTGTATTGTCTTGTCTTGTCTTGTATTGTCTTGTCTTGTCTTGTCTTGTCTTGTCTTGTCTTGTCTTGTCTTGTCTTGTCTTGTCTTGTCTTGTCTTGTCATGTCATGTCATGTCATATCGTGTGTTGTGTTGTTTTGTCTTGTCTTATTTTGTCTTGTCATGTCTTATCTTGTCTTGTCTTGTCTTGTCTTGTCTTGTCTTGTCTTGTCTTGTCTTGTCTTGTCTTGTCTTGTCTTGTCTTGTCTTGTCTTGTCTTGTCTTGTCTTGTCTTGTCTTGTCTTGTCTTGTCTTGTCTTGTCTTGTCTTGTCTTGTCTTGTCTTGTCTTGTCTTATCTTGTCTTGTCTTGTCTTGTCTTGTCTTGTCTTGTCTTGTCTTGTCTTGTCTTGTCTTGTCTTGTCTTGTCTTGTCTTGTCTTGTCTTGTCTTGTCTTGTCTTGTCTTGTCTTGTCTTGTCTTGTGTTGTCTTGTCTTGTCTTGCCTTATCTTGCCTTGTCTTGTCTTGTCTGGTCTTGTCTTGTCTTGTCATGTCTTGTCTTGTCTTGTTTTGTCTTGTCTTGTATTGTCTTGTTTTCTCATGTAATGTCATGTCGTGTGTTGTGTTGTTTTGTCTTGTCTTGTGTTGTTTTGTCGTGTCATGTCTTGTCTTGTCTTGTCTTGTCCTGTCCTGTCGTGTGTTGAGTTGTTTTGTCTTGTCTTGTCATGTCATGTCATGTCGTGTCTTGTGTTGCTTTGTCTTGTCTTGTCTTGTCTTGTCTTGTCATGTCGTGTGTTGTGTTGTTTTGTCTTGTCTTGTTGTGTATTGTCATGTCTTATATTGTCTTGTCTTGTCTTGTCTTGTCATGTCATGTCATGTCGTGTGTTGTGTTGTTTTGTCTTGTTTTGTCTTGTCTTGTCTTGTCTTGTCTTGTCTTGTCTTGTCTTGTCTTGTCTTGTCATGTCGTGTGTTGTGTTGTTTTGTCTTGTCTTGTGTTGTTTTGTCGTGTCATGTCTTGTCTTGTCTTGTCCTGTCATGTCCTGTCCTGTCGTGTGTTGTGTTGTTTTGTCGTGTCATGTCTTGTCTTGTCTTGCCCTGTCATGTCCTGTCCTGTCGTGTGTTGTGTTGTTTTGTCTTGTCTTGTCATGTCATGTCATGTCGTGTCTTGTGTTGCTTTGTCTTGTCTTATCTTGTCTTGTCATGTCTTGTCTTGTCTTGTCTTGTCATGTCGTGTGTTGTGTTGTTTTGTCTTGTCTTGTGTTGTTTTGTCGTGTCATGTCTTGTCTTGTCTTGTCCTGTCATGTCCTGTCCTGTCGTGTCTTGTGTTGTTTTGTCTTGTCTTGTCATGTCATGTCATGTCGTGTCTTGTGTTGCTTTGTCTTGTCTTATCTTGTCTTGTCATGTCTTGTCTTGTCTTGTCTTGTCTTGTCTTGTGTTGTCTTGTCTTGTCTTGTCTTGTCTTGTCTTGTCTTGTCTTGTCTTGTCTTGTCTTGTCTTGTCTTGTCTTGTCTTGTCTTGTCTTGTCTTGTCTTGTCTTGTCTTGTCTTGTCTTGTCTTGTCTTGTCTTGTCTTGTCTTGTCTTGTCTTGTCTTGTCTTGTCTTGTCTTGTCTTGTCTTGTCTTGTCTTGTCTTGTCTTGTCTTGTCTTGTCTTGTCTTGTTTTGTCTTGCCCTGTCCTGTTGTGTGTTGTGTTGTTTTGTCTTGTCTTGTCTTGTCTTGTCTTGTCTTGTCTTGTCTTGTCTTGTCTTGTCTTGTCTTGTCTTATCTTGTCTTGTCTTGTCATGTCTTGTCTTGTCTTGTCTTGTCTTGTCTTGTCTTGTCTTGTCTTGTCATATCTTGTCTTGTCTTGTTTTGTCTTGTCTTGTATTGTCTTGTCTTGTCTTGTCTTGTCCTGTCTTGTCTTGTCTTGTCTTGTCTTGTTCTGTCCTGTCTTGTCTTGTCTTGTCTTGTCATGTCTTGTCTTGTCTTGTCTTGTCTTGTCTTGTCATGTCATGTCATGCCATATCGTGTGTTGTGTTGTTTTGTCTTGTCATGTCTTATCTTGTCTTGTCTTGTCTTGTCTTGTCTTGTCTTGTCTCTTCTTGTCTTGTCTTGTCTTGCTTTGTCTTGTCATGTCTTATCTTGTCTTGTCTTGTCTTGTCTTGTCCTGTCCTGTCATGTCTTGTCTTGTCTTGTCTTGTTTTGTCTTGTCTTGTATTGTCTTGTCTTGTCTTGTCTTGTCTTGTCTTGTCTTGTCTTGTCTTGTCTGGTCTTGTCTTGTCATGTCTTATCTTGTCTTGTCTTGTCTTGTCTTGTCTTGTCCTGTCCTGTCGTGTGTTGTTTTGTATTGTCTTGTCTTGTGTTGTTTTGTCGTGTCATGTCTTGTCTTGTCTTGTCTTGTCCTGTCCTGTCGTGTGTTGTGTTGTTTTGTCTTGTCTTGTCTTGTCTTGTCATGTCATGTCATGTCGTGTCTTGTGTTGCTTTGTCTTGTCTTGTCTTGTCTTGTCCTGTCCTGACGTGTGTTGTGTTGTTTTGTCTTGTCTTGTCTTGTCTTGTCATGTCGTGTGTTGTGTTGTTTTGTCTTGTCTTGTCTTGTCTTGTCATATCGTGTGTTGTGTTGTTTTGTCTTGTCTTGTGTTGTTTTGTCGTGTCATGTCTTGTCTTGTCTTGTCCTGTCCTGTCGTGTGTTGTGTTGTTTTGTCTTGTCTTGTCATGTCATGTCGTGTCGTGTCTTGTGTTGCTTTGTCTTGTCTTATCTTGTCTTGTCATGTCTTGTCTTGTCTTGTCTTGTCTTGTCTTGTCTTGTCTTGTCTTGTCTTGTCTTGTCTTGTCTTGTCTTGTCTTGCCTTGTCTTGTCTTGTCTTGTCTTGTCTTGTCTTGTCTTGTCTTGTCTTGTCTTGTCTTGTCTTGTCTTGTCTTGTCTTGTCTTGTCTTGTCTTGTCTTGTCTTGTCTTGTCTTGTCTTGTCTTGTCTTGTCTTGTCTTGTCTTGTCTTGTCTTGTCTTGTCTTGTCTTGTCTTGTCTTGTCTTGTCTTGTCTTGTCTTGTCTTGTCTTGTCTTGTCTTGTCTTGTCTTGTCTTGTCTTGTCTTGTCTTGTCTTGTCTTGTCTTGTCTTGTCTTGTCTAGTCTTGTCTTGTCTTGTCTTGTCTTGTCTTGTCTTGTCTTGTCCTGTCCTGTCTTGTCTTGTCTTGTCATATCTTGTCTTGTCTTGTCTTGTCTTGTCTTGTCATGTCTTACTTTGTCTTGTCATGTCTTATCTTGTCTTGTCTTGTCTTGTCTTGTCCTGTCCTGTCGTGTGTTGTTTTGTATTGTCTTGTCTTGTGTTGTTTTGTCGTGTCATGTCTTGTCTTGTCTTGTCTTGTCTTGTCCTGTCGTGTGTTGTGTTGTTTTGTCTTGTCTTGTCTTGTCTTGTCTTGTCATGTCATGTCATGTCGTGTCTTGTGTTGTTCTGTCTTGTCTTGTTTTGTCTTGTCATGTCTTGTCTTGTCTTGTCTTGTCTTGTCTTGTCTTGTCTTGTCTTGTCTTGTCTTGTCCTGTCCTGTCCTGACGTGTGTTGTCTTGTCTTGTCTTGTCTCGTCTTGTCTTGTCTTGTCTTGTCTTGTCCTGTCCTGTCTTGTCTTGTCTTGTCATGTCTTGTCTTGTCTTGTCTTGTCTTGTCTTGTCTTGTCCTGTCCTGCCGTGTGTTGTGTTGTTTTGTCTTGTCTTGCTTTGTCTTGTCATGTCTTATCATGTCTTATCTTGTCTTGTCTTGTCTTGTCTTGTCTTGTCTTGTCTTGTCATGTCTTGTCTTGTCTTGTCTTGTATTGTATTCTCTTGTCTTGTCTTGTATTGTCTTGTCTTGTCTTGTCTTGTCTTGTCTTGTCTTGTCTTGTCTTGTCTTGTCTTGTCTTGTCTTGTCTTGTCTTGTCTTGTCTTGTCTTGTCTTGTCTTGTCTTGTCTTGTCTTGTCATGTCATGTCATGTCATATCGTGTGTTGTGTTGTTTTGTCTTGTCTTATTTTGTCTTGTCATGTCTTATCTTGTCTTGTCTTGTCTTGTCTTGTCTTGTCTTGTCTTGTTTTGTCTTGTCTTGTCTTGTCTTGTCTTGTCTTGTCTTGTCTTGTCTTGTCTTGTCTTGTCTTGTCTTGTCTTGTCTTGTCTTGTCTTGTCTTGTCTTGTCTTGTCTTGTCTTGTCTTGTCTTGTCTTGTCTTGTCTTGTCTTGTCTTGTCTTGTCTTGTCTTGTCTTGTCTTGTCTTGTCTTGTCCTGTCCTGTCGTGTGTTGTTTTGTATTGTCTTGTCTTGTGTTGTTTTGTCGTGTCATGTCTTGTCTTGTCTTGTCTTGTCTTGTCCTGTCGTGTGTTGTGTTGTTTTGTCTTGTCTTGTCTTGTCTTGTCTTGTCATGTCATGTCATGTCGTGTCTTGTGTTGTTCTGTCTTGTCTTGTTTTGTCTTGTCATGTCTTGTCTTGTCTTGTCTTGTCTTGTCTTGTCTTGTCTTGTCTTGTCTTGTCCTGTCCTGTCCTGACGTGTGTTGTCTTGTCTTGTCTTGTCTCGTCTTGTCTTGTCTTGTCTTGTCTTGTCCTGTCCTGTCTTGTCTTGTCTTGTCATGTCTTGTCTTGTCTTGTCTTGTCTTGTCTTGTCTTGTCCTGTCCTGCCGTGTGTTGTGTTGTTTTGTCTTGTCTTGCTTTGTCTTGTCATGTCTTATCATGTCTTATCTTGTCTTGTCTTGTCTTGTCTTGTCTTGTCTTGTCTTGTCATGTCTTGTCTTGTCTTGTCTTGTATTGTATTCTCTTGTCTTGTCTTGTATTGTCTTGTCTTGTCTTGTCTTGTCTTGTCTTGTCTTGTCTTGTCTTGTCTTGTCTTGTCTTGTCTTGTCTTGTCTTGTCTTGTCTAGTCTTGTCTTGTCTTGTCATGTCATGTCATGTCATATCGTGTGTTGTGTTGTTTTGTCTTGTCTTATTTTGTCTTGTCATGTCTTATCTTGTCTTGTCTTGTCTTGTCTTGTCTTGTCTTGTCTTGTTTTGTCTTGTCTTGTCTTGTCTTGTCTTGTCTTGTCTTGTCTTGTCTTGTCTTGTCTTGTCTTGTCTTGTCTTGTCTTGTCTTGTCTTGTGTTGTCTTGTCTTGTCTTGTCTTGTCATGTCTTGTCTTGTCTTGTCTTGTTTTGTCTTGTCTTGTATTGTCTTGTCTTGTCTTGTCTTGTCTGGTCTTGTCTTGTCTTGTCTTGTCTTGTCTTATCTTGTCATGTCATGTCATGTCATATCGGGTGTTGTGTTGTTTTGTCTTGTCATGTCTTATCTTGTCTTGTCTTGTCTTGTCTTGTCTTGCTTTGTCTTGTCATGTCTTATCTTGTCTTGTCTTGTCTTGTCTTGTCCTGTCCTGTCATGTCTTGTCTTGTCTTGTCTTGTTTTGTCTTGTCTTGTATTGTCTTGTCTTGTCTTGTCTTGTCTTGTCTTGTCTTGTCTTGTCTGGTCTTGTCTTGTCATGTCTTATCTTGTCTTGTCTTGTCTTGTCTTGTCTTGTCCTGTCCTGTCGTGTGTTGTTTTGTATTGTCTTGTCTTGTGTTGTTTTGTCGTGTCATGTCTTGTCTTGTCTTGTCTTGTCCTGTCCTGTCGTGTGTTGTGTTGTTTTGTCTTGTCTTGTCTTGTCTTGTCATGTCATGTCATGTCGTGTCTTGTGTTGCTTTGTCTTGTCTTGTCTTGTCCTGTCCTGACGTGTGTTGTGTTGTTTTGTCTTGTCTTGTCTTGTCTTGTCATGTCGTGTGTTGTGTTGTTTTGTCTTGTCTTGTCTTGTCTTGTCATATCGTGTGTTGTGTTGTTTTGTCTTGTCTTGTGTTGTTTTGTCGTGTCATGTCTTGTCTTGTCTTGTCCTGTCCTGTCGTGTGTTGTGTTGTTTTGTCTTGTCTTGTCATGTCATGTCGTGTCGTGTCTTGTGTTGCTTTGTCTTGTCTTATCTTGTCTTGTCATGTCTTGTCTTGTCTTGTCTTGTCTTGTCTTGTCTTGTCTTGTCTTGTCTTGTCTTGTCTTGTCTTGTCTTGTCTTGTCTTGTCTTGTCTTGTCTTGTCTTGTCTTGTCTTGTCTTGTCTTGTCTTGTCTTGTCTTGTCTTGTCTTGTCTTGTCTTGTCTTGTCTTGTCCTGTCCTGTCTTGTCTTGTCTTGTCATATCTTGTCTTGTCTTGTCTTGTCTTGTCTTGTCTTGTCTTGTCTTGTCTTGTCTTGTCTTGTCTTGTCTTGTCTTGTCTTACTTTGTCTTGTCATGTCTTATCTTGTCTTGTCTTGTCTTGTCTTGTCCTGTCCTGTCGTGTGTTGTTTTGTATTGTCTTGTCTTGTGTTGTTTTGTCGTGTCATGTCTTGTCTTGTCTTGTCTTGTCTTGTCTTGTCCTGTCGTGTGTTGTGTTGTTTTGTCTTGTCTTGTCTTGTCTTGTCATGTCATGTCATGTCGTGTCTTGTGTTGTTCTGTCTTGTCTTGTTTTGTCTTGTCATGTCTTGTCTTGTCTTGTCTTGTCTTGTCTTGTCTTGTCTTGTCTTGTCTTGTCTTGTCTTGTCTTGTCTTGTCTTGTCTTGTCCTGTCCTGACGTGTGTTGTCTTGTCTTGTCTTGTCTCGTCTTGTCTTGTCTTGTCTTGTCTTGTCCTGTCCTGTCTTGTCTTGTCTTGTCATGTCTTGTCTTGTCTTGTCTTGTCTTGTCTTGTCTTGTCCTGTCCTGCCGTGTGTTGTGTTGTTTTGTCTTGTCTTGCTTTGTCTTGTCATGTCTTATCTTGTCTTGTCATGTCTTATCTTGTCTTGTCTTGTCTTGTCTTGTCTTGTCATGTCTTGTCTTGTCTTGTCTTGTCTTGTATTGTATTGTCTTGTCTTGTATTGTATTGTCTTGTCTTGTCTTGTCTTGTCTTGTCTTGTCTTGTCTTGTCTTGTCTTGTCTTGTCTTGTCTTGTCTTGTCTTGTCTTGTCTTGTCTTGTCTTGTCATGTCATGTCATGTCATATCGTGTGTTGTGTTGTTTTGTCTTGTCTTATTTTGTCTTGTCATGTCTTATCTTGTCTTGTCTTGTCTTGTCTTGTCTTGTCTTGTCTTGTCTTGTCTTGTCTTGTCTTGTCTTGTCTTGTCTTGTCTTGTCTTGTCTTGTCTTGTCTTGTCTTGTCTTGTCTTGTCTTGTCTTGTCTTGTCTTGTCTTGTCTTATCTTGTCTTGTCTTGTCTTGTCTTGTCTTGTCTTGTCTTGTCTTGTCTTGTCTTGTCTTGTCTTGTCTTGTCTTGTCTTGTCTTGTCTTGTCTTGTCTTGTCTTGTCTTGTCTTGTCTTGTGTTGTCTTGTCTTGTCTTGCCTTATCTTACCTTGTCTTGTCTTGTCTGGTCTTGTCTTGTCTTGTCATGTCTTGTCTTGTCTTGTTTTGTCTTGTCTTGTATTGTCTTGTTTTCTCATGTAATGTCATGTCGTGTGTTGTGTTGTTTTGTCTTGTCTTGTGTTGTTTTGTCGTGTCATGTCTTGTCTTGTCTTGTCTTGTCCTGTCCTGTCGTGTGTTGAGTTGTTTTGTCTTGTCTTGTCATGTCATGTCATGTCGTGTCTTGTGTTGCTTTGTCTTGTCTTGTCTTGTCTTGTCTTGTCATGTCGTGTGTTGTGTTGTTTTGTCTTGTCTTGTTGTGTATTGTCATGTCTTATATTGTCTTGTCTTGTCTTGTCTTGTCATGTCATGTCATGTCGTGTGTTGTGTTGTTTTGTCTTGTTTTGTCTTGTCTTGTCTTGTCTTGTCTTGTCTTGTCTTGTCATGTCGTGTGTTGTGTTGTTTTGTCTTGTCTTGTGTTGTTTTGTCGTGTCATGTCTTGTCTTGTCTTGTCCTGTCATGTCCTGTCCTGTCGTGTGTTGTGTTGTTTTGTCGTGTCATGTCTTGTCTTGTCTTGTCCTGTCCTGTCGTGTGTTGTGTTGTTTTGTCTTGTCTTGTCATGTCATGTCATGTCGTGTCTTGTGTTGCTTTGTCTTGTCTTATCTTGTCTTGTCATGTCTTGTCTTGTCTTGTCTTGTCTTGTCTTGTGTTGTCTTGTCTTGTCTTGTCTTGTCTTGTCTTGTCTTGTCTTGTCTTGTCTTGTCTTGTCTTGTCTTGTCTTGTCTTGTCTTGTCTTGTCTTGTCTTGTCTTGTCTTGTCTTGTCTTGTCTTGTCTTGTCTTGTCTTGTCTTGTCTTGTCTTGTCTTGTCTTGTCTTGTCTTGTCTTGTCTTGTCTTGTCTTGTCTTGTCTTGTCTTGTCTTGTCTTGTCTTGTCTTGTCTTGTCTTGTTTTGTCTTGCCCTGTCCTGTTGTGTGTTGTGTTGTTTTGTCTTGTCTTGTCTTGTCTTGTCTTGTCTTGTCTTGTCTTGTCTTGTCTTGTCTTGTCTTGTCTTGTCTTGTCTTATCTTGTCTTGTCTTGTCATGTCTTGTCTTGTCTTGTCTTGTCTTGTCTTGTCTTGTCTTGTCTTGTCATATCTTGTCTTGTCTTGTTTTGTCTTGTCTTGTATTGTCTTGTCTTGTCTTGTCTTGTCCTGTCTTGTCTTGTCTTGTCTTGTCTTGTTCTGTCCTGTCTTGTCTTGTCTTGTCTTGTCATGTCTTGTCTTGTCTTGTCTTGTCTTGTCTTGTCATGTCATGTCATGCCATATCGTGTGTTGTGTTGTTTTGTCTTGTCATGTCTTATCTTGTCTTGTCTTGTCTTGTCCTGTCTTGTCTTGTCTCTTCTTGTCTTGTCTTGTCTTGCTTTGTCTTGTCATGTCTTATCTTGTCTTGTCTTGTCTTGTCTTGTCCTGTCCTGTCATGTCTTGTCTTGTCTTGTCTTGTTTTGTCTTGTCTTGTATTGTCTTGTCTTGTCTTGTCTTGTCTTGTCTTGTCTTGTCTTGTCTTGTCTGGTCTTGTCTTGTCATGTCTTATCTTGTCTTGTCTTGTCTTGTCTTGTCTTGTCCTGTCCTGTCGTGTGTTGTTTTGTATTGTCTTGTCTTGTGTTGTTTTGTCGTGTCATGTCTTGTCTTGTCTTGTCTTGTCCTGTCCTGTCGTGTGTTGTGTTGTTTTGTCTTGTCTTGTCTTGTCTTGTCATGTCATGTCATGTCGTGTCTTGTGTTGCTTTGTCTTGTCTTGTCTTGTCTTGTCCTGTCCTGACGTGTGTTGTGTTGTTTTGTCTTGTCTTGTCTTGTCTTGTCATGTCGTGTGTTGTGTTGTTTTGTCTTGTCTTGTCTTGTCTTGTCATATCGTGTGTTGTGTTGTTTTGTCTTGTCTTGTGTTGTTTTGTCGTGTCATGTCTTGTCTTGTCTTGTCCTGTCCTGTCGTGTGTTGTGTTGTTTTGTCTTGTCTTGTCATGTCATGTCGTGTCGTGTCTTGTGTTGCTTTGTCTTGTCTTATCTTGTCTTGTCATGTCTTGTCTTGTCTTGTCTTGTCTTGTCTTGTCTTGTCTTGTCTTGTCTTGTCTTGTCTTGTCTTGTCTTGTCTTGTCTTGCCTTGTCTTGTCTTGTCTTGTCTTGTCTTGTCTTGTCTTGTCTTGTCTTGTCTTGTCTTGTCTTGTCTTGTCTTGTCTTGTCTTGTCTTGTCTTGTCTTGTCTTGTCTTGTCTTGTCTTGTCTTGTCTTGTCTTGTCTTGTCTTGTCTTGTCTTGTCTTGTCTTGTCTTGTCTTGTCTTGTCTTGTCTTGTCTTGTCTTGTCTTGTCTTGTCTTGTCTTGTCTTGTCTTGTCTTGTCTTGTCTTGTCTTGTCTTGTCTTGTCTTGTCTTGTCTTGTCTTGTCTTGTCTTGTCTTGTCTTGTCTTGTCTTGTCTAGTCTTGTCTTGTCTTGTCTTGTCTTGTCTTGTCTTGTCTTGTCTTGTCTTGTCTTGTCTTGTCTTGTCTTGTCTTGTCTTGTCTTGTCTTGTCTTGTCTTGTCTTGTCTTGTCTTGTTTTGTCTTGTCTTGTATTGTCTTGTTTTCTCATGTAATGTCATGTCGTGTGTTGTGTTGTTTTGTCTTGTCTTGTGTTGTTTTGTCGTGTCATGTCTTGTCTTGTCTTGTCTTGTCCTGTCCTGTCGTGTGTTGAGTTGTTTTGTCTTGTCTTGTCATGTCATGTCATGTCGTGTCTTGTGTTGCTTTGTCTTGTCTTGTCTTGTCTTGTCTTGTCATGTCGTGTGTTGTGTTGTTTTGTCTTGTCTTGTTGTGTATTGTCATGTCTTATATTGTCTTGTCTTGTCTTGTCTTGTCATGTCATGTCATGTCGTGTGTTGTGTTGTTTTGTCTTGTTTTGTCTTGTCTTGTCTTGTCTTGTCTTGTCTTGTCTTGTCTTGTCTTGTCTTGTCATGTCGTGTGTTGTGTTGTTTTGTCTTGTCTTGTGTTGTTTTGTCGTGTCATGTCTTGTCTTGTCTTGTCCTGTCATGTCCTGTCCTGTCGTGTGTTGTGTTGTTTTGTCGTGTCATGTCTTGTCTTGTCTTGTCCTGTCCTGTCGTGTGTTGTGTTGTTTTGTCTTGTCTTGTCATGTCATGTCATGTCGTGTCTTGTGTTGCTTTGTCTTGTCTTATCTTGTCTTGTCATGTCTTGTCTTGTCTTGTCTTGTCTTGTCTTGTGTTGTCTTGTCTTGTCTTGTCTTGTCTTGTCTTGTCTTGTCTTGTCTTGTCTTGTCTTGTCTTGTCTTGTCTTGTCTTGTCTTGTCTTGTCTTGTCTTGTCTTGTCTTGTCTTGTCTTGTCTTGTCTTGTCTTGTCTTGTTTTGTCTTGCCCTGTCCTGTTGTGTGTTGTGTTGTTTTGTCTTGTCTTGTCTTGTCTTGTCTTGTCTTGTCTTGTCTTGTCTTGTCTTGTCTTGTCTTGTCTTGTCTTGTCTTATCTTCTCTTGTCTTGTCATGTCTTGTCTTGTCTTGTCTTGTCTTGTCTTGTCTTGTCTTGTCTTGTCATATCTTGTCTTGTCTTGTTTTGTCTTGTCTTGTATTGTCTTGTCTTGTCTTGTCTTGTCCTGTCTTGTCTTGTCTTGTCTTGTCTTGTTCTGTCCTGTCTTGTCTTGTCTTGTCTTGTCATGTCTTGTCTTGTCTTGTCTTGTCTTGTCTTGTCATGTCATGTCATGCCATATCGTGTGTTGTGTTGTTTTGTCTTGTCATGTCTTATCTTGTCTTGTCTTGTCTTGTCCTGTCTTGTCTTGTCTCTTCTTGTCTTGTCTTGTCTTGCTTTGTCTTGTCATGTCTTATCTTGTCTTGTCTTGTCTTGTCTTGTCCTGTCCTGTCATGTCTTGTCTTGTCTTGTCTTGTTTTGTCTTGTCTTGTATTGTCTTGTCTTGTCTTGTCTTGTCTTGTCTTGTCTTGTCTTGTCTTGTCTGGTCTTGTCTTGTCATGTCTTATCTTGTCTTGTCTTGTCTTGTCTTGTCTTGTCCTGTCCTGTCGTGTGTTGTTTTGTATTGTCTTGTCTTGTGTTGTTTTGTCGTGTCATGTCTTGTCTTGTCTTGTCTTGTCCTGTCCTGTCGTGTGTTGTGTTGTTTTGTCTTGTCTTGTCTTGTCTTGTCATGTCATGTCATGTCGTGTCTTGTGTTGCTTTGTCTTGTCTTGTCTTGTCTTGTCCTGTCCTGACGTGTGTTGTGTTGTTTTGTCTTGTCTTGTCTTGTCTTGTCATGTCGTGTGTTGTGTTGTTTTGTCTTGTCTTGTCTTGTCTTGTCATATCGTGTGTTGTGTTGTTTTGTCTTGTCTTGTGTTGTTTTGTCGTGTCATGTCTTGTCTTGTCTTGTCCTGTCCTGTCGTGTGTTGTGTTGTTTTGTCTTGTCTTGTCATGTCATGTCGTGTCGTGTCTTGTGTTGCTTTGTCTTGTCTTATCTTGTCTTGTCATGTCTTGTCTTGTCTTGTCTTGTCTTGTCTTGTCTTGTCTTGTCTTGTCTTGTCTTGTCTTGTCTTGTCTTGTCTTGTCTTGCCTTGTCTTGTCTTGTCTTGTCTTGTCTTGTCTTGTCTTGTCTTGTCTTGTCTTGTCTTGTCTTGTCTTGTCTTGTCTTGTCTTGTCTTGTCTTGTCTTGTCTTGTCTTGTCTTGTCTTGTCTTGTCTTGTCTTGTCTTGTCTTGTCTTGTCTTGTCTTGTCTTGTCTTGTCTTGTCTTGTCTTGTCTTGTCTTGTCTTGTCTTGTCTTGTCTTGTCTTGTCTTGTCTTGTCTTGTCTTGTCTTGTCTTGTCTTGTCTTGTCTTGTCTTGTCTTGTCTTGTCTTGTCTTGTCTTGTCTTGTCTAGTCTTGTCTTGTCTTGTCTTGTCTTGTCTTGTCTTGTCTTGTCTTGTCTTGTCTTGTCTTGTCTTGTCTTGTCTTGTCTTGTCTTGTCTTGTCTTGTCTTGTCTTGTCTTGTCTTGTCTTGTCTTGTCTTGTCTTGTCTTGTCTTGTCTTGTCTTGTCTTGTCTTGTCTTGTCTTGTCTTGTCTTGTCTTGTCTTGTCTTGTCTTGTCTTGTCTTGTCTTGTCTTGTCTTGTCTTGTCTTGTCTTGTCTTGTCTTGTCTTGTCTTGTCTTGTCTTGTCTTGTCTTGTCTTGTCTTGTCTTGTCTAGTCTTGTCTTGTCTTGTCTTGTCTTGTCTTGTCTTGTCTTGTCCTGTCCTGTCTTGTCTTGTCTTGTCATATCTTGTCTTGTCTTGTCTTGTCTTACTTTGTCTTGTCATGTCTTATCTTGTCTTGTCTTGTCTTGTCTTGTCCTGTCCTGTCGTGTGTTGTTTTGTATTGTCTTGTCTTGTGTTGTTTTGTCGTGTCATGTCTTGTCTTGTCTTGTCTTGTCTTGTCCTGTCGTGTGTTGTGTTGTTTTGTCTTGTCTTGTCTTGTCTTGTCTTGTCATGTCATGTCATGTCGTGTCTTGTGTTGTTCTGTCTTGTCTTGTTTTGTCTTGTCATGTCTTGTCTTGTCTTGTCTTGTCTTGTCTTGTCTTGTCTTGTCTTGTCTTGTCCTGTCCTGTCCTGACGTGTGTTGTCTTGTCTTGTCTTGTCTCGTCTTGTCTTGTCTTGTCTTGTCTTGTCCTGTCCTGTCTTGTCTTGTCTTGTCATGTCTTGTCTTGTCTTGTCTTGTCTTGTCTTGTCTTGTCCTGTCCTGCCGTGTGTTGTGTTGTTTTGTCTTGTCTTGCTTTGTCTTGTCATGTCTTATCATGTCTTATCTTGTCTTGTCTTGTCTTGTCTTGTCTTGTCTTGTCTTGTCATGTCTTGTCTTGTCTTGTCTTGTATTGTATTCTCTTGTCTTGTCTTGTATTGTCTTGTCTTGTCTTGTCTTGTCTTGTCTTGTCTTGTCTTGTCTTGTCTTGTCTTGTCTTGTCTTGTCTTGTCTTGTCTTGTCTTGTCTTGTCTTGTCTTGTCTTGTCATGTCATGTCATGTCATATCGTGTGTTGTGTTGTTTTGTCTTGTCTTATTTTGTCTTGTCATGTCTTGTCTTGTCTTGTCTTGTCTTGTCTTGTCTTGTTTTGTCTTGTCTTGTCTTGTCTTGTCTTGTCTTGTCTTGTCTTGTCTTGTCTTGTCTTGTCTTGTCTTGTCTTGTCTTGTCTTGTCTTGTCTTGTCTTGTCTTGTCTTGTCTTGTCTTGTCTTGTCTTGTCTTGTCTTGTCTTGTCTTGTCTTGTCTTGTCTTGTCTTGTCCTGTCCTGTCGTGTGTTGTTTTGTATTGTCTTGTCTTGTGTTGTTTTGTCGTGTCATGTCTTGTCTTGTCTTGTCTTGTCTTGTCCTGTCGTGTGTTGTGTTGTTTTGTCTTGTCTTGTCTTGTCTTGTCTTGTCATGTCATGTCATGTCGTGTCTTGTGTTGTTCTGTCTTGTCTTGTTTTGTCTTGTCATGTCTTGTCTTGTCTTGTCTTGTCTTGTCTTGTCTTGTCTTGTCTTGTCTTGTCCTGTCCTGTCCTGACGTGTGTTGTCTTGTCTTGTCTTGTCTCGTCTTGTCTTGTCTTGTCTTGTCTTGTCCTGTCCTGTCCTGTCTTGTCTTGTCTTGTCATGTCTTGTCTTGTCTTGTCTTGTCTTGTCTTGTCTTGTCCTGTCCTGCCGTGTGTTGTGTTGTTTTGTCTTGTCTTGCTTTGTCTTGTCATGTCTTATCATGTCTTATCTTGTCTTGTCTTGTCTTGTCTTGTCTTGTCTTGTCTTGTCATGTCTTGTCTTGTCTTGTCTTGTATTGTATTCTCTTGTCTTGTCTTGTATTGTCTTGTCTTGTCTTGTCTTGTCTTGTCTTGTCTTGTCTTGTCTTGTCTTGTCTTGTCTTGTCTTGTCTTGTCTTGTCTAGTCTTGTCTTGTCTTGTCATGTCATGTCATGTCATATCGTGTGTTGTGTTGTTTTGTCTTGTCTTATTTTGTCTTGTCATGTCTTATCTTGTCTTGTCTTGTCTTGTCTTGTCTTGTCTTGTCTTGTTTTGTCTTGTCTTGTCTTGTCTTGTCTTGTCTTGTCTTGTCTTGTCTTGTCTTGTCTTGTCTTGTCTTGTCTTGTCTTGTCTTGTCTTGTCTTGTCTTGTCTTGTCTTGTCTTGTCTTGTCTTGTCTTGTCTTGTCTTGTCTTGTCTTATCTTGTCTTGTCTTGTCTTGTCTTGTCTTGTCTTGTCTTGTCTTGTCTTGTCTTGTCTTGTCTTGTCTTGTCTTGTCTTGTCTTGTCTTGTCTTGTCTTGTCTTGTCTTGTCTTGTCTTGTCTTGTCTTGTCTTGTCTTGTCTTGTCTTGTCTTGTCTTGTCTTGTCTTGTCTTGTCTTGTCTTGTCTTGTCTTGTCTTGTCTTGTCTTGTCTTGTCTTGTCTTGTCTTGTCTTGTCTTGTCTTGTCTTGTCTTGTCTTGTCTTGTCTTGTCTTGTCTTGTCTTGTCTTGTCTTGTCTTTTCTTGTCTTGTCTTGTCTTGTCTTGTTTTGTCTTGCCCTGTCCTGTTGTGTGTTGTGTTGTTTTGTCTTGTCTTGTCTTGTCTTGTCTTGTCTTGTCTTGTCTTGTCTTGTCTTGTCTTGTCTTGTCTTATCTTGTCTTGTCTTGTCATGTCTTGTCTTGTCTTGTCTTGTCTTGTCTTGTCTTGTCTTGTCATGTCTTGTCTTGTCTTGTTTTGTCTTGTCTTGTATTGTCTTGTCTTGTCTTGTCTTGTCCTGTCTTGTCTTGTCTTGTCTTGTCTTGTTCTGTCCTGTCTTGTCTTGTCTTGTCTTGTCATGTCTTGTCTTGTCTTGTCTTGTCTTGTCTTGTCTTGTCTTGTCTTGTCTTGTCCTGTCCTGTCTTGTCTTGTCTTGTCTGGTCATGTCTTGTCTTGTCTTGTCTTGTCTTGTCTTGTCTTGTCTTGTCTCGTCTTGTCTTGTCTTGTCTTGTCTTGTCCTGTCCTGTCTTGTCTTGTCTTGTCATGTCGTGTCTTGTCTTGTCTTGTCTTTTCTTGTGTTGTCTCGTCATGTCTTGTCTTGTCTTGTCTTGTCTTGTCCTGTCCTGTCGTGTGTTGTTTTGTATTGTCTTGTCTTGTGTTGTTTTGTCGTGTCATGTCTTGTCTTGTCTTGTCTTGTCTTGTCTTGTCCTGTCGTGTGTTGTGTTGTTTTGTCTTGTCTTGTCTTGTCTTGTCATGTCATGTCATGTCGTGTCTTGTGTTGTTCTGTCTTGTCTTGTTTTGTCTTGTCATGTCTTGTCTTGTCTTGTCTTGTCTTGTCTTGTCTTGTCTTGTCTTGTCTTGTCTTGTCCTGTCCTGACGTGTGTTGTCTTGTCTTGTCTTGTCTCGTCTTGTCTTGTCTTGTCTTGTCTTGTCCTGTCCTGTCTTGTCTTGTCTTGTCATGTCTTGTCTTGTCTTGTCTTGTCTTGTCTTGTCTTGTCCTGTCCTGCCGTGTGTTGTGTTGTTTTGTCTTGTCTTGCTTTGTCTTGTCATGTCTTATCTTGTCTTGTCATGTCTTATCTTGTCTTGTCTTGTCTTGTCTTGTCTTGTCTTGTCTTGTCTTGTCTTGTCTTGTCTTGTCTTGTCTTGTCTTGTCTTGTCTTGTCTTGTCTTGTCTTGTCTTGTCTTGTCTTGTCTAGTCTTGTCTTGTCTTGTCTTGTCTTGTCTTGTCTTGTCTTGTCCTGTCCTGTCTTGTCTTGTCTTGTCATATCTTGTCTTGTCTTGTCTTGTCTTGTCTTGTCTTGTCTTACTTTGTCTTGTCATGTCTTATCTTGTCTTGTCTTGTCTTGTCTTGTCCTGTCCTGTCGTGTGTTGTTTTGTATTGTCTTGTCTTGTGTTGTTTTGTCGTGTCATGTCTTGTCTTGTCTTGTCTTGTCTTGTCCTGTCGTGTGTTGTGTTGTTTTGTCTTGTCTTGTCTTGTCTTGTCTTGTCATGTCATGTCATGTCGTGTCTTGTGTTGTTCTGTCTTGTCTTGTTTTGTCTTGTCATGTCTTGTCTTGTCTTGTCTTGTCTTGTCTTGTCTTGTCTTGTCTTGTCTTGTCTTGTCCTGTCCTGTCCTGACGTGTGTTGTCTTGTCTTGTCTTGTCTCGTCTTGTCTTGTCTTGTCTTGTCTTGTCCTGTCCTGTCTTGTCTTGTCTTGTCATGTCTTGTCTTGTCTTGTCTTGTCTTGTCTTGTCTTGTCCTGTCCTGCCGTGTGTTGTGTTGTTTTGTCTTGTCTTGCTTTGTCTTGTCATGTCTTATCATGTCTTATCTTGTCTTGTCTTGTCTTGTCTTGTCTTGTCTTGTCTTGTCATGTCTTGTCTTGTCTTGTCTTGTATTGTATTCTCTTGTCTTGTCTTGTATTGTCTTGTCTTGTCTTGTCTTGTCTTGTCTTGTCTTGTCTTGTCTTGTCTTGTCTTGTCTTGTCTTGTCTTGTCTTGTCCTGTCCTGTCGTGTGTTGTGTTGTTTTGTCTTGTCTTGTCATGTCATGTCGTGTCGTGTCTTGTGTTGCTTTGTCTTGTCTTATCTTGTCTTGTCATGTCTTGTCTTGTCTTGTCTTGTCTTGTCTTGTCTTGTCTTGTCTTGTCTTGTCTTGTCTTGTCTTGTCTTGTCTTGCCTTGTCTTGTCTTGTCTTGTCTTGTCTTGTCTTGTCTTGTCTTGTCTTGTCTTGTCTTGTCTTGTCTTGTCTTGTCTTGTCTTGTCTTGTCTTGTCTTGTCTTGTCTTGTCTTGTCTTGTCTTGTCTTGTCTTGTCTTGTCTTGTCTTGTCTTGTCTTGTCTTGTCTTGTCTTGTCTTGTCTTGTCTTGTCTTGTCTTGTCTTGTCTTGTCTTGTCTTGTCTTGTCTTGTCTTGTCTTGTCTTGTCTTGTCTTGTCTTGTCTTGTCTTGTCTTGTCTTGTCTTGTCTTGTCTTGTCTTGTCTTGTCTAGTCTTGTCTTGTCTTGTCTTGTCTTGTCTTGTCTTGTCTTGTCTTGTCTTGTCTTGTCTTGTCTTGTCTTGTCTTGTCTTGTCTTGTCTTGTCTTGTCTTGTCTTGTCTTGTCTTGTCTTGTCTTGTCTTGTCTTGTCTTGTCTTGTCTTGTCTTGTCTTGTCTTGTCTTGTCTTGTCTTGTCTTGTCTTGTCTTGTCTTGTCTTGTCTTGTCTTGTCTTGTCTTGTCTTGTCTTGTCTTGTCTTGTCTTGTCTTGTCTTGTCTTGTCTTGTCTTGTCTTGTCTTGTCTTGTCTTGTCTTGTCTAGTCTTGTCTTGTCTTGTCTTGTCTTGTCTTGTCTTGTCTTGTCTTGTCTTGTCTTGTCTTGTCTTGTCTTGTCTTGTCTTGTCTTGTCTTGTCTTGTCTTGTCTTGTCTTGTCTTGTCTTGTCTTGTCTTGTCTTGTCTTGTCTTGTCTTGTCTTGTCTTGTCTTGTCTTGTCTTGTCTTGTCTTGTCTTGTCTAGTCTTGTCTTGTCTTGTCTTGTCTTGTCTTGTCTTGTCTTGTCTTGTCTTGTCTTGTCTTGTCTTGTCTTGTCTTGTCTTGTCTTGTCTTGTCTTGTCTTGTCTTGTCTTGTCTTGTCTTGTCTTGTCTTGTCTTGTCTTGTCTTGTCTTGTCTTGTCTTGTCTTGTCTTGTCTTGTCTTGTCTTGTCTTGTCTTGTCTTGTCTTGTCTTGTCTTGTCTTGTCTTGTCTTGTCTTGTCTTGTCTTGTCTTGTCTTGTCTTGTCTTGTCTTGTCTTGTCTTGTCTTGTCTTGTCTTGTCTTGTCTAGTCTTGTCTTGTCTTGTCTTGTCTTGTCTTGTCTTGTCTTGTCCTGTCCTGTCTTGTCTTGTCTTGTCATATCTTGTCTTGTCTTGTCTTGTCTTGTCTTGTCTTGTCTTACTTTGTCTTGTCATGTCTTATCTTGTCTTGTCTTGTCTTGTCTTGTCCTGTCCTGTCGTGTGTTGTTTTGTATTGTCTTGTCTTGTGTTGTTTTGTCGTGTCATGTCTTGTCTTGTCTTGTCTTGTCTTGTCCTGTCGTGTGTTGTGTTGTTTTGTCTTGTCTTGTCTTGTCTTGTCTTGTCATGTCATGTCATGTCGTGTCTTGTGTTGTTCTGTCTTGTCTTGTTTTGTCTTGTCATGTCTTGTCTTGTCTTGTCTTGTCTTGTCTTGTCTTGTCTTGTCTTGTCTTGTCCTGTCCTGTCCTGACGTGTGTTGTCTTGTCTTGTCTTGTCTCGTCTTGTCTTGTCTTGTCTTGTCTTGTCCTGTCCTGTCTTGTCTTGTCTTGTCATGTCTTGTCTTGTCTTGTCTTGTCTTGTCTTGTCTTGTCCTGTCCTGCCGTGTGTTGTGTTGTTTTGTCTTGTCTTGCTTTGTCTTGTCATGTCTTATCATGTCTTATCTTGTCTTGTCTTGTCTTGTCTTGTCTTGTCTTGTCTTGTCATGTCTTGTCTTGTCTTGTCTTGTATTGTATTCTCTTGTCTTGTCTTGTATTGTCTTGTCTTGTCTTGTCTTGTCTTGTCTTGTCTTGTCTTGTCTTGTCTTGTCTTGTCTTGTCTTGTCTTGTCTTGTCTTGTCTTGTCTTGTCTTGTCTTGTCTTGTCTTGTCTTGTCATGTCATGTCATGTCATATCGTGTGTTGTGTTGTTTTGTCTTGTCTTATTTTGTCTTGTCATGTCTTATCTTGTCTTGTCTTGTCTTGTCTTGTCTTGTCTTGTCTTGTTTTGTCTTGTCTTGTCTTGTCTTGTCTTGTCTTGTCTTGTCTTGTCTTGTCTTGTCTTGTCTTGTCTTGTCTTGTCTTGTCTTGTCTTGTCTTGTCTTGTCTTGTCTTGTCTTGTCTTGTCTTGTCTTGTCTTGTCTTGTCTTGTCTTGTCTTGTCTTGTCTTGTCCTGTCCTGTCGTGTGTTGTTTTGTATTGTCTTGTCTTGTGTTGTTTTGTCGTGTCATGTCTTGTCTTGTCATGTCTTGTCTTGTCCTGTCGTGTGTTGTGTTGTTTTGTCTTGTCTTGTCTTGTCTTGTCTTGTCATGTCATGTCATGTCGTGTCTTGTGTTGTTCTGTCTTGTCTTGTTTTGTCTTGTCATGTCTTGTCTTGTCTTGTCTTGTCTTGTCTTGTCTTGTCTTGTCTTGTCTTGTCCTGTCCTGTCCTGACGTGTGTTGTCTTGTCTTGTCTTGTCTCGTCTTGTCTTGTCTTGTCTTGTCTTGTCCTGTCCTGTCCTGTCTTGTCTTGTCTTGTCATGTCTTGTCTTGTCTTGTCTTGTCTTGTCTTGTCTTGTCCTGTCCTGCCGTGTGTTGTGTTGTTTTGTCTTGTCTTGCTTTGTCTTGTCATGTCTTATCATGTCTTATCTTGTCTTGTCTTGTCTTGTCTTGTCTTGTCTTGTCTTGTCATGTCTTGTCTTGTCTTGTCTTGTATTGTATTCTCTTGTCTTGTCTTGTATTGTCTTGTCTTGTCTTGTCTTGTCTTGTCTTGTCTTGTCTTGTCTTGTCTTGTCTTGTCTTGTCTTGTCTTGTCTAGTCTTGTCTTGTCTTGTCATGTCATGTCATGTCATATCGTGTGTTGTGTTGTTTTGTCTTGTCTTATTTTGTCTTGTCATGTCTTATCTTGTCTTGTCTTGTCTTGTCTTGTCTTGTCTTGTCTTGTCTTGTTTTGTCTTGTCTTGTCTTGTCTTGTCTTGTCTTGTCTTGTCTTGTCTTGTCTTGTCTTGTCTTGTCTTGTCTTGTCTTGTCTTGTCTTGTCTTGTCTTGTCTTGTCTTGTCTTGTCTTGTCTTGTCTTGTCTTGTCTTGTCTTGTCTTGTCTTATCTTGTCTTGTCTTGTCTTGTCTTGTCTTGTCTTGTCTTGTCTTGTCTTGTCTTGTCTTGTCTTGTCTTATCTTGTCTTGTCTTGTCTTGTCTTGTCTTGTCTTGTCTTGTCTTGTCTTGTCTTGTCTTGTCTTGTCTTGTCTTGTCTTGTCTTGTCTTGTCTTGTCTTGTCTTGTCTTGTCTTGTCTTGTCTTGTCTTGTCTTGTCTTGTCTTGTCTTGTCTTGTCTTATCTTGTCTTGTCTTGTCTTGTCTTGTCTTGTCTTGTCTTGTCTTGTCTTGTCTTGTCTTGTCTTGTCTTATCTTGTCTTGTCTTGTCATGTCTTGTCTTGTCTTATTTTGTCTTGTCATGTCTTATCTTGTCTTGTCTTGTCTTGTCTTGTCTTGTCTTGTCTTGTTTTGTCTTGTCTTGTCTTGTCTTGTCTTGTCTTGTCTTGTCTTGTCTTGTCTTGTCTTGTCTTGTCTTGTCATGTCATGTCATGTCATATCGTGTGTTGTGTTGTTTTGTCTTGTCTTATTTTGTCTTGTCATGTCTTATCTTGTCTTGTCTTGTCTTGTCTTGTCTTGTCTTGTCTTGTTTTGTCTTGCCCTGTCCTGTTGTGTGTTGTGTTGTTTTGTCTTGTCTTGTCTTGTCTTGTCTTGTCTTGTCTTGTCTTGTCTTGTCTTGTCTTGTCTTGTCTTGTCTTATCTTGTCTTGTCTTGTCATGTCTTGTCTTGTCTTGTCTTGTCTTGTCTTGTCTTGTCTTGTCATGTCTTGTCTTGTCTTGTTTTGTCTTGTCTTGTATTGTCTTGTCTTGTCTTGTCTTGTCCTGTCTTGTCTTGTCTTGTCTTGTCTTGTTCTGTCCTGTCTTGTCTTGTCTTGTCTTGTCATGTCTTGTCTTGTCTTGTCTTGTCTTGTCTTGTCTTGTCTTGTCTTGTCCTGTCCTGTCTTGTCTTGTCTTGTCTGGTCATGTCTTGTCTTGTCTTGTCTTGTCTTGTCTTGTCTTGTCTTGTCTCGTCTTGTCTTGTCTTGTCTTGTCTTGTCCTGTCCTGTCTTGTCTTGTCTTGTCATGTCGTGTCTTGTCTTGTCTTGTCTTTTCTTGTGTTGTCTCGTCATGTCTTGTCTTGTCTTGTCTTTTCTTGTCCTGTCCTGTCGTGTGTTGTTTTGTATTGTCTTGTCTTGTGTTGTTTTGTCGTGTCATGTCTTGTCTTGTCTTGTCTTGTCTTGTCTTGTCCTGTCGTGTGTTGTGTTGTTTTGTCTTGTCTTGTCTTGTCTTGTCATGTCATGTCATGTCGTGTCTTGTGTTGTTCTGTCTTGTCTTGTTTTGTCTTGCCCTGTCCTGTTGTGTGTTGTGTTGTTTTGTCTTGTCTTGTCTTGTCTTGTCTTGTCTTGTCTTGTCTTGTCTTGTCTTGTCTTGTCTTGTCTTGTCTTATCTTGTCTTGTCTTGTCATGTCTTGTCTTGTCTTGTCTTGTCTTGTCTTGTCTTGTCTTGTCATGTCTTGTCTTGTCTTGTTTTGTCTTGTCTTGTATTGTCTTGTCTTGTCTTGTCTTGTCCTGTCTTGTCTTGTCTTGTCTTGTCTTGTTCTGTCCTGTCTTGTCTTGTCTTGTCTTGTCATGTCTTGTCTTGTCTTGTCTTGTCTTGTCTTGTCTTGTCTTGTCTTGTCCTGTCCTGTCTTGTCTTGTCTTGTCTGGTCATGTCTTGTCTTGTCTTGTCTTGTCTTGTCTTGTCTTGTCTTGTCTCGTCTTGTCTTGTCTTGTCTTGTCTTGTCCTGTCCTGTCTTGTCTTGTCTTGTCATGTCGTGTCTTGTCTTGTCTTGTCTTTTCTTGTGTTGTCTCGTCATGTCTTGTCTTGTCTTGTCTTTTCTTGTCCTGTCCTGTCGTGTGTTGTTTTGTATTGTCTTGTCTTGTGTTGTTTTGTCGTGTCATGTCTTGTCTTGTCTTGTCTTGTCTTGTCTTGTCCTGTCGTGTGTTGTGTTGTTTTGTCTTGTCTTGTCTTGTCTTGTCATGTCATGTCATGTCGTGTCTTGTGTTGTTCTGTCTTGTCTTGTTTTGTCTTGTCATGTCTTGTCTTGTCTTGTCTTGTCTTGTCTTGTCTTGTCTTGTCTTGTCTTGTCTTGTCCTGTCCTGACGTGTGTTGTCTTGTCTTGTCTTGTCTCGTCTTGTCTTGTCTTGTCTTGTCTTGTCCTGTCCTGTCTTGTCTTGTCTTGTCATGTCTTGTCTTGTCTTGTCTTGTCTTGTCTTGTCTTGTCCTGTCCTGCCGTGTGTTGTGTTGTTTTGTCTTGTCTTGCTTTGTCTTGTCATGTCTTATCTTGTCTTGTCATGTCTTATCTTGTCTTGTCTTGTCTTGTCTTGTCTTGTCTTGTCTTGTCTTGTCTTGTCTTGTCTTGTCTTGTCTTGTCTTGTCTTGTCTTGTCTTGTCTTGTCTTGTCTTGTCTTGTCTTGTCTTGTCTTGTCTTGTCTTGTCTTGTCTTGTCTTGTCTAGTCTTGTCTTGTCTTGTCTTGTCTTGTCTTGTCTTGTCTTGTCCTGTCCTGTCTTGTCTTGTCTTGTCATATCTTGTCTTGTCTTGTCTTGTCTTGTCTTGTCTTGTCTTACTTTGTCTTGTCATGTCTTATCTTGTCTTGTCTTGTCTTGTCTTGTCCTGTCCTGTCGTGTGTTGTTTTGTATTGTCTTGTCTTGTGTTGTTTTGTCGTGTCATGTCTTGTCTTGTCTTGTCTTGTCTTGTCCTGTCGTGTGTTGTGTTGTTTTGTCTTGTCTTGTCTTGTCTTGTCTTGTCATGTCATGTCATGTCGTGTCTTGTGTTGTTCTGTCTTGTCTTGTTTTGTCTTGTCATGTCTTGTCTTGTCTTGTCTTGTCTTGTCTTGTCTTGTCTTGTCTTGTCTTGTCTTGTCCTGTCCTGTCCTGACGTGTGTTGTCTTGTCTTGTCTTGTCTCGTCTTGTCTTGTCTTGTCTTGTCTTGTCCTGTCCTGTCTTGTCTTGTCTTGTCATGTCTTGTCTTGTCTTGTCTTGTCTTGTCTTGTCTTGTCCTGTCCTGCCGTGTGTTGTGTTGTTTTGTCTTGTCTTGCTTTGTCTTGTCATGTCTTATCATGTCTTATCTTGTCTTGTCTTGTCTTGTCTTGTCTTGTCTTGTCTTGTCATGTCTTGTCTTGTCTTGTCTTGTATTGTATTCTCTTGTCTTGTCTTGTATTGTCTTGTCTTGTCTTGTCTTGTCTTGTCTTGTCTTGTCTTGTCTTGTCTTGTCTTGTCTTGTCTTGTCTTGTCTTGTCTTGTCTTGTCTTGTCTTGTCTTGTCTTGTCTTGTCATGTCATGTCATGTCATATCGTGTGTTGTGTTGTTTTGTCTTGTCTTATTTTGTCTTGTCATGTCTTATCTTGTCTTGTCTTGTCTTGTCTTGTCTTGTCTTGTCTTGTTTTGTCTTGTCTTGTCTTGTCTTGTCTTGTCTTGTCTTGTCTTGTCTTGTCTTGTCTTGTCTTGTCTTGTCTTGTCTTGTCTTGTCTTGTCTTGTCTTGTCTTGTCTTGTCTTGTCTTGTCTTGTCTTGTCTTGTCTTGTCTTGTCTTGTCTTGTCTTGTCTTGTCTTGTCTTGTCTTGTCTTGTCTTGTCTTGTCTTGTCTTGTCTTGTCTTGTCTTGTCTTGTCTTGTCTTGTCTTGTCTTGTCTTGTCTTGTCTTGTCTTGTCTTGTCTTGTCTTGTCTTGTCTTGTCTTGTCTTGTCTTGTCTTGTCTTGTCTTGTCTTGTCTTGTCTTGTCTTGTCTTGTCTTGTCTTGTCTTGTCTTGTTTTGTCTTGCCCTGTCCTGTTGTGTGTTGTGTTGTTTTGTCTTGTCTTGTCTTGTCTTGTCTTGTCTTGTCTTGTCTTGTCTTGTCTTGTCTTGTCTTGTCTTGTCTTATCTTGTCTTGTCTTGTCATGTCTTGTCTTGTCTTGTCTTGTCTTGTCTTGTCTTGTCTTATCTTGTCTTGTCTTGTCTTGTCTTGTCTTGTCTTGTCTTGTCTTGTCTTGTCTTGTCTTGTCTTGTCTTGTCTTGTCTTGTCTTGTCTTGTCTTGTTTTGTCTTGCCCTGTCCTCTTGTGTGTTGTGTTGTTTTGTCTTGTCTTGTCTTGTCTTGTCTTGTCTTGTCTTGTCTTGTCTTGTCTTGTCTTGTCTTGTCTTATCTTGTCTTGTCTTGTCATGTCTTGTCTTGTCTTGTCTTGTCTTGTCTTGTCTTGTCTTATCTTGTCTTGTCTTGTCATGTCTTGTCTTGTCTTGTCTTGTCTTGTCTTGTCTTGTCTTGTCATGTCTTGTCTTGTCTTGTTTTGTCTTGTCTTGTATTGTCTTGTCTTGTCTTGTCTTGTCCTGTCTTGTCTTGTCTTGTCTTGTCTTGTTCTGTCCTGTCTTGTCTTGTCTTGTCTTGTCTTATCTTGTCTTGTCTTGTCATGTCTTGTCTTGTCTTGTCTTGTCTTGTCTTGTCTTGTCTTGTCATGTCTTGTCTTGTCTTATCTTGTCTTGTCTTGTCATGTCTTGTCTTGTCTTGTCTTGTCTTGTCTTGTCTTGTCTTGTCATGTCTTGTCTTGTCTTGTTTTGTCTTGTCTTGTATTGTCTTGTCTTGTCTTGTCTTGTCATGTCTTGTCTTGTCTTGTCTTGTCTTGTCTTGTCTTGTCTTATCTTGTCTTGTCTTGTCATGTCTTGTCTTGTCTTGTCTTGTCTTGTCTTGTCTTGTCTTGTCTTGTCTTGTCTTGTCTTGTCATGTCTTGTCTTGTCTTGTCTTGTCTTGTCTTGTCTTGTCTTGTCTTGTCATATCTTGTCTTGTCTTGTCTTGTCTTGTCTTGTCTTACTTTGTCTTGTCATGTCTTATCTTGTCTTGTCTTGTCTTGTCTTGTCCTGTCCTGTCGTGTGTTGTTTTGTATTGTCTTGTCTTGTGTTGTTTTGTCGTGTCATGTCTTGTCTTGTCTTGTCTTGTCTTGTCCTGTCGTGTGTTGTGTTGTTTTGTCTTGTCTTGTCTTGTCTTGTCTTGTCATGTCATGTCATGTCGTGTCTTGTGTTGTTCTGTCTTGTCTTGTTTTGTCTTGTCATGTCTTGTCTTGTCTTGTCTTGTCTTGTCTTGTCTTGTCTTGTCTTGTCTTGTCCTGTCCTGTCCTGACGTGTGTTGTCTTGTCTTGTCTTGTCTCGTCTTGTCTTGTCTTGTCTTGTCTTGTCCTGTCCTGTCTTGTCTTGTCTTGTCATGTCTTGTCTTGTCTTGTCTTGTCTTGTCTTGTCTTGTCTTGTCTTGTCATATCTTGTCTTGTCTTGTCTTGTCTTGTCTTGTCTTGTCTTGTCTTGTCTTGTCTTGTCTTGTCTTGTCTTGTCTTGTCTTGTCTCGTCTTGTCTTGTCTTGTCTTGTCTTGTCCTGTCCTGTCTTGTCTTGTCTTGTCATGTCTTGTCTTGTCTTGTCTTGTCTTGTCTTGTCTTGTCTTGTCTTGTCATATCTTGTCTTGTCTTGTCTTGTCTTGTCTTGTCTTGTCTTGTCTTGTCTTGTCTTGTCTTGTCTTGTCTTGTCTTGTCTTGTCTTGTCTTGTCCTGTCTTGTCTTGTCTTGTCATATCTTGTCTTGTCTTGTCTTGTCTTGTCTTGTCTTACTTTGTCTTGTCATGTCTTATCTTGTCTTGTCTTGTCTTGTCTTGTCCTGTCCTGTCGTGTGTTGTTTTGTATTGTCTTGTCTTGTGTTGTTTTGTCGTGTCATGTCTTGTCTTGTCTTGTCCTGTCGTGTGTTGTGTTGTTTTGTCTTGTCTTGTCTTGTCTTGTCTTGTCATGTCATGTCATGTCTTGTCTTGTCATGTCTTGTCTTGTCTTGTTTTGTCTTGTCTTGTATTGTCTTGTCTTGTCTTGTCTTGTCATGTCTTGTCTTGTCTTGTCTTGTCTTGTCTTGTCTTGTCTTATCTTGTCTTGTCTTGTCATGTCTTGTCTTGTCTTGTCTTGTCTTGTCTTGTCTTGTCTTGTCATGTCTTGTCTTGTCTTGTTTTGTCTTGTCTTGTATTGTCTTGTCTTGTCTTGTCTCGTCTTGTCTTGTCTTGTCTTGTCTTGTCCTGTCCTGTCTTGTCTTGTCTTGTCTTGTCATGTCTTGTCTTGTCTTGTCTTGTCTTGTCTTGTCTTGTCTTGTCTTGTCTTGTCTTGTCTTGTCTTGTCTTGTCTTGTCTTGTCTTGTCTTGTCTTGTCTTGTCTTGTCTTGTCTTGTCTTGTCTTGTCTTGTCTTGTCTTGTCTTGTCTTGTCTTGTCTTGTCTTGTCTTGTCTTGTCTTGTCCTGTCCTGTCTTGTCTTGTCTTGTCATATCTTGTCTTGTCTTGTCTTGTCTTGTCTTGTCTTGTCTTGTCTTGTCTTGTCTTGTCTTGTCTTGTCTTGTCTTGTCTTGTCTTGTCCTGTCCTGTCTTGTCTTGTCTTGTCATATCTTGTCTTGTCTTGTCTTGTCTTGTCTTGTCTTGTCTTGTCTTGTCTTGTCTTGTCTTGTCTTGTCTTGTCTTGTCTTGTCTTGTCTTGTCTTGTCTTGTCTTGTCTAGTCTTGTCTTGTCTTGTCTTGTCTTGTCTTGTCTTGTCCTGTCCTGTCTTGTCTTGTCTTGTCATATCTTGTCTTGTCTTGTCTTGTCTTGTCTTGTCTTGTCTTACTTTGTCTTGTCATGTCTTATCTTGTCTTGTCTTGTCTTGTCTTGTCCTGTCCTGTCGTGTGTTGTTTTGTATTGTCTTGTCTTGTGTTGTTCTGTCTTGTCTTGTTTTGTCTTGTCATGTCTTGTCTTGTCTTGTCTTGTCTTGTCTTGTCTTGTCTTGTCTTGTCTTGTCCTGTCTTGTCTTGTCTTGTCTTGTCTTGTCTTGTCTTGTCTTGTCTTGTCTTGTCTTGTCTTGTCTTGTCTTGTCTTGTCTTGTCTTGTCTTGTCTTGTCTTGTCTTGTCTTGTCTTGTCTTGTCTTGTCTTGTCTTGTCTTGTCTTGTCTTGTCTTGTCTTGTCTTGTCTTGTCTTGTCTTGTCTTGTCTTGTCTTGTCTTGTCTTGTCTTGTCTTGTCTTGTCTTGTCTTGTCTTGTCTTGTCTTGTCTTGTCTTGTCTTGTCTTGTCTTGTCTTGTCTTGTCTTGTCTTGTCTTGTCTTGTCTTGTCTTGTCTTGTCTTGTCTTGTCTTGTCTTGTCTTGTCTTGTCTAGTCTTGTCTTGTCTTGTCTTGTCTTGTCTTGTCTTGTCTTGTCCTGTCCTGTCTTGTCTTGTCTTGTCATATCTTGTCTTGTCTTGTCTTGTCTTGTCTTGTCTTGTCTTACTTTGTCTTGTCATGTCTTATCTTGTCTTGTCTTGTCTTGTCTTGTCCTGTCCTGTCGTGTGTTGTTTTGTATTGTCTTGTCTTGTGTTGTTTTGTCGTGTCATGTCTTGTCTTGTCTTGTCTTGTCTTGTCCTGTCGTGTGTTGTGTTGTTTTGTCTTGTCTTGTCTTGTCTTGTCTTGTCATGTCATGTCATGTCGTGTCTTGTGTTGTTCTGTCTTGTCTTGTTTTGTCTTGTCATGTCTTGTCTTGTCTTGTCTTGTCTTGTCTTGTCTTGTCTTGTCTTGTCTTGTCCTGTCCTGTCCTGACGTGTGTTGTCTTGTCTTGTCTTGTCTCGTCTTGTCTTGTCTTGTCTTGTCTTGTCCTGTCCTGTCTTGTCTTGTCTTGTCATGTCTTGTCTTGTCTTGTCTTGTCTTGTCTTGTCTTGTCCTGTCCTGCCGTGTGTTGTGTTGTTTTGTCTTGTCTTGCTTTGTCTTGTCATGTCTTATCATGTCTTATCTTGTCTTGTCTTGTCTTGTCTTGTCTTGTCTTGTCTTGTCATGTCTTGTCTTGTCTTGTCTTGTATTGTATTCTCTTGTCTTGTCTTGTATTGTCTTGTATTGTCTTGTCTTGTCTTGTCTTGTCCTGTCTTGTCTTGTTCTGTCCTGTCTTGTCTTGTCTTGTCTTGTCATGTCTTGTCTTGTCTTGTCTTGTCTTGTCTTGTCTTGTCTTGTCTTGTCTTGTCCTGTCCTGTCTTGTCTTGTCTTGTCTGGTCATGTCTTGTCTTGTCTTGTCTTGTCTTGTCTTGTCTTGTCTTGTCTCGTCTTGTCTTGTCTTGTCTTGTCTTGTCCTGTCCTGTCTTGTCTTGTCTTGTCATGTCGTGTCTTGTCTTGTCTTGTCTTGTCTTGTGTTGTCTCGTCTTGTCTTGTCTTGTCTTGTCTTGTCTTGTCCTGTCCTGCCGTGTGTTGTGTTGTTTTGTCTTGTCTTGCTTTGTCTTGTCTTGCTTTGTCTTGTCATGTCTTATCTTGTCTTGTCATGTCTTGTCTTGTCTTGTCTTGTCTTGTCTTGTCTTGTCTTGTCTTGTCTTGTCTTGTCTTGTCCTGTCCTGCCGTGTGTTGTGTTGTTTTGTCTTGTCTTGCTTTGTCTTGTCATGTCTTATCTTGTCTTGTCTTGTCTTGTTTTGTCTTGTCTTGTCTTGTCTTGTCTTGTCTTGTCTTGTCTTGTCTTGTCTTGTCTTGTCTTGTCTTGTCTTGTCTTGTCTTGTCTTGTCTTGTCTTGTCTTGTCTTGTCTTGTCTTGTCTTGTTCTGTCCTGTCTTGTCTTGTCTTGTCTTGTCATGTCTTCTCTTGTCTTGTCTTGTCTTGTCTTGTCTTGTCTTGTCTTGTCTTGTCCTGTCCTGTCTTGTCTTGTCTTGTCTTGTCATGTCTTGTCTTGTCTTGTCTTGTCTTGTCTTGTCTTGTCTTGTCTTGTCTCGTCTTGTCTTGTCTTGTCTTGTCTTGTCCTGTCCTGTCTTGTCTTGTCTTGTCATGTCGTGTCTTGTCTTGTCTTGTCTTGTCTTGTGTTGTCTCGTCTTGTCTTGTCTTGTCTTGTCCTGTCCTGCCGTGTGTTGTGTTGTTTTGTCTTGTCTTGCTTTGTCTTGTCTTGCTTTGTCTTGTCTTGTCTTGTCTTGTCTTGTCTTGTCTTGTCTTGTCTTGTCTTGTCTTGTCTTGTCTTGTCTTGTCTTGTCTTGTCTTGTCTTGTCTTGTCTTATCTTGTCTTGTCTTGTCTTGTCTTGTCTTGTCTTGACATGTCTTGTCTTGTCTTGTCTTGTATTGTCTTGTCTTGTCTTGTCTTGTCTTGTCTTGTCTTGTCTTGTCTTGTCTTGTCTTGTCTTGTCTTGTCTTGTCTTGTCTTGACATGTCTTGTCTTGTCTTGTCTTGTATTGTCTTGTCTTGTCTTGTTTTGTCTTGTCTTGTCTTGTCTTGTCTTGTCTTGTCTTGTCTTGTCTTGTCTTGTCTTGTCTTGTCTTGTCTTGTCTTGTCTTGTCTTGTCTTGTCTTGTCTTGTCTTGTCTTGTCTTGTCTTGTCTTGTCTTGTTTTGTTTTGTCTTGTCTTGTCTTGTATTGTCTTGTCATGTCATGACATGTCATATCGTGTGTTGTGTTGTTTTGTCTTGTCTTATTTTGTCTTGTCATGTCTTATCTTGTCTTGTCTTGTCTTGTCTTGTCTTGTCTTGTTTTGTCTTGTCTTGTCTTGTCTTGTCTTGTCTTGTCTTGTCTTGTCTTGTCTTTTCTTGTCTTCTCTTGTCATGTCGTGTGTTGTGTTGTTTTGTCTTGTCTTGTGTTGTTTTGTCGTGTCATGTCTTGTCTTGTCTTGTCCTGTCCTGTCGTGTGTTGTGTTGTTTTGTCTTGTCTTGTCTTGTCTTGTTTTATGTTGTCTTGTTTTGTCATGTAATGTCATGTCGTGTGTTGTGTTGTTTTGTCTTGTCTTGTGTTGTTTTGTCGTGTCATGTCTTGTCTTGTTTTGTCTTGTTTTGTCTTGTCTTGTCCTGTCCTGTCGTGTGTTGTGTTGTTTCGTCTTGTCTTGTCATGTCATGTCATGTCGTGTCTTGTGTTGCTTTGTCCTGTCTTTTCTTCTCCTTGTCTTGTGTTGTTTTGTCCTGTCCTGACGTGTGTTTTGTTGTTTTGTCTTGTCATGTCTTGTCTTGTCTTGTGATGTCATGTCATGTCGTGTGTTGTGTTGTTTTGTCTTGTCTTGTCATGTCGTGTGTTGTGTTGTTTTGTCTTGTCTTGCTGTGTATTGTCATGTCTTATATTGTCTTGTCTTGTCTTGTCATGTCATGTCATGTCATGTCGTGTGTTGTGTTGTTTTGTCTTGTCTTGTCTTGTCTTGTTTTGTCTTGTCATGTCTTGTCTTGTCTGTCTTGTCTTGTTTTGTCTTGCCCTGTCCTGTTGTGTGTTGTGTTGTTTTGTCTTGTCTTGTCTTGTCCTGTCCTGTCTTGTCTTGTCTTGTCATGTCTTATCTTGTCTTGTCTTGTCTTGTTTTGTCTTGTCTTGTCTTGTCCTGTCTTGTCTTGTCTTGTCTTGTCTTGTCTTGTCTTGTCTTGTCTTGTCTTGTAATGTCATGTCATGTCATATCGTGTATTGTGTTGTTTTGTCTTGTCTTATTTTGTCTTGTCATGTCTTATCTTGTCTTGTCTTGTCTTGTCTTGTCTTGTCTTGTCTTGTCTTGTCTTGTCTTGTCTTGTCTTGTCTTGTCTTGTCTGGTCTTGTCTTGTCTTGTCTTGTCTTGTGTTGTGTTGTTTTGTCTTGTCTTGTCTTGTCTTGTTTTGTCTTGTCTTGTCATGTCTTATATTGTCTTGTCTTGTCTTGTCATGTCATGTCATGTCATGTCGTGTGTTGTGTTGGTTTGTCTTGTCTTGTCTTGTCTTCTTTTGTCTTGTCATGTCTTGTCTTGTCTGTCTTGTCTGTCTTGTCTTGTTTTGTCTTGCCCTGTCCTGTTGTGTGTTGTGTTGTTTTGTCTTGTCTTGTCTTGTCCTGTCCTGTCGTGTGTTGTGTTGTTTTGTCGTGTCATGTCTTGTCTTGTCTTGTCTTGTCCTGTCCTGTCGTGTGTTGTGTTGTTTTGTCTTGTCTTGTCATGTCATGTCATGTCGTGTCTTGTCTTGTCTTGTCTTGTCTTGTCTTGTCTTGTCTTGTCTTGTCTTGTCTTGTCTTGTCTTGTCTTGTCTTGTCTTGTCTTGTCTTGTCTTGTCTTGTCTTGTCTTGTCTTGTCTTGTCTTGTCTTGTCCTGTCTTGTCTTGTCTTGTCTTGTCTTGTCTTACTTTGTCTTGTCATGTCTTATCTTGTCTTGTCTTGTCTTGTCTTGTCTTGTCCTGTCCTGTCGTGTGTTGTTTTGTATTGTCTTATCTTGTGTTGTTCTGTCGTGTCATGTCTTGTCTTGTCTTGTCTTGTCCTGTCCTGTCGTGTGTTGTGTTGTTTTGTCTTGTCTTGTCTTGTCATGTCATGTCATGTCGTGTCTTGTGTTGTTTTGTCTTGTCTTGTTTTGTCTTGTCATGTCTTGTCTTGTCTTGCCTTGTCATGTTTTGTCTTGTCCTGTACTGTCTTGTCTTGTCATGTCTTGTCTTGTCTTGTCCTGTCCTGTCTTGTCTTGTCTTGTCATGTCTTGTCTTGTCTTGTCTTGTCTTGTCTTGTCTTGTCTTGTCTTGTCTTGTCTTGTCTTGTCTTGTCTTGTCTTGTCTTGTCTTGTCTTGTCTTGTCTTGTCTTGTCTTGTCTTGTCTTGTCTTGTCTTGTCTTGTCTTGTCTTGTCTTGTCTTGTCTTGTCTTGTCTTGTCTTGTCTTGTCTTGTCATGTCTTATCTTGTCTTGTCATGTCTTGTCATGTCGTGTGTTGTGTTGTTTTGTCTTGTCTTGCTGTGTATTGTCATGTCTTATATTGTGTTGTTTTGTCTTGTCTTGTCATGTCATGTCATGTCGTGTCTTGTGTTGCTTTGTCTTGTCTTGTCTTGTCTTGTCATGTCGTGTGTTGTGTTGTTTTGTCTTGTCTTGTTGTGTATTGTCATGTCTTATATTGTCTTGTCTTGTCATGTCATGTCGTGTGTTGTGTTGTTTTGTCTTGTCTTGTTTTGTCTTGTCTTGTTTTGTCTTGTCCTGTCATGTCGTGTGTTGTGTTGTTTTGTCTTGTCTTGTGTTGTTTTGTCGTGTCATGTCTTGTCTTGTTTTGTCTTGTTTTGTCTTGTCTTGTCCTGTCCTGTCGTGTGTTGTGTTGTTTTGTCTTGTCTTGTCATGTCATGTCATGTCGTGTCTTGTGTTGCTTTGTCCTGTCTTTTCTTCTCCTTGTCTTGTGTTGTTTTGTCCTGTCCTGACGTGTGTTTTGTTGTTTTGTCTTGTCATGTCTTGTCTTGTCTTGTGATGTCATGTCATGTCGTGTGTTGTGTTGTTTTGTCTTGTCTTGTCATGTCGTGTGTTGTGTTGTTTTGTCTTGTCTTGCTGTGTATTGTCATGTCTTATATTGTCTTGTCTTGTCTTGTCATGTCATGTCATGTCGTGTGTTGTGTTTTGTTTTGTCTTGTCTTGTCTTGTCTTGTTTTGTCTTGTCATGTCTTGTCTTGTCTTGTCTTGTCTTGTTTTGTCTTGCCCTGTCCTGTTGTGTGTTGTGTTGTTTTGTCTTGTCTTGTCTTGTCCTGTCCTGACGTGTGTTGTCTTGTCTTGTGTTGTCTTGTCATGTCTTGTCTTGTCTTGTCCTGTCCTGTCTTGTCTTGTCTTGTCATGTTTTGTCTTGTCCTGTCCTGTCTTGTCTTGTCTTGTCTTGTCTTGTCTTGTCTTGTAATGTCATGTCATGTCATATCGTGTATTGCGTTGTTTTGTCTTGTCTTATTTTATCTTGTCGTGTCTTATCTTGTCTTGTCTTGTCTTGTCTTGTCTTGTCTTGTCTTGTCTTGTCTTGTCTTGTCTTGTCTTGTCTTGTCTGGTCTTGTCTTGTCTTGTCTTGTCTTGTCCTGTCCTGTCGTGTGTTGTGTTGTTTTGTCTTGTCTTGTCTTGTCTTGTCTTGTCTTGTCATGTTGTGTGTTGTGTTGTTTTGTCTTGTCTTGTGTTGTTTTGTCGTGTCATGTCTTGTCTTGTCTTGTCTTGTCCTGTCCTGTCGTGTGTTGTGTTGTTTTGTCTTGTCTTGTCATGTCATGTCATGTCGTGTCTTGTCTTGTCTTGTCTTGACTTGTCTTGTCTTGTCTTGTCTTGTCTTGTCTTGTCTTGTCTTGTCTTGTCTTGTCTTGTCCTGTCTTGTCTTGTCTTGTCTTGTCTTGTCTTACTTTGTCTTGTCATGTCTTATCTTGTCTTGTCTTGTCTTGTCTTGTCCTGTCCTGTCGTGTGTTGTTTTGTATTGTCTTATCTTGTGTTGTTCTGTCGTGTCATGTCTTGTCTTGTCTTGTCTTGTCCTGTCCTGTCGTGTGTTGTGTTGTTTTGTCTTGTCTTGTCTTGTCTTGTCTTGTCATGTCATGTCATGTCGTGTCTTGTGTTGTTTTGTCTTGTCTTGTTTTGTCTTGTCATGTCTTGTCTTGTCTTGTCTTGTCATGTTTTGTCTTGTCCTGTCCTGTTTTGTCTTGTCATGTCTTGTCTTGTCTTGTCCTGTCCTGTCTTGTCTTGTCTTGTCATGTCTTGTCTTGTCTTGTCTTGTCTTGTCTTGTCTTGTCTTGTCTTGTCTTGTCTTGTCTTGTCTTGTCTTGTCTTGTCTTGTCTTGTCTTGTCTTGTCTTGTCTTGTCTTGTCTTGTCTTGTCTTGTCTTGTCTTGTCTTGTCTTGTCTTGTCTTGTCTTGTCTTGTCTTGTCATGTCTTATCTTGTCTTGTCATGTCTTGTCATGTCGTGTGTTGTGTTGTTTTGTCTTGTCTTGCTGTGTATTGTCATGTCTTATATTGTCTTGTTTTGTCTTGTCTTGTCATGTCATGTCGTGTGTTGTGTTGTTTTGTCTTGTCTTGTTTTGTCTTGTCTTGTCTTATATTGTCTTGTCTTGTCTTGTCTTGTCATGTCATGTCGTGTGTTGTGTTGTTTTGTCTTGTCTTGCTGTGTATTGTCATGTCTTATATTGTCTTGTTTTGTCTTGTCTTGTCATGTCATGTCGTGTGTTGCTTTGTCTTGTCTTGTCTTGTCTTGTCATGTCGTGTGTTGTGTTGTTTTGTCTTGTCTTGTTGTGTATTGTCATGTCTTATATTGTCTTGTCTTGTCTTGTCTTGTCATGTCATGTCGTGTGTTGTGTTGTTTTGTCTTGTCTTGTTTTGTCTTGTCTTGTTTTGTCTTGTCCTGTCCTGTTGTGTGTTGTGTTGTTTTGTCTTGTCTTGTCTTGTCCTGTCCTGACGTTTGTTGTCTTGTCTTGTCTTGTCTTGTCATGTCTTGTCTTGTCTTGTCTTGTCTTGTCTTGTCTGGTCTTGTCTTGTCTTGTCTTGTCTTGTCCTGTCTTGTCTTGTCTTGTCTTGTCATGTTTTGTCTTGTCCTGTCCTCTCTTGTCTTGTCTTGTCATGTCTTGTCTTGTCTTGTCCTGTCCTGTCTTGTCTTGTCTTGTCATGTCTTGTCTTGTCTTGTCTTGTCTTGTCTTGTCTTGTCTTGTCTTGTCTTGTCTTGTCTTGTATTGTCTTGTCTGGTCTTGTCTTGTCTTGTCTTGTCTTGTTTTGTCTTGTCTTGTCTTGTCTTGTCTTGTTTTGTCTTGTCTTGTCTTGTCTTGTCTTGTCTTATCTTGTCATGTCTTGTCTTGTCTTGTCTTGTTTTGTCTGGTCATGTCTTGTTTTGTCTTGTCTTGTATTGTCTTGTCTTGTCTTGTTTTGTCCTGTCTTGTCTTGTCTTGTCTTGTCTTGTCCTGTCCTGTCTTGTCTTGTCTTGTCTTGTCTTGTCTTGTCTTGCCCTGTCCTGACGTGTGTTGTGTTGTTTTGTCTTGTCTTGTATTGTCTTGTTTTCTCAAGTAATGTCATGTCGTGTGTTGTGTTGTTTTGTCATGTCTTGTCTTGTCTTGTCTTGTCCTGTCCTGACGTGTGTTTTGTTGTTTTGTCTTGTCATGTCTTGTCTTGTCTTGTGATGTCATGTCATGTCGTGTGTTGTGTTGTTTTGTCTTGTCTTGTCATGTCGTGTGTTGTGTTGTTTTGTCTTGTCTTGTCTTGTCCTGTCCTGTCTTGTCTTGTCTTGTCATGTTTTGTCTTGTCCTGTCCTGTTTTGTCTTGTCATGTCTTGTCTTGTCTTGTCCTGTCCTGACGTGTGTTGTCTTGTCTTGTCTTGTCTTGTCATGTCTTGTCTTGTCATGTCTTGTCTTGTCTTGTCCTGTCCTGTCTTGTCTTGTCTTGTCATGTTTTGTCTTGTCCTGTCCTGTTTTGTCTTGTCTTGTCATGTCTTGTCTTGTCTTGTCCTGTCCTGTCTTGTCTTGTCTTGTCATGTTTTGTCTTGTCCTGTCCTGTTTTGTCTTGTCTTGTCATGTCTTGTCTTGTCTTGTCTTGTCTTGTCTTGTCTTGTCTTGTCTTGTCTTGTCTTGTCTTGTCTTGTCTTGTCTTGTCTTGTCTTGTCTTGTCTTGTCTTGTCTTGTCTTGTCTTGTCTTGTAATGTCATGTCATGTCATATCGTGTATTGTGTTGTTTTGTCTTGTCTTATTTTGTCTTGTCATGTCTTATCTTGTCTTGTCTTGTCTTGTCTTGTCTTGTCTTGTCTTGTCTTGTCTTGTCTTGTCTTGTCTTGTCTTGTCTTGTCTTGTCTTGTCTTGTCTTGTCTTGTCTTGTCTTGTCAGGTCTTGTCTTGTCTTGTCTTGTCTTGTCCTGTCCTGTCGTGTGTTGTGTTGTTTTGTCTTGTCTTGTCTTGTCTTGTCTTGTCTTGTCTTGTCTTGTCTTGTCTTGTCTTGTCTTGTCATGTCGTGTGTTGTGTTGTTTTGTCTTGTCTTGTGTTGTTTTGTCGTGTCATGTCTTGTCTTGTCTTGTCTTGTCCTGTCCTGTCGTGTGTTGTGGTGTGTTGTTTTGTCTTGTCATGTCATGTCATGTCGTGTCTTGTCTTGTCTTGTCTTGTCTTGTCTTGTCTTGTCTTGTCTTGTCTTGTCTTGTCTTGTCTTGTCTTGTCTTGTCTTGTCTTGTCTTGTCTTGTCTTGTCTTGTCTTGTCTTGTCTTGTCTTGTCTTGTCTTGTCTTGTCTTGTCCTGTCTTGTCTTGTCTTGTCTTGTCTTGTCTTACTTTGTCTTGTCATGTCTTATCTTGTCTTGTCTTGTCTTGTCTTGTCCTGTCCTGTCGTGTGTTGTTTTGTATTGTCTTATCTTGTGTTGTTCTGTCGTGTCATGTCTTGTCTTGTCTTGTCTTGTCCTGTCCTGTCGTGTGTTGTGTTGTTTTGTCTTGTCTTGTTTTGTCTTGTCTTGTCATGTCATGTCATGTCGTGTCTTGTGTTGTTTTGTCTTGTCTTGTTTTGTCTTGTCATGTCTTGTCTTGTCTTGTCTTGTCATGTTTTGTCTTGTCCTGTCCTGTCTTGTCTTGTCATGTCTTGTCTTGTCTTGTCCTGTCCTGTCTTGTCTTGTCTTGTCATGTCTTGTCTTGTCTTGTCTTGTCTTGTCTTGTCTTGTCTTGTCTTGTCTAGTCTTGTCTTGTCTTGTCTTGTCTTGTCTTGTCTTGTCTTGTCTTGTCTTGTCTTGTCTTGTCTTGTCTTGTCTTATCTTGTCTTGTCATGTCTTGTCATGTCGTGTGTTGTGTTGTTTTGTCTTGTCTTGCTGTGTATTGTCATGTCTTATATTGTCTTGTTTTGTCTTGTCTTGTGTAAGGTAAACCGCATAATTGCATCCCTGCAACACAAAAGAACGAGCGCACCAACAACCCAGGAAGAGTCGTCGAAAAAAAAGCAGTGTCGCGTCAGCATCGTTCGAGACTGGTCTATTTTTATTTTTCATTTTATTTTAACTTTAAAAAACGAGTAATACATTTAAGCAATTGAAATATCTAATAATAAACAATATTGTATGGAATATAATCTTTTAATAATAAATAAATCGAATCCTGACAAACTCTAAAAGATCTAGCATCTTTTAGTTCAGAAGTGAGATGCTTCTCATAGCCTCACATGTGTGTGTTATTGTTGTGATCGGTTTGAGCAGTCGCACATGCGAGTGGTCGTGCGTTTGAACATAGCAGAGCAAGTGTGGTAAGAACGTCATGTTGGTGACGGTTTGCGTTTGAAATCAAACAGAATTGTTGTTGCGATTAGCCTATCGAGCGTACGAATGGACGAGCGATTAGCGAAGCATAGAAACGAAACCGGCGGTTTGCATTTAAAAACGTAGACATAATTGTTTTGTAATTTGCCTGTTGCGCGTACGAATGGACGAGCAGTTGGCGAGGCATAAAAGCAAGAAAAACGAAGGTTTGCATTTGCGCATGTACAAACGGACAAGCGTTCGGTGAAACGAGAGAGAGAAATAAATAAAAAAACAAGTGACGGTTTGTGTTTGAATTACATTCTCGCGTACGAATGGACGAGAGTTTGCGAAACGGATACATACAGAAAGTGTAAAAACAAAAGAAGACAAACAGTGACAATTGTGTGTTGTATTGTCTAATTGTGAAAAGTAAAATCCAATAAGAATATTTGTTAATAAAAAAAAAAAAAAAAAAAAAAAACGCAAAATGAAAGTAAAAGTAGCATCTTTGAAAGTTGACGAACTGAAGGAGCAACTACGTAATAATAATTTACTAATATCGGGTTCAAAAGCGGAATTGATAATGCGATTAAATGATTTCTTAGGTAGTGATGAAATCGAAATCGAAACAGAATCTAATTTACAAAGCCAGGTAAATGATTTGCGTGAAATGATGCAGAATATGATGACGACTATGCAAAGTTTTGCTGGTCAAATGCAGCAAAGAAATAATGATACAGTGCGAGAAAATGTAAATGAAGAACGTTTAGTTACTACACCACAGAATTCAATACGAACAGAGGGACGAAGTGCCAGTGTAAAGGAAATTGCAGAGACAATTCCTGAGTTTGACCCAACTACTGATAACTCACTAACAGTGACACAATTTGTAAATAGAGTGGACAGTTCCATAAGTGCTTACGACTGGGACGAAAAGTGTTTACTCTTAGCCGTGTATGGAAAATTAAAAGGTGTTGCGCGTATGTGGTTAGACGCAGCACCAGCATTTTATTCCAATTGGCCTGATTTGGCGAAAGCATTAAAAAGCGAATTCGGTTGTGAATTGAATGAAGCGCAAGTACATTATAAAATGGCAAGTACTACACGTATGCAAAACGAAAAGATTTTAGAGTATTGTTTTAGAATGAGCGGATTAGGCCGACGGTATGGCCTGAGTGAAAGTTCAATTATAAAATACATTCGCGACGGATTGAAACACCGTGAATTGCAGACTGCAATAGCTGCATTGAAGTTTAATTCGTTAAAAGATATGCGCGAAACAATTGAAAGTTACCTTCAAAACTTAGCTGTGACAAAGCAACTTAAAAATGAATATACGAGTGATCGAAGTAAAGACAGTGCAAAAGACATGCGCCGGAATACAATCGAAACAAAAGGCATAACGTGTTATAATTGTAAAGAATGCGGACATATCGCGCGGAATTGTCCAAAACCGAGGCAACCGCGTAAATGTAAAGATTGTAATAAATTCCACGGAAGTAACGAACCAGAAAATTGTGGTAAAAAAGCAGTAGCTGTGAAGAAAACACACATACACCAACCATCTAAGTTTTTCGAAAAACCAATCAGCGTAAACGGTAAGGCGTTAGTAGCTTTCGTAGATACTGGTAGTGAATGTAGTATGATACGACGATCAGCTGTAACAAATTTAAATACCAAGAAGTATCCATGCGCTGTAGAAATAATAGGCATTTGCGGTGGAAAACGTACTTCAACTGAGAGTATCAACGTGAACATGGCTGTTGATGATGTAGTTTTAATCGTCAATTTGTTTATTGTTGATGATGATATATTAACAATGGACGTGCTTTTGGGGCAAGATATTTTTAAAAACGCAGATGTTGTTGCAGAAATAAAGAACGACGACTTCGTATTTTCTACGCAGGTTACAAAGGTAGAACTTAAGCATCGAGAAACTGATTTCAGCGAAATTATTAGCAGTATTGACGATATAAATGTAAAAGCCGACTTGCAAGTGTTGTTAGCTGATAACACAGACGTTTTTGCGGAAAATCTTACTGATATTGGCTTGACTAACGCGACGGAAATGAAAATCGAATTGACAACGAATGTACCAATAGCTCAAAAACCGTACAGGGTGCCGGAGCCGAAGAAGCATTTAGTTACCGAAATGATTAGAGAACTTTTGGCATGCGATATAATTGCCACATCTAAATCCGAATACGCAAGTCCAATTATTTTAGTAAAAAAGAAAACTGGGGGTGAACGCCTTTGCGTCGACTATAGGCGACTTAATCAGCATACGATAAAAGAAGTTTATCCAACACCAAATATTGAAGAAAGGCTTAGCGAAGCCATGCGATACAAATATTTTTCAGTACTAGATTTAAACAGCGGGTACTATCAGGTACCAATAGAAGAAGGGTGTCGCAAGTATACAGCGTTTATAACAACTGAAGGTTTGTTTGAGTTTAAGAGAATGCCGTTTGGCCTCAGAAACGCGCCTGCGGTATTCCAGCGGCTAATGCAAAATATCAAAGATAGAACTCGACCTGGTGACATGATCCACTATATGGACGACATATTAGTAGGTAGCAGTAACGTCACCGAGATGTATGAAAAACTTAAACGTGTTTTTAAGGCATTGCGCGAACTTAATTTAACATTAAATATTAAAAAATGCGAGTTTATGAAGCAGACGATCGAGTTTTTAGGGCACAAACTTCATTCAGGTGGCATAAGTCCAGGTACTGTGAAAACAATTGCCGTAAATTGTTTTACAACTCCAAAATCTATAACAGATGTAAGACGTTTTCTTGGTCTTAGCGGGTATTTTCGACGCTTTGTACCAGGCTACTCGATTATAAGTGAGCCGTTACGTTTGTTGCTGCGTAGAGGTCAACAATTTCAATGGGCAGAAAAACAAGAAGAAGCATTTTTAGCATTGAAAACAGCGTTAACATCGAAGCCATTGATGACAGGATATCGTGTCGAGGCAGATCATCAGATTCATACTGATGCTAGCTCTGTTGGTACACCCGGTACTTTTACAACGAGAAGGCGGCGACTGGAAACCAGTTGCATATTACAGCAGATCTACGACAGACAGCGAGCGAAACTTTCATAGCTATGAGCTGGAAGTACTGGCGGTGGTGAGCAGCCTAGAGCGTTTTAGGTATTATGTGCAAGGGAAAGAGATCGTAGTTGTGACTGACTGTAGCGCGGTTACTACAGCAATGCACAAACGTGAGTTGATACCACGAATTGCACGTTGGTGGCTACGTATTCAAGACTTTCTTGTAAAATTGGAACACCGACCAGGTAGAAGAATGGAGCATGTCGATTTTCTCAGCAGAATGTCATATGAAAAAGGTGAAGAAATCGATACAGCGTCTCTGAAGATTGCGAAAACAACTTTAGACGTAGGTGACTGGATATACAGTATGCAGCATCAAGACAAAGATATTCGAGATATTGTAGAAAAACTCGCCAGCGGTGATAAAATTACTAATGATGAATACAAAATCGAAAACGGAAGACTTTATCGAAAACAGAAAAGTAACAAGCTATGGGTAGTACCGAAATCAATGCGATACAAAATTGTACAGAGCGTGCACGAGAAAGTTAAGCATCTTAGTACAGAAAAGACTTTAGAAGAATTAAATAAATATTTTTGGTTTCCTAGAATGCGTAATTTTGTAAAGACATTTTTGAAATCGTGCATTGAATGCGCATATAATAAACAGCGGGGTGGCAAAATAGAAGGAGCGTATCATTATGACGAGATAGAACCTGTACCATTCAAGACGGTACATATCGATCATCTAGGACCTTTTCCTCGTACCAAGAAGCAGAACGAACACGTAATAGTCCTCGTTGATTCATTCACGAAATTTACAGTATTACGAGCTGTTAGAAGCACAGCGACACGACATGTATTGACATTACTTAACGAAGTAAGCAGCTATTTCGGAGTGCCAACACGAATAGTAACCGATCGTGGAACAGCGTTTACTTCTCAGGATTTTAGACAATATTGCAACGATAATGATATTAAACAGATTTTGAATGCTGTTCGAACTCCGCGCGCAAACGGACATGCAGAGCGTACCAACCGAACTCTACTTGGTATGTTACTTCCGTCGACGGAAGACGACAAAACCTGGGATGATCAACTTAGAGGTATACAGTGGGCACTAAACACTACAAAGAACAAAGCAACTCAGCGAACTCCACAAGAACTTTTATTCAATTACAAGCCTCGAGATATTCTTCAGAATAAATTAATATTAGCTTTACATGAAGATGATGTTACGAGTAATGACGAGATGAACGAAATTCAAACTGAAGCAGTAAGTCGTATTAATCAGCAGCGAGAAAAAGCTAAACAGCGTTTTAACGAAAAACATCGGAAACCTACACAATATAACGTTGGTGATTTGGTTCTCGCCGAGAATGAGCCTGTTAGTACTGGTGGTTCTCGCAAATTGGAGCCACTATACAAAGGTCCGTTCATGGTAACCAAGGTGATTGGCCACGACAGGTATCTCGTTGAAGATATACCAGGGTCGAAACGAAAACAACGACATTATACATCAATCTATGCATCTGATAAGTTGAAGCCATGGTGTAATTTGCCGAATTTCGATGGGTTTGATAATGATGTCGGAGTCGAGGTCGACTCCTGTAATCAGGATTGGCCGACTGTAAGGTAAACCGCATAATTGCATCCCTGCAACACAAAAGAACGAGCGCACCAACAACCCAGGAAGAGTCGTCGAAAAAAAAGCAGTGTCGCGTCAGCATCGTTCGAGACTGGTCTATTTTTATTTTTCATTTTATTTTAACTTTAAAAAACGAGTAATACATTTAAGCAATTGAAATATCTAATAATAAACAATATTGTATGGAATATAATCTTTTAATAATAAATAAATCGAATCCTGACAAACTCTAAAAGATCTAGCATCTTTTACTTGTCATGTCATGTCATGGCGTGTCTTGTGTTGCTTTGTCTTGTCTTGTCTTGTCTTGTCTTGTCTTGTCATGTCGTGTGTTGTGTTGTTTTGTCTTGTCTTGTTGTGTATTGTCATGTCTTATATTGTCTTGTCTTGTCTTGTCTTGTCATGTCATGTCGTGTGTTGTGTTGTTTTGTCTTGTCTTGTTTTGTCTTGTCCTGTCCTGTTGTGTGTTGTGTTGTTTTGTCTTGTCTTGTCTTGTCCTGTCCTGACGTTTGTTGTCTTGTCTTGTCTTGTCTTGTCATGTCTTGTCTTGTCTTGTCTTGTCTTGTCTTGTCTTGTCTTGTCTTGTCTTGTCTTGTCTTGTCCTGTCCTGTCTTGTCTTGTCTTGTCTTGTCATGTTTTGTCTTGTCCTGTCCTGTCTTGTCTTGTCTTGTCATGTCTTGCCTTGTCTTGTCCTGTCCTGTCTTGTCTTGTCTTGTCATGTCTTGTCTTGTCTTGTCTTGTCTTGTCTTGTCTTGTCTTGTCTTGTCTTGTCTTGTCTTGTCTTGTCTTGTCTTGTCTTGTCTTGTCTTGTCTTGTCTTGTCTTGTCTTGTCTTGTCTTGTCTTGTCTTGTCTTGTTTTGTCTTGTCTTGTCTTGTCTTATCTTGTCATGTCTTGTCTTGTCTTGTCTTGTCTTGTCTTGTTTTGTCTGGTCATGTCTTGTTTTGTGTTGTCTTGTATTGTCTTGTCTTGTCTTGTCTTGTCCTGTCTTGTCTTGTCTTGTCTTGTCTTGTCCTGTCCTGTCTTGTCTTGTCTTGTCTTGTCTTGTCTTGCCCTGTCCTGACGTGTGTTGTGTTGTTTTGTCTTGTCTTGTTTTGTCTTGTCTTGTATTGTCTTGTTTTCTCATGTAATGTCATGTCGTGTGTTGTGTTGTTTTGTCATGTCTTGTCTTGTCTTGTCTTGTCCTGTCCTGTCGTGTGTTGTGTTGTTTTGTCTTGTCTTGTCATGTCGTGTCATGTCATGTCGTGTCTTGTGTTGCTTTGTCTTGTCTTGTCTTGTCATGTCGTGTGTTGTGTTGTTTTGTCTTGTCTTGTTGTGTATTGTCATGCCTTATATTGTCTTGTCTTGTCTTGTGATGTCATGTCATGTCGTGTGTTGTGTTGTTTTGTCTTGTCTTGTCATGTCGTGTGTTGTGTTGTTTTGTCTTGTCTTGCTGTGTATTGTCATGTCTTATATTGTCTTGTCTTGTCTTGTCATGTCATGTCATGTCGTGTGTTGTGTTGTTTTGTCTTGTCTTGTTTTGTCTTCTCATGTCATGTCTTGTCTTGTCTTGTCCTGTCTTGTCTTGTCTTGTCTTGTCTTGTCTTGTCTTGTCTTGTCTTGTCTTGTCTTGTCTTGTCTTGTCATGTCTTGTCTTGTCTTGTCTTGTCTTGTCTTGTCTTGTCTTGTCTTGTCTTGTCCTGTCCTGTCTTGTCTTGTCTTGTCATGTTTTGTCTTGTCCTGTCCTGTCTTGTCTTGTCATGTCTTGTCTTGTCTTGTCCTGTCCTGTCTTGTCTTGTCTTGTCATGTCTTTTCTTGTCTTGTCTTGTCTTGTCTTGTCTTGTCTTGCATAATGTCATGTCGTGTGTTGTGTGGTTTTGTCTTGTCTTGTCATGTCATGTCATGTCGTGTCTTGGGTTGCTTTGTCTTGTCTTGTCTCGTCTTGTCATGTCGTGTGGTGTTGTTTTGTCTTGTCTTGTCGTATATTGTCATGTCTTATATTGTCTTGTCCTGTCCTGTCTTGTCTTGTCATGTCTTGTCTTGTCTTGTCCTGTCCTGTCTTGTCTTGTCTTGTCTTGTCTTGTCTTGTCTTGTCTTGTCTTGTCTTGTCTTGTCTTGTCTTGTCTTGTCTTGTCTTGTCTTGTCTTGTCTTGTCATGTCTTGTCTTGTCTTGTCTTGTCTTGTCTTGTCTTGTCTTGTCTTGTCTTGTCTTGTCTTGTCTTGTCTTGTCTTGTCTTGTCTTGTCTTGTCTTGTCTTGTCTTGTCTTGTCTTGTCTTGTCTTGTCTTGTCTTGTCTTGCATAATGTCATGTCGTGTGTTGTGTGGTTTTGTCTTGTCTTGTCATGTCATGTCATGTCGTGTCTTGGGTTGCTTTGTCTTGTCTTGTCTTGTCTTGTCATGTCGTGTGGTGTTGTTTTGTCTTGTCTTGTCGTGTATTGTCATGTCTTATATTGTCTTGTCATGTCTTGTCTTGTCTTGTCTTGTCTTGTCTTGTGTTGCCTCGTCTTGTCTTGCCTTGTCTTGCCTTGTCTTGTCTTGTCATGTCGTGTCTTGTCTTGTCTTGTCTTGTCTTGTCTTGTCATGTCGTGTGTTGTGTTGTTTTGTCTTGTCTTGTGTTGTTTTGTTGTGCCATGTCTTGTCTTGTCTTGTCTTGTCTTGTCTTGTCTTGTCTTGTCTTGTCTTGTCTTGTCTTGTCTTGTCTTGTCATGTCTTGTCTTGTCGTGTCTTGTCTTGTCCTGTCCTGTCTTGTGTTGTCTTGTCATGTCATGTCTTGTCGTGTCTTGTCCTGTCCTGTCTTGTGTTGTCTTGTCATGTTTTGTCTTGTCCTGTCCTGTCTTGTCTTGTCTTGTCATGTCGTGTCTTGTCTTGTCTTGTCTTGTCTTGTCTTGTCTTGTCTTGTCATGTCGTGTGTTGTGTTGTTTTGTCTTGTCTTGTGTTGTTTTGTCGTGCCATGTCTTGTCTTGTCTTGTCTTGTCTTGTCATGTCTTGTCTTGTCGTGTCTTGTCTTGTCCTGTCCTGTCATGTCTTGTCTTGTCATGTCTTGTCTTGCCGTGTCTTGTCTTGTCTTGTCTTGTCTTGTCTTGTCTTGTCATATCTTGTCTTGTCGTGTCTTGTCATGTCTTGTCTTGTCGTGTCTTGTCTTGTCCTGTCCTGTCTTGTCTTGTCTTGTCATGTCTTGTCTTGTCGTGTCTTGTCTTGTCTTGTCATGTCTTGTCCTGTCCTGTCTTGTCTTGTCTTGTCATGTCTTGTCTTGTCTTGTCTTGTCTTGTCTTGTCTTGTCTTGTCTTGTCTTGTCTTGTCTTGTCTTGTCTTGTCATGTCTTGTCTTGTCGTGTCTTGTCTTGTCCTGTCCTGTCTTGTGTTGTCTTGTCATGTTTTGTCTTGTCCTGTCCTGTCTTGTCTTGTCTTGTCATGTCTTGTCTTGTCTTGTCTTGTCTTGTCTTGTCTTGTCTTGTCTTGTCTTGTTTTGTCTTGTCATGTCTTGTCTTGTCTTGTCTTGTCTTGTCATGTCTTGTCTTGTCTTGTCTTGTCTTGTCTTGTCTTGTCTTGTCTTGTCATGTCTTGTCTTGTCTTGTTTTGTTTTGTCTTGTCTTGTTTTGTCTTGTCTTGTGTTGTTTTGTCCTGTCCTGACGTGTGTTGTGTTGTTTTGTCTTGTCTTGTTTTGTCTTGTCCTGTCTTGTCTTGTCTTGTGATGTCATGTCATGTCGTGTGTTGTGTTGTTTTGTCTTGTCATGTCTTGTCTTGTCTTGTCTTGTCTTGTCTTGTCTTGTCTTGTCTTGTCTTGTCTTGTTTTGTCTTGTCTTGTTTTATGTTGTCTTGTCTTGTCTTGTTTTGTCATGTAATGTCATGTCGTGTGTTGTGTTGTTTTTTCTTGTCTTGTATTGCCTTGTCTTGTCTTGTCGTGTCTTGTCTTGTCTTGTCTTGTCTTGTCTTGTCTTGTCTTGTCTTGTCTTGTCTTGTCTTGTCTTGTCTTGTCTTGTCTTGTCTTGTCTTGTCTTGTCTTGTCATGTCTTGTCTTGTCTTGTCTTGTCTTGTCTTGTCTTGTCTTGTCTTGTCTTGTCTTGTCTTGTCTTGTCTTGTCTTGTCTTGTCTTGTCTTGTCTTGTCTTGTCTTGTCTTGTCTTGTCTTGTCTTGCATAATGTCATGTCGTGTGTTGTGTGGTTTTGTCTTGTCTTGTGTTGTTTTGTCGTGTCATGTCTTGTCTTGTCTTGTCTTGTCTTGTCCTGTCCTGTCGTGTGTTGTGTTGCTTTGTCTTGTCTTGTCATGTCTTGTCTTGTCTTGCCTTGTCTTGTCTTGTCTTGTCCTGTCATGTCTTGTCTTGTCTTGTCTTGTCTTGTCTTGTCTTGTCTTGTCTTGTCTTGTCTTGTCTTGTCTTGTCTTGTCTTGTCTTGTCTTGTCTTGTCTTGTCATGTCATGTCATGTCGTGTCTTGTGTTGCTTTGTCTTGTCTTGTCATGTCGTGTGTTGTGTTGTTTTGTCTTGTCTTGTTGTGTATTGGCATGTCTTATATAGTCTTGTCTTGTCTTGTCATGTCATGTCAAGTCATGTCATGTCGTGTGTTGTGTTGTTTAGTCTTGTCATGTCTTGTCTTGTTTTGTCTTGTCATGTCTTGTCTTGTCTTGTCTTGTCTTGTCTTGTCTTGTCTTGTCTTGTCTTGTCTTGTCTTTTCTTGTCTTGTCTTGTCTTGTCTTGTCTTGTTTTGTTTTGTCTTGTCTTGTTTTGTCTTGTCTTGTCTTGTCTTATCTTGTCTTGTTTTGTCATGTAATGCCATGTCGTGTGTTGTGTTGTTTTGTCTGGTCTTGTCATCTCCTTGTCTTGTCTTGTCATGTCGTGTGTTGTGTTGTTTTGTCTTGTCATGTCTTATATTGTCTTGTCTTGTCTTGTCTTGTGATGTCATGTCGTGTGTTGTGTTGTTTTGTCTTGTTTTGTCATGTAATGTCATGTCGTATGTTGGGTTGTTTTGTCTTGTCTTGTCTTCTCCTTGTCTTGTCTTGTCATGTCTTGTCTTGTCTGTCTTGTCTGTCTTGTCTTGTTTTGTCTTGCCCTGTCCTGTTGTGTGTTGTGTTGTTTTGTCTTGTCTTGTCTTGTCCTGTCCTGTCGTGTGTTGTGTTGTTTTGTCGTGTCATGTCTTGTCTTGTCTTGTCTTGTCCTGTCCTGTCGTGTGTTGTGTTGTTTTGTCTTGTCTTGTCATGTCATGTCATGTCGTGTCTTGTCTTGTCTTGTCTTGTCTTGTCTTGTCTTGTCTTGTCTTGTCTTGTCTTGTCTTGTCTTGTCTTGTCTTGTCTTGTCTTGTCTTGTCTTGTCTTGTCTTGTCTTGTCTTGTCTTGTCTTGTCTTGTCCTGTCTTGTCTTGTCTTGTCTTGTCTTGTCTTACTTTGTCTTGTCATGTCTTATCTTGTCTTGTCTTGTCTTGTCTTGTCTTGTCCTGTCCTGTCGTGTGTTGTTTTGTATTGTCTTATCTTGTGTTGTTCTGTCGTGTCATGTCTTGTCTTGTCTTGTCTTGTCCTGTCCTGTCGTGTGTTGTGTTGTTTTGTCTTGTCTTGTCTTGTCATGTCATGTCATGTCGTGTCTTGTGTTGTTTTGTCTTGTCTTGTTTTGTCTTGTCATGTCTTGTCTTGTCTTGCCTTGTCATGTTTTGTCTTGTCCTGTCCTGTCTTGTCTTGTCATGTCTTGTCTTGTCTTGTCCTGTCCTGTCTTGTCTTGTCTTGTCATGTCTTGTCTTGTCTTGTCTTGTCTTGTCTTGTCTTGTCTTGTCTTGTCTTGTCTTGTCTTGTCTTGTCTTGTCTTGTCTTGTCTTGTCTTGTCTTGTCTTGTCTTGTCTTGTCTTGTCTTGTCTTGTCTTGTCTTGTCTTGTCTTGTCTTGTCATGTCTTATCTTGTCTTGTCATGTCTTGTCATGTCGTGTGTTGTGTTGTTTTGTCTTGTCTTGCTGTGTATTGTCATGTCTTATATTGTCTTGTTTTGTCTTGTCTTGTCATGTCATGTCATGTCGTGTCTTGTGTTGCTTTGTCTTGTCTTGTCTTGTCTTGTCATGTCGTGTGTTGTGTTGTTTTGTCTTGTCTTGTTGTGTATTGTCATGTCTTATATTGTCTTGTCTTGTCATGTCATGTCGTGTGTTGTGTTGTTTTGTCTTGTCTTGTTTTGTCTTGTCTTGTTTTGTCTTGTCCTGTCATGTCGTGTGTTGTGTTGTTTTGTCTTGTCTTGTGTTGTTTTGTCGTGTCATGTCTTGTCTTGTTTTGTCTTGTTTTGTCTTGTCTTGTCCTGTCCTGTCGTGTGTTGTGTTGTTTTGTCTTGTCTTGTCATGTCATGTCATGTCGTGTCTTGTGTTGCTTTGTCCTGTCTTTTCTTCTCCTTGTCTTGTGTTGTTTTGTCCTGTCCTGACGTGTGTTTTGTTGTTTTGTCTTGTCATGTCTTGTCTTGTCTTGTGATGTCATGTCATGTCGTGTGTTGTGTTGTTTTGTCTTGTCTTGTCATGTCGTGTGTTGTGTTGTTTTGTCTTGTCTTGCTGTGTATTGTCATGTCTTATATTGTCTTGTCTTGTCTTGTCATGTCATGTCATGTCGTGTGTTGTGTTTTGTTTTGTCTTGTCTTGTCTTGTCTTGTTTTGTCTTGTCATGTCTTGTCTTGTCTTGTCTTGTCTTGTTTTGTCTTGCCCTGTCCTGTTGTGTGTTGTGTTGTTTTGTCTTGTCTTGTCTTGTCCTGTCCTGACGTGTGTTGTCTTGTCTTGTGTTGTCTTGTCATGTCTTGTCTTGTCTTGTCCTGTCCTGTCTTGTCTTGTCTTGTCATGTTTTGTCTTGTCCTGTCCTGTCTTGTCTTGTCTTGTCTTGTCTTGTCTTGTCTTGTAATGTCATGTCATGTCATATCGTGTATTGCGTTGTTTTGTCTTGTCTTATTTTATCTTGTCGTGTCTTATCTTGTCTTGTCTTGTCTTGTCTTGTCTTGTCTTGTCTTGTCTTGTCTTGTCTTGTCTTGTCTTGTCTTGTCTGGTCTTGTCTTGTCTTGTCTTGTCTTGTCCTGTCCTGTCGTGTGTTGTGTTGTTTTGTCTTGTCTTGTCTTGTCTTGTCTTGTCTTGTCATGTTGTGTGTTGTGTTGTTTTGTCTTGTCTTGTGTTGTTTTGTCGTGTCATGTCTTGTCTTGTCTTGTCTTGTCCTGTCCTGTCGTGTGTTGTGTTGTTTTGTCTTGTCTTGTCATGTCATGTCATGTCGTGTCTTGTCTTGTCTTGTCTTGTCTTGTCTTGTCTTGTCTTGTCTTGTCTTGTCTTGTCTTGTCTTGTCTTGTCTTGTCCTGTCTTGTCTTGTCTTGTCTTGTCTTGTCTTACTTTGTCTTGTCATGTCTTATCTTGTCTTGTCTTGTCTTGTCTTGTCCTGTCCTGTCGTGTGTTGTTTTGTATTGTCTTATCTTGTGTTGTTCTGTCGTGTCATGTCTTGTCTTGTCTTGTCTTGTCCTGTCCTGTCGTGTGTTGTGTTGTTTTGTCTTGTCTTGTCTTGTCTTGTCTTGTCATGTCATGTCATGTCGTGTCTTGTGTTGTTTTGTCTTGTCTTGTTTTGTCTTGTCATGTCTTGTCTTGTCTTGTCTTGTCATGTTTTGTCTTGTCCTGTCCTGTCTTGTCTTGTCATGTCTTGTCTTGTCTTGTCCTGTCCTGTCTTGTCTTGTCTTGTCATGTCTTGTCTTGTCTTGTCTTGTCTTGTCTTGTCTTGTCTTGTCTTGTCTTGTCTTGTCTTGTCTTGTCTTGTCTTGTCTTGTCTTGTCTTGTCTTGTCTTGTCTTGTCTTGTCTTGTCTTGTCTTGTCTTGTCTTGTCTTGTCTTGTCTTGTCTTGTCTTGTCTTGTCTTGTCTTGTCTTGTCTTGTCTTGTCTTGTCATGTCTTATCTTGTCTTGTCATGTCTTGTCATGTCGTGTGTTGTGTTGTTTTGTCTTGTCTTGCTGTGTATTGTCATGTCTTATATTGTCTTGTTTTGTCTTGTCTTGTCATGTCATGTCGTGTGTTGTGTTGTTTTGTCTTGTCTTGTTTTGTCTTGTCTTGTCTTATATTGTCTTGTCTTGTCTTGTCTTGTCATGTCATGTCGTGTGTTGTGTTGTTTTGTCTTGTCTTGCTGTGTATTGTCATGTCTTATATTGTCTTGTTTTGTCTTGTCTTGTCATGTCATGTCGTGTGTTGCTTTGTCTTGTCTTGTCTTGTCTTGTCATGTCGTGTGTTGTGTTGTTTTGTCTTGTCTTGTTGTGTATTGTCATGTCTTATATTGTCTTGTCTTGTCTTGTCTTGTCATGTCATGTCGTGTGTTGTGTTGTTTTGTCTTGTCTTGTTTTGTCTTGTCTTGTTTTGTCTTGTCCTGTCCTGTTGTGTGTTGTGTTGTTTTGTCTTGTCTTGTCTTGTCCTGTCCTGACGTTTGTTGTCTTGTCTTGTCTTGTCTTGTCATGTCTTGTCTTGTCTTGTCTTGTCTTGTCTTGTCTGGTCTTGTCTTGTCTTGTCTTGTCTTGTCCTGTCTTGTCTTGTCTTGTCTTGTCATGTTTTGTCTTGTCCTGTCCTCTCTTGTCTTGTCTTGTCATGTCTTGTCTTGTCTTGTCCTGTCCTGTCTTGTCTTGTCTTGTCATTTCTTGTCTTGTCTTGTCTTGTCTTGTCTTGTCTTGTCTTGTCTTGTCTTGTCTTGTCTTGTCTTGTCTTGTCTTGTATTGTCTTGTCTGGTCTTGTCTTGTCTTGTCTTGTCTTGTTTTGTCTTGTCTTGTCTTGTCTTGTCTTGTTTTGTCTTGTCTTGTCTTGTCTTGTCTTGTCTTATCTTGTCATGTCTTGTCTTGTCTTGTCTTGTTTTGTCTGGTCATGTCTTGTTTTGTCTTGTCTTGTATTGTCTTGTCTTGTCTTGTTTTGTCCTGTCTTGTCTTGTCTTGTCTTGTCTTGTCCTGTCCTGTCTTGTCTTGTCTTGTCTTGTCTTGTCTTGCCCTGTCCTGACGTGTGTTGTGTTGTTTTGTCTTGTCTTGTATTGTCTTGTTTTCTCAAGTAATGTCATGTCGTGTGTTGTGTTGTTTTGTCATGTCTTGTCTTGTCTTGTCTTGTCCTGTCCTGACGTGTGTTTTGTTGTTTTGTCTTGTCATGTCTTGTCTTGTCTTGTGATGTCATGTCATGTCGTGTGTTGTGTTGTTTTGTCTTGTCTTGTCATGTCGTGTGTTGTGTTGTTTTGTCTTGTCTTGTCTTGTCCTGTCCTGTCTTGTCTTGTCTTGTCATGTTTTGTCTTGTCCTGTCCTGTTTTGTCTTGTCTTGTCATGTCTTGTCTTGTCTTGTCCTGTCCTGACGTGTGTTGTCTTGTCTTGTCTTGTCATGTCTTGTCTTGTCATGTCTTGTCTTGTCTTGTCCTGTCCTGTCTTGTCTTGTCTTGTCATGTTTTGTCTTGTCCTGTCCTGTTTTGTCTTGTCTTGTCATGTCTTGTCTTGTCTTGTCCTGTCCTGTCTTGTCTTGTCTTGTCATGTTTTGTCTTGTCCTGTCCTGTTTTGTCTTGTCTTGTCATGTCTTGTCTTGTCTTGTCTTGTCTTGTCTTGTCTTGTCTTGTCTTGTCTTGTCTTGTCTTGTCTTGTCTTGTCTTGTCTTGTCTTGTCTTGTCTTGTCTTGTCTTGTAATGTCATGTCATGTCATATCGTGTATTGTGTTGTTTTGTCTTGTCTTATTTTGTCTTGTCATGTCTTATCTTGTCTTGTCTTGTCTTGTCTTGTCTTGTCTTGTCTTGTCTTGTCTTGTCTTGTCTTGTCTTGTCTTGTCTTGTCTTGTCTTGTCTTGTCTTGTCTTGTCTTGTCTTGTCAGGTCTTGTCTTGTCTTGTCTTGTCTTGTCCTGTCCTGTCGTGTGTTGTGTTGTTTTGTCTTGTCTTGTCTTGTCTTGTCTTGTCTTGTCTTGTCTTGTCTTGTCTTGTCTTGTCATGTCGTGTGTTGTGTTGTTTTGTCTTGTCTTGTGTTGTTTTGTCGTGTCATGTCTTGTCTTGTCTTGTCTTGTCCTGTCCTGTCGTGTGTTGTGGTGTGTTGTTTTGTCTTGTCATGTCATGTCATGTCGTGTCTTGTCTTGTCTTGTCTTGTCTTGTCTTGTCTTGTCTTGTCTTGTCTTGTCTTGTCTTGTCTTGTCTTGTCTTGTCTTGTCTTGTCTTGTCTTGTCTTGTCTTGTCTTGTCTTGTCTTGTCTTGTCTTGTCCTGTCTTGTCTTGTCTTGTCTTGTCTTGTCTTACTTTGTCTTGTCATGTCTTATCTTGTCTTGTCTTGTCTTGTCTTGTCCTGTCCTGTCGTGTGTTGTTTTGTATTGTCTTATCTTGTGTTGTTCTGTCGTGTCATGTCTTGTCTTGTCTTGTCTTGTCCTGTCCTGTCGTGTGTTGTGTTGTTTTGTCTTGTCTTGTTTTGTCTTGTCTTGTCATGTCATGTCATGTCGTGTCTTGTGTTGTTTTGTCTTGTCTTGTTTTGTCTTGTCATGTCTTGTCTTGTCTTGTCTTGTCATGTTTTGTCTTGTCCTGTCCTGTCTTGTCTTGTCATGTCTTGTCTTGTCTTGTCCTGTCCTGTCTTGTCTTGTCTTGTCATGTCTTGTCTTGTCTTGTCTTGTCTTGTCTTGTCTTGTCTTGTCTTGTCTAGTCTTGTCTTGTCTTGTCTTGTCTTGTCTTGTCTTGTCTTGTCTTGTCTTGTCTTGTCTTGTCTTATCTTGTCTTGTCATGTCTTGTCATGTCGTGTGTTGTGTTGTTTTGTCTTGTCTTGCTGTGTATTGTCATGTCTTATATTGTCTTGTTTTGTCTTGTCTTGTGTAAGGTAAACCGCATAATTGCATCCCTGCAACACAAAAGAACGAGCGCACCAACAACCCAGGAAGAGTCGTCGAAAAAAAAGCAGTGTCGCGTCAGCATCGTTCGAGACTGGTCTATTTTTATTTTTCATTTTATTTTAACTTTAAAAAACGAGTAATACATTTAAGCAATTGAAATATCTAATAATAAACAATATTGTATGGAATATAATCTTTTAATAATAAATAAATCGAATCCTGACAAACTCTAAAAGATCTAGCATCTTTTAGTTCAGAAGTGAGATGCTTCTCATAGCCTCACATGTGTGTGTTATTGTTGTGATCGGTTTGAGCAGTCGCACATGCGAGTGGTCGTGCGTTTGAACATAGCAGAGCAAGTGTGGTAAGAACGTCATGTTGGTGACGGTTTGCGTTTGAAATCAAACAGAATTGTTGTTGCGATTAGCCTATCGAGCGTACGAATGGACGAGCGATTAGCGAAGCATAGAAACGAAACCGGCGGTTTGCATTTAAAAACGTAGACATAATTGTTTTGTAATTTGCCTGTTGCGCGTACGAATGGACGAGCAGTTGGCGAGGCATAAAAGCAAGAAAAACGAAGGTTTGCATTTGCGCATGTACAAACGGACAAGCGTTCGGTGAAACGAGAGAGAGAAATAAATAAAAAAACAAGTGACGGTTTGTGTTTGAATTACATTCTCGCGTACGAATGGACGAGAGTTTGCGAAACGGATACATACAGAAAGTGTAAAAACAAAAGAAGACAAACAGTGACAATTGTGTGTTGTATTGTCTAATTGTGAAAAGTAAAATCCAATAAGAATATTTGTTAATAAAAAAAAAAAAAAAAAAAAAAACGCAAAATGAAAGTAAAAGTAGCATCTTTGAAAGTTGACGAACTGAAGGAGCAACTACGTAATAATAATTTACTAATATCGGGTTCAAAAGCGGAATTGATAATGCGATTAAATGATTTCTTAGGTAGTGATGAAATCGAAATCGAAACAGAATCTAATTTACAAAGCCAGGTAAATGATTTGCGTGAAATGATGCAGAATATGATGACGACTATGCAAAGTTTTGCTGGTCAAATGCAGCAAAGAAATAATGATACAGTGCGAGAAAATGTAAATGAAGAACGTTTAGTTACTACACCACAGAATTCAATACGAACAGAGGGACGAAGTGCCAGTGTAAAGGAAATTGCAGAGACAATTCCTGAGTTTGACCCAACTACTGATAACTCACTAACAGTGACACAATTTGTAAATAGAGTGGACAGTTCCATAAGTGCTTACGACTGGGACGAAAAGTGTTTACTCTTAGCCGTGTATGGAAAATTAAAAGGTGTTGCGCGTATGTGGTTAGACGCAGCACCAGCATTTTATTCCAATTGGCCTGATTTGGCGAAAGCATTAAAAAGCGAATTCGGTTGTGAATTGAATGAAGCGCAAGTACATTATAAAATGGCAAGTACTACACGTATGCAAAACGAAAAGATTTTAGAGTATTGTTTTAGAATGAGCGGACTAGGCCGACGGTATGGCCTGAGTGAAAGTTCAATTATAAAATACATTCGCGACGGATTGAAACACCGTGAATTGCAGACTGCAATAGCTGCATTGAAGTTTAATTCGTTAAAAGATATGCGCGAAACAATTGAAAGTTACCTTCAAAACTTAGCTGTGACAAAGCAACTTAAAAATGAATATACGAGTGATCGAAGTAAAGACAGTGCAAAAGACATGCGCCGGAATACAATCGAAACAAAAGGCATAACGTGTTATAATTGTAAAGAATGCGGACATATCGCGCGGAATTGTCCAAAACCGAGGCAACCGCGTAAATGTAAAGATTGTAATAAATTCCACGGAAGTAACGAACCAGAAAATTGTGGTAAAAAAGCAGTAGCTGTGAAGAAAACACACATACACCAACCATCTAAGTTTTTCGAAAAACCAATCAGCGTAAACGGTAAGGCGTTAGTAGCTTTCGTAGATACTGGTAGTGAATGTAGTATGATACGACGATCAGCTGTAACAAATTTAAATACCAAGAAGTATCCATGCGCTGTAGAAATAATAGGCATTTGCGGTGGAAAACGTACTTCAACTGAGAGTATCAACGTGAACATGGCTGTTGATGATGTAGTTTTAATCGTCAATTTGTTTATTGTTGATGATGATATATTAACAATGGACGTGCTTTTGGGGCAAGATATTTTTAAAAACGCAGATGTTGTTGCAGAAATAAAGAACGACGACTTCGTATTTTCTACGCAGGTTACAAAGGTAGAACTTAAGCATCGAGAAACTGATTTCAGCGAAATTATTAGCAGTATTGACGATATAAATGTAAAAGCCGACTTGCAAGTGTTGTTAGCTGATAACACAGACGTTTTTGCGGAAAATCTTACTGATATTGGCTTGACTAACGCGACGGAAATGAAAATCGAATTGACAACGAATGTACCAATAGCTCAAAAACCGTACAGGGTGCCGGAGCCGAAGAAGCATTTAGTTACCGAAATGATTAGAGAACTTTTGGCATGCGATATAATTGCCACATCTAAATCCGAATACGCAAGTCCAATTATTTTAGTAAAAAAGAAAACTGGGGGTGAACGCCTTTGCGTCGACTATAGGCGACTTAATCAGCATACGATAAAAGAAGTTTATCCAACACCAAATATTGAAGAAAGGCTTAGCGAAGCCATGCGATACAAATATTTTTCAGTACTAGATTTAAACAGCGGGTACTATCAGGTACCAATAGAAGAAGGGTGTCGCAAGTATACAGCGTTTATAACAACTGAAGGTTTGTTTGAGTTTAAGAGAATGCCGTTTGGCCTCAGAAACGCGCCTGCGGTATTCCAGCGGCTAATGCAAAATATCAAAGATAGAACTCGACCTGGTGACATGATCCACTATATGGACGACATATTAGTAGGTAGCAGTAACGTCACCGAGATGTATGAAAAACTTAAACGTGTTTTTAAGGCATTGCGCGAACTTAATTTAACATTAAATATTAAAAAATGCGAGTTTATGAAGCAGACGATCGAGTTTTTAGGGCACAAACTTCATTCAGGTGGCATAAGTCCAGGTACTGTGAAAACAATTGCCGTAAATTGTTTTACAACTCCAAAATCTATAACAGATGTAAGACGTTTTCTTGGTCTTAGCGGGTATTTTCGACGCTTTGTACCAGGCTACTCGATTATAAGTGAGCCGTTACGTTTGTTGCTGCGTAGAGGTCAACAATTTCAATGGGCAGAAAAACAAGAAGAAGCATTTTTAGCATTGAAAACAGCGTTAACATCGAAGCCATTGATGACAGGATATCGTGTCGAGGCAGATCATCAGATTCATACTGATGCTAGCTCTGTTGGTACACCCGGTACTTTTACAACGAGAAGGCGGCGACTGGAAACCAGTTGCATATTACAGCAGATCTACGACAGACAGCGAGCGAAACTTTCATAGCTATGAGCTGGAAGTACTGGCGGTGGTGAGCAGCCTAGAGCGTTTTAGGTATTATGTGCAAGGGAAAGAGATCGTAGTTGTGACTGACTGTAGCGCGGTTACTACAGCAATGCACAAACGTGAGTTGATACCACGAATTGCACGTTGGTGGCTACGTATTCAAGACTTTCTTGTAAAATTGGAACACCGACCAGGTAGAAGAATGGAGCATGTCGATTTTCTCAGCAGAATGCCATATGAAAAAGGTGAAGAAATCGATACAGCGTCTCTGAAGATTGCGAAAACAACTTTAGACGTAGGTGACTGGATATACAGTATGCAGCATCAAGACAAAGATATTCGAGATATTGTAGAAAAACTCGCCAGCGGTGATAAAATTACTAATGATGAATACAAAATCGAAAACGGAAGACTTTATCGAAAACAGAAAAGTAACAAGCTATGGGTAGTACCGAAATCAATGCGATACAAAATTGTACAGAGCGTGCACGAGAAAGTTAAGCATCTTAGTACAGAAAAGACTTTAGAAGAATTAAATAAATATTTTTGGTTTCCTAGAATGCGTAATTTTGTAAAGACATTTTTGAAATCGTGCATTGAATGCGCATATAATAAACAGCGGGGTGGCAAAATAGAAGGAGCGTATCATTATGACGAGATAGAACCTGTACCATTCAAGACGGTACATATCGATCATCTAGGACCTTTTCCTCGTACCAAGAAGCAGAACGAACACGTAATAGTCCTCGTTGATTCATTCACGAAATTTACAGTATTACGAGCTGTTAGAAGCACAGCGACACGACATGTATTGACATTACTTAACGAAGTAAGCAGCTATTTCGGAGTGCCAACACGAATAGTAACCGATCGTGGAACAGCGTTTACTTCTCAGGATTTTAGACAATATTGCAACGATAATGATATTAAACAGATTTTGAATGCTGTTCGAACTCCGCGCGCAAACGGACATGCAGAGCGTACCAACCGAACTCTACTTGGTATGTTACTTCCGTCGACGGAAGACGACAAAACCTGGGATGATCAACTTAGAGGTATACAGTGGGCACTAAACACTACAAAGAACAAAGCAACTCAGCGAACTCCACAAGAACTTTTATTCAATTACAAGCCTCGAGATATTCTTCAGAATAAATTAATATTAGCTTTACATGAAGATGATGTTACGAGTAATGACGAGATGAACGAAATTCAAACTGAAGCAGTAAGTCGTATTAATCAGCAGCGAGAAAAAGCTAAACAGCGTTTTAACGAAAAACATCGGAAACCTACACAATATAACGTTGGTGATTTGGTTCTCGCCGAGAATGAGCCTGTTAGTACTGGTGGTTCTCGCAAATTGGAGCCACTATACAAAGGTCCGTTCATGGTAACCAAGGTGATTGGCCACGACAGGTATCTCGTTGAAGATATACCAGGGTCGAAACGAAAACAACGACATTATACATCAATCTATGCATCTGATAAGTTGAAGCCATGGTGTAATTTGCCGAATTTCGATGGGTTTGATAATGATGTCGGAGTCGAGGTCGACTCCTGTAATCAGGATTGGCCGACTGTAAGGTAAACCGCATAATTGCATCCCTGCAACACAAAAGAACGAGCGCACCAACAACCCAGGAAGAGTCGTCGAAAAAAAAGCAGTGTCGCGTCAGCATCGTTCGAGACTGGTCTATTTTTATTTTTCATTTTATTTTAACTTTAAAAAACGAGTAATACATTTAAGCAATTGAAATATCTAATAATAAACAATATTGTATGGAATATAATCTTTTAATAATAAATAAATCGAATCCTGACAAACTCTAAAAGATCTAGCATCTTTTACTTGTCATGTCATGTCATGGCGTGTCTTGTGTTGCTTTGTCTTGTCTTGTCTTGTCTTGTCATGTCGTGTGTTGTGTTGTTTTGTCTTGTCTTGTTGTGTATTGTCATGTCTTATATTGTCTTGTCTTGTCTTGTCTTGTCATGTCATGTCGTGTGTTGTGTTGTTTTGTCTTGTCTTGTTTTGTCTTGTCCTGTCCTGTTGTGTGTTGTGTTGTTTTGTCTTGTCTTGTCTTGTCCTGTCCTGACGTTTGTTGTCTTGTCTTGTCTTGTCTTGTCATGTCTTGTCTTGTCTTGTCTTGTCTTGTCTTGTCTTGTCTTGTCTTGTCTTGTCTTGTCCTGTCCTGTCTTGTCTTGTCTTGTCTTGTCATGTTTTGTCTTGTCCTGTCCTGTCTTGTCTTGTCTTGTCATGTCTTGCCTTGTCTTGTCCTGTCCTGTCTTGTCTTGTCTTGTCATGTCTTGTCTTGTCTTGTCTTGTCTTGTCTTGTCTTGTCTTGTCTTGTCTTGTCTTGTCTTGTCTTGTCTTGTCTTGTCTTGTCTTGTCTTGTCTTGTCTTGTCTTGTCTTGTCTTGTCTTGTCTTGTTTTGTCTTGTCTTGTCTTGTCTTGTCTTGTCTTGTCTTGTCTTATCTTGTCATGTCTTGTCTTGTCTTGTCTTGTCTTGTTTTGTCTGGTCATGTCTTGTTTTGTGTTGTCTTGTATTGTCTTGTCTTGTCTTGTCTTGTCCTGTCTTGTCTTGTCTTGTCTTGTCTTGTCCTGTCCTGTCTTGTCTTGTCTTGTCTTGTCTTGTCTTGCCCTGTCCTGACGTGTGTTGTGTTGTTTTGTCTTGTCTTGTTTTGTCTTGTCTTGTTTTGTCTTGTCTTGTATTGTCTTGTTTTCTCATGTAATGTCATGTCGTGTGTTGTGTTGTTTTGTCATGTCTTGTCTTGTCTTGTCTTGTCCTGTCCTGTCGTGTGTTGTGTTGTTTTGTCTTGTCTTGTCATGTCGTGTCATGTCATGTCGTGTCTTGTGTTGCTTTGTCTTGTCTTGTCTTGTCATGTCGTGTGTTGTGTTGTTTTGTCTTGTCTTGTTGTGTATTGTCATGCCTTATATTGTCTTGTCTTGTCTTGTGATGTCATGTCATGTCGTGTGTTGTGTTGTTTTGTCTTGTCTTGTCATGTCGTGTGTTGTGTTGTTTTGTCTTGTCTTGCTGTGTATTGTCATGTCTTATATTGTCTTGTCTTGTCTTGTCATGTCATGTCATGTCGTGTGTTGTGTTGTTTTGTCTTGTCTTGTTTTGTCTTCTCATGTCATGTCTTGTCTTGTCTTGTCCTGTCTTGTCTTGTCTTGTCTTGTCTTGTCTTGTCTTGTCTTGTCTTGTCTTGTCTTGTCATGTCTTGTCTTGTCTTGTCTTGTCTTGTCTTGTCTTGTCTTGTCTTGTCTTGTCCTGTCCTGTCTTGTCTTGTCTTGTCATGTTTTGTCTTGTCCTGTCCTGTCTTGTCTTGTCATGTCTTGTCTTGTCTTGTCCTGTCCTGTCTTGTCTTGTCTTGTCATGTCTTTTCTTGTCTTGTCTTGTCTTGTCTTGTCTTGTCTTGCATAATGTCATGTCGTGTGTTGTGTGGTTTTGTCTTGTCTTGTCATGTCATGTCATGTCGTGTCTTGGGTTGCTTTGTCTTGTCTTGTCTCGTCTTGTCATGTCGTGTGGTGTTGTTTTGTCTTGTCTTGTCGTGTATTGTCATGTCTTATATTGTCTTGTCCTGTCCTGTCTTGTCTTGTCATGTCTTGTCTTGTCTTGTCCTGTCCTGTCTTGTCTTGTCTTGTCTTGTCTTGTCTTGTCTTGTCTTGTCTTGTCTTGTCTTGTCTTGTCTTGTCTTGTCTTGTCTTGTCTTGTCTTGTCTTGTCATGTCTTGTCTTGTCTTGTCTTGTCTTGTCTTGTCTTGTCTTGTCTTGTCTTGTCTTGTCTTGTCTTGTCTTGTCTTGTCTTGTCTTGTCTTGTCTTGTCTTGTCTTGTCTTGTCTTGTCTTGTCTTGTCTTGTCTTGCATAATGTCATGTCGTGTGTTGTGTGGTTTTGTCTTGTCTTGTCATGTCATGTCATGTCGTGTCTTGGGTTGCTTTGTCTTGTCTTGTCTTGTCTTGTCATGTCGTGTGGTGTTGTTTTGTCTTGTCTTGTCGTGTATTGTCATGTCTTATATTGTCTTGTCATGTCTTGTCTTGTCTTGTCTTGTCTTGTCTTGTCTTGTGTTGCCTCGTCTTGTCTTGCCTTGTCTTGCCTTGTCTTGTCTTGTCATGTCGTGTCTTGTCTTGTCTTGTCTTGTCTTGTCTTGTCATGTCGTGTGTTGTGTTGTTTTGTCTTGTCTTGTGTTGTTTTGTTGTGCCATGTCTTGTCTTGTCTTGTCTTGTCTTGTCTTGTCTTGTCTTGTCTTGTCATGTCTTGTCTTGTCGTGTCTTGTCTTGTCCTGTCCTGTCTTGTGTTGTCTTGTCATGTCATGTCTTGTCGTGTCTTGTCCTGTCCTGTCTTGTGTTGTCTTGTCATGTTTTGTCTTGTCCTGTCCTGTCTTGTCTTGTCTTGTCATGTCGTGTCTTGTCTTGTCTTGTCTTGTCTTGTCTTGTCTTGTCTTGTCATGTCGTGTGTTGTGTTGTTTTGTCTTGTCTTGTGTTGTTTTGTCGTGCCATGTCTTGTCTTGTCTTGTCTTGTCTTGTCTTGTCTTGTCATGTCTTGTCTTGTCGTGTCTTGTCTTGTCCTGTCCTGTCATGTCTTGTCTTGTCATGTCTTGTCTTGCCGTGTCTTGTCTTGTCTTGTCTTGTCTTGTCTTGTCTTGTCATATCTTGTCTTGTCGTGTCTTGTCATGTCTTGTCTTGTCGTGTCTTGTCTTGTCCTGTCCTGTCTTGTCTTGTCTTGTCATGTCTTGTCTTGTCGTGTCTTGTCTTGTCTTGTCATGTCTTGTCCTGTCCTGTCTTGTCTTGTCTTGTCATGTCTTGTCTTGTCTTGTCTTGTCTTGTCTTGTCTTGTCTTGTCTTGTCTTGTCTTGTCTTGTCTTGTCTTGTCTTGTCATGTCTTGTCTTGTCGTGTCTTGTCTTGTCCTGTCCTGTCTTGTGTTGTCTTGTCATGTTTTGTCTTGTCCTGTCCTGTCTTGTCTTGTCTTGTCATGTCTTGTCTTGTCTTGTCTTGTCTTGTCTTGTCTTGTCTTGTCTTGTCTTGTTTTGTCTTGTCATGTCTTGTCTTGTCTTGTCTTGTCTTGTCATGTCTTGTCTTGTCTTGTCTTGTCTTGTCTTGTCTTGTCTTGTCTTGTCATGTCTTGTCTTGTCTTGTTTTGTTTTGTCTTGTCTTGTTTTGTCTTGTCTTGTGTTGTTTTGTCCTGTCCTGACGTGTGTTGTGTTGTTTTGTCTTGTCTTGTTTTGTCTTGTCCTGTCTTGTCTTGTCTTGTGATGTCATGTCATGTCGTGTGTTGTGTTGTTTTGTCTTGTCATGTCTTGTCTTGTCTTGTCTTGTCTTGTCTTGTCTTGTCTTGTCTTGTCTTGTTTTGTCTTGTCTTGTTTTATGTTGTCTTGTCTTGTCTTGTTTTGTCATGTAATGTCATGTCGTGTGTTGTGTTGTTTTTTCTTGTCTTGTATTGCCTTGTCTTGTCTTGTCGTGTCTTGTCTTGTCTTGTCTTGTCTTGTCTTGTCTTGTCTTGTCTTGTCTTGTCTTGTCTTGTCTTGTCTTGTCTTGTCTTGTCTTGTCTTGTCTTGTCTTGTCTTGTCTTGTCATGTCTTGTCTTGTCTTGTCTTGTCTTGTCTTGTCTTGTCTTGTCTTGTCTTGTCTTGTCTTGTCTTGTCTTGTCTTGTCTTGTCTTGTCTTGTCTTGTCTTGTCTTGCATAATGTCATGTCGTGTGTTGTGTGGTTTTGTCTTGTCTTGTGTTGTTTTGTCGTGTCATGTCTTGTCTTGTCTTGTCTTGTCTTGTCCTGTCCTGTCGTGTGTTGTGTTGCTTTGTCTTGTCTTGTCATGTCTTGTCTTGTCTTGCCTTGTCTTGTCTTGTCTTGTCCTGTCATGTCTTGTCTTGTCTTGTCTTGTCTTGTCTTGTCTTGTCTTGTCTTGTCTTGTCTTGTCTTGTCTTGTCTTGTCTTGTCTTGTCTTGTCTTGTCTTGTCTTGTCTTGTCTTGTCTTGTCATGTCATGTCATGTCGTGTCTTGTGTTGCTTTGTCTTGTCTTGTCATGTCGTGTGTTGTGTTGTTTTGTCTTGTCTTGTTGTGTATTGGCATGTCTTATATTGTCTTGTCTTGTCTTGTCATGTCATGTCAAGTCATGTCATGTCGTGTGTTGTGTTGTTTAGTCTTGTCATGTCTTGTCTTGTTTTGTCTTGTCATGTCTTGTCTTGTCTTGTCTTGTCTTGTCTTGTCTTGTCTTGTCTTGTCTTGTCTTTTCTTGTCTTGTCTTGTCTTGTCTTGTCTTGTTTTGTTTTGTCTTGTCTTGTTTTGTCTTGTCTTGTCTTGTCTTATCTTGTCTTGTTTTGTCATGTAATGCCATGTCGTGTGTTGTGTTGTTTTGTCTGGTCTTGTCATCTCCTTGTCTTGTCTTGTCATGTCGTGTGTTGTGTTGTTTTGTCTTGTCATGTCTTATATTGTCTTGTCTTGTCTTGTCTTGTGATGTCATGTCGTGTGTTGTGTTGTTTTGTCTTGTTTTGTCATGTAATGTCATGTCGTATGTTGTGTTGTTTTGTCTTGTCTTGTCTTCTCCTTGTCTTGTCTTGTCATGTCGTGTGTAGTGTTGTTTTGTCTTGTCTTGTCTTCTCCTTGTCTTGTCTTGTCTTGTCATGTCGTATGTTGTGTTGTTTTGTCTTGTCTTGCTTTGTCTTGTCATGTCTTATCTTGTCTTGTCATGTCTTGTCTTGTCTTGTCTTGTCTTGTCTTGCCTTGTCTTGTCTTGTCTTATCTTGTCTTGTCTTGTCTTGTCTTGTCTTATCTTGTCCTGTCCTGTCTTGTCTTATCTTGTCTTGTCTTGTCTTGTCTTGTCTTGTCTTGTCTTGTCTTGTCGTGTCATGTGTTGTCTTGTCTTGTCCTGTCCTGTCGTGTGTTGTGTTGTTTTGTCTTGTCTTGTCATGTCATGTCATGTCGTGTCTTGTGTTGCTTTGTCTTGTCTTGTCTTGTCATGTCGTGTGGTGTTGTTTTGTCTTGTCTTGTCGTGTATTGTCATGTCTTATATTGTCTTGTCATGTCTTGTCTTGTCTTGTCTTGTCTTGTCTTGTCTTGTGTTGCCTCGTCTTGTCTTGCCTTGTCTTGCCTTGTCTTGTCTTGTCATGTCGTGTCTTGTCTTGTCTTGTCTTGTCTTGTCTTGTCTTGTCTTGTCATGTCGTGTGTTGTGTTGTTTTGTCTTGTCTTGTGTTGTTTTGTCGTGCCATGTCTTGTCTTGTCCTGTCCTGTCGTGTATTGTGTTGTTTTGTCTTGTCTTGTCTTGTCTTGTCTTGTCTAGTTTTGTCTTGTCTTGTCTTGTCTTGTTTTATGTTGTCTTGTTTTGTCATGTAATGTCATGTCGTGTGTTGTGTTGTTTTGTCTTGTCTTGTGTTGTTTTGTCGTGTCATGTCTTGTCTTGTCTTGTCTTGTCCTGTCCTGTCGTGTGTTGTGTTGTTTTGTCTTGTCTTGTCATGTCGTGTGGTGTTGTTTTGTCTTGTCTTGTTGTGTATTGTCATGTCTTATATTGTCTTGTCTTGTCATGTCATGTCATGTCGTGTGTTGTGTTGTTTTATCTTGTCTTGTCTTGTCATGTCGTGCGGTGTTGTTTTGTCTTGTCTTGTTGTGTATTGTCATGTCTTATATTGTCTTGTCTTGTCATGTCATGTCATGTCGTGTGTTGTGTTGTTTTGTCTTGTCTTGTCTTGTCTTGTCTTGCCTTATCTTGCCTTGTCTTGTCTTGTCTTGTCTTGTCTTGTCTTGTCTTGTCTTGTCTTGTCTTGTCTTGTCTTGTCATGTCTTGTCTTGTGATGTCATGTCATGTCATGTCTTGTCTTGTCTTGTTTTGTCTTGTCTTGTCTTGTCTTGTTTTGTCTTGTCATGTCTTGTCTTGTCATGTCTTGTCTTGTCTTGTCTTGACTTGTGTTGTTTTGTCTTGTCTTGTTTTGTCTTGTCCTGTCTTGTCTTGTCTTGTGATGTCATGTCATGTCGTGTGTTGTGTTGTTTTGTCTTGTCATGTCTTGTCTTGTCTTGTCTTGTCTTGTCTTGTCTTGTCTTTTCTTGTCTTGTCTTGTCTTGTCTTGTCTTGTCTTGTCTTGTCTTGTCTTGTCTTGTCTTGTCTTGTCTTGTCATGTCTTGTCTTGTCTTGTCTTGTCTTGTCTTGTCTTGTCTTGTCCTGTCCTGACGTGTGTTGTGTTGTTTTGTCTTGTCTTGTTTTGTCTTGTCTTGTGTTGTTTTGTCCTGTCTTGTGTTGTTTTGTCTTGTCTTGTCTTGTGATGTCATGTCATGTCATGTCTTGTCTTGTCTTGTTTTGTCTTGTCTTGTCTTGTCTTGTTTTGTCTTGTCATGTCTTGTCTTGTCATGTCTTGTCTTGTCTTGTCTTGACTTGTGTTGTTTTGTCTTGTCTTGTTTTGTCTTGTCCTGTCTTGTCTTGTCTTGTGATGTCATGTCATGTCGTGTGTTGTGTTGTTTTGTCTTGTCATGTCTTGTCTTGTCTTGTCTTGTCTTGTCTTGTCTTGTCTTTTCTTGTCTTGTCTTGTCTTGTCTTGTCTTGTCTTGTCTTGTCTTTTCTTGTCTTGTCTTGTGTTGTTTTGTCCTGTCTTGTGTTGTTTTGTCTTGTCTTGTCTTGTCTTGTGTTGTTTTGTCCTGTCTTGTGTTGTTTTGTCTTGTCTTGTCTTGTCTTGTGATGTCATGTCATGTCGTGTGTTGTGTTGTTTTATCTTGTCTTGTCTTGTCTTGTCTTGTGTTGTTTTGTCCTGTCTTGTGTTGTTTTGTCTTGTCTTGTCTTGTCTTGTGATGTCATGTCATGTCGTGTGTTGTGTTGTTTTGTCTTGTCATGTCTTGTCTTGTCTTGTCTTGTCTTGTCTTGTCTTGTCTTTTCTTGTCTTGTCTTGTGTTGTTTTGTCCTGTCTTGTGTTGTTTTGTCTTGTCTTGTCTTGTCTTGTCTTGTGTTGTTTTGTCCTGTCTTGTGTTGTTTTGTCTTGTCTTGTCTTGTCTTGTGATGTCCTGTCCTGACGTGTGTTGTGTTGTTTTGTCTTGTCTTGTTTTGTCTTGTCTTGTGTTGTTTTGTCCTGTCTTGTGTTGTTTTGTCTTGTCTTGTCTTGTCTTGTGATGTCATGTCATGTCGTGTGTTGTGTTGTTTTATCTTGTCTTGTCTTGTCATGTCGTGCGGTGTTGTTTTGTCTTGTCTTGTTGTGTATTGTCATGTCTTATATTGTCTTGTCTTGTCATGTCATGTCATGTCGTGTGTTGTGTTGTTTTGTCTTGTCTTGTCTTGTCTTGTCTTGCCTTATCTTGCCTTGTCTTGTCTTGTCTTGTCTTGTCTTGTCTTGTCTTGTCTTGTCTTGTCATGTCTTGTCTTGTGATGTCATGTCATGTCATGTCTTGTCTTGTCTTGTTTTGTCTTGTCTTGTCTTGTCTTGTTTTGTCTTGTCTTGTCTTGTCTTTTCTTGTCTTGTCTTGTCTTGTCTTGTCTTGTCTTGTCTTGTCTTGTCTTGTCTTGTGTTGTTTTGTCGTGCCATGTCTTGTCTTGTCCTGTCCTGTCGTGTGTTGTGTTGTTTTGTCTTGTCTTGTCTTGTCTTGTCTTGTCTAGTTTTGTCTTGTCTTGTCTTGTCTTGTTTTATGTTGTCTTGTTTTGTCATGTAATGTCATGTCGTGTGTTGTGTTGTTTTGTCTTGTCTTGTGTTGTTTTGTCTTGTCATGTCTTGTCTTGTCTTGTCTTGTCTTGTCTTGTCTTGTCTTGTCTTGTCTTGTCTTGTCTTGTCTTGTCTTGTCTTGTCTTGTCTTGTCTTGTCTTGTCTTTTCTTGTCTTGTCTTGTCTTGTCTTGTCTTGTCTTGTCTTGTCTTGTCTTGTCTTGTCTTGTCTTGTCTTGTCTTGTCATGTCTTGTCTTGTCTTGTCTTGTCTTGTCTTGTCTTGTCTTGTCCTGTCCTGACGTGTGTTGTGTTGTTTTGTCTTGTCTTGTTTTGTCTTGTCTTGTGTTGTTTTGTCCTGTCCTGACGTGTGTTGTGTTGTTTTGTCTTGTCTTGTTTTGTCTTGTCTTGTCTTGTCTTGTCTTGTCTTGTCTTGTCTTGTCTTGTCTTGTCTTGTCTTGTCTTGTCTTGTCTTGTCTTGTCTTGTCTTGTCTTGTCTTGTCTTGTCTTGTCTTGTCTTGTCTTGTCTTGTCTTGTCTTGTCTTGTCTTGTCTTGTCTTGTCTTGTCTTGTCTTGTCTTGTCTTGTCTTGTCTTGTCTTGTCTTGTCTTGTCTTGTCTTGTCTTGTCTTGTCATGTCTTGTATTGTCTTGTCTTATATTGTCATGTCTTGTCTTGTCTTGTCTTGTCTTGTCTTGTCTTGTCTTGTCATGTTTTGTTTTGTCTTGTTTTGTCTTGTCTTGTCTTGTCTTGTTTTGTCTTGTCATGTCTTGTCTTGTCATGTCTTGTCTTGTCTTGTCTTGACTTGTGTTGTTTTGTCTTGTCTTGTTTTGTCTTGTCCTGTCTTGTCTTGTCTTGTGATGTCATGTCATGTCATGTCTTGTCTTGTCTTGTTTTGTCTTGTCTTGTCTTGTCTTGTTTTGTCTTGTCATGTCTTGTCTTGTCATGTCTTGTCTTGTCTTGTCTTGACTTGTGTTGTTTTGTCTTGTCTTGTTTTGTCTTGTCCTGTCTTGTCTTGTCTTGTGATGTCATGTCATGTCGTGTGTTGTGTTGTTTTGTCTTGTCATGTCTTGTCTTGTCTTGTCTTGTCTTGTCTTGTCTTGTCTTGTCTTGTCTTGTCTTGTCTTGTCATGTCTTGTCTTGTCTTGTCTTGTCTTGTCTTGTCTTGTCTTGTCTTGTCTTGTCTTGTCTTGTCTTGTCTTGTCTTGTCTTGTCCTGTCCTGACGTGTGTTGTGTTGTTTTGTCTTGTCTTGTTTTGTCTTGTCTTGTGTTGTTTTGTCCTGTCCTGACGTGTGTTGTGTTGTTTTGTCTTGTCTTGTTTTGTCTTGTCCTGTCTTGTCTTGTCTTGTGATGTCATGTCATGTCGTGTGTTGTGTTGTTTTGTCTTGTCATGTCTTGTCTTGTCTTGTCTTGTCTTGTCTTGTCTTGTCTTGTCTTGTCTTGTCTTGTCTTGTCTTGTCTTGTCTTGTCTTGTCTTGTCTTGTCTTGTCTTGTCTTGTCTTGTCTTGTCTTGTCTTGTCTTGTCTTGTCTTGTCTTGTCTTGTCTTGTTTTGTCTTGTCTTGTTTTATGTTGTCTTGTCTTGTCTTGTTTTGTCATGTAATATCATGTCGTGTGTTGTGTTGTTTTTTCTTGTCTTGTATTGTCTTGTCTTGTCTTGTCGTGTCTTGTCTTGTCTTGTCTTGTTTTGTCTTGTCTTGTCTTGTCTTGTCTTGCCTTATCTTGCCTTGTCTTGTCTTGTCTTGTCTTGTCTTGTCTTGTCTTGTCTTGTCTTGTCTTGCCATGTCTTGTCTTGTCTTGTTTTGTCTTGTCTTGTATTTTCTTGTTTTCTCATGTAATGTCATGTCGTGTGTTGTGTTGTTTTGTCTTGTCTTGTGTTGTTTTGTCGTGTCATGCCTTGTCTTGTCTTGTCTTGTCCTGTCCTGTCGTGTGTTGTGTTGTTTTGTCTTGTCTTGTCATGTCATGTCATGTCGTGTCTTGTGTTGCTTTGTCTTGTCTTGTCTTGTCTTGCCTTGTCATGTCGTGTGTTGTGTTGTTTTGTCTTGTCTTGTTGTGTATTGTCATGTCTTATATTGTCTTGTCTTGTCTTGTCTTGTCGTGTCATGTGTTGTCTTGTCTTGTCCTGTCCTGTCGTGTGTTGTGTTGTTTTGTCTTGTCTTGTCATGTCATGTCATGTCGTGTCTTGTGTTGCTTTGTCTTGTCTTGTCTTGTCTTGTCATGTCGTGTCTTGTCTTGTCTTGTCTTGTGTTGCCTCGTCTTGTCTTGCCTTGTCTTGCCTTGTCTTGTCTTGTCATGTCGTGTCTTGTCTTGTCTTGTCTTGTCTTGTCTTGTCTTGTCTTGTCATGTCGTGTGTTGTGTTGTTTTGTCTTGTCTTGTGTTGTTTTGTCGTGCCATGTCTTGTCTTGTCCTGTCCTGTCGTGTGTTGTGTTGTTTTGTCTTGTCTTGTCTTGTCTTGTCTTGTCTAGTTTTGTCTTGTCTTGTCTTGTCTTGTTTTATGTTGTCTTGTTTTGTCATGTAATGTCATGTCGTGTGTTGTGTTGTTTTGTCTTGTCTTGTGTTGTTTTGTCGTGTCATGTCTTGTCTTGTCTTGTCTTGTCCTGTCCTGTCGTGTGTTGTGTTGTTTTGTCTTGTCTTGTCATGTCGTGTGGTGTTGTTTTGTCTTGTCTTGTTGTGTATTGTCATGTCTTATATTGTCTTGTCTTGTCATGTCATGTCATGTCGTGTGTTGTGTTGTTTTGTCTTGTCTTGTCTTGTCATGTCGTGCGGTGTTGTTTTGTCTTGTCTTGTTGTGTATTGTCATGTCTTATATTGTCTTGTCTTGTCTTGTCTTGTCATGTCATGTCATGTCGTGTGTTGTGTTGTTTTGTCTTGTCTTGTCTTGTCTTGTCTTGCCTTATCTTGCCTTGTCTTGTCTTGTCTTGTCTTGTCTTGTCTTGTCTTGTCTTGTCTTGTCTTGTCATGTCTTGTCTTGTTTTGTCTTGTCTTGTATTTTCTTGTTTTCTCATGTAATGTCATGTCGTGTATTGTGTTGTTTTGTCTTGTCTTGTGTTGTTTTGTCGTGTCATGCCTTGTCTTGTCTTTTCTTGTCCTGTCCTGTCGTGTGTTGTGTTGTTTTGTCTTGTCTTGTCATGTCATGTCATGTCGTGTCTTGTGTTGCTTTGTCTTGTCTTGTCTTGTCTTGTCTTGTCATGTCGTGTGTTGTGTTGTTTTGTCTTGTCTTGTTGTGTATTGTCATGTCTTATATTGTCTTGTCTTGTCTTGTCTTGTCATGTCATGTCATGTCGTGTGTTGTGTTGTTTTGTCTTGTCTTGTCTTGTCTTGTATTGTCTTGTCTAGTCTTGTCTTGTCTTGTCTTGTCATGTCGTGTGTTGTGTTGTTTTGTCTTGTCTTGTGTTGTTTTGTCGTGTCATGTCTTGTCTTGTCTTGTCCTGTCCTGTCGTGTGTTGTGTTGTTTTGTCTTGTCTTGTCTTGTCTAGTTTTGTCTTGTCTTGTCTTGTTTTATGTTGTCTTGTTTTGTCATGTAATGTCATGTCGTGTGTTGTGTTGTTTTGTCTTGTCTTGTGTTGTTTTGTCGTGTCATGTCTTGTCTTGTCTTGTCTTGTCTTGTCTTGTCTTGTCTTGTCCTGTCCTGTAGTGTGTTGTGTTGTTTTGTCTTGTCTTGTCATGTCATGTCATGTCGTGTCTTGTGTTGCTTTGTCTTGTCCTTTCTTCTCCTTGTCTTGTGTTGTTTTGTCCTGTCCTGACGTGTGTTTTGTTGTTTTGTCTTGTCATGTCTTGTCTTGTCTTGTGATGTCATGTCATGTCGTGTGTTGTGTTGTTTTGTCTTGTCTTGTGTTGTTTTGTCGTGTCATGCCTTGTCTTGTCTTGTCTTGTCCTGTCCTGTCGTGTGTTGTGTTGTTTTGTCTTGTCTTGTCATGTCATGTCATGTCGTGTCTTGTGTTGCTTTGTCTTGTCTTGTCTTGTCTTGTCTTGTCATGTCGTGTGTTGTGTTGTTTTGTCTTGTCTTGTTGTGTATTGTCATGTCTTATATTGTCTTGTCTTGTCTTGTCCTGTCCTGTCGTGTGTTGTGTTGTTTTGTCTTGTCTTGTCATGTCATGTCATGTCGTGTCTTGTGTTGCTTTGTCTTGTCTTTTCTTCTCCTTGTCTTGTGTTGTTTTGTCCTGTCCTGACGTGTGTTTTGTTGTTTTGTCTTGTCATGTCTTGTCTTGTCTTGTGATGTCATGTCATGTCGTGTGTTGTGTTGTTTTGTCTTGTCTTGTCATGTCGTGTGTTGTGTTGTTTTGTCTTGTCTTGCTGTGTATTGTCATGTCTTATATTGTCTTGTCTTGTTTTGTCTTCTCATGTCATGTCTTGTCTTGTGTTGTTTTGTCTTGTCTTGTTTTGTCTTCTCATGTCATGTCTTGTCTTGTCTTGTCTTGTCTTGTTTTGTCTTGTCATGTCTTGTCTTGTCTTGTCATGTCTTGTCTTGTCTTGTCTTGTCTTGTCTTGTCTTGTCTTGTCTTGTCTTGTCTTGTCTTGTCTTGTCTTGTCTTGTCTTGTCTTGTCTTGTCTTGTCTTGTCTTGTCTTGTCTTGTCTTGTCTTGTCTTGTCTTGTCTTGTCTTGTCTTGTCTTGTCTTGTCTTGTCTTGTCTTGTCTTGTCTTGTCTTGTCTTGTCTTGTCTTGTCTTGTCTTGTCTTGTCTTGTCTTGTCTTGTCTTGTCTTGTCTTGTCTTGTCTTGTCTTGTCTTGTCTTGTCTTGTCCTGTCCTGACGTGTGTTGTGTTGTTTTGTCTTGTCTTGTTTTGTCTTGTCTTGTGTTGTTTTGTCCTGTCCTGACGTGTGTTGTCTTGTCTTGTCTTGTCTTGTCTTGTCTTGTCTTGTATTGTCTTGTCTTGTCTTGTCTTGTCTTGTATTGTCTTGTCTTGTCTTGTCTTGTCTTGTCTTGTCTTGTCTTGTCTTGTCTTGTCTTGTCTTGTTTTGTCTTGTCTTGTTTTATGTTGTCTTGTCTTGTCTTGTTTTGTCATGTAATGTCATGTCGTGTGTTGTGTTGTTTTTTCTTGTCTTGTATTGTCTTGTCTTGTCTTGTCGTGTCTTGTCTTGTCTTGTCTTGTTTTGTCTTGTCTTGTCTTGTCTTGTCTTGCCTTATCTTGCCTTGTCTTGTCTTGTCTTGTCTTGTCTTGTCTTGTCTTGTCTTGTCTTGTCTTGTCATGTCTTGTCTTGTCTTGTTTTGTCTTGTCTTGTATTTTCTTGTTTTCTCATGTAATGTCATGTCGTGTGTTGTGTTGTTTTGTCTTGTCTTGTGTTGTTTTGTCGTGTCATGCCTTGTCTTGTCTTGTCTTGTCCTGTCCTGTCGTGTGTTGTGTTGTTTTGTCTTGTCTTGTCATGTCATGTCATGTCGTGTCTTGTGTTGCTTTGTCTTGTCTTGTCTTGTCTTGCCTTGTCATGTCGTGTGTTGTGTTGTTTTGTCTTGTCTTGTTGTGTATTGTCATGTCTTATATTGTCTTGTCTTGTCTTGTCTTGTCATGTCATGTCATGTCGTGTGTTGTGTTGTTTTGTCTTGTCTTGTCTTGTCTTGTCTTGTCTTGTCTAGTCTTGTCTTGTCTTGTCTTGTCATGTCGTGTGTTGTGTTGTTTTGTCTTGTCTTTGTCTTGTCTTGTCTTGTCATGTCTTGTCTTGTTTTGTCTTGTCTTGTATTTTCTTGTTTTCTCATGTAATGTCATGTCGTGTGTTGTGTTGTTTTGTCTTGTCTTGTGTTGTTTTGTCGTGTCATGCCTTGTCTTGTCTTGTCTTGTCCTGTCCTGTCGTGTGTTGTGTTGTTTTGTCTTGTCTTGTCATGTCATGTCATGTCGTGTCTTGTGTTGCTTTGTCTTGTCTTGTCTTGTCTTGTCTTGTCATGTCGTGTGTTGTGTTGTTTTGTCTTGCCTTGTTATGTATTGTCATGTCTTATATTGTCTTGTCTTGTCTTGTCTTGTCATGTCATGTCATGTCGTGTGTTGTGTTGTTTTGTCTTGTCTTGTCTTGTCTTGTCTTGTCTTGTATTGTCTTGTCTAGTCTTGTCTTGTCTTGTCTTGTCATGTCGTGTGTTGTGTTGTTTTGTCTTGTCTTGTGTTGTTTTGTCGTGTCATGTCTTGTCTTGTCTTGTCCTGTCCTGTCGTGTGTTGTGTTGTTTTTTCTTGTCTTGTCTTGTCTAGTTTTGTCTTGTCTTGTCTTGTTTTATGTTGTCTTGTTTTGTCATGTAATGTCATGTCGTGTGTTGTGTTGTTTTTTCTTGTCTTGTGTTGTTTTGTCGTGTCATGTCTTGTCTTGTCTTGTCTTGTCTTGTCCTGTCCTGTAGTGTGTTGTGTTGTTTTGTCTTGTCTTGTCATGTCATGTCATGTCGTGTCTTGTGTTGCTTTGTCTTGTCTTTTCTTCTCCTTGTCTTGTGTTGTTTTGTCCTGTCCTGACGTGTGTTTTGTTGTTTTGTCTTGTCATGTCTTGTCTTGTCTTGTGATGTCATGTCATGTCGTGTGTTGTGTTGTTTTGTCTTGTCTTGTGTTGTTTTGTCGTGTCATGCCTTGTCTTGTCTTGTCTTGTCCTGTCCTGTCGTGTGTTGTGTTGTTTTGTCTTGTCTTGTCATGTCATGTCATGTCGTGTCTTGTGTTGCTTTGTCTTGTCTTTTCTTCTCCTTGTCTTGTGTTGTTTTGTCCTGTCCTGACGTGTGTTTTGTTGTTTTGTCTTGTCATGTCTTGTCTTGTCTTGTGATGTCATGTCATGTCGTGTGTTGTGTTGTTTTGTCTTGTCTTGTCATGTCGTGTGTCTTGCTGTGTATTGTCATGTCTTATATTGCCTTGTCTTGTCTTGTCATGTCATGTCATGTCGTGTGTTGTGTTGTTTTGTCTTGTCTTGTTTTGTCTTCTCATGTCATGTCTTGTCTTGTCTTGTCTTGTCTTGTTTTGTCTTGTCATGTCTTGTCTTGTCATGTCTTGTCTTGTCTTGTCTTGTCTTGTCTTGTCTTGTGTTGTCTTGTCTTGTCTTGTCTTGTCTTGTCTTGTCTTGTCTTGTCTTGTCTTGTCTTGTCTTGTCTTGTCTTGTCTTGTCTTGTCTTGTCTTGTCTTGTCTTGTCTTGTCTTGTCTTGTCTTGTCTTGTCTTGTCTTGTCTTGTCTTGTCTTGTCTTGTCTTGTCATGTCTTGTCTTGTCTTGTCTTGTCTTGTCCTGTCCTGTCTTGTGTTGTCTTGTCATGTTTTGTCTTGTCCTGTCCTGTCTTGTCTTGTCTTGTCTTGTCATGTCTTGTCTTGTCTTGTCATGTCGAGTGTTGTGTTGTTTTGTCTTGTCTTGTTGTGTATTGTCATGTCTTATATTGTCTTGTCTTGTCTTGTCTTGTCTTGTCATGTCATGTCATGTCGTGTGTTGTGTTGTTTTGTCTTGTCTTGTCTTGTCTTGTCTTGTCTAGTCTAGTCTTGTCTTGTCTTGTCTTGTCATGTCATGTCGTGTCTTGTGTTGCTTTGTCTTGTCTTGTCTTGTCTTGTCTTGTCATGTCGTGTGTTGTGTTGTTTTGTCTTGTCTTGTTTTGTCTTGTCATGTCTTGTCTTGTCTTGTCTTGTCTTGTCTTGTCTTGTCTTGTCTTGTCTTGTCTTGTCTTGTCTTGTCTTGTCTTGTCTTGTCTTGTCTTGTCTTGTCTTGTCTTGTCTTGTCTTGTCTTGTCTTGTCATGTCGTGTGTTGTGTTGTTTTGTTTTGTCTTGTCTTGTTGTGTATTGTCATGTCTTATATTGTCTTGTCTTGTCTTGTCTTGTCATGTCATGTCGTGTGTTGTGTTGTTTTGTCTTGTCTTGTTTTGTCTTGTCCTGTCCTGTTGTGTGTTGTGTTGTTTTGTCTTGTCTTGTCTTGTCCTGTCCTGACGTTTGTTGTCTTGTTTTGTCTTGTCTTGTCATGTCTTGTCTTGTCTTGTCTTGTCTTGTCTTGTCTTGTCTTGTCTTGTCTTGTCTTGTCTTGCCTTGTCTTGTCTTGTCTTGTCTTGTCTTGTCTTGTCTTGTCTTGCCTTGTCTTGTCTTGTCTTGTCTTGTCTTGTCTTGTCTTGTCTTGTCTTGTCTTGTCTTGTCTTGTCTTGTCTTGTCTTGTCTTGTCTTGTCTTGTCTTGTCTTGTCTTGTCTTGTCTTGTCTTGTCTTGTCTTGTCTTGTCTTGTCTTGTCTTGTCTTGTCTTGTCTGTCTTGTCTTGTCTTGTCTTGTTTTGTCTTGTCTTGTCTTGTCTTGTCTTGTCTTGTTTTGTCTTGTCTTGCCTTGTTTTGTCTTGTCATGTCTTGTCTTGTCTTGTCGTGTCTTGTGTTGCTTTGTCTTGTCTTGTCTTGTCTTGTCTTGTCTTGTCTTGTCTTGTCATGTCGTGTGTTGTGTTGTTTTGTCTTGTCTTGTATTGTCTTGTCTTGTCTTGTTTTGTCTTGTCTTGTCGTGTCATGCCATGTCATACGTGTGTTGTGTTGTTTTGTCTTGTCTTATTTTGTCTTGTCATGTCTTATCTTGTCTTGTCATGTCATGTCGTGTGTTGTGTTGTTTTGTCTTGTTTTGTCTTCTCCTTGTCTTGTCTAGTCTTGTCTTGTCTTGTCTTGTCTTGTCTTGTCTTGTCTTGTCTTGTCTTCTCTTGTCTTGTCTTGTCTTGTCTTGTCTTGTCTTGTCTTGTCTTGTCTTGTCTTGTCTTGTCTTGTCTTATCTTGTCTTGTCTTGTCTTGTCTTGTCTTGTCTTGTCTTGTCTTGTCTTGTCTTGTCTTGTCTTGTCTTGTCTTGTCTTGTCTTGTCTTGTGTTGCTTTGTCTTGTCTTGTCATGTCATGTGTTGCGTTGTATTGTTTTGTCTTGTCTTGTCATGTCATGTCATGTCGTGTCTTGTGTTGCTTTGTCTTGTCTTGTCATGTCGTGTGTTGTGTTGTTTTGTCTTGTCTTGTTGTGTATTGTCATGTCTTATATTGTCTTGTCTTGTCTTGTCATGTCATGTCATGTCATGTCGTGTGTTGTGTTGTTTTTTCTTGTCATGTCTTGTCTTGTCTTGTCTTGTCTTGTCTTGTCATGTCTTGTCTTGTCTAGTCTTGTCTTGTCTTGTCTTGTCTTGTCTTGTCTTGGCTTGTCTTGTCTTGTCTTGTCTTGTCTTGTCTTGTCTTGTCTTGTCTTGTCTTGTCTTGTCTTGTCTTGTCTTGTCTTGTCTTGTCTTGTCTTGTCTTGTCTTGTCTTGTCTTGTCTTGTCTTGTCTTGTCTTGTCTTGTCTTGTCTTGTCTTGTCTTGTCTTGTCTTGTCTTGTCTTGTCTTGTCTTGTCTTGTCTTGTCTTGTCTTGTCTTGTCTTGTCTTGTCTTGTCTTGTCTTGTCTTGTCTTGTCTTGTCTTGCCTTGTCTTGTCTTGTCTTGTCTTGTCTTGTCTTGTCTTGTCTTGCCTTGTCTTGTCTTGTCTTGTCTTGTCTTGTCTTGTCTTGTCTTGTCTTGTCTTGTCTTGTCTTGTCTTGTCTTGTCTTGTCTTGTCTTGTCTTGTCTTGTCTTGTCTTGTCTTGTCTTGTCTTGTCTTGTCTTGTCTTGTCTTGTCTTGTCTTGTTTTGTCTTGTCTTGTCTTGTCTTGTCTTGTTTTGTCTTGTCTTGCCTTGTTTTGTCTTGTCATGTCTTGTCTTGTCTTGTCTTGTCTTGTCTTGTCTTGTCTTGTCTTGTCTTGTCTTGTCTTGTCTTGTCTTGTCTTGTCTTGTTTTGTCTTGTCTTGTCTTGTCTTGTTTTATGTTGTCTTGTCTTGTCTTGTCATGTCTTGTCTTGTCTTGTCTTGTCTTGTCTTGTCTTGTCTTGTCTTGTCTTGTCATGTCTTGTCTTGTCTTGTCTTGTCTTGTCTTGTGATGTCATGTCGTGTGTTGTGTTGTGTTGTTTTGTTTTGTCTTGTCTTGTCTTGTCTTGTCTTGTCTTGTCTTGTCTTGTCATGTCGTGTGTTGTGTTGTCTTGTCTTGTCTTGTCTTGTCATGTCTTGTCTTGTCTTGTATTGTCTTGTCTTGTCTTGTCTTGTTTTGTCTTGTCGTGTCTTGTCTTGTCATGTCATGCCATGTCATACGTGTGTTGTGTTGTTTTGTCTTGTCTTGTCTTGTCTTGTCCTGTCCTGTCGTGTGTTGTGTTGTTTTGTCTTGTCTTGTGTTGTTTTGTCGTGTCATGTCTTGTCTTGTCTTGTCCTGTCCTGTCGTGTGTTGTGTTGTTTTGTCTTGTCTTGTCTTGTCATGTCATGTCATGTCGTGTCTTGTGTTGCTTTGTCTTGTCTTGTCTTGTCTTGTCTTGTCTTGTCATGTCTTGTCTTGTCTTGTATTGTCTTGTCTTGTCTTGTCTTGTCTTGTTTTGTCTTGTCTTGTCTTGTCTTGTCTTGTCTTGTCATGTCTTGTCTTGTCTTGTATTGTCTTGTCTTGTCTTGTCTTGTCTTGTCTTGTCTTGTCTTGTCATGTCTTGTCTTGTCTTGTATTGTCTTGTCTTGTCTTGTCTTCTCCTTGTCTTGTCTAGTCTTGTCTTGTCTTGTCTTGTCTTTTCTTGTCTTGTCATGTCGTGTGTTGTGTTGTTTTGTCTTGTCTTGTTGTGTATTGTCATGTCTTTTATTGTCTTGTCTTGTCTTGTTTTGTCATGTAATGTCATGTCGTGTGTTGTGTTGTTTTGTCTTGTCTTGTCTTCTCCTTGTCTTGTCTAGTCTTGTCTTGTCTTGTCTTGTCTTGTCTTGTGTTGCTTTGTCTTGTCTTGTCATGTCGTGTGTTGTGTTGTTTTGTCTTGTCTTGTTGTGTATTGTCATGTCTTTTATTGTCTTGTCTTGTCTTGTCATGTCATGTAATGTCATGTCGTGTGTTATGTTGTTTTGTCTTGTCTTGTCTAGTCTTGTCTTGTCTTGTCTTGTCTTGTTTTGTCTTGTCTTGTCTTGTCTTGTCTTGTCTTGTCTTGTCTTGTCTTGTCTTGTCTTGTCTTGTCTTGTCTTGTCTTGTCTTGTCATGTCTTATATTGTCTTGTCTTGTCTTGTCATGTCGTGTGTTGTGATGTTTTGTCTTGTCTTGTTGTGTATTGTCATGTCTTATATTGTCTTGTCTTGTCTTGTCTTGTCTTGCGATGTCATGTCGTGTGTTGTGTTGTTTTGTCTTGTCTTGTTTTGTCTTGTCCTGTCTTGTCTTGTCATGTCATGTCATGTGTTGTGTTGTGTTGTTTTGTCTTGTCTTGTCTTGTCTTGTCTTGTCATGTCGTGTGTTGTGTTGTTTTGTCTTGTCTTGTTGTGTATTGTCATGTCTTATATTGTCTTGTCTTGTCTTGTCATGTCATGTCATGTCGTGTGTTGTGTTGTGTTGTCTTGTTTTGTCTTGTCATGTCATGTCATGTCTTGTCTTGTCTTGTCTTGTCTTGTTTTGTCTTGTCATGTCTTGTCTTGACTTGTCTTGTCTTGTCTTGTCTTGTCTTGTCTTGTCATGTAATGTCATGTCGTGTGTTGTGTTGTTTTGTCTTGTCTTGTCTTCTCCTTGTCTTGTCTTGTCTTATATTGTCTTGTCTTGTCTTGTGATGTCATGTCGTGTGTTGTGTTGTTTTGTCTTGTCTTGTCTTCTCCTTGTCTTGTCTTGTCATGTCGTGTGTTGTGTTGTTTTGTCTTGTCTTGTCTTATATTGTCTTGTCTTGTCTTGTGATGTCATGTCGTGTGTTGTGTTGTTTTGTCTTGTCTTGTTTTGTCTTGTCCTGTCTTGTCTTGTCATGTCATGTCATGTGTTGTGTTGTGTTGTGTTGTTTTGTCTTGTCTTGTCTTGTCTTGTCTTGTCTTGTCTTGTCTTGTCTTGCCTTATCTTGCCTTGTCTTGTCTTGTCTGGTCTTGTCTTGTCTTGTCATGTCTTGTCTTGTCTTGTTTTGTCTTGTCTTGTATTGTCTTGTTTTCTCATGTAATGTCATGTCGTGTGTTGTGTTGTTTTGTCTTGTCTTGTGTTGTTTTGTCGTGTCATGTCTTGTCTTGTCTTGTCCTGTCCTGTCGTGTGTTGTGTTGTTTTGTCTTGTCTTGTCATGTCATGTCATGTCGTGTCTTGTGTTGCTTTGTCTTGTCTTGTCTTGTCTTGTCATGTCGTGTGTTGTGTTGTTTTGTATTGTCTTGTTGTGTATTGTCATGTCTTATATTGTCTTGTCTTGTCTTGTCTTGTCATGTCATGTCATGTCGTGTGTTGTGTTGTTTTGTCTTGTCTTGTTTTGTTTTGTCTTGTCATGTCTTGTCTTGTCTTGTCTTGTTTTGTCTTGTCATGTCTTGTCATGTCTTGTCTTGTCTTGTCTTGTCTTGTCTTGTCTTGTCTTGTCTTGTCTTGTCTTGTCTTGTCTTGTCTAGTCTTGTCTTGTCTTGTCTTGTCTTGTCTTGTCTTGTCTTGTCTTGTCTTGTCTTGTCTTGTGTTGCTTTGTCTTGTCTTGTCATGTCGTGTGTTGTGTTGTTTCGTCTTGTCTTGTTGTGTATTGTCATGTCTTTTATTGTCTTGTCTTGTCTTGTCTTGTCATGTCATGTAATGTCATGTCGTGTGTTGTGTTGTTTTGTCTTGTCTTGTCTTCTACTTGTCTTGTCTAGTCTTGTCTTGTCTTGTCTTGTCTCGTCTTGTCTTGTCTTGTCTTGTCTTGTCATGTCGTGTGTTGTGTTGTTTTGTCTTGTCTTGTTGTGTATTGTCATGTCTTTTATTGTCTTGTCTTGTCTTGTTTTGTCATGTAATGTCATGTCGTGTGTTGTGTTGTTTTGTCTTGTCTTGTCTTCTCCTTGTCTTGTCTAGTCTTGTCTTGTCTTGTCTTGTCTTGTCTTGTGTTGCTTTGTCTTGTCTTGTCATGTCGTGTGTTGTGTTGTTTTGTCTTGTCTTGTTGTGTATTGTCATGTCTTTTATTGTCTTGTCTTGTCTTGTCATGTCATGTAATGTCATGTCGAGTGTTATGTTGTTTTGTCTTGTCTTGTCTTCTCCTTGTCTTGTCTAGTCTTGTCTTCTCTTGTCTTGTCTTGTCTTGTCTTGTCATGTCTTATATTGTCTTGTCTTGTCTTGTCATGTCGTGTGTTGTGTTGTTTTGTCTTGTCTTGTTGTGTATTGTCATGTCTTATATTGTCTTGTCTTGTCTTGTCATGTCATGTCATGTCTTATATTGTCTTGTCATGTCTTGTCTTGTCATGTCTTGTCTTGTCTTGTCTTGTCTTGTCTTGTCTTGTCTTGTCATGTCTTGTCTTGTCTTGTTTTGTCTTGTCTTGTATTGTCTTGTCTTGTCTTGTCTTGTCCTGTCTTGTCTTGTCTTGTCTTGTCTTGTTCTGTCCTGTCTTGTCTTGTCTTGTCTTGTCATGTCTTGTCTTGTCTTGTCTTGTCTTGTCTTGTCATGTCATGTCATGTCATATCGTGTGTTGTGTTGTTTTGTCTTGTCATGTCTTATCTTGTCTTGTCTTGTCTTGTCTTGTCTTGTCTTGTCTCTTCTTGTCTTGTCTTGTCTTGCTTTGTCTTGTCATGTCTTATCTTGTCTTGTCTTGTCTTGTCTTGTCCTGTCCTGTCATGTCTTGTCTTGTCTTGTCTTGTTTTGTCTTGTCTTGTATTGTCTTGTCTTGTCTTGTCTTGTCTTGTCTTGTCTTGTCTTGTCTTGTCTTGTCTTGTCTGGTCTTGTCTTGTCATGTCTTATCTTGTCTTGTCTTGTCTTGTCTTGTCTTGTCCTGTCCTGTCGTGTGTTGTTTTGTATTGTCTTGTCTTGTGTTGTTTTGTCGTGTCATGTCTTGTCTTGTCTTGTCTTGTCTTGTCCTGTCCTGTCGTGTGTTGTGTTGTTTTGTCTTGTCTTGTCTTGTCTTGTCATGTCATGTCATGTCGTGTCTTGTGTTGCTTTGTCTTGTCTTGTCTTGTCTTGTCCTGTCCTGACGTGTGTTGTGTTGTTTTGTCTTGTCTTGTCTTGTCTTGTCATGTCGTGTGTTGTGTTGTTTTGTCTTGTCTTGTCTTGTCTTGTCATATCGTGTGTTGTGTTGTTTTGTCTTGTCTTGTGTTGTTTTGTCGTGTCATGTCTTGTCTTGTCTTGTCCTGTCCTGTCGTGTGTTGTGTTGTTTTGTCTTGTCTTGTCATGTCATGTCGTGTCGTGTCTTGTGTTGCTTTGTCTTGTCTTATCTTGTCTTGTCATGTCTTGTCTTGTCTTGTCTTGTCTTGTCTTGTCTTGTCTTGTCTTGTCTTGTCTTGTCTTGTCTTGTCTTGTCTTGCCTTGTCTTGTCTTGTCTTGTCTTGTCTTGTCTTATCTTGTCTTGTCTTGTCATGTCTTGTCTTGTCTTGTCTTGTCTTGTCTTGTCTTGTCTTGTCTTGTCATGTCTTGTCTTGTCTTGTTTTGTCTTGTCTTGTATTGTCTTGTCTTGTCTTGTCTTGTCCTGTCTTGTCTTGTCTTGTCTTGCCTTGTTCTGTCCTTATCTTGTCTTGTCTTGTCTTGTCTTGTCCTGTCCTGTCATGTCTTGTCTTGTCTTGTCTTGTTTTGTCTTGTCTTGTATTGTCTTGTCTTGTCTTGTCTTGTCTTGTCTTGTCTTGTCTTGTCTTGTCTTGTCTTGTCTGGTCTTGTCTTGTCATGTCTTATCTTGTCTTGTCTTGTCTTGTCTTGTCTTGTCCTGTCCTGTCGTGTGTTGTTTTGTATTGTCTTGTCTTGTGTTGTTTTGTCGTGTCTTGTCTTGTCTTGTCCTGTCCTGTCGTGTGTTGTGTTGTTTTGTCTTGTCTTGTCTTGTCTTGTCTTGTCTTGTCTTGTCTTGTCTTGTCTTGTCTTGTCTTGTCTTGTCTTGTCTTATCTTGTCTTGTCTTGTCATGTCTTGTCTTGTCTTGTCTTGTCTTGTCTTGTCTTGTCTTGTCTTGTCATGTCTTGTCTTGTCTTGTTTTGTCTTGTCTTGTATTGTCTTGTCTTGTCTTGTCTTGTCTTGTTCTGTCCTGTCTTGTCGTGTCTTGTGTTGCTTTGTCTTGTCTTGTCTTGTCTTGCCTTGTCATGTCGTGTGTTGTGTTGTTTTGTCTTGTCTTGTTGTGTATTGTCATGTCTTATATTGTCTTGTCTTGTCTTGTCTTGTCGTGTCATGTGTTGTCTTGTCTTGTCCTGTCCTGTCGTGTGTTGTGTTGTTTTGTCTTGTCTTGTCATGTCATGTCATGTCGTGTCTTGTGTTGCTTTGTCTTGTCTTGTCTTGTCTTGTCATGTCGTGTCTTGTCTTGTCTTGTCTTGTGTTGCCTCGTCTTGTCTTGCCTTGTCTTGCCTTGTCTTGTCTTGTCATGTCGTGTCTTGTCTTGTCTTGTCTTGTCTTGTCTTGTCTTGTCTTGTCATGTCGTGTGTTGTGTTGTTTTGTCTTGTCTTGTGTTGTTTTGTCGTGCCATGTCTTGTCTTGTCCTGTCCTGTCGTGTGTTGTGTTGTTTTGTCTTGTCTTGTCTTGTCTTGTCTTGTCTAGTTTTGTCTTGTCTTGTCTTGTCTTGTTTTATGTTGTCTTGTTTTGTCATGTAATGTCATGTCGTGTGTTGTGTTGTTTTGTCTTGTCTTGTGTTGTTTTGTCGTGTCATGTCTTGTCTTGTCTTGTCTTGTCCTGTCCTGTCGTGTGTTGTGTTGTTTTGTCTTGTCTTGTCATGTCGTGTGGTGTTGTTTTGTCTTGTCTTGTTGTGTATTGTCATGTCTTATATTGTCTTGTCTTGTCATGTCATGTCATGTCGTGTGTTGTGTTGTTTTGTCTTGTCTTGTCTTGTCATGTCGTGCGGTGTTGTTTTGTCTTGTCTTGTTGTGTATTGTCATGTCTTATATTGTCTTGTCTTGTCTTGTCTTGTCATGTCATGTCATGTCGTGTGTTGTGTTGTTTTGTCTTGTCTTGTCTTGTCTTGTCTTGCCTTATCTTGCCTTGTCTTGTCTTGTCTTGTCTTGTCTTGTCTTGTCTTGTCTTGTCTTGTCATGTCTTGTCTTGTTTTGTCTTGTCTTGTATTTTCTTGTTTTCTCATGTAATGTCATGTCGTGTATTGTGTTGTTTTGTCTTGTCTTGTGTTGTTTTGTCGTGTCATGCCTTGTCTTGTCTTTTCTTGTCCTGTCCTGTCGTGTGTTGTGTTGTTTTGTCTTGTCTTGTCATGTCATGTCATGTCGTGTCTTGTGTTGCTTTGTCTTGTCTTGTCTTGTCTTGTCTTGTCATGTCGTGTGTTGTGTTGTTTTGTCTTGTCTTGTTGTGTATTGTCATGTCTTATATTGTCTTGTCTTGTCTTGTCTTGTCATGTCATGTCATGTCGTGTGTTGTGTTGTTTTGTCTTGTCTTGTCTTGTCTTGTATTGTCTTGTCTAGTCTTGTCTTGTCTTGTCTTGTCATGTCGTGTGTTGTGTTGTTTTGTCTTGTCTTGTGTTGTTTTGTCGTGTCATGTCTTGTCTTGTCTTGTCCTGTCCTGTCGTGTGTTGTGTTGTTTTGTCTTGTCTTGTCTTGTCTAGTTTTGTCTTGTCTTGTCTTGTTTTATGTTGTCTTGTTTTGTCATGTAATGTCATGTCGTGTGTTGTGTTGTTTTGTCTTGTCTTGTGTTGTTTTGTCGTGTCATGTCTTGTCTTGTCTTGTCTTGTCTTGTCTTGTCTTGTCTTGTCCTGTCCTGTAGTGTGTTGTGTTGTTTTGTCTTGTCTTGTCATGTCATGTCATGTCGTGTCTTGTGTTGCTTTGTCTTGTCCTTTCTTCTCCTTGTCTTGTGTTGTTTTGTCCTGTCCTGACGTGTGTTTTGTTGTTTTGTCTTGTCATGTCTTGTCTTGTCTTGTGATGTCATGTCATGTCGTGTGTTGTGTTGTTTTGTCTTGTCTTGTGTTGTTTTGTCGTGTCATGCCTTGTCTTGTCTTGTCTTGTCCTGTCCTGTCCTGTCGTGTGTTGTGTTGTTTTGTCTTGTCTTGTCATGTCATGTCATGTCGTGTCTTGTGTTGCTTTGTCTTGTCTTGTCTTGTCTTGTCTTGTCATGTCGTGTGTTGTGTTGTTTTGTCTTGTCTTGTTGTGTATTGTCATGTCTTATATTGTCTTGTCTTGTCTTGTCCTGTCCTGTCGTGTGTTGTGTTGTTTTGTCTTGTCTTGTCATGTCATGTCATGTCGTGTCTTGTGTTGCTTTGTCTTGTCTTTTCTTCTCCTTGTCTTGTGTTGTTTTGTCCTGTCCTGACGTGTGTTTTGTTGTTTTGTCTTGTCATGTCTTGTCTTGTCTTGTGATGTCATGTCATGTCGTGTGTTGTGTTGTTTTGTCTTGTCTTGTCATGTCGTGTGTTGTGTTGTTTTGTCTTGTCTTGCTGTGTATTGTCATGTCTTATATTGTCTTGTCTTGTTTTGTCTTCTCATGTCATGTCTTGTCTTGTGTTGTTTTGTCTTGTCTTGTTTTGTCTTCTCATGTCATGTCTTGTCTTGTCTTGTCTTGTCTTGTTTTGTCTTGTCATGTCTTGTCTTGTCTTGTCATGTCTTGTCTTGTCTTGTCTTGTCTTGTCTTGTCTTGTCTTGTCTTGTCTTGTCTTGTCTTGTCTTGTCTTGTCTTGTCTTGTCTTGTCTTGTCTTGTCTTGTCTTGTCTTGTCTTGTCTTGTCTTGTCTTGTCTTGTCTTGTCTTGTCTTGTCTTGTCTTGTCTTGTCTTGTCTTGTCTTGTCTTGTCTTGTCTTGTCTTGTCTTGTCTTGTCTTGTCTTGTCTTGTCTTGTCTTGTCTTGTCTTGTCTTGTCTTGTCTTGTCTTGTCTTGTCTTGTCTTGTCTTGTCTTGTCTTGTCTTGTCTTGTCTTGTCTTGTCTTGTCTTGTCCTGTCCTGACGTGTGTTGTGTTGTTTTGTCTTGTCTTGTTTTGTCTTGTCTTGTGTTGTTTTGTCCTGTCCTGACGTGTGTTGTCTTGTCTTGTCTTGTCTTGTCTTGTCTTGTCTTGTCTTGTATTGTCTTGTCTTGTCTTGTCTTGTCTTGTATTGTCTTGTCTTGTCTTGTCTTGTCTTGTCTTGTCTTGTCTTGTCTTGTCTTGTCTTGTCTTGTTTTGTCTTGTCTTGTTTTATGTTGTCTTGTCTTGTCTTGTTTTGTCATGTAATGTCATGTCGTGTGTTGTGTTGTTTTTTCTTGTCTTGTATTGTCTTGTCTTGTCTTGTCGTGTCTTGTCTTGTCTTGTCTTGTTTTGTCTTGTCTTGTCTTGTCTTGTCTTGCCTTATCTTGCCTTGTCTTGTCTTGTCTTGTCTTGTCTTGTCTTGTCTTGTCTTGTCTTGTCTTGTCTTGTCATGTCTTGTCTTGTCTTGTTTTGTCTTGTCTTGTATTTTCTTGTTTTCTCATGTAATGTCATGTCGTGTGTTGTGTTGTTTTGTCTTGTCTTGTGTTGTTTTGTCGTGTCATGCCTTGTCTTGTCTTGTCTTGTCCTGTCCTGTCGTGTGTTGTGTTGTTTTGTCTTGTCTTGTCATGTCATGTCATGTCGTGTCTTGTGTTGCTTTGTCTTGTCTTGTCTTGTCTTGCCTTGTCATGTCGTGTGTTGTGTTGTTTTGTCTTGTCTTGTTGTGTATTGTCATGTCTTATATTGTCTTGTCTTGTCTTGTCTTGTCATGTCATGTCATGTCGTGTGTTGTGTTGTTTTGTCTTGTCTTGTCTTGTCTTGTCTTGTCTTGTCTAGTCTTGTCTTGTCTTGTCTTGTCATGTCGTGTGTTGTGTTGTTTTGTCTTGTCTTTGTCTTGTCTTGTCTTGTCATGTCTTGTCTTGTTTTGTCTTGTCTTGTATTTTCTTGTTTTCTCATGTAATGTCATGTCGTGTGTTGTGTTGTTTTGTCTTGTCTTGTGTTGTTTTGTCGTGTCATGCCTTGTCTTGTCTTGTCTTGTCCTGTCCTGTCGTGTGTTGTGTTGTTTTGTCTTGTCTTGTCATGTCATGTCATGTCGTGTCTTGTGTTGCTTTGTCTTGTCTTGTCTTGTCTTGTCTTGTCATGTCGTGTGTTGTGTTGTTTTGTCTTGCCTTGTTGTGTATTGTCATGTCTTATATTGTCTTGTCTTGTCTTGTCTTGTCATGTCATGTCATGTCGTGTGTTGTGTTGTTTTGTCTTGTCTTGTCTTGTCTTGTCTTGTCTTGTATTGTCTTGTCTAGTCTTGTCTTGTCTTGTCTTGTCATGTCGTGTGTTGTGTTGTTTTGTCTTGTCTTGTGTTGTTTTGTCGTGTCATGTCTTGTCTTGTCTTGTCCTGTCCTGTCGTGTGTTGTGTTGTTTTTTCTTGTCTTGTCTTGTCTAGTTTTGTCTTGTCTTGTCTTGTTTTATGTTGTCTTGTTTTGTCATGTAATGTCATGTCGTGTGTTGTGTTGTTTTTTCTTGTCTTGTGTTGTTTTGTCGTGTCATGTCTTGTCTTGTCTTGTCTTGTCTTGTCCTGTCCTGTAGTGTGTTGTGTTGTTTTGTCTTGTCTTGTCATGTCATGTCATGTCGTGTCTTGTGTTGCTTTGTCTTGTCTTTTCTTCTCCTTGTCTTGTGTTGTTTTGTCCTGTCCTGACGTGTGTTTTGTTGTTTTGTCTTGTCATGTCTTGTCTTGTCTTGTGATGTCATGTCATGTCGTGTGTTGTGTTGTTTTGTCTTGTCTTGTGTTGTTTTGTCGTGTCATGCCTTGTCTTGTCTTGTCTTGTCCTGTCCTGTCGTGTGTTGTGTTGTTTTGTCTTGTCTTGTCATGTCATGTCATGTCGTGTCTTGTGTTGCTTTGTCTTGTCTTTTCTTCTCCTTGTCTTGTGTTGTTTTGTCCTGTCCTGACGTGTGTTTTGTTGTTTTGTCTTGTCATGTCTTGTCTTGTCTTGTGATGTCATGTCATGTCGTGTGTTGTGTTGTTTTGTCTTGTCTTGTCATGTCGTGTGTCTTGCTGTGTATTGTCATGTCTTATATTGCCTTGTCTTGTCTTGTCATGTCATGTCATGTCGTGTGTTGTGTTGTTTTGTCTTGTCTTGTTTTGTCTTCTCATGTCATGTCTTGTCTTGTCTTGTCTTGTCTTGTTTTGTCTTGTCATGTCTTGTCTTGTCATGTCTTGTCTTGTCTTGTCTTGTCTTGTCTTGTCTTGTGTTGTCTTGTCTTGTCTTGTCTTGTCTTGTCTTGTCTTGTCTTGTCTTGTCTTGTCTTGTCTTGTCTTGTCTTGTCTTGTCTTGTCTTGTCTTGTCTTGTCTTGTCTTGTCTTGTCTTGTCTTGTCTTGTCTTGTCTTGTCTTGTCTTGTCTTGTCTTGTCTTGTCTTGTCTTGTCTTGTCATGTCTTGTCTTGTCTTGTCTTGTCTTGTCCTGTCCTGTCTTGTGTTGTCTTGTCATGTTTTGTCTTGTCCTGTCCTGTCTTGTCTTGTCTTGTCTTGTCATGTCTTGTCTTGTCTTGTCATGTCGAGTGTTGTGTTGTTTTGTCTTGTCTTGTTGTGTATTGTCATGTCTTATATTGTCTTGTCTTGTCTTGTCTTGTCTTGTCATGTCATGTCATGTCGTGTGTTGTGTTGTTTTGTCTTGTCTTGTCTTGTCTTGTCTTGTCTTGTCTAGTCTTGTCTTGTCTTGTCATGTCTTGTCTTGTCTTGTCTTGTCTTGTCCTGTCCTGTCTTGTGTTGTCTTGTCATGTTTTGTCTTGTCCTGTCCTGTCCTGTCCTGTCTTGTCTTGTCTTGTCTTGTCATGTCTTGTCTTGTCTTGTCATGTCGAGTGTTGTGTTGTTTTGTCTTGTCTTGTTTTGTCTTGTCATGTCTTGTCTTGTCTTGTCTTGTCTTGTCTTGTCTTGTCTTGTCTTGTCTTGTCTTGTCTTGTCTTGTCTTGTCTTGTCTTGTCTTGTCTTGTCTTGTCTTGTCTTGTCTTGTCTTGTCTTGTCTTGTCTTGTCTTGTCTTGTCTTGTCTTGTCTTGTCTTGTCTTGTCTTGTCTTGTCTTGTCATGTCGTGTGTTGTGTTGTTTTGTTTTGTCTTGTCTTGTTGTGTATTGTCATGTCTTATATTGTCTTGTCTTGTCTTGTCTTGTCATGTCATGTCGTGTGTTGTGTTGTTTTGTCTTGTCTTGTTTTGTCTTGTCCTGTCCTGTTGTGTGTTGTGTTGTTTTGTCTTGTCTTGTCTTGTCCTGTCCTGACGTTTGTTGTCTTGTTTTGTCTTGTCTTGTCATGTCTTGTCTTGTCTTGTCTTGTCTTGTCTTGTCTTGTCTTGTCTTGTCTTGTCTTGCCTTGTCTTGTCTTGTCTTGTCTTGTCTTGTCTTGTCTTGTCTTGCCTTGTCTTGTCTTGTCTTGTCTTGTCTTGTCTTGTCTTGTCTTGTCTTGTCTTGTCTTGTCTTGTCTTGTCTTGTCTTGTCTTGTCTTGTCTTGTCTTGTCTTGTCTTGTCTTGTCTTGTCTTGTCTTGTCTTGTCTTGTCTTGTCTTGTCTTGTCTTGTCTTGTCTGTCTTGTCTTGTCTTGTCTTGTTTTGTCTTGTCTTGTCTTGTCTTGTCTTGTTTTGTCTTGTCTTGCCTTGTTTTGTCTTGTCATGTCTTGTCTTGTCTTGTCGTGTCTTGTGTTGCTTTGTCTTGTCTTGTCTTGTCTTGTCTTGTCTTGTCTTGTCTTGTCATGTCGTGTGTTGTGTTGTTTTGTCTTGTCTTGTATTGTCTTGTCTTGTCTTGTTTTGTCTTGTCTTGTCGTGTCATGCCATGTCATACGTGTGTTGTGTTGTTTTGTCTTGTCTTATTTTGTCTTGTCATGTCTTATCTTGTCTTGTCATGTCATGTCGTGTGTTGTGTTGTTTTGTCTTGTTTTGTCTTCTCCTTGTCTTGTCTAGTCTTGTCTTGTCTTGTCTTGTCTTGTCTTGTCTTGTCTTGTCTTGTCTTGTCTTGTCCTGTCTTGTCTTGTCTTGTCTTGTCTTGTCTTGTCTTGTCTTGTCTTGTCTTGTCTTATCTTGTCTTGTCTTGTCTTGTCTTGTCTTGTCTTGTCTTGTCTTGTCTTGTCTTGTCTTGTCTTGTCTTGTCTTGTCTTGTCTTGTCTTGTCTTGTCTTGTCTTGTCTTGTCTTGTGTTGCTTTGTCTTGTCTTGTCATGTCATGTGTTGCGTTGTGTTGTTTTGTCTTGTCTTGTCATGTCATGTCATGTCGTGTCTTGTGTTGCTTTGTCTTGTCTTGTCATGTCGTGTGTTGTGTTGTTTTGTCTTGTCTTGTTGTGTATTGTCATGTCTTATATTGTCTTGTCTTGTCTTGTCATGTCATGTCATGTCATGTCGTGTGTTGTGTTGTTTTTTCTTGTCATGTCTTGTCTTGTCTTGTCTTGTCTTGTCTTGTCATGTCTTGTCTTGTCTAGTCTTGTCTTGTCTTGTCTTGTCTTGTCTTGTCTTGGCTTGTCTTGTCTTGTCTTGTCTTGTCTTGTCTTGTCTTGTCTTGTCTTGTCTTGTCTTGTCTTGTCTTGTCTTGTCTTGTCTTGTCTTGTCTTGTCTTGTCTTGTCTTGTCTTGTCTTGTCTTGTCTTGTCTTGTCTTGTCTTGTCTTGTCTTGTCTTGTCTTGTCTTGTCTTGTCTTGTCTTGTCTTGTCTTGTCTTGTCTTGTCTTGTCTTGTCTTGTCTTGTCTTGTCATGTCTTGTCTTGTCTTGTCTTGTCTTGCCTTGTCTTGTCTTGTCTTGTCTTGTCTTGTCTTGTCTTGTCTTGCCTTGTCTTGTCTTGTCTTGTCTTGTCTTGTCTTGTCTTGTCTTGTCTTGTCTTGTCTTGTCTTGTCTTGTCTTGTCTTGTCTTGTCTTGTTTTGTCTTGTCTTGTCTTGTCTTGTCTTGTCTTGTCTTGTCTTGTCTTGTCTTGTCTTGTCTTGTTTTGTCTTGTCTTGTCTTGTCTTGTCTTGTTTTGTCTTGTCTTGCCTTGTTTTGTCTTGTCATGTCTTGTCTTGTCTTGTCTTGTCTTGTCTTGTCTTGTCTTGTCTTGTCTTGTCTTGTCTTGTCTTGTCTTGTCTTGTCTTGTCTTGTCTTGTCTTGTTTTGTCTTGTCTTGTCTTGTCTTGTTTTATGTTGTCGTGTCTTGTCTTGTCATGTCTTGTCTTGTCTTGTCTTGTCTTGTCATGTCTTGTCTTGTCTTGTCTTGTCTTGTCTTGTGATGTCATGTCGTGTGTTGTGTTGTGTTGTTTTGTTTTGTCTTGTCTTGTCTTGTCTTGTCTTGTCTTGTCTTGTCTTGTCTTGTCATGTCGTGTGTTGTGTTGTCTTGTCTTGTCTTGTCTTGTCATGTCTTGTCTTGTCTTGTATTGTCTTGTCTTGTCTTGTCTTGTTTTGTCTTGTCGTGTCTTGTCTTGTCATGTCATGCCATGTCATACGTGTGTTGTGTTGTTTTGTCTTGTCTTGTCTTGTCTTGTCCTGTCCTGTCGTGTGTTGTGTTGTTTTGTCTTGTCTTGTGTTGTTTTGTCGTGTCATGTCTTGTCTTGTCTTGTCCTGTCCTGTCGTGTGTTGTGTTGTTTTGTCTTGTCTTGTCTTGTCATGTCATGTCATGTCGTGTCTTGTGTTGCTTTGTCTTGTCTTGTCTTGTCTTGTCTTGTCTTGTCATGTCTTGTCTTGTCTTGTATTGTCTTGTCTTGTCTTGTCTTGTTTTGTCTTGTCTTGTCTTGTCTTGTCTTGTCTTGTCATGTCTTGTCTTGTCTTGTATTGTCTTGTCTTGTCTTGTCTTGTCTTGTCTTGTCTTGTCTTGTCATGTCTTGTCTTGTCTTGTATTGTCTTGTCTTGTCTTGTCTTCTCCTTGTCTTGTCTAGTCTTGTCTTGTCTTGTCTTGTCTTTTCTTGTCTTGTCATGTCGTGTGTTGTGTTGTTTTGTCTTGTCTTGTTGTGTATTGTCATGTCTTTTATTGTCTTGTCTTGTCTTGTTTTGTCATGTAATGTCATGTCGTGTGTTGTGTTGTTTTGTCTTGTCTTGTCTTCTCCTTGTCTTGTCTAGTCTTGTCTTGTCTTGTCTTGTCTTGTCTTGTGTTGCTTTGTCTTGTCTTGTCATGTCGTGTGTTGTGTTGTTTTGTCTTGTCTTGTTGTGTATTGTCATGTCTTTTATTGTCTTGTCTTGTCTTGTCATGTCATGTAATGTCATGTCGTGTGTTATGTTGTTTTGTCTTGTCTTGTCTAGTCTTGTCTTGTCTTGTCTTGTCTTGTCTTGTCTTGTCTTGTCTTGTCTTGTCTTGTCTTGTCTTGTCTTGTCTTGTCTTGTCTTGTCTTGTCTTGTCTTGTCTTGTCTTGTCATGTCTTATATTGTCTTGTCTTGTCTTGTCATGTCGTGTGTTGTGATGTTTTGTCTTGTCTTGTTGTGTATTGTCATGTCTTATATTGTCTTGTCTTGTCTTGTCTTGTCTTGCGATGTCATGTCGTGTGTTGTGTTGTTTTGTCTTGTCTTGTTTTGTCTTGTCCTGTCTTGTCTTGTCATGTCATGTCATGTGTTGTGTTGTGTTGTTTTGTCTTGTCTTGTCTTGTCTTGTCTTGTCTTGTCTTGTCATGTCGTGTGTTGTGTTGTTTTGTCTTGTCTTGTTGTGTATTGTCATGTCTTATATTGTCTTGTCTTGTCTTGTCATGTCATGTCATGTCGTGTGTTGTGTTGTGTTGTCTTGTTTTGTCTTGTCATGTCATGTCATGTCTTGTCTTGTCTTGTCTTGTCTTGTTTTGTCTTGTCATGTCTTGTCTTGACTTGTCTTGTCTTGTCTTGTCTTGTCTTGTCTTGTCATGTAATGTCATGTCGTGTGTTGTGTTGTTTTGTCTTGTCTTGTCTTCTCCTTGTCTTGTCTTGTCTTATATTGTCTTGTCTTGTCTTGTGATGTCATGTCGTGTGTTGTGTTGTTTTGTCTTGTCTTGTCTTCTCCTTGTCTTGTCTTGTCATGTCGTGTGTTGTGTTGTTTTGTCTTGTCTTGTCTTATATTGTCTTGTCTTGTCTTGTGATGTCATGTCGTGTGTTGTGTTGTTTTGTCTTGTCTTGTTTTGTCTTGTCCTGTCTTGTCTTGTCATGTCATGTCATGTGTTGTGTTGTGTTGTGTTGTTTTGTCTTGTCTTGTCTTGTCTTGTCTTGTCTTGTCTTGTCTTGTCTTGCCTTATCTTGCCTTGTCTTGTCTTGTCTGGTCTTGTCTTGTCTTGTCATGTCTTGTCTTGTCTTGTTTTGTCTTGTCTTGTATTGTCTTGTTTTCTCATGTAATGTCATGTCGTGTGTTGTGTTGTTTTGTCTTGTCTTGTGTTGTTTTGTCGTGTCATGTCTTGTCTTGTCTTGTCCTGTCCTGTCGTGTGTTGTGTTGTTTTGTCTTGTCTTGTCATGTCATGTCATGTCGTGTCTTGTGTTGCTTTGTCTTGTCTTGTCTTGTCTTGTCATGTCGTGTGTTGTGTTGTTTTGTATTGTCTTGTTGTGTATTGTCATGTCTTATATTGTCTTGTCTTGTCTTGTCTTGTCTTGTCATGTCATGTCGTGTGTTGTGTTGTTTTGTCTTGTCTTGTTTTGTCTTGTCATGTCTTGTCTTGTCTTGTCTTGTTTTGTCTTGTCATGTCTTGTCATGTCTTGTCTTGTCTTGTCTTGTCTTGTCTTGTCTTGTCTTGTCTTGTCTTGTCTTGTCTTGTCTTGTCTAGTCTTGTCTTGTCTTGTCTTGTCTTGTCTTGTCTTGTCTTGTCTTGTCTTGTCTTGTGTTGCTTTGTCTTGTCTTGTCATGTCGTGTGTTGTGTTGTTTCGTCTTGTCTTGTTGTGTATTGTCATGTCTTTTATTGTCTTGTCTTGTCTTGTCTTGTCATGTCATGTAATGTCATGTCGTGTGTTGTGTTGTTTTGTCTTGTCTTGTCTTCTACTTGTCTTGTCTAGTCTTGTCTTGTCTTGTCTTGTCTCGTCTTGTCTTGTCTTGTCTTGTCTTGTCATGTCGTGTGTTGTGTTGTTTTGTCTTGTATTGTTGTGTATTGTCATGTCTTTTATTGTCTTGTCTTGTCTTGTTTTGTCATGTAATGTCATGTCGTGTGTTGTGTTGTTTTGTCTTGTCTTGTCTTCTCCTTGTCTTGTCTAGTCTTGCCTTGTCTTGTCTTGTCTTGTCTTGTGTTGCTTTGTCTTGTCTTGTCATGTCGTGTGTTGTGTTGTTTTGTCTTGTCTTGTTGTGTATTGTCATGTCTTTTATTGTCTTGTCTTGTCTTGTCATGTCATGTAATGTCATGTCGAGTGTTATGTTGTTTTGTCTTGTCTTGTCTTCTCCTTGTCTTGTCTAGTCTTGTCTTCTCTTGTCTTGTCTTGTCTTGTCTTGTCATGTCTTATATTGTCTTGTCTTGTCTTGTCATGTCGTGTGTTGTGTTGTTTTGTCTTGTCTTGTTGTGTATTGTCATGTCTTATATTGTCTTGTCTTGTCTTGTCATGTCATGTCATGTCTTATATTGTCTTGTCATGTCTTGTCTTGTCATGTCTTGTCTTGTCTTGTCTTGTCTTGTCTTGTCTTGTCTTGTCTTGTCTTGTCATGTCTTGTCTTGTCTTGTTTTGTCTTGTCTTGTATTGTCTTGTCTTGTCTTGTCTTGTCTTGTCCTGTCTTGTCTTGTCTTGTCTTGTCTTGTTCTGTCCTGTCTTGTCTTGTCTTGTCTTGTCATGTCTTGTCTTGTCTTGTCTTGTCTTGTCTTGTCATGTCATGTCATGTCATATCGTGTGTTGTGTTGTTTTGTCTTGTCATGTCTTATCTTGTCTTGTCTTGTCTTGTCTTGTCTTGTCTTGTCTCTTCTTGTCTTGTCTTGTCTTGCTTTGTCTTGTCATGTCTTATCTTGTCTTGTCTTGTCTTGTCTTGTCCTGTCCTGTCATGTCTTGTCTTGTCTTGTCTTGTTTTGTCTTGTCTTGTATTGTCTTGTCTTGTCTTGTCTTGTCTTGTCTTGTCTTGTCTTGTCTTGTCTGGTCTTGTCTTGTCATGTCTTATCTTGTCTTGTCTTGTCTTGTCTTGTCTTGTCCTGTCCTGTCGTGTGTTGTTTTGTATTGTCTTGTCTTGTGTTGTTTTGTCGTGTCATGTCTTGTCTTGTCTTGTCTTGTCTTGTCCTGTCCTGTCGTGTGTTGTGTTGTTTTGTCTTGTCTTGTCTTGTCTTGTCATGTCATGTCATGTCGTGTCTTGTGTTGCTTTGTCTTGTCTTGTCTTGTCTTGTCCTGTCCTGACGTGTGTTGTGTTGTTTTGTCTTGTCTTGTCTTGTCTTGTCATGTCGTGTGTTGTGTTGTTTTGTCTTGTCTTGTCTTGTCTTGTCATATCGTGTGTTGTGTTGTTTTGTCTTGTCTTGTGTTGTTTTGTCGTGTCATGTCTTGTCTTGTCTTGTCCTGTCCTGTCGTGTGTTGTGTTGTTTTGTCTTGTCTTGTCATGTCATGTCGTGTCGTGTCTTGTGTTGCTTTGTCTTGTCTTATCTTGTCTTGTCATGTCTTGTCTTGTCTTGTCTTGTCTTGTCTTGTCTTGTCTTGTCTTGTCTTGTCTTGTCTTGTCTTGTCTTGTCTTGCCTTGTCTTGTCTTGTCTTGTCTTGTCTTGTCTTATCTTGTCTTGTCTTGTCATGTCTTGTCTTGTCTTGTCTTGTCTTGTCTTGTCTTGTCTTGTCTTGTCATGTCTTGTCTTGTCTTGTTTTGTCTTGTCTTGTATTGTCTTGTCTTGTCTTGTCTTGTCCTGTCTTGTCTTGTCTTGTCTTGTCTTGTTCTGTCCTGTCTTGTCTTGTCTTGTCTTGTCATGTCTTGTCTTGTCTTGTCTTGTCTTGTCTTGTCATGTCATGTCATGTCATATCGTGTGTTGTGTTGTTTTGTCTTGTCATGTCTTATCTTGTCTTGTCTTGTCTTGTCTTGTCTTGTCTTGTCTCTTCTTGTCTTGTCTTGTCTTGCTTTGTCTTGTCATGTCTTATCTTGTCTTGTCTTGTCTTGTCTTGTCCTGTCCTGTCATGTCTTGTCTTGTCTTGTCTTGTTTTGTCTTGTCTTGTATTGTCTTGTCTTGTCTTGTCTTGTCTTGTCTTGTCTTGTCTTGTCTTGTCTTGTCTTGTCTTGTCTGGTCTTGTCTTGTCATGTCTTATCTTGTCTTGTCTTGTCTTGTCTTGTCTTGTCCTGTCCTGTCGTGTGTTGTTTTGTATTGTCTTGTCTTGTGTTGTTTTGTCGTGTCTTGTCTTGTCTTGTCCTGTCCTGTCGTGTGTTGTGTTGTTTTGTCTTGTCTTGTCTTGTCTTGTCTTGTCTTGTCTTGTCTTGTCTTGTCTTGTCTTGTCTTGTCTTGTCTTGTCTTATCTTGTCTTGTCTTGTCATGTCTTGTCTTGTCTTGTCTTGTCTTGTCTTGTCTTGTCTTGTCTTGTCATGTCTTGTCTTGTCTTGTTTTGTCTTGTCTTGTATTGTCTTGTCTTGTCTTGTCTTGTCCTGTCTTGTCTTGTCTTGTCTTGTCTTGTTCTGTCCTGTCTTGTCTTGTCTTGTCTTGTCATGTCTTGTCTTGTCTTGTCTTGTCTTGTCTTGTCATGTCATGTCATGTCATATCGTGTGTTGTGTTGTTTTGTCTTGTCATGTCTTATCTTGTCTTGTCTTGTCTTGTCTTGTCTTGTCTTGTCTCTTCTTGTCTTGTCTTGTCTTGCTTTGTCTTGTCATGTCTTATCTTGTCTTGTCTTGTCTTGTCTTGTCCTGTCCTGTCATGTCTTGTCTTGTCTTGTCTTGTTTTGTCTTGTCTTGTATTGTCTTGTCTTGTCTTGTCTTGTCTTGTCTTGTCTTGTCTTGTCTTGTCTGGTCTTGTCTTGTCATGTCTTATCTTGTCTTGTCTTGTCTTGTCTTGTCTTGTCCTGTCCTGTCGTGTGTTGTTTTGTATTGTCTTGTCTTGTGTTGTTTTGTCGTGTCATGTCTTGTCTTGTCTTGTCTTGTCTTGTCCTGTCCTGTCGTGTGTTGTGTTGTTTTGTCTTGTCTTGTCTTGTCTTGTCATGTCTTGTCCTGTCCTGACGTGTGTTGTGTTGTTTTGTCTTGTCTTGTCTTGTCTTGTCATATCGTGTGTTGTGTTGTTTTGTCTTGTCTTGTGTTGTTTTGTCGTGTCATGTCTTGTCTTGTCTTGTCCTGTCCTGTCGTGTGTTGTGTTGTTTTGTCTTGTCTTGTCATGTCATGTCGTGTCGTGTCTTGTGTTGCTTTGTCTTGTCTTATCTTGTCTTGTCATGTCTTGTCTTGTCTTGTCTTGTCTTGTCTTGTCTTGTCTTGTCTTGTCTTGTCTTGTCTTGTCTTGTCTTGTCTTGTCTTGCCTTGTCTTGTCTTGTCTTGTCTTGTCTTGTCTTGTCTTGTCTTGTCTTGTCTTGTCTTGTCTTGTCTTGTCTTGTCTTGTCTTGTCTTGTCTTGTCTTGTCTTGTCTTGTCTTGTCTTGTCTTGTCTTGTCTTGTCTTGTCTTGTCTTGTCTTGTCTTGTCTTGTCTTGTCTTGTCTTGTCTAGTCTTGTCTTGTCTAGTCTTGTCTTGTCTTGTCTTGTCTTGTCTTGTCTTGTCTTGTCTTGTCTTGTCTTGTCTTGTCTTGTCTTGTCTTGTCTTGTCTTGTCTTGTCTTGTCTTGTCTTGTCTTGTCTTGTCTTGTCTTGTCTTGTCTTGTCTTGTCTTGTCTTGTCTTGTCTTGTCTTGTCTTGTCTTGTCTTGTCTTGTCTTGTCTTGTCTTGTCTTGTCTTGTCTTGTCTTGTCTTGTCTTGTCTTGTCTTGTCTTGTCTTGTCTTGTCTTGTTTTGTCCTGTCGTGTGTTGTGTTGTTTTGTCTTGTCTTGTCTTGTCTTGTCTTGTCATGTCATGTCATGTCGTGTCTTGTGTTGTTCTGTCTTGTCTTGTTTTGTCTTGTCATGTCTTGTCTTGTCTTGTCTTGTCTTGTCTTGTCTTGTCTTGTCTTGTCCTGTCCTGTCCTGACGTGTGTTGTCTTGTCTTGTCTTGTCTTGTCTTGTCTTGTCTTGTCTTGTCTTGTCTTGTCATGTCTTGTCTTGTCTTGTCTTGTATTGTATTCTCTTGTCTTGTCTTGTATTGTCTTGTCTTGTCTTGTCTTGTCTTGTCTTGTCTTGTCTTGTCTTGTCTTGTCTTGTCTTGTCTTGTCTTGTCATGTCATGTCATGTCATGTCATATCGTGTGTTGTGTTGTTTTGTCTTGTCTTATTTTGTCTTGTCATGTCTTATCTTGTCTTGTCTTGTCTTGTCTTGTCTTGTCTTGTCTTGTTTTGTCTTGTCTTGTCTTGTCTTGTCTTGTCTTGTCTTGTCTTGTCTTGTCTTGTCTTGTCTTGTCTTGTCTTGTCTTGTCTTGTCTTGTCTTGTCTTGTCTTGTCTTGTCTTGTCTTGTCTTGTCTTGTCTTGTCTTGTCTTGTCTTGTCTTGTCTTGTCTTGTCTTGTCTTGTCTTGTCTTGTCTTGTCTTGTCTTGTCCTGTCCTGTCGTGTGTTGTTTTGTATTGTCTTGTCTTGTGTTGTTTTGTCGTGTCATGTCTTGTCTTGTCTTGTCTTGTCTTGTCCTGTCGTGTGTTGTGTTGTTTTGTCTTGTCTTGTCTTGTCTTGTCTTGTCATGTCATGTCATGTCGTGTCTTGTGTTGTTCTGTCTTGTCTTGTTTTGTCTTGTCATGTCTTGTCTTGTCTTGTCTTGTCTTGTCTTGTCTTGTCTTGTCTTGTCTTGTCCTGTCCTGTCCTGACGTGTGTTGTCTTGTCTTGTCTTGTCTCGTCTTGTCTTGTCTTGTCTTGTCTTGTCCTGTCCTGTCTTGTCTTGTCTTGTCATGTCTTGTCTTGTCTTGTCTTGTCTTGTCTTGTCTTGTCTTGTCCTGTCCTGCCGTGTGTTGTGTTGTTTTGTCTTGTCTTGCTTTGTCTTGTCTTGTCTTATTTTGTCTTGTCATGTCATATCGTGTGTTGTGTTGTTTTGTCTTGTCTTATTTTGTCTTGTCATGTCTTGTCTTGTCTTGTCTTGTCTTGTCTTGTCTTGTCTTGTCCTGTCCTGCCGTGTGTTGTCTTGTCTTGTCTTGTCTTGTCTTGTCTTGTCTTATTTTGTCTTGTCATGTCATATCGTGTGTTGTGTTGTTTTGTCTTGTCTTATTTTGTCTTGTCATGTCTTATCTTGTCTTGTCTTGTCTTGTCTTGTCTTGTCTTGTTTTGTCTTGTCTTGTCTTGTCTTGTCTTGTCTTGTCTTGTCTTGTCTTGTCTTGTCTTGTCTTGTCTTGTCTTGTCTTGTCTTGTCTTGTCTTGTCTTGTCTTGTCTTGTCTTGTCTTGTCTTGTCTTGTCTTGTCTTGTCTTATCTTGTCTTGTCTTGTCTTGTCTTGTCTTGTCTTGTCTTGTCTTGTCTTGTCTTGTCTTGTCTTGTCTTGTCTTGTCTTGTCTTGTCTTGTCTTGTCTTGTCTTGTCTTGTCTTGTCTTGTCTTGTCTTGTCTTGTCTTGTCTTGTCTTGTCTTGTCTTGTCTTGTCTTGTCTTGTCTTGTCTTGTCTTGTCTTGTCTTGTCTTGTCTTGTCTTGTCTTGTCTTGTCTTGTCTTGTCTTGTCTTGTCTTGTCTTGTCTTTTCTTGTCTTGTCTTGTCTTGTCTTGTTTTGTCTTGCCCTGTCCTGTTGTGTGTTGTGTTGTTTTGTCTTGTCTTGTCTTGTCTTGTCTTGTCTTGTCTTGTCTTGTCTTGTCTTGTCTTGTCTTATCTTGTCTTGTCTTGTCATGTCTTGTCTTGTCTTGTCTTGTCTTGTCTTGTCTTGTCTTGTCATGTCTTGTCTTGTCTTGTTTTGTCTTGTCTTGTATTGTCTTGTCTTGTCTTGTCTTGTCCTGTCTTGTCTTGTCTTGTCTTGTCTTGTTCTGTCCTGTCTTGTCTTGTCTTGTCTTGTCATGTCTTGTCTTGTCTTGTCTTGTCTTGTCTTGTCTTGTCTTGTCTTGTCTTGTCCTGTCCTGTCTTGTCTTGTCTTGTCTGGTCATGTCTTGTCTTGTCTTGTCTTGTCTTGTCTTGTCTTGTCTTGTCTCGTCTTGTCTTGTCTTGTCTTGTCTTGTCCTGTCCTGTCTTGTCTTGTCTTGTCATGTCGTGTCTTGTCTTGTCTTATCTTTTCTTGTGTTGTCTCGTCTTGTCTTGTCTTGTCTTGTCTTGTCTTGTCCTGTCCTGTCGTGTGTTGTTTTGTATTGTCTTGTCTTGTGTTGTTTTGTCGTGTCATGTCTTGTCTTGTCTTGTCTTGTCCTGTCGTGTGTTGTGTTGTTTTGTCTTGTCTTGTCTTGTCTTGTCATGTCATGTCATGTCGTGTCTTGTGTTGTTCTGTCTTGTCTTGTTTTGTCTTGTCATGTCTTGTCTTGTCTTGTCTTGTCTTGTCTTGTCTTGTCTTGTCTTGTCTTGTCTTGTCTTGTCTTGTCTTGTCTTGTCTTGTCTTGTCCTGTCCTGACGTGTGTTGTCTTGTCTTGTCTTGTCTCGTCTTGTCTTGTCTTGTCTTGTCTTGTCCTGTCCTGTCCTGTCTTGTCTTGTCTTGTCATGTCTTGTCTTGTCTTGTCTTGTCTTGTCTTGTCTTGTCCTGTCCTGCCGTGTGTTGTGTTGTTTTGTCTTGTCTTGCTTTGTCTTGTCATGTCTTATCTTGTCTTGTCATGTCTTATCTTGTCTTGTCTTGTCTTGTCTTGTCTTGTCTTGTCTTGTCTTGTCTTGTCTTGTCTTGTCTTGTCTTGTCTTGTCTTGTCTTGTCTTGTCTTGTCTTGTCTTGTCTTGTCTTGTCTTGTCTAGTCTTGTCTTGTCTTGTCTTGTCTTGTCTTGTCTTGTCTTGTCCTGTCCTGTCTTGTCTTGTCTTGTCATATCTTGTCTTGTCTTGTCTTGTCTTGTCTTACTTTGTCTTGTCATGTTTTATCTTGTCTTGTCTTGTCTTGTCTTGTCCTGTCCTGTCGTGTGTTGTTTTGTATTGTCTTGTCTTGTGTTGTTTTGTCGTGTCATGTCTTGTCTTGTCTTGTCTTGTCTTGTCCTGTCGTGTGTTGTGTTGTTTTGTCTTGTCTTGTCTTGTCTTGTCTTGTCATGTCATGTCATGTCGTGTCTTGTGTTGTTCTGTCTTGTCTTGTTTTGTCTTGTCATGTCTTGTCTTGTCTTGTCTTGTCTTGTCTTGTCTTGTCTTGTCTTGTCTTGTCTTGTCTTGTCCTGTCCTGTCCTGACGTGTGTTGTCTTGTCTTGTCTTGTCTCGTCTTGTCTTGTCTTGTCTTGTCTTGTCCTGTCCTGTCTTGTCTTGTCTTGTCATGTCTTGTCTTGTCTTGTCTTGTCTTGTCCTGTCCTGCCGTGTGTTGTGTTGTTTTGTCTTGTCTTGCTTTGTCTTGTCATGTCTTATCATGTCTTATCTTGTCTTGTCTTGTCTTGTCTTGTCTTGTCTTGTCTTGTCATGTCTTGTCTTGTCTTGTCTTGTATTGTATTCTCTTGTCTTGTCTTGTATTGTCTTGTCTTGTCTTGTCTTGTCTTGTCTTGTCTTGTCTTGTCTTGTCTTGTCTTGTCTTGTCTTGTCTTGTCTTGTCTTGTCTTGTCTTGTCTTGTCTTGTCATGTCATGTCATGTCATATCGTGTGTTGTGTTGTTTTGTCTTGTCTTATTTTGTCTTGTCATGTCTTATCTTGTCTTGTCTTGTCTTGTCTTGTCTTGTCTTGTTTTGTCTTGTCTTGTCTTGTCTTGTCTTGTCTTGTCTTGTCTTGTCTTGTCTTGTCTTGTCTTGTCTTGTCTTGTCTTGTCTTGTCTTGTCTTGTCTTGTCTTGTCTTGTCTTGTCTTGTCTTATCTTGTCTTGTCTTGTCTTGTCTTGTCTTGTCTTGTCTTGTCTTGTCTTGTCTTGTCTTGTCTTGTCTTGTCTTGTCTTGTCTTGTCTTGTCTTGTCTTGTCTTGTCTTGTCTTGTCTTGTCTTGTCTTGTCTTGTCTTGTCTTGTCTTGTCTTGTCTTGTCTTGTCTTGTCTTGTCTTGTCTTGTCTTGTCTTGTCTTGTCTTGTCTTGTCTTGTCTTGTCTTGTCTTGTCTTGTCTTGTCTTGTCTTGTCTTGTCTTGTCTTGTCTTGTTTTGTCTTGCCCTGTCCTGTTGTGTGTTGTGTTGTTTTGTCTTGTCTTGTCTTGTCTTGTCTTGTCTTGTCTTGTCTTGTCTTGTCTTGTCTTGTCTTGTCTTGTCTTGTCTTGTCTTATCTTGTCTTGTCTTGTCATGTCTTGTCTTGTCTTGTCTTGTCTTGTCTTGTCTTGTCTTATCTTGTCTTGTCTTGTCTTGTCTTGTCTTGTCTTGTCTTGTCTTGTCTTGTCTTGTCTTGTCTTGTCTTGTCTTGTCTTGTCTTGTCTTGTCTTGTTTTGTCTTGCCCTGTCCTGTTGTGTGTTGTGTTGTTTTGTCTTGTCTTGTCTTGTCTTGTCTTGTCTTGTCTTGTCTTGTCTTGTCTTGTCTTGTCTTGTCTTGTCTTATCTTGTCTTGTCTTGTCATGTCTTGTCTTGTCTTGTCTTGTCTTGTCTTGTCTTGTCTTATCTTGTCTTGTCTTGTCATGTCTTGTCTTGTCTTGTCTTGTCTTGTCTTGTCTTGTCTTGTCATGTCTTGTCTTGTCTTGTTTTGTCTTGTCTTGTATTGTCTTGTCTTGTCTTGTCTTGTCCTGTCTTGTCTTGTCTTGTCTTGTCTTGTTCTGTCCTGTCTTGTCTTGTCTTGTCTTGTCTTATCTTGTCTTGTCTTGTCATGTCTTGTCTTGTCTTGTCTTGTCTTGTCTTGTCTTGTCTTGTCATGTCTTGTCTTGTCTTATCTTGTCTTGTCTTGTCATGTCTTGTCTTGTCTTGTCTTGTCTTGTCTTGTCTTGTCTTGTCATGTCTTGTCTTGTCTTGTTTTGTCTTGTCTTGTATTGTCTTGTCTTGTCTTGTCTTGTCATGTCTTGTCTTGTCTTGTCTTGTCTTGTCTTGTCTTGTCTTATCTTGTCTTGTCTTGTCATGTCTTGTCTTGTCTTGTCTTGTCTTGTCTTGTCTTGTCTTGTCATGTCTTGTCTTGTCTTGTTTTGTCTTGTCTTGTATTGTCTTGTCTTGTCTTGTCTTGTCCTGTCTTGTCTTGTCTTGTCTTGTCTTGTTCTGTCCTGTCTTGTCTTGTCTTGTCTTGTCTTGTCTTGTCTTGTCTTGTCTTGTCTTGTCTTGTCTTGTCTTGTCTTGTCTTGTCTTGTCTTGTCTTGTCTTGTCTTGTCTTGTCTTGTCTTGTCTTGTCTTGTCTTGTCTTGTCTTGTCTTGTCTTGTCTTGTCTTGTCTTGTCTTGTCTTGTCTTGTCTTGTCTTGTCTTGTCTTGTCTTGTCTTGTCTTGTCTAGTCTTGTCTTGTCTTGTCTTGTCTTGTCTTGTCTTGTCTTGTCCTGTCCTGTCTTGTCTTGTCTTGTCATATCTTGTCTTGTCTTGTCTTGTCTTGTCTTGTCTTGTCTTGTCTTGTCTTGTCTTGTCTTGTCTTGTCTTGTCTTGTCTTGTCTTGTCTTGTCTTGTCTTGTCTTGTCTAGTCTTGTCTTGTCTTGTCTTGTCTTGTCTTGTCTTGTCTTGTCCTGTCCTGTCTTGTCTTGTCTTGTCATATCTTGTCTTGTCTTGTCTTGTCTTGTCTTGTCTTGTCTTACTTTGTCTTGTCATGTCTTATCTTGTCTTGTCTTGTCTTGTCTTGTCCTGTCCTGTCGTGTGTTGTTTTGTATTGTCTTGTCTTGTGTTGTTTTGTCGTGTCATGTCTTGTCTTGTCTTGTCTTGTCTTGTCCTGTCGTGTGTTGTGTTGTTTTGTCTTGTCTTGTCTTGTCTTGTCTTGTCATGTCATGTCATGTCGTGTCTTGTGTTGTTCTGTCTTGTCTTGTTTTGTCTTGTCATGTCTTGTCTTGTCTTGTCTTGTCTTGTCTTGTCTTGTCTTGTCTTGTCTTGTCCTGTCCTGTCCTGACGTGTGTTGTCTTGTCTTGTCTTGTCTCGTCTTGTCTTGTCTTGTCTTGTCTTGTCCTGTCCTGTCTTGTCTTGTCTTGTCATGTCTTGTCTTGTCTTGTCTTGTCTTGTCTTGTCTTGTCTTGTCTTGTCTTATCTTGTCTTGTCTTGTCTTGTCTTGTCTTGTCTTGTCTTGTCTTGTCTTGTCTTGTCTTGTCTTGTCTTGTCTTGTCTTGTCTTGTCTTGTCTTGTCTTGTCTTGTCTTGTCCTGTCCTGTCTTGTCTTGTCTTGTCATATCTTGTCTTGTCTTGTCTTGTCTTGTCTTGTCTTACTTTGTCTTGTCATGTCTTATCTTGTCTTGTCTTGTCTTGTCTTGTCCTGTCCTGTCGTGTGTTGTTTTGTATTGTCTTGTCTTGTGTTGTTTTGTCGTGTCATGTCTTGTCTTGTCTTGTCCTGTCGTGTGTTGTGTTGTTTTGTCTTGTCTTGTCTTGTCTTGTCATGTCATGTCATGTCTTGTCTTGTCATGTCTTGTCTTGTCTTGTTTTGTCTTGTCTTGTATTGTCTTGTCTTGTCTTGTCTTGTCATGTCTTGTCTTGTCTTGTCTTGTCTTGTCTTGTCTTGTCTTATCTTGTCTTGTCTTGTCATGTCTTGTCTTGTCTTGTCTTGTCTTGTCTTGTCTTGTCTTGTCATGTCTTGTCTTGTCTTGTTTTGTCTTGTCTTGTATTGTCTTGTCTTGTCTTGTCTTGTCCTGTCTTGTCTTGTCTTGTCTTGTCTTGTTCTGTCCTGTCTTGTCTTGTCTTGTCTTGTCTTGTCTTGTCTTGTCTTGTCTTGTCTTGTCTTGTCTTGTCTTGTCTTGTCTTGTCTTGTCTTGTCTTGTCTTGTCTTGTCTTGTCTTGTCTTGTCTTGTCTTGTCTTGTCTTGTCTTGTCTTGTCTTGTCTTGTCTTGTCTTGTCTTGTCTTGTCTTGTCTTGTCTTGTCTTGTCTTGTCTTGTCTTGTCTTGTCTTGTCTTGTCTTGTCTTGTCTTGTCTTGTCTTGTCTTGTCTTGTCTTGTCTTGTCTTGTCTAGTCTAGTCTTGTCTTGTCTTGTCTTGTCTTGTCTTGTCTTGTCTTGTCCTGTCCTGTCTTGTCTTGTCTTGTCATATCTTGTCTTGTCTTGTCTTGTCTTGTCTTGTCTTGTCTTGTCTTGTCTTGTCTTGTCTTGTCTTGTCTTGTCTTGTCTTGTCTTGTCTTGTCTTGTCTTGTCTTGTCTTGTCTAGTCTTGTCTTGTCTTGTCTTGTCTTGTCTTGTCTTGTCTTGTCCTGTCCTGTCTTGTCTTGTCTTGTCATATCTTGTCTTGTCTTGTCTTGTCTTGTCTTGTCTTGTCTTACTTTGTCTTGTCATGTCTTATCTTGTCTTGTCTTGTCTTGTCTTGTCCTGTCCTGTCGTGTGTTGTTTTGTATTGTCTTGTCTTGTGTTGTTTTGTCGTGTCATGTCTTGTCTTGTCTTGTCTTGTCTTGTCCTGTCGTGTGTTGTGTTGTTTTGTCTTGTCTTGTCTTGTCTTGTCTTGTCATGTCATGTCATGTCGTGTCTTGTGTTGTTCTGTCTTGTCTTGTTTTGTTTTGTCTTGTCATGTCTTGTCTTGTCTTGTCTTGTCTTGTCTTGTCTTGTCTTGTCTTGTCCTGTCTTGTCTTGTCTTGTCTTGTCTTGTCTTGTCTTGTCTTGTCTTGTCTTGTCTTGTCTTGTCTTGTCTTGTCTTGTCTTGTCTTGTCTTGTCTTGTCTTGTCTTGTCTTGTCTTGTCTTGTCTTGTCTTGTCTTGTCTTGTCTTGTCTTGTCTTGTCTTGTCTTGTCTTGTCTTGTCTTGTCTTGTCTTGTCTTGTCTTGTCTTGTCTTGTCTTGTCTTGTCTTGTCTTGTCTTGTCTTGTCTTGTCTTGTCTTGTCTTGTCTTGTCTTGTCTTGTCTTGTCTTGTCTTGTCTTGTCTTGTCTTGTCTTGTCTTGTCTTGTCTTGTCTTGTCTTGTCTTGTCTTGTCTAGTCTTGTCTTGTCTTGTCTTGTCTTGTCTTGTCTTGTCCTGTCCTGTCTTGTCTTGTCTTGTCATATCTTGTCTTGTCTTGTCTTGTCTTGTCTTGTCTTGTCTTACTTTGTCTTGTCATGTCTTATCTTGTCTTGTCTTGTCTTGTCTTGTCCTGTCCTGTCGTGTGTTGTTTTGTATTGTCTTGTCTTGTGTTGTTTTGTCGTGTCATGTCTTGTCTTGTCTTGTCTTGTCTTGTCCTGTCGTGTGTTGTGTTGTTTTGTCTTGTCTTGTCTTGTCTTGTCTTGTCATGTCATGTCATGTCGTGTCTTGTGTTGTTCTGTCTTGTCTTGTTTTGTCTTGTCATGTCTTGTCTTGTCTTGTCTTGTCTTGTCTTGTCTTGTCTTGTCTTGTCTTGTCCTGTCCTGTCCTGACGTGTGTTGTCTTGTCTTGTCTTGTCTCGTCTTGTCTTGTCTTGTCTTGTCTTGTCCTGTCCTGTCTTGTCTTGTCTTGTCATGTCTTGTTTTGTCTTGTCTTGTCTTGTCTTGTCTTGTCCTGTCCTGCCGTGTGTTGTGTTGTTTTGTCTTGTCTTGCTTTGTCTTGTCATGTCTTATCATGTCTTATCTTGTCTTGTCTTGTCTTGTCTTGTCTTGTCTTGTCTTGTCATGTCTTGTCTTGTCTTGTCTTGTATTGTATTCTCTTGTCTTGTCTTGTATTGTCTTGTATTGTCTTGTCTTGTCTTGTCTTGTCCTGTCTTGTCTTGTCTTGTCTTGTCTTGTTCTGTCCTGTCTTGTCTTGTCTTGTCTTGTCATGTCTTGTCTTGTCTTGTCTTGTCTTGTCTTGTCTTGTCTTGTCTTGTCTTGTCCTGTCCTGTCTTGTCTTGTCTTGTCTGGTCATGTCTTGTCTTGTCTTGTCTTGTCTTGTCTTGTCTTGTCTTGTCTCGTCTTGTCTTGTCTTGTCTTGTCTTGTCCTGTCCTGTCTTGTCTTGTCTTGTCATGTCGTGTCTTGTCTTGTCTTGTCTTGTCTTGTGTTGTCTCGTCTTGTCTTGTCTTGTCTTGTCTTGTCTTGTCCTGTCCTGCCGTGTGTTGTGTTGTTTTGTCTTGTCTTGCTTTGTCTTGTCTTGCTTTGTCTTGTCATGTCTTATCTTGTCTTGTCATGTCTTGTCTTGTCTTGTCTTGTCTTGTCTTGTCTTGTCTTGTCTTGTCTTGTCTTGTCTTGTCCTGTCCTGCCGTGTGTTGTGTTGTTTTGTCTTGTCTTGCTTTGTCTTGTCATGTCTTATCTTGTCTTGTCTTGTCTTGTTTTGTCTTGTCTTGTCTTGTCTTGTCTTGTCTTGTCTTGTCTTGTCTTGTCTTGTCTTGTCTTGTCTTGTCTTGTCTTGTCTTGTCTTGTCTTGTCTTGTCTTGTCTTGTCTTGTCTTGTTCTGTCCTGTCTTGTCTTGTCTTGTCTTGTCATGTCTTCTCTTGTCTTGTCTTGTCTTGTCTTGTCTTGTCTTGTCTTGTCTTGTCCTGTCCTGTCTTGTCTTGTCTTGTCTTGTCATGTCTTGTCTTGTCTTGTCTTGTCTTGTCTTGTCTTGTCTTGTCTTGTCTCGTCTTGTCTTGTCTTGTCTTGTCTTGTCCTGTCCTGTCTTGTCTTGTCTTGTCATGTCGTGTCTTGTCTTGTCTTGTCTTGTCTTGTGTTGTCTCGTCTTGTCTTGTCTTGTCTTGTCCTGTCCTGCCGTGTGTTGTGTTGTTTTGTCTTGTCTTGCTTTGTCTTGTCTTGCTTTGTCTTGTCTTGTCTTGTCTTGTCTTGTCTTGTCTTGTCTTGTCTTGTCTTGTCTTGTCTTGTCTTGTCTTGTCTTGTCTTGTCTTGTCTTGTCTTATCTTGTCTTGTCTTGTCTTGTCTTGTCTTGTCTTGACATGTCTTGTCTTGTCTTGTCTTGTATTGTCTTGTCTTGTCTTGTTTTGTCTTGTCTTGTCTTGTCTTGTCTTGTCTTGTCTTGTCTTGTCTTGTCTTGTCTTGTCTTGTCTTGTCTTGTCTTGACATGTCTTGTCTTGTCTTGTCTTGTATTGTCTTGTCTTGTCTTGTTTTGACATGTCTTGTCTTGTCTTGTCTTGTATTGTCTTGTCTTGTCTTGTTTTGTCTTGTCTTGTCTTGTCTTGTCTTGTCTTGTCTTGTCTTGTCTTGTCTTGTCTTGTCTTGTCTTGTCTTGTCTTGTCTTGACATGTCTTGTCTTGTCTTGTCTTGTCTTGTCTTGTCTTGTCTTGTCTTGTCTTATCTTGTCTTGTCTTGTCTTGTCTTGTCTTGTCTTGACATGTCTTGTCTTGTCTTGTCTTGTATTGTCTTGTCTTGTCTTGTTTTGTCTTGTCTTGTCTTGTCTTGTCTTGTCTTGTCATGTCGTGTCTTGTCTTGTCTTGTCTTGTCTTGTGTTGTCTCGTCTTGTCTTGTCTTGTCTTGTCCTGTCCTGCCGTGTGTTGTGTTGTTTTGTCTTGTCTTGCTTTGTCTTGTCTTGCTTTGTCTTGTCTTGTCTTGTCTTGTCTTGTCTTGTCTTGTCTTGTCTTGTCTTGTCTTGTCTTGTCTTGTCTTGTCTTGCTTTGTCTTGTCTTGCTTTGTCTTGTCTTGTCTTGTCTTGTCTTGTCTTGTCTTGTCTTGTCTTGTCTTGTCTTGTCTTGTCTTGTCTTGTCTTGTCTTGTCTTGTCTTGTCTTATCTTGTCTTGTCTTGTCTTGTCTTGTCTTGTCTTGACATGTCTTGTCTTGTCTTGTCTTGTATTGTCTTGTCTTGTCTTGTTTTGTCTTGTCTTGTCTTGTCTTGTCTTGTCTTGTCTTGTCTTGTCTTGTCTTGTCTTGTCTTGTCTTGTCTTGTCTTGACATGTCTTGTCTTGTCTTGTCTTGTCTTGTCTTGTCTTGTCTTGTCTTGTCTTATCTTGTCTTGTCTTGTCTTGTCTTGTCTTGTCTTGACATGTCTTGTCTTGTCTTGTCTTGTATTGTCTTGTCTTGTCTTGTTTTGTCTTGTCTTGTCTTGTCTTGTCTTGTCTTGTCTTGTCTTGTCTTGTCTTGTCTTGTCTTGTCTTGTCTTGTCTTGACATGTCTTGTCTTGTCTTGTCTTGTATTGTCTTGTCTTGTCTTGTTTTGTCTTGTCTTGTCTTGTCTTGTCTTGTCTTGTCTTGTCTTGTCTTGTCTTGTCTTGTCTTGTCTTGTCTTGTCTTGTCTTGTCTTGTCTTGTCTTGTCTTGTCTTGTCTTGTCTTGTCTTGTCTTGTCTTGTCTTGTCTTGTCTTGTCTTGTCTTGTCTTGTCTTGTCTTGTCTTGTCTTGTTTTGTCTTGTCTTGTCTTGTATTGTCTTGTCATGTCATGACATGTCATATCGTGTGTTGTGTTGTTTTGTCTTGTCTTATTTTGTCTTGTCATGTCTTATCTTGTCTTGTCTTGTCTTGTCTTGTTTTGTCTTGTCTTGTCTTGTCTTGTCTTGTCTTGTCTTGTCTTGTCTTGTCTTTTCTTGTCTTCTCTTGTCATGTCGTGTGTTGTGTTGTTTTGTCTTGTCTTGTGTTGTTTTGTCGTGTCATGTCTTGTCTTGTCTTGTCCTGTCCTGTCGTGTGTTGTGTTGTTTTGTCTTGTCTTGTCTTGTCTTGTTTTATGTTGTCTTGTTTTGTCATGTAATGTCATGTCGTGTGTTGTGTTGTTTTGTCTTGTCTTGTGTTGTTTTGTCGTGTCATGTCTTGTCTTGTTTTGTCTTGTTTTGTCTTGTCTTGTCCTGTCCTGTCGTGTGTTGTGTTGTTTCGTCTTGTCTTGTCATGTCATGTCATGTCGTGTCTTGTGTTGCTTTGTCCTGTCTTTTCTTCTCCTTGTCTTGTGTTGTTTTGTCCTGTCCTGACGTGTGTTTTGTTGTTTTGTCTTGTCATGTCTTGTCTTGTCTTGTGATGTCATGTCATGTCGTGTGTTGTGTTGTTTTGTCTTGTCTTGTCATGTCGTGTGTTGTGTTGTTTTGTCTTGTCTTGCTGTGTATTGTCATGTCTTATATTGTCTTGTCTTGTCTTGTCATGTCATGTCATGTCATGTCGTGTGTTGTGTTGTTTTGTCTTGTCTTGTCTTGTCTTGTTTTGTCTTGTCATGTCTTGTCTTGTCTGTCTTGTCTTGTTTTGTCTTGCCCTGTCCTGTTGTGTGTTGTGTTGTTTTGTCTTGTCTTGTCTTGTCCTGTCCTGACGTGTGTTGTCTTGTCTTGTCTTGTCTTGTCATGTCTTGTCTTGTCTTGTCCTGTCCTGTCTTGTCTTGTCTTGTCATGTCTTATCTTGTCTTGTCTTGTCTTGTTTTGTCTTGTCTTGTCTTGTCCTGTCTTGTCTTGTCTTGTCTTGTCTTGTCTTGTCTTGTCTTGTCTTGTAATGTCATGTCATGTCATATCGTGTATTGTGTTGTTTTGTCTTGTCTTATTTTGTCTTGTCATGTCTTATCTTGTCTTGTCTTGTCTTGTCTTGTCTTGTCTTGTCTTGTCTTGTCTTGTCTTGTCTTGTCTTGTCTTGTCTTGTCTTGTCTTGTCTGGTCTTGTCTTGTCTTGTCTTGTCTTGTGTTGTGTTGTTTTGTCTTGTCTTGTCTTGTCTTGTTTTGTCTTGTCTTGTCATGTCTTATATTGTCTTGTCTTGTCTTGTCATGTCATGTCATGTCATGTCGTGTGTTGTGTTGGTTTGTCTTGTCTTGTCTTGTCTTCTTTTGTCTTGTCATGTCTTGTCTTGTCTGTCTTGTCTGTCTTGTCTTGTTTTGTCTTGCCCTGTCCTGTTGTGTGTTGTGTTGTTTTGTCTTGTCTTGTCTTGTCCTGTCCTGTCGTGTGTTGTGTTGTTTTGTCGTGTCATGTCTTGTCTTGTCTTGTCTTGTCCTGTCCTGTCGTGTGTTGTGTTGTTTTGTCTTGTCTTGTCATGTCATGTCATGTCGTGTCTTGTCTTGTCTTGTCTTGTCTTGTCTTGTCTTGTCTTGTCTTGTCTTGTCTTGTCTTGTCTTGTCTTGTCTTGTCTTGTCTTGTCTTGTCTTGTCTTGTCTTGTCTTGTCTTGTCTTGTCTTGTCCTGTCTTGTCTTGTCTTGTCTTGTCTTGTCTTACTTTGTCTTGTCATGTCTTATCTTGTCTTGTCTTGTCTTGTCTTGTCTTGTCCTGTCCTGTCGTGTGTTGTTTTGTATTGTCTTATCTTGTGTTGTTCTGTCGTGTCATGTCTTGTCTTGTCTTGTCTTGTCCTGTCCTGTCGTGTGTTGTGTTGTTTTGTCTTGTCTTGTCTTGTCATGTCATGTCATGTCGTGTCTTGTGTTGTTTTGTCTTGTCTTGTTTTGTCTTGTCATGTCTTGTCTTGTCTTGCCTTGTCATGTTTTGTCTTGTCCTGTCCTGTCTTGTCTTGTCATGTCTTGTCTTGTCTTGTCCTGTCCTGTCTTGTCTTGTCTTGTCATGTCTTGTCTTGTCTTGTCTTGTCTTGTCTTGTCTTGTCTTGTCTTGTCTTGTCTTGTCTTGTCTTGTCTTGTCTTGTCTTGTCTTGTCTTGTCTTGTCTTGTCTTGTCTTGTCTTGTCTTGTCTTGTCTTGTCTTGTCTTGTCTTGTCTTGTCTTGTCATGTCTTATCTTGTCTTGTCATGTCTTGTCATGTCGTGTGTTGTGTTGTTTTGTCTTGTCTTGCTGTGTATTGTCATGTCTTATATTGTCTTGTTTTGTCTTGTCTTGTCATGTCATGTCATGTCGTGTCTTGTGTTGCTTTGTCTTGTCTTGTCTTGTCTTGTCATGTCGTGTGTTGTGTTGTTTTGTCTTGTCTTGTTGTGTATTGTCATGTCTTATATTGTCTTGTCTTGTCATGTCATGTCGTGTGTTGTGTTGTTTTGTCTTGTCTTGTTTTGTCTTGTCTTGTTTTGTCTTGTCCTGTCATGTCGTGTGTTGTGTTGTTTTGTCTTGTCTTGTGTTGTTTTGTCGTGTCATGTCTTGTCTTGTTTTGTCTTGTTTTGTCTTGTCTTGTCCTGTCCTGTCGTGTGTTGTGTTGTTTTGTCTTGTCTTGTCATGTCATGTCATGTCGTGTCTTGTGTTGCTTTGTCCTGTCTTTTCTTCTCCTTGTCTTGTGTTGTTTTGTCCTGTCCTGACGTGTGTTTTGTTGTTTTGTCTTGTCATGTCTTGTCTTGTCTTGTGATGTCATGTCATGTCGTGTGTTGTGTTGTTTTGTCTTGTCTTGTCATGTCGTGTGTTGTGTTGTTTTGTCTTGTCTTGCTGTGTATTGTCATGTCTTATATTGTCTTGTCTTGTCTTGTCATGTCATGTCATGTCGTGTGTTGTGTTTTGTTTTGTCTTGTCTTGTTTTGTCTTGTCATGTCTTGTCTTGTCTTGTCTTGTCTTGTTTTGTCTTGCCCTGTCCTGTTGTGTGTTGTGTTGTTTTGTCTTGTCTTGTCTTGTCCTGTCCTGACGTGTGTTGTCTTGTCTTGTGTTGTCTTGTCATGTCTTGTCTTGTCTTGTCCTGTCCTGTCTTGTCTTGTCTTGTCATGTTTTGTCTTGTCCTGTCCTGTCTTGTCTTGTCTTGTCTTGTCTTGTCTTGTCTTGTAATGTCATGTCATGTCATATCGTGTATTGCGTTGTTTTGTCTTGTCTTATTTTATCTTGTCGTGTCTTATCTTGTCTTGTCTTGTCTTGTCTTGTCTTGTCTTGTCTTGTCTTGTCTTGTCTTGTCTTGTCTTGTCTTGTCTGGTCTTGTCTTGTCTTGTCTTGTCTTGTCCTGTCCTGTCGTGTGTTGTGTTGTTTTGTCTTGTCTTGTCTTGTCTTGTCTTGTCTTGTCATGTTGTGTGTTGTGTTGTTTTGTCTTGTCTTGTGTTGTTTTGTCGTGTCATGTCTTGTCTTGTCTTGTCTTGTCCTGTCCTGTCGTGTGTTGTGTTGTTTTGTCTTGTCTTGTCATGTCATGTCATGTCGTGTCTTGTCTTGTCTTGTCTTGTCTTGTCTTGTCTTGTCTTGTCTTGTCTTGTCTTGTCTTGTCTTGTCTTGTCTTGTCTTGTCCTGTCTTGTCTTGTCTTGTCTTGTCTTGTCTTACTTTGTCTTGTCATGTCTTATCTTGTCTTGTCTTGTCTTGTCTTGTCTTGTCATGTTGTGTGTTGTGTTGTTTTGTCTTGTCTTGTGTTGTTTTGTCGTGTCATGTCTTGTCTTGTCTTGTCTTGTCCTGTCCTGTCGTGTGTTGTGTTGTTTTGTCTTGTCTTGTCATGTCATGTCATGTCGTGTCTTGTCTTGTCTTGTCTTGTCTTGTCTTGTCTTGTCTTGTCTTGTCTTGTCTTGTCTTGTCTTGTCTTGTCTTGTCTTGTCTTGTCCTGTCTTGTCTTGTCTTGTCTTGTCTTGTCTTACTTTGTCTTGTCATGTCTTATCTTGTCTTGTCTTGTCTTGTCTTGTCCTGTCCTGTCGTGTGTTGTTTTGTATTGTCTTATCTTGTGTTGTTCTGTCGTGTCATGTCTTGTCTTGTCTTGTCTTGTCCTGTCCTGTCGTGTGTTGTGTTGTTTTGTCTTGTCTTGTCTTGTCTTGTCTTGTCATGTCATGTCATGTCGTGTCTTGTGTTGTTTTGTCTTGTCTTGTTTTGTCTTGTCATGTCTTGTCTTGTCTTGTCTTGTCATGTTTTGTCTTGTCCTGTCCTGTCTTGTCTTGTCATGTCTTGTCTTGCCTTGTCCTGTCCTGTCTTGTCTTGTCTTGTCATGTCTTGTCTTGTCTTGTCTTGTCTTGTCTTGTCTTGTCTTGTCTTGTCTTGTCTTGTCTTGTCTTGTCTTGTCTTGTCTTGTCTTGTCTTGTCTTGTCTTGTCTTGTCTTGTCTTGTCTTGTCTTGTCTTGTCTTGTCTTGTCTTGTCTTGTCTTGTCTTGTCTTGTCTTGTCTTGTCTTGTCTTGTCTTGTCTTGTCTTGTCTTGTCTTGTCTTGTCTTGTCTTGTCTTGTCATGTCTTATCTTGTCTTGTCATGTCTTGTCATGTCGTGTGTTGTGTTGTTTTGTCTTGTCTTGCTGTGTATTGTCATGTCTTATATTGTCTTGTTTTGTCTTGTCTTGTCATGTCATGTCGTGTGTTGTGTTGTTTTGTCTTGTCTTGTTTTGTCTTGTCTTGTCTTATATTGTCTTGTCTTGTCTTGTCTTGTCATGTCATGTCGTGTGTTGTGTTGTTTTGTCTTGTCTTGCTGTGTATTGTCATGTCTTATATTGTCTTGTTTTGTCTTGTCTTGTCATGTCATGTCGTGTGTTGCTTTGTCTTGTCTTGTCTTGTCTTGTCATGTCGTGTGTTGTGTTGTTTTGTCTTGTCTTGTTGTGTATTGTCATGTCTTATATTGTCTTGTCTTGTCTTGTCTTGTCATGTCATGTCGTGTGTTGTGTTGTTTTGTCTTGTCTTGTTTTGTCTTGTCTTGTTTTGTCTTGTCCTGTCCTGTTGTGTGTTGTGTTGTTTTGTCTTGTCTTGTCTTGTCCTGTCCTGACGTTTGTTGTCTTGTCTTGTCTTGTCTTGTCATGTCTTGTCTTGTCTTGTCTTGTCTTGTCTTGTCTGGTCTTGTCTTGTCTTGTCTTGTCTTGTCCTGTCTTGTCTTGTCTTGTCTTGTCATGTTTTGTCTTGTCCTGTCCTCTCTTGTCTTGTCTTGTCATGTCTTGTCTTGTCTTGTCCTGTCCTGTCTTGTCTTGTCTTGTCATGTCTTGTCTTGTCTTGTCTTGTCTTGTCTTGTCTTGTCTTGTCTTGTCTTGTCTTGTCTTGTCTTGTATTGTCTTGTCTGGTCTTGTCTTGTCTTGTCTTGTCTTGTTTTGTCTTGTCTTGTCTTGTCTTGTCTTGTTTTGTCTTGTCTTGTCTTGTCTTGTCTTGTCTTATCTTGTCATGTCTTGTCTTGTCTTGTCTTGTTTTGTCTGGTCATGTCTTGTTTTGTCTTGTCTTGTATTGTCTTGTCTTGTCTTGTTTTGTCCTGTCTTGTCTTGTCTTGTCTTGTCTTGTCCTGTCCTGTCTTGTCTTGTCTTGTCTTGTCTTGTCTTGTCTTGCCCTGTCCTGACGTGTGTTGTGTTGTTTTGTCTTGTCTTGTATTGTCTTGTTTTCTCAAGTAATGTCATGTCGTGTGTTGTGTTGTTTTGTCATGTCTTGTCTTGTCCTGTCCTGACGTGTGTTTTGTTGTTTTGTCTTGTCATGTCTTGTCTTGTCTTGTGATGTCATGTCATGTCGTGTGTTGTGTTGTTTTGTCTTGTCTTGTCATGTCGTGTGTTGTGTTGTTTTGTCTTGTCTTGTCTTGTCCTGTCCTGTCTTGTCTTGTCTTGTCATGTTTTGTCTTGTCCTGTCCTGTTTTGTCTTGTCTTGTCATGTCTTGTCTTGTCTTGTCCTGTCCTGACGTGTGTTGTCTTGTCTTGTCTTGTCTTGTCATGTCTTGTCTTGTCATGTCTTGTCTTGTCTTGTCCTGTCCTGTCTTGTCTTGTCTTGTCATGTTTTGTCTTGTCCTGTCCTGTTTTGTCTTGTCTTGTCATGTCTTGTCTTGTCTTGTCCTGTCCTGTCTTGTCTTGTCTTGTCATGTTTTGTCTTGTCCTGTCCTGTTTTGTCTTGTCTTGTCATGTCTTGTCATGTCTTGTCTTGTCTTGTCTTGTCTTGTCTTGTCTTGTCTTGTCTTGTCTTGTCTTGTCTTGTCTTGTCTTGTCTTGTCTTGTCTTGTCTTGTCTTGTCTTGTCTTGTCTTGTCTTGTCTTGTCTTGTCTTGTAATGTCATGTCATGTCATATCGTGTATTGTGTTGTTTTGTCTTGTCTTATTTTGTCTTGTCATGTCTTATCTTGTCTTGTCTTGTCTTGTCTTGTCTTGTCTTGTCTTGTCTTGTCTTGTCTTGTCTTGTCTTGTCTTGTCTTGTCTTGTCTTGTCTTGTCTTGTCAGGTCTTGTCTTGTCTTGTCTTGTCTTGTCCTGTCCTGTCGTGTGTTGTGTTGTTTTGTCTTGTCTTGTCTTGTCTTGTCTTGTCTTGTCTTGTCTTGTCTTGTCTTGTCTTGTCTTGTCATGTCGTGTGTTGTGTTGTTTTGTCTTGTCTTGTGTTGTTTTGTCGTGTCATGTCTTGTCTTGTCTTGTCTTGTCCTGTCCTGTCGTGTGTTGTGGTGTGTTGTTTTGTCTTGTCATGTCATGTCATGTCGTGTCTTGTCTTGTCTTGTCTTGTCTTGTCTTGTCTTGTCTTGTCTTGTCTTGTCTTGTCTTGTCTTGTCTTGTCTTGTCTTGTCTTGTCTTGTCTTGTCTTGTCTTGTCTTGTCTTGTCTTGTCTTGTCTTGTCCTGTCTTGTCTTGTCTTGTCTTGTCTTGTCTTACTTTGTCTTGTCATGTCTTATCTTGTCTTGTCTTGTCTTGTCTTGTCCTGTCCTGTCGTGTGTTGTTTTGTATTGTCTTATCTTGTGTTGTTCTGTCGTGTCATGTCTTGTCTTGTCTTGTCTTGTCCTGTCCTGTCGTGTGTTGTGTTGTTTTGTCTTGTCTTGTTTTGTCTTGTCTTGTCATGTCATGTCATGTCGTGTCTTGTGTTGTTTTGTCTTGTCATGTCTTGTCTTGTCTTGTGATGTCATGTCATGTCGTGTGTTGTGTTGTTTTGTCTTGTCTTGTCTTGTCTTGTCTTGTCTTGTCTTGTCTTGTCTTGTCTTGTCTTGTCTTGTCTTGTCTTGTCTTGTCTTGTCTTGTCTTGTCTTGTCTTGTCTTGTCTTGTCTTGTCTTGTCTTGTCTTGTCTTGTCTTGTCGTGTGTTGTGTTGTTTTGTCTTGTCTTGTGTTGTTTTGTCGTGTCATGCCTTGTCTTGTCTTGTCTTGTCCTGTCCTGTCGTGTGTTGTGTTGTTTTGTCTTGTCTTGTCATGTCATGTCATGTCGTGTCTTGTGTTGCTTTGTCTTGTCTTGTCTTGTCTTGTCTTGTCATGTCGTGTGTTGTGTTGTTTTGTCTTGTCTTGTTGTGTATTGTCATGTCTTATATTGTCTTGTCTTGTCTTGTCCTGTCCTGTCGTGTGTTGTGTTGTTTTGTCTTGTCTTGTCATGTCATGTCATGTCGTGTCTTGTGTTGCTTTGTCTTGTCTTTTCTTCTCCTTGTCTTGTGTTGTTTTGTCCTGTCCTGACGTGTGTTTTGTTGTTTTGTCTTGTCATGTCTTGTCTTGTCTTGTGATGTCATGTCATGTCGTGTGTTGTGTTGTTTTGTCTTGTCTTGTGTTGTTTTGTCGTGTCATGCCTTGTCTTGTCTTGTCTTGTCCTGTCCTGTCGTGTGTTGTGTTGTTTTGTCTTGTCTTGTCATGTCATGTCATGTCGTGTCTTGTGTTGCTTTGTCTTGTCTTGTCTTGTCTTGTCTTGTCATGTCGTGTGTTGTGTTGTTTTGTCTTGTCTTGTTGTGTATTGTCATGTCTTATATTGTCTTGTCTTGTCTTGTCCTGTCCTGTCGTGTGTTGTGTTGTTTTGTCTTGTCTTGTCATGTCATGTCATGTCGTGTCTTGTGTTGCTTTGTCTTGTCTTTTCTTCTCCTTGTCTTGTGTTGTTTTGTCCTGTCCTGACGTGTGTTTTGTTGTTTTGTCTTGTCATGTCTTGTCTTGTCTTGTGATGTCATGTCATGTCGTGTGTTGTGTTGTTTTGTCTTGTCTTGTCATGTCGTGTGTTGTGTTGTTTTGTCTTGTCTTGCTGTGTATTGTCATGTCTTATATTGTCTTGTCTTGTTTTGTCTTCTCATGTCATGTCTTGTCTTGTGTTGTTTTGTCTTGTCTTGTTTTGTCTTCTCATGTCATGTCTTGTCTTGTCTTGTCTTGTCTTGTTTTGTCTTGTCATGTCTTGTCTTGTCTTGTCATGTCTTGTCTTGTCTTGTCTTGTCTTGTCTTGTCTTGTCTTGTCTTGTCTTGTCTTGTCTTGTCTTGTCTTGTCTTGTCTTGTCTTGTCTTGTCTTGTCTTGTCTTGTCTTGTCTTGTCTTGTCTTGTCTTGTCTTGTCTTGTCTTGTCTTGTCTTGTCTTGTCTTGTCTTGTCTTGTCTTGTCTTGTCTTGTCTTGTCTTGTCTTGTCTTGTCTTGTCTTGTCTTGTCTTGTCTTGTCTTGTCTTGTCTTGTCTTGTCTTGTCCTGTCCTGACGTGTGTTGTGTTGTTTTGTCTTGTCTTGTTTTGTCTTGTCTTGTCATGTCATGTCATGTCGTGTCTTGTGTTGTTTTGTCTTGTCATGTCTTGTCTTGTCTTGTCTTGTCTTGTCTTGTCATGTCATGTCGTGTGTTGTTTTGTCTTGTCTTGTTTTGTCTTCTCATGTCATGTCTTGTCTTGTCTTGTCTTGTCTTGTTTTGTCTTGTCTTCTCATGTCATGTCTTGTCTTGTCTTGTCTTGTCTTGTTTTGTCTTGTCATGTCTTGTCTTGTCTTGTCATGTCTTGTCTTGTCTTGTCTTGTCTTGTCTTGTCTTGTCTTGTCTTGTCTTGTCTTGTCTTGTCTTGTCTTGTCTTGTCTTGTCTTGTCTTGTCTTGTCTTGTCTTGTCTTGTCTTGTCTTGTCTTGTCTTGTCTTGTCTTGTCTTGTCTTGTCTTGTCTTGTCTTGTCTTGTCTTGTCTTGTCTTGTCTTGTCTTGTCTGGTCTTGTCTTGTCTTGTCTTGTCTTGTCCTGTCTTGTCTTGTCTTGTCTTGTCATGTTTTGTCTTGTCCTGTCCTCTCTTGTCTTGTCTTGTCATGTCTTGTCTTGTCTTGTCCTGTCCTGTCTTGTCTTGTCTTGTCATGTCTTGTCTTGTCTTGTCTTGTCTTGTCTTGTCTTGTCATGTCTTGTCTTGTCTTGTCTTGTCTTGTCTTGTCTTGTCTTGTCTTGTCTTGTCTTGTCTTGTCTTGTCTTGTCTTGTCTTGTCATGTCATGTCGTGTGTTGTGTTGTTTTGTCTTGTCTTGTTTTGTCTTGTCTTGTTTTGTCTTGTCCTGTCCTGTTGTGTGTTGTGTTGTTTTGTCTTGTCTTGTCTTGTCCTGTCCTGACGTTTGTTGTCTTGTCTTGTCTTGTCTTGTCATGTCTTGTCTTGTCTTGTCTTGTCTTGTCTTGTCTGGTCTTGTCTTGTCTTGTCTTGTCTTGTCCTGTCTTGTCTTGTCTTGTCTTGTCATGTTTTGTCTTGTCCTGTCCTCTCTTGTCTTGTCTTGTCATGTCTTGTCTTGTCTTGTCCTGTCCTGTCTTGTCTTGTCTTGTCATGTCTTGTCTTGTCTTGTCTTGTCTTGTCTTGTCTTGTCTTGTCTTGTCTTGTCTTGTCTTGTCTTGTATTGTCTTGTCTGGTCTTGTCTTGTCTTGTCTTGTCTTGTTTTGTCTTGTCTTGTCTTGTCTTGTCTTGTTTTGTCTTGTCTTGTCTTGTCTTGTCTTGTCTTATCTTGTCATGTCTTGTCTTGTCTTGTCTTGTTTTGTCTGGTCATGTCTTGTTTTGTCTTGTCTTGTATTGTCTTGTCTTGTCTTGTTTTGTCCTGTCTTGTCTTGTCTTGTCTTGTCTTGTCCTGTCCTGTCTTGTCTTGTCTTGTCTTGTCTTGTCTTGTCTTGCCCTGTCCTGACGTGTGTTGTGTTGTTTTGTCTTGTCTTGTATTGTCTTGTTTTCTCAAGTAATGTCATGTCGTGTGTTGTGTTGTTTTGTCATGTCTTGTCTTGTCCTGTCCTGACGTGTGTTTTGTTGTTTTGTCTTGTCATGTCTTGTCTTGTCTTGTGATGTCATGTCATGTCGTGTGTTGTGTTGTTTTGTCTTGTCTTGTCATGTCGTGTGTTGTGTTGTTTTGTCTTGTCTTGTCTTGTCCTGTCCTGTCTTGTCTTGTCTTGTCATGTTTTGTCTTGTCCTGTCCTGTTTTGTCTTGTCTTGTCATGTCTTGTCTTGTCTTGTCCTGTCCTGACGTGTGTTGTCTTGTCTTGTCTTGTCTTGTCATGTCTTGTCTTGTCATGTCTTGTCTTGTCTTGTCCTGTCCTGTCTTGTCTTGTCTTGTCATGTTTTGTCTTGTCCTGTCCTGTTTTGTCTTGTCTTGTCATGTCTTGTCTTGTCTTGTCCTGTCCTGTCTTGTCTTGTCTTGTCATGTTTTGTCTTGTCCTGTCCTGTTTTGTCTTGTCTTGTCATGTCTTGTCTTGTCTTGTCTTGTCTTGTCTTGTCTTGTCTTGTCTTGTCTTGTCTTGTCTTGTCTTGTCTTGTCTTGTCTTGTCTTGTCTTGTCTTGTCTTGTCTTGTCTTGTCTTGTCTTGTAATGTCATGTCATGTCATATCGTGTATTGTGTTGTTTTGTCTTGTCTTATTTTGTCTTGTCATGTCTTATCTTGTCTTGTCTTGTCTTGTCTTGTCTTGTCTTGTCTTGTCTTGTCTTGTCTTGTCTTGTCTTGTCTTGTCTTGTCTTGTCTTGTCTTGTCAGGTCTTGTCTTGTCTTGTCTTGTCTTGTCCTGTCCTGTCGTGTGTTGTGTTGTTTTGTCTTGTCTTGTCTTGTCTTGTCTTGTCTTGTCTTGTCTTGTCTTGTCTTGTCTTGTCTTGTCATGTCGTGTGTTGTGTTGTTTTGTCTTGTCTTGTGTTGTTTTGTCGTGTCATGTCTTGTCTTGTCTTGTCTTGTCCTGTCCTGTCGTGTGTTGTGGTGTGTTGTTTTGTCTTGTCATGTCATGTCATGTCGTGTCTTGTCTTGTCTTGTCTTGTCTTGTCTTGTCTTGTCTTGTCTTGTCTTGTCTTGTCTTGTCTTGTCTTGTCTTGTCTTGTCTTGTCTTGTCTTGTCTTGTCTTGTCTTGTCTTGTCTTGTCTTGTCTTGTCCTGTCTTGTCTTGTCTTGTCTTGTCTTGTCTTACTTTGTCTTGTCATGTCTTATCTTGTCTTGTCTTGTCTTGTCTTGTCCTGTCCTGTCGTGTGTTGTTTTGTATTGTCTTATCTTGTGTTGTTCTGTCGTGTCATGTCTTGTCTTGTCTTGTCTTGTCCTGTCCTGTCGTGTGTTGTGTTGTTTTGTCTTGTCTTGTTTTGTCTTGTCTTGTCATGTCATGTCATGTCGTGTCTTGTGTTGTTTTGTCTTGTCATGTCTTGTCTTGTCTTGTGATGTCATGTCATGTCGTGTGTTGTGTTGTTTTGTCTTGTCTTGTCTTGTCTTGTCTTGTCTTGTCTTGTCTTGTCTTGTCTTGTCTTGTCTTGTCTTGTCTTGTCTTGTCTTGTCTTGTCTTGTCTTGTCTTGTCTTGTCTTGTCTTGTCTTGTCTTGTCTTGTCTTGTCGTGTGTTGTGTTGTTTTGTCTTGTCTTGTGTTGTTTTGTCGTGTCATGCCTTGTCTTGTCTTGTCTTGTCCTGTCCTGTCGTGTGTTGTGTTGTTTTGTCTTGTCTTGTCATGTCATGTCATGTCGTGTCTTGTGTTGCTTTGTCTTGTCTTGTCTTGTCTTGTCTTGTCATGTCGTGTGTTGTGTTGTTTTGTCTTGTCTTGTTGTGTATTGTCATGTCTTATATTGTCTTGTCTTGTCTTGTCCTGTCCTGTCGTGTGTTGTGTTGTTTTGTCTTGTCTTGTCATGTCATGTCATGTCGTGTCTTGTGTTGCTTTGTCTTGTCTTTTCTTCTCCTTGTCTTGTGTTGTTTTGTCCTGTCCTGACGTGTGTTTTGTTGTTTTGTCTTGTCATGTCTTGTCTTGTCTTGTGATGTCATGTCATGTCGTGTGTTGTGTTGTTTTGTCTTGTCTTGTGTTGTTTTGTCGTGTCATGCCTTGTCTTGTCTTGTCTTGTCCTGTCCTGTCGTGTGTTGTGTTGTTTTGTCTTGTCTTGTCATGTCATGTCATGTCGTGTCTTGTGTTGCTTTGTCTTGTCTTGTCTTGTCTTGTCTTGTCATGTCGTGTGTTGTGTTGTTTTGTCTTGTCTTGTTGTGTATTGTCATGTCTTATATTGTCTTGTCTTGTCTTGTCCTGTCCTGTCGTGTGTTGTGTTGTTTTGTCTTGTCTTGTCATGTCATGTCATGTCGTGTCTTGTGTTGCTTTGTCTTGTCTTTTCTTCTCCTTGTCTTGTGTTGTTTTGTCCTGTCCTGACGTGTGTTTTGTTGTTTTGTCTTGTCATGTCTTGTCTTGTCTTGTGATGTCATGTCATGTCGTGTGTTGTGTTGTTTTGTCTTGTCTTGTCATGTCGTGTGTTGTGTTGTTTTGTCTTGTCTTGCTGTGTATTGTCATGTCTTATATTGTCTTGTCTTGTTTTGTCTTCTCATGTCATGTCTTGTCTTGTGTTGTTTTGTCTTGTCTTGTTTTGTCTTCTCATGTCATGTCTTGTCTTGTCTTGTCTTGTCTTGTTTTGTCTTGTCATGTCTTGTCTTGTCTTGTCATGTCTTGTCTTGTCTTGTCTTGTCTTGTCTTGTCTTGTCTTGTCTTGTCTTGTCTTGTCTTGTCTTGTCTTGTCTTGTCTTGTCTTGTCTTGTCTTGTCTTGTCTTGTCTTGTCTTGTCTTGTCTTGTCTTGTCTTGTCTTGTCTTGTCTTGTCTTGTCTTGTCTTGTCTTGTCTTGTCTTGTCTTGTCTTGTCTTGTCTTGTCTTGTCTTGTCTTGTCTTGTCTTGTCTTGTCTTGTCCTGTCCTGACGTGTGTTGTGTTGTTTTGTCTTGTCTTGTTTTGTCTTGTCTTGTGTTGTTTTGTCCTGTCCTGACGTGTGTTGTCTTGTCTTGTCTTGTCTTGTCTTGTCTTGTCTTGTATTGTCTTGTCTTGTCTTGTCTTGTCTTGTATTGTCTTGTCTTGTCTTGTCTTGTCTTGTCTTGTCTTGTCTTGTCTTGTCTTGTCTTGTCTTGTCTTGTCTTGTTTTGTCTTGTCTTGTTTTATGTTGTCTTGTCTTGTCTTGTTTTGTCATGTAATGTCATGTCGTGTGTTGTGTTGTTTTTTCTTGTCTTGTATTGTCTTGTCTTGTCTTGTCGTGTCTTGTCTTGTCTTGTCTTGTTTTGTCTTGTCTTGTCTTGTCTTGTCTTGCCTTATCTTGCCTTGTCTTGTCTTGTCTTGTCTTGTCTTGTCTTGTCTTGTCTTGTCTTGTCTTGTCTTGTCATGTCTTGTCTTGTCTTGTTTTGTCTTGTCTTGTATTTTCTTGTTTTCTCATGTAATGTCATGTCGTGTGTTGTGTTGTTTTGTCTTGTCTTGTGTTGTTTTGTCGTGTCATGCCTTGTCTTGTCTTGTCTTGTCCTGTCCTGTCGTGTGTTGTGTTGTTTTGTCTTGTCTTGTCATGTCATGTCATGTCGTGTCTTGTGTTGCTTTGTCTTGTCTTGTCTTGTCTTGCCTTGTCATGTCGTGTGTTGTGTTGTTTTGTCTTGTCTTGTTGTGTATTGTCATGTCTTATATTGTCTTGTCTTGTCTTGTCTTGTCATGCCATGTCATGTCGTGTGTTGTGTTGTTTTGTCTTGTCTTGTCTTGTCTTGTCTTGTCTTGTCTAGTCTTGTCTTGTCTTGTCTTGTCATGTCGTGTGTTGTGTTGTTTTGTCTTGTCTTTGTCTTGTCTTGTCTTGTCATGTCTTGTCTTGTTTTGTCTTGTCTTGTATTTTCTTGTTTTCTCATGTAATGTCATGTCGTGTGTTGTGTTGTTTTGTCTTGTCTTGTGTTGTTTTGTCGTGTCATGCCTTGTCTTGTCTTGTCTTGTCCTGTCCTGTCGTGTGTTGTGTTGTTTTGTCTTGTCTTGTCATGTCATGTCATGTCGTGTCTTGTGTTGCTTTGTCTTGTCTTGTCTTGTCTTGTCTTGTCATGTCGTGTGTTGTGTTGTTTTGTCTTGCCTTGTTGTGTATTGTCATGTCTTATATTGTCTTGTCTTGTCTTGTCTTGTCATGTCATGTCATGTCGTGTGTTGTGTTGTTTTGTCTTGTCTTGTCTTGTCTTGTCTTGTCTTGTATTGTCTTGTCTAGTCTTGTCTTGTCTTGTCTTGTCATGTCGTGTGTTGTGTTGTTTTGTCTTGTCTTGTGTTGTTTTGTCGTGTCATGTCTTGTCTTGTCTTGTCCTGTCCTGTCGTGTGTTGTGTTGTTTTTTCTTGTCTTGTCTTGTCTAGTTTTGTCTTGTCTTGTCTTGTTTTATGTTGTCTTGTTTTGTCATGTAATGTCATGTCGTGTGTTGTGTTGTTTTTTCTTGTCTTGTGTTGTTTTGTCGTGTCATGTCTTGTCTTGTCTTGTCTTGTCTTGTCCTGTCCTGTAGTGTGTTGTGTTGTTTTGTCTTGTCTTGTCATGTCATGTCATGTCGTGTCTTGTGTTGCTTTGTCTTGTCTTTTCTTCTCCTTGTCTTGTGTTGTTTTGTCCTGTCCTGACGTGTGTTTTGTTGTTTTGTCTTGTCATGTCTTGTCTTGTCTTGTGATGTCATGTCATGTCGTGTGTTGTGTTGTTTTGTCTTGTCTTGTGTTGTTTTGTCGTGTCATGCCTTGTCTTGTCTTGTCTTGTCCTGTCCTGTCGTGTGTTGTGTTGTTTTGTCTTGTCTTGTCATGTCATGTCATGTCGTGTCTTGTGTTGCTTTGTCTTGTCTTTTCTTCTCCTTGTCTTGTGTTGTTTTGTCCTGTCCTGACGTGTGTTTTGTTGTTTTGTCTTGTCATGTCTTGTCTTGTCTTGTGATGTCATGTCATGTCGTGTGTTGTGTTGTTTTGTCTTGTCTTGTCATGTCGTGTGTCTTGCTGTGTATTGTCATGTCTTATATTGCCTTGTCTTGTCTTGTCATGTCATGTCATGTCGTGTGTTGTGTTGTTTTGTCTTGTCTTGTTTTGTCTTCTCATGTCATGTCTTGTCTTGTCTTGTCTTGTCTTGTTTTGTCTTGTCATGTCTTGTCTTGTCATGTCTTGTCTTGTCTTGTCTTGTCTTGTCTTGTCTTGTGTTGTCTTGTCTTGTCTTGTCTTGTCTTGTCTTGTCTTGTCTTGTCTTGTCTTGTCTTGTCTTGTCTTGTCTTGTCTTGTCTTGTCTTGTCTTGTCTTGTCTTGTCTTGTCTTGTCTTGTCTTGTCTTGTCTTGTCTTGTCTTGTCTTGTCTTGTCTTGTCTTGTCTTGTCATGTCTTGTCTTGTCTTGTCTTGTCTTGTCCTGTCCTGTCTTGTGTTGTCTTGTCATGTTTTGTCTTGTCCTGTCCTGTCTTGTCTTGTCTTGTCTTGTCATGTCTTGTCTTGTCTTGTCATGTCGAGTGTTGTGTTGTTTTGTCTTGTCTTGTTGTGTATTGTCATGTCTTATATTGTCTTGTCTTGTCTTGTCTTGTCTTGTCATGTCATGTCATGTCGTGTGTTGTGTTGTTTTGTCTTGTCTTGTCTTGTCTTGTCTTGTCTTGTCTAGTCTTGTCTTGTCTTGTCTTGTCATGTCATGTCGTGTCTTGTGTTGCTTTGTCTTGTCTTGTCTTGTCTTGTCTTGTCATGTCGTGTGTTGTGTTGTTTTGTCTTGTCTTGTTTTGTCTTGTCATGTCTTGTCTTGTCTTGTCTTGTCTTGTCTTGTCTTGTCTTGTCTTGTCTTGTCTTGTCTTGTCTTGTCTTGTCTTGTCTTGTCTTGTCTTGTCTTGTCTTGTCTTGTCTTGTCTTGTCTTGTCTTGTCTTGTCTTGTCTTGTCTTGTCTTGTCTTGTCTTGTCATGTCGTGTGTTGTGTTGTTTTGTTTTGTCTTGTCTTGTTTTGTCTTGTCCTGTCCTGTTGTGTGTTGTGTTGTTTTGTCTTGTCTTGTCTTGTCCTGTCCTGACGTTTGTTGTCTTGTTTTGTCTTGTCTTGTCATGTCTTGTCTTGTCTTGTCTTGTCTTGTCTTGTCTTGTCTTGTCTTGTCTTGTCTTGCCTTGTCTTGTCTTGTCTTGTCTTGTCTTGTCTTGTCTTGTCTTGCCTTGTCTTGTCTTGTCTTGTCTTGTCTTGTCTTGTCTTGTCTTGTCTTGTCTTGTCTTGTCTTGTCTTGTCTTGTCTTGTCTTGTCTTGTCTTGTCTTGTCTTGTCTTGTCTTGTCTTGTCATGTCATGTCTTGTCTTGTCTTGTCTTGTCTTGTCTTGTCTTGTCTTGTCTTGTCTTGTCTTATATTGTCTTGTCTTGTCTTGTCTTGTCATGTCATGTCGTGTGTTGTGTTGTTTTGTCTTGTCTTGTTTTGTCTTGTCCTGTCCTGTTGTGTGTTGTGTTGTTTTGTCTTGTCTTGTCTTGTCCTGTCCTGACGTTTGTTGTCTTGTTTTGTCTTGTCTTGTCATGTCTTGTCTTGTCTTGTCTTGTCTTGTCTTGTCTTGTCTTGTCTTGTCTTGTCTTGCCTTGTCTTGTCTTGTCTTGTCTTGTCTTGTCTTGTCTTGTCTTGCCTTGTCTTGTCTTGTCTTGTCTTGTCTTGTCTTGTCTTGTCTTGTCTTGTCTTGTCTTGTCTTGTCTTGTCTTGTCTTGTCTTGTCTTGTCTTGTCTTGTCTTGTCTTGTCTTGTCTTGTCTTGTCTTGTCTTGTCTTGTCTTGTCTTGTCTTGTCTTGTCTGTCTTGTCTTGTCTTGTCTTGTTTTGTCTTGTCTTGTCTTGTCTTGTCTTGTTTTGTCTTGTCTTGCCTTGTTTTGTCTTGTCATGTCTTGTCTTGTCTTGTCGTGTCTTGTGTTGCTTTGTCTTGTCTTGTCTTGTCTTGTCTTGTCTTGTCTTGTCTTGTCATGTCGTGTGTTGTGTTGTTTTGTCTTGTCTTGTATTGTCTTGTCTTGTCTTGTTTTGTCTTGTCTTGTCGTGTCATGCCATGTCATACGTGTGTTGTGTTGTTTTGTCTTGTCTTATTTTGTCTTGTCATGTCTTATCTTGTCTTGTCATGTCATGTCGTGTGTTGTGTTGTTTTGTCTTGTTTTGTCTTCTCCTTGTCTTGTCTAGTCTTGTCTTGTCTTGTCTTGTCTTGTCTTGTCTTGTCTTGTCTTGTCTTGTCTTGTCTTGTCTTGTCTTGTCTTGTCTTGTCTTGTCTTGTCTTATCTTGTCTTATCTTGTCTTGTCTTGTCTTGTCTTGTCTTGTCTTGTCTTGTCTTGTCTTGTCTTGTCTTGTCTTGTCTTGTCTTGTCTTGTCTTGTCTTGTCTTGTCTTGTCTTGTCTTGTCTTGTCTTGTCTTGTCTTGTCTTGTGTTGCTTTGTCTTGTCTTGTCATGTCATGTGTTGCGTTGTGTTGTTTTGTCTTGTCTTGTCATGTCATGTCATGTCGTGTCTTGTGTTGCTTTGTCTTGTCTTGTCATGTCGTGTGTTGTGTTGTTTTGTCTTGTCTTGTTGTGTATTGTCATGTCTTATATTGTCTTGTCTTGTCTTGTCATGTCATGTCATGTCATGTCGTGTGTTGTGTTGTTTTTTCTTGTCATGTCTTGTCTTGTCTTGTCTTGTCTTGTCTTGTCATGTCTTGTCTTGTCTAGTCTTGTCTTGTCTTGTCTTGTCTTGTCTTGTCTTGGCTTGTCTTGTCTTGTCTTGTCTTGTCTTGTCTTGTCTTGTCTTGTCTTGTCTTGTCTTGTCTTGTCTTGTCTTGTCTTGTCTTGTCTTGTCTTGTCTTGTCTTGTCTTGTCTTGTCTTGTCTTGTCTTGTCTTGTCTTGTCTTGTCTTGTCTTGTCTTGTCTTGTCTTGTCTTGTCTTGTCTTGTCTTGTCTTGTCTTGTCTTGTCTTGTCTTGTCTTGTCTTGTCTTGTCTTGTCTTGTCTTGTCTTGTCTTGCCTTGTCTTGTCTTGTCTTGTCTTGTCTTGTCTTGTCTTGTCTTGTCTTGCCTTGTCTTGTCTTGTCTTGTCTTGTCTTGTCTTGTCTTGTCTTGTCTTGTCTTGTCTTGTCTTGTCTTGTCTTGTCTTGTCTTGTCTTGTCTTGTCTTGTCTTGTCTTGTCTTGTCTTGTCTTGTCTTGTCTTGTCTTGTCTTGTCTTGTCTTGTCTTGTTTTGTCTTGTCTTGTCTTGTCTTGTCTTGTTTTGTCTTGTCTTGCCTTGTTTTGTCTTGTCATGTCTTGTCTTGTCTTGTCTTGTCTTGTCTTGTCTTGTCTTGTCTTGTCTTGTCTTGTCTTGTCTTGTCTTGTCTTGTCTTGTCTTGTCTTGTTTTGTCTTGTCTTGTCTTGTCTTGTTTTATGTTGTCTTGTCTTGTCTTGTCATGTCTTGTCTTGTCTTGTCTTGTCTTGTCTTGTCTTGTCTTGTCTTGTCTTGTCTTGTCATGTCTTGTCTTGTCTTGTCTTGTCTTGTCTTGTGATGTCATGTCGTGTGTTGTGTTGTGTTGTTTTGTTTTGTCTTGTCTTGTCTTGTCTTGTCTTGTCTTGTCTTGTCATGTCGTGTGTTGTGTTGTCTTGTCTTGTCTTGTCTTGTCTTGTCATGTCTTGTCTTGTCTTGTATTGTCTTGTCTTGTCTTGTCTTGTTTTGTCTTGTCGTGTCTTGTCTTGTCATGTCATGCCATGTCATACGTGTGTTGTGTTGTTTTGTCTTGTCTTGTCTTGTCTTGTCCTGTCCTGTCGTGTGTTGTGTTGTTTTGTCTTGTCTTGTGTTGTTTTGTCGTGTCATGTCTTGTCTTGTCTTGTCCTGTCCTGTCGTGTGTTGTGTTGTTTTGTCTTGTCTTGTCTTGTCATGTCATGTCATGTCGTGTCTTGTGTTGCTTTGTCTTGTCTTGTCTTGTCTTGTCTTGTCTTGTCATGTCTTGTCTTGTCTTGTATTGTCTTGTCTTGTCTTGTCTTGTTTTGTCTTGTCTTGTCTTGTCTTGTCTTGTCTTGTCATGTCTTGTCTTGTCTTGTATTGTCTTGTCTTGTCTTGTCTTGTCTTGTCTTGTCTTGTCTTGTCATGTCTTGTCTTGTCTTGTATTGTCTTGTCTTGTCTTGTCTTCTCCTTGTCTTGTCTAGTCTTGTCTTGTCTTGTCTTGTCTTTTCTTGTCTTGTCATGTCGTGTGTTGTGTTGTTTTGTCTTGTCTTGTTGTGTATTGTCATGTCTTTTATTGTCTTGTCTTGTCTTGTTTTGTCATGTAATGTCATGTCGTGTGTTGTGTTGTTTTGTCTTGTCTTGTCTTCTCCTTGTCTTGTCTAGTCTTGTCTTGTCTTGTCTTGTCTTGTCTTGTGTTGCTTTGTCTTGTCTTGTCATGTCGTGTGTTGTGTTGTTTTGTCTTGTCTTGTTGTGTATTGTCATGTCTTTTATTGTCTTGTCTTGTCTTGTCATGTCATGTAATGTCATGTCGTGTGTTATGTTGTTTTGTCTTGTCTTGTCTAGTCTTGTCTTGTCTTGTCTTGTCTTGTCTTGTCTTGTCTTGTCTTGTCTTGTCTTGTCTTGTCTTGTCTTGTCTTGTCTTGTCTTGTCTTGTCTTGTCTTGTCATGTCTTATATTGTCTTGTCTTGTCTTGTCATGTCGTGTGTTGTGATGTTTTGTCTTGTCTTGTTGTGTATTGTCATGTCTTATATTGTCTTGTCTTGTCTTGTCTTGTCTTGCGATGTCATGTCGTGTGTTGTGTTGTTTTGTCTTGTCTTGTTTTGTCTTGTCCTGTCTTGTCTTGTCATGTCATGTCATGTGTTGTGTTGTGTTGTTTTGTCTTGTCTTGTCTTGTCTTGTCTTGTCTTGTCTTGTCATGTCGTGTGTTGTGTTGTTTTGTCTTGTCTTGTTGTGTATTGTCATGTCTTATATTGTCTTGTCTTGTCTTGTCATGTCATGTCATGTCGTGTGTTGTGTTGTGTTGTCTTGTTTTGTCTTGTCATGTCATGTCATGTCTTGTCTTGTCTTGTCTTGTCTTGTTTTGTCTTGTCATGTCTTGTCTTGACTTGTCTTGTCTTGTCTTGTCTTGTCTTGTCTTGTCATGTAATGTCATGTCGTGTGTTGTGTTGTTTTGTCTTGTCTTGTCTTCTCCTTGTCTTGTCTTGTCTTATATTGTCTTGTCTTGTCTTGTGATGTCATGTCGTGTGTTGTGTTGTTTTGTCTTGTCTTGTCTTCTCCTTGTCTTGTCTTGTCATGTCGTGTGTTGTGTTGTTTTGTCTTGTCTTGTCTTATATTGTCTTGTCTTGTCTTGTGATGTCATGTCGTGTGTTGTGTTGTTTTGTCTTGTCTTGTTTTGTCTTGTCCTGTCTTGTCTTGTCATGTCATGTCATGTGTTGTGTTGTGTTGTGTTGTTTTGTCTTGTCTTGTCTTGTCTTGTCTTGTCTTGTCTTGTCTTGTCTTGCCTTATCTTGCCTTGTCTTGTCTTGTCTGGTCTTGTCTTGTCTTGTCATGTCTTGTCTTGTCTTGTTTTGTCTTGTCTTGTATTGTCTTGTTTTCTCATGTAATGTCATGTCGTGTGTTGTGTTGTTTTGTCTTGTCTTGTGTTGTTTTGTCGTGTCATGTCTTGTCTTGTCTTGTCCTGTCCTGTCGTGTGTTGTGTTGTTTTGTCTTGTCTTGTCATGTCATGTCATGTCGTGTCTTGTGTTGCTTTGTCTTGTCTTGTCTTGTCTTGTCATGTCGTGTGTTGTGTTGTTTTGTATTGTCTTGTTGTGTATTGTCATGTCTTATATTGTCTTGTCTTGTCTTGTCTTGTCATGTCATGTCATGTCGTGTGTTGTGTTGTTTTGTCTTGTCTTGTTTTGTCTTGTCATGTCTTGTCTTGTCTTGTCTTGTTTTGTCTTGTCATGTCTTGTCATGTCTTGTCTTGTCTTGTCTTGTCTTGTCTTGTCTTGTCTTGTCTTGTCTTGTCTTGTCTTGTCTTGTCTTGTCTAGTCTTGTCTTGTCTTGTCTTGTCTTGTCTTGTCTTGTCTTGTCTTGTCTTGTCTTGTCTTGTCTTGTGTTGCTTTGTCTTGTCTTGTCATGTCGTGTGTTGTGTTGTTTCGTCTTGTCTTGTTGTGTATTGTCATGTCTTTTATTGTCTTGTCTTGTCTTGTCTTGTCATGTCATGTAATGTCATGTCGTGTGTTGTGTTGTTTTGTCTTGTCTTGTCTTCTACTTGTCTTGTCTAGTCTTGTCTTGTCTTGTCTTGTCTCGTCTTGTCTTGTCTTGTCTTGTCTTGTCATGTCGTGTGTTGTGTTGTTTTGTCTTGTCTTGTTGTGTATTGTCATGTCTTTTATTGTCTTGTCTTGTCTTGTTTTGTCATGTAATGTCATGTCGTGTGTTGTGTTGTTTTGTCTTGTCTTGTCTTCTCCTTGTCTTGTCTAGTCTTGTCTTGTCTTGTCTTGTCTTGTCTTGTGTTGCTTTGTCTTGTCTTGTCATGTCGTGTGTTGTGTTGTTTTGTCTTGTCTTGTTGTGTATTGTCATGTCTTTTATTGTCTTGTCTTTTCTTGTCATGTCATGTAATGTCATGTCGAGTGTTATGTTGTTTTGTCTTGTCTTGTCTTCTCCTTGTCTTGTCTAGTCTTGTCTTCTCTTGTCTTGTCTTGTCTTGTCTTGTCATGTCTTATATTGTCTTGTCTTGTCTTGTCATGTCGTGTGTTGTGTTGTTTTGTCTTGTCTTGTTGTGTATTGTCATGTCTTATATTGTCTTGTCTTGTCTTGTCATGTCATGTCATGTCTTATATTGTCTTGTCATGTCTTGTCTTGTCATGTCTTGTCTTGTCTTGTCTTGTCTTGTCTTGTCTTGTCTTGTCTTGTCTTGTCATGTCTTGTCTTGTCTTGTTTTGTCTTGTCTTGTATTGTCTTGTCTTGTCTTGTCTTGTCCTGTCTTGTCTTGTCTTGTCTTGTCTTGTTCTGTCCTGTCTTGTCTTGTCTTGTCTTGTCATGTCTTGTCTTGTCTTGTCTTGTCTTGTCTTGTCATGTCATGTCATGTCATATCGTGTGTTGTGTTGTTTTGTCTTGTCATGTCTTATCTTGTCTTGTCTTGTCTTGTCTTGTCTTGTCTTGTCTCTTCTTGTCTTGTCTTGTCTTGCTTTGTCTTGTCATGTCTTATCTTGTCTTGTCTTGTCTTGTCTTGTCCTGTCCTGTCATGTCTTGTCTTGTCTTGTCTTGTTTTGTCTTGTCTTGTATTGTCTTGTCTTGTCTTGTCTTGTCTTGTCTTGTCTTGTCTTGTCTTGTCTGGTCTTGTCTTGTCATGTCTTATCTTGTCTTGTCTTGTCTTGTCTTGTCTTGTCCTGTCCTGTCGTGTGTTGTTTTGTATTGTCTTGTCTTGTGTTGTTTTGTCGTGTCATGTCTTGTCTTGTCTTGTCTTGTCTTGTCCTGTCCTGTCGTGTGTTGTGTTGTTTTGTCTTGTCTTGTCTTGTCTTGTCATGTCATGTCATGTCGTGTCTTGTGTTGCTTTGTCTTGTCTTGTCTTGTCTTGTCCTGTCCTGACGTGTGTTGTGTTGTTTTGTCTTGTCTTGTCTTGTCTTGTCATGTCGTGTGTTGTGTTGTTTTGTCTTGTCTTGTCTTGTCTTGTCATATCGTGTGTTGTGTTGTTTTGTCTTGTCTTGTGTTGTTTTGTCGTGTCATGTCTTGTCTTGTCTTGTCCTGTCCTGTCGTGTGTTGTGTTGTTTTGTCTTGTCTTGTCATGTCATGTCGTGTCGTGTCTTGTGTTGCTTTGTCTTGTCTTATCTTGTCTTGTCATGTCTTGTCTTGTCTTGTCTTGTCTTGTCTTGTCTTGTCTTGTCTTGTCTTGTCTTGTCTTGTCTTGTCTTGTCTTGCCTTGTCTTGTCTTGTCTTGTCTTGTCTTGTCTTATCTTGTCTTGTCTTGTCATGTCTTGTCTTGTCTTGTCTTGTCTTGTCTTGTCTTGTCTTGTCTTGTCTTGTCATGTCTTGTCTTGTCTTGTTTTGTCTTGTCTTGTATTGTCTTGTCTTGTCTTGTCTTGTCCTGTCTTGTCTTGTCTTGTCTTGTCTTGTTCTGTCCTGTCTTGTCTTGTCTTGTCTTGTCATGTCTTGTCTTGTCTTGTCTTGTCTTGTCTTGTCATGTCATGTCATGTCATATCGTGTGTTGTGTTGTTTTGTCTTGTCATGTCTTATCTTGTCTTGTCTTGTCTTGTCTTGTCTTGTCTTGTCTCTTCTTGTCTTGTCTTGTCTTGCTTTGTCTTGTCATGTCTTATCTTGTCTTGTCTTGTCTTGTCTTGTCTTGTCTTGTCCTGTCCTGTCATGTCTTGTCTTGTCTTGTCTTGTTTTGTCTTGTCTTGTATTGTCTTGTCTTGTCTTGTCTTGTCTTGTCTTGTCTTGTCTTGTCTTGTCTGGTCTTGTCTTGTCATGTCTTATCTTGTCTTGTCTTGTCTTGTCTTGTCTTGTCCTGTCCTGTCGTGTGTTGTTTTGTATTGTCTTGTCTTGTGTTGTTTTGTCGTGTCTTGTCTTGTCTTGTCCTGTCCTGTCGTGTGTTGTGTTGTTTTGTCTTGTCTTGTCTTGTCTTGTCTTGTCTTGTCTTGTCTTGTCTTGTCTTGTCTTGTCTTGTCTTGTCTTATCTTGTCTTGTCTTGTCATGTCTTGTCTTGTCTTGTCTTGTCTTGTCTTGTCTTGTCTTGTCTTGTCATGTCTTGTCTTGTCTTGTTTTGTCTTGTCTTGTATTGTCTTGTCTTGTCTTGTCTTGTCCTGTCTTGTCTTGTCTTGTCTTGTCTTGTTCTGTCCTGTCTTGTCTTGTCTTGTCTTGTCATGTCTTGTCTTGTCTTGTCTTGTCTTGTCTTGTCATGTCATGTCATGTCATATCGTGTGTTGTGTTGTTTTGTCTTGTCATGTCTTATCTTGTCTTGTCTTGTCTTGTCTTGTCTTGTCTTGTCTCTTCTTGTCTTGTCTTGTCTTGCTTTGTCTTGTCATGTCTTATCTTGTCTTGTCTTGTCTTGTCTTGTCCTGTCCTGTCATGTCTTGTCTTGTCTTGTCTTGTTTTGTCTTGTCTTGTATTGTCTTGTCTTGTCTTGTCTTGTCTTGTCTTGTCTTGTCTTGTCTTGTCTGGTCTTGTCTTGTCATGTCTTATCTTGTCTTGTCTTGTCTTGTCTTGTCTTGTCCTGTCCTGTCGTGTGTTGTTTTGTATTGTCTTGTCTTGTGTTGTTTTGTCGTGTCATGTCTTGTCTTGTCTTGTCTTGTCTTGTCCTGTCCTGTCGTGTGTTGTGTTGTTTTGTCTTGTCTTGTCTTGTCTTGTCATGTCTTGTCCTGTCCTGACGTGTGTTGTGTTGTTTTGTCTTGTCTTGTCTTGTCTTGTCATATCGTGTGTTGTGTTGTTTTGTCTTGTCTTGTGTTGTTTTGTCGTGTCATGTCTTGTCTTGTCTTGTCCTGTCCTGTCGTGTGTTGTGTTGTTTTGTCTTGTCTTGTCATGTCATGTCGTGTCGTGTCTTGTGTTGCTTTGTCTTGTCTTATCTTGTCTTGTCATGTCTTGTCTTGTCTTGTCTTGTCTTGTCTTGTCTTGTCTTGTCTTGTCTTGTCTTGTCTTGTCTTGTCTTGTCTTGTCTTGCCTTGTCTTGTCTTGTCTTGTCTTGTCTTGTCTTGTCTTGTCTTGTCTTGTCTTGTCTTGTCTTGTCTTGTCTTGTCTTGTCTTGTCTTGTCTTGTCTTGTCTTGTCTTGTCTTGTCTTGTCTTGTCTTGTCTTGTCTTGTCTTGTCTTGTCTTGTCTTGTCTTGTCTTGTCTTGTCTTGTCTTGTCTTGTCTTGTCTTGTCTTGTCTTGTCTTGTCTTGTCTTGTCTTGTCTTGTCTTGTCTTGTCTTGTCTTGTCTTGTCTTGTCTTGTCTTGTCTTGTCTTGTCTTGTCTTGTCTTGTCTTGTCTTGTCTTGTCTTGTCTTGTCTTGTCTTGTCTTGTCTTGTCTTGTCTTGTCTTGTCTTGTCTTGTCTTGTCTTGTCTTGTCTTGTCTTGTCTTGTCTTGTCTTGTCTTGTCTTGTCTTGTCTTGTCTTGTCTTGTCTTGTCTTGTCTTGTCTTGTCTTGTCTTGTCTTGTCTTGTCTTGTCTTGTCTTGTCTTGTCTTGTCTTGTCTTGTCTAGTCTAGTCTTGTCTTGTCTTGTCTTGTCTTGTCTTGTCTTGTCTTGTCCTGTCCTGTCTTGTCTTGTCTTGTCATATCTTGTCTTGTCTTGTCTTGTCTTGTCTTGTCTTGTCTTACTTTGTCTTGTCATGTCTTATCTTGTCTTGTCTTGTCTTGTCTTGTCCTGTCCTGTCGTGTGTTGTTTTGTATTGTCTTGTCTTGTGTTGTTTTGTCGTGTCATGTCTTGTCTTGTCTTGTCTTGTCTTGTCCTGTCGTGTGTTGTGTTGTTTTGTCTTGTCTTGTCTTGTCTTGTCTTGTCATGTCATGTCATGTCGTGTCTTGTGTTGTTCTGTCTTGTCTTGTTTTGTCTTGTCATGTCTTGTCTTGTCTTGTCTTGTCTTGTCTTGTCTTGTCTTGTCTTGTCTTGTCCTGTCCTGTCCTGACGTGTGTTGTCTTGTCTTGTCTTGTCTCGTCTTGTCTTGTCTTGTCTTGTCTTGTCCTGTCCTGTCTTGTCTTGTCTTGTCATGTCTTGTCTTGTCTTGTCTTGTCTTGTCTTGTCTTGTCCTGTCCTGCCGTGTGTTGTGTTGTTTTGTCTTGTCTTGCTTTGTCTTGTCATGTCTTATCATGTCTTATCTTGTCTTGTCTTGTCTTGTCTTGTCTTGTCTTGTCTTGTCATGTCTTGTCTTGTCTTGTCTTGTATTGTATTCTCTTGTCTTGTCTTGTATTGTCTTGTCTTGTCTTGTCTTGTCTTGTCTTGTCTTGTCTTGTCTTGTCTTGTCTTGTCTTGTCTTGTCTTGTCTTGTCTTGTCTTGTCTTGTCTTGTCATGTCATGTCATGTCATATCGTGTGTTGTGTTGTTTTGTCTTGTCTTATTTTGTCTTGTCATGTCTTATCTTGTCTTGTCTTGTCTTGTCTTGTCTTGTCTTGTCTTGTTTTGTCTTGTCTTGTCTTGTCTTGTCTTGTCTTGTCTTGTCTTGTCTTGTCTTGTCTTGTCTTGTCTTGTCTTGTCTTGTCTTGTCTTGTCTTGTCTTGTCTTGTCTTGTCTTGTCTTGTCTTGTCTTGTCTTGTCTTGTCTTGTCTTGTCTTGTCTTGTCTTGTCTTGTCTTGTCTTGTCTTGTCTTGTCTTGTCTTGTCTTGTCCTGTCCTGTCGTGTGTTGTTTTGTATTGTCTTGTCTTGTGTTGTTTTGTCGTGTCATGTCTTGTCTTGTCTTGTCTTGTCTTGTCCTGTCGTGTGTTGTGTTGTTTTGTCTTGTCTTGTCTTGTCTTGTCTTGTCATGTCATGTCATGTCGTGTCTTGTGTTGTTCTGTCTTGTCTTGTTTTGTCTTGTCATGTCTTGTCTTGTCTTGTCTTGTCTTGTCTTGTCTTGTCTTGTCTTGTCTTGTCCTGTCCTGTCCTGACGTGTGTTGTCTTGTCTTGTCTTGTCTCGTCTTGTCTTGTCTTGTCTTGTCTTGTCCTGTCCTGTCTTGTCTTGTCTTGTCATGTCTTGTCTTGTCTTGTCTTGTCTTGTCTTGTCTTTTCCTGTCCTGCCGTGTGTTGTGTTGTTTTGTCTTGTCTTGCTTTGTCTTGTCATGTCTTATCATGTCTTATCTTGTCTTGTCTTGTCTTGTCTTGTCTTGTCTTGTCTTGTCATGTCTTGTCTTGTCTTGTCTTGTATTGTATTCTCTTGTCTTGTCTTGTATTGTCTTGTCTTGTCTTGTCTTGTCTTGTCTTGTCTTGTCTTGTCTTGTCTTGTCTTGTCTTGTCTTGTCTTGTCTTGTCTTGTCTTGTCATGTCATGTCATGTCATATCGTGTGTTGTGTTGTTTTGTCTTGTCTTATTTTGTCTTGTCATGTCTTATCTTGTCTTGTCTTGTCTTGTCTTGTCTTGTCTTGTCTTGTTTTGTCTTGTCTTGTCTTGTCTTGTCTTGTCTTGTCTTGTCTTGTCTTGTCTTGTCTTGTCTTGTCTTGTCTTGTTTTGTATTGTCTTGTCTTGTGTTGTTTTGTCGTGTCATGTCTTGTCTTGTCTTGTCTTGTCTTGTCCTGTCGTGTGTTGTGTTGTTTTGTCTTGTCTTGTCTTGTCTTGTCTTGTCATGTCATGTCATGTCGTGTCTTGTGTTGTTCTGTCTTGTCTTGTTTTGTCTTGTCATGTCTTGTCTTGTCTTGTCTTGTCTTGTCTTGTCTTGTCTTGTCTTGTCTTGTCCTGTCCTGTCCTGACGTGTGTTGTCTTGTCTTGTCTTGTCTCGTCTTGTTTTGTCTTGTCTTGTCTTGTCCTGTCTTGTCTTGTCTTGTCTTGTCTTGTCTTGTCTTGTCTTGTCTTGTCTTGTAATGTCATGTCATGTCATATCGTGTGTTGTGTTGTTTTGTCTTGTCTTGTGTTGTTTTGTCGTGTCATGTCTTGTCTTGTCTTGTCCTGTCCTGTCGTGTGTTGTGTTGTTTTGTCTTGTCTTGTCATGTCATGTCGTGTCGTGTCTTGTGTTGCTTTGTCTTGTCTTATCTTGTCTTGTCTTGTCTTGTCTTGTCTTGTCTTGTCTTGTCTTGTCTTGTCTTGTCTTGTCTTGTCTTGTCTTGTCTTGTCTTGCCTTGTCTTGTCTTGTCTTGTCTTGTCTTGTCTTGTCTTGTCTTGTCTTGTCTTGTCTTGTCTTGTCTTGTCTTGTCTTGTCTTGTCTTGTCTTGTCTTGTCTTGTCTTGTCTTGTCTTGTCTTGTCTTGTCTTGTCTTGTCTTGTCTTGTCTTGTCTTGTCTTGTCTTGTCTTGTCTTGTCTTGTCTTGTCTTGTCTTGTCTTGTCTTGTCTTGTCTAGTCTTGTCTTGTCTTGTCTTGTCTTGTCTTGTCTTGTCTTGTCTTGTCTTGTCTTGTCTTGTCTTGTCTTGTCTTGTCTTGTCTTGTCTTGTCTTGTCTTGTCTTGTCTTGTCTTGTCTTGTCTTGTCTTGTCTTGTCTTGTCTTGTCTTGTCTTGTCTTGTCTTGTCTTGTCTTGTCTTGTCTTGTCTTGTCTTGTCTTGTCTTGTCTTGTCTTGTCTTGTCTTGTCTTGTCTTGTCTTGTCTTGTCTTGTCTTGTCTTGTCTTGTCTTGTCTTGTCTTGTCTTGTCTTGTCTTGTCTAGTCTAGTCTTGTCTTGTCTTGTCTTGTCTTGTCTTGTCTTGTCTTGTCCTGTCCTGTCTTGTCTTGTCTTGTCATATCTTGTCTTGTCTTGTCTTGTCTTGTCTTGTCTTGTCTTACTTTGTCTTGTCATGTCTTATCTTGTCTTGTCTTGTCTTGTCTTGTCCTGTCCTGTCGTGTGTTGTTTTGTATTGTCTTGTCTTGTGTTGTTTTGTCGTGTCATGTCTTGTCTTGTCTTGTCTTGTCTTGTCCTGTCGTGTGTTGTGTTGTTTTGTCTTGTCTTGTCTTGTCTTGTCTTGTCATGTCATGTCATGTCGTGTCTTGTGTTGTTCTGTCTTGTCTTGTTTTGTCTTGTCATGTCTTGTCTTGTCTTGTCTTGTCTTGTCTTGTCTTGTCTTGTCTTGTCTTGTCCTGTCCTGTCCTGACGTGTGTTGTCTTGTCTTGTCTTGTCTCGTCTTGTCTTGTCTTGTCTTGTCTTGTCCTGTCCTGTCTTGTCTTGTCTTGTCATGTCTTGTCTTGTCTTGTCTTGTCTTGTCTTGTCTTGTCCTGTCCTGCCGTGTGTTGTGTTGTTTTGTCTTGTCTTGCTTTGTCTTGTCATGTCTTATCATGTCTTATCTTGTCTTGTCTTGTCTTGTCTTGTCTTGTCTTGTCTTGTCATGTCTTGTCTTGTCTTGTCTTGTATTGTATTCTCTTGTCTTGTCTTGTATTGTCTTGTCTTGTCTTGTCTTGTCTTGTCTTGTCTTGTCTTGTCTTGTCTTGTCTTGTCTTGTCTTGTCTTGTCTTGTCTTGTCTTGTCTTGTCTTGTCTTGTCATGTCATGTCATGTCATATCGTGTGTTGTGTTGTTTTGTCTTGTCTTATTTTGTCTTGTCATGTCTTATCTTGTCTTGTCTTGTCTTGTCTTGTCTTGTTTTGTCTTGTCTTGTCTTGTCTTGTCTTGTCTTGTCTTGTCTTGTCTTGTCTTGTCTTGTCTTGTCTTGTCTTGTCTTGTCTTGTCTTGTCTTGTCTTGTCTTGTCTTGTCTTGTCTTGTCTTGTCTTGTCTTGTCTTGTCTTGTCTTGTCTTGTCTTGTCTTGTCTTGTCTTGTCTTGTCTTGTCTTGTCTTGTCTTGTCTTGTCCTGTCCTGTCGTGTGTTGTTTTGTATTGTCTTGTCTTGTGTTGTTTTGTCGTGTCATGTCTTGTCTTGTCTTGTCTTGTCTTGTCCTGTCGTGTGTTGTGTTGTTTTGTCTTGTCTTGTCTTGTCTTGTCTTGTCATGTCATGTCATGTCGTGTCTTGTGTTGTTCTGTCTTGTCTTGTTTTGTCTTGTCATGTCTTGTCTTGTCTTGTCTTGTCTTGTCTTGTCTTGTCTTGTCTTGTCTTGTCTTGTCCTGTCCTGTCCTGACGTGTGTTGTCTTGTCTTGTCTTGTCTCGTCTTGTCTTGTCTTGTCTTGTCTTGTCCTGTCCTGTCTTGTCTTGTCTTGTCATGTCTTGTCTTGTCTTGTCTTGTCTTGTCTTGTCTTGTCTTGTCCTGTCCTGCCGTGTGTTGTGTTGTTTTGTCTTGTCTTGCTTTGTCTTGTCATGTCTTATCATGTCTTATCTTGTCTTGTCTTGTCTTGTCTTGTCTTGTCTTGTCTTGTCATGTCTTGTCTTGTCTTGTCTTGTATTGTATTCTCTTGTCTTGTCTTGTATTGTCTTGTCTTGTCTTGTCTTGTCTTGTCTTGTCTTGTCTTGTCTTGTCTTGTCTTGTCTTGTCTTGTCTTGTCTTGTCTTGTCTTGTCTTGTCTTGTCATGTCATGTCATGTCATATCGTGTGTTGTGTTGTTTTGTCTTGTCTTATTTTGTCTTGTCATGTCTTATCTTGTCTTGTCTTGTCTTGTCTTGTCTTGTCTTGTCTTGTTTTGTCTTGTCTTGTCTTGTCTTGTCTTGTCTTGTCTTGTCTTGTCTTGTCTTGTCTTGTCTTGTCTTGTCTTGTCTTGTCTTGTCTTGTCTTGTCTTATCTTGTCTTGTCTTGTCTTGTCTTGTCTTGTCTTGTCTTGTCTTGTCTTGTCTTGTCTTGTCTTGTCTTGTCTTGTCTTGTCTTGTCTTGTCTTGTCTTGTCTTGTCTTGTCTTGTCTTGTCTTGTCTTGTCTTGTCTTGTCTTGTCTTGTCTTGTCTTGTCTTGTCTTGTCTTGTCTTGTCTTGTCTTGTCTTGTCTTGTCTTGTCTTGTCTTGTCTTGTCTTGTCTTGTCTTGTCTTGTCTTGTCTTGTCTTGTCTTGTCTTGTCTTTTCTTGTCTTGTCTTGTCTTGTCTTGTTTTGTCTTGCCCTGTCCTGTTGTGTGTTGTGTTGTTTTGTCTTGTCTTGTCTTGTCTTGTCTTGTCTTGTCTTGTCTTGTCTTGTCTTGTCTTGTCTTGTCTTGTCTTGTCTTATCTTGTCTTGTCTTGTCATGTCTTGTCTTGTCTTGTCTTGTCTTGTCTTGTCTTGTCTTGTCATGTCTTGTCTTGTCTTGTTTTGTCTTGTCTTGTCTTGTCTTGTCCTGTCTTGTCTTGTCTTGTCTTGTCTTGTTCTGTCCTGTCTTGTCTTGTCTTGTCTTGTCATGTCTTGTCTTGTCTTGTCTTGTCTTGTCTTGTCTTGTCTTGTCTTGTCCTGTCCTGTCTTGTCTTGTCTTGTCTGGTCATGTCTTGTCTTGTCTTGTCTTGTCTTGTCTTGTCTTGTCTTGTCTCGTCTTGTCTTGTCTTGTCTTGTCTTGTCCTGTCCTGTCTTGTCTTGTCTTGTCATGTCGTGTCTTGTCTTGTCTTGTCTTTTCTTGTGTTGTCTCGTCTTGTCTTGTCTTGTCTTGTCTTGTCTTGTCCTGTCCTGTCGTGTGTTGTTTTGTATTGTCTTGTCTTGTGTTGTTTTGTCGTGTCATGTCTTGTCTTGTCTTGTCTTGTCTTGTCTTGTCCTGTCGTGTGTTGTGTTGTTTTGTCTTGTCTTGTCTTGTCTTGTCATGTCATGTCATGTCGTGTCTTGTGTTGTTCTGTCTTGTCTTGTTTTGTCTTGTCATGTCTTGTCTTGTCTTGTCTTGTCTTGTCTTGTCTTGTCTTGTCTTGTCTTGTCTTGTCTTGTCTTGTCTTGTCTTGTCTTGTCTTGTCCTGTCCTGACGTGTGTTGTCTTGTCTTGTCTTGTCTCGTCTTGTCTTGTCTTGTCTTGTCTTGTCCTGTCCTGTCCTGTCTTGTCTTGTCTTGTCATGTCTTGTCTTGTCTTGTCTTGTCTTGTCTTGTCTTGTCTTGTCCTGTCCTGCCGTGTGTTGTGTTGTTTTGTCTTGTCTTGCTTTGTCTTGTCATGTCTTATCTTGTCTTGTCATGTCTTATCTTGTCTTGTCTTGTCTTGTCTTGTCTTGTCTTGTCTTGTCTTGTCTTGTCTTGTCTTGTCTTGTCTTGTCTTGTCTTGTCTTGTCTTGTCTTGTCTTGTCTTGTCTTGTCTTGTCTTGTCTTGTCTTGTCTTGTCTTGTCTTGTCTAGTCTTGTCTTGTCTTGTCTTGTCTTGTCTTGTCTTGTCTTGTCCTGTCCTGTCTTGTCTTGTCTTGTCATATCTTGTCTTGTCTTGTCTTGTCTTGTCTTGTCTTGTCTTACTTTGTCTTGTCATGTCTTATCTTGTCTTGTCTTGTCTTGTCTTGTCCTGTCCTGTCGTGTGTTGTTTTGTATTGTCTTGTCTTGTGTTGTTTTGTCGTGTCATGTCTTGTCTTGTCTTGTCTTGTCTTGTCCTGTCGTGTGTTGTGTTGTTTTGTCTTGTCTTGTCTTGTCTTGTCTTGTCATGTCATGTCATGTCGTGTCTTGTGTTGTTCTGTCTTGTCTTGTTTTGTCTTGTCATGTCTTGTCTTGTCTTGTCTTGTCTTGTCTTGTCTTGTCTTGTCTTGTCTTGTCTTGTCCTGTCCTGTCCTGACGTGTGTTGTCTTGTCTTGTCTTGTCTCGTCTTGTCTTGTCTTGTCTTGTCTTGTCCTGTCCTGTCTTGTCTTGTCTTGTCATGTCTTGTCTTGTCTTGTCTTGTCTTGTCCTGTCCTGCCGTGTGTTGTGTTGTTTTGTCTTGTCTTGCTTTGTCTTGTCATGTCTTATCATGTCTTATCTTGTCTTGTCTTGTCTTGTCTTGTCTTGTCTTGTCTTGTCATGTCTTGTCTTGTCTTGTCTTGTATTGTATTCTCTTGTCTTGTCTTGTATTGTCTTGTCTTGTCTTGTCTTGTCTTGTCTTGTCTTGTCTTGTCTTGTCTTGTCTTGTCTTGTCTTGTCTTGTCTTGTCTTGTCTTGTCTTGTCATGTCATGTCATGTCATATCGTGTGTTGTGTTGTTTTGTCTTGTCTTATTTTGTCTTGTCATGTCTTATCTTGTCTTGTCTTGTCTTGTCTTGTCTTGTCTTGTCTTGTTTTGTCTTGTCTTGTCTTGTCTTGTCTTGTCTTGTCTTGTCTTGTCTTGTCTTGTCTTGTCTTGTCTTGTCTTGTCTTGTCTTGTCTTGTCTTGTCTTGTCTTGTCTTGTCTTGTCTTGTCTTGTCTTATCTTGTCTTGTCTTGTCTTGTCTTGTCTTGTCTTGTCTTGTCTTGTCTTGTCTTGTCTTGTCTTGTCTTGTCTTGTCTTGTCTTGTCTTGTCTTGTCTTGTCTTGTCTTGTCTTGTCTTGTCTTGTCTTGTCTTGTCTTGTCTTGTCTTGTCTTGTCTTGTCTTGTCTTGTCTTGTCTTGTCTTGTCTTGTCTTGTCTTGTCTTGTCTTGTCTTGTCTTGTCTTGTCTTGTCTTGTCTTGTTTTGTCTTGCCCTGTCCTGTTGTGTGTTGTGTTGTTTTGTCTTGTCTTGTCTTGTCTTGTCTTGTCTTGTCTTGTCTTGTCTTGTCTTGTCTTGTCTTATCTTGTCTTGTCTTGTCATGTCTTGTCTTGTCTTGTCTTGTCTTGTCTTGTCTTGTCTTATCTTGTCTTGTCTTGTCTTGTCTTGTCTTGTCTTGTCTTGTCTTGTCTTGTCTTGTCTTGTCTTGTCTTGTCTTGTCTTGTCTTGTTTTGTCTTGCCCTGTCCTGTTGTGTGTTGTGTTGTTTTGTCTTGTCTTGTCTTGTCTTGTCTTGTCTTGTCTTGTCTTGTCTTGTCTTGTCTTGTCTTGTCTTGTCTTGTCTTGTCTTGTCTTGTCTTATCTTGTCTTGTCTTGTCTTGTCTTGTCTTGTCTTGTCTTATCTTGTCTTGTCTTGTCATGTCTTGTCTTGTCTTGTCTTGTCTTGTCTTGTCTTGTCTTGTCATGTCTTGTCTTGTCTTGTTTTGTCTTGTCTTGTATTGTCTTGTCTTGTCTTGTCTTGTCCTGTCTTGTCTTGTCTTGTCTTGTCTTGTTCTGTCCTGTCTTGTCTTGTCTTGTCTTGTCTTATCTTGTCTTGTCTTGTCATGTCTTGTCTTGTCTTGTCTTGTCTTGTCTTGTCTTGTCTTGTCATGTCTTGTCTTGTCTTGTCTTGTCTTGTCTCGTCTTGTCTTGTCTTGTCTTGTCTTGTCCTGTCCTGTCTTGTCTTGTCTTGTCATGTCGTGTCTTGTCTTGTCTTGTCTTGTCTTGTGTTGTCTCGTCTTGTCTTGTCTTGTCTTGTCTTGTCTTGTCCTGTCCTGCCGTGTGTTGTGTTGTTTTGTCTTGTCTTGCTTTGTCTTGTCTTGCTTTGTCTTGTCATGTCTTATCTTGTCTTGTCATGTCTTGTCTTGTCTTGTCTTGTCTTGTCTTGTCTTGTCTTGTCTTGTCTTGTCTTGTCTTGTCCTGTCCTGCCGTGTGTTGTGTTGTTTTGTCTTGTCTTGCTTTGTCTTGTCATGTCTTATCTTGTCTTGTCTTGTCTTGTTTTGTCTTGTCTTGTCTTGTCTTGTCTTGTCTTGTCTTGTCTTGTCTTGTCTTGTCTTGTCTTGTCTTGTCTTGTCTTGTCTTGTCTTGTCTTGTCTTGTCTTGTCTTGTCTTGTCTTGTTCTGTCCTGTCTTGTCTTGTCTTGTCTTGTCATGTCTTCTCTTGTCTTGTCTTGTCTTGTCCTGTCCTGTCTTGTCTTGTCTTGTCTTGTCTTGTCTTGCTTTGTCTTGTCATGTCTTATCTTGTCTTGTCATGTCTTGTCTTGTCTTGTCTTGTCTTGTCTTGTCTTGTCTTGTCTTGTCTTGTCTTGTCTTGTCCTGTCCTGCCGTGTGTTGTGTTGTTTTGTCTTGTCTTGCTTTGTCTTGTCATGTCTTATCTTGTCTTGTCTTGTCTTGTTTTGTCTTGTCTTGTCTTGTCTTGTCTTGTCTTGTCTTGTCTTGTCTTGTCTTGTCTTGTCTTGTCTTGTCTTGTCTTGTCTTGTCATGTCATGTCATGTCATATCGTGTGTTGTGTTGTTTTGTCTTGTCTTATTTTGTCTTGTCTTGTCATGTCTTGTCTTGTCTTGTCTTGTCTTGTCTTGTCTTGTCTTGTCTTGTCTTGTCCTGTCCTGTCTTGTCTTGTCTTGTCTGGTCATGTCTTGTCTTGTCTTGTCTTGTCTTGTCTTGTCTTGTCTTGTCTCGTCTTGTCTTGTCTTGTCTTGTCTTGTCCTGTCCTGTCTTGTCTTGTCTTGTCATGTCGTGTCTTGTCTTGTCTTGTCTTGTCTTGTGTTGTCTCGTCTTGTCTTGTCTTGTCTTGTCTTGTCTTGTCCTGTCCTGCCGTGTGTTGTGTTGTTTTGTCTTGTCTTGCTTTGTCTTGTCTTGCTTTGTCTTGTCATGTCTTATCTTGTCTTGTCATGTCTTGTCTTGTCTTGTCTTGTCTTGTCTTGTCTTGTCTTGTCTTGTCTTGTCTTGTCTTGTCCTGTCCTGCCGTGTGTTGTGTTGTTTTGTCTTGTCTTGCTTTGTCTTGTCATGTCTTATCTTGTCTTGTCTTGTCTTGTTTTGTCTTGTCTTGTCTTGTCTTGTCTTGTCTTGTCTTGTCTTGTCTTGTCTTGTCTTGTCTTGTCTTGTCTTGTCTTGTCTTGTCTTGTCTTGTCTTGTCTTGTCTTGTCTTGTCTTGTTCTGTCCTGTCTTGTCTTGTCTTGTCTTGTCATGTCTTCTCTTGTCTTGTCTTGTCTTGTCCTGTCCTGTCTTGTCTTGTCTTGTCTTGTCTTGTCTTGCTTTGTCTTGTCATGTCTTATCTTGTCTTGTCATGTCTTGTCTTGTCTTGTCTTGTCTTGTCTTGTCTTGTCTTGTCTTGTCTTGTCTTGTCTTGTCCTGTCCTGCCGTGTGTTGTGTTGTTTTGTCTTGTCTTGCTTTGTCTTGTCATGTCTTATCTTGTCTTGTCTTGTCTTGTTTTGTCTTGTCTTGTCTTGTCTTGTCTTGTCTTGTCTTGTCTTGTCTTGTCTTGTCTTGTCTTGTCTTGTCTTGTCTTGTCTTGTCTTGTCTTGTCTTGTCTTGTCTTGTCTTGTCTTGTCTTGTCTTGTCTTGTTCTGTCCTGTCTTGTCTTGTCTTGTCTTGTCATGTCTTCTCTTGTCTTGTCTTGTCTTGTCTTGTCTTGTCTTGTCTTGTCTTGTCCTGTCCTGTCTTGTCTTGTCTTGTCTTGTCATGTCTTGTCTTGTCTTGTCTTGTCTTGTCTTGTCTTGTCTTGTCTTGTCTTGTCTTGTCTTGTCTTGTCTTGTCTTGTCTTGTCTTGTCTTGTCTTGTCTTGTCTTGTCTTGTCTTGTCTTGTCTTGTCTTGTCTTGTCTTGTCTTGTCTTGTCTTGTCTAGTCTTGTCTTGTCTTGTCTTGTCTTGTCTTGTCTTGTCTTGTCTTGTCCTGTCCTGTCTTGTCTTGTCTTGTCATATCTTGTCTTGTCTTGTCTTGTCTTGTCTTGTCTTGTCTTGTCTTGTCTTGTCTTGTCTTGTCTTGTCTTGTCTTGTCTTGTCTTGTCTTGTCTAGTCTTGTCTTGTCTTGTCTTGTCTTGTCTTGTCTTGTCTTGTCCTGTCCTGTCTTGTCTTGTCTTGTCATATCTTGTCTTGTCTTGTCTTGTCTTGTCTTGTCTTGTCTTACTTTGTCTTGTCATGTCTTATCTTGTCTTGTCTTGTCTTGTCTTGTCCTGTCCTGTCGTGTGTTGTTTTGTATTGTCTTGTCTTGTGTTGTTTTGTCGTGTCATGTCTTGTCTTGTCTTGTCTTGTCTTGTCCTGTCGTGTGTTGTGTTGTTTTGTCTTGTCTTGTCTTGTCTTGTCTTGTCATGTCATGTCATGTCGTGTCTTGTGTTGTTCTGTCTTGTCTTGTTTTGTCTTGTCATGTCTTGTCTTGTCTTGTCTTGTCTTGTCTTGTCTTGTCTTGTCTTGTCTTGTCCTGTCTTGTCTTGTCTTGTCTTGTCTTGTCTTGTCTTGTCTTGTCTTGTCTTGTCTTGTCTTGTCTTGTCTTGTCTTGTCTTGTCTTGTCTTGTCTTGTCTTGTCTTGTCTTGTCTTGTCTTGTCTTGTCTTGTCTTGTCTTGTCTTGTCTTGTCTTGTCTTGTCTTGTCTTGTCTTGTCTTGTCTTGTCTTGTCTTGTCTTGTCTAGTCTTGTCTTGTCTTGTCTTGTCTTGTCTTGTCTTGTCTTGTCTTGTCTTGTCTTGTCTTGTCTTGTCTTGTCTTGTCTTGTCTTGTCTTGTCTTGTCTTGTCTTGTCTTGTCTTGTCTTGTCTTGTCTTGTCTTGTCTTGTCTTGTCTTGTCTTGTCTTGTCTTGTCTTGTCTTGTCTTGTCTTGTCTTGTCTTGTCTTGTCTTGTCTTGTCTTGTCTTGTCTTGTCTTGTCTAGTCTTGTCTTGTCTTGTCTTGTCTTGTCTTGTCTTGTCTTGTCCTGTCCTGTCTTGTCTTGTCTTGTCATATCTTGTCTTGTCTTGTCTTGTCTTGTCTTGTCTTGTCTTACTTTGTCTTGTCATGTCTTATCTTGTCTTGTCTTGTCTTGTCTTGTCCTGTCCTGTCGTGTGTTGTTTTGTATTGTCTTGTCTTGTGTTGTTTTGTCGTGTCATGTCTTGTCTTGTCTTGTCTTGTCTTGTCCTGTCGTGTGTTGTGTTGTTTTGTCTTGTCTTGTCTTGTCATGTCATGTCATGTCGTGTCTTGTGTTGTTCTGTCTTGTCTTGTTTTGTCTTGTCATGTCTTGTCTTGTCTTGTCTTGTCTTGTCTTGTCTTGTCTTGTCTTGTCTTGTCCTGTCCTGTCCTGACGTGTGTTGTCTTGTCTTGTCTTGTCTCGTCTTGTCTTGTCTTGTCTTGTCTTGTCCTGTCCTGTCTTGTCTTGTCTTGTCATGTCTTGTCTTGTCTTGTCTTGTCTTGTCTTGTCTTGTCCTGTCCTGCCGTGTGTTGTGTTGTTTTGTCTTGTCTTGCTTTGTCTTGTCATGTCTTATCATGTCTTATCTTGTCTTGTCTTGTCTTGTCTTGTCTTGTCTTGTCTTGTCATGTCTTGTCTTGTCTTGTCTTGTATTGTATTCTCTTGTCTTGTCTTGTATTGTCTTGTATTGTCTTGTCTTGTCTTGTCTTGTCCTGTCTTGTCTTGTCTTGTCTTGTCTTGTTCTGTCCTGTCTTGTCTTGTCTTGTCTTGTCATGTCTTGTCTTGTCTTGTCTTGTCTTGTCTTGTCTTGTCTTGTCTTGTCTTGTCCTGTCCTGTCTTGTCTTGTCTTGTCTGGTCATGTCTTGTCTTGTCTTGTCTTGTCTTGTCTTGTCTTGTCTTGTCTCGTCTTGTCTTGTCTTGTCTTGTCTTGTCCTGTCCTGTCTTGTCTTGTCTTGTCATGTCGTGTCTTGTCTTGTCTTGTCTTGTCTTGTGTTGTCTCGTCTTGTCTTGTCTTGTCTTGTCTTGTCTTGTCCTGTCCTGCCGTGTGTTGTGTTGTTTTGTCTTGTCTTGCTTTGTCTTGTCTTGCTTTGTCTTGTCATGTCTTATCTTGTCTTGTCATGTCTTGTCTTGTCTTGTCTTGTCTTGTCTTGTCTTGTCTTGTCTTGTCTTGTCTTGTCTTGTCCTGTCCTGCCGTGTGTTGTGTTGTTTTGTCTTGTCTTGCTTTGTCTTGTCATGTCTTATCTTGTCTTGTCTTGTCTTGTTTTGTCTTGTCTTGTCTTGTCTTGTCTTGTCTTGTCTTGTCTTGTCTTGTCTTGTCTTGTCTTGTCTTGTCTTGTCTTGTCTTGTCTTGTCTTGTCTTGTCTTGTCTTGTCTTGTCTTGTCTTGTTCTGTCCTGTCTTGTCTTGTCTTGTCTTGTCATGTCTTCTCTTGTCTTGTCTTGTCTTGTCTTGTCTTGTCTTGTCTTGTCTTGTCCTGTCCTGTCTTGTCTTGTCTTGTCTTGTCATGTCTTGTCTTGTCTTGTCTTGTCTTGTCTTGTCTTGTCTTGTCTTGTCTCGTCTTGTCTTGTCTTGTCTTGTCTTGTCCTGTCCTGTCTTGTCTTGTCTTGTCATGTCGTGTCTTGTCTTGTCTTGTCTTGTCTTGTGTTGTCTCGTCTTGTCTTGTCTTGTCTTGTCCTGTCCTGCCGTGTGTTGTGTTGTTTTGTCTTGTCTTGCTTTGTCTTGTCTTGCTTTGTCTTGTCTTGTCTTGTCTTGTCTTGTCTTGTCTTGTCTTGTCTTGTCTTGTCTTGTCTTGTCTTGTCTTGTCTTGTCTTGTCTTGTCTTGTCTTGTCTTATCTTGTCTTGTCTTGTCTTGTCTTGTCTTGTCTTGACATGTCTTGTCTTGTCTTGTCTTGTATTGTCTTGTCTTGTCTTGTTTTGTCTTGTCTTGTCTTGTCTTGTCTTGTCTTGTCTTGTCTTGTCTTGTCTTGTCTTGTCTTGTCTTGTCTTGTCTTGTCTTGACATGTCTTGTCTTGTCTTGTCTTGTATTGTCTTGTCTTGTCTTGTTTTGTCTTGTCTTGTCTTGTCTTGTCTTGTCTTGTCTTGTCTTGTCTTGTCTTGTCTTGTCTTGTCTTGTCTTGTCTTGTCTTGTCTTGTCTTGTCTTGTCTTGTCTTGTCTTGTCTTGTCTTGTCTTGTCTTGTCTTGTCTTGTCTTGTCTTGTCTTGTCTTGTCTTGTCTTGTCTTGTCTTGTCTTGTCTTGTTTTGTCTTGTCTTGTCTTGTATTGTCTTGTCATGTCATGACATGTCATATCGTGTGTTGTGTTGTTTTGTCTTGTCTTATTTTGTCTTGTCATGTCTTATCTTGTCTTGTCTTGTCTTGTCTTGTTTTGTCTTGTCTTGTCTTGTCTTGTCTTGTCTTGTCTTGTCTTGTCTTGTCTTGTCTTTTCTTGTCTTCTCTTGTCATGTCGTGTGTTGTGTTGTTTTGTCTTGTCTTGTGTTGTTTTGTCGTGTCATGTCTTGTCTTGTCTTGTCCTGTCCTGTCGTGTGTTGTGTTGTTTTGTCTTGTCTTGTCTTGTCTTGTTTTATGTTGTCTTGTTTTGTCATGTAATGTCATGTCGTGTGTTGTGTTGTTTTGTCTTGTCTTGTGTTGTTTTGTCGTGTCATGTCTTGTCTTGTTTTGTCTTGTTTTGTCTTGTCTTGTCCTGTCCTGTCGTGTGTTGTGTTGTTTCGTCTTGTCTTGTCATGTCATGTCATGTCGTGTCTTGTGTTGCTTTGTCCTGTCTTTTCTTCTCCTTGTCTTGTGTTGTTTTGTCCTGTCCTGACGTGTGTTTTGTTGTTTTGTCTTGTCATGTCTTGTCTTGTCTTGTGATGTCATGTCATGTCGTGTGTTGTGTTGTTTTGTCTTGTCTTGTCATGTCGTGTGTTGTGTTGTTTTGTCTTGTCTTGCTGTGTATTGTCATGTCTTATATTGTCTTGTCTTGTCTTGTCATGTCATGTCATGTCATGTCGTGTGTTGTGTTGTTTTGTCTTGTCTTGTCTTGTCTTGTTTTGTCTTGTCATGTCTTGTCTTGTCTGTCTTGTCTTGTTTTGTCTTGCCCTGTCCTGTTGTGTGTTGTGTTGTTTTGTCTTGTCTTGTCTTGTCCTGTCCTGACGTGTGTTGTCTTGTCTTGTCTTGTCTTGTCATGTCTTGTCTTGTCTTGTCCTGTCCTGTCTTGTCTTGTCTTGTCATGTCTTATCTTGTCTTGTCTTGTCTTGTTTTGTCTTGTCTTGTCTTGTCCTGTCTTGTCTTGTCTTGTCTTGTCTTGTCTTGTCTTGTCTTGTCTTGTCTTGTAATGTCATGTCATGTCATATCGTGTATTGTGTTGTTTTGTCTTGTCTTATTTTGTCTTGTCATGTCTTATCTTGTCTTGTCTTGTCTTGTCTTGTCTTGTCTTGTCTTGTCTTGTCTTGTCTTGTCTTGTCTTGTCTTGTCTTGTCTTGTCTTGTCTTGTCTGGTCTTGTCTTGTCTTGTCTTGTCTTGTGTTGTGTTGTTTTGTCTTGTCTTGTCTTGTCTTGTTTTGTCTTGTCTTGTCATGTCTTATATTGTCTTGTCTTGTCTTGTCATGTCATGTCATGTCATGTCGTGTGTTGTGTTGGTTTGTCTTGTCTTGTCTTGTCTTCTTTTGTCTTGTCATGTCTTGTCTTGTCTGTCTTGTCTGTCTTGTCTTGTTTTGTCTTGCCCTGTCCTGTTGTGTGTTGTGTTGTTTTGTCTTGTCTTGTCTTGTCCTGTCCTGTCGTGTGTTGTGTTGTTTTGTCGTGTCATGTCTTGTCTTGTCTTGTCTTGTCCTGTCCTGTCGTGTGTTGTGTTGTTTTGTCTTGTCTTGTCATGTCATGTCATGTCGTGTCTTGTCTTGTCTTGTCTTGTCTTGTCTTGTCTTGTCTTGTCTTGTCTTGTCTTGTCTTGTCTTGTCTTGTCTTGTCTTGTCTTGTCTTGTCTTGTCTTGTCTTGTCTTGTCCTGTCTTGTCTTGTCTTGTCTTGTCTTGTCTTACTTTGTCTTGTCATGTCTTATCTTGTCTTGTCTTGTCTTGTCTTGTCCTATCCTGTCGTGTGTTGTTTTGTATTGTCTTATCTTGTGTTGTTCTGTCGTGTCATGTCTTGTCTTGTCTTGTCTTGTCCTGTCCTGTCGTGTGTTGTGTTGTTTTGTCTTGTCTTGTCTTGTCATGTCATGTCATGTCGTGTCTTGTGTTGTTTTGTCTTGTCTTGTTTTGTCTTGTCATGTCTTGTCTTGTCTTGCCTTGTCATGTTTTGTCTTGTCCTGTCCTGTCTTGTCTTGTCATGTCTTGTCTTGTCTTGTCCTGTCCTGTCTTGTCTTGTCTTGTCATGTCTTGTCTTGTCTTGTCTTGTCTTGTCTTGTCTTGTCTTGTCTTGTCTTGTCTTGTCTTGTCTTGTCTTGTCTTGTCTTGTCTTGTCTTGTCTTGTCTTGTCTTGTCATGTCTTATCTTGTCTTGTCATGTCTTGTCATGTCGTGTGTTGTGTTGTTTTGTCTTGTCTTGCTGTGTATTGTCATGTCTTATATTGTCTTGTTTTGTCTTGTCTTGTCATGTCATGTCATGTCGTGTCTTGTGTTGCTTTGTCTTGTCTTGTCTTGTCTTGTCATGTCGTGTGTTGTGTTGTTTTGTCTTGTCTTGTTGTGTATTGTCATGTCTTATATTGTCTTGTCTTGTCATGTCATGTCGTGTGTTGTGTTGTTTTGTCTTGTCTTGTTTTGTCTTGTCTTGTTTTGTCTTGTCCTGTCATGTCGTGTGTTGTGTTGTTTTGTCTTGTCTTGTGTTGTTTTGTCGTGTCATGTCTTGTCTTGTTTTGTCTTGTTTTGTCTTGTCTTGTCCTGTCCTGTCGTGTGTTGTGTTGTTTTGTCTTGTCTTGTCATGTCATGTCATGTCGTGTCTTGTGTTGCTTTGTCCTGTCTTTTCTTCTCCTTGTCTTGTGTTGTTTTGTCCTGTCCTGACGTGTGTTTTGTTGTTTTGTCTTGTCATGTCTTGTCTTGTCTTGTGATGTCATGTCATGTCGTGTGTTGTGTTGTTTTGTCTTGTCTTGTCATGTCGTGTGTTGTGTTGTTTTGTCTTGTCTTGCTGTGTATTGTCATGTCTTATATTGTCTTGTCTTGTCTTGTCATGTCATGTCATGTCGTGTGTTGTGTTTTGTTTTGTCTTGTCTTGTTTTGTCTTGTCATGTCTTGTCTTGTCTTGTCTTGTCTTGTTTTGTCTTGCCCTGTCCTGTTGTGTGTTGTGTTGTTTTGTCTTGTCTTGTCTTGTCCTGTCCTGACGTGTGTTGTCTTGTCTTGTGTTGTCTTGTCATGTCTTGTCTTGTCTTGTCCTGTCCTGTCTTGTCTTGTCTTGTCATGTTTTGTCTTGTCCTGTCCTGTCTTGTCTTGTCTTGTCTTGTCTTGTCTTGTCTTGTAATGTCATGTCATGTCATATCGTGTATTGCGTTGTTTTGTCTTGTCTTATTTTATCTTGTCGTGTCTTATCTTGTCTTGTCTTGTCTTGTCTTGTCTTGTCTTGTCTTGTCTTGTCTTGTCTTGTCTGGTCTTGTCTTGTCTTGTCTTGTCTTGTCCTGTCCTGTCGTGTGTTGTGTTGTTTTGTCTTGTCTTGTCTTGTCTTGTCTTGTCTTGTCATGTTGTGTGTTGTGTTGTTTTGTCTTGTCTTGTGTTGTTTTGTCGTGTCATGTCTTGTCTTGTCTTGTCTTGTCCTGTCCTGTCGTGTGTTGTGTTGTTTTGTCTTGTCTTGTCATGTCATGTCATGTCGTGTCTTGTCTTGTCTTGTCTTGTCTTGTCTTGTCTTGTCTTGTCTTGTCTTGTCTTGTCTTGTCTTGTCTTGTCTTGTCTTGTCCTGTCTTGTCTTGTCTTGTCTTGTCTTGTCTTACTTTGTCTTGTCATGTCTTATCTTGTCTTGTCTTGTCTTGTCTTGTCCTGTCCTGTCGTGTGTTGTTTTGTATTGTCTTATCTTGTGTTGTTCTGTCGTGTCATGTCTTGTCTTGTCTTGTCTTGTCCTGTCCTGTCGTGTGTTGTGTTGTTTTGTCTTGTCTTGTCTTGTCTTGTCTTGTCATGTCATGTCATGTCGTGTCTTGTGTTGTTTTGTCTTGTCTTGTTTTGTCTTGTCATGTCTTGTCTTGTCTTGTCTTGTCATGTTTTGTCTTGTCCTGTCCTGTCTTGTCTTGTCATGTCTTGTCTTGTCTTGTCCTGTCCTGTCTTGTCTTGTCTTGTCATGTCTTGTCTTGTCTTGTCTTGTCTTGTCTTGTCTTGTCTTGTCTTGTCTTGTCTTGTCTTGTCTTGTCTTGTCTTGTCTTGTCTTGTCTTGTCTTGTCTTGTCTTGTCTTGTCTTGTCTTGTCTTGTCTTGTCTTGTCTTGTCTTGTCTTGTCTTGTCTTGTCTTGTCTTGTCTTGTCTTGTCTTGTCTTGTCTTGTCTTGTCTTGTCTTGTCTTGTCATGTCTTATCTTGTCTTGTCATGTCTTGTCATGTCGTGTGTTGTGTTGTTTTGTCTTGTCTTGCTGTGTATTGTCATGTCTTATATTGTCTTGTTTTGTCTTGTCTTGTCATGTCATGTCGTGTGTTGTGTTGTTTTGTCTTGTCTTGTTTTGTCTTGTCTTGTCTTATATTGTCTTGTCTTGTCTTGTCTTGTCATGTCATGTCGTGTGTTGTGTTGTTTTGTCTTGTCTTGCTGTGTATTGTCATGTCTTATATTGTCTTGTTTTGTCTTGTCTTGTCATGTCATGTCGTGTGTTGCTTTGTCTTGTCTTGTCTTGTCTTGTCATGTCCTGTGTTGTGTTGTTTTGTCTTGTCTTGTTGTGTATTGTCATGTCTTATATTGTCTTGTCTTGTCTTGTCTTGTCATGTCATGTCGTGTGTTGTGTTGTTTTGTCTTGTCTTGTTTTGTCTTGTCTTGTTTTGTCTTGTCTTGTTTTGTCTTGTCCTGTCCTGTTGTGTGTTGTGTTGTTTTGTCTTGTCTTGTCTTGTCCTGTCCTGACGTTTGTTGTCTTGTCTTGTCTTGTCTTGTCATGTCTTGTCTTGTCTTGTCTTGTCTTGTCTTGTCTGGTCTTGTCTTGTCTTGTCTTGTCTTGTCCTGTCTTGTCTTGTCTTGTCTTGTCATGTTTTGTCTTGTCCTGTCCTCTCTTGTCTTGTCTTGTCATGTCTTGTCTTGTCTTGTCCTGTCCTGTCTTGTCTTGTCTTGTCATGTCTTGTCTTGTCTTGTCTTGTCTTGTCTTGTCTTGTCTTGTCTTGTCTTGTCTTGTCTTGTCTTGTCTTGTATTGTCTTGTCTGGTCTTGTCTTGTCTTGTCTTGTCTTGTCTTGTTTTGTCTTGTCTTGTCTTGTCTTGTCTTGTTTTGTCTTGTCTTGTCTTGTCTTGTCTTGTCTTATCTTGTCATGTCTTGTCTTGTCTTGTCTTGTTTTGTCTGGTCATGTCTTGTTTTGTCTTGTCTTGTATTGTCTTGTCTTGTCTTGTTTTGTCCTGTCTTGTCTTGTCTTGTCTTGTCTTGTCCTGTCCTGTCTTGTCTTGTCTTGTCTTGTCTTGTCTTGTCTTGCCCTGTCCTGACGTGTGTTGTGTTGTTTTGTCTTGTCTTGTATTGTCTTGTTTTCTCAAGTAATGTCATGTCGTGTGTTGTGTTGTTTTGTCATGTCTTGTCTTGTCCTGTCCTGACGTGTGTTTTGTTGTTTTGTCTTGTCATGTCTTGTCTTGTCTTGTGATGTCATGTCATGTCGTGTGTTGTGTTGTTTTGTCTTGTCTTGTCATGTCGTGTGTTGTGTTGTTTTGTCTTGTCTTGTCTTGTCCTGTCCTGTCTTGTCTTGTCTTGTCATGTTTTGTCTTGTCCTGTCCTGTTTTGTCTTGTCTTGTCATGTCTTGTCTTGTCTTGTCCTGTCCTGACGTGTGTTGTCTTGTCTTGTCTTGTCTTGTCATGTCTTGTCTTGTCATGTCTTGTCTTGTCTTGTCCTGTCCTGTCTTGTCTTGTCTTGTCATGTTTTGTCTTGTCCTGTCCTGTTTTGTCTTGTCTTGTCATGTCTTGTCTTGTCTTGTCCTGTCCTGTCTTGTCTTGTCTTGTCATGTTTTGTCTTGTCCTGTCCTGTTTTGTCTTGTCTTGTCATGTCTTGTCTTGTCTTGTCTTGTCTTGTCTTGTCTTGTCTTGTCTTGTCTTGTCTTGTCTTGTCTTGTCTTGTCTTGTCTTGTCTTGTCTTGTCTTGTCTTGTCTTGTCTTGTCTTGTAATGTCATGTCATGTCATATCGTGTATTGTGTTGTTTTGTCTTGTCTTATTTTGTCTTGTCATGTCTTATCTTGTCTTGTCTTGTCTTGTCTTGTCTTGTCTTGTCTTGTCTTGTCTTGTCTTGTCTTGTCTTGTCTTGTCTTGTCTTGTCTTGTCTTGTCTTGTCTTGTCTTGTCAGGTCTTGTCTTGTCTTGTCTTGTCTTGTCCTGTCCTGTCGTGTGTTGTGTTGTTTTGTCTTGTCTTGTCTTGTCTTGTCTTGTCTTGTCTTGTCTTGTCTTGTCTTGTCTTGTCTTGTCATGTCGTGTGTTGTGTTGTTTTGTCTTGTCTTGTGTTGTTTTGTCGTGTCATGTCTTGTCTTGTCTTGTCTTGTCCTGTCCTGTCGTGTGTTGTGGTGTGTTGTTTTGTCTTGTCATGTCATGTCATGTCGTGTCTTGTCTTGTCTTGTCTTGTCTTGTCTTGTCTTGTCTTGTCTTGTCTTGTCTTGTCTTGTCTTGTCTTGTCTTGTCTTGTCTTGTCTTGTCTTGTCTTGTCTTGTCTTGTCTTGTCTTGTCTTGTCCTGTCTTGTCTTGTCTTGTCTTGTCTTGTCTTACTTTGTCTTGTCATGTCTTATCTTGTCTTGTCTTGTCTTGTCTTGTCCTGTCCTGTCGTGTGTTGTTTTGTATTGTCTTATCTTGTGTTGTTCTGTCGTGTCATGTCTTGTCTTGTCTTGTCTTGTCCTGTCCTGTCGTGTGTTGTGTTGTTTTGTCTTGTCTTGTTTTGTCTTGTCTTGTCATGTCATGTCATGTCGTGTCTTGTGTTGTTTTGTCTTGTCTTGTTTTGTCTTGTCATGTCTTGTCTTGTCTTGTCTTGTCATGTTTTGTCTTGTCCTGTCCTGTCTTGTCTTGTCATGTCTTGTCTTGTCTTGTCCTGTCCTGTCTTGTCTTGTCTTGTCATGTCTTGTCTTGTCTTGTCTTGTCTTGTCTTGTCTTGTCTTGTCTTGTCTTGTCTTGTCTTGTCTTGTCTTGTCTTGTCTTGTCTTGTCTTGTCTTGTCTTGTCTTGTCTTGTCTTGTCTTGTCTTGTCTTATCTTGTCTTGTCATGTCTTGTCATGTCGTGTGTTGTGTTGTTTTGTCTTGTCTTGCTGTGTATTGTCATGTCTTATATTGTCTTGTTTTGTCTTGTCTTGTGTAAGGTAAACCGCATAATTGCATCCCTGCAACACAAAAGAACGAGCGCACCAACAACCCAGGAAGAGTCGTCGAAAAAAAGCAGTGTCGCGTCAGCATCGTTCGAGACTGGTCTATTTTTATTTTTCATTTTATTTTAACTTTAAAAAACGAGTAATACATTTAAGCAATTGAAATATCTAATAATAAACAATATTGTATGGAATATAATCTTTTAATAATAAATAAATCGAATCCTGACAAACTCTAAAAGATCTAGCATCTTTTAGTTCAGAAGTGAGATGCTTCTCATAGCCTCACATGTGTGTGTTATTGTTGTGATCGGTTTGAGCAGTCGCACATGCGAGTGGTCGTGCGTTTGAACATAGCAGAGCAAGTGTGGTAAGAACGTCATGTTGGTGACGGTTTGCGTTTGAAATCAAACAGAATTGTTGTTGCGATTAGCCTATCGAGCGTACGAATGGACGAGCGATTAGCGAAGCATAGAAACGAAACCGGCGGTTTGCATTTAAAAACGTAGACATAATTGTTTTGTAATTTGCCTGTTGCGCGTACGAATGGACGAGCAGTTGGCGAGGCATAAAAGCAAGAAAAACGAAGGTTTGCATTTGCGCATGTACAAACGGACAAGCGTTCGGTGAAACGAGAGAGAGAAATAAATAAAAAAACAAGTGACGGTTTGTGTTTGAATTACATTCTCGCGTACGAATGGACGAGAGTTTGCGAAACGGATACATACAGAAAGTGTAAAAACAAAAGAAGACAAACAGTGACAATTGTGTGTTGTATTGTCTAATTGTGAAAAGTAAAATCCAATAAGAATATTTGTTAATAAAAAAAAAAAAAAAAAAAAAAACGCAAAATGAAAGTAAAAGTAGCATCTTTGAAAGTTGACGAACTGAAGGAGCAACTACGTAATAATAATTTACTAATATCGGGTTCAAAAGCGGAATTGATAATGCGATTAAATGATTTCTTAGGTAGTGATGAAATCGAAATCGAAACAGAATCTAATTTACAAAGCCAGGTAAATGATTTGCGTGAAATGATGCAGAATATGATGACGACTATGCAAAGTTTTGCTGGTCAAATGCAGCAAAGAAATAATGATACAGTGCGAGAAAATGTAAATGAAGAACGTTTAGTTACTACACCACAGAATTCAATACGAACAGAGGGACGAAGTGCCAGTGTAAAGGAAATTGCAGAGACAATTCCTGAGTTTGACCCAACTACTGATAACTCACTAACAGTGACACAATTTGTAAATAGAGTGGACAGTTCCATAAGTGCTTACGACTGGGACGAAAAGTGTTTACTCTTAGCCGTGTATGGAAAATTAAAAGGTGTTGCGCGTATGTGGTTAGACGCAGCACCAGCATTTTATTCCAATTGGCCTGATTTGGCGAAAGCATTAAAAAGCGAATTCGGTTGTGAATTGAATGAAGCGCAAGTACATTATAAAATGGCAAGTACTACACGTATGCAAAACGAAAAGATTTTAGAGTATTGTTTTAGAATGAGCGGACTAGGCCGACGGTATGGCCTGAGTGAAAGTTCAATTATAAAATACATTCGCGACGGATTGAAACACCGTGAATTGCAGACTGCAATAGCTGCATTGAAGTTTAATTCGTTAAAAGATATGCGCGAAACAATTGAAAGTTACCTTCAAAACTTAGCTGTGACAAAGCAACTTAAAAATGAATATACGAGTGATCGAAGTAAAGACAGTGCAAAAGACATGCGCCGGAATACAATCGAAACAAAAGGCATAACGTGTTATAATTGTAAAGAATGCGGACATATCGCGCGGAATTGTCCAAAACCGAGGCAACCGCGTAAATGTAAAGATTGTAATAAATTCCACGGAAGTAACGAACCAGAAAATTGTGGTAAAAAAGCAGTAGCTGTGAAGAAAACACACATACACCAACCATCTAAGTTTTTCGAAAAACCAATCAGCGTAAACGGTAAGGCGTTAGTAGCTTTCGTAGATACTGGTAGTGAATGTAGTATGATACGACGATCAGCTGTAACAAATTTAAATACCAAGAAGTATCCATGCGCTGTAGAAATAATAGGCATTTGCGGTGGAAAACGTACTTCAACTGAGAGTATCAACGTGAACATGGCTGTTGATGATGTAGTTTTAATCGTCAATTTGTTTATTGTTGATGATGATATATTAACAATGGACGTGCTTTTGGGGCAAGATATTTTTAAAAACGCAGATGTTGTTGCAGAAATAAAGAACGACGACTTCGTATTTTCTACGCAGGTTACAAAGGTAGAACTTAAGCATCGAGAAACTGATTTCAGCGAAATTATTAGCAGTATTGACGATATAAATGTAAAAGCCGACTTGCAAGTGTTGTTAGCTGATAACACAGACGTTTTTGCGGAAAATCTTACTGATATTGGCTTGACTAACGCGACGGAAATGAAAATCGAATTGACAACGAATGTACCAATAGCTCAAAAACCGTACAGGGTGCCGGAGCCGAAGAAGCATTTAGTTACCGAAATGATTAGAGAACTTTTGGCATGCGATATAATTGCCACATCTAAATCCGAATACGCAAGTCCAATTATTTTAGTAAAAAAGAAAACTGGGGGTGAACGCCTTTGCGTCGACTATAGGCGACTTAATCAGCATACGATAAAAGAAGTTTATCCAACACCAAATATTGAAGAAAGGCTTAGCGAAGCCATGCGATACAAATATTTTTCAGTACTAGATTTAAACAGCGGGTACTATCAGGTACCAATAGAAGAAGGGTGTCGCAAGTATACAGCGTTTATAACAACTGAAGGTTTGTTTGAGTTTAAGAGAATGCCGTTTGGCCTCAGAAACGCGCCTGCGGTATTCCAGCGGCTAATGCAAAATATCAAAGATAGAACTCGACCTGGTGACATGATCCACTATATGGACGACATATTAGTAGGTAGCAGTAACGTCACCGAGATGTATGAAAAACTTAAACGTGTTTTTAAGGCATTGCGCGAACTTAATTTAACATTAAATATTAAAAAATGCGAGTTTATGAAGCAGACGATCGAGTTTTTAGGGCACAAACTTCATTCAGGTGGCATAAGTCCAGGTACTGTGAAAACAATTGCCGTAAATTGTTTTACAACTCCAAAATCTATAACAGATGTAAGACGTTTTCTTGGTCTTAGCGGGTATTTTCGACGCTTTGTACCAGGCTACTCGATTATAAGTGAGCCGTTACGTTTGTTGCTGCGTAGAGGTCAACAATTTCAATGGGCAGAAAAACAAGAAGAAGCATTTTTAGCATTGAAAACAGCGTTAACATCGAAGCCATTGATGACAGGATATCGTGTCGAGGCAGATCATCAGATTCATACTGATGCTAGCTCTGTTGGTACACCCGGTACTTTTACAACGAGAAGGCGGCGACTGGAAACCAGTTGCATATTACAGCAGATCTACGACAGACAGCGAGCGAAACTTTCATAGCTATGAGCTGGAAGTACTGGCGGTGGTGAGCAGCCTAGAGCGTTTTAGGTATTATGTGCAAGGGAAAGAGATCGTAGTTGTGACTGACTGTAGCGCGGTTACTACAGCAATGCACAAACGTGAGTTGATACCACGAATTGCACGTTGGTGGCTACGTATTCAAGACTTTCTTGTAAAATTGGAACACCGACCAGGTAGAAGAATGGAGCATGTCGATTTTCTCAGCAGAATGCCATATGAAAAAGGTGAAGAAATCGATACAGCGTCTCTGAAGATTGCGAAAACAACTTTAGACGTAGGTGACTGGATATACAGTATGCAGCATCAAGACAAAGATATTCGAGATATTGTAGAAAAACTCGCCAGCGGTGATAAAATTACTAATGATGAATACAAAATCGAAAACGGAAGACTTTATCGAAAACAGAAAAGTAACAAGCTATGGGTAGTACCGAAATCAATGCGATACAAAATTGTACAGAGCGTGCACGAGAAAGTTAAGCATCTTAGTACAGAAAAGACTTTAGAAGAATTAAATAAATATTTTTGGTTTCCTAGAATGCGTAATTTTGTAAAGACATTTTTGAAATCGTGCATTGAATGCGCATATAATAACCAGCGGGGTGGCAAAATAGAAGGAGCGTATCATTATGACGAGATAGAACCTGTACCATTCAAGACGGTACATATCGATCATCTAGGACCTTTTCCTCGTACCAAGAAGCAGAACGAACACGTAATAGTCCTCGTTGATTCATTCACGAAATTTACAGTATTACGAGCTGTTAGAAGCACAGCGACACGACATGTATTGACATTACTTAACGAAGTAAGCAGCTATTTCGGAGTGCCAACACGAATAGTAACCGATCGTGGAACAGCGTTTACTTCTCAGGATTTTAGACAATATTGCAACGATAATGATATTAAACAGATTTTGAATGCTGTTCGAACTCCGCGCGCAAACGGACATGCAGAGCGTACCAACCGAACTCTACTTGGTATGTTACTTCCGTCGACGGAAGACGACAAAACCTGGGATGATCAACTTAGAGGTATACAGTGGGCACTAAACACTACAAAGAACAAAGCAACTCAGCGAACTCCACAAGAACTTTTATTCAATTACAAGCCTCGAGATATTCTTCAGAATAAATTAATATTAGCTTTACATGAAGATGATGTTACGAGTAATGACGAGATGAACGAAATTCAAACTGAAGCAGTAAGTCGTATTAATCAGCAGCGAGAAAAAGCTAAACAGCGTTTTAACGAAAAACATCGGAAACCTACACAATATAACGTTGGTGATTTGGTTCTCGCCGAGAATGAGCCTGTTAGTACTGGTGGTTCTCGCAAATTGGAGCCACTATACAAAGGTCCGTTCATGGTAACCAAGGTGATTGGCCACGACAGGTATCTCGTTGAAGATATACCAGGGTCGAAACGAAAACAACGACATTATACATCAATCTATGCATCTGATAAGTTGAAGCCATGGTGTAATTTGCCGAATTTCGATGGGTTTGATAATGATGTCGGAGTCGAGGTCGACTCCTGTAATCAGGATTGGCCGACTGTAAGGTAAACCGCATAATTGCATCCCTGCAACACAAAAGAACGAGCGCACCAACAACCCAGGAAGAGTCGTCGAAAAAAAAGCAGTGTCGCGTCAGCATCGTTCGAGACTGGTCTATTTTTATTTTTCATTTTATTTTAACTTTAAAAAACGAGTAATACATTTAAGCAATTGAAATATCTAATAATAAACAATATTGTATGGAATATAATCTTTTAATAATAAATAAATCGAATCCTGACAAACTCTAAAAGATCTAGCATCTTTTACTTGTCATGTCATGTCATGTCGTGTCTTGTGTTGCTTTGTCTTGTCTTGTCTTGTCTTGTCATGTCGTGTGTTGTGTTGTTTTGTCTTGTCTTGTTGTGTATTGTCATGTCTTATATTGTCTTGTCTTGTCTTGTCTTGTCATGTCATGTCGTGTGTTGTGTTGTTTTGTCTTGTCTTGTTTTGTCTTGTCCTGTCCTGTTGTGTGTTGTGTTGTTTTGTCTTGTCTTGTCTTGTCCTGTCCTGACGTTTGTTGTCTTGTCTTGTCTTGTCTTGTCATGTCTTGTCTTGTCTTGTCTTGTCTTGTCTTGTCTTGTCTTGTCTTGTCTTGTCTTGTCTTGTCCTGTCCTGTCTTGTCTTGTCTTGTCTTGTCATGTTTTGTCTTGTCCTGTCCTGTCTTGTCTTGTCTTGTCATGTCTTGCCTTGTCTTGTCCTGTCCTGTCTTGTCTTGTCTTGTCATGTCTTGTCTTGTCTTGTCTTGTCTTGTCTTGTCTTGTCTTGTCTTGTCTTGTCTTGTCTTGTCTTGTCTTGTCTTGTCTTGTCTTGTCTTGTCTTGTCTTGTCTTGTCTTGTCTTGTTTTGTCTTGTCTTGTCTTGTCTTGTCTTGTCTTGTCTTGTCTTATCTTGTCATGTCTTGTCTTGTCTTGTCTTGTCTTGTTTTGTCTGGTCATGTCTTGTTTTGTGTTGTCTTGTATTGTCTTGTCTTGTCTTGTCTTGTCCTGTCTTGTCTTGTCTTGTCTTGTCTTGTCCTGTCCTGTCTTGTCTTGTCTTGTCTTGTCTTGTCTTGCCCTGTCCTGACGTGTGTTGTGTTGTTTTGTCTTGTCTTGTTTTGTCTTGTCTTGTTTTGTCTTGTCTTGTATTGTCTTGTTTTCTCATGTAATGTCATGTCGTGTGTTGTGTTGTTTTGTCATGTCTTGTCTTGTCTTGTCTTGTCCTGTCCTGTCGTGTGTTGTGTTGTTTTGTCTTGTCTTGTCATGTCGTGTCATGTCATGTCGTGTCTTGTGTTGCTTTGTCTTGTCTTGTCTTGTCATGTCGTGTGTTGTGTTGTTTTGTCTTGTCTTGTTGTGTATTGTCATGCCTTATATTGTCTTGTCTTGTCTTGTGATGTCATGTCATGTCGTGTGTTGTGTTGTTTTGTCTTGTCTTGTCATGTCGTGTGTTGTGTTGTTTTGTCTTGTCTTGCTGTGTATTGTCATGTCTTATATTGTCTTGTCTTGTCTTGTCATGTCATGTCATGTCGTGTGTTGTGTTGTTTTGTCTTGTCTTGTTTTGTCTTCTCATGTCATGTCTTGTCTTGTCTTGTCCTGTCTTGTCTTGTCTTGTCTTGTCTTGTCTTGTCTTGTCTTGTCTTGTCTTGTCTTGTCATGTCTTGTCTTGTCTTGTCTTGTCTTGTCTTGTCTTGTCTTGTCTTGTCTTGTCCTGTCCTGTCTTGTCTTGTCTTGTCATGTTTTGTCTTGTCCTGTCCTGTCTTGTCTTGTCATGTCTTGTCTTGTCTTGTCCTGTCCTGTCTTGTCTTGTCTTGTCATGTCTTTTCTTGTCTTGTCTTGTCTTGTCTTGTCTTGTCTTGCATAATGTCATGTCGTGTGTTGTGTGGTTTTGTCTTGTCTTGTCATGTCATGTCATGTCGTGTCTTGGGTTGCTTTGTCTTGTCTTGTCTCGTCTTGTCATGTCGTGTGGTGTTGTTTTGTCTTGTCTTGTCGTGTATTGTCATGTCTTATATTGTCTTGTCCTGTCCTGTCTTGTCTTGTCATGTCTTGTCTTGTCTTGTCCTGTCCTGTCTTGTCTTGTCTTGTCTTGTCTTGTCTTGTCTTGTCTTGTCTTGTCTTGTCTTGTCTTGTCTTGTCTTGTCTTGTCTTGTCTTGTCTTGTCTTGTCATGTCTTGTCTTGTCTTGTCTTGTCTTGTCTTGTCTTGTCTTGTCTTGTCTTGTCTTGTCTTGTCTTGTCTTGTCTTGTCTTGTCTTGTCTTGTCTTGTCTTGTCTTGTCTTGTCTTGTCTTGTCTTGTCTTGTCTTGCATAATGTCATGTCGTGTGTTGTGTGGTTTTGTCTTGTCTTGTCATGTCATGTCATGTCGTGTCTTGGGTTGCTTTGTCTTGTCTTGTCTTGTCTTGTCATGTCGTGTGGTGTTGTTTTGTCTTGTCTTGTCGTGTATTGTCATGTCTTATATTGTCTTGTCATGTCTTGTCTTGTCTTGTCTTGTCTTGTCTTGTCTTGTGTTGCCTCGTCTTGTCTTGCCTTGTCTTGCCTTGTCTTGTCTTGTCATGTCGTGTCTTGTCTTGTCTTGTCTTGTCTTGTCTTGTCATGTCGTGTGTTGTGTTGTTTTGTCTTGTCTTGTGTTGTTTTGTTGTGCCATGTCTTGTCTTGTCTTGTCTTGTCTTGTCTTGTCTTGTCTTGTCTTGTCTTGTCTTGTCTTGTCTTGTCATGTCTTGTCTTGTCGTGTCTTGTCTTGTCCTGTCCTGTCTTGTGTTGTCTTGTCATGTCATGTCTTGTCGTGTCTTGTCCTGTCCTGTCTTGTGTTGTCTTGTCATGTTTTGTCTTGTCCTGTCCTGTCTTGTCTTGTCTTGTCATGTCGTGTCTTGTCTTGTCTTGTCTTGTCTTGTCTTGTCTTGTCTTGTCATGTCGTGTGTTGTGTTGTTTTGTCTTGTCTTGTGTTGTTTTGTCGTGCCATGTCTTGTCTTGTCTTGTCTTGTCTTGTCTTGTCTTGTCTTGTCTTGTCTTGTCTTGTCATGTCTTGTCTTGTCGTGTCTTGTCTTGTCCTGTCCTGTCATGTCTTGTCTTGTCATGTCTTGTCTTGCCGTGTCTTGTCTTGTCTTGTCTTGTCTTGTCTTGTCTTGTCATATCTTGTCTTGTCGTGTCTTGTCATGTCTTGTCTTGTCGTGTCTTGTCTTGTCCTGTCCTGTCTTGTCTTGTCTTGTCATGTCTTGTCTTGTCGTGTCTTGTCTTGTCTTGTCATGTCTTGTCCTGTCCTGTCTTGTCTTGTCTTGTCATGTCTTGTCTTGTCTTGTCTTGTCTTGTCTTGTCTTGTCTTGTCTTGTCTTGTCTTGTCTTGTCTTGTCTTGTCTTGTCATGTCTTGTCTTGTCGTGTCTTGTCTTGTCCTGTCCTGTCTTGTGTTGTCTTGTCATGTTTTGTCTTGTCCTGTCCTGTCTTGTCTTGTCTTGTCATGTCTTGTCTTGTCTTGTCTTGTCTTGTCTTGTCTTGTCTTGTCTTGTCTTGTTTTGTCTTGTCATGTCTTGTCTTGTCTTGTCTTGTCTTGTCATGTCTTGTCTTGTCTTGTCTTGTCTTGTCTTGTCTTGTCTTGTCTTGTCATGTCTTGTCTTGTCTTGTTTTGTTTTGTCTTGTCTTGTTTTGTCTTGTCTTGTGTTGTTTTGTCCTGTCCTGACGTGTGTTGTGTTGTTTTGTCTTGTCTTGTTTTGTCTTGTCCTGTCTTGTCTTGTCTTGTGATGTCATGTCATGTCGTGTGTTGTGTTGTTTTGTCTTGTCATGTCTTGTCTTGTCTTGTCTTGTCTTGTCTTGTCTTGTCTTGTCTTGTCTTGTCTTGTTTTGTCTTGTCTTGTTTTATGTTGTCTTGTCTTGTCTTGTTTTGTCATGTAATGTCATGTCGTGTGTTGTGTTGTTTTTTCTTGTCTTGTATTGCCTTGTCTTGTCTTGTCGTGTCTTGTCTTGTCTTGTCTTGTCTTGTCTTGTCTTGTCTTGTCTTGTCTTGTCTTGTCTTGTCTTGTCTTGTCTTGTCTTGTCTTGTCTTGTCATGTCTTGTCTTGTCTTGTCTTGTCTTGTCTTGTCTTGTCTTGTCTTGTCTTGTCTTGTCTTGTCTTGTCTTGTCTTGTCTTGTCTTGTCTTGTCTTGTCTTGTCTTGTCTTGTCTTGCATAATGTCATGTCGTGTGTTGTGTGGTTTTGTCTTGTCTTGTGTTGTTTTGTCGTGTCATGTCTTGTCTTGTCTTGTCTTGTCTTGTCCTGTCCTGTCGTGTGTTGTGTTGCTTTGTCTTGTCTTGTCATGTCTTGTCTTGTCTTGCCTTGTCTTGTCTTGTCTTGTCCTGTCATGTCTTGTCTTGTCTTGTCTTGTCTTGTCTTGTCTTGTCTTGTCTTGTCTTGTCTTGTCTTGTCTTGTCTTGTCTTGTCTTGTCTTGTCTTGTCTTGTCTTGTCTTGTCTTGTCATGTCATGTCATGTCGTGTCTTGTGTTGCTTTGTCTTGTCTTGTCATGTCGTGTGTTGTGTTGTTTTGTCTTGTCTTGTTGTGTATTGGCATGTCTTATATTGTCTTGTCTTGTCTTGTCATGTCATGTCAAGTCATGTCATGTCGTGTGTTGTGTTGTTTAGTCTTGTCATGTCTTGTCTTGTTTTGTCTTGTCATGTCTTGTCTTGTCTTGTCTTGTCTTGTCTTGTCTTGTCTTGTCTTGTCTTGTCTTGTCTTGTCTTTTCTTGTCTTGTCTTGTCTTGTCTTGTCTTGTTTTGTTTTGTCTTGTCTTGTTTTGTCTTGTCTTGTCTTGTCTTATCTTGTCTTGTTTTGTCATGTAATGCCATGTCGTGTGTTGTGTTGTTTTGTCTGGTCTTGTCATCTCCTTGTCTTGTCTTGTCATGTCGTGTGTTGTGTTGTTTTGTCTTGTCATGTCTTATATTGTCTTGTCTTGTCTTGTCTTGTGATGTCATGTCGTGTGTTGTGTTGTTTTGTCTTGTTTTGTCATGTAATGTCATGTCGTATGTTGTGTTGTTTTGTCTTGTCTTGTCTTCTCCTTGTCTTGTCTTGTCATGTCGTGTGTAGTGTTGTTTTGTCTTGTCTTGTCTTCTCCTTGTCTTGTCTTGTCTTGTCATGTCGTATGTTGTGTTGTTTTGTCTTGTCTTGCTTTGTCTTGTCATGTCTTATCTTGTCTTGTCATGTCTTGTCTTGTCTTGTCTTGTCTTGTCTTGCCTTGTCTTGTCTTGTCTTATCTTGTCTTGTCTTGTCTTGTCTTGTCTTATCTTGTCCTGTCCTGTCTTGTCTTATCTTGTCTTGTCTTGTCTTGTCTTGTCTTGTCTTGTCTTGTCTTGTCGTGTCATGTGTTGTCTTGTCTTGTCCTGTCCTGTCGTGTGTTGTGTTGTTTTGTCTTGTCTTGTCATGTCATGTCATGTCGTGTCTTGTGTTGCTTTGTCTTGTCTTGTCTTGTCATGTCGTGTGGTGTTGTTTTGTCTTGTCTTGTCGTGTATTGTCATGTCTTATATTGTCTTGTCATGTCTTGTCTTGTCTTGTCTTGTCTTGTCTTGTGTTGCCTCGTCTTGTCTTGCCTTGTCTTGCCTTGTCTTGTCTTGTCATGTCGTGTCTTGTCTTGTCTTGTCTTGTCTTGTCTTGTCTTGTCTTGTCATGTCGTGTGTTGTGTTGTTTTGTCTTGTCTTGTGTTGTTTTGTCGTGCCATGTCTTGTCTTGTCCTGTCCTGTCGTGTATTGTGTTGTTTTGTCTTGTCTTGTCTTGTCTTGTCTTGTCTTGTCTAGTTTTGTCTTGTCTTGTCTTGTCTTGTTTTATGTTGTCTTGTTTTGTCATGTAATGTCATGTCGTGTGTTGTGTTGTTTTGTCTTGTCTTGTGTTGTTTTGTCGTGTCATGTCTTGTCTTGTCTTGTCTTGTCCTGTCCTGTCGTGTGTTGTGTTGTTTTGTCTTGTCTTGTCATGTCGTGTGGTGTTGTTTTGTCTTGTCTTGTTGTGTATTGTCATGTCTTATATTGTCTTGTCTTGTCATGTCATGTCATGTCGTGTGTTGTGTTGTTTTATCTTGTCTTGTCTTGTCATGTCGTGCGGTGTTGTTTTGTCTTGTCTTGTTGTGTATTGTCATGTCTTATATTGTCTTGTCTTGTCATGTCATGTCATGTCGTGTGTTGTGTTGTTTTGTCTTGTCTTGTCTTGTCTTGTCTTGCCTTATCTTGCCTTGTCTTGTCTTGTCTTGTCTTGTCTTGTCTTGTCTTGTCTTGTCTTGTCTTGTCATGTCTTGTCTTGTGATGTCATGTCATGTCATGTCTTGTCTTGTCTTGTTTTGTCTTGTCTTGTCTTGTCTTGTTTTGTCTTGTCATGTCTTGTCTTGACTTGTGTTGTTTTGTCTTGTCTTGTTTTGTCTTGTCCTGTCTTGTCTTGTCTTGTGATGACATGTCATGTCGTGTGTTGTGTTGTTTTGTCTTGTCATGTCTTGTCTTGTCTTGTCTTGTCTTGTCTTGTCTTGTCTTTTCTTGTCTTGTCTTGTCTTGTCTTGTCTTGTCTTGTCTTGTCTTGTCTTGTCTTGTCTTGTCTTGTCTTGTCTTGTCATGTCTTGTCTTGTCTTGTCTTGTCTTGTCTTGTCTTGTCTTGTCCTGTCCTGACGTGTGTTGTGTTGTTTTGTCTTGTCTTGTTTTGTCTTGTCTTGTGTTGTTTTGTCCTGTCTTGTGTTGTTTTGTCTTGTCTTGTCTTGTGATGTCATGTCATGTCATGTCTTGTCTTGTCTTGTTTTGTCTTGTCTTGTCTTGTCTTGTTTTGTCTTGTCATGTCTTGTCTTGTCATGTCTTGTCTTGTCTTGTCTTGACTTGTGTTGTTTTGTCTTGTCTTGTTTTGTCTTGTCCTGTCTTGTCTTGTCTTGTGATGTCATGTCATGTCGTGTGTTGTGTTGTTTTGTCTTGTCATGTCTTGTCTTGTCTTGTCTTGTCTTGTCTTGTCTTGTCTTTTCTTGTCTTGTCTTGTCTTGTCTTGTCTTGTCTTGTCTTGTCTTGTCTTTTCTTGTCTTGTCTTGTGTTGTTTTGTCCTGTCTTGTGTTGTTTTGTCTTGTCTTGTCTTGTCTTGTCTTGTGTTGTTTTGTCCTGTCTTGTGTTGTTTTGTCTTGTCTTGTCTTGTCTTGTGATGTCATGTCATGTCGTGTGTTGTGTTGTTTTATCTTGTCTTGTCTTGTCTTGTCTTGTCTTGTGTTGTTTTGTCCTGTCTTGTGTTGTTTTGTCTTGTCTTGTCTTGTCTTGTGATGTCATGTCATGTCGTGTGTTGTGTTGTTTTGTCTTGTCATGTCTTGTCTTGTCTTGTCTTGTCTTGTCTTTTCTTGTCTTGTCTTGTGTTGTTTTGTCCTGTCTTGTGTTGTTTTGTCTTGTCTTGTCTTGTCTTGTCTTGTGTTGTTTTGTCCTGTCTTGTGTTGTTTTGTCTTGTCTTGTCTTGTCTTGTGATGTCCTGTCCTGACGTGTGTTGTGTTGTTTTGTCTTGTCTTGTTTTGTCTTGTCTTGTGTTGTTTTGTCCTGTCTTGTGTTGTTTTGTCTTGTCTTGTCTTGTCTTGTGATGTCATGTCATGTCGTGTGTTGTGTTGTTTTATCTTGTCTTGTCTTGTCATGTCGTGCGGTGTTGTTTTGTCTTGTCTTGTTGTGTATTGTCATGTCTTATATTGTCTTGTCTTGTCATGTCATGTCATGTCGTGTGTTGTGTTGTTTTGTCTTGTCTTGTCTTGTCTTGTCTTGCCTTATCTTGCCTTGTCTTGTCTTGTCTTGTCTTGTCTTGTCTTGTCTTGTCTTGTCTTGTCTTGTCATGTCTTGTCTTGTGATGTCATGTCATGTCATGTCTTGTCTTGTCTTGTTTTGTCTTGTCTTGTCTTGTCTTGTTTTGTCTTGTCTTGTCTTGTCTTTTCTTGTCTTGTCTTGTCTTGTCTTGTCTTGTCTTGTCTTGTCTTGTCTTGTCTTGTCTTGTGTTGTTTTGTCGTGCCATGTCTTGTCTTGTCCTGTCCTGTCGTGTGTTGTGTTGTTTTGTCTTGTCTTGTCTTGTCTTGTCTTGTCTAGTTTTGTCTTGTCTTGTCTTGTCTTGTTTTATGTTGTCTTGTTTTGTCATGTAATGTCATGTCGTGTGTTGTGTTGTTTTGTCTTGTCTTGTGTTGTTTTGTCGTGTCATGTCTTGTCTTGTCTTGTCTTGTCCTGTCCTGTCGTGTGTTGTGTTGTTTTGTCTTGTCTTGTCATGTCGTGTGGTGTTGTTTTGTCTTGTCTTGTTGTGTATTGTCATGTCTTATATTGTCTTGTCTTGTCATGTCATGTCATGTCGTGTGTTGTGTTGTTTTATCTTGTCTTGTCTTGTCATGTCGTGCGGTGTTGTTTTGTCTTGTCTTGTTGTGTATTGTCATGTCTTATATTGTCTTGTCTTGTCATGTCATGTCATGTCGTGTGTTGTGTTGTTTTGTCTTGTCTTGTCTTGTCTTGTCTTGCCTTATCTTGCCTTGTCTTGTCTTGTCTTGTCTTGTCTTGTCTTGTCTTGTCTTGTCTTGTCTTGTCTTGTCATGTCTTGTCTTGTGATGTCATGTCATGTCATGTCTTGTCTTGTCTTGTTTTGTCTTGTCTTGTCTTGTCTTGTTTTGTCTTGTCATGTCTTGTCTTGACTTGTGTTGTTTTGTCTTGTCTTGTTTTGTCTTGTCCTGTCTTGTCTTGTCTTGTGATGACATGTCATGTCGTGTGTTGTGTTGTTTTGTCTTGTCATGTCTTGTCTTGTCTTGTCTTGTCTTGTCTTGTCTTGTCTTTTCTTGTCTTGTCTTGTCTTGTCTTGTCTTGTCTTGTCTTGTCTTGTCTTGTCTTGTCTTGTCTTGTCTTGTCTTGTCATGTCTTGTCTTGTCTTGTCTTGTCTTGTCTTGTCTTGTCTTGTCCTGTCCTGACGTGTGTTGTGTTGTTTTGTCTTGTCTTGTTTTGTCTTGTCTTGTGTTGTTTTGTCCTGTCTTGTGTTGTTTTGTCTTGTCTTGTCTTGTGATGTCATGTCATGTCATGTCTTGTCTTGTCTTGTTTTGTCTTGTCTTGTCTTGTCTTGTTTTGTCTTGTCATGTCTTGTCTTGTCATGTCTTGTCTTGTCTTGTCTTGACTTGTGTTGTTTTGTCTTGTCTTGTTTTGTCTTGTCCTGTCTTGTCTTGTCTTGTGATGTCATGTCATGTCGTGTGTTGTGTTGTTTTGTCTTGTCATGTCTTGTCTTGTCTTGTCTTGTCTTGTCTTGTCTTGTCTTTTCTTGTCTTGTCTTGTCTTGTCTTGTCTTGTCTTGTCTTGTCTTGTCTTTTCTTGTCTTGTCTTGTGTTGTTTTGTCCTGTCTTGTGTTGTTTTGTCTTGTCTTGTCTTGTCTTGTCTTGTGTTGTTTTGTCCTGTCTTGTGTTGTTTTGTCTTGTCTTGTCTTGTCTTGTGATGTCATGTCATGTCGTGTGTTGTGTTGTTTTATCTTGTCTTGTCTTGTCTTGTCTTGTCTTGTGTTGTTTTGTCCTGTCTTGTGTTGTTTTGTCTTGTCTTGTCTTGTCTTGTGATGTCATGTCATGTCGTGTGTTGTGTTGTTTTGTCTTGTCATGTCTTGTCTTGTCTTGTCTTGTCTTGTCTTTTCTTGTCTTGTCTTGTGTTGTTTTGTCCTGTCTTGTGTTGTTTTGTCTTGTCTTGTCTTGTCTTGTCTTGTGTTGTTTTGTCCTGTCTTGTGTTGTTTTGTCTTGTCTTGTCTTGTCTTGTGATGTCCTGTCCTGACGTGTGTTGTGTTGTTTTGTCTTGTCTTGTTTTGTCTTGTCTTGTGTTGTTTTGTCCTGTCTTGTGTTGTTTTGTCTTGTCTTGTCTTGTCTTGTGATGTCATGTCATGTCGTGTGTTGTGTTGTTTTATCTTGTCTTGTCTTGTCATGTCGTGCGGTGTTGTTTTGTCTTGTCTTGTTGTGTATTGTCATGTCTTATATTGTCTTGTCTTGTCATGTCATGTCATGTCGTGTGTTGTGTTGTTTTGTCTTGTCTTGTCTTGTCTTGTCTTGCCTTATCTTGCCTTGTCTTGTCTTGTCTTGTCTTGTCTTGTCTTGTCTTGTCTTGTCTTGTCTTGTCATGTCTTGTCTTGTGATGTCATGTCATGTCATGTCTTGTCTTGTCTTGTTTTGTCTTGTCTTGTCTTGTCTTGTTTTGTCTTGTCTTGTCTTGTCTTTTCTTGTCTTGTCTTGTCTTGTCTTGTCTTGTCTTGTCTTGTCTTGTCTTGTCTTGTCTTGTGTTGTTTTGTCGTGCCATGTCTTGTCTTGTCCTGTCCTGTCGTGTGTTGTGTTGTTTTGTCTTGTCTTGTCTTGTCTTGTCTTGTCTAGTTTTGTCTTGTCTTGTCTTGTCTTGTTTTATGTTGTCTTGTTTTGTCATGTAATGTCATGTCGTGTGTTGTGTTGTTTTGTCTTGTCTTGTGTTGTTTTGTCTTGTCATGTCTTGTCTTGTCTTGTCTTGTCTTGTCTTGTCTTGTCTTGTCTTGTCTTGTCTTGTCTTGTCTTGTCTTGTCTTGTCTTGTCTTTTCTTGTCTTGTCTTGTCTTGTCTTGTCTTGTCTTGTCTTGTCTTGTCTTGTCTTGTCTTGTCTTGTCTTGTCATGTCTTGTCTTGTCTTGTCTTGTCTTGTCTTGTCTTGTCTTGTCCTGTCCTGACGTGTGTTGTGTTGTTTTGTCTTGTCTTGTTTTGTCTTGTCTTGTGTTGTTTTGTCCTGTCCTGACGTGTGTTGTGTTGTTTTGTCTTGTCTTGTTTTGTCTTGTCTTGTCTTGTCTTGTCTTGTCTTGTCTTGTCTTGTCTTGTCTTGTCTTGTCTTGTCTTGTCTTGTCTTGTCTTGTCTTGTCTTGTCTTGTCTTGTCTTGTCTTGTCTTGTCTTGTCTTGTCTTGTCTTGTCTTGTCTTGTCTTGTCTTGTCTTGTCTTGTCTTGTCTTGTCTTGTCATGTCTTGTATTGTCTTGTCTTATATTGTCATGTCTTGTCTTGTCTTGTCTTGTCTTGTCTTGTCTTGTCTTGTCATGTTTTGTTTTGTCTTGTTTTGTCTTGTCTTGTCTTGTCTTGTTTTGTCTTGTCATGTCTTGTCTTGTCATGTCTTGTCTTGTCTTGTCTTGACTTGTGTTGTTTTGTCTTGTCTTGTTTTGTCTTGTCCTGTCTTGTCTTGTCTTGTGATGTCATGTCATGTCATGTCTTGTCTTGTCTTGTTTTGTCTTGTCTTGTCTTGTCTTGTCTTGTTTTGTCTTGTCATGTCTTGTCTTGTCATGTCTTGTCTTGTCTTGTCTTGACTTGTGTTGTTTTGTCTTGTCTTGTTTTGTCTTGTCCTGTCTTGTCTTGTCTTGTGATGTCATGTCATGTCGTGTGTTGTGTTGTTTTGTCTTGTCATGTCTTGTCTTGTCTTGTCTTGTCTTGTCTTGTCTTGTCTTGTCTTGTCTTGTCTTGTCATGTCTTGTCTTGTCTTGTCTTGTCTTGTCTTGTCTTGTCTTGTCTTGTCTTGTCTTGTCTTGTCTTGTCTTGTCTTGTCCTGTCCTGACGTGTGTTGTGTTGTTTTGTCTTGTCTTGTTTTGTCTTGTCTTGTGTTGTTTTGTCCTGTCCTGACGTGTGTTGTGTTGTTTTGTCTTGTCTTGTTTTGTCTTGTCCTGTCTTGTCTTGTCTTGTGATGTCATGTCATGTCGTGTGTTGTGTTGTTTTGTCTTGTCATGTCTTGTCTTGTCTTGTCTTGTCTTGTCTTGTCTTGTCTTGTCTTGTCTTGTCTTGTCTTGTCTTGTCTTGTCTTGTCTTGTCTTGTCTTGTCTTGTCTTGTCTTGTCTTGTCTTGTTTTGTCTTGTCTTGTTTTATGTTGTCTTGTCTTGTCTTGTTTTGTCATGTAATATCATGTCGTGTGTTGTGTTGTTTTTTCTTGTCTTGTATTGTCTTGTCTTGTCTTGTCGTGTCTTGTCTTGTCTTGTCTTGTTTTGTCTTGTCTTGTCTTGTCTTGTCTTGCCTTATCTTGCCTTGTCTTGTCTTGTCTTGTCTTGTCTTGTCTTGTCTTGTCTTGTCTTGTCTTGCCATGTCTTGTCTTGTCTTGTTTTGTCTTGTCTTGTATTTTCTTGTTTTCTCATGTAATGTCATGTCGTGTGTTGTGTTGTTTTGTCTTGTCTTGTGTTGTTTTGTCGTGTCATGCCTTGTCTTGTCTTGTCTTGTCCTGTCCTGTCGTGTGTTGTGTTGTTTTGTCTTGTCTTGTCATGTCATGTCATGTCGTGTCTTGTGTTGCTTTGTCTTGTCTTGTCTTGTCTTGCCTTGTCATGTCGTGTGTTGTGTTGTTTTGTCTTGTCTTGTTGTGTATTGTCATGTCTTATATTGTCTTGTCTTGTCTTGTCTTGTCGTGTCATGTATTGTCTTGTCTTGTCCTGTCCTGTCGTGTGTTGTGTTGTTTTGTCTTGTCTTGTCATGTCATGTCATGTCGTGTCTTGTGTTGCTTTGTCTTGTCTTGTCTTGTCTTGTCATGTCGTGTCTTGTCTTGTCTTGTCTTGTGTTGCCTCGTCTTGTCTTGCCTTGTCTTGCCTTGTCTTGTCTTGTCATGTCGTGTCTTGTCTTGTCTTGTCTTGTCTTGTCTTGTCTTGTCTTGTCATGTCGTGTGTTGTGTTGTTTTGTCTTGTCTTGTGTTGTTTTGTCGTGCCATGTCTTGTCTTGTCCTGTCCTGTCGTGTGTTGTGTTGTTTTGTCTTGTCTTGTCTTGTCTTGTCTTGTCTAGTTTTGTCTTGTCTTGTCTTGTCTTGTTTTATGTTGTCTTGTTTTGTCATGTAATGTCATGTCGTGTGTTGTGTTGTTTTGTCTTGTCTTGTGTTGTTTTGTCGTGTCATGTCTTGTCTTGTCTTGTCTTGTCCTGTCCTGTCGTGTGTTGTGTTGTTTTGTCTTGTCTTGTCATGTCGTGTGGTGTTGTTTTGTCTTGTCTTGTTGTGTATTGTCATGTCTTATATTGTCTTGTCTTGTCATGTCATGTCATGTCGTGTGTTGTGTTGTTTTGTCTTGTCTTGTCTTGTCATGTCGTGCGGTGTTGTTTTGTCTTGTCTTGTTGTGTATTGTCATGTCTTATATTGTCTTGTCTTGTCTTGTCTTGTCATGTCATGTCATGTCGTGTGTTGTGTTGTTTTGTCTTGTCTTGTCTTGTCTTGTCTTGCCTTATCTTGCCTTGTCTTGTCTTGTCTTGTCTTGTCTTGTCTTGTCTTGTCTTGTCATGTCTTGTCTTGTTTTGTCTTGTCTTGTATTTTCTTGTTTTCTCATGTAATGTCATGTCGTGTATTGTGTTGTTTTGTCTTGTCTTGTGTTGTTTTGTCGTGTCATGCCTTGTCTTGTCTTTTCTTGTCCTGTCCTGTCGTGTGTTGTGTTGTTTTGTCTTGTCTTGTCATGTCATGTCATGTCGTGTCTTGTGTTGCTTTGTCTTGTCTTGTCTTGTCTTGTCTTGTCATGTCGTGTGTTGTGTTGTTTTGTCTTGTCTTGTTGTGTATTGTCATGTCTTATATTGTCTTGTCTTGTCTTGTCTTGTCATGTCATGTCATGTCGTGTGTTGTGTTGTTTTGTCTTGTCTTGTCTTGTCTTGTATTGTCTTGTCTAGTCTTGTCTTGTCTTGTCTTGTCATGTCGTGTGTTGTGTTGTTTTGTCTTGTCTTGTGTTGTTTTGTCGTGTCATGTCTTGTCTTGTCTTGTCCTGTCCTGTCGTGTGTTGTGTTGTTTTGTCTTGTCTTGTCTTGTCTAGTTTTGTCTTGTCTTGTCTTGTTTTATGTTGTCTTGTTTTGTCATGTAATGTCATGTCGTGTGTTGTGTTGTTTTGTCTTGTCTTGTGTTGTTTTGTCGTGTCATGTCTTGTCTTGTCTTGTCTTGTCTTGTCTTGTCTTGTCTTGTCCTGTCCTGTAGTGTGTTGTGTTGTTTTGTCTTGTCTTGTCATGTCATGTCATGTCGTGTCTTGTGTTGCTTTGTCTTGTCCTTTCTTCTCCTTGTCTTGTGTTGTTTTGTCCTGTCCTGACGTGTGTTTTGTTGTTTTGTCTTGTCATGTCTTGTCTTGTCTTGTGATGTCATGTCATGTCGTGTGTTGTGTTGTTTTGTCTTGTCTTGTGTTGTTTTGTCGTGTCATGCCTTGTCTTGTCTTGTCTTGTCCTGTCCTGTCGTGTGTTGTGTTGTTTTGTCTTGTCTTGTCATGTCATGTCATGTCGTGTCTTGTGTTGCTTTGTCTTGTCTTGTCTTGTCTTGTCTTGTCATGTCGTGTGTTGTGTTGTTTTGTCTTGTCTTGTTGTGTATTGTCATGTCTTATATTGTCTTGTCTTGTCTTGTCCTGTCCTGTCGTGTGTTGTGTTGTTTTGTCTTGTCTTGTCATGTCATGTCATGTCGTGTCTTGTGTTGCTTTGTCTTGTCTTTTCTTCTCCTTGTCTTGTGTTGTTTTGTCCTGTCCTGACGTGTGTTTTGTTGTTTTGTCTTGTCATGTCTTGTCTTGTCTTGTGATGTCATGTCATGTCGTGTGTTGTGTTGTTTTGTCTTGTCTTGCTGTGTATTGTCATGTCTTATATTGTCTTGTCTTGTTTTGTCTTCTCATGTCATGTCTTGTCTTGTGTTGTTTTGTCTTGTCTTGTTTTGTCTTCTCATGTCATGTCTTGTCTTGTCTTGTCTTGTCTTGTTTTGTCTTGTCATGTCTTGTCTTGTCTTGTCATGTCTTGTCTTGTCTTGTCTTGTCTTGTCTTGTCTTGTCTTGTCTTGTCTTGTCTTGTCTTGTCTTGTCTTGTCTTGTCTTGTCTTGTCTTGTCTTGTCTTGTCTTGTCTTGTCTTGTCTTGTCTTGTCTTGTCTTGTCTTGTCTTGTCTTGTCTTGTCTTGTCTTGTCTTGTCTTGTCTTGTCTTGTCTTGTCTTGTCTTGTCTTGTCTTGTCTTGTCTTGTCTTGTCTTGTCTTGTCTTGTCTTGTCTTGTCTTGTCTTGTCTTGTCTTGTCTTGTCTTGTCCTGTCCTGACGTGTGTTGTGTTGTTTTGTCTTGTCTTGTTTTGTCTTGTCTTGTGTTGTTTTGTCCTGTCCTGACGTGTGTTGTCTTGTCTTGTCTTGTCTTGTCTTGTCTTGTCTTGTATTGTCTTGTCTTGTCTTGTCTTGTCTTGTATTGTCTTGTCTTGTCTTGTCTTGTCTTGTCTTGTCTTGTCTTGTCTTGTCTTGTCTTGTCTTGTCTTGTCTTGTTTTGTCTTGTCTTGTTTTATGTTGTCTTGTCTTGTCTTGTTTTGTCATGTAATGTCATGTCGTGTGTTGTGTTGTTTTTTCTTGTCTTGTATTGTCTTGTCTTGTCTTGTCGTGTCTTGTCTTGTCTTGTCTTGTTTTGTCTTGTCTTGTCTTGTCTTGTCTTGCCTTATCTTGCCTTGTCTTGTCTTGTCTTGTCTTGTCTTGTCTTGTCTTGTCTTGTCTTGTCTTGTCATGTCTTGTCTTGTCTTGTTTTGTCTTGTCTTGTATTTTCTTGTTTTCTCATGTAATGTCATGTCGTGTGTTGTGTTGTTTTGTCTTGTCTTGTGTTGTTTTGTCGTGTCATGCCTTGTCTTGTCTTGTCTTGTCCTGTCCTGTCGTGTGTTGTGTTGTTTTGTCTTGTCTTGTCATGTCATGTCATGTCGTGTCTTGTGTTGCTTTGTCTTGTCTTGTCTTGTCTTGCCTTGTCATGTCGTGTGTTGTGTTGTTTTGTCTTGTCTTGTTGTGTATTGTCATGTCTTATATTGTCTTGTCTTGTCTTGTCTTGTCATGTCATGTCATGTCGTGTGTTGTGTTGTTTTGTCTTGTCTTGTCTTGTCTTGTCTTGTCTTGTCTAGTCTTGTCTTGTCTTGTCTTGTCATGTCGTGTGTTGTGTTGTTTTGTCTTGTCTTTGTCTTGTCTTGTCTTGTCATGTCTTGTCTTGTTTTGTCTTGTCTTGTATTTTCTTGTTTTCTCATGTAATGTCATGTCGTGTGTTGTGTTGTTTTGTCTTGTCTTGTGTTGTTTTGTCGTGTCATGCCTTGTCTTGTCTTGTCTTGTCCTGTCCTGTCGTGTGTTGTGTTGTTTTGTCTTGTCTTGTCATGTCATGTCATGTCGTGTCTTGTGTTGCTTTGTCTTGTCTTGTCTTGTCTTGTCTTGTCATGTCGTGTGTTGTGTTGTTTTGTCTTGCCTTGTTGTGTATTGTCATGTCTTATATTGTCTTGTCTTGTCTTGTCTTGTCATGTCATGTCATGTCGTGTGTTGTGTTGTTTTGTCTTGTCTTGTCTTGTCTTGTCTTGTCTTGTATTGTCTTGTCTAGTCTTGTCTTGTCTTGTCTTGTCATGTCGTGTGTTGTGTTGTTTTGTCTTGTCTTGTGTTGTTTTGTCGTGTCATGTCTTGTCTTGTCTTGTCCTGTCCTGTCGTGTGTTGTGTTGTTTTTTCTTGTCTTGTCTTGTCTAGTTTTGTCTTGTCTTGTCTTGTTTTATGTTGTCTTGTTTTGTCATGTAATGTCATGTCGTGTGTTGTGTTGTTTTTTCTTGTCTTGTGTTGTTTTGTCGTGTCATGTCTTGTCTTGTCTTGTCTTGTCTTGTCCTGTCCTGTAGTGTGTTGTGTTGTTTTGTCTTGTCTTGTCATGTCATGTCATGTCGTGTCTTGTGTTGCTTTGTCTTGTCTTTTCTTCTCCTTGTCTTGTGTTGTTTTGTCCTGTCCTGACGTGTGTTTTGTTGTTTTGTCTTGTCATGTCTTGTCTTGTCTTGTGATGTCATGTCATGTCGTGTGTTGTGTTGTTTTGTCTTGTCTTGTGTTGTTTTGTCGTGTCATGCCTTGTCTTGTCTTGTCTTGTCCTGTCCTGTCGTGTGTTGTGTTGTTTTGTCTTGTCTTGTCATGTCATGTCATGTCGTGTCTTGTGTTGCTTTGTCTTGTCTTTTCTTCTCCTTGTCTTGTGTTGTTTTGTCCTGTCCTGACGTGTGTTTTGTTGTTTTGTCTTGTCATGTCTTGTCTTGTCTTGTGATGTCATGTCATGTCGTGTGTTGTGTTGTTTTGTCTTGTCTTGTCATGTCGTGTGTCTTGCTGTGTATTGTCATGTCTTATATTGCCTTGTCTTGTCTTGTCATGTCATGTCATGTCGTGTGTTGTGTTGTTTTGTCTTGTCTTGTTTTGTCTTCTCATGTCATGTCTTGTCTTGTCTTGTCTTGTCTTGTTTTGTCTTGTCATGTCTTGTCTTGTCATGTCTTGTCTTGTCTTGTCTTGTCTTGTCTTGTCTTGTGTTGTCTTGTCTTGTCTTGTCATGTTTTGTCTTGTCCTGTCCTGTCTTGTCTTGTCTTGTCTTGTCATGTCTTGTCTTGTCTTGTCATGTCGTGTGTTGTGTTGTTTTGTCTTGTCTTGTTGTGTATTGTCATGTCTTATATTGTCTTGTCTTGTCTTGTCTTGTCTTGTCATGTCATGTCATGTCGTGTGTTGTGTTGTTTTGTCTTGTCTTGTCTTGTCTTGTCTTGTCTTGTCTTGTCTTGTCTAGTCTTGTCTTGTCTTGTCTTGTCATGTCATGTCGTGTCTTGTGTTGCTTTGTCTTGTCTTGTCTTGTCTTGTCTTGTCATGTCGTGTGTTGTGTTGTTTTGTCTTGTCTTGTTTTGTCTTGTCATGTCTTGTCTTGTCTTGTCTTGTCTTGTCTTGTCTTGTCTTGTCTTGTCTTGTCTTGTCTTGTCTTGTCTTGTCTTGTCTTGTCTTGTCTTGTCTTGTCTTGTCTTGTCTTGTCTTGTCTTGTCTTGTCTTGTCTTGTCTTGTCTTGTCTTGTCTTGTCTTGTCTTGTCTTGTCTTGTCATGTCGTGTGTTGTGTTGTTTTGTTTTGTCTTGTCTTGTTGTGTATTGTCATGTCTTATATTGTCTTGTCTTGTCTTGTCTTGTCATGTCATGTCGTGTGTTGTGTTGTTTTGTCTTGTCTTGTTTTGTCTTGTCCTGTCCTGTTGTGTGTTGTGTTGTTTTGTCTTGTCTTGTCTTGTCCTGTCCTGACGTTTGTTGTCTTGTTTTGTCTTGTCTTGTCATGTCTTGTCTTGTCTTGTCTTGTCTTGTCTTGTCTTGTCTTGTCTTGTCTTGTCTTGTCCTGTCCTGTCTTGTCTTGTCTTGTCTTGTCATGTTTTGTCTTGTCCTGTCCTGTCTTGTCTTGTCTTGTCATGCCTTGCCTTGTCTTGTCCTGTCCTGTCTTGTCTTGTCTTGTCATGTCTTGTCTTGTCTTGTCTTGTCTTGTCTTGTCTTGTCTTGTCTTGTCTTGTCTTGTCTTGTCTTGTCTTGTCTTGTCTTGTCTTGTCTTGTCTTGTCTTGTCTTGTCTTGTTTTGTCTTGTCTTGTCTTGTCTTGTCTTGTCTTGTCTTGTCTTGTCTTGTCTTATCTTGTCATGTCTTGTCTTGTCTTGTCTTGTCTTGTTTTGTCTGGTCATGTCTTGTTTTGTCTTGTCTTGTATTGTCTTGTCTTGTCTTGTCTTGTCCTGTCTTGTCTTGTCTTGTCTTGTCTTGTCTTGTCCTGTCCTGTCTTGTCTTGTCTTGTCTTGTCTTGTCTTGCCCTATCCTGACGTGTGTTGTGTTGTTTTGTCTTGTCTTGTTTTGTCTTGTCTTGTTTTGTCTTGTCTTGTATTGTCTTGTTTTCTCATGTAATGTCATGTCGTGTGTTGTGTTGTTTTGTCATGCCTTGTCTTGTCTTGTCTTGTCCTGTCCTGTCGTGTGTTGTGTTGTTTTGTCTTGTCTTGTCATGTCGTGTCATGTCATGTCGTGTCTTGTGTTGCTTTGTCTTGTCTTGTCTTGTCATGTCGTGTGTTGTGTTGTTTTGTCTTGTCTTGTTGTGTATTGTCATGCCTTATATTGTCTTGTCTTGTCTTGTGATGTCATGTCATGTCGTGTGTTGTGTTGTTTTGTCTTGTCTTGCTGTGTATTGTCATGTCTTATATTGTCTTGTCTTGTCTTGTCATGTCATGTCATGTCGTGTGTTGTGTTGTTTTGTCTTGTCTTGTTTTGTCTTCTCATGTCATGTCTTGTCTTGTCTTGTCCTGTCTTGTCTTGTCTTGTCTTGTCTTGTCTTGTCTTGTCTTGTCTTGTCTTGTCTTGTCTTGTCATGTCTTGTCTTGTCTTGTCTTGTCTTGTCTTGTCTTGTCTTGTCTTGTCTTGTCCTGTCCTGTCTTGTCTTGTCTTGTCATGTTTTGTCTTGTCCTGTCCTGTCTTGTCTTGTCATGTCTTGTCTTGTCTTGTCCTGTCCTGTCTTGTCTTGTCATGTCTTTTCTTGTCTTGTCTTGTCTTGTCTTGTCTTGTCTTGCATAATGTCATGTCGTGTGTTGTGTGGTTTTGTCTTGTCTTGTCATGTCATGTCATGTCGTGTCTTGGGTTGCTTTGTCTTGTCTTGTCTCGTCTTGTCATGTCGTGTGGTGTTGTTTTGTCTTGTCTTGTCGTGTATTGTCATGTCTTATATTGTCTTGTCCTGTCCTGTCCTGTCTTGTCTTGTCATGTCTTGTCTTGTCCTGTCCTGTCTTGTCTTGTCTTGTCTTGTCTTGTCTTGTCTTGTCTTGTCTTGTCTTGTCTTGTCTTGTCTTGTCTTGTCTTGTCTTGTCTTGTCTTGTCTTGTCTTGTCTTGTCTTGTCTTGTCTTGTCTTGTCTTGTCTTGTCTTGTCTTGTCTTGTCTTGTCTTGTCTTGTCTTGTCTTGTCTTGTCTTGTCTTGTCATGTCTTGTCTTGTCGTGTCTTGTCTTGTCCTGTCCTGTCTTGTGTTGTCTTGTCATGTCTTGTCTTGTCGTGTCTTGTCTTGTCCTGTCCTGTCTTGTGTTGTCTTGTCATGTTTTGTCTTGTCCTGTCCTGTCTTGTCTTGTCTTGTCATGTCGTGTCTTGTCTTGTCTTGTCTTGTCTTGTCTTGTCTTGTCTTGTCTTGTCATGTCGTGTGTTGTGTTGTTTTGTCTTGTCTTGTGTTGTTTTGTCGTGCCATGTCTTGTCTTGTCTTGTCTTGTCTTGTCTTGTCTTGTCTTGTCTTGTCTTGTCTTGTCTTGTCTTGTCATGTCTTGTCTTGTCGTGTCTTGTCTTGTCCTGTCCTGTCTTGTCTTGTCTTGTCATGTCTTGTCTTGCCGTGTCTTGTCTTGTCTTGTCTTGTCTTGTCTTGTCTTGTCATGTCTTGTCTTGTCGTGTCTTGTCATGTCTTGTCTTGTCGTGTCTTGTCTTGTCCTGTCCTGTCTTGTCTTGAATTGTCATGTCTTGTCTTGTCTTTTCTTGTCTTGTCTTGTCTTGTCTTGTCTTGTCTTGTCTTGTCTTGTCTTGTCTTGTCTTGTCTTGTCTTGTCTTGTCTTGTCATGTCTTGTCTTGTCGTGTCTTGTCTTGTCCTGTCCTGTCTTGTCTTGTCTTGTCATGTCTTGTCTTGCCGTGTCTTGTCTTGTCTTGTCTTGTCTTGTCTTGTCTTGTCATGTCTTGTCTTGTCGTGTCTTGTCATGTCTTGTCTTGTCTTGTCATGTCTTGTCCTGTCCTGTCTTGTCTTGTCTTGTCATGTCTTGTCTTGTCTTTTCTTGTCTTGTCTTGTCTTGTCTTGTCTTGTCTTGTCTTGTCTTGTCTTGTCTTGTCTTGTCTTGTCATGTCTTGTCTTGTCGTGTCTTGTCTTGTCCTGTCCTGCCTTGTGTTGTCTTGTCATGTTTTGTCTTGTCCTGTCCTGTCTTGTCTTGTCTTGTCATGTCTTGTCTTGTCTTGTCTTGTCTTGTCTTGTCTTGTCCTGTCTTGTTTTGTCTTGTCATGTCTTGTCTTGTCTTGTCTTGTCTTGTCTTGTCTTGTCTTGTCTTGTCATGTCTTGTCTTGTCTTGTTTTGTTTTGTCTTGTCTTGTTTTGTCTTGTCTTGTGTTGTTTTGTCCTGTCCTGACGTGTGTTGTGTTGTTTTGTCTTGTCTTGTTTTGTCTTGTCCTGTCTTGTCTTGTCTTGTGATGTCATGTCATGTCGTGTGTTGTGTTGTTTTGTCTTGTCATGTCTTGTCTTGTCTTGTCTTGTCTTGTCTTGTCTTGTCTTGTCTTGTTTTGTCTTGTCTTGTTTTATGTTGTCTTGTTTTGTCATGTAATGTCATGTCGTGTGTTGTGTTGTTTTTTCTTGTCTTGTATTGCCTTGTCTTGTCTTGCCGTGTCTTGTCTTGTCTTGTCTTGTCTTGTCTTGTCTTGTCTTGTCATGTCTTGTCTTGTCGTGTCTTGTCATGTCTTGTCTTGTCGTGTCTTGTCTTGTCCTGTCCTGTCTTGTCTTGTCTTGTCATGTCTTGTCTTGTCGTGTCTTGTCTTGTCTTGTCATGTCTTGTCCTGTCCTGTCTTGTCTTGTCTTGTCATGTCTTGTCTTGTCTTTTCTTGTCTTGTCTTGTCTTGTCTTGTCTTGTCTTGTCTTGTCTTATCTTGTCTTGTCTTGTCTTGTCTTGTCATGTCTTGTCTTGTCGTATCTTGTCTTGTCCTGTCCTGCCTTGTGTTGTCTTGTCATGTTTTGTCTTGTCCTGTCCTGTCTTGTCTTGTCTTGTCATGTCTTGTCTTGTCTTGTCTTGTCTTGTCTTGTCTTGTCTTGTCTTGTCTTGTTTTGTCTTGTCATGTCTTGTCTTGTCTTGTCTTGTCTTGTCATGTCTTGTCTTGTCTTGTCTTGTCTTGTCTTGTCTTGTCTTGTCTTGTCATGTCTTGTCTTGTCTTGTTTTGTTTTGTCTTGTCTTGTTTTGTCTTGTCTTGTGTTGTTTTGTCCTGTCCTGACGTGTGTTGTGTTGTTTTGTCTTGTCTTGTTTTGTCTTGTCCTGTCTTGTCTTGTCTTGTGATGTCATGTCATGTCGTGTGTTGTGTTGTTTTGTCTTGTCATGTCTTGTCTTGTCTTGTCTTGTCTTGTCTTGTCTTGTCTTGTCTTGTCTTGTCTTGTCTTGTTTTGTCTTGTCTTGTTTTATGTTGTCTTGTCTTGTCTTGTTTTGTCATGTAATGTCATGTCGTGTGTTGTGTTGTTTTTTCTTGTCTTGTATTGCCTTGTCTTGTCTTGTCGTGTCTTGTCTTGTCTTGTCTTGTCTTGTCTTGTCTTGTCTTGTCTTGTCTTGTCTTGTCTTGTCTTGTCTTGTCTTGTCATGTCTTGTCTTGTCTTGTCTTGTCTTGTCTTGTCTTGTCTTGTCTTGTCTTGTCTTGTCTTGTCTTGTCTTGTCTTGTCTTGCATAATGTCATGTCGTGTGTTGTCTTGTCTTGTCTTGTCTTGTCTTGTCTTGTCATGTCTTGTCTTGTCTTGTCTTGTCTTGTCTTGTCTTGTCTTGTGTTGTTTTGTCGTGTCATGTCTTGTCTTGTCTTGTCTTGTCTTGTCCTGTCCTGTCGTGTGTTGTGTTGCTTTGTCTTGTCTTGTCATGTCTTGTCTTGTCTTGCCTTGTCTTGTCTTGTCTTGTGTTGTTTTGTCGTGTCATGTCTTGTCTTGTCTTGTCTTGTCTTGTCCTGTCCTGTCGTGTGTTGTGTTGCTTTGTCTTGTCTTGTCATGTCTTGTCTTGTCTTGCCTTGTCTTGTCTTGTCTTGTCTTGTGTTGTTTTGTCGTGTCATGTCTTGTCTTGTCTTGTCTTGTCTTGTCCTGTCCTGTCGTGTGTTGTCTTGTCTTGTCTTGTCTTGTCTTGTCTTGTCATGTCTTGTCTTGTCTTGTCTTGTCTTGTCTTGTCTTGTCTTGTGTTGTTTTGTCGTGTCATGTCTTGTCTTGTCTTGTCTTGTCTTGTCCTGTCCTGTCGTGTGTTGTGTTGCTTTGTCTTGTCTTGTCATGTCTTGTCTTGTCTTGCCTTGTCTTGTCTTGTCTTGTCTTGTGTTGTTTTGTCGTGTCATGTCTTGTCTTGTCTTGTCTTGTCTTGTCCTGTCCTGTCGTGTGTTGTGTTGCTTTGTCTTGTCTTGTCATGTCTTGTCTTGTCTTGCCTTGTCTTGTCTTGTCTTGTCCTGTCATGTCTTGTCTTGTCTTGTCTTGTCTTGTCTTGTCTTGTCTTGTCATGTCTTGTCTTGTCTTGTCTTGTCTTGTCTTGTCTTGTCTTGTGTTGTTTTGTCATGTAATGTCATGTCGTGTCTTGTCTTGTCTTGTCTTGTCTTGTCTTGTCTTGTCATGTCTTGTCTTGTCTTGTCTTGTCTTGTCTTGTCTTGTCTTGTGTTGTTTTGTCGTGTCATGTCTTGTCTTGTCTTGTCTTGTCTTGTCCTGTCCTGTCGTGTGTTGTGTTGCTTTGTCTTGTCTTGTCATGTCTTGTCTTGTCTTGCCTTGTCTTGTCTTGTCTTGTCCTGTCATGTCTTGTCTTGTCTTGTCTTGTCTTGTCTTGTCTTGTCTTGTCTTGTCTTGTCTTGTCTTGTCTTGTCATGTCATGTCATGTCGTGTCTTGTGTTGCTTTGTCTTGTCTTGTCATGTCGTGTGGTGTGTTGTGTTGTTTTGTCTTGTCTTGTTGTGTATTGGCATGTCTTATATTGTCTTGTCTTGTCTTGTCATGTCATGTCAAGTCATGTCATGTCGTGTGTTGTGTTGTTTAGTCTTGTCATGTCTTGTCTTGTCTTGTCTTGTTTTGTCTTGTCATGTCTTGTCTTGTCTTGTCTTGTCTTGTCTTGTCTTGTCTTGTCTTGTCTTGTCTTGTCTTTTCTTGTCTTGTCTTGTCTTGTCTTGTCTTGTTTTGTTTTGTCTTGTCTTGTTTTGTCTTGTCTTGTCTTGTCTTATCTTGTCTTGTTTTGTCATGTAATGCCATGTCGTGTGTTGTGTTGTTTTGTCTTGTCTTGTCATCTCCTTGTCTTGTCTTGTCATGTCGTGTGTTGTGTTGTTTTGTCTTGTCATGTCTTATATTGTCTTGTCTTGTCTTGTCTTGTGATGTCATGTCGTGTGTTGTGTTGTTTTGTCTTGTTTTGTCATGTAATGTCATGTCGTGTAATGTCATGTCGTATGTTGTGTTGTTTTGTCTTGTCTTGTCTTCTCCTTGTCTTGTCTTGTTATGTCGTGTGTAGTGTTGTTTTGTCTTGTCTTGTCTTCTCCTTGTCTTGTCTTGTCTTGTCATGTCGTATGTTGTGTTGTTTTGTCTTGTCTTGCTTTGTCTTGTCATGTCTTATCTTGTCTTGTCTTGTCTTGTCTTGTCTTGTCTTGTCTTGTCTTGCCTTGTCTTGTCTTGTCTTATCTTGTCTTGTCTTGTCTTGTCTTGTCTTATCTTGTCCTGTCCTGTCTTGTCTTATCTTGTCTTGTCTTGTCTTGTCTTGTCTTGTCTTGTCGTGTCATGTGTTGTCTTGTCTTGTCCTGTCCTGTCGTGTGTTGTGTTGTTTTGTCTTGTCTTGTCATGTCATGTCATGTCGTGTCTTGTGTTGCTTTGTCTTGTCTTGTCTTGTCTTGTCATGTCGTGTGGTGTTGTTTTGTCTTGTCTTGTCGTGTATTGTCATGTCTTATATTGTCTTGTCTTGTCATGTCATGTCATGTCGTGTGTTGTGTTATTTTGTCTTGTCTTGTCTTGTCATGTCGTGCGGTGTCATGTCATGTCGTGTGTTGTGTTGTTTTGTCTTGTCTTGTCATGTCGTGTGTTGTGTTGTTTTGTCTTGTCTTGTCTTGTCTTGTCATGTCTTGTCTTGTCTTGTCTTGTCTTGTCCTGTCCTGTCTTGTGTTGTCTTGTCATGTTTTGTCTTGTCCTGTCCTGTCTTGTCTTGTCTTGTCTTGTCATGTCTTGTCTTGTCTTGTCTAGTCTTGTCTTGTCTTGTCTTGTCATGTCATGTCGTGTCTTGTGTTGCTTTGTCTTGTCTTGTCTTGTCTTGTCTTGTCATGTCGTGTGTTGTGTTGTTTTGTCTTGTCTTGTCATGTCGTGTGTTGTGTTGTTTTGTCTTGTCTTGTCCTGTCTTGTCTTGTCTTGTCTTGTCTTGTCTTGTCTTGTCTTGTCTTGTCTTGTCTTGTCTTGTCTTGTCTTGTCTTGTCTTGTCTTGTCTTGTCTTGTCTTGTCATGTCTTGTCTTGTCTTGTCTTGTCTTGTCCTGTCCTGTCTTGTGTTGTCTTGTCATGTTTTGTCTTGTCCTGTCCTGTCTTGTCTTGTCTTGTCTTGTCATGTCTTGTCTTGTCTTGTCATGTCGTGTGTTGTGTTGTTTTGTCTTGTCTTGTTGTGTATTGTCATGTCTTATATTGTCTTGTCTTGTCTTGTCTTGTCTTGTCATGTCATGTCATGTCGTGTGTTGTGTTGTTTTGTCTTGTCTTGTCTTGTCTTGTCTTGTCTTGTCTAGTCTTGTCTTGTCTTGTCTTGTCATGTCATGTCGTGTCTTGTGTTGCTTTGTCTTGTCTTGTCTTGTCTTGTCTTGTCATGTCGTGTGTTGTGTTGTTTTGTCTTGTCTTGTTTTGTCTTGTCATGTCTTGTCTTGTCTTGTCTTGTCTTGTCTTGTCTTGTCTTGTCTTGTCTTGTCTTGTCTTGTCTTGTCTTGTCTTGTCTTGTCTTGTCTTGTCTTGTCTTGTCTTGTCTTGTCTTGTCTTGTCTTGTCTTGTCTTGTCTTGTCTTGTCTTGTCATGTCGTGTGTTGTGTTGTTTTGTTTTGTCTTGTCTTGTTGTGTATTGTCATGTCTTATATTGTCTTGTCTTGTCTTGTCTTGTCATGTCATGTCGTGTGTTGTGTTGTTTTGTCTTGTCTTGTTTTGTCTTGTCCTGTCCTGTTGTGTGTTGTGTTGTTTTGTCTTGTCTTGTCTTGTCCTGTCCTGACGTTTGTTGTCTTGTTTTGTCTTGTCTTGTCATGTCTTGTCTTGTCTTGTCTTGTCTTGTCTTGTCTTGTCTTGTCTTGTCTTGTCTTGTCTTGTCCTGTCCTGTCTTGTCTTGTCTTGTCTTGTCATGTTTTGTCTTGTCCTGTCCTGTCTTGTCTTGTCTTGTCATGCCTTGCCTTGTCTTGTCCTGTCCTGTCTTGTCTTGTCTTGTCATGTCTTGTCTTGTCTTGTCTTGTCTTGTCTTGTCTTGTCTTGTCTTGTCTTGTCTTGTCTTGTCTTGTCTTGTCTTGTCTTGTCTTGTCTTGTCTTGTCTTGTCTTGTTTTGTCTTGTCTTGTCTTGTCTTGTCTTGTCTTGTCTTGTCTTGTCTTATCTTGTCATGTCTTGTCTTGTCTTGTCTTGTCTTGTTTTGTCTGGTCATGTCTTGTTTTGTCTTGTCTTGTATTGTCTTGTCTTGTCTTGTCTTGTCCTGTCTTGTCTTGTCTTGTCTTGTCTTGTCTTGTCCTGTCCTGTCTTGTCTTGTCTTGTCTTGTCTTGTCTTGCCCTATCCTGACGTGTGTTGTGTTGTTTTGTCTTGTCTTGTTTTGTCTTGTCTTGTTTTGTCTTGTCTTGTATTGTCTTGTTTTCTCATGTAATGTCATGTCGTGTGTTGTGTTGTTTTGTCATGCCTTGTCTTGTCTTGTCTTGTCCTGTCCTGTCGTGTGTTGTGTTGTTTTGTCTTGTCTTGTCATGTCGTGTCATGTCATGTCGTGTCTTGTGTTGCTTTGTCTTGTCTTGTCTTGTCATGTCGTGTGTTGTGTTGTTTTGTCTTGTCTTGTCTTGTCATGTCTTGTCTTGTCTTGTCTTGTCTTGTCTTGTCTTGTCTTGTCTTGTCTTGTCTTGTCTTGTCTTGTCTTGTCTTGTCTTGTCTTGTCTTGTCTTGTCTTGTCTTGTCTTGTCTTGTCTTGTCTTGTCTTGTCTTGTCTTGTCTTGTCTTGTCTTGTCTTGTCTTGTCTTGTCTTGTCTTGTCTTGTCTTGTCTTGTCTTGTCTTGTCTTGTCTTGTCTTGTCTTGTCTTGTCTTGTCTTGTCTTGTCTTGTCTTGTCTTGTCTTGTCTTGTCTTGTCATGTCGTGTGTTGTGTTGTTTTGTTTTGTCTTGTCTTGTTGTGTATTGTCATGTCTTATATTGTCTTGTCTTGTCTTGTCTTGTCATGTCATGTCGTGTGTTGTGTTGTTTTGTCTTGTCTTGTTTTGTCTTGTCCTGTCCTGTTGTGTGTTGTGTTGTTTTGTCTTGTCTTGTCTTGTCCTGTCCTGACGTTTGTTGTCTTGTTTTGTCTTGTCTTGTCATGTCTTGTCTTGTCTTGTCTTGTCTTGTCTTGTCTTGTCTTGTCTTGTCTTGTCTTGTCCTGTCCTGTCTTGTCTTGTCTTGTCTTGTCATGTTTTGTCTTGTCCTGTCCTGTCTTGTCTTGTCTTGTCATGCCTTGCCTTGTCTTGTCCTGTCCTGTCTTGTCTTGTCTTGTCATGTCTTGTCTTGTCTTGTCTTGTCTTGTCTTGTCTTGTCTTGTCTTGTCTTGTCTTGTCTTGTCTTGTCTTGTCTTGTCTTGTCTTGTCTTGTCTTGTCTTGTCTTGTCTTGTTTTGTCTTGTCTTGTCTTGTCTTGTCTTGTCTTGTCTTGTCTTGTCTTGTCTTGTCTTATCTTGTCATGTCTTGTCTTGTCTTGTCTTGTCTTGTTTTGTCTGGTCATGTCTTGTTTTGTCTTGTCTTGTATTGTCTTGTCTTGTCTTGTCTTGTCCTGTCTTGTCTTGTCTTGTCTTGTCTTGTCTTGTCCTGTCCTGTCTTGTCTTGTCTTGTCTTGTCTTGTCTTGCCCTATCCTGACGTGTGTTGTGTTGTTTTGTCTTGTCTTGTTTTGTCTTGTCTTGTTTTGTCTTGTCTTGTATTGTCTTGTTTTCTCATGTAATGTCATGTCGTGTGTTGTGTTGTTTTGTCATGCCTTGTCTTGTCTTGTCTTGTCCTGTCCTGTCGTGTGTTGTGTTGTTTTGTCTTGTCTTGTCATGTCGTGTCATGTCATGTCGTGTCTTGTGTTGCTTTGTCTTGTCTTGTCTTGTCATGTCGTGTGTTGTGTTGTTTTGTCTTGTCTTGTTGTGTATTGTCATGCCTTATATTGTCTTGTCTTGTCTTGTGATGTCATGTCATGTCGTGTGTTGTGTTGTTTTGTCTTGTCTTGCTGTGTATTGTCATGTCTTATATTGTCTTGTCTTGTCTTGTCATGTCATGTCATGTCGTGTGTTGTGTTGTTTTGTCTTGTCTTGTTTTGTCTTCTCATGTCATGTCTTGTCTTGTCTTGTCCTGTCTTGTCTTGTCTTGTCTTGTCTTGTCTTGTCTTGTCTTGTCTTGTCTTGTCTTGTCTTGTCATGTCTTGTCTTGTCTTGTCTTGTCTTGTCTTGTCTTGTCTTGTCTTGTCTTGTCCTGTCCTGTCTTGTCTTGTCTTGTCATGTTTTGTCTTGTCCTGTCCTGTCTTGTCTTGTCATGTCTTGTCTTGTCTTGTCCTGTCCTGTCTTGTCTTGTCATGTCTTTTCTTGTCTTGTCTTGTCTTGTCTTGTCTTGCATAATGTCATGTCGTGTGTTGTGTGGTTTTGTCTTGTCTTGTCATGTCATGTCATGTCGTGTCTTGGGATGCTTTGTCTTGTCTTGTCTCGTCTTGTCATGTCGTGTGGTGTTGTTTTGTCTTGTCTTGTCGTGTATTGTCATGTCTTATATTGTCTTGTCCTGTCCTGTCCTGTCTTGTCTTGTCATGTCTTGTCTTGTCCTGTCCTGTCTTGTCTTGTCTTGTCTTGTCTTGTCTTGTCTTGTCTTGTCTTGTCTTGTCTTGTCTTGTCTTGTCTTGTCTTGTCTTGTCTTGTCTTGTCTTGTCATGTCTTGTCTTGTCTTGTCTTGTCTTGTCTTGTCTTGTCTTGTCTTGTCTTGTCTTGTCTTGTCTTGTCTTGTCTTGTCTTGTCTTGTCTTGTCTTGTCTTGTCTTGTCTTGTCTTGTCTTGTCTTGTCTTGTCTTGTCTTGTCTTGTCTTGTCTTGTCTTGTCTTGTCTTGTCTTGTCTTGTCTTGTCTTGCATAATGTCATGTCGTGTGTTGTGTGGTTTTGTCTTGTCTTGTCATGTCATGTCATGTCGTGTCTTGGGTTGCTTTGTCTTGTCTTGTCTTGTCTTGTCATGTCGTGTGGTGTTGTTTTGTCTTGTCTTGTCGTGTATTGTCATGTCTTATATTGTCTTGTCATGTCTTGTCTTGTCTTGTCTTGTCTTGTCTTGTGTTGCCTCGTCTTGTCTTGCCTTGTCTTGTCTTGTCATGTCGTGTCTTGTCTTGTCTTGTCTTGTCTTGTCTTGTCTTGTCATGTCGTGTGTTGTGTTGTTTTGTCTTGTCTTGTGTTGTTTTGTTGTGCCATGTCTTGTCTTGTCTTGTCTTGTCTTGTCTTGTCTTGTCTTGTCTTGTCTTGTCTTGTCTTGTCTTGTCTTGTCTTGTCTTGTCTTGTCTTGTCTTGTCTTGTCTTGTCTTGTCTTGTCTTGTCTTGTCTTGTCTTGTCTTGTCATGTCTTGTCTTGTCGTGTCTTGTCTTGTCCTGTCCTGTCTTGTGTTGTCTTGTCATGTCTTGTCTTGTCGTGTCTTGTCTTGTCCTGTCCTGTCTTGTGTTGTCTTGTCATGTTTTGTCTTGTCCTGTCCTGTCTTGTCTTGTCTTGTCATGTCGTGTCTTGTCTTGTCTTGTCTTGTCTTGTCTTGTCTTGTCTTGTCATGTCGTGTGTTGTGTTGTTTTGTCTTGTCTTGTGTTGTTTTGTCGTGCCATGTCTTGTCTTGTCTTGTCTTGTCTTGTCTTGTCTTGTCTTGTCTTGTCTTGTCTTGTCTTGTCTTGTCATGTCTTGTCTTGTCGTGTCTTGTCTTGTCCTGTCCTGTCTTGTCTTGTCTTGTCTTGTCATGTCTTGTCTTGCCGTGTCTTGTCTTGTCTTGTCTTGTCTTGTCTTGTCTTGTCATGTCTTGTCTTGTCGTGTCTTGTCGTGTCTTGTCTTGTCGTGTCTTGTCTTGTCCTGTCCTGTCTTGTCTTGAATTGTCATGTCTTGTCTTGTCTTTTCTTGTCTTGTCTTGTCTTGTCTTGTCTTGTCTTGTCTTGTCTTGTCTTGTCTTGTCTTGTCTTGTCATGTCTTGTCTTGTCGTGTCTTGTCTTGTCCTGTCCTGTCTTGTCTTGTCTTGTCATGTCTTGTCTTGCCGTGTCTTGTCTTGTCTTGTCTTGTCTTGTCTTGTCTTGTCATGTCTTGTCTTGTCGTGTCTTGTCATGTCTTGTCTTGTCTTGTCATGTCTTGTCCTGTCCTGTCTTGTCTTGTCTTGTCATGTCTTGTCTTGTCTTTTCTTGTCTTGTCTTGTCTTGTCTTGTCTTGTCTTGTCTTGTCTTGTCTTGTCTTGTCTTGTCTTGTCTTGTCATGTCTTGTCTTGTCGTGTCTTGTCTTGTCCTGTCCTGCCTTGTGTTGTCTTGTCATGTTTTGTCTTGTCCTGTCCTGTCTTGTCTTGTCTTGTCATGTCTTGTCTTGTCTTGTCTTGTCTTGTCTTGTCTTGTCCTGTCTTGTTTTGTCTTGTCATGTCTTGTCTTGTCTTGTCTTGTCTTGTCTTGTCTTGTCTTGTCTTGTCATGTCTTGTCTTGTCTTGTTTTGTTTTGTCTTGTCTTGTTTTGTCTTGTCTTGTGTTGTTTTGTCCTGTCCTGACGTGTGTTGTGTTGTTTTGTCTTGTCTTGTTTTGTCTTGTCCTGTCTTGTCTTGTCTTGTGATGTCATGTCATGTCGTGTGTTGTGTTGTTTTGTCTTGTCATGTCTTGTCTTGTCTTGTCTTGTCTTGTCTTGTCTTGTCTTGTCTTGTTTTGTCTTGTTTTGTCTTGTCTTGTTTTATGTTGTCTTGTCTTGTCTTGTTTTGTCATGTAATGTCATGTCGTGTGTTGTGTTGTTTTTTCTTGTCTTGTATTGCCTTGTCTTGTCTTGCCGTGTCTTGTCTTGTCTTGTCTTGTCTTATCTTGTCTTGTCTTGTCATGTCTTGTCTTGTCGTGTCTTGTCATGTCTTGTCTTGTCGTGTCTTGTCTTGTCCTGTCCTGTCTTGTCTTGTCTTGTCATGTCTTGTCTTGTCGTGTCTTGTCTTGTCTTGTCATGTCTTGTCCTGTCCTGTCTTGTCTTGTCTTGTCATGTCTTGTCTTGTCTTTTCTTGTCTTGTCTTGTCTTGTCTTGTCTTGTCTTGTCTTGTCTTATCTTGTCTTGTCTTGTCTTGTCTTGTCATGTCTTGTCTTGTCGTATCTTGTCTTGTCTTGTCTTGTCTTGTCTTGTCTTGTCTTGTCTTGTCATGTCTTGTCTTGTCTTGTTTTGTTTTGTCTTGTCTTGTTTTGTCTTGTCTTGTGTTGTTTTGTCCTGTCCTGACGTGTGTTGTGTTGTTTTGTCTTGTCTTGTTTTGTCTTGTCCTGTCTTGTCTTGTCTTGTGATGTCATGTCATGTCGTGTGTTGTGTTGTTTTGTCTTGTCATGTCTTGTCTTGTCTTGTCTTGTCTTGTCTTGTCTTGTCTTGTCTTGTCTTGTCTTGTCTTGTCTTGTTTTGTCTTGTCTTGTTTTATGTTGTCTTGTCTTGTCTTGTTTTGTCATGTAATGTCATGTCGTGTGTTGTGTTGTTTTTTCTTGTCTTGTATTGCCTTGTCTTGTCTTGTCGTGTCTTGTCTTGTCTTGTCTTGTCTTGTCTTGTCTTGTCTTGTCTTGTCTTGTCTTGTCTTGTCTTGTCTTGTCTTGTCTTGTCTTGTCTTGTCTTGTCTTGTCTTGTCATGTCTTGTCTTGTCTTGTCTTGTCTTGTCTTGTCTTGTCTTGTCTTGTCTTGTCTTGTCTTGTCTTGTCTTGTCTTGTCTTGTCTTGTCTTGTCTTGTCTTGTCTTGCATAATGTCATGTCGTGTGTTGTGTGGTTTTGTCTTGTCTTGTGTTGTTTTGTCGTGTCATGTCTTGTCTTGTCTTGTCTTGTCTTGTCCTGTCCTGTCGTGTGTTGTGTTGCTTTGTCTTGTCTTGTCATGTCTTGTCTTGTCTTGCCTTGTCTTGTCTTGTCTTGTCCTGTCATGTCTTGTCTTGTCTTGTCTTGTCTTGTCTTGTCTTGTCTTGTCTTGTCTTGTCTTGTCTTGTCTTGTCATGTCATGTCATGTCGTGTCTTGTGTTGCTTTGTCTTGTCTTGTCATGTCGTGTGGTTTTGTCTTGTCTTGTTGTGTATTGGCATGTCTTATATTGTCTTGTCTTGTCTTGTCATGTCATGTCAAGTCATGTCATGTCGTGTGTTGTGTTGTTTAGTCTTGTCATGTCTTGTCTTGTCTTGTCTTGTTTTGTCTTGTCATGTCTTGTCTTGTCTTGTCTTGTCTTGTCTTGTCTTGTCTTGTCTTGTCTTGTCTTTTCTTGTCTTGTCTTGTCTTGTCTTGTCTTGTTTTGTTTTGTCTTGTCTTGTTTTGTCTTGTCTTGTCTTGTCTTATCTTGTCTTGTTTTGTCATGTAATGCCATGTCGTGTGTTGTGTTGTTTTGTCTTGTCTTGTCATCTCCTTGTCTTGTCTTGTCATGTCGTGTGTTGTGTTGTTTTGTCTTGTCATGTCTTATATTGTCTTGTCTTGTCTTGTCTTGTGATGTCATGTCGTGTGTTGTGTTGTTTTGTCTTGTTTTGTCATGTAATGTCATGTCGTGTAATGTCATGTCGTATGTTGTGTTGTTTTGTCTTGTCTTGTCTTCTCCTTGTCTTGTCTTGTCATGTCGTGTGTAGTGTTGTTTTGTCTTGTCTTGTCTTCTCCTTGTCTTGTCTTGTCTTGTCATGTCGTATGTTGTGTTGTTTTGTCTTGTCTTGCTTTGTCTTGTCATGTCTTATCTTGTCTTGTCATGTCTTGTCTTGTCTTGTCTTGTCTTGTCTTGCCTTGTCTTGTCTTGTCTTATCTTGTCTTGTCTTGTCTTGTCTTGTCTTATCTTGTCCTGTCCTGTCTTGTCTTATCTTGTCTTGTCTTGTCTTGTCTTGTCTTGTCTTGTCGTGTCATGTGTTGTCTTGTCTTGTCCTGTCCTGTCGTGTGTTGTGTTGTTTTGTCTTGTCTTGTCATGTCATGTCATGTCGTGTCTTGTGTTGCTTTGTCTTGTCTTGTCTTGTCTTGTCATGTCGTGTGGTGTTGTTTTGTCTTGTCTTGTCGTGTATTGTCATGTCTTATATTGTCTTGTCTTGTCATGTCATGTCATGTCGTGTGTTGTGTTGTTTTGTCTTGTCTTGTCTTGTCATGTCGTGCGGTGTCATGTCATGTCGTGTGTTGTGTTGTTTTGTCTTGTCTTGTCATGTCGTGTGTTGTGTTGTTTTGTCTTGTCTTGTCATGTCGTGTGTTGTGTTGTTTTGTCTTGTCTTGCTGTGTATTGTCATGTCTTATATTGTCTTGTCTTGTTTTGTCTTCTCATGTCATGTCTTGTCTTGTGTTGTTTTGTCTTGTCTTGTTTTGTCTTCTCATGTCATGTCTTGTCTTGTCTTGTCTTGTCTTGTTTTGTCTTGTCTTGTCTTGTCTTATCTTGTCTTGTCATGTCTTGTCTTGTCTTGTCTTGTCTTGTCTTGTCTTGTCTTGTCGTGTCATGTGTTGTCTTGTCTTGTCCTGTCCTGTCGTGTGTTGTGTTGTTTTGTCTTGTCTTGTCATGTCATGTCATGTCGTGTCTTGTGTTGCTTTGTCTTGTCTTGTCTTGTCTTGTCATGTCGTGTGGTGTTGTTTTGTCTTGTCTTGTCGTGTATTGTCATGTCTTATATTGTCTTGTCTTGTCATGTCATGTCATGTCGTGTGTTGTGTTGTTTTGTCTTGTCTTGTCTTGTCATGTCGTGCGGTGTCATGTCATGTCGTGTGTTGTGTTGTTTTGTCTTGTCTTGTCATGTCGTGTGTTGTGTTGTTTTGTCTTGTCTTGTCATGTCGTGTGTTGTGTTGTTTTGTCTTGTCTTGCTGTGTATTGTCATGTCTTATATTGTCTTGTCTTGTTTTGTCTTCTCATGTCATGTCTTGTCTTGTGTTGTTTTGTCTTGTCTTGTTTTGTCTTCTCATGTCATGTCTTGTCTTGTCTTGTCTTGTCTTGTTTTGTCTTGTCTTGTCATGTCGTGTGTTGTGTTGTTTTGTCTTGTCTTGTTGTGTATTGGCATGTCTTATATTGTCTTGTCTTGTCTTGTCATGTCATGTCAAGTCATGTCATGTCGTGTGTTGTGTTGTTTAGTCTTGTCATGTCTTGTCTTGTCTTGTCTTGTTTTGTCTTGTCATGTCTTGTCTTGTCTTGTCTTGTCTTGTCTTGTCTTGTCTTGTCTTGTCTTGTCTTGTCTTATCTTGTCTTGTCTTGTCTTGTCTTGTCTTGTCTTGTCTTGTCCTGTCCTGTCGTGTGTTGTGTTGTTTTGTCTTGTCTTGTCATGTCGTGTGGTGTTGTTTTGTCTTGTCTTGTTGTGTATTGTCATGTCTTATATTGTCTTGTCTTGTCATGTCATGTCATGTCATGTCGTGTGTTGTGTTGTTTTGTCTTGTCTTGTCTTGTCTTGTCTTGCCTTATCTTGCCTTGTCTTGTCTTGTCTTGTTTTGTCTTCTCATGTCATGTCTTGTCTTGTCTTGTCTTGTCTTGTTTTGTCTTGTCATGTCTTGTCTTGTCTTGTCATGTCTTGTCTTGTCTTGTCTTGTCTTGTCTTGTCTTGTCTTGTCTTGTCTTGTCTTGTCTTGTCTTGTCTTGTCTTGTCTTGTCTTGTCTTGTCTTGTCTTGTCTTGTCTTGTCTTGTCTTGTCTTGTCTTGTCTTGTCTTGTCTTGTCTTGTCTTGTCTTGTCTTGTCCTGTCTTGTCTTGTCTTGTCTTGTCTTGTCTTGTCTTGTCTTGTCTTGTCTTGTCTTGTCTTGTCTTGTCTTGTCTTGTCTTGTCTTGTCTTGTCTTGTCTTGTCTTGTCTTGTCTTGTCTTGTCTTGTCTTGTCTTGTCTTGTCTTGTCTTGTCTTGTCTTGTCATGTCTTGTCTTGTCTTGTCTTGTCTGGTCCTGTCCTGGCTTGTGTTGTCTTGTCATGTTTTGTCTTGTCCTGTCCTGTCTTGTCTTGTCTTGTCATGTCTTGTCTTGTCTTGTCTTGTCATGTCGTGTGTTGTGTTGTTTTGTCTTGTCTTGTTGTGTATTGTCATGTCTTATATTGTCTTGTCTTGTCTTGTCATGTCATGTCATGTCGTGTGTTGTGTTGTTTTGTCTTGTCTTGTCTTGTCTTGTCTTGTCTTGTCTAGTCTTGTCTTGTCTTGTCTTGTCATGTCATGTCGTGTCTTGTGTTGCTTTGTCTTGTCTTGTCATGTCGTGTGTTGTGTTGTTTTGTCTTGTCTTGTTTTGTCTTGTCATGTCTTGTCTTGTCTTGTCTTGTCTTGTCTTGTCTTGTCTTGTCTTGTCTTGTCTTGTCTTGTCTTGTCTTGTCTTGTCTTGTCTTGTCTTGTCTTGTCTTGTCTTGTCTTGTCTTGTCTTGTCTTGTCTTGTCTTGTCTTGTCTTGTCTTGTCTTGTCTTGTCTTATCTTGTCTTGTCTTGTCTTGTCTTGTCTTGTCTTGTCTTGTCTTGTCTTGTCTTGTCTTGTCTTGTCTTGTCTTGTCTTGTCTTGTCTTGTCTTGTCTTGTCTTGTCTTGTCTTGTCTTGTCTTGTCTTGTCTTGTCTTGTCTTGTCTTGTCTTGTCTTGTCTTGTCTTGTCTTGTCTTGTCTTGTCTTGTCTTGTCTTGTCTTGTCTTGTCTTGTCTTGTCTTGTCTTGTCTTGTCTTGTCTTGTCTTGTCTTGTCTTGTCTTGTCTTGTCTTGTCTTGTCTTGTCTTGTCTTGTCTTGTCTTGTCTTGTCTTGTCTTGTCTTGTCTTGTCTTGTCTTGTCTTGTCTTGTCTTGTCTTGTCTTGTCTTGTCTTGTCTTGTCTTGTCTTGTCTTGTCTTGTCTTGTCTTGTCTTGTCTTGTCTTGTCTTGTCTTGTCTTGTCTTGTCTTGTCTTGTCTTGTCTTGTCTTGTCTTGTCTTGTCTTGTCTTGTCTTGTCTTGTCTTGTCTTGTCTTGTCTTGTCTTGTCTTGTCTTGTCCTGTCCTGTCTTGTGTTGTCTTGTCATGTTTTGTCTTGTCCTGTCCTGTCTTGTCTTGTCTTGTCATGTCTTGTCTTGTCTTGTCTTGTCTTGTCTTGTCTTGTTTTGTCATGTCTTGTCTTGTCTTGTCTTGTCTTGTCATGCCATGTCTTGTCTTGTCTTGTCTTGTCTTGTCTTGTCTTGTCTTGTCTTGTCTTGTCTTGTCTTGTCTTGTCTTGTCATGTCTTGTCTTGTCTTGTTTTGTCTTGTCTTGTCTTGTCTTGTTTTGTCTTGTCATGTCTTGTCTTGTCTTGTCTTGTCATGTCATGTCATGTCATGTCATGTCGTGTGTTGTTTTGTCTTGTCTTGTTTTGTCTTGTCATGTCTTATCTTGTCTTGTCATGTCATGTCATGTCATGTGTTGTGTTGTGTTGTTTTGTCTTGTCTTGTCTTGTCTTGTCATGTCTTGTCTTGTCTTGTCTTGTCTTGTCTTGTCTTGTCTTGTCTTGTCTTGTCTTGTCTTGTCTTGTCTTGTCTTGTCTTGTCTTGTCTTGTCCTGTCCTGACGTGTGTTGTGTTGTTTTGTCTTGTCTTGTTTTGTCTTGTCTTGTGTTGTTTTGTCCTGTCCTGACGTGTGTTGTGTTGTTTTGTCTTGTCTTGTTTTGTCTTGTCCTGTCTTGTCTTGTCTTGTGATGTCATGTCATGTCGTGTGTTGTGTTGTTTTGTCTTGTCATGTCATGTCTTGTCTTGTCTTGTCTTGTCTTGTCTTGTCTTGTCTTGTCTTGTCTTGTCTTGTCTTGTCTTGTCTTGTCTTGTCTTGTCTTGTCTTGTCTTGTCTTGTCTTGTCTTGTCTTGTCTTGTCTTGTCTTGTCTTGTCTTGTCTTGTCTTGTCTTGTCTTGTCTTGTCTTGTCTTGTGTTGTTTTGTCCTGTCCTGACGTGTGTTGTGTTGTTTTGTCTTGTCTTGTTTTGTCTTGTCCTGTCTTGTCTTGTCTTGTGATGTCATGTCATGTCGTGTGTTGTGTTGTTTTGTCTTGTCATGTCATGTCTTGTCTTGTCTTGTCTTGTCTTGTCTTGTCTTGTCTTGTCTTGTCTTGTCTTGTCTTGTCTTGTCTTGTCTTGTCTTGTCTTGTCTTGTCTTGTCTTGTCTTGTCTTGTCTTGTCTTGTCTTGTCTTGTCTTGTCTTGTCTTGTCTTGTCTTGTCTTGTCTTGTCTTGTCTTGTCTTGTCTTGTCTTGTCTTGTCTTGTCTTGTCTTGTCTTGTCTTGTTTTGTCTTGTCTTGTTTTATGTTGTCTTGTCTTGTCTTGTTTTGTCATGTAATGTCATGTCGTGTGTTGTGTTGTTTTTTCTTGTCTTGTATTGTCTTGTCTTGTCTTGTCGTGTCTTGTCTTGTCTTGTCTTGTTTTGTCTTGTCTTGTCTTGTCTTGTCTTGCCTTATCTTGCCTTGTCTTGTCTTGTCTTGTCTTGTCTTGTCTTGTCTTGTCTTGTCTTGTCTTGTCATGTTTTGTCTTGTCTTGTTTTGTCTTGTCTTGTATTTTCTTGTTTTCTCATGTAATGTCATGTCGTGTGTTGTGTTGTTTTGTCTTGTCTTGTGTTGTTTTGTCGTGTCATGCCTTGTCTTGTCTTGTCTTGTCCTGTCCTGTCGTGTGTTGTGTTGTTTTGTCTTGTCTTGTCATGTCATGTCATGTCGTGTCTTGTGTTGCTTTGTCTTGTCTTGTCTTGTCTTGCCTTGTCATGTCGTGTGTTGTGTTGTTTTGTCTTGTCTTGTTGTGTATTGTCATGTCTTATATTGTCTTGTCTTGTCTTGTCTTGTCATGTCATGTCATGTCGTGTGTTGTGTTGTTTTGTCTTGTCTTGTCTTGTCTTGTCTTGTCTTGTCTAGTCTTGTCTTTTCTTGTCTTGTCATGTCGTGTGTTGTGTTGTTTTGTCTTGTCTTTGTCTTGTCTTGTCTTGTCATGTCTTGTCTTGTTTTGTCTTGTCTTGTATTTTCTTGTTTTCTCATGTAATGTCATGTCGTGTGTTGTGTTGTTTTGTCTTGTCTTGTGTTGTTTTGTCGTGTCATGCCTTGTCTTGTCTTGTCTTGTCCTGTCCTGTCGTGTGTTGTGTTGTTTTGTCTTGTCTTGTCATGTCATGTCATGTCGTGTCTTGTGTTGCTTTGTCTTGTCTTGTCTTGTCATGTCGTGTGTTGTGTTGTTTTGTCTTGCCTTGTTGTGTATTGTCATGTCTTATATTGTCTTGTCTTGTCTTGTCTTGTCATGTCATGTCATGTCGTGTGTTGTGTTGTTTTGTCTTGTCTTGTCTTGTCTTGTCTTGTATTGTCTTGTCTAGTCTTGTCTTGTCTTGTCTTGTCATGTCGTGTGTTGTGTTGTTTTGTCTTGTCTTGTGTTGTTTTGTCGTGTCATGTCTTGTCTTGTCTTGTCCTGTCCTGTCGTGTGTTGTGTTGTTTTTTCTTGTCTTGTCTTGTCTAGTTTTGTCTTGTCTTGTCTTGTTTTATGTTGTCTTGTTTTGTCATGTAATGTCATGTCGTGTGTTGTGTTGTTTTTTCTTGTCTTGTGTTGTTTTGTCGTGTCATGTCTTGTCTTGTCTTGTCTTGTCTTGTCCTGTCCTGTAGTGTGTTGTGTTGTTTTGTCTTGTCTTGTCATGTCATGTCATGTCGTGTCTTGTGTTGCTTTGTCTTGTCTTTTCTTCTCCTTGTCTTGTGTTGTTTTGTCCTGTCCTGACGTGTGTTTTGTTGTTTTGTCTTGTCATGTCTTGTCTTGTCTTGTGATGTCATGTCATGTCGTGTGTTGTGTTGTTTTGTCTTGTCTTGTGTTGTTTTGTCGTGTCATGCCTTGTCTTGTCTTGTCTTGTCCTGTCCTGTCGTGTGTTGTGTTGTTTTGTCTTGTCTTGTCATGTCATGTCATGTCGTGTCTTGTGTTGCTTTGTCTTGTCTTTTCTTCTCCTTGTCTTGTGTTGTTTTGTCCTGTCCTGACGTGTGTTTTGTTGTTTTGTCTTGTCATGTCTTGTCTTGTCTTGTGATGTCATGTCATGTCGTGTGTTGTGTTGTTTTGTCTTGTCTTGTCATGTCGTGTGTTTTGTTGTTTTGTCTTGTCTTGCTGTGTATTGTCATGTCTTATATTGCCTTGTCTTGTCTTGTCATGTCATGTCATGTCGTGTGTTGTGTTGTTTTGTCTTGTCTTGTTTTGTCTTCTCATGTCATGTCTTGTCTTGTCTTGTCTTGTTTTGTCTTGTCATGTCTTGTCTTGTCTTGTCTTGTCATGTCTTGTCTTGTCTTGTCTTGTCTTGTCTTGTCTTGTCTTGTCTTGTCTTGTCTTGTCTTGTCTTGTCTTGTCTTGTCTTGTCTTGTCTTGTCTTGTCTTGTCTTGTCTTGTCTTGTCTTGTCTTGTCTTGTCTTGTCTTGTCTTGTCTTGTCTTGTCTTGTCTTGTCTTGTCTTGTCTTGTCTTGTCTTGTCTTGTCTTGTCTTGTCTTGTCTTGTCTTGTCTTGTCTTGTCTTGTCTTGTCTTGTCTTGTCTTGTCTTGTCTTGTCTTGTCTTGTCTTGTCTTGTCTTGTCTTGTCTTGTCTTGTCTTGTCATGTCTTGTCTTGTCTTGTCTTGTCTTGTCCTGTCCTGTCTTGTGTTGTCTTGTCATGTTTTGTCTTGTCCTGTCCTGTCTTGTCTTGTCTTGTCATGTCGTGTCTTGTCTTGTCTTGTCTTGTCTTGTCTTGTCTTGTCTTGTCTTGTCATGTCGTGTGTTGTGTTGTTTTGTCTTGTCTTGTGTTGTTTTGTCGTGCCATGTCTTGTCTTGTCTTGTCTTGTCTTGTCTTGTCTTGTCTTGTCTTGTCTTGTCATGTCTTGTCTTGTCATGTCTTGTCTTGTCCTGTCCTGTTTTGTCTTGTCTTGTCATGTCTTGTCTTGCCGTGTCTTGTCTTGTCTTGTCTTGTCTTGTCTTGTCTTGTCTTGTCATGTCTTGTCTTGTCGTGTCTTGTCATGTCTTGTCTTGTCGTGTCTTGTCTTGTCCTGTCCTGTCTTGTCTTGTCTTGTCATGTCTTGTCTTGTCGTGTCTTGTCTTGTCTTGTCATGTCTTGTCCTGTCCTGTCTTGTCTTGTCTTGTCATGTCTTGTCTTGTCTTTTCTTGTCTTGTCTTGTCTTGTCTTGTCTTGTCTTGTCTTGTCTTGTCTTGTCTTGTCTTGTCTTGTCATGTCTTGTCTTGTCGTGTCTTGTCTTGTCCTGTCCTGCCTTGTGTTGTCTTGTCATGTTTTGTCTTGTCCTGTCCTGTCTTGTCTTGTCTTGTCATGTCTTGTCTTGTCTTGTCTTGTCTTGTCTTGTCTTGTCTTGTCTTGTCTTGTTTTGTCTTGTCATGTCTTGTCTTGTCTTGTCTTGTCTTGTCATGTCTTGTCTTGTCTTGTCTTGTCTTGTCTTGTCTTGTCTTGTCTTGTCATGTCTTGTCTTGTCTTGTTTTGTTTTGTCTTGTCTTGTTTTGTCTTGTCTTGTGTTGTTTTGTCCTGTCCTGACGTGTGTTGTGTTGTTTTGTCTTGTCTTGTTTTGTCTTGTCCTGTCTTGTCTTGTCTTGTGATGTCATGTCATGTCGTGTGTTGTGTTGTTTTGTCTTGTCATGTCTTGTCTTGTCTTGTCTTGTCTTGTCTTGTCTTGTTTTGTCTTGTCTTGTTTTATGTTGTCTTGTCTTGTCTTGTTTTGTCATGTAATGTCATGTCGTGTGTTGTGTTGTTTTTTCTTGTCTTGTATTGCCTTGTCTTGTCTTGTCGTGTCTTGTCTTGTCTTGTCTTGTCTTGTCTTGTCTTGTCTTGTCTTGTCTTGTCTTGTCTTGTCTTGTCTTGTCTTGTCTTGTCTTGTCTTGTCTTGTCATGTCTTGTCTTGTCTTGTCTTGTCTTGTCTTGTCTTGTCTTGTCTTGTCTTGTCTTGTCTTGTCTTGTCTTGTCTTGTCTTGTCTTGTCTTGTCTTGCATAATGTCATGTCGTGTGTTGTGTGGTTTTGTCTTGTCTTGTGTTGTTTTGTCGTGTCATGTCTTGTCTTGTCTTGTCTTGTCTTGTCCTGTCCTGTCGTGTGTTGTGTTGCTTTGTCTTGTCTTGTCATGTCTTGTCTTGTCTTGCCTTGTCATGTCTTGTCTTGTCTTGTCTTGTCATGTCTTGTCTTGTCTTGTCTTGCCTTGTCTTGTCTTGTCTTGTCTTGTCTTGTCTTGTCTTGTCTTGTCTTGTCTTGTCTTGTCTTGTCTTGTCTTGTCTTGTCTTGTCTTGTCTTGTCTTGTCTTGTCTTGTCTTGTCTTGTCTTGTCTTGTCTTGTCTTGTGTTGCTTTGTCTTGTCTTGTCATGTCGTGTGTTGTGTTGTTTTGTCTTGTCTTGTTGTGTATTGGCATGTCTTATATTGTCTTGTCTTGTCTTGTCATGTCATGTCAAGTCATATCATGTCGTGTGTTGTGTTGTTTAGTCTTGTCATGTCTTGTCTTGTCTTGTCTTGTTTTGTCTTGTCATGTCGTGTCATGTCTTGTCTTGTCTTGTCTTGTCTTGTCCTGTCCTGTAGTGTGTTGTGTTGTTTTGTCTTGTCTTGTCATGTCATGTCATGTCGTGTCTTGTGTTGCTTTGTCTTGTCTTTTCTTCTCCTTGTCTTGTGTTGTTTTGTCCTGTCCTGACGTGTGTTTTGTTGTTTTGTCTTGTCATGTCTTGTCTTGTCTTGTGATGTCATGTCATGTCGTGTGTTGTGTTGTTTTGTCTTGTCTTGTCTTGTCTTGTCTTGTATTGTCTTGTCCTGTCCTGTCTTGTCTTGTCTTGTCATGTCTTGTCTTGTCGTGTCTTGTCTTGTCTTGTCATGTCTTGTCCTGTCCTGTCCTGTCTTGTCTTGTCTTGTCTTGTCATGTCTTGTCTTTTCTTGTCTTGTCTTGTCTTGTCTTGTCTTGTCTTGTCTTGTCTTGTCTTGTCTTGTCTTGTCTTGTCTTGTCTTGTCTTGTCTTGTCTTGTCTTGTCTTGTCTTGTCTTGTCTTGTCTTGTCTTGTCTTGTCTTGTCTTGTCTTGTCTTGTCTTGTCTTGTCTTGTCTTGTCTTGTCTTGTCTTGTCTTGTCTTGTCTTGTGTTGCTTTGTCTTGTCTTGTCATGTCGTGTGTTGTGTTGTTTTGTCTTGCCTTGTTGTGTATTGTCATGTCTTATATTGTCTTGTCTTGTCTTGTCTTGTCATGTCATGTCATGTCGTGTGTTGTGTTGTTTTGTCTTGTCTTGTCTTGTCTTGTCTTGTATTGTCTTGTCTAGTCTTGTCTTGTCTTGTCTTGTCATGTCGTGTGTTGTGTTGTTTTGTCTTGTCTTGTGTTGTTTTGTCGTGTCATGTCTTGTCTTGTCTTGTCCTGTCCTGTCGTGTGTTGTGTTGTTTTTTCTTGTCTTGTCTTGTCTAGTTTTGTCTTGTCTTGTCTTGTTTTATGTTGTCTTGTTTTGTCATGTAATGTCATGTCGTGTGTTGTGTTGTTTTTTCTTGTCTTGTGTTGTTTTGTCGTGTCATGTCTTGTCTTGTCTTGTCTTGTCTTGTCCTGTCCTGTAGTGTGTTGTGTTGTTTTGTCTTGTCTTGTCATGTCATGTCATGTCGTGTCTTGTGTTGCTTTGTCTTGTCTTTTCTTCTCCTTGTCTTGTGTTGTTTTGTCCTGTCCTGACGTGTGTTTTGTTGTTTTGTCTTGTCATGTCTTGTCTTGTCTTGTGATGTCATGTCATGTCGTGTGTTGTGTTGTTTTGTCTTGTCTTGTGTTGTTTTGTCGTGTCATGCCTTGTCTTGTCTTGTCTTGTCCTGTCCTGTCGTGTGTTGTGTTGTTTTGTCTTGTCTTGTCATGTCATGTCATGTCGTGTCTTGTGTTGCTTTGTCTTGTCTTTTCTTCTCCTTGTCTTGTGTTGTTTTGTCCTGTCCTGACGTGTGTTTTGTTGTTTTGTCTTGTCATGTCTTGTCTTGTCTTGTGATGTCATGTCATGTCGTGTGTTGTGTTGTTTTGTCTTGTCTTGTCATGTCGTGTGTTTTGTTGTTTTGTCTTGTCTTGCTGTGTATTGTCATGTCTTATATTGCCTTGTCTTGTCTTGTCATGTCATGTCATGTCGTGTGTTGTGTTGTTTTGTCTTGTCTTGTTTTGTCTTCTCATGTCATGTCTTGTCTTGTCTTGTCTTGTTTTGTCTTGTCATGTCTTGTCTTGTCTTGTCTTGTCATGTCTTGTCTTGTCTTGTCTTGTCTTGTCTTGTCTTGTCTTGTCTTGTCTTGTCATGTTTTGTCTTGTCCTGTCCTGTCTTGTCTTGTCTTGTCTTGTCTTGTCTTGTCTTGTCTTGTCTTGTCTTGTCTTGTCTTGTCTTGTCTTGTCTTGTCTTGTCTTGTCTTGTCTTGTCTTGTCTTGTCATGTCTTGTCTTGTCTTGTCTTGTCTTGTCCTGTCCTGTCTTGTGTTGTCTTGTCATGTTTTGTCTTGTCCTGTCCTGTCTTGTCTTGTCTTGTCATGTCGTGTCTTGTCTTGTCTTGTCTTGTCTTGTCTTGTCTTGTCTTGTCTTGTCTTGTCTTGTCTTGTCATGTCGTGTGTTGTGTTGTTTTGTCTTGTCTTGTGTTGTTTTGTCGTGCCATGTCTTGTCTTGTCTTGTCTTGTCTTGTCTTGTCTTGTCTTGTCTTGTCTTGTCTTGTCTTGTCTTGTCTTGTCATGTCTTGTCTTGTCGTGTCTTGTCTTGTCCTGTCCTGTCTTGTCTTGTCTTGTCATGTCTTGTCTTGCCGTGTCTTGTCTTGTCTTGTCTTGTCTTGTCTTGTCTTGTCATGTCTTGTCTTGTCGTGTCTTGTCATGTCTTGTCTTGTCGTGTCTTGTCTTGTCCTGTCCTGTCTTGTCTTGTCTTGTCATGTCTTGTCTTGTCGTGTCTTGTCTTGTCTTGTCATGTCTTGTCCTGTCCTGTCTTGTCTTGTCTTGTCATGTCTTGTCTTGTCTTTTCTTGTCTTGTCTTGTCTTGTCTTGTCTTGTCTTGTCTTGTCTTGTCTTGTCTTGTCTTGTCCTGTCCTGCCTTGTGTTGTCTTGTCATGTTTTGTCTTGTCCTGTCCTGTCTTGTCTTGTCTTGTCATGTCTTGTCTTGTCTTGTCTTGTCTTGTCTTGTCTTGTCTTGTCTTGTCTTGTCTTGTCTTGTTTTGTCTTGTCATGTCTTGTCTTGTCTTGTCTTGTCTTGTCATGTCTTGTCTTGTCTTGTCTTGTCTTGTCTTGTCTTGTCTTGTCTTGTCTTGTCATGTCTTGTCTTGTCTTGTTTTGTTTTGTCTTGTCTTGTTTTGTCTTGTCTTGTGTTGTTTTGTCCTGTCCTGACGTGTGTTGTGTTGTTTTGTCTTGTCTTGTTTTGTCTTGTCCTGTCTTGTCTTGTCTTGTGATGTCCTGTCATGTCGTGTGTTGTGTTGTTTTGTCTTGTCATGTCTTGTCTTGTCTTGTCTTGTCTTGTCTTGTCTTGTCTTGTCTTGTTTTGTCTTGTCTTGTTTTATGTTGTCTTGTCTTGTCTTGTTTTGTCATGTAATGTCATGTCGTGTGTTGTGTTGTTTTTTCTTGTCTTGTATTGCCTTGTCTTGTCTTGTCGTGTCTTGTCTTGTCTTGTCTTGTCTTGTCTTGTCTTGTCTTGTCTTGTCTTGTCTTGTCTTGTCTTGTCTTGTCTTGTCTTGTCTTGTCTTGTCATGTCTTGTCTTGTCTTGTCTTGTCTTGTCTTGTCTTGTCTTGTCTTGTCTTGTCTTGTCTTGTCTTGTCTTGTCTTGTCTTGTCTTGTCTTGCATAATGTCATGTCGTGTGTTGTGTGGTTTTGTCTTGTCTTGTGTTGTTTTGTCGTGTCATGTCTTGTCTTGTCTTGTCTTGTCTTGTCTTGTCTTGTCTTGTCTTGTCGTGTCTTGTCTTGTCTTGTCTTGTCTTGTCTTGTCTTGTCGTGTCTTGTCTTGTCTTGTCTTGTCTTGTCTTGTCTTGTCTTGTCTTGTCTTGTCTTGTCTTGTCTTGTCTTGTCTTGTCTTGTCTTGTCTTGTCTTGTCATGTCTTGTCTTGTCTTGTCTTGTCTTGTCTTGTCTTGTCTTGTCTTGTCTTGTCTTGTCTTGTCTTGTCATGTCTTGTCTTGTCTTGTCTTGTCTTGTCTTGTCTTGTCTTGTCGTGTCTTGTCTTGTCTTGTCTTGTCTTGTCTTGTCTTGTCTTGTCTTGTCTTGTCTTGTCTTGTCTTGTCTTGTCTTGTCATGTCTTGTCTTGTCTTGTCTTGTCTTGTCTTGTCTTGTCTTGTCTTGTCTTGTCTTGTCTTGTCTTGTCATGTCTTGTCTTGTCTTGTCTTGTCTTGTCTTGTCTTGTCTTGTCTTGTCTTGTCATGTCTTGTCTTGTCTTGTTTTGTTTTGTCTTGTCTTGTTTTGTCTTGTCTTGTGTTGTTTTGTCCTGTCCTGACGTGTGTTGTGTTGTTTTGTCTTGTCTTGTTTTGTCTTGTCCTGTCTTGTCTTGTCTTGTGATGTCATGTCATGTCGTGTGTTGTGTTGTTTTGTCTTGTCATGTCTTGTCTTGTCTTGTCTTGTCTTGTCTTGTCTTGTCTTGTTTTGTCTTGTCTTGTTTTATGTTGTCTTGTCTTGTCTTGTTTTGTCATGTAATGTCATGTCGTGTGTTGTGTTGTTTTTTCTTGTCTTGTATTGCCTTGTCTTGTCTTGTCGTGTCTTGTCTTGTCTTGTCTTGTCTTGTCTTGTCTTGTCTTGTCTTGTCTTGTCTTGTCTTGTCTTGTCTTGTCTTGTCTTGTCTTGTCTTGTCATGTCTTGTCTTGTCTTGTCTTGTCTTGTCTTGTCTTGTCTTGTCTTGTCTTGTCTTGTCTTGTCTTGTCTTGTCTTTTCTTGTCTTGTCTTGCATAATGTCATGTCGTGTGTTGTGTGGTTTTGTCTTGTCTTGTGTTGTTTTGTCGTGTCATGTCTTGTCTTGTCTTGTCTTGTCTTGTCCTGTCCTGTCGTGTGTTGTGTTGCTTTGTCTTGTCTTGTCATGTCTTGTCTTGTCTTGCCTTGTCATGTCTTGTCTTGTCTTGTCTTGTCATGTCTTGTCTTGTCTTGTCTTGCCTTGTCTTGTCTTGTCTTGTCTTGTCTTGTCTTGTCTTGTCTTGTCTTGTCTTGTCTTGTCTTGTCTTGTCTTGTCTTGTCTTGTCTTGTCTTGTCTTGTCTTGTCTTGTCTTGTGTTGCTTTGTCTTGTCTTGTCATGTCGTGTGTTGTGTTGTTTTGTCTTGTCTTGTTGTGTATTGGCATGTCTTATATTGTCTTGTCTTGTCTTGTCATGTCATGTCAAGTCATATCATGTCGTGTGTTGTGTTGTTTAGTCTTGTCATGTCTTGTCTTGTCTTGTCTTGTTTTGTCTTGTCATGTCGTGTCATGTCTTGTCTTGTCTTGTCTTGTCTTGTCCTGTCCTGTAGTGTGTTGTGTTGTTTTGTCTTGTCTTGTCATGTCATGTCATGTCGTGTCTTGTGTTGCTTTGTCTTGTCTTTTCTTCTCCTTGTCTTGTGTTGTTTTGTCCTGTCCTGACGTGTGTTTTGTTGTTTTGTCTTGTCATGTCTTGTCTTGTCTTGTGATGTCATGTCATGTCGTGTGTTGTGTTGTTTTGTCTTGTCTTGTCTTGTCTTGTCTTGTATTGTCTTGTCCTGTCCTGTCTTGTCTTGTCTTGTCATGTCTTGTCTTGTCGTGTCTTGTCTTGTCTTGTCATGTCTTGTCCTGTCCTGTCCTGTCTTGTCTTGTCTTGTCATGTCTTGTCTTTTCTTGTCTTGTCTTGTCTTGTCTTGTCTTGTCTTGTCTTGTCTTGTCTTGTCTTGTCTTGTCTTGTCTTGTCTTGTCTTGTCTTGTCTTGTCTTGTCTTGTCTTGTCTTGTCTTGTCTTGTCTTGTCTTGTCTTGTCTTGTCTTGTCTTGTCTTGTCTTGTCTTGTCTTGTCTTGTCTTGTCTTGTCTTGTCTTGTCTTGTCTTGTCTTGTCTTGTCTTGTCTTGTCTTGTCTTGTGTTGCTTTGTCTTGTCTTGTCATGTCGTGTGTTGTGTTGTTTTGTCTTGCCTTGTTGTGTATTGTCATGTCTTATATTGTCTTGTCTTGTCTTGTCTTGTCTTGTCTTGTCATGTCATGTCATGTCGTGTGTTGTGTTGTTTTGTCTTGTCTTGTCTTGTCTTGTCTTGTATTGTCTTGTCTAGTCTTGTCTTGTCTTGTCTTGTCATGTCGTGTGTTGTGTTGTTTTGTCTTGTCTTGTGTTGTTTTGTCGTGTCATGTCTTGTCTTGTCTTGTCCTGTCCTGTCGTGTGTTGTGTTGTTTTTTCTTGTCTTGTCTTGTCTAGTTTTGTCTTGTCTTGTCTTGTTTTATGTTGTCTTGTTTTGTCATGTAATGTCATGTCGTGTGTTGTGTTGTTTTTTCTTGTCTTGTGTTGTTTTGTCGTGTCATGTCTTGTCTTGTCTTGTCTTGTCTTGTCCTGTCCTGTAGTGTGTTGTGTTGTTTTGTCTTGTCTTGTCATGTCATGTCATGTCGTGTCTTGTGTTGCTTTGTCTTGTCTTTTCTTCTCCTTGTCTTGTGTTGTTTTGTCCTGTCCTGACGTGTGTTTTGTTGTTTTGTCTTGTCATGTCTTGTCTTGTCTTGTGATGTCATGTCATGTCGTGTGTTGTGTTGTTTTGTCTTGTCTTGTGTTGTTTTGTCGTGTCATGCCTTGTCTTGTCTTGTCTTGTCCTGTCCTGTCGTGTGTTGTGTTGTTTTGTCTTGTCTTGTCATGTCATGTCATGTCGTGTCTTGTGTTGCTTTGTCTTGTCTTTTCTTCTCCTTGTCTTGTGTTGTTTTGTCCTGTCCTGACGTGTGTTTTGTTGTTTTGTCTTGTCATGTCTTGTCTTGTCTTGTGATGTCATGTCATGTCGTGTGTTGTGTTGTTTTGTCTTGTCTTGTCATGTCGTGTGTTTTGTTGTTTTGTCTTGTCTTGCTGTGTATTGTCATGTCTTATATTGCCTTGTCTTGTCTTGTCATGTCATGTCATGTCGTGTGTTGTGTTGTTTTGTCTTGTCTTGTTTTGTCTTCTCATGTCATGTCTTGTCTTGTCTTGTCTTGTTTTGTCTTGTCATGTCTTGTCTTGTCTTGTCTTGTCATGTCTTGTCTTGTCTTGTCTTGTCTTGTCTTGTCTTGTCTTGTCTTGTCTTGTCATGTTTTGTCTTGTCCTGTCCTGTCTTGTCTTGTCTTGTCTTGTCTTGTCTTGTCTTGTCTTGTCTTGTCTTGTCTTGTCTTGTCTTGTCTTGTCTTGTCTTGTCTTGTCTTGTCTTGTCTTGTCTTGTCTTGTCTTGTCATGTCTTGTCTTGTCTTGTCTTGTCTTGTCCTGTCCTGTCTTGTGTTGTCTTGTCATGTTTTGTCTTGTCCTGTCCTGTCTTGTCTTGTCTTGTCATGTCGTGTCTTGTCTTGTCTTGTCTTGTCTTGTCTTGTCTTGTCTTGTCTTGTCTTGTCATGTCGTGTGTTGTGTTGTTTTGTCTTGTCTTGTGTTGTTTTGTCGTGCCATGTCTTGTCTTGTCTTGTCTTGTCTTGTCTTGTCTTGTCTTGTCTTGTCTTGTCTTGTCTTGTCTTGTCTTGTCTTGTCTTGTCTTGTCATGTCTTGTCTTGTCGTGTCTTGTCTTGTCCTGTCCTGTCTTGTCTTGTCTTGTCATGTCTTGTCTTGCCGTGTCTTGTCTTGTCTTGTCTTGTCTTGTCTTGTCTTGTCATGTCTTGTCTTGTCGTGTCTTGTCATGTCTTGTCTTGTCGTGTCTTGTCTTGTCCTGTCCTGTCTTGTCTTGTCTTGTCATGTCTTGTCTTGTCGTGTCTTGTCTTGTCTTGTCATGTCTTGTCCTGTCCTGTCTTGTCTTGTCTTGTCATGTCTTGTCTTGTCTTTTCTTGTCTTGTCTTGTCTTGTCTTGTCTTTTCTTGTCTTGTCTTGTCTTGTCTTGTCTTGTCTTGTCATGTCTTGTCTTGTCGTGTCTTGTCTTGTCCTGTCCTGCCTTGTGTTGTCTTGTCATGTTTTGTCTTGTCCTGTCCTGTCTTGTCTTGTCTTGTCATGTCTTGTCTTGTCTTGTCTTGTCTTGTCTTGTCTTGTCTTGTCTTGTCTTGTTTTGTCTTGTCATGTCTTGTCTTGTCTTGTCTTGTCTTGTCATGTCTTGTCTTGTCTTGTCTTGTCTTGTCTTGTCTTTTCTTGTCTTGTCTTGTCATGTCTTGTCTTGTCTTGTTTTGTTTTGTCTTGTCTTGTTTTGTCTTGTCTTGTGTTGTTTTGTCCTGTCCTGACGTGTGTTGTGTTGTTTTGTCTTGTCTTGTTTTGTCTTGTCCTGTCTTGTCTTGTCTTGTGATGTCATGTCATGTCGTGTGTTGTGTTGTTTTGTCTTGTCATGTCTTGTCTTGTCTTGTCTTGTCTTGTCTTGTCTTGTTTTGTCTTGTCTTGTTTTATGTTGTCTTGTCTTGTCTTGTTTTGTCATGTAATGTCATGTCGTGTGTTGTGTTGTTTTTTCTTGTCTTGTATTGCCTTGTCTTGTCTTGTCGTGTCTTGTCTTGTCTTGTCTTGTCTTGTCTTGTCTTGTCTTGTCTTGTCTTGTCTTGTCTTGTCTTGTCTTGTCTTGTCTTGTCTTGTCTTGTCTTGTCTTGTCTTGTCATGTCTTGTCTTGTCTTGTCTTGTCTTGTCTTGTCTTGTCTTGTCTTGTCTTGTCTTGTCTTGTCTTGTCTTGTCTTGTCTTGTCTTGTCTTGTCTTGTCTTGTCTTGTCTTGTCTTGCATAATGTCATGTCGTGTGTTGTGTGGTTTTGTCTTGTCTTGTGTTGTTTTGTCGTGTCATGTCTTGTCTTGTCTTGTCTTGTCTTGTCCTGTCCTGTCGTGTGTTGTGTTGCTTTGTCTTGTCTTGTCATGTCTTGTCTTGTCTTGCCTTGTCATGTCTTGTCTTGTCTTGTCTTGTCATGTCTTGTCTTGTCTTGTCTTGTCTTGTCTTGTCTTGTCTTGTCTTGTCTTGTCTTGTCTTGTCTTGTCTTGTCTTGTCTTGTCTTGTCTTGTCTTGTCTTGTCTTGTCTTGTCTTGTCTTGTCTTGTCTTGTCTTGTCTTGTCTTGTCTTGTCTTGTCTTGTCTTGTCTTGTCTTGTCTTGTCTTGTCTTGTCTTGTGTTGCTTTGTCTTGTCTTGTCATGTCGTGTGTTGTGTTGTTTTGTCTTGTCTTGTTGTGTATTGGCATGTCTTATATTGTCTTGTCTTGTCTTGTCATGTCATGTCAAGTCATATCATGTCGTGTGTTGTGTTGTTTAGTCTTGTCATGTCTTGTCTTGTCTTGTCTTGTTTTGTCTTGTCATGTCGTGTCATGTCTTGTCTTGTCTTGTCTTGTCTTGTCCTGTCCTGTAGTGTGTTGTGTTGTTTTGTCTTGTCTTGTCATGTCATGTCATGTCGTGTCTTGTGTTGCTTTGTCTTGTCTTTTCTTCTCCTTGTCTTGTGTTGTTTTGTCCTGTCCTGACGTGTGTTTTGTTGTTTTGTCTTGTCATGTCTTGTCTTGTCTTGTGATGTCATGTCATGTCGTGTGTTGTGTTGTTTTGTCTTGTCTTGTGTTGTTTTGTCGTGTCATGCCTTGTCTTGTCTTGTCTTGTCCTGTCCTGTCGTGTGTTGTGTTGTTTTGTCTTGTCTTGTCATGTCATGTCATGTCGTGTCTTGTGTTGCTTTGTCTTGTCTTTTCTTCTCCTTGTCTTGTGTTGTTTTGTCCTGTCCTGACGTGTGTTTTGTTGTTTTGTCTTGTCATGTCTTGTCTTGTCTTGTGATGTCATGTCATGTCGTGTGTTGTGTTGTTTTGTCTTGTCTTGTCATGTCGTGTGTTTTGTTGTTTTGTCTTGTCTTGCTGTGTATTGTCATGTCTTATATTGCCTTGTCTTGTCTTGTCATGTCATGTCATGTCGTGTGTTGTGTTGTTTTGTCTTGTCTTGTTTTGTCTTCTCATGTCATGTCTTGTCTTGTCTTGTCTTGTTTTGTCTTGTCATGTCTTGTCTTGTCTTGTCTTGTCATGTCTTGTCTTGTCTTGTCTTGTCTTGTCTTGTCTTGTCTTGTCTTGTCTTGTCTTGTCTTGTCTTGTCTTGTCTTGTCTTGTCTTGTCTTGTCTTGTCTTGTCTTGTCTTGTCTTGTCTTGTCTTGTCTTGTCTTGTCTTGTCTTGTCTTGTCTTGTCTTGTCTTGTCTTGTCTTGTCTTGTCTTGTCTTGTCTTGTCTTGTCTTGTCTTGTCTTGTCTTGGCTTGTCTTGTCTTGTCTTGTCTTGTCTTGTCTTGTCTTGTCTTGTCTTGTCTTGTCTTGTCATGTCTTGTCTTGTCTTGTCTTGTCTTGTCCTGTCCTGTCTTGTGTTGTCTTGTCATGTTTTGTCTTGTCCTGTCCTGTCTTGTCTTGTCTTGTCATGTCGTGTCTTGTCTTGTCTTGTCTTGTCTTGTCTTGTCTTGTCATGTCTTGTCTTGTCGTGTCTTGTCATGTTTTGTCTTGTCGTGTCTTGTCTTGTCCTGTCCTGTCTTGTCTTGTCTTGTCATGTCTTGTCTTGTCGTGTCTTGTCTTGTCTTGTCATGTCTTGTCCTGTCCTGTCTTGTCTTGTCTTGTCATGTCTTGTCTTGTCTTTTCTTGTCTTGTCTTGTCTTGTCTTGTCTTGTCTTGTCTTGTCTTGTCTTGTCTTGTCTTGTCTTGTCTTGTCTTGTCATGTCTTGTCTTGTCGTGTCTTGTCTTGTCCTGTCCTGCCTTGTGTTGTCTTGTCATGTTTTGTCTTGTCCTGTCCTGTCTTGTCTTGTCTTGTCATGTCTTGTCTTGTCTTGTCTTGTCTTGTCTTGTCTTGTCTTGTCTTGTCTTGTCTTGTTTTGTCTTGTCTTGTCATGTCTTGTCTTGTCGTGTCTTGTCATGTTTTGTCTTGTCGTGTCTTGTCTTGTCCTGTCCTGTCTTGTCTTGTCTTGTCATGTCTTGTCTTGTCGTGTCTTGTCTTGTCTTGTCATGTCTTGTCCTGTCCTGTCTTGTCTTGTCTTGTCATGTCTTGTCTTGTCTTTTCTTGTCTTGTCTTGTCTTGTCTTGTCTTGTCTTGTCTTGTCTTGTCTTGTCTTGTCTTGTCTTGTCTTGTCTTGTCATGTCTTGTCTTGTCGTGTCTTGTCTTGTCCTGTCCTGCCTTGTGTTGTCTTGTCATGTTTTGTCTTGTCCTGTCCTGTCTTGTCTTGTCTTGTCATGTCTTGTCTTGTCTTGTCTTGTCTTGTCTTGTCTTGTCTTGTCTTGTCTTGTCTTGTTTTGTCTTGTCATGTCTTGTCTTGTCTTGTCTTGTCTTGTCATGTCTTGTCTTGTCTTGTCTTGTCTTGTCTTGTCTTGTCTTGTCTTGTCTTGTCTTGTCATGTCTTGTCTTGTTTTGTTTTGTCTTGTCTTGTTTTGTCTTGTCTTGTGTTGTTTTGTCCTGTCCTGACGTGTGTTTTGTTGTTTTGTCTTGTCATGTCTTGTCTTGTCTTGTGATGTCATGTCATGTCGTGTGTTGTGTTGTTTTGTCTTGTCTTGTGTTGTTTTGTCGTGTCATGCCTTGTCTTGTCTTGTCTTGTCCTGTCCTGTCGTGTGTTGTGTTGTTTTGTCTTGTCTTGTCATGTCATGTCATGTCGTGTCTTGTGTTGCTTTGTCTTGTCTTGTCTTGTCTTGTCTTGTCATGTCGTGTGTTGTGTTGTTTTGTCTTGTCTTGTTGTGTATTGTCATGTCTTATATTGTCTTGTCTTGTCTTGTCCTGTCCTGTCGTGTGTTGTGATGTTTTGTCTTGTCTTGTCATGTCATGTCATGTCGTGTCTTGTGTTGCTTTGTCTTGTCTTTTCTTCTCCTTGTCTTGTGTTGTTTTGTCCTGTCCTGACGTGTGTTTTGTTGTTTTGTCTTGTCATGTCTTGTCTTGTCTTGTGATGTCATGTCATGTCGTGTGTTGTGTTGTTTTGTCTTGTCTTGTCATGTCGTGTGTTGTGTTGTTTTGTCTTGTCTTGCTGTGTATTGTCATGTCTTATATTGTCTTGTCTTGTTTTGTCTTCTCATGTCATGTCTTGTCTTGTTTTGTCTTCTCATGTCATGTCTTGTCTTGTCTTGTCATGTCTTGTCTTGTCTTGTCTTGTCTTGTCTTGTCTTGTCTTGTCTTGTCTTGTCTTGTCTTGTCTTGTCTTGTCTTGTCTTGTCTTGTCTTGTCTTGTCTTGTCTTGTCTTGTCTTGTCTTGTCTTGTCTTGTCTTGTCTTGTCTTGTCTTGTCTTGTCTTGTCTTGTCTTGTCTTGTCTTGTCTTGTCTTGTCTTGTCTTGTCTTGTCTTGTCTTGTCTTGTCTTGTCTTGTCTTGTCTTGTCTTGTCTTGTCTTGTCTTGTCTTGTCTTGTCTTGTCTTGTCTTGTCTTGTCTTGTCTTGTCTTGTCTTGTCTTGTCTTGTCTTGTCTTGTCTTGTCTTGTCTTGTCTTGTCTTGTCTTGTCTTGTCTTGTCTTGTCTTGTCTTCTCTTGTCTTGTCATGTCTTGTCTTGTCTTGTCTTGTCTTGTCTTGTCTTGTCTTGTCTTGTCTTGTCTTGTCTTGTCTTGTCTTGTCTTGTCTTGTCTTGTCTTGTCTTGTCTTGTCTTGTCTTGTCTTGTCTTGTCTTGTCTTGTCTTGTCTTGTCTTGTCTTGTCTTGTCTTGTCTTGTCTTGTCTTGTCTTGTCTTGTCTTGTCTTGTCTTGTCTTGTCTTGTCTTGTCTTGTCTTGTCTTGTCTTGTCTTGTCTTCTCTTGTCTTGTCATGTCTTGTCTTGTCTTGTCTTGTCTTGTCCTGTCCTGGCTTGTGTTGTCTTGTCATGTTTTGTCTTGTCCTGTCCTGTCTTGTCTTGTCTTGTCATGTCTTGTCTTGTCTTGTCTTGTCATGTCGTGTGTTGTGTTGTTTTGTCTTGTCTTGTTGTGTATTGTCATGTCTTATATTGTCTTGTCTTGTCTTGTCATGTCATGTCATGTCGTGTGTTGTGTTGTTTTGTCTTGTCTTGTCTTGTCTTGTCTTGTCTTGTCTTGTCTTGTCTTGTCTTGTCTTGTCTTGTCATGTCATGTCGTGTCTTGTGTTGCTTTGTCTTGTCTTGTCTTGTCTTGTCATGTCGTGTGTTGTGTTGTTTTGTCTTGTCTTGTCTTGTTTTGTCTTGTCATGTCTTGTCTTGTCTTGTCTTGTCTTGTCTTGTCTTGTCTTGTCTTGTCTTGTCTTGTCTTGTCTTGTCTTGTCTTGTCTTGTCTTGTCTTGTCTTGTCTTGTCTTGTCTTGTCTTGTCTTGTCTTGTCTTGTCTTGTCTTGTCTTGTCTTGTCTTGTCTTGTCTTGTCTTGTCTTGTCTTGTCTTGTCTTGTCTTGTCTTGTCTTGTCTTGTCTTGTCTTGTCTTGTCTTGTCTTGTCTTGTCTTGTCTTGTCTTGTCTTGTCTTGTCTTGTCTTGTCTTGTCTTGTCTTGTCTTGTCTTGTCTTGTCTTGTCTTGTCTTGTCTTGTCTTGTCTTGTCTTGTCTTGTCTTGTCTTGTCTTGTCTTGTCTTGTCTTGTCTTGTCTTGTCTTGTCTTGTCTTGTCTTGTCTTGTCTTGTCTTGTCTTGTCTTGTCTTGTCTTGTCTTGTCTTGTCTTGTCTTGTCTTGTCTTGTCTTGTCTTGTCTTGTCTTGTCTTGTCTTGTCTTGTCTTGTCTTGTCTTGTCTTGTCTTGTCTTGTCTTGTCTTGTCTTGTCTTGTCTTGTCTTGTCTTGTCTTGTCTTGTCTTGTCTTGTCTTGTCTTGTCTTGTCTTGTCTTGTCATGTCTTGTCTTGTCTTGTCTTGTCTTGTCATGTTTTGTCTTGTCCTGTCCTGTCTTGTCTTGTCTTGTCATGTCTTGTCATGTCTTGTCTTGTCTTGTCTTGTCTTGTCTTGTCTTGTTTTGTCATGTCTTGTCTTGTCTTGTTTTGTCTTGTCTTGTCTTGTCTTGTTTTGTCTTGTCATGTCTTGTCTTGTCATGTCTTGTCTTGTCTTGACTTGTCTTGTCTTGTCTTGTCTTGTCTTGTCTTGTCTTGTCTTGTCGTGTCTTGTCTTGTCTTGTCTCATCTTGTCTTGTCCTGTCCTGTCCTGTCTTGTCTTGTCATGTCATGTCATGTCATGTCATGTCGTGTGTTGTTTTGTCTTGTCTTGTTTTGTCTTGTCATGTCTTATCTTGTCTTGTCATGTCATGTCATGTCATGTGTTGTGTTGTGTTGTTTTGTCTTGTCTTGTCTTGTCTTGTCATGTCTTGTCTTGTCTTGTCTTGTCTTGTCTTGTCTTGTCTTGTCTTGTCTTGTCTTGTCTTGTCTTGTCTTGTCTTGTCTTGTCCTGTCCTGACGTGTGTTGTGTTGTTTTGTCTTGTCTTGTTTTGTCTTGTCTTGTGTTGTTTTGTCCTGTCCTGACGTGTGTTGTGTTGTTTTGTCTTGTCTTGTTTTGTCATGTCCTGTCTTATCTTGTCTTGTGATGTCATGTCATGTCGTGTGTTGTGTTGTTTTGTCTTGTCATGTCTTGTCTTGTCTTGTCTTGTCTTGTCTTGTCTTGTCTTGTCTTGTCTTGTCTTGTCTTGTCTTGTCTTGTCTTGTCTTGTCTTGTCTTGTCTTGTCTTGTCTTGTCTTGTCTTGTCTTGTCTTGTCTTGTCTTGTCTTGTCTTGTCTTGTCTTGTCTTGTCTTGTCTTGTCTTGTCTTGTCTTGTCTTGTCTTGTCTTGTCTTGTCTTGTCTTGTCTTGTCTTGTCTTGTCTTGTCTTGTCTTGTCTTGTCTTGTCTTGTCTTGTCTTGTCTTGTCTTGTCTTGTCTTGTCTTGTCTTGTCTTGTCTTGTCTTGTCTTGTCTTGTTTTGTCTTGTCTTGTTTTATGTTGTCTTGTCTTGTCTTGTTTTGTCATGTAATGTCATGTCGTGTGTTGTGTTGTTTTTTCTTGTCTTGTATTGTCTTGTCTTGTCTTGTCGTGTCTTGTCTTGTCTTGTCTTGTTTTGTCTTGTCTTGTCTTGTCTTGTCTTGCCTTATCTTGCCTTGTCTTGTCTTGTCTTGTCTTGTCTTGTCTTGTCTTGTCTTGTCTTGTCTTGCCTTGTCATGTCTTGTCTTGTCTTGTTTTGTCTTGTCTTGTATTTTCTTGTTTTCTCATGTAATGTCATGTCGTGTGTTGTGTTGTTTTGTATTGTCTTGTGTTGTTTTGTCGTGTCATGCCTTGTCTTGTCTTGTCTTGTCCTGTCCTGTCGTGTGTTGTGTTGTTTTGTCTTGTCTTGTCATGTCATGTCATGTCGTGTCTTGTGTTGCTTTGTCTTGTCTTGTCTTGTCTTGCCTTGTCATGTCGTGTGTTGTGTTGTTTTGTCTTGTCTTGTTGTGTATTGTCATGTCTTATATTGTCTTGTCTTGTCTTGTCTTGTCATGTCATGTCATGTCGTGTGTTGTGTTGTTTTGTCTTGTCTTGTCTTGTCTTGTCTTGTCTTGTCTTGTCTAGTCTTGTCTTGTCTTGTCTTGTCATGTCGTGTGTTGTGTTGTTTTGTCTTGTCTTTGTCTTGTCTTGTCTTGTCATGTCTTGTCTTGTTTTGTCTTGTCTTGTATTTTCTTGTTTTCTCATGTAATGTCATGTCGTGTGTTGTGTTGTTTTGTCTTGTCTTGTGTTGTTTTGTCGTGTCATGCCTTGTCTTGTCTTGTCTTGTCCTGTCCTGTCGTGTGTTGTGTTGTTTTGTCTTGTCTTGTCATGTCATGTCATGTCGTGTCTTGTGTTGCTTTGTCTTGTCTTGTCTTGTCTTGTCTTGTCATGTCGTGTGTTGTGTTGTTTTGTCCTGCCTTGTTGTGTATTGTCATGTCTTATATTGTCTTGTCTTGTCTTGTCTTGTCATGTCATGTCATGTCGTGTGTTGTGTTGTTTTGTCTTGTCTTGTCTTGTCTTGTATTGTCTTGTCTAGTCTTGTCTTGTCTTGTCTTGTCATGTCGTGTGTTGTGTTGTTTTGTCTTGTCTTGTTTTGTTTTGTCGTGTCATGTCTTGTCTTGTCTTGTCCTGTCCTGTCGTGTGTTGTGTTGTTTTGTCTTGTCTTGTCTTGTCTAGTTTTGTCTTGTCTTGTCTTGTTTTATGTTGTCTTGTTTTGTCATGTAATGTCATGTCGTGTGTTGTGTTGTTTTTTCTTGTCTTGTGTTGTTTTGTCGTGTCATGTCTTGTCTTGTCTTGTCTTGTCTTGTCCTGTCCTGTAGTGTGTTGTGTTGTTTTGTCTTGTCTTGTCATGTCATGTCATGTCGTGTCTTGTGTTGCTTTGTCTTGTCTTTTCTTCTCCTTGTCTTGTGTTGTTTTGTCCTGTCCTGACGTGTGTTTTGTTGTTTTGTCTTGTCATGTCTTGTCTTGTCTTGTGATGTCATGTCATGTCGTGTGTTGTGTTGTTTTGTCTTGTCTTGTGTTGTTTTGTCGTGTCATGCCTTGTCTTGTCTTGTCTTGTCCTGTCCTGTCGTGTGTTGTGTTGTTTTGTCTTGTCTTGTCATGTCATGTCATGTCGTGTCTTGTGTTGCTTTGTCTTGTCTTTTCTTCTCCTTGTCTTGTGTTGTTTTGTCCTGTCCTGACGTGTGTTTTGTTGTTTTGTCTTGTCATGTCTTGTCTTGTCTTGTGATGTCATGTCATGTCGTGTGTTGTGTTGTTTTGTCTTGTCTTGTCATGTCGTGTGTTTTGTTGTTTTGTCTTGTCTTGCTGTGTATTGTCATGTCTTATATTGTCTTGTCTTGTCTTGTCATGTCATGTCATGTCGTGTGTTGTGTTGTTTTGTCTTGTCTTGTTTTGTCTTCTCATGTCATGTCTTGTCTTGTCTTGTTTTGTCTTGTCATGTCTTGTCTTGTCTTGTCTTGTCATGTCTTGTCTTGTCTTGTCTTGTCTTGTCTTGTCTTGTCTTGTCTTGTCTTGTCTTGTCTTGTCTTGTCTTGTCTTGTCTTGTCTTGTCTTGTCTTGTCTTGTCTTGTCTTGTCTTGTCTTGTCTTGTCTTGTCTTGTCTTGTCTTGTCTTGTCTTGTCTTGTCTTGTCTTGTCTTGTCTTGTCTTGTCTTGTCTTGTCTTGTCTTGTCTTGTCTTGTCTTGTCTTGTCTTGTCTTGTCTTGTCTTGTCTTGTCTTGTCTTGTCTTGTCTTGTCTTGTCTTGTCTTGTCTTGTCTTGTCTTGTCTTGTCTTGTCTTGTCTTGTCTTGTCTTGTCTTGTCTTGTCTTGTCTTGTCATGTCTTGTCTTGTCTTGTCTTGTCTTGTCCTGTCCTGTCTTGTGTTGTCTTGTCATGTTTTGTCTTGTCCTGTCCTGTCTTGTCTTGTCTTGTCATGTCTTGTCTTGTCTTGTCTTGTCATGTCGTGTGTTGTGTTGTTTTGTCTTGTCTTGTTGTGTATTGTCATGTCTTATATTGTCTTGTCTTGTCTTGTCTTGTCTTGTCATGTCATGTCATGTCGTGTGTTGTGTTGTTTTGTCTTGTCTTGTCTTGTCTTGTCTTGTCTTGTCATGTCATGTCGTGTCTTGTGTTGCTTTGTCTTGTCTTGTCTTGTCTTGTCTTGTCTTGTCTTGTCATGTCGTGTGTTGTGTTGTTTTGTCTTGTCTTGTTTTGTCTTGTCATGTCTTGTCTTGTCTTGTCTTGTCTTGTCTTGTCTTGTCTTGTCTTGTCTTGTCCTGTCTTGTCTTGTCTTGTCTTGTCTTGTCTTGTCTTGTCTTATCTTGTCTTGTCTTGTCTTGTCTTGTCTTGTCTTGTCTTGTCTTGTCTTGTCTTGTCTTGTCTTGTCTTGTCTTGTCTTGTCATGTCTTGTCTTGTCTTGTCTTGTCTTGTCCTGTCCTGTCTTGTGTTGTCTTGTCATGTTTTGTCTTGTCCTGTCCTGTCCTGTCTTGTCTTGTCATGTCTTGTCTTGTCTTGTCTTGTCTTGTCTTGTCTTGTTTTGTCATGTCTTGTCTTGTCTTGTCTTGTCTTGTCATGCCATGTCTTGTCTTGTCTTGTCTTGTCTTGTCTTGTCTTGTCTTGTCTTGTCTTGTCTTGTCATGTCTTGTCTTGTCTTGTTTTGTCTTGTCTTGTCTTGTCTTGTTTTGTCTTGTCATGTCTTGTCTTGTCATGTCTTGTCTTGTCTTGTCTTGACTTGTCTTGACTTGTCTTGTCTTGTCTTGTCTTGTCTTGTCTTGTCGTGTCTTGTCTTGTCTTGTCTCATCTTGTCTTGTCCTGTCCTGTCCTGTCTTGTCTTGTCATGTCATGTCATGTCATGTCATGTCGTGTGTTGTTTTGTCTTGTCTTGTTTTGTCTTGTCATGTCTTATCTTGTCTTGTCATGTCATGTCATGTCATGTGTTGTGTTGTGTTGTTTTGTCTTGTCTTGTCTTGTCTTGTCATGTCTTGTCTTGTCTTGTCTTGTCTTGTCTTGTCTTGTTTTGTCTTGTCTTGTCTTGTCTTGTCCTGTCCTGACGTGTGTTGTGTTGTTTTGTCTTGTCTTGTTTTGTCTTGTCTTGTGTTGTTTTGTCCTGTCCTGACGTGTGTTGTGTTGTTTTGTCTTGTCTTGTCTTGTCTTGTCTTGTCTTGTCGTGTCTTGTCTTGTCTTGTCTCATCTTGTCTTGTCCTGTCCTGTCCTGTCTTGTCTTGTCATGTCATGTCATGTCATGTCATGTCGTGTGTTGTTTTGTCTTGTCTTGTTTTGTCTTGTCATGTCTTATCTTGTCTTGTCATGTCATGTCATGTCATGTGTTGTGTTGTGTTGTTATGTCTTGTCTTGTCTTGTCTTGTCCTGTCCTGACGTGTGTTGTGTTGTTTTGTCTTGTCTTGTTTTGTCTTGTCTTGTGTTGTGTTGTTTTGTCTTGTCTTGTTTTGTCTTGTCCTGTCTTGTCTTGTCTTGTGATGTCATGTCATGTCGTGTGTTGTGTTGTTTTGTCTTGTCATGTCTTGTCTTGTCTTGTCTTGTCTTGTCTTGTCTTGTCTTGTCTTGTCTTGTCTTGTCTTGTCTTGTCTTGTCTTGTCTTGTCTTGTCTTGTCTTGTCTTGTCTTGTCTTGTCTTGTCTTGTCTTGTCTTGTCTTGTCTTGTCTTGTCTTGTCTTGTCTTGTCTTGTCTTGTCTTGTCTTGTTTTGTCTTGTCTTGTTTTATGTTGTCTTGTCTTGTTTTGTCATGTAATGTCATGTCGTGTGTTGTGTTGTTTTTTCTTGTCTTGTATTGTCTTGTCTTGTCTTGTCGTGTCTTGTCTTGTCTTGTCTTGTTTTGTCTTGTCTTGTCTTGTCTTGTCTTGCCTTATCTTGCCTTGTCTTGTCTTGTCTTGTCTTGTCTTGTCTTGTCTTGTCTTGTCTTGTCTTGTCATGTCTTGTCTTGTCTTGTTTTGTCTTGTCTTGTATTTTCTTGTTTTCTCATGTAATGTCATGTCGTGTGTTGTGTTGTTTTGTCTTGTCTTGTGTTGTTTTGTCGTGTCATGCCTTGTCTTGTCTTGTCTTGTCCTGTCCTGTCGTGTGTTGTGTTGTTTTGTCTTGTCTTGTCATGTCATGTCATGTCGTGCCTTGTGTTGCTTTGTCTTGTCTTGTCTTGTCTTGCCTTGTCATGTCGTGTGTTGTGTTGTTTTGTCTTGTCTTGTTGTGTATTGTCATGTCTTATATTGTCTTGTCTTGTCTTGTCTTGTCATGTCATGTCATGTCGTGTGTTGTGTTGTTTTGTCTTGTCTTGTCTTGTCTTGTCTTGTCTTGTCTTGTCTTGTCATGTCGTGTGTTGTGTTGTTTTGTCTTGTCTTGTGTTGTTTTGTCGTGTCATGTCTTGTCTAGTTTTGTCTTGTCTTGTCTTGTTTTATGTTGTCTTGTTTTGTCATGTAATGTCATGTCGTGTGTTGTGTTGTTTTGTCTTGTCTTGTGTTGTTTTGTCGTGTCATGTCTTGTCTTGTCTTGTCTTGTCTTGTCTTGTCCTGTCCTGTCGTGTGTTGTGTTGTTTTGTCTTGTCTTGTCATGTCATGTCATGTCATGTCGTGTCTTGTGTTGCTTTGTCTTGTCTTTTCTTCTCCTTGTCTTGTGTTGTTTTGTCCTGTCCTGACGTGTGTTTTGTTGTTTTGTCTTGTTATGTCTTGTCTTGTCTTGTGATGTCATGTCATGTCGTGTGTTGTGTTGTTTTGTCTTGTCTTGTCATGTCGTGTGTTGTGTTGTTTTGTCTTGTCTTGCTGTGTATTGTCATGTCTTATATTGTCTTGTCTTGTCTTGTCATGTCATGTCATGTCGTGTGTTGTGTTGTTTTGTCTTGTCTTGTTTTGTCTTCTCATGTCATGTCTTGTCTTGTCTTGTCTTGTCTTGTCTTGTCTTGTTTTGTCTTGTCATGTCATGTCATGTCTTGTCTTGTCTTGTCTTGTCTTGTCTTGTCTTGTCTTGTCTTGTCTTGTCTTGTCTTGTCTTGTCTTGTCTTGTCTTGTCTTGTCTTGTCATGTCTTGTCTTGTCTTGTCTTGTCTTGTCCTGTCCTGTCTTGTGTAGTCTTGTCATGTTTTGTCTTGTCCTGTCCTGTCTTGTCTTGTCATGTCATGTCTTGTCTTGTATTGTCTTGTCTTGTCTTGTCTTGTCTTGTCTTGTCTTGTCTTGTCTTGTCTTGTCATGTCTTGTCTTGTCTTGTTTTGTCTTGTCTTGTCTTGTCTTGTTTTGTCTTGTCATGTCTTGTCTTGTCATGTCTTGTCTTGTCTTGTCTTGACTTGTCTTGTCTTGTCTTGTCTTGTCTTGTCTTGTCTTGTCTTGTCTTGTCGTGTCTTGTCTTGTCTTGTCTCATCTTGTCTTGTCCTGTCCTGTCCTGTCTTGTCTTGTCATGTCATGTCATGTCATGTCATGTCATGTCGTGTGTTGTTTTGTCTTGTCTTGTTTTGTCTTGTCATGTCTTATCTTGTCTTGTCATGTCATGTCATGTCATGTGTTGTGTTGTGTTGTTTTGTCTTGTCTTGTCTTGTCTTGTCATGTCTTGTCTTGTCTTGTCTTGTCTTGTCTTGTCTTGTCTTGTCTTGTCTTGTCTTGTCTTGTCTTGTCTTGTTTTGTCTTGTCCTGTCCTGACGTGTGTTGTGTTGTTTTGTCTTGTCTTGTGTTGTTTTGTCCTGTCCTGACATGTGTTGTGTTGTTTTGCCTTGTCTTGTTTTGTCTTGTCCTGTCTTGTCTTGTGATGTCATGTCATGTCGTGTGTTGTTTTGTCTTGTCATGTCTTGTCTTGTCTTGTCTTGTCTTGTCTTGTCTTGTATTGTCTTGTCTTGTCTTGTCTTGTTTTGCCTTGTCTTGTTTTATGTTGTCTTGTCTTTTCTTGTTTTGTCATGTAATGTCATGTCGTGTGTTGTGTTGTTTTTTCTTGTCTTGTATTGTCTTGTCTTGTCTTGTCTTGTCTTGTCGTGTCTTGTCTTGTCTTGTCTTGTCTTGTCTTGTCTTGTCTTGTCTTGTCTTGTCTTGTCTTGTCTGTCTTGTCTTGTCTTGTCTTGTCTTGTCTTGTCTTGTCTTGTCTTGTCTTGTCTTGTCTTGTCTTGTCTTGTCTTGTCATGTCTTGTCTTGTCTTGTCTTGTCTTGTCTTGTCTTGTCTTGTCTTGTCTTGTCTTGTCTTGTCTTGTCTTGTCTTGTCTTGTCTTGTCTTGTCTTGTCTTGTCTTGTCTTGTCTTGTCTTGTCTTGTCTTGTCTTGTCTTGTCTTGTCTTGTCTTGTCTTGTCTTGTCTTGTCTTGTCTTGCCTTGTCTTGTCTTGTCTTGTCTTGTCTTGTCTTGTCTTGTCTTGTTTTGTCTTGTCTTGTCATGTCTTGTCTTATCTTGTCTTGTCTTGTCTTGTCTTGTCTTGTCTTGTCTTGGCTTGTCTTGTCATGTCATGTCATGTTATATCGTGTGTTGTGTTGTTTTGTCTTGTCTTGTCATGTCTTGTCTTGTCTTGTCTTGTCTTGTCTTGTCTTGTCTTGTCTTGTCTTGTCTTGTCTTGTCTTGTCTTGTCTTGTCTTGTCTTGTCTTGTCTTGTCTTGTCTTGTCTTGTCTTGTCTTGTCTTGTCTTGTCTTGTCTTGTCTTGTCTTGTCTTGTCTTGTCTTGTCTTGTCTTGCCTTGTCTTGTCTTGTCTTGTCTTGTCTTGTCTTGTCTTGTCTTGTTTTGTCTTGTCTTGTCATGTCTTGTCTTATCTTGTCTTGTCTTGTCTTGTCTTGTCTTGTCTTGTCTTGTCTTGTCTTGGCTTGTCTTGTCATGTCATGTCATGTTATATCGTGTGTTGTGTTGTTTTGTCTTGTCTTGTCATGTCTTGTCTTGTCTTGTCTTGTCTTGTCTTGTCTTGTCTTGTCTTGTTTTGTCTTGTCCTGTCCTGTCTTGTCTTGTCTTGTCATGTCTTGTCTTGTCTTGTCTTGTCTTGTCTCGTCTTGTCTTGTCTTGTCTTGTCATATCTTGTCTTGTCTTGTCTTGTCTTGTCTTGTCTTGGCTTGTCTTGTCTTGCTTTGTCTTGTCATGTCTTATCTTGTCTTTTCTTGTCTTGTCTTGTCTTGTCCTGTCCTGTCGTGTGTTGTTTTGTATTGTCTTGTCTTGTGTTGTTTTGTCGTGTCATGTCTTGTCTTATCTTGTCTTGTCCTGTCCTGTCGTGTGTTGTGTTGTTTTGTCTTGTCTTGTCATGTCATGTAATGTCGTGTCTTGTGTTGCTTTGTCTTGTCTTGTCTTGTCTTGTCTTGTCATGTCGTGTGTTGTGTTGTTTTGTCTTGTCATGTCTTGTCTTGTCATGTCATGTCGTGTGTTGTGTTGTTTTGTCTTGTCTTGTTTTGTCTTGTCATGTCTTGTCTTGTCTTGTCTTGTCTTGTCTTGTCTTGTCTTGTCTTGTCTTGTCTTGTCTTGTCTTGTCTTGTCTTGTCTTGTCTTGTCTTGTCTTGTCTTGTCTTGTCTTGTTTTGTCTTGTCTTGTCTTGTCTTGTCTTGTCTTGTCTTGTCTTGTCTTGTTTTGTCTTGTCTTGTCATGTCATGTCATGTCGTGTCTTGTGTTGCTTTGTCTTGTCTTTTCTTCTCCTTGTCTTGTGTTGTTTTGTCCTGTCCTGACGTGTGTTTTGTTGTTTTGTCTTGTCATGTCTTGTCTTGTCTTGTGATGTCATGTCATGTCGTGTGTTGTGTTTTGTTGTTTTGTCTTGTCTTGCTGTGTATTGTCATGTCTTATATTGCCTTGTCTTGTCTTGTCATGTCATGTCATGTCGTGTGTTGTGTTGTTTTGTCTTGTCTTGTTTTGTCTTCTCATGTCATGTCTTGTCTTGTCTTGTTTTGTCTTGTCATGTCTTGTCTTGTCTTGTCTTGTCATGTCTTGTCTTGTCTTGTCTTGTCTTGTCTTGTCTTGTCTTGTCTTGTCTTGTCTTGTCTTGTCTTGTCTTGTCTTGTCTTGTCTTGTCTTGTCTTGTCTTGTCTTGTCTTGTCTTGTCTTGTCTTGTCTTGTCTTGTCTTGTCTTGTCTTGTCTTGTCTTGTCTTGTCTTGTCTTGTCTTGTCTTGTCTTGTCATGTCTTGTCTTGTCATGTCTTGTCTTGTCTTGTCTTGTCTTGTCCTGTCCTGTCTTGTGTTGTCTTGTCATGTTTTGTCTTGTCCTGTCCTGTCTTGTCTTGTCTTGTCATGTCGTGTCTTGTATTGTCTTGTCTTGTCTTGTCTTGTCTTGTCTTGTCTTGTCATGTCGTGTGTTGTGTTGTTTTGTCTTGTCTTGTGTTGTTTTGTCGTGCCATGTCTTGTCTTGTCTTGTCTTGTCTTGTCTTGTCTTGTCTTGTCTTGTCTTGTCATGTCTTGTCTTGTCGTGTCTTGTCTTGTCCTGTCCTGTCTTGTCTTGTCTTGTCATGTCTTGTCTTGCCGTGTCTTGTCTTGTCTTGTCTTGTCTTGTCTTGTCTTGTCTTGTCATGTCTTGTCTTGTCGTGTCTTGTCATGTCTTGTCTTGTCGTGTCTTGTCTTGTCCTGTCCTGTCTTGTCTTGTCTTGTCATGTCTTGTCTTGTCGTGTCTTGTCTTGTCTTGTCATGTCTTGTCCTGTCCTGTCTTGTCTTGTCTTGTCATGTCTTGTCTTGTCTTTTCTTGTCTTGTCTTGTCTTGTCTTGTCTTGTCTTGTCTTGTCTTGTCTTGTCTTGTCATGTCTTGTCGTGTGTTGTGTTGTTTTGTCTTGTCTTGCTGTGTATTGTCATGTCTTATATTGTCTTGTCTTGTTTTGTCTTCTCATGTCATGTCTTGTCTTGTTTTGTCTTCTCATGTCATGTCTTGTCTTGTCTTGTCTTGTCTTGTCTTGTCTTGTCATGTCTTGTCTTGTCTTGTCTTGTCTTGTCTTGTCTTGTCTTGTCTTGTCTTGTCTTGTCTTGTCTTGTCTTGTCTTGTCTTGTCTTGTCTTGTCTTGTCTTGTCTTGTCTTGTCTTGTCTTGTCTTGTCTTGTCTTGTCTTGTCTTGTCTTGTCTTGTCTTGTCTTGTCTTGTCTTGTCTTGTCTTGTCTTGTCTTGTCTTGTCTTGTCTTGTCTTGTCTTGTCTTGTCTTGTCTTGTCTTGTCTTGTCTTGTCTTGTCTTGTCTTGTCTTGTCTTGTCTTGTCTTGTCTTGTCTTGTCTTGTCTTGTCTTGTCTTGTCTTGTCTTGTCTTGTCTTGTCTTGTCTTGTCTTGTCTTGTCTTGTCTTGTCTTGTCTTGTCTTGTCTTGTCTTGTCTTGTCTTGTCTTGTCTTGTCTTGTCTTGTCTTGTCTTCTCTTGTCTTGTCATGTCTTGTCTTGTCTTGTCTTGTCTTGTCCTGTCCTGGCTTGTGTTGTCTTGTCATGTTTTGTCTTGTCCTGTCCTGTCTTGTCTTGTCTTGTCATGTCTTGTCTTGTCTTGTCTTGTCATGTCGTGTGTTGTGTTGTTTTGTCTTGTCTTGTTGTGTATTGTCATGTCTTATATTGTCTTGTCTTGTCTTGTCATGTCATGTCATGTCGTGTGTTGTGTTGTTTTGTCTTGTCTTGTCTTGTCTTGTCTAGTCTTGTCTTGTCTTGTCTTGTCATGTCATGTCGTGTCTTGTGTTGCTTTGTCTTGTCTTGTCTTGTCTTGTCTTGTCTTGTCTTGTCTTGTCTTGTCTTGTCTTGTTTTGTCTTGTCTTGTCTTGTCTTGTCTTGTCTTGTCTTGTCTTGTCTTGTCTTGTCTTGTCTTGTCTTGTCTTGTCTTGTCTTGTCTTGTCTTGTCTTGTCTTGTCTTGTCTTGTCTTGTCTTGTCTTGTCTTGTCTTGTCTTGTCTTGTCTTGTCTTGTCTTGTCTTGTCTTGTCTTGTCTTGTCTTGTCTTGTCTTGTCTTGTCTTGTCTTGTCTTGTCTTGTCTTGTCTTGTCTTGTCTTGTCTTGTCTTGTCATGTCTTGTCTTGTCTTGTCTTGTCTTGTCCTGTCCTGTCTTGTGTTGTCTTGTCATGTTTTGTCTTGTCCTGTCCTGTCTTGTCTTGTCTTGTCATGTCTTGTCTTGTCTTGTCTTGTCTTGTCTTGTCTTGTTTTGTCATGTCTTGTCTTGTCTTGTTTTGTCTTGTCTTGTCTTGTCTTGTTTTGTCTTGTCATGTCTTGTCTTGTCATGTCTTGTCTTGTCTTGACTTGTCTTGTCTTGTCTTGTCTTGTCTTGTCTTGTCTTGTCTTGTCTTGTCGTGTCTTGTCTTGTCTTGTCTCATCTTGTCTTGTCCTGTCCTGTCCTGTCTTGTCTTGTCATGTCATGTCATGTCATGTCATGTCGTGTGTTGTTTTGTCTTGTCTTGTTTTGTCTTGTCATGTCTTATCTTGTCTTGTCATGTCATGTCATGTCATGTGTTGTGTTGTGTTGTTTTGTCTTGTCTTGTCTTGTCTTGTCATGTCTTGTCTTGTCTTGTCTTGTCTTGTCTTGTCTTGTCTTGTCTTGTCTTGTCTTGTCTTGTCTTGTCTTGTCCTGTCCTGACGTGTGTTGTGTTGTTTTGTCTTGTCTTGTTTTGTCTTGTCTTGTGTTGTTTTGTCCTGTCCTGACGTGTGTTGTGTTGTTTTGTCTTGTCTTGTTTTGTCTTGTCCTGTCTTGTCTTGTCTTGTGATGTCATGTCATGTCGTGTGTTGTGTTGTTTTGTCTTGTCATGTCTTGTCTTGTCTTGTCTTGTCTTGTCTTGTCTTGTCTTGTCTTGTCTTGTCTTGTCTTGTCTTGTCTTGTCTTGTCTTGTCTTGTCTTGTCTTGTCTTGTCTTGTCTTGTCTTGTCTTGTCTTGTCTTGTCTTGTCTTGTCTTGTCTTGTCTTGTCTTGTCTTGTCTTGTCTTGTCTTGTCTTGTCTTGTTTTGTCTTGTCTTGTTTTATGTTGTCTTGTCTTGTCTTGTTTTGTCATGTAATGTCATGTCGTGTGTTGTGTTGTTTTTTCTTGTCTTGTATTGTCTTGTCTTGTCTTGTCGTGTCTTGTCTTGTCTTGTCTTGTTTTGTCTTGTCTTGTCTTGTCTTGTCTTGCCTTATCTTGCCTTATCTTGCCTTGTCTTGTCTTGTCTTGTCTTGTCTTGTCTTGTCTTGTCTTGTCTTGTCTTGTCTTGTCATGTCTTGTCTTGTCTTGTTTTGTCTTGTCTTGTATTTTCTTGTTTTCTCATGTAATGTCATGTCGTGTGTTGTGTTGTTTTGTATTGTCTTGTGTTGTTTTGTCGTGTCATGCCTTGTCTTGTCTTGTCTTGTCCTGTCCTGTCGTGTGTTGTGTTGTTTTGTCTTGTCTTGTCATGTCATGTCATGTCGTGTCTTGTGTTGCTTTGTCTTGTCTTGTCTTGTCTTGCCTTGTCATGTCGTGTGTTGTGTTGTTTTGTCTTGTCTTGTTGTGTATTGTCATGTCTTATATTGTCTTGTCTTGTCTTGTCTTGTCATGTCATGTCATGTCGTGTGTTGTGTTGTTTTGTCTTGTCTTGTCTTGTCTTGTCTTGTCTTGTCTAGTCTTGTCTTGTCTTGTCTTGTCATGTCGTGTGTTGTGTTGTTTTGTCTTGTCTTTGTCTTGTCTTGTCTTGTCATGTCTTGTCTTGTTTTGTCTTGTCTTGTATTTTCTTGTTTTCTCATGTAATGTCATGTCGTGTGTTGTGTTGTTTTGTCTTGTCTTGTGTTGTTTTATCGTGTCATGCCTTGTCTTGTCTTGTCTTGTCCTGTCCTGTCGTGTGTTGTGTTGTTTTGTCTTGTCTTGTCATGTCATGTCATGTCGTGTCTTGTGTTGCTTTGTCTTGTCTTGTCTTGTCTTGTCTTGTCATGTCGTGTGTTGTGTTGTTTTGTCCTGCCTTGTTGTGTATTGTCATGTCTTATATTGTCTTGTCTTGTCTTGTCTTGTCATGTCATGTCATGTCGTGTGTTGTGTTGTTTTGTCTTGTCTTGTCTTGTCTTGTATTGTCTTGTCTAGTCTTGTCTTGTCTTGTCTTGTCATGTCGTGTGTTGTGTTGTTTTGTCTTGTCTTGTTTTGTTTTGTCGTGTCATGTCTTGTCTTGTCTTGTCCTGTCCTGTCGTGTGTTGTGTTCTTTTGTCTTGTCTTGTCTTGTCTAGTTTTGTCTTGTCTTGTCTTGTTTTATGTTGTCTTGTTTTGTCATGTAATGTCATGTCGTGTGTTGTGTTGTTTTTTCTTGTCTTGTGTTGTTTTGTCGTGTCATGTCTTGTCTTGTCTTGTCTTGTCTTGTCCTGTCCTGTAGTGTGTTGTGTTGTTTTGTCTTGTCTTGTCATGTCATGTCATGTCGTGTCTTGTGTTGCTTTGTCTTGTCTTTTCTTCTCCTTGTCTTGTGTTGTTTTGTCCTGTCCTGACGTGTGTTTTGTTGTTTTGTCTTGTCATGTCTTGTCTTGTCTTGTGATGTCATGTCATGTCGTGTGTTGTGTTGTTTTGTCTTGTCTTGTGTTGTTTTGTCGTGTCATGCCTTGTCTTGTCTTGTCTTGTCCTGTCCTGTCGTGTGTTGTGTTGTTTTGTCTTGTCTTGTCATGTCATGTCATGTCGTGTCTTGTGTTGCTTTGTCTTGTCTTTTCTTCTCCTTGTCTTGTGTTGTTTTGTCCTGTCCTGACGTGTGTTTTGTTGTTTTGTCTTGTCATGTCTTGTCTTGTCTTGTGATGTCATGTCATGTCGTGTGTTGTGTTGTTTTGTCTTGTCTTGTCATGTCGTGTGTTTTGTTGTTTTGTCTTGTCTTGCTGTGTATTGTCATGTCTTATATTGTCTTGTCTTGTCTTGTCTTGTCATGTCATGTCATGTCGTGTGTTGTGTTGTTTTGTCTTGTCTTGTTTTGTCTTCTCATGTCATGTCTTGTCTTGTCTTGTCTTGTCTTGTTTTGTCTTGTCATGTCTTGTCTTGTCTTGTCTTGTCATGTCTTGTCTTGTCTTGTCTTGTCTTGTCTTGTCTTGTCTTGTCTTGTCTTGTCTTGTCTTGTCTTGTCTTGTCTTGTCTTGTCTTGTCTTGTCTTGTCTTGTCTTGTCTTGTCTTGTCTTGTCTTGTCTTGTCTTGTCTTGTCTTGTCTTGTCTTGTCTTGTCTTGTCTTGTCTTGTCTTGTCTTGTCTTGTCTTGTCTTGTCTTGTCTTGTCTTGTCTTGTCTTGTCTTGTCTTGTCTTGTCTTGTCTTGTCTTGTCTTGTCTTGTCTTGTCTTGTCTTGTCTTGTCTTGTCTTGTCTTGTCTTGTCTTGTCTTGTCTTGTCTTGTCTTGTCTTGTCTTGTCTTGTCTTGTCTTGTCATGTCTTGTCTTGTCTTGTCTTGTCTTGTCCTGTCCTGTCTTGTGTTGTCTTGTCATGTTTTGTCTTGTCCTGTCCTGTCTTGTCTTGTCTTGTCATGTCTTGTCTTGTCTTGTCTTGTCATGTCGTGTGTTGTGTTGTTTTGTCTTGTCTTGTTGTGTATTGTCATGTCTTATATTGTCTTGTCTTGTCTTGTCTTGTCTTGTCATGTCATGTCATGTCGTGTGTTGTGTTGTTTTGTCTTGTCTTGTCTTGTCTTGTCTTGTCTTGTCTTGTCTTGTCATGTCATGTCGTGTCTTGTGTTGCTTTGTCTTGTCTTGTCTTGTCTTGTCTTGTCATGTCGTGTGTTGTGTTGTTTTGTCTTGTCTTGTTTTGTCTTGTCATGTCTTGTCTTGTCTTGTCTTGTCTTGTCTTGTCTTGTCTTGTCTTGTCTTGTCTTGTCTTGTCTTGTCTTGTCTTGTCTTGTCTTATCTTGTCTTGTCTTGTCTTGTCTTGTCTTGTCTTGTCTTGTCTTGTCTTGTCTTGTCTTGTCTTGTCTTGTCTTGTCTTGTCTTGTCTTGTCATGTCTTGTCTTGTCTTGTCTTGTCTTGTCCTGTCCTGTCTTGTGTTGTCTTGTCATGTTTTGTCTTGTCCTGTCCTGTCCTGTCTTGTCTTGTCATGTCTTGTCTTGTCTTGTCTTGTCTTGTCTTGTCTTGTCTTGTTTTGTCATGTCTTGTCTTGTCTTGTCTTGTCATGCCATGTCTTGTCTTGTCTTGTCTTGTCTTGTCTTGTCTTGTCTTGTCATGTCTTGTCTTGTCTTGTTTTGTCTTGTCTTGTCTTGTCTTGTTTTGTCTTGTCATGTCTTGTCTTGTCATGTCTTGTCTTGTCTTGTCTTGACTTGTCTTGTCTTGTCTTGTCTTGTTTTGTCTTGTCGTGTCTTGTCTTGTCTTGTCTCATCTTGTCTTGTCCTGTCCTGTCCTGTCTTGTCTTGTCATGTCATGTCATGTCATGTCATGTCGTGTGTTGTTTTGTCTTGTCTTGTTTTGTCTTGTCATGTCTTATCTTGTCTTGTCATGTCTTGTCTTGTCTTGTCTTGTCTTGTCTTGTCTTGTCATGTCTTGTCTTGTCTTGTTTTGTCTTGTCTTGTCTTGTCTTGTTTTGTCTTGTCATGTCTTGTCTTGTCATGTCTTGTCTTGTCTTGTCTTGACTTGTCTTGTCTTGTCTTGTCTTGTCTTGTCTTGTCGTGTCTTGTCTTGTCTTGTCTCATCTTGTCTTGTCCTGTCCTGTCCTGTCTTGTCTTGTCATGTCATGTCATGTCATGTCATGTCGTGTGTTGTTTTGTCTTGTCTTGTTTTGTCTTGTCATGTCTTATCTTGTCTTGTCATGTCATGTCATGTCATGTGTTGTGTTGTGTTGTTTTGTCTTGTCTTGTCTTGTCTTGTCATGTCTTGTCTTGTCTTGTCTTGTCTTGTCTTGTCTTGTCTTGTCTTGTCTTGTCTTGTCTTGTCTTGTCTTGTCCTGTCCTGACGTGTGTTGTGTTGTTTTGTCTTGTCTTGTTTTGTCTTGTCTTGTGTTGTTTTGTCCTGTCCTGACGTGTGTTGTGTTGTTTTGTCTTGTCTTGTCTTGTCTTGTCTTGTCTTGTCGTGTCTTGTCTTGTCTTGTCTCATCTTGTCTTGTCCTGTCCTGTCCTGTCTTGTCTTGTCATGTCATGTCATGTCATGTCATATCGTGTGTTGTTTTGTCTTGTCTTGTTTTGTCTTGTCATGTCTTATCTTGTCTTGTCATGTCATGTCATGTCATGTGTTGTGTTGTGTTGTTATGTCTTGTCTTGTCTTGTCTTGTCCTGTCCTGACGTGTGTTGTGTTGTTTTGTCTTGTCTTGTTTTGTCTTGTCTTGTGTTGTTTTGTCCTGTCCTGACGTGTGTTGTGTTGTTTTGTCTTGTCTTGTTTTGTCTTGTCCTGTCTTGTCTTGTCTTGTGATGTCATGTCATGTCGTGTGTTGTGTTGTTTTGTCTTGTCATGTCTTGTCTTGTCTTGTCTTGTCTTGTCTTGTCTTGTCTTGTCTTGTCTTGTCTTGTCTTGTCTTGTCTTGTCTTGTCTTGTCTTGTCTTGTCTTGTCTTATCTTGTCTTGTCTTGTCTTGTCTTGTCTTGTCTTGTCTTGTCTTGTCTTGTCTTGTCTTGTTTTGTCTTGTCTTGTTTTATGTTGTCTTGTCTTGTCTTGTTTTGTCATGTAATGTCATGTCGTGTGTTGTGTTGTTTTTTCTTGTCTTGTATTGTCTTGTCTTGTCTTGTCGTGTCTTGTCTTGTCTTGTCTTGTTTTGTCTTGTCTTGTCTTGTCTTGTCTTGTCTTGTCTTGTCTTGTCTTGTCTTGTCTTGTCTTGTCTTGTCTTGTCTTGTCTTGTCTTGTCTTGTCTTGTCTTGTCTTGTCTTGTCTTATCTTGTCTTGTCTTGTCTTGTCTTGTCTTGTCTTGTCTTGTCTTGTCTTGTCTTGTCTTGTCTTGCCTTATCTTGCCTTGTCTTGTCTTGTCTTGTTTTGTCTTGTCTTGTCTTGTCTTGTCTTGCCTTATCTTGCCTTGTCTTGTCTTGTTTTATGTTGTCTTGTCTTGTCTTGTTTTGTCATGTAATGTCATGTCGTGTGTTGTGTTGTTTTTTCTTGTCTTGTATTGTCTTGTCTTGTCTTGTCGTGTCTTGTCTTGTCTTGTCTTGTTTTGTCTTGTCTTGTCTTGTCTTGTCTTGCCTTATCTTGTCTTGTCTTGTCTTGTCTTGTCGTGTCTTGTCTTGTCTTGTCTTGTTTTGTCTTGTCTTGTCTTGTCTTGTCTTGCCTTATCTTGCCTTATCTTGCCTTGTCTTGTCTTGTCTTGTCTTGTTTTGTCTTGTCTTGTATTTTCTTGTTTTCTCATGTAATGTCATGTCGTGTGTTGTGTTGTTTTGTCTTGTCTTGTGTTGTTTTGTCGTGTCATGCCTTGTCTTGTCTTGTCTTGTCCTGTCCTGTCGTGTGTTGTGTTGTTTTGTCTTGTCTTGTCATGTCATGTCATGTCGTGTCTTGTGTTGCTTTGTCTTGTCTTGTCTTGTCTTGCCTTGTCATGTCGTGTGTTGTGTTGTTTTGTCTTGTCTTGTTGTGTATTGTCATGTCTTATATTGTCTTGTCTTGTCTTGTCTTGTCATGTCATGTCATGTCGTGTGTTGTGTTGTTTTGTCTTGTCTTGTTTTGTCTTGTCATGTCGTGTGTTGTGTTGTTTTGTCTTGTCTTGTGTTGTTTTGTCGTGTCATGTCTTGTCTAGTTTTGTCTTGTCTTGTCTTGTTTTATGTTGTCTTGTTTTGTCATGTAATGTCATGTCGTGTGTTGTGTTGTTTTGTCTTGTCTTGTGTTGTTTTGTCGTGTCATGTCTTGTCTTGTCTTGTCTTGTCTTGTCTTGTCCTGTCCTGTCGTGTGTTGTGTTGTTTTGTCTTGTCTTGTCATGTCATGTCATGTCATGTCGTGTCTTGTGTTGCTTTGTCTTGTCTTTTCTTCTCCTTGTCTTGTGTTGTTTTGTCCTGTCCTGACGTGTGTTTTGTTGTTTTGTCTTGTTATGTCTTGTCTTGTCTTGTGATGTCATGTCATGTCGTGTGTTGTGTTGTTTTGTCTTGTCTTGTCATGTCGTGTGTTGTGTTGTTTTGTCTTGTCTTGCTGTGTATTGTCATGTCTTATATTGTCTTGTCTTGTCTTGTCATGTCATGTCATGTCGTGTGTTGTGTTGTTTTGTCTTGTCTTGTTTTGTCTTCTCATGTCATGTCTTGTCTTGTCTTGTCTTGTCTTGTCTTGTCTTGTTTTGTCTTGTCATGTCATGTCTTGTCTTGTCTTGTCTTGTCTTGTCTTGTCTTGTCTTGTCTTGTCTTGTCTTGTCTTGTCTTGTCTTGTCTTGTCTTGTCTTGTCTTGTCTTGTCTTGTCTTGTCTTGTCATGTCTTGTCTTGTCTTGTCTTGTCTTGTCCTGTCCTGTCTTGTGTAGTCTTGTCATGTTTTGTCTTGTCCTGTCCTGTCTTGTCTTGTCATGTCATGTCTTGTCTTGTCTTGTCTTGTCTTGTCTTGTCTTGTCTTGTCTTGTCTTGTCTTGTCTTGTCTTGTCTTGTCTTGTCATGTCTTGTCTTGTCTTGTTTTGTCTTGTCTTGTCTTGTCTTGTTTTGTCTTGTCATGTCTTGTCTTGTCATGTCTTGTCTTGTCTTGTCTTGACTTGTCTTGTCTTGTCTTGTCTTGTCTTGTCTTGTCTTGTCGTGTCTTGTCTTGTCTTGTCTTGTCTTGTCTCATCTTGTCTTGTCCTGTCCTGTCCTGTCTTGTCTTGTCATGTCATGTCATGTCATGTCATGTCGTGTGTTGTTTTGTCTTGTCTTGTTTTGTCTTGTCATGTCTTATCTTGTCTTGTCATGTCATGTCATGTCATGTGTTGTGTTGTGTTGTTTTGTCTTGTCTTGTCTTGTCTTGTCATGTCTTGTCTTGTCTTGTCTTGTCTTGTCTTGTCTTGTCTTGTCTTGTCTTGTCTTGTCTTGTCTTGTCTTGTCTTGTCCTGTCCTGACGTGTGTTGTGTTGTTTTGTCTTGTCTTGTGTTGTTTTGTCATGTCCTGACATGTGTTGTGTTGTTTTGTCTTGTCTTGTTTTGTCTTGTCCTGTCTTGTCTTGTGATGTCATGTCATGTCGTGTGTTGTTTTGTCTTGTCATGTCTTGTCTTGTCTTGTCTTGTCTTGTCTTGTCTTGTATTGTCTTGTCTTGTCTTGTCTTGTCTTGTTTTGCCTTGTCTTGTTTTATGTTGTCTTGTCTTGTCTTGTTTTGTCATGTAATGTCATGTCGTGTGTTGTGTTGTTTTTTCTTGTCTTGTATTGTCTTGTCTTGTCTTGTCTTGTCGTGTCTTGTCTTGTCTTGTCTTGTCTTGTCTTGTCTTGTCTTGTCTTGTCTTGTCTTGTCTTGTCTTGTCTTGTCTTGTCTTGTCTTGTCTTGTCTTGTCTTGTCTTGTCTTGTCTTGTCTTGTCTTGTCTTGTATTGTCTTGTCTTGTCTTGTCTTGTCTTGTTTTGCCTTGTCTTGTTTTATGTTGTCTTGTCTTGTCTTGTTTTGTCATGTAATGTCATGTCGTGTGTTGTGTTGTTTTTTCTTGTCTTGTATTGTCTTGTCTTGTCTTGTCTTGTCTTGTCTTGTCTTGTATTGTCTTGTCTTGTCTTGTCTTGTCTTGTTTTGCCTTGTCTTGTTTTATGTTGTCTTGTCTTGTCTTGTTTTGTCATGTAATGTCATGTCGTGTGTTGTGTTGTTTTTTCTTGTCTTGTATTGTCTTGTCTTGTCTTGTCTTGTCTTGTCTTGTCTTGTCTTGTCTTGTCTTGTCTTGTCTTGTTTTGCCTTGTCTTGTTTTATGTTGTCTTGTCTTGTCTTGTTTTGTCATGTAATGTCATGTCGTGTGTTGTGTTGTTTTTTCTTGTCTTGTATTGTCTTGTCTTGTCTTGTCTTGTCTTGTCTTGTCTTGTCTTGTCTTGTCTTGTCTTGTCTTGTCTTGTCTTGTCTTGTCTTGTCTTGTCTTGTCTTGTCTTGTCTTGTCTTGTCTTGTCAAGTCTTGTCTTGTCTTGTCTTGTATTGTCTTGTCTTGTTTTGTCTTGTCTTGTCTTGTCTTGTCTTGTCTTGTCTTGTCATGTCTTGTCTTGTCTTGTCTTGTTTTGTCTTGTCTTGTCATGTCTTGTCTTATCTTGTCTTGTCTTGTCTTGTCTTGCTTTGTCTTGTCTTGTCTTATTTTGTCTTGTCATGTCATATCGTGTGTTGTGTTGTTTTGTCTTGTCTTGTCTTGTCTTGTCTTGTCTTGTCTTGTCTTGTCTTGTCTTGTCATGTCTTGTCTTGTCTTGTCTTGTTTTGTCTTGTCTTGTCATGTCTTGTCTTATCTTGTCTTGTCTTGTCTTGTCTTGCTTTGTCTTGTCTTGTCTTATTTTGTCTTGTCATGTCATATCGTGTGTTGTGTTGTTTTGTCTTGTCTTGTCTTGTCTTGTCTTGTCTTGTCTTGTCTTGTCTTGTCTTGTCTTGTCTTGTCATGTCATGTCATGTCATATCGTGTGTTGTGTTGTTTTGTCTTGTCTTGTCTTGTCTTGTCTTGTCTTGTCTTGTCTTGTCCTGTCCTGTCTTGTCTTGTCTTGTCTTGTCATGTCTTGTCTTGTCTTGTCTTGTCTTGTCTTGTCTTGTCTTGTCTTGTCCTGTCCTGTCTTGTCTTGTCTTGTCATGTCTTGTCTTGTCTTGTCTTGTCTTGTCTCGTCTTGTCTTGTCTTGTCTTGTCATATCTTGTCTTGTCTTGTCTTGTCTTGTCTTGTCTTGTCTTGTCTTGTCTTGCTTTGTCTTGTCATGTCTTATCTTGTCTTTTCTTGTCTTGTCTTGTCCTGTCCTGTCGTGTGTTGTTTTGTATTGTCTTGTCTTGTGTTGTTTTGTCGTGTCATGTCTTGTCTTGTCTTGTCTTGTCCTGTCCTGTCGTGTGTTGTGTTGTTTTGTCTTGTCTTGTCATGTCATGTAATGTCGTGTCTTGTGTTGCTTTGTCTTGTCTTGTCTTGTCTTGTCTTGTCTTGTCATGTCGTGTGTTGTGTTGTTTTGTCTTGTCATGTCTTGTCTTGTCTTGTTTTGTCTTGTCTTGTCTTGTCTTGTCATGTCTTGTCTTGTCTTGTCTTGTCTTGTTTTGTCTTGTCTTGTCTTGTCTTGTCTTGTCTTGTCTTGTCTTGTCTTGTCTTGTCTTGTCTTGTCTTGTCTTGTCTTGTCTTGTCTTGTCTTGTCTTGTCTTGTCTTGTCATGTCATGTCATGTCATATCGTGTGTTGTGTTGTTTTGTCTTGTCTTATTTTGTCTTGTCATGTCTTATCTTGTCTTGTCTTGTCTTGTCTTGTCTTGTCTTGTCATGTCATGTCATGTCATATCGTGTGTTGTGTTGTTTTGTCTTGTCTTATTTTGTCTTGTCATGTCTTATCTTGTCTTGTCTTGTCTTGTCTTGTCTTGTCTTGTCTTGTCTTGTCTTGTCTTGTCTTGTCTTGTCTTGTCTTGTCTTGTCTTGTCTTGTCTTGTCTTGTCTTGTCTTGTCTTGTCTTGTCTTGTCTTGTCTTGTCTTGTCTTGTCTTGTCTTGTCTTGTCATGTCTTGTCTTGTCTTGTCTTGTCTCATCTTGTCTTGTCCTGTCCTGTCCTGTCTTGTCTTGTCTTGTCTTGTCTTGTCTTGTCTTGTCTTGTCTTGTCTTGTCTTGTCTTGTCTTGTCTTGTCTTGTCTTGTCTTGTCTTGTCTTGTCTTGTCTTGTCTTGTCTTGTCTTGTCTTGTCTTGTCTTGTCTTGTCTTGTCTTGTCTTCTCTTGTCTTGTCTTGTCTTGTCTTGTCTTGTCTTGTCTTGTCTTGTCTTGTCTTGTCTTTTTTTGTCTTGTCTTGTTTTATGTTGTCTTGTCTTGTCTTGTCTTGTCATGTCATGTCATGTCATATCGTGTGTTGTGTTGTTTTGTCTTGTCTTATTTTGTCTTGTCATGTCTTATCTTGTCTTGTCTTGTCTTGTCTTGTCTTGTCTTGTCATATCATGTCATGTCATATCGTGTGTTGTGTTGTTTTGTCTTGTCTTATTTTGTCTTGTCATGTCTTGTCTTGTCTTGTCTTGTCTTGTCTTGTCTTGTCTTGTATTGTCTTGTCTTGTCTTGTCTTGTCTTGTTTTGCCTTGTCTTGTTTTATGTTGTCTTGTCTTGTCTTGTTTTGTCATGTAATGTCATGTCGTATGTTGTGTTGTTTTTTCTTGTCTTGTATTGTCTTGTCTTGTCGTGTCTTGTCTTGTCTTGTCTTGTCTTGTCTTGTCTTGTCTTGTCTTGTCTTGTCTTGTCTTGTCTTGTCTTGTCTTGTCTTGTCTTGTCTTGTCTTGTCTTGTCTTGTCTTGTCTTGTCTTGTCTTGTCTTGTCTTGTCTTGTCATGTCTTGTCTTGTCTTGTCTTGTCTTGTCTTGTCTTGTCTTGTCTTGTCTTGTCTTGTCTTGTCTTGTCTTGTCTTGTCTTGTCTTGTCTTGTCTTGTCTTGTCTTGTCTTGTCTTGTCTTGTCTTGTCTTGTCTTGTCTTGTCTTGTCTTGTCTTGTCTTGTCTTGTCTTGTCTTGTCTTGTCTTGTCTTGTCTTGTCTTGTCTTGTCTTGTCGTGTCTTGTCTTGTCTTGTCTCATCTTGTCTTGTCCTGTCCTGTCCTGTCTTGTCTTGTCATGTCATGTCATGTCATGTCATGTCGTGTGTTGTTTTGTCTTGTCTTGTTTTGTCTTGTCATGTCTTATCTTGTCTTGTCATGTCATGTCATGTCATGTGTTGTGTTGTGTTGTTTTGTCTTGTCTTGTCTTGTCTTGTCATGTCTTGTCTTGTCTTGTCTTGTCTTGTCTTGTCTTGTCTTGTCTTGTCTTGTCTTGTCCTGTCCTGACGTGTGTTGTGTTGTTTTGTCTTGTCTTGTTTTGTCTTGTCTTGTGTTGTTTTGTCCTGTCCTGACGTGTGTTGTGTTGTTTTGTCTTGTCTTGTTTTGTCTTGTCCTGTCTTGTCTTGTCTTGTGATGTCATGTCATGTCGTGTGTTGTGTTGTTTTGTCTTGTCATGTCTTGTCTTGTCTTGTCTTGTCTTGTCTTGTCTTGTCTTGTCTTGTCTTGTCTTGTCTTGTCTTGTCTTGTCTTGTCTTGTCTTGTCTTGTCTTGTCTTGTCTTGTCTTGTCTTGTCTTGTCTTGTCTTGTCTTGTCTTGTCTTGTCTTGTCTTGTCTTGTCTTGTCTTGTCTTGTCTTGTCTTGTCTTGTCTTGTCTTGTCTTGTCTTGTCTTGTCTTGTCTTGTCTTGTCTTGTCTTGTCTTGTCTTGTCTTGTCTTGTCTTGTCTTGTCTTGTCTTGTCTTGTCTTGTCTTGTCTTGTCTTGTCTTGTCTTGTCTTGTCTTGTTTTGTCTTGTCTTGTTTTATGTTGTCTTGTCTTGTCTTGTTTTGTCATGTAATGTCATGTCGTGTGTTGTGTTGTTTTTTCTTGTCTTGTATTGTCTTGTCTTGTCTTGTCGTGTCTTGTCTTGTCTTGTCTTGTTTTGTCTTGTCTTGTCTTGTCTTGTCTTGCCTTATCTTGCCTTGTCTTGTCTTGTCTTGTCTTGTCTTGTCTTGTCTTGTCTTGTCTTGTCTTGTCATGTCTTGTCTTGTCTTGTTTTGTCTTGTCTTGTATTTTCTTGTTTTCTCATGTAATGTCATGTCGTGTGTTGTGTTGTTTTGTATTGTCTTGTGTTGTTTTGTCGTGTCATGCCTTGTCTTGTCTTGTCTTGTCCTGTCCTGTCGTGTGTTGTGTTGTTTTGTCTTGTCTTGTCATGTCATGTCATGTCGTGTCTTGTGTTGCTTTGTCTTGTCTTGTCTTGTCTTGCCTTGTCATGTCGTGTGTTGTGTTGTTTTGTCTTGTCTTGTTGTGTATTGTCATGTCTTATATTGTCTTGTCTTGTCTTGTCTTGTCATGTCATGTCATGTCGTGTGTTGTGTTGTTTTGTCTTGTCTTGTCTTGTCTTGTCTTGTCTTGTCTAGTCTTGTCTTGTCTTGTCTTGTCATGTCGTGTGTTGTGTTGTTTTGTCTTGTCTTTGTCTTGTCTTGTCATGTCTTGTCTTGTTTTGTCTTGTCTTGTATTTTCTTGTTTTCTCATGTAATGTCATGTCGTGTGTTGTGTTGTTTTGTCTTGTCTTGTGTTGTTTTGTCGTGTCATGCCTTGTCTTGTCTTGTCTTGTCCTGTCCTGTCGTGTGTTGTGTTGTTTTGTCTTGTCTTGTCATGTCATGTCATGTCGTGTCTTGTGTTGCTTTGTCTTGTCTTGTCTTGTCTTGTCTTGTCATGTCGTGTGTTGTGTTGTTTTGTCCTGCCTTGTTGTGTATTGTCATGTCTTATATTGTCTTGTCTTGTCTTGTCTTGTCATGTCATGTCATGTCGTGTGTTGTGTTGTTTTGTCTTGTCTTGTCTTGTCTTGTATTGTCTTGTCTAGTCTTGTCTTGTCTTGTCTTGTCATGTCGTGTGTTGTGTTGTTTTGTCTTGTCTTGTTTTGTTTTGTCGTGTCATGTCTTGTCTTGTCTTGTCCTGTCCTGTCGTGTGTTGTGTTGTTTTGTCTTGTCTTTCTTGTCTAGTTTTGTCTTGTCTTGTCTTGTTTTATGTTGTCTTGTTTTGTCATGTAATGTCATGTCGTGTGTTGTGTTGTTTTTTCTTGTCTTGTGTTGTTTTGTCGTGTCATGTCTTGTCTTGTCTTGTCTTGTCCTGTCCTGTAGTGTGTTGTGTTGTTTTGTCTTGTCTTGTCATGTCATGTCATGTCGTGTCTTGTGTTGCTTTGTCTTGTCTTTTCTTCTCCTTGTCTTGTGTTGTTTTGTCCTGTCCTGACGTGTGTTTTGTTGTTTTGTCTTGTCATGTCTTGTCTTGTCTTGTGATGTCATGTCATGTCGTGTGTTGTGTTGTTTTGTCTTGTCTTGTGTTGTTTTGTCGTGTCATGCCTTGTCTTGTCTTGTCTTGTCCTGTCCTGTCGTGTGTTGTGTTGTTTTGTCTTGTCTTGTCATGTCATGTCATGTCGTGTCTTGTGTTGCTTTGTCTTGTCTTTTCTTCTCCTTGTCTTGTGTTGTTTTGTCCTGTCCTGATGTGTGTTTTGTTGTTTTGTCTTGTCATGTCTTGTCTTGTCTTGTGATGTCATGTCATGTCGTGTGTTGTGTTGTTTTGTCTTGTCTTGTCATGTCGTGTGTTTTGTTGTTTTGTCTTGTCTTGCTGTGTATTGTCATGTCTTATATTGTCTTGTCTTGTCTTGTCATGTCATGTCATGTCGTGTGTTGTGTTGTTTTGTCTTGTCTTGTTTTGTCTTCTCATGTCATGTCTTGTCTTGTCTTGTCTTGTCTTGTTTTGTCTTGTCATGTCTTGTCTTGTCTTGTCTTGTCATGTCTTGTCTTGTCTTGTCTTGTCTTGTCTTGTCTTGTCTTGTCTTGTCTTGTCTTGTCTTGTCTTGTCTTGTCTTGTCTTGTCTTGTCTTGTCTTGTCTTGTCTTGTCTTGTCTTGTCTTGTCTTGTCTTGTCTTGTCTTGTCTTGTCTTGTCTTGTCTTGTCTTGTCTTGTCTTGTCTTGTCTTGTCTTGTCTTGTCTTGTCTTGTCTTGTCTTGTCTTGTCTTGTCTTGTCTTGTCTTGTCTTGTCTTGTATTGTCTTGTCTTGTCTTGTCTTGTCTTGTCTTGTCTTGTCTTGTCTTGTCTTGTCTTGTCTTGTCTTGTCTTGTCTTGTCTTGTCTTGTCTTGTCTTGTCTTGTCTTGTCTTGTCTTGTCTTGTCTTGTCTTGTCTTGTCTTGTCTTGTCTTGTCTTGTCTTGTCTTGTCTTGTCTTGTCTTGTCTTGTCTTGTCTTGTCTTGTCTTGTCTTGTCTTGTCTTGTCTTGTCTTGTCTTGTCTTGTCTTGTCTTGTCTTGTCTTGTCTTGTCTTGTCTTGTCTTGTCTTGTCTTGTCTTGTCATGTCTTGTCTTGTCTTGTCTTGTCTTGTCTTGTCCTGTCCTGTCTTGTGTTGTCTTGTCATGTTTTGTCTTGTCCTGTCCTGTCTTGTCTTGTCTTGTCATGTCTTGTCTTGTCTTGTCTTGTCATGTCGTGTGTTGTGTTGTTTTGTCTTGTCTTGTTGTGTATTGTCATGTCTTATATTGTCTTGTCTTGTCTTGTCTTGTCTTGTCATGTCATGTCATGTCGTGTGTTGTGTTGTTTTGTCTTGTCTTGTCTTGTCTTGTCTTGTCTTGTCTTGTCTTGTCTTGTCATGTCATGTCGTGTCTTGTGTTGCTTTGTCTTGTCTTGTCTTGTCTTGTCTTGTCATGTCGTGTGTTGTGTTGTTTTGTCTTGTCTTGTCTTGTCTTGTCTTGTCTTGTCTTGTCTTGTCTTGTCTTGTCTTGTCTTGTCTTGTCTTGTCTTGTCTTGTCTTGTCTTGTCTTGTCTTGTCTTGTCTTATCTTGTCTTGTCTTGTCTTGTCTTGTCTTGTCTTGTCTTGTCTTGTCTTGTCTTGTCTTGTCTTGTCTTGTCTTGTCTTGTCTTGTCTTGTCTTGTCATGTCTTGTCTTGTCTTGTCTTGTCTTGTCCTGTCCTGTCTTGTGTTGTCTTGTCATGTTTTGTCTTGTCCTGTCCTGTCCTGTCTTGTCTTGTCATGTCTTGTCTTGTCTTGTCTTGTCTTGTCTTGTCTTGTCTTGTTTTGTCATGTCTTGTCTTGTCTTGTCTTGTCTTGTCATGCCATGTCTTGTCTTGTCTTGTCTTGTCTTGTCTTGTCTTGTCTTGTCTTGTCTTGTCATGTCTTGTCTTGTCTTGTTTTGTCTTGTCTTGTCTTGTCTTGTTTTGTCTTGTCATGTCTTGTCTTGTCATGTCTTGTCTTGTCTTGTCTTGACTTGTCTTGTCTTGTCTTGTCTTGTCTTGTCTTGTCGTGTCTTGTCTTGTCTTGTCTCATCTTGTCTTGTCCTGTCCTGTCCTGTCTTGTCTTGTCATGTCATGTCATGTCATGTCATGTCGTGTGTTGTTTTGTCTTGTCTTGTTTTGTCTTGTCATGTCTTATCTTGTCTTGTCATGTCATGTCATGTCATGTGTTGTGTTGTGTTGTTTTGTCTTGTCTTGTCTTGTCTTGTCATGTCTTGTCTTGTCTTGTCTTGTCTTGTCTTGTCTTGTCTTGTCTTGTCTTGTCTTGTCTTGTCTTGTCTTGTCTTGTCTTGTCCTGTCCTGACGTGTGTTGTGTTGTTTTGTCTTGTCTTGTTTTGTCTTGTCTTGTGTTGTTTTGTCCTGTCCTGACGTGTGTTGTGTTGTTTTGTCTTGTCTTGTCTTGTCTTGTCTTGTCTTGTCTTGTCGTGTCTTGTCTTGTCTTGTCTCATCTTGTCTTGTCCTGTCCTGTGCTGTCTTGTCTTGTCATGTCATGTCATGTCATGTCATGTCGTGTGTTGTTTTGTCTTGTCTTGTTTTGTCTTGTCATGTCTTATCTTGTCTTGTCATGTCATGTCATGTCATGTGTTGTGTTGTGTTGTTATGTCTTGTCTTGTCTTGTCTTGTCCTGTCCTGACGTGTGTTGTGTTGTTTTGTCTTGTCTTGTTTTGTCTTGTCTTGTGTTGTTTTGTCCTGTCCTGACGTGTGTTGTGTTGTTTTGTCTTGTCTTGTTTTGTCTTGTCCTGTCTTGTCTTGTCTTGTGATGTCATGTCATGTCGTGTGTTGTGTTGTTTTGTCTTGTCATGTCTTGTCTTGTCTTGTCTTGTCTTGTCTTGTCTTGTCTTGTCTTGTCTTGTCTTGTCTTGTCTTGTCTTGTCTTGTCTTGTCTTGTCTTGTCTTGTCTTGTCTTGTCTTGTCTTGTCTTGTCTTGTTTTGTCTTGTCTTGTTTTATGTTGTCTTGTCTTGTCTTGTTTTGTCATGTAATGTCATGTCGTGTGTTGTGTTGTTTTTTCTTGTCTTGTATTGTCTTGTCTTGTCTTGTCGTGTCTTGTCTTGTCTTGTCTTGTTTTGTCTTGTCTTGTCTTGTCTTGTCTTGCCTTATCTTGCCTTGTCTTGTCTTGTCTTGTCTTGTCTTGTCTTGTCTTGTCTTGTCTTGTCATGTCTTGTCTTGTCTTGTCTTGTTTTGTCTTGTCTTGTATTTTCTTGTTTTCTCATGTAATGTCATGTCGTGTGTTGTGTTGTTTTGTCTTGTCTTGTGTTGTTTTGTCGTGTCATGCCTTGTCTTGTCTTGTCTTGTCCTGTCCTGTCGTGTGTTGTGTTGTTTTGTCTTGTCTTGTCATGTCATGTCATGTCGTGTCTTGTGTTGCTTTGTCTTGTCTTGTCTTGTCTTGCCTTGTCATGTCGTGTGTTGTGTTGTTTTGTCTTGTCTTGTTGTGTATTGTCATGTCTTATATTGTCTTGTCTTGTCTTGTCTTGTCATGTCATGTCATGTCGTGTGTTGTGTTGTTTTGTCTTGTCTTGTCTTGTCTTGTCTTGTCTTGTCATGTCGTGTGTTGTGTTGTTTTGTCTTGTCTTGTGTTGTTTTGTCGTGTCATGTCTTGTCTAGTTTTGTCTTGTCTTGTCTTGTTTTATGTTGTCTTGTTTTGTCATGTAATGTCATGTCGTGTGTTGTGTTGTTTTGTCTTGTCTTGTGTTGTTTTGTCGTGTCATGTCTTGTCTTGTCTTGTCTTGTCTTGTCTTGTCCTGTCCTGTCGTGTGTTGTGTTGTTTTGTCTTGTCTTGTCATGTCATGTCATGTCATGTCGTGTCTTGTGTTGCTTTGTCTTGTCTTTTCTTCTCCTTGTCTTGTGTTGTTTTGTCCTGTCCTGACGTGTGTTTTGTTGTTTTGTCTTGTTATGTCTTGTCTTGTCTTGTGATGTCATGTCATGTCGTGTGTTGTGTTGTTTTGTCTTGTCTTGTCATGTCTTGTCTTATCTTGTCTTTTCTTGTCTTGTCTTGTCTTGTCTTGTCTTGTCTTGTCTTGTCATGTCATGTCATGTTATATCGTGTGTTGTGTTGTTTTGTCTTGTCTTGTCATGTCTTGTCTTGTCTTGTCTTGTCTTGTCTTGTCTTGTCTTGTCTTGTCTTGTCTTGTCTTGTCTTGTCCTGTCCTGTCTTCTCTTGTCTTTTCTTGTCTTGTCTTGTCTTTTCTTGTCTTGTACTGTCATGTCACGTCATGTGTTGTGTTGTTTTGTCTTGTCTTGTCATGTCGTGCGTTGTGTTGTTTTGTCTTGTCTTGTTTTGCCTTGTCATGTCATGTCTTGTCTTGTCTTGTCTTGTCTTGTCTTGTCTTGTCTTGTCATGTCATGTCACGTCATGTCATGTCATGTGTTGTGTTGTCTTGTCTTGTCTGGTCTTGTCTTGTCTTGTCTGGTCTTATCTTGTCTTGTCTTGTCCTGTCCTGTCTTCTCTTGTCTTTTCTTGTCTTGTCTTGTCTTTTCTTGTCTTGTCTTGTCTTGTCTTGTCTTGTCTTGTCTTGTCTTGTCTTGTCTTGTCTTGTCTTGTTTTGTCTTGTCTTGTCATGTCTTGTCTTATCTTGTCTTGTCTTGTCTTGTCTTGTCTTGTCTTGTCTTGTCTTGTCTTGTCATGTCATGTCATGTTATATCGTGTGTTGTGTTGTTTTGTCTTGTCTTGTCATGTCTTGTCTTGTCATGTCGTGCGTTGTGTTGTTTTGTCTTGTCTTGTTTTGCCTTGTCATGTCATGTCTTGTCTTGTCTTGTCTTGTCTTGTCTTGTCTTGTCTTGTCTTGTCTTGTCTTGTCTTGTCTTGTCTTGTCTTGTCTTGTCTTGTCTTGTCTTGTCTTGTCTTGTCTTGTCTTGTCTTGTCTTGTCTTGTCTTGTCTTGTCTTGTTTTGTCTTGTCTTGTCATGTCTTGTCTTATCTTGTCTTGTCTTGTCTTGTCTTGTCTTGTCTTGTCTTGTCTTGTCTTGTCATGTCATGTCATGTTATATCGTGTGTTGTGTTGTTTTGTCTTGTCTTGTCATGTCTTGTCTTGTCTTGTCTTGTCTTGTCTTGTCTTGTCTTGTCTTGTCTTGTTTTGTCTTGTCCTGTCCTGTCTTGTCTTGTCTTGTCATGTCTTGTCTTGTCTTGTCTTGTCTTGTCTCGTCTTGTCTTGTCTTGTCTTGTCATATCTTGTCTTGTCTTGTCTTGTCTTGTCTTGTCTTGGCTTGTCTTGTCTTGCTTTGTCTTGTCATGTCTTATCTTGTCTTTTCTTGTCTTGTCTTGTCTTGTCCTGTCCTGTCGTGTGTTGTTTTGTATTGTCTTGTCTTGTGTTGTTTTGTCGTGTCATGTCTTGTCTTATCTTGTCTTGTCCTGTCCTGTCGTGTGTTGTGTTGTTTTGTCTTGTCTTGTCATGTCATGTAATGTCGTGTCTTGTGTTGCTTTGTCTTGTCTTGTCTTGTCTTGTCTTGTCATGTCGTGTGTTGTGTTGTTTTGTCTTGTCATGTCTTGTCTTGTCATGTCATGTCGTGTGTTGTGTTGTTTTGTCTTGTCTTGTTTTGTCTTGTCATGTCTTGTCTTGTCTTGTTTTGTCTTGTCTTGTCTTGTCTTGTCTTGTCTTGTCTTGTTTTGTCTTGTCTTGTCTTGTCTTGTCTTGTCTTGTCTTGTCTTGTCTTGTCTTGTCTTGTCTTGTCTTGTCTTGTCTTGTCTTGTCTTGTCTTGTCTTGTCTTGTCATGTCATGTCATGTCATATCGTGTGTTGTGTTGTTTTGTCTTGTCTTATTTTGTCTTGTCATGTCTTATCTTGTCTTGTCTTGTCTTGTCTTGTCTTGTCTTGTCATATCATGTCATGTCATATCGTGTGTTGTGTTGTTTTGTCTTGTCTTATTTTGTCTTGTCATGTCTTATCTTGTCTTGTCTTGTCTTGTCTTGTCTTGTCTTGTCTTGTCTTGTCTTGTCTTGTCTTGTCTTGTCATGTCTTGTCTTGTCTTGTCTTGTCTTGTCTTGTCATGCCTTTGTCTTGTCTTGTTTTGTCTTGTCTTGTATTGTCTTGTTTTCTCATATAATGTCATGTCGTGTGTTGTGTTGTTTTGTCTTGTCTTGTGTTGTTTTGTCGTGTCATGTCTTGTCTTGTCTTGTCTTGTCTTGTCCTGTCCTGTTGTGTGTTGTGTTGTTTTGTCTTGTCTTGTCTTGTCCTGTCCTGACGTGTGTTGTCTTGTCTTGTCTTGTCTTGTCTTGTCTTGTCTTGTCTTGTCTTGTCCTGTCCTGTCTTGTCTTGTCTTGTCATGTCTTGTCTTGTCTTGTCTTGTCTTGTCTTGTCTTGTCCTGTCCTGTCTTGTCTTGTCTTGTCTTGTCATGTCTTGTCTTGTCTTGTCTTGTCTTGTCTTGTCTTGTCTTGTCTTGTCTTGTCTTGTCTTGTCTTGTCTTGTCCTGTCCTGTCTTGTCTTGTCTTGTCATGTCTTGTCTTGTCTTGTCTTGTCTTGTCTTGTCTTGTCTCGTCTTGTCTTGTCTTGTCTTGTCTTGTCTTGTCTTGTCTTGTCTTGTCTTGTCTTGTCTTGTCTTGTCTTGTCTTGTCTTGTCTTGTCTTGTCCTGTCCTGTCTTGTCTTGTCTTGTCATGTCTTGTCTTGTCTTGTCTTGTCTTGTCTTGTCTTGTCCTGTCCTGTCTTGTCTTGTCTTGTCATGTCTTGTCTTGTCTTGTCTTGTCTTGTCTTGTCTTGTGTTGCCTCGTCTTGTCTTGTCTTGTCTTGTCCTGTCCTGACGTGTGTTGTCTTGTCTTGTCTTGTCTTGTCTTGTCTTGTCTTGTCTTGTCTTGTCTTGTCTTGTCTTGTCTTGTCTTGTCTTGTCTTGTCCTGTCCTGTCTTGTCTTTTCTTGTCATGTCTTGTCTTGTCTTGTCTTGTCTTGTCTTGTCTTGTCTCGTCTTGTCTTGTCTTGTCTTCTCTTGTCTTGTCTTGTCTTGTCTTGTCTTGTCTTGTCTTGTCTTGTCTTGTCTTGTCTTGTCTTGTCTTGTCTTGTCAAGTCTTGTCTTGTCTTGTCTTGTATTGTCTTGTCTTGTTTTGTCTTGTCTTGTCTTGTCTTGTCTTGTCTTGTCTTGTCTTGTCTTGCCTTGTCTTGTCTTGCCTTGTCTTGTGATGTCATGTCATGTCGTGTGTTGTGTTGTTTTGTCTTGTCTTATTTTGTCTTGTCATGTCTTATCTTGTCTTGTGATGTCATGTCATGTCGTGTGTTGTGTTGTTTTGTCTTGTCTTGTCTTGTCTTGCCTTGTCTTGTCTTGTCCTGTCCTGTCTTGTCATGTCTTGTCTTGTCTTGTCTTGTCTTGTCTCGTCTTGTCTTGTCTTGTCCTGTCCTGTCCTGTCTTGTCTTGTCTTGTCATGTCTTGTCTTGTCTTGTCTTGTCATGTCTTGTCTTGTCTTGTCTTGTTTTGTCTTGTCTTGTCATGTCTTGTCTTATCTTGTCTTGTCTTGTCTTGTCTTGCTTTGTCTTGTCTTGTCTTATTTTGTCTTGTCATGTCATATCGTGTGTTGTGTTGTTTTGTCTTGTCTTGTCTTGTCTTGTCTTGTCTTGTCTTGTCTTGTCTTGTCATGTCTTGTCTTGTCTTGTCTTGTTTTGTCTTGTCTTGTCATGTCTTGTCTTATCTTGTCTTGTCTTGTCTTGTCTTGCTTTGTCTTGTCTTGTCTTATTTTGTCTTGTCATGTCATATCGTGTGTTGTGTTGTTTTGTCTTGTCTTGTCTTGTCTTGTCTTGTCTTGTCTTGTCTTGTCATGTCATGTCATGTCATATCGTGTGTTGTGTTGTTTTGTCTTGTCTTGTCTTGTCTTGTCTTGTCTTGTCTTGTCTTGTCCTGTCCTGTCTTGTCTTGTCTTGTCTTGTCTTGTCTTGTCTCGTCTTGTCTTGTCTTGTCTTGTCATATCTTGTCTTGTCTTGTCTTGTCTTGTCTTGTCTTGTCTTGTCTTGTCTTGCTTTGTCTTGTCATGTCTTATCTTGTCTTTTCTTGTCTTGTCTTGTCCTGTCCTGTCGTGTGTTGTTTTGTATTGTCTTGTCTTGTGTTGTTTTGTCGTGTCATGTCTTGTCTTGTCTTGTCTTGTCCTGTCCTGTCGTGTGTTGTGTTGTTTTGTCTTGTCTTGTCATGTCATGTAATGTCGTGTCTTGTGTTGCTTTGTCTTGTCTTGTCTTGTCTTGTCTTGTCTTGTCATGTCGTGTGTTGTGTTGTTTTGTCTTGTCATGTCTTGTCTTGTCTTGTTTTGTCTTGTCTTGTCTTGTCTTGTCATGTCTTGTCTTGTCTTGTCTTGTCTTGTTTTGTCTTGTCTTGTCTTGTCTTGTCTTGTCTTGTCTTGTCTTGTCTTGTCTTGCCTTGTCTTGTCTTGTCTTGTCTTGTCTTGTCATGTCATGTCATGTCATATCGTGTGTTGTGTTGTTTTGTCTTGTCTTATTTTGTCTTGTCATGTCTTATCTTGTCTTGTCTTGTCTTGTCTTGTCTTGTCTTGTCATGTCATGTCATGTCATATCGTGTGTTGTGTTGTTTTGTCTTGTCTTATTTTGTCTTGTCATGTCTTATCTTGTCTTGTCTTGTCTTGTCTTGTCTTGTCTTGTCTTGTCTTGTCTTGTCTTGTCTTGTCTTGTCTTGTCTTGTCTTGTCTTGTCTTGTCTTGTCTTGTCTTGTCTTGTCTTGTCTTGTCTTGTCTTGTCTTGTCTTGTCTTGTCTTGTCTTGTCTTGTCTTGTCTTGTCTTGTCTTGTCTTGTCTTGTCTTGTCTTGTCTTGTCTTGTCTTGTCTTGTCTTGTCTTGTCTTGTCATGTCTTGTCTTGTCTTGTCTTGTCTCATCTTGTCTTGTCCTGTCCTGTCCTGTCTTGTCTTGTCTTGTCTTGTCTTGTCTTGTCTTGTCTTGTCATGTCTTGTCTTGTCTTGTTTTGTCTTGTCTTGTTTTCTCATGTAATGTCATGTCGTGTGTTGTGTTGTTTTGTCTTGTCTTGTCTTGTCTTGTCCTGTCCTGTCGTGTGTTGTGTTGCTTTGTCTTGTCTTGTCTTGTCTTGTCATGTCGTGTGTTGTGTTGTTTTGTCTTGTCTTGTTGTGTATTGTCATGTCTTATATTGCCTTGTCTTGTCTTGTCTTGTCATGTCATGTCATGTCGTGTGTTGTGTTGTTTTGTCTTGTCTTGTCTTGTCTTGTCTTGTCATGTCGTGTGTTGTGTTGTTTTGTCTTGTCTTGTGTTGTTTTGTCGTGTCATGTCTTGTCTTGTCTTGTCCTGTCCTGTCGTGTGTTGTGTTGTTTTGTCTTGTCTTGTCTTGTCTAGTTTTGTCTTGTCTTGTCTTGTCTTGTTTTATGTTGTCTTGTTTTGTCATGTAAATTCATGTCGTGTGTTGTGTTGTTTTGCCTTGTCATGTGTTGTTTTGTCGTGTCATGTCTTGTCTTGTCTTGTCTTGTCTTGTCCTGTCCTGTCGTGTGTTGTGTTGCTTTGTCTTGTCTTGTCATGTCATGTCATGTCGTGTCTTGTGTTGCTTTGTCTTGTCTTTTCTTCTCCTTGTCTTGTGTCGTTTTGTCCTGTCCTGACGTGTGTTTTGTTATTTTGTCTTGTCATGTCTTGTCTTGTCTTGTGATGTCATGTCATGTCGTGTGTTGTGTTGTTTTGTCTTGTCTTGTCATGTCGTGTGTTGTGTTGTTTTGCCTTGTCTTGCTGTGTATTGTCACGTCTTATATTGTCTTGTCTTGTCTTGTCTTGTCATGTCATGTCGTGTGTTGTGTTGTTTTGTCTTGTCTTGTTTTGTCTTCTCATGTCATGTCTTGTCTTGTCTTGTCTTGTCTTGTTTTGTCTTGTCATGTCTTGTCTTGTCTTGTCTTGTCTTGTCTTGTCTTGTCTTGTCTTGTCTTGTCTTGTCTTGTCTTGTCTTGTCTTGTCTTGTCATGTCTTGTCTTGTCTTGTCTTGTCTTGTCTTGTCCTGTCCTGTCTTGTCTTGCCTTGTCATGTTTTGTCTTGTCCTGTCCTGTCTTGTCTTGTCTTGTCATGTCTTGTCTTGTCTTGTCTTGTCCTATCTTGTCTTGTCTTGTCTTGTCATGTCTTGTCTTGTCTTGTCTTGTCTTGTCTTGTCTTGTCTTGTCTTGTCTTGTCTTGTCTTGTCTTGTCTTGTCTTGTCTTGTCTTGTCTTGTCTTGTTTTGTCTTGTCATGTCTTGTCTTGTCTTGTCTTGTCTTGTCTTGTCTTGTCTTGTTTTGTCTTGTCATGTCTTGTCTTGTCTTGTCTTGTCTTGTCTTGTCTTGTCCTGTCTTGTCTTGTTTTGCCTTGTCATGTCTTGTCTTGTCTTGTCTTGTCTTGTGTTGTTTTGTCGTGTCATGTCTTGTCATGTCTTGTCTTGTCTTGTCTTGTCCTGTCCAGTCGTGTGTTGTCTTGTCCTGTCTTGTCCTGTCCTGACGTGTGTTGTGTTGTTTTGTCTTGTCTTGTTTTGTCTTGTCTTGTGTTGTTTTGTCCTGTGCTGACGTGTGTTGTGTTGTTTTGTCTTGTCTTGTTTTGTCTTGTCTTGTGTTGTTTTGTCTTGTATTGTCTTGTTTTCTCATGTAATGTCATGTCGTGTGTTGTGTTGTTTTGTCTTGTCTTGTGTTGTTTTGTCGTGTCATGTCTTGTCTTGTCTTGTCTTGTCTTGTCCTGTCCTGTCGTGTGTCGTCTTGTCTTGTCTTGTCCTGTCCTGACGTGTGTTGTGTTGTTTTGTCTTGTCTTGTGTTGTTTTGTCCTGTCCTGACGTGTGTTGTGTTGTTTTGTCTTGTCTTGTTTTGTCTTGTCCTGTCTTGTCTTGTCTTGTGATGTCATGTCATGTCGTGTGTTGTGTTTTTTTGTCTTGTCATGTCTTGTCTTGTCTTGTCTTGTCTTGTCTTGTCTTGTCTTGTCTTGTCATGTCTTGTCTTGTCTTGTTTTGTCTTGTCATGTCTTGTCTTGTCTTGTCTTGATGTCGTGTGTTGTGTTTTTTTGTCTTGTCATGTCTTGTCTTGTCTTGTCTTGTCTTGTCTTGTCTTGTCTTGTCTTGTCATGTCTTGTCTTGTCTTGTTTTGTCTTGTCATGTCTTGTCTTGTCTTGTCTTGTCTTGTCTTGTCTTGTCTTGTCTTGTCTTGTCTTGTCTTGTCTTGTCTTGTCTTGTCTTGTCTTGTCTTGTCTTGTCTTGTCTTGTCTTGTCTTGTCTTGTCTTGTATTGTTTTATGTTGTCTTGTCTTGTCTTGTTTTGTCATGTCTTGTTTTGTCTTGTCTTGTATTGTCTTGTTTTCTCATGTAATGTCATGTCGTGTGTTGTGTTGTTTTGTCTTATCTTGTGTTGTTTTGTCGGGTCATGTCTTGTCTTGTCTTGAGTTGTTTTGTCGTGTCATGTCTTGTTTTGTCTTGTCTTGTGTTGTTTCGTCCTGTCATGTCTTGTCTTGTCTTGTCTTGTCTTGTCTTGTCTTGTCTTGTCTTGTCATGTCTTGTCATGTCTTGTCTTGTCTTGTCATGTCTTGTCATGTCTTGTCTTGTCTTGTTTTGCCTTGTCATGTCTTGTCTTGTCTTGTCTTGTCTTGTCTTGTCTTGTCTTGTGTTGTTTTGTCGTGTCATGTCTTGTCTTGTCTTATCTTGTCTTGTTTTGTCTTGTCATGTCTTGTCTTGTCATGTCTTGTCTTGTCTTGTTTTGTCTTGTCATGTCTTGTCTTGTCTTGTCTTGTCTTGTCTTGTCTTGTCTTGTCTTGTCTTGTCTTGTCTTGTCATGTCATGTCATGTCATATCGTGTGTTGTGTTGTTTTGTCTTGTCTTATTTTGCCTTGTCATGTCTTATCTTGTCTTGTCTTGTCTTGTCTTGTCTTGTCTTGTCTTGTCTTGTCTCGTCATGTCATGTCTTGTCTTGTCTTGTATTGTCTTGTCTTGTTTTTTCTTGTCTTGTCTTGTCTTGTCTTGTATTGTCTTGTTTTCTCATGTAATGTCATGTCGTGTGTTGTGTTGTTTTGTCTTGTCTTGTGTTGTTTTGTCGGGTCATGTCTTGTCTTGTCTTGTGTTGTTTTGTCGTGTCATGTCTTGTTTTGTCTTGTCTTGTGTTGTTTTGTCCTGTCCTGACGTGTGTTGTGTTGTTTTGTCTTGTCTTGTTTTGTCTTGTCCTGTCTTGTCTTGTCTTGTTTTTGTCTTGTCCTGTCCTGTCTTGTCTTGTCTTGTATTGTCTTGTTTTCTCATGTAATGTCATGTCGTGTGTTGTGTTGTTTTGTCTTGTCTTGTGTTGTTTTGTCGTGTCATGTCTTGTCTTGTCTTGTCTTGTCCTGTCCTGTCGTGTGTTGTCTTGTCTTGTCTTGTCCTGTCCTGACGTGTGTTGTGTCGTTTTGTCTTGTCTTGTTTTGTCTTGTCTTGTGTTGTTTTGTCCTGTCCGGACGTGTGTTGTGTTGTTTTGTCTTGTCTTGTGTTATTTTGTCTTGTATTGTCTTGTTTTCTCATGTAATGTCATGTCGTGTGTTGTGTTGTTTTGTCTTGTCTTGTGTTGTTTTGTCGTATCATGTCTTGTCTTGTCTTGTCTTGTCTTGTCCTGTCCTGTCGTGTGTTGTCTTGTCTTGTCTTGTCCTGTCCTGACGTGTGTTGTGTTGTTTTGTCTTGTTTTGTTTTGTCTTGTCTTGTGTTGTTTTGTCCTGTCCTGACGTGTGTTGTGTTGTTTTGTCTTGTCCTGTCTTGTCTTGTCTTGTGATGTCATGTCATGTCGTGTGTTGTGTTGTTTTGTCTTGTCTTGTCATGTTATGTCATGTGTCTTGTGTTGCTTTGTCTTGTCTTGTCTTGTCTTGTGTTGTTTTGTCCTGTCCTGACGTGTGTTGTGTTGTTTTGTCTTGTCTTGTTTTGTCTTGTCCTGTCTTGTCTTGTCTTGTTTTGTCTTGTCCTGTCCTGTCTTGTCTTGTCTTGTATTGTCTTGTTTTCTCATGTAATGTCATGTCGTGTGTTGTGTTGTTTTGTCTTGTCTTGTGTTGTTTTGTCGTGTCATGTCTTGTCTTGTCTTGTCTTGTCCTGTCCTGTCGTGTGTTGTCTTGTCTTGTCTTGTCCTGTCCTGACGTGTGTTGTGTCGTTTTGTCTTGTCTTGTTTTGTCTTGTCTTGTGTTGTTTTGTCCTGTCCTGACGTGTGTTGTGTTGTTTTGTCTTGTCTTGTTTTGTCTTGTCTTGTGTTGTTTTGTCTTGTATTGTCTTGTTTTCTCATGTAATGTCATGTCGTGTGTTGTGTTGTTTTGTCTTGTCTTGTGTTGTTTTGTCGTGTCATGTCTTGTCTTGTCTTGTCCTGTCCTGTCGTGTGTTGTCTTGTCTTGTCTTGTCCTGTCCTGACGTGTGTTGTGTTGTTTTGTCTTGTTTTGTTTTGTCTTGTCTTGTGTTGTTTTGTCCTGTCCTGACGTGTGTTGTGTTGTTTTGTCTTGTCCTGTCTTGTCTTGTCTTGTGATGTCATGTCATGTCGTGTGTTGTATTGTTTTGTCTTGTCTTGTCATGTTATGTCATGTCGTGTCTTGTGTTGCTTTGTCTTGTCTTGTCTTGTATTGTCTTGTCTTGTGTTGCCTCGTCTTGTCTTGTCTTGTCTTGTCCTGTCCTGACGTGTGTTGTGTTGTTTTGTCTTGTCTTGTGTTGTTTTGTCGTGTCATGTCTTGTCTTGTCTTGTCTTGTCTTGTCCTGTCCTGTCGTGTGTTGTGTTGTTTTGTCTTGTCTTGTCATGTCATGTCACGTCGTGTCTTGTGTTGCTTTGTCTTGTCTTGTCTTGTCTTGTCATGTCGTGTGTTGGGTTGTTTTGTCTTGTCTTGTTGTGTATTGTCATGTCTCATATTGTCTTGTCTTGTATTGTCTTGTCTTGTCATGTCATGTCATGTCGTGTGTTGTGTTGTTTTGTCTTGTCTTGTTTTGTCTTGTCATGTCATGTCATGTCTTGTCTTGTCTTGTCTTGTCTTGTTTTGTCTTGTCATGTCTTGTCTTGTCTTGTCTTGTCTTGTCCTGTCCTGTCGTGTGATGTGTTGTTTTGTCTTGTCTTGTCATGTCATGTCACGTCGTGTCTTGTGTTGCTTTGTCTTGTCTTGTCTTGTCTTGTCATGTCGTGTGTTGTGTTGTTTTGTCTTGTCTTGTTGTGTATTGTCATGTCTTATATTGTCTTGTCTTGTCTTGTCTTGTCTTGTCGTGTCATGTCATGTCGTGTGTTGTGTTGTTTTGTCTTGTCTTGTTTTGTCTTGTCATGTCATGTCATGTCATGTCTTGTCTTGTCTTGTCTTGTCTTGTTTTGTCGTATCATGTCTTGTCTTGTCTTGTCTTGTCTTGTCCTGTCCTGTCGTGTGTTGTCTTGTCTTGTCTTGTCCTGTCCTGACGTGTGTTGTGTTGTTTTGTCTTGTTTTGTTTTGTCTTGTCTTGTGTTGTTTTGTCCTGTCCTGACGTGTGTTGTGTTGTTTTGTCTTGTCCTGTCTTGTCTTGTCTTGTGATGTCATGTCATGTCGTGTGTTGTGTTGTTTTGTCTTGTCTTGTCATGTTATGTCATGTGTCTTGTGTTGCTTTGTCTTGTCTTGTCTTGTCTTGTGTTGTTTTGTCCTGTCCTGACGTGTGTTGTGTTGTTTTGTCTTGTCTTGTTTTGTCTTGTCCTGTCTTGTCTTGTCTTGTTTTGTCTTGTCCTGTCCTGTCTTGTCTTGTCTTGTATTGTCTTGTTTTCTCATGTAATGTCATGTCGTGTGTTGTGTTGTTTTGTCTTGTCTTGTGTTGTTTTGTCGTGTCATGTCTTGTCTTGTCTTGTCTTGTCCTGTCCTGTCGTGTGTTGTCTTGTCTTGTCCTGTCCTGACGTGTGTTGTGTTGTTTTGTCTTGTCTTGTTTTGTCTTGTCCTGTCTTGTCTTGTCTTGTTTTGTCTTGTCCTGTCCTGTCTTGTCTTGTCTTGTATTGTCTTGTTTTCTCATGTAATGTCATGTCGTGTGTTGTGTTGTTTTGTCTTGTCTTGTGTTGTTTTGTCGTGTCATGTCTTGTCTTGTCTTGTCTTGTCCTGTCCTGTCGTGTGTTGTCTTGTCTTGTCTTGTCCTGTCCTGACGTGTGTTGTGTCGTTTTGTCTTGTCTTGTTTTGTCTTGTCTTGTGTTGTTTTGTCCTGTCCTGACGTGTGTTGTGTTGTTTTGTCTTGTCTTGTTTTGTCTTGTCTTGTGTTGTTTTGTCTTGTATTGTCTTGTTTTCTCATGTAATGTCATGTCGTGTGTTGTGTTGTTTTGTCTTGTCTTGTGTTGTTTTGTCGTGTCATGTCTTGTCTTGTCTTGTCCTGTCCTGTCGTGTGTTGTCTTGTCTTGTCTTGTCCTGTCCTGACGTGTGTTGTGTTGTTTTGTCTTGTTTTGTTTTGTCTTGTCTTGTGTTGTTTTGTCCTGTCCTGACGTGTGTTGTGTTGTTTTGTCTTGTCCTGTCTTGTCTTGTCTTGTGATGTCATGTCATGTCGTGTGTTGTATTGTTTTGTCTTGTCTTGTCATGTTATGTCATGTCGTGTCTTGTGTTGCTTTGTCTTGTCTTGTCTTGTATTGTCTTGTCTTGTGTTGCCTCGTCTTGTCTTGTCTTGTCTTGTCCTGTCCTGACGTGTGTTGTGTTGTTTTGTCTTGTCTTGTCATGTCCTGTCCTGTCGTGTGTTGTTTTGTATTGTCTTGTCTTGTGTTGTTTTGTCGTGTCATGTCTTGTCTTGTCTTGTCTTGTCTTGTCTTGTCCTGTCGTGTGTTGTGTTGTTTTGTCTTGTCTTGTCATGTCATGTCATGTCGTGTCTTGTGTTGCTTTGTCTTGTCTTGTCTTGTCTTGTCTTGTCTTGTGTTGCCTCGTCTTGTCTTGCCTTGTCTTGTCCTGTCCTGACGTGTGTTGTGTTGTTTTGTCTTGTCTTGTCTTGTCTTGTCTTGTCTTGTCATGTCGTGTGTTGTGTTGTTTTGTCTTGTCTTGTCTTGTCTTGTCTTGTCTTGTCATGTCGTGTGTTGTGTTGTTTTGTCTTGTCTTGTGTTGTTTTGTCGTGTCATGTCTTGTCTTGTCTTGTCTTGTCTTGTCCTGTCCTGTCGTGTGTTGTGTTGTTTTGTCTTGTCTTGTCATGTCATGTCACGTCGTGTCTTGTGTTGCTTTGTCTTGTCTTGTCTTGTCTTGTCTTGTCATGTCGTGTGTTGTGTTGTTTTGTCTTGTCTTGTTGTGTATTGTCATGTCTTATATTGTCTTGTCTTGTCTTGTCTTGTCTTGTCTTGTCTTGTCTTGTCATGTCATGTCATGTCGTGTGTTGTGTTGTTTTGTCTTGTCTTGTTTTGTCTTGTCATGTCATGTCATGTCTTGTCTTGTCTTGTCTTGTCTTGTTTTGTCTTGTCATGTCTTGTCTTGTCTTGTCTTGTCTTGTTTTGTCTTGTTTTGTTTTGTCTTGTCATGTCTTGTCTTGTCTTGTCTTGTCTTGTTTTGTCTTGTTTTGTTTTGTCTTGTCATGTCTTGTCTTGTCTTGTCTTGTCTTGTCTTGTCTTGTCTTGTCTTGTCTTGTCTTGTCTTGTCTTGTCTTGTCTTGTCTTGTCTTGTCTTGTCTTGTCTTGTCTTGTCTTGTCTTGTCTTGTCTTGTCTTGTCTTGTCTTGTCTTGTCTTGTCTTGTCTTGTCTTGTCTTGTCTTGTCTTGTCTTGTCTTGTCTTGTCTTGTCTTGTCTTGTCTTGTCTTGTCTTGTCTTGTCTTGTCTTGTCTTGTCTTTTCTTGTCTTGTCTTGTCTTGTCTTGTCTTGTCTTGTCTTGTCTTGTCTTGTCTTGTCTTGTCTTGTCTTGTCTTGTCTTGTCTTGTCTTGTCTTGTCTTGTCTTGTCTTGTCTTGTCCTATCTTGTCTTGTCTTGTCTTGTCTTGTCTTGTCTTGTCTTGTCGTGTCTTGTGTTGCTTTGTCTTGTCTTATCTTGTCTTGTCTTGTCATGTCTTGTCTTGTCTTGTCTTGTCTTGTCTTGTCTTGTCTTGTCTTGTCTTGTCTTGTCTTGTCTTGTCTTGTCTTGTCTTGTCTTGTCTTGTCTTGTCTTGTCTTGTCTTGTCTTGTCTTGTCTTGTCTTGTCTTGTCTTGTCTTGTCTTGTCTTGTCTTGTCTTGTCTTGTCTTGTCTTGTCTTGTCTTGTCTTGTCTTGTCTTGTCTTGTCTTGTCTTGTCTTGTCTTGTCTTGTCTTGTCTTGTCTTGTCTTGTCTTGTCTTGTCTTGTCTTGTCTTGTCTTGTCTTGTCTTGTCTTGTCTTGTCTTGTCTTGTCTTGTCTTGTCTTGTCATGTCGTGTGTTGTGTTGTTTTGTCTTGTCTTGTGTTGTTTTGTCGTGTCATGTCTTGTCTTGTCTTGTCTTGTCTTGTCCTGTCCTGTCGTGTGTTGTGTTGTTTTGTCTTGTCTTGTCATGTCATGTCACGTCGTGTCTTGTGTTGCTTTGTCTTGTCTTGTCTTGTCTTGTCATGTCGTGTGTTGTGTTGTTTTGTCTTGTCTTGTTGTGTATTGTCATGTCTTATATTGTCTTGTCTTGTCTTGTCTTGTCTTGTCATGTCATGTCATGTCGTGTGTTGTATTGTTTTGTCTTGTCTTGTTTTGTCTTGTCATGTCATGTCATGTCTTGTCTTGTCTTGTCTTGTCTTGTCTTGTCTTGTCTTGTCTTGTCTTGTCTTGTCTTGTCTTGTCTTGTCTTGCCTTGTCTGGCTTTGTCTTGTCATTTCTTATCTTGTCTTGTCTTGTCTTGTCTTGTCCTGTCCTGTCGTGTGTTGTTTTGTATTGTCTTGTCTTGTGTTGTTTTGTCGTGTCATGTCTTGTCTTGTCTTGTCCTGTCCTGTCCTGTCGTGTGTTGTGTTGTTTTGTCTTGTCTTGTCTTGTCTTGTCCTGTCGTGTGTTGTTTTGTATTGTCTTGTCTTGTGTTGTTTTGTCGTGTCATATCTTGTCTTGTCTTGTCCTGTCCTGTCCTGTCGTGTGTTGTCTTGTCTTGTCTTGTCCTGTCCTGACGTGTGTTGTGTCGTTTTGTCTTGTCTTGTTTTGTCTTGTCTTGTGTTGTTTTGTCCTGTCCTGACGTGTGTTGTGTTGTTTTGTCTTGTCTTGTTTTGTCTTGTCTTGTGTTGTTTTGTCTTGTATTGTCTTGTTTTCTCGTGTAATGTCATGTCGTGTGTTGTGTTGTTTTGTCTTGTCTTGTGTTGTTTTGCCGTCTCATGTCTTGTCTTGTCTTGTCCTGTCCTGTCGTGTGTTGTCTTGTCTTGTCTTGTCCTGTCCTGACGTGTGTTGTGTTGTTTTGTCTTGTTTTGTTTTGTCTTGTCTTGTGTTGTTTTGTCTTGTTTTGTTTTGTCTTGTCTTGTGTTGTTTTGTCCTGTCCTGACGTGTGTTGTGTTGTTTTGTCTTGTCCTGTCTTGTCTTGTCTTGTGATGTCATGTCATGTCGTGTGTTGTGTTGTTTTGTCTTGTCTTGTCATGTTATGTCATGTCGTGTCTTGTGTTGCTTTGTCTTGTCTTGTCTTGTATTGTCTTGTCTTGTGTTGCCTCGTCTTGTCTTGTCTTGTCTTGTCCTGTCCTGACGTGTGTTGTTTTGTCTTGTCTTGTCTTGTCTTGTCCTGTCCTGACGTGTGTTGTGTTGTTTTGTCTTGTCTTGTCTTGTCATGTCATGTCGTGTGTTGTGTTGTTTTGTCTTGTCTTGTCATGTCATGTCATGTCGTGTCTTGTGTTGCTTTGTCTTGTCTTGTCTTGTCTTGTCTTGTCTTGTGTTGCCTCGTCTTGTCTTGTCTTGTCTTGTCCTGTCCTGACGTGTGTTGTGTTGTTTTGTCTTGTCTTATCTTGTCTTGTCTTGTCTTGTCATGTCGTGTGTTGTGTTGTTTTGTCTTGTCTTGTGTTGTTTTGTCGTATCATGTCTTGTCTTGTCTTGTCTTGTCTTGTCCTGTCCTGTCGTGTGTTGTGTTGTTTTGTCTTGTCTTGTCATGTCATGTCACGTCGTGTCTTGTGTTGCTTTGTCTTGTCTTGTCTTGTCATGTCGTGTGTTGTGTTGTTTTGTCTTGTCTTGTTGTGTATTGTCATGCCTTATATTGTCTTGTCTTGTCTTGTCTTGTCTTGTCTTGTCTTGTCATGTCATGTCATGTCGTGTGTTGTGTTATTTTGTCTTGTCTTGTTTTGTCTTGTCATGTCATGTCATGTCTTGTCTTGTCTTGTCTTGTCTTGTTTGGTCTTGTCATGTCTTGTCTTGTCTTGTCTTGTCTTGTCTTGTCTTGTCTTGTTTTGTTTTGTCTTGTCTTGTCTTGTCTTGTCTTGTCTTGTCTTGTCTTGTCTTGTCTTGTCTTGTCTTGTCTTGTCTTGTCTTGTCTTGTCTTGTCTTGTCTTGTCTTGTCTTGTCTTGCCTTGTCTTGTCTTGTCCTGTCTTGTCTTGTCTTGTCTTGTCTTGTCTTGTCTTGTCTTGTCTTGTCTTGTCTTGTCTTGTCTTGTCTTGCTTTGTCTTGTCATGTCTTATCTTGTCTTGTCTTGTCTTGTCCTGTCCTGTCGTGTGTTGTTTTGTATTGTCTTGTCTTGTGTTGTTTTGTCGTGTCATGTCTTGTCTTGTCTTGTCTTGTCTTGTCTTGTCTTGTCTTGTCATGTCGTGTGTTGTGTTGTTTTGTCTTGTCTTGTGTTGTTTTGTCGTGTCATGTCTTGTCTTGTCTTGTCTTGTCTTGTCCTGTCCTGTCGTGTGTTGTGTTGTTTTGTCTTGTCTTGTCATGTCATGTCACGTCGTGTCTTGTGTTGCTTTGTCTTGTCTTGTCTTGTCTTGTCATGTCGTGTGTTGTGTTGTTTTGTCTTGTCTTGTTGTGTATTGTCATGTCTTATATTGTCTTGTCTTGTCTTGTCTTGTCTTGTCATGTCATGTCATGTCGTGTGTTGTGTTGTTTTGTCTTGTCATGTCATGTCATGTCTTGTCTTGTCTTGTCTTGTCTTGTCTTGTCTTGTCTTGTCTTGTCTTGTCTTGCCTTGTCTGGCTTTGTCTTGTCATTTCTTATCTTGTCTTGTCTTGTCTTGTCTTGTCCTGTCCTGTCGTGTGTTGTTTTGTATTGTCTTGTCTTGTGTTGTTTTGTCGTGTCATGTCTTGTCTTGTCTTGTCCTGTCCTGTCCTGTCGTGTGTTGTGTTGTTTTGTCTTGTCTTGCCTTGTCTTGTCCTGTCGTGTGTTGTTTTGTATTGTCTTGTCTTGTGTTGTTTTGTCGTGTCATATCTTGTCTTGTCTTGTCCTGTCCTGTCCTGTCGTGTGTTGTCTTGTCTTGTCTTGTCCTGTCCTGACGTGTGTTGTGTCGTTTTGTCTTGTCTTGTTTTGTCTTGTCTTGTGTTGTTTTGTCTTGTCTTGTTTTGTCTTGTCTTGTGTTGTTTTGTCTTGTATTGTCTTGTTTTCTCGTGTAATGTCATGTCGTGTGTTGTGTTGTTTTGTCTTGTCTTGTGTTGTTTTGCCGTCTCATGTCTTGTCTTGTCTTGTCCTGTCCTGTCGTGTGTTGTCTTGTCTTGTCTTGTCCTGTCCTGACGTGTGTTGTGTTGTTTTGTCTTGTTTTGTTTTGTCTTGTCTTGTGTTGTTTTGTCTTGTTTTGTTTTGTCTTGTCTTGTGTTGTTTTGTCCTGTCCTGACGTGTGTTGTGTTGTTTTGTCTTGTCCTGTCTTGTCTTGTCTTGTGATGTCATGTCATGTCGTGTGTTGTGTTGTTTTGTCTTGTCTTGTCATGTTATGTCATGTCGTGTCTTGTGTTGCTTTGTCTTGTCTTGTCTTGTATTGTCTTGTCTTGTGTTGCCTCGTCTTGTCTTGTCTTGTCTTGTCCTGTCCTGACGTGTGTTGTTTTGTCTTGTCTTGTCTTGTCTTGTCCTGTCCTGACGTGTGTTGTGTTGTTTTGTCTTGTCTTGTCTTGTCATGTCATGTCGTGTGTTGTGTTGTTTTGTCTTGTCTTGTCATGTCATGTCATGTCGTGTCTTGTGTTGCTTTGTCTTGTCTTGTCTTGTCTTGTCTTGTCTTGTGTTGCCTCGTCTTGTCTTGTCTTGTCTTGTCCTGTCCTGACGTGTGTTGTGTTGTTTTGTCTTGTCTTATCTTGTCTTGTCTTGTCTTGTCATGTCGTATGTTGTGTTGTTTTGTCTTGTCTTGTGTTGTTTTGTCGTGTCATGTCTTGTCTTGTCTTGTCTTGTCTTGTCCTGTCCTGTCGTGTGTTGTGTTGTTTTGTCTTGTCTTGTCATGTCATGTCACGTCGTGTCTTGTGTTGCTTTGTCTTGTCTTGTCTTGTCATGTCGTGTGTTGTGTTGTTTTGTCTTGTCTTGTTGTGTATTGTCATGCCTTATATTGTCTTGTCTTGTCTTGTCTTGTCTTGTCTTGTCTTGTCATGTCATGTCATGTCGTGTGTTGTGTTGTTTTGTCTTGTCTTGTTTTGTCTTGTCATGTCATGTCATGTCTTGTCTTGTCTTGTCTTGTCTTGTCTTGTTTGGTCTTGTCATGTCTTGTCTTGTCTTGTCTTGTCTTGTCTTGTCTTGTCTTGTTTTGTTTTGTCTTGTCTTGTCTTGTCTTGTCTTGTCTTGTCTTGTCTTGTCTTGTCTTGTCTTGTCTTGTCTTGTCTTGTCTTGTCTTGTCTTGTCTTGTCTTGTCTTGTCTTGTCTTGCCTTGTCTTGTCTTGTCCTGTCTTGTCTTGTCTTGTCTTGTCTTGTCTTGTCTTGTCTTGTCTTGTCTTGTCATGTCTTATCTTGTCTTGTCTTGTCTTGTCTTGTCCTGTCCTGTCGTGTGTTGTTTTGTATTGTCTTGTCTTGTGTTGTTTTGTCGTGTCATGTCTTGTCTTGTCTTGTCTTGTCTTGTCCTGTCCTGTCGTGTGTTGTGTTGTTTTGTCTTGTCTTGTCATGTCATGTCATGTCGTGTCTTGTGTTGCTTTGTCTTGTCTTGTCTTGTCTTGTCTTGTCTTGTCTTGTGTTGCCTCGTCTTGTCTTGTCTTGTCTTGTCCTGTCCTGAAGTGTGTTGTGTTGTTTTGTCTTGTCTTGTCTTGTCTTGTCTTGTCTTGTCTTGTCTTGTCTTGTCTTGTCTTGTCTTGTCTTGTCTTGTCTTGTCTTGTCTTGTCTTGTCTTGTCTTGTCTTGTCTTGTCTTGTCTTGTCTTGTCTTGTCTTGTCTTGTCTTGTCTTGTCTTGTCTTGTCTTGTCTTGTCTTGTCTTGTCTTGTCTTGTCTTGTCTTGTCTTGTCTTGTCTTGTCATGTCGTGTGTTGTGTTGTTTTGTCTTGTCTTGTCTTGTCTTGTCTTGTCATGTCGTGTGGTGTGTTGTTTTGTATTGTCTTGTGTTGTTTTGTCGTGTCATGTCTTGTCTTGTCTTGTCTTGTCCTGTCCTGTCGTGTGTTGTGTTGTTTTGTCTTGTCTTGTCATGTCATGTCACGTCGTGTCTTGTGTTGCTTTGTCTTGTCTTGTCTTGTCTTGTCATGTCGTGTGTTGTGTTGTTTTGTCTTGTCTTGTTGTGTATTGTCATGTCTTATATTGTCTTGTCTTGTCTTGTCTTGTCATGTCATGTCATGTCGTGTGTTGTGTTGTTTTGTCTTGTCTTGTTTTGTCTTGTCATGTCATGTCATGTCTTGCCTTGTCTTGTCTTATCTTGTTTTGTCTTGTCATGTCTTGTCTTGTCTTGTCTTGTCTTGTCTTGTCTTGTCTTGTCTTGTTTTGTCTTGTTTTGTTTTGTCTTGTCTTGTCTTGTCTTGTCTTGTCTTGTCTTGTCTTGTCTTGTCTTGTCTTGTCTTGTCTTGTCTTGTCTTGTCTTGTCTTGTCTTGTCTTGTCTTGTCTTGTCTTGTCTTGTCTTGTCGTGTCTTGTGTTGCTTTGTCTTGTCTTATCTTGTCTTGTCTTGCCATGTCTTGTCTTGTCTTGTCTTGTCTTGTCTTGTCTTGTCTTGTCTTGTCTTGTCTTGTCCTGACGTGTGTTGTGTTGTTTTGTCTTGTCTTGTCTTGTCTTGTCATGTCGTGTGTTGTGTTGTTTTGTCTTGTCTTGTTGTGTATTGTCATGTCTTATATTGTCTTGTCTTGTCTTGTCATGTCATGTCATGTCATGTCTTGTCTTGTTTTGTCTTGTCATGTCATGTCATGTCTTGTCTTGTCTTGTCTTGTCTTGTTTTGTCTTGTCATGTCTTGTCTTGTCTTGTCTTGTCTTGTCTTGTCTTGTCTTGTCTTGTCTTGTTTTGTTTTGTCTTGTTTTGTTTTGTCTTGTCATGTCTTGTCTTGTCTTGTCTTGTCTTGTCTTGTCTTGTCTTGTCGTGTCTTGTGTTGCTTTGTCTTGTCGTGTCTTGTGTTGCTTTGTCTTGTCTTATCTTGTCTTGTCTTGTCTTGTCTTGTCTTGTCTTGTCTTGTCTTGCCTTGTCTTGTCTTGTCTTGTCTTGTCTTGTCTTGTCTTGTCTTGTCTTGTCTTGTCTTGTCTTGTCTTGTCTTGTCTTGTCTTGTCTTGTCTTGCTTTGTCTTGTCATGTCTTATCTTGTCTTGTCTTGTCTTGTCTTGTCCTGTCCTGTCGTGTGTTGTTTTGTATTGTCTTGTCTTGTGTTGTTTTGTCGTGTCATGTCTTGTCTTGTCTTGTCTTGTCTTGTCTTGTCGTGTCTTGTGTTGCTTTGTCTTGTCTTATCTTATCTAGTCTTGTCATGTCTTGTCTTGTCTTGTCTTGTCTTGTCTTGTCTTGTCTTGTCTTGTCTTGTCTTGTCTTGTCTTGTCTTGTCTTGTCTTGTCTTGTCTTGTCTTGTCTTGTCTTGTCTTGTCTTGTCTTGTCCTGACGTGTGTTGTGTTGTTTTGTCTTGTCTTGTCTTGTCTTGTCTTGTCTTGTCTTGTCTTGTCATGTCGTGTGTTGTGTTGTTTTGTCTTGTCTTGTTGTGTATTGTCATGTCTTATATTGTCTTGTCTTGTCTTGTCTTGTCTTGTCATGTCATGTCATGTCGTGTGTTGTGTTGTTTTGTCTTGTCTTGTTTTGTCTTGTCATGTCATGTCATGTCTTGTCGTGTGTTGTGTTGTTTTGTCTTGTCTTGTTTTGTCTTGTCATGTCATGTCATGTCTTGTCTTGTCTTGTCTTGTCTTGTTTTGTCTTGTCATGTCTTGTCTTGTCATGTCGTGTGTTGTGTTGTTTTGTCTTGTCTTGTTGTGTATTGTCATGTCTTATATTGTCTTGTCTTGTCTTGTCATGTCATGTCATGTCGTGTGTTGTGTTGTTTTGTCTTGTCTTGTTTTGTCTTGTCTTGTCATGTCATGTCATGTCGTGTGTTGTGTTGTTTTGTCTTGTCTTGTTTTGTCTTGTCATGTCATGTCATGTCTTGTCTTGTCTTGTCTTGTTTTGTCTTGTCATGTCTTGTCTTGTCTTGTCTTGTCTTGTCTTGTCTTGTTTTGTTTTGTCTTGTTTTTTTTTGTCTTGTCATGTCTTGTCTTGTCTTGTCTTGTCTTGTCTTGTCTTGTCTTGTCTTGTCTTGTCTTGTCTTGTCTTGTCTTGTCTTGTCTTGTCTTGTCTTGTCTTGTCTTGTCTTGTCTTGTCTTGTCTTGTCGTGTCTTGTGTTGCTTTGTCTTGTCTTGTCTTGTCTTGTCTTGTCTTGTCTTGTCTTGTCTTGTCTTGTCTTGTCTTGCTTTGTCTTGTCATGTCTTATATTGTCTTGTCTTGTCTTGTCTTGTCCTGTCCTGTCGTGTGTTGTTTTGTATTGTCTTGTCTTGTGTTGTTTTGTCATGTCTTGTCTTGTCTTGTCTTGTCCTGTCCTGTCGTGTGTTGTGTTGTTTTGTCTTGTCTTGTCTTGTCTTGTCTTGTGTTGCCTCGTCTTGTCTTGTCTTGTCTTGTCCTGTCCTGACGTGTGTTGTGTTGTTTTGTCTTGTCTTGTCTTGTTTTCTCATGTAATGTAATGTCGTGTGTTGTGTTGTTTTGTCTTGTCTTGTGTTGTTTTGTCGTGTCATGTCTTGTCTTGTCTTGTCCTGTCCTGTCGTGTGTTGTCTTGTCTTGTCTTGTCCTGTCCTGACGTGTGTTGTGTTGTTTTGTCTTGTCCTGTCTTGTCTTGTCTTGTGATGTCATGTCATGTCGTGTGTTGTGTTGTTTTATCTTGTCTTGTCATGTTATGTCATGTCGTGTCTTGTGTTGCTTTGTCTTGTCTTGTCTTGTATTGTCTTGTCTTGTGTTGCCTCGTCTTGTCTTGTCTTGTCTTGTCCTGTCCTGACGTGTGTTGTGTTGTTTTGTCTTGTCTTGTCATGTCATGTCATGTCGTGTCTTGTGTTGCTTTGTCTTGTCTTGTCATGTCATGTCGTGTGTTGTGTTGTTTTGTCTTGTCTTGTCATGTCATGTCATGTCGTGTCTTGTGTTGCTTTGTCTTGTCTTGTCTTGTCTTGTCTTGTCTTGTGTTGCCTCGTCTTGTCTTGTCTTGTCTTGTCCTGTCCTGACGTGTGTTGTGTTGTTTTGTCTTGTCTTGTCTTGTCTTGTCTTGTCTTGTCATGTCGTGTGTTGTGTTGTTTTGTCTTGTCTTGTGTTGTTTTGTCGTGTCATGTCTTGTCTTGTCTTGTCTTGTCTTGTCCTGTCCTGTCGTGTGTTGTGTTGTTTTGTCTTGTCTTGTCATGTCATGTCACGTCGTGTCTTGTGTTGCTTTGTCTTGTCTTGTCTTGTCATGTCGTGTGTTGTGTTGTTTTGTCTTGTCTTGTTGTGTATTGTCATGTCTTATATTGTCTTGTCTTGTCTTGTCTTGTCTTGTCATGTCATGTCATGTCGTGTGTTGTGTTGTTTTGTCTTGTCTTGTTTTGTCTTGTCATGTCATGTCATGTCTTGTCTTGTCTTGTCTTGTCTTGTCTTGTCTTGTTTTGTCTTGTCATGTCTTGTCTTGTCTTGTCTTGTCTTGTCTTGTCTTGTCTTGTTTTGTTTTGTCTTGTTTTGTTTTGTCTTGTCTTGTCTTGTCTTGTCTTGTCTTGTCTTGTCTTGTCTTGTCTTGTCTTGTCTTGTTTTGTTTTGTCTTGTTTTGTTTTGTCTTGTCATGTCTTGTCTTGTCTTGTCTTGTCTTGTCTTGTCTTGTCTTGTCTTGTCTTGTCTTGTCTTGTCTTGTCTTGTCTTGTCTTGTCTTGTCTTGTCTTGTCGTGTCTTGTGTTGCTTTGTCTTGTCTTATCTTGTCATGTCTTGTCTTGTCTTGTCTTGTCTTGTCTTGCTCTGTCTTGTCTTGTCTTGTCTTGTCTTGTCTTGTCTTGTCTTGTCTTGTCTTGTCTTGTCTTGTCTTGTCTTGTCTTGTCTTGTCTTGTCTTGTCTTGTCTTGTCTTGTCTTGTCTTGTCTTGTCTTGTCTTGTCTTGTCTTGTCTTGTCTTGTCTTGTCTTGTCTTGTCTTGCCTTGTCTTGTACTGTCTTGTCTTGTCTTGTCTTGTCTTGTCTTGTCTTGTCTTGTCTTGTCTTGTCTTGTCTTGTCTTGTCTTGTCTTGTCTTGTCTTGTCTTGTCTTGCTTTGTCTTGTCATGTCTTATCTTGTCTTGTCTTGTCTTGTCTTGTCCTGTCCTGTCGTGTGTTGTTTTGTATTGTCTTGTCTTGTGTTGTTTTGTCGTGTCATGTCTTGTCTTGTCTTGTCTTGTCTTGTCCTGTCCTGTCGTGTGTTGTGTTGTTTTGTCTTGTCTTGTCATGTCATGTCATGTCGTGTCTTGTGTTGCTTTGTCTTGTCTTGTCTTGTCTTGTCTTGTCTTCTCTTGTGTTGCCTCGTCTTGTCTTGTCTTGTCTTGTCCTGTCCTGACGTGTGTTGTGTTGTTTTGTCTTGTCTTGTCTTGTCTTGTCTTGTCTTGTCTTGTCTTGTCTTGTCTTGTCATGTCGTGTGTTGTGTTGTTTTGTCTTGTCTTGTCTTGTCTTGTCTTGTCATGTCGTGTGGTGTGTTGTTTTGTATTGTCTTGTGTTGTTTTGTCGTGTCATGACTTGTCTTGTCTTGTCTTGTCTTGTCCTGTCGTGTGTTGTGTTGTTTTGTCTTGTCTTGTCATGTCATGTCACGTCGTGTCTTGTGTTGCTTTGTCTTGTCTTGGCTTGTCTTGTCTTGTCTTGTCTTGTCATGTCGTGTGTTGTGTTGTTTTGTCTTGTCTTGTTGTGTATTGTCATGTCTTATATTGTCTTGTCTTGTCTTGTCTTGTCTTGTCTTGTCTTGTCATGTCATGTCATGTCGTGTGTTGTGTTGTTTTGTCTTGTCTTGTTTTGTCTTGTCATGTCATGTCATGTCTTGCCTTGTCTTGTCTTGTCTTGTTTTGTCTTGTCATGTCTTGTCTTGTCTTGTCTTGTCTTGTCTTGTTTTGTCTTGTTTTGTTTTCTCTTGTCATGTCTTGTCTTGTCTTGTCTTGTCTTGTCTTGTCTTGTCTTGTCTTGTCTTGTCTTGTCTTGTCTTGTCTTGTCTTGTCTTGTCTTGTCTTGTCTTGTCTTGTCTTGTCTTGTCTTGTCTTGTCTTGTCTTGTCTTGTCTTGTCTTGTCTTGTCGTGTCTTGTGTTGCTTTGTCTTGTCTTATCTTGTCTTGTCTTGTCATGTCTTGTCTTGTCTTGTCTTGTCTTGTCTTGTCTTGTCTTGTCTTGTCTTGTCTTGTCTTGTCTTGTCTTGTCTTGTCTTGTCTTGTCTTGTCTTGTCTTGTCTTGTCTTGTCTTGTCTTGTCTTGTCTTGTCTTGTCTTGTCTTGTCTTGTCTTGTCTTGTCTTGTCTTGTCTTGTCTTGTCTTGTCTTGTCTTGTCTTGTCTTGTCTTGTCTTGTCTTGTCTTGTCTTGTCTTGTCATGTCTTGTCTTGTCTTGTCTTGTCTTGTTTTGTCTTGTCTTGTCTTGTCTTGTCTTGTCTTGTCTTGTCTTGTCATGTCATGTCATGTCATATCGTGTGTTGTGTTGTTTTGTCTTGTCTTATTTTGTCTTGTCATGTCTTGTCTTGTCTTGTCTTGTCTTGTCTTGTCTTGTCTTGTCTTGTCTTGTCTTGTCTTGTCTTGTCTTGTCTTGTCTTGTCTTGTCTTGTCTTGTCTTGTCTTGTCTTGTCTTGTCATGTCATGTCATGTCATATCGTGTGTTGTGTTGTTTTGTCTTGTCTTATTTTGTCTTGTCATGTCTTATCTTGTCTTGTCTTGTCTTGTCTTGTCTTGTCTTGTCTTGTCTTGTCTTGTCTCGTCTTGTCTTGTCTTGTCTTGTCTTGTCCTGTCCTGTCTTGTCTTGTCTTGTCATGTCTTGTCTTGTCTTGTCTTGTCTTGTCTTGTGTTGCCTCGTCTTGTCTTGTCCTGTCCTGCCGTGTGTTGTGTTGTTTTGTCTTGTCTTGTCTTGTCTTGTCTTGTCTTGTCTTGTCTTGTCTTGTCTTGTCATGTCATGTCATATCGTGTGTTGTGTTGTTTTGTCTTGTCTTATTTTGTCTTGTCATGTCTTATCTTGTCTTGTCTTGTCTTGTCTTGTCTTGTCTTGTCTTGCCTTGTCTTGTCTTGTCTTGTCTTGTCATGTCTTGTCATGTCTTGTCTTGTCTTGTATTGTCTTGTTTTGTCTTGTCTTGTCTTGTCTTGTCTTGTCTTGTCTTGTCTTGTCTTGTCTTGTCTTGTCTTGTCTTGTCTTGTCTTGTCTTGTCTTGTCTTGTCTTGTCTTGTCTTGTCTTGTCTTGTCTTGTCTTGTCTTGTCTTGTCTTGTCTTGTCTTGTCTTGTCTTGTCTTGTCTTGTCTTGTCTTGTCTTGTCTTGTCTTGTCTTGTCTTGTCTTGTCTTGTCTTGTCTTGTCTTGTCTTGTCTTGTCTTGTCTTGTCTTGTCATGTCATATCGTGTGTTGTGTTGTTTTGTCTTGTCTTATTTTGTCTTGTCATGTCTTATCTTGTCTTGTCTTGTCTTGTCTTGTCTTGTCTTGTCTTGTCTTGTCTTGCCTTGTCTTGTACTGTCTTGTCTTGTCTTGTCTTGTCTTGTCTTGTCTTGTCTTGTCTTGTCTTGTCTTGTCTTGTCTTGTCTTGTCTTGTCTTGTCTTGTCTTGCTTTGTCTTGTCATGTCTTATCTTGTCTTGTCTTGTCTTGTCTTGTCCTGTCCTGTCGTGTGTTGTTTTGTATTGTCTTGTCTTGTGTTGTTTTGTCGTGTCATGTCTTGTCTTGTCTTGTCTTGTCTTGTCCTGTCCTGTCGTGTGTTGTGTTGTTTTGTCTTGTCTTGTCATGTCATGTCATGTCGTGTCTTGTGTTGCTTTGTCTTGTCTTGTCTTGTCTTGTCTTGTCTTCTCTTGTGTTGCCTCGTCTTGTCTTGTCTTGTCTTGTCCTGTCCTGACGTGTGTTGTGTTGTTTTGTCTTGTCTTGTCTTGTCTTGTCTTGTCTTGTCTTGTCTTGTCTTGTCTTGTCATGTCGTGTGTTGTGTTGTTTTGTCTTGTCTTGTCTTGTCTTGTCTTGTCATGTCGTGTGGTGTGTTGTTTTGTATTGTCTTGTGTTGTTTTGTCGTGTCATGACTTGTCTTGTCATGACTTGTCTTGTCTTGTCTTGTCTTGTCCTGTCGTGTGTTGTGTTGTTTTGTCTTGTCTTGTCATGTCATGTCACGTCGTGTCTTGTGTTGCTTTGTCTTGTCTTGGCTTGTCTTGTCTTGTCTTGTCTTGTCATGTCGTGTGTTGTGTTGTTTTGTCTTGTCTTGTTGTGTATTGTCATGTCTTATATTGTCTTGTCTTGTCTTGTCTTGTCTTGTCTTGTCTTGTCATGTCATGTCATGTCGTGTGTTGTGTTGTTTTGTCTTGTCTTGTTTTGTCTTGTCATGTCATGTCATGTCTTGCCTTGTCTTGTCTTGTCTTGTTTTGTCTTGTCATGTCTTGTCTTGTCTTGTCTTGTCTTGTCTTGTTTTGTCTTGTTTTGTTTTCTCTTGTCATGTCTTGTCTTGTCTTGTCTTGTCTTGTCTTGTCTTGTCTTGTCTTGTCTTGTCTTGTCTTGTCTTGTCTTGTCTTGTCTTGTCTTGTCTTGTCTTGTCTTGTCTTGTCTTGTCTTGTCTTGTCTTGTCTTGTCGTGTCTTGTGTTGCTTTGTCTTGTCTTATCTTGTCTTGTCTTGTCATGTCTTGTCTTGTCTTGTCTTGTCTTGTCTTGTCTTGTCTTGTCTTGTCTTGTCTTGTCTTGTCTTGTCTTGTCTTGTCTTGTCTTGTCTTGTCTTGTCTTGTCTTGTCTTGTCTTGTCTTGTCTTGTCTTGTCTTGTCTTGTCTTGTCTTGTCTTGTCTTGTCTTGTCTTGTCTTGTCTTGTCTTGTCTTGTCTTGTCATGTCTTGTCTTGTCTTGTCTTGTCTTGTTTTGTCTTGTCTTGTCTTGTCTTGTCTTGTCTTGTCTTGTCTTGTCATGTCATGTCATGTCATATCGTGTGTTGTGTTGTTTTGTCTTGTCTTATTTTGTCTTGTCATGTCTTGTCTTGTCTTGTCTTGTCTTGTCTTGTCTTGTCTTGTCTTGTCTTGTCTTGTCTTGTCTTGTCTTGTCTTGTCTTGTCATGTCATGTCATGTCATATCGTGTGTTGTGTTGTTTTGTCTTGTCTTATTTTGTCTTGTCATGTCTTATCTTGTCTTGTCTTGTCTTGTCTTGTCTTGTCTTGTCTTGTCTTGTCTTGTCTTGTCTCGTCTTGTCTTGTCTTGTCTTGTCTTGTCCTGTCCTGTCTTGTCTTGTCTTGTCATGTCTTGTCTTGTCTTGTCTTGTCTTGTCTTGTGTTGCCTCGTCTTGTCTTGTCCTGTCCTGCCGTGTGTTGTGTTGTTTTGTCTTGTCTTGTCTTGTCTTGTCTTGTCTTGTCTTGTCTTGTCTTGTCATGTCATGTCATATCGTGTGTTGTGTTGTTTTGTCTTGTCTTATTTTGTCTTGTCATGTCTTATCTTGTCTTGTCTTGTCTTGTCTTGTCTTGTCTTGTCTTGCCTTGTCTTGTCTTGTCTTGTCTTGTCATGTCTTGTCATGTCTTGTCTTGTCTTGTATTGTCTTGTTTTGTCTTGTCTTGTCTTGTCTTGTCTTGTCTTGTCTTGTCTTGTCTTGTCTTGTCTTGTCTTGTCTTGTCTTGTCTTGTCTTGTCTTGTCTTGTCTTGTCTTGTCTTGTCTTGTCTTGTCTTGTCTTGTCTTGTCTTGTCTTGTCTTGTCTTGTCTTGTCTTGTCTTGTCTTGTCTTGTCTTGTCTTGTCTTGTCTTGTCTTGTCTTGTCTTGTCTTGTCTTGTCTTGTCTTGTCTTGTCTTGTCTTGTCTTGTCATGTCATATCGTGTGTTGTGTTGTTTTGTCTTGTCTTATTTTGTCTTGTCATGTCTTATCTTGTCTTGTCTTGTCTTGTCTTGTCTTGTCTTGTCTTGTCTTGTCTTGTCTTGTCTTGTCTTGTCTTGTCTTGTCTTGTCTTGTCTTGTCTTGTCTTGTCTTGTCTTGTCTTGTCTTGTCTTGCTGTGTCTTGTCATGTCTTATCTTGTCTTGTCTTGTCTTGTCTTGTCTTGTCCTGTCCTGTCGTGTGTTGTTTTGTATTGTCTTGTCTTGTGTTGTTTTGTCGTGTCATGTCTTGTCTTGTCTTGTCTTGTCTTGTCCTGTCCTGTCGTGTGTTGTGTTGTTTTGTCTTGTCTTGTCATGTCATGTCATGTCGTGTCTTGTGTTGCTTTGTCTTGTCTTGTCTTGTCTTGTCTTGTCTTCTCTTGTGTTGCCTCGTCTTGTCTTGTCTTGTCTTGTCCTGTCCTGACGTGTGTTGTGTTGTTTTGTCTTGTCTTGTCTTGTCTTGTCTTGTCTTGTCTTGTCTTGTCTTGTCATGTCGTGTGTTGTGTTGTTTTGTCTTGTCTTGTTTTGTCTTGTCATGTCATGTCATGTCTTGCCTTGTCTTGACTTGTCTTGTTTTGTCTTGTCATGTCTTGTCTTGTCTTGTCTTGTCTTGTCTTGTTTTGTCTTGTTTTGTTTTGTCTTGTGATGTCTTGTCATGTCTTGTCTTGTCTTGTCTTGGCTTGTCTTGTCTTGTCTTGTCTTGTCTTGTCTTGTCATGTCGTGTGTTGTGTTGTTTTGTCTTGTCTTGTTGTGTATTGTCATGTCTTATATTGTCTTGTCTTGTCTTGTCTTGTCTTGTCTTGTCTTGTCATGTCATGTCATGTCGTGTGTTGTGTTGTTTTGTCTTGTCTTGTTTTGTCTTGTCATGTCATGTCATGTCTTGCCTTGTCTTGACTTGTCTTGTTTTGTCTTGTCATGTCTTGTCTTGTCTTGTCTTGTCTTGTCTTGTCTTGTCATGTCGTGTGGTGTGTTGTTTTGTATTGTCTTGTGTTGTTTTGTCGTGTCATGACTTGTCTTGTCTTGTCTTGTCCTGTCCTGTCGTGTGTTGTGTTGTTTTGTCTTGTCTTGTCATGTCATGTCACGTCGTGTCTTGTGTTGCTTTGTCTTGTCTTGTCTTGTCTTGTCTTGTCTTGTCTTGTCATGTCGTGTGTTGTGTTGTTTTGTCTTGTCTTGTTGTGTATTGTCATGTCTTATATTGTCTTGTCTTGTCTTGTCTTGTCTTGTCTTGTCTTGTCATGTCATGTCATGTCGTGTGTTGTGTTGTTTTGTCTTGTCTTGTTTTGTCTTGTCATGTCATGTCATGTCTTGCCTTGTCTTGACTTGTCTTGTTTTGTCTTGTCATGTCTTGTCTTGTCTTGTCTTGTCTTGTCTTGTTTTGTCTTGTTTTGTTTTGTCTTGTGATGTCTTGTCATGTCTTGTCTTGTCTTGTCTTGGCTTGTCTTGTCTTGTCTTGTCTTGTCTTGTCTTGTCTTGTCTTGTCTTGTCTTGTCTTGTCTTGTCTTGTCTTGTCTTGTCTTGTCTTGTCTTGTCTTGTCTTGTCTTGTCTTGTCTTGTCTTGTCTTGTCGTGTCTTGTGTTGCTTTGTCTTGTCTTATCTTGTCTTGTCTTGTCATGTCATGTCTTGTCTTGTCTTGTCTTGTCTTGTCTTGTCTTGTCTTGTCTTGTCTTGTCTTGTCTTGTCTTGTCTTGTCTTGTCTTGTCTTGTCTTGTCTTGTCTTGTCTTGTCTTGTCTTGTCTTGTCTTGTCTTGTCTTGTCTTGTCTTGTCTTGTCTTGTCTTGTCTTGTCTTGTCTTGTCTTGTCTTGTCTTGTCTTGTCTTGTCTTGTCTTGTCTTGTCTTGTCTTGTCTTGTCTTGTCTTGTCTTGTCTTGTCTTGTCATGTCGTGTGGTGTGTTGTTTTGTATTGTCTTGTGTTGTTTTGTCGTGTCATGACTTGTCTTGTCTTGTCTTGTCCTGTCCTGTCGTGTGTTGTGTTGTTTTGTCTTGTCTTGTCATGTCATGTCATGTCGTGTCTTGTGTTGCTTTGTCTTGTCTTGTCTTGTCTTGTCTTGTCTTCTCTTGTGTTGCCTCGTCTTGTCTTGTCTTGTCTTGTCCTGTCCTGACGTGTGTTGTGTTGTTTTGTCTTGTCTTGTCTTGTCTTGTCTTGTCTTGTCTTGTCTTGTCTTGTCATGTCGTGTGTTGTGTTGTTTTGTCTTGTCTTGTCTTGTCTTGTCTTGTCATGTCGTGTGGTGTGTTGTTTTGTATTGTCTTGTGTTGTTTTGTCGTGTCATGACTTGTCTTGTCTTGTCTTGTCCTGTCCTGTCGTGTGTTGTGTTGTTTTGTCTTGTCTTGTCATGTCATGTCACGTCGTGTCTTGTGTTGCTTTGTCTTGTCTTGTCTTGTCTTGTCTTGTCTTGTCATGTCGTGTGTTGTGTTGTTTTGTCTTGTCTTGTTGTGTATTGTCATGTCTTATATTGTCTTGTCTTGTCTTGTCTTGTCTTGTCTTGTCTTGTCATGTCATGTCATGTCGTGTGTTGTGTTGTTTTGTCTTGTCTTGTTTTGTCTTGTCATGTCATGTCATGTCTTGCCTTGTCTTGACTTGTCTTGTCTTGTCTTGTCTTGTCTTGTCTTGTCTTGTCTTGTCTTGTCTTGTCTTGTCTTGTCTTGTCTTGTCTTGTCTTGTCTTGTCTTGTCTTGTCTTGTCTTGTCTTGTCTTGTCTTGTCTTGTCTTGTCTTGTCTTGTCTTGTCTTGTCTTGTCTTGTCTTGTCTTGTCTTGTCTTGTCTTGTCTTGTCTTGTCTTGTCTTGTCTTGTCTTGTCTTGTCTTGTCTTGTCTTGTCTTGTCTTGTCTTGTCTTGTCTTGTCTTGTCTTGTCTTGTCTTGTCTTGTCTTGTCTTGTCTTGTCTTGTCTTGTCTTGTCTTGCCTTGTCTTGCTTTGTCTTGTCATGTCTTATCTTGTCTTGTCTTGTCTTGTCTTGTCCTGCCCTGTCGTGTGTTGTTTTGTATTGTCTTGTCTTGTGTTGTTTTGTCGTGTCATGTCTTGTCTTGTCTTGTCCTGTCCTGTCCTGTCGTGTGTTGTGTTGTTTTGTCTTGTCTTGTCTAGTCTTGTCATGTCATGTCATGACGTGTCTTGTGTTGCTTTGTCTTGTCTTGTCTTGTCTTGTCTTGTCTTGTCATGTCGTGTGTTGTGTTGTTTTGTCTTGTCTTGTTTTGTCTTGTCATGTCTTGTCTTGTCTTGTCTTGTCTTGTGTTGCTTTGTCTTGTCTTGTCTTGTCTTGTCATGTCTTGTCTTGTCTTGTCTTGTCTTGTTTTGTCTTGTCTTGTCTTGTCTTGTCTTGTCTTGTCTTGTCTTGTCATGTCATGTCATGTCATATCGTGTGTTGTGTTGTTTTGTCTTGTCTTATTTTGTCTTGTCATGTCTTGTCTTTTCTTGTCTTGTCTTGTCTTGTCTTGTCATGTCTTGTCTTGTTTTGTCTTGTCTTGTCTTGTCTTGTCTTGTTTTGTCTTGTCTTGTCTTGTCTTGTCTTGTCTTGTCTTGTCTTGTCATGTCATGTCATGTCATATCGTGTGTTGTGTTGTTTTGTCTTGTCTTATTTTGTCTTGTCATGTCTTGTCTTGTCTTGTCTTGTCTTGTCTTGTCTTGTCTTGTCTTGTCGTGTCTTGTCATGTCATGTCATGTCGTGTGTTGTGTTGTTTTGTCTTGTCTTGTCATGTCATGTCACGTCGTGTCTTGTGTTGCTTTGTCTTGTCTTGTCTTGTCTTGTCATGTCTTGTCTTGTCTTGTCTTGTCTTGTTTTGTCTTGTCTTGTCTTGTCTTGTCTTGTCTTGTCTTGTCTTGTCATGTCATGTCATGTCATATCGTGTGTTGTGTTGTTTTGTCTTGTCTTATTTTGTCTTGTCATGTCTTGTCTTGTCTTGTCTTGTCTTGTCTTGTCTTGTCGTGTCTTGTCATGTCATGTCATGTCGTGTGTTGTGTTGTTTTGTCTTGTCTTGTTTTGTCTTGTCATGTCATGTCTTGCCTTGTCTTGTCTTGTCTTGTTTTGTCTTGTCATGTCTTGTCTTGTCTTGTCTTGTCTTGTCTTGTTTTGTCTTGTTTTGTTTTGTCTTGTCATGTCTTGTCATGTCTTGTCTTGTCTTGTCTTGTCTTGTCTTGTCTTGTCTTGTCTTGTCTTGTCTTGTCTTGTCTTGTCTTGTCTTGTCTTGTCTTGTCTTGTCTTGTCTTGTCTTGTCTTGTCTTGTCTTGTCTTGTCGTGTCTTGTGTTGCTTTGTCTTGTCTTATCTTGTCTTGTCTTGTCATGTCTTGTCTTGTCTTGTCTTGTCTTGTCTTGTCTTGTCTTGTCTTGTCTTGTCTTGTCTTGTCTTGTCTTGTCTTGTCTTGTCTTGTCTTGTCTTGTCTTGTCTTGTCTTGTCTTGTCTTGTCTTGTCTTGTCTTGTCTTGTCTTGTCTTGTCTTGTCTTGTCTTGTCTTGTCTTGTCTTGTCTTGTCTTGTCTTGTCTTGTCTTGTCTTGTCTTGTCTTGTCTTGTCTTGTCTTGTCTTGTCTTGTCTTGTCTTGTCTTGTCTTGTCTTGTCTTGTCTTGTCTTGTCTTGTCTTGTCTTGTCTTGTCTTGTCTTGTCTTGTCTTGTCTTGTCTTGTCTTGTCTTGTCTTGTCTTGTCTTGTCTTGTCTTGTCTTGTCTTGTCTTGTCTTGTCTTGTCTTGTCTTGTCTTGTCTTGTCTTGTCTTGCCTTGTCTTGCTTTGTCTTGTCATGTCTTATCTTGTCTTGTCTTGTCTTGTCTTGTCCTGCCCTGTCGTGTGTTGTTTTGTATTGTCTTGTCTTGTGTTGTTTTGTCGTGTCATGTCTTGTCTTGTCTTGTCCTGTCCTGTCCTGTCGTGTGTTGTGTTGTTTTGTCTTGTCTTGTCTAGTCTTGTCATGTCATGTCATGACGTGTCTTGTGTTGCTTTGTCTTGTCTTGTCTTGTCTTGTCTTGTCTTGTCTTGTCTTGTCTTGTCATGTCGTGTGTTGTGTTGTTTTGTCTTGTCTTGTTTTGTCTTGTCATGTCTTGTCTTGTATTGTCTTGTCTTGTCTTGTCTTGTCTTGTCTTGTCTTGTCTTGTCTTGTCTTGTCTTGTCTTGTCTTGTCTTGTCTTGTCTTGTCTTGTCTTGTCTTGTCTTGTCTTGTCTTGTCTTGTCTTGTCTTGTCTTGTCTTGTCTTGTCTTGTCTTGTCTTGTCTTGTCTTGTCTTGTCTTGTCTTGTCATGTCTTGTCTTGTCTTGTCTTGTCTTGTTTTGTCTTGTCTTGTCTTGTCTTGTCTTGTCTTGTCATGTCATGTCATGTCATATCGTGTGTTGTGTTGTTTTGTCTTGTCTTATTTTGTCTTGTCATGTCTTGTCTTGTCTTGTCTTGTCTTGTCTTGTCTTGTCTTGTCTTGTCTTGTCTTGTCTTGTCTTGTCTTGTCTTGTCTTGTCTTGTCTTGTCTTGTCATGTCATGTCATGTCATATCGTGTGTTGTGTTGTTTTGTCTTGTCTTATTTTGTCTTATTTTGTCTTGTCATGTCTTATCTTGTCTTGTCTTGTCTTGTCTTGTCTTGTCTTGTCTTGTCTTGTCTTGTCTTGTCTTGTCTTGTCTCGTCTTGTCTTGTCTTGTCTTGTCTTGTCCTGTCCTGTCTTGTCTTGTCTTGTCATGTCTTGTCTTGTCTTGTCTTGTCTTGTCTTGTGTTGCCTCGTCTTGTCTTGTCCTGTCCTGCCGTGTGTTGTGTTGTTTTGTCTTGTCTTGTCTTGTCTTGTCTTGTCTTGTCTTGTCTTGTCTTGTCTTGTCTTGTCTTGTCTTGTCTTGTCTTGTCTTGTCTTGTCTTGTCTTGTCATGTCATGTCATATCGTGTGTTGTGTTGTTTTGTCTTGTCTTATTTTGTCTTGTCATGTCTTATCTTGTCTTGTCTTGTCTTGTCTTGTCTTGTCTTGTCTTGTCTTGTCTTGTCTCGTCTTGTCTTGTCTTGTCTTGTCTTGCCTTGTCTTGTCTTGTCTTGTCTTGTCTTGTCATGTCTTGTCTTGTCTTGTCTTGTATTGTCTTGTCTTGTTTTGTCTTGTCTTGTCTTGTCTTGTCTTGTCTTGTCTTGTCTTGTCTTGTCTTGTCTTGTCTTGTCTTGTCTTGTCTTGTCTTGTCTTGTCTTGTCTTGTCTTGTCTTGTCTTGTCTTGTCTTGTCTTGTCTTGTCTTGTCTTGTCTTGTCTTGTCTTGTCTTGTCTTGTCTTGTCTTGTCTTGTCATGTCATGTCATATCGTGTGTTGTGTTGTTTTGTCTTGTCATGTCTTATCTTGTCTTGTCTTGTCTTGTCTTGTCGTGTCTTGTGTTGCTTTGTCTTGTCTTATCTTGTCTTGTCTTGTCATGTCTTGTCTTGTCTTGTCTTGTCTTGTCTTGTCTTGTCTTGTTTTGCCTTGTCTTGTCATGTCATATCGTGTGTTGTGTTGTTTTGTCTTGTCATGTCTTATCTTGTCTTGTCTTGTCTTGTCTTGTCTTGTCTTGTCTTGTCTTGTCTTGTCTTGTTTTGTCTTGTCTTGTCTTGTCTTGTCTTGTCTTGTCTTGTCTTGTCTTGTCTTGTCTTGTCTTGTCTTGTCTTGTCTTGTCTTGTCTTGTCTTGTCTTGTCTTGTCTTGTCGTGTCTTGTGTTGCTTTGTCTTGTCTTATTTTGTCTTGTCTTGTCATGTCTTGTCTTGTCTTGTCTTGTCTTGTCTTGTCTTGTCTTGTCTTGTCTTGTCTTGTCTTGTCTTGTCTTGTCTTGTCTTGTCTTGTCTTGTCTTGTCTTGTCTTGTCTTGTCTTGTCTTGTCATGTCATGTCATATCGTGTGTTGTGTTGTTTTGTCTTGTCTTATTTTGTCTTGTCATGTCTTATCTTATCTTGTCTTGTCTTGTCTTGTCTTGTCTTGTCTTGTCTTGTCTTGTCTTGTCTTGTCTTGTCTTGTCTTGTCTTGTCTTGTCTTGTCTTGTCTTGTCTTGTCTTGTCTTGTCTTGTCTTGTCTTGTCTTGTCTTGTCTTGTCTTGTCTTGTCTTGTCTTGTCTTGTCTTGTCTTGTCTTGTCTTGTCTTGTCTTGTCTTGTCTTGTCTTGTCTTGTCTTGTCTTGTCTTGTCTTGTCTTGTCTTGTCTTGTCTTGTCTTGTCTTGTCTTGTCTTGTCTTGTCTTGTCTTGTCTTGTCTTGTCTTGTCTTGTCTTGTCTTGTCTTGTCTTGTCTTGTCTTGTCTTGTCTTGTCTTGTGTTGTTTTGTCGTGTCATGTCTTGTCTTGTCTTGTCTTGTCTTGTCCTGTCCTGTCGTGTGTTGTGTTGCTTTGTTTTGTCTTGACTTGTCCTGTCCTGACGTGTGTTGTGTTGTTTTGTCTTGTCTTGTGTTGTTTTGTCCTGTCCTGACGTGTGTTGTGTTGTTTTGTCTTGTCTTGTCTTGTTTTGTCTTGTCCTGTCTTGTCTTGTCTTGTGATGTCATGTCATGTCGTGTGTTGTGTTGTTTTGTCTTGTCATGTCTTGTCTTGTCTTGTCATGTCTTGTCTTGTCTTGTCATGTCTTGTCTTGTCTTGTGTTGTTTTGTCGTGTCATGTCTTGTCTTGTCTTGCCTTGTCTTGTCCTGTCCTGTCGTGTGTTGTGTTGTTTTGTCTTGTCTTGTCATGTCATGTCGTGTCTTGTGTTGCTTTGCTTTGTCTTGTCTTGTCTTGTCATGTCGTGTGTTGTGTTGTTTTGTCTTGTCTTGTTGTGTATTGTCATGTCTTATATTGTCTTGTCTTGTCTTGTCTTGTCATGTCATGTCATGTCGTGTGTTGTGTTGTTTTGTCTTGTCTTGTCTTGTTTTGTCTTGTCCTGTCTTGTCTTGTCTTGTCTTGTCATGTCATGTCTTGTCTTGTCTTGTTTTGTCTTGTCTTGTATTGTCTTGTTTTCTCAAGTAATGTCATGTCGTGTGTTGTGTTGTTTTGCCTTGTCTTGTGTTGTTTTGTCGTGTCATGTCTTGTCTTGTCTTGTCTTGTCTTGTCTTGTCTTGTCTTGTCTTGTCATGTCATGTCTTGTCTTGTCTTGTCTTGTCTTGTCTTGTCATGTCATGTCTTGTCTTGTCTTGTTTTGTCTTGTCTTGTATTGTCTTGTTTTCTCAAGTAATGTCATGTCGTGTGTTGTGTTGTTTTGTCGTGTCATGTCTTGTCTTGTCTTGTCTTGTCTTGTCTTGTCTTGTCCTGTCCTGTCGTGTGTTGTGTTGTTTTGTCTTGTCTTGTCATGTCATGTCATGTCGTGTCTTGTGTTGCTTTGTCTTGTCTTGTCTTGTCTTGTCATGTCGTGTGTTGTGTTGTTTTGTCTTGTTGTGTATTGTCATGTCTTATATTGTCTTGTCTTGTCTTGTCTTGTCATGTCATGTCATGTCGTGTGTTGTGTTGTTTTGTCTTGTCTTGTCTTGTCTTGTCTTGTCTTGTCTTGTCTTGTCTTGTCTTGTCTTGTTTTGTCTTGTCTTGTTTTATGTTGTCTTGTCTTGTCTTGTCTTGTCTTGTCTTGTCTTGTCTTGTCTTGTCTTGTCTTGTCTTGTCTTGTCTTGTCTTGTCTTGTCTTGTCTTGTCTTGTCTTGTCTTGTCTTGTCTTGTCTTGTCTTGTCTTGTCTTGTCTTGTCTTGTCTTGTCTTGTCTTGTCTTGTCTTGTCTTGTCTTGTCTTGTCTTGTCTTGTCTTGTCTTGTCTTGTCTTGTCTTACTTTGTCTTGTCATGTCTTATCTTGTCTTGTCTTGTCCTGTCCTGTCGTGTGTTGTGTTGTTTTGTCTTGTCTTGTCTTGTCTTGTCATGTCATGTCATGTCGTGTCTTGTGTTGCTTTGTCTTGTCTTGTCTTGTCTTGTCCTGTCCTGACGTGTGTTGTGTTGTTTTGTCTTGTCTTGTCTTGTCTTGTTTTCTCATGTAATGTCATATCGTGTGTTGTGTTGTTTTGTCTTGTCTTGTGTTGTTTTGTCGTGTCATGTCTTGTCTTGTCTTGTCTTGTCCTGTCCTGTCGTGTGTTGTGTTGTTTTGTCTTGTCTTGTCTTGTCTTGTCTTGTCTTGTCTTGTCATGTCATGTCATGTCGTGTCTTGTGTTGCTTTGTCTTGTCTTGTCTTGTCTTGTCTTGTCATGTCGTGTGTTGTGTTGTTTTGTCTTGTCTTGTCTTGTCTTGTCATGTCATGTCATGTCGTGTCTTGTGTTGCTTTGTCTTGTCTTGTCTTGTCTTGTCCTGTCGTGTGTTGTTTTGTTTTGTCTTGTCTTGTCTTGTCTTGTCATGTCATGTCATGTCGTGTCTTGTGTTGCTTTGTCTTGTCTTGTCTTGTCTTGTCCTGTCCTGTCGTGTGTTGTTTTGTCTTGTCTTGTCTTGTCTTGTCTTGTCTTGTCTTGTCTTGTCTTGTCTTGTCTTGTCTTGTCTTGTCTTGTCTTGTCTTGTCTTGTCTTGTCTTGTCATGTCTTGTCTTGTCTTGTCTTGTCTTGTTTTGTTTTGTCTTGTCTTGTCTTGTCTTGTCTTGTCTTGTCTTGTCTTGTCTTGTCTTGTCTTGCCTTGTCTTGCTTTGTCTTGTCATGTCTTATCTTGTCTTGTCTTGTCTTGTCCTGTCCTGTCGTGTGTTGTTTTGTATTGTCTTGTCTTGTCTTGTCTTGTCTTGTCTTGTCTTGTCTTGTCTTGTCTTGTCTTGTCTTGTGATGTCATGTCGTGTGTTGTGTTGTCTTGTCTTGTCTTGTCTTGTCTTGTCTTGTCTTGTCTTGTCTTGTCTTGTCTTGTCTTGTCTTGTCTTGTCTTGTCTTGTCTTGTCTTGTCTTGTCTTGTCTTGTCTTGTCATGTCATGTCATGTCATATCGTCATGTCATGTCATGTCATATCGTGTGTTGTGTTGTTTTGTCTTGTCTTGCTTTGTCTTGTCATGTCTTATCTTGTCTTGTCATGTCTTGTCTTGTCTTGTCTTGTCTTGTCTTGTCTTGTCTTGTCTTGTCTTGTCTTGTCTTGTCTTGTCTTGTCTTGTCTTGTCTTGTCTTGTCTTGTCTTGTCATGTCATGTCATGTCATATCGTGTGTTGTGTTGTTTTGTCTTGTCTTGCTTTGTCTTGTCATGTCTTATCTTGTCTTGTCATGTCTTGTCTTGTCTTGTCTTGTCTTGTCTTGTCTTGTCTTGTCTTGTCTTGTCTTGTCTTGTCTTGTCTTGTCTTGTCTTGTCTTGTCTTGTCTTGTCTTGTCTTGTCTTGTCTTGTCTTGTCTTGTCTTGTCTTGTCTTGTCTTGTCTTGTCTTGTCTTGTCTTGTCTTGTCTTGTCTTGTCTTGTCTTGTCTTGTCTTGTCTTGTCTTGTCTTGTCTTGTCTTGTCTTGTCTTGTCTTGTCTTGTCTTGTCTTGTCTTGTCTTGTCTTGTCTTGTCTTGTCTTGTCTTGTCTTGTCTTGTCTTGTCTTGTCTTGTCTTGTCTTGTCATGTCATGTCATGTCATATCGTGTGTTGTGTTGTTTTGTCTTGTCTTGCTTTGTCTTGTCATGTCTTGTCTTGTCTTGTCTTGTCTTGTCTTGTCTTGTCTTGTCTTGTCTTGTCTTGTCTTGTCTTGTCTTGTCTTGTCTTGTCTTGTCTTGTCTTGTCTTGTCTTGTCTTGTCTTGTCTTGTCTTGTCTTGTCTTGTCTTGTCTTGTCTTGTCTTGTCTTGTCTTGTCTTGTCTTGTCTTGTCTTGTCTTGTCTTGTCTTGTCTTGTCTTGTCTTGTCTTGTCTTGTCTTGTCTTGTCTTGTCTCGTCTTGTCTTGTCTTGTCTTGTCTTGTCTTGTCCTGTCTTGTCTTGTCTTGTCTTGTCTTGTCTTGTCATGTCTTGTCTTGTCTTGTCTTGTCTTGTCTTGTCTTGCTTTTCTTGTCTTGTCTTGTCTTGTCTTGTCTTGTCTTGTCTTGTCTTGTCTTGTCTTGTCTTGTCTTGTCTTGTCTTGTCTTGTCTTGTCTTGTCTTGTCTTGTCTTGTCTTGTCTTGTCTTGTCTTGTCTTGTCTTGTCTTGTCTTGTCTTGTCTTGTCTTGTCTTGTCTTGTCTTGTCTTGTCTTGTCTTGTCTTGTCTTGTCTTGTCTTGTCTTGTCTTGTCTTGTCTTGTCTTGTCTTGTCTTGTCTTGTCTTGTCTTGTCTTGTCTTGTCTTGTCTTGTCTTGTCTTGTCTTGTCTTGTCTTGTCTTGTCTTGTCTTGTCTTGTCTTGTCTTGTCTTGTCTTGTCTTGTCTTGTCTTGTCTTGTCTTGTCTTGTCTTGTCTTGTCTTGTCTTGTCTTGTCTTGTCTTGTCTTGTCTTGTCTTGTCTTGTCTTGTCTTGTCTTGTCTTGTCTTGTCTTGTCTTGTCTTGTCTTGTCTTGTCTTGTCTTGTCTTGTCTTGTCTTGTCTTGTCTTGTCTTGTCTTGTCTTGTCTTGTCTTGTCTTGTCTTGTCTTGTCTTGTCTTGTCTTGTCTTGTCTTGTCTTGTCTTGTCTTGTCTTGTCTTGTCTTGTCTTGTCTTGTCTTGTCTTGTCTTGTCTTGTCTTGTCTTGTCTTGTCTTGTCTTGTCTTGTCTTGTCTTGTCTTGTCTTGTCTTGTCTTGTCTTGTCTTGTCTTGTCTTGTCTTGTCTTGTCTTGTCTTGTCTTGTCTTGTCTTGTCTTGTCTTGTCTTGTCTTGTCTTGTCTTGTCTTGTCTTGTCTTGTCTTGTCTTGTCTTGTCTTGTCTTGTCTTGTCTTGTCTTGTCTTGTCTTGTCTTGTCTTGTCTTGTCTTGTCTTGTCTTGTCTTGTCTTGTCTTGTCTTGTCTTGTCTTGTCTTGTCTTGTCTTGTCTTGTCTTGTCTTGTCTTGTCTTGTCTTGTCTTGTCTTGTCTTGTCTTGTCTTGCTTTTCTTGTCTTGTCTTGTCTTGTCTTGTCTTGTCTTGTCTTGTCTTGTCTTGTCTTGTCTTGTCTTGTCTTGTCTTGTCTTGTCTTGTCTTGTCTTGTCTTGTCTTGTCTTGTCTTGTCTTGTCTTGTCTTGTCTTGTCTTGTCTTGTCTTGTCTTGTCTTGTCTTGTCTTGTCTTGTCTTGTCTTGTCTTGTCTTGTCTTGTGTTGTTTTGTCGTGTCATGTCTTGTCTTGTCTTGTCTTGTCTTGTCCTGTCCTGTCGTGTGTTGTGTTGCTTTGTTTTGTCTTGTCTTGTCCTGTCCTGACGTGTGTTGTGTTGTTTTGTCTTGTCTTGTGTTGTTTTGTCCTGTCCTGACGTGTGTTGTGTTGTTTTGTCTTGTCTTGTCTTGTTTTGTCTTGTCCTGTCTTGTCTTGTCTTGTGATGTCATGTCATGTCGTGTGTTGTGTTGTTTTGTCTTGTCATGTCTTGTCTTGTCTTGTCATGTCTTGTCTTGTCTTGTCATGTCTTGTCTTGTCTTGTGTTGTTTTGTCGTGTCATGTCTTGTCTTGTCTTGCCTTGTCTTGTCCTGTCCTGTCGTGTGTTGTGTTGTTTTGTCTTGTCTTGTCATGTCATGTCGTGTCTTGTGTTGCTTTGCTTTGTCTTGTCTTGTCTTGTCATGTCGTGTGTTGTGTTGTTTTGTCTTGTCTTGTTGTGTATTGTCATGTCTTATATTGTCTTGTCTTGTCTTGTCTTGTCATGTCATGTCATGTCGTGTGTTGTGTTGTTTTGTCTTGTCTTGTCTTGTCTTGTCTTGTCTTGTCTTGTCATGTCATGTCTTGTCTTGTCTTGTTTTGTCTTGTCTTGTATTGTCTTGTTTTCTCAAGTAATGTCATGTCGTGTGTTGTGTTGTTTTGCCTTGTCTTGTGTTGTTTTGTCGTGTCATGTCTTGTCTTGTCTTGTCTTGTCTTGTCTTGTCTTGTCTTGTCTTGTCTTGTCTTGTCTTGTCTTGTCATGTCATGTCTTGTCTTGTCTTGTTTTGTCTTGTCTTGTATTGTCTTGTTTTCTCAAGTAATGTCATGTCGTGTGTTGTGTTGTTTTGCCTTGTCTTGTGTTGTTTTGTCGTGTCATGTCTTGTCTTGTCTTGTCTTGTCCTGTCCTGTCGTGTGTTGTGTTGTTTTGTCTTGTCTTGTCATGTCATGTCATGTCGTGTCTTGTGTTGCTTTGTCTTGTCTTGTCTTGTCTTGTCTTGTCTTGTCTTGTCTTGTCTTGTCTTGTCTTGTCTTGTCTTGTCATGTCATGTCTTGTCTTGTCTTGTCTTGTCTTGTCTTGTCTTGTCTTGTCTTGTCATGTCATGTCTTGTCTTGTCTTGTTTTGTCTTGTCTTGTATTGTCTTGTTTTCTCAAGTAATTTCATGTCGTGTGTTGTGTTGTTTTGCCTTGTCTTGTGTTGTTTTGTCGTGTCATGTCTTGTCTTGTCTTGTCTTGTCCTGTCCTGTCGTGTGTTGTGTTGTTTTGTCTTGTCTTGTCATGTCATGTCATGTCGTGTCTTGTGTTTCTTTGTCTTGTCTTGTCTTGTCTTGTCCTGTCCTGACGTGTGTTGTGTTGCTTTGTCTTGTCTTGTCTTGTCTTGTCCTGTCCTGACGTGTGTTGTGTTGTTTTGTCTTGTCTTGTCTTGTCTTGTCATGTCGTGTGTTGTGTTGTTTTGTCTTGTCTTGTCTTGTCTTGTCATGTCATGTCATGTCGTGTCTTGTGTTGCTTTGTCTTGTCTTGTCTTGTCTTGTCCTGTCGTGTGTTGTTTTGTATTGTCTTGTCTTGTGTTGTTTTGTCGTGTCATGTCTTGTCTTGTCTTGTCTTGTCCTGTCCTGTCTTGTCTTGTCTTGTCTTGTCTTGTCTTGTCTTGTCTTGTATTGTCTTGTTTTCTCAAGTAATTTCATGTCGTGTGTTGTGTTGTTTTGCCTTGTCTTGTGTTGTTTTGTCGTGTCATGTCTTGTCTTGTCTTGTCCTGTCCTGACGTGTGTTGTGTTGTTTTGTCTTGTCTTGTCTTGTCTTGTCATGTCGTGTGTTGTGTTGTTTTGTCTTGTCTTGTCTTGTCTTGTCATGTCATGTCATGTCGTGTCTTGTGTTGCTTTGTCTTGTCTTGTCTTGTCTTGTCCTGTCGTGTGTTGTTTTGTATTGTCTTGTCTTGTGTTGTTTTGTCGTGTCATGTCTTGTCTTGTCTTGTCTTGTCTTGTCTTGTCTTGTCTTGTCTTGTCTTGTCTTGTCTTGTCTTGTCTTGTCTTGTCTTGTCTTGTCTTGTCTTGTCTTGTCTTGTCTTGTCTTGTCTTGTCTTGTCTTGTCTTGTCTTGTCTTGTCTTGTCTTGTCTTGTCTTGTCTTGTCTTGTCTTGTCTTGTCTTGTCTTGTCTTGTCTTGTCTTGTCTTGTCTTGTCTTGTCTTGTCTTGTCTTGTCTTGTCTTGTCTTGTCTTGTCTTGTCTTGTCTTGTCTTGTCTTGTCTTGTCTTGTCTTGTCTTGTCTTGTCTTGTCTTGTCTTGTCTTGTCTTGTCTTGTCTTGTCTTGTCTTGTCTTGTCTTGTCTTGTCTTGTCTTGTCTTGTCTTGTCTTGTCTTGTCTTGTCTTGTCTTGTCTTGTCTTGTCTTGTCTTGTCTTGTCTTGTCTTGTCTTGCTTTTCTTGTCTTGTCTTGTCTTGTCTTGTCTTGTCTTGTCTTGTCTTGTCTTGTCTTGTCTTGTCTTGTCTTGTCTTGTCTTGTCTTGTCTTGTCTTGTCTTGTCTTGTCTTGTCTTGTCTTGTCTTGTCTTGTCTTGTCTTGTCTTGTCTTGTCTTGTCTTGTCTTGTCTTGTCTTGTCTTGTCTTGTCTTGTCTTGTCTTGTCTTGTCTTGTCTTGTCTTGTCTTGTCTTGTCATGTCATGTCATGTCGTGTGTTGTGTTGTTTTGTCTTGTCTTGTCTTGTCTTGTCTTGTCTTGTCTTGTCATGTCATGTCTTGTCTTGTCTTGTTTTGTCTTGTCTTGTATTGTCTTGTTTTCTCAAGTAATGTCATGTCGTGTGTTGTGTTGTTTTGCCTTGTCTTGTGTTGTTTTGTCGTGTCATGTCTTGTCTTGTCTTGTCTTGTCTTGTCTTGTCTTGTCTTGTCTTGTCTTGTCTTGTCTTGTCTTGTCTTGTCATGTCATGTCTTGTCTTGTCTTGTTTTGTCTTGTCTTGTATTGTCTTGTCCTGTCGTGTCTTGTCTTGTCTTGTCTTGTCTTGTCTTGTCTTGTCTTGTCTTGTCTTGTCTTGTGTTGTTTTGTCGTGTCATGTCTTGTCTTGTCTTGTCTTGTCTTGTCCTGTCCTGTCGTGTGTTGTGTTGCTTTGTTTTGTCTTGTCTTGTCCTGTCCTGACGTGTGTTGTGTTGTTTTGTCTTGTCTTGTGTTGTTTTGTCCTGTCCTGACGTGTGTTGTGTTGTTTTGTCTTGTCTTGTCTTGTTTTGTCTTGTCCTGTCTTGTCTTGTCTTGTGATGTCATGTCATGTCGTGTGTTGTGTTGTTTTGTCTTGTCATGTCTTGTCTTGTCTTGTCATGTCTTGTCTTGTCTTGTCATGTCTTGTCTTGTCTTGTGTTGTTTTGTCGTGTCATGTCTTGTCTTGTCTTGCCTTGTCTTGTCCTGTCCTGTCGTGTGTTGTGTTGTTTTGTCTTGTCTTGTCATGTCATGTCGTGTCTTGTGTTGCTTTGCTTTGTCTTGTCTTGTCTTGTCATGTCGTGTGTTGTGTTGTTTTGTCTTGTCTTGTTGTGTATTGTCATGTCTTATATTGTCTTGTCTTGTCTTGTCTTGTCATGTCATGTCATGTCGTGTGTTGTGTTGTTTTGTCTTGTCTTGTCTTGTCTTGTCTTGTCTTGTCTTGTCATGTCATGTCTTGTCTTGTCTTGTTTTGTCTTGTCTTGTATTGTCTTGTTTTCTCAAGTAATGTCATGTCGTGTGTTGTGTTGTTTTGCCTTGTCTTGTGTTGTTTTGTCGTGTCATGTCTTGTCTTGTCTTGTCTTGTCTTGTCTTGTCTTGTCTTGTCTTGTCTTGTCTTGTCTTGTCTTGTCATGTCATGTCTTGTCTTGTCTTGTTTTGTCTTGTCTTGTATTGTCTTGTTTTCTCAAGTAATGTCATGTCGTGTGTTGTGTTGTTTTGCCTTGTCTTGTGTTGTTTTGTCGTGTCATGTCTTGTCTTGTCTTGTCTTGTCTTGTCCTGTCCTGTCGTGTGTTGTGTTGTTTTGTCTTGTCTTGTCATGTCATGTCATGTCGTGTCTTGTGTTGCTTTGTCTTGTCTTGTCTTGTCTTGTCTTGTCTTGTCTTGTCTTGTCTTGTCTTGTCTTGTCTTGTCTTGTCATGTCATGTCTTGTCTTGTCTTGTCTTGTCTTGTCTTGTCTTGTCTTGTCTTGTCATGTCATGTCTTGTCTTGTCTTGTTTTGTCTTGTCTTGTATTGTCTTGTTTTCTCAAGTAATTTCATGTCGTGTGTTGTGTTGTTTTGCCTTGTCTTGTGTTGTTTTGTCGTGTCATGTCTTGTCTTGTCTTGTCTTGTCCTGTCCTGTCGTGTGTTGTGTTGTTTTGTCTTGTCTTGTCATGTCATGTCATGTCGTGTCTTGTGTTTCTTTGTCTTGTCTTGTCTTGTCTTGTCCTGTCCTGACGTGTGTTGTGTTGCTTTGTCTTGTCTTGTCTTGTCTTGTCTTGTCTTGTATTGTCTTGTTTTCTCAAGTAATTTCATGTCGTGTGTTGTGTTGTTTTGCCTTGTCTTGTGTTGTCCTGTCCTGACGTGTGTTGTGTTGTTTTGTCTTGTCTTGTCTTGTCTTGTCATGTCGTGTGTTGTGTTGTTTTGTCTTGTCTTGTCTTGTCTTGTCATGTCATGTCATGTCGTGTCTTGTGTTGCTTTGTCTTGTCTTGTCTTGTCTTGTCCTGTCGTGTGTTGTTTTGTATTGTCTTGTCTTGTGTTGTTTTGTCGTGTCATGTCTTGTCTTGTTTTGTCGTGTCATGTCTTGTCTTGTCTTGTCTTGTCTTGTCTTGTCTTGTCTTGTCTTGTCTTGTCTTGTCTTGTCTTGTCTTGTCTTGTCTTGTCTTGTCTTGTCTTGTCTTGTCTTGTCTTGTCTTGTCTTGTCTTGTCTTGTCTTGTCTTGTCTTGTCTTGTCTTGTCTTGTCTTGTCTTGTCTTGTCTTGTCTTGTCTTGTCTTGTCTTGTCTTGTCTTGTCTTGTCTTGTCTTGTCTTGTCTTGTCTTGTCTTGTCTTGTCTTGTCTTGTCTTGTCTTGTCTTGTCTTGTCTTGTCTTGTCTTGTCTTGTCTTGTCTTGTCTTGTCTTGTCTTGTCTTGTCTTGTCTTGTCTTGTCTTGTCTTGTCTTGTCTTGTCTTGTCTTGTCTTGTCTTGTCTTGTCTTGTCTTGTCTTGTCTTGTCTTGTCTTGTCTTGTCTTGTCTTGTCTTGTCTTGTCTTGTCTTGTCTTGTCTTGTCTTGTCTTGTCTTGTCTTGTCTTGTCTTGTCTTGTCTTGTCTTGTCTTGTCTTGTCTTGCTTTTCTTGTCTTGTCTTGTCTTGTCTTGTCTTGTCTTGTCTTGTCTTGTCTTGTCTTGTCTTGTCTTGTCTTGTCTTGTCTTGTCTTGTCTTGTCTTGTCTTGTCTTGTCTTGTCTTGTCTTGTCTTGTCTTGTCTTGTCTTGTCTTGTCTTGTCTTGTCTTGTCTTGTCTTGTCTTGTCTTGTCTTGTCTTGTCTTGTCTTGTCTTGTCTTGTCTTGTCTTGTCTTGTCTTGTCATGTCATGTCATGTCGTGTGTTGTGTTGTTTTGTCTTGTCTTGTCTTGTCTTGTCTTGTCTTGTCTTGTCATGTCATGTCTTGTCTTGTCTTGTTTTGTCTTGTCTTGTATTGTCTTGTTTTCTCAAGTAATGTCATGTCGTGTGTTGTGTTGTTTTGCCTTGTCTTGTGTTGTTTTGTCGTGTCATGTCTTGTCTTGTCTTGTCTTGTCTTGTCTTGTCTTGTCTTGTCTTGTCTTGTCTTGTCTTGTCTTGTCTTGTCATGTCATGTCTTGTCTTGTCTTGTTTTGTCTTGTCTTGTATTGTCTTGTCCTGTCGTGTCTTGTCTTGTCTTGTCTTGTCTTGTCTTGTCTTGTCTTGTCTTGTCTTGTCTTGTGTTGTTTTGTCGTGTCATGTCTTGTCTTGTCTTGTCTTGTCTTGTCCTGTCCTGTCGTGTGTTGTGTTGCTTTGTTTTGTCTTGTCTTGTCCTGTCCTGACGTGTGTTGTGTTGTTTTGTCTTGTCTTGTGTTGTTTTGTCCTGTCCTGACGTGTGTTGTGTTGTTTTGTCTTGTCTTGTCTTGTTTTGTCTTGTCCTGTCTTGTCTTGTCTTGTGATGTCATGTCATGTCGTGTGTTGTGTTGTTTTGTCTTGTCATGTCTTGTCTTGTCTTGTCATGTCTTGTCTTGTCTTGTCATGTCTTGTCTTGTCTTGTGTTGTTTTGTCGTGTCATGTCTTGTCTTGTCTTGCCTTGTCTTGTCCTGTCCTGTCGTGTGTTGTGTTGTTTTGTCTTGTCTTGTCATGTCATGTCGTGTCTTGTGTTGCTTTGCTTTGTCTTGTCTTGTCTTGTCATGTCGTGTGTTGTGTTGTTTTGTCTTGTCTTGTTGTGTATTGTCATGTCTTATATTGTCTTGTCTTGTCTTGTCTTGTCATGTCATGTCATGTCGTGTGTTGTGTTGTTTTGTCTTGTCTTGTCTTGTCTTGTCTTGTCTTGTCTTGTCATGTCATGTCTTGTCTTGTCTTGTTTTGTCTTGTCTTGTATTGTCTTGTTTTCTCAAGTAATGTCATGTCGTGTGTTGTGTTGTTTTGCCTTGTCTTGTGTTGTTTTGTCGTGTCATGTCTTGTCTTGTCTTGTCTTGTCTTGTCTTGTCTTGTCTTGTCTTGTCTTGTCTTGTCTTGTCTTGTCATGTCATGTCTTGTCTTGTCTTGTTTTGTCTTGTCTTGTATTGTCTTGTTTTCTCAAGTAATGTCATGTCGTGTGTTGTGTTGTTTTGCCTTGTCTTGTGTTGTTTTGTCGTGTCATGTCTTGTCTTGTCTTGTCTTGTCCTGTCCTGTCGTGTGTTGTGTTGTTTTGTCTTGTCTTGTCATGTCATGTCATGTCGTGTCTTGTGTTGCTTTGTCTTGTCTTGTCTTGTCTTGTCTTGTCTTGTCTTGTCTTGTCTTGTCTTGTCTTGTCTTGTCTTGTCATGTCATGTCTTGTCTTGTCTTGTCTTGTCTTGTCTTGTCTTGTCTTGTCTTGTCATGTCATGTCTTGTCTTGTCTTGTTTTGTCTTGTCTTGTATTGTCTTGTTTTCTCAAGTAATTTCATGTCGTGTGTTGTGTTGTTTTGCCTTGTCTTGTGTTGTTTTGTCGTGTCATGTCTTGTCTTGTCTTGTCTTGTCCTGTCCTGTCGTGTGTTGTGTTGTTTTGTCTTGTCTTGTCATGTCATGTCATGTCGTGTCTTGTGTTTCTTTGTCTTGTCTTGTCTTGTCTTGTCCTGTCCTGACGTGTGTTGTGTTGCTTTGTCTTGTCTTGTCTTGTCTTGTCCTGTCCTGACGTGTGTTGTGTTGTTTTGTCTTGTCTTGTCTTGTCTTGTCATGTCGTGTGTTGTGTTGTTTTGTCTTGTCTTGTCTTGTCTTGTCATGTCATGTCATGTCGTGTCTTGTGTTGCTTTGTCTTGTCTTGTCTTGTCTTGTCCTGTCGTGTGTTGTTTTGTATTGTCTTGTCTTGTGTTGTTTTGTCGTGTCATGTCTTGTCTTGTCTTGTCTTGTCCTGTCCTGTCGTGTGTTGTGTTGTTTTGTCTTGTCTTGTCTTGTCTTGTCATGTCATGTCATGTCGTGTCTTGTGTTGCTTTGTCTTGTCTTATCTTGTCTTGTCATGTCTTGTCTTGTCTTGTCTTGTCTTGTCTTGTCTTGTCTTGTCTTGTCTTGTCTTGTCTTGTCTTGTCTTGTCTTGTCTTGTCTTGTCTTGTCTTGTCCTGTCTTGTCTTGTCTTGTCTTGTCTTGTCTTGTCTTGTCTTGTTTTGTCTTGTCTTGTCTTGTCTTGTCATGTCATGTCATGTCGTGTCTTGTGTTGCTTTGTCTTGTCTTGTCTTGTCTTGTCCTGTCGTGTGTTGTTTTGTATTGTCTTGTCTTGTGTTGTTTTGTCGTGTCATGTCTTGTCTTGTCTTGTCTTGTCCTGTCCTGTCGTGTGTTGTGTTGTTTTGTCTTATCTTGTCTTGTCTTGTCTTGCCCTGTCCTGTCGTGTGTTGTTTTGTATCGTCTTGTCTTGTGTTGTTTTGTCGTGTCATGTCTTGTCTTGTCTTGTCTTGTCCTGTCCTGTCGTGTGTTGTGTTGTTTTGTCTTGTCTTGTCTTGTCTTGTCATGTCATGTCATGTCGTGTCTTGTGTTGCTTTGTCTTGTCTTGTCTTGTCTTGTCCTGTCCTGACGTGTGTTGTGTTGTTTTGTCTTGTCTTATCTTGTCTTGTCATGTCGTGTGTTGTGTTGTTTTGTCTTGTCTTGTCTTGTCTTGTCTTGTCATGTCGTGTGTTGTGTTGTTTTGTCTTGTCTTGTGTTGTTTTGTCGTGTCATGTCTTGTCTTGTCTTTTCCTGTCCTGTCGTGTGTTGTGTTGTTTTGTCTTGTCTTGTCATGACATGTCATGTCGTGACTTGTGTTGCTTTGTCTTGTCTTATCTTGTCTTGTCATGTCTTGTCTTGTCTTGTCTTGTCTTGTCTTGTCTTGTCTTGTCTTGTCTTGTCTTGTCTTGTCTTGTCTTGTCTTGTCTTGTCTTGTCTCGTCTTGTCTTGTCTTGTCTTGTCTTGTCTTGTCTTGTCTTGTCTTGTCTTGTCTTGTCTTGTCTTTTCTTGTCTTGTCTTGTCTTGTCTTGTCTTGTCTTGTCTTGTCTTGTCTTGTCTTTTCTTGTCTTGTCTTGTCTTGTCTTGTCTTGTCTTGTCTTGTCTTGTCTTGTCTTGTCTTGTCTTGTCTTGTCTTGTCTTGTCTTGTCTTGTCTTGTCTTGTCTTGTCTTGTCTTGTCTTGTCTTGTCTTGTCTTGTCTTGTCTTGTCTTGTCTTGTCTTGTCTTGTCTTGTCTTGTCTTGTCTTGTCTTGTCTTGTCTTGTCTTGTCTTGTCTTGTCTTGTCTTGTCTTGTCTTGTCTTGTCTTGTCTTGTCTTGTCTTGTCTTGTCTTGTCTTGTCTTGTCTTGTCTTGTCTTGTCTTGTCTTGTCTTGTCTTGTCTTGTCTTGTCTTGTCTTGTCTTGTCTTGTCTTGTCTTGTCTTGTCTTGTCTTGTCTTGTCTTGTCTTGTCTTGTCTTGTCTTGTCTTGTCCTGTCCTGTCTTGTCTTGTCATATCTTGTCTTGTCTTGTCTTGTCTTGTCTTGTCTTGTCTTGTCCTGTCTTGTCTTGTCTTGTCATATCTTGTCTTGTCTTGTCTTGTCTTGTCTTGTCTTGTCTTGTCTTGTGTTGTTTTGTCGTGTCATGTCTTGTCTTGTCTTGTCTTGTCCTGTCCTGTCGTGTGTTTTGTTGTTTTGTCTTGTCTTGTCTTGTCTTGTCATGTCGTGTGTTGTGTTGTTTTGTCTTGTCTTGTCTTGTCTTGTCTTGTCATGTCGTGTGTTGTGTTGTTTTGTCGTGTCTTGTGTTGTTTTGTCTTGTCTTGTTTTGTCTTGTCATGTCTTGTCTTGTCATGTCTTGTCTTGTCTTGTCTTGTCTTGTCTTGTCATGTCTTGTCTTGTCTTGTCTTGTTTTGTCTTGTCTTGTATTGTCTTGTCTTGTCTTGTCTTGTCTTGTCTTGTCTGGTCTTGTCTTGCCTTGTCTTGTCTTGTCTTATCTTGTCATGTCATGTCATGTCATATCGTGTGTTGTGTTGTTTTGTCTTGTCATGTCTTATCTTGTCTTGTCTTGTCTTGTCTTGTCTTGTCTTGTCTTGTCTTGTCTTGTCTTGCTTTGTCTTGTCTTGTCTTGTCTTGTCTTGTCTTGTCTTGTCTTGTCTTGTCTTGTCTTGTCTTGTCTTGTCTTGTCTTGTCTTGTCTTGTCTTGTCTTGTCTTGTCTGGTCTTGTCTTGTCTTGTCTTGTCTTGTCTTGTCTTGTCTTGTCTTGTCTTGTCTTGTCTTGTCTTGTCTTGTCTTGTCTTGTCTTGTCTTGTCTTGTCTTGTCTTGTCTTGTCTTGTCTTGTCTTGTCTTGTCTTGTCTTGTCTTGTCTTGTCTTGTCTTGTCTTGTCTTGTCTTGTCTTGTCTTGTCTTGTCTTGTCTTGTTTTGTCTTGTCTTGTCTTGTCTTGTCATGTCATGTCATGTCGTGTCTTGTGTTGCTTTGTCTTGTCTTGTCTTGTCTTGTCCTGTCGTGTGTTGTTTTGTATTGTCTTGTCTTGTGTTGTTTTGTCGTGTCATGTCTTGTCTTGTCTTGTCTTGTCCTGTCCTGTCGTGTGTTGTGTTGTTTTGTCTTGTCTTGTCTTGTCTTGTCTTGTCATGTCATGTCATGTCGTGTCTTGTGTTGCTTTGTCTTGTCTTATCTTGTCTTGTCATGTCTTGTCTTGTCTTGTCTTGTCTTGTCTTGTCTTGTCTTGTCTTGTCTTGTCTTGTCTTGTCTTGTCTTGTCTTGTCTTGTCTTGTCTTGTCTTGTCTTGTCTTGTCTTGTCTTGTCTTGTCTTGTCTTGTCTTGTCTTGTCTTGTCTTGTCTTGTCTTGTCTTGTCTTGTCTTGTCTTGTCTTGTCTTGTCTTGTCTTGTCTTGTCTTGTCTTGTCTTGTCTTGTCTTGTCTTGTCTTGTCTTGTCTTGTCTTGTCTTGTCTTGTCTTGTTTTGTCTTGTCTTGTCTTGTCTTGTCATGTCATGTCATGTCGTGTCTTGTGTTGCTTTGTCTTGTCTTGTCTTGTTTTGTCCTGTCGTGTGTTGTTTTGTATTGTCTTGTCTTGTGTTGTTTTGTCGTGTCATGTCTTGTCTTGTCTTGTCTTGTCCTGTCCTGTCGTGTGTTGTGTTGTTTTGTCTTATCTTGTCTTGTCTTGTCTTGCCCTGTCCTGTCGTGTGTTGTTTTGTATCGTCTTGTCTTGTGTTGTTTTGTCGTGTCATGTCTTGTCTTGTCTTGTCTTGTCCTGTCCTGTCGTGTGTTGTGTTGTTTTGTCTTGTCTTGTCTTGTCTTGTCATGTCATGTCATGTCGTGTCTTGTGTTGCTTTGTCTTGTCTTGTCTTGTCTTGTCCCGTCCTGACGTCTGTTGTGTTGTTTTGTCTTGTCTTGTCTTGTCTTGTCATGTCGTGTGTTGTGTTGTTTTGTCTTGTCTTGTCTTGTCTTGTCTTGTCATGTCGTGTGTTGTGTTGTTTTGTCTTGTCTTGTGTTGTTTTGTCGTGTCATGTCTTGTCTTGTCTTTTCCTGTCCTGTCGTGTGTTGTGTTGTTTTGTCTTGTCTTGTCATGTCATGTCATGTCGTGACTTGTGTTGCTTTGTCTTGTCTTATCTTGTCTTGTCATGTCTTGTCTTGTCTTGTCTTGTCTTGTCTTGTCTTGTCTTGTCTTGTCTTGTCTTGTCTTGTCTTGTCTTGTCTTGTCTTGTCTTGTCTTGTCTTGTCTTGTCTTGTCTTGTCTTGTCTTGTCTTGTCTTGTCTTGTCTTGTCTTATATTGTCTTGTCTTGTCTTGTCATGTCATGTCATGTCGTGTCGTGTGTTGTGTTGTTTTGTCTTGTCTTGTTTTGTCTTGTCATGTCTTGTCTTGTCTTCTCTTGTCTTGTTTTGTCTTGTCATGTCTTGTCTTGTCTTGTCTTGTCTTGTCTTGCCTTGTCTTGTCTTGTCTTGTCTTGTCTTGTCTTGTCTTGTCTTGTCTTGTCTTGTCTTGTCCTGTCCTGTCATGTCTTATATTGTCTTGTCTTGTCTTGTCTTGTCATGTCATGTCATGTCGTGTGTTGTGTTGTTTTGTCTTGTCTTGTTTTGTCTTGTCATGTCTTGTCTTGTCTTCTCTTGTCTTGTTTTGTCTTGTCATGTCTTGTCTTGTCTTGTCTTGTCTTGTCTTGTCTTGTCTTGTCTTGTCTTGTCTTGTCTTGTCTTGTCTTGTCTTGTCTTGTCCTGTCCTGTCTTGTCTTGTCTTGTCTTGTCTTGTCTTGTCTTGTCATGTCATATCGTGTGTTGTGTTGTTTTGTCTTGTCTTGTCTTGTCTTGTCTTGTCTTGTCATGTCTTGTCATGTCTTGTCTTGTTTTGTCTTGTCTTGCATTGTCTTGTTTTCTCATGTAATGTCATATCGTGTGTTGTGTTGTTTTGTCTTGTCTTGTGTTGTTTTGTCGTGTCATGTCTTGTCTTGTCTTGTCTTGTCTTGTCTTGTCTTGTCTTGTCCTGTCCTGTCTTGTCTTGTCTTGTCTTGTCTTGTCTTGTCTTGTCTTGTCTTGTCTTGTCTTGTCTTGTCTTGTCTTGTCTTGTCTTGTCTTGTCTTGTCTTGTCTTGTCTTGTCTTGTCTTGTCTTGTCTTGTCTTGTCTTGTCTTGTCTTGTCTTGTCTTGTCTTGTCTTGTCTTGTCTTGTCTTGTCTTGTCTTGTCTTGTCTTGTCTTGTCTTGTCTTGTCTTGTCTTGTCTTGTCCTGTCATGTCTTGTCTTGTCTTGTCTTGTCTTGTCTTGTCATGTCGTGTCTTGTGTTGTTTTGTCGTGTCATGTCTTGTCTTGTCTTGTCTTGTCTTGTCTTGTGTTGTCTTGTCTTGTCTTGTCTTGTCATGTCTTGTCTTGTCTTGTCTTGTCTTGTCTTGTCTTGTCCTGTCTTGTCATGTCTTGTCTTGTCTTGTCTTGTCTTGTCTTGTCTTGTCATGTCGTGTCTTGTGTTGTTTTGTCGTGTCATGTCTTGTCTTGTCTTGTCTTGTCTTGTCTTGTCTTGTCTTGACTGGTCTTGTCTTGTCTTGTCTTGTCTTGTCTTGTCTTGTCTTGTCATGTCATGTCATGTCATATCGTGTGTTGTGTTGTTTTGTCTTGTCATGTCTTATCTTGTCTTGTCTTGTCTTGCCTTGTCTTGTCTTGTCTTGTCTTGTCTTGCTTTGTCTTGTCATGTCTTATCTTGTCTTGTCTTGTCTTGTCTTGTCCTGTCTTGTCTTGTCTTGTCTTGTCTTGTCTTGTCTTGTCATGTCGTGTCTTGTGTTGTTTTGTCGTGTCATGTCTTGTCTTGTCTTGTCTTGTCTTGTCTTGTCTTGTCTTGTGTTGCTTTGTCTTGTCTTGTCTTGTCTTGTCCTGTCGTGTGTTGTTTTGTATTGTCTTGTCTTGTGTTGTTTTGTCGTGTCATGTCTTGTCTTGTCTTGTCTTGTCCTGTCCTGTCGTGTGTTGTGTTGTTTTGTCTTATCTTGTCTTGTCTTGTCTTGTCTTGTCATGTCGTGTGTTGTGTTGTTTTGTCTTGTCTTGTGTTGTTTTGTCGTGTCATGTCTTGTCTTGTCTTTTCCTGTCCTGTCGTGTGTTGTGTTGTTTTGTCTTGTCTTGTCATGTCATGTCATGTCGTGACTTGTGTTGCTTTGTCTTGTCTTATCTTGTCTTGTCATGTCTTGTCTTGTCTTGTCTTGTCTTGTCTTGTCTTGTCTTGTCTTGTCTTGTCTTGTCTTGTCTTGTCTTGTCTTGTCTTGTCTTGTCTTGTCTTGTCTTGTCTTGTCTTGTCTTGTCTTGTCTTGTCTTGTCTTGTCTTGTCTTGTCTTGTCTTGTCTTGTCTTGTCTTGTCTTGTCTTGTCTTGTCTTGTCTTGTCTTGTCTTGTCTTGTCTTGTCTTGTCTTGTCTTGTCATGTCGTGTCTTGTGTTGTTTTGTCGTGTCATGTCTTGTCTTGTCTTGTCTTGTCTTGTCTTGTCTTGTCTTGTGTTGCTTTGTCTTGTCTTGTCTTGTCTTGTCCTGTCGTGTGTTGTTTTGTATTGTCTTGTCTTGTGTTGTTTTGTCGTGTCATGTCTTGTCTTGTCTTGTCTTGTCCTGTCCTGTCGTGTGTTGTGTTGTTTTGTCTTATCTTGTCTTGTCTTGTCTTGTCTTGTCATGTCGTGTGTTGTGTTGTTTTGTCTTGTCTTGTGTTGTTTTGTCGTGTCATGTCTTGTCTTGTCTTTTCCTGTCCTGTCGTGTGTTGTGTTGTTTTGTCTTGTCTTGTCATGTCATGTCATGTCGTGACTTGTGTTGCTTTGTCTTGTCTTATCTTGTCTTGTCATGTCTTGTCTTGTCTTGTCTTGTCTTGTCTTGTCTTGTCTTGTCTTGTCTTGTCTTGTCTTGTCTTGTCTTGTCTTGTCTTGTCTTGTCTTGTCTTGTCTTGTCTTGTCTTGTCTTGTCTTGTCTTGTCTTGTCTTGTCTTGTCTTGTCTTGTCTTGTCTTGTCTTGTCTTGTCTTGTCTTGTCTTGTCTTGTCTTGTCTTGTCTTGTCTTGTCTTGTCTTGTCTTGTCTTGTCTTGTCTTGTCTTGTCTTGTCTTGTCTTGTCTTGTCTTGTCTTGTCTTGTCTTGTCATGTCATGTCGTGTCTTGTGTTGCTTTGTCTTGTCTTGTCTTGTCTTGTCTTGTCTTGTCTTGTCTTGTCTTGTCTTGTCTTGTCTTGTCATGTCATGTCATGTCGTGACTTGTGTTGCTTTGTCTTGTCTTGTCATGTCATGTCATGTCGTGTCTTGTGTTGCTTTGTCTTGTCTTGTCTTGTCTTGTCTTGTCATGTCATGTCATGTCTTGTCTTGTCTTGTCTTGTCTTGTCTTGTCTTGTCTTGTCTTGTCTTGTCTTGTCTTGTCTTGTCTTGTCTTGTCTTGTCTTGTCTTGTCTTGTCTTGTCTTGTCTTGTCTTGTCTTGTCTTGTCTTGTCATGTCATGTCATGTCGTGTCTTGTGTTGCTTTGTCTTGTCTTGTCTTGTCTTGTCTTGTCTTGTCTTGTCTTGTCTTGTCATGTAATGTCATGTCGCGTGTTGTGTTGTTTTGGCTTGTCTTGTCTTCTCCTTGTCTTGTCTTGTCATGTCGTGTGTTGTGTTGTTTTGTCTTGTCTTGTCTTATATTGTCTTGTCTTGTCTTGTGATGTCATGTCGTGTGTTGTGTTGTTTTGTCTTGTCTTGTTTTGTCTTGTCCTGTCTTGTCTTGTCATGTCATGTCATGTGTTGTGTTGTGTTGTTTTGTCTTGTCTTGTCTTGTCTTGTCTTGTTTTGTCTTGTCTTGTTGTGTATTGTCATGTCTTATATTGTCTTGTCTGGTCTTGTCTTGTCTTGTCTTGTCATGTCTTGTCTTGTTTTGTCTTGTCTTGTATTGTCTTGTTTTCTCATGTAATGTCATGTCGTGTGTTGTGTTGTTTTGTCTTGTCTTGTGTTGTTTTGTCGTGTCATGTCTTGTCTTGTCTTGTCCTGTCTTGTCGTGTGTTGTGTTGTGTTGTTTTGTCTTGTCTTGTCATGTCATGTCATGTCGTGTCTTGTGTTGCTTTGTCTTGTCTTGTCTTGTCTTGTCATGTCGTGTGTTGTGTTGTTTTGTCTTGTCTTGTTGTGTATTGTCATGTCTTATATTGTCTTGTCTTGTCTTGTCTTGTCATGTCATGTCATGTCGTGTGTTGTGTTGTTTTGTCTTGTCTTGTTTTGTCTTGTCATGTCTTGTCTTGTCTTCTCTTGTCTTGTTTTGTCTTGTCATGTCTTGTCTTGTCTTGTCTTGTCTTGCCTTGTCTTGTCTTGTCTTGTCTTGTCTTGTCTTGTCTTGTCTTGTCTTGTCTTGTCTTGTCTTGTCTTGTCTTGTCTTGTCTTGTCTTGTCTTGTCTTGTCTTGTCTTGTCTTGTCTAGTCTTGTCTTGTCTTGTCTTGTCTTGTCTTGTCTTGCCTTGTCTTGTCTTGTCTTGTCTTGTGTTGCTTTGTCTTGTCTTGTCATGTCGTGTGTTGTGTTGTTTCGTCTTGTCTTGTTGTGTATTGTCATGTCTTTTATTGTCTTGTCTTGTCTTGTCTTGTCATGTCATGTAATGTCATGTCGCGTGTTGTGTTGTTTTGTCTTGTGTTGTCTTCTCCTTGTCTTGTCTAGTCTTGTCTTGTCTTGTCTTGTCTTGTCTTGTCTTGTCTTGTCATGTCGTGTGTTGTGTTGTTTTGTCTTGTCTTGTTGTGTATTGTCATGTCTTTTATTGTCTTGTCTTGTCTTGTTTTGTCATGTAATGTCATGTCGTGTGTTGTGTTGTTTTGTCTTGTCTTGTCTTCTCCTTGTCTTGTCTAGTCTTGTCTTGTCTTGTCTTTTCTTGTCTTGTGTTGCTTTGTCTTGTCTTGTCATGTCGTGTGTTGTGTTGTTTTGTCTTGTCTTGTTGTGTATTGTCATGTCTTTTATTGTCTTGTCTTGTCTTGTCATGTCATGTAATGTCATGTCGTGTGTTATGTTGTTTTGTCTTGTCTTGTCTTCTCCTTGTCTTGTCTAGTCTTGTCTTGTCTTGTCTTGTCTTGTCTTGTCTTGTCTTGTCTTGTCTTGTCTTGTCTTGTCTTGTTGTGTATTGTCATGTCTTATATTGTCTTGTCTTGTCTTGTCTTGTCATGTCATGTCATGTCGTGTGTTGTGTTGTTTTGTCTTGTCTTGTCTTCTCCTTGTCTTGTCTAGTCTTGTCTTGTCTTGTCTTGTCTTGTCTAGTCTTGTCTTGTCTTGTCTTGTCTTGTCTTGTCTTGTCTTGTCATGTCGTGTGTTGTGTTGTTTTGTCTTGTCTTGTTGTGTATTGTCATGTCTTATATTGTCTTGTCTTGTCTTGTCTTGTCATGTCATGTCATGTCGTGTGTTGTGTTGTTTTGTCTTGTCTTGTTTTGTCTTGTCATGTCTTGTCTTGTCTTCTCTTGTCTTGTTTTGTCTTGTCATGTCTTGTCTTGTCTTGTCTTGTCTTGCCTTGTCTTGTCTTGTCTTGTCTTGTCTTGTCTTGTCTTGTCTTGTCTTGTCTTGTCTTGTCTTGTCTTGTCTTGTCTTGTCTTGTCTTGTCTTGTCTTGTCTTGTCTTGTCTTGTCTTGTCTTGTCTTGTCTTGTCTTGTCTTGTCTTGTCTTGTCTTGTCTTGTCTTGTCTTGTCTTGTCTTGTCTTGTTTTGTCTTGTCTTGTCTTGTCTTGTCATGTCATGTCATGTCGTGTCTTGTGTTGCTTTGTCTTGTCTTGTCTTGTTTTGTCCTGTCGTGTGTTGTTTTGTATTGTCTTGTCTTGTGTTGTTTTGTCGTGTCATGTCTTGTCTTGTCTTGTCTTGTCCTGTCCTGTCGTGTGTTGTGTTGTTTTGTCTTATCTTGTCTTGTCTTGTCTTGCCCTGTCCTGTCGTGTGTTGTTTTGTATCGTCTTGTCTTGTGTTGTTTTGTCGTGTCATGTCTTGTCTTGTCTTGTCTTGTCCTGTCCTGTCGTGTGTTGTGTTGTTTTGTCTTGTCTTGTCTTGTCTTGTCATGTCATGTCATGTCGTGTCTTGTGTTGCTTTGTCTTGTCTTGTCTTGTCTTGTCCCGTCCTGACGTGTGTTGTGTTGTTTTGTCTTGTCTTGTCTTGTCTTGTCATGTCGTGTGTTGTGTTGTTTTGTCTTGTCTTGTCTTGTCTTGTCTTGTCATGTCGTGTGTTGTGTTGTTTTGTCTTGTCTTGTGTTGTTTTGTCGTGTCATGTCTTGTCTTGTCTTTTCCTGTCCTGTCGTGTGTTGTGTTGTTTTGTCTTGTCTTGTCATGTCATGTCATGTCGTGACTTGTGTTGCTTTGTCTTGTCTTATCTTGTCTTGTCATGTCTTGTCTAGTCTTGTCTTGTCTTGTCTTGTCTTGTCTTGTCTTGTCTTGTCTTGTCTTGTCTTGTCTTGTCTTGTCTTGTCTTGTCTTGTCTTGTCTTGTCTTGTCTTGTCTTGTCTTGTCTTGTCTTGTCTTGTCTTATATTGTCTTGTCTTGTCTTGTCTTGTCATGTCATGTCATGTCGTGTGTTGTGTTGTTTTGTCTTGTCTTGTTTTGTCTTGTCATGTCTTGTCTTGTCTTCTCTTGTCTTGTTTTGTCTTGTCATGTCTTGTCTTGTCTTGTCTTGTCTTGCCTTGTCTTGTCTTGTCTTGTCTTGTCTTGTCTTGTCTTGTCTTGTCTTGTCTTGTCCTGTCCTGTCATGTCTTATATTGTCTTGTCTTGTCTTGTCTTGTCATGTCATGTCATGTCGTGTGTTGTGTTGTTTTGTCTTGTCTTGTTTTGTCTTGTCATGTCTTGTCTTGTCTTCTCTTGTCTTGTTTTGTCTTGTCATGTCTTGTCTTGTCTTGTCTTGTCTTGTCTTGTCTTGTCTTGTCTTGTCTTGTCTTGTCTTGTCTTGTCTTGTCCTGTCCTGTCTTGTCTTGTCTTGTCTTGTCTTGTCTTGTCTTGTCATGTCATATCGTGTGTTGTGTTGTTTTGTCTTGTCTTGTCTTGTCTTGTCTTGTCTTGTCATGTCTTGTCATGTCTTGTCTTGTTTTGTCTTGTCTTGCATTGTCTTGTTTTCTCATGTAATGTCATATCGTGTGTTGTGTTGTTTTGTCTTGTCTTGTGTTGTTTTGTCGTGTCATGTCTTGTCTTGTCTTGTCTTGTCTTGTCTTGTCTTGTCTTGTCCTGTCCTGTCTTGTCTTGTCTTGTCTTGTCTTGTCTTGTCTTGTCTTGTCTTGTCTTGTCTTGTCTTGTCTTGTCTTGTCTTGTCTTGTCTTGTCTTGTCTTGTCTTGTCTTGTCTTGTCTTGTCTTGTCTTGTCTTGTCTTGTCTTGTCTTGTCTTGTCTTGTCTTGTCTTGTCTTGTCTTGTCTTGTCTTGTCTTGTCTTGTCTTGTCTTGTCTTGTCTTGTCTTGTCTTGTCTTGTCTTGTCTTGTCTTGTCTTGTCTTGTCTTGTCTTGTCTTGTCTTGTCCTGTCATGTCTTGTCTTGTCTTGTCTTGTCTTGTCTTGTCATGTCGTGTCTTGTGTTGTTTTGTCGTGTCATGTCTTGTCTTGTCTTGTCTTGTCTTGTCTTGTGTTGTCTTGTCTTGTCTTGTCTTGTCATGTCTTGTCTTGTCTTGTCTTGTCTTGTCTTGTCTTGTCCTGTCTTGTCATGTCTTGTCTTGTCTTGTCTTGTCTTGTCTTGTCTTGTCATGTCGTGTCTTGTGTTGTTTTGTCGTGTCATGTCTTGTCTTGTCTTGTCTTGTCTTGTCTTGTCTTGTCTTGACTGGTCTTGTCTTGTCTTGTCTTGTCTTGTCTTGTCTTGTCATGTCATGTCATGTCATATCGTGTGTTGTGTTGTTTTGTCTTGTCATGTCTTATCTTGTCTTGTCTTGTCTTGCCTTGTCTTGTCTTGTCTTGTCTTGTCTTGCTTTGTCTTGTCATGTCTTATCTTGTCTTGTCTTGTCTTGTCTTGTCCTGTCTTGTCTTGTCTTGTCTTGTCTTGTCTTGTCTTGTCATGTCGTGTCTTGTGTTGTTTTGTCGTGTCATGTCTTGTCTTGTCTTGTCTTGTCTTGTCTTGTCTTGTCTTGTGTTGCTTTGTCTTGTCTTGTCTTGTCTTGTCCTGTCGTGTGTTGTTTTGTATTGTCTTGTCTTGTGTTGTTTTGTCGTGTCATGTCTTGTCTTGTCTTGTCTTGTCCTGTCCTGTCGTGTGTTGTGTTGTTTTGTCTTATCTTGTCTTGTCTTGTCTTGTCTTGTCATGTCGTGTGTTGTGTTGTTTTGTCTTGTCTTGTGTTGTTTTGTCGTGTCATGTCTTGTCTTGTCTTTTCCTGTCCTGTCGTGTGTTGTGTTGTTTTGTCTTGTCTTGTCATGTCATGTCATGTCGTGACTTGTGTTGCTTTGTCTTGTCTTATCTTGTCTTGTCATGTCTTGTCTTGTCTTGTCTTGTCTTGTCTTGTCTTGTCTTGTCTTGTCTTGTCTTGTCTTGTCTTGTCTTGTCTTGTCTTGTCTTGTCTTGTCTTGTCTTGTCTTGTCTTGTCTTGTCTTGTCTTGTCTTGTCTTGTCTTGTCTTGTCTTGTCTTGTCTTGTCTTGTCTTGTCTTGTCTTGTCTTGTCTTGTCTTGTCTTGTCTTGTCTTGTCATGTCATGTCATGTCGTGTCTTGTGTTGCTTTGTCTTGTCTTGTCTTGTCTTGTCTTGTCTTGTCTTGTCTTGTCTTGTCTTGTCATGTCATGTCATGTCGTGACTTGTGTTGCTTTGTCTTGTTTTGTCATGTCATGTCATGTCGTGTCTTGTGTTGCTTTGTCTTGTCTTGTCTTGTCTTGTCATGTCATGTCATGTCTTGTCTTGTCTTGTCTTGTCTTGTCTTGTCTTGTCTTGTCTTGTCTTGTCTTGTCTTGTCTTGTCTTGTCTTGTCTTGTCTTGTCTTGTCTTGTCTTGTCTTGTCTTGTCTTGTCTTGTCTTGTCTTGTCTTGTCATGTCATGTCATGTCGTGTCTTGTGTTGCTTTGTCTTGTCTTGTCTTGTCTTGTCTTGTCTTGTCTTGTCTTGTCTTGTCTTGTCTTGTCTTGTCTTGTCATGTAATGTCATGTCGCGTGTTGTGTTGTTTTGGCTTGTCTTGTCTTCTCCTTGTCTTGTCTTGTCATGTCGTGTGTTGTGTTGTTTTGTCTTGTCTTGTCTTATATTGTCTTGTCTTGTCTTGTGATGTCATGTCGTGTGTTGTGTTGTTTTGTCTTGTCTTGTTTTGTCTTGTCCTGTCTTGTCTTGTCATGTCATGTCATGTGTTGTGTTGTGTTGTTTTGTCTTGTCTTGTCTTGTCTTGTCTTGTTTTGTCTTGCCTTATCTTGCCTTGTCTTGTCTTGTCTTGTCTGGTCTTGTCTTGTCTTGTCTTGTCATGTCTTGTCTTGTTTTGTCTTGTCTTGTATTGTCTTGTTTTCTCATGTAATGTCATGTCGTGTGTTGTGTTGTTTTGTCTTGTCTTGTGTTGTTTTGTCGTGTCATGTCTTGTCTTGTCTTGTCCTGTCTTGTCGTGTTTTGTGTTGTGTTGTTTTGTCTTGTCTTGTCATGTCATGTCATGTCGTGTCTTGTGTTGCTTTGTCTTGTCTTGTCTTGTCTTGTCATGTCGTGTGTTGTGTTGTTTTGTCTTGTCTTGTTGTGTATTGTCATGTCTTATATTGTCTTGTCTTGTCTTGTCTTGTCATGTCATGTCATGTCGTGTGTTGTGTTGTTTTGTCTTGTCTTGTTTTGTCTTGTCATGTCTTGTCTTGTCTTCTCTTGTCTTGTTTTGTCTTGTCATGTCTTGTCTTGTCTTGTCTTGTCTTGCCTTGTCTTGTCTTGTCTTGTCTTGTCTTGTCTTGTCTTGTCTTGTCTTGTCTTGTCTTGTCTTGTCTTGTCTTGTCTTGTCTTGTCTTGTCTTGTCTTGTCTTGTCTTGTCTTGTCTTGTCTTGTCTAGTCTTGTCTTGTCTTGTCTTGTCTTGTCTTGTCTTGCCTTGTCTTGTCTTGTCTTGTCTTGTGTTGCTTTGTCTTGTCTTGTCATGTCGTGTGTTGTGTTGTTTCGTCTTGTCTTGTTGTGTATTGTCATGTCTTTTATTGTCTTGTCTTGTCTTGTCTTGTCATGTCATGTAATGTCATGTCGCGTGTTGTGTTGTTTTGTCTTGTGTTGTCTTCTCCTTGTCTTGTCTAGTCTTGTCTTGTCTTGTCTTGTCTTGTCTTGTCTTGTCTTGTCATGTCGTGTGTTGTGTTGTTTTGTCTTGTCTTGTTGTGTATTGTCATGTCTTTTATTGTCTTGTCTTGTCTTGTTTTGTCATGTAATGTCATGTCGTGTGTTGTGTTGTTTTGTCTTGTCTTGTCTTCTCCTTGTCTTGTCTAGTCTTGTCTTGTCTTGTCTTTTCTTGTCTTGTGTTGCTTTGTCTTGTCTTGTCATGTCGTGTGTTGTGTTGTTTTGTCTTGTCTTGTTGTGTATTGTCATGTCTTTTATTGTCTTGTCTTGTCTTGTCATGTCATGTAATGTCATGTCGTGTGTTATGTTGTTTTGTCTTGTCTTGTCTTCTCCTTGTCTTGTCTAGTCTTGTCTTGTCTTGTCTTGTCTTGTCTTGTCTTGTCTTGTCTTGTCTTGTCATGTCGTGTGTTGTGTTGTTTAGTCTTGTCTTGTTGTGTATTGTCATGTCTTATATTGTCTTGTCTTGTCTTGTCATGTCATGTCATGTCATGTCGTGTGTTGTGTTGTTTTGTCTTGTCTTGTCTTCTCCTTGTCTTGTCTAGTCTTGTCTTGTCTTGTCTTGTCTTGTCTTGTCTTGTCTTGTCTTGTGTTGCTTTGTCTTGTCTTGTCATGTCATGTGTTGCGTTGTGTTGTTTTGTCTTGTCTTGTCTTGTCTTGTCTTGTCTTGTCTTGTCCTGTCCTGTCCTGTCTTGTCTTGTCTTAGCATGTCATGTCATGTCATGTCATGTCGTGTGTTGTGTTGTCTTGTCTTGTTTTGTCATGTCTTATCTTGTCTTGTCATGTCATGTCTTGTCTTGTCTTGTCTTGTCTTGTCATGTCTTGTCTTGTCTTGTCATGTCTTATATTGTCTTGTCTTGTTTTGTCTTGTCTTGTCTTGTTTTGTCTTGTGTTGCTTTGTCTTGTCTTGTCATGTCGTGTGTTGTGTTGTTTTGTCTTGTCTTGTTGTGTATTGTCATGTCTTTTATTTTATTGTCTTGTCTTGTCTTGTCTTGTCATGTCATGTCATGTCGTGTGTTGTGTTGTTTTGTCTTGTCTTGTCTTCTCCTTGTCTTGTCTAGTCTTGTCTTGTCTTGTCTTGTCTTGTCTTGTCTTGTCTTGTCTTGTCTTGTCTTGTCTTGTCTTGTCTTGTCTTGTCTTGTCTTGTGTTGCTTTGTCTTGTCTTGTCATGTCATGTGTTGCGTTGTGTTGTTTTGTCTTGTCTTGTCATGTCATGTCATGTCGTGTCTTGTGTTGCTTTGTCTTGTCTTGTCATGTCGTGTGTTGTGTTGTTTTGTCTTGTCATGTCTTATATTGTCTTGTCTTGTCTTGTCTTGTGATGTCATGACGTGTGTTGTGTTGTTTTGTCTTGTATTGTCTTGTCTTGTCTTGTCTTGTCTTGTCTTGTCTTGTTTTGTCTTGTCTTGTCTTGCCTTGTCTTGTCTTGTCTTGTCTTGTCATGTCATGTCATGTCATACGTGTGTTGTGTTGTTTTGTCTTGTCTTATTTTGTCTTGTCATGTCTTATCTTGTCTTGTCCTGTCCTGTCCTGTCTTGTCTTGTCTTGTCATGTCATGTCATGTCATGTCATGTCGTGTGTTGTGTTGTCTTGTCTTGTTTTGTCATGTCTTATCTTGTCTTGTCTTGTCATGTCATGTCATGTGTTGTGTTGTGTTGTTATGTCTTGTCTTGTCTTGTCATGTCTTGTCTTGTCTTGTCTTGTCATGTCTTATATTGTCTTGTCTTGTTTTGTGTTGTGATGTCATGTCGTGTGTTGTGTTGTTTTGTCTTGTCTTGTCTTGTCTTGTCTTGTCCTGTCCTGTCCTGTCCTGTCTTGTCTTGTCTTCTCCTGTCCTGACGTGTGTTGTGTTGTTTTGTCTTGTCTTGTTTTGTATTGTCTTGCTTTGTCTTGTCATGTCTTATCTTGTCTTGTCTTGTCCTGTCCTGTCGTGTGTTGTGTTGTTTTGTTTTGTCGTGCCATGTCTTGTCTTGTCTTGTCCTGTCCTGTCCTGTGTTGTGTTTTTTTTTGTCTTGTCTTGTCTTGTCATGTCGTGTCTTGTGTTGCTTTGTCTTGTCTTGTCTTGTCTTGTCTTGTCTTGTCTTGTCTTGTCTTGTCATGTCGTGTGTTGTGTTGTTTTGTCTTGTCTTGTATTGTCTTGTCTTGTCTTGTTTTGTCTTGTCTTGTCGTGTCATGCCATGTCATACGTGTGTTGTGTTGTTTTGTCTTGTCTTATTTTGTCTTGTCATGTCTTATCTTGTCTTGTCATGTCATGTCGTGTGTTGTGTTGTTTTGTCTTGTTTTGTCTTCTCCTTGTCTTGTCTAGTCTTGTCTTGTCTTGTCTTGTCTTGTCTTGTCTTGTCTTGTCTTGTCTTGTCTTGTCTTGTCTTGTCTTGTCTTGTCTTGTCTTGTCTTGTCTTGTCTTGTCTTGTCTTATCTTGTCTTGTCTTGTCTTGTCTTGTCTTGTCTTGTCTTGTCTTGTCTTGTCTTGTCTTGTCTTGTCTTGTCTTGTCTTGTCTTGTCTTGTGTTGTCTTGTGTTGCTTTGTCTTGTCTTGTCATGTCATGTGTTGCGTTGTGTTGTTTTGTCTTGTCTTGTCATGTCATGTCTTGTCTTGTCTTGTCTTGTCATGTCTTATATTGTCTTGTCTTGTCTTGTGTTGTGATGTCATGTCGTGTGTTGTGTTGTTTTGTCTTGTCTTGTCTTGTCTTGTCTTGTCTTGTCTTGTCTTGTCCTGTCCTGTCCTGTCTTGTCTTGTCTTAGCATGTCATGTCATGTCATGTCATGTCGTGTGTTGTGTTGTCTTGTCTTGTTTTGTCATGTCTTATCTTGTCTTGTCATGTCATGTCTTGTCTTGTCTTGTCTTGTCTTGTCATGTCTTGTCTTGTCTTGTCATGTCTTATATTGTCTTGTCTTGTTTTGTCTTGTCTTGTCTTGTTTTGTCTTGTGTTGCTTTGTCTTGTCTTGTCATGTCGTGTGTTGTGTTGTTTTGTCTTGTCTTGTTGTGTATTGTCATGTCTTTTATTTTATTGTCTTGTCTTGTCTTGTCTTGTCATGTCATGTCATGTCGTGTGTTGTGTTGTTTTGTCTTGTCTTGTCTTCTCCTTGTCTTGTCTAGTCTTGTCTTGTCTTGTCTTGTCTTGTCTTGTCTTGTCTTGTCTTGTCTTGTCTTGTCTTGTCTTGTCTTGTCTTGTCTTGTGTTGCTTTGTCTTGTCTTGTCATGTCATGTGTTGCGTTGTGTTGTTTTGTCTTGTCTTGTCATGTCATGTCATGTCGTGTCTTGTGTTGCTTTGTCTTGTCTTGTCATGTCGTGTGTTGTGTTGTTTTGTCTTGTCATGTCTTATATTGTCTTGTCTTGTCTTGTCTTGTGATGTCATGACGTGTGTTGTGTTGTTTTGTCTTGTATTGTCTTGTCTTGTCTTGTCTTGTCTTGTCTTGTTTTGTCTTGTCTTGTCTTGCCTTGTCTTGTCTTGTCTTGTCTTGTCATGTCATGTCATGTCATACGTGTGTTGTGTTGTTTTGTCTTGTCTTATTTTGTCTTGTCATGTCTTATCTTGTCTTGTCCTGTCCTGTCCTGTCTTGTCTTGTCTTGTCATGTCATGTCATGTCATGTCATGTCGTGTGTTGTGTTGTCTTGTCTTGTTTTGTCATGTCTTATCTTGTCTTGTCTTGTCATGTCATGTCATGTGTTGTGTTGTGTTGTTATGTCTTGTCTTGTCTTGTCATGTCTTGTCTTGTCTTGTCTTGTCATGTCTTATATTGTCTTGTCTTGTCTTGTCTTGTCTTGTCTTGTCTTGTCTTGTCTTGTCTTGTCTTGTCTTGTCTTGTCTTGTCTTGTCTTGTCTTGTCTTGTCTTGTCTTGTCTTGTCTTGTCTTGTCTTGTCTTGTCTTGTCTTGTCTTGTCTTGTCTTGTCTTGTCTTGTCTTGTCTTGTCTTGTCTTGTCTTGTCTTGTCTTGTCTTGTCATGTCATGTCATGTCTTGTCTTGTCTTGTCTTATATTGTCTTGTCTTGTCTTGTCTTGTCATGTCATGTCATGTCGTGTGTTGTGTTGTTTTGTCTTGTCTTGTTTTGTCTTGTCATGTCTTGTCTTGTCTTCTCTTGTCTTGTTTTGTCTTGTCATGTCTTGTCTTGTCTTGTCTTGTCTTGCCTTGTCTTGTCTTGTCTTGTCATGTCATGTCATGTGTTGTGTTGTGTTGTTATGTCTTGTCTTGTCTTGTCATGTCTTGTCTTGTCTTGTCTTGTCATGTCTTATATTGTCTTGTCTTGTCTTGTCTTGTCTTGTCTTGTCTTGTCTTGTCTTGTCTTGTCTTGTCTTGTCTTGTCTTGTCTTGTCTTGTCTTGTCTTGTCTTGTCTTGTCTTGTCTTGTCTTGTCTTGTCTTGTCTTGTCTTGTCTTGTCTTGTCTTGTCTTGTCTTGTCTTATATTGTCTTGTCTTGTCTTGTCTTGTCATGTCATGTCATGTCGTGTGTTGTGTTGTCTTGTCTTGTTTTGTCATGTCTTATCTTGTCTTGTCTTGTCATGTCATGTCATGTGTTGTGTTGTGTTGTTATGTCTTGTCTTGTCTTGTCATGTCTTGTCTTGTCTTGTCTTGTCATGTCTTATATTGTCTTGTCTTGTCTTGTCTTGTCTTGTCTTGTCTTGTCTTGTCTTGTCTTGTCTTGTCTTGTCTTGTCTTGTCTTGTCTTGTCTTGTCTTGTCTTGTCTTGTCTTGTCTTGTCTTGTCTTGTCTTGTCTTGTCTTGTCTTGTCTTGTCTTGTCTTGTCTTGTCTTGTCTTGTCTTGTCTTGTCTTGTCTTGTCTTGTCTTGTCTTGTCTTGTCTTGTCTTGTCTTGTCTTGTCTTGTCTTGTCTTGTCTTGTCTTGTCTTGTCTTGTCTTGTCTTGTCTTGTCTTATATTGTCTTGTCTTGTCTTGTCTTGTCATGTCATGTCATGTCGTGTGTTGTGTTGTTTTGTCTTGTCTTGTTTTGTCTTGTCATGTCTTGTCTTGTCTTCTCTTGTCTTGTTTTGTCTTGTCATGTCTTGTCTTGTCTTGTCTTGTCTTGCCTTGTCTTGTCTTGTCTTGTCTTGTCTTGTCTTGTCTTGTCTTGTCTTGTCTTGTCCTGTCCTGTCATGTCTTATATTGTCTTGTCTTGTCTTGTCTTGTCATGTCATGTCATGTCGTGTGTTGTGTTGTTTTGTCTTGTCTTGTTTTGTCTTGTCATGTCTTGTCTTGTCTTCTCTTGTCTTGTTTTGTCTTGTCATGTCTTGTCTTGTCTTGTCTTGTCTTGTCTTGTCTTGTCTTGTCTTGTCTTGTCTTGTCTTGTCTTGTCTTGTCTTGTCTTGTCTTGTCCTGTCCTGTCTTGTCTTGTCTTGTCTTGTCTTGTCTTGTCTTGTCATGTCATATCGTGTGTTGTGTTGTTTTGTCTTGTCTTGTCTTGTCTTGTCTTGTCTTGTCATGTCTTGTCATGTCTTGTCTTGTTTTGTCTTGTCTTGCATTGTCTTGTTTTCTCATGTAATGTCATATCGTGTGTTGTGTTGTTTTGTCTTGTCTTGTGTTGTTTTGTCGTGTCATGTCTTGTCTTGTCTTGTCTTGTCTTGTCTTGTCTTGTCTTGTCCTGTCCTGTCTTGTCTTGTCTTGTCTTGTCTTGTCTTGTCTTGTCTTGTCTTGTCTTGTGGTGTCTTGTCTTGTCTTGTCTTGTCTTGTCTTGTCTTGTCTTGTCTTGTCTTGTCTTGTCTTGTCTTGTCTTGTCTTGTCTTGTCTTGTCTTGTCTTGTCTTGTCTTGTCTTGTCTTGTCTTGTCTTGTCTTGTCTTGTCTTGTCTTGTCTTGTCTTGTCTTGTCTTGTCTTGTCTTGTCTTGTCTTGTCTTGTCTTGTCTTGTCTTGTCTTGTCTTGTCTTGTCCTGTCATGTCTTGTCTTGTCTTGTCTTGTCTTGTCTTGTCATGTCGTGTCTTGTGTTGTTTTGTCGTGTCATGTCTTGTCTTGTCTTGTCTTGTCTTGTCTTGTGTTGTCTTGTCTTGTCTTGTCTTGTCATGTCTTGTCTTGTCTTGTCTTGTCTTGTCTTGTCTTGTCCTGTCTTGTCATGTCTTGTCTTGTCTTGTCTTGTCTTGTCTTGTCTTGTCATGTCGTGTCTTGTGTTGTTTTGTCGTGTCATGTCTTGTCTTGTCTTGTCTTGTCTTGTCTTGTCTTGTCTTGACTGGTCTTGTCTTGTCTTGTCTTGTCTTGTCTTGTCTTGTCTTGTCATGTCATGTCATGTCATATCGTGTGTTGTGTTGTTTTGTCTTGTCATGTCTTATCTTGTCTTGTCTTGTCTTGCCTTGTCTTGTCTTGTCTTGTCTTGTCTTGCTTTGTCTTGTCATGTCTTATCTTGTCTTGTCTTGTCTTGTCTTGTCTTGTCCTGTCTTGTCTTGTCTTGTCTTGTCTTGTCTTGTCTTGTCATGTCGTGTCTTGTGTTGTTTTGTCGTGTCATGTCTTGTCTTGTCTTGTCTTGTCTTGTCTTGTCTTGTCTTGTGTTGCTTTGTCTTGTCTTGTCTTGTCTTGTCGTGTGTTGTTTTGTATTGTCTTGTCTTGTGTTGTTTTGTCGTGTCATGTCTTGTCTTGTCTTGTCTTGTCCTGTCCTGTCGTGTGTTGTGTTGTTTTGTCTTATCTTGTCTTGTCTTGTCTTGTCTTGTCATGTCGTGTGTTGTGTTGTTTTGTCTTGTCTTGTGTTGTTTTGTCGTGTCATGTCTTGTCTTGTCTTTTCCTGTCCTGTCGTGTGTTGTGTTGTTTTGTCTTGTCTTGTCATGTCATGTCATGTCGTGACTTGTGTTGCTTTGTCTTGTCTTATCTTGTCTTGTCATGTCTTGTCTTGTCTTGTCTTGTCTTGTCTTGTCTTGTCTTGTCTTGTCTTGTCTTGTCTTGTCTTGTCTTGTCTTGTCTTGTCTTGTCTTGTCTTGTCTTGTCTTGTCTTGTCTTGTCTTGTCTTGTCTTGTCTTGTCTTGTCTTGTCTTGTCTTGTCTTGTCTTGTCTTGTCTTGTCTTGTCTTGTCATGTCATGTCATGTCGTGTCTTGTGTTGCTTTGTCTTGTCTTGTCTTGTCTTGTCTTGTCTTGTCTTGTCTTGTCTTGTCTTGTCATGTCATGTCATGTCGTGACTTGTGTTGCTTTGTCTTGTTTTGTCATGTCATGTCATGTCGTGTCTTGTGTTGCTTTGTCTTGTCTTGTCTTGTCTTGTCATGTCATGTCATGTCTTGTCTTGTCTTGTCTTGTCTTGTCTTGTCTTGTCTTGTCTTGTCTTGTCTTGTCTTGTCTTGTCTTGTCTTGTCTTGTCTTGTCTTGTCTTGTCTTGTCTTGTCTTGTCTTGTCTTGTCTTGTCATGTCATGTCATGTCGTGTCTTGTGTTGCTTTGTCTTGTCTTGTCTTGTCTTGTCTTGTCTTGTCTTGTCTTGTCTTGTCTTGTCTTGTCTTGTCTTGTCTTGTCTTGTCTTGTCTTGTCTTGTCTTGTCATGTAATGTCATGTCGCGTGTTGTGTTGTTTTGGCTTGTCTTGTCTTCTCCTTGTCTTGTCTTGTCATGTCGTGTGTTGTGTTGTTTTGTCTTGTCTTGTCTTATATTGTCTTGTCTTGTCTTGTGATGTCATGTCGTGTGTTGTGTTGTTTTGTCTTGTCTTGTTTTGTCTTGTCCTGTCTTGTCTTGTCATGTCATGTCATGTGTTGTGTTGTGTTGTTTTGTCTTGTCTTGTCTTGTCTTGTCTTGTTTTGTCTTGCCTTATCTTGCCTTGTCTTGTCTTGTCTTGTCTGGTCTTGTCTTGTCTTGTCTTGTCATGTCTTGTCTTGTTTTGTCTTGTCTTGTATTGTCTTGTTTTCTCATGTAATGTCATGTCGTGTGTTGTGTTGTTTTGTCTTGTCTTGTGTTGTTTTGTCGTGTCATGTCTTGTCTTGTCTTGTCCTGTCTTGTCGTGTGTTGTGTTGTGTTGTTTTGTCTTGTCTTGTCATGTCATGTCATGTCGTGTCTTGTGTTGCTTTGTCTTGTCTTGTCTTGTCTTGTCATGTCGTGTGTTGTGTTGTTTTGTCTTGTCTTGTTGTGTATTGTCATGTCTTATATTGTCTTGTCTTGTCTTGTCTTGTCATGTCATGTCATGTCGTGTGTTGTGTTGTTTTGTCTTGTCTTGTTTTGTCTTGTCATGTCTTGTCTTGTCTTCTCTTGTCTTGTTTTGTCTTGTCATGTCTTGTCTTGTCTTGTCTTGTCTTGCCTTGTCTTGTCTTGTCTTGTCTTGTCTTGTCTTGTCTTGTCTTGTCTTGTCTTGTCTTGTCTTGTCTTGTCTTGTCTTGTCTTGTCTTGTCTTGTCTTGTCTTGTCTTGTCTTGTCTTGTCTAGTCTTGTCTTGTCTTGTCTTGTCTTGTCTTGTCTTGCCTTGTCTTGTCTTGTCTTGTCTTGTGTTGCTTTGTCTTGTCTTGTCATGTCGTGTGTTGTGTTGTTTCGTCTTGTCTTGTTGTGTATTGTCATGTCTTTTATTGTCTTGTCTTGTCTTGTCTTGTCATGTCATGTAATGTCATGTCGCGTGTTGTGTTGTTTTGTCTTGTGTTGTCTTCTCCTTGTCTTGTCTAGTCTTGTCTTGTCTTGTCTTGTCTTGTCTTGTCTTGTCTTGTCATGTCGTGTGTTGTGTTGTTTTGTCTTGTCTTGTTGTGTATTGTCATGTCTTTTATTGTCTTGTCTTGTCTTGTTTTGTCATGTAATGTCATGTCGTGTGTTGTGTTGTTTTGTCTTGTCTTGTCTTCTCCTTGTCTTGTCTAGTCTTGTCTTGTCTTGTCTTTTCTTGTCTTGTGTTGCTTTGTCTTGTCTTGTCATGTCGTGTGTTGTGTTGTTTTGTCTTGTCTTGTTGTGTATTGTCATGTCTTTTATTGTCTTGTCTTGTCTTGTCATGTCATGTAATGTCATGTCGTGTGTTATGTTGTTTTGTCTTGTCTTGTCTTCTCCTTGTCTTGTCTAGTCTTGTCTTGTCTTGTCTTGTCTTGTCTTGTCTTGTCTTGTCTTGTCTTGTCATGTCGTGTGTTGTGTTGTTTAGTCTTGTCTTGTTGTGTATTGTCATGTCTTATATTGTCTTGTCTTGTCTTGTCATGTCATGTCATGTCATGTCGTGTGTTGTGTTGTTTTGTCTTGTCTTGTCTTCTCCTTGTCTTGTCTAGTCTTGTCTTGTCTTGTCTTGTCTTGTCTTGTCTTGTCTTGTCTTGTGTTGCTTTGTCTTGTCTTGTCATGTCATGTGTTGCGTTGTGTTGTTTTGTCTTGTCTTGTCTTGTCTTGTCTTGTCTTGTCTTGTCCTGTCCTGTCCTGTCTTGTCTTGTCTTAGCATGTCATGTCATGTCATGTCATGTCGTGTGTTGTGTTGTCTTGTCTTGTTTTGTCATGTCTTATCTTGTCTTGTCATGTCATGTCTTGTCTTGTCTTGTCTTGTCTTGTCATGTCTTGTCTTGTCTTGTCATGTCTTATATTGTCTTGTCTTGTTTTGTCTTGTCTTGTCTTGTTTTGTCTTGTGTTGCTTTGTCTTGTCTTGTCATGTCGTGTGTTGTGTTGTTTTGTCTTGTCTTGTTGTGTATTGTCATGTCTTTTATTTTATTGTCTTGTCTTGTCTTGTCTTGTCATGTCATGTCATGTCGTGTGTTGTGTTGTTTTGTCTTGTCTTGTCTTCTCCTTGTCTTGTCTAGTCTTGTCTTGTCTTGTCTTGTCTTGTCTTGTCTTGTCTTGTCTTGTCTTGTCTTGTCTTGTCTTGTCTTGTCTTGTCTTGTCTTGTGTTGCTTTGTCTTGTCTTGTCATGTCATGTGTTGCGTTGTGTTGTTTTGTCTTGTCTTGTCATGTCATGTCATGTCGTGTCTTGTGTTGCTTTGTCTTGTCTTGTCATGTCGTGTGTTGTGTTGTTTTGTCTTGTCATGTCTTATATTGTCTTGTCTTGTCTTGTCTTGTGATGTCATGACGTGTGTTGTGTTGTTTTGTCTTGTATTGTCTTGTCTTGTCTTGTCTTGTCTTGTCTTGTCTTGTTTTGTCTTGTCTTGTCTTGCCTTGTCTTGTCTTGTCTTGTCTTGTCATGTCATGTCATGTCATACGTGTGTTGTGTTGTTTTGTCTTGTCTTATTTTGTCTTGTCATGTCTTATCTTGTCTTGTCCTGTCCTGTCCTGTCTTGTCTTGTCTTGTCATGTCATGTCATGTCATGTCATGTCGTGTGTTGTGTTGTCTTGTCTTGTTTTGTCATGTCTTATCTTGTCTTGTCTTGTCATGTCATGTCATGTGTTGTGTTGTGTTGTTATGTCTTGTCTTGTCTTGTCATGTCTTGTCTTGTCTTGTCTTGTCATGTCTTATATTGTCTTGTCTTGTTTTGTGTTGTGATGTCATGTCGTGTGTTGTGTTGTTTTGTCTTGTCTTGTCTTGTCTTGTCTTGTCCTGTCCTGTCCTGTCCTGTCTTGTCTTGTCTTCTCCTGTCCTGACGTGTGTTGTGTTGTTTTGTCTTGTCTTGTTTTGTCTTGTCTTGCTTTGTCTTGTCATGTCTTATCTTGTCTTGTCTTGTCCTGTCCTGTCGTGTGTTGTGTTGTTTTGTTTTGTCGTGCCATGTCTTGTCTTGTCTTGTCCTGTCCTGTCCTGTGTTGTGTTTTTTTTTGTCTTGTCTTGTCTTGTCATGTCGTGTCTTGTGTTGCTTTGTCTTGTCTTGTCTTGTCTTGTCTTGTCTTGTCTTGTCTTGTCTTGTCTTGTCTTGTCTTGTCATGTCGTGTGTTGTGTTGTTTTGTCTTGTCTTGTATTGTCTTGTCTTGTCTTGTTTTGTCTTGTCTTGTCGTGTCATGCCATGTCATACGTGTGTTGTGTTGTTTTGTCTTGTCTTATTTTGTCTTGTCATGTCTTATCTTGTCTTGTCATGTCATGTCGTGTGTTGTGTTGTTTTGTCTTGTTTTGTCTTCTCCTTGTCTTGTCTAGTCTTGTCTTGTCTTGTCTTGTCTTGTCTTGTCTTGTCTTGTCTTGTCTTGTCTTGTCTTGTCTTGTCTTGTCTTGTCTTGTCTTGTCTTGTCTTGTCTTATCTTGTCTTGTCTTGTCTTGTCTTGTCTTGTCTTGTCTTGTCTTGTCTTGTCTTGTCTTGTCTTGTCTTGTCTTGTCTTGTCTTGTCTTGTCTTGTGTTGTCTTGTGTTGCTTTGTCTTGTCTTGTCATGTCATGTGTTGCGTTGTGTTGTTTTGTCTTGTCTTGTCATGTCATGTCTTGTCTTGTCTTGTCTTGTCATGTCTTATATTGTCTTGTCTTGTCTTGTGTTGTGATGTCATGTCGTGTGTTGTGTTGTTTTGTCTTGTCTTGTCTTGTCTTGTCTTGTCTTGTCTTGTCTTGTCCTGTCCTGTCCTGTCTTGTCTTGTCTTAGCATGTCATGTCATGTCATGTCATGTCGTGTGTTGTGTTGTCTTGTCTTGTTTTGTCATGTCTTATCTTGTCTTGTCATGTCATGTCTTGTCTTGTCTTGTCTTGTCTTGTCATGTCTTGTCTTGTCTTGTCATGTCTTATATTGTCTTGTCTTGTTTTGTCTTGTCTTGTCTTGTTTTGTCTTGTGTTGCTTTGTCTTGTCTTGTCATGTCGTGTGTTGTGTTGTTTTGTCTTGTCTTGTTGTGTATTGTCATGTCTTTTATTTTATTGTCTTGTCTTGTCTTGTCTTGTCATGTCATGTCATGTCGTGTGTTGTGTTGTTTTGTCTTGTCTTGTCTTCTCCTTGTCTTGTCTAGTCTTGTCTTGTCTTGTCTTGTCTTGTCTTGTCTTGTCTTGTCTTGTCTTGTCTTGTCTTGTCTTGTCTTGTCTTGTCTTGTGTTGCTTTGTCTTGTCTTGTCATGTCATGTGTTGCGTTGTGTTGTTTTGTCTTGTCTTGTCATGTCATGTCATGTCGTGTCTTGTGTTGCTTTGTCTTGTCTTGTCATGTCGTGTGTTGTGTTGTTTTGTCTTGTCATGTCTTATATTGTCTTGTCTTGTCTTGTCTTGTGATGTCATGACGTGTGTTGTGTTGTTTTGTCTTGTATTGTCTTGTCTTGTCTTGTCTTGTCTTGTCTTGTTTTGTCTTGTCTTGTCTTGCCTTGTCTTGTCTTGTCTTGTCTTGTCATGTCATGTCATGTCATACGTGTGTTGTGTTGTTTTGTCTTGTCTTATTTTGTCTTGTCATGTCTTATCTTGTCTTGTCCTGTCCTGTCCTGTCTTGTCTTGTCTTGTCATGTCATGTCATGTCATGTCATGTCGTGTGTTGTGTTGTCTTGTCTTGTTTTGTCATGTCTTATCTTGTCTTGTCTTGTCATGTCATGTCATGTGTTGTGTTGTGTTGTTATGTCTTGTCTTGTCTTGTCATGTCTTGTCTTGTCTTGTCTTGTCATGTCTTATATTGTCTTGTCTTGTCTTGTCTTGTCTTGTCTTGTCTTGTCTTGTCTTGTCTTGTCTTGTCTTGTCTTGTCTTGTCTTGTCTTGTCTTGTCTTGTCTTGTCTTGTCTTGTCTTGTCTTGTCTTGTCTTGTCTTGTCTTGTCTTGTCTTGTCTTGTCTTGTCTTGTCTTGTCTTGTCTTGTCTTGTCTTGTCATGTCATGTCATGTCGTGTCTTGTGTTGCTTTGTCTTGTCTTGTCTTGTCTTGTCTTGTCTTGTCTTGTCTTGTCTTGTCTTGTCTTGTCTTGTCATGTCATGTCATGTCGTGACTTGTGTTGCTTTGTCTTGTCTTGTCATGTCATGTCATGTCGTGTCTTGTGTTGCTTTGTCTTGTCTTGTCTTGTCTTGTCTTGTCTTGTCTTGCCTTGTCTTGTCTTGTCTTGTCTTGTCATGTCATGTCATGTCATACGTGTGTTGTGTTGTTTTGTCTTGTCTTATTTTGTCTTGTCATGTCTTATCTTGTCTTGTCCTGTCCTGTCCTGTCTTGTCTTGTCTTGTCATGTCATGTCATGTCATGTCATGTCGTGTGTTGTGTTGTCTTGTCTTGTTTTGTCATGTCTTATCTTGTCTTGTCTTGTCATGTCATGTCATGTGTTGTGTTGTGTTGTTATGTCTTGTCTTGTCTTGTCATGTCTTGTCTTGTCTTGTCTTGTCATGTCTTATATTGTCTTGTCTTGTCTTGTCTTGTCTTGTCTTGTCTTGTCTTGTCTTGCCTTGTCTTGTCTTGTCTTGTCTTGTCTTGTCTTGTCTTGTCTTGTCTTGTCTTGTCTTGTCTTGTCTTGTCTTGTCTTGTCTTGTCTTGTCTTGTCTTGTCTTGTCTTGTCTTGTCTTGTCTTGTCTTGTCTTGTCTTGTCTTGTCTTGTCTTGTCATGTCATGTCATGTCGTGTCTTGTGTTGCTTTGTCTTGTCTTGTCTTGTCTTGTCTTGTCTTGTCTTGTCTTGTCTTGTCTTGTCTTGTCTTGTCATGTCATGTCATGTCGTGTCTTGTGTTGCTTTGTCTTGTCTTGTCTTGTCTTGTCTTGTCTTGTCTTGTCTTGTCTTGTCTTGTCTTGTCTTGTCATGTCATGTCATGTCGTGACTTGTGTTGCTTTGTCTTGTCTTGTCATGTCATGTCATGTCGTGTCTTGTGTTGCTTTGTCTTGTCTTGTCTTGTCTTGTCTTGTCATGTCATGTCATGTCTTGTCTTGTCTTGTCTTGTCTTGTCTTGTCGTGTCATGTCTTGTCTTGTCTTGTCTTGTCCTGTCCTGTCGTGTGTTGTGTTGTTTTGTCTTATCTTGTCTTGTCTTGTCTTGTCTTGTCATGTCGTGTGTTGTGTTGTTTTGTCTTGTCTTGTGTTGTTTTGTCGTGTCATGTCTTGTCTTGTCTTTTCCTGTCCTGTCGTGTGTTGTGTTGTTTTGTCTTGTCTTGTCATGTCATGTCATGTCGTGACTTGTGTTGCTTTGTCTTGTCTTATCTTGTCTTGTCATGTCTTGTCTTGTCTTGTCTTGTCTTGTCTTGTCTTGTCTTGTCTTGTCTTGTCTTGTCTTGTCTTGTCTTGTCTTGTCTTGTCTTGTCTTGTCTTGTCTTGTCTTGTCTTGTCTTGTCTTGTCTTGTCTTGTCTTGTCTTGTCTTGTCTTGTCTTGTCTTGTCTTGTCTTGTCTTGTCTTGTCTTGTCTTGTCTTGTCTTGTCTTGTCTTGTCTTGTCTTGTCTTGTCTTGTCTTGTCTTGTCTTGTCTTGTCTTGTCTTGTCATGTCATGTCATGTCGTGTCTTGTGTTGCTTTGTCTTGTCTTGTCTTGTCTTGTCTTGTCTTGTCTTGTCTTGTCTTGTCTTGTCTTGTCTTGTCATGTCATGTCATGTCGTGACTTGTGTTGCTTTGTCTTGTCTTGTCATGTCATGTCATGTCGTGTCTTGTGTTGCTTTGTCTTGTCTTGTCTTGTCTTGTCTTGTCATGTCATGTCATGTCTTGTCTTGTCTTGTCTTGTCTTGTCTTGTCTTGTCTTGTCTTGTCTTGTCTTGTCTTGTCTTGTCTTGTCTTGTCTTGTCTTGTCTTGTCTTGTCATGTCATGTCATGTCGTGTCTTGTGTTGCTTTGTCTTGTCTTGTCTTGTCTTGTCTTGTCTTGTCTTGTCTTGTCTTGTCTTGTCTTGTCATGTAATGTCATGTCGCGTGTTGTGTTGTTTTGGCTTGTCTTGTCTTCTCCTTGTCTTGTCTTGTCATGTCGTGTGTTGTGTTGTTTTGTCTTGTCTTGTCTTATATTGTCTTGTCTTGTCTTGTGATGTCATGTCGTGTGTTGTGTTGTTTTGTCTTGTCTTGTTTTGTCTTGTCCTGTCTTGTCTTGTCATGTCATGTCATGTGTTGTGTTGTGTTGTTTTGTCTTGTCTTGTCTTGTCTTGTCTTGTTTTGTCTTGCCTTATCTTGCCTTGTCTTGTCTTGTCTTGTCTGGTCTTGTCTTGTCTTGTCTTGTCATGTCTTGTCTTGTTTTGTCTTGTCTTGTATTGTCTTGTTTTCTCATGTAATGTCATGTCGTGTGTTGTGTTGTTTTGTCTTGTCTTGTGTTGTTTTGTCGTGTCATGTCTTGTCTTGTCTTGTCCTGTCTTGTCGTGTGTTGTGTTGTGTTGTTTTGTCTTGTCTTGTCATGTCATGTCATGTCGTGTCTTGTGTTGCTTTGTCTTGTCTTGTCTTGTCTTGTCATGTCGTGTGTTGTGTTGTTTTGTCTTGTCTTGTTGTGTATTGTCATGTCTTATATTGTCTTGTCTTGTCTTGTCTTGTCATGTCATGTCATGTCGTGTGTTGTGTTGTTTTGTCTTGTCTTGTTTTGTCTTGTCATGTCTTGTCTTGTCTTCTCTTGTCTTGTTTTGTCTTGTCATGTCTTGTCTTGTCTTGTCTTGTCTTGCCTTGTCTTGTCTTGTCTTGTCTTGTCTTGTCTTGTCTTGTCTTGTCTTGTCTTGTCTTGTCTTGTCTTGTCTTGTCTTGTCTTGTCTTGTCTTGTCTTGTCTTGTCTTGTCTTGTCTTGTCTAGTCTTGTCTTGTCTTGTCTTGTCTTGTCTTGTCTTGCCTTGTCTTGTCTTGTCTTGTCTTGTGTTGCTTTGTCTTGTCTTGTCATGTCGTGTGTTGTGTTGTTTCGTCTTGTCTTGTTGTGTATTGTCATGTCTTTTATTGTCTTGTCTTGTCTTGTCTTGTCATGTCATGTAATGTCATGTCGCGTGTTGTGTTGTTTTGTCTTGTGTTGTCTTCTCCTTGTCTTGTCTAGTCTTGTCTTGTCTTGTCTTGTCTTGTCTTGTCTTGTCTTGTCATGTCGTGTGTTGTGTTGTTTTGTCTTGTCTTGTTGTGTATTGTCATGTCTTTTATTGTCTTGTCTTGTCTTGTTTTGTCATGTAATGTCATGTCGTGTGTTGTGTTGTTTTGTCTTGTCTTGTCTTCTCCTTGTCTTGTCTAGTCTTGTCTTGTCTTGTCTTTTCTTGTCTTGTGTTGCTTTGTCTTGTCTTGTCATGTCGTGTGTTGTGTTGTTTTGTCTTGTCTTGTTGTGTATTGTCATGTCTTTTATTGTCTTGTCTTGTCTTGTCATGTCATGTAATGTCATGTCGTGTGTTATGTTGTTTTGTCTTGTCTTGTCTTCTCCTTGTCTTGTCTAGTCTTGTCTTGTCTTGTCTTGTCTTGTCTTGTCTTGTCTTGTCTTGTCTTGTTTTGTCTTGTCTTGTCTTGTTGTGTATTGTCATGTCTTATATTGTCTTGTCTTGTCTTGTCTTGTCATGTCATGTCATGTCGTGTGTTGTGTTGTTTTGTCTTGTCTTGTCTTCTCCTTGTCTTGTCTAGTCTTGTCTTGTCTTGTCTTGTCTTGTCTAGTCTTGTCTTGTCTTGTCTTGTCTTGTCTTGTCTTGTCTTGTCATGTCGTGTGTTGTGTTGTTTTGTCTTGTCTTGTTGTGTATTGTCATGTCTTATATTGTCTTGTCTTGTCTTGTCTTGTCATGTCATGTCATGTCGTGTGTTGTGTTGTTTTGTCTTGTCTTGTTTTGTCTTGTCATGTCTTGTCTTGTCTTCTCTTGTCTTGTTTTGTCTTGTCATGTCTTGTCTTGTCTTGTCTTGTCTTGCCTTGTCTTGTCTTGTCTTGTCTTGTCTTGTCTTGTCTTGTCTTGTCTTGTCTTGTCTTGTCTTGTCTTGTCTTGTCTTGTCTTGTCTTGTCTTGTCTTGTCTTGTCTTGTCTTGTCTTGTCTTGTCTTGTCTTGTCTTGTCTTGTCTTGTCTTGTCTTGTCTTGTCTTGTCTTGTCTTGTCTTGTCTTGTCTTGTCTTGTCTTGTCTTGTCTTGTCTTGTTTTGTCTTGTCTTGTCTTGTCTTGTCATGTCATGTCATGTCGTGTCTTGTGTTGCTTTGTCTTGTCTTGTCTTGTTTTGTCCTGTCGTGTGTTGTTTTGTATTGTCTTGTCTTGTGTTGTTTTGTCGTGTCATGTCTTGTCTTGTCTTGTCTTGTCCTGTCCTGTCGTGTGTTGTGTTGTTTTGTCTTATCTTGTCTTGTCTTGTCTTGCCCTGTCCTGTCGTGTGTTGTTTTGTATCGTCTTGTCTTGTGTTGTTTTGTCGTGTCATGTCTTGTCTTGTCTTGTCTTGTCCTGTCCTGTCGTGTGTTGTGTTGTTTTGTCTTGTCTTGTCTTGTCTTGTCATGTCATGTCATGTCGTGTCTTGTGTTGCTTTGTCTTGTCTTGTCTTGTCTTGTCCCGTCCTGACGTGTGTTGTGTTGTTTTGTCTTGTCTTGTCTTGTCTTGTCATGTCGTGTGTTGTGTTGTTTTGTCTTGTCTTGTCTTGTCTTGTCTTGTCATGTCGTGTGTTGTGTTGTTTTGTCTTGTCTTGTGTTGTTTTGTCGTGTCATGTCTTGTCTTGTCTTTTCCTGTCCTGTCGTGTGTTGTGTTGTTTTGTCTTGTCTTGTCATGTCATGTCATGTCGTGACTTGTGTTGCTTTGTCTTGTCTTATCTTGTCTTGTCATGTCTTGTCTTGTCTTGTCTTGTCTTGTCTTGTCTTGTCTTGTCTTGTCTTGTCTTGTCTTGTCTTGTCTTGTCTTGTCTTGTCATGTCATGTCGTGTCTTGTGTTGCTTTGTCTTGTCTTGTCTTGTCTTGTCTTGTCATGTCATGTCATGTCTTGTCTTGTCTTGTCTTGTCTTGTCTTGTCTTGTCTTGTCTTGTCTTGTCTTGTCCCGTCCTGACGTGTGTTGTGTTGTTTTGTCTTGTCTTGTCTTGTCTTGTCATGTCGTGTGTTGTGTTGTTTTGTCTTGTCTTGTCTTGTCTTGTCTTGTCATGTCGTGTGTTGTGTTGTTTTGTCTTGTCTTGTGTTGTTTTGTCGTGTCATGTCTTGTCTTGTCTTTTCCTGTCCTGTCGTGTGTTGTGTTGTTTTGTCTTGTCTTGTCATGTCATGTCATGTCGTGTCTTGTCTTGTCTTGTCTTGTCTTGTCTTGTCTTGTCTTGTCTTGTCTTGTCTTGTCTTGTCTTGTCTTGTCATGTCATGTCATGTCGTGACTTGTGTTGCTTTGTCTTGTCTTGTCATGTCATGTCATGTCGTGTCTTGTGTTGCTTTGTCTTGTCTTGTCTTGTCTTGTCTTGTCATGTCATGTCATGTCTTGTCTTGTCTTGTCTTGTCTTGTCTTGTCTTGTCTTGTCTTGTCTTGTCTTGTCTTGTCTTGTCTTGTCTTGTCTTGTCTTGTCTTGTCTTGTCTTGTCTTGTCTTGTCTTGTCTTGTCTTGTCATGTCATGTCATGTCGTGTCTTGTGTTGCTTTGTCTTGTCTTGTCTTGTCTTGTCTTGTCTTGTCTTGTCTTGTCTTGTCTTGTCTTGTCATGTAATGTCATGTCGCGTGTTGTGTTGTTTTGGCTTGTCTTGTCTTCTCCTTGTCTTGTCTTGTCATGTCGTGTGTTGTGTTGTTTTGTCTTGTCTTGTCTTATATTGTCTTGTCTTGTCTTGTGATGTCATGTCGTGTGTTGTGTTGTTTTGTCTTGTCTTGTTTTGTCTTGTCCTGTCTTGTCTTGTCATGTCATGTCATGTGTTGTGTTGTGTTGTTTTGTCTTGTCTTGTCTTGTCTTGTCTTGTTTTGTCTTGCCTTATCTTGCCTTGTCTTGTCTTGTCTTGTCTGGTCTTGTCTTGTCTTGTCTTGTCATGTCTTGTCTTGTTTTGTCTTGTCTTGTATTGTCTTGTTTTCTCATGTAATGTCATGTCGTGTGTTGTGTTGTTTTGTCTTGTCTTGTGTTGTTTTGTCGTGTCATGTCTTGTCTTGTCTTGTCCTGTCTTGTCGTGTGTTGTGTTGTGTTGTTTTGTCTTGTCTTGTCATGTCATGTCATGTCGTGTCTTGTGTTGCTTTGTCTTGTCTTGTCTTGTCTTGTCATGTCGTGTGTTGTGTTGTTTTGTCTTGTCTTGTTGTGTATTGTCATGTCTTATATTGTCTTGTCTTGTCTTGTCTTGTCATGTCATGTCATGTCGTGTGTTGTGTTGTTTTGTCTTGTCTTGTTTTGTCTTGTCATGTCTTGTCTTGTCTTCTCTTGTCTTGTTTTGTCTTGTCATGTCTTGTCTTGTCTTGTCTTGTCTTGCCTTGTCTTGTCTTGTCTTGTCTTGTCTTGTCTTGTCTTGTCTTGTCTTGTCTTGTCTTGTCTTGTCTTGTCTTGTCTTGTCTTGTCTTGTCTTGTCTTGTCTTGTCTTGTCTTGTCTAGTCTTGTCTTGTCTTGTCTTGTCTTGTCTTGTCTTGCCTTGTCTTGTCTTGTCTTGTCTTGTGTTGCTTTGTCTTGTCTTGTCATGTCGTGTGTTGTGTTGTTTCGTCTTGTCTTGTTGTGTATTGTCATGTCTTTTATTGTCTTGTCTTGTCTTGTCTTGTCATGTCATGTAATGTCATGTCGCGTGTTGTGTTGTTTTGTCTTGTGTTGTCTTCTCCTTGTCTTGTCTAGTCTTGTCTTGTCTTGTCTTGTCTTGTCTTGTCTTGTCTTGTCATGTCGTGTGTTGTGTTGTTTTGTCTTGTCTTGTTGTGTATTGTCATGTCTTTTATTGTCTTGTCTTGTCTTGTTTTGTCATGTAATGTCATGTCGTGTGTTGTGTTGTTTTGTCTTGTCTTGTCTTCTCCTTGTCTTGTCTAGTCTTGTCTTGTCTTGTCTTTTCTTGTCTTGTGTTGCTTTGTCTTGTCTTGTCATGTCGTGTGTTGTGTTGTTTTGTCTTGTCTTGTTGTGTATTGTCATGTCTTTTATTGTCTTGTCTTGTCTTGTCATGTCATGTAATGTCATGTCGTGTGTTATGTTGTTTTGTCTTGTCTTGTCTTCTCCTTGTCTTGTCTAGTCTTGTCTTGTCTTGTCTTGTCTTGTCTTGTCTTGTCTTGTCTTGTCTTGTTTTGTCTTGTCTTGTCTTGTTGTGTATTGTCATGTCTTATATTGTCTTGTCTTGTCTTGTCTTGTCATGTCATGTCATGTCGTGTGTTGTGTTGTTTTGTCTTGTCTTGTCTTCTCCTTGTCTTGTCTAGTCTTGTCTTGTCTTGTCTTGTCTTGTCTAGTCTTGTCTTGTCTTGTCTTGTCTTGTCTTGTCTTGTCTTGTCATGTCGTGTGTTGTGTTGTTTTGTCTTGTCTTGTTGTGTATTGTCATGTCTTATATTGTCTTGTCTTGTCTTGTCTTGTCATGTCATGTCATGTCGTGTGTTGTGTTGTTTTGTCTTGTCTTGTTTTGTCTTGTCATGTCTTGTCTTGTCTTCTCTTGTCTTGTTTTGTCTTGTCATGTCTTGTCTTGTCTTGTCTTGTCTTGCCTTGTCTTGTCTTGTCTTGTCTTGTCTTGTCTTGTCTTGTCTTGTCTTGTCTTGTCTTGTCTTGTCTTGTCTTGTCTTGTCTTGTCTTGTCTTGTCTTGTCTTGTCTTGTCTTGTCTTGTCTTGTCTTGTCTTGTCTTGTCTTGTCTTGTCTTGTCTTGTCTTGTCTTGTCTTGTCTTGTCTTGTCTTGTCTTGTCTTGTCTTGTCTTGTCTTGTCTTGTCTTGTCTTGTCTTGTCTTGTTTTGTCTTGTCTTGTCTTGTCTTGTCATGTCATGTCATGTCGTGTCTTGTGTTGCTTTGTCTTGTCTTGTCTTGTTTTGTCCTGTCGTGTGTTGTTTTGTATTGTCTTGTCTTGTGTTGTTTTGTCGTGTCATGTCTTGTCTTGTCTTGTCTTGTCCTGTCCTGTCGTGTGTTGTGTTGTTTTGTCTTATCTTGTCTTGTCTTGTCTTGCCCTGTCCTGTCGTGTGTTGTTTTGTATCGTCTTGTCTTGTGTTGTTTTGTCGTGTCATGTCTTGTCTTGTCTTGTCTTGTCCTGTCCTGTCGTGTGTTGTGTTGTTTTGTCTTGTCTTGTCTTGTCTTGTCATGTCATGTCATGTCGTGTCTTGTGTTGCTTTGTCTTGTCTTGTCTTGTCTTGTCCCGTCCTGACGTGTGTTGTGTTGTTTTGTCTTGTCTTGTCTTGTCTTGTCATGTCGTGTGTTGTGTTGTTTTGTCTTGTCTTGTCTTGTCTTGTCTTGTCATGTCGTGTGTTGTGTTGTTTTGTCTTGTCTTGTGTTGTTTTGTCGTGTCATGTCTTGTCTTGTCTTTTCCTGTCCTGTCGTGTGTTGTGTTGTTTTGTCTTGTCTTGTCATGTCATGTCATGTCGTGACTTGTGTTGCTTTGTCTTGTCTTATCTTGTCTTGTCATGTCTTGTCTTGTCTTGTCTTGTCTTGTCTTGTCTTGTCTTGTCTTGTCTTGTCTTGTCTTGTCTTGTCTTGTCTTGTCTTGTCTTGTCTTGTCTTGTCTTGTCTTGTCTTGTCTTGTCTTATATTGTCTTGTCTTGTCTTGTCTTGTCATGTCATGTCATGTCGTGTGTTGTGTTGTTTTGTCTTGTCTTGTTTTGTCTTGTCATGTCTTGTCTTGTCTTCTCTTGTCTTGTTTTGTCTTGTCATGTCTTGTCTTGTCTTGTCTTGTCTTGCCTTGTCTTGTCTTGTCTTGTCTTGTCTTGTCTTGTCTTGTCTTGTCTTGTCTTGTCCTGTCCTGTCATGTCTTATATTGTCTTGTCTTGTCTTGTCTTGTCATGTCATGTCATGTCGTGTGTTGTGTTGTTTTGTCTTGTCTTGTTTTGTCTTGTCATGTCTTGTCTTGTCTTCTCTTGTCTTGTTTTGTCTTGTCATGTCTTGTCTTGTCTTGTCTTGTCTTGTCTTGTCTTGTCTTGTCTTGTCTTGTCTTGTCTTGTCTTGTCTTGTCTTGTCTTGTCTTGTCTTGTCCTGTCCTGTCTTGTCTTGTCTTGTCTTGTCTTGTCTTGTCTTGTCATGTCATATCGTGTGTTGTGTTGTTTTGTCTTGTCTTGTCTTGTCTTGTCTTGTCTTGTCATGTCTTGTCATGTCTTGTCTTGTTTTGTCTTGTCTTGCATTGTCTTGTTTTCTCATGTAATGTCATATCGTGTGTTGTGTTGTTTTGTCTTGTCTTGTGTTGTTTTGTCGTGTCATGTCTTGTCTTGTCTTGTCTTGTCTTGTCTTGTCTTGTCTTGTCCTGTCCTGTCTTGTCTTGTCTTGTCTTGTCTTGTCTTGTCTTGTCTTGTCTTGTCTTGTCTTGTCTTGTCTTGTCTTGTCTTGTCTTGTCTTGTCTTGTCTTGTCTTGTCTTGTCTTGTCTTGTCTTGTCTTGTCTTGTCTTGTCTTGTCTTGTCTTGTCTTGTCTTGTCTTGTCTTGTCTTGTCTTGTCTTGTCTTGTCTTGTCTTGTCTTGTCTTGTCTTGTCTTGTCTTGTCTTGTCTTGTCTTGTCTTGTCTTGTCTTGTCTTGTCTTGTCTTGTCTTGTCTTGTCTTGTCCTGTCATGTCTTGTCTTGTCTTGTCTTGTCTTGTCTTGTCATGTCGTGTCTTGTGTTGTTTTGTCGTGTCATGTCTTGTCTTGTCTTGTCTTGTCTTGTCTTGTGTTGTCTTGTCTTGTGTTGTCTTGTCTTGTCATGTCTTGTCTTGTCTTGTCTTGTCTTGTCTTGTCTTGTCCTGTCTTGTCATGTCTTGTCTTGTCTTGTCTTGTCTTGTCTTGTCTTGTCATGTCGTGTCTTGTGTTGTTTTGTCGTGTCATGTCTTGTCTTGTCTTGTCTTGTCTTGTCTTGTCTTGTCTTGACTGGTCTTGTCTTGTCTTGTCTTGTCTTGTCTTGTCTTGTCTTGTCATGTCATGTCATGTCATATCGTGTGTTGTGTTGTTTTGTCTTGTCATGTCTTATCTTGTCTTGTCTTGTCTTGCCTTGTCTTGTCTTGTCTTGTCTTGTCTTGCTTTGTCTTGTCATGTCTTATCTTGTCTTGTCTTGTCTTGTCTTGTCCTGTCTTGTCTTGTCTTGTCTTGTCTTGTCTTGTCTTGTCATGTCGTGTCTTGTGTTGTTTTGTCGTGTCATGTCTTGTCTTGTCTTGTCTTGTCTTGTCTTGTCTTGTCTTGTGTTGCTTTGTCTTGTCTTGTCTTGTCTTGTCCTGTCGTGTGTTGTTTTGTATTGTCTTGTCTTGTGTTGTTTTGTCGTGTCATGTCTTGTCTTGTCTTGTCTTGTCCTGTCCTGTCGTGTGTTGTGTTGTTTTGTCTTATCTTGTCTTGTCTTGTCTTGTCTTGTCATGTCGTGTGTTGTGTTGTTTTGTCTTGTCTTGTGTTGTTTTGTCGTGTCATGTCTTGTCTTGTCTTTTCCTGTCCTGTCGTGTGTTGTGTTGTTTTGTCTTGTCTTGTCATGTCATGTCATGTCGTGACTTGTGTTGCTTTGTCTTGTCTTATCTTGTCTTGTCATGTCTTGTCTTGTCTTGTCTTGTCTTGTCTTGTCTTGTCTTGTCTTGTCTTGTCTTGTCTTGTCTTGTCTTGTCTTGTCTTGTCTTGTCTTGTCTTGTCTTGTCTTGTCTTGTCTTGTCTTGTCTTGTCTTGTCTTGTCTTGTCTTGTCTTGTCTTGTCTTGTCTTGTCTTGTCTTGTCATGTCATGTCATGTCGTGTCTTGTGTTGCTTTGTCTTGTCTTGTCTTGTCTTGTCTTGTCTTGTCTTGTCTTGTCTTGTCTTGTCTTGTCTTGTCATGTCATGTCATGTCGTGACTTGTGTTGCTTTGTCTTGTTTTGTCATGTCATGTCATGTCGTGTCTTGTGTTGCTTTGTCTTGTCTTGTCTTGTCTTGTCATGTCATGTCATGTCTTGTCTTGTCTTGTCTTGTCTTGTCTTGTCTTGTCTTGTCTTGTCTTGTCTTGTCTTGTCTTGTCTTGTCTTGTCTTGTCTTGTCTTGTCTTGTCTTGTCTTGTCTTGTCTTGTCTTGTCTTGTCTTGTCTTGTCTTGTCTTGTCATGTCATGTCATGTCGTGTCTTGTGTTGCTTTGTCTTGTCTTGTCTTGTCTTGTCTTGTCTTGTCTTGTCTTGTCTTGTCTTGTCTTGTCTTGTCTTGTCTTGTCTTGTCATGTAATGTCATGTCGCGTGTTGTGTTGTTTTGGCTTGTCTTGTCTTCTCCTTGTCTTGTCTTGTCATGTCGTGTGTTGTGTTGTTTTGTCTTGTCTTGTCTTATATTGTCTTGTCTTGTCTTGTGATGTCATGTCGTGTGTTGTGTTGTTTTGTCTTGTCTTGTTTTGTCTTGTCCTGTCTTGTCTTGCCATGTCATGTCATGTGTTGTGTTGTGTTGTTTTGTCTTGTCTTGTCTTGTCTTGTCTTGTTTTGTCTTGCCTTATCTTGCCTTGTCTTGTCTTGTCTTGTCTGGTCTTGTCTTGTCTTGTCTTGTCATGTCTTGTCTTGTTTTGTCTTGTCTTGTATTGTCTTGTTTTCTCATGTAATGTCATGTCGTGTGTTGTGTTGTTTTGTCTTGTCTTGTGTTGTTTTGTCGTGTCATGTCTTGTCTTGTCTTGTCCTGTCTTGTCGTGTGTTGTGTTGTGTTGTTTTGTCTTGTCTTGTCATGTCATGTCATGTCGTGTCTTGTGTTGCTTTGTCTTGTCTTGTCTTGTCTTGTCATGTCGTGTGTTGTGTTGTTTTGTCTTGTCTTGTTGTGTATTGTCATGTCTTATATTGTCTTGTCTTGTCTTGTCTTGTCATGTCATGTCATGTCGTGTGTTGTGTTGTTTTGTCTTGTCTTGTTTTGTCTTGTCATGTCTTGTCTTGTCTTCTCTTGTCTTGTTTTGTCTTGTCATGTCTTGTCTTGTCTTGTCTTGTCTTGCCTTGTCTTGTCTTGTCTTGTCTTGTCTTGTCTTGTCTTGTCTTGTCTTGTCTTGTCTTGTCTTGTCTTGTCTTGTCTTGTCTTGTCTTGTCTTGTCTTGTCTTGTCTTGTCTTGTCTAGTCTTGTCTTGTCTTGTCTTGTCTTGTCTTGTCTTGCCTTGTCTTGTCTTGTCTTGTCTTGTGTTGCTTTGTCTTGTCTTGTCATGTCGTGTGTTGTGTTGTTTCGTCTTGTCTTGTTGTGTATTGTCATGTCTTTTATTGTCTTGTCTTGTCTTGTCTTGTCATGTCATGTAATGTCATGTCGCGTGTTGTGTTGTTTTGTCTTGTGTTGTCTTCTCCTTGTCTTGTCTAGTCTTGTCTTGTCTTGTCTTGTCTTGTCTTGTCTTGTCTTGTCATGTCGTGTGTTGTGTTGTTTTGTCTTGTCTTGTTGTGTATTGTCATGTCTTTTATTGTCTTGTCTTGTCTTGTTTTGTCATGTAATGTCATGTCGTGTGTTGTGTTGTTTTGTCTTGTCTTGTCTTCTCCTTGTCTTGTCTAGTCTTGTCTTGTCTTGTCTTTTCTTGTCTTGTGTTGCTTTGTCTTGTCTTGTCATGTCGTGTGTTGTGTTGTTTTGTCTTGTCTTGTTGTGTATTGTCATGTCTTTTATTGTCTTGTCTTGTCTTGTCATGTCATGTAATGTCATGTCGTGTGTTATGTTGTTTTGTCTTGTCTTGTCTTCTCCTTGTCTTGTCTAGTCTTGTCTTGTCTTGTCTTGTCTTGTCTTGTCTTGTCTTGTCTTGTCTTGTCATGTCGTGTGTTGTGTTGTTTAGTCTTGTCTTGTTGTGTATTGTCATGTCTTATATTGTCTTGTCTTGTCTTGTCATGTCATGTCATGTCATGTCGTGTGTTGTGTTGTTTTGTCTTGTCTTGTCTTCTCCTTGTCTTGTCTAGTCTTGTCTTGTCTTGTCTTGTCTTGTCTTGTCTTGTCTTGTCTTGTGTTGCTTTGTCTTGTCTTGTCATGTCATGTGTTGCGTTGTGTTGTTTTGTTTTGTCTTGTCTTGTCTTGTCTTGTCTTGTCTTGTCCTGTCCTGTCCTGTCTTGTCTTGTCTTAGCATGTCATGTCATGTCATGTCATGTCGTGTGTTGTGTTGTCTTGTCTTGTTTTGTCATGTCTTATCTTGTCTTGTCATGTCATGTCTTGTCTTGTCTTGTCTTGTCTTGTCATGTCTTGTCTTGTCTTGTCATGTCTTATATTGTCTTGTCTTGTTTTGTCTTGTCTTGTCTTGTTTTGTCTTGTGTTGCTTTGTCTTGTCTTGTCATGTCGTGTGTTGTGTTGTTTTGTCTTGTCTTGTTGTGTATTGTCATGTCTTTTATTTTATTGTCTTGTCTTGTCTTGTCTTGTCATGTCATGTCATGTCGTGTGTTGTGTTGTTTTGTCTTGTCTTGTCTTCTCCTTGTCTTGTCTAGTCTTGTCTTGTCTTGTCTTGTCTTGTCTTGTCTTGTCTTGTCTTGTCTTGTCTTGTCTTGTCTTGTCTTGTCTTGTCTTGTCTTGTGTTGCTTTGTCTTGTCTTGTCATGTCATGTGTTGCGTTGTGTTGTTTTGTCTTGTCTTGTCATGTCATGTCATGTCGTGTCTTGTGTTGCTTTGTCTTGTCTTGTCATGTCGTGTGTTGTGTTGTTTTGTCTTGTCATGTCTTATATTGTCTTGTCTTGTCTTGTCTTGTGATGTCATGACGTGTGTTGTGTTGTTTTGTCTTGTATTGTCTTGTCTTGTCTTGTCTTGTCTTGTCTTGTCTTGTTTTGTCTTGTCTTGTCTTGCCTTGTCTTGTCTTGTCTTGTCTTGTCATGTCATGTCATGTCATACGTGTGTTGTGTTGTTTTGTCTTGTCTTATTTTGTCTTGTCATGTCTTATCTTGTCTTGTCCTGTCTTGTCCTGTCCTGTCCTGTCTTGTCTTGTCTTGTCATGTCATGTCATGTCGTGTGTTGTGTTGTCTTGTCTTGTTTTGTCATGTCTTATCTTGTCTTGTCTTGTCATGTCATGTCATGTGTTGTGTTGTGTTGTTATGTCTTGTCTTGTCTTGTCATGTCTTGTCTTGTCTTGTCTTGTCATGTCTTATATTGTCTTGTCTTGTTTTGTGTTGTGATGTCATGTCGTGTGTTGTGTTGTTTTGTCTTGTCTTGTCTTGTCTTGTCTTGTCCTGTCCTGTCCTGTCCTGTCTTGTCTTGTCTTCTCCTGTCCTGACGTGTGTTGTGTTGTTTTGTCTTGTCTTGTTTTGTCTTGTCTTGCTTTGTCTTGTCATGTCTTATCTTGTCTTGTCTTGTCCTGTCCTGTCGTGTGTTGTGTTGTTTTGTTTTGTCGTGCCATGTCTTGTCTTGTCTTGTCCTGTCCTGTCCTGTGTTGTGTTTTTTTTTGTCTTGTCTTGTCTTGTCATGTCGTGTCTTGTGTTGCTTTGTCTTGTCTTGTCTTGTCTTGTCTTGTCTTGTCTTGTCTTGTCATGTCGTGTGTTGTGTTGTTTTGTCTTGTCTTGTATTGTCTTGTCTTGTCTTGTTTTGTCTTGTCTTGTCGTGTCATGCCATGTCATACGTGTGTTGTGTTGTTTTGTCTTGTCTTATTTTGTCTTGTCATGTCTTATCTTGTCTTGTCATGTCATGTCGTGTGTTGTGTTGTTTTGTCTTGTTTTGTCTTCTCCTTGTCTTGTCTAGTCTTGTCTTGTCTTGTCTTGTCTTGTCTTGTCTTGTCTTGTCTTGTCTTGTCTTGTCTTGTCTTGTCTTGTCTTGTCTTGTCTTGTCTTGTCTTGTCTTGTCTTATCTTGTCTTGTCTTGTCTTGTCTTGTCTTGTCTTGTCTTGTCTTGTCTTGTCTTGTCTTGTCTTGTCTTGTCTTGTCTTGTCTTGTCTTGTCTTGTCTTGTGTTGCTTTGTCTTGTCTTGTCATGTCATGTGTTGCGTTGTGTTGTTTTGTCTTGTCTTGTCATGTCATGTCTTGTCTTGTCTTGTCTTGTCATGTCTTATATTGTCTTGTCTTGTCTTGTGTTGTGATGTCATGTCGTGTGTTGTGTTGTTTTGTCTTGTCTTGTCTTGTCTTGTCTTGTCTTGTCTTGTCTTGTCCTGTCCTGTCCTGTCTTGTCTTGTCTTAGCATGTCATGTCATGTCATGTCATGTCGTGTGTTGTGTTGTCTTGTCTTGTTTTGTCATGTCTTATCTTGTCTTGTCATGTCATGTCTTGTCTTGTCTTGTCTTGTCTTGTCATGTCTTGTCTTGTCTTGTCATGTCTTATATTGTCTTGTCTTGTTTTGTCTTGTCTTGTCTTGTTTTGTCTTGTGTTGCTTTGTCTTGTCTTGTCATGTCGTGTGTTGTGTTGTTTTGTCTTGTCTTGTTGTGTATTGTCATGTCTTTTATTTTATTGTCTTGTCTTGTCTTGTCTTGTCATGTCATGTCATGTCGTGTGTTGTGTTGTTTTGTCTTGTCTTGTCTTCTCCTTGTCTTGTCTAGTCTTGTCTTGTCTTGTCTTGTCTTGTCTTGTCTTGTCTTGTCTTGTCTTGTCTTGTCTTGTCTTGTCTTGTCTTGTGTTGCTTTGTCTTGTCTTGTCATGTCATGTGTTGCGTTGTGTTGTTTTGTCTTGTCTTGTCATGTCATGTCATGTCGTGTCTTGTGTTGCTTTGTCTTGTCTTGTCATGTCGTGTGTTGTGTTGTTTTGTCTTGTCATGTCTTATATTGTCTTGTCTTGTCTTGTCTTGTGATGTCATGACGTGTGTTGTGTTGTTTTGTCTTGTATTGTCTTGTCTTGTCTTGTCTTGTCTTGTCTTGTTTTGTCTTGTCTTGTCTTGCCTTGTCTTGTCTTGTCTTGTCTTGTCATGTCATGTCATGTCATACGTGTGTTGTGTTGTTTTGTCTTGTCTTATTTTGTCTTGTCATGTCTTATCTTGTCTTGTCCTGTCCTGTCCTGTCTTGTCTTGTCTTGTCATGTCATGTCATGTCATGTCATGTCGTGTGTTGTGTTGTCTTGTCTTGTTTTGTCATGTCTTATCTTGTCTTGTCTTGTCATGTCATGTCATGTGTTGTGTTGTGTTGTTATGTCTTGTCTTGTCTTGTCATGTCTTGTCTTGTCTTGTCTTGTCATGTCTTATATTGTCTTGTCTTGTCTTGTGTTGTGATGTCATGTCGTGTGTTGTGTTGTTTTGTCTTGTCTTGTCTTGTCTTGTCTTGTCCTGTCCTGTCCTGTCCTGTCTTGTCTTGTCTTCTCCTGTCCTGACGTGTGTTGTGTTGTTTTGTCTTGTCTTGTTTTGTCTTGTCTTGCTTTGTCTTGTCATGTCTTATCTTGTCTTGTCTTGTCCTGTCCTGTCGTGTGTTGTGTTGTTTTGTTTTGTCGTGCCATGTCTTGTCTTGTCTTGTCCTGTCCTGTCCTGTGTTGTGTTTTTTTTTGTCTTGTCTTGTCTTGTCATGTCGTGTCTTGTGTTGCTTTGTCTTGTCTTGTCTTGTCTTGTCTTGTCTTGTCTTGTCTTGTCATGTCGTGTGTTGTGTTGTTTTGTCTTGTCTTGTATTGTCTTGTCTTGTCTTGTTTTGTCTTGTCTTGTCGTGTCATGCCATGTCATACGTGTGTTGTGTTGTTTTGTCTTGTCTTATTTTGTCTTGTCATGTCTTATCTTGTCTTGTCATGTCATGTCGTGTGTTGTGTTGTTTTGTCTTGTTTTGTCTTCTCCTTGTCTTGTCTAGTCTTGTCTTGTCTTGTCTTGTCTTGTCTTGTCTTGTCTTGTCTTGTCTTGTCTTGTCTTGTCTTGTCTTGTCTTGTCTTGTCTTGTCTTGTCTTGTCTTATCTTGTCTTGTCTTGTCTTGTCTTGTCTTGTCTTGTCTTGTCTTGTCTTGTCTTGTCTTGTCTTGTCTTGTCTTGTCTTGTCTTGTCTTGTCTTGTCTTGTCTTGTCTTGTCTTGTGTTGCTTTGTCTTGTCTTGTCATGTCATGTGTTGCGTTGTGTTGTTTTGTCTTGTCTTGTCATGTCATGTCATGTCGTGTCTTGTGTTGCTTTGTCTTGTCTTGTCATGTCGTGTGTTGTGTTGTTTTGTCTTGTCTTGTTGTGTATTGTCATGTCTTATATTGTCTTGTCTTGTCTTGTCATGTCATGTCATGTCATGTCGTGTGTTGTGTTGTTTTTTCTTGTCATGTCTTGTCTTGTCTTGTCTTGTCTTGTCTTGTCATGTCTTGTCTTGTCTAGTCTTGTCTTGTCTTGTCTTGTCTTGTCTTGTCTTGGCTTGTCTTGTCTTGTCTTGTCTTGTCTTGTCTTGTCTTGTCTTGTCTTGTCTTGTCTTGTCTTGTCTTGTCTTGTCTTGTCTTGTCTTGTCTTGTCTTGTCTTGTCTTGTCTTGTCTTGTCTTGTCTTGTCTTGTCTTGTCTTGTCTTGTCTTGTCTTGTCTTGTCTTGTCTTGTCTTGTCTTGTCTTGTCTTGTCTTGTCTTGTCTTGTCTTGTCTTGTCTTGTCTTGTCTTGTCTTGTCTTGTCTTGTCTTGTCTTGTCTTGTCTTGTCTTGTCTTGTCTTGTCTTGTCTTGTCTTGTCTTGTCTTGTCTTGTCTTGTCTTGTCTTGTCTTGTCTTGTCTTGTCTTGTCTTGTCTTGTCTTGTCTTGTCTTGTCTTGTCTTGTCTTGTCTTGTCTTGTCTTGTCTTGTCTTGTCTTGTCTTGTCTTGTCTTGTCTTGTCTTGTCTTGTCTTGTCTTGTCTTGTCTGTCTTGTCTTGTCTTGTCTTGTTTTGTCTTGTCTTGTCTTGTCTTGTCTTGTTTTGTCTTGTCTTGCCTTGTTTTGTCTTGTCATGTCTTGTCTTGTCTTGTCGTGTCTTGTGTTGCTTTGTCTTGTCTTGTCTTGTCTTGTCTTGTCTTGTCTTGTCTTGTCATGTCGTGTGTTGTGTTGTTTTGTCTTGTCTTGTATTGTCTTGTCTTGTTTTGTCTTGTCTTGTCGTGTCATGCCATGTCATACGTGTGTTGTGTTGTTTTGTCTTGTCTTATTTTGTCTTGTCATGTCTTATCTTGTCTTGTCATGTCATGTCGTGTGTTGTGTTGTTTTGTCTTGTTTTGTCTTCTCCTTGTCTTGTCTAGTCTTGTCTTGTCTTGTCTTGTCTTGTCTTGTCTTGTCTTGTCTTGTCTTGTCTTGTCTTGTCTTGTCTTGTCTTGTCTTGTCTTGTCTTGTCTTGTCTTGTCTTGTCTTGTCTTGTCTTGTCTTATCTTGTCTTGTCTTGTCTTGTCTTGTCTTGTCTTGTCTTGTCTTGTCTTGTCTTGTCTTGTCTTGTCTTGTCTTGTCTTGTCTTGTCTTGTCTTGTGTTGCTTTGTCTTGTCTTGTCATGTCATGTGTTGCGTTGTGTTGTTTTGTCTTGTCTTGTCATGTCATGTCATGTCGTGTCTTGTGTTGCTTTGTCTTGTCTTGTCATGTCGTGTGTTGTGTTGTTTTGTCTTGTCTTGTTGTGTATTGTCATGTCTTATATTGTCTTGTCTTGTCTTGTCATGTCATGTCATGTCATGTCGTGTGTTGTGTTGTTTTTTCTTGTCATGTCTTGTCTTGTCTTGTCTTGTCTTGTCATGTCTTGTCTTGTCTAGCCTTGTCTTGTCTTGTCTTGTCTTGTCTTGTCTTGTCTTGGCTTGTCTTGTCTTGTCTTGTCTTGCCTTGTCTTGTCTTGTCTTGTCTTGTCTTGTCTTGTCTTGTCTTGTCTTGTCTTGTCTTGTCTTGTCTTGTCTTGTCTTGTCTTGTCTTGTCTTGTCTTGTCTTGTCTTGTCTTGTCTTGTCTTGTCTTGTCTTGTCTTGTCTTGTCTTGTCTTGTCTTGTCTTGTCTTGTCTTGTCTTGTCTTGTCTTGTCTTGTCTTGTCTTGTCTTGTCTTGTCTTGTCTTGTCTTGTCTTGTCTTGTCTTGTCTTGCCTTGTCTTGTCTTGTCTTGTCTTGTCTTGTCTTGTCTTGTCTTGCCTTGTCTTGTCTTGTCTTGTCTTGTCTTGTCTTGTCTTGTCTTGTCTTGTCTTGTCTTGTCTTGTCTTGTCTTGTCTTGTCTTGTCTTGTCTTGTCTTGTCTTGTCTTGTCTTGTCTTGTCTTGTCTTGTCTTGTCTTGTCTTGTCTTGTCTTGTCTTGTCTTGTCTTGTCTTGTCTTGTTTTGTCTTGTCTTGTCTTGTCTTGTCTTGTTTTGTCTTGTCTTGCCTTGTTTTGTCTTGTCATGTCTTGTCTTGTCTTGTCTTGTCTTGTCTTGTCTTGTCTTGTCTTGTCTTGTCTTGTCTTGTCTTGTCTTGTCTTGTTTTGTCTTGTCTTGTCTTGTCTTGTTTTATGTTGTCTTGTCTTGTCTTGTCATGTCTTGTCTTGTCTTGTCTTGTCTTGTCTTGTCTTGTCTTGTCTTGTCTTGTCTTGTCATGTCTTGTCTTGTCTTGTCTTGTCTTGTCTTGTGATGTCATGTCGTGTGTTGTGTTGTGTTGTTTTGTTTTGTCTTGTCTTGTCTTGTCTTGTCTTGTCTTGTCTTGTCTTGTCTTGTCATGTCGTGTGTTGTGTTGTCTTGTCTTGTCTTGTCTTGTCATGTCTTGTCTTGTCTTGTATTGTCTTGTCTTGTCTTGTCTTGTTTTGTCTTGTCGTGTCTTGTCTTGTCATGTCATGCCATGTCATACGTGTGTTGTGTTGTTTTGTCTTGTCTTGTCTTGTCTTGTCCTGTCCTGTCGTGTGTTGTGTTGTTTTGTCTTGTCTTGTGTTGTTTTGTCGTGTCATGTCTTGTCTTGTCTTGTCCTGTCCTGTCGTGTGTTGTGTTGTTTTGTCTTGTCTTGTCTTGTCATGTCATGTCATGTCGTGTCTTGTGTTGCTTTGTCTTGTCTTGTCTTGTCTTGTCTTGTCTTGTCATGTCTTGTCTTGTCTTGTATTGTCTTGTCTTGTCTTGTCTTGTTTTGTCTTGTCTTGTCTTGTCTTGTCTTGTCTTGTCATGTCTTGTCTTGTCTTGTATTGTCTTGTCTTGTCTTGTCTTGTCTTGTCTTGTCTTGTCTTGTCATGTCTTGTCTTGTCTTGTATTGTCTTGTCTTGTCTTGTCTTCTCCTTGTCTTGTCTAGTCTTGTCTTGTCTTGTCTTGTCTTTTCTTGTCTTGTCATGTCGTGTGTTGTGTTGTTTTGTCTTGTCTTGTTGTGTATTGTCATGTCTTTTATTGTCTTGTCTTGTCTTGTTTTGTCATGTAATGTCATGTCGTGTGTTGTGTTGTTTTGTCTTGTCTTGTCTTCTCCTTGTCTTGTCTAGTCTTGTCTTGTCTTGTCTTGTCTTGTCTTGTGTTGCTTTGTCTTGTCTTGTCATGTCGTGTGTTGTGTTGTTTTGTCTTGTCTTGTTGTGTATTGTCATGTCTTTTATTGTCTTGTCTTGTCTTGTCATGTCATGTAATGTCATGTCGTGTGTTATGTTGTTTTGTCTTGTCTTGTCTAGTCTTGTCTTGTCTTGTCTTGTCTTGTCTTGTCTTGTCATGTCGTGTGTTGTGATGTTTTGTCTTGTCTTGTTGTGTATTGTCATGTCTTATATTGTCTTGTCTTGTCTTGTCTTGTCTTGCGATGTCATGTCGTGTGTTGTGTTGTTTTGTCTTGTCTTGTTTTGTCTTGTCTTGTCTTGTCATGTCTTATATTGTCTTGTCTTGTCTTGTCATGTCGTGTGTTGTGATGTTTTGTCTTGTCTTGTTGTGTATTGTCATGTCTTATATTGTCTTGTCTTGTCTTGTCTTGTCTTGCGATGTCATGTCGTGTGTTGTGTTGTTTTGTCTTGTCTTGTTTTGTCTTGTCCTGTCTTGTCTTGTCATGTCATGTCATGTGTTGTGTTGTGTTGTTTTGTCTTGTCTTGTCTTGTCTTGTCTTGTCTTGTCTTGTCATGTCGTGTGTTGTGTTGTTTTGTCTTGTCTTGTTGTGTATTGTCATGTCTTATATTGTCTTGTCTTGTCTTGTCATGTCATGTCATGTCGTGTGTTGTGTTGTGTTGTCTTGTTTTGTCTTGTCATGTCATGTCATGTCTTGTCTTGTCTTGTCTTGTCTTGTTTTGTCTTGTCATGTCTTGTCTTGACTTGTCTTGTCTTGTCTTGTCTTGTCTTGTCTTGTCATGTAATGTCATGTCGTGTGTTGTGTTGTTTTGTCTTGTCTTGTCTTCTCCTTGTCTTGTCTTGTCTTATATTGTCTTGTCTTGTCTTGTGATGTCATGTCGTGTGTTGTGTTGTTTTGTCTTGTCTTGTCTTCTCCTTGTCTTGTCTTGTCATGTCGTGTGTTGTGTTGTTTTGTCTTGTCTTGTCTTATATTGTCTTGTCTTGTCTTGTGATGTCATGTCGTGTGTTGTGTTGTTTTGTCTTGTCTTGTTTTGTCTTGTCCTGTCTTGTCTTGTCATGTCATGTCATGTGTTGTGTTGTGTTGTGTTGTTTTGTCTTGTCTTGTCTTGTCTTGTCTTGTCTTGTCTTGTCTTGTCTTGTCTTGTCTTGTCTTGTCTTGTCTTGTCTTGTCTTGTCTTGTCTTGTCTTGTCTTGTCTTGTCTTGTCTTGTCTTGTCTTGTCTTGTCTTGTCTTGTCTTGTCTTGTCTTGTCTTGTCTTGTCTTGTCTTGTCTTGTCTTGTCTTGTCTTGTCTTGTCTTGTCTTGTCTTGTCTTGTCTTGTCTTGTCTTGTCTTGTCTTGTCTTGTCTTGTCTTGTCTTGTCTTGTCTTGTCTTGTCTTGTCTTGTCTTGTCTTGTCTTGTCTTGTCTTGTCTTGTCTTGCCTTGTCTTGTCTTGTCTTGTCTTGTCTTGTCTTGTCTTGTCTTGCCTTGTCTTGTCTTGTCTTGTCTTGTCTTGTCTTGTCTTGTCTTGTCTTGTCTTGTCTTGTCTTGTCTTGTCTTGTCTTGTCTTGTCTTGTCTTGTCTTGTCTTGTCTTGTCTTGTCTTGTCTTGTCTTGTCTTGTCTGTCTTGTCTTGTCTTGTCTTGTTTTGTCTTGTCTTGTCTTGTCTTGTCTTGTTTTGTCTTGTCTTGCCTTGTTTTGTCTTGTCATGTCTTGTCTTGTCTTGTCGTGTCTTGTGTTGCTTTGTCTTGTCTTGTCTTGTCTTGTCTTGTCTTGTCTTGTCTTGTCATGTCGTGTGTTGTGTTGTTTTGTCTTGTCTTGTATTGTCTTGTCTTGTTTTGTCTTGTCTTGTCGTGTCATGCCATGTCATACGTGTGTTGTGTTGTTTTGTCTTGTCTTATTTTGTCTTGTCATGTCTTATCTTGTCTTGTCATGTCATGTCGTGTGTTGTGTTGTTTTGTCTTGTTTTGTCTTCTCCTTGTCTTGTCTAGTCTTGTCTTGTCTTGTCTTGTCTTGTCTTGTCTTGTCTTGTCTTGTCTTGTCTTGTCTTGTCTTGTCTTGTCTTGTCTTGTCTTGTCTTGTCTTGTCTTGTCTTGTCTTGTCTTATCTTGTCTTGTCTTGTCTTGTCTTGTCTTGTCTTGTCTTGTCTTGTCTTGTCTTGTCTTGTCTTGTCTTGTCTTGTCTTGTCTTGTCTTGTCTTGTCTTGTCTTGTCTTGTCTTGTGTTGCTTTGTCTTGTCTTGTCATGTCATGTGTTGCGTTGTGTTGTTTTGTCTTGTCTTGTCATGTCATGTCATGTCGTGTCTTGTGTTGCTTTGTCTTGTCTTGTCATGTCGTGTGTTGTGTTGTTTTGTCTTGTCTTGTTGTGTATTGTCATGTCTTATATTGTCTTGTCTTGTCTTGTCATGTCATGTCATGTCATGTCGTGTGTTGTGTTGTTTTTTCTTGTCATGTCTTGTCTTGTCTTGTCTTGTCTTGTCATGTCTTGTCTTGTCTAGCCTTGTCTTGTCTTGTCTTGTCTTGTCTTGTCTTGTCTTGGCTTGTCTTGTCTTGTCTTGTCTTGCCTTGTCTTGTCTTGTCTTGTCTTGTCTTGTCTTGTCTTGTCTTGTCTTGTCTTGTCTTGTCTTGTCTTGTCTTGTCTTGTCTTGTCTTGTCTTGTCTTGTCTTGTCTTGTCTTGTCTTGTCTTGTCTTGTCTTGTCTTGTCTTGTCTTGTCTTGTCTTGTCTTGTCTTGTCTTGTCTTGTCTTGTCTTGTCTTGTCTTGTCTTGTCTTGTCTTGTCTTGTCTTGTCTTGTCTTGTCTTGTCTTGTCTTGTCTTGCCTTGTCTTGTCTTGTCTTGTCTTGTCTTGTCTTGTCTTGTCTTGCCTTGTCTTGTCTTGTCTTGTCTTGTCTTGTCTTGTCTTGTCTTGTCTTGTCTTGTCTTGTCTTGTCTTGTCTTGTCTTGTCTTGTCTTGTCTTGTCTTGTCTTGTCTTGTCTTGTCTTGTCTTGTCTTGTCTTGTCTTGTCTTGTCTTGTCTTGTCTTGTCTTGTCTTGTCTTGTTTTGTCTTGTCTTGTCTTGTCTTGTCTTGTTTTGTCTTGTCTTGCCTTGTTTTGTCTTGTCATGTCTTGTCTTGTCTTGTCTTGTCTTGTCTTGTCTTGTCTTGTCTTGTCTTGTCTTGTCTTGTCTTGTCTTGTCTTGTCTTGTTTTGTCTTGTCTTGTCTTGTCTTGTTTTATGTTGTCTTGTCTTGTCTTGTCATGTCTTGTCTTGTCTTGTCTTGTCTTGTCTTGTCTTGTCTTGTCTTGTCTTGTCATGTCTTGTCTTGTCTTGTCTTGTCTTGTCTTGTGATGTCATGTCGTGTGTTGTGTTGTGTTGTTTTGTTTTGTCTTGTCTTGTCTTGTCTTGTCTTGTCTTGTCTTGTCTTGTCTTGTCATGTCGTGTGTTGTGTTGTCTTGTCTTGTCTTGTCTTGTCATGTCTTGTCTTGTCTTGTATTGTCTTGTCTTGTCTTGTCTTGTTTTGTCTTGTCGTGTCTTGTCTTGTCATGTCATGCCATGTCATACGTGTGTTGTGTTGTTTTGTCTTGTCTTGTCTTGTCTTGTCCTGTCCTGTCGTGTGTTGTGTTGTTTTGTCTTGTCTTGTGTTGTTTTGTCGTGTCATGTCTTGTCTTGTCTTGTCCTGTCCTGTCGTGTGTTGTGTTGTTTTGTCTTGTCTTGTCTTGTCATGTCATGTCATGTCGTGTCTTGTGTTGCTTTGTCTTGTCTTGTCTTGTCTTGTCTTGTCTTGTCATGTCTTGTCTTGTCTTGTATTGTCTTGTCTTGTCTTGTCTTGTTTTGTCTTGTCTTGTCTTGTCTTGTCTTGTCTTGTCATGTCTTGTCTTGTCTTGTATTGTCTTGTCTTGTCTTGTCTTGTCTTGTCTTGTCTTGTCTTGTCATGTCTTGTCTTGTCTTGTATTGTCTTGTCTTGTCTTGTCTTCTCCTTGTCTTGTCTAGTCTTGTCTTGTCTTGTCTTGTCTTTTCTTGTCTTGTCATGTCGTGTGTTGTGTTGTTTTGTCTTGTCTTGTTGTGTATTGTCATGTCTTTTATTGTCTTGTCTTGTCTTGTTTTGTCATGTAATGTCATGTCGTGTGTTGTGTTGTTTTGTCTTGTCTTGTCTTCTCCTTGTCTTGTCTAGTCTTGTCTTGTCTTGTCTTGTCTTGTCTTGTGTTGCTTTGTCTTGTCTTGTCATGTCGTGTGTTGTGTTGTTTTGTCTTGTCTTGTTGTGTATTGTCATGTCTTTTATTGTCTTGTCTTGTCTTGTCATGTCATGTAATGTCATGTCGTGTGTTATGTTGTTTTGTCTTGTCTTGTCTAGTCTTGTCTTGTCTTGTCTTGTCTTGTCTTGTCTTGTCATGTCGTGTGTTGTGATGTTTTGTCTTGTCTTGTTGTGTATTGTCATGTCTTATATTGTCTTGTCTTGTCTTGTCTTGTCTTGCGATGTCATGTCGTGTGTTGTGTTGTTTTGTCTTGTCTTGTTTTGTCTTGTCTTGTCTTGTCATGTCTTATATTGTCTTGTCTTGTCTTGTCATGTCGTGTGTTGTGATGTTTTGTCTTGTCTTGTTGTGTATTGTCATGTCTTATATTGTCTTGTCTTGTCTTGTCTTGTCTTGCGATGTCATGTCGTGTGTTGTGTTGTTTTGTCTTGTCTTGTTTTGTCTTGTCCTGTCTTGTCTTGTCATGTCATGTCATGTGTTGTGTTGTGTTGTTTTGTCTTGTCTTGTCTTGTCTTGTCTTGTCTTGTCTTGTCATGTCGTGTGTTGTGTTGTTTTGTCTTGTCTTGTTGTGTATTGTCATGTCTTATATTGTCTTGTCTTGTCTTGTCATGTCATGTCATGTCGTGTGTTGTGTTGTGTTGTCTTGTTTTGTCTTGTCATGTCATGTCATGTCTTGTCTTGTCTTGTCTTGTCTTGTTTTGTCTTGTCATGTCTTGTCTTGACTTGTCTTGTCTTGTCTTGTCTTGTCTTGTCTTGTCATGTAATGTCATGTCGTGTGTTGTGTTGTTTTGTCTTGTCTTGTCTTCTCCTTGTCTTGTCTTGTCTTATATTGTCTTGTCTTGTCTTGTGATGTCATGTCGTGTGTTGTGTTGTTTTGTCTTGTCTTGTCTTCTCCTTGTCTTGTCTTGTCATGTCGTGTGTTGTGTTGTTTTGTCTTGTCTTGTCTTATATTGTCTTGTCTTGTCTTGTGATGTCATGTCGTGTGTTGTGTTGTTTTGTCTTGTCTTGTTTTGTCTTGTCCTGTCTTGTCTTGTCATGTCATGTCATGTGTTGTGTTGTGTTGTGTTGTTTTGTCTTGTCTTGTCTTGTCTTGTCTTGTCTTGTCTTGTCTTGTCTTGTCTTGTCTTGCCTTATCTTGCCTTGTCTTGTCTTGTCTGGTCTTGTCTTGTCTTGTCATGTCTTGTCTTGTCTTGTTTTGTCTTGTCTTGTATTGTCTTGTTTTCTCATGTAATGTCATGTCGTGTGTTGTGTTGTTTTGTCTTGTCTTGTGTTGTTTTGTCGTGTCATGTCTTGTCTTGTCTTGTCCTGTCCTGTCGTGTGTTGTGTTGTTTTGTCTTGTCTTGTCATGTCATGTCATGTCGTGTCTTGTGTTGCTTTGTCTTGTCTTGTCTTGTCTTGTCATGTCGTGTGTTGTGTTGTTTTGTATTGTCTTGTTGTGTATTGTCATGTCTTATATTGTCTTGTCTTGTCTTGTCTTGTCATGTCATGTCATGTCGTGTGTTGTGTTGTTTTGTCTTGTCTTGTTTTGTCTTGTCATGTCTTGTCTTGTCTTGTCTTGTTTTGTCTTGTCATGTCTTGTCATGTCTTGTCTTGTCTTGTCTTGTCTTGTCTTGTCTTGTCTTGTCTTGTCTTGTCTTGTCTTGTCTTGTCTAGTCTTGTCTTGTCTTGTCTTGTCTTGTCTTGTCTTGTCTTGTCTTGTCTTGTCTTGTGTTGCTTTGTCTTGTCTTGTCATGTCGTGTGTTGTGTTGTTTCGTCTTGTCTTGTTGTGTATTGTCATGTCTTTTATTGTCTTGTCTTGTCTTGTCTTGTCATGTCATGTAATGTCATGTCGTGTGTTGTGTTGTTTTGTCTTGTCTTGTCTTCTACTTGTCTTGTCTAGTCTTGTCTTGTCTTGTCTTGTCTCGTCTTGTCTTGTCTTGTCTTGTCTTGTCATGTCGTGTGTTGTGTTGTTTTGTCTTGTCTTGTTGTGTATTGTCATGTCTTTTATTGTCTTGTCTTGTCTTGTTTTGTCATGTAATGTCATGTCGTGTGTTGTGTTGTTTTGTCTTGTCTTGTCTTCTCCTTGTCTTGTCTAGTCTTGTCTTGTCTTGTCTTGTCTTGTCTTGTGTTGCTTTGTCTTGTCTTGTCATGTCGTGTGTTGTGTTGTTTTGTCTTGTCTTGTTGTGTATTGTCATGTCTTTTATTGTCTTGTCTTGTCTTGTCATGTCATGTAATGTCATGTCGAGTGTTATGTTGTTTTGTCTTGTCTTGTCTTCTCCTTGTCTTGTCTAGTCTTGTCTTCTCTTGTCTTGTCTTGTCTTGTCTTGTCATGTCTTATATTGTCTTGTCTTGTCTTGTCATGTCGTGTGTTGTGTTGTTTTGTCTTGTCTTGTTGTGTATTGTCATGTCTTATATTGTCTTGTCTTGTCTTGTCATGTCATGTCATGTCATGTCGTGTGTTGTGTTGTTTTGTCTTGTCTTGTCTTCTCCTTGTCTTGTCTAGTCTTGTCTTGTCTTGTCTTGTCTTGTCTTGTGTTGCTTTGTCTTGTCTTGTCATGTCATGTGTTGCGTTGTGTTGTTTTGTATTGTCTTGTCTTGTCTTGTCTTGTCTTGTCTTGTCTTGTCTTGTCCTGTCCTGTCCTGTCCTGTCCTGTCTTGTCTTGTCTTAGCATGTCATGTCATGTCATGTCATGTCGTGTGTTGTGTTGTCTTGTCTTGTTTTGTCATGTCTTATCTTATCTTGTCATGGCATGTCTTGTCTTGTCTTGTCTTGTCTTGTCTTGTCTTGTCTTGTCTTATCTTGTCATGTCTTGTCTTGCCTTGTCATGTCTTGTCTTGTCTTGTCATGTCTTATATTGTCTTGTCTTGTTTTGTTTTGTCTTGTCTTGTCTTGTTTTGTCTTGTGTTGCTTTGTCTTGTTTTGTCATGTCGAGTGTTGTGTTGTTTTGTCTTGTCTTGTCTTGTCTTGTCTTGTCTTATCTTGTCATGTCTTGTCTTGTCTTGTCATGTCTTGTCTTGTCTTGTCTTGTCATGTCTTATATTGTCTTGTCTTGTCTTGTCATGTCATGTAATGTCATGTCGTGTGTTATGTTGTTTTGTCTTGTCTTGTCTTCTCCTTGTCTTGTCTAGTCTTGTCTTGTCTTGTCTTGTCTTGTCTTGTCTTGTCTTGTCTTGTCTTGTCTTGTCATGTCTTATATTGTCTTGTCTTGTCATGTCTTATATTGTCTTCTCCTTGTCTTGTCTAGTCTTGTCTTATCTTGTCTTGTCTTGTCTTGTCTTGTCTTGTCTTGTCTTGTGTTGCTTTGTCTTGTCTTGTCATGTCATGTGTTGCGTTGTGTTGTTTTGTCTTGTCTTGTCATGTCATGTCATGTCGTGTCTTGTGTTGCTTTGTCTTGTCTTGTCATGTCGTGTGTTGTGTTGTTTTGTCTTGTCATGTCTTATATTGTCTTGTCTTGTCTTGTCTTGTGATGTCATGTCGTGTGTTGTGTTGTTTTGTCTTGTATTGTCTTGTCTTGTCTTGTCTTGTCTTGTTTTGTCTTGTCTTGTCTTGTCTTGTCTTGTCTTGTCATGTCATGTCATGTCATGTCAAGCGTGTGTTGTGTTGTTTTGTCTTGTCTTATTTTGTCTTGTCATGCCTTATCTTGTCTTGCCCTGTCATGTCGTGTGTTGTGTTGTTTTGTCTTGTCTTGTCTTCTCCTTGTCTTGTCTAGTCTTGTCTTGTCGTGTCTTGTCTTGTTTTGTCTTGTCTTGTCTTGTCTTGTCTTGTCTTGTCTTGTCTTGTCTTGTCTTGTCTTGTCTTGTCTTGTCTTGTCTTGTCTTGTCTTGTTTTGTCTTGTCTTGTCTTGTCTTGTCTTGTCTTGTCTTGTCTTGTCTTGTCTTGTCTTGTGTTGCTTTGTCTTGTCTTGTCATGTCATGTGTTGCGTTGTGTTGTTTTGTCTTGCCTAGTCATGTCATGTCATGTCGTGTCTTGTGTTGCTTTGTCTTGTCTTGTCATGTCGTGTGTTGTGTTGTTTTGTCTTGTCTTGTTGTGTATTGTCATGTCTTACATTGTCTTGTCTTGTCTTGTCATGTCATGTCATGTCATGTCGTGTGTTGTGTTGTTTTTTCTTGTCATGTCTTGTCTTGTCTTGTCTTGTCATGTCTTGTCTTGTCTAGTCTTGTCTTTTCTTGTCTTGTCTTGTCTTGTCTTGGCTTGTCTTGTCTTTTCTTGTCTTGTCTTGTCTTGTCTTGTCTTGTCTTGTCTTCTCTTGTCTTGTCTTGTCTTATCTTGTCTTGTCTTGTCTTGTCTTGTCTTGTCTTGTCTTGTCTTGTCTTGTCTTGTCTTGTCTTGTCTTGTCCTGTCCTGTCGTGTGTTGTGTTGTTTTGTTTTGTCGTGTCATGTCTTGTCTTGTCTTGTCCTGTCCTGTCCTGTCGTGTGTTGTGTTTTTTTTTGTCTTGTCTTGTCTTGTCTTGTCATGTCATGTCATGTCGTGTCTTGTGTTGCTTTGTCTTGTCTTGTCTTGTCTTGTCTTGTCTTTTCATGTCGTGTGTTGTGTTGTTTTGTCTTGTCTTGTCTTGTGTTGCTTTGTCTTGTCTTGTCATGTCATGTGTTGCGTTGTGTTGTTTTGTCTTGTCTTGTCATGTCATGTCATGTCGTGTCTTGTGTTGCTTTGTCTTGTCTTGTCATGTCGTGTGTTGTGTTGTTTTGTCTTGTCATGTCTTATATTGTCTTGTCTTGTCTTGTCTTGTCTTGTCTTGTCTTGTCTTGTCATGTCATGTCATGTCACACGTGTGTTGTGTTTTTTTTTGTCTTGTCTTGTCTTGTCTTGTCATGTCATGTCATGTCGTGTCTTGTGTTGCTTTGTCTTGTCTTGTCATGTCGTGTGTTGTGTTGTTTTGTCTTGTCATGTCTTATATTGTCTTGTCTTGTCTTGTCTTGTCTTGTCTTGTCTTGTCTTGTCTTGTCTTGTCTTGTCTTGTCTTGTCTTGTCTTGTCTTGTCTTGTCTTGTCTTGTCTTGTCATGTCATGTCATGTCACACGTGTGTTGTGTTGTTTTGTCTTGTCTTATTTTGTCTTGTCATGTCTTATATTGTCTTGTCCTGTCCTGTCCTGTCTTGTCTTGTCATGTCATGTCATGTCATGTCATGTGTTGTGTTGTGTTGTTTTGTCTTGTCTTGTCTTGTCATGTCTTGTCTTGTCTTGTCTTGTCATGTCTTATATTGTCTTGTCTTGTCTTGTGTTGTGATGTCATGTCGTGTGTTGTGTTGTTTTGTCTTGTCTTGTCTTGTCTTGTCCTGTCCTGTCCTGTCCTGTCTTGTCTTGTCTTGTGTTGTGATGTCATGTCGTGTGTTGTGTTGTTTTGTCTTGTCTTGTCTTGTCTTGTTTTGTCTTGTCTTGTCTTGTCTTGTCTTGTCTTGCCATGTCATGTCATGTCACACGTGTGTTGTGTTGTTTTGTCTTGTCTTATTTTGTCTTGTCATGTCTTATCTTGTCTTGTCCTGTCCTGTCTTGTCTTGTCTTGTCATGTCATGTCATGTCATGTCATGTCTTGTCTTGTCTTGTCTTGTCTTGTCTTGTCTTGTCTTGTCCTGTCCTGTCGTGTGTTGTGTTGTTTTGTTTTGTCGTGTCATGTCTTGTCTTGTCTTGTCCTGTCCTGTCGTGTGTTGTGTTTTTTTTTGTCTTGTCTTGTCTTGTCATGTCATGTCATGTCGTGTCTTGTGTTGCTTTGTCTTGTCTTGTCTTGTCTTGTCTTCTCCTGTCCTGACGTGTGTTGTGTTGTTTTGTCTTGTCTTGTTTTGTCTTGTCTTGCTTTGTCTTGTCATGTCTTATCTTGTCTTGTCTTGTCCTGTCCTGTCGTGTGTTGTGTTGTTTTGTTTTGTCGTGTCATGTCTTGTATTGTCTTGTCCTGTCCTGTCGTGTGTTGTGTTTTTTTTTGTCTTGTCTTGTCTTGTCTTGTCTTGTCATGTCGTGTGTTGTGTTGTTTTGTCTTGTCTTGTATTGTCTTGTCTTGTCTTGTTTTGTCTTGTCTTGTCGTGTCATGCCATGTCATACGTGTGTTGTGTTGTTTTGTCTTGTCTTATTTTGTCTTGTCATGTCTTATCTTGTCTTGTCATGTCATGTCGTGTGTTGTGTTGTTTTGTCTTGTCTTGTCTTCTCCTTGTCTTGTCTTGTCTTGTCTTGTCTTGTCTTGTCTTGTCTTGTCTTGTCTTGTCTTGTCTTGTCTTGTCTTGTCTTGTCTTGTGTTGCTTTGTCTTGTCTTGTCATGCCATGTGTTGCGTTGTGTTGTTTTGTCTTGTCTTGTCATGTCATGTCATGTCGTGTCTTGTGTTGCTTTGTCTTGTCTTGTCATGTCGTGTGTTGTGTTGTTTTGTCTTGTCTTGTTGTGTATTGTCATGTCTTATATTGTCTTGTCTTGTCTTGTCATGTCATGTCATGTCATGTAGTGTGTTGTGTTGTTTTTTCTTGTCATGTCTTGTCTTGTCTTGTCTTGTCATGTCTTGTCTTGTCTAGTCTTGTCTTGTCTTGTCTTGTCTTGTCTTGTCTTGTCTTGGCTTGTCTTGTCTTGTCTTGTCCTGTCTTGTCTTGTCTTGTCTTGTCTTGTCTTGTCTTGTCTTGTCTTCTCTTGTCTTGTCTCGTCTTGTCTTGTCTTGTCTTGTCTTGTCTTGTCTTGTCTTGTCTTGTCTTGTCTTGTCTTGTCTTGTCTTGTCTTGTCTTGTCTTGTCTTGTCTTGTCTTGTCTTGTCTTGTCTTGTCTTGTCTTGTCTTGTCTTGTCTTGTCTTGTCTTGTCTTGTCTTGTCTTGTCTTGTCTTGTCTTGTCTTGTCTTGTCTTGTCTTGTCTTGTCTTGTCTTGTCTTGTCTTGTCTTGTCTTGTCTTGTCTTGTCTTGTCTTGTCTTGTCTTGTCTTATTTTGTCTTGTCTTGTCTTGTTTTGTCATGGCATGTCATGTCGTGTGTTGTGTTTTGTTGTCTTGTTTTGTCTTGTCATGTCATGTCATGTCTTGTCTTGTCTTGTCTTGTCTTGTCATGTCTTGTCTTGTCTTGTCTTGTCTTGTCTTGTCTTGTCTTGTTTTGTCTTGTCATGTCTTGTCTTGACTTGTCTTGTCTTGTCTTGTCTTGTCTTGTCTTGTCTTGTTTTGTCTTGTCTTGTCTTGTCTTGTCTTGTTTTATGTTGTCTTGTCTTGTCTTGTCATGTAATGTCATGTCGTGTGTTGTGTTGTTTTGTCTTGTCTTCTCTTCTCCTTGTCTTGTCTTGTCATGTCGTGTGTTGTGTTGTTTTGTCTTGTCTTGTCTTATATTGTCTTGTCTTGTCTTGTGATGTCATGTCGTGTGTTGTGTTGTTTTGTCTTGTCTTGTTTTGTCTTGTCCTGTCTTGGCTTGTCATGTCATGTCATGTGTTGTGTTGTGTTGTTTTGTCTTGTCTTGTCTTGTCTTGTCTTGTCTTGTCTTGTCTTGTCTTGCCTTATCTTGCCTTGTCTTGTCTTGTCTGGTCTGGTCTTGTCTTGTCTTCTCCTTGTCTTGTCTAGTCTTGTCTTGTCTTGTCTTGTCTTGTCTTGTCTTGTCTTGTCTTGTCTTGTCTTGTCTTGTCTTGTCTTGTCTTGTCTTGTCTTGTCTTGTCTTGTCTTGTCATGTCGTGTGTTGTGTTGTTTTGTCTTGTCTTGTTTTGTCATGTCATGTCATGTCGTGTGTTGTGTTGTTTTGTCTTGTCTTGTCTTCTCCTTGTCTTGTCTAGTCTTGTCTTGTCTTGTCTTGTCTTGTCTTGTTTTGTCTTGTGTTGCTTTGTCTTGTTTTGTCATGTCGAGTGTTGTGTTGTTTTGTCTTGTCTTGTTGTGTATTGTCATGTCTTTTATTGTATTGTCTTGTCTTGTCTTGTCATGTCATGTAATGTCATGTCGTGTGTTATGTTGTTTTGTCTTGTCTTGTCTTCTCCTTGTCTTGTCTAGTCTTGTCTTGTCTTGTCTTGTCTTGTCTTGTCTTGTCTTGTCTTGTCTTGTCTTGTCTTGTCTTGTCTTGTCTTGTCTTGTCTTGTCTTGTCTTGTCTTGTCTTGTCTTGTCTTGTCTTGTCTTGTCATGTCTTATATTGTCTTGTCATGTCTTATATTGTCTTGTCTTGTCTTGTCATGTCATGTCATGTCATGTGGTGTGTTGTGTTGTTTTGTCTTGTCTTGTCTTCTCCTTGTCTTGTCTAGTCTTGTCTTGTCTTGTCTTGTCTTGTCTTGTCTTGTCTTGTCTTGTCTTGTGTTGCTTTGTCTTGTCTTGTCATGTCATGTGTTGCGTTGTGTTGTTTTGTCTTGTCTTGTCATGTCATGTCATGTCGTGTCTTGTGTTGCTTTGTCTTGTCTTGTCATGTCGTGTGTTGTGTTGTTTTGTCTTGTCATGTCTTATATTGTCTTGTCTTGTCTTGTCTTGTGATGTCATGTCGTGTGTTGTGTTGTTTTGTCTTGTATTGTCTTGTCTTGTCTTGTCTTGTCTTGTTTTGTCTTGTCTTGTCTTGTCTTGTCTTGTCTTGTCTTGTCATGTCATGTCATGTCATGTCACACGTGTGTTGTGTTGTTTTGTCTTGTCTTATTTTGTCTTGTCATGCCTTATCTTGTCTTGCCCTGTCATGTCGTGTGTTGTGTTGTTTTGTCATGTCTTGTCTTCTCCTTGTCTTGTCTAGTCTTGTCTTGTCTTGTCTTGTCTTGTCTTGTTTTGTCTTGTCTTGTCTTGTCTTGTCTTATCTTGTCTTGTCTTGTCTTGTCTTGTTTTTCTTGTCTTGTCTTGTCTTGTCTTGTCTTGTGTTGCTTTGTCTTGTCTTGTCATGTCATGTGTTGCGTTGTGTTGTGTTGTTTTGTCTTGTCTTGTCATGTCATGTCATGTCGTGTCTTGTGTTGCTTTGTCTTGTCTTGTCATGTCGTGTGTTGTGTTGTTTTGTCTTGTCTTGTTGTGTATTGTCATGTCTTATATTGTCTTGTCTTGTCTTGTCATGTCATGTCATGTCATGTCGTGTGTTGTGTTGTTTTTTCTTGTCATGTCTTGTCTTGTCTTGTCTTGTCTTGTCTTGTCATGTCTTGTCTTGTCTAGTCTTGTCTTTTCTTGTCTTGTCTTGTCTTGTCTTGGCTTGTCTTGTCTTTTCTTGTCTTGTCTTGTCTTGTCTTGTCTTGTCGTGTGTTGTGTTTTTTTTTGTCTTGTCTTGTCTTGTCATGTCATGTCATGTCGTGTTTTGTCTTGTCTTGTCTTGTCTTGTGTTGCTTTGTCTTGTCTTGTCATGTCATGTGTTGCGTTGTGTTGTTTTGTTTTGTCGTGTCATGTCTTGTCTTGTCTTGTCCTGTCCTGTCGTGTGTTGTGTTTTTTTTTGTCTTGTCTTGTCTTGTCATGTCATGTCATGTCGTGTTTTGTCTTGTCTTGTCTTGTCTTGTGTTGCTTTGTCTTGTCTTGTCATGTCATGTGTTGCGTTGTGTTGTTTTGTCTTGTCTTGTCATGTCATGTCATGTCGTGTCTTGTGTTGCTTTGTCTTGTCTTGTCATGTCGTGTGTTGTGTTGTTTTGTCTTGTCATGTCCTATATTGTCTTGTCTTGTCTTGTCTTGTGATGTCATGTCGTGTGTTGTGTTGTTTTGTCTTGTATTGTCTTGTCTTGTCTTGTCTTGTCTTGTCTTGTCTTGTTTTGTCTTGTCTTGTCTTGTCTTGTCATGTCATGTCATGTCACACGTGTGTTGTGTTGTTTTGTCTTGTCTTATTTTGTCTTGTCATGTCTTATCTTGTCTTGTCCTGTCCTGTCCTGTCTTGTCTTGTCATGTCATGTCATGTCATGTCATGTGTTGTGTTGTGTTGTTTTGTCTTGTCTTGTCTTGTCATGTCTTGTCTTGTCTTGTCTTGTCATGTCTTATATTGTCTTGTCTTGTCTTGTGTTGTGATGTCATGTCGTGTGTTGTGTTGTTTTGTCTTGTCTTGTCTTGTCTTGTCCTGTCCTGTCCTGTCCTGTCTTGTCTTGTCTTGTGTTGTGATGTCATGTCGTGTGTTGTGTTGTTTTGTCTTGTCTTGTCTTGTCTTGTTTTGTCTTGTCTTGTCTTGTCTTGTCTTGTCTTGTCTTGTCATGTCATGTCATGTCACACGTGTGTTGTGTTGTTTTGTCTTGTCTTATTTTGTCTTGTCATGTCTTATCTTGTCTTGTCCTGTCCTGTCCTGTCTTGTCTTGTCATGTCATGTCATGTCATGTCATGTCTTGTCTTGTCTTGTCTTGTCTTGTCTTGTCTTGTCCTGTCCTGTCGTGTGTTGTGTTGTTTTGTTTTGTCGTGTCATGTCTTGTCTTGTCTTGTCCTGTCCTGTCGTGTGTTGTATTTTTTTTTGTCTTGTCTTGTCTTGTCATGTCATGTCATGTCGTGTCTTGTGTTGCTTTGTCTTGTCTTGTCTTGTCTTGTCTTCTCCTGTCCTGACGTGTGTTGTGTTGTTTTGTCTTGTCTTGTTTTGTCTTGTCTTGCTTTGTCTTGTCATGTCTTATCTTGTCTTGTCTTGTCCTGTCCTGTCGTGTGTTGTGTTGTTTTGTTTTGTCGTGTCATGTCTTGTATTGTCTTGTCCTGTCCTGTCGTGTGTTGTGTTTTTTTTTGTCTTGTCTTGTCTTGTCTTGTCATGTCGTGTGTTGTGTTGTTTTGTCTTGTCTTGTATTGTCTTGTCTTGTCTTGTTTTGTCTTGTCTTGTCGTGTCATGCCATGTCATACGTGTGTTGTGTTGTTTTGTCTTGTCTTATTTTGTCTTGTCATGTCTTATCTTGTCTTGTCATGTCATGTCGTGTGTTGTGTTGTTTTGTCTTGTCTTGTCTTGTCTTGTCTTGTCTTGTCTTGTCTTGTCTTGTCTTGTCTTGTCTTGTCTTGTCTTGTCTTGTCTTGTCTTGTCTTGTCTTGTCTTGTCTTGTGTTGCTTTGTCTTGTCTTGTCATGTCATGTGTTGCGTTGTGTTGTTTTGTCTTGTCTTGTCATGTCATGTCATGTCGTGTCTTGTGTTGCTTTGTCTTGTCTTGTCATGTCGTGTGTTGTGTTGTTTTGTCTTGTCTTGTTGTGTATTGTCATGTCTTATATTGTCTTGTCTTGTCTTGTCATGTCATGTCGTGTGTTGTGTTGTTTTTTCTTGTCATGTCTTGTCTTGTCTTGTCTTGTCATGTCTTGTCTTGTCTAGTCTTGTCTTGTCTTGTCTTGTCTTGTCTTGTCATGTCTTGTCTTGTCTAGTCTTGTCTTGTCTTGTCTTGTCTTGTCTTGTCTTGTCTTGCCTTGTCTTGTCTTGTCTTGTCTTGTCTTGTCTTGTCTTGTCTTGTCTTGTCTTGTCTTGTCTTGTCTTGTCTTGTCTTGTTTTGTCTTGTCTTGTCTTGTCTTGTCATGTCATGTCATGTCGTGTCTTGTGTTGCTTTGTCTTGTCTTGTCTTGTTTTGTCCTGTCGTGTGTTGTTTTGTATTGTCTTGTCTTGTGTTGTTTTGTCGTGTCATGTCTTGTCTTGTCTTGTCTTGTCCTGTCCTGTCGTGTGTTGTGTTGTTTTGTCTTATCTTGTCTTGTCTTGTCTTGCCCTGTCCTGTCGTGTGTTGTTTTGTATCGTCTTGTCTTGTGTTGTTTTGTCGTGTCATGTCTTGTCTTGTCTTGTCTTGTCCTGTCCTGTCGTGTGTTGTGTTGTTTTGTCTTGTCTTGTCTTGTCTTGTCATGTCATGTCATGTCGTGTCTTGTGTTGCTTTGTCTTGTCTTGTCTTGTCTTGTCCCGTCCTGACGTGTGTTGTGTTGTTTTGTCTTGTCTTGTCTTGTCTTGTCATGTCGTGTGTTGTGTTGTTTTGTCTTGTCTTGTCTTGTCTTGTCTTGTCATGTCGTGTGTTGTGTTGTTTTGTCTTGTCTTGTGTTGTTTTGTCGTGTCATGTCTTGTCTTGTCTTTTCCTGTCCTGTCGTGTGTTGTGTTGTTTTGTCTTGTCTTGTCATGTCATGTCATGTCGTGACTTGTGTTGCTTTGTCTTGTCTTATCTTGTCTTGTCATGTCTTGTCTTGTCTTGTCTTGTCTTGTCTTGTCTTGTCTTGTCTTGTCTTGTCTTGTCTTGTCTTGTCTTGTCTTGTCTTGTCTTGTCTTGTCTTGTCTTGTCTTGTCTTGTCTTGTCTTATATTGTCTTGTCTTGTCTTGTCTTGTCATGTCATGTCATGTCGTGTGTTGTGTTGTTTTGTCTTGTCTTGTTTTGTCTTGTCATGTCTTGTCTTGTCTTCTCTTGTCTTGTTTTGTCTTGTCATGTCTTGTCTTGTCTTGTCTTGTCTTGCCTTGTCTTGTCTTGTCTTGTCTTGTCTTGTCTTGTCTTGTCTTGTCTTGTCTTGTCCTGTCCTGTCATGTCTTATATTGTCTTGTCTTGTCTTGTCTTGTCATGTCATGTCATGTCGTGTGTTGTGTTGTTTTGTCTTGTCTTGTTTTGTCTTGTCATGTCTTGTCTTGTCTTCTCTTGTCTTGTTTTGTCTTGTCATGTCTTGTCTTGTCTTGTCTTGTCTTGTCTTGTCTTGTCTTGTCTTGTCTTGTCTTGTCTTGTCTTGTCTTGTCTTGTCTTGTCTTGTCTTGTCCTGTCCTGTCTTGTCTTGTCTTGTCTTGTCTTGTCTTGTCTTGTCATGTCATATCGTGTGTTGTGTTGTTTTGTCTTGTCTTGTCTTGTCTTGTCTTGTCTTGTCATGTCTTGTCATGTCTTGTCTTGTTTTGTCTTGTCTTGCATTGTCTTGTTTTCTCATGTAATGTCATATCGTGTGTTGTGTTGTTTTGTCTTGTCTTGTGTTGTTTTGTCGTGTCATGTCTTGTCTTGTCTTGTCTTGTCTTGTCTTGTCTTGTCTTGTCCTGTCCTGTCTTGTCTTGTCTTGTCTTGTCTTGTCTTGTCTTGTCTTGTCTTGTCTTGTCTTGTCTTGTCTTGTCTTGTCTTGTCTTGTCTTGTCTTGTCTTGTCTTGTCTTGTCTTGTCTTGTCTTGTCTTGTCTTGTCTTGTCTTGTCTTGTCTTGTCTTGTCTTGTCTTGTCTTGTCTTGTCTTGTCTTGTCTTGTCTTGTCTTGTCTTGTCTTGTCTTGTCTTGTCTTGTCTTGTCTTGTCTTGTCTTGTCTTGTCTTGTCTTGTCTTGTCTTGTCTTGTCTTGTCTTGTCCTGTCATGTCTTGTCTTGTCTTGTCTTGTCTTGTCTTGTCATGTCGTGTCTTGTGTTGTTTTGTCGTGTCATGTCTTGTCTTGTCTTGTCTTGTCTTGTCTTGTGTTGTCTTGTCTTGTGTTGTCTTGTCTTGTCATGTCTTGTCTTGTCTTGTCTTGTCTTGTCTTGTCTTGTCCTGTCTTGTCATGTCTTGTCTTGTCTTGTCTTGTCTTGTCTTGTCTTGTCATGTCGTGTCTTGTGTTGTTTTGTCGTGTCATGTCTTGTCTTGTCTTGTCTTGTCTTGTCTTGTCTTGTCTTGACTGGTCTTGTCTTGTCTTGTCTTGTCTTGTCTTGTCTTGTCTTGTCATGTCATGTCATGTCATATCGTGTGTTGTGTTGTTTTGTCTTGTCATGTCTTATCTTGTCTTGTCTTGTCTTGCCTTGTCTTGTCTTGTCTTGTCTTGTCTTGCTTTGTCTTGTCATGTCTTATCTTGTCTTGTCTTGTCTTGTCTTGTCCTGTCTTGTCTTGTCTTGTCTTGTCTTGTCTTGTCTTGTCATGTCGTGTCTTGTGTTGTTTTGTCGTGTCATGTCTTGTCTTGTCTTGTCTTGTCTTGTCTTGTCTTGTCTTGTGTTGCTTTGTCTTGTCTTGTCTTGTCTTGTCCTGTCGTGTGTTGTTTTGTATTGTCTTGTCTTGTGTTGTTTTGTCGTGTCATGTCTTGTCTTGTCTTGTCTTGTCCTGTCCTGTCGTGTGTTGTGTTGTTTTGTCTTATCTTGTCTTGTCTTGTCTTGTCTTGTCATGTCGTGTGTTGTGTTGTTTTGTCTTGTCTTGTGTTGTTTTGTCGTGTCATGTCTTGTCTTGTCTTTTCCTGTCCTGTCGTGTGTTGTGTTGTTTTGTCTTGTCTTGTCATGTCATGTCATGTCGTGACTTGTGTTGCTTTGTCTTGTCTTATCTTGTCTTGTCATGTCTTGTCTTGTCTTGTCTTGTCTTGTCTTGTCTTGTCTTGTCTTGTCTTGTCTTGTCTTGTCTTGTCTTGTCTTGTCTTGTCTTGTCTTGTCTTGTCTTGTCTTGTCTTGTCTTGTCTTGTCTTGTCTTGTCTTGTCTTGTCTTGTCTTGTCTTGTCTTGTCTTGTCTTGTCATGTCATGTCATGTCGTGTCTTGTGTTGCTTTGTCTTGTCTTGTCTTGTCTTGTCTTGTCTTGTCTTGTCTTGTCTTGTCTTGTCTTGTCTTGTCATGTCATGTCATGTCGTGACTTGTGTTGCTTTGTCTTGTTTTGTCATGTCATGTCATGTCGTGTCTTGTGTTGCTTTGTCTTGTCTTGTCTTGTCTTGTCATGTCATGTCATGTCTTGTCTTGTCTTGTCTTGTCTTGTCTTGTCTTGTCTTGTCTTGTCTTGTCTTGTCTTGTCTTGTCTTGTCTTGTCTTGTCTTGTCTTGTCTTGTCTTGTCTTGTCTTGTCTTGTCTTGTCTTGTCTTGTCTTGTCTTGTCTTGTCATGTCATGTCATGTCGTGTCTTGTGTTGCTTTGTCTTGTCTTGTCTTGTCTTGTCTTGTCTTGTCTTGTCTTGTCTTGTCTTGTCTTGTCTTGTCTTGTCTTGTCTTGTCATGTAATGTCATGTCGCGTGTTGTGTTGTTTTGGCTTGTCTTGTCTTCTCCTTGTCTTGTCTTGTCATGTCGTGTGTTGTGTTGTTTTGTCTTGTCTTGTCTTATATTGTCTTGTCTTGTCTTGTGATGTCATGTCGTGTGTTGTGTTGTTTTGTCTTGTCTTGTTTTGTCTTGTCCTGTCTTGTCTTGCCATGTCATGTCATGTGTTGTGTTGTGTTGTTTTGTCTTGTCTTGTCTTGTCTTGTCTTGTTTTGTCTTGCCTTATCTTGCCTTGTCTTGTCTTGTCTTGTCTGGTCTTGTCTTGTCTTGTCTTGTCATGTCTTGTCTTGTTTTGTCTTGTCTTGTATTGTCTTGTTTTCTCATGTAATGTCATGTCGTGTGTTGTGTTGTTTTGTCTTGTCTTGTGTTGTTTTGTCGTGTCATGTCTTGTCTTGTCTTGTCCTGTCTTGTCGTGTGTTGTGTTGTGTTGTTTTGTCTTGTCTTGTCATGTCATGTCATGTCGTGTCTTGTGTTGCTTTGTCTTGTCTTGTCTTGTCTTGTCATGTCGTGTGTTGTGTTGTTTTGTCTTGTCTTGTTGTGTATTGTCATGTCTTATATTGTCTTGTCTTGTCTTGTCTTGTCATGTCATGTCATGTCGTGTGTTGTGTTGTTTTGTCTTGTCTTGTTTTGTCTTGTCATGTCTTGTCTTGTCTTCTCTTGTCTTGTTTTGTCTTGTCATGTCTTGTCTTGTCTTGTCTTGTCTTGCCTTGTCTTGTCTTGTCTTGTCTTGTCTTGTCTTGTCTTGTCTTGTCTTGTCTTGTCTTGTCTTGTCTTGTCTTGTCTTGTCTTGTCTTGTCTTGTCTTGTCTTGTCTTGTCTTGTCTAGTCTTGTCTTGTCTTGTCTTGTCTTGTCTTGTCTTGCCTTGTCTTGTCTTGTCTTGTCTTGTGTTGCTTTGTCTTGTCTTGTCATGTCGTGTGTTGTGTTGTTTCGTCTTGTCTTGTTGTGTATTGTCATGTCTTTTATTGTCTTGTCTTGTCTTGTCTTGTCATGTCATGTAATGTCATGTCGCGTGTTGTGTTGTTTTGTCTTGTGTTGTCTTCTCCTTGTCTTGTCTAGTCTTGTCTTGTCTTGTCTTGTCTTGTCTTGTCTTGTCTTGTCATGTCGTGTGTTGTGTTGTTTTGTCTTGTCTTGTTGTGTATTGTCATGTCTTTTATTGTCTTGTCTTGTCTTGTTTTGTCATGTAATGTCATGTCGTGTGTTGTGTTGTTTTGTCTTGTCTTGTCTTCTCCTTGTCTTGTCTAGTCTTGTCTTGTCTTGTCTTTTCTTGTCTTGTGTTGCTTTGTCTTGTCTTGTCATGTCGTGTGTTGTGTTGTTTTGTCTTGTCTTGTTGTGTATTGTCATGTCTTTTATTGTCTTGTCTTGTCTTGTCATGTCATGTAATGTCATGTCGTGTGTTATGTTGTTTTGTCTTGTCTTGTCTTCTCCTTGTCTTGTCTAGTCTTGTCTTGTCTTGTCTTGTCTTGTCTTGTCTTGTCTTGTCTTGTCTTGTCATGTCGTGTGTTGTGTTGTTTAGTCTTGTCTTGTTGTGTATTGTCATGTCTTATATTGTCTTGTCTTGTCTTGTCATGTCATGTCATGTCATGTCGTGTGTTGTGTTGTTTTGTCTTGTCTTGTCTTCTCCTTGTCTTGTCTAGTCTTGTCTTGTCTTGTCTTGTCTTGTCTTGTCTTGTCTTGTCTTGTGTTGCTTTGTCTTGTCTTGTCATGTCATGTGTTGCGTTGTGTTGTTTTGTTTTGTCTTGTCTTGTCTTGTCTTGTCTTGTCTTGTCCTGTCCTGTCCTGTCTTGTCTTGTCTTAGCATGTCATGTCATGTCATGTCATGTCGTGTGTTGTGTTGTCTTGTCTTGTTTTGTCATGTCTTATCTTGTCTTGTCATGTCATGTCTTGTCTTGTCTTGTCTTGTCTTGTCATGTCTTGTCTTGTCTTGTCATGTCTTATATTGTCTTGTCTTGTTTTGTCTTGTCTTGTCTTGTTTTGTCTTGTGTTGCTTTGTCTTGTCTTGTCATGTCGTGTGTTGTGTTGTTTTGTCTTGTCTTGTTGTGTATTGTCATGTCTTTTATTTTATTGTCTTGTCTTGTCTTGTCTTGTCATGTCATGTCATGTCGTGTGTTGTGTTGTTTTGTCTTGTCTTGTCTTCTCCTTGTCTTGTCTAGTCTTGTCTTGTCTTGTCTTGTCTTGTCTTGTCTTGTCTTGTCTTGTCTTGTCTTGTCTTGTCTTGTCTTGTCTTGTCTTGTCTTGTGTTGCTTTGTCTTGTCTTGTCATGTCATGTGTTGCGTTGTGTTGTTTTGTCTTGTCTTGTCATGTCATGTCATGTCGTGTCTTGTGTTGCTTTGTCTTGTCTTGTCATGTCGTGTGTTGTGTTGTTTTGTCTTGTCATGTCTTATATTGTCTTGTCTTGTCTTGTCTTGTGATGTCATGACGTGTGTTGTGTTGTTTTGTCTTGTATTGTCTTGTCTTGTCTTGTCTTGTCTTGTCTTGTCTTGTTTTGTCTTGTCTTGTCTTGCCTTGTCTTGTCTTGTCTTGTCTTGTCATGTCATGTCATGTCATACGTGTGTTGTGTTGTTTTGTCTTGTCTTATTTTGTCTTGTCATGTCTTATCTTGTCTTGTCCTGTCTTGTCCTGTCCTGTCCTGTCTTGTCTTGTCTTGTCATGTCATGTCATGTCGTGTGTTGTGTTGTCTTGTCTTGTTTTGTCATGTCTTATCTTGTCTTGTCTTGTCATGTCATGTCATGTGTTGTGTTGTGTTGTTATGTCTTGTCTTGTCTTGTCATGTCTTGTCTTGTCTTGTCTTGTCATGTCTTATATTGTCTTGTCTTGTTTTGTGTTGTGATGTCATGTCGTGTGTTGTGTTGTTTTGTCTTGTCTTGTCTTGTCTTGTCTTGTCCTGTCCTGTCCTGTCCTGTCTTGTCTTGTCTTCTCCTGTCCTGACGTGTGTTGTGTTGTTTTGTCTTGTCTTGTTTTGTCTTGTCTTGCTTTGTCTTGTCATGTCTTATCTTGTCTTGTCTTGTCCTGTCCTGTCGTGTGTTGTGTTGTTTTGTTTTGTCGTGCCATGTCTTGTCTTGTCTTGTCCTGTCCTGTCCTGTGTTGTGTTTTTTTTTGTCTTGTCTTGTCTTGTCATGTCGTGTCTTGTGTTGCTTTGTCTTGTCTTGTCTTGTCTTGTCTTGTCTTGTCTTGTCTTGTCATGTCGTGTGTTGTGTTGTTTTGTCTTGTCTTGTATTGTCTTGTCTTGTCTTGTTTTGTCTTGTCTTGTCGTGTCATGCCATGTCATACGTGTGTTGTGTTGTTTTGTCTTGTCTTATTTTGTCTTGTCATGTCTTATCTTGTCTTGTCATGTCATGTCGTGTGTTGTGTTGTTTTGTCTTGTTTTGTCTTCTCCTTGTCTTGTCTAGTCTTGTCTTGTCTTGTCTTGTCTTGTCTTGTCTTGTCTTGTCTTGTCTTGTCTTGTCTTGTCTTGTCTTGTCTTGTCTTGTCTTGTCTTGTCTTGTCTTGTCTTATCTTGTCTTGTCTTGTCTTGTCTTGTCTTGTCTTGTCTTGTCTTGTCTTGTCTTGTCTTGTCTTGTCTTGTCTTGTCTTGTCTTGTCTTGTCTTGTCTTGTGTTGCTTTGTCTTGTCTTGTCATGTCATGTGTTGCGTTGTGTTGTTTTGTCTTGTCTTGTCATGTCATGTCTTGTCTTGTCTTGTCTTGTCATGTCTTATATTGTCTTGTCTTGTCTTGTGTTGTGATGTCATGTCGTGTGTTGTGTTGTTTTGTCTTGTCTTGTCTTGTCTTGTCTTGTCTTGTCTTGTCTTGTCCTGTCCTGTCCTGTCTTGTCTTGTCTTAGCATGTCATGTCATGTCATGTCATGTCGTGTGTTGTGTTGTCTTGTCTTGTTTTGTCATGTCTTATCTTGTCTTGTCATGTCATGTCTTGTCTTGTCTTGTCTTGTCTTGTCATGTCTTGTCTTGTCTTGTCATGTCTTATATTGTCTTGTCTTGTTTTGTCTTGTCTTGTCTTGTTTTGTCTTGTGTTGCTTTGTCTTGTCTTGTCATGTCGTGTGTTGTGTTGTTTTGTCTTGTCTTGTTGTGTATTGTCATGTCTTTTATTTTATTGTCTTGTCTTGTCTTGTCTTGTCATGTCATGTCATGTCGTGTGTTGTGTTGTTTTGTCTTGTCTTGTCTTCTCCTTGTCTTGTCTAGTCTTGTCTTGTCTTGTCTTGTCTTGTCTTGTCTTGTCTTGTCTTGTCTTGTCTTGTCTTGTCTTGTCTTGTCTTGTGTTGCTTTGTCTTGTCTTGTCATGTCATGTGTTGCGTTGTGTTGTTTTGTCTTGTCTTGTCATGTCATGTCATGTCGTGTCTTGTGTTGCTTTGTCTTGTCTTGTCATGTCGTGTGTTGTGTTGTTTTGTCTTGTCATGTCTTATATTGTCTTGTCTTGTCTTGTCTTGTGATGTCATGACGTGTGTTGTGTTGTTTTGTCTTGTATTGTCTTGTCTTGTCTTGTCTTGTCTTGTCTTGTTTTGTCTTGTCTTGTCTTGCCTTGTCTTGTCTTGTCTTGTCTTGTCATGTCATGTCATGTCATACGTGTGTTGTGTTGTTTTGTCTTGTCTTATTTTGTCTTGTCATGTCTTATCTTGTCTTGTCCTGTCCTGTCCTGTCTTGTCTTGTCTTGTCATGTCATGTCATGTCATGTCATGTCGTGTGTTGTGTTGTCTTGTCTTGTTTTGTCATGTCTTATCTTGTCTTGTCTTGTCATGTCATGTCATGTGTTGTGTTGTGTTGTTATGTCTTGTCTTGTCTTGTCATGTCTTGTCTTGTCTTGTCTTGTCATGTCTTATATTGTCTTGTCTTGTCTTGTGTTGTGATGTCATGTCGTGTGTTGTGTTGTTTTGTCTTGTCTTGTCTTGTCTTGTCTTGTCCTGTCCTGTCCTGTCCTGTCTTGTCTTGTCTTCTCCTGTCCTGACGTGTGTTGTGTTGTTTTGTCTTGTCTTGTTTTGTCTTGTCTTGCTTTGTCTTGTCATGTCTTATCTTGTCTTGTCTTGTCCTGTCCTGTCGTGTGTTGTGTTGTTTTGTTTTGTCGTGCCATGTCTTGTCTTGTCTTGTCCTGTCCTGTCCTGTGTTGTGTTTTTTTTTGTCTTGTCTTGTCTTGTCATGTCGTGTCTTGTGTTGCTTTGTCTTGTCTTGTCTTGTCTTGTCTTGTCTTGTCTTGTCTTGTCATGTCGTGTGTTGTGTTGTTTTGTCTTGTCTTGTATTGTCTTGTCTTGTCTTGTTTTGTCTTGTCTTGTCGTGTCATGCCATGTCATACGTGTGTTGTGTTGTTTTGTCTTGTCTTATTTTGTCTTGTCATGTCTTATCTTGTCTTGTCATGTCATGTCGTGTGTTGTGTTGTTTTGTCTTGTTTTGTCTTCTCCTTGTCTTGTCTAGTCTTGTCTTGTCTTGTCTTGTCTTGTCTTGTCTTGTCTTGTCTTGTCTTGTCTTGTCTTGTCTTGTCTTGTCTTGTCTTGTCTTGTCTTGTCTTGTCTTATCTTGTCTTGTCTTGTCTTGTCTTGTCTTGTCTTGTCTTGTCTTGTCTTGTCTTGTCTTGTCTTGTCTTGTCTTGTCTTGTCTTGTCTTGTCTTGTCTTGTCTTGTCTTGTGTTGCTTTGTCTTGTCTTGTCATGTCATGTGTTGCGTTGTGTTGTTTTGTCTTGTCTTGTCATGTCATGTCATGTCGTGTCTTGTGTTGCTTTGTCTTGTCTTGTCATGTCGTGTGTTGTGTTGTTTTGTCTTGTCTTGTTGTGTATTGTCATGTCTTATATTGTCTTGTCTTGTCTTGTCATGTCATGTCATGTCATGTCGTGTGTTGTGTTGTTTTTTCTTGTCATGTCTTGTCTTGTCTTGTCTTGTCTTGTCTTGTCATGTCTTGTCTTGTCTAGTCTTGTCTTGTCTTGTCTTGTCTTGTCTTGTCTTGGCTTGTCTTGTCTTGTCTTGTCTTGTCTTGTCTTGTCTTGTCTTGTCTTGTCTTGTCTTGTCTTGTCTTGTCTTGTCTTGTCTTGTCTTGTCTTGTCTTGTCTTGTCTTGTCTTGTCTTGTCTTGTCTTGTCTTGTCTTGTCTTGTCTTGTCTTGTCTTGTCTTGTCTTGTCTTGTCTTGTCTTGTCTTGTCTTGTCTTGTCTTGTCTTGTCTTGTCTTGTCTTGTCTTGTCTTGTCTTGTCTTGTCTTGTCTTGTCTTGTCTTGCCTTGTCTTGTCTTGTCTTGTCTTGTCTTGTCTTGTCTTGTCTTGCCTTGTCTTGTCTTGTCTTGTCTTGTCTTGTCTTGTCTTGTCTTGTCTTGTCTTGTCTTGTCTTGTCTTGTCTTGTCTTGTCTTGTCTTGTCTTGTCTTGTCTTGTCTTGTCTTGTCTTGTCTTGTCTTGTCTTGTCTGTCTTGTCTTGTCTTGTCTTGTTTTGTCTTGTCTTGTCTTGTCTTGTCTTGTTTTGTCTTGTCTTGCCTTGTTTTGTCTTGTCATGTCTTGTCTTGTCTTGTCGTGTCTTGTGTTGCTTTGTCTTGTCTTGTCTTGTCTTGTCTTGTCTTGTCTTGTCTTGTCATGTCGTGTGTTGTGTTGTTTTGTCTTGTCTTGTATTGTCTTGTCTTGTTTTGTCTTGTCTTGTCGTGTCATGCCATGTCATACGTGTGTTGTGTTGTTTTGTCTTGTCTTATTTTGTCTTGTCATGTCTTATCTTGTCTTGTCATGTCATGTCGTGTGTTGTGTTGTTTTGTCTTGTTTTGTCTTCTCCTTGTCTTGTCTAGTCTTGTCTTGTCTTGTCTTGTCTTGTCTTGTCTTGTCTTGTCTTGTCTTGTCTTGTCTTGTCTTGTCTTGTCTTGTCTTGTCTTGTCTTGTCTTGTCTTGTCTTGTCTTGTCTTGTCTTGTCTTGTCTTGTCTTGTCTTGTCTTGTCTTGTCTTGTCTTGTCTTGTCTTGTCTTGTCTTGTCTTGTCTTGTCTTGTCTTGTCTTGTCTTGTCTTGTCTTGTCTTGTCTTGTCTTGTCTTGTCTTGTGTTGCTTTGTCTTGTCTTGTCATGTCATGTGTTGCGTTGTGTTGTTTTGTCTTGTCTTGTCATGTCATGTCATGTCGTGTCTTGTGTTGCTTTGTCTTGTCTTGTCATGTCGTGTGTTGTGTTGTTTTGTCTTGTCTTGTTGTGTATTGTCATGTCTTATATTGTCTTGTCTTGTCTTGTCATGTCATGTCATGTCATGTCGTGTGTTGTGTTGTTTTTTCTTGTCATGTCTTGTCTTGTCTTGTCTTGTCTTGTCATGTCTTGTCTTGTCTAGCCTTGTCTTGTCTTGTCTTGTCTTGTCTTGTCTTGTCTTGGCTTGTCTTGTCTTGTCTTGTCTTGCCTTGTCTTGTCTTGTCTTGTCTTGTCTTGTCTTGTCTTGTCTTGTCTTGTCTTGTCTTGTCTTGTCTTGTCTTGTCTTGTCTTGTCTTGTCTTGTCTTGTCTTGTCTTGTCTTGTCTTGTCTTGTCTTGTCTTGTCTTGTCTTGTCTTGTCTTGTCTTGTCTTGTCTTGTCTTGTCTTGTCTTGTCTTGTCTTGTCTTGTCTTGTCTTGTCTTGTCTTGTCTTGTCTTGTCTTGTCTTGTCTTGTCTTGCCTTGTCTTGTCTTGTCTTGTCTTGTCTTGTCTTGTCTTGTCTTGCCTTGTCTTGTCTTGTCTTGTCTTGTCTTGTCTTGTCTTGTCTTGTCTTGTCTTGTCTTGTCTTGTCTTGTCTTGTCTTGTCTTGTCTTGTCTTGTCTTGTCTTGTCTTGTCTTGTCTTGTCTTGTCTTGTCTTGTCTTGTCTTGTCTTGTCTTGTCTTGTCTTGTCTTGTCTTGTCTTGTTTTGTCTTGTCTTGTCTTGTCTTGTCTTGTTTTGTCTTGTCTTGCCTTGTTTTGTCTTGTCATGTCTTGTCTTGTCTTGTCTTGTCTTGTCTTGTCTTGTCTTGTCTTGTCTTGTCTTGTCTTGTCTTGTCTTGTCTTGTTTTGTCTTGTCTTGTCTTGTCTTGTTTTATGTTGTCTTGTCTTGTCTTGTCATGTCTTGTCTTGTCTTGTCTTGTCTTGTCTTGTCTTGTCTTGTCTTGTCTTGTCTTGTCATGTCTTGTCTTGTCTTGTCTTGTCTTGTCTTGTGATGTCATGTCGTGTGTTGTGTTGTGTTGTTTTGTTTTGTCTTGTCTTGTCTTGTCTTGTCTTGTCTTGTCTTGTCTTGTCTTGTCATGTCGTGTGTTGTGTTGTCTTGTCTTGTCTTGTCTTGTCATGTCTTGTCTTGTCTTGTATTGTCTTGTCTTGTCTTGTCTTGTTTTGTCTTGTCGTGTCTTGTCTTGTCATGTCATGCCATGTCATACGTGTGTTGTGTTGTTTTGTCTTGTCTTGTCTTGTCTTGTCCTGTCCTGTCGTGTGTTGTGTTGTTTTGTCTTGTCTTGTGTTGTTTTGTCGTGTCATGTCTTGTCTTGTCTTGTCCTGTCCTGTCGTGTGTTGTGTTGTTTTGTCTTGTCTTGTCTTGTCATGTCATGTCATGTCGTGTCTTGTGTTGCTTTGTCTTGTCTTGTCTTGTCTTGTCTTGTCTTGTCATGTCTTGTCTTGTCTTGTATTGTCTTGTCTTGTCTTGTCTTGTTTTGTCTTGTCTTGTCTTGTCTTGTCTTGTCTTGTCATGTCTTGTCTTGTCTTGTATTGTCTTGTCTTGTCTTGTCTTGTCTTGTCTTGTCTTGTCTTGTCATGTCTTGTCTTGTCTTGTATTGTCTTGTCTTGTCTTGTCTTCTCCTTGTCTTGTCTAGTCTTGTCTTGTCTTGTCTTGTCTTTTCTTGTCTTGTCATGTCGTGTGTTGTGTTGTTTTGTCTTGTCTTGTTGTGTATTGTCATGTCTTTTATTGTCTTGTCTTGTCTTGTTTTGTCATGTAATGTCATGTCGTGTGTTGTGTTGTTTTGTCTTGTCTTGTCTTCTCCTTGTCTTGTCTAGTCTTGTCTTGTCTTGTCTTGTCTTGTCTTGTGTTGCTTTGTCTTGTCTTGTCATGTCGTGTGTTGTGTTGTTTTGTCTTGTCTTGTTGTGTATTGTCATGTCTTTTATTGTCTTGTCTTGTCTTGTCATGTCATGTAATGTCATGTCGTGTGTTATGTTGTTTTGTCTTGTCTTGTCTAGTCTTGTCTTGTCTTGTCTTGTCTTGTCTTGTCTTGTCATGTCGTGTGTTGTGATGTTTTGTCTTGTCTTGTTGTGTATTGTCATGTCTTATATTGTCTTGTCTTGTCTTGTCTTGTCTTGCGATGTCATGTCGTGTGTTGTGTTGTTTTGTCTTGTCTTGTTTTGTCTTGTCTTGTCTTGTCATGTCTTATATTGTCTTGTCTTGTCTTGTCATGTCGTGTGTTGTGATGTTTTGTCTTGTCTTGTTGTGTATTGTCATGTCTTATATTGTCTTGTCTTGTCTTGTCTTGTCTTGCGATGTCATGTCGTGTGTTGTGTTGTTTTGTCTTGTCTTGTTTTGTCTTGTCCTGTCTTGTCTTGTCATGTCATGTCATGTGTTGTGTTGTGTTGTTTTGTCTTGTCTTGTCTTGTCTTGTCTTGTCTTGTCTTGTCATGTCGTGTGTTGTGTTGTTTTGTCTTGTCTTGTTGTGTATTGTCATGTCTTATATTGTCTTGTCTTGTCTTGTCATGTCATGTCATGTCGTGTGTTGTGTTGTGTTGTCTTGTTTTGTCTTGTCATGTCATGTCATGTCTTGTCTTGTCTTGTCTTGTCTTGTCTTGTTTTGTCTTGTCATGTCTTGTCTTGACTTGTCTTGTCTTGTCTTGTCTTGTCTTGTCTTGTCATGTAATGTCATGTCGTGTGTTGTGTTGTTTTGTCTTGTCTTGTCTTCTCCTTGTCTTGTCTTGTCTTATATTGTCTTGTCTTGTCTTGTGATGTCATGTCGTGTGTTGTGTTGTTTTGTCTTGTCTTGTCTTCTCCTTGTCTTGTCTTGTCATGTCGTGTGTTGTGTTGTTTTGTCTTGTCTTGTCTTATATTGTCTTGTCTTGTCTTGTGATGTCATGTCGTGTGTTGTGTTGTTTTGTCTTGTCTTGTTTTGTCTTGTCCTGTCTTGTCTTGTCATGTCATGTCATGTGTTGTGTTGTGTTGTGTTGTTTTGTCTTGTCTTGTCTTGTCTTGTCTTGTCTTGTCTTGTCTTGTCTTGTCTTGTCTTGTCTTGTCTTGTCATGTCGTGTGTTGTGTTGTCTTGTCTTGTCTTGTCTTGTCATGTCTTGTCTTGTCTTGTATTGTCTTGTCTTGTCTTGTCTTGTTTTGTCTTGTCGTGTCTTGTCTTGTCATGTCATGCCATGTCATACGTGTGTTGTGTTGTTTTGTCTTGTCTTGTCTTGTCTTGTCCTGTCCTGTCGTGTGTTGTGTTGTTTTGTCTTGTCTTGTGTTGTTTTGTCGTGTCATGTCTTGTCTTGTCTTGTCCTGTCCTGTCGTGTGTTGTGTTGTTTTGTCTTGTCTTGTCTTGTCATGTCATGTCATGTCGTGTCTTGTGTTGCTTTGTCTTGTCTTGTCTTGTCTTGTCTTGTCTTGTCATGTCTTGTCTTGTCTTGTATTGTCTTGTCTTGTCTTGTCTTGTTTTGTCTTGTCTTGTCTTGTCTTGTCTTGTCTTGTCATGTCTTGTCTTGTCTTGTATTGTCTTGTCTTGTCTTGTCTTGTCTTGTCTTGTCTTGTCTTGTCATGTCTTGTCTTGTCTTGTATTGTCTTGTCTTGTCTTGTCTTCTCCTTGTCTTGTCTAGTCTTGTCTTGTCTTGTCTTGTCTTTTCTTGTCTTGTCATGTCGTGTGTTGTGTTGTTTTGTCTTGTCTTGTTGTGTATTGTCATGTCTTTTATTGTCTTGTCTTGTCTTGTTTTGTCATGTAATGTCATGTCGTGTGTTGTGTTGTTTTGTCTTGTCTTGTCTTCTCCTTGTCTTGTCTAGTCTTGTCTTGTCTTGTCTTGTCTTGTCTTGTGTTGCTTTGTCTTGTCTTGTCATGTCGTGTGTTGTGTTGTTTTGTCTTGTCTTGTTGTGTATTGTCATGTCTTTTATTGTCTTGTCTTGTCTTGTCATGTCATGTAATGTCATGTCGTGTGTTATGTTGTTTTGTCTTGTCTTGTCTAGTCTTGTCTTGTCTTGTCTTGTCTTGTCTTGTCTTGTCATGTCGTGTGTTGTGATGTTTTGTCTTGTCTTGTTGTGTATTGTCATGTCTTATATTGTCTTGTCTTGTCTTGTCTTGTCTTGCGATGTCATGTCGTGTGTTGTGTTGTTTTGTCTTGTCTTGTTTTGTCTTGTCTTGTCTTGTCATGTCTTATATTGTCTTGTCTTGTCTTGTCATGTCGTGTGTTGTGATGTTTTGTCTTGTCTTGTTGTGTATTGTCATGTCTTATATTGTCTTGTCTTGTCTTGTCTTGTCTTGCGATGTCATGTCGTGTGTTGTGTTGTTTTGTCTTGTCTTGTTTTGTCTTGTCCTGTCTTGTCTTGTCATGTCATGTCATGTGTTGTGTTGTGTTGTTTTGTCTTGTCTTGTCTTGTCTTGTCTTGTCTTGTCTTGTCATGTCGTGTGTTGTGTTGTTTTGTCTTGTCTTGTTGTGTATTGTCATGTCTTATATTGTCTTGTCTTGTCTTGTCATGTCATGTCATGTCGTGTGTTGTGTTGTGTTGTCTTGTTTTGTCTTGTCATGTCATGTCATGTCTTGTCTTGTCTTGTCTTGTCTTGTTTTGTCTTGTCATGTCTTGTCTTGACTTGTCTTGTCTTGTCTTGTCTTGTCTTGTCTTGTCATGTAATGTCATGTCGTGTGTTGTGTTGTTTTGTCTTGTCTTGTCTTCTCCTTGTCTTGTCTTGTCTTATATTGTCTTGTCTTGTCTTGTGATGTCATGTCGTGTGTTGTGTTGTTTTGTCTTGTCTTGTCTTCTCCTTGTCTTGTCTTGTCATGTCGTGTGTTGTGTTGTTTTGTCTTGTCTTGTCTTATATTGTCTTGTCTTGTCTTGTGATGTCATGTCGTGTGTTGTGTTGTTTTGTCTTGTCTTGTTTTGTCTTGTCCTGTCTTGTCTTGTCATGTCATGTCATGTGTTGTGTTGTGTTGTGTTGTTTTGTCTTGTCTTGTCTTGTCTTGTCTTGTCTTGTCTTGTCTTGTCTTGTCTTGTCTTGCCTTATCTTGCCTTGTCTTGTCTTGTCTGGTCTTGTCTTGTCTTGTCATGTCTTGTCTTGTCTTGTTTTGTCTTGTCTTGTATTGTCTTGTTTTCTCATGTAATGTCATGTCGTGTGTTGTGTTGTTTTGTCTTGTCTTGTGTTGTTTTGTCGTGTCATGTCTTGTCTTGTCTTGTCCTGTCCTGTCGTGTGTTGTGTTGTTTTGTCTTGTCTTGTCATGTCATGTCATGTCGTGTCTTGTGTTGCTTTGTCTTGTCTTGTCTTGTCTTGTCATGTCGTGTGTTGTGTTGTTTTGTATTGTCTTGTTGTGTATTGTCATGTCTTATATTGTCTTGTCTTGTCTTGTCTTGTCATGTCATGTCATGTCGTGTGTTGTGTTGTTTTGTCTTGTCTTGTTTTGTCTTGTCATGTCTTGTCTTGTCTTGTCTTGTTTTGTCTTGTCATGTCTTGTCATGTCTTGTCTTGTCTTGTCTTGTCTTGTCTTGTCTTGTCTTGTCTTGTCTTGTCTTGTCTTGTCTTGTCTAGTCTTGTCTTGTCTTGTCTTGTCTTGTCTTGTCTTGTCTTGTCTTGTCTTGTCTTGTGTTGCTTTGTCTTGTCTTGTCATGTCGTGTGTTGTGTTGTTTCGTCTTGTCTTGTTGTGTATTGTCATGTCTTTTATTGTCTTGTCTTGTCTTGTCTTGTCATGTCATGTAATGTCATGTCGTGTGTTGTGTTGTTTTGTCTTGTCTTGTCTTCTACTTGTCTTGTCTAGTCTTGTCTTGTCTTGTCTTGTCTCGTCTTGTCTTGTCTTGTCTTGTCTTGTCATGTCGTGTGTTGTGTTGTTTTGTCTTGTCTTGTTGTGTATTGTCATGTCTTTTATTGTCTTGTCTTGTCTTGTTTTGTCATGTAATGTCATGTCGTGTGTTGTGTTGTTTTGTCTTGTCTTGTCTTCTCCTTGTCTTGTCTAGTCTTGTCTTGTCTTGTCTTGTCTTGTCTTGTGTTGCTTTGTCTTGTCTTGTCATGTCGTGTGTTGTGTTGTTTTGTCTTGTCTTGTTGTGTATTGTCATGTCTTTTATTGTCTTGTCTTGTCTTGTCATGTCATGTAATGTCATGTCGAGTGTTATGTTGTTTTGTCTTGTCTTGTCTTCTCCTTGTCTTGTCTAGTCTTGTCTTCTCTTGTCTTGTCTTGTCTTGTCTTGTCATGTCTTATATTGTCTTGTCTTGTCTTGTCATGTCGTGTGTTGTGTTGTTTTGTCTTGTCTTGTTGTGTATTGTCATGTCTTATATTGTCTTGTCTTGTCTTGTCATGTCATGTCATGTCATGTCGTGTGTTGTGTTGTTTTGTCTTGTCTTGTCTTCTCCTTGTCTTGTCTAGTCTTGTCTTGTCTTGTCTTGTCTTGTCTTGTGTTGCTTTGTCTTGTCTTGTCATGTCATGTGTTGCGTTGTGTTGTTTTGTATTGTCTTGTCTTGTCTTGTCTTGTCTTGTCTTGTCTTGTCTTGTCCTGTCCTGTCCTGTCCTGTCCTGTCTTGTCTTGTCTTAGCATGTCATGTCATGTCATGTCATGTCGTGTGTTGTGTTGTCTTGTCTTGTTTTGTCATGTCTTATCTTATCTTGTCATGGCATGTCTTGTCTTGTCTTGTCTTGTCTTGTCTTGTCTTGTCTTGTCTTATCTTGTCATGTCTTGTCTTGCCTTGTCATGTCTTGTCTTGTCTTGTCATGTCTTATATTGTCTTGTCTTGTTTTGTTTTGTCTTGTCTTGTCTTGTTTTGTCTTGTGTTGCTTTGTCTTGTTTTGTCATGTCGAGTGTTGTGTTGTTTTGTCTTGTCTTGTCTTGTCTTGTCTTGTCTTATCTTGTCATGTCTTGTCTTGTCTTGTCATGTCTTGTCTTGTCTTGTCTTGTCATGTCTTATATTGTCTTGTCTTGTCTTGTCATGTCATGTAATGTCATGTCGTGTGTTATGTTGTTTTGTCTTGTCTTGTCTTCTCCTTGTCTTGTCTAGTCTTGTCTTGTCTTGTCTTGTCTTGTCTTGTCTTGTCTTGTCTTGTCTTGTCTTGTCATGTCTTATATTGTCTTGTCTTGTCATGTCTTATATTGTCTTCTCCTTGTCTTGTCTAGTCTTGTCTTATCTTGTCTTGTCTTGTCTTGTCTTGTCTTGTCTTGTCTTGTGTTGCTTTGTCTTGTCTTGTCATGTCATGTGTTGCGTTGTGTTGTTTTGTCTTGTCTTGTCATGTCATGTCATGTCGTGTCTTGTGTTGCTTTGTCTTGTCTTGTCATGTCGTGTGTTGTGTTGTTTTGTCTTGTCATGTCTTATATTGTCTTGTCTTGTCTTGTCTTGTGATGTCATGTCGTGTGTTGTGTTGTTTTGTCTTGTATTGTCTTGTCTTGTCTTGTCTTGTCTTGTTTTGTCTTGTCTTGTCTTGTCTTGTCTTGTCTTGTCATGTCATGTCATGTCATGTCAAGCGTGTGTTGTGTTGTTTTGTCTTGTCTTATTTTGTCTTGTCATGCCTTATCTTGTCTTGCCCTGTCATGTCGTGTGTTGTGTTGTTTTGTCTTGTCTTGTCTTCTCCTTGTCTTGTCTAGTCTTGTCTTGTCGTGTCTTGTCTTGTTTTGTCTTGTCTTGTCTTGTCTTGTCTTGTCTTGTCTTGTCTTGTCTTGTCTTGTCTTGTCTTGTCTTGTCTTGTCTTGTCTTGTCTTGTTTTGTCTTGTCTTGTCTTGTCTTGTCTTGTCTTGTCTTGTCTTGTCTTGTCTTGTCTTGTGTTGCTTTGTCTTGTCTTGTCATGTCATGTGTTGCGTTGTGTTGTTTTGTCTTGCCTAGTCATGTCATGTCATGTCGTGTCTTGTGTTGCTTTGTCTTGTCTTGTCATGTCGTGTGTTGTGTTGTTTTGTCTTGTCTTGTTGTGTATTGTCATGTCTTACATTGTCTTGTCTTGTCTTGTCATGTCATGTCATGTCATGTCGTGTGTTGTGTTGTTTTTTCTTGTCATGTCTTGTCTTGTCTTGTCTTGTCATGTCTTGTCTTGTCTAGTCTTGTCTTTTCTTGTCTTGTCTTGTCTTGTCTTGGCTTGTCTTGTCTTTTCTTGTCTTGTCTTGTCTTGTCTTGTCTTGTCTTGTCTTCTCTTGTCTTGTCTTGTCTTATCTTGTCTTGTCTTGTCTTGTCTTGTCTTGTCTTGTCTTGTCTTGTCTTGTCTTGTCTTGTCTTGTCTTGTCCTGTCCTGTCGTGTGTTGTGTTGTTTTGTTTTGTCGTGTCATGTCTTGTCTTGTCTTGTCCTGTCCTGTCCTGTCGTGTGTTGTGTTTTTTTTTGTCTTGTCTTGTCTTGTCTTGTCATGTCATGTCATGTCGTGTCTTGTGTTGCTTTGTCTTGTCTTGTCTTGTCTTGTCTTGTCTTTTCATGTCGTGTGTTGTGTTGTTTTGTCTTGTCTTGTCTTGTGTTGCTTTGTCTTGTCTTGTCATGTCATGTGTTGCGTTGTGTTGTTTTGTCTTGTCTTGTCATGTCATGTCATGTCGTGTCTTGTGTTGCTTTGTCTTGTCTTGTCATGTCGTGTGTTGTGTTGTTTTGTCTTGTCATGTCTTATATTGTCTTGTCTTGTCTTGTCTTGTCTTGTCTTGTCTTGTCTTGTCATGTCATGTCATGTCACACGTGTGTTGTGTTTTTTTTTGTCTTGTCTTGTCTTGTCTTGTCATGTCATGTCATGTCGTGTCTTGTGTTGCTTTGTCTTGTCTTGTCATGTCGTGTGTTGTGTTGTTTTGTCTTGTCATGTCTTATATTGTCTTGTCTTGTCTTGTCTTGTCTTGTCTTGTCTTGTCTTGTCTTGTCTTGTCTTGTCTTGTCTTGTCTTGTCTTGTCTTGTCTTGTCTTGTCTTGTCTTGTCATGTCATGTCATGTCACACGTGTGTTGTGTTGTTTTGTCTTGTCTTATTTTGTCTTGTCATGTCTTATATTGTCTTGTCCTGTCCTGTCCTGTCTTGTCTTGTCATGTCATGTCATGTCATGTCATGTGTTGTGTTGTGTTGTTTTGTCTTGTCTTGTCTTGTCATGTCTTGTCTTGTCTTGTCTTGTCATGTCTTATATTGTCTTGTCTTGTCTTGTGTTGTGATGTCATGTCGTGTGTTGTGTTGTTTTGTCTTGTCTTGTCTTGTCTTGTCCTGTCCTGTCCTGTCCTGTCTTGTCTTGTCTTGTGTTGTGATGTCATGTCGTGTGTTGTGTTGTTTTGTCTTGTCTTGTCTTGTCTTGTTTTGTCTTGTCTTGTCTTGTCTTGTCTTGTCTTGCCATGTCATGTCATGTCACACGTGTGTTGTGTTGTTTTGTCTTGTCTTATTTTGTCTTGTCATGTCTTATCTTGTCTTGTCCTGTCCTGTCTTGTCTTGTCTTGTCATGTCATGTCATGTCATGTCATGTCTTGTCTTGTCTTGTCTTGTCTTGTCTTGTCTTGTCTTGTCCTGTCCTGTCGTGTGTTGTGTTGTTTTGTTTTGTCGTGTCATGTCTTGTCTTGTCTTGTCCTGTCCTGTCGTGTGTTGTGTTTTTTTTTGTCTTGTCTTGTCTTGTCATGTCATGTCATGTCGTGTCTTGTGTTGCTTTGTCTTGTCTTGTCTTGTCTTGTCTTCTCCTGTCCTGACGTGTGTTGTGTTGTTTTGTCTTGTCTTGTTTTGTCTTGTCTTGCTTTGTCTTGTCATGTCTTATCTTGTCTTGTCTTGTCCTGTCCTGTCGTGTGTTGTGTTGTTTTGTTTTGTCGTGTCATGTCTTGTATTGTCTTGTCCTGTCCTGTCGTGTGTTGTGTTTTTTTTTGTCTTGTCTTGTCTTGTCTTGTCTTGTCATGTCGTGTGTTGTGTTGTTTTGTCTTGTCTTGTATTGTCTTGTCTTGTCTTGTTTTGTCTTGTCTTGTCGTGTCATGCCATGTCATACGTGTGTTGTGTTGTTTTGTCTTGTCTTATTTTGTCTTGTCATGTCTTATCTTGTCTTGTCATGTCATGTCGTGTGTTGTGTTGTTTTGTCTTGTCTTGTCTTCTCCTTGTCTTGTCTTGTCTTGTCTTGTCTTGTCTTGTCTTGTCTTGTCTTGTCTTGTCTTGTCTTGTCTTGTCTTGTCTTGTCTTGTGTTGCTTTGTCTTGTCTTGTCATGCCATGTGTTGCGTTGTGTTGTTTTGTCTTGTCTTGTCATGTCATGTCATGTCGTGTCTTGTGTTGCTTTGTCTTGTCTTGTCATGTCGTGTGTTGTGTTGTTTTGTCTTGTCTTGTTGTGTCATTGTCATGTCTTATTGTCTTGTCTTGTCTTGTCATGTCATGTCATGTCAGTGTAGTGTGTTGTGTTGTTTTTCTTGTCATGTCTTGTCTTGTCTTGTCTTGTCTTGTCTTGTCTTGTCTTGTCTTGTCTTGTCTTGTCTTGTCTTGTCTTGTCTTGTCTTGTCTTGTCTTGTCTTGTCTTGTCTTGTCTTGTCTTGTCTTGTCTTGTCTTGTCTTGTCTTGTCTTGTCTTGTCTTGTCTTGTCTTGTCTTGTCTTGTCTTGTCTTGTCTTGTCTTGTCTTGTCTTGTCTTGTCTTGTCTTGTCTTGTCTTGTCTTGTCTTGTCTTGTCTTGTCTTGTCTTGTCTTGTCTTGTCTTGTCTTGTCTTGTCTTGTCTTGTCTTGTCTTGTCTTGTCTTGTCTTGTCTTGTCTTGTCTTGTCTTGTCTTGTCTTGTCTTGTCTTGTCTTGTCTTGTCTTGTCTTGTCTTGTCTTGTCTTGTCTTGTCTTGTCTTGTCTTGTCTTTTGTCTTGTCTTGTCTTGTTTTGTCATGGCATGTCATGTCGTGTGTTGTGTTTTGTTGTCTTGTTTTGTCTTGTCATGTCATGTCATGTCTTGTCTTGTCTTGTCTTGTCTTGTCATGTCTTGTCTTGTCTTGTCTTGTCTTGTCTTGTCTTGTCTTGTTTTGTCTTGTCATGTCTTGTCTTGACTTGTCTTGTCTTGTCTTGTCTTGTCTTGTCTTGTCTTGTTTTGTCTTGTCTTGTCTTGTCTTGTCTTGTTTTATGTTGTCTTGTCTTGTCTTGTCATGTAATGTCATGTCGTGTGTTGTGTTGTTTTGTCTTGTCTTCTCTTCTCCTTGTCTTGTCTTGTCATGTCGTGTGTTGTGTTGTTTTGTCTTGTCTTGTCTTATATTGTCTTGTCTTGTCTTGTGATGTCATGTCGTGTGTTGTGTTGTTTTGTCTTGTCTTGTTTTGTCTTGTCCTGTCTTGGCTTGTCATGTCATGTCATGTGTTGTGTTGTGTTGTTTTGTCTTGTCTTGTCTTGTCTTGTCTTGTCTTGTCTTGTCTTGTCTTGCCTTATCTTGCCTTGTCTTGTCTTGTCTGGTCTGGTCTTGTCTTGTCTTCTCCTTGTCTTGTCTAGTCTTGTCTTGTCTTGTCTTGTCTTGTCTTGTCTTGTCTTGTCTTGTCTTGTCTTGTCTTGTCTTGTCTTGTCTTGTCTTGTCTTGTCTTGTCTTGTCTTGTCATGTCGTGTGTTGTGTTGTTTTGTCTTGTCTTGTTTTGTCATGTCATGTCATGTCGTGTGTTGTGTTGTTTTGTCTTGTCTTGTCTTCTCCTTGTCTTGTCTAGTCTTGTCTTGTCTTGTCTTGTCTTGTCTTGTTTTGTCTTGTGTTGCTTTGTCTTGTTTTGTCATGTCGAGTGTTGTGTTGTTTTGTCTTGTCTTGTTGTGTATTGTCATGTCTTTTATTGTATTGTCTTGTCTTGTCTTGTCATGTCATGTAATGTCATGTCGTGTGTTATGTTGTTTTGTCTTGTCTTGTCTTCTCCTTGTCTTGTCTAGTCTTGTCTTGTCTTGTCTTGTCTTGTCTTGTCTTGTCTTGTCTTGTCTTGTCTTGTCTTGTCTTGTCTTGTCTTGTCTTGTCTTGTCTTGTCTTGTCTTGTCTTGTCTTGTCTTGTCTTGTCTTGTCATGTCTTATATTGTCTTGTCATGTCTTATATTGTCTTGTCTTGTCTTGTCATGTCATGTCATGTCATGTGGTGTGTTGTGTTGTTTTGTCTTGTCTTGTCTTCTCCTTGTCTTGTCTAGTCTTGTCTTGTCTTGTCTTGTCTTGTCTTGTCTTGTCTTGTCTTGTCTTGTGTTGCTTTGTCTTGTCTTGTCATGTCATGTGTTGCGTTGTGTTGTTTTGTCTTGTCTTGTCATGTCATGTCATGTCGTGTCTTGTGTTGCTTTGTCTTGTCTTGTCATGTCGTGTGTTGTGTTGTTTTGTCTTGTCATGTCTTATATTGTCTTGTCTTGTCTTGTCTTGTGATGTCATGTCGTGTGTTGTGTTGTTTTGTCTTGTATTGTCTTGTCTTGTCTTGTCTTGTCTTGTTTTGTCTTGTCTTGTCTTGTCTTGTCTTGTCTTGTCTTGTCATGTCATGTCATGTCATGTCACACGTGTGTTGTGTTGTTTTGTCTTGTCTTATTTTGTCTTGTCATGCCTTATCTTGTCTTGCCCTGTCATGTCGTGTGTTGTGTTGTTTTGTCATGTCTTGTCTTCTCCTTGTCTTGTCTAGTCTTGTCTTGTCTTGTCTTGTCTTGTCTTGTTTTGTCTTGTCTTGTCTTGTCTTGTCTTATCTTGTCTTGTCTTGTCTTGTCTTGTTTTTCTTGTCTTGTCTTGTCTTGTCTTGTCTTGTGTTGCTTTGTCTTGTCTTGTCATGTCATGTGTTGCGTTGTGTTGTGTTGTTTTGTCTTGTCTTGTCATGTCATGTCATGTCGTGTCTTGTGTTGCTTTGTCTTGTCTTGTCATGTCGTGTGTTGTGTTGTTTTGTCTTGTCTTGTTGTGTATTGTCATGTCTTATATTGTCTTGTCTTGTCTTGTCATGTCATGTCATGTCATGTCGTGTGTTGTGTTGTTTTTTCTTGTCATGTCTTGTCTTGTCTTGTCTTGTCTTGTCTTGTCATGTCTTGTCTTGTCTAGTCTTGTCTTTTCTTGTCTTGTCTTGTCTTGTCTTGGCTTGTCTTGTCTTTTCTTGTCTTGTCTTGTCTTGTCTTGTCTTGTCGTGTGTTGTGTTTTTTTTTGTCTTGTCTTGTCTTGTCATGTCATGTCATGTCGTGTTTTGTCTTGTCTTGTCTTGTCTTGTGTTGCTTTGTCTTGTCTTGTCATGTCATGTGTTGCGTTGTGTTGTTTTGTTTTGTCGTGTCATGTCTTGTCTTGTCTTGTCCTGTCCTGTCGTGTGTTGTGTTTTTTTTTGTCTTGTCTTGTCTTGTCATGTCATGTCATGTCGTGTTTTGTCTTGTCTTGTCTTGTCTTGTGTTGCTTTGTCTTGTCTTGTCATGTCATGTGTTGCGTTGTGTTGTTTTGTCTTGTCTTGTCATGTCATGTCATGTCGTGTCTTGTGTTGCTTTGTCTTGTCTTGTCATGTCGTGTGTTGTGTTGTTTTGTCTTGTCATGTCCTATATTGTCTTGTCTTGTCTTGTCTTGTGATGTCATGTCGTGTGTTGTGTTGTTTTGTCTTGTATTGTCTTGTCTTGTCTTGTCTTGTCTTGTCTTGTCTTGTTTTGTCTTGTCTTGTCTTGTCTTGTCATGTCATGTCATGTCACACGTGTGTTGTGTTGTTTTGTCTTGTCTTATTTTGTCTTGTCATGTCTTATCTTGTCTTGTCCTGTCCTGTCCTGTCTTGTCTTGTCATGTCATGTCATGTCATGTCATGTGTTGTGTTGTGTTGTTTTGTCTTGTCTTGTCTTGTCATGTCTTGTCTTGTCTTGTCTTGTCATGTCTTATATTGTCTTGTCTTGTCTTGTGTTGTGATGTCATGTCGTGTGTTGTGTTGTTTTGTCTTGTCTTGTCTTGTCTTGTCCTGTCCTGTCCTGTCCTGTCTTGTCTTGTCTTGTGTTGTGATGTCATGTCGTGTGTTGTGTTGTTTTGTCTTGTCTTGTCTTGTCTTGTTTTGTCTTGTCTTGTCTTGTCTTGTCTTGTCTTGTCTTGTCATGTCATGTCATGTCACACGTGTGTTGTGTTGTTTTGTCTTGTCTTATTTTGTCTTGTCATGTCTTATCTTGTCTTGTCCTGTCCTGTCCTGTCTTGTCTTGTCATGTCATGTCATGTCATGTCATGTCTTGTCTTGTCTTGTCTTGTCTTGTCTTGTCTTGTCCTGTCCTGTCGTGTGTTGTGTTGTTTTGTTTTGTCGTGTCATGTCTTGTCTTGTCTTGTCCTGTCCTGTCGTGTGTTGTATTTTTTTTTGTCTTGTCTTGTCTTGTCATGTCATGTCATGTCGTGTCTTGTGTTGCTTTGTCTTGTCTTGTCTTGTCTTGTCTTCTCCTGTCCTGACGTGTGTTGTGTTGTTTTGTCTTGTCTTGTTTTGTCTTGTCTTGCTTTGTCTTGTCATGTCTTATCTTGTCTTGTCTTGTCCTGTCCTGTCGTGTGTTGTGTTGTTTTGTTTTGTCGTGTCATGTCTTGTATTGTCTTGTCCTGTCCTGTCGTGTGTTGTGTTTTTTTTTGTCTTGTCTTGTCTTGTCTTGTCATGTCGTGTGTTGTGTTGTTTTGTCTTGTCTTGTATTGTCTTGTCTTGTCTTGTTTTGTCTTGTCTTGTCGTGTCATGCCATGTCATACGTGTGTTGTGTTGTTTTGTCTTGTCTTATTTTGTCTTGTCATGTCTTATCTTGTCTTGTCATGTCATGTCGTGTGTTGTGTTGTTTTGTCTTGTCTTGTCTTGTCTTGTCTTGTCTTGTCTTGTCTTGTCTTGTCTTGTCTTGTCTTGTCTTGTCTTGTCTTGTCTTGTCTTGTCTTGTCTTGTCTTGTCTTGTGTTGCTTTGTCTTGTCTTGTCATGTCATGTGTTGCGTTGTGTTGTTTTGTCTTGTCTTGTCATGTCATGTCATGTCGTGTCTTGTGTTGCTTTGTCTTGTCTTGTCATGTCGTGTGTTGTGTTGTTTTGTCTTGTCTTGTTGTGTATTGTCATGTCTTATATTGTCTTGTCTTGTCTTGTCATGTCATGTCGTGTGTTGTGTTGTTTTTTCTTGTCATGTCTTGTCTTGTCTTGTCTTGTCATGTCTTGTCTTGTCTAGTCTTGTCTTGTCTTGTCTTGTCTTGTCTTGTCATGTCTTGTCTTGTCTAGTCTTGTCTTGTCTTGTCTTGTCTTGTCTTGTCTTGTCTTGCCTTGTCTTGTCTTGTCTTGTCTTGTCTTGTCTTGTCTTGTCTTGTCTTGTCTTGTCTTGTCTTGTCTTGTCTTGTCTTGTTTTGTCTTGTCTTGTCTTGTCTTGTCATGTCATGTCATGTCGTGTCTTGTGTTGCTTTGTCTTGTCTTGTCTTGTTTTGTCCTGTCGTGTGTTGTTTTGTATTGTCTTGTCTTGTGTTGTTTTGTCGTGTCATGTCTTGTCTTGTCTTGTCTTGTCCTGTCCTGTCGTGTGTTGTGTTGTTTTGTCTTATCTTGTCTTGTCTTGTCTTGCCCTGTCCTGTCGTGTGTTGTTTTGTATCGTCTTGTCTTGTGTTGTTTTGTCGTGTCATGTCTTGTCTTGTCTTGTCTTGTCCTGTCCTGTCGTGTGTTGTGTTGTTTTGTCTTGTCTTGTCTTGTCTTGTCATGTCATGTCATGTCGTGTCTTGTGTTGCTTTGTCTTGTCTTGTCTTGTCTTGTCCCGTCCTGACGTGTGTTGTGTTGTTTTGTCTTGTCTTGTCTTGTCTTGTCATGTCGTGTGTTGTGTTGTTTTGTCTTGTCTTGTCTTGTCTTGTCTTGTCATGTCGTGTGTTGTGTTGTTTTGTCTTGTCTTGTGTTGTTTTGTCGTGTCATGTCTTGTCTTGTCTTTTCCTGTCCTGTCGTGTGTTGTGTTGTTTTGTCTTGTCTTGTCATGTCATGTCATGTCGTGACTTGTGTTGCTTTGTCTTGTCTTATCTTGTCTTGTCATGTCTTGTCTTGTCTTGTCTTGTCTTGTCTTGTCTTGTCTTGTCTTGTCTTGTCTTGTCTTGTCTTGTCTTGTCTTGTCTTGTCTTGTCTTGTCTTGTCTTGTCTTGTCTTGTCTTGTCTTATATTGTCTTGTCTTGTCTTGTCTTGTCATGTCATGTCATGTCGTGTGTTGTGTTGTTTTGTCTTGTCTTGTTTTGTCTTGTCATGTCTTGTCTTGTCTTCTCTTGTCTTGTTTTGTCTTGTCATGTCTTGTCTTGTCTTGTCTTGTCTTGCCTTGTCTTGTCTTGTCTTGTCTTGTCTTGTCTTGTCTTGTCTTGTCTTGTCTTGTCCTGTCCTGTCATGTCTTATATTGTCTTGTCTTGTCTTGTCTTGTCATGTCATGTCATGTCGTGTGTTGTGTTGTTTTGTCTTGTCTTGTTTTGTCTTGTCATGTCTTGTCTTGTCTTCTCTTGTCTTGTTTTGTCTTGTCATGTCTTGTCTTGTCTTGTCTTGTCTTGTCTTGTCTTGTCTTGTCTTGTCTTGTCTTGTCTTGTCTTGTCTTGTCTTGTCTTGTCTTGTCTTGTCCTGTCCTGTCTTGTCTTGTCTTGTCTTGTCTTGTCTTGTCTTGTCATGTCATATCGTGTGTTGTGTTGTTTTGTCTTGTCTTGTCTTGTCTTGTCTTGTCTTGTCATGTCTTGTCATGTCTTGTCTTGTTTTGTCTTGTCTTGCATTGTCTTGTTTTCTCATGTAATGTCATATCGTGTGTTGTGTTGTTTTGTCTTGTCTTGTGTTGTTTTGTCGTGTCATGTCTTGTCTTGTCTTGTCTTGTCTTGTCTTGTCTTGTCTTGTCCTGTCCTGTCTTGTCTTGTCTTGTCTTGTCTTGTCTTGTCTTGTCTTGTCTTGTCTTGTCTTGTCTTGTCTTGTCTTGTCTTGTCTTGTCTTGTCTTGTCTTGTCTTGTCTTGTCTTGTCTTGTCTTGTCTTGTCTTGTCTTGTCTTGTCTTGTCTTGTCTTGTCTTGTCTTGTCTTGTCTTGTCTTGTCTTGTCTTGTCTTGTCTTGTCTTGTCTTGTCTTGTCTTGTCTTGTCTTGTCTTGTCTTGTCTTGTCTTGTCTTGTCTTGTCTTGTCTTGTCTTGTCTTGTCTTGTCCTGTCATGTCTTGTCTTGTCTTGTCTTGTCTTGTCTTGTCATGTCGTGTCTTGTGTTGTTTTGTCGTGTCATGTCTTGTCTTGTCTTGTCTTGTCTTGTCTTGTGTTGTCTTGTCTTGTGTTGTCTTGTCTTGTCATGTCTTGTCTTGTCTTGTCTTGTCTTGTCTTGTCTTGTCCTGTCTTGTCATGTCTTGTCTTGTCTTGTCTTGTCTTGTCTTGTCTTGTCATGTCGTGTCTTGTGTTGTTTTGTCGTGTCATGTCTTGTCTTGTCTTGTCTTGTCTTGTCTTGTCTTGTCTTGACTGGTCTTGTCTTGTCTTGTCTTGTCTTGTCTTGTCTTGTCTTGTCATGTCATGTCATGTCATATCGTGTGTTGTGTTGTTTTGTCTTGTCATGTCTTATCTTGTCTTGTCTTGTCTTGCCTTGTCTTGTCTTGTCTTGTCTTGTCTTGCTTTGTCTTGTCATGTCTTATCTTGTCTTGTCTTGTCTTGTCTTGTCCTGTCTTGTCTTGTCTTGTCTTGTCTTGTCTTGTCTTGTCATGTCGTGTCTTGTGTTGTTTTGTCGTGTCATGTCTTGTCTTGTCTTGTCTTGTCTTGTCTTGTCTTGTCTTGTGTTGCTTTGTCTTGTCTTGTCTTGTCTTGTCCTGTCGTGTGTTGTTTTGTATTGTCTTGTCTTGTGTTGTTTTGTCGTGTCATGTCTTGTCTTGTCTTGTCTTGTCCTGTCCTGTCGTGTGTTGTGTTGTTTTGTCTTATCTTGTCTTGTCTTGTCTTGTCTTGTCATGTCGTGTGTTGTGTTGTTTTGTCTTGTCTTGTGTTGTTTTGTCGTGTCATGTCTTGTCTTGTCTTTTCCTGTCCTGTCGTGTGTTGTGTTGTTTTGTCTTGTCTTGTCATGTCATGTCATGTCGTGACTTGTGTTGCTTTGTCTTGTCTTATCTTGTCTTGTCATGTCTTGTCTTGTCTTGTCTTGTCTTGTCTTGTCTTGTCTTGTCTTGTCTTGTCTTGTCTTGTCTTGTCTTGTCTTGTCTTGTCTTGTCTTGTCTTGTCTTGTCTTGTCTTGTCTTGTCTTGTCTTGTCTTGTCTTGTCTTGTCTTGTCTTGTCTTGTCTTGTCTTGTCTTGTCATGTCATGTCATGTCGTGTCTTGTGTTGCTTTGTCTTGTCTTGTCTTGTCTTGTCTTGTCTTGTCTTGTCTTGTCTTGTCTTGTCTTGTCTTGTCATGTCATGTCATGTCGTGACTTGTGTTGCTTTGTCTTGTTTTGTCATGTCATGTCATGTCGTGTCTTGTGTTGCTTTGTCTTGTCTTGTCTTGTCTTGTCATGTCATGTCATGTCTTGTCTTGTCTTGTCTTGTCTTGTCTTGTCTTGTCTTGTCTTGTCTTGTCTTGTCTTGTCTTGTCTTGTCTTGTCTTGTCTTGTCTTGTCTTGTCTTGTCTTGTCTTGTCTTGTCTTGTCTTGTCTTGTCTTGTCTTGTCTTGTCATGTCATGTCATGTCGTGTCTTGTGTTGCTTTGTCTTGTCTTGTCTTGTCTTGTCTTGTCTTGTCTTGTCTTGTCTTGTCTTGTCTTGTCTTGTCTTGTCTTGTCTTGTCATGTAATGTCATGTCGCGTGTTGTGTTGTTTTGGCTTGTCTTGTCTTCTCCTTGTCTTGTCTTGTCATGTCGTGTGTTGTGTTGTTTTGTCTTGTCTTGTCTTATATTGTCTTGTCTTGTCTTGTGATGTCATGTCGTGTGTTGTGTTGTTTTGTCTTGTCTTGTTTTGTCTTGTCCTGTCTTGTCTTGCCATGTCATGTCATGTGTTGTGTTGTGTTGTTTTGTCTTGTCTTGTCTTGTCTTGTCTTGTTTTGTCTTGCCTTATCTTGCCTTGTCTTGTCTTGTCTTGTCTGGTCTTGTCTTGTCTTGTCTTGTCATGTCTTGTCTTGTTTTGTCTTGTCTTGTATTGTCTTGTTTTCTCATGTAATGTCATGTCGTGTGTTGTGTTGTTTTGTCTTGTCTTGTGTTGTTTTGTCGTGTCATGTCTTGTCTTGTCTTGTCCTGTCTTGTCGTGTGTTGTGTTGTGTTGTTTTGTCTTGTCTTGTCATGTCATGTCATGTCGTGTCTTGTGTTGCTTTGTCTTGTCTTGTCTTGTCTTGTCATGTCGTGTGTTGTGTTGTTTTGTCTTGTCTTGTTGTGTATTGTCATGTCTTATATTGTCTTGTCTTGTCTTGTCTTGTCATGTCATGTCATGTCGTGTGTTGTGTTGTTTTGTCTTGTCTTGTTTTGTCTTGTCATGTCTTGTCTTGTCTTCTCTTGTCTTGTTTTGTCTTGTCATGTCTTGTCTTGTCTTGTCTTGTCTTGCCTTGTCTTGTCTTGTCTTGTCTTGTCTTGTCTTGTCTTGTCTTGTCTTGTCTTGTCTTGTCTTGTCTTGTCTTGTCTTGTCTTGTCTTGTCTTGTCTTGTCTTGTCTTGTCTTGTCTAGTCTTGTCTTGTCTTGTCTTGTCTTGTCTTGTCTTGCCTTGTCTTGTCTTGTCTTGTCTTGTGTTGCTTTGTCTTGTCTTGTCATGTCGTGTGTTGTGTTGTTTCGTCTTGTCTTGTTGTGTATTGTCATGTCTTTTATTGTCTTGTCTTGTCTTGTCTTGTCATGTCATGTAATGTCATGTCGCGTGTTGTGTTGTTTTGTCTTGTGTTGTCTTCTCCTTGTCTTGTCTAGTCTTGTCTTGTCTTGTCTTGTCTTGTCTTGTCTTGTCTTGTCATGTCGTGTGTTGTGTTGTTTTGTCTTGTCTTGTTGTGTATTGTCATGTCTTTTATTGTCTTGTCTTGTCTTGTTTTGTCATGTAATGTCATGTCGTGTGTTGTGTTGTTTTGTCTTGTCTTGTCTTCTCCTTGTCTTGTCTAGTCTTGTCTTGTCTTGTCTTTTCTTGTCTTGTGTTGCTTTGTCTTGTCTTGTCATGTCGTGTGTTGTGTTGTTTTGTCTTGTCTTGTTGTGTATTGTCATGTCTTTTATTGTCTTGTCTTGTCTTGTCATGTCATGTAATGTCATGTCGTGTGTTATGTTGTTTTGTCTTGTCTTGTCTTCTCCTTGTCTTGTCTAGTCTTGTCTTGTCTTGTCTTGTCTTGTCTTGTCTTGTCTTGTCTTGTCTTGTCATGTCGTGTGTTGTGTTGTTTAGTCTTGTCTTGTTGTGTATTGTCATGTCTTATATTGTCTTGTCTTGTCTTGTCATGTCATGTCATGTCATGTCGTGTGTTGTGTTGTTTTGTCTTGTCTTGTCTTCTCCTTGTCTTGTCTAGTCTTGTCTTGTCTTGTCTTGTCTTGTCTTGTCTTGTCTTGTCTTGTGTTGCTTTGTCTTGTCTTGTCATGTCATGTGTTGCGTTGTGTTGTTTTGTTTTGTCTTGTCTTGTCTTGTCTTGTCTTGTCTTGTCCTGTCCTGTCCTGTCTTGTCTTGTCTTAGCATGTCATGTCATGTCATGTCATGTCGTGTGTTGTGTTGTCTTGTCTTGTTTTGTCATGTCTTATCTTGTCTTGTCATGTCATGTCTTGTCTTGTCTTGTCTTGTCTTGTCATGTCTTGTCTTGTCTTGTCATGTCTTATATTGTCTTGTCTTGTTTTGTCTTGTCTTGTCTTGTTTTGTCTTGTGTTGCTTTGTCTTGTCTTGTCATGTCGTGTGTTGTGTTGTTTTGTCTTGTCTTGTTGTGTATTGTCATGTCTTTTATTTTATTGTCTTGTCTTGTCTTGTCTTGTCATGTCATGTCATGTCGTGTGTTGTGTTGTTTTGTCTTGTCTTGTCTTCTCCTTGTCTTGTCTAGTCTTGTCTTGTCTTGTCTTGTCTTGTCTTGTCTTGTCTTGTCTTGTCTTGTCTTGTCTTGTCTTGTCTTGTCTTGTCTTGTCTTGTGTTGCTTTGTCTTGTCTTGTCATGTCATGTGTTGCGTTGTGTTGTTTTGTCTTGTCTTGTCATGTCATGTCATGTCGTGTCTTGTGTTGCTTTGTCTTGTCTTGTCATGTCGTGTGTTGTGTTGTTTTGTCTTGTCATGTCTTATATTGTCTTGTCTTGTCTTGTCTTGTGATGTCATGACGTGTGTTGTGTTGTTTTGTCTTGTATTGTCTTGTCTTGTCTTGTCTTGTCTTGTCTTGTCTTGTTTTGTCTTGTCTTGTCTTGCCTTGTCTTGTCTTGTCTTGTCTTGTCATGTCATGTCATGTCATACGTGTGTTGTGTTGTTTTGTCTTGTCTTATTTTGTCTTGTCATGTCTTATCTTGTCTTGTCCTGTCTTGTCCTGTCCTGTCCTGTCTTGTCTTGTCTTGTCATGTCATGTCATGTCGTGTGTTGTGTTGTCTTGTCTTGTTTTGTCATGTCTTATCTTGTCTTGTCTTGTCATGTCATGTCATGTGTTGTGTTGTGTTGTTATGTCTTGTCTTGTCTTGTCATGTCTTGTCTTGTCTTGTCTTGTCATGTCTTATATTGTCTTGTCTTGTTTTGTGTTGTGATGTCATGTCGTGTGTTGTGTTGTTTTGTCTTGTCTTGTCTTGTCTTGTCTTGTCCTGTCCTGTCCTGTCCTGTCTTGTCTTGTCTTCTCCTGTCCTGACGTGTGTTGTGTTGTTTTGTCTTGTCTTGTTTTGTCTTGTCTTGCTTTGTCTTGTCATGTCTTATCTTGTCTTGTCTTGTCCTGTCCTGTCGTGTGTTGTGTTGTTTTGTTTTGTCGTGCCATGTCTTGTCTTGTCTTGTCCTGTCCTGTCCTGTGTTGTGTTTTTTTTTGTCTTGTCTTGTCTTGTCATGTCGTGTCTTGTGTTGCTTTGTCTTGTCTTGTCTTGTCTTGTCTTGTCTTGTCTTGTCTTGTCATGTCGTGTGTTGTGTTGTTTTGTCTTGTCTTGTATTGTCTTGTCTTGTCTTGTTTTGTCTTGTCTTGTCGTGTCATGCCATGTCATACGTGTGTTGTGTTGTTTTGTCTTGTCTTATTTTGTCTTGTCATGTCTTATCTTGTCTTGTCATGTCATGTCGTGTGTTGTGTTGTTTTGTCTTGTTTTGTCTTCTCCTTGTCTTGTCTAGTCTTGTCTTGTCTTGTCTTGTCTTGTCTTGTCTTGTCTTGTCTTGTCTTGTCTTGTCTTGTCTTGTCTTGTCTTGTCTTGTCTTGTCTTGTCTTGTCTTGTCTTATCTTGTCTTGTCTTGTCTTGTCTTGTCTTGTCTTGTCTTGTCTTGTCTTGTCTTGTCTTGTCTTGTCTTGTCTTGTCTTGTCTTGTCTTGTCTTGTCTTGTGTTGCTTTGTCTTGTCTTGTCATGTCATGTGTTGCGTTGTGTTGTTTTGTCTTGTCTTGTCATGTCATGTCTTGTCTTGTCTTGTCTTGTCATGTCTTATATTGTCTTGTCTTGTCTTGTGTTGTGATGTCATGTCGTGTGTTGTGTTGTTTTGTCTTGTCTTGTCTTGTCTTGTCTTGTCTTGTCTTGTCTTGTCCTGTCCTGTCCTGTCTTGTCTTGTCTTAGCATGTCATGTCATGTCATGTCATGTCGTGTGTTGTGTTGTCTTGTCTTGTTTTGTCATGTCTTATCTTGTCTTGTCATGTCATGTCTTGTCTTGTCTTGTCTTGTCTTGTCATGTCTTGTCTTGTCTTGTCATGTCTTATATTGTCTTGTCTTGTTTTGTCTTGTCTTGTCTTGTTTTGTCTTGTGTTGCTTTGTCTTGTCTTGTCATGTCGTGTGTTGTGTTGTTTTGTCTTGTCTTGTTGTGTATTGTCATGTCTTTTATTTTATTGTCTTGTCTTGTCTTGTCTTGTCATGTCATGTCATGTCGTGTGTTGTGTTGTTTTGTCTTGTCTTGTCTTCTCCTTGTCTTGTCTAGTCTTGTCTTGTCTTGTCTTGTCTTGTCTTGTCTTGTCTTGTCTTGTCTTGTCTTGTCTTGTCTTGTCTTGTCTTGTGTTGCTTTGTCTTGTCTTGTCATGTCATGTGTTGCGTTGTGTTGTTTTGTCTTGTCTTGTCATGTCATGTCATGTCGTGTCTTGTGTTGCTTTGTCTTGTCTTGTCATGTCGTGTGTTGTGTTGTTTTGTCTTGTCATGTCTTATATTGTCTTGTCTTGTCTTGTCTTGTGATGTCATGACGTGTGTTGTGTTGTTTTGTCTTGTATTGTCTTGTCTTGTCTTGTCTTGTCTTGTCTTGTTTTGTCTTGTCTTGTCTTGCCTTGTCTTGTCTTGTCTTGTCTTGTCATGTCATGTCATGTCATACGTGTGTTGTGTTGTTTTGTCTTGTCTTATTTTGTCTTGTCATGTCTTATCTTGTCTTGTCCTGTCCTGTCCTGTCTTGTCTTGTCTTGTCATGTCATGTCATGTCATGTCATGTCGTGTGTTGTGTTGTCTTGTCTTGTTTTGTCATGTCTTATCTTGTCTTGTCTTGTCATGTCATGTCATGTGTTGTGTTGTGTTGTTATGTCTTGTCTTGTCTTGTCATGTCTTGTCTTGTCTTGTCTTGTCATGTCTTATATTGTCTTGTCTTGTCTTGTGTTGTGATGTCATGTCGTGTGTTGTGTTGTTTTGTCTTGTCTTGTCTTGTCTTGTCTTGTCCTGTCCTGTCCTGTCCTGTCTTGTCTTGTCTTCTCCTGTCCTGACGTGTGTTGTGTTGTTTTGTCTTGTCTTGTTTTGTCTTGTCTTGCTTTGTCTTGTCATGTCTTATCTTGTCTTGTCTTGTCCTGTCCTGTCGTGTGTTGTGTTGTTTTGTTTTGTCGTGCCATGTCTTGTCTTGTCTTGTCCTGTCCTGTCCTGTGTTGTGTTTTTTTTTGTCTTGTCTTGTCTTGTCATGTCGTGTCTTGTGTTGCTTTGTCTTGTCTTGTCTTGTCTTGTCTTGTCTTGTCTTGTCTTGTCATGTCGTGTGTTGTGTTGTTTTGTCTTGTCTTGTATTGTCTTGTCTTGTCTTGTTTTGTCTTGTCTTGTCGTGTCATGCCATGTCATACGTGTGTTGTGTTGTTTTGTCTTGTCTTATTTTGTCTTGTCATGTCTTATCTTGTCTTGTCATGTCATGTCGTGTGTTGTGTTGTTTTGTCTTGTTTTGTCTTCTCCTTGTCTTGTCTAGTCTTGTCTTGTCTTGTCTTGTCTTGTCTTGTCTTGTCTTGTCTTGTCTTGTCTTGTCTTGTCTTGTCTTGTCTTGTCTTGTCTTGTCTTGTCTTGTCTTATCTTGTCTTGTCTTGTCTTGTCTTGTCTTGTCTTGTCTTGTCTTGTCTTGTCTTGTCTTGTCTTGTCTTGTCTTGTCTTGTCTTGTCTTGTCTTGTCTTGTCTTGTCTTGTGTTGCTTTGTCTTGTCTTGTCATGTCATGTGTTGCGTTGTGTTGTTTTGTCTTGTCTTGTCATGTCATGTCATGTCGTGTCTTGTGTTGCTTTGTCTTGTCTTGTCATGTCGTGTGTTGTGTTGTTTTGTCTTGTCTTGTTGTGTATTGTCATGTCTTATATTGTCTTGTCTTGTCTTGTCATGTCATGTCATGTCATGTCGTGTGTTGTGTTGTTTTTTCTTGTCATGTCTTGTCTTGTCTTGTCTTGTCTTGTCTTGTCATGTCTTGTCTTGTCTAGTCTTGTCTTGTCTTGTCTTGTCTTGTCTTGTCTTGGCTTGTCTTGTCTTGTCTTGTCTTGTCTTGTCTTGTCTTGTCTTGTCTTGTCTTGTCTTGTCTTGTCTTGTCTTGTCTTGTCTTGTCTTGTCTTGTCTTGTCTTGTCTTGTCTTGTCTTGTCTTGTCTTGTCTTGTCTTGTCTTGTCTTGTCTTGTCTTGTCTTGTCTTGTCTTGTCTTGTCTTGTCTTGTCTTGTCTTGTCTTGTCTTGTCTTGTCTTGTCTTGTCTTGTCTTGTCTTGTCTTGTCTTGTCTTGTCTTGTCTTGCCTTGTCTTGTCTTGTCTTGTCTTGTCTTGTCTTGTCTTGTCTTGCCTTGTCTTGTCTTGTCTTGTCTTGTCTTGTCTTGTCTTGTCTTGTCTTGTCTTGTCTTGTCTTGTCTTGTCTTGTCTTGTCTTGTCTTGTCTTGTCTTGTCTTGTCTTGTCTTGTCTTGTCTTGTCTTGTCTTGTCTGTCTTGTCTTGTCTTGTCTTGTTTTGTCTTGTCTTGTCTTGTCTTGTCTTGTTTTGTCTTGTCTTGCCTTGTTTTGTCTTGTCATGTCTTGTCTTGTCTTGTCGTGTCTTGTGTTGCTTTGTCTTGTCTTGTCTTGTCTTGTCTTGTCTTGTCTTGTCTTGTCATGTCGTGTGTTGTGTTGTTTTGTCTTGTCTTGTATTGTCTTGTCTTGTTTTGTCTTGTCTTGTCGTGTCATGCCATGTCATACGTGTGTTGTGTTGTTTTGTCTTGTCTTATTTTGTCTTGTCATGTCTTATCTTGTCTTGTCATGTCATGTCGTGTGTTGTGTTGTTTTGTCTTGTTTTGTCTTCTCCTTGTCTTGTCTAGTCTTGTCTTGTCTTGTCTTGTCTTGTCTTGTCTTGTCTTGTCTTGTCTTGTCTTGTCTTGTCTTGTCTTGTCTTGTCTTGTCTTGTCTTGTCTTGTCTTGTCTTGTCTTGTCTTGTCTTGTCTTATCTTGTCTTGTCTTGTCTTGTCTTGTCTTGTCTTGTCTTGTCTTGTCTTGTCTTGTCTTGTCTTGTCTTGTCTTGTCTTGTCTTGTCTTGTCTTGTGTTGCTTTGTCTTGTCTTGTCATGTCATGTGTTGCGTTGTGTTGTTTTGTCTTGTCTTGTCATGTCATGTCATGTCGTGTCTTGTGTTGCTTTGTCTTGTCTTGTCATGTCGTGTGTTGTGTTGTTTTGTCTTGTCTTGTTGTGTATTGTCATGTCTTATATTGTCTTGTCTTGTCTTGTCATGTCATGTCATGTCATGTCGTGTGTTGTGTTGTTTTTTCTTGTCATGTCTTGTCTTGTCTTGTCTTGTCTTGTCATGTCTTGTCTTGTCTAGCCTTGTCTTGTCTTGTCTTGTCTTGTCTTGTCTTGTCTTGGCTTGTCTTGTCTTGTCTTGTCTTGCCTTGTCTTGTCTTGTCTTGTCTTGTCTTGTCTTGTCTTGTCTTGTCTTGTCTTGTCTTGTCTTGTCTTGTCTTGTCTTGTCTTGTCTTGTCTTGTCTTGTCTTGTCTTGTCTTGTCTTGTCTTGTCTTGTCTTGTCTTGTCTTGTCTTGTCTTGTCTTGTCTTGTCTTGTCTTGTCTTGTCTTGTCTTGTCTTGTCTTGTCTTGTCTTGTCTTGTCTTGTCTTGTCTTGTCTTGTCTTGTCTTGTCTTGCCTTGTCTTGTCTTGTCTTGTCTTGTCTTGTCTTGTCTTGTCTTGCCTTGTCTTGTCTTGTCTTGTCTTGTCTTGTCTTGTCTTGTCTTGTCTTGTCTTGTCTTGTCTTGTCTTGTCTTGTCTTGTCTTGTCTTGTCTTGTCTTGTCTTGTCTTGTCTTGTCTTGTCTTGTCTTGTCTTGTCTTGTCTTGTCTTGTCTTGTCTTGTCTTGTCTTGTCTTGTCTTGTTTTGTCTTGTCTTGTCTTGTCTTGTCTTGTTTTGTCTTGTCTTGCCTTGTTTTGTCTTGTCATGTCTTGTCTTGTCTTGTCTTGTCTTGTCTTGTCTTGTCTTGTCTTGTCTTGTCTTGTCTTGTCTTGTCTTGTCTTGTTTTGTCTTGTCTTGTCTTGTCTTGTTTTATGTTGTCTTGTCTTGTCTTGTCATGTCTTGTCTTGTCTTGTCTTGTCTTGTCTTGTCTTGTCTTGTCTTGTCTTGTCTTGTCATGTCTTGTCTTGTCTTGTCTTGTCTTGTCTTGTGATGTCATGTCGTGTGTTGTGTTGTGTTGTTTTGTTTTGTCTTGTCTTGTCTTGTCTTGTCTTGTCTTGTCTTGTCTTGTCTTGTCATGTCGTGTGTTGTGTTGTCTTGTCTTGTCTTGTCTTGTCATGTCTTGTCTTGTCTTGTATTGTCTTGTCTTGTCTTGTCTTGTTTTGTCTTGTCGTGTCTTGTCTTGTCATGTCATGCCATGTCATACGTGTGTTGTGTTGTTTTGTCTTGTCTTGTCTTGTCTTGTCCTGTCCTGTCGTGTGTTGTGTTGTTTTGTCTTGTCTTGTGTTGTTTTGTCGTGTCATGTCTTGTCTTGTCTTGTCCTGTCCTGTCGTGTGTTGTGTTGTTTTGTCTTGTCTTGTCTTGTCATGTCATGTCATGTCGTGTCTTGTGTTGCTTTGTCTTGTCTTGTCTTGTCTTGTCTTGTCTTGTCATGTCTTGTCTTGTCTTGTATTGTCTTGTCTTGTCTTGTCTTGTTTTGTCTTGTCTTGTCTTGTCTTGTCTTGTCTTGTCATGTCTTGTCTTGTCTTGTATTGTCTTGTCTTGTCTTGTCTTGTCTTGTCTTGTCTTGTCTTGTCATGTCTTGTCTTGTCTTGTATTGTCTTGTCTTGTCTTGTCTTCTCCTTGTCTTGTCTAGTCTTGTCTTGTCTTGTCTTGTCTTTTCTTGTCTTGTCATGTCGTGTGTTGTGTTGTTTTGTCTTGTCTTGTTGTGTATTGTCATGTCTTTTATTGTCTTGTCTTGTCTTGTTTTGTCATGTAATGTCATGTCGTGTGTTGTGTTGTTTTGTCTTGTCTTGTCTTCTCCTTGTCTTGTCTAGTCTTGTCTTGTCTTGTCTTGTCTTGTCTTGTGTTGCTTTGTCTTGTCTTGTCATGTCGTGTGTTGTGTTGTTTTGTCTTGTCTTGTTGTGTATTGTCATGTCTTTTATTGTCTTGTCTTGTCTTGTCATGTCATGTAATGTCATGTCGTGTGTTATGTTGTTTTGTCTTGTCTTGTCTAGTCTTGTCTTGTCTTGTCTTGTCTTGTCTTGTCTTGTCATGTCGTGTGTTGTGATGTTTTGTCTTGTCTTGTTGTGTATTGTCATGTCTTATATTGTCTTGTCTTGTCTTGTCTTGTCTTGCGATGTCATGTCGTGTGTTGTGTTGTTTTGTCTTGTCTTGTTTTGTCTTGTCTTGTCTTGTCATGTCTTATATTGTCTTGTCTTGTCTTGTCATGTCGTGTGTTGTGATGTTTTGTCTTGTCTTGTTGTGTATTGTCATGTCTTATATTGTCTTGTCTTGTCTTGTCTTGTCTTGCGATGTCATGTCGTGTGTTGTGTTGTTTTGTCTTGTCTTGTTTTGTCTTGTCCTGTCTTGTCTTGTCATGTCATGTCATGTGTTGTGTTGTGTTGTTTTGTCTTGTCTTGTCTTGTCTTGTCTTGTCTTGTCTTGTCATGTCGTGTGTTGTGTTGTTTTGTCTTGTCTTGTTGTGTATTGTCATGTCTTATATTGTCTTGTCTTGTCTTGTCATGTCATGTCATGTCGTGTGTTGTGTTGTGTTGTCTTGTTTTGTCTTGTCATGTCATGTCATGTCTTGTCTTGTCTTGTCTTGTCTTGTCTTGTTTTGTCTTGTCATGTCTTGTCTTGACTTGTCTTGTCTTGTCTTGTCTTGTCTTGTCTTGTCATGTAATGTCATGTCGTGTGTTGTGTTGTTTTGTCTTGTCTTGTCTTCTCCTTGTCTTGTCTTGTCTTATATTGTCTTGTCTTGTCTTGTGATGTCATGTCGTGTGTTGTGTTGTTTTGTCTTGTCTTGTCTTCTCCTTGTCTTGTCTTGTCATGTCGTGTGTTGTGTTGTTTTGTCTTGTCTTGTCTTATATTGTCTTGTCTTGTCTTGTGATGTCATGTCGTGTGTTGTGTTGTTTTGTCTTGTCTTGTTTTGTCTTGTCCTGTCTTGTCTTGTCATGTCATGTCATGTGTTGTGTTGTGTTGTGTTGTTTTGTCTTGTCTTGTCTTGTCTTGTCTTGTCTTGTCTTGTCTTGTCTTGTCTTGTCTTGTCTTGTCTTGTCATGTCGTGTGTTGTGTTGTCTTGTCTTGTCTTGTCTTGTCATGTCTTGTCTTGTCTTGTATTGTCTTGTCTTGTCTTGTCTTGTTTTGTCTTGTCGTGTCTTGTCTTGTCATGTCATGCCATGTCATACGTGTGTTGTGTTGTTTTGTCTTGTCTTGTCTTGTCTTGTCCTGTCCTGTCGTGTGTTGTGTTGTTTTGTCTTGTCTTGTGTTGTTTTGTCGTGTCATGTCTTGTCTTGTCTTGTCCTGTCCTGTCGTGTGTTGTGTTGTTTTGTCTTGTCTTGTCTTGTCATGTCATGTCATGTCGTGTCTTGTGTTGCTTTGTCTTGTCTTGTCTTGTCTTGTCTTGTCTTGTCATGTCTTGTCTTGTCTTGTATTGTCTTGTCTTGTCTTGTCTTGTTTTGTCTTGTCTTGTCTTGTCTTGTCTTGTCTTGTCATGTCTTGTCTTGTCTTGTATTGTCTTGTCTTGTCTTGTCTTGTCTTGTCTTGTCTTGTCTTGTCATGTCTTGTCTTGTCTTGTATTGTCTTGTCTTGTCTTGTCTTCTCCTTGTCTTGTCTAGTCTTGTCTTGTCTTGTCTTGTCTTTTCTTGTCTTGTCATGTCGTGTGTTGTGTTGTTTTGTCTTGTCTTGTTGTGTATTGTCATGTCTTTTATTGTCTTGTCTTGTCTTGTTTTGTCATGTAATGTCATGTCGTGTGTTGTGTTGTTTTGTCTTGTCTTGTCTTCTCCTTGTCTTGTCTAGTCTTGTCTTGTCTTGTCTTGTCTTGTCTTGTGTTGCTTTGTCTTGTCTTGTCATGTCGTGTGTTGTGTTGTTTTGTCTTGTCTTGTTGTGTATTGTCATGTCTTTTATTGTCTTGTCTTGTCTTGTCATGTCATGTAATGTCATGTCGTGTGTTATGTTGTTTTGTCTTGTCTTGTCTAGTCTTGTCTTGTCTTGTCTTGTCTTGTCTTGTCTTGTCATGTCGTGTGTTGTGATGTTTTGTCTTGTCTTGTTGTGTATTGTCATGTCTTATATTGTCTTGTCTTGTCTTGTCTTGTCTTGCGATGTCATGTCGTGTGTTGTGTTGTTTTGTCTTGTCTTGTTTTGTCTTGTCTTGTCTTGTCATGTCTTATATTGTCTTGTCTTGTCTTGTCATGTCGTGTGTTGTGATGTTTTGTCTTGTCTTGTTGTGTATTGTCATGTCTTATATTGTCTTGTCTTGTCTTGTCTTGTCTTGCGATGTCATGTCGTGTGTTGTGTTGTTTTGTCTTGTCTTGTTTTGTCTTGTCCTGTCTTGTCTTGTCATGTCATGTCATGTGTTGTGTTGTGTTGTTTTGTCTTGTCTTGTCTTGTCTTGTCTTGTCTTGTCTTGTCATGTCGTGTGTTGTGTTGTTTTGTCTTGTCTTGTTGTGTATTGTCATGTCTTATATTGTCTTGTCTTGTCTTGTCATGTCATGTCATGTCGTGTGTTGTGTTGTGTTGTCTTGTTTTGTCTTGTCATGTCATGTCATGTCTTGTCTTGTCTTGTCTTGTCTTGTTTTGTCTTGTCATGTCTTGTCTTGACTTGTCTTGTCTTGTCTTGTCTTGTCTTGTCTTGTCATGTAATGTCATGTCGTGTGTTGTGTTGTTTTGTCTTGTCTTGTCTTCTCCTTGTCTTGTCTTGTCTTATATTGTCTTGTCTTGTCTTGTGATGTCATGTCGTGTGTTGTGTTGTTTTGTCTTGTCTTGTCTTCTCCTTGTCTTGTCTTGTCATGTCGTGTGTTGTGTTGTTTTGTCTTGTCTTGTCTTATATTGTCTTGTCTTGTCTTGTGATGTCATGTCGTGTGTTGTGTTGTTTTGTCTTGTCTTGTTTTGTCTTGTCCTGTCTTGTCTTGTCATGTCATGTCATGTGTTGTGTTGTGTTGTGTTGTTTTGTCTTGTCTTGTCTTGTCTTGTCTTGTCTTGTCTTGTCTTGTCTTGTCTTGTCTTGCCTTATCTTGCCTTGTCTTGTCTTGTCTGGTCTTGTCTTGTCTTGTCATGTCTTGTCTTGTCTTGTTTTGTCTTGTCTTGTATTGTCTTGTTTTCTCATGTAATGTCATGTCGTGTGTTGTGTTGTTTTGTCTTGTCTTGTGTTGTTTTGTCGTGTCATGTCTTGTCTTGTCTTGTCCTGTCCTGTCGTGTGTTGTGTTGTTTTGTCTTGTCTTGTCATGTCATGTCATGTCGTGTCTTGTGTTGCTTTGTCTTGTCTTGTCTTGTCTTGTCATGTCGTGTGTTGTGTTGTTTTGTATTGTCTTGTTGTGTATTGTCATGTCTTATATTGTCTTGTCTTGTCTTGTCTTGTCATGTCATGTCATGTCGTGTGTTGTGTTGTTTTGTCTTGTCTTGTTTTGTCTTGTCATGTCTTGTCTTGTCTTGTCTTGTTTTGTCTTGTCATGTCTTGTCATGTCTTGTCTTGTCTTGTCTTGTCTTGTCTTGTCTTGTCTTGTCTTGTCTTGTCTTGTCTTGTCTTGTCTAGTCTTGTCTTGTCTTGTCTTGTCTTGTCTTGTCTTGTCTTGTCTTGTCTTGTCTTGTGTTGCTTTGTCTTGTCTTGTCATGTCGTGTGTTGTGTTGTTTCGTCTTGTCTTGTTGTGTATTGTCATGTCTTTTATTGTCTTGTCTTGTCTTGTCTTGTCATGTCATGTAATGTCATGTCGTGTGTTGTGTTGTTTTGTCTTGTCTTGTCTTCTACTTGTCTTGTCTAGTCTTGTCTTGTCTTGTCTTGTCTCGTCTTGTCTTGTCTTGTCTTGTCTTGTCATGTCGTGTGTTGTGTTGTTTTGTCTTGTCTTGTTGTGTATTGTCATGTCTTTTATTGTCTTGTCTTGTCTTGTTTTGTCATGTAATGTCATGTCGTGTGTTGTGTTGTTTTGTCTTGTCTTGTCTTCTCCTTGTCTTGTCTAGTCTTGTCTTGTCTTGTCTTGTCTTGTCTTGTGTTGCTTTGTCTTGTCTTGTCATGTCGTGTGTTGTGTTGTTTTGTCTTGTCTTGTTGTGTATTGTCATGTCTTTTATTGTCTTGTCTTGTCTTGTCATGTCATGTAATGTCATGTCGAGTGTTATGTTGTTTTGTCTTGTCTTGTCTTCTCCTTGTCTTGTCTAGTCTTGTCTTCTCTTGTCTTGTCTTGTCTTGTCTTGTCATGTCTTATATTGTCTTGTCTTGTCTTGTCATGTCGTGTGTTGTGTTGTTTTGTCTTGTCTTGTTGTGTATTGTCATGTCTTATATTGTCTTGTCTTGTCTTGTCATGTCATGTCATGTCATGTCGTGTGTTGTGTTGTTTTGTCTTGTCTTGTCTTCTCCTTGTCTTGTCTAGTCTTGTCTTGTCTTGTCTTGTCTTGTCTTGTGTTGCTTTGTCTTGTCTTGTCATGTCATGTGTTGCGTTGTGTTGTTTTGTATTGTCTTGTCTTGTCTTGTCTTGTCTTGTCTTGTCTTGTCTTGTCCTGTCCTGTCCTGTCCTGTCCTGTCTTGTCTTGTCTTAGCATGTCATGTCATGTCATGTCATGTCGTGTGTTGTGTTGTCTTGTCTTGTTTTGTCATGTCTTATCTTATCTTGTCATGGCATGTCTTGTCTTGTCTTGTCTTGTCTTGTCTTGTCTTGTCTTGTCTTATCTTGTCATGTCTTGTCTTGCCTTGTCATGTCTTGTCTTGTCTTGTCATGTCTTATATTGTCTTGTCTTGTTTTGTTTTGTCTTGTCTTGTCTTGTTTTGTCTTGTGTTGCTTTGTCTTGTTTTGTCATGTCGAGTGTTGTGTTGTTTTGTCTTGTCTTGTCTTGTCTTGTCTTGTCTTATCTTGTCATGTCTTGTCTTGTCTTGTCATGTCTTGTCTTGTCTTGTCTTGTCATGTCTTATATTGTCTTGTCTTGTCTTGTCATGTCATGTAATGTCATGTCGTGTGTTATGTTGTTTTGTCTTGTCTTGTCTTCTCCTTGTCTTGTCTAGTCTTGTCTTGTCTTGTCTTGTCTTGTCTTGTCTTGTCTTGTCTTGTCTTGTCTTGTCATGTCTTATATTGTCTTGTCTTGTCATGTCTTATATTGTCTTCTCCTTGTCTTGTCTAGTCTTGTCTTATCTTGTCTTGTCTTGTCTTGTCTTGTCTTGTCTTGTCTTGTGTTGCTTTGTCTTGTCTTGTCATGTCATGTGTTGCGTTGTGTTGTTTTGTCTTGTCTTGTCATGTCATGTCATGTCGTGTCTTGTGTTGCTTTGTCTTGTCTTGTCATGTCGTGTGTTGTGTTGTTTTGTCTTGTCATGTCTTATATTGTCTTGTCTTGTCTTGTCTTGTGATGTCATGTCGTGTGTTGTGTTGTTTTGTCTTGTATTGTCTTGTCTTGTCTTGTCTTGTCTTGTTTTGTCTTGTCTTGTCTTGTCTTGTCTTGTCTTGTCATGTCATGTCATGTCATGTCAAGCGTGTGTTGTGTTGTTTTGTCTTGTCTTATTTTGTCTTGTCATGCCTTATCTTGTCTTGCCCTGTCATGTCGTGTGTTGTGTTGTTTTGTCTTGTCTTGTCTTCTCCTTGTCTTGTCTAGTCTTGTCTTGTCGTGTCTTGTCTTGTTTTGTCTTGTCTTGTCTTGTCTTGTCTTGTCTTGTCTTGTCTTGTCTTGTCTTGTCTTGTCTTGTCTTGTCTTGTCTTGTCTTGTCTTGTTTTGTCTTGTCTTGTCTTGTCTTGTCTTGTCTTGTCTTGTCTTGTCTTGTCTTGTCTTGTGTTGCTTTGTCTTGTCTTGTCATGTCATGTGTTGCGTTGTGTTGTTTTGTCTTGCCTAGTCATGTCATGTCATGTCGTGTCTTGTGTTGCTTTGTCTTGTCTTGTCATGTCGTGTGTTGTGTTGTTTTGTCTTGTCTTGTTGTGTATTGTCATGTCTTACATTGTCTTGTCTTGTCTTGTCATGTCATGTCATGTCATGTCGTGTGTTGTGTTGTTTTTTCTTGTCATGTCTTGTCTTGTCTTGTCTTGTCATGTCTTGTCTTGTCTAGTCTTGTCTTTTCTTGTCTTGTCTTGTCTTGTCTTGGCTTGTCTTGTCTTTTCTTGTCTTGTCTTGTCTTGTCTTGTCTTGTCTTGTCTTCTCTTGTCTTGTCTTGTCTTATCTTGTCTTGTCTTGTCTTGTCTTGTCTTGTCTTGTCTTGTCTTGTCTTGTCTTGTCTTGTCTTGTCTTGTCCTGTCCTGTCGTGTGTTGTGTTGTTTTGTTTTGTCGTGTCATGTCTTGTCTTGTCTTGTCCTGTCCTGTCCTGTCGTGTGTTGTGTTTTTTTTTGTCTTGTCTTGTCTTGTCTTGTCATGTCATGTCATGTCGTGTCTTGTGTTGCTTTGTCTTGTCTTGTCTTGTCTTGTCTTGTCTTTTCATGTCGTGTGTTGTGTTGTTTTGTCTTGTCTTGTCTTGTGTTGCTTTGTCTTGTCTTGTCATGTCATGTGTTGCGTTGTGTTGTTTTGTCTTGTCTTGTCATGTCATGTCATGTCGTGTCTTGTGTTGCTTTGTCTTGTCTTGTCATGTCGTGTGTTGTGTTGTTTTGTCTTGTCATGTCTTATATTGTCTTGTCTTGTCTTGTCTTGTCTTGTCTTGTCTTGTCTTGTCATGTCATGTCATGTCACACGTGTGTTGTGTTTTTTTTTGTCTTGTCTTGTCTTGTCTTGTCATGTCATGTCATGTCGTGTCTTGTGTTGCTTTGTCTTGTCTTGTCATGTCGTGTGTTGTGTTGTTTTGTCTTGTCATGTCTTATATTGTCTTGTCTTGTCTTGTCTTGTCTTGTCTTGTCTTGTCTTGTCTTGTCTTGTCTTGTCTTGTCTTGTCTTGTCTTGTCTTGTCTTGTCTTGTCTTGTCTTGTCTTGTCATGTCATGTCATGTCACACGTGTGTTGTGTTGTTTTGTCTTGTCTTATTTTGTCTTGTCATGTCTTATATTGTCTTGTCCTGTCCTGTCCTGTCTTGTCTTGTCATGTCATGTCATGTCATGTCATGTGTTGTGTTGTGTTGTTTTGTCTTGTCTTGTCTTGTCATGTCTTGTCTTGTCTTGTCTTGTCATGTCTTATATTGTCTTGTCTTGTCTTGTGTTGTGATGTCATGTCGTGTGTTGTGTTGTTTTGTCTTGTCTTGTCTTGTCTTGTCCTGTCCTGTCCTGTCCTGTCTTGTCTTGTCTTGTGTTGTGATGTCATGTCGTGTGTTGTGTTGTTTTGTCTTGTCTTGTCTTGTCTTGTTTTGTCTTGTCTTGTCTTGTCTTGTCTTGTCTTGCCATGTCATGTCATGTCACACGTGTGTTGTGTTGTTTTGTCTTGTCTTATTTTGTCTTGTCATGTCTTATCTTGTCTTGTCCTGTCCTGTCTTGTCTTGTCTTGTCATGTCATGTCATGTCATGTCATGTCTTGTCTTGTCTTGTCTTGTCTTGTCTTGTCTTGTCTTGTCCTGTCCTGTCGTGTGTTGTGTTGTTTTGTTTTGTCGTGTCATGTCTTGTCTTGTCTTGTCCTGTCCTGTCGTGTGTTGTGTTTTTTTTTGTCTTGTCTTGTCTTGTCATGTCATGTCATGTCGTGTCTTGTGTTGCTTTGTCTTGTCTTGTCTTGTCTTGTCTTCTCCTGTCCTGACGTGTGTTGTGTTGTTTTGTCTTGTCTTGTTTTGTCTTGTCTTGCTTTGTCTTGTCATGTCTTATCTTGTCTTGTCTTGTCCTGTCCTGTCGTGTGTTGTGTTGTTTTGTTTTGTCGTGTCATGTCTTGTATTGTCTTGTCCTGTCCTGTCGTGTGTTGTGTTTTTTTTTGTCTTGTCTTGTCTTGTCTTGTCTTGTCATGTCGTGTGTTGTGTTGTTTTGTCTTGTCTTGTATTGTCTTGTCTTGTCTTGTTTTGTCTTGTCTTGTCGTGTCATGCCATGTCATACGTGTGTTGTGTTGTTTTGTCTTGTCTTATTTTGTCTTGTCATGTCTTATCTTGTCTTGTCATGTCATGTCGTGTGTTGTGTTGTTTTGTCTTGTCTTGTCTTCTCCTTGTCTTGTCTTGTCTTGTCTTGTCTTGTCTTGTCTTGTCTTGTCTTGTCTTGTCTTGTCTTGTCTTGTCTTGTCTTGTGTTGCTTTGTCTTGTCTTGTCATGCCATGTGTTGCGTTGTGTTGTTTTGTCTTGTCTTGTCATGTCATGTCATGTCGTGTCTTGTGTTGCTTTGTCTTGTCTTGTCATGTCGTGTGTTGTGTTGTTTTGTCTTGTCTTGTTGTGTATTGTCATGTCTTATATTGTCTTGTCTTGTCTTGTCATGTCATGTCATGTCATGTAGTGTGTTGTGTTGTTTTTTCTTGTCATGTCTTGTCTTGTCTTGTCTTGTCATGTCTTGTCTTGTCTAGTCTTGTCTTGTCTTGTCTTGTCTTGTCTTGTCTTGTCTTGGCTTGTCTTGTCTTGTCTTGTCCTGTCTTGTCTTGTCTTGTCTTGTCTTGTCTTGTCTTGTCTTGTCTTCTCTTGTCTTGTCTCGTCTTGTCTTGTCTTGTCTTGTCTTGTCTTGTCTTGTCTTGTCTTGTCTTGTCTTGTCTTGTCTTGTCTTGTCTTGTCTTGTCTTGTCTTGTCTTGTCTTGTCTTGTCTTGTCTTGTCTTGTCTTGTCTTGTCTTGTCTTGTCTTGTCTTGTCTTGTCTTGTCTTGTCTTGTCTTGTCTTGTCTTGTCTTGTCTTGTCTTGTCTTGTCTTGTCTTGTCTTGTCTTGTCTTGTCTTGTCTTGTCTTGTCTTGTCTTGTCTTGTCTTGTCTTGTCTTGTCTTATTTTGTCTTGTCTTGTCTTGTTTTGTCATGGCATGTCATGTCGTGTGTTGTGTTTTGTTGTCTTGTTTTGTCTTGTCATGTCATGTCATGTCTTGTCTTGTCTTGTCTTGTCTTGTCATGTCTTGTCTTGTCTTGTCTTGTCTTGTCTTGTCTTGTCTTGTTTTGTCTTGTCATGTCTTGTCTTGACTTGTCTTGTCTTGTCTTGTCTTGTCTTGTCTTGTCTTGTTTTGTCTTGTCTTGTCTTGTCTTGTCTTGTTTTATGTTGTCTTGTCTTGTCTTGTCATGTAATGTCATGTCGTGTGTTGTGTTGTTTTGTCTTGTCTTCTCTTCTCCTTGTCTTGTCTTGTCATGTCGTGTGTTGTGTTGTTTTGTCTTGTCTTGTCTTATATTGTCTTGTCTTGTCTTGTGATGTCATGTCGTGTGTTGTGTTGTTTTGTCTTGTCTTGTTTTGTCTTGTCCTGTCTTGGCTTGTCATGTCATGTCATGTGTTGTGTTGTGTTGTTTTGTCTTGTCTTGTCTTGTCTTGTCTTGTCTTGTCTTGTCTTGTCTTGCCTTATCTTGCCTTGTCTTGTCTTGTCTGGTCTGGTCTTGTCTTGTCTTCTCCTTGTCTTGTCTAGTCTTGTCTTGTCTTGTCTTGTCTTGTCTTGTCTTGTCTTGTCTTGTCTTGTCTTGTCTTGTCTTGTCTTGTCTTGTCTTGTCTTGTCTTGTCTTGTCTTGTCATGTCGTGTGTTGTGTTGTTTTGTCTTGTCTTGTTTTGTCATGTCATGTCATGTCGTGTGTTGTGTTGTTTTGTCTTGTCTTGTCTTCTCCTTGTCTTGTCTAGTCTTGTCTTGTCTTGTCTTGTCTTGTCTTGTTTTGTCTTGTGTTGCTTTGTCTTGTTTTGTCATGTCGAGTGTTGTGTTGTTTTGTCTTGTCTTGTTGTGTATTGTCATGTCTTTTATTGTATTGTCTTGTCTTGTCTTGTCATGTCATGTAATGTCATGTCGTGTGTTATGTTGTTTTGTCTTGTCTTGTCTTCTCCTTGTCTTGTCTAGTCTTGTCTTGTCTTGTCTTGTCTTGTCTTGTCTTGTCTTGTCTTGTCTTGTCTTGTCTTGTCTTGTCTTGTCTTGTCTTGTCTTGTCTTGTCTTGTCTTGTCTTGTCTTGTCTTGTCTTGTCATGTCTTATATTGTCTTGTCATGTCTTATATTGTCTTGTCTTGTCTTGTCATGTCATGTCATGTCATGTGGTGTGTTGTGTTGTTTTGTCTTGTCTTGTCTTCTCCTTGTCTTGTCTAGTCTTGTCTTGTCTTGTCTTGTCTTGTCTTGTCTTGTCTTGTCTTGTCTTGTGTTGCTTTGTCTTGTCTTGTCATGTCATGTGTTGCGTTGTGTTGTTTTGTCTTGTCTTGTCATGTCATGTCATGTCGTGTCTTGTGTTGCTTTGTCTTGTCTTGTCATGTCGTGTGTTGTGTTGTTTTGTCTTGTCATGTCTTATATTGTCTTGTCTTGTCTTGTCTTGTGATGTCATGTCGTGTGTTGTGTTGTTTTGTCTTGTATTGTCTTGTCTTGTCTTGTCTTGTCTTGTTTTGTCTTGTCTTGTCTTGTCTTGTCTTGTCTTGTCTTGTCATGTCATGTCATGTCATGTCACACGTGTGTTGTGTTGTTTTGTCTTGTCTTATTTTGTCTTGTCATGCCTTATCTTGTCTTGCCCTGTCATGTCGTGTGTTGTGTTGTTTTGTCATGTCTTGTCTTCTCCTTGTCTTGTCTAGTCTTGTCTTGTCTTGTCTTGTCTTGTCTTGTTTTGTCTTGTCTTGTCTTGTCTTGTCTTATCTTGTCTTGTCTTGTCTTGTCTTGTTTTTCTTGTCTTGTCTTGTCTTGTCTTGTCTTGTGTTGCTTTGTCTTGTCTTGTCATGTCATGTGTTGCGTTGTGTTGTGTTGTTTTGTCTTGTCTTGTCATGTCATGTCATGTCGTGTCTTGTGTTGCTTTGTCTTGTCTTGTCATGTCGTGTGTTGTGTTGTTTTGTCTTGTCTTGTTGTGTATTGTCATGTCTTATATTGTCTTGTCTTGTCTTGTCATGTCATGTCATGTCATGTCGTGTGTTGTGTTGTTTTTTCTTGTCATGTCTTGTCTTGTCTTGTCTTGTCTTGTCTTGTCATGTCTTGTCTTGTCTAGTCTTGTCTTTTCTTGTCTTGTCTTGTCTTGTCTTGGCTTGTCTTGTCTTTTCTTGTCTTGTCTTGTCTTGTCTTGTCTTGTCGTGTGTTGTGTTTTTTTTTGTCTTGTCTTGTCTTGTCATGTCATGTCATGTCGTGTTTTGTCTTGTCTTGTCTTGTCTTGTGTTGCTTTGTCTTGTCTTGTCATGTCATGTGTTGCGTTGTGTTGTTTTGTTTTGTCGTGTCATGTCTTGTCTTGTCTTGTCCTGTCCTGTCGTGTGTTGTGTTTTTTTTTGTCTTGTCTTGTCTTGTCATGTCATGTCATGTCGTGTTTTGTCTTGTCTTGTCTTGTCTTGTGTTGCTTTGTCTTGTCTTGTCATGTCATGTGTTGCGTTGTGTTGTTTTGTCTTGTCTTGTCATGTCATGTCATGTCGTGTCTTGTGTTGCTTTGTCTTGTCTTGTCATGTCGTGTGTTGTGTTGTTTTGTCTTGTCATGTCCTATATTGTCTTGTCTTGTCTTGTCTTGTGATGTCATGTCGTGTGTTGTGTTGTTTTGTCTTGTATTGTCTTGTCTTGTCTTGTCTTGTCTTGTCTTGTCTTGTTTTGTCTTGTCTTGTCTTGTCTTGTCATGTCATGTCATGTCACACGTGTGTTGTGTTGTTTTGTCTTGTCTTATTTTGTCTTGTCATGTCTTATCTTGTCTTGTCCTGTCCTGTCCTGTCTTGTCTTGTCATGTCATGTCATGTCATGTCATGTGTTGTGTTGTGTTGTTTTGTCTTGTCTTGTCTTGTCATGTCTTGTCTTGTCTTGTCTTGTCATGTCTTATATTGTCTTGTCTTGTCTTGTGTTGTGATGTCATGTCGTGTGTTGTGTTGTTTTGTCTTGTCTTGTCTTGTCTTGTCCTGTCCTGTCCTGTCCTGTCTTGTCTTGTCTTGTGTTGTGATGTCATGTCGTGTGTTGTGTTGTTTTGTCTTGTCTTGTCTTGTCTTGTTTTGTCTTGTCTTGTCTTGTCTTGTCTTGTCTTGTCTTGTCATGTCATGTCATGTCACACGTGTGTTGTGTTGTTTTGTCTTGTCTTATTTTGTCTTGTCATGTCTTATCTTGTCTTGTCCTGTCCTGTCCTGTCTTGTCTTGTCATGTCATGTCATGTCATGTCATGTCTTGTCTTGTCTTGTCTTGTCTTGTCTTGTCTTGTCCTGTCCTGTCGTGTGTTGTGTTGTTTTGTTTTGTCGTGTCATGTCTTGTCTTGTCTTGTCCTGTCCTGTCGTGTGTTGTATTTTTTTTTGTCTTGTCTTGTCTTGTCATGTCATGTCATGTCGTGTCTTGTGTTGCTTTGTCTTGTCTTGTCTTGTCTTGTCTTCTCCTGTCCTGACGTGTGTTGTGTTGTTTTGTCTTGTCTTGTTTTGTCTTGTCTTGCTTTGTCTTGTCATGTCTTATCTTGTCTTGTCTTGTCCTGTCCTGTCGTGTGTTGTGTTGTTTTGTTTTGTCGTGTCATGTCTTGTATTGTCTTGTCCTGTCCTGTCGTGTGTTGTGTTTTTTTTTGTCTTGTCTTGTCTTGTCTTGTCATGTCGTGTGTTGTGTTGTTTTGTCTTGTCTTGTATTGTCTTGTCTTGTCTTGTTTTGTCTTGTCTTGTCGTGTCATGCCATGTCATACGTGTGTTGTGTTGTTTTGTCTTGTCTTATTTTGTCTTGTCATGTCTTATCTTGTCTTGTCATGTCATGTCGTGTGTTGTGTTGTTTTGTCTTGTCTTGTCTTGTCTTGTCTTGTCTTGTCTTGTCTTGTCTTGTCTTGTCTTGTCTTGTCTTGTCTTGTCTTGTCTTGTCTTGTCTTGTCTTGTCTTGTCTTGTCTTGTGTTGCTTTGTCTTGTCTTGTCATGTCATGTGTTGCGTTGTGTTGTTTTGTCTTGTCTTGTCATGTCATGTCATGTCGTGTCTTGTGTTGCTTTGTCTTGTCTTGTCATGTCGTGTGTTGTGTTGTTTTGTCTTGTCTTGTTGTGTATTGTCATGTCTTATATTGTCTTGTCTTGTCTTGTCATGTCATGTCGTGTGTTGTGTTGTTTTTTCTTGTCATGTCTTGTCTTGTCTTGTCTTGTCATGTCTTGTCTTGTCTAGTCTTGTCTTGTCTTGTCTTGTCTTGTCTTGTCATGTCTTGTCTTGTCTAGTCTTGTCTTGTCTTGTCTTGTCTTGTCTTGTCTTGTCTTGGCTTGTCTTGTCTTGTCTTGTCTTGTCTTGTCTTGTCTTGTCTTGTCTTGTCTTGTCTTGTCTTGTCTTGTCTTGTCTTGTCTTCTCTTGTCTTGTCTCGTCTTGTCTTGTCTTGTCTTGTCTTGTCTTGTCTTGTCTTGTCTTGTCATGTCTTGTCTTGTCTTGTATTGTCTTGTCTTGTCTTGTCTTCTCCTTGTCTTGTCTAGTCTTGTCTTGTCTTGTCTTTTCTTGTCTTGTCATGTCGTGTGTTGTGTTGTTTTGTCTTGTCTTGTTGTGTATTGTCATGTCTTTTATTGTCTTGTCTTGTCTTGTTTTGTCATGTAATGTCATGTCGTGTGTTGTGTTGTTTTGTCTTGTCTTGTCTTCTCCTTGTCTTGTCTAGTCTTGTCTTGTCTTGTCTTGTCTTGTCTTGTGTTGCTTTGTCTTGTCTTGTCATGTCGTGTGTTGTGTTGTTTTGTCTTGTCTTGTTGTGTATTGTCATGTCTTTTATTGTCTTGTCTTGTCTTGTCATGTCATGTAATGTCATGTCGTGTGTTATGTTGTTTTGTCTTGTCTTGTCTAGTCTTGTCTTGTCTTGTCTTGTCTTGTCTTGTCTTGTCTTGTCTTGTCTTGTCTTGTCTTGTCTTGTCTTGTCTTGTCTTGTCTTGTCTTGTCTTGTCTTGTCTTGTCATGTCTTATATTGTCTTGTCTTGTCTTGTCATGTCGTGTGTTGTGATGTTTTGTCTTGTCTTGTTGTGTATTGTCATGTCTTATATTGTCTTGTCTTGTCTTGTCTTGTCTTGCGATGTCATGTCGTGTGTTGTGTTGTTTTGTCTTGTCTTGTTTTGTCTTGTCCTGTCTTGTCTTGTCATGTCATGTCATGTGTTGTGTTGTGTTGTTTTGTCTTGTCTTGTCTTGTCTTGTCTTGTCTTGTCTTGTCATGTCGTGTGTTGTGTTGTTTTGTCTTGTCTTGTTGTGTATTGTCATGTCTTATATTGTCTTGTCTTGTCTTGTCATGTCATGTCATGTCGTGTGTTGTGTTGTGTTGTCTTGTTTTGTCTTGTCATGTCATGTCATGTCTTGTCTTGTCTTGTCTTGTCTTGTTTTGTCTTGTCATGTCTTGTCTTGACTTGTCTTGTCTTGTCTTGTCTTGTCTTGTCTTGTCATGTAATGTCATGTCGTGTGTTGTGTTGTTTTGTCTTGTCTTGTCTTCTCCTTGTCTTGTCTTGTCTTATATTGTCTTGTCTTGTCTTGTGATGTCATGTCGTGTGTTGTGTTGTTTTGTCTTGTCTTGTCTTCTCCTTGTCTTGTCTTGTCATGTCGTGTGTTGTGTTGTTTTGTCTTGTCTTGTCTTATATTGTCTTGTCTTGTCTTGTGATGTCATGTCGTGTGTTGTGTTGTTTTGTCTTGTCTTGTTTTGTCTTGTCCTGTCTTGTCTTGTCATGTCATGTCATGTGTTGTGTTGTGTTGTGTTGTTTTGTCTTGTCTTGTCTTGTCTTGTCTTGTCTTGTCTTGTCTTGTCTTGCCTTATCTTGCCTTGTCTTGTCTTGTCTGGTCTTGTCTTGTCTTGTCATGTCTTGTCTTGTCTTGTTTTGTCTTGTCTTGTATTGTCTTGTTTTCTCATGTAATGTCATGTCGTGTGTTGTGTTGTTTTGTCTTGTCTTGTGTTGTTTTGTCGTGTCATGTCTTGTCTTGTCTTGTCCTGTCCTGTCGTGTGTTGTGTTGTTTTGTCTTGTCTTGTCATGTCATGTCATGTCGTGTCTTGTGTTGCTTTGTCTTGTCTTGTCTTGTCTTGTCATGTCGTGTGTTGTGTTGTTTTGTATTGTCTTGTTGTGTATTGTCATGTCTTATATTGTCTTGTCTTGTCTTGTCTTGTCATGTCATGTCATGTCGTGTGTTGTGTTGTTTTGTCTTGTCTTGTTTTGTCTTGTCATGTCTTGTCTTGTCTTGTCTTGTTTTGTCTTGTCATGTCTTGTCATGTCTTGTCTTGTCTTGTCTTGTCTTGTCTTGTCTTGTCTTGTCTTGTCTTGTCTTGTCTTGTCTTGTCTAGTCTTGTCTTGTCTTGTCTTGTCTTGTCTTGTCTTGTCTTGTCTTGTCTTGTCTTGTCTTGTCTTGTGTTGCTTTGTCTTGTCTTGTCATGTCGTGTGTTGTGTTGTTTCGTCTTGTCTTGTTGTGTATTGTCATGTCTTTTATTGTCTTGTCTTGTCTTGTCTTGTCATGTCATGTAATGTCATGTCGTGTGTTGTGTTGTTTTGTCTTGTCTTGTCTTCTACTTGTCTTGTCTAGTCTTGTCTTGTCTTGTCTTGTCTCGTCTTGTCTTGTCTTGTCTTGTCTTGTCATGTCGTGTGTTGTGTTGTTTTGTCTTGTCTTGTTGTGTATTGTCATGTCTTTTATTGTCTTGTCTTGTCTTGTTTTGTCATGTAATGTCATGTCGTGTGTTGTGTTGTTTTGTCTTGTCTTGTCTTCTCCTTGTCTTGTCTAGTCTTGTCTTGTCTTGTCTTGTCTTGTCTTGTGTTGCTTTGTCTTGTCTTGTCATGTCGTGTGTTGTGTTGTTTTGTCTTGTCTTGTTGTGTATTGTCATGTCTTTTATTGTCTTGTCTTGTCTTGTCATGTCATGTAATGTCATGTCGAGTGTTATGTTGTTTTGTCTTGTCTTGTCTTCTCCTTGTCTTGTCTAGTCTTGTCTTCTCTTGTCTTGTCTTGTCTTGTCTTGTCATGTCTTATATTGTCTTGTCTTGTCTTGTCATGTCGTGTGTTGTGTTGTTTTGTCTTGTCTTGTTGTGTATTGTCATGTCTTATATTGTCTTGTCTTGTCTTGTCATGTCATGTCATGTCATGTCGTGTGTTGTGTTGTTTTGTCTTGTCTTGTCTTCTCCTTGTCTTGTCTAGTCTTGTCTTGTCTTGTCTTGTCTTGTCTTGTGTTGCTTTGTCTTGTCTTGTCATGTCATGTGTTGCGTTGTGTTGTTTTGTATTGTCTTGTCTTGTCTTGTCTTGTCTTGTCTTGTCTTGTCTTGTCCTGTCCTGTCCTGTCCTGTCCTGTCTTGTCTTGTCTTAGCATGTCATGTCATGTCATGTCATGTCGTGTGTTGTGTTGTCTTGTCTTGTTTTGTCATGTCTTATCTTATCTTGTCATGGCATGTCTTGTCTTGTCTTGTCTTGTCTTGTCTTGTCTTGTCTTGTCTTATCTTGTCATGTCTTGTCTTGCCTTGTCATGTCTTGTCTTGTCTTGTCATGTCTTATATTGTCTTGTCTTGTTTTGTTTTGTCTTGTCTTGTCTTGTTTTGTCTTGTGTTGCTTTGTCTTGTTTTGTCATGTCGAGTGTTGTGTTGTTTTGTCTTGTCTTGTCTTGTCTTGTCTTGTCTTATCTTGTCATGTCTTGTCTTGTCTTGTCATGTCTTGTCTTGTCTTGTCTTGTCATGTCTTATATTGTCTTGTCTTGTCTTGTCATGTCATGTAATGTCATGTCGTGTGTTATGTTGTTTTGTCTTGTCTTGTCTTCTCCTTGTCTTGTCTAGTCTTGTCTTGTCTTGTCTTGTCTTGTCTTGTCTTGTCTTGTCTTGTCTTGTCTTGTCATGTCTTATATTGTCTTGTCTTGTCATGTCTTATATTGTCTTCTCCTTGTCTTGTCTAGTCTTGTCTTATCTTGTCTTGTCTTGTCTTGTCTTGTCTTGTCTTGTCTTGTCTTGTGTTGCTTTGTCTTGTCTTGTCATGTCATGTGTTGCGTTGTGTTGTTTTGTCTTGTCTTGTCATGTCATGTCATGTCGTGTCTTGTGTTGCTTTGTCTTGTCTTGTCATGTCGTGTGTTGTGTTGTTTTGTCTTGTCATGTCTTATATTGTCTTGTCTTGTCTTGTCTTGTGATGTCATGTCGTGTGTTGTGTTGTTTTGTCTTGTATTGTCTTGTCTTGTCTTGTCTTGTCTTGTTTTGTCTTGTCTTGTCTTGTCTTGTCTTGTCTTGTCATGTCATGTCATGTCATGTCAAGCGTGTGTTGTGTTGTTTTGTCTTGTCTTATTTTGTCTTGTCATGCCTTATCTTGTCTTGCCCTGTCATGTCGTGTGTTGTGTTGTTTTGTCTTGTCTTGTCTTCTCCTTGTCTTGTCTAGTCTTGTCTTGTCGTGTCTTGTCTTGTTTTGTCTTGTCTTGTCTTGTCTTGTCTTGTCTTGTCTTGTCTTGTCTTGTCTTGTCTTGTCTTGTCTTGTCTTGTCTTGTCTTGTCTTGTTTTGTCTTGTCTTGTCTTGTCTTGTCTTGTCTTGTCTTGTCTTGTCTTGTCTTGTGTTGCTTTGTCTTGTCTTGTCATGTCATGTGTTGCGTTGTGTTGTTTTGTCTTGCCTAGTCATGTCATGTCATGTCGTGTCTTGTGTTGCTTTGTCTTGTCTTGTCATGTCGTGTGTTGTGTTGTTTTGTCTTGTCTTGTTGTGTATTGTCATGTCTTACATTGTCTTGTCTTGTCTTGTCATGTCATGTCATGTCATGTCGTGTGTTGTGTTGTTTTTTCTTGTCATGTCTTGTCTTGTCTTGTCTTGTCATGTCTTGTCTTGTCTAGTCTTGTCTTTTCTTGTCTTGTCTTGTCTTGTCTTGGCTTGTCTTGTCTTTTCTTGTCTTGTCTTGTCTTGTCTTGTCTTGTCTTGTCTTCTCTTGTCTTGTCTTGTCTTATCTTGTCTTGTCTTGTCTTGTCTTGTCTTGTCTTGTCTTGTCTTGTCTTGTCTTGTCTTGTCTTGTCTTGTCTTGTCCTGTCCTGTCGTGTGTTGTGTTGTTTTGTTTTGTCGTGTCATGTCTTGTCTTGTCTTGTCCTGTCCTGTCCTGTCGTGTGTTGTGTTTTTTTTTGTCTTGTCTTGTCTTGTCTTGTCATGTCATGTCATGTCGTGTCTTGTGTTGCTTTGTCTTGTCTTGTCTTGTCTTGTCTTGTCTTTTCATGTCGTGTGTTGTGTTGTTTTGTCTTGTCTTGTCTTGTGTTGCTTTGTCTTGTCTTGTCATGTCATGTGTTGCGTTGTGTTGTTTTGTCTTGTCTTGTCATGTCATGTCATGTCGTGTCTTGTGTTGCTTTGTCTTGTCTTGTCATGTCGTGTGTTGTGTTGTTTTGTCTTGTCATGTCTTATATTGTCTTGTCTTGTCTTGTCTTGTCTTGTCTTGTCTTGTCTTGTCATGTCATGTCATGTCACACGTGTGTTGTGTTTTTTTTTGTCTTGTCTTGTCTTGTCTTGTCATGTCATGTCATGTCGTGTCTTGTGTTGCTTTGTCTTGTCTTGTCATGTCGTGTGTTGTGTTGTTTTGTCTTGTCATGTCTTATATTGTCTTGTCTTGTCTTGTCTTGTCTTGTCTTGTCTTGTCTTGTCTTGTCTTGTCTTGTCTTGTCTTGTCTTGTCTTGTCTTGTCTTGTCTTGTCTTGTCATGTCATGTCATGTCACACGTGTGTTGTGTTGTTTTGTCTTGTCTTATTTTGTCTTGTCATGTCTTATATTGTCTTGTCCTGTCCTGTCCTGTCTTGTCTTGTCATGTCATGTCATGTCATGTCATGTGTTGTGTTGTGTTGTTTTGTCTTGTCTTGTCTTGTCATGTCTTGTCTTGTCTTGTCTTGTCATGTCTTATATTGTCTTGTCTTGTCTTGTGTTGTGATGTCATGTCGTGTGTTGTGTTGTTTTGTCTTGTCTTGTCTTGTCTTGTCCTGTCCTGTCCTGTCCTGTCTTGTCTTGTCTTGTGTTGTGATGTCATGTCGTGTGTTGTGTTGTTTTGTCTTGTCTTGTCTTGTCTTGTTTTGTCTTGTCTTGTCTTGTCTTGTCTTGTCTTGCCATGTCATGTCATGTCACACGTGTGTTGTGTTGTTTTGTCTTGTCTTATTTTGTCTTGTCATGTCTTATCTTGTCTTGTCCTGTCCTGTCTTGTCTTGTCTTGTCATGTCATGTCATGTCATGTCATGTCTTGTCTTGTCTTGTCTTGTCTTGTCTTGTCTTGTCTTGTCCTGTCCTGTCGTGTGTTGTGTTGTTTTGTTTTGTCGTGTCATGTCTTGTCTTGTCTTGTCCTGTCCTGTCGTGTGTTGTGTTTTTTTTTGTCTTGTCTTGTCTTGTCATGTCATGTCATGTCGTGTCTTGTGTTGCTTTGTCTTGTCTTGTCTTGTCTTGTCTTCTCCTGTCCTGACGTGTGTTGTGTTGTTTTGTCTTGTCTTGTTTTGTCTTGTCTTGCTTTGTCTTGTCATGTCTTATCTTGTCTTGTCTTGTCCTGTCCTGTCGTGTGTTGTGTTGTTTTGTTTTGTCGTGTCATGTCTTGTATTGTCTTGTCCTGTCCTGTCGTGTGTTGTGTTTTTTTTTGTCTTGTCTTGTCTTGTCTTGTCTTGTCATGTCGTGTGTTGTGTTGTTTTGTCTTGTCTTGTATTGTCTTGTCTTGTCTTGTTTTGTCTTGTCTTGTCGTGTCATGCCATGTCATACGTGTGTTGTGTTGTTTTGTCTTGTCTTATTTTGTCTTGTCATGTCTTATCTTGTCTTGTCATGTCATGTCGTGTGTTGTGTTGTTTTGTCTTGTCTTGTCTTCTCCTTGTCTTGTCTTGTCTTGTCTTGTCTTGTCTTGTCTTGTCTTGTCTTGTCTTGTCTTGTCTTGTCTTGTCTTGTCTTGTCTTGTCTTGTCTTGTCTTGTCTTGTCTTGTCTTGTCTTGTCTTGTCTTGTGTTGCTTTGTCTTGTCTTGTCATGCCATGTGTTGCGTTGTGTTGTTTTGTCTTGTCTTGTCATGTCATGTCATGTCGTGTCTTGTGTTGCTTTGTCTTGTCTTGTCATGTCGTGTGTTGTGTTGTTTTGTCTTGTCTTGTTGTGTATTGTCATGTCTTATATTGTCTTGTCTTGTCTTGTCATGTCATGTCATGTCATGTAGTGTGTTGTGTTGTTTTTTCTTGTCATGTCTTGTCTTGTCTTGTCTTGTCATGTCTTGTCTTGTCTAGTCTTGTCTTGTCTTGTCTTGTCTTGTCTTGTCTTGTCTTGGCTTGTCTTGTCTTGTCTTGTCCTGTCTTGTCTTGTCTTGTCTTGTCTTGTCTTGTCTTGTCTTGTCTTCTCTTGTCTTGTCTCGTCTTGTCTTGTCTTGTCTTGTCTTGTCTTGTCTTGTCTTGTCTTGTCTTGTCTTGTCTTGTCTTGTCTTGTCTTGTCTTGTCTTGTCTTGTCTTGTCTTGTCTTGTCTTGTCTTGTCTTGTCTTGTCTTGTCTTGTCTTGTCTTGTCTTGTCTTGTCTTGTCTTGTCTTGTCTTGTCTTGTCTTGTCTTGTCTTGTCTTGTCTTGTCTTGTCTTGTCTTGTCTTGTCTTGTCTTGTCTTGTCTTGTCTTGTCTTGTCTTGTCTTATTTTGTCTTGTCTTGTCTTGTTTTGTCATGGCATGTCATGTCGTGTGTTGTGTTTTGTTGTCTTGTTTTGTCTTGTCATGTCATGTCATGTCTTGTCTTGTCTTGTCTTGTCTTGTCATGTCTTGTCTTGTCTTGTCTTGTCTTGTCTTGTCTTGTCTTGTTTTGTCTTGTCATGTCTTGTCTTGACTTGTCTTGTCTTGTCTTGTCTTGTCTTGTCTTGTCTTGTTTTGTCTTGTCTTGTCTTGTCTTGTCTTGTTTTATGTTGTCTTGTCTTGTCTTGTCATGTAATGTCATGTCGTGTGTTGTGTTGTTTTGTCTTGTCTTCTCTTCTCCTTGTCTTGTCTTGTCATGTCGTGTGTTGTGTTGTTTTGTCTTGTCTTGTCTTATATTGTCTTGTCTTGTCTTGTGATGTCATGTCGTGTGTTGTGTTGTTTTGTCTTGTCTTGTTTTGTCTTGTCCTGTCTTGGCTTGTCATGTCATGTCATGTGTTGTGTTGTGTTGTTTTGTCTTGTCTTGTCTTGTCTTGTCTTGTCTTGTCTTGTCTTGTCTTGCCTTATCTTGCCTTGTCTTGTCTTGTCTGGTCTGGTCTTGTCTTGTCTTCTCCTTGTCTTGTCTAGTCTTGTCTTGTCTTGTCTTGTCTTGTCTTGTCTTGTCTTGTCTTGTCTTGTCTTGTCTTGTCTTGTCTTGTCTTGTCTTGTCTTGTCTTGTCTTGTCTTGTCTTGTCTTGTCATGTCGTGTGTTGTGTTGTTTTGTCTTGTCTTGTTTTGTCATGTCATGTCATGTCGTGTGTTGTGTTGTTTTGTCTTGTCTTGTCTTCTCCTTGTCTTGTCTAGTCTTGTCTTGTCTTGTCTTGTCTTGTCTTGTTTTGTCTTGTGTTGCTTTGTCTTGTTTTGTCATGTCGAGTGTTGTGTTGTTTTGTCTTGTCTTGTTGTGTATTGTCATGTCTTTTATTGTATTGTCTTGTCTTGTCTTGTCATGTCATGTAATGTCATGTCGTGTGTTATGTTGTTTTGTCTTGTCTTGTCTTCTCCTTGTCTTGTCTAGTCTTGTCTTGTCTTGTCTTGTCTTGTCTTGTCTTGTCTTGTCTTGTCTTGTCTTGTCTTGTCTTGTCTTGTCTTGTCTTGTCTTGTCTTGTCTTGTCTTGTCTTGTCTTGTCTTGTCTTGTCATGTCTTATATTGTCTTGTCATGTCTTATATTGTCTTGTCTTGTCTTGTCATGTCATGTCATGTCATGTGGTGTGTTGTGTTGTTTTGTCTTGTCTTGTCTTCTCCTTGTCTTGTCTAGTCTTGTCTTGTCTTGTCTTGTCTTGTCTTGTCTTGTCTTGTCTTGTGTTGCTTTGTCTTGTCTTGTCATGTCATGTGTTGCGTTGTGTTGTTTTGTCTTGTCTTGTCATGTCATGTCATGTCGTGTCTTGTGTTGCTTTGTCTTGTCTTGTCATGTCGTGTGTTGTGTTGTTTTGTCTTGTCATGTCTTATATTGTCTTGTCTTGTCTTGTCTTGTGATGTCATGTCGTGTGTTGTGTTGTTTTGTCTTGTATTGTCTTGTCTTGTCTTGTCTTGTCTTGTTTTGTCTTGTCTTGTCTTGTCTTGTCTTGTCTTGTCTTGTCATGTCATGTCATGTCATGTCACACGTGTGTTGTGTTGTTTTGTCTTGTCTTATTTTGTCTTGTCATGCCTTATCTTGTCTTGCCCTGTCATGTCGTGTGTTGTGTTGTTTTGTCATGTCTTGTCTTCTCCTTGTCTTGTCTAGTCTTGTCTTGTCTTGTCTTGTCTTGTCTTGTTTTGTCTTGTCTTGTCTTGTCTTGTCTTATCTTGTCTTGTCTTGTCTTGTCTTGTTTTTCTTGTCTTGTCTTGTCTTGTCTTGTCTTGTGTTGCTTTGTCTTGTCTTGTCATGTCATGTGTTGCGTTGTGTTGTGTTGTTTTGTCTTGTCTTGTCATGTCATGTCATGTCGTGTCTTGTGTTGCTTTGTCTTGTCTTGTCATGTCGTGTGTTGTGTTGTTTTGTCTTGTCTTGTTGTGTATTGTCATGTCTTATATTGTCTTGTCTTGTCTTGTCATGTCATGTCATGTCATGTCGTGTGTTGTGTTGTTTTTTCTTGTCATGTCTTGTCTTGTCTTGTCTTGTCTTGTCTTGTCATGTCTTGTCTTGTCTAGTCTTGTCTTTTCTTGTCTTGTCTTGTCTTGTCTTGGCTTGTCTTGTCTTTTCTTGTCTTGTCTTGTCTTGTCTTGTCTTGTCGTGTGTTGTGTTTTTTTTTGTCTTGTCTTGTCTTGTCATGTCATGTCATGTCGTGTTTTGTCTTGTCTTGTCTTGTCTTGTGTTGCTTTGTCTTGTCTTGTCATGTCATGTGTTGCGTTGTGTTGTTTTGTTTTGTCGTGTCATGTCTTGTCTTGTCTTGTCCTGTCCTGTCGTGTGTTGTGTTTTTTTTTGTCTTGTCTTGTCTTGTCATGTCATGTCATGTCGTGTTTTGTCTTGTCTTGTCTTGTCTTGTGTTGCTTTGTCTTGTCTTGTCATGTCATGTGTTGCGTTGTGTTGTTTTGTCTTGTCTTGTCATGTCATGTCATGTCGTGTCTTGTGTTGCTTTGTCTTGTCTTGTCATGTCGTGTGTTGTGTTGTTTTGTCTTGTCATGTCCTATATTGTCTTGTCTTGTCTTGTCTTGTGATGTCATGTCGTGTGTTGTGTTGTTTTGTCTTGTATTGTCTTGTCTTGTCTTGTCTTGTCTTGTCTTGTCTTGTTTTGTCTTGTCTTGTCTTGTCTTGTCATGTCATGTCATGTCACACGTGTGTTGTGTTGTTTTGTCTTGTCTTATTTTGTCTTGTCATGTCTTATCTTGTCTTGTCCTGTCCTGTCCTGTCTTGTCTTGTCATGTCATGTCATGTCATGTCATGTGTTGTGTTGTGTTGTTTTGTCTTGTCTTGTCTTGTCATGTCTTGTCTTGTCTTGTCTTGTCATGTCTTATATTGTCTTGTCTTGTCTTGTGTTGTGATGTCATGTCGTGTGTTGTGTTGTTTTGTCTTGTCTTGTCTTGTCTTGTCCTGTCCTGTCCTGTCCTGTCTTGTCTTGTCTTGTGTTGTGATGTCATGTCGTGTGTTGTGTTGTTTTGTCTTGTCTTGTCTTGTTTTGTCTTGTCTTGTCTTGTCTTGTCTTGTCTTGTCTTGTCATGTCATGTCATGTCACACGTGTGTTGTGTTGTTTTGTCTTGTCTTATTTTGTCTTGTCATGTCTTATCTTGTCTTGTCCTGTCCTGTCCTGTCTTGTCTTGTCATGTCATGTCATGTCATGTCATGTCTTGTCTTGTCTTGTCTTGTCTTGTCTTGTCTTGTCCTGTCCTGTCGTGTGTTGTGTTGTTTTGTTTTGTCGTGTCATGTCTTGTCTTGTCTTGTCCTGTCCTGTCGTGTGTTGTATTTTTTTTTGTCTTGTCTTGTCTTGTCATGTCATGTCATGTCGTGTCTTGTGTTGCTTTGTCTTGTCTTGTCTTGTCTTGTCTTCTCCTGTCCTGACGTGTGTTGTGTTGTTTTGTCTTGTCTTGTTTTGTCTTGTCTTGCTTTGTCTTGTCATGTCTTATCTTGTCTTGTCTTGTCCTGTCCTGTCGTGTGTTGTGTTGTTTTGTTTTGTCGTGTCATGTCTTGTATTGTCTTGTCCTGTCCTGTCGTGTGTTGTGTTTTTTTTTGTCTTGTCTTGTCTTGTCTTGTCATGTCGTGTGTTGTGTTGTTTTGTCTTGTCTTGTATTGTCTTGTCTTGTCTTGTTTTGTCTTGTCTTGTCGTGTCATGCCATGTCATACGTGTGTTGTGTTGTTTTGTCTTGTCTTATTTTGTCTTGTCATGTCTTATCTTGTCTTGTCATGTCATGTCGTGTGTTGTGTTGTTTTGTCTTGTCTTGTCTTGTCTTGTCTTGTCTTGTCTTGTCTTGTCTTGTCTTGTCTTGTCTTGTCTTGTCTTGTCTTGTCTTGTCTTGTCTTGTCTTGTCTTGTCTTGTGTTGCTTTGTCTTGTCTTGTCATGTCATGTGTTGCGTTGTGTTGTTTTGTCTTGTCTTGTCATGTCATGTCATGTCGTGTCTTGTGTTGCTTTGTCTTGTCTTGTCATGTCGTGTGTTGTGTTGTTTTGTCTTGTCTTGTTGTGTATTGTCATGTCTTATATTGTCTTGTCTTGTCTTGTCATGTCATGTCGTGTGTTGTGTTGTTTTTTCTTGTCATGTCTTGTCTTGTCTTGTCTTGTCATGTCTTGTCTTGTCTAGTCTTGTCTTGTCTTGTCTTGTCTTGTCTTGTCTTGGCTTGTCTTGTCTTGTCTTGTCTTGTCTTGTCTTGTCTTGTCTTGTCTTGTCTTGTCTTGTCTTGTCTTGTCTTGTCTTGTCTTGTCTTGTCTTCTCTTGTCTTGTCTCGTCTTGTCTTGTCTTGTCTTGTCTTGTCTTGTCTTGTCTTGTCTTGTCTTGTCTTGTCTTGTCTTGTCTTGTCTTGTCTTGTCTTGTCTTGTCTTGTCTTGTCTTGTCTTGTCTTGTCTTGTCTTGTCTTGTCTTGTCTTGTCTTGTCTTGTCTTGTCTTGTCTTGTCTTGTCTTGTCTTGTCTTGTCTTGTCTTATTTTGTCTTGTCTTGTCTTGTTTTGTCATGTCATGTCATGTCGTGTGTTGTGTTGTGTTGTCTTGTTTTTTCTTGTCATGTCATGTCATGTCTTGTCTTGTCTTGTCTTGTCTTGTTTTGTCTTGTCATGTCTTGTCTTGTCTTGTCTTGTCTTGTCTTGTTTTGTCTTGTCATGTCTTGTCTTGACTTGTCTTGTCTTGTCTTGTCTTGTCTTGTCTTGTCTTGTTTTGTCTTGTCTTGTCTTGTCTTGTTTTATGTTGTCTTGTCTTGTCTTGTCATGTAATGTCATGTCGTGTGTTGTGTTGTTTTATCTTGTCTTCTCTTCTCCTTGTCTTGTCTTGTCATGTCGTGTGTTGTGTTGTTTTGTCTTGTCTTGTCTTATATTGTCTTGTCTTGTCTTGTGATGTCATGTCGTGTGTTGTGTTGTTTTGTCTTGTCTTGTTTTGTCTTGTCCTGTCTTGGCTTGTCATGTCATGTCATGTGTTGTGTTGTGTTGTTTTGTTTTGTCTTGTCTTGTCTTGTCTTGTCTTGTCTTGTCTTGTCTTGTCTTGTCTTGTCTTGTCTTGTCTTGTCTTGTCTTGTCTTGCCTTATCTTGCCTTGTCTTGTCTTGTCTGGTCTGGTCTTGTCTTGTCTTCTCCTTGTCTTGTCTAGTCTTGTCTTGTCTTGTCTTGTCTTGTCTTGTCTTGTCTTGTCTTGTCTTGTCTTGTCTTGTCTTGTCTTGTCTTGTCTTGTCTTGTCATGTCGTGTGTTGTGTTGTTTTGTCTTGTCTTGTCTTCTCCTTGTCTTGTCTAGTCTTGTCTTGTCTTGTCTTGTCTTGTCTTGTCTTGTCTTGTCTTGTCTTGTCTTGTCTTGTCTTGTCTTGTCTTGTCTTGTCTTGTCTTGTCTTGTCTTGTCTTGTCTTGTCTTGTCTTGTCTTGTCTTGTCTTGTCTTGTCTTGTCTTGTCTTGTCTTGTCTTGTCTTGTCTTGTGTTGCTTTGTCTTGTCTTGTCTTGTCTTGTCTTGTCTTGTGTTGCTTTGTCTTGTCTTGTCATGTCATGTGTTGTCTTGTCTTGCCTTATCTTGCCTTGTCTTGTCTTGTCTGGTCTGGTCTTGTCTTGTCTTCTCCTTGTCTTGTCTAGTCTTGTCTTGTCTTGTCTTGTCTTGTCTTGTCTTGTCTTGTCTTGTCTTGTCTTGTCTTGTCTTGTCTTGTCTTGTCTTGTCTTGTCTTGCCTTATCTTGCCTTGTCTTGTCTTGTCTTGTCTTGTCTTGTCTTGCCTTATCTTGCCTTGTCTTGTCTTGTCTTGTCTTGTCTTGTGTTGCTTTGTCTTGTCTTGTCATGTCTTGTCTTGTCTTGTGTTGTTTTGTCTTGTCTTGTCTTGTCTTGTCTTGTCTTGTCTTGTCTTGTCTTGTCTTGTCTTGTCTTGTCTTGTCTTGTCTTGTCTTGTCTTGTCTTGCCTTATCTTGCCTTGTCTTGTCTTGTCTGGTCTGGTCTTGTCTTGTCTTCTCCTTGTCTTGTCTAGTCTTGTCTTGTCTTGTCTTGTCTTGTCTTGTCTTGTCTTGTTTTGTCTTGTCCTGTCTTGGCTTGTCATGTCATGTCATGTGTTGTGTTGTGTTGTTTTGTTTTGTCTTGTCTTGTCTTGTCTTGTCTTGTCTTGTCTTGTCTTGTCTTGTCTTGTCTTGTCTTGTCTTGCCTTATCTTGCCTTGTCTTGTCTTGTCTGGTCTGGTCTTGTCTTGTCTTCTCCTTGTCTTGTCTAGTCTTGTCTTGTCTTGTCTTGTCTTGTCTTGTCTTGTCTTGTCTTGTCTTGTCTTGTCTTGTCTTGTCTTGTCTTGTCTTGTCTTGTCTTGTCTTGTCTTGTCTTGTCTTGTCTTGTCTTGTCATGTCGTGTGTTGTGTTGTTTTGTCTTGTCTTGTCTTCTCCTTGTCTTGTCTAGTCTTGTCTTGTCTTGTCTTGTCTTGTCTTGTCTTGTCTTGTCTTGTCTTGTCTTGTCTTGTCTTGTCTTGTCTTGTCTTGTCTTGTCTTGTCTTGTCTTGTCTTGTCTTGTCTTGTCTTGTCTTGTCTTGTCTTGTCTTGTCTTGTCTTGTCTTGTCTTGTGTTGCTTTGTCTTGTCTTGTCTTGTCTTGTCTTGTCTTGTGTTGCTTTGTCTTGTCTTGTCATGTCATGTGTTGCGTTGTGTTGTTTCGTCTTGTCTTGTCATGTCATGTCATGTCGTGTCTTGTGTTGCTTTGTCTTGTCTTGTCATGTCGTGTGTTGTGTTGTTTTGTCTTGTCTTGTCTTATCTTGTCATGTCTTGTCTTGTCTTGTCATGTCTTGTCATGTCTTGTCTTGTCTTGTCATGTCTTATATTGTCTTGTCTTGTTTTGTCTTGTCTTGTCTTGTTTTGTCTTGTGTTGCTTTGTCTTGTCTTGTCATGTCGTGTGTTGTGTTGTTTTGTCTTGTCTTGTTGTGTATTGTCATGTCTTATATTGTCTTGTCTTGTCTTGTCTTGTCTTGTCTTGTCTTGTCTTGTCTTGTCTTGTCTTGTCTTGTCTTGTCTTGTCTTGTCTTGTCTTGTCTTATTTTGTCTTGTCTTGTCTTGTCTTGTCAAGTCATGTCATGTCGTGTGTTGTGTTGTGTTGTCTTGTTTTGTTTTGCCATGTCATGTCATGTCATGTCTTGTCTTGTCTTGTCTTGTTTTGTCATGTCTTGTCTTGTCTTGTCTTGTCTTGTCTTGTTTTGTCTTGTCATGTCTTGTCTTGACTTGTCTTGTCTTGTCTTGTCTTGTCTTGTTTTGTCTTGTCTTGTCTTGTCTTGTTTTATGTTGTCTTGTCTTGTCTTGTCATGTAATGTCATGTCGTGTGTTGTGTTGTTTTGTCTTGTCTTGTCTGCTCCTTGTCTTGTCTTGTTTTGTCTTGTCCTGTCTTGTCTTGTCATGTCATGTCATGTGTTGTGTTGTGTTGTTTTGTCTTGTCTTGTCTTGTCTTGTCTTGTCTTGTCTTGTCTTGTCTTGTCTTGCCTTATCTTGCCTTGTCTTGTCTTGTCTGGTCTGATCTTGTCTTGTCTTCTCCTTGTCTTGTCTAGTCTTGTCTTGTCTTGTCTTGTCTTGTCTTGTCTTGTCTTGTCTTGTCTTGTCTTGTCTTGTCATGTCGTGTGTTGTGTTGTTTTGTCTTGTCTTGTTTTGTCATGTAATGTCATGTCGTGTGTTGTGTTGTTTTGTCTTGTCTTGTCTTCTCCTTGTCTTGTCTAGTCTTGTCTTGTCTTGTCTTGTGTTGCTTTGTCTTGTCATGTCATGTCATACGTGTGTTGTGTTGTTTTGTCTTGTCTTGTTGTGTATTGTCATGTCTTTTATTGTCTTGTCTTGTCTTGTCATGTCATGTAATGTCATGTCGTGTGTTATGTTGTTTTGTCTTGTCTTGTCTTCTCCTTGTCTTGTCTTGTCTTGTCTTGTCTTGTCTTGTCTTGTCTTGTCTTGTCTTGTCTTGTCTTGTCTTGTCTTGTCTTGTCTTGTCTTGTCTTGTCTTGTCTTGTCTTGTCTTGTCTTGTCTTGTCTTGTCTTGTCTTGTCATGTCTTGTCATGTCTTATATTGTCTTGTCTTGTCTTGTCATGTCGTGTGTTGTGTTGTTTTGTCTTGTATTGTTGTGTATTGTCATGTCTTATATTGTCTTGTCTTGTCTTGTCATGTCATGTCATGTCATGTCGTGTGTTGTGTTGTTTTGTCTTGTCTTGTATTCTCCTTGTCTTGTCTAGTCTTGTCTTGTCTTGTCTTGTCTTGTCTTGTCTTGTGTTGCTTTGTCTTGTCTTGTCAGGTCATGTGTTGCGTTGTGTTGTTTTGTCTTGTCTTGTCTTGTCTTGACCTGTCCTGTCCTGTCTTGTCTTGTCTTAGCATGTCATGTCATGTCATGTCATGTCGTGTGTTGTGTTGTCTTGTCTTGCTTTGTCATGTCTTATCTTGTCTTGTCATGTCATGTCTTGTCTTGTCTTGTCTTGTCTTGTCTTTTCTTGTCTTATCTTGTCATGTCTTGTCTTGTCTTGTCATGTCTTGTCTCGTCTTGTCATGTCTTATATTATCTTGTCTTGTTTTGTCTTGTCTTATCTTGTTTTGTCTTGTGTTGCTTTGTCTTGTCTTGTCATGTCGTGTGTTGTGTTGTTTTGTCTTGTCTTGTTGTGTATTGTCATGTCTTTTATTGTATTGTCTTGTCTTGTCTTGTCATGTCATGTAATGTCATGTCGTGTGTTATGTTGTTTTGTCTTGTCTTGTCTTCTCCTTGTCTTGTCTTGTCTTGTCTTGTCATGTCTTATATTGTCTTGTCTTGTCTTGTCATGTCGTGTGTTGTGTTGTTTTGTCTTGTCTTGTTGTGTATTGTCATGTCTTATATTGTCTTGTCTTGTCTTGTCATGTCATGTCATGTCATGTCGTGTGTTGTGTTGTTTTGTCTTGTCTTGTCTTCTCCTTGTCTTGTCTAGTCTTGTCTTGTCTTGTCTTGTCTTGTCTTGTCTTGTCTTGTCTTGTCTTGTCTTGTCTTGTCTTGTCTTGTCTTGTGTTGCTTTGTCTTGTCTTGTCATGTCATGTGTTGCGTTGTGTTGTTTTGTCTTGTCTTGTCATGTCATGCCATGTCATACGTGTGTTGTGTTGTTTTGTCTTATCTTGCCTTGTCTTGTCTTGTCTTGTCTTGTCTTGTGTTGCTTTGTCTTGTCTTGTCATGTCTTGTCTTGTCTTGTGTTGTTTTGTCTTGTCTTGTCTTGTCTTGTCTTGTCTTGTCTTGTCTTGTCTTGTCTTGTCTTGTCTTGTCTTGTCTTGTCTTGTCTTGTCTTGTCTTGTCTTGCCTTATCTTGCCTTGTCTTGTCTTGTCTGGTCTGGTCTTGTCTTGTCTTCTCCTTGTCTTGTCTAGTCTTGTCTTGTCTTGTCTTGTCTTGTCTTGTCTTGTCTTGTTTTGTCTTGTCCTGTCTTGGCTTGTCATGTCATGTCATGTGTTGTGTTGTGTTGTTTTGTTTTGTCTTGTCTTGTCTTGTCTTGTCTTGTCTTGTCTTGTCTTGTCTTGTCTTGTCTTGTCTTGTCTTGCCTTATCTTGCCTTGTCTTGTCTTGTCTGGTCTGGTCTTGTCTTGTCTTCTCCTTGTCTTGTCTAGTCTTGTCTTGTCTTGTCTTGTCTTGTCTTGTCTTGTCTTGTCTTGTCTTGTCTTGTCTTGTCTTGTCTTGTCTTGTCTTGTCTTGTCTTGTCTTGTCTTGTCTTGTCTTGTCTTGTCTTGTCATGTCGTGTGTTGTGTTGTTTTGTCTTGTCTTGTCTTCTCCTTGTCTTGTCTAGTCTTGTCTTGTCTTGTCTTGTCTTGTCTTGTCTTGTCTTGTCTTGTCTTGTCTTGTCTTGTCTTGTCTTGTCTTGTCTTGTCTTGTCTTGTCTTGTCTTGTCTTGTCTTGTCTTGTCTTGTCTTGTCTTGTCTTGTCTTGTCTTGTCTTGTCTTGTCTTGTCTTGTCTTGTGTTGCTTTGTCTTGTCTTGTCTTGTCTTGTCTTGTCTTGTGTTGCTTTGTCTTGTCTTGTCATGTCATGTGTTGCGTTGTGTTGTTTCGTCTTGTCTTGTCATGTCATGTCATGTCGTGTCTTGTGTTGCTTTGTCTTGTCTTGTCATGTCGTGTGTTGTGTTGTTTTGTCTTGTCTTGTCTTATCTTGTCATGTCTTGTCTTGTCTTGTCATGTCTTGTCATGTCTTGTCTTGTCTTGTCATGTCTTATATTGTCTTGTCTTGTTTTGTCTTGTCTTGTCTTGTTTTGTCTTGTGTTGCTTTGTCTTGTCTTGTCATGTCGTGTGTTGTGTTGTTTTGTCTTGTCTTGTTGTGTATTGTCATGTCTTATATTGTCTTGTCTTGTCTTGTCTTGTCTTGTCTTGTCTTGTCTTGTCTTGTCTTGTCTTGTCTTGTCTTGTCTTGTCTTGTCTTGTCTTATTTTGTCTTGTCTTGTCTTGTCTTGTCAAGTCATGTCATGTCGTGTGTTGTGTTGTGTTGTCTTGTTTTGTTTTGCCATGTCATGTCATGTCATGTCTTGTCTTGTCTTGTCTTGTTTTGTCATGTCTTGTCTTGTCTTGTCTTGTCTTGTCTTGTTTTGTCTTGTCATGTCTTGTCTTGACTTGTCTTGTCTTGTCTTGTCTTGTCTTGTTTTGTCTTGTCTTGTCTTGTCTTGTTTTATGTTGTCTTGTCTTGTCTTGTCATGTAATGTCATGTCGTGTGTTGTGTTGTTTTGTCTTGTCTTGTCTGCTCCTTGTCTTGTCTTGTTTTGTCTTGTCCTGTCTTGTCTTGTCATGTCATGTCATGTGTTGTGTTGTGTTGTTTTGTCTTGTCTTGTCTTGTCTTGTCTTGTCTTGTCTTGTCTTGTCTTGTCTTGCCTTATCTTGCCTTGTCTTGTCTTGTCTGGTCTGATCTTGTCTTGTCTTCTCCTTGTCTTGTCTAGTCTTGTCTTGTCTTGTCTTGTCTTGTCTTGTCTTGTCTTGTCTTGTCTTGTCTTGTCATGTCGTGTGTTGTGTTGTTTTGTCTTGTCTTGTTTTGTCATGTAATGTCATGTCGTGTGTTGTGTTGTTTTGTCTTGTCTTGTCTTCTCCTTGTCTTGTCTAGTCTTGTCTTGTCTTGTCTTGTGTTGCTTTGTCTTGTCATGTCATGTCATACGTGTGTTGTGTTGTTTTGTCTTGTCTTGTTGTGTATTGTCATGTCTTTTATTGTCTTGTCTTGTCTTGTCATGTCATGTAATGTCATGTCGTGTGTTATGTTGTTTTGTCTTGTCTTGTCTTCTCCTTGTCTTGTCTTGTCTTGTCTTGTCTTGTCTTGTCTTGTCTTGTCTTGTCTTGTCTTGTCTTGTCTTGTCTTGTCTTGTCTTGTCTTGTCTTGTCTTGTCTTGTCTTGTCTTGTCTTGTCTTGTCTTGTCTTGTCTTGTCATGTCTTGTCATGTCTTATATTGTCTTGTCTTGTCTTGTCATGTCGTGTGTTGTGTTGTTTTGTCTTGTATTGTTGTGTATTGTCATGTCTTATATTGTCTTGTCTTGTCTTGTCATGTCATGTCATGTCATGTCGTGTGTTGTGTTGTTTTGTCTTGTCTTGTATTCTCCTTGTCTTGTCTAGTCTTGTCTTGTCTTGTCTTGTCTTGTCTTGTCTTGTGTTGCTTTGTCTTGTCTTGTCAGGTCATGTGTTGCGTTGTGTTGTTTTGTCTTGTCTTGTCTTGTCTTGACCTGTCCTGTCCTGTCTTGTCTTGTCTTAGCATGTCATGTCATGTCATGTCATGTCGTGTGTTGTGTTGTCTTGTCTTGCTTTGTCATGTCTTATCTTGTCTTGTCATGTCATGTCTTGTCTTGTCTTGTCTTGTCTTGTCTTTTCTTGTCTTATCTTGTCATGTCTTGTCTTGTCTTGTCATGTCTTGTCTCGTCTTGTCTTGTTTTGTCTTGTCTTATCTTGTTTTGTCTTGTGTTGCTTTGTCTTGTCTTGTCATGTCGTGTGTTGTGTTGTTTTGTCTTGTCTTGTTGTGTATTGTCATGTCTTTTATTGTATTGTCTTGTCTTGTCTTGTCATGTCATGTAATGTCATGTCGTGTGTTATGTTGTTTTGTCTTGTCTTGTCTTCTCCTTGTCTTGTCTTGTCTTGTCTTGTCATGTCTTATATTGTCTTGTCTTGTCTTGTCATGTCGTGTGTTGTGTTGTTTTGTCTTGTCTTGTTGTGTATTGTCATGTCTTATATTGTCTTGTCTTGTCTTGTCATGTCATGTCATGTCATGTCGTGTGTTGTGTTGTTTTGTCTTGTCTTGTCTTCTCCTTGTCTTGTCTAGTCTTGTCTTGTCTTGTCTTGTCTTGTCTTGTCTTGTCTTGTCTTGTCTTGTCTTGTCTTGTCTTGTCTTGTCTTGTGTTGCTTTGTCTTGTCTTGTCATGTCATGTGTTGCGTTGTGTTGTTTTGTCTTGTCTTGTCATGTCATGTCATGTCGTGTCTTGTGTTGCTTTGTCTTGTCTTGTCATGTCGTGTGTTGTGTTGTTTTGTCTTGTCATGTCTTATATTGTCTTGTCTTGTCTTGTCTTGTGATGTCATGTCGTGTGTTGTGTTGTTTTGTCTTGTATTGTCTTGTCTTGTCTTGTCATGTCATGTCATGTCATACGTGTGTTGTGTTGTTTTGTCTTGTCTTACTTTGTCTTGTCATGTCTTATCTTGTCTTGTCCTGTCCTGTCCTGTCTTGTCTTGTCATGTCATGTCATGTCATGTCATGTCGTGTGTTGTGTTGTCTTGTTTTGTCATGTCTTATCTTGTGTTGTCTTGTCATGTCATGTCATGTGTTGTGTTGTGTTGTTTTGTCTTGACTTGTCATGTCTTGTCTTTTCTTGTCTTGTCATGTCTTATATTGTCTTGTCTTGTCTTGTGTTGTGATGTCATGTCGTGTGTTGTGTTGTTTTGTCTTGTCTTGTCTTGTCTTGTCCTGTCCTGTCCTGTCCTGTCTTGTCTTGTCTTGTCTTGTCTTGTCTCGTCTTGTCTTGTCTTGTCTTCTCCTGTCCTGACGTGTGTTGTGTTGTTTTGTCTTGTCTTGTTTTGTCTTGTCTTGCTTTGTCTTGTCATGTCTTATCTTGTCTTGTCTTGTCTTGTCCTGTCCTGTCGTGTGTTGTGTTGTTTTGTCTTGTCCTGTGTTGTTTTGTCGTGTCATGTCTTGTCTTGTCTTGTCCTGTCCTGTCGTGTGTTGTGTTGTTTTGTCTTGTCTTGTCTTGTCATGTCATGTCATGTCGTGTCTTGTGTTGCTTTGTCTTGTCTTGTCCTGTCTTGTCTTGTCTTGTCTTGTCTTGTCATGTCGTGTGTTGTGTTGTTTTGTCTTGTCTTGTATTGTCTTGTCTTGTCTTGTTTTGTCTTGTCTTGTCTTGTCTTGTCTTGTCTTGTCGTGTCATGCCATGTCATACGTGTGTTGTGTTGTTTTGTCTTGTCTTATTTTGTCTTGTCATGTCTTATCTTGTCTTGTCTTGTCTTGTCTTGTCTTGTCTTGTCTTGTCTTGTCATGTCGTGTGTTGTGTTGTTTTGTCTTGTCTTGTATTGTCTTGTCTTGTCTTGTTTTGTCTTGTCTTGTCTTGTCTTGTCTTGTCATGTCATGCCATGTCATACGTGTGTTGTGTTGTTTTGTCTTGTCTTGTCTTGTCTTGTCCTGTCCTGTCGTGTGTTGTGTTGTTTTGTCTTGTCTTGTGTTGTTTTGTCGTGTCATGTCTTGTCTTGTCTTGTCCTGTCCTGTCGTGTGTTGTGTTGTTTTGTCTTGTCTTGTCTTGTCTTGTCATGTCATGTCATGTCGTGTCTTGTGTTGCTTTGTCTTGTATTGTCTTGTCTTGTCTTGTCATGTCTTGTCTTGTCTTGTCTTGTATTGTCTTTTCTTGTCTTGTCTTGTTTTGTCTTGTCTTGTCTTGTCTTGTCTTGTCTTGTCATGTCATGCCATGTCATACGTGTGTTGTGTTGTTTTGTCTTGTCTTATTTTGTCTTGTCATGTCTTATCTTGTCTTGTCTTCTATTGTCTTGTCTTTTCTTGTCTTGTCTTGTCTTGTCTTGTCTTGTCTTGTCTTGTCTTGTCTTGTCTTGTCTTGTCCTGTCTTGTCTTGCCTTGACATGTCATGTCTTGTCATGTCGTGTGTTGTGTTGTCTTGTCTTGTTTTGTCATGTCTTATCTTGTCTTGTCATGTCATGTCTTGTCTTGTCTTGTCTTGTCTTGTCTTGTCTTGTCTTGTCATGTCTTGTCTTGTCTTGTCTTGTCTTGTCTTGTCTTGTCTTGTCTTGTCTTGTCTTGTCTTGTCTTGTCTTGTCTTGTCTTGTCTTGTCTTGTCTTGTCTTGTCTTGTCTTGTCTTGTCTTGTCTTGTCTTGTCTTGTCTTGTCTTGTCTTGTCTTGTCTTGTCTTGTCTTGTCTTGTCTTGTCTTGTCTTGTCTTGTCTTGTCTTGTCTTGTCTTGTCTTGTCTTGTCTTGTCTTGTCTTGTCATGTCGTATGTTGTGTTGTTTTGTCTTGTGTTGCTTTGTCTTGTCTTGTCTTGTCATGTCGTGTGTTGTGTTGTTTTGTCTTGTCTTGTTGTGTATTGTCATGTCTTATATTGTCTTGTCTTGTCTTGTCTTGTCATGTCATGTCATGTCGTGTGTTGTGTTGTCTTGTCTTGTTTTGTCTTGTCATGTCATGTCATGTCTTGTCTTGTCTTGTCTTGTCTTGTTTTGTCTTGTCATGTCTTGTCTTGTCTTATCTTGTTTTGTCTTGTCATGTCTTTACTTGTGATGTCATGTCATGACAAGACAGTCTTGTCTTGTCTCGTCTTGTCGTGTGTTGTGTTGTTTTGTCTTGTCTTGTTGTGTATTGTCATGTCTTATATTGTCTTGTCTTGTCTTGTCATGTCATGTCATGTCGTGTGTTGTGTTGTGTTGTCTTGTCTTATATTGTCTTGTCTTGTCTTGTCATGTCATGTCATGTCATGTCGTGTGTTGTGTTGTTTTGTCTTGTCTTGTCTTCTCCTTGTCTTGTCTAGTCTTGTCTTGTCTTGTCATGTCATGTCGTATGTTGTCCTGTCTTGTCTTGTCTTGTCATGTCGTGTGTTGTGTTGTTTTGTCTTGTCTTGTTGTGTATTGTCATGTCTTATATTGTCTTGTCTTGTCTTGTCATGTCATGTCATGTCGTGTGTTGTGTTGTGTTGTCTTGTCTTATATTGTCTTGTCTTGTCATGTCATGTCATGTCATGTCGTGTGTTGTGTTGTTTTGTCTTGTCTTGTCTTCTCCTTGTCTTGTCTAGTCTTGTCTTATCTTGTCTTGTCTTGTCTTGTCTTGTCTTGTCTTGTCTTGTCTTGTCTTGTCTTGTCTTGTCTTGTCTTGTCTTGTCTTGTCTTGTCTTGTCTTGTCTTGTCTTGTCTTGTCTTGTCTTGTCTTGTCTTGTCTTGTCTTGTGTTGCTTTGTCTTGTCTTGTCATGTCATGTGTTGCGTTGTGTTGTTTTGTCTTGTCTTGTCATGTCATGTCATGTCGTGTCTTGTGTTGCTTTGTCTTGTCTTGTCATGTCGTGTGTTGTGTTGTTTTGTCTTGTCTTGTTGTGTATTGTCATGTCTTATATTGTCTTGTCTTTTCTTGTCTTGTCATGTCATGTCATGTCATGTCGTGTGTTGTGTTGTTTTTTCTTGTCATGTCATGTCTTGTCTTGTCTTGTCTTGTCTTGTCTTGTCATGTCTTGTCTTGTCTAGTCTTGTCTTGTCTTGTCTTGTCTTGTCTTGTCTTGTCTTGTCTTGTGTTGTGATGTCATGTCGTGTGTTGTGTTGTTTTGTCTTGTCTTGTCTTGTCTTGTCCTGTCCTGTCCTGTCCTGTCTTGTCTTGTCTTGTCTTGTCTTGTCTTGTCTCGTCTTGTCTTGTCTTGTCTTCTCCTGTCCTGACGTGTGTTGTGTTGTTTTGTCTTGTCTTGTTTTGTCTTGTCTTGTCTTGTCTTGTCCTGTCCTGTCCTGTCCTGTCTTGTCTTGTCTTGTCTTGTCTTGTCTTGTCTCGTCTTGTCTTGTCTTGTCTTCTCCTGTCCTGACGTGTGTTGTGTTGTTTTGTCTCGTCTTGTCTTGTCTTGTCTTCTCCTGTCCTGACGTGTGTTGTGTTGTTTTGTCTTGTCTTGTCTTGTCTTGTCTTGTCTTGTCTTGTCTTGTCTTGTCTTGTCTTGTCATGTCGTATGTTGTGTTGTTTTGTCTTGTGTTGCTTTGTCTTGTCTTGTCTTGTCATGTCGTGTGTTGTGTTGTTTTGTCTTGTCTTGTTGTGTATTGTCATGTCTTATATTGTCTTGTCTTGTCTTGTCTTGTCATGTCATGTCATGTCGTGTGTTGTGTTGTCTTGTCTTGTTTTGTCTTGTCATGTCATGTCATGTCTTGTCTTGTCTTGTCTTGTCTTGTTTTGTCTTGTCATGTCTTGTCTTGTCTTATCTTGTTTTGTCTTGTCATGTCTTTACTTGTGATGTCATGTCATGACAAGACAGTCTTGTCTTGTCTCGTTTTGTCGTGTGTTGTGTTGTTTTGTCTTGTCTTGTCTTGTCATGTCATGTCGTGTCTTGTGTTGCTTTGTCTTGTCTTGTCATGTCGTGTGTTGTGTTGTATTGTCTTGTCATGTCTTATATTGTCTTGTCTTGTCTTGTCTTGTGATGTCATGTCGTGTGTTGTGTTGTTTTGTCTTGTATTGTCTTGTCATGTCATGTCATGTCGTGTCTTGTCTTGTTTTGTCTTGTCTTGTCTTGTCTTGTCTTGTCTTGTCTTGTCATGTCTTGTCTTGTCTTGTCTTGTCTTGTCTTGTCTTGTCTTGTCTTGTCTTGTCTTGTCTTGTCTTGTCTTGTCTTGTCTTGTCTTGTCTTGTCTTGTCTTGTCTTGTCCTGTCTTGTCTTGCCTTGACATGTCATGTCTTGTCATGTCGTGTGTTGTGTTGTCTTGTCTTGTTTTGTCATGTCTTATCTTGTCTTGTCATGTCATGTCTTGTCTTGTCTTGTCTTGTCTTGTCTTGTCTTGTCTTGTCATGTCTTGTCTTGTCTTGTCTTGTCTTGTCTTGTCTTGTCTTGTCTTGTCTTGTCTTGTCTTGTCTTGTCTTGTCTTGTCTTGTCTTGTCTTGTCTTGTCTTGTCTTGTCATGTCATGTCATGTCGTGTGTTGTGTTGTTTTTTCTTGTCATGTCATGTCTTGTCTTGTCTTGTCTTGTCTTGTCTTGTCATGTCTTGTCTTGTCTAGTCTTGTCTTGTCTTGTCTTGTCTTGTCTTGTCTTGTCTTGTCTTGTCTTGTCTTGTCTTGTCTTGTCTTGTCTTGTCTTGTCTTGTCTTGTTTTATGTTGTCTTGTCTTGTCTTGTCATGTAATGTCATGTCGTGTGTTGTGTTGTTTTGTTTTGTCTTGTCTTCTCCTTGTCTTGTCTTGTCATGTCGTGTGTTGTGTTGTTTTGTCTTGTCTTGTCTTATATTGTCTTGTCTTGTCTTGTGATGTCATGTCGTGTGTTGTGTTGTTTTGTCTTGTCTTGTTTTGTCTTGTCCTGTCTTGTCTTGTCATGTCATGTCATGTGTTGTGTTGTGTTGTTTTGTCTTGTCTTGTCTTGTCTTGTCTTGTCTTGTCTTGTCTTGTCTTGTCTTGCCTTATCTTGCCTTGTCTTGTCTTGTCTGGTCTGGTCTTGTCTTGTCTTGTCTTGTCTTGTCATGTCTTGTCTTGTCTTGTTTTGTCTTGTCTTGTATTGTCTTGTTTTCTCATGTAATGTCATGTCGTGTGTTGTGTTGTTTTGTCCTGTCTTGTGTTGTTTTGTCGTGTCATGTCTTGTCTTGTCTTGTCCTGTCCTGTCGTGTGTTGTGTTGTTTTGTCTTGTCTTGTCATGTCGTGTGTTGTGTTGTTTTGTCTTGTCATGTCTTATATTGTCTTGTCTTGTCTTGTCTTGTGATGTCATGTCGTGTGTTGCGTTGTGTTGTTTTGTCTTGTCTTGTCATGTCATGTCATGTCGTGTCTTGTGTTGCTTTGTCTTGTCTTGTCATGTCGTGTGTTGTGTTGTATTGTCTTGTCATGTCTTATATTGTCTTGTCTTGTCTTGTCTTGTGATGTCATGTCGTGTGTTGTGTTGTTTTGTCTTGTATTGTCTTGTCATGTCATGTCATGTCGTGTCTTGTCTTGTTTTGTCTTGTCTTGTCTTGTCTTGTCTTGTCTTGTCTTGTCATGGCGTGTGTTGTGTTGTTTTGTCTTGTCTTGTATTGTCTTGTCTTGTCTTGTTTTGTCTTGTCTTGTCGTGTCATGCCATGTCATACGTGTGTTGTGTTGTTTTGTCTTGTCTTATTTTGTCTTGTCATGTCTTATCTTGTCTTGTCATGTCATGTCGTGTGTTGTGTTGTTTTGTCTTGTCTTGTCTTCTCCTTGTCTTGTCTAGTCTTGTCTTGTCTTGTCTTGTCTTGTCTTGTCTTGTCTTGTCTTGTCTTGTCTTGTCTTGTCTTGTCTTGTGTTGCTTTGTCTTGTCTTGTCATGTCATGTGTTGCGTTGTGTTGTTTTGTCTTGTCTTGTCATGTCATGTCATGTCGTGTCTTGTGTTGCTTTGTCTTGTCTTGTCATGTCGTGTGTTGTGTTGTTTTGTCTTGTCTTGTTGTGTATTGTCATGTCTTATATTGTCTTATCTTGTCTTGTCATGTCATGTCATGTCATGTCGTGTGTTGTGTTGTTTTTTCTTGTCGTGTCTTGTCTTGTCTTGTCTTGTCTTGTCTTGTCATGTCTTGTCTTGTCTAGTCTTGTCTTGTCTTGTCTTTGGCTTGTCTTGTCTTGTCTTGTCTTGTCTTGTCTTGTCTTGTCTTGCCTTGTCTTGTCTTGTCTTGTCTTGTCTTGTCTTCTCTTGTCTTGTCTTGTCTTGTCTTGTCTTGTCTTGTCTTGTCTTGTCTTGTCTTGTCTTGTCTTGTCTTGTCTTGGCTTGTCTTGTCTTGTCTTGTCTTGTCTTGTCTTGTCTTGTCTTGTCTTGTCTTGTCTTGTCTTGTCTTGTCTTGTCTTGTCTTGTCTTGTCTTGTCTTGTCTTGTCTTGTCTTGTCTTGTCTTGTCTTGTCTTGTCTTGTCTTGTCTTATTTTGTCTTGTCTTGTCTTGTCTTGTCTTATTTTGTCTTGTCCTGTCTTGTCTTGTCATGTCATGTCATGTGTTGTGTTGTGTTGTTTTGTCTTGTCTTGTCTTGTCTTGTCTTGTCTTGTCTTGTCTTGTCTTGTCTTGTCTTGTCTTGTCTTGTCTTGTCTTGTCTTGTCTTGTCTTGTCTTGTCTTGTCTTGTCTTGTCTTGTCTTGCCTTATCTTGCCTTGTCTTGTCTTGTCTGGTCTAGTCTTGTCTTGTCTTCTCCTTGTCTTGTCTAGTCTTGTCTTGTCTTGTCTTGTCTTGTCTTGTCTTGTCTTGTCATGTCGTGTGTTGTGTTGTTTTGTCTTGTCTTGTTTTGTCATGTAATGTCATGTCGTGTGTTATGTTGTTTTGTCTTGTCTTGTCTTCTCCTTGTCTTGTCTAGTCTTGTCTTGTCTTGTCTTGTCTTGTCTTGTCTTGTCTTGTCTTGTCTTGTCTTGTCTTGTCTTGTCTTGTCTTGTTGTCTTGTCTTGTCTTGTCTTGTCTTGTCTTGTCTTGTCTTGTCTTGTCTTGTCTTGCCATGTCTTATATTGTCTTGTCTTGTCTTGTCATGTCGTGTGTTGTGTTGTTTTGTCTTGTCTTGTTGTGTATTGTCATGTCTTATATTGTCTTGTCTTGTCTTGTCATGTCATGTCATGTCATGTCGTGTGTTGTGTTGTTTTGTCTTGTCTTGTATTCTCCTTGTCTTGTCTAGTCTTGTCTTGTCTTGTCTTGTCTTGTCTTGTCTTGTCTTGTCTTGTCTTGTGTTGCTTTGTCTTGTCTTGTCTTGTCATGTCTTATATTGTCTTGTCTTGTTTTGTCTTGTCTTATCTTGTTTTGTCTTGTGTTGCTTTGTCTTGTCTTGTCATGTCGTGTGTTTTGTTGTTTTGTCTTGTCTTGTTGTGTATTGTCATGTCTTTTATTGTATTGTCTTGTCTTGTCTTGTCTTGTCCTGTCCTGTCCTGTCTTGTCTTGTCTTAGCATGTCATGTCATGTCATGTCGTGTGTTGTGTTGTCTTGTCTTGCTTTGTCATGTCTTATCTTGTCTTGTCATGTCATGTCTTGTTTTGTCTTGTCTTGTTTTGTCTTGTCTTATCTTGTCATGTCTTGTCTTGTCTTGTCATGTCTTGTCTTGTCTTGTCTTGTCATGTCTTATATTGTCTTGTCTTGTTTTGTCTTGTCTTATCTTGTTTTGTCTTGTGTTGCTTTGTCTTGTCTTGTCATGTCGTGTGTTTTGTTGTTTTGTCTTGTCTTGTTGTGTATTGTCATGTCTTTTATTGTATTGTCTTGTCTTGTCTTGTCATGTCATGTAATGTCATGTCGTGTGTTATGTTGTTTTGTCTTGTCTTGTCTTCTCCTTGTCTTGTCATGTCTTGTCTTGTCTTGTCATGTCTTATATTGTCTTGTCTTGTCTTGTCATGTCCTGTTATGTCACACGTGTGTTGTGTTGTTTTGTCTTGTCTTATTTTGTCTTGTCATGTCTTATCTTGTCTTGTCCTGTCCTGTCCTGTCTTGTCTTGTCATGTCATGTCATGTCATGTCATGTCGTGTGTTGTGTTGTCTTGTCTTGTTTTGTCATGTCTTATCTTGTCTTGTCTTGTCATCTCATGTCATGTGTTGTGTTGTGTTGTTTTGTCTTGTCTTGTCTTGTCATGTCTTGTCTTGTCTTGTCTTGTCATGTCTTATATTGTCTTGTCTTGTCCTGTCCTGTCGTGTGTTGTGTTGTTTTGTTTTGTCGTGTCTTGTCTTGTCTTGTCTTGTCATGGCGTGTGTTGTGTTGTTTTGTCTTGTCTTGTATTGTCTTGTCTTGTCTTGTTTTGTCTTGTCTTGTCGTGTCATGCCATGTCATACGTGTGTTGTGTTGTTTTGTCTTGTCTTATTTTGTCTTGTCATGTCTTATCTTGTCTTGTCATGTCATGTCGTGTGTTGTGTTGTTTTGTCTTGTCTTGTCTTCTCCTTGTCTTGTCTAGTCTTGTCTTGTCTTGTCTTGTCTTGTCTTGTCTTGTCTTGTCTTGTCTTGTCTTGTCTTGTCTTGTCTTGTCTTGTCTTGTGTTGCTTTGTCTTGTCTTGTCATGTCATGTGTTGCGTTGTGTTGTTTTGTCTTGTCTTGTCATGTCATGTCATGTCGTGTCTTGTGTTGCTTTGTCTTGTCTTGTCATGTCGTGTGTTGTGTTGTTTTGTCTTGTCTTGTTGTGTATTGTCATGTCTTATATTGTCTTATCTTGTCTTGTCATGTCATGTCATGTCATGTCGTGTGTTGTGTTGATTTTTCTTGTCGTGTCTTGTCTTGTCTTGTCTTGTCTTGTCTTGTCATGTCTTGTCTTGTCTAGTCTTGTCTTGTCTTGTCTTGGCTTGTCTTGTCTTGTCTTGTCTTGTCTTGTCTTGTCTTGTCTTGTCTTGCCTTGTCTTGTCTTGTCTTGTCTTGTCTTGTCTTCTCTTGTCTTGTCTTGTCTTGTCTTGTCTTGTCTTGTCTTGTCTTGTCTTGTCTTGTCTTGTCTTGTCTTGTCTTGTCTTGTCTTGTCTTGTCTTGTCTTGTCTTGTCTTGTCTTGTCTTGTCTTGTCTTGTCTTGTCTTGTCTTGTCTTGTCTTGTCTTGTCTTGTCTTGTCTTGTCTTGTCTTGTCTTGTCTTGTCTTGTCTTGTCTTGTCTTGTCTTGTCTTGTCTTATTTTGTCTTGTCTTGTCTTGTCTTGTCTTGTCTTATTTTGTCTTGTCCTGTCTTGTCTTGTCATGTCATGTCATGTGTTGTGTTGTGTTGTTTTGTCTTGTCTTGTCTTGTCTTGTCTTGTCTTGTTGTGTATTGTCATGTCTTTTATTGTATTGTCTTGTCTTGTCTTGTCTTGTCCTGTCCTGTCCTGTCTTGTCTTGTCTTAGCATGTCATGTCGTGTGTTGTGTTGTCTTGTCTTGCTTTGTCATGTCTTATCTTGTCTTGTCATGTCATGTCTTGTCTTGTCTTGTCTTGTTTTGTCTTGTCTTATCTTGTCATGTCTTGTCTTGTCTTGTCATGTCTTGTCTTGTCTTGTCTTGTCATGTCTTATATTGTCTTGTCTTGTTTTGTCTTGTCTTATCTTGTTTTGTCTTGTGTTGCTTTGTCTTGTCTTGTCATGTCGTGTGTTTTGTTGTTTTGTCTTGTCTTGTTGTGTATTGTCATGTCTTTTATTGTATTGTCTTGTCTTGTCTTGTCATGTCATGTAATGTCATGTCGTGTGTTATGTTGTTTTGTCTTGTCTTGTCTTCTCCTTGTCTTGTCTTGTCTTGTCTTGTCTTGTCATGTCTTATATTGTCTTGTCTTGTCTTGTCATGTCGTGTGTTGTGTTGTTTTGTCTTGTCTTGTCATGTCATGTCATGTCGTGTCTTGTGTTGCTTTGTCTTGTCTTGTCATGTCATGTGTTGCGTTGTGTTGTTTTGTCTTGTCTTATCTTGTTTTGTCTTGTGTTGCTTTGTCTTGTCTTGTCATGTCGTGTGTTTTGTTGTTTTGTCTTGTCTTGTTGTGTATTGTCATGTCTTTTATTGTATTGTCTTGTCTTGTCTTGTCATGTCATGTAATGTCATGTCGTGTGTTATGTTGTTTTGTCTTGTCTTGTCTTCTCCTTGTCTTGTCTTGTCTTGTCTTGTCTTGTCATGTCTTATATTGTCTTGTCTTGTCTTGTCATGTCGTGTGTTGTGTTGTTTTGTCTTGTCTTGTCTTGTCATGTCTTATATTGTCTTGTCTTGTCTTGTCATGTCCTGTCATGTCACACGTGTGTTGTGTTGTTTTGTCTTGTCTTATTTTGTCTTGTCATGTCTTATCTTGTCTTGTCATGTCATGTCATGTCATGTCATGTCGTGTGTTGTGTTGTCTTGTCTTGTTTTGTCATGTCTTATCTTGTCTTGTCTTGTCATCTCATGTCATGTGTTGTGTTGTGTTGTTTTGTCTTGTCTTGTCTTGTCATGTCTTGTCTTGTCTTGTCTTGTCATGTCTTATATTGTCTTGTCTTGTCCTGTCCTGTCGTGTGTTGTGTTGTTTTGTTTTGTCGTGTCTTGTCTTGTCTTGTCTTGTCTTGTCTTGTCTTGTCTTGTCATGGCGTGTGTTGTGTTGTTTTGTCTTGTCTTGTATTGTCTTGTCTTGTCTTGTTTTGTCTTGTCTTGTCGTGTCATGCCATGTCATACGTGTGTTGTGTTGTTTTGTCTTGTCTTATTTTGTCTTGTCATGTCTTATCTTGTCTTGTCATGTCATGTCGTGTGTTGTGTTGTTTTGTCTTGTCTTGTCTTCTCCTTGTCTTCTCTAGTCTTGTCTTGTCTTGTCTTGTCTTGTCTTTTCTTGTCTTGTCTTGTCTTGTCTTGTCTTGTCTTGTCTTGTCTTGTCTTGTGTTGCTTTGTCTTGTCTTGTCATGTCATGTGTTGCGTTGTGTTGTTTTGTCTTGTCTTGTCATGTCATGTCATGTCGTGTCTTGTGTTGCTTTGTCTTGTCTTGTCATGTCGTGTGTTGTGTTGTTTTGTCTTGTCTTGTTGTGTATTGTCATGTCTTATATTGTCTTATCTTGTCTTGTCATGTCATGTCATGTCATGTCGTGTGTTGTGTTGATTTTTCTTGTCGTGTCTTGTCTTGTCTTGTCTTGTCTTGTCTTGTCATGTCTTGTCTTGTCTAGTCTTGTCTTGTCTTGTCTTGGCTTGTCTTGTCTTGTCTTGTCTTGTCTTGTCTTGTCTTGTCTTGCCTTGTCTTGTCTTGTCTTGTCTTGTCTTGTCTTGTCTTGTCTTGTCTTGTCTTGTCTTGTCTTGTCTTGTCTTGTCTTGTCTTGTCTTGTCTTGTCTTGTCTTGTCTTGTCTTGTCTTGTCTTGTCTTGTCTTGTCTTGTCTTGTCTTGTCTTGTCTTGTCTTGTCTTGTCTTGTCTTGTCTTGTCTTGTCTTGTCTTGTCTTGTCTTGTCTTGTCTTGTCTTGTCTTGTCTTGTCTTGTCTTGTCTTGTCTTGTCTTGTCTTGTCTTGTCTTGTCTTGTCTTGTCTTGTCTTGTCTTGTCTTGTCTTGTCTTGTCTTGTCTTGTCTTGTCTTGTCTTGTCTTATTTTGTCTTGTCTTGTCTTGTCTTGTCTTGTCTTATTTTGTCTTGTCCTGTCTTGTCTTGTCATGTCATGTCATGTGTTGTGTTGTGTTGTTTTGTCTTGTCTTGTCTTGTCTTGTCTTGTCTTGTCTTGTCTTGTCTTGTCTTGTCTTGCCTTATCTTGCCTTGTCTTGTCTTGTCTGGTCTGGTCTTGTCTTGTCTTCTCCTTGTCTTGTCTAGTCTTGTCTTGTCTTGTCTTGTCTTGTCTTGTCTTGTCTTGTCTTGTCTTGTCATGTCGTGTGTTGTGTTGTTTTGTCTTGTCTTGTTTTGTCATGTAATGTCATGTCGTGTGTTATGTTGTTTTGTCTTGTCTTGTCTTCTCCTTGTCTTGTCTAGTCTTGTCTTGTCTTGTCTTGTCTTGTCTTGTCTTGTCTTGTTGTCTTGTCTTGTCTTGTCTTGTCTTGTCTTGTCTTGTCTTGTCTTGTCTTGTTGTCTTGTCTTGTCTTGTCTTGTCTTGTCTTGTCTTGTCTTGTCTTGTCTTGTCTTGTCTTGTCTTGCCATGTCTTATATTGTCTTGTCTTGTCTTGTCATGTCGTGTGTTGTGTTGTTTTGTCTTGTCTTGTTGTGTATTGTCATGTCTTATATTGTCTTGTCTTGTCTTGTCATGTCATGTCATGTCATGTCATGTCGTGTGTTGTGTTGTTTTGTCTTGTCTTGTATTCTCCTTGTCTTGTCTAGTCTTGTCTTGTCTTGTCTTGTCTTGTCTTGTGTTGCTTTGTCTTGTCTTGTCAGGTCATGTGTTGCGTTGTGTTGTTTTGTCTTGTCTTGTCTTGTCTTGTCCTGTCCTGTCCTGTCTTGTCTTGTCTTAGCATGTCATGTCATGTCATGTCGTGTGTTGTGTTGTCTTGTCTTGCTTTGTCATGTCTTATCTTGTCTTGTCATGTCATGTCTTGTCTTGTCTTGTCTTGTTTTGTCTTGTCTTATCTTGTCATGTCTTGTCTTGTCTTGTCATGTCTTGTCTTGTCTTGTCTTGTCATGTCTTATATTGTCTTGTCTTGTCTTGTCTTCTCCTTGTCTTGTCATGTCTTGTCTTGTCTTGTCATGTCTTATATTGTCTTGTCTTGTCTTGTCATGTCGTGTGTTGTGTTGTTTTGTCTTGTCTTGTCATGTCATGTCATGTCGTGTCTTGTGTTGCTTTGTCTTGTCTTGTCATGTCGTGTGTTGTGTTGTTTTGTCTTGTCATGTCTCATATTGTCTTGTCTTGTTTTGTCTTGTCTTATCTTGTTTTGTCTTGTGTTGCTTTGTCTTGTCTTGTCATGTCGTGTGTTTTGTTGTTTTGTCTTGTCTTGTTGTGTATTGTCATGTCTTTTATTGTATTGTCTTGTCTTGTCTTGTCATGTCATGTAATGTCATGTCGTGTGTTATGTTGTTTTGTCTTGTCTTGTCTTCTCCTTGTCTTGTCTTGTCTTGTCTTGTCTTGTCTTGTCATGTCTTATATTGTCTTGTCTTGTCTTGTCATGTCGTGTGTTGTGTTGTTTTGTCTTGTCTTGTCATGTCATGTCATGTCGTGTCTTGTGTTGCTTTGTCTTGTCTTGTCATGTCATGTGTTGCGTTGTGTTGTTTTGTCTTGTCTTGTCATGTCATGTCATGTCGTGTCTTGTGTTGCTTTGTCTTGTCTTGTCATGTCGTGTGTTGTGTTGTTTTGTCTTGTCATGTCTCATATTGTCTTGTCTTGTCTTGTCTTGTGATGTCATGTCGTGTGTTGTGTTGTTTTGTCTTGTATTGTCTTGTCTTGTCTTGTCTTGTTTTGTCTTGTCTTGTCTTGTCTTGTCTTGTCTTGTCTTGTCATGTCATGTCATGTCATACGTGTGTTGTGTTGTTTTGTCTTGTCTTACTTTGTCTTGTCATGTCTTATCTTGTCTTGTCCTGTCCTGTCCTGTCTTGTCTTGTCATGTCATGTCATGTCATGTCATGTCATGTCATGTCGTGTGTTGTGTTGTCTTGTCTTGTTTTGTCATGTCTTATCTTGTCTTGTCTTGTCATGTCATGTCATGTGTTGTGTTGTGTTGTTTTGTCTTGTCTTGTCTTGTCATGTCTTGTCTTTTCTTGTCTTGTCATGTCTTAAATTGTCTTGTCTTGTCTTGTCATGTCATGTAATGTCATGTCGTGTGTTATGTTGTTTTGTCTTGTCTTGTCTTCTCCTTGTCTTGTCTAGTCTTGTCTTGTCTTGTCTTGTCTTGTCTTGTCTTGTCTTGTCTTGTCTTGTCTTGTCTTGTCTTGTCTTGTCTTGTCTTGTCTTGTCTTGTCTTGTCATGTCGTGTGTTGTGTTGTTTTGTCTTGTCTTGTTGTGTATTGTCATGTCTTATATTGTCTTGTCTTGTCTTGTCATGTCATGTCATGTCATGTCGTGTGTTGTGTTGTTTTGTCTTGTCTTGTATTCTCCTTGTCTTGTCTAGTCTTGTCTTGTCTTGTCTTGTCTTGTCTTGTGTTGCTTTGTCTTGTCTTGTCAGGTCATGTGTTGCGTTGTGTTGTTTTGTCTTGTCTTGTCTTGTCTTGTCCTGTCCTGTCCTGTCTTGTCTTGTCTTAGCATGTCATGTCATGTCATGTCATGTCGTGTGTTGTGTTGTCTTGTCTTGCTTTGTCATGTCTTATCTTGTCTTGTCATGTCATGTCTTGTCTTGTCTTGTCTTGTCATGTCATGTAATGTCATGTCGTGTGTTATGTTGTTTTGTCTTGTCTTGTCTTCTCCTTGTCTTGTCTAGTCTTGTCTTGTCTTGTCTTGTCTTGTCTTGTCATGTCTTATATTGTCTTGTCTTGTCTTGTCATGTCGTGTGTTGTGTTGTTTTGTCTTGTCTTGTTGTGCATTGTCATGTCTTTTATTGTCTTGTCTTGTCTTGTCATGTCATGTAATGTCATGTCGTGTGTTATGTTGTTTTGTCTTGTCTTGTCTTCTCCTTGTCTTGTCTAGTCTTGTCTTGTCTTGTCTTGTCTTGTCTTGTCTTGTCTTGTCTTGTCTTGTCTTGTCTTGTCTTGTCTTGTCTTGTCTTGTCTTGTCTTGTCTTGTCTTGTCTTGTCTTGTCATGTCTTATATTGTCTTGTCTTGTCTTGTCTTGTCTTGTCTTGTCTTGTCTTGTCTTGCCTTATCTTGCCTTGTCTTGTCTTGTCTGGTCTTGTCTTGTCCTGTCCTGTCCTGTCTTGCCTTGTCATGTCATGTCATGTCATGTCGTGTGTTGTGTTGTCTTGTCTTGTCATGTCATGTCATGTCTTGTCTTGTCTTGTCTTGTCTTGTTTTGTCTTGTCATGTCTTGTCTTGTCTTGTCTTGTGTTGCTTTGTCTTGTCTTGTCTTGTCTTGTCTTGTCTTGTCTTGTCTTGTCTTGTCTTGTATTGCTTTGTCTTGTCTTGTCATGTCTTGTCTTGTCTTGTCTTGTCTTGTCTTGTCTTGTATTGCTTTGTCTTGTCTTGTCATGTCATGTGTTGCGTTGTGTTGTTTTGTCTTGTCTTGTCTTCTCCTTGTCTTGTCTTGTCTAGTCTTGTCTTGTCTTGTCTTGTCTTGTCTTGTCTTGTCTTGTCTTGTCTTGTCTTGTCTTGTCTTGTCTTGTATTGCTTTGTCTTGTCTTGTCATGTCATGTGTTGCGTTGTGTTGTTTTGTCTTGTCTTGTCATGTCATGTCATGTCGTGTCTTGTGTTGCTTTGTCTTGTCTTGTCATGTCGTGTGTTGTGTTGTTTTGTCTTGTCATGTCTTATATTGTCTTGTCTTGTCTTGTCTTGTGATGTCATGTCGTGTGTTGTGTTGTTTTGTCTTGTATTGTCTTGTCTTGTCTTGTCTTGTCTTGTCTTGTCTTGTCTTGTCATGTCATGTCATGTCATACGTGTGTTGTGTTGTTTTGTCTTGTCTTACTTTGTCTTGTCATGTCTTATCTTGTCTTGTCCTGTCCTGTCCTGTCTTGTCTTGTCATGTCATGTCATGTCATGTCATGTCGTGTGTTGTGTTGTCTTGTCTTGTCTTGTCTTGTCGTGTCTTGTCTTGTCTTGTCTTGTCTTGTCTTGTCTTGTCTTGTCTTGTCTTGTCTTGTCGTGTCTTGTCTTGTCTTGTCTTGTCTTGTCTTGTCTTGTCTTGTCTTGTCTTGTCTTGTCTTGTCTTGTCTTGTCTTGTCTTGTCTTGTCTTGTCTTGTCTTGTCTTGTCTTGTCTTGTCTTGTCTTGTCTTGTCTTGTCTTGTCTTGTCTTGTCTTGTCTTGTCTTGTCTTGTCTTGTCTCGTCTTGTCTTGTCTTGTCTTGTCTTGTTGTGTATTGTCATGTCTTATATTGTCTTGTCTTGTCATGTCATGTCATGTCGTGTGTTGTGTTGTCTTGTCTTGTTTTGTCTTGTCTTGTCATGTCATGTCATGTCTTGTCTTGTCTTGTCTTGTCTTGTCTTGTTTTGTCTTGTCTTGTCTTGTCTTGTCTTGTCTTGTCTTGTCTTGTCTTGTCTTGTCTTGTCTTGTCTTGTCTTGTCTTATCTTGTCTTGTCTTGTCTTGTCTTGTCTTGTCTTGTCTTGTCTTGTCTTGTCTTGTCTTGCCTTATCTTGCCTTGTCCTGTCCTGTCCTGTCTTGTCTTGTCCTGTCCTGTCCTGTCTTGTCTTGTCATGTCATGTCATGTCATGTCGTGTGTTGTGTTGTCTTGTCTTGTCTTGTCATGTCATGTCTTGTCTTGTCTTGTCTTGTCTTGTTTTGTCTTGTCATGTCTTGTCTTGTCTTGTCTTGTCATGTCTTGTCTTGTTTTGTCTTGTCATGTCATGTCTTGTCTTGTCTTGTCTTGTCTTGTCTTGTCATGTGCTGTGTTGTTTTGTCTTGTCTTGTCTTGTCTTGTCTTGTCTTGTCTTGTCTTGTCTTGTCTTGTCTTGTCTTGTCTTGTCTTGTCTTGTCTTGTCTTGTCTTGTCTTGTCTTGTCTTGTCTTGTCTTGTGTTGTTTTGTCTTGTCTTGTCTTGTCTTGTCTTGTCTTGTCTTGTCTTGTCTTGTCTTGTCTTGTCATGTCATGTCTTGTCTTGTCTTGTCTTGTTTTGTCTTGTCTTGTCTTGTTTTGTCTTGTCATGTCTTGTCTTGTCTTGTCTTTTCTTGTCTTGTCTTGTCTTGTCTTGTCTTGTCTTGTCTTGTCTTGTCGTGTGTTGTGTTGTTTTGTCTTGTCTTGTGTTGTTTTGTCTTGTCTTGTCATGTCATGTCATGTCGTGTCTTGTGCTGCTTTGTCCTGTCTTGTCTTGTCTTGTCTTGTCATGTCGTGTGTTGTGTTGTTTTGTCTTGTCTTGTTGTGTATTGTCATGTCTTATATTGTCTTGTCTTGTCTTGTCATGTCATGTCATGTCGTGTGTTGTGTTGTGTTGTCTTGTTTTGTCTTGTCATGTCTTGTCTTGTCTTGTCTTGTTTTGTCTTGTCATGTCTTGCCTTGTCTTGTCTTGTCTTGTCTTGTTTTGTCTTGTCATGTCTTGTCTTGTCTTGTCTTGTCTTGTCTTGTCTTGTCTTGTCTTGTCTTGTCTTGTCTTGTCTTGTCTTGTCTTGTCTTGTCTTGTCCTGTCGTGTGTTGTGTTGTTTTGTCTTGTCTTGTCTTGTCTTGTCTTGTCTTGTCTTGTCTTGTCTTGTCCTGTCGTGTGTTGTGTTGTTTTGTCTTGTCTTGTCTTGTCTTGTCTTGTCTTGTCTTGTCTTGTCTTGTCTTGTTTTGTCTTGTCCTGTCTTGTCTTGTCATGTCATGTCATGTGTTTTGTTGTGTTGTTTTGTCTTGTCTTGTCTTGTCTTGTCTTGTCTTGTCTTGTCTTGCCTTATCTTGCCTTGTCTTGTCTTGTGCTGCTTTGTCCTGTCTTGTCTTGTTTTGTCTTGTCTTGTCTTGTCTTGTCATGTCATGTCTTGTCTTGTCTTGTCTTGTTTTGTCTTGTCTTGTCTTGTTTTGTCTTGTCATGTCTTGTCTTGTCTTGTCTTGTCTTGTCTTGTCTTGTCTTGTCTTGTCTTGTCTTGTCTTGTCTTGTCGTGTGTTGTGTTGTTTTGTCTTGTCTTGTGTTGTTTTGTCTTGTCTTGTCATGTCATGTCATGTCGTGTCTTGTGTTGCTTTGTCTTGTCTTGTCTTGTCTTGTCATGTCGTGTGTTGTGTTGTTTTGTCTTGTCTTGTTGTGTATTGTCATGTCTTATATTGTATTGTCTTGTCTTGTCTTGTCATGTCATGTCATGTCGTGTGTTGTGTTGTTTTGTCTTGTCATGTCGTATGTTGTGTTGTTTTGTCTGGTCTTGTTTTGTCTTGTCTTGTCTTATATTGTCTTGTCTTGTCTTGTCATGTCATGTCGTATGTTGTGTTGTTTTGTCTTGTGCTGCTTTGTCCTGTCTTGTCTTGTCATGTCATGTTGTGTTGTTTTGTCTTGTCTTGTCTTGTCTTGTCTTGTCTTGTCTTGTCTTGTCTTGTCATGTCGTGTGTTGTGTTGTTTTGTCTTGTCTTGTGTTGTCATGTCTTATCTTGTCTCTTCATGTCATGTCTTGTCTTGTCTTGTCTTGTCTTGTCGTGTGTTGTGCTGTTTTGTCTTGTCTTGTTGTGTATTGTCATGTCTTATATTGTCTTGTCTTGTCTTGTCATGTCATGTCGTATGTTGTGTTGTTTTGTCTTGTGCTGCTTTGTCCTGTCTTGTCTTGTCATGTCATGTTGTGTTGTTTTGTCTTGTGCTGCTTTGTCCTGTCTTGTCTTGCCTTGTCATATCGTGTGTTGTGTTGTTTTGTCTTGTCTTGTCTTGTTTTGTCTTGTCATGTCTTGTCTTGTCTTGTCTTGTCTTGTCTTGTCTTGTCTTGTCTTGTCTTGTCTTGTCGTGTGTTGTGTTGTTTTGTCTTGTCTTGTGTTGTTTTGTCTTGTCTTGTCATGTCATGTCATGTCGTGTCTTGTGTTGCTTTGTCTTGTCTTGTCTTGTCTTGTCATGTCGTGTGTTGTGTTGTTTTGTCTTGTCTTGTTGTGTATTGTAATGTCTTATATTGTATTGTCTTGTCTTGTCTTGTCATGTCATGTCATGTCGTGTGTTGTGTTGTTTTGTCTTGCCATGTCATGTCTTGTCTTGTCTTGTCTGGTCTTGTCTTGTCTTGTCTTGTCTTGTCTTGTCATGTCTTGTCTTGTCTTGTCTTGTCTTGTCTTGCCTTAGCTTGCCTTGTCTTGTCTTGTCTGGTCTTGTCTTGTCTTCTCTTGTCTTGTCTTGTCTTGTATTGTCATGTCTTGTCTTGTCTTGTCTTGTCTTGTCTTGTCTTGTCTTGTCTTGTCTTGTCTTGTCTTGTCTTGTCTTGTCTTGTCTTGTCTTGTCTTGCCTTATCTTACCTTGCCTTGTCTTGTCTGGTCTTGTCTTGTCCTGTCCTGTCCTGTCTTGTCTTGTCATGTCTTGTCATGTCATGTCATGTCATGTCATGTCGTGTGTTGTGTTGTGTTGTCTTGTTTTGTCTTGTCATGTCATGTCATGTCATGTCGTGTGTTGTGTTGTGTTGTCTTATTTTGTCTTGTCATGTCATGTCATGTCTTGTTTTGTCTTGTCTTGTCTTGTCTTGTCTTGTTTTGTCTTGTCTTGTCTTGTCTTGTTTTGTCTTGTCATGTCTTGTCTTGACTTGTCTTGTCTTGTCTTGTCTTGTCTTGTCTTGTCTTGTCTTGTCTTGTCTTGTCTTGTCTTGTCTTGTCTTGTCTTGTCTTGTCTTGTCTTGTCTTGTCTTGTCTTGTCTTGTCTTGTCTTGTCTTGTCTTGTCTTGTCTTGTCTTGTCTTGTCTTGTCTTGTCTTGTCTTGTCTTGTCTTGTCTTGTCTTGTCTTGTCTTGTCTTGTCTTGTCTTGTCTTGTCTTGTCTTGTCTTGTCTTGTCTTGTCTTGTCTTGTCTTGCCTTATCTTGCCTTGTCTTGCCTTGTCTTGTCTTGTCTGGTCTTGTCTTGTCTTGTCTTGTCTTGTCTTGTTTTGTCTTGTCTTGTCTTGTCTTGTCATGTCTTGTCTTGTCTTGTCTTGTCTTGTCATGTCTTATATTGTCTTGCATTGTCTTGTCTTGTCTTGTTTTGTCTTGTCTTGTCTTGTCTTGTCTTGTCTTGTCTTGTCTTGTCTTGTCTTGTCTTGTCTTGTCTTGTCTTGTCTTGTCTTGTCTTGTCTTGTCTTGTCTTGTCTTGTCTTGTCTTGTCTTGTCTTGTCTTGTCTTGTCTTGTCTTGTCTTGTCTTGTCTTGTCTTGTCTTGTCTTGTCTTGTCTTGTCTTGTCTTGTCTTGTCTTGTCTTGTCTTGTCATGTCATGTCGTATGTTGTGTTGTTTTGTCTTGTGCTGCTTTGTCCTGTCTTGTCTTATCTTGTCTTGTCATGTCGTGTGTTGTGTTGTTTTGTCTTGTCTTGTTGTGTATTGTCATGTCTTATATTGTCTTGTCTTGTCTTGTCATGTCATGTCATGTCGTGTGTTGTGTTGTGTTGTCTTGTTTTGTCTTGCCATGTCATGTCATGTCATGTCTTGTCTTGTCTTGTCTTGTCTTGTTTTGTCTTGTCATGTCTTGTCTTGTCTTGTCTTGTCTTGTCTTGTCTTGTCTTGTCTTGTTTTGTCTTGTCATGTCTTGTCTTGTCTTGACTTGTCTTGTCTTGTCATATCATGTCATGTCATGTCGTGTGTTGTGTTGTGTTGTCTTGTTTTGTCTTGTCTTGTCTTGTCTTGTCTTGTCTTGTCTTGTCTTGTCTTGTCTTGTCTTGTCTTGTCTTGTCTTGTCTTGTCTTGTCTTGTCTTGTCTTGTCTTGTCTTGTCTTGTCTTGTCATGTCTTGTCTTGTCTTGTCTTGCCTTGCCTTATCTTGCCTTGTCTTGTCTTGTCTGGTCTTGTCTTGTCTTGTCTTGTCTTGTCATGTCATGTCATGTCGTGTGTTGTCGTGTGTTGTGTTGTGTTGTCTTGTCTTGTCTTGTCTTGTCTTGTCTTGTCTTGTCTTGTCTTGTCTTGTCTTGTCTTGTCTTGTCTTGTCTTGTCTTGTCTTGTCTTGTCTTGTCTTGTCTTGTCTTGTCTTGTCTTGTCTTGTCTTGTCTTGTCTTGTCTTGTCTTGTCTTGTCTTGTCTTGTCTTGTCTTGTCTTGTCTTGTCTTGTCTTGTCTTGTCTTGTCTTGTCTTGTCTTGTCTTGTCTTGTCTTGTCTTGTCTTGTCTTGTCTTGTCTTGTCTTGTCTTGTCTTGTCTTGTCTTGTCTTGTCTTGTCTTGTCTTGTCTTGTCTTGTCTTGTCTTGTCTTGTCTTGTCTTGTCTTGTCTTGTCTTGTCTTGTCTTGTCTTGTCTTGTCTTGTCTTGTCTTGTCTTGTCTTGTCTTGTCTTGTCTTGTCTTGTCTTGTCTTGTCTTGTCTTGTCTTGTCTTGTCTTGTCTTGTCTTGTCTTGTCTTGTCTTGTCTTGTCTTGTCTTGTCTTGTCTTGTCTTGTCTTGTCTTGTCTTGTCTTGTCTTGTCTTGTCTTGTCTTGTCTTGTCTTGTCTTGTCTTGTCTTGTCTTGTCTTGTCTTGTCTTGTCTTGTTTTGCTTTGTCTTGTCTTGTCTTGTCTTGTCTTGTCTTGTCATGTCGTGTGTTGTGTTGTTTTGTCTTGTCTTGTTGTGTATTGTCATGTCTTATATTGTCTTGTCTTGTCTTGTCTTGTCATGTCATGTCGTATGTTGTGTTGTTTTGTCTTGTGCTGCTTTGTCCTGTCTTGTCTTGTCATGTCGTGTGTTGTGTTGTTTTGTCTTGTCTTGTCTTGTGTTGTGATGTCATGTCGTGTGCTGTGTTGTTTTGTCTTGTCTTGTCTTGTCTTGTCCTGTCCTGTCCTGTCTTGTCTTGTCTTGTCTTGTCTTGCCTTATCTTGCCTTGTCTTGTCTTGTCTGGTCTTGTCTTGTCTTGTCATGTCTTGTCTTGTCTTGTCTTGTTTTGCTTTGTCTTGTATTGTCTTGTTTTCTCATGTAATGTCATGTCGTGTGTTGTGTTGTTTTGTCTTGTCTTGTCATGTCATGTCATGTCGTGTCTTGTGTTGCTTTGTCTTGTCTTGTCTTGTCTTGTCTTGTCATGTCGTGTGTTGTGTTGTTTTGTCGTCTTGTTGTGTATTGTCATGTCTTATATTGTCTTGTCTTGTCTTGTCTTGTCATGTCATGTCATGTCGTGTGTTGTGTTGTTTTGTCTTGTGCTGCTTTGTCCTGTCTTGTCTTGTCATGTCATGTTGTGTTGTTTTGTCTTGTCTTGTCTTGTCTTGTCTTGTCTTGTCTTGTCTTGTCATGTCGTGTGTTGTGTTGTTTTGTCTTGTCTTGTGTTGTCATGTCTTATCTTGTCTTGTCATGTCATGTCTTGTCTTGTCTTGTCTTGTCTTGTCGTGTGTTGTGCTGTTTTGTCTTGTCTTGTTGTGTATTGTCATGTCTTATATTGTCTTGTCTTGTCTTGTCATGTCATGTCGTATGTTGTGTTGTTTTGTCTTGTGCTGCTTTGTCCTGTCTTGTCTTGTCATGTCATCTTGTGTTGTTTTGTCTTGTGCTGCTTTGTCCTGTCTTGTCTTGCCTTGTCATATCGTGTGTTGTGTTGTTTTGTCTTGTCTTGTCTTGTTTTGTCTTGTCATGTCTTGTCTTGTCTTGTCTTGTCTTGTCTTGTCTTGTCTTGTCTTGTCTTGTCTTGTCTTGTCTTGTCGTGTGTTGTGTTGTTTTGTCTTGTCTTGTGTTGTTTTGTCTTGTCTTGTCATGTCATGTCATGTCGTGTCTTGTGTTGCTTTGTCTTGTCTTGTCTTGTCTTGTCATGTCGTGTGTTGTGTTGTTTTGTCTTGTCTTGTTGTGTATTGTCATGTCTTATATTGTATTGTCTTGTCTTGTCTTGTCATGTCATGTCATGTCGTGTGTTGTGTTGTTTTGTTTTGTCTTGTCATGTCATGTCTTGTCTTGTCTTGTCTGGTCTTGTCTTGTCTTGTCTTGTCTTGTCTTGTCATGTCTTGTCTTGTCTTGTCTTGTCTTGTCTTGCCTTAGCTTGCCTTGTCTTGTCTTGTCTGGTCTTGTCTTGTCTTCTCTTGTCTTGTCTTGTCTTGTATTGTCATGTCTTGTCTTGTCTTGTCTTGTCTTGTCTTGTCTTGTCTTGTCTTGTCTTGTCTTGTCTTGTCTTGTCTTGCCTTATCTTACCTTGCCTTGTCTTGTCTGGTCTTGTCTTGTCCTGTCCTGTCCTGTCTTGTCTTGTCATGTCTTGTTATGTCAAGTCATGTCATGTCATGTCGTGTGTTGTGTTGTGTTGTCTTGTTTTGTCTTGTCATGTCATGTCATGTCATGTCGTGTGTTGTGTTGTGTTGTCTTATTTTGTCTTGTCATGTCATGTCATGTCTTGTCTTGTCTTGTCTTGTCTTGTCTTGTCTTGTTTTGTCTTGTCTTGTCTTGTCTTGTTTTGTCTTGTCATGTCTTGTCTTGTCTTGTCTTGTCTTGTCTTGTCTTGTCTTGTCTTGTCTTGTCTTGTCTTGTCTTGTCTTGTCTTGTCTTGTCTTGTCTTGTCTTGTCTTGTCTTGTCTTGTCTTGTCTTGTCTTGTCTTGTCTTGTCTTGTCTTGTCTTGTCTTGTCTTGTCTTGTCTTGTCTTGTCTTGTCTTGTCTTGTCTTGCCTTATCTTGCCTTGTCTTGCCTTGTCTTGTCTTGTCTGGTCTTGTCTTGTCTTGTCTTGTCTTGTCTTGTTTTGTCTTGTCTTGTCTTGTCTTGTCATGTCTTGTCTTGTCTTGTCTTGTCTTGTCATGTCTTGTCTTGTCTTGTCTTGTTTTGCTTTGTCTTGTCTTGTCTTGTCTTGTCTTGTCTTGTCATGTCGTGTGTTGTGTTGTTTTGTCTTGTCTTGTTGTGTATTGTCATGTCTTATATTGTCTTGTCTTGTCTTGTCTTGTCATGTCATGTCGTATGTTGTGTTGTTTTGTCTTGTGCTGCTTTGTCCTGTCTTGTCTTGTCATGTCGTGTGTTGTGTTGTTTTGTCTTGTCTTGTCTTGTGTTGTGATGTCATGTCGTGTGCTGTGTTGTTTTGTCTTGTCTTGTCTTGTCTTGTCCTGTCCTGTCCTGTCTTGTCTTGTCTTGTCTTGTCTTGCCTTATCTTGCCTTGTCTTGTCTTGTCTGGTCTTGTCTTGTCTTGTCATGTCTTGTCTTGTCTTGTCTTGTTTTGCTTTGTCTTGTATTGTCTTGTTTTCTCATGTAATGTCATGTCGTGTGTTGTGTTGTTTTGTCTTGTCTTGTCATGTCATGTCATGTCGTGTCTTGTGTTGCTTTGTCTTGTCTTGTCTTGTCTTGTCTTGTCATGTCGTGTGTTGTGTTGTTTTGTCGTCTTGTTGTGTATTGTCATGTCTTATATTGTCTTGTCTTGTCTTGTCTTGTCATGTCATGTCATGTCGTGTGTTGTGTTGTTTTGTCTTGTGCTGCTTTGTCCTGTCTTGTCTTGTCATGTCATGTTGTGTTGTTTTGTCTTGTCTTGTCTTGTCTTGTCTTGTCTTGTCTTGTCTTGTCTTGTCATGTCGTGTGTTGTGTTGTTTTGTCTTGTCTTGTGTTGTCATGTCTTATCTTGTCTTGTCATGTCATGTCTTGTCTTGTCTTGTCTTGTCTTGTCGTGTGTTGTGCTGTTTTGTCTTGTCTTGTTGTGTATTGTCATGTCTTATATTGTCTTGTCTTGTCTTGTCATGTCATGTCGTATGTTGTGTTGTTTTGTCTTGTGCTGCTTTGTCCTGTCTTGTCTTGTCATGTCATCTTGTGTTGTTTTGTCTTGTGCTGCTTTGTCCTGTCTTGTCTTGCCTTGTCATATCGTGTGTTGTGTTGTTTTGTCTTGTCTTGTCTTGTTTTGTCTTGTCATGTCTTGTCTTGTCTTGTCTTGTCTTGTCTTGTCTTGTCTTGTCTTGTCTTGTCTTGTCTTGTCTTGTCGTGTGTTGTGTTGTTTTGTCTTGTCTTGTGTTGTTTTGTCTTGTCTTGTCATGTCATGTCATGTCGTGTCTTGTGTTGCTTTGTCTTGTCTTGTCTTGTCTTGTCATGTCGTGTGTTGTGTTGTTTTGTCTTGTCTTGTTGTGTATTGTCATGTCTTATATTGTATTGTCTTGTCTTGTCTTGTCATGTCATGTCATGTCGTGTGTTGTGTTGTTTTGTCTTGTCTTGTTTTGTCTTGTCATGTCATGTCTTGTCTTGTCTTGTCTGGTCTTGTCTTGTCTTGTCTTGTCTTGTCTTGTCATGTCTTGTCTTGTCTTGTCTTGTCTTGTCTTGCCTTAGCTTGCCTTGTCTTGTCTTGTCTGGTCTTGTCTTGTCTTCTCTTGTCTTGTCTTGTCTTGTATTGTCATGTCTTGTCTTGTCTTGTCTTGTCTTGTCTTGTCTTGTCTTGTCTTGTCTTGTCTTGTCTTGTCTTGTCTTGTCTTGTCTTGTCTTGTCTTGTCTTGTCTTGTCTTGTCTTGTCTTGTCTTGCCTTATCTTACCTTGCCTTGTCTTGTCTGGTCTTGTCTTGTCCTGTCCTGTCCTGTCTTGTCTTGTCATGTCTTGTCATGTCATGTCATGTCATGTCATGTCGTGTGTTGTGTTGTGTTGTCTTGTTTTGTCTTGTTTTGTCTTGTCATGTCATGTCTTGTCCTGTCTTGTCTTGTCATGTCTTGTCTTGTTTTGTCTTGTCATGTCATGTCTTGTCTTGTCTTGTCTGGTCTTGTCTTGTCTTGTCTTGTCTTGTCTTGTCATGTCTTGTCTTGTCTTGTCTTGTCTTGTCTTGCCTTAGCTTGCCTTGTCTTGTCTTGTCTGGTCTTGTCTTGTCTTCTCTTGTCTTGTCTTGTCTTGTATTGTCATGTCTTGTCTTGTCTTGTCTTGTCTTGTCTTGTCTTGTCTTGTCTTGTCTTGTCTTGTCTTGTCTTGTCTTGTCTTGTCTTGTCTTGTCTTGTCTTGTCTTGTCTTGTCTTGTCTTGTCTTGTCTTGTCTTGCCTTATCTTACCTTGCCTTGTCTTGTCTGGTCTTGTCTTGTCCTGTCCTGTCCTGTCTTGTCTTGTCATGTCTTGTTATGTCAAGTCATGTCATGTCATGTCGTGTGTTGTGTTGTGTTGTCTTGTTTTGTCTTGTCATGTCATGTCATGTCATGTCGTGTGTTGTGTTGTGTTGTCTTATTTTGTCTTGTCATGTCATGTCATGTCTTGTCTTGTCTTGTCTTGTCTTGTCTTGTCTTGTTTTGTCTTGTCTTGTCTTGTCTTGTTTTGTCTTGTCATGTCTTGTCTTGTCTTGTCTTGTCTTGTCTTGTCTTGTCTTGTCTTGTCTTGTCTTGTCTTGTCTTGTCTTGTCTTGTCTTGTCTTGTCTTGTCTTGTCTTGTCTTGTCTTGTCTTGTCTTGTCTTGTCTTGTCTTGTCTTGTCTTGTCTTGTCTTGTCTTGTCTTGTCTTGTCTTGTCTTGTCTTGTCTTGTCTTGCCTTATCTTGCCTTGTCTTGCCTTGTCTTGTCTTGTCTGGTCTTGTCTTGTCTTGTCTTGTCTTGTCTTGTTTTGTCTTGTCTTGTCTTGTCTTGTCATGTCTTGTCTTGTCTTGTCTTGTCTTGTCATGTCTTGTCTTGTCTTGTCTTGTTTTGCTTTGTCTTGTCTTGTCTTGTCTTGTCTTGTCTTGTCATGTCGTGTGTTGTGTTGTTTTGTCTTGTCTTGTTGTGTATTGTCATGTCTTATATTGTCTTGTCTTGTCTTGTCTTGTCATGTCATGTCGTATGTTGTGTTGTTTTGTCTTGTGCTGCTTTGTCCTGTCTTGTCTTGTCATGTCGTGTGTTGTGTTGTTTTGTCTTGTCTTGTCTTGTGTTGTGATGTCATGTCGTGTGCTGTGTTGTTTTGTCTTGTCTTGTCTTGTCTTGTCCTGTCCTGTCCTGTCTTGTCTTGTCTTGTCTTGTCTTGCCTTATCTTGCCTTGTCTTGTCTTGTCTGGTCTTGTCTTGTCTTGTCATGTCTTGTCTTGTCTTGTCTTGTTTTGCTTTGTCTTGTATTGTCTTGTTTTCTCATGTAATGTCATGTCGTGTGTTGTGTTGTTTTGTCTTGTCTTGTCATGTCATGTCATGTCGTGTCTTGTGTTGCTTTGTCTTGTCTTGTCTTGTCTTGTCTTGTCATGTCGTGTGTTGTGTTGTTTTGTCGTCTTGTTGTGTATTGTCATGTCTTATATTGTCTTGTCTTGTCTTGTCTTGTCATGTCATGTCATGTCGTGTGTTGTGTTGTTTTGTCTTGTGCTGCTTTGTCCTGTCTTGTCTTGTCATGTCATGTTGTGTTGTTTTGTCTTGTCTTGTCTTGTCTTGTCTTGTCTTGTCTTGTCTTGTCTTGTCATGTCGTGTGTTGTGTTGTTTTGTCTTGTCTTGTGTTGTCATGTCTTATCTTGTCTTGTCATGTCATGTCTTGTCTTGTCTTGTCTTGTCTTGTCGTGTGTTGTGCTGTTTTGTCTTGTCTTGTTGTGTATTGTCATGTCTTATATTGTCTTGTCTTGTCTTGTCATGTCATGTCGTATGTTGTGTTGTTTTGTCTTGTGCTGCTTTGTCCTGTCTTGTCTTGTCATGTCATCTTGTGTTGTTTTGTCTTGTGCTGCTTTGTCCTGTCTTGTCTTGCCTTGTCATATCGTGTGTTGTGTTGTTTTGTCTTGTCTTGTCTTGTTTTGTCTTGTCATGTCTTGTCTTGTCTTGTCTTGTCTTGTCTTGTCTTGTCTTGTCTTGTCTTGTCTTGTCTTGTCTTGTCGTGTGTTGTGTTGTTTTGTCTTGTCTTGTGTTGTTTTGTCTTGTCTTGTCATGTCATGTCATGTCGTGTCTTGTGTTGCTTTGTCTTGTCTTGTCTTGTCTTGTCATGTCGTGTGTTGTGTTGTTTTGTCTTGTCTTGTTGTGTATTGTCATGTCTTATATTGTATTGTCTTGTCTTGTCTTGTCATGTCATGTCATGTCGTGTGTTGTGTTGTTTTGTCTTGTCTTGTTTTGTCTTGTCATGTCATGTCTTGTCTTGTCTTGTCTGGTCTTGTCTTGTCTTGTCTTGTCTTGTCTTGTCATGTCTTGTCTTGTCTTGTCTTGTCTTGTCTTGCCTTAGCTTGCCTTGTCTTGTCTTGTCTGGTCTTGTCTTGTCTTCTCTTGTCTTGTCTTGTCTTGTATTGTCATGTCTTGTCTTGTCTTGTCTTGTCTTGTCTTGTCTTGTCTTGTCTTGTCTTGTCTTGTCTTGTCTTGTCTTGTCTTGTCTTGTCTTGTCTTGTCTTGTCTTGTCTTGTCTTGTCTTGTCTTGCCTTATCTTACCTTGCCTTGTCTTGTCTGGTCTTGTCTTGTCCTGTCCTGTCCTGTCTTGTCTTGTCATGTCTTGTCATGTCATGTCATGTCATGTCATGTCGTGTGTTGTGTTGTGTTGTCTTGTTTTGTCTTGTCATGTCATGTCATGTCATGTCGTGTGTTGTGTTGTGTTGTCTTATTTTGTCTTGTCATGTCATGTCATGTCTTGTCTTGTCTTGTCTTGTCTTGTCTTGTCTTGTTTTGTCTTGTCTTGTCTTGTCTTGTTTTGTCTTGTCATGTCTTGTCTTGACTTGTCTTGTCTTGTCTTGTCTTGTCTTGTCTTGTCTTGTCTTGTCTTGTCTTGTCTTGTCTTGTCTTGTCTTGTCTTGTCTTGTCTTGTCTTGTCTTGTCTTGTCTTGTCTTGTCTTGTCTTGTCTTGTCTTGTCTTGTCTTGTCTTGTCTTGTCTTGTCTTGTCTTGTCTTGTCTTGTCTTGTCTTGTCTTGTCTTGTCTTGTCTTGTCTTGTCTTGTCTTGCCTTATCTTGCCTTGTCTTGCCTTGTCTTGTCTTGTCTGGTCTTGTCTTGTCTTGTCTTGTCTTGTCTTGTTTTGTCTTGTCTTGTCTTGTCTTGTCATGTCTTGTCTTGTCTTGTCTTGTCATGTCTTATATTGTCTTGCCTTGTCTTGTCTTGTCTTGTCTTGTTTTGTCTTGTCTTGTCTTGTCTTGTCTTGTCTTGTCTTGTCTTGTCTTGTCTTGTCTTGTCTTGTCTTGTCTTGTCTTGTCTTGTCTTGTCTTGTCTTGTCTTGTCTTGTCTTGTCTTGTCTTGTCTTGTCTTGTCTTGTCTTGTCATGTCATGTCGTATGTTGTGTTGTTTTGTCTTGTGCTGCTTTGTCCTGTCTTGTCTTATCTTGTCTTGTCATGTCGTGTGTTGTGTTGTTTTGTCTTGTCTTGTTGTGTATTGTCATGTCTTATATTGTCTTGTCTTGTCTTGTCATGTCATGTCATGTCGTGTGTTGTGTTGTGTTGTCTTGTTTTGTCTTGCCATGTCATGTCTTGTCTTGTCTTGTCTTGTCTTGTTTTGTCTTGTCATGTCTTGTCTTGTCTTGTCTTGTCTTGTCTTGTCTTGTCTTGTCTTGTCTTGTTTTGTCTTGTCATGTCTTGTCTTGACTTGTCTTGTCTTGTCTTGTCATATCATGTCATGTCATGTCGTGTGTTGTGTTGTGTTGTCTTGTTTTGTCTTGTCTTGTCTTGTCTTGTCTTGTCTTGTCTTGTCTTGTCTTGTCTTGTCTTGTCTTGTCTTGTCTTGTCTTGTCTTGTCTTGTCTTGTCTTGTCTTGTCTTGTCTTGTCTTGTCTTGTCATGTCTTGTCTTGTCTTGTCTTGTCTTGCCTTATCTTGCCTTGTCTTGTCTTGTCCGGTCTTGTCTTGTCTTGTCTTGTCTTGTCATGTCATGTCATGTCGTGTGTTGTCGTGTGTTGTGTTGTGTTGTCTTGTCTTGTCTTGTCTTGTCTTGTCTTGTCTTGTCTTGTCTTGTCTTGTCTTGTCATGTCATGTCATGTCATGTCGTGTGTTGTGTTGTTTAGTGTTGTTTTGTCTTGTCATGTCTTGTCATGTCTTGTCTTGTCTTGTCTTGTCTTGTCTTGTCTTGTCTAGTCTAGTCTTGTCTTGTCTTGTCTTGTCTTGTCTTGTCTTGTCTTGTCTTGTCTTGTCTTGTCTTGTCTTGTCTTGTCATGTCTTGTCTTGTCTTGTCTTGTCTTGCCTTATCTTGCCTTGTCTTGTCTTGTCCGGTCTTGTCTTGTCTTGTCTTGTCTTGTCATGTCATGTCATGTCGTGTGTTGTCGTGTGTTGTGTTGTGTTGTCTTGTCTTGTCATGTCGTGTGTTGTGTTGTTTTGTGTTGTCTTGTTGTGTATTGTCATGTCTTATATTGTCTTGTCTTGTCTTGTCTTGTCATGTCATGTCATGTCATGTCGTGTGTTGTGTTGTTTAGTGTTGTTTTGTCTTGTCATGTCTTGTCATGTCTTGTCTTGTCTTGTCTTGTCTTGTCTTGTCTTGTCTAGTCTAGTCTTGTCTTGTCTTGTCTTGTCTTGTCTTGTCTTGTCTTGTCTTGTCTTGTCTTGTCTTGTCTTGTCTTGTCTTGTCTTGTCTTGTCTTGTCTTGTCTTGTCTTGTCTTGTCTTGTCTTGTCTTGTCTTGTCTTGTCTTGTCTTGTCTTGTCTTGTCTTGTCTTGTCTTGTCTTGTCTTGTCTTGTCTTGTCTTGTCTTGTCTTGTCTTGTCTTGTCTTGTCTTGTCTTGTCTTGTCTTGTCTTGTCTTGTCTTGTCTTGTCTTGTCTTGTCTTGTCTTGTCTTGTCTTGTCTTGTCTTGTCTTGTCTTGTCTTGTCTTGTCTTGTCTTGTCTTGTCTTGTCTTGTCTTGTCTTGTCTTGTCTTGTCTTGTCTTGTCTTGTCTTGTCTTGTCTTGTCTTGTCTTGTCTTGTCTTGTCTTGTCTTGTCTTGTCTTGTCTTGTCTTGTCTTGTCTTGTCTTGTCTTGTCTTGTCTTGTCTTGTCTTGTCTTGCCTTGTCTTGTCTTGTCTTGTCTTGTCTTGTCTTGTCTTGCCTTGCCTTGTCTTGTCTTGTCTTGTCTTGTCTTGTCTTGTCTTGTCTTGTCTTGTCTTGTCTTGTCTTGTCTTGTCTTGTCTTGTCTTGTCTTGTCTTGTCTTGCCTTGCCTTGTCTTGTCTTGTCTTGTCTTGTCTTGTCTTGTCTTGTCTTGTCTTGTCTTGTCTTGTCTTGTCTTGTCTTGTCTTGTCTTATTTTGTCTTGTCTTGTCTTGTCTTGTCTTGTCTTGTTTTGTCATGTTTTGTCATGTAATGTCATGTCGTGTGTTGTGTTGCTTTGTCTTGTCGTGTCTTCTCCTTGTCTTGTCTTGTCATGTCGTGTGTTGTGTTGTTTTGTCTTGTCATGTCTTATATTGTCTTGTCTTGTCTTGTCTTGTGATGTCATGTCATGAGTTGTGTTGTTTTGTCTTGTATTGTCTTGTCTTGTCTTGTCTTGTTTTGTCCTGTCTTGTCTTGTGTTGTCCTGTCTTGTCTTGTCATGTCATGTCATGTCATACGTGTGTCATGTCGTGCGTTGTGTTGTCTTGTCTTGTTTTGTCTTGTCATGTCATGTCTTGTCTTGTCTTGTCTTGTCTTGTCTTGTCTTGTCTTGTCTTGTCTTGTCTTGTCTTGTTTTGTCTTGTCTTGTCTTGTCTTGTCTTATTTTGTCTTGTCATGTCTTATCTTGTCTCGTCTTGTCTTGTCTTGTATTGTCTTGTCTTTTCTTGTCTTGTCTTGTCTTGTCTTGTCTTGTCTTGTCGTGTCTTGTCTTGTCTTGTCTTGTCTTGTCTTGTCCTGTCCTGTCTTGTCTTGTCATGTCATGTCATGTCATGTCATGTCGTGTGTTGTGTTGTGTTGTTTTGTCATGTCTTGTCATGTCTTATATTGTCTTGTCTTGTCTTGTCTTGTGTTGTGATGTCATGTCGTGTGTTGTGTTGTTTTGTCTTGTCATGTCTTATATTGTCTTGTCTTGTGATGTCATGTCGTGTGTTGTGTTGTTTTGTCTTGTATTGTCTTGTCTTGTCTTGTCTTGTTTTGTCTTGTCTTGTCTTGTCTTGTCTTGTCTTGTCATGTCATGTCATGTCATACGTGTGTTGTGTTGTTTTGTCTTGTCTTATTTTGTCTTGTCATGTCTTATCTTGTCTCGTCTTGTCTTGTCTTGTATTGTCTTGTCTTTTCTTGTCTTGTCTTGTCGTGTCTTGTCTTATCTTGTCTTGTCTTGTCTTGTCTTGTCTTGTCTTGTCTTGTCCTGTCCTGTCCTGTCTTGTCTTGTCATGTCATGTCATGTCGTGTGTTGTGTTGTGTTGTTTTGTCTTGTCTTGTCATGTCTTATATTGTCTTGTCTTGTCTTGTCTTGTGTTGTGATGTCATGTCGTGTGTTGTGTTGTTTTGTCTTGTCTTGTCTTGTCTTGTCTTGTCCTGTCCTGTCCTGTCTTGTCTTGTCTTGTCTTGTCTTGTCTTGTCTTGTCTCGTCTCGTCTTGTCTTGTCTTGTCTTCTCCTGTCCTGACGTGTGTTCTGTTGTTTTGTCTTGTCTTGTTTTGTCTTGTCTTGCTTTGTCTTGTCATGTCTTATCTTGTCTTGTCTTGTCTTGTCCTGTCCTCTCGTGTGTTGTGTTGTTTTGTCTTGTCTTGTCTTGTCTTGTCTTGTCTTGTCTTGTCCTGTCCTGTCCTGTCTTGTCTTGTCTTGTCTTGTCTTGCCTTATCTTGCCTTGTCTTGTCTTGTCTTGTCATGTCTTGTCTTGTCTTGTTTTGTCTTGTCTTGTATTGTCTTGTTTTCTCATGTAATGTCATGTCGTGTGTTGTGTTGTTTTGTCTTGTCTTGTGTTGTTTTGTCTTGTATTGTCATGTCATGTCATGTCGTGTCTTGTGTTGCTTTGTCTTGTCTTGTCTTGTCTTGTCATGTCGTGTGTTGTGTTGTTTTGTCTTGTCTTGTTGTGTATTGTCATGTCTTATATTGTCTTGTCTTGTCTTGTCTTGTCATGTCATGTCGTGTGTTGTGTTGTTTTGTCTTGTCTTGTTTTGTCTTGTCATGTCAACACCTAAAAGAAAAGTTAAGGTTTTTAGAAACATGACTAATAATGAAATAGAAAAACTTGTAAATGAGAAAAGGCAAGCGAGACGTGAATGGCAGTTAAGTCGTTCCCCTTCTACTCTGCGTCAACTGAAATCGGCTGCACGTAAGTTAAAAAAAGCACTTAAACGCGATGAAGAATACAATACTAAAAATTATATAAAGCACCTGTGTCCAAATTCTAGCAAGAAAAACTCCCTTTGGAAAGCCCAAAAGTATTTTAAGCCTCCAGTAGATTCCAAGATGCCTATAAGACAGTCGAATGGTAATTGGGCGCGCAGTAATGAGGAAAAAGCAAATTGCTTTGCAAATCACCCTGAAAAGGTATTTCAACCCAATGTACCAAAAAACAACTTTAAGTTGCCAACTTTGCCCAATATTGCAAACGAGTCAAGCGTGTCTATTAGGACGTCTACTTATGAAATTATCAAGATCCTAAAAGAGCTAAATCCGAAAAAGTCTTCAGGACACGATAATATTACTCCAAAAATGTTAATTGAGTTGCCAAATATTGCTATATCAGTGCTCTCTTTGCTCTTTAATGCAATTCTTGGTTTCGGGTACTATCCAATTTCGTGGAAAAAGTCGCAGATCATCATGATAGATAAACCTGGAAAAGACTTAACACAACCATCTTCCTACAGACCAATAAGTCTCTTACCATGTCTTTCCAAAATATTCGAAAAAGTTTTACTATCAAAAATGTCTCCTTTCCTCCACGAAAATAATATAATACCAACCCATCAATTCGGGTTTCGTGCTAAACATGGCACAGTAGAGCAAGTGAATAGAATTACAAACGAAATCAGGAAAGCATTCGAGCACAGAGAGTACTGTTCAGCTATTTTTCTCGATGTAGCTCAGGCGTTCGATAAGGTCTGGCATGAAGGCCTTTTATGGAAAATCAAAAACGTTTTACCTTACGAATTGCATAAAACATTGGAGTCATATTTAAGAAATAGGAAATTTACGGTTAAAGTAGCAGATTTTATATCAGAAGAACGAGCAATAAGGGCCGGTGTACCTCAGGGCAGTGTATTAGGCCCCACTCTGTACATAATATATACAGCAGACCTTCCAATAGCTAACAACGTATTGACATCCACTTTTGCGGATGACACAGCCATAGTAAGCCGAAACAAATGCCCCATTAGAGCATCAAGAGTATTAGAGGAGCACTTAACTTGTGTCGAAGAATGGCTAGCCAACTGGCGTATAAAAATTAATGAGCAAAAATGCAAGCATGTTACATTTTCTCTAAGGCCAGAAACATGTCGGACAATTAAAATAAACAATGTGGGAGTACCCCAAGCGAATGAAGTAACTTATCTTGGGATTCACCTGGATCGAAGGCTTACGTGGCGGAAACATATAGCGAGTAGAGTAACTTGCATGAAGTTAAGAGCAGCAAATTTAAATTGGCTTCTAAACAAAAATTCTAAACTTAGCCTAGACAACAAAGTCCTGTTATACAATGCAATCATAAAACCGATTTGGATGTATGGTATTCAACTGTGGGGTACGACCTGTGCAACCAACATTGATATAATTCAGAAATTCCAATCTAAAATGCTTAGAACAATAACGGGTTCACCATGGTACATGCGTAATGAAAATATCCATAAGGATCTTGATATTCCTATGGTAAAGAAGGAAATAGAGGACAGCAGAAAGAAATATATTTCTAAACTTCGTGAACATCCAAACCCATTGGCAAACGCCTTGGTACATTCCAATCAAACTCGTTTAAAAAGAAGAGATCTACCTGCCTACTAAAGAGCAACGTTCTGCCAAAAAGCTCAAACACATTCTTGAGCTTACTTAGTTGTAAATAGATTTAAGATTTTAATACTTATTGTTAGGCTTTAAACAAAGCAGATTCAATAAATAAAGAAATATTGAAAAAAAAAAAAAAAAATGTCTTGTCTTGTCTTGTCTGGTCTTGTCTTGTCTTGTCTTGTCTTGTCTTGTCATGTCTTGTCTTGTCTTGTCTTGTCTTGTCTTGCCTTATCTTGCCTTGTCTTGTCTTGTCTGGTCTTGTCTTGTCTTGTCATGTCTTGTCTTGTCTTGTCTTGTCTTGTCTTGTCTTGTCTTGTCTTGTCTTGTCTTGTCTTGTCATGTCTTGTCTTGTCTTGTCTTGTCTTGTCTTGTCTTGCCTTATCTTGCCTTGTCTTGTCTTGTCTTGTCTTGTCTGGTCTTGTCTTGTCCTGTCCTGTCCTGTCTTGTCTTGTAATGTCTTGTCATGTCATGTCATGTCATGTCATGTCGTGTGTTGTGTTGTGTTGTCTTGTTTTGTCTTGTCATGTCATGTCATGTCTTGTCTTGTCTTGTCTTGTCTTGTCTTGTCTTGTTTTGTCTTGTCATGTCTTGTCTTGTCTTGTCTTGTCTTGTCTTGTCTTGTTTTTTCTTGTCATGTCTTGTCTTGACTTGTCTTGTCTTGTCTTGTCTTGTCTTGTCTTGTCTTGTCTTGTCTTGTCTTGTCTTGTCTTGTCTTGTCTTGTCTTGTCTTGTCTTGTCTTGTCTTGTCTTGTCTTGTCTTGTCTTGTCTTGTCTTGTCTTGTCTTGTCTTGTCTTGTCTTGTCTTGTCTTGTCTTGTCTTGTCTTGTCTTGTCTTGTCTTGTCTTGTCTTGTCTTGTCTTGTCTTGTCTTGTCTTGTCTTGTCTTGTCTTGTCTTGTCTTGTCTTGTCTTGTCTTGTCTTGCCTTATCTTGTCTTGTCTTGTCTTGTCTTGTCTTGTTTTGTCTTGTCTTGTCTTGTCTTGTCTTGTCATGTCTTGTCTTGCCTTGTCTTGTCTTGTCTTGTCTTGTCTTGTCTTGTCTTGTCTTGTCTTGTCTGGTCTTATCTTGTCTTGTCTTGTCTTGTCTTGTCTTGTTTTGTCTTGTCTTGTCTTGTCTTGTCTTGTCTTGTGATGTCATGTCGTGTGTTGTGTTGTTTTGTCTTGTCTTGTCTTGTCTTGTCTTGTCTTGTCTTGTCTTGTCTTGTCTTGTCTTGTCTTGTCTTGTCTTGCCTTGTCTTGTCTTGTTTGGTCTTGTCTTGTCTTGTCTTGTCTTGTCTTGTCTTGTCTTGTCTTGTCTTGTTTTGTCTTGTCATGTCTTGTCTTGTCTTGTCTTGTCTTGTCTTGTCTTGTTTTTTCTTGTCATGTCTTGTCTTGACTTGTCTTGTCTTGTCTTGTCTTGTCTTGTCTTGTCTTGTCTTGACTTGTCTTGTCTTGTCTTGTCTTGTCTTGTCATGTCTTGTCTTGTCTTGTCTTGTCTTGTCTTGTCTTGTCTTGTCTTGTCTTGTCTTGTCTTGTCTTGTCTTGTCATGTCTTGTCTTGTCTTGTCTTGTCTTGTCTTGTCTTGTTTTTTCTTGTCATGTCTTGTCTTGACTTGTCTTGTCTTGTCTTGTCTTGTCTTGTCTTGTTTTGTCTTGTCATGTCTTGTCTTGTCTTGTCTTGTCTTGTCTTGTCTTGTCTTGTCTTGTCTTGTCTTGTCTTGTCTTGACTTGTCTTGTCTTGTCTTGTCTTGTCTTGTCATGTCTTGTCTTGTCTTGTCTTGTCTTGTCTTGTCTTGTCATGTCTTGTCTTGTCTTGTCTTGTCTTGTCTTGTCTTGTCTTGTCTTGTCTTGTCTTGTCTTGTCTTGTCTTGTCTTGTCTTGTCTTGTCTTGTCTTGTCTTGTCTTGTCTTGTCTTGTCTTGTCTTGTCTTGTCTTGTCTTGTCTTGTCTTGTCTTGTCTTGTCTTGTCTTGTCTTGTCTTGTCTTGTCTTGTCTTGTCTTGTCTTGTCTTGTCTTGTCTTGTCTTGTCTTGTCTTGTCTTGTCTTGTCTTGTCATGTCTTGTCTTGTCTTGTCTTGTCTTGTCTTGTCTTGTCTTGTCTTATCTTGTCTTGTCTTGTCTTGTCTTGTCTTGTCTTGCCTTATCTTGCCTTGTCTTGTCTTGTCTGGTCTTGTCTTCTCCTGTCCTGTCCTGTCTTGTCTTGTAATGTCTTGTCATGTCATGTCATGTCATGTCATGTCGTGTGTTGTGTTGTGTTGTCTTGTTTTGTCTTGTCATGTCATGTCATGTCATGTCATGTCGTGTGTTGTGTTGTGTTGTCTTGTCTTGTCTTGTCTTGTCTTGTCTTGTCTTGTTTTGTCTTGTCTTGTCTTGTCTTGTCTTGTCTTGTCTTGTCTTGTCTTGTCTTGTCTTGTCTTGTCTTGTCTTGTCTTGTCTTGTCTTGTCTTGTCTTGTCTTGTCTTGTCTTGTCTTGTCTTGTCTTGTCTTGTCTTGTCTTGTCTTGTCTTGTCTTGTCTTGTCTTGTCTTGTCTTGTCTTGTCTTGTCTGGTCTTGTCTTGTCTTGTCTTGTCTTGTCTTGTCTTGTCTTGTCTTGTCTTGTCTTGTCTTGTCTTGTCTTGTCTTGTCTTGTCTTGTCTTGTCTTGTCTTGTCTTGTCATGTCTGGTCTTGTCTTGTCTTGTCTTGTCTGGTCTTATCTTGTCTTGTCTTGTCTTGTCTTGTCTTGTTTTGTCTTGTCTTGTCTTGTCTTGTCTTGTCTTGTGATGTCATGTCGTGTGTTGTGTTGTTTTGTCTTGTCTTGTCTTGTCTTGTCTTGTCTTGTCTTGTCTTGTCTTGTCTTGTCTTGTCTTGTCTTGTCTTGTCTTGTCTTGTCTTGTCTTGTTTTGTCTTGTCTTATCTTGTCTTGTCTTGTTTTGTCTTGTCTTGTCTTGTCTTGTCTAGTCTTGTCTTGTCTTGTCTTGTCATGTCATGTCGTGCGTTGTGTTGTTTTGTCTTGTCTTGTTTTGGCTTGTCATGTCATGTCTTGTCTTGTCATGTCGTGCGTTGTGTTGTTTTGTCTTGTCTTGTTTTGTCTTGTCATGTCTTGTCTTGTCTTGTCTTGTCTTGTCTTGTCTTGTCTTGTCTTGTCTTGTCTTGTCTTGTCTTGTCTTGTCTTGTCTTGTCTTGTCTTGTCTTGTCTTGCCTTATCTTGCCTTGTCTTGTCTTGTCTGGTCTTGTCTTGTCTTGCCTTATGTTGCCTTGCCTGGTCTTGTCTGGTCTTGTCTTGTCTTGTCTTGTCTTGTCTTGTCTTGTCATGTCTGGTCTTGTCTTGTCTGGTCTTATCTTGTCTTGTCTTGTCTTGTCTTGTCTTGTCATGTCTGGTCTTGTCTTGTCTTGTCTTGTCTTGTCTTGCCTTGTCTTGTCTTGTCTTGTCTTGTCTTGTCTTGTCTTGTCTTGTCTTGTCTTATCTTGTCTTGTCTTGTCTTGTCTTGTCTTGTCTTGTCTTGTCTTGTCTTGTCTTGTCTTGTCTTATCTTGTCTTGTCTTGTCTTGTCTTGTCTTGTCTTGTCTTGTCTTGTCTTGTCTTGTCTTGTCTTGTCTTGTCTTGTCTTGTCTTGTCTTGTCTTGTCTTGTCTTGTCTTGTCTTCTCTTCTCATGTCTTGTCTTGTCTTGTTTTGTCTTGTCTTGTCTTGTCTTGTCTTGTCTTGTCTTGTTTTGTCTTGTCTTGTCTTGTCTTGTCTTGTCTTGTCTTGTCTTGTCTTGTCCTGTCTTGTCTTGTCATGTCATGTCATGTCATACGTGTGTTGTGTTGTCTTGTCTTGTTTTGTCATGTCTTATCTTGTCTTGTCTTGTCATGTCATGTCATGTGTTGTGTTGTGTTGTTTTGTCTTGTCTTGTCTTGTCATGTCTTGTCTTTTCTTGTCTTGTCTTGTCTTAAAATGTCTTGTCTTGTCTTGTGTTGTGATGTCATGTCGTGTGTTGTTTTGTCTTGTCTTGTCTTGTCTTGTCCTGTCCTGTCCTGTCCTGTCTTGTCTTGTCTTGTCTTGTCTTGTCTTGTCTTGTCTCGTCTTGTCTTGTCTTGTCTTCTCCTGTCCTGACGTGTGTTGTGTTGTTTTGTCTTGTCTTGTTTTGTCTTGTCTTGCTTTGTCTTGTCATGTCTTATCTTGTCTTGTCTTGTCTTGTCCTGTCCTGTCGTGTGTTTTGTGTTGTTTTGTCTTGTCTTGTGTTGTTTTGTCGTGTCATGTCTTGTCTTGTCTTGTCCTGTCCTGTCGTGTGTTGTGTTGTTTTGTCTTGTCTTGTCTTGTCATGTCATGTCATGTCGAGTCTTGTGTTGCTTTGTCTTGTCTTGTCTTGTCTTGTCATGTCGTGTGTTGTGTTGTTTTGTCTTGTCTTGTATTGTCTTGTCTTGTCTTGTCTTGTTTTGTCTTGTCTTGTCTTGTCTTGTCTTGTCTTGTCGTATGATGCCATGTCATACGTGTGTTGTGTTGTTTTGTCTTGTCTTATTTTGTCTTGTCATGTCTTATCTTGTCTTGTCTTGTCTTGTCTTGTCATGTCGTGTGTTGTGTTGTTTTGTCTTGTCTTGTATTGTCTTGTCTTGTCTTGTCTTGTTTTGTCTTGTCTTGTCTTGTCTTGTCTTGTCTTGTCTTGTCATGTCATGCCATGTCATACGTGTGTTGTGTTGTTTTGTCTTGTCTTGTCTTGTCTTGTCCTGTCCTGTCGTGTGTTGTGTTGTTTTGTCTTGTCTTGTGTTGTTTTGTCGTGTCATGTCTTGTCTTGTCTTGTCTTGTCTTGTCTTGTCTTGTCTTGTCTTGTTTTGTCTTGTCTTGTCTTGTCTTGTCTTGTCATGTCATGCCATGTCATACGTGTGTTGTGTTGTTTTGTCTTGTCTTATTTTGTCTTGTCATGTCTTATCTTGTCTTGTCTTCTATTGTCTTGTCTTTTCTTGTCTTGTCTTGTCTTGTCTTGTCTTGTCTTGTCTTGTCTTGTCTTGTCTTGTCCTGTCTTGTCTTGTCTTGGCATGTCATGTCTTGTCATGTCGTGTGTTGTGTTGTCTTGTCTTGTTTTGTCATGTCTTATCTTGTCTTGTTTTGTCTTGTCTTGTCTTGTCTTGTCTTGTCTTGTCTTGTCTTGTCTTGTCTTGTCTTGTCTTGTCTTGTCTTGTCTTGTCTTGTCTTGTCTGGTCTTGTCTTGTCTTGTCTTGTCTTGTCTTGTCTTGTCTTGTCTTGTCTTGTCTTGTCTTGTCTTGTCTTGTCTTGTCTTGTCTTGTCTTGTCATGTCTGGTCTTGTCTTGTCTTGTCTTGTCTGGTCTTATCTTGTCTTGTCTTGTCTTGTCTTGTCTTGTTTTGTCTTGTCTTGTCTTGTCTTGTCTTGTCTTGTGATGTCATGTCGTGTGTTGTGTTGTTTTGTCTTGTCTTGTCTTGTCTTGTCTTGTCTTGTCTTGTCTTGTCTTGTCTTGTCTTGTCTTGTCTTGTCTTGTCTTGTCTTGTCTTGTCTTGTTTTGTCTTGTCTTATCTTGTCTTGTCTTGTCTTGTCTTGTCTTGTCTTGTCTTGTCTAGTCTTGTCTTGTCTTGTCTTGTCATGTCATGTCGTGCGTTGTGTTGTTTTGTCTTGTCTTGTTTTGGCTTGTCATGTCATGTCTTGTCTTGTCATGTCGTGCGTTGTGTTGTTTTGTCTTGTCTTGTTTTGTCTTGTCATGTCTTGTCTTGTCTTGTCTTGTCTTGTCTTGTCTTGTCTTGTCTTGTCTTGTCTTGTCTTGTCTTGTCTTGTCTTGTCTTGTCTTGTCTTGCCTTATCTTGCCTTGTCTTGTCTTGTCTGGTCTTGTCTTGTCTTGCCTTATGTTGCCTTGCCTGGTCTTGTCTGGTCTTGTCTTGTCTTGTCTTGTCTTGTCTTGTCTTGTCATGTCTGGTCTTGTCTTGTCTGGTCTTATCTTGTCTTGTCTTGTCTTGTCTTGTCTTGTCATGTCTGGTCTTGTCTTGTCTTGTCTTGTCTTGTCTTGCCTTGTCTTGTCTTGTCTTGTCTTGTCTTGTCTTGTCTTGTCTTGTCTTGTCTTGTCTTATCTTGTCTTGTCTTGTCTTGTCTTGTCTTGTCTTGTCTTGTCTTGTCTTGTCTTGTCTTGTCTTGTCTTATCTTGTCTTGTCTTGTCTTGTCTTGTCTTGTCTTGTCTTGTCTTGTCTTGTCTTGTCTTGTCTTGTCTTGTCTTGTCTTGTCTTGTCTTGTCTTGTCTTGTCTTGTCTTCTCTTCTCATGTCTTGTCTTGTCTTGTTTTGTCTTGTCTTGTCTTGTCTTGTCTTGTCTTGTCTTGTTTTGTCTTGTCTTGTCTTGTCTTGTCTTGTCTTGTCTTGTCTTGTCTTGTCCTGTCTTGTCTTGTCATGTCATGTCATGTCATACGTGTGTTGTGTTGTCTTGTCTTGTTTTGTCATGTCTTATCTTGTCTTGTCTTGTCATGTCATGTCATGTGTTGTGTTGTGTTGTTTTGTCTTGTCTTGTCTTGTCATGTCTTGTCTTTTCTTGTCTTGTCTTGTCTTAAAATGTCTTGTCTTGTCTTGTGTTGTGATGTCATGTCGTGTGTTGTTTTGTCTTGTCTTGTCTTGTCTTGTCCTGTCCTGTCCTGTCCTGTCTTGTCTTGTCTTGTCTTGTCTTGTCTTGTCTTGTCTCGTCTTGTCGTGTCTTGTCTTCTCCTGTCCTGACGTGTGTTGTGTTGTTTTGTCTTGTCTTGTTTTGTCTTGTCTTGCTTTGTCTTGTCATGTCTTATCTTGTCTTGTCTTGTCTTGTCCTGTCCTGTCGTGTGTTTTGTGTTGTTTTGTCTTGTCTTGTGTTGTTTTGTCGTGTCATGTCTTGTCTTGTCTTGTCCTGTCCTGTCGTGTGTTGTGTTGTTTTGTCTTGTCTTGTCTTGTCATGTCATGTCATGTCGAGTCTTGTGTTGCTTTGTCTTGTCTTGTCTTGTCTTGTCATGTCGTGTGTTGTGTTGTTTTGTCTTGTCTTGTATTGTCTTGTCTTGTCTTGTCTTGTTTTGTCTTGTCTTGTCTTGTCTTGTCTTGTCTTGTCGTATCATGCCATGTCATACGTGTGTTGTGTTGTTTTGTCTTGTCTTATTTTGTCTTGTCATGTCTTATCTTGTCTTGTCTTGTCTTGTCTTGTCATGTCGTGTGTTGTGTTGTTTTGTCTTGTCTTGTATTGTCTTGTCTTGTCTTGTCTTGTTTTGTCTTGTCTTGTCTTGTCTTGTCTTGTCTTGTCATGTCATGCCATGTCATACGTGTGTTGTGTTGTTTTGTCTTGTCTTGTCTTGTCTTGTCCTGTCCTGTCGTGTGTTGTGTTGTTTTGTCTTGTCTTGTGTTGTTTTGTCGTGTCATGTCTTGTCTTGTCTTGTCCTGTCCTGTCGTGTGTTGTGTTGTTTTGTCTTGTCTTGTCTTGTCATGTCATGTCATGTCGTGTCTTGTGTTGCTTTGTCTTGTCATGTCTTGTCTAGTCTTGTCTTGTCTTGTCTTGTCTTGTCTTGTCTTGTCTTGTCTTGTCTTGTCTTGTTTTGTCTTGTCTTGTCTTGTCTTGTCTTGTCATGTCATGCCATGTCATACGTGTGTTGTGTTGTTTTGTCTTGTCTTATTTTGTCTTGTCATGTCTTATCTTGTCTTGTCTTCTATTGTCTTGTCTTTTCTTGTCTTGTCTTGTCTTGTCTTGTCTTGTCTTGTCTTGTCTTGTCTTGTCTTGTCTTGTCCTGTCTTGTCTTGTCTTGGCATGTCATGTCTTGTCATGTCGTGTGTTGTGTTGTCTTGTCTTGTTTTGTCATGTCTTATCTTGTCTTGTCATGTTATGTCTTGTCTTGTCTTGTCTTGTCTTGTCTTGTCTTGTCTTGTCTTGTCTTGTCATGTCTTGTCTTGTCTTGTCTTGTTTTGTCTTGTCTTGTCTTGTCTTGTCTTGTCATGTCATGCCATGTCATACGTGTGTTGTGTTGTTTTGTCTTGTCTTATTTTGTCTTGTCATGTCTTATCTTGTCTTGTCTTCTATTGTCTTGTCTTTTCTTGTCTTGTCTTGTCTTGTCTTGTCTTGTCTTGTCTTGTCTTGTCTTGTCTTGTCTTGTCTTGTCTTGTCTTGTCCTGTCTTGTCTTGTCTTGGCATGTCATGTCTTGTCATGTCGTGTGTTGTGTTGTCTTGTCTTGTTTTGTCATGTCTTATCTTGTCTTGTCTTCTATTGTCTTGTCTTTTCTTGTCTTGTCTTGTCTTGTCTTGTCTTGTCTTGTCTTGTCTTGTCTTGTCTTGTCCTGTCTTGTCTTGTCTTGGCATGTCATGTCTTGTCATGTCGTGTGTTGTGTTGTTTTGTCTTGTCTTATTTTGTCTTGTCATGTCTTATCTTGTCTTGTCTTGTCTTGTCTTGTCATGTCGTGTGTTGTGTTGTTTTGTCTTGTCTTGTATTGTCTTGTCTTGTCTTGTCTTGTTTTGTCTTGTCTTGTCTTGTCTTGTCTTGTCTTGTCATGTCATGCCATGTCATACGTGTGTTGTGTTGTTTTGTCTTGTCTTGTCTTGTCTTGTCCTGTCCTGTCGTGTGTTGTGTTGTTTTGTCTTGTCTTGTGTTGTTTTGTCGTGTCATGTCTTGTCTTGTCTTGTCCTGTCCTGTCGTGTGTTGTGTTGTTTTGTCTTGTCTTGTCTTGTCATGTCATGTCATGTCGTGTCTTGTGTTGCTTTGTCTTGTCATGTCTTGTCTAGTCTTGTCTTGTCTTGTCTTGTCTTGTCTTGTCTTGTCTTGTCTTGTCTTGTCTTGTTTTGTCTTGTCTTGTCTTGTCTTGTCTTGTCATGTCATGCCATGTCATACGTGTGTTGTGTTGTTTTGTCTTGTCTTATTTTGTCTTGTCATGTCTTATCTTGTCTTGTCTTCTATTGTCTTGTCTTTTCTTGTCTTGTCTTGTCTTGTCTTGTCTTGTCTTGTCTTGTCTTGTCTTGTCTTGTCCTGTCTTGTCTTGTCTTGGCATGTCATGTCTTGTCATGTCGTGTGTTGTGTTGTCTTGTCTTGTTTTGTCATGTCTTATCTTGTCTTGTCATGTTATGTCTTGTCTTGTCTTGTCTTGTCTTGTCTTGTCTTGTCTTGTCTTGTCTTGTCTTGTCATGTCGTATGTTGTGTTGTTTTGTCTTGTGTTGCTTTGTCTTGTCTTGTCTTGTCATGTCGTGTGTTGTGTTGTTTTGTCTTGTCTTGTTGTGTATTGTCATGTCTTATATTGTCTTGTCTTGTCTTGTCATGTCATGTCATGTCGTGCGTTGTGTTGTCTTGTCTTGTTTTGTCTTGTCATGTCATGTCATGTCTTGTCTTGTCTTGTCTTGTCTTGTTTTGTCTTGTCTTGTCATGTCTTGTCTTGTCTTGTCTTGTTTTGTCTTGTCATGTCTTTACTTGTGATGTCATGTCGTGTGTTGTGTTGTTTTGTCTTGTCTTGTTTTGTCTTGTCCTGTCTTGTCTTGTCATGTCATGTCATGTGTTGTGTTGTGTTGTTTTGTCTTGTCTTGTCTTGTCTTGTCTTGTCTTGTCTTGTCTTGCCTTATCTTGCCTTGTCTTGTCTTGTCTGGTCTTGTCTTGTCTTGTCTTGTCTTGTCTTGTCTTGTCTTGTCTTGTCTTGTCTTGTCTTGTCATGTCTTGTCATGTCTTGTCTTGTCTTGTCTTGTCATGTCATGTCGTGTCTTGTGTTGCTTTGTCTTGTCTTGTCTTGTCTTGTTTTGTCTTGTCTTGTCTTGTCTTGTCTTGTCTTGTTTTGTCTTGTCTTGTCTTGTCTTGTCTTGTCTTGTCTTGTCTTGTCTTGTCTTGTCTTGTCTTGTCTTGTCTTGTCTTGTCTTGTCTTGTCTTGTGATGTCATGTCGTGTGTTGTGTTGTTTTGTCTTGTCTTGTCTTGTCTTGTCTTGTGATGTCATGTCTTGTGATGTCATGTCTTGTCTTGTCTTGTCTTGTCTTGTCTTGTCTTGTCTTGTCTTGTCTTGTCTTGTCTTGTTTTGTCTTGTCTTACTTTGTCTTGTCATGTCTTATCTTGTCTTGTCCTGTCCTGTCTTGTCTTGTCTTGTCTTGTGATGTCATGTCTTGTCTTGTCTTGTCTTGTCTTGTCTTGTCTTGTCTTGTCTTGTCTTGTCTTGTCTTGTCTTGTCTTGTCTTGTCTTGTCTTGTCTTGTCTTGTCTTGTCTTGTCTTGTCTTGTCTTGTCTTGTCTTGTCTTGTCTTGTCTTGTCTTGTCATGTCTTGTCTTGTCTTGTCTTGTCTTGTCTTGTCTTGTCTTGTCTTGTCTTGTCTTGTCTTGTCTTGTCTTGCCTTATCTTGCCTTGTCTTGTCTTGTCTGGTCTTGTCTTGTCCTGTCCTGTCCTGTCTTGCCTTGTCATGTCATGTCATGTCATGTCGTGTGTTGTGTTGTCTTGTCTTGTCATGTCATGTCATGTCTTGTCTTGTCTTGTCTTGTCTTGTTTTGTCTTGTCATGTCTTGTCTTGTCTTGTCTTGTGTTGCTTTGTCTTGTCTTGTCATGTCATGTGTTGCGTTGTGTTGTTTTGTCTTGTCTTGTCATGTCATGTCATGTCGTGTCTTGTGTTGCTTTGTCTTGTCTTGTCATGTCGTGTGTTGTGTTGTTTTGTCTTGTCATGTCTTATATTGTCTTGTCTTGTCTTGTCTTGTCTTGTGATGTCATGTCGTGTGTTGTGTTGTTTTGTCTTGTATTGTCTTGTCTTGTCTTGTCTTGTCTTGTTTTGTCTTGTCTTGTCTTGTCTTGTCTTGTCTTGTCATGTCATGTCATGTGTTGTGTTGTGTTGTTTTGTCTTGTCTTGTCTTGTCTTGTCTTGTCTTGTCTTGTCTTGTCTTGCCTTATCTTGCCTTGTCTTGTCTTGTCTGGTCTTGTCTTGTCTTGTCTTGTCTTGTCTTGTCTTGTCTTGTCTTGTCTTGTCTTGTCTTGTCATGTCTTGTCATGTCTTGTCTTGTCTTGTCTTGTCATGTCATGTCGTGTCTTGTGTTGCTTTGTCTTGTCTTGTCTTGTCTTGTTTTGTCTTGTCTTGTCTTGTCTTGTCTTGTCTTGTTTTGTCTTGTCTTGTCTTGTCTTGTGATGTCATGTCGTGTGTTGTGTTGTTTTGTCTTGTATTGTCTTGTCTTGTCTTGTCTTGTCTTGTTTTGTCTTGTCTTGTCTTGTCTTGTCTTGTCTTGTCTTGTCATGTCATGTCATGTCATGTCACACGTGTGTTGTGTTGTCTTGTCTTGTCTTGTCTTGTCTTGTCTTGTCTTGTCTTGTCTTGTCTTGTCTTGTCTTGTCTTGTCTTGTCTTGTCTTGTCTTGTCTTGTCTTGTCTTGTCTTGTCTTGTCTTGTCTTGTCTTGTCTTGTCTTGTCTTGTCTTGTCTTGTCTTGTCTTGTCTTGTCTTGTCTTGTCTTGTCTTGTCTTGTCTTGTCTTGTCTTGTCTTGTCTTGTCTTGTCTTATCTTGTCTTGCCCTGTCATGTCGTGTGTTGTGTTGTTTTGTCTTGTCTTGTTGTGTATTGTCATATCTTATATTGTCTTGTCTTGTCTTGTCATGTCATGTCATGTCATGTCGTGTGTTGTGTTGTTTTGTCTTGTCTTGTCTTCTCCTTGTCTTGTCTAGTCTTGTCTTGTCTTGTCTTGTCTTGTCTTGTCTTGTCTTGTCTTGTCTTGTCTTGTCTTGTCTTGTCTTGTCCTGTCTTGGCTTGTCATGTCATGTCATGTGTTGTGTTGTGTTGTTTTGTTTTGTCTTGTCTTGTCTTGTCTTGTCTTGTCTTGTCTTGTCTTGTCATGTCATGTCATGTGTTGTGTTGTGTTGTTTTGTCTTGTCTTGTCTTGTCTTGTCTTGTCTTGTCTGGTCTGGTCTTGTCTTGTCTTGTCTTGTCTTGTCTTGTCTTGTCTTGTCTTGCCTTATCTTGCCTTGTCTTGTCTTGTCTGGTCTGGTCTTGTCATGTCTTGTCATGTCTTGTCTTGTCTTGTCTTGTTTTGTCTTGTCTTGTCTTGTCTTGTCTTGTCTTGTCTTGTCTTGTCTTGTCTTGTCTTGTCTTGTCTTGTCTTGTCTTGTCTTGTCTTGTCTTGTCTTGTGATGTCATGTCGTGTGTTGTGTTGTTTTGTCTTGTCTTGTCTTGTCTTGTCTTGTGATGTCATGTCTTGTCTTGTCTTGTCTTGTCTTGTCTTGTCTTGTCTTGTCTTGTCTTGTCTTGTCTTGTCTTGTTTTGTCTTGTCTTACTTTGTCTTGTCATGTCTTATCTTGTCTTGTCCTGTCCTGTCTTGTCTTGTCTTGTCTTGTGATGTCATGTCTTGTCTTGTCTTGTCTTGTCTTGTCTTGTCTTGTCTTGTCTTGTCTTGTCTTGTCTTGTCTTGTCTTGTCTTGTCTTGTCTTGTCTTGTCTTGTCCTGTCTTGGCTTGTCATGTCATGTCATGTGTTGTGTTGTGTTGTCTTGTCTTGTCTTGTCTTGTCTTGTCTTGTCTTGTCTTGCCTTATCTTGCCTTGTCTTGTCTTGTCTGGTCTTGTCTTGTCCTGTCCTGTCCTGTCTTGCCTTGTCATGTCATGTCATGTCATGTCGTGTGTTGTGTTGTCTTGTCTTGTCATGTCATGTCATGTCTTGTCTTGTCTTGTCTTGTCTTGTTTTGTCTTGTCATGTCTTGTCTTGTCTTGTCTTGTGTTGCTTTGTCTTGTCTTGTCATGTCATGTGTTGCGTTGTGTTGTTTTGTCTTGTCTTGTCATGTCATGTCATGTCGTGTCTTGTGTTGCTTTGTCTTGTCTTGTCATGTCGTGTGTTGTGTTGTTTTGTCTTGTCATGTCTTATATTGTCTTGTCTTGTCTTGTCTTGTGATGTCATGTCGTGTGTTGTGTTGTTTTGTCTTGTATTGTCTTGTCTTGTCTTGTCTTGTCTTGTTTTGTCTTGTCTTGTCTTGTCTTGTCTTGTCTTGTCTTGTCATGTCATGTCATGTCATGTCACACGTGTGTTGTGTTGTTTTGTCTTGTCTTATTTTGTCTTGTCATGCCTTATCTTGTCTTGCCCTGTCATGTCGTGTGTTGTGTTGTTTTGTCTTGTCTTGTTGTGTATTGTCATGTCTTATATTGTCTTGTCTTGTCTTGTCATGTCATGTCATGTCATGTCGTGTGTTGTGTTGTTTTGTCTTGTCTTGTCTTCTCCTTGTCTTGTCTAGTCTTGTCTTGTCTTGTCTTGTCTTGTCTTGTCTTGTCTTGTCTTGTCTTGTCTTGTCTTGTCTTGTCTTGTCCTGCCTTGGCTTGTCATGTCATGTCATGTGTTGTGTTGTGTTGTTTTGTTTTGTCTTGTCTTGTCTTGTCTTGTCTTGTCTTGTCTTGTCTTGTCTTGTCTTGTCTTGTCTTGTCTTGTCTTGTCTTGCCTTATCTTGCCTTGTCTTGTCTTGTCTGGTCTGGTCTTGTCTTGTCTTGTCTTGTCTTGTCTTGTCTTGTCTTGTCTTGTCTTGCCTTATCTTGCCTTGTCTTGTCTTGTCTGGTCTGGTCTTGTCTTGTCTTCTCCTTGTCTTGTCTAGTCTTGTCTTGTCTTGTCTTGTCTTGTCTTGTGTTGTGTTGTTTTGTCTTGTCTTGTCTTATATTGTCTTGTCTTGTCTTGTGATGTCATGTCGTGTGTTGTGTTGTTTTGTCTTGTCTTGTTTTGTCTTGTCCTGTCTTGGCTTGTCATGTCATGTCATGTGTTGTGTTGTGTTGTTTCGTTTTGTCTTGTCTTGTCTTGTCTTGTCTTGTCTTGTCTTGCCTTATCTTGCCTTGTCTTGTCTTGTCTGGTCTGGTCTTGTCTTGTCTTCTCCTTGTCTTGTCTAGTCTTGTCTTGTCTTGTCTTGTCTTGTCTTGTCTTGTCTTGTCTTGTCTTGTCTTGTCTTGTCTTGTCTTGTCTTGTCTTGTCTTGTCTTGTCTTGTCTTGTCTTGTCTTGTCATGTCGTGTGTTGTGTTGTTTTGTCTTGTCTTGTCTTCTCCTTGTCTTGTCTAGTCTTGTCTTGTCTTGTCTTGTCTTGTCTTGTCTTGTCTTGTCTTGTCTTGTCTTGTCTTGTCTTGTCTTGTCTTGTCTTGTCTTGTCTTGTCTTGTCTTGTCTTGTCTTGTCTTGTCTTGTCTTGTCTTGTCTTGTCTTGTCTTGTCTTGTGTTGCTTTGTCTTGTCTTGTCTTGTCTTGTCTTGTCTTGTGTTGCTTTGTCTTGTCTTGTCATGTCATGTGTTGCGTTGTGTTGTTTCGTCTTGTCTTGTCATGTCATGTCATGTCGTGTCTTGTGTTGCTTTGTCTTGTCTTGTCATGTCGTGTGTTGTGTTGTTTTGTCTTGTCTTGTCTTATCTTGTCATGTCTTGTCTTGTCTTGTCATGTCTTGTCTTGTCTTGTCATGTCTTATATTGTCTTGTCTTGTTTTGTCTTGTCTTGTCTTGTTTTGTCTTGTGTTGCTTTGTCTTGTCTTGTCATGTCGTGTGTTGTGTTGTTTTGTCTTGTCTTGTTGTGTATTGTCATGTCTTTTATTGTATTGTCTTGTCTTGTCTTGTCTTGTCATGTCATGTAATGTCATGTCGTGTGTTATGTTTTTTTGTCTTGTCTTGTCTTCTCCTTGTCTTGTCTAGTCTTGTCTTGTCTTGTCTTGTCTTGTCTTGCCTTGTCTTGTCTTGTCTTGTCTTGTCTTGTCTTGTCTTGTCTTGTCTTGTCTTGTCTTGTCATGTCTTATATTGTCTTGTCTTGTAATGTCGTGTGTTGTGTTGTTTTGTCTTGTCTTGTTGTGTATTGTCATGTCTTATATTGTCTTGTCTTGTCTTGTCTTGTCTTGTCTTGTCTTGTCTTGTCTTGTCTTGTCTTATTTTGTCTTGTCTTGTCTTGTCTTGTCAAGTCATGTCATGTCGTGTGTTGTGTTGTGTTGTCTTGTTTTGTCTTGCCATGTCATGTCATGTCATGTCTTGTCTTGTCTTGTCTTGTTTTGTCATGTCTTGTCTTGTCTTGTCTTGTCTTGTCTTGTTTTGTCTTGTCATGTCTTGTCTTGACTTGTCTTGTCTTGTCTTGTCTTGTCTTGTTTTGTCTTGTCTTGTCTTGTCTTGTTTTATGTTGTCTTGTCTTGTCTTGTCATGTAATGTCATGTCGTGTGTTGTGTTGTTTTGTCTTGTCTTGTCTGCTCCTTGTCTTGTCTTGTCATGTCGTGTGTTGTGTTGTTTTGTCTTGTCTTGTCTTATATTGTCTTGTCTTGTCTTGTGATGTCATGTCGTGTGTTGTGTTGTTTTGTCTTGTCTTGTTTTGTCTTGTCCTGTCTTGTCTTGTCATGTCATGTCATGTGTTGTGTTGTGTTGTTTTGTCTTGTCTTGTCTTGTCTTGTCTTGTCTTGTCTTGTCTTGTCTTGTCTTGTCTTGTCTTGCCTTATCTTGCCTTGTCTTGTCTTGTCTGGTCTGATCTTGTCTTGTCTTCTCCTTGTCTTGTCTAGTCTTGTCTTGTCTTGTCTTGTCTTGTCTTGTCTTGTCTTGTCTTGTCTTGTCATGTCGTGTGTTGTGTTGTTTTGTCTTGTCTTGTTTTGTCATGTAATGTCATGTCGTGTGTTGTGTTGTTTTGTCTTGTCTTGTCTTCTCCTTGTCTTGTCTAGTCTTGTCTTGTCTTGTCTTGTGTTGCTTTGTCTTGTCATGTCATGTCATACGTGTGTTGTGTTGTTTTGTCTTGTCTTGTTGTGTATTGTCATGTCTTTTATTGTCTTGTCTTGTCTTGTCATGTCATGTAATGTCATGTCGTGTGTTATGTTGTTTTGTCTTGTCTTGTCTTCTCCTTGTCTTGTCTTGTCTTGTCTTGTCTTGTCTTGTCTTGTCTTGTCTTGTCTTGTCTTGTCTTGTCTTGTCTTGTCTTGTCTTGTCTTGTCTTGTCTTGTCTTGTCTTGTCTTGTCTTGTCTTGTCTTGTCTTGTCTTGTCATGTCTTGTCATGTCTTATATTGTCTTGTCTTGTCTTGTCATGTCGTGTGTTGTGTTGTTTTGTCTTGTATTGTTGTGTATTGTCATGTCTTATATTGTCTTGTCTTGTCTTGTCATGTCATGTCATGTCATGTCGTGTGTTGTGTTGTTTTGTCTTGTCTTGTATTCTCCTTGTCTTGTCTAGTCTTGTCTTGTCTTGTCTTGTCTTGTGTTGCTTTGTCTTGTCTTGTCAGTTCATGTGTTGCGTTGTGTTGTTTTGTCTTGTCTTGTCTTGTCTTGACCTGTCCTGTCCTGTCTTGTCTTGTCTTAGCATGTCATGTCATGTCATGTCATGTCGTGTGTTGTGTTGTCTTGTCTTGCTTTGTCATGTCTTATCTTGTCTTGTCATGTCATGTCTTGTCTTGTCTTGTCTTGTCTTGTCTTTTCTTGTCTTATCTTGTCATGCCTTGTCTTGTCTTGTCATGTCTTGTCTCGTCTTGTCATGTCTTATATTATCTTGTCTTGTTTTGTCTTGTCTTATCTTGTTTTGTCTTGTGTTGCTTTGTCTTGTCTTGTCATGTCGTGTGTTGTGTTGTTTTGTCTTGTCTTGTTGTGTATTGTCATGTCTTTTATTGTATTGTCTTGTCTTGTCTTGTCATGTCATGTAATGTCATGTCGTGTGTTATGTTGTTTTGTCTTGTCTTGTCTTCTCCTTGTCTTGTCTTGTCTTGTCTTGTCATGTCTTATATTGTCTTGTCTTGTCTTGTCATGTCGTGTGTTGTGTTGTTTTGTCTTGTCTTGTTGTGTATTGTCATGTCTTATATTGTCTTGTCTTGTCTTGTCATGTCATGTCATGTCATGTCGTGTGTTGTGTTGTTTTGTCTTGTCTTGTCTTCTCCTTGTCTTGTCTAGTCTTGTCTTGTCTTGTCTTGTCTTGTCTTGTCTTGTCTTGTCTTGTCTTGTCTTGTCTTGTCTTGTCTTGTCTTGTCTTGTCTTGTCTTGTCTTGTCTTGTGTTGCTTTGTCTTGTCTTGTCATGTCATGTGTTGCGTTGTGTTGTTTTGTCTTGTCTTGTCATGTCATGTCATGTCGTGTCTTGTGTTGCTTTGTCTTGTCTTGTCATGTCGTGTGTTGTGTTGTTTTGTCTTGTCATGTCTTATATTGTCTTGTCTTGTCTTGTCTTGTGATGTCATGTCGTGTGTTGTGTTGTTTTGTCTTGTATTGTCTTGTCTTGTCTTGTCTTGTCTTGTCTTGTCTTGTCTTGTCATGTCATGTCATGTCATACGTGTGTTGTGTTGTTTTGTCTTGTCTTACTTTGTCTTGTCATGTCTTATCTTGTCTTGTCCTGTCCTGTCCTGTCTTGTCTTGTCATGTCATGTCATGTCATGTCATGTCGTGTGTTGTGTTGTCTTGTCTTGTCTTGTCTTGTCGTGTCTTGTCTTGTCTTGTCTTGTCTTGTCTTGTCTTGTCTTGTCTTGTCTTGTCTTGTCTTGTCTTGTCGTGTCTTGTCTTGTCTTGTCTTGTCTTGTCTTGTCTTGTCTTGTCTTGTCTTGTCTTGTCTTGTCTTGTCTTGTCTTGTCTTGTCTTGTCTTGTCTTGTCTTGTCTTGTCTTGTCTTGTCTTGTCTTGTCTTGTCTTGTCTTGTCTTGTCTTGTCTTGTCTTGTCTCGTCTTGTCTTGTCTTGTCTTGTCTTGTCTTGTTGTGTATTGTCATGTCTTATATTGTCTTGTCTTGTCTTGTCATGTCATGTCATGTCGTGTGTTGTGTTGTCTTGTCTTGTTTTGTCTTGTCTTGTCATGTCATGTCATGTCTTGTCTTGTCTTGTCTTGTCTTGTCTTGTCTTGTCTTGTCTTGTCTTGTCTTGTCTTGTCCTGTCCTGTCCTGTCTTGTCTTGTCATGTCATGTCATGTCATGTCGTGTGTTGTGTTGTCTTGTCTTGTCTTGTCATGTCATGTCTTGTCTTGTCTTGTCTTGTCTTGTTTTGTCTTGTCATGTCTTGTCTTGTCTTGTCTTGTCATGTCTTGTCTTGTTTTGTCTTGCCATGTCATGTCTTGTCTTGTCTTGTCTTGTCTTGTCTTGTCATGTGTTGTGTTGTTTTGTCTTGTCTTGTCTTGTCTTGTCTTGTCTTGTCTTGTCTTGTCTTGTCTTGTCTTGTCTTGTCTTGTCTTGTCTTGTCTTGTCTTGTCTTGTGTTGTTTTGTCTTGTCTTGTCTTGTCTTGTCTTGTCTTGTCTTGTCTTGTCTTGTCTTGTCATGTCATGTCTTGTCTTGTCTTGTCTTGTTTTGTCTTGTCTTGTTTTGTCTTGTCATGTCTTGTCTTGTCTTGTCTTGTCTTGTCTTGTCTTGTCTTGTCTTGTCTTGTCTTGTCTTGTCTTGTCTTGTCGTGTGTTGTGTTGTTTTGTCTTGTCTTGTGTTGTTTTGTCTTGTCTTGTCATGTCATGTCATGTCGTGTCTTGTGCTGCTTTGTCCTGTCTTGTCTTGTCTTGTCTTGTCATGTCGTGTGTTGTGTTGTTTTGTCTTGTCTTGTTGTGTATTGTCATGTCTTATATTGTCTTGTCTTGTCTTGTCATGTCATGTCATGTCGTGTGTTGTGTTGTGTTGTCTTGTTTTGTCTTGTCATGTCTTGTCTTGTCTTGTCTTGTTTTGTCTTGTCATGTCTTGCCTTGTCTTGTCTTGTCTTGTCTTGTTTTGTCTTGTCATGTCTTGTCTTGTCTTGTCTTGTCTTGTCTTGTCTTGTCTTGTCTTGTCTTGTCTTGTCTTGTCTTGTCTTGTCTTGTCTTGTCTTGTCTTGTCTTGTCTTGTCTTGTCTTGTCTTGTCCTGTCGTGTGTTGTGTTGTTTTGTCTTGTCTTGTCTTGTCTTGTCTTGTCTTGTCTTGTCTTGTCTTGTCTTGTCTTGTCTTGTCTTGTCTTGTCTTGTCTTGTCTTGTCTTGTCTTGTCTTGTCTTGTCTTGTCTTGTCTTGTTTTGTCTTGTCCTGTCTTGTCTTGTCATGTCATGTCATGTGTTTTGTTGTGTTGTTTTGTCTTGTCTTGTCTTGTCTTGTCTTGTCTTGTCTTGTCTTGTCTTGCCTTATCTTGCCTTGTCTTGTCTTGTGCTGCTTTATCCTGTCTTGTCTTGTTTTGTCTTGTCTTGTCTTGTCTTGTCATGTCATGTCTTGTCTTGTCTTGTCTTGTTTTGTCTTGTCTTGTCTTGTTTTGTCTTGTCATGTCTTGTCTTGTCTTGTCTTGTCTTGTCTTGTCTTGTCTTGTCTTGTCTTGTCTTGTCTTGTCGTGTGTTGTGTTGTTTTGTCTTGTCTTGTGTTGTTTTGTCTTGTCTTGTCATGTCATGTCATGTCGTGTCTTGTGTTGCTTTGTCTTGTCTTGTCTTGTCTTGTCATGTCGTGTGTTGTGTTGTTTTGTCTTGTCTTGTTGTGTATTGTCATGTCTTATATTGTATTGTCTTGTCTTGTCTTGTCATGTCATGTCATGTCGTGTGTTGTGTTGTTTTGTCTTGTCATGTCGTATGTTGTGTTGTTTTGTCTGGTCTTGTTTTGTCTTGTCTTGTCTTATATTGTCTTGTCTTGTCTTGTCATGTCATGTCGTATGTTGTGTTGTTTTGTCTTGTGCTGCTTTGTCCTGTCTTGTCTTGTCATGTCATGTTGTGTTGTTTTGTCTTGTGCTGCTTTGTCCTGTCTTGTCTTGCCTTGTCATATCGTGTGTTGTGTTGTTTTGTCTTGTCTTGTCTTGTTTTGTCTTGTCATGTCTTGTCTTGTCTTGTCTTGTCTTGTCTTGTCTTGTCTTGTCTTGTCTTGTCTTGTCTTGTCTTGTCGTGTGTTGTGTTGTTTTGTCTTGTCTTGTGTTGTTTTGTCTTGTCTTGTCATGTCATGTCATGTCGTGTCTTGTGTTGCTTTGTCTTGTCTTGTCTTGTCTTGTCATGTCGTGTGTTGTGTTGTTTTGTCTTGTCTTGTTGTGTATTGTAATGTCTTATATTGTATTGTCTTGTCTTGTCTTGTCATGTCATGTCATGTCGTGTGTTGTGTTGTTTTGTCTTGTCTTGTTTTGTCTTGCCATGTCATGTCTTGTCTTGTCTTGTCTGGTCTTGTCTTGTCTTGTCTTGTCTTGTCTTGTCATGTCTTGTCTTGTCTTGTCTTGTCTTGCCTTAGCTTGCCTTGTCTTGTCTTGTCTGGTCTTGTCTTGTCTTCTCTTGTCTTGTCTTGTCTTGTATTGTCATGTCTTGTCTTGTCTTGTCTTGTCTTGTCTTGTCTTGTCTTGTCTTGTCTTGTCTTGTCTTGTCTTGTCTTGTCTTGTCTTGTCTTGTCTTGTCTTGTCTTGCCTTATCTTACCTTGCCTTGTCTTGTCTGGTCTTGTCTTGTCCTGTCCTGTCCTGTCTTGTCTTGTCATGTCTTGTCATGTCATGTCATGTCATGTCATGTCGTGTGTTGTGTTGTGTTGTCTTGTTTTGTCTTGTCATGTCATGTCATGTCATGTCGTGTGTTGTGTTGTGTTGTCTTATTTTGTCTTGTCATGTCATGTCATGTCTTGTCTTGTCTTGTCTTGTCTTGTCTTGTCTTGTTTTGTCTTGTCTTGTCTTGTCTTGTTTTGTCTTGTCATGTCTTGTCTTGACTTGTCTTGTCTTGTCTTGTCTTGTCTTGTCTTGTCTTGTCTTGTCTTGTCTTGTCTTGTCTTGTCTTGTCTTGTCTTGTCTTGTCTTGTCTTGTCTTGTCTTGTCTTGTCTTGTCTTGTCTTGTCTTGTCTTGTCTTGTCTTGTCTTGTCTTGTCTTGTCTTGTCTTGTCTTGTCTTGTCTTGTCTTGTCTTGTCTTGTCTTGCCTTATCTTGCCTTGTCTTGCCTTGTCTTGTCTTGTCTGGTCTTGTCTTGTCTTGTCTTGTCTTGTCTTGTTTTGTCTTGTCTTGTCTTGTCTTGTCATGTCTTGTCTTGTCTTGTCTTGTCTTGTCATGTCTTATATTGTCTTGCCTTGCCTTGTCTTGTCTTGTTTTGTCTTGTCTTGTCTTGTCTTGTCTTGTCTTGTCTTGTCTTGTCTTGTCTTGTCTTGTCTTGTCTTGTCTTGTCTTGTCTTGTCTTGTCTTGTCTTGTCTTGTCTTGTCTTGTCTTGTCTTGTCTTGTCTTGTCTTGTCTTGTCTTGTCTTGTCTTGTCTTGTCTTGTCTTGTCTTGTCTTGTCTTGTCTTGTCTTGTCTTGTCTTGTCTTGTCTTGTCTTGTCTTGTCATGTCATGTCGTATGTTGTGTTGTTTTGTCTTGTGCTGCTTTGTCCTGTCTTGTCTTATCTTGTCTTGTCATGTCGTGTGTTGTGTTGTTTTGTCTTGTCTTGTTGTGTATTGTCATGTCTTATATTGTCTTGTCTTGTCTTGTCATGTCATGTCATGTCGTGTGTTGTGTTGTGTTGTCTTGTTTTGTCTTGCCATGTCATGTCATGTCATGTCTTGTCTTGTCTTGTCTTGTCTTGTTTTGTCTTGTCATGTCTTGTCTTGTCTTGTCTTGTCTTGTCTTGTCTTGTCTTGTCTTGTTTTGTCTTGTCATGTCTTGTCTTGACTTGTCTTGTCTTGTCTTGTCATGTCATGTCATGTCTTGTCGTGTGTTGTGTTGTGTTGTCTTGTTTTGTCTTGTTTTGTCTTGTCTTGTCTTGTCTTGTCTTGTCTTGTCTTGTCTTGTCTTGTCTTGTCTTGTCTTGTCTTGTCTTGTCTTGTCTTGTCTTGTCATGTCTTGTTTTGTCTTGTCTTGTCTTGCCTTATCTTGCCTTGTCTTGTCTTGTCTGGTCTTGTCTTGTCTTGTCTTGTCTTGTCATGTCATGTCATGTCGTGTGTTGTCGTGTGTTGTGTTGTGTTGTCTTGTCTTGTCTTGTCTTGTCTTGTCTTGTCTTGTCTTGTCTTGTCTTGTCTTGTCTTGTCTTGTCTTGTCTTGTCTTGTCTTGTCTTGTCTTGTCTTGTCTTGTCTTGTCTTGTCTTGTCTTGTCTTGTCTTGTCTTGTCTTGTCTTGTCTTGTCTTGTCTTGTCTTGTCTTGTCTTGTCTTGTCTTGTCTTGTCTTGTCTTGTCTTGTCTTGTCTTGTCTTGTCTTGTCTTGTCTTGTCTTGTCTTGTCTTGTCTTGTCTTGTCTTGTCTTGTCTTGTCTTGTCTTGTCTTGTCTTGTCTTGTCTTGTCTTGTCTTGTCTTGTCTTGTCTTGTCTTGTCTTGTCTTGTCTTGTCTTGTCTTGTCTTGTCTTGTCTTGTCTTGTCTTGTCTTGTCTTGTCTTGCCTTGTCTTGTCTTGTCTTGTCTTGTCTTGTCTTGTCTTGTCTTGTCTTTTTTTTTCTTTGTCTTGTCTTGTCTTGTCTTGTCTTGTCTTGTCATGTCGTGTGTTGTGTTGTTTTGTCTTGTCTTGTTGTGTATTGTCATGTCTTATATTGTCTTGTCTTGTCTTGTCTTGTCATGTCATGTCGTATGTTGTGTTGTTTTGTCTTGTGCTGCTTTGTCCTGTCTTGTCTTGTCATGTCGTGTGTTGTGTTGTTTTGTCTTGTCTTGTCTTGTGTTGTGATGTCATGTCGTGTGCTGTGTTGTTTTGTCTTGTCTTGTCTTCTCTTGTCTTGTCTTGTCTTGTCATGTCGTGTGTTGTGTTGTTTTGTCTCGTCTTGTCTTGTCTTGTCTTGTCTTGTCTTGTCCTGTCCTGTCCTGTCCTGTCTTGTCTTGTCTTGTCTTGTCTTGCCTTATCTTGCCTTGTCTTGTCTTGTCTGGTCTTGTCTTGTCTTGTCATGTCTTGTCTTGTCTTGTCTTGTTTTGCTTTGTCTTGTATTGTCTTGTTTTCTCATGTTATGTCATGTCGTGTGTTGTGTTGTTTTGTCTTGTCTTGTCATGTCATGTCATGTCGTGTCTTGTGTTGCTTTGTCTTGTCTTGTCTTGTCTTGTCTTGTCATGTCGTGTGTTGTGTTGTTTTGTCTTGTCTTGTTGTGTATTGTCATGTCTTATATTGTCTTGTCTTGTCTTGTCTTGTCATGTCATGTCATGTCGTGTGTTGTGTTGTTTTGTCTTGTGCTGCTTTGTCCTGTCTTGTCTTGTCATGTCATGTTGTGTTGTTTTGTCTTGTCTTGTCTTGTCTTGTCTTGTCTTGTCTTGTCTTGTCATGTCGTGTGTTGTGTTGTTTTGTCTTGTCTTGTGTTGTCATGTCTTATCTTGTCTTGTCATGTCATGTCTTGTCTTGTCTTGTCTTGTCTTGTCGTGTGTTGTCTTGTCTTGTCTTGTCTTGTCTTGTCTTGTCTTGTCTTGTCATGTCGTGTGTTGTCTTGTCTTGTCTTGTCTTGTTGTGTATTGTCATGTCTTATATTGTCTTGTCTTGTCTTGTCATGTCATGTCGTATGTTGTGTTGTTTTGTCTTGTGCTGCTTTGTCCTGTCTTGTCCTGTCATGTCATGTTGTGTTGTTTTGTCTTGTGCTGCTTTGTCCTGTCTTGTCTTGCCTTGTCATATCGTGTGTTGTGTTGTTTTGTCTTGTCTTGTCTTGTTTTGTCTTGTCATGTCTTGTCTTGTCTTGTCTTGTCTTGTCTTGTCTTGTCTTGTCTTGTCTTGTCTTGTCTTGTCTTGTCTTGTCTTGTCTTGTCTTGTCTTGTCGTGTGTTGTGTTGTTTTGTCTTGTCTTGTGTTGTTTTGTCTTGTCTTGTCATGTCATGTCATGTCGTGTCTTGTGTTGCTTTGTCTTGTCTTGTCTTGTCTTGTCATGTCGTGTGTTGTGTTGTTTTGTCTTGTCTTGTTGTGTATTGTCATGTCTTATATTGTATTGTCTTGTCTTGTCTTGTCATGTCATGTCATGTCGTGTGTTGTGTTGTTTTGTCTTGTCATGTCGTATGTTGTGTTGTTTTGTCTGGTCTTGTTTTGTCTTGTCTTGTCTTATATTGTCTTGTCTTGTCTTGTCATGTCATGTCGTATGTTGTGTTGTTTTGTCTTGTGCTGCTTTGTCCTGTCTTGTCTTGTCATGTCATGTTGTGTTGTTTTGTCTTGTGCTGCTTTGTCCTGTCTTGTCTTGCCTTGTCATATCGTGTGTTGTGTTGTTTTGTCTTGTCTTGTCTTGTTTTGTCTTTTCATGTCTTGTCTTGTCTTGTCTTGTCTTGTCTTGTCTTGTCTTGTCTTGTCTTGTCTTGTCTTGTCTTGTCGTGTGTTGTGTTGTTTTGTCTTGTCTTGTGTTGTTTTGTCTTGTCTTGTCATGTCATGTCATGTCGTGTCTTGTGTTGCTTTGTCTTGTCTTGTCTTGTCTTGTCATGTCGTGTGTTGTGTTGTTTTGTCTTGTCTTGTTGTGTATTGTAATGTCTTATATTGTATTGTCTTGTCTTGTCTTGTCATGTCATGTCATGTCGTGTGTTGTGTTGTTTTGTCTTGTCTTGTTTTGTCTTGCCATGTCATGTCTTGTCTTGTCTTGTCTGGTCTTGTCTTGTCTTGTCTTGTCTTGTCTTGTCTTGTCATGTCTTGTCTTGTCTTGTCTTGTCTTGTCTTGCCTTAGCTTGCCTTGTCTTGTCTTGTCTGGTCTTGTCTTGTCTTCTCTTGTCTTGTCTTGTCTTGTATTGTCATGTCTTGTCTTGTCTTGTCTTGTCTTGTCTTGTCTTGTCTTGTCTTGTCTTGTCTTGTCTTGTCTTGTCTTGTCTTGTCTTGTCTTGTCTTGTCTTGTCTTGTCTTGTCTTGTCTTGTCTTGTCTTGCCTTATCTTACCTTGCCTTGTCTTGTCTGGTCTTGTCTTGTCCTGTCCTGTCCTGTCTTGTCTTGTCATGTCTTGTCATGTCATGTCATGTCATGTCATGTCGTGTGTTGTGTTGTGTTGTCTTGTTTTGTCTTGTCATGTCATGTCATGTCATGTCGTGTGTTGTGTTGTGTTGTCTTATTTTGTCTTGCCATGTCATGTCATGTCTTGTCTTGTCTTGTCTTGTCTTGTCTTGTCTTGTCTTGTTTTGTCTTGTCTTGTCTTGTCTTGTTTTGTCTTGTCATGTCTTGTCTTGACTTGTCTTGTCTTGTCTTGTCTTGTCTTGTCTTGTCTTGTCTTGTCTTGTCTTGTCTTGTCTTGTCTTGTCTTGTCTTGTCTTGTCTTGTCTTGTCTTGTCTTGTCTTGTCTTGTCTTGTCTTGTCTTGTCTTGTCTTGTCTTGTCTTGTCTTGTCTTGTCTTGTCTTGTCTTGTCTTGTCTTGTCTTGTCTTGTCTTGTCTTGTCTTGTCTTGTCTTGTCTTGTCTTGTCTTGTCTTGTCTTGTCTTGTCTTGTCTTGTCTTGTCTTGTCTTGTCTTGTCTTGTCTTGTCTTGTCTTGTCTTGTCTTGTCTTGTCTTGCCTTATCTTGCCTTGTCTTGCCTTGCCTTGTCTTGTCTGGTCTTGTCTTGTCTTGTCTTGTCTTGTCTTGTTTTGTCTTGTCTTGTCTTGTCTTGTCATGTCTTGTCTTGTCTTGTCTTGTCTTGTCATGTCTTATATTGTCTTGCCTTGTCTTGTCTTGTCTTGTTTTGTCTTGTCTTGTCTTGTCTTGTCTTGTCTTGTCTTGTGTTGTCATGTCTTATCTTGTCTTGTCATGTCATGTCTTGTCTTGTCTTGTCTTGTCTTGTCGTGTGTTGTGCTGTTTTGTCTTGTCTTGTTGTGTATTGTCATGTCTTATATTGTCTTGTCTTGTCTTGTCATGTCATGTCGTATGTTGTGTTGTTTTGTCTTGTGCTGCTTTGTCCTGTCTTGTCTTGTCATGTCATGTTGTGTTGTTTTGTCTTGTGCTGCTTTGTCCTGTCTTGTCTTGCCTTGTCATATCGTGTGTTGTGTTGTTTTATCTTGTCTTGTCTTGTTTTGTCTTGTCATGTCTTGTCTTGTCTTGTCTTGTCTTGTCTTGTCTTGTCTTGTCTTGTCTTGTCTTGTCTTGTCTTGTCTTGTCTTGTCTTGTCTTGTCTTGTCTTGTCTTGTCGTGTGTTGTGTTGTTTTGTCTTGTCTTGTGTTGTTTTGTCTTGTCTTGTCATGTCATGTCATGTCGTGTCTTGTGTTGCTTTGTCTTGTCTTGTCTTGTCTTGTCATGTCGTGTGTTGTGTTGTTTTGTCTTGTCTTGTTGTGTATTGTCATGTCTTATATTGTATTGTCTTGTCTTGTCTTGTCATGTCATGTCATGTCGTGTGTTGTGTTGTTTTGTCTTGTCTTGTTTTGTCTTGTCATGTCATGTCTTGTCTTGTCTTGTCTGGTCTTGTCTTGTCTTGTCTTGTCTTGTCTTGTCATGTCTTGTCTTGTCTTGTCTTGTCTTGTCTTGTCTTGCCTTAGCTTGCCTTGTCTTGTCTTGTCTGGTCTTGTCTTGTCTTCTCTTGTCTTGTCTTGTCTTGTATTGTCATGTCTTGTCTTGTCTTGTCTTGTCTTGTCTTGTCTTGTCTTGTCTTGTCTTGTCTTGTCTTGTCTTGTCTTGTCTTGTCTTGTCTTGTCTTGTCTTGTCTTGTCTTGCCTTATCTTACCTTGCCTTGTCTTGTCTGGTCTTGTCTTGTCCTGTCCTGTCCTGTCTTGTCTTGTCATGTCTTGTCATGTCATGTCATGTCATGTCATGTCGTGTGTTGTGTTGTGTTGTCTTGTTTTGTCTTGTCATGTCATGTCATGTCATGTCGTGTGTTGTGTTGTGTTGTCTTATTTTGTCTTGTCATGTCATGTCATGTCTTGTCTTGTCTTGTCTTGTCTTGTCTTGTCTTGTTTTGTCTTGTCTTGTCTTGTCTTGTTTTGTCTTGTCATGTCTTGTCTTGACTTGTCTTGTCTTGTCTTGTCTTGTCTTGTCTTGTCTTGTCTTGTCTTGTCTTGTCTTGTCTTGTCTTGTCTTGTCCTGTCCTGTCCTGTCTTGTCTTGTAATGTCTTGTCATGTCATGTCATGTCATGTCATGTCGTGTGTTGTGTTGTGTTGTCTTGTTTTGTCTTGTCATGTCATGTCATGTCTTGTCTTGTCTTGTCTTGTCTTGTCTTGTCTTGTTTTGTCTTGTCATGTCTTGTCTTGTCTTGTCTTGTCTTGTCTTGTCTTGTTTTTTCTTGTCATGTCTTGTCTTGACTTGACTTGTCTTGTCTTGTCTTGTCTTGTCTTGTCTTGTCTTGTCTTGTCTTGTCTTGTCTTGTCTTGTCTTGTCTTGTCTTGTCTTGTCTTGTCTTGTCTTGTCTTGTCTTGTCTTGTCTTGTCTTGTCTTGTCTTGTCTTGTCTTGTCTTGTCTTGTCTTGTCTTGTCTTGTCTTGTCTTGTCTTGTCTTGTCTTGTCTTGTCTTGTCTTGTCTTGTCTTGTCTTGTCTTGTCTTGTCTTGTCTTGCCTTATCTTGTCTTGTCTTGTCTTGTCTTGTTTTGTCTTGTCTTGTCTTGTCTTGTCTTGTCTTGTCATGTCTTGTCTTGCCTTGTCTTGTCTTGTCTTGTTTTGTCTTGTCTTGTCTTGTCTTGTCTTGTCTTGTCTTGTCTTGTCTTGTCTTGTCTTGTCTTGTCTTGTCTTGTCTTGTCTTGTCTTGTCTTGTCTTGTCTTGTCTTGTCTTGTCTTGTTTTGTCTGGTCTTGTCTTGTCTTGACTTGTCTTGTCTTGTCTTGTCTTGTCTTGTCATGTCTTGTCTTGTCTTGTCTTGTCTTGTCTTGTCTTGTCTTGTCTTGTCTTGTCTTGTCTTGTCTTGTCTTGTCTTGTCTTGCCTTATCTTGCCTTGTCTTGTCTTGTCTTGTCTTGTCTTGTCTTGTCTTGTCTTGTCTTGTCTTGTCTTGTCTTGTCTTGTCTTGTCTTGTCTTGTCTTGTCTTGTCTTGCCTTGTCTTGTCTTGTTTGGTCTTGTCTTGTCTTGTCTTGTCTTGTCTTGTCTTGTCTTGTCATGTCTTGTCTTGTCTTGTCTTGTCTTGTCTTGTCTTGTCTTGTCTTGTCTTGTCTTGTCTTGTCTTGTCTTGTCTTGTCTTGTCTTGCCTTATCTTGCCTTGTCTTGTCTTGTCTGGTCTTGTCTTGTCCTGTCCTGTCCTGTCTTGTCTTGTAATGTCTTGTCATGTCATGTCATGTCATGTCATGTCGTGTGTTGTGTTGTGTTGTCTTGTTTTGTCTTGTCATGTCATGTCATGTCATGTCATGTCGTGTGTTGTGTTGTGTTGTCTTGTCTTGTCTTGTCTTGTCTTGTCTTGTCTTGTCTTGTTTTGTCTTGTCTTGTCTTGTCTTGTCTTGTCTTGTCTTGTCTTGTCTTGTCTTGTCTTGTCTTGTCTTGTCTTGTCTTGTCTTGTCTTGTCTTGTCTTGTCTTGTCTTGTCTTGTCTTGTCTTGTCTTGTCTTGTCTTGTCTTGTCTTGTCTGGTCTTGTCTTGTCTTGTCTTGTCTTGTCTTGTCTTGTCTTGTCTTGTCTTGTCTTGTCTTGTCTTGTCTTGTCTTGTCTTGTCATGTCTGGTCTTGTCTTGTCTTGTCTTGTCTGGTCTTATCTTGTCTTGTCTTGTCTTGTCTTGTCTTGTTTTGTCTTGTCTTGTCTTGTCTTGTCTTGTCTTGTGATGTCATGTCGTGTGTTGTGTTGTTTTGTCTTGTCTTGTCTTGTCTTGTCTTGTCTTGTCTTGTCTTGTCTTGTTTTGTCTTGTCTTATCTTGTCTTGTCTTGTCTTGTCTTGTCTTGTCTTGTCTTGTCTAGTCTTGTCTTGTCTTGTCTTGTCTTGTCTTGTCATGTCATGTCGTGCGTTGTGTTGTTTTGTCTTGTCTTGTTTTGGCTTGTCATGTCATGTCTTGTCTTGTCATGTCGTGCGTTGTGTTGTTTTGTCTTGTCTTGTTTTGTCTTGTCATGTCTTGTCTTGTCTTGTCTTGTCTTGTCTTGTCTTGTCTTGTCTTGTCTTGTCTTGTCTTGTCTTGTCTTGTCTTGTCTTGTCTTGTCTTGTCTTGTCTTGCCTTATCTTGCCTTGTCTTGTCTTGTCTGGTCTTGTCTTGTCTTGCCTTATGTTGCCTTGTCTTGTCTTGTCTGGTCTTGTCTTGTCTTGTCTTGTCTTGTCTTGTCTTGTCATGTCTGGTCTTGTCTTGTCTTGTCTGGTCTTATCTTGTCTTGTCTTGTCTTGTCTTGTCTTGTCATGTCTTGTCTTGTCTTGTCTTGTCTTGTCTTGTCTTGTCTTGTCTTGTCTTATCTTGTCTTGTCTTGTCTTGTCTTGTCTTGTCTTGTCTTGTCTTGTCTTGTCTTGTCTTGTCTTGTCTTATCTTGTCTTGTCTTGTCTTGTCTTGTCTTGTCTTGTCTTGTCTTGTCTTGTCTTGTCTTGTCTTGTCTTGTCTTGTCTTGTCTTGTCTTGTCTTGTCTTGTCTTGTCTTGTCTTCTCTTCTCATGTCTTGTCTTGTCTTGTTTTGTCTTGTCTTGTCTTGTCTTGTCTTGTCTTGTCTTGTTTTGTCTTGTCTTGTCTTGTCTTGTCTTGTCTTGTCTTGTCTTGTCTTGTCTTGTCCTGTCTTGTCTTGTCATGTCATGTCATGTCATGTCATGTGTTGTGTTGTGTTGTCTTGTCTTGTCTTGTCTTGTCTTGTCTTGTCTTGTCTTTTCTTTTCTTGTCTTGTCTTGTCTTGTCTGGTCTTATCTTGTCTTGTCTTGTCCTGTCCTGTCTTGTCTTGTCTTTTCTTGTCTTGTCTTGTCTTTTCTTGTCTTGTCCTGTCATTTTATGTCATGTGTTGTGTTGTTTTGTCTTGTCTTGTCTTGTCTTGTCTTGTCTTGTTTTGTCTTGTCTTGTTTTGTCTTGTCTTGTCTGGTCTTATTTTGTCTTGTCTTGTCCTGTCCTGTCTTGTCTTGTCTTGTCTTTTCTTGTCTTGTCTTGTCTTGTCTTGTCTTGTCTGGTCTTATCTTGTCTTGTCTTGTCCTGTCCTGTCTTGTCTTGTCTTTTCTTGTCTTGTCTTGTCTTTTCTTGTCTTGTCCTGTCATTTCATGTCATGTGTTGTGTTGTTTTGTCTTGTCTTGTCTTGTCTTGTCTTGTCTTGTCTTGTCTTGTCTTGTCTTGTCTTGTCTTGTCTTGTCTTGTCTTGTCTTGTCTTGTCTTGTCTTGTCTTGTCTTGTCTTGTGATGTCATGTCGTGTGTTGTGTTGTTTTGTCTTGTCTTGTCTTGTCTTGTCTTGTCTTGTCTTGTCTTGTCTTGTCTTGTCTTGTCTTGTCTTGTCTTGTCTTGTCTTGTCTTGTTTTGTCTTGTCTTATCTTGTCTTGTCTTGTCTTGTCTTGTCTTGTCTTGTCTTGTCTTGTCTAGTCTTGTCTTGTCTTGTCTTGTCTTGTCTTGTCTTGTCTTGTTTTGTCTTGTCTTATCTTGTCTTGTCTTGTCTTGTCTTGTCTTGTCTTGTCTTGTCTAGTCTTGTCTTGTCTTGTCTTGTCTTGTCTTGTCATGTCATGTCGTGCGTTGTGTTGTTTTGTCTTGTCTTGTTTTGGCTTGTCATGTCATGTCTTGTCTTGTCATGTCGTGCGTTGTGTTGTTTTGTCTTGTCATGTCTTGTCTTGTCTTGTCTTGTCTTGTCTTGTTTTGTCTTGTCTTGTCTTGTCTTGTCTTGTCTTGTCTTGTCTTGCCTTATCTTGCCTTGTCTTGTCTTGTCTGGTCTTGTCTTGTCTTGCCTTATGTTGCCTTGTCTTGTCTTGTCTGGTCTTGTCTTGTCTTGTCTTGTCTTGTCTTGTCATGTCTGGTCTTGTCTTGTCTTGTCTGGTCTTATCTTGTCTTGTCTTGTCTTGTCTTGTCTTGTCATGTCTGGTCTTGTCTTGTCTTGTCTTGTCTTGTCTTGTCTTGTCTTGTCTTGTCTTGTCTTGTCTTGTCTTGTCTTGTCTTATCTTGTCTTGTCTTGTCTTGTCTTGTCTTGTCTTGTCTTGTCTTGTCTTGTCTTGTCTTGTCTTGTCTTGTCTTATCTTGTCTTGTCTTGTCTTGTCTTGTCTTGTCTTGTCTTGTCTTGTCTTGTCTTGTCTTGTCTTGTCTTGTCTTGTCTTGTCTTGTCTTGTCTTGTCTTGTCTTCTCTTCTCATGTCTTGTCTTGTCTTGTTTTGTCTTGTCTTGTCTTGTCTTGTCTTGTCTTGTTTTGTCTTGTCTTGTCTTGTCTTGTCTTGTCTTGTCTTGTCTTGTCTTGTCTTGTCCTGTCTTGTCTTGTCATGTCATGTCATGTCATGTCATGTGTTGTGTTGTGTTGTCTTGTCTTGTCTTGTCTTGTCTTGTCTTGTCTTGTCTTGTCTTGTCTTGTCTTGTCTTTTCTTTTCTTGTCTTGTCTTGTCTTGTCTGGTCTTATCTTGTCTTGTCTTGTCCTGTCCTGTCTTGTCTTGTCTTTTCTTGTCTTGTCTTGTCTTTTCTTGTCTTGTCCTGTCATTTTATGTCATGTGTTGTGTTGTTTTGTCTTGTCTTGTCTTGTCTTGTCTTGTCTTGTTTTGTCTTGTCTTGTCTTGTCTTGTCTTGTCTGGTCTTATTTTGTCTTGTCTTGTCCTGTCCTGTCTTGTGTTGTCTTGTCTTTTCTTGTCTTGTCTTGTCTTGTCTTGTCTTGTCTGGTCTTATCTTGTCTTGTCTTGTCCTGTCCTGTCTTGTCTTGTCTTTTCTTGTCTTGTCTTGTCTTTTCTTGTCTTGTCCTGTCATTTCATGTCATGTCATGTGTTGTGTTGTTTTGTCTTGTCTTGTCTTGTCTTGTCTTGTTTTGTCTTGTTTTGTTTTGTCTTGTCTTGTCTTTTCTTGTCTTGTCTTGTCTTGTCTTTTCTTGTCTTGTCCTGTCATTTCATGTCATGTGTTGTGTTGTTTTGTCTTGTCTTGTCTTGTCTTGTTTTGTCTTGTCTTGTTTTGTCTTGTCTTGTCTTTTCTTGTCTTGTCTTGTCTTGTCTTGTCTTGTCTTGTCTTGTCTTGTCTGGTCTTATTTTGTCTTGTCTTGTCCTGTCCTGTCCTGTCTTGTCTTGTCTTTTCTTGTCTTGTCTTGTCTTGTCTTTTCTTGTCTTGTCCTGTCATGTCATGTCATGTGTTGTGTTGTTTTGTCTTGTCTTGTCTTGTCTTGTCTTGTCTTGTCTTGTCTTGTCTTGTCTTGTCTTGTCTTGTCTTGTCTTGTCTTGTCTTGTCTTGTCTTGTCTTGTCTTGTCTTGTCTTGTCTTGTCTTGTCTTGTCTTGTCTTGTCTTGTCTTGTCTTGTCTTGTCTTGTCATGTCATGTCATGTCATACGTGTGTTGTGTTGTTTTGTCTTGTCTTGTCTTGTCTTGTCTTGTCTTGTCTTGTATTGTCATGTCTTATATTGTCTGGTCTTATCTTGTCTTGTCTTGTCTTGTCTTGTCTTGTCTTGACTTGTCTTGTCTTGTCTTGTCTTGTCTTGTCTTGTATTGTCATGTCTTATATTGTCTGGTCTTATCTTGTCTTGTCTTGTCTTGTCTTGTCTTGTCTTGTCTTGTCTTGTCTTGACTTGTCTTGTCTTGTCTTGTCTTGTCTTGTCTTGTCTTGTCTTGTCTTGTCTTGTCTTGTATTGTCATGTCTTATATTGTCTGGTCTTATCTTGTCTTGTCTTGTCTTGTCTTGTCTTGTCTTGACTTGTCTTGTCTTGTCTTGTCTTGTCTTGTCTTGTCTTGTATTGTCATGTCTTATATTGTCTGGTCTTATCTTGTCTTGTCTTGTCTTGTCTTGTCTTGTCTTGTCTTGTCTTGTCTTGTCTTGTCTTGTCTTGTCTTGTCTTGTCTTATCTTGTCTTGTCTTGTCTTGTCTTGTCTTGTCTTGTCTTGTCTTGTCTTGTCTTGTCTTGTTTTGTCTTGTCTTGTCTTGTCTGGTCTTGTCTGGTCTTGTCTTGTCTTGTCTTGTCTTGTCTTGTCTTGTCTTGTCTTGTCTTGTCTTGTCTTGTCTTGTCTTGTCTTGTCTTGTCTTGTCTTGTCTTGTCATGTCATGTCATACGTGTGTTGTGTTGTTTTGTCTTGTCTTGTCTTGTCTTGTCTTGTGTTGTCTTGTCTTGTCATGTCTTATCTTGTCTTGTCTTGTCTTGTCTTGTCTTGTCTTGTCTTGTCTTGTCTTGTCTTGTCTTGTCTTGTCTTGTCTTGTCTTATCTTGTCTTGTCTTGTCTTGTCTTGTCTTGTATTGTCATGTCTTATATTGTCTGGTCTTATCTTGTCCTGTCCTGTCTTGTCTTGTCTTTTCTTGTCTTGTCTTGTCTTGTCTTTTCTTGTCTTGTCCTGTCATTTCATGTCATGTGTTATGTTGTTTTGTCTTGTCTTGTCTTGTCCTGTCTTGTCTTGTTTTGTCTTGTCTTGTTTTGTCTTGTCTTGTCTTTTCTTGTCTTGTCTTGTCTTGTCTTGTCTTGTCTTGTCTTGTCTGGTCTTATTTTGTCTTGTCTTGTCCTGTCCTGTCTTGTCTTGTCTTTTCTTGTCTTGTCTTGTCTTGCCTTTTCTTGTCCTGTCATGTCATGTCATGTGTTGTGTTGTTTTGTCTTGTCTTGTCTTGTCTTGTCTTGTCTTGTCTTGTCTTGTCTTGTCTTGTCTTGTCTTGTCTTGTCTTGTCTTGTCTTGTCTTGTCTTGTCTTGTCTTGTCTTGTCTTGTCTTGTCTTGTCTTGTCTTGTCTTGTCTTGTCTTGTCTTGTCTTGTCTTGTCTTGTCTTGTCTTGTCTTGTCTTGTCTTGTCTTGTCTTGTCTTGTCTTGTCCTGTCATGTGTTGTGTTGTTTTGTCTTGTCTTGTCTTGTCTTGTCTTGTCTTGTCTTGTCTTGTCTTGTCTTGTCTTGTCTTGTCTTGTCTTGTCTTGTCTTGTCTTGTCTTGTCTTGTCTTGTCTTGTCTTGTCTTGTCTTGTCTTGTCTTGTCTTGTCTTGTCTTGTCTTGTCTTGTCTTGTCTTGTCTTGTCTTGTCTTGTCTTGTCTTGTCTTGTCTTGTCTTGTCTTGTCTTGTCTTGTCTTGTCTTGTCTTGTCTTGTCTTGCCTTGTCTTGTTTTGTCTTGTCTTGTCTTGTCTTGTCTTGTCTTGTCTTGTCTTGTCATGTCATGTCATGTCATGTCATACGTGTGTTGTGTTGTTTTGTCTTGTCTTGTCTTGTCTTCTCTTGTCTTGTCTTGTCTTGTCTTGTCTTGTCTTGTCTTATCTTGTCTTGTCTTGTCTTGTCTTGTATTGTCATGTCTTATATTGTCTGGTCTTATCTTGTCTTGTCTTGTCTTGTCTTGTCTTGTCTTGACTTGTCTTGTCTTGTCTTGTCTTGTCTTGTCTTGTATTGTCATGTCTTATATTGTCTGGTCTTATCTTGTCTTGTCTTGTCTTGTCTTGTCTTGTCTTGTCTTGTCTTGTCTTGTCTTGTCTTGTCTTGACTTGTCTTGTCTTGTCTTGTCTTGTCTTGTCTTGTCTTGTCTTGTCTTGTCTTGTCTTGTCTTGTCTTGTCTTGTCTTGTCTTGTCTTGTCTTGTCTTTTCTTGTCTTGTCTTGTTTTGTCTTGTCTTGTCTTGTCTTGTCTTGTCTGGTCTTGTCTTGTCTTGTCTTGTCTTGTCTTGTCTTGTCTTGTCTTGTCTTGTCATGTCATGTCATGTCATACGTGTGTTGTGTTGTTTTGTCTTGTCTTGTCTTGTCTTGTCTTGTCTTGTCTTGTCTTGTCTTGTCTTGTCATGTCATGTCATGTCATACGTGTGTTGTGTTGTTTTGTCTTGTCTTGTCTTGTCTTGTGTTGTCTTGTCTTGTCATGTCTTATCTTGTCTTGTCTTGTCTTGTCTTGTCTTGTCTTGTCTTGTCTTGTCTTGTCTTGTCTTGTCTTGTCTTGTCTTGTCTTGTCTTGTCTTGTCTTATCTTGTCTTGTCTTGTCTTGTCTTGTATTGTCATGTCTTATATTGTCTGGTCTTATCTTGTCCTGTCCTGTCTTGTCTTGTCTTTTCTTGTCTTGTCTTGTCTTTTCTTGTCTTGTCCTGTCATTTCATGTCATGTGTTGTGTTGTTTTGTCTTGTCTTGTCTTGTCCTGTCTTGTCTTGTTTTGTCTTGTCTTGTTTTGTCTTGTCTTGTCTTTTCTTGTCTTGTCTTGTCTTGTCTTGTCTTGTCTTGTCTTGTCTGGTCTTATTTTGTCTTGTCTTGTCCTGTCCTGTCTTGTCTTGTCTTTTCTTGTCTTGTCTTGTCTTGCCTTTTCTTGTCCTGTCATGTCATGTCATGTGTTGTGTTGTTTTGTCTTGTCTTGTCTTGTCTTGTCTTGTCTTGTCTTGTCTTGTCTTGTCTTGTCTTGTCTTGTCTTGTCTTGTCTTGTCTTGTCTTGTCTTGTCTTGTCTTGTTTTGTCTTGTCTTGTCTTGTCTTGTCTTGTCTTGTCTTGTCTTGTCTTGTCTTGTCTTGACAAAACAACACAACGCACGACATGACATGACAAGACAAGACAAGACAAGACAAGACAAGACAAGACAAGACCAGACAAGACCAGACAAGACAAGACAAGAAAAAACAAGACAAAACAAGACAAGACAAGACAAGACAAGACAAGACAAGACAAGACAAAACAACACAACACACGACAGGACAAGACAAGACAAGACAAGACAAGACAAGACAAGACAAGACAAGACAAGACAAGACAAGACAAGACAAGACAAGACAAGACAAAACAAGACAAGACAAGACAAGACAAGACAAGACAAGACAATTCAAGACAAGACAAGACAAAACAACACAACACATGACATGACATGACAGGACAAGACAAGACAAGACAAGACAAGACAAGACAATACATGACAAGACAAAACAACACAACACACGACATGATATGACATGACAAGACAAGACAATATAAGACATGACAATACAAGACAAGACAAGACAAGATAAGACATGACAAGACAAAACAACACAACACACGTATGACATGACATGACATGACAAGACAAGACAAGACAAGACAAGACAAGACAAGACCAGACAAGACCAGACAAGACAAGACAAGACAAAACAAGACAAAACAAGACAAGACAAGACAAGACAAGACAAGACAAGACAAGACAAGACAAGACAAGACAAGACAAGACAAGACAAAACAAGACAAGACAAGACCAAACAAAACAAGACAAGACAAAACAACACAACACATGACATGACATGACAGGACAAGACAAGAAAAGACAAGACAAGACAGGACAGGACAAGACAAGACAAGATAAGACCTTGTTTGGTCTTGTCTTGTCTTGTTTTGTCTTGTCTTGTCTTGTCTTGTCTTGTCTTGTCTTGTCTTGTCTTGTCTTGTCTTGTCTTGTCTTGTCTTGTCTTGTCTTGTCTTGTCTTGACTTGTCTTGTCTTGTCTTGTCTTGTCTTGTCTTGTCTTGTATGACATATGTCATGTCATGTGTTGTGTTGTGTTGACTTGTCTTGTCTTGTCTTGTCTTGTCTTGTCATGTCGTGCATTGTGTTGTTTTGTCTTGTCTTGTTTTGTCTTGTCATGTCATGTCTTGTCTTGTCTTGTCTTGTCTTGTCTTGTCATGTCATGTCATGTCATGTCATGTGTTGTGTTGTGTTGTCTTGTCTTGTCTTGTCTTGTCTTGTCTTGTCTTGTCTTGCCTTATCTTGCCTTGTCTTGTCTTGTCATGTCATGTCATGTCATGTCATGTCATACGTGTGTTGTGTTGTTTTGTCTTGTCTTGTCTTGTCTTGTCTTGTCTTGTCTTGTCTTATCTTGTCTTGTCTTGTCTTGTCTTGTCTTTTCTTGTCTTGTCTTGTCTTGTCTTGTCTTGTCTTGTCTTGTCATGTCATGTCATGTCATGTCATGTGTTGTGTTGTGTTGTCTTGTCTTGTCTTGTCTTGTCTTGTCTTGTCTTGTCTTGCCTTATCTTGCCTTGTCTTGTCTTGTCATGTCATGTCATGTCATGTCATGTCATACGTGTGTTGTGTTGTTTTGTCTTGTCTTGTCTTGTCTTGTCTTGTCTTGTTTTGTCTTGTCATGTCATGTCATGTCTTGTCTTGTCTTGTCTTGTCTTGTCTTGTCATGTCATGTCATGTCATGTCATGTGTTGTGTTGTGTTGTCTTGTCTTGTCTTGTCTTGTCTTGTCTTGTCTTGTGTTGTCTTGTCTTGTCTTGTCTTGTCTTGTCTTGTCTTGTCATGTCATGTCATGTCATGTCATGTCATGTCATACGTGTGTTGTGTTGTTTTGTCTTGTCTTGTCTTGTCTTGTCTTGTCTTGTCTTGTCTTGTCTTGTCCTGTCTTATCTTGTCTTGTCTTGTCTTGTCTTGTATTGTCAAGTCTTATATTGTCTGGTCTTATCTTGTCTTGTCTTGTCTTGTCCTGTCCTGTCTTGTCTTGTCTTTTCTTGTCTTGTCTTGTCTTTTCTTGTCTTGTCCTGTCATGTCATGTCATGTGTTGTGTTGTTATGTCTTGTCTTGTTTTGTCTTGTCTTGTCTTGTCTTGTCTTATCTTGTCTTGTCTTGTCTTGTCTTGTCTTGTCTTGTTTTGTCTTGTCTTGTCTTGTCTTGTTTTGTCTTGTCTTGTCTTGTCTGGTCTTGTCTGGTCTTGTCTTGTCTTGTCTTGTCTTGTCTTGTCTTGTCTTGTCTTGTCTTGTCTTGTCTTGTCATGTCATGTCATGTCATATGTGTGTTGTGTTGTTTTGTCTTGTCTTGTCTTGTCTTGTGTTGTCTTGTCTTGTCATGTCTTATCTTGTCTTGTCTTGTCTTGTCTTGTCTTGTCTTGTCTTGTCTTGTCTTGTCTTGTCTTGTCTTGTCTTGTCTTGTCTTGTCTTGTCTTGTCTTATCTTGTCTTGTCTTGTCTTGTCTTGTATTGTCATGTCTTATATTGTCTGGTCTTATCTTGTCCTGTCCTGTCTTGTCTTGTCTTTTCTTGTCTTGTCTTGTCTTTTCTTGTCTTGTCCTGTCATTTAATGTCATGTGTTGTGTTGTTTTGTCTTGTCTTGTCTTGTCCTGTCTTGTCTTGTTTTGTCTTGTCTTGTTTTGTCTTGTCTTGTCTTTTCTTGTCTTGTCTTGTCTTGTCTTGTCTTGTCTTGTCTGGTCTTATTTTGTCTTGTCTTGTCCTGTCCTGTCTTGTCTTGTCTTTTCTTGTCTTGTCTTGTCTTGCCTTTTCTTGTCCTGTCATGTCATGTCATGTGTTGTGTTGTTTTGTCTTGTCTTGTCTTGTCTTGTCTTGTCTTGTCTTGTCTTGTCTTGTCTTGTCTTGTCTTGTCTTGTCTTGTCTTGTCTTGTCTTGTCTTGTCTTGTCTTGTCTTGTCTTGTCTTGTCTTGTCTTGTCTTGTCTTGTCTTGTCTTGTCTTGTCTTGTCTTGTCTTGTCTTGTCTTGTCTTGTCTTGTCTTGTTTTGTCTTGTCTTGTCTTGTCTTGTCTTGTCTTGTCTTGTCTTGTCTTGTCTTGTCTTGTCTTGTCATGTCATGTCATGTCATGTCATGTGTTGTGTTGTCTTGTCTTGTCTTGTATTGTCTTGTCTTGACAAAACAACACAACGCACGACATGACATGACAAGACAAGACAAGACAAGACAAGACAAGACAAGACCAGACAAGACCAGACAAGTCAAGACAAGACAAAACAAGACAAAACAAGACAAGACAAGACAAGACAAGACAAGACAAGACAAGACAAGACAAGACAAGACAAGACAAGACAAAACAACACAACACACGACAGGACAAGACAAGACAAGACAAGACAAGACAAGACAAGACAAGACAAGACAAGACAAGACAAGACAAGACAAAACAAGACAAGACAAGACAAGACAATACAAGACAAGACAAGACAAGACCGAACAAGACAAGACAAGACAAAACAACACAACACATGACATGACATGACAGGACAAGACAAGACAAGACAAGACAAGACAAGACAAGACAAGACAATACATGACAAGACAAAACAACACAACACACGACATGATATGACATGACAAGACAAGACAATATAAGACATGACAATACAAGACAAGACAAGACAAGATAAGACATGACAAGACAAAACAACACAACACACGTATGACATGACATGACATGACAAGACAAGACAAGACAAGACAAGACAAGACAAGACCAGACAAGACCAGACAAGACAAGACAAGACAAAACAAGACAAAACAAGACAAGACAAGACAAGACAAGACAAGACAAGACAAGACAAGACAAGACAAGACAAGACAAGACAAGACAAGACAAGACAAGACAAGACAAGACAAGACAAGACAAGACAAGACAAAACAAAACAAGACAAGACCAAACAAAACAAGACAAGACAAAACAACACAACACATGACATGACATGACAGGACAAGACAAGAAAAGACAAGACAAGACAGGACAGGACAAGACAAGACAAGATAAGACCTTGTTTGGTCTTGTCTTGTCTTGTTTTGTCTTGTCTTGTCTTGTCTTGTCTTGTCTTGTCTTGTCTTGTCTTGTCTTGTCTTGTCTTGTCTTGTCTTGTCTTGACTTGTCTTGTCTTGTCTTGTCTTGTCTTGTCTTGTATGACATATGTCATGTCATGTGTTGTGTTGTGTTGACTTGTCTTGTCTTTTCTTGTCTTGTCATGTCATGTGTTGTCTTGTATTGTCTTGTCTTGTCTTGTCTTGTCTTGTCTTGTCTTGTCTTGTCTTGTCTTGTCTTGTCTTGTCTTGTCTTGTCTTGTCTTGTCTTGTCTTGTCTTGTATTGTCAAGTCTTATATTGTCTTGTCTTGTCTTGTCTTGTCTTGTCTTGTCTTGTCTTGTCTTGTCTTGTCTTTTCTTGTCTTGTCTTGTCTTTTCTTGTCTTGTCCTGTCATGTCATGTCATGTGTTGTGTTGTTTTGTCTTGTCTTGTTTTGTTTGGTCTTGTCTTGTCTTGTTTTGTCTTGTCTTGTCTTGTCTTGTCTTGTCTTGTCTTGTCTTGTCTTGTCTTGTCTTGTCTTGTATTGTCTTGTCTTGTCTTGTTTTGTCTTGTCTTGTCTTGTCTTGTCTTGTCTTGTCTTGTCTTGTCTTGTCTTGTCTTGTCTTGTCTTGTCTTGTCTTGTCTTGTCTTGTCTTGTCTTGTCTTGTCTTGTCTTGTCTTGTCTTGTCTTGTCTTGTCTTGTCTTGTCTTGTCTTGTCTTGTCTTGTCTTGTCTTGTCTTGTCTTGTCTTGTCTTGTCTTGTCTTGTCTTTTCTTGTCTTGTCTTGTCTTGTCTTTTCTTGTCTTGTCCTGTCATGTCATGTCATGTGTTGTGTTGTTTTGTCTTGTCTTGTTTTGTCTTGTCTTGTCTTGTCTTGTCTTATCTTGTCTTGTCTTGTCTTGTCTTGTCTTGTCTTGTCTTGTCTTGTCTTGTCTTGTTTTGTCTTGTCTTGTCTTGTCTGGTCTTGTCTGGTCTTGTCTTGTCTTGTCTTGTCTTGTCTTGTCTTGTCTTGTCTTGTCTTGTCTTGTCTTGTCTTGTCTTGTCTTGTCTTGTCTTGTCTTGTCTTGTCTTGTCTTGTGTTGTCTTGTCTTGTCATGTCTTATCTTGTCTTGTCTTGTCTTGTCTTGTCTTGTCTTGTCTTGTCTTGTCTTGTCTTGTCTTGTCTTGTCTTGTCTTGTCTTATCTTGTCTTGTCGTGTCTTGTCTTGTATTGTCATGTCTTATATTGTCTGGTCTTATCTTGTCCTGTCCTGTCTTGTCTTGTCTTTTCTTGTCTTGTCTTGTCTTTTCTTGTCTTGTCCTGTCATTTCATGTCATGTGTTGTGTTGTTTTGTCTTGTCTTGTCTTGTCCTGTCTTGTCTTGTTTTGTCTTGTCTTGTTTTGTCTTGTCTTGTCTTTTCTTGTCTTGTCTTGTCTTGTCTTGTCTTGTCTTGTCTGGTCTTATTTTGTCTTGTCTTGTCCTGTCCTGTCTTGTCTTGTCTTTTCTTGTCTTGTCTTGTCTTGCCTTTTCTTGTCCTGTCATGTCATGTCATGTGTTGTGTTGTTTTGTCTTGTCTTGTCTTGTCTTGTCTTGTCTTGTCTTGTCTTGTCTTGTCTTGTCTTGTCTTGTTTTGTCTTGTCTTGTCTTGTCTGGTCTTGTCTGGTCTTGTCTTGTCTTGTCTTGTCTTGTCTTGTCTTGTCTTGTCTTGTCTTGTCTTGTCTTGTCTTGTCTTGTCTTGTCTTGTCTTGTCTTGTCTTGTCTTGTCTTGTCTTGTCTTGTCTTGTCTTGTCTTGTCTTGTCTTGTCTTGTCTTGTGTTGTCTTGTCTTGTCATGTCTTATCTTGTCTTGTCTTGTCTTGTCTTGTCTTGTCTTGTCTTGTCTTGTCTTGTCTTGTCTTGTCTTGTCTTGTCTTGTCTTGTCTTATCTTGTCTTGTCGTGTCTTGTCTTGTATTGTCATGTCTTATATTGTCTGGTCTTATCTTGTCCTGTCCTGTCTTGTCTTGTCTTGTCTTGTCTTGTCTTGTCTTGACTTGTCTTGTCTTGTCTTGTCTTGTCTTGTCTTGTATGACATATGTCATGTCATGTGTTGTGTTGTGTTGACTTGTCTTGTCTTTTCTTGTCTTGTCATGTCATGTGTTGTGTTGTTTTGTCTTGTCTTGTTTTGTTTGGTCTTGTCTTGTCTTGTTTTGTCTTGTCTTGTCTTGTCTTGTCTTGTCTTGTCTTGTCTTGTCTTGTCTTGTCTTGTCTTGTCTTGTCTTGTCTTGTCTTGTCTTGTCTTGTCTTGTCTTGTCTTGTCTTGTCTTGTCTTGTCTTGTCTTGTCTTGTCTTGTCTTGTGTTGTCTTGTCTTGTCATGTCTTATCTTGTCTTGTCTTGTCTTGTCTTGTCTTGTCTTGTCTTGTCTTGTCTTGTCTTGTCTTGTCTTGTCTTGTCTTGTCTTGTCTTGTCTTGTCTTGTCTTGTCTTGTCTTGTCTTGTCTTGTCTTGTCTTGTCTTGTCTTGTCTTGTCTTGTCTTGTCTTGTCTTGTCTTGTCTTGTCTTGTCTTGTCTTGTCTTGTCTTGTCTTGTCTTGTCTTGTCTTGTCTTGTCTTGTCTTGTCTTGTCTTGTCTTGTCTTGTCTTGTCTTGTCTTGTCTTGTCTTGTCTTGTCTTGTCTTGTCTTGTCTTGTCTTGTCTTGTCTTGTCTTGCCTTGTCTTGTCTTGTCCTGTCGTGTGTTCTGTTGTCTTGTCTTGTCTTGTCTTGTCTTGTCCTGTCTTGTCTTGTCTTGCCTTGTCTTGTCTTGTCCTGTCGTGCGTTGTGTTGTTTTGTCTTGTCTTGTCTTGTCTTGTCTTGTCTTGTCTTGTCTTGTCTTGTCTTGTCCTGTCATCTCATGTCATGTGTTGTGTTGTTTTGTCTTGTCTTGTCTTGTCTTGTCTTGTTTGGTCTTGTTTGGTCTTGTCTTGTCTTGTCTTGTCTTGTCTTGTCTTGTCTTGTCTTGTCTTGTCTTGTCTTGTCTTGTCTTGTCTTGTCTTGTCTTGTCTTGTCTTGTCTTGTCTTGTCTTGTCTTGTCTTGTCTTGTCTTGTCTTGTCTTGTCTTGTCTTGTCTTGTCTTGTCTTGTCTTGTCTTGTCTTGTCTTGTCTTGTCTTGTCTTGTCTTGTCTTGTCTTGTCTTGTCTTGTCTTGTCTTGTCTTGTCTTGTCTTGTCTTTTCTTGCCTTGTCTTGTCTTGTCCTGTCGTGTGTTGTGTTGTTTTGTCTTGTCTTGTCTTGTCTTGTCTTGTCTTGTCTTGTCTTGTCTTGTCTTGTCTTGTCTTGTCTTGTCTTGTCTTGTCTTGTCTTGTCTTGTCTTGTCTTGTCTTGTCTTGTCTTGTCTTGTCTTGTCTTGTCTTGTCTTGTCTTGTCTTGTCTTGTCTTGTCTTGTCTTGTCTTGTCTTGTCTTGTCTTGTCTTGTCTTGTCTTGTCTTGTCTTGTCTTGTCTTGTCTTGTCTTGTCTTGTCTTGTCTTGTCTTGACTTGTCTTGTCATGTCATGTCATGTCGTGCGTTGTGTTGTTTTGTCTTGTCTTGTTTTGTCTTGTCATGTCAGGTCTTGCCTTGTCTTGTCTTGTCTTGTCTTGTCTTGTCTTGTCATGTCATGTCATGTCATGTCATGTGTTGTGTTGTGTTGTGTTGTGTTGTCTTGTCTTGTCTTGTCTTGTCTTGTCTTGTCTTGTCTTGTCTTGTCTTGTCTTGTCTTGTCTTGTCCTGTCTTGTCTTGTCTTGTCTTGTCTTGTCTTGTCTTGTCTTGTCTTGTCTTGTCTTGTCTTGTCTTGTCTTGTCTTGTCTTGTGATGTCATGTCGTGTGTTGTGTTGTTTTGTCTTGTCTTGTCTTGTCTTGTCTTGTCTTGTATTGTCATGTCTTATATTGTCTGGTCTTATCTTGTCTTGTCTTGTCCTGTCCTGTCTTGTCTTGTCTTTTCTTGTCTTGTCTTGTCTTTTCTTGTCTTGTCTTGTCCTGTCATGTCATGTGTTGTGTTGTTTTGTCTTGTCTTGTCTTGTCTTGTCTTGTCTTGTCTTGTCTTGTCTTGTTTTGTCTTGTCTTTTCTTGTCTGGTCTTGTCTGGTCTTGTCTTGTCTTGTCTTGTCTTGTCTTGTCTTGTCTTGTCTTGTCTTGTCTTGTCTTGTCTTGTCTTGTCTTGTCTTGTCTTGTCTTGTCTTGTCTTGTCTTGTCTTGTCTTGTCATGTCATGTCATGTCATACGTGTGTTGTGTTGTTTTGTCTTGTCTTGTCTGGTCTTGTCATGTCTTATCTTGTCTTGTCTTGTCTTGTCTTGTATTGTCATGTCATGTGTTGTGTTGTTTTGTCTTGTCTTGTCTTGTTTGGTCTTGTCTTGTATTGTCTTGTCTTGTCTTGTCTTGTCTTGTCTTGTCTTGTCTTGTCTTGTCTTGTCTTGTCTTGTCTTGTCTTGTCTTGTCTTGTCTTGTCTTGTCTTGTCTTGTCTTGTCTTGTCTTGTCTTGTCTTGTCTTGTCTTGTCTTGTCTTGTCTTGTCTTGTCTTGTCCTATCATGTCATGTCATGTGTTGTGTTGTTTTGTCTTGTCTTGTCTCGTCTTGTCTTGTCTTGTCTTGTCTTGTCTTGTCTTGTCTTGTCTTGTCTTGTCTTGTCTTGTCTTGTCTTGTCTTGTCTTGTCTTGTCTTGTCTTGTCTTGTCTTGTCTTGTCTTGTCTTGTCTTGTCTTGTCTTGTCTTGTCTTGTCTTGTCTTGTCTTGTCTTGTCTTGTCTTGTCTTGTCTTGTCTTGTCTTGTCTTGTCTTGTCTTGTCTTGTCTTGTCTTGCCTTGTCTTGTCTTGTCTTGTCCTGTCGTGTGTTCTGTTGTCTTGTCTTGTCTTGTCTTGTCTTGTCTTGTCCTGTCTTGTCTTGTCTTGTCTTGTCTTGTGATGTCATGTCGTGTGTTGTGTTGTTTTGTCTTGTCTTGTCTTGTCTTTTCTGGTCTTATCTTGTCTTGTCTTGTCTTGTCTTGTCTTGTCTTGTCTTTTCTGGTCTTATCTTGTCTTGTCTTGTCTTGTCTTGTCTTGTTTTGTCTTGTCTTGTCTTGTCTTGTCTTGTCTTGTCTTGTGATGTCATGTCGTGTGTTGTGTTGTTTTGTCTTGTCCTGTCTTGTCTTTTCTGGTCTTATCTTGTCTTGTCTTGTCTTGTCTTGTCTTGTTTTGTCTTGTCTTGTCTTGTCTTGTCTTGTCTTGTCTGGTCTTATCTTGTCTTGTCTTGTCTTGTCTTGTCTTGTCTTGTCTTGTCTTGTCTTGTCTTGTCTTGTCTTGTCTTGTCTTGTCTTGTCTTGTCTGGTCTTATCTTGTCTTGTCTTGTCTTGTCTTGTCTTGTCTTGTCTTGTCTTGTCTTGTCTTGTCTTGTCTTGTCTTGTCTTGTCTTGTCTTGACTTGTCTTGTCTTGTCTTGTCTTGTCTTGTCTTGTCTGGTCTTATCTTGTCTTGTCTTGTCTTGTCTTGTCTTGTCTTGTCTTGTCTTGTCTTGTCTTGTCTTGTCCTGTCCTGTCTTGTCTTTTCTTCTCTTGTCTTGTCTTGTCTTGTTTGGTCTTGTCTTGTCTTGTTTTGTCTTGTCTTGTCTTGTCTTGTCTTGTCTTGTCTTGTCTTGTCTTGTCTTGTCTTGTCTTGTCTTGTCTTGTCTTGTCTTGTCTTGTCTTGTCTTGTCTTGTCTTGTCTTGTCTTGTCTTGTCTTGTCTTGTCTTGTCTTGTCTTGTCTTGTCTTGTCTTGTCTTGTCTTGTCTTGTCTTGTCTTGTCTTGTCTTGTCTTGTCTTGTCTTGTCTTGTCTTGTCTTGTCTTTTCTTGCCTTGTCTTGTCTTGTCCTGTCGTGTGTTGTGTTGTTTTGTCTTGTCTTGTCTTGTCTTGTCTTGTCTTGTCTTGTCTTGTCTTGTCTTGTCTTGTCTTGTCTTGTCTTGTCTTGTCTTGTCTTGTCTTGTCTTGTCTTGTCTTGTCTTGTCTTGTCTTGTCTTGTCTTGTCTTGTCTTGTCTTGTCTTGTCTTGTCTTGTCTTGTCTTGTCTTGTCTTGTCTTGTCTTGTCTTGTCTTGTCTTGTCTTGTCTTGTCTTGTCTTGTCTTGTCTTGTCTTGTCTTGTCTTGTCTTGACTTGTCTTGTCATGTCATGTCATGTCGTGCGTTGTGTTGTTTTGTCTTGTCTTGTTTTGTCTTGTCATGTCAGGTCTTGCCTTGTCTTGTCTTGTCTTGTCTTGTCTTGTCTTGTCATGTCATGTCATGTCATGTCATGTGTTGTGTTGTGTTGTGTTGTGTTGTCTTGTCTTGTCTTGTCTTGTCTTGTCTTGTCTTGTCTTGTCTTGTCTTGTCTTGTCTTGTCTTGTCCTGTCTTGTCTTGTCTTGTCTTGTCTTGTCTTGTCTTGTCTTGTCTTGTCTTGTCTTGTCTTGTCTTGTCTTGTCTTGTCTTGTGATGTCATGTCGTGTGTTGTGTTGTTTTGTCTTGTCTTGTCTTGTCTTGTCTTGTCTTGTATTGTCATGTCTTATATTGTCTGGTCTTATCTTGTCTTGTCTTGTCCTGTCCTGTCTTGTCTTGTCTTTTCTTGTCTTGTCTTGTCTTTTCTTGTCTTGTCTTGTCCTGTCATGTCATGTGTTGTGTTGTTTTGTCTTGTCTTGTCTTGTCTTGTCTTGTCTTGTCTTGTCTTGTCTTGTCTTGTTTTGTCTTGTCTTTTCTTGTCTGGTCTTGTCTGGTCTTGTCTTGTCTTGTCTTGTCTTGTCTTGTCTTGTCTTGTCTTGTCTTGTCTTGTCTTGTCTTGTCTTGTCTTGTCTTGTCTTGTCTTGTCTTGTCTTGTCTTGTCTTGTCTTGTCATGTCATGTCATGTCATACGTGTGTTGTGTTGTTTTGTCTTGTCTTGTCTGGTCTTGTCATGTCTTATCTTGTCTTGTCTTGTCTTGTCTTGTATTGTCATGTCATGTGTTGTGTTGTTTTGTCTTGTCTTGTCTTGTTTGGTCTTGTCTTGTATTGTCTTGTCTTGTCTTGTCTTGTCTTGTCTTGTCTTGTCTTGTCTTGTCTTGTCTTGTCTTGTCTTGTCTTGTCTTGTCTTGTCTTGTCTTGTCTTGTCTTGTCTTGTCTTGTCTTGTCTTGTCTTGTCTTGTCTTGTCTTGTCTTGTCTTGTCTTGTCCTATCATGTCATGTCATGTGTTGTGTTGTTTTGTCTTGTCTTGTCTCGTCTTGTCTTGTCTTGTCTTGTCTTGTCTTGTCTTGTCTTGTCTTGTCTTGTCTTGTCTTGTCTTGTCTTGTCTTGTCTTGTCTTGTCTTGTCTTGTCTTGTCTTGTCTTGTCTTGTCTTGTCTTGTCTTGTCTTGTCTTGTCTTGTCTTGTCTTGTCTTGTCTTGTCTTGTCTTGTCTTGTCTTGTCTTGTCTTGTCTTGTCTTGTCTTGTCTTGTCTTGTCTTGCCTTGTCTTGTCTTGTCTTGTCCTGTCGTGTGTTCTGTTGTCTTGTCTTGTCTTGTCTTGTCTTGTCTTGTCCTGTCTTGTCTTGTCTTGTCTTGTCTTGTGATGTCATGTCGTGTGTTGTGTTGTTTTGTCTTGTCTTGTCTTGTCTTTTCTGGTCTTATCTTGTCTTGTCTTGTCTTGTCTTGTCTTGTCTTGTCTTTTCTGGTCTTATCTTGTCTTGTCTTGTCTTGTCTTGTCTTGTTTTGTCTTGTCTTGTCTTGTCTTGTCTTGTCTTGTCTTGTGATGTCATGTCGTGTGTTGTGTTGTTTTGTCTTGTCCTGTCTTGTCTTTTCTGGTCTTATCTTGTCTTGTCTTGTCTTGTCTTGTCTTGTTTTGTCTTGTCTTGTCTTGTCTTGTCTTGTCTTGTCTGGTCTTATCTTGTCTTGTCTTGTCTTGTCTTGTCTTGTCTTGTCTTGTCTTGTCTTGTCTTGTCTTGTCTTGTCTTGTCTTGTCTTGTCTTGTCTGGTCTTATCTTGTCTTGTCTTGTCTTGTCTTGTCTTGTCTTGTCTTGTCTTGTCTTGTCTTGTCTTGTCTTGTCTTGTCTTGTCTTGTCTTGACTTGTCTTGTCTTGTCTTGTCTTGTCTTGTCTTGTCTTGTCTGGTCTTATCTTGTCTTGTCTTGTCTTGTCTTGTCTTGTCTTGTCTTGTCTTGTCTTGTCTTGTCCTGTCCTGTCTTGTCTTTTCTTCTCTTGTCTTGTCTTGTCTTGTTTGGTCTTGTCTTGTCTTGTTTTGTCTTGTCTTGTCTTGTCTTGTCTTGTCTTGTCTTGTCTTGTCTTGTCTTGTCTTGTCTTGTCTTGTCTTGTCTTGTCTTGTCTTGTCTTGTCTTGTCTTGTCTTGTCTTGTCTTGTCTTGTCTTGTCTTGTCTTGTCTTGTCTTGTCTTGTCTTGTCTTGTCTTGTCTTGTCTTGTCTTGTCTTGTCTTGTCTTGTCTTGTCTTGTCTTGTCTTGTCTTGTCTTGTCTTGTCTTGTCTTGTCTTGTCTTGTCTTGTCTTGTCTTGTCTTGTCTTGTCTTGTCTTGTCTTGTCTTGTCTTGTCTTGTCTTGTCTTGTCTTGTCTTGTCTTGTTTTGTCTTGTCTTGTGATGTCTTGTGATGTCATGTCGTGTGTTGTGTTGCTTTGTCTTGTCTTGTCTTGTCTTTTCTGGTCTTATCTTGTCTTGTCTTGTCTTGTCTTGTCTTGTCTTGTCTTGTCTTGTCTTGTCTTGTCTTGTCTTGTCTTGTCTTGTCTTGTCTTGTCTTGTCTTGTCTTGTCTTGTCTTGTCTTGTCTTGTCTTGTCTTGTGATGTCATGTCGTGTGTTGTGTTGTTTTGTCTTGTCTTGTCTTGTCTTTTCTGGTCTTATCTTGTCTTGTCTTGTCTTGTCTTGTCTTGTTTTGTCTTGTCTTGTCTTGTCTTGTCTTGTCTGGTCTTATCTTGTCTTGTCTTGTCTTGTCTTGTCTTGTGATGTCATGTCGTGTGTTGTGTTGTTTTGTCTTGTCTTGTCTTGTCTTGTCTTGTCTTGTCTTGTCTTGTCTTGTCTTGTCTTGTCTTGTCTTGTCTTGTCTTGTCTTGTCTTGTCTTGTCTTGTCTTGTCTTGTCTTGTGATGTCATGTCGTGTGTTGTGTTGTTTTGTCTTGTCTTGTCTTGTCTTTTCTGGTCTTATCTTGTCTTGTCTTGTCTTGTCTTGTCTTGTCTTGTTTTGTCTTGTCTTGTGATGTCTTGTGATGTCATGTCGTGTGTTGTGTTGCTTTGTCTTGTCTTGTCTTGTCTTTTCTGGTCTTATCTTGTCTTGTCTTGTCTTGTCTTGTCTTGTCTTGTCTTGTCTTGTCTTGTCTTGTCTTGTCTTGTCTTGTCTTGTCTTGTCTTGTCTTGTCTTGTCTTGTCTTGTCTTGTCTTGTCTTGTCTTGTCTTGTGATGTCATGTCGTGTGTTGTGTTGTTTTGTCTTGTCTTGTCTTGTCTTTTCTGGTCTTATCTTGTCTTGTCTTGTCTTGTCTTGTCTTGTTTTGTCTTGTCTTGTCTTGTCTTGTCTTGTCTGGTCTTATCTTGTCTTGTCTTGTCCTGTCCTGTCTTGTCTTGTCTTTTCTTGTCTTGTCCTGTCATGTCATGTCATGTGTTGTGTTGTTTTGTCTTGTCTTGTCTTGTTTGGTCTTGTCTTGTCTTGTTTTGTCTTGTCTTGTCTTGTCTTGTCTTGTCTTGTCTTGTCTTGTCTTGTCTTGTCTTGTCTTGTCTTGTCTTGTCTTGTCTTGTCTTGTCTTGTCTTGTCTTGTCTTGTCTTGTCTTTTCTTGTCTTGTCTTGTCTTGTCTTGTCTTGTCTTGTCTTGTCTTGTCTTGTCTTGTCTTCTCTTGTCTTGTCTTGTCTTGTCTTGTCTTGTCTTGTCTTGTCTTGTCTTGTCTTGTCTTGTCTTGGCTTGTCTTGTCTTGTCTTGTCTTGTTTTGTCTTGTTTTGTCTTGTCTTGTCTTGTCTTGTCTTGTCTTGTCTTGTCTTGTCTTGTCTTGTCTTGTCTTGTCTTGTCTTGTCTTGTCTTGTCTTGTCTTGTCTTGTGATGTCATGTCGTGTGTTGTGTTGTTTTGTCTTGTCTTGTCTTGTCTTGTCTTGTCTTGTCTTGTCTTGTCTTGTCTTGTCTTTTCTTTTCTTGTCTTGTCTTGTCTTTTCTTGTCTTGTCTTGTCTTGTCTTTTCTTGTCTTGTCTTGTCTTGTCTTGTTTGGTCTTGTCTTGTCTTGTCTTGTTTTGTCTTGTCTTGTCTTGTCTTGTCTTGTCTTGTCTTGACTTGTCTTGTCTTGTCTTGTCTTGTCTTGTCTTGTCTTGTCTTGTCTTGTCTTGTCTTGTCTTGTCTTGTCTTGTCTTGTCTTGTCTTGTCTTGTCTTGTCTTGTCTTGTCTTGTCTTGTCTTGTCTTGTCTTGTCTTGTCTTGTCTTGTCTTGTCTTGTCTTGTCTTGTCTTGTCTTGTCTTGTCTTGTCTTGTCTTGTCTTGTCTTGTCTTGTCTTGTCTTGTCTTGTCTTGTCTTGTCTTGTCTTGTCTTGTCTTGTCTTGTCTTGTCTTGTCTTGTCTTGTCTTGTCTTGTCTTGTCTTGTCTTGTCTTGTCTTGTCTTGTCTTGTCTTGTCTTGTCTTGTCTTGTCTTGTCTTGTCTTGTCTTGTCTTGTCTTGTCTTGTCTTGTCTTGTCTTGTCTTGTCTTGTCTTGTCTTGTCTTGTCTTGTCTTGTCTTGTCTTGTCTTGTCTTGTCTTGTCTTGTCTTGTCTTGTCTTGTCTTGTCTTGTCTTGTCTTGTCTTGTCTTGTCTTGTCTTGTCTTGTCTTGTCTTGTCTTGTCTTGTCTTGTCTTGTCTTGTCTTGTCTTGTCTTGTCTTGTCTTGTCTTGTCTTGTCTTGTCTTGTCTTGTCTTGTCTTGTCTTGTCTTGTCCTATCATGTCATGTCATGTGTTGTGTTGTTTTGTCTTGTCTTGTCTTGTCTTGTCTTGTCTTGTCTTGTCTTGTCTTGTCTTGTCTTGTCTTGTCTTGTCTTGTCTTGTCTTGTCTTGTCTTGTCTTGTCTTGTCTTGTCTTGTCTTGTCTTGTCTTGTCTTGTCTTGTCTTGTTTTGTCTTGTCTTGTCTTGTCTTGTCTTGTCTTGTCTTGTCTTGTCTTGTCTTGTCTTGTCTTGTCTTGTCTTGTCTTGTCTTGTCTTGTCTTGTCTTGTCTTGTCTTGTCTTGTCTTGTCTTGCCTTGTCTTGTCTTGTCCTGTCGTGTGTTCTGTTGTCTTGTCTTGTCTTGTCTTGTCTTGTCCTGTCTTGTCTTGTCTTGTCTTGTCTTGTGATGTCATGTCGTGTGTTGTGTTGTTTTGTCTTGTCTTGTCTTGTCTTTTCTGGTCTTATCTTGTCTTGTCTTGTCTTGTCTTGTCTTGTCCTATCATGTCATGTCATGTGTTGTGTTGTTTTGTCTTGTCTTGTCTTGTCTTGTCTTGTCTTGTCTTGTCTTGTCTTGTCTTGTCTTGTCTTGTCTTGTCTTGTCTTGTCTTGTCTTGTCTTGTCTTGTCTTGTCTTGTTTTGTCTTGTCTTGTCTTGTCTTGTCTTGTCTTGTCTTGTCTTGTCTTGTCTTGTCTTGTCTTGTCTTGTCTTGTCTTGTCTTGTCTTGTCTTGTCTTGTCTTGTCTTGTCTTGTCTTGTCTTGTCTTGTCTTGCCTTGTCTTGTCTTGTCCTGTCGTGTGTTCTGTTGTCTTGTCTTGTCTTGTCTTGTCTTGTCCTGTCTTGTCTTGTCTTGTCTTGTCTTGTGATGTCATGTCGTGTGTTGTGTTGTTTTGTCTTGTCTTGTCTTGTCTTTTCTGGTCTTATCTTGTCTTGTCTTGTCTTGTCTTGTCTTGTTTTGTCTTGTCTTGTCTTGTCTTGTCTTGTCTTGTCTTGTCTTGTCTTGTGATGTCATGTCGTGTGTTGTGTTGTTTTGTCTTGTCCTGTCTTGTCTTTTCTGGTCTTATCTTGTCTTGTCTTGTCTTGTCTTGTCTTGTTTTGTCTTGTCTTGTCTTGTCTTGTCTTGTCTTGTCTGGTCTTATCTTGTCTTGTCTTGTCTTGTCTTGTCTTGTCTTGTCTTGTCTTGTCTTGTCTTGTCTTGTCTTGTCTTGTCTGGTCTTATCTTGTCTTGTCTTGTCTTGTCTTGTCTTGTCTTGTCTTGTCTTGTCTTGTCTTGTCTTGTCTTGTCTTGACTTGTCTTGTCTTGTCTTGTCTTGTCTTGTCTTGTCTTGTCTGGTCTTATCTTGTCTTGTCTTGTCTTGTCTTGTCTTGTCTTGTCTTGTCTTGTCTTGTCCTGTCCTGTCTTGTCTTTTCTTGTCTTGTCTTGTCTTGTCTTGTCCTGTCCTGTCTTGTCTTTTCTTGTCTTGTCTTGTCTTGTCTTGTTTGGTCTTGTCTTGTCTTGTTTTGTCTTGTCTTGTCTTGTCTTGTCTTGTCTTGTCTTGTCTTGTCTTGTCTTGTCTTGTCTTGTCTTGTCTTGTCTTGTCTTGTCTTGTCTTGTCTTGTCTTGTCTTGCCTTGTCTTGTCTTGTCTTGTCTTGTCTTGTCTTGTCTTGTCTTGTCTTGTCTTGTCTTGTCTTGTCTTGTCTTGTCTTGTCTTGTCTTGTCTTGTCTTGTCTTGTCTTGTCTTTTCTTGTCTTGTCTTGCCTTGTCTTGTCTTGTCTTGTCTTGTCTTGTCTTGTCTTGTCTTGTCTTGTCTTGTCTTGTCTTGTCTTGTCTTGTCTTGTCTTGTCTTGTCTTGTCTTGTCTTGTCTTGTCTTGTCTTGTCTTGTCTTGTCTTGTCTTGTCTTGTCTTGTCTTGTCTTGTCTTGTCTTGTCTTGTCTTGTCTTGTCTTGTCTTGTCTTGTCTTGTCTTGTCTTGTCTTGTCTTGTCTTGTCTTGACTTGTCTTGTCTTGTCTTGTCTTGTCTTGTCTTGTCTTGTCTTGTCTTGTCTTGTCTTGTCTTGTCTTGTCTTGTCTTGTCTTGTCTTGTCTTGTCTTGTCTTGTCTTGTCTTGTCTTGTCTTGTCTTGTCTTGTCTTGTCTTGTCTTGTCTTGTCTTGTCTTGTCTTGTCTTGTCCTGTCTTGTCTTGTCTTGTCTTGTCTTGTGATGTCATGTCGTGTGTTGTGTTGTTTTGTCTTGTCTTGTCTTGTCTTTTCTGGTCTTATCTTGTCTTGTCTTGTCTTGTCTTGTCTTGTCCTATCATGTCATGTCATGTGTTGTGTTGTTTTGTCTTGTCTTGTCTTGTCTTGTCTTGTCTTGTCTTGTCTTGTCTTGTCTTGTCTTGTCTTGTCTTGTCTTGTCTTGTCTTGTCTTGTCTTGTCTTGTCTTGTCTTGTCTTGTCTTGTCTTGTCTTGTCTTGTTTTGTCTTGTCTTGTCTTGTCTTGTCTTGTCTTGTCTTGTCTTGTCTTGTCTTGTCTTGTCTTGTCTTGTCTTGTCTTGTCTTGTCTTGTCTTGTCTTGTCTTGTCTTGTCTTGTCTTGTCTTGCCTTGTCTTGTCTTGTCCTGTCGTGTGTTCTGTTGTCTTGTCTTGTCTTGTCTTGTCTTGTCTTGTCTTGTCTTGTCCTGTCTTGTCTTGTCTTGTCTTGTCTTGTGATGTCATGTCGTGTGTTGTGTTGTTTTGTCTTGTCTTGTCTTGTCTTTTCTGGTCTTATCTTGTCTTGTCTTGTCTTGTCTTGTTTTGTCTTGTCTTGTCTTGTCTTGTCTTGTCTTGTCTTGTCTTGTCTTGTGATGTCATGTCGTGTGTTGTGTTGTTTTGTCTTGTCCTGTCTTGTCTTTTCTGGTCTTATCTTGTCTTGTCTTGTCTTGTCTTGTCTTGTTTTGTCTTGTCTTGTCTTGTCTTGTCTTGTCTTGTCTGGTCTTATCTTGTCTTGTCTTGTCTTGTCTTGTCTTGTCTTGTCTTGTCTTGTCTTGTCTTGTCTTGTCTTGTCTTGTCTTGTCTTGTCTGGTCTTATCTTGTCTTGTCTTGTCTTGTCTTGTCTTGTCTTGTCTTGTCTTGTCTTGTCTTGTCTTGTCTTGTCTTGTCTTGTCTTGACTTGTCTTGTCTTGTCTTGTCTTGTCTTGTCTTGTCTTGTCTGGTCTTATCTTGTCTTGTCTTGTCTTGTCTTGTCTTGTCTTGTCTTGTCTTGTCTTGTCCTGTCCTGTCTTGTCTTTTCTTGTCTTGTCTTGTCTTGTCTTGTTTGGTCTTGTCTTGTCTTGTTTTGTCTTGTCTTGTCTTGTCTTGTCTTGTCTTGTCTTGTCTTGTCTTGTCTTGTCTTGTCTTGTCTTGTCTTGTCTTGTCTTGTCTTGTCTTGTCTTGTCTTGTCTTGTCTTGTCTTGTCTTGTCTTGTCTTGTCTTGTCTTGTCTTGTCTTGTCTTGTCTTGTCTTGTCTTGTCTTGTCTTGTCTTGTCTTGTCTTGTCTTGTCTTGTCTTGTCTTGTCTTGTCTTGTCTTGTCTTGTCTGGTCTGGTCTTGTCTTGTCTTCTCCTTGTCTTGTCTTGTCTTGTCTTGTCTTGTCTTGTCTTGTTTTGTCTTGTCTTGTGATGTCTTGTGATGTCATGTCGTGTGTTGTGTTGCTTTGTCTTGTCTTGTCTTGTCTTTTCTGGTCTTATCTTGTCTTGTCTTGTCTTGTCTTGTCTTGTCTTGTCTTGTCTTGTCTTGTCTTGTCTTGTCTTGTCTTGTCTTGTCTTGTCTTGTCTTGTGATGTCATGTCGTGTGTTGTGTTGTTTTGTCTTGTCTTGTCTTGTCTTTTCTGGTCTTATCTTGTCTTGTCTTGTCTTGTCTTGTCTTGTTTTGTCTTGTCTTGTCTTGTCTTGTCTTGTCTTGTCTTGTGATGTCATGTCGTGTGTTGTGTTGTTTTGTCTTGTCTTGTCTTGTCTTTTCTGGTCTTATCTTGTCTTGTCTTGTCTTGTCTTGTCTTGTCTTGTTTTGTCTTGTCTTGTCTTGTCTTGTCTTGTCTGCTCTTATCTTGTCTTGTCTTGTCCTGTCCTGTCTTGTCTTGTCTTTTCTTGTCTTGTCCTGTCATGTCATGTCATGTGTTGTGTTGTTTTGTCTTGTCTTGTCTTGTTTGGTCTTGTCTTGTCTTGTCTTGTCTTGTCTTGTCTTGTCTTGTCTTGTCTTGTCTTGTCTTGTCTTGTCTTGTCCTGTCTTGTCTTGTCTTGTCTTGTCTTGTCTTGTCTTGTCTTGTCTTGTCTTGTCTTGTCTTGTCTTGTCTTGTCTTGTCTTGTCTTGTCTTGTCTTGTCTTGTCTTGTCTTGTCTTGTCTTGTCTTGTCTTGTCTTGTCTTGTCTTGTCTTGTCTTGTCTTGTCTTGTCTTGTCTTGTCTTGTCTTGTCTTGTCTTGTCTTGTCTTGTCTTGTCTTGTCTTGTCTTGTCTTGTCTTGTCTTGTCTTGTCTTGTCTTGTCTTGTCTTGTCTTGTCTTGTCTTGTCTTGTCTTGTCTTGTCTTGTCTTGTCTTGTCTTGTCTTGTCTTGTCTTGTCTTGTCTTGTCTTGTCTTGTCTTGTCTTATCTGGTCTTGTCTTGTCTTGTCTTGTCTTGCCTTGTCTTGTCTTGTCTTGTCTTGTCTTGTCTTGTCTTGTCTTGTCTTGTCTTGTCTTGTCTTGTCTTGTCTTGTCTTGTCTTGTCTTGTCTTGTCTTGTCTTGTCTTGTCTTGTCTTGTCTTGTCTTGTCATGTCATGTCATGTCGTGCGTTGTGTTGTTTTGTCTTGTCTTGTTTTGTCTTGTCATGTCATGTCTTGTCTTGTCTTGTCTTGTCTTGTCTTGTCTTGTCTTGTCTTGTCTTGTCTTGTCTTGTCTTGTCTTGTCTTGTCTTGTCTTGTCTTGCCTTGTCTTGTCTTGTCTTGTCTTGTCTTGTCTTGTCTTGTCTTGTCTTGTCTTGTCTTGTCTTGTCTTGTCTTGTCTTGTCTTGTCTTGTCTTGTCTTGTCTTGTCATGTCATGTCATGTCGTGCGTTGTGTTGTTTTGTCTTGTCTTGTTTTGTCTTGTCATGTCATGTCTTGTCTTGTCTTGTCTTGTCTTGTCATGTCGTGCGTTGTGTTGTTTTGTCTTGTCTTGTTTTGCCTTGTCATGTCATGTCTTGTCTTGTCTTGTCTTGTCTTGTCTTGTCTTGTCTTGTCTTGTCATGTCATGTCATGTCATGTCATGTGTTGTGTTGTGTTGTCTTGTCTTGTCATGTCTTGCCTTATTTTGCCTTGTCTTGTCTTGTCTTGTCTTGTCTTGTCTTGTCTTGTCTTGTCTTGTCTTGTCTTGTCTTGTCTTGTCTTGTCTTGTCTTGTCTTGTCTTGTCTTGTCTTGTCTTGTCTTGTCTTGTCTTGTCTTGTCTTGCCTTGTCTTGTCTTGTCTTGTCTTGTCTTGTCTTGTCTTGTCTTGTGATGTCATGTCGTGTGTTGTGTTGTTTTGTCTTGTCTTGTCTTGTCTTGTCTTGTCTTTTCTTTTCTTGTCTTGTCTTGTCTTGTCTGGTCTTCTCTTGTCTTGTCTGGTCTTATCTTGTCTTGTCTTGTCCTGTCCTGTCTTGTCTTGTCTTTTCATGTCTTGTCTTGTCTTTTCTTGTCTTGTACTGTCATGTCACGTCATGTGTTGTGTTGTTTTGTCTTGTCTTGTCTTGTTTGGTCTTGTCTTGTCTTGTCTTGTCTTGACTTGTCTTTTCTTGTCTTGTCTTGTCTTGTCTTGTCTTGTCTTGTCTTGACTTGTCTTTTCTTGTCTTGTCTTGTCTTGTCTTGTCTTGTCTTGTTTTGTCTTGTCTTGTCTGGTCTTGTCTTGTCTTGTCTGGTCTTGTCTTGTCTTGTCTTGTCTTGTCTTGTCTTGTCTTGTCTTGTCTTGTCTTGTCTTGTCTTGTCTTGTCTTGTCTTGTCTTGTCTTGTCTTGTCTTGTCTTGTCATGTCATGTCATGTCATGTCATGTGTTGTGTTGTGTTGTCTTGTCTTGTCTTGTCTTGTCTTGTCTTGTCTTGTCTTGTCTTGTCTTGTCTTGTCTTGTCTTGTCTTGTCTTGTCTTGTCATGTCATGTCATGTCGTGCGTTGTGTTGTTTTGTCTTGTCTTGTTTTGTCTTGTCATGTCATGTCTTGTCTTGTCTTGTCTTGTCTTGTCATGTCGTGCGTTGTGTTGTCTTGTCTTGTCTTGTCTTGTCTTGTCTTGTCTTGTCTTGTCTTGTCTTGTCTTGTCTTGTCTTGTCTTGTCTTGTCATGTCATGTCATGTCGTGCGTTGTGTTGTTTTGTCTTGTCTTGTCTTGTCTTGTCTTGTCTTGTCTTGTCTTGTCTTGTCTTGTCTTGTCTTGTCTTGTCTTGTCTTGTCTTGTCTTGTCTTGTCTTGTCTTGTCTTGTCTTGTCTTGTCTTGTCTTGTCTTGTCTTGTCTTGTCTTGTCTTGTCTTGTCTTGTCTTGTCTTGTCATGTCATGTCATGTCGTGCGTTGTGTTGTTTTGTCTTGTCTTGTTTTGTCTTGTCATGTCATGTCTTGTCTTGTCGTGTCTTGTCTTGTCATGTCGTGCGTTGTGTTGTTTTGTCTTGTCTTGTTTTGCCTTGTCATGTCATGTCTTGTCTTGTCTTGTCTTGTCTTGTCTTGTCTTGTCTTGTCATGTCATGTCATGTCATGTCATGTGTTGTGTTGTGTTGTCTTGTCTTGTCTTGTCTTGCCTTATCTTGCCTTGTCTTGTCTTGTCTTGTCTTGTCTTGTCTTGTCTTGTCTTGTCTTGTCTTGTCTTGTCTTGTCTTGTCTTGTCTTGTCTTGTCTTGTCTTGTCTTGTCTTGTCTTGTCTTGTCTTGTCTTGTCTTGTCTTGTCTTGTCTTGTCTTGTCTTGTCTTGCCTTGTCTTGTCTTGTCTTGTCTTGTCTTGTCTTGTCTTGTCTTGTGATGTCATGTCGTGTGTTGTGTTGTTTTGTCTTGTCTTGTCTTGTCTTGTCTTGTCTTGTCTTGTCTTTTCTTTTCTTGTCTTGTCTTGTCTTGTATGGTCTTCTCTTGTCTTGTCTGGTCTTATCTTGTCTTGTCTTGTCCTGTCCTGTCTTGTCTTGTCTTTTCATGTCTTGTCTTGTCTTTTCTTGTCTTGTACTGTCATGTCACGTCATGTGTTGTGTTGTTTTGTCTTGTCTTGTCTTGTTTGGTCTTGTCTTGTCTTGTCTTGTCTTGACTTGTCTTTTCTTGTCTTGTCTTGTCTTGTCTTGTCTTGTCTTGTCTTGACTTGTCTTTTCTTGTCTTGTCTTGTCTTGTCTTGTCTTGTCTTGTTTTGTCTTGTCTTGTCTGGTCTTGTCTTGTCTTGTCTGGTCTTGTCTTGTCTTGTCTTGTCTTGTCTTGTCTTGTCTTGTCTTGTCTTGTCTTGTCTTGTCTTGTCTTGTCTTGTCTTGTCTTGTCATGTCATGTCATGTCATGTCATGTGTTGTGTTGTGTTGTCTTGTCTTGTCTTGTCTTGTCTTGTCTTGTCTTGTCTTGTCTTGTCTTGTCTTGTCTTGTCTTGTCTTGTCTTGTCTTGTCTTGTCATGTCATGTCATGTCGTGCGTTGTGTTGTTTTGTCTTGTCTTGTTTTGTCTTGTCTTGTCATGTCATGTCTTGTCTTGTCTTGTCTTGTCTTGTCTTGTCTTGTCTTGTCTTGTCTTGTCTTGTCTTGTCTTGTCTTGTCTTGTCTTGTCTTGTCTTGTCATGTCGTGCGTTGTGTTGTTTTGTCTTGTCTTGTTTTGCCTTGTCATGTCATGTCTTGTCTTGTCTTGTCTTGTCTTGTCTTGTCTTGTCATGTCATGTCATGTCATGTCATGTGTTGTGTTGTGTTGTGTTGTCTTGTCTTGTCTTGTCTTGCCTTATCTTGCCTTGTCTTGTCTTGTCTTGTCTTGTCTTGTCTTGTCTTGTCTTGTCTTGTCTTGTCTTGTCTTGTCTTGTCTTGTCTTGTCTTGTCTTGTCTTGTCTTGTCTTGTCTTGTCTTGTCTTGTCTTGTCTTGTCTTGTCTTGTCTTGTCTTGTCTTGTCTTGTCTTGTCTTGTCTTGTCTTGCCTTGTCTTGTCTTGTCTTGTCTTGTCTTGTCTTGTCTTGTCTTGTGATGTCATGTCGTGTGTTGTGTTGTTTTGTCTTGTCTTGTCTTGTCTTGTCTTGTCTTGTCTTGTCTTTTCTTTTCTTGTCTTGTCTTGTCTTGTCTGGTCTTCTCTTGTCTTGTCTGGTCTTATCTTGTCTTGTCTTGTCCTGTCCTGTCTTGTCTTGTCTTTTCATGTCTTGTCTTGTCTTTTCTTGTCTTGTACTGTCATGTCACGTCATGTGTTGTGTTGTTTTGTCTTGTCTTGTCTTGTTTGGTCTTGTCTTGTCTTGTCTTGTCTTGACTTGTGATGTCATGTCGTGTGTTGTGTTGTTTTGTCTTGTCTTGTCTTGTCTTGTCTTGTCTTGTCTTGACTTGTCTTTTCTTGTCTTGTCTTGTCTTGTCTTGTCTTGTCTTGTTTTGTCTTGTCTTGTCTGGTCTTGTCTTGTCTTGTCTGGTCTTGTCTTGTCTTGTCTTGTCTTGTCTTGTCTTGTCTTGTCTTGTCTTGTCTTGTCTTGTCTTGTCTTGTCTTGTCTTGTCTTGTCTTGTCTTGTCTTGTCTTGTCTTGTCTTGTCTTGTCTTGTCATGTCATGTCATGTCATGTCATGTGTTGTGTTGTGTTGTCTTGTCTTGTCTTGTCTTGTCTTGTCTTGTCTTGTCTTGTCTTGTCTTGTCTTGTCTTGTCTTGTCATGTCATGTCATGTCGTGCGTTGTGTTGTTTTGTCTTGTCTTGTTTTGTCTTGTCTTGTCATGTCATGTCTTGTCTTGTCTTGTCTTGTCTTGTCTTGTCTTGTCTTGTCTTGTCTTGTCTTGTCTTGTCTTGTCTTGTCTTGTCTTGTCTTGTCTTGTCTTGTCTTGTCATGTCATGTCATGTCGTGCGTTGTGTTGTTTTGTCTTGTCTTGTTTTGTCTTGTCATGTCATGTCTTGTCTTGTCTTGTCTTGTCTTGTCATGTCGTGCGTTGTGTTGTTTTGTCTTGTCTTGTTTTGTCTTGTCATGTCATGTCTTGTCTTGTCTTGTCTTGTCTTGTCTTGTCATGTCATGTCATGTCATGTCATGTGTTGTGTTGTGTTGTCTTTTCTTGTCTTGTCTTGTGATATCATGTCGTGTGTTGTGTTGTTTTGTCTTGTCTTGTCTTGTCTTGTCTTGTCTTGTCTTGTCTTGTCTTGTCTTGTCTTGTCTTGTCTTGTCTTGTCTTGTCTTGTCTTGTCTTGTCTTGTCTTGTCTTGTCTTGTCTTGTCTTGTCTTGTCTTGTCTTGTCTTGTCTTGTCTTGTCTTGTCTTGTCTTGTCTTGTCTTGTCTTGTCTTGTCTTGTCTTGTCTTGTCATGTCATGTCGTGCGTTGTGTTGTTTTGTCTTGTCTTGTTTTGTCTTGTCATGTCATGTCTTGTCTTGTCATGTCGTGCGTTGTGTTGTTTTGTCTTGTCTTGTTTTGCCTTGTCATGTCATGTCTTGTCTTGTCTTGTCTTGTCTTGTCATGTCATGTCATGTCATGTCATGTGTTGTGTTGTTTTGTCTTGTCTTGTTTTGTCTTGTCATGTCATGTCTTGTCTTGTCTTGTCTTGTCTTGTCATGTCGTGCGTTGTGTTGTTTTGTCTTGTCTTGTTTTGTCTTGTCATGTCATGTCTTGTCTTGTCTTGTTTTGTCTTGTCTTGTCTTGTCTTGTCTTGTCTTGTCATGTCTTGTCTTTTCTTTTCTTGTCTTGTCTTGTCATGTCGAGCGTTGTGTTGTTTTGTCTTGTCTTGTTTTGTCTTGTCATGTCATGTCTTGTCTTGTCTTGTCTTGCCTTATCTTGCCTTGTCTTGTCTTGTCTTGTCTTGTCTTGTCTTGTCTTGTCTTGTCTTGTCTTGTCTTGTCTTGTCTTGTCTTGTCTTGTCTTGTCTTGTCTTGTCTTGTCCTGTCTTGTCTTGTCTTGTCTTGTCTTGTCTTGTCTTGTCTTGTCTTGTCTTGTCTTGTCTTGTCTTGTCTTGTCTTTTCTTTTCTTGTCTTGTCTTGTCATGTCGTGCGTTGTGTTGTTTTGTCTTGTCTTGTTTTGTCTTGTCATGTCATGTCTTGTCTTGTCTTGTCATGTCGTGCGTTGTCTTGTCTTGTCTTGTCTTGTCTTGTCTTGTCTTGTCTTGTCTTGTCTTGTCTTGTCTTGTCTTGTCCTGTCTTGTCTTGTCTTGTCTTGTCTTGTCTGGTCTTATCTTGTCTTGTCTTGTCCTGTCCTGTCTTGTCTTGTCTTGTCTTGTCTTGTCTTGTCTTGTCTTGTCATGTCATGTCATGTCGTGCGTTGTGTTGTTTTGTCTTGTCTTGTTTTGTCTTGTCATGTCATGTCTTGTCTTGTCTTGTCTTGTCTTGTCTTGTCTTGTCTTGTCTTGTCTTGTCTTGTCTTGTCTTGTCTTGTCTTGTCTTGTCTTGTTTTGTCTTGTCTTGTCTTGTCTTGTCTTGTCTTGTCTTGTCTTGTCTTGTCTTGTCTTGTATTGTCTTGTCTTGTCTTGTCTTGTCTTGTCTTGCCTTGTCTTGTCTTGTCCTGTCGTGTGTTGTGTTGTGTTGTTTTGTCTTGTCTTGTCTTGTCTTGTCTTGTCTTGTCTTGTCTTGTCTTGTCTTGTCTTGTCTTGTCATGTCGTGCGTTGTGTTGTTTTGTCTTGTCTTGTTTTGCCTTGTCATGTCATGTCTTGTCTTGTCTTGTCTTGTCTTGTCTTGTCTTGTCTTGTCATGTCATGTCATGTCATGTCATGTCATGTGTTGTGTTGTGTTGTCTTGTCTTGTCTTGTCTTGCCTTATCTTGCCTTGTCTTGTCTGGTCTTGTCTTGTCTTGTCTTGTCTTGTCTTGTCTTGTCTTGTCTTGTCTTGTCTTGTCTTGTCTTGTCTTGTCTTGTCTTGTCTTGTCTTGTCTTGTCTTGTCTTGTCTTGTCTTGTCTTGTCTTGTCTTGTCTTGTCTTGTCTTGTCTTGTCTTGTCTTGTCTTGTCTTGTCTTGTCTTGTCTTGTCTTGTCTTGTCTTGTCTTGTCTTGTCTTGTCTTTTCTTGTCTTGTCTTGTCTTGTCTTGTCTTGTCTTGTCTTGTCTTGTCTTGTCTTGTCTTGTCTTGTCTTGTCTTGTCTTGTCTTGTCTTGTCTTGTCTTGTCTTGTCTTGTCTTGTCTTGTCTTGTCTTGTCTTGTCTTGTCTTGTCTTGTCTTGTCTTGTCTTGTCTTGTCTTGTCTTGTCTTGTCTTGTCTTGTCTTGTCTTGTCTTGTCTTGTCTTGTCTTGTCTTGTCTTGTCTTGTCTTGTCTTGTCTTGTCTTGTCTTGTCTTGTCTTGTCTTGTCTTGTCTTGTCTTGTCTTGTCTTGTCTTGTCTTGTCTTGTCTTGTCTTGTCTTGTCTTGTCTTGTCTTGTCTTGTCTTGTCTTGTCTTGTCTTGTCTTGTCTTGTCTTGTCTTGTCTTGTCTTGTCTTGTCTTGTCTTGTCTTGTCTTGTTTTGTCTTGTCTTGTCTTGTCTGGTCTTGTCTGGTCTTGTCTTGTCTTGTCTTGTCTTGTCTTGTCTTGTCTTGTCTTGTCTTGTCTTGTCTTGTCTTGTCTTGTCTTGTCTTTTCTTGTCTTGTCTTGTCTTGTCTTGTCTTGTCTTGTCTTGTCTTGTCTTGTCTTGTCTTGTCTTGTCTTGTCTTGTCTTGTCTTGTCTTGTCTTGTCTTGTCTTGTCTTGTCTTGTCTTGTCTTGTCTTGTCTTGTCTTGTCTTGTCTTGTCTTGTCTTGTGATGTCATGTCGTGTGTTGTGTTGTTTTGTCTTGTCTTGTCTTTTCTTTTCTTGTCTTGTCTTGTCTTGTCTGGTCTTCTCTTGTCTTGTCTGGTCTTATCTTGTCTTGTCTTGTCCTGTCCTGTCTTGTCTTGTCTTTTCTTGTCTTGTCTTGTCTTTTCTTGTCTTGTACTGTCATGTCACGTCATGTGTTGTGTTGTCTTGTCTTGTCTTGTCTTGTCTTGTCTTGTCTTGACTTGTCTTTTCTTGTCTTGTCATGTCATGTCATGTCATGTCATGTCATGTCGTGCGTTGTGTTGTTTTGTCTTGTCTTGTTTTGTCTTGTCATGTCATGTCTTGTCTTGTCTTGTCTTGTCTTGTCATGTCTTGTCTTGTCTTGTCCTGTCCTGTCTTGTCTTGTCTTTTCTTGTCTTGTCTTGTCTTTTCTTGTCTTGTACTGTCATGTCACGTCATGTGTTGTGTTGTCTTGTCTTGTCTTGTCTTGTCTTGTCTTGTCTTGACTTGTCTTTTCTTGTCTTGTCATGTCATGTCATGTCATGTCATGTCATGTGTTGTCTTGTTTTGTCTTGTCTTGTCTTGTCTGGTCTTGTCTGGTCTTGTCTTGTCTTGTCTTGTCTTGTCTTGTCTTGTCTTGTCTTGTCTTGTCTTGTCTTGTCTTTTCTTGTCTTGTCTTGTCTTGTCTTGTCTTGTCTTGTCTTGTCTTGTTTTGTCTTGTCTTGTCTTGTCTGGTCTTGTCTTGTCTGGTCTTGTCTTGTCTTGTCTTGTCTTGTCTTGTCTTGTCTTGTCTTGTCTTGTCTTGTCTTGTCTTGTCTTGTCATGTCATGTCATGTCATGTCATGTCATGTGTTGTGTTGTGTTGTCTTGTCTTGTCTTGTCTTGTCTTGTCTTGTCTTGTCTTGTCTTGTCTTGTCTTGTCTTGTCTTGTCTTGTCTTGTCATGTCATGTCATGTCGTGCGTTGTGTTGTTTTGTCTTGTCTTGTTTTGTCTTGTCTTGTCATGTCATGTCTTGTCTTGTCTTGTCTTGTCTTGTCTTGTCTTGTCTTGTCTTGTCTTGTCTTGTCTTGTCTTGTCTTGTCTTGTCTTGTCTTGTCTTGTCTTGTCTTGTCTTGTCATGTCATGTCATGTCGTGCGTTGTGTTGTTTTGTCTTGTCTTGTTTTGTCTTGTCATGTCATGTCTTGTCTTGTCTTGTCTTGTCTTGTCATGTCGTGCGTTGTGTTGTTTTGTCTTGTCTTGTTTTGTCTTGTCATGTCATGTCTTGTCTTGTCTTGTCTTGTCTTGTCTTGTCATGTCATGTCATGTCATGTCATGTGTTGTGTTGTGTTGTCTTGTCTTGTCTTGTCTTGTGATATCATGTCGTGTGTTGTGTTGTTTTGTCTTGTCTTGTCTTGTCTTGTCTTGTCTTGTCTTGTCTTGTCTTGTCTTGTCTTGTCTTGTCTTGTCTTGTCTTGTCTTGTCTTGTCTTGTCTTGTCTTGTCTTGTCTTGTCTTGTCTTGTCTTGTCATGTCATGTCGTGCGTTGTGTTGTTTTGTCTTGCCTTGTTTTGTCTTGTCATGTCATGTCTTGTCTTGTCTTGTCTTGTCATGTCGTGCGTTGTGTTGTTTTGTCTTGTCTTGTTTTGCCTTGTCATGTCATGTCTTGTCTTGTCTTGTCTTGTCTTGTCATGTCATGTCATGTCATGTCATGTGTTGTGTTGTGTTGTCTTGTCTTGTCTTGTCTTGTCTTGTCTTGCCTTATCTTGCCTTGTCTTGTCTGGTCTTGTCTTGTCTTGTCTTGCCTTGTCTTGTCTTGTCTTGTCTTGTCTTGTCTTGTCTTGTCTTGTCTTGTCTTGTCATGTCTGGTCTTGTCTTGTCTGGTCTTATCTTGTCTTGTCTTGTCTTGTCTTGTCTTGTTTTGTCTTGTCTTGTCTTGTCTTGTCTTGTCTTGTCTTGTCTTGTCTTGTCTTGTCTTGTTTTGTCTTGTCTTGTCTTGTCTTGTCTTGTCTTGTCTTGTCTTGTCTTGTCTTGTCTTGTCTTGTCTTGTCTTGTCTTGTCTTGTCTTGTCTTGTCTTGTCTTGTCTTGTCTTGTCTTGTCTTGTCTTGTCTTGTCTTGTCTTGTCTTGTCTTGTCTTGTCTTGTCTTGTCTTGTCTTGTCTTGACTTGTCTGGTCTTGTCTTGTCTTGTCTTGTCTTGTCTTGTCTTGTCTTGTCTTGTCTTGTCTTGTCTTGTCTTGTCTTGTCTTGTCTTGTCTTGTCTTGTCTTGTCATGTCATGTCATGTTGTCATGTCATGTCATGTGTTGTGTTGAGTTGTATTGTCTTGTCTTGTCTTGTCTTGTCTTGTCTTGTCTTGTCTTGTCTTGTCTTGTCTTGGCTTGTCTTGTCTTGTCTTGTCTTGTCTTGTCTTGTCTTGTCTTGTCTTGTCTTGTCTTGTCTTGTGATGTCATGTCGTGTGTTGTGTTGTTTTGTGTTGTTTTGTCTTGTCTTGTCTTGTCTTGTCTTGTCTTGTCTTGTCTTGTCTTGTCTTGTCTTGTCTTGTCTTGTCTTGTCTTGTCTTGTCTTGTCTTGTCTTGTCATGTCATGTCATGTCATGTGTTGTGTTGTGTTGTCTTGTCTTGTCTTGTCTTGTCCTGTCCTGTCTTGTCTTGTCTTTTCTTGTCTTGTCTTGTCTTGTCTTGTCTTGTTTGGTCTTGTCTTGTCTTGTTTTGTCTTGTCTTGTCTTGTCTTGTCTGGTCTTGTCTTGTCTTGTCTGGTCTTATCTTGTCTTGTCTTGTCCTGTCCTGTCTTGTCTTGTCTTTTCTTGTCTTGTCTTGTCTTTTCTTGTCTTGTCTTGTCTTGTCTTGTCTTGTTTGGTCTTGTCTTGTCTTGTCTTGTCTTGTCTTGTCTTGTCTTGTCTTGTCTTGTCTTGTCTTGTCTTGTCTTGTCTTGTCTTGTCTTGTCTTGTCTTGTCTTGTCTTGTCTTGTCTTGTCTTGTCTTGTCTTGTCTTGTCTTGTCTTGTCTTGTCTTGTCTTGTCTTGTCTTGTCTTGTCTTGTCTTGTCTTGTCTTGTCTTGTCTTGTCTTGTCTTGTCTTGTCTTGTCTTGTCTTGTCTTGTCTTGTCTTGTCTTGTCTTGTCTTGTCTTGTCTTGTCTTGTCTTGTCTTGTCATGTCATGTCATGTCATGTGTTGTGTTGTGTTGTCTTGTCTTGTCTTGTCTTGTCCTGTCCTGTCTTGTCTTGTCTTTTCTTGTCTTGTCTTGTCTTGTCTTGTCTTGTTTGGTCTTGTCTTGTCTTGTTTTGTCTTGTCTTGTCTTGTCTTGTCTGGTCTTGTCTTGTCTTGTCTGGTCTTATCTTGTCTTGTCCTGTCCTGTCTTGTCTTGTCTTTTCTTGTCTTGTCTTGTCTTTTCTTGTCTTGTCTTGTCTTGTCTTGTCTTGTTTGGTCTTGTCTTGTCTTGTCTTGTCTTGTCTTGTCTTGTCTTGTCTTGTCTTGTCTTGTCTTGTCTTGTCTTGTCTTGTCTTGTCTTGTCTTGTCTTGTCTTGTCTTGTCTTGTCTTGTCTTGTCTTGTCTTGTCTTGTCTTGTCTTGTCTTGTCTTGTCTTGTCTTGTCTTGTCTTGTCTTGTCTTGTCTTGTCTTGTCTTGTCTTGTCTTGTCTTGTCTTGTCTTGTCTTGTCTTGTCTTGTCTTGTCTTGTCTTGTCTTGTCTTGTCTTGTCTTGTCTTGTCTTGTCTTGTCTTGTTTTGTCTTGTCTTGTCTTGTCTGGTCTTGACTGGTCTTGTCTTGTCTTGTCTTGTCTTGTCTTGTCTTGTCTTGTCTTGTCTTGTCTTGTCTTGTCTTGTCTTGTCTTGTCTTGTCTTGTCTTGTCTTGTCTTGTCTTGTCTTGTCTTGTCTTGTCTTGTCTTGTCTTGTCTTGTCTTGTCTTGTCATGTCATGTCATGTCATGTCATGTGTTGTGTTGTGTTGTTTTGTCTTGTCTTGTCTTGTCTTGTCTTGTCTTGTCCTGTCATGTCTGGTCTTGTCTTGTCTTGTCTGGTCTTATCTTGTCTTGTCTTGTCTTGTTTTGTCTTGTCTTGTCTTGTCTTGTCTTGTCATGTCTGGTCTTGTCTTGTCTTGTCTTGTCTTGTCTTGTCTTGTCTTGTCTTGTCTTGTCTTGTCTTGTCTTGTCTTGTCTTGTCTTGTCTTGTCTTGTCTTGTCTTGTCTTGTCTTGTCTTGTCTTGTCTTGTCTTGTCATGTCTTATATTGTCTGGTCTTATCTTATCTTGTCTTGTCTTCTCTTGTCTTGTCTTGAGTTGTCTTGTCTTGTCTTGTCTTGTCTTGTCTTGTCTTGTCTTGTCTTGTCTTGTCTTGTCTTTTCTTGTCTTGTCTTGTTTTGTCTTGTCTTGTCTTGTCTTGTCTTGTCTGGTCTTGTCTGGTCTTGTCTTGTCTTGTCTTGTCTTGTCTTGTCTTGTCTTGTCTTATCTTGTCTTGTCATACGTGTGTTGTGTTGTTTTGTCTTGTCTTGTCCTGTCTTGTCTTGTCTTGTCTTGTCTTATCTTGTCTTGTCTTGTCTTGTCTTGTCTTGTCTTTTCATGTCATGTCATGTCATACGTGTGTTGTGTTGTTTTGTCTTGTCTTGTCTTGTCTTGTCATGTCATGTCATGTCATACGTGTGTTGTGTTGTTTTGTCTTGTCTTGTCTTGTCTTGTCTTGTCTTGTCTTATCTTGTCTTGTCTTGTCTTGTCTTGTATTGTCATGTCTTATATTGTCTGGTCTTATCTTATCTTGTCTTGTCTTGTCTTGTCTTGTCTTGAGTTGTCTTGTCTTGTCTTGTCTTGTCTTGTCTTGTCTTGTCTTGTCTTGTCTTGTCTTGTCTTGTCTTTTCTTGTCTTGTCTTGTTTTGTCTTGTCTTGTCTTGTCTTGTCTTGTCTGGTCTTGTCTGGTCTTGTCTTGTCTTGTCTTGTCTTGTCTTGTCTTGTCTTGTCTTGTCTTGTCTTGTCCTGTCTTGTCTTGTCTTGTCTTGTCTTGTCTTGTCATGTCATGTCATACGTGTGTTGTGTTGTTTTGTCTTGTCTTGTCTTGTCTTGTCTTGTCTTGTCTTGTCTTATCTTGTCTTGTCTTGTCTTGTCTTGTATTGTCATGTCTTATATTGTCTGGTCTTATCTTGTCTTGTCTTGTCCTGTCCTGTCTTGTCTTGCTTTTCTTGTCTTGTCTTGTCTTTTCTTGTCTTGTTCTGTCATGTCATGTCATGTCATGTGTTGTGTTGTTTTGTCTTGTCTTGTTTTGTCTTGTCTTGTCTTGTCTTGTCTTATCTTGTCTTGTCTTGTCTTGTCTTGTCTTGTCTTGTCTTGTCTTGTCTTGTCTTGTCTTGTTTTGTCTGGTCTTGTCTGGTCTTGTCTTGTCTTGTCTTGTCTTGTCTTGTCTTGTCTTGTCTTGTCTTGTCTTGTCTTGTCTTGTCTTGTCTTGTCTTGTCTTGTCATGTCATGTCATGTCATACGTGTTTTGTGTTGTTTTGTCTTGTCTTGTCTTGTCTTGTCTTGTCTTGACATGTCTTATCTTGTCTTGTCTTGTCTTGTCTTGTCTTGTCTTGTCTTGTCTTGTCTTGTCTTGTCTTGTCTTGTCTTGTCATGTCTTATCTTGTCTTGTCTTGTCTTGTCTTGTATTGTCATGTCTTATATTGTCTTGTCTTGTCATGTCATATCATGTCGTGTGTTGTGTTGTTTTGTCTTGTCTTGTCTTGCCTTGTCATGTCTTATCTTGTCTTGTCTTGTCTTGTCTTGTCTTGTCTTGTCTTGTCTTGTATTGTCATGTCTTATCTTGTCTTGTCTTGTCCTGTCCTGTCTTGTCTTGTCTTTTCTTGTCTTGTCTTGTCTTGTCTTTTCTTGTCTTGTCCTGTCATGTCATGTCATGTGTTGTGTTGTTTTGTCTTGTCTTGTTTTGTCTTGTCTTGTCTTGTCTTGTCTTGTCTTGTCTTGTCTTGTCTGGTCTTGTCTTGTCTTGTCATGTCTTATCTTGTCTTGTCTTGTCTTGTCTTGTATTGTCATGTCTTATATTGTCTTGTCTTGTCTTGTTATATCATGTCGTGTGTTGTGTTGTTTTGTCTTGTCATGTTTTGTCTTGTCATGTATTGTCTTGTCTTGTCTTGTCTTGTCCTGTCATGTCATGTCATGTGTTGTGTTGTTTTGTCTTGTCTTGTCTTGTTTGGTCTTGTCTTGTATTGTATTGTCTTGTCTTGTCTTGTCTTGTCTTGTCTTGTCTTGTCTTGTCTTGTCTTGTCTTGCCTTGTCTTGTCTTGTCTTGTCTTGTCTTGTCTTGTCTTGTCTTGTCTTGTCTTGTCTTGTCTTGTCTTGTCTTGTCTTGTCTTGTCTTGTCTTGTCTTGTCTTGTCTTGTCTTGTCTTGTCTTGTCTTGTCTTGTCTTGTCTTGTCTTGTCTTGTCTTGTCTTGTCTTGTCTTGTCTTGTCTTGTCTTGTCTTGTCTTGTCTTGTCTTGTCTTGTCTTGTCTTGTCTTGTCTTGTCTTGTCTTGTCTTGTCTTGTCTTGTCTTGTCTTGTCTTGTCTTGTCTTGTCTTGTCTTGTCTTGTCTTGTCTTGTCTTGTCTTGTCTTGTCTTGTCTTGTCTTGTCTTGTCTTGACTTGTCTTGTCATGTCATGTCATGTCGTGCGTTGTGTTGTTTTGTCTTGTCTTGTTTTGTCTTGTCATGTCAGGTCTTGCCTTGTCTTGTCTTGTCTTGTCTTGTCTTGTCTTGTCATGTCATGTCATGTCATGTCATGTGTTGTGTTGTGTTGTGTTGTGTTGTCTTGTCTTGTCTTGTCTTGTCTTGTCTTGTCTTGTCTTGTCTTGTCTTGTCTTGTCTTGTCTTGTCTTGTCCTGTCTTGTCTTGTCTTGTCTTGTCTTGTCTTGTCTTGTCTTGTCTTGTCTTGTCTTGTCTTGTCTTGTCTTGTGATGTCATGTCGTGTGTTGTGTTGTTTTGTCTTGTCTTGTCTTGTCTTGTCTTGTCATGTCTTATATTGTCTGGTCTTATCTTGTCTTGTCTTGTCCTGTCCTGTCTTGTCTTGTCTTTTCTTGTCTTGTCTTGTCTTTTCTTGTCTTGTCTTGTCCTGTCATGTCATGTGTTGTGTTGTTTTGTCTTGTCTTGTCTTGTCTTGTCTTGTCTTGTCTTGTCTTGTCTTGTCTTGTCTTGTTTTGTCTTGTCTTTTCTTGTCTGGTCTTGTCTGGTCTTGTCTTGTCTTGTCTTGTCTTGTCTTGTCTTGTCTTGTCTTGTCTTTTCTTGTCTTGTCTTGTCTTTTCTTGTCTTGTCTTGTCCTGTCATGTCATGTGTTGTGTTGTTTTGTCTTGTCTTGTCTTGTCTTGTCTTGTCTTGTCTTGTCTTGTCTTGTCTTGTCTTGTCTTGTCTTGTTTTGTCTTGTCTTTTCTTGTCTGGTCTTGTCTGGTCTTGTCTTTTCTTGTCTGGTCTTGTCTGGTCTTGTCTTGTCTTGTCTTGTCTTGTCTTGTCTTGTCTTGTCTTGTCTTGTCTTGTCTTGTCTTGTCTTGTCTTGTCTTGTCTTGTCTTGTCTTGTCTTGTCTTGTCTTGTTTTGTCTTGTCTTTTCTTGTCTGGTCTTGTCTGGTCTTGTCTTGTCTTGTCTTGTCTTGTCTTGTCTTGTCTTGTCTGGTCTTGTCTTGTCTTGTCTTGTCTTGTCTTGTCTTGTCTTGTCTTGTCTTGTCTTGTCTTGTCTTGTCTTGTCTTGTTTTGTCTTGTCTTTTCTTGTCTGGTCTTGTCTGGTCTTGTCTTGTCTTGTCTTGTCTTGTCTTGTCTTGTCTTGTCTTGTCTTGTCTTGTCTTGTCTTGTCTTGTCTTGTATTGTCATGTCATGTGTTGTGTTGTTTTGTCTTGTCTTGTCTTGTCTTGTCTTTTCTGGTCTTATCTTGTCTTGTCTTGTCTTGTCTTGTCTTGTTTTGTCTTGTCTTGTTTTGTCTTGTCTTGTGATGTCTTGTGATGTCATGTCGTGTGTTGTGTTGCTTTGTCTTGTCTTGTCTTGTCTTTTCTGGTCTTATCTTGTCTTGTCTTGTCTTGTCTTGTCTTGTCTTGTCTTGTCTTGTCTTGTCTTGTCTTGTCTTGTCTTGTCTTGTCTTGTCTTGTCTTGTCTTGTCTTGTCTTGTCTTGTCTTGTCTTGTCTTGTCTTGTCTTGTCTTGTGATGTCATGTCGTGTGTTGTGTTGTTTTGTCTTGTCTTGTCTTGTCTTTTCTGGTCTTATCTTGTCTTGTCTTGTCTTGTCTTGTCTTGTTTTGTCTTGTCTTGTCTTGTCTTGTCTTGTCTGGTCTTATCTTGTCTTGTCTTGTCCTGTCCTGTCTTGTCTTGTCTTTTCTTGTCTTGTCCTGTCATGTCATGTCATGTGTTGTGTTGTTTTGTCTTGTCTTGTCTTGTTTGGTCTTGTCTTGTCTTGTTTTGTCTTGTCTTGTCTTGTCTTGTCTTGTCTTGTCTTGTCTTGTCTTGTCTTGTCTTGTCTTGTCTTGTCTTGTCTTGTCTTGTCTTGTCTTGTCTTGTCTTTTCTTGTCTTGTCTTGTCTTGTCTTGTCTTGTCTTGTCTTGTCTTGTCTTGTCTTGTCTTCTCTTGTCTTGTCTTGTCTTGTCTTGTCTTGTCTTGTCTTGTCTTGTCTTGTCTTGTCTTGTCTTGTCTTGGCTTGTCTTGTCTTGTCTTGTCTTGTTTTGTCTTGTTTTGTCTTGTCTTGTCTTGTCTTGTCTTGTCTTGTCTTGTCTTGTCTTGTCTTGTCTTGTCTTGTCTTGTCTTGTCTTGTCTTGTGATGTCATGTCGTGTGTTGTGTTGTTTTGTCTTGTCTTGTCTTGTCTTGTCTTGTCTTGTCTTGTCTTGTCTTGTCTTGTCTTTTCTTTTCTTGTCTTGTCTTGTCTGGTCTTGTCTTGTCTTGTCTGGTCTTATCTTGTCTTGTCTTGTCCTGTCCTGTCTTGTCTTGTCTTTTCTTGTCTTGTCTTGTCTTGTCTTTTCTTGTCTTGTCTTGTCTTGTCTTGTTTGGTCTTGTCTTGTCTTGTCTTGTTTTGTCTTGTCTTGTCTTGTCTTGTCTTGTCTTGTCTTGACTTGTCTTGTCTTGTCTTGTCTTGTCTTGTCTTGTCTTGTCTTGTCTTGTCTTGTCTTGTCTTGTCTTGTCTTGTCTTGTCTTGTCTTGTCTTGTCTTGTCTTGTCTTGTCTTGTCTTGTCTTGTCTTGTCTTGTCTTGTCTTGTCTTGTCTTGTCTTGTCTTGTCTTGTCTTGTCTTGTCTTGTCTTGTCTTGTCTTGTCTTGTCTTGTCTTGTCTTGTCTTGTCTTGTCTTGTCTTGTCTTGTCTTGTCTTGTCTTGTCTTGTCTTGTCTTGTCTTGTCTTGTCTTGTCTTGTCTTGTCTTGTCTTGTCTTGTCTTGTCTTGTCTTGTCTTGTCTTGTCTTGTCTTGTCTTGTCTTGTCTTGTCTTGTCTTGTCTTGTCTTGTCTTGTCTTGTCTTGTCTTGTCTTGTCTTGTCTTGTCTTGTCTTGTCTTGTCTTGTCCTATCATGTCATGTCATGTGTTGTGTTGTTTTGTCTTGTCTTGTCTTGTCTTGTCTTGTCTTGTCTTGTCTTGTCTTGTCTTGTCTTGTCTTGTCTTGTCTTGTCTTGTCTTGTCTTGTCTTGTCTTGTCTTGTCTTGTCTTGTCTTGTTTTGTCTTGTCTTGTCTTGTCTTGTCTTGTCTTGTCTTGTCTTGTCTTGTCTTGTCTTGTCTTGTCTTGTCTTGTCTTGTCTTGTCTTGTCTTGTCTTGTCTTGTCTTGTCTTGTCTTGTCTTGTCTTGTCTTGCCTTGTCTTGTCTTGTCCTGTCGTGTGTTCTGTTGTCTTGTCTTGTCTTGTCTTGTCTTGTCCTGTCTTGTCTTGTCTTGTCTTGTCTTGTGATGTCATGTCGTGTGTTGTGTTGTTTTGTCTTGTCTTGTCTTGTCTTTTCTGGTCTTATCTTGTCTTGTCTTGTCTTGTCTTGTCTTGTCCTATCATGTCATGTCATGTGTTGTGTTGTTTTGTCTTGTCTTGTCTTGTCTTGTCTTGTCTTGTCTTGTCTTGTCTTGTCTTGTCTTGTCTTGTCTTGTCTTGTCTTGTCTTGTCTTGTCTTGTCTTGTTTTGTCTTGTCTTGTCTTGTCTTGTCTTGTCTTGTCTTGTCTTGTCTTGTCTTGTCTTGTCTTGTCTTGTCTTGTCTTGTCTTGTCTTGTCTTGTCTTGTCTTGTCTTGTCTTGTCTTGTCTTGTCTTGTCTTGTCTTGTCTTGCCTTGTCTTGTCTTGTCCTGTCGTGTGTTCTGTTGTCTTGTCTTGTCTTGTCTTGTCTTGTCCTGTCTTGTCTTGTCTTGTCTTGTCTTGTGATGTCATGTCGTGTGTTGTGTTGTTTTGTCTTGTCTTGTCTTGTCTTTTCTGGTCTTATCTTGTCTTGTCTTGTCTTGTCTTGTCTTGTTTTGTCTTGTCTTGTCTTGTCTTGTCTTGTCTTGTCTTGTCTTGTCTTGTGATGTCATGTCGTGTGTTGTGTTGTTTTGTCTTGTCCTGTCTTGTCTTTTCTGGTCTTATCTTGTCTTGTCTTGTCTTGTCTTGTCTTGTTTTGTCTTGTCTTGTCTTGTCTTGTCTTGTCTTGTCTGGTCTTATCTTGTCTTGTCTTGTCTTGTCTTGTCTTGTCTTGTCTTGTCTTGTCTTGTCTTGTCTTGTCTTGTCTTGTCTTGTCTTGTCTTGTCTTGTCTGGTCTTATCTTGTCTTGTCTTGTCTTGTCTTGTCTTGTCTTGTCTTGTCTTGTCTTGTCTTGTCTTGTCTTGTCTTGACTTGTCTTGTCTTGTCTTGTCTTGTCTTGTCTTGTCTTGTCTGGTCTTATCTTGTCTTGTCTTGTCTTGTCTTGTCTTGTCTTGTCTTGTCTTGTCTTGTCCTGTCCTGTCTTGTCTTTTCTTGTCTTGTCTTGTCTTGTCTTGTCCTGTCCTGTCTTGTCTTTTCTTGTCTTGTCTTGTCTTGTCTTGTTTGGTCTTGTCTTGTCTTGTTTTGTCTTGTCTTGTCTTGTCTTGTCTTGTCTTGTCTTGTCTTGTCTTGTCTTGTCTTGTCTTGTCTTGTCTTGTCTTGTCTTGTCTTGTCTTGTCTTGTCTTGTCTTGCCTTGTCTTGTCTTGTCTTGTCTTGTCTTGTCTTGTCTTGTCTTGTCTTGTCTTGTCTTGTCTTGTCTTGTCTTGTCTTGTCTTGTCTTGTCTTGTCTTTTCTTGTCTTGTCTTGTCTTGCCTTGTCTTGTCTTGTCTTGTCTTGTCTTGTCTTGTCTTGTCTTGTCTTGTCTTGTCTTGTCTTGTCTTGTCTTGTCTTGTCTTGTCTTGTCTTGTCTTGTCTTGTCTTGTCTTGTCTTGTCTTGTCTTGTCTTGTCTTGTCTTGTCTTGTCTTGTCTTGTCTTGTCTTGTCTTGTCTTGTCTTGTCTTGTCTTGTCCTGTCGTGTGTTCTGTTGTCTTGTCTTGTCTTGTCTTGTCTTGTCTTGTCTTGTCTTGTCTTGTCTTGTCTTGTCTTGTCTTGTCTTGTCTTGTCTTGTCTTGTCTTGTCTTGTCTTGTCTTGTCTTGTCTTGTCTTGTCTTGTCTTGTCTTGTCTTGTCTTGTCTTGTCTTGTCTTGTCTTGTCTTGTCTTGTCTTGTCTTGTCTTGTCTTGTCTTGTCTTGTCTTGTCTTGTCTTGTCTTGTCTTGTCTTGTCTTGTCTTGTCTTGTCTTGTCTTGTCTTGTCTTGTCTTGTCTTGTCTTGTCTTGTCTTGTCTTGTCTTGTCTTGTCTTGTCTTGTCTTGTCTTGTCTTGTCTTGTCTTGTCTTGTCTTGTCTTGTCTTGTCTTGTCTTGTCTTGTCTTGTCTTGTCCTGTCGTGTGTTCTGTTGTCTTGTCTTGTCTTGTCTTGTCTTGTCTTGTCTTGTCTTGTCTTGTCTTGTCTTGTCTTGTCTTGTCTTGTCTTGTCTTGTCTTGTCTTGTCTTGTCTTGTCTTGTCTTGTCTTGTCTTGTCTTGTCTTGTCTTGTCTTGTCTTGTCTTGTCTTGTCTTGTCTTGTCTTGTCTTGTCTTGTCTTGTCTTGTCTTGTCTTGTCTTGTCTTGTCTTGTCTTGTCTTGTCTTGTCTTGTCTTGTCTTGTCTTGTCTTGTCTTGTCTTGTCTTGTCTTGTCTTGTCTTGTCTTGTCCTATCATGTCATGTCATGTGTTGTGTTGTTTTGTCTTGTCTTGTCTTGTCTTGTCTTGTCTTGTCTTGTCTTGTCTTGTCTTGTCTTGTCTCTTCTTGTCTTGTCTTGTCTTGTCTTGTCTTGTCTTGTCTTGTCTTGTCTTGTCTTGTCTTGTTTTGTCTTGTCTTGTCTTGTCTTGTCTTGTCTTGTCTTGTCTTGTCTTGTCTTGTCTTGTCTTGTCTTGTCTTGTCTTGTCTTGTCTTGTCTTGTCTTGTCTTGTCTTGTCTTGTCTTGTCTTGTCTTGTCTTGCCTTGTCTTGTCTTGTCCTGTCGTGTGTTCTGTTGTCTTGTCTTGTCTTGTCTTGTCTTGTCCTGTCTTGTCTTGTCTTGTCTTGTCTTGTGATGTCATGTCGTGTGTTGTGTTGTTTTGTCTTGTCTTGTCTTGTCTTTTCTGGTCTTATCTTGTCTTGTCTTGTCTTGTCTTGTCTTGTCCTATCATGTCATGTCATGTGTTGTGTTGTTTTGTCTTGTCTTGTCTTGTCTTGTCTTGTCTTGTCCTGTCTTGTCTTGTCTTGTCTTGTCTTGTCTTGTCTTGTCTTGTCTTGTCTTGTCTTGTCTTGTCTTGTCTTGTCTTGTCTTGTCTTGTCTTGTCTTGTCTTGTTTTGTCTTGTCTTGTCTTGTCTTGTCTTGTCTTGTCTTGTCTTGTCTTGTCTTGTCTTGTCTTGTCTTGTCTTGTCTTGTCTTGTCTTGTCTTGTCTTGTCTTGTCTTGTCTTGTCTTGTCTTGTCTTGTCTTGTCTTGTCTTGTCTTGCCTTGTCTTGTCTTGTCCTGTCGTGTGTTCTGTTGTCTTGTCTTGTCTTGTCTTGTCTTGTCCTGTCTTGTCTTGTCTTGTCTTGTCTTGTGATGTCATGTCGTGTGTTGTGTTGTTTTGTCTTGTCTTGTCTTGTCTTTTCTGGTCTTATCTTGTCTTGTCTTGTCTTGTCTTGTCTTGTTTTGTCTTGTCTTGTCTTGTCTTGTCTTGTCTTGTCTTGTCTTGTCTTGTGATGTCATGTCGTGTGTTGTGTTGTTTTGTCTTGTCCTGTCTTGTCTTTTCTGGTCTTATCTTGTCTTGTCTTGTCTTGTCTTGTCTTGTTTTGTCTTGTCTTGTCTTGTCTTGTCTTGTCTTGTCTGGTCTTATCTTGTCTTGTCTTGTCTTGTCTTGTCTTGTCTTGTCTTGTCTTGTCTTGTCTTGTCTTGTCTTGTCTTGTCTTGTCTGGTCTTATCTTGTCTTGTCTTGTCTTGTCTTGTCTTGTCTTGTCTTGTCTTGTCTTGTCTTGTCTTGTCTTGTCTTGTCTTGTCTTGTCTTGACTTGTCTTGTCTTGTCTTGTCTTGTCTTGTCTTGTCTGGTCTTATCTTGTCTTGTCTTGTCTTGTCTTGTCTTGTCTTGTCTTGTCTTGTCCTGTCCTTACTTGTCTTTTCTTGTCTTGTCTTGTCTTGTCTTGTTTGGTCTTGTCTTGTCTTGTTTTGTTTTGTCTTGTCTTGTCTTGTCTTGTCTTGTCTTGTCTTGTCTTGTCTTGTCTTGTCTTGTCTTGTCTTGTCTTGTCTTGTCTTGTCTTGTCTTGTCTTGTCTTGTCTTGTCTTGTCTTGTCTTGTCTTGTCTTGTCTTGTCTTGTCTTGTCTTGTCTTGTCTTGTCTTGTCTTGTCTTGTCTTGTCTTGTCTTGTCTTGTCTTGTCTTGTCTTGTCTTGTCTTGTCTTGTCTTGTCTTGTCTTGTCTTGTCTTGTCTTGTCTTGTCTTGTCTTGTCTTGTCTTGTTTTGTCTTGTCTTGTGATGTCTTGTGATGTCATGTCGTGTGTTGTGTTGCTTTGTCTTGTCTTGTCTTGTCTTTTCTGGTCTTATCTTGTCTTGTCTTGTCTTGTCTTGTCTTGTCTTGTCTTGTCTTGTCTTGTCTTGTCTTGTCTTGTCTTGTCTTGTCTTGTCTTGTCTTGTCTTGTCTTGTCTTGTGATGTCATGTCGTGTGTTGTGTTGTTTTGTCTAGTCTTGTCTTGTCTTTTCTGGTCTTATCTTGTCTTGTCTTGTCTTGTCTTGTCTTGTTTTGTCTTGTCTTGTCTTGTCTTGTCTTGTCTTGTCTTGTCTTGTGATGTCATGTCGTGTGTTGTGTTGTTTTGTCTTGTCTTGTCTTGTCTTTTCTGGTCTTATCTTGTCTTGTCTTGTCTTGTCTTGTCTTGTCTTGTCTTGTTTTGTCTTGTCTTGTCTTGTCTTGTCTTGTCTGGTCTTATCTTGTCTTGTCTTGTCCTGTCCTGTCTTGTCTTGTCTTTTCTTGTCTTGTCCTGTCATGTCATGTCATGTGTTGTGTTGTTTTGTCTTGTCTTGTCTTGTTTGGTCTTGTCTTGTCTTGTCTTGTCTTGTCTTGTCTTGTCTTGTCTTGTCTTGTCTTGTCTTGTCTTGTCTTGTTTGGTCTTGTCTTGTCTTGTCTTGTCTTGACTTGTCTTTTCTTGTCTTGTCTTGTCTTGTCTTGTCTTGTCTTGTCTTGACTTGTCTTTTCTTGTCTTGTCTTGTCTTGTCTTGTCTTGTCTTGTTTTGTCTTGTCTTGTCTGGTCTTGTCTTGTCTTGTCTGGTCTTGTCTTGTCTTGTCTTGTCTTGTCTTGTCTTGTCTTGTCTTGTCTTGTCTTGTCTTGTCTTGTCTTGTCTTGTCTTGTCTTGTCTTGTCTTGTCATGTCATGTCATGTCATGTCATGTGTTGTGTTGTGTTGTCTTGTCTTGTCTTGTCTTGTCTTGTCTTGTCTTGTCTTGTCTTGTCTTGTCTTGTCTTGTCTTGTCTTGTCTTGTCTTGTCTTGTCATGTCATGTCATGTCGTGCGTTGTGTTGTTTTGTCTTGTCTTGTTTTGTCTTGTCTTGTCATGTCATGTCTTGTCTTGTCTTGTCTTGTCTTGTCTTGTCTTGTCTTGTCTTGTCTTGTCTTGTCTTGTCTTGTCTTGTCTTGTCTTGTCTTGTCTTGTCTTGTCTTGTCTTGTCTTGTCATGTCATGTCATGTCGTGCGTTGTGTTGTTTTGTCTTGTCTTGTTTTGTCTTGTCATGTCATGTCTTGTCTTGTCTTGTCTTGTCTTGTCATGTCGTGCGTTGTGTTGTCTTGTCTTGTCTTGTCTTGTCTTGTCTTGTCTTGTCTTGTCTTGTCTTGTCTTGTCTTGTCTTGTCTTGTCTTGTCTTGTCTTGTCTTGTCTTGTCTTGTCTTGTCTTGTCTTGTCTTGTCTTGTCATGTCATGTCATGTCGTGCGTTGTGTTGTTTTGTCTTGTCTTGTCTTGTCTTGTCTTGTCTTGTCTTGTCTTGTCTTGTCTTGTCTTGTCTTGTCTTGTCTTGTCTTGTCTTGTCTTGTCTTGTCATGTCATGTCTTGTCTTGTCTTGTCTTGTCTTGTCATGTCGTGCGTTGTGTTGTTTTGTCTTGTCTTGTTTTGCCTTGTCATGTCATGTCTTGTCTTGTCTTGTCTTGTCTTGTCTTGTCTTGTCTTGTCATGTCATGTCATGTCATGTCATGTGTTGTGTTGTGTTGTCTTGTCTTGTCTTGTCTTGCCTTATCTTGCCTTGTCTTGTCTTGTCTTGTCTTGTCTTGTCTTGTCTTGTCTTGTCTTGTCTTGTCTTGTCTTGTCTTGTCTTGTCTTGTCTTGTCTTGTCTTGTCTTGTCTTGTCTTGTCTTGTCTTGTCTTGTCTTGTCTTGTCTTGTCTTGTCTTGCCTTGTCTTGTCTTGTCTAGTCTTGTCTTGTCTTGTCTTGTCTTGTGATGTCATGTCGTGTGTTGTGTTGTTTTGTCTTGTCTTGTCTTGTCTTGTCTTGTCTTGTCTTGTCTTGTCTTGTCTTTTCTTTTCTTGTCTTGTCTTGTCTTGTCTGGTCTTCTCTTGTCTTGTCTGGTCTTATCTTGTCTTGTCTTGTCCTGTCCTGTCTTGTCTTGTCTTTTCATGTCTTGTCTTGTCTTTTCTTGTCTTGTACTGTCATGTCACGTCATGTGTTGTGTTGTTTTGTCTTGTCTTGTCTTGTTTGGTCTTGTCTTGTCTTGTCTTGTCTTGACTTGTCTTTTCTTGTCTTGTCTTGTCTTGTCTTGTCTTGTCTTGTCTTGACTTGTCTTTTCTTGTCTTGTCTTGTCTTGTCTTGTCTTGTCTTGTTTTGTCTTGTCTTGTCTGGTCTTGTCTTGTCTTGTCTGGTCTTGTCTTGTCTTGTCTTGTCTTGTCTTGTCTTGTCTTGTCTTGTCTTGTCTTGTCTTGTCTTGTCTTGTCTTGTCTTGTCTTGTCTTGTCTTGTCATGTCATGTCATGTCATGTCATGTGTTGTGTTGTGTTGTCTTGTCTTGTCTTGTCTTGTCTTGTCTTGTCTTGTCTTGTCTTGTCTTGTCTTGTCTTGTCTTGTCTTGTCTTGTCTTGTCTTGTCTTGTCTTGTCTTGTCTTGTCTTGTCTTGTCTTGTCATGTCATGTCATGTCGTGCGTTGTGTTGTTTTGTCTTGTCTTGTTTTGTCTTGTCTTGTCATGTCATGTCTTGTCTTGTCTTGTCTTGTCTTGTCTTGTCTTGTCTTGTCTTGTCTTGTCTTGTCTTGTCTTGTCTTGTCTTGTCTTGTCTTGTCTTGTCTTGTCTTGTCATGTCGTGCGTTGTGTTGTTTTGTCTTGTCTTGTTTTGCCTTGTCATGTCATGTCTTGTCTTGTCTTGTCTTGTCTTGTCTTGTCTTGTCATGTCATGTCATGTCATGTCATGTGTTGTGTTGTGTTGTGTTGTCTTGTCTTGTCTTGTCTTGCCTTATCTTGCCTTGTCTTGTCTTGTCTTGTCTTGTCTTGTCTTGTCTTGTCTTGTCTTGTCTTGTCTTGTCTTGTCTTGTCTTGTCTTGTCTTGTCTTGTCTTGTCTTGTCTTGTCTTGTCTTGTCTTGTCTTGTCTTGTCTTGTCTTGTCTTGTCTTGTCTTGTCTTGTCTTGTCTTGTCTTGCCTTGTCTTGTCTTGTCTTGTCTTGTCTTGTCTTGTCTTGTCTTGTGATGTCATGTCGTGTGTTGTGTTGTTTTGTCTTGTCTTGTCTTGTCTTGTCTTGTCTTTTCTTTTCTTGTCTTGTCTTGTCTTGTCTGGTCTTCTCTTGTCTTGTCTGGTCTTATCTTGTCTTGTCTTGTCCTGTCCTGTCTTGTCTTGTCTTTTCATGTCTTGTCTTGTCTTTTCTTGTCTTGTACTGTCATGTCACGTCATGTGTTGTGTTGTTTTGTCTTGTCTTGTCTTGTTTGGTCTTGTCTTGTCTTGTCTTGTCTTGACTTGTGATGTCATGTCGTGTGTTGTGTTGTTTTGTCTTGTCTTGTCTTGTCTTGTCTTGTCTTGTCTTGACTTGTCTTTTCTTGTCTTGTCTTGTCTTGTCTTGTCTTGTCTTGTCTTGTTTTGTCTTGTCTTGTCTGGTCTTGTCTTGTCTTGTCTGGTCTTGTCTTGTCTTGTCTTGTCTTGTCTTGTCTTGTCTTGTCTTGTCTTGTCTTGTCTTGTCTTGTCTTGTCTTGTCTTGTCTTGTCTTGTCTTGTCTTGTCATGTCATGTCATGTCATGTCATGTGTTGTGTTGTGTTGTCTTGTCTTGTCTTGTCTTGTCTTGTCTTGTCTTGTCTTGTCATGTCATGTCATGTCGTGCGTTGTGTTGTTTTGTCTTGTCTTGTTTTGTCTTGTCTTGTCATGTCATGTCTTGTCTTGTCTTGTCTTGTCTTGTCTTGTCTTGTCTTGTCTTGTCTTGTCTTGTCTTGTCTTGTCTTGTCTTGTCTTGTCTTGTCTTGTCTTGTCATGTCATGTCATGTCGTGCGTTGTGTTGTTTTGTCTTGTCTTGTTTTGTCTTGTCATGTCATGTCTTGTCTTGTCTTGTCTTGTCTTGTCATGTCGTGCGTTGTGTTGTTTTGTCTTGTCTTGTTTTGTCTTGTCATGTCATGTCTTGTCTTGTCTTGTCTTGTCTTGTCTTGTCATGTCATGTCATGTCATGTCATGTGTTGTGTTGTGTTGTCTTTTCTTGTCTTGTCTTGTGATATCATGTCGTGTGTTGTGTTGTTTTGTCTTGTCTTGTCTTGTCTTGTCTTGTCTTGTCTTGTCTTGTCTTGTCTTGTCTTGTCTTGTCTTGTCTTGTCTTGTCTTGTCTTGTCTTGTCTTGTCTTGTCTTGTCTTGTCTTGTCTTGTCTTGTCTTGTCTTGTCTTGTCTTGTCTTGTCTTGTCTTGTCTTGTCTTGTCTTGTCTTGTCTTGTCTTGTCTTGTCTTGTCTTGTCTTGTCTTGTCTTGTCTTGTCTTGTCTTGTCTTGTCTTGTCTTGTCTTGTCTTGTCTTGTCTTGTCTTGTCTTGTCTTGTCTTGTCTTGTCTTGTCTTGTCTTGTCTTGTCTTGTCTTGTCTTGTCATGTCATGTCGTGCGTTGTGTTGTTTTGTCTTGTCTTGTTTTGTCTTGTCATGTCATGTCTTGTCTTGTCATGTCGTGCGTTGTGTTGTTTTGTCTTGTCTTGTTTTGCCTTGTCATGTCATGTCTTGTCTTGTCTTGTCTTGTCTTGTCATGTCATGTCATGTCATGTCATGTGTTGTGTTGTTTTGTCTTGTCTTGTTTTGTCTTGTCATGTCATGTCTTGTCTTGTCTTGTCTTGTCTTGTCATGTCGTGCGTTGTGTTGTTTTGTCTTGTCTTGTTTTGTCTTGTCATGTCATGTCTTGTCTTGTCTTGTTTTGTCTTGTCTTGTCTTGTCTTGTCTTGTCTTGTCATGTCTTGTCTTTTCTTTTCTTGTCTTGTCTTGTCATGTCGAGCGTTGTGTTGTTTTGTCTTGTCTTGTTTTGTCTTGTCATGTCATGTCTTGTCTTGTCTTGTCTTGCCTTATCTTGCCTTGTCTTGTCTTGTCTTGTCTTGTCTTGTCTTGTCTTGTCTTGTCTTGTCTTGTCTTGTCTTGTCTTGTCTTGTCTTGTCCTGTCTTGTCTTGTCTTGTCTTGTCTTGTCTTGTCTTGTCTTGTCTTGTCTTGTCTTGTCTTGTCTTGTCTTTTCTTTTCTTGTCTTGTCTTGTCATGTCGTGCGTTGTGTTGTTTTGTCTTGTCTTGTTTTGTCTTGTCATGTCATGTCTTGTCTTGTCTTGTCATGTCGTGCGTTGTCTTGTCTTGTCTTGTCTTGTCTTGTCTTGTCTTGTCTTGTCTTGTCTTGTCCTGTCTTGTCTTGTCTTGTCTTGTCTTGTCTTGTCTTGTCTTGTCTTGTCTTGTCTTGTCTTGTCTTGTCTTGTCTTGTCTTGTCTTGTCTTGTCTTGTCTTGTCTTGTCTTGTCTTGTCTTGTCTTGTCTTGTCTTGTTTTGTCTTGTCTTGTCTTGTCTGGTCTTGTCTTGTCTTGTCTTGTCTTGTCTTGTCTTGTCTTGTCTTGTCTTGTCTTGTCTTGTCTTGTCTTTTCTTGTCTTGTCTTGTCTTGTCTTGTCTTGTCTTGTCTTGTCTTGTCTTGTCTTGTCTTGTCTTGTCTTGTCTTGTCTTGTCTTGTCTTGTCTTGTCTTGTCTTGTCTTGTCTTGTCTTGTCTTGTCTTGTCTTGTCTTGTCTTGTCTTGTCTTGTCTTGTCTTGTGATGTCATGTCGTGTGTTGTGTTGTTTTGTCTTGTCTTGTCTTTTCTTTTCTTGTCTTGTCTTGTCTTGTCTGGTCTTCTCTTGTCTTGTCTGGTCCTATCTTGTCTTGTCTTGTCCTGTCCTGTCTTGTCTTGTCTTTTCTTGTCTTGTCTTGTCTTTTCTTGTCTTGTACTGTCATGTCACGTCATGTGTTGTGTTGTTTTGTCTTGTCTTGTCTTGTTTGGTCTTGTCTTGTCTTGTTTTGTCTTGTCTTGTCTTGTCTTGTCTTGTCTTGTCTTGTCTTGTCTTGTCTTGTCTTGACTTGTCTTTTCTTGTCTTGTCATGTCATGTCATGTCATGTCATGTCATGTGTTGTCTTGTTTTGTCTTGTCTTGTCTTGTCTGGTCTTGTCTGGTCTTGTCTTGTCTTGTCTTGTCTTGTCTTGTCTTGTCTTGTCTTGTCTTGTCTTGACTTGTCTTTTCTTGTCTTGTCTTGTCTTGTCTTGTCTTGTCTTGTCTTGTCTTGTTTTGTCTTGTCTTGTCTGGTCTTGTCTTGTCTGGTCTTGTCTTGTCTTGTCTTGTCTTGTCTTGTCTTGTCTTGTCTTGTCTTGTCTTGTCTTGTCTTGTCTTGTCTTGTCATGTCATGTCATGTCATGTCATGTCATGTGTTGTGTTGTGTTGTCTTGTCTTGTCTTGTCTTGTCTTGTCTTGTCTTGTCTTGTCTTGTCTTGTCTTGTCTTGTCTTGTCTTGTCTTGTCATGTCATGTCATGTCGTGCGTTGTGTTGTTTTGTCTTGTCTTGTTTTGTCTTGTCTTGTCATGTCATGTCTTGTCTTGTCTTGTCTTGTCTTGTCTTGTCTTGTCTTGTCTTGTCTTGTCTTGTCTTGTCTTGTCTTGTCTTGTCTTGTCATGTCATGTCATGTCGTGCGTTGTGTTGTTTTGTCTTGTCTTGTTTTGTCTTGTCATGTCATGTCTTGTCTTGTCTTGTCTTGTCTTGTCATGTCGTGCGTTGTGTTGTTTTGTCTTGTCTTGTTTTGTCTTGTCATGTCATGTCTTGTCTTGTCTTGTCTTGTCTTGTCTTGTCATGTCATGTCATGTCATGTCATGTGTTGTGTTGTGTTGTCTTGTCTTGTCTTGTCTTGTGATATCATGTCGTGTGTTGTGTTGTTTTGTCTTGTCTTGTCTTGTCTTGTCTTGTCTTGTCTTGTCTTGTCTTGTCTTGTCTTGTCTTGTCTTGTCTTGTCTTGTCTTGTCTTGTCTTGTCTTGTCTTGTCTTGTCTTGTCTTGTCATGTCATGTCGTGCGTTGTGTTGTTTTGTCTTGTCTTGTTTTGTCTTGTCTTGTCTTGTCATGTCATGTCATGTCATGTGTTGTGTTGTGTTGTCTTGTCTTGTCTTGTCTTGTCCTGTCCTGTCTTGTCTTGTCTTTTCTTGTCTTGTCTTGTCTTGTTTGGTCTTGTCTTGTCTTGTTTTGTCTTGTCTTGTCTTGTCTTGTCTGGTCTTGTCTTGTCTTGTCTGGTCTTATCTTGTCTTGTCTTGTCCTGTCCTGTCTTGTCTTGTCTTTTCTTGTCTTGTCTTGTCTTTTCTTGTCTTGTCTTGTCTTGTCTTGTCTTGTTTGGTCTTGTCTTGTCTTGTCTTGTCTTGTCTTGTCTTGTCTTGTCTTGTCTTGTCTTGTCTTGTCTTGTCTTGTCTTGTCTTGTCTTGCCTTGTCTTGTCTTGTCTTGTCTTGTCTTGTCTTGTCTTGTCTTGTCTTGTCTTGTCTTGTCTTGTCTTGTCTTGTCTTGTCTTGTCTTGTCTTGTCTTGTCTTGTCTTGTCTTGTCTTGTCTTGTCTTGTCTTGTCTTGTCTTGTCTTGTCTTGTCTTGTCATGTCATGTCATGTCATGTGTTGTGTTGTGTTGTCTTGTCTTGTCTTGTCTTGTCCTGTCCTGTCTTGTCTTGTCTTTTCTTGTCTTGTCTTGTCTTGTCTTGTCTTGTTTGGTCTTGTCTTGTCTTGTTTTGTCTTGTCTTGTCTTGTCTTGTCTGGTCTTGTCTTGTCTTGTCTGGTCTTATCTTGTCTTGTCTTGTCCTGTCCTGTCTTGTCTTGTCTTTTCTTGTCTTGTCTTGTCTTTTCTTGTCTTGTCTTGTCTTGTCTTGTCTTGTCTTGTCTTGTCTTGTCTTGTCTTGTCTTGTCTTGTCTTGTCTTGTCTTGTCTTGTCTTGTCTTGTCTTGTCTTGTCTTGTCTTGTCTTGTCTTGTCTTGTCTTGTCTTGTCTTGTCTTGTCTTGTCTTGTCTTGTCTTGTCTTGTTTTGTCTTGTCTTGTCTTGTCTGGTCTTGACTGGTCTTGTCTTGTCTTGTCTTGTCTTGTCTTGTCTTGTCTTGTCTTGTCTTGTCTTGTCTTGTCTTGTCTTGTCTTGTCTTGTCTTGTCTTGTCTTGTCTTGTCTTGTCATGTCATGTCATGTCATGTCATGTGTTGTGTTGTGTTGTTTTGTCTTGTCTTGTCTTGTCTTGTCTTGTCCTGTCATGTCTGGTCTTGTCTTGTCTTGTCTGGTCTTATCTTGTCTTGTCTTGTCTTGTTTTGTCTTGTCTTGTCTTGTCTTGTCTTGTCATGTCTGGTCTTGTCTTGTCTTGTCTTGTCTTGTCTTGTCTTGTCTTGTCTTGTCTTGTCTTGTCTTGTCTTGTCTTGTCTTGTCTTGTCTTGTCTTGTCTTGTCTTGTCTAGTCTTGTCTAGTCTTGTCTTGTCTTGTCTTGTCTTGTCTTGTCTTGTCTTGTCTTGTCTTGTCTTGTCTTGTCTTGTCTTGTCTTGTCTTGTCTTGTCTTGTCTTGTCTTGTCTTGTCTTGTCTTGTCTTGTCTTGTCTTGTCTTGTCTTGTCTTGTCTTGTCTTGTCTTGTCTTGTCTTGTCTTGTCTTGTCTTGTCTTGTCTTGTCTTGTCTTGTCTTGTCTTGTCTTGTCTTGTCTTGTCTTGTCTTGTCTTGTCTTGTCTTGTCTTGTCTTGTCTTGTCTTGTCTTGTCTTGTCTTGTCTTGTCTTGTCTTGTCTTGTCTTGTCTTGTCTTGTCTTGTCTTGTCTTGTCTTGTCTTGTCTTGTCTTGTCTTGTCTTGTCTTGTCTTGTCTTGTCTTGTCTTGTCTTGTCTTGTCTTGTCTTGTCTTGTCTTGTCTTGTCTTGTCTTGTCTTGTCTTGTCTTGTCTTGTCTTGTCTTGTCTTGTCTTGTCTTGTCTTGTCTTGTCTTGTCTTGTCTTGTCTTGTCTTGTCTGGTCTGGTCTTGTCTTGTCTTGTCTTGTCTTGTCTTGTCATGTCATGTCATGTCATGTCATGTGTTGTGTTGTGTTGTCTTGTCTTGTCTTGTCTTGTCTTGTCTTGTCCTGTCATGTCTGGTCTTGTCTTGTCTTGTCTGGTCTTATCTTGTCTTGTCTTGTCTTGTCTTGTCTTGTCTTGTCTTGTCTTGTCTTGTCATGTCTGGTCTGGTCTTGTCTTGTCTTGTCTTGTCTTGTCTTGTCTTGTCTTGTCTTGTCTTGTCTTGTCTTGTCTTGTCTTGTCTGGTCTTGTCTTGTCTTGTCTTGTCTTGTCTTGTCTTGTCTTGTCTTGTCTTGTCTTGTCTTGTCTTGTCTTGTCTTGTCTTGTCTTGTCTTGTCTTGTCTTGTCTTGTCTTGTCTTGTCTTGTCATGTCTGGTCTTGTCTTGTCTTGTCTTGTCTTGTCTTGTCTTGTCTTGTCTTGTCTTGTCTTGTCTTGTCTTGTCTTGTCTTGTCTTGTCTTGTCTTGTCTTGTCTTGTCTTGTCTTGTCTTGTCTTGTCTTGTCTTGTCTTGTCTTGTCTTGTCTTGTCTTGTCTTGTCTTGTCTTGTCTTGTCTTGTCTTGTCTTGTCTTGTCTTGTCTAGTCTTGTCTTGTCTTGTCTTGTCTTGTCTTGTCTTGTCTTGTCTTGTCTTGTCTTGTCTTGTCTTGTCTTGTCTTGTCTTGTCTTGTCTTGTCTTGTCTTGTCTTGTCTGGTCATGTCTGGTCTTGTCTTGTCTTGTCTTGTCTTGTCTTGTCTTGTCTTGTCTTGTCTTGTCTTGTCTTGTCTTGTCTTGTCTTGTCTTGTCTTGTCTTGTCTTGTCTTTTCTTGTCTTGTCTTGTCTTTTCTTGTCTTGTCTTGTCTTGTCTTGTTTGGTCTTGTCTTGTCTTGTTTTGTCTTGTCTTGTCTTGTCTTGTCTGGTCTTGTCTTGTCTTGTCTGGTCTTATCTTGTCTTGTCTTGTCCTGTCCTGTCTTGTCTTGTCTTGTCTTGTCTTGTCTTGTCTTGTCTTGTCTTGTCTTGTCTCGTCTTGTCTTGTCTTGTCTTGTCTTGTTGTGTATTGTCATGTCTTATATTGTCTTGTCTTGTCATGTCATGTCATGTCGTGTGTTGTGTTGTCTTGTCTTGTTTTGTCTTGTCTTGTCATGTCATGTCATGTCTTGTCTTGTCTTGTCTTGTCTTGTCTTGTTTTGTCTTGTCTTGTCTTGTCTTGTCTTGTCTTGTCTTGTCTTGTCTTGTCTTGTCTTGTCTTGTCTTGTCTTGTCTTATCTTGTCTTGTCTTGTCTTGTCTTGTCTTGTCTTGTCTTGTCTTGTCTTGTCTTGTCTTGCCTTATCTTGCCTTGTCCTGTCCTGTCCTGTCTTGTCTTGTCCTGTCCTGTCCTGTCTTGTCTTGTCATGTCATGTCATGTCATGTCGTGTGTTGTGTTGTCTTGTCTTGTCTTGTCATGTCATGTCTTGTCTTGTCTTGTCTTGTCTTGTTTTGTCTTGTCATGTCTTGTCTTGTCTTGTCTTGTCATGTCTTGTCTTGTTTTGTCTTGTCATGTCTTGTCTTGTCTTGTCTTGTCTTGTTTTGTCTTGTCTTGTCTTGTCTTGTCTGGTCTTGTCTTGTCTTGTCTGGTCTTATCTTGTCTTGTCTTGTCCTGTCCTGTCTTGTCTTGTCTGGTCTTGTCTTGTCTTGTCTGGTCTTATCTTGTCTTGTCTTGTCCTGTCCTGTCTTGTCTTGTCTTTTCTTGTCTTGTCTTGTCTTTTCTTGTCTAGTCTTGTCTTGTCTTGTCTTGTCTTGTTTTGTCTTGTCTTGTCTTGTCTTGTCTTGTCTTGTCTTGTCTTGTCTTGTCTTGTCTTGTCTTGTCTTGTCTTGTCTTGTCTTGTCTTGTCTTGTCTTGTCTTGTCTTGTCTTGTCTTGTCTTGTCTTGTCTTGTCTTGTCTTGTCTTGTCTTGTCTTGTCTTGTCTTGTCTTGTCTTGTCTTGTCTTGTCTTGTCTTGTCTTGTCTTGTCTTGTCTTGTCTTGTCTTGTCTTGTCTTGTCTTGTCTTGTCTTGTCTTGTCTTGTCTTGTCTTGTCTTGTCTTGTCTTGTCTTGCCTTATCTTGCCTTGTCTTGTCTAGTCTTGTCTTGTCTTGTCTTGTTTTGTCTTGTCTTGTCTTGTCTTGTCTGGTCTTGTCTTGTCTTGTCTTGTCTTGTCTTGTCTTGTCTTGTCTTGTCTTGTCTTGTCTTGTCTTGTCTTGTCTTGTCTTGTCTTGTCTAGTCTTGTCTTGTCTTGTCTTGTCTTGTCTTGTCTTGTCTTGTCTTGTCTTGTCTTGTTTTGTCTTGTCTTGTCTTGTCTTGTCTTGTTTTGTCTTGTCTTGTCTTGTCTTGTCATGTCATGTCATGTCATGTGTTGTGTTGTGTTGTCTTGTCTTGTCTTGTCTTGTCTTGTCTTGTCTTGTCTTGTCTTGTCTTGTCTTGTCATGTCATGTCATGTCATGTGTTGTGTTGTGTTGTCTTGTCTTGTCTTGTCTTGGCTTGTCTTGTCTTGTCTTGTCTTGTCTTGTGATGTCATGTCGTGTGTTGTGTTGTTTTGTCTTGTCTTGTCTTGTCTTTTCTTGTCTTGTCTTGTCTTGTCTTGTCTTGTCTTGTCATGTCATGTCATGTCATGTGTTGTGTTGTGTTGTCTTGTCTTGTCTTGTCTTGTCTTGTCTTGTCTTGTCTTGTCTTGTCTTGTCTTGTCTTGTCTTGTCTTGTCTTGTTTTGTCTTGTCTTGTCTGGTCTTGTCTGGTCTTGTCTTGTCTTGTCTTGTCTTGTCTTGTCTTGTCTTGTCTTGTCTTGTCTTGTCTTGTCTTGTCTTGTCTTGTCTTGTCTTGTCTTGTCTTGTCTTGTCTTGTCTTGTCTTGTCTTGTCTTGTCTTGTCTTGTCTTGTCTTGTCTTGTCTTGTCTTGTCTTGTCTTGTCTTGTCTTGTCTTGTCTTGTCTTGTCTTGTCTTGTCTTGTCTTGTCTTGTCTTGTCTTGTCTTGTCTTGTCTTGTCTTGTCTTGTCTTGTCTTGTCTTGTCTTGTCTTGTCTTGTCATGTCTTGTCTTGTCATGTCTTGTCTTGTCTTGTCTTGTTTTGTCTTGTCTTGTTTTGTCTTGTCTTGTCTTGTCTTGTCTTGTCATGTCTTGTCTTGTCTTGTCTTGTTTTGTCTTGTCTTGTTTTGTCTTGTCTTGTCTTGTCTTGTCTTGTCTTGTCTTGTCTTGTCTTGTCTTGTCTTGTCTTGTCTTGTCTTGTCTTGTCTTGTCTTGTCTTGTCTTGTCTTGTCTTGTCTTGTCTTGTCTTGTCTTGTCTTGTCATGTCATGTCGTATGTTGTATTGTTTTGTCTTGTGCTGCTTTGTCCTGTCTTGTCTTGTCTTGTCATGTCGTGTGTTGTGTTGTTTTGTCTTGTCTTGTTGTGTATTGTCATGTCTTATATTGTCTTGTCTTGTCTTGTCATGTCATGTCATGTCGTGTGTTGTGTTGTGTTGTCTTGTTTTGTCTTGTCATGTCATGTCATGTCATGTCATGTCATGTCTTGTCTTGTCTTGTCTTGTCTTGTTTTGTCTTGTCATGTCATGTCTTGTCTTGTCTTGTCTTGTCTTGTCTTGTCTTGTCTTGTCTTGTTTTGTCATGTCTTGTCTTGTCTTGTCTTGTCTTGTCTTGTCTTGTCTTGTCTTGTCTTGTCTTGTCTTGTCTTGTCTTGTCTTGTCTTGTCTTGTCTTGTCTTGTCTTGTCTTGTCTTGTCTTGTCTTGTCTTGTCTTGTCTTGTCTTGTCTTGTCTTGTCTTGTCTTGTCTTGTCTTGTCTTGTCTTGTCTTGTCTTGTCTTGTCTTGTCTTGTCTTGTCTTGTCTTGTCTTGTCTTGTCATGTCTTGTCTTGTCTTGTCTTGTCTTGTCTTGCCTTATCTTGCCTTGTCTTGTCTTGTCTGGTCTTGTCTTGTCTTGTCTTGTCTTGTCATGTCTTGTCTCTTCTTGTCTTGTTTTGTCTTGTCTTGTTTTGTCTTGTCTTGTCTTGTCTTGTCTTGTCTTGTCTTGTCTTGTCTTGTCTTGTCTTGTCTTGTCTTGTCTTGTGTTGTCTTGTCTTGTGATGTCGTGTCTTGTCTTGTCTTGTCTTGTCTTGTTTTGTCTTGTCTTGTCTTGTCTTGTCTTGTCTTGTCTTGTTTTGTCTTGTCTTGTCATGTCTTGCCTTGTCTTGTCTTGTCTTGTCTTGCCTTATCTTGCCTTGTCTTGTCTTGTCTGGTCTTGTCTTGTCTTGTCTTGTCTTGTCTTGTCTTGTCTTGTCTTGTCTTGTTTTGTCTTGTCATGTCTTGTCTTGACTTGTCTTGTCTTGTCTTGTCTTGTCTTGTCTTGTCTTGTCTTGTCTTGTCTTGCCTTATCTTGCCTTGTCTTGTCTTGTCTGGTCTTGTCTTGTTTTGTCTTGTCTTGTCTTGTCTTGTCCTGTCTTGTCTTGTCTTGTCATGTCTTGTCTTGTCTTGTCTTGTCTTGTCTTGTCATGTCTTATATTGTCTTGTCTTGTCTTGTCTTGTTTTGTCTTGTCTTGTCTTGTCTTGTCTTGTCTTGTCTTGTCTTGTCTTGTCTTGTCTTGTCTTATCTTGTCTTGTCTTGTCATGTCTTGTCTTGTCTTGTCATGTCATGAAGTATGTTGTGTTGTTTTGTCTTGTGCTGCTGTGTCCTGTCTTGTCTTGTCTTGTCTTGTCATGTCTTATATTGTCTTGTCTTGTCTTGTTTTGTCTTGTCTTGTCTTGTTTTGTCTTGTCTTGTCTTGTCTTGTCTTGTCTTGTCTTGTCTTGTCTTGTCTTGTCTTGTCTTGTCTTGCCTTATCTTGCCTTGTCTTGTCTTGTCTGGTCTTGTCTTGTTTTGTCTTGTCTTGTCTTGTCTTGTCTTGTCTTGTCATGTCTTGTCTTGTCTTGTCTTGTCTTGTCATGTCTTATATTGTCTTGTCTTGTCTTGTCTTGTTTTGTTTTGTCTTGTCTTGTCTTGTCTTGTCTTGTCTTGTCTTGTCTTGTCTTGTCTTGTCTTGTCTTGTATTGTCTTGTCTTGTCTTGTCTTGTCTTGTCATGTCTTATATTGTCTTGTCTTGTCTTGTCTTGTTTTGTCTTGTCTTGTATTGTCTTGTCTTGTCTTGTCTTGTCTTGTCTTGTCTTGTCTTGTCTTGTCTTGTCTTGTCTTGTCTTGTCTTGTCTTGTCTTGTCTTGTCATGTCTTATATTGTCTTGTCTTGTCTTGTCTTGTCTTGCCTTGTCTTGTCTTGTCATGTCATGAAGTATGTTGTGTTGTTTTGTCTTGTGCTGCTGTGTCCTGTCTTGTCTTGTCTTGTCTTGTCTTGTCTTGTCTTGTTTTGTCTTGTCATGTCTTGTCTTGACTTGTCTTGTCTTGTCATGTCTTGTCTTGTCTTGTCTTGTCTTGTCTTGTCTTGTCTTGTCTTGTCTTGTCTTGTCTTGTCTTGTCTTGTCTTGTCTTATCTTGCCTTGTCTTGCCTTGTCTTGCCTTGTCTTGTCTGGTCTTGTCTTGTCTTGTCTTGTCTTGTCTTGTCTTGTCTTGTCTTGTCTTGTCTTGTCTTGTGTTGTCTTGTCTTGTGATGTCGTGTCTTGTCTTGTCTTGTCTTGTCTTGTTTTGTCTTGTCTTGTCTTGTCTTGTCTTGTCTTGTCTTGTTTTGTCTTGTCTTGTCATGTCTTGCCTTGTCTTGTCTTGTCTTGTCTTGCCTTATCTTGCCTTGTCTTGTCTTGTCTGGTCTTGTCTTGCCTTGTCTTGTCTTGTCTTGTCTTGTCTTGTCTTGTCTTGTTTTGTCTTGTCATGTCTTGTCTTGACTTGTCTTGTCTTGTCTTGTCTTGTCTTGTCTTGTCTTGTCTTGTCTTGTCTTGTCTTGTCTTGTCTTGTCTTGTCTTGTCTTGTCTTGTCTTGTCTTGTCTTGTCTTGTCTTGTCTTGTCTTGTCTTGTCTTGTCTTGTCTTGTCATGTCTTGTCTTGTCTTGTCTTGTCTTGTCTTGCCTTATCTTGCCTTGTCTTGTCTTGTCTGGTCTTGTCTTGTCTTGTCTTGTCTTGTCATGTCTTGTCTCTTCTTGTCTTGTTTTGTCTTGTCTTGTTTTGTCTTGTCTTGTCTTGTCTTGTCTTGTCTTGTCTTGTCTTGTCTTGTCTTGTCTTGTCTTGTCTTGTCTTGTGTTGTCTTGTCTTGTGATGTCGTGTCTTGTCTTGTCTTGTCTTGTCTTGTTTTGTCTTGTCTTGTCTTGTCTTGTCTTGTCTTGTCTTGTTTTGTCTTGTCTTGTCATGTCTTGCCTTGTCTTGTCTTGTCTTGTCTTGCCTTATCTTGCCTTGTCTTGTCTTGTCTGGTCTTGTCTTGTCTTGTCTTGTCTTGTCTTGTCTTGTCTTGTCTTGTTTTGTCTTGTCATGTCTTGTCTTGACTTGTCTTGTCTTGTCTTGTCTTGTCTTGTCTTGTCTTGTCTTGTCTTGTCTTGTCTTGTCTTGTCTTGTCTTGCCTTATCTTGCCTTGTCTTGTCTTGTCTGGTCTTGTCTTGTTTTGTCTTGTCTTGTCTTGTCTTGTCTTGTCTTGTCTTGTCTTGTCATGTCTTGTCTTGTCTTGTCTTGTCTTGTCTTGTCATGTCTTATATTGTCTTGTCTTGTCTTGTCTTGTTTTGTCTTGTCTTGTCTTGTCTTGTCTTGTCTTGTCTTGTCTTGTCTTGTCTTGTCTTGTCTTGTCTTGTCTTGTCTTGTCTTGTCTTGTCTTGTCTTGTCTTGTCTTGTCATGTCTTGTCTTGTCTTGTCATGTCATGAAGTATGTTGTGTTGTTTTGTCTTGTGCTGCTGTGTCCTGTCTTGTCTTGTCTTGTCTTGTCATGTCTTATATTGTCTTGTCTTGTCTTGTCTTGTTTTGTCTTGTCTTGTCTTGTTTTGTCTTGTCTTGTCTTGTCTTGTCTTGTCTTGTCTTGTCTTGTCTTGTCTTGTCTTGTCTTGTCTTGCCTTATCTTGCCTTGTCTTGTCTTGTCTGGTCTTGTCTTGTTTTGTCTTGTCTTGTCTTGTCTTGTCTTGTCTTGTCTTGTCATGTCTTGTCTTGTCTTGTCTTGTCTTGTCATGTCTTATATTGTCTTGTCTTGTCTTGTCTTGTCTTGTTTTGTCTTGTCTTGTCTTGTCTTGTCTTGTCTTGTCTTGTCTTGTCTTGTCTTGTCTTGTCTTGTCTTGTCTTGTCTTGTCTTGTCTTGTCTTGTCTTGTCTTGTCTTGTCTTGTCTTGTCTTGTCATGTCTTATATTGTCTTGTCTTGTCTTGTCTTGTTTTGTCTTGTCTTGTATTGTCTTGTCTTGTCTTGTCTTGTCTTGTCTTGTCTTGTCTTGTCTTGTCTTGTCTTGTCTTGTCTTGTCTTGTCTTGTCTTGTCTTGTCTTGTCTTGTCTTGTCTTGTCATGTCTTATATTGTCTTGTCTTGTCTTGTCTTGTCTTGTCTTGTCTTGTCTTGTCATGTCATGAAGTATGTTGTGTTGTTTTGTCTTGTGCTGCTGTGTCCTGTCTTGTCTTGTCTTGTCTTGTCTTGTTTTGTCTTGTCATGTCTTGTCTTGACTTGTCTTGTCTTGTCATGTCTTGTCTTGTCTTGTCTTGTCTTGTCTTGTCTTGTCTTGTCTTGTCTTGTCTTGTCTTGTCTTGTCTTGTCTTGTCTTGTCTTGTCTTATCTTGCCTTGTCTTGCCTTGTCTTGCCTTGTCTTGTCTGGTCTTGTCTTGTCTTGTCTTGTCTTGTCTTGTCTTGTCTTGTCTTGTCTTGTCTTGTCTTGTCTTGTCTTGTCTTGTCTTGTCTTGTCTTGTCTTGTCTTGTCTTGTCTTGTCTTGTCTTGTCTTGTCTTGTCTTGTCTTGTCATGTCTTGTCTCTTCTTGTCTTGTTTTGTCTTGTCTTGTTTTGTCTTGTCTTGTCTTGTCTTGTCTTGTCTTGTCTTGTCTTGTCTTGTCTTGTCTTGTCTTGTCTTGTGTTGTCTTGTCTTGTGATGTCGTGTCTTGTCTTGTCTTGTCTTGTCTTGTTTTGTCTTGTCATGTCTTGTCTTGACTTGTCTTGTCTTGTCATGTCTTGTCTTGTCTTGTCTTGTCTTGTCTTGTCTTGTCTTGTCTTGTCTTGTCTTGTCTTGTCTTGTCTTGTCTTGTCTTGTCTTGTCTTGTCTTGTCTTGTCTTGTCTTGTCTTGTCTTGTCTTGTCTTGTCTTGTCTTGTCTTGTCTTGTCTTGTCTTGTCTTGTCTTGTCTTGTCTTGTCTTGTCTTGTCTTGTCTTGTCTTGTCTTGTCTTGTCTTGTCTTGTCTTGTCTTGTCTTGTCTTGTCTTGTCATGTCTTGTCTTGTCTTGTCTTGTCTTGTCTTGCCTTATCTTGCCTTGTCTTGTCTGGTCTTGTCTTGTCTTGTCTTGTCTTGTCATGTCTTGTCTCTTCTTGTCTTGTTTTGTCTTGTCTTGTTTTGTCTTGTCTTGTCTTGCCTTGTCTTGTCTTGTCTTGTCTTGTCTTGTCTTGTCTTGTCTTGTCTTGTCTTGTGTTGTCTTGTCTTGTGATGTCGTGTCTTGTCTTGTCTTGTCTTGTCTTGTTTTGTCTTGTCTTGTCTTGTCTTGTCTTGTCTTGTCTTGTCTTGTCTTGTCTTGTTTTGTCTTGTCTTGTCATGTCTTGCCTTGTCTTGTCTTGTCTTGTCTTGCCTTATCTTGCCTTGTCTTGTCTTGTCTGGTCTTGTCTTGTCTTGTCTTGTCTTGTCTTGTCTTGTCTTGTCTTGTTTTGTCTTGTCATGTCTTGTCTTGACTTGTCTTGTCTTGTCTTGTCTTGTCTTGTCTTGTCTTGTCTTGTCTTGTCTTGTCTTGTCTTGTCTTGTCTTGTCTTGTCTTGTCTTGTCTTGTCTTGTCTTGTCTTGTCTTGTCTTGTCTTGTCTTGTCTTGTCTTGTCTTGTCTTGTCTTGTCTTGTCTTGTCTTGTCTTGTCTTGTCTTGTCTTGTCTTGTCTTGTCTTGTCTTGTCTTGTCTTGTCTTGTCTTGTCTTGTCTCGTCTTGTCTTGTCTTGTCTTGTCTTGTCTTGTCTTGTCTTGTCTTGTCTTGTCTTGTCTTGTCTTGTCTTGTCTTGTCTTGTCTTGTCTTGTCTTGTCTTGTCTTGTCTTGTCTTGTCTTGTCTTGTCTTGTCTTGTCTTGTCTTGTCTTGTCTTGTCTTGTCTTGTCTTGTCTTGTCTTGTCTTGTCTTGTCTTGTCTTGTCTTGTCTTGTCTTGTCTTGTCTTGTCTTGTCTTGTCTTGTCTTGTCTTGTCTTGTCTTGTCATGTCTTATATTGTCTTGTCTTGTCTTGTCTTGTTTTGTCTTGTCTTGTCTTGTCTTGTCTTGTCTTGTCTTGTCTTGTCTTGTCTTGTCTTGTGTTGTCTTGTCTTGTCATGTCATGTCGTATGTTGTGTTGTTTTGTCTTGTGCTGCTTTGTCCTGTCTTGTCTTGTCTTGTCTTTTCATGTCGTGTGTTGTGTTGTTTTGTCTTGTCTTGTTGTGTATTGTCATGTCTTATATTGTCTTGTCTTGTCATGTCATGTCATGTCGTGTGTTGTGTTGTGTTGGCTTGTTTTGTCTTGTCTTGTCTTGTCTTGTCTTGTCTTGTCTTGTCTTGTATTGTCTTGTCTTGTTTTGTCATGTCTTGTCTTGACTTGTCTTGTCTTGTCTTGTCTTGTCTTGTCTTGTCTTGCCTTATCTTGCCTTGTCTTGTCTTGTCTGGTCTTGTCTTGTCTTGTCTTGTCTTGTCTTGTATTGTCTTGTCTTGTCTTGTCTTGTCTTGTCTTGTCTTGTCTTGTCTTGTCTTGTCTTGTCTTGTCTTGTCTTGTCTTGTCTTGTCTTGTCTTGTCATGTCATGTCGTATCTTGTGTTGTTTTGTCTTGTGCTGCTGTGTCCTGTCTTGTCTTGTCATGTCGTGTGTTGTGTTGTTTTGTCTTGTCTTGTCTTGTGTTGTGATGTCATGTCGTGTGTTGTGTTGTTTTGTCTTGTCTTGTCTTGTCTTGTCCTGTCCTGTCCTGTCTTGTCTTGTCTTGTCTTGTCTTGCCTTATCTTGCCTTGTCTTGTCTTGTCTGGTCTTGTCTTGTCTTGTCTTGTCATGTCTTGTCTTGTCTTGTTTTCTCATGTAATGTCATGTCGTGTGTTGTGTTTTTTTGTTTTGTCTTGTCTTGTCATGTCATGTCATGTCGTGTCTTGTGTTGCTTTGTCTTGTCTTGTCTTGTCATGTCGTGTGTTGTGTTGTTTTGTCTTGTTTTGTTGTGTATTGTCATGTCTTATATTGTCTTGTCTTGTCTTGTCTTGTCTTGTCTTGTTTTGTCTTGTCTTGTCTTGTCTTGTCTTGTCTTGTCTTGTCTTGTCTTGTCTTGCCTTATCTTGCCTTGTCTTGTCTTGTCTGGTCTTGTCTTGTCCTGTCCTGTCCTGTCTTGTCTTGTCATGTCATGTCATGTCATGTCATGTCGTGTGTTGTGTTGTGTTGTCTTGTTTTGTCTTGTCATGACATGTCATGTCATGTCATGTCATGTTGTGTGTTGTGTTGTGTTGTCTTGTTTTGTCTTGTCATGTCATGTCATGTCTTTTCTTGTCTTGTCTTGTCTTGTTTTGTCTTGTCATGTCTTGTCTTGTCTTGTCTTGTCTTGTCTTGTCTTGTTTTGTCTTGTCATGTCTTGTCTTGTCTTGTCTTGTCTTGTCTTGTCTTGTCTTGTCTTGTCTTGTCTTGTCTTGTCTTGTCTTGTCATGTCTTGTCTTGTCTTGTCTTGTCTTGTCATGTCTTATATTGTCTTGTCTTGTGTTGTCTTGTTTTGTCTTGTCTTGTCTTGTCTTGTTTTGTCTTGTCTTGTCTTGTCTTGTCTTGTCTTGTCTTGTCTTGTCTTGTCTTATATTGTCTTGTCTTGTCTTGTCTTGTCTTGTTTTGTCTTGTCTTGTCTTGTCTTGTCTTGTCTTGTCTTGTCTTGTCTTGTCTTGTCTTGTCTTGTCTTGTCTTGTGTTGTCTTGTCTTGTGATGTCGTGTCTTGTCTTGTCTTGTCTTGTCTTGTCTTGTCTTGTCTTGTCTTGTCTTGTCTTGTCTTGTCTTGTCTTGTCTTGTCTTGTCTTGTCTTGTCTTGTCTTGTCTTGTCTTGTCTTGTCTTGTCTTGTCTTGTCTTGTCTTGTCTTGTCTTGTCTTGTCTTGTCTTGTCTTGTCTTGTGTTGTCTTGTCTTGTGATGTCGTGTCTTGTCTTGTCTTGTCTTGTCTTGTTTTGTCTTGTCTTGTCTTGTCTTGTCTTGTCTTGTCTTGTCTTGTCTTGTTTTGTCTTGTCTTGTCATGTCTTGCCTTGTCTTGTCTTGTCTTGTCTTGCCTTATCTTGCCTTGTCTTGTCTTGTCTGGTCTTGTCTTGTCTTGTCTTGTCTTGTCTTGTCTTGTCTTGTCTTGTTTTGTCTTGTCTTGTCTTGTCTTGTCTTGTCTTGTCTTGTCTTGTCTTGTCTTGTCTTGTCTTGTCTTGTCTTGTCTTGTCTTGTCTTGTCTTGTCTTGTCTTGTCTTGTCTTGTCTTGTCTTGTCTTGTCTTGTCTTGTCTTGTCTTGTCTTGTCTTGTCTTGTCTTGTCTTGTCTTGTCTTGTCTTGTCTTGTCTTGTCTTGTCTTGTCTTGTCTTGTCTTGTCTTGTCTTGTCTTGTCTTGTCTTGTCTTGTCTTGTCTTGTCTTGTCTTGTCTTGTCTTGTCTTGTCTTGTCTTGTCTTGTCTTGTCTTGTCTTGTCTTGTCTTGTCTTGTCTTGTCTTGTCTTGTCTTGTCTTGTCTTGTCTTGTCTTGTCTTGTCTTGTCTTGTCTTGTCTTGTCTTGCCTTATCTTGCCTTGTCTTGTCTTGTCTGGTCTTGTCTTGTTTTGTCTTGTCTTGTCTTGTCTTGTCTTGTCTTGTCTTGTCTTGTCATGTCTTGTCTAGTCTTGTCTTGTCTTGTCATGTCTTATATTGTCTTGTCTTGTCTTGTCTTGTTTTGTCTTGTCTTGTCTTGTCTTGTCTTGTCTTGTCTTGTCTTGTCTTGTCTTGTCTTGTGTTGTCTTGTCTTGTCATGTCATGTCGTATGTTGTGTTGTTTTGTCTTGTGCTGCTTTGTCCTGTCTTGTCTTGTCTTGTCTTTTCATGTCGTGTGTTGTGTTGTTTTGTCTTGTCTTGTTGTGTATTGTCATGTCTTATATTGTCTTGTCTTGTCATGTCATGTCATGTCGTGTGTTGTGTTGTGTTGGCTTGTTTTGTCTTGTCTTGTCTTGTCTTGTCTTGTCTTGTCTTGTCTTGTCTTGTCTTGTCTTGTCTTGTCTTGTCTTGTCTTGTCTTGTTTTGTCATGTCTTGTCTTGACTTGTCTTGTCTTGTCTTGTCTTGTCTTGTCTTGTCTTGCCTTATCTTGCCTTGTCTTGTCTTGTCTGGTCTTGTCTTGTCTTGTCTTGTCTTGTCTTGTCTTGTCTTGTCTTGTCTTGTCTTGTCTTGTCTTGTCTTGTCTTGTCTTGTCTTGTCTTGTCTTGTCTTGTCTTGTCTTGTCTTGTCTTGTCTTGTCTTGTCTTGTCTTGTCTTGTCTTGTCTTGTCATGTCTTGTCTTGTCTTGTCTTGTCTTGCCTTATCTTGCCTTGTCTTGTCTTGTCTGGTCTTGTCTTGTCTTGTCTTGTCTTGTCTTGTCTTGTCTTGTCATGTCTTGTCTTGTCTTGTCTTGTCTTGTCATGTCTTATATTGTCTTGTCTTGTCTTGCCTTGTCTTGTCTTGTCTTGTCTTGTCTTGTCTTGTCTTGTCTTGTCTTGTCTTGTCTTGTCTTGTCTTGTCTTGTCTTGTCTTGTCTTGTCTTGTCTTGTCTTGTCTTGTCTTGTCTTGTCTTGTCTTGTCTTGTCTTGTCTTGTCTTGTCTTGTCTTGTCTTGTCTTGTCTTGTCTTGTCTTGTCTTGTCTTGTCTTGTCTTGTCTTGTCTTGTCTTGTCTTGTCTTGTCTTATATTGTCTTGTGTTGTCTTGTTTTGTTTTGTCTTGTCTTGTCTTGTCTTGTCTTGTCTTGTCTTGTCTTGTCTTGTCGTGTCTTGTCATGTCTTGTCTTGTCTTGTCTTGTCTTGTCATGTCTTATATTGTCTTGTCTTGTCTTGTCTTGTTTTGTCTTGTCTTGTCTTGTCTTGTTTTGTCTTGTCTTGTCTTGTCTTGTCTTGTCTTGTCTTGTCTTGTCTTGTCTTGTCTTGTCTTGTCTTGTCTTGTCTTGTCTTGTCTTGTCTTGTCTTGTCTTGTCTTGTCTTGTCTTGTCTTGTCTTGTCTTGTCTTGTCTTGTCTTGTCTTGTCTTGTCTTGTCTTGTCTTGTCTTGTCTTGTCTTGTCTTGTCATGTCTTATATTGTCTTGTCTTGTCTTGTCTTGTTTTGTCTTGTCTTGTATTGTCTTGTCTTGTCTTGTCTTGTCTTGTCTTGTCTTGTCTTGTCTTGTCTTGTCTTGTCTTGTCTTGTCTTGTCTTGTCTTGTCTTGTCTTGTCTTGTCTTGTCTTGTCTTGTCTTGTCTTGTCATGTCTTATATTGTCTTGTCTTGTCTTGTCTTGTCTTGTCTTGTCTTGTCTTGTCATGTCATGAAGTATGTTGTGTTGTTTTGTCTTGTGCTGCTGTGTCCTGTCTTGTCTTGTCTTGTCTTGTCTTGTTTTGTCTTGTCATGTCTTGTCTTGACTTGTCTTGTCTTGTCATGTCTTGTCTTGTCTTGTCTTGTCTTGTCTTGTCTTGTCTTGTCTTGTCTTGTCTTGTCTTGTCTTGTCTTGTCTTGTCTTGTCTTGTCTTGTCTTGTCTTGTCTTGTCTTGTCTTGTCTTGTCTTATCTTGCCTTGTCTTGCCTTGCCTTGCCTTGTCTTGTCTGGTCTTGTCTTGTCTTGTCTTGTCTTGTCTTGTCTTGTCTTGTCTTGTCTTGTCTTGTCTTGTCTTGTCTTGTCTTGTCTTGTCTTGTCTTGTCTTGTCTTGTCTTGTCTTGTCTTGTCTTGTCTTGTCTTGTCTTGTCTTGTCTTGTCTTGTCTTGTCTTGTCTTGTCTTGTCTTGTCTTGTCTTGTCTTGTCTTGTCTTGTCTTGTCTTGTCTTGTCTTGTCTTGTCTTGTCTTGTCTTGTCTTGTCTTGTCTTGTCTTGTCTTGTCTTGTCTTGTCTTGTCTTGTCTTGTCTTGTCTTGTCTTGTCTTGTCTTGTCTTGTCTTGTCTTGTCTTGTCTTGTCTTGTCTTGTCTTGTCTTGTCTTGTCTTGTCTTGTCTTGTCTTGTCTTGTCTTGTCTTGTCTTGTCTTGTCTTGTCTTGTCTTGTCTTGTCTTGTCTTGTCTTGTCTTGTCTTGTCTTGTCTTGTCTTGTCTTGTCTTGTCTTGTCTTGTCTTGTCTTGTCTTGTCTTGTCTTGTCATGTCGTGTCGTATGTTGTGTTGTTTTGTCTTGTGCTGCTTTGTCCTGTCTTGTCTTGTCTTGTCTTGTCATGTCGTGTGTTGTGTTGTTTTGTCTTGTCTTGTTGTGTCTTGTCTTGCCTTATCTTGCCTTGTCTTGTCTTGTCTTGTCATGTCTTATATTGTCTTGTCTTGTCTTGTCTTGTTTTGTCTTGCCTTGTCTTGCCTTGTCTTGTCTGGTCTTGTCTTGTCTTGTCTTGTCTTGTCTTGTCTTGTCTTGTCTTGTCTTGTCTTGTCTTGTCTTGTCTTGTCTTGTCTTGTCTTGTCTTGTCTTGTCTTGTCTTGTCTTGTCTTGTCTTGTCTTGTCTTGTCTTGTCTTGTCTTGTCTTGTCTTGTCTTGTCTTGTCTTGTCTTGTCTTGTCTTGTCTTGTCTTGTCTTGTCTTGTCTTGTCTTGTCTTGTCTTGTCTTGTCTTGTCTTGTCTTGTCTTGTCTTGTCTTGTCTTGTCTTGTCTTGTCTTGTCTTGTCTTGTCTTGTCTTGTCTTGTCATGTATTATATTGTCTTGTCTTGTCTTGTCTTGTTTTGTCTTGTCTTGCCTTATCTTGCCTTGTCTTGTCTTGTCTGGTCTTGTCTTGTCTTGTCTTGTCTTGTCTTGTCTTCTCCTTGTCTTGTCTAGTCTTGTCTTGTCTTGTCTTGTCTTGTCTTGTCTTGTCTTGTCTTGTCTTGTTTTGTCTTGTCTTGTGTTGCTTTGTCTTGTCTTGTCATGTCATGTGTTGCGTTGTGTTGTTTTGTCTTGTCTTGTCATGTCATGTCATGTCGTGTCTTGTGTTGCTTTGTCTTGTCATGTCGTGTGTTGTGTTGTTTTGTCTTGTCTTGTTGTGTATTGTCATGTCTTATATTGTCTTGTCTTGTCTTGGCATGTCATGTCATGTCATGTCGTGTGTTGTGTTGTTTTGTCTTGTCTTGTCTTGTGTTGTGATTTCATGTCGTGTGTTGTGTTGTTTTGTCTTGTCATGTCATGTGTTGCGTTGTGTTGTTTTGTCTTGTCTTGTCTTGTCTTGTCATGTCTTGTCTTGTCTTGTCTTGTCTTGTCTTGTCTTGTCTTGTCTTGTCTTGTCTTGTCTTGTCTTATCTTGTCTTGTCTTGTCTTGTCTTGTCTTATCTTGCCTTGTCTTGCCTTGCCTTGTCTTGTCTGGTCTTGTCTTGTCTTGTCTTGTCTTGTCTTGTCTTGTCTTGTCTTGTCTTGTCTTGTCTTGTCTTGTCTTGTCTTGTCTTGTCTTGTCTTGTCTTGTCTTGTCTTGTCTTGTCTTGTCTTGTCTTGTCTTGTCTTGTCTTGTCTTGTCTTGTCTTGTCTTGTCTTGTCTTGTCTTGTCTTGTCTTGTCTTGTCTTGTCTTGTCTTGTCTTGTCTTGTCTTGTCTTGTTTTGTCTTGTCTTGTCTTGTCTTGTCTTGTCTTGTCTTGTCTTGTCTTGTCTTGTCTTGTCTTGTCTTGTCTTGTCTTGTCTTGTCTTGTCTTGTCTTGTCTTGTCTTGTCTTGTCTTGTCTTGTCTTGTCTTGTCTTGTCTTGTCTTGTCTTGTCTTGTCTTGTCTTGTCTTGTCTTGTCTTGTCTTGTCTTGTCTTGTCTTGTCTTGTCTTGTCTTGTCTTGTCTTGTCTTGTCTTGTCTTGTCTTGTCTTGTCTTGTCTTGTCTTGTCTTGTCTTGTCTTGTCTTGTCTTGTCTTGTCTTGTCTTGTCTTGTCTTGTCTTGTCTTGTCTTGTCTTGTCTTGTCTTGTCTTGTCTTGTCTTGTCTTGTCTTGTCTTGTCTTGTCTTGTCATGTCGTGTCGTATGTTGTGTTGTTTTGTCTTGTGCTGCTTTGTCTGTCTTGTCTTGTCTTGTCTTGTCTTGCCTTATCTTGCCTTGTCTTGTCTTGTCTGGTCTTGTCTTGTCTTGTCTTGTCATGTCTTGTCTTGTCTTGTTTTCTCATGTAATGTCATGTCGTGTGTTGTGTTTTTTTGTTTTGTCTTGTCTTGTCATGTCATGTCATGTCGTGTCTTGTGTTGCTTTGTCTTGTCTTGTCTTGTCATGTCGTGTGTTGTGTTGTTTTGTCTTGTCTTGTCTTGTCTTGTCTTGTCTTGTCTTGTCTTGTCTTGTCTTGTCTTGTCTTGTCTTGTCTTGTCTTGTCTTGTCTTGTCTTGTCTTGTCTTGTCTTGTCTTGTCTTGTCTTGTCTTGTCTTGTCTTGTCTTGTCTTGTCTTGTCTTGTCTTGTCTTGTCTTGTCTTGTCTTGTCTTGTCTTGTCTTGTCTTGTCTTGTCTTGTCTTGTCTTGTCTTGTCTTGTCTTGTCTTGTCTTGTCTTGTCTTGTCTTGTCTTGTCTTGTCTTGTCTTGTCTTGTCTTGTCTTGTCTTGTCTTGTCTTGTCTTGTCTTGTCTTGTCTTGTCTTGTCTTGTCTTGTCTTGTCTTGTCTTGTCTTGTCTTGTCTTGTCATGTCGTGTCGTATGTTGTGTTGTTTTGTCTTGTGCTGCTTTGTCCTGTCTTGTCTTGTCTTGTCTTGTCATGTCGTGTGTTGTGTTGTTTTGTCTTGTCTTGTTGTGTCTTGTCTTGCCTTATCTTGCCTTGTCTTGTCTTGTCTTGTCATGTCTTATATTGTCTTGTCTTGTCTTGTCTTGTTTTGTCTTGCCTTGTCTTGCCTTGTCTGGTCTTGTCTTGTCTTGTCTTGTCTTGTCTTGTCTTGTCTTGTCTTGTCTTGTCTTGTCTTGTCTTGTCTTGTCTTGTCTTGTCTTGTCTTGTCTTGTCTTGTCTTGTCTTGTCTTGTCTTGTCTTGTCTTGTCTTGTCTTGTCTTGTCTTGTCTTGTCTTGTCTTGTCTTGTCTTGTCTTGTCTTGTCTTGTCTTGTCTTGTCTTGTCTTGTCTTGTCTTGTCTTGTCTTGTCTTGTCTTGTCTTGTCTTGTCTTGTCTTGTCTTGTCTTGTCTTGTCTTGTCTTGTCTTGTCTTGTCTTGTCTTGTCTTGTCTTGTCTTGTCTTGTCTTGTCATGTCTTGTTTTGTCTTGTCTTGCCTTATCTTGCCTTGTCTTGTCTTGTCTGGTCTTGTCTTGTCTTGTCTTGTCTTGTCTTGTCTTCTCCTTGTCTTGTCTAGTCTTGTCTTGTCTTGTCTTGTCTTGTCTTGTCTTGTCTTGTCTTGTCTTGTTTTGTCTTTTCTTGTGTTGCTTTGTCTTGTCTTGTCATGTCTTGTCTTGTCTTGTCTTGTCTTGTCTTGTCTTGTCTTGTCTTGTCTTGTCTTGTCTTGTCTTGTCTTGTCTTGTCTTGTCTTGTCTTGTCTTGTCTTGTCTTGTCTTGTCTTGTCTTGTCTTGTCTTGTCTTGTCTTGTCTTGTCTTGTCTTGTCTTGTCTTGTCTTGTCTTGTCTTGTCTTGTCTTGTCTTGTCTTGTCTTGTCTTGTCTTGTCATGTCGTGTGTTGTGTTGTTTTGTCTTGTCTTGTTGTGTCTTGTCTTGCCTTATCTTGCCTTGTCTTGTCTTGTCTTGTCATGTCTTATATTGTCTTGTCTTGTCTTGTCTTGTTTTGTCTTGCCTTGTCTTGCCTTGTCTTGTCTGGTCTTGTCTTGTCTTGTCTTGTCTTGTCTTGTCTTGTCTTGTCTTGTCTTGTCTTGTCTTGTCTTGTCTTGTCTTGTCTTGTCTTGTCTTGTCTTGTCTTGTCTTGTCTTGTCTTGTCTTGTCTTGTCTTGTCTTGTCTTGTCTTGTCTTCTCCTTGTCTTGTCTAGTCTTGTCTTGTCTTGTCTTGTCTTGTCTTGTCTTGTCTTGTCTTGTCTTGTTTTGTCTTTTCTTGTGTTGCTTTGTCTTGTCTTGTCATGTCATGTGTTGCGTTGTGTTGTTTTGTCTTGTCTTGTCATGTCATGTCATGTCGTGTCTTGTGTTGCTTTGTCTTGTCATGTCGTGTGTTGTGTTGTTTTGTCTTGTCTTGTTGTGTATTGTCATGTCTTATATTGTCTTGTCTTGTCTTGGCATGTCATGTCATGTCATGTCGTGTGTTGTGTTGTTTTGTCTTGTCTTGTCTTGTGTTGTGATTTCATGTCGTGTGTTGTGTTGTTTTGTCTTGTCATGTCATGTGTTGCGTTGTGTTGTTTTGTCTTGTCTTGTCATGTCATGTCATGTCGTGTCTTGTGTTGCTTTGTCTTGTCATGTCGTGTGTTGTGTTGTTTTGTCTTGTCTTGTCATGTCATGTCATGTCGTGTCTTGTGTTGCTTTGTCTTGTCATGTCGTGTGTTGTGTTGTTTTGTCTTGTCTTGTTGTGTATTGTCATGTCTTATATTGTCTTGTCTTGTCTTGTCTTGTGTTGTCTTGTCTTGTCTTGTCTTGTCTTGTCTTGTCTTGTCTTGTCTTGTCTTGTCTTGTCTTGTCTTGTCTTGTCTTGTCTTGTCTTGTCTTGTCTTGTCTTGTCTTGTCTTGTCTTGTCTTGTCTTGTCTTGTCTTGTCTTGTCTTGTCTTGTCTTGTCTTGTCATGTCTTATATTGTCTTGTCTTGTCTTGTCTTGTTTTGTCTTGTCTTGTATTGTCTTGTCTTGTCTTGTCTTGTCTTGTCTTGTCTTGTCTTGTCTTGTCTTGTCTTGTCTTGTCTTGTCTTGTCTTGTCTTGTCTTGTCTTGTCTTGTCATGTCTTGTCTTGTCTTGTCTTGTCTTGTCATGTCTTATATTGTCTTGTCTTGTCTTGTCTTGTCTTGTCTTGTCTTGTCTTGTCTTGTCTTGTCTTGTCTTATCTTGCCTTGTCTTGCCTTGCCTTGTCTTGTCTGGTCTTGTCTTGTCTTGTCTTGTCTTGTCTTGTCATGTCATGAAGTATGTTGTGTTGTTTTGTCTTGTGCTGCTGTGTCCTGTCTTGTCTTGTCTTGTCTTGTCTTGTTTTGTCTTGTCATGTCTTGTCTTGTCTTGTCTTGTCATGTCTTGTCTTGTCTTGTCTTGTCTTGTCTTGTCTTGTCTTGTCTTGTCTTGTCTTGTCTTGTCTTGTCTTGTCTTGTCTTGTCTTGTCTTGTCTTGTCTTGTCTTGTCTTGTCTTGTCTTGTCTTGTCTTGTCTTGTCTTGTCTTGTCTTGTCTTGTCTTGTCTTGTCTTGTTTTGTCTTGTTTTGTCTTGTCTTGTCTTGTCTTGTCTTGTCTTGTCTTGTCTTGTCTTGTCTTGTCTTGTCTTGTCTTGTCTTGTCTTGTTTTGTCTTGTTTTGTCTTGTCTTGTCTTGTCTTGTCTTGTCTTGTCTTGTCTTGTCTTGTCTTGTCTTGTCTTGTCTTGTCTTGTCTTGTCTTGTCTTGTCTTGTCTTGTCTTGTCTTGTCTTGTCTTGTCTTGTCTTGTCTTGTCTTGTCTTGTCTTGTCTTGTCTTGTCTTGTCTTGTCTTGTCTTGTCTTGTCTTGTCTTGTCTTGTCTTGTCTTGTCTTGTCTTGTCTTGTCTTGTCTTGTCTTGTCTTGTCTTGTCTTGTCTTGTCTTGTCTTGTCTTGTCTTGTCTTGTCTTGTCTTGTCTTGTCTTGTCTTGTCTTGTCTTGTCTTGTCTTGTCTTGTCTTGTCTTGTCTTGTCTTGTCATGTCGTGTCGTATGTTGTGTTGTTTTGTCTTGTGCTGCTTTGTCTGTCTTGTCTTGTCTTGTCTTGTCTTGCCTTATCTTGCCTTGTCTTGTCTTGTCTGGTCTTGTCTTGTCTTGTCTTGTCATGTCTTGTCTTGTCTTGTTTTCTCATGTAATGTCATGTCGTGTGTTGTGTTTTTTTGTTTTGTCTTGTCTTGTCATGTCATGTCATGTCGTGTCTTGTGTTGCTTTGTCTTGTCTTGTCTTGTCATGTCGTGTGTTGTGTTGTTTTGTCTTGTTTTGTTGTGTATTGTCATGTCTTATATTGTCTTGTCTTGTCTTGTCTTGTCTTGTCTTGTTTTGTCTTGTCTTGTCTTGTCTTGTCTTGTTTTGTCTTGTCTTGTCTTGTCTTGCCTTATCTTGCCTTGTCTTGTCTTGTCTGGTCTTGTCTTGTCCTGTCCTGTCCTGTCTTGTCTTGTCATGTCATGTCATGTCATGTCATGTCGTGTGTTGTGTTGTGTTGTCTTGTTTTGTCTTGTCATGACATGTCATGTCATGTCATGTCATGTTGTGTGTTGTGTTGTGTTGTCTTGTTTTGTCTTGTCATGTCATGTCTTGTCTTGTCTTGTCTTGTCTTGTCTTGTCTTGTTTTGTCTTGTCATGTCTTGTCTTGTCTTGTCTTGTCTTGTCTTGTCTTGTCTTGTCTTGTCTTGTCTTGTCTTGTCTTGTCTTGTCTTGTCATGTCTTGTCTTGTCTTGTCTTGTCTTGTCATGTCTTATATTGTCTTGTTTTGTCTTGTTTTCTCATGTAATGTCATGTCGTGTGTTGTGTTTTTTTGTTTTGTCTTGTCTTGTCATGTCATGTCATGTCGTGTCTTGTGTTGCTTTGTCTTGTCTTGTCTTGTCATGTCATGTCATGTCGTGTGTTGTGTTGTTTTGTCTTGTCTTGTTTTGTCTTGTCATGTCAACACCTAAAAGAAAAGTTAAGGTTTTTAGAAACATGACTAATAATGAAATAGAAAAGCTTGTAAATGAGAAAAGGCAAGCGAGACGTGAATGGCAGTTAAGTCGTTCCCCTTCTACTCTGCGTCAACTGAAATCGGCTGCACGTAAGTTAAAAAAAACACTTAAACGCGATGAAGAATACAATACTAAAAATTATATAAAGCACCTGTGTCCAAATTCTAGCAAGAAAAACTCCCTTTGGAAAGCCCAAAAGTATTTTAAGCCTCCAGTAGATTCCAAGATGCCTATAAGACAGTCGAATGGTAATTGGGCGCGCAGTAATGAGGAAAAGGCAAATTGCTTTGCAAATCACCTTGAAAAGGTATTTCAACCCAATGTACCAAAAAACAACTTTAAGTTGCCAACTTTGCCCAATATTGCAAACGAGTCAAGCGTGTCTATTAGGACGTCTACTTATGAAATTATCAAGATCCTAAAAGAGCTAAATCCGAAAAAGTCTTCAGGACACGATAATATTACTCCAAAAATGTTAATTGAGTTGCCAAATATTGCTATATCAGTGCTCTCTTTGCTCTTTAATGCAATTCTTGGTTTCGGGTACTATCCAATTTCGTGGAAAAAGTCGCAGATCATCATGATAGATAAACCTGGAAAAGACTTAACACAACCATCTTCCTACAGACCAATAAGTCTCTTACCATGTCTTTCCAAAATATTCGAAAAAGTTTTACTATCAAAAATGTCTCCTTTCCTCCACGAAAATAATATAATACCAACCCATCAATTCGGGTTTCGTGCTAAACATGGCACAGTAGAGCAAGTGAATAGAATTACAAACGAAATCAGGAAAGCATTCGAGCACAGAGAGTACTGTTCAGCTATTTTTCTCGATGTAGCTCAGGCGTTCGATAAGGTCTGGCATGAAGGCCTTTTATGGAAAATCAAAAACGTTTTACCTTACGAATTGCATAAAACATTGGAGTCATATTTAAGAAATAGGAAATTTACGGTTAAAGTAGCAGATTTTATATCAGAAGAACGAGCAATAAGGGCCGGTGTACCTCAGGGCAGTGTATTAGGCCCCACTCTGTACATAATATATACAGCAGACCTTCCAATAGCTAACAACGTATTGACATCCACTTTTGCGGATGACACAGCCATAGTAAGCCGAAACAAATGCCCCATTAGAGCATCAAGAGTATTAGAGGAGCACTTAACTTGTGTCGAAGAATGGCTAGCCAACTGGCGTATAAAAATTAATGAGCAAAAATGCATGCATGTTACATATTCTCTAAGGCCAGAAACATGTCGGACAATTAAAATAAACAATGTGGGAGTACCCCAAGCGAATGAAGTAACTTATCTTGGGATTCACCTGGATCGAAGGCTTACGTGGCGGAAACATATAGCGAGTAGAGTAACTTGCATGAAGTTAAGAGCAGCAAATTTAAATTGGCTTCTAAACAAAAATTCTAAACTTAGCCTAGACAACAAAGTCCTGTTATACAATGCAATCATAAAACCGATTTGGATGTATGGTATTCAACTGTGGGGTACGACCTGTGCAACCAACATTGATATAATTCAGAGATTCCAATCTAAAATGCTTAGAACAATAACGGGTTCACCATGGTACATGCGTAATGAAAATATCCATAAGGATCTTGATATTCCTATGGTAAAGAAGGAAATAGAGGACAGCAGAAAGAAATATATTTCTAAACTTCGTGAACATCCAAACCCATTGGCAAACGCCTTGGTACATTCCAATCAAACTCGTTTAAAAAGAAGAGATCTACCTGCCTACTAAAGAGCAACGTTCTGCCAAAAAGCTCAAACACATTCTTGAGCTTACTTAGTTGTAAATAGATTTAAGATTTTAATACTTATTGTTAGGCTTTAAACAAAGCAGATTCAATAAATAAAGAAATATTGAAAAAAAAAAAAAAAAAAATGTCTTGTCTTGTCTTGTCTGGTCTTGTCTTGTCTTGTCTTGTCTTGTCTTGTCATGTCTTGTCTTGTCTTGTCTTGTCTTGTCTTGCCTTATCTTGCCTTGTCTTGTCTTGTCTGGTCTTGTCTTGTCTTGTCATGTCTTGTCTTGTCTTGTCTTGTCTTGTCTTGTCTTGTCTTGCCTTATCTTGCCTTGTCTTGTCTTGTCTGGTCTTGTCTTGTCCTGTCCTGTCCTGTCTTGTCTTGTAATGTCTTGTCATGTCATGTCATATCATGTCATGTCGTGTGTTGTGTTGTGTTGTCTTGTTTTGTCTTGTCATGTCATGTCATGTCTTGTCTTGTCTTGTCTTGTCTTGTCTTGTCTTGTTTTGTCTTGTCATGTCTTGTCTTGTCTTGTCTTGTCTTGTCTTGTCTTGTTTTTTCTTGTCATGTCTTGTCTTGTCTTGTCTTGTCTTGTCTTGTCTTGTCTTGTCTTGTCTTGTCTTGTCTTGTCTTGTCTTGTCTTGTCTTGTCTTGTCTTGTCTTGTCTTGTCTTGTCTTGTCTTGTCTTGTCTTGTCTTGTCTTGTCTTGTCTTGTCTTGTCTTGTCTTGTCTTGTCTTGTCTTGTCTTGTCTTGTCTTGTCTTGTCTTGTCTTGTCTTGCCTTATCTTGTCTTGTCTTGTCTTGTCTTGTCTTGTCTTGTTTTGTCTTGTCTTGTCTTGTCTTGTCTTGTCATGTCTTGTCTTGCCTTGTCTTGTCTTGTCTTGTTTTGTCTTGTCTTGTCTTGTCTTGTCTTGTCTTGTCTTGTCTTGTCTTGTCTTGTCTTGTCTTGTCTTGTCTTGTCTTGTCTTGTCTTGTCTGGTCTTGTCTTGTCTTGACTTGTCTTGTCTTGTTTTGTCTTGTCTTGTCAAGTCTTGTCTTGTCTTGTCTTGTCTTGTCTTGTCTTGTCTTGTCTTGTCTTGTCTTGTTTTGTCTTGTCTTGTCTTGTCTTGTCTTGTCTTGTCTTGTCTTGTCTTGTCTTGTCTTGTCTTGTCTTGTCTTGTCTTGTCTTGTCTTGTCTTGTTTTGTCTTGTCTTGTCTTGTCTTGTCTTGTCTTGTTTTGTCTTGTCTTGTCTTGTCTTGTCTTGTCTTGTCTTGTCTTGTCCTGTCATGTCTTGTCTTGTCTTGTCTTGTTTTGTCTTGTCTTGTATTGTCTTGTCTTGTCTTGTCTTGTATTGTCTTGTTTTCTCATGTAATGTCATGTCGTGTGTTGTGTTGTTTTGTCTTGTCTTGTGTTGTTTTGTCTTGTATTGTCATGTCATGTTATGTCGTGTCTTGTGTTGCTTTGTCTTGTCTTGTCTTGTCTTGTCATGTCGTGTGTTGTGTTGTTTTGTCTTGTCTTGTTGTGTATTGTCATGTCTTATATTGTCTTGTCTTGTCTTGTCTTGTCATGTCATGTCATGTCGTGTGTTGTGTTGTTTTGTCTTGTCTTGTTTTGTCTTGTCATGTCAACACCTAAAAGAAAAGTTAAGGTTTTTAGAAACATGACTAATAATGAAATAGAAAAGCTTGTAAATGAGAAAAGGCAAGCGAGACGTGAATGGCAGTTAAGTCGTTCCCCTTCTACTCTGCGTCAACTGAAATCGGCTGCACGTAAGTTAAAAAAAACACTTAAACGCGATGAAGAATACAATACTAAAAATTATATAAAGCACCTGTGTCCAAATTCTAGCAAGAAAAACTCCCTTTGGAAAGCCCAAAAGTATTTTAAGCCTCCAGTAGATTCCAAGATGCCTATAAGACAGTCGAATGGTAATTGGGCGCGCAGTAATGAGGAAAAGGCAAATTGCTTTGCAAATCACCTTGAAAAGGTATTTCAACCCAATGTACCAAAAAACAACTTTAAGTTGCCAACTTTGCCCAATATTGCAAACGAGTCAAGCGTGTCTATTAGGACGTCTACTTATGAAATTATCAAGATCCTAAAAGAGCTAAATCCGAAAAAGTCTTCAGGACACGATAATATTACTCCAAAAATGTTAATTGAGTTGCCAAATATTGCTATATCAGTGCTCTCTTTGCTCTTTAATGCAATTCTTGGTTTCGGGTACTATCCAATTTCGTGGAAAAAGTCGCAGATCATCATGATAGATAAACCTGGAAAAGACTTAACACAACCATCTTCCTACAGACCAATAAGTCTCTTACCATGTCTTTCCAAAATATTCGAAAAAGTTTTACTATCAAAAATGTCTCCTTTCCTCCACGAAAATAATATAATACCAACCCATCAATTCGGGTTTCGTGCTAAACATGGCACAGTAGAGCAAGTGAATAGAATTACAAACGAAATCAGGAAAGCATTCGAGCACAGAGAGTACTGTTCAGCTATTTTTCTCGATGTAGCTCAGGCGTTCGATAAGGTCTGGCATGAAGGCCTTTTATGGAAAATCAAAAACGTTTTACCTTACGAATTGCATAAAACATTGGAGTCATATTTAAGAAATAGGAAATTTACGGTTAAAGTAGCAGATTTTATATCAGAAGAACGAGCAATAAGGGCCGGTGTACCTCAGGGCAGTGTATTAGGCCCCACTCTGTACATAATATATACAGCAGACCTTCCAATAGCTAACAACGTATTGACATCCACTTTTGCGGATGACACAGCCATAGTAAGCCGAAACAAATGCCCCATTAGAGCATCAAGAGTATTAGAGGAGCACTTAACTTGTGTCGAAGAATGGCTAGCCAACTGGCGTATAAAAATTAATGAGCAAAAATGCATGCATGTTACATATTCTCTAAGGCCAGAAACATGTCGGACAATTAAAATAAACAATGTGGGAGTACCCCAAGCGAATGAAGTAACTTATCTTGGGATTCACCTGGATCGAAGGCTTACGTGGCGGGTAGAGTAACTTGCATGAAGTTAAGAGCAGCAAATTTAAATTGGCTTCTAAACAAAAATTCTAAACTTAGCCTAGACAACAAAGTCCTGTTATACAATGCAATCATAAAACCGATTTGGATGTATGGTATTCAACTGTGGGGTACGACCTGTGCAACCAACATTGATATAATTCAGAGATTCCAATCTAAAATGCTTAGAACAATAACGGGTTCACCATGGTACATGCGTAATGAAAATATCCATAAGGATCTTGATATTCCTATGGTAAAGAAGGAAATAGAGGACAGCAGAAAGAAATATATTTCTAAACTTCGTGAACATCCAAACCCATTGGCAAACGCCTTGGTACATTCCAATCAAACTCGTTTAAAAAGAAGAGATCTACCTGCCTACTAAAGAGCAACGTTCTGCCAAAAAGCTCAAACACATTCTTGAGCTTACTTAGTTGTAAATAGATTTAAGATTTTAATACTTATTGTTAGGCTTTAAACAAAGCAGATTCAATAAATAAAGAAATATTGAAAAAAAAAAAAAAAAATGTCTTGTCTTGTCTTGTCTGGTCTTGTCTTGTCTTGTCTTGTCTTGTCTTGTCATGTCTTGTCTTGTCTTGTCTTGTCTTGTCTTGCCTTATCTTGCCTTGTCTTGTCTTGTCTGGTCTTGTCTTGTCTTGTCATGTCTTGTCTTGTCTTGTCTTGTCTTGTCTTGTCTTGTCTTGCCTTATCTTGCCTTGTCTTGTCTTGTCTGGTCTTGTCTTGTCCTGTCCTGTCCTGTCTTGTCTTGTAATGTCTTGTCATGTCATGTCATATCATGTCATGTCGTGTGTTGTGTTGTGTTGTCTTGTTTTGTCTTGTCATGTCATGTCATGTCTTGTCTTGTCTTGTCTTGTCTTGTCTTGTCTTGTCTTGTCTTGTCTTGTTTTTTCTTGTCATGTCTTGTCTTGTCTTGTCTTGTCTTGTCTTGTCTTGTCTTGTCTTGTCTTGTCTTGTCTTGTCTTGTCTTGTCTTGTCTTGTCTTGTCTTGTCTTGTCTTGTCTTGTCTTGTCTTGTCTTGTCTTGTCTTGTCTTGTCTTGTCTTGTCTTGTCTTGTCTTGTCTTGTCTTGTCTTGTCTTGTCTTGTCTTGTCTTGTCTTGTCTTGTCTTGTCTTGTCTTGTCTTGTCTTGTCTTGTCTTGTCTTGTCTTGTCTTGTCTTGCCTTATCTTGTCTTGTCTTGTCTTGTCTTGTCTTGTTTTGTCTTGTCTTGTCTTGTCTTGTCTTGTCTTGTCTTGTCTTGTCTTGTCTTGTTTTTTCTTGTCATGTCTTGTCTTGTCTTGTCTTGTCTTGTCTTGTCTTGTCTTGTCTTGTCTTGTTTTGTCTTGTCATGTCTTGTCTTGTCTTGTCTTGTCTTGTCTTGTCTTGTTTTTTCTTGTCATGTCTTGTCTTGTCTTGTCTTGTCTTGTCTTGTCTTGTCTTGCCTTATCTTGTCTTGTCTTGTCTTGTCTTGTTTTGTCTTGTCTTGTCTTGTCTTGTCTTGTCTTGTCTTGTCTTGTCTTGTTTTTTCTTGTCATGTCTTGTCTTGTCTTGTCTTGTCTTGTCTTGTCTTGTCTTGTCTTGTTTTGTCTTGTCATGTCTTGTCTTGTCTTGTCTTGTCTTGTCTTGTCTTGTTTTTTCTTGTCATGTCTTGTCTTGTCTTGTCTTGTCTTGTCTTGTCTTGTCTTGTTTTGTCTTGTCATGTCTTGTCTTGTCTTGTCTTGTCTTGTCTTGTCTTGTTTTGTCTTGTCATGTCTTGTCTTGTCTTGTCTTGTCTTGTCTTGTCTTGTTTTTTCTTGTCATGTCTTGTCTTGTCTTGTCTTGTCTTGTCTTGTCTTGTCTTGTTTTGTCTTGTCATGTCTTGTCTTGTCTTGTCTTGTCTTGTCTTGTCTTGTTTTTTCTTGTCATGTCTTGTCTTGTCTTGTCTTGTCTTGTCTTGTCTTGTCTTGTCTTGTCTTGTCTTGTCTTGTCTTGTCTTGTCTTGTCTTGTCTTGTCTTGTCTTGTCTTGTCTTGTCTTGTTTTGTCTTGTCTTGTCTTGTCTTGTCTGGTCTTGTCTGGTCTTGTCTTGTCTTGTCTTGTCTTGTCTTGTCTTGTTTTGTCTTGTCTTGTCTTGTCTTGTCTTGTCTTGTCTTGTCTTGTCTTGTCCTGTCATGTCTTGTCTTGTCTTGTCTTGTTTTGTCTTGTCTTGTATTGTCTTGTCTTGTCTTGTCTTGTATTGTCTTGTTTTCTCATGTAATGTCATGTCGTGTGTTGTGTTGTTTTGTCTTGTCTTGTGTTGTTTTGTCTTGTATTGTCATGTCATGTTATGTCGTGTCTTGTGTTGCTTTGTCTTGTCTTGTCTTGTCTTGTCATGTCGTGTGTTGTGTTGTTTTGTCTTGTCTTGTTGTGTATTGTCATGTCTTATATTGTCTTGTCTTGTCTTGTCTTGTCTTGTCTTGTCATGTCTTGTCTTGTCTTGTCTTGTCTTGTCTTGCCTTATCTTGCCTTGTCTTGTCTTGTCTGGTCTTGTCTTGTCTTGTCATGTCTTGTCTTGTCTTGTCTTGTCTTGTCTTGTCTTGTCTTGCCTTATCTTGCCTTGTCTTGTCTTGTCTGGTCTTGTCTTGTCCTGTCCTGTCCTGTCTTGTCTTGTAATGTCTTGTCATGTCATGTCATATCATGTCATGTCGTGTGTTGTGTTGTGTTGTCTTGTTTTGTCTTGTCATGTCATGTCATGTCTTGTCTTGTCTTGTCTTGTCTTGTCTTGTCTTGTTTTGTCTTGTCATGTCATGTCTTGTCTTGTCTTGTCTTGTCTTGTCTTGTCTTGTTTTTTCTTGTCATGTCTTGTCTTGTCTTGTCTTGTCTTGTCTTGTCTTGTCTTGTCTTGTCTTGTCTTGTCTTGTCTTGTCTTGTCTTGTCTTGTCTTGTCTTGTCTTGTCTTGTCTTGTCTTGTCTTGTCTTGTCTTGTCTTGTCTTGTCTTGTCTTGTCTTGTCTTGTCTTGTCTTGTCTTGTCTTGTCTTGTCTTGTCTTGTCTTGTCTTGTCTTGTCTTGTCTTGTCTTGTCTTGCCTTGTCTTGTCTTGTCTTGTCTTGTCTTGTCTTGCCTTATCTTGTCTTGTCTTGTCTTGTCTTGTCTTGTTTTGTCTTGTCTTGTCTTGTCTTGTCTTGTCTTGTCTTGTCTTGTCTTGTTTTTTCTTGTCATGTCTTGTCTTGTCTTGTCTTGTCTTGTCTTGTCTTGTCTTGTCTTGTTTTGTCTTGTCATGTCTTGTCTTGTCTTGTCTTGTCTTGTCTTGTTTTTTCTTGTCATGTCTTGTCTTGTCTTGTCTTGTCTTGTCTTGTCTTGTCTTGCCTTATCTTGTCTTGTCTTGTCTTGTCTTGTCTTGTTTTGTCTTGTCTTGTCTTGTCTTGTCTTGTCTTGTCTTGTCTTGTCTTGTTTTTTCTTGTCATGTCTTGTCTTGTCTTGTCTTGTCTTGTCTTGTCTTGTCTTGTCTTGTTTTGTCTTGTCATGTCTTGTCTTGTCTTGTCTTGTCTTGTCTTGTCTTGTTTTTTCTTGTCATGTCTTGTCTTGTCTTGTCTTGTCTTGTCTTGTCTTGTTTTGTCTTGTCATGTCTTGTCTTGTCTTGTCTTGTCTTGTCTTGTCTTGTTTTGTCTTGTCTTGTCATGTCTTGTCTTGTCTTGTCTTGTCTTGTCTTGTCTTGTCTTGTTTTTTCTTGTCATGTCTTGTCTTGTCTTGTCTTGTCTTGTCTTGTCTTGTCTTGTTTTGTCTTGTCATGTCTTGTCTTGTCTTGTCTTGTCTTGTCTTGTCTTGTTTTTTCTTGTCATGTCTTGTCTTGTCTTGTCTTGTCTTGTCTTGTCTTGTCTTGTCTTGTCTTGTCTTGTCTTGTCTTGTCTTGTCTTGTCTTGTCTTGTCTTGTCTTGTTTTGTCTTGTCTTGTCTTGTCTTGTCTGGTCTTGTCTGGTCTTGTCTTGTCTTGTCTTGTCTTGTCTTGTCTTGTTTTGTCTTGTCTTGTCTTGTCTTGTCTTGTCTTGTCTTGTCTTGTCCTGTCATGTCTTGTCTTGTCTTGTCTTGTTTTGTCTTGTCTTGTATTGTCTTGTCTTGTCTTGTCTTGTATTGTCTTGTTTTCTCATGTAATGTCATGTCGTGTGTTGTGTTGTTTTGTCTTGTCTTGTGTTGTTTTGTCTTGTATTGTCATGTCATGTTATGTCGTGTCTTGTGTTGCTTTGTCTTGTCTTGTCTTGTCTTGTCATGTCGTGTGTTGTGTTGTTTTGTCTTGTCTTGTTGTGTATTGTCATGTCTTATATTGTCTTGTCTTGTCTTGTCTTGTCTTGTCTTGTCTTGTCTTGTCTTGTCTTGTCTTGCCTTATCTTGTCTTGTCTTGTCTTGTCTTGTCTTGTTTTGTCTTGTCTTGTCTTGTCTTGTCTTGTCATGTCTTGTCTTGCCTTGTCTTGTCTTGTCTTGTTTTGTCTTGTCTTGTCTTGTCTTGTCTTGTCTTGTCTTGTCTTGTCTTGTCTTGTCTTGTCATGTCATGTCATGTCATGTCATACATGTGTTGTGTTGTTTTGTCTTGTCTTGTCTTGTCTTGTCTTGTCTTGTCTTGTCTCTTCTTGTCTTATCTTGTCTTGTCTTGTCTTGTCTTGTATTGTCATGTCTTATATTGTCTGGTCTTATCTTGTCTTGTCTTGTCTTGTCTTGCCTTGTCTTGACTTGTCTTGTCTTGTCTTGTCTTGTCTTGTCTTGTATTGTCATGTCTTATATTGTCTGGTCTTATCTTGTCTTGTCTTGTCTTGTCTTGTCTTGTCTTGTCTTGTCTTGTCTTGTCTTGACTTGTCTTGTCTTGTCTTGTCTTGTCTTGTCTTGTCTTGTCTTGTCTTGTCTTGTCTTGTCTTGTCTTGTCTTGTCTTGTTTTGTCTTGTCTTGTCTTGTCTGGTCTTGTCTGGTCTTGTCTTGTCTTGTCTTATCTTGTCTTGTCTTGTCTGGTCTTGTCTGGTCTTGTCTTGTCTTGTCTTGTCTTGTCTTGTCTTGTCTAGTCTTGTCATGTCATGTCATGTCATACGTGCGTTGTGTTGTTTTGTCTTGTCTTGTCTTGTCTTGTCTTGTCTTGTCTTGTCTTGTCTTATCTTGTCTTGTCTTGTCTTGTCTTGTCTTGTCTTGTCTTGTCTTGTCTTGTCTTGTCCTATCTTGTCTTGTCTTGTCTTGTCTTGTATTGTCAAGTCTTATATTGTCTGGTCTTATCTTGTCTTGTCTTGTCTTGTCCTGTCCTGTCTTGTCTTGTCTTTTCTTGTCTTGTCTTGTCTTTTCTTGTCTTGTCCTGTCATGTCATGTCATGTGTTGTGTTGTTTTGTCTTGTCTTGTCTTGTCTTGTCTTATCTTGTCTTGTCTTGTCTTGTCTTGTCTTGTCTTGTCTTGTCTTGTCTTGTTTTGTCTTGTCTTGTCTTGTCAAGTCTTGTCTTGTCTTGTCTTGTCTTGTCTTATCTTGTCTTGTCTTGTCTTGTCTTGTCTTGTCTTGTCTTGTCTTGTCTTGTCTTGTCATGTCATGTCATACGTGTGTTGTGTTGTTTTGTCTTGTCTTGTCTTGTCTTGTGTTGTCTTGTCTTGTCATGTCTTATCTTGTCTTGTCTTGTCTTGTCTTGTCTTGTCTTGTCTTGTCTTGTCTTGTCTTGTCTTGTCTTGTCTTATCTTGTCTTGTCTTGTCTCTTCTTGTATTGTCATGTCTTATATTGTCTGGTCTTATCTTGTCCTGTCCTGTCTTGTCTTGTCTTTTCTTGTCTTGTCTTGTCTTTTCTTGTCTTGTTCTGTCATTTCATGTCATGTGTTGTGTTGTTTTGTCTTGTCTTGTCTTGTCCTGTCTTGTCTTGTTTTGTCTTGTCTTGTTTTGTCTTGTCTTGTCTTTTCTTGTCTTGTCTTGTCTTGTCTTGTCTTGTCTTGTCTGGTCTTATTTTGTCTTGTCTTGACCTGTCCTGTCTTGTCTTGTCTTTTCTTGTCTTGTCTTGTCTTGCCTTTTCTTGTCTTGTCTTGTCTTGTCTTGTCTTGTCTTGTCTTGTCTTATCTTGTCTTGTCTTGTCTTGTCTTGTATTGTCATGTCTTATATTGTCTGGTCTTATCTTGTCTTGTCTTGTCTTGTCTTGTCTTGTCTTGACTTGTCTTGTCTTGTCTTGTCTTGTCTTGTCTTGTCTTGTCTTGTATTGTCATGTCTTATATTGTCTGGTCTTATCTTGTCTTTTCTTGTCTTGTCTTGTCTTGTCTTGTCTTGTCTTGTCTTGTCTTGTCTTGTCTTGTCTTGTCTTGTCTTGTCTTGTCTTGTCTTGTCTTTTCTTGTCTTGTCTTGTTTTGTCTTGTCTTGTCTTGTCTTGTCTTGTCTTGTCTGGTCTTGTCTGGTCTTGTCTTGTCTTGTCTTGTCTTGTCTTGTCTTGTCTTGTCTTGTCTTGTCTTGTCTTGTCATGTCTTGTCTTGTCTTGTCTTGTCTTGTCTTGTCTTGTCTTGTCTTGTCATGTCATGTCATGTCATACGTGCGTTGTGTTGTTTTGTCTTGTCTTGTCTTGTCTTGTCTTGTCTTGTCTTGTCTTGTCTTGTCTTGTCTTGTCTTGTCTTGTCTTGTCTTGTCTTGTCTTGTCTTGTCTTGTCTTGTCTTGTCTTGTCTTGTCTTGTCTTGTCTTGTCTTGTCTTGTCTTGTCTTGTCTTGTCTTGTCTTGTCTTGTCTTGTCTTGTCTTGTCTTGTCTTGTCTTGTCTTGTCTTGTCTTGTCTTGTCTTGTCTTGTCTTGTCTTGTCTTGTCTTGTCTTGTCTTGTCTTGTCTTGTCTTGTCTTGTCTTGTCTTGTCTTGTCTTGTCTTGTCTTGTCTTGTCTTGTCTTGTCTTGTCTTGTCTTGTCTTGTCTTGTCTTGTCTTGTCTTGTCTTGTCTTGTCTTGTCTTGTCTTGTCTTGTCTTGTCTTGTCTTGTCTTGTCTTGTCTTGTCTTGTCTTGTCTTGTCTTGTCTTGTCTTGTCTTGTCTTGTCTTGTCTTGTCTTGTCTTGTCTTGTCTTGTCTTGTCTTGTCTTGTCTTGTCTTGTCTTGTCTTGTCTTGTCTTGTCTTGTCTTGTCTTGTCTTGTCTTGTCTTGTCTTGTCTTGTCTTGTCTTGTCTTGTCTTGTCATGTCTTATATTGTCTTGTCTTGTCTTGTCTTGTTTTGTCTTGTCTTGCCTTATCTTGCCTTGTCTTGTCTTGTCTGGTCTTGTCTTGTCTTGTCTTGTCTTGTCTTGTCTTGTCTTCTCCTTGTCTTGTCTAGTCTTGTCTTGTCTTGTCTTGTCTTGTCTTGTCTTGTCTTGTCTTGTCTTGTTTTGTCTTGTCTTGTGTTGCTTTGTCTTGTCTTGTCATGTCATGTGTTGCGTTGTGTTGTTTTGTCTTGTCTTGTCATGTCATGTCATGTCGTGTCTTGTGTTGCTTTGTCTTGTCATGTCGTGTGTTGTGTTGTTTTGTCTTGTCTTGTTGTGTATTGTCATGTCTTATATTGTCTTGTCTTGTCTTGGCATGTCATGTCATGTCATGTCGTGTGTTGTGTTGTTTTGTCTTGTCTTGTCTTGTGTTGTGATTTCATGTCGTGTGTTGTGTTGTTTTGTCTTATCATGTCATGTGTTGCGTTGTGTTGTTTTGTCTTGTCTTGTCATGTCATGTCATGTCGTGTCTTGTGTTGCTTTGTCTTGTCATGTCGTGTGTTGTGTTGTTTTGTCTTGTCTTGTCATGTCATGTCATGTCGTGTCTTGTGTTGCTTTGTCTTGTCATGTCGTGTGTTGTGTTGTTTTGTCTTGTCTTGTTGTGTATTGTCATGTCTTATATTGTCTTGTCTTGTCTTGTCATGTCTTGTCATGTCTTGTCTTGTCTTGTCTTGTTATGTCTTGTCTTGTCTAGTCTTGTCTTGTCTTGTCTAGTCTTGTCTTGTCTTGTCTTGTCTTGTCTTGTCTTGTCTTGTCTTGTCTTGTCTTGTCTTGTCTTGTCTTGTCTTGTCTTGTCTTGTCTTGTCTTGTCTTGTCTTGTCTTGTCTTGTCTTGTCTTGTCTTGTCTTGTCTTGTCTTGTCTTGTCTTGCCTTATCTTGCCTTGTCTTGTCTTGTCTGGTCTTGTCTTGTCTTGTCTTGTCTTGTCTTGTCTTGTCTTGTCTTGTCTTGTCTTGTCTTGTCTTGTCTTGTCTTGTCTTGTCTTGTCTTGTCTTGTCTTGTCATGTCTTGTCTTGTCTTGTCTTGTCTTGTCTTGTCTTGTCATGTCTTATATTGTCTTGTCTTGTCTTGTCTTGTTTTGTCTTGTCTTATCTTGTCTTGTCTTGTCTTGTCTTGTCTTGTCTTGTCTTGTCTTGTCTTGTCTTGTCTTGTCTTGTCTTGTCTTGTCTTGTCTTGTCTTGTCTTGTCTTGTCTTGTCTTGTCTTGTCTTGTCTTGTCTTGTCTTGTCTTGTCTTGTCATGTCATGTCGTATGTTGTGTTGTTTTGTCTTGTGCTGCTGTGTCCTGTCTTGTCTTGTCTTGTCTTGTCATGTCGTGTGTTGTGTTGTTTTGTCTTGTCTTGTTGTGTATTGTCATGTCTTATATTGTCTTGTCTTGTCTTGTCTTGTCATGTCATGTCGTATGTTGTGTTGTTTTGTCTTGTGCTGCTTTGTCCTGTCTTGTCTTGTCATGTCGTGTGTTGTGTTGTTTTGTCTTGTCTTGTCTTGTGTTGTGATTTCATGTCGTGTGTTGTGTTGTTTTGTCTTGTCTAGTCTTGTCTTGTCCTGTCCTGTCCTGTCTTGTCTTGTCTTGTCTTGTCTTGCCTTATCTTGCCTTGTCTTGTCTTGTCTGGTCTTGTCTTGTCTTGTCTTGTCATGTCTTGTCTTGTCTTGTCTTGTTTTGTCTTGTTTTCTCATGTAATGTCATGTCGTGTGTTGTGTTGTTTTGTCTTGTCTTGTGTTGTTTTGTCTTGTCCTGTCATGTCATGTCATGTCGTGTCTTGTGTTGCTTTGTCTTGTCTTGTCTTGTCTTGTCATGTCGTGTGTTGTGTTGTTTTGTCTTGTCTTGTTGTGTATTGTCATGTCTTATATTGTCTTGTCTTGTCTTGTCTTGTCATGTCATGTCATGTCGTGTGTTGTGTTGTTTTGTCTTGTCTTGTTTTGTCTTGTCATGTCATGTCTTGTCTTGTCTTGTCTGGTCTTGTCTTGTCTTGTCTTGTCTTGTCTTGTCTTGTCATGTCTTGTCTTGTCTTGTCTTGTCTTGTCTTGCCTTAGCTTGCCTTGTCTTGTCTTGTCTGGTCTTGTCTTGTCTGGTCTTGTCTTGTCTTCTCTTGTCTTGTCTTGTCTTGTATTGTCATGTCTTGTCTTGTCTTGTCTTGTCTTGTCTTGTCTTGTCTTGTCTTGTCTTGTCTTGTCTAGTCTTGTCTTGTCTTGTCTTGTCTTGTCTTGTCTTGTCTTGTCTTGTCTTGTCTTGTCTTGTCTTGTCTTGTCTTGTCTTGTCTTGTCTTGTCTTGTCTTGTCTTGTCTTGTCTTGCCTTATCTTACCTTGCCTTGTCTTGTCTGGTCTTGTCTTGTCCTGTCCTGTCCTGTCCTGTCCTGTCTTGTCATGTCTTGTCATGTCATGTCATGTCATGTCATGTCGTGTGTTGTGTTGTGTTGTCTTGTTTTGTCTTGTCATGTCATGTCATGTCATGTCGTGTGTTGTGTTGTGTTGTCTTATTTTGTCTTGTCATGTCATGTCATGTCTTGTCTTGTCTTGTCTTGTCTTGTCTTGTTTTGTCTTGTCTTGTCTTGTCTTGTTTTGTCTTGTCATGTCTTGTCTTGACTTGTCTTGTCTTGTCTTGTCATGTCATGTCATGTCGTGTGTTGTGTTGTGTTGTCTTATTTTGTCTTGTCATGTCATGTCTTGTCTTGTCATATCATGTCATGTCGTGTGTTGTGTTATGTTGTCTTGTTTTGTCTTGTCTTGTCTTGTCTTGTCTTGTCTTGTCTTGTCTTGTCTTGTCTTGTCTTGTCTTGTCTTGTCTTGTCTTGTCTTGTCTTGTCTTGTCTTGTCTTGTCTTGTCTTGTCTTGTCTTGTCATCTCTTGTCTTGTCTTGCCTTATCTTGCCTTGTCTTGTCTTGTCTGGTCTTGTCTTGTCTTGTCTTGTCTTGTCATGTCATGTCATGTCGTGTGTTGTGTTGTGTTGTGTTGTGTTGTCTTGTCTTGTCTTGTCTTGTCTTGTCTTGTCTTGTCTTGTCTTGTCTTGTCTTGTCTTGTCTTGTCTTGTCTTGTCTTGTCTTGTCTTGTCTTGTCTTGTCTTGTCTTGTCTTGTCTTGTCTTGTCTTGTCTTGTCTTGTCTTGTTTTGTCTTGTCTTGTCTTGTCTTGTCTTGTCTTGTCTTGTCTTGTCTTGTCTTGTCTTGTCTTGTCTTGTCTTGTCTTGTCTTGTCTTGTCTTGTCTTGTCTTGTCTTGTCTTGTCTTGTCTTGTCTTGTCTTGTCTTGTCTTGTCTTGTCTTGTCTTGTCTTGTCTTGTCTTGTCTTGTCTTGTCTTGTCTTGTCTTGTCTTGTCTTGTCTTGTCTTGTCTTGTCTTGTCTTGTCTTGTCTTGTCTTGTCTTGTCTTGTCTTGTCTTGTCTTGTCTTGTCTTGTCTTGTCTTGTCTTGTCTTGTCTTGTCTTGTCTTGTCTTGTCTTGTCTTGTCTTGTCTTGTCTTGTCTTGTCTTGTCTTGTCTTGTCTTGTCTTGTCTTGTCTTGTCTTGTCTTGTCTTGTCTTGTCTTGTCTTATCTTGTCTTATCTTGTCTTGTCTTGTCTTGTCTTGTCTTGTCTTGTCTTGTCTTGTCTTGTCTTGTCTTGTCTTGTCTTGTCTTGTCTTGTCTTGTCTTGTCTTGTCTTGTCTTGTCTTGTCTTGTCTTGTCTTGTCTTGTCTTGTCTTGTCTTGTCTTGTCTTGTCTTGTCTTGTCTTGTCTTGTCTTGTCATGTCATGTCGTATATTGTGTTGTTTTGTCTTGTGCTGCTTTGTCCTGTCTTGTCTTGTCTTGTCTTGTCATGTCGTGTGTTGTGTTGTTTTGTCTTGTCTTGTTGTGTATTGTCATGTCTTATATTGTCTTGTCTTGTCTTGTCTTGTCATGTCATGTCGTATGTTGTGTTGTTTTGTCTTGTGCTGCTTTGTCCTGTCTTGTCTTGTCATGTCGTGTGTTGTGTTGTTTTGTCTTGTCTTGTCTTGTGTTGTGATGTCATGTCGTGTGCTGTGTTGTTTTGTCTTGTCTTGTCTTGTCTTGTCCTGTCCTGTCCTGTCTTGTCTTGTCTTGTCTTGTCTTGTCTGGTCTTGTCTTGTCTTGTCATGTCTTGTCTTGTCTTGTCTTGTTTTGCTTTGTCTTGTATTGTCTTGTTTTCTCATGTAATGTCATGTCGTGTGTTGTGTTGTTTTGTCTTGTCTTGTCATGTCATGTCATGTCGTGTCTTGTGTTGCTTTGTCTTGTCTTGTCTTGTCTTGTCTTGTCATGTCGTGTGTTGTGTTGTTTTGTCTTGTCTTGTTGTGTATTGTCATGTCTTATATTGTCTTGTCTTGTCTTGTCTTGTCATGTCATGTCATGTCGTGTGTTGTGTTGTTTTGTCTTGTCATGTCATGTCTTGTCTTGTCTTGTCTTGTCTTGTTTTGTCTTGTCATGTCTTGTCTTGTCCTGTCTTGTCTTGTCTTGTCTTGTCTTGTCTTGTCTTGTCTAGTCTTGTCTTGTCTTGTCTTGTCTTGTCTTGTCTTGTGTTGCTTTGTCTTGTCTTGTCATGTCGTGTGTTGTGTTGTTTTGTCTTGTCTTGTTGTGTATTGTCATGTCTTTTATTGTCTTGTCTTGTCTTGTCATGTCATGTAATGTCATGTCGTGTGTTATGTTGTTTTGTCTTGTCTTGTCTTGTCTTGTCTTGTCTTGTCTTGTCTTGTCTTGTCTTGTCTTGTCTTGTCTTGTCTTGTCTTGTCTTGTCTTGTCTTGTCTTGTCTTGTCTTGTCTTGTCTTGTCTTGTCTTGTCTTGTCATGTCATGTCGTGTGTTGTGTTGTTTTGTCTTGTCTTGTTGTGTATTTTCATGTCTTATATTGTCTTGTCTTGTCTTGTCATGTCATGTCTTGTCTTGTCTTGTGTTGTGTTGCTTTGTCTTGTCTTGTCATGTCGTGTGTTGTGTTGTTTTGTCTTGTCTTGTTGTGTATTGTCATGCCTTATATTGTCTTGTCTTGTCTTGTCATGTCATGTCTTGTCTTGTCTTGTCTTGTGTTGTGTTGCTTTGTCTTGTCTTGTCATGTCGTGTGTTGTGTTGTTTTGTCTTGTCTTGTTGTGTATTGTCATGCCTTATATTGTCTTGTCTTGTCTTGTCATGTCATGTCTTGTCTTGTCTTGTGTTGTGTTGCTTTGTCTTGTCTTGTCATGTCGTGTGTTGTGTTGTTTTGTCTTGTCTTGTTGTGTATTGTCATGTCTTTTATTGTCTTGTCTTGTCTTGTCATGTCATGTAATGTCATGTCGTGTGTTATGTTGTTTTGTCTTGTCTTGTCTTGTCTTGTCTTGTCTTGTCTTGTCTTGTCTTGTCTTGTCTTGTCTTGTCTTGTCTTGTCTTGTCTTGTCTTGTCTTGTCATGTCATGTCGTGCGTTGTGTTGTTTTGTCTTGTCTTGTTGTGTATTTTCATGTCTTATATTGTCTTGTCTTGTCTTGTCATGTCATGTCTTGTCTTGTCTTGTGTTGTGTTGCTTTGTCTTGTCTTGTCATGTCGTGTGTTGTGTTGTTTTGTCTTGTCTTGTTGTGTATTGTCATGTCTTTTATTGTCTTGTCTTGTCTTGTCATGTCATGTAATGTCATGTCGTGTGTTATGTTGTTTTGTCTTGTCTTGTCTTGTCTTCTCCTTGTCTTGTCTAGTCTTGTCTTGTCTTGTCTTGTCTTGTCTTGTCTTGTCTTGTCTTGTTTTGTCTTGTCTTGTGTTGCTTTGTCTTGTCTTGTCATGTCATGTGTTGCGTTGTGTTCTTTTGTCTTGTCTTGTCATGTCATGTCATGTCGTGTCTTGTGTTGCTTTGTCTTGTCTTGTCATGTCGTGTGTGGTGTTGTTTTGTGTTGTCTTGTTGTGTATTGTCATGTCTTATATTGTCTTGTCTTGTCTTGTCTTGTCATGTCATATCATGTCATGTCGTGTGTTGTGTTGTTTAGTGTTGTTTTGTCTTGTCATGTCTTGTCATGTCTTGTCTTGTCTTGTCATGTCTTGTCTTGTCTAGTCTAGTCTTGTCTTGTCTTGTCTTGTCTTGTCTTGTCTTGTCTTGTCTTGTCTTGTCTTGTCTTGTCTTGTCTTGTCATGTCATGTCGTGTGTTGTGTTGTGTTGTCTTATTTTGTCTTGTCTTGTCTTGTCTTGTCTTGTCTTGTCTTGTCTTGTCATGTCGTGTGTTGTGTTGTTTTGTCTTGTCTTGTTGTGTATTGTCATGTCTTTTATTGTCTTGTCTTGTCTTGTTTTGTCATGTAATGTCATGTCGTGTGTTGTGTTGTTTTGTCTTGTCTTGTCTTCTCCTTGTCTTGTCTAGTCTTGTCTTGTCTTGTGTTGTGTTGCTTTGTCTTGTCTTGTCATGTCGTGTGTTGTGTTGTTTTGTCTTGTCTTGTTGTGTATTGTCATGTCTTTTATTGTCTTGTCTTGTCTTGTCATGTCATGTAATGTCATGTCGTGTGTTATGTTGTTTTGTCTTGTCTTGTCTTGTTTTGTCTTGTCTTGTCTTGTCTTGTCTTGTCTTGTCTTGTCTTGTCTTGTCTTGTCTTGTCTTGTCTTGTCTTGTCTTGTCTTGTCTTGTCTTGTCTTGTCTTGTCTTGTCTTGTCTTGTCTTGTCTTGTCTTGTCTTGTCTTGTCTTGTCTTGTCTTGTCTTGTCTTGTCTTGTCTTGTCTTGTCTTGTCTTGTCTTGTCTTGTCTTGTCTTGTCATGTCATGTCGTGTGTTGTGTTGTGTTGTCTTATTTTGTCTTGTCATGTCATGTCATGTCTTGTCTTGTCTTGTCTTGTCTTGTCTTGTTTTGTCTTGTCTTGTCTTGTCTTGTTTTGTCTTGTCATGTCTTGTCTTGACTTGTCTTGTCTTGTCTTGTCTTGTCTTGTCTTGTCTTGTCTTGTCTTGTCATGTCTTGTCTTGTCTTGTCTTGTCTTGTCTTGTCTTGTCTTGTCTTGTCTTGTCTTGTCTTGTCTTGTCTTGCCTTATCTTGCCTTGTCTTGCCTTGTCTTGTCTTGTCTGGTCTTGTCTTGTCTTGTCTTGTTTTGTCTTGTCTTGTCTTGTCTTGTCATGTCTTGTCTTGTCTTGTCTTGTCTTGTCATGTCTTATATTGTCTTGCCTTGTCTTGTCTTGTCTTGTTTTGTCTTGTCTTGTCTTGTCTTGTCTTGTCTTGTCTTGTCTTGTCTTGTCTTGTCTTGTCTTGTCTTGTCTTGTCTTGTCTTGTCTTGTCTTGTCTTGTCATGCCTTGTCTTGACTTGACTTGTCTTGTCTTGTCTTGTCTTGTCTTGTCTTGTCTTGTCTTGTCTTGTCTTGTCTTGTCTTGTCTTGTCTTGTCTTGTTTTGTCTTGTCTTGTCTTGTTTTGTCTTGTCATGTCTTGTCTTGACTTGACTTGTCTTGTCTTGTCTTGTCTTGTCTTGTCTTGTCTTGTCTTGTCTGGTCTTGTCTTGTCCTGTCCTGTCCTGTCTTGTCTTGTAATGTCTTGTCATGTCATGTCATATCATGTCATGTCGTGTGTTGTGTTGTGTTGTCTTGTTTTGTCTTGTCATGTCATGTCATGTCTTGTCTTGTCTTGTCTTGTCTTGTCTTGTCTTGTTTTGTCTTGTCATGTCTTGTCTTGTCTTGTCTTGTCTTGTCTTGTCTTGTTTTTTCTTGTCATGTCTTGTCTTGTCTTGTCTTGTCTTGTCTTGTCTTGTCTTGTCTTGTCTTGTCTTGTCTTGTCTTGTCTTGTCTTGTCTTGTCTTGTCTTGTCTTGTCTTGTCTTGTCTTGTCTTGTCTTGTCTTGTCTTGTCTTGTCTTGTCTTGTCTTGTCTTGTCTTGTCTTGTCTTGCCTTATCTTGTCTTGTCTTGTCTTGTCTTGTCTTGTTTTGTCTTGTCTTGTCTTGTCTTGTCTTGTCATGTCTTGTCTTGCCTTGCCTTGTCTTGTCTTGTCTTGTTTTGTCTTGTCTTGTCTTGTCTTGTCTTGTCTTGTCTTGTCTTGTCTTGTCTTGTCTTGTCTTGTCTTGTCTGGTCTTGTCTTGTCTTGACTTGTCTTGTCTTGTCTTGTCTTGTCTTGTCAAGTCTTGTCTTGTCTTGTCTTGTCTTGTCTTGTCTTGTCTTGTCTTGTCTTGTCTTGTTTTGTCTTGTCTTGTCTTGTCTTGTCTTGTCTTGTCTTGTCTTGTCTTGTCTTGTCTTGTCTTGTCTTGTCTTGTCTTGTTTTGTCTTGTCTTGTCTTGTCTTGTCTTGTCTTGTTTTGTCTTGTCTTGTCTTGTCTTGTCTTGTCTTGTCTTGTCTTGTCCTGTCATGTCTTGTCTTGTCTTGTCTTGTTTTGTCTTGTCTTGTATTGTCTTGTCTTGTCTTGTCTTGTATTGTCTTGTTTTCTCATGTAATGTCATGTCGTGTGTTGTGTTGTTTTGTCTTGTCTTGTGTTGTTTTGTCTTGTATTGTCATGTCATGTTATGTCGTGTCTTGTGTTGCTTTGTCTTGTCTTGTCTTGTCTTGTCATGTCGTGTGTTGTGTTGTTTTGTCTTGTCTTGTTGTGTATTGTCATGTCTTATATTGTCTTGTCTTGTCTTGTCTTGTCATGTCATGTCATGTCGTGTGTTGTGTTGTTTTGTCTTGTCTTGTTTTGTCTTGTCATGTCAACACCTAAAAGAAAAGTTAAGGTTTTTAGAAACATGACTAATAATGAAATAGAAAAGCTTGTAAATGAGAAAAGGCAAGCGAGACGTGAATGGCAGTTAAGTCGTTCCCCTTCTACTCTGCGTCAACTGAAATCGGCTGCACGTAAGTTAAAAAAAGCACTTAAACGCGATGAAGAATACAATACTAAAAATTATATAAAGCACCTGTGTCCAAATTCTAGCAAGAAAAACTCCCTTTGGAAAGCCCAAAAGTATTTTAAGCCTCCAGTAGATTCCAAGATGCCTATAAGACTGTCGAATGGTAATTGGGCGCGCAGTAATGAGGAAAAGGCAAATTGCTTTGCAAATCACCTTGAAAAGGTATTTCAACCCAATGTACCAAAAAACAACTTTAAGTTGCCAACTTTGCCCAATATTGCAAACGAGTCAAGCGTGTCTATTAGGACGTCTACTTATGAAATTATCAAGATCCTAAAAGAGCTAAATCCGAAAAAGTCTTCAGGACACGATAATATTACTCCAAAAATGTTAATTGAGTTGCCAAATATTGCTATATCAGTGCTCTCTTTGCTCTTTAATGCAATTCTTGGTTTCGGGTACTATCCAATTTCGTGGAAAAAGTCGCAGATCATCATGATAGATAAACCTGGAAAAGACTTAACACAACCATCTTCCTACAGACCAATAAGTCTCTTACCATGTCTTTCCAAAATATTCGAAAAAGTTTTACTATCAAAAATGTCTCCTTTCCTCCACGAAAATAATATAATACCAACCCATCAATTCGGGTTTCGTGCTAAACATGGCACAGTAGAGCAAGTGAATAGAATTACAAACGAAATCAGGAAAGCATTCGAGCACAGAGAGTACTGTTCAGCTATTTTTCTCGATGTAGCTCAGGCGTTCGATAAGGTCTGGCATGAAGGCCTTTTATGGAAAATCAAAAACGTTTTACCTTACGAATTGCATAAAACATTGGAGTCATATTTAAGAAATAGGAAATTTACGGTTAAAGTAGCAGATTTTATATCAGAAGAACGAGCAATAAGGGCCGGTGTACCTCAGGGCAGTGTATTAGGCCCCACTCTGTACATAATATATACAGCAGACCTTCCAATAGCTAACAACGTATTGACATCCACTTTTGCGGATGACACAGCCATAGTAAGCCGAAACAAATGCCCCATTAGAGCATCAAGAGTATTAGAGGAGCACTTAACTTGTGTCGAAGAATGGCTAGCCAACTGGCGTATAAAAATTAATGAGCAAAAATGCATGCATGTTACATATTCTCTAAGGCCAGAAACATGTCGGACAATTAAAATAAACAATGTGGGAGTACCCCAAGCGAATGAAGTAACTTATCTTGGGATTCACCTGGATCGAAGGCTTACGTGGCGGAAACATATAGCGAGTAGAGTAACTTGCATGAAGTTAAGAGCAGCAAATTTAAATTGGCTTCTAAACAAAAATTCTAAACTTAGCCTAGACAACAAAGTCCTGTTATACAATGCAATCATAAAACCGATTTGGATGTATGGTATTCAACTGTGGGGTACGACCTGTGCAACCAACATTGATATAATTCAGAGATTCCAATCTAAAATGCTTAGAACAATAACGGGTTCACCATGGTACATGCGTAATGAAAATATCCATAAGGATCTTGATATTCCTATGGTAAAGAAGGAAATAGAGGACAGCAGAAAGAAATATATTTCTAAACTTCGTGAACATCCAAACCCATTGGCAAACGCCTTGGTACATTCCAATCAAACTCGTTTAAAAAGAAGAGATCTACCTGCCTACTAAAGAGCAACGTTCTGCCAAAAAGCTCAAACACATTCTTGAGCTTACTTAGTTGTAAATAGATTTAAGATTTTAATACTTATTGTTAGGCTTTAAACAAAGCAGATTCAATAAATAAAGAAATATTGAAAAAAAAAAAAAAAAAAATGTCTTGTCTTGTCTTGTCTGGTCTTGTCTTGTCTTGTCTTGTCTTGTCTTGTCATGTCTTGTCTTGTCTTGTCTTGTCTTGTCTTGCCTTATCTTGCCTTGTCTTGTCTTGTCTGGTCTTGTCTTGTCTTGTCATGTCTTGTCTTGTCTTGTCTTGTCTTGTCTTGTCTTGTCTTGCCTTATCTTGCCTTGTCTTGTCTTGTCTGGTCTTGTCTTGTCCTGTCCTGTCCTGTCTTGTCTTGTAATGTCTTGTCATGTCATGTCATATCATGTCATGTCGTGTGTTGTGTTGTGTTGTCTTGTTTTGTCTTGTCATGTCATGTCATGTCTTGTCTTGTCTTGTCTTGTCTTGTCTTGTCTTGTTTTGTCTTGTCATGTCTTGTCTTGTCTTGTCTTGTCTTGTCTTGTCTTGTTTTTTCTTGTCATGTCTTGTCTTGTCTTGTCTTGTCTTGTCTTGTCTTGTCTTGTCTTGTCTTGTCTTGTCTTGTCTTGTCTTGTCTTGTCTTGTCTTGTCTTGTCTTGTCTTGTCTTGTCTTGTCTTGTCTTGTCTTGTCTTGTCTTGTCTTGTCTTGTCTTGTCTTGTCTTGTCTTGTCTTGTCTTGTCTTGTCTTGTCTTGTCTTGTCTTGTCTTGCCTTATCTTGTCTTGTCTTGTCTTGTCTTGTCTTGTCTTGTTTTGTCTTGTCTTGTCTTGTCTTGTCTTGTCATGTCTTGTCTTGCCTTGTCTTGTCTTGTCTTGTTTTGTCTTGTCTTGTCTTGTCTTGTCTTGTCTTGTCTTGTCTTGTCTTGTCTTGTCTTGTCTTGTCTTGTCTTGTCTTGTCTTGTCTGGTCTTGTCTTGTCTTGACTTGTCTTGTCTTGTTTTGTCTTGTCTTGTCAAGTCTTGTCTTGTCTTGTCTTGTCTTGTCTTGTCTTGTCTTGTCTTGTCTTGTTTTGTCTTGTCTTGTCTTGTCTTGTCTTGTCTTGTCTTGTCTTGTCTTGTCTTGTCTTGTCTTGTCTTGTCTTGTCTTGTCTTGTCTTGTCTTGTTTTGTCTTGTCTTGTCTTGTCTTGTCTTGTCTTGTTTTGTCTTGTCTTGTCTTGTCTTGTCTTGTCTTGTCTTGTCTTGTCCTGTCATGTCTTGTCTTGTCTTGTCTTGTTTTGTCTTGTCTTGTATTGTCTTGTCTTGTCTTGTCTTGTATTGTCTTGTTTTCTCATGTAATGTCATGTCGTGTGTTGTGTTGTTTTGTCTTGTCTTGTGTTGTTTTGTCTTGTATTGTCATGTCATGTTATGTCGTGTCTTGTGTTGCTTTGTCTTGTCTTGTCTTGTCTTGTCATGTCGTGTGTTGTGTTGTTTTGTCTTGTCTTGTTGTGTATTGTCATGTCTTATATTGTCTTGTCTTGTCTTGTCTTGTCATGTCATGTCATGTCGTGTGTTGTGTTGTTTTGTCTTGTCTTGTTTTGTCTTGTCATGTCAACACCTAAAAGAAAAGTTAAGGTTTTTAGAAACATGACTAATAATGAAATAGAAAAGCTTGTAAATGAGAAAAGGCAAGCGAGACGTGAATGGCAGTTAAGTCGTTCCCCTTCTACTCTGCGTCAACTGAAATCGGCTGCACGTAAGTTAAAAAAAACACTTAAACGCGATGAAGAATACAATACTAAAAATTATATAAAGCACCTGTGTCCAAATTCTAGCAAGAAAAACTCCCTTTGGAAAGCCCAAAAGTATTTTAAGCCTCCAGTAGATTCCAAGATGCCTATAAGACAGTCGAATGGTAATTGGGCGCGCAGTAATGAGGAAAAGGCAAATTGCTTTGCAAATCACCTTGAAAAGGTATTTCAACCCAATGTACCAAAAAACAACTTTAAGTTGCCAACTTTGCCCAATATTGCAAACGAGTCAAGCGTGTCTATTAGGACGTCTACTTATGAAATTATCAAGATCCTAAAAGAGCTAAATCCGAAAAAGTCTTCAGGACACGATAATATTACTCCAAAAATGTTAATTGAGTTGCCAAATATTGCTATATCAGTGCTCTCTTTGCTCTTTAATGCAATTCTTGGTTTCGGGTACTATCCAATTTCGTGGAAAAAGTCGCAGATCATCATGATAGATAAACCTGGAAAAGACTTAACACAACCATCTTCCTACAGACCAATAAGTCTCTTACCATGTCTTTCCAAAATATTCGAAAAAGTTTTACTATCAAAAATGTCTCCTTTCCTCCACGAAAATAATATAATACCAACCCATCAATTCGGGTTTCGTGCTAAACATGGCACAGTAGAGCAAGTGAATAGAATTACAAACGAAATCAGGAAAGCATTCGAGCACAGAGAGTACTGTTCAGCTATTTTTCTCGATGTAGCTCAGGCGTTCGATAAGGTCTGGCATGAAGGCCTTTTATGGAAAATCAAAAACGTTTTACCTTACGAATTGCATAAAACATTGGAGTCATATTTAAGAAATAGGAAATTTACGGTTAAAGTAGCAGATTTTATATCAGAAGAACGAGCAATAAGGGCCGGTGTACCTCAGGGCAGTGTATTAGGCCCCACTCTGTACATAATATATACAGCAGACCTTCCAATAGCTAACAACGTATTGACATCCACTTTTGCGGATGACACAGCCATAGTAAGCCGAAACAAATGCCCCATTAGAGCATCAAGAGTATTAGAGGAGCACTTAACTTGTGTCGAAGAATGGCTAGCCAACTGGCGTATAAAAATTAATGAGCAAAAATGCATGCATGTTACATATTCTCTAAGGCCAGAAACATGTCGGACAATTAAAATAAACAATGTGGGAGTACCCCAAGCGAATGAAGTAACTTATCTTGGGATTCACCTGGATCGAAGGCTTACGTGGCGGGTAGAGTAACTTGCATGAAGTTAAGAGCAGCAAATTTAAATTGGCTTCTAAACAAAAATTCTAAACTTAGCCTAGACAACAAAGTCCTGTTATACAATGCAATCATAAAACCGATTTGGATGTATGGTATTCAACTGTGGGGTACGACCTGTGCAACCAACATTGATATAATTCAGAGATTCCAATCTAAAATGCTTAGAACAATAACGGGTTCACCATGGTACATGCGTAATGAAAATATCCATAAGGATCTTGATATTCCTATGGTAAAGAAGGAAATAGAGGACAGCAGAAAGAAATATATTTCTAAACTTCGTGAACATCCAAACCCATTGGCAAACGCCTTGGTACATTCCAATCAAACTCGTTTAAAAAGAAGAGATCTACCTGCCTACTAAAGAGCAACGTTCTGCCAAAAAGCTCAAACACATTCTTGAGCTTACTTAGTTGTAAATAGATTTAAGATTTTAATACTTATTGTTAGGCTTTAAACAAAGCAGATTCAATAAATAAAGAAATATTGAAAAAAAAAAAAAAAAAATGTCTTGTCTTGTCTTGTCTGGTCTTGTCTTGTCTTGTCTTGTCTTGTCTTGTCATGTCTTGTCTTGTCTTGTCTTGTCTTGTCTTGCCTTATCTTGCCTTGTCTTGTCTTGTCTGGTCTTGTCTTGTCTTGTCATGTCTTGTCTTGTCTTGTCTTGTCTTGTCTTGTCTTGTCTTGCCTTATCTTGCCTTGTCTTGTCTTGTCTGGTCTTGTCTTGTCCTGTCCTGTCCTGTCTTGTCTTGTAATGTCTTGTCATGTCATGTCATATCATGTCATGTCGTGTGTTGTGTTGTGTTGTCTTGTTTTGTCTTGTCATGTCATGTCATGTCTTGTCTTGTCTTGTCTTGTCTTGTCTTGTCTTGTCTTGTCTTGTCTTGTTTTTTCTTGTCATGTCTTGTCTTGTCTTGTCTTGTCTTGTCTTGTCTTGTCTTGTCTTGTCTTGTCTTGTCTTGTCTTGTCTTGTCTTGTCTTGTCTTGTCTTGTCTTGTCTTGTCTTGTCTTGTCTTGTCTTGTCTTGTCTTGTCTTGTCTTGTCTTGTCTTGTCTTGTCTTGTCTTGTCTTGTCTTGTCTTGTCTTGTCTTGTCTTGTCTTGTCTTGTCTTGTCTTGTCTTGTCTTGTCTTGTCTTGTCTTGTCTTGTCTTGCCTTATCTTGTCTTGTCTTGTCTTGTCTTGTCTTGTTTTGTCTTGTCTTGTCTTGTCTTGTCTTGTCTTGTCTTGTCTTGTCTTGTCTTGTTTTTTCTTGTCATGTCTTGTCTTGTCTTGTCTTGTCTTGTCTTGTCTTGTCTTGTCTTGTCTTGTTTTGTCTTGTCATGTCTTGTCTTGTCTTGTCTTGTCTTGTCTTGTCTTGTTTTTTCTTGTCATGTCTTGTCTTGTCTTGTCTTGTCTTGTCTTGTCTTGTCTTGCCTTATCTTGTCTTGTCTTGTCTTGTCTTGTCTTGTTTTGTCTTGTCTTGTCTTGTCTTGTCTTGTCTTGTCTTGTCTTGTCTTGTTTTTTCTTGTCATGTCTTGTCTTGTCTTGTCTTGTCTTGTCTTGTCTTGTCTTGTCTTGTTTTGTCTTGTCATGTCTTGTCTTGTCTTGTCTTGTCTTGTCTTGTCTTGTTTTTTCTTGTCATGTCTTGTCTTGTCTTGTCTTGTCTTGTCTTGTCTTGTCTTGTTTTGTCTTGTCATGTCTTGTCTTGTCTTGTCTTGTCTTGTCTTGTCTTGTTTTGTCTTGTCATGTCTTGTCTTGTCTTGTCTTGTCTTGTCTTGTCTTGTTTTTTCTTGTCATGTCTTGTCTTGTCTTGTCTTGTCTTGTCTTGTCTTGTCTTGTTTTGTCTTGTCATGTCTTGTCTTGTCTTGTCTTGTCTTGTCTTGTCTTGTTTTTTCTTGTCATGTCTTGTCTTGTCTTGTCTTGTCTTGTCTTGTCTTGTCTTGTCTTGTCTTGTCTTGTCTTGTCTTGTCTTGTCTTGTCTTGTCTTGTCTTGTCTTGTCTTGTCTTGTCTTGTTTTGTCTTGTCTTGTCTTGTCTTGTCTGGTCTTGTCTGGTCTTGTCTTGTCTTGTCTTGTCTTGTCTTGTCTTGTTTTGTCTTGTCTTGTCTTGTCTTGTCTTGTCTTGTCTTGTCTTGTCCTGTCATGTCTTGTCTTGTCTTGTCTTGTTTTGTCTTGTCTTGTATTGTCTTGTCTTGTCTTGTCTTGTATTGTCTTGTTTTCTCATGTAATGTCATGTCGTGTGTTGTGTTGTTTTGTCTTGTCTTGTGTTGTTTTGTCTTGTATTGTCATGTCATGTTATGTCGTGTCTTGTGTTGCTTTGTCTTGTCTTGTCTTGTCTTGTCATGTCGTGTGTTGTGTTGTTTTGTCTTGTCTTGTTGTGTATTGTCATGTCTTATATTGTCTTGTCTTGTCTTGTCTTGTCTTGTCTTGTCATGTCTTGTCTTGTCTTGTCTTGTCTTGTCTTGCCTTATCTTGCCTTGTCTTGTCTTGTCTGGTCTTGTCTTGTCTTGTCATGTCTTGTCTTGTCTTGTCTTGTCTTGTCTTGTCTTGTCTTGCCTTATCTTGCCTTGTCTTGTCTTGTCTGGTCTTGTCTTGTCCTGTCCTGTCCTGTCTTGTCTTGTAATGTCTTGTCATGTCATGTCATATCATGTCATGTCGTGTGTTGTGTTGTGTTGTCTTGTTTTGTCTTGTCATGTCATGTCATGTCTTGTCTTGTCTTGTCTTGTCTTGTCTTGTCTTGTTTTGTCTTGTCATGTCATGTCTTGTCTTGTCTTGTCTTGTCTTGTCTTGTCTTGTTTTTTCTTGTCATGTCTTGTCTTGTCTTGTCTTGTCTTGTCTTGTCTTGTCTTGTCTTGTCTTGTCTTGTCTTGTCTTGTCTTGTCTTGTCTTGTCTTGTCTTGTCTTGTCTTGTCTTGTCTTGTCTTGTCTTGTCTTGTCTTGTCTTGTCTTGTCTTGTCTTGTCTTGTCTTGTCTTGTCTTGTCTTGTCTTGTCTTGTCTTGTCTTGTCTTGTCTTGTCTTGTCTTGTCTTGTCTTGTCTTGTCTTGTCTTGTCTTGTCTTGTCTTGCCTTATCTTGTCTTGTCTTGTCTTGTCTTGTCTTGTTTTGTCTTGTCTTGTCTTGTCTTGTCTTGTCTTGTCTTGTCTTGTCTTGTTTTTTCTTGTCATGTCTTGTCTTGTCTTGTCTTGTCTTGTCTTGTCTTGTCTTGTCTTGTTTTGTCTTGTCATGTCTTGTCTTGTCTTGTCTTGTCTTGTCTTGTTTTTTCTTGTCATGTCTTGTCTTGTCTTGTCTTGTCTTGTCTTGTCTTGTCTTGCCTTATCTTGTCTTGTCTTGTCTTGTCTTGTCTTGTTTTGTCTTGTCTTGTCTTGTCTTGTCTTGTCTTGTCTTGTCTTGTCTTGTTTTTTCTTGTCATGTCTTGTCTTGTCTTGTCTTGTCTTGTCTTGTCTTGTCTTGTCTTGTTTTGTCTTGTCATGTCTTGTCTTGTCTTGTCTTGTCTTGTCTTGTTTTTTCTTGTCATGTCTTGTCTTGTCTTGTCTTGTCTTGTCTTGTCTTGTTTTGTCTTGTCATGTCTTGTCTTGTCTTGTCTTGTCTTGTCTTGTCTTGTTTTGTCTTGTCTTGTCATGTCTTGTCTTGTCTTGTCTTGTCTTGTCTTGTCTTGTTTTTCTTGTCATGTCTTGTCTTGTCTTGTCTTGTCTTGTCTTGTCTTGTCTTGTCTTGTTTTGTCTTGTCATGTCTTGTCTTGTCTTGTCTTGTCTTGTCTTGTCTTGTCTTGTTTTTTCTTGTCATGTCTTGTCTTGTCTTGTCTTGTCTTGTCTTGTCTTGTCTTGTCTTGTCTTGTCTTGTCTTGTCTTGTCTTGTCTTGTCTTGTTTTGTCTTGTCTTGTCTTGTCTTGTCTGGTCTTGTCTGGTCTTGTCTTGTCTTGTCTTGTCTTGTCTTGTCTTGTTTTGTCTTGTCTTGTCTTGTCTTGTCTTGTCTTGTCTTGTCTTGTCCTGTCATGTCTTGTCTTGTCTTGTCTTGTTTTGTCTTGTCTTGTATTGTCTTGTCTTGTCTTGTCTTGTATTGTCTTGTTTTCTCATGTAATGTCATGTCGTGTGTTGTGTTGTTTTGTCTTGTCTTGTGTTGTTTTGTCTTGTATTGTCATGTCATGTTATGTCGTGTCTTGTGTTGCTTTGTCTTGTCTTGTCTTGTTGTCATGTCGTGTGTTGTGTTGTTTTGTCTTGTCTTGTTGTGTATTGTCATGTCTTATATTGTCTTGTCTTGTCTTGTCTTGTCTTGTCTTGTCTTGTCTTGTCTTGTCTTGTCTTGCCTTATCTTGTCTTGTCTTGTCTTGTCTTGTCTTGTTTTGTCTTGTCTTGTCTTGTCTTGTCTTGTCATGTCTTGTCTTGCCTTGTCTTGTCTTGTCTTGTTTTGTCTTGTCTTGTCTTGTCTTGTCTTGTCTTGTCTTGTCTTGTCTTGTCTTGTCTTGTCATGTCATGTCATGTCATGTCATACATGTGTTGTGTTGTTTTGTCTTGTCTTGTCTTGTCTTGTCTTGTCTTGTCTTGTCTCTTCTTGTCTTATCTTGTCTTGTCTTGTCTTGTCTTGTATTGTCATGTCTTATATTGTCTGGTCTTATCTTGTCTTGTCTTGTCTTGTCTTGCCTTGTCTTGACTTGTCTTGTCTTGTCTTGTCTTGTCTTGTCTTGTATTGTCATGTCTTATATTGTCTGGTCTTATCTTGTCTTGTCTTGTCTTGTCTTGTCTTGTCTTGTCTTGTCTTGTCTTGTCTTGACTTGTCTTGTCTTGTCTTGTCTTGTCTTGTCTTGTCTTGTCTTGTCTTGTCTTGTCTTGTCTTGTCTTGTCTTGTCTTGTTTTGTCTTGTCTTGTCTTGTCTGGTCTTGTCTGGTCTTGTCTTGTCTTGTCTTATCTTGTCTTGTCTTGTCTGGTCTTGTCTGGTCTTGTCTTGTCTTGTCTTGTCTTGTCTTGTCTTGTCTAGTCTTGTCATGTCATGTCATGTCATACGTGCGTTGTGTTGTTTTGTCTTGTCTTGTCTTGTCTTGTCTTGTCTTGTCTTGTCTTGTCTTATCTTGTCTTGTCTTGTCTTGTCTTGTCTTGTCTTGTCTTGTCTTGTCTTGTCTTGTCCTATCTTGTCTTGTCTTGTCTTGTCTTGTATTGTCAAGTCTTATATTGTCTGGTCTTATCTTGTCTTGTCTTGTCTTGTCCTGTCCTGTCTTGTCTTGTCTTTTCTTATCTTGTCTTGTCTTTTCTTGTCTTGTCCTGTCATGTCATGTCATGTGTTGTGTTGTTTTGTCTTGTCTTGTCTTGTCTTGTCTTATCTTGTCTTGTCTTGTCTTGTCTTGTCTTGTCTTGTCTTGTCTTGTCTTGTTTTGTCTTGTCTTGTCTTGTCTTGTCAAGTCTTGTCTTGTCTTGTCTTGTCTTGTCTTATCTTGTCTTGTCTTGTCTTGTCTTGTCTTGTCTTGTCTTGTCTTGTCTTGTCTTGTCTTGTCTTGTCTTGTCTTGTCTTGTCTTGTCATGTCATGTCATACGTGTGTTGTGTTGTTTTGTCTTGTCTTGTCTTGTCTTGTGTTGTCTTGTCTTGTCATGTCTTATCTTGTCTTGTCTTGTCTTGTCTTGTCTTGTCTTGTCTTGTCTTGTCTTGTCTTGTCTTGTCTTGTCTTATCTTGTCTTGTCTTGTCTCTTCTTGTATTGTCATGTCTTATATTGTCTGGTCTTATCTTGTCCTGTCCTGTCTTGTCTTGTCTTTTCTTGTCTTGTCTTGTCTTTTCTTGTCTTGTTCTGTCATTTCATGTCATGTGTTGTGTTGTTTTGTCTTGTCTTGTCTTGTCCTGTCTTGTCTTGTTTTGTCTTGTCTTGTTTTGTCTTGTCTTGTCTTTTCTTGTCTTGTCTTGTCTTGTCTTGTCTTGTCTTGTCTGGTCTTATTTTGTCTTGTCTTGACCTGTCCTGTCTTGTCTTGTCTTTTCTTGTCTTGTCTTGTCTTGCCTTTTCTTGTCTTGTCTTGTCTTGTCTTGTCTTGTCTTGTCTTGTCTTATCTTGTCTTGTCTTGTCTTGTCTTGTATTGTCATGTCTTATATTGTCTGGTCTTATCTTGTCTTGTCTTGTCTTGTCTTGTCTTGTCTTGACTTGTCTTGTCTTGTCTTGTCTTGTCTTGTCTTGTCTTGTCTTGTATTGTCATGTCTTATATTGTCTGGTCTTATCTTGTCTTTTCTTGTCTTGTCTTGTCTTGTCTTGTCTTGTCTTGTCTTGTCTTGTCTTGTCTTGTCTTGTCTTGTCTTGTCTTGTCTTGTCTTTTCTTGTCTTGTCTTGTTTTGTCTTGTCTTGTCTTGTCTTGTCTTGTCTTGTCTGGTCTTGTCTGGTCTTGTCTTGTCTTGTCTTGTCTTGTCTTGTCTTGTCTTGTCTTGTCTTGTCTTGTCTTGTCATGTCATGTCATGTCATACGTGTGTTGTGTTGTTTTGTCTTGTCTTGTCTTGTCTTGTCTTGTCTTGTCTTGTCTTGTCTTGTCTTGTCATGTCATGTCATGTCATACGTGTGTTGTGTTGTTTTGTCTTGTCTTGTCTTGTCTTGTGTTGTCTTGTCTTGTCATGTCTTATCTTGTCTTGTCTTGTCTTGTCTTGTCTTGTCTTGTCTTGTCTTGTCTTGTCTTGTCTTGTCTTGTCTTGTCTTATCTTGTCTTGTCTTGTCTTGTCTTGTATTGTCATGTCTTATATTGTCTGGTCTTATCTTGTCCTGTCCTGTCTTGTCTTGTCTTTTCTTGTCTTGTCTTGTCTATTCTTGTCTTGTCCTGTCATTTCATGTCATGTGTTGTGTTGTTTTGTCTTGTCTTGTCTTGTGCTGTCTTGTCTTGTTTTGTCTGGTCTTGTTTTGTCTTGTCTTGTCTTTTCTTGTCTTGTCTTGTCTTGTCTTGTCTTGTCTTGTCTGGTCTTATTTTGTCTTGTCTTGTCCTGTCCTGTCTTGTCTTGTCTTTTCTTGTCTTGTCTTGTCTTGCCTTTTCTTGTCCTGTCATGTCATGTCATGTGTTGTGTTGTTTTGTCTTGTCTTGTCTTGTCTTGTCTTGTCTTGTCTTGTCTTGTCTTGTTTTGTCTTGTCTTGTCTTGTCTTGTCTTGTCTTGTCTTGTCTTGTCTTGTCATGTCATGTCATGTCATGTCATGTCATGTCATGTGTTGTGTTGTCTTGTCTTGTCTTGTCTTGTCTTGTCTTGACAAAACAACACAACGCACGACATGACATGACAAGACAAGACAAGACAAGACAAGACAAGACAAGACAAGACCAGACAAGACCAGACAAGACAAGACAAGACAAAACAAGACAAAACAAGACAAGACAAGACAAGACAAGACAAGACAAGACAAGACAAGACAAGACAAAACAACACAACACACGACAGGACAAGACAAGACAAGACAAGACAAGACAAGACAAGACAAGACAAGACAAAACAAGACAAGACAAGACAAGACAAGACAAGACAATTCAAGACAAGACAAGACAAGACCGAACAAGACAAGACAAGACAAAACAACACAACACATGACATGACATGACAGGACAAGACAAGACAAGACAAGACAAGACAAGACAATACATGACAAGACAAAACAACACAACACACGACATGATATGACATGACAAGACAAGACAATATAAGACATGACAATACAAGACAAGACAAGACAAGATAAGACATGACAAGACAAAACAACACAACACACGTATGACATGACATGACATGACAAGACAAGACAAGACAAGACAAGACAAGACAAGACCAGACAAGACCAGACAAGACAAGACAAGACAAAACAAGACAAAACAAGACAAGACAAGACAAGACAAGACAAGACAAGACAAGACACGACAAGACAAGACAAGACAAGACAAGACAAGACAAGACAAGACAAGACAAAACAAGACAAGACAAGACCAAACAAAACAAGACAAGACAAAACAACACAACACATGACATGACATGACAGGACAAGACAAGAAAAGACAAGACAAGACAGGACAGGACAAGACAAGACAAGATAAGACCTTGTTTGGTCTTGTCTTGTCTTGTTTTGTCTTGTCTTGTCTTGTCTTGTCTTGTCTTGTCTTGTCTTGTCTTGTCTTGTCTTGTCTTGTCTTGTCTTGTCTTGTCTTGTCTTGTCTTGACTTGTCTTGTCTTGTCTTGTCTTGTCTTGTATGACATATGTCATGTCATGTGTTGTGTTGTGTTGACTTGTCTTGTCTTGTCTTGTCTTGTCTTGTCTTGTCATGTCGTGCGTTGTGTTGTTTTGTCTTGTCTTGTTTTGTCTTGTCATGTCATGTCTTGTCTTGTCTTGTCTTGTCTTGTCTTGTCTTGTCTTGTCATGTCATGTCATGTCATGTCATGTGTTGTGTTGTGTTGTCTTGTCTTGTCTTGTCTTGTCTTGTCTTGTCTTGTCTTGCCTTATCTTGCCTTGTCTTGTCTTGTCATGTCATGTCATGTCATGTCATGTCATACGTGTGTTGTGTTGTTTTGTCTTGTCTTGTCTTGTCTTGTCTTGTCTTGTCTTGTCTTGTCTTGTCTTGTCTTATCTTGTCTTGTCTTGTCTTGTCTTGTCTTTTCTTGTCTTGTCTTGTCTTGTCATGTCGTGCGTTGTATTGTCTTGTCTTGTCTTGTCTTGTCTTGTCTTGTCATGTCATGTCATGTCATGTCATGTGTTGTGTTGTGTTGTCTTGTCTTGTCTTGTCTTGTCTTGTCTTGTCTTGTCTTGCCTTATCTTGCCTTGTCTTGTCTTGTCATGTCATGTCATGTCATGTCATGTCATACGTGTGTTGTGTTGTTTTGTCTTGTCTTGTCTTGTCTTGTCTTGTCTTGTCTTGTCTTGTCTTGTCTTATCTTGTCTTGTCTTGTCTTGTCTTGTCTTTTCTTGTCTTGTCTTGTCTTGTCATGTCGTGCGTTGTATTGTTTTGTCTTGTCTTGTTTTGTCTTGTCATGTCATGTCTTGTCTTGTCTTGTCTTGTCTTGTCTTGTCATGTCATGTCATGTCATGTCATGTCATGTGTTGTGTTGTGTTGTCTTGTCTTGTCTTGTCTTGTCTTGTCTTGTCTTGTCTTGTCTTGTCTTGTCATGTCATGTCATGTCATGTCATGTCATGTCATACGTGTGTTGTGTTGTTTTGTCTTGTCTTGTCTTGTCTTGTCTTGTCTTGTCTTGTCTTGTCTTGTCTTATCTTGTCTTGTCTTGTCTTGTCTTGTATTGTCAAGTCTTATATTGTCTGGTCTTATCTTGTCTTGTCTTGTCTTGTCCTGTCCTGTCTTGTCTTGTCTTTTCTTGTCTTGTCTTGTCTTTTCTTGTCTTGTCCTGTCATGTCATGTCATGTGTTGTGTTGTTTTGTCTTGTCTTGTTTTGTCTTGTCTTGTCTTGTCTTGTCTTATCTTGTCTTGTCTTGTCTTGTCTTGTCTTGTCTTGTCTTGTCTTGTCTTGTCTTGTCTTGTTTTGTCTTGTCTTGTCTTGTCTGGTCTTGTCTGGTCTTGTCTTGTCTTGTCTTGTCTTGTCTTGTCTTGTCTTGTCTTGTCTTGTCTTGTCTTGTCTTGTCTTGTCTTGTCTTGTCTTGTCTTGTCTTGTCTTGTCATGTCATGTCATGTCATACGTGTGTTGTGTTGTTTTGTCTTGTCTTGTCTTGTCTTGTGTTGTCTTGTCTTGTCATGTCTTATCTTGTCTTGTCTTGTCTTGTCTTGTCTTGTCTTGTCTTGTCTTGTCTTGTCTTGTCTTGTCTTGTCTTATCTTGTCTTGTCTTGTCTTGTCTTGTATTGTCATGTCTTATATTGTCTGGTCTTATCTTGTCCTGTCCTGTCTTGTCTTGTCTTTTCTTGTCTTGTCTTGTCTTTTCTTGTCTTGTCCTGTCATTTCATGTCATGTGTTGTGTTGTTTTGTCTTGTCTTGTCTTGTCCTGTCTTGTCTTGTTTTGTCTTGTCTTGTTTTGTCTTGTCTTGTCTTTTCTTGTCTTGTCTTGTCTTGTCTTGTCTTGTCTTGTCTGGTCTTATTTTGTCTTGTCTTGTCCTGTCCTGTCTTGTCTTGTCTTTTCTTGTCTTGTCTTGTCTTGCCTTTTCTTGTCCTGTCATGTCATGTCATGTGTTGCGTTGTCTTGTCTTGTCTTGTCTTGTCTTGTCTTGTCTTGTCTTGTCTTGTCTTGTCTTGTCTTGTCTTGTCTTGTATTGTTTTGTCTTGTCTTGTCTTGTCTTGTCTTGTCTTGTCTTGTCTTGTCATGTCATGTCATGTCATGTCATGTGTTGTGTTGTCTTGTCTTGTCTTGTCTCGTCTTGTCTTGACAAAACAACACAACGCACGACATGACATGACAAGACAAGACAAGACAAGACAAGACAAGACAAGACAAGACCAGACAAGACCAGACAAGACAAGACAAGACAAAACAAGACAAAACAAGACAAGACAAGACAAGACAAGACAAGACAAGACAAAACAACACAACACACGACAGGACAAGACAAGACAAGACAAGACAAGACAAGACAAGACAAGACAAGACAAGACAAAACAAGACAAGACAAGACAAGACAAGACAAGACAATACAAGACAAGACAAGACAAGACCGAACAAGACAAGACAAGACAAAACAACACAACACATGACATGACATGACAGGACAAGACAAGACAAGACAAGACAAGACAAGACAAGACAAGACAAGACAATACATGACAAGACAAAACAACACAACACACGACATGATATGACATGACAAGACAAGACAATATAAGACATGACAATACAAGACAAGACAAGACAAGATAAGACATGACAAGACAAAACAACACAACACACGTATGACATGACATGACATGACAAGACAAGACAAGACAAGACAAGACAAGACCAGACAAGACCAGACAAGACAAGACAAGACAAAACAAGACAAAACAAGACAAGACAAGACAAGACAAGACAAGACAAGACAAGACAAGACAAGACAAGACAAGACAAGACAAGTCAAGACAAGACAAGACAAGACAAGACAAGACAAGACAAGACAAGACATGACAAGACAAGACAAGACAAGACAAGACAAGACAAGACAAGACAAGACAAGACAAGACAAGACCAGACAAGACCAGACAAGACAAGACAAGACAAAACAAGACAAAACAAGACAAGACAAGACAAGACAAGACAAGACAAGACAAGACAAGACAAGACAAGACAAGACAAGACAAGACAAGACAAGACAAGACAAGACAAGACAAGACAAGACAAAACAAGACAAGACAAGACCAAACAAAACAAGACAAAACAACACAACACATGACATGACATGACAGGACAAGACAAGAAAAGACAAGACAAGACAGGACAGGACAAGACAAGACAAGATAAGACCTTGTTTGGTCTTGTCTTGTCTTGTTTTGTCTTGTCTTGTCTTGTCTTGTCTTTTCTTGTCTTGTCTTGTCTTGTCTTGTCTTGTCTTGTCTTGTTTTGTCTTGTCTTGTCTTGTCTTGTCTTGTCTTGTCTTGTCTTGTCCTGTCATGTCATGTCATGTGTTGTGTTGTTTTGTCTTGTTTTGTTTGGTCTTGTCTTGTCTTGTTTTGTCTTGTCTTGTCTTGTCTTGTCTTGTCTTGTCTTGTCTTGTCTTGTATGACATATGTCATGTCATGTGTTGTGTTGTGTTGACTTGTCTTGTCTTGTCTTGTCTTGTCTTGTCTTGTCTTGTCTTGTCTTGTCTTGTCTTGTCTTGTCTTGTCTTGTCTTGTCTTGTCTTGTCTTGTCTTGTCTTGTCTTGTCTTGTCTTGTCTTGTCTTGTCTTGTCTTGTCTTGTCTTGTCTTGTCTTGTCTTGTCTTGTCTTGTCTTGTCTTGTCTTGTCTTGTCTTGTCTTGTCTTGTCTTGTCTTGTCTTGTCTTGTCTTGTCTTGTCTTGTCTTGTCTTGTCTTGTCTTGTCTTGTCTTGTGATGTCATGTCGTGTGTTGTGTTGTTTTGTCTTGTCTTGTCTTGTCTTGTCTTGTCTTGTCTTGTCTTGTCTTGTCTTGTCTTGTCTTGTCTTTTCTTTTCTTGTCTTGTCTTGTCTGGTCTTGTCTTGTCTTGTCTTGTCTGGTCTTGTCTTGTCTTGTCTGGTCTTATCTTGTCTTGTCTTGTCCTGTCTTGTCTTTTCTTGTCTTGTCCTGTCATGTCATGTCATGTGTTGTGTTGTTTTGTCTTGTCTTGTCTTGTCTTGTCTTGTCTTGTCTTGTCTTGTCTTGTCTTGTCTTGTCTTGTCTTGTTTTGTCTTGTTTTGTCTTGTCTTGTCTTGTCTTGTCTTGTCTGGTCTTGTCTGGTCTTGTCTTGTCTTGTCTTGTCTTGTCTTGTCTTGTCTTGTCTTGTCTTGTCATGTCATGTCATGTCATACGTGTGTTGTGTTGTTTTGTCTTGTCTTGTCTTGTCTTGTCTTGTCTTGTCTTGTCTTATCTTGTCTTGTCTTGTCATGTCATGTCATACGTGTATTGTGTTGTTTTGTCTTGTCTTGTCTTGTCTTGTCTTGTCTTGCCTTATCTTGTCTTGTCATACGTGTGTTGTGTTGTTTTGTCTTGTCTTGTCTTGTCTTGTCTTGTCTTGTCTTGTCTTGTCTTGTCTTGTCTTGTCTTGTCTTGTCATGTCATGTCATGTCATACGTGTGTTGTGTTGTTTTGTCTTGTCTTGTCTTGTCTTGTCATGTCATGTCATGTCATACGTGTGTTGTGTTGTTTTGTCTTGTCTTGTCTTGTCTTGTCTTGTCTTGTCTTATCTTGTCTTGTCTTGTCTTGTCTTGTATTGTCATGTCTTATATTGTCTGGTCTTATCTTGTCTTGTCTTGTCTTGTCTTGTCTTGTCTTGACTTGTCTTGTCTTGTCTTGTCTTGTCTTGTCTTGTCTTGTCTTGTCTTGTCTTGTCTTGTCTTGTCTTGTCTTTTCTTGTCTTGTCTTGTTTTGTCTTGTCTTGTCTTGTCTTGTCTTGTCTGGTCTTGTCTGGTCTTGTCTTGTCTTGTCTTGTCTTGTCTTGTCTTGTCTTGTCTTGTCTTGTCTTGTCTTGTCTTGTCTTGTCTTGTCTTGTCTTGTCATGTCATGTCATGTCATACGTGTGTTGTGTTGTTTTGTCTTGTCTTGTCTTGTCTTGTCTTGTCTTGTCTTGTCTTGTCTTGCCTTGTCTTGTCTTGTCTTGTCTTATCTTGTCTTGTCTTGTCTTGTCTTGTCTTGTCTTGTCTTGTCTTGTCTTGTCTGGTCTTATCTTGTCTTGTCTTGTCCTGTCCTGTCTTGTCTTGTCTTTTCTTGTCTTGTCTTGTCTTTTCTTGTCTTGTTCTGTCATGTCATGTCATGTCATGTGTTGTGTTGTTTTGTCTTGTCTTGTTTTGTCTTGTCTTGTCTTGTCTTGTCTTATCTTGTCTTGTCTTGTCTTGTCTTGTCTTGTCTTGTCTTGTCTTGTCTTGTCTTGTCTTGTCTTGTTTTGTCTTGTCTTGTCTTGTCTGGTCTTGTCTGGTCTTGTCTTGTCTTGTCTTGTCTTGTCTTGTCTTGTCTTGTCTTGTCTTGTCTTGTCTTGTCTTGTCTTGTCTTGTCTTGTCTTGTCTTGTCTTGTCTTGTCTTGTTTTGTCTTGTCTTGTCTTGTCTGGTCTTGTCTGGTCTTGTCTTGTCTTGTCTTGTCTTGTCTTGTCTTGTCTTGTCTTGTCTTGTCTTGCCTTGTCTGGTCTTATCTTGTCTTGTCTTGTCTTGTCTTGTCTTGTCTTGTCTTGTCTTGTATTGCCATGTCTTATATTGTCTTGTCTTGTCATGTCATATCATGTCGTGTGTTGTGTTGTTTTGTCTTGTCTTGTCTTGCCTTGTCATGTCTTATCTTGTCTTGTCTTGTCTTGTCTTGTCTTGTCTTGTCTTGTATTGTCATGTCTTATCTTGTCTTGTCTTGTCCTGTCCTGTCTTGTCTTGTCTTTTCTTGTCTTGTCTTGTCTTGTCTTTTCTTTTCTTGTCCTGTCATGTCATGTAATGTGTTGTGTTGTTTTGACTTGTCTTGTTTTGTCTTGTCTTGTCTTGTCTTGTCTTGTCTTGTCTGGTCTTGTCTTGTCTTGTCATGTCTTATCTTGTCTTGTCTTGTCTTGTCTTGTATTGTCATGTCTTATATTGTCTTGTCTTGTCTTGTCATATCATGTCGTGTGTTGTGTTGTTTTGTCTTGTCATGTTTTGTCTTGTCATGTATTGTCTTGTCTTGTCTTGTCTTGTCCTGTCATGTCATGTCATGTGTTGTGTTGTTTTGTCTTGTCTTGTCTTGTTTGGTCTTGTCTTGTATTGTCTTGTCTTGTCTTGTCTTGTCTTGTCTTGTCTTGTCTTGTCTTGTCTTGTCTTGTCTTGTCTTGTCTTGTCTTGTCTTGTCTTGTCTTGTCTTGTCTTGTCTTGTCTTGTCTTGTCTTGTCTTGTCTTGTCTTGTCTTGTCTTGTCTTGTCTTGTCTTGTCTTGTCTTGTCTTGTCTTGTCTTGTCTTGTCTTGTCTTGTCTTGTCTTGTCTTGTCTTGTCTTGTCTTGTCTTGTCTTGTCTTGTCTTGTCTTGTCTTGTCTTGTCTTGTCTTGTCTTGTCTTGTCTTGTCTTGTCTTGTCTTGTCTTGTCTTGTCTTGTCTTGTCTTGTCTTGTCTTGTCTTGTCTTGTCTTGTCTTGTCTTGTCTTGTCTTGTCTTGTCTTGTCTTGTCTTGTCTTGTCTTGTCTTGTCTTGCCTTGTCTTGTCTTGTCCTGTCGTGTGTTGTGTTGTTTTGTCTTGTCTTGCCTTGTCTTGTCTTGTCTTGTCTTGTCTTGTCATGTCTTGTCTTGTCTTCTCTTGTCTTGTCTTGTCTTGTCTTGTCTTGTCTTGTCTTGTCTTGTCTTGTCTTGTCTTGTCTTGTCTTGTCTTGTCTTGTCTTGTCTTGTCTTGTCTTGTCTTGTCTTGTCTTGTCATGTCATGTCATGTCGTGCGTTGTGTTGTTTTGTCTTGTCTTGTTTTGTTTTGTCTTGTCATGTCAGGTCTTGCCTTGTCTTGTCTTGTCTTGTCTTGTCTTGTCATGTCATGTCATGTCGTGCGTTGTGTTGTTTTGTCTTGTCTTGTTTTGTCTTGTCATGTCAGGTCTTGCCTTGTCTTGTCTTGTCTTGTCTTGTCTTGTCATGTCATGTCATGTCATGTCATGTGTTGTGTTGTGTTGTGTTGTCTTGTCTTGTCTTGTCTTGTCTTGTCTTGTCTTGTCTTGTCTTGTCTTGTCTTGTCTGGTCTTGTCTTGTCTTGTCTTGTCTTGTCTTGTCTTGTCTTGTCTTGTCTTGTCTTGTCTTGTCTTGTCTTGTCTTGTCTTGTCTTGTCTTGTGATGTCATGTCGTGTGTTGTGTTGTTTTGTCTTGTCTTGTCTTGTCTTGTCTTGTCTTGTATTGTCATGTCTTATATTGTCTGGTCTTATCTTGCCTTGTCTTGTCCTGTCCTGTCTTGTCTTGTATTTTCTTGTCTTGTCTTGTCTTTTCTTGTCTTGTCTTGTCCTGTCATGTCATGTGTTGTGTTGTTTTGTCTTGTCTTGTCTTGTCTTGTCTTGTCTTGTCTTGTCTTGTTTTGTCTTTTCTTGTCTTGTCTGGTCTTGTCTGGTCTTGTCTTGTCTTGTCATGTCATGTCATGTCATACGTGTGTTGTGTTGTTTTGTCTTGTCTTGTCTTGTCTTGTCATGTCTTATCTTGTCTTGTCTTGTCTTGTCTTGTATTGTCATGTCTTGTCTTGTCTTGTCTTGTCTTGTCTTGTCTTGTCTTGTCTTGTCTTGTCTTGTCTTGTCTTGTCTTGTCTTGTCTTGTCTTGTCTTGTCTTGTCTTGTCTTGTCTTGTCTTGTCTTGTCTTGTCTTGTCTTGTCTTGTCTTGTCTTGTCTTGTCTTGTCTTGTCTTGTCTTGTCTTGTCTTGTCTTGTCTTGTCTTGTCTTGTCTTGTCTTGTCTTGTCTTGTCTTGTCTTGTCTTGTCTTGTCTTGTCTTGTCTTGTCTTGTCTTGTCTTGTCTTGTCTTGTCTTGTCTTGTCTTGTCTTGTCTTGTCTTGTCTTGTCTTGTCTTGTCTTGTCTTGTCTTGTCTTGTCTTGTCTTGTCTTGTCTTGTCTTGTCTTGTCTTGTCTTGTCTTGTCTTGTCTTGTCTTGTCTTGTCTTGTCTTGTCTTGTCTTGTCTTGTCTTGTCTTGTCTTGTCTTGTCTTGTCTTGTCTTGTCTTGTCTTGTCTTGTCTTGTCTTGTCTTGCCTTGTCTTGTCTTGTCCTGTCGTGTGTTGTGTTGTTTTGTCTTGTCATGTTTTGTCTTGTCATGTATTGTCTTGTCTTGTCTTGTCTTGTCCTGTCGTGTCATGTCATGTGTTGTGTTGTTTTGTCTTGTCTTGTCTTGTTTGGCCTTGTCTTGTCTTATATTGTCTTGTCTTGTCTTGTCTTGCCTTGTCTTGTCTTGTCTTGTCTTGTCTTGTCTTGTCTTGTCTTGTCTTGTCTTGTCTTGTCTTGTCTTGTCTTGTCTTGTCTTGTCTTGTCTTGTCTTGTCTTGTCTTGTCTTGTCTTGTCTTGTCTTGTCTTGTCTTGTCTTGTCTTGTCTTGTCTTGTCTTGTCTTGTCTTGTCTTGTCTTGTCTTGTCTTGTCTTGTCTTGTCTTGTCTTGTCTTGTCTTGTCTTGTCTTGTCTTGTCTTGTCTTGTCTTGTCTTGTCTTGTCTTGTCTTGTCTTGTCTTGTCTTGTCTTGTCTTGTCTTGTCTTGTCTTGTCTTGTCTTGTCTTGTCTTGTCATGTCTTGTCTTGTCTTGTCTTGTCTTGTCTTGTCTTGTCTTGTCTTGTCTTGTCTTGTCTTGTCTTGTCTTGTCTTGTCTTGTCTTGTCTTGTCTTGTCTTGTCTTGTCTTGTCTTGTCTTGTCTTGTCTTGTCTTGTCTTGTCTTGTCTTGTCTTGTCTTGTCTTGTCTTGTCTTGTCTTGTCTTGTCTTGTCTTGTCTTGTCTTGTCTTGTCTTGCCTTGCCTTGTCTTGTCTTGTCCTGTCGTGTGTTGTGTTGTTTTGTCTTGTCTTGTCTTGTCTTGTCTTGTCCTGTCTTGTCTTGTCTTGTCTTGCCTTGTCTTGTCTTGTCTTGTCTTGTCTTGTCTTGTCATGTCTTATCTTGTCTTGTCTTGTCTTGTCTTGTCTTGTCTTGTCTTGTCTTGTCTTGTCTTGTTTTGTTTTGTCTTGTCTTGTCATGTCATGTCATGTCGTGCGTTGTGTTGTTTTGTCTTGTCTTGTTTTGTCTTGTCTTGTTGTGTCGTGTCATGTCATGTCTTGTCTTGTCTTGTCTTGTCATGTCGTGCGTTGTGTTGTTTTGTCTTGTCTTGTTTTGCCTTGTCATGTCATGTCTTGTCTTGTCTTGTCTTGTCTTGTCATGTCATGTCATGTCATGTCATGTCATGTCATGTGTTGTGTTGTCTTGTCTTGTCTTGTCTTGTCTTGTCTTGTGATGTCATGTCGTGTGTTGTGTTGTTTTGTCTTGTCTTGTCTTGTCTTGTCTTGTCTTGTCTTGTCTGGTCTTGTCTTGTCTTGTCATGTCTTATCTTGTCTTGTCTTGTCTTGTATTGTCATGTCTTATATTGTCTTGTCTTGTCTTGTCATATCATGTCGTGTGTTGTGTTGTTTTGTCTTGTCATGTTTTGTCTTGTCATGTATTGTCTTGTCTTGTCTTGTCCTGTCATGTCATGTCATGTGTTGTGTTGTTTTGTCTTGTCTTGTCTTGTTTGGTCTTGTCTTGTATTGTCTTGTCTTGTCTTGTCTTGTCTTGTCTTGTCTTGTCTTGTCTTGTCTTGTCTTGTCTTGTCTTGTCTTGTCTTGTCTTGTCTTGTCTTGTCTTGTCTTGTCTTGTCTTGTCTTGTCTTGTCTTGTCTTGTCTTGTCTTGTCTTGTCTTGTCTTGTCTTGTCTTGTCTTGTCTTGTCTTGTCTTGTCATGTCATGTCATGTCGTGCGTTGTGTTGTTTTGTCTTGTCTTGTCTTGTCTTGTCTTGTTTGGTCTTGTCTTGTATTGTCTTGTCTTGTCTTGTCTTGTCTTGTCTTGTCCTGTCGTGTGTTGTGTTGTTTTGTCTTGTCTTGCCTTGTCTTGTCTTGTCTTGTCTTGTCTTGTCTTGTCTTGTCTTGTCTTCTCTTGTCTTGTCTTGTCTTGTCTTGTCTTGTCTTGTCTTGTCTTGTCTTGTCTTGTCTTGTCTTGTCTTGTCTTGTCTTGTCTTGTCTTGTCTTGTCTTGTCTTGTCTTGTCTTGTCTTGTCTTGTCTTGTCTTGTCTTGTCTTGTCTTGTCTTGTCTTGTCTTGTCTTGTCTTGTCTTGTCATGTCATGTCATGTCGTGCGTTGTGTTGTTTTGTCTTGTCTTGTTTTGTCTTGTCATGTCAGGTCTTGCCTTGTCTTGTCTTGTCTTGTCATGTCATGTCATGTCGTGCGTTGAGTTGTTTTGTCTTGTCTTGTTTTGTCTTGTCATGTCAGGTCTTGCCTTGCCTTGTCTTGTCTTGTCTTGTCTTGTCTTGTCATGTCATGTCATGTCATGTCATGTGTTGTGTTGTGTTGTCTTGTCTTGTCTTGTCTTGTCTTGTCTTGTCTTGTCTTGTCTTGTCTTGTCTTGTCTTGTCTTGTCTTGTCTTGTCTTGTCTTGTCTTGTCTTGTCTTGTCTTGTCTTGTCTTGTCTTGTCTTGTCTTGTCTTGTCTTGTCTTGTCTTGTCTTGTCTTGTCTTGTCTTGTCTTGTCTTGTCTTGTCTTGTCTTGTCTTGTCTTGTCTTGTCTTGTCTTGTCTTGTCTTGTCTTGTCTTGTCTTGTCTTGTCTTGTCTTGTCTTGTCTTGTCTTGTCTTGTCTTGTCTTGTCTTGTCTTGTCTTGTCTTGTCTTGTCTTGTCTTGTCTTGTCTTGTCTTGTCTTGTCTTGTCTTGTCTTGTCTTGTCTTGTCTTGTCTTGTCTTGTCTTGTCTTGTCTTGTCTTGTCTTGTCTTGTCTTGTCTTGTCTTGTGATGTCATGTCGTGTGTTGTGTTGTTTTGTCTTGTCTTGTCTTGTCTTGTCTTGTCTTGTATTGTCATGTCTTATATTGTCTGGTCTTATCTTGTCTTGTCTTGTCCTGTCCTGTCTTGTCTTGTCTTTTCTTGTCTTGTCTTGTCTTTTCTTGTCTTGTCTTGTCCTGTCATGTCATGTGTTGTGTTGTTTTGTCTTGTCTTGTCTTGTCTTGTCTTGTCTTGTTTTGTCTTTTCTTGTCTTGTCTGGTCTTGTCTGGTCTTGTCTTGTCTTGTCATGTCATGTCATGTCATACGTGTGTTGTGTTGTTTTGTCTTGTCTTGTCTTGTCTTGTCATGTCTTATCTTGTCTTGTCTTGTCTTGTCTTGTATTGTCATGTCTTGTCTTGTCTTGTCTTGTCTTGTCTTGTCTTGTCTTGTCTTGTCTTGTCTTGTCTTGTCTTGTCTTGTCTTGTCTTGTCTTGTCTTGTCTTGTCTTGTCTTGTCTTGTCTTGTCTTGTCTTGTCTTGTCTTGTCTTGTCTTGTCTTGTCTTGTCTTGTCTTGTCTTGTCTTGCCTTGTCTTGTCTTGTCCTGTCGTGTGTTGTGTTGTTTTGTCTTGTCATGTTTTGTCTTGTCATGTATTGTCTTGTCTTGTCTTGTCTTGTCCTGTCGTGTCATGTCATGTGTTGTGTTGTTTTGTCTTGTCTTGTTTGGCCTTGTCTTGTCTTATATTGTCTTGTCTTGTCTTGTCTTGTCTTGTCTTGTCTTGTCTTGTCTTGTCTTGTCTTGTCTTGTCTTGTCTTGTCTTGTCTTGTCTTGTCTTGTCTTGTCTTGTCTTGTCTTGTCTTGTCTTGTCTTGTCTTGTCTTGTCTTGTCTTGTCTTGTCTTGTCTTGTCTTGTCTTGTCTTGTCTTGTCTTGTCTTGTCTTGTCTTGTCTTGTCTTGTCTTGTCTTGTCTTGTCTTGTCTTGTCTTGTCTTGTCTTGTCTTGTCTTGTCTTGTCTTGTCTTGTCTTGTCTTGTCTTGTCTTGTCTTGTCTTGTCTTGCCTTGTCTTGTCTTGTCCTGTCGTGTGTTGTGTTGTTTTGTCTTGTCATGTTTTGTCTTGTCATGTATTGTCTTGTCTTGTCTTGTCTTGTCCTGTCGTGTCATGTCATGTGTTGTGTTGTTTTGTCTTGTCTTGTCTTGTCTTGTCTTGTCTTGTCTTGTCTTGTCTTGTCTTGTCTTGTCTTGTCTTGTCTTGTCTTGTCTTGTCTTGTTTTGTCTTGTCTTGTCATGTCATGTCATGTCGTGCGTTGTGTTGTTTTGTCTTGTCTTGTTTTGTCTTGTCTTGTTGTGTCGTGTCATGTCATGTCTTGTCTTGTCTTGTCTTGTCTTGTCATGTCGTGCGTTGTGTTGTTTTGTCTTGTCTTGTTTTGCCTTGTCATGTCATGTCTTGTCTTGTCTTGTCTTGTCTTGTCATGTCATGTCATGTCATGTCATGTCATGTCATGTGTTGTGTTGTCTTGTCTTGTCTTGTCTTGTCTTGTCTTGTCTTGTCTTGTCTTGTCTTGTCTTGTCTTGTCTTGTCTTGTGATGTCATGTCGTGTGTTGTGTTGTTTTGTCTTGTCTTGTCTTGTCTTGTCTTGTCTTGTCTTGTCTTGTCTTGTCTTGTCTTGTCTTGTCTTGTCTTGTCTTGTCTTGTCTTGTCTTGTCTTGTCTTTTCTTTTCTTGTCTTGTCTTGTCTGGTCTTGTCTTGTCTTGTCTGGTCTTATCTTGTCTTGTCTTGTCCTGTCCTGTCTTGTCTTTTATTGTCTTGTCTTGTCTTTTCTTGTCTTGTCCTGTCATGTCATGTCATGTGTTGTGTTGTTTTGTCTTGTCTTGTCTTGCTTTGTCTTGTCTTGTCTTGTCTTGTCTTGTCTTGTCTTGTTTTGTCTTGTTTTGTCTTGTCTTGTCTTGTCTTGTCTTGTCTGGTCTTGTCTGGTCTTGTCTTGTCTTGTCTTGTCTTGTCTTGTCTTGTCTTGTCTTGTCTTGTCTTGTCTTGTCTTGTCTTGTCATGTCATGTCATGTCATACGTGTGTTGTGTTGTTTTGTCTTGTCTTGTCTTGTCTTGTCATGTCATGTCATGTCATACGTGTGTTGTGTTGTTTTGTCTTGTCTTGTCTTGTCTTGTCTTGTCTTGTCTTGTCTTATCTTGTCTTGTCTTGTCTTGTCTTGTATTGTCATGTCTTATATTGTCTGGTCTTATCTTGTCTTGTCTTGTCTTGTCTTGTCTTGTCTTGACTTGTCTTGTCTTGTCTTGTCTTGTCTTGTCTTGTCTTGTCTTGTCTTGTCTTGTCTTGTCTTGTCTTTTCTTGTCTTGTCTTGTTTTGTCTTGTCTTGTCTTGTCTTGTCTTGTCTGGTCTTGTCTGGTCTTGTCTTGTCTTGTCTTGTCTTGTCTTGTCTTGTCTTGTCTTGTCTTGTCTTGTCTTGTCTTGTCTTGTCTTGTCTTGTCATGTCATGTCATGTCATACGTGTGTTGTGTTGTTTTGTCTTGTCTTGTCTTGTCTTGTCTTGTCTTGTCTTGTCTTGTCTTGTCTTATCTTGTCTTGTCTTGTCTTGTCTTGTCTTGTCTTGTCTTGTCTTATCTTGTCTTGTCTTGTCTTGTCTTGTATTGTCATGTCTTATATTGTCTGGTCTTATCTTGTCTTGTCTTGTCCTGTCCTGTCTTGTCTTGTCTTTTCTTGTCTTGTCTTGTCTTTTCTTGTCTTGTTCTGTCATGTCATGTCATGTCATGTGTTGTGTTGTTTTGTCTTGTCTTGTTTTGTCTTGTCTTGTCTTGTCTTATCTTGTCTTGTCTTGTCATGTCATGTCATACGTGTGTTGTGTTGTTTTGTCTTGTCTTGTCTTGTCTTGTCTTGTCTTATCTTGTCTTGTCATACGTGTGTTGTGTTGTTTTGTCTTGTCTTGTCATGTCTTGTCTTGTCTTGTCTTATCTTGTCTTGTCTTGTCTTGTCTTGTCTTGTCTTGTCATGTCATGTCATGTCATACGTGTGTTGTGTTGTTTTGTCTTGTCTTGTCTTGTCTTGTCATGTCATGTCATGTCATACGTGTGTTGTGTTGTTTTGTCTTGTCTTGTCTTGTCTTGTCTTGTCTTGTCTTGTCTTATCTTGTCTTGTCTTGTCTTGTCTTGTATTGTCATGTCTTATATTGTCTGGTCTTATCTTGTCTTGTCTTGTCTTGTCTTGTCTTGTCTTGACTTGTCTTTTCTTGTCTTGTCTTGTCTTGTCTTGTCTTGTCTTGTCTTGTCTTGTCTTGTCTTGTCTTTTCTTGTCTTGTCTTGTTTTGTCTTGTCTTGTCTTGTCTTGTCTTGTCTGGTCTTGTCTGGTCTTGTCTTGTCTTGTCTTGTCTTGTCTTGTCTTGTCTTGTCTTGTCTTGTCTTGTCTTGTCTTGTCATGTCATGTCATGTCATACGTGTGTTGTGTTGTTTTGTCTTGTCTTGTCTTGTCTTGTCTTGTCTTGTCTTGTCTTGTCTTGTCTTGTCTTGTCTTATCTTGTCTTGTCTTGTCTTGTCTTGTCTTGTCTTGTCTTGTCTTATCTTGTCTTGTCTTGTCTTGTCTTGTATTGTCATGTCTTATATTGTCTGGTCTTATCTTGTCTTGTCTTGTCCTGTCCTGTCTTGTCTTGTCTTTTCTTGTCTTGTCTTGTCTTTTCTTGTCTTGTTCTGTCATGTCATGTCATGTCATGTGTTGTGTTGTTTTGTCTTGTCTTGTTTTGTCTTGTCTTGTCTTGTCTTGTCTTATCTTGTCTTGTCTTGTCTTGTCTTGTCTTGTCTTGTCTTGTCTTGTCTTGTCTTGTTTTGTCTTGTCTTGTCTTGTCTGGTCTTGTCTGGTCTTGTCTTGTCTTGTCTTGTCTTGTCTTGTCTTGTCTTGTCTTGTCTTGTCTTGTCTTGTCTTGTCTTGTCTTGTCTTGTCTTGTCTTGTCTTGTCTTGTCATGTCATGTCATGTCATACGTGTGTTGTGTTGTTTTGTCTTGTCTTGTCTTGTCTTGTCTTGTCTTGTCATGTCTTATCTTGTCTTGTCTTGTCTTGTCTTGTCTTGTCTTGTCTTGTCTTGTCTTGTCTTGTCTTGTCTTGTCTTGTCTTGTCTTGTCTTGTCTTGTCTTGTCTTGTCTTGTCTTGTCTTGTCTTGTCTTGTCTTGTCTTGTCTTGTCTTGTCTTGTCTTGTCTTGTCTTGTCATGTCTTATCTTGTCTTGTCTTGTCTTGTCTTGTATTGCCATGTCTTATATTGTCTTGTCTTGTCATGTCATATCATGTCGTGTGTTGTGTTGTCTTGTCTTGTCTTGTCTTGTCTTGTCTTGTCTTGTCTTGTCTTGTCTTGTCTTGTCTTGTCTTGTCTTGTCTTGTCTTGTCTTGTCTTGTCTTGTCTTGTCTTGTCTTGTCTTGCCTTGTCTTGTCTTGTCCTGTCGTGTGTTGTGTTGTTTTGTCTTGTCTTGCCTTGTCTTGTCTTGTCTTGTCTTGTCTTGTCTTGTCTTGTCTTGTCTTGTCTTGTCTTGTCTTGTCTTGTCTTGTCTTGTCTTGTCTTGTCTTGTCTTGTCTTGTCTTGTCTTGTCTTGTCTTGTCTTGTCTTGTCTTGTCTTGTCTTGTCATGTCATGTCATGTCGTGCGTTGTGTTGTTTTGTCTTGTCTTGTTTTGTCTTGTCATGTCAGGTCTTGCCTTGTCTTGTCTTGTCTTGTCTTGTCTTGTCATGTCATGTCATGTCATGTCATGTGTTGTGTTGTGTTGTCTTGTCTTGTCTTGTCTTGTCTTGTCTTGTCTTGTCTTGTCTTGTCTTGTCTTGTCTTGTCTTGTCTTGTCTTGTCTTGTCTTGTATTGTATTGTCTTGTCTTGTCTTGTCTTGTCTTGTCTTGTCTTGTCTTGTCTTGTCTTGTCTTGTCTTGTCTTGTCTTGTCTTGTCTTGTCTTGTCTTGTCTTGTCTTGTCTTGTCTTGTCTTGTCTTGTCTTGTCTTGTCTTGTCTTGTCTTGTCTTGTCTTGTCTTGTCTTGTCTTGTCTTGTCTTGTCTTGTCTTGTCTTGTCTTGTCTTGTCTTGTCTTGTCTTGTCTTGTCTTGTCTTGTCTTGTCTTGTCTTGTCTTGTCTTGTCTTGTCTTGTCTTGTCTTGTCTTGTCTTGTCTTGTCTTGTCTTGTCTTGTCTTGTCTTGTCTTGTCTTGTCTTGTCTTGTCTTGTCTTGTCTTGTCTTGTCTTGTCTTGTCTTGTCTTGTCTTGTCTTGTCTTGTCTTGTCTTGTCTTGTCTTGTCTTGTCTTGTCTTGTCTTGTCTTGCCTTGTCTTGTCTTGTCTTGTCTTGTCTTGTCTTGTCTTGTCTTGTCTTGTCTTGTCTTGTCTTGTCTTGTCTTGTCTTGTCTTGTCTTGTCTTGTCTTGTCTTGTCTTGTCTTGTTTTGTCTTGTCTTGTCTTGTCTTGTCTTGTCTTGGCTTGTCTTGTCTTGTATTGTCTTGTTTTGTCTTGTTTTGTTTTGTCTTGTCTTGTCTTGTCTTGTCTTGTCTTGTCTTGTCTTGACTTGTCTTGTCTTGTCTTGACTTGTCTTGTCTTGTCTTGTCTTGTCTTGTCTTGTCTTGTCTTGTCTTGTCTTGTCTTGTGATGTCATGTCGTGTGTTGTGTTGTTTTGTCTTGTCTTGTCTTGTCTTGTCTTGTCTTGTCTTGTCTTGTCTTGTCTTGTCTTGTCTTGTCTTGTCTTGTCTTTTCTTTTCTTGTCTTGTCTTGTCTGGTCTTGTCTTGTCTTGTCTGGTCTTATCTTGTCTTGTCTTGTCCTGTCCTGTCTTGTCTTGTCTTTTCTTGTCTTGTCTTGTCTTGTCTTTTCTTGTCTTGTCTTGTCTTGTCTTGTTTGGTCTTGTCTTGTCTTGTTTTGTCTTGTCTTGTCTTGTCTTGTCTTGTCTTGTCTTGTCTTGTCTTGTCTTTTCTTGTCTTGTCTTGTTTTGTCTTGTCTTGTCTTGTCTGGTCTTGTCTGGTCTTGTCTGGTCTTGTCTTGTCTTGTCTTGTCTTGTCTTGTCTTGTCTTGTCTTGTCTTGTCTTGTCTTGTCTTGTCTTGTCTTGTCTTGTCTTGTCTTGTCTTGTCTTGTCTTGTCTTGTCTTGTCTTGTCTTGTCTTGTCTTGTCTTGTCTTGTCTTGTCTTGTCTTGTCTTGTCTTGTCTTGTCTTGTCTTGTCTTGTCTTGTCTTGTCTTGTCTTGTCTTGTCTTGTCTTGTCTTGTCTTGTCTTGTCTTGTCTTGTCTTGTCTTGTCTTGTCTTGTCTTGTCTTGTCTTGTCTTGTCTTGTCTTGTCTTGTCTTGTCTTGTCTTGTCTTGTCTTGTCTTGTCTTGTCTTGTCTTGTCTTGTCTTGTCTTGTCTTGTCTTGTCTTGTCTTGTCTTGTCTTGTCTTGTCTTGTCATGTCTTGTCTTGTCTTGTCTCATCTTGTCTTGTCCTGTCCTGTCCTGTCTTGTCTTGTCTTGTCTTGTCTTGTCTTGTCTTGTCTTGTCATGTCTTGTCTTGTCTTGTTTTGTCTTGTCTTGTTTTCTCATGTAATGTCATGTCGTGTGTTGTGTTGTTTTGTCTTGTCTTGTCTTGTCTTGTCCTGTCCTGTCGTGTGTTGTGTTGCTTTGTCTTGTCTTGTCTTGTCTTGTCATGTCGTGTGTTGTGTTGTTTTGTCTTGTCTTGTTGTGTATTGTCATGTCTTATATTGCCTTGTCTTGTCTTGTCTTGTCTTGTCATGTCTTGTCTTGTCTTGTCTCATCTTGTCTTGTCCTGTCCTGTCCTGTCTTGTCTTGTCTTGTCTTGTCTTGTCTTGTCTTGTCTTGTCATGTCTTGTCTTGTCTTGTTTTGTCTTGTCTTGTTTTCTCATGTAATGTCATGTCGTGTGTTGTGTTGTTTTGTCTTGTCTTGTCTTGTCTTGTCCTGTCCTGTCGTGTGTTGTGTTGCTTTGTCTTGTCTTGTCTTGTCTTGTCATGTCGTGTGTTGTGTTGTTTTGTCTTGTCTTGTTGTGTATTGTCATGTCTTATATTGCCTTGTCTTGTCTTGTCTTGTCATGTCATGTCATGTCGTGTGTTGTGTTGTTTTGTCTTGTCTTGTCTTGTCTTGTCTTGTCATGTCGTGTGTTGTGTTGTTTTGTCTTGTCTTGTGTTGTTTTGTCGTGTCATGTCTTGTCTTGTCTTGTCTTGTTTTATGTTGTCTTGTTTTGTCATGTAAATTCATGTCGTGTGTTGTGTTGTTTTGCCTTGTCTTGTGTTGTTTTGTCGTGTCATGTCTTGTCTTGTCTTGTCTTGTCTTGTCCTGTCCTGTCGTGTGTTGTGTTGCTTTGTCTTGTCTTGTCATGTCATGTTATGTCGTGTCTTGTGTTGCTTTGTCTTGTCTTTTCTTCTCCTTGTCTTGTGTCGTTTTGTCCTGTCCTGACGTGTGTTTTGTTATTTTGTCTTGTCATGTCTTGTCTTGTCTTGTGATGTCATGTCATGTCGTGTGTTGTGTTGTTTTGTCTTGTCTTGTCATGTCGTGTGTTGTGTTGTTTTGCCTTGTTTTGCCTTGTCTTGCTGTGTATTGTCACGTCTTATATTGTCTTGTCTTGTCTTGTCATGTCATGTCATGTCGTGTGTTGTGTTGTTTTGTCTTGTCTTGTTTTGTCTTCTCATGTCATGTCTTGTCTTGTCTTGTTTTGTCTTGTCATGTCTTGTCTTGTCTTGTCTTGTCTTGTCTTGTCTTGTCTTGTCTTGTCTTGTCTTGTCTTGTCTTGTCTTGTCTTGTCTTGTCTTGTCTTGTCTTGTCTTGTCTTGTCTTGTCTTGTCTTGTCTTGTCTTGTCTTGTCTTGTCTTGTCTTGTCTTGTCTTGTCTTGTCTTGTCTTGTCTTGTCTTGTCTTGTCTTGTCTTGTCTTGTCTTGTCTTGTCTTGTCTTGTCTTGTTTTGTCTTGTCATGTCTTGTCTTGTCTTGTCTTGTCTTGTCTTGTTTTGTCTTGTCATGTCTTGTCTTGTCTTGTCTTGTCTTGTCTTGTCTTGTCTTGTCTTGTCTTGTTTTGCCTTGTCATGTCTTGTCTTGTCTTGTCTTGTCTTGTGTTGTTTTGTCGTGTCATGTCTTGTCTTGTCCTGTCCTGTCGTGTGTTGTCTTGTCTTGTCTTGTCCTGTCCTGACGTGTGTTGTGTTGTCTTGTCTTGTCTTGTTTTGTCTTGTCTTGTGTTGCTTTGTCCTGTGCTGACGTGTGTTGTGTTGTTTTGTCTTGTCTTGTTTTGTCTTGTCTTGTGTTGTTTTGTCTTGTATTGTCTTGTTTTCTCATGTAATGTCATGTCGTGTGTTGTGTTGTTTTGTCTTGTCTTGTGTTGTTTTGTCGTGTCATGTCTTGTCTTGTCTTGTCTTGTCTTGTCCTGTCCTGTCGTGTGTCGTCTTGTCTTGTCTTGTCCTGTCCTGACGTGTGTTGTGTTGTTTTGTCTTGTCTTGTGTTGTTTTGTCCTGTCCTGACGTGTGTTGTGTTGTTTTGTCTTGTCTTGTTTTGTCTTGTCCTGTCTTGTCTTGTCTTGTGATGTCATGTCATGTCGTGTGTTGTGTTTTTTTGTCTTGTCATGTCTTGTCTTGTCTTGTCTTGTCTTGTCATGTCTTGTCTTGTCTTGTTTTGTCTTGTCATGTCTTGTCTTGTCTTGTCTTGTCTTGTCTTGTCTTGTCTTGTCTTGTCTTGTCTTGTCTTGTCTTGTCTTGTCTTGTCTTGTCTTGTCTTGTCTTGTCTTGTCTTGTCTTGTCTTGTCTTGTCTTGTCTTGTCTTGTCTTGTCTTGTCTTGTCTTGTCTTGTATTGTTTTATGTTGTCTTGTCTTGTCTTGTTTTGTCATGTCTTGTTTTGTCTTGTCTTGTCTTGTTTTGTCTTGTATTGTCTTGTTTTCTCATGTAATGTCATGTCGTGTGTTGTGTTGTTTTGTCTTATCTTGTGTTGTTTTGTCGGGTCATGTCTTGTCTTGTCTTGTGTTGTTTTGTCGTGTCATGTCTTGTTTTGTCTTGTCTTGTGTTGTTTCGTCCTGTCATGTCTTGTCTTGTCTTGTCTTGTCTTGTCATGTCTTGTCATGTCTTGTCTTGTCTTGTCATGTCTTGTCATGTCTTGTCTTGTCTTGTTTTGCCTTGTCATATCTTGTCTTGTCTTGTCTTGTCTTGTCTTGTCTTGTCTTGTGTTGTTTTGTCGTGTCATGTCTTGTCTTGTCTTGTCTAGTCTTGTCTTGTAATGTCTTGTCATGTCTTGTCATGTCTTGTCTTGTCTTGTTTTGTCTTGTCATGTCTTGTCTTGTCTTGTCTTGTCTTGTCTTGTCTTGTCTTGTCTTGTCTTGTCTTGTCATGTCATGTCATGTCATATCGTGTGTTGTGTTGTTTTGTCTTGTCTTATTTTGCCTTGTCATGTCTTATCTTGTCTTGTCTTGTCTTGTCTTGTTTTGTCTTGTCTTGTCTTGTCTTGTCTTGTCTTGTCTTGTCTTGTCTTGTCTTGTCTTGTCTTGTCTCGTCATGTCATGTCTTGTCTTGTCTTGTATTGTCTTGTCTTGTTTTGTCTTGTCTTGTCTTGTCTTGTCTTGTCTTGTATTGTCTTGTTTTCTCATGTAATGTCATGTCGTGTGTTGTGTTGTTTTGTCTTGTCTTGTGTTGTTTTGTCCTGTCCTGACGTGTGTTGTGTTGTTTTGTCTTGTCTTGGTTTGTCTTGTCCTGTCTTGTCTTGTCTTGTTTTTGTCTTGTCCTGTCCTGTCTTGTATTGTCTTGTTTTCTCATGTAATGTCATGTCGTGTGTTGTGTTGTTTTGTCTCGTCTTGTGTTGTTTTGTCGTGTCATGTCTTGTCTTGTCTTGCCTTGTCCTGTCCTGTCGTGTGTTGTCTTGTCTTGTCTTGTCCTGTCCTGACGTGTGTTGTGTCGTTTTGTCTTGTCTTGTTTTGTCTTGTCTTGTGTTGTTTTGTCCTGTCCTGACGTGTGTTGTGTTGTTTTGTCTTGTCTTGTGTTATTTTGTCTTGTATTGTCTTGTTTTCTCATGTAATGTCATGTCGTGTGTTGTGTTGTTTTGTCTTGTCTTGTGTTGTTTTGTCGTATCATGTCTTGTCTTGTCTTGTCTTGTCTTGTCCTGTCCTGTCGTGTGTTGTCTTGTCTTGTCTTGTCCTGTCCTGACGTGTGTTGTGTTGTTTTGTCTTGTTTTGTTTTGTCTTGTCTTGTGTTGTTTTGTCCTGTCCTGACGTGTGTTGTGTTGTTTTGTCTTGTCCTGTCTTGTCTTGTCTTGTGATGTCATGTCATGTCGTGTGTTGTGTTGTTTTGTCTTGTCTTGTCATGTTATGTCATGTGTCTTGTGTTGCTTTGTCTTGTCTTGTCTTGTCTTGTGTTGTTTTGTCCTGTCCTGACGTGTGTTGTGTTGTTTTGTCTTGTCTTGTTTTGTCTTGTCCTGTCTTGTCTTGTCTAGTTTTGTCTTGTCCTGTCCTGTCTTGTCTTGTCTTGTATTGTCTTGTTTTCTCATGTAATGTCATGTCGTGTGTTGTGTTGTTTTGTCTTGTCTTGTGTTGTTTTGTCGTGTCATGTCTTGTCTTGTCTTGTCTTGTCCTGTCCTGTCGTGTGTTGTCTTGTCTTGTCTTGTCCTGTCCTGACGTGTGTTGTGTCGTTTTGTCTTGTCTTGTTTTGTCTTGTCTTGTGTTGTTTTGTCCTGTCCTGACGTGTGTTGTGTTGTTTTGTCTTGTCTTGTTTTGTCTTGTCTTGTGTTGTTTTGTCTTGTATTGTCTTGTTTTCTCATGTAATGTCATGTCGTGTGTTGTGTTGTTTTGTCTTGTCTTGTGTTGTTTTGTCGTGTCATGCCTTGTCTTGTCTTGTCCTGTCCTGTCGTGTGTTGTCTTGTCTTGTCTTGTCCTGTCCTGACGTGTGTTGTGTTGTTTTGTCTTGTTTTGTTTTGTCTTGTCTTGTGTTGTTTTGTCCTGTCCTGACGTGTGTTGTGTTGTTTTGTCTTGTCCTGTCTTGTCTTGTCTTGTGATGTCATGTCATGTCGTGTGTTGTATTGTTTTGTCTTGTCTTGTCATGTTATGTCATGTCGTGTCTTGTGTTGCTTTGTCTTGTCTTGTCTTGTATTGTCTTGTCTTGTGTTGCCTCGTCTTGTCTTGTCTTGTCTTGTCCTGTCCTGACGTGTGTTGTGTTGTTTTGTCTTGTCTTGTCATGTCATGTCATGTCGTGTCTTGTGTTGCTTTGTCTTGTCTTGTCATGTCATGTCGTGTGTTGTGTTGTTTTGTCTTGTCTTGTCATGTCATGTCATGTCGTGTCTTGTGTTGCTTTGTCTTGTCTTGTCTTGTCTTGTCTTGTCTTGTGTTGCCTCGTCTTGTCTTGTCTTGTCTTGTCCTGTCCTGACGTGTGTTGTGTTGTTTTGTCTTGTCTTGTCATGTCGTGTGTTGTGTTGTTTTGTCTTGTCTTGTGTTGTTTTGTCGTGTCATGTCTTGTCTTGTCTTGTCTTGTCTTGTCCTGTCCTGTCGTGTGTTGTGTTGTTTTGTCTTGTCTTGTCATGTCATGTCACGTCGTGTCTTGTGTTGCTTTGTCTTGTCTTGTCTTGTCTTGTCATGTCGTATGTTGTGTTGTTTTGTCTTGTCTTGTTGTGTATTGTCATGTCTTATATTGTCTTGTCTTGTCTTGTCATGTCATGTCATGTCGTGTGTTGTGTTGTTTTGTCTTGTCTTGTTTTGTCTTGTCATGTCATGTCATGTCTTGTCTTGTCTTGTCTTGTCTTGTTTTGTCTTGTCATGTCTTGTCTTGTCTTGTCTTGTCTTGTCCTGTCCTGTCGTGTGTTGTGTTGTTTTGTCTTGTCTTGTCATGTCATGTCACGTCGTGTCTTGTGTTGCTTTGTCTTGTCTTGTCTTGTCTTGTCCTGTCCTGTCGTGTGTTGTGTTGTTTTGTCTTGTCTTGTCATGTCATGTCACGTCGTGTCTTGTGTTGCTTTGTCTTGTCTTGTCTTGTCTTGTCATGTCGTGTGTTGTGTTGTTTTGTCTTGTCTTGTTGTGTATTGTCATGTCTTATATTGTCTTGTCTTGTCTTGTCTTGTCTTGTCATGTCATGTCATGTCGTGTGTTGTGTTGTTTTGTCTTGTCTTGTTTTGTCTTGTCATGTCATGTCATGTCATGTCTTGTCTTGTCTTGTCTTGTCTTGTTTTGTCGTATCATGTCTTGTCTTGTCTTGTCTTGTCTTGTCCTGTCCTGTCGTGTGTTGTCTTGTCTTGTCTTGTCCTGTCCTGACGTGTGTTGTGTTGTTTTGTCTTGTTTTGTTTTGTCTTGTCTTGTGTTGTTTTGTCCTGTCCTGACGTGTGTTGTGTTGTTTTGTCTTGTCCTGTCTTGTCTTGTCTTGTGATGTCATGTCATGTCGTGTGTTGTGTTGTTTTGTCTTGTCTTGTCATGTTATGTCATGTGTCTTGTGTTGCTTTGTCTTGTCTTGTCTTGTCTTGTGTTGTTTTGTCCTGTCCTGACGTGTGTTGTGTTGTTTTGTCTTGTCTTGTTTTGTCTTGTCCTGTCTTGTCTTGTCTTGTTTTGTCTTGTCCTGTCCTGTCTTGTCTTGTCTTGTATTGTCTTGTTTTCTCATGTAATGTCATGTCGTGTGTTGTGTTGTTTTGTCTTGTCTTGTGTTGTTTTGTCGTGTCATGTCTTGTCTTGTCTTGTCTTGTCCTGTCCTGTCGTGTGTTGTCTTGTCTTGTCTTGTCCTGTCCTGACGAGTGTTGTGTCGTTTTGTCTTGTCTTGTTTTGTCTTGTCTTGTGTTGTTTTGTCCTGTCCTGACGTGTGTTGTGTTGTTTTGTCTTGTCTTGTTTTGTCTTGTCTTGTGTTCTTTTGTCTTGTATTGTCTTGTTTTCTCATGTAATGTCATGTCGTGTGTTGTGTTGTTTTGTCTTGTCTTGTGTTGTTTTGTCGTGTCATGTCTTGTCTTGTCTTGTCCTGTCCTGTCGTGTGTTGTCTTGTCTTGTCTTGTCCTGTCCTGACGTGTGTTGTGTTGTTTTGTCTTGTCCTGTCCTGTCTTGTCTTGTCTTGTATTGTCTTGTTTTCTCATGTAATGTCATGGCGTGTGTTGTGTTGTTTTGTCTTGTCTTGTGTTGTTTTGTCGTGTCATGTCTTGTCTTGTCTTGTCTTGTCCTGTCCTGTCGTGTGTTGTCTTGTCTTGTCTTGTCCTGTCCTGACGAGTGTTGTGTCGTTTTGTCTTGTCTTGTTTTGTCTTGTCTTGTGTTGTTTTGTCCTGTCCTGACGTGTGTTGTGTTGTTTTGTCTTGTCTTGTTTTGTCTTGTCTTGTGTTGTTTTGTCTTGTATTGTCTTGTTTTCTCATGTAATGTCATGTCGTGTGTTGTGTTGTTTTGTCTTGTCTTGTGTTGTTTTGTCGTGTCATGTCTTGTCTTGTCTTGTCCTGTCCTGTCGTGTGTTGTCTTGTCGTGTGTTGTCTTGTCTTGCCTTGTCCTGTCCTGACGTGTGTTGTGTTGTTTTGTCTTGTTTTGTTTTGTCTTGTCTTGTGTTGTTTTGTCCTGTCCTGACGTGTGTTGTGTTGTTTTGTCTTGTCCTGTCTTGTCTTGTCTTGTGATGTCATGTCATGTCGTGTGTTGTATTGTTTTGTCTTGTCTTGTCATGTTATGTCATGTCATGTCATGTCGTTTCTTGTGTTGCTTTGTCTTGTCTTGTCTTGTCTTGTGTTGCCTCGTCTTGTCTGGTCTTGTCTTGTCCTGTCCTGACGTGTGTTGTGTTGTTTTGTCTTGTCTTGTCATGTCGTGTGTTGTGTTGTTTTGTCTTGTCTTGTGTTGTTTTGTCGTGTCATGTCTTGTCTTGTCTTGTCTTGTCTTGTCTTGTCCTGTCCTGTCGTGTGTTGTGTTGTTTTGTCTTGTCTTGTCATGTCATGTCACGTCGTGTCTTGTGTTGCTTTGTCTTGTCTTGTCTTGTCTTGTCATGTCGTGTGTTGTGTTGTTTTGTCTTGTCTTGTTGTGTATTGTCATGTCTTATATTGTCTTGTCTTGTCTTGTCTTGTCATGTCATGTCATGTCGTGTGTTGTGTTGTTTTGTCTTGTCTTGTTTTGTCTTGTCATGTCATGTCATGTCTTGTCTTGTCTTGTCTTGTCTTGTTTTGTCTTGTCATGTCTTGTCTTGTCTTGTCTTGTCTTGTCCTGTCCTGTCGTGTGTTGTGTTGTTTTGTCTTGTCTTGTCATGTCATGTCACGTCGTGTCTTGTGTTGCTTTGTCTTGTCTTGTCTTGTCTTGTCATGTCGTGTGTTGTGTTGTTTTGTCTTGTCTTGTTGTGTATTGTCATGTCTTATATTGTCTTGTCTTGTCTTGTCTTGTCTTGTCATGTCATGTCATGTCGTGTGTTGTGTTGTTTTGTCTTGTCTTGTTTTGTCTTGTCATGTCATGTCATGTCATGTCTTGTCTTGTCTTGTCTTGTCTTGTTTTGTCGTATCATGTCTTGTCTTGTCTTGTCCTGTCCTGTCGTGTGTTGTCTTGTCTTGTCTTGTCCTGTCCTGACGTGTGATGTGTTGTTTTGTCTTGTTTTGTTTTGTCTTGTCTTGTGTTGTTTTGTCCTGTCCTGACGTGTGTTGTGTTGTTTTGTCTTGTCCTGTCTTGTCTTGTCTTGTGATGTCATGTCATGTCGTGTGTTGTGTTGTTTTGTCTTGTCTTGTCATGTTATGTCATGTGTCTTGTGTTGCTTTGTCTTGTCTTGTCTTGTCTTGTGTTGTTTTGTCCTGTCCTGACGTGTGTTGTGTTGTTTTGTCTTGTCTTGTTTTGTCTTGTCCTGTCTTGTCTTGTCTTGTTTTGTCTTGTCCTGTCCTGTCTTGTCTTGTCTTGTATTGTCTTGTTTTCTCATGTAATGTCATGTCGTGTGTTGTGTTGTTTTGTCTTGTCTTGTGTTGTTTTGTCGTGTCATGTCTTGTCTTGTCTTGTCTTGTCCTGTCCTGTCGTGTGTTGTCTTGTCTTGTCTTGTCCTGTCCTGACGAGTGTTGTGTCGTTTTGTCTTGTCTTGTTTTGTCTTGTCTTGTGTTGTTTTGTCCTGTCCTGACGTGTGTTGTGTTGTTTTGTCTTGTCTTGTTTTGTCTTGTCTTGTTTTGTCTTGTCTTGTGTTGTTTTGTCTTGTATTGTCTTGTTTTCTCATGTAATGTCATGTCGTGTGTTGTGTTGTTTTGTCTTGTCTTGTGTTGTTTTGCCGTGTCATGTCTTGTCTTGTCTTGTCCTGTCCTGTCGTGTGTTGTCTTGTCTTGTCTTGTCCTGTCCTGACGTGTGTTGTGTTGTTTTGTCTTGTTTTGTTTTGTCTTGTCTTGTGTTGTTTTGTCCTGTCCTGACGTGTGTTGTGTTGTTTTGTCTTGTCCTGTCTTGTCTTGTCTTGTGATGTCATGTCATGTCGTGTGTTGTATTGTTTTGTCTTGTCTTGTCATGTTATGTCATGTCGTGTCTTGTGTTGCTTTGTCTTGTCTTGTCTTGTATTGTCTTGTCTTGAGTTGCCTCGTCTTGTCTTGTCTTGTCTTGTCCTGTCCTGACGTGTGTTGTGTTGTTTCGTCTTGTCTTGTCATGTCATGTCATGTCGTGTCTTGTGTTGCTTTGTCTAGTCTTGTCATGTCATGTCGTGTGTTGTGTTGTTTTGTCTTGTCTTGTCATGTCATGTCATGTCGTGTCTTGTGTTGCTTTGTCTTGTCTTGTCTTGTCTTGTCTTGTGTTGCCTCGTCTTGTCTTGTCTTGTCTTGTCCTGTCCTGACGTGTGTTGAGTTTTTTTTTGTCTTGTCTTGTCATGTCGTGTGTTGTGTTGTTTTGTCTTGTCTTGTGTTGTTTTGTCGTGTCATGTCTTGTCTTGTCTTGTCTTGTCTTGTCCTGTCCTGTCGTGTGTTGTGTTGTTTTGTCTTGTCTTGTCATGTCATGTCACGTCGTGTCTTGTGTTGCTTTGTCTTGTCTTGTCTTGTCTTGTCATGTCGTGTGTTGTGTTGTTTTGTCTTGTTGTGTATTGTCATGTCTTATATTGTCTTGTCTTGTCTTGTCTTGTCTTGTCATGTCATGTCATGTCGTGTGTTGGGTTGTTTTGTCTTGTCTTGTTTTGTCTTGTCATGTCATGCCATGTCATGTCTTGTCATGTCTTGTCTTGTCTTGTTTTGTCTTGTCATGTCTTGTCTTGTCTTGTCTTGTCTTGTCTTGTCTTGTCTTGTTTTGTTTTGTCTTGTTTTGTTTTGTCTTGTCATGTCTTGTCTTGTCTTGTCTTGTCTTGTCTTGTCTTGTTTTGTTTTGTCTTGTTTTGTTTTGTCTTGTCATGTCTTGTCTTGTCTTGTCTTGTCTTGTCTTGTCTTGTCTTGTCTTGTCTTGTCTTGTCTTGTCTTGTCTTGTCTTGTCTTGTCTTGTCTTGTCTTGTCTTGTCTTGTATTGTCTTGTCTTGTCGTGTCTTGTGTTGCTTTGTCTTGTCTTATCTTGTCATGTCTTGTCTTGTCTTGTCTTGTCTTGTCTTGTCTTGTCTTGTCTTGTCTTGTCTTGTCTTGTCTTGTCTTGTCTTGTCTTGTCTTGTCTTGTCTTGTCTTGTCTTGTCTTGTCTTGTCTTGTCTTGTCTTGTCTTGTCTTGTCTTGTCTTGTCTTGTCTTGTCTTGTCTTGTCTTGTCTTGTCTTGTCTTGTCTTGTCATGTCATGTCGTGTCTTGTGTTGCTTTGTCTTGTCTTGTCTTGTCTTGTCTTGTCTTGTGTTGCCTCGTCTTGTCTTGCCTTGTCTTGTCCTGTCCTGACGTGTGTTGTCTTGTCTTGTCTTGTCTTGTCTTGTCTTGTCTTGTCTTGTCATGTCGTGTGTTGTGTTGTTTTGTCTTGTCTTGTCTTGTCTTGTCTTGTCATGTCGTGTGTTGTGTTGTTTTGTCTTGTCTTGTGTTGTTTTGTCGTGTCATGTCTTGTCTTGTCTTGTCTTGTCTTGTCCTGTCCTGTCGTGTGTTGTGTTGTTTTGTCTTGTCTTGTCATGTCATGTCACGTCGTGTCTTGTGTTGCTTTGTCTTGTCTTGTCTTGTCTTGTCATGTCGTGTGTTGTGTTGTTTTATCTTGTCTTGTTTTGTCTTGTCCTGTCTTGTCTTGTCTAGTTTTGTCTTGTCCTGTCCTGTCTTGTCTTGTCTTGTATTGTCTTGTTTTCTCATGTAATGTCATGTCGTGTGTTGTGTTGTTTTGTCTTGTCTTGTGTTGTTTTGTCGTGTCATGTCTTGTCTTGTCTTGTCTTGTGTTGTTTTGTCCTGTCCTGACGTGTGTTGTGTTGTTTTGTCTTGTCTTGTTTTGTCTTGTCCTGTCTTGTCTTGTCTAGTTTTGTCTTGTCCTGTCCTGTCTTGTCTTGTCTTGTATTGTCTTGTTTTCTCATGTAATGTCATGTCGTGTGTTGTGTTGTTTTGTCTTGTCTTGTGTTGTTTTCTCGTGTCATGTCTTGTCTTGTCTTGTCTTGTCCTGTCCTGTCGTGTGTTGTCTTGTCTTGTCTTGTCCTGTCCTGACGTGTGTTGTGTCGTTTTGTCTTGTCTTGTTTTGTCTTGTCTTGTGTTGTTTTGTCCTGTCCTGACGTGTGTTGTGTTGTTTTGTCTTGTCTTGTTTTGTCTTGTCTTGTGTTGTTTTGTCTTGTATTGTCTTGTTTTCTCATGTAATGTCATGTCGTGTGTTGTGTTGTTTTGTCTTGTCTTGTGTTGTTTTGTCGTGTCATGTCTTGTCTTGTCTTGTCCTGTCCTGTCGTGTGTTGTCTTGTCTTGTCTTGTCCTGTCCTGACGTGTGTTGTGTTGTTTTGTCTTGTTTTGTTTTGTCTTGTCTTGTGTTGTTTTGTCCTGTCCTGACGTGTGTTGTGTTGTTTTGTCTTGTCCTGTCTTGTCTTGTCTTGTGATGTCATGTCATGTCGTGTGTTGTATTGTTTTGTCTTGTCTTGTCATGTTATGTCATGTCGTGTCTTGTGTTGCTTTGTCTTGTCTTGTCTTGTATTGTCTTGTCTTGTGTTGCCTCGTCTTGTCTTGTCTTGTCTTGTCCTGTCCTGACGTGTGTTGTGTTGTTTTTTCTTGTCTTGTCATGTCATGTCATGTCGTGTCTTGTGTTGCTTTGTCTTGTCTTGTCATGTCATGTCGTGTGTTGTGTTGTTTTGTCTTGTCTTGTCATGTCATGTCATGTCGTGTCTTGTGTTGCTTTGTCTTGTCTTGTCTTGTCTTGTCTTGTCTTGTGTTGCTTTGTCTTGTCTTGTCTTGTCTTGTCATGTCGTATGTTGTGTTGTTTTGTCTTGTCTTGTTGTGTATTGTCATGTCTTATATTGTCTTGTCTTGTCTTGTCATGTCATGTCATGTCGTGTGTTGTGTTGTTTTGTCTTGTCTTGTTTTGTCTTGTCATGTCATGTCATGTCTTGTCTTGTCTTGTCTTGTCTTGTTTTGTCTTGTCATGTCTTGTCTTGTCTTGTCTTGTCTTGTCCTGTCCTGTCGTGTGTTGTGTTGTTTTGTCTTGCCTTGTCATGTCATGTCACGTCGTGTCTTGTGTTGCTTTGTCTTGTCTTGTCTTGTCTTGTCATGTCGTGTGTTGTGTTGTTTTGTCTTGTCTTGTTGTGTATTGTCATGTCTTATATTGTCTTGTCTTGTCTTGTCTTGTCTTGTCTTGTCATGTCATGTCATGTCGTGTGTTGTGTTGTTTTGTCTTGTCTTGTTTTGTCTTGTCATGTCATGTCATGTCATGTCTTGTCTTGTCTTGTCTTGTCTTGTTTTGTCGTATCATGTCTTGTCTTGTCTTGTCTTGTCTTGTCCTGTCCTGTCGTGTGTTGTCTTGTCTTGTCTTGTCCTGTCCTGACGTGTGTTGTGTTGTTTTGTCTTGTTTTGTTTTGTCTTGTCTTGTGTTGTTTTGTCCTGTCCTGACGTGTGTTGTGTTGTTTTGTCTTGTCCTGTCTTGTCTTGTCTTGTGATGTCATGTCATGTCGTGTGTTGTGTTGTTTTGTCTTGTCTTGTCATGTTATGTCATGTGTCTTGTGTTGCTTTGTCTTGTCTTGTCTTGTCTTGTGTTGTTTTGTCCTGTCCTGACGTGTGTTGTGTTGTTTTGTCTTGTCTTGTTTTGTCTTGTCCTGTCTTGTCTTGTCTTGTTTTGTCTTGTCCTGTCCTGTCTTGTCTTGTCTTGTATTGTCTTGTTTTCTCATGTAATGTCATGTCGTGTGTTGTGTTGTTTTGTCTTGACTTGTGTTGTTTTGTCGTGTCATGTCTTGTCTTGTCTTGTCTTGTCCTGTCCTGTCGTGTGTTGTCTTGTCTTGTCTTGTCCTGTCCTGACGAGTGTTGTGTCGTTTTGTCTTGTCTTGTTTTGTCTTGTCTTGTGTTGTTTTGTCCTGTCCTGACGTGTGTTGTGTTGTTTTGTCTTGTCTTGTTTTGTCTTGTCTTGTGTTGTTTTGTCTTGTATTGTCTTGTTTTCTCATGTAATGTCATGTCGTGTGTTGTGTTGTTTTGTCTTGTCTTGTGTTGTTTTGTCGTGTCATGTCTTGTCTTGTCTTGTCCTGTCCTGTCGTGTGTTGTCTTGTCTTGTCTTGTCCTGTCCTGACGTGTGTTGTGTTGTTTTGTCTTGTCCTGTCCTGTCTTGTCTTGTCTTGTATTGTCTTGTTTTCTCATGTAATGTCATGGCGTGTGTTGTGTTGTTTTGTCTTGTCTTGTGTTGTTTTGTCGTGTCATGTCTTGTCTTGTCTTGTCTTGTCCTGTCCTGTCGTGTGTTGTCTTGTCTTGTCTTGTCCTGTCCTGACGAGTGTTGTGTCGTTTTGTCTTGTCTTGTTTTGTCTTGTCTTGTGTTGTTTTGTCCTGTCCTGACGTGTGTTGTGTTGTTTTGTCTTGTCTTGTTTTGTCTTGTCTTGTGTTGTTTTGTCTTGTATTGTCTTGTTTTCTCATGTAATGTCATGTCGTGTGTTGTGTTGTTTTGTCTTGTCTTGTGTTGTTTTGTCGTGTCATGTCTTGTCTTGTCTTGTCCTGTCCTGTCGTGTGTTGTCTTGTCGTGTGTTGTCTTGTCTTGTCTTGTCCTGTCCTGACGTGTGTTGTGTTGTTTTGTCTTGTTTTGTCTTGTCTTGTCTTGTGTTGTTTTGTCCTGTCCTGACGTGTGTTGTGTTGTTTTGTCTTGTCTTGTTTTGTCTTGTCCTGTCTTGTCTTGTCTAGTTTTGTCTTGTCCTGTCCTGTCTTGTCTTGTCTTGTATTGTCTTGTTTTCTCATGTAATGTCATGTCGTGTGTTGTGTTGTTTTGTCTTGTCTTGTGTTGTTTTGTCGTGTCATGTCTTGTCTTGTCTTGTCTTGTCCTGTCCTGTCGTGTGTTGTCTTGTCTTGTCGTGTCCTGTCCTGACGTGTGTTGTGTCGTTTTGTCTTGTCTTGTTTTGTCTTGTCTTGTGTTGTTTTGTCCTGTCCTGACGTGTGTTGTGTTGTTTTGTCTTGTCTTGTTTTGTCTTGTCTTGTGTTCTTTTGTCTTGTATTGTCTTGTTTTCTCATGTAATGTCATGTCGTGTGTTGTGTTGTTTTGTCTTGTCTTGTGTTGTTTTGTCGTGTCATGCCTTGTCTTGTCTTGTCCTGTCCTGTCGTGTGTTGTCTTGTCTTGTCTTGTCCTGTCCTGACGTGTGTTGTGTTGTTTTGTCTTGTTTTGTTTTGTCTTGTCTTGTGTTGTTTTGTCCTGTCCTGACGTGTGTTGTGTTGTTTTGTCTTGTCCTGTCTTGTCTTGTCTTGTGATGTCATGTCATGTCGTGTGTTGTATTGTTTTGTCTTGTCTTGTCATGTTATGTCATGTCGTGTCTTGTGTTGCTTTGTCTTGTCTTGTCTTGTATTGTCTTGTCTTGTGTTGCCTCGTCTTGTCTTGTCTTGTCTTGTCCTGTCCTGACGTGTGTTGTGTTGTTTTGTCTTGTCTTGTCATGTCATGTCATGTCGTGTCTTGTGTTGCTTTGTCTTGTCTTGTCATGTCATGTCGTGTGTTGTGTTGTTTTGTCTTGTCTTGTCATGTCATGTCATGTCGTGTCTTGTGTTGCTTTGTCTTGTCTTGTCTTGTCTTGTCTTGTCTTGTGTTGCCTCGTCTTGTCTTGTCTTGTCTTGTCCTGTCCTGACGTGTGTTGTGTTGTTTTGTCTTGTCTTGTCATGTCGTGTGTTGTGTTGTTTTGTCTTGTCTTGTGTTGTTTTGTCGTGTCATGTCTTGTCTTGTCTTGTCTTGTCTTGTCCTGTCCTGTCGTGTGTTGTGTTGTTTTGTCTTGTCTTGTCTTGTCTTGTCATGTCGTGTGTTGTGTTGTTTTGTCTTGTCTTGTTGTGTATTGTCATGTCTTATATTGTCTTGTCTTGTCTTGTCTTGTCTTGTCATGTCATGTCATGTCGTGTGTTGTGTTGCTTTGTCTTGTCTTGTCTTGTCTTGTCTTGTGTTGCCTCGTCTTGTCTTGTCTTGTCTTGTCCTGTCCTGACGTGTGTTGTGTTGTTTTGTCTTGTCTTGTCATGTCGTGTGTTGTGTTGTTTTGTCTTGTCTTGTGTTGTTTTGTCGTGTCATGTCTTGTCTTGTCTTGTCTTGTCTTGTCCTGTCCTGTCGTGTGTTGTGTTGTTTTGTCTTGTCTTGTCTTGTCTTGTCATGTCGTGTGTTGTGTTGTTTTGTCTTGTCTTGTTGTGTATTGTCATGTCTTATATTGTCTTGTCTTGTCTTGTCTTGTCTTGTCATGTCATGTCATGTCGTGTGTTGTGTTGTTTTGTCTTGTCTTGTTGTGTATTGTCATGTCTTATATTGTCTTGTCTTGTCTTGTCATGTCATGTCATGTCGTGTGTTGTGTTGTTTTGTCTTGTCTTGTTTTGTCTTGTCATGTCATGTCATGTCTTGTCTTGTCTTGTCTTGTCTTGTTTTGTCTTGTCATGTCTTGTCTTGTCTTGTCTTGTCTTGTCCTGTCCTGTCGTGTGTTGTGTTGTTTTGTCTTGTCTTGTCATGTCATGTCACGTCGTGTCTTGTGTTGCTTTGTCTTGTCTTGTCTTGTCTTGTCCTGTCCTGTCGTGTGTTGTGTTGTTTTGTCTTGTCTTGTCATGTCATGTCACGTCGTGTCTTGTGTTGCTTTGTCTTGTCTTGTCTTGTCTTGTCATGTCGTGTGTTGTGTTGTTTTGTCTTGTCTTGTTGTGTATTGTCATGTCTTATATTGTCTTGTCTTGTCTTGTCTTGTCTTGTCATGTCATGTCATGTCGTGTGTTGTGTTGTTTTGTCTTGTCTTGTTTTGTCTTGTCATGTCATGTCATGTCATGTCTTGTCTTGTCTTGTCTTGTCTTGTTTTGTCGTATCATGTCTTGTCTTGTCTTGTCTTGTCTTGTCCTGTCCTGTCGTGTGTTGTCTTGTCTTGTCTTGTCCTGTCCTGACGTGTGTTGTGTTGTTTTGTCTTGTTTTGTTTTGTCTTGTCTTGTGTTGTTTTGTCCTGTCCTGACGTGTGTTGTGTTGTTTTGTCTTGTCCTGTCTTGTCTTGTCTTGTGATGTCATGTCATGTCGTGTGTTGTGTTGTTTTGTCTTGTCTTGTCATGTTATGTCATGTGTCTTGTGTTGCTTTGTCTTGTCTTGTCTTGTCTTGTGTTGTTTTGTCCTGTCCTGACGTGTGTTGTGTTGTTTTGTCTTGTCTTGTTTTGTCTTGTCCTGTCTTGTCTTGTCTTGTTTTGTCTTGTCCTGTCCTGTCTTGTCTTGTCTTGTATTGTCTTGTTTTCTCATGTAATGTCATGTCGTGTGTTGTGTTGTTTTGTCTTGTCTTGTGTTGTTTTGTCGTGTCATGTCTTGTCTTGTCTTGTCTTGTCCTGTCCTGTCGTGTGTTGTCTTGTCTTGTCTTGTCCTGTCCTGACTAGTGTTGTGTCGTTTTGTCTTGTCTTGTTTTGTCTTGTCTTGTGTTGTTTTGTCCTGTCCTGACGTGTGTTGTGTTGTTTTGTCTTGTCTTGTTTTGTCTTGTCTTGTGTTCTTTTGTCTTGTATTGTCTTGTTTTCTCATGTAATGTCATGTCGTGTGTTGTGTTGTTTTGTCTTGTCTTGTGTTGTTTTGTCGTGTCATGTCTTGTCTTGTCTTGTCCTGTCCTGTCGTGTGTTGTCTTGTCTTGTCTTGTCCTGTCCTGACGTGTGTTGTGTTGTTTTGTCTTGTCCTGTCCTGTCTTGTCTTGTCTTGTATTGTCTTGTTTTCTCATGTAATGTCATGGCGTGTGTTGTGTTGTTTTGTCTTGTCTTGTGTTGTTTTGTCGTGTCATGTCTTGTCTTGTCTTGTCTTGTCCTGTCCTGTCGTGTGTTGTCTTGTCTTGTCTTGTCCTGTCCTGACGAGTGTTGTGTCGTTTTGTCTTGTCTTGTTTTGTCTTGTCTTGTGTTGTTTTGTCCTGTCCTGACGTGTGTTGTGTTGTTTTGTCTTGTCTTGTGTTGTTTTGTCTTGTATTGTCTTGTTTTCTCATGTAATGTCATGTCGTGTGTTGTGTTGTTTTGTCTTGTCTTGTGTTGTTTTGTCGTGTCATGTCTTGTCTTGTCTTGTCCTGTCCTGTCGTGTGTTGTCTTGTCGTGTGTTGTCTTGTCTTGCCTTGTCCTGTCCTGACGTGTGTTGTGTTGTTTTGTCTTGTTTTGTTTTGTCTTGTCTTGTGTTGTTTTGTCCTGTCCTGACGTGTGTTGTGTTGTTTTGTCTTGTCCTGTCTTGTCTTGTCTTGTGATGTCATGTCATGTCGTGTGTTGTATTGTTTTGTCTTGTCTTGTCATGTTATGTCATGTCATGTCATGGCGTGTCTTGTGTTGCTTTGTCTTGTCTTGTCTTGTCTTGTCTTGTCTTGTGTTGCCTCGTCTTGTCTGGTCTTGTCTTGTCCTGTCCTGACGTGTGTTGTGTTGTTTTGTCTTGTCTTGTCATGTCGTGTGTTGTGTTGTTTTGTCTTGTCTTGTGTTGTTTTGTCGTGTCATGTCTTGTCTTGTCTTGTCTTGTCTTGTCTTGTCCTGTCCTGTCGTGTGTTGTGTTGTTTTGTCTTGTCTTGTCATGTCATGTCACGTCGTGTCTTGTGTTGCTTTGTCTTGTCTTGTCTTGTCTTGTCATGTCGTGTGTTGTGTTGTTTTGTCTTGTCTTGTTGTGTATTGTCATGTCTTATATTGTCTTGTCTTGTCTTGTCTTGTCATGTCATGTCATGTCGTGTGTTGTGTTGTTTTGTCTTGTCTTGTTTTGTCTTGTCATGTCATGTCATGTCTTGTCTTGTCTTGTCTTGTCTTGTTTTGTCTTGTCATGTCTTGTCTTGTCTTGTCTTGTCTTGTCCTGTCCTGTCGTGTGTTGTGTTGTTTTGTCTTGTCTTGTCATGTCATGTCACGTCGTGTCTTGTGTTGCTTTGTCTTGTCTTGTCTTGTCTTGTCATGTCGTGTGTTGTGTTGTTTTGTCTTGTCTTGTTGTGTATTGTCATGTCTTATATTGTCTTGTCTTGTCTTGTCTTGTCTTGTCATGTCATGTCATGTCGTGTGTTGTGTTGTTTTGTCTTGTCTTGTTTTGTCTTGTCATGTCATGTCATGTCATGTCTTGTCTTGTCTTGTCTTGTCTTGTTTTGTCGTATCATGTCTTGTCTTGTCTTGTCCTGTCCTGTCGTGTGTTGTCTTGTCTTGTCTTGTCCTGTCCTGACGTGTGTTGTGTTGTTTTGTCTTGTTTTGTTTTGTCTTGTCTTGTGTTGTTTTGTCCTGTCCTGACGTGTGTTGTGTTGTTTTGTCTTGTCCTGTCTTGTCTTGTCTTGTGATGTCATGTCATGTCGTGTGTTGTGTTGTTTTGTCTTGTCTTGTCATGTTATGTCATGTGTCTTGTGTTGCTTTGTCTTGTCTTGTCTTGTCTTGTGTTGTTTTGTCCTGTCCTGACGTGTGTTGTGTTGTTTTGTCTTGTCTTGTTTTGTCTTGTCCTGTCTTGTCTTGTCTTGTTTTGTCTTGTCCTGTCCTGTCTTGTCTTGTCTTGTATTGTCTTGTTTTCTCATGTAATGTCATGTCGTGTGTTGTGTTGTTTTGTCTTGTCTTGTGTTGTTTTGTCGTGTCATGTCTTGTCTTGTCTTGTCTTGTCCTGTCCTGTCGTGTGTTGTCTTGTCTTGTCTTGTCCTGTCCTGACGAGTGTTGTGTCGTTTTGTCTTGTCTTGTTTTGTCTTGTCTTGTGTTGTTTTGTCCTGTCCTGACGTGTGTTGTGTTGTTTTGTCTTGTCTTGTTTTGTCTTGTCTTGTGTTGTTTTGTCTTGTATTGTCTTGTTTTCTCATGTAATGTCATGTCGTGTGTTGTGTTGTTTTGTCTTGTCTTGTGTTGTTTTGCCGTGTCATGTCTTGTCTTGTCTTGTCCTGTCCTGTCGTGTGTTGTCTTGTCTTGTCTTGTCCTGTCCTGACGTGTGTTGTGTTGTTTTGTCTTGTTTTGTTTTGTCTTGTCTTGTGTTGTTTTGTCCTGTCCTGACGTGTGTTGTGTTGTTTTGTCTTGTCCTGTCTTGTCTTGTCTTGTGATGTCATGTCATGTCGTGTGTTGTATTGTTTTGTCTTGTCTTGTCATGTTATGTCATGTCGTGTCTTGTGTTGCTTTGTCTTGTCTTGTCTTGTATTGTCTTGTCTTGAGTTGCCTCGTCTTGTCTTGTCTTGTCTTGTCCTGTCCTGACGTGTGTTGTGTTGTTTTGTCTTGTCTTGTCATGTCATGTCATGTCGTGTCTTGTGTTGCTTTGTCTTGTCTTGTCATGTCATGTCGTGTGTTGTGTTGTTTTGTCTTGTCTTGTCATGTCATGTCATGTCGTGTCTTGTGTTGCTTTGTCTTGTCTTGTCTTGTCTTGTCTTGTGTTGCCTCGTCTTGTCTTGTCTTGTCTTGTCCTGTCCTGACGTGTGTTGAGTTGTTTTGTCTTGTCTTGTCATGTCGTGTGTTGTGTTGTTTTGTCTTGTCTTGTGTTGTTTTGTCGTGTCATGTCTTGTCTTGTCTTGTCTTGTCTTGTCCTGTCCTGTCGTGTGTTGTGTTGTTTTGTCTTGTCTTGTCATGTCATGTCACGTCGTGTCTTGTGTTGCTTTGTCTTGTCTTGTCTTGTCTTGTCATGTCGTGTGTTGTGTTGTTTTGTCTTGTCTTGTTGTGTATTGTCATGTCTTATATTGTCTTGTCTTGTCTTGTCTTGTCTTGTCTTGTCATGTCATGTCATGTCGTGTGTTGGGTTGTTTTGTCTTGTCTTGTTTTGTCTTGTCATGTCATGCCATGTCATGTCTTGTCATGTCTTGTCTTGTCTTGTTTTGTCTTGTCATGTCTTGTCTTGTCTTGTCTTGTCTTGTCTTGTCTTGTCTTGTTTTGTTTTGTCTTGTTTTGTTTTGTCTTGTCATGTCTTGTCTTGTCTTGTCTTGTCTTGTCTTGTCTTGTCTTGTTTTGTTTTGTCTTGTTTTGTTTTGTCTTGTCTTGTCTTGTCTTGTCTTGTCTTGTCTTGTCTTGTCTTGTCTTGTCTTGTCTTGTCTTGTCTTGTCTTGTCTTGTCTTGTCTTGTCTTGTCTTGTCTTGTCTTGTCTTGTCTTGTATTGTCTTGTCTTGTCGTGTCTTGTGTTGCTTTGTCTTGTCTTATCTTGTCATGTCTTGTCTTGTCTTGTCTTGTCTTGTCTTGTCTTGTCTTGTCTTGTCTTGTCTTGTCTTGTCTTGTCTTGTCTTGTCTTGTCTTGTCTTGTCTTGTCTTGTCTTGTCTTGTCTTGTCTTGTCTTGTCTTGTCTTGTCTTGCTTTGTCTTGTCATGACTTATCTTGTCTTGTCTTGTCTTGTCTTGTCCTGTCCTGTCGTGTGTTGTTTTGTATTGTCTTGTCTTGTGTTGTTTTGTCGTGTCATGTCTTGTCTTGTCTTGTCTTGTCTTGTCTTGTCCTGTCGTGTGTTGTGTTGTTTTGTCTTGTCTTGTCATGTCATGTCATGTCGTGTCTTGTGTTGCTTTGTCTTGTCTTGTCTTGTCTTGTCTTGTCTTGTGTTGCCTCGTCTTGTCTTGCCTTGTCTTGTCCTGTCCTGACGTGTGTTGTCTTGTCTTGTCTTGTCTTGTCTTGTCTTGTCTTGTCATGTCGTGTGTTGTGTTGTTTTGTCTTGTCTTGTCTTGTCTTGTCTTGTCATGTCGTGTGTTGTGTTGTTTTGTCTTGTCTTGTGTTGTTTTGTCGTGTCATGTCTTGTCTTGTCTTGTCTTGTCTTGTCCTGTCCTGTCGTGTGTTGTGTTGTTTTGTCTTGTCTTGTCATGTCATGTCACGTCGTGTCTTGTGTTGCTTTGTCTTGTCTTGTCTTGTCTTGTCATGTCGTGTGTTGTGTTGTTTTGTCTTGTCTTGTTTTGTCTTGTCCTGTCTTGTCTTGTCTAGTTTTGTCTTGTCCTGTCCTGTCTTGTCTTGTCTTGTATTGTCTTGTTTTCTCATGTAATGTCATGTCGTGTGTTGTGTTGTTTTGTCTTGTCTTGTGTTGTTTTGTCGTGTCATGTCTTGTCTTGTCTTGTCTTGTGTTGTTTTGTCCTGTCCTGACGTGTGTTGTGTTGTTTTGTCTTGTCTTGTTTTGTCTTGTCCTGTCTTGTCTTGTCTAGTTTTGTCTTGTCCTGTCCTGTCTTGTCTTGTCTTGTATTGTCTTGTTTTCTCATGTAATGTCATGTCGTGTGTTGTGTTGTTTTGTCTTGTCTTGTGTTGTTTTCTCGTGTCATGTCTTGTCTTGTCTTGTCTTGTCCTGTCCTGTCGTGTGTTGTCTTGTCTTGTCTTGTCCTGTCCTGACGTGTGTTGTGTCGTTTTGTCTTGTCTTGTTTTGTCTTGTCTTGTGTTGTTTTGTCCTGTCCTGACGTGTGTTGTGTTGTTTTGTCTTGTCTTGTTTTGTCTTGTCTTGTGTTGTTTTGTCTTGTATTGTCTTGTTTTCTCATGTAATGTCATGTCGTGTGTTGTGTTGTTTTGTCTTGTCTTGTGTTGTTTTGTCGTGTCATGTCTTGTCTTGTCTTGTCCTGTCCTGTCGTGTGTTGTCTTGTCTTGTCTTGTCCTGTCCTGACGTGTGTTGTGTTGTTTTGTCTTGTTTTGTTTTGTCTTGTCTTGTGTTGTTTTGTCCTGTCCTGACGTGTGTTGTGTTGTTTTGTCTTGTCCTGTCTTGTCTTGTCTTGTGATGTCATGTCATGTCGTGTGTTGTATTGTTTTGTCTTGTCTTGTCATGTTATGTCATGTCGTGTCTTGTGTTGCTTTGTCTTGTCTTGTCTTGTATTGTCTTGTCTTGTGTTGCCTCGTCTTGTCTTGTCTTGTCTTGTCCTGTCCTGACGTGTGTTGTGTTGTTTTGTCTTGTCTTGTCATGTCATGTCATGTCGTGTCTTGTGTTGCTTTGTCTTGTCTTGTCATGTCATGTCGTGTGTTGTGTTGTTTTGTCTTGTCTTGTCATGTCATGTCATGTCGTGTCTTGTGTTGCTTTGTCTTGTCTTGTCTTGTCTTGTCTTGTCTTGTGTTGCTTTGTCTTGTCTTGTCTTGTCTTGTCATGTCGTATGTTGTGTTGTTTTGTCTTGTCTTGTTGTGTATTGTCATGTCTTATATTGTCTTGTCTTGTCTTGTCATGTCATGTCATGTCGTGTGTTGTGTTGTTTTGTCTTGTCTTGTTTTGTCTTGTCATGTCATGTCATGTCTTGTCTTGTCTTGTCTTGTCTTGTTTTGTCTTGTCATGTCTTGTCTTGTCTTGTCTTGTCTTGTCCTGTCCTGTCGTGTGTTGTGTTGTTTTGTCTTGCCTTGTCATGTCATGTCACGTCGTGTCTTGTGTTGCTTTGTCTTGTCTTGTCTTGTCTTGTCATGTCGTGTGTTGTGTTGTTTTGTCTTGTCTTGTTGTGTATTGTCATGCCTTATATTGTCTTGTCTTGTCTTGTCTTGTCTTGTCATGTCATGTCATGTCGTGTGTTGTGTTGTTTTGTCTTGTCTTGTTTTGTCTTGTCATGTCATGTCATGTCATGTCTTGTCTTGTCTTGTCTTGTCTTGTCCTGTCCTGTCGTGTGTTGTCTTGTCTTGTCTTGTCCTGTCCTGACGTGTGTTGTGTTGTTTTGTCTTGTTTTGTTTTGTCTTGTCTTGTGTTGTTTTGTCCTGTCCTGACGTGTGTTGTGTTGTTTTGTCTTGTCCTGTCTTGTCTTGTCTTGTGATGTCATGTCATGTCGTGTGTTGTGTTGTTTTGTCTTGTCTTGTCATGTTATGTCATGTGTCTTGTGTTGCTTTGTCTTGTCTTGTCTTGTCTTGTGTTGTTTTGTCTTGTCTTGTTTTGTCTTGTCCTGTCTTGTCTTGTCTTGTTTTGTCTTGTCCTGTCCTGTCTTGTCTTGTCTTGTATTGTCTTGTTTTCTCATGTAATGTCATGTCGTGTGTTGTGTTGTTTTGTCTTGTCTTGTGTTGTTTTGTCTTGTCTTGTGTTGTTTTGTCGTGTCATGTCTTGTCTTGTCTTGTCTTGTCCTGTCCTGTCGTGTGTTGTCTTGTCTTGTCTTGTCCTGTCCTGACGAGTGTTGTGTCGTTTTGTCTTGTCTTGTTTTGTCTTGTCTTGAGTTGTTTTGTCCTGTCCTGACGTGTGTTGTGTTGTTTTGTCTTGTCTTGTTTTGTCTTGTCTTGTGTTGTTTTGTCTTGTATTGTCTTGTTTTCTCATGTAATGTCATGTCGTGTGTTGTGTTGTTTTGTCTTGTCTTGTGTTGTTTTGTCGTGTCATGTCTTGTCTTGTCTTGTCCTGTCCTGTCGTGTGTTGTCTTGTCTTGTCTTGTCCTGTCCTGACGTGTGTTGTGTTGTTTTGTCTTGTCCTGTCCTGTCTTGTCTTGTCTTGTATTGTCTTGTTTTCTCATGTAATGTCATGGCGTGTGTTGTGTTGTTTTGTCTTGTCTTGTGTTGTTTTGTCGTGTCATGTCTTGTCTTGTCTTGTCTTGTCCTGTCCTGTCGTGTGTTGTCTTGTCTTGTCTTGTCCTGTCCTGACGAGTGTTGTGTCGTTTTGTCTTGTCTTGTTTTGTCTTGTCTTGTGTTGTTTTGTCCTGTCCTGACGTGTGTTGTGTTGTTTTGTCTTGTCTTGTTTTGTCTTGTCTTGTGTTGTTTTGTCTTGTATTGTCTTGTTTTCTCATGTAATGTCATGTCGTGTGTTGTGTTGTTTTGTCTTGTCTTGTGTTGTTTTGTCGTGTCATGTCTTGTCTTGTCTTGTCCTGTCCTGTCGTGTGTTGTCTTGTCGTGTGTTGTCTTGTCTTGTCTTGTCCTGTCCTGACGTGTGTTGTGTTGTTTTGTCTTGTTTTGTTTTGTCTTGTCTTGTGTTGTTTTGTCCTGTCCTGACGTGTGTTGTGTTGTTTTGTCTTGTCCTGTCTTGTCTTGTCTTGTGATGTCATGTCATGTCGTGTGTTGTATTGTTTTGTCTTGTCTTGTCATGTTATGTCATGTCATGTCATGTCGTGTCTTGTGTTGCTTTGTCTTGTCTTGTCTTGTCTTGTCTTGTCTTGTGTTGCCTCATCTTGTCTTGTCTTGTCTTGTCCTGTCCTGACGTGTGTTGTGTTGTTTTGTCTTGTCTTGTCATGTCGTGTGTTGTGTTGTTTTGTCTTGTCTTGTGTTGTTTTGTCGTGTCATGTCTTGTCTTGTCTTGTCCTGTCCTGTCGTGTGTTGTGTTGTTTTGTCTTGTCTTGTCATGTCATGTCAATTCGTGTCTTGTGTTGCTTTGTCTTGTCTTGTCTTGTCTTGTCATGTCGTGTGTTGTGTTGTTTTGTCTTGTCTTGTTGTGTATTGTCATGTCTTATATTGTCTTGTCTTGTCTTGTCTTGTCTTGTCATGTCATGTCATGTCGTGTGTTGTGTTGTTTTGTCTTGTCTTGTTTTGTCTTGTCATGTCATGTCATGTCTTGTCTTGTCTTGTCTTGTCTTGTCTTGTCTTGTCTTGTCCTGTCCTGTCGTGTGTTGTGTTGTTTTGTCTTGTCTTGTCATGTCATGTCACGTCGTGTCTTGTGTTGCTTTGTCTTGTCTTGTCTTGTCATGTCGTGTGTTGTGTTGTTTTGTCTTGTCTTGTTGTGTATTGTCATGTCTTATATTGTCTTGTCTTGTCTTGTCTTGTCTTGTCATGTCATGTCATGTCGTGTGTTGTGTTGTTTTGTCTTGTCTTGTTTTGTCTTGTCATGTCATGTCATGTCATGTCTTGTCTTGTCTTGTCTTGTCTTGTTTTGTCGTATCATGTCTTGTCTTGTCTTGTCTTGTCTTGTCCTGTCCTGTCGTGTGTTGTCTTGTCTTGTCTTGTCCTGTCCTGACGTGTGTTGTGTTGTTTTGTCTTGTTTTGTTTTGTCTTGTCTTGTGTTGTTTTGTCCTGTCCTGACGTGTGTTGTGTTGTTTTGTCTTGTCCTGTCTTGTCTTGTCTTGTGATGTCATGTCATGTCGTGTGTTGTGTTGTTTTGTCTTTTCTTGTCATGTTATGTCATGTGTCTTGTGTTGCTTTGTCTTGTCTTGTCTTGTCTTGTGTTGTTTTGTCCTGTCCTGACGTGTGTTGTGTTGTTTTGTCTTGTCTTGTTTTGTCTTGTCCTGTCTTGTCTTGTCTTGTTTTGTCTTGTCCTGTCCTGTCTTGTCTTGTCTTGTATTGTCTTGTTTTCTCATGTAATGTCATGTCGTGTGTTGTGTTGCTTTGTCTTGTCTTGTCATGTCATGTCGTGTGTTGTGTTGTTTTGTCTTGTCTTGTCATGTCATGTCATGTCGTGTCTTGTGTTGCTTTGTCTTGTCTTGTCTTGTCTTGTCTTGTCTTGTGTTGCTTTGTCTTGTCTTGTCTTGTCTTGTCATGTCGTATGTTGTGTTGTTTTGTCTTGTCTTGTTGTGTATTGTCATGTCTTATATTGTCTTGTCTTGTCTTGTCATGTCATGTCATGTCGTGTGTTGTGTTGTTTTGTCTTGTCTTGTTTTGTCTTGTCATGTCATGTCATGTCTTGTCTTGTCTTGTCTTGTCTTGTTTTGTCTTGTCATGTCTTGTCTTGTCTTGTCTTGTCTTGTCCTGTCCTGTCGTGTGTTGTGTTGTTTTGTCTTGCCTTGTCATGTCATGTCACGTCGTGTCTTGTGTTGCTTTGTCTTGTCTTGTCATGTTATGTCATGTCGTGTCTTGTGTTGCTTTGTCTTGTCTTGTATTGTCTTGTCTTGTGTTGCCTCGTCTTGTCTTGTCTTGTCCTGTCCTGTCGTGTGTTGTTTTGTATTGTCTTGTCTTGTGTTGTTTTGTCGTGTCATGTCTTGTCTTGTCTTGTCTTGTCTTGTCTTGTCCTGTCGTGTGTTGTGTTGTTTTGTCTTGTCTTGTCATGTCATGTCATGTCGTGTCTTGTGTTGCTTTGTCTTGTGTTGTCTTGTCTTGTCTTGTCTTGTGTTGCCTCGTCTTGTCTTGCCTTGTCTTGTCCTGTCCTGACGTGTGTTGTCTTGTCTTGTCTTGTCTTGTCTTGTCTTGTCTTGTCATGTCGTGTGTTGTGTTGTTTTGTCTTGTCTTGTGTTGTCTTGTCTTGTCATGTCGTGTGTTGTGTTGTTTTGTCTTGTCTTGTGTTGTTTTGTCGTGTCATGTCTTGTCTTGTCTTGTCTTGTCTTGTCTTGTCCTGTCCTGTCGTGTGTTGTGTTGTTTTGTCTTGTCTTGTCATGTCATGTCACGTCGTGTCTTGTGTTGCTTTGTCTTGTCTTGTCTTGTCTTGTCATGTCGTGTGTTGTGTTGTTTTGTCTTGTCTTGTTTTGTCTTGTCCTGTCTTGTCTTGTCTAGTTTTGTCTTGTCCTGTCCTGTCTTGTCTTGTCTTGTATTGTCTTGTTTTCTCATGTAATGTCATGTCGTGTGTTGTGTTGTTTTGTCTTGTCTTGTGTTGTTTTGTCGTGTCATGTCTTGTCTTGTCTTGTCTTGTGTTGTTTTGTCCTGTCCTGACGTGTGTTGTGTTGTTTTGTCTTGTCTTGTTTTGTCTTGTCCTGTCTTGTCTTGTCTAGTTTTGTCTTGTCCTGTCCTGTCTTGTCTTGTCTTGTATTGTCTTGTTTTCTCATGTAATGTCATGTCGTGTGTTGTGTTGTTTTGTCTTGTCTTGTGTTGTTTTGTCGTGTCATGTCTTGTCTTGTCTTGTCTTGTCCTGTCCTGTCGTGTGTTGTCTTGTCTTGTCTTGTCCTGTCCTGACGTGTGTTGTGTCGTTTTGTCTTGTCTTGTTTTGTCTTGTCTTGTGTTGTTTTGTCCTGTCCTGACGTGTGTTGTGTTGTTTTGTCTTGTCTTGTTTTGTCTTGTCTTGTGTTGTTTTGTCTTGTATTGTCTTGTTTTCTCATGTAATGTCATGTCGTGTGTTGTGTTGTTTTGTCTTGTCTTGTGTTGTTTTGTCGTGTCATGTCTTGTCTTGTCTTGTCCTGTCCTGTCGTGTGTTGTCTTGTCTTGTCTTGTCCTGTCCTGACGTGTGTTGTGTTGTTTTGTCTTGTTTTGTTTTGTCTTGTCTTGTGTTGTTTTGTCCTGTCCTGACGTGTGTTGTGTTGTTTTGTCTTGTCCTGTCTTGTCTTGTCTTGTGATGTCATGTCATGTCGTGTGTTGTGTTGTTTTGTCTTGTCTTGTCATGTTATGTCATGTGTCTTGTGTTGCTTTGTCTTGTCTTGTCTTGTCTTGTGTTGTTTTGTCCTGTCCTGACGTGTGTTGTGTTGTTTTGTCTTGTCTTGTTTTGTCTTGTCCTGTCTTGTCTTGTCTTGTTTTGTCTTGTCCTGTCCTGTCTTGTCTTGTCTTGTATTGTCTTGTTTTCTCATGTAATGTCATGTCGTGTGTTGTGTTGTTTTGTCTTGTCTTGTGTTGTTTTGTCGTGTCATGTCTTGTCTTGTCTTGTCTTGTCTTGTCTTGTCTTGTTTTGTCTTGTCATGTCTTGTCTTGTCTTGTCTTGTCTTGTCTTGTCCTGTCCTGTCGTGTGTTGTGTTGTTTTGTCTTGCCTTGTCATGTCATGTCACGTCGTGTCTTGTGTTGCTTTGTCTTGTCTTGTCTTGTCTTGTCATGTCGTGTGTTGTGTTGTTTTGTCTTGTCTTGTTGTGTATTGTCATGTCTTATATTGTCTTGTCTTGTCTTGTCTTGTCTTGTCATGTCATGTCATGTCGTGTGTTGTGTTGTTTTGTCTTGTCTTGTTTTGTCTTGTCATGTCATGTCATGTCATGTCTTGTCTTGTCTTGTCTTGTCTTGTTTTGTCGTATCATGTCTTGTCTTGTCTTGTCTTGTCTTGTCTTGTCATGTCATGTCATGTCGTGTGTTGTATTGTTTTGTCTTGTCTTGTCATGTTATGTCATGTCATGTCGTGTGTTGTATTGTTTTGTCTTGCCTTGTCATGTCATGTCACGTCGTGTCTTGTGTTGCTTTGTCTTGTCTTGTCTTGTCTTGTCATGTCGTGTGTTGTGTTGTTTTGTCTTGTCTTGTTGTGTATTGTCATGTCTTATATTGTCTTGTCTTGTCTTGTCTTGTCTTGTCATGTCATGTCATGTCGTGTGTTGTGTTGTTTTGTCTTGTCTTGTTTTGTCTTGTCATGTCATGTCATGTCGTGTGTTGTATTGTTTTGTCTTGTCTTGTCATGTTATGTCATGTCGTGTCTTGTGTTGCTTTGTCTTGTCTTGTCTTGTATTGTCTTGTCTTGTGTTGCCTCGTCTTGTCTTGTCTTGTCTTGTCCTGTCCTGACGTGTGTTGTGTTGTTTTGTCTTGTCTTGTCATGTCATGTCATGTCGTGTCTTGTGTTGCTTTGTCTTGTCTTGTCATGTCATGTCGTGTGTTGTGTTGTTTTGTCTTGTCTTGTCATGTCATGTCATGTCGTGTCTTGTGTTGCTTTGTCTTGTCTTGTCTTGTCTTGTCTTGTCTTGTCTTGTGTTGCTTTGTCTTGTCTTGTCTTGTCTTGTCATGTCGTATGTTGTGTTGTTTTGTCTTGTCTTGTTGTGTATTGTCATGTCTTATATTGTCTTGTCTTGTCTTGTCATGTCATGTCATGTCGTGTGTTGTGTTGTTTTGTCTTGTCTTGTTTTGTCTTGTCATGTCATGTCATGTCTTGTCTTGTCTTGTCTTGTCTTGTTTTGTCTTGTCATGTCTTGTCTTGTCTTGTCTTGTCTTGTCTTGTCCTGTCCTGTCGTGTGTTGTGTTGTTTTGTCTTGCCTTGTCATGTCATGTCACGTCGTGTCTTGTGTTGCTTTGTCTTGTCTTGTCTTGTCTTGTCATGTCGTGTGTTGTGTTGTTTTGTCTTGTCTTGTTGTGTATTGTCATGTCTTATATTGTCTTGTCTTGTCTTGTCTTGTCTTGTCATGTCATGTCATGTCGTGTGTTGTGTTGTTTTGTCTTGTCTTGTTTTGTCTTGTCATGTCATGTCATGTCATGTCTTGTCTTGTCTTGTCTTGTCTTGTTTTGTCGTATCATGTCTTGTCTTGTCTTGTCTTGTCTTGTCCTGTCCTGTCGTGTGTTGTCTTGTCTTGTCTTGTCCTGTCCTGACGTGTGTTGTGTTGTTTTGTCTTGTTTTGTTTTGTCTTGTCTTGTGTTGTTTTGTCCTGTCCTGACGTGTGTTGTGTTGTTTTGTCTTGTCCTGTCTTGTCTTGTCTTGTGATGTCATGTCATGTCGTGTGTTGTGTTGTTTTGTCTTGTCTTGTCATGTTATGTCATGTGTCTTGTGTTGCTTTGTCTTGTCTTGTCTTGTCTTGTGTTGTTTTGTCCTGTCCTGACGTGTGTTGTGTTGTTTTGTCTTGTCTTGTTTTGTCTTGTCCTGTCTTGTCTTGTCTTGTTTTGTCTTGTCCTGTCCTGTCTTGTCTTGTCTTGTATTGTCTTGTTTTCTCATGTAATGTCATGTCGTGTGTTGTGTTGTTTTGTCTTGTCTTGTGTTGTTTTGTCGTGTCATGTCTTGTCTTGTCTTGTCTTGTCCTGTCCTGTCGTGTGTTGTCTTGTCTTGTCTTGTCCTGTCCTGACGAGTGTTGTGTCGTTTTGTCTTGTCTTGTTTTGTCTTGTCTTGTGTTGTTTTGTCCTGTCCTGACGTGTGTTGTGTTGTTTTGTCTTGTCTTGTATTGTCGTGTTTTCTCATGTAATGTCATGTCGTGTGTTGTGTTGTTTTGTCTTGTCTTGTGTTGTTTTGTCGTGTCATGTCTTGTCTTGTCTTGTCTTGTCCTGTCCTGTCGTGTGTTGTCTTGTCTTGTCTTGTCCTGTCCTGACGTGTGTTGTGTTGTTTTGTCTTGTCCTGTCCTGTCTTGTCCTGTCTTGTATTGTCTTGTTTTCTCATGTAATGTCATGGCGTGTGTTGTGTTGTTTTGTCTTGTCTTGTGTTGTTTTGTCGTGTCATGTCTTGTCTTGTCTTGTCTTGTCCTGTCCTGTCGTGTGTTGTCTTGTCTTGTCTTGTCCTGTCCTGACGAGTGTTGTGTCGTTTTGTCTTGTCTTGTTTTGTCTTGTCTTGTGTTGTTTTGTCCTGTCCTGACGTGTGTTGTGTTGTTTTGTCTTGTCTTGTTTTGTCTTGTCTTGTGTTGTTTTGTCTTGTATTGTCTTGTTTTCTCATGTAATGTCATGTCGTGTGTTGTGTTGTTTTGTCTTGTCTTGTGTTGTTTTGTCGTGTCATGTCTTGTCTTGTCTTGTCCTGTCCTGTCGTGTGTTGTCTTGTCGTGTGTTGTCTTGTCTTGTCTTGTCCTGTCCTGACGTGTGTTGTGTTGTTTTGTCTTGTCTTGTGTTGTTTTGTCCTGTCCTGACGTGTGTTGTGTTGTTTTGTCTTGTCCTGTCTTGTCTTGTCTTGTGATGTCATGTCATGTCGTGTGTTGTATTGTTTTGTCTTGTCTTGTCATGTTATGTCATGTCATGTCATGTCGTGTCTTGTGTTGCTTTGTCTTGTCTTGTCTTGTCTTGTGTTGCCTCATCTTGTCTTGTCTTGTCTTGTCCTGTCCTGACGTGTGTTGTGTTGTTTTGTCTTGTCTTGTCATGTCGTGTGTTGTGTTGTTTTGTCTTGTCTTGTGTTGTTTTGTCGTGTCATGTCTTGTCTTGTCTTGTCCTGTCCTGTCGTGTGTTGTGTTGTTTTGTCTTGTCTTGTCATGTCATGTCAATTCGTGTCTTGTGTTGCTTTGTCTTGTCTTGTCTTGTCTTGTCATGTCGTGTGTTGTGTTGTTTTGTCTTGTCTTGTTGTGTATTGTCATGTCTTATATTGTCTTGTCTTGTCTTGTCTTGTCTTGTCATGTCATGTCATGTCGTGTGTTGTGTTGTTTTGTCTTGTCTTGTTTTGTCTTGTCATGTCATGTCATGTCTTGTCTTGTCTTGTCTTGTCTTGTTTTGTCTTGTCATGTCTTGTCTTGTCTTGTCTTGTCTTGTCCTGTCCTGTCGTGTGTTGTGTTGTTTTGTCTTGTCTTGTCATGTCATGTCACGTCGTGTCTTGTGTTGCTTTGTCTTGTCTTGTCTTGTCATGTCGTGTGTTGTGTTGTTTTGTCTTGTCTTGTTGTGTATTGTCATGTCTTATATTGTCTTGTCTTGTCTTGTCTTGTCTTGTCATGTCATGTCATGTCGTGTGTTGTGTTGTTTTGTCTTGTCTTGTTTTGTCTTGTCATGTCATGTCATGTCATGTCTTGTCTTGTCTTGTCTTGTCTTGTCATGTTTTGTCGTATCATGTCTTGTCTTGTCTTGTCTTGTCTTGTCCTGTCCTGTCGTGTGTTGTCTTGTCTTGTCTTGTCCTGTCCTGACGTGTGTTGTGTTGTTTTGTCTTGTTTTGTTTTGTCTTGTCTTGTGTTGTTTTGTCCTGTCCTGACGTGTGTTGTGTTGTTTTGTCTTGTCCTGTCTTGTCTTGTCTTGTGATGTCATGTCATGTCGTGTGTTGTGTTGTTTTGTCTTTTCTTGTCATGTTATGTCATGTGTCTTGTGTTGCTTTGTCTTGTCTTGTCTTGTCTTGTGTTGTTTTGTCCTGTCCTGACGTGTGTTGTGTTGTTTTGTCTTGTCTTGTTTTGTCTTGTCCTGTCTTGTCTTGTCTTGTTTTGTCTTGTCCTGTCCTGTCTTGTCTTGTCTTGTATTGTCTTGTTTTCTCATGTAATGTCATGTCGTGTGTTGTGTTGTTTTGTCTTGTCTTGTGTTGTTTTGTCGTGTCATGTCTTGTCTTGTCTTGTCTTGTCCTGTCCTGTCGTGTGTTGTCTTGTCTTGTCTTGTCCTGTCCTGACGAGTGTTGTGTCGTTTTGTCTTGTCTTGTTTTGTCTTGTCTTGTGTTGTTTTGTCCTGTCCTGACGTGTGTTGTGTTGTTTTGTCTTGTCTTGTTTTGTCTTGTCTTGTGTTGTTTTGTCTTGTATTGTCTTGTTTTCTCATGTAATGTCATGTCGTGTGTTGTGTTGTTTTGTCTTGTCTTGTGTTGTTTTGTCGTGTCATGTCTTGTCTTGTCTTGTCCTGTCCTGTCGTGTGTTGTCTTGTCTTGTCTTGTCCTGTCCTGACGTGTGTTGTGTTGTTTTGTCTTGTCTTGTTTTGTCTTGTCTTGTGTTGTTTTGTCCTGTCCTGACGTGTGTTGTGTTGTTTTGTCTTGTCCTGTCTTGTCTTGTCTTGTGATGTCATGTCATGTCGTGTGTTGTATTGTTTTGTCTTGTCTTGTCATGTTATGTCATGTCGTCTCTTGTGTTGCTTTGTCTTGTCTTGTCTTGTATTGTCTTGTCTTGTGTTGCCTCGTCTTGTCTTGTCTTGTCTTGTCCTGTCCTGACGTGTGTTGTGTTGTTTTGTTTTGTCTTGTCATGTCATGTCACGTCGTGTCTTGTGTTGCTTTGTCTTGTCTTGTCTTGTCTTGTCATGTCGTGTGTTGTGTTGTTTTGTCTTGTCTTGTTGTGTATTGTCATGTCTTATATTGTCTTGTCTTGTCTTGTCTTGTCTTGTCATGTCATGTCATGTCGTGTGTTGTGTTGTTTTGTCTTGTCTTGTTTTGTCTTGTCATGTCATGCCATGTCATGTCTTGTCATGTCTTGTCTTGTCTTGTTTTGTCTTGTCATGTCTTGTCTTGTCTTGTCTTGTCTTGTCTTGTCTTGTCTTGTCTTGTTTTGTTTTGTCTTGTTTTGTTTTGTCTTGTCATGTCTTATCTTGTCTTGTCTTGTCTTGTCTTGTCTTGTCTTGTCTTGTCTTGTCTTGTCTTGTCTTGTCTTGTCTTGTCTTGTCTTGTCTTGTCGTGTCTTGTGTTGCTTTGTCTTGTCTTGTCTTGTCTTGTCTTGTCTTGTGTTGCCTCGTCTTGTCTTGCCTTGTCTTGTCCTGTCCTGACGTGTGTTGTGTTGTTTTGTCTTGTCTTGTCTTGTCTTGTCTTGTCTTGTCTTGTCATGTCGTGTGTTGTGTTGTTTTGTCTTGTCTTGTCTTGTCTTGTCTTGTCATGTCGTGTGTTGTGTTGTTTTGTCTTGTCTTGTGTTGTTTTGTCGTGTCATGTCTTGTCTTGTCTTGTCCTGTCCTGTCGTGTGTATTGTCATGTCTTATATTGTCTTGTCTTGTCTTGTCTTGTCTTGTCTTGTCATGTCATGTCATGTCGTGTGTTGTGTTGTTTTGTCTTGCCTTGTTTTGTCTTGTCATGTCATGTCATGTCTTGTCTTGTCTTGTCTTGTCTTGTCTTGTTTTGTCTTGTCATGTCTTGTCTTGTCTTGTCTTGTCTTGTGTTGTCTTGTTTTGTTTTGTCTTGTCATGTCTTGTCTTGTCTTGTCTTGTCTTGTCTTGTCTTGTCTTGTCTTGTCTTGTCTTGTCTTGTCTTGTCTTGTCTTGTCTTGTCTTGTCTTGTCTTGTCTTGTCTTGTCTTGTCTTGTCTTGTCTTGTCTTGTCTTGTCTTGTCTTGTCTTGTCTTGTCTTGTCTTGTCTTGTCTTGTCTTGTCTTGTCTTGTCTTGTCTTGTCTTGTCTTGTCTTGTCTTGTCTTGTCTTGTCTTGTCCTGTCTTGTCTTGTCTTGTCTTGTCTTGTCTTGTCTTGTCGTGTCTTGTGTTGCTTTGTCTTGTCTTATCTTGTCTTGTCTTGTCATGTCTTGTCTTGTCTTGTCTTGTCTTGTCTTGTCTTGTCTTGTCTTGTCTTGTCTTGTCTTGTCTTGTCTTGTCTTGTCTTGTCTTGTCTTGTCTTGTCTTGTCTTGTCTTGTCTTGTCTTGTCTTGTCTTGTCTTGTCTTGTCTTGTCTTGTCTTGTCTTGTCTTGTCTTGTCTTGTCTTGTCTTGTCTTGTCTTGTCTTGTCTTGTCTTGTCTTGTCTTGTCTTGTCTTGTCTTGTCTTGTCTTGTCTTGTCTTGTCTTGTCTTGTCTTGTCTTGTCTTGTCTTGTCTTGTCTTGTCTTGTCTTGTCTTGTCTTGTCTTGTCTTGTCTTGTCTTGTCTTGTCTTGTCTTGTCTTGTCTTGTCTTGTCTTGTCTTGTCTTGTCTTGTCTTGTCTTGTCTTGTCTTGTCTTGTCTTGTCTTGTCTTGTCTTGTCTTGTCTTGTCTTGTCTTGTCTTGTCTTGTCTTGTCTTGTCTTGTCTTGTCTTGTCTTGTCTTGTCTTGTCTTGTCTTGTCTTGTCAGGTCTTGTCTTGTCTTGTCTTGTCTTGTCATGTCGTGTGTTGCGTTGTTTTGTCTTGTCTTGTGTTGTTTTGTCTTGTCTTGTCTTGTCTTGTCTTGTCTTGTCTTGTCTTGTCAGGTCTTGTCTTGTCTTGTCTTGTCTTGTCATGTCGTGTGTTGTGTTGTTTTGTCTTGTCTTGTGTTGTTTTGTCGTGTCATGTCTTGTCTTGTCTTGTCTTGTCTTGTCCTGTCCTGTCGTGTGTTGTGTTGTTTTGTCTTGTCTTGTCATGTCATGTCACGTCGTGTCTTGTGTTGCTTTGTCTTGTCTTGTCTTGTCTTGTCATGTCGTGTGTTGTGTTGTTTTGTCTTGTCTTGTTGTGTATTGTCATGTCTTATATTGTCTTGTCTTGTCTTGTCTTGTCTTGTCTTGTCTTGTCATGTCATGTCATGTCGTGTGTTGTGTTGTTTTGTCTTGTCTTGTTTTGTCTTGTCATGTCATGTCATGTCTTGTCTTGTCTTGTCTTGTCTTGTCTTGTCTTGTCTTGTCTTGTCTTGTCTTGTCTTGTCTTGTCTTGTCTTGTCTTGTCTTGTCTTGTCTTGTCTTGTCTTGTCTTGTCTTGTCTTGTCTTGTCTTGTCTTGTCTTGTCTTGTCTTGTCTTGTCTTGTCTTGCCTTGTCTGGCTTTGTCTTGTCATTTCTTATCTTGTCTTGTCTTGTCTTGTCTTGTCCTGTCCTGTCGTGTGTTGTTTTGTATTGTCTTGTCTTGTGTTGTTTTGTCGTGTCATGTCTTGTCTTGTCTTGTCCTGTCCTGTCCTGTCGTGTGTTGTGTTGTTTTGTCTTGTCTTGTCTTGTCTTGTCTTGTCCTGTCGTGTGTTGTTTTGTATTGTCTTGTCTTGTGTTGTTTTGTCGTGTCATATCTTGTCTTGTCTTGTCCTGTCCTGTCCTGTCGTGTGTTGTCTTGTCTTGTCTTGTCCTGTCCTGACGTGTGTTGTGTCGTTTTGTCTTGTCTTGTTTTGTCTTGTCTTGTGTTGTTTTGTCCTGTCCTGACGTGTGTTGTGTTGTTTTGTCTTGTCTTGTTTTGTCTTGTCTTGTGTTGTTTTGTCTTGTATTGTCTTGTTTTCTCGTGTAATGTCATGTCGTGTGTTGTGTTGTTTTGTCTTGTCTTGTGTTGTTTTGTCGTCTCATGTCTTGTCTTGTCTTGTCCTGTCCTGTCGTGTGTTGTCTTGTCTTGCCTTGTCCTGTCCTGACGTGTGTTGTGTTGTTTTGCCTTGTTTTGTTTTGTCTTGTCTTGTGTTGTTTTGTCTTGTTTTGTTTTGTCTTGTCTTGTGTTGTTTTGTCCTGTCCTGACGTGTGTTGTGTTGTTTTGTCTTGTCCTGTCTTGTCTTGTCTTGTGATGTCATGTCATGTCGTGTGTTGTGTTGTTTTGTCTTGTCTTGTCATGTTATGTCATGTCGTGTCTTGTGTTGCTTTGTCTTGTCTTGTCGTGTATTGTCTTGTCTTGTGTTGCCTCGTCTTGTGTTGCTTTGTCTTGTCTTGTCTTGTCTTGTCTTGTCTTGTGTTGCCTCGTCTTGTCTGGTCTTGTCTTGTCCTGTCCTGACGTGTGTTGTTTTGTTTTGTCTTGTCTTATCTTGTCTTGTCTTGTCTTGTCATGTCGTGTGTTGTGTTGTTTTGTCTTGTCTTGTGTTGTTTTGTCGTGTCATGTCTTGTCTTGTCTTGTCTTCTCCTGTCCTGTCGTGTGTTGTGTTGCTTTGTCTTGTCTTGTCATGTCATGTCACGTCGTGTCTTGTGTTGCTTTGTCTTGTCTTGTCTTGTCATGTCGTGTGTTGTGTTGTTTTGTCTTGTCTTGTTGTGTATTGTCATGCCTTATATTGTCTTGTCTTGTCTTGTCTTGTCTTGTCTTGTCATGTCATGTCATGTCGTGTGTTGTGTTGTTTTGTCTTGTCTTGTTTTGTCTTGTCATGTCATGTCATGTCTTGTCTTGTCTTGTCTTGTCTTGTTTGGTCTTGTCATGTCTTGTCTTGTCTTGTCTTGTCTTGTCTTGTCTTGTTTTGTTTTGTCTTGTCTTGTCTTGCCTTGTCTTGTCTTGTCTTGTCTTGTCTTGTCTTGTCTTGTCTTGTCTTGTCTTGTCTTGTCTTGTCTTGTCTTGTCTTGTCTTGTCCTGTCTTGTCTTGTCTTGTCTTGTCTTGTCTTGTCTTGTCTTGTCTTGTCTTGTCTTGCTTTGTCTTGTCATGTCTTATCTTGTCTTGTCTTGTCTTGTCTTGTCCTGTCCTGTCGTGTGTTGTTTTGTATTGTCTTGTGTTGTTTTGTCGTGTCATGTCTTGTCTTGTCTTGTCTTGTCTTGTCCTGTCCTGTCGTGTGTTGTGTTGTTTTGTCTTGTCTTGTCATGTCATGTCATGTCGTGTCTTGTGTTGCTTTGTCTTGTCTTGTCTTGTCTTGTCTTGTCTTGTGTTGCCTCGTCTTGTCTTGTCTTGTCTTGTCCTGTCCTGAAGTGTGTTGTGTTGTCTTGTCTTGTCTTGTCTTGTCTTGTTTTGTTTTGTCTTGTCTTGTCTTGTCTTGCCTTGTCTTGTCTTGTCTTGTCTTGTCTTGTCTTGTCTTGTCTTGTCTTGTCTTGTCTTGTCTTGTCTTGTCTTGTCTTGTCTTGTCTTGTCTTGCTTTGTCTTGTCATGTCTTATCTTGTCTTGTCTTGTCTTGTCTTGTCCTGTCCTGTCGTGTGTTGTTTTGTCTTGTCTTGTCTTGTCTTGTCTTGTCTTGTCATGTCTTGTCTTGTCTTGTCTTGTCTTGTCATGTCGTGTGTTGTGTTGTTTTGTCTTGTCTTGTCTTGTCTTGTCTTGTCTTGTCATGTCGTGTGGTGTGTTGTTTTGTATTGTCTTGTGTTGTTTTGTCGTGTCATGTCTTGTCTTGTCTTGTCTTGTCCTGTCCTGTCGTGTGTTGTGTTGTTTTGTCTTGTCTTGTCATGTCATGTCACGTCGTGTCTTGTGTTGCTTTGTCTTGTCTTGTCTTGTCTTGTCTTGTCTTGTCATGTCGTGTGTTGTGTTGTTTTGTCTTGTCTTGTTGTGTATTGTCATGTCTTATATTGTCTTGTCTTGTCTTGTCTTGTCTTGTCTTGTCATGTCATGTCATGTCGTGTGTTGTGTTGTGTTGTTTTGTCTTGTCTTGTTTTGTCTTGTCATGTCATGTCATGTCTTGCCTTGTCTTGTCTTGTCTTGTTTTGTCTTGTCATGTCTTGTCTTGTCTTGTCTTGTCTTGTCTTGTCTTGTCTTGTTTTGTCTTGTTTTGTTTTGTCTTGTCATGTCTTGTCATGTCTTGTCTTGTCTTGTCTTGTCTTGTCTTGTCTTGTCTTGTCTTGTCTTGTCTTGTCTTGTCTTGTCTTGTCTTGTCTTGTCTTGTCTTGTCTTGTCTTGTCTTGTCTTGTCTTGTCTTGTCTTGTCTTGTCTTGTCTTGTCTTGTCTTGTCTTGTCTTGTCTTGTCTTGTCTTGTCTTGTCTTGTCTTGTCGTGTCTTGTGTTGCTTTGTCTTGTCTTATCTTGTCTTGTCTTGTCTTGTCTTGTCTTGTCTTGTCTGGTCTTGTCTTGTCTTGTCTTGTCTTGTCTTGTCCTGACGTGTGTTGTGTTGTTTTGTCTTGTCTTGTCTTGTCTTGTCATGTCGTGTGTTGTGTTGTTTTGTCTTGTCTTGTTGTGTATTGTCATGTCTTATATTGTCTTGTCTTGTCTTGTCTTGTCATGTCATGTCATGTCATGTCTTGTCTTGTTTTGTCTTGTCATGTCTTGTCTTGTCTTGTCTTGTCTTGTTTTGTCTTGTCATGTCTTGTCTTGTCTTGTCTTGTCTTGTCTTGTCTTGTCTTGTCTTGTCTTGTCTTGTTTTGTTTTGTCTTGTTTTGTTTTGTCTTGTCATGTCTTGTCTTGTCTTGTCTTGTCTTGTCTTGTCTTGTCTTGTCTTGTCTTGTCGTGTCTTGTGTTGCTTTGTCTTGTCGTGTCTTGTGTTGCTTTGTCTTGTCTTATCTTGTCTTGTCTTGTCTTGTCTTGTCTTGTCTTGTCTTGCCTTGTCTTGTCTTGTCTTGTCTTGTCTTGTCTTGTCTTGTCTTGTCTTGTCTTGTCTTGTCTTGCTTTGTCTTGTCATGTCTTATCTTGTCTTGTCTTGTCTTGTCTTGTCCTGTCCTGTCGTGTGTTGTTTTGTATTGTCTTGTCTTGTGTTGTTTTGTCGTGTCATGTCTTGTCTTGTCTTGTCTTGTCGTGTCTTGTGTTGCTTTGTCTTGTCTTATCTTGTCTTGTCTTGTCATGTCTTGTCTTGTCTTGTCTTGTCTTGTCTTGTCTTGTCTTGTCTTGTCTTGTCTTGTCTTGTCTTGTCTTGTCTTGTCTTGTCTTGTCTTGTCCTGACGTGTGTTGTGTTGTTTTGTCTTGTCTTGTCTTGTCTTGTCTTGTCTTGTCTTGTCTTGTCTTGTCATGTCGTGTGTTGTGTTGTTTTGTCTTGTCTTGTTGTGTATTGTCATGTCTTATATTGTCTTGTCTTGTCTTCTCTTGTCTTGTCATGTCATGTCATGTCGTGTGTTGTGTTGTTTTGTCTTGTCTTGTTTTGTCTTGTCATGTCATGTCATGTCATGTCGTGTGTTGTGTTGTTTTGTCTTGTCTTGTTTTGTCTTGTCATGTCATGTCATGTCTTGTCTTGTCTTGTCTTGTCTTGTTTTGTCTTGTCATGTCTTGTCTTGTCATGTCGTGTGTTGTGTTGTTTTGTCTTGTCTTGTTGTGTATTGTCATGTCTTATATTGTCTTGTCTTGTCTTGTCATGTCATGTCATGTCGTGTGTTGTGTTGTTTTGTCTTGTCTTGTTTTGTCTTGTCTTGTCATGTCATGTCATGTCGTGTGTTGTGTTGTTTTGTCTTGTCTTGTTTTGTCTTGTCATGTCATGTCATGTCTTGTCTTGTCTTGTCTTGTCTTGTTTTGTCTTGTCATGTCTTGTCTTGTCTTGTCTTGTCTTGTCTTGTCTTGTTTTGTTTTGTCTTGTTTTTTTTTTGTCTTGTCTTGTCTTGTCTTGTCTTGTCTTGTCTTGTCTTGTCTTGTCTTGTCTTGTCTTGTCGTGTCTTGTGTTGCTTTGTCTTGTCTTGTCTTGTCTTGTCTTGTCTTGTCTTGTCTTGTCTTGTCTTGTCTTGTCTTGTCTTGTCTTGTCTTGTCTTGTCTTGCTTTGTCTTGTCATGTCTTATATTGTCTTGTCTTGTCTTGTCTTGTCCTGTCCTGTCGTGTGTTGTTTTGTATTGTCTTGTCTTGTGTTGTTTTGTCATGTCTTGTCTTGTCTTGTCTTGTCTTGTCCTGTCCTGTCGTGTGTTGTGTTGTTTTGTCTTGTCTTGTCTTGTCTTGTCTTGTCTTGTGTTGCCTCGTCTTGTCTTGTCTTGTCTTGTCCTGTCCTGACGTGTGTTGTGTTGTTTTGTCTTGTCTTGTCTTGTTTTCTCATGTAATGTCATGTCGTGTGTTGTGTTGTTTTGTCTTGTCTTGTGTTGTTTTGTCGTGTCATGTCTTGTCTTGTCTTGTCCTGTCCTGTCGTGTGTTGTCTTGTCTTGTCTTGTCCTGTCCTGACGTGTGTTGTGTTGTTTTGTCTTGTTTTGTTTTGTCTTGTCTTGTGTTGTTTTGTCCTGTCCTGACGTGTGTTGTGTTGTTTTGTCTTGTCCTGTCTTGTCTTGTCTTGTGATGTCATGTCATGTCGTGTGTTGTGTTGTTTTGTCTTGTCTTGTCATGTTATGTCATGTCGTGTCTTGTGTTGCTTTGTCTTGTCTTGTCTTGTATTGTCTTGTCTTGTGTTGCCTCGTCTTGTCTTGTCTTGTCTTGTCCTGTCCTGACGTGTGTTGTGTTGTTTTGTCTTGTCTTGTCATGTCATGTCATGTCGTGTCTTGTGTTGCTTTGTCTTGTCTTGTCATGTCATGTCGTGTGTTGTGTTGTTTTGTTTTGTCTTGTCATGTCATGTCATGTCGTGTCTTGTGTTGCTTTGTCTTGTCTTGTCTTGTCTTGTGTTGCCTCGTCTTGTCTTGTCTTGTCTTGTCCTGTCCTGACGTGTGTTGTGTTGTTTTGTCTTGTCTTGTCTTGTCTTGTCATGTCGTGTGTTGTGTTGTTTTGTCTTGTCTTGTGTTGTTTTGTCGTGTCATGTCTTGTCTTGTCTTGTCTTGTCTTGTCCTGTCCTGTCGTGTGTTGTGTTGTTTTGTCTTGTCTTGTCATGTCATGTCACGTCGTGTCTTGTGTTGCTTTGTCTTGTCTTGTCTTGTCATGTCGTGTGTTGTGTTGTTTTGTCTTGTATTGTTGTGTATTGTCATGTCTTATATTGTCTTGTCTTGTCTTGTCTTGTCTTGTCTTGTCATGTCATGTCATGTCGTGTGTTGTGTTGTTTTGTCTTGTCTTGTTTTGTCTTGTCATGTCATGTCATGTCTTGTCTTGTCTTGTCTTGTCTTGTTTTGTCTTGTCATGTCTTGTCTTGTCTTGTATTGTCTTGTCTTGTCTTGTCTTGTCTTGTTTTGTTTTGTCTTGTTTTGTTTTGTCTTGTCATGTCTTGTCTTGTCTTGTCTTGTCTTGTCTTGTCTTGTCTTGTCTTGTCTTGTCTTGTCTTGTCTTGTCTTGTCTTGTCTTGTCTTGTCTTGTCGTGTCTTGTGTTGCTTTGTCTTGTCTTATCTTGTCATGTCTTGTCTTGTCTTGTCTTGTCTTGCTCTGTCTTGTCTTGTCTTGTCTTGTCTTGTCTTGACTTGTCTTGTCTTGTCTTGTCTTGTCGTGTCTTGTCTTGTCTCGTCTTGTCTTGTCTTGTCTTGTCTTGTCTTGTCTTGTCTTGTCTTGTCTTGTCTTGTCTTGTCTTGTCTTGTCTTGTCTTGTCTTGTCTTGTCTTGTCTTGTCTTGTCTTGTCTTGCCTTGTCTTGTCTTGTCTTGTCTTGTCTTGTCTTGTCTTGTCTTGTCTTGTCTTGTCTTGTCTTGTCTTGTCTTGTCTTGTCTTGTCTTGTCTTGTCTTGTCTTGCTTTGTCTTGTCTTGCTTTGTCTTGTCATGTCTTATCTTGTCTTGTCTTGTCTTGTCTTGTCTTGTCCTGTCCTGTCGTGTGTTGTTTTGTATTGTCTTGTCTTGTGTTGTTTTGTCGTGTCATGTCTTGTCTTGTCTTGTCTTGTCTTGTCCTGTCCTGTCGTGTGTTGTGTTGTTTTGTCTTGTCTTGTCATGTCATGTCATGTCGTGTCTTGTGTTGCTTTGTCTTGTCTTGTCTTGTCTTGTCTTGTCTTCTCTTGTGTTGCCTCGTCTTGTCTTGTCTTGTCTTGTCTTGTCTTGCTTTGTCTTGTCATGTCTTATCTTGTCTTGTCTTGTCTTGTCTTGTCCTGTCCTGTCGTGTGTTGTTTTGTATTGTCTTGTCTTGTGTTGTTTTGTCGTGTCATGTCTTGTCTTGTCTTGTCTTGTCGTGTCTTGTGTTGCTTTGTCTTGTCTTATCTTGTCTTGTCTTGTCATGTCTTGTATTGTCTTGTCTTGTCTTGTCTTGTCTTGTCTTGTCTTGTCTTGTCTTGTCTTGTCTTGTCTTGTCTTGTCTTGTCTTGTCTTGTCCTGACGTGTGTTGTGTTGTTTTGTCTTGTCTTGTCTTGTCTTGTCTTGTCATGTCGTGTGTTGTGTTGTTTTGTCTTGTCTTGTTGTGTATTGTCATGTCTTATATTGTCTTGTCTTGTCTTGTCTTGTCTTGTCATGTCATGTCATGTCGTGTGTTGTGTTGTTTTGTCTTGTCTTGTTTTGTCTTGTCATGTCATGTCATGTCATGTCGTGTGTTGTGTTGTTTTGTCTTGTCTTGTTTTGTCTTGTCATGTCATGTCATGTCTTGTCTTGTCTTGTCTTGTCTTGTTTTGTCTTGTCATGTCTTGTCTTGTCATGTCGTGTGTTGTGTTGTTTTGTCTTGTCTTGTTGTGTATTGTCATGTCTTATATTGTCTTGTCTTGTCTTGTCATGTCATGTCATGTCGTGTGTTGTGTTGTTTTGTCTTGTCTTGTCTTGTCTTGTTTTGTCTTGTCATGTCTTGTCTTGTCTTGTCTTGTCTTGTCTTGTCTTGTTTTGTTTTGTCTTGTTTTTTTTTGTCTTGTCTTGTCTTGTCTTGTCTTGTCTTGTCTTGTCTTGTCTTGTCTTGTCTTGTCTTGTCTTGTCTTGTCTTGTCTTGTCTTGTCTTGTCTTGTCTTGCCTTGTCTTGTCTTGTCTTGTCTTGTCTTGTCTTGTCTTGTCCTGTCCTGTCGTGTGTTGTTTTGTCTTGTCTTGTCTTGTCTTGTCTTGCTCTGTCTTGTCTTGTCTTGTCTTGTCTTGTCTTGTCTTCTCTTGTGTTGCCTCGTCTTGTCTTGTCTTGTCTTGTCTTGTCTTGCTTTGTCTTGTCATGTCTTATCTTGTCTTGTCTTGTCTTGTCTTGTCCTGTCCTGTCGTGTGTTGTTTTGTCTTGTCTTGTCTTGTCTTGTCTTGTCTTGCTCTGTCTTGTCTTGTCTTGTCTTGTCTTGTCTTGTCTTGTCTTGTCTTGTCTTGTCTTGTCTTGTCTTGTCTTGTCTTGTCTTGTCTTGTCTTGTCTTGTCTTGTCTTGTCTTGTCTTGTCTTGTCTTGTCTTGTCTTGTCTTGTCTTGTCTTGTCTTGTCTTGTCTTGTCTTGTCTTGTCTTGTCTTGTCTTGTCTTGTCTTGTCTTGTCTTGTCTTGTCTTGTCTTGTCTTGTCTTGTCTTGTCTTGTCTTGTCTTGTCTTGTCTTGTCTTGTCTTGTCTTGTCTTGTCTTTTTTTGTCTTGTCATGTCTTGTCTTGACTTGTCTTGTCTTGTCTGGTCTTGTCTTGTCTTATCTTGTTTTTTTTTGTCTTGTCTTGTCTTGTCTTGTCTTGTCTTGTCATGTCTTGTCTTGACTTGTCTTGTCTTGTCTGGTCTTGTCTTGTCTTGTCTTGTGTTGCCTCATCTTGTCTTGTCTTGTCTTGTCCTGTCCTGACGTGTGTTGTGTTGTTTTGTCTTGTCTTGTCATGTCGTGTGTTGTGTTGTTTTGTCTTGTCTTGTGTTGTTTTGTCGTGTCATGTCTTGTCTTGTCTTGTCCTGTCCTGTCGTGTGTTGTGTTGTTTTGTCTTGTCTTGTCATGTCATGTCAATTCGTGTCTTGTGTTGCTTTGTCTTGTCTTGTCTTGTCTTGTCATGTCGTGTGTTGTGTTGTTTTGTCTTGTCTTGTTGTGTATTGTCATGTCTTATATTGTCTTGTCTTGTCTTGTCTTGTCTTGTCATGTCATGTCATGTCGTGTGTTGTGTTGTTTTGTCTTGTCTTGTTTTGTCTTGTCATGTCATGTCATGTCTTGTCTTGTCTTGTCTTGTCTTGTTTTGTCTTGTCATGTCTTGTCTTGTCTTGTCTTGTCTTGTCCTGTCCTGTCGTGTGTTGTGTTGTTTTGTCTTGTCTTGTCATGTCATGTCACGTCGTGTCTTGTGTTGCTTTGTCTTGTCTTGTCTTGTCATGTCGTGTGTTGTGTTGTTTTGTCTTGTCTTGTTGTGTATTGTCATGTCTTATATTGTCTTGTCTTGTCTTGTCTTGTCTTGTCATGTCATGTCATGTCGTGTGTTGTGTTGTTTTGTCTTGTCATGTCATGTCATGTCATGTCTTGTCTTGTCTTGACTTGTCTTGTCTTGTTTTGTCGTATCATGTCTTGTCTTGTCTTGTCTTGTCTTGTCCTGCCCTGTCGTGTGTTGTCTTGTCTTGTCTTGTCCTGTCCTGACGTGTGTTGTGTTGTTTTGTCTTGTTTTGTTTTGTCTTGTCTTGTGTTGTTTTGTCCTGTCCTGACGTGTGTTGTGTTGTTTTGTCTTGTCCTGTCTTGTCTTGTCTTGTCTTGTCTTGTTTTGTCTTGTCATGTCTTGTCTTGTCTTGTCTTGTCTTGTCCTGTCCTGTCGTGTGTTGTGTTGTTTTGTCTTGTCTTGTCATGTCATGTCACGTCGTGTCTTGTGTTGCTTTGTCTTGTCTTGTCTTGTCATGTCGTGTGTTGTGTTGTTTTGTCTTGTCTTGTTGTGTATTGTCATGTCTTATATTGTCTTGTCTTGTCTTGTCTTGTCTTGTCATGTCATGTCATGTCGTGTGTTGTGTTGTTTTGTCTTGTCTTGTTTTGTCTTGTCATGTCATGTCATGTCATGTCTTGTCTTGTCTTGTCTTGTCTTGTCTTGTTTTGTCGTATCATGTCTTGTCTTGTCTTGTCTTGTCTTGTCCTGTCCTGTCGTGTGTTGTCTTGTCTTGTCTTGTCCTGTCCTGACGTGTGTTGTGTTGTTTTGTCTTGTTTTGTTTTGTCTTGTCTTGTGTTGTTTTGTCCTGTCCTGACGTGTGTTGTGTTGTTTTGTCTTGTCCTGTCTTGTCTTGTCTTGTGATGTCATGTCATGTCGTGTGTTGTGTTGTTTTGTCTTTTCTTGTCATGTTATGTCATGTGTCTTGTGTTGCTTTGTCTTGTCTTGTCTTGTCTTGTGTTGTTTTGTCCTGTCCTGACGTGTGTTGTGTTGTTTTGTCTTGTCTTGTTTTGTCTTGTCCTGTCTTGTCTTGTCTAGTTTTGTCTTGTCCTGTCCTGTCTTGTCTTGTCTTGTATTGTCTTGTTTTCTCATGTAATGTCATGTCGTGTGTTGTGTTGTTTTGTCTTGTCTTGTGTTGTTTTGTCGTGTCATGTCTTGTCTTGTCTTGTCTTGTCCTGTCCTGTCGTGTGTTGTCTTGTCTTGTCTTGTCCTGTCCTGACGTGTGTTGTGTCGTTTTGTCTTGTCTTGTTTTGTCTTGTCTTGTGTTGTTTTGTCCTGTCCTGACGTGTGTTGTGTTGTTTTGTCTTGTCTTGTTTTGTCTTGTCTTGTGTTGTTTTGTCTTGTATTGTCTTGTTTTCTCATGTAATGTCATGTCGTGTGTTGTGTTGTTTTGTCTTGTCTTGTGTTGTTTTGTCGTGTCATGTCTTGTCTTGTCTTGTCCTGTCCTGTCGTGTGTTGTCTTGTCTTGTCTTGTCCTGTCCTGACGTGTGTTGTGTTGTTTTGTCTTGTTTTGTTTTGTCTTGTCTTGTGTTGTTTTGTCCTGTCCTGACGTGTGTTGTGTTGTTTTGTCTTGTCCTGTCTTGTCTTGTCTTGTGATGTCATGTCATGTCGTGTGTTGTATTGTTTTGTCTTGTCTTGTCATGTTATGTCATGTCGTGTCTTGTGTTGCTTTGTCTTGTCTTGTCTTGTATTGTCTTGTCTTGTGTTGCCTCGTCTTGTCTTGTCTTGTCTTGTCCTGTCCTGACGTGTGTTGTGTTGTTTTGTCTTGTCTTGTCATGTCATGTCATGTCGTGTCTTGTGTTGCTTTGTCTTGTCTTGTCATGTCATGTCGTGTGTTGTGTTGTTTTGTCTTGTCTTGTCATGTCATGTCATGTCGTGTCTTGTGTTGCTTTGTCTTGTCTTGTCTTGTCTTGTCTTGTGTTGCTTTGTCTTGTCTTGTCTTGTCTTGTCATGTCGTATGTTGTGTTGTTTTGTCTTGTCTTGTTGTGTATTGTCATGTCTTATATTGTCTTGTCTTGTCTTGTCATGTCATGTCATGTCGTGTGTTGTGTTGTTTTGTCTTGTCTTGTTTTGTCTTGTCATGTCATGTCATGTCTTGTCTTGTCTTGTCTTGTCTTGTTTTGTCTTGTCATGTCTTGTCTTGTCTTGTCTTGTCTTGTCCTGTCCTGTCGTGTGTTGTGTTGTTTTGTCTTGCCTTGTCATGTCATGTCACGTCGTGTCTTGTGTTGCTTTGTCTTGTCTTGTCTTGTCTTGTCATGTCGTGTGTTGTGTTGTTTTGTCTTGTCTTGTTGTGTATTGTCATGTCTTATATTGTCTTGTCTTGTCTTGTCTTGTCTTGTCTTGTCATGTCATGTCATGTCGTGTGTTGTGTTGTTTTGTCTTGTCTTGTTTTGTCTTGTCATGTCATGTCATGTCATGTCTTGTCTTGTCTTGTCTTGTCTTGTTTTGTCGTATCATGTCTTGTCTTGTCTTGTCTTGTCTTGTCCTGTCCTGTCGTGTGTTGTCTTGTCTTGTCTTGTCCTGTCCTGACGTGTGTTGTGTTGTTTTGTCTTGTTTTGTTTTGTCTTGTCTTGTGTTGTTTTGTCCTGTCCTGACGTGTGTTGTGTTGTTTTGTCTTGTCCTGTCTTGTCTTGTCTTGTGATGTCATGTCATGTCGTGTGTTGTGTTGTTTTGTCTTGTCTTGTCATGTTATGTCATGTGTCTTGTGTTGCTTTGTCTTGTCTTGTCTTGTCTTGTGTTGTTTTGTCCTGTCCTGACGTGTGTTGTGTTGTTTTGTCTTGTCTTGTTTTGTCTTGTCCTGTCTTGTCTTGTCTTGTTTTGTCTTGTCCTGTCCTGTCTTGTCTTGTCTTGTATTGTCTTGTTTTCTCATGTAATGTCATGTCGTGTGTTGTGTTGTTTTGTCTTGTCTTGTGTTGTTTTGTCGTGTCATGTCTTGTCTTGTCTTGTCTTGTCCTGTCCTGTCGTGTGTTGTCTTGTCTTGTCTTGTCCTGTCCTGACGAGTGTTGTGTCGTTTTGTCTTGTCTTGTTTTGTCTTGTCTTGTGTTGTTTTGTCCTGTCCTGACGTGTGTTGTGTTGTTTTGTCTTGTCTTGTTTTGTCTTGTCTTGTGTTGTTTTGTCTTGTATTGTCTTGTTTTCTCATGTAATGTCATGTCGTGTGTTGTGTTGTTTTGTCTTGTCTTGTGTTGTTTTGTCGTGTCATGTCTTGTCTTGTCTTGTCCTGTCCTGTCGTGTGTTGTCTTGTCTTGTCTTGTCCTGTCCTGACGTGTGTTGTGTTGTTTTGTCTTGTCCTGTCCTGTCTTGTCTTGTCTTGTATTGTCTTGTTTTCTCATGTAATGTCATGGCGTGTGTTGTGTTGTTTTGTCTTGTCTTGTGTTGTTTTGTCGTGTCATGTCTTGTCTTGTCTTGTCTTGTCCTGTCCTGTCGTGTGTTGTCTTGTCTTGTCTTGTCCTGTCCTGACGAGTGTTGTGTCGTTTTGTCTTGTCTTGTTTTGTCTTGTCTTGTGTTGTTTTGTCCTGTCCTGACGTGTGTTGTGTTGTTTTGTCTTGTCTTGTTTTGTCTTGTCTTGTGTTGTTTTGTCTTGTATTGTCTTGTTTTCTCATGTAATGTCATGTCGTGTGTTGTGTTGTTTTGTCTTGTCTTGTGTTGTTTTGTCGTGTCATGTCTTGTCTTGTCTTGTCCTGTCCTGTCGTGTGTTGTCTTGTCGTGTGTTGTCTTGTCTTGTCTTGTCCTGTCCTGACGTGTGTTGTGTTGTTTTGTCTTGTTTTGTTTTGTCTTGTCTTGTGTTGTTTTGTCCTGTCCTGACGTGTGTTGTGTTGTTTTGTCTTGTCCTGTCTTGTCTTGTCTTGTGATGTCATGTCATGTCGTGTGTTGTATTGTTTTGTCTTGTCTTGTCATGTTATGTCATGTCATGTCATGTCGTGTCTTGTGTTGCTTTGTCTTGTCTTGTCTTGTCTTGTCTTGTCTTGTGTTGCCTCATCTTGTCTTGTCTTGTCTTGTCCTGTCCTGACGTGTGTTGTGTTGTTTTGTCTTGTCTTGTCATGTCGTGTGTTGTGTTGTTTTGTCTTGTCTTGTGTTGTTTTGTCGTGTCATGTCTTGTCTTGTCTTGTCCTGTCCTGTCGTGTGTTGTGTTGTTTTGTCTTGTCTTGTCATGTCATGTCAATTCGTGTCTTGTGTTGCTTTGTCTTGTCTTGTCTTGTCTTGTCATGTCGTGTGTTGTGTTGTTTTGTCTTGTCTTGTTGTGTATTGTCATGTCTTATATTGTCTTGTCTTGTCTTGTCTTGTCTTGTCATGTCATGTCATGTCGTGTGTTGTGTTGTTTTGTCTTGTCTTGTTTTGTCTTGTCATGTCATGTCATGTCTTGTCTTGTCTTGTCTTGTCTTGTTTTGTCTTGTCATGTCTTGTCTTGTCTTGTCTTGTCTTGTCCTGTCCTGTCGTGTGTTGTGTTGTTTTGTCTTGTCTTGTCATGTCATGTCACGTCGTGTCTTGTGTTGCTTTGTCTTGTCTTGTCTTGTCATGTCGTGTGTTGTGTTGTTTTGTCTTGTCTTGTTGTGTATTGTCATGTCTTATATTGTCTTGTCTTGTCTTGTCTTGTCTTGTCATGTCATGTCATGTCGTGTGTTGTGTTGTTTTGTCTTGTCTTGTTTTGTCTTGTCATGTCATGTCATGTCATGTCTTGTCTTGTCTTGTCTTGTCTTGTTTTGTCGTATCATGTCTTGTCTTGTCTTGTCTTGTCTTGTCCTGTCCTGTCGTGTGTTGTCTTGTCTTGTCTTGTCCTGTCCTGACGTGTGTTGTGTTGTTTTGTCTTGTTTTGTTTTGTCTTGTCTTGTGTTGTTTTGTCCTGTCCTGACGTGTGTTGTGTTGTTTTGTCTTGTCCTGTCTTGTCTTGTCTTGTGATGTCATGTCATGTCGTGTGTTGTGTTGTTTTGTCTTTTCTTGTCATGTTATGTCATGTGTCTTGTGTTGCTTTGTCTTGTCTTGTCTTGTCTTGTGTTGTTTTGTCCTGTCCTGACGTGTGTTGTGTTGTTTTGTCTTGTCTTGTTTTGTCTTGTCCTGTCTTGTCTTGTCTTGTTTTGTCTTGTCCTGTCCTGTCTTGTCTTGTCTTGTATTGTCTTGTTTTCTCATGTAATGTCATGTCGTGTGTTGTGTTGTTTTGTCTTGTCTTGTGTTGTTTTGTCGTGTCATGTCTTGTCTTGTCTTGTCTTGTCCTGTCCTGTCGTGTGTTGTCTTGTCTTGTCTTGTCCTGTCCTGACGAGTGTTGTGTCGTTTTGTCTTGTCTTGTTTTGTCTTGTCTTGTGTTGTTTTGTCCTGTCCTGACGTGTGTTGTGTTGTTTTGTCTTGTCTTGTTTTGTCTTGTCTTGTGTTGTTTTGTCTTGTATTGTCTTGTTTTCTCATGTAATGTCATGTCGTGTGTTGTGTTGTTTTGTCTTGTCTTGTGTTGTTTTGTCGTGTCATGTCTTGTCTTGTCTTGTCCTGTCCTGTCGTGTGTTGTCTTATCTTGTCTTGTCCTGTCCTGACGTGTGTTGTGTTGTTTTGTCTTGTCTTGTTTTGTCTTGTCTTGTGTTGTTTTGTCCTGTCCTGACGTGTGTTGTGTTGTTTTGTCTTGTCCTGTCTTGTCTTGTCTTGTGATGTCATGTCATGTCGTGTGTTGTATTGTTTTGTCTTGTCTTGTCATGTTATGTCATGTCGTCTCTTGTGTTGCTTTGTCTTGTCTTGTCTTGTATTGTCTTGTCTTGTGTTGCCTCGTCTTGTCTTGTCTTGTCTTGTCCTGTCCTGACGTGTGTTGTGTTGTTTTCTCTTGTCTTGTCATGTCATGTCACGTCGTGTCTTGTGTTGCTTTGTCTTGTCTTGTCTTGTCTTGTCATGTCGTGTGTTGTGTTGTTTTGTCTTGTCTTGTTTTGTCTTGTCTTGTGTTGTTTTGTCTTGTATTGTCTTGTTTTCTCATGTAATGTCATGTCGTGTGTTGTGTTGTTTTGTCTTGTCTTGTTTTGTCTTGTCATGTCATGCCATGTCATGTCTTGTCATGTCTTGTCTTGTCTTGTTTTGTCTTGTCATGTCTTGTCTTGTCTTGTCTTGTCTTGTCTTGTCTTGTCTTGTCTTGTCTTGTTTTGTTTTGTCTTGTTTTGTTTTGTCTTGTCATGTCTTATCTTGTCTTGTCTTGTCTTGTCTTGTCTTGTCTTGTCTTGTCTTGTCTTGTCTTGTCTTGTCTTGTCTTGTCTTGTCTTGTCTTGTCTTGTCTTGTCTTGTCTTGTCTTGTCTTGTCTTGTCTTGTCTTGTCTTGTCTTGTCTTGTCTTGTCTTGTCTTGTCTTGTCTTGTCTTGTCTTGTCATGTCTTGTGTTGCTTTGTCTTGTCTTATCTTGTCATGTCTTGTCTTGTCTTGTCTTGTCTTGTCTTGTCTTGTCTTGTCTTGTCTTGTCTTGTCTTGTCTTGTCTTGTCTTGTCTTGTCTTGTCTTGTCTTGTCTTGTCTTGTCTTGTCTTGTCTTGTCTTGTCTTGTCTTGTCTTGTCTTGTCTTGTCTTGTCTTGTCTTGTCTTGTCTTGTCTTGTCTTGTCTTGTCTTGTCTTGTCTTGTCTTGTCTTGTCTTGTCTTGTCTTGTCTTATCTTGTCTTGTCTTGTCTTGTCTTGTCTTGTCTTGTCTTGTCTTGCTTTGTCTTGTCATGACTTATCTTGTCTTGTCTTGTCTTGTCTTGTCCTGTCCTGTCGTGTGTTGTTTTGTATTGTCTTGTCTTGTGTTGTTTTGTCGTGTCATGTCTTGTCTTGTCTTGTCTTGTCTTGTCTTGTCCTGTCGTGTGTTGTGTTGTTTTGTCTTGTCTTGTCATGTCATGTCATGTCGTGTCTTGTGTTGCTTTGTCTTGTCTTGTCTTGTCTTGTCTTGTCTTGTGTTGCCTCGTCTTGTCTTGCCTTGTCTTGTCCTGTCCTGACGTGTGTTGTGTTGTTTTGTCTTGTCTTGTCTTGTCTTGTCATGTCGTGTGTTGTGTTGTTTTGTCTTGTCTTGTCTTGTCTTGTCTTGTCATGTCGTGTGTTGTGTTGTTTTGTCTTGTCTTGTGTTGTTTTGTCGTGTCATGTCTTGTCTTGTCTTGTCCTGTCCTGTCGTGTGTTGTGTTGTTTTGTCTTGTCTTGTCATGTCATGTCACGTCGTGTCTTGTGTTGCTTTGTCTTGTCTTGTCTTGTCTTGTCATGTCGTGTGTTGTGTTGTTTTGTCTTGTCTTGTTGTGTATTGTCATGTCTTATATTGTCTTGTCTTGTCTTGTCTTGTCTTGTCTTGTCATGTCATGTCATGTCGTGTGTTGTGTTGTTTTGTCTTGTCTTGTTTTGTCTTGTCATGTCATGTCATGTCTTGTCTTGTCTTGTCTTGTCTTGTCTTGTTTTGTCTTGTCATGTCTTGTCTTGTCTTGTCTTGTCTTGTGTTGTCTTGTTTTGTTTTGTCTTGTCATGTCTTGTCTTGTCTTGTCTTGTCTTGTCTTGTCTTGTCTTGTCTTGTCTTGTCTTGTCTTGTCTTGTCTTGTCTTGTCTTGTCTTGTCTTGTCTTGTCTTGTCTTGTCTTGTCTTGTCTTGTCTTGTCTTGTCTTGTCTTGTCTTGTCTTGTCTTGTCTTGTCTTGTCTTGTCTTGTCTTGTCTTGTCTTGTCCTGTCTTGTCTTGTCTTGTCTTGTCTTGTCTTGTCTTGTCGTGTCTTGTGTTGCTTTGTCTTGTCTTATCTTGTCTTGTCTTGTCATGTCTTGTCTTGTCTTGTCTTGTCTTGTCTTGTCTTGTCTTGTCTTGTCTTGTCTTGTCTTGTCTTGTCTTGTCTTGTCTTGTCTTGTCTTGTCTTGTCTTGTCTTGTCTTGTCTTGTCTTGTCTTGTCTTGTCTTGTCTTGTCTTGTCTTGTCTTGTCTTGTCTTGTCTTGTCTTGTCTTGTCTTGTCTTGTCTTGTCTTGTCTTGTCTTGTCTTGTCTTGTCTTGTCTTGTCTTGTCTTGTCTTGTCTTGTCTTGTCTTGTCTTGTCTTGTCTTGTCTTGTCTTGTCTTGTCTTGTCTTGTCTTGTCTTGTCTTGTCTTGTCTTGTCTTGTCTTGTCTTGTCTTGTCTTGTCTTGTCTTGTCTTGTCTTGTCTTGTCTTGTCTTGTCTTGTCTTGTCTTGTCTTGTCAGGTCTTGTCTTGTCTTGTCTTGTCTTGTCATGTCGTCTGTTGTGTTGTTTTGTCTTGTCTTGTGTTGTTTTGTCGTGTCATGTCTTGTCTTGTCTTGTCTTGTCCTGTCCTGTCGTGTGTTGTGTTGTTTTGTCTTGTCTTGTCATGTCATGTCACGTCGTGTCTTGTGTTGCTTTGTCTTGTCTTGTCTTGTCTTGTCTTGTCTTGTCATGTCGTGTGTTGTGTTGTTTTGTCTTGTCTTGTTGTGTATTGTCATGTCTTATATTGTCTTGTCTTGTCTTGTCTTGTCTTGTCTTGTCTTGTCATGTCATGTCATGTCGTGTGTTGTGTTGTTTTGTCTTGTCTTGTTTTGTCTTGTCATGTCATGTCATGTCTTGTCTTGTCTTGTCTTGTCTTGTCTTGTCTTGTCTTGTCTTGTCTTGTCTTGTCTTGTCTTGTCTTGTCTTGTCTTGTCTTGTCTTGTCTTGTCTTGCCTTGTCTGGCTTTGTCTTGTCATTTCTTATCTTGTCTTGTCTTGTCTTGTCTTGTCCTGTCCTGTCGTGTGTTGTTTTGTATTGTCTTGTCTTGTGTTGTTTTGTCGTGTCATGTCTTGTCTTGTCTTGTCCTGTCCTGTCCTGTCGTGTGTTGTGTTGTTTTGTCTTGTCTTGTCTTGTCTTGTCCTGTCGTGTGTTGTTTTGTATTGTCTTGTCTTGTGTTGTTTTGTCGTGTCATATCTTGTCTTGTCTTGTCCTGTCCTGTCCTGTCGTGTGTTGTCTTGTCTTGTCTTGTCCTGTCCTGACGTGTGTTGTGTCGTTTTGTCTTGTCTTGTTTTGTCTTGCCTTGTGTTGTTTTGTCCTGTCCTGACGTGTGTTGTGTTGTTTTGTCTTGTCTTGTTTTGTCTTGTCTTGTGTTGTTTTGTCTTGTATTGTCTTGTTTTCTCGTGTAATGTCATGTCGTGTGTTGTGTTGTTTTGTCTTGTCTTGTGTTGTTTTGTCGTCTCATGTCTTGTCTTGTCTTGTCCTGTCCTGTCGTGTGTTGTCTTGTCTTGCCTTGTCCTGTCCTGACGTGTGTTGTGTTGTTTTGTCTTGTTTTGTTTTGTCTTGTCTTGTGTTGTTTTGTCTTGTTTTGTTTTGTCTTGTCTTGTGTTGTTTTGTCCTGTCCTGACGTGTGTTGTGTTGTTTTGTCTTGTCCTGTGTTGTCTTGTCTTGTGATGTCATGTCATGTCGTGTGTTGTGTTGTTTTGTCTTGTCTTGTCATGTTATGTCATGTCGTGTCTTGTGTTGCTTTGTCTTGTCTTGTCGTGTATTGTCTTGTCTTGTGTTGCCTCGTCTTGTGTTGCTTTGTCTTGTCTTGTCTTGTCTTGTCTTGTCTTGTGTTGCCTCGTCTTGTCTGGTCTTGTCTTGTCCTGTCCTGACGTGTGTTGTTTTGTTTTGTCTTGTCTTATCTTGTCTTGTCTTGTCTTGTCATGTCGTGTGTTGTGTTGTTTTGTCTTGTCTTGTGTTGTTTTGTCGTGTCATGTCTTGTCTTGTCTTGTCTTCTCCTGTCCTGTCGTGTGTTGTGTTGTTTTGTCTTGTCTTGTCATGTCATGTCACGTCGTGTCTTGTGTTGCTTTGTCTTGTCTTGTCTTGTCATGTCGTGTGTTGTGTTGTTTTGTCTTGTCTTGTTGTGTATTGTCATGCCTTATATTGTCTTGTCTTGTCTTGTCTTGTCTTGTCTTGTCTTGTCTTGTCATGTCATGTCATGTCGTGTGTTGTGTTGTTTTGTCTTGTCTTGTTTTGTCTTGTCATGTCATGTCATGTCTTGTCTTGTCTTGTCTTGTCTTGTTTGGTCTTGTCATGTCTTGTCTTGTCTTGTCTTGTCTTGTCTTGTCTTGTCTTGTTTTGTTTTGTCTTGTCTTGTCTTGCCTTGTCTTGTCTTGTCTTGTCTTGTCTTGTCTTGTCTTGTCTTGTCTTGTCTTGTCTTGTCTTGTCTTGTCTTGTCTTGTCTTGTCTTGTCTTGTCTTGTCTTGTCTTGTCTTGTCTTGTCTTGTCTTGTCTTGTCTTGTCTTGTCTTGTCTTGTCTTGTCTTGTCTTGTCTTGTCTTGTCTTGTCTTGTCTTGTCTTGCTTTGTCTTGTCATGTCTTATCTTGTCTTGTCTTGTCTTGTCTTGTCCTGTCCTGTCGTGTGTTGTTTTGTATTGTCTTGTCTTGTGTTGTTTTGTCGTGTCATGTCTTGTCTTGTCTTGTCTTGTCTTGTCCTGTCCTGTCGTGTGTTGTGTTGTTTTGTCTTGTCTTGTCATGTCATGTCATGTCGTGTCTTGTGTTGCTTTGTCTTGTCTTGTCTTGTCTTGTCTTGTCTTGTCTTGTGTTGAATCGTCTTGTCTTGTCTTGTCTTGTCCTGTCCTGAAGTGTGTTGTGTTGTCTTGTCTTGTCTTGTCTTGTCTTGTCTTGTCTTGTCTTGTCTTGTCTTGTCTTGTCTTGTCATGTCTTGTCTTGTCTTGTCTTGTCTTGTCATGTCGTGTGTTGTGTTGTTTTGTCTTGTCTTGTCTTGTCTTGTCTTGTCATGTCGTGTGGTGTGTTGTTTTGTATTGTCTTGTCTTGTGTTGTCGTGTCTTGTGTTGCTTTGTCTTGTCGTGTCTTGTGTTGCTTTGTCTTGTCTTATCTTGTCTTGTCTTGTCTTGTCTTGTCTTGTCTTGTCTTGCCTTGTCTTGTCTTGTCTTGTCTTGTCTTGTCTTGTCTTGTCTTGTCTTGTCTTGTCTTGTCTTGCTTTGTCTTGTCATGTCTTATCTTGTCTTGTCTTGTCTTGTCTTGTCTTGTCTTGTCTTGTCTTGTCTTGTCTTGTCTTGTCATGTCATGTCATGTCATGTCTTGTCTTGTTTTGTCTTGTCATGTCATGTCATGTCTTGTCTTGTCTTGTCTTGTCTTGTTTTGTCTTGTCATGTCTTGTCTTGTCTTGTCTTGTCTTGTCTTGTCTTGTCTTGTCTTGTCTTGTCTTGTTTTGTTTTGTCTTGTTTTGTTTTGTCTTGTCATGTCTTGTCTTGTCTTGTCTTGTCTTGTCTTGTCTTGTCTTGTCTTGTCGTGTCTTGTGTTGCTTTGTCTTGTCGTGTCTTGTGTTGCTTTGTCTTGTCTTATCTTGTCTTGTCTTGTCTTGTCTTGTCTTGTCTTGTCTTGCCTTGTCTTGTCTTGTCTTGTCTTGTCTTGTCTTGTCTTGTCTTGTCGTGTCTTGTGTTGCTTTGTCTTGTCGTGTCTTGTGTTGCTTTGTCTTGTCTTATCTTGTCTTGTCTTGTCTTGTCTTGTCTTGTCTTGTCTTGTCTTGTCTTGTCTTGTCTTGTCTTGTCTTGTCTTGTTTTGTCTTGTCATGTCATGTCATGTCATGTCTTGTCTTGTTTTGTCTTGTCATGTCATATCATGTCTTGTCTTGTCTTGTCTTGTCTTGTCTTGTCTTGTCTTGTCTTGTTTTGTTTTGTCTTGTTTTGTTTTGTCTTGTCATGTCTTGTCTTGTCTTGTCTTGTCTTGTCTTGTCTTGTCTTGTCTTGTCGTGTCTTGTGTTGCTTTGTCTTGTCGTGTCTTGTGTTGCTTTGTCTTGTCTTATCTTGTCTTGTCTTGTCTTGTCTTGTCTTGTCTTGTCTTGCCTTGTCTTGTCTTGTCTTGTCTTGTCTTGTCTTGTCTTGTCTTGTCTTGTCTTGTCTTGTCTTGTCTTGTCTTGCTTTGTCTTGTCATGTCTTATCTTGTCTTGTCTTGTCTTGTCTTGTCCTGTCCTGTCGTGTGTTGTTTTGTATTGTCTTGTCTTGTGTTGTTTTGTCGTGTCATGTCTTGTCTTGTCTTGTCTTGTCGTGTCTTGTGTTGCTTTGTCTTGTCTTATCTTGTCTTGTCTTGTCATGTCTTGTCTTGTCTTGTCTTGTCTTGTCTTGTCTTGTCTTGTCTTGTCTTGTCTTGTCTTGTCTTGTCTTGTCTTGTCTTGTCTTGTCTTGTCTTGTCTTGTCTTGTCTTGTCTTGTCCTGACGTGTGTTGTGTTGTTTTGTCTTGTCTTGTCTTGTCTTGTCTTGTCTTGTCTTGTCTTGTCATGTCGTGTGTTGTGTTGTTTTGTCTTGTCTTGTTGTGTATTGTCATGTCTTATATTGTCTTGTCTTGTCTTCTCTTGTCTTGTCATGTCATGTCATGTCGTGTGTTGTGTTGTTTTGTCTTGTCTTGTTTTGTCTTGTCATGTCATGTCATGTCATGTCGTGTGTTGTGTTGTTTTGTCTTGTCTTGTTTTGTCTTGTCATGTCATGTCATGTCTTGTCTTGTCTTGTCTTGTCTTGGTTTGTCTTGTCATGTCTTGTCTTGTCATGTCGTGTGTTGTGTTGTTTTGTCTTGTCTTGTTGTGTATTGTCATGTCTTATATTGTCTTGTCTTGTCTTGTCATGTCATGTCATGTCGTGTGTTGTGTTGTTTTGTCTTGTCTTGTTTTGTCTTGTCTTGTCATGTCATGTCATGTCGTGTGTTGTGTTGTTTTGTCTTGTCTTGTTTTGTCTTGTCATGTCATGTCATGTCTTGTCTTGTCTTGTCTTGTCTTGTTTTGTCTTGTCATGTCTTGTCTTGTCTTGTCTTGTCTTGTCTTGTCTTGTTTTGTTTTGTCTTGTTTTTTTTTGTCTTGTCTTGTCTTGTCTTGTCTTGTCTTGTCTTGTCTTGTCTTGTCTTGTCTTGTCTTGTCTTGTCTTGTCTTGTCTTGTCTTGTCTTGTCTTGTCTTGTCTTGTCTTGTCGTGTCTTGTGTTGCTTTGTCTTGTCTTGTCTTGTCTTGTCTTGTCTTGTTTTGTCTTGTCATGTCTTGTCTTGTCTTGTTTTGTCTTGTCTTGTCTTGTTTTGTCTTGTCATGTCTTGTCTTGTCTTGTCTTGTCTTGTCTTGTCTTGTTTTGTTTTGTCTTGTTTTTTTTGTCTTGTCTTGTCTTGTCTTGTCTTGTCTTGTCTTGTCTTGTCTTGTCTTGTCTTGTCTTGTCTTGTCATGTCTTGTCTTGTCTTGTCTTGTCTTGTCTTGTCTTGTTTTGTTTTGTCTTGTTTTTTTTTGTCTTGTCTTGTCTTGTCTTGTCTTGTCTTGTCTTGTCTTGTCTTGTCTTGTCTTGTCTTGTCTTGTCTTGTCTTGTCTTGTCTTGTCTTGTCTTGTCTTGCTTTGTCTTGTCATGTCTTATATTGTCTTGTCTTGTCTTGTCTTGTCCTGTCCTGTCGTGTGTTGTTTTGTATTGTCTTGTCTTGTGTTGTTTTGTCATGTCTTGTCTTGTCTTGTCTTGTCTTGTCCTGTCCTGTCGTGTGTTGTGTTGTTTTGTCTTGTCTTGTCTTGTCTTGTCTTGTCTTGTGTTGCCTCGTCTTGTCTTGTCTTGTCTTGTCCTGTCCTGACGTGTGTTGTGTTGTTTTGTCTTGTCTTGTCTTGTTTTCTCATGTAATGTCATGTCGTGTGTTGTGTTGTTTTGTCTTGTCTTGTGTTGTTTTGTCGTGTCATGTCTTGTCTTGTCTTGTCCTGTCCTGTCGTGTGTTGTCTTGTCTTGTCTTGTCCTGTCCTGACGTGTGTTGTGTTGTTTTGTCTTGTTTTGTTTTGTCTTGTCTTGTGTTGTTTTGTCCTGTCCTGACGTGTGTTGTGTTGTTTTGTCTTGTCCTGTCTTGTCTTGTCTTGTGATGTCATGTCATGTCGTGTGTTGTGTTGTTTTGTCTTGTCTTGTCATGTTGTGTCATGTCGTGTCTTGTGTTGCTTTGTCTTGTCTTGTCTTGTATTGTCTTGTCTTGTGTTGCCTCGTCTTGTCTTGTCTTGTCTTGTCCTGTCCTGACGTGTGTTGTGTTGTTTTGTCTTGTCTTGTCATGTCATGTCATGTCGTGTCTTGTGTTGCTTTGTCTTGTCTTGTCATGTCATGTCGTGTGTTGTGTTGTTTTGTCTTGTCTTGTCATGTCATGTCATGTCGTGTCTTGTGTTGCTTTGTCTTGTCTTGTCTTGTCTTGTGTTGCCTCGTCTTGTCTTGTCTTGTCTTGTCCTGTCCTGACGTGTGTTGTGTTGTTTTGTCTTGTCTTGTCTTGTCTTGTCTTGTCTTGTCATGTCGTGTGTTGTGTTGTTTTGTCTTGTCTTGTGTTGTTTTGTCGTGTCATGTCTTGTCTTGTCTTGTCTTGTCTTGTCCTGTCCTGTCGTGTGTTGTGTTGTTTTGTCTTGTCTTGTCATGTCATGTCACGTCGTGTCTTGTGTTGCTTTGTCTTGTCTTGTTTTGTCATGTCGTGTGTTGTGTTGTTTTGTCTTGTCTTGTTGTGTATTGTCATGTCTTATATTGTCTTGTCTTGTCTTGTCTTGTCTTGTCTTGTCATGTCATGTCATGTCGTGTGTTGTGTTGTTTTGTCTTGTCTTGTTTTGTCTTGTCATGTCATGTCATGTCTTGTCTTGTCTTGTCTTGTCTTGTCTTGTCTTGTTTTGTCTTGTCATGTCTTGTCTTGTCTTGTATTGTCTTGTCTTGTCTTGTCTTGTCTTGTTTTGTTTTGTCTTGTTTTGTTTTGTCTTGTCATGTCTTGTCTTGTCTTGTCTTGTCTTGTCTTGTCTTGTCTTGTCTTGTCTTGTCTTGTCTTGTCTTGTCTTGCTCTGTCTTGTCTTGTCTTGTCTTGTCTTGTCTTGACTTGTCTTGTCTTGTCTTGTCGTGTCTTGTCTTGTCTCGTCTTGTCTTGTCTTGTCTTGTCTTGTCTTGTCTTGTCTTGTCTTGTCTTGTCTTGTCTTGTCTTGTCTTGTCTTGTCTTGTCTTGTCTTGTCTTGTCTTGTCTTGTCTTGTCTTGTCTTGTCTTGTCTTGTCTTGTCTTGTCTTGTCTTGTCTTGTCTTGCCTTGTCTTGTCTTGTCTTGTCTTGTCTTGTCTTGTCTTGTCTTGTCTTGTCTTGTCTTGTCTTGTCTTGTCTTGTCTTGTCTTGTCTTGTCTTGTCTTGTCTTGTCTTGTCTTGTCTTGCTTTGTCTTGTCTTGCTTTGTCTTGTCATGTCTTATCTTGTCTTGTCTTGTCTTGTCTTGTCTTGTCATGTCATGTCGTGTGTTGTGTTGTTTTGTCTTGTCTTGTTTTGTCTTGTCATGTCATGTCATGTCATGTCGTGTGTTGTGTTGTTTTGTCTTGTCTTGTTTTGTCTTGTCATGTCATGTCATGTCTTGTCTTGTCTTGTCTTGTCTTGTTTTGTCTTGTCATGTCTTGTCTTGTCATGTCGTGTGTTGTGTTGTTTTGTCTTGTCTTGTTGTGTATTGTCATGTCTTATATTGTCTTGTCTTGTCTTGTCATGTCATGTCATGTCGTGTGTTGTGTTGTTTTGTCTTGTCTTGTCTTGTCTTGTTTTGTCTTGTCATGTCTTGTCTTGTCTTGTCTTGTCTTGTCTTGTCTTGTTTTGTTTTGTCTTGTTTTTTTTTGTCTTGTCTTGTCTTGTCTTGTCTTGTCTTGTCTTGTCTTGTCTTGTCTTGTCTTGTCTTGTCTTGTCTTGTCTTGTCTTGTCTTGTCTTGTCTTGTCTTGTCTTGTCTTGTCTTGTCTTGTCTTGTCTTGTCTTGTCTTGTCTTGTCTTGTCTTGTCTTGTCTTGTCTTGTCTTGTCTTGTCTTGTCTTGTCTTGTCTTGTCTTGTCTTGTCTTGTCTTGTCTTGTCTTGTCTTGTCTTGTCTTGTCTTGTCTTGTTTGGTCTTGTCATGTCTTGTCTTGTCTTGTCTTGTCTTGTCTTGTCTTGTCTTGTTTTGTTTTGTCTTGTCTTGTCTTGCCTTGTCTTGTCTTGTCTTGTCTTGTCTTGTCTTGTCTTGTCTTGTCTTGTCTTGTCTTGTCTTGTCTTGTCTTGTCTTGTCTTGTCTTGTCTTGTCTTGTCTTGTCTTGTCTTGTCTTGTCTTGTCTTGTCTTGTCTTGTCTTGTCTTGTCTTGTCTTGTCTTGTCTTGCCTTGTCTTGTCTTGTCTTGTCTTGTCTTGTCTTGTCTTGTCTTGTCTTGTCTTGTCTTGTCTTGTCTTGTCTTGTCTTGTCTTGTCTTGTCTTGTCTTGTCTTGTCTTGCTTTGTCTTGTCATGTCTTATCTTGTCTTGTCTTGTCTTGTCTTGTCTTGTCCTGTCCTGTCGTGTGTTGTTTTGTATTGTCTTGTCTTGTGTTGTTTTGTCGTGTCATGTCTTGTCTTGTCTTGTCTTGTCTTGTCCTGTCCTGTCGTGTGTTGTGTTGTTTTGTCTTGTCTTGTCATGTCATGTCATGTCGTGTCTTGTGTTGCTTTGTCTTGTCTTGTCTTGTCTTGTCTTGTCTTCTCTTGTGTTGCCTCGTCTTGTCTTGTCTTGTCTTGTCCTGTCCTGACGTGTGTTGTGTTGTTTTGTCTTGTCTTGTCTTGTCTTGTCTTGTCATGTCGTGTGTTGTGTTGTTTTGTCTTGTCTTGTCTTGTCTTGTCTTGTCATGTCGTGTGGTGTGTTGTTTTGTATTGTCTTGTGTTGTTTTGTCGTGTCATGTCTTGTCTTGTCTTGTCTTGTCCTGTCCTGTCGTGTGTTGTGTTGTTTTGTCTTGTCTTGTCATGTCATGTCACGTCGTGTCTTGTGTTGCTTTGTCTTGTCTTGTCTTGTCTTGTCTTGTCTTGTTATGTCGTGTGTTGTGTTGTTTTGTCTTGTCTTGTTGTGTATTGTCATGTCTTATATTGTCTTGTCATGTCATGTCATGTCGTGTGTTGTGTTGTTTTGTCTTGTCTTGTTTTGTCTTGTCATGTCATGTCATGTCTTGCCTTGTCTTGTCTTGTCTTGTCTTGTTTTGTCTTGTCATGTCTTGTCTTGTCTTGTCTTGTCTTGTCTTGTTTTGTCTTGTTTTGTTTTGTCTTGTCATGTCTTGTCATGTCTTGTCTTGTCTTGTCTTGTCTTGTCTTGTCTTGTCTTGTCTTGTCTTGTCTTGTCTTGTCTTGTCTTGTCTTGTCTTGTCTTGTCTTGTCTTGTCTTGTCTTGTCTTGTCGTGTCTTGTGTTGCTTTGTCTTGTCTTATCTTGTCTTGTCTTGTCATGTCTTGTCTTGTCTTGTCTTGTCTTGTCTTGTCTTGTCTTGTCTTGTCTTGTCTTGTCTTGTCTTGTCTTGCTTTGTCTTGTCATGTCTTATCTTGTCTTGTCTTGTCTTGTCTTGTCCTGTCCTGTCGTGTGTTGTTTTGTATTGTCTTGTCTTGTGTTGTTTTGTCGTGTCATGTCTTGTCTTGTCTTGTCTTGTCGTGTCTTGTGTTGCTTTGTCTTGTCTTATCTTGTCTTGTCTTGTCATGTCTTGTATTGTCTTGTCTTGTCTTGTCTTGTCTTGTCTTGTCTTGTCTTGTCTTGTCTTGTCTTGTCTTGTCTTGTCTTGTCTTGTCTTGTCTTGTCTTGTCTTGTCTTGTCTTGTCCTGACGTGTGTTGTGTTGTTTTGTCTTGTCTTGTCTTGTCTTGTCTTGTCTTGTCTTGTCATGTCGTGTGTTGTGTTGTTTTGTCTTGTCTTGTTGTGTATTGTCATGTCTTATATTGTCTTGTCTTGTCTTGTCTTGTCTTGTCATGTCATGTCATGTCGTGTGTTGTGTTGTTTTGTCTTGTCTTGTTTTGTCTTGTCATGTCATGTCATGTCATGTCGTGTGTTGTGTTGTTTTGTCTTGTCTTGTTTTGTCTTGTCATGTCATGTCATGTCTTGTCTTGTCTTGTCTTGTCTTGTTTTGTCTTGTCATGTCTTGTCATGTCATGTCGTGTGTTGTGTTGTTTTGTCTTGTCTTGTTGTGTATTGTCATGTCTTATATTGTCTTGTCTTGTCTTGTCATGTCATGTCATGTCGTGTGTTGTGTTGTTTTGTCTTGTCTTGTCTTGTCTTGTTTTGTCTTGTCTTGTCTTGTCTTGTCTTGTCTTGTTTTGTTTTGTCTTGTTTTTTTTTGTCTTGTCTTGTCTTGTCTTGTCTTGTCTTGTCTTGTCTTGTCTTGTCTTGTCTTGTCTTGTCTTGTCTTGTCTTGTCTTGTCTTGTCTTGTCTTGTCTTGTCTTGTCTTGTCTTGTCTTGTCTTGTCTTGTCTTGTCTTGTCTTGTCTTGTCTTGTCTTGTCTTGTCTTGTCTTGTCTTGTCTTGTCTTGTCTTGTCTTGTCTTGCCTTGTCTTGTCTTGTCTTGTCTTGTCTTGTCTTGTCTTGTCCTGTCCTGTCGTGTGTTGTTTTGTCTTGTCTTGTCTTGTCTTGTCTTGCTCTGTCTTGTCTTGTCTTGTCTTGTCTTGTCTTGTCTTCTCTTGTGTTGCCTCGTCTTGTCTTGTCTTGTCTTGTCTTGCTTTGTCTTGTCATGTCTTATCTTGTCTTGTCTTGTCTTGTCTTGTCCTGTCCTGTCGTGTGTTGTTTTGTCTTGTCTTGTCTTGTCTTGTCTTGTCTTGCTCTGTCTTGTCTTGTCTTGTCTTGTCTTGTCTTGTCTTGTCTTGTCTTGTCTTGTCTTGTCTTGTCTTGTCTTGTCTTGTCTTGTCTTGTCTTGTCTTGTCTTGTCTTGTCTTGTCTTGTCTTGTCTTGTCTTGTCTTGTCTTGTCTTGTCTTGTCTTGTCTTGTCTTGTCTTGTCTTGTCTTGTCTTGTCTTGTCTTGTCTTGTCTTGTCTTGTCTTGTCTTGTCTTGTCTTGTCTTGCCTTGTCTTGTCTTGTCTTGTCTTGTCTTGTCTTGTCATGTCGTGTGTTGTGTTGTTTTGTCTTGTCTTGTCTTGTCTTGTCTTGTCATGTCGTGTGGTGTGTTGTTTTGTATTGTCTTGTGTTGTTTTGTCGTGTCATGTCTTGTCTTGTCTTGTCTTGTCCTGTCCTGTCGTGTGTTGTGTTGTTTTGTCTTGTCTTGTCATGTCATGTCACGTCGTGTCTTGTGTTGCTTTGTCTTGTCTTGTCTTGCCTAGTCTTGTCTTGTTATGTCGTGTGTTGTGTTGTTTTGTCTTGTCTTGTTGTGTATTGTCATGTCTTATATTGTCTTGTCTTGTCTTGTCTTGTCTTGTCATGTCATGTCATGTCGTGTGTTGTCTTGTCTTGTCTTGTCTTGTCTTGTCTTGTCTTGTCTTGTCTTGTCTTGTCTTGTCTTGTCTTGTCTTGTCTTGTCTTGTCTTGTCTTGTCTTGTCTTGTCTTGTCTTGTCTTGTCTTGTCTTGTCTTGTCTTGTCTTGTCTTGTCTTGTCTTGTCTTGTCTTGTCTTGTCTTGTCTTGTCTTGTCTTGTCTTGTCTTGTCTTGTCTTCTCTTGTCTTGTCTTGTCTTGTCTTGTCTTGTCTTGTCTTGTCTTGTCTTGTCTTGTCTTGTCTTGTCTTGTCTTGTCTTGTCTTGTCTTGTCTTGTCTTGTCTTGTCTTGTCTTGTCTTGTCTTGTCTTGTCTTGTCTTGTCTTGTCTTGTCTTGTCTTGTCTTGTCTTGTCTTGTCTTGTCTTATATTGTCTTGTCTTGTCTTGTCTTGTCTTGTCTTGTCTTGTCTTGTCTTGTCTTGTCTTGTCTTGTCTTGTCTTGTCTTGTCTTGTCTTGTCTTGTCTTGTCTTGTCTTGTCTTGTCTTGTCTTGTCTTGTCTTGTCTTGTCTTGTCTTATATTGTCTTGTCTTGTCTTGTCTTGTCTTGTCTTGTCATGTCATGTCATGTCGTGTGTTGTCTTGTCTTGTCTTGTCTTGTCTTGTCTTGTCTTGTTTTGTTTTGTCTTGTTTTTTTTTGTCTTGTTTTTTTTTGTCTTGTCTTGTCTTGTCTTGTCTTGTCTTGTCTTGTCTTGTCTTGTCTTGTCTTGTCTTGTCTTGTCTTGTCTTGTCTTGTCTTGTCTTGTCTTGTCTTGTCTTGTCTTGTCTTGTCTTGTCATGTCATGTCATGTCTTGTCTTGTCTTGTCTTGTCTTGTTTGGTCTTGTCATGTCTTGTCTTGTCTTGTCTTGTCTTGTCTTGTCTTGTCTTGTTTTGTTTTGTCTTGTCTTGTCTTGCCTTGTCTTGTCTTGTCTTGTCTTGTCTTGTCTTGTCTTGTCTTGTCTTGTCTTGTCTTGTCTTGTCTTGTCTTGTCTTGTCTTGTCTTGTCTTGTCTTGTCTTGTCCTGTCTTGTCTTGTCTTGTCTTGTCTTGTCTTGTCTTGTCTTGTCTTGTCTTGTCTTGCTTTGTCTTGTCATGTCTTATCTTGTCTTGTCTTGTCTTGTCTTGTCCTGTCCTGTCGTGTGTTGTTTTGTATTGTCTTGTCTTGTGTTGTTTTGTCGTGTCATGTCTTGTCTTGTCTTGTCTTGTCTTGTCCTGTCCTGTCGTGTGTTGTGTTGTTTTGTCTTGTCTTGTCATGTCATGTCATGTCGTGTCTTGTGTTGCTTTGTCTTGTCTTGTCTTGTCTTGTCTTGTCTTGTGTTGCCTCGTCTTGTCTTGTCTTGTCTTGTCCTGTCCTGAAGTGTGTTGTGTTGTCTTGTCTTGTCTTGTCTTGTCTTGTCTTGTCTTGTCTTGTCTTGTCATGTCTTGTCTTGTCTTGTCTTGTCTTGTCATGTCGTGTGTTGTGTTGTTTTGTCTTGTCTTGTCTTGTCTTGTCTTGTCATGTCGTGTGGTGTGTTGTTTTGTATTGTCTTGTGTTGTTTTGTCGTGTCATGTCTTGTCTTGTCTTGTCCTGTCCTGTCGTGTGTTGTGTTGTTTTGTCTTGTCTTGTCATGTCATGTCACGTCGTGTCTTGTGTTGCTTTGTCTTGTCTTGTCTTGTCTTGTCTTGTCTTGTCTTGTCTTGTCATGTCGTGTGTTGTGTTGTTTTGTCTTGTCTTGTTGTGTATTGTCATGTCTTATATTGTCTTGTCTTGTCTTGTCTTGTCTTGTCTTGTCATGTCATGTCATGTCGTGTGTTGTGTTGTGTTGTTTTGTCTTGTCTTGTTTTGTCTTGTCATGTCATGTCATGTCTTGCCTTGTCTTGTCTTGTCTTGTTTTGTCTTGTCATGTCTTGTCTTGTCTTGTCTTGTCTTGTCTTGTCTTGTCTTGTTTTGTCTTGTTTTGTTTTGTCTTGTCATGTCTTGTCATGTCTTGTCTTGTCTTGTCTTGTCTTGTCTTGTCTTGTCTTGTCTTGTCTTGTCTTGTCTTGTCTTGTCTTGTCTTGTCTTGTCTTGTCTTGTCTTGTCTTGTCTTGTCTTGTCTTGTCTTGTCTTGTCTTGTCTTGTCTTGTCTTGTCTTGTCTTGTCTTGTCTTGTCTTGTCGTGTCTTGTGTTGCTTTGTCTTGTCTTGTCTTGTCTTGTCTTGTCTTGTCTTGTCTTGTCTTGTCTTGTCTTGTCTTGTCTTGTCTTGTCTTGTCTTGTCTTGTCTTGTCTTGTCCTGACGTGTGTTGTGTTGTTTTGTCTTGTCTTGTCTTGTCTTGTCTTGTCTTGTCTTGTCTTGTCTTGTCTTGTCTTGTCTTGTCTTGTCTTGTCTTGTCTTGTCTTGTCTTGTCTTGTCTTGCCTTGTCTTGTCTTGTCTTGTCTTGTCTTGTCTTGTCTTGTCTTGTCTTGTCTTGTCTTGTCTTGTCTTGTCTTGTCTTGTCTTGTCTTGTCTTGTCTTGTCTTGTCTTGTCTTGCTTTGTCTTGTCATGTCTTATCTTGTCTTGTCTTGTCTTGTCTTGTCTTGTCCTGTCCTGTCGTGTGTTGTTTTGTATTGTCTTGTCTTGTGTTGTTTTGTCGTGTCATGTCTTGTCTTGTCTTGTCTTGTCTTGTCCTGTCCTGTCGTGTGTTGTGTTGTTTTGTCTTGTCTTGTCATGTCATGTCATGTCGTGTCTTGTGTTGCTTTGTCTTGTCTTGTCTTGTCTTGTCTTGTCTTGTCTTGTCTTCTCTTGTGTTGCCTCGTCTTGTCTTGTCTTGTCTTGTCCTGTCCTGACGTGTGTTGTGTTGTTTTGTCTTGTCTTGTCTTGTCTTGTCTTGTCATGTCGTGTGTTGTGTTGTTTTGTCTTGTCTTGTCTTGTCTTGTCTTGTCATGTCGTGTGGTGTGTTGTTTTGTATTGTCTTGTGTTGTTTTGTCGTGTCATGTCTTGTCTTGTCTTGTCTTGTCCTGTCCTGTCGTGTGTTGTGTTGTTTTGTCTTGTCTTGTCATGTCATGTCACGTCGTGTCTTGTGTTGCTTTGTCTTGTCTTGTCTTGTCTTGTCTTGTCTTGTTATGTCGTGTGTTGTGTTGTTTTGTCTTGTCTTGTTGTGTATTGTCATGTCTTATATTGTCTTGTCTTGTCTTGTCTTGTCATGTCATGTCATGTCGTGTGTTGTGTTGTTTTGTCTTGTCTTGTTTTGTCTTGTCATGTCATGTCATGTCTTGCCTTGTCTTGTCTTGTCTTGTCTTGTTTTGTCTTGTCATGTCTTGTCTTGTCTTGTCTTGTCTTGTCTTGTTTTGTCTTGTTTTGTTTTGTCTTGTCATGTCTTGTCATGTCTTGTCTTGTCTTGTCTTGTCTTGTCTTGTCTTGTCTTGTCTTGTCTTGTCTTGTCTTGTCTTGTCTTGTCTTGTCTTGTCTTGTCTTGTCTTGTCTTGTCTTGTCTTGTCTTGTCTTGTCTTGTCTTGTCGTGTCTTGTGTTGCTTTGTCTTGTCTTATCTTGTCTTGTCTTGTCATGTCTTGTCTTGTCTTGTCTTGTCTTGTCTTGTCTTGTCTTGTCTTGTCTTGTCTTGTCTTGTCTTGTCTTGTCTTGTCTTGTCTTGTCTTGTCTTGTCTTGTCTTGTCTTGTCTCGTCTTGTCTCGTCTTGTCTTGTCTTGTCTTGTCTTATCTTGTCTTGTCTTGTCTTGTCTTGTCTTGTCATGTCTTGTCTTGTCTTGTCTTGTCTTGTCTTGTCTTGTCTTGTCTTGTCTTGTCTTGTCTTGTCTTGTCTTGTCTTGTCTTGTCTTGTCTTGTCTTGTCTTGTCTTGTCTTGTCTTGTCTTGTCTTGTCTTGTCTTGTCTTGTCTTGTCTTGTCTTGTCTTGTCTTGTCTTGTCTTGTCTTGTCTTGTCTTGTCTTGTCTTGTCTTGTCTTGTCTTGTCTTGTCTTGTCTTGTCTTGTCTTGTCTTGTCTTGTCTTGTCTTGTCTTGTCTTGTCTTGTCTTGTCTTGTCTTGTCTTGTCTTGTCTTGTCTTGTCTTGTCTTGTCTTGTCTTGTCTTGTCTTGTCTTGTCTTGTCTTGTCTTGTCTTGTCTTGTCTTGTCTTGTCTTGTCTTGTCTTGTCTTGTCTTGTCTTGTCTTGTCTTGTCTTGTCTTGTCTTGTCTTGTCTTGTCTTGTCTTGTCTTGTCTTGTCTTGTCTTGTCTTGTCTTGTCTTGTCTTGTCTTGTCTTGTCTTGTCTTGTCTTGTCTTGTCTTGTCTTGTCTTGTCTTGTCTTGTCTTGTCTTGTCTTGTCTTGTCTTGTCTTGTCTTGTCTTGTCTTGTCTTGTCTTGTCTTGTCTTGTCTTGTCTTGTCTTGTCTTGTCTTGTCTTGTCTTGTCTTGTCTTGTCTTGTCTTGTCTTGTCTTGTCTTGTCTTGTCTTGTGTTGTTTTGTCGTGTCATGTCTTGTCTTGTCTTGTCTTGTCTTGTCCTGTCCTGTCGTGTGTTGTGTTGCTTTGTTTTGTCTTGTCTTGTCCTGTCCTGACGTGTGTTGTGTTGTTTTGTCTTGTCTTGTGTTGTTTTGTCCTGTCCTGACGTGTGTTGTGTTGTTTTGTCTTGTCTTGTCTTGTTTTGTCTTGTCCTGTCTTGTCTTGTCTTGTGATGTCATGTCATGTCGTGTGTTGTGTTGTTTTGTCTTGTCATGTCTTGTCTTGTCTTGTCTTGTCTTGTCATGTCTTGTCTTGTCTTGTGTTGTTTTGTCGTGTCATGTCTTGTCTTGTCTTGCCTTGTCTTGTCCTGTCCTGTCGTGTGTTGTGTTGTTTTGTCTTGTCTTGTCATGTCATGTCATGTCGTGTCTTGTGTTGCTTTGCTTTGTCTTGTCTTGTCTTGTCATGTCGTGTGTTGTGTTGTTTTGTCTTGTCTTGTTGTGTATTGTCATGTCTTATATTGTCTTGTCTTGTCTTGTCTTGTCTTGTCATGTCATGTCTTGTCTTGTCTTGTTTTGTCTTGTCTTGTATTGTCTTGTTTTCTCAAGTAATGTCATGTCGTGTGTTGTGTTGTTTTGCCTTGTCTTGTGTTGTTTTGTCGTGTCATGTCTTGTCTTGTCTTGTCTTGTCCTGTCCTGTCGTGTGTTGTGTTGTTTTGTCTTGTCTTGTCATGTCATGTCATGTCGTGTCTTGTGTTGCTTTGTCTTGTCTTGTCTTGTCTTGTCATGTCGTGTGTTGTGTTGTTTTGTCTTGTTGTGTATTGTCATGTCTTATATTGTCTTGTCTTGTCTTGTCTTGTCTTGTCTTGTCTTGTTTTGTCTTGTCTTGTTTTATGTTGTCTTGTCTTGTCTTGTCTTGTCTTGTCTTGTCTTGTCTTGTCTTGTCTTGTCTTGTCTTGTCTTGTCTTGTCTTGTCTTGTCTTGTCTTGTCTTGTCTTGTCTTGTCTTGTCTTGTCTTGTCTTACTTTGTCTTGTCATGTCTTATCTTGTCTTGTCTTGTCCTGTCCTGTCGTGTGTTGTTTTGTATTGTCTTGTCTTGTGTTGTTTTGTCGTGTCATGTCTTGTCTTGTCTTGTCTTGTCCTGTCCTGTCGTGTGTTGTGTTGTTTTGTCTTGTCTTGTCTTGTCTTGTCTTGTCATGTCATGTCATGTCGTGTCTTGTGTTGTTTTGTCTTGTCTTGTTTTGTCTTGTCATGTCTTGTCTTGTCTTGTCTTGTCTTGTCTTGTCTTGTCTTGTCTTGTCTTGTCTTGTCTTGTCTTGTCTTGTCTTGTCTTGTCTTGTCTTGTCCTGTCCTGACGTGTGTTGTCTTTTCTTGTCTTGTCTTGTCTTGTCTTGTCTTGTCTTGTCTTGTCTTGTCTTGTCTTGTCTTGTCTTGTCTTGTCTTGTCTTGTCTTGTCTTGTCTTGTCTTGTCTTGTCTTGTCTTGTCTTGTCTTGTCCTGTCCTGTCTTGTCTTGTCTTGTCATATCTTGTCTTGTCTTGTCTTGTCTTGTCTTGTCTTGTCTTGTCTCGTCTTGTCTTGTCTTGTCTTGTCTTGTCTTGTCCTGTCCTGTCTTGTCTTGTCTTGTCTTGTCATGTCTTGTCTTGTCTTGTCTTGTCTTGCCTTGTATTGTCTTGTCTTGTCTTGTCTTGTCTTGTCTTGTCTTGTCTTGTCTTGTCTTGTCTTGTCTTGTCTTGTCTTGTCTTGTCTTGTCTTGTCTTGTCTTGTCTTGTCTTGTCTTGTCTTGTCTTGTCATGTCATGTCATGTCATATCGTGTGTTGTGTTGTTTTGTCTTGTCTTATTTTGTCTTGTCATGTCTTGTCTTGTCTTGTCTTGTCTTGTCTTGTCTTGTCTTGTCTTGTCTTGTCTTGTCTTGTCTTGTCTTGTCTTGTCTTGTCTTGTCTTGTCTTGTCTTGTCTTGTCTTGTCTTGTCTTGTCTTGTCTTGTCTTGTCTTGTCTTGTCTTGTCATGTCTTGTCTTGTCTTGTCTTGTTTTGTCTTGTCTTGTATTGTCTTGTCTTGTCTTGTCTTGTCTGGTCTTGTCTTGCCTTGTCCTGTCGTGTGTTGTTTTGTATTGTCTTGTCTTGTGTTGTTTTGTCGTGTCATGTCTTGTCTTGTCTTGTCTTGTCCTGTCCTGTCGTGTGTTGTGTTGTTTTGTCTTGTCTTGTATTGTCTTGTTTTCTCATGTAATGTCATATCGTGTGTTGTGTTGTTTTGTCTTGTCTTGTGTTGTTTTGTCGTGTCATGTCTTGTCTTGTCTTGTCTTGTCCTGTCCTGTCGTGTGTTGTGTTGTTTTGTCTTGTCTTGTCTTGTCTTGTCATGTCATGTCATGTCGTGTCTTGTGTTGCTTTGTCTTGTCTTGTCTTGTCTTGTCCTGTCCTGACGTGTGTTGTGTTGTTTTGTCTTGTCTTGTCTTGTCTTGTCATGTCGTGTGTTGTGTTGTTTTGTCTTGTCTTGTCTTGTCTTGTCATGTCATGTCATGTCGTGTCTTGTGTTGCTTTGTCTTGTCTTGTCTTGTCTTGTCCTGTCGTGTGTTGTTTTGTATTGTCTTGTCTTGTGTTGTTTTGTCGTGTCATGTCTTGTCTTGTCTTGTCTTGTCCTGTCCTGTCGTGTGTTGTGTTGTTTTGTCTTGTCTTGTCTTGTCTTGTCATGTCATGTCATGTCGTGTCTTGTGTTGCTTTGTCTTGTCTTATCTTGTCTTGTCATGTCTTGTCTTGTCTTGTCTTGTCTTGTCTTGTCTTGTCTTGTCTTGTCTTGTCTTGTCTTGTCTTGTCTTGTCTTGTCTTGTCTTGTCTTGTCTTGTCTTGTCTTGTCTTGTCTTGTCTTGTCTTGTCTTGTCTTGTCTTGTCTTGTCTTGTCTTGTCTTGTCTTGTCTTGTCTTGTCTTGTCTTGTCTTGTCTTGTCTTGTCTTGTCTTGTTTTGTCTTGTCTTGTCTTGTCTTGTCATGTCATGTCATGTCGTGTCTTGTGTTGCTTTGTCTTGTCTTGTCTTGTCCTGTCGTGTGTTGTTTTGTATTGTCTTGTCTTGTGTTGTTTTGTCGTGTCATGTCTTGTCTTGTCTTGTCTTGTCCTGTCCTGTCGTGTGTTGTGTTGTTTTGTCTTATCTTGTCTTGTCTTGTCTTGCCCTGTCCTGTCGTGTGTTGTTTTGTATCGTCTTGTCTTGTGTTGTTTTGTCGTGTCATGTCTTGTCTTGTCTTGTCTTGTCCTGTCCTGTCGTGTGTTGTGTTGTTTTGTCTTGTCTTGTCTTGTCTTGTCATGTCATGTCATGTCGTGTCTTGTGTTGCTTTGTCTTGTCTTGTCTTGTCTTGTCCTGTCCTGACGTGTGTTGTGTTGTTTTGTCTTGTCTTGTCTTGTCTTGTCATGTCGTGTGTTGTGTTGTTTTGTCTTGTCTTGTCTTGTCTTGTCATGTCATGTCATGTCGTGTCTTGTGTTGCTTTGTCTTGTCTTGTCTTGTCTTGTCCTGTCGTGTGTTGTTTTGTTTTGTCTTGTCTTGTGTTGTTTTGTCGTGTCATGTCTTGTCTTGTCTTGTCTTGTCCTGTCCTGTCGTGTGTTGTGTTGTTTTGTCTTGTCTTGTCTTGTCTTGTCATGTCATGTCATGTCGTGTCTTGTGTTGCTTTGTCTTGTCTTATCTTGTCTTGTCATGTCTTGTCTTGTCTTGTCTTGTCTTGTCTTGTCTTGTCTTGTCTTGTCTTGTCTTGTCTTGTCTTGTCTTGTCTTGTCTTGTCTTGTCTTGTCTTGTCTTGTCTTGTCTTGTCTTGTCTTGTCTTGTCTTGTCTTGTCTTGTCTTGTCTTGTCTTGTCTTGTCTTGTCTTGTCTTGTCTTGTCTTGTCTTGTCTTGTCTTGTCTTGTCTTGTCTTGTCTTGTCTTGTCTTGTCTTGTCTTGTTTTGTCTTGTCTTGTCTTGTCTTGTCATGCCATGTCATGTCGTGTCTTGTGTTGCTTTGTCTTGTCTTGTCTTGTCTTGTCCTGTCGTGTGTTGTTTTGTATTGTCTTGTCTTGTGTTGTTTTGTCGTGTCATGTCTTGTCTGGTCTTGTCTTGTCCTGTCCTGTCGTGTGTTGTGTTGTTTTGTCTTATCTTGTCTTGTCTTGTCTTGCCCTGTCCTGTCGTGTGTTGTTTTGTATCGTCTTGTCTTGTGTTGTTTTGTCGTGTCATGTCTTGTCTTGTCCTGTCCTGTCGTGTGTTGTGTTGTTTTGTCTTGTCTTGTCTTGTCTTGTCATGTCATGTCATGTCGTGTCTTGTGTTGCTTTGTCTTGTCTTGTCTTGTCTTGTCCTTACCTGACGTGTGTTGTGTTGTTTTGTCTTGTCTTGTCTTGTCTTGTCTTGTCTTGTCATGTCGTGTGTTGTGTTGTTTTGTCTTGTCTTGTGTTGTTTTGTCGTGTCATGTCTTGTCTTGTCTTTTCCTGTCCTGTCGTGTGTTGTGTTGTTTTGTCTTGTCTTGTCATGTCATGTCATGTCGTGACTTGTGTTGCTTTGTCTTGTCTTATCTTGTCTTGTCATGTCTTGTCATGTCTTGTCTTGTCTTGTCTTGTCTTGTCTTGTCTTGTCTTGTCTTGTCTTGTCTTGTCTTGTCTTGTCTTGTCTCGTCTTGTCTTGTCTTGTCTTGTCTTGTCTTGTCTTGTCTTGTCTTGTCTTGTCTTGTCTTGTCTTGTCTTGTCTTTTCTTGTCTTGTCTTGTCTTGTCTTGTCTTGTCTTGTCTTGTCTTGTCTTGTCTTGTCTTGTCTTGTCTCGTCTTGTCTTGTCTTGTCTTGTCTTGTCTTGTCATGTCTTGTCTTGTCTTGTCTTGTTTTGTCTTGTCTTGTATTGTCTTGTCTTGTCTTGTCTGGTCTTGTCTTGCCTTGTCTTGTCTTGTCTTGTCTTGTCTTGTTTTGTCTTGTCTTGTCTTGTCTTGTCATGTCATGTCATGTCGTGTCTTGTGTTGCTTTGTCTTGTCTTGTCTTGTCTTGTCCTGACGTGTGTTGTGTTGTTTTGTCTTGTCTTGTCTTGTCTTGTCATGTCGTGTGTTGTGTTGTTTTGTCTTGTCTTGTCTTGTCTTGTCATGTCATGTCATGTCGTGTCTTGTGTTGCTTTGTCTTGTCTTGTCTTGTCTTGTCCTGTCGTGTGTTGTCTTGTCTTGTCTTGTCTTGTCTTGTCTCGTCTTGTCTTGTCTTGTCTTGTCTTGTCTTGTCATGTCTTGTCTTGTCTTGTCTTGTTTTGTCTTGTCTTGTATTGTCTTGTCTTGTCTTGTCTGGTCTTGTCTTGCCTTGTCTTGTCTTGTCTTGTCTTGTCTTGTCTTGTCTTGTCTTGTCTTGTCTTGTCTTGTTTTGTCTTGTCTTGTCTTGTCTTGTCATGTCATGTCATGTCGTGTCTTGTGTTGCTTTGTCTTGTCTTGTCTTGTCTTGTCCTGTCGTGTGTTGTTTTGTATTGTCTTGTCTTGTGTTGTTTTGTCGTGTCATGTCTTGTCTTGTCTTGTCTTGTCCTGTCCTGTCGTGTGTTGTGTTGTTTTGTCTTATCTTGTCTTGTCTTGTCTTGCCCTGTCCTGTCGTGTGTTGTTTTGTATCGTCTTGTCTTGTGTTGTTTTGTCGTGTCATGTCTTGTCTTGTCTTGTCTTGTCCTGTCCTGTCGTGTGTTGTGTTGTTTTGTCTTGTCTTGTCTTGTCTTGTCATGTCATGTCATGTCGTGTCTTGTGTTGCTTTGTCTTGTCTTGTCTTGTCTTGTCCTGTCCTGACGTGTGTTGTGTTGTTTTGTCTTGTCTTGTCTTGTCTTGTCATGTCGTGTGTTGTGTTGTTTTGTCTTGTCTTGTCTTGTCTTGTCATGTCATGTCATGTCGTGTCTTGTGTTGCTTTGTCTTGTCTTGTCTTGTCTTGTCTTGTCTTGTCTTGTCTTGTCTTGTCTTGTCTTGTCTTGTCTTGTCTTGTCTTGTCTTGTCTTGTCTTGTCATGTCTTGTCTTGTCTTGTCTTGTTTTGTCTTGTCTTGTATTGTCTTGTCTTGTCTTGTCTTGTCTGGTCTTGTCTTGCCTTGTCCTGTCGTGTGTTGTGTTGTTTTGTCTTGTCTTGTATTGTCTTGTTTTCTCATGTAATGTCATATCGTGTGTTGTGTTGTTTTGTCTTGTCTTGTGTTGTTTTGTCGTGTCATGTCTTGTCTTGTCTTGTCTTGTCCTGTCCTGTCGTGTGTTGTGTTGTTTTGTCTTGTCTTGTCTTGTCTTGTCATGTCATGTCATGTCGTGTCTTGTGTTGCTTTGTCTTGTCTTGTCTTGTCTTGTCCTGTCCTGACGTGTGTTGTTTTGTATTGTCTTGTCTTGTGTTGTTTTGTCGTGTCATGTCTTGTCTTGTCTTGTCTTGTCCTGTCCTGTCGTGTGTTGTGTTGTTTTGTCTTGTCTTGTATTGTCTTGTTTTCTCATGTAATGTCATATCGTGTGTTGTGTTGTTTTGTCTTGTCTTGTGTTGTTTTGTCGTGTCATGTCTTGTCTAGTCTTGTCTTGTCCTGTCCTGTCGTGTGTTGTGTTGTTTTGTCTTGTCTTGTCTTGTCTTGTCATGTCATGTCATGTCGTGTCTTGTGTTGCTTTGTCTTGTCTTGTCTTGTCTTGTCCTGTCCTGACGTGTGTTGTGTTGTTTTGTCTTGTCTTGTCTTGTCTTGTCATGTCGTGTGTTGTGTTGTTTTGTCTTGTCTTGTCTTGTCTTGTCATGTCATGTCATGTCGTGTCTTGTGTTGCTTTGTCTTGTCTTGTCTTGTCTTGTCCTGTCGTGTGTTGTTTTGTATTGTCTTGTCTTGTGTTGTTTTGTCGTGTCATGTCTTGTCTTGTCTTGTCTTGTCCTGTCCTGTCGTGTGTTGTGTTGTTTTGTCTTGTCTTGTCTTGTCTTGTCATGTCATGTCATGTCGTGTCTTGTGTTGCTTTGTCTTGTCTTATCTTGTCTTGTCATGTCTTGTCTTGTCTTGTCTTGTCTTGTCTTGTCTTGTCTTGTCTTGTCTTGTCTTGTCTTGTCTTGTCTTGTCTTGTCTTGTCTTGTCTTGTCTTGTCTTGTCTTGTCTTGTCTTGTCTTGTCTTGTCTTGTCTTGTCTTGTCTTGTCTTGTCTTGTCTTGTCTTGTCTTGTCTTGTCTTGTCTTGTCTTGTTTTGTCTTGTCTTGTCTTGTCTTGTCATGTCATGTCATGTCGTGTCTTGTGTTGCTTTGTCTTGTCTTGTCTTGTCTTGTCCTGTCGTGTGTTGTTTTGTATTGTCTTGTCTTGTGTTGTTTTGTCGTGTCATGTCTTGTCTTGTCTTGTCTTGTCTTGTCCTGTCCTGTCGTGTGTTGTGTTGTTTTGTCTTATCTTGTCTTGTCTTGTCTTGCCCTGTCCTGTCGTGTGTTGTTTTGTATCGTCTTGTCTTGTGTTGTTTTGTCGTGTCATGTCTTGTCTTGTCTTGTCTTGTCCTGTCCTGTCGTGTGTTGTGTTGTTTTGTCTTGTCTTGTCTTGTCTTGTCATGTCATGTCATGTCGTGTCTTGTGTTGCTTTGTCTTGTCTTGTCTTGTCTTGTCCTGTCCTGACGTGTGTTGTGTTGTTTTGTCTTGTCTTGTCTTGTCTTGTCATGTCGTGAGTTGTGTTGTTTTGTCTTGTCTTGTCTTGTCTTGTCATGTCATGTCATGTCGTGTCTTGTGTTGCTTTGTCTTGTCTTGTCTTGTCTTGTCCTGTCGTGTGTTGTTTTGTTTTGTCTTGTCTTGTGTTGTTTTGTCGTGTCATGTCTTGTCTTGTCTTGTCTTGTCCTGTCCTGTCGTGTGTTGTGTTGTTTTGTCTTGTCTTGTCTTGTCTTGTCATGTCATGTCATGTCGTGTCTTGTGTTGCTTTGTCTTGTCTTATCTTGTCTTGTCATGTCTTGTCTTGTCTTGTCTTGTCTTGTCTTGTCTTGTCTTGTCTTGTCTTGTCTTGTCTTGTCTTGTCTTGTCTTGTCTTGTCTTGTCTTGTCTTGTCTTGTCTTGTCTTGTCTTGTCTTGTCTTGTCTTGTCTTGTCTTGTCTTGTCTTGTCTTGTCTTGTCTTGTCTTGTCTTGTCTTGTCTTGTCTTGTCTTGTCTTGTCTTGTCTTGTCTTGTCTTGTCTTGTCTTGTCTTGTCTTGTCTTGTCTTGTCTTGTCTTGTTTTGTCTTGTCTTGTCTTGTCTTGTCATGCCATGTCATGTCGTGTCTTGTGTTGCTTTGTCTTGTCTTGTCTTGTCTTGTCCTGTCGTGTGTTGTTTTGTATTGTCTTGTCTTGTGTTGTTTTGTCGTGTCATGTCTTGTCTGGTCTTGTCTTGTCCTGTCCTGTCGTGTGTTGTGTTGTTTTGTCTTATCTTGTCTTGTCTTGTCTTGCCCTGTCCTGTCGTGTGTTGTTTTGTATCGTCTTGTCTTGTGTTGTTTTGTCGTGTCATGTCTTGTCTTGTCCTGTCCTGTCGTGTGTTGTGTTGTTTTGTCTTGTCTTGTCTTGTCTTGTCATGTCATGTCATGTCGTGTCTTGTGTTGCTTTGTCTTGTCTTGTCTTGTCTTGTCCTTACCTGACGTGTGTTGTGTTGTTTTGTCTTGTCTTGTCTTGTCTTGTCTTGTCTTGTCATGTCGTGTGTTGTGTTGTTTTGTCTTGTCTTGTGTATTTTTGTCGTGTCATGTCTTGTCTTGTCATTTCCTGTCCTGTCGTGTGTTGTGTTGTTTTGTCTTGTCTTGTCATGTCATGTCATGTCGTGACTTGTGTTGCTTTGTCTTGTCTTATCTTGTCTTGTCATGTCTTGTCATGTCTTGTCTTGTCTTGTCTTGTCTTGTCTTGTCTTGTCTTGTCTTGTCTTGTCTTGTCTTGTCTTGTCTTGTCTTGTCTCGTCTTGTCTTGTCTTGTCTTGTCTTGTCTTGTCTTGTCTTGTCTTGTCTTGTCTTGTCTTGTCTTGTCTTGTCTTTTCTTGTCTTGTCTTGTCTTGTCTTGTCTTGTCTTGTCTTGTCTTGTCTTGTCTTGTCTTGTCTTGTCTCGTCTTGTCTTGTCTTGTCTTGTCTTGTCTTGTCATGTCTTGTCTTGTCTTGTCTTGTTTTGTCTTGTCTTGTATTGTCTTGTCTTGTCTTGTCTGGTCTTGTCTTGCCTTGTCTTGTCTTGTCTTGTCTTGTCTTGTCTTGTCTTGTCTTGTCTTGTCTTGTCTTGTCTTGTTTTGTCTTGTCTTGTCTTGTCTTGTCATGTCATGTCATGTCGTGTCTTGTGTTGCTTTGTCTTGTCTTGTCTTGTCTTGTCCTGTCGTGTGTTGTTTTGTATTGTCTTGTCTTGTGTTGTTTTGTCGTGTCATGTCTTGTCTTGTCTTGTCTTGTCCTGTCCTGTCGTGTGTTGTGTTGTTTTGTCTTATCTTGTCTTGTCTTGTCTTGCCCTGTCCTGTCGTGTGTTGTTTTGTATCGTCTTGTCTTGTGTTGTTTTGTCGTGTCATGTCTTGTCTTGTCTTGTCTTGTCCTGTCCTGTCGTGTGTTGTGTTGTTTTGTCTTGTCTTGTCTTGTCTTGTCATGTCATGTCATGTCGTGTCTTGTGTTGCTTTGTCTTGTCTTGTCTTGTCTTGTCCTGTCCTGACGTGTGTTGTGTTGTTTTGTCTTGTCTTGTCTTGTCTTGTCTTGTCATGTCATGTCATGTCGTGTCTTGTGTTGCTTTGTCTTGTCTTGTCTTGTCTTGTCCTGTCGTGTGTTGTTTTGTATTGTCTTGTCTTGTGTTGTTTTGTCGTGTCATGTCTTGTCTTGTCTTGTCTTGTCCTGTCCTGTCGTGTGTTGTGTTGTTTTGTCTTGTCTTGTCTTGTCTTGTCATGTCATGTCATGTCGTGTCGTGTGTTGCTTTGTCTTGTCTTATCTTGTCTTGTCTTGTCTCGTCTTGTCATGTCATGTCATGTCGTGTCTTGTCTTGTCTTGTCTTGTCTTGTCTTGTCTTGTCTTGTCTTGTCTTGTCTTGTCTTGTCTTGTCTTGTCATGTCATGTCATGTCGTGTCTTGTCTTGTCTTGTCTTGTCTTGTCTTGTCTTGTCTTGTCTTGTCTTGTCTTGTCTTGTCTTGTCTTGTCTTGTCTTGTCTTGTCTTGTCTTGTCTTGTCTTGTCTTGTCTTGTCTTGTCTTGTCTTGTCTTGTCTTGTCTTGTCTTGTCTTGTGTTGTTTTGTCGTGTCATGTCTTGTCTTGTCTTGTCTTGTCTTGTCCTGTCCTGTCGTGTGTTGTGTTGCTTTGTTTTGTCTTGTCTTGTCCTGTCCTGACGTGTGTTGTGTTGTTTTGTCTTGTCTTGTGTTGTTTTGTCCTGTCCTGACGTGTGTTGTGTTGTTTTGTCTTGTCTTGTCTTGTTTTGTCTTGTCCTGTCTTGTCTTGTCTTGTGATGTCATGTCATGTCGTGTGTTGTGTTGTTTTGTCTTGTCATGTTTTGTCTTGTCTTGTCTTGTCATGTCTTGTCTTGTCTTGTGTTGTTTTGTCGTGTCATGTCTTGTCTTGTCTTGCCTTGTCTTGTCCTGTCCTGTCGTGTGTTGTGTTGTTTTGTCTTGTCTTGTCATGTCATGTCATGTCGTGTCTTGTGTTGCTTTGCTTTGTCTTGTCTTGTCTTGTCATGTCGTGTGTTGTGTTGTTTTGTCTTGTCTTGTTGTGTATTGTCATGTCTTATATTGTCTTGTCTTGTCTTGTCTTGTCATGTCATGTCATGTCGTGTGTTGTGTTGTTTTGTCTTGTCTTGTCTTGTCTTGTCTTGTCTTGTCTTGTCTTGTCTTGTCTTGTCTTGTCATGTCATGTCTTGTCTTGTCTTGTTTTGTCTTGTCTTGTATTGTCTTGTTTTCTCAAGTAATGTCATGTCGTGTGTTGTGTTGTTTTGCCTTGTCTTGTGTTGTTTTGTCGTGTCATGTCTTGTCTTGTCTTGTCTTGTCCTGTCCTGTCGTGTGTTGTGTTGTTTTGTCTTGTCTTGTCATGTCATGTCATGTCGTGTCTTGTGTTGCTTTGTCTTGTCTTGTCTTGTCTTGTCATGTCGTGTGTTGTGTTGTTTTGTCTTGTTGTGTATTGTCATGTCTTATATTGTCTTGTCTTGTCTTGTCTTGTCTTGTCTTGTCTTGTCTTGTCTTGTCATGTCATGTCATGTCGTGTGTTGTGTTGTTTTGTCTTGTCTTGTCTTGTCTTGTCTTGTCTTGTCTTGTCTTATTTTGTCTTGTCTTGTTTTATGTTGTCTTGTCTTGTCTTGTCTTGTCTTGTCTTGTCTTGTCTTGTCTTGTCTTGTCTTGTCTTGTCTTGTCTTGTCTTGTCTTGTCTTGTCTTGTCTTGTCTTGTCTTGTCTTGTCTTGTCTTGTCTTGTCTTGTCTTACTTTGTCTTGTCATGTCTTATCTTGTCTTGTCTTGTCCTGTCCTGTCGTGTGTTGTTTTGTATTGTCTTGTCTTGTGTTGTTTTGTCGTGTCATGTCTTGTCTTGTCTTGTCTTGTCCTGTCCTGTCGTGTGTTGTGTTGTTTTGTCTTGTCTTGTCTTGTCTTGTCATGTCATGTCATGTCGTGTCTTGTGTTGTTTTGTCTTGTCTTGTTTTGTCTTGTCATGTCTTGTCTTGTCTTGTCTTGTCTTGTCTTGTCTTGTCTTGTCTTGTCTTGTCTTGTCTTGTCTTGTCTTGTCTTGTCTTGTCTTGTCTTGTCTTGTCTTGTCTTGTCTTGTCTTGTCTTGTCTTGTCTTGTCTTGTCCTGTCCTGACGTGTGTTGTCTTGTCTTGTCTTGTCTTGTCTTGTCTTGTCTTGTCTTGTCTTGTCTTGTCTTGTCTTGTCTTGTCTTGTCTTGTCTTGTCTTGTCTTGTCTTGTCTTGTTCCTGTCTTGTCTTGTCATATCTTGTCTTGTCTTGTCTTGTCTTGTCTTGTCTTGTCTTGTCTCGTCTTGTCTTGTCTTGTCTTGTCTTGTCCTGTCCTGTCTTGTCTTGTCTTGTCATGTCATGTCTTGTCTTGTCTTGTCTTGTCTTGTATTGTCTTGTCTTGTCTTGTCTTGTCTTATCTTGTCTTGTCTTGTCTTGTCTTGTCTTGTCTTGTCTTGTCTTGTCTTGTCTTGTCTTGTCTTGTCTTGTGTTGTTTTGTCGTGTCATGTCATGTCGTGTCTTGTGTTGCTTTGTCTTGTCTTGTCTTGTCTTGTCCTGTCGTGTGTTGTTTTGTATTGTCTTGTCTTGTGTTGTTTTGTCGTGTCATGTCTTGTCTGGTCTTGTCTTGTCCTGTCCTGTCGTGTGTTGTGTTGTTTTGTCTTATCTTGTCTTGTCTTGTCTTGCCCTGTCCTGTCGTGTGTTGTTTTGTATCGTCTTGTCTTGTGTTGTTTTGTCGTGTCATGTCTTGTCTTGTCCTGTCCTGTCGTGTGTTGTGTTGTTTTGTCTTGTCTTGTCTTGTCTTGTCTTGTCTTGTCTTGTCTTGTCTTACTTTGTCTTGTCATGTCTTATCTTGTCTTGTCTTGTCCTGTCCTGTCGTGTGTTGTTTTGTATTGTCTTGTCTTGTGTTGTTTTGTCGTGTCATGTCTTGTCTTGTCTTGTCTTGTCCTGTCCTGTCGTGTGTTGTGTTGTTTTGTCTTGTCTTGTCTTGTCTTGTCTTGTCATGTCATGTCATGTCATGTCGTGTCTTGTGTTGTTTTGTCTTGTCTTGTTTTGTCTTGTCATGTCTTGTCTCGTCTTGTCTTGTCTTGTCTTGTCTTGTCTTGTCTTGTCTTGTCTTGTCTTGTCTTGTCTTGTCTTGTCTTGTCTTGTCTTGTCTTGTCTTGTCTTGTCTTGTCTTGTCTTGTCTTGTCTTGTCTTGTCTTGTCTTGTCTTGTCTTGTCTTGTCTTGTCTTGTCTTGTCCTGTCCTGACGTGTGTTGTCTTGTCTTGTCTTGTCTTGTCTTGTCTTGTCTTGTCTTGTCTTGTCTTGTCTTGTCTTGTCTTGTCTTGTCTTGTCTTGTCTTGTCTTGTCTTTTCTTGTCTTGTCTTGTCTTGTCTTGTCTTGTCTTGTCTTGTCTTGTCTTGTCTTGTCTTGTCTTGTTCCTGTCTTGTCTTGTCATATCTTGTCTTGTCTTGTCTTGTCTTGTCTTGTCTTGTCTTGTCTCGTCTTGTCTTGTCTTGTCTTGTCTTGTCCTGTCCTGTCTTGTCTTGTCTTGTCATGTCATGTCTTGTCTTGTCTTGTCTTGTCTTGTATTGTCTTGTCTTGTCTTGTCTTGTCTTATCTTGTCTTGTCTTGTCTTGTCTTGTCTTGTCTTGTCTTGTCTTGTCTTGTCTTGTCTTGTCTTGTCTTGTCTTGTCTTGTCTTGTCATGTCATGTCATGTCATATCGTGTGTTGTGTTGTTTTGTCTTGTCTTATTTTGTCTTGTCATGTCTTGTCTTGTCTTGTCTTGTCTTGTCTTGTCTTGTCTTGTCTTGTCTTGTCTTGTCTTGTCTTGTCTTGTCTTGTCTTGTCTTGTCTTGTCTTGTCTTGTCTTGTCTTGTCTTGTCTTGTCTTGTCTTGTCTTGTCTTGTCTTGTCTTGTCTTGTCTTGTCTTGTCATGTCTTGTCTTGTCTTGTCTTGTTTTGTCTTGTCTTGTATTGTCTTGTCTTGTCTTGTCTTGTCTGGTCTTGTCTTGCCTTGTCCTGTCGTGTGTTGTTTTGTATTGTCTTGTCTTGTGTTGTTTTGTCGTGTCATGTCTTGTCTTGTCTTGTCTTGTCCTGTCCTGTCGTGTGTTGTGTTGTTTTGTCTTGTCTTGTATTGTCTTGTTTTCTCATGTAATGTCATATCGTGTGTTGTGTTGTTTTGTCTTGTCTTGTGTTGTTTTGTCGTGTCATGTCTTGTCTTGTCTTGTCTTGTCTTGTCTTGTCTTGTCTTGTCTTGTCTTGTCTTGTCTTGTCTTGTCTTGTCTTGTCTTGTTTTGTCTTGTCTTGTCTTGTCTTGTCTTGTCATGTCATGTCATGTCGTGTCTTGTGTTGCTTTGTCTTGTCTTGTCTTGTCTTGTCCTGTCGTGTGTTGTTTTGTATTGTCTTGTCTTGTGTTGTTTTGTCGTGTCATGTCTTGTCTTGTCTTGTCTTGTCCTGTCCTGTCGTGTGTTGTGTTGTTTTGTCTTATCTTGTCTTGTCTTGTCTTGCCCTGTCCTGTCGTGTGTTGTTTTGTATCGTCTTGTCTTGTGTTGTTTTGTCGTGTCATGTCTTGTCTTGTCTTGTCTTGTCCTGTCCTGTCGTGTGTTGTGTTGTTTTGTCTTGTCTTGTCTTGTCTTGTCCTGTCCTGTCGTGTGTTGTGTTGTTTTGTCTTGTCTTGTCTTGTCTTGTCATGTCATGTCATGTCGTGTCTTGTGTTGCTTTGTCTTGTCTTATCTTGTCTTGTCATGTCTTGTCTTGTCTTGTCTTGTCTTGTCTTGTCTTGTCTTGTCTTGTCTTGTCTTGTCTTGTCTTGTCTTGTCTTGTCTTGTCTTGTCTTGTCTTGTCTTGTCTTGTCTTGTCTTGTCTTGTCTTGTCTTGTCTTGTCTTGTCTTGTCTTGTCTTGTCTTGTCTTGTCTTGTCTTGTCTTGTCTTGTCTTGTCTTGTCTTGTCTTGTTTTGTCTTGTCTTGTCTTGTCTTGTCATGTCATGTCATGTCGTGTCTTGTGTTGCTTTGTCTTGTCTTGTCTTGTCTTGTCTTGTCCTGTCGTGTGTTGTTTTGTATTGTCTTGTCTTGTGTTGTTTTGTCGTGTCATGTCTTGTCTTGTCTTGTCTTGTCCTGTCCTGTCGTGTGTTGTGTTGTTTTGTCTTATCTTGTCTTGTCTTGTCTTGCCCTGTCCTGTCGTGTGTTGTTTTGTCGTGTCATGTCTTGTCTTGTCCTGTCCTGTCGTGTGTTGTGTTGTTTTGTCTTGTCTTGTCTTGTCTTGTCATGTCATGTCATGTCGTGTCTTGTGTTGCTTTGTCTTGTCTTGTCTTGTCTTGTCCTTACCTGACGTGTGTTGTGTTATTTTGTCTTGTCTTGTCTTGTCTTGTCATGTCGTGTGTTGTGTTGTTTTGTCTTGTCTTGTCTTGTCTTGTCTTGTCTTGTCATGTCGTGTGTTGTGTTGTTTTGTCTTGTCTTGTGTTGTTTTGTCGTGTCATGTCTTGTCTTGTCTTTTCCTGTCCTGTCGTGTGTTGTGTTGTTTTGTCTTGTCTTGTCATGTCATGTCATGTCGTGACTTGTGTTGCTTTGTCTTGTCTTATCTTGTCTTGTCATGTCTTGTCATGTCTTGTCTTGTCTTGTCTTGTCTTGTCTTGTCTTGTCTTGTCTTGTCTTGTCTTGTCTTGTCTTGTCTTGTCTCGTCTTGTCTTGTCTTGTCTTGTCTTGTCTTGTCTTGTCTTGTCTTGTCTTGTCTTGTCTTGTCTTGTCTTGTCTTGTCTTGTCTTGTCTTGTCTTGTCTTGTCTTGTCTTGTCTTGTCTTGTCTTGTCTTGTCTTGTCTTGTCTTGTCTTGTCTTGTCTTGTCTTGTCTTGTTTTGTCTTGTCTTGTCTTGTCTTGTCATGTCATGTCATGTCGTGTCTTGTGTTGCTTTGTCTTGTCTTGTCTTGTCTTGTCTTGTCCTGTCGTGTGTTGTTTTGTATTGTCTTGTCTTGTGTTGTTTTGTCGTGTCATGTCTTGTCTTGTCTTGTCTTGTCCTGTCCTGTCGTGTGTTGTGTTGTTTTGTCTTATCTTGTCTTGTCTTGTCTTGCCCTGTCCTGTCGTGTGTTGTTTTGTCGTGTCATGTCTTGTCTTGTCCTGTCCTGTCGTGTGTTGTGTTGTTTTGTCTTGTCTTGTCTTGTCTTGTCATGTCATGTCATGTCGTGTCTTGTGTTGCTTTGTCTTGTCTTGTCTTGTCTTGTCCTTACCTGACGTGTGTTGTGTTGTTTTGTCTTGTCTTGTCTTGTCTTGTCATGTCGTGTGTTGTGTTGTTTTGTCTTGTCTTGTCTTGTCTTGTCTTGTCTTGTCATGTCGTGTGTTGTGTTGTTTTGTCTTGTCTTGTGTTGTTTTGTCGTGTCATGTCTTGTCTTGTCTTTTCCTGTCCTGTCGTGTGTTGTGTTGTTTTGTCTTGTCTTGTCATGTCATGTCATGTCGTGACTTGTGTTGCTTTGTCTTGTCTTATCTTGTCTTGTCATGTCTTGTCATGTCTTGTCTTGTCTTGTCTTGTCTTGTCTTGTCTTGTCTTGTCTTGTCTTGTCTTGTCTTGTCTTGTCTTGTCTCGTCTTGTCTTGTCTTGTCTTGTCTTGTCTTGTCTTGTCTTGTCTTGTCTTTTCTTGTCTTGTCTTGTCTTGTCTTGTCTTGTCTTGTCTTGTCTTGTCTTGTCTTGTCTTGTCTTGTCTTGTCTTGTCTCGTCTTGTCTTGTCTTGTCTTGTCTTGTCTTGTCATGTCTTGTCTTGTCTTGTCTTGTTTTGTCTTGTCTTGTATTGTCTTGTCTTGTCTTGTCTTGTCTGGTCTTGTCTTGCCTTGTCTTGTCTTGTCTTGTCTTGTCTTGTCTTGTCTTGTCTTGTCTTGTCTTGTCTTGTCTTGTTTTGTCTTGTCTTGTCTTGTCTTGTCATGTCATGTCATGTCGTGTCTTGTGTTGCTTTGTCTTGTCTTGTCTTGTCCTGTCGTGTGTTGTTTTGTATTGTCTTGTCTTGTGTTGTTTTGTCGTGTCATGTCTTGTCTTGTCTTGTCTTGTCCTGTCCTGTCGTGTGTTGTGTTGTTTTGTCTTATCTTGTCTTGTCTTGTCTTGCCCTGTCCTGTCGTGTGTTGTTTTGTATCGTCTTGTCTTGTGTTGTTTTGTCGTGTCATGTCTTGTCTTGTCTTGTCTTGTCCTGTCCTGTCGTGTGTTGTGTTGTTTTGTCTTGTCTTGTCTTGTCTTGTCATGTCATGTCATGTCGTGTCTTGTGTTGCTTTGTCTTGTCTTGTCTTGTCTTGTCCTGTCCTGACGTGTGTTGTGTTGTTTTGTCTTGTCTTGTCTTGTCTTGTCATGTCGTGTGTTGTGTTGTTTTGTCTTGTCTTGTCTTGTCTTGTCATGTCATGTCATGTCGTGTCTTGTGTTGCTTTGTCTTGTCTTGTCTTGTCTTGTCCTGTCGTGTGTTGTTTTGTATTGTCTTGTCTTGTGTTGTTTTGTCGTGTCATGTCTTGTCTTGTCTTGTCTTGTCCTGTCCTGTCGTGTGTTGTGTTGTTTTGTCTTGTCTTGTCTTGTCTTGTCATGTCATGTCATGTCGTGTCGTGTGTTGCTTTGTCTTGTCTTATCTTGTCTTGTCATGTCTTGTCTTGTCTTGTCTTGTCTTGTCTTGTCTTGTCTTGTCTTGTCTTGTCTTGTCTTGTCTTGTCTTGTCTTGTCTTGTCTTGTCTTGTCTTGTCTTGTCTTGTCTTGTCTTGTCTTGTCTTGTCTTGTCTTGTCTTGTCTTGTTTTGTCTTGTCTTGTCTTGTCTTGTCATGTCATGTCATGTCGTGTCTTGTGTTGCTTTGTCTTGTCTTGTCTTGTCTTGTCCTGTCGTGTGTTGTTTTGTATTGTCTTGTCTTGTGTTGTTTTGTCGTGTCATGTCTTGTCTTGTCTTGTCTTGTCCTGTCCTGTCGTGTGTTGTGTTGTTTTGTCTTATCTTGTCCTGTCTTGTCTTGTCTTGTCTTGTCTTGCATAATGTCATGTCGTGTGTTGTGTGGTTTTGTCTTGTCTTGTGTTGTTTTGTCGTGTCATGTCTTGTCTTGTCTTGTCTTGTCTTGTCCTGTCCTGTCGTGTGTTGTGTTGCTTTGTCTTGTCTTGTCATGTCTTGTCTTGTCTTGCCTTGTCTTGTCTTGTCTTGTCCTGTCATGTCTTGTCTTGTCTTGTCTTGTCTTGTCTTGTCTTGTCTTGTCTTGTCTTGTCTTGTCTTGTCATGTCATGTCATGTCGTGTCTTGTGTTGCTTTGTCTTGTCTTGTCATGTCGTGTGTTGTGTTGTTTTGTCTTGTCTTGTTGTGTATTGGCATGTCTTATATTGTCTTGTCTTGTCTTGTCATGTCATGTCAAGTCATGTCATGTCGTGTGTTGTGTTGTTTAGTCTTGTCATGTCTTGTCTTGTCTTGTCTTGTTTTGTCTTGTCATGTCTTGTCTTGTCTTGTCTTGTCTTGTCTTGTCTTGTCTTGTCTTGTCTTGTCTTGTCTTTTCTTGTCTTGTCTTGTCTTGTCTTGTCTTGTTTTGTTTTGTCTTGTCTTGTTTTGTCTTGTCTTGTCTTGTCTTATCTTGTCTTGTTTTGTCATGTAATGCCATGTCGTGTGTTGTGTTGTTTTGTCTTGTCTTGTCATCTCCTTGTCTTGTCTTGTCATGTCGTGTGTTGTGTTGTTTTGTCTTGTCATGTCTTATATTGTCTTGTCTTGTCTTGTCTTGTGATGTCATGTCGTGTGTTGTGTTGTTTTGTCTTGTTTTGTCATGTAATGTCATGTCGTGTAATGTCATGTCGTATGTTGTGTTGTTTTGTCTTGTCTTGTCTTCTCCTTGTCTTGTCTTGTCTTGTCATGTCGTATGTTGTGTTGTTTTGTCTTGTCTTGCTTTGTCTTGTCATGTCTTATCTTGTCTTGTCATGTCTTGTCTTGTCTTGTCTTGTCTTGTCTTGCCTTGTCTTGTCTTGTCTTATCTTGTCTTGTCTTGTCTTGTCTTGTCTTATCTTGTCCTGTCCTGTCTTGTCTTATCTTGTCTTGTCTTGTCTTGTCTTGTCTTGTCTTGTCGTGTCATGTGTTGTCTTGTCTTGTCCTGTCCTGTCGTGTGTTGTGTTGTTTTGTCTTGTCTTGTCATGTCATGTCATGTCGTGTCTTGTGTTGCTTTGTCTTGTCTTGTCTTGTCTTGTCATGTCGTGTGGTGTTGTTTTGTCTTGTCTTGTCGTGTATTGTCATGTCTTATATTGTCTTGTCTTGTCATGTCATGTCATGTCGTGTGTTGTGTTGTTTTGTCTTGTCTTGTCTTGTCATGTCGTGCGGTGTCATGTCATGTCGTGTGTTGTGTTGTTTTGTCTTGTCTTGTCATGTCGTGTGTTGTGTTGTTTTGTCTTGTCTTGTCATGTCGTGTGTTGTGTTGTTTTGTCTTGTCTTGCTGTGTATTGTCATGTCTTATATTGTCTTGTCTTGTTTTGTCTTCTCATGTCATGTCTTGTCTTGTGTTGTTTTGTCTTGTCTTGTTTTGTCTTCTCATGTCATGTCTTGTCTTGTCTTGTCTTGTCTTGTTTTGTCTTGTCTTGTCTTGTCTTATCTTGTCTTGTCATGTCTTGTCTTGTCTTGTCTTGTCTTGTCTTGTCTTGTCTTGTCGTGTCATGTGTTGTCTTGTCTTGTCCTGTCCTGTCGTGTGTTGTGTTGTTTTGTCTTGTCTTGTCATGTCATGTCATGTCGTGTCTTGTGTTGCTTTGTCTTGTCTTGTCTTGTCTTGTCATGTCGTGTGGTGTTGTTTTGTCTTGTCTTGTCGTGTATTGTCATGTCTTATATTGTCTTGTCTTGTCATGTCATGTCATGTCGTGTGTTGTGTTGTTTTGTCTTGTCTTGTCTTGTCATGTCGTGCGGTGTCATGTCATGTCGTGTGTTGTGTTGTTTTGTCTTGTCTTGTCATGTCGTGTGTTGTGTTGTTTTGTCTTGTCTTGTCATGTCGTGTGTTGTGTTGTTTTGTCTTGTCTTGCTGTGTATTGTCATGTCTTATATTGTCTTGTCTTGTTTTGTCTTCTCATGTCATGTCTTGTCTTGTGTTGTTTTGTCTTGTCTTGTTTTGTCTTCTCATGTCATGTCTTGTCTTGTCTTGTCTTGTCTTGTTTTGTCTTGTCTTGTCATGTCGTGTGTTGTGTTGTTTTGTCTTGTCTTGTTGTGTATTGGCATGTCTTATATTGTCTTGTCTTGTCTTGTCATGTCATGTCAAGTCATGTCATGTCGTGTGTTGTGTTGTTTAGTCTTGTCATGTCTTGTCTTGTCTTGTCTTGTTTTGTCTTGTCATGTCTTGTCTTGTCTTGTCTTGTCTTGTCTTGTCTTGTCTTGTCTTGTCTTGTCTTATCTTGTCTTGTCTTGTCTTGTCTTGTCTTGTCTTGTCTTGTCCTGTCCTGTCGTGTGTTGTGTTGTTTTGTCTTGTCTTGTCATGTCGTGTGGTGTTGTTTTGTCTTGTCTTGTTGTGTATTGTCATGTCTTATATTGTCTTGTCTTGTCATGTCATGTCATGTCGTGTGTTGTGTTGTTTTGTCTTGTCTTGTCTTGTCATGTCGTGCGGTGTTGTTTTGTCTTGTCTTGTTGTGTATTGTCATGTCTTATATTGTCTTGTCTTGTCTTGTCTTGTCATGTCATGTCATGTCGTGTGTTGTGTTGTTTTGTCTTGTCTTGTCTTGTCTTGTCTTGCCTTATCTTGCCTTGTCTTGTCTTGTCTTGTCTTGTCTTGTCTTGTCTTGTCTTGTCTTGTCATGTCTTGTCTTGTTTTGTCTTGTCTTGTATTTTCTTGTTTTCTCATGTAATGTCATGTCGTGTGTTGTGTTGTTTTGTCTTTTCTTGTGTTGTTTTGTCGTGTCATGCCTTGTCTTGTCTTGTCTTGTCCTGTCCTGTCGTGTGTTGTGTTGTTTTGTCTTGTCTTGTCATGTCATGTCATGTCGTGTCTTGTGTTGCTTTGTCTTGTCTTGTCTTGTCTTGTCTTGTCATGTCGTGTGTTGTGTTGTTTTGTCTTGTCTTGTTGTGTATTGTCATGTCTTATATTGTCTTGTCTTGTCTTGTCCTGTCCTGTCGTGTGTTGTGTTGTTTTGTCTTGTCTTGTCATGTCATGTCATGTCGTGTCTTGTGTTGCTTTGTCTTGTCTTTTCTTCTCCTTGTCTTGTGTTGTTTTGTCCTGTCCTGACGTGTGTTTTGTTGTTTTGTCTTGTCATGTCTTGTCTTGTCTTGTGATGTCATGTCATGTCGTGTGTTGTGTTGTTTTGTCTTGTCTTGTCATGTCGTGTGTTGTGTTGTTTTGTCTTGTCTTGCTGTGTATTGTCATGTCTTATATTGTCTTGTCTTGTTTTGTCTTCTCATGTCATGTCTTGTCTTGTGTTGTTTTGTCTTGTCTTATTTTGTCTTCTCTTGTCTTGTATTTTCTTGTTTTCTCATGTAATGTCATGTCGTGTGTTGTGTTGTTTTGTCTTTTCTTGTGTTGTTTTGTCGTGTCATGCCTTGTCTTGTCTTGTCTTGTCCTGTCCTGTCGTGTGTTGTGTTGTTTTGTCTTGTCTTGTCATGTCATGTCATGTCGTGTCTTGTGTTGCTTTGTCTTGTCTTGTCTTGTCTTGTCTTGTCATGTCGTGTGTTGTGTTGTTTTGTCTTGTCTTGTTGTGTATTGTCTTGCCTTGTCTTGTCTTGTCTTATTTTGTCTTGTCTTGTCTTGTCTTGTCTTATCTTGTCCTGTCCTGTCTTGTCTTATCTTGTCTTGTCTTGTCTTGTCTTGTCTTGTCTTGTCGTGTCATGTGTTGTCTTGTCTTGTCCTGTCCTGTCGTGTGTTGTGTTGTTTTGTCTTGTCTTGTCATGTCATGTCATGTCGTGTCTTGTGTTGCTTTGTCTTGTCTTGTCTTGTCTTGTCATGTCGTGTGGTGTTGTTTTGTCTTGTCTTGTCGTGTATTGTCATGTCTTATATTGTCTTGTCTTGTCATGTCATGTCATGTCGTGTGTTGTGTTGTTTTGTCTTGTCTTGTCTTGTCATGTCGTGCGGTGTCATGTCATGTCGTGTGTTGTGTTGTTTTGTCTTGTCTTGTCATGTCGTGTGTTGTGTTGTTTTGTCTTGTCTTGTCATGTCGTGTGTTGTGTTGTTTTGTCTTGTCTTGCTGTGTATTGTCATGTCTTATATTGTCTTGTCTTGTTTTGTCTTCTCATGTCATGTCTTGTCTTGTGTTGTTTTGTCTTGTCTTGTTTTGTCTTCTCATGTCATGTCTTGTCTTGTCTTGTCTTGTCTTGTTTTGTCTTGTCTTGTCTTGTCTTATCTTGTCTTGTCATGTCTTGTCTTGTCTTGTCTTGTCTTGTCTTGTCTTGTCTTGTCGTGTCATGTGTTGTCTTGTCTTGTCCTGTCCTGTCGTGTGTTGTGTTGTTTTGTCTTGTCTTGTCATGTCATGTCATGTCGTGTCTTGTGTTGCTTTGTCTTGTCTTGTCTTGTCTTGTCATGTCGTGTGGTGTTGTTTTGTCTTGTCTTGTCGTGTATTGTCATGTCTTATATTGTCTTGTCTTGTCATGTCATGTCATGTCGTGTGTTGTGTTGTTTTGTCTTGTCTTGTCTTGTCATGTCGTGCGGTGTCATGTCATGTCGTGTGTTGTGTTGTTTTGTCTTGTCTTGTCATGTCGTGTGTTGTGTTGTTTTGTCTTGTCTTGTCATGTCGTGTGTTGTGTTGTTTTGTCTTGTCTTGCTGTGTATTGTCATGTCTTATATTGTCTTGTCTTGTTTTGTCTTCTCATGTCATGTCTTGTCTTGTGTTGTTTTGTCTTGTCTTGTTTTGTCTTCTCATGTCATGTCTTGTCTTGTCTTGTCTTGTCTTGTTTTGTCTTGTCTTGTCATGTCGTGTGTTGTGTTGTTTTGTCTTGTCTTGTTGTGTATTGGCATGTCTTATATTGTCTTGTCTTGTCTTGTCATGTCATGTCAAGTCATGTCATGTCGTGTGTTGTGTTGTTTAGTCTTGTCATGTCTTGTCTTGTCTTGTCTTGTTTTGTCTTGTCATGTCTTGTCTTGTCTTGTCTTGTCTTGTCTTGTCTTGTCTTGTCTTGTCTTGTCTTATCTTGTCTTGTCTTGTCTTGTCTTGTCTTGTCTTGTCTTGTCCTGTCCTGTCGTGTGTTGTGTTGTTTTGTCTTGTCTTGTCATGTCGTGTGGTGTTGTTTTGTCTTGTCTTGTTGTGTATTGTCATGTCTTATATTGTCTTGTCTTGTCATGTCATGTCATGTCGTGTGTTGTGTTGTTTTGTCTTGTCTTGTCTTGTCATGTCGTGCGGTGTTGTTTTGTCTTGTCTTGTTGTGTATTGTCATGTCTTATATTGTCTTGTCTTGTCTTGTCTTGTCATGTCATGTCATGTCGTGTGTTGTGTTGTTTTGTCTTGTCTTGTCTTGTCTTGTCTTGCCTTATCTTGCCTTGTCTTGTCTTGTCTTGTCTTGTCTTGTCTTGTCTTGTCTTGTCTTGTCATGTCTTGTCTTGTTTTGTCTTGTCTTGTATTTTCTTGTTTTCTCATGTAATGTCATGTCGTGTGTTGTGTTGTTTTGTCTTTTCTTGTGTTGTTTTGTCGTGTCATGCCTTGTCTTGTCTTGTCTTGTCCTGTCCTGTCGTGTGTTGTGTTGTTTTGTCTTGTCTTGTCATGTCATGTCATGTCGTGTCTTGTGTTGCTTTGTCTTGTCTTGTCTTGTCTTGTCTTGTCATGTCGTGTGTTGTGTTGTTTTGTCTTGTCTTGTTGTGTATTGTCATGTCTTATATTGTCTTGTCTTGTCTTGTCCTGTCCTGTCGTGTGTTGTGTTGTTTTGTCTTGTCTTGTCATGTCATGTCATGTCGTGTCTTGTGTTGCTTTGTCTTGTCTTTTCTTCTCCTTGTCTTGTGTTGTTTTGTCCTGTCCTGACGTGTGTTTTGTTGTTTTGTCTTGTCATGTCTTGTCTTGTCTTGTGATGTCATGTCATGTCGTGTGTTGTGTTGTTTTGTCTTGTCTTGTCATGTCGTGTGTTGTGTTGTTTTGTCTTGTCTTGCTGTGTATTGTCATGTCTTATATTGTCTTGTCTTGTTTTGTCTTCTCATGTCATGTCTTGTCTTGTGTTGTTTTGTCTTGTCTTGTTTTGTCTTCTCATGTCATGTCTTGTCTTGTCTTGTCTTGTCTTGTTTTGTCTTGTCATGTCTTGTCTTGTCTTGTCATGTCTTGTCTTGTCTTGTCTTGTCTTGTCTTGTCTTGTCTTGTCTTGTCTTGTCTTGTCTTGTCTTGTCTTGTCTTGTCTTGTCTTGTCTTGTCTTGTCTTGTCTTGTCTTGTCTTGTCTTGTCTTGTCTTGTCTTGTCTTGTCTTGTCTTGTCTTGTCTTGTCTTGTCTTGTCTTGTCCTGTCTTGTCTTGTCTTGTCTTGTCTTGTCTTGTCTTGTCTTGTCTTGTCTTGTCTTGTCTTGTCTTGTCTTGTCTTGTCTTGTCTTGTCTTGTCTTGTCTTGTCTTGTCTTGTCTTGTCTTGTCTTGTCTTGTCTTGTCTTGTCTTGTCTTGTCTTGTCTTGTCTTGTCTTGTCTTGTCTTGTCTTGTCTTGTCTTGTCTTGTCTTGTCTTGTCTTGTCATGTCTTGTCTTGTCTTGTCTTGTCTGGTCCTGTCCTGGCTTGTGTTGTCTTGTCATGTTTTGTCTTGTCCTGTCCTGTCTTGTCTTGTCTTGTCATGTCTTGTCTTGTCTTGTCTTGTCATGTCGTGTGTTGTGTTGTTTTGTCTTGTCTTGTTGTGTATTGTCATGTCTTATATTGTCTTGTCTTGTCTTGTCATGTCATGTCATGTCGTGTGTTGTGTTGTTTTGTCTTGTCTTGTCTTGTCTTGTCTTGTCTTGTCTTGTCTAGTCTTGTCTTGTCTTGTCTTGTCATGTCATGTCGTGTCTTGTGTTGCTTTGTCTTGTCTTGTCATGTCGTGTGTTGTGTTGTTTTGTCTTGTCTTGTTTTGTCTTGTCATGTCTTGTCTTGTCTTGTCTTGTCTTGTCTTGTCTTGTCTTGTCTTGTCTTGTCTTGTCTTGTCTTGTCTTGTCTTGTCTTGTCTTGTCTTGTCTTGTCTTGTCTTGTCTTGTCTTGTCTTGTCTTGTCTTGTCTTGTCTTGTCTTGTCTTGTCTTGTCTTGTCTTATCTTGTCTTGTCTTGTCTTGTCTTGTCTTGTCTTGTCTTGTCTTGTCTTGTCTTGTCTTGTCTTGTCTTGTCTTGTCTTGTCTTGTCTTGTCTTGTCTTGTCTTGTCTTGTCTTGTCTTGTCTTGTCTTGTCTTGTCTTGTCTTGTCTTGTCTTGTCTTGTCTTGTCTTGTCTTGTCTTGTCTTGTCTTGTCTTGTCTTGTCTTGTCTTGTCTTGTCTTGTCTTGTCTTGTCTTGTCTTGTCTTGTCTTGTCTTGTCTTGTCTTGTCTTGTCTTGTCTTGTCTTGTCTTGTCTTGTCTTGTCTTGTCTTGTCTTGTCTTGTCTTGTCTTGTCTTGTCTTGTCTTGTCTTGTCTTGTCTTGTCTTGTCTTGTCTTGTCTTGTCTTGTCTTGTCTTGTCTTGTCTTGTCTTGTCTTGTCTTGTCTTGTCTTGTCTTGTCTTGTCTTGTCTTGTCTTGTCTTGTCTTGTCTTGTCTTGTCTTGTCTTGTCTTGTCTTGTCTTGTCTTGTCTTGTCTTGTCTTGTCTTGTCTTGTCTTGTCTTGTCTTGTCTTGTCTTGTCTTGTCTTGTCTTGTCTTGTCTTGTCTTGTCTTGTCTTGTCTTGTCTTGTCTTGTCTTGTCTTGTCTTGTCTTGTCTTGTCCTGTCCTGTCTTGTGTTGTCTTGTCATGTTTTGTCTTGTCCTGTCCTGTCTTGTCTTGTCTTGTCATGTCTTGTCTTGTCTTGTCTTGTCTTGTCTTGTCTTGTTTTGTCATGTCTTGTCTTGTCTTGTCTTGTCTTGTCATGCCATGTCTTGTCTTGTCTTGTCTTGTCTTGTCTTGTCTTGTCTTGTCTTGTCTTGTCTTGTCATGTCTTGTCTTGTCTTGTTTTGTCTTGTCTTGTCTTGTCTTGTTTTGTCTTGTCATGTCTTGTCTTGTCTTGTCTTGTCATGTCATGTCATGTCATGTCATGTCATGTCGTGTGTTGTTTTGTCTTGTCTTGTTTTGTCTTGTCATGTCTTATCTTGTCTTGTCATGTCATGTCATGTCATGTGTTGTGTTGTGTTGTTTTGTCTTGTCTTGTCTTGTCTTGTCATGTCTTGTCTTGTCTTGTCTTGTCTTGTCTTGTCTTGTCTTGTCTTGTCTTGTCTTGTCTTGTCTTGTCTTGTCTTGTCTTGTCCTGTCCTGACGTGTGTTGTGTTGTTTTGTCTTGTCTTGTTTTGTCTTGTCTTGTGTTGTTTTGTCCTGTCCTGACGTGTGTTGTGTTGTTTTGTCTTGTCTTGTTTTGTCTTGTCCTGTCTTGTCTTGTCTTGTGATGTCATGTCATGTCGTGTGTTGTGTTGTTTTGTCTTGTCATGTCATGTCTTGTCTTGTCTTGTCTTGTCTTGTCTTGTCTTGTCTTGTCTTGTCTTGTCTTGTCTTGTCTTGTCTTGTCTTGTCTTGTCTTGTCTTGTCTTGTCTTGTCTTGTCTTGTCTTGTCTTGTCTTGTCTTGTCTTGTCTTGTCTTGTCTTGTCTTGTCTTGTCTTGTCTTGTCTTGTGTTGTTTTGTCCTGTCCTGACGTGTGTTGTGTTGTTTTGTCTTGTCTTGTTTTGTCTTGTCCTGTCTTGTCTTGTCTTGTGATGTCATGTCATGTCGTGTGTTGTGTTGTTTTGTCTTGTCATGTCATGTCTTGTCTTGTCTTGTCTTGTCTTGTCTTGTCTTGTCTTGTCTTGTCTTGTCTTGTCTTGTCTTGTGTTGTCTTGTCTTGTCTTGTCTTGTCTTGTCTTGTCTTGTCTTGTCTTGTCTTGTCTTGTCTTGTCTTGTCTTGTCTTGTCTTGTCTTGTCTTGTCTTGTCTTGTCTTGTCTTGTCTTGTCTTGTCTTGTCTTGTCTTGTCTTGTCTTGTCTTGTCTTGTCTTGTCTTGTCTTGTCTTGTCTTGTCTTGTCTTGTCTTGTCTTGTCTTGTCTTGTCTTGTCTTGTCTTGTCTTGTCTTGTCTTGTCTTGTCTTGTCTTGTCTTGTCTTGTTTTGTCTTGTCTTGTTTTATGTTGTCTTGTCTTGTCTTGTTTTGTCATGTAATGTCATGTCGTGTGTTGTGTTGTTTTTTCTTGTCTTGTATTGTCTTGTCTTGTCTTGTCGTGTCTTGTCTTGTCTTGTCTTGTTTTGTCTTGTCTTGTCTTGTCTTGTCTTGCCTTATCTTGCCTTGTCTTGTCTTGTCTTGTCTTGTCTTGTCTTGTCTTGTCTTGTCTTGTCATGTTTTGTCTTGTCTTGTTTTGTCTTGTCTTGTATTTTCTTGTTTTCTCATGTAATGTCATGTCGTGTGTTGTGTTGTTTTGTCTTGTCTTGTGTTGTTTTGTCGTGTCATGCCTTGTCTTGTCTTGTCTTGTCCTGTCCTGTCGTGTGTTGTGTTGTTTTGTCTTGTCTTGTCATGTCATGTCATGTCGTGTCTTGTGTTGCTTTGTCTTGTCTTGTCTTGTCTTGCCTTGTCATGTCGTGTGTTGTGTTGTTTTGTCTTGTCTTGTTGTGTATTGTCATGTCTTATATTGTCTTGTCTTGTCTTGTCTTGTCATGTCATGTCATGTCGTGTGTTGTGTTGTTTTGTCTTGTCTTGTCTTGTCTTGTCTTGTCTTGTCTAGTCTTGTCTTGTCTTGTCTTGTCATGTCGTGTGTTGTGTTGTTTTGTCTTGTCTTTGTCTTGTCTTGTCTTGTCATGTCTTGTCTTGTTTTGTCTTGTCTTGTATTTTCTTGTTTTCTCATGTAATGTCATGTCGTGTGTTGTGTTGTTTTGTCTTGTCTTGTGTTGTTTTGTCGTGTCATGCCTTGTCTTGTCTTGTCTTGTCCTGTCCTGTCGTGTGTTGTGTTGTTTTGTCTTGTCTTGTCATGTCATGTCATGTCGTGTCTTGTGTTGCTTTGTCTTGTCTTGTCTTGTCTTGTCTTGTCATGTCGTGTGTTGTGTTGTTTTGTCTTGCCTTGTTGTGTATTGTCATGTCTTATATTGTCTTGTCTTGTCTTGTCTTGTCATGTCATGTCATGTCGTGTGTTGTGTTGTTTTGTCTTGTCTTGTCTTGTCTTGTCTTGTATTGTCTTGTCTAGTCTTGTCTTGTCTTGTCTTGTCATGTCGTGTGTTGTGTTGTTTTGTCTTGTCTTGTGTTGTTTTGTCGTGTCATGTCTTGTCTTGTCTTGTCCTGTCCTGTCGTGTGTTGTGTTGTTTTTTCTTGTCTTGTCTTGTCTAGTTTTGTCTTGTCTTGTCTTGTTTTATGTTGTCTTGTTTTGTCATGTAATGTCATGTCGTGTGTTGTGTTGTTTTTTCTTGTCTTGTGTTGTTTTGTCGTGTCATGTCTTGTCTTGTCTTGTCTTGTCTTGTCCTGTCCTGTAGTGTGTTGTGTTGTTTTGTCTTGTCTTGTCATGTCATGTCATGTCGTGTCTTGTGTTGCTTTGTCTTGTCTTTTCTTCTCCTTGTCTTGTGTTGTTTTGTCCTGTCCTGACGTGTGTTTTGTTGTTTTGTCTTGTCATGTCTTGTCTTGTCTTGTGATGTCATGTCATGTCGTGTGTTGTGTTGTTTTGTCTTGTCTTGTGTTGTTTTGTCGTGTCATGCCTTGTCTTGTCTTGTCTTGTCCTGTCCTGTCGTGTGTTGTGTTGTTTTGTCTTGTCTTGTCATGTCATGTCATGTCGTGTCTTGTGTTGCTTTGTCTTGTCTTTTCTTCTCCTTGTCTTGTGTTGTTTTGTCCTGTCCTGACGTGTGTTTTGTTGTTTTGTCTTGTCATGTCTTGTCTTGTCTTGTGATGTCATGTCATGTCGTGTGTTGTGTTGTTTTGTCTTGTCTTGTCATGTCGTGTGTTTTGTTGTTTTGTCTTGTCTTGCTGTGTATTGTCATGTCTTATATTGCCTTGTCTTGTCTTGTCATGTCATGTCATGTCGTGTGTTGTGTTGTTTTGTCTTGTCTTGTTTTGTCTTCTCATGTCATGTCTTGTCTTGTCTTGTCTTGTTTTGTCTTGTCATGTCTTGTCTTGTCTTGTCTTGTCATGTCTTGTCTTGTCTTGTCTTGTCTTGTCTTGTCTTGTCTTGTCTTGTCTTGTCTTGTCTTGTCTTGTCTTGTCTTGTCTTGTCTTGTCTTGTCTTGTCTTGTCTTGTCTTGTCTTGTCTTGTCTTGTCTTGTCTTGTCTTGTCTTGTCTTGTCTTGTCTTGTCTTGTCTTGTCTTGTCTTGTCTTGTCTTGTCTTGTCTTGTCTTGTCTTGTCTTGTCTTGTCTTGTCTTGTCTTGTCTTGTCTTGTCTTGTCTTGTCTTGTCTTGTCTTGTCATGTCTTGTCTTGTCTTGTCTTGTCTTGTCCTGTCCTGTCTTGTGTTGTCTTGTCATGTTTTGTCTTGTCCTGTCCTGTCTTGTCTTGTCTTGTCATGTCGTGTCTTGTCTTGTCTTGTCTTGTCTTGTCTTGTCTTGTCTTGTCTTGTCATGTCGTGTGTTGTGTTGTTTTGTCTTGTCTTGTGTTGTTTTGTCGTGCCATGTCTTGTCTTGTCTTGTCTTGTCTTGTCTTGTCTTGTCTTGTCTTGTCTTGTCATGTCTTGTCTTGTCATGTCTTGTCTTGTCCTGTCCTGTTTTGTCTTGTCTTGTCATGTCTTGTCTTGCCGTGTCTTGTCTTGTCTTGTCTTGTCTTGTCTTGTCTTGTCTTGTCTTGTCATGTCTTGTCTTGTCGTGTCTTGTCATGTCTTGTCTTGTCGTGTCTTGTCTTGTCCTGTCCTGTCTTGTCTTGTCTTGTCATGTCTTGTCTTGTCGTGTCTTGTCTTGTCTTGTCATGTCTTGTCCTGTCCTGTCTTGTCTTGTCTTGTCATGTCTTGTCTTGTCTTTTCTTGTCTTGTCTTGTCTTGTCTTGTCTTGTCTTGTCTTGTCTTGTCTTGTCTTGTCTTGTCATGTCTTGTCTTGTCGTGTCTTGTCTTGTCCTGTCCTGCCTTGTGTTGTCTTGTCATGTTTTGTCTTGTCCTGTCCTGTCTTGTCTTGTCTTGTCATGTCTTGTCTTGTCTTGTCTTGTCTTGTCTTGTCTTGTCTTGTCTTGTCTTGTTTTGTCTTGTCATGTCTTGTCTTGTCTTGTCTTGTCTTGTCATGTCTTGTCTTGTCTTGTCTTGTCTTGTCTTGTCTTGTCTTGTCTTGTCATGTCTTGTCTTGTCTTGTTTTGTTTTGTCTTGTCTTGTTTTGTCTTGTCTTGTGTTGTTTTGTCCTGTCCTGACGTGTGTTGTGTTGTTTTGTCTTGTCTTGTTTTGTCTTGTCCTGTCTTGTCTTGTCTTGTGATGTCATGTCATGTCGTGTGTTGTGTTGTTTTGTCTTGTCATGTCTTGTCTTGTCATGTCTTGTCTTGTCTTGTCTTGTCTTGTTTTGTCTTGTCTTGTTTTATGTTGTCTTGTCTTGTCTTGTTTTGTCATGTAATGTCATGTCGTGTGTTGTGTTGTTTTTTCTTGTCTTGTATTGCCTTGTCTTGTCTTGTCGTGTCTTGTCTTGTCTTGTCTTGTCTTGTCTTGTCTTGTCTTGTCTTGTCTTGTCTTGTCTTGTCTTGTCTTGTCTTGTCTTGTCTTGTCTTGTCTTGTCTTGTCTTGTCATGTCTTGTCTTGTCTTGTCTTGTCTTGTCTTGTCTTGTCTTGTCTTGTCTTGTCTTGTCTTGTCTTGTCTTGTCTTGTCTTGTCTTGTCTTGCATAATGTCATGTCGTGTGTTGTGTGGTTTTGTCTTGTCTTGTGTTGTTTTGTCGTGTCATGTCTTGTCTTGTCTTGTCTTGTCTTGTCCTGTCCTGTCGTGTGTTGTGTTGCTTTGTCTTGTCTTGTCATGTCTTGTCTTGTCTTGCCTTGTCATGTCTTGTCTTGTCTTGTCTTGTCATGTCTTGTCTTGTCTTGTCTTGCCTTGTCTTGTCTTGTCTTGTCTTGTCTTGTCTTGTCTTGTCTTGTCTTGTCTTGTCTTGTCTTGTCTTGTCTTGTCTTGTCTTGTCTTGTCTTGTCTTGTCTTGTCTTGTCTTGTCTTGTCTTGTCTTGTGTTGCTTTGTCTTGTCTTGTCATGTCGTGTGTTGTGTTGTTTTGTCTTGTCTTGTTGTGTATTGGCATGTCTTATATTGTCTTGTCTTGTCTTGTCATGTCATGTCAAGTCATATCATGTCGTGTGTTGTGTTGTTTAGTCTTGTCATGTCTTGTCTTGTCTTGTCTTGTTTTGTCTTGTCATGTCGTGTCATGTCTTGTCTTGTCTTGTCTTGTCTTGTCCTGTCCTGTAGTGTGTTGTGTTGTTTTGTCTTGTCTTGTCATGTCATGTCATGTCGTGTCTTGTGTTGCTTTGTCTTGTCTTTTCTTCTCCTTGTCTTGTGTTGTTTTGTCCTGTCCTGACGTGTGTTTTGTTGTTTTGTCTTGTCATGTCTTGTCTTGTCTTGTGATGTCATGTCATGTCGTGTGTTGTGTTGTTTTGTCTTGTCTTGTCTTGTCTTGTCTTGTATTGTCTTGTCCTGTCCTGTCTTGTCTTGTCTTGTCATGTCTTGTCTTGTCGTGTCTTGTCTTGTCTTGTCATGTCTTGTCCTGTCCTGTCCTGTCTTGTCTTGTCTTGTCATGTCTTGTCTTTTCTTGTCTTGTCTTGTCTTGTCTTGTCTTGTCTTGTCTTGTCTTGTCTTGTCTTGTCTTGTCTTGTCTTGTCTTGTCTTGTCTTGTCTTGTCTTGTCTTGTCTTGTCTTGTCTTGTCTTGTCTTGTCTTGTCTTGTCTTGTCTTGTCTTGTCTTGTCTTGTCTTGTCTTGTCTTGTCTTGTCTTGTCTTGTCTTGTCTTGTCTTGTCTTGTCTTGTCTTGTCTTGTCTTGTGTTGCTTTGTCTTGTCTTGTCATGTCGTGTGTTGTGTTGTTTTGTCTTGCCTTGTTGTGTATTGTCATGTCTTATATTGTCTTGTCTTGTCTTGTCTTGTCATGTCATGTCATGTCGTGTGTTGTGTTGTTTTGTCTTGTCTTGTCTTGTCTTGTCTTGTATTGTCTTGTCTAGTCTTGTCTTGTCTTGTCTTGTCATGTCGTGTGTTGTGTTGTTTTGTCTTGTCTTGTGTTGTTTTGTCGTGTCATGTCTTGTCTTGTCTTGTCCTGTCCTGTCGTGTGTTGTGTTGTTTTTTCTTGTCTTGTCTTGTCTAGTTTTGTCTTGTCTTGTCTTGTTTTATGTTGTCTTGTTTTGTCATGTAATGTCATGTCGTGTGTTGTGTTGTTTTTTTTTGTCTTGTGTTGTTTTGTCGTGTCATGTCTTGTCTTGTCTTGTCTTGTCTTGTCCTGTCCTGTAGTGTGTTGTGTTGTTTTGTCTTGTCTTGTCATGTCATGTCATGTCGTGTCTTGTGTTGCTTTGTCTTGTCTTTTCTTCTCCTTGTCTTGTGTTGTTTTGTCCTGTCCTGACGTGTGTTTTGTTGTTTTGTCTTGTCATGTCTTGTCTTGTCTTGTGATGTCATGTCATGTCGTGTGTTGTGTTGTTTTGTCTTGTCTTGTGTTGTTTTGTCGTGTCATGCCTTGTCTTGTCTTGTCTTGTCCTGTCCTGTCGTGTGTTGTGTTGTTTTGTCTTGTCTTGTCATGTCATGTCATGTCGTGTCTTGTGTTGCTTTGTCTTGTCTTTTCTTCTCCTTGTCTTGTGTTGTTTTGTCCTGTCCTGACGTGTGTTTTGTTGTTTTGTCTTGTCATGTCTTGTCTTGTCTTGTGATGTCATGTCATGTCGTGTGTTGTGTTGTTTTATCTTGTCTTGTCATGTCGTGTGTTTTGTTGTTTTGTCTTGTCTTGCTGTGTATTGTCATGTCTTATATTGCCTTGTCTTGTCTTGTCATGTCATGTCATGTCGTGCGTTGTGTTGTTTTGTCTTGTCTTGTTTTGTCTTCTCATGTCATGTCTTGTCTTGTCTTGTCTTGTTTTGTCTTGTCATGTCTTGTCTTGTCTTGTCTTGTCATGTCTTGTCTTGTCTTGTCTTGTCTTGTCTTGTCTTGTCTTGTCTTGTCTTGTCATGTTTTGTCTTGTCCTGTCCTGTCTTGTCTTGTCTTGTCTTGTCTTGTCTTGTCTTGTCTTGTCTTGTCTTGTCTTGTCTTGTCTTGTCTTGTCTTGTCTTGTCTTGTCTTGTCTTGTCTTGTCTTGTCTTGTCATGTCTTGTCTTGTCTTGTCTTGTCTTGTCCTGTCCTGTCTTGTGTTGTCTTGTCATGTTTTGTCTTGTCCTGTCCTGTCTTGTCTTGTCTTGTCATGTCGTGTCTTGTCTTGTCTTGTCTTGTCTTGTCTTGTCTTGTCTTGTCTTGTCTTGTCATGTCGTGTGTTGTGTTGTTTTGTCTTGTCTTGTGTTGTTTTGTCGTGCCATGTCTTGTCTTGTCTTGTCTTGTCTTGTCTTGTCTTGTCTTGTCTTGTCTTGTCTTGTCTTGTCTTGTCTTGTCTTGTCTTGTCTTGTCATGTCTTGTCTTGTCGTGTCTTGTCTTGTCCTGTCCTGTCTTGTCTTGTCTTGTCATGTCTTGTCTTGCCGTGTCTTGTCTTGTCTTGTCTTGTCTTGTCTTGTCTTGTCATGTCTTGTCTTGTCGTGTCTTGTCATGTCTTGTCTTGTCGTGTCTTGTCTTGTCCTGTCCTGTCTTGTCTTGTCTTGTCTTGTCATGTCTTGTCTTGTCGTGTCTTGTCTTGTCTTGTCATGTCTTGTCCTGTCCTGTCTTGTCTTGTCTTGTCATGTCTTGTCTTGTCTTTTCTTGTCTTGTCTTGTCTTGTCTTGTCTTGTCTTGTCTTGTCTTGTCTTGTCTTGTCTTGTCTTGTCATGTCTTGTCTTGTCGTGTCTTGTCTTGTCCTGTCCTGCCTTGTGTTGTCTTGTCATGTTTTGTCTTGTCCTGTCCTGTCTTGTCTTGTCTTGTCATGTCTTGTCTTGTCTTGTCTTGTCTTGTCTTGTCTTGTCTTGTCTTGTCTTGTTTTGTCTTGTCATGTCTTGTCTTGTCTTGTCTTGTCTTGTCATGTCTTGTCTTGTCTTGTCTTGTCTTGTCTTGTCTTGTCTTGTCTTGTCTTGTCATGTCTTGTCTTGTCTTGTTTTGTTTTGTCTTGTCTTGTTTTGTCTTGTCTTGTGTTGTTTTGTCCTGTCCTGACGTGTGTTGTGTTGTTTTGTCTTGTCTTGTTTTGTCTTGTCCTGTCTTGTCTTGTCTTGTGATGTCATGTCATGTCGTGTGTTGTGTTGTTTTGTCTTGTCATGTCTTGTCTTGTCTTGTCTTGTCTTGTCTTGTCTTGTCTTGTCTTGTTTTGTCTTGTCTTGTTTTATGTTGTCTTGTCTTGTCTTGTTTTGTCATGTAATGTCATGTCGTGTGTTGTGTTGTTTTTTCTTGTCTTGTATTGCCTTGTCTTGTCTTGTCGTGTCTTGTCTTGTCTTGTCTTGTCTTGTCTTGTCTTGTCTTGTCTTGTCTTGTCTTGTCTTGTCTTGTCTTGTCTTGTCTTGTCTTGTCTTGTCATGTCTTGTCTTGTCTTGTCTTGTCTTGTCTTGTCTTGTCTTGTCTTGTCTTGTCTTGTCTTGTCTTGTCTTGTCTTGTCTTGTCTTGTCTTGTCTTGTCTTGTCTTGTTTTGTTTTGTCTTGTCTTGTTTTGTCTTGTCTTGTGTTGTTTTGTCCTGTCCTGACGTGTGTTGTGTTGTTTTGTCTTGTCTTGTTTTGTCTTGTCCTGTCTTGTCTTGTCTTGTGATGTCATGTCATGTCGTGTGTTGTGTTGTTTTGTCTTGTCATGTCTTGTCTTGTCTTGTCTTGTCTTGTCTTGTCTTGTCTTGTTTTGTCTTGTCTTGTTTTATGTTGTCTTGTCTTGTCTTGTTTTGTCTTGTCTTGTGTTGTTTTGTCCTGTCCTGACGTGTGTTGTGTTGTTTTGTCTTGTCTTGTTTTGTCTTGTCCTGTCTTGTCTTGTCTTGTGATGTCATGTCATGTCGTGTGTTGTGTTGTTTTGTCTTGTCATGTCTTGTCCTGTCCTGTCTTGTCTTGTCTTGTCATGTCTTGTCTTGTCTTTTCTTGTCTTGTCTTGTCTTGTCTTGTCTTGTCTTGTCTTGTCATGTCTTGTCTTGTCGTGTCTTGTCATGTCTTGTCTTGTCGTGTCTTGTCTTGTCCTGTCCTGTCTTGTCTTGTCTTGTCTTGTCATGTCTTGTCTTGTCGTGTCTTGTCTTGTCTTGTCATGTCTTGTCCTGTCCTGTCTTGTCTTGTCTTGTCATGTCTTGTCTTGTCTTTTCTTGTCTTGTCTTGTCTTGTCTTGTCTTGTCCTGTCCTGTCTTGTCTTGTCTTGTCATGTCTTGTCTTTTCTTGTCTTGTCTTGTCTTGTCTTGTCTTGTCTTGTCTTGTCTTGTCTTGTCTTGTCTTGTCGTGTCTTGTCTTGTCCTGTCCTGTCTTGTCTTGTCTTGTCTTGTCATGTCTTGTCTTGTCTTGTCTTGTCGTGTCTTGTCTTGTCTTGTCTTGTCTTGTCTTGTCTTGTCTTGTCTTGTCTTGTCTTGTCTTGTCTTGTCTTGTCTTGTCTTGTCTTGTCATGTCTTGTCTTGTCTTGTCTTGTCTTGTCTTGTCTTGTCTTGTCTTGTCTTGTCTTGTCTTGTCATGTCTTGTCTTGTCTTGTCTTGTCTTGTCTTGTCTTGTCTTGTCGTGTCTTGTCTTGTCTTGTCTTGTCTTGTCTTGTCTTGTCTTGTCTTGTCTTGTCTTGTCTTGTCTTGTCTTGTCTTGTCTTGTCATGTCTTGTCTTGTCTTGTCTTGTCTTGTCTTGTCTTGTCTTGTCTTGTCTTGTCTTGTCTTGTCTTGTCATGTCTTGTCTTGTCTTGTCTTGTCTTGTCTTGTCTTGTCTTGTCTTGTCTTGTCATGTCTTGTCTTGTCTTGTTTTGTTTTGTCTTGTCTTGTTTTGTCTTGTCTTGTGTTGTTTTGTCCTGTCCTGACGTGTGTTGTGTTGTTTTGTCTTGTCTTGTTTTGTCTTGTCCTGTCTTGTCTTGTCTTGTGATGTCATGTCATGTCGTGTGTTGTGTTGTTTTGTCTTGTCATGTCTTGTCTTGTCTTGTCTTGTCTTGTCTTGTCTTGTCTTGTTTTGTCTTGTCTTGTTTTATGTTGTCTTGTCTTGTCTTGTTTTGTCATGTAATGTCATGTCGTGTGTTGTGTTGTTTTTTCTTGTCTTGTATTGCCTTGTCTTGTCTTGTCGTGTCTTGTCTTGTCTTGTCTTGTCTTGTCTTGTCTTGTCTTGTCTTGTCTTGTCTTGTCTTGTCTTGTCTTGTCTTGTCTTGTCTTGTCTTGTCTTGTCTTGTCTTGTCATGTCTTGTCTTGTCTTGTCTTGTCTTGTCTTGTCTTGTCTTGTCTTGTCTTGTCTTGTCTTGTCTTGTCTTGTCTTTTCTTGTCTTGTCTTGCATAATGTCATGTCGTGTGTTGTGTGGTTTTGTCTTGTCTTGTGTTGTTTTGTCGTGTCATGTCTTGTCTTGTCTTGTCTTGTCTTGTCCTGTCCTGTCGTGTGTTGTGTTGCTTTGTCTTGTCTTGTCATGTCTTGTCTTGTCTTGCCTTGTCATGTCTTGTCTTGTCTTGTCTTGTCATGTCTTGTCTTGTCTTGTCTTGCCTTGTCTTGTCTTGTCTTGTCTTGTCTTGTCTTGTCTTGTCTTGTCTTGTCTTGTCTTGTCTTGTCTTGTCTTGTCTTGTCTTGTCTTGTCTTGTCTTGTCTTGTCTTGTCTTGTGTTGCTTTGTCTTGTCTTGTCATGTCGTGTGTTGTGTTGTTTTGTCTTGTCTTGTTGTGTATTGGCATGTCTTATATTGTCTTGTCTTGTCTTGTCATGTCATGTCAAGTCATATCATGTCGTGTGTTGTGTTGTTTAGTCTTGTCATGTCTTGTCTTGTCTTGTCTTGTTTTGTCTTGTCATGTCGTGTCATGTCTTGTCTTGTCTTGTCTTGTCTTGTCCTGTCCTGTAGTGTGTTGTGTTGTTTTGTCTTGTCTTGTCATGTCATGTCATGTCGTGTCTTGTGTTGCTTTGTCTTGTCTTTTCTTCTCCTTGTCTTGTGTTGTTTTGTCCTGTCCTGACGTGTGTTTTGTTGTTTTGTCTTGTCATGTCTTGTCTTGTCTTGTGATGTCATGTCATGTCGTGTGTTGTGTTGTTTTGTCTTGTCTTGTCTTGTCTTGTCTTGTATTGTCTTGTCCTGTCCTGTCTTGTCTTGTCTTGTCATGTCTTGTCTTGTCGTGTCTTGTCTTGTCTTGTCATGTCTTGTCCTGTCCTGTCCTGTCTTGTCTTGTCTTGTCATGTCTTGTCTTTTCTTGTCTTGTCTTGTCTTGTCTTGTCTTGTCTTGTCTTGTCTTGTCTTGTCTTGTCTTGTCTTGTCTTGTCTTGTCTTGTCTTGTCTTGTCTTGTCTTGTCTTGTCTTGTCTTGTCTTGTCTTGTCTTGTCTTGTCTTGTCTTGTCATGTCTTGTCTTGTCTTGTCTTGTCTTGTCTTGTCTTGTCTTGTCTTGTCTTGTCTTGTCTTGTCTTGTCTTGTCTTTTCTTGTCTTGTCTTGCATAATGTCATGTCGTGTGTTGTGTGGTTTTGTCTTGTCTTGTGTTGTTTTGTCGTGTCATGTCTTGTCTTGTCTTGTCTTGTCTTGTCCTGTCCTGTCGTGTGTTGTGTTGCTTTGTCTTGTCTTGTCATGTCTTGTCTTGTCTTGCCTTGTCATGTCTTGTCTTGTCTTGTCTTGTCATGTCTTGTCTTGTCTTGTCTTGCCTTGTCTTGTCTTGTCTTGTCTTGTCTTGTCTTGTCTTGTCTTGTCTTGTCTTGTCTTGTCTTGTCTTGTCTTGTCTTGTCTTGTCTTGTCTTGTCTTGTCTTGTCTTGTCTTGTGTTGCTTTGTCTTGTCTTGTCATGTCGTGTGTTGTGTTGTTTTGTCTTGTCTTGTTGTGTATTGGCATGTCTTATATTGTCTTGTCTTGTCTTGTCATGTCATGTCAAGTCATATCATGTCGTGTGTTGTGTTGTTTAGTCTTGTCATGTCTTGTCTTGTCTTGTCTTGTTTTGTCTTGTCATGTCGTGTCATGTCTTGTCTTGTCTTGTCTTGTCTTGTCCTGTCCTGTAGTGTGTTGTGTTGTTTTGTCTTGTCTTGTCATGTCATGTCATGTCGTGTCTTGTGTTGCTTTGTCTTGTCTTTTCTTCTCCTTGTCTTGTGTTGTTTTGTCCTGTCCTGACGTGTGTTTTGTTGTTTTGTCTTGTCATGTCTTGTCTTGTCTTGTGATGTCATGTCATGTCGTGTGTTGTGTTGTTTTGTCTTGTCTTGTCTTGTCTTGTCTTGTATTGTCTTGTCCTGTCCTGTCTTGTCTTGTCTTGTCATGTCTTGTCTTGTCGTGTCTTGTCTTGTCTTGTCATGTCTTGTCCTGTCCTGTCCTGTCTTGTCTTGTCTTGTCATGTCTTGTCTTTTCTTGTCTTGTCTTGTCTTGTCTTGTCTTGTCTTGTCTTGTCTTGTCTTGTCTTGTCTTGTCTTGTCTTGTCTTGTCTTGTCTTGTCTTGTCTTGTCTTGTCTTGTCTTGTCTTGTCTTGTCTTGTCTTGTCTTGTCTTGTCTTGTCTTGTCTTGTCTTGTCTTGTGTTGCTTTGTCTTGTCTTGTCATGTCGTGTGTTGTGTTGTTTTGTCTTGCCTTGTTGTGTATTGTCATGTCTTATATTGTCTTGTCTTGTCTTGTCTTGTCATGTCATGTCATGTCGTGTGTTGTGTTGTTTTGTCTTGTCTTGTCTTGTCTTGTCTTGTATTGTCTTGTCTAGTCTTGTCTTGTCTTGTCTTGTCATGTCGTGTGTTGTGTTGTTTTGTCTTGTCTTGTGTTGTTTTGTCGTGTCATGTCTTGTCTTGTCTTGTCCTGTCCTGTCGTGTGTTGTGTTGTTTTTTCTTGTCTTGTCTTGTCTAGTTTTGTCTTGTCTTGTCTTGTTTTATGTTGTCTTGTTTTGTCATGTAATGTCATGTCGTGTGTTGTGTTGTTTTTTCTTGTCTTGTGTTGTTTTGTCGTGTCATGTCTTGTCTTGTCTTGTCTTGTCTTGTCCTGTCCTGTAGTGTGTTGTGTTGTTTTGTCTTGTCTTGTCATGTCATGTCATGTCGTGTCTTGTGTTGCTTTGTCTTGTCTTTTCTTCTCCTTGTCTTGTGTTGTTTTGTCCTGTCCTGACGTGTGTTTTGTTGTTTTGTCTTGTCATGTCTTGTCTTGTCTTGTGATGTCATGTCATGTCGTGTGTTGTGTTGTTTTGTCTTGTCTTGTGTTGTTTTGTCGTGTCATGCCTTGTCTTGTCTTGTCTTGTCCTGTCCTGTCGTGTGTTGTGTTGTTTTGTCTTGTCTTGTCATGTCATGTCATGTCGTGTCTTGTGTTGCTTTGTCTTGTCTTTTCTTCTCCTTGTCTTGTGTTGTTTTGTCCTGTCCTGACGTGTGTTTTGTTGTTTTGTCTTGTCATGTCTTGTCTTGTCTTGTGATGTCATGTCATGTCGTGTGTTGTGTTGTTTTGTCTTGTCTTGTCATGTCGTGTGTTTTGTTGTTTTGTCTTGTCTTGCTGTGTATTGTCATGTCTTATATTGCCTTGTCTTGTCTTGTCATGTCATGTCATGTCGTGTGTTGTGTTGTTTTGTCTTGTCTTGTTTTGTCTTCTCATGTCATGTCTTGTCTTGTCTTGTCTTGTTTTGTCTTGTCATGTCTTGTCTTGTCTTGTCTTGTCATGTCTTGTCTTGTCTTGTCTTGTCTTGTCTTGTCTTGTCTTGTCTTGTCTTGTCATGTTTTGTCTTGTCCTGTCCTGTCTTGTCTTGTCTTGTCTTGTCTTGTCTTGTCTTGTCTTGTCTTGTCTTGTCTTGTCTTGTCTTGTCTTGTCTTGTCTTGTCTTGTCTTGTCTTGTCTTGTCTTGTCATGTCTTGTCTTGTCTTGTCTTGTCTTGTCTTGTCTTGTCTTGTGTTGTCTTGTCATGTTTTGTCTTGTCCTGTCCTGTCTTGTCTTGTCTTGTCATGTCGTGTCTTGTCTTGTCTTGTCTTGTCTTGTCTTGTCTTGTCTTGTCTTGTCTTGTCTTGTCATGTCGTGTGTTGTGTTGTTTTGTCTTGTCATGTCTTGTCTTGTCTTGTCTTGTCTTGTCTTGTCTTGTCTTGTCTTGTCTTGTCATGTCTTGTCTTGTCTTGTCTTGTCTTGTCCTGTCCTGTCTTGTGTTGTCTTGTCATGTTTTGTCTTGTCCTGTCCTGTCTTGTCTTGTCTTGTCATGTCGTGTCTTGTCTTGTCTTGTCTTGTCTTGTCTTGTCTTGTCTTGTCTTGTCTTGTCTTGTCGTGTCTTGTCTTGTCCTGTCCTGCCTTGTGTTGTCTTGTCATGTTTTGTCTTGTCCTGTCCTGTCTTGTCTTGTCTTGTCATGTCTTGTCTTGTCTTGTCTTGTCTTGTCTTGTCTTGTCTTGTCTTGTCTTGTTTTGTCTTGTCATGTCTTGTCTTGTCTTGTCTTGTCTTGTCATGTCTTGTCTTGTCTTGTCTTGTCTTGTCTTGTCTTTTCTTGTCTTGTCTTGTCATGTCTTGTCTTGTCTTGTTTTGTTTTGTCTTGTCTTGTTTTGTCTTGTCTTGTGTTGTTTTGTCCTGTCCTGACGTGTGTTGTGTTGTTTTGTCTTGTCTTGTTTTGTCTTGTCCTGTCTTGTCTTGTCTTGTGATGTCATGTCATGTCGTGTGTTGTGTTGTTTTGTCTTGTCATGTCTTGTCTTGTCTTGTCTTGTCTTGTCTTGTCTTGTTTTGTCTTGTCTTGTTTTATGTTGTCTTGTCTTGTCTTGTTTTGTCATGTAATGTCATGTCGTGTGTTGTGTTGTTTTTTCTTGTCTTGTATTGCCTTGTCTTGTCTTGTCGTGTCTTGTCTTGTCTTGTCTTGTCTTGTCTTGTCTTGTCTTGTCTTGTCTTGTCTTGTCTTGTCTTGTCTTGTCTTGTCTTGTCTTGTCTTGTCTTGTCTTGTCTTGTCTTGTCTTGTCTTGTCATGTCTTGTCTTGTCTTGTCTTGTCTTGTCTTGTATTGTCTTGTCTTGTCTTGTCTTGTCTTGTCTTGTCTTGTCTTGTCTTGTCTTGTCTTGTCTTGTCTTGTCTTGTCTTGCATAATGTCATGTCGTGTGTTGTGTGGTTTTGTCTTGTCTTGTGTTGTTTTGTCGTGTCATGTCTTGTCTTGTCTTGTCCTGTCCTGTCGTGTGTTGTGTTGCTTTGTCTTGTCTTGTCATGTCTTGTCTTGTCTTGCCTTGTCATGTCTTGTCTTGTCTTGTCTTGTCATGTCTTGTCTTGTCTTGTCTTGTCTTGTCTTGTCTTGTCTTGTCTTGTCTTGTCTTGTCTTGTCATGTCTTGTCTTGTCTTGTTTTGTTTTGTCTTGTCTTGTTTTGTCATGTAATGTCATGTCGTGTGTTGTGTTGTTTTGTCTTGTCATGTCTTGTCTTGTCTTGTCTTGTCTTGTCTTGTCTTGTCTTGTCTTGTTTTGTCTTGTCTTGTTTTATGTTGTCTTGTCTTGTCTTGTTTTGTCATGTAATGTCATGTCGTGTGTTGTGTTGTTTTTTCTTGTCTTGTATTGCCTTGTCTTGTCTTGTCTTGTCATGTCTTGTCTTGTCTTGTCTTGTCATGTCTTGTCTTGTCTTGTCTTGTCTTGTCTTGTCTTGTCTTGTCTTGTCTTGTCTTGTCATGTCTTGTCTTGTCTTGTTTTGTTTTGTCTTGTCTTGTTTTGTCTTGTCTTGTGTTGTTTTGTCCTGTCCTGACGTGTGTTGTGTTGTTTTGTCTTGTCTTGTTTTGTCTTGTCCTGTCTTGTCTTGTCTTGTGATGTCATGTCATGTCGTGTGTTGTGTTGTTTTGTCTTGTCATGTCTTGTCTTGTCTTGTCTTGTCTTGTCTTGTCTTGTCTTGTCTTGTCTTGTTTTGTCTTGTCTTGTTTTATGTTGTCTTGTCTTGTCTTGTTTTGTCATGTAATGTCATGTCGTGTGTTGTGTTGTTTTTTCTTGTCTTGTATTGCCTTGTCTTGTCTTGTCGTGTCTTGTCTTGTCTTGTCTTGTCTTGTCTTGTCTTGTCTTGTCTTGTCTTGTCTTGTCTTGTCTTGTCTTGTCTTGTCTTGTCATGTCTTGTCTTGTCTTGTCTTGTCTTGTCTTGTCTTGTCTTGTCTTGTCTTGTCTTGTCTTGTCTTGTCTTGTCTTGTCTTGTCTTGTCTTGTCTTGTCTTGTCTTGTCTTGTCTTGTCTTGTCTTGCATAATGTCATGTCGTGTGTTGTGTGGTTTTGTCTTGTCTTGTGTTGTTTTGTCGTGTCATGTCTTGTCTTGTCTTGTCTTGTCTTGTCTTGTCTTGTCTTGTCTTGTCGTGTCTTGTCTTGTCTTGTCTTGTCTTGTCTTGTCTTGTCTTGTCGTGTCTTGTCTTGTCTTGTCTTGTCTTGTCTTGTCTTGTCTTGTCTTGTCTTGTCTTGTCTTGTCTTGTCTTGTCTTGTCTTGTCTTGTCTTGTCTTGTCATGTCTTGTCTTGTCTTGTCTTGTCTTGTCTTGTCTTGTCTTGTCTTGTCTTGTCTTGTCTTGTCTTGTCATGTCTTGTCTTGTCTTGTCTTGTCTTGTCTTGTCTTGTCTTGTCGTGTCTTGTCTTGTCTTGTCTTGTCTTGTCTTGTCTTGTCTTGTCTTGTCTTGTCTTGTCTTGTCTTGTCTTGTCTTGTCTTGTCTTGTCATGTCTTGTCTTGTCTTGTCTTGTCTTGTCTTGTCTTGTCTTGTCTTGTCTTGTCTTGTCTTGTCTTGTCATGTCTTGTCTTGTCTTGTCTTGTCTTGTCTTGTCTTGTCTTGTCTTGTCTTGTCATGTCTTGTCTTGTCTTGTTTTGTTTTGTCTTGTCTTGTTTTGTCTTGTCTTGTGTTGTTTTGTCCTGTCCTGACGTGTGTTGTGTTGTTTTGTCTTGTCTTGTTTTGTCTTGTCCTGTCTTGTCTTGTCTTGTGATGTCATGTCATGTCGTGTGTTGTGTTGTTTTGTCTTGTCATGTCTTGTCTTGTCTTGTCTTGTCTTGTCTTGTCTTGTCTTGTTTTGTCTTGTCTTGTTTTATGTTGTCTTGTCTTGTCTTGTTTTGTCATGTAATGTCATGTCGTGTGTTGTGTTGTTTTTTCTTGTCTTGTATTGCCTTGTCTTGTCTTGTCGTGTCTTGTCTTGTCTTGTCTTGTCTTGTCTTGTCTTGTCTTGTCTTGTCTTGTCTTGTCTTGTCTTGTCTTGTCTTGTCTTGTCTTGTCTTGTCTTGTCTTGTCTTGTCTTGTCTTGTCTTGTCATGTCTTGTCTTGTCTTGTCTTGTCTTGTCTTGTCTTGTCTTGTCTTGTCTTGTCTTGTCTTGTCTTGTCTTGTCTTTTCTTGTCTTGTCTTGCATAATGTCATGTCGTGTGTTGTGTGGTTTTGTCTTGTCTTGTGTTGTTTTGTCGTGTCATGTCTTGTCTTGTCTTGTCTTGTCTTGTCCTGTCCTGTCGTGTGTTGTGTTGCTTTGTCTTGTCTTGTCATGTCTTGTCTTGTCTTGCCTTGTCATGTCTTGTCTTGTCTTGTCTTGTCATGTCTTGTCTTGTCTTGTCTTGCCTTGTCTTGTCTTGTCTTGTCTTGTCTTGTCTTGTCTTGTCTTGTCTTGTCTTGTCTTGTCTTGTCTTGTCTTGTCTTGTCTTGTCTTGTCTTGTCTTGTCTTGTCTTGTCTTGTCTTGTCTTGTGTTGCTTTGTCTTGTCTTGTCATGTCGTGTGTTGTGTTGTTTTGTCTTGTCTTGTTGTGTATTGGCATGTCTTATATTGTCTTGTCTTGTCTTGTCATGTCATGTCAAGTCATATCATGTCGTGTGTTGTGTTGTTTAGTCTTGTCATGTCTTGTCTTGTTTTGTCTTGTCATGTCGTGTCATGTCTTGTCTTGTCTTGTCTTGTCTTGTCCTGTCCTGTAGTGTGTTGTGTTGTTTTGTCTTGTCTTGTCATGTCATGTCATGTCGTGTCTTGTGTTGCTTTGTCTTGTCTTTTCTTCTCCTTGTCTTGTGTTGTTTTGTCCTGTCCTGACGTGTGTTTTGTTGTTTTGTCTTGTCATGTCTTGTCTTGTCTTGTGATGTCATGTCATGTCGTGTGTTGTGTTGTTTTGTCTTGTCTTGTCTTGTCTTGTCTTGTATTGTCTTGTCCTGTCCTGTCTTGTCTTGTCTTGTCATGTCTTGTCTTGTCGTGTCTTGTCTTGTCTTGTCATGTCTTGTCCTGTCCTGTCCTGTCTTGTCTTGTCTTGTCATGTCTTGTCTTTTCTTGTCTTGTCTTGTCTTGTCTTGTCTTGTCTTGTCTTGTCTTGTCTTGTCTTGTCTTGTCTTGTCTTGTCTTGTCTTGTCTTGTCTTGTCTTGTCTTGTCTTGTCTTGTCTTGTCTTGTCTTGTCTTGTCTTGTCTTGTCTTGTCTTGTCTTGTCTTGTCATGTCTTGTCTTGTCTTGTCTTGTCTTGTCTTGTCTTGTCTTGTCTTGTCTTGTCTTGTCTTGTCTTGTCTTGTCTTTTCTTGTCTTGTCTTGCATAATGTCATGTCGTGTGTTGTGTGGTTTTGTCTTGTCTTGTGTTGTTTTGTCGTGTCATGTCTTGTCTTGTCTTGTCTTGTCTTGTCCTGTCCTGTCGTGTGTTGTGTTGCTTTGTCTTGTCTTGTCATGTCTTGTCTTGTCTTGCCTTGTCATGTCTTGTCTTGTCTTGTCTTGTCATGTCTTGTCTTGTCTTGTCTTGCCTTGTCTTGTCTTGTCTTGTCTTGTCTTGTCTTGTCTTGTCTTGTCTTGTCTTGTCTTGTCTTGTCTTGTCTTGTCTTGTCTTGTCTTGTCTTGTCTTGTCTTGTCTTGTCTTGTGTTGCTTTGTCTTGTCTTGTCATGTCGTGTGTTGTGTTGTTTTGTCTTGTCTTGTTGTGTATTGGCATGTCTTATATTGTCTTGTCTTGTCTTGTCATGTCATGTCAAGTCATATCATGTCGTGTGTTGTGTTGTTTAGTCTTGTCATGTCTTGTCTTGTCTTGTCTTGTTTTGTCTTGTCATGTCGTGTCATGTCTTGTCTTGTCTTGTCTTGTCTTGTCCTGTCCTGTAGTGTGTTGTGTTGTTTTGTCTTGTCTTGTCATGTCATGTCATGTCGTGTCTTGTGTTGCTTTGTCTTGTCTTTTCTTCTCCTTGTCTTGTGTTGTTTTGTCCTGTCCTGACGTGTGTTTTGTTGTTTTGTCTTGTCATGTCTTGTCTTGTCTTGTGATGTCATGTCATGTCGTGTGTTGTGTTGTTTTGTCTTGTCTTGTCTTGTCTTGTCTTGTATTGTCTTGTCCTGTCCTGTCTTGTCTTGTCTTGTCATGTCTTGTCTTGTCGTGTCTTGTCTTGTCTTGTCATGTCTTGTCCTGTCCTGTCCTGTCTTGTCTTGTCTTGTCATGTCTTGTCTTTTCTTGTCTTGTCTTGTCTTGTCTTGTCTTGTCTTGTCTTGTCTTGTCTTGTCTTGTCTTGTCTTGTCTTGTCTTGTCTTGTCTTGTCTTGTCTTGTCTTGTCTTGTCTTGTCTTGTCTTGTCTTGTCTTGTCTTGTCTTGTCTTGTCTTGTCTTGTCTTGTCTTGTCTTGTCTTGTCTTGTCTTGTCTTGTGTTGCTTTGTCTTGTCTTGTCATGTCGTGTGTTGTGTTGTTTTGTCTTGCCTTGTTGTGTATTGTCATGTCTTATATTGTCTTGTCTTGTCTTGTCTTGTCATGTCATGTCATGTCGTGTGTTGTGTTGTTTTGTCTTGTCTTGTCTTGTCTTGTCTTGTATTGTCTTGTCTAGTCTTGTCTTGTCTTGTCTTGTCATGTCGTGTGTTGTGTTGTTTTGTCTTGTCTTGTGTTGTTTTGTCGTGTCATGTCTTGTCTTGTCTTGTCCTGTCCTGTCGTGTGTTGTGTTGTTTTTTCTTGTCTTGTCTTGTCTAGTTTTGTCTTGTCTTGTCTTGTTTTATGTTGTCTTGTTTTGTCATGTAATGTCATGTCGTGTGTTGTGTTGTTTTTTCTTGTCTTGTGTTGTTTTGTCGTGTCATGTCTTGTCTTGTCTTGTCTTGTCTTGTCCTGTCCTGTAGTGTGTTGTGTTGTTTTGTCTTGTCTTGTCATGTCATGTCATGTCGTGTCTTGTGTTGCTTTGTCTTGTCTTTTCTTCTCCTTGTCTTGTGTTGTTTTGTCCTGTCCTGACGTGTGTTTTGTTGTTTTGTCTTGTCATGTCTTGTCTTGTCTTGTGATGTCATGTCATGTCGTGTGTTGTGTTGTTTTGTCTTGTCTTGTGTTGTTTTGTCGTGTCATGCCTTGTCTTGTCTTGTCTTGTCCTGTCCTGTCGTGTGTTGTGTTGTTTTGTCTTGTCTTGTCATGTCATGTCATGTCGTGTCTTGTGTTGCTTTGTCTTGTCTTTTCTTCTCCTTGTCTTGTGTTGTTTTGTCCTGTCCTGACGTGTGTTTTGTTGTTTTGTCTTGTCATGTCTTGTCTTGTCTTGTGATGTCATGTCATGTCGTGTGTTGTGTTGTTTTGTCTTGTCTTGTCATGTCGTGTGTTTTGTTGTTTTGTCTTGTCTTGCTGTGTATTGTCATGTCTTATATTGCCTTGTCTTGTCTTGTCATGTCATGTCATGTCGTGTGTTGTGTTGTTTTGTCTTGTCTTGTTTTGTCTTCTCATGTCATGTCTTGTCTTGTCTTGTCTTGTTTTGTCTTGTCATGTCTTGTCTTGTCTTGTCTTGTCATGTCTTGTCTTGTCTTGTCTTGTCTTGTCTTGTCTTGTCTTGTCTTGTCTTGTCATGTTTTGTCTTGTCCTGTCCTGTCTTGTCTTGTCTTGTCTTGTCTTGTCTTGTCTTGTCTTGTCTTGTCTTGTCTTGTCTTGTCTTGTCTTGTCTTGTCTTGTCTTGTCTTGTCTTGTCTTGTCTTGTCTTGTCATGTCTTGTCTTGTCTTGTCTTGTCTTGTCTTGTCTTGTCTTGTGTTGTCTTGTCATGTTTTGTCTTGTCCTGTCCTGTCTTGTCTTGTCTTGTCATGTCGTGTCTTGTCTTGTCTTGTCTTGTCTTGTCTTGTCTTGTCTTGTCTTGTCTTGTCTTGTCATGTCGTGTGTTGTGTTGTTTTGTCTTGTCATGTCTTGTCTTGTCTTGTCTTGTCTTGTCTTGTCTTGTCTTGTCTTGTCTTGTCATGTCTTGTCTTGTCTTGTCTTGTCTTGTCCTGTCCTGTCTTGTGTTGTCTTGTCATGTTTTGTCTTGTCCTGTCCTGTCTTGTCTTGTCTTGTCATGTCGTGTCTTGTCTTGTCTTGTCTTGTCTTGTCTTGTCTTGTCTTGTCTTGTCTTGTCTTGTCGTGTCTTGTCTTGTCCTGTCCTGCCTTGTGTTGTCTTGTCATGTTTTGTCTTGTCCTGTCCTGTCTTGTCTTGTCTTGTCATGTCTTGTCTTGTCTTGTCTTGTCTTGTCTTGTCTTGTCTTGTCTTGTCTTGTTTTGTCTTGTCATGTCTTGTCTTGTCTTGTCTTGTCTTGTCATGTCTTGTCTTGTCTTGTCTTGTCTTGTCTTGTCTTTTCTTGTCTTGTCTTGTCATGTCTTGTCTTGTCTTGTTTTGTTTTGTCTTGTCTTGTTTTGTCTTGTCTTGTGTTGTTTTGTCCTGTCCTGACGTGTGTTGTGTTGTTTTGTCTTGTCTTGTTTTGTCTTGTCCTGTCTTGTCTTGTCTTGTGATGGCATGTCATGTCGTGTGTTGTGTTGTTTTGTCTTGTCATGTCTTGTCTTGTCTTGTCTTGTCTTGTCTTGTCTTGTTTTGTCTTGTCTTGTTTTATGTTGTCTTGTCTTGTCTTGTTTTGTCATGTAATGTCATGTCGTGTGTTGTGTTGTTTTTTCTTGTCTTGTATTGCCTTGTCTTGTCTTGTCGTGTCTTGTCTTGTCTTGTCTTGTCTTGTCTTATCTTGTCTTGTCTTGTCTTGTCTTGTCTTGTCTTGTCTTGTCTTGTCTTGTCTTGTCTTGTCTTGTCTTGTCATGTCTTGTCTTGTCTTGTCTTGTCTTGTCTTGTATTGTCTTGTCTTGTCTTGTCTTGTCTTGTCTTGTCTTGTCTTGTCTTGTCTTGTCTTGTCTTGTCTTGTCTTGTCTTGCATAATGTCATGTCGTGTGTTGTGTGGTTTTGTCTTGTCTTGTGTTGTTTTGTCGTGTCATGTCTTGTCTTGTCTTGTCCTGTCCTGTCGTGTGTTGTGTTGCTTTGTCTTGTCTTGTCATGTCTTGTCTTGTCTTGCCTTGTCATGTCTTGTCTTGTCTTGTCTTGTCATGTCTTGTCTTGTCTTGTCTTGTCTTGTCTTGTCTTGTCTTGTCTTGTCTTGTCTTGTCTTGTCTTGTCTTGTCTTGTCTTGTCTTGTCTTGTCTTGTCTTGTCTTGTCTTGTCTTGTCTTGTCTTGTCTTGTCTTGTCTTGTCTTGTCTTGTCTTGTCTTGTCTTGTCTTGTCTTGTCTAGTCTTGTCTTGTCTTGTCTTGTGTTGCTTTGTCTTGTCTTGTCATGTCGTGTGTTGTGTTGTTTTGTCTTGTCTTGTTGTGTATTGGCATGTCTTATATTGTCTTGTCTTGTCTTGTCATGTCATGTCAAGTCATATCATGTCGTGTGTTGTGTTGTTTAGTCTTGTCATGTCTTGTCTTGTCTTGTCTTGTTTTGTCTTGTCATGTCGTGTCATGTCTTGTCTTGTCTTGTCTTGTCTTGTCCTGTCCTGTAGTGTGTTGTGTTGTTTTGTCTTGTCTTGTCATGTCATGTCATGTCGTGTCTTGTGTTGCTTTGTCTTGTCTTTTCTTCTCCTTGTCTTGTGTTGTTTTGTCCTGTCCTGACGTGTGTTTTGTTGTTTTGTCTTGTCATGTCTTGTCTTGTCTTGTGATGTCATGTCATGTCGTGTGTTGTGTTGTTTTGTCTTGTCTTGTGTTGTTTTGTCGTGTCATGCCTTGTCTTGTCTTGTCTTGTCCTGTCCTGTCGTGTGTTGTGTTGTTTTGTCTTGTCTTGTCATGTCATGTCATGTCGTGTCTTGTGTTGCTTTGTCTTGTCTTTTCTTCTCCTTGTCTTGTGTTGTTTTGTCCTGTCCTGACGTGTGTTTTGTTGTTTTGTCTTGTCATGTCTTGTCTTGTCTTGTGATGTCATGTCATGTCGTGTGTTGTGTTGTTTTGTCTTGTCTTGTCATGTCGTGTGTTTTGTTGTTTTGTCTTGTCTTGCTGTGTATTGTCATGTCTTATATTGCCTTGTCTTGTCTTGTCATGTCATGTCATGTCGTGTGTTGTGTTGTTTTGTCTTCTCATGTCATGTCTTGTCTTGTCTTGTCTTGTTTTGTCTTGTCATGTCTTGTCTTGTCTTGTCTTGTCATGTCTTGTCTTGTCTTGTCTTGTCTTGTCTTGTCTTGTCTTGTCTTGTCTTGTCTTGTCTTGTCTTGTCTTGTCTTGTCTTGTCTTGTCTTGTCTTGTCTTGTCTTGTCTTGTCTTGTCTTGTCTTGTCTTGTCTTGTCTTGTCTTGTCTTGTCTTGTCTTGTCTTGTCTTGTCTTGTCTTGTCTTGTCTTGTCTTGTCTTGTCTTGTCTTGTCTTGTCTTGTCTTGTCTTGTCTTGTCTTGTCTTGTCTTGTCTTGTCTTGTCTTGTCTTGTCTTGTCTTGTCTTGTCTTGTCTTGTCTTGTCTTGTCTTGTCTTGTCTTGTCTTGTCTTGTCTTGTCTTGTCTTGTCTTGTCTTGTCTTGTCTTGTCTTGTCTTGTCTTGTCTTGTCTTGTCTTGTCTTGTCTTGTCTTGTCTTGTCTTGTCTTGTCTTGTCATGTCTTGTCTTGTCTTGTCTTGTCTTGTCCTGTCCTGTCTTGTGTTGTCTTGTCATGTTTTGTCTTGTCCTGTCCTGTCTTGTCTTGTCTTGTCATGTCGTGTCTTGTCTTGTCTTGTCTTGTCTTGTCTTGTCTTGTCTTGTCTTGTCATGTCGTGTGTTGTGTTGTTTTGTCTTGTCTTGTGTTGTTTTGTCGTGCCATGTCTTGTCTTGTCTTGTCTTGTCTTGTCTTGTCTTGTCTTGTCTTGTCTTGTCTTGTCTTGTCTTGTCATGTCTTGTCTTGTCGTGTCTTGTCTTGTCCTGTCCTGTCTTGTCTTGTCTTGTCATGTCTTGTCTTGCCGTGTCTTGTCTTGTCTTGTCTTGTCTTGTCTTGTCTTGTCATGTCTTGTCTTGTCGTGTCTTGTCATGTTTTGTCTTGTCGTGTCTTGTCTTGTCCTGTCCTGTCTTGTCTTGTCTTGTCATGTCTTGTCTTGTCGTGTCTTGTCTTGTCTTGTCATGTCTTGTCCTGTCCTGTCTTGTCTTGTCTTGTCATGTCTTGTCTTGTCTTTTCTTGTCTTGTCTTGTCTTGTCTTGTCTTGTCTTGTCTTGTGATGTCATGTCATGTCGTGTGTTGTGTTGTTTTGTCTTGTCTTGTGTTGTTTTGTCGTGTCATGCCTTGTCTTGTCTTGTCTTGTCCTGTCCTGTCGTGTGTTGTGTTGTTTTGTCTTGTCTTGTCTTGTCTTGTCTTGTCTTGTCTTGTCATGTCTTGTCTTGTTTTGTTTTGTCTTGTCTTGTTTTGTCTTGTCTTGTGTTGTTTTGTCTTGTCATGTCTTGTCTTGTCTTGTGATGTCATGTCATGTCGTGTGTTGTGTTGTTTTGTCTTGTCTTGTGTTGTTTTGTCGTGTCATGCCTTGTCTTGTCTTGTCTTGTCCTGTCCTGTCGTGTGTTGTGTTGTTTTGTCTTGTCTTGTCATGTCATGTCATGTCGTGTCTTGTGTTGCTTTGTCTTGTCTTGTCTTGTCTTGTCTTGTCATGTCGTGTGTTGTGTTGTTTTGTCTTGTCTTGTTGTGTATTGTCATGTCTTATATTGTCTTGTCTTGTCTTGTCCTGTCCTGTCGTGTGTTGTGATGTTTTGTCTTGTCTTGTCATGTCATGTCATGTCGTGTCTTGTGTTGCTTTGTCTTGTCTTTTCTTCTCCTTGTCTTGTGTTGTTTTGTCCTGTCCTGACGTGTGTTTTGTTGTTTTGTCTTGTCATGTCTTGTCTTGTCTTGTGATGTCATGTCATGTCGTGTGTTGTGTTGTTTTGTCTTGTCTTGTCATGTCGTGTGTTGTGTTGTTTTGTCTTGTCTTGCTGTGTATTGTCATGTCTTATATTGTCTTGTCTTGTTTTGTCTTCTCATGTCATGTCTTGTCTTGTTTTGTCTTCTCATGTCATGTCTTGTCTTGTCTTGTCTTGTCTTGTCTTGTCATGTCTTGTCTTGTCTTGTCTTGTCTTGTCTTGTCTTGTCTTGTCTTGTCTTGTCTTGTCTTGTCTTGTCTTGTCTTGTCTTGTCTTGTCTTGTCTTGTCTTGTCTTGTCTTGTCTTGTCTTGTCTTGTCTTGTCTTGTCTTGTCTTGTCTTGTCTTGTCTTGTCTTGTCTTGTCTTGTCTTGTCTTGTCTTGTCTTGTCTTGTCTTGTCTTGTCTTGTCTTGTCTTGTCTTGTCTTGTCTTGTCTTGTCTTGTCTTGTCTTGTCTTGTCTTGTCTTGTCTTGTCTTGTCTTGTCTTGTCTTGTCTTGTCTTGTCATGTCATGTCATGTCGTGTGTTGTGTTGTTTTGTCTTGTCTTGTCTTGTCTTGTCTTGTCTTGTCTTGTCTTGTCTTGTCTTGTCTTGTCATGTCATGTCGTGTCTTGTGTTGCTTTGTCTTGTCTTGTCTTGTCTTGTCATATCGTGTGTTGTGTTGTTTTGTCTTGTCTTGTTTTGTCTTGTCATGTCTTGTCTTGTCTTGTCTTGTCTTGTCTTGTCTTGTCTTGTCTTGTCTTGTCTTGTCTTGTCTTGTCTTGTCTTGTCTTGTCTTGTCTTGTCTTGTCTTGTCTTGTCTTGTCTTGTCTTGTCTTGTCTTGTCTTGTCTTGTCTTGTCTTGTCTTGTCTTGTCTTGTCTTGTCTTGTCTTGTCTTGTCTTGTCTTGTCTTGTCTTGTCTTGTCTTGTCTTGTCTTGTCTTGTCTTGTCTTGTCTTGTCTTGTCTTGTCTTGTCTTGTCTTGTCTTGTCTTGTCTTGTCTTGTCTTGTCTTGTCTTGTCTTGTCTTGTCTTGTCTTGTCTTGTCTTGTCTTGTCTTGTCTTGTCTTGTCTTGTCTTGTCTTGTCTTGTCTTGTCTTGTCTTGTCTTGTCTTGTCTTGTCTTGTCTTGTCTTGTCTTGTCTTGTCTTGTCTTGTCTTGTCTTGTCTTGTCTTGTCTTGTCTTGTCTTGTCTTGTCTTGTCTTGTCTTGTCTTGTCTTGTCTTGTCTTGTCTTGTCTTGTCTTGTCTTGTCTTGTCTTGTCTTGTCTTGTCTTGTCTTGTCTTGTCTTGTCATGTCTTGTCTTGTCTTGTCTTGTCTTGTCCTGTCCTGTCTTGTGTTGTCTTGTCATGTTTTGTCTTGTCCTGTCCTGTCTTGTCTTGTCTTGTCATGTCTTGTCATGTCTTGTCTTGTCTTGTCTTGTCTTGTCTTGTCTTGTTTTGTCATGTCTTGTCTTGTCTTGTTTTGTCTTGTCTTGTCTTGTCTTGTTTTGTCTTGTCATGTCTTGTCTTGTCATGTCTTGTCTTGTCTTGACTTGACTTGTCTTGTCTTGTCTTGTCTTGTCTTGTCTTGTCTTGTCGTGTCTTGTCTTGTCTTGTCTCATCTTGTCTTGTCCTGTCCTGTCCTGTCTTGTCTTGTCATGTCATGTCATGTCATGTCATGTCGTGTGTTGTTTTGTCTTGTCTTGTTTTGTCTTGTCATGTCTTATCTTGTCTTGTCATGTCATGTCATGTCATGTGTTGTGTTGTGTTGTTTTGTCTTGTCTTGTCTTGTCTTGTCATGTCTTGTCTTGTCTTGTCTTGTCTTGTCTTGTCTTGTCTTGTCTTGTCTTGTCTTGTCTTGTCTTGTCTTGTCTTGTCCTGTCCTGACGTGTGTTGTGTTGTTTTGTCTTGTCTTGTTTTGTCTTGTCTTGTGTTGTTTTGTCCTGTCCTGACGTGTGTTGTGTTGTTTTGTCTTGTCTTGTTTTGTCATGTCCTGTCTTGTCTTGTCTTGTGATGTCATGTCATGTCGTGTGTTGTGTTGTTTTGTCTTGTCATGTCTTGTCTTGTCTTGTCTTGTCTTGTCTTGTCTTGTCTTGTCTTGTCTTGTCTTGTCTTGTCTTGTCTTGTCTTGTCTTGTCTTGTCTTGTCTTGTCTTGTCTTGTCTTGTCTTGTCTTGTCTTGTCTTGTCTTGTCTTGTCTTGTCTTGTCTTGTCTTGTCTTGTCTTGTCTTGTCTTGTCTTGTCTTGTCTTGTCTTGTCTTGTCTTGTCTTGTCTTGTCTTGTCTTGTCTTGTCTTGTCTTGTCTTGTCTTGTCTTGTCTTGTTTTGTCTTGTCTTGTTTTATGTTGTCTTGTCTTGTCTTGTTTTGTCATGTAATGTCATGTCGTGTGTTGTGTTGTTTTTTCTTGTCTTGTATTATCTTGTCTTGTCTTGTCGTGTCTTGTCTTGTCTTGTCTTGTTTTGTCTTGTCTTGTCTTGTCTTGTCTTGCCTTATCTTGCCTTGTCTTGTCTTGTCTTGTCTTGTCTTGTCTTGTCTTGTCTTGTCTTGTCTTGCCTTGTCATGTCTTGTCTTGTCTTGTTTTGTCTTGTCTTGTATTTTCTTGTTTTCTCATGTAATGTCATGTCGTGTGTTGTGTTGTTTTGTATTGTCTTGTGTTGTTTTGTCGTGTCATGCCTTGTCTTGTCTTGTCTTGTCCTGTCCTGTCGTGTGTTGTGTTGTTTTGTCTTGTCTTGTCATGTCATGTCATGTCGTGTCTTGTGTTGCTTTGTCTTGTCTTGTCTTGTCTTGCCTTGTCATGTCGTGTGTTGTGTTGTTTTGTCTTGTCTTGTTGTGTATTGTCATGTCTTATATTGTCTTGTCTTGTCTTGTCTTGTCATGTCATGTCATGTCGTGTGTTGTGTTGTTTTGTCTTGTCTTGTCTTGTCTTGTCTTGTCTTGTCTTGTCTAGTCTTGTCTTGTCTTGTCTTGTCATGTCGTGTGTTGTGTTGTTTTGTCTTGTCTTTGTCTTGTCTTGTCTTGTCATGTCTTGTCTTGTTTTGTCTTGTCTTGTATTTTCTTGTTTTCTCATGTAATGTCATGTCGTGTGTTGTGTTGTTTTGTCTTGTCTTGTGTTGTTTTGTCGTGTCATGCCTTGTCTTGTCTTGTCTTGTCCTGTCCTGTCGTGTGTTGTGTTGTTTTGTCTTGTCTTGTCATGTCATGTCATGTCGTGTCTTGTGTTGCTTTGTCTTGTCTTGTCTTGTCTTGTCTTGTCATGTCGTGTGTTGTGTTGTTTTGTCCTGCCTTGTTGTGTATTGTCATGTCTTATATTGTCTTGTCTTGTCTTGTCTTGTCATGTCATGTCATGTCGTGTGTTGTGTTGTTTTGTCTTGTCTTGTCTTGTCTTGTATTGTCTTGTCTAGTCTTGTCTTGTCTTGTCTTGTCATGTCGTGTGTTGTGTTGTTTTGTCTTGTCTTGTTTTGTTTTGTCGTGTCATGTCTTGTCTTGTCTTGTCCTGTCCTGTCGTGTGTTGTGTTGTTTTGTCTTGTCTTGTCTTGTCTAGTTTTGTCTTGTCTTGTCTTGTTTTATGTTGTCTTGTTTTGTCATGTAATGTCATGTCGTGTGTTGTGTTGTTTTTTCTTGTCTTGTGTTGTTTTGTCGTGTCATGTCTTGTCTTGTCTTGTCTTGTCTTGTCCTGTCCTGTAGTGTGTTGTGTTGTTTTGTCTTGTCTTGTCATGTCATGTCATGTCGTGTCTTGTGTTGCTTTGTCTTGTCTTTTCTTCTCCTTGTCTTGTGTTGTTTTGTCCTGTCCTGACGTGTGTTTTGTTGTTTTGTCTTGTCATGTCTTGTCTTGTCTTGTGATGTCATGTCATGTCGTGTGTTGTGTTGTTTTGTCTTGTCTTGTGTTGTTTTGTCGTGTCATGCCTTGTCTTGTCTTGTCTTGTCCTGTCCTGTCGTGTGTTGTGTTGTTTTGTCTTGTCTTGTCATGTCATGTCATGTCGTGTCTTGTGTTGCTTTGTCTTGTCTTTTCTTCTCCTTGTCTTGTGTTGTTTTGTCCTGTCCTGACGTGTGTTTTGTTGTTTTGTCTTGTCATGTCTTGTCTTGTCTTGTGATGTCATGTCATGTCGTGTGTTGTGTTGTTTTGTCTTGTCTTGTCATGTCGTGTGTTTTGTTGTTTTGTCTTGTCTTGCTGTGTATTGTCATGTCTTATATTGTCTTGTCTTGTCTTGTCATGTCATGTCATGTCGTGTGTTGTGTTGTTTTGTGTTGTCTTGTTTTGTCTTCTCATGTCATGTCTTGTCTTGTCTTGTTTTGTCTTGTCATGTCTTGTCTTGTCTTGTCTTGTCATGTCTTGTCTTGTCTTGTCTTGTCTTGTCTTGTCTTGTCTTGTCTTGTCTTGTCTTGTCTTGTCTTGTCTTGTCTTGTCTTGTCTTGTCTTGTCTTGTCTTGTCTTGTCTTGTCTTGTCTTGTCTTGTCTTGTCTTGTCTTGTCTTGTCTTGTCTTGTCTTGTCTTGTCTTGTCTTGTCTTGTCTTGTCTTGTCTTGTCTTGTCTTGTCTTGTCTTGTCTTGTCTTGTCTTGTCTTGTCTTGTCTTGTCTTGTCTTGTCTTGTCTTGTCTTGTCTTGTCTTGTCTTGTCTTGTCTTGTCTTGTCTTGTCTTGTCTTGTCTTGTCTTGTCTTGTCTTGTCTTGTCTTGTCTTGTCTTGTCATGTCTTGTCTTGTCTTGTCTTGTCTTGTCCTGTCCTGTCTTGTGTTGTCTTGTCATGTTTTGTCTTGTCCTGTCCTGTCTTGTCTTGTCTTGTCATGTCTTGTCTTGTCTTGTCTTGTCATGTCGTGTGTTGTGTTGTTTTGTCTTGTCTTGTTGTGTATTGTCATGTCTTATATTGTCTTGTCTTGTCTTGTCTTGTCTTGTCATGTCATGTCATGTCGTGTGTTGTGTTGTTTTGTCTTGTCTTGTCTTGTCTTGTCTTGTCTTGTCTTGTCTTGTCATGTCATGTCGTGTCTTGTGTTGCTTTGTCTTGTCTTGTCTTGTCTTGTCTTGTCATGTCGTGTGTTGTGTTGTTTTGTCTTGTCTTGTTTTGTCTTGTCATGTCTTGTCTTGTCTTGTCTTGTCTTGTCTTGTCTTGTCTTGTCTTGTCTTGTCTTGTCTTGTCTTGTCTTGTCTTGTCTTGTCTTGTCTTGTCTTATCTTGTCTTGTCTTGTCTTGTCTTGTCTTGTCTTGTCTTGTCTTGTCTTGTCTTGTCTTGTCTTGTCTTGTCTTGTCTTGTCATGTCTTGTCTTGTCTTGTCTTGTCTTGTCCTGTCCTGTCTTGTGTTGTCTTGTCATGTTTTGTCTTGTCCTGTCCTGTCCTGTCTTGTCTTGTCATGTCTTGTCTTGTCTTGTCTTGTCTTGTCTTGTCTTGTTTTGTCATGTCTTGTCTTGTCTTGTCTTGTCTTGTCATGCCATGTCTTGTCTTGTCTTGTCTTGTCTTGTCTTGTCTTGTCTTGTCTTGTCTTGTCATGTCTTGTCTTGTCTTGTTTTGTCTTGTCTTGTCTTGTCTTGTTTTGTCTTGTCATGTCTTGTCTTGTCATGTCTTGTCTTGTCTTGTCTTGACTTGTCTTGACTTGTCTTGTCTTGTCTTGTCTTGTCTTGTCTTGTCGTGTCTTGTCTTGTCTTGTCTCATCTTGTCTTGTCCTGTCCTGTCCTGTCTTGTCTTGTCATGTCATGTCATGTCATGTCATGTCGTGTGTTGTTTTGTCTTGTCTTGTTTTGTCTTGTCATGTCTTATCTTGTCTTGTCATGTCATGTCATGTCATGTGTTGTGTTGTGTTGTTTTGTCTTGTCTTGTCTTGTCTTGTCATGTCTTGTCTTGTCTTGTCTTGTCTTGTCTTGTCTTGTCTTGTCTTGTCTTGTCTTGTCCTGTCCTGACGTGTGTTGTGTTGTTTTGTCTTGTCTTGTTTTGTCTTGTCTTGTGTTGTTTTGTCCTGTCCTGACGTGTGTTGTGTTGTTTTGTCTTGTCTTGTCTTGTCTTGTCTTGTCTTGTCGTGTCTTGTCTTGTCTTGTCTCATCTTGTCTTGTCCTGTCCTGTCCTGTCTTGTCTTGTCATGTCATGTCATGTCATGTCATGTCGTGTGTTGTTTTGTCTTGTCTTGTTTTGTCTTGTCATGTCTTATCTTGTCTTGTCATGTCATGTCATGTCATGTGTTGTGTTGTGTTCTTATGTCTTGTCTTGTCTTGTCTTGTCCTGTCCTGACGTGTGTTGTGTTGTTTTGTCTTGTCTTGTTTTGTCTTGTCTTGTGTTGTTTTGTCCTGTCCTGACGTGTGTTGTGTTGTTTTGTATTGTCTTGTTTTGTCTTGTCCTGTCTTGTCTTGTCTTGTGATGTCATGTCATGTCGTGTGTTGTGTTGTTTTGTCTTGTCATGTCTTGTCTTGTCTTGTCTTGTCTTGTCTTGTCTTGTCTTGTCTTGTCTTGTCTTGTCTTGTCTTGTCTTGTCTTGTCTTGTCTTGTCTTGTCTTGTCTTGTCTTGTCTTGTCTTGTCTTGTCTTGTCTTGTCTTGTCTTGTCTTGTCTTGTCTTGTCTTGTTTTGTCTTGTCTTGTTTTATGTTGTCTTGTCTTGTCTTGTTTTGTCATGTAATGTCATGTCGTGTGTTGTGTTGTTTTTTCTTGTCTTGTATTGTCTTGTCTTGTCTTGTCGTGTCTTGTCTTGTCTTGTCTTGTTTTGTCTTGTCTTGTCTTGTCTTGTCTTGCCTTATCTTGCCTTGTCTTGTCTTGTCTTGTCTTGTCTTGTCTTGTCTTGTCTTGTCTTGTCTTGTCATGTCTTGTCTTGTCTTGTTTTGTCTTGTCTTGTACTTTCTTGTTTTCTCATGTAATGTCATGTCGTGTGTTGTGTTGTTTTGTCTTGTCTTGTGTTGTTTTGTCGTGTCATGCCTTGTCTTGTCTTGTCTTGTCCTGTCCTGTCGTGTGTTGTGTTGTTTTGTCTTGTCTTGTCATGTCATGTCATGTCGTGCCTTGTGTTGCTTTGTCTTGTCTTGTCTTGTCTTGCCTTGTCATGTCGTGTGTTGTGTTGTTTTGTCTTGTCTTGTTGTGTATTGTCATGTCTTATATTGTCTTGTCTTGTCTTGTCTTGTCATGTCATGTCATGTCGTGTGTTGTGTTGTTTTGTCTTGTCTTGTCTTGTCTTGTCTTGTCTTGTCTTGTCATGTCGTGTGTTGTGTTGTTTTGTCTTGTCTTGTGTTGTTTTGTCGTGTCATGTCTTGTCTAGTTTTGTCTTGTCTTGTCTTGTTTTATGTTGTCTTGTTTTGTCATGTAATGTCATGTCGTGTGTTGTGTTGTTTTGTCTTGTCTTGTGTTGTTTTGTCGTGTCATGTCTTGTCTTGTCTTGTCTTGTCTTGTCTTGTCCTGTCCTGTCGTGTGTTGTGTTGTTTTGTCTTGTCTTGTCATGTCATGTCATGTCATGTCGTGTCTTGTGTTGCTTTGTCTTGTCTTTTCTTCTCCTTGTCTTGTGTTGTTTTGTCCTGTCCTGACGTGTGTTTTGTTGTTTTGTCTTGTTATGTCTTGTCTTGTCTTGTGATGTCATGTCATGTCGTGTGTTGTGTTGTTTTGTCTTGTCTTGTCATGTCGTGTGTTGTGTTGTTTTGTCTTGTCTTGCTGTGTATTGTCATGTCTTATATTGTCTTGTCTTGTCTTGTGATGTCATGTCATGTCGTGTGTTGTGTTGTTTTGTCTTGTCTTGTTTTGTCTTCTCATGTCATGTCTTGTCTTGTCTTGTCTTGTCTTGTCTTGTCTTGTTTTGTCTTGTCATGTCATGTCTTGTCTTGTCTTGTCTTGTCTTGTCTTGTCTTGTCTTGTCTTGTCTTGTCTTGTCTTGTCTTGTCTTGTCTTGTCTTGTCATGTCTTGTCTTGTCTTGTCTTGTCTTGTCCTGTCCTGTCTTGTGTAGTCTTGTCATGTTTTGTCTTGTCCTGTCCTGTCTTGTCTTGTCATGTCATGTCTTGTCTTGTATTGTCTTGTCTTGTCTTGTCTTGTCTTGTCTTGTCTTGTCTTGTCTTGTCTTGTCTTGTCATGTCTTGTCTTGTCTTGTTTTGTCTTGTCTTGTCTTGTCTTGTTTTGTCTTGTCTTGTCTTGTCATGTCTTGTCTTGTCTTGTCTTGACTTGTCTTGTCTTGTCTTGTCTTGTCTTGTCTTGTCTTGTCTTGTCTTGTCGTGTCTTGTCTTGTCTTGTCTCATCTTGTCTTGTCCTGTCCTGTCCTGTCTTGTCTTGTCATGTCATGTCATGTCGTGTGTTGTTTTGTCTTGTCTTGTTTTGTCTTGTCATGTCTTATCTTGTCTTGTCATGTCATGTCATGTCATGTGTTGTGTTGTTTTGTCTTGTCTTGTCTTGTCTTGTCATGTCTTGTCTTGTCTTGTCTTGTCTTGTCTTGTCTTGTCTTGTCTTGTCTTGTCTTGTCCTGTCCTGACGTGTGTTGTGTTGTTTTGTCTTGTCTTGTGTTGTTTTGTCCTGTCCTGACATGTGTTGTGTTGTTTTGCCTTGTCTTGTTTTGTCTTGTCCTGTCTTGTCTTGTGATGTCATGTCATGTCGTGTGTTGTTTTGTCTTGTCATGTCTTGTCTTGTCTTGTCTTGTCTTGTCTTGTCTTGTATTGTCTTGTCTTGTCTTGTCTTGTCTTGTTTTGCCTTGTCTTGTTTTATGTTGTCTTGTCTTTTCTTGTTTTGTCATGTAATGTCATGTCGTGTGTTGTGCTGTTTTTTCTTGTCTTGTATTGTCTTGTCTTGTCTTGTCTTGTCGTGTCTTGTCTTGTCTTGTCTTGTCTTGTCTTGTCTTGTCTTGTCTTGTCTTGTCTTGTCTTGTCTTGTCTTGTCTTGTCTTGTCTTGTCTTGTCTTGTCTTGTCTTGTCTTGTCTTGTCTTGTCTTGTCTTGTCATGTCTTGTCTTGTCTTGTCTTGTCTTGTCTTGTCTTGTCTTGTCTTGTCTTGTCTTGTCTTGTCTTGTCTTGTCTTGTCTTGTCTTGTCTTGTCTTGTCTTGTCTTGTCTTGTCTTGTCTTGTCTTGTCTTGTCTTGTCTTGTCTTGTCTTGTCTTGTCTTGTCTTGTCTTGTCTTGTCTTGTCTTGTCTTGCCTTGTCTTGTCTTGTCTTGTCTTGTCTTGTCTTGTCTTGTCTTGTTTTGTCTTGTCTTGTCATGTCTTGTCTTATCTTGTCTTGTCTTGTCTTGTCTTGTCTTGTCTTGTCTTGGCTTGTCTTGTCATGTCATGTCATGTTATATCGTGTGTTGTGTTGTTTTGTCTTGTCTTGTCATGTCTTGTCTTGTCTTGTCTTGTCTTGTCTTGTCTTGTCTTGTCTTGTCTTGTCTTGTCTTGTCTTGTCTTGTCTTGTCTTGTCTTGTCTTGTCTTGTCTTGTCTTGTCTTGTCTTGTCTTGTCTTGTCTTGTCTTGCCTTGTCTTGTCTTGTCTTGTCTTGTCTTGTCTTGTCTTGTCTTGTTTTGTCTTGTCTTGTCATGTCTTGTCTTATCTTGTCTTGTCTTGTCTTGTCTTGTCTTGTCTTGTCTTGTCTTGGCTTGTCTTGTCATGTCATGTCATGTTATATCGTGTGTTGTGTTGTTTTGTCTTGTCTTGTCATGTCTTGTCTTGTCTTGTCTTGTCTTGTCTTGTCTTGTCTTGTCTTGTTTTGTCTTGTCCTGTCCTGTCTTGTCTTGTCTTGTCTTGTCATGTCTTGTCTTGTCTTGTCTTGTCTTGTCTCGTCTTGTCTTGTCTTGTCTTGTCATATCTTGTCTTGTCTTGTCTTGTCTTGTCTTGTCTTGGCTTGTCTTGTCTTGCTTTGTCTTGTCATGTCTTATCTTGTCTTTTCTTGTCTTGTCTTGTCTTGTCCTGTCCTGTCGTGTGTTGTTTTGTATTGTCTTGTCTTGTGTTGTTTTGTCGTGTCATGTCTTGTCTTATCTTGTCTTGTCCTGTCCTGTCGTGTGTTGTGTTGTTTTGTCTTGTCTTGTCATGTCATGTAATGTCGTGTCTTGTGTTGCTTTGTCTTGTCTTGTCTTGTCTTGTCTTGTCATGTCGTGTGTTGTGTTGTTTTGTCTTGTCATGTCTTGTCTTGTCATGTCATGTCGTGTGTTGTGTTGTTTTGTCTTGTCTTGTTTTGTCTTGTCATGTCTTGTCTTGTCTTGTCTTGTCTTGTCTTGTCTTGTCTTGTCTTGTCTTGTCTTGTCTTGTCTTGTCTTGTCTTGTCTTGTCTTGTCTTGTCTTGTCTTGTTTTGTCTTGTCTTGTCTTGTCTTGTCTTGTCTTGTCTTGTCTTGTCTTGTCTTGTTTTGTCTTGTCTTGTCATGCCATGTCATGTCGTGTCTTGTGTTGCTTTGTCTTGTCTTTTCTTCTCCTTGTCTTGTGTTGTTTTGTCCTGTCCTGACGTGTGTTTTGTTGTTTTGTCTTGTCATGTCTTGTCTTGTCTTGTGATGTCATGTCATGTCGTGTGTTGTGTTTTGTTGTTTTGTCTTGTCTTGCTGTGTATTGTCATGTCTTATATTGCCTTGTCTTGTCTTGTCATGTCATGTCATGTCGTGTGTTGTGTTGTTTTGTCTTGTCTTGTTTTGTCTTCTCATGTCATGTCTTGTCTTGTCTTGTTTTGTCTTGTCATGTCTTGTCTTGTCTTGTCTTGTCATGTCTTGTCTTGTCTTGTCTTGTCTTGTCTTGTCTTGTCTTGTCTTGTCTTGTCTTGTCTTGTCTTGTCTTGTCTTGTCTTGTCTTGTCTTGTCTTGTCTTGTCTTGTCTTGTCTTGTCTTGTCTTGTCTTGTCTTGTCTTGTCTTGTCTTGTCTTGTCTTGTCTTGTCTTGTCTTGTCTTGTCTTGTCTTGTCTTGTCTTGTCTTGTCTTGTCTTGTCATGTCTTGTCTTGTCTTGTCTTGTCTTGTCCTGTCCTGTCTTGTGTTGTCTTGTCATGTTTTGTCTTGTCCTGTCCTGTCTTGTCTTGTCTTGTCATGTCGTGTCTTGTCTTGTCTTGTCTTGTCTTGTCTTGTCTTGTCTTGTCTTGTCTTGTCTTGTCATGTCGTGTGTTGTGTTGTTTTGTCTTGTCTTGTGTTGTTTTGTCGTGCCATGTCTTGTCTTGTCTTGTCTTGTCTTGTCTTGTCTTGTCTTGTCTTGTCTTGTCTTGTCATGTCTTGTCTTGTCGTGTCTTGTCTTGTCCTGTCCTGTCTTGTCTTGTCTTGTCATGTCTTGTCTTGCCGTGTCTTGTCTTGTCTTGTCTTGTCTTGTCTTGTCTTGTCATGTCTTGTCTTGTCGTGTCTTGTCATGTCTTGTCTTGTCGTGTCTTGTCTTGTCCTGTCCTGTCTTGTCTTGTCTTGTCATGTCTTGTCGTGTCTTGTCTTGTCTTGTCATGTCTTGTCCTGTCCTGTCTTGTCTTGTCTTGTCATGTCTTGTCTTGTCTTTTCTTGTCTTGTCTTGTCTTGTCTTGTCTTGTCTTGTCTTGTCTTGTCTTGTCATGTCTTGTCTTGTCGTGTCTTGTCTTGTCCTGTCCTGCCTTGTGTTGTCTTGTCATGTTTTGTCTTGTCCTGTCCTGTCTTGTCTTGTCTTGTCATGTCTTGTCTTGTCTTGTCTTGTCTTGTCTTGTCTTGTCTTGTCTTGTCTTGTCTTGTCTTGTCTTGTTTTGTCTTGTCATGTCTTGTCTTGTCTTGTCTTGTCTTGTCATGTCTTGTCTTGTCTTGTCTTGTCTTGTCTTGTCTTGTCTTGTCTTGTCTTGTCTTGTCATGTCTTGTCTTGTCTTGTTTTGTTTTGTCTTGTCTTGTTTTGTCTTGTCTTGTGTTGTTTTGTCCTGTCCTGACGTGTGTTTTGTTGTTTTGTCTTGTCATGTCTTGTCTTGTCTTGTGATGTCATGTCATGTCGTGTGTTGTGTTGTTTTGTCTTGTCTTGTGTTGTTTTGTCGTGTCATGCCTTGTCTTGTCTTGTCTTGTCCTGTCCTGTCGTGTGTTGTGTTGTTTTGTCTTGTCTTGTCATGTCATGTCATGTCGTGTCTTGTGTTGCTTTGTCTTGTCTTGTCTTGTCTTGTCTTGTCATGTCGTGTGTTGTGTTGTTTTGTCTTGTCTTGTTGTGTATTGTCATGTCTTATATTGTCTTGTCTTGTCTTGTCCTGTCCTGTCGTGTGTTGTGATGTTTTGTCTTGTCTTGTCATGTCATGTCATGTCGTGTCTTGTGTTGCTTTGTCTTGTCTTTTCTTCTCCTTGTCTTGTGTTGTTTTGTCCTGTCCTGACGTGTGTTTTGTTGTTTTGTCTTGTCATGTCTTGTCTTGTCTTGTGATGTCATGTCATGTCGTGTGTTGTGTTGTTTTGTCTTGTCTTGTCATGTCGTGTGTTGTGTTGTTTTGTCTTGTCTTGCTGTGTATTGTCATGTCTTATATTGTCTTGTCTTGTTTTGTCTTCTCATGTCATGTCTTGTCTTGTTTTGTCTTCTCATGTCATGTCTTGTCTTGTCTTGTCTTGTCTTGTCTTGTCTTGTCATGTCTTGTCTTGTCTTGTCTTGTCTTGTCTTGTCTTGTCTTGTCTTGTCTTGTCTTGTCTTGTCTTGTCTTGTCTTGTCTTGTCTTGTCTTGTCTTGTCTTGTCTTGTCTTGTCTTGTCTTGTCTTGTCTTGTCTTGTCTTGTCTTGTCTTGTCTTGTCTTGTCTTGTCTTGTCTTGTCTTGTCTTGTCTTGTCTTGTCTTGTCTTGTCTTGTCTTGTCTTGTCTTGTCTTGTCTTGTCTTGTCTTGTCTTGTCTTGTCTTGTCTTGTCTTGTCTTGTCTTGTCTTGTCTTGTCTTGTCTTGTCTTGTCTTGTCTTGTCTTGTCTTGTCTTGTCTTGTCTTGTCTTGTCTTGTCTTGTCTTGTCTTGTCTTGTCTTGTCTTGTCTTGTCTTGTCTTGTCTTGTCTTGTCTTGTCTTGTCTTGTCTTGTCTTGTCTTGTCTTGTCTTCTCTTGTCTTGTCATGTCTTGTCTTGTCTTGTCTTGTCTTGTCCTGTCCTGGCTTGTGTTGTCTTGTCATGTTTTGTCTTGTCCTGTCCTGTCTTGTCTTGTCTTGTCATGTCTTGTCTTGTCTTGTCTTGTCATGTCGTGTGTTGTGTTGTTTTGTCTTGTCTTGTTGTGTATTGTCATGTCTTATATTGTCTTGTCTTGTCTTGTCATGTCATGTCATGTCGTGTGTTGTGTTGTTTTGTCTTGTCTTGTCTTGTCTTGTCTTGTCTTGTCTTGTCTTGTCTTGTCTTGTCTTGTCTTGTCTTGTCTTGTCTTGTCTTGTCTTGTCTTGTCTTGTCATGTCTTGTCTTGTCTTGTCTTGTCTTGTCCTGTCCTGTCTTGTGTTGTCTTGTCATGTTTTGTCTTGTCCTGTCCTGTCTTGTCTTGTCTTGTCATGTCTTGTCTTGTCTTGTCTTGTCTTGTCTTGTCTTGTCTTGTTTTGTTATGTCTTGTCTTGTCTTGTTTTGTCTTGTCTTGTCTTGTCTTGTTTTGTCTTGTCATGTCTTGTCTTGTCATGTCTTGTCTTGTCTTGACTTGTCTTGTCTTGTCTTGTCTTGTCTTGTCTTGTCTTGTCTTGTCTTGTCGTGTCTTGTCTTGTCTTGTCTCATCTTGTCTTGTCCTGTCCTGTCCTGTCTTGTCTTGTCATGTCATGTCATGTCATGTCATGTCGTGTGTTGTTTTGTCTTGTCTTGTTTTGTCTTGTCATGTCTTATCTTGTCTTGTCATGTCATGTCATGTCATGTGTTGTGTTGTGTTGTTTTGTCTTGTCTTGTCTTGTCTTGTCATGTCTTGTCTTGTCTTGTCTTGTCTTGTCTTGTCTTGTCTTGTCTTGTCTTGTCTTGTCTTGTCTTGTCTTGTCTTGTCCTGTCCTGACGTGTGTTGTGTTGTTTTGTCTTGTCTTGTTTTGTCTTGTCTTGTGTTGTTTTGTCCTGTCCTGACGTGTGTTGTGTTGTTTTGTCTTGTCTTGTTTTGTCTTGTCCTGTCTTGTCTTGTCTTGTGATGTCATGTCATGTCGTGTGTTGTGTTGTTTTGTCTTGTCATGTCTTGTCTTGTCTTGTCTTGTCTTGTCTTGTCTTGTCTTGTCTTGTCTTGTCTTGTCTTGTCTTGTCTTGTCTTGTCTTGTCTTGTCTTGTCTTGTCTTGTCTTGTCTTGTCTTGTCTTGTCTTGTCTTGTCTTGTCTTGTCTTGTCTTGTCTTGTCTTGTCTTGTCTTGTCTTGTCTTGTCTTGTCTTGTCTTGTTTTGTCTTGTCTTGTTTTATGTTGTCTTGTCTTGTCTTGTTTTGTCATGTAATGTCATGTCGTGTGTTGTGTTGTTTTTTCTTGTCTTGTATTGTCTTGTCTTGTCTTGTCGTGTCTTGTCTTGTCTTGTCTTGTTTTGTCTTGTCTTGTCTTGTCTTGTCTTGCCTTATCTTGCCTTATCTTGCCTTGTCTTGTCTTGTCTTGTCTTGTCTTGTCTTGTCTTGTCTTGTCTTGTCTTGTCTTGTCATGTCTTGTCTTGTCTTGTTTTGTCTTGTCTTGTATTTTCTTGTTTTCTCATGTAATGTCATGTCGTGTGTTGTGTTGTTTTGTATTGTCTTGTGTTGTTTTGTCGTGTCATGCCTTGTCTTGTCTTGTCTTGTCCTGTCCTGTCGTGTGTTGTGTTGTTTTGTCTTGTCTTGTCATGTCATGTCATGTCGTGTCTTGTGTTGCTTTGTCTTGTCTTGTCTTGTCTTGCCTTGTCATGTCGTGTGTTGTGTTGTTTTGTCTTGTCTTGTTGTGTATTGTCATGTCTTATATTGTCTTGTCTTGTCTTGTCTTGTCATGTCATGTCATGTCGTGTGTTGTGTTGTTTTGTCTTGTCTTGTCTTGTCTTGTCTTGTCTTGTCTAGTCTTGTCTTGTCTTGTCTTGTCATGTCGTGTGTTGTGTTGTTTTGTCTTGTCTTGTCTTGTCATGTCTTGTCTTGTTTTGTCTTGTCTTGTATTTTCTTGTTTTCTCATGTAATGTCATGTCGTGTGTTGTGTTGTTTTGTCTTGTCTTGTGTTGTTTTATCGTGTCATGCCTTGTCTTGTCTTGTCTTGTCCTGTCCTGTCGTGTGTTGTGTTGTTTTGTCTTGTCTTGTCATGTCATGTCATGTCGTGTCTTGTGTTGCTTTGTCTTGTCTTGTCTTGTCTTGTCTTGTCTTGTCATGTCGTGTGTTGTGTTGTTTTGTCCTGCCTTGTTGTGTATTGTCATGTCTTATATTGTCTTGTCTTGTCTTGTCTTGTCATGTCATGTCATGTCGTGTGTTGTGTTGTTTTGTCTTGTCTTGTCTTGTCTTGTATTGTCTTGTCTAGTCTTGTCTTGTCTTGTCTTGTCATGTCGTGTGTTGTGTTGTTTTGTCTTGTCTTGTTTTGTTTTGTCGTGTCATGTCTTGTCTTGTCTTGTCCTGTCCTGTCGTGTGTTGTGTTGTTTTGTCTTGTCTTGTCTTGTCTAGTTTTGTCTTGTCTTGTCTTGTTTTATGTTGTCTTGTTTTGTCATGTAATGTCATGTCGTGTGTTGTGTTGTTTTTTCTTGTCTTGTGTTGTTTTGTCGTGTCATGTCTTGTCTTGTCTTGTCTTGTCTTGTCCTGTCCTGTAGTGTGTTGTGTTGTTTTGTCTTGTCTTGTCATGTCATGTCATGTCGTGTCTTGTGTTGCTTTGTCTTGTCTTTTCTTCTCCTTGTCTTGTGTTGTTTTGTCCTGTCCTGACGTGTGTTTTGTTGTTTTGTCTTGTCATGTCTTGTCTTGTCTTGTGATGTCATGTCATGTCGTGTGTTGTGTTGTTTTGTCTTGTCTTGTGTTGTTTTGTCGTGTCATGCCTTGTCTTGTCTTGTCTTGTCCTGTCCTGTCGTGTGTTGTGTTGTTTTGTCTTGTCTTGTCATGTCATGTCATGTCGTGTCTTGTGTTGCTTTGTCTTGTCTTTTCTTCTCCTTGTCTTGTGTTGTTTTGTCCTGTCCTGACGTGTGTTTTGTTGTTTTGTCTTGTCATGTCTTGTCTTGTCTTGTGATGTCATGTCATGTCGTGTGTTGTGTTGTTTTGTCTTGTCTTGTCATGTCGTGTGTTTTGTTGTTTTGTCTTGTCTTGCTGTGTATTGTCATGTCTTATATTGTCTTGTCTTGTCTTGTCATGTCATGTCATGTCGTGTGTTGTGTTGTTTTGTCTTGTCTTGTTTTGTCTTCTCATGTCATGTCTTGTCTTGTCTTGTCTTGTCTTGTTTTGTCTTGTCATGTCTTGTCTTGTCTTGTCTTGTCTTGTCATGTCTTGTCTTGTCTTGTCTTGTCTTGTCTTGTCTTGTCTTGTCTTGTCTTGTCTTGTCTTGTCTTGTCTTGTCTTGTCTTGTCTTGTCTTGTCTTGTCTTGTCTTGTCTTGTCTTGTCTTGTCTTGTCTTGTCTTGTCTTGTCTTGTCTTGTCTTGTCTTGTCTTGTCTTGTCTTGTCTTGTCTTGTCTTGTCTTGTCTTGTCTTGTCTTGTCTTGTCTTGTCTTGTCTTGTCTTGTCTTGTCTTGTCTTGTCTTGTCTTGTCTTGTCTTGTCTTGTCTTGTCTTGTCTTGTCTTGTCTTGTCTTGTCTTGTCTTGTCTTGTCTTGTCTTGTCTTGTCTTGTCTTGTCTTGTCATGTCTTGTCTTGTCTTGTCTTGTCTTGTCCTGTCCTGTCTTGTGTTGTCTTGTCATGTTTTGTCTTGTCCTGTCCTGTCTTGTCTTGTCTTGTCATGTCTTGTCTTGTCTTGTCTTGTCATGTCGTGTGTTGTGTTGTTTTGTCTTGTCTTGTTGTGTATTGTCATGTCTTATATTGTCTTGTCTTGTCTTGTCTTGTCTTGTCATGTCATGTCATGTCGTGTGTTGTGTTGTTTTGTCTTGTCTTGTCTTGTCTTGTCTTGTCTTGTCTTGTCTTGTCATGTCATGTCGTGTCTTGTGTTGCTTTGTCTTGTCTTGTCTTGTCTTGTCTTGTCATGTCGTGTGTTGTGTTGTTTTGTCTTGTCTTGTTTTGTCTTGTCATGTCTTGTCTTGTCTTGTCTTGTCTTGTCTTGTCTTGTCTTGTCTTGTCTTGTCTTGTCTTGTCTTGTCTTGTCTTGTCTTGTCTTGTCTTGTCTTATCTTGTCTTGTCTTGTCTTGTCTTGTCTTGTCTTGTCTTGTCTTGTCTTGTCTTGTCTTGTCTTGTCTTGTCTTGTCTTGTCTTGTCATGTCTTGTCTTGTCTTGTCTTGTCTTGTCCTGTCCTGTCTTGTGTTGTCTTGTCATGTTTTGTCTTGTCCTGTCCTGTCCTGTCTTGTCTTGTCATGTCTTGTCTTGTCTTGTCTTGTCTTGTCTTGTCTTGTTTTGTCATGTCTTGTCTTGTCTTGTCTTGTCATGCCATGTCTTGTCTTGTCTTGTCTTGTCTTGTCTTGTCTTGTCTTGTCATGTCTTGTCTTGTCTTGTTTTGTCTTGTCTTGTCTTGTCTTGTTTTGTCTTGTCATGTCTTGTCTTGTCATGTCTTGTCTTGTCTTGTCTTGACTTGTCTTGTCTTGTCTTGTCTTGTTTTGTCTTGTCGTGTCTTGTCTTGTCTTGTCTCATCTTGTCTTGTCCTGTCCTGTCCTGTCTTGTCTTGTCATGTCATGTCATGTCATGTCATGTCGTGTGTTGTTTTGTCTTGTCTTGTTTTGTCTTGTCATGTCTTATCTTGTCTTGTCATGTCTTGTCTTGTCTTGTCTTGTCTTGTCTTGTCTTGTCATGTCTTGTCTTGTCTTGTTTTGTCTTGTCTTGTCTTGTCTTGTTTTGTCTTGTCATGTCTTGTCTTGTCATGTCTTGTCTTGTCTTGTCTTGACTTGTCTTGTCTTGTCTTGTCTTGTCTTGTCTTGTCGTGTCTTGTCTTGTCTTGTCTCATCTTGTCTTGTCCTGTCCTGTCCTGTCTTGTCTTGTCATGTCATGTCATGTCATGTCATGTCGTGTGTTGTTTTGTCTTGTCTTGTTTTGTCTTGTCATGTCTTATCTTGTCTTGTCATGTCATGTCATGTCATGTGTTGTTTTGTGTTGTTTTGTCTTGTCTTGTCTTGTCTTGTCATGTCTTGTCTTGTCTTGTCTTGTCTTGTCTTGTCTTGTCTTGTCTTGTCTTGTCTTGTCTTGTCTTGTCTTGTCCTGTCCTGACGTGTGTTGTGTTGTTTTGTCTTGTCTTGTTTTGTCTTGTCTTGTGTTGTTTTGTCCTGTCCTGACGTGTGTTGTGTTGTTTTGTCTTGTCTTGTCTTGTCTTGTCTTGTCTTGTCGTGTCTTGTCTTGTCTTGTCTCATCTTGTCTTGTCCTGTCCTGTCCTGTCTTGTCTTGTCATGTCATGTCATGTCATGTCATATCGTGTGTTGTTTTGTCTTGTCTTGTTTTGTCTTGTCATGTCTTATCTTGTCTTGTCATGTCATGTCATGTCATGTGTTGTGTTGTGTTGTTATGTCTTGTCTTGTCTTGTCTTGTCCTGTCCTGACGTGTGTTGTGTTGTTTTGTCTTGTCTTGTTTTGTCTTGTCTTGTGTTGTTTTGTCCTGTCCTGACGTGTGTTGTGTTGTTTTGTCTTGTCTTGTTTTGTCTTGTCCTGTCTTGTCTTGTCTTGTGATGTCATGTCATGTCGTGTGTTGTGTTGTTTTGTCTTGTCATGTCTTGTCTTGTCTTGTCTTGTCTTGTCTTGTCTTGTCTTGTCTTGTCTTGTCTTGTCTTGTCTTGTCTTGTCTTGTCCTGTCCTGACGTGTGTTGTGTTGTTTTGTCTTGTCTTGTTTTGTCTTGTCTTGTGTTGTTTTGTCCTGTCCTGACGTGTGTTGTGTTGTTTTGTCTTGTCTTGTCTTGTCTTGTCTTGTCTTGTCGTGTCTTGTCTTGTCTTGTCTCATCTTGTCTTGTCCTGTCCTGTCCTGTCTTGTCTTGTCATGTCATGTCATGTCATGTCATATCGTGTGTTGTTTTGTCTTGTCTTGTTTTGTCTTGTCATGTCTTATCTTGTCTTGTCATGTCATGTCATGTCATGTGTTGTGTTGTGTTGTTATGTCTTGTCTTGTCTTGTCTTGTCCTGTCCTGACGTGTGTTGTGTTGTTTTGTCTTGTCTTGTTTTGTCTTGTCTTGTGTTGTTTTGTCCTGTCCTGACGTGTGTTGTGTTGTTTTGTCTTGTCTTGTTTTGTCTTGTCCTGTCTTGTCTTGTCTTGTGATGTCATGTCATGTCGTGTGTTGTGTTGTTTTGTCTTGTCATGTCTTGTCTTGTCTTGTCTTGTCTTGTCTTGTCTTGTCTTGTCTTGTCTTGTCTTGTCTTGTCTTGTCTTGTCTTGTCTTGTCTTGTCTTGTCTTGTCTTGTCTTATCTTGTCTTGTCTTGTCTTGTCTTGTCTTGTCTTGTCTTGTCTTGTCTTGTCTTGTCTTGTCTTGTCTTGTTTTGTCTTGTCTTGTTTTATGTTGTCTTGTCTTGTCTTGTTTTGTCATGTAATGTCATGTCGTGTGTTGTGTTGTTTTTTCTTGTCTTGTATTGTCTTGTCTTGTCTTGTCGTGTCTTGTCTTGTCTTGTCTTGTTTTGTCTTGTCTTGTCTTGTCTTGTCTTGCCTTATCTTGCCTTGTCCTGTCCTGTCTTGTCTTGTCTTGTCTTGTCTTGTCCTGTCTTGACGTGTGTTGTGTTGTTTTGTCTTGTCTTGTTGTGTATTGTCATGTCTTATATTGTCTTGTCTTGTCTTGTCTTGTCATGTCATGTCATGTCGTGTGTTGTGTTGTTTTGTCTTGTCTTGTTTTGTCTTGTCATGTCGTGTGTTGTGTTGTTTTGTCTTGTCTTGTGTTGTTTTGTCGTGTCATGTCTTGTCTAGTTTTGTCTTGTCTTGTCTTGTTTTATGTTGTCTTGTTTTGTCATGTAATGTCATGTCGTGTGTTGTGTTGTTTTGTCTTGTCTTGTGTTGTTTTGTCGTGTCATGTCTTGTCTTGTCTTGTCTTGTCTTGTCTTGTCCTGTCCTGTCGTGTGTTGTGTTGTTTTGTCTTGTCTTGTCATGTCATGTCATGTCATGTCGTGTCTTGTGTTGCTTTGTCTTGTCTTTTCTTCTCCTTGTCTTGTGTTGTTTTGTCCTGTCCTGACGTGTGTTTTGTTGTTTTGTCTTGTTATGTCTTGTCTTGTCTTGTGATGTCATGTCATGTCGTGTGTTGTGTTGTTTTGTCTTGTCTTGTCATGTCGTGTGTTGTGTTGTTTTGTCTTGTCTTGCTGTGTATTGTCATGTCTTATATTGTCTTGTCTTGTCTTGTCATGTCATGTCATGTCGTGTGTTGTGTTGTTTTGTCTTGTCTTGTTTTGTCTTCTCATGTCATGTCTTGTCTTGTCTTGTCTTGTCTTGTCTTGTCTTGTTTTGTCTTGTCATGTCATGTCTTGTCTTGTCTTGTCTTGTCTTGTCTTGTCTTGTCTTGTCTTGTCTTGTCTTGTCTTGTCTTGTCTTGTCTTGTCTTGTCATGTCTTGTCTTGTCTTGTCTTGTCTTGTCCTGTCCTGTCTTGTGTAGTCTTGTCATGTTTTGTCTTGTCCTGTCCTGTCTTGTCTTGTCATGTCATGTCTTGTCTTGTCTTGTCTTGTCTTGTCTTGTCTTGTCTTGTCTTGTCTTGTCTTGTCTTGTCTTGTCTTGTCATGTCTTGTCTTGTCTTGTTTTGTCTTGTCTTGTCTTGTCTTGTTTTGTCTTGTCATGTCTTGTCTTGTCATGTCTTGTCTTGTCTTGTCTTGACTTGTCTTGTCTTGTCTTGTCTTGTCTTGTCTTGTCTTGTCGTGTCTTGTCTTGTCTTGTCTTGTCTTGTCTCATCTTGTCTTGTCCTGTCCTGTCCTGTCTTGTCTTGTCATGTCATGTCATGTCATGTCATGTCGTGTGTTGTTTTGTCTTGTCTTGTTTTGTCTTGTCATGTCTTATCTTGTCTTGTCATGTCATGTCATGTCATGTGTTGTGTTGTGTTGTTTTGTCTTGTCTTGTCTTGTCTTGTCATGTCTTGTCTTGTCTTGTCTTGTCTTGTCTTGTCTTGTCTTGTCTTGTCTTGTCTTGTCTTGTCTTGTCCTGTCCTGACGTGTGTTGTGTTGTTTTGTCTTGTCTTGTGTTGTTTTGTCCTGTCCTGACATGTGTTGTGTTGTTTTGTCTTGTCTTGTTTTGTCTTGTCCTGTCTTGTCTTGTGATGTCATGTCATGTCGTGTGTTGTTTTGTCTTGTCATGTCTTGTCTTGTCTTGTCTTGTCTTGTCTTGTCTTGTATTGTCTTGTCTTGTCTTGTCTTGTCTTGTTTTGCCTTGTCTTGTTTTATGTTGTCTTGTCTTGTCTTGTTTTGTCATGTAATGTCATGTCGTGTGTTGTGTTGTTTTTTCTTGTCTTGTATTGTCTTGTCTTGTCTTGTCTTGTCGTGTCTTGTCTTGTCTTGTCTTGTCTTGTCTTGTCTTGTCTTGTCTTGTCTTGTCTTGTCTTGTCTTGTCTTGTCTTGTCTTGTCTTGTCTTGTCTTGTCTTGTCTTGTCTTGTCTTGTCTTGTCTTGTCTTGTCTTGTCTTGTCTTGTCTTGTCATGTCTTGTCTTGTCTTGTCTTGTCTTGTCATGCCTTGTCTTGTCTTGTCTTGTCTTGTCTTGTCTTGTCTTGTCTTGTCTTGTCTTGTCTTGTCTTGTCTTGTCTTGTCTTGTCTTGTCTTGTCTTGTCTTGTCTTGTCTTGTCTTGTCTTGTCTTGTCTTGTCTTGTCTTGTCTTGTCTTGTCTTGTCTTGTCTTGTCTTGTCTTGTCTTGTCTTGTATTGTCTTGTCTTGTCTTGTCTTGTCTTGTCTTGTCTTGTCTTGTCTTGTCTTGTCTTGTCTTGTCTTGTCTTGTCTTGTCTTGTCTTGTCTTGTCTTGTCTTGTCTTGTTTTGTCTTGTCTTGTCATGTCTTGTCTTATCTTGTCTTGTCTTGTCTTGTCTTGTCTTGTCTTGTCTTGTCTTGTCTTGTCTTGTGTTGTTTTGTCGTGTCATGTCTTGTCTTATCTTGTCTTGTCCTGTCCTGTCGTGTGTTGTGTTGTTTTGTCTTGTCTTGTCATGTCATGTAATGTCGTGTCTTGTGTTGCTTTGTCTTGTCTTGTCTTGTCTTGTCTTGTCATGTCGTGTGTTGTGTTGTTTTGTCTTGTCATGTCTTGTCTTGTCATGTCATGTCGTGTGTTGTGTTGTTTTGTCTTGTCTTGTTTTGTCTTGTCATGTCTTGTCTTGTCTTGTTTTGTCTTGTCTTGTCTTGTCTTGTCTTGTCTTGTCTTGTTTTGTCTTGTCTTGTCTTGTCTTGTCTTGTCTTGTCTTGTCTTGTCTTGTCTTGTCTTGTCTTGTCTTGTCTTGTCTTGTCTTGTCTTGTCATGTCATGTCATGTCATATCGTGTGTTGTGTTGTTTTGTCTTGTCTTATTTTGTCTTGTCATGTCTTATCTTGTCTTGTCTTGTCTTGTCTTGTCTTGTCTTGTCATATCATGTCATGTCATATCGTGTGTTGTGTTGTTTTGTCTTGTCTTATTTTGTCTTGTCATGTCTTATCTTGTCTTGTCTTGTCTTGTCTTGTCTTGTCTTGTCTTGTCTTGTCTTGTCTTGTCTTGTCTCATCTTGTCTTGTCCTGTCCTGTCTTGTCTTGTCTTGTCATGTCCTGTCCTGTCTTGTCTTGTCTTGTCATGTCTTGTCTTGTCTTGTTTTCTCATATAATGTCATGTCGTGTGTTGTGTTGTTTTGTCTTGTCTTGTGTTGTTTTGTCGTGTCATGTCTTGTCTTGTCTTGTCATGTCCTGTCCTGTCTTGTCTTGTCTTGTCATGTCTTGTCTTGTCTTGTTTTCTCATATAATGTCATATCGTGTGTTGTGTTGTTTTGTCTTGTCTTATTTTGTCTTGTCATGTCTTATCTTGTCTTGTCTTGTCTTGTCTTGTCTTGTCTTGTCTTGTCTTGTCTTGTCTCATCTTGTCTTGTCCTGTCCTGTCTTGTCTTGTCATGTCCTGTCCTGTCTTGTCTTGTCTTGTCATGTCTTGTATTGTCTTGTTTTCTCATATAATGTCATGTCGTGTGTTGTGTTGTTTTGTCTTGTCTTGTGTTGTTTTGTCGTGTCATGTCTTGTCTTGTCTTGTCTTGTCTTGTCCTGTCCTGTTGTGTGTTGTGTTGTTTTGTCTTGTCTTGTCTTGTCCTGTCCTGACGTGTGTTGTCTTGTCTTGTCTTGTCTTGTCTTGTCTTGTCTTGTCTTGTCTTGTCTTGTCTTGTCCTGTCCTGTCTTGTCTTGTCTTGTCATGTCTTGTCTTGTCTTGTCTTGTCTTGTCTTGTCTTGTCCTGTCCTGTCTTGTCTTGTCTTGTCTTGTCATGTCTTGTCTTGTCTTGTCTTGTCTTGTCTTGTCTTGTGTTGCCTCGTCTTGTCTTGTCTTGTCTTGTCCTGTCCTGACGTGTATTGTCTTGTCTTGTCTTGTCTTGTCTTGTCTTGTCTTGTCTTGTCTTGTCTTGTCTTGTCTTGTCTTGTCTTGTCCTGTCCTGTCTTGTCTTGTCTTGTCATGTCTTGTCTTGTCTTGTCTTGTCTTGTCTTGTCTTGTCTCGTCTTGTCTTGTCTTGTCTTGTCTTGTCTTGTCTTGTCTTGTCTTGTCTTGTCTTGTCTTGTCTTGTCTTGTCTTGTCTTGTCTTGTCTTGTCCTGTCCTGTCTTGTCTTGTCTTGTCATGTCTTGTCTTGTCTTGTCTTGTCTTGTCTTGTCTTGTCCTGTCCTGTCTTGTCTTGTCTTGTCATGTCTTGTCTTGTCTTGTCTTGTCTTGTCTTGTCTTGTGTTGCCTCGTCTTGTCTTGTCTTGTCTTGTCCTGTCCTGACGTGTGTTGTCTTGTCTTGTCTTGTCTTGTCTTGTCTTGTCTTGTCTTGTCTTGTCTTGTCTTGTCATGTCTTGTCTTGTCTTGTCTTGTTTTGTCTTGTCTTGTCTTGTCCTGTCCTGTCTTGTCTTGTCTTGTCATGTCTTGTCTTGTCTTGTCTTGTCTTGTCTTGTCTCGTCTTGTCTTGTCTTGTCTTGTCTTGTCTTGTCTTGTCTTGTCTTGTCTTGTCTTGTCTTGTCTTGTCTTGTCTTGTCTTGTCTTGTCTTGTCTTGTCTTGTCTTGTCTTGTCTTGTCTTGTCCTGTCCTGTCTTGTCTTGTCTTGTCATGTCTTGTCTTGTCTTGTCTTGTCTTGTCTTGTCTCGTCTTGTCTTGTCTTGTCTTGTCTTGTCTTGTCTTGTCTTGTCTTGTCTTGTCTTGTCTTGTCTTGTCTTGTCTTGTCTTGTCTTGTCTTGTCTTGTCTTGTCTTGTCTTGTCTTGTCTTGTCTTGTCTTGTCTTGTCTTGTCTTGTCTTGTCTTGTCTTGTCTTGTCTTGTCTTGTCTTGTCTTGTCAAGTCTTGTCTTGTCTTGTCTTGTATTGTCTTGTCTTGTTTTGTCTTGTCTTGTCTTGTCTTGTGATGTCATGTCATGTCGTGTGTTGTGTTGTTTTGTCTTGTCTTGTCTTGTCTTGCCTTGTCTTGTCTTGTCCTGTCCTGTCTTGTCATGTCTTGTCTTGTCTTGTCTTGTCTTGTCTCGTCTTGTCTTGTCTTGTCCTGTCCTGTCCTGTCTTGTCTTGTCTTGTCATGTCTTGTCTTGTCTTGTCTTGTCATGTCTTGTCTTGTCTTGTCTTGTTTTGTCTTGTCTTGTCATGTCTTGTCTTATCTTGTCTTGTCTTGTCTTGTCTTGCTTTGTCTTGTCTTGTCTTATTTTGTCTTGTCATGTCATATCGTGTGTTGTGTTGTTTTGTCTTGTCTTGTCTTGTCTTGTCTTGTCTTGTCTTGTCTTGTCTTGTCTTGTCTTGTCTTGTCATGTCTTGTCTTGTCTTGTCTTGTTTTGTCTTGTCTTGTCATGTCTTGTCTTATCTTGTCTTGTCTTGTCTTGTCTTGCTTTGTCTTGTCTTGTCTTATTTTGTCTTGTCATGTCATATCGTGTGTTGTGTTGTTTTGTCTTGTCTTGTCTTGTCTTGTCTTGTCTTGTCTTGTCTTGTCTTGTCTTGTCTTGTCTTGTCATGTCATGTCATGTCATATCGTGTGTTGTGTTGTTTTGTCTTGTCTTGTCTTGTCTTGTCTTGTCTTGTCCTGTCCTGTCTTGTCTTGTCTTGTCTTGTCATGTCTTGTCTTGTCTTGTCTTGTCTTGTCTTGTCTTGTCTTGTCTTGTCCTGTCCTGTCTTGTCTTGTCTTGTCATGTCTTGTCTTGTCTTGTCTTGTCTTGTCTCGTCTTGTCTTGTCTTGTCTTGTCATATCTTGTCTTGTCTTGTCTTGTCTTGTCTTGTCTTGTCTTGTCTTGTCTTGCTTTGTCTTGTCATGTCTTATCTTGTCTTTTCTTGTCTTGTCTTGTCCTGTCCTGTCGTGTGTTGTTTTGTATTGTCTTGTCTTGTGTTGTTTTGTCGTGTCATGTCTTGTCTTGTCTTGTCTTGTCCTGTCCTGTCGTGTGTTGTGTTGTTTTGTCTTGTCTTGTCATGTCATGTAATGTCGTGTCTTGTGTTGCTTTGTCTTGTCTTGTCTTGTCTTGTCTTGTCTTGTCATGTCGTGTGTTGTGTTGTTTTGTCTTGTCATGTCTTGTCTTGTCTTGTTTTGTCTTGTCTTGTCTTGTCTTGTCATGTCTTGTCTTGTCTTGTCTTGTCTTGTTTTGTCTTGTCTTGTCTTGTCTTGTCTTGTCTTGTCTTGTCTTGTCTTGTCTTGTCTTGTCTTGTCTTGTCTTGTCTTGTCTTGTCTTGTCTTGTCTTGTCATGTCATGTCATGTCATATCGTGTGTTGTGTTGTTTTGTCTTGTCTTATTTTGTCTTGTCATGTCTTATCTTGTCTTGTCTTGTCTTGTCTTGTCTTGTCTTGTCATGTCATGTCATGTCATATCGTGTGTTGTGTTGTTTTGTCTTGTCTTATTTTGTCTTGTCATGTCTTATCTTGTCTTGTCTTGTCTTGTCTTGTCTTGTCTTGTCTTGTCTTGTCTTGTCTTGTCTTGTCTTGTCTTGTCTTGTCTTGTCTTGTCTTGTCTTGTCTTGTCTTGTCTTGTCTTGTCTTGTCTTGTCTTGTCTTGTCTTGTCTTGTCTTGTCTTGTCTTGTCTTGTTTTGTCTTGTCTTGTCATGTCTTGTCTTGTCTTGTCTTGTCTCATCTTGTCTTGTCCTGTCCTGTCCTGTCTTGTCTTGTCTTGTCTTGTCTTGTCTTGTCTTGTCTTGTCTTGTCTTGTCTTGTCTTGTCTTGTCTTGTCTTGTCTTGTCTTGTCTTGTCTTGTCTTGTCTTGTCTTGTCTTGTCTTGTCTTGTCTTGTCTTGTCTTGTCTTGTCTTGTCTTGTCTTGTCTTGTCTTCTCTTGTCTTGTCTTGTCTTGTCTTGTCTTGTCTTGTCTTGTCTTGTCTTGTTTTGTCTTGTCTTGTTTTATGTTGTCTTGTCTTGTCTTGTCTTGTCATGTCATGTCATGTCATATCGTGTGTTGTGTTGTTTTGTCTTGTCTTATTTTGTCTTGTCATGTCTTATCTTGTCTTGTCTTGTCTTGTCTTGTCTTGTCTTGTCATATCATGTCATGTCATATCGTGTGTTGTGTTGTTTTGTCTTGTCTTATTTTGTCTTGTCATGTCTTGTCTTGTCTTGTCTTGTCTTGTCTTGTCTTGTCTTGTATTGTCTTGTCTTGTCTTGTCTTGTCTTGTTTTGCCTTGTCTTGTTTTATGTTGTCTTGTCTTGTCTTGTTTTGTCATGTAATGTCATGTCGTATGTTGTGTTGTTTTTTCTTGTCTTGTATTGTCTTGTCTTGTCGTGTCTTGTCTTGTCTTGTCTTGTCTTGTCTTGTCTTGTCTTGTCTTGTCTTGTCTTGTCTTGTCTTGTCTTGTCTTGTCTTGTCTTGTCTTGTCTTGTCTTGTCTTGTCTTGTCTTGTCTTGTCTTGTCTTGTCTTGTCATGTCTTGTCTTGTCTTGTCTTGTCTTGTCTTGTCTTGTCTTGTCTTGTCTTGTCTTGTCTTGTCTTGTCTTGTCTTGTCTTGTCTTGTCTTGTCTTGTCTTGTCTTGTCTTGTCTTGTCTTGTCTTGTCTTGTCTTGTCTTGTCTTGTCTTGTCTTGTCTTGTCTTGTCTTGTCTTGTCTTGTCTTGTCTTGTCTTGTCTTGTCTTGTCTTGTCTTGTCTTGTCTTGTCTTGTCTTGTCTTGTCTTGTCTTGTCTTGTCGTGTCTTGTCTTGTCTTGTCTCATCTTGTCTTGTCCTGTCCTGTCCTGTCTTGTCTTGTCATGTCATGTCATGTCATGTCATGTCGTGTGTTGTTTTGTCTTGTCTTGTTTTGTCTTGTCATGTCTTATCTTGTCTTGTCATGTCATGTCATGTCATGTGTTGTGTTGTGTTGTTTTGTCTTGTCTTGTCTTGTCTTGTCATGTCTTGTCTTGTCTTGTCTTGTCTTGTCTTGTCTTGTCTTGTCTTGTCTTGTCTTGTCCTGTCCTGACGTGTGTTGTGTTGTTTTGTCTTGTCTTGTTTTGTCTTGTCTTGTGTTGTTTTGTCCTGTCCTGACGTGTGTTGTGTTGTTTTGTCTTGTCTTGTTTTGTCTTGTCCTGTCTTGTCTTGTCTTGTGATGTCATGTCATGTCGTGTGTTGTGTTGTTTTGTCTTGTCATGTCTTGTCTTGTCTTGTCTTGTCTTGTCTTGTCTTGTCTTGTCTTGTCTTGTCTTGTCTTGTCTTGTCTTGTCTTGTTTTGCCTTGTCTTGTTTTATGTTGTCTTGTCTTGTCTTGTTTTGTCATGTAATGTCATGTCGTATGTTGTGTTGTTTTTTCTTGTCTTGTCTTGTCTTGTCTTGTCGTGTCTTGTCTTGTCTTGTCTTGTCTTGTCTTGTCTTGTCTTGTCTTGTCTTGTCTTGTCTTGTCTTGTCTTGTCTTGTCTTGTCTTGTCTTGTCTTGTCTTGTCTTGTCTTGTCTTGTCTTGTCTTGTCTTGTCTTGTCATGTCTTGTCTTGTCTTGTCTTGTCTAGTCTTGTCTTGTCTTGTCTTGTCATGTCTTATCTTGTCTTGTCATGTCATGTCATGTCATGTGTTGTGTTGTGTTGTTATGTCTTGTCTTGTCTTGTCTTGTCTTGTCTTGTCTTGTCTTGTCTTGTCTTGTCTTGTCTTGTCTTGTCTTGTCTTGTCTTGTCTTGTCTTGTCTTGTCTTGTCCTGTCCTGTCTTGTCTTGTCTTGTCATGTCTTGTCTTGTCTTGTCTTGTCTTGTCTTGTCTTGTCCTGTCCTGTCTTGTCTTGTCTTGTCATGTCTTGTCTTGTCTTGTCTTGTCTTGTCTTGTCTTGTGTTGCCTCGTCTTGTCTTGTCTTGTCTTGTCCTGTCCTGACGTGTGTTGTCTTGTCTTGTCTTGTCTTGTCTTGTCTTGTCTTGTCTTGTCTTGTCTTGTCTTGTCATGTCTTGTCTTGTCTTGTCTTGTTTTGTCTTGTCTTGTCTTGTCCTGTCCTGTCTTGTCTTGTCTTGTCATGTCTTGTCTTGTCTTGTCTTGTCTTGTCTTGTCTCGTCTTGTCTTGTCTTGTCTTGTCTTGTCTTGTCTTGTCTTGTCTTGTCTTGTCTTGTCTTGTCTTGTCTTGTCTTGTCTTGTCTTGTCTTGTCTTGTCTTGTCTTGTCTTGTCTTGTCTTGTCCTGTCCTGTCTTGTCTTGTCTTGTCATGTCTTGTCTTGTCTTGTCTTGTCTTGTCTTGTCTCGTCTTGTCTTGTCTTGTCTTGTCTTGTCTTGTCTTGTCTTGTCTTGTCTTGTCTTGTCTTGTCTTGTCTTGTCTTGTCTTGTCTTGTCTTGTCTTGTCTTGTCTTGTCTTGTCTTGTCTTGTCTTGTCTTGTCTTGTCTTGTCTTGTCTTGTCTTGTCTTGTCTTGTCTTGTCAAGTCTTGTCTTGTCTTGTCTTGTATTGTCTTGTCTTGTTTTGTCTTGTCTTGTCTTGTCTTGTGATGTCATGTCATGTCGTGTGTTGTGTTGTTTTGTCTTGTCTTGTCTTGTCTTGCCTTGTCTTGTCTTGTCCTGTCCTGTCTTGTCATGTCTTGTCTTGTCTTGTCTTGTCTTGTCTCGTCTTGTCTTGTCTTGTCCTGTCCTGTCCTGTCTTGTCTTGTCTTGTCATGTCTTGTCTTGTCTTGTCTTGTCATGTCTTGTCTTGTCTTGTCTTGTTTTGTCTTGTCTTGTCATGTCTTGTCTTATCTTGTCTTGTCTTGTCTTGTCTTGCTTTGTCTTGTCTTGTCTTATTTTGTCTTGTCATGTCATATCGTGTGTTGTGTTGTTTTGTCTTGTCTTGTCTTGTCTTGTCTTGTCTTGTCTTGTCTTGTCTTGTCTTGTCTTGTCTTGTCTTGTCATGTCTTGTCTTGTCTTGTCTTGTTTTGTCTTGTCTTGTCATGTCTTGTCTTATCTTGTCTTGTCTTGTCTTGTCTTGCTTTGTCTTGTCTTGTCTTATCTTGTCTTATTTTGTCTTGTCATGTCATATCGTGTGTTGTGTTGTTTTGTCTTGTCTTGTCTTGTCTTGTCTTGTCTTGTCTTGTCTTGTCTTGTCTTGTCTTGTCTTGTCATGTCATGTCATGTCATATCGTGTGTTGTGTTGTTTTGTCTTGTCTTGTCTTGTCTTGTCTTGTCTTGTCTTGTCTTGTCCTGTCCTGTCTTGTCTTGTCTTGTCTTGTCATGTCTTGTCTTGTCTTGTCTTGTCTTGTCTTGTCTTGTCTTGTCTTGTCCTGTCCTGTCTTGTCTTGTCTTGTCATGTCTTGTCTTGTCTTGTCTTGTCTTGTCTCGTCTTGTCTTGTCTTGTCTTGTCATATCTTGTCTTGTCTTGTCTTGTCTTGTCTTGTCTTGTCTTGTCTTGTCTTGCTTTGTCTTGTCATGTCTTATCTTGTCTTTTCTTGTCTTGTCTTGTCCTGTCCTGTCGTGTGTTGTTTTGTATTGTCTTGTCTTGTGTTGTTTTGTCGTGTCATGTCTTGTCTTGTCTTGTCTTGTCCTGTCCTGTCGTGTGTTGTGTTGTTTTGTCTTGTCTTGTCATGTCATGTAATGTCGTGTCTTGTGTTGCTTTGTCTTGTCTTGTCTTGTCTTGTCTTGTCTTGTCATGTCGTGTGTTGTGTTGTTTTGTCTTGTCATGTCTTGTCTTGTCTTGTTTTGTCTTGTCTTGTCTTGTCTTGTCATGTCTTGTCTTGTCTTGTCTTGTCTTGTTTTGTCTTGTCTTGTCTTGTCTTGTCTTGTCTTGTCTTGTCTTGTCTTGTCTTGTCTTGTCTTGTCTTGTCTTGTCTTGTCTTGTCTTGTCTTGTCTTGTCATGTCATGTCATGTCATATCGTGTGTTGTGTTGTTTTGTCTTGTCTTATTTTGTCTTGTCATGTCTTATCTTGTCTTGTCTTGTCTTGTCTTGTCTTGTCTTGTCATGTCATGTCATGTCATATCGTGTGTTGTGTTGTTTTGTCTTGTCTTATTTTGTCTTGTCATGTCTTATCTTGTCTTGTCTTGTCTTGTCTTGTCTTGTCTTGTCTTGTCTTGTCTTGTCTTGTCTTGTCTTGTCTTGTCTTGTCTTGTCTTGTCTTGTCTTGTCTTGTCTTGTCTTGTCTTGTCTTGTCTTGTCTTGTCTTGTCTTGTCTTGTCTTGTCTTGTCTTGTCTTGTCTTGTTTTGTCTTGTCTTGTCATGTCTTGTCTTGTCTTGTCTTGTCTCATCTTGTCTTGTCCTGTCCTGTCCTGTCTTGTCTTGTCTTGTCTTGTCTTGTCTTGTCTTGTCTTGTCTTGTCTTGTCTTGTCTTGTCTTGTCTTGTCTTGTCTTGTCTTGTCTTGTCTTGTCTTGTCTTGTCTTGTCTTGTCTTGTCTTGTCTTGTCTTGTCTTGTCTTGTCTTGTCTTGTCTTGTCTTGTCTTCTCTTGTCTTGTCTTGTCTTGTCTTGTCTTGTCTTGTCTTGTCTTGTCTTGTTTTGTCTTGTCTTGTTTTATGTTGTCTTGTCTTGTCTTGTCTTGTCATGTCATGTCATGTCATATCGTGTGTTGTGTTGTTTTGTCTTGTCTTATTTTGTCTTGTCATGTCTTATCTTGTCTTGTCTTGTCTTGTCTTGTCTTGTCTTGTCATATCATGTCATGTCATATCGTGTGTTGTGTTGTTTTGTCTTGTCTTATTTTGTCTTGTCATGTCTTGTCTTGTCTTGTCTTGTCTTGTCTTGTCTTGTCTTGTATTGTCTTGTCTTGTCTTGTCTTGTCTTGTTTTGCCTTGTCTTGTTTTATGTTGTCTTGTCTTGTCTTGTTTTGTCATGTAATGTCATGTCGTATGTTGTGTTGTTTTTTCTTGTCTTGTATTGTCTTGTCTTGTCGTGTCTTGTCTTGTCTTGTCTTGTCTTGTCTTGTCTTGTCTTGTCTTGTCTTGTCTTGTCTTGTCTTGTCTTGTCTTGTCTTGTCTTGTCTTGTCTTGTCTTGTCTTGTCTTGTCTTGTCTTGTCTTGTCTTGTCTTGTCTTGTCTTGTCTTGTCTTGTCTTGTCTTGTCTTGTCTTGTCTTGTCTTGTCTTGTCTTGTCTTGTCTTGTCTTGTCTTGTCTTGTCTTGTCTTGTCTTGTCTTGTCTTGTCTTGTCTTGTCTTGTCTTGTCTTGTCTTGTCTTGTCTTGTCTTGTCTTGTCTTGTCTTGTCTTGTCTTGTCTTGTCTTGTCTTGTCTTGTCTTGTCTTGTCTTGTCTTGTCTTGTCTTGTCTTGTCTTGTCTTGTCTTGTCTTGTCTTGTCTTGTCGTGTCTTGTCTTGTCTTGTCTCATCTTGTCTTGTCCTGTCCTGTCCTGTCTTGTCTTGTCATGTCATGTCATGTCATGTCATGTCGTGTGTTGTTTTGTCTTGTCTTGTTTTGTCTTGTCATGTCTTATCTTGTCTTGTCATGTCATGTCATGTCATGTGTTGTGTTGTGTTGTTTTGTCTTGTCTTGTCTTGTCTTGTCATGTCTTGTCTTGTCTTGTCTTGTCTTGTCTTGTCTTGTCTTGTCTTGTCTTGTCTTGTCCTGTCCTGACGTGTGTTGTGTTGTTTTGTCTTGTCTTGTTTTGTCTTGTCTTGTGTTGTTTTGTCCTGTCCTGACGTGTGTTGTGTTGTTTTGTCTTGTCTTGTTTTGTCTTGTCCTGTCTTGTCTTGTCTTGTGATGTCATGTCATGTCGTGTGTTGTGTTGTTTTGTCTTGTCATGTCTTGTCTTGTCTTGTCTTGTCTTGTCTTGTCTTGTCTTGTCTTGTCTTGTCTTGTCTTGTCTTGTCTTGTCTTGTTTTGCCTTGTCTTGTTTTATGTTGTCTTGTCTTGTCTTGTTTTGTCATGTAATGTCATGTCGTATGTTGTGTTGTTTTTTCTTGTCTTGTCTTGTCTTGTCTTGTCGTGTCTTGTCTTGTCTTGTCTTGTCTTGTCTTGTCTTGTCTTGTCTTGTCTTGTCTTGTCTTGTCTTGTCTTGTCTTGTCTTGTCTTGTCTTGTCTTGTCTTGTCTTGTCTTGTCTTGTCTTGTCTTGTCTTGTCTTGTCATGTCTTGTCTTGTCTTGTCTTGTCTAGTCTTGTCTTGTCTTGTCTTGTCATGTCTTATCTTGTCTTGTCATGTCATGTCATGTCATGTGTTGTGTTGTGTTGTTATGTCTTGTCTTGTCTTGTCTTGTCTTGTCTTGTCTTGTCTTGTCTTGTCTTGTCTTGTCTTGTCTTGTCTTGTCTTGTCTTGTCTTGTCTTGTCTTGTCTTGTCTTGTCTTGTCTTGTCTTGTCTTGTCTTGTCTTGTCTTGTCTTGTCTTGTCTTGTCTTGTCTTGTCTTGTCTTGTCTTGTCTTGTCTTGTCTTGTCTTGTCTTGTCTTGTCTTGTCTTGTCTTGTCTTGTCTTGTCTTGTCTTGTCTTGTCTTGTCTTGTCTTGTCTTGTCTTGTCCTGTCCTGTCTTGTCTTGTCTTGTCATGTCTTGTCTTGTCTTGTCTTGTCATGTCGTGTGTTGTGTTGTTTTGTCTTGTCTTGTTGTGTATTGTCATGTCTTATATTGTCTTGTCTTGTCTTGTCTTGTCTTGTCATGTCATGTCATGTCGTGTGTTGTGTTGTTTTGTCTTGTCTTGTCTTGTCTTGTCTTGTCTTGTCTTGTCTTGTCTTGTCATGTCATGTCGTGTCTTGTGTTGCTTTGTCTTGTCTTGTCTTGTCTTGTCTTGTCATGTCGTGTGTTGTGTTGTTTTGTCTTGTCTTGTCTTGTCTTGTCTTGTCTTGTCTTGTCTTGTCTTGTCTTGTCTTGTCTTGTCTTGTCTTGTCTTGTCTTGTCTTGTCTTGTCTTGTCTTGTCTTGTCTTATCTTGTCTTGTCTTGTCTTGTCTTGTCTTGTCTTGTCTTGTCTTGTCTTGTCTTGTCTTGTCTTGTCTTGTCTTGTCTTGTCTTGTCTTGTCTTGTCATGTCTTGTCTTGTCTTGTCTTGTCTTGTCCTGTCCTGTCTTGTGTTGTCTTGTCATGTTTTGTCTTGTCCTGTCCTGTCCTGTCTTGTCTTGTCATGTCTTGTCTTGTCTTGTCTTGTCTTGTCTTGTCTTGTTTTGTCATGTCTTGTCTTGTCTTGTCTTGTCTTGTCATGCCATGTCTTGTCTTGCCTTGTCTTGTCTTGTCTTGTCTTGTCTTGTCTTGTCTTGTCTTGTCTTGTCTTGTCATGTCTTGTCTTGTCTTGTTTTGTCTTGTCTTGTCTTGTCTTGTTTTGTCTTGTCATGTCTTGTCTTGTCATGTCTTGTCTTGTCTTGTCTTGACTTGTCTTGTCTTGTCTTGTCTTGTCTTGTCTTGTCGTGTCTTGTCTTGTCTTGTCTCATCTTGTCTTGTCCTGTCCTGTCCTGTCTTGTCTTGTCATGTCATGTCATGTCATGTCATGTCGTGTGTTGTTTTGTCTTGTCTTGTTTTGTCTTGTCATGTCTTATCTTGTCTTGTCATGTCATGTCATGTCATGTGTTGTGTTGTGTTGTTTTGTCTTGTCTTGTCTTGTCTTGTCATGTCTTGTCTTGTCTTGTCTTGTCTTGTCTTGTCTTGTCTTGTCTTGTCTTGTCTTGTCTTGTCTTGTCTTGTCCTGTCCTGACGTGTGTTGTGTTGTTTTGTCTTGTCTTGTTTTGTCTTGTCTTGTGTTGTTTTGTCCTGTCCTGACGTGTGTTGTGTTGTTTTGTCTTGTCTTGTCTTGTCTTGTCTTGTCTTGTCTTGTCGTGTCTTGTCTTGTCTTGTCTCATCTTGTCTTGTCCTGTCCTGTGCTGTCTTGTCTTGTCATGTCATGTCATGTCATGTCATGTCGTGTGTTGTTTTGTCTTGTCTTGTTTTGTCTTGTCATGTCTTATCTTGTCTTGTCATGTCATGTCATGTCATGTGTTGTGTTGTGTTGTTATGTCTTGTCTTGTCTTGTCTTGTCCTGTCCTGACGTGTGTTGTGTTGTTTTGTCTTGTCTTGTTTTGTCTTGTCTTGTGTTGTTTTGTCCTGTCCTGACGTGTGTTGTGTTGTTTTGTCTTGTCTTGTTTTGTCTTGTCCTGTCTTGTCTTGTCTTGTGATGTCATGTCATGTCGTGTGTTGTGTTGTTTTGTCTTGTCATGTCTTGTCTTGTCTTGTCTTGTCTTGTCTTGTCTTGTCTTGTCTTGTCTTGTCTTGTCTTGTCTTGTCTTGTCTTGTCTTGTCTTGCCTTGTCTTGTCTTGTCTTGTCTTGTCTTGTCTTGTCTTGTCTTGTCTTGTCATGTCTTGTCTTGTCTTGTTTTGTCTTGTCTTGTATTTTCTTGTTTTCTCATGTAATGTCATGTCGTGTGTTGTGTTGTTTTGTCTTGTCTTGTGTTGTTTTGTCGTGTCATGCCTTGTCTTGTCTTGTCTTGTCCTGTCCTGTCGTGTGTTGTGTTGTTTTGTCTTGTCTTGTCATGTCATGTCATGTCGTGTCTTGTGTTGCTTTGTCTTGTCTTGTCTTGTCTTGCCTTGTCATGTCGTGTGTTGTGTTGTTTTGTCTTGTCTTGTTGTGTATTGTCATGTCTTATATTGTCTTGTCTTGTCTTGTCTTGTCATGTCATGTCATGTCGTGTGTTGTGTTGTTTTGTCTTGTCTTGTCTTGTCTTGTCTTGTCTTGTCATGTCGTGTGTTGTGTTGTTTTGTCTTGTCTTGTGTTGTTTTGTCGTGTCATGTCTTGTCTAGTTTTGTCTTGTCTTGTCTTGTTTTATGTTGTCTTGTTTTGTCATGTAATGTCATGTCGTGTGTTGTGTTGTTTTGTCTTGTCTTGTGTTGTTTTGTCGTGTCATGTCTTGTCTTGTCTTGTCTTGTCTTGTCTTGTCCTGTCCTGTCGTGTGTTGTGTTGTTTTGTCTTGTCTTGTCATGTCATGTCATGTCATGTCGTGTCTTGTGTTGCTTTGTCTTGTCTTTTCTTCTCCTTGTCTTGTGTTGTTTTGTCCTGTCCTGACGTGTGTTTTGTTGTTTTGTCTTGTTATGTCTTGTCTTGTCTTGTGATGTCATGTCATGTCGTGTGTTGTGTTGTTTTGTCTTGTCTTGTCATGTCTTGTCTTATCTTGTCTTGTCTTGTCTTGTCTTGTCTTGTCTTGTCTTGTCTTGTCTTGTCATGTCATGTCATGTTATATCGTGTGTTGTGTTGTTTTGTCTTGTCTTGTCATGTCTTGTCTTGTCTTGTCTTGTCTTGTCTTGTCTTGTCTTGTCTTGTCTTGTCTTGTCCTGTCCTGTCTTCTCTTGTCTTTTCTTGTCTTGTCTTGTCTTTTCTTGTCTTGTACTGTCATGTCACGTCATGTGTTGTGTTGTTTTGTCTTGTCTTGTCATGTCGTGCGTTGTGTTGTTTTGTCTTGTCTTGTTTTGCCTTGTCATGTCATGTCTTGTCTTGTCTTGTCTTGTCTTGTCTTGTCTTGTCATGTCATGTCACGTCATGTCATGTCATGTGTTGTGTTGTCTTGTCTTGTCTGGTCTTGTCTTGTCTTGTCTGGTCTTATCTTGTCTTGTCTTGTCCTGTCCTGTCTTCTCTTGTCTTTTCTTGTCTTGTCTTGTCTTTTCTTGTCTTGTACTGTCATGTCACGTCATGTGTTGTGTTGTTTTGTCTTGTCTTGTCATGTCGTGCGTTGTGTTGTTTTGTCTTGTCTTGTTTTGCCTTGTCATGTCATGTCTTGTCTTGTCTTGTCTTGTCTTGTCTTGTCTTGTCTTGTCTTGTCTTGTCTTGTCTTGTCTTGTCTTGTCTTGTCTTGTCTTGTCTTGTCTTGTCTTGTCTTGTCTTGTCTTGTCTTGTCTTGTCTTGTCTTGTCTTGTTTTGTCTTGTCTTGTCATGTCTTGTCTTATCTTGTCTTGTCTTGTCTTGTCTTGTCTTGTCTTGTCTTGTCTTGTCTTGTCATGTCATGTCATGTTATATCGTGTGTTGTGTTGTTTTGTCTTGTCTTGTCATGTCTTGTCTTGTCTTGTCTTGTCTTGTCTTGTCTTGTCTTGTCTTGTCTTGTTTTGTCTTGTCCTGTCCTGTCTTGTCTTGTCTTGTCATGTCTTGTCTTGTCTTGTCTTGTCTTGTCTCGTCTTGTCTTGTCTTGTCTTGTCATATCTTGTCTTGTCTTGTCTTGTCTTGTCTTGTCTTGGCTTGTCTTGTCTTGCTTTGTCTTGTCATGTCTTATCTTGTCTTTTCTTGTCTTGTCTTGTCTTGTCCTGTCCTGTCGTGTGTTGTTTTGTATTGTCTTGTCTTGTGTTGTTTTGTCGTGTCATGTCTTGTCTTATCTTGTCTTGTCCTGTCCTGTCGTGTGTTGTGTTGTTTTGTCTTGTCTTGTCATGTCATGTAATGTCGTGTCTTGTGTTGCTTTGTCTTGTCTTGTCTTGTCTTGTCTTGTCATGTCGTGTGTTGTGTTGTTTTGTCTTGTCATGTCTTGTCTTGTCATGTCATGTCGTGTGTTGTGTTGTTTTGTCTTGTCTTGTTTTGTCTTGTCATGTCTTGTCTTGTCTTGTTTTGTCTTGTCTTGTCTTGTCTTGTCTTGTCTTGTCTTGTTTTGTCTTGTCTTGTCTTGTCTTGTCTTGTCTTGTCTTGTCTTGTCTTGTCTTGTCTTGTCTTGTCTTGTCTTGTCTTGTCTTGTCTTGTCATGTCATGTCATGTCATATCGTGTGTTGTGTTGTTTTGTCTTGTCTTATTTTGTCTTGTCATGTCTTATCTTGTCTTGTCTTGTCTTGTCTTGTCTTGTCTTGTCATATCATGTCATGTCATATCGTGTGTTGTGTTGTTTTGTCTTGTCTTATTTTGTCTTGTCATGTCTTATCTTGTCTTGTCTTGTCTTGTCTTGTCTTGTCTTGTCTTGTCTTGTCTTGTCTTGTCATGTCTTGTCTTGTCTTGTCTTGTCTTGTCTTGTCATGCCTTTGTCTTGTCTTGTTTTGTCTTGTCTTGTATTGTCTTGTTTTCTCATATAATGTCATGTCGTGTGTTGTGTTGTTTTGTCTTGTCTTGTGTTGTTTTGTCGTGTCATGTCTTGTCTTGTCTTGTCTTGTCTTGTCCTGTCCTGTTGTGTGTTGTGTTGTTTTGTCTTGTCTTGTCTTGTCCTGTCCTGACGTGTGTTGTCTTGTCTTGTCTTGTCTTGTCTTGTCTTGTCTTGTCTTGTCTTGTCCTGTCCTGTCTTGTCTTGTCTTGTCATGTCTTGTCTTGTCTTGTCTTGTCTTGTCTTGTCTTGTCCTGTCCTGTCTTGTCTTGTCTTGTCTTGTCATGTCTTGTCTTGTCTTGTCTTGTCTTGTCTTGTCTTGTCTTGTCTTGTCTTGTCTTGTCTTGTCTTGTCTTGTCTTGTCCTGTCCTGTCTTGTCTTGTCTTGTCATGTCTTGTCTTGTCTTGTCTTGTCTTGTCTTGTCTTGTCTCGTCTTGTCTTGTCTTGTCTTGTCTTGTCTTGTCTTGTCTTGTCTTGTCTTGTCTTGTCTTGTCTTGTCTTGTCTTGTCTTGTCTTGTCTTGTCCTGTCCTGTCTTGTCTTGTCTTGTCATGTCTTGTCTTGTCTTGTCTTGTCTTGTCTTGTCTTGTCCTGTCCTGTCTTGTCTTGTCTTGTCATGTCTTGTCTTGTCTTGTCTTGTCTTGTCTTGTCTTGTGTTGCCTCGTCTTGTCTTGTCTTGTCTTGTCCTGTCCTGACGTGTGTTGTCTTGTCTTGTCTTGTCTTGTCTTGTCTTGTCTTGTCTTGTCTTGTCTTGTCTTGTCTTGTCTTGTCCTGTCCTGTCTTGTCTTTTCTTGTCATGTCTTGTCTTGTCTTGTCTTGTCTTGTCTTGTCTTGTCTCGTCTTGTCTTGTCTTGTCTTCTCTTGTCTTGTCTTGTCTTGTCTTGTCTTGTCTTGTCTTGTCTTGTCTTGTCTTGTCTTGTCTTGTCTTGTCTTGTCAAGTCTTGTCTTGTCTTGTCTTGTATTGTCTTGTCTTGTTTTGTCTTGTCTTGTCTTGTCTTGTCTTGTCTTGTCTTGTCTTGTCTTGCCTTGTCTTGTCTTGCCTTGTCTTGTGATGTCATGTCATGTCGTGTGTTGTGTTGTTTTGTCTTGTCTTATTTTGTCTTGTCATGTCTTATCTTGTCTTGTGATGTCATGTCATGTCGTGTGTTGTGTTGTTTTGTCTTGTCTTGTCTTGTCTTGCCTTGTCTTGTCTTGTCCTGTCCTGTCTTGTCATGTCTTGTCTTGTCTTGTCTTGTCTTGTCTCGTCTTGTCTTGTCTTGTCCTGTCCTGTCCTGTCTTGTCTTGTCTTGTCATGTCTTGTCTTGTCTTGTCTTGTCATGTCTTGTCTTGTCTTGTCTTGTTTTGTCTTGTCTTGTCATGTCTTGTCTTATCTTGTCTTGTCTTGTCTTGTCTTGCTTTGTCTTGTCTTGTCTTATTTTCTCTTGTCATGTCATATCGTGTGTTGTGTTGTTTTGTCTTGTCTTGTCTTGTCTTGTCTTGTCTTGTCTTGTCTTGTCTTGTCATGTCTTGTCTTGTCTTGTCTTGTTTTGTCTTGTCTTGTCATGTCTTGTCTTATCTTGTCTTGTCTTGTCTTGTCTTGCTTTGTCTTGTCTTGTCTTATTTTGTCTTGTCATGTCATATCGTGTGTTGTGTTGTTTTGTCTTGTCTTGTCTTGTCTTGTCTTGTCTTGTCTTGTCTTGTCTTGTCCTGTCCTGTCTTGTCTTGTCTTGTCTTGTCTTGTCTTGTCTCGTCTTGTCTTGTCTTGTCTTGTCATATCTTGTCTTGTCTTGTCTTGTCTTGTCTTGTCTTGTCTTGTCTTGTCTTGCTTTGTCTTGTCATGTCTTATCTTGTCTTTTCTTGTCTTGTCTTGTCCTGTCCTGTCGTGTGTTGTTTTGTATTGTCTTGTCTTGTGTTGTTTTGTCGTGTCATGTCTTGTCTTGTCTTGTCTTGTCCTGTCCTGTCGTGTGTTGTGTTGTTTTGTCTTGTCTTGTCATGTCATGTAATGTCGTGTCTTGTGTTGCTTTGTCTTGTCTTGTCTTGTCTTGTCTTGTCTTGTCATGTCGTGTGTTGTGTTGTTTTGTCTTGTCATGTCTTGTCTTGTCTTGTTTTGTCTTGTCTTGTCTTGTCTTGTCATGTCTTGTCTTGTCTTGTCTTGTCTTGTTTTGTCTTGTCTTGTCTTGTCTTGTCTTGTCTTGTCTTGTCTTGTCTTGTCTTGCCTTGTCTTGTCTTGTCTTGTCTTGTCTTGTCATGTCATGTCATGTCATATCGTGTGTTGTGTTGTTTTGTCTTGTCTTATTTTGTCTTGTCATGTCTTATCTTGTCTTGTCTTGTCTTGTCTTGTCTTGTCTTGTCATGTCATGTCATGTCATATCGTGTGTTGTGTTGTTTTGTCTTGTCTTATTTTGTCTTGTCATGTCTTATCTTGTCTTGTCTTGTCTTGTCTTGTCTTGTCTTGTCTTGTCTTGTCTTGTCTTGTCTTGTCTTGTCTTGTCTTGTCTTGTCTTGTCTTGTCTTGTCTTGTCTTGTCTTGTCTTGTCTTGTCTTGTCTTGTCTTGTCTTGTCTTGTCTTGTCTTGTCTTGTCTTGTCTTGTCTTGTCTAGTCTTGTCTTGTCTTGTCTTGTCTTGTCTTGTCTTGTCTTGTCTTGTCTTGTCATGTCTTGTCTTGTCTTGTCTTGTCTCATCTTGTCTTGTCCTGTCCTGTCCTGTCTTGTCTTGTCTTGTCTTGTCTTGTCTTGTCTTGTCTTGTCATGTCTTGTCTTGTCTTGTTTTGTCTTGTCTTGTTTTCTCATGTAATGTCATGTCGTGTGTTGTGTTGTTTTGTCTTGTCTTGTCTTGTCTTGTCCTGTCCTGTCGTGTGTTGTGTTGCTTTGTCTTGTCTTGTCTTGTCTTGTCATGTCGTGTGTTGTGTTGTTTTGTCTTGTCTTGTTGTGTATTGTCATGTCTTATATTGCCTTGTCTTGTCTTGTCTTGTCATGTCATGTCATGTCGTGTGTTGTGTTGTTTTGTCTTGTCTTGTCTTGTCTTGTCTTGTCATGTCGTGTGTTGTGTTGTTTTGTCTTGTCTTGTGTTGTTTTGTCGTGTCATGTCTTGTCTTGTCTTGTCCTGTCCTGTCGTGTGTTGTGTTGTTTTGTCTTGTCTTGTCTTGTCTAGTTTTGTCTTGTCTTGTCTTGTCTTGTTTTATGTTGTCTTGTTTTGTCATGTAAATTCATGTCGTGTGTTGTGTTGTTTTGCCTTGTCTTGTGTTGTTTTGTCGTGTCATGTCTTGTCTTGTCTTGTCTTGTCTTGTCCTGTCCTGTCGTGTGTTGTGTTGCTTTGTCTTGTCTTGTCATGTCATGTCATGTCGTGTCTTGTGTTGCTTTGTCTTGTCTTTTCTTCTCCTTGTCTTGTGTCGTTTTGTCCTGTCCTGACGTGTGTTTTGTTATTTTGTCTTGTCATGTCTTGTCTTGTCTTGTGATGTCATGTCATGTCGTGTGTTGTGTTGTTTTGTCTTGTCTTGTCATGTCGTGTGTTGTGTTGTTTTGCCTTGTCTTGCTGTGTATTGTCACGTCTTATATTGTCTTGTCTTGTCTTGTCTTGTCATGTCATGTCGTGTGTTGTGTTGTTTTGTCTTGTCTTGTTTTGTCTTCTCATGTCATGTCTTGTCTTGTCTTGTCTTGTCTTGTTTTGTCTTGTCATGTCTTGTCTTGTCTTGTCTTGTCTTGTCTTGTCTTGTCTTGTCTTGTCTTGTCTTGTCTTGTCTTGTCTTGTCTTGTCTTGTCTTGTCATGTCTTGTCTTGTCTTGTCTTGTCTTGTCTTGTCCTGTCCTGTCTTGTCTTGCCTTGTCATGTTTTGTCTTGTCCTGTCCTGTCTTGTCTTGTCTTGTCATGTCTTGTCTTGTCTTGTCTTGTCCTATCTTGTCTTGTCTTGTCTTGTCATGTCTTGTCTTGTCTTGTCTTGTCTTGTCTTGTCTTGTCTTGTCTTGTCTTGTCTTGTCTTGTCTTGTCTTGTCTTGTCTTGTCTTGTCTTGTCTTGTTTTGTCTTGTCATGTCTTGTCTTGTCTTGTCTTGTCTTGTCTTGTTTTGTCTTGTCATGTCTTGTCTTGTCATGTCTTGTCTTGTCTTGTCTTGTCCTGTCTTGTCTTGTTTTGCCTTGTCATGTCTTGTCTTGTCTTGTCTTGTCTTGTGTTGTTTTGTCGTGTCATGTCTTGTCATGTCTTGTCTTGTCTTGTCTTGTCCTGTCCTGTCGTGTGTTGTCTTGTCCTGTCTTGTCCTGTCCTGACGTGTGTTGTGTTGTTTTGTCTTGTCTTGTTTTGTCTTGTCTTGTGTTGTTTTGTCCTGTGCTGACGTGTGTTGTGTTGTTTTGTCTTGTCTTGTTTTGTCTTGTCTTGTGTTGTTTTGTCTTGTATTGTCTTGTTTTCTCATGTAATGTCATGTCGTGTGTTGTGTTGTTTTGTCTTGTCTTGTGTTGTTTTGTCGTGTCATGTCTTGTCTTGTCTTGTCTTGTCTTGTCCTGTCCTGTCGTGTGTCGTCTTGTCTTGTCTTGTCCTGTCCTGACGTGTGTTGTGTTGTTTTGTCTTGTCTTGTGTTGTTTTGTCCTGTCCTGACGTGTGTTGTGTTGTTTTGTCTTGTCTTGTTTTGTCTTGTCCTGTCTTGTCTTGTCTTGTGATGTCATGTCATGTCGTGTGTTGTGTTTTTTTGTCTTGTCATGTCTTGTCTTGTCTTGTCTTGTCTTGTCTTGTCTTGTCATGTCTTGTCTTGTCTTGTTTTGTCTTGTCATGTCTTGTCTTGTCTTGTCTTGTCTTGTCTTGTCTTGTCTTGTCTTGTCTTGTCTTGTCTTGTCTTGTCTTGTCTTGTCTTGTCTTGTCTTGTCTTGTCTTGTCTTGTCTTGTCTTGTCTTGTCTTGTCTTGTCTTGTATTGTTTTATGTTGTCTTGTCTTGTCTTGTTTTGTCATGTCTTGTTTTGTCTTGTCTTGTATTGTCTTGTTTTCTCATGTAATGTCATGTCGTGTGTTGTGTTGTTTTGTCTTATCTTGTGTTGTTTTGTCGGGTCATGTCTTGTCTTGTCTTGTGTTGTTTTGTCGTGTCATGTCTTGTTTTGTCTTGTCTTGTGTTGTTTCGTCCTGTCATGTCTTGTCTTGTCTTGTCTTGTCTTGTCTTGTCTTGTCTTGTCTTGTCTTGTCATGTCTTGTCATGTCTTGTCTTGTCTTGTCATGTCTTGTCATGTCTTGTCTTGTCTTGTTTTGCCTTGTCATGTCTTGTCTTGTCTTGTCTTGTCTTGTCTTGTCTTGTCTTGTGTTGTTTTGTCGTGTCATGTCTTGTCTTGTCTTGTCTTGTCTTGTTTTGTCTTGTCATGTCTTGTCTTGTCATGTCTTGTCTTGTCTTGTTTTGTCTTGTCATGTCTTGTCTTGTCTTGTCTTGTCTTGTCTTGTCTTGTCTTGTCTTGTCTTGTCTTGTCTTGTCATGTCATGTCATGTCATATCGTGTGTTGTGTTGTTTTGTCTTGTCTTATTTTGCCTTGTCATGTCTTATCTTGTCTTGTCTTGTCTTGTCTTGTCTTGTCTTGTCTTGTCTTGTCTCGTCATGTCATGTCTTGTCTTGTCTTGTATTGTCTTGTCTTGTTTTTTCTTGTCTTGTCTTGTCTTGTCTTGTATTGTCTTGTTTTCTCATGTAATGTCATGTCGTGTGTTGTGTTGTTTTGTCTTGTCTTGTGTTGTTTTGTCGGGTCATGTCTTGTCTTGTCTTGTGTTGTTTTGTCGTGTCATGTCTTGTTTTGTCTTGTCTTGTGTTGTTTTGTCCTGTCCTGACGTGTGTTGTGTTGTTTTGTCTTGTCTTGTTTTGTCTTGTCCTGTCTTGTCTTGTCTTGTTTTTGTCTTGTCCTGTCCTGTCTTGTCTTGTCTTGTATTGTCTTGTTTTCTCATGTAATGTCATGTCGTGTGTTGTGTTGTTTTGTCTTGTCTTGTGTTGTTTTGTCGTGTCATGTCTTGTCTTGTCTTGTCTTGTCCTGTCCTGTCGTGTGTTGTCTTGTCTTGTCTTGTCCTGTCCTGACGTGTGTTGTGTCGTTTTGTCTTGTCTTGTTTTGTCTTGTCTTGTGTTGTTTTGTCCTGTCCGGACGTGTGTTGTGTTGTTTTGTCTTGTCTTGTGTTATTTTGTCTTGTATTGTCTTGTTTTCTCATGTAATGTCATGTCGTGTGTTGTGTTGTTTTGTCTTGTCTTGTGTTGTTTTGTCGTATCATGTCTTGTCTTGTCTTGTCTTGTCTTGTCCTGTCCTGTCGTGTGTTGTCTTGTCTTGTCTTGTCCTGTCCTGACGTGTGTTGTGTTGTTTTGTCTTGTTTTGTTTTGTCTTGTCTTGTGTTGTTTTGTCCTGTCCTGACGTGTGTTGTGTTGTTTTGTCTTGTCCTGTCTTGTCTTGTCTTGTGATGTCATGTCATGTCGTGTGTTGTGTTGTTTTGTCTTGTCTTGTCATGTTATGTCATGTGTCTTGTGTTGCTTTGTCTTGTCTTGTCTTGTCTTGTGTTGTTTTGTCCTGTCCTGACGTGTGTTGTGTTGTTTTGTCTTGTCTTGTTTTGTCTTGTCCTGTCTTGTCTTGTCTTGTTTTGTCTTGTCCTGTCCTGTCTTGTCTTGTCTTGTATTGTCTTGTTTTCTCATGTAATGTCATGTCGTGTGTTGTGTTGTTTTGTCTTGTCTTGTGTTGTTTTGTCGTGTCATGTCTTGTCTTGTCTTGTCTTGTCCTGTCCTGTCGTGTGTTGTCTTGTCTTGTCTTGTCCTGTCCTGACGTGTGTTGTGTCGTTTTGTCTTGTCTTGTTTTGTCTTGTCTTGTGTTGTTTTGTCCTGTCCTGACGTGTGTTGTGTTGTTTTGTCTTGTCTTGTTTTGTCTTGTCTTGTGTTGTTTTGTCTTGTATTGTCTTGTTTTCTCATGTAATGTCATGTCGTGTGTTGTGTTGTTTTGTCTTGTCTTGTGTTGTTTTGTCGTGTCATGTCTTGTCTTGTCTTGTCCTGTCCTGTCGTGTGTTGTCTTGTCTTGTCTTGTCCTGTCCTGACGTGTGTTGTGTTGTTTTGTCTTGTTTTGTTTTGTCTTGTCTTGTGTTGTTTTGTCCTGTCCTGACGTGTGTTGTGTTGTTTTGTCTTGTCCTGTCTTGTCTTGTCTTGTGATGTCATGTCATGTCGTGTGTTGTATTGTTTTGTCTTGTCTTGTCATGTTATGTCATGTCGTGTCTTGTGTTGCTTTGTCTTGTCTTGTCTTGTATTGTCTTGTCTTGTGTTGCCTCGTCTTGTCTTGTCTTGTCTTGTCCTGTCCTGACGTGTGTTGTGTTGTTTTGTCTTGTCTTGTGTTGTTTTGTCGTGTCATGTCTTGTCTTGTCTTGTCTTGTCTTGTCCTGTCCTGTCGTGTGTTGTGTTGTTTTGTCTTGTCTTGTCATGTCATGTCACGTCGTGTCTTGTGTTGCTTTGTCTTGTCTTGTCTTGTCTTGTCATGTCGTGTGTTGGGTTGTTTTGTCTTGTCTTGTTGTGTATTGTCATGTCTCATATTGTCTTGTCTTGTATTGTCTTGTCTTGTCATGTCATGTCATGTCGTGTGTTGTGTTGTTTTGTCTTGTCTTGTTTTGTCTTGTCATGTCATGTCATGTCTTGTCTTGTCTTGTCTTGTCTTGTTTTGTCTTGTCATGTCTTGTCTTGTCTTGTCTTGTCTTGTCCTGTCCTGTCGTGTGATGTGTTGTTTTGTCTTGTCTTGTCATGTCATGTCACGTCGTGTCTTGTGTTGCTTTGTCTTGTCTTGTCTTGTCTTGTCATGTCGTGTGTTGTGTTGTTTTGTCTTGTCTTGTTGTGTATTGTCATGTCTTATATTGTCTTGTCTTGTCTTGTCTTGTCTTGTCATGTCATGTCATGTCGTGTGTTGTGTTGTTTTGTCTTGTCTTGTTTTGTCTTGTCATGTCATGTCATGTCATGTCTTGTCTTGTCTTGTCTTGTCTTGTTTTGTCGTATCATGTCTTGTCTTGTCTTGTCTTGTCTTGTCCTGTCCTGTCGTGTGTTGTCTTGTCTTGTCTTGTCCTGTCCTGACGTGTGTTGTGTTGTTTTGTCTTGTTTTGTTTTGTCTTGTCTTGTGTTGTTTTGTCCTGTCCTGACGTGTGTTGTGTTGTTTTGTCTTGTCCTGTCTTGTCTTGTCTTGTGATGTCATGTCATGTCGTGTGTTGTGTTGTTTTGTCTTGTCTTGTCATGTTATGTCATGTGTCTTGTGTTGCTTTGTCTTGTCTTGTCTTGTCTTGTGTTGTTTTGTCCTGTCCTGACGTGTGTTGTGTTGTTTTGTCTTGTCTTGTTTTGTCTTGTCCTGTCTTGTCTTGTCTTGTTTTGTCTTGTCCTGTCCTGTCTTGTCTTGTCTTGTATTGTCTTGTTTTCTCATGTAATGTCATGTCGTGTGTTGTGTTGTTTTGTCTTGTCTTGTGTTGTTTTGTCGTGTCATGTCTTGTCTTGTCTTGTCTTGTCCTGTCCTGTCGTGTGTTGTCTTGTCTTGTCCTGTCCTGACGTGTGTTGTGTTGTTTTGTCTTGTCTTGTTTTGTCTTGTCCTGTCTTGTCTTGTCTTGTTTTGTCTTGTCCTGTCCTGTCTTGTCTTGTCTTGTATTGTCTTGTTTTCTCATGTAATGTCATGTCGTGTGTTGTGTTGTTTTGTCTTGTCTTGTGTTGTTTTGTCGTGTCATGTCTTGTCTTGTCTTGTCTTGTCCTGTCCTGTCGTGTGTTGTCTTGTCTTGTCTTGTCCTGTCCTGACGTGTGTTGTGTCGTTTTGTCTTGTCTTGTTTTGTCTTGTCTTGTGTTGTTTTGTCCTGTCCTGACGTGTGTTGTGTTGTTTTGTCTTGTCTTGTTTTGTCTTGTCTTGTGTTGTTTTGTCTTGTATTGTCTTGTTTTCTCATGTAATGTCATGTCGTGTGTTGTGTTGTTTTGTCTTGTCTTGTGTTGTTTTGTCGTGTCATGTCTTGTCTTGTCTTGTCCTGTCCTGTCGTGTGTTGTCTTGTCTTGTCTTGTCCTGTCCTGACGTGTGTTGTGTTGTTTTGTCTTGTTTTGTTTTGTCTTGTCTTGTGTTGTTTTGTCCTGTCCTGACGTGTGTTGTGTTGTTTTGTCTTGTCCTGTCTTGTCTTGTCTTGTGATGTCATGTCATGTCGTGTGTTGTATTGTTTTGTCTTGTCTTGTCATGTTATGTCATGTCGTGTCTTGTGTTGCTTTGTCTTGTCTTGTCTTGTATTGTCTTGTCTTGTGTTGCCTCGTCTTGTCTTGTCTTGTCTTGTCCTGTCCTGACGTGTGTTGTGTTGTTTTGTCTTGTCTTGTCATGTCCTGTCCTGTCGTGTGTTGTTTTGTATTGTCTTGTCTTGTGTTGTTTTGTCGTGTCATGTCTTGTCTTGTCTTGTCTTGTCTTGTCTTGTCCTGTCGTGTGTTGTGTTGTTTTGTCTTGTCTTGTCATGTCATGTCATGTCGTGTCTTGTGTTGCTTTGTCTTGTCTTGTCTTGTCTTGTCTTGTGTTGCCTCGTCTTGTCTTGCCTTGTCTTGTCCTGTCCTGACGTGTGTTGTGTTGTTTTGTCTTGTCTTGTCTTGTCTTGTCTTGTCTTGTCATGTCGTGTGTTGTGTTGTTTTGTCTTGTCTTGTCTTGTCTTGTCTTGTCTTGTCATGTCGTGTGTTGTGTTGTTTTGTCTTGTCTTGTGTTGTTTTGTCGTGTCATGTCTTGTCTTGTCTTGTCTTGTCTTGTCCTGTCCTGTCGTGTGTTGTGTTGTTTTGTCTTGTCTTGTCATGTCATGTCACGTCGTGTCTTGTGTTGCTTTGTCTTGTCTTGTCTTGTCTTGTCTTGTCATGTCGTGTGTTGTGTTGTTTTGTCTTGTCTTGTTGTGTATTGTCATGTCTTATATTGTCTTGTCTTGTCTTGTCTTGTCTTGTCTTGTCTTGTCATGTCATGTCATGTCGTGTGTTGTGTTGTTTTGTCTTGTCTTGTTTTGTCTTGTCATGTCATGTCATGTCTTGTCTTGTCTTGTCTTGTCTTGTCTTGTCTTGTCATGTCGTGTGTTGTGTTGTTTTGTCTTGTCTTGTCTTGTCTTTTCTTGTCTTGTCTTGTTCCCTTCTTGTCTTGTCTTGTCTTGTCTTGTCTTGTCTTGTCTTGTCTTGTCTTGTCTTGTCTTGTCTTGTCTTGTCTTGTCTTGTCTTGTCTTGTCTTGTCTTGTCTTGTCTTGTCTTGTCTTGTCTTGTCTTGTCTTGTCTTGTCTTTTCTTGTCTTGTCTTGTCTTGTCTTGTCTTGTCTTGTCTTGTCTTGTCTTGTCTTGTCTTGTCTTGTCTTGTCTTGTCTTGTCTTGTCTTGTCTTGTCTTGTCTTGTCTTGTCTTGTCTTGTCTTGTCTTGTCTTGTCTTGTCTTTTCTTGTCTTGTCTTGTCTTGTCTTGTCTTGTCTTGTCTTGTCTTGTCTTGTCTTGTCTTGTCTTGTCTTGTCTTGTCTTGTCTTGTCTTGTCTTGTCTTGTCTTGTCTTGTCTTGTCTTGTCCTATCTTGTCTTGTCTTGTCTTGTCTTGTCTTGTCTTGTCTTGTCGTGTCTTGTGTTGCTTTGTCTTGTCTTATCTTGTCTTGTCTTGTCATGTCTTGTCTTGTCTTGTCTTGTCTTGTCTTGTCTTGTCTTGTCTTGTCTTGTCTTGTCTTGTCTTGTCTTGTCTTGTCTTGTCTTGTCTTGTCTTGTCTTGTCTTGTCTTGTCTTGTCTTGTCTTGTCTTGTCATGTCATGTCATGTCGTGTGTTGTGTTGTTTTGTCTTGTCTTGTTTTGTCTTGTCATGTCTTGTCTTGTCTTGTCTTGTCTTGTTTTGTCTTGTTTTGTTTTGTCTTGTCATGTCTTGTCTTGTCTTGTCTTGTCTTGTCTTGTCTTGTCTTGTCTTGTCTTGTCTTGTCTTGTCTTGTCTTGTCTTGTCTTGTCTTGTCTTGTCTTGTCTTGTCTTGTCTTGTCTTGTCTTGTCTTGTCTTGTCTTGTCTTGTCTTGTCTTGTCTTGTCTTGTCTTGTCTTGTCTTGTCTTGTCTTGTCTTGTCTTGTCTTTTCTTGTCTTGTCTTGTCTTGTCTTGTCTTGTCTTGTCTTGTCTTGTCTTGTCTTGTCTTGTCTTGTCTTGTCTTGTCTTGTCTTGTCTTGTCTTGTCTTGTCTTGTCTTGTCTTGTCTTGTCTTGTCTTGTCCTATCTTGTCTTGTCTTGTCTTGTCTTGTCTTGTCTTGTCTTGTCGTGTCTTGTGTTGCTTTGTCTTGTCTTATCTTGTCTTGTCTTGTCATGTCTTGTCTTGTCTTGTCTTGTCTTGTCTTGTCTTGTCTTGTCTTGTCTTGTCTTGTCTAGTCTTGTCTTGTCTTGTCTTGTCTTGTCTTGTCTTGTCTTGTCTTGTCTTGTCTTGTCTTGTCTTGTCTTGTCTTGTCTTGTCTTGTCTTGTCTTGTCTTGTCTTGTCTTGTCTTGTCTTGTCTTGTCTTGTCTTGTCTTGTCTTGTCTTGTCTTGTCTTGTCTTGTCTTGTCTTGTCTTGTCTTGTCTTGTCTTGTCTTGTCTTGTCTTGTCTTGTCTTGTCTTGTCTTGTCTTGTCTTGTCTTGTCTTGTCTTGTCATGTCGTGTGTTGTGTTGTTTTGTCTTGTCTTGTGTTGTTTTGTCGTGTCATGTCTTGTCTTGTCTTGTCTTGTCTTGTCCTGTCCTGTCGTGTGTTGTGTTGTTTTGTCTTGTCTTGTCATGTCATGTCACGTCGTGTCTTGTGTTGCTTTGTCTTGTCTTGTCTTGTCTTGTCATGTCGTGTGTTGTGTTGTTTTGTCTTGTCTTGTTGTGTATTGTCATGTCTTATATTGTCTTGTCTTGTCTTGTCTTGTCTTGTCATGTCATGTCATGTCGTGTGTTGTATTGTTTTGTCTTGTCTTGTTTTGTCTTGTCATGTCATGTCATGTCTTGTCTTGTCTTGTCTTGTCTTGTCTTGTCTTGTCTTGTCTTGTCTTGTCTTGTCTTGTCTTGTCTTGTCTTGCCTTGTCTGGCTTTGTCTTGTCATTTCTTATCTTGTCTTGTCTTGTCTTGTCTTGTCCTGTCCTGTCGTGTGTTGTTTTGTATTGTCTTGTCTTGTGTTGTTTTGTCGTGTCATGTCTTGTCTTGTCTTGTCCTGTCCTGTCCTGTCGTGTGTTGTGTTGTTTTGTCTTGTCTTGTCTTGTCTTGTCCTGTCGTGTGTTGTTTTGTATTGTCTTGTCTTGTGTTGTTTTGTCGTGTCATATCTTGTCTTGTCTTGTCCTGTCCTGTCCTGTCGTGTGTTGTCTTGTCTTGTCTTGTCCTGTCCTGACGTGTGTTGTGTCGTTTTGTCTTGTCTTGTTTTGTCTTGTCTTGTGTTGTTTTGTCCTGTCCTGACGTGTGTTGTGTTGTTTTGTCTTGTCTTGTTTTGTCTTGTCTTGTGTTGTTTTGTCTTGTATTGTCTTGTTTTCTCGTGTAATGTCATGTCGTGTGTTGTGTTGTTTTGTCTTGTCTTGTGTTGTTTTGCCGTCTCATGTCTTGTCTTGTCTTGTCCTGTCCTGTCGTGTGTTGTCTTGTCTTGTCTTGTCCTGTCCTGACGTGTGTTGTGTTGTTTTGTCTTGTTTTGTTTTGTCTTGTCTTGTGTTGTTTTGTCTTGTTTTGTTTTGTCTTGTCTTGTGTTGTTTTGTCCTGTCCTGACGTGTGTTGTGTTGTTTTGTCTTGTCCTGTCTTGTCTTGTCTTGTGATGTCATGTCATGTCGTGTGTTGTGTTGTTTTGTCTTGTCTTGTCATGTTATGTCATGTCGTGTCTTGTCTTGTGTTGCCTCGTCTTGTCTTGTCTTGTCTTGTCCTGTCCTGACGTGTGTTGTTTTGTCTTGTCTTGTCTTGTCTTGTCCTGTCCTGACGTGTGTTGTGTTGTTTTGTCTTGTCTTGTCTTGTCATGTCATGTCGTGTGTTGTGTTGTTTTGTCTTGTCTTGTCATGTCATGTCATGTCGTGTCTTGTGTTGCTTTGTCTTGTCTTGTCTTGTCTTGTCTTGTCTTGTGTTGCCTCGTCTTGTCTTGTCTTGTCTTGTCCTGTCCTGACGTGTGTTGTGTTGTTTTGTCTTGTCTTATCTTGTCTTGTCTTGTCTTGTCATGTCGTGTGTTGTGTTGTTTTGTCTTGTCTTGTGTTGTTTTGTCGTATCATGTCTTGTCTTGTCTTGTCTTGTCTTGTCCTGTCCTGTCGTGTGTTGTGTTGTTTTGTCTTGTCTTGTCATGTCATGTCACGTCGTGTCTTGTGTTGCTTTGTCTTGTCCTGTCTTGTCATGTCGTGTGTTGTGTTGTTTTGTCTTGTCTTGTTGTGTATTGTCATGCCTTATATTGTCTTGTCTTGTCTTGTCTTGTCTTGTCTTGTCTTGTCATGTCATGTCATGTCGTGTGTTGTGTTATTTTGTCTTGTCTTGTTTTGTCTTGTCATGTCATGTCATGTCTTGTCTTGTCTTGTCTTGTCTTGTCTTGTTTGGTCTTGTCATGTCTTGTCTTGTCTTGTCTTGTCTTGTCTTGTCTTGTCTTGTTTTGTTTTGTCTTGTCTTGTCTTGTCTTGTCTTGTCTTGTCTTGTCTTGTCTTGTCTTGTCTTGTCTTGTCTTGTCTTGTCTTGTCTTGTCTTGTCTTGTCTTGTCTTGTCTTGTCTTGCCTTGTCTTGTCTTGTCCTGTCTTGTCTTGTCTTGTCTTGTCTTGTCTTGTCTTGTCTTGTCTTGTCTTGTCTTGTCTTGTCTTGTCTTGCTTTGTCTTGTCATGTCTTATCTTGTCTTGTCTTGTCTTGTCTTGTCCTGTCCTGTCGTGTGTTGTTTTGTATTGTCTTGTCTTGTGTTGTTTTGTCGTGTCATGTCTTGTCTTGTCTTGTCTTGTCTTGTCTTGTCTTGTCTTGTCTTGTCTTGTCATGTCGTGTGTTGTGTTGTTTTGTCTTGTCTTGTGTTGTTTTGTCGTGTCATGTCTTGTCTTGTCTTGTCTTGTCTTGTCCTGTCCTGTCGTGTGTTGTGTTGTTTTGTCTTGTCTTGTCATGTCATGTCACGTCGTGTCTTGTGTTGCTTTGTCTTGTCTTGTCTTGTCTTGTCATGTCGTGTGTTGTGTTGTTTTGTCTTGTCTTGTTGTGTATTGTCATGTCTTATATTGTCTTGTCTTGTCTTGTCTTGTCTTGTCATGTCATGTCATGTCGTGTGTTGTGTTGTTTTGTCTTGTCATGTCATGTCATGTCTTGTCTTGTCTTGTCTTGTCTTGTCTTGTCTTGTCTTGTCTTGTCTTGTCTTGTCTTGCCTTGTCTGGCTTTGTCTTGTCATTTCTTATCTTGTCTTGTCTTGTCTTGTCTTGTCTTGTCTTGTCCTGTCCTGTCGTGTGTTGTTTTGTATTGTCTTGTCTTGTGTTGTTTTGTCGTGTCATGTCTTGTCTTGTCTTGTCCTGTCCTGTCCTGTCGTGTGTTGTGTTGTTTTGTCTTGTCTTGTCTTGTCTTGTCCTGTCGTGTGTTGTTTTGTATTGTCTTGTCTTGTGTTGTTTTGTCGTGTCATATCTTGTCTTGTCTTGTCCTGTCCTGTCCTGTCGTGTGTTGTCTTGTCTTGTCTTGTCCTGTCCTGACGTGTGTTGTGTCGTTTTGTCTTGTCTTGTTTTGTCTTGTCTTGTGTTGTTTTGTCCTGTCCTGACGTGTGTTGTGTTGTTTTGTCTTGTCTTGTTTTGTCTTGTCTTGTGTTGTTTTGTCTTGTATTGTCTTGTTTTCTCGTGTAATGTCATGTCGTGTGTTGTGTTGTTTTGTCTTGTCTTGTGTTGTTTTGCCGTCTCATGTCTTGTCTTGTCTTGTCCTGTCCTGTCGTGTGTTGTCTTGTCTTGTCTTGTCCTGTCCTGACGTGTGTTGTGTTGTTTTGTCTTGTTTTGTTTTGTCTTGTCTTGTGTTGTTTTGTCTTGTTTTGTTTTGTCTTGTCTTGTGTTGTTTTGTCCTGTCCTGACGTGTGTTGTGTTGTTTTGTCTTGTCCTGTCTTGTCTTGTCTTGTGATGTCATGTCATGTCGTGTGTTGTGTTGTTTTGTCTTGTCTTGTCATGTTATGTCATGTCGTGTCTTGTGTTGCTTTGTCTTGTCTTGTCTTGTATTGTCTTGTCTTGTGTTGCCTCGTCTTGTCTTGTCTTGTCTTGTCCTGTCCTGACGTGTGTTGTTTTGTCTTGTCTTGTCTTGTCTTGTCCTGTCCTGACGTGTGTTGTGTTGTTTTGTCTTGTCTTGTCTTGTCATGTCATGTCGTGTGTTGTGTTGTTTTGTCTTGTCTTGTCATGTCATGTCATGTCGTGTCTTGTGTTGCTTTGTCTTGTCTTGTCTTGTCTTGTCTTGTCTTGTGTTGCCTCGTCTTGTCTTGTCTTGTCTTGTCCTGTCCTGACGTGTGTTGTGTTGTTTTGTCTTGTCTTATCTTGTCTTGTCTTGTCTTGTCATGTCGTATGTTGTGTTGTTTTGTCTTGTCTTGTCTTGTCTTGTCCTGTCCTGTCGTGTGTTGTGTTGTTTTGTCTTGTCTTGTCATGTCATGTCACGTCGTGTCTTGTGTTGCTTTGTCTTGTCTTGTCTTGTCATGTCGTGTGTTGTGTTGTTTTGTCTTGTCTTGTTGTGTATTGTCATGCCTTATATTGTCTTGTCTTGTCTTGTCTTGTCTTGTCTTGTCTTGTCATGTCATGTCATGTCGTGTGTTGTGTTGTTTTGTCTTGTCTTGTTTTGTCTTGTCATGTCATGTCATGTCTTGTCTTGTCTTGTCTTGTCTTGTCTTGTTTGGTCTTGTCATGTCTTGTCTTGTCTTGTCTTGTCTTGTCTTGTCTTGTCTTGTCTTGTTTTGTTTTGTCTTGTCTTGTCTTGTCTTGTCTTGTCTTGTCTTGTCTTGTCTTGTCTTGTCTTGTCTTGTCTTGTCTTGTCTTGTCTTGTCTTGTCTTGTCTTGTCTTGTCTTGTCTTGTCTTGTCTTGTCTTGTCTTGTCTTGTCTTGTCTTGCCTTGTCTTGTCTTGTCCTGTCTTGTCTTGTCTTGTCTTGTCTTGTCTTGTCTTGTCTTGTCTTGTCTTGTCTTGTCTTGCTTTGTCTTGTCATGTCTTATCTTGTCTTGTCTTGTCTTGTCTTGTCCTGTCCTGTCGTGTGTTGTTTTGTATTGTCTTGTCTTGTGTTGTTTTGTCGTGTCATGTCTTGTCTTGTCTTGTCTTGTCTTGTCCTGTCCTGTCGTGTGTTGTGTTGTTTTGTCTTGTCTTGTCATGTCATGTCATGTCGTGTCTTGTGTTGCTTTGTCTTGTCTTGTCTTGTCTTGTCTTGTCTTGTCTTGTGTTGCCTCGTCTTGTCTTGTCTTGTCTTGTCCTGTCCTGAAGTGTGTTGTGTTGTTTTGTCTTGTCTTGTCTTGTCTTCTCTTGTCTTGTCTTGTCTTGTCTTGTCTTGTCTTGTCTTGTCTTGTCTTGTCTTGTCTTGTCTTGTCTTGTCTTGTCTTGTCTTGTCTTGTCTTGTCTTGTCTTGTCTTGTCTTGTCTTGTCATGTCGTGTGTTGTGTTGTTTTGTCTTGTCTTGTCTTGTCTTGTCTTGTCTTGTCATGTCGTGTGGTGTGTTGTTTTGTATTGTCTTGTGTTGTTTTGTCGTGTCATGTCTTGTCTTGTCTTGTCTTGTCCTGTCCTGTCGTGTGTTGTGTTGTTTTGTCTTGTCTTGTCATGTCATGTCACGTCGTGTCTTGTGTTGCTTTGTCTTGTCTTGTCTTGTCTTGTCTTGTCATGTCGTGTGTTGTGTTGTTTTGTCTTGTCTTGTTGTGTATTGTCATGTCTTATATTGTCTTGTCTTGTCTTGTCTTGTCATGTCATGTCATGTCGTGTGTTGTGTTGTTTTGTCTTGTCTTGTTTTGTCTTGTCATGTCATGTCATGTCTTGCCTTGTCTTGTCTTATCTTGTTTTGTCTTGTCATGTCTTGTCTTGTCTTGTCTTGTCTTGTCTTGTCTTGTCTTGTCTTGTTTTGTCTTGTTTTGTTTTGTCTTGTCTTGTCTTGTCTTGTCTTGTCTTGTCTTGTCTTGTCTTGTCTTGTCTTGTCTTGTCTTGTCTTGTCTTGTCTTGTCTTGTCTTGTCTTGTCTTGTCTTGTCTTGTCTTGTCTTGTCGTGTCTTGTGTTGCTTTGTCTTGTCTTATCTTGTCTTGTCTTGCCATGTCTTGTCTTGTCTTGTCTTGTCTTGTCTTGTCTTGTCTTGTCTTGTCTTGTCTTGTCCTGACGTGTGTTGTGTTGTTTTGTCTTGTCTTGTCTTGTCTTGTCATGTCGTGTGTTGTCTTGTTTTGTCTTGTCATGTCATGTCATGTCTTGTCTTGTCTTGTCTTGTCTTGTTTTGTCTTGTCATGTCTTGTCTTGTCTTGTCTTGTCTTGTCTTGTCTTGTCTTGTCTTGTCTTGTTTTGTTTTGTCTTGTTTTGTTTTGTCTTGTCATGTCTTGTCTTGTCTTGTCTTGTCCTGACGTGTGTTGTGTTGTTTTGTCTTGTCTTGTCTTGTCTTGTCATGTCATGTCATGTCTTGTCTTGTTTTGTCTTGTCATGTCATGTCATGTCTTGTCTTGTCTTGTCTTGTCTTGTTTTGTCTTGTCATGTCTTGTCTTGTCTTGTCTTGTCTTGTCTTGTCTTGTCTTGTCTTGTCTTGTTTTGTTTTGTCTTGTTTTGTTTTGTCTTGTCATGTCTTGTCTTGTCTTGTCTTGTCTTGTCTTGTCTTGTCTTGTCGTGTCTTGTGTTGCTTTGTCTTGTCGTGTCTTGTGTTGCTTTGTCTTGTCTTATCTTGTCTTGTCTTGTCTTGTCTTGTCTTGTCTTGTCTTGTCTTGTCTTGCCTTGTCTTGTCTTGTCTTGTCTTGTCTTGTCTTGTCTTGTCTTGTCTTGTCTTGTCTTGTCTTGTCTTGTCTTGTCTTGTCTTGCTTTGTCTTGTCATGTCTTATCTTGTCTTGTCTTGTCTTGTCTTGTCCTGTCCTGTCGTGTGTTGTTTTGTATTGTCTTGGCTTGTGTTGTTTTGTCGTGTCATGTCTTGTCTTGTCTTGTCTTGTCTTGTCTTGTCGTGTCTTGTGTTGCTTTGTCTTGTCTTATCTTGTCTAGTCTTGTCATGTCTTGTCTTGTCTTGTCTTGTCTTGTCTTGTCTTGTCTTGTCTTGTCTTGTCTTGTCTTGTCTTGTCTTGTCTTGTCTTGTCTTGTCTTGTCTTGTCTTGTCTTGTCCTGACGTGTGTTGTGTTGTTTTGTCTTGTCTTGTCTTGTCTTGTCTTGTCTTGTCTTGTCTTGTCTTGTCTTGTCATGTCGTGTGTTGTGTTGTTTTGTCTTGTCTTGTTGTGTATTGTCATGTCTTATATTGTCTTGTCTTGTCTTGTCTTGTCTTGTCATGTCATGTCATGTCGTGTGTTGTGTTGTTTTGTCTTGTCTTGTTTTGTCTTGTCATGTCATGTCATGTCTTGTCGTGTGTTGTGTTGTTTTGTCTTGTCTTGTTTTGTCTTGTCATGTCATGTCATGTCTTGTCTTGTCTTGTCTTGTCTTGTTTTGTCTTGTCATGTCTTGTCTTGTCATGTCGTGTGTTGTGTTGTTTTGTCTTGTCTTGTTGTGTATTGTCATGTCTTATATTGTCTTGTCTTGTCTTGTCTTGTCTTGTCTTGTCATGTCATGTCATGTCGTGTGTTGTGTTGTTTTGTCTTGTCTTGTTTTGTCTTGTCTTGTCATGTCATGTCATGTCGTGTGTTGTGTTGTTTTGTCTTGTCTTGTTTTGTCTTGTCATGTCATGTCATGTCTTGTCTTGTCTTGTCTTGTCTTGTTTTGTCTTGTCATGTCTTGTCTTGTCTTGTCTTGTCTTGTCTTGTCTTGTTTTGTTTTGTCTTGTTTTTTTTTGTCTTGTCATGTCTTGTCTTGTCTTGTCTTGTCTTGTCTTGTCTTGTCTTGTCTTGTCTTGTCTTGTCTTGTCTTGTCTTGTCTTGTCTTGTCTTGTCTTTTCTTGTCTTGTCTTGTCTTGTCTTGTCTTGTCTTGTCTTGTCTTGTCTTGTCGTGTCTTGTGTTGCTTTGTCTTGTCTTGTCTTGTCTTGTCTTGTCTTGTCTTGTCTTGTCTTGTCTTGTCTTGTCTTGCTTTGTCTTGTCATGTCTTATATTGTCTTGTCTTGTCTTGTCTTGTCCTGTCCTGTCGTGTGTTGTTTTGTATTGTCTTGTCTTGTGTTGTTTTGTCATGTCTTGTCTTGTCTTGTCTTGTCCTGTCCTGTCGTGTGTTGTGTTGTTTTGTCTTGTCTTGTCTTGTCTTGTCTTGTGTTGCCTCGTCTTGTCTTGTCTTGTCTTGTCCTGTCCTGACGTGTGTTGTGTTGTTTTGTCTTGTCTTGTCTTGTTTTCTCATGTAATGTAATGTCGTGTGTTGTGTTGTTTTGTCTTGTCTTGTGTTGTTTTGTCGTGTCATGTCTTGTCTTGTCTTGTCCTGTCCTGTCGTGTGTTGTCTTGTCTTGTCTTGTCCTGTCCTGACGTGTGTTGTGTTGTTTTGTCTTGTCCTGTCTTGTCTTGTCTTGTGATGTCATGTCATGTCGTGTGTTGTGTTGTTTTATCTTGTCTTGTCATGTTATGTCATGTCGTGTCTTGTGTTGCTTTGTCTTGTCTTGTCTTGTATTGTCTTGTCTTGTGTTGCCTCGTCTTGTCTTGTCTTGTCTTGTCCTGTCCTGACGTGTGTTGTGTTGTTTTGTCTTGTCTTGTCATGTCATGTCATGTCGTGTCTTGTGTTGCTTTGTCTTGTCTTGTCATGTCATGTCGTGTGTTGTGTTGTTTTGTCTTGTCTTGTCATGTCATGTCATGTCGTGTCTTGTGTTGCTTTGTCTTGTCTTGTCTTGTCTTGTCTTGTCTTGTGTTGCCTCGTCTTGTCTTGTCTTGTCTTGTCCTGTCCTGACGTGTGTTGTGTTGTTTTGTCTTGTCTTGTCTTGTCTTGTCTTGTCTTGTCATGTCGTGTGTTGTGTTGTTTTGTCTTGTCTTGTGTTGTTTTGTCGTGTCATGTCTTGTCTTGTCTTGTCTTGTCTTGTCCTGTCCTGTCGTGTGTTGTGTTGTTTTGTCTTGTCTTGTCATGTCATGTCACGTCGTGTCTTGTGTTGCTTTGTCTTGTCTTGTCTTGTCATGTCGTGTGTTGTGTTGTTTTGTCTTGTCTTGTTGTGTATTGTCATGTCTTATATTGTCTTGTCTTGTCTTGTCTTGTCTTGTCATGTCATGTCATGTCGTGTGTTGTGTTGTTTTGTCTTGTCTTGTTTTGTCTTGTCATGTCATGTCATGTCTTGTCTTGTCTTGTCTTGTCTTGTCTTGTTTTGTCTTGTCATGTCTTGTCTTGTCTTGTCTTGTCTTGTCTTGTCTTGTCTTGTCTTGTCTTGTTTTGTTTTGTCTTGTTTTGTTTTGTCTTGTCTTGTCTTGTCTTGTCTTGTCTTGTCTTGTCTTGTCTTGTCTTGTCTTGTTTTGTTTTGTCTTGTTTTGTTTTGTCTTGTCATGTCTTGTCTTGTCTTGTCTTGTCTTGTCTTGTCTTGTCTTGTCTTGTCTTGTCTTGTCTTGTCTTGTCTTGTCTTGTCTTGTCTTGTCTTGTCGTGTCTTGTGTTGCTTTGTCTTGTCTTATCTTGTCATGTCTTGTCTTGTCTTGTCTTGTCTTGTCTTGCTCTGTCTTGTCTTGTCTTGTCTTGTCTTGTCTTGTCTTGTCTTGTCTTGTCTTGTCTTGTCTTGTCTTGTCTTGTCTTGTCTTGTCTTGTCTTGTCTTGTCTTGTCTTGTCTTGTCTTGTCTTGTCTTGTCTTGTCTTGTCTTGTCTTGTCTTGTCTTGTCTTGTCTTGTCTTGTCTTGTCTTGTCTTGCCTTGTCTTGTACTGTCTTGTCTTGTCTTGTCTTGTCTTGTCTTGTCTTGTCTTGTCTTGTCTTGTCTTGTCTTGTCTTGTCTTGTCTTGTCTTGTCTTGTCTTGTCTTGTCTTGCTTTGTCTTGTCATGTCTTATCTTGTCTTGTCTTGTCTTGTCTTGTCTTGTCCTGTCCTGTCGTGTGTTGTTTTGTATTGTCTTGTCTTGTGTTGTTTTGTCGTGTCATGTCTTGTCTTGTCTTGTCTTGTCTTGTCCTGTCCTGTCGTGTGTTGTGTTGTTTTGTCTTGTCTTGTCATGTCATGTCATGTCGTGTCTTGTGTTGCTTTGTCTTGTCTTGTCTTGTCTTGTCTTGTCTTGTCTTCTCTTGTGTTGCCTCGTCTTGTCTTGTCTTGTCTTGTCCTGTCCTGACGTGTGTTGTGTTGTTTTGTCTTGTCTTGTCTTGTCTTGTCTTGTCTTGTCTTGTCTTGTCTTGTCTTGTCATGTCGTGTGTTGTGTTGTTTTGTCTTGTCTTGTCTTGTCTTGTCTTGTCATGTCGTGTGGTGTGTTGTTTTGTATTGTCTTGTGTTGTTTTGTCGTGTCATGACTTGTCTTGTCTTGTCTTGTCTTGTCCTGTCGTGTGTTGTGTTGTTTTGTCTTGTCTTGTCATGTCATGTCACGTCGTGTCTTGTGTTGCTTTGTCTTGTCTTGGCTTGTCTTGTCTTGTCTTGTCTTGTCATGTCGTGTGTTGTGTTGTTTTGTCTTGTCTTGTTGTGTATTGTCATGTCTTATATTGTCTTGTCTTGTCTTGTCTTGTCTTGTCTTGTCTTGTCATGTCATGTCATGTCGTGTGTTGTGTTGTTTTGTCTTGTCTTGTTTTGTCTTGTCATGTCATGTCATGTCTTGCCTTGTCTTGTCTTGTCTTGTTTTGTCTTGTCATGTCTTGTCTTGTCTTGTCTTGTCTTGTCTTGTTTTGTCTTGTTTTGTTTTCTCTTGTCATGTCTTGTCTTGTCTTGTCTTGTCTTGTCTTGTCTTGTCTTGTCTTGTCTTGTCTTGTCTTGTCTTGTCTTGTCTTGTCTTGTCTTGTCTTGTCTTGTCTTGTCTTGTCTTGTCTTGTCTTGTCTTGTCTTGTCTTGTCTTGTCTTGTCTTGTCTTGTCTTGTCTTGTCTTGTCGTGTCTTGTGTTGCTTTGTCTTGTCTTATCTTGTCTTGTCTTGTCATGTCTTGTCTTGTCTTGTCTTGTCTTGTCTTGTCTAGTCTTGTCTTGTCTTGTCTTGTCTTGTCTTGTCTTGTCTTGTCTTGTCTTGTCTTGTCTTGTCTTGTCTTGTCTTGTCTTGTCTTGTCTTGTCTTGTCTTGTCTTGTCTTGTCTTGTCTTGTCTTGTCTTGTCATGTCTTGTCTTGTCTTGTCTTGTCTTGTTTTGTCTTGTCTTGTCTTGTCTTGTCTTGTCTTGTCTTGTCTTGTCATGTCATGTCATGTCATATCGTGTGTTGTGTTGTTTTGTCTTGTCTTATTTTGTCTTGTCATGTCTTGTCTTGTCTTGTCTTGTCTTGTCTTGTCTTGTCTTGTCTTGTCTTGTCTTGTCTTGTCTTGTCTTGTCTTGTCTTGTCTTGTCTTGTCATGTCATGTCATGTCATATCGTGTGTTGTGTTGTTTTGTCTTGTCTTATTTTGTCTTGTCATGTCTTATCTTGTCTTGTCTTGTCTTGTCTTGTCTTGTCTTGTCTTGTCTTGTCTTGTCTTGTCTTGTCTTGTCTCGTCTTGTCTTGTCTTGTCTTGTCTTGTCCTGTCCTGTCTTGTCTTGTCTTGTCATGTCTTGTCTTGTCTTGTCTTGTCTTGTCTTGTGTTGCCTCGTCTTGTCTTGTCCTGTCCTGCCGTGTGTTGTGTTGTTTTGTCTTGTCTTGTCTTGTCTTGTCTTGTCTTGTCTTGTCTTGTCTTGTCATGTCATGTCATATCGTGTGTTGTGTTGTTTTGTCTTGTCTTATTTTGTCTTGTCATGTCTTATCTTGTCTTGTCTTGTCTTGTCTTGTCTTGTCTTGTCTTGTCTTGCCTTGTCTTGTCTTGTCTTGTCTTGTCATGTCTTGTCATGTCTTGTCTTGTCTTGTATTGTCTTGTTTTGTCTTGTCTTGTCTTGTCTTGTCTTGTCTTGTCTTGTCTTGTCTTGTCTTGTCTTGTCTTGTCTTGTCTTGTCTTGTCTTGTCTTGTCTTGTCTTGTCTTGTCTTGTCTTGTCTTGTCTTGTCTTGTCTTGTCTTGTCTTGTCTTGTCTTGTCTTGTCTTGTCTTGTCTTGTCTTGTCTTGTCTTGTCTTGTCTTGTCTTGTCTTGTCTTGTCTTGTCATGTCATATCGTGTGTTGTGTTGTTTTGTCTTGTCTTATTTTGTCTTGTCATGTCTTATCTTGTCTTGTCTTGTCTTGTCTTGTCTTGTCTTGTCTTGTCTTGTCTTGTCTTGTCTTGTCTTGTCTTGTCTTGTCTTGTCTTGTCTTGTCTTGTCTTGTCTTGTCTTGTCTTGTCTTGCTGTGTCTTGTCATGTCTTATCTTGTCTTGTCTTGTCTTGTCTTGTCTTGTCCTGTCCTGTCGTGTGTTGTTTTGTATTGTCTTGTCTTGTGTTGTTTTGTCGTGTCATGTCTTGTCTTGTCTTGTCTTGTCTTGTCCTGTCCTGTCGTGTGTTGTGTTGTTTTGTCTTGTCTTGTCATGTCATGTCATGTCGTGTCTTGTGTTGCTTTGTCTTGTCTTGTCTTGTCTTGTCTTGTCTTCTCTTGTGTTGCCTCGTCTTGTCTTGTCTTGTCTTGTCCTGTCCTGACGTGTGTTGTGTTGTTTTGTCTTGTCTTGTCTTGTCTTGTCTTGTCTTGTCTTGTCTTGTCTTGTCATGTCGTGTGTTGTGTTGTTTTGTCTTGTCTTGTCTTGTCTTGTCTTGTCATGTCGTGTGGTGTGTTGTTTTGTATTGTCTTGTGTTGTTTTGTCGTGTCATGACTTGTCTTGTCTTGTCTTGTCCTGTCCTGTCGTGTGTTGTGTTGTTTTGTCTTGTCTTGTCATGTCATGTCACGTCGTGTCTTGTGTTGCTTTGTCTTGTCTTGTCTTGTCTTGTCTTGTCTTGTCTTGTCATGTCGTGTGTTGTGTTGTTTTGTCTTGTCTTGTTGTGTATTGTCATGTCTTATATTGTCTTGTCTTGTCTTGTCTTGTCTTGTCTTGTCATGTCATGTCATGTCGTGTGTTGTGTTGTTTTGTCTTGTCTTGTTTTGTCTTGTCATGTCATGTCATGTCTTGCCTTGTCTTGACTTGTCTTGTTTTGTCTTGTCATGTCTTGTCTTGTCTTGTCTTGTCTTGTCTTGTTTTGTCTTGTTTTGTTTTGTCTTGTGATGTCTTGTCATGTCTTGTCTTGTCTTGTCTTGGCTTGTCTTGTCTTGTCTTGTCTTGTCTTGTCTTGTCTTGTCTTGTCTTGTCTTGTCTTGTCTTGTCTTGTCTTGTCTTGTCTTGTCTTGTCTTGTCTTGTCTTGTCTTGTCTTGTCTTGTCTTGTCGTGTCTTGTGTTGCTTTGTCTTGTCTTATCTTGTCTTGTCTTGTCATGTCTTGTCTTGTCTTGTCTTGTCTTGTCTTGTCTTGTCTTGTCTTGTCTTGTCTTGTCTTGTCTTGTCTTGTCTTGTCTTGTCTTGTCTTGTCTTGTCTTGTCTTGTCTTGTCTTGTCTTGTCTTGTCTTGTCTTGTCTTGTCTTGTCTTGTCTTGTCTTGTCTTGTCTTGTCTTGTCTTGTCTTGTCTTGTCTTGTCTTGTCTTGTCTTGTCTTGTCTTGTCTTGTCTTGTCTTGTCTTGTCTTGTCTTGTCTTGTCTTGTCTTGTCTTGTCTTGTCTTGTCTTGTCTTGTCTTGTCTTGTCTTGTCTTGTCTTGTCTTGTCTTGTCTTGTCTTGTCTTGTCTTGTCTTGTCTTGTCTTGTCTTGTCTTGTCTTGTCTTGTCTTGTCTTGTCTTGTCTTGTCTTGTCTTGTCTTGTCTTGTCTTGTCTTGTCTTGTCTTGTCTTGTCATGTCGTGTGGTGTGTTGTTTTGTATTGTCTTGTGTTGTTTTGTCGTGTCATGACTTGTCTTGTCTTGTCTTGTCCTGTCCTGTCGTGTGTTGTGTTGTTTTGTCTTGTCTTGTCATGTCATGTCATGTCGTGTCTTGTGTTGCTTTGTCTTGTCTTGTCTTGTCTTGTCTTGTCTTCTCTTGTGTTGCCTCGTCTTGTCTTGTCTTGTCTTGTCCTGTCCTGACGTGTGTTGTGTTGTTTTGTCTTGTCTTGTCTTGTCTTGTCTTGTCTTGTCTTGTCTTGTCTTGTCTTGTCTTGTCATGTCGTGTGTTGTGTTGTTTTGTCTTGTCTTGTCTTGTCTTGTCTTGTCATGTCGTGTGGTGTGTTGTTTTGTATTGTCTTGTGTTGTTTTGTCGTGTCATGACTTGTCTTGTCTTGTCTTGTCCTGTCCTGTCGTGTGTTGTGTTGTTTTGTCTTGTCTTGTCATGTCATGTCACGTCGTGTCTTGTGTTGCTTTGTCTTGTCTTGTCTTGTCTTGTCTTGTCTTGTCTTGTCATGTCGTGTGTTGTGTTGTTTTGTCTTGTCTTGTTGTGTATTGTCATGTCTTATATTGTCTTGTCTTGTCTTGTCTTGTCTTGTCTTGTCTTGTCATGTCATGTCATGTCGTGTGTTGTGTTGTTTTGTCTTGTCTTGTTTTGTCTTGTCATGTCATGTCATGTCTTGCCTTGTCTTGACTTGTCTTGTCTTGTCTTGTCTTGTCTTGTCTTGTCTTGTCTTGTCTTGTCTTGTCTTGTCTTGTCTTGTCTTGTCTTGTCTTGTCTTGTCTTGTCTTGTCTTGTCTTGTCTTGTCTTGTCTTGTCTTGTCTTGTCTTGTCTTGTCTTGTCTTGTCTTGTCTTGTCTTGTCTTGTCTTGTCTTGTCTTGTCTTGTCTTGTCTTGTCTTGTCTTGTCTTGTCTTGTCTTGTCTTGTCTTGTCTTGTCTTGTCTTGTCTTGTCTTGTCTTGTCTTGTCTTGTCTTGCCTTGTCTTGCTTTGTCTTGTCATGTCTTATCTTGTCTTGTCTTGTCTTGTCTTGTCCTGCCCTGTCGTGTGTTGTTTTGTATTGTCTTGTCTTGTGTTGTTTTGTCGTGTCATGTCTTGTCTTGTCTTGTCCTGTCCTGTCCTGTCGTGTGTTGTGTTGTTTTGTCTTGTCTTGTCTAGTCTTGTCATGTCATGTCATGACGTGTCTTGTGTTGCTTTGTCTTGTCTTGTCTTGTCTTGTCTTGTCTTGTCATGTCGTGTGTTGTGTTGTTTTGTCTTGTCTTGTTTTGTCTTGTCATGTCTTGTCTTGTCTTGTCTTGTCTTGTGTTGCTTTGTCTTGTCTTGTCTTGTCTTGTCATGTCTTGTCTTGTCTTGTCTTGTCTTGTTTTGTCTTGTCTTGTCTTGTCTTGTCTTGTCTTGTCTTGTCTTGTCATGTCATGTCATGTCATATCGTGTGTTGTGTTGTTTTGTCTTGTCTTATTTTGTCTTGTCATGTCTTGTCTTGTCTTGTCTTGTCTTGTCTTGTCTTGTCATGTCTTGTCTTGTTTTGTCTTGTCTTGTCTTGTCTTGTCTTGTTTTGTCTTGTCTTGTCTTGTCTTGTCTTGTCTTGTCTTGTCTTGTCATGTCATGTCATGTCATATCGTGTGTTGTGTTGTTTTGTCTTGTCTTATTTTGTCTTGTCATGTCTTGTCTTGTCTTGTCTTGTCTTGTCTTGTCTTGTCGTGTCTTGTCATGTCATGTCATGTCGTGTGTTGTGTTGTTTTGTCTTGTCTTGTCATGTCATGTCACGTCGTGTCTTGTGTTGCTTTGTCTTGTCTTGTCTTGTCTTGTCATGTCTTGTCTTGTCTTGTCTTGTCTTGTTTTGTCTTGTCTTGTCTTGTCTTGTCTTGTCTTGTCTTGTCTTGTCATGTCATGTCATGTCATATCGTGTGTTGTGTTGTTTTGTCTTGTCTTATTTTGTCTTGTCATGTCTTGTCTTGTCTTGTCTTGTCTTGTCTTGTCTTGTCGTGTCTTGTCATGTCATGTCATGTCGTGTGTTGTGTTGTTTTGTCTTGTCTTGTTTTGTCTTGTCATGTCATGTCATGTCTTGCCTTGTCTTGTCTTGTCTTGTTTTGTCTTGTCATGTCTTGTCTTGTCTTGTCTTGTCTTGTCTTGTCTTGTTTTGTCTTGTTTTGTTTTGTCTTGTCATGTCTTGTCATGTCTTGTCTTGTCTTGTCTTGTCTTGTCTTGTCTTGTCTTGTCTTGTCTTGTCTTGTCTTGTCTTGTCTTGTCTTGTCTTGTCTTGTCTTGTCTTGTCTTGTCTTGTCTTGTCTTGTCTTGTCTTGTCTTGTCTTGTCTTGTCTTGTCTTGTCTTGTCTTGTCTTGTCTTGTCTTGTCTTGTCTTGTCTTGTCTTGTCTTGTCTTGTCTTGTCTTGTCTTGTCTTGTCTTGTCTTGTCTTGTCTTGTCTTGTCTTGTCTTGTCTTGTCTTGTCTTGTCTTGTCTTGTCTTGTCTTGTCTTGTCTTGTCTTGTCTTGTCTTGTCTTGTCTTGTCTTGTCTTGTCTTGTCTTGTCTTGTCTTGTCTTGTCTTGTCTTGTCTTGTCTTGTCTTGTCTTGTCTTGTCTTGTCTTGTCTTGTCTTGTCTTGTCTTGTCTTGTCTTGTCTTGTCTTGTCTTGTCTTGTCTTGTCTTGTCTTGTCTTGTCTTGTCTTGTCTTGTCTTGTCTTGTCTTGTCTTGTCTTGTCTTGTCTTGTCTTGTCTTGTCTTGTCTTGTCTTGTCTTGTCTTGTCTTGTCTTGTCTTGTCTTGTCTTGTCTTGTCTTGTCTTGTCTTGTCTTGTCTTGTCTTGTCTTGTCTTGTCTTGTCTTGTCTTGTCTTGTCTTGTCTTGTCTTGTCTTGTCTTGTCTTGTCTTGTCTTGTCTTGTCTTGTCTTGTCTTGTCTTGTCTTGTCTTGTCTTGTCTTGTCTTGTCTTGTCTTGTCTTGTCTTGTCTTGTCTTGTCTTGTCTTGTCTTGCCTTGTCTTGCTTTGTCTTGTCATGTCTTATCTTGTCTTGTCTTGTCTTGTCTTGTCCTGCCCTGTCGTGTGTTGTTTTGTATTGTCTTGTCTTGTGTTGTTTTGTCGTGTCATGTCTTGTCTTGTCTTGTCCTGTCCTGTCCTGTCGTGTGTTGTGTTGTTTTGTCTTGTCTTGTCTAGTCTTGTCATGTCATGTCATGACGTGTCTTGTGTTGCTTTGTCTTGTCTTGTCTTGTCTTGTCTTGTCTTGTCTTGTCTTGTCATGTCGTGTGTTGTGTTGTTTTGTCTTGTCTTGTTTTGTCTTGTCATGTCTTGTCTTGTATTGTCTTGTCTTGTCTTGTCTTGTCTTGTCTTGTCTTGTCTTGTCTTGTCTTGTCTTGTCTTGTCTTGTCTTGTCTTGTCTTGTCTTGTCTTGTCTTGTCTTGTCTTGTCTTGTCTTGTCTTGTCTTGTCTTGTCTTGTCTTGTCTTGTCTTGTCATGTCTTGTCTTGTCTTGTCTTGTCTTGTTTTGTCTTGTCTTGTCTTGTCTTGTCTTGTCTTGTCTTGTCTTGTCTTGTCTTGTCATGTCATGTCATGTCATATCGTGTGTTGTGTTGTTTTGTCTTGTCTTATTTTGTCTTGTCATGTCTTGTCTTGTCTTGTCTTGTCTTGTCTTGTCTTGTCTTGTCTTGTCTTGTCTTGTCTTGTCTTGTCTTGTCTTGTCTTGTCTTGTCTTGTCTTGTCTTGTCTTGTCTTGTCATGTCATGTCATGTCATATCGTGTGTTGTGTTGTTTTGTCTTGTCTTATTTTGTCTTATTTTGTCTTGTCATGTCTTATCTTGTCTTGTCTTGTCTTGTCTTGTCTTGTCTTGTCTTGTCTTGTCTTGTCTTGTCTTGTCTTGTCTCGTCTTGTCTTGTCTTGTCTTGTCTTGTCCTGTCCTGTCTTGTCTTGTCTTGTCATGTCTTGTCTTGTCTTGTCTTGTCTTGTCTTGTGTTGCCTCGTCTTGTCTTGTCCTGTCCTGCCGTGTGTTGTGTTGTTTTGTCTTGTCTTGTCTTGTCTTGTCTTGTCTTGTCTTGTCTTGTCTTGTCTTGTCTTGTCTTGTCTTGTCTTGTCTTGTCTTGTCTTGTCTTGTCTTGTCTTGTCATGTCATATCGTGTGTTGTGTTGTTTTGTCTTGTCTTATTTTGTCTTGTCATGTCTTATCTTGTCTTGTCTTGTCTTGTCTTGTCTTGTCTTGTCTTGTCTCGTCTTGTCTTGTCTTGTCTTGTCTTGCCTTGTCTTGTCTTGTCTTGTCTTGTCTTGTCATGTCTTGTCTTGTCTTGTCTTGTATTGTCTTGTCTTGTTTTGTCTTGTCTTGTCTTGTCTTGTCTTGTCTTGTCTTGTCTTGTCTTGTCTTGTCTTGTCTTGTCTTGTCTTGTCTTGTCTTGTCTTGTCTTGTCTTGTCTTGTCTTGTCTTGTCTTGTCTTGTCTTGTCTTGTCTTGTCTTGTCTTGTCTTGTCTTGTCTTGTCTTGTCTTGTCTTGTCTTGTCTTGTCTTGTCTTGTCTTGTCTTGTCTTGTCATGTCATGTCATATCGTGTGTTGTGTTGTTTTGTCTTGTCATGTCTTATCTTGTCTTGTCTTGTCTTGTCTTGTCGTGTCTTGTGTTGCTTTGTCTTGTCTTATCTTGTCTTGTCTTGTCATGTCTTGTCTTGTCTTGTCTTGTCTTGTCTTGTCTTGTCTTGTCTTGTCTTGTTTTGCCTTGTCTTGTCATGTCATATCGTGTGTTGTGTTGTTTTGTCTTGTCATGTCTTATCTTGTCTTGTCTTGTCTTGTCTTGTCTTGTCTTGTCTTGTCTTGTCTTGTCTTGTTTTGTCTTGTCTTGTCTTGTCTTGTCTTGTCTTGTCTTGTCTTGTCTTGTCTTGTCTTGTCTTGTCTTGTCGTGTCTTGTGTTGCTTTGTCTTGTCTTATTTTGTCTTGTCTTGTCATGTCTTGTCTTGTCTTGTCTTGTCTTGTCTTGTCTTGTCTTGTCTTGTCTTGTCTTGTCTTGTCTTGTCTTGTCTTGTCTTGTCTTGTCTTGTCTTGTCTTGTCTTGTCTTGTCATGTCATGTCATATCGTGTGTTGTGTTGTTTTGTCTTGTCTTATTTTGTCTTGTCATGTCTTATCTTATCTTGTCTTGTCTTGTCTTGTCTTGTCTTGTCTTGTCTTGTCTTGTCTTGTCTTGTCTTGTCTTGTCTTGTCTTGTCTTGTCTTGTCTTGTCTTGTCTTGTCTTGTCTTGTCTTGTCTTGTCTTGTCTTGTCTTGTCTTGTCTTGTCTTGTCTTGTCTTGTCTTGTCTTGTCTTGTCTTGTCTTGTCTTGTCTTGTCTTGTCTTGTCTTGTCTTGTCTTGTCTTGTCTTGTCTTGTCTTGTCTTGTCTTGTCTTGTCTTGTCTTGTCTTGTCTTGTCTTGTCTTGTCTTGTCTTGTCTTGTCTTGTCTTGTCTTGTCTTGTCTTGTCTTGTCTTGTCTTGTCTTGTCCTGTCCTGTCGTGTGTTGTGTTGCTTTGTTTTGTCTTGACTTGTCCTGTCCTGACGTGTGTTGTGTTGTCTTGTCTTGTGTTGTTTTGTCCTGTCCTGACGTGTGTTGTGTTGTTTTGTCTTGTCTTGTCTTGTTTTGTCTTGTCCTGTCTTGTCTTGTCTTGTGATGTCATGTCATGTCGTGTGTTGTGTTGTTTTGTCTTGTCATGTCTTGTCTTGTCTTGTCATGTCTTGTCTTGTCTTGTCATGTCTTGTCTTGTCTTGTGTTGTTTTGTCGTGTCATGTCTTGTCTTGTCTTGCCTTGTCTTGTCCTGTCCTGTCGTGTGTTGTGTTGTTTTGTCTTGTCTTGTCATGTCATGTCGTGTCTTGTGTTGCTTTGCTTTGTCTTGTCTTGTCTTGTCATGTCGTGTGTTGTGTTGTTTTGTCTTGTCTTGTTGTGTATTGTCATGTCTTATATTGTCTTGTCTTGTCTTGTCTTGTCATGTCATGTCATGTCGTGTGTTGTGTTGTTTTGTCTTGTCTTGTCTTGTCTTGTCTTGTCTTGTCTTGTCTTGTCTTGTCTTGTCATGTCATGTCTTGTCTTGTCTTGTTTTGTCTTGTCTTGTATTGTCTTGTTTTCTCAAGTAATGTCATGTCGTGTGTTGTGTTGTTTTGCCTTGTCTTGTGTTGTTTTGTCGTGTCATGTCTTGTCTTGTCTTGTCTTGTCTTGTCTTGTCTTGTCTTGTCTTGTCTTGTCTTGTCTTGTCATGTCATGTCTTGTCTTGTCTTGTTTTGTCTTGTCTTGTATTGTCTTGTTTTCTCAAGTAATGTCATGTCGTGTGTTGTGTTGTTTTGCCTTGTCTTGTGTTGTTTTGTCGTGTCATGTCTTGTCTTGTCTTGTCTTGTCTTGTCTTGTCTTGTCTTGTCTTGTCATGTCATGTCTTGTCTTGTCTTGTCTTGTCTTGTCTTGTCATGTCATGTCTTGTCTTGTCTTGTTTTGTCTTGTCTTGTATTGTCTTGTTTTCTCAAGTAATGTCATGTCGTGTGTTGTGTTGTTTTGTCGTGTCATGTCTTGTCTTGTCTTGTCTTGTCTTGTCTTGTCTTGTCCTGTCCTGTCGTGTGTTGTGTTGTTTTGTCTTGTCTTGTCATGTCATGTCATGTCGTGTCTTGTGTTGCTTTGTCTTGTCTTGTCTTGTCTTGTCATGTCGTGTGTTGTGTTGTTTTGTCTTGTTGTGTATTGTCATGTCTTATATTGTCTTGTCTTGTCTTGTCTTGTCATGTCATGTCATGTCGTGTGTTGTGTTGTTTTGTCTTGTCTTGTCTTGTCTTGTCTTGTCTTGTCTTGTCTTGTTTTGTCTTGTCTTGTTTTATGTTGTCTTGTCTTGTCTTGTCTTGTCTTGTCTTGTCTTGTCTTGTCTTGTCTTGTCTTGTCTTGTCTTGTCTTGTCTTGTCTTGTCTTGTCTTGTCTTGTCTTGTCTTGTCTTGTCTTGTCTTGTCTTGTCTTGTCTTGTCTTGTCTTGTCTTGTCTTGTCTTGTCTTGTCTTGTCTTACTTTGTCTTGTCATGTCTTATCTTGTCTTGTCTTGTCCTGTCCTGTCGTGTGTTGTTTTGTATTGTCTTGTCTTGTGTTGTTTTGTCGTGTCATGTCTTGTCTTGTCTTGTCTTGTCCTGTCCTGTCGTGTGTTGTGTTGTTTTGTCTTGTCTTGTCTTGTCTTGTCTTGTCTTGTCATGTCATGTCATGTCGTGTCTTGTGTTGTTTTGTCTTGTCTTGTTTTGTCTTGTCATGTCTTGTCTTGTCTTGTCTTGTCTTGTCTTGTCTTGTTTTCTCATGTAATGTCATATCGTGTGTTGTGTTGTTTTGTCTTGTCTTGTGTTGTTTTGTCGTGTCATGTCTTGTCTTGTCTTGTCTTGTCCTGTCCTGTCGTGTGTTGTGTTGTTTTGTCTTGTCTTGTCTTGTCTTGTCATGTCATGTCATGTCGTGTCTTGTGTTGCTTTGTCTTGTCTTGTCTTGTCTTGTCCTGTCCTGACGTGTGTTGTGTTGTTTTGTCTTGTCTTGTCTTGTCTTGTTTTCTCATGTAATGTCATATCGTGTGTTGTGTTGTTTTGTCTTGTCTTGTGTTGTTTTGTCGTGTCATGTCTTGTCTTGTCTTGTCTTGTCCTGTCCTGTCGTGTGTTGTGTTGTTTTGTCTTGTCTTGTCTTGTCTTGTCTTGTCTTGTCTTGTCATGTCATGTCATGTCGTGTCTTGTGTTGCTTTGTCTTGTCTTGTCTTGTCTTGTCTTGTCATGTCGTGTGTTGTGTTGTTTTGTCTTGTCTTGTCTTGTCTTGTCATGTCATGTCATGTCGTGTCTTGTGTTGCTTTGTCTTGTCTTGTCTTGTCTTGTCCTGTCGTGTGTTGTTTTGTTTTGTCTTGTCTTGTCTTGTCTTGTCTTGTCATGTCATGTCGTGTCTTGTGTTGCTTTGTCTTGTCTTGTCTTGTCTTGTCCTGTCCTGTCGTGTGTTGTTTTGTCTTGTCTTGTCTTGTCTTGTCTTGTCTTGTCTTGTCTTGTCTTGTCTTGTCTTGTCTTGTCTTGTCTTGTCTTGTCTTGTCTTGTCTTGTCTTGTCTTGTCATGTCTTGTCTTGTCTTGTCTTGTCTTGTTTTGTTTTGTCTTGTCTTGTCTTGTCTTGTCTTGTCTTGTCTTGTCTTGTCTTGTCTTGTCTTGTCTTGCCTTGTCTTGCTTTGTCTTGTCATGTCTTATCTTGTCTTGTCTTGTCTTGTCCTGTCCTGTCGTGTGTTGTTTTGTATTGTCTTGTCTTGTCTTGTCTTGTCTTGTCTTGTCTTGTCTTGTCTTGTCTTGTCTTGTCTTGTCTTGTCTTGTCTTGTGATGTCATGTCGTGTGTTGTGTTGTCTTGTCTTGTCTTGTCTTGTCTTGTCTTGTCTTGTCTTGTCTTGTCTTGTCTTGTCTTGTCTTGTCTTGTCTTGTCTTGTCTTGTCTTGTCTTGTCTTGTCATGTCATGTCATGTCATATCGTCATGTCATGTCATGTCATATCGTGTGTTGTGTTGTTTTGTCTTGTCTTGCTTTGTCTTGTCATGTCTTATCTTGTCTTGTCATGTCTTGTCTTGTCTTGTCTTGTCTTGTCTTGTCTTGTCTTGTCTTGTCTTGTCTTGTCTTGTCTTGTCTTGTCTTGTCTTGTCTTGTCTTGTCTTGTCTTGTCTTGTCTTGTCTTGTCTTGTCTTGTCATGTCATGTCATGTCATATCGTGTGTTGTGTTGTTTTGTCTTGTCTTGCTTTGTCTTGTCATGTCTTGTCTTGTCTTGTCTTGTCTTGTCTTGTCTTGTCTTGTCTTGTCTTGTCTTGTCTTGTCTTGTCTTGTCTTGTCTTGTCTTGTCTTGTCTTGTCTTGTCTTGTCTTGTCTTGTCTTGTCTTGTCTTGTCTTGTCTTGTCTTGTCTTGTCTTGTCTTGTCTTGTCTTGTCTTGTCTTGTCTTGTCTTGTCTTGTCTTGTCTTGTCTCGTCTTGTCTTGTCTTGTCTTGTCTTGTCTTGTCCTGTCTTGTCTTGTCTTGTCTTGTCTTGTCTTGTCATGTCTTGTCTTGTCTTGTCTTGTCTTGTCTTGTCTTGCTTTTCTTGTCTTGTCTTGTCTTGTCTTGTCTTGTCTTGTCTTGTCTTGTCTTGTCTTGTCTTGTCTTGTCTTGTCTTGTCTTGTCTTGTCTTGTCTTGTCTTGTCTTGTCTTGTCTTGTCTTGTCTTGTCTTGTCTTGTCTTGTCTTGTCTTGTCTTGTCTTGTCTTGTCTTGTCTTGTCTTGTCTTGTCTTGTCTTGTCTTGTCTTGTCTTGTCTTGTCTTGTCTTGTCTTGTCTTGTCTTGTCTTGTCTTGTCTTGTCTTGTCTTGTCTTGTCTTGTCTTGTCTTGTCTTGTCTTGTCTTGTCTTGTCTTGTCTTGTCTTGTCTTGTCTTGTCTTGTCTTGTCTTGTCTTGTCTTGTCTTGTCTTGTCTTGTCTTGTCTTGTCTTGTCTTGTCTTGTCTTGTCTTGTCTTGTCTTGTCTTGTCTTGTCTTGTCTTGTCTTGTCTTGTCTTGTCTTGTCTTGTCTTGTCTTGTCTTGTCTTGTCTTGTCTTGTCTTGTCTTGTCTTGTCTTGTCTTGTCTTGTCTTGTCTTGTCTTGTCTTGTCTTGTCTTGTCTTGTCTTGTCTTGTCTTGTCTTGTCTTGTCTTGTCTTGTCTTGTCTTGTCTTGTCTTGTCTTGTCTTGTCTTGTCTTGTCTTGTCTTGTCTTGTCTTGTCTTGTCTTGTCTTGTCTTGTCTTGTCTTGTCTTGTCTTGTCTTGTCTTGTCTTGTCTTGTCTTGTCTTGTCTTGTCTTGTCTTGTGTTGTTTTGTCGTGTCATGTCTTGTCTTGTCTTGTCTTGTCTTGTCCTGTCCTGTCGTGTGTTGTGTTGCTTTGTTTTGTCTTGTCTTGTCCTGTCCTGACGTGTGTTGTGTTGTTTTGTCTTGTCTTGTGTTGTTTTGTCCTGTCCTGACGTGTGTTGTGTTGTTTTGTCTTGTCTTGTCTTGTTTTGTCTTGTCCTGTCTTGTCTTGTCTTGTGATGTCATGTCATGTCGTGTGTTGTGTTGTTTTGTCTTGTCATGTCTTGTCTTGTCTTGTCATGTCTTGTCTTGTCTTGTCATGTCTTGTCTTGTCTTGTGTTGTTTTGTCGTGTCATGTCTTGTCTTGTCTTGCCTTGTCTTGTCCTGTCCTGTCGTGTGTTGTGTTGTTTTGTCTTGTCTTGTCATGTCATGTCGTGTCTTGTGTTGCTTTGCTTTGTCTTGTCTTGTCTTGTCATGTCGTGTGTTGTGTTGTTTTGTCTTGTCTTGTTGTGTATTGTCATGTCTTATATTGTCTTGTCTTGTCTTGTCTTGTCATGTCATGTCATGTCGTGTGTTGTGTTGTTTTGTCTTGTCTTGTCTTGTCTTGTCTTGTCTTGTCTTGTCATGTCATCTCATGTCTTGTCTTGTTTTGTCTTGTCTTGTATTGTCTTGTTTTCTCAAGTAATGTCATGTCGTGTGTTGTGTTGTTTTGCCTTGTCTTGTGTTGTTTTGTCGTGTCATGTCTTGTCTTGTCTTGTCCTGTCTTGTCTTGTCTTGTCTTGTCTTGTCTTGTCTTGTCTTGTCTTGTCTTGTCATGTCATGTCTTGTCTTGTCTTGTTTTGTCTTGTCTTGTATTGTCTTGTTTTCTCAAGTAATGTCATGTCGTGTGTTGTGTTGTTTTGCCTTGTCTTGTGTTGTTTTGTCGTGTCATGTCTTGTCTTGTCTTGTCTTGTCCTGTCCTGTCGTGTGTTGTGTTGTTTTGTCTTGTCTTGTCATGTCATGTCATGTCGTGTCTTGTGTTGCTTTGTCTTGTCTTGTCTTGTCTTGTCTTGTCTTGTCTTGTCTTGTCTTGTCTTGTCTTGTCTTGTCTTGTCATGTCATGTCTTGTCTTGTCTTGTCTTGTCTTGTCTTGTCTTGTCTTGTCTTGTCTTGTCTTGTCATGTCATGTCTTGTCTTGTCTTGTTTTGTCTTGTCTTGTATTGTCTTGTTTTCTCAAGTAATTTCATGTCGTGTGTTGTGTTGTTTTGCCTTGTCTTGTGTTGTTTTGTCGTGTCATGTCTTGTCTTGTCTTGTCTTGTCCTGTCCTGTCGTGTGTTGTGTTGTTTTGTCTTGTCTTGTCATGTCATGTCATGTCGTGTCTTGTGTTTCTTTGTCTTGTCTTGTCTTGTCTTGTCCTGTCCTGACGTGTGTTGTGTTGCTTTGTCTTGTCTTGTCTTGTCTTGTCCTGTCCTGACGTGTGTTGTGTTGTTTTGTCTTGTCTTGTCTTGTCTTGTCATGTCGTGTGTTGTGTTGTTTTGTCTTGTCTTGTCTTGTCTTGTCATGTCATGTCATGTCGTGTCTTGTGTTGCTTTGTCTTGTCTTGTCTTGTCTTGTCCTGTCGTGTGTTGTTTTGTATTGTCTTGTCTTGTGTTGTTTTGTCGTGTCATGTCTTGTCTTGTCTTGTCTTGTCCTGTCCTGTCGTGTGTTGTGTTGTTTTGTCTTGTCTTGTCTTGTCTTGTCATGTCATGTCATGTCGTGTCTTGTGTTGCTTTGTCTTGTCTTATCTTGTCTTGTCATGTCTTGTCTTGTCTTGTCTTGTCTTGTCTTGTCTTGTCTTGTCTTGTCTTGTCTTGTCTTGTCTTGTCTTGTCTTGTCTTGTCTTGTCTTGTCTTGTCTTGTCTTGTCTTGTCTTGTCTTGTCCTGTCTTGTCTTGTCTTGTCTTGTCTTGTCTTGTCTTGTCTTGTTTTGTCTTGTCTTGTCTTGTCTTGTCATGTCATGTCATGTCGTGTCTTGTGTTGCTTTGTCTTGTCTTGTCTTGTCTTGTCCTGTCGTGTGTTGTTTTGTATTGTCTTGTCTTGTGTTGTTTTGTCGTGTCATGTCTTGTCTTGTCTTGTCTTGTCCTGTCCTGTCGTGTGTTGTGTTGTTTTGTCTTATCTTGTCTTGTCTTGTCTTGCCCTGTCCTGTCGTGTGTTGTTTTGTATCGTCTTGTCTTGTGTTGTTTTGTCGTGTCATGTCTTGTCTTGTCTTGTCTTGTCCTGTCCTGTCGTGTGTTGTGTTGTTTTGTCTTGTCTTGTCTTGTCTTGTCATGTCATGTCATGTCGTGTCTTGTGTTGCTTTGTCTTGTCTTGTCTTGTCTTGTCCTGTCCTGACGTGTGTTGTGTTGTTTTGTCTTGTCTTATCTTGTCTTGTCATGTCGTGTGTTGTGTTGTTTTGTCTTGTCTTGTCTTGTCTTGTCTTGTCATGTCGTGTGTTGTGTTGTTTTGTCTTGTCTTGTGTTGTTTTGTCGTGTCATGTCTTGTCTTGTCTTTTCCTGTCCTGTCGTGTGTTGTGTTGTTTTGTCTTGTCTTGTCATGACATGTCATGTCGTGACTTGTGTTGCTTTGTCTTGTCTTATCTTGTCTTGTCATGTCTTGTCTTGTCTTGTCTTGTCTTGTCTTGTCTTGTCTTGTCTTGTCTTGTCTTGTCTTGTCTTGTCTTGTCTTGTCTTGTCTCGTCTTGTCTTGTCTTGTCTTGTCTTGTCTTGTCTTGTCATGTCATGTCATGTCGTGTCTTGTGTTGCTTTGTCTTGTCTTATCTTGTCTTGTCATGTCTTGTCTTGTCTTGTCTTGTCTTGTCTTGTCTTGTCTTGTCTTGTCTTGTCTTGTCTTGTCTTGTCTTGTCTTGTCTTGTCTTGTCTTGTCTTGTCTTGTCTTGTCTTGTCTTGTCTTGTCTTGTCTTGTCTTGTCTTGTCTTGTCTTGTCTTGTCTTGTCTTGTCTTGTCTTGTCTTGTCTTGTCTTGTCTTGTCTTGTCTTGTCTTGTCTTGTCTTGTCTTGTCTTGTCTTGTCTTGTCTTGTCTTGTCTTGTCTTGTCTTGTCTTGTCTTGTCTTGTCTTGTCTTGTCTTGTCTTGTCTTGTCTTGTCTTGTCTTGTCTTGTCTTGTCTTGTCTTGTCCTGTCCTGTCTTGTCTTGTCATATCTTGTCTTGTCTTGTCTTGTCTTGTCTTGTCTTGTCTTGTCCTGTCTTGTCTTGTCTTGTCTTGTCATATCTTGTCTTGTCTTGTCTTGTCTTGTCATGTCGTGTGTTGTGTTGTTTTGTCTTGTCTTGTGTTGTTTTGTCGTGTCATGTCTTGTCTTGTCTTTTCCTGTCCTGTCGTGTGTTGTGTTGTTTTGTCTTGTCTTGTCATGACATGTCATGTCGTGACTTGTGTTGCTTTGTCTTGTCTTATCTTGTCTTGTCATGTCTTGTCTTGTCTTCTTGTCTTGTCTTGTCTTGTCTTGTCTTGTCTTGTCTTGTCTTGTCTTGTCTTGTCTTGTCTTGTCTTGTCTTGTCTTGTCTTGTCTTGTCTTGTCTTGTCTTGTCTTGTCTTGTCTTGTCTTGTCTTGTCTTGTCTTGTCTTGTCTTGTCTTGTCTTGTCTTGTCTTGTCTTGTCTTGTCTTGTCTTGTCTTTTCTTGTCTTGTCTTGTCTTGTCTTGTCTTGTCTTGTCTTGTCTTGTCTTGTCTTGTCTTGTCTTGTCTTGTCTGTCTTGTCTGTCTTGTCTTGTCTTGTCTTGTCTGTCTGTCTTGTCTTGTCTTGTCTTGTCTTGTCTTGTCTTGTCTTGTCTTGTCTTGTCTTGTCTTGTCCTTGTCTTGTCTTGTCTTGTCTTGTCTTGTCTTGTCTTGTCTTGTCTTGTCTTGTCTTGTCTTGTCTTGTCTTGTCTTGTCTTGTCTTGTCTTGTCTTGTCTTGTCTTGTCTTGTCTTGTCTTGTCCTGTCCTGTCTTGTCTTGTCATATCTTGTCTTGTCTTGTCTTGTCTTGTCTTGTCTTGTCTTGTCCTGTCTTGTCTTGTCTTGTCTTGTCATATCTTGTCTTGTCTTGTCTTGTCTTGTCTTGTCTTGTCTTGTCTTGTGTTGTTTTGTCGTGTCATGTCTTGTCTTGTCTTGTCTTGTCCTGTCCTGTCGTGTGTTTTGTTGTTTTGTCTTGTCTTGTCTTGTCTTGTCATGTCGTGTGTTGTGTTGTTTTGTCTTGTCTTGTCTTGTCTTGTCTTGTCATGTCGTGTGTTGTGTTGTTTTGTCGTGTCTTGTGTTGTTTTGTCTTGTCTTGTTTTGTCTTGTCATGTCTTGTCTTGTCATGTCTTGTCTTGTCTTGTCTTGTCTTGTCTTGTCATGTCTTGTCTTGTCTTGTCTTGTTTTGTCTTGTCTTGTATTGTCTTGTCTTGTCTTGTCTTGTCTTGTCTTGTCTGGTCTTGTCTTGCCTTGTCTTGTCTTGTCTTATCTTGTCATGTCATGTCATGTCATATCGTGTGTTGTGTTGTTTTGTCTTGTCATGTCTTATCTTGTCTTGTCTTGTCTTGTCTTGTCTTGTCTTGTCTTGTCTTGTCTTGCTTTGTCTTGTCTTGTCTTGTCTTGTCTTGTCTTGTCTTGTCTTGTCTTGTCTTGTCTTGTCTTGTCTTGTCTTGTCTTGTCTTGTCTTGTCTTGTCTTGTCTTGTCTTGTCTGGTCTTGTCTTGTCTTGTCTTGTCTTGTCTTGTCTTGTCTTGTCTTGTCTTGTCTTGTCTTGTCTTGTCTTGTCTTGTCTTGTCTTGTCTTGTCTTGTCTTGTCTTGTCTTGTCTTGTCTTGTCTTGTCTTGTCTTGTCTTGTCTTGTCTTGTCTTGTCTTGTTTTGTCTTGTCTTGTCTTGTCTTGTCATGTCATGTCATGTCGTGTCTTGTGTTGCTTTGTCTTGTCTTGTCTTGTCTTGTCCTGTCGTGTGTTGTTTTGTATTGTCTTGTCTTGTGTTGTTTTGTCGTGTCATGTCTTGTCTTGTCTTGTCTTGTCCTGTCCTGTCGTGTGTTGTGTTGTTTTGTCTTGTCTTGTCTTGTCTTGTCTTGTCATGTCATGTCATGTCGTGTCTTGTGTTGCTTTGTCTTGTCTTATCTTGTCTTGTCATGTCTTGTCTTGTCTTGTCTTGTCTTGTCTTGTCTTGTCTTGTCTTGTCTTGTCTTGTCTTGTCTTGTCTTGTCTTGTCTTGTCTTGTCTTGTCTTGTCTTGTCTTGTCTTGTCTTGTCTTGTCTTGTCTTGTCTTGTCTTGTCTTGTCTTGTCTTGTCTTGTCTTGTCTTGTCTTGTCTTGTCTTGTCTTGTCTTGTCTTGTCTTGTCTTGTCTTGTCTTGTCTTGTCTTGTCTTGTCTTGTCTTGTCTTGTCTTGTCTTGTCTTGTCTTGTTTTGTCTTGTCTTGTCTTGTCTTGTCATGTCATGTCATGTCGTGTCTTGTGTTGCTTTGTCTTGTCTTGTCTTGTTTTGTACTGTCGTGTGTTGTTTTGTATTGTCTTGTCTTGTGTTGTTTTGTCGTGTCATGTCTTGTCTTGTCTTGTCTTGTCCTGTCCTGTCGTGTGTTGTGTTGTTTTGTCTTATCTTGTCTTGTCTTGTCTTGCCCTGTCCTGTCGTGTGTTGTTTTGTATCGTCTTGTCTTGTGTTGTTTTGTCGTGTCATGTCTTGTCTTGTCTTGTCTTGTCCTGTCCTGTCGTGTGTTGTGTTGTTTTGTCTTGTCTTGTCTTGTCTTGTCATGTCATGTCATGTCGTGTCTTGTGTTGCTTTGTCTTGTCTTGTCTTGTCTTGTCCCGTCCTGACGTGTGTTGTGTTGTTTTGTCTTGTCTTGTCTTGTCTTGTCATGTCGTGTGTTGTGTTGTTTTGTCTTGTCTTGTCTTGTCTTGTCTTGTCATGTCGTGTGTTGTGTTGTTTTGTCTTGTCTTGTGTTGTTTTGTCGTGTCATGTCTTGTCTTGTCTTTTCCTGTCCTGTCGTGTGTTGTGTTGTTTTGTCTTGTCTTGTCATGTCATGTCATGTCGTGACTTGTGTTGCTTTGTCTTGTCTTATCTTGTCTTGTCATGTCTTGTCTTGTCTTGTCTTGTCTTGTCTTGTCTTGTCTTGTCTTGTCTTGTCTTGTCTTGTCTTGTCTTGTCTTGTCTTGTCTTGTCTTGTCTTGTCTTGTCTTGTCTTGTCTTGTCTTGTCTTGTCTTGTCTTGTCTTGTCTTATATTGTCTTGTCTTGTCTTGTCTTGTCATGTCATGTCATGTCGTGTGTTGTGTTGTTTTGTCTTGTCTTGTTTTGTCTTGTCATGTCTTGTCTTGTCTTCTCTTGTCTTGTTTTGTCTTGTCATGTCTTGTCTTGTCTTGTCTTGTCTTGCCTTGTCTTGTCTTGTCTTGTCTTGTCTTGTCTTGTCTTGTCTTGTCTTGTCTTGTCCTGTCCTGTCATGTCTTATATTGTCTTGTCTTGTCTTGTCTTGTCATGTCATGTCATGTCGTGTGTTGTGTTGTTTTGTCTTGTCTTGTTTTGTCTTGTCTTGTCATGTCTTGTCATGTCTTGTCTTGTTTTGTCTTGTCTTGCATTGTCTTGTTTTCTCATGTAATGTCATATCGTGTGTTGTGTTGTTTTGTCTTGTCTTGTGTTGTTTTGTCGTGTCATGTCTTGTCTTGTCTTGTCTTGCATTGTCTTGTTTTCTCATGTAATGTCATATCGTGTGTTGTGTTGTCTTGTCTTCTCTTGTCTTGTTTTGTCTTGTCATGTCTTGTCTTGTCTTGTCTTGTCTTGTCTTGTCTTGTCTTGTCTTGTCTTGTCTTGTCTTGTCTTGTCTTGTCTTGTCCTGTCCTGTCTTGTCTTGTCTTGTCTTGTCTTGTCTTGTCTTGTCATGTCATATCGTGTGTTGTGTTGTTTTGTCTTGTCTTGTCTTGTCTTGTCTTGTCTTGTCATGTCTTGTCATGTCTTGTCTTGTTTTGTCTTGTCTTGCATTGTCTTGTTTTCTCATGTAATGTCATATCGTGTGTTGTGTTGTTTTGTCTTGTCTTGTGTTGTTTTGTCGTGTCATGTCTTGTCTTGTCTTGTCTTGTCCTGTCCTGTCTTGTCTTGTCTTGTCTTGTCTTGTCTTGTCTTGTCTTGTCTTGTCTTGTCTTGTCTTGTCTTGTCTTGTCTTGTCTTGTCTTGTCTTGTCTTGTCTTGTCTTGTCTTGTCTTGTCTTGTCTTGTCTTGTCTTGTCTTGTCTTGTCTTGTCTTGTCTTGTCTTGTCTTGTCTTGTCTTGTCTTGTCTTGTCTTGTCTTGTCTTGTCTTGTCTTGTCTTGTCTTGTCTTGTCTTGTCTTGTCTTGTCTTGTCTTGTCTTGTCCTGTCATGTCTTGTCTTGTCTTGTCTTGTCTTGTCTTGTCATGTCGTGTCTTGTGTTGTTTTGTCGTGTCATGTCTTGTCTTGTCTTGTCTTGTCTTGTCTTGTGTTGTCTTGTCTTGTCTTGTCTTGTCATGTCTTGTCTTGTCTTGTCTTGTCTTGTCTTGTCTTGTCCTGTCTTGTCATGTCTTGTCTTGTCTTGTCTTGTCTTGTCTTGTCTTGTCATGTCGTGTCTTGTGTTGTTTTGTCGTGTCATGTCTTGTCTTGTCTTGTCTTGTCTTGTCTTGTCTTGTCTTGACTGGTCTTGTCTTGTCTTGTCTTGTCTTGTCTTGTCTTGTCTTGTCATGTCATGTCATGTCATATCGTGTGTTGTGTTGTTTTGTCTTGTCATGTCTTATCTTGTCTTGTCTTGTCTTGCCTTGTCTTGTCTTGTCTTGTCTTGTCTTGCTTTGTCTTGTCATGTCTTATCTTGTCTTGTCTTGTCTTGTCTTGTCCTGTCTTGTCTTGTCTTGTCTTGTCTTGTCTTGTCTTGTCATGTCGTGTCTTGTGTTGTTTTGTCGTGTCATGTCTTGTCTTGTCTTGTCTTGTCTTGTCTTGTCTTGTCTTGTGTTGCTTTGTCTTGTCTTGTCTTGTCTTGTCCTGTCGTGTGTTGTTTTGTATTGTCTTGTCTTGTGTTGTTTTGTCGTGTCATGTCTTGTCTTGTCTTGTCTTGTCCTGTCCTGTCGTGTGTTGTGTTGTTTTGTCTTATCTTGTCTTGTCTTGTCTTGTCTTGTCATGTCGTGTGTTGTGTTGTTTTGTCTTGTCTTGTGTTGTTTTGTCGTGTCATGTCTTGTCTTGTCTTTTCCTGTCCTGTCGTGTGTTGTGTTGTTTTGTCTTGCCTTGTCATGTCATGTCATGTCGTGACTTGTGTTGCTTTGTCTTGTCTTATCTTGTCTTGTCATGTCTTGTCTTGTCTTGTCTTGTCTTGTCTTGTCTTGTCTTGTCTTGTCTTGTCTTGTCTTGTCTTGTCTTGTCTTGTCTTGTCTTGTCTTGTCTTGTCTTGTCTTGTCTTGTCTTGTCTTGTCTTGTCTTGTCTTGTCTTGTCTTGTCTTGTCTTGTCTTGTCTTGTCTTGTCTTGTCTTGTCTTGTCTTGTCTTGTCTTGTCTTGTCTTGTCTTGTCTTGTCTTGTCTTGTCTTGTCTTGTCTTGTCTTGTCTTGTCTTGTCTTGTCTTGTCTTGTCTTGTCTTGTCTTGTCTTGTCTTGTCTTGTCATGTCATGTCATGTCGTGTCTTGTGTTGCTTTGTCTTGTCTTGTCTTGTCTTGTCTTGTCTTGTCTTGTCTTGTCTTGTCTTGTCTTGTCTTGTCATGTCATGTCATGTCGTGACTTGTGTTGCTTTGTCTTGTCTTGTCATGTCATGTCATGTCGTGTCTTGTGTTGCTTTGTCTTGTCTTGTCTTGTCTTGTCATGTCATGTCATGTCTTGTCTTGTCTTGTCTTGTCTTGTCTTGTCTTGTCTTGTCTTGTCTTGTCTTGTCTTGTCTTGTCTTGTCTTGTCATGTCATGTCATGTCGTGTCTTGTGTTGCTTTGTCTTGTCTTGTCTTGTCTTGTCTTGTCTTGTCTTGTCTTGTCTTGTCTTGTCTTGTCTTGTCTTGTCATGTAATGTCATGTCGCGTGTTGTGTTGTTTTGGCTTGTCTTGTCTTCTCCTTGTCTTGTCTTGTCATGTCGTGTGTTGTGTTGTTTTGTCTTGTCTTGTCTTATATTGTCTTGTCTTGTCTTGTGATGTCATGTCGTGTGTTGTGTTGTTTTGTCTTGTCTTGTTTTGTCTTGTCCTGTCTTGTCTTGTCATGTCATGTCATGTGTTGTGTTGTGTTGTTTTGTCTTGTCTTGTCTTGTCTTGTCTTGTTTTGTCTTGCCTTATCTTGCCTTGTCTTGTCTTGTCTTGTCTGGTCTTGTCTTGTCTTGTCTTGCCATGTCTTGTCTTGTTTTGTCTTGTCTTGTATTGTCTTGTTTTCTCATGTAATGTCATGTCGTGTGTTGTGTTGTTTTGTCTTGTCTTGTGTTGTTTTGTCGTGTCATGTCTTGTCTTGTCTTGTCCTGTCTTGTCGTGTGTTGTGTTGTGTTGTTTTGTCTTGTCTTGTCATGTCATGTCATGTCGTGTCTTGTGTTGCTTTGTCTTGTCTTGTCTTGTCTTGTCATGTCGTGTGTTGTGTTGTTTTGTCTTGTCTTGTTGTGTATTGTCATGTCTTATATTGTCTTGTCTTGTCTTGTCTTGTCATGTCATGTCATGTCGTGTGTTGTGTTGTTTTGTCGTGTCTTGTTTTGTCTTGTCATGTCTTGTCTTGTCTTCTCTTGTCTTGTTTTGTCTTGTCATGTCTTGTCTTGTCTTGTCTTGTCTTGTCTTGTCTTGTCTTGTCTTGTCTTGTCTTGTCTTGTCTTGTCTTGTCTTGTCTTGTCTTGTCTTGTCTTGTCTTGTCTTGTCTTGTCTTGTCTTGTCTTGTCTTGTCTTGTCTAGTCTTGTCTTGTCTTGTCTTGTCTTGTCTTGTCTTGCCTTGTCTTGTCTTGTCTTGTCTTGTGTTGCTTTGTCTTGTCTTGTCATGTCGTGTGTTGTGTTGTTTCGTCTTGTCTTGTTGTGTATTGTCATGTCTTTTATTGTCTTGTCTTGTCTTGTCTTGTCATGTCATGTAATGTCATGTCGCGTGTTGTGTTGTTTTGTCTTGTGTTGTCTTCTCCTTGTCTTGTCTAGTCTTGTCTTGTCTTGTCTTGTCTTGTCTTGTCTTGTCTTGTCATGTCGTGTGTTGTGTTGTTTTGTCTTGTCTTGTTGTGTATTGTCATGTCTTTTATTGTCTTGTCTTGTCTTGTTTTGTCATGTAATGTCATGTCGTGTGTTGTGTTGTTTTGTCTTGTCTTGTCTTCTCCTTGTCTTGTCTAGTCTTGTCTTGTCTTGTCTTTTCTTGTCTTGTGTTGCTTTGTCTTGTCTTGTCATGTCGTGTGTTGTGTTGTTTTGTCTTGTCTTGTTGTGTATTGTCATGTCTTTTATTGTCTTGTCTTGTCTTGTCATGTCATGTAATGTCATGTCGTGTGTTATGTTGTTTTGTCTTGTCTTGTCTTCTCCTTGTCTTGTCTAGTCTTGTCTTGTCTTGTCTTGTCTTGTCTTGTCTTGTCTTGTCTTGTCTTGTCATGTCGTGTGTTGTGTTGTTTAGTCTTGTCTTGTTGTGTATTGTCATGTCTTATATTGTCTTGTCTTGTCTTGTCATGTCATGTCATGTCATGTCGTGTGTTGTGTTGTTTTGTCTTGTCTTGTCTTCTCCTTGTCTTGTCTAGTCTTGTCTTGTCTTGTCTTGTCTTGTCTTGTCTTGTCTTGTCTTGTGTTGCTTTGTCTTGTCTTGTTATGTCATGTGTTGCGTTGTGTTGTTTTGTCTTGTCTTGTCTTGTCTTGTCTTGTCTTGTCTTGTCCTGTCCTGTCCTGTCTTGTCTTGTCTTAGCATGTCATGTCATGTCATGTCATGTCGTGTGTTGTGTTGTCTTGTCTTGTTTTGTCATGTCTTATCTTGTCTTGTCATGTCATGTCTTGTCTTGTCTTGTCTTGTCTTGTCATGTCTTGTCTTGTCTTGTCATGTCTTATATTGTCTTGTCTTGTTTTGTCTTGTCTTGTCTTGTTTTGTCTTGTGTTGCTTTGTCTTGTCTTGTCATGTCGTGTGTTGTGTTGTTTTGTCTTGTCTTGTTGTGTATTGTCATGTCTTTTATTTTATTGTCTTGTCTTGTCTTGTCTTGTCATGTCATGTCATGTCGTGTGTTGTGTTGTTTTGTCTTGTCTTGTTGTGTATTGTCATGTCTTTTATTTTATTGTCTTGTCTTGTCTTGTCTTGTCTTGTCTTGTCTTGTCTTGTGTTGCTTTGTCTTGTCTTGTCATGTCATGTGTTGCGTTGTGTTGTTTTGTCTTGTCTTGTCATGTCATGTCATGTCGTGTCTTGTGTTGCTTTGTCTTGTCTTGTCATGTCGTGTGTTGTGTTGTTTTGTCTTGTCATGTCTTATATTGTCTTGTCTTGTCTTGTCTTGTGATGTCATGACGTGTGTTGTGTTGTTTTGTCTTGTATTGTCTTGTCTTGTCTTGTCTTGTCTTGTCTTGTTTTGTCTTGTCTTGTCTTGCCTTGTCTTGTCTTGTCTTGTCTTGTCATGTCATGTCATGTCATACGTGTGTTGTGTTGTTTTGTCTTGTCTTATTTTGTCTTGTCATGTCTTATCTTGTCTTGTCCTGTCCTGTCCTGTCTTGTCTTGTCTTGTCATGTCATGTCATGTCATGTCATGTCGTGTGTTGTGTTGTCTTGTCTTGTTTTGTCATGTCTTATCTTGTCTTGTCTTGTCATGTCATGTCATGTGTTGTGTTGTGTTGTTATGTCTTGTCTTGTCTTGTCATGTCTTGTCTTGTCTTGTCTTGTCATGTCTTATATTGTCTTGTCTTGTCTTGTGTTGTGATGTCATGTCGTGTGTTGTGTTGTTTTGTCTTGTCTTGTCTTGTCTTGTCTTGTCCTGTCCTGTCCTGTCCTGTCTTGTCTTGTCTTCTCCTGTCCTGACGTGTGTTGTGTTGTTTTGTCTTGTCTTGTTTTGTCTTGTCTTGCTTTGTCTTGTCATGTCTTATCTTGTCTTGTCTTGTCCTGTCCTGTCGTGTGTTGTGTTGTTTTGTTTTGTCGTGCCATGTCTTGTCTTGTCTTGTCCTGTCCTGTCCTGTGTTGTGTTTTTTTTTGTCTTGTCTTGTCTTGTCATGTCGTGTCTTGTGTTGCTTTGTCTTGTCTTGTCTTGTCTTGTCTTGTCTTGTCTTGTCTTGTCATGTCGTGTGTTGTGTTGTTTTGTCTTGTCTTGTATTGTCTTGTCTTGTCTTGTTTTGTCTTGTCTTGTCGTGTCATGCCATGTCATACGTGTGTTGTGTTGTTTTGTCTTGTCTTATTTTGTCTTGTCATGTCTTATCTTGTCTTGTCATGTCATGTCGTGTGTTGTGTTGTTTTGTCTTGTTTTGTCTTCTCCTTGTCTTGTCTAGTCTTGTCTTGTCTTGTCTTGTCTTGTCTTGTCTTGTCTTGTCTTGTCTTGTCTTGTCTTGTCTTGTCTTGTCTTGTCTTGTCTTGTCTTGTCTTGTCTTGTCTTGTCTTATCTTGTCTTGTCTTGTCTTGTCTTGTCTTGTCTTGTCTTGTCTTGTCTTGTCTTGTCTTGTCTTGTCTTGTCTTGTCTTGTCTTGTCTTGTCTTGTCTTGTCTTGTGTTGCTTTGTCTTGTCTTGTCATGTCATGTGTTGCGTTGTGTTGTTTTGTCTTGTCTTGTCATGTCATGTCTTGTCTTGTCTTGTCTTGTCATGTCTTATATTGTCTTGTCTTGTCTTGTGTTGTGATGTCATGTCGTGTGTTGTGTTGTTTTGTCTTGTCTTGTCTTGTCTTGTCTTGTCTTGTCTTGTCTTGTCCTGTCCTGTCCTGTCTTGTCTTGTCTTAGCATGTCATGTCATGTCATGTCATGTCGTGTGTTGTGTTGTCTTGTCTTGTTTTGTCATGTCTTATCTTGTCTTGTCATGTCATGTCTTGTCTTGTCTTGTCTTGTCTTGTCATGTCTTGTCTTGTCTTGTCATGTCTTATATTGTCTTGTCTTGTTTTGTCTTGTCTTGTCTTGTTTTGTCTTGTGTTGCTTTGTCTTGTCTTGTCATGTCGTGTGTTGTGTTGTTTTGTCTTGTCTTGTTGTGTATTGTCATGTCTTTTATTTTATTGTCTTGTCTTGTCTTGTCTTGTCATGTCATGTCATGTCGTGTGTTGTGTTGTTTTGTCTTGTCTTGTCTTCTCCTTGTCTTGTCTAGTCTTGTCTTGTCTTGTCTTGTCTTGTCTTGTCTTGTCTTGTCTTGTCTTGTCTTGTCTTGTCTTGTCTTGTCTTGTGTTGCTTTGTCTTGTCTTGTCATGTCATGTGTTGCGTTGTGTTGTTTTGTCTTGTCTTGTCATGTCATGTCATGTCGTGTCTTGTGTTGCTTTGTCTTGTCTTGTCATGTCGTGTGTTGTGTTGTTTTGTCTTGTCATGTCTTATATTGTCTTGTCTTGTCTTGTCTTGTGATGTCATGACGTGTGTTGTGTTGTTTTGTCTTGTATTGTCTTGTCTTGTCTTGTCTTGTCTTGTCTTGTTTTGTCTTGTCTTGTCTTGCCTTGTCTTGTCTTGTCTTGTCTTGTCATGTCATGTCATGTCATACGTGTGTTGTGTTGTTTTGTCTTGTCTTATTTTGTCTTGTCATGTCTTATCTTGTCTTGTCCTGTCCTGTCCTGTCTTGTCTTGTCTTGTCATGTCATGTCATGTCATGTCATGTCGTGTGTTGTGTTGTCTTGTCTTGTTTTGTCATGTCTTATCTTGTCTTGTCTTGTCATGTCATGTCATGTGTTGTGTTGTGTTGTTATGTCTTGTCTTGTCTTGTCATGTCTTGTCTTGTCTTGTCTTGTCATGTCTTATATTGTCTTGTCTTGTCTTGTGTTGTGATGTCATGTCGTGTGTTGTGTTGTTTTGTCTTGTCTTGTCTTGTCTTGTCTTGTCCTGTCCTGTCCTGTCCTGTCTTGTCTTGTCTTCTCCTGTCCTGACGTGTGTTGTGTTGTTTTGTCTTGTCTTGTTTTGTCTTGTCTTGCTTTGTCTTGTCATGTCTTATCTTGTCTTGTCTTGTCCTGTCCTGTCGTGTGTTGTGTTGTTTTGTTTTGTCGTGCCATGTCTTGTCTTGTCTTGTCCTGTCCTGTCCTGTGTTGTGTTTTTTTTTGTCTTGTCTTGTCTTGTCATGTCGTGTCTTGTGTTGCTTTGTCTTGTCTTGTCTTGTCTTGTCTTGTCTTGTCATGTCGTGTGTTGTGTTGTTTTGTCTTGTCTTGTATTGTCTTGTCTTGTCTTGTTTTGTCTTGTCTTGTCGTGTCATGCCATGTCATACGTGTGTTGTGTTGTTTTGTCTTGTCTTATTTTGTCTTGTCATGTCTTATCTTGTCTTGTCATGTCATGTCGTGTGTTGTGTTGTTTTGTCTTGTTTTGTCTTCTCCTTGTCTTGTCTAGTCTTGTCTTGTCTTGTCTTGTCTTGTCTTGTCTTGTCTTGTCTTGTCTTGTCTTGTCTTGTCTTGTCTTGTCTTGTCTTGTCTTGTCTTGTCTTGTCTTGTCTTATCTTGTCTTGTCTTGTCTTGTCTTGTCTTGTCTTGTCTTGTCTTGTCTTGTCTTGTCTTGTCTTGTCTTGTCTTGTCTTGTCTTGTCTTGTCTTGTCTTGTCTTGTCTTGTCTTGTCTTGTCTTGTCTTGTGTTGCTTTGTCTTGTCTTGTCATGTCATGTGTTGCGTTGTGTTGTTTTGTCTTGTCTTGTCATGTCATGTCATGTCGTGTCTTGTGTTGCTTTGTCTTGTCTTGTCATGTCGTGTGTTGTGTTGTTTTGTCTTGTCTTGTTGTGTATTGTCATGTCTTATATTGTCTTGTCTTGTCTTGTCATATCATGTCATGTCATGTCGTGTGTTGTGTTGTTTTTTCTTGTCATGTCTTGTCTTGTCTTGTCTTGTCTTGTCTTGTCTTGTCATGTCTTGTCTTGTCTTGGCTTGTCTTGTCTTGTCTTGTCTTGTCTTGTCTTGGCTTGTCTTGTCTTGTCTTGTCTTGTCTTGTCTTGTCTTGTCTTGTCTTGTCTTGTCTTGTCTTGTCTTGTCTTGTCTTGTCTTGTCTTGTCTTGTCTTGTCTTGTCTTGTCTTGTCTTGTCTTGTCTTGTCTTGTCTTGTCTTGTCTTGTCTTGTCTTGTCTTGTCTTGTCTTGTCTTGTCTTGTCTTGTCTTGTCTTGTCTTGTCTTGTCTTGTCTTGTCTTGTCTTGTCTTGTCTTGTCTTGCCTTGTCTTGTCTTGTCTTGTCTTGTCTTGTCTTGTCTTGTCTTGTCTTGCCTTGTCTTGTCTTGTCTTGTCTTGTCTTGTCTTGTCTTGTCTTGTCTTGTCTTGTCTTGTCTTGTCTTGTCTTGTCTTGTCTTGTCTTGTCTTGTCTTGTCTTGTCTTGTCTTGTCTTGTCTTGTCTTGTCTTGTCTTGTCTTGTCTTGTCTTGTCTTGTCTTGTCTGTCTTGTCTTGTCTTGTCTTGTTTTGTCTTGTCTTGTCTTGTCTTGTCTTGTTTTGTCTTGTCTTGCCTTGTTTTGTCTTGTCATGTCTTGTCTTGTCTTGTCGTGTCTTGTGTTGCTTTGTCTTGTCTTGTCTTGTCTTGTCTTGTCTTGTCTTGTCTTGTCATGTCGTGTGTTGTGTTGTTTTGTCTTGTCTTGTATTGTCTTGTCTTGTCTTGTTTTGTCTTGTCTTGTCGTGTCATGCCATGTCATACGTGTGTTGTGTTGTTTTGTCTTGTCTTATTTTGTCTTGTCATGTCTTATCTTGTCTTGTCATGTCATGTCGTGTGTTGTGTTGTTTTGTCTTGTTTTGTCTTCTCCTTGTCTTGTCTAGTCTTGTCTTGTCTTGTCTTGTCTTGTCTTGTCTTGTCTTGTCTTGTCTTGTCTTGTCTTGTCTTGTCTTGTCTTGTCTTGTCTTGTCTTGTCTTGTCTTGTCTTGTCTTGTCTTGTCTTATCTTGTCTTGTCTTGTCTTGTCTTGTCTTGTCTTGTCTTGTCTTGTCTTGTCTTGTCTTGTCTTGTCTTGTCTTGTCTTGTCTTGTCTTGTCTTGTCTTGTCTTGTCTTGTCTTGCTTTGTCTTGTCTTGTCATGTCATGTGTTGCGTTGTGTTGTTTTGTCTTGTCTTGTCATGTCATGTCATGTCGTGTCTTGTGTTGCTTTGTCTTGTCTTGTCATGTCGTGTGTTGTGTTGTTTTGTCTTGTCTTGTTGTGTATTGTCATGTCTTATATTGTCTTGTCTTGTCTTGTCATGTCATGTCATGTCATGTCGTGTGTTGTGTTGTTTTTTCTTGTCATGTCTTGTCTTGTCTTGTCTTGTCTTGTCTTGTCATGTCTTGTCTTGTCTAGTCTTGTCTTGTCTTGTCTTGTCTTGTCTTGTCTTGGCTTGTCTTGTCTTGTCTTGTCTTGTCTTGTCTTGTCTTGTCTTGTCTTGTCTTGTCTTGTCTTGTCTTGTCTTGTCTTGTCTTGTCTTGTCTTGTCTTGTCTTGTCTTGTCTTGTCTTGTCTTGTCTTGTCTTGTCTTGTCTTGTCTTGTCTTGTCTTGTCTTGTCTTGTCTTGTCTTGTCTTGTCTTGTCTTGTCTTGTCTTGTCTTGTCTTGTCTTGTCTTGTCTTGTCTTGTCTTGTCTTGTCTTGTCTTGTCTTGTCTTGCCTTGTCTTGTCTTGTCTTGTCTTGTCTTGTCTTGTCTTGTCTTGCCTTGTCTTGTCTTGTCTTGTCTTGTCTTGTCTTGTCTTGTCTTGTCTTGTCTTGTCTTGTCTTGTCTTGTCTTGTCTTGTCTTGTCTTGTCTTGTCTTGTCTTGTCTTGTCTTGTCTTGTCTTGTCTTGTCTTGTCTTGTCTTGTCTTGTCTTGTCTTGTCTTGTCTTGTCTTGTCTTGTTTTGTCTTGTCTTGTCTTGTCTTGTCTTGTTTTGTCTTGTCTTGCCTTGTTTTGTCTTGTCATGTCTTGTCTTGTCTTGTCTTGTCTTGTCTTGTCTTGTCTTGTCTTGTCTTGTCTTGTCTTGTCTTGTCTTGTCTTGTCTTGTTTTGTCTTGTCTTGTCTTGTCTTGTTTTATGTTGTCTTGTCTTGTCTTGTCATGTCTTGTCTTGTCTTGTCTTGTCTTGTCTTGTCTTGTCTTGTCTTGTCTTGTCATGTCTTGTCTTGTCTTGTCTTGTCTTGTCTTGTGATGTCATGTCGTGTGTTGTGTTGTGTTGTGTTGTTTTGTTTTGTCTTGTCTTGTCTTGTCTTGTCTTGTCTTGTCTTGTCATGTCGTGTGTTGTGTTGTCTTGTCTTGTCTTGTCTTGTCATGTCTTGTCTTGTCTTGTATTGTCTTGTCTTGTCTTGTCTTGTTTTGTCTTGTCGTGTCTTGTCTTGTCATGTCATGCCATGTCATACGTGTGTTGTGTTGTTTTGTCTTGTCTTGTCTTGTCTTGTCCTGTCCTGTCGTGTGTTGTGTTGTTTTGTCTTGTCTTGTGTTGTTTTGTCGTGTCATGTCTTGTCTTGTCTTGTCCTGTCCTGTCGTGTGTTGTGTTGTTTTGTCTTGTCTTGTCTTGTCATGTCATGTCATGTCGTGTCTTGTGTTGCTTTGTCTTGTCTTGTCTTGTCTTGTCTTGTCTTGTCATGTCTTGTCTTGTCTTGTATTGTCTTGTCTTGTCTTGTCTTGTTTTGTCTTGTCTTGTCTTGTCTTGTCTTGTCTTGTCATGTCTTGTCTTGTCTTGTATTGTCTTGTCTTGTCTTGTCTTGTCTTGTCTTGTCTTGTCTTGTCATGTCTTGTCTTGTCTTGTATTGTCTTGTCTTGTCTTGTCTTCTCCTTTTCTTGTCTAGTCTTGTCTTGTCTTGTCTTGTCTTTTCTTGTCTTGTCATGTCGTGTGTTGTGTTGTTTTGTCTTGTCTTGTTGTGTATTGTCATGTCTTTTATTGTCTTGTCTTGTCTTGTTTTGTCATGTAATGTCATGTCTTGTGTTGTGTTGTTTTGTCTTGTCTTGTCTTCTCCTTGTCTTGTCTAGTCTTGTCTTGTCTTGTCTTGTCTTGTCTTGTGTTGCTTTGTCTTGTCTTGTCATGTCGTGTGTTGTGTTGTTTTGTCTTGTCTTGTTGTGTATTGTCATGTCTTTTATTGTCTTGTCTTGTCTTGTCATGTCATGTAATGTCATGTCGTGTGTTATGTTGTTTTGTCTTGTCTTGTCTAGTCTTGTCTTGTCTTGTCTTGTCTTGTCTTGTCTTGTCTTGTCTTGTCTTGTCTTGTCTTGTCTTGTCTTGTCTTGTCTTGTCTTGTCTTGTCTTGTCTTGTCTTGTCTTGTCTTGTCATGTCTTATATTGTCTTGTCTTGTCTTGTCATGTCGTGTGTTGTGATGTTTTGTCTTGTCTTGTTGTGTATTGTCATGTCTTATATTGTCTTGTCTTGTCTTGTCTTGTCTTGCGATGTCATGTCGTGTGTTGTGTTGTTTTGTCTTGTCTTGTTTTGTCTTGTCCTGTCTTGTCTTGTCATGTCATGTCATGTGTTGTGTTGTGTTGTTTTGTCTTGTCTTGTCTTGTCTTGTCTTGTCTTGTCTTGTCATGTCGTGTGTTGTGTTGTTTTGTCTTGTCTTGTTGTGTATTGTCATGTCTTATATTGTCTTGTCTTGTCTTGTCATGTCATGTCATGTCGTGTGTTGTGTTGTGTTGTCTTGTTTTGTCTTGTCATGTCATGTCATGTCTTGTCTTGTCTTGTCTTGTCTTGTTTTGTCTTGTCATGTCTTGTCTTGACTTGTCTTGTCTTGTCTTGTCTTGTCTTGTCTTGTCATGTAATGTCATGTCGTGTGTTGTGTTGTTTTGTCTTGTCTTGTCTTCTCCTTGTCTTGTCTTGTCTTATATTGTCTTGTCTTGTCTTGTGATGTCATGTCGTGTGTTGTGTTGTTTTGTCTTGTCTTGTCTTCTCCTTGTCTTGTCTTGTCATGTCGTGTGTTGTGTTGTTTTGTCTTGTCTTGTCTTATATTGTCTTGTCTTGTCTTGTGATGTCATGTCGTGTGTTGTGTTGTTTTGTCTTGTCTTGTTTTGTCTTGTCCTGTCTTGTCTTGTCATGTCATGTCATGTGTTGTGTTGTGTTGTGTTGTTTTGTCTTGTCTTGTCTTGTCTTGTCTTGTCTTGTCTTGTCTTGTCTTGCCTTATCTTGCCTTGTCTTGTCTTGTCTGGTCTTGTCTTGTCTTGTCATGTCTTGTCTTGTCTTGTTTTGTCTTGTCTTGTATTGTCTTGTTTTCTCATGTAATGTCATGTCGTGTGTTGTGTTGTTTTGTCTTGTCTTGTGTTGTTTTGTCGTGTCATGTCTTGTCTTGTCTTGTCCTGTCCTGTCGTGTGTTGTGTTGTTTTGTCTTGTCTTGTCATGTCATGTCATGTCGTGTCTTGTGTTGCTTTGTCTTGTCTTGTCTTGTCTTGTCATGTCGTGTGTTGTGTTGTTTTGTATTGTCTTGTTGTGTATTGTCATGTCTTATATTGTCTTGTCTTGTCTTGTCTTGTCATGTCATGTCATGTCGTGTGTTGTGTTGTTTTGTCTTGTCTTGTTTTGTCTTGTCATGTCTTGTCTTGTCTTGTCTTGTTTTGTCTTGTCATGTCTTGTCATGTCTTGTCTTGTCTTGTCTTGTCTTGTCTTGTCTTGTCTTGTCTTGTCTTGTCTTGTCTTGTCTTGTCTTGTCTTGTCTAGTCTTGTCTTGTCTTGTCTTGTCTTGTCTTGTCTTGTCTTGTCTTGTCTTGTCTTGTGTTGCTTTGTCTTGTCTTGTCATGTCGGGTGTTGTGTTGTTTCGTCTTGTCTTGTTGTGTATTGTCATGTCTTTTATTGTCTTGTCTTGTCTTGTCTTGTCATGTCATGTAATGTCATGTCGTGTGTTGTGTTGTTTTGTCTTGTCTTGTCTTCTACTTGTCTTGTCTAGTCTTGTCTTGTCTTGTCTTGTCTCGTCTTGTCTTGTCTTGTCTTGTCTTGTCATGTCGTGTGTTGTGTTGTTTTGTCTTGTCTTGTTGTGTATTGTCATGTCTTTTATTGTCTTGTCTTGTCTTGTTTTGTCATGTAATGTCATGTCGTGTGTTGTGTTGTTTTGTCTTGTCTTGTCTTCTCCTTGTCTTGTCTAGTCTTGTCTTGTCTTGTCTTGTCTTGTCTTGTGTTGCTTTGTCTTGTCTTGTCATGTCGTGTGTTGTGTTGTTTTGTCTTGTCTTGTTGTGTATTGTCATGTCTTTTATTGTCTTGTCTTGTCTTGTCATGTCATGTAATGTCATGTCGAGTGTTATGTTGTTTTGTCTTGTCTTGTCTTCTCCTTGTCTTGTCTAGTCTTGTCTTCTCTTGTCTTGTCTTGTCTTGTGATGTCATGTCGTGTGTTGTGTTGTTTTGTCTTGTCTTGTTTTGTCTTGTCCTGTCTTGTCTTGTCATGTCATGTCATGTGTTGTGTTGTGTTGTGTTGTTTTGTCTTGTCTTGTCTTGTCTTGTCTTGTCTTGTCTTGTCTTGTCTTGCCTTATCTTGCCTTGTCTTGTCTTGTCTGGTCTTGTCTTGTCTTGTCATGTCTTGTCTTGTCTTGTTTTGTCTTGTCTTGTATTGTCTTGTTTTCTCATGTAATGTCATGTCGTGTGTTGTGTTGTTTTGTCTTGTCTTGTGTTGTTTTGTCGTGTCATGTCTTGTCTTGTCTTGTCCTGTCCTGTCGTGTGTTGTGTTGTTTTGTCTTGTCTTGTCATGTCATGTCATGTCGTGTCTTGTGTTGCTTTGTCTTGTCTTGTCTTGTCTTGTCATGTCGTGTGTTGTGTTGTTTTGTATTGTCTTGTTGTGTATTGTCATGTCTTATATTGTCTTGTCTTGTCTTGTCTTGTCATGTCATGTCATGTCGTGTGTTGTGTTGTTTTGTCTTGTCTTGTTTTGTCTTGTCATGTCTTGTCTTGTCTTGTCTTGTTTTGTCTTGTCATGTCTTGTCATGTCTTGTCTTGTCTTGTCTTGTCTTGTCTTGTCTTGTCTTGTCTTGTCTTGTCTTGTCTTGTCTTGTCTTGTCTTGTCTAGTCTTGTCTTGTCTTGTCTTGTCTTGTCTTGTCTTGTCTTGTCTTGTCTTGTCTTGTGTTGCTTTGTCTTGTCTTGTCATGTCGGGTGTTGTGTTGTTTCGTCTTGTCTTGTTGTGTATTGTCATGTCTTTTATTGTCTTGTCTTGTCTTGTCTTGTCATGTCATGTAATGTCATGTCGTGTGTTGTGTTGTTTTGTCTTGTCTTGTCTTCTACTTGTCTTGTCTAGTCTTGTCTTGTCTTGTCTTGTCTCGTCTTGTCTTGTCTTGTCTTGTCTTGTCATGTCGTGTGTTGTGTTGTTTTGTCTTGTCTTGTTGTGTATTGTCATGTCTTTTATTGTCTTGTCTTGTCTTGTTTTGTCATGTAATGTCATGTCGTGTGTTGTGTTGTTTTGTCTTGTCTTGTCTTCTCCTTGTCTTGTCTAGTCTTGTCTTGTCTTGTCTTGTCTTGTCTTGTGTTGCTTTGTCTTGTCTTGTCATGTCGTGTGTTGTGTTGTTTTGTCTTGTCTTGTTGTGTATTGTCATGTCTTTTATTGTCTTGTCTTGTCTTGTCATGTCATGTAATGTCATGTCGAGTGTTATGTTGTTTTGTCTTGTCTTGTCTTCTCCTTGTCTTGTCTAGTCTTGTCTTCTCTTGTCTTGTCTTGTCTTGTCTTGTCATGTCTTATATTGTCTTGTCTTGTCTTGTCATGTCGTGTGTTGTGTTGTTTTGTCTTGTCTTGTTGTGTATTGTCATGTCTTATATTGTCTTGTCTTGTCTTGTCATGTCATGTCATGTCATGTCGTGTGTTGTGTTGTTTTGTCTTGTCTTGTCTTCTCCTTGTCTTGTCTAGTCTTGTCTTGTCTTGTCTTGTCTTGTCTTGTGTTGCTTTGTCTTGTCTTGTCATGTCATGTGTTGCGTTGTGTTGTTTTGTATTGTCTTGTCTTGTCTTGTCTTGTCTTGTCTTGTCTTGTCTTGTCCTGTCCTGTCCTGTCCTGTCCTGTCTTGTCTTGTCTTAGCATGTCATGTCATGTCATGTCATGTCGTGTGTTGTGTTGTCTTGTCTTGTTTTGTCATGTCTTATCTTATCTTGTCATGGCATGTCTTGTCTTGTCTTGTCTTGTCTTGTCTTGTCTTGTCTTATCTTGTCATGTCTTGTCTTGCCTTGTCATGTCTTGTCTTGTCTTGTCATGTCTTATATTGTCTTGTCTTGTTTTGTTTTGTCTTGTCTTGTCTTGTTTTGTCTTGTGTTGCTTTGTCTTGTTTTGTCATGTCGAGTGTTGTGTTGTTTTGTCTTGTCTTGTCTTGTGTTGTCTTGTCTTATCTTGTCATGTCTTGTCTTGTCTTGTCATGTCTTGTCTTGTCTTGTCTTGTCATGTCTTATATTGTCTTGTCTTGTCTTGTCATGTCATGTAATGTCATGTCGTGTGTTATGTTGTTTTGTCTTGTCTTGTCTTCTCCTTGTCTTGTCTAGTCTTGTCTTGTCTTGTCTTGTCTTGTCTTGTCTTGTCTTGTCTTGTCTTGTCTTGTCATGTCTTATATTGTCTTGTCTTGTCATGTCTTATATTGTCTTCTCCTTGTCTTGTCTAGTCTTGTCTTATCTTGTCTTGTCTTGTCTTGTCTTGTCTTGTCTTGTCTTGTCTTGTGTTGCTTTGTCTTGTCTTGTCATGTCATGTGTTGCGTTGTGTTGTTTTGTCTTGTCTTGTCATGTCATGTCATGTCGTGTCTTGTGTTGCTTTGTCTTGTCTTGTCATGTCGTGTGTTGTGTTGTTTTGTCTTGTCATGTCTTATATTGTCTTGTCTTGTCTTGTCTTGTGATGTCATGTCGTGTGTTGTGTTGTTTTGTCTTGTATTGTCTTGTCTTGTCTTGTCTTGTCTTGTTTTGTCTTGTCTTGTCTTGTCTTGTCTTGTCTTGTCATGTCATGTCATGTCATGTCAAGCGTGTGTTGTGTTGTTTTGTCTTGTCTTATTTTGTCTTGTCATGCCTTATCTTGTCTTGCCCTGTCATGTCGTGTGTTGTGTTGTTTTGTCTTGTCTTGTCTTCTCCTTGTCTTGTCTAGTCTTGTCTTGTCGTGTCTTGTCTTGTTTTGTCTTGTCTTGTCTTGTCTTGTCTTGTCTTGTCTTGTCTTGTCTTGTCTTGTCTTGTCTTGTCTTGTCTTGTCTTGTCTTGTCTTGTTTTGTCTTGTCTTGTCTTGTCTTGTCTTGTCTTGTCTTGTCTTGTCTTGTCTTGTGTTGCTTTGTCTTGTCTTGTCATGTCATGTGTTGCGTTGTGTTGTTTTGTCTTGCCTAGTCATGTCATGTCATGTCGTGTCTTGTGTTGCTTTGTCTTGTCTTGTCATGTCGTGTGTTGTGTTGTTTTGTCTTGTCTTGTTGTGTATTGTCATGTCTTACATTGTCTTGTCTTGTCTTGTCATGTCATGTCATGTCATGTCGTGTGTTGTGTTGTTTTTTCTTGTCATGTCTTGTCTTGTCTTGTCTTGTCATGTCTTGTCTTGTCTAGTCTTGTCTTTTCTTGTCTTGTCTTGTCTTGTCTTGGCTTGTCTTGTCTTTTCTTGTCTTGTCTTGTCTTGTCTTGTCTTGTCTTGTCTTGTCTTCTCTTGTCTTGTCTTGTCTTATCTTGTCTTGTCTTGTCTTGTCTTGTCTTGTCTTGTCTTGTCTTGTCTTGTCTTGTCTTGTCTTGTCTTGTCCTGTCCTGTCGTGTGTTGTGTTGTTTTGTTTTGTCGTGTCATGTCTTGTCTTGTCTTGTCCTGTCCTGTCCTGTCGTGTGTTGTGTTTTTTTTGTCTTGTCTTGTCTTGTCTTGTCATGTCATGTCATGTCGTGTCTTGTGTTGCTTTGTCTTGTCTTGTCTTGTCTTGTCTTGTCTTTTCATGTCGTGTGTTGTGTTGTTTTGTCTTGTCTTGTCTTGTGTTGCTTTGTCTTGTCTTGTCATGTCATGTGTTGCGTTGTGTTGTTTTGTCTTGTCTTGTCATGTCATGTCATGTCGTGTCTTGTGTTGCTTTGTCTTGTCTTGTCATGTCGTGTGTTGTGTTGTTTTGTCTTGTCATGTCTTATATTGTCTTGTCTTGTCTTGTCTTGTCTTGTCTTGTCTTGTCTTGTCTTGTCTTGTCATGTCATGTCATGTCACACGTGTGTTGTGTTTTTTTTTGTCTTGTCTTGTCTTGTCTTGTCATGTCATGTCATGTCGTGTCTTGTGTTGCTTTGTCTTGTCTTGTCATGTCGTGTGTTGTGTTGTTTTGTCTTGTCATGTCTTATATTGTCTTGTCTTGTCTTGTCTTGTCTTGTCTTGTCTTGTCTTAGCATGTCATGTCATGTCATGTCATGTCGTGTGTTGTGTTGTTTTGTCTTGTATTGTCTTGTCTTGTCTTGTCTTGTCTTGTCTTGTCTTGTCTTGTCTTGTCTTGTCTTGTCTTGTCTTGTCTTGTCATGTCATGTCATGTCACACGTGTGTTGTGTTGTTTTGTCTTGTCTTATTTTGTCTTGTCATGTCTTATATTGTCTTGTCCTGTCCTGTCCTGTCTTGTCTTGTCATGTCATGTCATGTCATGTCATGTGTTGTGTTGTGTTGTTTTGTCTTGTCTTGTCTTGTCATGTCTTGTCTTGTCTTGTCTTGTCATGTCTTATATTGTCTTGTCTTGTCTTGTGTTGTGATGTCATGTCGTGTGTTGTGTTGTTTTGTCTTGTCTTGTCTTGTCTTGTCCTGTCCTGTCCTGTCCTGTCTTGTCTTGTCTTGTGTTGTGATGTCATGTCGTGTGTTGTGTTGTTTTGTCTTGTCTTGTCTTGTTTTGTCTTGTCTTGTCTTGTCTTGTCTTGTCTTGTCTTGCCATGTCATGTCATGTCACACGTGTGTTGTGTTGTTTTGTCTTGTCTTATTTTGTCTTGTCATGTCTTATCTTGTCTTGTCCTGTCCTGTCTTGTCTTGTCTTGTCATGTCATGTCATGTCATGTCATGTCTTGTCTTGTCTTGTCTTGTCTTGTCTTGTCTTGTCTTGTCCTGTCCTGTCGTGTGTTGTGTTGTTTTGTTTTGTCGTGTCATGTCTTGTCTTGTCTTCTCCTGTCCTGTCGTGTGTTGTGTTTTTTTTTGTCTTGTCTTGTCTTGTCATGTCATGTCATGTCGTGTCTTGTGTTGCTTTGTCTTGTCTTGTCTTGTCTTGTCTTCTCCTGTCCTGACGTGTGTTGTGTTGTTTTGTCTTGTCTTGTTTTGTCTTGTCTTGCTTTGTCTTGTCATGTCTTATCTTGTCTTGTCTTGTCCTGTCCTGTCGTGTGTTGTGTTGTTTTGTTTTGTCGTGTCATGTCTTGTATTGTCTTGTCCTGTCCTGTCGTGTGTTGTGTTTTTTTTTGTCTTGTCTTGTCTTGTCTTGTCTTGTCATGTCGTGTGTTGTGTTGTTTTGTCTTGTCTTGTATTGTCTTGTCTTGTCTTGTTTTGTCTTGTCTTGTCGTGTCATGCCATGTCATACGTGTGTTGTGTTGTTTTGTCTTGTCTTATTTTGTCTTGTCATGTCTTATCTTGTCTTGTCATGTCATGTCGTGTGTTGTGTTGTTTTGTCTTGTCTTGTCTTCTCCTTGTCTTGTCTTGTCTTGTCTTGTCTTGTCTTGTCTTGTCTTGTCTTGTCTTGTCTTGTCTTGTCTTGTCTTGTCTTGTCTTGTCTTGTCTTGTCTTGTCTTGTCTTGTCTTGTCTTGTCTTGTGTTGCTTTGTCTTGTCTTGTCATGCCATGTGTTGCGTTGTGTTGTTTTGTCTTGTCTTGTCATGTCATGTCATGTCGTGTCTTGTGTTGCTTTGTCTTGTCTTGTCATGTCGTGTGTTGTGTTGTTTTGTCTTGTCTTGTTGTGTATTGTCATGTCTTATATTGTCTTGTCTTGTCTTGTCATGTCATGTCATGTCATGTAGTGTGTTGTGTTGTTTTTTCTTGTCATGTCTTGTCTTGTCTTGTCTTGTCATGTCTTGTCTTGTCTAGTCTTGTCTTGTCTTGTCTTGTCTTGTCTTGTCTTGTCTTGGCTTGTCTTGTCTTGTCTTGTCCTGTCTTGTCTTGTCTTGTCTTGTCTTGTCTTGTCTTGTCTTGTCTTCTCTTGTCTTGTCTCGTCTTGTCTTGTCTTGTCTTGTCTTGTCTTGTCTTGTCTTGTCTTGTCTTGTCTTGTCTTGTCTTGTCTTGTCTTGTCTTGTCTTGTCTTGTCTTGTCTTGTCTTGTCTTGTCTTGTCTTGTCTTGTCTTGTCTTGTCTTGTCTTGTCTTGTCTTGTCTTGTCTTGTCTTGTCTTGTCTTGTCTTGTCTTGTCTTGTCTTGTCTTGTCTTGTCTTGTCTTGTCTTGTCTTGTCTTGTCTTGTCTTGTCTTGTCTTATTTTGTCTTGTCTTGTCTTGTTTTGTCATGGCATGTCATGTCGTGTGTTGTGTTTTGTTGTCTTGTTTTGTCTTGTCATGTCATGTCATGTCTTGTCTTGTCTTGTCTTGTCTTGTCATGTCTTGTCTTGTCTTGTCTTGTCTTGTCTTGTCTTGTCTTGTTTTGTTTTGTCATGTCTTGTCTTGACTTGTCTTGTCTTGTCTTGTCTTGTCTTGTCTTGTCTTGTTTTGTCTTGTCTTGTCTTGTCTTGTTTTATGTTGTCTTGTCTTGTCTTGTCATGTAATGTCATGTCGTGTGTTGTGTTGTTTTGTCTTGTCTTCTCTTCTCCTTGTCTTGTCTTGTCATGTCGTGTGTTGTGTTGTTTTGTCTTGTCTTGTCTTATATTGTCTTGTCTTGTCTTGTGATGTCATGTCGTGTGTTGTGTTGTTTTGTCTTGTCTTGTTTTGTCTTGTCCTGTCTTGGCTTGTCATGTCATGTCATGTGTTGTGTTGTGTTGTTTTGTCTTGTCTTGTCTTGTCTTGTCTTGTCTTGTCTTGTCTTGTCTTGTCTTGCCTTATCTTGCCTTGTCTTGTCTTGTCTGGTCTGGTCTTGTCTTGTCTTCTCCTTGTCTTGTCTAGTCTTGTCTTGTCTTGTCTTGTCTTGTCTTGTCTTGTCTTGTCTTGTCTTGTCTTGTCTTGTCTTGTCTTGTCTTGTCTTGTCTTGTCTTGTCATGTCGTGTGTTGTGTTGTTTTGTCTTGTCTTGTTTTGTCATGTCATGTCATGTCGTGTGTTGTGTTGTTTTGTCTTGTCTTGTCTTCTCCTTGTCTTGTCTAGTCTTGTCTTGTCTTGTCTTGTCTTGTCTTGTTTTGTCTTGTGTTGCTTTGTCTTGTTTTGTCATGTCGAGTGTTGTGTTGTTTTGTCTTGTCTTGTTGTGTATTGTCATGTCTTTTATTGTATTGTCTTGTCTTGTCTTGTCATGTCATGTAATGTCATGTCGTGTGTTATGTTGTTTTGTCTTGTCTTGTCTTCTCCTTGTCTTGTCTAGTCTTGTCTTGTCTTGTCTTGTCTTGTCTTGTCTTGTCTTGTCTTGTCTTGTCTTGTCTTGTCTTGTCTTGTCTTGTCTTGTCTTGTCTTGTCTTGTCTTGTCTTGTCTTGTCTTGTCTTGTCTTGTCATGTCTTATATTGTCTTGTCATGTCTTATATTGTCTTGTCTTGTCTTGTCATGTCATGTCATGTCATGTGGTGTGTTGTGTTGTTTTGTCTTGTCTTGTCTTCTCCTTGTCTTGTCTAGTCTTGTCTTGTCTTGTCTTGTCTTGTCTTGTCTTGTCTTGTCTTGTGTTGCTTTGTCTTGTCTTGTCATGTCATGTGTTGCGTTGTGTTGTTTTGTCTTGTCTTGTCATGTCATGTCATGTCGTGTCTTGTGTTGCTTTGTCTTGTCTTGTCATGTCGTGTGTTGTGTTGTTTTGTCTTGTCATGTCTTATATTGTCTTGTCTTGTCTTGTCTTGTGATGTCATGTCGTGTGTTGTGTTGTTTTGTCTTGTATTGTCTTGTCTTGTCTTGTCTTGTCTTGTTTTGTCTTGTCTTGTCTTGTCTTGTCTTGTCTTGTCTTGTCATGTCATGTCATGTCATGTCACACGTGTGTTGTGTTGTTTTGTCTTGTCTTATTTTGTCTTGTCATGCCTTATCTTGTCTTGCCCTGTCATGTCGTGTGTTGTGTTGTTTTGTCTTGTCTTGTCTTCTCCTTGTCTTGTCTAGTCTTGTCTTGTCTTGTCTTGTCTTGTCTTGTTTTGTCTTGTCTTGTCTTGTCTTGTCTTATCTTGTCTTGTCTTGTCTTGTCTTGTTTTTCTTGTCTTGTCTTGTCTTGTCTTGTCTTGTGTTGCTTTGTCTTGTCTTGTCATGTCATGTGTTGCGTTGTGTTGTGTTGTTTTGTCTTGTCTTGTCATGTCATGTCATGTCGTGTCTTGTGTTGCTTTGTCTTGTCTTGTCATGTCGTGTGTTGTGTTGTTTTGTCTTGTCTTGTTGTGTATTGTCATGTCTTATATTGTCTTGTCTTGTCTTGTCATGTCATGTCATGTCATGTCGTGTGTTGTGTTGTTTTTTCTTGTCATGTCTTGTCTTGTCTTGTCTTGTCTTGTCTTGTCATGTCTTGTCTTGTCTAGTCTTGTCTTTTCTTGTCTTGTCTTGTCTTGTCTTGGCTTGTCTTGTCTTTTCTTGTCTTGTCTTGTCTTGTCTTGTCTTGTCTTGTCTTCTCTTGTCTTGTCTTGTCTTGTCTTGTCTTGTCTTGTCTTGTCTTGTCTTGTCTTGTCTTGTCTTGTCTTGTTTTGTCTTGTCTTGTCCTGTCCTGTCGTGTGTTGTGTTGTTTTGTTTTGTCGTGTCATGTCTTGTCTTGTCTTGTCCTGTCCTGTCGTGTGTTGTGTTTTTTTTTGTCTTGTCTTGTCTTGTCATGTCATGTCATGTCGTGTTTTGTCTTGTCTTGTCTTGTCTTGTGTTGCTTTGTCTTGTCTTGTCATGTCATGTGTTGCGTTGTGTTGTTTTGTCTTGTCTTGTCATGTCATGTCATGTCGTGTCTTGTGTTGCTTTGTCTTGTCTTGTCATGTCGTGTGTTGTGTTGTTTTGTCTTGTCATGTCTTATATTGTCTTGTCTTGTCTTGTCTTGTGATGTCATGTCGTGTGTTGTGTTGTTTTGTCTTGTATTGTCTTGTCTTGTCTTGTCTTGTCTTGTCTTGTCTTGTTTTGTCTTGTCTTGTCTTGTCTTGTCATGTCATGTCATGTCACACGTGTGTTGTGTTGTTTTGTCTTGTCTTATTTTGTCTTGTCATGTCTTATCTTGTCTTGTCCTGTCCTGTCCTGTCTTGTCTTGTCATGTCATGTCATGTCATGTCATGTGTTGTGTTGTGTTGTTTTGTCTTGTCTTGTCTTGTCATGTCTTGTCTTGTCTTGTCTTGTCATGTCTTATATTGTCTTGTCTTGTCTTGTGTTGTGATGTCATGTCGTGTGTTGTGTTGTTTTGTCTTGTCTTGTCTTGTCTTGTCCTGTCCTGTCCTGTCCTGTCTTGTCTTGTCTTGTGTTGTGATGTCATGTCGTGTGTTGTGTTGTTTTGTCTTGTCTTGTCTTGTCTTGTTTTGTCTTGTCTTGTCTTGTCTTGTCTTGTCTTGTCTTGTCATGTCATGTCATGTCACACGTGTGTTGTGTTGTTTTGTCTTGTCTTATTTTGTCTTGTCATGTCTTATCTTGTCTTGTCCTGTCCTGTCCTGTATTGTCTTGTCATGTCATGTCATGTCATGTCATGTCTTGTCTTGTCTTGTCTTGTCTTGTCTTGTCTTGTCCTGTCCTGTCGTGTGTTGTGTTGTTTTGTTTTGTCGTGTCATGTCTTGTCTTGTCTTGTCCTGTCCTGTCGTGTGTTGTATTTTTTTTTGTCTTGTCTTGTCTTGTCATGTCATGTCATGTCGTGTCTTGTGTTGCTTTGTCTTGTCTTGTCTTGTCTTGTCTTCTCCTGTCCTGACGTGTGTTGTGTTGTTTTGTCTTGTCTTGTTTTGTCTTGTCTTGCTTTGTCTTGTCATGTCTTATCTTGTCTTGTCTTGTCCTGTCCTGTCGTGTGTTGTGTTGTTTTGTTTTGTCGTGTCATGTCTTGTATTGTCTTGTCCTGTCCTGTCGTGTGTTGTGTTTTTTTTTGTCTTGTCTTGTCTTGTCTTGTCATGTCGTGTGTTGTGTTGTTTTGTCTTGTCTTGTATTGTCTTGTCTTGTCTTGTTTTGTCTTGTCTTGTCGTGTCATGCCATGTCATACGTGTGTTGTGTTGTTTTGTCTTGTCTTATTTTGTCTTGTCATGTCTTATCTTGTCTTGTCATGTCATGTCGTGTGTTGTGTTGTTTTGTCTTGTCTTGTCTTGTCTTGTCTTGTCTTGTCTTGTCTTGTCTTGTCTTGTCTTGTCTTGTCTTGTCTTGTCTTGTCTTGTGTTGCTTTGTCTTGTCTTGTCATGTCATGTGTTGCGTTGTGTTGTTTTGTCTTGTCTTGTCATGTCATGTCATGTCGTGTCTTGTGTTGCTTTGTCTTGTCTTGTCATGTCGTGTGTTGTGTTGTTTTGTCTTGTCTTGTTGTGTATTGTCATGTCTTATATTGTCTTGTCTTGTCTTGTCATGTCATGTCGTGTGTTGTGTTGTTTTTTCTTGTCATGTCTTGTCTTGTCTTGTCTTGTCATGTCTTGTCTTGTCTAGTCTTGTCTTGTCTTGTCTTGTCTTGTCTTGTCTTGTCTTGGCTTGTCTTGTCTTGTCTTGTCTTGTCTTGTCTTGTCTTGTCTTGTCTTGTCTTGTCTTGCCTTGTCTTGTCTTGTCTTGTCTTGTCTTCTCTTGTCTTGTCTCGTCTTGTCTTGTCTTGTCTTGTCTTGTCTTGTCTTGTCTTGTCTTGTCTTGTCTTGTCTTGTCTTGTCTTGTCTTGTCTTGTCTTGTCTTGTCTTGTCTTGTCTTGTCTTGTCTTGTCTTGTCTTGTCTTGTCTTGTCTTGTCTTGTCTTGTCTTGTCTTGTCTTGTCTTATTTTGTCTTGTCTTGTCTTGTTTTGTCATGTCATGTCATGTCGTGTGTTGTGTTGTGTTGTCTTGTTTTTTCTTGTCATGTCATGTCATGTCTTGTCTTGTCTTGTCTTGTCTTGTTTTGTCTTGTCATGTCTTGTCTTGTCTTGTCTTGTCTTGTCTTGTTTTGTCTTGTCATGTCTTGTCTTGACTTGTCTTGTCTTGTCTTGTCTTGTCTTGTCTTGTCTTGTTTTGTCTTGTCTTGTCTTGTCTTGTTTTATGTTGTCTTGTCTTGTCTTGTCATGTAATGTCATGTCGTGTGTTGTGTTGTTTTATCTTGTCTTCTCTTCTCCTTGTCTTGTCTTGTCATGTCGTGTGTTGTGTTGTTTTGTCTTGTCTTGTCTTATATTGTCTTGTCTTGTCTTGTGATGTCATGTCGTGTGTTGTGTTGTTTTGTCTTGTCTTGTTTTGTCTTGTCCTGTCTTGGCTTGTCATGTCATGTCATGTGTTGTGTTGTGTTGTTTTGTTTTGTCTTGTCTTGTCTTGTCTTGTCTTGTCTTGTCTTGTCTTGTCTTGTCTTGTCTTGTCTTGTCTTGTCTTGCCTTATCTTGCCTTGTCTTGTCTTGTCTGGTCTGGTCTTGTCTTGTCTTCTCCTTGTCTTGTCTAGTCTTGTCTTGTCTTGTCTTGTCTTGTCTTGTCTTGTCTTGTCTTGTCTTGTCTTGTCTTGTCTTGTCTTGTCTTGTCTTGTCTTGTCTTGTCTTGTCTTGTCTTGTCTTGTCTTGTCTTGTCTTGTCATGTCGTGTGTTGTGTTGTTTTGTCTTGTCTTGTCTTCTCCTTGTCTTGTCTAGTCTTGTCTTGTCTTGTCTTGTCTTGTCTTGTCTTGTCTTGTCTTGTCTTGTCTTGTCTTGTCTTGTCTTGTCTTGTCTTGTCTTGTCTTGTCTTGTCTTGTCTTGTCTTGTCTTGTCTTGTCTTGTCTTGTCTTGTCTTGTCTTGTCTTGTCTTGTCTTGTCTTGTCTTGTGTTGCTTTGTCTTGTCTTGTCTTGTCTTGTCTTGTCTTGTGTTGCTTTGTCTTGTCTTGTCATGTCATGTGTTGTCTTGTCTTGCCTTATCTTGCCTTGTCTTGTCTTGTCTGGTCTGGTCTTGTCTTGTCTTCTCCTTGTCTTGTCTAGTTTTGTCTTGTCTTGTCTTGTCTTGTCTTGTCTTGTCTTGTCTTGTCTTGTCTTGTCTTGTCTTGTCTTGTCTTGTCTTGTCTTGTCTTGTCTTGCCTTATCTTGCCTTGTCTTGTCTTGTCTTGTCTTGTCTTGTCTTGCCTTATCTTGCCTTGTCTTGTCTTGTCTTGTCTTGTCTTGTGTTGCTTTGTCTTGTCTTGTCATGTCTTGTCTTGTCTTGTGTTGTTTTGTCTTGTCTTGTCTTGTCTTGTCTTGTCTTGTCTTGTCTTGTCTTGTCTTGTCTTGTCTTGTCTTGTCTTGTCTTGTCTTGTCTTGTCTTGTCTTGCCTTATCTTGCCTTGTCTTGTCTTGTCTGGTCTGGTCTTGTCTTGTCTTCTCCTTGTCTTGTCTAGTCTTGTCTTGTCTTGTCTTGTCTTGTCTTGTCTTGTCTTGTTTTGTCTTGTCCTGTCTTGGCTTGTCATGTCATGTCATGTGTTGTGTTGTGTTGTTTTGTTTTGTCTTGTCTTGTCTTGTCTTGTCTTGTCTTGTCTTGTCTTGTCTTGTCTTGTCTTGTCTTGTCTTGTCTTGTCTTGTCTTGTCTTGTCTTGCCTTATCTTGCCTTGTCTTGTCTTGTCTGGTCTGGTCTTGTCTTGTCTTCTCCTTGTCTTGTCTAGTCTTGTCTTGTCTTGTCTTGTCTTGTCTTGTCTTGTCTTGTCTTGTCTTGTCTTGTCTTGTCTTGTCTTGTCTTGTCTTGTCTTGTCTTGTCTTGTCTTGTCTTGTCTTGTCTTGTCTTGTCTTGTCATGTCGTGTGTTGTGTTGTTTTGTCTTGTCTTGTCTTCTCCTTGTCTTGTCTAGTCTTGTCTTGTCTTGTCTTGTCTTGTCTTGTCTTGTCTTGTCTTGTCTTGTCTTGTCTTGTCTTGTCTTGTCTTGTCTTGTCTTGTCTTGTCTTGTCTTGTCTTGTCTTGTCTTGTCTTGTCTTGTCTTGTGTTGCTTTGTCTTGTCTTGTCTTGTCTTGTCTTGTCTTGTGTTGCTTTGTCTTGTCTTGTCATGTCATGTGTTGCGTTGTGTTGTTTCGTCTTGTCTTGTCATGTCATGTCATGTCGTGTCTTGTGTTGCTTTGTCTTGTCTTGTCATGTCGTGTGTTGTGTTGTTTTGTCTTGTCTTGTCTTATCTTGTCATGTCTTGTCTTGTCTTGTCATGTCTTGTCATGTCTTGTCTTGTCTTGTCATGTCTTATATTGTCTTGTCTTGTTTTGTCTTGTCTTGTCTTGTTTTGTCTTGTGTTGCTTTGTCTTGTCTTGTCATGTCGTGTGTTGTGTTGTTTTGTCTTGTCTTGTTGTGTATTGTCATGTCTTTTATTGTATTGTCTTGTCTTGTCTTGTCATGTCATGTAATGTCATGTCGTGTGTTATGTTTTTTTGTCTTGTCTTGTCTTCTCCTTGTCTTGTCTAGTCTTGTCTTGTCTTGTCTTGTCTTGTCTTGTCTTGTCTTGTCTTGTCTTGTCTTGTCTTGTCTTGTCTTGTCTTGTCTTGTCATGTCTTATATTGTCTTGTCTTGTCATGTCGTGTGTTGTGTTGTTTTGTCTTGTCTTGTTGTGTATTGTCATGTCTTATATTGTCTTGTCTTGTCTTGTCTTGTCTTGTCTTGTCTTGTCTTGTCTTGTCTTGTCTTGTCTTGTCTTGTCTTGTCTTATTTTGTCTTGTCTTGTCTTGTCTTGTCAAGTCATGTCATGTCGTGTGTTGTGTTGTGTTGTCTTGTTTTGTTTTGCCATGTCATGTCATGTCATGTCTTGTCTTGTCTTGTCTTGTTTTGTCATGTCTTGTCTTGTCTTGTCTTGTCTTGTCTTGTTTTGTCTTGTCATGTCTTGTCTTGACTTGTCTTGTCTTGTCTTGTCTTGTCTTGTTTTGTCTTGTCTTGTCTTGTCTTGTTTTATGTTGTCTTGTCTTGTCTTGTCATGTAATGTCATGTCGTGTGTTGTGTTGTTTTGTCTTGTCTTGTCTGCTCCTTGTCTTGTCTTGTTTTGTCTTGTCCTGTCTTGTCTTGTCATGTCATGTCATGTGTTGTGTTGTGTTGTTTTGTCTTGTCTTGTCTTGTCTTGTCTTGTCTTGTCTTGTCTTGCCTTATCTTGCCTTGTCTTGTCTTGTCATGTCATGTCATGTCGTGTTTTGTCTTGTCTTGTCTTGTCTTGTGTTGCTTTGTCTTGTCTTGTCATGTCATGTGTTGCGTTGTGTTGTTTTGTCTTGTCTTGTCATGTCATGTCATGTCGTGTCTTGTGTTGCTTTGTCTTGTCTTGTCATGTCGTGTGTTGTGTTGTTTTGTCTTGTCATGTCTTATATTGTCTTGTCTTGTCTTGTCTTGTGATGTCATGTCGTGTGTTGTGTTGTTTTGTCTTGTATTGTCTTGTCTTGTCTTGTCTTGTCTTGTCTTGTCTTGTTTTGTCTTGTCTTGTCTTGTCTTGTCATGTCATGTCATGTCACACGTGTGTTGTGTTGTTTTGTCTTGTCTTATTTTGTCTTGTCATGTCTTATCTTGTCTTGTCCTGTCCTGTCCTGTCTTGTCTTGTCATGTCATGTCATGTCATGTCATGTGTTGTGTTGTGTTGTTTTGTCTTGTCTTGTCTTGTCATGTCTTGTCTTGTCTTGTCTTGTCATGTCTTATATTGTCTTGTCTTGTCTTGTGTTGTGATGTCATGTCGTGTGTTGTGTTGTTTTGTCTTGTCTTGTCTTGTCTTGTCCTGTCCTGTCCTGTCCTGTCTTGTCTTGTCTTGTGTTGTGATGTCATGTCGTGTGTTGTGTTGTTTTGTCTTGTCTTGTCTTGTCTTGTTTTGTCTTGTCTTGTCTTGTCTTGTCTTGTCTTGTCTTGTCATGTCATGTCATGTCACACGTGTGTTGTGTTGTTTTGTCTTGTCTTATTTTGTCTTGTCATGTCTTATCTTGTCTTGTCCTGTCCTGTCCTGTATTGTCTTGTCATGTCATGTCATGTCATGTCATGTCTTGTCTTGTCTTGTCTTGTCTTGTCTTGTCTTGTCCTGTCCTGTCGTGTGTTGTGTTGTTTTGTTTTGTCGTGTCATGTCTTGTCTTGTCTTGTCCTGTCCTGTCGTGTGTTGTATTTTTTTTTGTCTTGTCTTGTCTTGTCATGTCATGTCATGTCGTGTCTTGTGTTGCTTTGTCTTGTCTTGTCTTGTCTTGTCTTCTCCTGTCCTGACGTGTGTTGTGTTGTTTTGTCTTGTCTTGTTTTGTCTTGTCTTGCTTTGTCTTGTCATGTCTTATCTTGTCTTGTCTTGTCCTGTCCTGTCGTGTGTTGTGTTGTTTTGTTTTGTCGTGTCATGTCTTGTATTGTCTTGTCCTGTCCTGTCGTGTGTTGTGTTTTTTTTTGTCTTGTCTTGTCTTGTCTTGTCATGTCGTGTGTTGTGTTGTTTTGTCTTGTCTTGTATTGTCTTGTCTTGTCTTGTTTTGTCTTGTCTTGTCGTGTCATGCCATGTCATACGTGTGTTGTGTTGTTTTGTCTTGTCTTATTTTGTCTTGTCATGTCTTATCTTGTCTTGTCATGTCATGTCGTGTGTTGTGTTGTTTTGTCTTGTCTTGTCTTGTCTTGTCTTGTCTTGTCTTGTCTTGTCTTGTCTTGTCTTGTCTTGTCTTGTCTTGTCTTGTCTTGTCTTGTCTTGTGTTGCTTTGTCTTGTCTTGTCATGTCATGTGTTGCGTTGTGTTGTTTTGTCTTGTCTTGTCATGTCATGTCATGTCGTGTCTTGTGTTGCTTTGTCTTGTCTTGTCATGTCGTGTGTTGTGTTGTTTTGTCTTGTCTTGTTGTGTATTGTCATGTCTTATATTGTCTTGTCTTGTCTTGTCATGTCATGTCGTGTGTTGTGTTGTTTTTTCTTGTCATGTCTTGTCTTGTCTTGTCTTGTCATGTCTTGTCTTGTCTAGTCTTGTCTTGTCTTGTCTTGTCTTGTCTTGTCTTGTCTTGGCTTGTCTTGTCTTGTCTTGTCTTGTCTTGTCTTGTCTTGTCTTGTCTTGTCTTGCCTTGTCTTGTCTTGTCTTGTCTTGTCTTCTCTTGTCTTGTCTCGTCTTGTCTTGTCTTGTCTTGTCTTGTCTTGTCTTGTCTTGTCTTGTCTTGTCTTGTCTTGTCTTGTCTTGTCTTGTCTTGTCTTGTCTTGTCTTGTCTTGTCTTGTCTTGTCTTGTCTTGTCTTGTCTTGTCTTGTCTTGTCTTGTCTTGTCTTGTCTTGTCTTGTCTTGTCTTGTCTTGTCTTGTCTTGTCTTGTCTTGTCTTGTCTTGTCTTATTTTGTCTTGTCTTGTCTTGTTTTGTCATGTCATGTCATGTCGTGTGTTGTGTTGTGTTGTCTTGTTTTTTCTTGTCATGTCATGTCATGTCTTGTCTTGTCTTGTCTTGTCTTGTTTTGTCTTGTCATGTCTTGTCTTGTCTTGTCTTGTCTTGTCTTGTTTTGTCTTGTCATGTCTTGTCTTGACTTGTCTTGTCTTGTCTTGTCTTGTCTTGTCTTGTCTTGTTTTGTCTTGTCTTGTCTTGTCTTGTTTTATGTTGTCTTGTCTTGTCTTGTCATGTAATGTCATGTCGTGTGTTGTGTTGTTTTATCTTGTCTTCTCTTCTCCTTGTCTTGTCTTGTCATGTCGTGTGTTGTGTTGTTTTGTCTTGTCTTGTCTTATATTGTCTTGTCTTGTCTTGTGATGTCATGTCGTGTGTTGTGTTGTTTTGTCTTGTCTTGTTTTGTCTTGTCCTGTCTTGGCTTGTCATGTCATGTCATGTGTTGTGTTGTGTTGTTTTGTTTTGTCTTGTCTTGTCTTGTCTTGTCTTGTCTTGTCTTGTCTTGTCTTGTCTTGTCTTGTCTTGTCTTGTCTTGTCTTGTCTTGCCTTATCTTGCCTTGTCTTGTCTTGTCTGGTCTGGTCTTGTCTTGTCTTCTCCTTGTCTTGTCTAGTCTTGTCTTGTCTTGTCTTGTCTTGTCTTGTCTTGTCTTGTCTTGTCTTGTCTTGTCTTGTCTTGTCTTGTCTTGTCTTGTCTTGTCTTGTCTTGTCTTGTCTTGTCTTGTCTTGTCTTGTCTTGTCTTGTCTTGTCATGTCGTGTGTTGTGTTGTTTTGTCTTGTCTTGTCTTCTCCTTGTCTTGTCTAGTCTTGTCTTGTCTTGTCTTGTCTTGTCTTGTCTTGTCTTGTCTTGTCTTGTCTTGTCTTGTCTTGTCTTGTCTTGTCTTGTCTTGTCTTGTCTTGTCTTGTCTTGTCTTGTCTTGTCTTGTCTTGTCTTGTCTTGTCTTGTCTTGTCTTGTCTTGTCTTGTCTTGTCTTGTCTTGTCTTGTCTTGTCTTGTGTTGCTTTGTCTTGTCTTGTCTTGTCTTGTCTTGTCTTGTGTTGCTTTGTCTTGTCTTGTCATGTCATGTGTTGTCTTGTCTTGCCTTATCTTGCCTTGTCTTGTCTTGTCTGGTCTGGTCTTGTCTTGTCTTCTCCTTGTCTTGTCTAGTCTTGTCTTGTCTTGTCTTGTCTTGTCTTGTCTTGTCTTGTCTTGTCTTGTCTTGTCTTGTCTTGTCTTGTCTTGTCTTGTCTTGTCTTGCCTTATCTTGCCTTGTCTTGTCTTGTCTTGTCTTGTCTTGTCTTGCCTTATCTTGCCTTGTCTTGTCTTGTCTTGTCTTGTCTTGTGTTGCTTTGTCTTGTCTTGTCATGTCTTGTCTTGTCTTGTGTTGTTTTGTCTTGTCTTGTCTTGTCTTGTCTTGTCTTGTCTTGTCTTGTCTTGTCTTGTCTTGTCTTGTCTTGTCTTGTCTTGTCTTGTCTTGTCTTGTCTTGTCTTGTCTTGTCTTGTCTTGTCTTGTCTTGTCTTGTCTTGCCTTATCTTGCCTTGTCTTGTCTTGTCTGGTCTGGTCTTGTCTTGTCTTCTCCTTGTCTTGTCTAGTCTTGTCTTGTCTTGTCTTGTCTTGTCTTGTCTTGTCTTGTTTTGTCTTGTCCTGTCTTGGCTTGTCATGTCATGTCATGTGTTGTGTTGTGTTGTTTTGTTTTGTCTTGTCTTGTCTTGTCTTGTCTTGTCTTGTCTTGTCTTGTCTTGTCTTGTCTTGTCTTGTCTTGTCTTGTCTTGTCTTGCCTTATCTTGCCTTGTCTTGTCTTGTCTGGTCTGGTCTTGTCTTGTCTTCTCCTTGTCTTGTCTAGTCTTGTCTTGTCTTGTCTTGTCTTGTCTTGTCTTGTCTTGTCTTGTCTTGTCTTGTCTTGTCTTGTCTTGTCTTGTCTTGTCTTGTCTTGTCTTGTCTTGTCTTATCTTGTCTTGTCTTGTCTTGTCTTGTCATGTCGTGTGTTGTGTTGTTTTGTCTTGTCTTGTCTTCTCCTTGTCTTGTCTAGTCTTGTCTTGTTTTGTCTTGTCTTGTCTTGTCTTGTCTTGTCTTGTCTTGTCTTGTCTTGTCTTGTCTTGTCTTGTCTTGTCTTGTCTTGTCTTGTCTTGTCTTGTCTTGTCTTGTCTTGTCTTGTCTTGTCTTGTCTTGTGTTGCTTTGTCTTGTCTTGTCTTGTCTTGTCTTGTCTTGTGTTGCTTTGTCTTGTCTTGTCATGTCATGTGTTGCGTTGTGTTGTTTCGTCTTGTCTTGTCATGTCATGTCATGTCGTGTCTTGTGTTGCTTTGTCTTGTCTTGTCATGTCGTGTGTTGTGTTGTTTTGTCTTGTCTTGTCTTATCTTGTCATGTCTTGTCTTGTCTTGTCATGTCTTGTCATGTCTTGTCTTGTCTTGTCATGTCTTATATTGTCTTGTCTTGTTTTGTCTTGTCTTGTCTTGTTTTGTCTTGTGTTGCTTTGTCTTGTCTTGTCATGTCGTGTGTTGTGTTGTTTTGTCTTGTCTTGTTGTGTATTGTCATGTCTTTTATTGTATTGTCTTGTCTTGTCTTGTCATGTCATGTAATGTCATGTCGTGTGTTATGTTTTTTTGTCTTGTCTTGTCTTCTCCTTGTCTTGTCTAGTCTTGTCTTGTCTTGTCTTGTCTTGTCTTGTCTTGTCTTGTCTTGTCTTGTCTTGTCTTGTCTTGTCTTGTCTTGTCTTGTCTTGTCATGTCTTATATTGTCTTGTCTTGTCATGTCGTGTGTTGTGTTGTTTTGTCTTGTCTTGTTGTGTATTGTCATGTCTTATATTGTCTTGTCTTGTCTTGTCTTGTCTTGTCTTGTCTTGTCTTGTCTTGTCTTGTCTTGTCTTGTCTTGTCTTGTCTTATTTTGTCTTGTCTTGTCTTGTCTTGTCAAGTCATGTCATGTCGTGTGTTGTGTTGTGTTGTCTTGTTTTGTTTTGCCATGTCATGTCATGTCATGTCTTGTCTTGTCTTGTCTTGTTTTGTCATGTCTTGTCTTGTCTTGTCTTGTCTTGTCTTGTTTTGTCTTGTCATGTCTTGTCTTGACTTGTCTTGTCTTGTCTTGTCTTGTCTTGTTTTGTCTTGTCTTGTCTTGTCTTGTTTTATGTTGTCTTGTCTTGTCTTGTCATGTAATGTCATGTTGTGTGTTGTGTTGTTTTGTCTTGTCTTGTCTGCTCCTTGTCTTGTCTTGTTTTGTCTTGTCCTGTCTTGTCTTGTCATGTCATGTCATGTGTTGTGTTGTGTTGTTTTGTCTTGTCTTGTCTTGTCTTGTCTTGTCTTGTCTTGTCTTGTCTTGTCTTGCCTTATCTTGCCTTGTCTTGTCTTGTCTGGTCTGATCTTGTCTTGTCTTCTCCTTGTCTTGTCTAGTCTTGTCTTGTCTTGTCTTGTCTTGTCTTGTCTTGTCTTGTCTTGTCTTGTCATGTCGTGTGTTGTGTTGTTTTGTCTTGTCTTGTTTTGTCATGTAATGTCATGTCGTGTGTTGTGTTGTTTTGTCTTGTCTTGTCTTCTCCTTGTCTTGTCTAGTCTTGTCTTGTCTTGTCTTGTGTTGCTTTGTCTTGTCATGTCATGTCATACGTGTGTTGTGTTGTTTTGTCTTGTCTTGTTGTGTATTGTCATGTCTTTTATTGTCTTGTCTTGTCTTGTCATGTCATGTAATGTCATGTCGTGTGTTATGTTGTTTTGTCTTGTCTTGTCTTCTCCTTGTCTTGTCTAGTCTTGTCTTGTCTTGTCTTGTCTTGTCTTGTCTTGTCTTGTCTTGTCTTGTCTTGTCTTGTCTTGTCTTGTCTTGTCTTGTCTTGTCTTGTCTTGTCTTGTCTTGTCTTGTCTTGTCTTGTCTTGTCTTGTCATGTCTTGTCATGTCTTATATTGTCTTGTCTTGTCTTGTCATGTCGTGTGTTGTGTTGTTTTGTCTTGTATTGTTGTGTATTGTCATGTCTTATATTGTCTTGTCTTGTCTTGTCATGTCATGTCATGTCATGTCGTGTGTTGTGTTGTTTTGTCTTGTCTTGTATTCTCCTTGTCTTGTCTAGTCTTGTCTTGTCTTGTCTTGTCTTGTCTTGTCTTGTGTTGCTTTGTCTTGTCTTGTCAGGTCATGTGTTGCGTTGTGTTGTTTTGTCTTGTCTTGTCTTGTCTTGACCTGTCCTGTCCTGTCTTGTCTTGTCTTAGCATGTCATGTCATGTCATGTCATGTCGTGTGTTGTGTTGTCTTGTCTTGCTTTGTCATGTCTTATCTTGTCTTGTCATGTCATGTCTTGTCTTGTCTTGTCTTGTCTTGTCTTTTCTTGTCTTATCTTGTCATGTCTTGTCTTGTCTTGTCATGTCTTGTCTCGTCTTGTCATGTCTTATATTATCTTGTCTTGTTTTGTCTTGTCTTATCTTGTTTTGTCTTGTGTTGCTTTGTCTTGTCTTGTCATGTCGTGTGTTGTGTTGTTTTGTCTTGTCTTGTTGTGTATTGTCATGTCTTTTATTGTATTGTCTTGTCTTGTCTTGTCATGTCATGTAATGTCATGTCGTGTGTTATGTTGTTTTGTCTTGTCTTGTCTTCTCCTTGTCTTGTCTTGTCTTGTCTTGTCATGTCTTATATTGTCTTGTCTTGTCTTGTCATGTCGTGTGTTGTGTTGTTTTGTCTTGTCTTGTTGTGTATTGTCATGTCTTATATTGTCTTGTCTTGTCTTGTCATGTCATGTCATGTCATGTCGTGTGTTGTGTTGTTTTGTCTTGTCTTGTCTTCTCCTTGTCTTGTCTAGTCTTGTCTTGTCTTGTCTTGTCTTGTCTTGTCTTGTCTTGTCTTGTCTTGTCTTGTCTTGTCTTGTCTTGTCTTGTCTTGTCTTGTCTTGTGTTGCTTTGTCTTGTCTTGTCATGTCATGTGTTGCGTTGTGTTGTTTTGTCTTGTCTTGTCATGTCATGTCATGTCGTGTCTTGTGTTGCTTTGTCTTGTCTTGTCATGTCGTGTGTTGTGTTGTTTTGTCTTGTCATGTCTTATATTGTCTTGTCTTGTCTTGTCTTGTGATGTCATGTCGTGTGTTGTGTTGTTTTGTCTTGTATTGTCTTGTCTTGTCTTGTCATGTCATGTCATGTCATACGTGTGTTGTGTTGTTTTGTCTTGTCTTACTTTGTCTTGTCATGTCTTATCTTGTCTTGTCCTGTCCTGTCCTGTCTTGTCTTGTCATGTCATGTCATGTCATGTCATGTCGTGTGTTGTGTTGTCTTGTTTTGTCATGTCTTATCTTGTGTTGTCTTGTCATGTCATGTCATGTGTTGTGTTGTGTTGTTTTGTCTTGACTTGTCATGTCTTGTCTTTTCTTGTCTTGTCATGTCTTATATTGTCTTGTCTTGTCTTGTGTTGTGATGTCATGTCGTGTGTTGTGTTGTTTTGTCTTGTCTTGTCTTGTCTTGTCCTGTCCTGTCCTGTCCTGTCTTGTCTTGTCTTGTCTTGTCTTGTCTCGTCTTGTCTTGTCTTGTCTTCTCCTGTCCTGACGTGTGTTGTGTTGTTTTGTCTTGTCTTGTTTTGTCTTGTCTTGCTTTGTCTTGTCATGTCTTATCTTGTCTTGTCTTGTCTTGTCTTGTCTTGTCTTGTCTTGTCTTGTCTTGTCTTGTCTTGTCTTGTCTTGTCTTGTCTTGTCTTGTCTTGTCTTGTCTTGTCTTGTCTTGTCTTGTCTTGTCTTGTCTTGTCTTGTCTTGTCTTGTCTTGTCTTGTCTTGTCTTGTCTTGTCTTGTCTTATTTTGTCTTGTCTTGTCTTGTCTTGTCTTGTCTTATTTTGTCTTGTCCTGTCTTGTCTTGTCATGTCATGTCATGTGTTGTGTTGTGTTGTTTTGTCTTGTCTTGTCTTGTCTTGTCTTGTCTTGTCTTGTCTTGTCTTGTCTTGTCTTGTCTTGCCTTATCTTGCCTTGTCTTGTCTTGTCTGGTCTGGTCTTGTCTTGTCTTCTCCTTGTCTTGTCTAGTCTTGTCTTGTCTTGTCTTGTCTTGTCTTGTCTTGTCTTGTCTTGTCTTGTCTTGTCTTGTCTTGTCTTGTCTTGTCTTGTCTTGTCTTGTCTTGTCTTGTCTTGTCTTGTCTTGTCTTGTCTTGTCTTGTCTTGTCTTGTCTTTTCTTGTCTTGTCTTGTCTTGTCTTGTCTTGTCTTGTCTTGTCTTGTCTTGTCTTGTCTTGTCTTGTCTTGTCCTGTCTTGTCTTGCCTTGTCATGTCATGTCTTGTCTTGTCTTGTCTTGTCTTGTCTTTTCTTGTCTTGTCTTGTCTTGTCTTGTCTTGTCTTGTCTTGTCTTGTCTTGTCTTGTCTTGTCTTGTCTTGTCTTGTCTTGTCATGTCGTATGTTGTGTTGTTTTGTCTTGTGTTGCTTTGTCTTGTCTTGTCTTGTCATGTCGTGTGTTGTGTTGTTTTGTCTTGTCTTGTTGTGTATTGTCATGTCTTATATTGTCTTGTCTTGTCTTGTCTTGTCATGTCATGTCATGTCGTGTGTTGTGTTGTCTTGTCTTGTTTTGTCTTGTCATGTCATGTCATGTCTTGTCTTGTCTTGTCTTGTCTTGTTTTGTCTTGTCATGTCTTGTCTTGTCTTATCTTGTTTTGTCTTGTCATGTCTTTACTTGTGATGTCATGTCATGACAAGACAGTCTTGTCTTGTCTCGTCTTGTCGTGTGTTGTGTTGTTTTGTCTTGTCTTGTTGTGTATTGTCATGTCTTATATTGTCTTGTCTTGTCTTGTCATGTCATGTCATGTCGTGTGTTGTGTTGTGTTGTCTTGTCTTATATTGTCTTGTCTTGTCTTGTCATGTCATGTCATGTCATGTCGTGTGTTGTGTTGTTTTGTCTTGTCTTGTCTTCTCCTTGTCTTGTCTAGTCTTGTCTTGTCTTGTCATGTCATGTCGTATGTTGTCCTGTCTTGTCTTGTCTTGTCATGTCGTGTGTTGTGTTGTTTTGTCTTGTCTTGTTGTGTATTGTCATGTCTTATATTGTCTTGTCTTGTCTTGTCATGTCATGTCATGTCGTGTGTTGTGTTGTGTTGTCTTGCCTTATATTGTCTTGTCTTGTCTTGTCATGTCATGTCATGTCATGTCGTGTGTTGTGTTGTTTTGTCTTGTCTTGTCTTCTCCTTGTCTTGTCTAGTCTTGTCTTATCTTGTCTTGTCTTGTCTTGTCTTGTCTTGTCTTGTCTTGTCTTGTCTTGTCTTGTCTTGTCTTGTCTTGTCTTGTCTTGTCTTGTCTTGTCTTGTCTTGTCTTGTCTTGTCTTGTCTTGTGTTGCTTTGTCTTGTCTTGTCATGTCATGTGTTGCGTTGTGTTGTTTTGTCTTGTCTTGTCATGTCATGTCATGTCGTGTCTTGTGTTGCTTTGTCTTGTCTTGTCATGTCGTGTGTTGTGTTGTTTTGTCTTGTCTTGTTGTGTATTGTCATGTCTTATATTGTCTTGTCTTTTCTTGTCTTGTCATGTCATGTCATGTCATGTCGTGTGTTGTGTTGTTTTTTCTTGTCATGTCATGTCTTGTCTTGTCTTGTCTTGTCTTGTCTTGTCATGTCTTGTCTTGTCTAGTCTTGTCTTGTCTTGTCTTGTCTTGTCTTGTCTTGTCTTGTCTTGTCTTGTCTTGTCTTGTCTTGTCTTGTGTTGTGATGTCATGTCGTGTGTTGTGTTGTTTTGTCTTGTCTTGTCTTGTCTTGTCCTGTCCTGTCCTGTCCTGTCTTGTCTTGTCTTGTCTTGTCTTGTCTTGTCTCGTCTTGTCTTGTCTTGTCTTCTCCTGTCCTGACGTGTGTTGTGTTGTTTTGTCTTGTCTTGTTTTGTCTTGTCTTGTCTTGTCTTGTCCTGTCCTGTCCTGTCCTGTCTTGTCTTGTCTTGTCTTGTCTTGTCTTGTCTTGTCTCGTCTTGTCTTGTCTTGTCTTCTCCTGTCCTGACGTGTGTTGTGTTGTTTTGTCTTGTCTTGTTTTGTCTTGTCTTGCTTTGTCTTGTCATGTCTTATCTTGTCTTGTCTTGTCTTGTCCTGTCCTGTCGTGTGTTGTGTTGTTTTGTCTTGTCTTGTGTTGTTTTGTCGTGTCATGTCTTGTCTTGTCTTGTCCCGTCCTGTCGTGTGTTGTGTTGTTTTGTCTTGTCTTGTCTTGTCATGTCATGTCGTGTCTTGTGTTGCTTTGTCTTGTCTTGTCATGTCGTGTGTTGTGTTGTATTGTCTTGTCATGTCTTATATTGTCTTGTCTTGTCTTGTCTTGTGATGTCATGTCGTGTGTTGTGTTGTTTTGTCTTGTATTGTCTTGTCATGTCATGTCATGTCGTGTCTTGTCTTGTTTTGTCTTGTCTTGTCTTGTCTTGTCTTGTCTTGTCTTGTCATGTCTTGTCTTGTCTTGTCTTGTCTTGTCTTGTCTTGTCTTGTCTTGTCTTGTCTTGTCTTGTCTTGTCTTGTCTTGTCTTGTCTTGTCTTGTCTTGTCCTGTCTTGTCTTGCCTTGACATGTCATGTCTTGTCATGTCGTGTGTTGTGTTGTCTTGTCTTGTTTTGTCATGTCTTATCTTGTCTTGTCATGTCATGTCTTGTCTTGTCTTGTCTTGTCTTGTCTTGTCTTGTCTTGTCATGTCTTGTCTTGTCTTGTCTTGTCTTGTCTTGTCTTGTCTTGTCTTGTCTTGTCTTGTCTTGTCTTGTCTTGTCTTGTCTTGTCTTGTCTTGTCTTGTCTTGTCATGTCATGTCATGTCGTGTGTTGTGTTGTTTTTTCTTGTCATGTCATGTCTTGTCTTGTCTTGTCTTGTCTTGTCTTGTCATGTCTTGTCTTGTCTAGTCTTGTCTTGTCTTGTCTTGTCTTGTCTTGTCTTGTCTTGTCTTGTCTTGTCTTGTCTTGTCTTGTCTTGTCTTGTCTTGTCTTGTCTTGTCTTGTCTTGTCTTGTCTTGTCTTGTCTTGTCTTGTCTTGTCTTGTCTTGTTTTGTCTTGTCTTGTCTTGTCTTGTCTTGTTTTGTCTTGTCTTGTCTTGTTTTGTCTTGTCATGTCTTGTCTTGTCTTGTCTTGTCTTGTCTTGTCTTGTCTTGTCTTGTCTTGTCTTGTCTTGTCTTGTTTTGTCTTGTCTTGTCTTGTCATGTAATGTCATGTCGTGTGTTGTGTTGTTTTGTCTTGTCTTGTCTTCTCCTTGTCTTGTCTTGTCATGTCGTGTGTTGTGTTGTTTTGTCTTGTCTTGTCTTATATTGTCTTGTCTTGTCTTGTGATGTCATGTCGTGTGTTGTGTTGTTTTGTCTTGTCTTGTTTTGTCTTGTCCTGTCTTGTCTTGTCATGTCATGTCATGTGTTGTGTTGTGTTGTTTTGTCTTGTCTTGTCTTGTCTTGTCTTGTCTTGTCTTGTCTTGTCTTGCCTTATCTTGCCTTGTCTTGTCTTGTCTGGTCTGGTCTTGTCTTGTCTTGTCTTGTCTTGTCATGTCTTGTCTTGTCTTGTTTTGTCTTGTCTTGTATTGTCTTGTTTTCTCATGTAATGTCATGTCGTGTGTTGTGTTGTTTTGTCCTGTCTTGTGTTGTTTTGTCGTGTCATGTCTTGTCTTGTCTTGTCCTGTCCTGTCGTGTGTTGTGTTGTTTTGTCTTGTCTTGTCATGTCGTGTGTTGTGTTGTTTTGTCTTGTCATGTCTTATATTGTCTTGTCTTGTCTTGTCTTGTGATGTCATGTCGTGTGTTGCGTTGTGTTGTTTTGTCTTGTCTTGTCATGTCATGTCATGTCGTGTCTTGTGTTGCTTTGTCTTGTCTTGTCATGTCGTGTGTTGTGTTGTATTGTCTTGTCATGTCTTATATTGTCTTGTCTTGTCTTGTCTTGTGATGTCATGTCGTGTGTTGTGTTGTTTTGTCTTGTATTGTCTTGTCATGTCATGTCATGTCGTGTCTTGTCTTGTTTTGTCTTGTCTTGTCTTGTCTTGTCTTGTCTTGTCTTGTCTTGTCATGGCGTGTGTTGTGTTGTTTTGTCTTGTCTTGTATTGTCTTGTCTTGTCTTGTTTTGTCTTGTCTTGTCGTGTCATGCCATGTCATACGTGTGTTGTGTTGTTTTGTCTTGTCTTATTTTGTCTTGTCATGTCTTATCTTGTCTTGTCATGTCATGTCGTGTGTTGTGTTGTTTTGTCTTGTCTTGTCTTCTCCTTGTCTTGTCTAGTCTTGTCTTGTCTTGTCTTGTCTTGTCTTGTCTTGTCTTGTCTTGTCTTGTCTTGTCTTGTCTTGTCTTGTGTTGCTTTGTCTTGTCTTGTCATGTCATGTGTTGCGTTGTGTTGTTTTGTCTTGTCTTGTCATGTCATGTCATGTCGTGTCTTGTGTTGCTTTGTCTTGTCTTGTCATGTCGTGTGTTGTGTTGTTTTGTCTTGTCTTGTTGTGTATTGTCATGTCTTATATTGTCTTATCTTGTCTTGTCATGTCATGTCATGTCATGTCGTGTGTTGTGTTGTTTTTTCTTGTCGTGTCTTGTCTTGTCTTGTCTTGTCTTGTCTTGTCATGTCTTGTCTTGTCTAGTCTTGTCTTGTCTTGTCTTTGGCTTGTCTTGTCTTGTCTTGTCTTGTCTTGTCTTGTCTTGTCTTGCCTTGTCTTGTCTTGTCTTGTCTTGTCTTGTCTTGTCTTGTCTTGTCTTGTCTTGTCTTGTCTTGTCTTGTCTTGTCTTGTCTTGTCTTGTCTTGTCTTGTCTTGGCTTGTCTTGTCTTGTCTTGTCTTGTCTTGTCTTGTCTTGTCTTGTCTTGTCTTGTCTTGTCTTGTCTTGTCTTGTCTTGTCTTGTCTTGTCTTGTCTTGTCTTGTCTTGTCTTGTCTTGTCTTGTCTTGTCTTGTCTTGTCTTGTCTTGTCTTGTCTTGTCTTGTCTTGTCTTATTTTGTCTTGTCTTGTCTTGTCTTGTCTTATTTTGTCTTGTCCTGTCTTGTCTTGTCATGTCATGTCATGTGTTGTGTTGTGTTGTTTTGTCTTGTCTTGTCTTGTCTTGTCTTGTCTTGTCTTGTCTTGTCTTGTCTTGTCTTGTCTTGTCTTGTCTTGTCTTGTCTTGTCTTGTCTTGTCTTGCCTTATCTTGCCTTGTCTTGTCTTGTCTGGTCTAGTCTTGTCTTGTCTTCTCCTTGTCTTGTCTAGTCTTGTCTTGTCTTGTCTTGTCTTGTCTTGTCTTGTCTTGTCATGTCGTGTGTTGTGTTGTTTTGTCTTGTCTTGTTTTGTCATGTAATGTCATGTCGTGTGTTATGTTGTTTTGTCTTGTCTTGTCTTCTCCTTGTCTTGTCTAGTCTTGTCTTGTCTTGTCTTGTCTTGTCTTGTCTTGTCTTGTCTTGTCTTGTCTTGTCTTGTCTTGTCTTGTCTTGTCTTGTTGTCTTGTCTTGTCTTGTCTTGTCTTGTCTTGTCTTGTCTTGTCTTGTCTTGTCTTGCCATGTCTTATATTGTCTTGTCTTGTCTTGTCATGTCGTGTGTTGTGTTGTTTTGTCTTGTCTTGTTGTGTATTGTCATGTCTTATATTGTCTTGTCTTGTCTTGTCATGTCATGTCATGTCATGTCGTGTGTTGTGTTGTTTTGTCTTGTCTTGTATTCTCCTTGTCTTGTCTAGTCTTGTCTTGTCTTGTCTTGTCTTGTCTTGTCTTGTCTTGTCTTGTGTTGCTTTGTCTTGTCTTGTCTTGTCATGTCTTATATTGTCTTGTCTTGTTTTGTCTTGTCTTATCTTGTTTTGTCTTGTGTTGCTTTGTCTTGTCTTGTCATGTCGTGTGTTTTGTTGTTTTGTCTTGTCTTGTTGTGTATTGTCATGTCTTTTATTGTATTGTCTTGTCTTGTCTTGTCTTGTCCTGTCCTGTCCTGTCTTGTCTTGTCTTAGCATGTCATGTCATGTCATGTCGTGTGTTGTGTTGTCTTGTCTTGCTTTGTCATGTCTTATCTTGTCTTGTCATGTCATGTCTTGTTTTGTCTTGTCTTGTTTTGTCTTGTCTTATCTTGTCATGTCTTGTCTTGTCTTGTCATGTCTTGTCTTGTCTTGTCTTGTCATGTCTTATATTGTCTTGTCTTGTTTTGTCTTGTCTTATCTTGTTTTGTCTTGTGTTGCTTTGTCTTGTCTTGTCATGTCGTGTGTTTTGTTGTTTTGTCTTGTCTTGTTGTGTATTGTCATGTCTTTTATTGTATTGTCTTGTCTTGTCTTGTCATGTCATGTAATGTCATGTCGTGTGTTATGTTGTTTTGTCTTGTCTTGTCTTCTCCTTGTCTTGTCATGTCTTGTCTTGTCTTGTCATGTCTTATATTGTCTTGTCTTGTCTTGTCATGTCCTGTTATGTCACACGTGTGTTGTGTTGTTTTGTCTTGTCTTATTTTGTCTTGTCATGTCTTATCTTGTCTTGTCCTGTCCTGTCCTGTCTTGTCTTGTCATGTCATGTCATGTCATGTCATGTCGTGTGTTGTGTTGTCTTGTCTTGTTTTGTCATGTCTTATCTTGTCTTGTCTTGTCATCTCATGTCATGTGTTGTGTTGTGTTGTTTTGTCTTGTTTTGTCTTGTCATGTCTTGTCTTGTCTTGTCTTGTCATGTCTTATATTGTCTTGTCTTGTCCTGTCCTGTCGTGTGTTGTGTTGTTTTGTTTTGTCGTGTCTTGTCTTGTCTTGTCTTGTCTTGTCTTGTCTTGTCTTGTCTTGTCTTGTCTTGTCATGGCGTGTGTTGTGTTGTTTTGTCTTGTCTTGTATTGTCTTGTCTTGTCTTGTTTTGTCTTGTCTTGTCGTGTCATGCCATGTCATACGTGTGTTGTGTTGTTTTGTCTTGTCTTATTTTGTCTTGTCATGTCTTATCTTGTCTTGTCATGTCATGTCGTGTGTTGTGTTGTTTTGTCTTGTCTTGTCTTCTCCTTGTCTTGTCTAGTCTTGTCTTGTCTTGTCTTGTCTTGTCTTTTCTTGTCTTGTCTTGTCTTGTCTTGTCTTGTCTTGTCTTGTCTTGTCTTGTGTTGCTTTGTCTTGTCTTGTCATGTCATGTGTTGCGTTGTGTTGTTTTGTCTTGTCTTGTCATGTCATGTCATGTCGTGTCTTGTGTTGCTTTGTCTTGTCTTGTCATGTCGTGTGTTGTGTTGTTTTGTCTTGTCTTGTTGTGTATTGTCATGTCTTATATTGTCTTATCTTGTCTTGTCATGTCATGTCATGTCATGTCGTGTGTTGTGTTGATTTTTCTTGTCGTGTCTTGTCTTGTCTTGTCTTGTCTTGTCTTGTCATGTCTTGTCTTGTCTAGTCTTGTCTTGTCTTGTCTTGGCTTGTCTTGTCTTGTCTTGTCTTGTCTTGTCTTGTCTTGTCTTGCCTTGCCTTGTCTTGTCTTGTCTTGTCTTGTCTTCTCTTGTCTTGTCTTGTCTTGTCTTGTCTTGTCTTGTCTTGTCTTGTCTTGTCTTGTCTTGTCTTGTCTTGTCTTGTCTTGTCTTGTCTTGTCTTGTCTTGTCTTGTCTTGTCTTGTCTTGTCTTGTCTTGCCATGTCTTATATTGTCTTGTCTTGTCTTGTCATGTCGTGTGTTGTGTTGTTTTGTCTTGTCTTGTTGTGTATTGTCATGTCTTATATTGTCTTGTCTTGTCTTGTCATGTCATGTCATGTCATGTCATGTCGTGTGTTGTGTTGTTTTGTCCTGTCTTGTGTTGTTTTGTCGTGTCATGTCTTGTCTTGTCTTGTCCTGTCCTGTCGTGTGTTGTGTTGTTTTGTCTTGTCTTGTCATGTCGTGTGTTGTGTTGTTTTGTCTTGTCATGTCTTATATTGTCTTGTCTTGTCTTGTCTTGTGATGTCATGTCGTGTGTTGCGTTGTGTTGTTTTGTCTTGTCTTGTCATGTCATGTCATGTCGTGTCTTGTGTTGCTTTGTCTTGTCTTGTCATGTCGTGTGTTGTGTTGTATTGTCTTGTCATGTCTTATATTGTCTTGTCTTGTCTTGTCTTGTGATGTCATGTCGTGTGTTGTGTTGTTTTGTCTTGTATTGTCTTGTCATGTCATGTCATGTCGTGTCTTGTCTTGTTTTGTCTTGTCTTGTCTTGTCTTGTCTTGTCTTGTCTTGTCATGGCGTGTGTTGTGTTGTTTTGTCTTGTCTTGTATTGTCTTGTCTTGTCTTGTTTTGTCTTGTCTTGTCGTGTCATGACATGTCATACGTGTGTTGTGTTGTTTTGTCTTGTCTTATTTTGTCTTGTCATGTCTTATCTTGTCTTGTCATGTCATGTCGTGTGTTGTGTTGTTTTGTCTTGTCTTGTCTTCTCCTTGTCTTGTCTAGTCTTGTCTTGTCTTGTCTTGTCTTGTCTTGTCTTGTCTTGTCTTGTCTTGTCTTGTCTTGTCTTGTCTTGTGTTGCTTTGTCTTGTCTTGTCATGTCATGTGTTGCGTTGTGTTGTTTTGTCTTGTCTTGTCATGTCATGTCATGTCGTGTCTTGTGTTGCTTTGTCTTGTCTTGTCATGTCGTGTGTTGTGTTGTTTTGTCTTGTCTTGTTGTGTATTGTCATGTCTTATATTGTCTTATCTTGTCTTGTCATGTCATGTCATGTCATGTCGTGTGTTGTGTTGTTTTTTCTTGTCGTGTCTTGTCTTGTCTTGTCTTGTCTTGTCTTGTCATGTCTTGTCTTGTCTAGTCTTGTCTTGTCTTGTCTTTGGCTTGTCTTGTCTTGTCTTGTCTTGTCTTGTCTTGTCTTGTCTTGCCTTGTCTTGTCTTGTCTTGTCTTGTCTTGTCTTGTCTTGTCTTGTCTTGTCTTGTCTTGTCTTGTCTTGTCTTGTCTTGTCTTGTCTTGTCTTGTCTTGTCTAGTCTTGTCTTGTCTTGTCTTGTCTTGCCTTGTCTTGTCTTGTCTTGTCTTGTCTTGTCTTGTCTTGTCTTGTCTTGTCTTGTCTTGTCTTGTCTTGTCTTGTCTTGTCTTGTCTTGTCTTGTCTTGTCTTGTCTTGTCTTGTCTTGTCTTGTCTTGTCTTATTTTGTCTTGTCTTGTCTTGTCTTGTCTTATTTTGTCTTGTCCTGTCTTGTCTTGTCATGTCATGTCATGTGTTGTGTTGTGTTGTTTTGTCTTGTCTTGTCTTGTCTTGTCTTGTCTTGTCTTGTCTTGTCTTGTCTTGTCTTGTCTTGTCTTGTCTTGTCTTGTCTTGTCTTGTCTTGTCTTGTCTTGCCTTATCTTGCCTTGTCTTGTCTTGTCTGGTCTAGTCTTGTCTTGTCTTCTCCTTGTCTTGTCTAGTCTTGTCTTGTCTTGTCTTGTCTTGTCTTGTCTTGTCTTGTCATGTCGTGTGTTGTGTTGTTTTGTCTTGTCTTGTTTTGTCATGTAATGTCATGTCGTGTGTTATGTTGTTTTGTCTTGTCTTGTCTTCTCCTTGTCTTGTCTAGTCTTGTCTTGTCTTGTCTTGTCTTGTCTTGTCTTGTCTTGTCTTGTCTTGTCTTGTCTTGTCTTGTCTTGTCTTGTCTTGTCTTGTCTTGTCTTGTTGTCTTGTCTTGTCTTGTCTTGTCTTGTCTTGTCTTGTCTTGTCTTGTCTTGTCTTGCCATGTCTTATATTGTCTTGTCTTGTCTTGTCATGTCGTGTGTTGTGTTGTTTTGTCTTGTCTTGTTGTGTATTGTCATGTCTTATATTGTCTTGTCTTGTCTTGTCATGTCATGTCATGTCATGTCGTGTGTTGTGTTGTTTTGTCTTGTCTTGTATTCTCCTTGTCTTGTCTAGTCTTGTCTTGTCTTGTCTTGTCTTGTCTTGTCTTGTCTTGTCTTGTGTTGCTTTGTCTTGTCTTGTCTTGTCATGTCTTATATTGTCTTGTCTTGTTTTGTCTTGTCTTATCTTGTTTTGTCTTGTGTTGCTTTGTCTTGTCTTGTCATGTCGTGTGTTTTGTTGTTTTGTCTTGTCTTGTTGTGTATTGTCATGTCTTTTATTGTATTGTCTTGTCTTGTCTTGTCTTGTCCTGTCCTGTCCTGTCTTGTCTTGTCTTAGCATGTCATGTCATGTCATGTCGTGTGTTGTGTTGTCTTGTCTTGCTTTGTCATGTCTTATCTTGTCTTGTCATGTCATGTCTTGTTTTGTCTTGTCTTGTTTTGTCTTGTCTTATCTTGTCATGTCTTGTCTTGTCTTGTCATGTCTTGTCTTGTCTTGTCTTGTCATGTCTTATATTGTCTTGTCTTGTTTTGTCTTGTCTTATCTTGTTTTGTCTTGTGTTGCTTTGTCTTGTCTTGTCATGTCGTGTGTTTTGTTGTTTTGTCTTGTCTTGTTGTGTATTGTCATGTCTTTTATTGTATTGTCTTGTCTTGTCTTGTCATGTCATGTAATGTCATGTCGTGTGTTATGTTGTTTTGTCTTGTCTTGTCTTCTCCTTGTCTTGTCATGTCTTGTCTTGTCTTGTCATGTCTTATATTGTCTTGTCTTGTCTTGTCATGTCCTGTTATGTCACACGTGTGTTGTGTTGTTTTGTCTTGTCTTATTTTGTCTTGTCATGTCTTATCTTGTCTTGTCCTGTCCTGTCCTGTCTTGTCTTGTCATGTCATGTCATGTCATGTCATGTCGTGTGTTGTGTTGTCTTGTCTTGTTTTGTCATGTCTTATCTTGTCTTGTCTTGTCATCTCATGTCATGTGTTGTGTTGTGTTGTTTTGTCTTGTCTTGTCTTGTCATGTCTTGTCTTGTCTTGTCTTGTCATGTCTTATATTGTCTTGTCTTGTCCTGTCCTGTCGTGTGTTGTGTTGTTTTGTTTTGTCGTGTCTTGTCTTGTCTTGTCTTGTCTTGTCTTGTCTTGTCTTGTCATGGCGTGTGTTGTGTTGTTTTGTCTTGTCTTGTATTGTCTTGTCTTGTCTTGTTTTGTCTTGTCTTGTCGTGTCATGCCATGTCATACGTGTGTTGTGTTGTTTTGTCTTGTCTTATTTTGTCTTGTCATGTCTTATCTTGTCTTGTCATGTCATGTCGTGTGTTGTGTTGTTTTGTCTTGTCTTGTCTTCTCCTTGTCTTGTCTAGTCTTGTCTTGTCTTGTCTTGTCTTGTCTTGTCTTTTCTTGTCTTGTCTTGTCTTGTCTTGTCTTGTCTTGTCTTGTCTTGTGTTGCTTTGTCTTGTCTTGTCATGTCATGTGTTGCGTTGTGTTGTTTTGTCTTGTCTTGTCATGTCATGTCATGTCGTGTCTTGTGTTGCTTTGTCTTGTCTTGTCATGTCGTGTGTTGTGTTGTTTTGTCTTGTCTTGTTGTGTATTGTCATGTCTTATATTGTCTTATCTTGTCTTGTCATGTCATGTCATGTCATGTCGTGTGTTGTGTTGATTTTTCTTGTCGTGTCTTGTCTTGTCTTGTCTTGTCTTGTCTTGTCATGTCTTGTCTTGTCTAGTCTTGTCTTGTCTTGTCTTGGCTTGTCTTGTCTTGTCTTGTCTTGTCTTGTCTTGTCTTGTCTTGCCTTGTCTTGTCTTGTCTTGTCTTGTCTTGTCTTCTCTTGTCTTGTCTTGTCTTGTCTTGTCTTGTCTTGTCTTGTCTTGTCTTGTCTTGTCTTGTCTTGTCTTGTCTTGTCTTGTCTTGTCTTGTCTTGTCTTGTCTTGTCTTGTCTTGTCTTGTCTTGTCTTGTCTTGTCTTGTCTTGTCTTGTCTTGTCTTGTCTTGTCTTGTCTTGTCTTGTCTTGTCTTGTCTTGTCTTGTCTTGTCTTGTCTTGTCTTGTCTTGTCTTGTCTTGTCTTGTCTTGTCTTGTCTTGTCTTGTCTTGTCTTGTCTTGTCTTGTCTTGTCTTGTCTTGTCTTGTCTTGTCTTGTCTTGTCTTATTTTGTCTTGTCTTGTCTTGTCTTGTCTTGTCTTATTTTGTCTTGTCCTGTCTTGTCTTGTCATGTCATGTCATGTGTTGTGTTGTGTTGTTTTGTCTTGTCTTGTCTTGTCTTGTCTTGTCTTGTCTTGTCTTGTCTTGTCTTGTCTTGCCTTATCTTGCCTTGTCTTGTCTTGTTTGGTCTGGTCTTGTCTTGTCTTCTCCTTGTCTTGTCTAGTCTTGTCTTGTCTTGTCTTGTCTTGTCTTGTCTTGTCTTGTCTTGTCTTGTCTTGTCTTGTCATGTCGTGTGTTGTGTTGCTTTGTCTTGTCTTGTTTTGTCATGTAATGTCATGTCGTGTGTTATGTTGTTTTGTCTTGTCTTGTCTTCTCCTTGTCTTGTCTAGTCTTGTCTTGTCTTGTCTTGTCTTGTCTTGTCTTGTCTTGTTGTCTTGTCTTGTCTTGTCTTGTCTTGTCTTGTCTTGTCTTGTCTTGTCTTGTCTTGTCTTGTCTTGTTGTCTTGTCTTGTCTTGTCTTGTCTTGTCTTGTCTTGTCTTGTCTTGTCTTGTCTTGCCATGTCTTATATTGTCTTGTCTTGTCTTGTCATGTCGTGTGTTGTGTTGTTTTGTCTTGTCTTGTTGTGTATTGTCATGTCTTATATTGTCTTGTCTTGTCTTGTCATGTCATGTCATGTCATGTCATGTCGTGTGTTGTGTTGTTTTGTCTTGTCTTGTATTCTCCTTGTCTTGTCTAGTCTTGTCTTGTCTTGTCTTGTCTTGTCTTGTGTTGCTTTGTCTTGTCTTGTCAGGTCATGTGTTGCGTTGTGTTGTTTTGTCTTGTCTTGTCTTGTCTTGTCCTGTCCTGTCCTGTCTTGTCTTGTCTTAGCATGTCATGTCATGTCATGTCGTGTGTTGTGTTGTCTTGTCTTGCTTTGTCATGTCTTATCTTGTCTTGTCATGTCATGTCTTGTCTTGTCTTGTCTTGTTTTGTCTTGTCTTATCTTGTCATGTCTTGTCTTGTCTTGTCATGTCTTGTCTTGTCTTGTCTTGTCATGTCTTATATTGTCTTGTCTTGTCTTGTCTTCTCCTTGTCTTGTCATGTCTTGTCTTGTCTTGTCATGTCTTATATTGTCTTGTCTTGTCTTGTCATGTCGTGTGTTGTGTTGTTTTGTCTTGTCTTGTCATGTCATGTCATGTCGTGTCTTGTGTTGCTTTGTCTTGTCTTGTCATGTCGTGTGTTGTGTTGTTTTGTCTTGTCATGTCTCATATTGTCTTGTCTTGTTTTGTCTTGTCTTATCTTGTTTTGTCTTGTGTTGCTTTGTCTTGTCTTGTCATGTCGTGTGTTTTGTTGTTTTGTCTTGTCTTGTTGTGTATTGTCATGTCTTTTATTGTATTGTCTTGTCTTGTCTTGTCATGTCATGTAATGTCATGTCGTGTGTTATGTTGTTTTGTCTTGTCTTGTCTTCTCCTTGTCTTGTCTTGTCTTGTCTTGTCTTGTCATGTCTTATATTGTCTTGTCTTGTCTTGTCATGTCGTGTGTTGTGTTGTTTTGTCTTGTCTTGTCATGTCATGTCATGTCGTGTCTTGTGTTGCTTTGTCTTGTCTTGTCATGTCATGTGTTGCGTTGTGTTGTTTTGTCTTGTCTTGTCATGTCATGTCATGTCGTGTCTTGTGTTGCTTTGTCTTGTCTTGTCATGTCGTGTGTTGTGTTGTTTTGTCTTGTCATGTCTCATATTGTCTTGTCTTGTCTTGTCTTGTGATGTCATGTCGTGTGTTGTGTTGTTTTGTCTTGTATTGTCTTGTCTTGTCTTGTCTTGTTTTGTCTTGTCTTGTCTTGTCTTGTCTTGTCTTGTCTTGTCATGTCATGTCATGTCATACGTGTGTTGTGTTGTTTTGTCTTGTCTTACTTTGTCTTGTCATGTCTTATCTTGTCTTGTCCTGTCCTGTCCTGTCTTGTCTTGTCATGTCATGTCATGTCATGTCATGTCATGTCATGTCGTGTGTTGTGTTGTCTTGTCTTGTTTTGTCATGTCTTATCTTGTCTTGTCTTGTCATGTCATGTCATGTGTTGTGTTGTGTTGTTTTGTCTTGTCTTGTCTTGTCATGTCTTGTCTTTTCTTGTCTTGTCATGTCTTAAATTGTCTTGTCTTGTCTTGTCATGTCATGTAATGTCATGTCGTGTGTTATGTTGTTTTGTCTTGTCTTGTCTTCTCCTTGTCTTGTCTAGTCTTGTCTTGTCTTGTCTTGTCTTGTCTTGTCTTGTCTTGTCTTGTCTTGTCTTGTCTTGTCTTGTCTTGTCTTGTCTTGTCTTGTCTTGTCATGTCGTGTGTTGTGTTGTTTTGTCTTGTCTTGTTGTGTATTGTCATGTCTTATATTGTCTTGTCTTGTCTTGTCATGTCATGTCATGTCATGTCGTGTGTTGTGTTGTTTTGTCTTGTCTTGTATTCTCCTTGTCTTGTCTAGTCTTGTCTTGTCTTGTCTTGTCTTGTCTTGTGTTGCTTTGTCTTGTCTTGTCAGGTCATGTGTTGCGTTGTGTTGTTTTGTCTTGTCTTGTCTTGTCTTGTCCTGTCCTGTCCTGTCTTGTCTTGTCTTAGCATGTCATGTCATGTCATGTCATGTCGTGTGTTGTGTTGTCTTGTCTTGCTTTGTCATGTCTTATCTTGTCTTGTCATGTCATGTCTTGTCTTGTCTTGTCTTGTCATGTCATGTAATGTCATGTCGTGTGTTATGTTGTTTTGTCTTGTCTTGTCTTCTCCTTGTCTTGTCTAGTCTTGTCTTGTCTTGTCTTGTCTTGTCTTGTCTTGTCATGTCTTATATTGTCTTGTCTTGTCTTGTCATGTCGTGTGTTGTGTTGTTTTGTCTTGTCTTGTTGTGCATTGTCATGTCTTTTATTGTCTTGTCTTGTCTTGTCATGTCATGTAATGTCATGTCGTGTGTTATGTTGTTTTGTCTTGTCTTGTCTTCTCCTTGTCTTGTCTAGTCTTGTCTTGTCTTGTCTTGTCTTGTCTTGTCTTGTCTTGTCTTGTCTTGTCTTGTCTTGTCTTGTCTTGTCTTGTCTTGTCTTGTCATGTCTTATATTGTCTTGTCTTGTCTTGTCTTGTCTTGTCTTGTCTTGTCTTGTCTTGTCTTGTCTTGTCTTGCCTTATCTTGCCTTGTCTTGTCTTGTCTGGTCTTGTCTTGTCCTGTCCTGTCCTGTCTTGCCTTGTCATGTCATGTCATGTCATGTCGTGTGTTGTGTTGTCTTGTCTTGTCATGTCATGTCATGTCTTGTCTTGTCTTGTCTTGTCTTGTTTTGTCTTGTCATGTCTTGTCTTGTCTTGTCTTGTGTTGCTTTGTCTTGTCTTGTCATGTCATGTGTTGCGTTGTGTTGTTTTGTCTTGTCTTGTCATGTCATGTCATGTCGTGTCTTGTGTTGCTTTGTCTTGTCTTGTCATGTCGTGTGTTGTGTTGTTTTGTCTTGTCATGTCTTATATTGTCTTGTCTTGTCTTGTCTTGTGATGTCATGTCGTGTGTTGTGTTGTTTTGTCTTGTATTGTCTTGTCTTGTCTTGTCTTGTCTTGTTTTGTCTTGTCTTGTCTTGTCTTGTCTTGTCATGTCATGTCATGTCATGTCACACGTGTGTTGTGTTGTTTTGTCTTGTCTTATTTTGTCTTGTCATGCCTTATCTTGTCTTGCCCTGTCATGTCGTGTGTTGTGTTGTTTTGTCTTGTCTTGTTGTGTATTGTCATGTCTTATATTGTCTTGTCTTGTCTTGTCATGTCATGTCATGTCATGTCGTGTGTTGTGTTGTTTTGTCTTGTCTTGTCTTCTCCTTGTCTTGTCTAGTCTTGTCTTGTCTTGTCTTGTCTTGTCTTGTCTTGTCTTGTCTTGTCTTGTCTTGTCTTGTCTTGTCTTGTCTTGTCTTGTCTTGTCTTGTCTTGTCTTGTCTTGTCCTGTCTTGGCTTGTCATGTCATGTCATGTGTTGTGTTGTTTTGTTTTGTCTTGTCTTGTCTTGTCTTGTCTTGTCTTGTCTTGTCTTGTCTTGTCTTGTCTTGTCTTGTCTTGTCTTGTCTTGTCTTGTCTTGCCTTATCTTGCCTTGTCTTGTCTTGTCTGGTCTGGTCTTGTCTTGTCTTGTCTTGTCTTGTCTTGTCTTGTCTTGTCTTGTCTTGCCTTATCTTGCCTTGTCTTGTCTTGTCTGGTCTGGTCTTGTCTTGTCTTCTCCTTGTCTTGTCTAGTCTTGTCTTGTCTTGTCTTGTCTTGTCTTGTGTTGTGTTGTTTTGTCTTGTCTTGTCTTATATTGTCTTGTCTTGTCTTGTGATGTCATGTCGTGTGTTGTGTTGTTTTGTCTTGTCTTGTTTTGTCTTGTCCTGTCTTGGCTTGTCATGTCATGTCATGTGTTGTGTTGTGTTGTTTTGTTTTGTCTTGTCTTGTCTTGTCTTGTCTTGTCTTGTCTTGTCTTGTCTTGTCTTGTCTTGTCTTGTCTTGTCTTGTCTTGTCTTGTCTTGCCTTATCTTGCCTTGTCTTGTCTTGTCTGGTCTGGTCTTGTCTTGTCTTCTCCTTGTCTTGTCTAGTCTTGTCTTGTCTTGTCTTGTCTTGTCTTGTCTTGTCTTGTCTTGTCTTGTCTTGTCTTGTCTTGTCTTGTCTTGTCTTGTCTTGTCTTGTCTTGTCTTGTCTTGTCTTGTCTTGTCATGTCGTGTGTTGTGTTGTTTTGTCTTGTCTTGTCTTCTCCTTGTCTTGTCTAGTCTTGTCTTGTCTTGTCTTGTCTTGTCTTGTCTTGTCTTGTCTTGTCTTGTCTTGTCTTGTCTTGTCTTGTCTTGTCTTGTCTTGTCTTGTCTTGTCTTGTCTTGTCTTGTCTTGTCTTGTCTTGTCTTGTCTTGTCTTGAGTTGCTTTGTCTTGTCTTGTCTTGTCTTGTCTTGTCTTGTGTTGCTTTGTCTTGTCTTGTCATGTCATGTGTTGCGTTGTGTTGTTTCGTCTTGTCTTGTCATGTCATGTCATGTCGTGTCTTGTGTTGCTTTGTCTTGTCTTGTCATGTCGTGTGTTGTGTTGTTTTGTCTTGTCTTGTTGTGTATTGTCATGTCTTTTATTGTATTGTCTTGTCTTGTCTTGTCTTGTCATGTCATGTAATGTCATGTCGTGTGTTATGTTTTTTTGTCTTGTCTTGTCTTCTCCTTGTCTTGTCTTGTCTTGTCTTGTCATGTCTTGTCTTGTCTTGTCATGTCTTATATTGTCATGTCTTGTCTTGTCTTGTCATGTCTTGTCTTGTCTTGTCATGTCTTATATTGTCTTGTCTTGTTTTGTCTTGTCTTGTCTTGTTTTGTCTTGTGTTGCTTTGTCTTGTCTTGTCATGTCGTGTGTTGTGTTGTTTTGTCTTGTCTTGTTGTGTATTGTCATGTCTTTTATTGTATTGTCTTGTCTTGTCTTGTCTTGTCATGTCATGTAATGTCATGTCGTGTGTTATGTTTTTTTGTCTTGTCTTGTCTTCTCCTTGTCTTGTCTAGTCTTGTCTTGTCTTGTCTTGTCTTGTCTTGTCTTGTCTTGTCTTGTCTTGTCTTGTCTTGTCTTGTCTTGTCTTGTCATGTCTTATATTGTCTTGTCTTGTAATGTCGTGTGTTGTGTTGTTTTGTCTTGTCTTGTTGTGTATTGTCATGTCTTATATTGTCTTGTCTTGTCTTGTCTTGTCTTGTCTTGTCTTGTCTTGTCTTGTCTTGTCTTGTCTTGTCTTGTCTTGTCTTGTCTTATTTTGTCTTGTCTTGTCTTGTCTTGTCAAGTCATGTCATGTCGTGTGTTGTGTTGTGTTGTCTTGTTTTGTCTTGCCATGTCATGTCATGTCATGTCTTGTCTTGTCTTGTCTTGTTTTGTCATGTCTTGTCTTGTCTTGTCTTGTCTTGTCTTGTTTTGTCTTGTCATGTCTTGTCTTGACTTGTCTTGTCTTGTCTTGTCTTGTCTTGTTTTGTCTTGTCTTGTCTTGTCTTGTTTTATGTTGTCTTGTCTTGTCTTGTCATGTAATGTCATGTCGTGTGTTGTGTTGTTTTGTCTTGTCTTGTCTGCTCCTTGTCTTGTCTTGTCATGTCGTGTGTTGTGTTGTTTTGTCTTGTCTTGTCTTATATTGTCTTGTCTTGTCTTGTGATGTCATGTCGTGTGTTGTGTTGTTTTGTCTTGTCTTGTTTTGTCTTGTCCTGTCTTGTCTTGTCATGTCATGTCATGTGTTGTGTTGTGTTGTTTTGTCTTGTCTTGTCTTGTCTTGTCTTGTCTTGTCTTGTCTTGTCTTGTCTTGTCTTGTCTTGTCTTGTCTTGTCTTGCCTTATCTTGCCTTGTCTTGTCTTGTCTGGTCTGATCTTGTCTTGTCTTCTCCTTGTCTTGTCTAGTCTTGTCTTGTCTTGTCTTGTCTTGTCTTGTCTTGTCTTGTCTTGTCTTGTCATGTCGTGTGTTGTGTTGTTTTGTCTTGTCTTGTTTTGTCATGTAATGTCATGTCGTGTGTTGTGTTGTTTTGTCTTGTCTTGTCTTCTCCTTGTCTTGTCTAGTCTTGTCTTGTCTTGTCTTGTGTTGCTTTGTCTTGTCATGTCATGTCATACGTGTGTTGTGTTGTTTTGTCTTGTCTTGTTGTGTATTGTCATGTCTTTTATTGTCTTGTCTTGTCTTGTCATGTCATGTAATGTCATGTCGTGTGTTATGTTGTTTTGTCTTGTCTTGTCTTCTCCTTGTCTTGTCTTGTCTTGTCTTGTCTTGTCTTGTCTTGTCTTGTCTTGTCTTGTCTTGCCTTGTCTTGTCTTGTCTTGTCTTGTCTTGTCTTGTCTTGTCTTGTCATGTCTTGTCATGTCTTATATTGTCTTGTCTTGTCTTGTCATGTCGTGTGTTGTGTTGTTTTGTCTTGTATTGTTGTGTATTGTCATGTCTTATATTGTCTTGTCTTGTCTTGTCATGTCATGTCATGTCATGTCGTGTGTTGTGTTGTTTTGTCTTGTCTTGTATTCTCCTTGTCTTGTCTAGTCTTGTCTTGTCTTGTCTTGTCTTGTCTTGTCTTGTGTTGCTTTGTCTTGTCTTGTCAGGTCATGTGTTGCGTTGTGTTGTTTTGTCTTGTCTTGTCTTGTCTTGACCTGTCCTGTCCTGTCTTGTCTTGTCTTAGCATGTCATGTCATGTCATGTCATGTCGTGTGTTGTGTTGTCTTGTCTTGCTTTGTCATGTCTTATCTTGTCTTGTCATGTCATGTCTTGTCTTGTCTTGTCTTGTCTTGTCTTTTCTTGTCTTATCTTGTCATGTCTTGTCTTGTCTTGTCATGTCTTGTCTCGTCTTGTCATATCTTATATTATCTTGTCTTGTTTTGTCTTGTCTTATCTTGTTTTGTCTTGTGTTGCTTTGTCTTGTCTTGTCATGTCGTGTGTTGTGTTGTTTTGTCTTGTCTTGTTGTGTATTGTCATGTCTTTTATTGTATTGTCTTGTCTTGTCTTGTCATGTCATGTAATGTCATGTCGTGTGTTATGTTGTTTTGTCTTGTCTTGTCTTCTCCTTGTCTTGTCTTGTCTTGTCTTGTCATGTCTTATATTGTCTTGTCTTGTCTTGTCATGTCGTGTGTTGTGTTGTTTTATCTTGTCTTGTTGTGTATTGTCATGTCTTAGATTGTCTTGTCTTGTCTTGTCATGTCATGTCATGTCATGTCGTGTGTTGTGTTGTTTTGTCTTGTCTTGTCTTCTCCTTGTCTTGTCTAGTCTTGTCTTGTCTTGTCTTGTCTTGTCTTGTCTTGTCTTGTCTTGTCTTGTCTTGTCTTGTCTTGTCTTGTCTTGTCTTGTATTGCTTTGTCTTGTCTTGTCATGTCATGTGTTGCGTTGTGTTGTTTTGTCTTGTCTTGTCATGTCATGTCATGTCGTGTCTTGTGTTGCTTTGTCTTGTCTTGTCATGTCGTGTGTTGTGTTGTTTTGTCTTGTCATGTCTTATATTGTCTTGTCTTGTCTTGTCTTGTGATGTCATGTCGTGTGTTGTGTTGTTTTGTCTTGTATTGTCTTGTCTTGTCTTGTCTTGTCTTGTCTTGTCTTGTCTTGTCTTGTCATGTCATGTCATGTCATACGTGTGTTGTGTTGTTTTGTCTTGTCTTACTTTGTCTTGTCATGTCTTATCTTGTCTTGTCCTGTCCTGTCCTGTCTTGTCTTGTCATGTCATGTCATGTCATGTCATGTCGTGTGTTGTGTTGTCTTGTCTTGTCTTGTCTTGTCGTGTCTTGTCTTGTCTTGTCTTGTCTTGTCTTGTCTTGTCTTGTCTTGTCTTGTCTTGTCTTGTCGTGTCTTGTCTTGTCTTGTCTTGTCTTGTCTTGTCTTGTCTTGTCTTGTCTTGTCTTGTCTTGTCTTGTCTTGTCTTGTCTTGTCTTGTCTTGTCTTGTCTTGTCTTGTCTTGTCTTGTCTTGTCTTGTCTTGTCTTGTCTTGTCTTGTCTTGTCTTGTCTTGTCTTGTCTCGTCTTGTCTTGTCTTGTCTTGTCTTGTTGTGTATTGTCATGTCTTATATTGTCTTGTCTTGTCATGTCATGTCATGTCGTGTGTTGTGTTGTCTTGTCTTGTTTTGTCTTGTCTTGTCATGTCATGTCATGTCTTGTCTTGTCTTGTCTTGTCTTGTCTTGTTTTGTCTTGTCTTGTCTTGTCTTGTCTTGTCTTGTCTTGTCTTGTCTTGTCTTGTCTTGTCTTGTCTTGTCTTATCTTGTCTTGTCTTGTCTTGTCTTGTCTTGTCTTGTCTTGTCTTGTCTTGTCTTGTCTTGCCTTATCTTGCCTTGTCCTGTCCTGTCCTGTCTTGTCTTGTCCTGTCCTGTCCTGTCTTGTCTTGTCATGTCATGTCATGTCATGTCGTGTGTTGTGTTGTCTTGTCTTGTCTTGTCATGTCATGTCTTGTCTTGTCTTGTCTTGTCTTGTTTTGTCTTGTCATGTCTTGTCTTGTCTTGTCTTGTCTTGTCTTGTCAAGTCATGTCATGTCGTGTGTTGTGTTGTGTTGTCTTGTTTTGTCTTGTCTTGTCTTGTCTTGTCTTGTCTTGTCTTGTCTTGTCTTGTCTTGTCTTATCTTGTCTTGTCTTGTTTTGTCTTGTCATGTCTTGTCTTGTCTTGTCTTGTGTTGCTTTGTCTTGTCTTGTCATGTCATGTGTTGCGTTGTGTTGTTTTGTCTTGTCTTGTCATGTCATGTCATGTCGTGTCTTGTGTTGCTTTGTCTTGTCTTGTCATGTCGTGTGTTGTGTTGTTTTGTCTTGTCATGTCTTATATTGTCTTGTCTTGTCTTGTCTTGTGATGTCATGTCGTGTGTTGTGTTGTTTTGTCTTGTATTGTCTTGTCTTGTCTTGTCTTGTCTTGTTTTGTCTTGTCTTGTCTTGTCTTGTCTTGTCATGTCATGTCATGTCATGTCACACGTGTGTTGTGTTGTTTTGTCTTGTCTTATTTTGTCTTGTCATGCCTTATCTTGTCTTGCCCTGTCATGTCGTGTGTTGTGTTGTTTTGTCTTGTCTTGTTGTGTATTGTCATGTCTTATATTGTCTTGTCTTGTCTTGTCATGTCATGTCATGTCATGTCGTGTGTTGTGTTGTTTTGTCTTGTCTTGTCTTCTCCTTGTCTTGTCTAGTCTTGTCTTGTCTTGTCTTGTCTTGTCTTGTCTTGTCTTGTCTTGTCTTGTCTTGTCTTGTCTTGTCTTGTCTTGTCTTGTCTTGTCCTGTCTTGGCTTGTCATGTCATGTCATGTGTTGTGTTGTTTTGTTTTGTCTTGTCTTGTCTTGTCTTGTCTTGTCTTGTCTTGTCTTGTCTTGTCTTGTCTTGTCTTGTCTTGTCTTGTCTTGTCTTGTCTTGCCTTATCTTGCCTTGTCTTGTCTTGTCTGGTCTGGTCTTGTCTTGTCTTGTCTTGTCTTGTCTTGTCTTGTCTTGTCTTGTCTTGCCTTATCTTGCCTTGTCTTGTCTTGTCTGGTCTGGTCTTGTCTTGTCTTCTCCTTGTCTTGTCTAGTCTTGTCTTGTCTTGTCTTGTCTTGTCTTGTGTTGTGTTGTTTTGTCTTGTCTTGTCTTATATTGTCTTGTCTTGTCTTGTGATGTCATGTCGTGTGTTGTGTTGTTTTGTCTTGTCTTGTTTTGTCTTGTCCTGTCTTGGCTTGTCATGTCATGTCATGTGTTGTGTTGTGTTGTTTTGTTTTGTCTTGTCTTGTCTTGTCTTGTCTTGTCTTGTCTTGTCTTGTCTTGTCTTGTCTTGTCTTGTCTTGTCTTGTCTTGTCTTGTCTTGCCTTATCTTGCCTTGTCTTGTCTTGTCTGGTCTGGTCTTGTCTTGTCTTCTCCTTGTCTTGTCTAGTCTTGTCTTGTCTTGTCTTGTCTTGTCTTGTCTTGTCTTGTCTTGTCTTGTCTTGTCTTGTCTTGTCTTGTCTTGTCTTGTCTTGTCTTGTCTTGTCTTGTCTTGTCTTGTCTTGTCTTGTCTTGTCATGTCGTGTGTTGTGTTGTTTTGTCTTGTCTTGTCTTCTCCTTGTCTTGTCTAGTCTTGTCTTGTCTTGTCTTGTCTTGTCTTGTCTTGTCTTGTCTTGTCTTGTCTTGTCTTGTCTTGTCTTGTCTTGTCTTGTCTTGTCTTGTCTTGTCTTGTCTTGTCTTGTCTTGTCTTGTCTTGTCTTGTCTTGTCTTGAGTTGCTTTGTCTTGTCTTGTCTTGTCTTGTCTTGTCTTGTGTTGCTTTGTCTTGTCTTGTCATGTCATGTGTTGCGTTGTGTTGTTTCGTCTTGTCTTGTCATGTCATGTCATGTCGTGTCTTGTGTTGCTTTGTCTTGTCTTGTCATGTCGTGTGTTGTGTTGTTTTGTCTTGTCTTGTTGTGTATTGTCATGTCTTTTATTGTATTGTCTTGTCTTGTCTTGTCTTGTCATGTCATGTAATGTCATGTCGTGTGTTATGTTTTTTTGTCTTGTCTTGTCTTCTCCTTGTCTTGTCTTGTCTTGTCTTGTCATGTCTTGTCTTGTCTTGTCATGTCTTATATTGTCATGTCTTGTCTTGTCTTGTCATGTCTTGTCTTGTCTTGTCATGTCTTATATTGTCTTGTCTTGTTTTGTCTTGTCTTGTCTTGTTTTGTCTTGTGTTGCTTTGTCTTGTCTTGTCATGTCGTGTGTTGTGTTGTTTTGTCTTGTCTTGTTGTGTATTGTCATGTCTTTTATTGTATTGTCTTGTCTTGTCTTGTCTTGTCATGTCATGTAATGTCATGTCGTGTGTTATGTTTTTTTGTCTTGTCTTGTCTTCTCCTTGTCTTGTCTAGTCTTGTCTTGTCTTGTCTTGTCTTGTCTTGTCTTGTCTTGTCTTGTCTTGTCTTGTCTTGTCTTGTCTTGTCTTGTCATGTCTTATATTGTCTTGTCTTGTAATGTCGTGTGTTGTGTTGTTTTGTCTTGTCTTGTTGTGTATTGTCATGTCTTATATTGTCTTGTCTTGTCTTGTCTTGTCTTGTCTTGTCTTGTCTTGTCTTGTCTTGTCTTGTCTTGTCTTGTCTTGTCTTGTCTTATTTTGTCTTGTCTTGTCTTGTCTTGTCAAGTCATGTCATGTCGTGTGTTGTGTTGTGTTGTCTTGTTTTGTCTTGCCATGTCATGTCATGTCATGTCTTGTCTTGTCTTGTCTTGTTTTGTCATGTCTTGTCTTGTCTTGTCTTGTCTTGTCTTGTTTTGTCTTGTCATGTCTTGTCTTGACTTGTCTTGTCTTGTCTTGTCTTGTCTTGTTTTGTCTTGTCTTGTCTTGTCTTGTTTTATGTTGTCTTGTCTTGTCTTGTCATGTAATGTCATGTCGTGTGTTGTGTTGTTTTGTCTTGTCTTGTCTGCTCCTTGTCTTGTCTTGTCATGTCGTGTGTTGTGTTGTTTTGTCTTGTCTTGTCTTATATTGTCTTGTCTTGTCTTGTGATGTCATGTCGTGTGTTGTGTTGTTTTGTCTTGTCTTGTTTTGTCTTGTCCTGTCTTGTCTTGTCATGTCATGTCATGTGTTGTGTTGTGTTGTTTTGTCTTGTCTTGTCTTGTCTTGTCTTGTCTTGTCTTGTCTTGTCTTGTCTTGTCTTGTCTTGTCTTGTCTTGTCTTGCCTTATCTTGCCTTGTCTTGTCTTGTCTGGTCTGATCTTGTCTTGTCTTCTCCTTGTCTTGTCTAGTCTTGTCTTGTCTTGTCTTGTCTTGTCTTGTCTTGTCTTGTCTTGTCTTGTCATGTCGTGTGTTGTGTTGTTTTGTCTTGTCTTGTTTTGTCATGTAATGTCATGTCGTGTGTTGTGTTGTTTTGTCTTGTCTTGTCTTCTCCTTGTCTTGTCTAGTCTTGTCTTGTCTTGTCTTGTGTTGCTTTGTCTTGTCATGTCATGTCATACGTGTGTTGTGTTGTTTTGTCTTGTCTTGTTGTGTATTGTCATGTCTTTTATTGTCTTGTCTTGTCTTGTCATGTCATGTAATGTCATGTCGTGTGTTATGTTGTTTTGTCTTGTCTTGTCTTCTCCTTGTCTTGTCTTGTCTTGTCTTGTCTTGTCTTGTCTTGTCTTGTCTTGTCTTGTCTTGTCTTGTCTTGCCTTGTCTTGTCTTGTCTTGTCTTGTCTTGTCTTGTCTTGTCTTGTCATGTCTTGTCATGTCTTATATTGTCTTGTCTTGTCTTGTCATGTCGTGTGTTGTGTTGTTTTGTCTTGTATTGTTGTGTATTGTCATGTCTTATATTGTCTTGTCTTGTCTTGTCATGTCATGTCATGTCATGTCGTGTGTTGTGTTGTTTTGTCTTGTCTTGTATTCTCCTTGTCTTGTCTAGTCTTGTCTTGTCTTGTCTTGTCTTGTCTTGTCTTGTGTTGCTTTGTCTTGTCTTGTCAGGTCATGTGTTGCGTTGTGTTGTTTTGTCTTGTCTTGTCTTGTCTTGACCTGTCCTGTCCTGTCTTGTCTTGTCTTAGCATGTCATGTCATGTCATGTCATGTCGTGTGTTGTGTTGTCTTGTCTTGCTTTGTCATGTCTTATCTTGTCTTGTCATGTCATGTCTTGTCTTGTCTTGTCTTGTCTTGTCTTTTCTTGTCTTATCTTGTCATGTCTTGTCTTGTCTTGTCATGTCTTGTCTCGTCTTGTCATATCTTATATTATCTTGTCTTGTTTTGTCTTGTCTTATCTTGTTTTGTCTTGTGTTGCTTTGTCTTGTCTTGTCATGTCGTGTGTTGTGTTGTTTTGTCTTGTCTTGTTGTGTATTGTCATGTCTTTTATTGTATTGTCTTGTCTTGTCTTGTCATGTCATGTAATGTCATGTCGTGTGTTATGTTGTTTTGTCTTGTCTTGTCTTCTCCTTGTCTTGTCTTGTCTTGTCTTGTCATGTCTTATATTGTCTTGTCTTGTCTTGTCATGTCGTGTGTTGTGTTGTTTTATCTTGTCTTGTTGTGTATTGTCATGTCTTATATTGTCTTGTCTTGTCTTGTCATGTCATGTCATGTCATGTCGTGTGTTGTGTTGTTTTGTCTTGTCTTGTCTTCTCCTTGTCTTGTCTAGTCTTGTCTTGTCTTGTCTTGTCTTGTCTTGTCTTGTCTTGTCTTGTCTTGTCTTGTCTTGTCTTGTCTTGTCTTGTCTTGTATTGCTTTGTCTTGTCTTGTCATGTCATGTGTTGCGTTGTGTTGTTTTGTCTTGTCTTGTCATGTCATGTCATGTCGTGTCTTGTGTTGCTTTGTCTTGTCTTGTCATGTCGTGTGTTGTGTTGTTTTGTCTTGTCATGTCTTATATTGTCTTGTCTTGTCTTGTCTTGTGATGTCATGTCGTGTGTTGTGTTGTTTTGTCTTGTATTGTCTTGTCTTGTCTTGTCTTGTCTTGTCTTGTCTTGTCTTGTCTTGTCATGTCATGTCATGTCATACGTGTGTTGTGTTGTTTTGTCTTGTCTTACTTTGTCTTGTCATGTCTTATCTTGTCTTGTCCTGTCCTGTCCTGTCTTGTCTTGTCATGTCATGTCATGTCATGTCATGTCGTGTGTTGTGTTGTCTTGTCTTGTCTTGTCTTGTCGTGTCTTGTCTTGTCTTGTCTTGTCTTGTCTTGTCTTGTCTTGTCTTGTCTTGTCTTGTCTTGTCGTGTCTTGTCTTGTCTTGTCTTGTCTTGTCTTGTCTTGTCTTGTCTTGTCTTGTCTTGTCTTGTCTTGTCTTGTCTTGTCTTGTCTTGTCTTGTCTTGTCTTGTCTTGTCTTGTCTTGTCTTGTCTTGTCTTGTCTTGTCTTGTCTTGTCTTGTCTTGTCTTGTCTTGTCTTGTCTCGTCTTGTCTTGTCTTGTCTTGTCTTGTTGTGTATTGTCATGTCTTATATTGTCTTGTCTTGTCATGTCATGTCATGTCGTGTGTTGTGTTGTCTTGTCTTGTTTTGTCTTGTCTTGTCATGTCATGTCATGTCTTGTCTTGTCTTGTCTTGTCTTGTCTTGTTTTGTCTTGTCTTGTCTTGTCTTGTCTTGTCTTGTCTTGTCTTGTCTTGTCTTGTCTTGTCTTGTCTTGTCTTATCTTGTCTTGTCTTGTCTTGTCTTGTCTTGTCTTGTCTTGTCTTGTCTTGTCTTGTCTTGCCTTATCTTGCCTTGTCCTGTCCTGTCCTGTCTTGTCTTGTCCTGTCCTGTCCTGTCTTGTCTTGTCATGTCATGTCATGTCATGTCGTGTGTTGTGTTGTCTTGTCTTGTCTTGTCATGTCATGTCTTGTCTTGTCTTGTCTTGTCTTGTTTTGTCTTGTCATGTCTTGTCTTGTCTTGTCTTGTCATGTCTTGTCTTGTTTTGTCTTGTCATGTCATGTCTTGTCTTGTCTTGTCTTGTCTTGTCTTGTCATGTGTTGTGTTGTTTTGTCTTGTCTTGTCTTGTCTTGTCTTGTCTTGTCTTGTCTTGTCTTGTCTTGTCTTGTCTTGTCTTGTCTTGTCTTGTCTTGTCTTGTCTTGTCTTGTGTTGTTTTGTCTTGTCTTGTCTTGTCTTGTCTTGTCTTGTCTTGTCTTGTCTTGTCTTGTCTTGTCTTGTCTTGTCTTGTCTTGTCATGTCATGTCTTGTCTTGTCTTGTCTTGTTTTGTCTTGTCTTGTCTTGTTTTGTCTTGTCATGTCTTGTCTTGTCTTGTCTTTTCTTGTCTTGTCTTGTCTTGTCTTGTCTTGTCTTGTCTTGTCTTGTCGTGTGTTGTGTTGTTTTGTCTTGTCTTGTGTTGTTTTGTCTTGTCTTGTCATGTCATGTCATGTCGTGTCTTGTGCTGCTTTGTCCTGTCTTGTCTTGTCTTGTCTTGTCATGTCGTGTGTTGTGTTGTTTTGTCTTGTCTTGTTGTGTATTGTCATGTCTTATATTGTCTTGTCTTGTCTTGTCATGTCATGTCATGTCGTGTGTTGTGTTGTGTTGTCTTGTTTTGTCTTGTCATGTCTTGTCTTGTCTTGTCTTGTTTTGTCTTGTCATGTCTTGCCTTGTCTTGTCTTGTCTTGTCTTGTTTTGTCTTGTCATGTCTTGTCTTGTCTTGTCTTGTCTTGTCTTGTCTTGTCTTGTCTTGTCTTGTCTTGTCTTGTCTTGTCTTGTCTTGTCTTGTCTTGTCCTGTCGTGTGTTGTGTTGTTTTGTCTTGTCTTGTCTTGTCTTGTCTTGTCTTGTCTTGTCTTGTCTTGTCCTGTCGTGTGTTGTGTTGTTTTGTCTTGTCTTGTCTTGTCTTGTCTTGTCTTGTCTTGTCTTGTCTTGTCTTGTTTTGTCTTGTCCTGTCTTGTCTTGTCATGTCATGTCATGTGTTTTGTTGTGTTGTTTTGTCTTGTCTTGTCTTGTCTTGTCTTGTCTTGTCTTGTCTTGCCTTATCTTGCCTTGTCTTGTCTTGTGCTGCTTTGTCCTGTCTTGTCTTGTTTTGTCTTGTCTTGTCTTGTCTTGTCATGTCATGTCTTGTCTTGTCTTGTCTTGTTTTGTCTTGTCTTGTCTTGTTTTGTCTTGTCATGTCTTGTCTTGTCTTGTCTTGTCTTGTCTTGTCTTGTCTTGTCTTGTCTTGTCTTGTCTTGTCTTGTCGTGTGTTGTGTTGTTTTGTCTTGTCTTGTGTTGTTTTGTCTTGTCTTGTCATGTCATGTCATGTCGTGTCTTGTGTTGCTTTGTCTTGTCTTGTCTTGTCTTGTCATGTCGTGTGTTGTGTTGTTTTGTCTTGTCTTGTTGTGTATTGTCATGTCTTATATTGTATTGTCTTGTCTTGTCTTGTCATGTCATGTCATGTCGTGTGTTGTGTTGTTTTGTCTTGTCATGTCGTATGTTGTGTTGTTTTGTCTGGTCTTGTTTTGTCTTGTCTTGTCTTATATTGTCTTGTCTTGTCTTGTCATGTCATGTCGTATGTTGTGTTGTTTTGTCTTGTGCTGCTTTGTCCTGTCTTGTCTTGTCATGTCATGTTGTGTTGTTTTGTCTTGTCTTGTCTTGTCTTGTCTTGTCTTGTCTTGTCTTGTCATGTCGTGTGTTGTGTTGTTTTGTCTTGTCTTGTGTTGTCATGTCTTATCTTGTCTCTTCATGTCATGTCTTGTCTTGTCTTGTCTTGTCTTGTCGTGTGTTGTGCTGTTTTGTCTTGTCTTGTTGTGTATTGTCATGTCTTATATTGTCTTGTCTTGTCTTGTCATGTCATGTCGTATGTTGTGTTGTTTTGTCTTGTGCTGCTTTGTCCTGTCTTGTCTTGTCATGTCATGTTGTGTTGTTTTGTCTTGTGCTGCTTTGTCCTGTCTTGTCTTGCCTTGTCATATCGTGTGTTGTGTTGTTTTGTCTTGTCTTGTCTTGTTTTGTCTTGTCATGTCTTGTCTTGTCTTGTCTTGTCTTGTCTTGTCTTGTCTTGTCTTGTCTTGTCTTGTCTTGTCTTGTCGTGTGTTGTGTTGTTTTGTCTTGTCTTGTGTTGTTTTGTCTTGTCTTGTCATGTCATGTCATGTCGTGTCTTGTGTTGCTTTGTCTTGTCTTGTCTTGTCTTGTCATGTCGTGTGTTGTGTTGTTTTGTCTTGTCTTGTTGTGTATTGTAATGTCTTATATTGTATTGTCTTGTCTTGTCTTGTCATGTCATGTCATGTCGTGTGTTGTGTTGTTTTGTCTTGCCATGTCATGTCTTGTCTTGTCTTGTCTGGTCTTGTCTTGTCTTGTCTTGTCTTGTCTTGTCATGTCTTGTCTTGTCTTGTCTTGTCTTGTCTTGCCTTAGCTTGCCTTGTCTTGTCTTGTCTGGTCTTGTCTTGTCTTCTCTTGTCTTGTCTTGTCTTGTATTGTCATGTCTTGTCTTGTCTTGTCTTGTCTTGTCTTGTCTTGTCTTGTCTTGTATTGTCATGTCTTGTCTTGTCTTGTCTTGTCTTGTCTTGTCTTGTCTTGTCTTGTCCTGTCCTGTCCTGTCTTGTCTTGTCATGTCTTGTCATGTCATGTCATGTCATGTCATGTCGTGTGTTGTGTTGTGTTGTCTTGTTTTGTCTTGTCATGTCATGTCATGTCATGTCGTGTGTTGTGTTGTGTTGTCTTATTTTGTCTTGTCATGTCATGTCATGTCTTGTCTTGTCTTGTCTTGTCTTGTCTTGTCTTGTTTTGTCTTGTCTTGTCTTGTCTTGTTTTGTCTTGTCATGTCTTGTCTTGACTTGTCTTGTCTTGTCTTGTCTTGTCTTGTCTTGTCTTGTCTTGTCTTGTCTTGTCTTGTCTTGTCTTGTCTTGTCTTGTCTTGTCTTGTCTTGTCTTGTCTTGTCTTGTCTTGTCTTGTCTTGTCTTGTCTTGTCTTGTCTTGTCTTGTCTTGTCTTGTCTTGTCTTGTCTTGTCTTGTCTTGTCTTGTCTTGTCTTGTCTTGTCTTGTCTTGTCTTGTCTTGTCTTGTCTTGTCTTGTCTTGTCTTGTCTTGTCTTGTCTTGTCTTGTCTTGTCTTGTCTTGTCTTGTCTTGCCTTATCTTGCCTTGTCTTGCCTTGTCTTGTCTTGTCTGGTCTTGTCTTGTCTTGTCTTGTCTTGTCTTGTTTTGTCTTGTCTTGTCTTGTCTTGTCTTGTCATGTCTTGTCTTGTCTTGTCTTGTCTTGTCATGTCTTATATTGTCTTGCCTTGTCTTGTCTTGTCTTGTTTTGTCTTGTCTTGTCTTGTCTTGTCTTGTCTTGTCTTGTCTTGTCTTGTCTTGTCTTGTCTTGTCTTGTCTTGTCTTGTCTTGTCTTGTCTTGTCTTGTCTTGTCTTGTCTTGTCTTGTCTTGTTTTGCTTTGTCTTGTCTTGTCTTGTCTTGTCTTGTCTTGTCATGTCGTGTGTTGTGTTGTTTTGTCTTGTCTTGTTGTGTATTGTCATGTCTTATATTGTCTTGTCTTGTCTTGTCATGTCATGTCATGTCGTGTGTTGTGTTGTGTTGTCTTGTTTTGTCTTGCCATGTCATGTCATGTCATGTCTTGTCTTGTCTTGTCTTGTCTTGTTTTGTCTTGTCATGTCTTGTCTTGTCTTGTCTTGTCTTGTCTTGTCTTGTCTTGTCTTGTCTTGTTTTGTCTTGTCATGTCTTGTCTTGACTTGTCTTGTCTTGTCTTGTCATATCATGTCATGTCATGTCGTGTGTTGTGTTGTGTTGTCTTGTTTTGTCTTGTCTTGTCTTGTCTTGTCTTGTCTTGTCTTGTCTTGTCTTGTCTTGTCTTGTCTTGTCTTGTCTTGTCTTGTCTTGTCTTGTCTTGTCATGTCTTGTCTTGTCTTGTCTTGCCTTGCCTTATCTTGCCTTGTCTTGTCTTGTCTGGTCTTGTCTTGTCTTGTCTTGTCTTGTCATGTCATGTCATGTCGTGTGTTGTCGTGTGTTGTGTTGTGTTGTCTTGTCTTGTCTTGTCTTGTCTTGTCTTGTCTTGTCTTGTCTTGTCTTGTCTTGTCTTGTCTTGTCTTGTCTTGTCTTGTCTTGTCTTGTCTTGTCTTGTCTTGTCTTGTCTTGTCATATCATGTCATGTCATGTCGTATGTTGTGTTGTTTTGTCTTGTGCTGCTTTGTCCTGTCTTGTCTTATCTTGTCTTGTCATGTCGTGTGTTGTGTTGTTTTGTCTTGTCTTGTTGTGTATTGTCATGTCTTATATTGTCTTGTCTTGTCTTGTCATGTCATGTCATGTCGTGTGTTGTGTTGTGTTGTCTTGTTTTGTCTTGCCATGTCATGTCATGTCATGTCTTGTCTTGTCTTGTCTTGTCTTGTTTTGTCTTGTCATGTCTTGTCTTGTCTTGTCTTGTCTTGTCTTGTCTTGTCTTGTCTTGTCTTGTTTTGTCTTGTCATGTCTTGTCTTGACTTGTCTTGTCTTGTCTTGTCATATCATGTCATGTCATGTCGTGTGTTGTGTTGTGTTGTCTTGTTTTGTCTTGTCTTGTCTTGTCTTGTCTTGTCTTGTCTTGTCTTGTCTTGTCTTGTCTTGTCTTGTCTTGTCTTGTCTTGTCTTGTCTTGTCTTGTCATGTCTTGTCTTGTCTTGTCTTGCCTTGCCTTATCTTGCCTTGTCTTGTCTTGTCTGGTCTTGTCTTGTCTTGTCTTGTCTTGTCATGTCATGTCATGTCGTGTGTTGTCGTGTGTTGTGTTGTGTTGTCTTGTCTTGTCTTGTCTTGTCTTGTCTTGTCTTGTCTTGTCTTGTCTTGTCTTGTCTTGTCTTGTCTTGTCTTGTCTTGTCTTGTCTTGTCTTGTCTTGTCTTGTCTTGTCTTGTCTTGTCTTGTCTTGTCTTGTCTTGTCTTGTCTTGTCTTGTCTTGTCTTGTCTTGTCTTGTCTTGTCTTGTCTTGTCTTGTCTTGTCTTGTCTTGTCTTGTCTTGTCTTGTCTTGTCTTGTCTTGTCTTGTCTTGTCTTGTCTTGTCTTGTCTTGTCTTGTCTTGTCTTGTCTTGTCTTGTCTTGTCTTGTCTTGTCTTGTCTTGTCTTGTCTTGTCTTGTCTTGTCTTGTCTTGTCTTGTCTTGTCTTGTCTTGTCTTGTCTTGTCTTGTCTTGTCTTGTCTTGTTTTGCTTTGTCTTGTCTTGTCTTGTCTTGTCTTGTCTTGTCATGTCGTGTGTTGTGTTGTTTTGTCTTGTCTTGTTGTGTATTGTCATGTCTTATATTGTCTTGTCTTGTCTTGTCTTGTCATGTCATGTCGTATGTTGTGTTGTTTTGTCTTGTGCTGCTTTGTCCTGTCTTGTCTTGTCATGTCTTGTCATGTCATGTCATGTCGTGTGTTGTCGTGTGTTGTGTTGTGTTGTCTTGTCTTGTCTTGACTTGTCTTGTCTTGTCTTGTCTTGTCTTGTCTTGTCTTGTCTTGTCTTGTCTTGTCTTGTCTTGTCTTGTCTTGTCTTGTCTTGTCTTGTCTTGTCTTGTCTTGTTTTGCTTTGTCTTGTCTTGTCTTGTCTTGTCTTGTCTTGTCATGTCGTGTGTTGTGTTGTTTTGTCTTGTCTTGTTGTGTATTGTCATGTCTTATATTGTCTTGTCTTGTCTTGTCTTGTCATGTCATGTCGTATGTTGTGTTGTTTTGTCTTGTGCTGCTTTGTCCTGTCTTGTCTTGTCATGTCGTGTGTTGTGTTGTTTTGTCTTGTCTTGTCTTGTGTTGTGATGTCATGTCGTGTGCTGTGTTGTTTTGTCTTGTCTTGTCTTGTCTTGTCCTGTCCTGTCCTGTCTTGTCTTGTCTTGTCTTGTCTTGCCTTATCTTGCCTTGTCTTGTCTTGTCTGGTCTTGTCTTGTCTTGTCATGTCTTGTCTTGTCTTGTCTTGTCTTGTTTTGCTTTGTCTTGTATTGTCTTGTTTTCTCATGTAATGTCATGTCGTGTGTTGTGTTGTTTTGTCTTGTCTTGTCATGTCATGTCATGTCGTGTCTTGTGTTGCTTAGTCTTGTCTTGTCTTGTCTTGTCTTGTCATGTCGTGTGTTGTGTTGTTTTGTCGTCTTGTTGTGTATTGTCATGTCTTATATTGTCTTGTCTTGTCTTGTCTTGTCATGTCATGTCATGTCGTGTGTTGTGTTGTTTTGTCTTGTGCTGCTTTGTCCTGTCTTGTCTTGTCATGTCATGTTGTGTTGTTTTGTCTTGTCTTGTCTTGTCTTGTCTTGTCTTGTCTTGTCTTGTCATGTCGTGTGTTGTGTTGTTTTGTCTTGTCTTGTGTTGTCATGTCTTATCTTGTCTTGTCATGTCATGTCTTGTCTTGTCTTGTCTTGTCTTGTCGTGTGTTGTGCTGTTTTGTCTTGTCTTGTTGTGTATTGTCATGTCTTATATTGTCTTGTCTTGTCTTGTCATGTCATGTCGTATGTTGTGTTGTTTTGTCTTGTGCTGCTTTGTCCTGTCTTGTCTTGTCATGTCATCTTGTGTTGTTTTGTCTTGTGCTGCTTTGTCCTGTCTTGTCTTGCCTTGTCATATCGTGTGTTGTGTTGTTTTGTCTTGTCTTGTCTTGTTTTGTCTTGTCATGTCTTGTCTTGTCTTGTCTTGTCTTGTCTTGTCTTGTCTTGTCTTGTCTTGTCTTGTCTTGTCTTGTCGTGTGTTGTGTTGTTTTGTCTTGTCTTGTGTTGTTTTGTCTTGTCTTGTCATGTCATGTCATGTCGTGTCTTGTGTTGCTTTGTCTTGTCTTGTCTTGTCTTGTCATGTCGTGTGTTGTGTTGTTTTGTCTTGTCTTGTTGTGTATTGTCATGTCTTATATTGTATTGTCTTGTCTTGTCTTGTCATGTCATGTCATGTCGTGTGTTGTGTTGTTTTGTCTTGTCTTGTTTTGTCTTGTCATGTCATGTCTTGTCTTGTCTTGTCTGGTCTTGTCTTGTCTTGTCTTGTCTTGTCTTGTCATGTCTTGTCTTGTCTTGTCTTGTCTTGTCTTGCCTTAGCTTGCCTTGTCTTGTCTTGTCTGGTCTTGTCTTGTCTTCTCTTGTCTTGTCTTGTCTTGTATTGTCATGTCTTGTCTTGTCTTGTCTTGTCTTGTCTTGTCTTGTCTTGTCTTGTCTTGTCTTGTCTTGTCTTGTCTTGTCTTGTCTTGTCTTGTCTTGTCTTGTCTTGTCTTGTCTTGTCTTGTCTTGTCTTGTCTTGTCTTGCCTTATCTTACCTTGCCTTGTCTTGTCTGGTCTTGTCTTGTCCTGTCCTGTCCTGTCTTGTCTTGTCATGTCTTGTCATGTCATGTCATGTCATGTCATGTCGTGTGTTGTGTTGTGTTGTCTTGTTTTGTCTTGTCATGTCATGTCATGTCATGTCGTGTGTTGTGTTGTGTTGTCTTATTTTGTCTTGTCATGTCATGTCATGTCTTGTCTTGTCTTGTCTTGTCTTGTCTTGTCTTGTCTTGTTTTGTCTTGTCTTGTCTTGTCTTGTTTTGTCTTGTCATGTCTTGTCTTGACTTGTCTTGTCTTGTCTTGTCTTGTCTTGTCTTGTCTTGTCTTGTCTTGTCTTGTCTTGTCTTGTCTTGTCTTGTCTTGTCTTGTCTTGTCTTGTCTTGTCTTGTCTTGTCTTGTCTTGTCTTGTCTTGTCTTGTCTTGTCTTGTCTTGTCTTGTCTTGTCTTGTCTTGTCTTGTCTTGTCTTGTCTTGTCTTGTCTTGTCTTGTCTTGTCTTGTCTTGTCTTGTCTTGTCTTGCCTTATCTTGCCTTGTCTTGCCTTGTCTTGTCTTGTCTGGTCTTGTCTTGTCTTGTCTTGTCTTGTCTTGTTTTGTCTTGTCTTGTCTTGTCTTGTCATGTCTTGTCTTGTCTTGTCTTGTCTTGTCATGTCTTATATTGTCTTGCCTTGTCTTGTCTTGTCTTGTTTTGTCTTGTCTTGTCTTGTCTTGTCTTGTCTTGTCTTGTCTTGTCTTGTCTTGTCTTGTCTTGTCTTGTCTTGTCTTGTCTTGTCTTGTCTTGTCTTGTCTTGTCTTGTCTTGTCTTGTCTTGTCTTGTCTTGTCTTGTCTTGTCTTGTCTTGTCTTGTCTTGTCTTGTCTTGTCTTGTCTTGTCTTGTCATGTCATGTCGTATGTTGTGTTGTTTTGTCTTGTGCTGCTTTGTCCTGTCTTGTCTTATCTTGTCTTGTCATGTCGTGTGTTGTGTTGTTTTGTCTTGTCTTGTTGTGTATTGTCATGTCTTATATTGTCTTGTCTTGTCTTGTCATGTCATGTCATGTCGTGTGTTGTGTTGTGTTGTCTTGTTTTGTCTTGCCATGTCATGTCTTGTCTTGTCTTGTCTTGTCTTGTTTTGTCTTGTCATGTCTTGTCTTGTCTTGTCTTGTCTTGTCTTGTCTTGTCTTGTCTTGTCTTGTTTTGTCTTGTCATGTCTTGTCTTGACTTGTCTTGTCTTGTCTTGTCATATCATGTCATGTCATGTCGTGTGTTGTGTTGTGTTGTCTTGTTTTGTCTTGTCTTGTCTTGTCTTGTCTTGTCTTGTCTTGTCTTGTCTTGTCTTGTCTTGTCTTGTCTTGTCTTGTCTTGTCTTGTCTTGTCTTGTCTTGTCTTGTCTTGTCATGTCTTGTCTTGTCTTGTCTTGTCTTGCCTTATCTTGCCTTGTCTTGTCTTGTCCGGTCTTGTCTTGTCTTGTCTTGTCTTGTCATGTCATGTCATGTCGTGTGTTGTCGTGTGTTGTGTTGTGTTGTCTTGTCTTGTCTTGTCTTGTCTTGTCTTGTCTTGTCTTGTCATGTCATGTCATGTCATGTCGTGTGTTGTGTTGTTTAGTGTTGTTTTGTCTTGTCATGTCTTGTCTTGTCTTGTCTTGTCTTGTCTTGTCTTGTCTTGTCTTGTCTTGTCTTGTCTTGTCTTGTCTTGTCTTGTCTTGTCTTGTCTTGTCTTGTCTTGTCTTGTCTTGTCTTGTCTTGTCTTGTCTTGTCTTGTCTTGTCTTGTCTTGTCTTGTCTTGTCTTGTCTTGTCTTGTCTTGTCTTGTCTTGTCTTGTCTTGTCTTGTCTTGTCTTGTCTTGTCTTGTCTTGTCTTGTCTTGTCTTGTCTTGTCTTGTCTTGTCTTGTCTTGTCTTGTCTTGTCTTGTCTTGTCTTGTCTTGTCTTGTCTTGTCTTGTCTTGTCTTGTCTTGTCTTGTCTTGTCTTGTCTTGTCTTGTCTTGTCTTGTCTTGTCTTGTCTTGTCTTGTCTTGTCTTGTCTTGTCTTGTCTTGTCTTGTCTTGTCTTGTCTTGTCTTGTCTTGTCTTGTCTTGTCTTGTCTTGTCTTGTCTTGTCTTGTCTTGTCTTGTCTTGCCTTGTCTTGTCTTGTCTTGTCTTGTCTTGTCTTGTCTTGCCTTGCCTTGTCTTGTCTTGTCTTGTCTTGTCTTGTCTTGTCTTGTCTTGTCTTGTCTTGTCTTGTCTTGTCTTGTCTTGTCTTGTCTTGCCTTGTCTTGTCTTGTCTTGTCTTGTCTTGTCTTGTCTTGCCTTGTCTTGTCTTGTCTTGTCTTGTCTTGTCTTGTCTTGTCTTGTCTTGTCTTATTTTGTCTTGTCTTGTCTTGTCTTGTCTTGTCTTGTTTTGTCATGTTTTGTCATGTAATGTCATGTCGTGTGTTGTGTTGCTTTGTCTTGTCGTGTCTTCTCCTTGTCTTGTCTTGTCATGTCGTGTGTTGTGTTGTTTTGTCTTGTCATGTCTTATATTGTCTTGTCTTGTCTTGTCTTGTGATGTCATGTCGTGTGTTGTGTTGTTTTGTCTTGTATTGTCTTGTCTTGTCTTGTCTTGTTTTGTCCTGTCTTGTCTTGTGTTGTCCTGTCTTGTCTTGTCATGTCATGTCATGTCATACGTGTGTCATGTCGTGCGTTGTGTTGTCTTGTCTTGTTTTGTCTTGTCATGTCATGTCTTGTCTTGTCTTGTCTTGTCTTGTCTTGTCTTGTCTTGTCTTGTCTTGTCTTGTTTTGTCTTGTCTTGTCTTGTCTTGTCTTATTTTGTCTTGTCATGTCTTATCTTGTCTCGTCTTGTCTTGTCTTGTATTGTCTTGTCTTTTCTTGTCTTGTCTTGTCTTGTCTTGTCTTGTCTTGTCGTGTCTTGTCTTGTCTTGTCTTGTCTTGTCTTGTCCTGTCCTGTCTTGTCTTGTCATGTCATGTCATGTCATGTCATGTCGTGTGTTGTGTTGTGTTGTTTTGTCATGTCTTGTCATGTCTTATATTGTCTTGTCTTGTCTTGTCTTGTGTTGTGATGTCATGTCGTGTGTTGTGTTGTTTTGTCTTGTCATGTCTTATATTGTCTTGTCTTGTGATGTCATGTCGTGTGTTGTGTTGTTTTGTCTTGTATTGTCTTGTCTTGTCTTGTCTTGTTTTGTCTTGTCTTGTCTTGTCTTGTCTTGTCTTGTCATGTCATGTCATGTCATACGTGTGTTGTGTTGTTTTGTCTTGTCTTATTTTGTCTTGTCATGTCTTATCTTGTCTCGTCTTGTCTTGTCTTGTATTGTCTTGTCTTTTCTTGTCTTGTCTTGTCGTGTCTTGTCTTATCTTGTCTTGTCTTGTCTTGTCTTGTCTTGTCTTGTCTTGTCCTGTCCTGTCCTGTCTTGTCTTGTCATGTCATGTCATGTCGTGTGTTGTGTTGTGTTGTTTTGTCTTGTCTTGTCATGTCTTATATTGTCTTGTCTTGTCTTGTCTTGTGTTGTGATGTCATGTCGTGTGTTGTGTTGTTTTGTCTTGTCTTGTCTTGTCTTGTCTTGTCCTGTCCTGTCCTGTCTTGTCTTGTCTTGTCTTGTCTTGTCTTGTCTTGTCTCGTCTCGTCTTGTCTTGTCTTGTCTTCTCCTGTCCTGACGTGTGTTCTGTTGTTTTGTCTTGTCTTGTTTTGTCTTGTCTTGCTTTGTCTTGTCATGTCTTATCTTGTCTTGTCTTGTCTTGTCCTGTCCTCTCGTGTGTTGTGTTGTTTTGTCTTGTCTTGTCTTGTCTTGCCTTATCTTGCCTTGTCTTGTCTTGTCTTGTCATGTCTTGTCTTGTCTTGTTTTGTCTTGTCTTGTATTGTCTTGTTTTCTCATGTAATGTCATGTCGTGTGTTGTGTTGTTTTGTCTTGTCTTGTGTTGTTTTGTCTTGTATTGTCATGTCATGTCATGTCGTGTCTTGTGTTGCTTTGTCTTGTCTTGTCTTGTCTTGTCATGTCGTGTGTTGTGTTGTTTTGTCTTGTCTTGTTGTGTATTGTCATGTCTTATATTGTCTTGTCTTGTCTTGTCTTGTCATGTCATGTCGTGTGTTGTGTTGTTTTGTCTTGTCTTGTTTTGTCTTGTCATGTCAACACCTAAAAGAAAAGTTAAGGTTTTTAGAAACATGACTAATAATGAAATAGAAAAGCTTGTAAATGAGAAAAGGCAAGCGAGACGTGAATGGCAGTTAAGTCGTTCCCCTTCTACTCTGCGTCAACTGAAATCGGCTGCACGTAAGTTAAAAAAAGCACTTAAACGCGATGAAGAATACAATACTAAAAATTATATAAAGCACCTGTGTCCAAATTCTAGCAAGAAAAACTCCCTTTGGAAAGCCCAAAAGTATTTTAAGCCTCCAGTAGATTCCAAGATGCCTATAAGACAGTCGAATGGTAATTGGGCGCGCAGTAATGAGGAAAAAGCAAATTGCTTTGCAAATCACCTTGAAAAGGTATTTCAACCCAATGTACCAAAAAACAACTTTAAGTTGCCAACTTTGCCCAATATTGCAAACGAGTCAAGCGTGTCTATTAGGACGTCTACTTATGAAATTATCAAGATCCTAAAAGAGCTAAATCCGAAAAAGTCTTCAGGACACGATAATATTACTCCAAAAATGTTAATTGAGTTGCCAAATATTGCTATATCAGTGCTCTCTTTGCTCTTTAATGCAATTCTTGGTTTCGGGTACTATCCAATTTCGTGGAAAAAGTCGCAGATCATCATGATAGATAAACCTGGAAAAGACTTAACACAACCATCTTCCTACAGACCAATAAGTCTCTTACCATGTCTTTCCAAAATATTCGAAAAAGTTTTACTATCAAAAATGTCTCCTTTCCTCCACGAAAATAATATAATACCAACCCATCAATTCGGGTTTCGTGCTAAACATGGCACAGTAGAGCAAGTGAATAGAATTACAAACGAAATCAGGAAAGCATTCGAGCACAGAGAGTACTGTTCAGCTATTTTTCTCGATGTAGCTCAGGCGTTCGATAAGGTCTGGCATGAAGGCCTTTTATGGAAAATCAAAAACGTTTTACCTTACGAATTGCATAAAACATTGGAGTCATATTTAAGAAATAGGAAATTTACGGTTAAAGTAGCAGATTTTATATCAGAAGAACGAGCAATAAGGGCCGGTGTACCTCAGGGCAGTGTATTAGGCCCCACTCTGTACATAATATATACAGCAGACCTTCCAATAGCTAACAACGTATTGACATCCACTTTTGCGGATGACACAGCCATAGTAAGCCGAAACAAATGCCCCATTAGAGCATCAAGAGTATTAGAGGAGCACTTAACTTGTGTCGAAGAATGGCTAGCCAACTGGCGTATAAAAATTAATGAGCAAAAATGCAAGCATGTTACATTTTCTCTAAGGCCAGAAACATGTCGGACAATTAAAATAAACAATGTGGGAGTACCCCAAGCGAATGAAGTAACTTATCTTGGGATTCACCTGGATCGAAGGCTTACGTGGCGGAAACATATAGCGAGTAGAGTAACTTGCATGAAGTTAAGAGCAGCAAATTTAAATTGGCTTCTAAACAAAAATTCTAAACTTAGCCTAGACAACAAAGTCCTGTTATACAATGCAATCATAAAACCGATTTGGATGTATGGTATTCAACTGTGGGGTACGACCTGTGCAACCAACATTGATATAATTCAGAGATTCCAATCTAAAATGCTTAGAACAATAACGGGTTCACCATGGTACATGCGTAATGAAAATATCCATAAGGATCTTGATATTCCTATGGTAAAGAAGGAAATAGAGGACAGCAGAAAGAAATATATTTCTAAACTTCGTGAACATCCAAACCCATTGGCAAACGCCTTGGTACATTCCAATCAAACTCGTTTAAAAAGAAGAGATCTACCTGCCTACTAAAGAGCAACGTTCTGCCAAAAAGCTCAAACACATTCTTGAGCTTACTTAGTTGTAAATAGATTTAAGATTTTAATACTTATTGTTAGGCTTTAAACAAAGCAGATTCAATAAATAAAGAAATATTGAAAAAAAAAAAAAAAAAATGTCTTGTCTTGTCTTGTCTGGTCTTGTCTTGTCTTGTCTTGTCTTGTCTTGTCATGTCTTGTCTTGTCTTGTCTTGTCTTGTCTTGCCTTATCTTGCCTTGTCTTGTCTTGTCTGGTCTTGTCTTGTCTTGTCATGTCTTGTCTTGTCTTGTCTTGTCTTGTCTTGTCTTGTCTTGTCTTGTCTTGTCTTGTCTTGTCTTGTCTTGTCTTGTCTTGTCTTGTCTTGTCTTGTCTTGCCTTATCTTGCCTTGTCTTGTCTTGTCTTGTCTTGTCTGGTCTTGTCTTGTCCTGTCCTGTCCTGTCTTGTCTTGTAATGTCTTGTCATGTCATGTCATGTCATGTCATGTCGTGTGTTGTGTTGTGTTGTCTTGTTTTGTCTTGTCATGTCATGTCATGTCTTGTCTTGTCTTGTCTTGTCTTGTCTTGTCTTGTTTTGTCTTGTCATGTCTTGTCTTGTCTTGTCTTGTCTTGTCTTGTCTTGTTTTTTCTTGTCATGTCTTGTCTTGACTTGTCTTGTCTTGTCTTGTCTTGTCTTGTCTTGTCTTGTCTTGTCTTGTCTTGTCTTGTCTTGTCTTGTCTTGTCTTGTCTTGTCTTGTCTTGTCTTGTCTTGTCTTGCCTTGTCTTGTCTTGTTTGGTCTTGTCTTGTCTTGTCTTGTCTTGTCTTGTCTTGTCTTGTCATGTCATGTCTTGTCTTGTCTTGTCTTGTCTTGTCTTGTCTTGTCTTGTCTTGTCTTGTCTTGTCTTGTCTTGTCTTGTCTTGCCTTATCTTGCCTTGTCTTGTCTTGTCTGGTCTTGTCTTGTCCTGTCCTGTCCTGTCTTGTCTTGTAATGTCTTGTCATGTCATGTCATGTCATGTCATGTCGTGTGTTGTGTTGTGTTGTCTTGTTTTGTCTTGTCATGTCATGTCATGTCATGTCATGTCGTGTGTTGTGTTGTGTTGTCTTGTCTTGTCTTGTCTTGTCTTGTCTTGTTTTGTCTTGTCTTGTCTTGTCTTGTCTTGTCTTGTCTTGTCTTGTCTTGTCTTGTCTTGTCTTGTCTTGTCTTGTCTTGTCTTGTCTTGTCTTGTCTTGTCTTGTCTTGTCTTGTCTTGTCTTGTCTTGTCTTGTCTTGTCTTGTCTTGTCTTGTCTTGTCTTGTCTTGTCTTGTCTTGTCTTGTCTTGTCTTGTCTTGTCTTGTCTGGTCTGGTCTTGTCTTGTCTTGTCTTGTCTTGTCTTGTCTTGTCTTGTCTTGTGATGTCATGTCGTGTGTTGTGTTGTTTTGTCTTGTCTTGTCTTGTCTTGTCTTGTCTTGTCTTGTCTTGTCTTGTCTTGTCTTGTCTTGTCTTGTTTTGTCTTGTCTTATCTTGTCTTGTCTTGTCTTGTCTTGTCTTGTCTTGTCTTGTCTAGTCTTATCTTGTCTTGTCTTGTCTTGTCTTGTCATGTCATGTCGTGCGTTGTGTTGTTTTGTCTTGTCTTGTTTTGGCTTGTCATGTCATGTCTTGTCTTGTCATGTCGTGCGTTGTGTTGTTTTGTCTTGTCTTGTTTTGTCTTGTCATGTCTTGTCTTGTCTTGTCTTGTCTTGTCTTGTCTTGTCTTGTCTTGTCTTGTCTTGTCTTGTCTTGTCTTGCCTTATCTTGCCTTGTCTTGTCTTGTCTGGTCTTGTCTTGTCTTGCCTTATGTTGCCTTGCCTGGTCTTGTCTGGTCTTGTCTTGTCTTGTCTTGTCTTGTCTTGTCATGTCTGGTCTTGTCTTGTCTTGTCTGGTCTTATCTTGTCTTGTCTTGTCTTGTCTTGTCTTGTCATGTCTGGTCTTGTCTTGTCTTGTCTTGTCTTGTCTTGTCTTGTCTTGTCTTGTCTTGTCTTGTCTTGTCTTGTCTTGTCTTGTCTTATCTTGTCTTGTCTTGTCTTGTCTTGTCTTGTCTTGTCTTGTCTTGTCTTGTCTTGTCTTGTCTTGTCTTGTCTTATCTTGTCTTGTCTTGTCTTGTCTTGTCTTGTCTTGTCTTGTCTTGTCTTGTCTTGTCTTGTCTTGTCTTGTCTTGTCTTGTCTTGTCTTGTCTTGTCTTGTCTTGTCTTGTCTTCTCTTCTCATGTCTTGTCTTGTCTTGTTTTGTCTTGTCTTGTCTTGTCTTGTCTTGTCTTGTCTTGTTTTGTCTTGTCTTGTCTTGTCTTGTCTTGTCTTGTCTTGTCTTGTCTTGTCCTGTCTTGTCTTGTCATGTCATGTCATGTCATACGTGTGTTGTGTTGTCTTGTCTTGTTTTGTCATGTCTTATCTTGTCTTGTCTTGTCATGTCATGTCATGTGTTGTGTTGTGTTGTTTTGTCTTGTCTTGTCTTGTCATGTCTTGTCTTTTCTTGTCTTGTCTTGTCTTAAAATGTCTTGTCTTGTCTTGTGTTGTGATGTCATGTCGTGTGTTGTTTTGTCTTGTCTTGTCTTGTCTTGTCCTGTCCTGTCCTGTCCTGTCTTGTCTTGTCTTGTCTTGTCTTGTCTTGTCTTGTCTTGTCTCGTCTTGTCTTGTCTTGTCTTCTCCTGTCCTGACGTGTGTTGTGTTGTTTTGTCTTGTCTTGTTTTGTCTTGTCTTGCTTTGTCTTGTCATGTCTTATCTTGTCTTGTCTTGTCTTGTCCTGTCCTGTCGTGTGTTTTGTGTTGTTTTGTCTTGTCTTGTGTTGTTTTGTCGTGTCATGTCTTGTCTTGTCTTGTCCTGTCCTGTCGTGTGTTGTGTTGTTTTGTCTTGTCTTGTCTTGTCATGTCATGTCATGTCGAGTCTTGTGTTGCTTTGTCTTGTCTTGTCTTGTCTTGTCATGTCGTGTGTTGTGTTGTTTTGTCTTGTCTTGTATTGTCTTGTCTTGTCTTGTCTTGTTTTGTCTTGTCTTGTCTTGTCTTGTCTTGTCTTGTCGTATCATGCCATGTCATACGTGTGTTGTGTTGTTTTGTCTTGTCTTATTTTGTCTTGTCATGTCTTATCTTGTCTTGTCTTGTCTTGTCTTGTCATGTCGTGTGTTGTGTTGTTTTGTCTTGTCTTGTATTGTCTTGTCTTGTCTTGTCTTGTTTTGTCTTGTCTTGTCTTGTCTTGTCTTGTCTTGTCATGTCATGCCATGTCATACGTGTGTTGTGTTGTTTTGTCTTGTCTTGTCTTGTCTTGTCCTGTCCTGTCGTGTGTTGTGTTGTTTTGTCTTGTCTTGTGTTGTTTTGTCGTGTCATGTCTTGTCTTGTCTTGTCCTGTCCTGTCGTGTGTTGTGTTGTTTTGTCTTGTCTTGTCTTGTCATGTCATGTCATGTCGTGTCTTGTGTTGCTTTGTCTTGTCATGTCTTGTCTAGTCTTGTCTTGTCTTGTCTTGTCTTGTCTTGTCTTGTCTTGTCTTGTCTTGTCTTGTCTTGTTTTGTCTTGTCTTGTCTTGTCTTGTCTTGTCATGTCATGCCATGTCATACGTGTGTTGTGTTGTTTTGTCTTGTCTTATTTTGTCTTGTCATGTCTTATCTTGTCTTGTCTTCTATTGTCTTGTCTTTTCTTGTCTTGTCTTGTCTTGTCTTGTCTTGTCTTGTCTTGTCTTGTCTTGTCTTGTCCTGTCTTGTCTTGTCTTGGCATGTCATGTCTTGTCATGTCGTGTGTTGTGTTGTCTTGTCTTGTTTTGTCATGTCTTATCTTGTCTTGTCATGTTATGTCTTGTCTTGTCTTGTCTTGTCTTGTCTTGTCATGTCTTGTCTTGTCTTGTCTTGTCTTGTCTTGTCTTGTCTTGTCTTGTCTTGTCTTGTCTTGTCTTGTCTTGTCTTGTCTTGTCTTGTCTTGTCATGTCGTATGTTGTGTTGTTTGGTCTTGTGTTGCTTTGTCTTGTCTTGTCTTGTCATGTCGTGTGTTGTGTTGTTTTGTCTTGTCTTGTTGTGTATTGTCATGTCTTATATTGTCTTGTCTTGTCTTGTCATGTCATGTCATGTCGTGCGTTGTGTTGTCTTGTCTTGTTTTGTCTTGTCATGTCATGTCATGTCTTGTCTTGTCTTGTCTTGTCTTGTTTTGTCTTGTCATGTCTTGTCTTGTCTTGTCTTGTTTTGTCTTGTCATGTCTTTACTTGTGATGTCATGTCGTGTGTTGTGTTGTTTTGTCTTGTCTTGTTTTGTCTTGTCCTGTCTTGTCTTGTCATGTCATGTCATGTGTTGTGTTGTGTTGTTTTGTCTTGTCTTGTCTTGTCTTGTCTTGTCTTGTCTTGTCTTGCCTTATCTTGCCTTGTCTTGTCTTGTCTGGTCTTGTCTTGTCTTGTCTTGTCTTGTCTTGTCTTGTCTTGTCTTGTCTTGTCTTGTCTTGTCATGTCTTGTCATGTCTTGTCTTGTCTTGTCTTGTCATGTCATGTCGTGTCTTGTGTTGCTTTGTCTTGTCTTGTCTTGTCTTGTCTTGTCTTGTCTTGTTTTGTCTTGTCTTGTCTTGTCTTGTCTTGTCTTGTCTTGTTTTGTCTTGTCTTGTCTTGTCTTGTCTTGTCTTGTCTTGTCTTGTCTTGTCTTGTCTTGTCTTGTCTTGTCTTGTCTTGTCTTGTCTTGTCTTGTCTTGTCTTGTGATGTCATGTCGTGTGTTGTGTTGTTTTGTCTTGTCTTGTCTTGTCTTGTCTTGTGATGTCATGTCTTGTGATGTCATGTCTTGTCTTGTCTTGTCTTGTCTTGTCTTGTCTTGTCTTGTCTTGTCTTGTCTTGTCTTGTCTTGTCTTGTTTTGTCTTGTCTTACTTTGTCTTGTCATGTCTTATCTTGTCTTGTCCTGTCCTGTCTTGTCTTGTCTTGTCTTGTGATGTCTTGTCTTGTCTTGTCTTGTCTTGTCTTGTCTTGTCTTGTCTTGTCTTGTCTTGTCTTGTCTTGTCTTGTCTTGTCTTGTCTTGTCTTGTCTTGTCTTGTCTTGTCTTGTCTTGTCTTGTCTTGTCTTGTCTTGTCTTGTCTTGTCTTGTCTTGTCTTGTCTTGTCTTGTCTTGTCTTGTCTTGTCTTGTCATGTCTTGTCTTGTCTTGTCTTGTCTTGTCTTGTCTTGTCTTGTCTTGTCTTGTCTTGTCTTGTCTTGCCTTATCTTGCCTTGTCTTGTCTTGTCTGGTCTTGTCTTGTCCTGTCCTGTCCTGTCTTGCCTTGTCATGTCATGTCATGTCATGTCGTGTGTTGTGTTGTCTTGTCTTGTCTTGTCATGTCATGTCATGTCTTGTCTTGTCTTGTCTTGTCTTGTTTTGTCTTGTCATGTCTTGTCTTGTCTTGTCTTGTGTTGCTTTGTCTTGTCTTGTCATGTCATGTGTTGCGTTGTGTTGTTTTGTCTTGTCTTGTCATGTCATGTCATGTCGTGTCTTGTGTTGCTTTGTCTTGTCTTGTCATGTCGTGTGTTGTGTTGTTTTGTCTTGTCATGTCTTATATTGTCTTGTCTTGTCTTGTCTTGTGATGTCATGTCGTGTGTTGTGTTGTTTTGTCTTGTATTGTCTTGTCTTGTCTTGTCTTGTCTTGTTTTGTCTTGTCTTGTCTTGTCTTGTCTTGTCTTGTCTTGTCATGTCATGTCATGTCATGTCACACGTGTGTTGTGTTGTTTTGTCTTGTCTTATTTTGTCTTGTCATGCCTTATCTTGTCTTGCCCTGTCATGTCGTGTGTTGTGTTGTTTTGTCTTGTCTTGTTGTGTATTGTCATGTCTTATATTGTCTTGTCTTGTCTTGTCATGTCATGTCATGTCATGTCGTGTGTTGTGTTGTTTTGTCTTGTCTTGTCTTCTCCTTGTCTTGTCTAGTCTTGTCTTGTCTTGTCTTGTCTTGTCTTGTCTTGTCTTGTCTTGTCTTGTCTTGTCTTGTCTTGTCTTGTCCTGTCTTGGCTTGTCATGTCATGTCATGTGTTGTGTTGTGTTGTTTTGTTTTGTCTTGTCTTGTCTTGTCTTGTCTTGTCTTGTCATGTCATGTCATGTGTTGTGTTGTGTTGTTTTGTCTTGTCTTGTCTTGTCTTGTCTTGTCTTGTCTGGTCTGGTCTTGTCTTGTCTTGTCTTGTCTTGTCTTGTCTTGTCTTGTCTTGCCTTATCTTGCCTTGTCTTGTCTTGTCTGGTCTGGTCTTGTCATGTCTTGTCATGTCTTGTCTTGTCTTGTCTTGTTTTGTCTTGTCTTGTCTTGTCTTGTCTTGTCTTGTCTTGTCTTGTCTTGTCTTGTCTTGTCTTGTCTTGTCTTGTCTTGTCTTGTCTTGTGATGTCATGTCGTGTGTTGTGTTGTTTTGTCTTGTCTTGTCTTGTCTTGTCTTGTGATGTCATGTCTTGTCTTGTCTTGTCTTGTCTTGTCTTGTCTTGTCTTGTCTTGTCTTGTCTTGTCTTGTCTTGTCTTGTCTTGTCTTGTTTTGTCTTGTCTTACTTTGTCTTGTCATGTCTTATCTTGTCTTGTCCTGTCCTGTCTTGTCTTGTCTTGTCTTGTGATGTCATGTCTTGTCTTGTCTTGTCTTGTCTTGTCTTGTCTTGTCTTGTCTTGTCTTGTCTTGTCTTGTCTTGTCTTGTCTTGTCTTGTCTTGTCTTGTCTTGTCTTGTCTTGTCTTGTCCTGTCTTGGCTTGTCATGTCATGTCATGTGTTGTGTTGTGTTGTCTTGTCTTGTCTTGTCTTGTCTTGTCTTGTCTTGTCTTGCCTTATCTTGCCTTGTCTTGTCTTGTCTGGTCTTGTCTTGTCCTGTCCTGTCCTGTCTTGCCTTGTCATGTCATGTCATGTCATGTCGTGTGTTGTGTTGTCTTGTCTTGTCATGTCATGTCATGTCTTGTCTTGTCTTGTCTTGTCTTGTTTTGTCTTGTCATGTCTTGTCTTGTCTTGTCTTGTGTTGCTTTGTCTTGTCTTGTCATGTCATGTGTTGCGTTGTGTTGTTTTGTCTTGTCTTGTCATGTCATGTCATGTCGTGTCTTGTGTTGCTTTGTCTTGTCTTGTCTTGTCTTGTCTTGTCTTGTCTTGTCTTGTCTTGTCTTGTCTTGTCATGTCTTGTCTTGTCTTGTCTTGCCTTGCCTTATCTTGCCTTGTCTTGTCTTGTCTGGTCTTGTCTTGTCTTGTCTTGTCTTGTCATGTCATGTCATGTCGTGTGTTGTCGTGTGTTGTGTTGTGTTGTCTTGTCTTGTCTTGTCTTGTCTTGTCTTGTCTTGTCTTGTCTTGTCTTGTCTTGTCTTGTCTTGTCTTGTCTTGTCTTGTCTTGTCTTGTCTTGTCTTGTCTTGTCTTGTCTTGTCTTGTCTTGTCTTGTCTTGTCTTGTCTTGTCTTGTCTTGTCTTGTCTTGTCTTGTCTTGTCTTGTCTTGTCTTGTCTTGTCTTGTCTTGTCTTGTCTTGTCTTGTCTTGTCTTGTCTTGTCTTGTCTTGTCTTGTCTTGTCTTGTCTTGTCTTGTCTTGTCTTGTCTTGTCTTGTCTTGTCTTGTCTTGTCTTGTCTTGTCTTGTCTTGTCTTGTCTTGTCTTGTCTTGTCTTGTCTTGTCTTGTCTTGTCTTGTCTTGTCTTGTCTTGTCTTGTCTTGTCTTGTCTTGTCTTGTCTTGTCTTGTCTTGTCTTGTCTTGTCTTGTCTTGTCTTGTCTTGTCTTGTCTTGTCTTGTCTTGTCTTGTCTTGTCTTGTCTTGTCTTGTCTTGTCTTGTCTTGTCTTGTCTTGTCTTGTCTTGTCTTGTCTTGTCTTGTCTTGTCTTGTCTTGTCTTGTCTTGTCTTGTCTTGTCTTGTCTTGTCTTGTCTTGTCTTGTCTTGTCTTGTCTTGTCTTGTCTTGTCTTGTCTTGTTTTGCTTTGTCTTGTCTTGTCTTGTCTTGTCTTGTCTTGTCTTGTCATGTCGTGTGTTGTGTTGTTTTGTCTTGTCTTGTTGTGTATTGTCATGTCTTATATTGTCTTGTCTTGTCTTGTCTTGTCATGTCATGTCGTATGTTGTGTTGTTTTGTCTTGTGCTGCTTTGTCCTGTCTTGTCTTGTCATGTCGTGTGTTGTGTTGTTTTGTCTTGTCTTGTCTTGTGTTGTGATGTCATGTCGTGTGCTGTGTTGTTTTGTCTTGTCTTGTCTTGTCTTGTCCTGTCCTGTCCTGTCTTGTCTTGTCTTGTCTTGTCTTGCCTTATCTTGCCTTGTCTTGTCTTGTCTGGTCTTGTCTTGTCTTGTCATGTCTTGTCTTGTCTTGTCTTGTTTTGCTTTGTCTTGTATTGTCTTGTTTTCTCATGTAATGTCAAGTCGTGTGTTGTGTTGTTTTGTCTTGTCTTGTCATGTCATGTCATGTCGTGTCTTGTGTTGCTTTGTCTTGTCTTGTCTTGTCTTGTCTTGTCATGTCGTGTGTTGTGTTGTTTTGTCTTGTCTTGTTGTGTATTGTCATGTCTTATATTGTCTTGTCTTGTCTTGTCTTGTCATGTCATGTCATGTCGTGTGTTGTGTTGTTTTGTCTTGTGCTGCTTTGTCCTGTCTTGTCTTGTCATGTCATGTTGTGTTGTTTTGTCTTGTCTTGTCTTGTCTTGTCTTGTCTTGTCTTGTCTTGTCTTGTCTTGTCTTGTCATGTCGTGTGTTGTGTTGTTTTGTCTTGTCTTGTGTTGTCATGTCTTATCTTGTCTTGTCATGTCATGTCTTGTCTTGTCTTGTCTTGTCTTGTCTTGTCGTGTGTTGTGCTGTTTTGTCTTGTCTTGTTGTGTATTGTCATGTCTTATATTGTCTTGTCTTGTCTTGTCATGTCATGTCGTATGTTGTGTTGTTTTGTCTTGTGCTGCTTTGTCCTGTCTTGTCTTGTCATGTCATGTTGTGTTGTTTTGTCTTGTGCTGCTTTGTCCTGTCTTGTCTTGCCTTGTCATATCGTGTGTTGTGTTGTTTTGTCTTGTCTTGTTTTGTCTTGTCATGTCTTGTCTTGTCTTGTCTTGTCTTGTCTTGTCTTGTCTTGTCTTGTCTTGTCTTGTCTTGTCGTGTGTTGTGTTGTTTTGTCTTGTCTTGTGTTGTTTTGTCTTGTCTTGTCATGTCATGTCATGTCGTGTCTTGTGTTGCTTTGTCTTGTCTTGTCTTGTCTTGTCATGTCGTGTGTTGTGTTGTTTTGTCTTGTCTTGTTGTGTATTGTCATGTCTTATATTGTATTGTCTTGTCTTGTCTTGTCATGTCATGTCATGTCGTGTGTTGTGTTGTTTTGTCTTGTCTTGTTTTGTCTTGTCATGTCATGTCTTGTCTTGTCTTGTCTGGTCTTGTCTTGTCTTGTCTTGTCTTGTCTTGTCATGTCTTGTCTTGTCTTGTCTTGTCTTGTCTTGCCTTAGCTTGCCTTGTCTTGTCTTGTCTGGTCTTGTCTTGTCTTCTCTTGTCTTGTCTTGTCTTGTATTGTCATGTCTTGTCTTGTCTTGTCTTGTCTTGTCTTGTCTTGTCTTGTCTTGTCTTGTCTTGTCTTGTCTTGTCTTGTCTTGTCTTGTCTTGTCTTGTCTTGTCTTGTCTTGTCTTGTCTTGTCTTGTCTTGTCTTGTCTTGTCTTGTCTTGTCTTGCCTTATCTTACCTTGCCTTGTCTTGTCTGGTCTTGTCTTGTCCTGTCCTGTCCTGTCTTGTCTTGTCATGTCTTGTCATGTCATGTCATGTCATGTCATGTCGTGTGTTGTGTTGTGTTGTCTTGTTTTGTCTTGTCATGTCATGTCATGTCATGTCGTGTGTTGTGTTGTGTTGTCTTATTTTGTCTTGTCATGTCATGTCATGTCTTGTCTTGTCTTGTCTTGTCTTGTCTTGTCTTGTTTTGTCTTGTCTTGTCTTGTCTTGTTTTGTCTTGTCATGTCTTGTCTTGACTTGTCTTGTCTTGTCTTGTCTTGTCTTGTCTTGTCTTGTCTTGTCTTGTCTTGTCTTGTCTTGTCTTGTCTTGTCTTGTCTTGTCTTGTCTTGTCTTGTCTTGTCTTGTCTTGTCTTGTCTTGTCTTGTCTTGTCTTGTCTTGCCTTATCTTGCCTTGTCTTGCCTTGTCTTGTCTTGTCTGGTCTTGTCTTGTCTTGTCTTGTCTTGTCTTGTTTTGTCTTGTCTTGTCTTGTGTTGTCATGTCTTGTCTTGTCTTGTCTTGTCTTGTCATGTCTTATATTGTCTTGCCTTGTCTTGTCTTGTCTTGTTTTGTCTTGTCTTGTCTTGTCTTGTCTTGTCTTGTCTTGTCTTGTCTTGTCTTGTCTTGTCTTGTCTTGTCTTGTCTTGTCTTGTCTTGTCTTGTCTTGTCTTGTCTTGTCTTGTCTTGTCTTGTCTTGTCTTGTCTTGTCTTGTCTTGTCTTGTCTTGTCTTGTCTTGTCTTGTCTTGTCTTGTCTTGTCTTGTCTTGTCTTGTCTTGTCTTGTCTTGTCTTGTCATGTCATGTCGTATGTTGTGTTGTTTTGTCTTGTGCTGCTTTGTCCTGTCTTGTCTTATCTTGTCTTGTCATGTCGTGTGTTGTGTTGTTTTGTCTTGTCTTGTTGTGTATTGTCATGTCTTATATTGTCTTGTCTTGTCTTGTCATGTCATGTCATGTCGTGTGTTGTGTTGTGTTGTCTTGTTTTGTCTTGCCATGTCATGTCATGTCATGTCTTGTCTTGTCTTGTCTTGTCTTGTTTTGTCTTGTCATGTCTTGTCTTGTCTTGTCTTGTCTTGTCTTGTCTTGTCTTGTCTTGTCTTGTCTTGTCTTGTCTTGTCTTGTCTTGTCTTGTCTTGTCTTGTCTTGTCTTGTCTTGTCTTGTCTTGTCTTGTCTTGTCTTGTCTTGTGATGTCATGTCGTGTGTTGTGTTGTTTTGTCTTGTCTTGTTTTGTCTTGTCCTGTCTTGTCTTGTCATGTCATGTCATGTGTTGTGTTGTGTTGTTTTGTCTTGTCTTGTCTTGTCTTGTCATGTCATGTCATGTGTTGTGTTGTGTTGTTTTGTCTTGTCTTGTCTTGTCTTGTCTTGTCTTGTCTTGTCTTGTCTTGTCTTGTGATGTCATGTCGTGTGTTGTGTTGTTTTGTCTTGTCTTGTTTTGTCTTGTCCTGTCTTGTCTTGTCATGTCATGTCATGTGTTGTGTTGTGTTGTTTTGTCTTGTCTTGTCTTGTCTTGTCTTGTCTTGTCTTGTCTTGTCACGTCATGTCATGTCGTGTCTTGTGTTGCTTTGTCTTGTCTTGTCATGTCGTGTGTTGTGTTGTTTTGTGTTGTCTTGTTGTGTATTGTCATGTCTTATATTGTCTTGTCTTGTCTTGTCTTGTCATGTCATGTCATGTCATGTCGTGTGTTGTGTTGTTTAGTGTTGTTTTGTCTTGTCATGTCTTGTCATGTCTTGTCTTGTCTTGTCTTGTCTTGTCTTGTCTTGTCTAGTCTAGTCTTGTCTTGTCTTGTCTTGTCTTGTCTTGTCTTGTCTTGTCTTGTCTTGTCTTGTCTTGTCTTGTCTTGTCTTGTCTTGTCTTGTCTTGTCTTGTCTTGTCTTGTCTTGTCTTGTCTTGTCTTGTCTTGTCTTGTCTTGTCCTGTCTTGTCTTGTCTTGTCTTGTCTTGTCTTGTCTTGTCTTGTCTTGTCTTGTCTTGTCTTGTCTTGTCTTGTCTTGTCTTGTCTTGTCTTGTCTTGTCTTGTCTTGTCTTGTCTTGTCTTGTCTTGTCTTGTCTTGTCTTGTCTTGTCTTGTCTTGTCTTGTCTTGTCTTGTCTTGTCTTGTCTTGTCTTGTCTTGTCTTGTCTTGTCTTGTCTTGTCTTGTCTTGTCTTGTCTTGTCTTGTCTTGTCTTGTCTTGTCTTGTCTTGTCTTGTCTTGTCTTGTCTTGTCTTGTCTTGTCTTGTCTTGTCTTGTCTTGTCTTGTCTTGTCTTGTCTTGTCTTGTCTTGTCTTGTCTTGTCTTGTCTTGTCTTGTCTTGTCTTGTCTTGTCTTGTCTTGTCTTGTCTTGTCTTGTCTTGTCTTGTCTTGTCTTGTCTTGTCTTGTCTTGTCTTGTCTTGTCTTGCCTTGTCTTGTCTTGTCTTGTCTTGTCTTGTCTTGTCTTGCCTTGTCTTGTCTTGTCTTGTCTTGTCTTGTCTTGTCTTGTCTTGTCTTGTCTTGTCTTGTCTTGTCTTGTCTTGTCTTGTCTTGTCTTGCCTTGTCTTGTCTTGTCTTGTCTTGTCTTGCCTTGTCTTGTCTTGTCTTGTCTTGTCTTGTCTTGTCTTGTCTTGTCTTGTCTTATTTTGTCTTGTCTTGTCTTGTCTTGTCTTGTCTTGTTTTGTCATGTTTTGTCATGTAATGTCATGTCGTGTGTTGTGTTGCTTTGTCTTGTCGTGTCTTCTCCTTGTCTTGTCTTGTCATGTCGTGTGTTGTGTTGTTTTGTCTTGTCATGTCTTATATTGTCTTGTCTTGTCTTGTCTTGTGATGTCATGTCGTGTGTTGTGTTGTTTTGTCTTGTATTGTCTTGTCTTGTCTTGTCTTGTTTTGTCCTGTCTTGTCTTGTCTTGTCCTGTCTTGTCTTGTCATGTCATGTCATGTCATACGTGTGTCATGTCGTGCGTTGTGTTGTCTTGTCTTGTTTTGTCTTGTCATGTCATGTCTTGTCTTGTCTTGTCTTGTCTTGTCTTGTCTTGTCTTGTCTTGTCTTGTCTTGTCTTGTCTTGTCTTGTCTTGTCTTGTCTTGTTTTGTCTTGTCTTGTCTTGTCTTGTCTTATTTTGTCTTGTCATGTCTTATCTTGTCTCGTCTTGTCTTGTCTTGTATTGTCTTGTCTTTTCTTGTCTTGTCTTGTCTTGTCTTGTCTTGTCTTGTCGTGTCTTGTCTTGTCTTGTCTTGTCTTGTCTTGTCTTGTCCTGTCCTGTCTTGTCTTGTCATGTCATGTCATGTCATGTCATGTCGTGTGTTGTGTTGTGTTGTTTTGTCATGTCTTGTCATGTCTTATATTGTCTTGTCTTGTCTTGTCTTGTGTTGTGATGTCATGTCGTGTGTTGTGTTGTTTTGTCTTGTCATGTCTTATATTGTCTTGTCTTGTGATGTCATGTCGTGTGTTGTGTTGTTTTGTCTTGTATTGTCTTGTCTTGTCTTGTCTTGTTTTGTCTTGTCTTGTCTTGTCTTGTCTTGTCTTGTCATGTCATGTCATGTCATACGTGTGTTGTGTTGTTTTGTCTTGTCTTATTTTGTCTTGTCATGTCTTATCTTGTCTCGTCTTGTCTTGTCTTGTATTGTCTTGTCTTTTCTTGTCTTGTCTTGTCGTGTCTTGTCTTATCTTGTCTTGTCTTGTCTTGTCTTGTCTTGTCTTGTCTTGTCCTGTCCTGTCCTGTCTTGTCTTGTCATGTCATGTCATGTCGTGTGTTGTGTTGTGTTGTTTTGTCTTGTCTTGTCATGACTTATATTGTCTTGTCTTGTCTTGTCTTGTGTTGTGATGTCATGTCGTGTGTTGTGTTGTTTTGTCTTGTCTTGTCTTGTCTTGTCTTGTCTTGTCCTGTCCTGTCCTGTCTTGTCTTGTCTTGTCTTGTCTTGTCTTGTCTTGTCTCGTCTCGTCTTGTCTTGTCTTGTCTTCTCCTGTCCTGACGTGTGTTCTGTTGTTTTGTCTTGTCTTGTTTTGTCTTGTCTTGCTTTGTCTTGTCATGTCTTATCTTGTCTTGTCTTGTCTTGTCCTGTCCTCTCGTGTGTTGTGTTGTTTTGTCTTGTCTTGTCTTGTCTTGTCTTGTCTTGTCTTGTCCTGTCCTGTCTTGTCTTGTCTTGTCTTGTCTTGTCTTGCCTTATCTTGCCTTGTCTTGTCTTGTCTTGTCATGTCTTGTCTTGTCTTGTTTTGTCTTGTCTTGTATTGTCTTGTTTTCTCATGTAATGTCATGTCGTGTGTTGTGTTGTTTTGTCTTGTCTTGTGTTGTTTTGTCTTGTATTGTCATGTCATGTCATGTCGTGTCTTGTGTTGCTTTGTCTTGTCTTGTCTTGTCTTGTCATGTCGTGTGTTGTGTTGTTTTGTCTTGTCTTGTTGTGTATTGTCATGTCTTATATTGTCTTGTCTTGTCTTGTCTTGTCATGTCATGTCGTGTGTTGTGTTGTTTTGTCTTGTCTTGTTTTGTCTTGTCATGTCAACACCTAAAAGAAAAGTTAAGGTTTTTAGAAACATGACTAATAATGAAATAGAAAAGCTTGTAAATGAGAAAAGGCAAGCGAGACGTGAATGGCAGTTAAGTCGTTCCCCTTCTACTCTGCGTCAACTGAAATCGGCTGCACGTAAGTTAAAAAAAGCACTTAAACGCGATGAAGAATACAATACTAAAAATTATATAAAGCACCTGTGTCCAAATTCTAGCAAGAAAAACTCCCTTTGGAAAGCCCAAAAGTATTTTAAGCCTCCAGTAGATTCCAAGATGCCTATAAGACAGTCGAATGGTAATTGGGCGCGCAGTAATGAGGAAAAAGCAAATTGCTTTGCAAATCACCTTGAAAAGGTATTTCAACCCAATGTACCAAAAAACAACTTTAAGTTGCCAACTTTGCCCAATATTGCAAACGAGTCAAGTGTGTCTATTAGGACGTCTACTTATGAAATTATCAATATCCTAAAAGAGCTAAATCCGAAAAAGTCTTCAGGACACGATAATATTACTCCAAAAATGTTAATTGAGTTGCCAAATATTGCTATATCAGTGCTCTCTTTGCTCTTTAATGCAATTCTTGGTTTCGGGTACTATCCAATTTCGTGGAAAAAGTCGCAGATCATCATGATAGATAAACCTGGAAAAGACTTAACACAACCATCTTCCTACAGACCAATAAGTCTCTTACCATGTCTTTCCAAAATATTCGAAAAAGTTTTACTATCAAAAATGTCTCCTTTCCTCCACGAAAATAATATAATACCAACCCATCAATTCGGGTTTCGTGCTAAACATGGCACAGTAGAGCAAGTGAATAGAATTACAAACGAAATCAGGAAAGCATTCGAGCACAGAGAGTACTGTTCAGCTATTTTTCTCGATGTAGCTCAGGCGTTCGATAAGGTCTGGCATGAAGGCCTTTTATGGAAAATCAAAAACGTTTTACCTTACGAATTGCATAAAACATTGGAGTCATATTTAAGAAATAGGAAATTTACGGTTAAAGTAGCAGATTTTATATCAGAAGAACGAGCAATAAGGGCCGGTGTACCTCAGGGCAGTGTATTAGGCCCCACTCTGTACATAATATATACAGCAGACCTTCCAATAGCTAACAACGTATTGACATCCACTTTTGCGGATGACACAGCCATAGTAAGCCGAAACAAATGCCCCATTAGAGCATCAAGAGTATTAGAGGAGCACTTAACTTGTGTCGAAGAATGGCTAGCCAACTGGCGTATAAAAATTAATGAGCAAAAATGCAAGCATGTTACATTTTCTCTAAGGCCAGAAACATGTCGGACAATTAAAATAAACAATGTGGGAGTACCCCAAGCGAATGAAGTAACTTATCTTGGGATTCACCTGGATCGAAGGCTTACGTGGCGGAAACATATAGCGAGTAGAGTAACTTGCATGAAGTTAAGAGCAGCAAATTTAAATTGGCTTCTAAACAAAAATTCTAAACTTAGCCTAGACAACAAAGTCCTGTTATACAATGCAATCATAAAACCGATTTGGATGTATGGTATTCAACTGTGGGGTACGACCTGTCTTGTCTTGTCTTGTCTTGTCTTGTCTTGTCTTGTCTTGTCTTGTCTTGTCTTGTCTTGTCTTGCCTTATCTTGCCTTGTCTTGTCTTGTCTTGTCTTGTCTGGTCTTGTCTTGTCCTGTCCTGTCCTGTCTTGTCTTGTAATGTCTTGTCATGTCATGTCATGTCATGTCATGTCGTGTGTTGTGTTGTGTTGTCTTGTTTTGTCTTGTCATGTCATGTCATGTCTTGTCTTGTCTTGTCTTGTCTTGTCTTGTCTTGTCTTGTTTTGTCTTGTCATGTCTTGTCTTGTCTTGTCTTGTCTTGTCTTGTCTTGTTTTTTCTTGTCATGTCTTGTCTTGACTTGTCTTGTCTTGTCTTGTCTTGTCTTGTCTTGTCTTGTCTTGACTTGTCTTGTCTTGTCTTGTCTTGTCTTGTCATGTCTTGTCTTGTCTTGTCTTGTCTTGTCTTGTCTTGTCTTGTCTTGTCTTGTCTTGTCTTGTCTTGTCTTGTCATGTCTTGTCTTGTCTTGTCTTGTCTTGTCTTGTCTTGTTTTTTCTTGTCATGTCTTGTCTTGACTTGTCTTGTCTTGTCTTGTCTTGTCTTGTCTTGTTTTGTCTTGTCATGTCTTGTCTTGTCTTGTCTTGTCTTGTCTTGTCTTGTCTTGTCTTGTCTTGTCTTGTCTTGTCTTGTCTTGTCTTGTCTTGTCTTGACTTGTCTTGTCTTGTCTTGTCTTGTCTTGTCATGTCTTGTCTTGTCTTGTCTTGTCTTGTCTTGTCTTGTCATGTCTTGTCTTGTCTTGTCTTGTCTTGTCTTGTCTTGTCTTGTCTTGTCTTGTCTTGTCTTGTCTTGTCTTGTCTTGTCTTGTCTTGTCTTGTCTTGTCTTGTCTTGTCTTGTCTTGTCTTGTCTTGTCTTGTCTTGTCTTGTCTTGTCTTGTCTTGTCTTGTCTTGTCTTGTCTTGTCTTGTCTTGTCTTGTCTTGTCTTGTCTTGTCTTGTCTTGTCTTGTCTTGTCATGTCTTGTCTTGTCTTGTCTTGTCTTGTCTTGTCTTGTCTTGTCTTATCTTGTCTTGTCTTGTCTTGTCTTGTCTTGTCTTGCCTTATCTTGCCTTGTCTTGTCTTGTCTGGTCTTGTCTTGTCCTGTCCTGTCCTGTCTTGTCTTGTAATGTCTTGTCATGTCATGTCATGTCATGTCATGTCGTGTGTTGTGTTGTGTTGTCTTGTTTTGTCTTGTCATGTCATGTCATGTCATGTCATGTCGTGTGTTGTGTTGTGTTGTCTTGTCTTGTCTTGTCTTGTCTTGTCTTGTCTTGTTTTGTCTTGTCTTGTCTTGTCTTGTCTTGTCTTGTCTTGTCTTGTCTTGTCTTGTCTTGTCTTGTCTTGTCTTGTCTTGTCTTGTCTTGTCTTGTCTTGTCTTGTCTTGTCTTGTCTTGTCTTGTCTTGTCTTGTCTTGTCTTGTCTTGTCTTGTCTTGTCTTGTCTTGTCTTGTCTTGTCTGGTCTTGTCTTGTCTTGTCTTGTCTTGTCTTGTCTTGTCTTGTCTTGTCTTGTCTTGTCTTGTCTTGTCTTGTCTTGTCTTGTCTTGTCTTGTCTTGTCATGTCTGGTCTTGTCTTGTCTTGTCTTGTCTGGTCTTATCTTGTCTTGTCTTGTCTTGTCTTGTCTTGTTTTGTCTTGTCTTGTCTTGTCTTGTCTTGTCTTGTGATGTCATGTCGTGTGTTGTGTTGTTTTGTCTTGTCTTGTCTTGTCTTGTCTTGTCTTGTCTTGTCTTGTCTTGTCTTGTCTTGTCTTGTCTTGTCTTGTCTTGTCTTGTCTTGTCTTGTCTTGTCTTGTTTTGTCTTGTCTTATCTTGTCTTGTCTTGTCTTGTCTTGTCTTGTCTTGTCTTGTCTAGTCTTGTCTTGTCTTGTCTTGTCATGTCATGTCGTGCGTTGTGTTGTTTTGTCTTGTCTTGTTTTGGCTTGTCATGTCATGTCTTGTCTTGTCATGTCGTGCGTTGTGTTGTTTTGTCTTGTCTTGTTTTGTCTTGTCATGTCATGTCTTGTCTTGTCTTGTCTTGTCTTGTCTTGTCTTGTCTTGTCTTGTCTTGTCTTGTCTTGTCTTGTCTTGTCTTGTCTTGCCTTATCTTGCCTTGTCTTGTCTTGTCTGGTCTTGTCTTGTCTTGCCTTATGTTGCCTTGCCTGGTCTTGTCTGGTCTTGTCTTGTCTTGTCTTGTCTTGTCTTGTCTTGTCTTGTCATGTCTGGTCTTGTCTTGTCTGGTCTTATCTTGTCTTGTCTTGTCTTGTCTTGTCTTGTCTTGTCATGTCTGGTCTTGTCTTGTCTTGTCTTGTCTTGTCTTGCCTTGTCTTGTCTTGTCTTGTCTTGTCTTGTCTTGTCTTGTCTTGTCTTGTCTTGTCTTATCTTGTCTTGTCTTGTCTTGTCTTGTCTTGTCTTGTCTTGTCTTGTCTTGTCTTGTCTTGTCTTGTCTTGTCTTATCTTGTCTTGTCTTGTCTTGTCTTGTCTTGTCTTGTCTTGTCTTGTCTTGTCTTGTCTTGTCTTGTCTTGTCTTGTCTTGTCTTGTCTTGTCTTGTCTTGTCTTGTCTTGTCTTGTCTTGTCTTCTCTTCTCATGTCTTGTCTTGTCTTGTTTTGTCTTGTCTTGTCTTGTCTTGTCTTGTCTTGTCTTGTTTTGTCTTGTCTTGTCTTGTCTTGTCTTGTCTTGTCTTGTCTTGTCTTGTCCTGTCTTGTCTTGTCATGTCATGTCATGTCATACGTGTGTTGTGTTGTCTTGTCTTGTTTTGTCATGTCTTATCTTGTCTTGTCTTGTCATGTCATGTCATGTGTTGTGTTGTGTTGTTTTGTCTTGTCTTGTCTTGTCATGTCTTGTCTTTTCTTGTCTTGTCTTGTCTTAAAATGTCTTGTCTTGTCTTGTGTTGTGATGTCATGTCGTGTGTTGTTTTGTCTTGTCTTGTCTTGTCTTGTCCTGTCCTGTCCTGTCCTGTCTTGTCTTGTCTTGTCTTGTCTTGTCTTGTCTTGTCTCGTCTTGTCTTGTCTTGTCTTCTCCTGTCCTGACGTGTGTTGTGTTGTTTTGTCTTGTCTTGTTTTGTCTTGTCTTGCTTTGTCTTGTCATGTCTTATCTTGTCTTGTCTTGTCTTGTCCTGTCCTGTCGTGTGTTTTGTGTTGTTTTGTCTTGTCTTGTGTTGTTTTGTCGTGTCATGTCTTGTCTTGTCTTGTCCTGTCCTGTCGTGTGTTGTGTTGTTTTGTCTTGTCTTGTCTTGTCATGTCATGTCATGTCGAGTCTTGTGTTGCTTTGTCTTGTCTTGTCTTGTCTTGTCATGTCGTGTGTTGTGTTGTTTTGTCTTGTCTTGTATTGTCTTGTCTTGTCTTGTCTTGTTTTGTCTTGTCTTGTCTTGTCTTGTCTTGTCTTGTCGTATCATGCCATGTCATACGTGTGTTGTGTTGTTTTGTCTTGTCTTATTTTGTCTTGTCATGTCTTATCTTGTCTTGTCTTGTCTTGTCTTGTCATGTCGTGTGTTGTGTTGTTTTGTCTTGTCTTGTATTGTCTTGTCTTGTCTTGTCTTGTTTTGTCTTGTCTTGTCTTGTCTTGTCTTGTCTTGTCATGTCATGCCATGTCATACGTGTGTTGTGTTGTTTTGTCTTGTCTTGTCTTGTCTTGTCCTGTCCTGTCGTGTGTTGTGTTGTTTTGTCTTGTCTTGTGTTGTTTTGTCGTGTCATGTCTTGTCTTGTCTTGTCCTGTCCTGTCGTGTGTTGTGTTGTTTTGTCTTGTCTTGTCTTGTCATGTCATGTCATGTCGTGTCTTGTGTTGCTTTGTCTTGTCATGTCTTGTCTAGTCTTGTCTTGTCTTGTCTTGTCTTGTCTTGTCTTGTCTTGTCTTGTCTTGTCTTGTCTTGTTTTGTCTTGTCTTGTCTTGTCTTGTCTTGTCATGTCATGCCATGTCATACGTGTGTTGTGTTGTTTTGTCTTGTCTTATTTTGTCTTGTCATGTCTTATCTTGTCTTGTCTTCTATTGTCTTGTCTTTTCTTGTCTTGTCTTGTCTTGTCTTGTTTTGTCTTGTCTTGTCTTGTCTTGTCTTGTCCTGTCTTGTCTTGTCTTGGCATGTCATGTCTTGTCATGTCGTGTGTTGTGTTGTCTTGTCTTGTTTTGTCATGTCTTATCTTGTCTTGTCATGTTATGTCTTGTCTTGTCTTGTCTTGTCTTGTCTTGTCTTGTCTTGTCTTGTCTTGTCATGTCTTGTCTTGTCTTGTCTTGTTTTGTCTTGTCTTGTCTTGTCTTGTCTTGTCATGTCATGCCATGTCATACGTGTGTTGTGTTGTTTTGTCTTGTCTTATTTTGTCTTGTCATGTCTTATCTTGTCTTGTCTTCTATTGTCTTGTCTTTTCTTGTCTTGTCTTGTCTTGTCTTGTCTTGTCTTGTCTTGTCTTGTCTTGTCTTGTCCTGTCTTGTCTTGTCTTGGCATGTCATGTCTTGTCATGTCGTGTGTTGTGTTGTCTTGTCTTGTTTTGTCATGTCTTATCTTGTCTTGTCTTCTATTGTCTTGTCTTTTCTTGTCTTGTCTTGTCTTGTCTTGTCTTGTCTTGTCTTGTCTTGTCTTGTCTTGTCCTGTCTTGTCTTGTCTTGGCATGTCATGTCTTGTCATGTCGTGTGTTGTGTTGTTTTGTCTTGTCTTATTTTGTCTTGTCATGTCTTATCTTGTCTTGTCTTGTCTTGTCTTGTCATGTCGTGTGTTGTGTTGTTTTGTCTTGTCTTGTATTGTCTTGTCTTGTCTTGTCTTGTTTTGTCTTGTCTTGTCTTGTCTTGTCTTGTCTTGTCATGTCATGCCATGTCATACGTGTGTTGTGTTGTTTTGTCTTGTCTTGTCTTGTCTTGTCCTGTCCTGTCGTGTGTTGTGTTGTTTTGTCTTGTCTTGTGTTGTTTTGTCGTGTCATGTCTTGTCTTGTCTTGTCCTGTCCTGTCGTGTGTTGTGTTGTTTTGTCTTGTCTTGTCTTGTCATGTCATGTCATGTCGTGTCTTGTGTTGCTTTGTCTTGTCATGTCTTGTCTAGTCTTGTCTTGTCTTGTCTTGTCTTGTCTTGTCTTGTCTTGTCTTGTCTTGTCTTGTCTTGTTTTGTCTTGTCTTGTCTTGTCTTGTCTTGTCATGTCATGCCATGTCATACGTGTGTTGTGTTGTTTTGTCTTGTCTTATTTTGTCTTGTCATGTCTTATCTTGTCTTGTCTTCTATTGTCTTGTCTTTTCTTGTCTTGTCTTGTCTTGTCTTGTCTTGTCTTGTCTTGTCTTGTCTTGTCTTGTCTTGTCCTGTCTTGTCTTGTCTTGGCATGTCATGTCTTGTCATGTCGTGTGTTGTGTTGTCTTGTCTTGTTTTGTCATGTCTTATCTTGTCTTGTCATGTTATGTCTTGTCTTGTCTTGTCTTGTCTTGTCTTGTCTTGTCTTGTCTTGTCTTGTCATGTCGTATGTTGTGTTGTTTTGTCTTGTGTTGCTTTGTCTTGTCTTGTCTTGTCATGTCGTGTGTTGTGTTGTTTTGTCTTGTCTTGTTGTGTATTATCATGTCTTATATTGTCTTGTCTTGTCTTGTCATGTCATGTCATGTCGTGCGTTGTGTTGTCTTGTCTTGTTTTGTCTTGTCATGTCATGTCATGTCTTGTCTTGTCTTGTCTTGTCTTGTTTTGTCTTGTCTTGTCATGTCTTGTCTTGTCTTGTCTTGTTTTGTCTTGTCATGTCTTTACTTGTGATGTCATGTCGTGTGTTGTGTTGTTTTGTCTTGTCTTGTTTTGTCTTGTCCTGTCTTGTCTTGTCATGTCATGTCATGTGTTGTGTTGTGTTGTTTTGTCTTGTCTTGTCTTGTCTTGTCTTGTCTTGTCTTGTCTTGCCTTATCTTGCCTTGTCTTGTCTTGTCTGGTCTTGTCTTGTCTTGTCTTGTCTTGTCTTGTCTTGTCTTGTCTTGTCTTGTCTTGTCTTGTCATGTCTTGTCATGTCTTGTCTTGTCTTGTCTTGTCATGTCATGTCGTGTCTTGTGTTGCTTTGTCTTGTCTTGTTTTGTCTTGTCTTGTCTTGTCTTGTCTTGTCTTGTTTTGTCTTGTCTTGTCTTGTCTTGTCTTGTCTTGTCTTGTCTTGTCTTGTCTTGTCTTGTCTTGTCTTGTCTTGTCTTGTCTTGTCTTGTCTTGTCTTGTGATGTCATGTCGTGTGTTGTGTTGTTTTGTCTTGTCTTGTCTTGTCTTGTCTTGTGATGTCATGTCTTGTGATGTCATGTCTTGTCTTGTCTTGTCTTGTCTTGTCTTGTCTTGTCTTGTCTTGTCTTGTCTTGTCTTGTTTTGTCTTGTCTTACTTTGTCTTGTCATGTCTTATCTTGTCTTGTCCTGTCCTGTCTTGTCTTGTCTTGTCTTGTGATGTCATGTCTTGTCTTGTCTTGTCTTGTCTTGTCTTGTCTTGTCTTGTCTTGTCTTGTCTTGTCTTGTCTTGTCTTGTCTTGTCTTGTCTTGTCTTGTCTTGTCTTGTCTTGTCTTGTCTTGTCTTGTCTTGTCTTGTCTTGTCTTGTCTTGTCTTGTCTTGTCTTGTCTTGTCATGTCTTGTCTTGTCTTGTCTTGTCTTGTCTTGTCTTGTCTTGTCTTGTCTTGTCTTGTCTTGTCTTGCCTTATCTTGCCTTGTCTTGTCTTGTCTGGTCTTGTCTTGTCCTGTCCTGTCCTGTCTTGCCTTGTCATGTCATGTCATGTCATGTCGTGTGTTGTGTTGTCTTGTCTTGTCATGTCATGTCATGTCTTGTCTTGTCTTGTCTTGTCTTGTTTTGTCTTGTCATGTCTTGTCTTGTCTTGTCTTGTGTTGCTTTGTCTTGTCTTGTCATGTCATGTGTTGCGTTGTGTTGTTTTGTCTTGTCTTGTCATGTCATGTCATGTCGTGTCTTGTGTTGCTTTGTCTTGTCTTGTCATGTCGTGTGTTGTGTTGTTTTGTCTTGTCATGTCTTATATTGTCTTGTCTTGTCTTGTCTTGTGATGTCATGTCGTGTGTTGTGTTGTTTTGTCTTGTATTGTCTTGTCTTGTCTTGTCTTGTCTTGTTTTGTCTTGTCTTGTCTTGTCTTGTCTTGTCTTGTCTTGTCATGTCATGTCATGTCATGTCACACGTGTGTTGTGTTGTTTTGTCTTGTCTTATTTTGTCTTGTCATGCCTTATCTTGTCTTGCCCTGTCATGTCGTGTGTTGTGTTGTTTTGTCTTGTCTTGTTGTGTATTGTCATATCTTATATTGTCTTGTCTTGTCTTGTCATGTCATGTCATGTCATGTCGTGTGTTGTGTTGTTTTGTCTTGTCTTGTCTTCTCCTTGTCTTGTCTAGTCTTGTCTTGTCTTGTCTTGTCTTGTCTTGTCTTGTCTTGTCTTGTCTTGTCTTGTCCTGTCTTGGCTTGTCATGTCATGTCATGTGTTGTGTTGTGTTGTTTTGTTTTGTCTTGTCTTGTCTTGTCTTGTCTTGTCTTGTCTTGTCTTGTCATGTCATGTCATGTGTTGTGTTGTGTTGTTTTGTCTTGTCTTGTCTTGTCTTGTCTTGTCTTGTCTGGTCTGGTCTTGTCTTGTCTTGTCTTGTCTTGTCTTGTCTTGTCTTGTCTTGCCTTATCTTGCCTTGTCTTGTCTTGTCTGGTCTGGTCTTGTCATGTCTTGTCATGTCTTGTCTTGTCTTGTCTTGTTTTGTCTTGTCTTGTCTTGTCTTGTCTTGTCTTGCCTTGTCTTGTCTTGTCTTGTCTTGTCTTGTCTTGTCTTGTCTTGTCTTGTCTTGTGATGTCATGTCGTGTGTTGTGTTGTTTTGTCTTGTCTTGTCTTGTCTTGTCTTGTGATGTCATGTCTTGTCTTGTCTTGTCTTGTCTTGTCTTGTCTTGTCTTGTCTTGTCTTGTCTTGTCTTGTCTTGTCTTGTTTTGTCTTGTCTTACTTTGTCTTGTCATGTCTTATCTTGTCTTGTCCTGTCCTGTCTTGTCTTGTCTTGTCTTGTGATGTCATGTCTTGTCTTGTCTTGTCTTGTCTTGTCTTGTCTTGTCTTGTCTTGTCTTGTCTTGTCTTGTCTTGTCTTGTCTTGTCTTGTCTTGTCCTGTCTTGGCTTGTCATGTCATGTCATGTGTTGTGTTGTGTTGTCTTGTCTTGTCTTGTCTTGTCTTGTCTTGTCTTGTCTTGCCTTATCTTGCCTTGTCTTGTCTTGTCTGGTCTTGTCTTGTCCTGTCCTGTCCTGTCTTGCCTTGTCATGTCATGTCATGTCATGTCGTGTGTTGTGTTGTCTTGTCTTGTCATGTCATGTCATGTCTTGTCTTGTCTTGTCTTGTCTTGTTTTGTCTTGTCATGTCTTGTCTTGTCTTGTCTTGTGTTGCTTTGTCTTGTCTTGTCATGTCATGTGTTGCGTTGTGTTGTTTTGTCTTGTCTTGTCATGTCATGTCATGTCGTGTCTTGTGTTGCTTTGTCTTGTCTTGTCATGTCGTGTGTTGTGTTGTTTTGTCTTGTCATGTCTTATATTGTCTTGTCTTGTCTTGTCTTGTGATGTCATGTCGTGTGTTGTGTTGTTTTGTCTTGTATTGTCTTGTCTTGTCTTGTCTTGTCTTGTTTTGTCTTGTCTTGTCTTGTCTTGTCTTGTCTTGTCTTGTCATGTCATGTCATGTCATGTCACACGTGTGTTGTGTTGTTTTGTCTTGTCTTATTTTGTCTTGTCATGCCTTATCTTGTCTTGCCCTGTCATGTCGTGTGTTGTGTTGTTTTGTCTTGTCTTGTTGTGTATTGTCATGTCTTATATTGTCTTGTCTTGTCTTGTCATGTCATGTCATGTCATGTCGTGTGTTGTGTTGTTTTGTCTTGTCTTGTCTTCTCCTTGTCTTGTCTAGTCTTGTCTTGTCTTGTCTTGTCTTGTCTTGTCTTGTCTTGTCTTGTCTTGTCTTGTCTTGTCTTGTCTTGTCCTGTCTTGGCTTGTCATGTCATGTCATGTGTTGTGTTGTGTTGTTTTGTTTTGTCTTGTCTTGTCTTGTCTTGTCTTGTCTTGTCTTGTCTTGTCTTGTCTTGTCTTGTCTTGTCTTGTCTTGCCTTATCTTGCCTTGTCTTGTCTTGTCTGGTCTGGTCTTGTCTTGTCTTGTCTTGTCTTGTCTTGTCTTGTCTTGTCTTGCCTTATCTTGCCTTGTCTTGTCTTGTCTGGTCTGGTCTTGTCTTGTCTTCTCCTTGTCTTGTCTAGTCTTGTCTTGTCTTGTCTTGTCTTGTCTTGTGTTGTGTTGTTTTGTCTTGTCTTGTCTTATATTGTCTTGTCTTGTCTTGTGATGTCATGTCGTGTGTTGTGTTGTTTTGTCTTGTCTTGTTTTGTCTTGTCCTGTCTTGGCTTGTCATGTCATGTCATGTGTTGTGTTGTGTTGTTTTGTTTTGTCTTGTCTTGTCTTGTCTTGTCTTGTCTTGTCTTGTCTTGTCTTGTCTTGTCTTGTCTTGTCTTGTCTTGTCTTGCCTTATCTTGCCTTGTCTTGTCTTGTCTGGTCTGGTCTTGTCTTGTCTTCTCCTTGTCTTGTCTAGTCTTGTCTTGTCTTGTCTTGTCTTGTCTTGTCTTGTCTTGTCTTGTCTTGTCTTGTCTTGTCTTGTCTTGTCTTGTCTTGTCTTGTCTTGTCTTGTCTTGTCTTGTCTTGTCATGTCGTGTGTTGTGTTGTTTTGTCTTGTCTTGTCTTCTCCTTGTCTTGTCTAGTCTTGTCTTGTCTTGTCTTGTCTTGTCTTGTCTTGTCTTGTCTTGTCTTGTCTTGTCTTGTCTTGTCTTGTCTTGTCTTGTCTTGTCTTGTCTTGTCTTGTCTTGTCTTGTGTTGCTTTGTCTTGTCTTGTCTTGTCTTGTCTTGTCTTGTCTTGTGTTGCTTTGTCTTGTCTTGTCATGTCATGTGTTGCGTTGTGTTGTTTCGTCTTGTCTTGTCATGTCATGTCATGTCGTGTCTTGTGTTGCTTTGTCTTGTCTTGTCATGTCGTGTGTTGTGTTGTTTTGTCTTGTCTTGTCTTATCTTGTCATGTCTTGTCTTGTCTTGTCATGTCTTGTCTTGTCTTGTCATGTCTTATATTGTCTTGTCTTGTTTTGTCTTGTCTTGTCTTGTTTTGTCTTGTGTTGCTTTGTCTTGTCTTGTCATGTCGTGTGTTGTGTTGTTTTGTCTTGTCTTGTTGTGTATTGTCATGTCTTTTATTGTATTGTCTTGTCTTGTCTTGTCTTGTCATGTCATGTAATGTCATGTCGTGTGTTATGTTTTTTTGTCTTGTCTTGTCTTCTCCTTGTCTTGTCTAGTCTTGTCTTGTCTTGTCTTGTCTTGTCTTGTCTTGTCTTGTCTTGTCTTGTCTTGTCTTGTCTTGTCTTGTCTTGTCTTGTCTTGTCTTGTCTTGTCTTGTCTTGTCTTGTCTTGTCATGTCTTATATTGTCTTGTCTTGTAATGTCGTGTGTTGTGTTGTTTTGTCTTGTCTTGTTGTGTATTGTCATGTCTTATATTGTCTTGTCTTGTCTTGTCTTGTCTTGTCTTGTCTTGTCTTGTCTTGTCTTATTTTGTCTTGTCTTGTCTTGTCTTGTCAAGTCATGTCATGTCGTGTGTTGTGTTGTGTTGTCTTGTTTTGTCTTGCCATGTCATGTCATGTCATGTCTTGTCTTGTCTTGTCTTGTTTTGTCATGTCTTGTCTTGTCTTGTCTTGTCTTGTCTTGTTTTGTCTTGTCATGTCTTGTCTTGACTTGTCTTGTCTTGTCTTGTCTTGTCTTGTTTTGTCTTGTCTTGTCTTGTCTTGTTTTATGTTGTCTTGTCTTGTCTTGTCATGTAATGTCATGTCGTGTGTTGTGTTGTTTTGTCTTGTCTTGTCTGCTCCTTGTCTTGTCTTGTCATGTCGTGTGTTGTGTTGTTTTGTCTTGTCTTGTCTTATATTGTCTTGTCTTGTCTTGTGATGTCATGTCGTGTGTTGTGTTGTTTTGTCTTGTCTTGTTTTGTCTTGTCCTGTCTTGTCTTGTCATGTCATGTCATGTGTTGTGTTGTGTTGTTTTGTCTTGTCTTGTCTTGTCTTGTCTTGTCTTGTCTTGTCTTGTCTTGTCTTGTCTTGTCTTGCCTTATCTTGCCTTGTCTTGTCTTGTCTGGTCTGATCTTGTCTTGTCTTCTCCTTGTCTTGTCTAGTCTTGTCTTGTCTTGTCTTGTCTTGTCTTGTCTTGTCTTGTCTTGTCTTGTCATGTCGTGTGTTGTGTTGTTTTGTCTTGTCTTGTTTTGTCATGTAATGTCATGTCGTGTGTTGTGTTGTTTTGTCTTGTCTTGTCTTCTCCTTGTCTTGTCTAGTCTTGTCTTGTCTTGTCTTGTGTTGCTTTGTCTTGTCATGTCATGTCATACGTGTGTTGTGTTGTTTTGTCTTGTCTTGTTGTGTATTGTCATGTCTTTTATTGTCTTGTCTTGTCTTGTCATGTCATGTAATGTCATGTCGTGTGTTATGTTGTTTTGTCTTGTCTTGTCTTCTCCTTGTCTTGTCTTGTCTTGTCTTGTCTTGTCTTGTCTTGTCTTGTCTTGTCTTGTCTTGTCTTGTCTTGTCTTGTCTTGTCTTGTCTTGTCTTGTCTTGTCTTGTCTTGTCTTGTCTTGTCTTGTCTTGTCATGTCTTGTCATGTCTTATATTGTCTTGTCTTGTCTTGTCATGTCGTGTGTTGTGTTGTTTTGTCTTGTATTGTTGTGTATTGTCATGTCTTATATTGTCTTGTCTTGTCTTGTCATGTCATGTCATGTCATGTCGTGTGTTGTGTTGTTTTGTCTTGTCTTGTATTCTCCTTGTCTTGTCTAGTCTTGTCTTGTCTTGTCTTGTCTTGTGTTGCTTTGTCTTGTCTTGTCAGGTCATGTGTTGCGTTGTGTTGTTTTGTCTTGTCTTGTCTTGTCTTGACCTGTCCTGTCCTGTCTTGTCTTGTCTTAGCATGTCATGTCATGTCATGTCATGTCGTGTGTTGTGTTGTCTTGTCTTGCTTTGTCATGTCTTATCTTGTCTTGTCATGTCATGTCTTGTCTTGTCTTGTCTTGTCTTGTCTTTTCTTGTCTTATCTTGTCATGTCTTGTCTTGTCTTGTCATGTCTTGTCTCGTCTTGTCATGTCTTATATTATCTTGTCTTGTTTTGTCTTGTCTTATCTTGTTTTGTCTTGTGTTGCTTTGTCTTGTCTTGTCATGTCGTGTGTTGTGTTGTTTTGTCTTGTCTTGTTGTGTATTGTCATGTCTTTTATTGTATTGTCTTGTCTTGTCTTGTCATGTCATGTAATGTCATGTCGTGTGTTATGTTGTTTTGTCTTGTCTTGTCTTCTCCTTGTCTTGTCTTGTCTTGTCTTGTCATGTCTTATATTGTCTTGTCTTGTCTTGTCATGTCGTGTGTTGTGTTGTTTTGTCTTGTCTTGTTGTGTATTGTCATGTCTTATATTGTCTTGTCTTGTCTTGTCATGTCATGTCATGTCATGTCGTGTGTTGTGTTGTTTTGTCTTGTCTTGTCTTCTCCTTGTCTTGTCTAGTCTTGTCTTGTCTTGTCTTGTCTTGTCTTGTCTTGTCTTGTCTTGTCTTGTCTTGTCTTGTCTTGTCTTGTCTTGTCTTGTCTTGTCTTGTGTTGCTTTGTCTTGTCTTGTCATGTCATGTGTTGCGTTGTGTTGTTTTGTCTTGTCTTGTCATGTCATGTCATGTCGTGTCTTGTGTTGCTTTGTCTTGTCTTGTCATGTCGTGTGTTGTGTTGTTTTGTCTTGTCATGTCTTATATTGTCTTGTCTTGTCTTGTCTTGTGATGTCATGTCGTGTGTTGTGTTGTTTTGTCTTGTATTGTCTTGTCTTGTCTTGTCTTGTCTTGTCTTGTCTTGTCTTGTCATGTCATGTCATGTCATACGTGTGTTGTGTTGTTTTGTCTTGTCTTACTTTGTCTTGTCATGTCTTATCTTGTCTTGTCCTGTCCTGTCCTGTCTTGTCTTGTCATGTCATGTCATGTCATGTCATGTCGTGTGTTGTGTTGTCTTGTCTTGTCTTGTCTTGTCGTGTCTTGTCTTGTCTTGTCTTGTCTTGTCTTGTCTTGTCTTGTCTTGTCTTGTCTTGTCTTGTCGTGTCTTGTCTTGTCTTGTCTTGTCTTGTCTTGTCTTGTCTTGTCTTGTCTTGTCTTGTCTTGTCTTGTCTTGTCTTGTCTTGTCTTGTCTTGTCTTGTCTTGTCTTGTCTTGTCTTGTCTTGTCTTGTCTTGTCTTGTCTTGTCTTGTCTTGTCTTGTCTTGTCTTGTCTTGTCTTGTCTCGTCTTGTCTTGTCTTGTCTTGTCTTGTCTTGTTGTGTATTGTCATGTCTTATATTGTCTTGTCTTGTCTTGTCATGTCATGTCATGTCGTGTGTTGTGTTGTCTTGTCTTGTTTTGTCTTGTCTTGTCATGTCATGTCATGTCTTGTCTTGTCTTGTCTTGTCTTGTCTTGTTTTGTCTTGTCTTGTCTTGTCTTGTCTTGTCTTGTCTTGTCTTGTCTTGTCTTGTCTTGTCTTGTCTTATCTTGTCTTGTCTTGTCTTGTCTTGTCTTGTCTTGTCTTGTCTTGTCTTGTCTTGTCTTGCCTTATCTTGCCTTGTCCTGTCCTGTCCTGTCTTGTCTTGTCCTGTCCTGTCCTGTCTTGTCTTGTCATGTCATGTCATGTCATGTCGTGTGTTGTGTTGTCTTGTCTTGTCTTGTCATGTCATGTCTTGTCTTGTCTTGTCTTGTCTTGTTTTGTCTTGTCATGTCTTGTCTTGTCTTGTCTTGTCATGTCTTGTCTTGTTTTGTCTTGCCATGTCATGTCTTGTCTTGTCTTGTCTTGTCTTGTCTTGTCATGTGTTGTGTTGTTTTGTCTTGTCTTGTCTTGTCTTGTCTTGTCTTGTCTTGTCTTGTCTTGTCTTGTCTTGTCTTGTCTTGTGTTGTTTTGTCTTGTCTTGTCTTGTCTTGTCTTGTCTTGTCTTGTCTTGTCTTGTCATGTCATGTCTTGTCTTGTCTTGTCTTGTTTTGTCTTGTCTTGTCTTGTTTTGTCTTGTCATGTCTTGTCTTGTCTTGTCTTGTCTTGTCTTGTCTTGTCTTGTCTTGTCTTGTCTTGTCTTGTCTTGTCGTGTGTTGTGTTGTTTTGTCTTGTCTTGTGTTGTTTTGTCTTGTCTTGTCATGTCATGTCATGTCGTGTCTTGTGCTGCTTTGTCCTGTCTTGTCTTGTCTTGTCTTGTCATGTCGTGTGTTGTGTTGTTTTGTCTTGTCTTGTTGTGTATTGTCATGTCTTATATTGTCTTGTCTTGTCTTGTCATGTCATGTCATGTCGTGTGTTGTGTTGTGTTGTCTTGTTTTGTCTTGTCATGTCTTGTCTTGTCTTGTCTTGTTTTGTCTTGTCATGTCTAGCCTTGTCTTGTCTTGTCTTGTCTTGTTTTGTCTTGTCATGTCTTGTCTTGTCTTGTCTTGTCTTGTCTTGTCTTGTCTTGTCTTGTCTTGTCTTGTCTTGTCTTGTCCTGTCGTGTGTTGTGTTGTTTTGTCTTGTCTTGTCTTGTCTTGTCTTGTCTTGTCTTGTCTTGTCTTGTCTTGTCTTGTCCTGTCGTGTGTTGTGTTGTTTTGTCTTGTCTTGTCTTGTCTTGTCTTGTCTTGTCTTGTTTTGTCTTGTCCTGTCTTGTCTTGTCATGTCATGTCATGTGTTTTGTTGTGTTGTTTTGTCTTGTCTTGTCTTGTCTTGTCTTGTCTTGTCTTGTCTTGTCTTGCCTTATCTTGCCTTGTCTTGTCTTGTGCTGCTTTATCCTGTCTTGTCTTGTTTTGTCTTGTCTTGTCTTGTCTTGTCATGTCATGTCTTGTCTTGTCTTGTCTTGTTTTGTCTTGTCTTGTCTTGTTTTGTCTTGTCATGTCTTGTCTTGTCTTGTCTTGTCTTGTCTTGTCTTGTCTTGTCTTGTCTTGTCTTGTCTTGTCGTGTGTTGTGTTGTTTTGTCTTGTCTTGTGTTGTTTTGTCTTGTCTTGTCATGTCATGTCATGTCGTGTCTTGTGTTGCTTTGTCTTGTCTTGTCTTGTCTTGTCATGTCGTGTGTTGTGTTGTTTTGTCTTGTCTTGTTGTGTATTGTCATGTCTTATATTGTATTGTCTTGTCTTGTCTTGTCATGTCATGTCATGTCGTGTGTTGTGTTGTTTTGTCTTGTCATGTCGTATGTTGTGTTGTTTTGTCTGGTCTTGTTTTGTCTTGTCTTGTCTTATATTGTCTTGTCTTGTCTTGTCATGTCATGTCGTATGTTGTGTTGTTTTGTCTTGTGCTGCTTTGTCCTGTCTTGTCTTGTCATGTCATGTTGTGTTGTTTTGTCTTGTGCTGCTTTGTCCTGTCTTATCTTGCCTTGTCATATCGTGTGTTGTGTTGTTTTGTCTTGTCTTGTCTTGTTTTGTCTTGTCATGTCTTGTCTTGTCTTGTCTTGTCTTGTCTTGTCTTGTCTTGTCTTGTCTTGTCTTGTCTTGTCTTGTCTTGTCGTGTGTTGTGTTGTTTTGTCTTGTCTTGTGTTGTTTTGTCTTGTCTTGTCATGTCATGTCATGTCGTGTCTTGTGTTGCTTTGTCTTGTCTTGTCTTGTCTTGTCATGTCGTGTGTTGTGTTGTTTTGTCTTGTCTTGTTGTGTATTGTAATGTCTTATATTGTATTGTCTTGTCTTGTCTTGTCATGTCATGTCATGTCGTGTGTTGTGTTGTTTTGTCTTGTCTTGTTTTGTCTTGCCATGTCATGTCTTGTCTTGTCTTGTCTGGTCTTGTCTTGTCTTGTCTTGTCTTGTCTTGTCATGTCTTGTCTTGTCTTGTCTTGTCTTGTCTTGCCTTAGCTTGCCTTGTCTTGTCTTGTCTGGTCTTGTCTTGTCTTCTCTTGTCTTGTCTTGTCTTGTATTGTCATGTCTTGTCTTGTCTTGTCTTGTCTTGTCTTGTCTTGTCTTGTCTTGTCTTGTCTTGTCTTGTCTTGTCTTGTCTTGTCTTGTCTTGTCTTGTCTTGTCTTGCCTTATCTTACCTTGCCTTGTCTTGTCTGGTCTTGTCTTGTCCTGTCCTGTCCTGTCTTGTCTTGTCATGTCTTGTCATGTCATGTCATGTCATGTCATGTCGTGTGTTGTGTTGTGTTGTCTTGTTTTGTCTTGTCATGTCATGTCATGTCATGTCGTGTGTTGTGTTGTGTTGTCTTATTTTGTCTTGTCATGTCATGTCATGTCTTGTCTTGTCTTGTCTTGTCTTGTCTTGTCTTGTTTTGTCTTGTCTTGTCTTGTCTTGTTTTGTCTTGTCATGTCTTGTCTTGACTTGTCTTGTCTTGTCTTGTCTTGTCTTGTCTTGTCTTGTCTTGTCTTGTCTTGTCTTGTCTTGTCTTGTCTTGTCTTGTCTTGTCTTGTCTTGTCTTGTCTTGTCTTGTCTTGTCTTGTCTTGTCTTGTCTTGTCTTGTCTTGTCTTGTCTTGTCTTGTCTTGTCTTGTCTTGTCTTGTCTTGTCTTGTCTTGTCTTGTCTTGTCTTGTCTTGTCTTGCCTTATCTTGCCTTGTCTTGCCTTGTCTTGTCTTGTCTGGTCTTGTCTTGTCTTGTCTTGTCTTGTCTTGTTTTGTCTTGTCTTGTCTTGTCTTGTCATGTCTTGTCTTGTCTTGTCTTGTCTTGTCATGTCTTATATTGTCTTGCCTTGTCTTGTCTTGTCTTGTTTTGTCTTGTCTTGTCTTGTCTTGTCTTGTCTTGTCTTGTCTTGTCTTGTCTTGTCTTGTCTTGTCTTGTCTTGTCTTGTCTTGTCTTGTCTTGTCTTGTCTTGTCTTGTCTTGTCTTGTCTTGTCTTGTCTTGTCTTGTCTTGTCTTGTCTTGTCTTGTCTTGTCTTGTCTTGTCTTGTCTTGTCTTGTCTTGTCTTGTCATGTCATGTCGTATGTTGTGTTGTTTTGTCTTGTGCTGCTTTGTCCTGTCTTGTCTTATCTTGTCTTGTCATGTCGTGTGTTGTGTTGTTTTGTCTTGTCTTGTTGTGTATTGTCATGTCTTATATTGTCTTGTCTTGTCTTGTCATGTCATGTCATGTCGTGTGTTGTGTTGTGTTGTCTTGTTTTGTCTTGCCATGTCATGTCATGTCATGTCTTGTCTTGTCTTGTCTTGTCTTGTTTTGTCTTGTCATGTCTTGTCTTGTCTTGTCTTGTCTTGTCTTGTCTTGTCTTGTCTTGTTTTGTCTTGTCATGTCTTGTCTTGACTTGTCTTGTCTTGTCTTGTCGTATCATGTCATGTCATGTCGTGTGTTGTGTTGTGTTGTCTTGTTTTGTCTTGTTTTGTCTTGTCTTGTCTTGTCTTGTCTTGTCTTGTCTTGTCTTGTCTTGTCTTGTCTTGTCTTGTCTTGTCTTGTCTTGTCTTGTCTTGTCATGTCTTGTTTTGTCTTGTCTTGTCTTGCCTTATCTTGCCTTGTCTTGTCTTGTCTGGTCTTGTCTTGTCTTGTCATGTCATGTCATGTCGTGTGTTGTCGTGTGTTGTGTTGTGTTGTCTTGTCTTGTCTTGTCTTGTCTTGTCTTGTCTTGTCTTGTCTTGTCTTGTCTTGTCTTGTCTTGTCTTGTCTTGTCTTGTCTTGTCTTGTCTTGTCTTGTCTTGTCTTGTCTTGTCTTGTCTTGTCTTGTCTTGTCTTGTCTTGTCTTGTCTTGTCTTGTCTTGTCTTGTCTTGTCTTGTCTTGTCTTGTCTTGTCTTGTCTTGTCTTGTCTTGTCTTGTCTTGTCTTGTCTTGTCTTGTCTTGTCTTGTCTTGTCTTGTCTTGTCTTGTCTTGTCTTGTCTTGTCTTGTCTTGTCTTGTCTTGTCTTGTCTTGTCTTGTCTTGTCTTGTCTTGTCTTGTCTTGTCTTGTCTTGTCTTGTCTTGTCTTGTCTTGTCTTGTCTTGTCTTGCCTTGTCATATCGTGTGTTGTGTTGTTTTGTCTTGTCTTGTCTTGTTTTGTCTTGTCATGTCTTGTCTTGTCTTGTCTTGTCTTGTCTTGTCTTGTCTTGTCTTGTCTTGTCTTGTCTTGTCTTGTCGTGTGTTGTGTTGTTTTGTCTTGTCTTGTGTTGTTTTGTCTTGTCTTGTCATGTCATGTCATGTCGTGTCTTGTGTTGCTTTGTCTTGTCTTGTCTTGTCTTGTCATGTCGTGTGTTGTGTTGTTTTGTCTTGTCTTGTTGTGTATTGTAATGTCTTATATTGTATTGTCTTGTCTTGTCTTGTCATGTCATGTCATGTCGTGTGTTGTGTTGTTTTGTCTTGTCTTGTTTTGTCTTGCCATGTCATGTCTTGTCTTGTCTTGTCTGGTCTTGTCTTGTCTTGTCTTGTCTTGTCTTGTCATGTCTTGTCTTGTCTTGTCTTGTCTTGTCTTGCCTTAGCTTGCCTTGTCTTGTCTTGTCTGGTCTTGTCTTGTCTTCTCTTGTCTTGTCTTGTCTTGTATTGTCATGTCTTGTCTTGTCTTGTCTTGTCTTGTCTTGTCTTGTCTTGTCTTGTCTTGTCTTGTCTTGTCTTGTCTTGTCTTGTCTTGTCTTGTCTTGTCTTGCCTTATCTTACCTTGCCTTGTCTTGTCTGGTCTTGTCTTGTCCTGTCCTGTCCTGTCTTGTCTTGTCATGTCTTGTCATGTCATGTCATGTCATGTCATGTCGTGTGTTGTGTTGTGTTGTCTTGTTTTGTCTTGTCATGTCATGTCATGTCATGTCGTGTGTTGTGTTGTGTTGTCTTATTTTGTCTTGTCATGTCATGTCATGTCTTGTCTTGTCTTGTCTTGTCTTGTCTTGTCTTGTCTTGTTTTGTCTTGTCTTGTCTTGTCTTGTTTTGTCTTGTCATGTCTTGTCTTGACTTGTCTTGTCTTGTCTTGTCTTGTCTTGTCTTGTCTTGTCTTGTCTTGTCTTGTCTTGTCTTGTCTTGTCTTGTCTTGTCTTGTCTTGTCTTGTCTTGTCTTGTCTTGTCTTGTCTTGTCTTGTCTTGTCTTGTCTTGTCTTGTCTTGTCTTGTCTTGTCTTGTCTTGTCTTGTCTTGTCTTGTCTTGTCTTGTCTTGTCTTGTCTTGTCTTGTCTTGTCTTGTCTTGTCTTGTCTTGTCTTGTCTTGTCTTGTCTTGTCTTGCCTTATCTTGCCTTGTCTTGCCTTGCCTTGTCTTGTCTGGTCTTGTCTTGTCTTGTCTTGTCTTGTCTTGTCTTGTTTTGTCTTGTCTTGTCTTGTCATGTCTTGTCTTGTCTTGTCTTGTCTTGTCATGTCTTATATTGTCTTGCCTTGTCTTGTCTTGTCTTGTTTTGTCTTGTCTTGTCTTGTCTTGTCTTGTCTTGTCTTGTCTTGTCTTGTCTTGTCTTGTCTTGTCTTGTCTTGTCTTGTCTTGTCTTGTCTTGTCTTGTCTTGTCTTGTCTTGTCTTGTCTTGTCTTGTCTTGTCTTGTCTTGTCTTGTCTTGTCTTGTCTTGTCTTGTCTTGTCTTGTCTTGTCTTGTCTTGTCTTGTCTTGTCTTGTCTTGTCTTGTCATGTCATGTCGTATGTTGTGTTGTTTTGTCTTGTGCTGCTTTGTCCTGTCTTGTCTTATCTTGTCTTGTCATGTCGTGTGTTGTGTTGTTTTGTCTTGTCTTGTTGTGTATTGTCATGTCTTATATTGTCTTGTCTTGTCTTGTCATGTCATGTCATGTCGTGTGTTGTGTTGTGTTGTCTTGTTTTGTCTTGCCATGTCATGTCATGTCATGTCTTGTCTTGTCTTGTCTTGTCTTGTTTTGTCTTGTCATGTCTTGTCTTGTCTTGTCTTGTCTTGTCTTGTCTTGTCTTGTCTTGTCTTGTCTTGTTTTGTCTTGTCATGTCTTGTCTTGACTTGTCTTGTCTTGTCTTGTCATATCATGTCATGTCATGTCGTGTGTTGTGTTGTGTTGTCTTGTTTTGTCTTGTCTTGTCTTGTCTTGTCTTGTCTTGTCTTGTCTTGTCTTGTCTTCTCTTGTCTTGTCTTGTCTTGTCTTGTCATGTCTTGTTTTGTCTTGTCTTGTCTTGCCTTATCTTGCCTTGTCTTGTCTTGTCTGGTCTTGTCTTGTCTTGTCTTGTCTTGTCATGTCATGTCATGTCGTGTGTTGTCGTGTGTTGTGTTGTGTTGTCTTGTCTTGTCTTGTCTTGTCTTGTCTTGTCTTGTCTTGTCTTGTCTTGTCTTGTCTTGTCTTGTCTTGTCTTGTCTTGTCTTGTCTTGTCTTGTCTTGTCTTGTCTTGTCTTGTCTTGTCTTGTCTTGTCTTGTCTTGTCTTGTCTTGTCTTGTCTTGTCTTGTCTTGTCTTGTCTTGTCTTGTCTTGTCTTGTCTTGTCTTGTCTTGTCTTGTCTTGTCTTGTCTTGTCTTGTCTTGTCTTGTCTTGTCTTGTCTTGTCTTGTCTTGTCTTGTCTTGTCTTGTCTTGTCTTGTCTTGTCTTGTCTTGTCTTGTCTTGTCTTGTCTTGTCTTGTCTTGTCTTGTCTTGTCTTGTCTTGTCTTGTCTTGTCTTGTCTTGTCTTGTCTTGTCTTGTCTTGTCTTGTCTTGTCTTGTCTTGTCTTGTCTTGTCTTGTCTTGTCTTGTCTTGTCTTGTCTTGTCTTGTCTTGTCTTGTCTTGTCTTGTCTTGTCTTGTCTTGTCTTGTCTTGTCTTGTCTTGTCTTGTCTTGTCTTGTCTTGTCTTGTCTTGTCTTGTCTTGTCTTGTCTTGTCTTGTCTTGTTTTGCTTTGTCTTGTCTTGTCTTGTCTTGTCTTGTCTTGTCATGTCGTGTGTTGTGTTGTTTTGTCTTGTCTTGTTGTGTATTGTCATGTCTTATATTGTCTTGTCTTGTCTTGTCTTGTCATGTCATGTCGTATGTTGTGTTGTTTTGTCTTGTGCTGCTTTGTCCTGTCTTGTCTTGTCATGTCGTGTGTTGTGTTGTTTTGTCTTGTCTTGTCTTGTGTTGTGATGTCATGTCGTGTGCTGTGTTGTTTTGTCTTGTCTTGTCTTGTCTTGTCCTGTCCTGTCCTGTCTTGTCTTGTCTTGTCTTGTCTTGCCTTATCTTGCCTTGTCTTGTCTTGTCTGGTCTTGTCTTGTCTTGTCATGTCTTGTCTTGTCTTGTCTTGTTTTGCTTTGTCTTGTATTGTCTTGTTTTCTCATGTAATGTCATGTCGTGTGTTGTGTTGTTTTGTCTTGTCTTGTCATGTCATGTCATGTCGTGTCTTGTGTTGCTTTGTCTTGTCTTGTCTTGTCTTGTCTTGTCATGTCGTGTGTTGTGTTGTTTTGTCTTGTCTTGTTGTGTATTGTCATGTCTTATATTGTCTTGTCTTGTCTTGTCTTGTCATGTCATGTCATGTCGTGTGTTGTGTTGTTTTGTCTTGTGCTGCTTTGTCCTGTCTTGTCTTGTCATGTCATGTTGTGTTGTTTTGTCTTGTCTTGTCTTGTCTTGTCTTGTCTTGTCTTGTCTTGTCATGTCGTGTGTTGTGTTGTTTTGTCTTGTCTTGTGTTGTCATGTCTTATCTTGTCTTGTCATGTCATGTCTTGTCTTGTCTTGTCTTGTCTTGTCGTGTGTTGTGCTGTTTTGTCTTGTCTTGTTGTGTATTGTCATGTCTTATATTGTCTTGTCTTGTCTTGTCATGTCATGTCGTATGTTGTGTTGTTTTGTCTTGTGCTGCTTTGTCCTGTCTTGTCTTGTCATGTCATGTTGTGTTGTTTTGTCTTGTGCTGCTTTGTCCTGTCTTGTCTTGCCTTGTCATATCGTGTGTTGTGTTGTTTTGTCTTGTCTTGTCTTGTTTTGTCTTGTCATGTCTTGTCTTGTCTTGTCTTGTCTTGTCTTGTCTTGTCTTGTCTTGTCTTGTCTTGTCTTGTCTTGTCTTGTCTTGTCTTGTCTTGTCTTGTCTTGTCGTGTGTTGTGTTGTTTTGTCTTGTCTTGTGTTGTTTTGTCTTGTCTTGTCATGTCATGTCATGTCGTGTCTTGTGTTGCTTTGTCTTGTCTTGTCTTGTCTTGTCATGTCGTGTGTTGTGTTGTTTTGTCTTGTCTTGTTGTGTATTGTCATGTCTTATATTGTATTGTCTTGTCTTGTCTTGTCATGTCATGTCATGTCGTGTGTTGTGTTGTTTTGTCTTGTCTTGTTTTGTCTTGTCATGTCTTATATTGTATTGTCTTGTCTTGTCTTGTCTTGTCTTGTCTTGTCTTGTCTTGTCATGTCTTGTCTTGTCTTGTCTTGTCTTGTCTTGCCTTAGCTTGCCTTGTCTTGTCTTGTCTGGTCTTGTCTTGTCTTCTCTTGTCTTGTCTTGTCTTGTATTGTCATGTCTTGTCTTGTCTTGTCTTGTCTTGTCTTGTCTTGTCTTGTCTTGTCTTGTCTTGTCTTGTCTTGTCTTGTCTTGTCTTGTCTTGTCTTGTCTTGTCTTGTCTTGCCTTATCTTACCTTGCCTTGTCTTGTCTGGTCTTGTCTTGTCCTGTCCTGTCCTGTCTTGTCTTGTCATGTCTTGTCATGTCATGTCATGTCATGTCATGTCGTGTGTTGTGTTGTGTTGTCTTGTTTTGTCTTGTCATGTCATGTCATGTCATGTCGTGTGTTGTGTTGTGTTGTCTTATTTTGTCTTGTCATGTCATGTCATGTCTTGTCTTGTCTTGTCTTGTCTTGTCTTGTCTTGTTTTGTCTTGTCTTGTCTTGTCTTGTTTTGTCTTGTCATGTCTTGTCTTGACTTGTCTTGTCTTGTCTTGTCTTGTCTTGTCTTGTCTTGTCTTGTCTTGTCTTGTCTTGTCTTGTCTTGTCTTGTCTTGTCTTGTCTTGTCTTGTCTTGTCTTGTCTTGTCTTGTCTTGTCTTGTCTTGTCTTGTCTTGTCTTGTCTTGTCTTGTCTTGTCTTGTCTTGTCTTGTCTTGTCTTGTCTTGTGTTGTGATGTCATGTCGTGTGTTGTGTTGTTTTGTCTTGTCATGTCTTATATTGTCTTGTCTTGTGATGTCATGTCGTGTGTTGTGTTGTTTTGTCTTGTATTGTCTTGTCTTGTCTTGTCTTGTTTTGTCTTGTCTTGTCTTGTCTTGTCTTGTCTTGTCATGTCGTGTGTTGTGTTGTGTTGTTTTGTCATGTCTTGTCATGTCTTATATTGTCTTGTCTTGTCTTGTCTTGTGTTGTGATGTCATGTCGTGTGTTGTGTTGTTTTGTCTTGTCATGTCTTATATTGTCTTGTCTTGTGATGTCATGTCGTGTGTTGTGTTGTTTTGTCTTGTATTGTCTTGTCTTGTCTTGTCTTGTTTTGTCTTGTCTTGTCTTGTCTTGTCTTGTCTTGTCATGTCATGTCATGTCATACGTGTGTTGTGTTGTTTTGTCTTGTCTTATTTTGTCTTGTCATGTCTTATCTTGTCTCGTCTTGTCTTGTCTTGTATTGTCTTGTCTTTTCTTGTCTTGTCTTGTCGTGTCTTGTCTTATCTTGTCTTGTCTTGTCTTGTCTTGTCTTGTCTTGTCTTGTCCTGTCCTGTCCTGTCTTGTCTTGTCATGTCATGTCATGTCATGTCGTGTGTTGTGTTGTGTTGTTTTGTCTTGTCTTGTCATGTCTTATATTGTCTTGTCTTGTCTTGTCTTGTGTTGTGATGTCATGTCGTGTGTTGTGTTGTTTTGTCTTGTCTTGTCTTGTCTTGTCTTGTCCTGTCCTGTCCTGTCTTGTCTTGTCTTGTCTTGTCTTGTCTTGTCTTGTCTCGTCTCGTCTTGTCTTGTCTTGTCTTCTCCTGTCCTGACGTGTGTTCTGTTGTTTTGTCTTGTCTTGTTTTGTCTTGTCTTGCTTTGTCTTGTCATGTCTTATCTTGTCTTGTCTTGTCTTGTCCTGTCCTCTCGTGTGTTGTGTTGTTTTGTCTTGTCTTGTCTTGTCTTGTCTTGTCCTGTCCTGTCCTGTCTTGTCTTGTCTTGTCTTGTCTTGCCTTATCTTGCCTTGTCTTGTCTTGTCTTGTCATGTCTTGTCTTGTCTTGTTTTGTCTTGTCTTGTATTGTCTTGTTTTCTCATGTAATGTCATGTCGTGTGTTGTGTTGTTTTGTCTTGTCTTGTGTTGTTTTGTCTTGTATTGTCATGTCATGTCATGTCGTGTCTTGTGTTGCTTTGTCTTGTCTTGTCTTGTCTTGTCATGTCGTGTGTTGTGTTGTTTTGTCTTGTCTTGTTGTGTATTGTCATGTCTTATATTGTCTTGTCTTGTCTTGTCTTGTCATGTCATGTCGTGTGTTGTGTTGTTTTGTCTTGTCTTGTTTTGTCTTGTCATGTCAACACCTAAAAGAAAAGTTAAGGTTTTTAGAAACATGACTAATAATGAAATAGAAAAGCTTGTAAATGAGAAAAGGCAAGCGAGACGTGAATGGCAGTTAAGTCGTTCCCCTTCTACTCTGCGTCAACTGAAATCGGCTGCACGTAAGTTAAAAAAAGCACTTAAACGCGATGAAGAATACAATACTAAAAATTATATAAAGCACCTGTGTCCAAATTCTAGCAAGAAAAACTCCCTTTGGAAAGCCCAAAAGTATTTTAAGCCTCCAGTAGATTCCAAGATGCCTATAAGACAGTCGAATGGTAATTGGGCGCGCAGTAATGAGGAAAAGGCAAATTGCTTTGCAAATCACCTTGAAAAGGTATTTCAACCCAATGTACCAAAAAACAACTTTAAGTTGCCAACTTTGCCCAATATTGCAAACGAGTCAAGCGTGTCTATTAGGACGTCTACTTATGAAATTATCAAGATCCTAAAAGAGCTAAATCCGAAAAAGTCTTCAGGACACGATAATATTACTCCAAAAATGTTAATTGAGTTGCCAAATATTGCTATATCAGTGCTCTCTTTGCTCTTTAATGCAATTCTTGGTTTCGGGTACTATCCAATTTCGTGGAAAAAGTCGCAGATCATCATGATAGATAAACCTGGAAAAGACTTAACACAACCATCTTCCTACAGACCAATAAGTCTCTTACCATGTCTTTCCAAAATATTCGAAAAAGTTTTACTATCAAAAATGTCTCCTTTCCTCCACGAAAATAATATAATACCAACCCATCAATTCGGGTTTCGTGCTAAACATGGCACAGTAGAGCAAGTGAATAGAATTACAAACGAAATCAGGAAAGCATTCGAGCACAGAGAGTACTGTTCAGCTATTTTTCTCGATGTAGCTCAGGCGTTCGATAAGGTCTGGCATGAAGGCCTTTTATGGAAAATCAAAAACGTTTTACCTTACGAATTGCATAAAACATTGGAGTCATATTTAAGAAATAGGAAATTTACGGTTAAAGTAGCAGATTTTATATCAGAAGAACGAGCAATAAGGGCCGGTGTACCTCAGGGCAGTGTATTAGGCCCCACTCTGTACATAATATATACAGCAGACCTTCCAATAGCTAACAACGTATTGACATCCACTTTTGCGGATGACACAGCCATAGTAAGCCGAAACAAATGCCCCATTAGAGCATCAAGAGTATTAGAGGAGCACTTAACTTGTGTCGAAGAATGGCTAGCCAACTGGCGTATAAAAATTAATGAGCAAAAATGCAAGCATGTTACATTTTCTCTAAGGCCAGAAACATGTCGGACAATTAAAATAAACAATGTGGGAGTACCCCAAGCGAATGAAGTAACTTATCTTGGGATTCACCTGGATCGAAGGCTTACGTGGCGGAAACATATAGCGAGTAGAGTAACTTGCATGAAGTTAAGAGCAGCAAATTTAAATTGGCTTCTAAACAAAAATTCTAAACTTAGCCTAGACAACAAAGTCCTGTTATACAATGCAATCATAAAACCGATTTGGATGTATGGTATTCAACTGTGGGGTACGACCTGTGCAACCAACATTGATATAATTCAGAGATTCCAATCTAAAATGCTTAGAACAATAACGGGTTCACCATGGTACATGCGTAATGAAAATATCCATAAGGATCTTGATATTCCTATGGTAAAGAAGGAAATAGAGGACAGCAGAAAGAAATATATTTCTAAACTTCGTGAACATCCAAACCCATTGGCAAACGCCTTGGTACATTCCAATCAAACTCGTTTAAAAAGAAGAGATCTACCTGCCTACTAAAGAGCAACGTTCTGCCAAAAAGCTCAAACACATTCTTGAGCTTACTTAGTTGTAAATAGATTTAAGATTTTAATACTTATTGTTAGGCTTTAAACAAAGCAGATTCAATAAATAAAGAAATATTGAAAAAAAAAAAAAAAATGTCTTGTCTTGTCTTGTCTGGTCTTGTCTTGTCTTGTCTTGTCTTGTCTTGTCATGTCTTGTCTTGTCTTGTCTTGTCTTGTCTTGCCTTATCTTGCCTTGTCTTGTCTTGTCTGGTCTTGTCTTGTCTTGTCATGTCTTGTCTTGTCTTGTCTTGTCTTGTCTTGTCTTGTCTTGTCTTGTCTTGTCTTGTCTTGTCTTGTCTTGTCTTGTCTTGTCTTGTCTTGTCTTGTCTTGTCTTGTCTTGTCTTGTCTTGTCTTGTCTTGCCTTATCTTGCCTTGTCTTGTCTTGTCTTGTCTTGTCTGGTCTTGTCTTGTCCTGTCCTGTCCTGTCTTGTCTTGTAATGTCTTGTCATGTCATGTCATGTCATGTCATGTCGTGTGTTGTGTTGTGTTGTCTTGTTTTGTCTTGTCATGTCATGTCATGTCTTGTCTTGTCTTGTCTTGTCTTGTCTTGTCTTGTTTTGTCTTGTCATGTCTTGTCTTGTCTTGTCTTGTCTTGTCTTGTCTTGTTTTTTCTTGTCATGTCTTGTCTTGACTTGACTTGTCTTGTCTTGTCTTGTCTTGTCTTGTCTTGTCTTGTCTTGTCTTGTCTTGTCTTGTCTTGTCTTGTCTTGTCTTGTCTTGTCTTGTCTTGTCTTGTCTTGTCTTGTCTTGTCTTGTCTTGTCTTGTCTTGTCTTGTCTTGTCTTGTCTTGTCTTGTCTTGTCTTGTCTTGTCTTGTCTTGTCTTGTCTTGTCTTGTCTTGTCTTGTCTTGTCTTGTCTTGTCTTGCCTTATCTTGTCTTGTCTTGTCTTGTCTTGTTTTGTCTTGTCTTGTCTTGTCTTGTCTTGTCATGTCTTGTCTTGCCTTGTCTTGTCTTGTCTTGTTTTGTCTTGTCTTGTCTTGTCTTGTCTTGTCTTGTCTTGTCTTGTCTTGTCTTGTCTTGTCTTGTCTTGTCTTGTCTTGTCTTGTCTTGTCTTGTCTTGTCTTGTCTTGTCTTGTCTTGTCTTGTCTTGTTTTGTCTGGTCTTGTCTTGTCTTGACTTGTCTTGTCTTGTCTTGTCTTGTCATGTCTTGTCTTGTCTTGTCTTGTCTTGTCTTGTCTTGTCTTGTCTTGTCTTGTCTTGTCTTGTCTTGTCTTGTCTTGCCTTATCTTGCCTTGTCTTGTCTTGTCTTGTCTTGTCTTGTCTTGTCTTGTCTTGTCTTGTCTTGTCTTGTCTTGTCTTGTCTTGTCTTGTCTTGTCTTGTCTTGTCTTGCCTTGTCTTGTCTTGTTTGGTCTTGTCTTGTCTTGTCTTGTCTTGTCTTGTCTTGTCTTGTCATGTCTTGTCTTGTCTTGTCTTGTCTTGTCTTGTCTTGTCTTGTCTTGTCTTGTCTTGTCTTGTCTTGTCTTGTCTTGTCTTGTCTTGCCTTATCTTGCCTTGTCTTGTCTTGTCTGGTCTTGTCTTGTCCTGTCCTGTCCTGTCTTGTCTTGTAATGTCTTGTCATGTCATGTCATGTCATGTCATGTCGTGTGTTGTGTTGTGTTGTCTTGTTTTGTCTTGTCATGTCATGTCATGTCATGTCATGTCGTGTGTTGTGTTGTGTTGTCTTGTCTTGTCTTGTCTTGTCTTGTCTTGTCTTGTCTTGTTTTGTCTTGTCTTGTCTTGTCTTGTCTTGTCTTGTCTTGTCTTGTCTTGTCTTGTCTTGTCTTGTCTTGTCTTGTCTTGTCTTGTCTTGTCTTGTCTTGTCTTGTCTTGTCTTGTCTTGTCTTGTCTTGTCTTGTCTTGTCTTGTCTGGTCTTGTCTTGTCTTGTCTTGTCTTGTCTTGTCTTGTCTTGTCTTGTCTTGTCTTGTCTTGTCTTGTCTTGTCTTGTCTTGTCTTGTCTTGTCTTGTCATGTCTGGTCTTGTCTTGTCTTGTCTTGTCTGGTCTTATCTTGTCTTGTCTTGTCTTGTCTTGTTTTGTCTTGTCTTGTCTTGTCTTGTCTTGTCTTGTGATGTCATGTCGTGTGTTGTGTTGTTTTGTCTTGTCTTGTCTTGTCTTGTCTTGTCTTGTCTTGTCTTGTCTTGTTTTGTCTTGTCTTATCTTGTCTTGTCTTGTCTTGTCTTGTCTTGTCTTGTCTTGTCTAGTCTTGTCTTGTCTTGTCTTGTCTTGTCTTGTCATGTCATGTCGTGCGTTGTGTTGTTTTGTCTTGTCTTGTTTTGGCTTGTCATGTCATGTCTTGTCTTGTCATGTCGTGCGTTGTGTTGTTTTGTCTTGTCTTGTTTTGTCTTGTCATGTCTTGTCTTGTCTTGTCTTGTCTTGTCTTGTCTTGTCTTGTCTTGTCTTGTCTTGTCTTGTCTTGTCTTGTCTTGTCTTGTCTTGTCTTGTCTTGTCTTGCCTTATCTTGCCTTGTCTTGTCTTGTCTGGTCTTGTCTTGTCTTGCCTTATGTTGCCTTGTCTTGTCTTGTCTGGTCTTGTCTTGTCTTGTCTTGTCTTGTCTTGTCATGTCTGGTCTTGTCTTGTCTTGTCTGGTCTTATCTTGTCTTGTCTTGTCTTGTCTTGTCTTGTCATGTCTTGTCTTGTCTTGTCTTGTCTTGTCTTGTCTTGTCTTGTCTTGTCTTGTCTTATCTTGTCTTGTCTTGTCTTGTCTTGTCTTGTCTTGTCTTGTCTTGTCTTGTCTTGTCTTGTCTTGTCTTGTCTTATCTTGTCTTGTCTTGTCTTGTCTTGTCTTGTCTTGTCTTGTCTTGTCTTGTCTTGTCTTGTCTTGTCTTGTCTTGTCTTGTCTTGTCTTGTCTTGTCTTGTCTTGTCTTCTCTTCTCATGTCTTGTCTTGTCTTGTTTTGTCTTGTCTTGTCTTGTCTTGTCTTGTCTTGTCTTGTTTTGTCTTGTCTTGTCTTGTCTTGTCTTGTCTTGTCTTGTCTTGTCTTGTCCTGTCTTGTCTTGTCATGTCATGTCATGTCATGTCATGTGTTGTGTTGTGTTGTCTTGTCTTGTCTTGTCTTGTCTTGTCTTGTCTTGTCTTGTCTTGTCTTGTCTTTTCTTTTCTTGTCTTGTCTTGTCTTGTCTGGTCTTATCTTGTCTTGTCTTGTCCTGTCCTGTCTTGTCTTGTCTTTTCTTGTCTTGTCTTGTCTTTTCTTGTCTTGTCCTGTCATTTTATGTCATGTGTTGTGTTGTTTTGTCTTGTCTTGTCTTGTCTTGTCTTGTCTTGTCTTGTTTTGTCTTGTCTTGTTTTGTCTTGTCTTGTCTGGTCTTATTTTGTCTTGTCTTGTCCTGTCCTGTCTTGTCTTGTCTTGTCTTTTCTTGTCTTGTCTTGTCTTGTCTGGTCTTATCTTGTCTTGTCTTGTCCTGTCCTGTCTTGTCTTGTCTTTTCTTGTCTTGTCTTGTCTTTTCTTGTCTTGTCCTGTCATTTCATGTCATGTGTTGTGTTGTTTTGTCTTGTCTTGTCTTGTCTTGTCTTGTCTTGTCTTGTCTTGTCTTGTCTTGTCTTGTCTTGTCTTGTCTTGTCTTGTCTTGTCTTGTCTTGTCTTGTCTTGTCTTGTCTTGTCTTGTCTTGTCTTGTCTTGTCTTGTCTTGTCTTGTCTTGTGATGTCATGTCGTGTGTTGTGTTGTTTTGTCTTGTCTTGTCTTGTCTTGTCTTGTCTTGTCTTGTCTTGTCTTGTCTTGTCTTGTCTTGTCTTGTCTTGTTTTGTCTTGTCTTATCTTGTCTTGTCTTGTCTTGTCTTGTCTTGTCTTGTCTTGTCTAGTCTTGTCTTGTCTTGTCTTGTCTTGTCTTGTCTTGTCTTGTTTTGTCTTGTCTTATCTTGTCTTGTCTTGTCTTGTCTTGTCTTGTCTTGTCTTGTCTAGTCTTGTCTTGTCTTGTCTTGTCTTGTCTTGTCATGTCATGTCGTGCGTTGTGTTGTTTTGTCTTGTCTTGTTTTGGCTTGTCATGTCATGTCTTGTCTTGTCATGTCGTGCGTTGTGTTGTTTTGTCTTGTCTTGTTTTGTCTTGTCATGTCTTGTCTTGTCTTGTCTTGTCTTGTCTTGTCTTGTCTTGTCTTGTCTTGTCTTGTCTTGTCTTGTCTTGTCTTGTCTTGCCTTATCTTGCCTTGTCTTGTCTTGTCTGGTCTTGTCTTGTCTTGCCTTATGTTGCCTTGTCTTGTCTTGTCTGGTCTTGTCTTGTCTTGTCTTGTCTTGTCTTGTCATGTCTGGTCTTGTCTTGTCTTGTCTGGTCTTATCTTGTCTTGTCTTGTCTTGTCTTGTCTTGTCATGTCTGGTCTTGTCTTGTCTTGTCTTGTCTTGTCTTGTCTTGTCTTGTCTTGTCTTGTCTTGTCTTGTCTTGTCTTGTCTTATCTTGTCTTGTCTTGTCTTGTCTTGTCTTGTCTTGTCTTGTCTTGTCTTGTCTTGTCTTGTCTTGTCTTGTCTTATCTTGTCTTGTCTTGTCTTGTCTTGTCTTGTCTTGTCTTGTCTTGTCTTGTCTTGTCTTGTCTTGTCTTGTCTTGTCTTGTCTTGTCTTGTCTTGTCTTGTCTTCTCTTCTCATGTCTTGTCTTGTCTTGTTTTGTCTTGTCTTGTCTTGTCTTGTCTTGTCTTGTTTTGTCTTGTCTTGTCTTGTCTTGTCTTGTCTTGTCTTGTCTTGTCTTGTCTTGTCCTGTCTTGTCTTGTCATGTCATGTCATGTCATGTCATGTGTTGTGTTGTGTTGTCTTGTCTTGTCTTGTCTTGTCTTGTCTTGTCTTGTCTTGTCTTGTCTTGTCTTTTCTTTTCTTGTCTTGTCTTGTCTTGTCTGGTCTTATCTTGTCTTGTCTTGTCCTGTCCTGTCTTGTCTTGTCTTTTCTTGTCTTGTCTTGTCTTTTCTTGTCTTGTCCTGTCATTTTATGTCATGTGTTGTGTTGTTTTGTCTTGTCTTGTCTTGTCTTGTCTTGTCTTGTTTTGTCTTGTCTTGTCTTGTCTTGTCTTGTCTGGTCTTATTTTGTCTTGTCTTGTCCTGTCCTGTCTTGTCTTGTCTTGTCTTTTCTTGTCTTGTCTTGTCTTGTCTTGTCTTGTCTGGTCTTATCTTGTCTTGTCTTGTCCTGTCCTGTCTTGTCTTGTCTTTTCTTGTCTTGTCTTGTCTTTTCTTGTCTTGTCCTGTCATTTCATGTCATGTGTTGTGTTGTTTTGTCTTGTCTTGTCTTGTCTTGTTTTGTCTTGTTTTGTTTTGTCTTGTCTTGTCTTTTCTTGTCTTGTCTTGTCTTGTCTTTTCTTGTCTTGTCCTGTCATTTCATGTCATGTGTTGTGTTGTTTTGTCTTGTCTTGTCTTGTCTTGTTTTGTCTTGTCTTGTTTTGTCTTGTCTTGTCTTTTCTTGTCTTGTCTTGTCTTGTCTTGTCTTGTCTTGTCTTGTCTTGTCTGGTCTTATTTTGTCTTGTCTTGTCCTGTCCTGTCCTGTCTTGTCTTGTCTTTTCTTGTCTTGTCTTGTCTTGTCTTTTCTTGTCTTGTCCTGTCATGTCATGTCATGTGTTGTGTTGTTTTGTCTTGTCTTGTCTTGTCTTGTCTTGTCTTGTCTTGTCTTGTCTTGTCTTGTCTTGTCTTGTCTTGTCTTGTCTTGTCTTGTCTTGTCTTGTCTTGTCTTGTCTTGTCTTGTCTTGTCTTGTCTTGTCTTGTCTTGTCTTGTCTTGTCTTGTCATGTCATGTCATGTCATACGTGTGTTGTGTTGTTTTGTCTTGTCTTGTCTTGTCTTGTCTTGTATTGTCATGTCTTATATTGTCTGGTCTTATCTTGTCTTGTCTTGTCTTGTCTTGTCTTGTCTTGACTTGTCTTGTCTTGTCTTATCTTGTCTTGTCTTGTATTGTCATGTCTTATATTGTCTGGTCTTATCTTGTCTTGTCTTGTCTTGTCTTGTCTTGTCTTGTCTTGTCTTGTCTTGACTTGTCTTGTCTTGTCTTGTCTTGTCTTGTCTTGTCTTGTCTTGTCTTGTCTGGTCTTGTCTTGTCTTGCCTTATGTTGCCTTGTCTTGTCTTGTCTGGTCTTGTCTTGTCTTGTCTTGTCTTGTCTTGTCATGTCTGGTCTTGTCTTGTCTTGTCTGGTCTTATCTTGTCTTGTCTTGTCTTGTCTTGTCTTGTCATGTCTTGTCTTGTCTTGTCTTGTCTTGTCTTGTCTTGTATTGTCATGTCTTATATTGTCTGGTCTTATCTTGTCTTGTCTTGTCTTGTCTTGTCTTGTCTTGTCTTGTCTTGTCTTGACTTGTCTTGTCTTGTCTTGTCTTGCCTTATCTTGCCTTGTCTTGTCTTGTCTGGTCTTGTCTTGTCTTGCCTTATGTTGCCTTGTCTTGTCTTGTCTGGTCTTGTCTTGTCTTGTCTTGTCTTGTCTTGTCATGTCTGGTCTTGTCTTGTCTTGTCTGGTCTTATCTTGTCTTGTCTTGTCTTGTCTTGTCTTGTCATGTCTTGTCTTGTCTTGTCTTGTCTTGTCTTGTCTTGTCTTGTCTTGTCTTATCTTATCTTGTCTTGTCTTGTCTTGTCTTGTCTTGTCTTGTCTTGTCTTGTCTTGTCTTGTCTTGTCTTGTCTTGTCTTATCTTGTCTTGTCTTGTCTTGTCTTGTCTTGTCTTGTCTTGTCTTGTCTTGTCTTGTCTTGTCTTGTCTTGTCTTGTCTTGTCTTGTCTTGTCTTGTCTTGTCTTCTCTTCTCATGTCTTGTCTTGTCTTGTTTTGTCTTGTCTTGTCTTGTCTTGTCTTGTCTTGTCTTGTTTTGTCTTGTCTTGTCTTGTCTTGTCTTGTCTTGTCTTGTCTTGTCTTGTCTTGTCCTGTCTTGTCTTGTCATGTCATGTCATGTCATGTCATGTGTTGTGTTGTGTTGTCTTGTCTTGTCTTGTCTTGTCTTGTCTTGTCTTGTCTTGTCTTTTCTTTTCTTGTCTTGTCTTGTCTTGTCTGGTCTTATCTTGTCTTGTCTTGTCCTGTCCTGTCTTGTCTTGTCTTTTCTTGTCTTGTCTTGTCTTTTCTTGTCTTGTCCTGTCATTTTATGTCATGTGTTGTGTTGTTTTGTCTTGTCTTGTCTTGTCTTGTCTTGTCTTGTTTTGTCTTGTCTTGTTTTGTCTTGTCTTGTCTGGTCTTATTTTGTCTTGTCTTGTCCTGTCCTGTCTTGTCTTGTCTTGTCTTTTCTTGTCTTGTCTTGTCTTGTCTTGTCTTGTCTGGTCTTATCTTGTCTTGTCTTGTCCTGTCCTGTCTTGTCTTGTCTTTTCTTGTCTTGTCTTGTCTTTTCTTGTCTTGTCCTGTCATTTCATGTCATGTGTTGTGTTGTTTTGTCTTGTCTTGTCTTGTCTTGTCTTGTCTTGTCTTGTCTTGTCTTGTCTTGTCTTGTCTTGTCTTGTCTTGTCTTGTCTTGTCTTGTCTTGTCTTGTCTTGTCTTGTCTTGTCTTGTCTTGTCTTGTCTTGTCTTGTCTTGTCTTGTCTTGTCTTGTCTTGTCTTGTCTTGTCTTGTCTTGTGATGTCATGTCGTGTGTTGTGTTGTTTTGTCTTGTCTTGTCTTGTCTTGTCTTGTCTTGTCTTGTCTTGTCTTGTCTTGTCTTGTTTTGTCTTGTCTTATCTTGTCTTGTCTTGTCTTGTCTTGTCTTGTCTTGTCTTGTCTAGTCTTGTCTTGTCTTGTCTTGTCTTGTCTTGTCTTGTCTTGTTTTGTCTTGTCTTATCTTGTCTTGTCTTGTCTTGTCTTGTCTTGTCTTGTCTTGTCTAGTCTTGTCTTGTCTTGTCTTGTCTTGTCTTGTCATGTCATGTCGTGCGTTGTGTTGTTTTGTCTTGTCTTGTTTTGGCTTGTCATGTCATGTCTTGTCTTGTCATGTCGTGCGTTGTGTTGTTTTGTCTTGTCTTGTTTTGTCTTGTCATGTCTTGTCTTGTCTTGTCTTGTCTTGTCTTGTCTTGTCTTGTCTTGTCTTGTCTTGTCTTGTCTTGTCTTGCCTTATCTTGCCTTGTCTTGTCTTGTCTGGTCTTGTCTTGTCTTGCCTTATGTTGCCTTGTCTTGTCTTGTCTGGTCTTGTCTTGTCTTGACTTGTCTTGTCTTGTCATGTCTGGTCTTGTCTTGTCTTGTCTGGTCTTATCTTGTCTTGTCTTGTCTTGTCTTGTCTTGTCATGTCTGGTCTTGTCTTGTCTTGTCTTGTCTTGTCTTGTCTTGTCTTGTCTTGTCTTGTCTTGTCTTGTCTTGTCTTGTCTTATCTTGTCTTGTCTTGTCTTGTCTTGTCTTGTCTTGTCTTGTCTTGTCTTGTCTTGTCTTGTCTTGTCTTGTCTTATCTTGTCTTGTCTTGTCTTGTCTTGTCTTGTCTTGTCTTGTCTTGTCTTGTCTTGTCTTGTCTTGTCTTGTCTTGTCTTGTCTTGTCTTGTCTTGTCTTCTCTTCTCATGTCTTGTCTTGTCTTGTTTTGTCTTGTCTTGTCTTGTCTTGTCTTGTCTTGTTTTGTCTTGTCTTGTCTTGTCTTGTCTTGTCTTGTCTTGTCTTGTCTTGTCTTGTCCTGTCTTGTCTTGTCATGTCATGTCATGTCATGTCATGTGTTGTGTTGTGTTGTCTTGTCTTGTCTTGTCTTGTCTTGTCTTGTCTTGTCTTGTCTTGTCTTGTCTTTTCTTTTCTTGTCTTGTCTTGTCTTGTCTGGTCTTATCTTGTCTTGTCTTGTCCTGTCCTGTCTTGTCTTGTCTTTTCTTGTCTTGTCTTGTCTTTTCTTGTCTTGTCCTGTCATTTTATGTCATGTGTTGTGTTGTTTTGTCTTGTCTTGTCTTGTCTTGTCTTGTCTTGTTTTGTCTTGTCTTGTCTTGTCTTGTCTTGTCTGGTCTTATTTTGTCTTGTCTTGTCCTGTCCTGTCTTGTCTTGTCTTGTCTTGTCTTGTCTTGTCTTCTCTTCTCATGTCTTGTCTTGTCCTGTCCTGTCTTGTCTTGTCTTTTCTTGTCTTGTCTTGTCTTGTCTTGTCTTGTCTTGTCTTGTCTTGTCTTGTCTTGTCTTATCTTGTCTTGTCTTGTCTTGTCTTGTCTTGTCTTGTCTTGTCTTGTCTTGTCTTGTCTTGTCTTGTCTTGTCTTGTCTTGTCTTGTCTTGTCTTGTCTTCTCTTCTCATGTCTTGTCTTGTCCTGTCCTGTCTTGTCTTGTCTTTTCTTGTCTTGTCTTGTCTTGTCTTTTCTTGTCTTGTCCTGTCATGTCATTTCATGTGTTGTGTTGTTTTGTCTTGTCTTGTCTTGTCTTGTCTTGTCTTGTCTTGTCTTGTCTTGTCTTGTCTTGTCTTGTCTTGTCTTGTCTTGTCTTGTCTTGTCTTGTCTTGTCTTTTCTTTTCTTGTCTTGTCTTGTCTTGTCTGGTCTTATCTTGTCTTGTCTTGTCCTGTCCTGTCTTGTCTTGTCTTTTCTTGTCTTGTCTTGTCTTTTCTTGTCTTGTCCTGTCATTTTATGTCATGTGTTGTGTTGTTTTGTCTTGTCTTGTCTTGTCTTGTCTTGTCTTGTTTTGTCTTGTCTTGTCTTGTCTTGTCTTGTCTGGTCTTATTTTGTCTTGTCTTGTCCTGTCCTGTCTTGTCTTGTCTTGTCTTTTCTTGTCTTGTCTTGTCTTGTCTTGTCTTGTCTGGTCTTATCTTGTCTTGTCTTGTCCTGTCCTGTCTTGTCTTGTCTTTTCTTGTCTTGTCTTGTCTTTTCTTGTCTTTTCCTGTCATTTCATGTCATGTGTTGTGTTGTTTTGTCTTGTCTTGTCTTGTCTTGTTTTGTCTTGTTTTGTTTTGTCTTGTCTTGTCTTTTCTTGTCTTGTCTTGTCTTGTCTTTTCTTGTCTTGTCCTGTCATTTCATGTCATGTGTTGTGTTGTTTTGTCTTGTCTTGTCTTGTCTTGTTTTGTCTTGTCTTGTTTTGTCTTGTCTTGTCTTTTCTTGTCTTGTCTTGTCTTGTCTTGTCTTGTCTTGTCTTGTCTTGTCTGGTCTTATTTTGTCTTGTCTTGTCCTGTCCTGTCCTGTCTTGTCTTGTCTTTTCTTGTCTTGTCTTGTCTTGTCTTTTCTTGTCTTGTCCTGTCATGTCATGTCATGTGTTGTGTTGTTTTGTCTTGTCTTGTCTTGTCTTGTCTTGTCTTGTCTTGTCTTGTCTTGTCTTGTCTTGTCTTGTCTTGTCTTGTCTTGTCTTGTCTTGTCTTGTCTTGTCTTGTCTTGTCTTGTCTTGTCTTGTCTTGTCTTGTCTTGTCTTGTCTTGTCTTGTCTTGTCTTGTCATGTCATGTCATGTCATACGTGTGTTGTGTTGTTTTGTCTTGTCTTGTCTTGTCTTGTCTTGTCTTGTCTTGTATTGTCATGTCTTATATTGTCTGGTCTTATCTTGTCTTGTCTTGTCTTGTCTTGTCTTGTCTTGACTTGTCTTGTCTTGTCTTATCTTGTCTTGTCTTGTATTGTCATGTCTTATATTGTCTGGTCTTATCTTGTCTTGTCTTGTCTTGTCTTGTCTTGTCTTGTCTTGTCTTGTCTTGTCTTGACTTGTCTTGTCTTGTCTTGTCTTGTCTTGTCTTGTCTTGTCTTGTCTTGTCTGGTCTTGTCTTGTCTTGCCTTATGTTGCCTTGTCTTGTCTTGTCTGGTCTTGTCTTGTCTTGTCTTGTCTTGTCTTGTCATGTCTGGTCTTGTCTTGTCTTGTCTGGTCTTATCTTGTCTTGTCTTGTCTTGTCTTGTCTTGTCATGTCTTGTCTTGTCTTGTCTTGTCTTGTCTTGTCTTGTATTGTCATGTCTTATATTGTCTGGTCTTATCTTGTCTTGTCTTGTCTTGTCTTGTCTTGTCTTGTCTTGTCTTGTCTTGTCTTGTCTTGACTTGTCTTGTCTTGTCTTGTCTTGCCTTATCTTGCCTTGTCTTGTCTTGTCTGGTCTTGTCTTGTCTTGCCTTATGTTGCCTTGTCTTGTCTTGTCTGGTCTTGTCTTGTCTTGTCTTGTCTTGTCTTGTCATGTCTGGTCTTGTCTTGTCTTGTCTGGTCTTATCTTGTCTTGTCTTGTCTTGTCTTGTCTTGTCATGTCTTGTCTTGTCTTGTCTTGTCTTGTCTTGTCTTGTCTTATCTTATCTTGTCTTGTCTTGTCTTGTCTTGTCTTGTCTTGTCTTGTCTTGTCTTGTCTTGTCTTGTCTTGTCTTATCTTGTCTTGTCTTGTCTTGTCTTGTCTTGTCTTGTCTTGTCTTGTCTTGTCTTGTCTTGTCTTGTCTTGTCTTGTCTTGTCTTGTCTTGTCTTGTCTTCTCTTCTCATGTCTTGTCTTGTCTTGTTTTGTCTTGTCTTGTCTTGTCTTGTCTTGTCTTGTCTTGTTTTGTCTTGTCTTGTCTTGTCTTGTCTTGTCTTGTCTTGTCTTGTCTTGTCCTGTCTTGTCTTGTCATGTCATGTCATGTCATGTCATGTGTTGTGTTGTGTTGTCTTGTCTTGTCTTGTCTTGTCTTGTCTTGTCTTGTCTTGTCTTTTCTTTTCTTGTCTTGTCTTGTCTTGTCTGGTCTTATCTTGTCTTGTCTTGTCCTGTCCTGTCTTGTCTTGTCTTTTCTTGTCTTGTCTTGTCTTTTCTTGTCTTGTCCTGTCATTTTATGTCATGTGTTGTGTTGTTTTGTCTTGTCTTGTCTTGTCTTGTCTTGTCTTGTTTTGTCTTGTCTTGTTTTGTCTTGTCTTGTCTGGTCTTATTTTGTCTTGTCTTGTCCTGTCCTGTCTTGTCTTGTCTTGTCTTTTCTTGTCTTGTCTTGTCTTGTCTTGTCTTGTCTGGTCTTATCTTGTCTTGTCTTGTCCTGTCCTGTCTTGTCTTGTCTTTTCTTGTCTTGTCTTGTCTTTTCTTGTCTTGTCCTGTCATTTCATGTCATGTGTTGTGTTGTTTTGTCTTGTCTTGTCTTGTCTTGTCTTGTCTTGTCTTGTCTTGTCTTGTCTTGTCTTGTCTTGTCTTGTCTTGTCTTGTCTTGTCTTGTCTTGTCTTGTCTTGTCTTGTCTTGTCTTGTCTTGTCTTGTCTTGTCTTGTCTTGTCTTGTCTTGTCTTGTCTTGTCTTGTCTTGTCTTGTCTTGTGATGTCATGTCGTGTGTTGTGTTGTTTTGTCTTGTCTTGTCTTGTCTTGTCTTGTCTTGTCTTGTCTTGTCTTGTCTTGTCTTGTTTTGTCTTGTCTTATCTTGTCTTGTCTTGTCTTGTCTTGTCTTGTCTTGTCTTGTCTAGTCTTGTCTTGTCTTGTCTTGTCTTGTCTTGTCTTGTCTTGTTTTGTCTTGTCTTATCTTGTCTTGTCTTGTCTTGTCTTGTCTTGTCTTGTCTTGTCTAGTCTTGTCTTGTCTTGTCTTGTCTTGTCTTGTCATGTCATGTCGTGCGTTGTGTTGTTTTGTCTTGTCTTGTTTTGGCTTGTCATGTCATGTCTTGTCTTGTCATGTCGTGCGTTGTGTTGTTTTGTCTTGTCTTGTTTTGTCTTGTCATGTCTTGTCTTGTCTTGTCTTGTCTTGTCTTGTCTTGTCTTGTCTTGTCTTGTCTTGTCTTGTCTTGTCTTGCCTTATCTTGCCTTGTCTTGTCTTGTCTGGTCTTGTCTTGTCTTGCCTTATGTTGCCTTGTCTTGTCTTGTCTGGTCTTGTCTTGTCTTGACTTGTCTTGTCTTGTCATGTCTGGTCTTGTCTTGTCTTGTCTGGTCTTATCTTGTCTTGTCTTGTCTTGTCTTGTCTTGTCATGTCTGGTCTTGTCTTGTCTTGTCTTGTCTTGTCTTGTCTTGTCTTGTCTTGTCTTGTCTTGTCTTGTCTTGTCTTGTCTTATCTTGTCTTGTCTTGTCTTGTCTTGTCTTGTCTTGTCTTGTCTTGTCTTGTCTTGTCTTGTCTTGTCTTGTCTTATCTTGTCTTGTCTTGTCTTGTCTTGTCTTGTCTTGTCTTGTCTTGTCTTGTCTTGTCTTGTCTTGTCTTGTCTTGTCTTGTCTTGTCTTGTCTTGTCTTCTCTTCTCATGTCTTGTCTTGTCTTGTTTTGTCTTGTCTTGTCTTGTCTTGTCTTGTCTTGTTTTGTCTTGTCTTGTCTTGTCTTGTCTTGTCTTGTCTTGTCTTGTCTTGTCTTGTCCTGTCTTGTCTTGTCATGTCATGTCATGTCATGTCATGTGTTGTGTTGTGTTGTCTTGTCTTGTCTTGTCTTGTCTTGTCTTGTCTTGTCTTGTCTTGTCTTGTCTTTTCTTTTCTTGTCTTGTCTTGTCTTGTCTGGTCTTATCTTGTCTTGTCTTGTCCTGTCCTGTCTTGTCTTGTCTTTTCTTGTCTTGTCTTGTCTTTTCTTGTCTTGTCCTGTCATTTTATGTCATGTGTTGTGTTGTTTTGTCTTGTCTTGTCTTGTCTTGTCTTGTCTTGTTTTGTCTTGTCTTGTCTTGTCTTGTCTTGTCTGGTCTTATTTTGTCTTGTCTTGTCCTGTCCTGTCTTGTCTTGTCTTGTCTTTTCTTGTCTTGTCTTGTCTTGTCTTGTCTTGTCTGGTCTTATCTTGTCTTGTCTTGTCCTGTCCTGTCTTGTCTTGTCTTTTCTTGTCTTGTCTTGTCTTTTCTTGTCTTGTCCTGTCATTTCATGTCATGTGTTGTGTTGTTTTGTCTTGTCTTGTCTTGTCTTGTTTTGTCTTGTTTTGTTTTGTCTTGTCTTGTCTTTTCTTGTCTTGTCTTGTCTTGTCTTTTCTTGTCTTGTCCTGTCATTTCATGTCATGTGTTGTGTTGTTTTGTCTTGTCTTGTCTTGTCTTGTTTTGTCTTGTCTTGTTTTGTCTTGTCTTGTCTTTTCTTGTCTTGTCTTGTCTTGTCTTGTCTTGTCTTGTCTTGTCTTGTCTTGTCTGGTCTTATTTTGTCTTGTCTTGTCCTGTCCTGTCCTGTCTTGTCTTGTCTTTTCTTGTCTTGTCTTGTCTTGTCTTTTCTTGTCTTGTCCTGTCATGTCATGTCATGTGTTGTGTTGTTTTGTCTTGTCTTGTCTTGTCTTGTCTTGTCTTGTCTTGTCTTGTCTTGTCTTGTCTTGTCTTGTCTTGTCTTGTCTTGTCTTGTCTTGTCTTGTCTTGTCTTGTCTTGTCTTGTCTTGTCTTGTCTTGTCTTGTCTTGTCTTGTCTTGTCTTGTCTTGTCTTGTCTTGTCTTGTCATGTCATGTCATGTCATACGTGTGTTGTGTTGTTTTGTCTTGTCTTGTCTTGTCTTGTCTTGTCTTGTCTTGTATTGTCATGTCTTATATTGTCTGGTCTTATCTTGTCTTGTCTTGTCTTGTCTTGTCTTGTCTTGACTTGTCTTGTCTTGTCTTGTCTTGTCTTGTCTTGTATTGTCATGTCTTATATTGTCTGGTCTTATCTTGTCTTGTCTTGTCTTGTCTTGTCTTGTCTTGTCTTGTCTTGTCTTGACTTGTCTTGTCTTGTCTTGTCTTGTCTTGTCTTGTCTTGTCTTGTCTTGACTTGTCTTGTCTTGTCTTGTCTTGTCTTGTCTTGTCTTGTCTTGTCTTGTCTTGTCTTGTCTTGTCTTGTCTTGTCTTGTCTTGTCTTGTCTTGTCTTGTCTTGTCTTGTCTTGTCTTGTCTTGTCTTGTCTTGTCTTGTCTTGTCTTGTCTTATCTTGTCTTGTCTTGTCTTGTCTTGTCTTGCCTTGTCTTGTCTTGTCTTGTCTTGTCTTGTTTTGTCTTGTCTTGTCTTGTCTGGTCTTGTCTGGTCTTGTCTTGTCTTGTCTTGTCTTGTCTTGTCTTGTCTTGTCTTGTCTTGTCTTGTCTTGTCTTGTCTTGTCTTGTCTTGTCTTGTCTTGTCTTGTCTTGTCTTGTCATGTCATGTCATACGTGTGTTGTGTTGTTTTGTCTTGTCTTGTCTTGTCTTGTGTTGTCTTGTCTTGTCATGTCTTATCTTGTCTTGTCTTGTCTTGTCTTGTCTTGTCTTGTCTTGTCTTGTCTTGTCTTGTCTTGTCTTGTCTTGTCTTGTCTTATCTTGTCTTGTCTTGTCTTGTCTTGTCTTGTATTGTCATGTCTTATATTGTCTGGTCTTATCTTGTCCTGTCCTGTCTTGTCTTGTCTTTTCTTGTCTTGTCTTGTCTTTTCTTGTCTTGTCCTGTCATTTCATGTCATGTGTTATGTTGTTTTGTCTTGTCTTGTCTTGTCCTGTCTTGTCTTGTTTTGTCTTGTCTTGTTTTGTCTTGTCTTGTCTTTTCTTGTCTTGTCTTGTCTTGTCTTGTCTTGTCTTGTCTTGTCTGGTCTTATTTTGTCTTGTCTTGTCCTGTCCTGTCTTGTCTTGTCTTTTCTTGTCTTGTCTTGTCTTGCCTTTTCTTGTCCTGTCATGTCATGTCATGTGTTGTGTTGTTTTGTCTTGTCTTGTCTTGTCTTGTCTTGTCTTGTCTTGTCTTGTCTTGTCTTGTCTTGTCTTGTCTTGTCTTGTCTTGTCTTGTCTTGTCTTGTCTTGTCTTGTCTTGTCTTGTCTTGTCTTGTCTTGTCTTGTCTTGTCTTGTCTTGTCTTGTCTTGTCTTGTCTTGTCTTGTCTTGTCCTGTCATGTGTTGTGTTGTTTTGTCTTGTCTTGTCTTGTCTTGTCTTGTCTTGTCTTGTCTTGTCTTGTCTTGTCTTGTCTTGTCTTGTCTTGTCTTGTCTTGTCTTGTCTTGTCTTGTCTTGTCTTGTCTTGTCTTGTCTTGTCTTGTCTTGTCTTGTCTTGTCTTGTCTTGTCTTGTCTTGTCTTGTCTTGTCTTGTCTTGTCTTGTCTTGTCTTGTCTTGTCTTGTCTTGTCTTGTCTTGTCTTGTCTTGTCTTGTCTTGTCTTGTCTTGTCTTGTCTTGTCTTGCCTTGTCTTGTTTTGTCTTGTCTTGTCTTGTCTTGTCTTGTCTTGTCTTGTCATGTCATGTCATGTCATGTCATGTCATACGTGTGTTGTGTTGTTTTGTCTTGTCTTGTCTTGTCTTCTCTTGTCTTGTCTTGTCTTGTCTTGTCTTGTCTTGTCTTATCTTGTCTTGTCTTGTCTTGTCTTGTATTGTCATGTCTTATATTGTCTGGTCTTATCTTGTCTTGTCTTGTCTTGTCTTGTCTTGTCTTGACTTGTCTTGTCTTGTCTTGTCTTGTCTTGTCTTGTATTGTCATGTCTTATATTGTCTGGTCTTATCTTGTCTTGTCTTGTCTTGTCTTGTCTTGTCTTGTCTTGTCTTGTCTTGTCTTTTCTTGTCTTGACTTGTCTTGTCTTGTCTTGTCTTGTCTTGTCTTGTCTTGTCTTGTCTTGTCTTGTCTTGTCTTGTCTTGTCTTGTCTTGTCTTGTATTGTCTTGTCTTTTCTTGTCTTGTCTTGTTTTGTCTTGTCTTGTCTTGTCTTGTCTTGTCTGGTCTTGTCTTGTCTTGTCTTGTCTTGTCTTGTCTTGTCTTGTCTTGTCTTGTCATGTCATGTCATGTCATACGTGTGTTGTGTTGTTTTGTCTTGTCTTGTCTTGTCTTGTCTTGTCTTGTCTTGTCTTGTCTTGTCTTGTCATGTCATGTCATGTCATACGTGTGTTGTGTTGTTTTGTCTTGTCTTGTCTTGTCTTGTGTTGTCTTGTCTTGTCATGTCTTATCTTGTCTTGTCTTGTCTTGTCTTGTCTTGTCTTGTCTTGTCTTGTCTTGTCTTGTCTTGTCTTATCTTGTCTTGTCTTGTCTTGTCTTGTATTGTCATGTCTTATATTGTCTGGTCTTATCTTGTCCTGTCCTGTCTTGTCTTGTCTTTTCTTGTCTTGTCTTGTCTTTTCTTGTCTTGTCCTGTCATTTAATGTCATGTGTTGTGTTGTTTTGTCTTGTCTTGTCTTGTCCTGTCTTGTCTTGTTTTGTCTTGTCTTGTTTTGTCTTGTCTTGTCTTTTCTTGTCTTGTCTTGTCTTGTCTTGTCTTGTCTTGTCTGGTCTTATTTTGTCTTGTCTTGTCCTGTCCTGTCTTGTCTTGTCTTTTCTTGTCTTGTCTTGTCTTGCCTTTTCTTGTCCTGTCATGTCATGTCATGTGTTGTGTTGTTTTGTCTTGTCTTGTCTTGTCTTGTCTTGTCTTGTCTTGTCTTGTCTTGTCTTGTCTTGTCTTGTCTTGTCTTGTCTTGTCTTGTCTTGACTTGTCTTGTCTTGTCTTGTCTTGTCTTGTCTTGTCTTGTATGACATATGTCATGTCATGTGTTGTGTTGTGTTGACTTGTCTTGTCTTGTCTTGTCTTGTCTTGTCTTGTCTTGTCTTGTCATGTCGTGCATTGTGTTGTTTTGTCTTGTCTTGTTTTGTCTTGTCATGTCATGTCTTGTCTTGTCTTGTCTTGTCTTGTCTTGTCTTGTCATGTCATGTCATGTCATGTCATGTGTTGTGTTGTGTTGTCTTGTCTTGTCTTGTCTTGTCTTGTCTTGTCTTGTCTTGCCTTATCTTGCCTTGTCTTGTCTTGTCATGTCATGTCATGTCATGTCATGTCATACGTGTGTTGTGTTGTTTTGTCTTGTCTTGTCTTGTCTTGTCTTGTCTTGTCTTGTCTTGTCTTATCTTGTCTTGTCTTGTCTTGTCTTGTCTTTTCTTGTCTTGTCTTGTCTTGTCTTGTCTTGTCTTGTCTTGTCATGTCATGTCATGTCATGTCATGTGTTGTGTTGTGTTGTCTTGTCTTGTCTTGTCTTGTCTTGTCTTGTCTTGTCTTGCCTTATCTTGCCTTGTCTTGTCTTGTCATGTCATGTCATGTCATGTCATGTCATACGTGTGTTGTGTTGTTTTGTCTTGTCTTGTCTTGTCTTGTCTTGTCTTGTTTTGTCTTGTCATGTCATGTCATGTCTTGTCTTGTCTTGTCTTGTCTTGTCTTGTCATGTCATGTCATGTCATGTCATGTGTTGTGTTGTGTTGTCTTGTCTTGTCTTGTCTTGTCTTGTCTTGTCTTGTGTTGTCTTGTCTTGTCTTGTCTTGTCTTGTCTTGTCTTGTCATGTCATGTCATGTCATGTCATGTCATGTCATACGTGTGTTGTGTTGTTTTGTCTTGTCTTGTCTTGTCTTGTCTTGTCTTGTCTTGTCCTGTCTTATCTTGTCTTGTCTTGTCTTGTCTTGTATTGTCAAGTCTTATATTGTCTGGTCTTATCTTGTCTTGTCTTGTCTTGTCCTGTCCTGTCTTGTCTTGTCTTTTCTTGTCTTGTCTTGTCTTTTCTTGTCTTGTCCTGTCATGTCATGTCATGTGTTGTTTTGTCTTGTCTTGTCTTGTTTTGTCTTGTCTTGTCTTGTCTTGTCTTATCTTGTCTTGTCTTGTCTTGTCTTGTCTTGTCTTGTTTTGTCTTGTCTTGTCTTGTCTTGTTTTGTCTTGTCTTGTCTTGTCTGGTCTTGTCTGGTCTTGTCTTGTCTTGTCTTGTCTTGTCTTGTCTTGTCTTGTCTTGTCTTGTCTTGTCATGTCATGTCATGTCATATGTGTGTTGTGTTGTTTTGTCTTGTCTTGTCTTGTCTTGTGTTGTCTTGTCTTGTCATGTCTTATCTTGTCTTGTCTTGTCTTGTCTTGTCTTGTCTTGTCTTGTCTTGTCTTGTCTTGTCTTGTCTTGTCTTGTCTTGTCTTGTCTTGTCTTGTCTTGTCTTATCTTGTCTTGTCTTGTCTTGTCTTGTATTGTCATGTCTTATATTGTCTGGTCTTATCTTGTCCTGTCCTGTCTTGTCTTGTCTTTTCTTGTCTTGTCTTGTCTTTTCTTGTCTTGTCCTGTCATTTAATGTCATGTGTTGTGTTGTTTTGTCTTGTCTTGTCTTGTCCTGTCTTGTCTTGTTTTGTCTTGTCTTGTTTTGTCTTGTCTTGTCTTTTCTTGTCTTGTCTTGTCTTGTCTTGTCTTGTCTTGTCTGGTCTTATTTTGTCTTGTCTTGTCCTGTCCTGTCTTGTCTTGTCTTTTCTTGTCTTGTCTTGTCTTGCCTTTTCTTGTCCTGTCATGTCATGTCATGTGTTGTGTTGTTTTGTCTTGTCTTGTCTTGTCTTGTCTTGTCTTGTCTTGTCTTGTCTTGTCTTGTCTTGCCTTGTCTTGTCTTGTCTTGTCTTGTCTTGTCTTGTCTTGTCTTGTCTTGTCTTGTCTTGTCTTGTCTTGTCTTGTCTTGTCTTGTCTTGTCTTGTCTTGTCTTGTCTTGTCTTGTCTTGTCTTGTCTTGTCTTGTCATGTCATGTCATGTCATGTCATGTGTTGTGTTGTCTTGTCTTGTCTTGTATTGTCTTGTCTTGACAAAACAACACAACGCACGACATGACATGACAAGACAAGACAAGACAAGACAAGACAAGACAAGACAAGACAAGACCAGACAAGACCAGACAAGTCAAGACAAGACAAAACAAGACAAAACAAGACAAGACAAGACAAGACAAGACAAGACAAGACAAGACAAGACAAGACAAGACAAGACAAGACAAAACAACACAACACACGACAGGACAAGACAAGACAAGACAAGACAAGACAAGACAAGACAAGACAAGACAAGACAAGACAAGACAAGACAAGACAAGACAAGACAAAACAAGACAAGACAAGACAAGACAATACAAGACAAGACAAGACAAGACCGAACAAGACAAGACAAGACAAAACAACACAACACATGACATGACATGACAGGACAAGACAAGACAAGACAAGACAAGACAAGACAAGACAAGACAAGACAATACATGACAAGACAAAACAACACAACACACGACATGATATGACATGACAAGACAAGACAATATAAGACATGACAATACAAGACAAGACAAGACAAGATAAGACATGACAAGACAAAACAACACAACACACGTATGACATGACATGACATGACAAGACAAGACAAGACAAGACAAGACAAGACAAGACCAGACAAGACCAGACAAGACAAGACAAGACAAAACAAGACAAAACAAGACAAGACAAGACAAGACAAGACATGACAAGACAAGACAAGACAAGACAAGACAAGACAAGACAAGACAAGACAAGACAAGACAAGACAAGACAAGACAAGACAAGACAAGACAAGACAAGACAAGACAAGACAAAACAAAACAAGACAAGACCAAACAAAACAAGACAAGACAAAACAACACAACACATGACATGACATGACAGGACAAGACAAGAAAAGACAAGACAAGACAGGACAGGACAAGACAAGACAAGATAAGACCTTGTTTGGTCTTGTCTTGTCTTGTTTTGTCTTGTCTTGTCTTGTCTTGTCTTGTCTTGTCTTGTCTTGTCTTGTCTTGTCTTGTCTTGTCTTGTCTTGTCTTGTCTTGACTTGTCTTGTCTTGTCTTGTCTTGTCTTGTCTTGTATGACATATGTCATGTCATGTGTTGTGTTGTGTTGACTTGTCTTGTCTTTTCTTGTCTTGTCATGTCATGTGTTGTGTTGTTTTGTCTTGTCTTGTTTTGTTTGGTCTTGTCTTGTCTTGTTTTGTCTTGTCTTGTCTTGTCTTGTCTTGTCTTGTCTTGTCTTGTCTTGTCTTGTCTTGTCTTGTCTTGTATTGTCTTGTCTTGTCTTGTCTTGTCTTGTCTTGTCTTGTCTTGTCTTGTCTTGTCTTGTCTTGTCTTGTCTTGTCTTGTCTTGTATTGTCAAGTCTTATATTGTCTGGTCTTATCTTGTCTTGTCTTGTCCTGTCCTGTCTTGTCTTGTCTTTTCTTGTCTTGTCTTGTCTTTTCTTGTCTTGTCCTGTCATGTCATGTCATGTGTTGTGTTGTTTTGTCTTGTCTTGTTTTGTCTTGTCTTGTCTTGTCTTGTCTTATCTTGTCTTGTCTTGTCTTGTCTTGTCTTGTCTTGTCTTGTCTTGTCTTGTTTTGTCTTGTCTTGTCTTGTCTGGTCTTGTCTGGTCTTGTCTTGTCTTGTCTTGTCTTGTCTTGTCTTGTCTTGTCTTGTCTTGTCTTGTCTTGTCTTGTCTTGTCTTGTCTTGTCTTGTCTTGTCTTGTGTTGTCTTGTCTTGTCATGTCTTATCTTGTCTTGTCTTGTCTTGTCTTGTCTTGTCTTGTCTTGTCTTGTCTTGTCTTGTCTTGTCTTGTCTTGTCTTGTCTTGTCTTATCTTGTCTTGTCGTGTCTTGTCTTGTATTGTCATGTCTTATATTGTCTGGTCTTATCTTGTCCTGTCCTGTCTTGTCTTGTCTTTTCTTGTCTTGTCTTGTCTTTTCTTGTCTTGTCCTGTCATTTCATGTCATGTGTTGTGTTGTTTTGTCTTGTCTTGTCTTGTCCTGTCTTGTCTTGTTTTGTCTTGTCTTGTTTTGTCTTGTCTTGTCTTTTCTTGTCTTGTCTTGTCTTGTCTTGTCTTGTCTTGTCTTGTCTTGTCTGGTCTTATTTTGTCTTGTCTTGTCCTGTCCTGTCTTGTCTTGTCTTTTCTTGTCTTGTCTTGTCTTGCCTTTTCTTGTCCTGTCATGTCATGTCATGTGTTGTGTTGTTTTGTCTTGTCTTGTCTTGTCTTGTCTTGTCTTGTCTTGTCTTGTCTTGTCTTGTCTTGTCTTGTCTTGTCTTGTCTTGTCTTGTCTTGTCTTGTCTTGTCTTGTCTTGTCTTGTCTTGTCTTGTCTTGTCTTGTCTTGTCTTGTCTTGTCTTGTCTTGTCTTGTTTTGTCTTGTCTTGTCTTGTCTGGTCTTGTCTGGTCTTGTCTTGTCTTGTCTTGTCTTGTCTTGTCTTGTCTTGTCTTGTCTTGTCTTGTCTTGTCTTGTCTTGTCTTGTCTTGTCTTGTCTTGTCTTGTCTTGTCTTGTCTTGTCTTGTCTTGTCTTGTCTTGTGTTGTCTTGTCTTGTCATGTCTTATCTTGTCTTGTCTTGTCTTGTCTTGTCTTGTCTTGTCTTGTCTTGTCTTGTCTTGTCTTGTCTTGTCTTGTCTTGTCTTGTCTTGTCTTGTCTTGTCTTGTCTTGTCTTGTCTTATCTTGTCTTGTCGTGTCTTGTCTTGTATTGTCATGTCTTATATTGTCTGGTCTTATCTTGTCCTGTCCTGTCTTGTCTTGTCTTGTCTTGTCTTGTCTTGTCTTGACTTGTCTTGTCTTGTCTTGTCTTGTCTTGTCTTGTATGACATATGTCATGTCATGTGTTGTGTTGTGTTGACTTGTCTTGTCTTTTCTTGTCTTGTCATGTCATGTGTTGTGTTGTTTTGTCTTGTCTTGTTTTGTTTGGTCTTGTCTTGTCTTGTTTTGTCTTGTCTTGTCTTGTCTTGTCTTGTCTTGTCTTGTCTTGTCTTGTCTTGTCTTGTCTTGTCTTGTCTTGTCTTGTCTTGTCTTGTCTTGTATTGTCAAGTCTTATATTGTCTGGTCTTATCTTGTCTTGTCTTGTCCTGTCCTGTCTTGTCTTGTCTTTTCTTGTCTTGTCTTGTCTTTTCTTGTCTTGTCCTGTCATGTCATGTCATGTGTTGTGTTGTTTTGTCTTGTCTTGTTTTGTCTTGTCTTGTCTTGTCTTGTCTTATCTTGTCTTGTCTTGTCTTGTCTTGTCTTGTCTTGTCTTGTCTTGTCTTGTCTTGTTTTGTCTTGTCTTGTCTTGTCTGGTCTTGTCTGGTCTTGTCTTGTCTTGTCTTGTCTTGTCTTGTCTTGTCTTGTCTTGTCTTGTCTTGTCTTGTCTTGTCTTGTCTTGTCTTGTCTTGTCTTGTCTTGTCTTGTGTTGTCTTGTCTTGTCATGTCTTATCTTGTCTTGTCTTGTCTTGTCTTGTCTTGTCTTGTCTTGTCTTGTCTTGTCTTGTCTTGTCTTGTCTTGTCTTGTCTTGTCTTGTCTTGTCTTGTCTTATCTTGTCTTGTCGTGTCTTGTCTTGTATTGTCATGTCTTATATTGTCTGGTCTTATCTTGTCCTGTCCTGTCTTGTCTTGTCTTTTCTTGTCTTGTCTTGTCTTTTCTTGTCTTGTCCTGTCATTTCATGTCATGTGTTGTGTTGTTTTGTCTTGTCTTGTCTTGTCCTGTCTTGTCTTGTTTTGTCTTGTCTTGTTTTGTCTTGTCTTGTCTTTTCTTGTCTTGTCTTGTCTTGTCTTGTCTTGTCTTGTCTGGTCTTATTTTGTCTTGTCTTGTCCTGTCCTGTCTTGTCTTGTCTTTTCTTGTCTTGTCTTGTCTTGCCTTTTCTTGTCCTGTCATGTCATGTCATGTGTTGTGTTGTTTTGTCTTGTCTTGTCTTGTCTTGTCTTGTCTTGTCTTGTCTTGTCTTGTCTTGTCTTGTCTTGTCTTGTCTTGTCTTGTCTTGTCTTGTCTTGTCTTGTCTTGTCTTGTCTTGTCTTGTCTTGTCTTGTCTTGTTTTGTCTTGTCTTGTCTTGTCTTGTCTTGTCTTGTCTTGTCTTGTCATGTCATGTCATGTCATGTCATGTGTTGTGTTGTCTTGTCTTGTCTTGTCTTGTCTTGTCTTGACAAAACAATACAACGCACGACATGACATGACAAGACAAGACAAGACAAGACAAGACAAGACAAGACCAGACAAGACCAGACAAGACAAGACAAGACAAAACAAGACAAAACAAGACAAGACAAGACAAGACAAGACAAGACAAGACAAGACAAGACAAAACAACACAACACACGACAGGACAAGACAAGACAAGACAAGACAAGACAAGACAAGACAAGACAAGACAAGACAAAACAAGACAAGACAAGACAAGACAAGACAAGACAATTCAAGACAAGACAAGACAAGACCGAACAAGACAAGACAAGACAAAACAACACAACACATGACATGACATGACAGGACAAGACAAGACAAGACAAGACAAGACAAGACAATACATGACAAGACAAAACAACACAACACACGACATGATATGACATGACAAGACAAGACAATATAAGACATGACAAGACAAGACAATATAAGACATGACAATACAAGACAAGACAAGACAAGATAAGACATGACAAGACAAAACAACACAACACACGTATGACATGACATGACATGACAAGACAAGACAAGACAAGACAAGACAAGACAAGACCAGACAAGACCAGACAAGACAAGACAAGACAAAACAAGACAAAACAAGACAAGACAAGACAATTCAAGACAAGACAAGACAAGACCGAACAAGACAAGACAAGACAAAACAACACAACACATGACATGACATGACAGGACAAGACAAGACAAGACAAGACAAGACAAGACAAGACAAGACAAGACAAAACAAGACAAGACAAGACCAAACAAAACAAGACAAAACAACACAACACATGACATGACATGACAGGACAAGACAAGAAAAGACAAGACAAGACAGGACAGGACAAGACAAGACAAGATAAGACCTTGTTTGGTCTTGTCTTGTCTTGTTTTGTCTTGTCTTGTCTTGTCTTGTCTTGTCTTGTCTTGTCTTGTCTTGTCTTGTCTTGTCTTGACTTGTCTTGTCTTGTCTTGTCTTGTCTTGTCTTGTCTTGTCTTGTATGACATATGTCATGTCATGTGTTGTGTTGTGTTGACTTGTCTTGTTTTGTCTTGTCATGTCATGTCTTGTCTTGTCTTGTCTTGTCTTGTCTTGTCTTGTCATGTCATGTCATGTCATGTCATGTGTTGTGTTGTGTTGTCTTGTCTTGTCTTGTCTTGTCTTGTCTTGTCTTGTCTTGACTTGTCTTGTCTTGTCTTGTCTTGTCTTGTCTTGTCTTGTATGACATATGTCATGTCATGTGTTGTGTTGTGTTGACTTGTCTTGTCTTGTCTTGTCATGTCGTGCGTTGTGTTGTTTTGTCTTGTCTTGTTTTGTCTTGTCATGTCATGTCTTGTCTTGTCTTGTCTTGTCTTGTCTTGTCTTGTCATGTCATGTCATGTCATGTCATGTGTTGTGTTGTGTTGTCTTGTCTTGTCTTGTCTTGTCTTGTCTTGTCTTGTCTTGCCTTATCTTGCCTTGTCCTGTCTTGTCTTGTCTTGTCTTGTCTTGTCTTGTCTTGTCTTGTCTTGTCTTGTCTTGTCTTGTCTTGTCTTGTCTTGTCTTGTCTTGTCTTGTCTTGTCTTGTCTTGTCTTGTCTTGTCTTGTCTTGTCTTGTCTTGTCTTGTCTTGTCTTGTCTTGTCTTGTCTTGTCTTGTCTTGTCTTGTCTTGTCTTGTCTTGTCTTGTCTTGTCTTGTCTTGTCTTGTGATGTCATGTCGTGTGTTGTGTTGTTTTGTCTTGTCTTGTCTTGTCTTGTCTTGTCTTGTCTTGTCTTGACTTGTCTTGTCTTGTCTTTTCTTTTCTTTTCTTGTCTTGTCTTGTCTGGTCTTGTCTTGTCTTGTCTGGTCTTATCTTGTCTTGTCTTGTCCTGTCCTGTCTTGTCTTTTCTTGTCTTGTCTTGTCTTTTCTTGTCTTGTCCTGTCATGTCATGTCATGTGTTGTGTTGTTTTGTCTTGTCTTGTCTTGTCTTGTCTTGTCTTGTCTTGTCTTGTCTTGTCTTGTCTTGTCTTGTCTTGTCTTGTCTTGTCTTGTCTTGTTTTGTCTTGTTTTGTCTTGTCTTGTCTTGTCTTGTCTTGTCTGGTCTTGTCTGGTCTTGTCTTGTCTTGTCTTGTCTTGTCTTGTCTTGTCTTGTCTTGTCTTGTCTTGTCATGTCATGTCATGTCATACGTGTGTTGTGTTGTTTTGTCTTGTCTTGTCTTGTCTTGTCTTGTCTTGTCTTATCTTGTCTTGTCTTGTCATGTCATGTCATACGTGTGTTGTGTTGTTTTGTCTTGTCTTGTCTTGTCTTGTCTTGTCTTGTCTTGTCTTATCTTGTCTTGTCATACGTGTGTTGTGTTGTTTTGTCTTGTCTTGTCCTGTCTTGTCTTGTCTTGTCTTGTCTTATCTTGTCTTGTCTTGTCTTGTCTTGTCTTGTCTTTTCATGTCATGTCATGTCATACGTGTGTTGTGTTGTTTTGTCTTGTCTTGTCTTGTCTTGTCATGTCATGTCATGTCATACGTGTGTTGTGTTGTTTTGTCTTGTCTTGTCTTGTCTTGTCTTGTCTTGTCTTATCTTGTCTTGTCTTGTCTTGTCTTGTATTGTCATGTCTTATATTGTCTGGTCTTATCTTATCTTGTCTTGTCTTGTCTTGTCTTGTCTTGAGTTGTCTTGTCTTGTCTTGTCTTGTCTTGTCTTGTCTTGTCTTGTCTTGTCTTGTCTTGTCTTTTCTTGTCTTGTCTTGTTTTGTCTTGTCTTGTCTTGTCTTGTCTTGTCTGGTCTTGTCTGGTCTTGTCTTGTCTTGTCTTGTCTTGTCTTGTCTTGTCTTGTCTTGTCTTGTCTTGTCCTGTCTTGTCTTGTCTTGTCTTGTCTTGTCTTGTCATGTCATGTCATGTCATACGTGTGTTGTGTTGTTTTGTCTTGTCTTGTCTTGTCTTGTCTTGTCTTGTCTTGTCTTGTCTTGTCTTATCTTGTCTTGTCTTGTCTTGTCTTGTATTGTCATGTCTTATATTGTCTGGTCTTATCTTGTCTTGTCTTGTCCTGTCCTGTCTTGTCTTGCTTTTCTTGTCTTGTCTTGTCTTTTCTTGTCTTGTTCTGTCATGTCATGTCATGTCATGTGTTGTGTTGTTTTGTCTTGTCTTGTTTTGTCTTGTCTTGTCTTGTCTTGTCTTATCTTGTCTTGTCTTGTCTTGTCTTGTCTTGTCTTGTCTTGTCTTGTCTTGTCTTGTCTTGTCTTGTTTTGTCTTGTCTTGTCTTGCCTGGTCTTGTCTGGTCTTGTCTTGTCTTGTCTTGTGTTGTCTTGTCTTGTCTTGTCTTGTCTTGTCTTGTCTTGTCTTGTCTTGTCTTGTCTTGTCTTGTCTTGTCTTGTCATGTCATGTCATGTCATACGTGTTTTGTGTTGTTTTGTCTTGTCTTGTCTTGTCTTGACATGTCTTATCTTGTCTTGTCTTGTCTTGTCTTGTCTTGTCTTGTCTTGTCTTGTCTTGTCTTGTCTTGTCTTGTCTTGTCTTGTCTTGTCTTGTCATGTCTTATCTTGTCTTGTCTTGTCTTGTCTTGTATTGTCATGTCTTATATTGTCTTGTCTTGTCATGTCATATCATGTCGTGTGTTGTGTTGTTTTGTCTTGTCTTGTCTTGCCTTGTCATGTCTTATCTTGTCTTGTCTTGTCTTGTCTTGTCTTGTCTTGTCTTGTCTTGTATTGTCATGTCTTATCTTGTCTTGTCTTGTCCTGTCCTGTCTTGTCTTGTCTTTTCTTGTCTTGTCTTGTCTTGTCTTTTCTTGTCTTGTCCTGTCATGTCATGTCATGTGTTGTGTTGTTTTGTCTTGTCTTGTTTTGTCTTGTCTTGTCTTGTCTTGTCTTGTCTTGTCTTGTCTTGTCTGGTCTTGTCTTGTCTTGTCATGTCTTATCTTGTCTTGTCTTGTCTTGTCTTGTATTGTCATGTCTTATATTGTCTTGTCTTGTCTTGTTATATCATGTCGTGTGTTGTGTTGTTTTGTCTTGTCATGTTTTGTCTTGTCATGTATTGTCTTGTCTTGTCTTGTCTTGTCCTGTCATGTCATGTCATGTGTTGTGTTGTTTTGTCTTGTCTTGTCTTGTTTGGTCTTGTCTTGTATTGTCTTGTCTTGTCTTGTCTTGTCTTGTCTTGTCTTGTCTTGTCTTGTCTTGCCTTGTCTTGTCTTGTCTTGTCTTGTCTTGTCTTGTCTTGTCTTGTCTTGTCTTGTCTTGTCTTGTCTTGTCTTGTCTTGTCTTGTCTTGTCTTGTCTTGTCTTGTCTTGTCTTGTCTTGTCTTGTCTTGTCTTGTCTTGTCTTGTCTTGTCTTGTCTTGTCTTGTCTTGTCTTGTCTTGTCTTGTCATGTCATGTCATGTGTTGTGTTGTTTTGTCTTGTCTTGTCTTGTCTTGTCTTGTCTTGTCTTGTCTTGTCTTGTCTTGTCTTGTCTTGTCTTGTCTTGTCTTGTCTTGTCTTGTCTTGTCTTGTCTTGTCTTGTCTTGTCTTGTCTTGTCTTGTCTTGTCTTGTCTTGTCTTGTCTTGTCTTGTCTTGTCTTGTCTTGTCTTGTCTTGTCTTGTCTTGTCTTGTCTTGTCTTGTCTTGTCTTGTCTTGTCTTGTCTTGTCATGTCATGTCATACGTGTGTTGTGTTGTTTTGTCTTGTCTTGTCTTGTCTTGTCTTGTCTTGTCTTGTCTTGTCTTGTTTTGTCTTGTCTTTTCTTGTCTGGTCTTGTCTGGTCTTGTCTTGTCTTGTCTTGTCTTGTCTTGTCTTGTCTTGTCTTGTCTTGTCTTGTCTTGTCTTGTCTTGTCTTGTCATGTCATGTCATGTCATACGTGTGTTGTGTTGTTTTGTCTTGTCTTGTCTTGTCTTGTCTTGTCTTGTCTTGTCTTGTCTTGTCTTGTCTTGTCTTGTCTTGTCTTGTCTTGTCTTGTCTTGTCTTGTCTTGTCTTGTCCTATCATGTCATGTCATGTGTTGTGTTGTCTTGTCTTGTCTCGTCTTGTCTTGTCTTGTCTTGTCTTGTCTTGTCTTGTCTTGTCTTGTCTTGTCTTGTCTTGTCTTGTCTTGTCTTGTCTTGTCTTGTCTTGTCTTGTCTTGTCTTGTCTTGTCTTGTCTTGTCTTGTCTTGTCTTGTCTTGTCTTGTCTTGTCTTGTCTTGTCTTGTCTTGTCTTGTCTTGTCTTGTCTTATCTTGTCTTGTCTTGTCTTGTCTTGTCTTGTCTTGTCTTGTCTTGTCTTGTCTTGTCTTGTCTTGCCTTGTCTTGTCTTGTCTTGTCCTGTCGTGTGTTCTGTTGTCTTGTCTTGTCTTGTCTTGTCTTGTCCTGTCTTGTCTTGTCTTGTCTTGTCTTGTGATGTCATGTCGTGTGTTGTGTTGTTTTGTCTTGTCTTGTCTTGTCTTTTCTGGTCTTATCTTGTCTTGTCTTGTCTTGTCTTGTCTTGTTTTGTCTTGTCTTGTCTTGTCTTGTCTTGTCTTGTCTTGTGATGTCATGTCGTGTGTTGTGTTGTTTTGTCTTGTCCTGTCTTGTCTTTTCTGGTCTTATCTTGTCTTGTCTTGTCTTGTCTTGTCTTGTTTTGTCTTGTCTTGTCTTGTCTTGTCTTGTCTTGTCTGGTCTTATCTTGTCTTGTCTTGTCTTGTCTTGTCTTGTCTTGTCTTGTCTTGTCTTGTCTTGTCTTGTCTTGTCTTGTCTTGTCTTGTCTGGTCTTATCTTGTCTTGTCTTGTCTTGTCTTGTCTTGTCTTGTCTTGTCTTGTCTTGTCTTGTCTTGTCTTGTCTTGTCTTGTCTTGTCTTGACTTGTCTTGTCTTGTCTTGTCTTGTCTTGTCTTGTCTTGTCTGGTCTTATCTTGTCTTGTCTTGTCTTGTCTTGTCTTGTCTTGTCTTGTCTTGTCTTGTCTTGTCTTGTCCTGTCCTGTCTTGTCTTTTCTTGTCTTGTCTTGTCTTGTCTTGTTTGGTCTTGTCTTGTCTTGTTTTGTCTTGTCTTGTCTTGTCTTGTCTTGTCTTGTCTTGTCTTGTCTTGTCTTGTCTTGTCTTGTCTTGTCTTGTCTTGTCTTGTCTTGTCTTGTCTTGTCTTGTCTTGTCTTGTCTTGTCTTGTCTTGTCTTGTCTTGTCTTGTCTTGTCTTGTCTTGTCTTGTCTTGTCTTGTCTTGTCTTGTCTTGTCTTGTCTTGTCTTGTCTTGTCTTGTCTTGTCTTGTCTTGTCTTGTCTTGTCTTGTCTTGTCTTGTCTTGTCTTGTCTTGTCTTGTCTTGTCTTGTCTTGTTTTGTCTTGTCTTGTGATGTCTTGTGATGTCATGTCGTGTGTTGTGTTGCTTTGTCTTGTCTTGTCTTGTCTTTTCTGGTCTTATCTTGTCTTGTCTTGTCTTGTCTTGTCTTGTCTTGTCTTGTCTTGTCTTGTCTTGTCTTGTCTTGTCTTGTCTTGTCTTGTCTTGTCTTGTCTTGTCTTGTCTTGTCTTGTCTTGTCTTGTCTTGTCTTGTCTTGTGATGTCATGTCGTGTGTTGTGTTGTTTTGTCTTGTCTTGTCTTGTCTTTTCTGGTCTTATCTTGTCTTGTCTTGTCTTGTCTTGTCTTGTTTTGTCTTGTCTTGTCTTGTCTTGTCTTGTCTGGTCTTATCTTGTCTTGTCTTGTCCTGTCCTGTCTTGTCTTGTCTTTTCTTGTCTTGTCCTGTCATGTCATGTCATGTGTTGTGTTGTTTTGTCTTGTCTTGTCTTGTTTGGTCTTGTCTTGTCTTGTTTTGTCTTGTCTTGTCTTGTCTTGTCTTGTCTTGTCTTGTCTTGTCTTGTCTTGTCTTGTCTTGTCTTGTCTTGTCTTGTCTTGTCTTGTCTTGTCTTGTCTTGTCTTGTCTTGTCTTGTCTTGTCTTGTCTTGTCTTGTCTTGTCTTTTCTTGTCTTGTCTTGTCTTGTCTTGTCTTGTCTTGTCTTGTCTTGTCTTGTCTTGTCTTCTCTTGTCTTGTCTTGTCTTGTCTTGTCTTGTCTTGTCTTGTCTTGTCTTGTCTTGTCTTGTCTTGGCTTGTCTTGTCTTGTCTTGTCTTGTTTTGTCTTGTTTTGTCTTGTCTTGTCTTGTCTTGTCTTGTCTTGTCTTGTCTTGTCTTGTCTTGTCTTGTCTTGTCTTGTCTTGTCTTGTCTTGTGATGTCATGTCGTGTGTTGTGTTGTTTTGTCTTGTCTTGTCTTGTCTTGTCTTGTCTTGTCTTGTCTTGTCTTGTCTTGTCTTTTCTTTTCTTGTCTTGTCTTGTCTGGTCTTGTCTTGTCTTGTCTGGTCTTATCTTGTCTTGTCTTGTCCTGTCCTGTCTTGTCTTGTCTTTTCTTGTCTTGTCTTGTCTTGTCTTTTCTTGTCTTGTCTTGTCTTGTCTTGTTTGGTCTTGTCTTGTCTTGTTTTGTCTTGTCTTGTCTTGTCTTGTCTTGTCTTGTCTTGACTTGTCTTGTCTTGTCTTGTCTTGTCTTGTCTTGTCTTGTCTTGTCTTGTCTTGTCTTGTCTTGTCTTGTCTTGTCTTGTCTTGTCTTGTCTTGTCTTGTCTTGTCTTGTCTTGTCTTGTCTTGTCTTGTCTTGTCTTGTCTGGTCTTGTCTGGTCTTGTCTTGTCTTGTCTTGTCTTGTCTTGTCTTGTGATGTCATGTCGTGTGTTGTGTTGTTTTGTCTTGTCTTGTCTTGTCTTGTCTTGTCTTGTCTTGTCTTGTCTTGTCTTGTCTTTTCTTTTCTTGTCTTGTCTTGTCTGGTCTTGTCTTGTCTTGTCTGGTCTTATCTTGTCTTGTCTTGTCCTGTCCTGTCTTGTCTTGTCTTTTCTTGTCTTGTCTTGTCTTGTCTTTTCTTGTCTTGTCTTGTCTTGTCTTGTTTGGTCTTGTCTTGTCTTGTCTTGTTTTGTCTTGTCTTGTCTTGTCTTGTCTTGTCTTGTCTTGACTTGTCTTGTCTTGTCTTGTCTTGTCTTGTCTTGTCTTGTCTTGTCTTGTCTTGTCTTGTCTTGTCTTGTCTTGTCTTGTCTTGTCTTGTCTTGTCTTGTCTTGTCTTGTCTTGTCTTGTCTTGTCCTATCATGTCATGTCATGTGTTGTGTTGTTTTGTCTTGTCTTGTCTTGTCTTGTCTTGTCTTGTCTTGTCTTGTCTTGTCTTGTCTTGTCTTGTCTTGTCTTGTCTTGTCTTGTCTTGTCTTGTCTTGTCTTGTCTTGTCTTGTCTTGTCTTGTCTTGTTTTGTCTTGTCTTGTCTTGTCTTGTCTTGTCTTGTCTTGTCTTGTCTTGTCTTGTCTTGTCTTGTCTTGTCTTGTCTTGTCTTGTCTTGTCTTGTCTTGTCTTGTCTTGTCTTGTCTTGCCTTGTCTTGTCTTGTCCTGTCGTGTGTTCTGTTGTCTTGTCTTGTCTTGTCTTGTCTTGTCCTGTCTTGTCTTGTCTTGTCTTGTCTTGTGATGTCATGTCGTGTGTTGTGTTGTTTTGTCTTGTCTTGTCTTGTCTTTTCTGGTCTTATCTTGTCTTGTCTTGTCTTGTCTTGTCTTGTCCTATCATGTCATGTCATGTGTTGTGTTGTTTTGTCTTGTCTTGTCTTGTCTTGTCTTGTCTTGTCTTGTCTTGTCTTGTCTTGTCTTGTCTTGTCTTGTCTTGTCTTGTGTTGTCTTGTCTTGTCTTGTCTTGTCTTGTCTTGTCTTGTCTTGTCTTGTCTTGTTTTGTCTTGTCTTGTCTTGTCTTGTCTTGTCTTGTCTTGTCTTGTCTTGTCTTGTCTTGTCTTGTCTTGTCTTGTCTTGTCTTGTCTTGTCTTGTCTTGTCTTGTCTTGTCTTGTCTTGTCTTGTCTTGTCTTGCCTTGTCTTGTCTTGTCCTGTCGTGTGTTCTGTTGTCTTGTCTTGTCTTGTCTTGTCTTGTCCTGTCTTGTCTTGTCTTGTCTTGTCTTGTGATGTCATGTCGTGTGTTGTGTTGTTTTGTCTTGTCTTGTCTTGTCTTTTCTGGTCTTATCTTGTCTTGTCTTGTCTTGTCTTGTCTTGTTTTGTCTTGTCTTGTCTTGTCTTGTCTTGTCTTGTCTTGTCTTGTCTTGTGATGTCATGTCGTGTGTTGTGTTGTTTTGTCTTGTCCTGTCTTGTCTTTTCTGGTCTTATCTTGTCTTGTCTTGTCTTGTCTTGTCTTGTTTTGTCTTGTCTTGTCTTGTCTTGTCTTGTCTTGTCTGGTCTTATCTTGTCTTGTCTTGTCTTGTCTTGTCTTGTCTTGTCTTGTCTTGTCTTGTCTTGTCTTGTCTTGTCTTGTCTTGTCTGGTCTTATCTTGTCTTGTCTTGTCTTGTCTTGTCTTGTCTTGTCTTGTCTTGTCTTGTCTTGTCTTGTCTTGTCTTGTCTTGTCTTGACTTGTCTTGTCTTGTCTTGTCTTGTCTTGTCTTGTCTTGTCTGGTCTTATCTTGTCTTGTCTTGTCTTGTCTTGTCTTGTCTTGTCTTGTCTTGTCTTGTCTTGTCCTGTCCTGTCTTGTCTTTTCTTGTCTTGTCTTGTCTTGTCTTGTCCTGTCCTGTCTTGTCTTTTCTTGTCTTGTCTTGTCTTGTCTTGTTTGGTCTTGTCTTGTCTTGTTTTGTCTTGTTTTGTCTTGTCTTGTCTTGTCTTGTCTTGTCTTGTCTTGTCTTGTCTTGTCTTGTCTTGTCTTGTCTTGTCTTGTCTTGTCTTGTCTTGTCTTGCCTTGTCTTGTCTTGTCTTGTCTTGTCTTGTCTTGTCTTGTCTTGTCTTGTCTTGTCTTGTCTTGTCTTTTCTTGTCTTGTCTTGCCTTGTCTTGTCTTGTCTTGTCTTGTCTTGTCTTGTCTTGTCTTGTCTTGTCTTGTCTTGTCTTGTCTTGTCTTGTCTTGTCTTGTCTTGTCTTGTCTTGTCTTGTCTTGTCTTGTCTTGTCTTGTCTTGTCTTGTCTTGTCTTGTCTTGTCTTGTCTTGTCTTGTCTTGTCTTGTCTTGTCTTGTCTTGTCTTGTCTTGTCTTGTCTTGTCTTGTCTTGTCTTGTCTTGTCTTGTCTTGTCTTGTCTTGTCTTGTCTTGTCTTGTCTTGTCTTGTCTTGTCTTGTCTTGTCTTGTCTTGTCTTGTCTTGTCTTGTCTTGTCTTGTCTTGTCTTGTCTTGTCTTGTCTTGTCTTGTCTTGTCTTGTCTTGTCTTGTCTTGTCTTGTCTTGTCTTGTCTTGTCTTGTCTTGTCTTGTCTTGTCTTGTCTTGTCTTGTCTTGTCTTGTCTTGTCTTGTCTTGTCTTGTCTTGTCTTGTCTTGTCTTGTCCTGTCGTGTGTTCTGTTGTCTTGTCTTGTCTTGTCTTGTCTTGTCTTGTCTTGTCTTGTCTTGTCTTGTCTTGTCTTGTCTTGTCTTGTCTTGTCTTGTCTTGTCTTGTCTTGTCTTGTCTTGTCTTGTCTTGTCTTGTCTTGTCTTGTCTTGTCTTGTCTTGTCTTGTCTTGTCTTGTCTTGTCTTGTCTTGTCTTGTCTTGTCTTGTCTTGTCTTGTCTTGTCTTGTCTTGTCTTGTCTTGTCTTGTCTTGTCTTGTCTTGTCTTGTCTTGTCTTGTCTTGTCTTGTCTTGTCTTGTCTTGTCTTGTCTTGTCTTGTCTTGTCTTGTCTTGTCTTGTCTTGTCCTATCATGTCATGTCATGTGTTGTGTTGTTTTGTCTTGTCTTGTCTTGTCTTGTCTTGTCTTGTCTTGTCTTGTCTTGTCTTGTCTTGTCTTGTCTTGTCTTGTCTTGTCTTGTCTTGTCTTGTCTTGTCTTGTCTTGTCTTGTCTTGTCTTGTCTTGTCTTGTCTTGTCTTGTCTTGTCTTGACTTGTCTTGTCTTGTCTTGTCTTGTCTTGTCTTGTCTTGTCTGGTCTTATCTTGTCTTGTCTTGTCTTGTCTTGTCTTGTCTTGTCTTGTCTTGTCTTGTCCTGTCCTGTCTTGTCTTTTCTTGTCTTGTCTTGTCTTGTCTTGTCCTGTCCTGTCTTGTCTTTTCTTGTCTTGTCTTGTCTTGTCTTGTTTGGTCTTGTCTTGTCTTGTTTTGTCTTGTCTTGTCTTGTCTTGTCTTGTCTTGTCTTGTCTTGTCTTGTCTTGTCTTGTCTTGTCTTGTCTTGTCTTGTCTTGTCTTGCCTTGTCTTGTCTTGTCTTGTCTTGTCTTGTCTTGTCTTGTCTTGTCTTGTCTTGTCTTGTCTTGTCTTGTCTTGTCTTGTCTTGTCTTGTCTTGTCTTTTCTTGTCTTGTCTTGTCTTGTCTTGCCTTGTCTTGTCTTGTCTTGTCTTTTCTTGTCTTGTCTTGTCTTGTCTTGTCTTGTCTTGTCTTGTCTTGTCTTGTCTTGTCTTGTCTTGTCTTGTCTTGTCTTGTCTTGTCTTGTCTTGTCCTATCATGTCATGTCATGTGTTGTGTTGTTTTGTCTTGTCTTGTCTTGTCTTGTCTTGTCTTGTCTTGTCTTGTCCTATCATGTCATGTCATGTGTTGTGTTGTTTTGTCTTGTCTTGTCTTGTCTTGTCTTGTCTTGTCTTGTCTTGTCTTGTCTTGTCTTGTCTTGTCTTGTCTTGTCTTGTCTTGTCTTGTCTTGTCTTGTCTTGTCTTGTCTTGTCTTGTCTTGTCTTGTCTTGTCTTGTCTTGTCTTGTCTTGTCTTGTCTTGTCTTGTCTTGTCTTGTCTTGTCTTGTCTTGTCTTGTCTTGTCTTGTCTTGTCTTGTCTTGTCTTGTCTTGTCTTGTCTTGTCTTGTCTTGTCTTGTCTTGTCTTGTCTTGTCTTGTCTTGTCTTGTCTTGTCTTGTCTTGTCTTGTCTTGTCTTGTCTTGTCTTGTCTTGTCTTGTCTTGTCTTGTCTTGTCTTGTCCTATCATGTCATGTCATGTGTTGTGTTGTTTTGTCTTGTCTTGTCTTGTCTTGTCTTGTCTTGTCTTGTCTTGTCTTGTCTTGTCTTGTCTTGTCTTGTCTTGTCTTGTCTTGTTTTGTCTTGTCTTGTCTTGTCTTGTCTTGTCTTGTCTTGTCTTGTCTTGTCTTGTCTTGTCTTGTCTTGTCTTGTCTTGTCTTGTCTTGTCTTGTCTTGTCTTGTCTTGTCTTGTCTTGTCTTGTCTTGCCTTGTCTTGTCTTGTCCTGTCGTGTGTTCTGTTGTCTTGTCTTGTCTTGTCTTGTCTTGTCCTGTCTTGTCTTGTCTTGTCTTGTCTTGTGATGTCATGTCGTGTGTTGTGTTGTTTTGTCTTGTCTTGTCTTGTCTTTTCTGGTCTTATCTTGTCTTGTCTTGTCTTGTCTTGTCTTGTCCTATCATGTCATGTCATGTGTTGTGTTGTTTTGTCTTGTCTTGTCTTGTCTTGTCTTGTCTTGTCTTGTCTTGTCTTGTCTTGTCTTGTCTTGTCTTGTCTTGTCTTGTCTTGTCTTGTCTTGTCTTGTCTTGTCTTGTCTTGTCTTGTCTTGTCTTGTCTTGTCTTGTCTTGTCTTGTTTTGTCTTGTCTTGTCTTGTCTTGTCTTGTCTTGTCTTGTCTTGTCTTGTCTTGTCTTGTCTTGTCTTGTCTTGTCTTGTCTTGTCTTGTCTTGTCTTGTCTTGTCTTGTCTTGTCTTGTCTTGCCTTGTCTTGTCTTGTCCTGTCGTGTGTTCTGTTGTCTTGTCTTGTCTTGTCTTGTCTTGTCCTGTCTTGTCTTGTCTTGTCTTGTCTTGTGATGTCATGTCGTGTGTTGTGTTGTTTTGTCTTGTCTTGTCTTGTCTTTTCTGGTCTTATCTTGTCTTGTCTTGTCTTGTCTTGTCTTGTTTTGTCTTGTCTTGTCTTGTCTTGTCTTGTCTTGTCTTGTCTTGTCTTGTGATGTCATGTCGTGTGTTGTGTTGTTTTGTCTTGTCCTGTCTTGTCTTTTCTGGTCTTATCTTGTCTTGTCTTGTCTTGTCTTGTCTTGTTTTGTCTTGTCTTGTCTTGTCTTGTCTTGTCTTGTCTGGTCTTATCTTGTCTTGTCTTGTCTTGTCTTGTCTTGTCTTGTCTTGTCTTGTCTTGTCTTGTCTTGTCTTGTCTTGTCTTGTCTTGTCTTGTCTGGTCTTATCTTGTCTTGTCTTGTCTTGTCTTGTCTTGTCTTGTCTTGTCTTGTCTTGTCTTGTCTTGTCTTGTCTTGTCTTGTCTTGTCTTGTCTTGACTTGTCTTGTCTTGTCTTGTCTTGTCTTGTCTTGTCTTGTCTGGTCTTATCTTGTCTTGTCTTGTCTTGTCTTGTCTTGTCTTGTCTTGTCTTGTCTTGTCCTGTCCTGTCTTGTCTTTTCTTGTCTTGTCTTGTCTTGTCTTGTTTGGTCTTGTCTTGTCTTGTTTTGTCTTGTCTTGTCTTGTCTTGTCTTGTCTTGTCTTGTCTTGTCTTGTCTTGTCTTGTCTTGTCTTGTCTTGTCTTGTCTTGTCTTGTCTTGTCTTGTCTTGTCTTGTCTTGTCTTGTCTTGTCTTGTCTTGTCTTGTCTTGTCTTGTCTTGTCTTGTCTTGTCTTGTCTTGTCTTGTCTTGTCTTGTCTTGTCTTGTCTTGTCTTGTCTTGTCTTGTCTTGTCTTGTCTTGTCTTGTCTTGTCTTGTCTTGTCTTGTCTTGTCTTGTCTTGTCTTGTCTTGTCTTGTCTTGTCTTGTCTTGTCTTGTCTTGTCTTGTCTTGTCTTGTCTTGTCTTGTCTTGTCTTGTCTTGTCTTGTCTTGTCTTGTCTTGTCTTGTCTTGTTTTGTCTTGTCTTGTGATGTCTTGTGATGTCATGTCGTGTGTTGTGTTGCTTTGTCTTGTCTTGTCTTGTCTTTTCTGGTCTTATCTTGTCTTGTCTTGTCTTGTCTTGTCTTGTCTTGTCTTGTCTTGTCTGGTCTTATCTTGTCTTGTCTTGTCTTGTCTTGTCTTGTCTTGTCTTGTCTTGTCTTGTCTTGTCTTGTCTTGTCTTGTCTTGTCTTGTCTTGTCTTGTCTTGTCTTGTCTTGTCTTGTCCTGTCCTGTCTTGTCTTTTCTTGTCTTGTCTTGTCTTGTCTTGTCTTGTCTTGTCTTGTCTTGTCTTGTCTTGTCTTGTCTTGTCTTGTCTTGTCTTGTTTTGTCTTGTCTTGTGATGTCTTGTGATGTCATGTCGTGTGTTGTGTTGCTTTGTCTTGTCTTGTCTTGTCTTTTCTGGTCTTATCTTGTCTTGTCTTGTCTTGTCTTGTCTTGTCTTGTCTTGTCTTGTCTTGTCTTGTCTTGTCTTGTCTTGTCTTGTCTTGTCTTGTCTTGTCTTGTCTTGTCTTGTCTTGTCTTGTCTTGTGATGTCATGTCGTGTGTTGTGTTGTTTTGTCTTGTCTTGTCTTGTCTTTTCTGGTCTTATCTTGTCTTGTCTTGTCTTGTCTTGTCTTGTTTTGTCTTGTCTTGTCTTGTCTTGTCTTGTCTTGTCTTGTGATGTCATGTCGTGTGTTGTGTTGTTTTGTCTTGTCTTGTCTTGTCTTTTCTGGTCTTATCTTGTCTTGTCTTGTCTTGTCTTGTCTTGTCTTGTTTTGTCTTGTCTTGTCTTGTCTTGTCTTGTCTGGTCTTATCTTGTCTTGTCTTGTCCTGTCCTGTCTTGTCTTGTCTTTTCTTGTCTTGTCCTGTCATGTCATGTCATGTGTTGTGTTGTTTTGTCTTGTCTTGTCTTGTTTGGTCTTGTCTTGTCTTGTCTTGTCTTGTCTTGTCTTGTCTTGTCTTGTCTTGTCTTGTCTTGTCTTGTCTTGTCTTGTCTTGTCTTGTCTTGTCTTGTCTTGTCTTGTCTTGTCTTGTCTTGTCTTGTCTTGTCTTGTCTTGTCTTGTCTTGTCTTGTCTTGTCTTGTCTTGTCTTGTCTTGTCTTGTCTTGTCTTGTCTTGTCTTGTCTTGTCTTGTCTTGTCTTGTCTTGTCTTGTCTTGTCTTGTCTTGTCTTGTCTTGTCTTGTCTTGTCATGTCATGTCATGTCATGTCATGTGTTGTGTTGTGTTGTCTTGTCTTGTCTTGTCTTGTCTTGTCTTGTCTTGTCTTGTCTTGTCTTGTCTTGTCTTGTCATGTCATGTCATGTCGTGCGTTGTGTTGTTTTGTCTTGTCTTGTTTTGTCTTGTCTTGTCATGTCATGTCTTGTCTTGTCTTGTCTTGTCTTGTCTTGTCTTGTCTTGTCTTGTCTTGTCTTGTCTTGTCTTGTCATGTCATGTCATGTCGTGCGTTGTGTTGTTTTGTCTTGTCTTGTTTTGTCTTGTCATGTCATGTCTTGTCTTGTCTTGTCTTGTCTTGTCATGTCGTGCGTTGTGTTGTTTTGTCTTGTCTTGTTTTGTCTTGTCATGTCATGTCTTGTCTTGTCTTGTCTTGTCTTGTCTTGTCATGTCATGTCATGTCATGTCATGTGTTGTGTTGTGTTGTCTTTTCTTGTCTTGTCTTGTGATATCATGTCGTGTGTTGTGTTGTTTTGTCTTGTCTTGTCTTGTCTTGTCTTGTCTTGTCTTGTCTTGTCTTGTCTTGTCTTGTCTTGTCTTGTCTTGTCTTGTCTTGTCTTGTCTTGTCTTGTCTTGTCTTGTCTTGTCTTGTCTTGTCTTGTCTTGTCTTGTCTTGTCTTGTCTTGTCTTGTCTTGTCTTGTCTTGTCTTGTCTTGTCTTGTCTTGTCTTGTCTTGTCTTGTCTTGTCTTGTCTTGTCTTGTCTTGTCTTGTCTTGTCTTGTCATGTCATGTCGTGCGTTGTGTTGTTTTGTCTTGTCTTGTTTTGTCGTGTCATGTCATGTCTTGTCTTGTCATGTCGTGCGTTGTGTTGTTTTGTCTTGTCTTGTTTTGCCTTGTCATGTCATGTCTTGTCTTGTCTTGTCTTGTCTTGTCATGTCATGTCATGTCATGTCATGTGTTGTGTTGTTTTGTCTTGTCTTGTTTTGTCTTGTCATGTCATGTCTTGTCTTGTCTTGTCTTGTCTTGTCATGTCGTGCGTTGTGTTGTTTTGTCTTGTCTTGTTTTGTCTTGTCATGTCATGTCTTGTCTTGTCTTGTTTTGTCTTGTCTTGTCTTGTCTTGTCTTGTCTTGTCATGTCTTGTCTTTTCTTTTCTTGTCTTGTCTTGTCATGTCGAGCGTTGTGTTGTTTTGTCTTGTCTTGTTTTGTCTTGTCATGTCATGTCTTGTCTTGTCTTGTCTTGCCTTATCTTGCCTTGTCTTGTCTTGTCTTGTCTTGTCTTGTCTTGTCTTGTCTTGTCTTGTCTTGTCTTGTCTTGTCTTGTCTTGTCTTGTCTTGTCTTGTCTTGTCTTGTCTTGTCTTGTCTTGTCCTGTCTTGTCTTGTCTTGTCTTGTCTTGTCTTGTCTTGTCTTGTCTTGTCTTGTCTTGTCTTGTCTTGTCTTTTCTTTTCTTGTCTTGTCTTGTCATGTCGTGCGTTGTGTTGTTTTGTCTTGTCTTGCTTTGTCTTGTCATGTCATGTCTTGTCTTGTCTTGTCATGTCGTGCGTTGTCTTGTCTTGTCTTGTCTTGTCTTGTCTTGTCTTGTCTTGTCTTGTCTTGTCCTGTCTTGTCTTGTCTTGTCTTGTCTTGTCTGGTCTTATCTTGTCTTGTCTTGTCCTGTCCTGTCTTGTCTTGTCTTGTCTTGTCTTGTCTTGTCTTGTCTTGTCATGTCATGTCATGTCGTGCGTTGTGTTGTTTTGTCTTGTCTTGTTTTGTCTTGTCATGTCATGTCTTGTCTTGTCTTGTCTTGTCTTGTCTTGTCTTGTCTTGTCTTGTCTTGTCTTGTCTTGTCTTGTCTTGTCTTGTCTTGTCTTGTTTTGTCTTGTCTTGTCTTGTCTTGTCTTGTCTTGTCTTGTCTTGTCTTGTCTTGTCTTGTATTGTCTTGTCTTGTCTTGTCTTGTCTTGTCTTGCCTTGTCTTGTCTTGTCCTGTCGTGTGTTGTGTTGTGTTGTTTTGTCTTGTCTTGTCTTGTCTTGTCTTGTCTTGTCTTGTCTTGTCTTGTCTTGTCTTGTCTTGTCATGTCGTGCGTTGTGTTGTTTTGTCTTGTCTTGTTTTGCCTTGTCATGTCATGTCTTGTCTTGTCTTGTCTTGTCTTGTCTTGTCTTGTCATGTCATGTCATGTCATGTCATGTGTTGTGTTGTGTTGTCTTGTCTTGTCTTGTCTTGCCTTATCTTGCCTTGTCTTGTCTGGTCTTGTCTTGTCTTGTCTTGTCTTGTCTTGTCTTGTCTTGTCTTGTCTTGTCTTGTCTTGTCTTGTCTTGTCTTGTCTTGTCTTGTCTTGTCTTGTCTTGTCTTGTCTTGTCTTGTCTTGTCTTGTCTTGTCTTGTCTTGTCTTGTCTTGTCTTGTCTTGTCTTGTCTTGTCTTGTCTTTTCTTGTCTTGTCTTGTCTTGTCTTGTCTTGTCTTGTCTTGTCTTGTCTTGTCTTGTCTTGTCTTGTCTTGTCTTGTCTTGTCTTGTCTTGTCTTGTCTTGTCTTGTCTTGTCTTGTCTTGTCTTGTCTTGTCTTGTCTTGTCTTGTCTTGTCTTGTCTTGTCTTGTCTTGTCTTGTCTTGTCTTGTCTTGTCTTGTCTTGTCTTGTCTTGTCTTGTCTTGTCTTGTCTTGTCTTGTCTTGTCTTGTCTTGTCTTGTCTTGTCTTGTCTTGTCTTGTCTTGTCTTGTCTTGTCTTGTCTTGTCTTGTCTTGTCTTGTCTTGTCTTGTCTTGTCTTGTCTTGTCTTGTCTTGTCTTGTCTTGTCTTGTCTTGTCTTGTCTTGTCTTGTCTTGTCTTGTCTTGTCTTGTCTTGTCTTGTCTTGTCTTGTCTTGTCTTGTCTTGTCTTGTCTTGTCTTGTCTTGTCTTGTCTTGTCTTGTCTTGTCTTGTTTTGTCTTGTCTTGTCTTGTCTGGTCTTGTCTGGTCTTGTCTTGTCTTGTCTTGTCTTGTCTTGTCTTGTCTTGTCTTGTCTTGTCTTGTCTTGTCTTGTCTTGTCTTGTCTTTTCTTGTCTTGTCTTGTCTTGTCTTGTCTTGTCTTGTCTTGTCTTGTCTTGTCTTGTCTTGTCTTGTCTTGTCTTGTCTTGTCTTGTCTTGTCTTGTCATGTCATGTCATGTCGTGCGTTGTGTTGTTTTGTCTTGTCTTGTTTTGTCTTGTCTTGTCATGTCATGTCTTGTCTTGTCTTGTCTTGTCTTGTCTTGTCTTGTCTTGTCTTGTCTTGTCTTGTCTTGTCTTGTCTTGTCTTGTCTTGTCTTGTCTTGTCTTGTCTTGTCTTGTCATGTCATGTCATGTCGTGCGTTGTGTTGTTTTGTCTTGTCTTGTTTTGTCTTGTCATGTCATGTCTTGTCTTGTCTTGTCTTGTCTTGTCATGTCGTGCGTTGTGTTGTTTTGTCTTGTCTTGTTTTGTCTTGTCATGTCATGTCTTGTCTTGTCTTGTCTTGTCTTGTCTTGTCATGTCATGTCATGTCATGTCATGTGTTGTGTTGTGTTGTCTTGTCTTGTCTTGTCTTGTGATATCATGTCGTGTGTTGTGTTGTTTTGTCTTGTCTTGTCTTGTCTTGTCTTGTCTTGTCTTGTCTTGTCTTGTCTTGTCTTGTCTTGTCTTGTCTTGTCTTGTCTTGTCTTGTCTTGTCTTGTCTTGTCTTGTCTTGTCTTGTCTTGTCTTGTCATGTCATGTCGTGCGTTGTGTTGTTTTGTCTTGTCTTGTTTTGTCTTGTCATGTCATGTCTTGTCTTGTCTTGTCTTGTCATGTCGTGCGTTGTGTTGTTTTGTCTTGTCTTGTTTTGCCTTGTCATGTCATGTCTTGTCTTGTCTTGTCTTGTCTTGTCATGTCATGTCATGTCATGTCATGTGTTGTGTTGTGTTGTCTTGTCTTGTCTTGTCTTGTCTTGTCTTGCCTTATCTTGCCTTGTCTTGTCTGGTCTTGTCTTGTCTTGTCTTGCCTTGTCTTGTCTTGTCTTGTCTTGTCTTGTCTTGTCTTGTCTTGTCTTGTCTTGTCATGTCTGGTCTTGTCTTGTCTGGTCTTATCTTGTCTTGTCTTGTCTTGTCTTGTCTTGTTTTGTCTTGTCTTGTCTTGTCTTGTCTTGTCTTGTCTTGTCTTGTCTTGTTTTGTCTTGTCTTGTCTTGTCTTGTCTTGTCTTGTCTTGTCTTGTCTTGTCTTGTCTTGTCTTGTCTTGTCTTGTCTTGTCTTGTCTTGTCTTGTCTTGTCTTGTCTTGTCTTGTCTTGTCTTGTCTTGTCTTGTCTTGTCTTGTCTTGTCTTGTCTTGTCTTGTCTTGTCTTGTCTTGTCTTGTCTTGTCTTGTCTTGTCTTGTCTTGTCTTGTCTTGACTTGTCTGGTCTTGTCTTGTCTTGTCTTGTCTTGTCTTGTCTTGTCTTGTCTTGTCTTGTCTTGTCTTGTCTTGTCTTGTCTTGTCTTGTCTTGTCTTGTCTTGTCATGTCATGTCATGTTGTCATGTCATATCATGTGTTGTGTTGAGTTGTCTTGTCTTGTCTTGTCTTGTCTTGTCTTGTCTTGTCTTGTCTTGTCTTGTCTTGTCTTGTCTTGTCTTGGCTTGTCTTGTCTTGTCTTGTCTTGTCTTGTCTTGTCTTGTGATGTCATGTCGTGTGTTGTGTTGTTTTGTCTTGTCTTGTCTTGTCTTGTCTTGTCTTGTCTTGTCTTGTCTTGTCTTGTCTTGTCTTGTCTTGTCTTGTCTTGTCTTGTCATGTCATGTCATGTCATGTGTTGTGTTGTGTTGTCTTGTCTTGTCTTGTCTTGTCCTGTCCTGTCTTGTCTTGTCTTTTCTTGTCTTGTCTTGTCTTGTCTTGTCTTGTTTGGTCTTGTCTTGTCTTGTTTTGTCTTGTCTTGTCTTGTCTTGTCTGGTCTTGTCTTGTCTTGTCTGGTCTTATCTTGTCTTGTCTTGTCCTGTCCTGTCTTGTCTTGTCTTTTCTTGTCTTGTCTTGTCTTTTCTTGTCTTGTCTTGTCTTGTCTTGTCTTGTTTGGTCTTGTCTTGTCTTGTCTTGTCTTGTCTTGTCTTGTCTTGTCTTGTCTTGTCTTGTCTTGTCTTGTCTTGTCTTGTCTTGTCTTGTCTTGTCTTGTCTTGTCTTGTCTTGTCTTGTCTTGTCTTGTCTTGTCTTGTCTTGTCTTGTCTTGTCTTGTCTTGTCTTGTCTTGTCTTGTCTTGTCTTGTCTTGTCTTGTCTTGTCTTGTCTTGTCTTGTCTTGTCTTGTCTTGTCTTGTCTTGTCATGTCATGTCATGTCATGTGTTGTGTTGTGTTGTCTTGTCTTGTCTTGTCTTGTCCTGTCCTGTCTTGTCTTGTCTTTTCTTGTCTTGTCTTGTCTTGTCTTGTCTTGTTTGGTCTTGTCTTGTCTTGTTTTGTCTTGTCTTGTCTTGTCTTGTCTGGTCTTGTCTTGTCTTGTCTGGTCTTATCTTGTCTTGTCTTGTCCTGTCCTGTCTTGTCTTGTCTTTTCTTGTCTTGTCTTGTCTTGTCTTGTCTTGTCTTGTCTTGTCTTGTCTTGTTTGGTCTTGTCTTGTCTTGTCTTGTCTTGTCTTGTCTTGTCTTGTCTTGTCTTGTCTTGTCTTGTCTTGTCTTGTCTTGTCTTGTCTTGTCTTGTCTTGTCTTGTCTTGTCTTGTCTTGTCTTGTCTTGTCTTGTCTTGTCTTGTCTTGTCTTGTCTTGTCTTGTCTTGTCTTGTCTTGTCTTGTCTTGTCTTGTCTTGTCTTGTCTTGTCTTGTCTTGTCTTGTCTTGTCTTGTCTTGTCTTGTCTTGTCTTGTTTTGTCTTGTCTTGTCTTGTCTGGTCTTGTCTGGTCTTGTCTTGTCTTGTCTTGTCTTGTCTTGTCTTGTCTTGTCTTGTCTTGTCTTGTCTTGTCTTGTCTTGTCTTGTCTTGTTTTGTCTTGTCTTGTTTTGTCTTGTCTTGTCTTGTCTTGTCTTGTCATGTCATGTCATGTCATGTCATGTGTTGTGTTGTGTTGTTTTGTCTTGTCTTGTCTTGTCTTGTCTTGTCCTGTCATGTCTGGTCTTGTCTTGTCTTGTCTGGTCTTATCTTGTCTTGTCTTGTCTTGTTTTGTCTTGTCTTGTCTTGTCTTGTCTTGTCATGTCTGGTCTTGTCTTGTCTTGTCTTGTCTTGTCTTGTCTTGTCTTGTCTTGTCTTGTCTTGTCTTGTCTTGTCTTGTCTTGTCTTGTCTTGTCTTGTCTTGTCTTGTCTTGTCTTGTCTTGTCTTGTCTTGTCTTGTCTTGTCTTGTCTTGTCTAGTCTTGTCTTGTCTTGTCTTGTCTTGTCTTGTCTTGTCTTGTCTTGTCTTGTCTTGTCTTGTCTTGTCTTGTCTTGTCTTGTCTTGTCTTGTCTTGTCTTGTCTTGTCTTGTCTTGTCTTGTCTTGTCTTGTCTTGTCTTGTCTTGTCTTGTCTTGTCTTGTCTTGTCTTGTCTTGTCTTGTCTTGTCTTGTCTTGTCTTGTCTTGTCTTGTCTTGTCTTGTCTTGTCTTGTCTTGTCTTGTCTTGTCTTGTCTTGTCTTGTCTTGTCTTGTCTTGTCTTGTCTTGTCTTGTCTTGTCTTGTCTTGTCTTGTCTTGTCTTGTCTTGTCTTGTCTTGTCTTGTCTTGTCTTGTCTTGTCTTGTCTTGTCTTGTCTTGTCTTGTCTTGTCTTGTCTTGTCTTGTCTTGTCTTGTCTTGTCTTGTCTTGTCTTGTCTTGTCTTGTCTGGTCTTGTCTTGTCTTGTCTTGTCTTGTCTTGTCTTGTCTTGTCTTGTCTTGTCTTGTCATGTCATGTCATGTCATGTCATGTGTTGTGTTGTGTTGTGTTGTCTTGTCTTGTCTTGTCTTGTCTTGTCTTGTCCTGTCATGTCTGGTCTTGTCTTGTCTTGTCTGGTCTTATCTTGTCTTGTCTTGTCTTGTCTTGTCTTGTCTTGTCTGGTCTTGTCTTGTCTTGTCTTGTCTTGTCTTGTCTTGTCTTGTCTTGTCTTGTCTTGTCTTGTCTTGTCTTGTCTGGTCTTGTCTTGTCTTGTCTTGTCTTGTCTTGTCTTGTCTTGTCTTGTCTTGTCTTGTCTTGTCTTGTCTTGTCTTGTCTTGTCTTGTCTTGTCTTGTCTTGTCTTGTCTTGTCTTGTCATGTCTGGTCTTGTCTTGTCTTGTCTTGTCTTGTCTTGTCTTGTCTTGTCTTGTCTTGTCTTGTCTTGTCTTGTCTTGTCTTGTCTTGTCTTGTCTTGTCTTGTCTTGTCTTGTCTTGTCTTGTCTTGTCTTGTCTTGTCTTGTCTTGTCTTGTCTTGTCTTGTCTTGTCTTGTCTTGTCTAGTCTTGTCTTGTCTTGTCTTGTCTTGTCTTGTCTTGTCTTGTCTTGTCTTGTCTTGTCTTGTCTTGTCTTGTCTTGTCTTGTCTTGTCTTGTCTTGTCTTGTCTTGTCTTGTCTGGTCATGTCTGGTCTTGTCTTGTCTTGTCTTGTCTTGTCTTGTCTTGTCTTGTCTTGTCTTGTCTTGTCTTGTCTTGTCTTGTCTTGTCTTGTCTTGTCTTGTCTTGTCTTGTCTTGTCTTGTCTTGTCTTGTCTTGTCTTGTCTTGTCTTGTCTTGTCTTGTCTTGTCTTGTCTTGTCTTGTCTTGTCTTGTCTTGTCTTGTCTTGTCTTGTCTTGTCTTGTCTTGTCTTGTCTTGTCTTGTCTTGTCTTGTCTTGTCTTGTCTTGTCTTGTCTTGTCTTGTCTTGTCTTGTCTTGTCTTGTCTTGTCTTGTCTTGTCTTGTCTTGTCTTGTCTTGTCTTGTCTTGTCTTGTCTTGTCTTGTCTTGTCTTGTCTTGTCTTGTCTTGTCTTGTCTTGTCTTGTCTTGTCTTGTCTTGTCTTGTCTTGTCTTGTCTTGTCTTGTCTTGGCTTGTCTTGTCTTGTCTTGTCTTGTCTTGTCTTGTCTTGTCTTGTCTTGTCTTGTCTTGTCTTGCCTTATCTTGCCTTGTCTTGTCTAGTCTTGTCTTGTCTTGTCTTGTCTTGTTTTGTCTTGTCTTGTCTTGTCTTGTCTTGTCTTGTCTTGTCTTGTCTTGTCTTGTCTAGTCTTGTCTTGTCTTGTCTTGTCTTGTCTTGTCTTGTCTTGTCTTGTCTTGTCTTGTTTTGTCTTGTCTTGTCTTGTCTTGTCTTGTTTTGTCTTGTCTTGTCTTGTCTTGTCATGTCATGTCATGTCATGTGTTGTGTTGTGTTGTCTTGTCTTGTCTTGTCTTGTCTTGTCTTGTCTTGTCTTGTCATGTCATGTCATGTCATGTGTTGTGTTGTGTTGTCTTGTCTTGTCTTGTCTTGGCTTGTCTTGTCTTGTCTTGTCTTGTCTTGTCTTGCCTTATCTTGCCTTGTCTTGTCTAGTCTTGTCTCGTCTTGTCTTGTCTTGTCTTGTCTTGTCTTGTCTTGTCTTGTCTTGTCTTGTCTTGGCTTGTCTTGTCTTGTCTTGTCTTGTCTTGTCTTGTCTTGTCTTGTCTTGTCTTGTCTTGTCTTGTCTTGTCTTGTCTTGTCTTGTCTTGTGATGTCATGTCGTGTGTTGTGTTGTTTTGTCTTGTCTTGTCTTGTCTTGTCTTGTCTTGTCTTGTCTTGTCATGTCATGTCATGTCATGTCATGTGTTGTGTTGTGTTGTCTTGTCTTGTCTTGTCTTGTCCTGTTCTGTCTTGTCTTGTCTTTTCTTGTCTTGTCTTGTCTTTTCTTGTCTTGTCTTGTCTTGTCTTGTTTGGTCTTGTCTTGTCTTGTCTTGTCTTGTCTTGTCTTGTCTTGTCTTGTCTTGTCTTGTCTTGTCTTGTCTTGTCTTGTCTTGTTTTGTCTTGTCTTGTCTGGTCTTGTCTGGTCTTGTCTTGTCTTGTCTTGTCTTGTCTTGTCTTGTCTTGTCTTGTCTTGTCTTGTCTTGTCTTGTCTTGTCTTGTCTTGTCTTGTCTTGTCTTGTCTTGTCTTGTCATGTCTTGTCTTGTCTTGTCTTGTTTTGTCTTGTCTTGTCTTGTCTTGTCTTGTCTTGTCTTGTCTTGTCTTGTCTTGTCTTGTCTTGTCTTGTCTTGTCTTGTCTTGTCTTGTCTTGTCTTGTCTTGTCTTGTCTTGTCTTGTCATGTCTTGTCTTGTCATGTCTTGTCTTGTCTTGTCTTGTTTTGTCTTGTCTTGTTTTGTCTTGTCTTGTCTTGTCTTGTCTTGTCTTGTCTTGTCTTGTCTTGTCTTGTCTTGTCTTGTCTTGTCTTGTCTTGTCTTGTCTTGTCTTGTCTTGTCTTGTCTTGTCTTGTCTTGTCTTGTCTTGTCTTGTCTTGTCATGTCATGTCGTATGTTGTATTGTTTTGTCTTGTGCTGCTTTGTCCTGTCTTGTCTTGTCTTGTCATGTCGTGTGTTGTGTTGTTTTGTCTTGTCTTGTTGTGTATTGTCATGTCTTATATTGTCTTGTCTTGTCTTGTCATGTCATGTCATGTCGTGTGTTGTGTTGTGTTGTCTTGTTTTGTCTTGTCATGTCATGTCATGTCATGTCTTGTCTTGTCTTGTCTTGTCTTGTTTTGTCTTGTCATGTCATGTTTTGTCTTGTCTTGTCTTGTCTTGTCTTGTCTTGTCTTGTCTTGTTTTGTCATGTCATGTCTTGTCTTGTCTTGTCTTGTCTTGTCTTGTCTTGTCTTGTCTTGTCTTGTCTTGTCTTGTCTTGTCTTGTCTTGTCTTGTCTTGTCTTGTCTTGTCTTGTCTTGTCTTGTCTTGTCTTGTCTTGTCTTGTCTTGTCTTGTCTTGTCTTGTCTTGTCTTGTCTTGTCTTGTCTTGTCTTGTCTTGTCTTGTCTTGTCTTGTCTTGTCTTGTCTTGTCTTGTCTTGTCTTGTCTTGTCTTGTCTTGTCTTGTCTTGTCTTGTCTTGTCTTGTCTTGTCTTGTCTTGTCTTGTCTTGTCTTGTCTTGTCTTGTCTTGTCTTGTCTTGTCTTGTCTTGTCTTGTCTTGTCATGTCTTGTCTTGTCTTGTCTTGTCTTGTCTTGCCTTATCTTGCCTTGTCTTGTCTTGTCTGGTCTTGTCTTGTCTTGTCTTGTCTTGTCATGTCTTGTCTCTTCTTGTCTTGTTTTGTCTTGTCTTGTTTTGTCTTGTCTTGTCTTGTCTTGTCTTGTCTTGTCTTGTCTTGTCTTGTCTTGTCTTGTCTTGTCTTGTGTTGTCTTGTCTTGTGATGTCGTGTCTTGTCTTGTCTTGTCTTGTCTTGTTTTGTCTTGTCTTGTCTTGTCTTGTCTTGTCTTGTCTTGTCTTGTTTTGTCTTGTCTTGTCTTGTCTTGTCTTGTCTTGTCTTGTTTTGTCTTGTCTTGTCATGTCTTGCCTTGTCTTGTCTTGTCTTGTCTTGCCTTATCTTGCCTTGTCTTGTCTTGTCTGGTCTTGTCTTGTTTTGTCTTGTCTTGTCTTGTCTTGTCCTGTCTTGTCTTGTCTTGTCATGTCTTGTCTTGTCTTGTCTTGTCTTGTCTTGTCATGTCTTATATTGTCTTGTCTTGTCTTGTCTTGTTTTGTCTTGTCTTGTCTTGTCTTGTCTTGTCTTGTCTTGTCTTGTCTTGTCTTGTCTTGTCTTGTCTTGTCTTGTCTTGTCTTGTCTTGTCTTGTCATGTCTTGTCTTGTCTTGTCTTGTCTTGTCTTGTCTTGTCTTGTCTTGTCTTGTCTTGTCTTGTCTTGTCTTGTCTTGTCTTGTCTTGTCTTGTCTTGTCTTGTCTTGTCTTGTCTTGTCTTGTCTTGTCTTGTCTTGTCTTGTCTTGTCTTGTCTTGTCTTGTCTTGTCTTGTCTTGTCTTGTCTTGTCTTGTCTTGTCTTGTCTTGTCTTGTTTTGTCTTGTCATGTCTTGTCTTGACTTGTCTTGTCTTGTCTTGTCTTGTCTTGTCTTGTCTTGTCTTGTCTTGTCTTGTCTTGTCTTGCCTTATCTTGCCTTGTCTTGTCTTGTCTGGTCTTGTCTTGTTTTGTCTTGTCTTGTCTTGTCTTGTCTTGTCTTGTCTTGTCTTGTCATGTCTTGTCTTGTCTTGTCTTGTCTTGTCTTGTCATGTCTTATATTGTCTTGTCTTGTCTTGTCTTGTTTTGTCTTGTCTTGTCTTGTCTTGTCTTGTCTTGTCTTGTCTTGTCTTGTCTTGTCTTGTCTTGTCTTGTCTTGTCTTGTCTTGTCTTGTCTTGTCTTGTCATGTCTTGTCTTGTCTTGTCATGTCATGAAGTATGTTGTGTTGTTTTGTCTTGTGCTGCTGTGTCCTGTCTTGTCTTGTCTTGTCTTGTCATGTCTTATATTGTCTTGTCTTGTCTTGTCTTGTTTTGTCTTGTCTTGTCTTGTTTTGTCTTGTCTTGTCTTGTCTTGTCTTGTCTTGTCTTGTCTTGTCTTGTCTTGTCTTGTCTTGCCTTATCTTGCCTTGTCTTGTCTTGTCTGGTCTTGTCTTGTTTTGTCTTGTCTTGTCTTGTCTTGTCTTGTCTTGTCTTGTCATGTCTTGTCTTGTCTTGTCTTGTCTTGTCATGTCTTATATTGTCTTGTCTTATATTGTCTTGTCTTGTCTTGTCTTGTCTTGTTTTGTCTTGTCTTGTCTTGTCTTGTCTTGTCTTGTCTTGTCTTGTCTTGTCTTGTCTTGTCTTGTCTTGTCTTGTCTTGTCTTGTCTTGTCTTGTCTTGTCTTGTCTTGTCTTGTCATGTCTTATATTGTCTTGTCTTGTCTTGTCTTGTTTTGTCTTGTCTTGTATTGTCTTGTCTTGTCTTGTCTTGTCTTGTCTTGTCTTGTCTTGTCTTGTCTTGTCTTGTCTTGTCTTGTCTTGTCTTGTCTTGTCTTGTCTTGTCTTGTCATGTCTTATATTGTCTTGTCTTGTCTTGTCTTGTCTTGTCTTGTCTTGTCTTGTCATGTCATGAAGTATGTTGTGTTGTTTTGTCTTGTGCTGCTGTGTCCTGTCTTGTCTTGTCTTGTCTTGTCTTGTTTTGTCTTGTCATGTCTTGTCTTGACTTGTCTTGTCTTGTCATGTCTTGTCTTGTCTTGTCTTGTCTTGTCTTGTCTTGTCTTGTCTTGTCTTGTCTTGTCTTGTCTTGTCTTGTCTTGTCTTGTCTTGTCTTGTCTTATCTTGCCTTGTCTTGCCTTGTCTTGCCTTGTCTTGTCTGGTCTTGTCTTGTCTTGTCTTGTCTTGTCTTGTCTTGTCTTGTCTTGTCTTGTCTTGTCTTGTCTTGTCTTGTCTTGTCTTGTCTTGTCTTGTCTTGTCTTGTCTTGTCTTGTCTTGTCTTGTCTTGTCTTGTCTTGTCTTGTCTTGTCTTGTCTTGTCTTGTCTTGTCTTGTCTTGTCTTGTCTTGTCATGTCTTGTTTTGTCTTGTCTTGTTTTGTCTTGTCTTGTCTTGTCTTGTCTTGTCTTGTCTTGTCTTGTCTTGTCTTGTCTTGTCTTGTCTTGTCTTGTCTTGTGTTGTCTTGTCTTGTGATGTCGTGTCTTGTCTTGTCTTGTCTTGTCTTGTTTTGTCTTGTCATGTCTTGTCTTGACTTGTCTTGTCTTGTCATGTCTTGTCTTGTCTTGTCTTGTCTTGTCTTGTCTTGTCTTGTCTTGTCTTGTCTTGTCTTGTCTTGTCTTGTCTTGTCTTGTCTTGTCTTGTCTTGTCTTGTCTTGTCTTGTCTTGTCTTGTCTTGTCTTGTCTTGTCTTGTCTTGTCTTGTCTTGTCTTGTCTTGTCTTGTCTTGTCTTGTCTTGTCTTGTCTTGTCTTGTCTTGTCTTGTCTTGTCATGTCTTGTCTTGTCTTGTCTTGTCTTGTCTTGCCTTATCTTGCCTTGTCTTGTCTGGTCTTGTCTTGTCTTGTCTTGTCTTGTCATGTCTTGTCTCTTCTTGTCTTGTTTTGTCTTGTCTTGTTTTGTCTTGTCTTGTCTTGCCTTGTCTTGTCTTGTCTTGTCTTGTCTTGTCTTGTCTTGTCTTGTCTTGTCTTGTCTTGTCTTGTGTTGTCTTGTCTTGTGATGTCGTGTCTTGTCTTGTCTTGTCTTGTCTTGTTTTGTCTTGTCTTGTCTTGTCTTGTCTTGTCTTGTCTTGTCTTGTCTTGTCTTGTTTTGTCTTGTCTTGTCATGTCTTGCCTTGTCTTGTCTTGTCTTGTCTTGCCTTATCTTGCCTTGTCTTGTCTTGTCTGGTCTTGTCTTGTCTTGTCTTGTCTTGTCTTGTCTTGTCTTGTCTTGTTTTGTCTTGTCATGTCTTGTCTTGACTTGTCTTGTCTTGTCTTGTCTTGTCTTGTCTTGTCTTGTCTTGTCTTGTCTTGTCTTGTCTTGTCTTGTCTTGTCTTGTCTTGTCTTGTCTTGTCTTGTCTTGTCTTGTCTTGTCTTGTCTTGTCTTGTCTTGTCTTGTCTTGTCTTGTCTTGTCTTGTCTTGTCTTGTCTTGTCTTGTCTTGTCTTGTCTTGTCTTGTCTTGTCTTGTCTTGTCTTGTCTTGTCTTGTCTTGTCTTGTCTTGTCTTGTCTTGTCTTGTCTTGTCTTGTCTTGTCTTGTCTTGTCTTGTCTTGTCTTGTCTTGTCTTGTCTTGTCTTGTCTTGTCTTGTCTTGTCTTGTCTTGTCTTGTCTTGTCTTGTCTTGTCTTGTCTTGTCTTGTCTTGTCTTGTCTTGCCTTATCTTGCCTTGTCTTGTCTTGTCTGGTCTTGTCTTGTTTTGTCTTGTCTTGTCTTGTCTTGTCTTGTCTTGTCTTGTCTTGTCATGTCTTGTCTAGTCTTGTCTTGTCTTGTCATGTCTTATATTGTCTTGTCTTGTCTTGTCTTGTTTTGTCTTGTCTTGTCTTGTCTTGTCTTGTCTTGTCTTGTCTTGTCTTGTCTTGTCTTGTGTTGTCTTGTCTTGTCATGTCATGTCGTATGTTGTGTTGTTTTGTCTTGTGCTGCTTTGTCCTGTCTTGTCTTGTCTTGTCTTTTCATGTCGTGTGTTGTGTTGTTTTGTCTTGTCTTGTTGTGTATTGTCATGTCTTATATTGTCTTGTCTTGTCATGTCATGTCATGTCGTGTGTTGTGTTGTGTTGGCTTGTTTTGTCTTGTCTTGTCTTGTCTTGTCTTGTCTTGTCTTGTATTGTCTTGTCTTGTTTTGTCATGTCTTGTCTTGACTTGTCTTGTCTTGTCTTGTCTTGTCTTGTCTTGTCTTGTCTTGTCTTGCCTTATCTTGCCTTGTCTTGTCTTGTCTGGTCTTGTCTTGTCTTGTCTTGTCTTGTCTTGTCTTGTCTTGTCTTGTCTTGTCTTGTCTTGTCTTGTCTTGTCTTGTCTTGTCTTGTCTTGTCTTGTCTTGTCTTGTCTTGTCTTGTCTTGTCTTGTCTTGTCTTGTCTTGTCTTGTCTTGTCTTGTCTTGTCTTGTCTTGTCTTGTCTTGTCTTGTCTTGTCTTGTCTTGTCTTGTCTTGTCTTGTCTTGTCTTGTCTTGTCTTGTCTTGTCTTGTCTTGTCTTGTCTTGTCTTGTCTTGTCTTGTCTTGTCTTGTCTTGTCTTGTCTTGTCTTGTCTTGTCTTGTCTTGTCTTGTCTTGTCTTGTCTTGTCTTGTCTTGTCTTGTCTTGTCTTGTCTTGTCTTGTCTTGTCTTGTCTTGTCTTGTCTTGTCTTGTCTTGTCTTGTCTTGTCTTGTCTTGTCTTGTCTTGTCTTGTCTTGTCTTGTCTTGTCTTGTCATGTCTTGTCTTGTCTTGTCTTGTCTTGCCTTATCTTGCCTTGTCTTGTCTTGTCTGGTCTTGTCTTGTCTTGTCTTGTCTTGTCTTGTCTTGTCTTGTCTTGTCTTGTCTTGTCATGTCTTGTCTTGTCTTGTCTTGTCTTGTCATGTCTTATATTGTCTTGTCTTGTCTTGTCTTGTCTTGTCTTGTCTTGTCTTGTCTTGTCTTGTCTTGTCTTGTCTTGTCTTGTCTTGTCTTGTCTTGTCTTGTCTTGTCTTGTCATGTCATGTCGTATCTTGTGTTGTTTTGTCTTGTGCTGCTGTGTCCTGTCTTGTCTTGTCATGTCGTGTGTTGTGTTGTTTTGTCTTGTCTTGTCTTGTGTTGTGATGTCATGTCGTGTGTTGTGTTGTTTTGTCTTGTCTTGTCTTGTCTTGTCCTGTCCTGTCCTGTCTTGTCTTGTCTTGTCTTGTCTTGCCTTATCTTGCCTTGTCTTGTCTTGTCTGGTCTTGTCTTGTCTTGTCTTGTCATGTCTTGTCTTGTCTTGTTTTCTCATGTAATGTCATGTCGTGTGTTGTGTTTTTTTGTTTTGTCTTGTCTTGTCATGTCATGTCATGTCGTGTCTTGTGTTGCTTTGTCTTGTCTTGTCTTGTCATGTCGTGTGTTGTGTTGTTTTGTCTTGTTTTGTTGTGTATTGTCATGTCTTATATTGTCTTGTCTTGTCTTGTCTTGTCTTGTCTTGTTTTGTCTTGTCTTGTCTTGTCTTGTCTTGTCTTGTCTTGTCTTGTCTTGTCTTGTCTTGCCTTATCTTGCCTTGTCTTGTCTTGTCTGGTCTTGTCTTGTCCTGTCCTGTCCTGTCTTGTCTTGTCATGTCATGTCATGTCATGTCATGTCGTGTGTTGTGTTGTGTTGTCTTGTTTTGTCTTGTCATGACATGTCATGTCATGTCATGTCATGTTGTGTGTTGTGTTGTGTTGTCTTGTTTTGTCTTGTCATGTCATGTCATGTCTTTTCTTGTCTTGTCTTGTCTTGTTTTGTCTTGTCATGTCTTGTCTTGTCTTGTCTTGTCTTGTCTTGTCTTGTTTTGTCTTGTCATGTCTTGTCTTGTCTTGTCTTGTCTTGTCTTGTCTTGTCTTGTCTTGTCTTGTCTTGTCTTGTCTTGTCTTGTCTTGTCATGTCTTGTCTTGTCTTGTCTTGTCTTGTCATGTCTTATATTGTCTTGTCTTGTGTTGTCTTGTTTTGTCTTGTCTTGTCTTGTCTTGTTTTGTCTTGTCTTGTCTTGTCTTGTCTTGTCTTGTCTTGTCTTGTCTTGTCTTATATTGTCTTGTCTTGTCTTGTCTTGTCTTGTTTTGTCTTGTCTTGTCTTGTCTTGTCTTGTCTTGTCTTGTCTTGTCTTGTCTTGTCTTGTCTTGTCTTGTCTTGTCTTGTCTTGTCTTGTCTTGTGTTGTCTTGTCTTGTGATGTCGTGTCTTGTCTTGTCTTGTCTTGTCTTGTCTTGTCTTGTCTTGTCTTGTCTTGTCTTGTCTTGTCTTGTCTTGTCTTGTCTTGTCTTGTCTTGTCTTGTCTTGTCTTGTCTTGTCTTGTGTTGTCTTGTCTTGTGATGTCGTGTCTTGTCTTGTCTTGTCTTGTCTTGTTTTGTCTTGTCTTGTCTTGTCTTGTCTTGTCTTGTCTTGTCTTGTCTTGTTTTGTCTTGTCTTGTCATGTCTTGCCTTGTCTTGTCTTGTCTTGTCTTGCCTTATCTTGCCTTGTCTTGTCTTGTCTGGTCTTGTCTTGTCTTGTCTTGTCTTGTCTTGTCTTGTCTTGTTTTGTCTTGTCATGTCTTGTCTTGACTTGTCTTGTCTTGTCTTGTCTTGTCTTGTCTTGTCTTGTCTTGTCTTGTCTTGTCTTGTCTTGTCTTGTCTTGTCTTGTCTTGTCTTGTCTTGTCTTGTCTTGTCTTGTCTTGTCTTGTCTTGTCTTGTCTTGTCTTGTCTTGTCTTGTCTTGTCTTGTCTTGTCTTGTCTTGTCTTGTCTTGTCTTGTCTTGTCTTGTCTTGTCTTGTCTTGTCTTGTCTTGTCTTGTCTTGTCTTGTCTTGTCTTGTCTTGTCTTGTCTTGTCTTGTCTTGTCTTGTCTTGTCTTGCCTTATCTTGCCTTGTCTTGTCTTGTCTGGTCTTGTCTTGTTTTGTCTTGTCTTGTCTTGTCTTGTCTTGTCTTGTCTTGTCATGTCTTGTCTAGTCTTGTCTTGTCTTGTCATGTCTTATATTGTCTTGTCTTGTCTTGTCTTGTTTTGTCTTGTCTTGTCTTGTCTTGTCTTGTCTTGTCTTGTCTTGTCTTGTCTTGTGTTGTCTTGTCTTGTCATGTCATGTCGTATGTTGTGTTGTTTTGTCTTGTGCTGCTTTGTCCTGTCTTGTCTTGTCTTGTCTTTTCATGTCGTGTGTTGTGTTGTTTTGTCTTGTCTTGTTGTGTATTGTCATGTCTTATATTGTCTTGTCTTGTCATGTCATGTCATGTCGTGTGTTGTGTTGTGTTGGCTTGTTTTGTCTTGTCTTGTCTTGTCTTGTCTTGTCTTGTCTTGTCTTGTCTTGTCTTGTCTTGTCTTGTCTTGTCTTGTCTTGTCTTGTTTTGTCATGTCTTGTCTTGACTTGTCTTGTCTTGTCTTGTCTTGTCTTGTCTTGTCTTGCTTTATCTTGCCTTGTCTTGTCTTGTCTGGTCTTGTCTTGTCTTGTCTTGTCTTGTCTTGTCTTGTCTTGTCTTGTCTTGTCTTGTCTTGTCTTGTCTTGTCTTGTCTTGTCTTGTCTTGTCTTGTCTTGTCTTGTCTTGTCTTGTCTTGTCTTGTCTTGTCTTGTCTTGTCTTGTCTTGTCTTGTCTTGTCTTGTCATGTCTTGTCTTGTCTTGTCTTGTCTTGCCTTATCTTGCCTTGTCTTGTCTTGTCTGGTCTTGTCTTGTCTTGTCTTGTCTTGTCTTGTCTTGTCTTGTCATGTCTTGTCTTGTCTTGTCTTGTCTTGTCATGTCTTATATTGTCTTGTCTTGTCTTGTCTTGTCTTGTCTTGTCTTGTCTTGTCTTGTCTTGTCTTGTCTTGTCTTGTCTTGTCTTGTCTTGTCTTGTCTTGTCTTGTCTTGTCTTGTCTTGTCTTGTCTTGTCTTGTCTTGTCTTGTCTTGTCTTGTCTTGTCTTGTCTTGTCTTGTCTTGTCTTGTCTTGTCTTGTCTTGTCTTGTCTTGTCTTGTCTTGTCTTGTCTTGTCTTGTCTTGTCTTGTCTTGTCTTGTCTTGTCTTGTCTTGTCTTGTCTTGTCTTGTCTTGTCTTGTCTTGTCTTGTCATGTCATGTCGTATCTTGTGTTGTTTTGTCTTGTGCTACTGTGTCCTGTCTTGTCTTGTCATGTCGTGTGTTGTGTTGTTTTGTCTTGTCTTGTCTTGTGTTGTGATGTCATGTCGTGTGTTGTGTTGTTTTGTCTTGTCTTGTCTTGTCTTGTCCTGTCCTGTCCTGTCTTGTCTTGTCTTGTCTTGTCTTGCCTTATCTTGCCTTGTCTTGTCTTGTCTGGTCTTGTCTTGTCTTGTCTTGTCATGTCTTGTCTTGTCTTGTTTTCTCATGTAATGTCATGTCGTGTGTTGTGTTTTTTTGTTTTGTCTTGTCTTGTCATGTCATGTCATGTCGTGTCTTGTGTTGCTTTGTCTTGTCTTGTCTTGTCATGTCGTGTGTTGTGTTGTTTTGTCTTGTTTTGTTGTGTATTGTCATGTCTTATATTGTCTTGTCTTGTCTTGTCTTGTCTTGTCTTGTTTTGTCTTGTCTTGTCTTGTCTTGTCTTGTCTTGTCTTGCCTTATCTTGCCTTGTCTTGTCTTGTCTGGTCTTGTCTTGTCCTGTCCTGTCCTGTCTTGTCTTGTCATGTCATGTCATGTCATGTCATGTCGTGTGTTGTGTTGTGTTGTCTTGTTTTGTCTTGTCATGACATGTCATGTCATGTCATGTCATGTTGTGTGTTGTGTTGTGTTGTCTTGTTTTGTCTTGTCATGTCATGTCATGTCTTGTCTTGTCTTGTCTTGTCTTGTTTTGTCTTGTCATGTCTTGTCTTGTCTTGTCTTGTCTTGTCTTGTCTTGTTTTGTCTTGTCATGTCTTGTCTTGTCTTGTCTTGTCTTGTCTTGTCTTGTCTTGTCTTGTCTTGTCTTGTCTTGTCTTGTCATGTCTTGTCTTGTCTTGTCTTGTCTTGTCATGTCTTATATTGTCTTGTCTTGTGTTGTCTTGTTTTGTCTTGTCTTGTCTTGTCTTGTTTTGTCTTGTCTTGTCTTGTCTTGTCTTGTCTTGTCTTGTCTTGTCTTGTCTTGTCTTGTCTTGTCTTATATTGTCTTGTCTTGTCTTGTCTTGTCTTGTCTTGTCTTGTCTTGTCTTGTCTTGTCTTGTCTTGTCTTGTCTTGTCTTGTCTTGTCTTGTCTTGTCTTGTCTTGTCTTGTCTTGTCTTGTCTTGTCTTGTCTTGTCTTGTCTTATCTTGTCTTGTCTTGTCTTGTCTTGTCTTGTCTTGTCTTGTCTTGTCTTGTCTTGTCATGTCATGTCGTATCTTGTGTTGTTTTGTCTTGTGCTGCTGTGTCCTGTCTTGTCTTGTCATGTCGTGTGTTGTGTTGTTTTGTCTTGTCTTGTCTTGTGTTGTGATGTCATGTCGTGTGTTGTGTTGTTTTGTCTTGTCTTGTCTTGTCTTGTCCTGTCCTGTCCTGTCTTGTCTTGTCTTGTCTTGTCTTGCCTTATCTTGCCTTGTCTTGTCTTGTCTGGTCTTGTCTTGTCTTGTCTTGTCATGTCTTGTCTTGTCTTGTTTTCTCATGTAATGTCATGTCGTGTGTTGTGTTTTTTTGTTTTGTCTTGTCTTGTCATGTCATGTCATGTCGTGTCTTGTGTTGCTTTGTCTTGTCTTGTCTTGTCATGTCGTGTGTTGTGTTGTTTTGTCTTGTTTTGTTGTGTATTGTCATGTCTTATATTGTCTTGTCTTGTCTTGTCTTGTCTTGTCTTGTTTTGTCTTGTCTTGTCTTGTCTTGTCTTGTCTTGTCTTGTCTTGTCTTGCCTTATCTTGCCTTGTCTTGTCTTGTCTGGTCTTGTCTTGTCCTGTCCTGTCCTGTCTTGTCTTGTCATGTCATGTCATGTCATGTCATGTCGTGTGTTGTGTTGTGTTGTCTTGTTTTGTCTTGTCATGACATGTCATGTCATGTCATGTCATGTTGTGTGTTGTGTTGTGTTGTCTTGTTTTGTCTTGTCATGTCATGTCATGTCTTGTCTTGTCTTGTCTTGTCTTGTTTTGTCTTGTCATGTCTTGTCTTGTCTTGTCTTGTCTTGTCTTGTCTTGTTTTGTCTTGTCATGTCTTGTCTTGTCTTGTCTTGTCTTGTCTTGTCTTGTCTTGTCTTGTCTTGTCTTGTCTTGTCTTGTCTTGTCATGTCTTGTCTTGTCTTGTCTTTTCTTGTCATGTCTTATATTGTCTTGTCTTGTGTTGTCTTGTTTTGTCTTGTCTTGTCTTGTCTTGTTTTGTCTTGTCTTGTCTTGTCTTGTCTTGTCTTGTCTTGTCTTGTCTTATATTGTCTTGTGTTGTCTTGTTTTGTTTTGTCTTGTCTTGTCTTGTCTTGTCTTGTCTTGTCTTGTCTTGTCTTGTCTTGTCTTGTCTTGTCTTGTCTTGTCTTGTCTTGTCTTGTCTTGTCTTGTCTTGTCTTGTCTTGTCTTGTCTTGTCTTGTCTTGTCTTGTCTTGTCTTGTCTTGTCTTGTCTTGTCTTGTCTTGTCTTGTCCTATCATGTCATGTCATGTGTTGTGTTGTTTTGTCTTGTCTTGTCTTGTCTTGTCTTGTCTTGTCTTGTCTTGTCTTGTCTTGTCTTGTCTTGTCTTGTCTTGTCTTGTCTTGTTTTGTCTTGTCTTGTCTTGTCTTGTCTTGTCTTGTCTTGTCTTGTCTTGTCTTGTCTTGTCTTGTCTTGTCTTGTCTTGTCTTGTCTTGTCTTGTCTTGTCTTGTCTTGTCTTGTCTTGTCTTGTCTTGCCTTGTCTTGTCTTGTCCTGTCGTGTGTTCTGTTGTCTTGTCTTGTCTTGTCTTGTCTTGTCCTGTCTTGTCTTGTCTTGTCTTGTCTTGTGATGTCATGTCGTGTGTTGTGTTGTTTTGTCTTGTCTTGTCTTGTCTTTTCTGGTCTTATCTTGTCTTGTCTTGTCTTGTCTTGTCTTGTCCTATCATGTCATGTCATGTGTTGTGTTGTTTTGTCTTGTCTTGTCTTGTCTTGTCTTGTCTTGTCTTGTCTTGTCTTGTCTTGTCTTGTCTTGTCTTGTCTTGTCTTGTCTTGTCTTGTCTTGTCTTGTCTTGTCTTGTCTTGTCTTGTCTTGTCTTGTTTTGTCTTGTCTTGTCTTGTCTTGTCTTGTCTTGTCTTGTCTTGTCTTGTCTTGTCTTGTCTTGTCTTGTCTTGTCTTGTCTTGTCTTGTCTTGTCTTGTCTTGTCTTGTCTTGTCTTGTCTTGCCTTGTCTTGTCTTGTCCTGTCGTGTGTTCTGTTGTCTTGTCTTGTCTTGTCTTGTCTTGTCCTGTCTTGTCTTGTCTTGTCTTGTCTTGTGATGTCATGTCGTGTGTTGTGTTGTTTTGTCTTGTCTTGTCTTGTCTTTTCTGGTCTTATCTTGTCTTGTCTTGTCTTGTCTTGTCTTGTTTTGTCTTGTCTTGTCTTGTCTTGTCTTGTCTTGTCTTGTCTTGTCTTGTGATGTCATGTCGTGTGTTGTGTTGTTTTGTCTTGTCCTGTCTTGTCTTTTCTGGTCTTATCTTGTCTTGTCTTGTCTTGTCTTGTCTTGTTTTGTCTTGTCTTGTCTTGTCTTGTCTTGTCTTGTCTGGTCTTATCTTGTCTTGTCTTGTCTTGTCTTGTCTTGTCTTGTCTTGTCTTGTCTTGTCTTGTCTTGTCTTGTCTTGTCTTGTCTTGTCTTGTCTGGTCTTATCTTGTCTTGTCTTGTCTTGTCTTGTCTTGTCTTGTCTTGTCTTGTCTTGTCTTGTCTTGTCTTGTCTTGTCTTGTCTTGTCTTGTCTTGACTTGTCTTGTCTTGTCTTGTCTTGTCTTGTCTTGTCTTGTCTGGTCTTATCTTGTCTTGTCTTGTCTTGTCTTGTCTTGTCTTGTCTTGTCTTGTCTTGTCCTGTCCTGTCTTGTCTTTTCTTGTCTTGTCTTGTCTTGTCTTGTTTGGTCTTGTCTTGTCTTGTTTTGTCTTGTCTTGTCTTGTCTTGTCTTGTCTTGTCTTGTCTTGTCTTGTCTTGTCTTGTCTTGTCTTGTCTTGTCTTGTCTTGTCTTGTCTTGTCTTGTCTTGTCTTGTCTTGTCTTGTCTTGTCTTGTCTTGTCTTGTCTTGTCTTGTCTTGTCTTGTCTTGTCTTGTCTTGTCTTGTCTTGTCTTGTCTTGTCTTGTCTTGTCTTGTCTTGTCTTGTCTTGTCTTGTCTTGTCTTGTCTTGTCTTGTCTTGTCTTGTCTTGTCTTGTCTTGTCTTGTCTTGTCTTGTCTTGTCTTGTCTTGTCTTGTCTTGTCTTGTCTTGTCTTGTCTTGTCTTGTCTTGTCTTGTCTTGTCTTGTCTTGTCTTGTCTTGTTTTGTCTTGTCTTGTGATGTCTTGTGATGTCATGTCGTGTGTTGTGTTGCTTTGTCTTGTCTTGTCTTGTCTTTTCTGGTCTTATCTTGTCTTGTCTTGTCTTGTCTTGTCTTGTCTTGTCTTGTCTTGTCTGGTCTTATCTTGTCTTGTCTTGTCTTGTCTTGTCTTGTCTTGTCTTGTCTTGTCTTGTCTTGTCTTGTCTTGTCTTGTCTTGTCTTGTCTTGTCTTGTCTTGTCTTGTCTTGTCTTGTCCTGTCCTGTCTTGTCTTTTCTTGTCTTGTCTTGTCTTGTCTTGTCTTGTCTTGTCTTGTCTTGTCTTGTCTTGTCTTGTCTTGTCTTGTCTTGTCTTGTTTTGTCTTGTCTTGTGATGTCTTGTGATGTCATGTCGTGTGTTGTGTTGCTTTGTCTTGTCTTGTCTTGTCTTTTCTGGTCTTATCTTGTCTTGTCTTGTCTTGTCTTGTCTTGTCTTGTCTTGTCTTGTCTTGTCTTGTCTTGTCTTGTCTTGTCTTGTCTTGTCTTGTCTTGTCTTGTCTTGTCTTGTCTTGTCTTGTCTTGTCTTGTGATGTCATGTCGTGTGTTGTGTTGTTTTGTCTTGTCTTGTCTTGTCTTTTCTGGTCTTATCTTGTCTTGTCTTGTCTTGTCTTGTCTTGTTTTGTCTTGTCTTGTCTTGTCTTGTCTTGTCTTGTCTTGTGATGTCATGTCGTGTGTTGTGTTGTTTTGTCTTGTCTTGTCTTGTCTTTTCTGGTCTTATCTTGTCTTGTCTTGTCTTGTCTTGTCTTGTCTTGTTTTGTCTTGTCTTGTCTTGTCTTGTCTTGTCTGGTCTTATCTTGTCTTGTCTTGTCCTGTCCTGTCTTGTCTTGTCTTTTCTTGTCTTGTCCTGTCATGTCATGTCATGTGTTGTGTTGTTTTGTCTTGTCTTGTCTTGTTTGGTCTTGTCTTGTCTTGTCTTGTCTTGTCTTGTCTTGTCTTGTCTTGTCTTGTCTTGTCTTGTCTTGTCTTGTCTTGTCTTGTCTTGTCTTGTCTTGTCTTGTCTTGTCTTGTCTTGTCTTGTCTTGTCTTGTCTTGTCTTGTCTTGTCTTGTCTTGTCTTGTCTTGTCTTGTCTTGTCTTGTCTTGTCTTGTCTTGTCTTGTCTTGTCTTGTCTTGTCTTGTCTTGTCTTGTCTTGTCTTGTCTTGTCTTGTCTTGTCTTGTCATGTCATGTCATGTCATGTCATGTGTTGTGTTGTGTTGTCTTGTCTTGTCTTGTCTTGTCTTGTCTTGTCTTGTCTTGTCTTGTCTTGTCTTGTCTTGTCATGTCATGTCATGTCGTGCGTTGTGTTGTTTTGTCTTGTCTTGTTTTGTCTTGTCTTGTCATGTCATGTCTTGTCTTGTCTTGTCTTGTCTTGTCTTGTCTTGTCTTGTCTTGTCTTGTCTTGTCTTGTCTTGTCATGTCATGTCATGTCGTGCGTTGTGTTGTTTTGTCTTGTCTTGTTTTGTCTTGTCATGTCATGTCTTGTCTTGTCTTGTCTTGTCTTGTCATGTCGTGCGTTGTGTTGTTTTGTCTTGTCTTGTTTTGTCTTGTCATGTCATGTCTTGTCTTGTCTTGTCTTGTCTTGTCTTGTCATGTCATGTCATGTCATGTCATGTGTTGTGTTGTGTTGTCTTTTCTTGTCTTGTCTTGTGATATCATGTCGTGTGTTGTGTTGTTTTGTCTTGTCTTGTCTTGTCTTGTCTTGTCTTGTCTTGTCTTGTCTTGTCTTGTCTTGTCTTGTCTTGTCTTGTCTTGTCTTGTCTTGTCTTGTCTTGTCTTGTCTTGTCTTGTCTTGTCTTGTCTTGTCTTGTCTTGTCTTGTCTTGTCTTGTCTTGTCTTGTCTTGTCTTGTCTTGTCTTGTCTTGTCTTGTCTTGTCTTGTCTTGTCTTGTCTTGTCTTGTCTTGTCTTGTCTTGTCTTGTCATGTCATGTCGTGCGTTGTGTTGTTTTGTCTTGTCTTGTTTTGTCGTGTCATGTCATGTCTTGTCTTGTCATGTCGTGCGTTGTGTTGTTTTGTCTTGTCTTGTTTTGCCTTGTCATGTCATGTCTTGTCTTGTCTTGTCTTGTCTTGTCATGTCATGTCATGTCATGTCATGTGTTGTGTTGTTTTGTCTTGTCTTGTTTTGTCTTGTCATGTCATGTCTTGTCTTGTCTTGTCTTGTCTTGTCATGTCGTGCGTTGTGTTGTTTTGTCTTGTCTTGTTTTGTCTTGTCATGTCATGTCTTGTCTTGTCTTGTTTTGTCTTGTCTTGTCTTGTCTTGTCTTGTCTTGTCATGTCTTGTCTTTTCTTTTCTTGTCTTGTCTTGTCATGTCGAGCGTTGTGTTGTTTTGTCTTGTCTTGTTTTGTCTTGTCATGTCATGTCTTGTCTTGTCTTGTCTTGCCTTATCTTGCCTTGTCTTGTCTTGTCTTGTCTTGTCTTGTCTTGTCTTGTCTTGTCTTGTCTTGTCTTGTCTTGTCTTGTCTTGTCTTGTCTTGTCTTGTCTTGTCTTGTCTTGTCTTGTCTTGTCCTGTCTTGTCTTGTCTTGTCTTGTCTTGTCTTGTCTTGTCTTGTCTTGTCTTGTCTTGTCTTGTCTTGTCTTTTCTTTTCTTGTCTTGTCTTGTCATGTCGTGCGTTGTGTTGTTTTGTCTTGTCTTGCTTTGTCTTGTCATGTCATGTCTTGTCTTGTCTTGTCATGTCGTGCGTTGTCTTGTCTTGTCTTGTCTTGTCTTGTCTTGTCTTGTCTTGTCTTGTCTTGTCTTGTCTTGTCTTGTCCTGTCTTGTCTTGTCTTGTCTTGTCTTGTCTTGTCTTGTCTTGTCTTGTCTTGTCTTGTCTTGTCTTGTCTTGTCTTGTCTTGTCTTGTCTTGTCTTGTCTTGACTTGTCTGGTCTTGTCTTGTCTTGTCTTGTCTTGTCTTGTCTTGTCTTGTCTTGTCTTGTCTTGTCTTGTCTTGTCTTGTCTTGTCTTGTCTTGTCTTGTCTTGTCATGTCATGTCATGTTGTCATGTCATGTCATGTGTTGTGTTGAGTTGTCTTGTCTTGTCTTGTCTTGTCTTGTCTTGTCTTGTCTTGTCTTGTCTTGTCTTGTCTTGTCTTGGCTTGTCTTGTCTTGTCTTGTCTTGTCTTGTCTTGTCTTGTCTTGTGATGTCATGTCGTGTGTTGTGTTGTTTTGTCTTGTCTTGTCTTGTCTTGTTTTGTCTTGTCTTGTTTTGTCTTGTCATGTCATGTCTTGTCTTGTCTTGTCTTGTCATGTCGTGCGTTGTGTTGTTTTGTCTTGTCTTGTCTTGTCTTGTCTTGTCTTGTCTTGTCATGTCATGTCATGTCATGTGTTGTGTTGTGTTGTCTTGTCTTGTCTTGTCTTGTCCTGTCCTGTCTTGTCTTGTCTTTTCTTGTCTTGTCTTGTCTTCTTTGTCTTGTCTTGTCTTGTTTGGTCTTGTCTTGTCTTGTGTTGAGTTGTCTTGTCTTGTCTTGTCTTGTCTTGTCTGTCTTGTCTTGTCTTGTCTTGTCTTGTCTTGTCTTGTCTTGTTTGGTCTTGTCTTGTCTTGTCTTGTCTTGTCTTGTCTTGTCTTGTCTTGTCTTGTCTTGTCTTGTCTTGTCTTGTCTTGTCTTGTCTTGTCTTGTCTTGTCTTGTCTTGTCTTGTCTTGTCTTGTCTTGTCTTGTCTTGTCTTGTCTTGTCTTGTCTTGTCTTGTCTTGTCTTGTCTTGTCTTGTCTGTCTTGTCTTGTCTTGTCTTGTCTTGTCTTGTCTTGTCTTGTCTTGTCTTGTCTTGTCTTGTCTTGTCTTGTCTTGTCTTGTCTTGTCTTGTCTTGTCTTGTCTTGTCTTGTCTTGTCTTGTCTTGTCTTGTCTTGTCTTGTCTTGTCTTGTCTTGTCTTGTCTTGTCTTGTCTTGTCTTGTCTTGTCTTGTCTTGTCTGGTCTTGTCTTGTCTTGTCTTGTCTTGTCTTGTCTTGTCTTGTCTTGTCATGTCATGTCATGTCATGTCATGTGTTGTGTTGTGTTGTGTTGTCTTGTCTTGTCTTGTCTTGTCTTGTCTTGTCCTGTCATGTCTGGTCTTGTCTTGTCTTGTCTGGTCTTATCTTGTCTTGTCTTGTCTTGTCTTGTCTTGTCTGGTCTTGTCTTGTCTTGTCTTGTCTTGTCTTGTCTTGTCTTGTCTTGTCTTGTCTTGTCTTGTCTTGTCTTGTCTGGTCTTGTCTTGTCTTGTCTTGTCTTGTCTTGTCTTGTCTTGTCTTGTCTTGTCTTGTCTTGTCTTGTCTTGTCTTGTCTTGTCTTGTCTGTCTGTCTTGTCTTGTCTTGTCTTGTCTTGTCTTGTCTTGTCTTGTCTTGTCTTGTCTTGTCTTGTCTTGTCTTGTCTTGTCTTGTCTTGTCTTGTCTTGTCTTGTCTTGTCTTGTCTTGTCTTGTCTTGTCTTGTCTTGTCTTGTCTTGTCTTGTCTTGTCTTGTCTTGTCTTGTCTTGTCTTGTCTTGTCTTGTCTTGTCTTGTCTTGTCTAGTCTTGTCTTGTCTTGTCTTGTCTTGTCTTGTCGTGTCTTGTCTTGTCTTGTCTTGTCTTGTCTTGTCTTGTCTTGTCTTGTCTTGTCTTGTCTTGTCTTGTCTTGTCTTGTCTGGTCATGTCTGGTCTTGTCTTGTCTTGTCTTGTCTTGTCTTGTCTTGTCTTGTCTTGTCTTGTCTTGTCTTGTCTTGTCTTGTCTTGTCTTGTCTTGTCTTGTCTTGTCTTGTCTTGTCTTGTCTTGTCTTGTCTTGTCTTGTCTTGTCTTGTCTTGTCTTGTCTTGTCTTGTCTTGTCTTGTCTTGTCTTGTCTTGTCTTGTCTTGTCTTGTCTTGTCTTGTCTTGTCTTGTCTTGTCTTGTCTTGTCTTGTCTTGTCTTGTCTTGTCTTGTCTTGTCTTGTCTTGTCTTGTCTTGTCTTGTCTTGTCTTGTCTTGTCTTGTCTTGTCTTGTCTTGTCTTGTCTTGTCTTGTCTTGTCTTGTCTTGTCTTGTCTTGTCTTGTCTTGTCTTGTCTTGTCTTGTCTTGTCTTGTCTTGTCTTGTCTTGTCTTGTCTTGTCTTGTCTTGTCTTGTCTTGTCTTGTCTTGTCTTGTCTTGTCTTGTCTTGCCTTATCTTGCCTTGTCTTGTCTAGTCTTGTCTTGTCTTGTCTTGTCTTGTTTTGTCTTGTCTTGTCTTGTCTTGTCTTGTCTTGTCTTGTCTTGTCTTGTCTTGTCTAGTCTTGTCTTGTCTTGTCTTGTCTTGTCTTGTCTTGTCTTGTCTTGTCTTGTCTTGTTTTGTCTTGTCTTGTCTTGTCTTGTCTTGTTTTGTCTTGTCTTGTCTTGTCTTGTCATGTCATGTCATGTCATGTGTTGTGTTGTGTTGTCTTGTCTTGTCTTGTCTTGTCTTGTCTTGTCTTGTCTTGTCATGTCATGTCATGTCATGTGTTGTGTTGTGTTGTCTTGTCTTGTCTTGTCTTGGCTTGTCTTGTCTTGTCTTGTCTTGTCTTGTCTTGCCTTATCTTGCCTTGTCTTGTCTAGTCTTGTCTCGTCTTGTCTTGTCTTGTCTTGTCTTGTCTTGTCTTGTCTTGTCTTGTCTTGTCTTGGCTTGTCTTGTCTTGTCTTGTCTTGTCTTGTCTTGTCTTGTCTTGTCTTGTCTTGTCTTGTCTTGTCTTGTCTTGTCTTGTCTTGTCTTGTGATGTCATGTCGTGTGTTGTGTTGTTTTGTCTTGTCTTGTCTTGTCTTGTCTTGTCTTGTCTTGTCTTGTCTTGTCTTGTCATGTCATGTCATGTCATGTCATGTGTTGTGTTGTGTTGTCTTGTCTTGTCTTGTCTTGTCCTGTTCTGTCTTGTCTTGTCTTTTCTTGTCTTGTCTTGTCTTTTCTTGTCTTGTCTTGTCTTGTCTTGTTTGGTCTTGTCTTGTCTTGTCTTGTCTTGTCTTGTCTTGTCTTGTCTTGTCTTGTCTTGTCTTGTCTTGTCTTGTCTTGTCTTGTTTTGTCTTGTCTTGTCTGGTCTTGTCTGGTCTTGTCTTGTCTTGTCTTGTCTTGTCTTGTCTTGTCTTGTCTTGTCTTGTCTTGTCTTGTCTTGTCTTGTCTTGTCTTGTCTTGTCTTGTCTTGTCTTGTCTTGTCATGTCTTGTCTTGTCTTGTCTTGTTTTGTCTTGTCTTGTCTTGTCTTGTCTTGTCTTGTCTTGTCTTGTCTTGTCTTGTCTTGTCTTGTCTTGTCTTGTCTTGTCTTGTCTTGTCTTGTCTTGTCTTGTCTTGTCTTGTCTTGTCTTGTCATGTCTTGTCTTGTCATGTCTTGTCTTGTCTTGTCTTGTTTTGTCTTGTCTTGTTTTGTCTTGTCTTGTCTTGTCTTGTCATGTCTTATATTGTCTTGTCTTGTCTTGTCTTGTTTTGTCTTGTCTTGTCTTGTCTTGTCTTGTCTTGTCTTGTCTTGTCTTGTCATGTCATGTCATGTCTTTTCTTGTCTTGTCTTGTCTTGTTTTGTCTTGTCATGTCTTGTCTTGTCTTGTCTTGTCTTGTCTTGTCTTGTTTTGTCTTGTCATGTCTTGTCTTGTCTTGTCTTGTCTTGTCTTGTCTTGTCTTGTCTTGTCTTGTCTTGTCTTGTCTTGTCTTGTCTTGTCATGTCTTGTCTTGTCTTGTCTTGTCTTGTCATGTCTTATATTGTCTTGTCTTGTGTTGTCTTGTTTTGTCTTGTCTTGTCTTGTCTTGTTTTGTCTTGTCTTGTCTTGTCTTGTCTTGTCTTGTCTTGTCTTGTCTTGTCTTATATTGTCTTGTCTTGTCTTGTCTTGTCTTGTTTTGTCTTGTCTTGTCTTGTCTTGTCTTGTCTTGTCTTGTCTTGTCTTGTCTTGTCTTGTCTTGTCTTGTCTTGTCTTGTCTTGTCTTGTCTTGTCTTGTCTTGTCTTGTCTTGTCTTGTCTTGTCTTGTCTTGTCTTGTCTTGTCTTGTCATGTCTTGTCTTGTCTTGTCTTGTCTTGTCTTGCCTTATCTTGCCTTGTCTTGTCTGGTCTTGTCTTGTCTTGTCTTGTCTTGTCATGTCTTGTCTCTTCTTGTCTTGTTTTGTCTTGTCTTGTTTTGTCTTGTCTTGTCTTGCCTTGTCTTGTCTTGTCTTGTCTTGTCTTGTCTTGTCTTGTCTTGTCTTGTCTTGTCTTGTCTTGTCTTGTGTTGTCTTGTCTTGTGATGTCGTGTCTTGTCTTGTCTTGTCTTGTCTTGTCATGTCTTGTCTTGACTTGTCTTGTCTTGTCATGTCTTGTCTTGTCTTGTCTTGTCTTGTCTTGTCTTGTCTTGTCTTGTCTTGTCTTGTCTTGTCTTGTCTTGTCTTGTCTTGTCTTGTCTTGTCTTGTCTTGTCTTGTCTTGTCTTGTCTTGTCTTGTCTTGTCTTGTCTTGTCTTGTCTTGTCTTGTCTTGTCTTGTCTTGTCTTGTCTTGTCTTGTCTTGTCTTGTCTTGTCTTGTCTTGTCTTGTCTTGTCTTGTCTTGTCATGTCTTGTCTTGTCTTGTCTTGTCTTGTCTTGCCTTATCTTGCCTTGTCTTGTCTGGTCTTGTCTTGTCTTGTCTTGTCTTGTCATGTCTTGTCTCTTCTTGTCTTGTTTTGTCTTGTCTTGTTTTGTCTTGTCTTGTCTTGCCTTGTCTTGTCTTGTCTTGTCTTGTCTTGTCTTGTCTTGTCTTGTCTTGTCTTGTCTTGTCTTGTGTTGTCTTGTCTTGTGATGTCGTGTCTTGTCTTGTCTTGTCTTGTCTTGTTTTGTCTTGTCTTGTCTTGTCTTGTCTTGTCTTGTCTTGTCTTGTCTTGTCTTGTTTTGTCTTGTCTTGTCATGTCTTGCCTTGTCTTGTCTTGTCTTGTCTTGCCTTATCTTGCCTTGTCTTGTCTTGTCTGGTCTTGTCTTGTCTTGTCTTGTCTTGTCTTGTCTTGTCTTGTCTTGTCTTGTCTTGTCTTGTCTTGTCTTGTTTTGTCTTGTCATGTCTTGTCTTGACTTGTCTTGTCTTGTCTTGTCTTGTCTTGTCTTGTCTTGTCTTGTCTTGTCTTGTCTTGTCTTGTCTTGTCTTGTCTTGTCTTGTCTTGTCTTGTCTTGTCTTGTCTTGTCTTGTCTTGTCTTGTCTTGTCTTGTCTTGTCTTGTCTTGTCTTGTCTTGTCTTGTCTTGTCTTGTCTTGTCTTGTCTTGTCTTGTCTTGTCTTGTCTTGTCTTGTCTTGTCTTGTCTTGTCTTGTCTTGTCTTGTCTTGTCTTGTCTTGTCTTGTCTTGTCTTGTCTTGTCTTGTCTTGTCTTGTCTTGTCTTGTCTTGTCTTGTCTTGTCTTGTCTTGTCTTGTCTTGTCTTGTCTTGTCTTGTCTTGTCTTGTCTTGCCTTATCTTGCCTTGTCTTGTCTTGTCTGGTCTTGTCTTGTTTTGTCTTGTCTTGTCTTGTCTTGTCTTGTCTTGTCTTGTCTTGTCTTGTCTTGTCATGTCTTGTCTAGTCTTGTCTTGTCTTGTCATGTCTTATATTGTCTTGTCTTGTCTTGTCTTGTTTTGTCTTGTCTTGTCTTGTCTTGTCTTGTCTTGTCTTGTCTTGTCTTGTCTTGTCTTGTGTTGTCTTGTCTTGTCATGTCATGTCGTATGTTGTGTTGTTTTGTCTTGTGCTGCTTTGTCCTGTCTTGTCTTGTCTTGTCTTTTCATGTCGTGTGTTGTGTTGTTTTGTCTTGTCTTGTTGTGTATTGTCATGTCTTATATTGTCTTGTCTTGTCATGTCATGTCATGTCGTGTGTTGTGTTGTGTTGGCTTGTTTTGTCTTGTCTTGTCTTGTCTTGTCTTGTCTTGTCTTGTATTGTCTTGTCTTGTTTTGTCATGTCTTGTCTTGACTTGTCTTGTCTTGTCTTGTCTTGTCTTGTCTTGTCTTGTCTTGTCTTGCCTTATCTTGCCTTGTCTTGTCTTGTCTGGTCTTGTCTTGTCTTGTCTTGTCTTGTCTTGTCTTGTCTTGTCTTGTCTTGTCTTGTCTTGTCTTGTCTTGTCTTGTCTTGTCTTGTCTTGTCTTGTCTTGTCTTGTCTTGTCTTGTCTTGTCTTGTCTTGTCTTGTCTTGTCTTGTCTTGTCTTGTCTTGTCTTGTCTTGTCTTGTCTTGTCTTGTCTTGTCTTGTCTTGTCTTGTCTTGTCTTGTCTTGTCTTGTCTTGTCTTGTCTTGTCTTGTCTTGTCTTGTCTTGTCTTGTCTTGTCTTGTCTTGTCTTGTCTTGTCTTGTCTTGTCTTGTCTTGTCTTGTCTTGTCTTGTCTTGTCTTGTCTTGTCTTGTCTTGTCTTGTCTTGTCTTGTCTTGTCTTGTCTTGTCTTGTCTTGTCTTGTCTTGTCTTGTCTTGTCTTGTCTTGTCTTGTCTTGTCTTGTCTTGTCTTGTCTTGTCTTGTCATGTCTTGTCTTGTCTTGTCTTGTCTTGCCTTATCTTGCCTTGTCTTGTCTTGTCTGGTCTTGTCTTGTCTTGTCTTGTCTTGTCTTGTCTTGTCTTGTCTTGTCTTGTCTTGTCTTGTCATGTCTTGTCTTGTCTTGTCTTGTCTTGTCATGTCTTATATTGTCTTGTCTTGTCTTGTCTTGTCTTGTCTTGTCTTGTCTTGTCTTGTCTTGTCTTGTCTTGTCTTGTCTTGTCTTGTCTTGTCTTGTCTTGTCTTGTCTTGTCATGTCATGTCGTATCTTGTGTTGTTTTGTCTTGTGCTGCTGTGTCCTGTCTTGTCTTGTCATGTCGTGTGTTGTGTTGTTTTGTCTTGTCTTGTCTTGTGTTGTGATGTCATGTCGTGTGTTGTGTTGTTTTGTCTTGTCTTGTCTTGTCTTGTCCTGTCCTGTCCTGTCTTGTCTTGTCTTGTCTTGTCTTGCCTTATCTTGCCTTGTCTTGTCTTGTCTGGTCTTGTCTTGTCTTGTCTTGTCATGTCTTGTCTTGTCTTGTTTTCTCATGTAATGTCATGTCGTGTGTTGTGTTTTTTTGTTTTGTCTTGTCTTGTCATGTCATGTCATGTCGTGTCTTGTGTTGCTTTGTCTTGTCTTGTCTTGTCATGTCGTGTGTTGTGTTGTTTTGTCTTGTTTTGTTGTGTATTGTCATGTCTTATATTGTCTTGTCTTGTCTTGTCTTGTCTTGTCTTGTTTTGTCTTGTCTTGTCTTGTCTTGTCTTGTCTTGTCTTGTCTTGTCTTGTCTTGTCTTGCCTTATCTTGCCTTGTCTTGTCTTGTCTGGTCTTGTCTTGTCCTGTCCTGTCCTGTCTTGTCTTGTCATGTCATGTCATGTCATGTCATGTCGTGTGTTGTGTTGTGTTGTCTTGTTTTGTCTTGTCATGACATGTCATGTCATGTCATGTCATGTTGTGTGTTGTGTTGTGTTGTCTTGTTTTGTCTTGTCATGTCATGTCATGTCTTTTCTTGTCTTGTCTTGTCTTGTTTTGTCTTGTCATGTCTTGTCTTGTCTTGTCTTGTCTTGTCTTGTCTTGTTTTGTCTTGTCATGTCTTGTCTTGTCTTGTCTTGTCTTGTCTTGTCTTGTCTTGTCTTGTCTTGTCTTGTCTTGTCTTGTCTTGTCTTGTCATGTCTTGTCTTGTCTTGTCTTGTCTTGTCATGTCTTATATTGTCTTGTCTTGTGTTGTCTTGTTTTGTCTTGTCTTGTCTTGTCTTGTTTTGTCTTGTCTTGTCTTGTCTTGTCTTGTCTTGTCTTGTCTTGTCTTGTCTTATATTGTCTTGTCTTGTCTTGTCTTGTCTTGTTTTGTCTTGTCTTGTCTTGTCTTGTCTTGTCTTGTCTTGTCTTGTCTTGTCTTGTCTTGTCTTGTCTTGTCTTGTCTTGTCTTGTCTTGTCTTGTCTTGTCTTGTCTTGTCTTGTCTTGTCTTGTCTTGTCTTGTCTTGTCTTGTCATGTCTTGTCTTGTCTTGTCTTGTCTTGTCTTGCCTTATCTTGCCTTGTCTTGTCTGGTCTTGTCTTGTCTTGTCTTGTCTTGTCATGTCTTGTCTCTTCTTGTCTTGTTTTGTCTTGTCTTGTTTTGTCTTGTCTTGTCTTGCCTTGTCTTGTCTTGTCTTGTCTTGTCTTGTCTTGTCTTGTCTTGTCTTGTCTTGTCTTGTCTTGTGTTGTCTTGTCTTGTGATGTCGTGTCTTGTCTTGTCTTGTCTTGTCTTGTTTTGTCTTGTCTTGTCTTGTCTTGTCTTGTCTTGTCTTGTCTTGTCTTGTCTTGTTTTGTCTTGTCTTGTCATGTCTTGCCTTGTCTTGTCTTGTCTTGTCTTGCCTTATCTTGCCTTGTCTTGTCTTGTCTGGTCTTGTCTTGTCTTGTCTTGTCTTGTCTTGTCTTGTCTTGTCTTGTTTTGTCTTGTCATGTCTTGTCTTGACTTGTCTTGTCTTGTCTTGTCTTGTCTTGTCTTGTCTTGTCTTGTCTTGTCTTGTCTTGTCTTGTCTTGTCTTGTCTTGTCTTGTCTTGTCTTGTCTTGTCTTGTCTTGTCTTGTCTTGTCTTGTCTTGTCTTGTCTTGTCTTGTCTTGTCTTGTCTTGTCTTGTCTTGTCTTGTCTTGTCTTGTCTTGTCTTGTCTTGTCTTGTCTTGTCTTGTCTTGTCTTGTCTTGTCTTGTCTTGTCTTGCCTTATCTTGCCTTGTCTTGTCTTGTCTGGTCTTGTCTTGTTTTGTCTTGTCTTGTCTTGTCTTGTCTTGTCTTGTCTTGTCTTGTCATGTCTTGTCTAGTCTTGTCTTGTCTTGTCATGTCTTATATTGTCTTGTCTTGTCTTGTCTTGTTTTGTCTTGTCTTGTCTTGTCTTGTCTTGTCTTGTCTTGTCTTGTCTTGTCTTGTCTTGTGTTGTCTTGTCTTGTCATGTCATGTCGTATGTTGTGTTGTTTTGTCTTGTGCTGCTTTGTCCTGTCTTGTCTTGTCTTGTCTTTTCATGTCGTGTGTTGTGTTGTTTTGTCTTGTCTTGTTGTGTATTGTCATGTCTTATATTGTCTTGTCTTGTCATGTCATGTCATGTCGTGTGTTGTGTTGTGTTGGCTTGTTTTGTCTTGTCTTGTCTTGTCTTGTCTTGTCTTGTCTTGTATTGTCTTGTCTTGTTTTGTCATGTCTTGTCTTGACTTGTCTTGTCTTGTCTTGTCTTGTCTTGTCTTGTCTTGTCTTGTCTTGCCTTATCTTGCCTTGTCTTGTCTTGTCTGGTCTTGTCTTGTCTTGTCTTGTCTTGTCTTGTCTTGTCTTGTCTTGTCTTGTCTTGTCTTGTCTTGTCTTGTCTTGTCTTGTCTTGTCTTGTCTTGTCTTGTCTTGTCTTGTCTTGTCTTGTCTTGTCTTGTCTTGTCTTGTCTTGTCTTGTCTTGTCTTGTCTTGTCTTGTCTTGTCTTGTCTTGTCTTGTCTTGTCTTGTCTTGTCTTGTCTTGTCTTGTCTTGTCTTGTCTTGTCTTGTCTTGTCTTGTCTTGTCTTGTCTTGTCTTGTCTTGTCTTGTCTTGTCTTGTCTTGTCTTGTCTTGTCTTGTCTTGTCTTGTCTTGTCTTGTCTTGTCTTGTCTTGTCTTGTCTTGTCTTGTCTTGTCTTGTCTTGTCTTGTCTTGTCTTGTCTTGTCTTGTCTTGTCTTGTCTTGTCTTGTCTTGTCTTGTCTTGTCTTGTCTTGTCTTGTCTTGTCTTGTCATGTCTTGTCTTGTCTTGTCTTGTCTTGCCTTATCTTGCCTTGTCTTGTCTTGTCTGGTCTTGTCTTGTCTTGTCTTGTCTTGTCTTGTCTTGTCTTGTCTTGTCTTGTCTTGTCATGTCTTGTCTTGTCTTGTCTTGTCTTGTCATGTCTTATATTGTCTTGTCTTGTCTTGTCTTGTCTTGTCTTGTCTTGTCTTGTCTTGTCTTGTCATGTCATGTCGTATCTTGTGTTGTTTTGTCTTGTGCTGCTGTGTCCTGTCTTGTCTTGTCATGTCGTGTGTTGTGTTGTTTTGTCTTGTCTTGTCTTGTGTTGTGATGTCATGTCGTGTGTTGTGTTGTTTTGTCTTGTCTTGTCTTGTCTTGTCCTGTCCTGTCCTGTCTTGTCTTGTCTTGTCTTGTCTTGCCTTATCTTGCCTTGTCTTGTCTTGTCTGGTCTTGTCTTGTCTTGTCTTGTCATGTCTTGTCTTGTCTTGTTTTCTCATGTAATGTCATGTCGTGTGTTGTGTTTTTTTGTTTTGTCTTGTCTTGTCATGTCATGTCATGTCGTGTCTTGTGTTGCTTTGTCTTGTCTTGTCTTGTCATGTCGTGTGTTGTGTTGTTTTGTCTTGTTTTGTTGTGTATTGTCATGTCTTATATTGTCTTGTCTTGTCTTGTCTTGTCTTGTCTTGTTTTGTCTTGTCTTGTCTTGTCTTGTCTTGTCTTGTCTTGTCTTGTCTTGTCTTGTCTTGCCTTATCTTGCCTTGTCTTGTCTTGTCTGGTCTTGTCTTGTCCTGTCCTGTCCTGTCTTGTCTTGTCATGTCATGTCATGTCATGTCATGTCGTGTGTTGTGTTGTGTTGTCTTGTTTTGTCTTGTCATGACATGTCATGTCATGTCATGTCATGTTGTGTGTTGTGTTGTGTTGTCTTGTTTTGTCTTGTCATGTCATGTCATGTCTTTTCTTGTCTTGTCTTGTCTTGTTTTGTCTTGTCATGTCTTGTCTTGTCTTGTCTTGTCTTGTCTTGTCTTGTTTTGTCTTGTCATGTCTTGTCTTGTCTTGTCTTGTCTTGTCTTGTCTTGTCTTGTCTTGTCTTGTCTTGTCTTGTCTTGTCTTGTCTTGTCATGTCTTGTCTTGTCTTGTCTTGTCTTGTCATGTCTTATATTGTCTTGTCTTGTGTTGTCTTGTTTTGTCTTGTCTTGTCTTGTCTTGTTTTGTCTTGTCTTGTCTTGTCTTGTCTTGTCTTGTCTTGTCTTGTCTTGTCTTATATTGTCTTGTCTTGTCTTGTCTTGTCTTGTTTTGTCTTGTCTTGTCTTGTCTTGTCTTGTCTTGTCTTGTCTTGTCTTGTCTTGTCTTGTCTTGTCTTGTCTTGTCTTGTCTTGTCTTGTGTTGTCTTGTCTTGTGATGTCGTGTCTTGTCTTGTCTTGTCTTGTCTTGTCTTGTCTTGTCTTGTCTTGTCTTGTCTTGTCTTGTCTTGTCTTGTCTTGTCTTGTCTTGTCTTGTCTTGTCTTGTCTTGTCTTGTGTTGTCTTGTCTTGTGATGTCGTGTCTTGTCTTGTCTTGTCTTGTCTTGTTTTGTCTTGTCTTGTCTTGTCTTGTCTTGTCTTGTCTTGTCTTGTCTTGTTTTGTCTTGTCTTGTCATGTCTTGCCTTGTCTTGTCTTGTCTTGTCTTGCCTTATCTTGCCTTGTCTTGTCTTGTCTGGTCTTGTCTTGTCTTGTCTTGTCTTGTCTTGTCTTGTCTTGTCTTGTTTTGTCTTGTCATGTCTTGTCTTGACTTGTCTTGTCTTGTCTTGTCTTGTCTTGTCTTGTCTTGTCTTGTCTTGTCTTGTCTTGTCTTGTCTTGTCTTGTCTTGTCTTGTCTTGTCTTGTCTTGTCTTGTCTTGTCTTGTCTTGTCTTGTCTTGTCTTGTCTTGTCTTGTCTTGTCTTGTCTTGTCTTGTCTTGTCTTGTCTTGTCTTGTCTTGTCTTGTCTTGTCTTGTCTTGTCTTGTCTTGTCTTGTCTTGTCTTGTCTTGTCTTGTCTTGTCTTGTCTTGTCTTGTCTTGTCTTGTCTTGTCTTGTCTTGTCTTGTCTTGTCTTGTCTTGCCTTATCTTGCCTTGTCTTGTCTTGTCTGGTCTTGTCTTGTTTTGTCTTGTCTTGTCTTGTCTTGTCTTGTCTTGTCTTGTCATGTCTTGTCTAGTCTTGTCTTGTCTTGTCATGTCTTATATTGTCTTGTCTTGTCTTGTCTTGTTTTGTCTTGTCTTGTCTTGTCTTGTCTTGTCTTGTCTTGTCTTGTCTTGTCTTGTGTTGTCTTGTCTTGTCATGTCATGTCGTATGTTGTGTTGTTTTGTCTTGTGCTGCTTTGTCCTGTCTTGTCTTGTCTTGTCTTTTCATGTCGTGTGTTGTGTTGTTTTGTCTTGTCTTGTTGTGTATTGTCATGTCTTATATTGTCTTGTCTTGTCATGTCATGTCATGTCGTGTGTTGTGTTGTGTTGGCTTGTTTTGTCTTGTCTTGTCTTGTCTTGTCTTGTCTTGTCTTGTCTTGTCTTGTCTTGTCTTGTCTTGTCTTGTCTTGTTTTGTCATGTCTTGTCTTGACTTGTCTTGTCTTGTCTTGTCTTGTCTTGTCTTGTCTTGCTTTATCTTGCCTTGTCTTGTCTTGTCTGGTCTTGTCTTGTCTTGTCTTGTCTTGTCTTGTCTTGTCTTGTCTTGTCTTGTCTTGTCTTGTCTTGTCTTGTCTTGTCTTGTCTTGTCTTGTCTTGTCTTGTCTTGTCTTGTCTTGTCTTGTCTTGTCTTGTCTTGTCTTGTCTTGTCTTGTCTTGTCTTGTCTTGTCATGTCTTGTCTTGTCTTGTCTTGTCTTGCCTTATCTTGCCTTGTCTTGTCTTGTCTGGTCTTGTCTTGTCTTGTCTTGTCTTGTCTTGTCTTGTCTTGTCATGTCTTGTCTTGTCTTGTCTTGTCTTGTCATGTCTTATATTGTCTTGTCTTGTCTTGTCTTGTCTTGTCTTGTCTTGTCTTGTCTTGTCTTGTCTTGTCTTGTCTTGTCTTGTCTTGTCTTGTCTTGTCTTGTCTTGTCTTGTCTTGTCTTGTCTTGTCTTGTCTTGTCTTGTCTTGTCTTGTCTTGTCTTGTCTTGTCTTGTCTTGTCTTGTCTTGTCTTGTCTTGTCTTGTCTTGTCTTGTCTTGTCTTGTCTTGTCTTGTCTTGTCTTGTCTTGTCTTGTCTTGTCTTGTCTTGTCTTGTCTTGTCTTGTCTTGTCTTGTCTTGTCTTGTCTTGTCATGTCATGTCGTATCTTGTGTTGTTTTGTCTTGTGCTACTGTGTCCTGTCTTGTCTTGTCATGTCGTGTGTTGTGTTGTTTTGTCTTGTCTTGTCTTGTGTTGTGATGTCATGTCGTGTGTTGTGTTGTTTTGTCTTGTCTTGTCTTGTCTTGTCCTGTCCTGTCCTGTCTTGTCTTGTCTTGTCTTGTCTTGCCTTATCTTGCCTTGTCTTGTCTTGTCTGGTCTTGTCTTGTCTTGTCTTGTCATGTCTTGTCTTGTCTTGTTTTCTCATGTAATGTCATGTCGTGTGTTGTGTTTTTTTGTTTTGTCTTGTCTTGTCATGTCATGTCATGTCGTGTCTTGTGTTGCTTTGTCTTGTCTTGTCTTGTCATGTCGTGTGTTGTGTTGTTTTGTCTTGTTTTGTTGTGTATTGTCATGTCTTATATTGTCTTGTCTTGTCTTGTCTTGTCTTGTCTTGTTTTGTCTTGTCTTGTCTTGTCTTGTCTTGTCTTGTCTTGCCTTATCTTGCCTTGTCTTGTCTTGTCTGGTCTTGTCTTGTCCTGTCCTGTCCTGTCTTGTCTTGTCATGTCATGTCATGTCATGTCATGTCGTGTGTTGTGTTGTGTTGTCTTGTTTTGTCTTGTCATGACATGTCATGTCATGTCATGTCATGTTGTGTGTTGTGTTGTGTTGTCTTGTTTTGTCTTGTCATGTCATGTCATGTCTTGTCTTGTCTTGTCTTGTCTTGTTTTGTCTTGTCATGTCTTGTCTTGTCTTGTCTTGTCTTGTCTTGTCTTGTTTTGTCTTGTCATGTCTTGTCTTGTCTTGTCTTGTCTTGTCTTGTCTTGTCTTGTCTTGTCTTGTCTTGTCTTGTCATGTCTTGTCTTGTCTTGTCTTGTCTTGTCATGTCTTATATTGTCTTGTCTTGTGTTGTCTTGTTTTGTCTTGTCTTGTCTTGTCTTGTTTTGTCTTGTCTTGTCTTGTCTTGTCTTGTCTTGTCTTGTCTTGTCTTGTCTTGTCTTGTCTTGTCTTATATTGTCTTGTCTTGTCTTGTCTTGTCTTGTCTTGTCTTGTCTTGTCTTGTCTTGTCTTGTCTTGTCTTGTCTTGTCTTGTCTTGTCTTGTCTTGTCTTGTCTTGTCTTGTCTTGTCTTGTCTTGTCTTGTCTTGTCTTGTCTTGTCTTGTCTTGTCTTGTCTTGTCTTGTCTTGTCTTGTCTTGTCTTGTCTTGTCATGTCATGTCGTATCTTGTGTTGTTTTGTCTTGTGCTGCTGTGTCCTGTCTTGTCTTGTCATGTCGTGTGTTGTGTTGTTTTGTCTTGTCTTGTCTTGTGTTGTGATGTCATGTCGTGTGTTGTGTTGTTTTGTCTTGTCTTGTCTTGTCTTGTCCTGTCCTGTCCTGTCTTGTCTTGTCTTGTCTTGTCTTGCCTTATCTTGCCTTGTCTTGTCTTGTCTGGTCTTGTCTTGTCTTGTCTTGTCATGTCTTGTCTTGTCTTGTTTTCTCATGTAATGTCATGTCGTGTGTTGTGTTTTTTTGTTTTGTCTTGTCTTGTCATGTCATGTCATGTCGTGTCTTGTGTTGCTTTGTCTTGTCTTGTCTTGTCATGTCGTGTGTTGTGTTGTTTTGTCTTGTTTTGTTGTGTATTGTCATGTCTTATATTGTCTTGTCTTGTCTTGTCTTGTCTTGTCTTGTTTTGTCTTGTCTTGTCTTGTCTTGTCTTGTCTTGTCTTGTCTTGTCTTGCCTTATCTTGCCTTGTCTTGTCTTGTCTGGTCTTGTCTTGTCCTGTCCTGTCCTGTCTTGTCTTGTCATGTCATGTCATGTCATGTCATGTCGTGTGTTGTGTTGTGTTGTCTTGTTTTGTCTTGTCATGACATGTCATGTCATGTCATGTCATGTTGTGTGTTGTGTTGTGTTGTCTTGTTTTGTCTTGTCATGTCATGTCATGTCTTGTCTTGTCTTGTCTTGTCTTGTTTTGTCTTGTCATGTCTTGTCTTGTCTTGTCTTGTCTTGTCTTGTCTTGTCTTGTCTTGTCTTGTCTTGTCTTGTCTTGTCTTGTCTTGTCTTGTCTTGTCTTGTCTTGTCTTGTCTTGTCTTGTCTTGTCTTGTCTTGTCTTGTCTTGTCTTGTCTTGTCATGTCTTATATTGTCTTGTCTTGTCTTGTCTTGTTTTGTCTTGTCTTGTATTGTCTTGTCTTGTCTTGTCTTGTCTTGTCTTGTCTTGTCTTGTCTTGTCTTGTCTTGTCTTGTCTTGTCTTGTCTTGTCTTGTCTTGTCTTGTCTTGTCTTGTCTTGTCTTGTCTTGTCTTGTCTTGTCTTGTCATGTCTTATATTGTCTTGTCTTGTCTTGTCTTGTCTTGTCTTGTCTTGTCTTGTCATGTCATGAAGTATGTTGTGTTGTTTTGTCTTGTGCTGCTGTGTCCTGTCTTGTCTTGTCTTGTCTTGTCTTGTTTTGTCTTGTCATGTCTTGTCTTGACTTGTCTTGTCTTGTCATGTCTTGTCTTGTCTTGTCTTGTCTTGTCTTGTCTTGTCTTGTCTTGTCTTGTCTTGTCTTGTCTTGTCTTGTCTTGTCTTGTCTTGTCTTGTCTTGTCTTGTCTTGTCTTGTCTTATCTTGCCTTGTCTTGCCTTGCCTTGTCTTGTCTTGTCTTGTCTTGTCTTGTCTTGTCTTGTCTTGTCTTGTCTTGTCTTGTCTTGTCTTGTCTTGTCTTGTCTTGTCTTGTCTTGTCTTGTCTTGTCTTGTCTTGTCTTGTCTTGTCTTGTCTTGTCTTGTCTTGTCTTGTCTTGTCTTGTCTTGTCTTGTCTTGTCTTGTCTTGTCTTGTCTTGTCTTGTCTTGTCTTGTCTTGTCTTGTCTTGTCTTGTCTTGTCTTGTCTTGTCTTGTCTTGTCTTGTCTTGTCTTGTCTTGTCTTGTCTTGTCTTGTCTTGTCTTGTCTTGTCTTGTCTTGTCTTGTCTTGTCTTGTCTTGTCTTGTCTTGTCTTGTCTTGTCTTGTCTTGTCTTGTCTTGTCTTGTCTTGTCTTGTCTTGTCTTGTCTTGTCTTGTCTTGTCTTGTCTTGTCTTGTCTTGTCTTGTCTTGTCTTGTCTTGTCTTGTCTTGTCTTGTCTTGTCTTGTCTTGTCTTGTCTTGTCTTGTCTTGTCTTGTCTTGTCTTGTCTTGTCTTGTCTTGTCTTGTCTTGTCTTGTCTTGTCTTGTCTTGTCTTGTCTTGTCTTGTCTTGTCTTGTCTTGTCTTGTCTTGTCTTGTCTTGTCTTGTCTTGTCTTGTCTTGTCTTGTCTTGTCTTGTCTTGTCTTGTCTTGTCTTGTCTTGTCTTGTCTTGTCTTGTCTTGTCTTGTCTTGTCTTGTCTTGTCTTGTCTTGTCTTGTCTTGTCTTGTCTTGTCTTGTCTTGTCTTGTCTTGTCTTGTCTTGTCTTGTCTTGTCTTGTCTTGTCTTGTCTTGTCTTGTCTTGTCTTGTCTTGTCTTGTCTTGTCTTGTCTTGTCTTGTCTTGTCTTGTCTTGTCTTGTCTTGTCTTGTCTTGTCTTGTCTTGTCTTGTCTTGTCTTGTCTTGTCTTGTCTTGTCTTGTCTTGTCATGTCGTGTCGTATGTTGTGTTGTTTTGTCTTGTGCTGCTTTGTCCTGTCTTGTCTTGTCTTGTCTTGTCATGTCGTGTGTTGTGTTGTTTTGTCTTGTCTTGTTGTGTCTTGTCTTGCCTTATCTTGCCTTGTCTTGTCTTGTCTTGTCATGTCTTATATTGTCTTGTCTTGTCTTGTCTTGTTTTGTCTTGCCTTGTCTTGCCTTGTCTTGTCTGGTCTTGTCTTGTCTTGTCTTGTCTTGTCTTGTCTTGTCTTGTCTTGTCTTGTCTTGTCTTGTCTTGTCTTGTCTTGTCTTGTCTTGTCTTGTCTTGTCTTGTCTTGTCTTGTCTTGTCTTGTCTTGTCTTGTCTTGTCTTGTCTTGTCTTGTCTTGTCTTGTCTTGTCTTGTCTTGTCTTGTCTTGTCTTGTCTTGTCTTGTCTTGTCTTGTCTTGTCTTGTCTTGTCTTGTCTTGTCTTGTCTTGTCTTGTCTTGTCTTGTCTTGTCTTGTCTTGTCTTGTCATGTCTTATATTGTCTTGTCTTGTCTTGTCTTGTTTTGTCTTGTCTTGCCTTATCTTGCCTTGTCTTGTCTTGTCTGGTCTTGTCTTGTCTTGTCTTGTCTTGTCTTGTCTTCTCCTTGTCTTGTCTAGTCTTGTCTTGTCTTGTCTTGTCTTGTCTTGTCTTGTCTTGTCTTGTCTTGTCTTGTCTTGTCTTGTCTTGTCTTGTCTTGTTTTGTCTTGTCTTGTGTTGCTTTGTCTTGTCTTGTCATGTCATGTGTTGCGTTGTGTTGTTTTGTCTTGTCTTGTCATGTCATGTCATGTCGTGTCTTGTGTTGCTTTGTCTTGTCATGTCGTGTGTTGTGTTGTTTTGTCTTGTCTTGTTGTGTATTGTCATGTCTTATATTGTCTTGTCTTGTCTTGGCATGTCATGTCATGTCATGTCGTGTGTTGTGTTGTTTTGTCTTGTCTTGTCTTGTGTTGTGATTTCATGTCGTGTGTTGTGTTGTTTTGTCTTGTCATGTCATGTGTTGCGTTGTGTTGTTTTGTCTTGTCTTGTCATGTCATGTCATGTCGTGTCTTGTGTTGCTTTGTCTTGTCATGTCGTGTGTTGTGTTGTTTTGTCTTGTCTTGTCATGTCATGTCATGTCGTGTCTTGTGTTGCTTTGTCTTGTCATGTCGTGTGTTGTGTTGTTTTGTCTTGTCTTGTTGTGTATTGTCATGTCTTATATTGTCTTGTCTTGTCTTGTCTTGTGTTGTCTTGTCTTGTCTTGTCTTGTCTTGTCTTGTCTTGTCTTGTCTTGTCTTGTCTTGTCTTGTCTTGTCTTGTCTTGTCTTGTCTTGTCTTGTCTTGTCTTGTCTTGTCTTGTCTTGTCTTGTCTTGTCTTGTCTTGTCTTGTCTTGTCTTGTCATGTCTTATATTGTCTTGTCTTGTCTTGTCTTGTTTTGTCTTGTCTTGTATTGTCTTGTCTTGTCTTGTCTTGTCTTGTCTTGTCTTGTCTTGTCTTGTCTTGTCTTGTCTTGTCTTGTCTTGTCTTGTCTTGTCTTGTCTTGTCTTGTCTTGTCTTGTCTTGTCTTGTCTTGTCTTGTCTTGTCTTGTCATGTCTTATATTGTCTTGTCTTGTCTTGTCTTGTCTTGTCTTGTCTTGTCTTGTCTTGTCTTGTCTTGTCTTGTCATGTCATGAAGTATGTTGTGTTGTTTTGTCTTGTGCTGCTGTGTCCTGTCTTGTCTTGTCTTGTCTTGTCTTGTTTTGTCTTGTCATGTCTTGTCTTGACTTGTCTTGTCTTGTCATGTCTTGTCTTGTCTTGTCTTGTCTTGTCTTGTCTTGTCTTGTCTTGTCTTGTCTTGTCTTGTCTTGTCTTGTCTTGTCTTATCTTGCCTTGTCTTGCCTTGCCTTGTCTTGTCTGGTCTTGTCTTGTCTTGTCTTGTCTTGTCTTGTCTTGTCTTGTCTTGTCTTGTCTTGTCTTGTCTTGTCTTGTCTTGTCTTGTCTTGTCTTGTCTTGTCTTGTCTTGTCTTGTCTTGTCTTGTCTTGTCTTGTCTTGTCTTGTCTTGTCTTGTCTTGTCTTGTCTTGTCTTGTCTTGTCTTGTCTTGTCTTGTCTTGTCTTGTTTTGTCTTGTCTTGTCTTGTCTTGTCTTGTCTTGTCTTGTCTTGTCTTGTCTTGTCTTGTCTTGTCTTGTCTTGTCTTGTCTTGTCTTGTCTTGTCTTGTCTTGTCTTGTCTTGTCTTGTCTTGTCTTGTCTTGTCTTGTCTTGTCTTGTCTTGTCTTGTCTTGTCTTGTCTTGTCTTGTCTTGTCTTGTCTTGTCTTGTCTTGTCTTGTCTTGTCTTGTCTTGTCTTGTCTTGTCTTGTCTTGTCTTGTCTTGTCTTGTCTTGTCTTGTCTTGTCTTGTCTTGTCTTGTCTTGTCTTGTCTTGTCTTGTCTTGTCTTGTCTTGTCTTGTCTTGTCTTGTCTTGTCTTGTCTTGTCTTGTCTTGTCATGTCGTGTCGTATGTTGTGTTGTTTTGTCTTGTGCTGCTTTGTCTGTCTTGTCTTGTCTTGTCTTGTCTTGCCTTATCTTGCCTTGTCTTGTCTTGTCTGGTCTTGTCTTGTCTTGTCTTGTCATGTCTTGTCTTGTCTTGTTTTCTCATGTAATGTCATGTCGTGTGTTGTGTTTTTTTGTTTTGTCTTGTCTTGTCATGTCATGTCATGTCGTGTCTTGTGTTGCTTTGTCTTGTCTTGTCTTGTCATGTCGTGTGTTGTGTTGTTTTGTCTTGTTTTGTTGTGTATTGTCATGTCTTATATTGTCTTGTCTTGTCTTGTCTTGTCTTGTCTTGTTTTGTCTTGTCTTGTCTTGTCTTGTCTTGTCTTGTCTTGTCTTGTCTTGTCTTGCCTTATCTTGCCTTGTCTTGTCTTGTCTGGTCTTGTCTTGTCCTGTCCTGTCCTGTCTTGTCTTGTCATGTCATGTCATGTCATGTCATGTCGTGTGTTGTGTTGTGTTGTCTTGTTTTGTCTTGTCATGACATGTCATGTCATGTCATGTCATGTTGTGTGTTGTGTTGTGTTGTCTTGTTTTGTCTTGTCATGTCATGTCTTGTCTTGTCTTGTCTTGTCTTGTCTTGTTTTGTCTTGTCATGTCTTGTCTTGTCTTGTCTTGTCTTGTCTTGTCTTGTCTTGTCTTGTCTTGTCTTGTCTTGTCTTGTCTTGTCTTGTCTTGTCATGTCTTGTCTTGTCTTGTCTTGTCTTGTCATGTCTTATATTGTCTTGTCTTGTGTTGTCTTGTTTTGTCTTGTCTTGTCTTGTCTTGTTTTGTCTTGTCTTGTCTTGTCTTGTCTTGTCTTGTCTTGTCTTGTCTTGTCTTGTCTTGTCTTGTCTTGTCTTGTCTTGTCTTGTCTTGTCTTATCTTGCCTTGTCTTGCCTTGCCTTGCCTTGTCTGGTCTTGTCTTGTCTTGTCTTGTCTTGTCTTGTCTTGTCTTGTCTTGTCTTGTCTTGTCTTGTCTTGTCTTGTCTTGTCTTGTCTTGTCTTGTCTTGTCTTGTCTTGTCTTGTCTTGTCTTGTCTTGTCTTGTCTTGTCTTGTCTTGTCTTGTCTTGTCTTGTCTTGTCTTGTCTTGTCTTGTCTTGTCTTGTCTTGTCTTGTCTTGTCTTGTCTTGTCTTGTCTTGTCTTGTCTTGTCTTGTCTTGTCTTGTCTTGTCTTGTCTTGTCTTGTCTTGTCTTGTCTTGTCTTGTCTTGTCTTGTCTTGTCTTGTCTTGTCTTGTCTTGTCTTGTCTTGTCTTGTCTTGTCTTGTCTTGTCTTGTCTTGTCTTGTCTTGTCTTGTCTTGTCTTGTCTTGTCTTGTCTTGTCTTGTCTTGTCTTGTCTTGTCTTGTCTTGTCTTGTCTTGTCTTGTCTTGTCTTGTCTTGTCTTGTCATGTCGTGTCGTATGTTGTGTTGTTTTGTCTTGTGCTGCTTTGTCCTGTCTTGTCTTGTCTTGTCTTGTCATGTCGTGTGTTGTGTTGTTTTGTCTTGTCTTGTTGTGTCTTGTCTTGCCTTATCTTGCCTTGTCTTGTCTTGTCTTGTCATGTCTTATATTGTCTTGTCTTGTCTTGTCTTGTTTTGTCTTGCCTTGTCTTGCCTTGTCTTGTCTGGTTTTGTCTTGTCTTGTCTTGTCTTGTCTTGTCTTGTCTTGTCTTGTCTTGTCTTGTCTTGTCTTGTCTTGTCTTGTCTTGTCTTGTCTTGTCTTGTCTTGTCTTGTCTTGTCTTGTCTTGTCTTGTCTTGTCTTGTCTTGTCTTGTCTTGTCTTGTCTTGTCTTGTCTTGTCTTGTCTTGTCTTGTCTTGTCTTGTCTTGTCTTGTCTTGTCTTGTCTTGTCTTGTCTTGTCTTGTCTTGTCTTGTCTTGTCTTGTCTTATATTGTCTTGTCTTGTCTTGTCTTGTTTTGTCTTGTCTTGCCTTATCTTGCCTTGTCTTGTCTTGTCTGGTCTTGTCTTGTCTTGTCTTGTCTTGTCTTGTCTTCTCCTTGTCTTGTCTAGTCTTGTCTTGTCTTGTCTTGTCTTGTCTTGTCTTGTCTTGTCTTGTCTTGTTTTGTCTTGTCTTGTGTTGCTTTGTCTTGTCTTGTCATGTCATGTGTTGCGTTGTGTTGTTTTGTCTTGTCTTGTCATGTCATGTCATGTCGTGTCTTGTGTTGTCTTGTCTTGTCTTGTCTTGTCTTGTCTTGTCTTGTCTTGTCTTGTCTTGTCTTGTCTTGTCTTGTCTTGTCTTGTCTTGTCTTGTCTTGTCTTGTCTTGTCTTGTCTTGTCTTGTCTTGTCTTGTCTTGTCTTGTCTTGTCTTGTCTTGTCTTGTCTTGTCTTGTCTTGTCTTGTCTTGTCTTGTCTTGTCTTGTCTTGTCTTGTCTTGTCTTGTCTTGTCTTGTCTTGTCTTGTCTTGTCTTGTCTTGTCTTGTCTTGTCTTGTCTTGTCTTGTGTTGTCTTGTCTTGTCTTGTCTTGTCTTGTCTTGTCTTGTCTTTTCTTGTCTTGTCTTGTCTTGTCTTGTCTTGTCTTGTCTTGTCTTGTCTTGTCTTGTCTTGTCTTGTCTTGTCTTGTCTTGTCTTGTCTTGTCTTGTCTTGTCTTGTCTTGTCTTGTCTTGTCTTGTCTTGTCTTGTCTTGTCTTGTCTTGTCTTGTCTTGTCTTGTCTTGTCTTGTCTTGTCTTGTCTTGTCTTGTCTTGTCTTGTCTTGTCTTGTCTTGTCTTGTCTTGTCATGTCTTATATTGTCTTGTCTTGTCTTGTCTTGTTTTGTCTTGTCTTGCCTTATCTTGCCTTGTCTTGTCTTGTCTGGTCTTGTCTTGTCTTGTCTTGTCTTGTCTTGTCTTCTCCTTGTCTTGTCTAGTCTTGTCTTGTCTTGTCTTGTCTTGTCTTGTCTTGTCTTGTCTTGTCTTGTTTTGTCTTGTCTTGTGTTGCTTTGTCTTGTCTTGTCATGTCATGTGTTGCGTTGTGTTGTTTTGTCTTGTCTTGTCATGTCATGTCATGTCGTGTCTTGTGTTGCTTTGTCTTGTCATGTCGTGTGTTGTGTTGTTTTGTCTTGTCTTGTTGTGTATTGTCATGTCTTATATTGTCTTGTCTTGTCTTGGCATGTCATGTCATGTCATGTCGTGTGTTGTGTTGTTTTGTCTTATCATGTCATGTGTTGCGTTGTGTTGTTTTGTCTTGTCTTGTCATGTCATGTCATGTCGTGTCTTGTGTTGCTTTGTCTTGTCATGTCGTGTGTTGTGTTGTTTTGTCTTGTCTTGTCATGTCATGTCATGTCGTGTCTTGTGTTGCTTTGTCTTGTCATGTCGTGTGTTGTGTTGTTTTGTCTTGTCTTGTCTTGTTGTGTATTGTCATGTCTTATATTGTCTTGTCTTGTCTTGTCATGTCTTGTCATGTCTTGTCTTGTCTTGTCTTGTTATGTCTTGTCTTGTCTAGTCTTGTCTTGTCTTGTCTAGTCTTGTCTTGTCTTGTCTTGTCTTGTCTTGTCTTGTCTTGTCTTGTCTTGTCTTGTCTTGTCTTGTCTTGTCTTGTCTTGTCTTGTCTTGTCTTGTCTTGTCTTGTCTTGTCTTGTCTTGTCTTGTCTTGTCTTGTCTTGCCTTATCTTGCCTTGTCTTGTCTTGTCTGGTCTTGTCTTGTCTTGTCTTGTCTTGTCTTGTCTTGTCTTGTCTTGTCTTGTCTTGTCTTGTCTTGTCTTGTCTTGTCTTGTCTTGTCTTGTCTTGTCTTGTCTTGTCATGTCTTGTCTTGTCTTGTCTTGTCTTGTCTTGTCTTGTCTTGTCATGTCTTATATTGTCTTGTCTTGTCTTGTCTTGTTTTGTCTTGTCTTGTCTTGTCTTGTCTTGTCTTGTCTTGTCTTGTCTTGTCTTGTCTTGTCTTGTCTTGTCTTGTCTTGTCTTGTCTTGTCTTGTCTTGTCTTGTCTTGTCTTGTCTTGTCTTGTCTTGTCTTGTCTTGTCTTGTCTTGTCATGTCATGTCGTATGTTGTGTTGTTTTGTCTTGTGCTGCTGTGTCCTGTCTTGTCTTGTCTTGTCTTGTCATGTCGTGTGTTGTGTTGTTTTGTCTTGTCTTGTTGTGTATTGTCATGTCTTATATTGTCTTGTCTTGTCTTGTCTTGTCATGTCATGTCGTATGTTGTGTTGTTTTGTCTTGTGCTGCTTTGTCCTGTCTTGTCTTGTCATGTCGTGTGTTGTGTTGTTTTGTCTTGTCTTGTCTTGTGTTGTGATTTCATGTCGTGTGTTGTGTTGTTTTGTCTTGTCTAGTCTTGTCTTGTCCTGTCCTGTCCTGTCTTGTCTTGTCTTGTCTTGTCTTGCCTTATCTTGCCTTGTCTTGTCTTGTCTGGTCTTGTCTTGTCTTGTCTTGTCATGTCTTGTCTTGTCTTGTCTTGTTTTGTCTTGTTTTCTCATGTAATGTCATGTCGTGTGTTGTGTTGTTTTGTCTTGTCTTGTGTTGTTTTGTCTTGTCCTGTCATGTCATGTCATGTCGTGTCTTGTGTTGCTTTGTCTTGTCTTGTCTTGTCTTGTCATGTCGTGTGTTGTGTTGTTTTGTCTTGTCTTGTTGTGTATTGTCATGTCTTATATTGTCTTGTCTTGTCTTGTCTTGTCATATCATGTCATGTCGTGTGTTGTGTTGTTTTGTCTTGTCTTGTTTTGTCTTGTCATGTCATGTCTTGTCTTGTCTTGTCTGGTCTTGTCTTGTCTTGTCTTGTCTTGTCTTGTCTGGTCTTGTCTTGTCTTCTCTTGTCTTGTCTTGTCTTGTATTGTCATGTCTTGTCTTGTCTTGTCTTGTCTTGTCTTGTCTTGTCTTGTCTTGTCTTGTCTTGTCTTGTCTTGTCTTGTCTAGTCTTGTCTTGTCTTGTCTTGTCTTGTCTTGTCTTGTCTTGTCTTGTCTTGTCTTGTCTTGTCTTGTCTTGTCTTGTCTTGTCTTGTCTTGTCTTGTCTTGTCTTGTCTTGTCTTGTCTTGCCTTATCTTACCTTGCCTTGTCTTGTCTGGTCTTGTCTTGTCCTGTCCTGTCCTGTCCTGTCCTGTCTTGTCATGTCTTGTCATGTCATGTCATGTCATGTCATGTCGTGTGTTGTGTTGTGTTGTCTTGTTTTGTCTTGTCATGTCATGTCATGTCATGTCGTGTGTTGTGTTGTGTTGTCTTATTTTGTCTTGTCATGTCATGTCATGTCTTGTCTTGTCTTGTCTTGTCTTGTCTTGTTTTGTCTTGTCTTGTCTTGTCTTGTTTTGTCTTGTCATGTCTTGTCTTGACTTGTCTTGTCTTGTCTTGTCATGTCATGTCATGTCGTGTGTTGTGTTGTGTTGTCTTATTTTGTCTTGTCATGTCATGTCTTGTCTTGTCATATCATGTCATGTCGTGTGTTGTGTTGTGTTGTCTTGTTTTGTCTTGTCTTGTCTTGTCTTGTCTTGTCTTGTCTTGTCTTGTCTTGTCTTGTCTTGTCTTGTCTTGTCTTGTCTTGTCTTGTCTTGTCTTGTCTTGTCTTGTCTTGTCTTGTCTTGTCTTGTCTTGTCTTGTCTTGTCTTGTCTTGTCTTGTCTTGTCTTGTCTTGTCTTGTCTTGTCTTGTCTTGTCTTGTCTTGTCTTGTCTTGTCTTGTCTTGTCTTGTCTTGTCTTGTCTTGTCTTGTCTTGTCTTGTCTTGTCTTGTCTTGTCTTGTCTTGTCTTGTCTTGTCTTGTCTTGTCTTGTCTTGTCTTGTCTTGTCTTGTCTTGTCTTGTCTTGTCTTATCTTGTCTTGTCTTGTCTTGTCTTGTCTTGTCTTGTCTTGTCTTGTCTTGTCTTGTCTTGTCTTGTCTTGTCTTGTCTTGTCTTGTCTTGTCTTGTCTTGTCTTGTCTTGTCTTGTCTTGTCTTGTCTTGTCTTGTCTTGTCTTGTCTTGTCTTGTCTTGTCTTGTCTTGTCTTGTCTTGTCTTGTCTTGTCTTGTCTTGTCTTGTCATGTCATGTCGTATATTGTGTTGTTTTGTCTTGTGCTGCTTTGTCCTGTCTTGTCTTGTCTTGTCTTGTCATGTCGTGTGTTGTGTTGTTTTGTCTTGTCTTGTTGTGTATTGTCATGTCTTATATTGTCTTGTCTTGTCTTGTCTTGTCATGTCATGTCGTATGTTGTGTTGTTTTGTCTTGTGCTGCTTTGTCCTGTCTTGTCTTGTCATGTCGTGTGTTGTGTTGTTTTGTCTTGTCTTGTCTTGTGTTGTGATGTCATGTCGTGTGCTGTGTTGTTTTGTCTTGTCTTGTCTTGTCTTGTCCTGTCCTGTCCTGTCTTGTCTTGTCTTGTCTTGTCTTGCCTTATCTTGCCTTGTCTTGTCTTGTCTGGTCTTGTCTTGTCTTGTCATGTCTTGTCTTGTCTTGTCTTGTTTTGCTTTGTCTTGTATTGTCTTGTTTTCTCATGTAATGTCATGTCGTGTGTTGTGTTGTTTTGTCTTGTCTTGTCATGTCATGTCATGTCGTGTCTTGTGTTGCTTTGTCTTGTCTTGTCTTGTCTTGTCTTGTCATGTCGTGTGTTGTGTTGTTTTGTCTTGTCTTGTTGTGTATTGTCATGTCTTATATTGTCTTGTCTTGTCTTGTCTTGTCATGTCATGTCATGTCGTGTGTTGTGTTGTTTTGTCTTGTCATGTCATGTCTTGTCTTGTCTTGTCTTGTCTTGTTTTGTCTTGTCATGTCTTGTCTTGTCCTGTCTTGTCTTGTCTTGTCTTGTCTTGTCTTGTCTTGTCTAGTCTTGTCTTGTCTTGTCTTGTCTTGTCTTGTGTTGCTTTGTCTTGTCTTGTCATGTCGTGTGTTGTGTTGTTTTGTCTTGTCTTGTTGTGTATTGTCATGTCTTTTATTGTCTTGTCTTGTCTTGTCATGTCATGTAATGTCATGTCGTGTGTTATGTTGTTTTGTCTTGTCTTGTCTTGTCTTGTCTTGTCTTGTCTTGTCTTGTCTTGTCTTGTCTTGTCTTGTCTTGTCTTGTCTTGTCTTGTCTTGTCTTGTCTTGTCTTGTCTTGTCTTGTCTTGTCTTGTCTTGTCTTGTCTTGTCTTGTCTTGTCATGTCATGTCGTGTGTTGTGTTGTTTTGTCTTGTCTTGTTGTGTATTTTCATGTCTTATATTGTCTTGTCTTGTCTTGTCATGTCATGTCTTGTCTTGTCTTGTGTTGTGTTGCTTTGTCTTGTCTTGTCATGTCGTGTGTTGTGTTGTTTTGTCTTGTCTTGTTGTGTATTGTCATGCCTTATATTGTCTTGTCTTGTCTTGTCATGTCATGTCTTGTCTTGTCTTGTCTTGTGTTGTGTTGCTTTGTCTTGTCTTGTCATGTCGTGTGTTGTGTTGTTTTGTCTTGTCTTGTTGTGTATTGTCATGCCTTATATTGTCTTGTCTTGTCTTGTCATGTCATGTCTTGTCTTGTCTTGTGTTGTGTTGCTTTGTCTTGTCTTGTCATGTCGTGTGTTGTGTTGTTTTGTCTTGTCTTGTTGTGTATTGTCATGTCTTTTATTGTCTTGTCTTGTCTTGTCATGTCATGTAATGTCATGTCGTGTGTTATGTTGTTTTGTCTTGTCTTGTCTTGTCTTGTCTTGTCTTGTCTTGTCTTGTCTTGTCTTGTCTTGTCTTGTCTTGTCTTGTCTTGTCTTGTCTTGTCTTGTCTTGTCTTGTCATGTCGTGCGTTGTGTTGTTTTGTCTTGTCTTGTTGTGTATTTTCATGTCTTATATTGTCTTGTCTTGTCTTGTCATGTCATGTCTTGTCTTGTCTTGTGTTGTGTTGCTTTGTCTTGTCTTGTCATGTCGTGTGTTGTGTTGTTTTGTCTTGTCTTGTTGTGTATTGTCATGTCTTTTATTGTCTTGTCTTGTCTTGTCATGTCATGTAATGTCATGTCGTGTGTTATGTTGTTTTGTCTTGTCTTGTCTTGTCTTCTCCTTGTCTTGTCTAGTCTTGTCTTGTCTTGTCTTGTCTTGTCTTGTCTTGTCTTGTTTTGTCTTGTCTTGTGTTGCTTTGTCTTGTCTTGTCATGTCATGTGTTGCGTTGTGTTCTTTTGTCTTGTCTTGTCATGTCATGTCATGTCGTGTCTTGTGTTGCTTTGTCTTGTCTTGTCATGTCGTGTGTGGTGTTGTTTTGTGTTGTCTTGTTGTGTATTGTCATGTCTTATATTGTCTTGTCTTGTCTTGTCTTGTCATGTCATATCATGTCATGTCGTGTGTTGTGTTGTTTAGTGTTGTTTTGTCTTGTCATGTCTTGTCATGTCTTGTCTTGTCTTGTCTTGTCATGTCTTGTCTTGTCTAGTCTAGTCTTGTCTTGTCTTGTCTTGTCTTGTCTTGTCTTGTCTTGTCTTGTCTTGTCTTGTCTTGTCATGTCATGTCGTGTGTTGTGTTGTGTTGTCTTATTTTGTCTTGTCTTGTCTTGTCTTGTCTTGTCTTGTCTTGTCTTGTCTTGTCATGTCGTGTGTTGTGTTGTTTTGTCTTGTCTTGTTGTGTATTGTCATGTCTTTTATTGTCTTGTCTTGTCTTGTTTTGTCATGTAATGTCATGTCGTGTGTTGTGTTGTTTTGTCTTGTCTTGTCTTCTCCTTGTCTTGTCTAGTCTTGTCTTGTCTTGTGTTGTGTTGCTTTGTCTTGTCTTGTCATGTCGTGTGTTGTGTTGTTTTGTCTTGTCTTGTTGTGTATTGTCATGTCTTTTATTGTCTTGTCTTGTCTTGTCATGTCATGTAATGTCATGTCGTGTGTTATGTTGTTTTGTCTTGTCTTGTCTTGTTTTGTCTTGTCTTGTCTTGTCTTGTCTTGTCTTGTCTTGTCTTGTCTTGTCTTGTCTTGTCTTGTCTTGTCTTGTCTTGTCTTGTCTTGTCTTGTCTTGTCTTGTCTTGTCTTGTCTTGTCTTGTCTTGTCTTGTCTTGTCTTGTCTTGTCTTGTCTTGTCTTGTCTTGTCTTGTCTTGTCTTGTCTTGTCTTGTCTTGTTTTGTCTTGTCATGTCTTGTCTTGACTTGTCTTGTCTTGTCTTGTCTTGTCTTGTCTTGTCTTGTCTTGTCTTGTCTTGTCTTGTCTTGTCTTGTCTTGTCTTGTCTTGTCTTGTCTTGTCTTGTCTTGTCTTGTCTTGTCTTGTCTTGTCTTGTCTTGTCTTGCCTTATCTTGCCTTGTCTTGCCTTGTCTTGTCTTGTCTGGTCTTGTCTTGTCTTGTCTTGTTTTGTCTTGTCTTGTCTTGTCTTGTCATGTCTTGTCTTGTCTTGTCTTGTCTTGTCATGTCTTATATTGTCTTGCCTTGTCTTGTCTTGTCTTGTTTTGTCTTGTCTTGTCTTGTCTTGTCTTGTCTTGTCTTGTCTTGTCTTGTCTTGTCTTGTCTTGTCTTGTCTTGTCTTGTCTTGTCTTGTCTTGTCTTGTCTTGTCTTGTCATGCCTTGTCTTGACTTGACTTGTCTTGTCTTGTCTTGTCTTGTCTTGTCTTGTCTTGTCTTGTCTTGTCTTGTCTTGTCTTGTCTTGTCTTGTCTTGTTTTGTCTTGTCTTGTCTTGTTTTGTCTTGTCATGTCTTGTCTTGACTTGACTTGTCTTGTCTTGTCTTGTCTTGTCTTGTCTTGTCTTGTCTTGTCTGGTCTTGTCTTGTCCTGTCCTGTCCTGTCTTGTCTTGTAATGTCTTGTCATGTCATGTCATATCATGTCATGTCGTGTGTTGTGTTGTGTTGTCTTGTTTTGTCTTGTCATGTCATGTCATGTCTTGTCTTGTCTTGTCTTGTCTTGTCTTGTCTTGTTTTGTCTTGTCATGTCTTGTCTTGTCTTGTCTTGTCTTGTCTTGTCTTGTTTTTTCTTGTCATGTCTTGTCTTGTCTTGTCTTGTCTTGTCTTGTCTTGTCTTGTCTTGTCTTGTCTTGTCTTGTCTTGTCTTGTCTTGTCTTGTCTTGTCTTGTCTTGTCTTGTCTTGTCTTGTCTTGTCTTGTCTTGTCTTGTCTTGTCTTGTCTTGTCTTGTCTTGTCTTGCCTTATCTTGTCTTGTCTTGTCTTGTCTTGTCTTGTTTTGTCTTGTCTTGTCTTGTCTTGTCTTGTCATGTCTTGTCTTGCCTTGTCTTGTCTTGTCTTGTTTTGTCTTGTCTTGTCTTGTCTTGTCTTGTCTTGTCTTGTCTTGTCTTGTCTTGTCTTGTCTTGTCTTGTCTTGTCTTGTCTTGTCTGGTCTTGTCTTGTCTTGACTTGTCTTGTCTTGTCTTGTCTTGTCTTGTCAAGTCTTGTCTTGTCTTGTCTTGTCTTGTCTTGTCTTGTCTTGTCTTGTCTTGTCTTGTTTTGTCTTGTCTTGTCTTGTCTTGTCTTGTCTTGTCTTGTCTTGTCTTGTCTTGTCTTGTCTTGTCTTGTCTTGTTTTGTCTTGTCTTGTCTTGTCTTGTCTTGTCTTGTTTTGTCTTGTCTTGTCTTGTCTTGTCTTGTCTTGTCTTGTCTTGTCTTGTCCTGTCATGTCTTGTCTTGTCTTGTCTTGTTTTGTCTTGTCTTGTATTGTCTTGTCTTGTCTTGTCTTGTATTGTCTTGTTTTCTCATGTAATGTCATGTCGTGTGTTGTGTTGTTTTGTCTTGTCTTGTGTTGTTTTGTCTTGTATTGTCATGTCATGTTATGTCGTGTCTTGTGTTGCTTTGTCTTGTCTTGTCTTGTCTTGTCATGTCGTGTGTTGTGTTGTTTTGTCTTGTCTTGTTGTGTATTGTCATGTCTTATATTGTCTTGTCTTGTCTTGTCTTGTCATGTCATGTCATGTCGTGTGTTGTGTTGTTTTGTCTTGTCTTGTTTTGTCTTGTCATGTCAACACCTAAAAGAAAAGTTAAGGTTTTTAGAAACATGACTAATAATGAAATAGAAAAGCTTGTAAATGAGAAAAGGCAAGCGAGACGTGAATGGCAGTTAAGTCGTTCCCCTTCTACTCTGCGTCAACTGAAATCGGCTGCACGTAAGTTAAAAAAAGCACTTAAACGCGATGAAGAATACAATACTAAAAATTATATAAAGCACCTGTGTCCAAATTCTAGCAAGAAAAACTCCCTTTGGAAAGCCCAAAAGTATTTTAAGCCTCCAGTAGATTCCAAGATGCCTATAAGACTGTCGAATGGTAATTGGGCGCGCAGTAATGAGGAAAAGGCAAATTGCTTTGCAAATCACCTTGAAAAGGTATTTCAACCCAATGTACCAAAAAACAACTTTAAGTTGCCAACTTTGCCCAATATTGCAAACGAGTCAAGCGTGTCTATTAGGACGTCTACTTATGAAATTATCAAGATCCTAAAAGAGCTAAATCCGAAAAAGTCTTCAGGACACGATAATATTACTCCAAAAATGTTAATTGAGTTGCCAAATATTGCTATATCAGTGCTCTCTTTGCTCTTTAATGCAATTCTTGGTTTCGGGTACTATCCAATTTCGTGGAAAAAGTCGCAGATCATCATGATAGATAAACCTGGAAAAGACTTAACACAACCATCTTCCTACAGACCAATAAGTCTCTTACCATGTCTTTCCAAAATATTCGAAAAAGTTTTACTATCAAAAATGTCTCCTTTCCTCCACGAAAATAATATAATACCAACCCATCAATTCGGGTTTCGTGCTAAACATGGCACAGTAGAGCAAGTGAATAGAATTACAAACGAAATCAGGAAAGCATTCGAGCACAGAGAGTACTGTTCAGCTATTTTTCTCGATGTAGCTCAGGCGTTCGATAAGGTCTGGCATGAAGGCCTTTTATGGAAAATCAAAAACGTTTTACCTTACGAATTGCATAAAACATTGGAGTCATATTTAAGAAATAGGAAATTTACGGTTAAAGTAGCAGATTTTATATCAGAAGAACGAGCAATAAGGGCCGGTGTACCTCAGGGCAGTGTATTAGGCCCCACTCTGTACATAATATATACAGCAGACCTTCCAATAGCTAACAACGTATTGACATCCACTTTTGCGGATGACACAGCCATAGTAAGCCGAAACAAATGCCCCATTAGAGCATCAAGAGTATTAGAGGAGCACTTAACTTGTGTCGAAGAATGGCTAGCCAACTGGCGTATAAAAATTAATGAGCAAAAATGCATGCATGTTACATATTCTCTAAGGCCAGAAACATGTCGGACAATTAAAATAAACAATGTGGGAGTACCCCAAGCGAATGAAGTAACTTATCTTGGGATTCACCTGGATCGAAGGCTTACGTGGCGGAAACATATAGCGAGTAGAGTAACTTGCATGAAGTTAAGAGCAGCAAATTTAAATTGGCTTCTAAACAAAAATTCTAAACTTAGCCTAGACAACAAAGTCCTGTTATACAATGCAATCATAAAACCGATTTGGATGTATGGTATTCAACTGTGGGGTACGACCTGTGCAACCAACATTGATATAATTCAGAGATTCCAATCTAAAATGCTTAGAACAATAACGGGTTCACCATGGTACATGCGTAATGAAAATATCCATAAGGATCTTGATATTCCTATGGTAAAGAAGGAAATAGAGGACAGCAGAAAGAAATATATTTCTAAACTTCGTGAACATCCAAACCCATTGGCAAACGCCTTGGTACATTCCAATCAAACTCGTTTAAAAAGAAGAGATCTACCTGCCTACTAAAGAGCAACGTTCTGCCAAAAAGCTCAAACACATTCTTGAGCTTACTTAGTTGTAAATAGATTTAAGATTTTAATACTTATTGTTAGGCTTTAAACAAAGCAGATTCAATAAATAAAGAAATATTGAAAAAAAAAAAAAAAAATGTCTTGTCTTGTCTTGTCTGGTCTTGTCTTGTCTTGTCTTGTCTTGTCTTGTCATGTCTTGTCTTGTCTTGTCTTGTCTTGTCTTGCCTTATCTTGCCTTGTCTTGTCTTGTCTGGTCTTGTCTTGTCTTGTCATGTCTTGTCTTGTCTTGTCTTGTCTTGTCTTGTCTTGTCTTGCCTTATCTTGCCTTGTCTTGTCTTGTCTGGTCTTGTCTTGTCCTGTCCTGTCCTGTCTTGTCTTGTAATGTCTTGTCATGTCATGTCATATCATGTCATGTCGTGTGTTGTGTTGTGTTGTCTTGTTTTGTCTTGTCATGTCATGTCATGTCTTGTCTTGTCTTGTCTTGTCTTGTCTTGTCTTGTTTTGTCTTGTCATGTCTTGTCTTGTCTTGTCTTGTCTTGTCTTGTCTTGTTTTTTCTTGTCATGTCTTGTCTTGTCTTGTCTTGTCTTGTCTTGTCTTGTCTTGTCTTGTCTTGTCTTGTCTTGTCTTGTCTTGTCTTGTCTTGTCTTGTCTTGTCTTGTCTTGTCTTGTCTTGTCTTGTCTTGTCTTGTCTTGTCTTGTCTTGTCTTGTCTTGTCTTGTCTTGTCTTGTCTTGTCTTGTCTTGTCTTGTCTTGTCTTGTCTTGTCTTGTCTTGTCTTGTCTTGTCTTGCCTTATCTTGTCTTGTCTTGTCTTGTCTTGTCTTGTTTTGTCTTGTCTTGTCTTGTCTTGTCTTGTCATGTCTTGTCTTGCCTTGTCTTGTCTTGTCTTGTTTTGTCTTGTCTTGTCTTGTCTTGTCTTGTCTTGTCTTGTCTTGTCTTGTCTTGTCTTGTCTTGTCTTGTCTTGTCTTGTCTTGTCTTGTCTTGTCTTGTCTGGTCTTGTCTTGTCTTGACTTGTCTTGTCTTGTTTTGTCTTGTCTTGTCAAGTCTTGTCTTGTCTTGTCTTGTCTTGTCTTGTCTTGTCTTGTCTTGTCTTGTCTTGTTTTGTCTTGTCTTGTCTTGTCTTGTCTTGTCTTGTCTTGTCTTGTCTTGTCTTGTCTTGTCTTGTCTTGTCTTGTCTTGTTTTGTCTTGTCTTGTCTTGTCTTGTCTTGTCTTGTTTTGTCTTGTCTTGTCTTGTCTTGTCTTGTCTTGTCTTGTCTTGTCCTGTCATGTCTTGTCTTGTCTTGTCTTGTTTTGTCTTGTCTTGTATTGTCTTGTCTTGTCTTGTCTTGTATTGTCTTGTTTTCTCATGTAATGTCATGTCGTGTGTTGTGTTGTTTTGTCTTGTCTTGTGTTGTTTTGTCTTGTATTGTCATGTCATGTTATGTCGTGTCTTGTGTTGCTTTGTCTTGTCTTGTCTTGTCTTGTCATGTCGTGTGTTGTGTTGTTTTGTCTTGTCTTGTTGTGTATTGTCATGTCTTATATTGTCTTGTCTTGTCTTGTCTTGTCATGTCATGTCATGTCGTGTGTTGTGTTGTTTTGTCTTTTCTTGTTTTGTCTTGTCATGTCAACACCTAAAAGAAAAGTTAAGGTTTTTAGAAACATGACTAATAATGAAATAGAAAAGCTTGTAAATGAGAAAAGGCAAGCGAGACGTGAATGGCAGTTAAGTCGTTCCCCTTCTACTCTGCGTCAACTGAAATCGGCTGCACGTAAGTTAAAAAAAACACTTAAACGCGATGAAGAATACAATACTAAAAATTATATAAAGCACCTGTGTCCAAATTCTAGCAAGAAAAACTCCCTTTGGAAAGCCCAAAAGTATTTTAAGCCTCCAGTAGATTCCAAGATGCCTATAAGACAGTCGAATGGTAATTGGGCGCGCAGTAATGAGGAAAAGGCAAATTGCTTTGCAAATCACCTTGAAAAGGTATTTCAACCCAATGTACCAAAAAACAACTTTAAGTTGCCAACTTTGCCCAATATTGCAAACGAGTCAAGCGTGTCTATTAGGACGTCTACTTATGAAATTATCAAGATCCTAAAAGAGCTAAATCCGAAAAAGTCTTCAGGACACGATAATATTACTCCAAAAATGTTAATTGAGTTGCCAAATATTGCTATATCAGTGCTCTCTTTGCTCTTTAATGCAATTCTTGGTTTCGGGTACTATCCAATTTCGTGGAAAAAGTCGCAGATCATCATGATAGATAAACCTGGAAAAGACTTAACACAACCATCTTCCTACAGACCAATAAGTCTCTTACCATGTCTTTCCAAAATATTCGAAAAAGTTTTACTATCAAAAATGTCTCCTTTCCTCCACGAAAATAATATAATACCAACCCATCAATTCGGGTTTCGTGCTAAACATGGCACAGTAGAGCAAGTGAATAGAATTACAAACGAAATCAGGAAAGCATTCGAGCACAGAGAGTACTGTTCAGCTATTTTTCTCGATGTAGCTCAGGCGTTCGATAAGGTCTGGCATGAAGGCCTTTTATGGAAAATCAAAAACGTTTTACCTTACGAATTGCATAAAACATTGGAGTCATATTTAAGAAATAGGAAATTTACGGTTAAAGTAGCAGATTTTATATCAGAAGAACGAGCAATAAGGGCCGGTGTACCTCAGGGCAGTGTATTAGGCCCCACTCTGTACATAATATATACAGCAGACCTTCCAATAGCTAACAACGTATTGACATCCACTTTTGCGGATGACACAGCCATAGTAAGCCGAAACAAATGCCCCATTAGAGCATCAAGAGTATTAGAGGAGCACTTAACTTGTGTCGAAGAATGGCTAGCCAACTAGCGTATAAAAATTAATGAGCAAAAATGCATGCATGTTACATATTCTCTAAGGCCAGAAACATGTCGGACAATTAAAATAAACAATGTGGGAGTACCCCAAGCGAATGAAGTAACTTATCTTGGGATTCACCTGGATCGAAGGCTTACGTGGCGGGTAGAGTAACTTGCATGAAGTTAAGAGCAGCAAATTTAAATTGGCTTCTAAACAAAAATTCTAAACTTAGCCTAGACAACAAAGTCCTGTTATACAATGCAATCATAAAACCGATTTGGATGTATGGTATTCAACTGTGGGGTACGACCTGTGCAACCAACATTGATATAATTCAGAGATTCCAATCTAAAATGCTTAGAACAATAACGGGTTCACCATGGTACATGCGTAATGAAAATATCCATAAGGATCTTGATATTCCTATGGTAAAGAAGGAAATAGAGGACAGCAGAAAGAAATATATTTCTAAACTTCGTGAACATCCAAACCCATTGGCAAACGCCTTGGTACATTCCAATCAAACTCGTTTAAAAAGAAGAGATCTACCTGCCTACTAAAGAGCAACGTTCTGCCAAAAAGCTCAAACACATTCTTGAGCTTACTTAGTTGTAAATAGATTTAAGATTTTAATACTTATTGTTAGGCTTTAAACAAAGCAGATTCAATAAATAAAGAAATATTGAAAAAAAAAAAAAAAAATGTCTTGTCTTGTCTTGTCTGGTCTTGTCTTGTCTTGTCTTGTCTTGTCTTGTCATGTCTTGTCTTGTCTTGTCTTGTCTTGTCTTGCCTTATCTTGCCTTGTCTTGTCTTGTCTGGTCTTGTCTTGTCTTGTCATGTCTTGTCTTGTCTTGTCTTGTCTTGTCTTGTCTTGTCTTGCCTTATCTTGCCTTGTCTTGTCTTGTCTGGTCTTGTCTTGTCCTGTCCTGTCCTGTCTTGTCTTGTAATGTCTTGTCATGTCATGTCATATCATGTCATGTCGTGTGTTGTGTTGTGTTGTCTTGTTTTGTCTTGTCATGTCATGTCATGTCTTGTCTTGTCTTGTCTTGTCTTGTCTTGTCTTGTTTTGTCTTGTCATGTCTTGTCTTGTCTTGTCTTGTCTTGTCTTGTCTTGTCTTGTTTTTTCTTGTCATGTCTTGTCTTGTCTTGTCTTGTCTTGTCTTGTCTTGTCTTGTCTTGTCTTGTCTTGTCTTGTCTTGTCTTGTCTTGTCTTGTCTTGTCTTGTCTTGTCTTGTCTTGTCTTGTCTTGTCTTGTCTTGTCTTGTCTTGTCTTGTCTTGTCTTGTCTTGTCTTGTCTTGTTTTGTCTTGTCTTGTCTTGTCTTGTCTTGTCTTGTCTTGCCTTATCTTGTCTTGTCTTGTCTTGTCTTGTCTTGTTTTGTCTTGTCTTGTCTTGTCTTGTCTTGTCTTGTCTTGTCTTGTCTTGTTTTTTCTTGTCATGTCTTGTCTTGTCTTGTCTTGTCTTGTCTTGTCTTGTTTTGTCTTGTCATGTCTTGTCTTGTCTTGTCTTGTCTTGTCTTGTCTTGTTTTTTCTTGTCATGTCTTGTCTTGTCTTGTCTTGTCTTGTCTTGTCTTGTCTTGCCTTATCTTGTCTTGTCTTGTCTTGTCTTGTCTTGTTTTGTCTTGTCTTGTCTTGTCTTGTCTTGTCTTGTCTTGTCTTGTCTTGTTTTTTCTTGTCATGTCTTGTCTTGTCTTGTCTTGTCTTGTCTTGTCTTGTCTTGTCTTGTCTTGTTTTGTCTTGTCATGTCTTGTCTTGTCTTGTCTTGTCTTGTCTTGTCTTGTTTTTTCTTGTCATGTCTTGTCTTGTCTTGTCTTGTCTTGTCTTGTCTTGTCTTGTTTTGTCTTGTCATGTCTTGTCTTGTCTTGTCTTGTCTTGTTTTGTCTTGTCATGTCTTGTCTTGTCTTGTCTTGTCTTGTCTTGTCTTGTTTTTTCTTGTCATGTCTTGTCTTGTCTTGTCTTGTCTTGTCTTGTCTTGTCTTGTTTTGTCTTGTCATGTCTTGTCTTGTCTTGTCTTGTCTTGTCTTGTCTTGTTTTTTCTTGTCATGTCTTGTCTTGTCTTGTCTTGTCTTGTCTTGTCTTGTCTTGTCTTGTCTTGTCTTGTCTTGTCTTGTCTTGTCTTGTCTTGTCTTGTCTTGTCTTGTCTTGTTTTGTCTTGTCTTGTCTTGTCTTGTCTGGTCTTGTCTGGTCTTGTCTTGTCTTGTCTTGTCTTGTCTTGTCTTGTTTTGTCTTGTCTTGTCTTGTCTTGTCTTGTCTTGTCTTGTCTTGTCCTGTCATGTCTTGTCTTGTCTTGTCTTGTTTTGTCTTGTCTTGTATTGTCTTGTCTTGTCTTGTCTTGTATTGTCTTGTTTTCTCATGTAATGTCATGTCGTGTGTTGTGTTGTTTTGTCTTGTCTTGTGTTGTTTTGTCTTGTATTGTCATGTCATGTTATGTCGTGTCTTGTGTTGCTTTGTCTTGTCTTGTCTTGTCTTGTCATGTCGTGTGTTGTGTTGTTTTGTCTTGTCTTGTTGTGTATTGTCATGTCTTATATTGTCTTGTCTTGTCTTGTCTTGTCTTGTCTTGTCTTGTCTTGTCATGTCTTGTCTTGTCTTGTCTTGTCTTGTCTTGCCTTATCTTGCCTTGTCTTGTCTTGTCTGGTCTTGTCTTGTCTTGTCATGTCTTGTCTTGTCTTGTCTTGTCTTGTCTTGTCTTGTCTTGCCTTATCTTGCCTTGTCTTGTCTTGTCTGGTCTTGTCTTGTCCTGTCCTGTCCTGTCTTGTCTTGTAATGTCTTGTCATGTCATGTCATATCATGTCATGTCGTGTGTTGTGTTGTGTTGTCTTGTTTTGTCTTGTCATGTCATGTCATGTCTTGTCTTGTCTTGTCTTGTCTTGTCTTGTCTTGTTTTGTCTTGTCATGTCATGTCTTGTCTTGTCTTGTCTTGTCTTGTCTTGTCTTGTTTTTTCTTGTCATGTCTTGTCTTGTCTTGTCTTGTCTTGTCTTGTCTTGTCTTGTCTTGTCTTGTCTTGTCTTGTCTTGTCTTGTCTTGTCTTGTCTTGTCTTGTCTTGTCTTGTCTTGTCTTGTCTTGTCTTGTCTTGTCTTGTCTTGTCTTGTCTTGTCTTGTCTTGTCTTGTCTTGTCTTGTCTTGTCTTGTCTTGTCTTGTCTTGTCTTGTCTTGTCTTGTCTTGTCTTGTCTTGTCTTGTCTTGTCTTGTCTTGTCTTGTCTTGTCTTGTCTTGTCTTGTCTTGTCTTGTCTTGTCTTGTCTTGTCTTGTCTTGTCTTGTCTTGTCTTGTCTTGTTTTGTCTTGTCATGTCTTGTCTTGTCTTGTCTTGTCTTGTCTTGTCTTGTTTTTTCTTGTCATGTCTTGTCTTGTCTTGTCTTGTCTTGTCTTGTCTTGTCTTGCCTTATCTTGTCTTGTCTTGTCTTGTCTTGTCTTGTTTTGTCTTGTCTTGTCTTGTCTTGTCTTGTCTTGTCTTGTCTTGTCTTGTTTTTTCTTGTCATGTCTTGTCTTGTCTTGTCTTGTCTTGTCTTGTCTTGTCTTGTCTTGCTTTGTCTTGTCATGTCTTGTCTTGTCTTGTCTTGTCTTGTCTTGTCTTGTTTTTTCTTGTCATGTCTTGTCTTGTCTTGTCTTGTCTTGTCTTGTCTTGTCTTGTTTTGTCTTGTCATGTCTTGTCTTGTCTTGTCTTGTCTTGTCTTGTCTTGTTTTGTCTTGTCATGTCTTGTCTTGTCTTGTCTTGTCTTGTCTTGTCTTGTTTTTTCTTGTCATGTCTTGTCTTGTCTTGTCTTGTCTTGTCTTGTTTTGTCTTGTCATGTCTTGTCTTGTCTTGTCTTGTCTTGTCTTGTCTTGTTTTTTCTTGTCATGTCTTGTCTTGTCTTGTCTTGTCTTGTCTTGTCTTGTCTTGTCTTGTCTTGTCTTGTCTTGTCTTGTCTTGTCTTGTCTTGTCTTGTCTTGTCTTGTCTTGTCTTGTCTTGTTTTGTCTTGTCTTGTCTTGTCTTGTCTGGTCTTGTCTGGTCTTGTCTTGTCTTGTCTTGTCTTGTCTTGTCTTGTTTTGTCTTGTCTTGTCTTGTCTTGTCTTGTCTTGTCTTGTCTTGTCCTGTCATGTCTTGTCTTGTCTTGTCTTGTTTTGTCTTGTCTTGTATTGTCTTGTCTTGTCTTGTCTTGTATTGTCTTGTTTTCTCATGTAATGTCATGTCGTGTGTTGTGTTGTTTTGTCTTGTCTTGTGTTGTTTTGTCTTGTATTGTCATGTCATGTTATGTCGTGTCTTGTGTTGCTTTGTCTTGTCTTGTCTTGTCATGTCGTGTGTTGTGTTGTTTTGTCTTGTCTTGTTGTGTATTGTCATGTCTTATATTGTCTTGTCTTGTCTTGTCTTGTCTTGTCTTGTCTTGTCTTGTCTTGTCTTGCCTTATCTTGTCTTGTCTTGTCTTGTCTTGTCTTGTTTTGTCTTGTCTTGTCTTGTCTTGTCATGTCTTGTCTTGCCTTGTCTTGTCTTGTCTTGTTTTGTCTTGTCTTGTCTTGTCTTGTCTTGTCTTGTCTTGTCTTGTCTTGTCTTGTCTTGTCTTGTCTTGTCTTGTCAAGTCTTGTCTTGTCTTGTCTTGTCTTGTCTTGTCTTGTCTTGTCTTGTCTTGTCTTGTTTTGTCTTGTCTTGTCTTGTCTTGTCTTGTCTTGTCTTGTCTTGTCTTGTCTTGTCTTGTCTTGTCTTGTCTTGTCTTGTCTTGTCTTGTCTTGTCTTGTCTTGTCTTGTCTTGTCTTGTCTTGTCTTGTCTTGTCTTGTCTTGTCTTGTTTTGTCTTGTCTTGTCTTGTCTTGTCTTGTCTTGTTTTGTCTTGTCTTGTCTTGTCTTGTCTTGTCTTGTCTTGTCCTGTCTTGTCTTGTCATGTCATGTCATGTCATGTCATGTGTTGTGTTGTCTTGTCTTGTCTTGTCTTGTCTTGGCTTGTCTTGTCTTGTCTTGTCTTGTCTTGTCTTGTCTTGTCTTTTCTTGTCTTGTCTTGTCTTGTCTTGTCTGGTCTTATCTTGTCTTGTCTTGTCCTGTCCTGTCTTGTCTTGTCTTTTCTTGTCTTGTCTTGTCTTTTCTTGTCTTGTCCTGTCATTTTATGTCATGTGTTGTGTTGTTTTGTCTTGTCTTGTCTTGTCTTGTCTTGTCTTGTCTTGTTTTGTCTTGTCTTGTTTTGTCTTGTCTTGTCTTTTCTTGTCTTGTCTTGTCTTGTCTTGTCTGGTCTTATTTTGTCTTGTCTTGTCCTGTCCTGTCTTGTCTTGTCTTGTCTTTTCTTGTATTGTCTTGTCTTGTCTTGTCTTGTCTTGTCTTGTCTGGTCTTATCTTGTCTTGTCTTGTCCTGTCCTGTCTTGTCTTTTCTTGTCTTGTCTTGTCTTTTCTTGTCTTGTCCTGTCATTTCATGTCATGTGTTGTGTTGTTTTGTCTTGTCTTGTCTTGTCTTGTCTTGTCTTGTCTTGTCTTGTTTTGTCTTGTCTTGTTTTGTCTTGTCTTGTCTTTTCTTGTCTTGTCTTGTCTTGTCTTGTCTTGTCTTGTCTGGTCTTATTTTGTCTTGTCTTGTCCTGTCCTGTCTTGTCTTGTCTTTTCTTGTCTTGTCTTGTCTTTTCTTGTCTTGTCCTGTCATGTCATGTCATGTGTTGTGTTGTTTTGTCTTGTCTTGTCTTGTCTTGTCTTGTCTTGTCTTGTCTTGTCTTGTCTTGTCTTGTCTTGTCTTGTCTTGTCTTGTCTTGTCTTGTCTTGTCTTGTCTTGTCTTGTCTTGTCTTGTCTTGTCTTGTCTTGTCTTGTCTTGTCTTGTCTTGTCTTGTCTTGTCTTGTTTTGTCTTGTCTTGTCTTGTCTTGTCTTGTCTTGTCATGTCATGTCATGTCATGTCATGTCATGTCATGTCATGTCATACATGTGTTGTGTTGTTTTGTCTTGTCTTGTCTTGTCTTGTCTTGTCTTGTCTTGTCTCTTCTTGTCTTATCTTGTCTTGTCTTGTCTTGTCTTGTATTGTCATGTCTTATATTGTCTGGTCTTATCTTGTCTTGTCTTGTCTTGTCTTGCCTTGTCTTGACTTGTCTTGTCTTGTCTTGTCTTGTCTTGTCTTGTATTGTCATGTCTTATATTGTCTGGTCTTATCTTGTCTTGTCTTGTCTTGTCTTGTCTTGTCTTGTCTTGTCTTGTCTTGACTTGTCTTGTCTTGTCTTGTCTTGTCTTGTCTTGTCTTGTCTTGTCTTGTCTTGTCTTGTCTTGTCTTGTCTTGTCTTGTCTTGTCTTGTCTTGTCTTGTCTTGTCTTGTCTTGTCTTTTCTTGTCTTGTCTTGTTTTGTCTTGTCTTGTCTTGTCTTGTCTTGTCTGGTCTTGTCTGGTCTTGTCTTGTCTTGTCTTGTCTTGTCTTGTCTTGTCTAGTCTTGTCATGTCATGTCATGTCATACGTGTGTTGTGTTGTTTTGTCTTGTCTTGTCTTGTCTTGTCTTGTCTTGTCTTGTCTTGTCTTATCTTGTCTTGTCTTGTCTTGTCTTGTCTTGTCTTGTCTTGTCTTGTCTTGTCCTATCTTGTCTTGTCTTGTCTTGTCTTGTATTGTCAAGTCTTATATTGTCTGGTCTTATCTTGTCTTGTCTTGTCTTGTCCTGTCCTGTCTTGTCTTGTCTTTTCTTGTCTTGTCTTGTCTTTTCTTGTCTTGTCCTGTCATGTCATGTCATGTGTTGTGTTGTTTTGTCTTGTCTTGTCTTGTCTTGTCTTATCTTGTCTTGTCTTGTCTTGTCTTGTCTTGTCTTGTCTTGTCTTGTCTTGTTTTGTCTTGTCTTGTCTTGTCTGGTCTTGTCTGGTCTTGTCTTGTCTTGTCTTATCTTGTCTTGTCTTGTCTTGTCTTGTCTTGTCTTGTCTTGTCTTGTCTTGTCTTGTCTTGTCTTGTCTTGTCTTGTCTTGTCTTGTCTTGTCTTGTCATGTCATGTCATACGTGTGTTGTGTTGTTTTGTCTTGTCTTGTCTTGTCTTGTGTTGTCTTGTCTTGTCATGTCTTATCTTGTCTTGTCTTGTCTTGTATTGTCTTGTCTTGTCTTGTCTTGTCTTGTCTTGTCTTGTCTTGTCTTATCTTGTCTTGTCTTGTCTCTTCTTGTATTGTCATGTCTTATATTGTCTGGTCTTATCTTGTCCTGTCCTGTCTTGTCTTGTCTTTTCTTGTCTTGTCTTGTCTTTTCTTGTCTTGTTCTGTCATTTCATGTCATGTGTTGTGTTGTTTTGTCTTGTCTTGTCTTGTCCTGTCTTGTCTTGTTTTGTCTTGTCTTGTTTTGTCTTGTCTTGTCTTTTCTTGTCTTGTCTTGTCTTGTCTTGTCTTGTCTTGTCTGGTCTTATTTTGTCTTGTCTTGACCTGTCCTGTCTTGTCTTGTCTTTTCTTGTCTTGTCTTGTCTTGCCTTTTCTTGTCTTGTCTTGTCTTGTCTTGTCTTGTCTTGTCTTGTCTTGTCTTATCTTGTCTTGTCTTGTCTTGTCTTGTATTGTCATGTCTTATATTGTCTGGTCTTATCTTGTCTTGTCTTGTCTTGTCTTGTCTTGTCTTGACTTGTCTTGTCTTGTCTTGTCTTGTCTTGTCTTGTCTTGTCTTGTATTGTCATGTCTTATATTGTCTGGTCTTATCTTGTCTTGTCTTGTCTTGTCTTGTCTTGTCTTGTCTTGTCTTGTCTTGTCTTGTCTTGTCTTGTCTTGTCTTGTCTTGTCTTGTCTTGTCTTGTCTTGTCTTGTCTTGTCTTGTCTTTTCTTGTCTTGTCTTGTTTTGTCTTGTCCTGTCTTGTCTTGTCTTGTCTTGTCTGGTCTTGTCTGGTCTTGTCTTGTCTTGTTTTGTCTTGTCTTGTCTTGTCTTGTCTTGTCTTGTCTTGTCTTGTCATGTCATGTCATGTCATACGTGTGTTGTGTTGTTTTGTCTTGTCTTGTCTTGTCTTGTCTTGTCTTGTCTTGTCTTGTCTTGTCTTGTCTTGTCTTGTCTTGTCTTGTCATGTCATGTCATGTCATACGTGTGTTGTGTTGTTTTGTCTTGTCTTGTCTTGTCTTGTGTTGTCTTGTCTTGTCATGTCTTATCTTGTCTTGTCTTGTCTTGTCTTGTCTTGTCTTGTCTTGTCTTGTCTTGTCTTGTCTTGTCTTGTCTTGTCTTGTCTTGTCTTATCTTGTCTTGTCTTGTCTTGTCTTGTATTGTCATGTCTTATATTGTCTGGTCTTATCTTGTCCTGTCCTGTCTTGTCTTGTCTTTTCTTGTCTTGTCTTGTCTTTTCTTGTCTTGTCCTGTCATTTCATGTCATGTGTTGTGTTGTTTTGTCTTGTCTTGTCTTGTTTTGTCTGGTCTTGTTTTGTCTGGTCTTGTTTTGTCTTGTCTTGTCTTTTCTTGTCTTGTCTTGTCTTGTCTTGTCTTGTCTGGTCTTATTTTGTCTTGTCGTGTCCTGTCCTGTCTTGTCTTGTCTTTTCTTGTCTTGTCTTGTCTTGCCTTTTCTTGTCCTGTCATGTCATGTCATGTGTTGTGTTGTTTTGTCTTGTCTTGTCTTGTCTTGTCTTGTCTTGTCTTGTCTTGTCTTGTTTTGTCTTGTCTTGTCTTGTCTTGTCTTGTCTTGTCTTGTCTTGTCTTGTCATGTCATGTCATGTCATGTCATGTCATGTCATGTGTTGTGTTGTCTTGTCTTGTCTTGTCTTGTCTTGTCTTGACAAAACAACACAACGCACGACATGACATGACAAGACAAGACAAGACAAGACAAGACAAGACAAGACAAGACAAGACCAGACAAGACCAGACAAGACAAGACAAGACAAAACAAGACAAAACAAGACAAGACAAGACAAGACAAGACAAGACAAGACAAAACAACACAACACACGACAGGACAAGACAAGACAAGACAAGACAAGACAAGACAAGACAAGACAAGACAAAACAAGACAAGACAAGACAAGACAAGACAAGACAATTCAAGACAAGACAAGACAAGACCGAACAAGACAAGACAAGACAAAACAACACAACACATGACATGACATGACAGGACAAGACAAGACAAGACAAGACAAGACAAGACAAGACAATACATGACAAGACAAAACAACACAACACACGACATGATATGACATGACAAGACAAGACAATATAAGACATGACAATACAAGACAAGACAAGACAAGATAAGACATGACAAGACAAAACAACACAACACACGTATGACATGACATGACATGACAAGACAAGACAAGACAAGACAAGACAAGACAAGACCAGACAAGACCAGACAAGACAAGACAAGACAAAACAAGACAAAACAAGACAAGACAAGACAAGACAAGACAAGACAAGACAAGACAAGACAAGACAAGACAAGACAAGACAAGACAAGACAAGACAAGACAAAACAAGACAAGACAAGACCAAACAAAACAAGACAAGACAAAACAACACAACACATGACATGACATGACAGGACAAGACAAGAAAAGACAAGACAAGACAGGACAGGACAAGACAAGACAAGATAAGACCTTGTTTGGTCTTGTCTTGTCTTGTTTTGTCTTGTCTTGTCTTGTCTTGTCTTGTCTTGTCTTGTCTTGTCTTGTCTTGTCTTGTCTTGTCTTGTCTTGTCTTGTCTTGTCTTGACTTGTCTTGTCTTGTCTTGTCTTGTCTTGTATGACATATGTCATGTCATGTGTTGTGTTGTGTTGACTTGTCTTGTCTTGTCTTGTCTTGTCTTGTCTTGTCATGTCGTGCGTTGTGTTGTTTTGTCTTGTCTTGTTTTGTCTTGTCATGTCATGTCTTGTCTTGTCTTGTCTTGTCTTGTCTTGTCTTGTCTTGTCATGTCATGTCATGTCATGTCATGTGTTGTGTTGTGTTGTCTTGTCTTGTCTTGTCTTGTCTTGTCTTGTCTTGCCTTGCCTTATCTTGCCTTGTCTTGTCTTGTCATGTCATGTCATGTCATGTCATGTCATACGTGTGTTGTGTTGTTTTGTCTTGTCTTGTCTTGTCTTGTCTTGTCTTGTCTTGTCTTGTCTTGTCTTGTCTTATCTTGTCTTGTCTTGTCTTGTCTTGTCTTTTCTTGTCTTGTCTTGTCTTGTCATGTCGTGCGTTGTATTGTCTTGTCTTGTCTTGTCTTGTCTTGTCTTGTCATGTCGTGCGTTGTGTTGTTTTGTCTTGTCTTGTTTTGTCTTGTCATGTCATGTCTTGTCTTGTCTTGTCTTGTCTTGTCTTGTCTTGTCATGTCATGTCATGTCATGTCATGTGTTGTGTTGTGTTGTCTTGTCTTGTCTTGTCTTGTCTTGTCTTGTCTTGTCTTGCCTTATCTTGCCTTGTCTTGTCTTGTCATGTCATGTCATGTCATGTCATGTCATACGTGTGTTGTGTTGTTTTGTCTTGTCTTGTCTTGTCTTGTCTTGTCTTGTCTTGTCTTGTCTTGTCTTATCTTGTCTTGTCTTGTCTTGTCTTGTCTTTTCTTGTCTTGTCTTGTCTTGTCATGTCGTGCGTTGTATTGTTTTGTCTTGTCTTGTTTTGTCTTGTCATGTCATGTCTTGTCTTGTCTTGTCTTGTCTTGTCTTGTCATGTCATGTCATGTCATGTCATGTCATGTGTTGTGTTGTGTTGTCTTGTCTTGTCTTGTCTTGTCTTGTCTTGTCTTGTCTTGTCTTGTCTTGTCTTGTCATGTCATGTCATGTCATGTCATGTCATGTCATACGTGTGTTGTGTTGTTTTGTCTTGTCTTGTCTTGTCTTGTCTTGTCTTATCTTGTCTTGTCTTGTCTTGTCTTGTATTGTCAAGTCTTATATTGTCTGGTCTTATCTTGTCTTGTCTTGTCTTGTCCTGTCCTGTCTTGTCTTGTCTTTTCTTGTCTTGTCTTGTCTTTTCTTGTCTTGTCCTGTCATGTCATGTCATGTGTTGTGTTGTTTTGTCTTGTCTTGTTTTGTCTTGTCTTGTCTTGTCTTGTCTTATCTTGTCTTGTCTTGTCTTGTCTTGTCTTGTCTTGTCTTGTCTTGTCTTGTCTTGTCTTGTTTTGTCTTGTCTTGTCTTGTCTGGTCTTGTCTGGTCTTGTCTTGTCTTGTCTTGTCTTGTCTTGTCTTGTCTTGTCTTGTCTTGTCTTGTCTTGTCTTGTCTTGTCTTGTCTTGTCTTGTCTTGTCTTGTCTTGTCATGTCATGTCATGTCATACGTGTGTTGTGTTGTTTTGTCTTGTCTTGTCTTGTCTTGTGTTGTCTTGTCTTGTCATGTCTTATCTTGTCTTGTCTTGTCTTGTCTTGTCTTGTCTTGTCTTGTCTTGTCTTGTCTTGTCTTGTCTTGTCTTGTCTTATCTTGTCTTGTCTTGTCTTGTCTTGTATTGTCATGTCTTATATTGTCTGGTCTTATCTTGTCCTGTCCTGTCTTGTCTTGTCTTGTCTTGTCTTTTCTTGTCTTGTCCTGTCATTTCATGTCATGTGTTGTGTTGTTTTGTCTTGTCTTGTCTTGTCCTGTCTTGTCTTGTTTTGTCTTGTCTTGTTTTGTCTTGTCCTGTCTTTTCTTGTCTTGTCTTGTCTTGTCTTGTCTGGTCTTATTTTGTCTTGTCTTGTCCTGTCCTGTCTTGTCTTGTCTTTTCTTGTCTTGTCTTGTCTTGCCTTTTCTTGTCCTGTCATGTCATGTCATGTGTTGCGTTGTCTTGTCTTGTCTTGTCTTGTCTTGTCTTGTCTTGTCTTGTCTTGTCTTGTCTTGTCTTGTCTTGTATTGTTTTGTCTTGTCTTGTCTTGTCTTGTCTTGTCTTGTCTTGTCTTGTCTTGTCTTGTCATGTCATGTCATGTCATGTCATGTGTTGTGTTGTCTTGTCTTGTCTTGTCTCGTCTTGTCTTGACAAAACAACACAACGCACGACATGACATGACAAGACAAGACAAGACAAGACAAGACAAGACAAGACAAGACCAGACAAGACCAGACAAGACAAGACAAGACAAAACAAGACAAAACAAGACAAGACAAGACAAGACAAGACAAGACAAGACAAGACAAGACAAGACAAAACAACACAACACACGACAGGACAAGACAAGACAAGACAAGACAAGACAAGACAAGACAAAACAAGACAAGACAAGACAAGACAAGACAAGACAATACAAGACAAGACAAGACAAGACCGAACAAGACAAGACAAGACAAAACAACACAACACATGACATGACATGACAGGACAAGACAAGACAAGACAAGACAAGACAATACATGACAAGACAAAACAACACAACACACGACATGATATGACATGACAAGACAAGACAATATAAGACATGACAATACAAGACAAGACAAGACAAGATAAGACATGACAAGACAAAACAACACAACACACGTATGACATGACATGACATGACAAGACAAGACAAGACAAGACAAGACAAGACCAGACAAGACCAGACAAGACAAGACAAGACAAAACAAGACAAAACAAGACAAGACAAGACAAGACAAGACAAGACAAGACAAGACAAGACAAGACAAGACAAGACAAGACAAGTCAAGACAAGACAAGACAAGACAAGACAAGACAAGACAAGACAAGACATGACAAGACAAGACAAGACAAGACAAGACAAGACAAGACAAGACAAGACAAGACAAGACAAGACCAGACAAGACCAGACAAGACAAGACAAGACAAAACAAGACAAAACAAGACAAGACAAGACAAGACAAGACAAGACAAGACAAGACAAGACAAGACAAGACAAGACAAGACAAGACAAGACAAGACAAGACAAGACAAAACAAGACAAGACAAGACCAAACAAAACAAGACAAAACAACACAACACATGACATGACATGACAGGACAAGACAAGAAAAGACAAGACAAGACAGGACAGGACAAGACAAGACAAGATAAGAACTTGTTTGGTCTTGTCTTGTCTTGTTTTGTCTTGTCTTGTCTTGTCTTGTCTTGTCTTGTCTTGTCTTGTCTTGTCTTGTCTTGTCTTGTCTTGTCTTGTCTTGTCTTGTCTTGTCTTGTCTTGTCTTGTCTTGTCATGTCTTGTCTTGTCTTGTCTTGTCTTGTTTTCTCATGTAATGTCATGTCGTGTGTTGTGTTGTCTTGTCTTGTCTTGTCTTGTTTTGTCTTGTCTTGTCTTGTCTTGTCTTGTCTTGTCTTGTCTTGTCTTGTCTTGTCTTGTCTTGTCTTGTCTTGTCTTGTCTTGTCTTGTCTTGTCTTGTCTTGTCTTGTCTTGTCTTGTCTTGTCTTGTCTTGTCTTGTCTTGTCTTGTCTTGTCTTGTCTTGTCTTGTCTTGTCTTGTCTTGTCTTGTCTTGTCTTGTCTTGTCTTGTCTTGTCTTGTCTTGTCTTGTCTTGTCTTGTCTTGTCTTGTCTTGTCTTGTCTTGTCTTGTCTTGTCTTGTCTTGTCTTGTCTTGTCTTGTCTTGTCTTGTCTTGTCTTGTCTTGTCTTGTCTTGTCTTGTCTTGTCTTGTCTTGTCTTGTCTTGTCTTGTCTTGTCTTGTCTTGTCTTGTCTTGTCTTGTCTTGTCTTGTCTTGTCTTGTCTTGTCTTGTCTTGTCTTGTCTTGTCTTGTCTTGTCTTGTCTTGTCTTGTCTTGTCTTGTCTTGTCTTGTCTTGTCTTGTCTTGTCTTGTCTTGTCTTGTCTTGTCTTGTCTTGTCTTGTCTTGTCTTGTCTTGTCTTGTCTTGTCTTGTCTTGTCTTGTCTTGTCTTGTCTTGTCTTGTCTTGTCTTGTCTTGTCTTGTCTTGTCTTGTCTTGTCTTGTCTTGTCTTGTCTTGTCTTGTCTTGTCTTGTCTTGTCTTGTCTTGTCTTGTCTTGTCTTGTCTTGTCTTGTCTTGTCTTGTCTTGTCTTGTCTTGTCTTGTCATGTCATGTCATGTCATGTCATGTCATGTGTTGTGTTGTGTTGTCTTGTCTTGTCTTGTCTTGTCTTGTCTTGTCTTGTCTTGTCTTGTCTTGTCTTGTCTTGTCTTGTCATGTCTTGTCTTGTCTTGTCTTGTCTTGTTTTCTCATGTAATGTCATGTCGTGTGTTGTGTTGTTTTGTCTTGTCTTGTGTTGTTTTCTCGTGTCATGTCTTGTCTTGTCTTGTCTTGTCCTGTCCTGTCGTGTGTTGTCTTGTCTTGTCTTGTCCTGTCCTGACGTGTGTTGTGTCGTTTTGTCTTGTCTTGTTTTGTCTTGTCTTGTGTTGTTTTGTCCTGTCCTGACGTGTGTTGTGTTGTTTTGTCTTGTCTTGTTTTGTCTTGTCTTGTGTTGTTTTGTCTTGTATTGTCTTGTTTTCTCATGTAATGTCATGTCGTGTGTTGTGTTGTTTTGTCTTGTCTTGTGTTGTTTTGTCGTGTCATGTCTTGTCTTGTCTTGTCCTGTCCTGTCGTGTGTTGTCTTGTCTTGTCTTGTCCTGTCCTGACGTGTGTTGTGTTGTTTTGTCTTGTTTTGTTTTGTCTTGTCTTGTGTTGTTTTGTCCTGTCCTGACGTGTGTTGTGTTGTTTTGTCTTGTCCTGTCTTGTCTTGTCTTGTGATGTCATGTCATGTCGTGTGTTGTATTGTTTTGTCTTGTCTTGTCATGTTATGTCATGTCGTGTCTTGTGTTGCTTTGTCTTGTCTTGTCTTGTATTGTCTTGTATTGTCTTGTCTTGTGTTGCCTCGTCTTGTCTTGTCTTGTCTTGTCCCGTCCTGACGTGTGTTGTGTTGTTTTTTCTTGTCTTGTCATGTCATGTCATGTCGTGTCTTGTGTTGCTTTGTCTTGTCTTGTCATGTCATGTCGTGTGTTGTGTTGTTTTGTCTTGTCTTGTCATGTCATGTCATGTCGTGTCTTGTGTTGCTTTGTCTTGTCTTGTCTTGTCTTGTCTTGTCTTGTCATGTCGTATGTTGTGTTGTTTTGTCTTGTCTTGTTGTGTATTGTCATGTCTTATATTGTCTTGTCTTGTCTTGTCATGTCATGTCATGTCGTGTGTTGTGTTGTTTTGTCTTGTCTTGTTTTGTCTTGTCATGTCATGTCATGTCTTGTCTTGTCTTGTCTTGTCTTGTTTTGTCTTGTCATGTCTTGTCTTGTCTTGTCTTGTCTTGTCCTGTCCTGTCGTGTGTTGTGTTGTTTTGTCTTGCCTTGTCATGTCATGTCACGTCGTGTCTTGTGTTGCTTTGTCTTGTCTTGTCTTGTCTTGTCATGTCGTGTGTTGTGTTGTTTTGTCTTGTCTTGTTGTGTATTGTCATGTCTTATATTGTCTTGTCTTGTCTTGTCTTGTCTTGTCTTGTCATGTCATGTCGTGTGTTGTGTTGTTTTGTCTTGTCTTGTTTTGTCTTGTCATGTCATGTCATGTCATGTCTTGTCTTGTCTTGTCTTGTCTTGTCTTGTCTTGTCTTGTCTTGTCTTGTCTTGTCTTGTCTTGTCTTGTCTTGTCTTGTCTTGTCTTGTCTTGTTTTGTCTTGTCTTGTCTTGTCATGTCATGTCATGTCATGTCATGTCATGTGTTGTGTTGTGTTGTCTTGTCTTGTCTTGTCTTGTCTTGTCTTGTCTTGTCTTGTCTTGTCTTGTCTTGTCTTGTCTTGTCTTGTCTTGTCTTGTCTTGTCTTGTCTTGTCTTGTCATGTCTTGTCTTGTCTTGTCTTGTCTTGTCTTGTCTTGTCTTGTCTTGTCTTGTCTTGTCTTGTCTTGTCTTGTCTTGTCTTGTCTTGTCTTGTCTTGTCTTGTCTTGTCTTGTCATGTCTTGTCTTGTCTTGTCTCATCTTGTCTTGTCCTGTCCTGTATTGTCTTGTCTTGTCTTGTCTTGTCTTGTCTTGTCTTGTCTTGTCATGTCTTGTCTTGTCTTGTTTTGTCTTGTCTTGTTTTCTCATGTAATGTCATGTCGTGTGTTGTGTTGTTTTGTCTTGTCTTGTCTTGTCTTGTCCTGTCCTGTCGTGTGTTGTGTTGCTTTGTCTTGTCTTGTCTTGTCTTGTCATGTCGTGTGTTGTGTTGTTTTGTCTTGTCTTGTTGTGTATTGTCATGTCTTATATTGCCTTGTCTTGTCTTGTCTTGTCTTGTCATGTCTTGTCTTGTCTTGTCTCATCTTGTCTTGTCCTGTCCTGTCCTGTCTTGTCTTGTCTTGTCTTGTCTTGTCTTGTCTTGTCTTGTCATGTCTTGTCTTGTCTTGTTTTGTCTTGTCTTGTTTTCTCATGTAATGTCATGTCGTGTGTTGTGTTGTTTTGTCTTGTCTTGTCTTGTCTTGTCCTGTCCTGTCGTGTGTTGTGTTGCTTTGTCTTGTCTTGTCTTGTCTTGTCATGTCGTGTGTTGTGTTGTTTTGTCTTGTCTTGTTGTGTATTGTCATGTCTTATATTGCCTTGTCTTGTCTGCTCTTGTCATGTCATGTCATGTCGTGTGTTGTGTTGTTTTGTCTTGTCTTGTCTTGTCTTGTCTTGTCATGTCGTGTGTTGTGTTGTTTTGTCTTGTCTTGTCTTGTCTTGTTTTATGTTGTCTTGTTTTGTCATGTAAATTCATGTCGTGTGTTGTGTTGTTTTGCCTTGTCTTGTGTTGTTTTGTCGTGTCATGTCTTGTCTTGTCTTGTCTTGTCTTGTCCTGTCCTGTCGTGTGTTGTGTTGCTTTGTCTTGTCTTGTCATGTCATGTTATGTCGTGTCTTGTGTTGCTTTATCTTGTCTTTTCTTCTCCTTGTCTTGTGTCGTTTTGTCCTGTCCTGACGTGTGTTTTGTTATTTTGTCTTGTCATGTCTTGTCTTGTCTTGTGATGTCATGTCATGTCGTGTGTTGTGTTGTTTTGTCTTGTCTTGTCATGTCGTGTGTTGTGTTGTTTTGCCTTGTTTTGCCTTGTCTTGCTGTGTATTGTCACGTCTTATATTGTCTTGTCTTGTCTTGTCATGTCATGTCTTGTCTTGTCTTGTCTTGTGTTGTTTTGTCGTGTCATGTCTTGTCTTGTCCTGTCCTGTCGTGTGTTGTCTTGTCTTGTCTTGTCCTGTCCTGACGTGTGTTGTGTTGTCTTGTCTTGTCTTGTTTTGTCTTGTCTTGTGTTGCTTTGTCCTGTGCTGACGTGTGTTGTGTTGTTTTGTCTTGTCTTGTTTTGTCTTGTCTTGTGTTGTTTTGTCTTGTATTGTCTTGTTTTCTCATGTAATGTCATGTCGTGTGTTGTGTTGTTTTGTCTTGTCTTGTGTTGTTTTGTCGTGTCATGTCTTGTCTTGTCTTGTCTTGTCTTGTCCTGTCCTGTCGTGTGTCGTCTTGTCTTGTCTTGTCCTGTCCTGACGTGTGTTGTGTTGTTTTGTCTTGTCTTGTGTTGTTTTGTCCTGTCCTGACGTGTGTTGTGTTGTTTTGTCTTGTCTTGTTTTGTCTTGTCCTGTCTTGTCTTGTCTTGTGATGTCATGTCATGTCGTGTGTTGTGTTTTTTTGTCTTGTCATGTCTTGTCTTGTCTTGTCTTGTCTTGTCATGTCTTGTCTTGTCTTGTTTTGTCTTGTCATGTCTTGTCTTGTCTTGTCTTGTCTTGTCTTGTCTTGTCTTGTCTTGTCTTGTCTTGTCTTGTCTTGTCTTGTCTTGTCTTGTCTTGTCTTGTCTTGTCTTGTCTTGTCTTGTCTTGTCTTGTCTTGTCTTGTCTTGTCTTGTCTTGTCTTGTCTTGTCTTGTCTTGTATTGTTTTATGTTGTCTTGTCTTGTCTTGTTTTGTCATGTCTTGTTTTGTCTTGTCTTGTCTTGTTTTGTCTTGTATTGTCTTGTTTTCTCATGTAATGTCATGTCGTGTGTTGTGTTGTTTTGTCTTATCTTGTGTTGTTTTGTCGGGTCATGTCTTGTCTTGTCTTGTGTTGTTTTGTCGTGTCATGTCTTGTTTTGTCTTGTCTTGTGTTGTTTCGTCCTGTCATGTCTTGTCTTGTCTTGTCTTGTCTTGTCTTGTCATGTCTTGTCATGTCTTGTCTTGTCTTGTCATGTCTTGTCATGTCTTGTCTTGTCTTGTTTTGCCTTGTCATGTCTTGTCTTGTCTTGTCTTGTCTTGTCTTGTCTTGTCTTGTGTTGTTTTGTCGTGTCATGTCTTGTCTTGTCTTGTCTAGTCTTGTCTTGTCATGTCTTGTCATGTCTTGTCATGTCTTGTCTTGTCTTGTTTTGTCTTGTCATGTCTTGTCTTGTCTTGTCTTGTCTTGTCTTGTCTTGTCTTGTCTTGTCTTGTCTTGTCATGTCATGTCATGTCATATCGTGTGTTGTGTTGTTTTGTCTTGTCTTATTTTGCCTTGTCATGTCTTATCTTGTCTTGTCTTGTCTTGTCTTGTCTTGTTTTGTCTTGTCTTGTCTTGTCTTGTCTTGTCTTGTCTTGTCTTGTCTTGTCTTGTCTTGTCTTGTCTCGTCATGTCATGTCTTGTCTTGTCTTGTATTGTCTTGTCTTGTTTTGTCTTGTCTTGTCTTGTCTTGTCTTGTCTTGTATTGTCTTGTCTTGTCTTGTCTTGTCTTGTCTTGTTTTGCCTTGTCATGTCTTGTCTTGTCTTGTCTTGTCTTGTGTTGTTTTGTCTTGTCTTGTGTTGTTTTGTCCTGTCCTGACGTGTGTTGTGTTGTTTTGTCTTGTCTTGTTTTGTCTTGTCCTGTCTTGTCTTGTCTTGTTTTTGTCTTGTCCTGTCCTGTCTTGTATTGTCTTGTTTTCTCATGTAATGTCATGTCGTGTGTTGTGTTGTTTTGTCTCGTCTTGTGTTGTTTTGTCGTGTCATGTCTTGTCTTGTCTTGCCTTGTCCTGTCCTGTCGTGTGTTGTCTTGTCTTGTCTTGTCCTGTCCTGACGTGTGTTGTGTCGTTTTGTCTTGTCTTGTTTTGTCTTGTCTTGTGTTGTTTTGTCCTGTCCTGACGTGTGTTGTGTTGTTTTGTCTTGTCTTGTGTTATTTTGTCTTGTATTGTCTTGTTTTCTCATGTAATGTCATGTCGTGTGTTGTGTTGTTTTGTCGTATCATGTCTTGTCTTGTCTTGTCTTGTCTTGTCCTGTCCTGTCGTGTGTTGTCTTGTCTTGTCTTGTCCTGTCCTGACGTGTGTTGTGTTGTTTTGTCTTGTTTTGTTTTGTCTTGTCTTGTGTTGTTTTGTCCTGTCCTGACGTGTGTTGTGTTGTTTTGTCTTGTCCTGTCTTGTCTTGTCTTGTGATGTCATGTCATGTCGTGTGTTGTGTTGTTTTGTCTTGTCTTGTCATGTTATGTCATGTGTCTTGTGTTGCTTTGTCTTGTCTTGTCTTGTCTTGTGTTGTTTTGTCCTGTCCTGACGTGTGTTGTGTTGTTTTGTCTTGTCTTGTTTTGTCTTGTCCTGTCTTGTCTTGTCTAGTTTTGTCTTGTCCTGTCCTGTCTTGTCTTGTCTTGTATTGTCTTGTTTTCTCATGTAATGTCATGTCGTGTGTTGTGTTGTTTTGTCTTGTCTTGTGTTGTTTTGTCGTGTCATGTCTTGTCTTGTCTTGTCTTGTCCTGTCCTGTCGTGTGTTGTCTTGTCTTGTCTTGTCCTGTCCTGACGTGTGTTGTGTCGTTTTGTCTTGTCTTGTTTTGTCTTGTCTTGTGTTGTTTTGTCCTGTCCTGACGTGTGTTGTGTTGTTTTGTCTTGTCTTGTTTTGTCTTGTCTTGTGTTGTTTTGTCTTGTATTGTCTTGTTTTCTCATGTAATGTCATGTCGTGTGTTGTGTTGTTTTGTCTTGTCTTGTGTTGTTTTGTCGTGTCATGCCTTGTCTTGTCTTGTCCTGTCCTGTCGTGTGTTGTCTTGTCTTGTCTTGTCCTGTCCTGACGTGTGTTGTGTTGTTTTGTCTTGTTTTGTTTTGTCTTGTCTTGTGTTGTTTTGTCCTGTCCTGACGTGTGTTGTGTTGTTTTGTCTTGTCCTGTCTTGTCTTGTCTTGTGATGTCATGTCATGTCGTGTGTTGTATTGTTTTGTCTTGTCTTGTCATGTTATGTCATGTCGTGTCTTGTGTTGCTTTGTCTTGTCTTGTCTTGTATTGTCTTGTCTTGTGTTGCCTCGTCTTGTCTTGTCTTGTCTTGTCCTGTCCTGACGTGTGTTGTGTTGTTTTGTCTTGTCTTGTCATGTCATGTCATGTCGTGTCTTGTGTTGCTTTGTCTTGTCTTGTCATGTCATGTCGTGTGTTGTGTTGTTTTGTCTTGTCTTGTCATGTCATGTCATGTCGTGTCTTGTGTTGCTTTGTCTTGTCTTGTCTTGTCTTGTCTTGTCTTGTGTTGCCTCGTCTTGTCTTGTCTTGTCTTGTCCTGTCCTGACGTGTGTTGTGTTGTTTTGTCTTGTCTTGTCATGTCGTGTGTTGTGTTGTTTTGTCTTGTCTTGTGTTGTTTTGTCGTGTCATGTCTTGTCTTGTCTTGTCTTGTCTTGTCCTGTCCTGTCGTGTGTTGTGTTGTTTTGTCTTGTCTTGTCATGTCATGTCACGTCGTGTCTTGTGTTGCTTTGTCTTGTCTTGTCTTGTCTTGTCATGTCGTATGTTGTGTTGTTTTGTCTTGTCTTGTTGTGTATTGTCATGTCTTATATTGTCTTGTCTTGTCTTGTCATGTCATGTCATGTCGTGTGTTGTGTTGTTTTGTCTTGTCTTGTTTTGTCTTGTCATGTCATGTCATGTCTTGTCTTGTCTTGTCTTGTCTTGTTTTGTCTTGTCATGTCTTGTCTTGTCTTGTCTTGTCTTGTCCTGTCCTGTCGTGTGTTGTGTTGTTTTGTCTTGTCTTGTCATGTCATGTCACGTCGTGTCTTGTGTTGCTTTGTCTTGTCTTGTCTTGTCTTGTCCTGTCCTGTCGTGTGTTGTGTTGTTTTGTCTTGTCTTGTCATGTCATGTCACGTCGTGTCTTGTGTTGCTTTGTCTTGTCTTGTCATGTCGTGTGTTGTGTTGTTTTGTCTTGTCTTGTTGTGTATTGTCATGTCTTATATTGTCTTGTCTTGTCTTGTCTTGTCTTGTCATGTCATGTCATGTCGTGTGTTGTGTTGTTTTGTCTTGTCTTGTTTTGTCTTGTCATGTCATGTCATGTCATGTCTTGTCTTGTCTTGTCTTGTCTTGTTTTGTCGTATCATGTCTTGTCTTGTCTTGTCTTGTCTTGTCCTGTCCTGTCGTGTGTTGTCTTGTCTTGTCTTGTCCTGTCCTGACGTGTGTTGTGTTGTTTTGTCTTGTTTTGTTTTGTCTTGTCTTGTGTTGTTTTGTCCTGTCCTGACGTGTGTTGTGTTGTTTTGTCTTGTCCTGTCTTGTCTTGTCTTGTGATGTCATGTCATGTCGTGTGTTGTGTTGTTTTGTCTTGTCTTGTCATGTTATGTCATGTGTCTTGTGTTGCTTTGTCTTGTCTTGTCTTGTCTTGTGTTGTTTTGTCCTGTCCTGACGTGTGTTGTGTTGTTTTGTCTTGTCTTGTTTTGTCTTGTCCTGTCTTGTCTTGTCTTGTTTTGTCTTGTCCTGTCCTGTCTTGTCTTGTCTTGTATTGTCTTGTTTTCTCATGTAATGTCATGTCGTGTGTTGTGTTGTTTTGTCTTGTCTTGTGTTGTTTTGTCGTGTCATGTCTTGTCTTGTCTTGTCTTGTCCTGTCCTGTCGTGTGTTGTCTTGTCTTGTCTTGTCCTGTCCTGACGAGTGTTGTGTCGTTTTGTCTTGTCTTGTTTTGTCTTGTCTTGTGTTGTTTTGTCCTGTCCTGACGTGTGTTGTGTTGTTTTGTCTTGTCTTGTTTTGTCTTGTCTTGTGTTCTTTTGTCTTGTATTGTCTTGTTTTCTCATGTAATGTCATGTCGTGTGTTGTGTTGTTTTGTCTTGTCTTGTGTTGTTTTGTCGTGTCATGTCTTGTCTTGTCTTGTCCTGTCCTGTCGTGTGTTGTCTTGTCTTGTCTTGTCCTGTCCTGACGTGTGTTGTGTTGTTTTGTCTTGTCCTGTCCTGTTTTGTCTTGTCTTGTATTGTCTTGTTTTCTCATGTAATGTCATGGCGTGTGTTGTGTTGTTTTGTCTTGTCTTGTGTTGTTTTGTCGTGTCATGTCTTGTCTTGTCTTGTCTTGTCCTGTCCTGTCGTGTGTTGTCTTGTCTTGTCTTGTCCTGTCCTGACGAGTGTTGTGTCGTTTTGTCTTGTCTTGTTTTGTCTTGTCTTGTGTTGTTTTGTCCTGTCCTGACGTGTGTTGTGTTGTTTTGTCTTGTCTTGTTTTGTCTTGTCTTGTGTTGTTTTGTCTTGTATTGTCTTGTTTTCTCATGTAATGTCATGTCGTGTGTTGTGTTGTTTTGTCTTGTCTTGTGTTGTTTTGTCGTGTCATGTCTTGTCTTGTCTTGTCCTGTCCTGTCGTGTGTTGTCTTGTCGTGTGTTGTCTTGTCTTGCCTTGTCCTGTCCTGACGTGTGTTGTGTTGTTTTGTCTTGTTTTGTTTTGTCTTGTCTTGTGTTGTTTTGTCCTGTCCTGACGTGTGTTGTGTTGTTTTGTCTTGTCCTGTCTTGTCTTGTCTTGTGATGTCATGTCATGTCGTGTGTTGTATTGTTTTGTCTTGTCTTGTCATGTTATGTCATGTCATGTCATGTCGTGTCTTGTGTTGCTTTGTCTTGTCTTGTCTTGTCTTGTGTTGCCTCGTCTTGTCTGGTCTTGTCTTGTCCTGTCCTGACGTGTGTTGTGTTGTTTTGTCTTGTCTTGTCATGTCGTGTGTTGTGTTGTTTTGTCTTGTCTTGTGTTGTTTTGTCGTGTCATGTCTTGTCTTGTCTTGTCTTGTCTTGTCTTGTCCTGTCCTGTCGTGTGTTGTGTTGTTTTGTCTTGTCTTGTCATGTCATGTCACGTCGTGTCTTGTGTTGCTTTGTCTTGTCTTGTCTTGTCTTGTCATGTCGTGTGTTGTGTTGTTTTGTCTTGTCTTGTTGTGTATTGTCATGTCTTATATTGTCTTGTCTTGTCTTGTCTTGTCATGTCATGTCATGTCGTGTGTTGTGTTGTTTTGTCTTGTCTTGTTTTGTCTTGTCATGTCATGTCATGTCTTGTCTTGTCTTGTCTTGTCTTGTTTTGTCTTGTCATGTCTTGTCTTGTCTTGTCTTGTCTTGTCCTGTCCTGTCGTGTGTTGTGTTGTTTTGTCTTGTCTTGTCATGTCATGTCACGTCGTGTCTTGTGTTGCTTTGTCTTGTCTTGTCTTGTCTTGTCATGTCGTGTGTTGTGTTGTTTTGTCTTGTCTTGTTGTGTATTGTCATGTCTTATATTGTCTTGTCTTGTCTTGTCTTGTCTTGTCATGTCATGTCATGTCGTGTGTTGTGTTGTTTTGTCTTGTCTTGTTTTGTCTTGTCATGTCATGTCATGTCATGTCTTGTCTTGTCTTGTCTTGTCTTGTTTTGTCGTATCATGTCTTGTCTTGTCTTGTCCTGTCCTGTCGTGTGTTGTCTTGTCTTGTCTTGTCCTGTCCTGACGTGTGTTGTGTTGTTTTGTCTTGTTTTGTTTTGTCTTGTCTTGTGTTGTTTTGTCCTGTCCTGACGTGTGTTGTGTTGTTTTGTCTTGTCCTGTCTTGTCTTGTCTTGTGATGTCATGTCATGTCGTGTGTTGTGTTGTTTTGTCTTGTCTTGTCATGTTATGTCATGTGTCTTGTGTTGCTTTGTCTTGTCTTGTCTTGTCTTGTGTTGTTTTGTCCTGTCCTGACGTGTGTTGTGTTGTTTTGTCTTGTCTTGTTTTGTCTTGTCCTGTCTTGTCTTGTCTTGTTTTGTCTTGTCCTGTCCTGTCTTGTCTTGTCTTGTATTGTCTTGTTTTCTCATGTAATGTCATGTCGTGTGTTGTGTTGTTTTGTCTTGTCTTGTGTTGTTTTGTCGTGTCATGTCTTGTCTTGTCTTGTCTTGTCCTGTCCTGTCGTGTGTTGTCTTGTCTTGTCTTGTCCTGTCCTGACGAGTGTTGTGTCGTTTTGTCTTGTCTTGTTTTGTCTTGTCTTGTGTTGTTTTGTCCTGTCCTGACGTGTGTTGTGTTGTTTTGTCTTGTCTTGTTTTGTCTTGTCTTGTGTTGTTTTGTCTTGTATTGTCTTGTTTTCTCATGTAATGTCATGTCGTGTGTTGTGTTGTTTTGTCTTGTCTTGTGTTGTTTTGCCGTGTCATGTCTTGTCTTGTCTTGTCCTGTCCTGTCGTGTGTTGTCTTGTCTTGTCTTGTCCTGTCCTGACGTGTGTTGTGTTGTTTTGTCTTGTTTTGTTTTGTCTTGTCTTGTGTTGTTTTGTCCTGTCCTGACGTGTGTTGTGTTGTTTTGTCTTGTCCTGTCTTGTCTTGTCTTGTGATGTCATGTCATGTCGTGTGTTGTATTGTTTTGTCTTGTCTTGTCATGTTATGTCATGTCGTGTCTTGTGTTGCTTTGTCTTGTCTTGTCTTGTATTGTCTTGTCTTGAGTTGCCTCGTCTTGTCTTGTCTTGTCTTGTCCTGTCCTGACGTGTGTTGTGTTGTTTTGTCTTGTCTTGTCATGTCATGTCATGTCGTGTCTTGTGTTGCTTTGTCTAGTCTTGTCATGTCATGTCGTGTGTTGTGTTGTTTTGTCTTGTCTTGTCATGTCATGTCATGTCGTGTCTTGTGTTGCTTTGTCTTGTCTTGTCTTGTCTTGTCTTGTGTTGCCTCGTCTTGTCTTGTCTTGTCTTGTCCTGTCCTGACGTGTGTTGAGTTTTTTTTTGTCTTGTCTTGTCATGTCGTGTGTTGTGTTGTTTTGTCTTGTCTTGTGTTGTTTTGTCGTGTCATGTCTTGTCTTGTCTTGTCTTGTCTTGTCCTGTCCTGTCGTGTGTTGTGTTGTTTTGTCTTGTCTTGTCATGTCATGTCACGTCGTGTCTTGTGTTGCTTTGTCTTGTCTTGTCTTGTCTTGTCATGTCGTGTGTTGTGTTGTTTTGTCTTGTCTTGTTGTGTATTGTCATGTCTTATATTGTCTTGTCTTGTCTTGTCTTGTCTTGTCATGTCATGTCATGTCGTGTGTTGGGTTGTTTTGTCTTGTCTTGTTTTGTCTTGTCATGTCATGCCATGTCATGTCTTGTCATGTCTTGTCTTGTCTTGTTTTGTCTTGTCATGTCTTGTCTTGTCTTGTCTTGTCTTGTCTTGTCTTGTCTTGTTTTGTTTTGTCTTGTTTTGTTTTGTCTTGTCATGTCTTGTCTTGTCTTGTCTTGTCTTGTCTTGTCTTGTCTTGTTTTGTTTTGTCTTGTTTTGTTTTGTCTTGTCATGTCTTGTCTTGTCTTGTCTTGTCTTGTCTTGTCTTGTCTTGTCTTGTCTTGTCTTGTCTTGTCTTGTCTTGTCTTGTCTTGTCTTGTCTTGTCTTGTATTGTCTTGTCTTGTCGTGTCTTGTGTTGCTTTGTCTTGTCTTATCTTGTCATGTCTTGTCTTGTCTTGTCTTGTCTTGTCTTGTCTTGTCTTGTCTTGTCTTGTCTTGTCTTGTCTTGTCTTGTCTTGTCTTGTCTTGTCTTGTCTTGTCTTGTCTTGTCTTGTCTTGTCTTGTCTTGTCTTGTCTTGTCTTGTCTTGTCTTGTCTTGTCTTGTCTTGTCTTGTCTTGTCTTGCTTTGTCTTGTCATGACTTATCTTGTCTTGTCTTGTCTTGTCTTGTCCTGTCCTGTCGTGTGTTGTTTTGTATTGTCTTGTCTTGTGTTGTTTTGTCGTGTCATGTCTTGTCTTGTCTTGTCTTGTCTTGTCTTGTCCTGTCGTGTGTTGTGTTGTTTTGTCTTGTCTTGTCATGTCATGTCATGTCGTGTCTTGTGTTGCTTTGTCTTGTCTTGTCTTGTCTTGTCTTGTCTTGTGTTGCCTCGTCTTGTCTTGCCTTGTCTTGTCCTGTCCTGACGTGTGTTGTCTTGTCTTGTCTTGTCTTGTCTTGTCTTGTCTTGTCTTGTCATGTCGTGTGTTGTGTTGTTTTGTCTTGTCTTGTCTTGTCTTGTCTTGTCATGTCGTGTGTTGTGTTGTTTTGTCTTGTCTTGTGTTGTTTTGTCGTGTCATGTCTTGTCTTGTCTTGTCTTGTCTTGTCCTGTCCTGTCGTGTGTTGTGTTGTTTTGTCTTGTCTTGTCATGTCATGTCACGTCGTGTCTTGTGTTGCTTTGTCTTGTCTTGTCTTGTCTTGTCATGTCGTGTGTTGTGTTGTTTTATCTTGTCTTGTTTTGTCTTGTCCTGTCTTGTCTTGTCTAGTTTTGTCTTGTCCTGTCCTGTCTTGTCTTGTCTTGTATTGCCTTGTTTTCTCATGTAATGTCATGTCGTGTGTTGTGTTGTTTTGTCTTGTCTTGTGTTGTTTTGTCGTGTCATGTCTTGTCTTGTCTTGTCTTGTGTTGTTTTGTCCTGTCCTGACGTGTGTTGTGTTGTTTTGTCTTGTCTTGTTTTGTCTTGTCCTGTCTTGTCTTGTCTAGTTTTGTCTTGTCCTGTCCTGTCTTGTCTTGTCTTGTATTGTCTTGTTTTCTCATGTAATGTCATGTCGTGTGTTGTGTTGTTTTGTCTTGTCTTGTGTTGTTTTCTCGTGTCATGTCTTGTCTTGTCTTGTCTTGTCCTGTCCTGTCGTGTGTTGTCTTGTCTTGTCTTGTCCTGTCCTGACGTGTGTTGTGTCGTTTTGTCTTGTCTTGTTTTGTCTTGTCTTGTGTTGTTTTGTCCTGTCCTGACGTGTGTTGTGTTGTTTTGTCTTGTCTTGTTTTGTCTTGTCTTGTGTTGTTTTGTCTTGTATTGTCTTGTTTTCTCATGTAATGTCATGTCGTGTGTTGTGTTGTTTTGTCTTGTCTTGTGTTGTTTTGTCGTGTCATGTCTTGTCTTGTCTTGTCCTGTCCTGTCGTGTGTTGTCTTGTCTTGTCTTGTCCTGTCCTGACGTGTGTTGTGTTGTTTTGTCTTGTTTTGTTTTGTCTTGTCTTGTGTTGTTTTGTCCTGTCCTGACGTGTGTTGTGTTGTTTTGTCTTGTCCTGTCTTGTCTTGTCTTGTGATGTCATGTCATGTCGTGTGTTGTATTGTTTTGTCTTGTCTTGTCATGTTATGTCATGTCGTGTCTTGTGTTGCTTTGTCTTGTCTTGTCTTGTATTGTCTTGTCTTGTGTTGCCTCGTCTTGTCTTGTCTTGTCTTGTCCTGTCCTGACGTGTGTTGTGTTGTTTTTTCTTGTCTTGTCATGTCATGTCATGTCGTGTCTTGTGTTGCTTTGTCTTGTCTTGTCATGTCATGTCGTGTGTTGTGTTGTTTTGTCTTGTCTTGTCATGTCATGTCATGTCGTGTCTTGTGTTGCTTTGTCTTGTCTTGTCTTGTCTTGTCTTGTCTTGTGTTGCTTTGTCTTGTCTTGTCTTGTCTTGTCATGTCGTATGTTGTGTTGTTTTGTCTTGTCTTGTTGTGTATTGTCATGTCTTATATTGTCTTGTCTTGTCTTGTCATGTCATGTCATGTCGTGTGTTGTGTTGTTTTGTCTTGTCTTGTTTTGTCTTGTCATGTCATGTCATGTCTTGTCTTGTCTTGTCTTGTCTTGTTTTGTCTTGTCATGTCTTGTCTTGTCTTGTCTTGTCTTGTCCTGTCCTGTCGTGTGTTGTGTTGTTTTGTCTTGCCTTGTCATGTCATGTCACGTCGTGTCTTGTGTTGCTTTGTCTTGTCTTGTCTTGTCTTGTCATGTCGTGTGTTGTGTTGTTTTGTCTTGTCTTGTTGTGTATTGTCATGTCTTATATTGTCTTGTCTTGTCTTGTCTTGTCTTGTCTTGTCATGTCATGTCATGTCGTGTGTTGTGTTGTTTTGTCTTGTCTTGTTTTGTCTTGTCATGTCATGTCATGTCATGTCTTGTCTTGTCTTGTCTTGTCTTGTTTTGTCGTATCATGTCTTGTCTTGTCTTGTCTTGTCTTGTCCTGTCCTGTCGTGTGTTGTCTTGTCTTGTCTTGTCCTGTCCTGACGTGTGTTGTGTTGTTTTGTCTTGTTTTGTTTTGTCTTGTCTTGTGTTGTTTTGTCCTGTCCTGACGTGTGTTGTGTTGTTTTGTCTTGTCCTGTCTTGTCTTGTCTTGTGATGTCATGTCATGTCGTGTGTTGTGTTGTTTTGTCTTGTCTTGTCATGTTATGTCATGTGTCTTGTGTTGCTTTGTCTTGTCTTGTCTTGTCTTGTGTTGTTTTGTCCTGTCCTGACGTGTGTTGTGTTGTTTTGTCTTGTCTTGTTTTGTCTTGTCCTGTCTTGTCTTGTCTTGTTTTGTCTTGTCCTGTCCTGTCTTGTCTTGTCTTGTATTGTCTTGTTTTCTCATGTAATGTCATGTCGTGTGTTGTGTTGTTTTGTCTTGACTTGTGTTGTTTTGTCGTGTCATGTCTTGTCTTGTCTTGTCTTGTCCTGTCCAGTCGTGTGTTGTCTTGTCTTGTCTTGTCCTGTCCTGACGAGTGTTGTGTCGTTTTGTCTTGTCTTGTTTTGTCTTGTCTTGTGTTGTTTTGTCCTGTCCTGACGTGTGTTGTGTTGTTTTGTCTTGTCTTGTTTTGTCTTGTCTTGTGTTGTTTTGTCTTGTATTGTCTTGTTTTCTCATGTAATGTCATGTCGTGTGTTGTGTTGTTTTGTCTTGTCTTGTGTTGTTTTGTCGTGTCATGTCTTGTCTTGTCTTGTCCTGTCCTGTCGTGTGTTGTCTTGTCTTGTCTTGTCCTGTCCTGACGTGTGTTGTGTTGTTTTGTCTTGTCCTGTCCTGTCTTGTCTTGTCTTGTATTGTCTTGTTTTCTCATGTAATGTCATGGCGTGTGTTGTGTTGTTTTGTCTTGTCTTGTGTTGTTTTGTCGTGTCATGTCTTGTCTTGTCTTGTCTTGTCCTGTCCTGTCGTGTGTTGTCTTGTCTTGTCTTGTCCTGTCCTGACGAGTGTTGTGTCGTTTTGTCTTGTCTTGTTTTGTCTTGTCTTGTGTTGTTTTGTCCTGTCCTGACGTGTGTTGTGTTGTTTTGTCTTGTCTTGTTTTGTCTTGTCTTGTGTTGTTTTGTCTTGTATTGTCTTGTTTTCTCATGTAATGTCATGTCGTGTGTTGTGTTGTTTTGTCTTGTCTTGTGTTGTTTTGTCGTGTCATGTCTTGTCTTGTCTTGTCCTGTCCTGTCGTGTGTTGTCTTGTCGTGTGTTGTCTTGTCTTGTCTTGTCCTGTCCTGACGTGTGTTGTGTTGTTTTGTCTTGTTTTGTCTTGTCTTGTCTTGTGTTGTTTTGTCCTGTCCTGACGTGTGTTGTGTTGTTTTGTCTTGTCTTGTTTTGTCTTGTCCTGTCTTGTCTTGTCTAGTTTTGTCTTGTCCTGTCCTGTCTTGTCTTGTCTTGTATTGTCTTGTTTTCTCATGTAATGTCATGTCGTGTGTTGTGTTGTTTTGTCTTGTCTTGTGTTGTTTTGTCGTGTCATGTCTTGTCTTGTCTTGTCTTGTCCTGTCCTGTCGTGTGTTGTCTTGTCTTGTCTTGTCCTGTCCTGACGTGTGTTGTGTCGTTTTGTCTTGTCTTGTTTTGTCTTGTCTTGTGTTGTTTTGTCCTGTCCTGACGTGTGTTGTGTTGTTTTGTCTTGTCTTGTTTTGTCTTGTCTTGTGTTCTTTTGTCTTGTATTGTCTTGTTTTCTCATGTAATGTCATGTCGTGTGTTGTGTTGTTTTGTCTTGTCTTGTGTTGTTTTGTCTTGTCATGCCTTGTCTTGTCTTGTCCTGTCCTGTCGTGTGTTGTCTTGTCTTGTCTTGTCCTGTCCTGACGTGTGTTGTGTTGTTTTGTCTTGTTTTGTTTTGTCTTGTCTTGTGTTGTTTTGTCCTGTCCTGACGTGTGTTGTGTTGTTTTGTCTTGTCCTGTCTTGTCTTGTCTTGTGATGTCATGTCATGTCGTGTGTTGTATTGTTTTGTCTTGTCTTGTCATGTTATGTCATGTCGTGTCTTGTGTTGCTTTGTCTTGTCTTGTCTTGTATTGTCTTGTCTTGTGTTGCCTCGTCTTGTCTTGTCTTGTCTTGTCCTGTCCTGACGTGTGTTGTGTTGTTTTGTCTTGTCTTGTCATGTCATGTCATGTCGTGTCTTGTGTTGCTTTGTCTTGTCTTGTCATGTCATGTCGTGTGTTGTGTTGTTTTGTCTTGTCTTGTCATGTCATGTCATGTCGTGTCTTGTGTTGCTTTGTCTTGTCTTGTCTTGTCTTGTGTTGCCTCGTCTTGTCTTGTCTTGTCTTGTCCTGTCCTGACGTGTGTTGTGTTGTTTTGTCTTGTCTTGTCATGTCGTGTGTTGTGTTGTTTTGTCTTGTCTTGTGTTGTTTTGTCGTGTCATGTCTTGTCTTGTCTTGTCTTGTCTTGTCCTGTCCTGTCGTGTGTTGTGTTGTTTTGTCTTGTCTTGTCATGTCATGTCACGTCGTGTCTTGTGTTGCTTTGTCTTGTCTTGTCTTGTCTTGTCATGTCGTATGTTGTGTTGTTTTGTCTTGTCTTGTTGTGTATTGTCATGTCTTATATTGTCTTGTCTTGTCTTGTCATGTCATGTCATGTCGTGTGTTGTGTTGTTTTGTCTTGTCTTGTTTTGTCTTGTCATGTCATGTCATGTCTTGTCTTGTCTTGTCTTGTCTTGTCTTGTTTTGTCTTGTCATGTCTTGTCTTGTCTTGTCTTGTCTTGTCCTGTCCTGTCGTGTGTTGTGTTGTTTTGTCTTGTCTTGTCATGTCATGTCACGTCGTGTCTTGTGTTGCTTTGTCTTGTCTTGTCTTGTCTTGTCCTGTCCTGTCGTGTGTTGTGTTGTTTTGTCTTGTCTTGTCATGTCATGTCACGTCGTGTCTTGTGTTGCTTTGTCTTGTCTTGTCTTGTCTTGTCATGTCGTGTGTTGTGTTGTTTTGTCTTGTCTTGTTGTGTATTGTCATGTCTTATATTGTCTTGTCTTGTCTTGTCTTGTCTTGTCATGTCATGTCATGTCGTGTGTTGTGTTGTTTTGTCTTGTCTTGTTTTGTCTTGTCATGTCATGTCATGTCATGTCTTGTCTTGTCTTGTCTTGTCTTGTTTTGTCGTATCATGTCTTGTCTTGTCTTGTCTTGTCTTGTCCTGTCCTGTCGTGTGTTGTCTTGTCTTGTCTTGTCCTGTCCTGACGTGTGTTGTGTTGTTTTGTCTTGTTTTGTTTTGTCTTGTCTTGTGTTGTTTTGTCCTGTCCTGACGTGTGTTGTGTTGTTTTGTCTTGTCCTGTCTTGTCTTGTCTTGTGATGTCATGTCATGTCGTGTGTTGTGTTGTTTTGTCTTGTCTTGTCATGTTATGTCATGTGTCTTGTGTTGCTTTGTCTTGTCTTGTCTTGTCTTGTGTTGTTTTGTCCTGTCCTGACGTGTGTTGTGTTGTTTTGTCTTGTCTTGTTTTGTCTTGTCCTGTCTTGTCTTGTCTTGTTTTGTCTTGTCCTGTCCTGTCTTGTCTTGTCTTGTATTGTCTTGTTTTCTCATGTAATGTCATGTCGTGTGTTGTGTTGTTTTGTCTTGTCTTGTGTTGTTTTGTCGTGTCATGTCTTGTCTTGTCTTGTCTTGTCCTGTCCTGTCGTGTGTTGTCTTGTCTTGTCTTGTCCTGTCCTGACGAGTGTTGTGTCGTTTTGTCTTGTCTTGTTTTGTCTTGTCTTGTGTTGTTTTGTCCTGTCCTGACGTGTGTTGTGTTGTTTTGTCTTGTCTTGTTTTGTCTTGTCTTGTGTTCTTTTGTCTTGTATTGTCTTGTTTTCTCATGTAATGTCATGTCGTGTGTTGTGTTGTTTTGTCTTGTCTTGTGTTGTTTTGTCGTGTCATGTCTTGTCTTGTCTTGTCCTGTCCTGTCGTGTGTTGTCTTGTCTTGTCTTGTCCTGTCCTGACGTGTGTTGTGTTGTTTTGTCTTGTCCTGTCCTGTCTTGTCTTGTCTTGTATTGTCTTGTTTTCTCATGTAATGTCATGGCGTGTGTTGTGTTGTTTTGTCTTGTCTTGTGTTGTTTTGTCGTGTCATGTCTTGTCTTGTCTTGTCTTGTCCTGTCCTGTCGTGTGTTGTCTTGTCTTGTCTTGTCCTGTCCTGACGAGTGTTGTGTCGTTTTGTCTTGTCTTGTTTTGTCTTGTCTTGTGTTGTTTTGTCCTGTCCTGACGTGTGTTGTGTTGTTTTGTCTTGTCTTGTGTTGTTTTGTCTTGTATTGTCTTGTTTTCTCATGTAATGTCATGTCGTGTGTTGTGTTGTTTTGTCTTGTCTTGTGTTGTTTTGTCGTGTCATGTCTTGTCTTGTCTTGTCCTGTCCTGTCGTGTGTTGTCTTGTCGTGTGTTGTCTTGTCTTGCCTTGTCCTGTCCTGACGTGTGTTGTGTTGTTTTGTCTTGTTTTGTTTTGTCTTGTCTTGTGTTGTTTTGTCCTGTCCTGACGTGTGTTGTGTTGTTTTGTCTTGTCCTGTCTTGTCTTGTCTTGTGATGTCATGTCATGTCGTGTGTTGTATTGTTTTGTCTTGTCTTGTCATGTTATGTCATGTCATGTCATGTCGTGTCTTGTGTTGCTTTGTCTTGTCTTGTCTTGTCTTGTCTTGTCTTGTGTTGCCTCGTCTTGTCTGGTCTTGTCTTGTCCTGTCCTGACGTGTGTTGTGTTGTTTTGTCTTGTCTTGTCATGTCGTGTGTTGTGTTGTTTTGTCTTGTCTTGTGTTGTTTTGTCGTGTCATGTCTTGTCTTGTCTTGTCTTGTCTTGTCTTGTCCTGTCCTGTCGTGTGTTGTGTTGTTTTGTCTTGTCTTGTCATGTCATGTCACGTCGTGTCTTGTGTTGCTTTGTCTTGTCTTGTCTTGTCTTGTCATGTCGTGTGTTGTGTTGTTTTGTCTTGTCTTGTTGTGTATTGTCATGTCTTATATTGTCTTGTCTTGTCTTGTCTTGTCATGTCATGTCATGTCGTGTGTTGTGTTGTTTTGTCTTGTCTTGTTTTGTCTTGTCATGTCATGTCATGTCTTGTCTTGTCTTGTCTTGTCTTGTTTTGTCTTGTCATGTCTTGTCTTGTCTTGTCTTGTCCTGTCCTGTCGTGTGTTGTGTTGTTTTGTCTTGTCTTGTCATGTCATGTCACGTCGTGTCTTGTGTTGCTTTGTCTTGTCTTGTCTTGTCTTGTCATGTCGTGTGTTGTGTTGTTTTGTCTTGTCTTGTTGTGTATTGTCATGTCTTATATTGTCTTGTCTTGTCTTGTCTTGTCTTGTCATGTCATGTCATGTCGTGTGTTGTGTTGTTTTGTCTTGTCTTGTTTTGTCTTGTCATGTCATGTCATGTCATGTCTTGTCTTGTCTTGTCTTGTCTTGTTTTGTCGTATCATGTCTTGTCTTGTCTTGTCCTGTCCTGTCGTGTGTTGTCTTGTCTTGTCTTGTCCTGTCCTGACGTGTGTTGTGTTGTTTTGTCTTGTTTTGTTTTGTCTTGTCTTGTGTTGTTTTGTCCTGTCCTGACGTGTGTTGTGTTGTTTTGTCTTGTCCTGTCTTGTCTTGTCTTGTGATGTCATGTCATGTCGTGTGTTGTGTTGTTTTGTCTTGTCTTGTCATGTTATGTCATGTGTCTTGTGTTGCTTTGTCTTGTCTTGTCTTGTCTTGTGTTGTTTTGTCCTGTCCTGACGTGTGTTGTGTTGTTTTGTCTTGTCTTGTTTTGTCTTGTCCTGTCTTGTCTTGTCTTGTTTTGTCTTGTCCTGTCCTGTCTTGTCTTGTCTTGTATTGTCTTGTTTTCTCATGTAATGTCATGTCGTGTGTTGTGTTGTTTTGTCTTGTCTTGTGTTGTTTTGTCGTGTCATGTCTTGTCTTGTCTTGTCTTGTCCTGTCCTGTCGTGTGTTGTCTTGTCTTGTCTTGTCCTGTCCTGACGAGTGTTGTGTCGTTTTGTCTTGTCTTGTTTTGTCTTGTCTTGTGTTGTTTTGTCCTGTCCTGACGTGTGTTGTGTTGTTTTGTCTTGTCTTGTTTTGTCTTGTCTTGTGTTGTTTTGTCTTGTATTGTCTTGTTTTCTCATGTAATGTCATGTCGTGTGTTGTGTTGTTTTGTCTTGTCTTGTGTTGTTTTGCCGTGTCATGTCTTGTCTTGTCTTGTCCTGTCCTGTCGTGTGTTGTCTTGTCTTGTCTTGTCCTGTCCTGACGTGTGTTGTGTTGTTTTGTCTTGTTTTGTTTTGTCTTGTCTTGTGTTGTTTTGTCCTGTCCTGACGTGTGTTGTGTTGTTTTGTCTTGTCCTGTCTTGTCTTGTCTTGTGATGTCATGTCATGTCGTGTGTTGTATTGTTTTGTCTTGTCTTGTCATGTTATGTCATGTCGTGTCTTGTGTTGCTTTGTCTTGTCTTGTCTTGTATTGTCTTGTCTTGAGTTGCCTCGTCTTGTCTTGTCTTGTCTTGTCCTGTCCTGACGTGTGTTGTGTTGTTTTGTCTTGTCTTGTCATGTCATGTCATGTCGTGTCTTGTGTTGCTTTGTCTTGTCTTGTCATGTCATGTCGTGTGTTGTGTTGTTTTGTCTTGTCTTGTCATGTCATGTCATGTCGTGTCTTGTGTTGCTTTGTCTTGTCTTGTCTTGTCTTGTCTTGTGTTGCCTCGTCTTGTCTTGTCTTGTCTTGTCCTGTCCTGACGTGTGTTGAGTTGTTTTGTCTTGTCTTGTCATGTCGTGTGTTGTGTTGTTTTGTCTTGTCTTGTGTTGTTTTGTCGTGTCATGTCTTGTCTTGTCTTGTCTTGTCTTGTCCTGTCCTGTCGTGTGTTGTGTTGTTTTGTCTTGTCTTGTCATGTCATGTCACGTCGTGTCTTGTGTTGCTTTGTCTTGTCTTGTCTTGTCTTGTCATGTCGTGTGTTGTGTTGTTTTGTCTTGTCTTGTTGTGTATTGTCATGTCTTATATTGTCTTGTCTTGTCTCGTCTTGTCTTGTCATGTCATGTCATGTCGTGTGTTGGGTTGTTTTGTCTTGTCTTGTTTTGTCTTGTCATGTCATGCCATGTCATGTCTTGTCATGTCTTGTCTTGTCTTGTTTTGTCTTGTCATGTCTTGTCTTGTCTTGTCTTGTCTTGTCTTGTCTTGTTTTGTTTTGTCTTGTTTTGTTTTGTCTTGTCATGTCTTGTCTTGTCTTGTCTTGTCTTTTTTTGTCTTGTCTTGTTTTGTTTTGTCTTGTTTTGTTTTGTCTTGTCATGTCTTGTCTTGTCTTGTCTTGTCTTGTCTTGTCTTGTCTTGTCTTGTCTTGTCTTGTCTTGTCTTGTCTTGTCTTGTCTTGTCTTGTCTTGTCTTGTCTTGTCTTGTCTTGTCTTGTATTGTCTTGTCTTGTCGTGTCTTGTGTTGCTTTGTCTTGTCTTATCTTGTCATGTCTTGTCTTGTCTTGTCTTGTCTTGTCTTGTCTTGTCTTGTCTTGTCTTGTCTTGTCTTGTCTTGTCTTGTCTTGTCTTGTCTTGTCTTGTCTTGTCTTGTCTTGTCTTGTCTTGTCTTGTCTTGTCTTGTCTTGTCTTGCTTTGTCTTGTCATGACTTATCTTGTCTTGTCTTGTCTTGTCTTGTCCTGTCCTGTCGTGTGTTGTTTTGTATTGTCTTGTCTTGTGTTGTTTTGTCGTGTCATGTCTTGTCTTGTCTTGTCTTGTCTTGTCTTGTCCTGTCGTGTGTTGTGTTGTTTTGTCTTGTCTTGTCATGTCATGTCATGTCGTGTCTTGTGTTGCTTTGTCTTGTCTTGTCTTGTCTTGTCTTGTCTTGTGTTGCCTCGTCTTGTCTTGCCTTGTCTTGTCCTGTCCTGACGTGTGTTGTCTTGTCTTGTCTTGTCTTGTCTTGTCTTGTCTTGTCATGTCGTGTGTTGTGTTGTTTTGTCTTGTCTTGTCTTGTCTTGTCTTGTCATGTCGTGTGTTGTGTTGTTTTGTCTTGTCTTGTGTTGTTTTGTCGTGTCATGTCTTGTCTTGTCTTGTCTTGTCTTGTCCTGTCCTGTCGTGTGTTGTGTTGTTTTGTCTTGTCTTGTCATGTCATGTCACGTCGTGTCTTGTGTTGCTTTGTCTTGTCTTGTCTTGTCTTGTCATGTCGTGTGTTGTGTTGTTTTGTCTTGTCTTGTTTTGTCTTGTCCTGTCTTGTCTTGTCTAGTTTTGTCTTGTCCTGTCCTGTCTTGTCTTGTCTTGTATTGTCTTGTTTTCTCATGTAATGTCATGTCGTGTGTTGTGTTGTTTTGTCTTGTCTTGTGTTGTTTTGTCGTGTCATGTCTTGTCTTGTCTTGTCTTGTGTTGTTTTGTCCTGTCCTGACGTGTGTTGTGTTGTTTTGTCTTGTCTTGTTTTGTCTTGTCCTGTCTTGTCTTGTCTAGTTTTGTCTTGTCCTGTCCTGTCTTGTCTTGTCTTGTATTGTCTTGTTTTCTCATGTAATGTCATGTCGTGTGTTGTGTTGTTTTGTCTTGTCTTGTGTTGTTTTCTCGTGTCATGTCTTGTCTTGTCTTGTCTTGTCCTGTCCTGTCGTGTGTTGTCTTGTCTTGTCTTGTCCTGTCCTGACGTGTGTTGTGTCGTTTTGTCTTGTCTTGTTTTGTCTTGTCTTGTGTTGTTTTGTCCTGTCCTGACGTGTGTTGTGTTGTTTTGTCTTGTCTTGTTTTGTCTTGTCTTGTGTTGTTTTGTCTTGTATTGTCTTGTTTTCTCATGTAATGTCATGTCGTGTGTTGTGTTGTTTTGTCTTGTCTTGTGTTGTTTTGTCGTGTCATGTCTTGTCTTGTCTTGTCCTGTCCTGTCGTGTGTTGTCTTGTCTTGTCTTGTCCTGTCCTGACGTGTGTTGTGTTGTTTTGTCTTGTTTTGTTTTGTCTTGTCTTGTGTTGTTTTGTCCTGTCCTGACGTGTGTTGTGTTGTTTTGTCTTGTCCTGTCTTGTCTTGTCTTGTGATGTCATGTCATGTCGTGTGTTGTATTGTTTTGTCTTGTCTTGTCATGTTATGTCATGTCGTGTCTTGTGTTGCTTTGTCTTGTCTTGTCTTGTATTGTCTTGTCTTGTGTTGCCTCGTCTTGTCTTGTCTTGTCTTGTCCTGTCCTGACGTGTGTTGTGTTGTTTTGTCTTGTCTTGTCATGTCATGTCATGTCGTGTCTTGTGTTGCTTTGTCTTGTCTTGTCATGTCATGTCGTGTGTTGTGTTGTTTTGTCTTGTCTTGTCATGTCATGTCATGTCGTGTCTTGTGTTGCTTTGTCTTGTCTTGTCTTGTCTTGTCTTGTCTTGTGTTGCTTTGTCTTGTCTTGTCTTGTCTTGTCATGTCGTATGTTGTGTTGTTTTGTCTTGTCTTGTTGTGTATTGTCATGTCTTATATTGTCTTGTCTTGTCTTGTCATGTCATGTCATGTCGTGTGTTGTGTTGTTTTGTCTTGTCTTGTTTTGTCTTGTCATGTCATGTCATGTCTTGTCTTGTCTTGTCTTGTCTTGTTTTGTCTTGTCATGTCTTGTCTTGTCTTGTCTTGTCTTGTCCTGTCCTGTCGTGTGTTGTGTTGTTTTGTCTTGCCTTGTCATGTCATGTCACGTCGTGTCTTGTGTTGCTTTGTCTTGTCTTGTCTTGTCTTGTCATGTCGTGTGTTGTGTTGTTTTGTCTTGTCTTGTTGTGTATTGTCATGTCTTATATTGTCTTGTCTTGTCTTGTCTTGTCTTGTCATGTCATGTCATGTCGTGTGTTGTGTTGTTTTGTCTTGTCTTGTTTTGTCTTGTCATGTCATGTCATGTCATGTCTTGTCTTGTCTTGTCTTGTCTTGTTTTGTCGTATCATGTCTTGTCTTGTCTTGTCTTGTCTTGTCCTGTCCTGTCGTGTGTTGTCTTGTCTTGTCTTGTCCTGTCCTGACGTGTGTTGTGTTGTTTTGTCTTGTTTTGTTTTGTCCTGTCCTGACGTGTGTTGTGTTGTTTTGTCTTGTCCTGTCTTGTCTTGTCTTGTGATGTCATGTCATGTCGTGTGTTGTGTTGTTTTGTCTTGTCTTGTCATGTTATGTCATGTGTCTTGTGTTGCTTTGTCTTGTCTTGTCTTGTCTTGTGTTGTTTTGTCCTGTCCTGACGTGTGTTGTGTTGTTTTGTCTTGTCTTGTTTTGTCTTGTCCTGTCTTGTCTTGTCTTGTTTTGTCTTGTCCTGTCCTGTCTTGTCTTGTCTTGTATTGTCTTGTTTTCTCATGTAATGTCATGTCGTGTGTTGTGTTGTTTTGTCTTGTCTTGTGTTGTTTTGTCGTGTCATGTCTTGTCTTGTCTTGTCTTGTCCTGTCCTGTCGTGTGTTGTCTTGTCTTGTCTTGTCCTGTCCTGACGAGTGTTGTGTCGTTTTGTCTTGTCTTGTTTTGTCTTGTCTTGTGTTGTTTTGTCCTGTCCTGACGTGTGTTTTGTTGTTTTGTCTTGTCTTGTTTTGTCTTGTCTTGTGTTGTTTTGTCTTGTATTGTCTTGTTTTCTCATGTAATGTCATGTCGTGTGTTGTGTTGTTTTGTCTTGTCTTGTGTTGTTTTGTCGTGTCATGTCTTGTCTTGTCTTGTCCTGTCCTGTCGTGTGTTGTCTTGTCTTGTCTTGTCCTGTCCTGACGTGTGTTGTGTTGTTTTGTCTTGTCCTGTCCTGTCTTGTCTTGTCTTGTATTGTCTTGTTTTCTCATGTAATGTCATGGCGTGTGTTGTGTTGTTTTGTCTTGTCTTGTGTTGTTTTGTCGTGTCATGTCTTGTCTTGTCTTGTCTTGTCCTGTCCTGTCGTGTGTTGTCTTGTCTTGTCTTGTCCTGTCCTGACGAGTGTTGTGTCGTTTTGTCTTGTCTTGTTTTGTCTTGTCTTGTGTTGTTTTGTCCTGTCCTGACGTGTGTTGTGTTGTTTTGTCTTGTCTTGTTTTGTCTTGTCTTGTGTTGTTTTGTCTTGTATTGTCTTGTTTTCTCATGTAATGTCATGTCGTGTGTTGTGTTGTTTTGTCTTGTCTTGTGTTGTTTTGTCGTGTCATGTCTTGTCTTGTCTTGTCCTGTCCTGTCGTGTGTTGTCTTGTCGTGTGTTGTCTTGTCTTGTCTTGTCCTGTCCTGACGTGTGTTGTGTTGTTTTGTCTTGTTTTGTTTTGTCTTGTCTTGTGTTGTTTTGTCCTGTCCTGACGTGTGTTGTGTTGTTTTGTCTTGTCCTGTCTTGTCTTGTCTTGTGATGTCATGTCATGTCGTGTGTTGTATTGTTTTGTCTTGTCTTGTCATGTTATGTCATGTCAAGTCATGTCGTGTCTTGTGTTGCTTTGTCTTGTCTTGTCTTGTCTTGTCTTGTCTTGTGTTGCCTCATCTTGTCTTGTCTTGTCTTGTCCTGTCCTGACGTGTGTTGTGTTGTTTTGTCTTGTCTTGTCATGTCGTGTGTTGTGTTGTTTTGTCTTGTCTTGTGTTGTTTTGTCGTGTCATGTCTTGTCTTGTCTTGTCCTGTCCTGTCGTGTGTTGTGTTGTTTTGTCTTGTCTTGTCATGTCATGTCAATTCGTGTCTTGTGTTGCTTTGTCTTGTCTTGTCTTGTCTTGTCATGTCGTGTGTTGTGTTGTTTTGTCTTGTCTTGTTGTGTATTGTCATGTCTTATATTGTCTTGTCTTGTCTTGTCTTGTCTTGTCATGTCATGTCATGTCGTGTGTTGTGTTGTTTTGTCTTGTCTTGTTTTGTCTTGTCATGTCATGTCATGTCTTGTCTTGTCTTGTCTTGTCTTGTTTTGTCTTGTCATGTCTTGTCTTGTCTTGTCTTGTCTTGTCCTGTCCTGTCGTGTGTTGTGTTGTTTTGTCTTGTCTTGTCATGTCATGTCACGTCGTGTCTTGTGTTGCTTTGTCTTGTCTTGTCTTGTCATGTCGTGTGTTGTGTTGTTTTGTCTTGTCTTGTTGTGTATTGTCATGTCTTATATTGTCTTGTCTTGTCTTGTCTTGTCTTGTCATGTCATGTCATGTCGTGTGTTGTGTTGTTTTGTCTTGTCTTGTTTTGTCTTGTCATGTCATGTCATGTCATGTCTTGTCTTGTCTTGTCTTGTCTTGTTTTGTCGTATCATGTCTTGTCTTGTCTTGTCTTGTCTTGTCCTGTCCTGTCGTGTGTTGTCTTGTCTTGTCTTGTCCTGTCCTGACGTGTGTTGTGTTGTTTTGTCTTGTTTTGTTTTGTCTTGTCTTGTGTTGTTTTGTCCTGTCCTGACGTGTGTTGTGTTGTTTTGTCTTGTCCTGTCTTGTCTTGTCTTGTGATGTCATGTCATGTCGTGTGTTGTGTTGTTTTGTCTTTTCTTGTCATGTTATGTCATGTGTCTTGTGTTGCTTTGTCTTGTCTTGTCTTGTCTTGTGTTGTTTTGTCCTGTCCTGACGTGTGTTGTGTTGTTTTGTCTTGTCTTGTTTTGTCTTGTCCTGTCTTGTCTTGTCTTGTTTTGTCTTGTCCTGTCCTGTCTTGTCTTGTCTTGTATTGTCTTGTTTTCTCATGTAATGTCATGTCGTGTGTTGTGTTGCTTTGTCTTGTCTTGTCTTGTCTTGTGTTGTTTTGTCCTGTCCTGACGTGTGTTGTGTTGTTTTGTCTTGTCTTGTTTTGTCTTGTCCTGTCCTGTCTTGTCTTGTCTTGTATTGTCTTGTTTTCTCATGTAATGTCATGTCGTGTGTTGTGTTGTTTTGTCTTGTCTTGTTTTGTCTTGTCATGTCATGTCATGTCTTGTCTTGTCTTGTCTTGTCTTGTTTTGTCTTGTCATGTCTTGTCTTGTCTTGTCTTGTCTTGTCCTGTCCTGTCGTGTGTTGTGTTGTTTTGTCTTGTCTTGTCATGTCATGTCACGTCGTGTCTTGTGTTGCTTTGTCTTGTCTTGTCTTGTCATGTCGTGTGTTGTGTTGTTTTGTCTTGTCTTGTTGTGTATTGTCATGTCTTATATTGTCTTGTCTTGTCTTGTCTTGTCTTGTCATGTCATGTCATGTCGTGTGTTGTGTTGTTTTGTCTTGTCTTGTTTTGTCTTGTCATGTCATGTCATGTCATGTCTTGTCTTGTCTTGTCTTGTCTTGTCTTGTTTTGTCGTATCATGTCTTGTCTTGTCTTGTCTTGTCTTGTCCTGTCCTGTCGTGTGTTGTCTTGTCTTGTCTTGTCCTGTCCTGACGTGTGTTGTGTTGTTTTGTCTTGTTTTGTTTTGTCTTGTCTTGTGTTGTTTTGTCCTGTCCTGACGTGTGTTGTGTTGTTTTGTCTTGTCCTGTCTTGTCTTGTCTTGTGATGTCATGTCATGTCGTGTGTTGTGTTGTTTTGTCTTTTCTTGTCATGTTATGTCATGTGTCTTGTGTTGCTTTGTCTTGTCTTGTCTTGTCTTGTGTTGTTTTGTCCTGTCCTGACGTGTGTTGTGTTGTTTTGTCTTGTCTTGTTTTGTCTTGTCCTGTCTTGTCTTGTCTTGTGATGTCATGTCATGTCGTGTGTTGTATTGTTTTGTCTTGTCTTGTCATGTTATGTCATGTCAAGTCATGTCGTGTCTTGTGTTGCTTTGTCTTGTCTTGTCTTGTCTTGTCTTGTCTTGTGTTGCCTCATCTTGTCTTGTCTTGTCTTGTCCTGTCCTGACGTGTGTTGTATTGTTTTGTCTTGTCTTGTCATGTCGTGTGTTGTGTTGTTTTGTCTTGTCTTGTGTTGTTTTGTCGTGTCATGTCTTGTCTTGTCTTGTCCTGTCCTGTCGTGTGTTGTGTTGTTTTGTCTTGTCTTGTCATGTCATGTCAATTCGTGTCTTGTGTTGCTTTGTCTTGTCTTGTCTTGTCTTGTCATGTCGTGTGTTGTGTTGTTTTGTCTTGTCTTGTTGTGTATTTTCATGTCTTATATTGTCTTGTCTTGTCTTGTCTTGTCTTGTCATGTCATGTCATGTCGTGTGTTGTGTTGTTTTGTCTTGTCTTGTTTTGTCTTGTCATGTCATGTCATGTCTTGTCTTGTCTTGTCTTGTCTTGTTTTGTCTTGTCATGTCTTGTCTTGTCTTGTCTTGTCTTGTCCTGTCCTGTCGTGTGTTGTGTTGTTTTGTCTTGTCTTGTCATGTCATGTCACGTCGTGTCTTGTGTTGCTTTGTCTTGTCTTGTCTTGTCATGTCGTGTGTTGTGTTGTTTTGTCTTGTCTTGTTGTGTATTGTCATGTCTTATATTGTCTTGTCTTGTCTTGTCTTGTCTTGTCATGTCATGTCATGTCGTGTGTTGTGTTGTTTTGTCTTGTCTTGTTTTGTCTTGTCATGTCATGTCATGTCATGTCTTGTCTTGTCTTGTCTTGTCTTGTTTTGTCGTATCATGTCTTGTCTTGTCTTGTCTTGTCTTGTCCTGTCCTGTCGTGTGTTGTCTTGTCTTGTCTTGTCCTGTCCTGACGTGTGTTGTGTTGTTTTGTCTTGTTTTGTTTTGTCTTGTCTTGTGTTGTTTTGTCCTGTCCTGACGTGTGTTGTGTTGTTTTGTCTTGTCCTGTCTTGTCTTGTCTTGTGATGTCATGTCATGTCGTGTGTTGTGTTGTTTTGTCTTTTCTTGTCATGTTATGTCATGTGTCTTGTGTTGCTTTGTCTTGTCTTGTCTTGTCTTGTGTTGTTTTGTCCTGTCCTGACGTGTGTTGTGTTGTTTTGTCTTGTCTTGTTTTGTCTTGTCCTGTCTTGTCTTGTCTTGTTTTGTCTTGTCCTGTCCTGTCTTGTCTTGTCTTGTATTGTCTTGTTTTCTCATGTAATGTCATGTCGTGTGTTGTGTTGCTTTGTCTTGTCTTGTCATGTCATGTCGTGTGTTGTGTTGTTTTGTCTTGTCTTGTCATGTCATGTCATGTCGTGTCTTGTGTTGCTTTGTCTTGTCTTGTCTTGTCTTGTCTTGTCTTGTGTTGCTTTGTCTTGTCTTGTCTTGTCTTGTCATGTCGTATGTTGTGTTGTTTTGTCTTGTCTTGTTGTGTATTGTCATGTCTTATATTGTCTTGTCTTGTCTTGTCATGTCATGTCATGTCGTGTGTTGTGTTGTTTTGTCTTGTCTTGTTTTGTCTTGTCATGTCATGTCATGTCTTGTCTTGTCTTGTCTTGTCTTGTTTTGTCTTGTCATGTCTTGTCTTGTCTTGTCTTGTCTTGTCCTGTCCTGTCGTGTGTTGTGTTGTTTTGTCTTGCCTTGTCATGTCATGTCACGTCGTGTCTTGTGTTGCTTTGTCTTGTCTTGTCATGTTATGTCATGTCGTGTCTTGTGTTGCTTTGTCTTGTCTTGTATTGTCTTGTCTTGTGTTGCCTCGTCTTGTCTTGTCTTGTCCTGTCCTGTCGTGTGTTGTTTTGTATTGTCTTGTCTTGTGTTGTTTTGTCGTGTCATGTCTTGTCTTGTCTTGTCTTGTCTTGTCTTGTCCTGTCGTGTGTTGTGTTGTTTTGTCTTGTCTTGTCATGTCATGTCATGTCGTGTCTTGTGTTGCTTTGTCTTGTCTTGTCTTGTCTTGTCTTGTCTTGTGTTGCCTCGTCTTGTCTTGCCTTGTCTTGTCCTGTCCTGACGTGTGTTGTCTTGTCTTGTCTTGTCTTGTCTTGTCTTGTCTTGTCATGTCGTGTGTTGTGTTGTTTTGTCTTGTCTTGTGTTGTCTTGTCTTGTCATGTCGTGTGTTGTGTTGTTTTGTCTTGTCTTGTGTTGTTTTGTCGTGTCATGTCTTGTCTTGTCTTGTCTTGTCTTGTCTTGTCCTGTCCTGTCGTGTGTTGTGTTGTTTTGTCTTGTCTTGTCATGTCATGTCACGTCGTGTCTTGTGTTGCTTTGTCTTGTCTTGTCTTGTCTTGTCATGTCGTGTGTTGTGTTGTTTTGTCTTGTCTTGTTTTGTCTTGTCCTGTCTTGTCTTGTCTAGTTTTGTCTTGTCCTGTCCTGTCTTGTCTTGTCTTGTATTGTCTTGTTTTCTCATGTAATGTCATGTCGTGTGTTGTGTTGTTTTGTCTTGTCTTGTGTTGTTTTGTCGTGTCATGTCTTGTCTTGTCTTGTCTTGTGTTGTTTTGTCCTGTCCTGACGTGTGTTGTGTTGTTTTGTCTTGTCTTGTTTTGTCTTGTCCTGTCTTGTCTTGTCTAGTTTTGTCTTGTCCTGTCCTGTCTTGTCTTGTCTTGTATTGTCTTGTTTTCTCATGTAATGTCATGTCGTGTGTTGTGTTGTTTTGTCTTGTCTTGTGTTGTTTTGTCGTGTCATGTCTTGTCTTGTCTTGTCTTGTCCTGTCCTGTCGTGTGTTGTCTTGTCTTGTCTTGTCCTGTCCTGACGTGTGTTGTGTCGTTTTGTCTTGTCTTGTTTTGTCTTGTCTTGTGTTGTTTTGTCCTGTCCTGACGTGTGTTGTGTTGTTTTGTCTTGTCTTGTTTTGTCTTGTCTTGTGTTGTTTTGTCTTGTATTGTCTTGTTTTCTCATGTAATGTCATGTCGTGTGTTGTGTTGTTTTGTCTTGTCTTGTGTTGTCTTGTCTTGTGTTGTTTTGTCCTGTCCTGACGTGTGTTGTGTTGTTTTGTCTTGTCCTGTCTTGTCTTGTCTTGTCCTGTCTTGTGTTGCTTTGTCTTGTCTTGTCATGTCATGTCGTGTGTTGTGTTGTTTTGTCTTGTCTTGTCATGTCATGTCGTGTCTTGTGTTGCTTTGTCTTGTCTTGTCTTGTCTTGTCTTGTCTTGTGTTGCTTTGTCTTGTCTTGTCTTGTCTTGTCATGTCGTATGTTGTGTTGTTTTGTCTTGTCTTGTTGTGTATTGTCATGTCTTATATTGTCTTGTCTTGTCTTGTCATGTCCTGTCTTGTCTTGTCTTGTATTGTCTTGTTTTCTCATGTAATGTCATGTCGTGTGTTGTGTTGTTTTGTCTTGTCTTGTGTTGTTTTGTCGTGTCATGTCTTGTCTTGTCTTGTCTTGTGTTGTTTTGTCCTGTCCTGACGTGTGTTGTGTTGTTTTGTCTTGTCTTGTTTTGTCTTGTCCTGTCTTGTCTTGTCTAGTTTTGTCTTGTCCTGTCCTGTCTTGTCTTGTCTTGTATTGTCTTGTTTTCTCATGTAATGTCATGTCGTGTGTTGTGTTGTTTTGTCTTGTCTTGTGTTGTCTTGTCTTGTGTTGTTTTGTCCTGTCCTGACGTGTGTTGTGTTGTTTTGTCGTGTCATGTCTTGTCTTGTCTTGTCCTGTCCTGTCGTGTGTTGTCTTGTCTTGTCTTGTCCTGTCCTGACGTGTGTTGTGTTGTTTTGTCTTGTTTTGTTTTGTCTTGTCTTGTGTTGTTTTGTCCTGTCCTGACGTGTGTTGTGTTGTTTTGTCTTGTCCTGTCTTGTCTTGTCTTGTGATGTCATGTCATGTCGTGTGTTGTATTGTTTTGTCTTGTCTTGTCATGTTATGTCATGTCGTGTCTTGTGTTGCTTTGTCTTGTCTTGTCTTGTATTGTCTTGTCTTGTGTTGCCTCGTCTTGTCTTGTCTTGTCTTGTCCTGTCCTGACGTGTGTTGTGTTGTTTTGTCTTGTCTTGTCATGTCATGTCATGTCGTGTCTTGTGTTGCTTTGTCTTGTCTTGTCATGTCATGTCGTGTGTTGTGTTGTTTTGTCTTGTCTTGTCATGTCATGTCGTGTCTTGTGTTGCTTTGTCTTGTCTTGTCTTGTCTTGTCTTGTCTTGTGTTGCTTTGTCTTGTCTTGTCTTGTCTTGTCATGTCGTATGTTGTGTTGTTTTGTCTTGTCTTGTTGTGTATTGTCATGTCTTATATTGTCTTGTCTTGTCTTGTCATGTCATGTCATGTCGTGTGTTGTGTTGTTTTGTCTTGTCTTGTTTTGTCTTGTCATGTCATGTCATGTCTTGTCTTGTCTTGTCTTGTCTTGTTTTGTCTTGTCATGTCTTGTCTTGTCTTGTCTTGTCTTGTCCTGTCCTGTCGTGTGTTGTGTTGTTTTGTCTTGCCTTGTCATGTCATGTCACGTCGTGTCTTGTGTTGCTTTGTCTTGTCTTGTCTTGTCTTGTCATGTCGTGTGTTGTGTTGTTTTGTCTTGTCTTGTTGTGTATTGTCATGTCTTATATTGTCTTGTCTTGTCTTGTCTTGTCTTGTCATGTCATGTCATGTCGTGTGTTGTGTTGTTTTGTCTTGTCTTGTTTTGTCTTGTCATGTCATGTCATGTCATGTCTTGTCTTGTCTTGTCTTGTCTTGTTTTGTCGTATCATGTCTTGTCTTGTCTTGTCTTGTCTTGTCCTGTCCTGTCGTGTGTTGTCTTGTCTTGTCTTGTCCTGTCCTGACGTGTGTTGTGTTGTTTTGTCTTGTTTTGTTTTGTCTTGTCTTGTGTTGTTTTGTCCTGTCCTGACGTGTGTTGTGTTGTTTTGTCTTGTCCTGTCTTGTCTTGTCTTGTGATGTCATGTCATGTCGTGTGTTGTGTTGTTTTGTCTTGTCTTGTCATGTTATGTCATGTGTCTTGTGTTGCTTTGTCTTGTCTTGTCTTGTCTTGTGTTGTTTTGTCCTGTCCTGACGTGTGTTGTGTTGTTTTGTCTTGTCTTGTTTTGTCTTGTCCTGTCTTGTCTTGTCTTGTTTTGTCTTGTCCTGTCCTGTCTTGTCTTGTCTTGTATTGTCTTGTTTTCTCATGTAATGTCATGTCGTGTGTTGTGTTGTTTTGTCTTGTCTTGTGTTGTTTTGTCGTGTCATGTCTTGTCTTGTCTTGTCTTGTCCTGTCCTGTCGTGTGTTGTCTTGTCTTGTCTTGTCCTGTCCTGACGAGTGTTGTGTCGTTTTGTCTTGTCTTGTTTTGTCTTGTCTTGTGTTGTTTTGTCCTGTCCTGACGTGTGTTGTGTTGTTTTGTCTTGTCTTGTATTGTCTTGTTTTCTCATGTAATGTCATGTCGTGTGTTGTGTTGTTTTGTCTTGTCTTGTGTTGTTTTGTCGTGTCATGTCTTGTCTTGTCTTGTCTTGTCCTGTCCTGTCGTGTGTTGTCTTGTCTTGTCTTGTCCTGTCCTGACGTGTGTTGTGTTGTTTTGTCTTGTCCTGTCCTGTCTTGTCTTGTCTTGTATTGTCTTGTTTTCTCATGTAATGTCATGGCGTGTGTTGTGTTGTTTTGTCTTGTCTTGTGTTGTTTTGTCGTGTCATGTCTTGTCTTGTCTTGTCTTGTCCTGTCCTGTCGTGTGTTGTCTTGTCTTGTCTTGTCCTGTCCTGACGAGTGTTGTGTCGTTTTGTCTTGTCTTGTTTTGTCTTGTCTTGTGTTGTTTTGTCCTGTCCTGACGTGTGTTGTGTTGTTTTGTCTTGTCTTGTTTTGTCTTGTCTTGTGTTGTTTTGTCTTGTATTGTCTTGTTTTCTCATGTAATGTCATGTCGTGTGTTGTGTTGTTTTGTCTTGTCTTGTGTTGTTTTGTCGTGTCATGTCTTGTCTTGTCTTGTCCTGTCCTGTCGTGTGTTGTCTTGTCGTGTGTTGTCTTGTCTTGTCTTGTCCTGTCCTGACGTGTGTTGTGTTGTTTTGTCTTGTTTTGTTTTGTCTTGTCTTGTGTTGTTTTGTCCTGTCCTGACGTGTGTTGTGTTGTTTTGTCTTGTCCTGTCTTGTCTTGTCTTGTGATGTCATGTCATGTCGTGTGTTGTGTTGTTTTGTCTTGTCTTGTCATGTTATGTCATGTGTCTTGTGTTGCTTTGTCTTGTCTTGTCTTGTCTTGTGTTGTTTTGTCCTGTCCTGACGTGTGTTGTGTTGTTTTGTCTTGTCTTGTTTTGTCTTGTCCTGTCTTGTCTTGTCTTGTTTTGTCTTGTCCTGTCCTGTCTTGTCTTGTCTTGTATTGTCTTGTTTTCTCATGTAATGTCATGTCGTGTGTTGTGTTGTTTTGTCTTGTCTTGTGTTGTTTTGTCGTGTCATGTCTTGTCTTGTCTTGTCTTGTCCTGTCCTGTCGTGTGTTGTCTTGTCTTGTCTTGTCCTGTCCTGACGAGTGTTGTGTCGTTTTGTCTTGTCTTGTTTTGTCTTGTCTTGTGTTGTTTTGTCCTGTCCTGACGTGTGTTGTGTTGTTTTGTCTTGTCTTGTTTTGTCTTGTCTTGTGTTGTTTTGTCTTGTATTGTCTTGTTTTCTCATGTAATGTCATGTCGTGTGTTGTGTTGTTTTGTCTTGTCTTGTGTTGTTTTGCCGTGTCATGTCTTGTCTTGTCTTGTCCTGTCCTGTCGTGTGTTGTCTTGTCTTGTCTTGTCCTGTCCTGACGTGTGTTGTGTTGTTTTGTCTTGTTTTGTTTTGTCTTGTCTTGTGTTGTTTTGTCCTGTCCTGACGTGTGTTGTGTTGTTTTGTCTTGTCCTGTCTTGTCTTGTCTTGTGATGTCATGTCATGTCGTGTGTTGTATTGTTTTGTCTTGTCTTGTCATGTTATGTCATGTCGTGTCTTGTGTTGCTTTGTCTTGTCTTGTCTTGTATTGTCTTGTCTTGAGTTGCCTCGTCTTGTCTTGTCTTGTCTTGTCCTGTCCTGACGTGTGTTGTGTTGTTTTGTCTTGTCTTGTCATGTCATGTCATGTCGTGTCTTGTGTTGCTTTGTCTAGTCTTGTCATGTCATGTCGTGTGTTGTGTTGTTTTGTCTTGTCTTGTCATGTCATGTCATGTCGTGTCTTGTGTTGCTTTGTCTTGTCTTGTCTTGTCTTGTCTTGTGTTGCCTCGTCTTGTCTTGTCTTGTCTTGTCCTGTCCTGACGTGTGTTGAGTTTTTTTTTGTCTTGTCTTGTCATGTCGTGTGTTGTGTTGTTTTGTCTTGTCTTGTGTTGTTTTGTCGTGTCATGTCTTGTCTTGTCTTGTCTTGTCTTGTCCTGTCCTGTCGTGTGTTGTGTTGTTTTGTCTTGTCTTGTCATGTCATGTCACGTCGTGTCTTGTGTTGCTTTGTCTTGTCTTGTCTTGTCTTGTCATGTCGTGTGTTGTGTTGTTTTGTCTTGTCTTGTTGTGTATTGTCATGTCTTATATTGTCTTGTCTTGTCTTGTCTTGTCTTGTCATGTCATGTCATGTCGTGTGTTGGGTTGTTTTGTCTTGTCTTGTTTTGTCTTGTCATGTCATGCCATGTCATGTCTTGTCATGTCTTGTCTTGTCTTGTTTTGTCTTGTCATGTCTTGTCTTGTCTTGTCTTGTCTTGTCTTGTCTTGTCTTGTTTTGTTTTGTCTTGTTTTGTTTTGTCTTGTCATGTCTTGTCTTGTCTTGTCTTGTCTTGTCTTGTCTTGTCTTGTTTTGTTTTGTCTTGTTTTGTTTTGTCTTGTCATGTCTTGTCTTGTCTTGTCTTGTCTTGTCTTGTCTTGTCTTGTCTTGTCTTGTCTTGTCTTGTCTTGTCTTGTCTTGTCTTGTCTTGTCTTGTCTTGTCTTGTCTTGTATTGTCTTGTCTTGTCGTGTCTTGTGTTGCTTTGTCTTGTCTTATCTTGTCATGTCTTGTCTTGTCTTGTCTTGTCTTGTCTTGTCTTGTCTTGTCTTGTCTTGTCTTGTCTTGTCTTGTCTTGTCTTGTCTTGTCTTGTCTTGTCTTGTCTTGTCTTGTCTTGTCTTGTCTTGTCTTGTCTTGTCTTGTCTTGTCTTGTCTTGTCTTGTCTTGTCTTGCTTTGTCTTGTCATGACTTATCTTGTCTTGTCTTGTCTTGTCTTGTCCTGTCCTGTCGTGTGTTGTTTTGTATTGTCTTGTCTTGTGTTGTTTTGTCGTGTCATGTCTTGTCTTGTCTTGTCTTGTCTTGTCTTGTCCTGTCGTGTGTTGTGTTGTTTTGTCTTGTCTTGTCATGTCATGTCATGTCGTGTCTTGTGTTGCTTTGTCTTGTCTTGTCTTGTCTTGTCTTGTCTTGTGTTGCCTCGTCTTGTCTTGCCTTGTCTTGTCCTGTCCTGACGTGTGTTGTCTTGTCTTGTCTTGTCTTGTCTTGTCTTGTCTTGTCTTGTCATGTCGTGTGTTGTGTTGTTTTGTCTTGTCTTGTCTTGTCTTGTCTTGTCATGTCGTGTGTTGTGTTGTTTTGTCTTGTCTTGTGTTGTTTTGTCGTGTCATGTCTTGTCTTGTCTTGTCTTGTCTTGTCCTGTCCTGTCGTGTGTTGTGTTGTTTTGTCTTGTCTTGTCATGTCATGTCACGTCGTGTCTTGTGTTGCTTTGTCTTGTCTTGTCTTGTCTTGTCATGTCGTGTGTTGTGTTGTTTTATCTTGTCTTGTTTTGTCTTGTCCTGTCTTGTCTTGTCTAGTTTTGTCTTGTCCTGTCCTGTCTTGTCTTGTCTTGTATTGTCTTGTTTTCTCATGTAATGTCATGTCTTGTGTTGTTTTGTCGTGTCATGTCTTGTCTTGTCTTGTCTTGTGTTGTTTTGTCCTGTCCTGACGTGTGTTGTGTTGTTTTGTCTTGTCTTGTTTTGTCTTGTCCTGTCTTGTCTTGTCTAGTTTTGTCTTGTCCTGTCCTGTCTTGTCTTGTCTTGTATTGTCTTGTTTTCTCATGTAATGTCATGTCGTGTGTTGTGTTGTTTTGTCTTGTCTTGTGTTGTTTTCTCGTGTCATGTCTTGTCTTGTCTTGTCTTGTCCTGTCCTGTCGTGTGTTGTCTTGTCTTGTCTTGTCCTGTCCTGACGTGTGTTGTGTCGTTTTGTCTTGTCTTGTTTTGTCTTGTCTTGTGTTGTTTTGTCCTGTCCTGACGTGTGTTGTGTTGTTTTGTCTTGTCTTGTTTTGTCTTGTCTTGTGTTGTTTTGTCTTGTATTGTCTTGTTTTCTCATGTAATGTCATGTCGTGTGTTGTGTTGTTTTGTCTTGTCTTGTGTTGTTTTGTCGTGTCATGTCTTGTCTTGTCTTGTCCTGTCCTGTCGTGTGTTGTCTTGTCTTGTCTTGTCCTGTCCTGACGTGTGTTGTGTTGTTTTGTCTTGTTTTGTTTTGTCTTGTCTTGTGTTGTTTTGTCCTGTCCTGACGTGTGTTGTGTTGTTTTGTCTTGTCCTGTCTTGTCTTGTCTTGTGATGTCATGTCATGTCGTGTGTTGTATTGTTTTGTCTTGTCTTGTCATGTTATGTCATGTCGTGTCTTGTGTTGCTTTGTCTTGTCTTGTCTTGTATTGTCTTGTCTTGTGTTGCCTCGTCTTGTCTTGTCTTGTCTTGTCCTGTCCTGACGTGTGTTGTGTTGTTTTTTCTTGTCTTGTCATGTCATGTCATGTCGTGTCTTGTGTTGCTTTGTCTTGTCTTGTCATGTCATGTCGTGTGTTGTGTTGTTTTGTCTTGTCTTGTCATGTCATGTCATGTCGTGTCTTGTGTTGCTTTGTCTTGTCTTGTCTTGTCTTGTCTTGTCTTGTGTTGCTTTGTCTTGTCTTGTCTTGTCTTGTCATGTCGTATGTTGTGTTGTTTTGTCTTGTCTTGTTGTGTATTGTCATGTCTTATATTGTCTTGTCTTGTCTTGTCATGTCATGTCATGTCGTGTGTTGTGTTGTTTTGTCTTGTCTTGTTTTGTCTTGTCATGTCATGTCATGTCTTGTCTTGTCTTGTCTTGTCTTGTTTTGTCTTGTCATGTCTTGTCTTGTCTTGTCTTGTCTTGTCCTGTCCTGTCGTGTGTTGTGTTGTTTTGTCTTGCCTTGTCATGTCATGTCACGTCGTGTCTTGTGTTGCTTTGTCTTGTCTTGTCTTGTCTTGTCATGTCGTGTGTTGTGTTGTTTTGTCTTGTCTTGTTGTGTATTGTCATGTCTTATATTGTCTTGTCTTGTCTTGTCTTGTCTTGTCTTGTCATGTCATGTCATGTCGTGTGTTGTGTTGTTTTGTCTTGTCTTGTTTTGTCTTGTCATGTCATGTCATGTCATGTCTTGTCTTGTCTTGTCTTGTCTTGTTTTGTCGTATCATGTCTTGTCTTGTCTTGTCTTGTCTTGTCCTGTCCTGTCGTGTGTTGTCTTGTCTTGTCTTGTCCTGTCCTGACGTGTGTTGTGTTGTTTTGTCTTGTTTTGTTTTGTCTTGTCTTGTGTTGTTTTGTCCTGTCCTGACGTGTGTTGTGTTGTTTTGTCTTGTCCTGTCTTGTCTTGTCTTGTGATGTCATGTCATGTCGTGTGTTGTGTTGTTTTGTCTTGTCTTGTCATGTTATGTCATGTGTCTTGTGTTGCTTTGTCTTGTCTTGTCTTGTCTTGTGTTGTTTTGTCCTGTCCTGACGTGTGTTGTGTTGTTTTGTCTTGTCTTGTTTTGTCTTGTCCTGTCTTGTCTTGTCTTGTTTTGTCTTGTCCTGTCCTGTCTTGTCTTGTCTTGTATTGTCTTGTTTTCTCATGTAATGTCATGTCGTGTGTTGTGTTGTTTTGTCTTGACTTGTGTTGTTTTGTCGTGTCATGTCTTGTCTTGTCTTGTCTTGTCCTGTCCAGTCGTGTGTTGTCTTGTCTTGTCTTGTCCTGTCCTGACGAGTGTTGTGTCGTTTTGTCTTGTCTTGTTTTGTCTTGTCTTGTGTTGTTTTGTCCTGTCCTGACGTGTGTTGTGTTGTTTTGTCTTGTCTTGTTTTGTCTTGTCTTGTGTTGTTTTGTCTTGTATTGTCTTGTTTTCTCATGTAATGTCATGTCGTGTGTTGTGTTGTTTTGTCTTGTCTTGTGTTGTTTTGTCGTGTCATGTCTTGTCTTGTCTTGTCCTGTCCTGTCGTGTGTTGTCTTGTCTTGTCTTGTCCTGTCCTGACGTGTGTTGTGTTGTTTTGTCTTGTCCTGTCCTGTCTTGTCTTGTCTTGTATTGTCTTGTTTTCTCATGTAATGTCATGGCGTGTGTTGTGTTGTTTTGTCTTGTCTTGTGTTGTTTTGTCGTGTCATGTCTTGTCTTGTCTTGTCTTGTCCTGTCCTGTCGTGTGTTGTCTTGTCTTGTCTTGTCCTGTCCTGACGAGTGTTGTGTCGTTTTGTCTTGTCTTGTTTTGTCTTGTCTTGTGTTGTTTTGTCCTGTCCTGACGTGTGTTGTGTTGTTTTGTCTTGTCTTGTGTTGTTTTGTCTTGTATTGTCTTGTTTTCTCATGTAATGTCATGTCGTGTGTTGTGTTGTTTTGTCTTGTCTTGTGTTGTTTTGTCGTGTCATGTCTTGTCTTGTCTTGTCCTGTCCTGTCGTGTGTTGTCTTGTCGTGTGTTGTCTTGTCTTGCCTTGTCCTGTCCTGACGTGTGTTGTGTTGTTTTGTCTTGTTTTGTTTTGTCTTGTCTTGTGTTGTTTTGTCCTGTCCTGACGTGTGTTGTGTTGTTTTGTCTTGTCCTGTCTTGTCTTGTCTTGTGATGTCATGTCATGTCGTGTGTTGTATTGTTTTGTCTTGTCTTGTCATGTTATGTCATGTCATGTCATGTCGTGTCTTGTGTTGCTTTGTCTTGTCTTGTCTTGTCTTGTCTTGTCTTGTGTTGCCTCGTCTTGTCTGGTCTTGTCTTGTCCTGTCCTGACGTGTGTTGTGTTGTTTTGTCTTGTCTTGTCATGTCGTGTGTTGTGTTGTTTTGTCTTGTCTTGTGTTGTTTTGTCGTGTCATGTCTTGTCTTGTCTTGTCTTGTCTTGTCTTGTCCTGTCCTGTCGTGTGTTGTGTTGTTTTGTCTTGTCTTGTCATGTCATGTCACGTCGTGTCTTGTGTTGCTTTGTCTTGTCTTGTCTTGTCTTGTCATGTCGTGTGTTGTGTTGTTTTGTCTTGTCTTGTTGTGTATTGTCATGTCTTATATTGTCTTGTCTTGTCTTGTCTTGTCATGTCATGTCATGTCGTGTGTTGTGTTGTTTTGTCTTGTCTTGTTTTGTCTTGTCATGTCATGTCATGTCTTGTCTTGTCTTGTCTTGTCTTGTTTTGTCTTGTCATGTCTTGTCTTGTCTTGTCTTGTCCTGTCCTGTCGTGTGTTGTGTTGTTTTGTCTTGTCTTGTCATGTCATGTCACGTCGTGTCTTGTGTTGCTTTGTCTTGTCTTGTCTTGTCTTGTCATGTCGTGTGTTGTGTTGTTTTGTCTTGTCTTGTTGTGTATTGTCATGTCTTATATTGTCTTGTCTTGTCTTGTCTTGTCTTGTCATGTCATGTCATGTCGTGTGTTGTGTTGTTTTGTCTTGTCTTGTTTTGTCTTGTCATGTCATGTCATGTCATGTCTTGTCTTGTCTTGTCTTGTCTTGTTTTGTCGTATCATGTCTTGTCTTGTCTTGTCCTGTCCTGTCGTGTGTTGTCTTGTCTTGTCTTGTCCTGTCCTGACGTGTGTTGTGTTGTTTTGTCTTGTTTTGTTTTGTCTTGTCTTGTGTTGTTTTGTCCTGTCCTGACGTGTGTTGTGTTGTTTTGTCTTGTCCTGTCTTGTCTTGTCTTGTGATGTCATGTCATGTCGTGTGTTGTGTTGTTTTGTCTTGTCTTGTCATGTTATGTCATGTGTCTTGTGTTGCTTTGTCTTGTCTTGTCTTGTCTTGTGTTGTTTTGTCCTGTCCTGACGTGTGTTGTGTTGTTTTGTCTTGTCTTGTTTTGTCTTGTCCTGTCTTGTCTTGTCTTGTTTTGTCTTGTCCTGTCCTGTCTTGTCTTGTCTTGTATTGTCTTGTTTTCTCATGTAATGTCATGTCGTGTGTTGTGTTGTTTTGTCTTGTCTTGTGTTGTTTTGTCGTGTCATGTCTTGTCTTGTCTTGTCTTGTCCTGTCCTGTCGTGTGTTGTCTTGTCTTGTCTTGTCCTGTCCTGACGAGTGTTGTGTCGTTTTGTCTTGTCTTGTTTTGTCTTGTCTTGTGTTGTTTTGTCCTGTCCTGACGTGTGTTGTGTTGTTTTGTCTTGTCTTGTTTTGTCTTGTCTTGTGTTGTTTTGTCTTGTATTGTCTTGTTTTCTCATGTAATGTCATGTCGTGTGTTGTGTTGTTTTGTCTTGTCTTGTGTTGTTTTGCCGTGTCATGTCTTGTCTTGTCTTGTCCTGTCCTGTCGTGTGTTGTCTTGTCTTGTCTTGTCCTGTCCTGACGTGTGTTGTGTTGTTTTGTCTTGTTTTGTTTTGTCTTGTCTTGTGTTGTTTTGTCCTGTCCTGACGTGTGTTGTGTTGTTTTGTCTTGTCCTGTCTTGTCTTGTCTTGTGATGTCATGTCATGTCGTGTGTTGTATTGTTTTGTCTTGTCTTGTCATGTTATGTCATGTCGTGTCTTGTGTTGCTTTGTCTTGTCTTGTCTTGTATTGTCTTGTCTTGAGTTGCCTCGTCTTGTCTTGTCTTGTCTTGTCCTGTCCTGACGTGTGTTGTGTTGTTTTGTCTTGTCTTGTCATGTCATGTCATGTCGTGTCTTGTGTTGCTTTGTCTTGTCTTGTCATGTCATGTCGTGTGTTGTGTTGTTTTGTCTTGTCTTGTCATGTCATGTCATGTCGTGTCTTGTGTTGCTTTGTCTTGTCTTGTCTTGTCTTGTCTTGTGTTGCCTCGTCTTGTCTTGTCTTGTCTTGTCCTGTCCTGACGTGTGTTGAGTTGTTTTGTCTTGTCTTGTCATGTCGTGTGTTGTGTTGTTTTGTCTTGTCTTGTGTTGTTTTGTCGTGTCATGTCTTGTCTTGTCTTGTCTTGTCTTGTCCTGTCCTGTCGTGTGTTGTGTTGTTTTGTCTTGTCTTGTCATGTCATGTCACGTCGTGTCTTGTGTTGCTTTGTCTTGTCTTGTCTTGTCTTGTCATGTCGTGTGTTGTGTTGTTTTGTCTTGTCTTGTTGTGTATTGTCATGTCTTATATTGTCTTGTCTTGTCTCGTCTTGTCTTGTCATGTCATGTCATGTCGTGTGTTGGGTTGTTTTGTCTTGTCTTGTTTTGTCTTGTCATGTCATGCCATGTCATGTCTTGTCATGTCTTGTCTTGTCTTGTTTTGTCTTGTCATGTCTTGTCTTGTCTTGTCTTGTCTTGTCTTGTCTTGTTTTGTTTTGTCTTGTTTTGTTTTGTCTTGTCATGTCTTGTCTTGTCTTGTCTTGTCTTTTTTTGTCTTGTCTTGTTTTGTTTTGTCTTGTTTTGTTTTGTCTTGTCATGTCTTGTCTTGTCTTGTCTTGTCTTGTCTTGTCTTGTCTTGTCTTGTCTTGTCTTGTCTTGTCTTGTCTTGTCTTGTCTTGTCTTGTCTTGTCTTGTCTTGTCTTGTATTGTCTTGTCTTGTCGTGTCTTGTGTTGCTTTGTCTTGTCTTATCTTGTCATGTCTTGTCTTGTCTTGTCTTGTCTTGTCTTGTCTTGTCTTGTCTTGTCTTGTCTTGTCTTGTCTTGTCTTGTCTTGTCTTGTCTTGTCTTGTCTTGTCTTGTCTTGTCTTGTCTTGTCTTGTCTTGTCTTGTCTTGTCTTGCTTTGTCTTGTCATGACTTATCTTGTCTTGTCTTGTCTTGTCTTGTCCTGTCCTGTCGTGTGTTGTTTTGTATTGTCTTGTCTTGTGTTGTTTTGTCGTGTCATGTCTTGTCTTGTCTTGTCTTGTCTTGTCTTGTCCTGTCGTGTGTTGTGTTGTTTTGTCTTGTCTTGTCATGTCATGTCATGTCGTGTCTTGTGTTGCTTTGTCTTGTCTTGTCTTGTCTTGTCTTGTCTTGTGTTGCCTCGTCTTGTCTTGCCTTGTCTTGTCCTGTCCTGACGTGTGTTGTCTTGTCTTGTCTTGTCTTGTCTTGTCTTGTCTTGTCATGTCGTGTGTTGTGTTGTTTTGTCTTGTCTTGTCTTGTCTTGTCTTGTCATGTCGTGTGTTGTGTTGTTTTGTCTTGTCTTGTGTTGTTTTGTCGTGTCATGTCTTGTCTTGTCTTGTCTTGTCTTGTCCTGTCCTGTCGTGTGTTGTGTTGTTTTGTCTTGTCTTGTCATGTCATGTCACGTCGTGTCTTGTGTTGCTTTGTCTTGTCTTGTCTTGTCTTGTCATGTCGTGTGTTGTGTTGTTTTGTCTTGTCTTGTTTTGTCTTGTCCTGTCTTGTCTTGTCTAGTTTTGTCTTGTCCTGTCCTGTCTTGTCTTGTCTTGTATTGTCTTGTTTTCTCATGTAATGTCATGTCGTGTGTTGTGTTGTTTTGTCTTGTCTTGTGTTGTTTTGTCGTGTCATGTCTTGTCTTGTCTTGTCTTGTGTTGTTTTGTCCTGTCCTGACGTGTGTTGTGTTGTTTTGTCTTGTCTTGTTTTGTCTTGTCCTGTCTTGTCTTGTCTAGTTTTGTCTTGTCCTGTCCTGTCTTGTCTTGTCTTGTATTGTCTTGTTTTCTCATGTAATGTCATGTCGTGTGTTGTGTTGTTTTGTCTTGTCTTGTGTTGTTTTCTCGTGTCATGTCTTGTCTTGTCTTGTCTTGTCCTGTCCTGTCGTGTGTTGTCTTGTCTTGTCTTGTCCTGTCCTGACGTGTGTTGTGTCGTTTTGTCTTGTCTTGTTTTGTCTTGTCTTGTGTTGTTTTGTCCTGTCCTGACGTGTGTTGTGTTGTTTTGTCTTGTCTTGTTTTGTCTTGTCTTGTGTTGTTTTGTCTTGTATTGTCTTGTTTTCTCATGTAATGTCATGTCGTGTGTTGTGTTGTTTTGTCTTGTCTTGTGTTGTTTTGTCGTGTCATGTCTTGTCTTGTCTTGTCCTGTCCTGTCGTGTGTTGTCTTGTCTTGTCTTGTCCTGTCCTGACGTGTGTTGTGTTGTTTTGTCTTGTTTTGTTTTGTCTTGTCTTGTGTTGTTTTGTCCTGTCCTGACGTGTGTTGTGTTGTTTTGTCTTGTCCTGTCTTGTCTTGTCTTGTGATGTCATGTCATGTCGTGTGTTGTATTGTTTTGTCTTGTCTTGTCATGTTATGTCATGTCGTGTCTTGTGTTGCTTTGTCTTGTCTTGTCTTGTATTGTCTTGTCTTGTGTTGCCTCGTCTTGTCTTGTCTTGTCTTGTCCTGTCCTGACGTGTGTTGTGTTGTTTTGTCTTGTCTTGTCTTGTCATGTCATGTCGTGTCTTGTGTTGCTTTGTCTTGTCTTGTCATGTCATGTCGTGTGTTGTGTTGTTTTGTCTTGTCTTGTCATGTCATGTCATGTCGTGTCTTGTGTTGCTTTGTCTTGTCTTGTCTTGTCTTGTCTTGTCTTGTGTTGCTTTGTCTTGTCTTGTCTTGTCTTGTCATGTCGTATGTTGTGTTGTTTTGTCTTGTCTTGTTGTGTATTGTCATGTCTTATATTGTCTTGTCTTGTCTTGTCATGTCATGCCATGTCGTGTGTTGTGTTGTTTTGTCTTGTCTTGTTTTGTCTTGTCATGTCATGTCATGTCTTGTCTTGTCTTGTCTTGTCTTGTTTTGTCTTGTCATGTCTTGTCTTGTCTTGTCTTGTCTTGTCCTGTCCTGTCGTGTGTTGTGTTGTTTTGTCTTGCCTTGTCATGTCATGTCACGTCGTGTCTTGTGTTGCTTTGTCTTGTCTTGTCTTGTCTTGTCATGTCGTGTGTTGTGTTGTTTTGTCTTGTCTTGTTGTGTATTGTCATGTCTTATATTGTCTTGTCTTGTCTTGTCTTGTCTTGTCATGTCATGTCATGTCGTGTGCTGTGTTGTTTTGTCTTGTCTTGTTTTGTCTTGTCATGTCATGTCATGTCATGTCTTGTCTTGTCTTGTCTTGTCTTGTTTTGTCGTATCATGTCTTGTCTTGTCTTGTCTTGTCTTGTCCTGTCCTGTCGTGTGTTGTCTTGTCTTGTCTTGTCCTGTCCTGACGTGTGTTGTGTTGTTTTGTCTTGTTTTGTTTTGTCTTGTCTTGTGTTGTTTTGTCCTGTCCTGACGTGTGTTGTGTTGTTTTGTCTTGTCCTGTCTTGTCTTGTCTTGTGATGTCATGTCATGTCGTGTGTTGTGTTGTTTTGTCTTGTCTTGTCATGTTATGTCATGTGTCTTGTGTTGCTTTGTCTTGTCTTGTCTTGTCTTGTGTTGTTTTGTCCTGTCCTGACGTGTGTTGTGTTGTTTTGTCTTGTCTTGTTTTGTCTTGTCCTGTCTTGTCTTGTCTTGTTTTGTCTTGTCCTGTCCTGTCTTGTCTTGTCTTGTATTGTCTTGTTTTCTCATGTAATGTCATGTCGTGTGTTGTGTTGTTTTGTCTTGTCTTGTGTTGTTTTGTCGTGTCATGTCTTGTCTTGTCTTGTCCTGTCCTGTCGTGTGTTGTCTTGTCTTGTCTTGTCCTGTCCTGACGTGTGTTGTGTTGTTTTGTCTTGTCCTGTCCTGTCTTGTCTTGTCTTGTATTGTCTTGTTTTCTCATGTAATGTCATGGCGTGTGTTGTGTTGTTTTGTCTTGTCTTGTGTTGTTTTGTCGTGTCATGTCTTGTCTTGTCTTGTCTTGTCCTGTCCTGTCGTGTGTTGTCTTGTCTTGTCTTGTCCTGTCCTGACGAGTGTTGTGTCGTTTTGTCTTGTCTTGTTTTGTCTTGTCTTGTGTTGTTTTGTCCTGTCCTGACGTGTGTTGTGTTGTTTTGTCTTGTCTTGTTTTGTCTTGTCTTGTGTTGTTTTGTCTTGTATTGTCTTGTTTTCTCATGTAATGTCATGTCGTGTGTTGTGTTGTTTTGTCTTGTCTTGTGTTGTTTTGTCGTGTCATGTCTTGTCTTGTCTTGTCCTGTCCTGTCGTGTGTTGTCTTGTCGTGTGTTGTCTTGTCTTGTCTTGTCCTGTCCTGACGTGTGTTGTGTTGTTTTGTCTTGTTTTGTTTTGTCTTGTCTTGTGTTGTTTTGTCCTGTCCTGACGTGTGTTGTGTTGTTTTGTCTTGTCCTGTCTTGTCTTGTCTTGTGATGTCATGTCATGTCGTGTGTTGTATTGTTTTGTCTTGTCTTGTCATGTTATGTCATGTCAAGTCATGTCGTGTCTTGTGTTGCTTTGTCTTGTCTTGTCTTGTCTTGTCTTGTCTTGTGTTGCCTCATCTTGTCTTGTCTTGTCTTGTCCTGTCCTGACGTGTGTTGTGTTGTTTTGTCTTGTCTTGTCATGTCGTGTGTTGTGTTGTTTTGTCTTGTCTTGTGTTGTTTTGTCGTGTCATGTCTTGTCTTGTCTTGTCCTGTCCTGTCGTGTGTTGTGTTGTTTTGTCTTGTCTTGTCATGTCATGTCAATTCGTGTCTTGTGTTGCTTTGTCTTGTCTTGTCTTGTCTTGTCATGTCGTGTGTTGTGTTGTTTTGTCTTGTCTTGTTGTGTATTGTCATGTCTTATATTGTCTTGTCTTGTCTTGTCTTGTCTTGTCATGTCATGTCATGTCGTGTGTTGTGTTGTTTTGTCTTGTCTTGTTTTGTCTTGTCATGTCATGTCATGTCTTGTCTTGTCTTGTCTTGTCTTGTTTTGTCTTGTCATGTCTTGTCTTGTCTTGTCTTGTCTTGTCCTGTCCTGTCGTGTGTTGTGTTGTTTTGTCTTGTCTTGTCATGTCATGTCACGTCGTGTCTTGTGTTGCTTTGTCTTGTCTTGTCTTGTCATGTCGTGTGTTGTGTTGTTTTGTCTTGTCTTGTTGTGTATTGTCATGTCTTATATTGTCTTGTCTTGTCTTGTCTTGTCTTGTCATGTCATGTCATGTCGTGTGTTGTGTTGTTTTGTCTTGTCTTGTTTTGTCTTGTCATGTCATGTCATGTCATGTCTTGTCTTGTCTTGTCTTGTCTTGTTTTGTCGTATCATGTCTTGTCTTGTCTTGTCTTGTCTTGTCCTGTCCTGTCGTGTGTTGTCTTGTCTTGTCTTGTCCTGTCCTGACGTGTGTTGTGTTGTTTTGTCTTGTTTTGTTTTGTCTTGTCTTGTGTTGTTTTGTCCTGTCCTGACGTGTGTTGTGTTGTTTTGTCTTGTCCTGTCTTGTCTTGTCTTGTGATGTCATGTCATGTCGTGTGTTGTGTTGTTTTGTCTTTTCTTGTCATGTTATGTCATGTGTCTTGTGTTGCTTTGTCTTGTCTTGTCTTGTCTTGTGTTGTTTTGTCCTGTCCTGACGTGTGTTGTGTTGTTTTGTCTTGTCTTGTTTTGTCTTGTCCTGTCTTGTCTTGTCTTGTTTTGTCTTGTCCTGTCCTGTCTTGTCTTGTCTTGTATTGTCTTGTTTTCTCATGTAATGTCATGTCGTGTGTTGTGTTGCTTTGTCTTGTCTTGTCTTGTCTTGTGTTGTTTTGTCCTGTCCTGACGTGTGTTGTGTTGTTTTGTCTTGTCTTGTTTTGTCTTGTCCTGTCTTGTCTTGTCTTGTTTTGTCTTGTCCTGTCCTGTCTTGTCTTGTCTTGTATTGTCTTGTTTTCTCATGTAATGTCATGTCGTGTGTTGTGTTGTTTTGTCTTGTCTTGTTTTGTCTTGTCATGTCATGTCATGTCTTGTCTTGTCTTGTCTTGTCTTGTTTTGTCTTGTCATGTCTTGTCTTGTCTTGTCTTGTCTTGTCCTGTCCTGTCGTGTGTTGTGTTGTTTTGTCTTGTCTTGTCATGTCATGTCACGTCGTGTCTTGTGTTGCTTTGTCTTGTCTTGTCTTGTCATGTCGTGTGTTGTGTTGTTTTGTCTTGTCTTGTTGTGTATTGTCATGTCTTATATTGTCTTGTCTTGTCTTGTCTTGTCTTGTCATGTCATGTCATGTCGTGTGTTGTGTTGTTTTGTCTTGTCTTGTTTTGTCTTGTCATGTCATGTCATGTCATGTCTTGTCTTGTCTTGTCTTGTCTTGTCTTGTTTTGTCGTATCATGTCTTGTCTTGTCTTGTCTTGTCTTGTCCTGTCCTGTCGTGTGTTGTCTTGTCTTGTCTTGTCCTGTCCTGACGTGTGTTGTGTTGTTTTGTCTTGTTTTGTTTTGTCTTGTCTTGTGTTGTTTTGTCCTGTCCTGACGTGTGTTGTGTTGTTTTGTCTTGTCCTGTCTTGTCTTGTCTTGTGATGTCATGTCATGTCGTGTGTTGTGTTGTTTTGTCTTTTCTTGTCATGCTATGTCATGTGTCTTGTGTTGCTTTGTCTTGTCTTGTCTTGTCTTGTGTTGTTTTGTCCTGTCCTGACGTGTGTTGTGTTGTTTTGTCTTGTCTTGTTTTGTCTTGTCCTGTCTTGTCTTGTCTTGTGATGTCATGTCATGTCGTGTGTTGTATTGTTTTGTCTTGTCTTGTCATGTTATGTCATGTCAAGTCATGTCGTGTCTTGTGTTGCTTTGTCTTGTCTTGTCTTGTCTTGTCTTGTCTTGTGGTGCCTCATCTTGTCTTGTCTTGTCTTGTCCTGTCCTGACGTGTGTTGTGTTGTTTTGTCTTGTCTTGTCATGTCGTGTGTTGTGTTGTTTTGTCTTGTCTTGTGTTGTTTTGTCGTGTCATGTCTTGTCTTGTCTTGTCCTGTCCTGTCGTGTGTTGTGTTGTTTTGTCTTGTCTTGTCATGTCATGTCAATTCGTGTCTTGTGTTGCTTTGTCTTGTCTTGTCTTGTCTTGTCATGTCGTGTGTTGTGTTGTTTTGTCTTGTCTTGTTGTGTATTGTCATGTCTTATATTGTCTTGTCTTGTCTTGTCTTGTCTTGTCATGTCATGTCATGTCGTGTGTTGTGTTGTTTTGTCTTGTCTTGTTTTGTCTTGTCATGTCATGTCATGTCTTGTCTTGTCTTGTCTTGTCTTGTTTTGTCTTGTCATGTCTTGTCTTGTCTTGTCTTGTCTTGTCCTGTCCTGTCGTGTGTTGTGTTGTTTTGTCTTGTCTTGTCATGTCATGTCACGTCGTGTCTTGTGTTGCTTTGTCTTGTCTTGTCTTGTCATGTCGTGTGTTGTGTTGTTTTGTCTTGTCTTGTTGTGTATTGTCATGTCTTATATTGTCTTGTCTTGTCTTGTCTTGTCTTGTCATGTCATGTCATGTCGTGTGTTGTGTTGTTTTGTCTTGTCTTGTTTTGTCTTGTCATGTCATGTCATGTCATGTCTTGTCTTGTCTTGTCTTGTCTTGTTTTGTCGTATCATGTCTTGTCTTGTCTTGTCTTGTCTTGTCCTGTCCTGTCGTGTGTTGTCTTGTCTTGTCTTGTCCTGTCCTGACGTGTGTTGTGTTGTTTTGTCTTGTTTTGTTTTGTCTTGTCTTGTGTTGTTTTGTCCTGTCCTGACGTGTGTTGTGTTGTTTTGTCTTGTCCTGTCTTGTCTTGTCTTGTGATGTCATGTCATGTCGTGTGTTGTGTTGTTTTGTCTTTTCTTGTCATGTTATGTCATGTGTCTTGTGTTGCTTTGTCTTGTCTTGTCTTGTCTTGTGTTGTTTTGTCCTGTCCTGACGTGTGTTGTGTTGTTTTGTCTTGTCTTGTTTTGTCTTGTTTTGTCTTGTCCTGTCTTGTCTTGTCTTGTTTTGTCTTGTCCTGTCCTGTCTTGTCTTGTCTTGTATTGTCTTGTTTTCTCATGTAATGTCATGTCGTGTGTTGTGTTGCTTTGTCTTGTCTTGTCATGTCATGTCGTGTGTTGTGTTGTTTTGTCTTGTCTTGTCATGTCATGTCATGTCGTGTCTTGTGTTGCTTTGTCTTGTCTTGTCTTGTCTTGTCTTGTCTTGTGTTGCTTTGTCTTGTCTTGTCTTGTCTTGTCATGTCGTATGTTGTGTTGTTTTGTCTTGTCTTGTTGTGTATTGTCATGTCTTATATTGTCTTGTCTTGTCTTGTCATGTCATGTCATGTCGTGTGTTGTGTTGTTTTGTCTTGTCTTGTTTTGTCTTGTCATGTCATGTCATGTCTTGTCTTGTCTTGTCTTGTCTTGTTTTGTCTTGTCATGTCTTGTCTTGTCTTGTCTTGTCTTGTCCTGTCCTGTCGTGTGTTGTGTTGTTTTGTCTTGCCTTGTCATGTCATGTCACGTCGTGTCTTGTGTTGCTTTGTCTTGTCTTGTCATGTTATGTCATGTCGTGTCTTGTGTTGCTTTGTCTTGTCTTGTATTGTCTTGTCTTGTGTTGCCTCGTCTTGTCTTGTCTTGTCCTGTCCTGTCGTGTGTTGTTTTGTATTGTCTTGTCTTGTGTTGTTTTGTCGTGTCATGTCTTGTCTTGTCTTGTCTTGTCTTGTCTTGTCCTGTCGTGTGTTGTGTTGTTTTGTCTTGTCTTGTCATGTCATGTCATGTCGTGTCTTGTGTTGCTTTGTCTTGTCTTGTCTTGTCTTGTCTTGTCTTGTGTTGCCTCGTCTTGTCTTGCCTTGTCTTGTCCTGTCCTGACGTGTGTTGTGTTGTTTTGTCTTGTCTTGTTTTGTCTTGTTTTGTCTTGTCCTGTCTTGTCTTGTCTTGTTTTGTCTTGTCCTGTCCTGTCTTGTCTTGTCTTGTATTGTCTTGTTTTCTCATGTAATGTCATGTCGTGTGTTGTGTTGCTTTGTCTTGTCTTGTCATGTCATGTCGTGTGTTGTGTTGTTTTGTCTTGTCTTGTCATGTCATGTCATGTCGTGTCTTGTGTTGCTTTGTCTTGTCTTGTCTTGTCTTGTCTTGTCTTGTGTTGCTTTGTCTTGTCTTGTCTTGTCTTGTCATGTCGTATGTTGTGTTGTTTTGTCTTGTCTTGTTGTGTATTGTCATGTCTTATATTGTCTTGTCTTGTCTTGTCATGTCATGTCATGTCGTGTGTTGTGTTGTTTTGTCTTGTCTTGTTTTGTCTTGTCATGTCATGTCATGTCTTGTCTTGTCTTGTCTTGTCTTGTTTTGTCTTGTCATGTCTTGTCTTGTCTTGTCTTGTCTTGTCCTGTCCTGTCGTGTGTTGTGTTGTTTTGTCTTGCCTTGTCATGTCATGTCACGTCGTGTCTTGTGTTGCTTTGTCTTGTCTTGTCATGTTATGTCATGTCGTGTCTTGTGTTGCTTTGTCTTGTCTTGTATTGTCTTGTCTTGTGTTGCCTCGTCTTGTCTTGTCTTGTCCTGTCCTGTCGTGTGTTGTTTTGTATTGTCTTGTCTTGTGTTGTTTTGTCGTGTCATGTCTTGTCTTGTCTTGTCTTGTCTTGTCTTGTCCTGTCGTGTGTTGTGTTGTTTTGTCTTGTCTTGTCATGTCATGTCATGTCGTGTCTTGTGTTGCTTTGTCTTGTCTTGTCTTGTCTTGTCTTGTCTTGTGTTGCCTCGTCTTGTCTTGCCTTGTCTTGTCCTGTCCTGACGTGTGTTGTCTTGTCTTGTCTTGTCTTGTCTTGTCTTGTCTTGTCATGTCGTGTGTTGTGTTGTTTTGTCTTGTCTTGTGTTGTCTTGTCTTGTCATGTCGTGTGTTGTGTTGTTTTGTCTTGTCTTGTGTTGTTTTGTCGTGTCATGTCTTGTCTTGTCTTGTCTTGTCTTGTCTTGTCCTGTCCTGTCGTGTGTTGTGTTGTTTTGTCTTGTCTTGTCATGTCATGTCACGTCGTGTCTTGTGTTGCTTTGTCTTGTCTTGTCTTGTCTTGTCATGTCGTGTGTTGTGTTGTTTTGTCTTGTCTTGTTTTGTCTTGTCCTGTCTTGTCTTGTCTAGTTTTGTCTTGTCCTGTCCTGTCTTGTCTTGTCTTGTATTGTCTTGTTTTCTCATGTAATGTCATGTCGTGTGTTGTGTTGTTTTGTCTTGTCTTGTGTTGTTTTGTCGTGTCATGTCTTGTCTTGTCTTGTCTTGTGTTGTTTTGTCCTGTCCTGACGTGTGTTGTGTTGTTTTGTCTTGTCTTGTTTTGTCTTGTCCTGTCTTGTCTTGTCTAGTTTTGTCTTGTCCTGTCCTGTCTTGTCTTGTCTTGTATTGTCTTGTTTTCTCATGTAATGTCATGTCGTGTGTTGTGTTGTTTTGTCTTGTCTTGTGTTGTTTTGTCGTGTCATGTCTTGTCTTGTCTTGTCTTGTCCTGTCCTGTCGTGTGTTGTCTTGTCTTGTCTTGTCCTGTCCTGACGTGTGTTGTGTCGTTTTGTCTTGTCTTGTTTTGTCTTGTCTTGTGTTGTTTTGTCCTGTCCTGACGTGTGTTGTGTTGTTTTGTCTTGTCTTGTTTTGTCTTGTCTTGTGTTGTTTTGTCTTGTATTGTCTTGTTTTCTCATGTAATGTCATGTCGTGTGTTGTGTTGTTTTGTCTTGTCTTGTGTTGTTTTGTCGTGTCATGTCTTGTCTTGTCTTGTCCTGTCCTGTCGTGTGTTGTCTTGTCTTGTCTTGTCCTGTCCTGACGTGTGTTGTGTTGTTTTGTCTTGTTTTGTTTTGTCTTGTCTTGTGTTGTTTTGTCCTGTCCTGACGTGTGTTGTGTTGTTTTGTCTTGTCCTGTCTTGTCTTGTCTTGTGATGTCATGTCATGTCGTGTGTTGTATTGTTTTGTCTTGTCTTGTCATGTTATGTCATGTCGTGTCTTGTGTTGCTTTGTCTTGTCTTGTCTTGTATTGTCTTGTCTTGTGTTGCCTCGTCTTGTCTTGTCTTGTCTTGTCCTGTCCTGACGTGTGTTGTGTTGTTTTGTCTTGTCTTGTCATGTCATGTCATGTCGTGTCTTGTGTTGCTTTGTCTTGTCTTGTCATGTCATGTCGTGTGTTGTGTTGTTTTGTCTTGTCTTGTCATGTCATGTCGTGTCTTGTGTTGCTTTGTCTTGTCTTGTCTTGTCTTGTCTTGTCTTGTGTTGCTTTGTCTTGTCTTGTCTTGTCTTGTCATGTCGTATGTTGTGTTGTTTTGTCTTGTCTTGTTGTGTATTGTCATGTCTTATATTGTCTTGTCTTGTCTTGTCATGTCATGTCATGTCGTGTGTTGTGTTGTTTTGTCTTGTCTTGTTTTGTCTTGTCATGTCATGTCATGTCTTGTCTTGTCTTGTCTTGTCTTGTTTTGTCTTGTCATGTCTTGTCTTGTCTTGTCTTGTCTTGTCCTGTCCTGTCGTGTGTTGTGTTGTTTTGTCTTGCCTTGTCATGTCATGTCACGTCGTGTCTTGTGTTGCTTTGTCTTGTCTTGTCTTGTCTTGTCATGTCGTGTGTTGTGTTGTTTTGTCTTGTCTTGTTGTGTATTGTCATGTCTTATATTGTCTTGTCTTGTCTTGTCTTGTCTTGTCATGTCATGTCATGTCGTGTGTTGTGTTGTTTTGTCTTGTCTTGTTTTGTCTTGTCATGTCATGTCATGTCATGTCTTGTCTTGTCTTGTCTTGTCTTGTTTTGTCGTATCATGTCTTGTCTTGTCTTGTCTTGTCTTGTCCTGTCCTGTCGTGTGTTGTCTTGTCTTGTCTTGTCCTGTCCTGACGTGTGTTGTGTTGTTTTGTCTTGTTTTGTTTTGTCTTGTCTTGTGTTGTTTTGTCCTGTCCTGACGTGTGTTGTGTTGTTTTGTCTTGTCCTGTCTTGTCTTGTCTTGTGATGTCATGTCATGTCGTGTGTTGTGTTGTTTTGTCTTGTCTTGTCATGTTATGTCATGTGTCTTGTGTTGCTTTGTCTTGTCTTGTCTTGTCTTGTGTTGTTTTGTCCTGTCCTGACGTGTGTTGTGTTGTTTTGTCTTGTCTTGTTTTGTCTTGTCCTGTCTTGTCTTGTCTTGTTTTGTCTTGTCCTGTCCTGTCTTGTCTTGTCTTGTATTGTCTTGTTTTCTCATGTAATGTCATGTCGTGTGTTGTGTTGTTTTGTCTTGTCTTGTGTTGTTTTGTCGTGTCATGTCTTGTCTTGTCTTGTCTTGTCCTGTCCTGTCGTGTGTTGTCTTGTCTTGTCTTGTCCTGTCCTGACGAGTGTTGTGTCGTTTTGTCTTGTCTTGTTTTGTCTTGTCTTGTGTTGTTTTGTCCTGTCCTGACGTGTGTTGTGTTGTTTTGTCTTGTCTTGTATTGTCTTGTTTTCTCATGTAATGTCATGTCGTGTGTTGTGTTGTTTTGTCTTGTCTTGTGTTGTTTTGTCGTGTCATGTCTTGTCTTGTCTTGTCTTGTCCTGTCCTGTCGTGTGTTGTCTTGTCTTGTCTTGTCCTGTCCTGACGTGTGTTGTGTTGTTTTGTCTTGTCCTGTCCTGTCTTGTCTTGTCTTGTATTGTCTTGTTTTCTCATGTAATGTCATGGCGTGTGTTGTGTTGTTTTGTCTTGTCTTGTGTTGTTTTGTCGTGTCATGTCTTGTCTTGTCTTGTCTTGTCCTGTCCTGTCGTGTGTTGTCTTGTCTTGTCTTGTCCTGTCCTGACGAGTGTTGTGTCGTTTTGTCTTGTCTTGTTTTGTCTTGTCTTGTGTTGTTTTGTCCTGTCCTGACGTGTGTTGTGTTGTTTTGTCTTGTCTTGTTTTGTCTTGTCTTGTGTTGTTTTGTCTTGTATTGTCTTGTTTTCTCATGTAATGTCATGTCGTGTGTTGTGTTGTTTTGTCTTGTCTTGTGTTGTTTTGTCGTGTCATGTCTTGTCTTGTCTTGTCCTGTCCTGTCGTGTGTTGTCTTGTCGTGTGTTGTCTTGTCTTGTCTTGTCCTGTCCTGACGTGTGTTGTGTTGTTTTGTCTTGTTTTGTTTTGTCTTGTCTTGTGTTGTTTTGTCCTGTCCTGACGTGTGTTGTGTTGTTTTGTCTTGTCCTGTCTTGTCTTGTCTTGTGATGTCATGTCATGTCGTGTGTTGTATTGTTTTGTCTTGTCTTGTCATGTTATGTCATGTCATGTCATGTCGTGTCTTGTGTTGCTTTGTCTTGTCTTGTCTTGTCTTGTCTTGTCTTGTGTTGCCTCATCTTGTCTTGTCTTGTCTTGTCCTGTCCTGACGTGTGTTGTGTTGTTTTGTCTTGTCTTGTCATGTCGTGTGTTGTGTTGTTTTGTCTTGTCTTGTCATGTCATGTCAATTCGTGTCTTGTGTTGCTTTGTCTTGTCTTGTCTTGTCATGTCGTGTGTTGTGTTGTTTTGTCTTGTCTTGTTGTGTATTGTCATGTCTTATATTGTCTTGTCTTGTCTTGTCTTGTCTTGTCATGTCATGTCATGTCGTGTGTTGTGTTGTTTTGTCTTGTCTTGTTTTGTCTTGTCATGTCATGTCATGTCTTGTCTTGTCTTGTCTTGTCTTGTTTTGTCTTGTCATGTCTTGTCTTGTCTTGTCTTGTCTTGTCCTGTCCTGTCGTGTGTTGTGTTGTTTTGTCTTGTCTTGTCATGTCATGTCACGTCGTGTCTTGTGTTGCTTTGTCTTGTCTTGTCTTGTCATGTCGTGTGTTGTGTTGTTTTGTCTTGTCTTGTTGTGTATTGTCATGTCTTATATTGTCTTGTCTTGTCTTGTCTTGTCTTGTCATGTCATGTCATGTCGTGTGTTGTGTTGTTTTGTCTTGTCTTGTTTTGTCTTGTCATGTCATGTCATGTCATGTCTTGTCTTGTCTTGTCTTGTCTTGTCTTGTTTTGTCGTATCATGTCTTGTCTTGTCTTGTCTTGTCTTGTCCTGTCCTGTCGTGTGTTGTCTTGTCTTGTCTTGTCCTGTCCTGACGTGTGTTGTGTTGTTTTGTCTTGTTTTGTTTTGTCTTGTCTTGTGTTGTTTTGTCCTGTCCTGACGTGTGTTGTGTTGTTTTGTCTTGTCCTGTCTTGTCTTGTCTTGTGATGTCATGTCATGTCGTGTGTTGTGTTGTTTTGTCTTTTCTTGTCATGTTATGTCATGTGTCTTGTGTTGCTTTGTCTTGTCTTGTCTTGTCTTGTGTTGTTTTGTCCTGTCCTGACGTGTGTTGTGTTGTTTTGTCTTGTCTTGTTTTGTCTTGTCCTGTCTTGTCTTGTCTTGTTTTGTCTTGTCCTGTCCTGTCTTGTCTTGTCTTGTATTGTCTTGTTTTCTCATGTAATGTCATGTCGTGTGTTGTGTTGTTTTGTCTTGTCTTGTGTTGTTTTGTCGTGTCATGTCTTGTCTTGTCTTGTCTTGTCCTGTCCTGTCGTGTGTTGTCTTGTCTTGTCTTGTCCTGTCCTGACGAGTGTTGTGTCGTTTTGTCTTGTCTTGTTTTGTCTTGTCTTGTGTTGTTTTGTCCTGTCCTGACGTGTGTTGTGTTGTTTTGTCTTGTCTTGTTTTGTCTTGTCTTGTGTTGTTTTGTCTTGTATTGTCTTGTTTTCTCATGTAATGTCATGTCGTGTGTTGTGTTGTTTTGTCTTGTCTTGTGTTGTTTTGTCGTGTCATGTCTTGTCTTGTCTTGTCCTGTCCTGTCGTGTGTTGTCTTGTCTTGTCTTGTCCTGTCCTGACGTGTGTTGTGTTGTTTTGTCTTGTCTTGTTTTGTCTTGTCTTGTGTTGTTTTGTCCTGTCCTGACGTGTGTTGTGTTGTTTTGTCTTGTCCTGTCTTGTCTTGTCTTGTGATGTCATGTCATGTCGTGTGTTGTATTGTTTTGTCTTGTCTTGTCATGTTATGTCATGTCGTCTCTTGTGTTGCTTTGTCTTGTCTTGTCTTGTATTGTCTTGTCTTGTGTTGCCTCGTCTTGTCTTGTCTTGTCTTGTCCTGTCCTGACGTGTGTTGTGTTGTTTTGTTTTGTCTTGTCATGTCATGTCACGTCGTGTCTTGTGTTGCTTTGTCTTGTCTTGTCTTGTCTTGTCATGTCGTGTGTTGTGTTGTTTTGTCTTGTCTTGTTGTGTATTGTCATGTCTTATATTGTCTTGTCTTGTCTTGTCTTGTCTTGTCATGTCATGTCATGTCGTGTGTTGTGTTGTTTTGTCTTGTCTTGTTTTGTCTTGTCATGTCATGCCATGTCATGTCTTGTCATGTCTTGTCTTGTCTTGTTTTGTCTTGTCATGTCTTGTCTTGTCTTGTCTTGTCTTGTCTTGTCTTGTCTTGTCTTGTCTTGTTTTGTTTTGTCTTGTTTTGTTTTGTCTTGTCATGTCTTATCTTGTCTTGTCTTGTCTTGTCTTGTCTTGTCTTGTCTTGTCTTGTCTTGTCTTGTCTTGTCTTGTCTTGTCTTGTCTTGTCTTGTCTTGTCGTGTCTTGTGTTGCTTTGTCTTGTCTTGTCTTGTCTTGTCTTGTCTTGTGTTGCCTCGTCTTGTCTTGCCTTGTCTTGTCCTGTCCTGACGTGTGTTGTGTTGTTTTGTCTTGTCTTGTCTTGTCTTGTCTTGTCTTGTCTTGTCATGTCGTGTGTTGTGTTGTTTTGTCTTGTCTTGTCTTGTCTTGTCTTGTCATGTCGTGTGTTGTGTTGTTTTGTCTTGTCTTGTGTTGTTTTGTCGTGTCATGTCTTGTCTTGTCTTGTCCTGTCCTGTCGTGTGTATTGTCATGTCTTATATTGTCTTGTCTTGTCTTGTCTTGTCTTGTCTTGTCTTGTCTGGTCATGTCATGTCATGTCGTGTGTTGTGTTGTTTTGTCTTGCCTTGTTTTGTCTTGTCATGTCATGTCATGTCTTGTCTTGTCTTGTCTTGTCTTGTCTTGTTTTGTCTTGTCATGTCTTGTCTTGTCTTGTCTTGTCTTGTGTTGTCTTGTTTTGTTTTGTCTTGTCATGTCTTGTCTTGTCTTGTCTTGTCTTGTCTTGTCTTGTCTTGTCTTGTCTTGTCTTGTCTTGTCTTGTCTTGTCTTGTCTTGTCTTGTCTTGTCTTGTCTTGTCTTGTCTTGTCTTGTCTTGTCTTGTCTTGTCTTGTCTTGTCTTGTCTTGTCTTGTCTTGTCTTGTCTTGTCTTGTCTTGTCTTGTCTTGTCTTGTCTTGTCCTGTCTTGTCTTGTCTTGTCTTGTCTTGTCTTGTCTTGTCGTGTCTTGTGTTGCTTTGTCTTGTCTTATCTTGTCTTGTCTTGTCATGTCTTGTCTTGTCTTGTCTTGTCTTGTCTTGTCTTGTCTTGTCTTGTCTTGTCTTGTCTTGTCTTGTCTTGTCTTGTCTTGTCTTGTCTTGTCTTGTCTTGTCTTGTCTTGTCTTGTCTTGTCTTGTCTTGTCTTGTCTTGTCTTGTCTTGTCTTGTCTTGTCTTGTCTTGTCTTGTCTTGTCTTGTCTTGTCTTGTCTTGTCTTGTCTTGTCTTGTCTTGTCTTGTCTTGTCTTGTCTTGTCTTGTCTTGTCTTGTCTTGTCTTGTCTTGACTTGTCTTGTCTTGTCTTGTCTTGTCTTGTCTTGTCTTGTCTTGTCTTGTCAGGTCTTGTCTTGTCTTGTCTTGTCTTGTCATGTCGTGTGTTGTGTTGTTTTGTCTTGTCTTGTCTTGTCTTGTCTTGTCTTGTCTTGTCTTGTCTTGTCTTGTCTTGTCTTGTCTTGTCTTGTCTTGTCTTGTCTTGTCTTGTCTTGTCTTGTCTTGTCTTGTCTTGTCTTGTCTTGTCTTGTCTTGTCTTGTCTTGTCTTGTCTTGTCTTGTCTTGTCTTGTCTTGTCTTGTCTTGTCTTGTCCTGTCTTGTCTTGTCTTGTCTTGTCTTGTCTTGTCTTGTCGTGTCTTGTGTTGCTTTGTCTTGTCTTATCTTGTCTTGTCTTGTCATGTCTTGTCTTGTCTTGTCTTGTCTTGTCTTGTCTTGTCTTGTCTTGTCTTGTCTTGTCTTGTCTTGTCTTGTCTTGTCTTGTCTTGTCTTGTCTTGTCTTGTCTTGTCTTGTCTTGTCTTGTCTTGTCTTGTCTTGTCTTGTCTTGTCTTGTCTTGTCTTGTCTTGTCTTGTCTTGTCTTGTCTTGTCTTGTCTTGTCTTGTCTTGTCTTGTCTTGTCTTGTCTTGTCTTGTCTTGTCTTGTCTTGTCTTGACTTGTCTTGTCTTGTCTTGTCTTGTCTTGTCTTGTCTTGTCTTGTCTTGTCTTGTCTTGTCAGGTCTTGTCTTGTCTTGTCTTGTCTTGTCATGTCGTGTGTTGTGTTGTTTTGTCTTGTCTTGTCATGTCATGTCACGTCGTGTCTTGTGTTGCTTTGTCTTGTCTTGTCTTGTCTTGTCTTGTCTTGTCATGTCGTGTGTTGTGTTGTTTTGTCTTGTCTTGTTGTGTATTGTCATGTCTTATATTGTCTTGTCTTGTCTTGTCTTGTCTTGTCATGTCATGTCATGTCGTGTGTTGTGTTGTTTTGTCTTATCTTGTTTTGTCTTGTCATGTCATGTCATGTCTTGTCTTGTCTTGTCTTGTCTTGTCTTGTCTTGTCTTGTCTTGTCTTGTCTTGTCTTGTCTTGTCTTGTCTTGTCTTGTCTTGTCTTGTCTTGTCTTGTCTTGTCTTGTCTTGTCTTGTCTTGCCTTGTCTGGCTTTGTCTTGTCATTTCTTATCTTGTCTTGTCTTGTCTTGTCTTGTCCTGTCCTGTCGTGTGTTGTTTTGTATTGTCTTGTCTTGTGTTGTTTTGTCGTGTCATGTCTTGTCTTGTCTTGTCCTGTCCTGTCCTGTCGTGTGTTGTGTTGTTTTGTCTTGTCTTGTCTTGTCTTGTCTTGTCCTGTCGTGTGTTGTTTTGTATTGTCTTGTCTTGTGTTGTTTTGTCGTGTCATATCTTGTCTTGTCTTGTCCTGTCCTGTCCTGTCGTGTGTTGTCTTGTCTTGTCTTGTCCTGTCCTGACGTGTGTTGTGTCGTTTTGTCTTGTCTTGTTTTGTCTTGTCTTGTGTTGTTTTGTCCTGTCCTGACGTGTGTTGTGTTGTTTTGTCTTGTCTTGTTTTGTCTTGTCTTGTGTTGTTTTGTCTTGTATTGTCTTGTTTTCTCGTGTAATGTCATGTCGTGTGTTGTGTTGTTTTGTCTTGTCTTGTGTTGTTTTGTCGTCTCATGTCTTGTCTTGTCTTGTCCTGTCCTGTCGTGTGTTGTCTTGTCTTGCCTTGTCCTGTCCTGACGTGTGTTGTGTTGTTTTGTCTTGTTTTGTTTTGTCTTGTCTTGTGTTGTTTTGTCTTGTTTTGTTTTGTCTTGTCTTGTGTTGTTTTGTCCTGTCCTGACGTGTGTTGTGTTGTTTTGTCTTGTCCTGTCTTGTCTTGTCTTGTGATGTCATGTCATGTCGTGTGTTGTGTTGTTTTGTCTTGTCTTGTCATGTTATGTCATGTCGTGTCTTGTGTTGCTTTGTCTTGTCTTGTCGTGTATTGTCTTGTCTTGTGTTGCCTCGTCTTGTGTTGCTTTGTCTTGTCTTGTCTTGTCTTGTCTTGTCTTGTGTTGCCTCGTCTTGTCTGGTCTTGTCTTGTCCTGTCCTGACGTGTGTTGTTTTGTTTTGTCTTGTCTTATCTTGTCTTGTCTTGTCTTGTCATGTCGTGTGTTGTGTTGTTTTGTCTTGTCTTGTGTTGTTTTGTCGTGTCATGTCTTGTCTTGTCTTGTCTTCTCCTGTCCTGTCGTGTGTTGTGTTGCTTTGTCTTGTCTTGTCATGTCATGTCACGTCGTGTCTTGTGTTGCTTTGTCTTGTCTTGTCTTGTCATGTCGTGTGTTGTGTTGTTTTGTCTTGTCTTGTTGTGTATTGTCATGCCTTATATTGTCTTGTCTTGTCTTGTCTTGTCTTGTCTTGTCATGTCATGTCATGTCGTGTGTTGTGTTGTTTTGTCTTGTCTTGTTTTGTCTTGTCATGTCATGTCATGTCTTGTCTTGTCTTGTCTTGTCTTGTTTGGTCTTGTCATGTCTTGTCTTGTCTTGTCTTGTCTTGTCTTGTCTTGTTTTGTTTTGTCTTGTCTTGTCTTGTCTTGCCTTGTCTTGTCTTGTCTTGTCTTGTCTTGTCTTGTCTTGTCTTGTCTTGTCTTGTCTTGTCTTGTCTTGTCTTGTCTTGTCTTGTCTTGTCTTGTCTTGTCTTGTCTTGTCTTGTCCTGTCTTGTCTTGTCTTGTCTTGTCTTGTCTTGTCTTGTCTTGTCTTGTCTTGTCTTGTCTTGCTTTGTCTTGTCATGTCTTATCTTGTCTTGTCTTGTCTTGTCTTGTCCTGTCCTGTCGTGTGTTGTTTTGTATTGTCTTGTGTTGTTTTGTCGTGTCATGTCTTGTCTTGTCTTGTCTTGTCTTGTCTTGTCCTGTCCTGTCGTGTGTTGTGTTGTTTTGTCTTGTCTTGTCATGTCATGTCATGTCGTGTCTTGTGTTGCTTTGTCTTGTCTTGTCTTGTCTTGTCTTGTCTTGTGTTGCCTCGTCTTGTCTTGTCTTGTCTTGTCCTGTCCTGAAGTGTGTTGTGTTGTCTTGTCTTGTCTTGTCTTGTCTTGTTTTGTTTTGTCTTGTCTTGTCTTGCCTTGTCTTGTCTTGTCTTGTCTTGTCTTGTCTTGTCTTGTCTTGTCTTGTCTTGTCTTGTCTTGTCTTGTCTTGTCTTGTCTTGTCTTGTCTTGTCTTGTCTTGCTTTGTCTTGTCATGTCTTATCTTGTCTTGTCTTGTCTTGTCTTGTCCTGTCCTGTCGTGTGTTGTTTTGTCTTGTCTTGTCTTGTCTTGTCTTGTCTTGTCATGTCTTGTCTTGTCTTGTCTTGTCTTGTCATGTCGTGTGTTGTGTTGTTTTGTCTTGTCTTGTCTTGTCTTGTCTTGTCATGTCGTGTGGTGTGTTGTTTTGTATTGTCTTGTGTTGTTTTGTCGTGTCATGTCTTGTCTTGTCTTGTCTTGTCCTGTCCTGTCGTGTGTTGTGTTGTTTTGTCTTGTCTTGTCATGTCATGTCACGTCGTGTCTTGTGTTGCTTTGTCTTGTCTTGTCTTGTCTTGTCTTGTCTTGTCATGTCGTGTGTTGTGTTGTTTTGTCTTGTCTTGTTGTGTATTGTCATGTCTTATATTGTCTTGTCTTGTCTTGTCTTGTCTTGTCTTGTCATGTCATGTCATGTCGTGTGTTGTGTTGTGTTGTTTTGTCTTGTCTTGTTTTGTCTTGTCATGTCATGTCATGTCTTGCCTTGTCTTGTCTTGTCTTGTTTTGTCTTGTCATGTCTTGTCTTGTCTTGTCTTGTCTTGTCTTGTCTTGTCTTGTTTTGTCTTGTTTTGTTTTGTCTTGTCATGTCTTGTCATGTCTTGTCTTGTCTTGTCTTGTCTTGTCTTGTCTTGTCTTGTCTTGTCTTGTCTTGTCTTGTCTTGTCTTGTCTTGTCTTGTCTTGTCTTGTCTTGTCTTGTCTTGTCTTGTCTTGTCTTGTCGTGTCTTGTGTTGCTTTGTCTTGTCTTATCTTGTCTTGTCTTGTCTTGTCTTGTCTGGTCTTGTCTTGTCTTGTCTTGTCTTGTCTTGTCCTGACGTGTGTTGTGTTGTTTTGTCTTGTCTTGTCTTGTCTTGTCTTGTCTTGTCATGTCGTGTGTTGTGTTGTTTTGTCTTGTCTTGTTGTGTATTGTCATGTCTTATATTGTCTTGTCTTGTCTTGTCTTGTCATGTCATGTCATGTCATGTCTTGTCTTGTTTTGTCTTGTCATGTCTTGTCTTGTCTTGTCTTGTCTTGTTTTGTCTTGTCATGTCTTGTCTTGTCTTGTCTTGTCTTGTCTTGTCTTGTCTTGTCTTGTCTTGTCTTGTCTTGTTTTGTTTTGTCTTGTTTTGTTTTGTCTTGTCATGTCTTGTCTTGTCTTGTCTTGTCTTGTCTTGTCTTGTCTTGTCTTGTCTTGTCGTGTCTTGTGTTGCTTTGTCTTGTCGTGTCTTGTGTTGCTTTGTCTTGTCTTATCTTGTCTTGTCTTGTCTTGTCTTGTCTTGTCTTGTCTTGCCTTGTCTTGTCTTGTCTTGTCTTGTCTTGTCTTGTCTTGTCTTGTCTTGTCTTGTCTTGTCTTGCTTTGTCTTGTCATGTCTTATCTTGTCTTGTCTTGTCTTGTCTTGTCCTGTCCTGTCGTGTGTTGTTTTGTATTGTCTTGTCTTGTGTTGTTTTGTCGTGTCATGTCTTGTCTTGTCTTGTCTTGTCGTGTCTTGTGTTGCTTTGTCTTGTCTTATCTTGTCTTGTCTTGTCATGTCTTGTCTTGTCTTGTCTTGTCTTGTCTTGTCTTGTCTTGTCTTGTCTTGTCTTGTCTTGTCTTGTCTTGTCTTGTCTTGTCATGTCGTGTGTTGTGTTGTTTTGTCTTGTCTTGTTGTGTATTGTCATGTCTTATATTGTCTTGTCTTGTCTTCTCTTGTCTTGTCATGTCATGTCATGTCGTGTGTTGTGTTGTTTTGTCTTGTCTTGTTTTGTCTTGTCATGTCATGTCATGTCATGTCGTGTGTTGTGTTGTTTTGTCTTGTCTTGTTTTGTCTTGTCATGTCATGTCATGTCTTGTCTTGTCTTGTCTTGTCTTGTTTTGTCTTGTCATGTCTTGTCTTGTCATGTCGTGTGTTGTGTTGTTTTGTCTTGTCTTGTTGTGTATTGTCATGTCTTATATTGTCTTGTCTTGTCTTGTCATGTCATGTCATGTCGTGTGTTGTGTTGTTTTGTCTTGTCTTGTTTTGTCTTGTCTTGTCATGTCATGTCATGTCGTGTGTTGTGTTGTTTTGTCTTGTCTTGTTTTGTCTTGTCATGTCATGTCATGTCTTGTCTTGTCTTGTCTTGTCTTGTTTTGTCTTGTCATGTCTTGTCTTGTCTTGTCTTGTCTTGTCTTGTCTTGTTTTGTTTTGTCTTGTTTTTTTTTGTCTTGTCTTGTCTTGTCTTGTCTTGTCTTGTCTTGTCTTGTCTTGTCTTGTCTTGTCTTGTCTTGTCGTGTCTTGTGTTGCTTTGTCTTGTCTTGTCTTGTCTTGTCTTGTCTTGTCTTGTCTTGTCTTGTCTTGTCTTGTCTTGTCTTGTCTTGTCTTGTCTTGTCTTGTCTTGTCTTGTCTTGTCTTGTCTTGTCTTGTCTTGTCTTGTCTTGTCTTGTCTTGTCTTGTCTTGTCTTGCTTTGTCTTGTCATGTCTTATATTGTCTTGTCTTGTCTTGTCTTGTCCTGTCCTGTCGTGTGTTGTTTTGTATTGTCTTGTCTTGTGTTGTTTTGTCATGTCTTGTCTTGTCTTGTCTTGTCTTGTCCTGTCCTGTCGTGTGTTGTGTTGTTTTGTCTTGTCTTGTCTTGTCTTGTCTTGTCTTGTGTTGCCTCGTCTTGTCTTGTCTTGTCTTGTCCTGTCCTGACGTGTGTTGTGTTGTTTTGTCTTGTCTTGTCTTGTTTTCTCATGTAATGTCATGTCGTGTGTTGTGTTGTTTTGTCTTGTCTTGTGTTGTTTTGTCGTGTCATGTCTTGTCTTGTCTTGTCCTGTCCTGTCGTGTGTTGTCTTGTCTTGTCTTGTCCTGTCCTGACGTGTGTTGTGTTGTTTTGTCTTGTTTTGTTTTGTCTTGTCTTGTGTTGTTTTGTCCTGTCCTGACGTGTGTTGTGTTGTTTTGTCTTGTCCTGTCTTGTCTTGTCTTGTGATGTCATGTCATGTCGTGTGTTGTGTTGTTTTGTCTTGTCTTGTCATGTTATGTCATGTCGTGTCTTGTGTTGCTTTGTCTTGTCTTGTCTTGTATTGTCTTGTCTTGTGTTGCCTCGTCTTGTCTTGTCTTGTCTTGTCCTGTCCTGACGTGTGTTGTGTTGTTTTGTCTTGTCTTGTCATGTCATGTCATGTCGTGTCTTGTGTTGCTTTGTCTTGTCTTGTCATGTCATGTCGTGTGTTGTGTTGTTTTGTCTTGTCTTGTCATGTCATGTCATGTCGTGTCTTGTGTTGCTTTGTCTTGTCTTGTCTTGTCTTGTCTTGTCTTGTGTTGCCTCGTCTTGTCTTGTCTTGTCTTGTCCTGTCCTGACGTGTGTTGTGTTGTTTTGTCTTGTCTTGTCTTGTCTTGTCTTGTCTTGTCATGTCGTGTGTTGTGTTGTTTTGTCTTGTCTTGTGTTGTTTTGTCGTGTCATGTCTTGTCTTGTCTTGTCTTGTCTTGTCCTGTCCTGTCGTGTGTTGTGTTGTTTTGTCTTGTCTTGTCATGTCATGTCACGTCGTGTCTTGTGTTGCTTTGTCTTGTCTTGTCTTGTCATGTCGTGTGTTGTGTTGTTTTGTCTTGTCTTGTTGTGTATTGTCATGTCTTATATTGTCTTGTCTTGTCTTGTCTTGTCTTGTCTTGTCATGTCATGTCATGTCGTGTGTTGTGTTGTTTTGTCTTGTCTTGTTTTGTCTTGTCATGTCATGTCATGTCTTGTCTTGTCTTGTCTTGTCTTGTTTTGTCTTGTCATGTCTTGTCTTGTCTTGTATTGTCTTGTCTTGTCTTGTCTTGTCTTGTTTTGTTTTGTCTTGTTTTGTTTTGTCTTGTCATGTCTTGTCTTGTCTTGTCTTGTCTTGTCTTGTCTTGTCTTGTCTTGTCTTGTCTTGTCTTGTCTTGTCTTGTCTTGTCGTGTCTTGTGTTGCTTTGTCTTGTCTTATCTTGTCATGTCTTGTCTTGTCTTGTCTTGTCTTGTCTTGCTCTGTCTTGTCTTGTCTTGTCTTGTCTTGTCTTGACTTGTCTTGTCTTGTCTTGTCTTGTCGTGTCTTGTCTTGTCTCGTCTTGTCTTGTCTTGTCTTGTCTTGTCTTGTCTTGTCTTGTCTTGTCTTGTCTTGTCTTGTCTTGTCTTGTCTTGTCTTGTCTTGTCTTGTCTTGTCTTGTCTTGTCTTGTCTTGTCTTGCCTTGTCTTGTCTTGTCTTGTCTTGTCTTGTCTTGTCTTGTCTTGTCTTGTCTTGTCTTGTCTTGTCTTGTCTTGTCTTGTCTTGTCTTGTCTTGTCTTGTCTTGCTTTGTCTTGTCTTGCTTTGTCTTGTCATGTCTTATCTTGTCTTGTCTTGTCTTGTCTTGTCTTGTCCTGTCCTGTCGTGTGTTGTTTTGTATTGTCTTGTCTTGTGTTGTTTTGTCGTGTCATGTCTTGTCTTGTCTTGTCTTGTCTTGTCCTGTCCTGTCGTGTGTTGTGTTGTTTTGTCTTGTCTTGTCATGTCATGTCATGTCGTGTCTTGTGTTGCTTTGTCTTGTCTTGTCTTGTCTTGTCTTGTCTTCTCTTGTGTTGCCTCGTCTTGTCTTGTCTTGTCTTGTCTTGTCTTGCTTTGTCTTGTCATGTCTTATCTTGTCTTGTCTTGTCTTGTCTTGTCCTGTCCTGTCGTGTGTTGTTTTGTATTGTCTTGTCTTGTGTTGTTTTGTCGTGTCATGTCTTGTCTTGTCTTGTCTTGTCGTGTCTTGTGTTGCTTTGTCCTGTCTTATCTTGTCTTGTCTTGTCATGTCTTGTATTGTCTTGTCTTGTCTTGTCTTGTCTTGTCTTGTCTTGTCTTGTCTTGTCTTGTCTTGTCTTGTCTTGTCTTGTCTTGTCCTGACGTGTGTTGTGTTGTTTTGTCTTGTCTTGTCTTGTCTTGTCTTGTCTTGTCATGTCGTGTGTTGTGTTGTTTTGTCTTGTCTTGTTGTGTATTGTCATGTCTTATATTGTCTTGTCTTGTCTTGTCTTGTCTTGTCATGTCATGTCATGTCGTGTGTTGTGTTGTTTTGTCTTGTCTTGTTTTGTCTTGTCATGTCATGTCATGTCATGTCGTGTGTTGTGTTGTTTTGTCTTGTCTTGTTTTGTCTTGTCATGTCATGTCATGTCTTGTCTTGTCTTGTCTTGTCTTGTTTTGTCTTGTCATGTCTTGTCTTGTCATGTCGTGTGTTGTGTTGTTTTGTCTTGTCTTGTTGTGTATTGTCATGTCTTATATTGTCTTGTCTTGTCTTGTCATGTCATGTCATGTCGTGTGTTGTGTTGTTTTGTCTTGTCTTGTCTTGTCTTGTTTTGTCTTGTCATGTCTTGTCTTGTCTTGTCTTGTCTTGTCTTGTCTTGTTTTGTTTTGTCTTGTTTTTTTTTGTCTTGTCTTGTCTTGTCTTGTCTTGTCTTGTCTTGTCTTGTCTTGTCTTGTCTTGTCTTGTCTTGTCTTGTCTTGTCTTGCCTTGTCTTGTCTTGTCTTGTCTTGTCTTGTCTTGTCTTGTCCTGTCCTGTCGTGTGTTGTTTTGTCTTGTCTTGTCTTGTCTTGTCTTGCTCTGTCTTGTCTTGTCTTGTCTTGTCTTGTCTTGTCTTCTCTTGTGTTGCCTCGTCTTGTCTTGTCTTGTCTTGTCTTGTCTTGCTTTGTCTTGTCATGTCTTATCTTGTCTTGTCTTGTCTTGACTTGTCTTGTCTTGTTTTGTCGTATCATGTCTTGTCTTGTCTTGTCTTGTCTTGTCCTGCCCTGTCGTGTGTTGTCTTGTCTTGTCTTGTCCTGTCCTGACGTGTGTTGTGTTGTTTTGTCTTGTTTTGTTTTGTCTTGTCTTGTGTTGTTTTGTCCTGTCCTGACGTGTGTTGTGTTGTTTTGTCTTGTCCTGTCTTGTCTTGTCTTGTCTTGTCTTGTTTTGTCTTGTCATGTCTTGTCTTGTCTTGTCTTGTCTTGTCCTGTCCTGTCGTGTGTTGTGTTGTTTTGTCTTGTCTTGTCATGTCATGTCACGTCGTGTCTTGTGTTGCTTTGTCTTGTCTTGTCTTGTCATGTCGTGTGTTGTGTTGTTTTGTCTTGTCTTGTTGTGTATTGTCATGTCTTATATTGTCTTGTCTTGTCTTGTCTTGTCTTGTCATGTCATGTCATGTCGTGTGTTGTGTTGTTTTGTCTTGTCTTGTTTTGTCTTGTCATGTCATGTCATGTCATGTCTTGTCTTGTCTTGTCTTGTCTTGTCTTGTTTTGTCGTATCATGTCTTGTCTTGTCTTGTCTTGTCTTGTCCTGTCCTGTCGTGTGTTGTCTTGTCTTGTCTTGTCCTGTCCTGACGTGTGTTGTGTTGTTTTGTCTTGTTTTGTTTTGTCTTGTCTTGTGTTGTTTTGTCCTGTCCTGACGTGTGTTGTGTTGTTTTGTCTTGTCCTGTCTTGTCTTGTCTTGTGATGTCATGTCATGTCGTGTGTTGTGTTGTTTTGTCTTTTCTTGTCATGTTATGTCATGTGTCTTGTGTTGCTTTGTCTTGTCTTGTCTTGTCTTGTGTTGTTTTGTCCTGTCCTGACGTGTGTTGTGTTGTTTTGTCTTGTCTTGTTTTGTCTTGTCCTGTCTTGTCTTGTCTAGTTTTGTCTTGTCCTGTCCTGTCTTGTCTTGTCTTGTATTGTCTTGTTTTCTCATGTAATGTCATGTCGTGTGTTGTGTTGTTTTGTCTTGTCTTGTGTTGTTTTGTCGTGTCATGTCTTGTCTTGTCTTGTCTTGTCCTGTCCTGTCGTGTGTTGTCTTGTCTTGTCTTGTCCTGTCCTGACGTGTGTTGTGTCGTTTTGTCTTGTCTTGTTTTGTCTTGTCTTGTGTTGTTTTGTCCTGTCCTGACGTGTGTTGTGTTGTTTTGTCTTGTCTTGTTTTGTCTTGTCTTGTGTTGTTTTGTCTTGTATTGTCTTGTTTTCTCATGTAATGTCATGTCGTGTGTTGTGTTGTTTTGTCTTGTCTTGTGTTGTTTTGTCGTGTCATGTCTTGTCTTGTCTTGTCCTGTCCTGTCGTGTGTTGTCTTGTCTTGTCTTGTCCTGTCCTGACGTGTGTTGTGTTGTTTTGTCTTGTTTTGTTTTGTCTTGTCTTGTGTTGTTTTGTCCTGTCCTGACGTGTGTTGTGTTGTTTTGTCTTGTCCTGTCTTGTCTTGTCTTGTGATGTCATGTCATGTCGTGTGTTGTATTGTTTTGTCTTGTCTTGTCATGTTATGTCATGTCGTGTCTTGTGTTGCTTTGTCTTGTCTTGTCTTGTATTGTCTTGTCTTGTGTTGCCTCGTCTTGTCTTGTCTTGTCTTGTCCTGTCCTGACGTGTGTTGTGTTGTTTTGTCTTGTCTTGTCATGTCATGTCATGTCGTGTCTTGTGTTGCTTTGTCTTGTCTTGTCATGTCATGTCGTGTGTTGTGTTGTTTTGTCTTGTCTTGTCATGTCATGTCATGTCGTGTCTTGTGTTGCTTTGTCTTGTCTTGTCTTGTCTTGTCTTGTCTTGTGTTGCTTTGTCTTGTCTTGTCTTGTCTTGTCATGTCGTATGTTGTGTTGTTTTGTCTTGTCTTGTTGTGTATTGTCATGTCTTATATTGTCTTGTCTTGTCTTGTCATGTCATGTCATGTCGTGTGTTGTGTTGTTTTGTCTTGTCTTGTTTTGTCTTGTCATGTCATGTCATGTCTTGTCTTGTCTTGTCTTGTCTTGTTTTGTCTTGTCATGTCTTGTCTTGTCTTGTCTTGTCTTGTCCTGTCCTGTCGTGTGTTGTGTTGTTTTGTCTTGCCTTGTCATGTCATGTCACGTCGTGTCTTGTGTTGCTTTGTCTTGTCTTGTCTTGTCTTGTCATGTCGTGTGTTGTGTTGTTTTGTCTTGTCTTGTTGTGTATTGTCATGTCTTATATTGTCTTGTCTTGTCTTGTCTTGTCTTGTCATGTCATGTCATGTCGTGTGTTGTGTTGTTTTGTCTTGTCTTGTTTTGTCTTGTCATGTCATGTCATGTCATGTCTTGTCTTGTCTTGTCTTGTCTTGTTTTGTCGTATCATGTCTTGTCTTGTCTTGTCTTGTCTTGTCCTGTCCTGTCGTGTGTTGTCTTGTCTTGTCTTGTCCTGTCCTGACGTGTGTTGTGTTGTTTTGTCTTGTTTTGTTTTGTCTTGTCTTGTGTTGTTTTGTCCTGTCCTGACGTGTGTTGTGTTGTTTTGTCTTGTCCTGTCTTGTCTTGTCTTGTGATGTCATGTCATGTCGTGTGTTGTGTTGTTTTGTCTTGTCTTGTCATGTTATGTCATGTGTCTTGTGTTGCTTTGTCTTGTCTTGTCTTGTCTTGTGTTGTTTTGTCCTGTCCTGACGTGTGTTGTGTTGTTTTGTCTTGTCTTGTTTTGTCTTGTCCTGTCTTGTCTTGTCTTGTTTTGTCTTGTCCTGTCCTGTCTTGTCTTGTCTTGTATTGTCTTGTTTTCTCATGTAATGTCATGTCGTGTGTTGTGTTGTTTTGTCTTGTCTTGTGTTGTTTTGTCGTGTCATGTCTTGTCTTGTCTTGTCTTGTCCTGTCCTGTCGTGTGTTGTCTTGTCTTGTCTTGTCCTGTCCTGACGAGTGTTGTGTCGTTTTGTCTTGTCTTGTTTTGTCTTGTCTTGTGTTGTTTTGTCCTGTCCTGACGTGTGTTGTGTTGTTTTGTCTTGTCTTGTTTTGTCTTGTCTTGTGTTGTTTTGTCTTGTATTGTCTTGTTTTCTCATGTAATGTCATGTCGTGTGTTGTGTTGTTTTGTCTTGTCTTGTGTTGTTTTGTCGTGTCATGTCTTGTCTTGTCTTGTCCTGTCCTGTCGTGTGTTGTCTTGTCTTGTCTTGTCCTGTCCTGACGTGTGTTGTGTTGTTTTGTCTTGTCCTGTCCTGTCTTGTCTTGTCTTGTATTGTCTTGTTTTCTCATGTAATGTCATGGCGTGTGTTGTGTTGTTTTGTCTTGTCTTGTGTTGTTTTGTCGTGTCATGTCTTGTCTTGTCTTGTCTTGTCCTGTCCTGTCGTGTGTTGTCTTGTCTTGTCTTGTCCTGTCCTGACGAGTGTTGTGTCGTTTTGTCTTGTCTTGTTTTGTCTTGTCTTGTGTTGTTTTGTCCTGTCCTGACGTGTGTTGTGTTGTTTTGTCTTGTCTTGTTTTGTCTTGTCTTGTGTTGTTTTGTCTTGTATTGTCTTGTTTTCTCATGTAATGTCATGTCGTGTGTTGTGTTGTTTTGTCTTGTCTTGTGTTGTTTTGTCGTGTCATGTCTTGTCTTGTCTTGTCCTGTCCTGTCGTGTGTTGTCTTGTCGTGTGTTGTCTTGTCTTGTCTTGTCCTGTCCTGACGTGTGTTGTGTTGTTTTGTCTTGTTTTGTTTTGTCTTGTCTTGTGTTGTTTTGTCCTGTCCTGACGTGTGTTGTGTTGTTTTGTCTTGTCCTGTCTTGTCTTGTCTTGTGATGTCATGTCATGTCGTGTGTTGTATTGTTTTGTCTTGTCTTGTCATGTTATGTCATGTCATGTCATGTCGTGTCTTGTGTTGCTTTGTCTTGTCTTGTCTTGTCTTGTCTTGTCTTGTGTTGCCTCATCTTGTCTTGTCTTGTCTTGTCCTGTCCTGACGTGTGTTGTGTTGTTTTGTCTTGTCTTGTCATGTCGTGTGTTGTGTTGTTTTGTCTTGTCTTGTGTTGTTTTGTCGTGTCATGTCTTGTCTTGTCTTGTCCTGTCCTGTCGTGTGTTGTGTTGTTTTGTCTTGTCTTGTCATGTCATGTCAATTCGTGTCTTGTGTTGCTTTGTCTTGTCTTGTCTTGTCTTGTCATGTCGTGTGTTGTGTTGTTTTGTCTTGTCTTGTTGTGTATTGTCATGTCTTATATTGTCTTGTCTTGTCTTGTCTTGTCTTGTCATGTCATGTCATGTCGTGTGTTGTGTTGTTTTGTCTTGTCTTGTTTTGTCTTGTCATGTCATGTCATGTCTTGTCTTGTCTTGTCTTGTCTTGTTTTGTCTTGTCATGTCTTGTCTTGTCTTGTCTTGTCTTGTCCTGTCCTGTCGTGTGTTGTGTTGTTTTGTCTTGTCTTGTCATGTCATGTCACGTCGTGTCTTGTGTTGCTTTGTCTTGTCTTGTCTTGTCATGTCGTGTGTTGTGTTGTTTTGTCTTGTCTTGTTGTGTATTGTCATGTCTTATATTGTCTTGTCTTGTCTTGTCTTGTCATGTCATGTCATGTCGTGTGTTGTGTTGTTTTGTCTTGTCTTGTTTTGTCTTGTCATGTCATGTCATGTCATGTCTTGTCTTGTCTTGTCTTGTCTTGTTTTGTCGTATCATGTCTTGTCTTGTCTTGTCTTGTCTTGTCCTGTCCTGTCGTGTGTTGTCTTGTCTTGTCTTGTCCTGTCCTGACGTGTGTTGTGTTGTTTTGTCTTGTTTTGTTTTGTCTTGTCTTGTGTTGTTTTGTCCTGTCCTGACGTGTGTTGTGTTGTTTTGTCTTGTCCTGTCTTGTCTTGTCTTGTGATGTCATGTCATGTCGTGTGTTGTGTTGTTTTGTCTTTTCTTGTCATGTTATGTCATGTGTCTTGTGTTGCTTTGTCTTGTCTTGTCTTGTCTTGTGTTGTTTTGTCCTGTCCTGACGTGTGTTGTGTTGTTTTGTCTTGTCTTGTTTTGTCTTGTCCTGTCTTGTCTTGTCTTGTTTTGTCTTGTCCTGTCCTGTCTTGTCTTGTCTTGTATTGTCTTGTTTTCTCATGTAATGTCATGTCGTGTGTTGTGTTGTTTTGTCTTGTCTTGTGTTGTTTTGTCGTGTCATGTCTTGTCTTGTCTTGTCTTGTCCTGTCCTGTCGTGTGTTGTCTTGTCTTGTCTTGTCCTGTCCTGACGAGTGTTGTGTCGTTTTGTCTTGTCTTGTTTTGTCTTGTCTTGTGTTGTTTTGTCCTGTCCTGACGTGTGTTGTGTTGTTTTGTCTTGTCTTGTTTTGTCTTGTCTTGTGTTGTTTTGTCTTGTATTGTCTTGTTTTCTCATGTAATGTCATGTCGTGTGTTGTGTTGTTTTGTCTTGTCTTGTGTTGTTTTATCGTGTCATGTCTTGTCTTGTCTTGTCCTGTCCTGTCGTGTGTTGTCTTGTCTTGTCTTGTCCTGTCCTGACGTGTGTTGTGTTGTTTTGTCTTGTCTTGTTTTGTCTTGTCTTGTGTTGTTTTGTCCTGTCCTGACGTGTGTTGTGTTGTTTTGTCTTGTCCTGTCTTGTCTTGTCTTGTGATGTCATGTCATGTCGTGTGTTGTATTGTTTTGTCTTGTCTTGTCATGTTATGTCATGTCGTCTCTTGTGTTGCTTTGTCTTGTCTTGTCTTGTATTGTCTTGTCTTGTGTTGCCTCGTCTTGTCTTGTCTTGTCTTGTCCTGTCCTGACGTGTGTTGTGTTGTTTTCTCTTGTCTTGTCATGTCATGTCACGTCGTGTCTTGTGTTGCTTTGTCTTGTCTTGTCTTGTCTTGTCATGTCGTGTGTTGTGTTGTTTTGTCTTGTCTTGTTTTGTCTTGTCTTGTGTTGTTTTGTCTTGTATTGTCTTGTTTTCTCATGTAATGTCATGTCGTGTGTTGTGTTGTTTTGTCTTGTCTTGTTTTGTCTTGTCATGTCATGCCATGTCATGTCTTGTCATGTCTTGTCTTGTCTTGTTTTGTCTTGTCATGTCATGTCTTATCTTGTCTTGTCTTGTCTTGTCTTGTCTTGTCTTGTCTTGTCTTGTCTTGTCTTGTCTTGTCTTGTCTTGTCTTGTCTTGTCTTGTCTTGTCTTGTCTTGTCTTGTCTTGTCTTGTCTTGTCTTGTCTTGTCTTGTCTTGTCTTGTCTTGTCTTGTATTGTCTTGTCTTGTCATGTCTTGTGTTGCTTTGTCTTGTCTTATCTTGTCATGTCTTGTCTTGTCTTGTCTTGTCTTGTCTTGTCTTGTCTTGTCTTGTCTTGTCTTGTCTTGTCTTGTCTTGTCTTGTCTTGTCTTGTCTTGTCTTGTCTTGTCTTGTCTTGTCTTGTCTTGTCTTGTCTTGTCTTGTCTTGTCTTGTCTTGTCTTGTCTTGTCTTGTCTTGTCTTGTCTTGTCTTGTCTTGTCTTGTCTTGTCTTGTCTTGTCTTGTCTTGTCTTGTCTTGTCTTGTCTTGTCTTGTCTTGTCTTGTCTTGTCTTGTCTTGTCTTGTCTTGTCTTGTCTTGTCTTGTCTTGTCTTGTCTTGTCTTGTCTTGTCTTGTCTTGTCTTGCTTTGTCTTGTCATGACTTATCTTGTCTTGTCTTGTCTTGTCTTGTCCTGTCCTGTCGTGTGTTGTTTTGTATTGTCTTGTCTTGTGTTGTTTTGTCGTGTCATGTCTTGTCTTGTCTTGTCTTGTCTTGTCTTGTCCTGTCGTGTGTTGTGTTGTTTTGTCTTGTCTTGTCATGTCATGTCATGTCGTGTCTTGTGTTGCTTTGTCTTGTCTTGTCTTGTCTTGTCTTGTCTTGTGTTGCCTCGTCTTGTCTTGCCTTGTCTTGTCCTGTCCTGACGTGTGTTGTGTTGTTTTGTCTTGTCTTGTCTTGTCTTGTCATGTCGTGTGTTGTGTTGTTTTGTCTTGTCTTGTCTTGTCTTGTCTTGTCATGTCGTGTGTTGTGTTGTTTTGTCTTGTCTTGTGTTGTTTTGTCGTGTCATGTCTTGTCTTGTCTTGTCCTGTCCTGTCGTGTGTTGTGTTGTTTTGTCTTGTCTTGTCATGTCATGTCACGTCGTGTCTTGTGTTGCTTTGTCTTGTCTTGTCTTGTCTTGTCATGTCGTGTGTTGTGTTGTTTTGTCTTGTCTTGTTGTGTATTGTCATGTCTTATATTGTCTTGTCTTGTCTTGTCTTGTCTTGTCTTGTCTTGTCTTGTCATGTCATGTCATGTCGTGTGTTGTGTTGTTTTGTCTTGTCTTGTTTTGTCTTGTCATGTCATGTCATGTCTTGTCTTGTCTTGTCTTGTCTTGTTTTGTCTTGTCATGTCTTGTCTTGTCTTGTCTTGTCTTGTGTTGTCTTGTTTTGTTTTGTCTTGTCATGTCTTGTCTTGTCTTGTCTTGTCTTGTCTTGTCTTGTCTTGTCTTGTCTTGTCTTGTCTTGTCTTGTCTTGTCTTGTCTTGTCTTGTCTTGTCTTGTCTTGTCTTGTCTTGTCTTGTCTTGTCTTGTCTTGTCTTGTCTTGTCCTGTCTTGTCTTGTCTTGTCTTGTCTTGTCTTGTCTTGTCGTGTCTTGTGTTGCTTTGTCTTGTCTTATCTTGTCTTGTCTTGTCATGTCTTGTCTTGTCTTGTCTTGTCTTGTCTTGTCTTGTCTTGTCTTGTCTTGTCTTGTCTTGTCTTGTCTTGTCTTGTCTTGTCTTGTCTTGTCTTGTCTTGTCTTGTCTTGTCTTGTCTTGTCTTGTCTTGTCTTGTCTTGTCTTGTCTTGTCTTGTCTTGTCTTGTCTTGTCTTGTCTTGTCTTGTCTTGTCTTGTCTTGTCTTGTCTTGTCTTGTCTTGTCTTGTCTTGTCTTGTCTTGTCTTGTCTTGTCTTGTCTTGTCTTGTCTTGTCTTGTCTTGTCTTGTCTTGTCTTGTCTTGTCTTGTCTTGTCTTGTCTTGTCTTGTCTTGTCTTGTCTTGTCTTGTCTTGTCTTGTCTTGTCTTGTCTTGTCTTGTCTTGTCTTGTCTTGTCTTGTCTTGTCTTGTCTTGTCTTGTCTTGTCTTGTCTTGTCTTGTCTTGTCTTGTCTTGTCTTGTCTTGTCTTGTCTTGTCTTGTCTTGTCTTGTCTTGTCTTGTCTTGTCTTGTCTTGTCTTGTCAGGTCTTGTCTTGTCTTGTCTTGTCTTGTCATGTCGTCTGTTGTGTTGTTTTGTCTTGTCTTGTGTTGTTTTGTCGTGTCATGTCTTGTCTTGTCTTGTCTTGTCTTGTCCTGTCCTGTCGTGTGTTGTGTTGTTTTGTCTTGTCTTGTCATGTCATGTCACGTCGTGTCTTGTGTTGCTTTGTCTTGTCTTGTCTTGTCTTGTCATGTCGTGTGTTGTGTTGTTTTGTCTTGTCTTGTTGTGTATTGTCATGTCTTATATTGTCTTGTCTTGTCTTGTCTTGTCTTGTCTTGTCTTGTCATGTCATGTCATGTCGTGTGTTGTGTTGTTTTGTCTTGTCTTGTTTTGTCTTGTCATGTCATGTCATGTCTTGTCTTGTCTTGTCTTGTCTTGTCTTGTCTTGTCTTGTCTTGTCTTGTCTTGTCTTGTCTTGTCTTGTCTTGTCTTGTCTTGTCTTGTCTTGTCTTGCCTTGTCTGGCTTTGTCTTGTCATTTCTTATCTTGTCTTGTCTTGTCTTGTCTTGTCCTGTCCTGTCGTGTGTTGTTTTGTATTGTCTTGTCTTGTGTTGTTTTGTCGTGTCATGTCTTGTCTTGTCTTGTCCTGTCCTGTCCTGTCGTGTGTTGTGTTGTTTTGTCTTGTCTTGTCTTGTCTTGTCCTGTCGTGTGTTGTTTTGTATTGTCTTGTCTTGTGTTGTTTTGTCGTGTCATATCTTGTCTTGTCTTGTCCTGTCCTGTCCTGTCGTGTGTTGTCTTGTCTTGTCTTGTCCTGTCCTGACGTGTGTTGTGTCGTTTTGTCTTGTCTTGTTTTGTCTTGCCTTGTGTTGTTTTGTCCTGTCCTGACGTGTGTTGTGTTGTTTTGTCTTGTCTTGTTTTGTCTTGTCTTGTGTTGTTTTGTCTTGTATTGTCTTGTTTTCTCGTGTAATGTCATGTCGTGTGTTGTGTTGTTTTGTCTTGTCTTGTGTTGTTTTGTCGTCTCATGTCTTGTCTTGTCTTGTCCTGTCCTGTCGTGTGTTGTCTTGTCTTGCCTTGTCCTGTCCTGACGTGTGTTGTGTTGTTTTGTCTTGTTTTGTTTTGTCTTGTCTTGTGTTGTTTTGTCTTGTTTTGTTTTGTCTTGTCTTGTGTTGTTTTGTCCTGTCCTGACGTGTGTTGTGTTGTTTTGTCTTGTCCTGTGTTGTCTTGTCTTGTGATGTCATGTCATGTCGTGTGTTGTGTTGTTTTGTCTTGTCTTGTCATGTTATGTCATGTCGTGTCTTGTGTTGCTTTGTCTTGTCTTGTCGTGTATTGTCTTGTCTTGTGTTGCCTCGTCTTGTGTTGCTTTGTCTTGTCTTGTCTTGTCTTGTCTTGTCTTGTGTTGCCTCGTCTTGTCTGGTCTTGTCTTGTCCTGTCCTGACGTGTGTTGTTTTGTTTTGTCTTGTCTTATCTTGTCTTGTCTTGTCTTGTCATGTCGTGTGTTGTGTTGTTTTGTCTTGTCTTGTGTTGTTTTGTCGTGTCATGTCTTGTCTTGTCTTGTCTTCTCCTGTCCTGTCGTGTGTTGTGTTGTTTTGTCTTGTCTTGTCATGTCATGTCACGTCGTGTCTTGTGTTGCTTTGTCTTGTCTTGTCTTGTCATGTCGTGTGTTGTGTTGTTTTGTCTTGTCTTGTTGTGTATTGTCATGCCTTATATTGTCTTGTCTTGTCTTGTCTTGTCTTGTCTTGTCTTGTCATGTCATGTCATGTCGTGTGTTGTGTTGTTTTGTCTTGTCTTGTTTTGTCTTGTCATGTCATGTCATGTCTTGTCTTGTCTTGTCTTGTCTTGTTTGGTCTTGTCATGTCTTGTCTTGTCTTGTCTTGTCTTGTCTTGTCTTGTCTTGTTTTGTTTTGTCTTGTCTTGTCTTGCCTTGTCTTGTCTTGTCTTGTCTTGTCTTGTCTTGTCTTGTCTTGTCTTGTCTTGTCTTGTCTTGTCTTGTCTTGTCTTGTCTTGTCTTGTCTTGTCTTGTCTTGTCTTGTCTTGTCTTGTCTTGTCTTGTCCTGTCTTGTCTTGTCTTGTCTTGTCTTGTCTTGTCTTGTCTTGTCTTGTCTTGTCTTGCTTTGTCTTGTCATGTCTTATCTTGTCTTGTCTTGTCTTGTCTTGTCCTGTCCTGTCGTGTGTTGTTTTGTATTGTCTTGTCTTGTGTTGTTTTGTCGTGTCATGTCTTGTCTTGTCTTGTCTTGTCTTGTCCTGTCCTGTCGTGTGTTGTGTTGTTTTGTCTTGTCTTGTCATGTCATGTCATGTCGTGTCTTGTGTTGCTTTGTCTTGTCTTGTCTTGTCTTGTCTTGTCTTGTCTTGTGTTGAATCGTCTTGTCTTGTCTTGTCTTGTCCTGTCCTGAAGTGTGTTGTGTTGTCTTGTCTTGTCTTGTCTTGTCTTGTCTTGTCTTGTCTTGTCTTGTCTTGTCTTGTCTTGTCATGTCTTGTCTTGTCTTGTCTTGTCTTGTCATGTCGTGTGTTGTGTTGTTTTGTCTTGTCTTGTCTTGTCTTGTCTTGTCATGTCGTGTGGTGTGTTGTTTTGTATTGTCTTGTCTTGTGTTGTCGTGTCTTGTGTTGCTTTGTCTTGTCGTGTCTTGTGTTGCTTTGTCTTGTCTTATCTTGTCTTGTCTTGTCTTGTCTTGTCTTGTCTTGTCTTGCCTTGTCTTGTCTTGTCTTGTCTTGTCTTGTCTTGTCTTGTCTTGTCTTGTCTTGTCTTGTCTTGCTTTGTCTTGTCATGTCTTATCTTGTCTTGTCTTGTCTTGTCTTGTCTTGTCTTGTCTTGTCTTGTCTTGTCTTGTCTTGTCTTGTCATGTCATGTCATGTCATGTCTTGTCTTGTTTTGTCTTGTCATGTCATGTCATGTCTTGTCTTGTCTTGTCTTGTCTTGTTTTGTCTTGTCATGTCTTGTCTTGTCTTGTCTTGTCTTGTCTTGTCTTGTCTTGTCTTGTCTTGTCTTGTTTTGTTTTGTCTTGTTTTGTTTTGTCTTGTCATGTCTTGTCTTGTCTTGTCTTGTCTTGTCTTGTCTTGTCTTGTCTTGTCTTGTCGTGTCTTGTGTTGCTTTGTCTTGTCGTGTCTTGTGTTGCTTTGTCTTGTCTTATCTTGTCTTGTCTTGTCTTGTCTTGTCTTGTCTTGTCTTGCCTTGTCTTGTCTTGTCTTGTCTTGTCTTGTCTTGTCTTGTCTTGTCGTGTCTTGTGTTGCTTTGTCTTGTCGTGTCTTGTGTTGCTTTGTCTTGTCTTATCTTGTCTTGTCTTGTCTTGTCTTGTCTTGTCTTGTCTTGCCTTGTCTTGTCTTGTCTTGTCTTGTCTTGTCTTGTCTTGTCTTGTCTTGTCTTGTCTTGTCTTGCTTTGTCTTGTCATGTCTTATCTTGTCTTGTCTTGTCTTGTCTTGTCTTGTTTTGTCTTGTCATGTCTTGTCTTGTCTTGTCTTGTCTTGTCTTGTCTTGTCTTGTCTTGTCTTGTCTTGTTTTGTTTTGTCTTGTTTTGTTTTGTCTTGTCATGTCTTGTCTTGTCTTGTCTTGTCTTGTCTTGTCTTGTCTTGTCTTGTCTTGTCGTGTCTTGTGTTGCTTTGTCTTGTCGTGTCTTGTGTTGCTTTGTCTTGTCTTATCTTGTCTTGTCTTGTCTTGTCTTGTCTTGTCTTGTCTTGTCATGTCATGTCATGTCTTGTCTTGTCTTGTCTTGTCTTGTTTTGTCTTGTCATGTCTTGTCTTGTCTTGTCTTGTCTTGTCTTGTCTTGTCTTGTCTTGTCTTGTCTTGTCTTGTTTTGTTTTGTCTTGTTTTGTTTTGTCTTGTCATGTCTTGTCTTGTCTTGTCTTGTCTTGTCTTGTCTTGTCTTGTTTTGTCTTGTCATGTCATGTCATGTCATGTCTTGTCTTGTTTTGTCTTGTCATGTCATATCATGTCTTGTCTTGTCTTGTCTTGTCTTGTCTTGTCTTGTCTTGTCTTGTTTTGTTTTGTCTTGTTTTGTTTTGTCTTGTCATGTCTTGTCTTGTCTTGTCTTGTCTTGTCTTGTCTTGTCTTGTCTTGTCTTGTCTTGTCGTGTCTTGTGTTGCTTTGTCTTGTCGTGTCTTGTGTTGCTTTGTCTTGTCTTATCTTGTCTTGTCTTGTCTTGTCTTGTCTTGTCTTGTCTTGCCTTGTCTTGTCTTGTCTTGTCTTGTCTTGTCTTGTCTTGTCTTGTCTTGTCTTGTCTTGTCTTGCTTTGTCTTGTCATGTCTTATCTTGTCTTGTCTTGTCTTGTCTTGTCCTGTCCTGTCGTGTGTTGTTTTGTATTGTCTTGTCTTGTGTTGTTTTGTCGTGTCATGTCTTGTCTTGTCTTGTCTTGTCGTGTCTTGTGTTGCTTTGTCTTGTCTTATCTTGTCTTGTCTTGTCATGTCTTGTCTTGTCTTGTCTTGTCTTGTCTTGTCTTGTCTTGTCTTGTCTTGTCTTGTCTTGTCTTGTCTTGTCTTGTCTTGTCTTGTCTTGTCTTGTCTTGTCTTGTCTTGTCTTGTCTTGTCTTGTCCTGACGTGTGTTGTGTTGTTTTGTCTTGTCTTGTCTTGTCTTGTCTTGTCTTGTCTTGTCTTGTCATGTCGTGTGTTGTGTTGTTTTGTCTTGTCTTGTTGTGTATTGTCATGTCTTATATTGTCTTGTCTTGTCTTGTCATGTCATGTCATGTCGTGTGTTGTGTTGTTTTGTCTTGTCTTGTTTTGTCTTGTCTTGTCATGTCATGTCATGTCGTGTGTTGTGTTGTTTTGTCTTGTCTTGTTTTGTCTTGTCATGTCTTGTCATGTCTTGTCTTGTCTTGTCTTGTCTTGTTTTGTCTTGTCATGTCTTGTCTTGTCTTGTCTTGTCTTGTCTTGTTTTGTTTTGTCTTGTTTTTTTTTGTCTTGTCTTGTCTTGTCTTGTCTTGTCTTGTCTTGTCTTGTCTTGTCTTGTCTTGTCTTGTCTTGTCTTGTCTTGTCTTGTCTTGTCTTGTCTTGTCTTGTCTTGTCGTGTCTTGTGTTGCTTTGTCTTGTCTTGTCTTGTCTTGTCTTGTCTTGTTTTGTCTTGTCATGTCATGTCATGTCTTGTCTTGTCTTGTCTTGTCTTGTTTTGTTTTGTCATGTCTTGTCTTGTCTTGTCTTGTCTTGTCTTGTCTTGTCTTGTCTTGTTTTGTCTTGTTTTTTTTTGTCTTGTCTTGTCTTGTCTTGTCTTGTCTTGTCTTGTCTTGTCTTGTCTTGTCTTGTCTTGTCTTGTCATGTCTTGTCTTGTCTTGTCTTGTCTTGTCTTGTCTTGTTTTGTTTTGCCTTGTTTTTTTTTGTCTTGTCTTGTCTTGTCTTGTCTTGTCTTGTCTTGTCTTGTCTTGTCTTGTCTTGTCTTGTCTTGTCTTGTCTTGTCTTGTCTTGTCTTGTCTTGTCTTGTCTTGTCTTGTCTTGTCTTGTCTTGTCTTGTCTTGTCTTGTCTTGTCTTGCTTTGTCTTGTCATGTCTTATATTGTCTTGTCTTGTCTTGTCTTGTCCTGTCCTGTCGTGTGTTGTTTTGTATTGTCTTGTCTTGTGTTGTTTTGTCATGTCTTGTCTTGTCTTGTCTTGTCTTGTCCTGTCCTGACGTGTGTTGTGTTGTTTTGTCTTGTCTTGTCTTGTTTTCTCATGTAATGTCATGTCGTGTGTTGTGTTGTTTTGTCTTGTTTTTTTTTGTCTTGTCTTGTCTTGTCTTGTCTTGTCTTGTCTTGTCTTGTCTTGTCTTGTCTTGTCTTGTCTTGTCATGTCTTGTCTTGTCTTGTCTTGTCTTGTCTTGTCTTGTTTTGTTTTGCCTTGTTTTTTTTTGTCTTGTCTTGTCTTGTCTTGTCTTGTCTTGTCTTGTCTTGTCTTGTCTTGTCTTGTCTTGTCATGTCTTGTCTTGTCTTGTCTTGTCTTGTCTTGTCTTGTTTTGTTTTGCCTTGTTTTTTTTTGTCTTGTCTTGTCTTGTCTTGTCTTGTCTTGTCTTGTCTTGTCTTGTCTTGTCTTGTCTTGTCTTGTCTTGTCTTGTCTTGTCTTGTCTTGTCTTGTCTTGTCTTGCTTTGTCTTGTCATGTCTTATATTGTCTTGTCTTGTCTTGTCTTGTCCTGTCCTGTCGTGTGTTGTGTTGTTTTGTCTTGTCTTGTCTTGTCTTGTCTTGTCTTGTGTTGCCTCGTCTTGTCTTGTCTTGTCTTGTCCTGTCCTGACGTGTGTTGTGTTGTTTTGTCTTGTCTTGTCTTGTTTTCTCATGTAATGTCATGTCGTGTGTTGTGTTGTTTTGTCTTGTCTTGTGTTGTTTTGTCGTGTCATGTCTTGTCTTGTCTTGTCCTGTCCTGTCGTGTGTTGTCTTGTCTTGTCTTGTCCTGTCCTGACGTGTGTTGTGTTGTTTTGTCTTGTTTTGTTTTGTCTTGTCTTGTGTTGTTTTGTCCTGTCCTGACGTGTGTTGTGTTGTTTTGTCTTGTCCTGTCTTGTCTTGTCTTGTCATGTTGTGTCATGTCGTGTCTTGTGTTGCTTTGTCTTGTCTTGTCTTGTATTGTCTTGTCTTGTGTTGCCTCGTCTTGTCTTGTCTTGTCTTGTCCTGTCCTGACGTGTGTTGTGTTGTTTTGTCTTGTCTTGTCATGTCATGTCATGTCGTGTCTTGTGTTGCTTTGTCTTGTCTTGTCATGTCATGTCGTGTGTTGTGTTGTTTTGTCTTGTCTTGTCATGTCATGTCATGTCGTGTCTTGTGTTGCTTTGTCTTGTCTTGTCTTGTCTTGTGTTGCCTCGTCTTGTCTTGTCTTGTCTTGTCCTGTCCTGACGTGTGTTGTGTTGTTTTGTCTTGTCTTGTCTTGTCTTGTCTTGTCTTGTCATGTCGTGTGTTGTGTTGTTTTGTCTTGTCTTGTGTTGTTTTGTCGTGTCATGTCTTGTCTTGTCTTGTCTTGTCTTGTCCTGTCCTGTCGTGTGTTGTGTTGTTTTGTCTTGTCTTGTCATGTCATGTCACGTCGTGTCTTGTGTTGCTTTGTCTTGTCTTGTTTTGTCATGTCGTGTGTTGTGTTGTTTTGTCTTGTCTTGTTGTGTATTGTCATGTCTTATATTGTCTTGTCTTGTCTTGTCTTGTCTTGTCTTGTCATGTCATGTCATGTCGTGTGTTGTGTTGTTTTGTCTTGTCTTGTTTTGTCTTGTCATGTCATGTCATGTCTTGTCTTGTCTTGTCTTGTCTTGTCTTGTCTTGTTTTGTCTTGTCATGTCTTGTCTTGTCTTGTATTGTCTTGTCTTGTCTTGTCTTGTCTTGTTTTGTTTTGTCTTGTTTTGTTTTGTCTTGTCATGTCTTGTCTTGTCTTGTCTTGTCTTGTCTTGTCTTGTCTTGTCTTGTCTTGTCTTGTCTTGCTCTGTCTTGTCTTGTCTTGTCTTGTCTTGTCTTGACTTGTCTTGTCTTGTCTTGTCTTGTCGTGTCTTGTCTTGTCTCGTCTTGTCTTGTCTTGTCTTGTCTTGTCTTGTCTTGTCTTGTCTTGTCTTGTCTTGTCTTGTCTTGTCTTGTCTTGTCTTGTCTTGTCTTGTCTTGTCTTGTCTTGTCTTGTCTTGTCTTGCCTTGTCTTGTCTTGTCTTGTCTTGTCTTGTCTTGTCTTGTCTTGTCTTGTCTTGTCTTGTCTTGTCTTGTCTTGTCTTGTCATGTCTTATCTTGTCTTGTCTTGTCTTGTCTTGTCTTGTTTTGTCTTGTCATGTCTTGTCTTGTCTTGTCTTGTCTTGTCTTGTCTTGTCTTGTCTTGTCTTGTCTTGTTTTGTTTTGTCTTGTTTTGTTTTGTCTTGTCATGTCGTGTCTTGTCTTGTCTTGTCTTGTCTTGTCTTGTCTTGTCTTGTCTTGTCTTGTCGTGTCTTGTGTTGCTTTGTCTTGTCGTGTCTTGTGTTGCTTTGTCTTGTCTTATCTTGTCTTGTCTTGTCTTGTCTTGTCTTGTCTTGTCTTGTCATGTCATGTCATGTCTTGTCTTGTCTTGTCTTGTCTTGTTTTGTCTTGTCATGTCTTGTCTTGTCTTGTCTTGTCTTGTCTTGTCTTGTCTTGTCTTGTCTTGTCTTGTTTTGTTTTGTCTTGTTTTGTTTTGTCTTGTCATGTCTTGTCTTGTCTTGTCTTGTCTTGTCTTGTCTTGTCTTGTTTTGTCTTGTCATGTCATGTCATGTCATGTCTTGTCTTGTTTTGTCTTGTCATGTCATATCATGTCTTGTCTTGTCTTGTCTTGTCTTGTCTTGTCTTGTCTTGTCTTGTTTTGTTTTGTCTTGTTTTGTTTTGTCTTGTCATGTCTTGTCTTGTCTTGTCTTGTCTTGTCTTGTCTTGTCTTGTCTTGTCGTGTCTTGTGTTGCTTTGTCTTGTGTTGCTTTGTCTTGTCTTATCTTGTCTTGTCTTGTCTTGTCTTGTCTTGTCTTGTCTTGCCTTGTCTTGTCTTGTCTTGTCTTGTCTTGTCTTGTCTTGTCTTGTCTTGTCTTGTCTTGTCTTGTCTTGCTTTGTCTTGTCATGTCTTATCTTGTCTTGTCTTGTCTTGTCTTGTCCTGTCCTGTCGTGTGTTGTTTTGTATTGTCTTGTCTTGTGTTGTTTTGTCGTGTCATGTCTTGTCTTGTCTTGTCTTGTCGTGTCTTGTGTTGCTTTGTCTTGTCTTATCTTGTCTTGTCTTGTCATGTCTTGTCTTGTCTTGTCTTGTCTTGTCTTGTCTTGTCTTGTCTTGTCTTGTCTTGTCTTGTCTTGTCTTGTCTTGTCTTGTCTTGTCTTGTCTTGTCTTGTCTTGTCTTGTCTTGTCCTGACGTGTGTTGTGTTGTTTTGTCTTGTCTTGTCTTGTCTTGTCTTGTCTTGTCTTGTCTTGTCATGTCGTGTGTTGTGTTGTTTTGTCTTGTCTTGTTGTGTATTGTCATGTCTTATATTGTCTTGTCTTGTCTTCTCTTGTCTTGTCATGTCATGTCATGTCGTGTGTTGTGTTGTTTTGTCTTGTCTTGTTTTGTCTTGTCATGTCATGTCATGTCATGTCGTGTGTTGTGTTGTTTTGTCTTGTCTTGTTTTGTCTTGTCATGTCATGTCATGTCTTGTCTTGTCTTGTCTTGTCTTGGTTTGTCTTGTCATGTCTTGTCTTGTCATGTCGTGTGTTGTGTTGTTTTGTCTTGTCTTGTTGTGTATTGTCATGTCTTATATTGTCTTGTCTTGTCTTGTCATGTCATGTCATGTCGTGTGTTGTGTTGTTTTGTCTTGTCTTGTTTTGTCTTGTCTTGTCATGTCATGTCATGTCGTGTGTTGTGTTGTTTTGTCTTGTCTTGTTTTGTCTTGTCATGTCATGTCATGTCTTGTCTTGTCTTGTCTTGTCTTGTTTTGTCTTGTCATGTCTTGTCTTGTCTTGTCTTGTCTTGTCTTGTCTTGTTTTGTTTTGTCTTGTTTTTTTTTGTCTTGTCTTGTCTTGTCTTGTCTTGTCTTGTCTTGTCTTGTCTTGTCTTGTCTTGTCTTGTCTTGTCTTGTCTTGTCTTGTCTTGTCTTGTCTTGTCTTGTCTTGTCGTGTCTTGTGTTGCTTTGTCTTGTCTTGTCTTGTCTTGTCTTGTCTTGTTTTGTCTTGTCATGTCATGTCATGTCTTGTCTTGTCTTGTCTTGTCTTGTTTTGTCTTGTCATGTCTTGTCTTGTCTTGTCTTGTCTTGTCTTGTCTTGTTTTGTTTTGTCTTGTTTTTTTTTGTCTTGTCTTGTCTTGTCTTGTCTTGTCTTGTCTTGTTTTGTTTTGTCTTGTTTTTTTTTGTCTTGTCTTGTCTTGTCTTGTCTTGTCTTGTCTTGTCTTGTCTTGTCTTGTCTTGTCTTGTCTTGTCTTGTCTTGTCTTGTCTTGTCTTGTCTTGTCTTGTCTTGTCTTGTCTTGTCTTGTCTTGCTTTGTCTTGTCATGTCTTATATTGTCTTGTCTTGTCTTGTCTTGTCCTGTCCTGTCGTGTGTTGTTTTGTATTGTCTTGTCTTGTGTTGTTTTGTCATGTCTTGTCTTGTCTTGTCTTGTCTTGTCCTGTCCTGTCGTGTGTTGTGTTGTTTTGTCTTGTCTTGTCTTGTCTTGTCTTGTCTTGTGTTGCCTCGTCTTGTCTTGTCTTGTCTTGTCCTGTCCTGACGTGTGTTGTGTTGTTTTGTCTTGTCTTGTCTTGTTTTCTCATGTAATGTCATGTCGTGTGTTGTGTTGTTTTGTCTTGTCTTGTGTTGTTTTGTCGTGTCATGTCTTGTCTTGTCTTGTCCTGTCCTGTCGTGTGTTGTCTTGTCTTGTCTTGTCCTGTCCTGACGTGTGTTGTGTTGTTTTGTCTTGTTTTGTTTTGTCTTGTCTTGTGTTGTTTTGTCCTGTCCTGACGTGTGTTGTGTTGTTTTGTCTTGTCCTGTCTTGTCTTGTCTTGTGATGTCATGTCATGTCGTGTGTTGTGTTGTTTTGTCTTGTCTTGTCATGTTGTGTCATGTCGTGTCTTGTGTTGCTTTGTCTTGTCTTGTCTTGTATTGTCTTGTCTTGTGTTGCCTCGTCTTGTCTTGTCTTGTCTTGTCCTGTCCTGACGTGTGTTGTGTTGTTTTGTCTTGTCTTGTCATGTCATGTCATGTCGTGTCTTGTGTTGCTTTGTCTTGTCTTGTCATGTCATGTCGTGTGTTGTGTTGTTTTGTCTTGTCTTGTCATGTCATGTCATGTCGTGTCTTGTGTTGCTTTGTCTTGTCTTGTCTTGTCTTGTGTTGCCTCGTATTGTCTTGTCTTTTCTTGTCCTGTCCTGACGTGTGTTGTGTTGTTTTGTCTTGTCTTGTCTTGTCTTGTCTTGTCTTGTCATGTCGTGTGTTGTGTTGTTTTGTCTTGTCTTGTGTTGTTTTGTCGTGTCATGTCTTGTCTTGTCTTGTCTTGTCTTGTCCTGTCCTGTCGTGTGTTGTGTTGTTTTGTCTTGTCTTGTCATGTCATGTCACGTCGTGTCTTGTGTCGCTTTGTCTTGTCTTGTTTTGTCATGTCGTGTGTTGTGTTGTTTTGTCTTGTCTTGTTGTGTATTGTCATGTCTTATATTGTCTTGTCTTGTCTTGTCTTGTCTTGTCTTGTCTTGTCATGTCATGTCATGTCGTGTGTTGTGTTGTTTTGTCTTGTCTTGTTTTGTCTTGTCATGTCATGTCATGTCTTGTCTTGTCTTGTCTTGTCTTGTCTTGTCTTGTTTTGTCTTGTCATGTCTTGTCTTGTCTTGTATTGTCTTGTCTTGTCTTGTCTTGTCTTTTTTTGTTTTGTCTTGTTTTGTTTTGTCTTGTCATGTCTTGTCTTGTCTTGTCTTGTCTTGTCTTGTCTTGTCTTGTCTTGTCTTGTCTTGTCTTGTCTTGTCTTGCTCTGTCTTGTCTTGTCTTGTCTTGTCTTGTCTTGACTTGTCTTGTCTTGTCTTGTCTTGTCGTGTCTTGTCTTGTCTCGTCTTGTCTTGTCTTGTCTTGTCTTGTCTTGTCTTGTCTTGTCTTGTCTTGTCTTGTCTTGTCTTGTCTTGTCTTGTCTTGTCTTGTCTTGTCTTGTCTTGTCTTGTCTTGTCTTGTCTTGTCTTGTCTTGTCTTGCCTTGTCTTGTCTTGTCTTGTCTTGTCTTGTCTTGTCTTGTCTTGTCTTGTCTTGTCTTGTCTTGTCTTGTCTTGTCTTGTTTTGTTTTGTCTTGTTTTGTTTTGTCTTGTCATGTCTTGTCTTGTCTTGTCTTGTCTTGTCTTGTCTTGTCTTGTCTTGTCTTGTCTTGTCTTGTCTTGTCTTGCTTTGTCTTGTCATGTCTTATCTTGTCTTGTCTTGTCTTGTCTTGTCTTGTTTTGTCTTGTCATGTCTTGTCTTGTCTTGTCTTGTCTTGTCTTGTCTTGTCTTGTCTTGTCTTGTCTTGTCTTGTTTTGTTTTGTCTTGTTTTGTTTTGTCTTGTCATGTCTTGTCTTGTCTTGCTTTGTCTTGTCATGTCTTATCTTGTCTTGTCTTGTCTTGTCTTGTCTTGTTTTGTCTTGTCTTGTCTTGTCTTGTCTTGTCTTGTCTTGTCTTGTCTTGTCTTGTCTTGTCTTGTCTTGTCTTGTCTTGTCTTGTCTTGTCTTGTCTTGTCTTGTCTTGTCTTGTCTTGTCTTGTCTTGTCTTGTCTTGTCTTGTCTTGTCTTGTCTTGTCTTGTCTTGTCTTGTCGTGTCTTGTGTTGCTTTGTCTTGTGTTGCTTTGTCTTGTCTTATCTTGTCTTGTCTTGTCTTGTCTTGTCTTGTCTTGTCTTGCCTTGTCTTGTCTTGTCTTGTCTTGTCTTGTCTTGTCTTGTCTTGTCTTGTCTTGTCTTGTCTTGTCTTGCTTTGTCTTGTCATGTCTTATCTTGTCTTGTCTTGTCTTGTCTTGTCCTGTCCTGTCGTGTGTTGTTTTGTATTGTCTTGTCTTGTGTTGTTTTGTCGTGTCATGTCTTGTCTTGTCTTGTCTTGTCATGTCGTGTGGTGTGTTGTTTTGTATTGTCTTGTGTTGTTTTGTCGTGTCATGTCTTGTCTTGTCTTGTCTTGTCCTGTCCTGTCGTGTGTTGTGTTGTTTTGTCTTGTCTTGTCATGTCATGTCACGTCGTGTCTTGTCTTGTCTTGTCTTGTCTTGTCTTGTCTTGTCTTGTCTTGTCTTGTCTTGTCCTGACGTGTGTTGTGTTGTTTTGTCTTGTCTTGTCTTGTCTTGTCTTGTCTTGTCTTGTCTTGTCATGTCGTGTGTTGTGTTGTTTTGTCTTGTCTTGTTGTGTATTGTCATGTCTTATATTGTCTTGTCTTGTCTTCTCTTGTCTTGTCATGTCATGTCATGTCGTGTGTTGTGTTGTTTTGTCTTGTCTTGTTTTGTCTTGTCATGTCATGTCATGTCATGTCGTGTGTTGTGTTGTTTTGTCTTGTCTTGTTTTGTCTTGTCATGTCATGTCATGTCTTGTCTTGTCTTGTCTTGTCTTGGTTTGTCTTGTCATGTCTTGTCTTGTCATGTCGTGTGTTGTGTTGTTTTGTCTTGTCTTGTTGTGTATTGTCATGTCTTATATTGTCTTGTCTTGTCTTGTCATGTCATGTCATGTCGTGTGTTGTGTTGTTTTGTCTTGTCTTGTTTTGTCTTGTCTTGTCATGTCATGTCATGTCGTGTGTTGTGTTGTTTTGTCTTGTCTTGTTTTGTCTTGTCATGTCATGTCATGTCTTGTCTTGTCTTGTCTTGTCTTGTTTTGTCTTGTCATGTCTTGTCTTGTCTTGTCTTGTCTTGTCTTGTCTTGTTTTGTTTTGTCTTGTTTTTTTTTGTCTTGTCTTGTCTTGTCTTGTCTTGTCTTGTCTTGTCTTGTCTTGTCTTGTCTTGTCTTGTCTTGTCTTGTCTTGTCTTGTCTTGTCTTGTCTTGTCTTGTCTTGTCGTGTCTTGTGTTGCTTTGTCTTGTCTTGTCTTGTCTTGTCTTGTCTTGTTTTGTCTTGTCATGTCATGTCATGTCTTGTCTTGTCTTGTCTTGTCTTGTTTTGTCTTGTCATGTCTTGTCTTGTCTTGTCTTGTCTTGTCTTGTCTTGTTTTGTTTTGTCTTGTTTTTTTTTGTCTTGTCTTGTCTTGTCTTGTCTTGTCTTGTCTTGTTTTGTTTTGTCTTGTTTTTTTTTGTCTTGTCTTGTCTTGTCTTGTCTTGTCTTGTCTTGTCTTGTCTTGTCTTGTCTTGTCTTGTCTTGTCTTGTCTTGTCTTGTCTTGTCTTGTCTTGTCTTGTCTTGTCTTGTCTTGCTTTGTCTTGTCATGTCTTATATTGTCTTGTCTTGTCTTGTCTTGTCCTGTCCTGTCGTGTGTTGTTTTGTATTGTCTTGTCTTGTGTTGTTTTGTCATGTCTTGTCTTGTCTTGTCTTGTCTTGTCCTGTCCTGTCGTGTGTTGTGTTGTTTTGTCTTGTCTTGTCTTGTCTTGTCTTGTCTTGTGTTGCCTCGTCTTGTCTTGTCTTGTCTTGTCCTGTCCTGACGTGTGTTGTGTTGTTTTGTCTTGTCTTGTCTTGTTTTCTCATGTAATGTCATGTCGTGTGTTGTGTTGTTTTGTCTTGTCTTGTGTTGTTTTGTCGTGTCATGTCTTGTCTTGTCTTGTCCTGTCCTGTCGTGTGTTGTCTTGTCTTGTCTTGTCCTGTCCTGACGTGTGTTGTGTTGTTTTGTCTTGTTTTGTTTTGTCTTGTCTTGTGTTGTTTTGTCCTGTCCTGACGTGTGTTGTGTTGTTTTGTCTTGTCCTGTCTTGTCTTGTCTTGTGATGTCATGTCATGTCGTGTGTTGTGTTGTTTTGTCTTGTCTTGTCATGTTGTGTCATGTCGTGTCTTGTGTTGCTTTGTCTTGTCTTGTCTTGTATTGTCTTGTCTTGTGTTGCCTCGTCTTGTCTTGTCTTGTCTTGTCCTGTCCTGACGTGTGTTGTGTTGTTTTGTCTTGTCTTGTCATGTCATGTCATGTCGTGTCTTGTGTTGCTTTGTCTTGTCTTGTCATGTCATGTCGTGTGTTGTGTTGTTTTGTCTTGTCTTGTCATGTCATGTCATGTCGTGTCTTGTGTTGCTTTGTCTTGTCTTGTCTTGTCTTGTGTTGCCTCGTATTGTCTTGTCTTTTCTTGTCCTGTCCTGACGTGTGTTGTGTTGTTTTGTCTTGTCTTGTCTTGTCTTGTCTTGTCTTGTCATGTCGTGTGTTGTGTTGTTTTGTCTTGTCTTGTGTTGTTTTGTCGTGTCATGTCTTGTCTTGTCTTGTCTTGTCTTGTCCTGTCCTGTCGTGTGTTGTGTTGTTTTGTCTTGTCTTGTCATGTCATGTCACGTCGTGTCTTGTGTTGCTTTGTCTTGTCTTGTTTTGTCATGTCGTGTGTTGTGTTGTTTTGTCTTGTCTTGTTGTGTATTGTCATGTCTTATATTGTCTTGTCTTGTCTTGTCTTGTCTTGTCTTGTCTTGTCATGTCATGTCATGTCGTGTGTTGTGTTGTTTTGTCTTGTCTTGTTTTGTCTTGTCATGTCATGTCATGTCTTGTCTTGTCTTGTCTTGTCTTGTCTTGTCTTGTTTTGTCTTGTCATGTCTTGTCTTGTCTTGTATTGTCTTGTCTTGTCTTGTCTTGTCTTTTTTTGTTTTGTCTTGTTTTGTTTTGTCTTGTCATGTCTTGTCTTGTCTTGTCTTGTCTTGTCTTGTCTTGTCTTGTCTTGTCTTGTCTTGTCTTGTCTTGTCTTGCTCTGTCTTGTCTTGTCTTGTCTTGTCTTGTCTTGACTTGTCTTGTCTTGTCTTGTCTTGTCGTGTCTTGTCTTGTCTCGTCTTGTCTTGTCTTGTCTTGTCTTGTCTTGTCTTGTCTTGTCTTGTCTTGTCTTGTCTTGTCTTGTCTTGTCTTGTCTTGTCTTGTCTTGTCTTGTCTTGTCTTGTCTTGTCTTGTCTTGTCTTGTCTTGTCTTGTCTTGTCTTGCCTTGTCTTGTCTTGTCTTGTCTTGTCTTGTCTTGTCTTGTCTTGTCTTGTCTTGTCTTGTCTTGTCTTGTCTTGTCTTGTTTTGTTTTGTCTTGTTTTGTTTTGTCTTGTCATGTCTTGTCTTGTCTTGTCTTGTCTTGTCTTGTCTTGTCTTGTCTTGTCTTGTCTTGTCTTGTCTTGTCTTGTCTTGCTTTGTCTTGTCATGTCTTATCTTGTCTTGTCTTGTCTTGTCTTGTCTTGTTTTGTCTTGTCATGTCTTGTCTTGTCTTGTCTTGTCTTGTCTTGTCTTGTCTTGTCTTGTCTTGTCTTGTCTTGTTTTGTTTTGTCTTGTTTTGTTTTGTCTTGTCATGTCTTGTCTTGTCTTGCTTTGTCTTGTCATGTCTTATCTTGTCTTGTCTTGTCTTGTCTTGTCTTGTTTTGTCTTGTCTTGTCTTGTCTTGTCTTGTCTTGTCTTGTCTTGTCTTGTCTTGTCTTGTCTTGTCTTGTCTTGTCTTGTCTTGTCTTGTCTTGTCTTGTCTTGTCTTGTCTTGTCTTGTCTTGTCTTGTCTTGTCTTGCTTTGTCTTGTCATGTCTTATCTTGTCTTGTCTTGTCTTGTCTTGTCTTGTTTTGTCTTGTCATGTCTTGTCTTGTCTTGTCTTGTCTTGTCTTGTCTTGTCTTGTCTTGTCTTGTCTTGTTTTGTTTTGTCTTGTTTTGTTTTGTCTTGTCATGTCTTGTCTTGTCTTGTCTTGTCTTGTCTTGTCTTGTCTTGTCTTGTCTTGTCGTGTCTTGTGTTGCTTTGTCTTGTCGTGTCTTGTGTTGCTTTGTCTTGTCTTGTCTTGCCTTGTCTTGTCTTGTCTTGTCTTGTCTTGTCTTGTCTTGCCTTGTCTTGTCTTGTCTTGTCTTGTCTTGTCTTGTCTTGTCTTGTCTTGTCTTGTCTTGTCTTGTCTTGTCTTGTCTTGTCTTGTCTTGTCTTGTCTTGTCTTGTCTTGTCTTGTCTTGTCTTGTCTTGTCTTGCTTTGTCTTGTCTTGCTTTGTCTTGTCATGTCTTATCTTGTCTTGTCTTGTCTTGTCTTGTCTTGTCATGTCATGTCGTGTGTTGTGTTGTTTTGTCTTGTCTTGTTTTGTCTTGTCATGTCATGTCATGTCATGTCGTGTGTTGTGTTGTTTTGTCTTGTCTTGTTTTGTCTTGTCATGTCATGTCATGTCTTGTCTTGTCTTGTCTTGTCTTGTTTTGTCTTGTCATGTCTTGTCTTGTCATGTCGTGTGTTGTGTTGTTTTGTCTTGTCTTGTTGTGTATTGTCATGTCTTATATTGTCTTGTCTTGTCTTGTCATGTCATGTCATGTCGTGTGTTGTGTTGTTTTGTCTTGTCTTGTCTTGTCTTGTTTTGTCTTGTCATGTCTTGTCTTGTCTTGTCTTGTCTTGTCTTGTCTTGTTTTGTTTTGTCTTGTTTTTTTTTGTCTTGTCTTGTCTTGTCTTGTCTTGTCTTGTCTTGTCTTGTCTTGTCTTGTCTTGTCTTGTCTTGTCTTGTCTTGTCTTGTCTTGTCTTGTCTTGTCTTGTCTTGTCTTGTCTTGTCTTGTCTTGTCTTGTCTTGTCTTGTCTTGTCTTGTCTTGTCTTGTCTTGTCTTGTCTTGTCTTGTCTTGTCTTGTCTTGTCTTGTCTTGTCTTGTCTTGTCTTGTCTTGTCTTGTCTTGTCTTGTCTTGTCTTGTCTTGTCTTGTCTTGTCTTGCCTTGTCTTGTCTTGTCTTGTCTTGTCTTGTCTTGTCTTGTCCTGTCCTGTCGTGTGTTGTTTTGTCTTGTCTTGTCTTGTCTTGTCTTGCTCTGTCTTGTCTTGTCTTGTCTTGTCTTGTCTTGTCTTCTCTTGTGTTGCCTCGTCTTGTCTTGTCTTGTCTTGTCTTGTCTTGCTTTGTCTTGTCATGTCTTATCTTGTCTTGTCTTGTCTTGTCTTGTCCTGTCCTGTCGTGTGTTGTTTTGTCTTGTCTTGTCTTGTCTTGTCTTGTCTTGCTCTGTCTTGTCTTGTCTTGTCTTGTCTTGTCTTGTCTTGTCTTGTCTTGTCTTGTCTTGTCTTGTCTTGTCTTGTCTTGTCTTGTCTTGTCTTGTCTTGTCTTGTCTTGTCTTGTCTTGTCTTGTCTTGTCTTGTCTTGTCTTGTCTTGTCTTGTCTTGTCTTGTCTTGTCTTGTCTTGTCTTGTCTTGTCTTGTCTTGTCTTGTCTTGTCTTGTCTTGTCTTGTCTTGTCTTGTCTTGTCTTGTCTTGTCTTGTCTTGTCTTGTCTTGTCTTGTCTTGCCTTGTCTTGTCTTGTCTTGTCTTGTCTTGTCTTGTCATGTCGTGTGGTGTGTTGTTTTGTATTGTCTTGTGTTGTTTTGTCGTGTCATGTCTTGTCTTGTCTTGTCTTGTCCTGTCCTGTCGTGTGTTGTGTTGTTTTGTCTTGTCTTGTCATGTCATGTCACGTCGTGTCTTGTGTTGCTTTGTCTTGTCTTGTCTTGTCTTGTCTTGTCTTGTTATGTCGTGTGTTGTGTTGTTTTGTCTTGTCTTGTTGTGTATTGTCATGTCTTATATTGTCTTGTCTTGTCTTGTCTTGTCTTGTCATGTCATGTCATGTCGTGTGTTGTCTTGTCTTGTCTTGTCTTGTCTTGTCTTGTCTTGTCTTGTCTTGTCTTGTCTTGTCTTGTCTTGTCTTGTCTTGTCTTGTCTTGTCTTGTCTTGTCTTGTCTTGTCTTGTCTTGTCTTGTCTTGTCTTGTCTTGTCTTGTCTTGTCTTGTCTTGTCTTGTCTTGTCTTGTCTTGTCTTGTCTTGTCTTGTCTTATATTGTCTTGTCTTGTCTTGTCTTGTCTTGTCTTGTCTTGTCTTGTCTTGTCTTGTCTTGTCTTGTCTTGTCTTGTCTTGTCTTGTCTTGTCTTGTCTTGTCTTGTCTTGTCTTGTCTTGTCTTGTCTTGTCTTGTCTTGTCTTGTCTTGTCTTGTCTTGTCTTGTCTTGTCTTGTCTTGTCTTGTCTTGTCTTGTCTTGTCTTGTCTTGTCTTGTCTTGTCTTGTCTTGTCTTATATTGTCTTGTCTTGTCTTGTCTTGTCTTGTCATGTCATGTCATGTCGTGTGTTGTCTTGTCTTGTCTTGTCTTGTCTTGTCTTGTCTTGTTTTGTTTTGTCTTGTTTTTTTTTGTCTTGTCTTGTCTTGTCTTGTCTTGTCTTGTCTTGTCTTGTCTTGTCTTGTCTTGTCTTGTCTTGTCTTGTCTTGTCTTGTCTTGTCTTGTCTTGTCTTGTCTTGTCTTGTCTTGTCTTGTCTTGTCTTGTCTTGTCTTGTCTTGTCTTGTCTTGTCTTGTCTTGTCTTGTCTTGTCTTGTCTTGTCTTGTCTTGTCTTGTCTTGTCTTGTCTTGTCATGTCATGTCATGTCTTGTCTTGTCTTGTCTTGTCTTGTTTGGTCTTGTCATGTCTTGTCTTGTCTTGTCTTGTCTTGTTTTGTTTTGTCTTGTCTTGTCTTGCCTTGTCTTGTCTTGTCTTGTCTTGTCTTGTCTTGTCTTGTCTTGTCTTGTCTTGTCTTGTCTTGTCTTGTCTTGTCTTGTCTTGTCTTGTCTTGTCTTGTCTTGTCTTGTCTTGTCTTGTCCTGTCTTGTCTTGTCTTGTCTTGTCTTGTCTTGTCTTGTCTTGTCTTGTCTTGTCTTGCTTTGTCTTGTCATGTCTTATCTTGTCTTGTCTTGTCTTGTCTTGTCCTGTCCTGTCGTGTGTTGTTTTGTATTGTCTTGTCTTGTGTTGTTTTGTCGTGTCATGTCTTGTCTTGTCTTGTCTTGTCTTGTCCTGTCCTGTCGTGTGTTGTGTTGTTTTGTCTTGTCTTGTCATGTCATGTCATGTCGTGTCTTGTGTTGCTTTGTCTTGTCTTGTCTTGTCTTGTCTTGTCTTGTCTTGTCCTGTCCTGAAGTGTGTTGTGTTGTCTTGTCTTGTCTTGTCTTGTCTTGTCTTGTCTTGTCTTGTCTTGTCTTGTCTTGTCTTGTCATGTCTTGTCTTGTCTTGTCTTGTCTTGTCATGTCGTGTGTTGTGTTGTTTTGTCTTGTCTTGTCTTGTCTTGTCTTGTCATGTCGTGTGGTGTGTTGTTTTGTATTGTCTTGTGTTGTTTTGTCGTGTCATGTCTTGTCTTGTCTTGTCTTGTCCTGTCCTGTCGTGTGTTGTGTTGTTTTGTCTTGTCTTGTCATGTCATGTCACGTCGTGTCTTGTGTTGCTTTGTCTTGTCTTGTCTTGTCTTGTCTTGTCTTGTCATGTCGTGTGTTGTGTTGTTTTGTCTTGTCTTGTTGTGTATTGTCATGTCTTATATTGTCTTGTCTTGTCTTGTCTTGTCTTTTCTTGTCTTGTCATGTCATGTGTTGTGTTGTTTTGTCTTGTCTTGTTTTGTTTGGTCTTGTCTTGTCTTGTTTTGTCTTGTCTTGTCTTGTCTTGTCTTGTCTTGTCTTGTCTTGTCTTGTCTTGTCTTGTCTTGTCTTGTATTGTCTTGTCTTGTCTTGTCTTGTCTTGTCTTGTCTTGTCTTGTCTTGTCTTGTCTTGTCTTGTCTTGTCTTGTATTGTCAAGTCTTATATTGTCTGGTCTTATCTTGTCTTGTCTTGTCCTGTCCTGTCTTGTCTTGTCTTTTCTTGTCTTGTCTTGTCTTTTCTTGTCTTGTCCTGTCATGTCATGTCATGTGTTGTGTTGTTTTGTCTTGTCTTGTTTTGTCTTGTCTTGTCTTGTCTTGTCTTATCTTGTCTTGTCTTGTCTTGTCTTGTCTTGTCTTGTCTTGTCTTGTCTTGTTTTGTCTTGTCTTGTCTTGTCTGGTCTTGTCTGGTCTTGTCTTGTCTTGTCTTGTCTTGTCTTGTCTTGTCTTGTCTTGTCTTGTCTTGTCTTGTCTTGTCTTGTCTTGTCTTGTCTTGTCTTGTCTTGTGTTGTCTTGTCTTGTCATGTCTTATCTTGTCTTGTCTTGTCTTGTCTTGTCTTGTCTTGTCTTGTCTTGTCTTGTCTTGTCTTGTCTTGTCTTGTCTTGTCTTGTCTTATCTTGTCTTGTCGTGTCTTGTCTTGTATTGTCATGTCTTATATTGTCTGGTCTTATCTTGTCCTGTCCTGTCTTGTCTTGTCTTTTCTTGTCTTGTCTTGTCTTTTCTTGTCTTGTCCTGTCATTTCATGTCATGTGTTGTGTTGTTTTGTCTTGTCTTGTCTTGTCCTGTCTTGTCTTGTTTTGTCTTGTCTTGTTTTGTCTTGTCTTGTCTTTTCTTGTCTTGTCTTGTCTTGTCTTGTCTTGTCTTGTCTTGTCTTGTCTGGTCTTATTTTGTCTTGTCTTGTCCTGTCCTGTCTTGTCTTGTCTTTTCTTGTCTTGTCTTGTCTTGCCTTTTCTTGTCCTGTCATGTCATGTCATGTGTTGTGTTGTTTTGTCTTGTCTTGTCTTGTCTTGTCTTGTCTTGTCTTGTCTTGTCTTGTCTTGTCTTGTCTTGTCTTGTCTTGTCTTGTCTTGTCTTGTCTTGTCTTGTCTTGTCTTGTCTTGTCTTGTCTTGTCTTGTCTTGTCTTGTCTTGTCTTGTCTTGTCTTGTCTTGTTTTGTCTTGTCTTGTCTTGTCTGGTCTTGTCTGGTCTTGTCTTGTCTTGTCTTGTCTTGTCTTGTCTTGTCTTGTCTTGTCTTGTCTTGTCTTGTCTTGTCTTGTCTTGTCTTGTCTTGTCTTGTCTTGTCTTGTCTTGTCTTGTCTTGTCTTGTCTTGTCTTGTGTTGTCTTGTCTTGTCATGTCTTATCTTGTCTTGTCTTGTCTTGTCTTGTCTTGTCTTGTCTTGTCTTGTCTTGTCTTGTCTTGTCTTGTCTTGTCTTGTCTTGTCTTATCTTGTCTTGTCGTGTCTTGTCTTGTATTGTCATGTCTTATATTGTCTGGTCTTATCTTGTCCTGTCCTGTCTTGTCTTGTCTTGTCTTGTCTTGTCTTGTCTTGACTTGTCTTGTCTTGTCTTGTCTTGTCTTGTCTTGTATGACATATGTCATGTCATGTGTTGTGTTGTGTTGACTTGTCTTGTCTTTTCTTGTCTTGTCATGTCATGTGTTGTGTTGTTTTGTCTTGTCTTGTTTTGTTTGGTCTTGTCTTGTCTTGTTTTGTCTTGTTTTGTCTTGTCTTGTCTTGTCTTGTCTTGTCTTGTCTTGTCTTGTCTTGTCTTGTCTTGTCTTGTCTTGTCTTGTATTGTCAAGTCTTATATTGTCTGGTCTTATCTTGTCTTGTCTTGTCCTGTCCTGTCTTGTCTTGTCTTTTCTTGTCTTGTCTTGTCTTTTCTTGTCTTGTCCTGTCATGTCATGTCATGTGTTGTGTTGTTTTGTCTTGTCTTGTTTTGTCTTGTCTTGTCTTGTCTTGTCTTATCTTGTCTTGTCTTGTCTTGTCTTGTCTTGTCTTGTCTTGTTTTGTCTTGTCTTGTCTTGTCTGGTCTTGTCTGGTCTTGTCTTGTCTTGTCTTGTCTTGTCTTGTCTTGTCTTGTCTTGTCTTGTCTTGTCTTGTCTTGTCTTGTCTTGTCTTGTCTTGTCTTGTCTTGTGTTGTCTTGTCTTGTCATGTCTTATCTTGTCTTGTCTTGTCTTGTCTTGTCTTGTCTTGTCTTGTCTTGTCTTGTCTTGTCTTGTCTTGTCTTGTCTTGTCTTGTCTTGTCTTGTCTTGTCTTATCTTGTCTTGTCGTGTCTTGTCTTGTATTGTCATGTCTTATATTGTCTGGTCTTATCTTGTCCTGTCCTGTCTTGTCTTGTCTTTTCTTGTCTTGTCTTGTCTTTTCTTGTCTTGTCCTGTCATTTCATGTCATGTGTTGTGTTGTTTTGTCTTGTCTTGTCTTGTCCTGTCTTGTCTTGTTTTGTCTTGTCTTGTTTTGTCTTGTCTTGTCTTTTCTTGTCTTGTCTTGTCTTGTCTTGTCTTGTCTTGTCTGGTCTTATTTTGTCTTGTCTTGTCCTGTCCTGTCTTGTCTTGTCTTTTCTTGTCTTGTCTTGTCTTGCCTTTTCTTGTCCTGTCATGTCATGTCATGTGTTGTGTTGTTTTGTCTTGTCTTGTCTTGTCTTGTCTTGTCTTGTCTTGTCTTGTCTTGTCTTGTCTTGTCTTGTCTTGTCTTGTCTTGTCTTGTCTTGTCTTGTCTTGTCTTGTCTTGTCTTGTCTTGTCTTGTCTTGTCTTGTCTTGTCTTGTCTTGTCTTGTCTTGTTTTGTCTTGTCTTGTCTTGTCTTGTCTTGTCTTGTCTTGTCTTGTCATGTCATGTCATGTCATGTCATGTGTTGTGTTGTCTTGTCTTGTCTTGTCTTGTCTTGTCTTGACAAAACAATACAACGCACGACATGACATGACAAGACAAGACAAGACAAGACAAGACAAGACAAGACCAGACAAGACCAGACAAGACAAGACAAGACAAAACAAGACAAAACAAGACAAGACAAGACAAGACAAGACAAGACAAGACAAGACAAGACAAAACAACACAACACACGACAGGACAAGACAAGACAAGACAAGACAAGACAAGACAAGACAAGACAAGACAAGACAAAACAAGACAAGACAAGACAAGACAAGACAAGACAATTCAAGACAAGACAAGACAAGACCGAACAAGACAAGACAAGACAAAACAACACAACACATGACATGACATGACAGGACAAGACAAGACAAGACAAGACAAGTCAAGACAATACATGACAAGACAAAACAACACAACACACGACATGATATGACATGACAAGACAAGACAATATAAGACATGACAATACAAGACAAGACAAGACAAGATAAGACATGACAAGACAAAACAACACAACACACGTATGACATGACATGACATGACAAGACAAGACAAGACAAGACAAGACAAGACAAGACCAGACAAGACCAGACAAGACAAGACAAGACAAAACAAGACAAAACAAGACAAGACAAGACAATTCAAGACAAGACAAGACAAGACCGAACAAGACAAGACAAGACAAAACAACACAACACATGACATGACATGACAGGACAAGACAAGACAAGACAAGACAAGACAAGACAAGACAAGACAAGACAAAACAAGACAAGACAAGACCAAACAAAACAAGACAAAACAACACAACACATGACATGACATGACAGGACAAGACAAGAAAAGACAAGACAAGACAGGACAGGACAAGACAAGACAAGATAAGACCTTGTTTGGTCTTGTCTTGTCTTGTTTTGTCTTGTCTTGTCTTGTCTTGTCTTGTCTTGTCTTGTCTTGTCTTGTCTTGTCTTGTCTTGTCTTGTCTTGTCTTGTCTTGACTTGTCTTGTCTTGTCTTGTCTTGTCTTGTCTTGTCTTGTCTTGTATGACATATGTCATGTCATGTGTTGTGTTGTGTTGACTTGTCTTGTTTTGTCTTGTCATGTCATGTCTTGTCTTGTCTTGTCTTGTCTTGTCTTGTCTTGTCATGTCATGTCATGTCATGTCATGTGTTGTGTTGTGTTGTCTTGTCTTGTCTTGTCTTGTCTTGTCTTGTCTTGTCTTGTCTTGACTTGTCTTGTCTTGTCTTGTCTTGTCTTGTCTTGTCTTGTATGACATATGTCATGTCATGTGTTGTGTTGTGTTGACTTGTCTTGTCTTGTCTTGTCATGTCGTGCGTTGTGTTGTTTTGTCTTGTCTTGTTTTGTCTTGTCATGTCATGTCTTGTCTTGTCTTGTCTTGTCTTGTCTTGTCTTGTCATGTCATGTCATGTCATGTCATGTGTTGTGTTGTGTTGTCTTGTCTTGTCTTGTCTTGTCTTGTCTTGTCTTGTCTTGCCTTATCTTGCCTTGTCCTGTCTTGTCTTGTCTTGTCTTGTCTTGTCTTGTCTTGTCTTGTCTTGTCTTGTCTTGTCTTGTCTTGTCTTGTCTTGTCTTGTCTTGTCTTGTCTTGTCTTGTCTTGTCTTGTCTTGTCTTGTCTTGTCTTGTCTTGTCTTGTCTTGTCTTGTCTTGTCTTGTCTTGTCTTGTCTTGTCTTGTGATGTCATGTCGTGTGTTGTGTTGTTTTGTCTTGTCTTGTCTTGTCTTGTCTTGTCTTGTCTTGTCTTGACTTGTCTTGTCTTGTCTTTTCTTTTCTTGTCTTGTCTTGTCTGGTCTTGTCTTGTCTTGTCTGGTCTTATCTTGTCTTGTCTTGTCCTGTCCTGTCTTGTCTTTTCTTGTCTTGTCTTGTCTTTTCTTGTCTTGTCCTGTCATGTCATGTCATGTGTTGTGTTGTTTTGTCTTGTCTTGTCTTGTCTTGTCTTGTCTTGTCTTGTCTTGTCTTGTCTTGTCTTGTCTTGTCTTGTCTTGTCTTGTCTTGTCTTGTCTTGTTTTGTCTTGTTTTGTCTTGTCTTGTCTTGTCTTGTCTTGTCTGGTCTTGTCTGGTCTTGTCTTGTCTTGTCTTGTCTTGTCTTGTCTTGTCTTGTCTTGTCTTGTCTTGTCATGTCATGTCATGTCATACGTGTGTTGTGTTGTTTTGTCTTGTCTTGTCTTGTCTTGTCTTGTCTTGTCTTATCTTGTCTTGTCTTGTCATGTCATGTCATACGTGTGTTGTGTTGTTTTGTCTTGTCTTGTCTTGTCTTGTCTTGTCTTGTCTTGTCTTATCTTGTCTTGTCATACGTGTGTTGTGTTGTTTTGTCTTGTCTTGTCCTGTCTTGTCTTGTCTTGTCTTGTCTTATCTTGTCTTGTCTTGTCTTGTCTTGTCTTGTCTTTTCATGTCATGTCATGTCATACGTGTGTTGTGTTGTTTTGTCTTGTCTTGTCTTGTCTTGTCATGTCATGTCATGTCATACGTGTGTTGTGTTGTTTTGTCTTGTCTTGTCTTGTCTTGTCTTGTCTTATCTTGTCTTGTCTTGTCTTGTCTTGTATTGTCATGTCTTATATTGTCTGGTCTTATCTTATCTTGTCTTGTCTTGTCTTGTCTTGTCTTGAGTTGTCTTGTCTTGTCTTGTCTTGTCTTGTCTTGTCTTGTCTTGTCTTGTCTTGTCTTGTCTTTTCTTGTCTTGTCTTGTTTTGTCTTGTCTTGTCTTGTCTTGTCTTGTCTGGTCTTGTCTGGTCTTGTCTTGTCTTGTCTTGTCTTGTCTTGTCTTGTCTTGTCTTGTCTTGTCTTGTCCTGTCTTGTCTTGTCTTGTCTTGTCTTGTCTTGTCATGTCATGTCATGTCATACGTGTGTTGTGTTGTTTTGTCTTGTCTTGTCTTGTCTTGTCTTGTCTTGTCTTGTCTTATCTTGTCTTGTCTTGTCTTGTCTTGTATTGTCATGTCTTATATTGTCTGGTCTTATCTTGTCTTGTCTTGTCCTGTCCTGTCTTGTCTTGCTTTTCTTGTCTTGTCTTGTCTTTTCTTGTCTTGTTCTGTCATGTCATGTCATGTCATGTGTTGTGTTGTTTTGTCTTGTCTTGTTTTGTCTTGTCTTGTCTTGTCTTGTCTTATCTTGTCTTGTCTTGTCTTGTCTTGTCTTGTCTTGTCTTGTCTTGTCTTGTCTTGTCTTGTTTTGTCTTGTCTTGTCTTGCCTGGTCTTGTCTGGTCTTGTCTTGTCTTGTCTTGTCTTGTCTTGTCTTGTCTTGTCTTGTCTTGTCTTGTCTTGTCTTGTCTTGTCTTGTCTTGTCTTGTCTTGTCTTGTCTTGTCATGTCATGTCATGTCATACGTGTTTTGTGTTGTTTTGTCTTGTCTTGTCTTGTCTTGTCTTGTCTTGACATGTCTTATCTTGTCTTGTCTTGTCTTGTCTTGTCTTGTCTTGTCTTGTCTTGTCTTGTCTTGTCTTGTCTTGTCTTGTCTTGTCTTGTCATGTCTTATCTTGTCTTGTCTTGTCTTGTCTTGTATTGTCATGTCTTATATTGTCTTGTCTTGTCATGTCATATCATGTCGTGTGTTGTGTTGTTTTGTCTTGTCTTGTCTTGCCTTGTCATGTCTTATCTTGTCTTGTCTTGTCTTGTCTTGTCTTGTCTTGTCTTGTCTTGTATTGTCATGTCTTATCTTGTCTTGTCTTGTCCTGTCTTGTCTTGTCTTTTCTTGTCTTGTCTTGTCTTGTCTTTTCTTGTCTTGTCCTGTCATGTCATGTCATGTGTTGTGTTGTTTTGTCTTGTCTTGTTTTGTCTTGTCTTGTCTTGTCTTGTCTTGTCTTGTCTGGTCTTGTCTTGTCTTGTCATGTCTTATCTTGTCTTGTCTTGTCTTGTCTTGTATTGTCATGTCTTATATTGTCTTGTCTTGTCTTGTTATATCATGTCGTGTGTTGTGTTGTTTTGTCTTGTCATGTTTTGTCTTGTCATGTATTGTCTTGTCTTGTCTTGTCTTGTCCTGTCATGTCATGTCATGTGTTGTGTTGTTTTGTCTTGTCTTGTCTTGTTTGGTCTTGTCTTGTATTGTCTTGTCTTGTCTTGTCTTGTCTTGTCTTGTCTTGTCTTGTCTTGTCTTGCCTTGTCTTGTCTTGTCTTGTCTTGTCTTGTCTTGTCTTGTCTTGTCTTGTCTTGTCTTGTCTTGTCTTGTCTTGTCTTGTCTTGTCTTGTCTTGTCTTGTCTTGTCTTGTCTTGTCTTGTCTTGTCTTGTCTTGTCTTGTCTTGTCTTGTCTTGTCTTGTCTTGTCTTGTCTTGTCTTGTCATGTCATGTCATGTGTTGTGTTGTTTTGTCTTGTCTTGTCTTGTCTTGTCTTGTCTTGTCTTGTCTTGTCTTGTCTTGTCTTGTCTTGTCTTGTCTTGTCTTGTCTTGTCTTGTCTTGTCTTGTCTTGTCTTGTCTTGTCTTGTCTTGTCTTGTCTTGTCTTGTCTTGTCTTGTCTTGTCTTGTCTTGTCTTGTCTTGTCTTGTCTTGTCTTGTCTTGTCTTGTCTTGTCTTGTCTTGTCTTGTCTTGTCTTGTCTTGTCTTGTCTTGTCTTGTCTTGTCTTGTCTTGTCTTGCCTTGTCTTGTCTTGTCCTGTCGTGTGTTCTGTTGTCTTGTCTTGTCTTGTCTTGTCTTGTCCTGTCTTGTCTTGTCTTGCCTTGTCTTGTCTTGTCCTGTCGTGCGTTGTGTTGTTTTGTCTTGTCTTGTCTTGTCTTGTCTTGTCTTGTCTTGTCTTGTCTTGTCTTGTCCTGTCATCTCATGTCATGTGTTGTGTTGTTTTGTCTTGTCTTGTCTTGTCTTGTCTTGTTTGGTCTTGTTTGGTCTTGTCTTGTCTTGTCTTGTCTTGTCTTGTCTTGTCTTGTCTTGTCTTGTCTTGTCTTGTCTTGTCTTGTCTTGTCTTGTCTTGTCTTGTCTTGTCTTGTCTTGTCTTGTCTTGTCTTGTCTTGTCTTGTCTTGTCTTGTCTTGTCTTGTCTTGTCTTGTCTTGTCTTGTCTTGTCTTGTCTTGTCTTGTCTTGTCTTGTCTTGTCTTGTCTTGTCTTGTCTTGTCTTGTCTTGTCTTGTCTTGTCTTGTCTTGTCTTGTCTTGTCTTGTCTTTTCTTGCCTTGTCTTGTCTTGTCGTGTCGTGTGTTGTGTTGTTTTGTCTTGTCTTGCCTTGTCTTGTCTTGTCTTGTCTTGTCTTGTCTTGTCTTGTCTTGTCTTGTCTTGTCTTGTCTTGTCTTGTCTTGTCTTGTCTTGTCTTGTCTTGTCTTGTCTTGTCTTGTCTTGTCTTGTCTTGTCTTGTCTTGTCTTGTCTTGTCTTGTCTTGTCTTGTCTTGTCTTGTCTTGTCTTGTCTTGTCTTGTCTTGTCTTGTCTTGTCTTGTCTTGTCTTGTCTTGTCTTGTCTTGTCTTGTCTTGACTTGTCTTGTCATGTCATGTCATGTCGTGCGTTGTGTTGTTTTGTCTTGTCTTGTTTTGTCTTGTCATGTCAGGTCTTGCCTTGTCTTGTCTTGTCTTGTCTTGTCTTGTCTTGTCATGTCATGTCATGTCATGTCATGTGTTGTGTTGTGTTGTGTTGTGTTGTCTTGTCTTGTCTTGTCTTGTCTTGTCTTGTCTTGTCTTGTCTTGTCTTGTCTTGTCTTGTCTTGTCTTGTCCTGTCTTGTCTTGTCTTGTCTTGTCTTGTCTTGTCTTGTCTTGTCTTGTCTTGTCTTGTCTTGTCTTGTCTTGTCTTGTCTTGTCTTGTCTTGTGATGTCATGTCGTGTGTTGTGTTGTTTTGTCTTGTCTTGTCTTGTCTTGTCTTGTCTTGTATTGTCATGTCTTATATTGTCTGGTCTTATCTTGTCTTGTCTTGTCCTGTCCTGTCTTGTCTTGTCTTTTCTTGTCTTGTCTTGTCTTTTCTTGTCTTGTCTTGTCCTGTCATGTCATGTGTTGTGTTGTTTTGTCTTGTCTTGTCTTGTCTTGTCTTGTCTTGTCTTGTCTTGTCTTGTTTTGTCTTGTCTTTTCTTGTCTGGTCTTGTCTGGTCTTGTCTTGTCTTGTCTTGTCTTGTCTTGTCTTGTCTTGTCTTGTCTTGTCTTGTCTTGTCTTGTCTTGTCATGTCATGTCATGTCATACGTGTGTTGTGTTGTTTTGTCTTGTCTTGTCTGGTCTTGTCATGTCTTATCTTGTCTTGTCTTGTCTTGTCTTGTATTGTCATGTCATGTGTTGTGTTGTTTTGTCTTGTCTTGTCTTGTTTGGTCTTGTCTTGTATTGTCTTGTCTTGTCTTGTCTTGTCTTGTCTTGTCTTGTCTTGTCTTGTCTTGTCTTGTCTTGTCTTGTCTTGTCTTGTCTTGTCTTGTCTTGTCTTGTCTTGTCTTGTCTTGTCTTGTCTTGTCTTGTCTTGTCTTGTCTTGTCTTGTCTTGTCTTGTCTTGTCTTGTCTTGTCTTGTCTTGTCTTGTCTTGTCTTGTCTTGTCTTGTCTTGTCTTGTCTTGTCTTGTCTTGTCTTGTCTTGTCCTATCATGTCATGTCATGTGTTGTGTTGTCTTGTCTTGTCTCGTCTTGTCTTGTCTTGTCTTGTCTTGTCTTGTCTTGTCTTGTCTTGTCTTGTCTTGTCTTGTCTTGTCTTGTCTTGTCTTGTCTTGTCTTGTCTTGTCTTGTCTTGTCTTGTCTTGTCTTGTCTTGTCTTGTCTTGTCTTGTCTTGTCTTGTCTTGTCTTGTCTTGTCTTGTCTTGTCTTGTCTTGTCTTGTCTTATCTTGTCTTGTCTTGTCTTGTCTTGTCTTGTCTTGTCTTGTCTTGTCTTGTCTTGTCTTGTCTTGCCTTGTCTTGTCTTGTCTTGTCCTGTCGTGTGTTCTGTTGTCTTGTCTTGTCTTGTCTTGTCTTGTCCTGTCTTGTCTTGTCTTGTCTTGTCTTGTCTTGTCTTGTCTTGTCTTGTCCTGTCTTGTCTTGTCTTGTCTTGTCTTGTGATGTCATGTCGTGTGTTGTGTTGTTTTGTCTTGTCTTGTCTTGTCTTTTCTGGTCTTATCTTGTCTTGTCTTGTCTTGTCTTGTCTTGTTTTGTCTTGTCTTGTCTTGTCTTGTCTTGTCTTGTCTTGTGATGTCATGTCGTGTGTTGTGTTGTTTTGTCTTGTCCTGTCTTGTCTTTTCTGGTCTTATCTTGTCTTGTCTTGTCTTGTCTTGTCTTGTTTTGTCTTGTCTTGTCTTGTCTTGTCTTGTCTTGTCTGGTCTTATCTTGTCTTGTCTTGTCTTGTCTTGTCTTGTCTTGTCTTGTCTTGTCTTGTCTTGTCTTGTCTTGTCTTGTCTTGTCTGGTCTTATCTTGTCTTGTCTTGTCTTGTCTTGTCTTGTCTTGTCTTGTCTTGTCTTGTCTTGTCTTGTCTTGTCTTGTCTTGTCTTGTCTTGTCTTGACTTGTCTTGTCTTGTCTTGTCTTGTCTTGTCTTGTCTTGTCTGGTCTTATCTTGTCTTGTCTTGTCTTGTCTTGTCTTGTCTTGTCTTGTCTTGTCTTGTCTTGTCTTGTCCTGTCCTGTCTTGTCTTTTCTTGTCTTGTCTTGTCTTGTCTTGTTTGGTCTTGTCTTGTCTTGTTTTGTCTTGTCTTGTCTTGTCTTGTCTTGTCTTGTCTTGTCTTGTCTTGTCTTGTCTTGTCTTGTCTTGTCTTGTCTTGTCTTGTCTTGTCTTGTCTTGTCTTGTCTTGTCTTGTCTTGTCTTGTCTTGTCTTGTCTTGTCTTGTCTTGTCTTGTCTTGTCTTGTCTTGTCTTGTCTTGTCTTGTCTTGTCTTGTCTTGTCTTGTCTTGTCTTGTCTTGTCTTGTCTTGTCTTGTCTTGTCTTGTCTTGTCTTGTCTTGTCTTGTCTTGTCTTGTCTTGTCTTGTCTTGTCTTGTCTTGTCTTGTCTTGTCTTGTCTTGTCTTGTCTTGTCTTGTTTTGTCTTGTCTTGTGATGTCTTGTGATGTCATGTCGTGTGTTGTGTTGCTTTGTCTTGTCTTGTCTTGTCTTGTCTTGTCCTGTCCTGTCTTGTCTTGTCTTTTCTTGTCTTGTCTTGTCTTGTCTTTTCTTGTCTTGTCTTGTCTTGTCTTGTTTGGTCTTGTCTTGTCTTGTTTTGTCTTGTTTTGTCTTGTCTTGTCTTGTCTTGTCTTGTCTTGTCTTGACTTGTCTTGTCTTGTCTTGTCTTGTCTTGTCTTGTCTTGTCTTGTCTTGTCTTGTCTTGTCTTGTCTTGTCTTGTCTTGTCTTGTCTTGTCTTGTCTTGTCTTGTCTTGTCTTGTCTTGTCTTGTCTTGTCTTGTCTTGTCTTGTCTGGTCTTGTCTTGTCTTGTCTTGTCTTGTCTTGTCTTGTGATGTCATGTCGTGTGTTGTGTTGTTTTGTCTTGTCTTGTCTTGTCTTGTCTTGTCTTGTCTTGTCTTGTCTTGTCTTGTCTTTTCTTTTCTTGTCTTGTCTTGTCTGGTCTTGTCTTGTCTTGTCTGGTCTTATCTTGTCTTGTCTTGTCCTGTCCTGTCTTGTCTTGTCTTTTCTTGTCTTGTCTTGTCTTGTCTTTTCTTGTCTTGTCTTGTCTTGTCTTGTTTGGTCTTGTCTTGTCTTGTCTTGTTTTGTCTTGTCTTGTCTTGTCTTGTCTTGTCTTGTCTTGACTTGTCTTGTCTTGTCTTGTCTTGTCTTGTCTTGTCTTGTCTTGTCTTGTCTTGTCTTGTCTTGTCTTGTCTTGTCTTGTCTTGTCTTGTCTTGTCTTGTCTTGTCTTGTCTTGTCTTGTCTTGTCCTATCATGTCATGTCATGTGTTGTGTTGTTTTGTCTTGTCTTGTCTTGTCTTGTCTTGTCTTGTCTTGTCTTGTCTTGTCTTGTCTTGTCTTGTCTTGTCTTGTCTTGTCTTGTCTTGTCTTGTCTTGTCTTGTCTTGTCTTGTCTTGTCTTGTCTTGTTTTGTCTTGTCTTGTCTTGTCTTGTCTTGTCTTGTCTTGTCTTGTCTTGTCTTGTCTTGTCTTGTCTTGTCTTGTCTTGTCTTGTCTTGTCTTGTCTTGTCTTGTCTTGTCTTGTCTTGCCTTGTCTTGTCTTGTCCTGTCGTGTGTTCTGTTGTCTTGTCTTGTCTTGTCTTGTCTTGTCCTGTCTTGTCTTGTCTTGTCTTGTCTTGTGATGTCATGTCGTGTGTTGTGTTGTTTTGTCTTGTCTTGTCTTGTCTTTTCTGGTCTTATCTTGTCTTGTCTTGTCTTGTCTTGTCTTGTCCTATCATGTCATGTCATGTGTTGTGTTGTTTTGTCTTGTCTTGTCTTGTCTTGTCTTGTCTTGTCTTGTCTTGTCTTGTCTTGTCTTGTCTTGTCTTGTCTTGTGTTGTCTTGTCTTGTCTTGTCTTGTCTTGTCTTGTCTTGTCTTGTCTTGTCTTGTTTTGTCTTGTCTTGTCTTGTCTTGTCTTGTCTTGTCTTGTCTTGTCTTGTCTTGTCTTGTCTTGTCTTGTCTTGTCTTGTCTTGTCTTGTCTTGTCTTGTCTTGTCTTGTCTTGTCTTGTCTTGTCTTGTCTTGTCTTGTCTTGTCTTGTCTTGCCTTGTCTTGTCTTGTCCTGTCGTGTGTTCTGTTGTCTTGTCTTGTCTTGTCTTGTCTTGTCCTGTCTTGTCTTGTCTTGTCTTGTCTTGTGATGTCATGTCGTGTGTTGTGTTGTTTTGTCTTGTCTTGTCTTGTCTTTTCTGGTCTTATCTTGTCTTGTCTTGTCTTGTCTTGTCTTGTTTTGTCTTGTCTTGTCTTGTCTTGTCTTGTCTTGTCTTGTCTTGTCTTGTGATGTCATGTCGTGTGTTGTGTTGTTTTGTCTTGTCCTGTCTTGTCTTTTCTGGTCTTATCTTGTCTTGTCTTGTCTTGTCTTGTCTTGTTTTGTCTTGTCTTGTCTTGTCTTGTCTTGTCTTGTCTGGTCTTATCTTGTCTTGTCTTGTCTTGTCTTGTCTTGTCTTGTCTTGTCTTGTCTTGTCTTGTCTTGTCTTGTCTTGTCTTGTCTTGTCTTGTCTTGTCTTGCCTTGTCTTGTCTTGTCTTGTCTTGTCTTGTCTTGTCTTGTCTTGTCTTGTCTTGTCTTGTCTTGTCTTTTCTTGTCTTGTCTTGCCTTGTCTTGTCTTGTCTTGTCTTGTCTTGTCTTGTCTTGTCTTGTCTTGTCTTGTCTTGTCTTGTCTTGTCTTGTCTTGTCTTGTCTTGTCTTGTCTTGTCTTGTCTTGTCTTGTCTTGTCTTGTCTTGTCTTGTCTTGTCTTGTCTTGTCTTGTCTTGTCTTGTCTTGTCTTGTCTTGTCTTGTCTTGTCTTGTCTTGTCTTGTCTTGTCTTGTCTTGTCTTGTCTTGTCTTGTCTTGTCTTGTCTTGTCTTGTCTTGTCTTGTCTTGTCTTGTCTTGTCTTGTCTTGTCTTGTCTTGTCTTGTCTTGTCTTGTCTTGTCTTGTCTTGTCTTGTCTTGTCTTGTCTTGTCTTGTCTTGTCTTGTCTTGTCTTGTCTTGTCTTGTCTTGTCTTGTCTTGTCTTGTCTTGTCTTGTCTTGTCTTGTCTTGTCTTGTCTTGTCTTGTCTTGTCTTGTCTTGTCTTGTCTTGTCTTGTCTTGTCTTGTCTTGTCTTGTCTTGTCTTGTCTTGTCTTGTCTTGTCTTGTCTTGTCTTGTCTTGTCTTGTCTTGTCTTGTCTTGTCTTGTCTTGTCTTGTCTTGTCTTGTCTTGTCTTGTCTTGTCTTGTCCTGTCGTGTGTTCTGTTGTCTTGTCTTGTCTTGTCTTGTCTTGTCTTGTCTTGTCTTGTCTTGTCTTGTCTTGTCTTGTCTTGTCTTGTCTTGTCTTGTCTTGTCTTGTCTTGTCTTGTCTTGTCTTGTCTTGTCTTGTCTTGTCTTGTCTTGTCTTGTCTTGTCTTGTCTTGTCTTGTCTTGTCTTGTCTTGTCTTGTCTTGTCTTGTCTTGTCTTGTCTTGTCTTGTCTTGTCTTGTCTTGTCTTGTCTTGTCTTGTCTTGTCTTGTCTTGTCTTGTCTTGTCTTGTCTTGTCTTGTCTTGTCTTGTCTTGTCTTGTCCTATCATGTCATGTCATGTGTTGTGTTGTTTTGTCTTGTCTTGTCTTGTCTTGTCTTGTCTTGTCTTGTCTTGTCTTGTCTTGTCTTGTCTTGTCTTGTCTTGTCTTGTCTTGTCTTGTCTTGTCTTGTCTTGTCTTGTCTTGTCTTGTCTTGTCTTGTCTTGTCTTGTCTTGACTTGTCTTGTCTTGTCTTGTCTTGTCTTGTCTTGTCTTGTCTGGTCTTATCTTGTCTTGTCTTGTCTTGTCTTGTCTTGTCTTGTCTTGTCTTGTCTTGTCCTGTCCTGTCTTGTCTTTTCTTGTCTTGTCTTGTCTTGTCTTGTCCTGTCCTGTCTTGTCTTTTCTTGTCTTGTCTTGTCTTGTCTTGTTTGGTCTTGTCTTGTCTTGTTTTGTCTTGTCTTGTCTTGTCTTGTCTTGTCTTGTCTTGTCTTGTCTTGTCTTGTCTTGTCTTGTCTTGTCTTGTCTTGTCTTGTCTTGTCTTGTCTTGTCTTGCCTTGTCTTGTCTTGTCTTGTCTTGTCTTGTCTTGTCTTGTCTTGTCTTGTCTTGTCTTGTCTTGTCTTGTCTTGTTTGGTCTTGTCTTGTCTTGTTTTGTCTTGTCTTGTCTTGTCTTGTCTTGTCTTGTCTTGACTTGTCTTGTCTTGTCTTGTCTTGTCTTGTCTTGTCTTGTCTTGTCTTGTCTTGTCTTGTCTTGTCTTGTCTTGTCTTGTCTTGTCTTGTCTTGTCTTGTCTTGTCTTGTCTTGTCTTGTCTTGTCTTGTCTTGTCTTGTCTTGTCTGGTCTTGTCTTGTCTTGTCTTGTCTTGTCTTGTCTTGTGATGTCATGTCGTGTGTTGTGTTGTTTTGTCTTGTCTTGTCTTGTCTTGTCTTGTCTTGTCTTGTCTTGTCTTGTCTTGTCTTTTCTTTTCTTGTCTTGTCTTGTCTGGTCTTGTCTTGTCTTGTCTGGTCTTATCTTGTCTTGTCTTGTCCTGTCCTGTCTTGTCTTGTCTTTTCTTGTCTTGTCTTGTCTTGTCTTTTCTTGTCTTGTCTTGTCTTGTCTTGTTTGGTCTTGTCTTGTCTTGTCTTGTTTTGTCTTGTCTTGTCTTGTCTTGTCTTGTCTTGTCTTGACTTGTCTTGTCTTGTCTTGTCTTGTCTTGTCTTGTCTTGTCTTGTCTTGTCTTGTCTTGTCTTGTCTTGTCTTGTCTTGTCTTGTCTTGTCTTGTCTTGTCTTGTCTTGTCTTGTCTTGTCCTATCATGTCATGTCATGTGTTGTGTTGTTTTGTCTTGTCTTGTCTTGTCTTGTCTTGTCTTGTCTTGTCTTGTCTTGTCTTGTCTTGTCTTGTCTTGTCTTGTCTTGTCTTGTCTTGTCTTGTCTTGTCTTGTCTTGTCTTGTCTTGTCTTGTCTTGTCTTGTTTTGTCTTGTCTTGTCTTGTCTTGTCTTGTCTTGTCTTGTCTTGTCTTGTCTTGTCTTGTCTTGTCTTGTCTTGTCTTGTCTTGTCTTGTCTTGTCTTGTCTTGTCTTGTCTTGTCTTGCCTTGTCTTGTCTTGTCCTGTCGTGTGTTCTGTTGTCTTGTCTTGTCTTGTCTTGTCTTGTCCTGTCTTGTCTTGTCTTGTCTTGTCTTGTGATGTCATGTCGTGTGTTGTGTTGTTTTGTCTTGTCTTGTCTTGTCTTTTCTGGTCTTATCTTGTCTTGTCTTGTCTTGTCTTGTCTTGTCCTATCATGTCATGTCATGTGTTGTGTTGTTTTGTCTTGTCTTGTCTTGTCTTGTCTTGTCTTGTCTTGTCTTGTCTTGTCTTGTCTTGTCTTGTCTTGTCTTGTGTTGTCTTGTCTTGTCTTGTCTTGTCTTGTCTTGTCTTGTCTTGTCTTGTCTTGTTTTGTCTTGTCTTGTCTTGTCTTGTCTTGTCTTGTCTTGTCTTGTCTTGTCTTGTCTTGTCTTGTCTTGTCTTGTCTTGTCTTGTCTTGTCTTGTCTTGTCTTGTCTTGTCTTGTCTTGTCTTGTCTTGTCTTGTCTTGCCTTGTCTTGTCTTGTCCTGTCGTGTGTTCTGTTGTCTTGTCTTGTCTTGTCTTGTCTTGTCCTGTCTTGTCTTGTCTTGTCTTGTCTTGTGATGTCATGTCGTGTGTTGTGTTGTTTTGTCTTGTCTTGTCTTGTCTTTTCTGGTCTTATCTTGTCTTGTCTTGTCTTGTCTTGTCTTGTTTTGTCTTGTCTTGTCTTGTCTTGTCTTGTCTTGTCTTGTCTTGTCTTGTGATGTCATGTCGTGTGTTGTGTTGTTTTGTCTTGTCCTGTCTTGTCTTTTCTGGTCTTATCTTGTCTTGTCTTGTCTTGTCTTGTCTTGTTTTGTCTTGTCTTGTCTTGTCTTGTCTTGTCTTGTCTGGTCTTATCTTGTCTTGTCTTGTCTTGTCTTGTCTTGTCTTGTCTTGTCTTGTCTTGTCTTGTCTTGTCTTGTCTTGTCTTGTCTGGTCTTATCTTGTCTTGTCTTGTCTTGTCTTGTCTTGTCTTGTCTTGTCTTGTCTTGTCTTGTCTTGTCTTGTCTTGTCTTGTCTTGACTTGTCTTGTCTTGTCTTGTCTTGTCTTGTCTTGTCTTGTCTGGTCTTATCTTGTCTTGTCTTGTCTTGTCTTGTCTTGTCTTGTCTTGTCTTGTCTTGTCTTGTCCTGTCCTGTCTTGTCTTTTCTTGTCTTGTCTTGTCTTGTCTTGTCCTGTCCTGTCTTGTCTTTTCTTGTCTTGTCTTGTCTTGTCTTGTTTGGTCTTGTCTTGTCTTGTTTTGTCTTGTCTTGTCTTGTCTTGTCTTGTCTTGTCTTGTCTTGTCTTGTCTTGTCTTGTCTTGTCTTGTCTTGTCTTGTCTTGTCTTGTCTTGTTTGGTCTTGTCTTGTCTTGTTTTGTCTTGTCTTGTCTTGTCTTGTCTTGTCTTGTCTTGTCTTGTCTTGTCTTGTCTTGTCTTGTCTTGTCTTGTCTTGTCTTGTCTTGTCTTGTCTTGTCTTTTCTTGTCTTGTCTTGTCTTTTCTTGTCTTGTCTTGCCTTGTCTTGTCTTGTCTTGTCTTGTCTTGTCTTGTCTTGTCTTGTCTTGTCTTGTCTTGTCTTGTCTTGTCTTGTCTTGTCTTGTCTTGTCTTGTCTTGTCTTGTCTTGTCTTGTCTTGTCTTGTCTTGTCTTGTCTTGTCTTGTCTTGTCTTGTCTTGTCTTGTCTTGTCTTGTCTTGTCTTGTCTTGTCTTGTCTTGTCTTGTCTTGTCTTGTCTTGTCTTGTCTTGTCTTGTCTTGTCTTGTCTTGTCTTGACTTGTCTTGTCTTGTCTTGTCTTGTCTTGTCTTGTCCTGTCCTGTCTTGTCTTTTCTTGTCTTGTCTTGTCTTGTCTTGTTTGGTCTTGTCTTGTCTTGTTTTGTCTTGTCTTGTCTTGTCTTGTCTTGTCTTGTCTTGTCTTGTCTTGTCCTGTCCTGTCTTGTCTTTTCTTGTCTTGTCTTGTCTTGTCTTGTTTGGTCTTGTCTTGTCTTGTTTTGTCTTGTCTTGTCTTGTCTTGTCTTGTCTTGTCTTGTCTTGTCTTGTCTTGTCTTGTCTTGTCTTGTCTTGTCTTGTCTTGTCTTGTCTTGTCTTGTCTTTTCTTGTCTTGTCTTGCCTTGTCTTGTCTTGTCTTGTCTTGTCTTGTCTTGTCTTGTCTTGTCTTGTCTTGTCTTGTCTTGTCTTGTCTTGTCTTGTCTTGTCTTGTCTTGTCTTGTCTTGTCTTGTCTTGTCTTGTCTTGTCTTGTCTTGTCTTGTCTTGTCTTGTCTTGTCTTGTCTTGTCTTGTCTTGTCTTGTCTTGTCTTGTCTTGTCTTGTCTTGTCTTGTCTTGTCTTGTCTTGTCTTGTCTTGTCTTGTCTTGTCTTGTCTTGTCTTGTCTTGTCTTGTCTTGTCTTGTCTTGTCTTGTCTTGTCTTGTCTTGTCTTGTCTTGTCTTGTCTTGTCTTGTCTTGTCTTGTCTTGTCTTGTCTTGTCTTGTCTTGTCTTGTCTTGTCTTGTCTTGTCTTGTCTTGTCTTGTCTTGTCTTGTCTTGTCTTGTCTTGTCTTGTCTTGTCTTGTCTTGTCTTGTCTTGTCTTGTCTTGTCTTGTCTTGTCTTGTCTTGTCTTGTCTTGTCTTGTCTTGTCTTGTCTTGTCTTGTCTTGTCTTGTCCTGTCGTGTGTTCTGTTGTCTTGTCTTGTCTTGTCTTGTCTTGTCCTGTCGTGTGTTCTGTTGTCTTGTCTTGTCTTGTCTTGTCTTGTCTTGTCTTGTCTTGTCTTGTCTTGTCTTGTCTTGTCTTGTCTTGTCTTGTCTTGTCTTGTCTTGTCTTGTCTTGTCTTGTCTTGTCTTGTCTTGTCTTGTCTTGTCTTGTCTTGTCTTGTCTTGTCTTGTCTTGTCTTGTCTTGTCTTGTCTTGTCTTGTCTTGTCTTGTCTTGTCTTGTCTTGTCTTGTCTTGTCTTGTCTTGTCTTGTCTTGTCTTGTCTTGTTTTGTCTTGTCTTGTCTTGTCTTGTCTTGTCTTGTCTTGTCTTGTCTTGTCTTGTCTTGTCTTGTCTTGTCTTGTCTTGTCTTGTCTTGTCTTGTCTTGTCTTGTCTTGTCTTGTCTTGTCTTGCCTTGTCTTGTCTTGTCCTGTCGTGTGTTCTGTTGTCTTGTCTTGTCTTGTCTTGTCCTGTCTTGTCTTGTCTTGTCTTGTCTTGTGATGTCATGTCGTGTGTTGTGTTGTTTTGTCTTGTCTTGTCTTGTCTTTTCTGGTCTTATCTTGTCTTGTCTTGTCTTGTCTTGTCTTGTCCTATCATGTCATGTCATGTGTTGTGTTGTTTTGTCTTGTCTTGTCTTGTCTTGTCTTGTCTTGTCTTGTCTTGTCTTGTCTTGTCTTGTCTTGTCTTGTCTTGTCTTGTCTTGTCTTGTCTTGTCTTGTCTTGTCTTGTCTTGTCTTGTCTTGTCTTGTCTTGTCTTGTTTTGTCTTGTCTTGTCTTGTCTTGTCTTGTCTTGTCTTGTCTTGTCTTGTCTTGTCTTGTCTTGTCTTGTCTTGTCTTGTCTTGTCTTGTCTTGTCTTGTCTTGTCTTGTCTTGCCTTGTCTTGTCTTGTCCTGTCGTGTGTTCTGTTGTCTTGTCTTGTCTTGTCTTGTCTTGTCCTGTCTTGTCTTGTCTTGTCTTGTCTTGTGATGTCATGTCGTGTGTTGTGTTGTTTTGTCTTGTCTTGTCTTGTCTTTTCTGGTCTTATCTTGTCTTGTCTTGTCTTGTCTTGTCTTGTTTTGTCTTGTCTTGTCTTGTCTTGTCTTGTCTTGTCTTGTCTTGTCTTGTGATGTCATGTCGTGTGTTGTGTTGTTTTGTCTTGTCCTGTCTTGTCTTTTCTGGTCTTATCTTGTCTTGTCTTGTCTTGTCTTGTCTTGTTTTGTCTTGTCTTGTCTTGTCTTGTCTTGTCTTGTCTGGTCTTATCTTGTCTTGTCTTGTCTTGTCTTGTCTTGTCTTGTCTTGTCTTGTCTTGTCTTGTCTTGTCTTGTCTTGTCTTGTCTTGTCTGGTCTTATCTTGTCTTGTCTTGTCTTGTCTTGTCTTGTCTTGTCTTGTCTTGTCTTGTCTTGTCTTGTCTTGTCTTGTCTTGTCTTGTCTTGTCTTGACTTGTCTTGTCTTGTCTTGTCTTGTCTTGTCTTGTCTTGTCTGGTCTTATCTTGTCTTGTCTTGTCTTGTCTTGTCTTGTCTTGTCTTGTCTTGTCTTGTCCTGTCCTGTCTTGTCTTTTCTTGTCTTGTCTTGTCTTGTCTTGTCTTGTCTTGTCTTGTCTTGTCTTGTCTTGTTTTGTCTTGTCTTGTGATGTCTTGTGATGTCATGTCGTGTGTTGTGTTGCTTTGTCTTGTCTTGTCTTGTCTTTTCTGGTCTTATCTTGTCTTGTCTTGTCTTGTCTTGTCTTGTCTTGTCTTGTCTTGTCTGGTCTTATCTTGTCTTGTCTTGTCTTGTCTTGTCTTGTCTTGTCTTGTCTTGTCTTGTCTTGTCTTGTCTTGTCTTGTCTTGTCTTGTCTTGTCTTGTCTTGTCTTGTCTTGTCTTGTCCTGTCCTGTCTTGTCTTTTCTTGTCTTGTCTTGTCTTGTCTTGTCTTGTCTTGTCTTGTCTTGTCTTGTCTTGTCTTGTCTTGTCTTGTCTTGTCTTGTTTTGTCTTGTCTTGTGATGTCTTGTGATGTCATGTCGTGTGTTGTGTTGCTTTGTCTTGTCTTGTCTTGTCTTTTCTGGTCTTATCTTGTCTTGTCTTGTCTTGTCTTGTCTTGTCTTGTCTTGTCTTGTCTTGTCTTGTCTTGTCGTGTCTTGTCTTGTCTTGTCTTGTGATGTCATGTCGTGTGTTGTGTTGTTTTGTCTTGTCTTGTCTTGTCTTTTCTGGTCTTATCTTGTCTTGTCTTGTCTTGTCTTGTCTTGTTTTGTCTTGTCTTGTCTTGTCTTGTCTTGTCTTGTCTTGTGATGTCATGTCGTGTGTTGTGTTGTTTTGTCTTGTCTTGTCTTGTCTTTTCTGGTCTTATCTTGTCTTGTCTTGTCTTGTCTTGTCTTGTCTTGTTTTGTCTTGTCTTGTCTTGTCTTGTCTTGTCTGGTCTTATCTTGTCTTGTCTTGTCCTGTCCTGTCTTGTCTTGTCTTTTCTTGTCTTGTCCTGTCATGTCATGTCATGTGTTGTGTTGTTTTGTCTTGTCTTGTCTTGTTTGGTCTTGTCTTGTCTTGTCTTGTCTTGTCTTGTCTTGTCTTGTCTTGTCTTGTCTTGTCTTGTCTTATCTTGTCTTGTCTTGTCTTGTCTTGTCTTGTCTTGTCTTGTCTTGTCTTGTCTTGTCTTGTCTTGTCTTGTCTTGTCTTGTCTTGTCTTGTCTTGTCTTGTCTTGTCTTGTCTTGTCTTGTCTTGTCTTGTCTTGTCTTGTCTTGTCTTGTCTTGTCTTGTCTTGTCTTGTCTTGTCTTGTCTTGTCTTGTCTTGTCTTGGCTTGTCTTGTCTTGTCTTGTCTTGTCTTGTCTTGTCTTGTCTTGTCTTGTCTTGTCTTGTCTTGTCTTGTCTTGTCTTGTCTTGTCTTGTCTTGTCTTGTCTTGTCTTGTCTTGTCTTGTCTTGTCTTGTCTTGTCTTGTCTTGTCTTGTCTTGTCTTGTCTTGTCTTGTCTTGTCTTGTCTTGTCTTGTCTTGTCTTGTCTTGTCTTGTCTTGTCTTGTCTTGTCTTGCCTTGTCTTGTCTTGTCTTGTCTTGTCTTGTCTTGTCTTGTCTTGTCTTGTCTTGTCTTGTCTTGTCTTGTCTTGTCTTGTCTTGTCTTGTCTTGTCTTGTCTTGTCTTGTCTTGTCTTGTCTTGTCATGTCATGTCATGTCGTGCGTTGTGTTGTTTTGTCTTGTCTTGTTTTGTCTTGTCATGTCATGTCTTGTCTTGTCTTGTCTTGTCTTGTCTTGTCTTGTCTTGTCTTGTCTTGTCTTGTCTTGTCTTGTCTTGTCTTGTCTTGTCTTGTCTTGTCTTGTCTTGTCTTGTCTTGCCTTGTCTTGTCTTGTCTTGTCTTGTCTTGTCTTGTCTTGTCTTGTCTTGTCTTGTCTTGTCTTGTCTTGTCTTGTCTTGTCTTGTCTTGTCTTGTCTTGTCTTGTCATGTCATGTCATGTCGTGCGTTGTGTTGTTTTGTCTTGTCTTGTTTTGTCTTGTCATGTCATGTCTTGTCTTGTCTTGTCTTGTCTTGTCATGTCGTGCGTTGTGTTGTTTTGTCTTGTCTTGTTTTGCCTTGTCATGTCATGTCTTGTCTTGTCTTGTCTTGTCTTGTCTTGTCTTGTCTTGTCTTGTCATGTCATGTCATGTCATGTCATGTGTTGTGTTGTGTTGTCTCGTCTTGTCATGTCTTGCCTTATTTTGCCTTGTCTTGTCTTGTCTTGTCTTGTCTTGTCTTGTCTTGTCTTGTCTTGTCTTGTCTTGTCTTGTCTTGTCTTGTCTTGTCTTGTCTTGTCTTGTCTTGTCTTGTCTTGTCTTGTCTTGTCTTGTCTTGTCTTGTCTTGTCTTGTCTTGTCTTGTCTTGTCTTGCCTTGTCTTGTCTTGTCTTGTCTTGTCTTGTCTTGTCTTGTCTTGTGATGTCATGTCGTGTGTTGTGTTGTTTTGTCTTGTCTTGTCTTGTCTTGTCTTGTCTTGTCTTGTCTTTTCTTTTCTTGTCTTGTCTTGTCTTGTCTGGTCTTCTCTTGTCTTGTCTGGTCTTATCTTGTCTTGTCTTGTCCTGTCCTGTCTTGTCTTGTCTTTTCATGTCTTGTCTTGTCTTTTCTTGTCTTGTACTGTCATGTCACGTCATGTGTTGTGTTGTTTTGTCTTGTCTTGTCTTGTTTGGTCTTGTCTTGTCTTGTCTTGTCTTGTCTTGACTTGTCTTTTCTTGTCTTGTCTTGTCTTGTCTTGTCTTGTCTTGTCTTGTCTTGTCTTGTCTTGTCTTGTCTTGTCATGTCTTGTCTTGTCTTGTCTTGTCTTGTCATGTCATGTCATGTCATGTCATGTGTTGTGTTGTGTTGTCTTGTCTTGTCTTGTCTTGTCTTGTCTTGTCTTGTCTTGTCTTGTCTTGTCTTGTCTTGTCATGTCATGTCATGTCGTGCGTTGTGTTGTTTTGTCTTGTCTTGTTTTGTCTTGTCTTGTCATGTCATGTCTTGTCTTGTCTTGTCTTGTCTTGTCTTGTCTTGTCTTGTCTTGTCTTGTCTTGTCTTGTCTTGTCTTGTCTTGTCTTGTCTTGTCTTGTCTTGTCTTGTCTTGTCTTGTCTTGTCATGTCATGTCATGTCGTGCGTTGTGTTGTTTTGTCTTGTCTTGTTTTGTCTTGTCATGTCATGTCTTGTCTTGTCTTGTCTTGTCTTGTCATGTCGTGCGTTGTGTTGTCTTGTCTTGTCTTGTCTTGTCTTGTCTTGTCTTGTCTTGTCTTGTCATGTCATGTCATGTCGTGCGTTGTGTTGTTTTGTCTTGTCTTGTCTTGTCTTGTCTTGTCTTGTCTTGTCTTGTCTTGTCTTGTCTTGTCTTGTCTTGTCTTGTCTTGTCTTGTCTTGTCTTGTCTTGTCTTGTCTTGTCTTGTCTTGTCATGTCATGTCATGTCGTGCGTTGTGTTGTTTTGTCTTGTCTTGTTTTGTCTTGTCATGTCATGTCTTGTCTTGTCTTGTCTTGTCTTGTCATGTCGTGCGTTGTGTTGTTTTGTCTTGTCTTGTTTTGCCTTGTCATGTCATGTCTTGTCTTGTCTTGTCTTGTCTTGTCTTGTCTTGTCTTGTCATGTCATGTCATGTCATGTCATGTGTTGTGTTGTGTTGTCTTGTCTTGTCTTGTCTTGCCTTATCTTGCCTTGTCTTGTCTTGTCTTGTCTTGTCTTGTCTTGTCTTGTCTTGTCTTGTCTTGTCTTGTCTTGTCTTGTCTTGTCTTGTCTTGTCTTGTCTTGTCTTGTCTTGTCTTGTCTTGTCTTGTCTTGTCTTGTCTTGTCTTGCCTTGTCTTGTCTTGTCTTGTCTTGTCTTGTCTTGTCTTGTCTTGTGATGTCATGTCGTGTGTTGTGTTGTTTTGTCTTGTCTTGTCTTGTCTTGTCTTGTCTTGTCTTGTCTTGTCTTTCCTTTTCTTGTCTTGTCTTGTCTTGTCTGGTATTCTCTTGTCTTGTCTGGTCTTATCTTGTCTTGTCTTGTCCTGTCCTGTCTTGTCTTGTCTTTTCATGTCTTGTCTTGTCTTTTCTTGTCTTGTACTGTCATGTCACGTCATGTGTTGTGTTGTTTTGTCTTGTCTTGTCTTGTTTGGTCTTGTCTTGTCTTGTCTTGTCTTGACTTGTCTTTTCTTGTCTTGTCTTGTCTTGTCTTGTCTTGTCTTGTCTTGACTTGTCTTTTCTTGTCTTGTCTTGTCTTGTCTTGTCTTGTCTTGTTTTGTCTTGTCTTGTCTGGTCTTGTCTTGTCTTGTCTGGTCTTGTCTTGTCTTGTCTTGTCTTGTCTTGTCTTGTCTTGTCTTGTCTTGTCTTGTCTTGTCTTGTCTTGTCTTGTCTTGTCTTGTCTTGTCTTGTCATGTCATGTCATGTCATGTCATGTGTTGTGTTGTGTTGTCTTGTCTTGTCTTGTCTTGTCTTGTCTTGTCTTGTCTTGTCTTGTCTTGTCTTGTCTTGTCTTGTCTTGTCTTGTCTTGTCTTGTCTTGTCTTGTCATGTCATGTCATGTCGTGCGTTGTGTTGTTTTGTCTTGTCTTGTTTTGTCTTGTCTTGTCATGTCATGTCTTGTCTTGTCTTGTCTTGTCTTGTCTTGTCTTGTCTTGTCTTGTCTTGTCTTGTCTTGTCTTGTCTTGTCTTGTCATGTCGTGCGTTGTGTTGTTTTGTCTTGTCTTGTTTTGCCTTGTCATGTCATGTCTTGTCTTGTCTTGTCTTGTCTTGTCTTGTCTTGTCATGTCATGTCATGTCATGTCATGTGTTGTGTTGTGTTGTGTTGTCTTGTCTTGTCTTGTCTTGCCTTATCTTGCCTTGTCTTGTCTTGTCTTGTCTTGTCTTGTCTTGTCTTGTCTTGTCTTGTCTTGTCTTGTCTTGTCTTGTCTTGTCTTGTCTTGTCTTGTCTTGTCTTGTCTTGTCTTGTCTTGTCTTGTCTTGTCTTGTCTTGTCTTGTCTTGTCTTGTCTTGTCTTGTCTTGTCTTGTCTTGTCTTGTCTTGTCTTGCCTTGTCTTGTCTTGTCTTGTCTTGTCTTGTCTTGTCTTGTCTTGTGATGTCATGTCGTGTGTTGTGTTGTTTTGTCTTGTCTTGTCTTGTCTTGTCTTGTCTTGTCTTGTCTTTTCTTTTCTTGTCTTGTTTTGTCTTGTCTGGTCTTCTCTTGTCTTGTCTGGTCTTATCTTGTCTTGTCTTGTCCTGTCCTGTCTTGTCTTGTCTTTTCATGTCTTGTCTTGTCTTTTCTTGTCTTGTACTGTCATGTCACGTCATGTGTTGTGTTGTTTTGTCTTGTCTTGTCTTGTTTGGTCTTGTCTTGTCTTGTCTTGTCTTGACTTGTGATGTCATGTAGTGTGTTGTGTTGTTTTTCTTGTCTTGTCTTGTCTTGTCTTGTCTTGTCTTGTCTTGACTTGTCTTTTCTTGTCTTGTCTTGTCTTGTCTTGTCTTGTCTTGTTTTGTCTTGTCTTGTCTGGTCTTGTCTTGTCTTGTCTGGTCTTGTCTTGTCTTGTCTTGTCTTGTCTTGTCTTGTCTTGTCTTGTCTTGTCTTGTCTTGTCTTGTCTTGTCTTGTCTTGTCTTGTCTTGTCTTGTCTTGTCTTGTCATGTCATGTCATGTCATGTCATGTGTTGTGTTGTGTTGTCTTGTCTTGTCTTGTCTTGTCTTGTCTTGTCTTGTCTTGTCTTGTCTTGTCATGTCATGTCATGTCGTGCGTTGTGTTGTTTTGTCTTGTCTTGTTTTGTCTTGTCTTGTCATGTCATGTCTTGTCTTGTCTTGTCTTGTCTTGTCTTGTCTTGTCTTGTCTTGTCTTGTCTTGTCTTGTCATGTCATGTCATGTCGTGCGTTGTGTTGTTTTGTCTTGTCTTGTTTTGTCTTGTCATGTCATGTCTTGTCTTGTCTTGTCTTGTCTTGTCATGTCGTGCGTTGTGTTGTTTTGTCTTGTCTTGTTTTGTCTTGTCATGTCATGTCTTGTCTTGTCTTGTCTTGTCTTGTCTTGTCATGTCATGTCATGTCATGTCATGTGTTGTGTTGTGTTGTCTTTTCTTGTCTTGTCTTGTGATATCATGTCGTGTGTTGTGTTGTTTTGTCTTGTCTTGTCTTGTCTTGTCTTGTCTTGTCTTGTCTTGTCTTGTCTTGTCTTGTCTTGTCTTGTCTTGTCTTGTCTTGTCTTGTCTTGTCTTGTCTTGTCTTGTCTTGTCTTGTCTTGTCTTGTCTTGTCTTGTCTTGTCTTGTCTTGTCTTGTCTTGTCTTGTCTTGTCTTGTCTTGTCTTGTCTTGTCTTGTCATGTCATGTCGTGCGTTGTGTTGTTTTGTCTTGTCTTGTTTTGTCGTGTCATGTCATGTCTTGTCTTGTCATGTCGTGCGTTGTGTTGTTTTGTCTTGTCTTGTTTTGCCTTGTCATGTCATGTCTTGTCTTGTCTTGTCTTGTCTTGTCATGTCATGTCATGTCATGTCATGTGTTGTGTTGTTTTGTCTTGTCTTGTTTTGTCTTGTCATGTCATGTCTTGTCTTGTCTTGTCTTGTCTTGTCATGTCGTGCGTTGTGTTGTTTTGTCTTGTCTTGTTTTGTCTTGTCATGTCATGTCTTGTCTTGTCTTGTTTTGTCTTGTCTTGTCTTGTCTTGTCTTGTCTTGTCATGTCTTGTCTTTTCTTTTCTTGTCTTGTCTTGTCATGTCGAGCGTTGTGTTGTTTTGTCTTGTCTTGTTTTGTCTTGTCATGTCATGTCTTGTCTTGTCTTGTCTTGCCTTATCTTGCCTTGTCTTGTCTTGTCTTGTCTTGTCTTGTCTTGTCTTGTCTTGTCTTGTCTTGTCTTGTCTTGTCTTGTCTTGTCTTGTCTTGTCTTGTCTTGTCTTGTCTTGTCTTGTCTTGTCTTGTCCTGTCTTGTCTTGTCTTGTCTTGTCTTGTCTTGTCTTGTCTTGTCTTGTCTTGTCTTGTCTTGTCTTGTCTTGTCTTTTCTTTTCTTGTCTTGTCTTGTCATGTCGTGCGTTGTGTTGTTTTGTCTTGTCTTGCTTTGTCTTGTCATGTCATGTCTTGTCTTGTCTTGTCATGTCGTGCGTTGTCTTGTCTTGTCTTGTCTTGTCTTGTCTTGTCTTGTCTTGTCTTGTCTTGTCCTGTCTTGTCTTGTCTTGTCTTGTCTTGTCTGGTCTTATCTTGTCTTGTCTTGTCCTGTCCTGTCTTGTCTTGTCTTGTCTTGTCTTGTCTTGTCTTGTCTTGTCATGTCATGTCATGTCGTGCGTTGTGTTGTTTTGTCTTGTCTTGTTTTGTCTTGTCATGTCATGTCTTGTCTTGTCTTGTCTTGTCTTGTCTTGTCTTGTCTTGTCTTGTCTTGTCTTGTCTTGTCTTGTCTTGTCTTGTCTTGTTTTGTCTTGTCTTGTCTTGTCTTGTCTTGTCTTGTCTTGTCTTGTCTTGTCTTGTCTTGTATTGTCTTGTCTTGTCTTGTCTTGTCTTGTCTTGCCTTGTCTTGTCTTGTCCTGTCGTGTGTTGTGTTGTGTTGTTTTGTCTTGTCTTGTCTTGTCTTGTCTTGTCTTGTCTTGTCTTGTCTTGTCTTGTCTTGTCTTGTCATGTCGTGCGTTGTGTTGTTTTGTCTTGTCTTGTTTTGCCTTGTCATGTCATGTCTTGTCTTGTCTTGTCTTGTCTTGTCTTGTCTTGTCATGTCATGTCATGTCATGTCATGTGTTGTGTTGTGTTGTCTTGTCTTGTCTTGTCTTGCCTTATCTTGCCTTGTCTTGTCTGGTCTTGTCTTGTCTTGTCTTGTCTTGTCTTGTCTTGTCTTGTCTTGTCTTGTCTTGTCTTGTCTTGTCTTGTCTTGTCTTGTCTTGTCTTGTCTTGTCTTGTCTTGTCTTGTCTTGTCTTGTCTTGTCTTGTCTTGTCTTGTCTTGTCTTGTCTTGTCTTGTCTTGTCTTGTCTTGTCTTGTCTTTTCTTGTCTTGTCTTGTCTTGTCTTGTCTTGTCTTGTCTTGTCTTGTCTTGTCTTGTCTTGTCTTGTCTTGTCTTGTCTTGTCTTGTCTTGTCTTGTCTTGTCTTGTCTTGTCTTGTCTTGTCTTGTCTTGTCTTGTCTTGTCTTGTCTTGTCTTGTCTTGTCTTGTCTTGTCTTGTCTTGTCTTGTCTTGTCTTGTCTTGTCTTGTCTTGTCTTGTCTTGTCTTGTCTTGTCTTGTCTTGTCTTGTCTTGTCTTGTCTTGTCTTGTCTTGTCTTGTCTTGTCTTGTCTTGTCTTGTCTTGTCTTGTCTTGTCTTGTCTTGTCTTGTCTTGTCTTGTCTTGTCTTGTCTTGTCTTGTCTTGTCTTGTCTTGTCTTGTCTTGTCTTGTCTTGTCTTGTCTTGTCTTGTCTTGTCTTGTCTTGTCTTGTCTTGTCTTGTCTTGTCTTGTCTTGTCTTGTCTTGTCTTGTCTTGTCTTGTCTTGTCTTGTCTTGTCTTGTCTTGTCTTGTCTTGTCTTGTTTTGTCTTGTCTTGTCTTGTCTGGTCTTGTCTGGTCTTGTCTTGTCTTGTCTTGTCTTGTCTTGTCTTGTCTTGTCTTGTCTTGTCTTGTCTTGTCTTGTCTTGTCTTGTCTTTTCTTGTCTTGTCTTGTCTTGTCTTGTCTTGTCTTGTCTTGTCTTGTCTTGTCTTGTCTTGTCTTGTCTTGTCTTGTCTTGTCTTGTCTTGTCTTGTCTTGTCATGTCATGTCATGTCGTGCGTTGTGTTGTTTTGTCTTGTCTTGTTTTGTCTTGTCTTGTCATGTCATGTCTTGTCTTGTCTTGTCTTGTCTTGTCTTGTCTTGTCTTGTCTTGTCTTGTCTTGTCTTGTCTTGTCTTGTCTTGTCTTGTCTTGTCTTGTCTTGTCTTGTCTTGTCTTGTCTTGTCTTGTCTTGTCTTGTCTTGTCATGTCATGTCATGTCGTGCGTTGTGTTGTTTTGTCTTGTCTTGTTTTGTCTTGTCATGTCATGTCTTGTCTTGTCTTGTCTTGTCTTGTCATGTCGTGCGTTGTGTTGTTTTGTCTTGTCTTGTTTTGTCTTGTCATGTCATGTCTTGTCTTGTCTTGTCTTGTCTTGTCATGTCATGTCATGTCATGTCATGTGTTGTGTTGTGTTGTCTTGTCTTGTCTTGTCTTGTGATATCATGTCGTGTGTTGTGTTGTCGTGTGTTGTGTTGTTTTGTCTTGTCTTGTCTTGTCTTGTCTTGTCTTGTCTTGTCTTGTCTTGTCTTGTCTTGTCTTGTCTTGTCTTGTCTTGTCTTGTCTTGTCTTGTCTTGTCTTGTCTTGTCTTGTCTTGTCTTGTCTTGTCTTGTCTTGTCTTGTCTTGTCTTGTCATGTCATGTCGTGCGTTGTGTTGTTTTGTCTTGTCTTGTTTTGTCTTGTCATGTCATGTCTTGTCTTGTCTTGTCTTGTCATGTCGTGCGTTGTGTTGTTTTGTCTTGTCTTGTTTTGCCTTGTCATGTCATGTCTTGTCTTGTCTTGTCTTGTCTTGTCATGTCATGTCATGTCATGTCATGTGTTGTGTTGTGTTGTCTTGTCTTGTCTTGTCTTGTCTTGTCTTGCCTTATCTTGCCTTGTCTTGTCTGGTCTTGTCTTGTCTTGTCTTGCCTTGTCTTGTCTTGTCTTGTCTTGTCTTGTCTTGTCTTGTCTTGTCTTGTCTTGTCATGTCTGGTCTTGTCTTGTCTGGTCTTATCTTGTCTTGTCTTGTCTTGTCTTGTCTTGTTTTGTCTTGTCTTGTCTTGTCTTGTCTTGTCTTGTCTTGTCTTGTCTTGTTTTGTCTTGTCTTGTCTTGTCTTGTCTTGTCTTGTCTTGTCTTGTCTTGTCTTGTCTTGTCTTGTCTTGTCTTGTCTTGTCTTGTCTTGTCTTGTCTTGTCTTGTCTTGTCTTGTCTTGTCTTGTCTTGTCTTGTCTTGTCTTGTCTTGTCTTGTCTTGTCTTGTCTTGTCTTGTCTTGTCTTGTCTTGTCTTGTCTTGTCTTGTCTTGTCTTGACTTGTCTGGTCTTGTCTTGTCTTGTCTTGTCTTGTCTTGTCTTGTCTTGTCTTGTCTTGTCTTGTCTTGTCTTGTCTTGTCTTGTCTTGTCTTGTCTTGTCTTGTCATGTCATGTCATGTTGTCATGTCATGTCATGTGTTGTGTTGAGTTGTCTTGTCTTGTCTTGTCTTGTCTTGTCTTGTCTTGTCTTGTCTTGTCTTGTCTTGTCTTGTCTTGTCTTGGCTTGTCTTGTCTTGTCTTGTCTTGTCTTGTCTTGTCTTGTGATGTCATGTCGTGTGTTGTGTTGTTTTGTCTTGTCTTGTCTTGTCTTGTCTTGTCTTGTCTTGTCTTGTCTTGTCTTGTCTTGTCTTGTCTTGTCTTGTCTTGTCTTGTCTTGTCTTGTCTTGTCTTGTCATGTCATGTCATGTCATGTCATGTGTTGTGTTGTGTTGTCTTGTCTTGTCTTGTCCTGTCCTGTCTTGTCTTGTCTTTTCTTGTCTTGTCTTGTCTTGTCTTGTCTTGTTTGGTCTTGTCTTGTCTTGTTTTGTCTTGTCTTGTCTTGTCTTGTCTGGTCTTGTCTTGTCTTGTCTGGTCTTATCTTGTCTTGTCTTGTCCTGTCCTGTCTTGTCTTGTCTTTTCTTGTCTTGTCTTGTCTTTTCTTGTCTTGTCTTGTCTTGTCTTGTCTTGTTTGGTCTTGTCTTGTCTTGTCTTGTCTTGTCTTGTCTTGTCTTGTCTTGTCTTGTCTTGTCTTGTCTTGTCTTGTCTTGTCTTGTCTTGTCTTGTCTTGTCTTGTCTTGTCTTGTCTTGTCTTGTCTTGTCTTGTCTTGTCTTGTCTTGTCTTGTCTTGTCTTGTCTTGTCTTGTCTTGTCTTGTCTTGTCTTGTCTTGTCTTGTCTTGTCTTGTCTTGTCTTGTCTTGTCTTGTCTTGTCATGTCATGTCATGTCATGTGTTGTGTTGTGTTGTCTTGTCTTGTCTTGTCTTGTCTTGTCCTGTCCTGTCTTGTCTTGTCTTTTCTTGTCTTGTCTTGTCTTGTCTTGTCTTGTTTGGTCTTGTCTTGTCTTGTTTTGTCTTGTCTTGTCTTGTCTTGTCTGGTCTTGTCTTGTCTTGTCTGGTCTTATCTTGTCTTGTCTTGTCCTGTCCTGTCTTGTCTTGTCTTTTCTTGTCTTGTCTTGTCTTGTCTTGTCTTGTCTTGTCTTGTCTTGTCTTGTTTGGTCTTGTCTTGTCTTGTCTTGTCTTGTCTTGTCTTGTCTTGTCTTGTCTTGTCTTGTCTTGTCTTGTCTTGTCTTGTCTTGTCTTGTCTTGTCTTGTCTTGTCTTGTCTTGTCTTGTCTTGTCTTGTCTTGTCTTGTCTTGTCTTGTCTTGTCTTGTCTTGTCTTGTCTTGTCTTGTCTTGTCTTGTCTTGTCTTGTCTTGTCTTGTCTTGTCTTGTCTTGTCTTGTCTTGTCTTGTCTTGTCTTGTCTTGTCTTGTTTTGTCTTGTCTTGTCTTGTCTGGTCTTGTCTGGTCTTGTCTTGTCTTGTCTTGTCTTGTCTTGTCTTGTCTTGTCTTGTCTTGTCTTGTCTTGTCTTGTCTTGTCTTGTCTTGTTTTGTCTTGTCTTGTCTTGTCTTGTCTTGTCTTGTCTTGTCTTGTCATGTCATGTCATGTCATGTCATGTGTTGTGTTGTGTTGTTTTGTCTTGTCTTGTCTTGTCTTGTCTTGTCCTGTCATGTCTGGTCTTGTCTTGTCTTGTCTGGTCTTATCTTGTCTTGTCTTGTCTTGTTTTGTCTTGTCTTGTCTTGTCTTGTCTTGTCATGTCTGGTCTTGTCTTGTCTTGTCTTGTCTTGTCTTGTCTTGTCTTGTCTTGTCTTGTCTTGTCTTGTCTTGTCTTGTCTTGTCTTGTCTTGTCTTGTCTTGTCTTGTCTTGTCTTGTCTTGTCTTGTCTTGTCTTGTCTTGTCTTGTCTTGTCTTGTCTTGTCTTGTCTTGTCTTGTCTTGTCTTGTCTTGTCTTGTCTTGTCTTGTCTTGTCTTGTCTTGTCTTGTCTTGTCTTGTCTTGTCTTGTCTTGTCTTGTCTTGTCTTGTCTTGTCTTGTCTTGTCTTGTCTTGTCTTGTCTTGTCTTGTCTTGTCTTGTCTTGTCTTGTCTTGTCTTGTCTTGTCTTGTCTTGTCTTGTCTTGTCTTGTCTTGTCTTGTCTTGTCTTGTCTTGTCTTGTCTTGTCTTGTCTTGTCTTGTCTTGTCTTGTCTTGTCTTGTCTTGTCTTGTCTTGTCTTGTCTTGTCTTGTCTTGTCTTGTCTTGTCTTGTCTTGTCTTGTCTTGTCTTGTCTTGTCTTGTCTTGTCTTGTCTTGTCTTGTCTTGTCTTGTCTTGTCTTGTCTTGTCTTGTCTTGTCTTGTCTTGTCTTGTCTTGTCTTGTCTTGTCTGGTCTTGTCTTGTCTTGTCTTGTCTTGTCTTGTCTTGTCATGTCATGTCATGTCATGTCATGTCATGTGTTGTGTTGTGTTGTGTTGTCTTGTCTTGTCTTGTCTTGTCTTGTCCTGTCATGTCTGGTCTTGTCTTGTCTTGTCTGGTCTTATCTTGTCTTGTCTTGTCTTGTCTTGTCTTGTCTTGTCTTGTCTTGTCTTGTCATGTCTGGTCTGGTCTTGGTCTTGTCTTGTCTTGTCTTGTCTTGTCTTGTCTTGTCTTGTCTTGTCTTGTCTTGTCTTGTCTTGTCTTGTCTTGTCTGGTCTTGTCTTGTCTTGTCTTGTCTTGTCTTGTCTTGTCTTGTCTTGTCTTGTCTTGTCTTGTCTTGTCTTGTCTTGTCTTGTCTTGTCTTGTCTTGTCTTGTCTTGTCTTGTCATGTCTGGTCTTGTCTTGTCTTGTCTTGTCTTGTCTTGTCTTGTCTTGTCTTGTCTTGTCTTGTCTTGTCTTGTCTTGTCTTGTCTTGTCTTGTCTTGTCTTGTCTTGTCTTGTCTTGTCTTGTCTTGTCTTGTCTTGTCTTGTCTTGTCTTGTCTTGTCTTGTCTTGTCTTGTCTAGTCTTGTCTTGTCTTGTCTTGTCTTGTCTTGTCTTGTCTTGTCTTGTCTTGTCTTGTCTTGTCTTGTCTTGTCTTGTCTTGTCTTGTCTTGTCTTGTCTTGTCTTGTCTGGTCATGTCTGGTCTTGTCTTGTCTTGTCTTGTCTTGTCTTGTCTTGTCTTGTCTTGTCTTGTCTTGTCTTGTCTTGTCTTGTCTTGTCTTGTCTTGTCTTGTCTTGTCTTGTCTTGTCTTGTCTTGTCTTGTCTTGTCTTGTCTTGTCTTGTCTTGTCTTGTCTTGTCTTGTCTTGTCTTGTCTTGTCTTGTCTTGTCTTGTCTTGTCTTGTCTTGTCTTGTCTTGTCTTGTCTTGTCTTGTCTTGTCTTGTCTTGTCTTGTCTTGTCTTGTCTTGTCTTGTCTTGTCTTGTCTTGTCTTGTCTTGTCTTGTCTTGTCTTGTCTTGTCTTGTCTTGTCTTGTCTTGTCTTGTCTTGTCTTGTCTTGTCTTGTCTTGTCTTGTCTTGTCTTGTCTTGTCTTGTCTTGTCTTGTCTTGTCTTGTCTTGTCTTGTCTTGTCTTGTCTTGTCTTGTCTTGTCTTGTCTTGTCTTGTCTTGTCTTGTCTTGTCTTGTCTTGTCTTGTCTTGTCTGTCTTGTCTTGTCTTGCCTTATCTTGCCTTGTCTTGTCTAGTCTTGTCTTGTCTTGTCTTGTCTTGTTTTGTCTTGTCTTGTCTTGTCTTGTCTGGTCTTGTCTTGTCTTGTCTTGTCTTGTCTTGTCTTGTCTTGTCTTGTCTTGTCTTGTCTTGTCTTGTCTTGTCTTGTCTTGTCTAGTCTTGTCTTGTCTTGTCTTGTCTTGTCTTGTCTTGTCTTGTCTTGTCTTGTCTTGTTTTGTCTTGTCTTGTCTTGTCTTGTCTTGTTTTGTCTTGTCTTGTCTTGTCTTGTCATGTCATGTCATGTCATGTGTTGTGTTGTGTTGTCTTGTCTTGTCTTGTCTTGTCTTGTCTTGTCTTGTCTTGTCATGTCATGTCATGTCATGTGTTGTGTTGTGTTGTCTTGTCTTGTCTTGTCTTGGCTTGTCTTGTCTTGTCTTGTCTTGTCTTGTCTTGCCTTATCTTGCCTTGTCTTGTCTAGTCTTGTCTCGTCTTGTCTTGTCTTGTCTTGTCTTGTCTTGTCTTGTCTTGTCTTGTCTTGTCTTGTCTTGGCTTGTCTTGTCTTGTCTTGTCTTGTCTTGTCTTGTCTTGTCTTGTCTTGTCTTGTCTTGTCTTGTCTTGTCTTGTCTTGTCTTGTCTTGTGATGTCATGTCGTGTGTTGTGTTGTTTTGTCTTGTCTTGTCTTGTCTTGTCTTGTCTTGTCTTGTCTTGTCTTGTCTTGTCTTGTCTTGTCATGTCATGTCATGTCATGTCATGTGTTGTGTTGTGTTGTCTTGTCTTGTCTTGTCTTGTCCTGTTCTGTCTTGTCTTGTCTTTTCTTGTCTTGTCTTGTCTTTTCTTGTCTTGTCTTGTCTTGTCTTGTTTGGTCTTGTCTTGTCTTGTCTTGTCTTGTCTTGTCTTGTCTTGTCTTGTCTTGTCTTGTCTTGTCTTGTCTTGTCTTGTCTTGTCTTGTCTTGTCTTGTCTTGTCTTGTTTTGTCTTGTCTTGTCTGGTCTTGTCTGGTCTTGTCTTGTCTTGTCTTGTCTTGTCTTGTCTTGTCTTGTCTTGTCTTGTCTTGTCTTGTCTTGTCTTGTCTTGTCTTGTCTTGTCTTGTCTTGTCTTGTCATGTCTTGTCTTGTCTTGTCTTGTTTTGTCTTGTCTTGTCTTGTCTTGTCTTGTCTTGTCTTGTCTTGTCTTGTCTTGTCTTGTCTTGTCTTGTCTTGTCTTGTCTTGTCTTGTCTTGTCTTGTCTTGTCTTGTCTTGTCTTGTCTTGTCATGTCTTGTCTTGTCATGTCTTGTCTTGTCTTGTCTTGTTTTGTCTTGTCTTGTTTTGTCTTGTCTTGTCTTGTCTTGTCTTGTCTTGTCTTGTCTTGTCTTGTCTTGTCTTGTCTTGTCTTGTCTTGTCTTGTCTTGTCTTGTCTTGTCTTGTCTTGTCTTGTCTTGTCTTGTCTTGTCTTGTCTTGTCATGTCATGTCGTATGTTGTATTGTTTTGTCTTGTGCTGCTTTGTCCTGTCTTGTCTTGTCTTGTCATGTCGTGTGTTGTGTTGTTTTGTCTTGTCTTGTTGTGTATTGTCATGTCTTATATTGTCTTGTCTTGTCTTGTCATGTCATGTCATGTCGTGTGTTGTGTTGTGTTGTCTTGTTTTGTCTTGTCATGTCATGTCATGTCATGTCTTGTCTTGTCTTGTCTTGTCTTGTTTTGTCTTGTCATGTCATGTTTTGTCTTGTCTTGTCTTGTCTTGTCTTGTCTTGTCTTGTCTTGTTTTGTCATGTCTTGTCTTGTCTTGTCTTGTCTTGTCTTGTCTTGTCTTGTCTTGTCTTGTCTTGTCTTGTCTTGTCTTGTCTTGTCTTGTCTTGTCTTGTCTTGTCTTGTCTTGTCTTGTCTTGTCTTGTCTTGTCTTGTCTTGTCTTGTCTTGTCTTGTCTTGTCTTGTCTTGTCTTGTCTTGTCTTGTCTTGTCTTGTCTTGTCTTGTCTTGTCTTGTCTTGTCTTGTCTTGTCTTGTCTTGTCTTGTCTTGTCTTGTCTTGTCTTGTCTTGTCTTGTCTTGTCTTGTCTTGTCTTGTCTTGTCTTGTCTTGTCTTGTCTTGTCTTGTCTTGTCTTGTCTTGTCTTGTCTTGTCTTGTCTTGTCATGTCTTGTCTTGTCTTGTCTTGTCTTGTCTTGCCTTATCTTGCCTTGTCTTGTCTTGTCTGGTCTTGTCTTGTCTTGTCTTGTCTTGTCATGTCTTGTCTCTTCTTGTCTTGTTTTGTCTTGTCTTGTTTTGTCTTGTCTTGTCTTGTCTTGTCTTGTCTTGTCTTGTCTTGTCTTGTCTTGTCTTGTCTTGTCTTGTCTTGTGTTGTCTTGTCTTGTGATGTCGTGTCTTGTCTTGTCTTGTCTTGTCTTGTCTTGTTTTGTCTTGTCTTGTCTTGTCTTGTCTTGTCTTGTTTTGTCTTGTCTTGTCATGTCTTGCCTTGTCTTGTCTTGTCTTGTCTTGCCTTATCTTGCCTTGTCTTGTCTTGTCTGGTCTTGTCTTGTCTTGTCTTGTCTTGTCTTGTCTTGTCTTGTCTTGTTTTGTCTTGTCATGTCTTGTCTTGACTTGTCTTGTCTTGTCTTGTCTTGTCTTGTCTTGTCTTGTCTTGTCTTGTCTTGTCTTGTCTTGTCTTGTCTTGTCTTGCCTTATCTTGCCTTGTCTTGTCTTGTCTGGTCTTGTCTTGTTTTGTCTTGTCTTGTCTTGTCTTGTCCTGTCTTGTCTTGTCTTGTCATGTCTTGTCTTGTCTTGTCTTGTCTTGTCTTGTCATGTCTTATATTGTCTTGTCTTGTCTTGTCTTGTTTTGTCTTGTCTTGTCTTGTCTTGTCTTGTCTTGTCTTGTCTTGTCTTGTCTTGTCTTGTCTTGTCTTGTCTTGTCTTGTCTTGTCATGTCTTGTCTTGTCTTGTCTTGTCTTGTCTTGTCTTGTCTTGTCTTGTCTTGTCTTGTCTTGTCTTGTCTTGTCTTGTCTTGTCTTGTCTTGTCTTGTCTTGTCTTGTCTTGTCTTGTCTTGTCTTGTCTTGTCTTGTCTTGTCTTGTCTTGTCTTGTCTTGTCTTGTCTTGTCTTGTCTTGTCTTGTCTTGTCTTGTCTTGTCTTGTCTTGTCTTGTCTTGTCTTGTTTTGTCTTGTCATGTCTTGTCTTGACTTGTCTTGTCTTGTCTTGTCTTGTCTTGTCTTGTCTTGTCTTGTCTTGTCTTGTCTTGTCTTGCCTTATCTTGCCTTGTTTTGTCTTGTCTTGTCTTGTCTTGTCTTGTCTTGTCTTGTCTTGTCATGTCTTGTCTTGTCTTGTCTTGTCTTGTCTTGTCATGTCTTATATTGTCTTGTCTTGTCTTGTCTTGTTTTGTCTTGTCTTGTCTTGTCTTGTCTTGTCTTGTCTTGTCTTGTCTTGTCTTGTCTTGTCTTGTCTTGTCTTGTCTTGTCTTGTCTTGTCTTGTCTTGTCTTGTCTTGTCTTGTCTTGTCTTGTCTTGTCTTGTCTTGTCTTGTCTTGTCTTGTCTTGTCTTGTCTTGTCTTGTCTTGTCTTGTCTTGTCTTGTCTTGTCTTGTCTTGTCTTGTCTTGTCTTGTCTTGTCTTGTCTTGTCTTGTCTTGTCTTGTCTTGTCTTGTCTTGTCTTGTCTTGTCTTGTCTTGTCTTGTCTTGTCTTGTCTTGTCTTGTCTTGTCTTGTCTTGCCTTATCTTGCCTTGTCTTGTCTTGTCTGGTCTTGTCTTGTCCTGTCCTGTCCTGTCTTGTCTTGTCATGTCATGTCATGTCATGTCATGTCGTGTGTTGTGTTGTGTTGTCTTGTTTTGTCTTGTCATGACATGTCATGTCATGTCATGTCATGTTGTGTGTTGTGTTGTGTTGTCTTGTTTTGTCTTGTCATGTCATGTCATGTCTTTTCTTGTCTTGTCTTGTCTTGTTTTGTCTTGTCATGTCTTGTCTTGTCTTGTCTTGTCTTGTCTTGTCTTGTTTTGTCTTGTCATGTCTTGTCTTGTCTTGTCTTGTCTTGTCTTGTCTTGTCTTGTCTTGTCTTGTCTTGTCTTGTCTTGTCTTGTCTTGTCATGTCTTGTCTTGTCTTGTCTTGTCTTGTCATGTCTTATATTGTCTTGTCTTGTGTTGTCTTGTTTTGTCTTGTCTTGTCTTGTCTTGTTTTGTCTTGTCTTGTCTTGTCTTGTCTTGTCTTGTCTTGTCTTGTCTTGTCTTATATTGTCTTGTCTTGTCTTGTCTTGTCTTGTTTTGTCTTGTCTTGTCTTGTCTTGTCTTGTCTTGTCTTGTCTTGTCTTGTCTTGTCTTGTCTTGTCTTGTCTTGTCTTGTCTTGTCTTGTCTTGTGTTGTCTTGTCTTGTGATGTCGTGTCTTGTCTTGTCTTGTCTTGTCTTGTCTTGTCTTGTCTTGTCTTGTCTTGTCTTGTCTTGTCTTGTCTTGTCTTGTCTTGTCTTGTCTTGTCTTGTCTTGTCTTGTCTTGTCTTGTCTTGTCTTGTCTTGTCTTGTGTTGTCTTGTCTTGTGATGTCGTGTCTTGTCTTGTCTTGTCTTGTCTTGTTTTGTCTTGTCTTGTCTTGTCTTGTCTTGTCTTGTCTTGTCTTGTCTTGTTTTGTCTTGTCTTGTCATGTCTTGCCTTGTCTTGTCTTGTCTTGTCTTGCCTTATCTTGCCTTGTCTTGTCTTGTCTGGTCTTGTCTTGTCTTGTCTTGTCTTGTCTTGTCTTGTCTTGTCTTGTTTTGTCTTGTCATGTCTTGTCTTGACTTGTCTTGTCTTGTCTTGTCTTGTCTTGTCTTGTCTTGTCTTGTCTTGTCTTGTCTTGTCTTGTCTTGTCTTGTCTTGTCTTGTCTTGTCTTGTCTTGTCTTGTCTTGTCTTGTCTTGTCTTGTCTTGTCTTGTCTTGTCTTGTCTTGTCTTGTCTTGTCTTGTCTTGTCTTGTCTTGTCTTGTCTTGTCTTGTCTTGTCTTGTCTTGTCTTGTCTTGTCTTGTCTTGTCTTGTCTTGTCTTGTCTTGTCTTGTCTTGTCTTGTCTTGTCTTGTCTTGTCTTGTCTTGTCTTGTCTTGCCTTATCTTGCCTTGTCTTGTCTTGTCTGGTCTTGTCTTGTTTTGTCTTGTCTTGTCTTGTCTTGTCTTGTCTTGTCTTGTCATGTCTTGTCTAGTCTTGTCTTGTCTTGTCATGTCTTATATTGTCTTGTCTTGTCTTGTCTTGTTTTGTCTTGTCTTGTCTTGTCTTGTCTTGTCTTGTCTTGTCTTGTCTTGTCTTGTGTTGTCTTGTCTTGTCATGTCATGTCGTATGTTGTGTTGTTTTGTCTTGTGCTGCTTTGTCCTGTCTTGTCTTGTCTTGTCTTTTCATGTCGTGTGTTGTGTTGTTTTGTCTTGTCTTGTTGTGTATTGTCATGTCTTATATTGTCTTGTCTTGTCATGTCATGTCATGTCGTGTGTTGTGTTGTGTTGGCTTGTTTTGTCTTGTCTTGTCTTGTCTTGTCTTGTCTTGTCTTGTCTTGTCTTGTCTTGTCTTGTCTTGTCTTGTCTTGTCTTGTTTTGTCATGTCTTGTCTTGACTTGTCTTGTCTTGTCTTGTCTTGTCTTGTCTTGTCTTGCTTTATCTTGCCTTGTCTTGTCTTGTCTGGTCTTGTCTTGTCTTGTCTTGTCTTGTCTTGTCTTGTCTTGTCTTGTCTTGTCTTGTCTTGTCTTGTCTTGTCTTGTCTTGTCTTGTCTTGTCTTGTCTTGTCTTGTCTTGTCTTGTCTTGTCTTGTCTTGTCTTGTCTTGTCATGTCTTGTCTTGTCTTGTCTTGTCTTGCCTTATCTTGCCTTGTCTTGTCTTGTCTGGTCTTGTCTTGTCTTGTCTTGTCTTGTCTTGTCTTGTCTTGTCATGTCTTGTCTTGTCTTGTCTTGTCTTGTCATGTCTTATATTGTCTTGTCTTGTCTTGTCTTGTCTTGTCTTGTCTTGTCTTGTCTTGTCTTGTCTTGTCTTGTCTTGTCTTGTCTTGTCTTGTCTTGTCTTGTCTTGTCTTGTCTTGTCTTGTCTTGTCTTGTCTTGTCTTGTCTTGTCTTGTCTTGTCTTGTCTTGTCTTGTCTTGTCTTGTCTTGTCTTGTCTTGTCTTGTCTTGTCTTGTCTTGTCTTGTCTTGTCTTGTCTTGTCTTGTCTTGTCTTGTCTTGTCTTGTCTTGTCTTGTCTTGTCTTGTCTTGTCTTGTCTTGTCTTGTCTTGTCTTGTCTTGTCTTGTCTTGTCTTGTCTTGTCTTGTCTTGTCTTGTCATGTCATGTCGTATCTTGTGTTGTTTTGTCTTGTGCTACTGTGTCCTGTCTTGTCTTGTCATGTCGTGTGTTGTGTTGTTTTGTCTTGTCTTGTCTTGTGTTGTGATGTCATGTCGTGTGTTGTGTTGTTTTGTCTTGTCTTGTCTTGTCTTGTCCTGTCCTGTCCTGTCTTGTCTTGTCTTGTCTTGTCTTGCCTTATCTTGCCTTGTCTTGTCTTGTCTGGTCTTGTCTTGTCTTGTCTTGTCATGTCTTGTCTTGTCTTGTTTTCTCATGTAATGTCATGTCGTGTGTTGTGTTTTTTTGTTTTGTCTTGTCTTGTCATGTCATGTCATGTCGTGTCTTGTGTTGCTTTGTCTTGTCTTGTCTTGTCATGTCGTGTGTTGTGTTGTTTTGTCTTGTTTTGTTGTGTATTGTCATGTCTTATATTGTCTTGTCTTGTCTTGTCTTGTCTTGTCTTGTTTTGTCTTGTCTTGTCTTGTCTTGTCTTGTCTTGTCTTGCCTTATCTTGCCTTGTCTTGTCTTGTCTGGTCTTGTCTTGTCCTGTCCTGTCCTGTCTTGTCTTGTCATGTCATGTCATGTCATGTCATGTCGTGTGTTGTGTTGTGTTGTCTTGTTTTGTCTTGTCATGACATGTCATGTCATGTCATGTCATGTTGTGTGTTGTGTTGTGTTGTCTTGTTTTGTCTTGTCATGTCATGTCATGTCTTGTCTTGTCTTGTCTTGTCTTGTTTTGTCTTGTCATGTCTTGTCTTGTCTTGTCTTGTCTTGTCTTGTCTTGTTTTGTCTTGTCATGTCTTGTCTTGTCTTGTCTTGTCTTGTCTTGTCTTGTCTTGTCTTGTCTTGTCTTGTCTTGTCTTGTCATGTCTTGTCTTGTCTTGTCTTGTCTTGTCATGTCTTATATTGTCTTGTCTTGTGTTGTCTTGTTTTGTCTTGTCTTGTCTTGTCTTGTTTTGTCTTGTCTTGTCTTGTCTTGTCTTGTCTTGTCTTGTCTTGTCTTGTCTTGTCTTGTCTTGTCTTATATTGTCTTGTCTTGTCTTGTCTTGTCTTGTCTTGTCTTGTCTTGTCTTGTCTTGTCTTGTCTTGTCTTGTCTTGTCTTGTCTTGTCTTGTCTTGTCTTGTCTTGTCTTGTCTTGTCTTGTCTTGTCTTGTCTTGTCTTGTCTTGTCTTGTCATGTCATGTCGTATCTTGTGTTGTTTTGTCTTGTGCTGCTGTGTCCTGTCTTGTCTTGTCATGTCGTGTGTTGTGTTGTTTTGTCTTGTCTTGTCTTGTGTTGTGATGTCATGTCGTGTGTTGTGTTGTTTTGTCTTGTCTTGTCTTGTCTTGTCCTGTCCTGTCCTGTCTTGTCTTGTCTTGTCTTGTCTTGCCTTATCTTGCCTTGTCTTGTCTTGTCTGGTCTTGTCTTGTCTTGTCTTGTCATGTCTTGTCTTGTCTTGTTTTCTCATGTAATGTCATGTCGTGTGTTGTGTTTTTTTGTTTTGTCTTGTCTTGTCATGTCATGTCATGTCGTGTCTTGTGTTGCTTTGTCTTGTCTTGTCTTGTCATGTCGTGTGTTGTGTTGTTTTGTCTTGTTTTGTTGTGTATTGTCATGTCTTATATTGTCTTGTCTTGTCTTGTCTTGTCTTGTCTTGTTTTGTCTTGTCTTGTCTTGTCTTGTCTTGTCTTGTCTTGTCTTGTCTTGCCTTATCTTGCCTTGTCTTGTCTTGTCTGGTCTTGTCTTGTCCTGTCCTGTCCTGTCTTGTCTTGTCATGTCATGTCATGTCATGTCATGTCGTGTGTTGTGTTGTGTTGTCTTGTTTTGTCTTGTCATGACATGTCATGTCATGTCATGTCATGTTGTGTGTTGTGTTGTGTTGTCTTGTTTTGTCTTGTCATGTCATGTCATGTCTTGTCTTGTCTTGTCTTGTCTTGTTTTGTCTTGTCATGTCTTGTCTTGTCTTGTCTTGTCTTGTCTTGTCTTGTTTTGTCTTGTCATGTCTTGTCTTGTCTTGTCTTGTCTTGTCTTGTCTTGTCTTGTCTTGTCTTGTCTTGTCTTGTCTTGTCTTGTCATGTCTTGTCTTGTCTTGTCTTTTCTTGTCATGTCTTATATTGTCTTGTCTTGTGTTGTCTTGTTTTGTCTTGTCTTGTCTTGTCTTGCTTTGTCTTGTCTTGTCTTGTCTTGTCTTGTCTTGTCTTGTCTTGTCTTATATTGTCTTGTGTTGTCTTGTTTTGTTTTGTCTTGTCTTGTCTTGTCTTGTCTTGTCTTGTCTTGTCTTGTCTTGTCTTGTCTTGTCTTGTCTTGTCGTGTCTTGTCATGTCTTGTCTTGTCTTGTCTTGTCTTGTCATGTCTTATATTGTCTTGTCTTGTCTTGTCTTGTTTTGTCTTGTCTTGTCTTGTCTTGTTTTGTCTTGTCTTGTCTTGTCTTGTCTTGTCTTGTCTTGTCTTGTCTTGTCTTGTCTTGTCTTGTCTTGTCTTGTCTTGTCTTGTCTTGTCTTGTCTTGTCTTGTCTTGTCTTGTCTTGTCTTGTCTTGTCTTGTCTTGTCTTGTCTTGTCTTGTCTTGTCTTGTCTTGTCTTGTCTTGTCATGTCTTATATTGTCTTGTCTTGTCTTGTCTTGTTTTGTCTTGTCTTGTATTGTCTTGTCTTGTCTTGTCTTGTCTTGTCTTGTCTTGTCTTGTCTTGTCTTGTCTTGTCTTGTCTTGTCTTGTCTTGTCTTGTCTTGTCTTGTCTTGTCTTGTCTTGTCTTGTCTTGTCTTGTCATGTCTTATATTGTCTTGTCTTGTCTTGTCTTGTCTTGTCTTGTCTTGTCTTGTCATGTCATGAAGTATGTTGTGTTGTTTTGTCTTGTGCTGCTGTGTCCTGTCTTGTCTTGTCTTGTCTTGTCTTGTTTTGTCTTGTCATGTCTTGTCTTGACTTGTCTTGTCTTGTCATGTCTTGTCTTGTCTTGTCTTGTCTTGTCTTGTCTTGTCTTGTCTTGTCTTGTCTTGTCTTGTCTTGTCTTGTCTTGTCTTGTCTTGTCTTGTCTTGTCTTATCTTGCCTTGTCTTGCCTTGCCTTGTCTTGTCTTGTCTTGTCTTGTCTTGTCTTGTCTTGTCTTGTCTTGTCTTGTCTTGTCTTGTCTTGTCTTGTCTTGTCTTGTCTTGTCTTGTCCTGTCTTGTCTTGTCTTGTCTTGTCTTGTCTTGTCTTGTCTTGTCTTGTCTTGTCTTGTCTTGTCTTGTCTTGTCTTGTCTTGTCTTGTCTTGTCTTGTCTTGTCTTGTCTTGTCTTGTCTTGTCTTGTCTTGTCTTGTCTTGTCTTGTCTTGTCTTGTCTTGTCTTGTCTTGTCTTGTCTTGTCTTGTCTTGTCTTGTCTTGTCTTGTCTTGTCTTGTCTTGTCTTGTCTTGTCTTGTCTTGTCTTGTCTTGTCTTGTCTTGTCTTGTCTTGTCTTGTCTTGTCTTGTCTTGTCTTGTCTTGTCTTGTCTTGTCTTGTCTTGTCTTGTCTTGTCTTGTCTTGTCTTGTCTTGTCTTGTCTTGTCTTGTCTTGTCTTGTCTTGTCTTGTCTTGTCTTGTCTTGTCTTGTCTTGTCTTGTCTTGTCTTGTCTTGTCTTGTCTTGTCTTGTCTTGTCTTGTCTTGTCTTGTCTTGTCTTGTCTTGTCTTGTCTTGTCTTGTCTTGTCTTGTCTTGTCTTGTCTTGTCTTGTCTTGTCTTGTCTTGTCTTGTCTTGTCTTGTCTTGTCTTGTCTTGTCTTGTCTTGTCTTGTCTTGTCTTGTCTTGTCTTGTCTTGTCTTGTCTTGTCTTGTCTTGTCTTGTCTTGTCTTGTCTTGTCTTGTCTTGTCTTGTCTTGTCATGTCGTGTCGTATGTTGTGTTGTTTTGTCTTGTGCTGCTTTGTCCTGTCTTGTCTTGTCTTGTCTTGTCATGTCGTGTGTTGTGTTGTTTTGTCTTGTCTTGTTGTGTCTTGTCTTGCCTTATCTTGCCTTGTCTTGTCTTGTCTTGTCATGTCTTATATTGTCTTGTCTTGTCTTGTCTTGTTTTGTCTTGCCTTGTCTTGCCTTGTCTTGTCTGGTCTTGTCTTGTCTTGTCTTGTCTTGTCTTGTCTTGTCTTGTCTTGTCTTGTCTTGTCTTGTCTTGTCTTGTCTTGTCTTGTCTTGTCTTGTCTTGTCTTGTCTTGTCTTGTCTTGTCTTGTCTTGTCTTGTCTTGTCTTGTCTTGTCTTGTCTTGTCTTGTCTTGTCTTGTCTTGTCTTGTCTTGTCTTGTCTTGTCTTGTCTTGTCTTGTCTTGTCTTGTCTTGTCTTGTCTTGTCTTGTCTTGTCTTGTCATGTCTTATATTGTCTTGTCTTGTCTTGTCTTGTTTTGTCTTGTCTTGCCTTATCTTGCCTTGTCTTGTCTTGTCTGGTCTTGTCTTGTCTTGTCTTGTCTTGTCTTGTCTTCTCCTTGTCTTGTCTAGTCTTGTCTTGTCTTGTCTTGTCTTGTCTTGTCTTGTCTTGTCTTGTCTTGTTTTGTCTTGTCTTGTGTTGCTTTGTCTTGTCTTGTCATGTCATGTGTTGCGTTGTGTTGTTTTGTCTTGTCTTGTCATGTCATGTCATGTCGTGTCTTGTGTTGCTTTGTCTTGTCATGTCGTGTGTTGTGTTGTTTTGTCTTGTCTTGTTGTGTATTGTCATGTCTTATATTGTCTTGTCTTGTCTTGGCATGTCATGTCATGTCATGTCGTGTGTTGTGTTGTTTTGTCTTGTCTTGTCTTGTGTTGTGATTTCATGTCGTGTGTTGTGTTGTTTTGTCTTGTCATGTCATGTGTTGCGTTGTGTTGTTTTGTCTTGTCTTGTCATGTCATGTCATGTCGTGTCTTGTGTTGCTTTGTCTTGTCATGTCGTGTGTTGTGTTGTTTTGTCTTGTCTTGTCATGTCATGTCATGTCGTGTCTTGTGTTGCTTTGTCTTGTCATGTCGTGTGTTGTGTTGTTTTGTCTTGTCTTGTTGTGTATTGTCATGTCTTATATTGTCTTGTCTTGTCTTGTCTTGTGTTGTCTTGTCTTGTCTTGTCTTGTCTTGTCTTGTCTTGTCTTGTCTTGTCTTGTCTTGTCTTGTCTTGTCTTGTCTTGTCTTGTCTTGTCTTGTCTTGTCTTGTCTTGTCTTGTCTTGTCTTGTCTTGTCTTGTCTTGTCTTGTCTTGTCTTGTCATGTCTTATATTGTCTTGTCTTGTCTTGTCTTGTTTTGTCTTGTCTTGTATTGTCTTGTCTTGTCTTGTCTTGTCTTGTCTTGTCTTGTCTTGTCTTGTCTTGTCTTGTCTTGTCTTGTCTTGTCTTGTCTTGTCTTGTCTTGTCTTGTCTTGTCTTGTCTTGTCTTGTCTTGTCTTGTCTTGTCATGTCTTATATTGTCTTGTCTTGTCTTGTCTTGTCTTGTCTTGTCTTGTCTTGTCTTGTCTTGTCTTGTCTTGTCATGTCATGAAGTATGTTGTGTTGTTTTGTCTTGTGCTGCTGTGTCCTGTCTTGTCTTGTCTTGTCTTGTCTTGTTTTGTCTTGTCATGTCTTGTCTTGACTTGTCTTGTCTTGTCATGTCTTGTCTTGTCTTGTCTTGTCTTGTCTTGTCTTGTCTTGTCTTGTCTTGTCTTGTCTTGTCTTGTCTTGTCTTGTCTTATCTTGCCTTGTCTTGCCTTGCCTTGTCTTGTCTGGTCTTGTCTTGTCTTGTCTTGTCTTGTCTTGTCTTGTCTTGTCTTGTCTTGTCTTGTCTTGTCTTGTCTTGTCTTGTCTTGTCTTGTCTTGTCTTGTCTTGTCTTGTCTTGTCTTGTCTTGTCTTGTCTTGTCTTGTCTTGTCTTGTCTTGTCTTGTCTTGTCTTGTCTTGTCTTGTCTTGTTTTGTCTTGTCTTGTCTTGTCTTGTCTTGTCTTGTCTTGTCTTGTCTTGTCTTGTCTTGTCTTGTCTTGTCTTGTCTTGTCTTGTCTTGTCTTGTCTTGTCTTGTCTTGTCTTGTCTTGTCTTGTCTTGTCTTGTCTTGTCTTGTCTTGTCTTGTCTTGTCTTGTCTTGTCTTGTCTTGTCTTGTCTTGTCTTGTCTTGTCTTGTCTTGTCTTGTCTTGTCTTGTCTTGTCTTGTCTTGTCTTGTCTTGTCTTGTCTTGTCTTGTCTTGTCTTGTCTTGTCTTGTCTTGTCTTGTCTTGTCTTGTCTTGTCTTGTCTTGTCTTGTCTTGTCTTGTCTTGTCTTGTCTTGTCTTGTCATGTCGTGTCGTATGTTGTGTTGTTTTGTCTTGTGCTGCTTTGTCTGTCTTGTCTTGTCTTGTCTTGTCTTGCCTTATCTTGCCTTGTCTTGTCTTGTCTGGTCTTGTCTTGTCTTGTCTTGTCATGTCTTGTCTTGTCTTGTTTTCTCATGTAATGTCATGTCGTGTGTTGTGTTTTTTTGTTTTGTCTTGTCTTGTCATGTCATGTCATGTCGTGTCTTGTGTTGCTTTGTCTTGTCTTGTCTTGTCATGTCGTGTGTTGTGTTGTTTTGTCTTGTTTTGTTGTGTATTGTCATGTCTTATATTGTCTTGTCTTGTCTTGTCTTGTCTTGTCTTGTTTTGTCTTGTCTTGTCTTGTCTTGTCTTGTCTTGTCTTGTCTTGTCTTGTCTTGCCTTATCTTGCCTTGTCTTGTCTTGTCTGGTCTTGTCTTGTCCTGTCCTGTCCTGTCTTGTCTTGTCATGTCATGTCATGTCATGTCATGTCGTGTGTTGTGTTGTGTTGTCTTGTTTTGTCTTGTCATGACATGTCATGTCATGTCATGTCATGTTGTGTGTTGTGTTGTGTTGTCTTGTTTTGTCTTGTCATGTCATGTCTTGTCTTGTCTTGTCTTGTCTTGTTTTGTCTTGTCATGTCTTGTCTTGTCTTGTCTTGTCTTGTCTTGTCTTGTCTTGTCTTGTCTTGTCTTGTCTTGTCTTGTCTTGTCTTGTCTTGTCATGTCTTGTCTTGTCTTGTCTTGTCTTGTCATGTCTTATATTGTCTTGTCTTGTGTTGTCTTGTTTTGTCTTGTCTTGTCTTGTCTTGTTTTGTCTTGTCTTGTCTTGTCTTGTCTTGTCTTGTCTTGTCTTGTCTTGTCTTGTCTTGTCTTGTCTTGTCTTGTCTTGTCTTGTCTTGTCTTGTCTTATCTTGCCTTGTCTTGCCTTGCCTTGCCTTGTCTGGTCTTGTCTTGTCTTGTCTTGTCTTGTCTTGTCTTGTCTTGTCTTGTCTTGTCTTGTCTTGTCTTGTCTTGTCTTGTCTTGTCTTGTCTTGTCTTGTCTTGTCTTGTCTTGTCTTGTCTTGTCTTGTCTTGTCTTGTCTTGTCTTGTCTTGTCTTGTCTTGTCTTGTCTTGTCTTGTCTTGTCTTGTCTTGTCTTGTCTTGTCTTGTCTTGTCTTGTCTTGTCTTGTCTTGTCTTGTCTTGTCTTGTCTTGTCTTGTCTTGTCTTGTCTTGTCTTGTCTTGTCTTGTCTTGTCTTGTCTTGTCTTGTCTTGTCTTGTCTTGTCTTGTCTTGTCTTGTCTTGTCTTGTCTTGTCTTGTCTTGTCTTGTCTTGTCTTGTCTTGTCTTGTCTTGTCTTGTCTTGTCTTGTCTTGTCTTGTCTTGTCTTGTCTTGTCTTGTCTTGTCTTGTCTTGTCTTGTCTTGTCTTGTCTTGTCTTGTCTTGTCTTGTCATGTCGTGTCGTATGTTGTGTTGTTTTGTCTTGTGCTGCTTTGTCCTGTCTTGTCTTGTCTTGTCTTGTCATGTCGTGTGTTGTGTTGTTTTGTCTTGTCTTGTTGTGTCTTGTCTTGCCTTATCTTGCCTTGTCTTGTCTTGTCTTGTCATGTCTTATATTGTCTTGTCTTGTCTTGTCTTGTTTTGTCTTGCCTTGTCTTGCCTTGTCTTGTCTGGTTTTGTCTTGTCTTGTCTTGTCTTGTCTTGTCTTGTCTTGTCTTGTCTTGTCTTGTCTTGTCTTGTCTTGTCTTGTCTTGTCTTGTCTTGTCTTGTCTTGTCTTGTCTTGTCTTGTCTTGTCTTGTCTTGTCTTGTCTTGTCTTGTCTTGTCTTGTCTTGTCTTGTCTTGTCTTGTCTTGTCTTGTCTTGTCTTGTCTTGTCTTGTCTTGTCTTGTCTTATATTGTCTTGTCTTGTCTTGTCTTGTCTTGTCTTGTCTTGTCTTGTCTTGTCTTGTCTTGTCTTGTCTTGTCTTGTCTTGTCTTGTCTTGTCTTGTCTTGTCTTGTCTTGTCTTATATTGTCTTGTCTTGTCTTGTCTTGTCTTGTCTTGTCTTGTCTTGTCTTGTCTTGTTTTGTCTTGTCTTGTGTTGCTTTGTCTTGTCTTGTCATGTCATGTGTTGCGTTGTGTTGTTTTGTCTTGTCTTGTCATGTCATGTCATGTCGTGTCTTGTGTTGTCTTGTCTTGTCTTGTCTTGTCTTGTCTTGTCTTGTCTTGTCTTGTCTTGTCTTGTCTTGTCTTGTCTTGTCTTGTCTTGTCTTGTCTTGTCTTGTCTTGTCTTGTCTTGTCTTGTCTTGTCTTGTCTTGTCTTGTCTTGTCTTGTCTTGTCTTGTCTTGTCTTGTCTTGTCTTGTCTTGTCTTGTCTTGTCTTGTCTTGTCTTGTCTTGTCTTGTCTTGTCTTGTCTTGTCTTGTCTTGTCTTGTCTTGTCTTGTGTTGTCTTGTCTTGTCTTGTCTTGTCTTGTCTTGTCTTGTCTTTTCTTGTCTTGTCTTGTCTTGTCTTGTCTTGTCTTGTCTTGTCTTGTCTTGTCTTGTCTTGTCTTGTCTTGTCTTGTCTTGTCTTGTCTTGTCTTGTCTTGTCTTGTCTTGTCTTGTCTTGTCTTGTCTTGTCTTGTCTTGTCTTGTCTTGTCTTGTCTTGTCTTGTCTTGTCTTGTCTTGTCTTGTCTTGTCTTGTCTTGTCTTGTCTTGTCTTGTCTTGTCTTGTCTTGTCTTGTCATGTCTTATATTGTCTTGTCTTGTCTTGTCTTGTTTTGTCTTGTCTTGCCTTATCTTGCCTTGTCTTGTCTTGTCTGGTCTTGTCTTGTCTTGTCTTGTCTTGTCTTGTCTTCTCCTTGTCTTGTCTAGTCTTGTCTTGTCTTGTCTTGTCTTGTCTTGTCTTGTCTTGTCTTGTCTTGTTTTGTCTTGTCTTGTGTTGCTTTGTCTTGTCTTGTCATGTCATGTGTTGCGTTGTGTTGTTTTGTCTTGTCTTGTCATGTCATGTCATGTCGTGTCTTGTGTTGCTTTGTCTTGTCATGTCGTGTGTTGTGTTGTTTTGTCTTGTCTTGTTGTCTATTGTCATGTCTTATATTGTCTTGTCTTGTCTTGGCATGTCATGTCATGTCATGTCGTGTGTTGTGTTGTTTTGTCTTATCATGTCATGTGTTGCGTTGTGTTGTTTTGTCTTGTCTTGTCATGTCATGTCATGTCGTGTCTTGTGTTGCTTTGTCTTGTCATGTCGTGTGTTGTGTTGTTTTGTCTTGTCTTGTCATGTCATGTCATGTCGTGTCTTGTGTTGCTTTGTCTTGTCATGTCGTGTGTTGTGTTGTTTTGTCTTGTCTTGTTGTGTATTGTCATGTCTTATATTGTCTTGTCTTGTCTTGTCATGTCTTGTCATGTCTTGTCTTGTCTTGTCTTGTTATGTCTTGTCTTGTCTAGTCTTGTCTTGTCTTGTCTAGTCTTGTCTTGTCTTGTCTTGTCTTGTCTTGTCTTGTCTTGTCTTGTCTTGTCTTGTCTTGTCTTGTCTTGTCTTGTCTTGTCTTGTCTTGTCTTGTCTTGTCTTGTCTTGTCTTGTCTTGTCTTGTCTTGTCTTGTCTTGTCTTGTCTTGCCTTATCTTGCCTTGTCTTGTCTTGTCTGGTCTTGTCTTGTCTTGTCTTGTCTTGTCTTGTCTTGTCTTGTCTTGTCTTGTCTTGTCTTGTCTTGTCTTGTCTTGTCTTGTCTTGTCTTGTCTTGTCTTGTCTTGTCATGTCTTGTCTTGTCTTGTCTTGTCTTGTCTTGTCTTGTCTTGTCATGTCTTATATTGTCTTGTCTTGTCTTGTCTTGTTTTGTCTTGTCTTGTCTTGTCTTGTCTTGTCTTGTCTTGTCTTGTCTTGTCTTGTCTTGTCTTGTCTTGTCTTGTCTTGTCTTGTCTTGTCTTGTCTTGTCTTGTCTTGTCTTGTCTTGTCTTGTCTTGTCTTGTCATGTCATGTCGTATGTTGTGTTGTTTTGTCTTGTGCTGCTGTGTCCTGTCTTGTCTTGTCTTGTCTTGTCATGTCGTGTGTTGTGTTGTTTTGTCTTGTCTTGTTGTGTATTGTCATGTCTTATATTGTCTTGTCTTGTCTTGTCTTGTCATGTCATGTCGTATGTTGTGTTGTTTTGTCTTGTGCTGCTTTGTCCTGTCTTGTCTTGTCATGTCGTGTGTTGTGTTGTTTTGTCTTGTCTTGTCTTGTGTTGTGATTTCATGTCGTGTGTTGTGTTGTTTTGTCTTGTCTAGTCTTGTCTTGTCCTGTCCTGTCCTGTCTTGTCTTGTCTTGTCTTGTCTTGCCTTATCTTGCCTTGTCTTGTCTTGTCTGGTCTTGTCTTGTCATGTCGTGTGTTGTGTTGTGTTGTCTTATTTTGTCTTGTCATGTCATGTCATGTCTTGTCTTGTCTTGTCTTGTCTTGTCTTGTTTTGTCTTGTCTTGTCTTGTCTTGTTTTGTCTTGTCATGTCTTGTCTTGACTTGTCTTGTCTTGTCTTGTCATGTCATGTCATGTCGTGTGTTGTGTTGTGTTGTCTTATTTTGTCTTGTCATGTCATGTCTTGTCTTGTCATGTCTTGTCTTGTCTTGTCTTGTTTTGTCTTGTTTTCTCATGTAATGTCATGTCGTGTGTTGTGTTGTTTTGTCTTGTCTTGTGTTGTTTTGTCTTGTCCTGTCATGTCATGTCATGTCGTGTCTTGTGTTGCTTTGTCTTGTCTTGTCTTGTCTTGTCATGTCGTGTGTTGTGTTGTTTTGTCTTGTCTTGTTGTGTATTGTCATGTCTTATATTGTCTTGTCTTGTCTTGTCTTGTCATATCATGTCATGTCGTGTGTTGTGTTGTTTTGTCTTGTCTTGTTTTGTCTTGTCATGTCATGTCTTGTCTTGTCTTGTCTGGTCTTGTCTTGTCTTGTCTTGTCTTGTCTTGTCTGGTCTTGTCTTGTCTTCTCTTGTCTTGTCTTGTCTTGTATTGTCATGTCTTGTCTTGTCTTGTCTTGTCTTGTCTTGTCTTGTCTTGTCTTGTCTTGTCTTGTCTTGTCTTGTCTTGTCTAGTCTTGTCTTGTCTTGTCTTGTCTTGTCTTGTCTTGTCTTGTCTTGTCTTGTCTTGTCTTGTCTTGTCTTGTCTTGTCTTGTCTTGTCTTGTCTTGTCTTGTCTTGTCTTGTCTTGTCTTGCCTTATCTTACCTTGCCTTGTCTTGTCTGGTCTTGTCTTGTCCTGTCCTGTCCTGTCCTGTCCTGTCTTGTCATGTCTTGTCATGTCATGTCATGTCATGTCATGTCGTGTGTTGTGTTGTGTTGTCTTGTTTTGTCTTGTCATGTCATGTCATGTCATGTCGTGTGTTGTGTTGTGTTGTCTTATTTTGTCTTGTCATGTCATGTCATGTCTTGTCTTGTCTTGTCTTGTCTTGTCTTGTTTTGTCTTGTCTTGTCTTGTCTTGTTTTGTCTTGTCATGTCTTGTCTTGACTTGTCTTGTCTTGTCTTGTCATGTCATGTCATGTCGTGTGTTGTGTTGTGTTGTCTTATTTTGTCTTGTCATGTCATGTCTTGTCTTGTCATATCATGTCATGTCGTGTGTTGTGTTGTGTTGTCTTGTTTTGTCTTGTCTTGTCTTGTCTTGTCTTGTCTTGTCTTGTCTTGTCTTGTCTTGTCTTGTCTTGTCTTGTCTTGTCTTGTCTTGTCTTGTCTTGTCTTGTCTTGTCTTGTCTTGTCTTGTCTTGTCTTGTCTTGTCTTGTCTTGTCTTGTCTTGTCTTGTCTTGTCTTGTCTTGTCTTGTCTTGTCTTGTCTTGTCTTGTCTTGTCTTGTCTTGTCTTGTCTTGTCTTGTCTTGTCTTGTCTTGTCTTGTCTTGTCTTGTCTTGTCTTGTCTTGTCTTGTCTTGTCTTGTCTTGTCTTGTCTTGTCTTGTCTTGTCTTGTCTTGTCTTGTCTTGTCTTGTCTTGTCTTGTCTTATCTTGTCTTGTCTTGTCTTGTCTTGTCTTGTCTTGTCTTGTCTTGTCTTGTCTTGTCTTGTCTTGTCTTGTCTTGTCTTGTCTTGTCTTGTCTTGTCTTGTCTTGTCTTGTCTTGTCTTGTCTTGTCTTGTCTTGTCTTGTCTTGTCTTGTCTTGTCTTGTCTTGTCTTGTCTTGTCTTGTCTTGTCTTGTCTTGTCTTGTCTTGTCTTGTCTTGTCTTGTCTTGTCATGTCATGTCGTATATTGTGTTGTTTTGTCTTGTGCTGCTTTGTCCTGTCTTGTCTTGTCTTGTCTTGTCATGTCGTGTGTTGTGTTGTTTTGTCTTGTCTTGTTGTGTATTGTCATGTCTTATATTGTCTTGTCTTGTCTTGTCTTGTCATGTCATGTCGTATGTTGTGTTGTTTTGTCTTGTGCTGCTTTGTCCTGTCTTGTCTTGTCATGTCGTGTGTTGTGTTGTTTTGTCTTGTCTTGTCTTGTGTTGTGATGTCATGTCGTGTGCTGTGTTGTTTTGTCTTGTCTTGTCTTGTCTTGTCCTGTCCTGTCCTGTCTTGTCTTGTCTTGTCTTGTCTTGCCTTATCTTGCCTTGTCTTGTCTTGTCTGGTCTTGTCTTGTCTTGTCATGTCTTGTCTTGTCTTGTCTTGTTTTGCTTTGTCTTGTATTGTCTTGTTTTCTCATGTAATGTCATGTCGTGTGTTGTGTTGTTTTGTCTTGTCTTGTCATGTCATGTCATGTCGTGTCTTGTGTTGCTTTGTCTTGTCTTGTCTTGTCTTGTCTTGTCATGTCGTGTGTTGTGTTGTTTTGTCTTGTCTTGTTGTGTATTGTCATGTCTTATATTGTCTTGTCTTGTCTTGTCTTGTCATGTCATGTCATGTCGTGTGTTGTGTTGTTTTGTCTTGTCATGTCATGTCTTGTCTTGTCTTGTCTTGTCTTGTTTTGTCTTGTCATGTCTTGTCTTGTCCTGTCTTGTCTTGTCTTGTCTTGTCTTGTCTTGTCTTGTCTAGTCTTGTCTTGTCTTGTCTTGTCTTGTCTTGTGTTGCTTTGTCTTGTCTTGTCATGTCGTGTGTTGTGTTGTTTTGTCTTGTCTTGTTGTGTATTGTCATGTCTTTTATTGTCTTGTCTTGTCTTGTCATGTCATGTAATGTCATGTCGTGTGTTATGTTGTTTTGTCTTGTCTTGTCTTGTCTTGTCTTGTCTTGTCTTGTCTTGTCTTGTCTTGTCTTGTCTTGTCTTGTCTTGTCTTGTCTTGTCTTGTCTTGTCTTGTCTTGTCTTGTCTTGTCTTGTCTTGTCTTGTCTTGTCTTGTCTTGTCTTGTCTTGTCTTGTCTTGTCTTGTCTTGTCTTGTCTTGTCTTGTCTTGTCATGTCATGTCGTGTGTTGTGTTGTTTTGTCTTGTCTTGTTGTGTATTTTCATGTCTTATATTGTCTTGTCTTGTCTTGTCATGTCATGTCTTGTCTTGTCTTGTGTTGTGTTGCTTTGTCTTGTCTTGTCATGTCGTGTGTTGTGTTGTTTTGTCTTGTCTTGTTGTGTATTGTCATGCCTTATATTGTCTTGTCTTGTCTTGTCATGTCATGTCTTGTCTTGTCTTGTCTTGTGTTGTGTTGCTTTGTCTTGTCTTGTCATGTCGTGTGTTGTGTTGTTTTGTCTTGTCTTGTTGTGTATTGTCATGCCTTATATTGTCTTGTCTTGTCTTGTCATGTCATGTCTTGTCTTGTCTTGTGTTGTGTTGCTTTGTCTTGTCTTGTCATGTCGTGTGTTGTGTTGTTTTGTCTTGTCTTGTTGTGTATTGTCATGTCTTTTATTGTCTTGTCTTGTCTTGTCATGTCATGTAATGTCATGTCGTGTGTTATGTTGTTTTGTCTTGTCTTGTCTTGTCTTGTCTTGTCTTGTCTTGTCTTGTCTTGTCTTGTCTTGTCTTGTCTTGTCTTGTCTTGTCTTGTCTTGTCTTGTCATGTCGTGCGTTGTGTTGTTTTGTCTTGTCTTGTTGTGTATTTTCATGTCTTATATTGTCTTGTCTTGTCTTGTCATGTCATGTCTTGTCTTGTCTTGTGTTGTGTTGCTTTGTCTTGTCTTGTCATGTCGTGTGTTGTGTTGTTTTGTCTTGTCTTGTTGTGTATTGTCATGTCTTTTATTGTCTTGTCTTGTCTTGTCATGTCATGTAATGTCATGTCGTGTGTTATGTTGTTTTGTCTTGTCTTGTCTTGTCTTCTCCTTGTCTTGTCTAGTCTTGTCTTGTCTTGTCTTGTCTTGTCTTGTCTTGTCTTGTTTTGTCTTGTCTTGTGTTGCTTTGTCTTGTCTTGTCATGTCATGTGTTGCGTTGTGTTCTTTTGTCTTGTCTTGTCATGTCATGTCATGTCGTGTCTTGTGTTGCTTTGTCTTGTCTTGTCATGTCGTGTGTGGTGTTGTTTTGTGTTGTCTTGTTGTGTATTGTCATGTCTTATATTGTCTTGTCTTGTCTTGTCTTGTCATGTCATATCATGTCATGTCGTGTGTTGTGTTGTTTAGTGTTGTTTTGTCTTGTCATGTCTTGTCATGTCTTGTCTTGTCTTGTCTTGTCATGTCTTGTCTTGTCTAGTCTAGTCTTGTCTTGTCTTGTCTTGTCTTGTCTTGTCTTGTCTTGTCTTGTCTTGTCTTGTCTTGTCTTGTCTTGTCATGTCATGTCGTGTGTTGTGTTGTGTTGTCTTATTTTGTCTTGTCTTGTCTTGTCTTGTCTTGTCTTGTCTTGTCTTGTCTTGTCATGTCGTGTGTTGTGTTGTTTTGTCTTGTCTTGTTGTGTATTGTCATGTCTTTTATTGTCTTGTCTTGTCTTGTTTTGTCATGTAATGTCATGTCGTGTGTTGTGTTGTTTTGTCTTGTCTTGTCTTCTCCTTGTCTTGTCTAGTCTTGTCTTGTCTTGTGTTGTGTTGCTTTGTCTTGTCTTGTCATGTCGTGTGTTGTGTTGTTTTGTCTTGTCTTGTTGTGTATTGTCATGTCTTTTATTGTCTTGTCTTGTCTTGTCATGTCATGTAATGTCATGTCGTGTGTTATGTTGTTTTGTCTTGTCTTGTCTTGTTTTGTCTTGTCTTGTCTTGTCTTGTCTTGTCTTGTCTTGTCTTGTCTTGTCTTGTCTTGTCTTGTCTTGTCTTGTCTTGTCTTGTCTTGTCTTGTCTTGTCTTGTCTTGTCTTGTCTTGTCTTGTCTTGTCTTGTCTTGTCTTGTCTTGTCTTGTCTTGTCTTGTCTTGTCTTGTCTTGTCTTGTTTTGTCTTGTCATGTCTTGTCTTGACTTGTCTTGTCTTGTCTTGTCTTGTCTTGTCTTGTCTTGTCTTGTCTTGTCTTGTCTTGTCTTGTCTTGTCTTGTCTTGTCTTGTCTTGTCTTGTCTTGTCTTGTCTTGTCTTGTCTTGTCTTGTCTTGTCTTGTTTTGTCTTGTCATGTCTTGTCTTGACTTGTCTTGTCTTGTCTTGTCTTGTCTTGTCTTGTCTTGTCTTGTCTTGTCTTGTCTTGTCTTGTCTTGTCTTGTCTTGTCTTGTCTTGTCTTGTCTTGTCTTGTCTTGTCTTGTCTTGTCTTGTCTTGCCTTATCTTGCCTTGTCTTGCCTTGTCTTGTCTTGTCTGGTCTTGTCTTGTCTTGTCTTGTTTTGTCTTGTCTTGTCTTGTCTTGTCATGTCTTGTCTTGTCTTGTCTTGTCTTGTCATGTCTTATATTGTCTTGCCTTGTCTTGTCTTGTCTTGTTTTGTCTTGTCTTGTCTTGTCTTGTCTTGTCTTGTCTTGTCTTGTCTTGTCTTGTCTTGTCTTGTCTTGTCTTGTCTTGTCTTGTCTTGTCTTGTCTTGTCTTGTCTTGTCATGCCTTGTCTTGACTTGACTTGTCTTGTCTTGTCTTGTCTTGTCTTGTCTTGTCTTGTCTTGTCTTGTCTTGTCTTGTCTTGTCTTGTCTTGTCTTGTCTTGTCTTGTTTTGTCTTGTCTTGTCTTGTTTTGTCTTGTCATGTCTTGTCTTGACTTGACTTGTCTTGTCTTGTCTTGTCTTGTCTTGTCTTGTCTTGTCTGGTCTTGTCTTGTCCTGTCCTGTCCTGTCTTGTCTTGTAATGTCTTGTCATGTCATGTCATATCATGTCATGTCTTGTCTTGTCTTGTCTTGTCTTGTCTTGTCTTGTCTTGTCTTGTCTTGTCTTGTCTTGTCTTGTCTTGTCTTGTCTTGTCTTGTCTTGTCTTGTCTTGTCTTGTCTTGTCTTGTCTTGTCTTGTCTTGTCTTGTCTTGTCTTGTCTTGTCTTGTCTTGTCTTGTCTTGTCTTGTCTTGTCTTGTCTTGTCTTGTCTTGTCTTGCCTTATCTTGTCTTGTCTTGTCTTGTCTTGTCTTGTTTTGTCTTGTCTTGTCTTGTCTTGTCTTGTCATGTCTTGTCTTGCCTTGTCTTGTCTTGTCTTGTTTTGTCTTGTCTTGTCTTGTCTTGTCTTGTCTTGTCTTGTCTTGTCTTGTCTTGTCTTGTCTTGTCTTGTCTTGTCTTGTCTTGTCTTGTCTGGTCTTGTCTTGTCTTGACTTGTCTTGTCTTGTCTTGTCTTGTCTTGTCAAGTCTTGTCTTGTCTTGTCTTGTCTTGTCTTGTCTTGTCTTGTCTTGTCTTGTCTTGTTTTGTCTTGTCTTGTCTTGTCTTGTCTTGTCTTGTCTTGTCTTGTCTTGTCTTGTCTTGTCTTGTCTTGTCTTGTTTTGTCTTGTCTTGTCTTGTCTTGTCTTGTCTTGTTTTGTCTTGTCTTGTCTTGTCTTGTCTTGTCTTGTCTTGTCTTGTCCTGTCATGTCTTGTCTTGTCTTGTCTTGTTTTGTCTTGTCTTGTATTGTCTTGTCTTGTCTTGTCTTGTATTGTCTTGTTTTCTCATGTAATGTCATGTCGTGTGTTGTGTTGTTTTGTCTTGTCTTGTGTTGTTTTGTCTTGTATTGTCATGTCATGTTATGTCGTGTCTTGTGTTGCTTTGTCTTGTCTTGTCTTGTCTTGTCATGTCGTGTGTTGTGTTGTTTTGTCTTGTCTTGTTGTGTATTGTCATGTCTTATATTGTCTTGTCTTGTCTTGTCTTGTCATGTCATGTCATGTCGTGTGTTGTGTTGTTTTGTCTTGTCTTGTTTTGTCTTGTCATGTCAACACCTAAAAGAAAAGTTAAGGTTTTTAGAAACATGACTAATAATGAAATAGAAAAGCTTGTAAATGAGAAAAGGCAAGCGAGACGTGAATGGCAGTTAAGTCGTTCCCCTTCTACTCTGCGTCAACTGAAATCGGCTGCACGTAAGTTAAAAAAAGCACTTAAACGCGATGAAGAATACAATACTAAAAATTATATAAAGCACCTGTGTCCAAATTCTAGCAAGAAAAACTCCCTTTGGAAAGCCCAAAAGTATTTTAAGCCTCCAGTAGATTCCAAGATGCCTATAAGACTGTCGAATGGTAATTGGGCGCGCAGTAATGAGGAAAAGGCAAATTGCTTTGCAAATCACCTTGAAAAGGTATTTCAACCCAATGTACCACAACTTTAAGTTGCCAACTTTGCCCAATATTGCAAACGAGTCAAGCGTGTCTATTAGGACGTCTACTTATGAAATTATCAAGATCCTAAAAGAGCTAAATCCGAAAAAGTCTTCAGGACACGATAATATTACTCCAAAAATGTTAATTGAGTTGCCAAATATTGCTATATCAGTGCTCTCTTTGCTCTTTAATGCAATTCTTGGTTTCGGGTACTATCCAATTTCGTGGAAAAAGTCGCAGATCATCATGATAGATAAACCTGGAAAAGACTTAACACAACCATCTTCCTACAGACCAATAAGTCTCTTACCATGTCTTTCCAAAATATTCGAAAAAGTTTTACTATCAAAAATGTCTCCTTTCCTCCACGAAAATAATATAATACCAACCCATCAATTCGGGTTTCGTGCTAAACATGGCACAGTAGAGCAAGTGAATAGAATTACAAACGAAATCAGGAAAGCATTCGAGCACAGAGAGTACTGTTCAGCTATTTTTCTCGATGTAGCTCAGGCGTTCGATAAGGTCTGGCATGAAGGCCTTTTATGGAAAATCAAAAACGTTTTACCTTACGAATTGCATAAAACATTGGAGTCATATTTAAGAAATAGGAAATTTACGGTTAAAGTAGCAGATTTTATATCAGAAGAACGAGCAATAAGGGCCGGTGTACCTCAGGGCAGTGTATTAGGCCCCACTCTGTACATAATATATACAGCAGACCTTCCAATAGCTAACAACGTATTGACATCCACTTTTGCGGATGACACAGCCATAGTAAGCCGAAACAAATGCCCCATTAGAGCATCAAGAGTATTAGAGGAGCACTTAACTTGTGTCGAAGAATGGCTAGCCAACTGGCGTATAAAAATTAATGAGCAAAAATGCATGCATGTTACATATTCTCTAAGGCCAGAAACATGTCGGACAATTAAAATAAACAATGTGGGAGTACCCCAAGCGAATGAAGTAACTTATCTTGGGATTCACCTGGATCGAAGGCTTACGTGGCGGAAACATATAGCGAGTAGAGTAACTTGCATGAAGTTAAGAGCAGCAAATTTAAATTGGCTTCTAAACAAAAATTCTAAACTTAGCCTAGACAACAAAGTCCTGTTATACAATGCAATCATAAAACCGATTTGGATGTATGGTATTCAACTGTGGGGTACGACCTGTGCAACCAACATTGATATAATTCAGAGATTCCAATCTAAAATGCTTAGAACAATAACGGGTTCACCATGGTACATGCGTAATGAAAATATCCATAAGGATCTTGATATTCCTATGGTAAAGAAGGAAATAGAGGACAGCAGAAAGAAATATATTTCTAAACTTCGTGAACATCCAAACCCATTGGCAAACGCCTTGGTACATTCCAATCAAACTCGTTTAAAAAGAAGAGATCTACCTGCCTACTAAAGAGCAACGTTCTGCCAAAAAGCTCAAACACATTCTTGAGCTTACTTAGTTGTAAATAGATTTAAGATTTTAATACTTATTGTTAGGCTTTAAACAAAGCAGATTCAATAAATAAAGAAATATTGAAAAAAAAAAAAAAAAATGTCTTGTCTTGTCTTGTCTGGTCTTGTCTTGTCTTGTCTTGTCTTGTCTTGTCATGTCTTGTCTTGTCTTGTCTTGTCTTGTCTTGCCTTATCTTGCCTTGTCTTGTCTTGTCTGGTCTTGTCTTGTCTTGTCATGTCTTGTCTTGTCTTGTCTTGTCTTGTCTTGTCTTGTCTTGCCTTATCTTGCCTTGTCTTGTCTTGTCTGGTCTTGTCTTGTCCTGTCCTGTCCTGTCTTGTCTTGTAATGTCTTGTCATGTCATGTCATATCATGTCATGTCGTGTGTTGTGTTGTGTTGTCTTGTTTTGTCTTGTCATGTCATGTCATGTCTTGTCTTGTCTTGTCTTGTCTTGTCTTGTCTTGTTTTGTCTTGTCATGTCTTGTCTTGTCTTGTCTTGTCTTGTCTTGTCTTGTTTTTTCTTGTCATGTCTTGTCTTGTCTTGTCTTGTCTTGTCTTGTCTTGTCTTGTCTTGTCTTGTCTTGTCTTGTCTTGTCTTGTCTTGTCTTGTCTTGTCTTGTCTTGTCTTGTCTTGTCTTGTCTTGTCTTGTCTTGTCTTGTCTTGTCTTGTCTTGTCTTGTCTTGTCTTGTCTTGTCTTGTCTTGTCTTGTCTTGTCTTGTCTTGTCTTGTCTTGTCTTGTCTTGTCTTGTCTTGTCTTGTCTTGTCTTGCCTTATCTTGTCTTGTCTTGTCTTGTCTTGTCTTGTTTTGTCTTGTCTTGTCTTGTCTTGTCTTGTCATGTCTTGTCTTGCCTTGTCTTGTCTTGTCTTGTTTTGTCTTGTCTTGTCTTGTCTTGTCTTGTCTTGTCTTGTCTTGTCTTGTCTTGTCTTGTCTTGTCTTGTCTTGTCTTGTCTTGTCTTGTCTGGTCTTGTCTTGTCTTGACTTGTCTTGTCTTGTTTTGTCTTGTCTTGTCAAGTCTTGTCTTGTCTTGTCTTGTCTTGTCTTGTCTTGTCTTGTCTTGTCTTGTCTTGTCTTGTTTTGTCTTGTCTTGTCTTGTCTTGTCTTGTCTTGTCTTGTCTTGTCTTGTCTTGTCTTGTCTTGTCTTGTCTTGTCTTGTTTTGTCTTGTCTTGTCTTGTCTTGTCTTGTCTTGTTTTGTCTTGTCTTGTCTTGTCTTGTCTTGTCCTGTCATGTCTTGTCTTGTCTTGTCTTGTTTTGTCTTGTCTTGTATTGTCTTGTCTTGTCTTGTCTTGTATTGTCTTGTTTTCTCATGTAATGTCATGTCGTGTGTTGTGTTGTTTTGTCTTGTCTTGTGTTGTTTTGTCTTGTATTGTCATGTCATGTTATGTCGTGTCTTGTGTTGCTTTGTCTTGTCTTGTCTTGTCTTGTCATGTCGTGTGTTGTGTTGTTTTGTCTTGTCTTGTTGTGTATTGTCATGTCTTATATTGTCTTGTCTTGTCTTGTCTTGTCATGTCATGTCATGTCGTGTGTTGTGTTGTTTTGTCTTTTCTTGTTTTGTCTTGTCATGTCAACACCTAAAAGAAAAGTTAAGGTTTTTAGAAACATGACTAATAATGAAATAGAAAAGCTTGTAAATGAGAAAAGGCAAGCGAGACGTGAATGGCAGTTAAGTCGTTCCCCTTCTACTCTGCGTCAACTGAAATCGGCTGCACGTAAGTTAAAAAAAACACTTAAACGCGATGAAGAATACAATACTAAAAATTATATAAAGCACCTGTGTCCAAATTCTAGCAAGAAAAACTCCCTTTGGAAAGCCCAAAAGTATTTTAAGCCTCCAGTAGATTCCAAGATGCCTATAAGACAGTCGAATGGTAATTGGGCGCGCAGTAATGAGGAAAAGGCAAATTGCTTTGCAAATCACCTTGAAAAGGTATTTCAACCCAATGTACCAAAAAACAACTTTAAGTTGCCAACTTTGCCCAATATTGCAAACGAGTCAAGCGTGTCTATTAGGACGTCTACTTATGAAATTATCAAGATCCTAAAAGAGCTAAATCCGAAAAAGTCTTCAGGACACGATAATATTACTCCAAAAATGTTAATTGAGTTGCCAAATATTGCTATATCAGTGCTCTCTTTGCTCTTTAATGCAATTCTTGGTTTCGGGTACTATCCAATTTCGTGGAAAAAGTCGCAGATCATCATGATAGATAAACCTGGAAAAGACTTAACACAACCATCTTCCTACAGACCAATAAGTCTCTTACCATGTCTTTCCAAAATATTCGAAAAAGTTTTACTATCAAAAATGTCTCCTTTCCTCCACGAAAATAATATAATACCAACCCATCAATTCGGGTTTCGTGCTAAACATGGCACAGTAGAGCAAGTGAATAGAATTACAAACGAAATCAGGAAAGCATTCGAGCACAGAGAGTACTGTTCAGCTATTTTTCTCGATGTAGCTCAGGCGTTCGATAAGGTCTGGCATGAAGGCCTTTTATGGAAAATCAAAAACGTTTTACCTTACGAATTGCATAAAACATTGGAGTCATATTTAAGAAATAGGAAATTTACGGTTAAAGTAGCAGATTTTATATCAGAAGAACGAGCAATAAGGGCCGGTGTACCTCAGGGCAGTGTATTAGGCCCCACTCTGTACATAATATATACAGCAGACCTTCCAATAGCTAACAACGTATTGACATCCACTTTTGCGGATGACACAGCCATAGTAAGCCGAAACAAATGCCCCATTAGAGCATCAAGAGTATTAGAGGAGCACTTAACTTGTGTCGAAGAATGGCTAGCCAACTAGCGTATAAAAATTAATGAGCAAAAATGCATGCATGTTACATATTCTCTAAGGCCAGAAACATGTCGGACAATTAAAATAAACAATGTGGGAGTACCCCAAGCGAATGAAGTAACTTATCTTGGGATTCACCTGGATCGAAGGCTTACGTGGCGGGTAGAGTAACTTGCATGAAGTTAAGAGCAGCAAATTTAAATTGGCTTCTAAACAAAAATTCTAAACTTAGCCTAGACAACAAAGTCCTGTTATACAATGCAATCATAAAACCGATTTGGATGTATGGTATTCAACTGTGGGGTACGACCTGTGCAACCAACATTGATATAATTCAGAGATTCCAATCTAAAATGCTTAGAACAATAACGGGTTCACCATGGTACATGCGTAATGAAAATATCCATAAGGATCTTGATATTCCTATGGTAAAGAAGGAAATAGAGGACAGCAGAAAGAAATATATTTCTAAACTTCGTGAACATCCAAACCCATTGGCAAACGCCTTGGTACATTCCAATCAAACTCGTTTAAAAAGAAGAGATCTACCTGCCTACTAAAGAGCAACGTTCTGCCAAAAAGCTCAAACACATTCTTGAGCTTACTTAGTTGTAAATAGATTTAAGATTTTAATACTTATTGTTAGGCTTTAAACAAAGCAGATTCAATAAATAAAGAAATATTGAAAAAAAAAAAAAAAAAATGTCTTGTCTTGTCTTGTCTGGTCTTGTCTTGTCTTGTCTTGTCTTGTCTTGTCATGTCTTGTCTTGTCTTGTCTTGTCTTGTCTTGCCTTATCTTGCCTTGTCTTGTCTTGTCTGGTCTTGTCTTGTCTTGTCATGTCTTGTCTTGTCTTGTCTTGTCTTGTCTTGTCTTGTCTTGCCTTATCTTGCCTTGTCTTGTCTTGTCTGGTCTTGTCTTGTCCTGTCCTGTCCTGTCTTGTCTTGTAATGTCTTGTCATGTCATGTCATATCATGTCATGTCGTGTGTTGTGTTGTGTTGTCTTGTTTTGTCTTGTCATGTCATGTCATGTCTTGTCTTGTCTTGTCTTGTCTTGTCTTGTCTTGTTTTGTCTTGTCATGTCTTGTCTTGTCTTGTCTTGTCTTGTCTTGTCTTGTCTTGTTTTTTCTTGTCATGTCTTGTCTTGTCTTGTCTTGTCTTGTCTTGTCTTGTCTTGTCTTGTCTTGTCTTGTCTTGTCTTGTCTTGTCTTGTCTTGTCTTGTCTTGTCTTGTCTTGTCTTGTCTTGTCTTGTCTTGTCTTGTCTTGTCTTGTCTTGTCTTGTCTTGTCTTGTCTTGTCTTGTCTTGTCTTGTCTTGTCTTGTCTTGTCTTGTCTTGTCTTGTTTTGTCTTGTCTTGTCTTGTCTTGTCTTGTCTTGTCTTGCCTTATCTTGTCTTGTCTTGTCTTGTCTTGTCTTGTTTTGTCTTGTCTTGTCTTGTCTTGTCTTGTCTTGTCTTGTCTTGTCTTGTTTTTTCTTGTCATGTCTTGTCTTGTCTTGTCTTGTCTTGTCTTGTCTTGTCTTGTCTTGTTTTGTCTTGTCATGTCTTGTCTTGTCTTGTCTTGTCTTGTCTTGTCTTGTTTTTTCTTGTCATGTCTTGTCTTGTCTTGTCTTGTCTTGTCTTGTCTTGTCTTGCCTTATCTTGTCTTGTCTTGTCTTGTCTTGTCTTGTTTTGTCTTGTCTTGTCTTGTCTTGTCTTGTCTTGTCTTGTCTTGTCTTGTTTTTTCTTGTCATGTCTTGTCTTGTCTTGTCTTGTCTTGTCTTGTCTTGTCTTGTCTTGTCTTGTTTTGTCTTGTCATGTCTTGTCTTGTCTTGTCTTGTCTTGTCTTGTCTTGTTTTTTCTTGTCATGTCTTGTCTTGTCTTGTCTTGTCTTGTCTTGTCTTGTCTTGTTTTGTCTTGTCATGTCTTGTCTTGTCTTGTCTTGTCTTGTTTTGTCTTGTCATGTCTTGTCTTGTCTTGTCTTGTCTTGTCTTGTCTTGTTTTTTCTTGTCATGTCTTGTCTTGTCTTGTCTTGTCTTGTCTTGTCTTGTCTTGTTTTGTCTTGTCATGTCTTGTCTTGTCTTGTCTTGTCTTGTCTTGTCTTGTTTTTTCTTGTCATGTCTTGTCTTGTCTTGTCTTGTCTTGTCTTGTCTTGTCTTGTCTTGTCTTGTCTTGTCTTGTCTTGTCTTGTCTTGTCTTGTCTTGTCTTGTCTTGTCTTGTTTTGTCTTGTCTTGTCTTGTCTTGTCTGGTCTTGTCTGGTCTTGTCTTGTCTTGTCTTGTCTTGTCTTGTCTTGTTTTGTCTTGTCTTGTCTTGTCTTGTCTTGTCTTGTCTTGTCTTGTCCTGTCATGTCTTGTCTTGTCTTGTCTTGTTTTGTCTTGTCTTGTATTGTCTTGTCTTGTCTTGTCTTGTATTGTCTTGTTTTCTCATGTAATGTCATGTCGTGTGTTGTGTTGTTTTGTCTTGTCTTGTGTTGTTTTGTCTTGTATTGTCATGTCATGTTATGTCGTGTCTTGTGTTGCTTTGTCTTGTCTTGTCTTGTCTTGTCATGTCGTGTGTTGTGTTGTTTTGTCTTGTCTTGTTGTGTATTGTCATGTCTTATATTGTCTTGTCTTGTCTTGTCTTGTCTTGTCTTGTCTTGTCATGTCTTGTCTTGTCTTGTCTTGTCTTGTCTTGCCTTATCTTGCCTTGTCTTGTCTTGTCTGGTCTTGTCTTGTCTTGTCATGTCTTGTCTTGTCTTGTCTTGTCTTGTCTTGTCTTGTCTTGCCTTATCTTGCCTTGTCTTGTCTTGTCTGGTCTTGTCTTGTCCTGTCCTGTCCTGTCTTGTCTTGTAATGTCTTGTCATGTCATGTCATATCATGTCATGTCGTGTGTTGTGTTGTGTTGTCTTGTTTTGTCTTGTCATGTCATGTCATGTCTTGTCTTGTCTTGTCTTGTCTTGTCTTGTCTTGTTTTGTCTTGTCATGTCATGTCTTGTCTTGTCTTGTCTTGTCTTGTCTTGTCTTGTTTTTTCTTGTCATGTCTTGTCTTGTCTTGTCTTGTCTTGTCTTGTCTTGTCTTGTCTTGTCTTGTCTTGTCTTGTCTTGTCTTGTCTTGTCTTGTCTTGTCTTGTCTTGTCTTGTCTTGTCTTGTCTTGTCTTGTCTTGTCTTGTCTTGTCTTGTCTTGTCTTGTCTTGTCTTGTCTTGTCTTGTCTTGTCTTGTCTTGTCTTGTCTTGTCTTGTCTTGTCTTGTCTTGTCTTGTCTTGTCTTGTCTTGTCTTGTCTTGTCTTGTCTTGTCTTGTCTTGTCTTGTCTTGTCTTGTCTTGTCTTGTCTTGTCTTGTCTTGTCTTGTCTTGTCTTGTCTTGTCTTGTCTTGTCTTGTCTTGTCTTGTCTTGTCTTGTCTTGTCTTGTCTTGTTTTGTCTTGTCATGTCTTGTCTTGTCTTGTCTTGTCTTGTCTTGTCTTGTTTTTTCTTGTCATGTCTTGTCTTGTCTTGTCTTGTCTTGTCTTGTCTTGTCTTGCCTTATCTTGTCTTGTCTTGTCTTGTCTTGTCTTGTTTTGTCTTGTCTTGTCTTGTCTTGTCTTGTCTTGTCTTGTCTTGTCTTGTTTTTTCTTGTCATGTCTTGTCTTGTCTTGTCTTGTCTTGTCTTGTCTTGTCTTGTCTTGTTTTGTCTTGTCATGTCTTGTCTTGTCTTGTCTTGTCTTGTCTTGTCTTGTTTTTTCTTGTCATGTCTTGTCTTGTCTTGTCTTGTCTTGTCTTGTCTTGTCTTGTTTTGTCTTGTCATGTCTTGTCTTGTCTTGTCTTGTCTTGTCTTGTCTTGTTTTGTCTTGTCATGTCTTGTCTTGTCTTGTCTTGTCTTGTCTTGTCTTGTTTTTTCTTGTCATGTCTTGTCTTGTCTTGTCTTGTCTTGTCTTGTTTTGTCTTGTCATGTCTTGTCTTGTCTTGTCTTGTCTTGTCTTGTCTTGTTTTTTCTTGTCATGTCTTGTCTTGTCTTGTCTTGTCTTGTCTTGTCTTGTCTTGTCTTGTCTTGTCTTGTCTTGTCTTGTCTTGTCTTGTCTTGTCTTGTCTTGTCTTGTCTTGTTTTGTCTTGTCTTGTCTTGTCTTGTCTGGTCTTGTCTGGTCTTGTCTTGTCTTGTCTTGTCTTGTCTTGTCTTGTTTTGTCTTGTCTTGTCTTGTCTTGTCTTGTCTTGTCTTGTCTTGTCCTGTCATGTCTTGTCTTGTCTTGTCTTGTTTTGTCTTGTCTTGTATTGTCTTGTCTTGTCTTGTCTTGTATTGTCTTGTTTTCTCATGTAATGTCATGTCGTGTGTTGTGTTGTTTTGTCTTGTCTTGTGTTGTTTTGTCTTGTATTGTCATGTCATGTTATGTCGTGTCTTGTGTTGCTTTGTCTTGTCTTGTCTTGTCATGTCGTGTGTTGTGTTGTTTTGTCTTGTCTTGTTGTGTATTGTCATGTCTTATATTGTCTTGTCTTGTCTTGTCTTGTCTTGTCTTGTCTTGTCTTGTCTTGTCTTGTCTTGTCTTGCCTTATCTTGTCTTGTCTTGTCTTGTCTTGTCTTGTTTTGTCTTGTCTTGTCTTGTCTTGTCTTGTCATGTCTTGTCTTGCCTTGTCTTGTCTTGTCTTGTTTTGTCTTGTCTTGTCTTGTCTTGTCTTGTCTTGTCTTGTCTTGTCTTGTCTTGTCTTGTCTTGTCTTGTCTTGTCTTGTCAAGTCTTGTCTTGTCTTGTCTTGTCTTGTCTTGTCTTGTCTTGTCTTGTCTTGTCTTGTTTTGTCTTGTCTTGTCTTGTCTTGTCTTGTCTTGTCTTGTCTTGTCTTGTCTTGTCTTGTCTTGTCTTGTCTTGTCTTGTCTTGTCTTGTCTTGTCTTGTCTTGTCTTGTCTTGTCTTGTCTTGTCTTGTCTTGTCTTGTCTTGTCTTGTTTTGTCTTGTCTTGTCTTGTCTTGTCTTGTCTTGTTTTGTCTTGTCTTGTCTTGTCTTGTCTTGTCTTGTCTTGTCCTGTCTTGTCTTGTCATGTCATGTCATGTCATGTCATGTGTTGTGTTGTCTTGTCTTGTCTTGTCTTGTCTTGGCTTGTCTTGTCTTGTCTTGTCTTGTCTTGTCTTGTCTTGTCTTTTCTTGTCTTGTCTTGTCTTGTCTTGTCTGGTCTTATCTTGTCTTGTCTTGTCCTGTCCTGTCTTGTCTTGTCTTTTCTTGTCTTGTCTTGTCTTTTCTTGTCTTGTCCTGTCATTTTATGTCATGTGTTGTGTTGTTTTGTCTTGTCTTGTCTTGTCTTGTCTTGTCTTGTCTTGTCTTGTTTTGTCTTGTCTTGTTTTGTCTTGTCTTGTCTTTTCTTGTCTTGTCTTGTCTTGTCTTGTCTGGTCTTATTTTGTCTTGTCTTGTCCTGTCCTGTCTTGTCTTGTCTTGTCTTTTCTTGTATTGTCTTGTCTTGTCTTGTCTTGTCTTGTCTTGTCTGGTCTTATCTTGTCTTGTCTTGTCCTGTCCTGTCTTGTCTTTTCTTGTCTTGTCTTGTCTTTTCTTGTCTTGTCCTGTCATTTCATGTCATGTGTTGTGTTGTTTTGTCTTGTCTTGTCTTGTCTTGTCTTGTCTTGTCTTGTCTTGTTTTGTCTTGTCTTGTTTTGTCTTGTCTTGTCTTTTCTTGTCTTGTCTTGTCTTGTCTTGTCTTGTCTTGTCTGGTCTTATTTTGTCTTGTCTTGTCCTGTCCTGTCTTGTCTTGTCTTTTCTTGTCTTGTCTTGTCTTTTCTTGTCTTGTCCTGTCATGTCATGTCATGTGTTGTGTTGTTTTGTCTTGTCTTGTCTTGTCTTGTCTTGTCTTGTCTTGTCTTGTCTTGTCTTGTCTTGTCTTGTCTTGTCTTGTCTTGTCTTGTCTTGTCTTGTCTTGTCTTGTCTTGTCTTGTCTTGTCTTGTCTTGTCTTGTCTTGTCTTGTCTTGTCTTGTCTTGTCTTGTCTTGTCTTGTTTTGTCTTGTCTTGTCTTGTCTTGTCTTGTCTTGTCATGTCATGTCATGTCATGTCATGTCATGTCATGTCATGTCATACATGTGTTGTGTTGTTTTGTCTTGTCTTGTCTTGTCTTGTCTTGTCTTGTCTTGTCTCTTCTTGTCTTATCTTGTCTTGTCTTGTCTTGTCTTGTATTGTCATGTCTTATATTGTCTGGTCTTATCTTGTCTTGTCTTGTCTTGTCTTGCCTTGTCTTGACTTGTCTTGTCTTGTCTTGTCTTGTCTTGTCTTGTATTGTCATGTCTTATATTGTCTGGTCTTATCTTGTCTTGTCTTGTCTTGTCTTGTCTTGTCTTGTCTTGTCTTGTCTTGACTTGTCTTGTCTTGTCTTGTCTTGTCTTGTCTTGTCTTGTCTTGTCTTGTCTTGTCTTGTCTTGTCTTGTCTTGTCTTGTCTTGTCTTGTCTTGTCTTGTCTTGTCTTGTCTTGTCTTTTCTTGTCTTGTCTTGTTTTGTCTTGTCTTGTCTTGTCTTGTCTTGTCTGGTCTTGTCTGGTCTTGTCTTGTCTTGTCTTGTCTTGTCTTGTCTTGTCTAGTCTTGTCATGTCATGTCATGTCATACGTGTGTTGTGTTGTTTTGTCTTGTCTTGTCTTGTCTTGTCTTGTCTTGTCTTGTCTTGTCTTATCTTGTCTTGTCTTGTCTTGTCTTGTCTTGTCTTGTCTTGTCTTGTCTTGTCCTATCTTGTCTTGTCTTGTCTTGTCTTGTATTGTCAAGTCTTATATTGTCTGGTCTTATCTTGTCTTGTCTTGTCTTGTCCTGTCCTGTCTTGTCTTGTCTTTTCTTGTCTTGTCTTGTCTTTTCTTGTCTTGTCCTGTCATGTCATGTCATGTGTTGTGTTGTTTTGTCTTGTCTTGTCTTGTCTTGTCTTATCTTGTCTTGTCTTGTCTTGTCTTGTCTTGTCTTGTCTTGTCTTGTCTTGTCTTGTTTTGTCTTGTCTTGTCTTGTCTGGTCTTGTCTGGTCTTGTCTTGTCTTGTCTTATCTTGTCTTGTCTTGTCTTGTCTTGTCTTGTCTTGTCTTGTCTTGTCTTGTCTTGTCTTGTCTTGTCTTGTCTTGTCTTGTCTTGTCTTGTCTTGTCATGTCATGTCATACGTGTGTTGTGTTGTTTTGTCTTGTCTTGTCTTGTCTTGTCTTGTGTTGTCTTGTCTTGTCATGTCTTATCTTGTCTTGTCTTGTCTTGTATTGTCTTGTCTTGTCTTGTCTTGTCTTGTCTTGTCTTGTCTTGTCTTATCTTGTCTTGTCTTGTCTCTTCTTGTATTGTCATGTCTTATATTGTCTGGTCTTATCTTGTCCTGTCCTGTCTTGTCTTGTCTTTTCTTGTCTTGTCTTGTCTTTTCTTGTCTTGTTCTGTCATTTCATGTCATGTGTTGTGTTGTTTTGTCTTGTCTTGTCTTGTCCTGTCTTGTCTTGTTTTGTCTTGTCTTGTTTTGTCTTGTCTTGTCTTTTCTTGTCTTGTCTTGTCTTGTCTTGTCTTGTCTTGTCTGGTCTTATTTTGTCTTGTCTTGACCTGTCCTGTCTTGTCTTGTCTTTTCTTGTCTTGTCTTGTCTTGCCTTTTCTTGTCTTGTCTTGTCTTGTCTTGTCTTGTCTTGTCTTGTCTTGTCTTATCTTGTCTTGTCTTGTCTTGTCTTGTATTGTCATGTCTTATATTGTCTGGTCTTATCTTGTCTTGTCTTGTCTTGTCTTGTCTTGTCTTGACTTGTCTTGTCTTGTCTTGTCTTGTCTTGTCTTGTCTTGTCTTGTATTGTCATGTCTTATATTGTCTGGTCTTATCTTGTCTTGTCTTGTCTTGTCTTGTCTTGTCTTGTCTTGTCTTGTCTTGTCTTGTCTTGTCTTGTCTTGTCTTGTCTTGTCTTGTCTTGTCTTGTCTTGTCTTGTCTTGTCTTGTCTTTTCTTGTCTTGTCTTGTTTTGTCTTGTCCTGTCTTGTCTTGTCTTGTCTTGTCTGGTCTTGTCTGGTCTTGTCTTGTCTTGTCTTGTCTTGTCTTGTCTTGTCTTGTCTTGTCTTGTCTTGTCTTGTCTTGTCATGTCATGTCATGTCATACGTGTGTTGTGTTGTTTTGTCTTGTCTTGTCTTGTCTTGTCTTGTCTTGTCTTGTCTTGTCTTGTCTTGTCTTGTCATGTCATGTCATGTCATACGTGTGTTGTGTTGTTTTGTCTTGTCTTGTCTTGTCTTGTGTTGTCTTGTCTTGTCATGTCTTATCTTGTCTTGTCTTGTCTTGTCTTGTCTTGTCTTGTCTTGTCTTGTCTTGTCTTGTCTTGTCTTGTCTTGTCTTGTCTTGTCTTATCTTGTCTTGTCTTGTCTTGTCTTGTATTGTCATGTCTTATATTGTCTGGTCTTATCTTGTCCTGTCCTGTCTTGTCTTGTCTTTTCTTGTCTTGTCTTGTCTTTTCTTGTCTTGTCCTGTCATTTCATGTCATGTGTTGTGTTGTTTTGTCTTGTCTTGTCTTGTTTTGTCTGGTCTTGTTTTGTCTGGTCTTGTTTTGTCTTGTCTTGTCTTTTCTTGTCTTGTCTTGTCTTGTCTTGTCTTGTCTTGTCTGGTCTTATTTTGTCTTGTCGTGTCCTGTCCTGTCTTGTCTTGTCTTTTCTTGTCTTGTCTTGTCTTGCCTTTTCTTGTCCTGTCATGTCATGTCATGTGTTGTGTTGTTTTGTCTTGTCTTGTCTTGTCTTGTCTTGTCTTGTCTTGTCTTGTCTTGTTTTGTCTTGTCTTGTCTTGTCTTGTCTTGTCTTGTCTTGTCTTGTCTTGTCATGTCATGTCATGTCATGTCATGTCATGTCATGTGTTGTGTTGTCTTGTCTTGTCTTGTCTTGTCTTGTCTTGACAAAACAACACAACGCACGACATGACATGACAAGACAAGACAAGACAAGACAAGACAAGACAAGACAAGACAAGACCAGACAAGACCAGACAAGACAAGACAAGACAAAACAAGACAAAACAAGACAAGACAAGACAAGACAAGACAAGACAAGACAAAACAACACAACACACGACAGGACAAGACAAGACAAGACAAGACAAGACAAGACAAGACAAGACAAGACAAAACAAGACAAGACAAGACAAGACAAGACAAGACAATTCAAGACAAGACAAGACAAGACCGAACAAGACAAGACAAGACAAAACAACACAACACATGACATGACATGACAGGACAAGACAAGACAAGACAAGACAAGACAAGACAATACATGACAAGACAAAACAACACAACACACGACATGATATGACATGACAAGACAAGACAATATAAGACATGACAATACAAGACAAGACAAGACAAGATAAGACATGACAAGACAAAACAACACAACACACGTATGACATGACATGACATGACAAGACAAGACAAGACAAGACAAGACAAGACAAGACCAGACAAGACCAGACAAGACAAGACAAGACAAAACAAGACAAAACAAGACAAGACAAGACAAGACAAGACAAGACAAGACAAGACAAGACAAGACAAGACAAGACAAGACAAGACAAGACAAGACAAGACAAAACAAGACAAGACAAGACCAAACAAAACAAGACAAGACAAAACAACACAACACATGACATGACATGACAGGACAAGACAAGAAAAGACAAGACAAGACAGGACAGGACAAGACAAGACAAGATAAGACCTTGTTTGGTCTTGTCTTGTCTTGTTTTGTCTTGTCTTGTCTTGTCTTGTCTTGTCTTGTCTTGTCTTGTCTTGTCTTGTCTTGTCTTGACTTGTCTTGTCTTGTCTTGTCTTGTCTTGTATGACATATGTCATGTCATGTGTTGTGTTGTGTTGACTTGTCTTGTCTTGTCTTGTCTTGTCTTGTCTTGTCATGTCGTGCGTTGTGTTGTTTTGTCTTGTCTTGTTTTGTCTTGTCATGTCATGTCTTGTCTTGTCTTGTCTTGTCTTGTCTTGTCTTGTCTTGTCATGTCATGTCATGTCATGTCATGTGTTGTGTTGTGTTGTCTTGTCTTGTCTTGTCTTGTCTTGTCTTGTCTTGCCTTGCCTTATCTTGCCTTGTCTTGTCTTGTCATGTCATGTCATGTCATGTCATGTCATACGTGTGTTGTGTTGTTTTGTCTTGTCTTGTCTTGTCTTGTCTTGTCTTGTCTTGTCTTGTCTTGTCTTGTCTTGTCTTATCTTGTCTTGTCTTGTCTTGTCTTGTCTTTTCTTGTCTTGTCTTGTCTTGTCATGTCGTGCGTTGTATTGTCTTGTCTTGTCTTGTCTTGTCTTGTCTTGTCATGTCGTGCGTTGTGTTGTTTTGTCTTGTCTTGTTTTGTCTTGTCATGTCATGTCTTGTCTTGTCTTGTCTTGTCTTGTCTTGTCTTGTCATGTCATGTCATGTCATGTCATGTGTTGTGTTGTGTTGTCTTGTCTTGTCTTGTCTTGTCTTGTCTTGTCTTGTCTTGCCTTATCTTGCCTTGTCTTGTCTTGTCATGTCATGTCATGTCATGTCATGTCATACGTGTGTTGTGTTGTTTTGTCTTGTCTTGTCTTGTCTTGTCTTGTCTTGTCTTGTCTTGTCTTGTCTTGTCTTATCTTGTCTTGTCTTGTCTTGTCTTGTCTTTTCTTGTCTTGTCTTGTCTTGTCATGTCGTGCGTTGTATTGTTTTGTCTTGTCTTGTTTTGTCTTGTCATGTCATGTCTTGTCTTGTCTTGTCTTGTCTTGTCTTGTCATGTCATGTCATGTCATGTCATGTCATGTGTTGTGTTGTGTTGTCTTGTCTTGTCTTGTCTTGTCTTGTCTTGTCTTGTCTTGTCTTGTCTTGTCTTGTCATGTCATGTCATGTCATGTCATGTCATGTCATACGTGTGTTGTGTTGTTTTGTCTTGTCTTGTCTTGTCTTGTCTTGTCTTATCTTGTCTTGTCTTGTCTTGTCTTGTATTGTCAAGTCTTATATTGTCTGGTCTTATCTTGTCTTGTCTTGTCTTGTCCTGTCCTGTCTTGTCTTGTCTTTTCTTGTCTTGTCTTGTCTTTTCTTGTCTTGTCCTGTCATGTCATGTCATGTGTTGTGTTGTTTTGTCTTGTCTTGTTTTGTCTTGTCTTGTCTTGTCTTGTCTTATCTTGTCTTGTCTTGTCTTGTCTTGTCTTGTCTTGTCTTGTCTTGTCTTGTCTTGTCTTGTTTTGTCTTGTCTTGTCTTGTCTGGTCTTGTCTGGTCTTGTCTTGTCTTGTCTTGTCTTGTCTTGTCTTGTCTTGTCTTGTCTTGTCTTGTCTTGTCTTGTCTTGTCTTGTCTTGTCTTGTCTTGTCTTGTCTTGTCATGTCATGTCATGTCATACGTGTGTTGTGTTGTTTTGTCTTGTCTTGTCTTGTCTTGTGTTGTCTTGTCTTGTCATGTCTTATCTTGTCTTGTCTTGTCTTGTCTTGTCTTGTCTTGTCTTGTCTTGTCTTGTCTTGTCTTGTCTTGTCTTGTCTTATCTTGTCTTGTCTTGTCTTGTCTTGTATTGTCATGTCTTATATTGTCTGGTCTTATCTTGTCCTGTCCTGTCTTGTCTTGTCTTGTCTTGTCTTTTCTTGTCTTGTCCTGTCATTTCATGTCATGTGTTGTGTTGTTTTGTCTTGTCTTGTCTTGTCCTGTCTTGTCTTGTTTTGTCTTGTCTTGTTTTGTCTTGTCCTGTCTTTTCTTGTCTTGTCTTGTCTTGTCTTGTCTGGTCTTATTTTGTCTTGTCTTGTCCTGTCCTGTCTTGTCTTGTCTTTTCTTGTCTTGTCTTGTCTTGCCTTTTCTTGTCCTGTCATGTCATGTCATGTGTTGCGTTGTCTTGTCTTGTCTTGTCTTGTCTTGTCTTGTCTTGTCTTGTCTTGTCTTGTCTTGTCTTGTCTTGTATTGTTTTGTCTTGTCTTGTCTTGTCTTGTCTTGTCTTGTCTTGTCTTGTCTTGTCATGTCATGTCATGTCATGTCATGTGTTGTGTTGTCTTGTCTTGTCTTGTCTCGTCTTGTCTTGACAAAACAACACAACGCACGACATGACATGACAAGACAAGACAAGACAAGACAAGACAAGACAAGACAAGACCAGACAAGACCAGACAAGACAAGACAAGACAAAACAAGACAAAACAAGACAAGACAAGACAAGACAAGACAAGACAAGACAAGACAAGACAAGACAAAACAACACAACACACGACAGGACAAGACAAGACAAGACAAGACAAGACAAGACAAGACAAGACAAGACAAGACAAGACAAAACAAGACAAGACAAGACAAGACAAGACAAGACAATACAAGACAAGACAAGACAAGACCGAACAAGACAAGACAAGACAAAACAACACAACACATGACATGACATGACAGGACAAGACAAGACAAGACAAGACAAGACAATACATGACAAGACAAAACAACACAACACACGACATGATATGACATGAAAAGACAAGACAATATAAGACATGACAATACAAGACAAGACAAGACAAGATAAGACATGACAAGACAAAACAACACAACACACGTATGACATGACATGACATGACAAGACAAGACAAGACAAGACAAGACAAGACCAGACAAGACCAGACAAGACAAGACAAGACAAAACAAGACAAAACAAGACAAGACAAGACAAGACAAGACAAGACAAGACAAGACAAGACAAGACAAGACAAGACAAGACAAGACAAGTCAAGACAAGACAAGACAAGACAAGACAAGACAAGACAAGACAAGACATGACAAGACAAGACAAGACAAGACAAGACAAGACAAGACAAGACAAGACAAGACAAGACAAGACCAGACAAGACCAGACAAGACAAGACAAGACAAAACAAGACAAAACAAGACAAGACAAGACAAGACAAGACAAGACAAGACAAGACAAGACAAGACAAGACAAGACAAGACAAGACAAGACAAGACAAGACAAAACAAGACAAGACAAGACCAAACAAAACAAGACAAAACAACACAACACATGACATGACATGACAGGACAAGACAAGAAAAGACAAGACAAGACAGGACAGGACAAGACAAGACAAGATAAGAACTTGTTTGGTCTTGTCTTGTCTTGTTTTGTCTTGTCTTGTCTTGTCTTGTCTTGTCTTGTCTTGTCTTGTCTTGTCTTGTCTTGTCTTGTCTTGTCTTGTCTTGTCTTGTCTTGTCTTGTCTTGTCTTGTCTTGTCTTGTCTTGTCTTGTCATGTCTTGTCTTGTCTTGTCTTGTCTTGTTTTCTCATGTAATGTCATGTCGTGTGTTGTGTTGTCTTGTCTTGTCTTGTCTTGTTTTGTCTTGTCTTGTCTTGTCTTGTCTTGTCTTGTCTTGTCTTGTCTTGTCTTGTCTTGTCTTGTCTTGTCTTGTCTTGTCTTGTCTTGTCTTGTCTTGTCTTGTCTTGTCTTGTCTTGTCTTGTCTTGTCTTGTCTTGTCTTGTCTTGTCTTGTCTTGTCTTGTCTTGTCTTGTCTTGTCTTGTCTTGTCTTGTCTTGTCTTGTCTTGTCTTGTCTTGTCTTGTCTTGTCTTGTCTTGTCTTGTCTTGTCTTGTCTTGTCTTGTCTTGTCTTGTCTTGTCTTGTCTTGTCTTGTCTTGTCTTGTCTTGTCTTGTCTTGTCTTGTCTTGTCTTGTCTTGTCTTGTCTTGTCTTGTCTTGTCTTGTCTTGTCTTGTCTTGTCTTGTCTTGTCTTGTCTTGTCTTGTCTTGTCTTGTCTTGTCTTGTCTTGTCTTGTCTTGTCTTGTCTTGTCTTGTCTTGTCTTGTCTTGTCTTGTCTTGTCTTGTCTTGTCTTGTCTTGTCTTGTCTTGTCTTGTCTTGTCTTGTCTTGTCTTGTCTTGTCTTGTCTTGTCTTGTCTTGTCTTGTCTTGTCTTGTCTTGTCTTGTCTTGTCTTGTCTTGTCTTGTCTTGTCTTGTCTTGTCTTGTCTTGTCTTGTCTTGTCTTGTCTTGTCTTGTCTTGTCTTGTCTTGTCTTGTCTTGTCTTGTCTTGTCTTGTCTTGTCTTGTCTTGTCTTGTCTTGTCATGTCATGTCATGTCATGTCATGTCATGTGTTGTGTTGTGTTGTCTTGTCTTGTCTTGTCTTGTCTTGTCTTGTCTTGTCTTGTCTTGTCTTGTCTTGTCTTGTCTTGTCATGTCTTGTCTTGTCTTGTCTTGTCTTGTTTTCTCATGTAATGTCATGTCGTGTGTTGTGTTGTTTTGTCTTGTCTTGTGTTGTTTTCTCGTGTCATGTCTTGTCTTGTCTTGTCTTGTCCTGTCCTGTCGTGTGTTGTCTTGTCTTGTCTTGTCCTGTCCTGACGTGTGTTGTGTCGTTTTGTCTTGTCTTGTTTTGTCTTGTCTTGTGTTGTTTTGTCCTGTCCTGACGTGTGTTGTGTTGTTTTGTCTTGTCTTGTTTTGTCTTGTCTTGTGTTGTTTTGTCTTGTATTGTCTTGTTTTCTCATGTAATGTCATGTCGTGTGTTGTGTTGTTTTGTCTTGTCTTGTGTTGTTTTGTCGTGTCATGTCTTGTCTTGTCTTGTCCTGTCCTGTCGTGTGTTGTCTTGTCTTGTCTTGTCCTGTCCTGACGTGTGTTGTGTTGTTTTGTCTTGTTTTGTTTTGTCTTGTCTTGTGTTGTTTTGTCCTGTCCTGACGTGTGTTGTGTTGTTTTGTCTTGTCCTGTCTTGTCTTGTCTTGTGATGTCATGTCATGTCGTGTGTTGTATTGTTTTGTCTTGTCTTGTCATGTTATGTCATGTCGTGTCTTGTGTTGCTTTGTCTTGTCTTGTCTTGTATTGTCTTGTCTTGTGTTGCCTCGTCTTGTCTTGTCTTGTCTTGTCCCGTCCTGACGTGTGTTGTGTTGTTTTTTCTTGTCTTGTCATGTCATGTCATGTCGTGTCTTGTGTTGCTTTGTCTTGTCTTGTCATGTCATGTCGTGTGTTGTGTTGTTTTGTCTTGTCTTGTCATGTCATGTCATGTCGTGTCTTGTGTTGCTTTGTCTTGTCTTGTCTTGTCTTGTCTTGTCTTGTCATGTCGTATGTTGTGTTGTTTTGTCTTGTCTTGTTGTGTATTGTCATGTCTTATATTGTCTTGTCTTGTCTTGTCATGTCATGTCATGTCGTGTGTTGTGTTGTTTTGTCTTGTCTTGTTTTGTCTTGTCATGTCATGTCATGTCTTGTCTTGTCTTGTCTTGTCTTGTTTTGTCTTGTCATGTCTTGTCTTGTCTTGTCTTGTCTTGTCCTGTCCTGTCGTGTGTTGTGTTGTTTTGTCTTGCCTTGTCATGTCATGTCACGTCGTGTCTTGTGTTGCTTTGTCTTGTCTTGTCTTGTCTTGTCATGTCGTGTGTTGTGTTGTTTTGTCTTGTCTTGTTGTGTATTGTCATGTCTTATATTGTCTTGTCTTGTCTTGTCTTGTCTTGTCTTGTCATGTCATGTCGTGTGTTGTGTTGTTTTGTCTTGTCTTGTTTTGTCTTGTCATGTCATGTCATGTCATGTCTTGTCTTGTCTTGTCTTGTCTTGTCTTGTCTTGTCTTGTCTTGTCTTGTCTTGTCTTGTCTTGTCTTGTCTTGTCTTGTCTTGTCTTGTCTTGTCTTGTCTTGTCTTGTCTTGTTTTGTCTTGTCTTGTCTTGTCATGTCATGTCATGTCATGTCATGTCATGTGTTGTGTTGTGTTGTCTTGTCTTGTCTTGTCTTGTCTTGTCTTGTCTTGTCTTGTCTTGTCTTGTCTTGTCTTGTCTTGTCTTGTCTTGTCTTGTCTTGTCTTGTCTTGTCTTGTCTTGTCTTGTCTTGTCATGTCTTGTCTTGTCTTGTCTTGTCTTGTCTTGTCTTGTCTTGTCTTGTCTTGTCTTGTCTTGTCTTGTCTTGTCTTGTCTTGTCTTGTCTTGTCTTGTCTTGTCTTGTCTTGTCTTGTCTTGTCATGTCTTGTCTTGTCTTGTCTCATCTTGTCTTGTCCTGTCCTGTATTGTCTTGTCTTGTCTTGTCTTGTCTTGTCTTGTCTTGTCTTGTCATGTCTTGTCTTGTCTTGTTTTGTCTTGTCTTGTTTTCTCATGTAATGTCATGTCGTGTGTTGTGTTGTTTTGTCTTGTCTTGTCTTGTCTTGTCCTGTCCTGTCGTGTGTTGTGTTGCTTTGTCTTGTCTTGTCTTGTCTTGTCATGTCGTGTGTTGTGTTGTTTTGTCTTGTCTTGTTGTGTATTGTCATGTCTTATATTGCCTTGTCTTGTCTTGTCTTGTCTTGTCATGTCTTGTCTTGTCTTGTCTCATCTTGTCTTGTCCTGTCCTGTCCTGTCTTGTCTTGTCTTGTCTTGTCTTGTCTTGTCTTGTCTTGTCATGTCTTGTCTTGTCTTGTTTTGTCTTGTCTTGTTTTCTCATGTAATGTCATGTCGTGTGTTGTGTTGTTTTGTCTTGTCTTGTCTTGTCTTGTCCTGTCCTGTCGTGTGTTGTGTTGCTTTGTCTTGTCTTGTCTTGTCTTGTCATGTCGTGTGTTGTGTTGTTTTGTCTTGTCTTGTTGTGTATTGTCATGTCTTATATTGCCTTGTCTTGTCTTCTCTTGTCATGTCATGTCATGTCGTGTGTTGTGTTGTTTTGTCTTGTCTTGTCTTGTCTTGTCTTGTCATGTCGTGTGTTGTGTTGTTTTGTCTTGTCTTGTCTTGTCTTGTTTTATGTTGTCTTGTTTTGTCATGTAAATTCATGTCGTGTGTTGTGTTGTTTTGCCTTGTCTTGTGTTGTTTTGTCGTGTCATGTCTTGTCTTGTCTTGTCTTGTCTTGTCCTGTCCTGTCGTGTGTTGTGTTGCTTTGTCTTGTCTTGTCATGTCATGTTATGTCGTGTCTTGTGTTGCTTTGTCTTGTCTTTTCTTCTCCTTGTCTTGTGTCGTTTTGTCCTGTCCTGACGTGTGTTTTGTTATTTTGTCTTGTCATGTCTTGTCTTGTCTTGTGATGTCATGTCATGTCGTGTGTTGTGTTGTTTTGTCTTGTCTTGTCATGTCGTGTGTTGTGTTGTTTTGCCTTGTTTTGCCTTGTCTTGCTGTGTATTGTCACGTCTTATATTGTCTTGTCTTGTCTTGTCATGTCATGTCATGTCGTGTGTTGTGTTGTTTTGTCTTGTCTTGTTTTGTCTTCTCATGTCATGTCTTGTCTTGTCTTGTTTTGTCTTGTCATGTCTTGTCTTGTCTTGTCTTGTCTTGTCTTGTCTTGTCTTGTCTTGTCTTGTCTTGTCTTGTCTTGTCCTGTCCTGTCTTGTCTTGCCTTGTCATGTTTTGTCTTGTCCTGTCCTGTCTTGTCTTGTCTTGTCATGTCTTGTCTTGTCTTGTCTTGTCCTGTCTTGTCTTGTCTTGTCTTGTCATGTCTTGTCTCGTCTTGTCTTGTCTTGTCTTGTCTTGTCTTGTCTTGTCTTGTCTTGTCTTGTCTTGTCTTGTCTTGTCTTGTCTTGTCTTGTCTTGTCTTGTCTTGTCTTGTCTTGTCTTGTCTTGTCTTGTCTTGTCTTGTCTTGTCTTGTCTTGTTTTGTCTTGTCATGTCTTGTCTTGTCTTGTCTTGTCTTGTCTTGTTTTGTCTTGTCATGTCTTGTCTTGTCTTGTCTTGTCTTGTCTTGTCTTGTCTTGTCTTGTCTTGTCTTGTTTTGCCTTGTCATGTCTTGTCTTGTCTTGTCTTGTCTTGTGTTGTTTTGTCGTGTCATGTCTTGTCTTGTCCTGTCCTGTCGTGTGTTGTCTTGTCTTGTCTTGTCCTGTCCTGACGTGTGTTGTGTTGTCTTGTCTTGTCTTGTTTTGTCTTGTCTTGTGTTGCTTTGTCCTGTGCTGACGTGTGTTGTGTCGTTTTGTCTTGTCTTGTTTTGTCTTGTCTTGTGTTGTTTTGTCTTGTATTGTCTTGTTTTCTCATGTAATGTCATGTCGTGTGTTGTGTTGTTTTGTCTTGTCTTGTGTTGTTTTGTCGTGTCATGTCTTGTCTTGTCTTGTCTTGTCTTGTCCTGTCCTGTCGTGTGTCGTCTTGTCTTGTCTTGTCCTGTCCTGACGTGTGTTGTGTTGTTTTGTCTTGTCTTGTGTTGTTTTGTCCTGTCCTGACGTGTGTTGTGTTGTTTTGTCTTGTCTTGTTTTGTCTTGTCCTGTCTTGTCTTGTCTTGTGATGTCATGTCATGTCGTGTGTTGTGTTTTTTTGTCTTGTCATGTCTTGTCTTGTCTTGTCTTGTCTTGTCATGTCTTGTCTTGTCTTGTTTTGTCTTGTCATGTCTTGTCTTGTCTTGTCTTGTCTTGTCTTGTCTTGTCTTGTCTTGTCTTGTCTTGTCTTGTCTTGTCTTGTCTTGTCTTGTCTTGTCTTGTCTTGTCTTGTCTTGTCTTGTCTTGTCTTGTCTTGTCTTGTCTTGTCTTGTCTTGTCTTGTCTTGTCTTGTCTTGTCTTGTATTGTTTTATGTTGTCTTGTCTTGTCTTGTTTTGTCATGTCTTGTTTTGTCTTGTCTTGTCTTGTTTTGTCTTGTATTGTCTTGTTTTCTCATGTAATGTCATGTCGTGTGTTGTGTTGTTTTGTCTTATCTTGTGTTGTTTTGTCGGGTCATGTCTTGTCTTGTCTTGTGTTGTTTTGTCGTGTCATGTCTTGTTTTGTCTTGTCTTGTGTTGTTTCGTCCTGTCATGTCTTGTCTTGTCTTGTCTTGTCTTGTCTTGTCATGTCTTGTCATGTCTTGTCTTGTCTTGTCATGTCTTGTCATGTCTTGTCTTGTCTTGTTTTGCCTTGTCATGTCTTGTCTTGTCTTGTCTTGTCTTGTCTTGTCTTGTCTTGTGTTGTTTTGTCGTGTCATGTCTTGTCTTGTCTTGTCTAGTCTTGTCTTGTCATGTCTTGTCATGTCTTGTCATGTCTTGTCTTGTCTTGTTTTGTCTTGTCATGTCTTGTCTTGTCTTGTCTTGTCTTGTCTTGTCTTGTCTTGTCTTGTCTTGTCTTGTCATGTCATGTCATGTCATATCGTGTGTTGTGTTGTTTTGTCTTGTCTTATTTTGCCTTGTCATGTCTTATCTTGTCTTGTCTTGTCTTGTCTTGTCTTGTTTTGTCTTGTCTTGTCTTGTCTTGTCTTGTCTTGTCTTGTCTTGTCTTGTCTTGTCTTGTCTTGTCTCGTCATGTCATGTCTTGTCTTGTCTTGTATTGTCTTGTCTTGTTTTGTCTTGTCTTGTCTTGTCTTGTCTTGTCTTGTATTGTCTTGTCTTGTCTTGTCTTGTCTTGTCTTGTCTTGTTTTGCCTTGTCATGTCTTGTCTTGTCTTGTCTTGTCTTGTGTTGTTTTGTCTTGTCTTGTGTTGTTTTGTCCTGTCCTGACGTGTGTTGTGTTGTTTTGTCTTGTCTTGTTTTGTCTTGTCCTGTCTTGTCTTGTCTTGTTTTTGTCTTGTCCTGTCCTGTCTTGTATTGTCTTGTTTTCTCATGTAATGTCATGTCGTGTGTTGTGTTGTTTTGTCTCGTCTTGTGTTGTTTTGTCGTGTCATGTCTTGTCTTGTCTTGCCTTGTCCTGTCCTGTCGTGTGTTGTCTTGTCTTGTCTTGTCCTGTCCTGACGTGTGTTGTGTCGTTTTGTCTTGTCTTGTTTTGTCTTGTCTTGTGTTGTTTTGTCCTGTCCTGACGTGTGTTGTGTTGTTTTGTCTTGTCTTGTGTTATTTTGTCTTGTATTGTCTTGTTTTCTCATGTAATGTCATGTCGTGTGTTGTGTTGTTTTGTCGTATCATGTCTTGTCTTGTCTTGTCTTGTCTTGTCCTGTCCTGTCGTGTGTTGTCTTGTCTTGTCTTGTCCTGTCCTGACGTGTGTTGTGTTGTTTTGTCTTGTCTTGTGTTGTTTTGTCCTGTCCTGACGTGTGTTGTGTTGTTTTGTCTTGTCCTGTCTTGTCTTGTCTTGTGATGTCATGTCATGTCGTGTGTTGTGTTGTTTTGTCTTGTCTTGTCATGTTATGTCATGTGTCTTGTGTTGCTTTGTCTTGTCTTGTCTTGTCTTGTGTTGTTTTGTCCTGTCCTGACGTGTGTTGTGTTGTTTTGTCTTGTCTTGTTTTGTCTTGTCCTGTCTTGTCTTGTCTAGTTTTGTCTTGTCCTGTCCTGTCTTGTCTTGTCTTGTATTGTCTTGTTTTCTCATGTAATGTCATGTCGTGTGTTGTGTTGTTTTGTCTTGTCTTGTGTTGTTTTGTCGTGTCATGTCTTGTCTTGTCTTGTCTTGTCCTGTCCTGTCGTGTGTTGTCTTGTCTTGTCTTGTCCTGTCCTGACGTGTGTTGTGTCGTTTTGTCTTGTCTTGTTTTGTCTTGTCTTGTGTTGTTTTGTCCTGTCCTGACGTGTGTTGTGTTGTTTTGTCTTGTCTTGTTTTGTCTTGTCTTGTGTTGTTTTGTCTTGTATTGTCTTGTTTTCTCATGTAATGTCATGTCGTGTGTTGTGTTGTTTTGTCTTGTCTTGTGTTGTTTTGTCGTGTCATGCCTTGTCTTGTCTTGTCCTGTCCTGTCGTGTGTTGTCTTGTCTTGTCTTGTCCTGTCCTGACGTGTGTTGTGTTGTTTTGTCTTGTTTTGTTTTGTCTTGTCTTGTGTTGTTTTGTCCTGTCCTGACGTGTGTTGTGTTGTTTTGTCTTGTCCTGTCTTGTCTTGTCTTGTGATGTCATGTCATGTCGTGTGTTGTATTGTTTTGTCTTGTCTTGTCATGTTATGTCATGTCGTGTCTTGTGTTGCTTTGTCTTGTCTTGTCTTGTATTGTCTTGTCTTGTGTTGCCTCGTCTTGTCTTGTCTTGTCTTGTCCTGTCCTGACGTGTGTTGTGTTGTTTTGTCTTGTCTTGTCATGTCATGTCATGTCGTGTCTTGTGTTGCTTTGTCTTGTCTTGTCATGTCATGTCGTGTGTTGTGTTGTTTTGTCTTGTCTTGTCATGTCATGTCATGTCGTGTCTTGTGTTGCTTTGTCTTGTCTTGTCTTGTCTTGTCTTGTCTTGTGTTGCCTCGTCTTGTCTTGTCTTGTCTTGTCCTGTCCTGACGTGTGTTGTGTTGTTTTGTCTTGTCTTGTCATGTCGTGTGTTGTGTTGTTTTGTCTTGTCTTGTGTTGTTTTGTCGTGTCATGTCTTGTCTTGTCTTGTCTTGTCTTGTCCTGTCCTGTCGTGTGTTGTGTTGTTTTGTCTTGTCTTGTCATGTCATGTCACGTCGTGTCTTGTGTTGCTTTGTCTTGTCTTGTCTTGTCTTGTCATGTCGTATGTTGTGTTGTTTTGTCTTGTCTTGTTGTGTATTGTCATGTCTTATATTGTCTTGTCTTGTCTTGTCATGTCATGTCATGTCGTGTGTTGTGTTGTTTTGTCTTGTCTTGTTTTGTCTTGTCATGTCATGTCATGTCTTGTCTTGTCTTGTCTTGTCTTGTTTTGTCTTGTCATGTCTTGTCTTGTCTTGTCTTGTCTTGTCCTGTCCTGTCGTGTGTTGTGTTGTTTTGTCTTGTCTTGTCATGTCATGTCACGTCGTGTCTTGTGTTGCTTTGTCTTGTCTTGTCTTGTCTTGTCCTGTCCTGTCGTGTGTTGTGTTGTTTTGTCTTGTCTTGTCATGTCATGTCACGTCGTGTCTTGTGTTGCTTTGTCTTGTCTTGTCATGTCGTGTGTTGTGTTGTTTTGTCTTGTCTTGTTGTGTATTGTCATGTCTTATATTGTCTTGTCTTGTCTTGTCTTGTCTTGTCATGTCATGTCATGTCGTGTGTTGTGTTGTTTTGTCTTGTCTTGTTTTGTCTTGTCATGTCATGTCATGTCATGTCTTGTCTTGTCTTGTCTTGTCTTGTTTTGTCGTATCATGTCTTGTCTTGTCTTGTCTTGTCTTGTCCTGTCCTGTCGTGTGTTGTCTTGTCTTGTCTTGTCCTGTCCTGACGTGTGTTGTGTTGTTTTGTCTTGTTTTGTTTTGTCTTGTCTTGTGTTGTTTTGTCCTGTCCTGACGTGTGTTGTGTTGTTTTGTCTTGTCCTGTCTTGTCTTGTCTTGTGATGTCATGTCATGTCGTGTGTTGTGTTGTTTTGTCTTGTCTTGTCATGTTATGTCATGTGTCTTGTGTTGCTTTGTCTTGTCTTGTCTTGTCTTGTGTTGTTTTGTCCTGTCCTGACGTGTGTTGTGTTGTTTTGTCTTGTCTTGTTTTGTCTTGTCCTGTCTTGTCTTGTCTTGTTTTGTCTTGTCCTGTCCTGTCTTGTCTTGTCTTGTATTGTCTTGTTTTCTCATGTAATGTCATGTCGTGTGTTGTGTTGTTTTGTCTTGTCTTGTGTTGTTTTGTCGTGTCATGTCTTGTCTTGTCTTGTCTTGTCCTGTCCTGTCGTGTGTTGTCTTGTCTTGTCTTGTCCTGTCCTGACGAGTGTTGTGTCGTTTTGTCTTGTCTTGTTTTGTCTTGTCTTGTGTTGTTTTGTCCTGTCCTGACGTGTGTTGTGTTGTTTTGTCTTGTCTTGTTTTGTCTTGTCTTGTGTTCTTTTGTCTTGTATTGTCTTGTTTTCTCATGTAATGTCATGTCGTGTGTTGTGTTGTTTTGTCTTGTCTTGTGTTGTTTTGTCGTGTCATGTCTTGTCTTGTCTTGTCCTGTCCTGTCGTGTGTTGTCTTGTCTTGTCTTGTCCTGTCCTGACGTGTGTTGTGTTGTTTTGTCTTGTCCTGTCCTGTCTTGTCTTGTCTTGTATTGTCTTGTTTTCTCATGTAATGTCATGGCGTGTGTTGTGTTGTTTTGTCTTGTCTTGTGTTGTTTTGTCGTGTCATGTCTTGTCTTGTCTTGTCTTGTCCTGTCCTGTCGTGTGTTGTCTTGTCTTGTCTTGTCCTGTCCTGACGAGTGTTGTGTCGTTTTGTCTTGTCTTGTTTTGTCTTGTCTTGTGTTGTTTTGTCCTGTCCTGACGTGTGTTGTGTTGTTTTGTCTTGTCTTGTTTTGTCTTGTCTTGTGTTGTTTTGTCTTGTATTGTCTTGTTTTCTCATGTAATGTCATGTCGTGTGTTGTGTTGTTTTGTCTTGTCTTGTGTTGTTTTGTCGTGTCATGTCTTGTCTTGTCTTGTCCTGTCCTGTCGTGTGTTGTCTTGTCGTGTGTTGTCTTGTCTTGCCTTGTCCTGTCCTGACGTGTGTTGTGTTGTTTTGTCTTGTTTTGTTTTGTCTTGTCTTGTGTTGTTTTGTCCTGTCCTGACGTGTGTTGTGTTGTTTTGTCTTGTCCTGTCTTGTCTTGTCTTGTGATGTCATGTCATGTCGTGTGTTGTATTGTTTTGTCTTGTCTTGTCATGTTATGTCATGTCATGTCATGTCGTGTCTTGTGTTGCTTTGTCTTGTCTTGTCTTGTCTTGTGTTGCCTCGTCTTGTCTGGTCTTGTCTTGTCCTGTCCTGACGTGTGTTGTGTTGTTTTGTCTTGTCTTGTCATGTCGTGTGTTGTGTTGTTTTGTCTTGTCTTGTGTTGTTTTGTCGTGTCATGTCTTGTCTTGTCTTGTCTTGTCTTGTCTTGTCCTGTCCTGTCGTGTGTTGTGTTGTTTTGTCTTGTCTTGTCATGTCATGTCACGTCGTGTCTTGTGTTGCTTTGTCTTGTCTTGTCTTGTCTTGTCATGTCGTGTGTTGTGTTGTTTTGTCTTGTCTTGTTGTGTATTGTCATGTCTTATATTGTCTTGTCTTGTCTTGTCTTGTCATGTCATGTCATGTCGTGTGTTGTGTTGTTTTGTCTTGTCTTGTTTTGTCTTGTCATGTCATGTCATGTCTTGTCTTGTCTTGTCTTGTCTTGTTTTGTCTTGTCATGTCTTGTCTTGTCTTGTCTTGTCTTGTCCTGTCCTGTCGTATGTTGTGTTGTTTTGTCTTGTCTTGTCATGTCATGTCACGTCGTGTCTTGTGTTGCTTTGTCTTGTCTTGTCTTGTCTTGTCATGTCGTGTGTTGTGTTGTTTTGTCTTGTCTTGTTGTGTATTGTCATGTCTTATATTGTCTTGTCTTGTCTTGTCTTGTCTTGTCATGTCATGTCATGTCGTGTGTTGTGTTGTTTTGTCTTGTCTTGTTTTGTCTTGTCATGTCATGTCATGTCATGTCTTGTCTTGTCTTGTCTTGTCTTGTTTTGTCGTATCATGTCTTGTCTTGTCTTGTCCTGTCCTGTCGTGTGTTGTCTTGTCTTGTCTTGTCCTGTCCTGACGTGTGTTGTGTTGTTTTGTCTTGTTTTGTTTTGTCTTGTCTTGTGTTGTTTTGTCCTGTCCTGACGTGTGTTGTGTTGTTTTGTCTTGTCCTGTCTTGTCTTGTCTTGTGATGTCATGTCATGTCGTGTGTTGTGTTGTTTTGTCTTGTCTTGTCATGTTATGTCATGTGTCTTGTGTTGCTTTGTCTTGTCTTGTCTTGTCTTGTGTTGTTTTGTCCTGTCCTGACGTGTGTTGTGTTGTTTTGTCTTGTCTTGTTTTGTCTTGTCCTGTCTTGTCTTGTCTTGTTTTGTCTTGTCCTGTCCTGTCTTGTCTTGTCTTGTATTGTCTTGTTTTCTCATGTAATGTCATGTCGTGTGTTGTGTTGTTTTGTCTTGTCTTGTGTTGTTTTGTCGTGTCATGTCTTGTCTTGTCTTGTCTTGTCCTGTCCTGTCGTGTGTTGTCTTGTCTTGTCTTGTCCTGTCCTGACGAGTGTTGTGTCGTTTTGTCTTGTCTTGTTTTGTCTTGTCTTGTGTTGTTTTGTCCTGTCCTGACGTGTGTTGTGTTGTTTTGTCTTGTCTTGTTTTGTCTTGTCTTGTGTTGTTTTGTCTTGTATTGTCTTGTTTTCTCATGTAATGTCATGTCGTGTGTTGTGTTGTTTTGTCTTGTCTTGTGTTGTTTTGCCGTGTCATGTCTTGTCTTGTCTTGTCCTGTCCTGTCGTGTGTTGTCTTGTCTTGTCTTGTCCTGTCCTGACGTGTGTTGTGTTGTTTTGTCTTGTTTTGTTTTGTCTTGTCTTGTGTTGTTTTGTCCTGTCCTGACGTGTGTTGTGTTGTTTTGTCTTGTCCTGTCTTGTCTTGTCTTGTGATGTCATGTCATGTCGTGTGTTGTATTGTTTTGTCTTGTCTTGTCATGTTATGTCATGTCGTGTCTTGTGTTGCTTTGTCTTGTCTTGTCTTGTATTGTCTTGTCTTGAGTTGCCTCGTCTTGTCTTGTCTTGTCTTGTCCTGTCCTGACGTGTGTTGTGTTGTTTTGTCTTGTCTTGTCATGTCATGTCATGTCGTGTCTTGTGTTGCTTTGTCTAGTCTTGTCATGTCATGTCGTGTGTTGTGTTGTTTTGTCTTGTCTTGTCATGTCATGTCATGTCGTGTCTTGTGTTGCTTTGTCTTGTCTTGTCTTGTCTTGTCTTGTGTTGCCTCGTCTTGTCTTGTCTTGTCTTGTCCTGTCCTGACGTGTGTTGAGTTTTTTTTTGTCTTGTCTTGTCATGTCGTGTGTTGTGTTGTTTTGTCTTGTCTTGTGTTGTTTTGTCGTGTCATGTCTTGTCTTGTCTTGTCTTGTCTTGTCCTGTCCTGTCGTGTGTTGTGTTGTTTTGTCTTGTCTTGTCATGTCATGTCACGTCGTGTCTTGTGTTGCTTTGTCTTGTCTTGTCTTGTCTTGTCATGTCGTGTGTTGTGTTGTTTTGTCTTGTCTTGTTGTGTATTGTCATGTCTTATATTGTCTTGTCTTGTCTTGTCTTGTCTTGTCATGTCATGTCATGTCGTGTGTTGGGTTGTTTTGTCTTGTCTTGTTTTGTCTTGTCATGTCATGCCATGTCATGTCTTGTCATGTCTTGTCTTGTCTTGTTTTGTCTTGTCATGTCTTGTCTTGTCTTGTCTTGTCTTGTCTTGTCTTGTCTTGTTTTGTTTTGTCTTGTTTTGTTTTGTCTTGTCATGTCTTGTCTTGTCTTGTCTTGTCTTGTCTTGTCTTGTCTTGTCTTGTTTTGTTTTGTCTTGTTTTGTTTTGTCTTGTCATGTCTTGTCTTGTCTTGTCTTGTCTTGTCTTGTCTTGTCTTGTCTTGTCTTGTCTTGTCTTGTCTTGTCTTGTCTTGTCTTGTCTTGTCTTGTCTTGTATTGTCTTGTCTTGTCGTGTCTTGTGTTGCTTTGTCTTGTCTTATCTTGTCATGTCTTGTCTTGTCTTGTCTTGTCTTGTCTTGTCTTGTCTTGTCTTGTCTTGTCTTGTCTTGTCTTGTCTTGTCTTGTCTTGTCTTGTCTTGTCTTGTCTTGTCTTGTCTTGTCTTGTCTTGTCTTGTCTTGTCTTGTCTTGTCTTGTCTTGTCTTGTCTTGTCTTGTCTTGTCTTGTCTTGCTTTGTCTTGTCATGACTTATCTTGTCTTGTCTTGTCTTGTCTTGTCCTGTCCTGTCGTGTGTTGTTTTGTATTGTCTTGTCTTGTGTTGTTTTGTCGTGTCATGTCTTGTCTTGTCTTGTCTTGTCTTGTCTTGTCCTGTCGTGTGTTGTGTTGTTTTGTCTTGTCTTGTCATGTCATGTCATGTCGTGTCTTGTGTTGCTTTGTCTTGTCTTGTCTTGTCTTGTCTTGTCTTGTGTTGCCTCGTCTTGTCTTGCCTTGTCTTGTCCTGTCCTGACGTGTGTTGTCTTGTCTTGTCTTGTCTTGTCTTGTCTTGTCATGTCGTGTGTTGTGTTGTTTTGTCTTGTCTTGTCTTGTCTTGTCTTGTCATGTCGTGTGTTGTGTTGTTTTGTCTTGTCTTGTGTTGTTTTGTCGTGTCATGTCTTGTCTTGTCTTGTCTTGTCTTGTCCTGTCCTGTCGTGTGTTGTGTTGTTTTGTCTTGTCTTGTCATGTCATGTCACGTCGTGTCTTGTGTTGCTTTGTCTTGTCTTGTCTTGTCTTGTCATGTCGTGTGTTGTGTTGTTTTATCTTGTCTTGTTTTGTCTTGTCCTGTCTTGTCTTGTCTAGTTTTGTCTTGTCCTGTCCTGTCTTGTCTTGTCTTGTATTGTCTTGTTTTCTCATGTAATGTCATGTCGTGTGTTGTGTTGTTTTGTCTTGTCTTGTGTTGTTTTGTCGTGTCATGTCTTGTCTTGTCTTGTCTTGTGTTGTTTTGTCCTGTCCTGACGTGTGTTGTGTTGTTTTGTCTTGTCTTGTTTTGTCTTGTCCTGTCTTGTCTTGTCTAGTTTTGTCTTGTCCTGTCCTGTCTTGTCTTGTCTTGTATTGTCTTGTTTTCTCATGTAATGTCATGTCGTGTGTTGTGTTGTTTTGTCTTGTCTTGTGTTGTTTTCTCGTGTCATGTCTTGTCTTGTCTTGTCTTGTCCTGTCCTGTCGTGTGTTGTCTTGTCTTGTCTTGTCCTGTCCTGACGTGTGTTGTGTCGTTTTGTCTTGTCTTGTTTTGTCTTGTCTTGTGTTGTTTTGTCCTGTCCTGACGTGTGTTGTGTTGTTTTGTCTTGTCTTGTTTTGTCTTGTCTTGTGTTGTTTTGTCTTGTATTGTCTTGTTTTCTCATGTAATGTCATGTCGTGTGTTGTGTTGTTTTGTCTTGTCTTGTGTTGTTTTGTCGTGTCATGTCTTGTCTTGTCTTGTCCTGTCCTGTCGTGTGTTGTCTTGTCTTGTCTTGTCCTGTCCTGACGTGTGTTGTGTTGTTTTGTCTTGTTTTGTTTTGTCTTGTCTTGTGTTGTTTTGTCCTGTCCTGACGTGTGTTGTGTTGTTTTGTCTTGTCCTGTCTTGTCTTGTCTTGTGATGTCATGTCATGTCGTGTGTTGTATTGTTTTGTCTTGTCTTGTCATGTTATGTCATGTCGTGTCTTGTGTTGCTTTGTCTTGTCTTGTCTTGTATTGTCTTGTCTTGTGTTGCCTCGTCTTGTCTTGTCTTGTCTTGTCCTGTCCTGACGTGTGTTGTGTTGTTTTTTCTTGTCTTGTCATGTCATGTCATGTCGTGTCTTGTGTTGCTTTGTCTTGTCTTGTCATGTCATGTCGTGTGTTGTGTTGTTTTGTCTTGTCTTGTCATGTCATGTCATGTCGTGTCTTGTGTTGCTTTGTCTTGTCTTGTCTTGTCTTGTCTTGTCTTGTGTTGCTTTGTCTTGTCTTGTCTTGTCTTGTCATGTCGTATGTTGTGTTGTTTTGTCTTGTCTTGTTGTGTATTGTCATGTCTTATATTGTCTTGTCTTGTCTTGTCATGTCATGTCATGTCGTGTGTTGTGTTGTTTTGTCTTGTCTTGTTTTGTCTTGTCATGTCATGTCATGTCTTGTCTTGTCTTGTCTTGTCTTGTTTTGTCTTGTCATGTCTTGTCTTGTCTTGTCTTGTCTTGTCCTGTCCTGTCGTGTGTTGTGTTGTTTTGTCTTGCCTTGTCATGTCATGTCACGTCGTGTCTTGTGTTGCTTTGTCTTGTCTTGTCTTGTCTTGTCATGTCGTGTGTTGTGTTGTTTTGTCTTGTCTTGTTGTGTATTGTCATGTCTTATATTGTCTTGTCTTGTCTTGTCTTGTCTTGTCTTGTCATGTCATGTCATGTCGTGTGTTGTGTTGTTTTGTCTTGTCTTGTTTTGTCTTGTCATGTCATGTCATGTCATGTCTTGTCTTGTCTTGTCTTGTCTTGTTTTGTCGTATCATGTCTTGTCTTGTCTTGTCTTGTCTTGTCCTGTCCTGTCGTGTGTTGTCTTGTCTTGTCTTGTCCTGTCCTGACGTGTGTTGTGTTGTTTTGTCTTGTTTTGTTTTGTCTTGTCTTGTGTTGTTTTGTCCTGTCCTGACGTGTGTTGTGTTGTTTTGTCTTGTCCTGTCTTGTCTTGTCTTGTGATGTCATGTCATGTCGTGTGTTGTGTTGTTTTGTCTTGTCTTGTCATGTTATGTCATGTGTCTTGTGTTGCTTTGTCTTGTCTTGTCTTGTCTTGTGTTGTTTTGTCCTGTCCTGACGTGTGTTGTGTTGTTTTGTCTTGTCTTGTTTTGTCTTGTCCTGTCTTGTCTTGTCTTGTTTTGTCTTGTCCTGTCCTGTCTTGTCTTGTCTTGTATTGTCTTGTTTTCTCATGTAATGTCATGTCGTGTGTTGTGTTGTTTTGTCTTGACTTGTGTTGTTTTGTCGTGTCATGTCTTGTCTTGTCTTGTCTTGTCCTGTCCAGTCGTGTGTTGTCTTGTCTTGTCTTGTCCTGTCCTGACGAGTGTTGTGTCGTTTTGTCTTGTCTTGTTTTGTCTTGTCTTGTGTTGTTTTGTCCTGTCCTGACGTGTGTTGTGTTGTTTTGTCTTGTCTTGTTTTGTCTTGTCTTGTGTTGTTTTGTCTTGTATTGTCTTGTTTTCTCATGTAATGTCATGTCGTGTGTTGTGTTGTTTTGTCTTGTCTTGTGTTGTTTTGTCGTGTCATGTCTTGTCTTGTCTTGTCCTGTCCTGTCGTGTGTTGTCTTGTCTTGTCTTGTCCTGTCCTGACGTGTGTTGTGTTGTTTTGTCTTGTCCTGTCCTGTCTTGTCTTGTCTTGTATTGTCTTGTTTTCTCATGTAATGTCATGGCGTGTGTTGTGTTGTTTTGTCTTGTCTTGTGTTGTTTTGTCGTGTCATGTCTTGTCTTGTCTTGTCTTGTCCTGTCCTGTCGTGTGTTGTCTTGTCTTGTCTTGTCCTGTCCTGACGAGTGTTGTGTCGTTTTGTCTTGTCTTGTTTTGTCTTGTCTTGTGTTGTTTTGTCCTGTCCTGACGTGTGTTGTGTTGTTTTGTCTTGTCTTGTTTTGTCTTGTCTTGTGTTGTTTTGTCTTGTATTGTCTTGTTTTCTCATGTAATGTCATGTCGTGTGTTGTGTTGTTTTGTCTTGTCTTGTGTTGTTTTGTCGTGTCATGTCTTGTCTTGTCTTGTCCTGTCCTGTCGTGTGTTGTCTTGTCGTGTGTTGTCTTGTCTTGTCTTGTCCTGTCCTGACGTGTGTTGTGTTGTTTTGTCTTGTTTTGTCTTGTCTTGTCTTGTGTTGTTTTGTCCTGTCCTGACGTGTGTTGTGTTGTTTTGTCTTGTCTTGTTTTGTCTTGTCCTGTCTTGTCTTGTCTAGTTTTGTCTTGTCCTGTCCTGTCTTGTCTTGTCTTGTATTGTCTTGTTTTCTCATGTAATGTCATGTCGTGTGTTGTGTTGTTTTGTCTTGTCTTGTGTTGTTTTGTCGTGTCATGTCTTGTCTTGTCTTGTCTTGTCCTGTCCTGTCGTGTGTTGTCTTGTCTTGTCTTGTCCTGTCCTGACGTGTGTTGTGTCGTTTTGTCTTGTCTTGTTTTGTCTTGTCTTGTGTTGTTTTGTCCTGTCCTGACGTGTGTTGTGTTGTTTTGTCTTGTCTTGTTTTGTCTTGTCTTGTGTTCTTTTGTCTTGTATTGTCTTGTTTTCTCATGTAATGTCATGTCGTGTGTTGTGTTGTTTTGTCTTGTCTTGTGTTGTTTTGTCTTGTCATGCCTTGTCTTGTCTTGTCCTGTCCTGTCGTGTGTTGTCTTGTCTTGTCTTGTCCTGTCCTGACGTGTGTTGTGTTGTTTTGTCTTGTTTTGTTTTGTCTTGTCTTGTGTTGTTTTGTCCTGTCCTGACGTGTGTTGTGTTGTTTTGTCTTGTCCTGTCTTGTCTTGTCTTGTGATGTCATGTCATGTCGTGTGTTGTATTGTTTTGTCTTGTCTTGTCATGTTATGTCATGTCGTGTCTTGTGTTGCTTTGTCTTGTCTTGTCTTGTATTGTCTTGTCTTGTGTTGCCTCGTCTTGTCTTGTCTTGTCTTGTCCTGTCCTGACGTGTGTTGTGTTGTTTTGTCTTGTCTTGTCATGTCATGTCATGTCGTGTCTTGTGTTGCTTTGTCTTGTCTTGTCATGTCATGTCGTGTGTTGTGTTGTTTTGTCTTGTCTTGTCATGTCATGTCATGTCGTGTCTTGTGTTGCTTTGTCTTGTCTTGTCTTGTCTTGTCTTGTCTTGTGTTGCCTCGTCTTGTCTTGTCTTGTCTTGTCCTGTCCTGACGTGTGTTGTGTTGTTTTGTCTTGTCTTGTCATGTCGTGTGTTGTGTTGTTTTGTCTTGTCTTGTGTTGTTTTGTCGTGTCATGTCTTGTCTTGTCTTGTCCTGTCCTGTCGTGTGTTGTGTTGTTTTGTCTTGTCTTGTCATGTCATGTCACGTCGTGTCTTGTGTTGCTTTGTCTTGTCTTGTCTTGTCTTGTCATGTCGTATGTTGTGTTGTTTTGTCTTGTCTTGTTGTGTATTGTCATGTCTTATATTGTCTTGTCTTGTCTTGTCATGTCATGTCATGTCGTGTGTTGTGTTGTTTTGTCTTGTCTTGTTTTGTCTTGTCATGTCATGTCATGTCTTGTCTTGTCTTGTCTTGTCTTGTTTTGTCTTGTCATGTCTTGTCTTGTCTTGTCTTGTCTTGTCCTGTCCTGTCGTGTGTTGTGTTGTTTTGTCTTGTCTTGTCATGTCATGTCACGTCGTGTCTTGTGTTGCTTTGTCTTGTCTTGTCCTGTCCTGTCGTGTGTTGTGTTGTTTTGTCTTGTCTTGTCATGTCATGTCACGTCGTGTCTTGTGTTGCTTTGTCTTGTCTTGTCTTGTCTTGTCATGTCGTGTGTTGTGTTGTTTTGTCTTGTCTTGTTGTGTATTGTCATGTCTTATATTGTCTTGTCTTGTCTTGTCTTGTCTTGTCATGTCATGTCATGTCGTGTGTTGTGTTGTTTTGTCTTGTCTTGTTTTGTCTTGTCATGTCATGTCATGTCATGTCTTGTCTTGTCTTGTCTTGTCTTGTTTTGTCGTATCATGTCTTGTCTTGTCTTGTCTTGTCTTGTCCTGTCCTGTCGTGTGTTGTCTTGTCTTGTCTTGTCCTGTCCTGACGTGTGTTGTGTTGTTTTGTCTTGTTTTGTTTTGTCTTGTCTTGTGTTGTTTTGTCCTGTCCTGACGTGTGTTGTGTTGTTTTGTCTTGTCCTGTCTTGTCTTGTCTTGTGATGTCATGTCATGTCGTGTGTTGTGTTGTTTTGTCTTGTCTTGTCATGTTATGTCATGTGTCTTGTGTTGCTTTGTCTTGTCTTGTCTTGTCTTGTGTTGTTTTGTCCTGTCCTGACGTGTGTTGTGTTGTTTTGTCTTGTCTTGTTTTGTCTTGTCCTGTCTTGTCTTGTCTTGTTTTGTCTTGTCCTGTCCTGTCTTGTCTTGTCTTGTATTGTCTTGTTTTCTCATGTAATGTCATGTCGTGTGTTGTGTTGTTTTGTCTTGTCTTGTGTTGTTTTGTCGTGTCATGTCTTGTCTTGTCTTGTCTTGTCCTGTCCTGTCGTGTGTTGTCTTGTCTTGTCTTGTCCTGTCCTGACGAGTGTTGTGTCGTTTTGTCTTGTCTTGTTTTGTCTTGTCTTGTGTTGTTTTGTCCTGTCCTGACGTGTGTTGTGTTGTTTTGTCTTGTCTTGTTTTGTCTTGTCTTGTGTTCTTTTGTCTTGTATTGTCTTGTTTTCTCATGTAATGTCATGTCGTGTGTTGTGTTGTTTTGTCTTGTCTTGTGTTGTTTTGTCGTGTCATGTCTTGTCTTGTCTTGTCCTGTCCTGTCGTGTGTTGTCTTGTCTTGTCTTGTCCTGTCCTGACGTGTGTTGTGTTGTTTTGTCTTGTCCTGTCCTGTCTTGTCTTGTCTTGTATTGTCTTGTTTTCTCATGTAATGTCATGGCGTGTGTTGTGTTGTTTTGTCTTGTCTTGTGTTGTTTTGTCGTGTCATGTCTTGTCTTGTCTTGTCTTGTCCTGTCCTGTCGTGTGTTGTCTTGTCTTGTCTTGTCCTGTCCTGACGAGTGTTGTGTCGTTTTGTCTTGTCTTGTTTTGTCTTGTCTTGTGTTGTTTTGTCCTGTCCTGACGTGTGTTGTGTTGTTTTGTCTTGTCTTGTGTTGTTTTGTCTTGTATTGTCTTGTTTTCTCATGTAATGTCATGTCGTGTGTTGTGTTGTTTTGTCTTGTCTTGTGTTGTTTTGTCGTGTCATGTCTTGTCTTGTCTTGTCCTGTCCTGTCGTGTGTTGTCTTGTCGTGTGTTGTCTTGTCTTGCCTTGTCCTGTCCTGACGTGTGTTGTGTTGTTTTGTCTTGTTTTGTTTTGTCTTGTCTTGTGTTGTTTTGTCCTGTCCTGACGTGTGTTGTGTTGTTTTGTCTTGTCCTGTCTTGTCTTGTCTTGTGATGTCATGTCATGTCGTGTGTTGTATTGTTTTGTCTTGTCTTGTCATGTTATGTCATGTCATGTCATGTCGTGTCTTGTGTTGCTTTGTCTTGTCTTGTCTTGTCTTGTCTTGTCTTGTGTTGCCTCGTCTTGTCTGGTCTTGTCTTGTCCTGTCCTGACGTGTGTTGTGTTGTTTTGTCTTGTCTTGTCATGTCGTGTGTTGTGTTGTTTTGTCTTGTCTTGTGTTGTTTTGTCGTGTCATGTCTTGTCTTGTCTTGTCTTGTCTTGTCTTGTCCTGTCCTGTCGTGTGTTGTGTTGTTTTGTCTTGTCTTGTCATGTCATGTCACGTCGTGTCTTGTGTTGCTTTGTCTTGTCTTGTCTTGTCTTGTCATGTCGTGTGTTGTGTTGTTTTGTCTTGTCTTGTTGTGTATTGTCATGTCTTATATTGTCTTGTCTTGTCTTGTCTTGTCATGTCATGTCATGTCGTGTGTTGTGTTGTTTTGTCTTGTCTTGTTTTGTCTTGTCATGTCATGTCATGTCTTGTCTTGTCTTGTCTTGTCTTGTTTTGTCTTGTCATGTCTTGTCTTGTCTTGTCTTGTCCTGTCCTGTCGTGTGTTGTGTTGTTTTGTCTTGTCTTGTCATGTCATGTCACGTCGTGTCTTGTGTTGCTTTGTCTTGTCTTGTCTTGTCTTGTCATGTCGTGTGTTGTGTTGTTTTGTCTTGTCTTGTTGTGTATTGTCATGTCTTATATTGTCTTGTCTTGTCTTGTCTTGTCTTGTCATGTCATGTCATGTCGTGTGTTGTGTTGTTTTGTCTTGTCTTGTTTTGTCTTGTCATGTCATGTCATGTCATGTCTTGTCTTGTCTTGTCTTGTCTTGTTTTGTCGTATCATGTCTTGTCTTGTCTTGTCCTGTCCTGTCGTGTGTTGTCTTGTCTTGTCTTGTCCTGTCCTGACGTGTGTTGTGTTGTTTTGTCTTGTTTTGTTTTGTCTTGTCTTGTGTTGTTTTGTCCTGTCCTGACGTGTGTTGTGTTGTTTTGTCTTGTCCTGTCTTGTCTTGTCTTGTGATGTCATGTCATGTCGTGTGTTGTGTTGTTTTGTCTTGTCTTGTCATGTTATGTCATGTGTCTTGTGTTGCTTTGTCTTGTCTTGTCTTGTCTTGTGTTGTTTTGTCCTGTCCTGACGTGTGTTGTGTTGTTTTGTCTTGTCTTGTTTTGTCTTGTCCTGTCTTGTCTTGTCTTGTTTTGTCTTGTCCTGTCCTGTCTTGTCTTGTCTTGTATTGTCTTGTTTTCTCATGTAATGTCATGTCGTGTGTTGTGTTGTTTTGTCTTGTCTTGTGTTGTTTTGTCGTGTCATGTCTTGTCTTGTCTTGTCTTGTCCTGTCCTGTCGTGTGTTGTCTTGTCTTGTCTTGTCCTGTCCTGACGAGTGTTGTGTCGTTTTGTCTTGTCTTGTTTTGTCCTGTCTTGTGTTGTTTTGTCCTGTCCTGACGTGTGTTGTGTTGTTTTGTCTTGTCTTGTTTTGTCTTGTCTTGTGTTGTTTTGTCTTGTATTGTCTTGTTTTCTCATGTAATGTCATGTCGTGTGTTGTGTTGTTTTGTCTTGTCTTGTGTTGTTTTGCCGTGTCATGTCTTGTCTTGTCTTGTCCTGTCCTGTCGTGTGTTGTCTTGTCTTGTCTTGTCCTGTCCTGACGTGTGTTGTGTTGTTTTGTCTTGTTTTGTTTTGTCTTGTCTTGTGTTGTTTTGTCCTGTCCTGACGTGTGTTGTGTTGTTTTGTCTTGTCCTGTCTTGTCTTGTCTTGTGATGTCATGTCATGTCGTGTGTTGTATTGTTTTGTCTTGTCTTGTCATGTTATGTCATGTCGTGTCTTGTGTTGCTTTGTCTTGTCTTGTCTTGTATTGTCTTGTCTTGAGTTGCCTCGTCTTGTCTTGTCTTGTCTTGTCCTGTCCTGACGTGTGTTGTGTTGTTTTGTCTTGTCTTGTCATGTCATGTCATGTCGTGTCTTGTGTTGCTTTGTCTTGTCTTGTCATGTCATGTCGTGTGTTGTGTTGTTTTGTCTTGTCTTGTCATGTCATGTCATGTCGTGTCTTGTGTTGCTTTGTCTTGTCTTGTCTTGTCTTGTCTTGTGTTGCCTCGTCTTGTCTTGTCTTGTCTTGTCCTGTCCTGACGTGTGTTGAGTTGTTTTGTCTTGTCTTGTCATGTCGTGTGTTGTGTTGTTTTGTCTTGTCTTGTGTTGTTTTGTCGTGTCATGTCTTGTCTTGTCTTGTCTTGTCTTGTCCTGTCCTGTCGTGTGTTGTGTTGTTTTGTCTTGTCTTGTCATGTCATGTCACGTCGTGTCTTGTGTTGCTTTGTCTTGTCTTGTCTTGTCTTGTCATGTCGTGTGTTGTGTTGTTTTGTCTTGTCTTGTTGTGTATTGTCATGTCTTATATTGTCTTGTCTTGTCTCGTCTTGTCTTGTCATGTCATGTCATGTCGTGTGTTGGGTTGTTTTGTCTTGTCTTGTTTTGTCTTGTCATGTCATGCCATGTCATGTCTTGTCATGTCTTGTCTTGTCTTGTTTTGTCTTGTCATGTCTTGTCTTGTCTTGTCTTGTCTTGTCTTGTCTTGTTTTGTTTTGTCTTGTTTTGTTTTGTCTTGTCATGTCTTGTCTTGTCTTGTCTTGTCTTTTTTTGTCTTGTCTTGTTTTGTTTTGTCTTGTTTTGTTTTGTCTTGTCATGTCTTGTCTTGTCTTGTCTTGTCTTGTCTTGTCTTGTCTTGTCTTGTCTTGTCTTGTCTTGTCTTGTCTTGTCTTGTCTTGTCTTGTCTTGTCTTGTCTTGTCTTGTCTTGTCTTGTCTTGTCTTGTATTGTCTTGTCTTGTCGTGTCTTGTGTTGCTTTGTCTTGTCTTATCTTGTCATGTCTTGTCTTGTCTTGTCTTGTCTTGTCTTGTCTTGTCTTGTCTTGTCTTGTCTTGTCTTGTCTTGTCTTGTCTTGTCTTGTCTTGTCTTGTCTTGTCTTGTCTTGTCTTGTCTTGTCTTGTCTTGTCTTGTCTTGCTTTGTCTTGTCATGACTTATCTTGTCTTGTCTTGTCTTGTCTTGTCCTGTCCTGTCGTGTGTTGTTTTGTATTGTCTTGTCTTGTGTTGTTTTGTCGTGTCATGTCTTGTCTTGTCTTGTCTTGTCTTGTCTTGTCCTGTCGTGTGTTGTGTTGTTTTGTCTTGTCTTGTCATGTCATGTCATGTCGTGTCTTGTGTTGCTTTGTCTTGTCTTGTCTTGTCTTGTCTTGTCTTGTGTTGCCTCGTCTTGTCTTGCCTTGTCTTGTCCTGTCCTGACGTGTGTTGTCTTGTCTTGTCTTGTCTTGTCTTGTCTTGTCTTGTCATGTCGTGTGTTGTGTTGTTTTGTCTTGTCTTGTCTTGTCTTGTCTTGTCATGTCGTGTGTTGTGTTGTTTTGTCTTGTCTTGTGTTGTTTTGTCGTGTCATGTCTTGTCTTGTCTTGTCTTGTCTTGTCCTGTCCTGTCGTGTGTTGTGTTGTTTTGTCTTGTCTTGTCATGTCATGTCACGTCGTGTCTTGTGTTGCTTTGTCTTGTCTTGTCTTGTCTTGTCATGTCGTGTGTTGTGTTGTTTTGTCTTGTCTTGTTTTGTCTTGTCCTGTCTTGTCTTGTCTAGTTTTGTCTTGTCCTGTCCTGTCTTGTCTTGTCTTGTATTGTCTTGTTTTCTCATGTAATGTCATGTCGTGTGTTGTGTTGTTTTGTCTTGTCTTGTGTTGTTTTGTCGTGTCATGTCTTGTCTTGTCTTGTCTTGTGTTGTTTTGTCCTGTCCTGACGTGTGTTGTGTTGTTTTGTCTTGTCTTGTTTTGTCTTGTCCTGTCTTGTCTTGTCTAGTTTTGTCTTGTCCTGTCCTGTCTTGTCTTGTCTTGTATTGTCTTGTTTTCTCATGTAATGTCATGTCGTGTGTTGTGTTGTTTTGTCTTGTCTTGTGTTGTTTTCTCGTGTCATGTCTTGTCTTGTCTTGTCTTGTCCTGTCCTGTCGTGTGTTGTCTTGTCTTGTCTTGTCCTGTCCTGACGTGTGTTGTGTCGTTTTGTCTTGTCTTGTTTTGTCTTGTCTTGTGTTGTTTTGTCCTGTCCTGACGTGTGTTGTGTTGTTTTGTCTTGTCTTGTTTTGTCTTGTCTTGTGTTGTTTTGTCTTGTATTGTCTTGTTTTCTCATGTAATGTCATGTCGTGTGTTGTGTTGTTTTGTCTTGTCTTGTGTTGTTTTGTCGTGTCATGTCTTGTCTTGTCTTGTCCTGTCCTGTCGTGTGTTGTCTTGTCTTGTCTTGTCCTGTCCTGACGTGTGTTGTGTTGTTTTGTCTTGTTTTGTTTTGTCTTGTCTTGTGTTGTTTTGTCCTGTCCTGACGTGTGTTGTGTTGTTTTGTCTTGTCCTGTCTTGTCTTGTCTTGTGATGTCATGTCATGTCGTGTGTTGTATTGTTTTGTCTTGTCTTGTCATGTTATGTCATGTCGTGTCTTGTGTTGCTTTGTCTTGTCTTGTCTTGTATTGTCTTGTCTTGTGTTGCCTCGTCTTGTCTTGTCTTGTCTTGTCCTGTCCTGACGTGTGTTGTGTTGTTTTGTCTTGTCTTGTCATGTCATGTCATGTCGTGTCTTGTGTTGCTTTGTCTTGTCTTGTCATGTCATGTCGTGTGTTGTGTTGTTTTGTCTTGTCTTGTCATGTCATGTCATGTCGTGTCTTGTGTTGCTTTGTCTTGTCTTGTCTTGTCTTGTCTTGTCTTGTGTTGCTTTGTCTTGTCTTGTCTTGTCTTGTCATGTCGTATGTTGTGTTGTTTTGTCTTGTCTTGTTGTGTATTGTCATGTCTTATATTGTCTTGTCTTGTCTTGTCATGTCATGTCATGTCGTGTGTTGTGTTGTTTTGTCTTGTCTTGTTTTGTCTTGTCATGTCATGTCATGTCTTGTCTTGTCTTGTCTTGTCTTGTTTTGTCTTGTCATGTCTTGTCTTGTCTTGTCTTGTCTTGTCCTGTCCTGTCGTGTGTTGTGTTGTTTTGTCTTGCCTTGTCATGTCATGTCACGTCGTGTCTTGTGTTGCTTTGTCTTGTCTTGTCTTGTCTTGTCATGTCGTGTGTTGTGTTGTTTTGTCTTGTCTTGTTGTGTATTGTCATGTCTTATATTGTCTTGTCTTGTCTTGTCTTGTCTTGTCATGTCATGTCATGTCGTGTGTTGTGTTGTTTTGTCTTGTCTTGTTTTGTCTTGTCATGTCATGTCATGTCATGTCTTGTCTTGTCTTGTCTTGTCTTGTCTTGTTTTGTCGTATCATGTCTTGTCTTGTCTTGTCTTGTCTTGTCCTGTCCTGTCGTGTGTTGTCTTGTCTTGTCTTGTCCTGTCCTGACGTGTGTTGTGTTGTTTTGTCTTGTTTTGTTTTGTCTTGTCTTGTGTTGTTTTGTCCTGTCCTGACGTGTGTTGTGTTGTTTTGTCTTGTCCTGTCTTGTCTTGTCTTGTGATGTCATGTCATGTCGTGTGTTGTGTTGTTTTGTCTTGTCTTGTCATGTTATGTCATGTGTCTTGTGTTGCTTTGTCTTGTCTTGTCTTGTCTTGTGTTGTTTTGTCCTGTCCTGACGTGTGTTGTGTTGTTTTGTCTTGTCTTGTTTTGTCTTGTCCTGTCTTGTCTTGTCTTGTTTTGTCTTGTCCTGTCCTGTCTTGTCTTGTCTTGTATTGTCTTGTTTTCTCATGTAATGTCATGTCGTGTGTTGTGTTGTTTTGTCTTGTCTTGTGTTGTTTTGTCGTGTCATGTCTTGTCTTGTCTTGTCTTGTCCTGTCCTGTCGTGTGTTGTCTTGTCTTGTCTTGTCCTGTCCTGACGAGTGTTGTGTCGTTTTGTCTTGTCTTGTTTTGTCTTGTCTTGTGTTGTTTTGTCCTGTCCTGACGTGTGTTTTGTTGTTTTGTCTTGTCTTGTTTTGTCTTGTCTTGTGTTGTTTTGTCTTGTATTGTCTTGTTTTCTCATGTAATGTCATGTCGTGTGTTGTGTTGTTTTGTCTTGTCTTGTGTTGTTTTGTCGTGTCATGTCTTGTCTTGTCTTGTCCTGTCCTGTCGTGTGTTGTCTTGTCTTGTCTTGTCCTGTCCTGACGTGTGTTGTGTTGTTTTGTCTTGTCCTGTCCTGTCTTGTCTTGTCTTGTATTGTCTTGTTTTCTCATGTAATGTCATGGCGTGTGTTGTGTTGTTTTGTCTTGTCTTGTGTTGTTTTGTCGTGTCATGTCTTGTCTTGTCTTGTCTTGTCCTGTCCTGTCGTGTGTTGTCTTGTCTTGTCTTGTCCTGTCCTGACGAGTGTTGTGTCGTTTTGTCTTGTCTTGTTTTGTCTTGTCTTGTGTTGTTTTGTCCTGTCCTGACGTGTGTTGTGTTGTTTTGTCTTGTCTTGTTTTGTCTTGTCTTGTGTTGTTTTGTCTTGTATTGTCTTGTTTTCTCATGTAATGTCATGTCGTGTGTTGTGTTGTTTTGTCTTGTCTTGTGTTGTTTTGTCGTGTCATGTCTTGTCTTGTCTTGTCCTGTCCTGTCGTGTGTTGTCTTGTCGTGTGTTGTCTTGTCTTGTCTTGTCCTGTCCTGACGTGTGTTGTGTTGTTTTGTCTTGTTTTGTTTTGTCTTGTCTTGTGTTGTTTTGTCCTGTCCTGACGTGTGTTGTGTTGTTTTGTCTTGTCCTGTCTTGTCTTGTCTTGTGATGTCATGTCATGTCGTGTGTTGTATTGTTTTGTCTTGTCTTGTCATGTTATGTCATGTCAAGTCATGTCGTGTCTTGTGTTGCTTTGTCTTGTCTTGTCTTGTCTTGTCTTGTCTTGTGTTGCCTCATCTTGTCTTGTCTTGTCTTGTCCTGTCCTGACGTGTGTTGTGTTGTTTTGTCTTGTCTTGTCATGTCGTGTGTTGTGTTGTTTTGTCTTGTCTTGTGTTGTTTTGTCGTGTCATGTCTTGTCTTGTCTTGTCCTGTCCTGTCGTGTGTTGTGTTGTTTTGTCTTGTCTTGTCATGTCATGTCAATTCGTGTCTTGTGTTGCTTTGTCTTGTCTTGTCTTGTCTTGTCATGTCGTGTGTTGTGTTGTTTTGTCTTGTCTTGTTGTGTATTGTCATGTCTTATATTGTCTTGTCTTGTCTTGTCTTGTCTTGTCATGTCATGTCATGTCGTGTGTTGTGTTGTTTTGTCTTGTCTTGTTTTGTCTTGTCATGTCATGTCATGTCTTGTCTTGTCTTGTCTTGTCTTGTTTTGTCTTGTCATGTCTTGTCTTGTCTTGTCTTGTCTTGTCCTGTCCTGTCGTGTGTTGTGTTGTTTTGTCTTGTCTTGTCATGTCATGTCACGTCGTGTCTTGTGTTGCTTTGTCTTGTCTTGTCTTGTCATGTCGTGTGTTGTGTTGTTTTGTCTTGTCTTGTTGTGTATTGTCATGTCTTATATTGTCTTGTCTTGTCTTGTCTTGTCTTGTCATGTCATGTCATGTCGTGTGTTGTGTTGTTTTGTCTTGTCTTGTTTTGTCTTGTCATGTCATGTCATGTCATGTCTTGTCTTGTCTTGTCTTGTCTTGTTTTGTCGTATCATGTCTTGTCTTGTCTTGTCTTGTCTTGTCCTGTCCTGTCGTGTGTTGTCTTGTCTTGTCTTGTCCTGTCCTGACGTGTGTTGTGTTGTTTTGTCTTGTTTTGTTTTGTCTTGTCTTGTGTTGTTTTGTCCTGTCCTGACGTGTGTTGTGTTGTTTTGTCTTGTCCTGTCTTGTCTTGTCTTGTGATGTCATGTCATGTCGTGTGTTGTGTTGTTTTGTCTTTTCTTGTCATGTTATGTCATGTGTCTTGTGTTGCTTTGTCTTGTCTTGTCTTGTCTTGTGTTGTTTTGTCCTGTCCTGACGTGTGTTGTGTTGTTTTGTCTTGTCTTGTTTTGTCTTGTCCTGTCTTGTCTTGTCTTGTTTTGTCTTGTCCTGTCCTGTCTTGTCTTGTCTTGTATTGTCTTGTTTTCTCATGTAATGTCATGTCGTGTGTTGTGTTGCTTTGTCTTGTCTTGTCTTGTCTTGTGTTGTTTTGTCCTGTCCTGACGTGTGTTGTGTTGTTTTGTCTTGTCTTGTTTTGTCTTGTCCTGTCTTGTCTTGTCTTGTTTTGTCTTGTCCTGTCCTGTCTTGTCTTGTCTTGTATTGTCTTGTTTTCTCATGTAATGTCATGTCGTGTGTTGTGTTGTTTTGTCTTGTCTTGTTTTGTCTTGTCATGTCATGTCATGTCTTGTCTTGTCTTGTCTTGTCTTGTTTTGTCTTGTCATGTCTTGTCTTGTCTTGTCTTGTCTTGTCCTGTCCTGTCGTGTGTTGTGTTGTTTTGTCTTGTCTTGTCATGTCATGTCACGTCGTGTCTTGTGTTGCTTTGTCTTGTCTTGTCTTGTCATGTCGTGTGTTGTGTTGTTTTGTCTTGTCTTGTTGTGTATTGTCATGTCTTATATTGTCTTGTCTTGTCTTGTCTTGTCTTGTCATGTCATGTCATGTCGTGTGTTGTGTTGTTTTGTCTTGTCTTGTTTTGTCTTGTCATGTCATGTCATGTCATGTCTTGTCTTGTCTTGTCTTGTCTTGTCTTGTTTTGTCGTATCATGTCTTGTCTTGTCTTGTCTTGTCTTGTCCTGTCCTGTCGTGTGTTGTCTTGTCTTGTCTTGTCCTGTCCTGACGTGTGTTGTGTTGTTTTGTCTTGTTTTGTTTTGTCTTGTCTTGTGTTGTTTTGTCCTGTCCTGACGTGTGTTGTGTTGTTTTGTCTTGTCCTGTCTTGTCTTGTCTTGTGATGTCATGTCATGTCGTGTGTTGTGTTGTTTTGTCTTTTCTTGTCATGTTATGTCATGTGTCTTGTGTTGCTTTGTCTTGTCTTGTCTTGTCTTGTGTTGTTTTGTCCTGTCCTGACGTGTGTTGTGTTGTTTTGTCTTGTCTTGTTTTGTCTTGTCCTGTCTTGTCTTGTCTTGTGATGTCATGTCATGTCGTGTGTTGTATTGTTTTGTCTTGTCTTGTCATGTTATGTCATGTCAAGTCATGTCGTGTCTTGTGTTGCTTTGTCTTGTCTTGTCTTGTCTTGTCTTGTCTTGTGTTGCCTCATCTTGTCTTGTCTTGTCTTGTCCTGTCCTGACGTGTGTTGTGTTGTTTTGTCTTGTCTTGTCATGTCGTGTGTTGTGTTGTTTTGTCTTGTCTTGTGTTGTTTTGTCGTGTCATGTCTTGTCTTGTCTTGTCCTGTCCTGTCGTGTGTTGTGTTGTTTTGTCTTGTCTTGTCATGTCATGTCAATTCGTGTCTTGTGTTGCTTTGTCTTGTCTTGTCTTGTCTTGTCATGTCGTGTGTTGTGTTGTTTTGTCTTGTCTTGTTGTGTATTGTCATGTCTTATATTGTCTTGTCTTGTCTTGTCTTGTCTTGTCATGTCATGTCATGTCGTGTGTTGTGTTGTTTTGTCTTGTCTTGTTTTGTCTTGTCATGTCATGTCATGTCTTGTCTTGTCTTGTCTTGTCTTGTTTTGTCTTGTCATGTCTTGTCTTGTCTTGTCTTGTCTTGTCCTGTCCTGTCGTGTGTTGTGTTGTTTTGTCTTGTCTTGTCATGTCATGTCACGTCGTGTCTTGTGTTGCTTTGTCTTGTCTTGTCTTGTCATGTCGTGTGTTGTGTTGTTTTGTCTTGTCTTGTTGTGTATTGTCATGTCTTATATTGTCTTGTCTTGTCTTGTCTTGTCTTGTCATGTCATGTCATGTCGTGTGTTGTGTTGTTTTGTCTTGTCTTGTTTTGTCTTGTCATGTCATGTCATGTCATGTCTTGTCTTGTCTTGTCTTGTCTTGTTTTGTCGTATCATGTCTTGTCTTGTCTTGTCTTGTCTTGTCCTGTCCTGTCGTGTGTTGTCTTGTCTTGTCTTGTCCTGTCCTGACGTGTGTTGTGTTGTTTTGTCTTGTTTTGTTTTGTCTTGTCTTGTGTTGTTTTGTCCTGTCCTGACGTGTGTTGTGTTGTTTTGTCTTGTCCTGTCTTGTCTTGTCTTGTGATGTCATGTCATGTCGTGTGTTGTGTTGTTTTGTCTTTTCTTGTCATGTTATGTCATGTGTCTTGTGTTGCTTTGTCTTGTCTTGTCTTGTCTTGTGTTGTTTTGTCCTGTCCTGACGTGTGTTGTGTTGTTTTGTCTTGTCTTGTTTTGTCTTGTCCTGTCTTGTCTTGTCTTGTTTTGTCTTGTCCTGTCCTGTCTTGTCTTGTCTTGTATTGTCTTGTTTTCTCATGTAATGTCATGTCGTGTGTTGTGTTGCTTTGTCTTGTCTTGTCATGTCATGTCGTGTGTTGTGTTGTTTTGTCTTGTCTTGTCATGTCATGTCATGTCGTGTCTTGTGTTGCTTTGTCTTGTCTTGTCTTGTCTTGTCTTGTCTTGTGTTGCTTTGTCTTGTCTTGTCTTGTCTTGTCATGTCGTATGTTGTGTTGTTTTGTCTTGTCTTGTTGTGTATTGTCATGTCTTATATTGTCTTGTCTTGTCTTGTCATGTCATGTCATGTCGTGTGTTGTGTTGTTTTGTCTTGTCTTGTTTTGTCTTGTCATGTCATGTCATGTCTTGTCTTGTCTTGTCTTGTCTTGTTTTGTCTTGTCATGTCTTGTCTTGTCTTGTCTTGTCTTGTCTTGTCTTGTCCTGTCCTGTCGTGTGTTGTGTTGTTTTGTCTTGCCTTGTCATGTCATGTCACGTCGTGTCTTGTGTTGCTTTGTCTTGTCTTGTCATGTTATGTCATGTCGTGTCTTGTGTTGCTTTGTCTTGTCTTGTATTGTCTTGTCTTGTGTTGCCTCGTCTTGTCTTGTCTTGTCCTGTCCTGTCGTGTGTTGTTTTGTATTGTCTTGTCTTGTGTTGTTTTGTCGTGTCATGTCTTGTCTTGTCTTGTCTTGTCTTGTCTTGTCCTGTCGTGTGTTGTGTTGTTTTGTCTTGTCTTGTCATGTCATGTCATGTCGTGTCTTGTGTTGCTTTGTCTTGTCTTGTCTTGTCTTGTCTTGTCTTGTGTTGCCTCGTCTTGTCTTGCCTTGTCTTGTCCTGTCCTGACGTGTGTTGTCTTGTCTTGTCTTGTCTTGTCTTGTCTTGTCTTGTCATGTCGTGTGTTGTGTTGTTTTGTCTTGTCTTGTGTTGTCTTGTCTTGTCATGTCGTGTGTTGTGTTGTTTTGTCTTGTCTTGTGTTGTTTTGTCGTGTCATGTCTTGTCTTGTCTTGTCTTGTCTTGTCTTGTCCTGTCCTGTCGTGTGTTGTGTTGTTTTGTCTTGTCTTGTCATGTCATGTCACGTCGTGTCTTGTGTTGCTTTGTCTTGTCTTGTCTTGTCTTGTCATGTCGTGTGTTGTGTTGTTTTGTCTTGTCTTGTTTTGTCTTGTCCTGTCTTGTCTTGTCTAGTTTTGTCTTGTCCTGTCCTGTCTTGTCTTGTCTTGTATTGTCTTGTTTTCTCATGTAATGTCATGTCGTGTGTTGTGTTGTTTTGTCTTGTCTTGTGTTGTTTTGTCGTGTCATGTCTTGTCTTGTCTTGTCTTGTGTTGTTTTGTCCTGTCCTGACGTGTGTTGTGTTGTTTTGTCTTGTCTTGTTTTGTCTTGTCCTGTCTTGTCTTGTCTAGTTTTGTCTTGTCCTGTCCTGTCTTGTCTTGTCTTGTATTGTCTTGTTTTCTCATGTAATGTCATGTCGTGTGTTGTGTTGTTTTGTCTTGTCTTGTGTTGTTTTGTCGTGTCATGTCTTGTCTTGTCTTGTCTTGTCCTGTCCTGTCGTGTGTTGTCTTGTCTTGTCTTGTCCTGTCCTGACGTGTGTTGTGTCGTTTTGTCTTGTCTTGTTTTGTCTTGTCTTGTGTTGTTTTGTCCTGTCCTGACGTGTGTTGTGTTGTTTTGTCTTGTCTTGTTTTGTCTTGTCTTGTGTTGTTTTGTCTTGTATTGTCTTGTTTTCTCATGTAATGTCATGTCGTGTGTTGTGTTGTTTTGTCTTGTCTTGTGTTGTTTTGTCGTGTCATGTCTTGTCTTGTCTTGTCCTGTCCTGTCGTGTGTTGTCTTGTCTTGTCTTGTCCTGTCCTGACGTGTGTTGTGTTGTTTTGTCTTGTTTTGTTTTGTCTTGTCTTGTGTTGTTTTGTCCTGTCCTGACGTGTGTTGTGTTGTTTTGTCTTGTCCTGTCTTGTCTTGTCTTGTGATGTCATGTCATGTCGTGTGTTGTATTGTTTTGTCTTGTCTTGTCATGTTATGTCATGTCGTGTCTTGTGTTGCTTTGTCTTGTCTTGTCTTGTATTGTCTTGTCTTGTGTTGCCTCGTCTTGTCTTGTCTTGTCTTGTCCTGTCCTGACGTGTGTTGTGTTGTTTTGTCTTGTCTTGTCATGTCATGTCATGTCGTGTCTTGTGTTGCTTTGTCTTGTCTTGTCATGTCATGTCGTGTGTTGTGTTGTTTTGTCTTGTCTTGTCATGTCATGTCGTGTCTTGTGTTGCTTTGTCTTGTCTTGTCTTGTCTTGTCTTGTCTTGTGTTGCTTTGTCTTGTCTTGTCTTGTCTTGTCATGTCGTATGTTGTGTTGTTTTGTCTTGTCTTGTTGTGTATTGTCATGTCTTATATTGTCTTGTCTTGTCTTGTCATGTCATGTCATGTCGTGTGTTGTGTTGTTTTGTCTTGTCTTGTTTTGTCTTGTCATGTCATGTCATGTCTTGTCTTGTCTTGTCTTGTCTTGTTTTGTCTTGTCATGTCTTGTCTTGTCTTGTCTTGTCTTGTCCTGTCCTGTCGTGTGTTGTGTTGTTTTGTCTTGCCTTGTCATGTCATGTCACGTCGTGTCTTGTGTTGCTTTGTCTTGTCTTGTCTTGTCTTGTCATGTCGTGTGTTGTGTTGTTTTGTCTTGTCTTGTTGTGTATTGTCATGTCTTATATTGTCTTGTCTTGTCTTGTCTTGTCTTGTCATGTCATGTCATGTCGTGTGTTGTGTTGTTTTGTCTTGTCTTGTTTTGTCTTGTCATGTCATGTCATGTCATGTCTTGTCTTGTCTTGTCTTGTCTTGTTTTGTCGTATCATGTCTTGTCTTGTCTTGTCTTGTCTTGTCCTGTCCTGTCGTGTGTTGTCTTGTCTTGTCTTGTCCTGTCCTGACGTGTGTTGTGTTGTTTTGTCTTGTTTTGTTTTGTCTTGTCTTGTGTTGTTTTGTCCTGTCCTGACGTGTGTTGTGTTGTTTTGTCTTGTCCTGTCTTGTCTTGTCTTGTGATGTCATGTCATGTCGTGTGTTGTGTTGTTTTGTCTTGTCTTGTCATGTTATGTCATGTGTCTTGTGTTGCTTTGTCTTGTCTTGTCTTGTCTTGTGTTGTTTTGTCCTGTCCTGACGTGTGTTGTGTTGTTTTGTCTTGTCTTGTTTTGTCTTGTCCTGTCTTGTCTTGTCTTGTTTTGTCTTGTCCTGTCCTGTCTTGTCTTGTCTTGTATTGTCTTGTTTTCTCATGTAATGTCATGTCGTGTGTTGTGTTGTTTTGTCTTGTCTTGTGTTGTTTTGTCGTGTCATGTCTTGTCTTGTCTTGTCTTGTCCTGTCCTGTCGTGTGTTGTCTTGTCTTGTCTTGTCCTGTCCTGACGAGTGTTGTGTCGTTTTGTCTTGTCTTGTTTTGTCTTGTCTTGTGTTGTTTTGTCCTGTCCTGACGTGTGTTGTGTTGTTTTGTCTTGTCTTGTATTGTCTTGTTTTCTCATGTAATGTCATGTCGTGTGTTGTGTTGTTTTGTCTTGTCTTGTGTTGTTTTGTCGTGTCATGTCTTGTCTTGTCTTGTCTTGTCCTGTCCTGTCGTGTGTTGTCTTGTCTTGTCTTGTCCTGTCCTGACGTGTGTTGTGTTGTTTTGTCTTGTCCTGTCCTGTCTTGTCTTGTCTTGTATTGTCTTGTTTTCTCATGTAATGTCATGGCGTGTGTTGTGTTGTTTTGTCTTGTCTTGTGTTGTTTTGTCGTGTCATGTCTTGTCTTGTCTTGTCTTGTCCTGTCCTGTCGTGTGTTGTCTTGTCTTGTCTTGTCCTGTCCTGACGAGTGTTGTGTCGTTTTGTCTTGTCTTGTTTTGTCTTGTCTTGTGTTGTTTTGTCCTGTCCTGACGTGTGTTGTGTTGTTTTGTCTTGTCTTGTTTTGTCTTGTCTTGTGTTGTTTTGTCTTGTATTGTCTTGTTTTCTCATGTAATGTCATGTCGTGTGTTGTGTTGTTTTGTCTTGTCTTGTGTTGTTTTGTCGTGTCATGTCTTGTCTTGTCTTGTCCTGTCCTGTCGTGTGTTGTCTTGTCGTGTGTTGTCTTGTCTTGTCTTGTCCTGTCCTGACGTGTGTTGTGTTGTTTTGTCTTGTTTTGTTTTGTCTTGTCTTGTGTTGTTTTGTCCTGTCCTGACGTGTGTTGTGTTGTTTTGTCTTGTCCTGTCTTGTCTTGTCTTGTGATGTCATGTCATGTCGTGTGTTGTATTGTTTTGTCTTGTCTTGTCATGTTATGTCATGTCATGTCATGTCGTGTCTTGTGTTGCTTTGTCTTGTCTTGTCTTGTCTTGTCTTGTCTTGTGTTGCCTCATCTTGTCTTGTCTTGTCTTGTCCTGTCCTGACGTGTGTTGTGTTGTTTTGTCTTGTCTTGTCATGTCGTGTGTTGTGTTGTTTTGTCTTGTCTTGTGTTGTTTTGTCGTGTCATGTCTTGTCTTGTCTTGTCCTGTCCTGTCGTGTGTTGTGTTGTTTTGTCTTGTCTTGTCATGTCATGTCAATTCGTGTCTTGTGTTGCTTTGTCTTGTCTTGTCTTGTCATGTCGTGTGTTGTGTTGTTTTGTCTTGTCTTGTTGTGTATTGTCATGTCTTATATTGTCTTGTCTTGTCTTGTCTTGTCTTGTCATGTCATGTCATGTCGTGTGTTGTGTTGTTTTGTCTTGTCTTGTTTTGTCTTGTCATGTCATGTCATGTCTTGTCTTGTCTTGTCTTGTCTTGTTTTGTCTTGTCATGTCTTGTCTTGTCTTGTCTTGTCTTGTCCTGTCCTGTCGTGTGTTGTGTTGTTTTGTCTTGTCTTGTCATGTCATGTCACGTCGTGTCTTGTGTTGCTTTGTCTTGTCTTGTCTTGTCATGTCGTGTGTTGTGTTGTTTTGTCTTGTCTTGTTGTGTATTGTCATGTCTTATATTGTCTTGTCTTGTCTTGTCTTGTCTTGTCATGTCATGTCATGTCGTGTGTTGTGTTGTTTTGTCTTGTCTTGTTTTGTCTTGTCATGTCATGTCATGTCATGTCTTGTCTTGTCTTGTCTTGTCTTGTCTTGTTTTGTCGTATCATGTCTTGTCTTGTCTTGTCTTGTCTTGTCCTGTCCTGTCGTGTGTTGTCTTGTCTTGTCTTGTCCTGTCCTGACGTGTGTTGTGTTGTTTTGTCTTGTTTTGTTTTGTCTTGTCTTGTGTTGTTTTGTCCTGTCCTGACGTGTGTTGTGTTGTTTTGTCTTGTCCTGTCTTGTCTTGTCTTGTGATGTCATGTCATGTCGTGTGTTGTGTTGTTTTGTCTTTTCTTGTCATGTTATGTCATGTGTCTTGTGTTGCTTTGTCTTGTCTTGTCTTGTCTTGTGTTGTTTTGTCCTGTCCTGACGTGTGTTGTGTTGTTTTGTCTTGTCTTGTTTTGTCTTGTCCTGTCTTGTCTTGTCTTGTTTTGTCTTGTCCTGTCCTGTCTTGTCTTGTCTTGTATTGTCTTGTTTTCTCATGTAATGTCATGTCGTGTGTTGTGTTGTTTTGTCTTGTCTTGTGTTGTTTTGTCGTGTCATGTCTTGTCTTGTCTTGTCTTGTCCTGTCCTGTCGTGTGTTGTCTTGTCTTGTCTTGTCCTGTCCTGACGAGTGTTGTGTCGTTTTGTCTTGTCTTGTTTTGTCTTGTCTTGTGTTGTTTTGTCCTGTCCTGACGTGTGTTGTGTTGTTTTGTCTTGTCTTGTTTTGTCTTGTCTTGTGTTGTTTTGTCTTGTATTGTCTTGTTTTCTCATGTAATGTCATGTCGTGTGTTGTGTTGTTTTGTCTTGTCTTGTGTTGTTTTGTCGTGTCATGTCTTGTCTTGTCTTGTCCTGTCCTGTCGTGTGTTGTCTTGTCTTGTCTTGTCCTGTCCTGACGTGTGTTGTGTTGTTTTGTCTTGTCTTGTTTTGTCTTGTCTTGTGTTGTTTTGTCCTGTCCTGACGTGTGTTGTGTTGTTTTGTCTTGTCCTGTCTTGTCTTGTCTTGTGATGTCATGTCATGTCGTGTGTTGTATTGTTTTGTCTTGTCTTGTCATGTTATGTCATGTCGTCTCTTGTGTTGCTTTGTCTTGTCTTGTCTTGTATTGTCTTGTCTTGTGTTGCCTCGTCTTGTCTTGTCTTGTCTTGTCCTGTCCTGACGTGTGTTGTGTTGTTTTGTTTTGTCTTGTCATGTCATGTCACGTCGTGTCTTGTGTTGCTTTGTCTTGTCTTGTCTTGTCTTGTCATGTCGTGTGTTGTGTTGTTTTGTCTTGTCTTGTTGTGTATTGTCATGTCTTATATTGTCTTGTCTTGTCTTGTCTTGTCTTGTCATGTCATGTCATGTCGTGTGTTGTGTTGTTTTGTCTTGTCTTGTTTTGTCTTGTCATGTCATGCCATGTCATGTCTTGTCATGTCTTGTCTTGTCTTGTTTTGTCTTGTCATGTCTTGTCTTGTCTTGTCTTGTCTTGTCTTGTCTTGTCTTGTCTTGTCTTGTTTTGTTTTGTCTTGTTTTGTTTTGTCTTGTCATGTCTTATCTTGTCTTGTCTTGTCTTGTCTTGTCTTGTCTTGTCTTGTCTTGTCTTGTCTTGTCTTGTCTTGTCTTGTCTTGTCTTGTCTTGTCGTGTCTTGTGTTGCTTTGTCTTGTCTTGTCTTGTCTTGTCTTGTCTTGTCTTGTGTTGCCTCGTCTTGTCTTGCCTTGTCTTGTCCTGTCCTGACGTGTGTTGTGTTGTTTTGTCTTGTCTTGTCTTGTCTTGTCTTGTCTTGTCTTGTCATGTCGTGTGTTGTGTTGTTTTGTCTTGTCTTGTCTTGTCTTGTCTTGTCATGTCGTGTGTTGTGTTGTTTTGTCTTGTCTTGTGTTGTTTTGTCGTGTCATGTCTTGTCTTGTCTTGTCCTGTCCTGTCGTGTGTATTGTCATGTCTTATATTGTCTTGTCTTGTCTTGTCTTGTCTTGTCTTGTCTTGTCTTGTCTTGTCTTGTTTTGTCTTGTCTTGTCTTGTCGTGTCTTGTGTTGCTTTGTCTTGTCTTGTCTTGTCTTGTCTTGTCTTGTGTTGCCTCGTCTTGTCTTGCCTTGTCTTGTCCTGTCCTGACGTGTGTTGTGTTGTTTTGTCTTGTCTTGTCTTGTCTTGTCTTGTCTTGTCTTGTCATGTCGTGTGTTGTGTTGTTTTGTCTTGCCTTGTTTTGTCTTGTCATGTCATGTCATGTCTTGTCTTGTCTTGTCTTGTCTTGTCTTGTTTTGTCTTGTCATGTCTTGTCTTGTCTTGTCTTGTCTTGTGTTGTCTTGTTTTGTTTTGTCTTGTCATGTCTTGTCTTGTCTTGTCTTGTCTTGTCTTGTCTTGTCTTGTCTTGTCTTGTCTTGTCTTGTCTTGTCTTGTCTTGTCTTGTCTTGTCTTGTCTTGTCTTGTCTTGTCTTGTCTTGTCTTGTCTTGTCTTGTCTTGTCTTGTCTTGTCTTGTCTTGTCTTGTCTTGTCTTGTCTTGTCTTGTCCTGTCTTGTCTTGTCTTGTCTTGTCTTGTCTTGTCTTGTCGTGTCTTGTGTTGCTTTGTCTTGTCTTATCTTGTCTTGTCTTGTCATGTCTTGTCTTGTCTTGTCTTGTCTTGTCTTGTCTTGTCTTGTCTTGTCTTGTCTTGTCTTGTCTTGTCTTGTCTTGTCTTGTCTTGTCTTGTCTTGTCTTGTCTTGTCTTGTCTTGTCTTGTCTTGTCTTGTCTTGTCTTGTCTTGTCTTGTCTTGTCTTGTCTTGTCTTGTCTTGTCTTGTCTTGTCTTGTCTTGTCTTGTCTTGTCTTGTCTTGTCTTGTCTTGTCTTGTCTTGTCTTGTCTTGTCTTGTCTTGTCTTGTCTTGTCTTGACTTGTCTTGTCTTGTCTTGTCTTGTCTTGTCTTGTCTTGTCTTGTCTTGTCAGGTCTTGTCTTGTCTTGTCTTGTCTTGTCATGTCGTGTGTTGTGTTGTTTTGTCTTGTCTTGTCTTGTCTTGTCTTGTCTTGTCTTGTCTTGTCTTGTCTTGTCTTGTCTTGTCTTGTCTTGTCTTGTCTTGTCTTGTCTTGTCTTGTCTTGTCTTGTCTTGTCTTGTCTTGTCTTGTCTTGTCTTGTCTTGTCTTGTCTTGTCTTGTCCTGTCTTGTCTTGTCTTGTCTTGTCTTGTCTTGTCTTGTCGTGTCTTGTGTTGCTTTGTCTTGTCTTATCTTGTCTTGTCTTGTCATGTCTTGTCTTGTCTTGTCTTGTCTTGTCTTGTCTTGTCTTGTCTTGTCTTGTCTTGTCTTGTCTTGTCTTGTCTTGTCTTGTCTTGTCTTGTCTTGTCTTGTCTTGTCTTGTCTTGTCTTGTCTTGTCTTGTCTTGTCTTGTCTTGTCTTGTCTTGTCTTGTCTTGTCTTGTCTTGTCTTGTCTTGTCTTGTCTTGTCTTGTCTTGTCTTGTCTTGTCTTGTCTTGTCTTGACTTGTCTTGTCTTGTCTTGTCTTGTCTTGTCTTGTCTTGTCTTGTCTTGTCTTGTCTTGTCAGGTCTTGTCTTGTCTTGTCTTGTCTTGTCATGTCGTGTGTTGTGTTGTTTTGTCTTGTCTTGTCATGTCATGTCACGTCGTGTCTTGTGTTGCTTTGTCTTGTCTTGTCTTGTCTTGTCTTGTCTTGTCTTGTCATGTCGTGTGTTGTGTTGTTTTGTCTTGTCTTGTTGTGTATTGTCATGTCTTATATTGTCTTGTCTTGTCTTGTCTTGTCTTGTCATGTCATGTCATGTCGTGTGTTGTGTTGTTTTGTCTTATCTTGTTTTGTCTTGTCATGTCATGTCATGTCTTGTCTTGTCTTGTCTTGTCTTGTCTTGTCTTGTCTTGTCTTGTCTTGTCTTGTCTTGTCTTGTCTTGTCTTGTCTTGTCTTGTCTTGTCTTGTCTTGTCTTGTCTTGTCTTGTCTTGTCTTGTCTTGTCTTGTCTTGTCTTGCCTTGTCTGGCTTTGTCTTGTCATTTCTTATCTTGTCTTGTCTTGTCTTGTCTTGTCCTGTCCTGTCGTGTGTTGTTTTGTATTGTCTTGTCTTGTGTTGTTTTGTCGTGTCATGTCTTGTCTTGTCTTGTCCTGTCCTGTCCTGTCGTGTGTTGTGTTGTTTTGTCTTGTCTTGTCTTGTCTTGTCTTGTCCTGTCGTGTGTTGTTTTGTATTGTCTTGTCTTGTGTTGTTTTGTCGTGTCATATCTTGTCTTGTCTTGTCCTGTCCTGTCCTGTCGTGTGTTGTCTTGTCTTGTCTTGTCCTGTCCTGACGTGTGTTGTGTCGTTTTGTCTTGTCTTGTTTTGTCTTGTCTTGTGTTGTTTTGTCCTGTCCTGACGTGTGTTGTGTAGTTTTGTCTTGTCTTGTTTTGTCTTGTCTTGTGTTGTTTTGTCTTGTATTGTCTTGTTTTCTCGTGTAATGTCATGTCGTGTGTTGTGTTGTTTTGTCTTGTCTTGTGTTGTTTTGTCGTCTCATGTCTTGTCTTGTCTTGTCCTGTCCTGTCGTGTGTTGTCTTGTCTTGCCTTGTCCTGTCCTGACGTGTGTTGTGTTGTTTTGTCTTGTTTTGTTTTGTCTTGTCTTGTGTTGTTTTGTCTTGTTTTGTTTTGTCTTGTCTTGTGTTGTTTTGTCCTGTCCTGACGTGTGTTGTGTTGTTTTGTCTTGTCCTGTCTTGTCTTGTCTTGTGATGTCATGTCATGTCGTGTGTTGTGTTGTTTTGTCTTGTCTTGTCATGTTATGTCATGTCGTGTCTTGTGTTGCTTTGTCTTGTCTTGTCGTGTATTGTCTTGTCTTGTGTTGCCTCGTCTTGTGTTGCTTTGTCTTGTCTTGTCTTGTCTTGTCTTGTCTTGTGTTGCCTCGTCTTGTCTGGTCTTGTCTTGTCCTGTCCTGACGTGTGTTGTTTTGTTTTGTCTTGTCTTATCTTGTCTTGTCTTGTCTTGTCATGTCGTGTGTTGTGTTGTTTTGTCTTGTCTTGTGTTGTTTTGTCGTGTCATGTCTTGTCTTGTCTTGTCTTCTCCTGTCCTGTCGTGTGTTGTGTTGCTTTGTCTTGTCTTGTCATGTCATGTCACGTCGTGTCTTGTGTTGCTTTGTCTTGTCTTGTCTTGTCATGTCGTGTGTTGTGTTGTTTTGTCTTGTCTTGTTGTGTATTGTCATGCCTTATATTGTCTTGTCTTGTCTTGTCTTGTCTTGTCTTGTCATGTCATGTCATGTCGTGTGTTGTGTTGTTTTGTCTTGTCTTGTTTTGTCTTGTCATGTCATGTCATGTCTTGTCTTGTCTTGTCTTGTCTTGTTTGGTCTTGTCATGTCTTGTCTTGTCTTGTTTTGTCTTGTCTTGTCTTGTCTTGTCTTGTCTTGTCTTGTCTTGTCTTGTCTTGTCTTGTCTTGTCTTGTCTTGTCTTGTCTTGTCTTGTCTTGTCTTGTCTTGTCTTGTCTTGTCTTGTCTTGTCATGTCTTGTCTTGTCTTGTCTTGTCTTGTTTTCTCATGTAATGTCATGTCGTGTGTTGTGTTGTTTTGTCTTGTCTTGTTTTGTCTTGTCCTGTCTTGTCTTGTCTAGTTTTGTCTTGTCCTGTCCTGTCTTGTCTTGTCTTGTATTGTCTTGTTTTCTCATGTAATGTCATGTCGTGTGTTGTGTTGTTTTGTCTTGTCTTGTGTTGTTTTGTCGTGTCATGTCTTGTCTTGTCTTGTCTTGTCCTGTCCTGTCGTGTGTTGTCTTGTCTTGTCTTGTCCTGTCCTGACGTGTGTTGTGTCGTTTTGTCTTGTCTTGTTTTGTCTTGTCTTGTGTTGTTTTGTCCTGTCCTGACGTGTGTTGTGTTGTTTTGTCTTGTCTTGTTTTGTCTTGTCTTGTGTTGTTTTGTCTTGTATTGTCTTGTTTTCTCATGTAATGTCATGTCGTGTGTTGTGTTGTTTTGTCTTGTCTTGTGTTGTTTTGTCGTGTCATGTCTTGTCTTGTCTTGTCCTGTCCTGTCGTGTGTTGTCTTGTCTTGTCTTGTCCTGTCCTGACGTGTGTTGTGTTGTTTTGTCTTGTTTTGTTTTGTCTTGTCTTGTGTTGTTTTGTCCTGTCCTGACGTGTGTTGTGTTGTTTTGTCTTGTCCTGTCTTGTCTTGTCTTGTGATGTCATGTCATGTCGTGTGTTGTATTGTTTTGTCTTGTCTTGTCATGTTATGTCATGTCGTGTCTTGTGTTGCTTTGTCTTGTCTTGTCTTGTATTGTCTTGTCTTGTGTTGCCTCGTCTTGTCTTGTCTTGTCTTGTCCTGTCCTGACGTGTGTTGTGTTGTTTTGTCTTGTCTTGTCATGTCATGTCATGTCGTGTCTTGTGTTGCTTTGTCTTGTCTTGTCATGTCATGTCGTGTGTTGTGTTGTTTTGTCTTGTCTTGTCATGTCATGTCGTGTCTTGTGTTGCTTTGTCTTGTCTTGTCTTGTCTTGTCTTGTCTTGTGTTGCTTTGTCTTGTCTTGTCTTGTCTTGTCATGTCGTATGTTGTGTTGTTTTGTCTTGTCTTGTTGTGTATTGTCATGTCTTATATTGTCTTGTCTTGTCTTGTCATGTCATGTCATGTCGTGTGTTGTGTTGTTTTGTCTTGTCTTGTTTTGTCTTGTCATGTCATGTCATGTCTTGTCTTGTCTTGTCTTGTCTTGTTTTGTCTTGTCATGTCTTGTCTTGTCTTGTCTTGTCTTGTCCTGTCCTGTCGTGTGTTGTGTTGTTTTGTCTTGCCTTGTCATGTCATGTCACGTCGTGTCTTGTGTTGCTTTGTCTTGTCTTGTCTTGTCTTGTCATGTCGTGTGTTGTGTTGTTTTGTCTTGTCTTGTTGTGTATTGTCATGTCTTATATTGTCTTGTCTTGTCTTGTCTTGTCTTGTCATGTCATGTCATGTCGTGTGTTGTGTTGTTTTGTCTTGTCTTGTTTTGTCTTGTCATGTCATGTCATGTCATGTCTTGTCTTGTCTTGTCTTGTCTTGTTTTGTCGTATCATGTCTTGTCTTGTCTTGTCTTGTCTTGTCCTGTCCTGTCGTGTGTTGTCTTGTCTTGTCTTGTCCTGTCCTGACGTGTGTTGTGTTGTTTTGTCTTGTTTTGTTTTGTCTTGTCTTGTGTTGTTTTGTCCTGTCCTGACGTGTGTTGTGTTGTTTTGTCTTGTCCTGTCTTGTCTTGTCTTGTGATGTCATGTCATGTCGTGTGTTGTGTTGTTTTGTCTTGTCTTGTCATGTTATGTCATGTGTCTTGTGTTGCTTTGTCTTGTCTTGTCTTGTCTTGTGTTGTTTTGTCCTGTCCTGACGTGTGTTGTGTTGTTTTGTCTTGTCTTGTTTTGTCTTGTCCTGTCTTGTCTTGTCTTGTTTTGTCTTGTCCTGTCCTGTCTTGTCTTGTCTTGTATTGTCTTGTTTTCTCATGTAATGTCATGTCGTGTGTTGTGTTGTTTTGTCTTGTCTTGTGTTGTTTTGTCGTGTCATGTCTTGTCTTGTCTTGTCTTGTCCTGTCCTGTCGTGTGTTGTCTTGTCTTGTCTTGTCCTGTCCTGACGAGTGTTGTGTCGTTTTGTCTTGTCTTGTTTTGTCTTGTCTTGTGTTGTTTTGTCCTGTCCTGACGTGTGTTGTGTTGTTTTGTCTTGTCTTGTATTGTCTTGTTTTCTCATGTAATGTCATGTCGTGTGTTGTGTTGTTTTGTCTTGTCTTGTGTTGTTTTGTCGTGTCATGTCTTGTCTTGTCTTGTCTTGTCCTGTCCTGTCGTGTGTTGTCTTGTCTTGTCTTGTCCTGTCCTGACGTGTGTTGTGTTGTTTTGTCTTGTCCTGTCCTGTCTTGTCTTGTCTTGTATTGTCTTGTTTTCTCATGTAATGTCATGGCGTGTGTTGTGTTGTTTTGTCTTGTCTTGTGTTGTTTTGTCGTGTCATGTCTTGTCTTGTCTTGTCTTGTCCTGTCCTGTCGTGTGTTGTCTTGTCTTGTCTTGTCCTGTCCTGACGAGTGTTGTGTCGTTTTGTCTTGTCTTGTTTTGTCTTGTCTTGTGTTGTTTTGTCCTGTCCTGACGTGTGTTGTGTTGTTTTGTCTTGTCTTGTTTTGTCTTGTCTTGTGTTGTTTTGTCTTGTATTGTCTTGTTTTCTCATGTAATGTCATGTCGTGTGTTGTGTTGTTTTGTCTTGTCTTGTGTTGTTTTGTCGTGTCATGTCTTGTCTTGTCTTGTCCTGTCCTGTCGTGTGTTGTCTTGTCGTGTGTTGTCTTGTCTTGTCTTGTCCTGTCCTGACGTGTGTTGTGTTGTTTTGTCTTGTTTTGTTTTGTCTTGTCTTGTGTTGTTTTGTCCTGTCCTGACGTGTGTTGTGTTGTTTTGTCTTGTCCTGTCTTGTCTTGTCTTGTGATGTCATGTCATGTCGTGTGTTGTATTGTTTTGTCTTGTCTTGTCATGTTATGTCATGTCATGTCATGTCGTGTCTTGTGTTGCTTTGTCTTGTCTTGTCTTGTCTTGTCTTGTCTTGTGTTGCCTCATCTTGTCTTGTCTTGTCTTGTCCTGTCCTGACGTGTGTTGTGTTGTTTTGTCTTGTCTTGTCATGTCGTGTGTTGTGTTGTTTTGTCTTGTCTTGTGTTGTTTTGTCGTGTCATGTCTTGTCTTGTCTTGTCCTGTCCTGTCGTGTGTTGTGTTGTTTTGTCTTGTCTTGTCATGTCATGTCAATTCGTGTCTTGTGTTGCTTTGTCTTGTCTTGTCTTGTCATGTCGTGTGTTGTGTTGTTTTGTCTTGTCTTGTTGTGTATTGTCATGTCTTATATTGTCTTGTCTTGTCTTGTCTTGTCTTGTCATGTCATGTCATGTCGTGTGTTGTGTTGTTTTGTCTTGTCTTGTTTTGTCTTGTCATGTCATGTCATGTCTTGTCTTGTCTTGTCTTGTCTTGTTTTGTCTTGTCATGTCTTGTCTTGTCTTGTCTTGTCTTGTCCTGTCCTGTCGTGTGTTGTGTTGTTTTGTCTTGTCTTGTCATGTCATGTCACGTCGTGTCTTGTGTTGCTTTGTCTTGTCTTGTCTTGTCATGTCGTGTGTTGTGTTGTTTTGTCTTGTCTTGTTGTGTATTGTCATGTCTTATATTGTCTTGTCTTGTCTTGTCTTGTCTTGTCATGTCATGTCATGTCGTGTGTTGTGTTGTTTTGTCTTGTCTTGTTTTGTCTTGTCATGTCATGTCATGTCATGTCTTGTCTTGTCTTGTCTTGTCTTGTCTTGTTTTGTCGTATCATGTCTTGTCTTGTCTTGTCTTGTCTTGTCCTGTCCTGTCGTGTGTTGTCTTGTCTTGTCTTGTCCTGTCCTGACGTGTGTTGTGTTGTTTTGTCTTGTTTTGTTTTGTCTTGTCTTGTGTTGTTTTGTCCTGTCCTGACGTGTGTTGTGTTGTTTTGTCTTGTCCTGTCTTGTCTTGTCTTGTGATGTCATGTCATGTCGTGTGTTGTGTTGTTTTGTCTTTTCTTGTCATGTTATGTCATGTGTCTTGTGTTGCTTTGTCTTGTCTTGTCTTGTCTTGTGTTGTTTTGTCCTGTCCTGACGTGTGTTGTGTTGTTTTGTCTTGTCTTGTTTTGTCTTGTCCTGTCTTGTCTTGTCTTGTTTTGTCTTGTCCTGTCCTGTCTTGTCTTGTCTTGTATTGTCTTGTTTTCTCATGTAATGTCATGTCGTGTGTTGTGTTGTTTTGTCTTGTCTTGTGTTGTTTTGTCGTGTCATGTCTTGTCTTGTCTTGTCTTGTCCTGTCCTGTCGTGTGTTGTCTTGTCTTGTCTTGTCCTGTCCTGACGAGTGTTGTGTCGTTTTGTCTTGTCTTGTTTTGTCTTGTCTTGTGTTGTTTTGTCCTGTCCTGACGTGTGTTGTGTTGTTTTGTCTTGTCTTGTTTTGTCTTGTCTTGTGTTGTTTTGTCTTGTATTGTCTTGTTTTCTCATGTAATGTCATGTCGTGTGTTGTGTTGTTTTGTCTTGTCTTGTGTTGTTTTGTCGTGTCATGTCTTGTCTTGTCTTGTCCTGTCCTGTCGTGTGTTGTCTTGTCTTGTCTTGTCCTGTCCTGACGTGTGTTGTGTTGTTTTGTCTTGTCTTGTTTTGTCTTGTCTTGTGTTGTTTTGTCCTGTCCTGACGTGTGTTGTGTTGTTTTGTCTTGTCCTGTCTTGTCTTGTCTTGTGATGTCATGTCATGTCGTGTGTTGTATTGTTTTGTCTTGTCTTGTCATGTTATGTCATGTCGTCTCTTGTGTTGCTTTGTCTTGTCTTGTCTTGTATTGTCTTGTCTTGTGTTGCCTCGTCTTGTCTTGTCTTGTCTTGTCCTGTCCTGACGTGTGTTGTGTTGTTTTGTTTTGTCTTGTCATGTCATGTCACGTCGTGTCTTGTGTTGCTTTGTCTTGTCTTGTCTTGTCTTGTCATGTCGTGTGTTGTGTTGTTTTGTCTTGTCTTGTTGTGTATTGTCATGTCTTATATTGTCTTGTCTTGTCTTGTCTTGTCTTGTCATGTCATGTCATGTCGTGTGTTGTGTTGTTTTGTCTTGTCTTGTTTTGTCTTGTCATGTCATGCCATGTCATGTCTTGTCATGTCTTGTCTTGTCTTGTTTTGTCTTGTCATGTCTTGTCTTGTCTTGTCTTGTCTTGTCTTGTCTTGTCTTGTCTTGTCTTGTTTTGTTTTGTCTTGTTTTGTTTTGTCTTGTCATGTCTTATCTTGTCTTGTCTTGTCTTGTCTTGTCTTGTCTTGTCTTGTCTTGTCTTGTCTTGTCTTGTCTTGTCTTGTCTTGTCTTGTCTTGTCGTGTCTTGTGTTGCTTTGTCTTGTCTTGTCTTGTCTTGTCTTGTCTTGTCTTGTGTTGCCTCGTCTTGTCTTGCCTTGTCTTGTCCTGTCCTGACGTGTGTTGTGTTGTTTTGTCTTGTCTTGTCTTGTCTTGTCTTGTCTTGTCTTGTCATGTCGTGTGTTGTGTTGTTTTGTCTTGTCTTGTCTTGTCTTGTCTTGTCATGTCGTGTGTTGTGTTGTTTTGTCTTGTCTTGTGTTGTTTTGTCGTGTCATGTCTTGTCTTGTCTTGTCCTGTCCTGTCGTGTGTATTGTCATGTCTTATATTGTCTTGTCTTGTCTTGTCTTGTCTTGTCTTGTCTTGTCTTGTCTTGTCTTGTTTTGTCTTGTCTTGTCTTGTCGTGTCTTGTGTTGCTTTGTCTTGTCTTGTCTTGTCTTGTCTTGTCTTGTGTTGCCTCGTCTTGTCTTGCCTTGTCTTGTCCTGTCCTGACGTGTGTTGTGTTGTTTTGTCTTGTCTTGTCTTGTCTTGTCTTGTCTTGTCTTGTCATGTCGTGTGTTGTGTTGTTTTGTCTTGCCTTGTTTTGTCTTGTCATGTCATGTCATGTCTTGTCTTGTCTTGTCTTGTCTTGTCTTGTTTTGTCTTGTCATGTCTTGTCTTGTCTTGTCTTGTCTTGTGTTGTCTTGTTTTGTTTTGTCTTGTCATGTCTTGTCTTGTCTTGTCTTGTCTTGTCTTGTCTTGTCTTGTCTTGTCTTGTCTTGTCTTGTCTTGTCTTGTCTTGTCTTGTCTTGTCTTGTCTTGTCTTGTCTTGTCTTGTCTTGTCTTGTCTTGTCTTGTCTTGTCTTGTCTTGTCTTGTCTTGTCTTGTCTTGTCTTGTCTTGTCTTGTCTTGTCTTGTCCTGTCTTGTCTTGTCTTGTCTTGTCTTGTCTTGTCTTGTCGTGTCTTGTGTTGCTTTGTCTTGTCTTATCTTGTCTTGTCTTGTCATGTCTTGTCTTGTCTTGTCTTGTCTTGTCTTGTCTTGTCTTGTCTTGTCTTGTCTTGTCTTGTCTTGTCTTGTCTTGTCTTGTCTTGTCTTGTCTTGTCTTGTCTTGTCTTGTCTTGTCTTGTCTTGTCTTGTCTTGTCTTGTCTTGTCTTGTCTTGTCTTGTCTTGTCTTGTCTTGTCTTGTCTTGTCTTGTCTTGTCTTGTCTTGTCTTGTCTTGTCTTGTCTTGTCTTGTCTTGTCTTGTCTTGTCTTGTCTTGTCTTGTCTTGACTTGTCTTGTCTTGTCTTGTCTTGTCTTGTCTTGTCTTGTCTTGTCTTGTCAGGTCTTGTCTTGTCTTGTCTTGTCTTGTCATGTCGTGTGTTGTGTTGTTTTGTCTTGTCTTGTCTTGTCTTGTCTTGTCTTGTCTTGTCTTGTCTTGTCTTGTCTTGTCTTGTCTTGTCTTGTCTTGTCTTGTCTTGTCTTGTCTTGTCTTGTCTTGTCTTGTCTTGTCTTGTCTTGTCTTGTCTTGTCTTGTCTTGTCTTGTCTTGTCCTGTCTTGTCTTGTCTTGTCTTGTCTTGTCTTGTCTTGTCGTGTCTTGTGTTGCTTTGTCTTGTCTTATCTTGTCTTGTCTTGTCATGTCTTGTCTTGTCTTGTCTTGTCTTGTCTTGTCTTGTCTTGTCTTGTCTTGTCTTGTCTTGTCTTGTCTTGTCTTGTCTTGTCTTGTCTTGTCTTGTCTTGTCTTGTCTTGTCTTGTCTTGTCTTGTCTTGTCTTGTCTTGTCTTGTCTTGTCTTGTCTTGTCTTGTCTTGTCTTGTCTTGTCTTGTCTTGTCTTGTCTTGTCTTGTCTTGTCTTGTCTTGTCTTGTCTTGTCTTGTCTTGACTTGTCTTGTCTTGTCTTGTCTTGTCTTGTCTTGTCTTGTCTTGTCTTGTCTTGTCTTGTCAGGTCTTGTCTTGTCTTGTCTTGTCTTGTCATGTCGTGTGTTGTGTTGTTTTGTCTTGTCTTGTCATGTCATGTCACGTCGTGTCTTGTGTTGCTTTGTCTTGTCTTGTCTTGTCTTGTCTTGTCTTGTCTTGTCATGTCGTGTGTTGTGTTGTTTTGTCTTGTCTTGTTGTGTATTGTCATGTCTTATATTGTCTTGTCTTGTCTTGTCTTGTCTTGTCATGTCATGTCATGTCGTGTGTTGTGTTGTTTTGTCTTATCTTGTTTTGTCTTGTCATGTCATGTCATGTCTTGTCTTGTCTTGTCTTGTCTTGTCTTGTCTTGTCTTGTCTTGTCTTGTCTTGTCTTGTCTTGTCTTGTCTTGTCTTGTCTTGTCTTGTCTTGTCTTGTCTTGTCTTGTCTTGTCTTGTCTTGTCTTGTCTTGTCTTGTCTTGTCTTGCCTTGTCTGGCTTTGTCTTGTCATTTCTTATCTTGTCTTGTCTTGTCTTGTCTTGTCCTGTCCTGTCGTGTGTTGTTTTGTATTGTCTTGTCTTGTGTTGTTTTGTCGTGTCATGTCTTGTCTTGTCTTGTCCTGTCCTGTCCTGTCGTGTGTTGTGTTGTTTTGTCTTGTCTTGTCTTGTCTTGTCTTGTCCTGTCGTGTGTTGTTTTGTATTGTCTTGTCTTGTGTTGTTTTGTCGTGTCATATCTTGTCTTGTCTTGTCCTGTCCTGTCCTGTCGTGTGTTGTCTTGTCTTGTCTTGTCCTGTCCTGACGTGTGTTGTGTCGTTTTGTCTTGTCTTGTTTTGTCTTGTCTTGTGTTGTTTTGTCCTGTCCTGACGTGTGTTGTGTAGTTTTGTCTTGTCTTGTTTTGTCTTGTCTTGTGTTGTTTTGTCTTGTATTGTCTTGTTTTCTCGTGTAATGTCATGTCGTGTGTTGTGTTGTTTTGTCTTGTCTTGTGTTGTTTTGTCGTCTCATGTCTTGTCTTGTCTTGTCCTGTCCTGTCGTGTGTTGTCTTGTCTTGCCTTGTCCTGTCCTGACGTGTGTTGTGTTGTTTTGTCTTGTTTTGTTTTGTCTTGTCTTGTGTTGTTTTGTCTTGTTTTGTTTTGTCTTGTCTTGTGTTGTTTTGTCCTGTCCTGACGTGTGTTGTGTTGTTTTGTCTTGTCCTGTCTTGTCTTGTCTTGTGATGTCATGTCATGTCGTGTGTTGTGTTGTTTTGTCTTGTCTTGTCATGTTATGTCATGTCGTGTCTTGTGTTGCTTTGTCTTGTCTTGTCGTGTATTGTCTTGTCTTGTGTTGCCTCGTCTTGTGTTGCTTTGTCTTGTCTTGTCTTGTCTTGTCTTGTCTTGTGTTGCCTCGTCTTGTCTGGTCTTGTCTTGTCCTGTCCTGACGTGTGTTGTTTTGTTTTGTCTTGTCTTATCTTGTCTTGTCTTGTCTTGTCATGTCGTGTGTTGTGTTGTTTTGTCTTGTCTTGTGTTGTTTTGTCGTGTCATGTCTTGTCTTGTCTTGTCTTCTCCTGTCCTGTCGTGTGTTGTGTTGCTTTGTCTTGTCTTGTCATGTCATGTCACGTCGTGTCTTGTGTTGCTTTGTCTTGTCTTGTCTTGTCATGTCGTGTGTTGTGTTGTTTTGTCTTGTCTTGTTGTGTATTGTCATGCCTTATATTGTCTTGTCTTGTCTTGTCTTGTCTTGTCTTGTCATGTCATGTCATGTCGTGTGTTGTGTTGTTTTGTCTTGTCTTGTTTTGTCTTGTCATGTCATGTCATGTCTTGTCTTGTCTTGTCTTGTCTTGTTTGGTCTTGTCATGTCTTGTCTTGTCTTGTCTTGTCTTGTCTTGTCTTGTTTTGTTTTGTCTTGTCTTGTCTTGTCTTGCCTTGTCTTGTCTTGTCTTGTCTTGTCTTGTCTTGTCTTGTCTTGTCTTGTCTTGTCTTGTCTTGTCTTGTCTTGTCTTGTCTTGTCTTGTCTTGTCTTGTCTTGTCTTGTCTTGTCCTGTCTTGTCTTGTCTTGTCTTGTCTTGTCTTGTCTTGTCTTGTCTTGTCTTGTCTTGTCTTGCTTTGTCTTGTCATGTCTTATCTTGTCTTGTCTTGTCTTGTCTTGTCCTGTCCTGTCGTGTGTTGTTTTGTATTGTCTTGTGTTGTTTTGTCGTGTCATGTCTTGTCTTGTCTTGTCTTGTCTTGTCCTGTCCTGTCGTGTGTTGTGTTGTTTTGTCTTGTCTTGTCATGTCATGTCATGTCGTGTCTTGTGTTGCTTTGTCTTGTCTTGTCTTGTCTTGTCTTGTCTTGTGTTGCCTCGTCTTGTCTTGTCTTGTCTTGTCCTGTCCTGAAGTGTGTTGTGTTGTCTTGTCTTGTCTTGTCTTGTCTTGTTTTGTTTTGTTTTGTCTTGTCTTGCCTTGTCTTGTCTTGTCTTGTCTTGTCTTGTCTTGTCTTGTCTTGTCTTGTCTTGTCTTGTCTTGTCTTGTCTTGTCTTGTCTTGTCTTGTCTTGTCTTGCTTTGTCTTGTCATGTCTTATCTTGTCTTGTCTTGTCTTGTCTTGTCCTGTCCTGTCGTGTGTTGTTTTGTCTTGTCTTGTCTTGTCTTGTCTTGTCTTGTCATGTCTTGTCTTGTCTTGTCTTGTCTTGTCATGTCGTGTGTTGTGTTGTTTTGTCTTGTCTTGTCTTGTCTTGTCTTGTCATGTCGTGTGGTGTGTTGTTTTGTATTGTCTTGTGTTGTTTTGTCGTGTCATGTCTTGTCTTGTCTTGTCTTGTCCTGTCCTGTCGTGTGTTGTGTTGTTTTGTCTTGTCTTGTCATGTCATGTCACGTCGTGTCTTGTGTTGCTTTGTCTTGTCTTGTCTTGTCTTGTCTTGTCTTGTCATGTCGTGTGTTGTGTTGTTTTGTCTTGTCTTGTTGTGTATTGTCATGTCTTATATTGTCTTGTCTTGTCTTGTCTTGTCTTGTCTTGTCATGTCATGTCATGTCGTGTGTTGTGTTGTGTTGTTTTGTCTTGTCTTGTTTTGTCTTGTCATGTCATGTCATGTCTTGCCTTGTCTTGTCTTGTCTTGTTTTGTCTTGTCATGTCTTGTCTTGTCTTGTCTTGTCTTGTCTTGTCTTGTCTTGTTTTGTCTTGTTTTGTTTTGTCTTGTCATGTCTTGTCATGTCTTGTCTTGTCTTGTCTTGTCTTGTCTTGTCTTGTCTTGTCTTGTCTTGTCTTGTCTTGTCTTGTCTTGTCTTGTCTTGTCTTGTCTTGTCTTGTCTTGTCTTGTCTTGTCTTGTCTTGTCTTGTCTTGTCTTGTCTTGTCGTGTCTTGTGTTGCTTTGTCTTGTCTTATCTTGTCTTGTCTTGTCTTGTCTTGTCTGGTCTTGTCTTGTCTTGTCTTGTCTTGTCTTGTCCTGACGTGTGTTGTGTTGTTTTGTCTTGTCTTGTCTTGTCTTGTCTTGTCTTGTCATGTCGTGTGTTGTGTTGTTTTGTCTTGTCTTGTTGTGTATTGTCATGTCTTATATTGTCTTGTCTTGTCTTGTCTTGTCATGTCATGTCATGTCATGTCTTGTCTTGTTTTGTCTTGTCATGTCTTGTCTTGTCTTGTCTTGTCTTGTTTTGTCTTGTCATGTCTTGTCTTGTCTTGTCTTGTCTTGTCTTGTCTTGTCTTGTCTTGTCTTGTCTTGTTTTGTTTTGTCTTGTTTTGTTTTGTCTTGTCATGTCTTGTCTTGTCTTGTCTTGTCTTGTCTTGTCTTGTCTTGTCTTGTCTTGTCGTGTCTTGTGTTGCTTTGTCTTGTCGTGTCTTGTGTTGCTTTGTCTTGTCTTATCTTGTCTTGTCTTGTCTTGTCTTGTCTTGTCTTGTCTTGCCTTGTCTTGTCTTGTCTTGTCTTGTCTTGTCTTGTCTTGTCTTGTCTTGTCTTGTCTTGTCTTGCTTTGTCTTGTCATGTCTTATCTTGTCTTGTCTTGTCTTGTCTTGTCCTGTCCTGTCGTGTGTTGTTTTGTATTGTCTTGTCTTGTGTTGTTTTGTCGTGTCATGTCTTGTCTTGTCTTGTCTTGTCGTGTCTTGTGTTGCTTTGTCTTGTCTTATCTTGTCTTGTCTTGTCATGTCTTGTCTTGTCTTGTCTTGTCTTGTCTTGTCTTGTCTTGTCTTGTCTTGTCTTGTCTTGTCTTGTCTTGTCTTGTCTTGTCATGTCGTGTGTTGTGTTGTTTTGTCTTGTCTTGTTGTGTATTGTCATGTCTTATATTGTCTTGTCTTGTCTTCTCTTGTCTTGTCATGTCATGTCATGTCGTGTGTTGTGTTGTTTTGTCTTGTCTTGTTTTGTCTTGTCATGTCATGTCATGTCATGTCGTGTGTTGTGTTGTTTTGTCTTGTCTTGTTTTGTCTTGTCATGTCATGTCATGTCTTGTCTTGTCTTGTCTTGTCTTGTTTTGTCTTGTCATGTCTTGTCTTGTCATGTCGTGTGTTGTGTTGTTTTGTCTTGTCTTGTTGTGTATTGTCATGTCTTATATTGTCTTGTCTTGTCTTGTCATGTCATGTCATGTCGTGTGTTGTGTTGTTTTGTCTTGTCTTGTTTTGTCTTGTCTTGTCATGTCATGTCATGTCGTGTGTTGTGTTGTTTTGTCTTGTCTTGTTTTGTCTTGTCATGTCATGTCATGTCTTGTCTTGTCTTGTCTTGTCTTGTTTTGTCTTGTCATGTCTTGTCTTGTCTTGTCTTGTCTTGTCTTGTCTTGTTTTGTTTTGTCTTGTTTTTTTTTGTCTTGTCTTGTCTTGTCTTGTCTTGTCTTGTCTTGTCTTGTCTTGTCTTGTCTTGTCGTGTCTTGTGTTGCTTTGTCTTGTCTTGTCTTGTCTTGTCTTGTCTTGTCTTGTCTTGTCTTGTCTTGTCTTGTCTTGTCTTGTCTTGTCTTGTCTTGTCTTGTCTTGTCTTGTCTTGTCTTGTCTTGTCTTGTCTTGTCTTGTCTTGTCTTGTCTTGTCTTGCTTTGTCTTGTCATGTCTTATATTGTCTTGTCTTGTCTTGTCTTGTCCTGTCCTGTCGTGTGTTGTTTTGTATTGTCTTGTCTTGTGTTGTTTTGTCATGTCTTGTCTTGTCTTGTCTTGTCTTGTCCTGTCCTGTCGTGTGTTGTGTTGTTTTGTCTTGTCTTGTCTTGTCTTGTCTTGTCTTGTGTTGCCTCGTCTTGTCTTGTCTTGTCTTGTCCTGTCCTGACGTGTGTTGTGTTGTTTTGTCTTGTCTTGTCTTGTTTTCTCATGTAATGTCATGTCGTGTGTTGTGTTGTTTTGTCTTGTCTTGTGTTGTTTTGTCGTGTCATGTCTTGTCTTGTCTTGTCCTGTCCTGTCGTGTGTTGTCTTGTCTTGTCTTGTCCTGTCCTGACGTGTGTTGTGTTGTTTTGTCTTGTTTTGTTTTGTCTTGTCTTGTGTTGTTTTGTCCTGTCCTGACGTGTGTTGTGTTGTTTTGTCTTGTCCTGTCTTGTCTTGTCTTGTGATGTCATGTCATGTCGTGTGTTGTGTTGTTTTGTCTTGTCTTGTCATGTTATGTCATGTCGTGTCTTGTGTTGCTTTGTCTTGTCTTGTCTTGTATTGTCTTGTCTTGTGTTGCCTCGTCTTGTCTTGTCTTGTCTTGTCCTGTCCTGACGTGTGTTGTGTTGTTTTGTCTTGTCTTGTCATGTCATGTCATGTCGTGTCTTGTGTTGCTTTGTCTTGTCTTGTCATGTCATGTCGTGTGTTGTGTTGTTTTGTCTTGTCTTGTCATGTCATGTCATGTCGTGTCTTGTGTTGCTTTGTCTTGTCTTGTCTTGTCTTGTCTTGTCTTGTGTTGCCTCGTCTTGTCTTGTCTTGTCTTGTCCTGTCCTGACGTGTGTTGTGTTGTTTTGTCTTGTCTTGTCTTGTCTTGTCTTGTCTTGTCATGTCGTGTGTTGTGTTGTTTTGTCTTGTCTTGTGTTGTTTTGTCGTGTCATGTCTTGTCTTGTCTTGTCTTGTCTTGTCCTGTCCTGTCGTGTGTTGTGTTGTTTTGTCTTGTCTTGTCATGTCATGTCACGTCGTGTCTTGTGTTGCTTTGTCTTGTCTTGTCTTGTCATGTCGTGTGTTGTGTTGTTTTGTCTTGTCTTGTTGTGTATTGTCATGTCTTATATTGTCTTGTCTTGTCTTGTCTTGTCTTGTCTTGTCATGTCATGTCATGTCGTGTGTTGTGTTGTTTTGTCTTGTCTTGTTTTGTCTTGTCATGTCATGTCATGTCTTGTCTTGTCTTGTCTTGTCTTGTTTTGTCTTGTCATGTCTTGTCTTGTCTTGTATTGTCTTGTCTTGTCTTGTCTTGTCTTGTTTTGTTTTGTCTTGTTTTGTTTTGTCTTGTCATGTCTTGTCTTGTCTTGTCTTGTCTTGTCTTGTCTTGTCTTGTCTTGTCTTGTCTTGTCTTGTCTTGTCTTGTCTTGTCTTGTCGTGTCTTGTGTTGCTTTGTCTTGTCTTATCTTGTCATGTCTTGTCTTGTCTTGTCTTGTCTTGCTCTGTCTTGTCTTGTCTTGTCTTGTCTTGTCTTGACTTGTCTTGTCTTGTCTTGTCTTGTCGTGTCTTGTCTTGTCTCGTCTTGTCTTGTCTTGTCTTGTCTTGTCTTGTCTTGTCTTGTCTTGTCTTGTCTTGTCTTGTCTTGTCTTGTCTTGTCTTGTCTTGTCTTGTCTTGTCTTGTCTTGTCTTGCCTTGCCTTGTCTTGTCTTGTCTTGTCTTGTCTTGTCTTGTCTTGTCTTGTCTTGTCTTGTCTTGTCTTGTCTTGTCTTGTCTTGTCTTGTCTTGTCTTGTCTTGTCTTGCTTTGTCTTGTCTTGCTTTGTCTTGTCATGTCTTATCTTGTCTTGTCTTGTCTTGTCTTGTCTTGTCCTGTCCTGTCGTGTGTTGTTTTGTATTGTCTTGTCTTGTGTTGTTTTGTCGTGTCATGTCTTGTCTTGTCTTGTCTTGTCTTGTCCTGTCCTGTCGTGTGTTGTGTTGTTTTGTCTTGTCTTGTCATGTCATGTCATGTCGTGTCTTGTGTTGCTTTGTCTTGTCTTGTCTTGTCTTGTCTTGTCTTCTCTTGTGTTGCCTCGTCTTGTCTTGTCTTGTCTTGTCTTGTCTTGCTTTGTCTTGTCATGTCTTATCTTGTCTTGTCTTGTCTTGTCTTGTCCTGTCCTGTCGTGTGTTGTTTTGTATTGTCTTGTCTTGTGTTGTTTTGTCGTGTCATGTCTTGTCTTGTCTTGTCTTGTCGTGTCTTGTGTTGCTTTGTCCTGTCTTATCTTGTCTTGTCTTGTCATGTCTTGTATTGTCTTGTCTTGTCTTGTCTTGTCTTGTCTTGTCTTGTCTTGTCTTGTCTTGTCTTGTCTTGTCTTGTCTTGTCTTGTCTTGTCTTGTCCTGACGTGTGTTGTGTTGTTTTGTCTTGTCTTGTCTTGTCTTGTCTTGTCTTGTCATGTCGTGTGTTGTGTTGTTTTGTCTTGTCTTGTTGTGTATTGTCATGTCTTATATTGTCTTGTCTTGTCTTGTCTTGTCTTGTCATGTCATGTCATGTCGTGTGTTGTGTTGTTTTGTCTTGTCTTGTTTTGTCTTGTCATGTCATGTCATGTCATGTCGTGTGTTGTGTTGTTTTGTCTTGTCTTGTTTTGTCTTGTCATGTCATGTCATGTCTTGTCTTGTCTTGTCTTGTCTTGTTTTGTCTTGTCATGTCTTGTCTTGTCATGTCGTGTGTTGTGTTGTTTTGTCTTGTCTTGTTGTGTATTGTCATGTCTTATATTGTCTTGTCTTGTCTTGTCATGTCATGTCATGTCGTGTGTTGTGTTGTTTTGTCTTGTCTTGTCTTGTCTTGTTTTGTCTTGTCATGTCTTGTCTTGTCTTGTCTTGTCTTGTCTTGTCTTGTTTTGTTTTGTCTTGTTTTTTTTTGTCTTGTCTTGTCTTGTCTTGTCTTGTCTTGTCTTGTCTTGTCTTGTCTTGTCTTGTCTTGTCTTGTCTTGTCTTGTCTTGCCTTGTCTTGTCTTGTCTTGTCTTGTCTTGTCTTGTCTTGTCCTGTCCTGTCGTGTGTTGTTTTGTCTTGTCTTGTCTTGTCTTGTCTTGCTCTGTCTTGTCTTGTCTTGTCTTGTCTTGTCTTGTCTTCTCTTGTGTTGCCTCGTCTTGTCTTGTCTTGTCTTGTCTTGTCTTGCTTTGTCTTGTCATGTCTTATCTTGTCTTGTCTTGTCTTGTCTTGTCCTGTCCTGTCGTGTGTTGTTTTGTCTTGTCTTGTCTTGTCTTGTCTTGTCTTGCTCTGTCTTGTCTTGTCTTGTCTTGTCTTGTCTTGTCTTGTCTTGTCTTGTCTTGTCTTGTCTTGTCTTGTCTTGTCTTGTCTTGTCTTGTCTTGTCTTGTCTTGTCTTGTCTTGTCTTGTCTTGTCTTGTCTTGTCTTGTCTTGTCTTGTCTTGTCTTGTCTTGTCTTGTCTTGTCTTGTCTTGTCTTGTCTTGTCTTGTCTTGTCTTGTCTTGTCTTGTCTTGTCTTGTCTTGTCTTGTCTTGTCTTGTCTTGTCTTGTCTTGTCTTGTCTTGTCTTTTTTTGTCTTGTCATGTCTTGTCTTGACTTGTCTTGTCTTGTCTGGTCTTGTCTTGTCTTATCTTGTTTTTTTTTGTCTTGTCTTGTCTTGTCTTGTCTTGTCTTGTCATGTCTTGTCTTGACTTGTCTTGTCTTGTCTGGTCTTGTCTTGTCTTGTCTTGTGTTGCCTCATCTTGTCTTGTCTTGTCTTGTCCTGTCCTGACGTGTGTTGTGTTGTTTTGTCTTGTCTTGTCATGTCGTGTGTTGTGTTGTTTTGTCTTGTCTTGTGTTGTTTTGTCGTGTCATGTCTTGTCTTGTCTTGTCCTGTCCTGTCGTGTGTTGTGTTGTTTTGTCTTGTCTTGTCATGTCATGTCAATTCGTGTCTTGTGTTGCTTTGTCTTGTCTTGTCTTGTCTTGTCATGTCGTGTGTTGTGTTGTTTTGTCTTGTCTTGTTGTGTATTGTCATGTCTTATATTGTCTTGTCTTGTCTTGTCTTGTCTTGTCATGTCATGTCATGTCGTGTGTTGTGTTGTTTTGTCTTGTCTTGTTTTGTCTTGTCATGTCATGTCATGTCTTGTCTTGTCTTGTCTTGTCTTGTTTTGTCTTGTCATGTCTTGTCTTGTCTTGTCTTGTCTTGTCCTGTCCTGTCGTGTGTTGTGTTGTTTTGTCTTGTCTTGTCATGTCATGTCACGTCGTGTCTTGTGTTGCTTTGTCTTGTCTTGTCTTGTCATGTCGTGTGTTGTGTTGTTTTGTCTTGTCTTGTTGTGTATTGTCATGTCTTATATTGTCTTGTCTTGTCTTGTCTTGTCTTGTCATGTCATGTCATGTCGTGTGTTGTGTTGTTTTGTCTTGTCTTGTTTTGTCTTGTCATGTCATGTCATGTCATGTCTTGTCTTGTCTTGACTTGTCTTGTCTTGTTTTGTCGTATCATGTCTTGTCTTGTCTTGTCTTGTCTTGTCCTGCCCTGTCGTGTGTTGTCTTGTCTTGTCTTGTCCTGTCCTGACGTGTGTTGTGTTGTTTTGTCTTGTTTTGTTTTGTCTTGTCTTGTGTTGTTTTGTCCTGTCCTGACGTGTGTTGTGTTGTTTTGTCTTGTCCTGTCTTGTCTTGTCTTGTCTTGTCTTGTTTTGTCTTGTCATGTCTTGTCTTGTCTTGTCTTGTCTTGTCCTGTCCTGTCGTGTGTTGTGTTGTTTTGTCTTGTCTTGTCATGTCATGTCACGTCGTGTCTTGTGTTGCTTTGTCTTGTCTTGTCTTGTCATGTCGTGTGTTGTGTTGTTTTGTCTTGTCTTGTTGTGTATTGTCATGTCTTATATTGTCTTGTCTTGTCTTGTCTTGTCTTGTCATGTCATGTCATGTCGTGTGTTGTGTTGTTTTGTCTTGTCTTGTTTTGTCTTGTCATGTCATGTCATGTCATGTCTTGTCTTGTCTTGTCTTGTCTTGTCTTGTTTTGTCGTATCATGTCTTGTCTTGTCTTGTCTTGTCTTGTCCTGTCCTGTCGTGTGTTGTCTTGTCTTGTCTTGTCCTGTCCTGACGTGTGTTGTGTTGTTTTGTCTTGTTTTGTTTTGTCTTGTCTTGTGTTGTTTTGTCCTGTCCTGACGTGTGTTGTGTTGTTTTGTCTTGTCCTGTCTTGTCTTGTCTTGTGATGTCATGTCATGTCGTGTGTTGTGTTGTTTTGTCTTTTCTTGTCATGTTATGTCATGTGTCTTGTGTTGCTTTGTCTTGTCTTGTCTTGTCTTGTGTTGTTTTGTCCTGTCCTGACGTGTGTTGTGTTGTTTTGTCTTGTCTTGTTTTGTCTTGTCCTGTCTTGTCTTGTCTAGTTTTGTCTTGTCCTGTCCTGTCTTGTCTTGTCTTGTATTGTCTTGTTTTCTCATGTAATGTCATGTCGTGTGTTGTGTTGTTTTGTCTTGTCTTGTGTTGTTTTGTCGTGTCATGTCTTGTCTTGTCTTGTCTTGTCCTGTCCTGTCGTGTGTTGTCTTGTCTTGTCTTGTCCTGTCCTGACGTGTGTTGTGTCGTTTTGTCTTGTCTTGTTTTGTCTTGTCTTGTGTTGTTTTGTCCTGTCCTGACGTGTGTTGTGTTGTTTTGTCTTGTCTTGTTTTGTCTTGTCTTGTGTTGTTTTGTCTTGTATTGTCTTGTTTTCTCATGTAATGTCATGTCGTGTGTTGTGTTGTTTTGTCTTGTCTTGTGTTGTTTTGTCGTGTCATGTCTTGTCTTGTCTTGTCCTGTCCTGTCGTGTGTTGTCTTGTCTTGTCTTTTCCTGTCCTGACGTGTGTTGTGTTGTTTTGTCTTGTTTTGTTTTGTCTTGTCTTGTGTTGTTTTGTCCTGTCCTGACGTGTGTTGTGTTGTTTTGTCTTGTCCTGTCTTGTCTTGTCTTGTGATGTCATGTCATGTCGTGTGTTGTATTGTTTTGTCTTGTCTTGTCATGTTATGTCATGTCGTGTCTTGTGTTGCTTTGTCTTGTCTTGTCTTGTATTGTCTTGTCTTGTGTTGCCTCGTCTTGTCTTGTCTTGTCTTGTCCTGTCCTGACGTGTGTTGTGTTGTTTTGTCTTGTCTTGTCATGTCATGTCATGTCGTGTCTTGTGTTGCTTTGTCTTGTCTTGTCATGTCATGTCGTGTGTTGTGTTGTTTTGTCTTGTCTTGTCATGTCATGTCATGTCGTGTCTTGTGTTGCTTTGTCTTGTCTTGTCTTGTCTTGTCTTGTCTTGTGTTGCTTTGTCTTGTCTTGTCTTGTCTTGTCATGTCGTATGTTGTGTTGTTTTGTCTTGTCTTGTTGTGTATTGTCATGTCTTATATTGTCTTGTCTTGTCTTGTCATGTCATGTCATGTCGTGTGTTGTGTTGTTTTGTCTTGTCTTGTTTTGTCTTGTCATGTCATGTCATGTCTTGTCTTGTCTTGTCTTGTCTTGTTTTGTCTTGTCATGTCTTGTCTTGTCTTGTCTTGTCTTGTCCTGTCCTGTCGTGTGTTGTGTTGTTTTGTCTTGCCTTGTCATGTCATGTCACGTCGTGTCTTGTGTTGCTTTGTCTTGTCTTGTCTTGTCTTGTCATGTCGTGTGTTGTGTTGTTTTGTCTTGTCTTGTTGTGTATTGTCATGTCTTATATTGTCTTGTCTTGTCTTGTCTTGTCTTGTCATGTCATGTCATGTCGTGTGTTGTGTTGTTTTGTCTTGTCTTGTTTTGTCTTGTCATGTCATGTCATGTCATGTCTTGTCTTGTCTTGTCTTGTCTTGTTTTGTCGTATCATGTCTTGTCTTGTCTTGTCTTGTCTTGTCCTGTCCTGTCGTGTGTTGTCTTGTCTTGTCTTGTCCTGTCCTGACGTGTGTTGTGTTGTTTTGTCTTGTTTTGTTTTGTCTTGTCTTGTGTTGTTTTGTCCTGTCCTGACGTGTGTTGTGTTGTTTTGTCTTGTCCTGTCTTGTCTTGTCTTGTGATGTCATGTCATGTCGTGTGTTGTGTTGTTTTGTCTTGTCTTGTCATGTTATGTCATGTGTCTTGTGTTGCTTTGTCTTGTCTTGTCTTGTCTTGTGTTGTTTTGTCCTGTCCTGACGTGTGTTGTGTTGTTTTGTCTTGTCTTGTTTTGTCTTGTCCTGTCTTGTCTTGTCTTGTTTTGTCTTGTCCTGTCCTGTCTTGTCTTGTCTTGTATTGTCTTGTTTTCTCATGTAATGTCATGTCGTGTGTTGTGTTGTTTTGTCTTGTCTTGTGTTGTTTTGTCGTGTCATGTCTTGTCTTGTCTTGTCTTGTCCTGTCCTGTCGTGTGTTGTCTTGTCTTGTCTTGTCCTGTCCTGACGAGTGTTGTGTCGTTTTGTCTTGTCTTGTTTTGTCTTGTCTTGTGTTGTTTTGTCCTGTCCTGACGTGTGTTGTGTTGTTTTGTCTTGTCTTGTTATGTCTTGTCTTGTGTTGTTTTGTCTTGTATTGTCTTGTTTTCTCATGTAATGTCATGTCGTGTGTTGTGTTGTTTTGTCTTGTCTTGTGTTGTTTTGTCGTGTCATGTCTTGTCTTGTCTTGTCCTGTCCTGTCGTGTGTTGTCTTGTCTTGTCTTGTCCTGTCCTGACGTGTGTTGTGTTGTTTTGTCTTGTCCTGTCCTGTCTTGTCTTGTCTTGTATTGTCTTGTTTTCTCATGTAATGTCATGGCGTGTGTTGTGTTGTTTTGTCTTGTCTTGTGTTGTTTTGTCGTGTCATGTCTTGTCTTGTCTTGTCTTGTCCTGTCCTGTCGTGTGTTGTCTTGTCTTGTCTTGTCCTGTCCTGACGAGTGTTGTGTCGTTTTGTCTTGTCTTGTTTTGTCTTGTCTTGTGTTGTTTTGTCCTGTCCTGACGTGTGTTGTGTTGTTTTGTCTTGTCTTGTTTTGTCTTGTCTTGTGTTGTTTTGTCTTGTATTGTCTTGTTTTCTCATGTAATGTCATGTCGTGTGTTGTGTTGTTTTGTCTTGTCTTGTGTTGTTTTGTCGTGTCATGTCTTGTCTTGTCTTGTCCTGTCCTGTCGTGTGTTGTCTTGTCGTGTGTTGTCTTGTCTTGTCTTGTCCTGTCCTGACGTGTGTTGTGTTGTTTTGTCTTGTTTTGTTTTGTCTTGTCTTGTGTTGTTTTGTCCTGTCCTGACGTGTGTTGTGTTGTTTTGTCTTGTCCTGTCTTGTCTTGTCTTGTGATGTCATGTCATGTCGTGTGTTGTATTGTTTTGTCTTGTCTTGTCATGTTATGTCATGTCATGTCATGTCGTGTCTTGTGTTGCTTTGTCTTGTCTTGTCTTGTCTTGTCTTGTCTTGTGTTGCCTCATCTTGTCTTGTCTTGTCTTGTCCTGTCCTGACGTGTGTTGTGTTGTTTTGTCTTGTCTTGTCATGTCGTGTGTTGTGTTGTTTTGTCTTGTCTTGTGTTGTTTTGTCGTGTCATGTCTTGTCTTGTCTTGTCCTGTCCTGTCGTGTGTTGTGTTGTTTTGTCTTGTCTTGTCATGTCATGTCAATTCGTGTCTTGTGTTGCTTTGTCTTGTCTTGTCTTGTCTTGTCATGTCGTGTGTTGTGTTGTTTTGTCTTGTCTTGTTGTGTATTGTCATGTCTTATATTGTCTTGTCTTGTCTTGTCTTGTCTTGTCATGTCATGTCATGTCGTGTGTTGTGTTGTTTTGTCTTGTCTTGTTTTGTCTTGTCATGTCATGTCATGTCTTGTCTTGTCTTGTCTTGTCTTGTTTTGTCTTGTCATGTCTTGTCTTGTCTTGTCTTGTCTTGTCCTGTCCTGTCGTGTGTTGTGTTGTTTTGTCTTGTCTTGTCATGTCATGTCACGTCGTGTCTTGTGTTGCTTTGTCTTGTCTTGTCTTGTCATGTCGTGTGTTGTGTTGTTTTGTCTTGTCTTGTTGTGTATTGTCATGTCTTATATTGTCTTGTCTTGTCTTGTCTTGTCATGTCATGTCATGTCGTGTGTTGTGTTGTTTTGTCTTGTCTTGTTTTGTCTTGTCATGTCATGTCATGTCATGTCTTGTCTTGTCTTGTCTTGTCTTGTTTTGTCGTATCATGTCTTGTCTTGTCTTGTCTTGTCTTGTCCTGTCCTGTCGTGTGTTGTCTTGTCTTGTCTTGTCCTGTCCTGACGTGTGTTGTGTTGTTTTGTCTTGTTTTGTTTTGTCTTGTCTTGTGTTGTTTTGTCCTGTCCTGACGTGTGTTGTGTTGTTTTGTCTTGTCCTGTCTTGTCTTGTCTTGTGATGTCATGTCATGTCGTGTGTTGTGTTGTTTTGTCTTTTCTTGTCATGTTATGTCATGTGTCTTGTGTTGCTTTGTCTTGTCTTGTCTTGTCTTGTGTTGTTTTGTCCTGTCCTGACGTGTGTTGTGTTGTTTTGTCTTGTCTTGTTTTGTCTTGTCCTGTCTTGTCTTGTCTTGTTTTGTCTTGTCCTGTCCTGTCTTGTCTTGTCTTGTATTGTCTTGTTTTCTCATGTAATGTCATGTCGTGTGTTGTGTTGTTTTGTCTTGTCTTGTGTTGTTTTGTCGTGTCATGTCTTGTCTTGTCTTGTCTTGTCCTGTCCTGTCGTGTGTTGTCTTGTCTTGTCTTGTCCTGTCCTGACGAGTGTTGTGTCGTTTTGTCTTGTCTTGTTTTGTCTTGTCTTGTGTTGTTTTGTCCTGTCCTGACGTGTGTTGTGTTGTTTTGTCTTGTCTTGTTTTGTCTTGTCTTGTGTTGTTTTGTCTTGTATTGTCTTGTTTTCTCATGTAATGTCATGTCGTGTGTTGTGTTGTTTTGTCTTGTCTTGTGTTGTTTTATCGTGTCATGTCTTGTCTTGTCTTGTCCTGTCCTGTCGTGTGTTGTCTTGTCTTGTCTTGTCCTGTCCTGACGTGTGTTGTGTTGTTTTGTCTTGTCTTGTTTTGTCTTGTCTTGTGTTGTTTTGTCCTGTCCTGACGTGTGTTGTGTTGTTTTGTCTTGTCCTGTCTTGTCTTGTCTTGTGATGTCATGTCATGTCGTGTGTTGTATTGTTTTGTCTTGTCTTGTCATGTTATGTCATGTCGTCTCTTGTGTTGCTTTGTCTTGTCTTGTCTTGTATTGTCTTGTCTTGTGTTGCCTCGTCTTGTCTTGTCTTGTCTTGTCCTGTCCTGACGTGTGTTGTGTTGTTTTCTCTTGTCTTGTCATGTCATGTCACGTCGTGTCTTGTGTTGCTTTGTCTTGTCTTGTCTTGTCTTGTCATGTCGTGTGTTGTGTTGTTTTGTCTTGTCTTGTTTTGTCTTGTCTTGTGTTGTTTTGTCTTGTATTGTCTTGTTTTCTCATGTAATGTCATGTCGTGTGTTGTGTTGTTTTGTCTTGTCTTGTTTTGTCTTGTCATGTCATGCCATGTCATGTCTTGTCATGTCTTGTCTTGTCTTGTTTTGTCTTGTCATGTCATGTCTTATCTTGTCTTGTCTTGTCTTGTCTTGTCTTGTCTTGTCTTGTCTTGTCTTGTCTTGTCTTGTCTTGTCTTGTCTTGTCTTGTCTTGTCTTGTCTTGTCTTGTCTTGTCTTGTCTTGTCTTGTCTTGTCTTGTCTTGTCTTGTCTTGTCTTGTATTGTCTTGTCTTGTCATGTCTTGTGTTGCTTTGTCTTGTCTTATCTTGTCATGTCTTGTCTTGTCTTGTCTTGTCTTGTCTTGTCTTGTCTTGTCTTGTCTTGTCTTGTCTTGTCTTGTCTTGTCTTGTCTTGTCTTGTCTTGTCTTGTCTTGTCTTGTCTTGTCTTGTCTTGTCTTGTCTTGTCTTGTCTTGTCTTGTCTTGTCTTGTCTTGTCTTGTCTTGTCTTGTCTTGTCTTGTCTTGTCTTGTCTTGTCTTGTCTTGTCTTGTCTTGTCTTGTCTTGTCTTGTCTTGTCTTGTCTTGTCTTGTCTTGTCTTGTCTTGTCTTGTCTTGTCTTGTCTTGTCTTGTCTTGTCTTGCTTTGTCTTGTCATGACTTATCTTGTCTTGTCTTGTCTTGTCTTGTCCTGTCCTGTCGTGTGTTGTTTTGTATTGTCTTGTCTTGTGTTGTTTTGTCGTGTCATGTCTTGTCTTGTCTTGTCTTGTCTTGTCTTGTCCTGTCGTGTGTTGTGTTGTTTTGTCTTGTCTTGTCATGTCATGTCATGTCGTGTCTTGTGTTGCTTTGTCTTGTCTTGTCTTGTCTTGTCTTGTCTTGTGTTGCCTCGTCTTGTCTTGCCTTGTCTTGTCCTGTCCTGACGTGTGTTGTGTTGTTTTGTCTTGTCTTGTCTTGTCTTGTCATGTCGTGTGTTGTGTTGTTTTGTCTTGTCTTGTCTTGTCTTGTCATGTCGTGTGTTGTGTTGTTTTGTCTTGTCTTGTGTTGTTTTGTCGTGTCATGTCTTGTCTTGTCTTGTCCTGTCCTGTCGTGTGTTGTGTTGTTTTGTCTTGTCTTGTCATGTCATGTCACGTCGTGTCTTGTGTTGCTTTGTCTTGTCTTGTCTTGTCTTGTCATGTCGTGTGTTGTGTTGTTTTGTCTTGTCTTGTTGTGTATTGTCATGTCTTATATTGTCTTGTCTTGTCTTGTCTTGTCTTGTCTTGTCTTGTCTTGTCATGTCATGTCATGTCGTGTGTTGTGTTGTTTTGTCTTGTCTTGTTTTGTCTTGTCATGTCATGTCATGTCTTGTCTTGTCTTGTCTTGTCTTGTCTTGTTTTGTCTTGTCATGTCTTGTCTTGTCTTGTCTTGTCTTGTGTTGTCTTGTTTTGTTTTGTCTTGTCATGTCTTGTCTTGTCTTGTCTTGTCTTGTCTTGTCTTGTCTTGTCTTGTCTTGTCTTGTCTTGTCTTGTCTTGTCTTGTCTTGTCTTGTCTTGTCTTGTCTTGTCTTGTCTTGTCTTGTCTTGTCTTGTCTTGTCTTGTCTTGTCTTGTCTTGTCTTGTCCTGTCTTGTCTTGTCTTGTCTTGTCTTGTCTTGTCTTGTCGTGTCTTGTGTTGCTTTGTCTTGTCTTATCTTGTCTTGTCTTGTCATGTCTTGTCTTGTCTTGTCTTGTCTTGTCTTGTCTTGTCTTGTCTTGTCTTGTCTTGTCTTGTCTTGTCTTGTCTTGTCTTGTCTTGTCTTGTCTTGTCTTGCCTTGTCTTGTCTTGTCTTGTCTTGTCTTGTCTTGTCTTGTCTTGTCTTGTCTTGTCTTGTCTTGTCTTGTCTTGTCTTGTCTTGTCTTGTCTTGTCTTGTCTTGTCTTGTCTTGTCTTGTCTTGTCTTGTCTTGTCTTGTCTTGTCTTGTCTTGTCTTGTCTTGTCTTGTCTTGTCTTGTCTTGTCTTGTCTTGTCTTGTCTTGTCTTGTCTTGTCTTGTCTTGTCTTGTCTTGTCTTGTCTTGTCTTGTCTTGTCTTGTCTTGTCTTGTCTTGTCTTGTCTTGTCTTGTCTTGTCTTGTCTTGTCTTGTCTTGTCTTGTCTTGTCTTGTCTTGTCTTGTCTTGTCTTGTCTTGTCTTGTCTTGTCTTGTCTTGTCTTGTCTTGTCTTGTCTTGTCTTGTCTTGTCTTGTCTTGTCTTGTCTTGTCTTGTCTTGTCTTGTCTTGTCTTGTCTTGTCTTGTCAGGTCTTGTCTTGTCTTGTCTTGTCTTGTCATGTCGTCTGTTGTGTTGTTTTGTCTTGTCTTGTGTTGTTTTGTCGTGTCATGTCTTGTCTTGTCTTGTCTTGTCTTGTCCTGTCCTGTCGTGTGTTGTGTTGTTTTGTCTTGTCTTGTCATGTCATGTCACGTCGTGTCTTGTGTTGCTTTGTCTTGTCTTGTCTTGTCTTGTCATGTCGTGTGTTGTGTTGTTTTGTCTTGTCTTGTTGTGTATTGTCATGTCTTATATTGTCTTGTCTTGTCTTGTCTTGTCTTGTCTTGTCTTGTCATGTCATGTCATGTCGTGTGTTGTGTTGTTTTGTCTTGTCTTGTTTTGTCTTGTCATGTCATGTCATGTCTTGTCTTGTCTTGTCTTGTCTTGTCTTGTCTTGTCTTGTCTTGTCTTGTCTTGTCTTGTCTTGTCTTGTCTTGTCTTGTCTTGTCTTGTCTTGCCTTGTCTGGCTTTGTCTTGTCATTTCTTATCTTGTCTTGTCTTGTCTTGTCTTGTCCTGTCCTGTCGTGTGTTGTTTTGTATTGTCTTGTCTTGTGTTGTTTTGTCGTGTCATGTCTTGTCTTGTCTTGTCCTGTCCTGTCCTGTCGTGTGTTGTGTTGTTTTGTCTTGTCTTGTCTTGTCTTGTCCTGTCGTGTGTTGTTTTGTATTGTCTTGTCTTGTGTTGTTTTGTCGTGTCATATCTTGTCTTGTCTTGTCCTGTCCTGTCCTGTCGTGTGTTGTCTTGTCTTGTCTTGTCCTGTCCTGACGTGTGTTGTGTCGTTTTGTCTTGTCTTGTTTTGTCTTGCCTTGTGTTGTTTTGTCCTGTCCTGACGTGTGTTGTGTTGTTTTGTCTTGTCTTGTTTTGTCTTGTCTTGTGTTGTTTTGTCTTGTATTGTCTTGTTTTCTCGTGTAATGTCATGTCGTGTGTTGTGTTGTTTTGTCTTGTCTTGTGTTGTTTTGTCGTCTCATGTCTTGTCTTGTCTTGTCCTGTCCTGTCGTGTGTTGTCTTGTCTTGCCTTGTCCTGTCCTGACGTGTGTTGTGTTGTTTTGTCTTGTTTTGTTTTGTCTTGTCTTGTGTTGTTTTGTCTTGTTTTGTTTTGTCTTGTCTTGTGTTGTTTTGTCCTGTCCTGACGTGTGTTGTGTTGTTTTGTCTTGTCCTGTGTTGTCTTGTCTTGTGATGTCATGTCATGTCGTGTGTTGTGTTGTTTTGTCTTGTCTTGTCATGTTATGTCATGTCGTGTCTTGTGTTGCTTTGTCTTGTCTTGTCGTGTATTGTCTTGTCTTGTGTTGCCTCGTCTTGTGTTGCTTTGTCTTGTCTTGTCTTGTCTTGTCTTGTCTTGTGTTGCCTCGTCTTGTCTGGTCTTGTCTTGTCCTGTCCTGACGTGTGTTGTTTTGTTTTGTCTTGTCTTATCTTGTCTTGTCTTGTCTTGTCATGTCGTGTGTTGTGTTGTTTTGTCTTGTCTTGTGTTGTTTTGTCGTGTCATGTCTTGTCTTGTCTTGTCTTCTCCTGTCCTGTCGTGTGTTGTGTTGTTTTGTCTTGTCTTGTCATGTCATGTCACGTCGTGTCTTGTGTTGCTTTGTCTTGTCTTGTCTTGTCATGTCGTGTGTTGTGTTGTTTTGTCTTGTCTTGTTGTGTATTGTCATGCCTTATATTGTCTTGTCTTGTCTTGTCTTGTCTTGTCTTGTCTTGTCATGTCATGTCATGTCGTGTGTTGTGTTGTTTTGTCTTGTCTTGCTTTGTCTTGTCATGTCATGTCATGTCTTGTCTTGTCTTGTCTTGTCTTGTTTGGTCTTGTCATGTCTTGTCTTGTCTTGTCTTGTCTTGTCTTGTCTTGTCTTGTTTTGTTTTGTCTTGTCTTGTCTTGCCTTGTCTTGTCTTGTCTTGTCTTGTCTTGTCTTGTCTTGTCTTGTCTTGTCTTGTCTTGTCTTGTCTTGTCTTGTCTTGTCTTGTCTTGTCTTGTCTTGTCTTGTCTTGTCTTGTCTTGTCCTGTCTTGTCTTGTCTTGTCTTGTCTTGTCTTGTCTTGTCTTGTCTTGTCTTGTCTTGCTTTGTCTTGTCATGTCTTATCTTGTCTTGTCTTGTCTTGTCTTGTCCTGTCCTGTCGTGTGTTGTTTTGTATTGTCTTGTCTTGTGTTGTTTTGTCGTGTCATGTCTTGTCTTGTCTTGTCTTGTCTTGTCCTGTCCTGTCGTGTGTTGTGTTGTTTTGTCTTGTCTTGTCATGTCATGTCATGTCGTGTCTTGTGTTGCTTTGTCTTGTCTTGTCTTGTCTTGTCTTGTCTTGTCTTGTGTTGAATCGTCTTGTCTTGTCTTGTCTTGTCCTGTCCTGAAGTGTGTTGTGTTGTCTTGTCTTGTCTTGTCTTGTCTTGTCTTGTCTTGTCTTGTCTTGTCTTGTCTTGTCTTGTCTTGTCTTGTCTTGTCATGTCTTGTCTTGTCTTGTCTTGTCTTGTCATGTCGTGTGTTGTGTTGTTTTGTCTTGTCTTGTCTTGTCTTGTCTTGTCATGTCGTGTGGTGTGTTGTTTTGTATTGTCTTGTCTTGTGTTGTCGTGTCTTGTGTTGCTTTGTCTTGTCGTGTCTTGTGTTGCTTTGTCTTGTCTTATCTTGTCTTGTCTTGTCTTGTCTTGTCTTGTCTTGTCTTGCCTTGTCTTGTCTTGTCTTGTCTTGTCTTGTCTTGTCTTGTCTTGTCTTGTCTTGTCTTGTCTTGCTTTGTCTTGTCATGTCTTATCTTGTCTTGTCTTGTCTTGTCTTGTCTTGTCTTGTCTTGTCTTGTCTTGTCTTGTCTTGTCTTGTCATGTCATGTCATGTCATGTCTTGTCTTGTTTTGTCTTGTCATGTCATGTCATGTCTTGTCTTGTCTTGTCTTGTCTTGTTTTGTCTTGTCATGTCTTGTCTTGTCTTGTCTTGTCTTGTCTTGTCTTGTCTTGTCTTGTCTTGTCTTGTTTTGTTTTGTCTTGTTTTGTTTTGTCTTGTCATGTCTTGTCTTGTCTTGTCTTGTCTTGTCTTGTCTTGTCTTGTCTTGTCTTGTCGTGTCTTGTGTTGCTTTGTCTTGTCGTGTCTTGTGTTGCTTTGTCTTGTCTTATCTTGTCTTGTCTTGTCTTGTCTTGTCTTGTCTTGTCTTGCCTTGTCTTGTCTTGTCTTGTCTTGTCTTGTCTTGTCTTGTCTTGTCTTGTCGTGTCTTGTGTTGCTTTGTCTTGTCGTGTCTTGTGTTGCTTTGTCTTGTCTTATCTTGTCTTGTCTTGTCTTGTCTTGTCTTGTCTTGTCTTGCCTTGTCTTGTCTTGTCTTGTCTTGTCTTGTCTTGTCTTGTCTTGTCTTGTCTTGTCTTGTCTTGCTTTGTCTTGTCATGTCTTATCTTGTCTTGTCTTGTCTTGTCTTGTCTTGTTTTGTCTTGTCATGTCTTGTCTTGTCTTGTCTTGTCTTGTCTTGTCTTGTCTTGTCTTGTCTTGTCTTGTTTTGTTTTGTCTTGTTTTGTTTTGTCTTGTCATGTCTTGTCTTGTCTTGTCTTGTCTTGTCTTGTCTTGTCTTGTCTTGTCTTGTCGTGTCTTGTGTTGCTTTGTCTTGTCATGTCTTGTGTTGCTTTGTCTTGTCTTATCTTGTCTTGTCTTGTCTTGTCTTGTCTTGTCTTGTCTTGTCATGTCATGTCATGTCTTGTCTTGTCTTGTCTTGTCTTGTTTTGTCTTGTCATGTCTTGTCTTGTCTTGTCTTGTCTTGTCTTGTCTTGTCTTGTCTTGTCTTGTCTTGTCTTGTTTTGTTTTGTCTTGTTTTGTTTTGTCTTGTCATGTCTTGTCTTGTCTTGTCTTGTCTTGTCTTGTCTTGTCTTGTTTTGTCTTGTCATGTCATGTCATGTCATGTCTTGTCTTGTTTTGTCTTGTCATGTCATATCATGTCTTGTCTTGTCTTGTCTTGTCTTGTCTTGTCTTGTCTTGTCTTGTTTTGTTTTGTCTTGTTTTGTTTTGTCTTGTCATGTCTTGTCTTGTCTTGTCTTGTCTTGTCTTGTCTTGTCTTGTCTTGTCTTGTCTTGTCGTGTCTTGTGTTGCTTTGTCTTGTCGTGTCTTGTGTTGCTTTGTCTTGTCTTATCTTGTCTTGTCTTGTCTTGTCTTGTCTTGTCTTGTCTTGCCTTGTCTTGTCTTGTCTTGTCTTGTCTTGTCTTGTCTTGTCTTGTCTTGTCTTGTCTTGTCTTGCTTTGTCTTGTCATGTCTTATCTTGTCTTGTCTTGTCTTGTCTTGTCCTGTCCTGTCGTGTGTTGTTTTGTATTGTCTTGTCTTGTGTTGTTTTGTCGTGTCATGTCTTGTCTTGTCTTGTCTTGTCGTGTCTTGTGTTGCTTTGTCTTGTCTTATCTTGTCTTGTCTTGTCATGTCTTGTCTTGTCTTGTCTTGTCTTGTCTTGTCTTGTCTTGTCTTGTCTTGTCTTGTCTTGTCTTGTCTTGTCTTGTCTTGTCTTGTCTTGTCTTGTCTTGTCTTGTCTTGTCTTGTCTTGTCTTGTCTTGTCCTGACGTGTGTTGTGTTGTTTTGTCTTGTCTTGTCTTGTCTTGTCTTGTCTTGTCTTGTCTTGTCTTGCCTTGTCTGGCTTTGTCTTGTCATTTCTTATCTTGTCTTGTCTTGTCTTGTCTTGTCCTGTCCTGTCGTGTGTTGTTTTGTATTGTCTTGTCTTGTGTTGTTTTGTCGTGTCATGTCTTGTCTTGTCTTGTCCTGTCCTGTCCTGTCGTGTGTTGTGTTGTTTTGTCTTGTCTTGTCTTGTCTTGTCCTGTCGTGTGTTGTTTTGTATTGTCTTGTCTTGTGTTGTTTTGTCGTGTCATATCTTGTCTTGTCTTGTCCTGTCCTGTCCTGTCGTGTGTTGTCTTGTCTTGTCTTGTCCTGTCCTGACGTGTGTTGTGTCGTTTTGTCTTGTCTTGTTTTGTCTTGCCTTGTGTTGTTTTGTCCTGTCCTGACGTGTGTTGTGTTGTTTTGTCTTGTCTTGTTTTGTCTTGTCTTGTGTTGTTTTGTCTTGTATTGTCTTGTTTTCTCGTGTAATGTCATGTCGTGTGTTGTGTTGTTTTGTCTTGTCTTGTGTTGTTTTGTCGTCTCATGTCTTGTCTTGTCTTGTCCTGTCCTGTCGTGTGTTGTCTTGTCTTGCCTTGTCCTGTCCTGACGTGTGTTGTGTTGTTTTGTCTTGTTTTGTTTTGTCTTGTCTTGTGTTGTTTTGTCTTGTTTTGTTTTGTCTTGTCTTGTGTTGTTTTGTCCTGTCCTGACGTGTGTTGTGTTGTTTTGTCTTGTCCTGTGTTGTCTTGTCTTGTGATGTCATGTCATGTCGTGTGTTGTGTTGTTTTGTCTTGTCTTGTCATGTTATGTCATGTCGTGTCTTGTGTTGCTTTGTCTTGTCTTGTCGTGTATTGTCTTGTCTTGTGTTGCCTCGTCTTGTGTTGCTTTGTCTTGTCTTGTCTTGTCTTGTCTTGTCTTGTGTTGCCTCGTCTTGTCTGGTCTTGTCTTGTCCTGTCCTGACGTGTGTTGTTTTGTTTTGTCTTGTCTTATCTTGTCTTGTCTTGTCTTGTCATGTCGTGTGTTGTGTTGTTTTGTCTTGTCTTGTGTTGTTTTGTCGTGTCATGTCTTGTCTTGTCTTGTCTTCTCCTGTCCTGTCGTGTGTTGTGTTGTTTTGTCTTGTCTTGTCATGTCATGTCACGTCGTGTCTTGTGTTGCTTTGTCTTGTCTTGTCTTGTCATGTCGTGTGTTGTGTTGTTTTGTCTTGTCTTGTTGTGTATTGTCATGCCTTATATTGTCTTGTCTTGTCTTGTCTTGTCTTGTCTTGTCTTGTCATGTCATGTCATGTCGTGTGTTGTGTTGTTTTGTCTTGTCTTGCTTTGTCTTGTCATGTCATGTCATGTCTTGTCTTGTCTTGTCTTGTCTTGTTTGGTCTTGTCATGTCTTGTCTTGTCTTGTCTTGTCTTGTCTTGTCTTGTCTTGTTTTGTTTTGTCTTGTCTTGTCTTGCCTTGTCTTGTCTTGTCTTGTCTTGTCTTGTCTTGTCTTGTCTTGTCTTGTCTTGTCTTGTCTTGTCTTGTCTTGTCTTGTCTTGTCTTGTCTTGTCTTGTCTTGTCTTGTCTTGTCTTGTCTTGTCCTGTCTTGTCTTGTCTTGTCTTGTCTTGTCTTGTCTTGTCTTGTCTTGTCTTGTCTTGCTTTGTCTTGTCATGTCTTATCTTGTCTTGTCTTGTCTTGTCTTGTCCTGTCCTGTCGTGTGTTGTTTTGTATTGTCTTGTCTTGTGTTGTTTTGTCGTGTCATGTCTTGTCTTGTCTTGTCTTGTCTTGTCCTGTCCTGTCGTGTGTTGTGTTGTTTTGTCTTGTCTTGTCATGTCATGTCATGTCGTGTCTTGTGTTGCTTTGTCTTGTCTTGTCTTGTCTTGTCTTGTCTTGTCTTGTGTTGAATCGTCTTGTCTTGTCTTGTCTTGTCCTGTCCTGAAGTGTGTTGTGTTGTCTTGTCTTGTCTTGTCTTGTCTTGTCTTGTCTTGTCTTGTCTTGTCTTGTCTTGTCTTGTCTTGTCTTGTCTTGTCATGTCTTGTCTTGTCTTGTCTTGTCTTGTCATGTCGTGTGTTGTGTTGTTTTGTCTTGTCTTGTCTTGTCTTGTCTTGTCATGTCGTGTGGTGTGTTGTTTTGTATTGTCTTGTCTTGTGTTGTCGTGTCTTGTGTTGCTTTGTCTTGTCGTGTCTTGTGTTGCTTTGTCTTGTCTTATCTTGTCTTGTCTTGTCTTGTCTTGTCTTGTCTTGTCTTGCCTTGTCTTGTCTTGTCTTGTCTTGTCTTGTCTTGTCTTGTCTTGTCTTGTCTTGTCTTGTCTTGCTTTGTCTTGTCATGTCTTATCTTGTCTTGTCTTGTCTTGTCTTGTCTTGTCTTGTCTTGTCTTGTCTTGTCTTGTCTTGTCTTGTCATGTCATGTCATGTCATGTCTTGTCTTGTTTTGTCTTGTCATGTCATGTCATGTCTTGTCTTGTCTTGTCTTGTCTTGTTTTGTCTTGTCATGTCTTGTCTTGTCTTGTCTTGTCTTGTCTTGTCTTGTCTTGTCTTGTCTTGTCTTGTTTTGTTTTGTCTTGTTTTGTTTTGTCTTGTCATGTCTTGTCTTGTCTTGTCTTGTCTTGTCTTGTCTTGTCTTGTCTTGTCGTGTCTTGTGTTGCTTTGTCTTGTCGTGTCTTGTGTTGCTTTGTCTTGTCTTATCTTGTCTTGTCTTGTCTTGTCTTGTCTTGTCTTGTCTTGCCTTGTCTTGTCTTGTCTTGTCTTGTCTTGTCTTGTCTTGTCTTGTCGTGTCTTGTGTTGCTTTGTCTTGTCGTGTCTTGTGTTGCTTTGTCTTGTCTTATCTTGTCTTGTCTTGTCTTGTCTTGTCTTGTCTTGTCTTGCCTTGTCTTGTCTTGTCTTGTCTTGTCTTGTCTTGTCTTGTCTTGTCTTGTCTTGTCTTGTCTTGCTTTGTCTTGTCATGTCTTATCTTGTCTTGTCTTGTCTTGTCTTGTCTTGTTTTGTCTTGTCATGTCTTGTCTTGTCTTGTCTTGTCTTGTCTTGTCTTGTCTTGTCTTGTCTTGTCTTGTTTTGTTTTGTCTTGTTTTGTTTTGTCTTGTCATGTCTTGTCTTGTCTTGTCTTGTCTTGTCTTGTCTTGTCTTGTCTTGTCTTGTCTTGTCTTGTCGTGTCTTGTGTTGCTTTGTCTTGTCATGTCTTGTGTTGCTTTGTCTTGTCTTATCTTGTCTTGTCTTGTCTTGTCTTGTCTTGTCTTGTCTTGTCATGTCATGTCATGTCTTGTCTTGTCTTGTCTTGTCTTGTTTTGTCTTGTCATGTCTTGTCTTGTCTTGTCTTGTCTTGTCTTGTCTTGTCTTGTCTTGTCTTGTCTTGTCTTGTTTTGTTTTGTCTTGTTTTGTTTTGTCTTGTCATGTCTTGTCTTGTCTTGTCTTGTCTTGTCTTGTCTTGTCTTGTTTTGTCTTGTCATGTCATGTCATGTCATGTCTTGTCTTGTTTTGTCTTGTCATGTCATATCATGTCTTGTCTTGTCTTGTCTTGTCTTGTCTTGTCTTGTCTTGTCTTGTTTTGTTTTGTCTTGTTTTGTTTTGTCTTGTCATGTCTTGTCTTGTCTTGTCTTGTCTTGTCTTGTCTTGTCTTGTCTTGTCTTGTCTTGTCGTGTCTTGTGTTGCTTTGTCTTGTCGTGTCTTGTGTTGCTTTGTCTTGTCTTATCTTGTCTTGTCTTGTCTTGTCTTGTCTTGTCTTGTCTTGCCTTGTCTTGTCTTGTCTTGTCTTGTCTTGTCTTGTCTTGTCTTGTCCTGTCCTGTCGTGTGTTGTTTTGTATTGTCTTGTCTTGTGTTGTTTTGTCGTGTCATGTCTTGTCTTGTCTTGTCTTGTCGTGTCTTGTGTTGCTTTGTCTTGTCTTATCTTGTCTTGTCTTGTCATGTCTTGTCTTGTCTTGTCTTGTCTTGTCTTGTCTTGTCTTGTCTTGTCTTGTCTTGTCTTGTCTTGTCTTGTCTTGTCTTGTCTTGTCTTGTCTTGTCTTGTCTTGTCTTGTCTTGTCTTGTCTTGTCTTGTCTTGTCCTGACGTGTGTTGTGTTGTTTTGTCTTGTCTTGTCTTGTCTTGTCTTGTCTTGTCTTGTCTTGTCATGTCGTGTGTTGTGTTGTTTTGTCTTGTCTTGTTGTGTATTGTCATGTCTTATATTGTCTTGTCTTGTCTTGTCATGTCATGTCATGTCGTGTGTTGTGTTGTTTTGTCTTGTCTTGTTTTGTCTTGTCTTGTCATGTCATGTCATGTCGTGTGTTGTGTTGTTTTGTCTTGTCTTGTTTTGTCTTGTCATGTCTTGTCATGTCTTGTCTTGTCTTGTCTTGTCTTGTTTTGTCTTGTCATGTCTTGTCTTGTCTTGTCTTGTCTTGTCTTGTTTTGTTTTGTCTTGTTTTTTTTTGTCTTGTCTTGTCTTGTCTTGTCTTGTCTTGTCTTGTCTTGTCTTGTCTTGTCTTGTCTTGTCTTGTCTTGTCTTGTCTTGTCTTGTCTTGTCTTGTCTTGTCTTGTCTTGTCTTGTCTTGTCGTGTCTTGTGTTGCTTTGTCTTGTCTTGTCTTGTCTTGTCTTGTCTTGTTTTGTCTTGTCATGTCATGTCATGTCTTGTCTTGTCTTGTCTTGTCTTGTTTTGTTTTGTCATGTCTTGTCTTGTCTTGTCTTGTCTTGTCTTGTCTTGTTTTGTTTTGTCTTGTTTTTTTTTGTCTTGTCTTGTCTTGTCTTGTCTTGTCTTGTCTTGTCTTGTCTTGTCTTGTCTTGTCTTGTCTTGTCATGTCTTGTCTTGTCTTGTCTTGTCTTGTCTTGTCTTGTTTTGTTTTGCCTTGTTTTTTTTTGTCTTGTCTTGTCTTGTCTTGTCTTGTCTTGTCTTGTCTTGTCTTGTCTTGTCTTGTCTTGTCTTGTCTTGTCTTGTCTTGTCTTGTCTTGTCTTGTCTTGTCTTGTCTTGTCTTGTCTTGTCTTGTCTTGTCTTGTCTTGCTTTGTCTTGTCATGTCTTATATTGTCTTGTCTTGTCTTGTCTTGTCCTGTCCTGTCGTGTGTTGTTTTGTATTGTCTTGTCTTGTGTTGTTTTGTCATGTCTTGTCTTGTCTTGTCTTGTCTTGTCCTGTCCTGACGTGTGTTGTGTTGTTTTGTCTTGTCTTGTCTTGTTTTCTCATGTAATGTCATGTCGTGTGTTGTGTTGTTTTGTCTTGTTTTTTTTTGTCTTGTCTTGTCTTGTCTTGTCTTGTCTTGTCTTGTCTTGTCTTGTCTTGTCTTGTCTTGTCTTGTCATGTCTTGTCTTGTCTTGTCTTGTCTTGTCTTGTCTTGTTTTGTTTTGCCTTGTTTTTTTTTGTCTTGTCTTGTCTTGTCTTGTCTTGTCTTGTCTTGTCTTGTCTTGTCTTGTCTTGTCTTGTCATGTCTTGTCTTGTCTTGTCTTGTCTTGTCTTGTCTTGTTTTGTTTTGCCTTGTTTTTTTTTGTCTTGTCTTGTCTTGTCTTGTCTTGTCTTGTCTTGTCTTGTCTTGTCTTGTCTTGTCTTGTCTTGTCTTGTCTTGTCTTGTCTTGTCTTGTCTTGTCTTGTCTTGTCTTGTCTTGCTTTGTCTTGTCATGTCTTATATTGTCTTGTCTTGTCTTGTCTTGTCCTGTCCTGTCGTGTGTTGTGTTGTTTTGTCTTGTCTTGTCTTGTCTTGTCTTGTCTTGTGTTGCCTCGTCTTGTCTTGTCTTGTCTTGTCCTGTCCTGACGTGTGTTGTGTTGTTTTGTCTTGTCTTGTCTTGTTTTCTCATGTAATGTCATGTCGTGTGTTGTGTTGTTTTGTCTTGTCTTGTGTTGTTTTGTCGTGTCATGTCTTGTCTTGTCTTGTCCTGTCCTGTCGTGTGTTGTCTTGTCTTGTCTTGTCCTGTCCTGACGTGTGTTGTGTTGTTTTGTCTTGTTTTGTTTTGTCTTGTCTTGTGTTGTTTTGTCCTGTCCTGACGTGTGTTGTGTTGTTTTGTCTTGTCCTGTCTTGTCTTGTCTTGTGATGTCATGTCATGTCGTGTGTTGTGTTGTTTTGTCTTGTCTTGTCATGTTGTGTCATGTCGTGTCTTGTGTTGCTTTGTCTTGTCTTGTCTTGTATTGTCTTGTCTTGTGTTGCCTCGTCTTGTCTTGTCTTGTCTTGTCCTGTCCTGACGTGTGTTGTGTTGTTTTGTCTTGTCTTGTCATGTCATGTCATGTCGTGTCTTGTGTTGCTTTGTCTTGTCTTGTCATGTCATGTCGTGTGTTGTGTTGTTTTGTCTTGTCTTGTCATGTCATGTCATGTCGTGTCTTGTGTTGCTTTGTCTTGTCTTGTCTTGTCTTGTGTTGCCTCGTCTTGTCTTGTCTTGTCTTGTCCTGTCCTGACGTGTGTTGTGTTGTTTTGTCTTGTCTTGTCTTGTCTTGTCTTGTCTTGTCATGTCGTGTGTTGTGTTGTTTTGTCTTGTCTTGTGTTGTTTTGTCGTGTCATGTCTTGTCTTGTCTTGTCTTGTCTTGTCCTGTCCTGTCGTGTGTTGTGTTGTTTTGTCTTGTCTTGTCATGTCATGTCACGTCGTGTCTTGTGTTGCTTTGTCTTGTCTTGTTTTGTCATGTCGTGTGTTGTGTTGTTTTGTCTTGTCTTGTTGTGTATTGTCATGTCTTATATTGTCTTGTCTTGTCTTGTCTTGTCTTGTCTTGTCATGTCATGTCATGTCGTGTGTTGTGTTGTTTTGTCTTGTCTTGTTTTGTCTTGTCATGTCATGTCATGTCTTGTCTTGTCTTGTCTTGTCTTGTCTTGTCTTGTTTTGTCTTGTCATGTCTTGTCTTGTCTTGTATTGTCTTGTCTTGTCTTGTCTTGTCTTGTTTTGTTTTGTCTTGTTTTGTTTTGTCTTGTCATGTCTTGTCTTGTCTTGTCTTGTCTTGTCTTGTCTTGTCTTGTCTTGTCTTGTCTTGTCTTGCTCTGTCTTGTCTTGTCTTGTCTTGTCTTGTCTTGACTTGTCTTGTCTTGTCTTGTCTTGTCGTGTCTTGTCTTGTCTCGTCTTGTCTTGTCTTGTCTTGTCTTGTCTTGTCTTGTCTTGTCTTGTCTTGTCTTGTCTTGTCTTGTCTTGTCTTGTCTTGTCTTGTCTTGTCTTGTCTTGTCTTGTCTTGTCTTGTCTTGTCTTGCCTTGTCTTGTCTTGTCTTGTCTTGTCTTGTCTTGTCTTGTCTTGTCTTGTCTTGTCTTGTCTTGTCTTGTCTTGTCTTGTCTTGTCTTGTCTTGTCTTGTCTTGTCTTGTCTTGTCTTGTCTTGTCTTGTCTTGTCTTGTCTTGTCTTGTCTTGTCTTGTCTTGTCTTGCTTTGTCTTGTCATGTCTTATATTGTCTTGTCTTGTCTTGTCTTGTCCTGTCCTGTCGTGTGTTGTTTTGTATTGTCTTGTCTTGTGTTGTTTTGTCATGTCTTGTCTTGTCTTGTCTTGTCTTGTCCTGTCCTGACGTGTGTTGTGTTGTTTTGTCTTGTCTTGTCTTGTTTTCTCATGTAATGTCATGTCGTGTGTTGTGTTGTTTTGTCTTGTTTTTTTTTGTCTTGTCTTGTCTTGTCTTGTCTTGTCTTGTCTTGTCTTGTCTTGTCTTGTCTTGTCTTGTCTTGTCATGTCTTGTCTTGTCTTGTCTTGTCTTGTCTTGTCTTGTTTTGTTTTGCCTTGTTTTTTTTTGTCTTGTCTTGTCTTGTCTTGTCTTGTCTTGTCTTGTCTTGTCTTGTCTTGTCTTGTCTTGTCATGTCTTGTCTTGTCTTGTCTTGTCTTGTCTTGTCTTGTTTTGTTTTGCCTTGTTTTTTTTTGTCTTGTCTTGTCTTGTCTTGTCTTGTCTTGTCTTGTCTTGTCTTGTCTTGTCTTGTCTTGTCTTGTCTTGTCTTGTCTTGTCTTGCTTTGTCTTGTCATGTCTTATATTGTCTTGTCTTGTCTTGTCTTGTCCTGTCCTGTCGTGTGTTGTGTTGTTTTGTCTTGTCTTGTCTTGTCTTGTCTTGTCTTGTGTTGCCTCGTCTTGTCTTGTCTTGTCTTGTCCTGTCCTGACGTGTGTTGTGTTGTTTTGTCTTGTCTTGTCTTGTTTTCTCATGTAATGTCATGTCGTGTGTTGTGTTGTTTTGTCTTGTCTTGTGTTGTTTTGTCGTGTCATGTCTTGTCTTGTCTTGTCCTGTCCTGTCGTGTGTTGTCTTGTCTTGTCTTGTCCTGTCCTGACGTGTGTTGTGTTGTTTTGTCTTGTTTTGTTTTGTCTTGTCTTGTGTTGTTTTGTCCTGTCCTGACGTGTGTTGTGTTGTTTTGTCTTGTCCTGTCTTGTCTTGTCTTGTGATGTCATGTCATGTCGTGTGTTGTGTTGTTTTGTCTTGTCTTGTCATGTTGTGTCATGTCGTGTCTTGTGTTGCTTTGTCTTGTCTTGTCTTGTATTGTCTTGTCTTGTGTTGCCTCGTCTTGTCTTGTCTTGTCTTGTCCTGTCCTGACGTGTGTTGTGTTGTTTTGTCTTGTCTTGTCATGTCATGTCATGTCGTGTCTTGTGTTGCTTTGTCTTGTCTTGTCATGTCATGTCGTGTGTTGTGTTGTTTTGTCTTGTCTTGTCATGTCATGTCATGTCGTGTCTTGTGTTGCTTTGTCTTGTCTTGTCTTGTCTTGTGTTGCCTCGTCTTGTCTTGTCTTGTCTTGTCCTGTCCTGACGTGTGTTGTGTTGTTTTGTCTTGTCTTGTCTTGTCTTGTCTTGTCTTGTCATGTCGTGTGTTGTGTTGTTTTGTCTTGTCTTGTGTTGTTTTGTCGTGTCATGTCTTGTCTTGTCTTGTCTTGTCTTGTCCTGTCCTGTCGTGTGTTGTGTTGTTTTGTCTTGTCTTGTCATGTCATGTCACGTCGTGTCTTGTGTTGCTTTGTCTTGTCTTGTTTTGTCATGTCGTGTGTTGTGTTGTTTTGTCTTGTCTTGTTGTGTATTGTCATGTCTTATATTGTCTTGTCTTGTCTTGTCTTGTCTTGTCTTGTCATGTCATGTCATGTCGTGTGTTGTGTTGTTTTGTCTTGTCTTGTTTTGTCTTGTCATGTCATGTCATGTCTTGTCTTGTCTTGTCTTGTCTTGTCTTGTCTTGTTTTGTCTTGTCATGTCTTGTCTTGTCTTGTCTTGTATTGTCTTGTCTTGTCTTGTCTTGTCTTGTTTTGTTTTGTCTTGTTTTGTTTTGTCTTGTCATGTCTTGTCTTGTCTTGTCTTGTCTTGTCTTGTCTTGTCTTGTCTTGTCTTGTCTTGTCTTGTCTTGCTCTGTCTTGTCTTGTCTTGTCTTGTCTTGTCTTGACTTGTCTTGTCTTGTCTTGTCTTGTCGTGTCTTGTCTTGTCTCGTCTTGTCTTGTCTTGTCTTGTCTTGTCTTGTCTTGTCTTGTCTTGTCTTGTCTTGTCTTGTCTTGTCTTGTCTTGTCTTGTCTTGTCTTGTCTTGTCTTGTCTTGTCTTGTCTTGTCTTGTCTTGTCTTGCCTTGTCTTGTCTTGTCTTGTCTTGTCTTGTCTTGTCTTGTCTTGTCTTGTCTTGTCTTGTCTTGTCTTGTCTTGTCTTGTTTTGTCTTGTTTTGTTTTGTCTTGTCATGTCTTGTCTTGTCTTGTCTTGTCTTGTCTTGTCTTGTCTTGTCTTGTCTTGTCTTGTCTTGCTTTGTCTTGTCATGTCTTATCTTGTCTTGTCTTGTCTTGTCTTGTCTTGTTTTGTCTTGTCATGTCTTGTCTTGTCTTGTCTTGTCTTGTCTTGTCTTGTCTTGTCTTGTCTTGTCTTGTTTTGTTTTGTCTTGTTTTGTTTTGTCTTGTCATGTCGTGTCTTGTCTTGTCTTGTCTTGTCTTGTCTTGTCTTGTCTTGTCTTGTCTTGTCGTGTCTTGTGTTGCTTTGTCTTGTCGTGTCTTGTGTTGCTTTGTCTTGTCTTATCTTGTCTTGTCTTGTCTTGTCTTGTCTTGTCTTGTCTTGTCATGTCATGTCATGTCTTGTCTTGTCTTGTCTTGTCTTGTTTTGTCTTGTCATGTCTTGTCTTGTCTTGTCTTGTCTTGTCTTGTCTTGTCTTATCTTGTCTTGTCTTGTTTTGTTTTGTCTTGTTTTGTTTTGTCTTGTCATGTCTTGTCTTGTCTTGTCTTGTCTTGTCTTGTCTTGTCTTGTTTTGTCTTGTCATGTCATGTCATGTCATGTCTTGTCTTGTTTTGTCTTGTCATGTCATATCATGTCTTGTCTTGTCTTGTCTTGTCTTGTCTTGTCTTGTCTTGTCTTGTTTTGTTTTGTCTTGTTTTGTTTTGTCTTGTCATGTCTTGTCTTGTCTTGTCTTGTCTTGTCTTGTCTTGTCTTGTCTTGTCGTGTCTTGTGTTGCTTTGTCTTGTGTTGCTTTGTCTTGTCTTATCTTGTCTTGTCTTGTCTTGTCTTGTCTTGTCTTGTCTTGCCTTGTCTTGTCTTGTCTTGTCTTGTCTTGTCTTGTCTTGTCTTGTCTTGTCTTGTCTTGTCTTGTCTTGCTTTGTCTTGTCATGTCTTATCTTGTCTTGTCTTGTCTTGTCTTGTCCTGTCCTGTCGTGTGTTGTTTTGTATTGTCTTGTCTTGTGTTGTTTTGTCGTGTCATGTCTTGTCTTGTCTTGTCTTGTCGTGTCTTGTGTTGCTTTGTCTTGTCTTATCTTGTCTTGTCTTGTCATGTCTTGTCTTGTCTTGTCTTGTCTTGTCTTGTCTTGTCTTGTCTTGTCTTGTCTTGTCTTGTCTTGTCTTGTCTTGTCTTGTCTTGTCTTGTCTTGTCTTGTCTTGTCTTGTCTTGTCTTGTCTTGTCCTGACGTGTGTTGTGTTGTTTTGTCTTGTCTTGTCTTGTCTTGTCTTGTCTTGTCTTGTCTTGTCATGTCGTGTGTTGTGTTGTTTTGTCTTGTCTTGTTGTGTATTGTCATGTCTTATATTGTCTTGTCTTGTCTTCTCTTGTCTTGTCATGTCATGTCATGTCGTGTGTTGTGTTGTTTTGTCTTGTCTTGTTTTGTCTTGTCATGTCATGTCATGTCATGTCGTGTGTTGTGTTGTTTTGTCTTGTCTTGTTTTGTCTTGTCATGTCATGTCATGTCTTGTCTTGTCTTGTCTTGTCTTGGTTTGTCTTGTCATGTCTTGTCTTGTCATGTCGTGTGTTGTGTTGTTTTGTCTTGTCTTGTTGTGTATTGTCATGTCTTATATTGTCTTGTCTTGTCTTGTCATGTCATGTCATGTCGTGTGTTGTGTTGTTTTGTCTTGTCTTGTTTTGTCTTGTCTTGTCATGTCATGTCATGTCGTGTGTTGTGTTGTTTTGTCTTGTCTTGTTTTGTCTTGTCATGTCATGTCATGTCTTGTCTTGTCTTGTCTTGTCTTGTTTTGTCTTGTCATGTCTTGTCTTGTCTTGTCTTGTCTTGTCTTGTCTTGTTTTGTTTTGTCTTGTTTTTTTTTGTCTTGTCTTGTCTTGTCTTGTCTTGTCTTGTCTTGTCTTGTCTTGTCTTGTCTTGTCTTGTCTTGTCTTGTCTTGTCTTGTCTTGTCTTGTCTTGTCTTGTCGTGTCTTGTGTTGCTTTGTCTTGTCTTGTCTTGTCTTGTCTTGTCTTGTTTTGTCTTGTCATGTCATGTCATGTCTTGTCTTGTCTTGTCTTGTCTTGTTTTGTCTTGTCATGTCTTGTCTTGTCTTGTCTTGTCTTGTCTTGTCTTGTTTTGTTTTGTCTTGTTTTTTTTTGTCTTGTCTTGTCTTGTCTTGTCTTGTCTTGTCTTGTTTTGTTTTGTCTTGTTTTTTTTTGTCTTGTCTTGTCTTGTCTTGTCTTGTCTTGTCTTGTCTTGTCTTGTCTTGTCTTGTCTTGTCTTGTCTTGTCTTGTCTTGTCTTGTCTTGTCTTGTCTTGTCTTGTCTTGTCTTGTCTTGTCTTGTCTTGTCTTGTCTTGTCTTGTCTTGTCTTGCTTTGTCTTGTCATGTCTTATATTGTCTTGTCTTGTCTTGTCTTGTCCTGTCCTGTCGTGTGTTGTTTTGTATTGTCTTGTCTTGTGTTGTTTTGTCATGTCTTGTCTTGTCTTGTCTTGTCTTGTCCTGTCCTGTCGTGTGTTGTGTTGTTTTGTCTTGTCTTGTCTTGTCTTGTCTTGTCTTGTGTTGCCTCGTCTTGTCTTGTCTTGTCTTGTCCTGTCCTGACGTGTGTTGTGTTGTTTTGTCTTGTCTTGTCTTGTTTTCTCATGTAATGTCATGTCGTGTGTTGTGTTGTTTTGTCTTGTCTTGTGTTGTTTTGTCGTGTCATGTCTTGTCTTGTCTTGTCCTGTCCTGTCGTGTGTTGTCTTGTCTTGTCTTGTCCTGTCCTGACGTGTGTTGTGTTGTTTTGTCTTGTTTTGTTTTGTCTTGTCTTGTGTTGTTTTGTCCTGTCCTGACGTGTGTTGTGTTGTTTTGTCTTGTCCTGTCTTGTCTTGTCTTGTGATGTCATGTCATGTCGTGTGTTGTGTTGTTTTGTCTTGTCTTGTCATGTTGTGTCATGTCGTGTCTTGTGTTGCTTTGTCTTGTCTTGTCTTGTATTGTCTTGTCTTGTGTTGCCTCGTCTTGTCTTGTCTTGTCTTGTCCTGTCCTGACGTGTGTTGTGTTGTTTTGTCTTGTCTTGTCATGTCATGTCATGTCGTGTCTTGTGTTGCTTTGTCTTGTCTTGTCATGTCATGTCGTGTGTTGTGTTGTTTTGTCTTGTCTTGTCATGTCATGTCATGTCGTGTCTTGTGTTGCTTTGTCTTGTCTTGTCTTGTCTTGTGTTGCCTCGTCTTGTCTTGTCTTGTCTTGTCCTGTCCTGACGTGTGTTGTGTTGTTTTGTCTTGTCTTGTCTTGTCTTGTCTTGTCTTGTCATGTCGTGTGTTGTGTTGTTTTGTCTTGTCTTGTGTTGTTTTGTCGTGTCATGTCTTGTCTTGTCTTGTCTTGTCTTGTCCTGTCCTGTCGTGTGTTGTGTTGTTTTGTCTTGTCTTGTCATGTCATGTCACGTCGTGTCTTGTGTTGCTTTGTCTTGTCTTGTTTTGTCATGTCGTGTGTTGTGTTGTTTTGTCTTGTCTTGTTGTGTATTGTCATGTCTTATATTGTCTTGTCTTGTCTTGTCTTGTCTTGTCTTGTCTTGTCATGTCATGTCATGTCGTGTGTTGTGTTGTTTTGTCTTGTCTTGTTTTGTCTTGTCATGTCATGTCATGTCTTGTCTTGTCTTGTCTTGTCTTGTCTTGTCTTGTTTTGTCTTGTCATGTCTTGTCTTGTCTTGTATTGTCTTGTCTTGTCTTGTCTTGTCTTGTTTTGTTTTGTCTTGTTTTGTTTTGTCTTGTCATGTCTTGTCTTGTCTTGTCTTGTCTTGTCTTGTCTTGTCTTGTCTTGTCTTGTCTTGTCTTGTCTTGTCTTGCTCTGTCTTGTCTTGTCTTGTCTTGTCTTGTCTTGACTTGTCTTGTCTTGTCTTGTCTTGTCGTGTCTTGTCTTGTCTCGTCTTGTCTTGTCTTGTCTTGTCTTGTCTTGTCTTGTCTTGTCTTGTCTTGTCTTGTCTTGTCTTGTCTTGTCTTGTCTTGTCTTGTCTTGTCTTGTCTTGTCTTGTCTTGTCTTGTCTTGTCTTGTCTTGTCTTGTCTTGTCTTGTCTTGTCTTGTCTTGCCTTGTCTTGTCTTGTCTTGTCTTGTCTTGTCTTGTCTTGTCTTGTCTTGTCTTGTCTTGTCTTGTCTTGTTTTGTTTTGTCTTGTTTTGTTTTGTCTTGTCATGTCTTGTCTTGTCTTGTCTTGTCTTGTCTTGTCTTGTCTTGTCTTGTCTTGTCTTGTCTTGCTTTGTCTTGTCATGTCTTATCTTGTCTTGTCTTGTCTTGTCTTGTCTTGTTTTGTCTTGTCATGTCTTGTCTTGTCTTGTCTTGTCTTGTCTTGTCTTGTCTTGTCTTGTCTTGTCTTGTCTTGTCTTGTCTTGTCTTGTTTTGTTTTGTCTTGTTTTGTTTTGTCTTGTCATGTCTTGTCTTGTCTTGCTTTGTCTTGTCATGTCTTATCTTGTCTTGTCTTGTCTTGTCTTGTCTTGTTTTGTCTTGTCTTGTCTTGTCTTGTCTTGTCTTGTCTTGTCTTGTCTTGTCTTGTCTTGTCTTGTCTTGTCTTGTCTTGTCTTGTCTTGTCTTGTCTTGTCTTGTCTTGTCTTGTCTTGTCTTGTCTTGTCTTGCTTTGTCTTGTCATGTCTTATCTTGTCTTGTCTTGTCTTGTCTTGTCTTGTTTTGTCTTGTCATGTCTTGTCTTGTCTTGTCTTGTCTTGTCTTGTCTTGTCTTGTCTTGTCTTGTCTTGTCTTGTTTTGTTTTGTCTTGTTTTGTTTTGTCTTGTCATGTCTTGTCTTGTCTTGTCTTGTCTTGTCTTGTCTTGTCTTGTCTTGTCTTGTCGTGTCTTGTGTTGCTTTGTCTTGTCGTGTCTTGTGTTGCTTTGTCTTGTCTTGTCTTGCCTTGTCTTGTCTTGTCTTGTCTTGTCTTGTCTTGCCTTGTCTTGTCTTGTCTTGTCTTGTCTTGTCTTGTCTTGTCTTGTCTTGTCTTGTCTTGTCTTGTCTTGTCTTGTCTTGTCTTGTCTTGTCTTGTCTTGTCTTGTCTTGTCTTGTCTTGTCTTGTCTTGCTTTGTCTTGTCTTGCTTTGTCTTGTCATGTCTTATCTTGTCTTGTCTTGTCTTGTCTTGTCTTGTCATGTCATGTCGTGTGTTGTGTTGTTTTGTCTTGTCTTGTTTTGTCTTGTCATGTCATGTCATGTCATGTCGTGTGTTGTGTTGTTTTGTCTTGTCTTGTTTTGTCTTGTCATGTCATGTCATGTCTTGTCTTGTCTTGTCTTGTCTTGTTTTGTCTTGTCATGTCTTGTCTTGTCATGTCGTGTGTTGTGTTGTTTTGTCTTGTCTTGTTGTGTATTGTCATGTCTTATATTGTCTTGTCTTGTCTTGTCATGTCATGTCATGTCGTGTGTTGTGTTGTTTTGTCTTGTCTTGTCTTGTCTTGTTTTGTCTTGTCATGTCTTGTCTTGTCTTGTCTTGTCTTGTCTTGTCTTGTTTTGTTTTGTCTTGTTTTTTTTTGTCTTGTCTTGTCTTGTCTTGTCTTGTCTTGTCTTGTCTTGTCTTGTCTTGTCTTGTCTTGTCTTGTCTTGTCTTGTCTTGTCTTGTCTTGTCTTGTCTTGTCTTGTCTTGTCTTGTCTTGTCTTGTCTTGTCTTGTCTTGTCTTGTCTTGTCTTGTCTTGTCTTGTCTTGTCTTGTCTTGTCTTGTCTTGTCTTGTCTTGTCTTGTCTTGTCTTGTCTTGTCTTGTCTTGTCTTGTCTTGTCTTGTCTTGTCTTGTCTTGTCTTGCCTTGTCTTGTCTTGTCTTGTCTTGTCTTGTCTTGTCTTGTCCTGTCCTGTCGTGTGTTGTTTTGTCTTGTCTTGTCTTGTCTTGTCTTGCTCTGTCTTGTCTTGTCTTGTCTTGTCTTGTCTTGTCTTCTCTTGTGTTGCCTCGTCTTGTCTTGTCTTGTCTTGTCTTGTCTTGCTTTGTCTTGTCATGTCTTATCTTGTCTTGTCTTGTCTTGTCTTGTCCTGTCCTGTCGTGTGTTGTTTTGTCTTGTCTTGTCTTGTCTTGTCTTGTCTTGCTCTGTCTTGTCTTGTCTTGTCTTGTCTTGTCTTGTCTTGTCTTGTCTTGTCTTGTCTTGTCTTGTCTTGTCTTGTCTTGTCTTGTCTTGTCTTGTCTTGTCTTGTCTTGTCTTGTCTTGTCTTGTCTTGTCTTGTCTTGTCTTGTCTTGTCTTGTCTTGTCTTGTCTTGTCTTGTCTTGTCTTGTCTTGTCTTGTCTTGTCTTGTCTTGTCTTGTCTTGTCTTGTCTTGTCTTGTCTTGTCTTGTCTTGTCTTGTCTTGTCTTGCCTTGTCTTGTCTTGTCTTGTCTTGTCTTGTCTTGTCATGTCGTGTGGTGTGTTGTTTTGTATTGTCTTGTGTTGTTTTGTCGTGTCATGTCTTGTCTTGTCTTGTCTTGTCCTGTCCTGTCGTGTGTTGTGTTGTTTTGTCTTGTCTTGTCATGTCATGTCACGTCGTGTCTTGTGTTGCTTTGTCTTGTCTTGTCTTGTCTTGTCTTGTCTTGTTATGTCGTGTGTTGTGTTGTTTTGTCTTGTCTTGTTGTGTATTGTCATGTCTTATATTGTCTTGTCTTGTCTTGTCTTGTCTTGTCATGTCATGTCATGTCGTGTGTTGTCTTGTCTTGTCTTGTCTTGTCTTGTCTTGTCTTGTCTTGTCTTGTCTTGTCTTGTCTTGTCTTGTCTTGTCTTGTCTTGTCTTGTCTTGTCTTGTCTTGTCTTGTCTTGTCTTGTCTTGTCTTGTCTTGTCTTGTCTTGTCTTGTCTTGTCTTGTCTTGTCTTGTCTTGTCTTGTCTTGTCTTGTCTTGTCTTGTCTTATATTGTCTTGTCTTGTCTTGTCTTGTCTTGTCATGTCATGTCATGTCGTGTGTTGTCTTGTCTTGTCTTGTCTTGTCTTGTCTTGTCTTGTTTTGTTTTGTCTTGTTTTTTTTTGTCTTGTCTTGTCTTGTCTTGTCTTGTCTTGTCTTGTCTTGTCTTGTCTTGTCTTGTCTTGTCTTGTCTTGTCTTGTCTTGTCTTGTCTTGTCTTGTCTTGTCTTGTCTTGTCTTGTCTTGTCTTGTCTTGTCTTGTCTTGTCTTGTCTTGTCTTGTCTTGTCTTGTCTTGTCTTGTCTTGTCTTGTCTTGTCTTGTCTTGTCTTGTCTTGTCTTGTCATGTCATGTCATGTCTTGTCTTGTCTTGTCTTGTCTTGTTTGGTCTTGTCATGTCTTGTCTTGTCTTGTCTTGTCTTGTCTTGTCTTGTCTTGTTTTGTTTTGTCTTGTCTTGTCTTGCCTTGTCTTGTCTTGTCTTGTCTTGTCTTGTCTTGTCTTGTCTTGTCTTGTCTTGTCTTGTCTTGTCTTGTCTTGTCTTGTCTTGTCTTGTCTTGTCTTGTCTTGTCTTGTCTTGTCTTGTCCTGTCTTGTCTTGTCTTGTCTTGTCTTGTCTTGTCTTGTCTTGTCTTGTCTTGTCTTGCTTTGTCTTGTCATGTCTTATCTTGTCTTGTCTTGTCTTGTCTTGTCCTGTCCTGTCGTGTGTTGTTTTGTATTGTCTTGTCTTGTGTTGTTTTGTCGTGTCATGTCTTGTCTTGTCTTGTCTTGTCTTGTCCTGTCCTGTCGTGTGTTGTGTTGTTTTGTCTTGTCTTGTCATGTCATGTCATGTCGTGTCTTGTGTTGCTTTGTCTTGTCTTGTCTTGTCTTGTCTTGTCTTGTGTTGCCTCGTCTTGTCTTGTCTTGTCTTGTCCTGTCCTGAAGTGTGTTGTGTTGTCTTGTCTTGTCTTGTCTTGTCTTGTCTTGTCTTGTCTTGTCTTGTCTTGTCTTGTCATGTCTTGTCTTGTCTTGTCTTGTCTTGTCATGTCGTGTGTTGTGTTGTTTTGTCTTGTCTTGTCTTGTCTTGTCTTGTCATGTCGTGTGGTGTGTTGTTTTGTATTGTCTTGTGTTGTTTTGTCGTGTCATGTCTTGTCTTGTCTTGTCTTGTCCTGTCCTGTCGTGTGTTGTGTTGTTTTGTCTTGTCTTGTCATGTCATGTCACGTCGTGTCTTGTGTTGCTTTGTCTTGTCTTGTCTTGTCTTGTCTTGTCTTGTCATGTCGTGTGTTGTGTTGTTTTGTCTTGTCTTGTTGTGTATTGTCATGTCTTATATTGTCTTGTCTTGTCTTGTCTTGTCTTGTCTTGTCATGTCATGTCATGTCGTGTGTTGTGTTGTGTTGTTTTGTCTTGTCTTGTTTTGTCTTGTCATGTCATGTCATGTCTTGCCTTGTCTTGTCTTGTCTTGTTTTGTCTTGTCATGTCTTGTCTTGTCTTGTCTTGTCTTGTCTTGTCTTGTCTTGTTTTGTCTTGTTTTGTTTTGTCTTGTCATGTCTTGTCATGTCTTGTCTTGTCTTGTCTTGTCTTGTCTTGTCTTGTCTTGTCTTGTCTTGTCTTGTCTTGTCTTGTCTTGTCTTGTCTTGTCTTGTCTTGTCTTGTCTTGTCTTGTCGTGTCTTGTGTTGCTTTGTCTTGTCTTGTCTTGTCTTGTCTTGTCTTGTCTTGTCTTGTCTTGTCTTGTCTTGTCTTGTCTTGCCTTGTCTTGTCTTGTCTTGTCTTGTCTTGTCTTGTCTTGTCTTGTCTTGTCTTGTCTTGTCTTGTCTTGTCTTGTCTTGTCTTGTCTTGTCTTGTCTTGTCTTGCTTTGTCTTGTCATGTCTTATCTTGTCTTGTCTTGTCTTGTCTTGTCTTGTCCTGTCCTGTCGTGTGTTGTTTTGTATTGTCTTGTCTTGTGTTGTTTTGTCGTGTCATGTCTTGTCTTGTCTTGTCTTGTCTTGTCCTGTCCTGTCGTGTGTTGTGTTGTTTTGTCTTGTCTTGTCATGTCATGTCATGTCGTGTCTTGTGTTGCTTTGTCTTGTCTTGTCTTGTCTTGTCTTGTCTTCTCTTGTGTTGCCTCGTCTTGTCTTGTCTTGTCTTGTCCTGTCCTGACGTGTGTTGTGTTGTTTTGTCTTGTCTTGTCTTGTCTTGTCTTGTCATGTCGTGTGTTGTGTTGTTTTGTCTTGTCTTGTCTTGTCTTGTCTTGTCATGTCGTGTGGTGTGTTGTTTTGTATTGTCTTGTGTTGTTTTGTCGTGTCATGTCTTGTCTTGTCTTGTCTTGTCCTGTCCTGTCGTGTGTTGTGTTGTTTTGTCTTGTCTTGTCATGTCATGTCACGTCGTGTCTTGTGTTGCTTTGTCTTGTCTTGTCTTGTCTTGTCTTGTCTTGTTATGTCGTGTGTTGTGTTGTTTTGTCTTGTCTTGTTGTGTATTGTCATGTCTTATATTGTCTTGTCTTGTCTTGTCATGTCATGTCATGTCGTGTGTTGTGTTGTTTTGTCTTGTCTTGTTTTGTCTTGTCATGTCATGTCATGTCTTGCCTTGTCTTGTCTTGTCTTGTCTTGTTTTGTCTTGTCATGTCTTGTCTTGTCTTGTCTTGTCTTGTCTTGTCTTGTCTTGTTTTGTCTTGTTTTGTTTTGTCTTGTCATGTCTTGTCATGTCTTGTCTTGTCTTGTCTTGTCTTGTCTTGTCTTGTCTTGTCTTGTCTTGTCTTGTCTTGTCTTGTCGTGTCTTGTGTTGCTTTGTCTTGTCTTATCTTGTCTTGTCTTGTCATGTCTTGTCATGTCGTGTGTTGTGTTGTCTTATCTTGTCTTGTCTTGTCATGTCTTGTCATGTCGTGTGTTGTGTTGTTTTGTCTTGTCTTGTCTTGTCTTGTCTTGTCATGTCGTGTGGTGTGTTGTTTTGTATTGTCTTGTGTTGTTTTGTCGTGTCATGTCTTGTCTTGTCTTGTCTTGTCCTGTCCTGTCGTGTGTTGTGTTGTTTTGTCTTGTCTTGTCATGTCATGTCACGTCGTGTCTTGTGTTGCTTTGTCTTGTCTTGTCTTGTCTTGTCTTGTCTTCTCTTGTGTTGCCTCGTCTTGTCTTGTCTTGTCTTGTCCTGTCCTGACGTGTGTTGTGTTGTTTTGTCTTGTCTTGTCTTGTCTTGTCTTGTCATGTCGTGTGTTGTGTTGTTTTGTCTTGTCTTGTCTTGTCTTGTCTTGTCATGTCGTGTGGTGTGTTGTTTTGTATTGTCTTGTGTTGCTTTGTCTTGTCATGTCTTATCTTGTCTTGTCTTGTCTTGTCTTGTCTTGTCCTGTCCTGTCGTGTGTTGTTTTGTATTGTCTTGTCTTGTGTTGTTTTGTCGTGTCATGTCTTGTCTTGTCTTGTCTTGTCTTGTCCTGTCCTGTCGTGTGTTGTGTTGTTTTGTCTTGTCTTGTCATGTCATGTCATGTCGTGTCTTGTGTTGCTTTGTCTTGTCTTGTCTTGTCTTGTCTTGTCTTCTCTTGTGTTGCCTCGTCTTGTCTTGTCTTGTCTTGTCCTGTCCTGACGTGTGTTGTGTTGTTTTGTCTTGTCTTGTCTTGTCTTGTCTTGTCATGTCGTGTGTTGTGTTGTTTTGTCTTGTCTTGTCTTGTCTTGTCTTGTCATGTCGTGTGGTGTGTTGTTTTGTATTGTCTTGTGTTGTTTTGTCGTGTCATGTCTTGTCTTGTCTTGTCTTGTCCTGTCCTGTCGTGTGTTGTGTTGTTTTGTCTTGTCTTGTCATGTCATGTCACGTCGTGTCTTGTGTTGCTTTGTCTTGTCTTGTCTTGTCTTGTCTTGTCTTGTTATGTCGTGTGTTGTGTTGTTTTGTCTTGTCTTGTTGTGTATTGTCATGTCTTATATTGTCTTGTCTTGTCTTGTCATGTCATGTCATGTCGTGTGTTGTGTTGTTTTGTCTTGTCTTGTTTTGTCTTGTCATGTCATGTCATGTCTTGCCTTGTCTTGTCTTGTCTTGTCTTGTTTTGTCTTGTCATGTCTTGTCTTGTCTTGTCTTGTCTTGTCTTGTCTTGTTTTGTCTTGTTTTGTTTTGTCTTGTCATGTCTTGTCATGTCTTGTCTTGTCTTGTCTTGTCTTGTCTTGTCTTGTCTTGTCTTGTCTTGTCTTGTCTTGTCTCGTCTTGTCTTGTCTTGTCTTGTCTTGTCTTGTCTTGTCTTGTCTTGTCTTGTCGTGTCTTGTGTTGCTTTGTCTTGTCTTATCTTGTCTTGTCTTGTCATGTCTTGTCTTGTCTTGTCTTGTCTTGTCTTGTCTTGTCTTGTCTTGTCTTGTCTTGTCTTGTCTTGTCTTGCTTTGTCTTGTCATGTCTTATCTTGTCTTGTCTTGTCTTGTCTTGTCCTGTCCTGTCGTGTGTTGTTTTGTATTGTCTTGTCTTGTGTTGTTTTGTCGTGTCATGTCTTGTCTTGTCTTGTCTTGTCGTGTCTTGTGTTGCTTTGTCTTGTCTTATCTTGTCTTGTCTTGTCATGTCTTGTATTGTCTTGTCTTGTCTTGTCTTGTCTTGTCTTGTCTTGTCTTGTCTTGTCTTGTCTTGTCTTGTCCTGACGTGTGTTGTGTTGTTTTGTCTTGTCTTGTCTTGTCTTGTCTTGTCTTGTCTTGTCATGTCGTGTGTTGTGTTGTTTTGTCTTGTCTTGTTGTGTATTGTCATGTCTTATATTGTCTTGTCTTGTCTTGTCTTGTCTTGTCATGTCATGTCATGTCGTGTGTTGTGTTGTTTTGTCTTGTCTTGTTTTGTCTTGTCATGTCATGTCATGTCATGTCGTGTGTTGTGTTGTTTTGTCTTGTCTTGTTTTGTCTTGTCATGTCATGTCATGTCTTGTCTTGTCTTGTCTTGTCTTGTTTTGTCTTGTCATGTCTTGTCATGTCATGTCGTGTGTTGTGTTGTTTTGTCTTGTCTTGTTGTGTATTGTCATGTCTTATATTGTCTTGTCTTGTCTTGTCATGTCATGTCATGTCGTGTGTTGTGTTGTTTTGTCTTGTCTTGTCTTGTCTTGTTTTGTCTTGTCATGTCTTGTCTTGTCTTGTCTTGTCTTGTCTTGTCTTGTTTTGTTTTGTCTTGTTTTTTTTTGTCTTGTCTTGTCTTGTCTTGTCTTGTCTTGTCTTGTCTTGTCTTGTCTTGTCTTGTCTTGTCTTGTCTTGTCTTGTCTTGTCTTGTCTTGTCTTGTCTTGTCTTGTCTTGTCTTGTCTTGTCTTGTCTTGTCTTGTCTTGTCTTGTCTTGTCTTGTCTTGTCTTGTCTTGTCTTGTCTTGTCTTGTCTTGTCTTGTCTTGTCTTGCCTTGTCTTGTCTTGTCTTGTCTTGTCTTGTCTTGTCTTGTCCTGTCCTGTCGTGTGTTGTTTTGTCTTGTCTTGTCTTGTCTTGTCTTGCTCTGTCTTGTCTTGTCTTGTCTTGTCTTGTCTTGTCTTCTCTTGTGTTGCCTCGTCTTGTCTTGTCTTGTCTTGTCTTGCTTTGTCTTGTCATGTCTTATCTTGTCTTGTCTTGTCTTGTCTTGTCCTGTCCTGTCGTGTGTTGTTTTGTCTTGTCTTGTCTTGTCTTGTCTTGTCTTGCTCTGTCTTGTCTTGTCTTGTCTTGTCTTGTCTTGTCTTGTCTTGTCTTGTCTTGTCTTGTCTTGTCTTGTCTTGTCTTGTCTTGTCTTGTCTTGTCTTGTCTTGTCTTGTCTTGTCTTGTCTTGTCTTGTCTTGTCTTGTCTTGTCTTGTCTTGTCTTGTCTTGTCTTGTCTTGTCTTGTCTTGCCTTGTCTTGTCTTGTCTTGTCTTGTCTTGTCATGTCGTGTGTTGTGTTGTTTTGTCTTGTCTTGTCTTGTCTTGTCTTGTCATGTCGTGTGGTGTGTTGTTTTGTATTGTCTTGTGTTGTTTTGTCGTGTCATGTCTTGTCTTGTCTTGTCTTGTCCTGTCCTGTCGTGTGTTGTGTTGTTTTGTCTTGTCTTGTCATGTCATGTCACGTCGTGTCTTGTGTTGCTTTGTCTTGTCTTGTCTTGCCTAGTCTTGTCTTGTTATGTCGTGTGTTGTGTTGTTTTGTCTTGTCTTGTTGTGTATTGTCATGTCTTGTCTTGTCTTGTCTTGTCTTGTCTTGTCATGTCATGTCATGTCGTGTGTTGTCTTGTCTTGTCTTGTCTTGTCTTGTCTTGTCTTGTCTTGTCTTGTCTTGTCTTGTCTTGTCTTGTCTTGTCTTGTCTTGTCTTGTCTTGTCTTGTCTTGTCTTGTCTTGTCTTGTCTTGTCTTGTCTTGTCTTGTCTTGTCTTGTCTTGTCTTGTCTTGTCTTGTCTTGTCTTGTCTTGTCTTGTCTTGTCTTGTCTTGTCTTGTCTTGTCTTGTCTTGTCTTGTCTTGTCTTGTCTTGTCTTGTCTTGTCTTGTCTTGTCTTGTCTTGTCTTGTCTTGTCTTGTCTTGTCTTGTCTTGTCTTGTCTTGTCTTGTCTTGTCTTGTCTTGTCTTGTCTTGTCTTGTCTTGTCTTGTCTTGTCTTGTCTTGTCTTGTCTTGTCTTGTCTTGTCTTGTCTTGTCTTGTCTTGTCTTGTCTTGTCTTGTCTTGTCTTGTCTTGTCTTGTCTTGTCTTATATTGTCTTGTCTTGTCTTGTCTTGTCTTGTCTTGTCTTGTCTTGTCTTGTCTTGTCTTGTCTTGTCTTGTCTTGTCTTGTCTTGTCTTGTCTTGTCTTGTCTTGTCTTGTCTTGTCTTGTCTTGTCTTGTCTTGTCTTGTCTTGTCTTGTCTTGTCTTGTCTTGTCTTGTCTTGTCTTGTCTTGTCTTATATTGTCTTGTCTTGTCTTGTCTTGTCTTGTCATGTCATGTCATGTCGTGTGTTGTCTTGTCTTGTCTTGTCTTGTCTTGTCTTGTCTTGTTTTGTTTTGTCTTGTTTTTTTTTGTCTTGTTTTTTTTTGTCTTGTCTTGTCTTGTCTTGTCTTGTCTTGTCTTGTCTTGTCTTGTCTTGTCTTGTCTTGTCTTGTCTTGTCTTGTCTTGTCTTGTCTTGTCTTGTCTTGTCTTGTCTTGTCTTGTCTTGTCTTGTCTTGTCTTGTCTTGTCTTGTCTTGTCTTGTCTTGTCTTGTCTTGTCTTGTCTTGTCTTGTCTTGTCTTGTCTTGTCTTGTCGTGTCATGTCATGTCATGTCTTGTCTTGTCTTGTCTTGTCTTGTTTGGTCTTGTCATGTCTTGTCTTGTCTTGTCTTGTCTTGTCTTGTCTTGTCTTGTTTTGTTTTGTCTTGTCTTGTCTTGCCTTGTCTTGTCTTGTCTTGTCTTGTCTTGTCTTGTCTTGTCTTGTCTTGTCTTGTCTTGTCTTGTCTTGTCTTGTCTTGTCTTGTCTTGTCTTGTCTTGTCTTGTCCTGTCTTGTCTTGTCTTGTCTTGTCTTGTCTTGTCTTGTCTTGTCTTGTCTTGTCTTGTCTTGCTTTGTCTTGTCATGTCTTATCTTGTCTTGTCTTGTCTTGTCTTGTCCTGTCCTGTCGTGTGTTGTTTTGTATTGTCTTGTCTTGTGTTGTTTTGTCGTGTCATGTCTTGTCTTGTCTTGTCTTGTCTTGTCCTGTCCTGTCGTGTGTTGTGTTGTTTTGTCTTGTCTTGTCATGTCATGTCACGTCGTGTCTTGTGTTGCTTTGTCTTGTCTTGTCTTGTCTTGTCTTGTCTTGTCATGTCGTGTGTTGTGTTGTTTTGTCTTGTCTTGTTGTGTATTGTCATGTCTTATATTGTCTTGTCTTGTCTTGTCTTGTCTTGTCTTGTCATGTCATGTCATGTCGTGTGTTGTGTTGTGTTGTTTTGTCTTGTCTTGTTTTGTCTTGTCATGTCATGTCATGTCTTGCCTGGTCTTGTCTTGTCTTGTTTTGTCTTGTCATGTCTTGTCTTGTCTTGTCTTGTCTTGTCTTGTCTTGTCTTGTTTTGTCTTGTTTTGTTTTGTCTTGTCATGTCTTGTCATGTCTTGTCTTGTCTTGTCTTGTCTTGTCTTGTCTTGTCTTGTCTTGTCTTGTCTTGTCTTGTCTTGTCTTGTCTTGTCTTGTCTTGTCTTGTCTTGTCTTGTCTTGTCTTGTCTTGTCTTGTCTTGTCTTGTCTTGTCTTGTCTTGTCTTGTCTTGTCTTGTCTTGTCTTGTCTTGTCTTGTCTTGTCTTGTCTTGTCCTGTCCTGTCGTGTGTTGTGTTGTTTTGTCTTGTCTTGTCATGTCATGTCATGTCGTGTCTTGTGTTGCTTTGTCTTGTCTTGTCTTGTCTTGTCTTGTCTTCTCTTGTGTTGCCTCGTCTTGTCTTGTCTTGTCTTGTCCTGTCCTGACGTGTGTTGTGTTGTTTTGTCTTGTCTTGTCTTGTCATGTCGTGTGTTGTGTTGTTTTGTCTTGTCTTGTCTTGTCTTGTCTTGTCTTGTCATGTCGTGTGGTGTGTTGTTTTGTATTGTCTTGTGTTGTTTTGTCGTGTCATGTCTTGTCTTGTCTTGTCTTGTCCTGTCCTGTCGTGTGTTGTGTTGTTTTGTCTTGTCTTGTCATGTCATGTCACGTCGTGTCTTGTGTTGCTTTGTCTTGTCTTGTCTTGTCTTGTCTTGTCTTGTTATGTCGTGTGTTGTGTTGTTTTGTCTTGTCTTGTTGTGTATTGTCATGTCTTATATTGTCTTGTCTTGTCTTGTCTTGTCTTGTCTTGTCATGTCATGTCATGTCGTGTGTTGTGTTGTTTTGTCTTGTCTTGTTTTGTCTTGTCATGTCATGTCATGTCTTGCCTTGTCTTGTCTTGTCTTGTCTTGTTTTGTCTTGTCATGTCTTGTCTTGTCTTGTCTTGTCTTGTCTTGTTTTGTCTTGTTTTGTTTTGTCTTGTCATGTCTTGTCATGTCTTGTCTTGTCTTGTCTTGTCTTGTCTTGTCTTGTCTTGTCTTGTCTTGTCTTGTCTTGTCTTGTCTTGTCTTGTCTTGTCTTGTCTTGTCTTGTCTTGTCTTGTCGTGTCTTGTGTTGCTTTGTCTTGTCTTATCTTGTCTTGTCTTGTCATGTCTTGTCTTGTCTTGTCTTGTCTTGTCTTGTCTTGTCTTGTCTTGTCTTGTCTTGTCTTGTCTTGTCTTGTCTTGTCTTGTCTTGTCTTGTCTTGTCTTGCCTTGTCTTGCTTTGTCTTGTCATGTCTTATCTTGTCTTGTCTTGTCTTGTCTTGTCCTGTCCTGTCGTGTGTTGTTTTGTATTGTCTTGTCTTGTGTTGTTTTGTCGTGTCATGTCTTGTCTTGTCTTGTCCTGTCCTGTCCTGTCGTGTGTTGTGTTGTTTTGTCTTGTCTTTTCTTGTCTTGTCATGTCATGTCATGACGTGTCTTGTGTTGCTTTGTCTTGTCTTGTCTTGTCTTGTCTTGTCATGTCGTGTGTTGTGTTGTTTTGTCTTGTCTTGTTTTGTCTTGTCATGTCTTGTCTTGTCTTGTCTTGTCTTGTCTTGTCTTGTCTTGTCTTGTCTTGTCTTGTCTTGTCTTGTCTTGTCTTGTCTTGTCTTGTCTTGTCTTGTCTTGTCTTGTCTTGTCTTGTCTTGTCTTGTCTTGTCTTGTCTTGTTTTGTCTTGTCTTGTCTTGTCTTGTCTTGTCTTGTCTTGTCTTGTCTTGTCTTGTCTTGTCTTGTCTTGTCTTGTCTTGTCTTGTCTTGTCTTGTCTTGTCTTGTCTTGTCTTGTCATGTCATGTCATGTCATATCGTGTGTTGTGTTGTTTTGTCTTGTCTTATTTTGTCTTGTCATGTCTTATCTTGTCTTGTCTTGTCTTGTCTTGTCTTGTCTTGTCTTGTCTTGTCTTGTCTTGTCTTGTCTTGTCTTGTCTTGTCTTGTCTTGTCTTGTCTTGTCTTGTCTTGTCTTGTCTTGTCTTGTCTTGTCTTGTCTTGTCTTGTCTTGTCTTGTCTTGTCTTGTCTTGTCTTGTCTTGTCTTGTCTTGTCTTGTCTTGTCTTGTCTTGTCTTGTCTTGTCTTGTGTTGTTTTGTCTTGTCTTGTTTTGTCTTGTCTTGTCTTGTCTTGTCTTGTCTTGTCTTGTCTTGTCTTGTCTTGTCTTGTCTTGTCTTGTCTTGTCTTGTCTTGTCTTGTCTTGTCTTGTCTTGTCTTGTCTTGTCTTGTCTCGTCTTGTCTTGTCTTGTCTTGTCTTGTCTTGTCCTGTCCTGTCTTGTCTTGTCTTGTCTTGTCTTGTCATGTCTTGTCTTGTCTTGTCTTGTCTTGTCTTGCTTTTCTTGTCTTGTCTTGTCTTGTCTTGTCTTGTCTTGTCTTGTCTTGTCTTGTCTTGTCTTGTCTTGTCTTGTCTTGTCTTGTCTTGTCTTGTCTTGTCTTGTCTTGTCTTGTCTTGTCTTGTCTTGTCTTGTCTTGTCTTGTCTTGTCTTGTCTTGTCTTGTCTTGTCTTGTCTTGTCTTGTCTTGTCTTGTCTTGTCTTGTCTTGTCTTGTCTTGTCTTGTCTTGTCTTGTCTTGTCTTGTCTTGTCTTGTCTTGTCTTGTCTTGTCTTGTCTTGTCTTGTCTTGTCTTGTCTTGTCTTGTCTTGTCTTGTCTTGTCTTGTCTTGTCTTGTCTTGTCTTGTCTTGTCTTGTCTTGTCTTGTCTTGTCTTGTCTTGTCTTGTCTTGTCTTGTCTTGTCTTGTCTTGTCTTGTCTTGTCTTGTCTTGTCTTGTCTTGTCTTGTCTTGTCTTGTCTTGTCTTGTCTTGTCTTGTCTTGTCTTGTCTTGTCTTGTCTTGTCTTGTCTTGTCTTGTCTTGTCTTGTCTTGTCTTGTCTTGTCTTGTCTTGTCTTGTCTTGTCTTGTCTTGTCTTGTCTTGTCTTGTCTTGTCTTGTCTTGTCTTGTCTTGTCTTGTCTTGTCTTGTCTTGTCTTGTCTTGTCTTGTCTTGTCTTGTCTTGTCTTGTCTTGTCTTGTCTTGTCTTGTCTTGTCTTGTCTTGTCTTGTCTTGTCTTGTCTTGTCTTGTCTTGTCTTGTCTTGTCTTGTCTTGTCTTGTCTTGTCTTGTCTTGTCTTGTCTTGTCTTGTCTTGTCTTGTCTTGTCTTGTCTTGTCTTGTCTTGTCTTGTCTTGTCTTGTCTTGTCTTGTCTTGTCTTGTCTTGTCTTGTCTTGTCTTGTCTTGTCTTGTCTTGTCTTGTGTTGTTTTGTCGTGTCATGTCTTGTCTTGTCTTGTCTTGTCTTGTCCTGTCCTGTCGTGTGTTGTGTTGCTTTGTTTTGTCTTGTCTTGTCCTGTCCTGACGTGTGTTGTGTTGTTTTGTCTTGTCTTGTGTTGTTTTGTCCTGTCCTGACGTGTGTTGTGTTGTTTTGTCTTGTCTTGTCTTGTTTTGTCTTGTCCTGTCTTGTCTTGTCTTGTGATGTCATGTCATGTCGTGTGTTGTGTTGTTTTGTCTTGTCATGTCTTGTCTTGTCTTGTCTTGTCTTGTCATGTCTTGTCTTGTCTTGTGTTGTTTTGTCGTGTCATGTCTTGTCTTGTCTTGCCTTGTCTTGTCCTGTCCTGTCGTGTGTTGTGTTGTTTTGTCTTGTCTTGTCATGTCATGTCATGTCGTGTCTTGTGTTGCTTTGCTTTGTCTTGTCTTGTCTTGTCATGTCGTGTGTTGTGTTGTTTTGTCTTGTCTTGTTGTGTATTGTCATGTCTTATATTGTCTTGTCTTGTCTTGTCTTGTCTTGTCATGTCATGTCTTGTCTTGTCTTGTTTTGTCTTGTCTTGTATTGTCTTGTTTTCTCAAGTAATGTCATGTCGTGTGTTGTGTTGTTTTGCCTTGTCTTGTGTTGTTTTGTCGTGTCATGTCTTGTCTTGTCTTGTCTTGTCCTGTCCTGTCGTGTGTTGTGTTGTTTTGTCTTGTCTTGTCATGTCATGTCATGTCGTGTCTTGTGTTGCTTTGTCTTGTCTTGTCTTGTCTTGTCATGTCGTGTGTTGTGTTGTTTTGTCTTGTTGTGTATTGTCATGTCTTATATTGTCTTGTCTTGTCTTGTCTTGTCTTGTTTTGTCTTGTCTTGTTTTATGTTGTCTTGTCTTGTCTTGTCTTGTCTTGTCTTGTCTTGTCTTGTCTTGTCTTGTCTTGTCTTGTCTTGTCTTGTCTTGTCTTGTCTTGTCTTGTCTTGTCTTGTCTTGTCTTGTCTTGTCTTACTTTGTCTTGTCATGTCTTATCTTGTCTTGTCTTGTCCTGTCCTGTCGTGTGTTGTTTTGTATTGTCTTGTCTTGTGTTGTTTTGTCGTGTCATGTCTTGTCTTGTCTTGTCTTGTCCTGTCCTGTCGTGTGTTGTGTTGTTTTGTCTTGTCTTGTCTTGTCTTGTCTTGTCATGTCATGTCATGTCGTGTCTTGTGTTGTTTTGTCTTGTCTTGTTTTGTCTTGTCATGTCTTGTCTTGTCTTGTCTTGTCTTGTCTTGTCTTGTCTTGTCTTGTCTTGTCTTGTCTTGTCTTGTCTTGTCTTGTCTTGTCTTGTCCTGTCCTGACGTGTGTTGTCTTTTCTTGTCTTGTCTTGTCTTGTCTTGTCTTGTCTTGTCTTGTCTTGTCTTGTCTTGTCTTGTCTTGTCTTGTCTTGTCTTGTCTTGTCTTGTCTTGTCTTGTCCTGTCCTGTCTTGTCTTGTCTTGTCATATCTTGTCTTGTCTTGTCTTGTCTTGTCTTGTCTTGTCTTGTCTCGTCTTGTCTTGTCTTGTCTTGTCTTGTCTTGTCCTGTCCTGTCTTGTCTTGTCTTGTCTTGTCATGTCTTGTCTTGTCTTGTCTTGTCTTGCCTTGTATTGTCTTGTCTTGTCTTGTCTTGTCTTGTCTTGTCTTGTCTTGTCTTGTCTTGTCTTGTCTTGTCTTGTCTTGTCTTGTCTTGTCTTGTCTTGTCATGTCATGTCATGTCATATCGTGTGTTGTGTTGTTTTGTCTTGTCTTATTTTGTCTTGTCATGTCTTGTCTTGTCTTGTCTTGTCTTGTCTTGTCTTGTCTTGTCTTGTCTTGTCTTGTCTTGTCTTGTCTTGTCTTGTCTTGTCTTGTCTTGTCTTGTCTTGTCTTGTCTTGTCTTGTCTTGTCTTGTCTTGTCTTGTCTTGTCTTGTCTTGTCTTGTCTTGTCTTGTCTTGTCTTGTCTTGTCTTGTCTTGTCTTGTCTTGTCTTGTCTTGTCTTGTCATGTCTTGTCTTGTCTTGTCTTGTTTTGTCTTGTCTTGTATTGTCTTGTCTTGTCTTGTCTTGTCTGGTCTTGTCTTGCCTTGTCCTGTCGTGTGTTGTTTTGTATTGTCTTGTCTTGTGTTGTTTTGTCGTGTCATGTCTTGTCTTGTCTTGTCTTGTCCTGTCCTGTCGTGTGTTGTGTTGTTTTGTCTTGTCTTGTATTGTCTTGTTTTCTCATGTAATGTCATATCGTGTGTTGTGTTGTTTTGTCTTGTCTTGTGTTGTTTTGTCGTGTCATGTCTTGTCTTGTCTTGTCTTGTCCTGTCCTGTCGTGTGTTGTGTTGTTTTGTCTTGTCTTGTCTTGTCTTGTCATGTCATGTCATGTCGTGTCTTGTGTTGCTTTGTCTTGTCTTGTCTTGTCTTGTGCTGTCCTGACGTGTGTTGTGTTGTTTTGTCTTGTCTTGTCTTGTCTTGTCATGTCGTGTGTTGTGTTGTTTTGTCTTGTCTTGTCTTGTCTTGTCATGTCATGTCATGTCGTGTCTTGTGTTGCTTTGTCTTGTCTTGTCTTGTCTTGTCCTGTCGTGTGTTGTTTTGTATTGTCTTGTCTTGTGTTGTTTTGTCGTGTCATGTCTTGTCTTGTCTTGTCTTGTCCTGTCCTGTCGTGTGTTGTGTTGTTTTGTCTTGTCTTGTCTTGTCTTGTCATGTCATGTCATGTCGTGTCTTGTGTTGCTTTGTCTTGTCTTATCTTGTCTTGTCATGTCTTGTCTTGTCTTGTCTTGTCTTGTCTTGTCTTGTCTTGTCTTGTCTTGTCTTGTCTTGTCTTGTCTTGTCTTGTCTTGTCTTGTCTTGTCTTGTCTTGTCTTGTCTTGTCTTGTCTTGTCTTGTCTTGTCTTGTCTTGTCTTGTCTTGTCTTGTCTTGTCTTGTCTTGTCTTGTCTTGTCTTGTCTTGTTTTGTCTTGTCTTGTCTTGTCTTGTCATGTCATGTCATGTCGTGTCTTGTGTTGCTTTGTCTTGTCTTGTCTTGTCTTGTCCTGTCGTGTGTTGTTTTGTATTGTCTTGTCTTGTGTTGTTTTGTCGTGTCATGTCTTGTCTTGTCTTGTCTTGTCCTGTCCTGTCGTGTGTTGTGTTGTTTTGTCTTATCTTGTCTTGTCTTGTCTTGCCCTGTCCTGTCGTGTGTTGTTTTGTCGTGTCATGTCTTGTCTTGTCTTGTCTTGTCCTGTCCTGTCGTGTGTTGTGTTGTTTTGTCTTGTCTTGTCTTGTCTTGTCATGTCATGTCATGTCGTGTCTTGTGTTGCTTTGTCTTGTCTTGTCTTGTCTTGTCCTGTCCTGACGTGTGTTGTGTTGTTTTGTCTTGTCTTGTCTTGTCTTGTCATGTCGTGTGTTGTGTTGTTTTGTCTTGTCTTGTCTTGTCTTGTCATGTCATGTCATGTCGTGTCTTGTGTTGCTTTGTCTTGTCTTGTCTTGTCTTGTCCTGTCGTGTGTTGTTTTGTTTTGTCTTGTCTTGTGTTGTTTTGTCGTGTCATGTCTTGTCTTGTCTTGTCTTGTCCTGTCCTGTCGTGTGTTGTGTTGTTTTGTCTTGTCTTGTCTTGTCTTGTCTTGTCATGTCATGTCATGTCGTGTCTTGTGTTGCTTTGTCTTGTCTTATCTTGTCTTGTCATGTCTTGTCTTGTCTTGTCTTGTCTTGTCTTGTCTTGTCTTGTCTTGTCTTGTCTTGTCTTGTCTTGTCTTGTCTTGTCTTGTCTTGTCTTGTCTTGTCTTGTCTTGTCTTGTCTTGTCTTGTCTTGTCTTGTCTTGTCTTGTCTTGTCTTGTCTTGTCTTGTCTTGTCTTGTCTTGTCTTGTCTTGTCTTGTCTTGTCTTGTCTTGTCTTGTCTTGTCTTGTCTTGTCTTGTCTTGTCTTGTCTTGTTTTGTCTTGTCTTGTCTTGTCTTGTCATGCCATGTCATGTCGTGTCTTGTGTTGCTTTGTCTTGTCTTGTCTTGTCTTGTCCTGTCGTGTGTTGTTTTGTATTGTCTTGTCTTGTGTTGTTTTGTCGTGTCATGTCTTGTCTGGTCTTGTCTTGTCCTGTCCTGTCGTGTGTTGTGTTGTTTTGTCTTATCTTGTCTTGTCTTGTCTTGCCCTGTCCTGTCGTGTGTTGTTTTGTATCGTCTTGTCTTGTGTTGTTTTGTCGTGTCATGTCTTGTCTTGTCCTGTCCTGTCGTGTGTTGTGTTGTTTTGTCTTGTCTTGTCTTGTCTTGTCATGTCATGTCATGTCGTGTCTTGTGTTGCTTTGTCTTGTCTTGTCTTGTCTTGTCCTTACCTGACGTGTGTTGTGTTGTTTTGTCTTGTCTTGTCTTGTCTTGTCTTGTCTTGTCATGTCGTGTGTTGTGTTGTTTTGTCTTGTCTTGTGTTGTTTTGTCGTGTCATGTCTTGTCTTGTCTTTTCCTGTCCTGTCGTGTGTTGTGTTGTTTTGTCTTGTCTTGTCATGTCATGTCATGTCGTGACTTGTGTTGCTTTGTCTTGTCTTATCTTGTCTTGTCATGTCTTGTCATGTCTTGTCTTGTCTTGTCTTGTCTTGTCTTGTCTTGTCTTGTCTTGTCTTGTCTTGTCTTGTCTTGTCTTGTCTCGTCTTGTCTTGTCTTGTCTTGTCTTGTCTTGTCTTGTCTTGTCTTGTCTTGTCTTGTCTTGTCTTGTCTTGTCTTTTCTTGTCTTGTCTTGTCTTGTCTTGTCTTGTCTTGTCTTGTCTTGTCATGTCTTGTCTTGTCTTGTCTTGTTTTGTCTTGTCTTGTATTGTCTTGTCTTGTCATGTCTTGTCTTGTCTTGTCTTGTTTTGTCTTGTCTTGTATTGTCTTGTCTTGTCTTGTCTTGTCTTGTCTTGTCTTGTCTTGTTTTGTCTTGTCTTGTCTTGTCTTGTCTTGTCTTGTCTTGTCTTGTCTTGTCTTGTTTTGTCTTGTCTTGTCTTGTCTTGTCATGTCATGTCATGTCGTGTCTTGTGTTGCTTTGTCTTGTCTTGTCTTGTCTTGTCCTGTCGTGTGTTGTTTTGTATTGTCTTGTCTTGTGTTGTTTTGTCGTGTCATGTCTTGTCTTGTCTTGTCTTGTCCTGTCCTGTCGTGTGTTGTGTTGTTTTGTCTTATCTTGTCTTGTCTTGTCTTGCCCTGTCCTGTCGTGTGTTGTTTTGTATCGTCTTGTCTTGTGTTGTTTTGTCGTGTCATGTCTTGTCTTGTCTTGTCTTGTCCTGTCCTGTCGTGTGTTGTGTTGTTTTGTCTTGTCTTGTCTTGTCTTGTCATGTCATGTCATGTCGTGTCTTGTGTTGCTTTGTCTTGTCTTGTCTTGTCTTGTCCTGTCCTGACGTGTGTTGTGTTGTTTTGTCTTGTCTTGTCTTGTCTTGTCATGTCGTGTGTTGTGTTGTTTTGTCTTGTCTTGTCTTGTCTTGTCATGTCATGTCATGTCGTGTCTTGTGTTGCTTTGTCTTGTCTTGTGTTGTTTTGTCGTGTCATGTCTTGTCTTGTCTTGTCTTGTCCTGTCCTGTCGTGTGTTGTGTTGTTTTGTCTTATCTTGTCTTGTCTTGTCTCGTCTTGTCATGTCATGTCATGTCGTGTCTTGTCTTGTCTTGTCTTGTCTTGTCTTGTCTTGTCTTGTCTTGTCTTGTCTTGTCTTGTCTTGTCTTGTCTTGTCATGTCATGTCATGTCGTGTCTTGTCTTGTCTTGTCTTGTCTTGTCTTGTCTTGTCTTGTCTTGTCTTGTCTTGTCTTGTCTTGTCTTGTCTTGTCTTGTCTTGTCTTGTCTTGTCTTGTCTTGTCTTGTCTTGTGTTGTTTTGTCGTGTCATGTCTTGTCTTGTCTTGTCTTGTCTTGTCCTGTCCTGTCGTGTGTTGTGTTGCTTTGTTTTGTCTTGTCTTGTCCTGTCCTGACGTGTGTTGTGTTGTTTTGTCTTGTCTTGTGTTGTTTTGTCCTGTCCTGACGTGTGTTGTGTTGTTTTGTCTTGTCTTGTCTTGTTTTGTCTTGTCCTGTCTTGTCTTGTCTTGTGATGTCATGTCATGTCGTGTGTTGTGTTGTTTTGTCTTGTCATGTCTTGTCTTGTCTTGTCTTGTCTTGTCTTGTCTTGTCATGTCTTGTCTTGTCTTGTGTTGTTTTGTCGTGTCATGTCTTGTCTTGTCTTGCCTTGTCTTGTCCTGTCCTGTCGTGTGTTGTGTTGTTTTGTCTTGTCTTGTCATGTCATGTCATGTCGTGTCTTGTGTTGCTTTGCTTTGTCTTGTCTTGTCTTGTCATGTCGTGTGTTGTGTTGTTTTGTCTTGTCTTGTTGTGTATTGTCATGTCTTATATTGTCTTGTCTTGTCTTGTCTTGTCATGTCATGTCATGTCGTGTGTTGTGTTGTTTTGTCTTGTCTTGTCTTGTCTTGTCTTGTCTTGTCTTGTCTTGTCTTGTCTTGTCATGTCATGTCTTGTCTTGTCTTGTTTTGTCTTGTCTTGTATTGTCTTGTTTTCTCAAGTAATGTCATGTCGTGTGTTGTGTTGTTTTGCCTTGTCTTGTGTTGTTTTGTCGTGTCATGTCTTGTCTTGTCTTGTCTTGTCCTGTCCTGTCGTGTGTTGTGTTGTTTTGTCTTGTCTTGTCATGTCATGTCATGTCGTGTCTTGTGTTGCTTTGTCTTGTCTTGTCTTGTCTTGTCATGTCGTGTGTTGTGTTGTTTTGTCTTGTTGTGTATTGTCATGTCTTATATTGTCTTGTCTTGTCTTGTCTTGTCTTGTCTTGTCTTGTCTTGTCATGTCATGTCATGTCGTGTGTTGTGTTGTTTTGTCTTGTCTTGTCTTGTCTTGTCTTGTCTTGTCTTGTCTTATTTTGTCTTGTCTTGTTTTATGTTGTCTTGTCTTGTCTTGTCTTGTCTTGTCTTGTCTTGTCTTGTCTTGTCTTGTCTTGTCTTGTCTTGTCTTGTCTTGTCTTGTCTTGTCTTGTCTTGTCTTGTCTTGTCTTGTCTTGTCTTACTTTGTCTTGTCATGTCTTATCTTGTCTTGTCTTGTCTTGTCTTACTTTGTCTTGTCATGTCTTATCTTGTCTTGTCTTGTCCTGTCCTGTCGTGTGTTGTTTTGTATTGTCTTGTCTTGTGTTGTTTTGTCGTGTCATGTCTTGTCTTGTCTTGTCTTGTCCTGTCCTGTCGTGTGTTGTGTTGTTTTGTCTTGTCTTGTCTTGTCTTGTCTTGTCATGTCATGTCATGTCGTGTCTTGTGTTGTTTTGTCTTGTCTTGTTTTGTCTTGTCATGTCTTGTCTTGTCTTGTCTTGTCTTGTCTTGTCTTGTCTTGTCTTGTCTTGTCTTGTCTTGTCTTGTCTTGTCTTGTCTTGTCTTGTCTTGTCTTGTCTTGTCTTGTCTTGTCTTGTCTTGTCCTGTCCTGACGTGTGTTGTCTTGTCTTGTCTTGTCTTGTCTTGTCTTGTCTTGTCTTGTCTTGTCTTGTCTTGTCTTGTCTTGTCTTGTCTTGTCTTGTCTTGTCTTGTCTTGTCTTGTCTTGTCTTGTCTTGTCTTGTCTTGTCTTGTCTTGTTCCTGTCTTGTCTTGTCATATCTTGTCTTGTCTTGTCTTGTCTTGTCATGTCTTGTCTTGTCTCGTCTTGTCTTGTCTTGTCTTGTCTTGTCCTGTCCTGTCTTGTCTTGTCTTGTCATGTCATGTCTTGTCTTGTCTTGTCTTGTCTTGTATTGTCTTGTCTTGTCTTGTCTTGTCTTATCTTGTCTTGTCTTGTCTTGTCTTGTCTTGTCTTGTCTTGTCTTGTCTTGTCTTGTCTTGTCTTGTCTTGTGTTGTTTTGTCGTGTCATGTCATGTCGTGTCTTGTGTTGCTTTGTCTTGTCTTGTCTTGTCTTGTCCTGTCGTGTGTTGTTTTGTATTGTCTTGTCTTGTGTTGTTTTGTCGTGTCATGTCTTGTCTGGTCTTGTCTTGTCCTGTCCTGTCGTGTGTTGTGTTGTTTTGTCTTATCTTGTCTTGTCTTGTCTTGCCCTGTCCTGTCGTGTGTTGTTTTGTATCGTCTTGTCTTGTGTTGTTTTGTCGTGTCATGTCTTGTCTTGTCCTGTCCTGTCGTGTGTTGTGTTGTTTTGTCTTGTCTTGTCTTGTCTTGTCTTGTCTTGTCTTGTCTTACTTTGTCTTGTCATGTCTTATCTTGTCTTGTCTTGTCCTGTCCTGTCGTGTGTTGTTTTGTATTGTCTTGTCTTGTGTTGTTTTGTCGTGTCATGTCTTGTCTTGTCTTGTCTTGTCCTGTCCTGTCGTGTGTTGTGTTGTTTTGTCTTGTCTTGTCTTGTCTTGTCTTGTCATGTCATGTCATGTCGTGTCTTGTGTTGTTTTGTCTTGTCTTGTTTTGTCTTGTCATGTCTTGTCTCGTCTTGTCTTGTCTTGTCTTGTCTTGTCTTGTCTTGTCTTGTCTTGTCTTGTCTTGTCTTGTCTTGTCTTGTCTTGTCTTGTCTTGTCTTGTCTTGTCTTGTCTTGTCTTGTCTTGTCTTGTCTTGTCTTGTCTTGTCTTGTCTTGTCTTGTCTTGTCTTGTCTTGTCTTGTCTTGTCCTGTCCTGACGTGTGTTGTCTTGTCTTGTCTTGTCTTGTCTTGTCTTGTCTTGTCTTGTCTTGTCTTGTCTTGTCTTGTCTTGTCTTGTCTTGTCTTGTCTTGTCTTGTCTTGTCTTGTCTTGTCTTGTCTTGTCTTGTCTTGTCTTGTCTTGTCTTGTCTTGTCTTGTCTTGTCTTGTCTTGTCTTGTCTTGTCTTGTTCCTGTCTTGTCTTGTCATATCTTGTCTTGTCTTGTCTTGTCTTGTCTTGTCTTGTCTTGTCTCGTCTTGTCTTGTCTTGTCTTGTCTTGTCCTGTCCTGTCTTGTCTTGTCTTGTCATGTCATGTCTTGTCTTGTCTTGTCTTGTCTTGTATTGTCTTGTCTTGTCTTGTCTTGTCTTATCTTGTCTTGTCTTGTCTTGTCTTGTCTTGTCTTGTCTTGTCTTGTCTTGTCTTGTCTTGTCTTGTCTTGTCTTGTCTTGTCTTGTCATGTCATGTCATGTCATATCGTGTGTTGTGTTGTTTTGTCTTGTCTTATTTTGTCTTGTCATGTCTTGTCTTGTCTTGTCTTGTCTTGTCTTGTCTTGTCTTGTCTTGTCTTGTCTTGTCTTGTCTTGTCTTGTCTTGTCTTGTCTTGTCTTGTCTTGTCTTGTCTTGTCTTGTCTTGTCTTGTCTTGTCTTGTCTTGTCTTGTCTTGTCTTGTCATGTCTTGTCTTGTCTTGTCTTGTTTTGTCTTGTCTTGTATTGTCTTGTCTTGTCTTGTCTTGTCTGGTCTTGTCTTGCCTTGTCCTGTCGTGTGTTGTTTTGTATTGTCTTGTCTTGTGTTGTTTTGTCGTGTCATGTCTTGTCTTGTCTTGTCTTGTCCTGTCCTGTCGTGTGTTGTGTTGTTTTGTCTTATCTTGTCTTGTCTTGTCTTGCCCTGTCCTGTCGTGTGTTGTTTTGTATCGTCTTGTCTTGTGTTGTTTTGTCGTGTCATGTCTTGTCTTGTCTTGTCTTGTCCTGTCCTGTCGTGTGTTGTGTTGTTTTGTCTTGTCTTGTCTTGTCTTGTCCTGTCCTGTCGTGTGTTGTGTTGTTTTGTCTTGTCTTGTCTTGTCTTGTCATGTCATGTCATGTCGTGTCTTGTGTTGCTTTGTCTTGTCTTATCTTGTCTTGTCATGTCTTGTCTTGTCTTGTCTTGTCTTGTCTTGTCTTGTCTTGTCTTGTCTTGTCTTGTCTTGTCTTGTCTTGTCTTGTCTTGTCTTGTCTTGTCTTGTCTTGTCTTGTCTTGTCTTGTCTTGTCTTGTCTTGTCTTGTCTTGTCTTGTCTTGTCTTGTCTTGTCTTGTCTTGTCTTGTCTTGTCTTGTCTTGTCTTGTCTTGTCTTGTCTTGTTTTGTCTTGTCTTGTCTTGTCTTGTCATGTCATGTCATGTCGTGTCTTGTGTTGCTTTGTCTTGTCTTGTCTTGTCTTGTCTTGTCCTGTCGTGTGTTGTTTTGTATTGTCTTGTCTTGTGTTGTTTTGTCGTGTCATGTCTTGTCCTGTCCTGTCGTGTGTTGTGTTGTTTTGTCTTATCTTGTCTTGTCTTGTCTTGCCCTGTCCTGTCGTGTGTTGTTTTGTCGTGTCATGTCTTGTCTTGTCCTGTCCTGTCGTGTGTTGTGTTGTTTTGTCTTGTCTTGTCTTGTCTTGTCATGTCATGTCATGTCGTGTCTTGTGTTGCTTTGTCTTGTCTTGTCTTGTCTTGTCCTTACCTGACGTGTGTTGTGTTGTTTTGTCTTGTCTTGTCTTGTCTTGTCATGTCGTGTGTTGTGTTGTTTTGTCTTGTCTTGTCTTGTCTTGTCTTGTCTTGTCATGTCGTGTGTTGTGTTGTTTTGTCTTGTCTTGTGTTGTTTTGTCGTGTCATGTCTTGTCTTGTCTTTTCCTGTCCTGTCGTGTGTTGTGTTGTTTTGTCTTGTCTTGTCATGTCATGTCATGTCGTGACTTGTGTTGCTTTGTCTTGTCTTATCTTGTCTTGTCATGTCTTGTCATGTCTTGTCTTGTCTTGTCTTGTCTTGTCTTGTCTTGTCTTGTCTTGTCTTGTCTTGTCTTGTCTTGTCTTGTCTCGTCTTGTCTTGTCTTGTCTTGTCTTGTCTTGTCTTGTCTTGTCTTGTCTTGTCTTGTCTTGTCTTGTCTTGTCTTGTCTTGTCTTGTCTTGTCTTGTCTTGTCTTGTCTTGTCTTGTCTTGTCTTGTCTTGTCTTGTCTTGTCTTGTTTTGTCTTGTCTTGTCTTGTCTTGTCATGTCATGTCATGTCGTGTCTTGTGTTGCTTTGTCTTGTCTTGTCTTGTCTTGTCTTGTCCTGTCGTGTGTTGTTTTGTATTGTCTTGTCTTGTGTTGTTTTGTCGTGTCATGTCTTGTCTTGTCTTGTCTTGTCCTGTCCTGTCGTGTGTTGTGTTGTTTTGTCTTATCTTGTCTTGTCTTGTCTTGCCCTGTCCTGTCGTGTGTTGTTTTGTCGTGTCATGTCTTGTCTTGTCCTGTCCTGTCGTGTGTTGTGTTGTTTTGTCTTGTCTTGTCTTGTCTTGTCATGTCATGTCATGTCGTGTCTTGTGTTGCTTTGTCTTGTCTTGTCTTGTCTTGTCCTTACCTGACGTGTGTTGTGTTGTTTTGTCTTGTCTTGTCTTGTCTTGTCATGTCGTGTGTTGTGTTGTTTTGTCTTGTCTTGTCTTGTCTTGTCTTGTCTTGTCATGTCGTGTGTTGTGTTGTTTTGTCTTGTCTTGTGTTGTTTTGTCGTGTCATGTCTTGTCTTGTCTTTTCCTGTCCTGTCGTGTGTTGTGTTGTTTTGTCTTGTCTTGTCATGTCATGTCATGTCGTGACTTGTGTTGCTTTGTCTTGTCTTATCTTGTCTTGTCATGTCTTGTCATGTCTTGTCTTGTCTTGTCTTGTCTTGTCTTGTCTTGTCTTGTCTTGTCTTGTCTTGTCTTGTCTTGTCTTGTCTTGTCTTGTCTCGTCTTGTCTTGTCTTGTCTTGTCTTGTCTTGTCTTGTCTTGTCTTGTCTTTTCTTGTCTTGTCTTGTCTTGTCTTGTCTTGTCTTGTCTTGTCTTGTCTTGTCTTGTCTTGTCTTGTCTTGTCTTGTCTTGTCTTGTCTCGTCTTGTCTTGTCTTGTCTTGTCTTGTCTTGTCATGTCTTGTCTTGTCTTGTCTTGTTTTGTCTTGTCTTGTATTGTCTTGTCTTGTCTTGTCTTGTCTGGTCTTGTCTTGCCTTGTCTTGTCTTGTCTTGTCTTGTCTTGTCTTGTCTTGTCTTGTCTTGTCTTGTCTTGTTTTGTCTTGTCTTGTCTTGTCTTGTCATGTCATGTCATGTCGTGTCTTGTGTTGCTTTGTCTTGTCTTGTCTTGTCCTGTCGTGTGTTGTTTTGTATTGTCTTGTCTTGTGTTGTTTTGTCGTGTCATGTCTTGTCTTGTCTTGTCTTGTCCTGTCCTGTCGTGTGTTGTGTTGTTTTGTCTTATCTTGTCTTGTCTTGTCTTGCCCTGTCCTGTCGTGTGTTGTTTTGTATCGTCTTGTCTTGTGTTGTTTTGTCGTGTCATGTCTTGTCTTGTCTTGTCTTGTCCTGTCCTGTCGTGTGTTGTGTTGTTTTGTCTTGTCTTGTCTTGTCTTGTCATGTCATGTCATGTCGTGTCTTGTGTTGCTTTGTCTTGTCTTGTCTTGTCTTGTCCTGTCCTGACGTGTGTTGTGTTGTTTTGTCTTGTCTTGTCTTGTCTTGTCATGTCGTGTGTTGTGTTGTTTTGTCTTGTCTTGTCTTGTCTTGTCATGTCATGTCATGTCGTGTCTTGTGTTGCTTTGTCTTGTCTTGTCTTGTCTTGTCCTGTCGTGTGTTGTTTTGTATTGTCTTGTCTTGTGTTGTTTTGTCGTGTCATGTCTTGTCTTGTCTTGTCTTGTCCTGTCCTGTCGTGTGTTGTGTTGTTTTGTCTTGTCTTGTCTTGTCTTGTCATGTCATGTCATGTCGTGTCGTGTGTTGCTTTGTCTTGTCTTATCTTGTCTTGTCATGTCTTGTCTTGTCTTGTCTTGTCTTGTCTTGTCTTGTCTTGTCTTGTCTTGTCTTGTCTTGTCTTGTCTTGTCTTGTCTTGTCTTGTCTTGTCTTGTCTTGTCTTGTCTTGTCTTGTCTTGTCTTGTCTTGTCTTGTCTTGTCTTGTCTTGTCTTGTCTTGTCTTGTCTTGTCTTGTCTTGTCTTGTCTTGTCTTGTCTTGTCTTGTCTTGTCTTGTCTTGTTTTGTCTTGTCTTGTCTTGTCTTGTCATGTCATGTCATGTCGTGTCTTGTGTTGCTTTGTCTTGTCTTGTCTTGTCTTGTCCTGTCGTGTGTTGTTTTGTATTGTCTTGTCTTGTGTTGTTTTGTCGTGTCATGTCTTGTCTTGTCTTGTCTTGTCCTGTCCTGTCGTGTGTTGTGTTGTTTTGTCTTATCTTGTCCTGTCTTGTCTTGCCCTGTCCTGTCGTGTGTTGTTTTGTATCGTCTTGTCTTGTGTTGTTTTGTAGTGTCATGTCTTGTCTTGTCCTGTCCTGTCGTGTGTTGTGTTGTTTTGTCTTGTCTTGTCTTGTCTTGTCATGTCATGTCATGTCGTGTCTTGTGTTGCTTTGTCTTGTCTTGTCTTGTCTTGTCCTGTCCTGACGTGTGTTGTGTTGTTTTGTCTTGTCTTGTCTTGTCTTGTCTTGTCATGTCGTGTGTTGTGTTGTTTTGTCTTGTCTTGTCTTGTCTTGTCTTGTCATGTCGTGTGTTGTGTTGTTTTGTCTTGTCTTGTGTTGTTTTGTCGTGTCATGTCTTGTCTTGTCTTTTCCTGTCCTGTCGTGTGTTGTGTTGTTTTGTCTTGTCTTGTCATGTCATGTCATGTCGTGACTTGTGTTGCTTTGTCTTGTCTTATCTTGTCTTGTCATGTCTTTTCATGTCTTGTCTTGTCTTGTCTTGTCTTGTCTTGTCTTGTCTTGTCTTGTCTTGTCTTGTCTTGTCTTGTCTTGTCTTGTCTTGTCTTGTCTTGTCTTGTCTTGTCTTGTCTTGTCTTGTCTTGTCTTGTCTCGTCTTGTCTTGTCTTGTCTTGTCTTGTCTTGTCTTGTCTTGTCTTGTCTTGTCTTGTCTTGTCTTGTCTTGTCTTGTCTTGTCTTTTCTTGTCTTGTCTTGTCTTGTCTTGTCTTGTCTTGTCTTGTCTCGTCTTGTCTTGTCTTGTCTTGTCTTGTCTTGTCTTGTCTTGTCTTGTCTTGTCTTGTCTTGTCTTGTCTTGTCTTGTCTTGTCTTGTCTTGTCTTGTCTTGTCTTGTCTTGTCTTGTCTTGTCTTGTCTTGTCTTGTCTTGTCTTGTCTTGTCTTGTCTTGTCTTGTCTTGTCTTGTCTTGTCTTGTCTTGTCTTGTCTTGTCTTGTCTTGTCTTGTCTTGTCTTGTCTTGTCTTGTCTTGTCTTGTCTTGTCTTGTCTTGTCTTGTCTTGTCTTGTCTTGTCTTGTCTTGTCTTGTCTTGTCTTGTCTTGTCTTGTCTTGTCTTGTCTTGTCTTGTCTTGTCTTGTCTTGTCTTGTCTTGTCTTGTCTTGTCTTGTCTTGTCTTGTCTTGTCTTGTCTTGTCTTGTCTTGTCTTGTCTTGTCTTGTCTTGTCTTGTCTTGTCTTGTCTTGTCTTGTCTTGTCTTGTCTTGTCTTGTCTTGTCTTGTCTTGTCTTGTCTTGTCTTGTCTTGTCTTGTCTTGTTTTGTCTTGTCTTGTCTTGTCTTGTCATGTCATGTCATGTCGTGTCTTGTGTTGCTTTGTCTTGTCTTGTCTTGTCTTGTCCTGTCGTGTGTTGTTTTGTATTGTCTTGTCTTGTGTTGTTTTGTCGTGTCATGTCTTGTCTTGTCTTGTCTTGTCCTGTCCTGTCGTGTGTTGTGTTGTTTTGTCTTATCTTGTCCTGTCTTGTCTTGCCCTGTCCTGTCGTGTGTTGTTTTGTATCGTCTTGTCTTGTGTTGTTTTGTAGTGTCATGTCTTGTCTTGTCCTGTCCTGTCGTGTGTTGTGTTGTTTTGTCTTGTCTTGTCTTGTCTTGTCATGTCATGTCATGTCGTGTCTTGTGTTGCTTTGTCTTGTCTTGTCTTGTCTTGTCCTGTCCTGACGTGTGTTGTGTTGTTTTGTCTTGTCTTGTCTTGTCTTGTCATGTCGTGTGTTGTGTTGTTTTGTCTTGTCTTGTCTTGTCTTGTCATGTCGTGTGTTGTGTTGTTTTGTCTTGTCTTGTGTTGTTTTGTCGTGTCATGTCTTGTCTTGTCTTTTCCTGTCCTGTCGTGTGTTGTGTTGTTTTGTCTTGTCTTGTCATGTCATGTCATGTCGTGACTTGTGTTGCTTTATCTTGTCTTGTCATGTCTTTTCATGTCTTGTCTTGTCTTGTCTTGTCTTGTCTTGTCTTGTCTTGTCTTGTCTTGTCTTGTCTTGTCTTGTCTTGTCTTGTCTTGTCTTGTCTTGTCTCGTCTTGTCTTGTCTTGTCTTGTCTTGTCTTGTCTTGTCTTGTCTTGTCTTGTCTTGTCTTGTCTTGTCTTGTCTTGTCTTGTCTTTTCTTGTCTTGTCTTGTCTTGTCTTGTCTTGTCTTGTCTTGTCTTGTCTCGTCTTGTCTTGTCTTGTCTTGTCTTGTCTTGTCTTGTCTTGTCTTGTCTTGTCTTGTCTTGTCTTGTCTTGTCTTGTCTTGTCTTGTCTTGTCTTGTCTTGTCTTGTCTTGTCTTGTCTTGTCTTGTCTTGTCTTGTCTTGTCTTGTCTTGTCTTGTCTTGTCTTGTCTTGTCTTGTCTTGTCTTGTCTTGTCTTGTCTTGTCTTGTCTTGTCTTGTCTTGTCTTGTCTTGTCTTGTCTTGTCTTGTCTTGTCTTGTCTTGTCTTGTCTTGTCTTGTCTTGTCTTGTCTTGTCTTGTCTTGTCTTGTCTTGTCTTGTCTTGTCTTGTCTTGTCTTGTCTTGTCTTGTCTTGTCTTGTCTTGTCTTGTCTTGTCTTGTCTTGTCTTGTCTTGTCCTGTCCTGTCTTGTCTTGTCTTGTCATATCTTGTCTTGTCTTGTCTTGTCTTGTCTTGTCTTGTCTTGTCCTGTCCTGTCTTGTCTTGTCTTGTCATATCTTGTCTTGTCTTGTCTTGTCTTGTCTTGTATTGTCTTGTCTTGTCTTGTCTTGTCTTGTCTTGTCTTGTCTTGTCTTGTCTTATCTTGTCTTGTCTTGTCTTGTCTTGTCTTGTCTTGTCTTGTCTTGTCTTGCCTTGTCTTGTCTTGTCTTGTCCTGTCGTGTGTTCTGTTGTCTTGTCTTGTCTTGTCTTGTCTTGTCCTGTCTTGTCTTGTCTTGTCTTGTCTTGTGATGTCATGTCGTGTGTTGTGTTGTTTTGTCTTGTCTTGTCTTGTCTTGTCTTGTCTTGTCTTGTCTTGTCTTGTCTTGTCTTGTCTTGTCTTGTCTTGTCTTGTTTTGTCTTGTCTTGTCTTGTCTTGTCATGTCATGTCATGTCGTGTCTTGTGTTGCTTTGTCTTGTCTTGTCTTGTCTTGTCCTGTCGTGTGTTGTTTTGTATTGTCTTGTCTTGTGTTGTTTTGTCGTGTCATGTCTTGTCTTGTCTTGTCTTGTCCTGTCCTGTCGTGTGTTGTGTTGTTTTGTCTTATCTTGTCCTGTCTTGTCTTGCCCTGTCCTGTCGTGTGTTGTTTTGTATCGTCTTGTCTTGTGTTGTTTTGTAGTGTCATGTCTTGTCTTGTCCTGTCCTGTCGTGTGTTGTGTTGTTTTGTCTTGTCTTGTCTTGTCTTGTCATGTCATGTCATGTCGTGTCTTGTGTTGCTTTGTCTTGTCTTGTCTTGTCTTGTCCTGTCCTGACGTGTGTTGTGTTGTTTTGTCTTGTCTTGTCTTGTCTTGTCTTGTCATGTCGTGTGTTGTGTTGTTTTGTCTTGTCTTGTCTTGTCTTGTCTTGTCTTGTCATGTCGTGTGTTGTGTTGTTTTGTCTTGTCTTGTGTTGTTTTGTCGTGTCATGTCTTGTCTTGTCTTTTCCTGTCCTGTCGTGTGTTGTGTTGTTTTGTCTTGTCTTGTCATGTCATGTCATGTCGTGACTTGTGTTGCTTTGTCTTGTCTTATCTTGTCTTGTCATGTCTTTTCATGTCTTGTCTTGTCTTGTCTTGTCTTGTCTTGTCTTGTCTTGTCTTGTCTTGTCTTGTCTTGTCTTGTCTTGTCTTGTCTTGTCTTGTCTTGTCTCGTCTTGTCTTGTCTTGTCTTGTCTTGTCTTGTCTTGTCTTGTCTTGTCTTGTCTTGTCTTGTCTTGTCTTGTCTTGTCTTTTCTTGTCTTGTCTTGTCTTGTCTTGTCTTGTCTTGTCTCGTCTTGTCTCGTCTTGTCTTGTCTTGTCTTGTCTTGTCTTGTCTTGTCTTGTCTTGTCTTGTCTTGTCTTGTCTTGTCTTGTCTTGTCTTGTCTTGTCTTGTCTTGTCTTGTCTTGTCTTGTCTTGTCTTGTCTTGTCTTGTCTTGTCTTGTCTTGTCTTGTCTTGTCTTGTCTTGTCTTGTCTTGTCTTGTCTTGTCTTGTCTTGTCTTGTCTTGTCTTGTCTTGTCTTGTCTTGTCTTGTCTTGTCTTGTCTTGTCTTGTCTTGTCTTGTCTTGTCTTGTCTTGTCTTGTCTTGTCTTGTCTTGTCTTGTCTTGTCTTGTCTTGTCTTGTCTTGTCTTGTCTTGTCTTGTCTTGTCTTGTCTTGTCTTGTCTTGTCTTGTCTTGTCTTGTCTTGTCTTGTCTTGTCTTGTCTTGTCTTGTTTTGTCTTGTCTTGTCTTGTCTTGTCATGTCATGTCATGTCGTGTCTTGTGTTGCTTTGTCTTGTCTTGTCTTGTCTTGTCCTGTCGTGTGTTGTTTTGTATTGTCTTGTCTTGTGTTGTTTTGTCGTGTCATGTCTTGTCTTGTCTTGTCTTGTCCTGTCCTGTCGTGTGTTGTGTTGTTTTGTCTTATCTTGTCCTGTCTTGTCTTGCCCTGTCCTGTCGTGTGTTGTTTTGTATCGTCTTGTCTTGTGTTGTTTTGTAGTGTCATGTCTTGTCTTGTCCTGTCCTGTCGTGTGTTGTGTTGTTTTGTCTTGTCTTGTCTTGTCTTGTCATGTCATGTCATGTCGTGTCTTGTGTTGCTTTGTCTTGTCTTGTCTTGTCTTGTCCTGTCCTGACGTGTGTTGTGTTGTTTTGTCTTGTCTTGTCTTGTCTTGTCATGTCGTGTGTTGTGTTGTTTTGTCTTGTCTTGTCTTGTCTTGTCATGTCGTGTGTTGTGTTGTTTTGTCTTGTCTTGTGTTGTTTTGTCGTGTCATGTCTTGTCTTGTCTTTTCCTGTCCTGTCGTGTGTTGTGTTGTTTTGTCTTGTCTTGTCATGTCATGTCATGTCGTGACTTGTGTTGCTTTGTCTTGTCTTATCTTGTCTTGTCATGTCTTTTCATGTCTTGTCTTGTCTTGTCTTGTCTTGTCTTGTCTTGTCTTGTCTTGTCTTGTCTTGTCTTGTCTTGTCTTGTCTTGTCTTGTCTTGTCTTGTCTCGTCTTGTCTTGTCTTGTCTTGTCTTGTCTTGTCTTGTCTTGTCTTGTCTTGTCTTGTCTTGTCTTGTCTTTTCTTGTCTTGTCTTGTCTTGTCTTGTCTTGTCTTGTCTTGTCTTGTCTCGTCTTGTCTTGTCTTGTCTTGTCTTGTCTTGTCTTGTCTTGTCTTGTCTTGTCTTGTCTTGTCTTGTCTTGTCTTGTCTTGTCTTGTCTTGTCTTGTCTTGTCTTGTCTTGTCTTGTCTTGTCTTGTCTTGTCTTGTCTTGTCTTGTCTTGTCTTGTCTTGTCTTGTCTTGTCTTGTCTTGTCTTGTCTTGTCTTGTCTTGTCTTGTCTTGTCTTGTCTTGTCTTGTCTTGTCTTGTCTTGTCTTGTCTTGTCTTGTCTTGTCTTGTCTTGTCTTGTCTTGTCTTGTCTTGTCCTGTCCTGTCTTGTCTTGTCTTGTCATATCTTGTCTTGTCTTGTCTTGTCTTGTCTTGTCTTGTCCTGTCCTGTCTTGTCTTGTCTTGTCATATCTTGTCTTGTCTTGTCTTGTCTTGTCTTGTATTGTCTTGTGTTGTTTTGTCGTGTCATGTCTTGTCTTGTCTTGTCTTGTCCTGTCCTGTCGTGTGTTGTGTTGTTTTGTCTTGTCTTGTCTTGTCTTGTCATGTCATGTCATGTCGTGTCTTGTGTTGTTTTGTCTTGTCTTGTTTTGTCTTGTCATGTCTTGTCTTGTCATGTCATGTCTTGTCTTGTCTTGTCTTGTCTTGTCTTGTCATGTCTTGTCTTGTCTTGTCTTGTTTTGTCTTGTCTTGTATTGTCTTGTCTTGTCTTGTCTTGTCTTGTCTGGTCTTGTCTTGCCTTGTCTTGTCTTGTCTTGTCTTGTCATGTCATGTCATGTCATATCGTGTGTTGTGTTGTTTTGTCTTGTCCTGTCTTATCTTGTCTTGTCTTGTCTTGTCTTGTCTTGTCTTGTCTCGTCTTGTCTTGTCTTGTCTTGTCTTGTCTTGTCTTGTCTCGTCTTGTCTTGTCTTGTCTTGTCTTGTCTTGTCTTGTCTTGTCTTGTCTTGTCTTGTCTTGTCTTGTCTTGTCTTGTCTTGTCTTGTCATATCTTGTCTTGTCTTGTCTTGTCTTGTCTTGTCTTGTCTTGTCTTGTCTTGTCTTGTCATATCTTGTCTTGTCTTGTCTTGTCTTGTCTTGTCTTGTCTTGTCTTGTCTTGTCTTGTCTTGTCTTGTCTTGTCTTGTCTTGTCTTGTCTTGTCTTGTCTTGTCTTGTCTTGTCATATCTTGTCTTGTCTTGTCTTGTCTTGTCTTGTCTTGTCTTGTCTTGTCTTGTCTTGTCATATCTTGTCTTGTCTCGTCTTGTCTTGTCTTGTCTTGTCTTGTCTTGTCTTGTCTTGTCATATCTTGTCTTGTCTTGTCTTGTCTTGTCTTGTCTTGTCTTGTCTTGTCTTGTCTTGTCTTGTCTTGTCTTGTCTTGTCTTGTCTTGTCTTGTCTTGTCTTGTCTTGTCTTGTCTTGTCATATCTTGTCTTGTCTTGTCTTGTCTTGTCTTGTCTTGTCTTGTCTTGTCTTGTCTTGTCTTGTCTTGTCTTGTCTTGTCTTGTCTTGTCTTGTCTTGTCTGGTCTTGTCTTGCCTTGTCTTGTCTTGTCTTGTCTTGTCTTGTCATGTCATGTCATGTCGTGACTTGTGTTGCTTTGTCTTGTCATATCTTGTCTTGTCTTGTCTTGTCTTGTCTTGTCTTGTCTTGTCTTGTCTTGTCTTGTCTTGTCTTGTCTTGTCTTGTCTTGTCTCGTCTTGTCTTGTCTTGTCTTGTCTTGTCTTGTCTTGTCTTGTCTTGTCTTGTCTTGTCTTGTCTTGTCTTGTCTTGTCTTGTCTTGTCTTGTCTTGTCTTGTCTTGTCTTGTCTGGTCTTGTCTTGCCTTGTCTTGTCTTGTCTTGTCTTGTCTTGTCATGTCATGTCATGTCGTGACTTGTGTTGCTTTGTCTTGTCTTATCTTGTCTTGTCATGTCTTGTCTTGTCTTGTCTTGTCTTGTCTTGTCTTGTCTTGTCTTGTCTTGTCTTGTCTTGTCTTGTCTTGTCTTGTCTTGTCTTGTCTTGTCTCGTCTTGTCTTGTCTTGTCTTGTCTTGTCTTGTCTTGTCTTGTCATGTCTTGTCTTGTCTTGTCTTGTTTTGTCTTGTCTTGTATTGTCTTGTCTTGTCTTGTCTTGTGTTGTCTTGTCTTGTCTTGTCTTGTCATGTCTTGTCTTGTCTTGTCTTGTTTTGTCTTGTCTTGTATTGTCTTGTCTTGTCTTGTCTTGTCTTGTCTTGTCTGGTCTTGTCTTGTCTTGTCTTGTCTTGTCTTGTCTTGTCATGTGATGTCATGTCATATCGTGTGTTGTGTTGTTTTGTCTTGTCATGTCTTATCTTGTCTTGTCTTGTCTTGTCTTGTCCTGTCCTGCCATGTCTTGTCTTGTCTTGTCTTGTTTTGTCTTGTCTTGTATTGTCTTGTCTTGTCTTGTCTTGTCTTGTCTTGTCTTGTCTCGTCTTGTCTTGTCTTGTCTTGTCTTGTCTTGTCTTGTCTTGTCTTGTCTTGTCTTGTCTTGTCTTGTCTTGTCTTGTCTTGTCTTGTCATATCTTGTCTTGTCTTGTCTTGTCTTGTCTTGTCTTGTCTTGTCTTGTCTTGTCTTGTCTTGTCTTGTCTTGTCTTGTCTTGTCTTGTCTTGTCTTGTCTTGTCTTGTCTCGTCTTGTCTTGTCTTGTCTTGTCTTGTCTTGTCTTGTCTTGTCTTGTCTTGTCTTGTCTTGTCTTGTCTTGTCTTGTCTTGTCTTGTCTTGTCTTGTCTTGTCTTGTCTTGTCTTGTCTTGTCTTGTCTTGTCTTGTCTTGTCTTGTCTTGTCTTGTCTTGTCTTGTCTTGTCTTGTCTTGTCTTGTCTCGTCTTGTCTTGTCTTGTCTTGTCTTGTCTTGTCTTGTCTTGTCTTGTCTTGTCTTGTCTTGTCTTGTCTTGTCTTGTCTTGTCTTGTCTTGTCTTGTCTTGTCCTGTCCTGTCTTGTCTTGTCTTGTCCTGTCCTGTCTTGTCTTGTCTTGTCTTGTCTTGTCTTGTCTTGTCTTGTCTTGTCTTGTCTTGTCTTGTCTTGTCTTGTCTTGTCCTGTCCTGTCTTGTCTTGTCTTGTCATATCTTGTCTTGTCTTGTCTTGTCCTGTCCTGTCTTGTCTTGTCTTGTCATATCTTGTCTTGTCTTGTCTTGTCTTGTCTTGTCTTGTCTTGTCTTGTCATATCTTGTTTTGTCTTGTCTTGTGTTGTTTTGTCGTGTCATGTCTTGTCTTGTCTTGTCTTGTCTTGTCCTGTCCTGTCGTGTGTTGTGTTGTTTTGTCTTGTCTTGTCTTGTCTTGTCTTGTCTTGTCTTGTCTTGTCTTGTCTTGTCTTGTCTTGTCTTGTCTTGTCTTGTCTTGTCTTGTCTTGTCTTGTCTTGTCTTGTCTTGTCTTGTCTTGTCTTGTCTTGTCTTGTCTTGTCTTGTCTTGTCTTGTCTTGTCTTGTCTTGTCTTGTCTTGTCTTGTCTTGTCTTGTCTTGTCTTGTCTTGTCTTGTCTTGTCATGTCTTGTCTTGTCTTCTCTTGTTTTGTCTTGTCTTGTATTGTCTTGTTTTCTCATGTAATGTAATATCGTGTGTTGTGTTGTTTTGTCTTGTCTTGTGTTGTTTTGTCGTGTCATGTCTTGTCTTGTCTTGTCTTGTCTTGTCCTGTCCTGTCGTGTGTTGTGTTGTTTTGTCTTGTCTTGTCCTGTCCTGACGTGTGTTGTGTTGTTTTGTCTTGTCTTGTGTTGTTTTGTCCTGTCCTGACGTGTGTTGTGTTGTTTTGTCTTGTCTTGTTTTGTTCTTCCTGTCTTGTCTTGTCTTGTGATGTCATGTCATGTCGTGTGTTGTGTTGTTTTGTCTTGTCTTATCTTGTCTTGTCATGTCATGTCATGTCGTGTCTTGTGTTGTTTTGTCTTGTCTTGTTTTGTCTTGTCATGTCTTGTCTTGTCATGTCTTGTCTTGTCTTGTCTTGTCTTGTCTTGTCATGTCGTGTGTTGTGTTGTTTTGTCTTGTCTTGTCTTGTCTTGTCTTGTCTTGTCTTGTCTTGTCTTGTCTTGTCTTGTCTTGTCTTGTCCTGTCCTGTCTTGTCTTGTCTTGTCATGTCTTGTCTTGTCTTGTCATGTCATATCGTGTGTTGTGTTGTTTTGTCTTGTCTTGTCTTGTCATGTCTTGTCATGTCTTGTCATGTTTTGTCTTGTCTTGTATTGTCTTGTTTTCTCATGTAATGTCATATCGTGTGTTGTGTTGTTTTGTCTTGTCTTGTGTTGTTTTGTCGTGTCATGTCTTGTCTTGTCTTGTCTTGTCTTGTCCTGTCCTGTCGTGTGTTGTGTTGTTTTGTTTTGTCTTGTCTTGTCCTGTCCTGACGTGTGTTGTGTTGTTTTGTCTTGTCTTGTGTTGTTTTGTCCTGTCCTGACGTGTGTTGTGTTGTTTTGTCTTGTCTTGTTTTGTCTTGTCCTGTCTTGTCTTGTCTTGTGATGTCATGTCATGTCGTGTGTTGTGTTGTTTTGTCTTATCTTGTCTTGTCATGTCATGTCATGTCGTGTCTTGTGTTGTTTTGTCTTGTCTTGTTTTGTCTTGTCATGTCTTGTCTTGTCATGTCTTGTCTTGTCTTGTCTTGTCATGTCGTGTGTTGTGTTGTTATATCTTGTCTTGTGTTGTTTTGTCGTGTCATGTCTTGTCTTGTCTTTTCCTGTCCTGTCGTGTGTTGTGTTGTTTTGTCTTGTCTTGTCATGTCATGTCATGTCGTGTCTTGTGTTGCTTTGTCTTGTCTTATCTTGTCTTGTCATGTCTTGTCTTGTCTTGTCTTGTCTTGTCTTGTCTTGTGTTGTCTTGTCTTGTCTTGTCTTGTCATGTCTTGTCTTGTCTTGTCTTGTTTTGTCTTGTCTTGTATTGTCTTGTCTTGTCTTGTCTTGTCTTGTCTTGTCTGGTCTTGTCTTGTCTTGTCTTGTCTTGTCTTGTCTTGTCATGTGATGTCATGTCATATCGTGTGTTGTGTTGTTTTGTCTTGTCATGTCTTATCTTGTCTTGTCTTGTCTTGTCTTGTCCTGTCCTGCCATGTCTTGTCTTGTCTTGTCTTGTTTTGTCTTGTCTTGTATTGTCTTGTCTTGTCTTGTCTTGTCTTGTCTTGTCTTGTCTGGTCTTGTCTTGTCATGTCTTATCTTGTCTTGTCTTGTCTTGTCTTGTCTTGTCCTGTCCTGTCGTGTGTTGTTTTGTATTGTCTTGTCTTGTGTTGTTTTGTCGTGTCATGTCTTGTCTTGTCTTGTCTTGTCCTGTCCTGTCCTGTCGTGTGTTGTGTTGTTTTGTCTTGTCTTGTCTTGTCTTGTCATGTCATGTCATGTCGTGTCTTGTGTTGCTTTGTCTTGTCCTGTCTTGTCTTGTCCTGTCCTGACGTGTGTTGTGTTGTTTTGTCTTGTCTTGTCTTGTCTTGTCATGTCGTGTGTTGTGTTGTTTTGTCTTGTCTTGTCTTGTCTTGTCATATCGTGTGTTGTGTTGTTTTGTCTTGTCTTGTGTTGTTTTGTCGTGTCATGTCTTGTCTTGTCTTGTCCTGTCCTGTCGTGTGTTGTGTTGTTTTGTCTTGTCTTGTCATGTCATGTCGTGTCGTGTCTTGTGTTGCTTTGTCTTGTCTTATCTTGTCATGTCTTGTCTTGTCTTGTCTTGTCTTGTCTTGTCTTGTCTTGTCTTGTCTTGTCTTGTCTTGTCTTGTCTTGTCTTGTCTTGTCTTGTCTTGTCTTGTCTTGTCTTGTCTTGTCTTGTCTTGTCTTGTCTTGTCTTGTCTTGTCTTGTCTTGTCTTGTCTTGTCTTGTCTTGTCTTGTCTTGTCTTGTCTTGTCTTGTCTTGTCTTGTCTTGTCTTGTCTTGTCTTGTCTTGTCTTGTCTTGTCTTGTCTTGTCTTGTCTTGTCTTGTCTTGTCTTGTCTTGTCTTGTCCTGTCCTGCCTTGTCTTGTCTTGTCATATCTTGTCTTGTCTTGTCTTGTCATGTCTTATCTTGTCTTGTCATGTCTTGTCTTGTCTTGTCTTGTGTTGCCTCGTCTTGTCTTGTCTTGTCTTGTCCTGTCCTGCCGTGTGTTGTGTTGTTTTGTCTTGTCTTGCTTTGTCTTGTCATGTCTTATCTTGTCTTGTCATGTCTTGTCTTGTCTTGTCTTGTCTTGTCTTGTCTTGTCTTGTCTTGTCTTGTCTTGTCCTGTCCTGCCTTGTCTTGTCTTGTCATATCTTGTCTTGTCTTGTCTTGTCTTGTCTTGTCTTGTCTTGTCTTGTCTTGTCTTGTCTTGTCTTGTCTTGTCTTGTCTTGTCTTGTCTTGTCTTACTTTGTCTTGTCATGTCTTATCTTGTCTTGTCTTGTCTTGTCTTGTCCTGTCCTGTCGTGTGTTGTTTTGTATTGTCTTGTCTTGTGTTGTTTTGTCGTGTCATGTCTTGTCTTGTCTTGTCCTGTCGTGTGTTGTGTTGTTTTGTCTTGTCTTGTCTTGTCTTGTCATGTCATGTCATGTCGTGTCTTGTGTTGTTCTGTCTTGTCTTGTTTTGTCTTGTCATGTCTTGTCTTGTCTTGTCTTGTCTTGTCTTGTCTTGTCTTGTCTTGTCTTGTCTTGTCTTGTCCTGTCCTGACGTGTGTTGTCTTGTCTTGTCTTGTCTCGTCTTGTCTTGTCTTGTCTTGTCTTGTCCTGTCCTGTCTTGTCTTGTCTTGTCATGTCTTGTCTTGTCATATCTTGTCTTGTCTTGTCTTGTCTTGTCTTGTCTTGTCTGTTCTTTTCTTGTCTTGTCTTGTCTTGTCTTGTCTTGTCTTGTCTTGTCTTGTCTTGTCTTGTCTTGTCTTGTCTTGTCTTGTCTTGTCTTGTCTTGTCTTGTCTTGTCTTGTCTTGTCTTGTCTTGTCTTGTCTTGTCTTGTCTTGTCTTGTCTTGTCTTGTCTTGTCTTGTCTTGTCTTGTCTTGTCTTGTCTTGTCTTGTCTTGTCTTGTCTTGTCTTGTCTTGTCTTGTCTTTTCTTGTCTTTTCTTGTCTTGTCTTGTCTTGTCTTGTCTTGTCTCGTCTTGTCTTGTCTTGTCTTGTCTTGTCTTGTCTTGTCTTGTCTTGTCTTGTCTTGTCTTGTCTTGTCTTGTCTTGTCTTGTCTTGTCTTGTCTTGTCTTGTCTTGTCTTGTCTTGTCTTGTCTTGTCTTGTCTTGTCTTGTCTTGTCTTGTCTTGTCTTGTCTTGTCTTGTCTTGTCTTGTCTTGTCTTGTCTTGTCTTGTCTTGTCTTGTCTTGTCTTGTCTTGTCTTGTCTTGTCTTGTCTTGTCTTGTCTTGTCTTGTCTTGTCTTGTCTTGTCTTGTCTTGTCTTGTCTTGTCTTGTCTTGTCTTGTCTTGTCTTGTCTTGTCTTGTCTTGTCTTGTCTTGTCTTGTCTTGTCTTGTCTTGTCTTGTCTTGTCTTGTCTTGTCTTGTCTTGTCCTGTCCTGTCTTGTCTTGTCTAGTCTTGTCTTGTCTTGTCTTGTCTTGTCTTGTCTTGTCTTGTCTTGTCTTGTCTTGTCTTGTCTTGTCTTGTCTTGTCCTGTCCTGTCTTGTCTTGTCTTGTCATATCTTGTCTTGTCTTGTCTTGTCCTGTCCTGTCTTGTCTTGTCTTGTCATATCTTGTCTTGTCTTGTCTTGTCTTGTCTTGTCTTGTCATATCTTGTTTTGTCTTGTCTTGTGTTGTTTTGTCGTGTCATGTCTTGTCTTGTCTTGTCTTGTCTTGTCCTGTCCTGTCGTGTGTTGTGTTGTTTTGTCTTGTCTTGTCTTGTCTTGTCTTGTCTTGTCTTGTCTTGTCTTGTCTTGTCTTGTCTTGTCTTGTCTTGTCTTTTCTTGTCTTGTCTTGTCTTGTCTTGTCTTGTCTTGTCTTGTCTTGTCTTGTCTTGTCTTGTCTTGTCTTGTCTTGTCTTGTCTTGTCTTGTCTTGTCTTGTCTTGTCTTGTCTTGTCTTGTCTTGTCTTGTCTTGTCTTGTCTTGTCTTGTCTTGTCTTGTCTTGTCTTGTCTTGTCTTGTCTTGTCTTGTCTTGTCTTGTCTTGTCTTGTCCTGTCCTGTCTTGTCTTGTCTAGTCTTGTCTTGTCTTGTCTTGTCTTGTCTTGTCTTGTCTTGTCTTGTCTTGTCTTGTCTTGTCCTGTCCTGTCTTGTCTTGTCTTGTCATATCTTGTCTTGTCTTGTCTTGTCCTGTCCTGTCTTGTCTTGTCTTGTCATATCTTGTCTTGTCTTGTCTTGTCTTGTCTTGTCTTGTCTTGTCTTGTCATATCTTGTTTTGTCTTGTCTTGTGTTGTTTTGTCGTGTCATGTCTTGTCTTGTCTTGTCTTGTCTTGTCTTGTCTTGTCTTGTCTTGTCTTGTCTTGTCTTGTCTTGTCCTGTCCTGTCTTGTCTTGTCTAGTCTTGTCTTGTCTTGTCTTGTCTTGTCTTGTCTTGTCTTGTCTTGTCTTGTCTTGTCTTGTCTTGTCTTGTCTTGTCTTGTCTTGTCTTGTCTTGTCTTGTCTTGTCTTGTCTTGTCTTGTCCTGTCCTGTCTTGTCTTGTCTTGTCATATCTTGTCTTGTCTTGTCTTGTCCTGTCCTGTCTTGTCTTGTCTTGTCATATCTTGTCTTGTCTTGTCTTGTCTTGTCTTGTCTTGTCTTGTCTTGTCATATCTTGTTTTGTCTTGTCTTGTGTTGTTTTGTCGTGTCATGTCTTGTCTTGTCTTGTCTTGTCTTGTCTTGTCTTGTCTTGTCTTGTCTTGTCCTGTCCTGTCTTGTCTTGTCTTGTCTTGTCTTGTCCTGTCCTGTCTTGTCTTGTCTTGTCATATCTTGTCTTGTCTTGTCTTGTCCTGTCCTGTCTTGTCTTGTCTTGTCATATCTTGTCTTGTCTTGTCTTGTCTTGTCTTGTCTTGTCATATCTTGTTTTGTCTTGTCTTGTGTTGTTTTGTCGTGTCATGTCTTGTCTTGTCTTGTCTTGTCTTGTCCTGTCCTGTCGTGTGTTGTGTTGTTTTGTCTTGTCTTGTCTTGTCTTGTCTTGTCTTGTCTTGTCTTGTCTTGTCTTGTCTTGTCTTGTCTTGTCTTGTCTTTTCTTGTCTTGTCTTGTCTTGTCTTGTCTTGTCTTGTCTTGTCTTGTCTTGTCTTGTCTTGTCTTGTCTTGTCTTGTCTTGTCTTGTCTTGTCTTGTCTTGTCTTGTCTTGTCTTGTCTTGTCTTGTCTTGTCTTGTCTTGTCTTGTCTTGTCTTGTCTTGTCTTGTCTTGTCTTGTCTTGTCTTGTCTTGTCTTGTCTTGTCCTGTCCTGTCTTGTCTTGTCTAGTCTTGTCTTGTCTTGTCTTGTCTTGTCTTGTCTTGTCTTGTCTTGTCTTGTCTTGTCTTGTCCTGTCCTGTCTTGTCTTGTCTTGTCATATCTTGTCTTGTCTTGTCTTGTCCTGTCCTGTCTTGTCTTGTCTTGTCATATCTTGTCTTGTCTTGTCTTGTCTTGTCTTGTCTTGTCTTGTCTTGTCATATCTTGTTTTGTCTTGTCTTGTGTTGTTTTGTCGTGTCATGTCTTGTCTTGTCTTGTCTTGTCTTGTCCTGTCCTGTCGTGTGTTGTGTTGTTTTGTCTTGTCTTGTCTTGTCTTGTCTTGTCTTGTCTTGTCTTGTCTTGTCTTGTCTTGTCTTGTCTTGTCTTGTCTTGTCTTGTCTTGTCTTGTCTTGTCTTGTCTTGTCTTGTCTTGTCTTGTCTTGTCTTGTCTTGTCTTGTCTTGTCTTGTCTTGTCTTGTCTTGTCTTGTCATGTCTTGTCTTGTCTTCTCTTGTTTTGTCTTGTCTTGTATTGTCTTGTTTTCTCATGTAATGTAATATCGTGTGTTGTGTTGTTTTGTCTTGTCTTGTGTTGTTTTGTCGTGTCATGTCTTGTCTTGTCTTGTCTTGTCTTGTCCTGTCCTGTCGTGTGTTGTGTTGTTTTGTCTTGTCTTGTCCTGTCCTGACGTGTGTTGTGTTGTTTTGTCTTGTCTTGTGTTGTTTTGTCCTGTCCTGACGTGTGTTGTGTTGTTTTGTCTTGTCTTGTTTTGTTCTTCCTGTCTTGTCTTGTCTTGTGATGTCATGTCATGTCGTGTGTTGTGTTGTTTTGTCTTGTCTTATCTTGTCTTGTCATGTCATGTCATGTCGTGTCTTGTGTTGTTTTGTCTTGTCTTGTTTTGTCTTGTCATGTCTTGTCTTGTCATGTCTTGTCTTGTCTTGTCTTGTCATGTCGTGTGTTGTGTTGTTTTGTCTTGTCTTGTCTTGTCTTGTCTTGTCTTGTCTTGTCTTGTCTTGTCTTGTCTTGTCTTGTCTTGTCTTGTCTTGTCTTGTCTTGTCTTGTCTTGTCTTGTCCTGTCCTGTCTTGTCTTGTCTTGTCATGTCTTGTCTTGTCTTGTCATGTCATATCGTGTGTTGTGTTGTTTTGTCTTGTCTTGTCTTGTCTTGTCTTGTCATGTCTTGTCATGTCTTGTCTTGTTTTGTCTTGTCTTGTATTGTCTTGTTTTCTCATGTAATGTCATATCGTGTGTTGTGTTGTTTTGTCTTGTCTTGTGTTGTTTTGTCGTGTCATGTCTTGTCTTGTCTTGTCTTGTCTTGTCCTGTCCTGTCGTGTGTTGTGTTGTTTTGTTTTGTCTTGTCTTGTCCTGTCCTGACGTGTGTTGTGTTGTTTTGTCTTGTCTTGTGTTGTTTTGTCCTGTCCTGACGTGTGTTGTGTTGTTTTGTCTTGTCTTGTTTTGTCTTGTCCTGTCTTGTCTTGTCTTGTGATGTCATGTCATGTCGTGTGTTGTGTTGTTTTGTCTTGTCTTATCTTGTCTTGTCATGTCATGTCATGTCGTGTCTTGTGTTGTTTTGTCTTGTCTTGTTTTGTCTTGTCATGTCTTGTCTTGTCATGTCTTGTCTTGTCTTGTCTTGTCTTGTCTTGTCATGTCGTGTGTTGTGTTGTTTTGTCTTGTCTTGTCTTGTCTTGTCATGTCGTGTGTTGTGTTGTTTTGTCTTGTCTTGTGTTGTTTTGTCGTGTCATGTCTTGTCTTGTCTTGTCCTGTCCTGTCGTGTGTTGTGTTGTTTTGTCTTGTCTTGTCATGTCATGTCATGTCGTGTCTTGTGTTGCTTTGTCTTGTCTTATCTTGTCTTGTCATGTCTTGTCTTGTCTTGTCTTGTCTTGTCTTGTCTTGTGTTGTCTTGTCTTGTCTTGTCTTGTCATGTCTTGTCTTGTCTTGTCTTGTTTTGTCTTGTCTTGTATTGTCTTGTCTTGTCTTGTCTTGTCTTGTCTTGTCATGTCATGTCATGTCATATCGTGTGTTGTGTTGTTTTGTCTTGTCATGTCTTATCTTGTCTTGTCTTGTCTTGTCTTGTCCTGTCCTGTCATGTCTTGTCTTGTCTTGTCTTGTTTTGTCTTGTCTTGTATTGTCTTGTCTTGTCTTGTCTTGTCTTGTCTTGTCTTGTCTTGTCTTGTCTTGTCCGGTCTTGTCTTGTCATGTCTTATCTTGTCTTGTCTTGTCTTGTCTTGTCTTGTCCTGTCCTGTCGTGTGTTGTTTTGTATTGTCTTGTCTTGTGTTGTTTTGTCGTGTCATGTCTTGTCTTGTCTTGTCTTGTCCTGTCCTGTCGTGTGTTGTGTTGTTTTGTCTTGTCTTGTCTTGTCTTGTCATGTCATGTCATGTCGTGTCTTGTGTTGCTTTGTCTTGTCTTGTCTTGTCTTGTCCTGTCCTGACGTGTGTTGTGTTGTTTTGTCTTGTCTTGTCTTGTCTTGTCATGTCGTGTGTTGTGTTGTTTTGTCTTGTCTTGTCTTGTCTTGTCATATCGTGTGTTGTGTTGTTTTGTCTTGTCTTGTGTTGTTTTGTCGTGTCATGTCTTGTCTTGTCTTGTCCTGTCCTGTCGTGTGTTGTGTTGTTTTGTCTTGTCTTGTCATGTCATGTCGTGTCGTGTCTTGTGTTGCTTTGTCTTGTCTTATCTTGTCTTGTCATGTCTTGTCTTGTCTTGTCTTGTCTTGTCTTGTCTTGTCTTGTCTTGTCTTGTCTTGTCTTGTCTTGTCTTGTCTTGTCTTGTCTTGTCTTGTCTTGTCTTGTCTTGTCTTGTCTTGTCTTGTCTTGTCTTGTCTTGTCTTGTCTTGTCTTGTCTTGTCTTGTCTTGTCTTGTCTTGTCTTGTCTTGTCTTGTCTTGTCTTGTCTTGTCTTGTCTTGTCTTGTCTTGTCTTGTCTTGTCTTGTCTTGTCTTGTCTTGTCTTGTCTTGTCTTGTCTTGTCTTGTCTTGTCTTGTCTTGTCTTGTCTTGTCTTGTCTTGTCTTGTCTTGTCTTGTCTTGTCTTGTCTTGTCCTGTCCTGTCTTGTCTTGTCTTGTCATATCTTGTCTTGTCTTGTCTTGTCTTGTCTTGTCTTGTCTTGTCTTGTCTTGTCTTGTCTTACTTTGTCTTGTCATGTCTTATCTTGTCTTGTCTTGTATTGTCTTGTCCTGTCCTGTCGTGTGTTGTTTTGTATTGTCTTGTCTTGTGTTGTTTTGTCGTGTCATGTCTTGTCTTGTCTTGTCCTGTCGTGTGTTGTGTTGTTTTGTCTTGTCTTGTCTTGTCTTGTCATGTCATGTCATGTCGTGTCTTGTGTTGTTCTGTCTTGTCTTGTTTTGTCTTGTCATGTCTTGTCTTGTCTTGTCTTGTCTTGTCTTGTCTTGTCTTGTCTTGTCTTGTCTTGTCCTGTCCTGACGTGTGTTGTCTTGTCTTGTCTTGTCTCGTCTTGTCTTGTCTTGTCTTGTCTTGTCTTGTCCTGTCCTGTCTTGTCTTGTCTTGTCATGTCTTGTCTTGTCTTGTCTTGTCTTGTCTTGTCTTGTGTTGCCTCGTCTTGTCTTGTCTTGTCTTGTCCTGTCCTGCCGTGTGTTGTGTTGTTTTGTCTTGTCTTGCTTTGTCTTGTCATGTCTTATCTTGTCTTGTCATGTCTTGTCTTGTCTTGTCTTGTGTTGCCTCGTCTTGTCTTGTCTTGTCTTGTCCTGTCCTGCCGTGTGTTGTGTTGTTTTGTCTTGTCTTGCTTTGTCTTGTCATGTCTTATCTTGTCTTGTCATGTCTTGTCTTGTCTTGTCTTGTCTTGTCTTGTCTTGTCTTGTCATGTCTTGTCTTGTCTTGTCTTGTCTTGTATTGTATTGTCTTGTCTTGTCTTGTATTGTCTTGTCTTGTCTTGTCTTGTCTTGTCTTGTCTTGTCTTGTCTTGTCTTGTCTTGTCTTGTCTTGTCTTGTCTTGTCTTGTCTTGTCTTGTCTTGTCTTGTCTTGTCTTGTCATGTCATGTCATGTCATATCGTGTGTTGTGTTGTTTTGTCTTGTCTTATTTTGTCTTGTCATGTCTTATCTTGTCTTGTCTTGTCTTGTCTTGTCTTGTCTTGTTTTGTCTTGTCTTGTCTTGTCTTGTCTTGTCTTGTCTTGTCTTGTCTTGTCTTGTCTTGTCTTGTCTTGTCTTGTCTTGTCTTGTCATGTCGTGTGTTGTGTTGTTTTGTCTTGTCTTGTCTTGTCTTGTCATGTCGTGTGTTGTTTTGTTTTGTCTTGTCTTGTCCTGTCCTGACGTGTGTTGTGTTGTTCTGTCTTGTCTTGTGTTGTTCTGTCCTGTCCTGACGTGTGTTGTGTTGTTTTGTCTTGTCTTGTTTTGTCTTGTCCTGTCTTGTCTTGTCTTGTGATGTCATGTCATGTCGTGTGTTGTGTTGTTTTGTCTTGTCTTATCTTGTCTTGTCATGTCATGTCATGTCGTGTCTTGTGTTGTTTTGTCTTGTCTTGTTTTGTCTTGTCATGTCTTGTCTTGTCATGTCTTGTCTTGTCTTGTCTTGTCTTGTCTTGTCATGTCGTGTGTTGTGTTGTTTTGTCTTGTCTTGTCTTGTCTTGTCATGTCGTGTGTTGTGTTGTTTTGTCTTGTCTTGTGTTGTTTTGTCGTGTCATGTCTTGTCTTGTCTTGTCCTGTCCTGTCGTGTGTTGTGTTGTTTTGTCTTGTCTTGTCATGTCATGTCATGTCGTGTCTTGTGTTGCTTTGTCTTGTCTTATCTTGTCTTGTCATGTCTTGTCTTGTCTTGTCTTGTCTTGTCATGTCTTGTCTTGTCTTGTCTTGTTTTGTCTTGTCTTGTATTGTCTTGTCTTGTCTTGTCTTGTCTTGTCTTGTCATGTCATGTCATGTCATATCGTGTGTTGTGTTGTTTTGTCTTGTCATGTCTTATCTTGTCTTGTCTTGTCTTGTCTTGTCCTGTCCTGTCATGTCTTGTCTTGTCTTGTCTTGTTTTGTCTTGTCTTGTCTTGTCTTGTCTTGTCTTGTCTTGTCTTGTCTTGTCTTGTCTTGTCTGGTCTTGTCTTGTCATGTCTTATCTTGTCTTGTCTTGTCTTGTCTTGTCTTGTCTTGTCTTGTCTTGTCTTGTCTTGTCTTGTCTTGTCTTGTCTTGTCCTGTCCTGTCGTGTGTTGTTTTGTATTGTCTTGTCTTGTGTTGTTTTGTCGTGTCATGTCTTGTCTTGTCTTGTCTTGTCCTGTCCTGTCGTGTGTTGTGTTGTTTTGTCTTGTCTTATTTTGTCTTGTCATGTCTTATCTTGTCTTGTCTTGTCTTGTCTTGTCTTGTCTTGTCTTGTCTTGTCTTGTCTTGTCTTGTCTTGTCTTGTCTTGTCTTGTCTTGTCTTGTCTTGTCTTGTCTTGTCTTGTCTTGTCTTGTCTTGTCTTGTCTTGTCTTGTCTTGTCTTGTCTTGTCTTGTCTTGTCTTGTCTTGTCTTGTCTTGTCTTGTCTTGTCTTGTCTTGTCTTGTCTTGTCTTGTCTTGTCTTGTCTTGTCTTGTCTTGTCTTGTCTTGTCTTGTCTTGTCTTGTCTTGTCTTGTCTTGTCTTGTCTTGTCTTGTCTTGTCTTGTCTTGTCTTGTCTTGTCTTGTCTTGTCTTGTCTTGTCTTGTCTTGTCTTGTCTTGTCTTGTCTTGTCTTGTCTTGTCTTGTCTTGTCTTGTCTTGTCTTGTCTTGTCTTGTCTTGTCCTGTCCTGTCCTGTCTTGTCTTGTCATATCTTGTCTTGTCTTGTCTTGTCTTGTCTTGTCTTGTCTTGTCTTGTCTTGTCTTGTCTTGTCTTGTCTTACTTTGTCTTGTCATGTCTTATCTTGTCTTGTCTTGTATTGTCTTGTCCTGTCCTGTCGTGTGTTGTTTTGTATTGTCTTGTCTTGTGTTGTTTTGTCGTGTCATGTCTTGTCTTGTCTTGTCCTGTCGTGTGTTGTGTTGTTTTGTCTTGTCTTGTCTTGTCTTGTCATGTCATGTCATGTCGTGTCTTGTGTTGTTCTGTCTTGTCTTGTTTTGTCTTGTCATGTCTTGTCTTGTCTTGTCTTGTCTTGTCTTGTCTTGTCTTGTCCTGTCCTGACGTGTGTTGTCTTGTCTTGTCTTGTCTCGTCTTGTCTTGTCTTGTCTTGTCTTGTCTTGTCCTGTCCTGTCTTGTCTTGTCTTGTCATGTCTTGTCTTGTCTTGTCTTGTCTTGTCTTGTCTTGTGTTGCCTCGTCTTGTCTTGTCTTGTCTTGTCCTGTCCTGCCGTGTGTTGTGTTGTTTTGTCTTGTCTTGCTTTGTCTTGTCATGTCTTATCTTGTCTTGTCATGTCTTGTCTTGTCTTGTCTTGTGTTGCCTCGTCTTGCCTTGTCTTGTCTTGTCCTGTCCTGCCGTGTGTTGTGTTGTTTTGTCTTGTCTTGCTTTGTCTTGTCATGTCTTATCTTGTCTTGTCATGTCTTGTCTTGTCTTGTCTTGTCTTGTCTTGTCTTGTCTTGTCATGTCTTGTCTTGTCTTGTCTTGTCTTGTCTTGTATTGTATTGTCTTGTCTTGTATTGTCTTGTCTTGTCTTGTCTTGTCTTGTCTTGTCTTGTCTTGTCTTGTCTTGTCTTGTCTTGTCTTGTCTTGTCTTGTCTTGTCTTGTCTTGTCATGTCATGTCATGTCATATCGTGTGTTGTGTTGTTTTGTCTTGTCTTATTTTGTCTTGTCATGTCTTATCTTGTCTTGTCTTGTCTTGTCTTGTCTTGTCTTGTCTTGTTTTGTCTTGTCTTGTCTTGTCTTGTCTTGTCTTGTCTTGTCTTGTCTTGTCTTGTCTTGTCTTGTCTTGTCTTGTCTTGTCTTGTCTTGTCTTGTCTTGTCTTGTCTTGTCTTGTCTTGTCTTGTCTTGTCTTGTCTTGTCTTGTCTTGTCTTGTTTTGTCTTGTCTTGTCTTGTCTTGTCTTGTCTTGTCTTGTCTTGTCTTGTCTTGTCTTGTCTTGTCTTGTCTTGTCTGGTCTTGTCTTGTCATGTCTTATCTTGTCTTGTCTTGTCTTGTCTTGTCTTGTCCTGTCCTGTCGTGTGTTGTTTTGTATTGTCTTGTCTTGTGTTGTTTTGTCGTGTCATGTCTTGTCTTGTCTTGTCTTGTCCTGTCCTGTCGTGTGTTGTGTTGTTTTGTCTTGTCTTGTCTTGTCTTGTCATGTCATGTCATGTCGTGTCTTGTGTTGCTTTGTCTTGTCTTGTCTTGTCTTGTCTTGTCCTGTCCTGACGTGTGTTGTGTTGTTTTGTCTTGTCTTGTCTTGTCTTGTCATGTCGTGTGTTGTGTTGTTTTGTCTTGTCTTGTCTTGTCTTGTCATATCGTGTGTTGTGTTGTTTTGTCTTGTCTTGTGTTGTTTTGTCGTGTCATGTCTTGTCTTGTCTTGTCCTGTCCTGTCGTGTGTTGTGTTGTTTTGTCTTGTCTTGTCATGTCATGTCGTGTCGTGTCTTGTGTTGCTTTGTCTTGTCTTATCTTGTCTTGTCATGTCTTGTCTTGTCTTGTCTTGTCTTGTCTTGTCTTGTCTTGTCTTGTCTTGTCTTGTCTTGTCTTGTCTTGTCTTGTCTTGTCTTGTCTTGTCTTGTCTTGTCTTGTCTTGTCTTGTCTTGTCTTGTCTTGTCTTGTCTTGTCTTGTCTTGTCTTGTCTTGTCTTGTCTTGTCTTGTCTTGTCTTGTCTTGTCTTGTCTTGTCTTGTCTTGTCTTGTCTTGTCTTGTCTTGTCTTGTCTTGTCTTGTCTTGTCTTGTCTTGTCTTGTCTTGTCTTGTCTTGTCTTGTCTTGTCTTGTCTTGTCTTGTCTTGTCTTGTCTTGTCTTGTCTTGTCTTGTCTTGTCTTGTCTTGTTTTGTCTTGTCTTGTCTTGTCTTGTCTTGTCTTGTCCTGTCCTGTCTTGTCTTGTCTTGTCATATCTTGTCTTGTCTTGTCTTGTCTTGTCTTGTCTTGTCTTGTCTTGTCTTGTCTTGTCTTGTCTTACTTTGTCTTGTCATGTCTTATCTTGTCTTGTCTTGTATTGTCTTGTCCTGTCCTGTCGTGTGTTGTTTTGTATTGTCTTGTCTTGTGTTGTTTTGTCGTGTCATGTCTTGTCTTGTCTTGTCCTGTCGTGTGTTGTGTTGTTTTGTCTTGTCTTGTCTTGTCTTGTCATGTCATGTCATGTCGTGTCTTGTGTTGTTCTGTCTTGTCTTGTTTTGTCTTGTCATGTCTTGTCTTGTCTTGTCTTGTCTTGTCTTGTCTTGTCTTGTCTTGTCTTGTCTTGTCTTGTGTTGCCTCGTCTTGTCTTGTCTTGTCTTGTCCTGTCCTGCCGTGTGTTGTGTTGTTTTGTCTTGTCTTGCTTTGTCTTGTCATGTCTTATCTTGTCTTGTCATGTCTTGTCTTGTCTTGTCTTGTGTTGCCTCGTCTTGTCTTGTCTTGTCTTGTCCTGTCCTGCCGTGTGTTGTGTTGTTTTGTCTTGTCTTGCTTTGTCTTGTCATGTCTTATCTTGTCTTGTCATGTCTTGTCTTGTCTTGTCTTGTCTTGTCTTGTCTTGTCTTGTCATGTCTTGTCTTGTCTTGTCTTGTCTTGTATTGTATTGTCTTGTCTTGTCTTGTATTGTCTTGTCTTGTCTTGTCTTGTCTTGTCTTGTCTTGTCTTGTCTTGTCTTGTCTTGTCTTGTCTTGTCTTGTCTTGTCTTGTCTTGTCTTGTCTTGTCTTGTCTTGTCTTGTCTTGTCTTGTCTTGTCTTGTCATGTCATGTCATATCGTGTGTTGTGTTGTTTTGTCTTGTCTTATTTTGTCTTGTCATGTCTTATCTTGTCTTGTCTTGTCTTGTCTTGTCTTGTCTTGTTTTGTCTTGTCTTGTCTTGTCTTGTCTTGTCTTGTCTTGTCTTGTCTTGTCTTGTCTTGTCTTGTCTTGTCTTGTCTTGTCTTGTCTTGTCTTGTCTTGTCTTGTCTTGTCTTGTCTTGTCTTATCTTGTCTTGTCTTGTCTTGTCTTGTCTTGTCTTGTCTTGTCTTGTCTTGTCTTGTCTTGTCTTGCCTTGTCTTGTCTTGTCTTGTCTTGTCTTGTCTTGTCTTGTCTTGTCTTGTCTTGTCTTGTCTTGTCTTGTCTTGTCTTGTCTTGCCTTGTCTTGTCTTGTCTTGTCTTGTCTTGTCTTGTCTTGTCTTGTCTTGTCTTGTCTTGTCTTGTCTTGTCTTGTCTTGTCTTGTCTTGTCTTGTCTTGTCTTGTCTTGTCTTGTCTTGTCTTGTCTTGTCTTGTCTTGTCTTGTCTTGTCTTGTCTTGTCTTGTCTTGTCTTGTCTTGTCTTGTCTTGTCTTGTCTTGTCTTGTCTTGTCTTGTCTTGTCTTGTCTTGTCTTGTCTTGTCTTGTCTTGTCTTGTCTTGTCTTGTCTTGTCTTGTCTTGCCTTGTCTTGTCCTGTCCTGTCGTGTGTTGTGTTGTTTTGTCTTGTCTTGTCATGTCATGCCATGTCGTGTCTTGTGTTGCTTTGTCTTGTCTTGTCTTGTCTTGTCATGTCGTGTGTTGTGTTGTTTTGTCTTGTCTTGTTGTGTATTGTCATGTCTTATATTGTCTTGTCTTGTCTTGTCATGTCATGTCATGTCGTGTGTTGTGTTGTTTTGTCTTGTCTTGTCTTGTCTTGTCTTGTCTTGTCTTGTGTTGTCTTGTCTTGTCTTGCCTTATCTTGCCTTGTCTTGTCTTGTCTGGTCTTGTCTTGTCTTGTCTTGTCTTGTCATGTCTTGTCTTGTCTTGTTTTGTCTTGTCTTGTATTGTCTTGTTTTCTCATGTAATGTCATGTCGTGTGTTGTGTTGTTTTGTCTTGTCTTGTGTTGTTTTGTCGTGTCATGTCTTGTCTTGTCTTGTCTTGTCCTGTCCTGTCGTGTGTTGAGTTGTTTTGTCTTGTCTTGTCATGTCATGTCATGTCGTGTCTTGTGTTGCTTTGTCTTGTCTTGTCTTGTCATGTCGTGTGTTGTGTTGTTTTGTCTTGTCTTGTTGTGTATTGTCATGTCTTATATTGTCTTGTCTTGTCTTGTCTTGTCATGTCATGTCATGTCGTGTGTTGTGTTGTTTTGTCTTGTTTTGTCTTGTCTTGTCTTGTCTTGTCTTGTCTTGTCTTGTCTTGTCATGTCGTGTGTTGTGTTGTTTTGTCGTGTCATGTCTTGTCTTGTCTTGTCCTGTCATGTCCTGTCCTGTCGTGTGTTGTGTTGTTTTGTCTTGTCTTGTCTTGTCTTGTCTTGTCTTGTCTTGTCTTGTCTTGTCTTGTCATGTCGTGTGTTGTGTTGTTTTGTCTTGTTTTGTCTTGTCTTGTCTTGTCTTGTCTTGTCTTGTCTTGTCTTGTCTTGTCTTGTCTTGTCTTGTCATGTCGTGTGTTGTGTTGTTTTGTCTTGTCTTGTGTTGTTTTGTCGTGTCATGTCTTGTCTTGTCTTGTCTTGTCTTGTCCTGTCCTGTCGTGTGTTGTGTTGTTTTGTCTTGTCTTGTCTTGTCTTGTCTTGTCTTGTCTTGTCTTGTCTTGTCTTGTCTTGTCTTGTCTTGTCTTGTCTTGTCTTGTCTTGTCTTGTCTTGTCTTGTCTTGTCTTGTCTTGTCTTGTCTTGTCTTGTCTTGTCTTGTCTTGTCTTGTCTTGTCTTGTCTTGTCTTGTCTTGTCTTGTCTTGTCTTGTCTTGTCTTGTCTTGTCTTGTCTTGTCTTGTCTTGTCTTGTCTTGTCTTGTCTTGTCTTGTCTTGTCTTGTCTTGTCTTGTCTTGTCTTGTCTTGTCTTGTCTTGTCTTGTCTTGTCTTGTCTTGTCTTGTCTTGTCTTGTCTTGTCTTGTCTTGTCTTGTCTTGTCTTGTCTTGTCTTGTCTTGTCTTGTCTTGTCTTGTCATGTCTTGTCTTGTCTTGTCTTGTTTTGTCTTGTCTTGTATTGTCTTGTTTTCTCATGTAATGTAATATCGTGTGTTGTGTTGTTTTGTCTTGTCTTGTGTTGTTTTGTCGTGTCATGTCTTGTCTTGTCTTGTCTTGTCTTGTCCTGTCCTGTCGTGTGTTGTGTTGTTTTGTCTTGTCTTGTCCTGTCCTGACGTGTGTTGTGTTGTTTTGTCTTGTCTTGTGTTGTTTTGTCCTGTCCTGACGTGTGTTGTGTTGTTTTGTCTTGTCTTGTTTTGTCTTGTCCTGTCTTGTCTTGTCTTGTGATGTCATGTCATGTCGTGTGTTGTGTTGTTTTGTCTTGTCTTATCTTGTCTTGTCATGTCATGTCATGTCGTGTCTTGTGTTGTTTTGTCTTGTCTTGTCTTGTTTTGTCTTGTCATGTCTTGTCTTGTCATGTCTTGTCTTGTCTTGTCTTGTCTTGTCTTGTCATGTCGTGTGTTGTGTTGTTTTGTCTTGTCTTGTCTTGTCTTGTCTTGTCTTGTCTTGTCATGTCGTGTGTTGTGTTGTTTTGTCTTGTCTTGTGTTGTTTTGTCGTGTCATGTCTTGTCTTGTCTTGTCCTATCCTGTCGTGTGTTGTGTTGTTTTGTCTTGTCTTGTCATGTCATGTCATGTCGTGTCTTGTGTTGCTTTGTCTTGTCTTATCTTGTCTTGTCATGTCTTGTCTTGTCTTGTCTTGTCTTGTCTTGTGTTGTCTTGTCTTGTCTTGTCTTGTTTTGTCTTGTCTTGTATTGTCTTGTCTTGTCTTGTCTTGTCTTGTCTTGTCTGGTCTTGTCTTGTCTTGTCTTGTCTTGTCTTGTCTTGTCTTGTCATGTCATGTCATGTCATATCGTGTGTTGTGTTGTTTTGTCTTGTCATGTCTTATCTTGTCTTGTCTTGTCTTGTCTTGTCTTGTCTTGTCTTGTCTTGTCTTGTCTTGTCTTGTCTTGTCTTGCTTTGTCTTGTCATGTCTTATCTTGTCTTGTCTTGTCTTGTCTTGTCCTGTCCTGTCATGTCTTGTCTTGTCTTGTCTTGTTTTGTCTTGTCTTGTATTGTCTTGTCTTGTCTTGTCTTGTCTTGTCTTGTCTTGTCTGGTCTTGTCTTGTCATGTCTTATCTTGTCTTGTCTTGTCTTGTCTTGTCTTGTCCTGTCCTGTCGTGTGTTGTTTTGTATTGTCTTGTCTTGTGTTGTTTTGTCGTGTCATGTCATGTCTTGTCTTGTCTTGTCTTGTCTTGTCCTGTCCTGTCGTGTGTTGTGTTGTTTTGTCTTGTCTTGTCTTGTCTTGTCATGTCATGTCATGTCGTGTCTTGTGTTGCTTTGTCTTGTCTTGTCTTGTCTTGTCCTGTCCTGACGTGTGTTGTGTTGTTTTGTCTTGTCTTGTCTTGTCATGTCGTGTGTTGTGTTGTTTTGTCTTGTCTTGTCTTGTCTTGTCATATCGTGTGTTGTGTTGTTTTGTCTTGTCTTGTGTTGTTTTGTCGTGTCATGTCTTGTCTTGTCTTGTCCTGTCCTGTCGTGTGTTGTGTTGTTTTGTCTTGTCTTGTCATGTCATGTCGTGTCGTGTCTTGTGTTGCTTTGTCTTGTCTTATCTTGTCTTGTCATGTCTTGTCTTGTCTTGTCTTGTCTTGTCTTGTCTTGTCTTGTCTTGTCTTGTCTTGTCTTGTCTTGTCTTGTCTTGTCTTGTCTTGTCTTGTCTTGTCTTGTCTTGTCTTGTCTTGTCTTGTCTTGTCTTGTCTTGTCTTGTCTTGTCTTGTCTTGTCTTGTCTTGTCTTGTCTTGTCTTGTCTTGTCTTGTCTTGTCTTGTCTTGTCTTGTCTTGTCTTGTCTTGTCTTGTCTTGTCTTGTCTTGTCTTGTCTTGTCTTGTCTTGTCTTGTCTTGTCTTGTCTTGTCTTGTCTTGTCTTGTCTTGTCTTGTCTTGTCTTGTCTTGTCTTGTCTTGTCTTGTCTTGTCTTGTCTTGTCTTGTCTTGTCTTGTCTTGTCTTGTCTTGTCTTGTCTTGTCTTGTCTTGTCTTGTCTTGTCTTGTCTTGTCTAGTCTTGTCTTGTCTTGTCTTGTCTTGTCTTGTCTTGTCTTGTCTTGTCTTGTCTTGTCTTGTCTTGTCTTGTCTTGTCTTGTCTTGTCTTGTCTTGTCTTGTCTTGTCTTGTCTTGTCTTGTCCTGTCCTGTCTTGTCTTGTCTTGTCATATCTTGTCTTGTCTTGTCTTGTCTTGTCTTGTCTTGTCTTACTTTGTCTTGTCATGTCTTATCTTGTCTTGTCTTGTCTTGTCTTGTCCTGTCCTGTCGTGTGTTGTTTTGTATTGTCTTGTCTTGTGTTGTTTTGTCGTGTCATGCCTTGTCTTGTCTTGTCTTGTCTTGTCATGTCATGTCATGTCGTGTCTTGTGTTGTTCTGTCTTGTCTTGTTTTGTCTTGTCATGTCTTGTCTTGTCTTGTCTTGTCTTGTCTTGTCTTGTCTTGTCTTGTCTTGTCCTGTCCTGACGTGTGTTGTCTTGTCTTGTCTTGTCTCGTCTTGTCTTGTCTTGTCTTGTCTTGTCCTGTCCTGTCTTGTCTTGTCTTGTCATGTCTTGTCTTGTCTTGTCTTGTCTTGTCTTGTGTTGCCTCGTCTTGTCTTGTCTTGTCTTGTCCTGTCCTGCCGTGTGTTGTGTTGTTTTGTCTTGTCTTGCTTTGTCTTGTCATGTCTTATCTTGTCTTGTCATGTCTTGTCTTGTCTTGTCTTGTCTTGTCTTGTCTTGTCTTGTCATGTCTTGTCTTGTCTTGTCTTGTCTTGTATTGTATTGTCTTGTCTTGTCTTGTATTGTCTTGTCTTGTCTTGTCTTGTCTTGTCTTGTCTTGTCTTTTCTTGTCTTGTCTTGTCTTGTCTTGTCTTGTCTTGTCTTGTCTTGTCTTGTCTTGTCTTGTCTTGTCTTGTCTTGTCCTGTCCTGTCATGTGTTGTGTTGTTTTGTCTTGTCTTGTATTGTATTGTCTTGTCTTGTCTTGTATTGTCATGTCGTGTGTTGTGTTGTTTTGTCTTGTCTTGCTGTGTATTGTCATGTCTTATATTGTCTTGTTTTGTCTTGTCTTGTCTTGTTTTATGTTGTCTTGTTTTGTCATGTAATGTCATGTCGTGTGTTGTGTTGTTTTGTCTTGTCTTGTGTTGTTTTGTCGTGTCATGTCTTGTCTTGTCTTGTCTTGTCCTGTCCTGTCATGTGTTGTGTTGTTTTGTCTTGTCTTGTATTGTATTGTCTTGTCTTGTCTTGTATTGTCATGTCGTGTGTTGTGTTGTTTTGTCTTGTCTTGCTGTGTATTGTCATGTCTTATATTGTCTTGTTTTGTCTTGTCTTGTCATGTCATGTCATGTCGTGTGTTGTGTTGTTTTGTCTTGTCTTGTTTTGTCTTCTCATGTCATGTCTTGTCTTGTCTTGTTCTGTCTTGTCATGTCTTGTCTTGTCTTGTCTTGTCTTGTCTTGTCTTGTCTTGTCTTGTATTGTCTTGTCTTGTCTTGTCTTGTCTTGTCTTGTCTTGTCTTGTCTTGTCTTCTCTTGTCTTGTCATGTCTTGTCTTGTCTTGTTTTGTCTTGTCTTGTATTGTCTTGTCTTGTCTTGTCTTGTCCTGTCTTGTCTTGTCTTGTCTTGTCTTGTCCTGTCCTGTCTTGTCTTGTCTTGTCTTGTCATGTCTTGTCTTGTCATGTCTTGTCTTGTCTTGTCTTGTCTTGTCTTGTCATGTTTCGTCTTGTCCTGTCCTGTCTTGTCTTGTCTTGTCATGTCTTGTCTTGTCCTGTCCTGTCCTGTCTTGTCTTGTCATGTCTTGTCTTGTCTTGTCTTGTCTTGTCTTGTCTTGTCTTGTCTTGTCTTGCCGTGTCTTGTCTTGTCTTGTCTTGTCTTGTCTTGTCTTGTCTTGTCTTGTCTTGTCTTGTCTTGTCTTGTCTTGTCTTGTCTTGTCTTGTCTTGTCTTGTCTTGTCTTGTCTTGTCTTGTCTTGTCTTGTCTTGTCTTGTCTTGTCTTGTCTTGTCTTGTCTTGTCTTGTCTTGTCATGTCGTGTGTTGTGTTGTTTTGTCTTGTCTTGTGTTGTTTTGTCGTGTCATGTCTTGTCTTGTCTTGTCTTGTCTTGTCTTGTCTTGTCTTGTCTTGTCTTGTCTTGTCTTGTCTGGTCTTGTCTTGTCTTGTCTTGTCTGGTCTTGTCTTGTCATGTCTTATCTTGTCTTGTCTTGTCTTGTTTTGTCTTGTCATGTCTTGTCTTGTCATGTCTTGTCTTGTCTTGTCTTGTCTTGTCTTGTCATGTCGTGTGTTGTGTTGTTTTGTCTTGTCTTGTCTTGTCTTGTCATGTCGTGTGTTGTGTTGTTTTGTCTTGTCTTGTGTTGTTTTGTCGTGTCATGTCTTGTCTTGTCTTGTCCTGTCCTGTCGTGTGTTGTGTTGTTTTGTCTTGTCTTGTCATGTCATGTCATGTCGTGTCTTGTGTTGCTTTGTCTTGTCTTATCTTGTCTTGTCATGTCTTGTCTTGTCTTGTCTTGTCTTGTCTTGTCTTGTGTTGTCTTGTCTTGTCTTGTCTTGTCATGTCTTGTCTTGTCTTGTCTTGTTTTGTCTTGTCTTGTATTGTCTTGTCTTGTCTTGTCTTGTCTTGTCTTGTCATGTCATGTCATGTCATATCGTGTGTTGTGTTGTTTTGTCTTGTCATGTCTTATCTTGTCTTGTCTTGTCTTGTCTTGTTTTGTCTTGTCTTGTCTTGTCTTGTCTTGTCTTGTCTTGTCTTGTCTTGTCTTGTCTTGTCTTGTCTTGTCTTGTCTGGTCTTGTCTTGTCATGTCTTATCTTGTCTTGTCTTGTCTTGTCTTGTCTTGTCTTGTCTTGTCTTGTCTTGTCTTGTCTTGTCTTGTCTTGTCTTGTCCTGTCCTGTCGTGTGTTGTTTTGTATTGTCTTGTCTTGTGTTGTTTTGTCGTGTCATGTCTTGTCTTGTCTTGTCTTGTCCTGTCCTGTCGTGTGTTGTGTTGTTTTGTCTTGTCTTATTTTGTCTTGTCATGTCTTATCTTGTCTTGTCTTGTCTTGTCTTGTCTTGTCTTGTCTTGTCTTGTCTTGTCTTGTCTTGTCTTGTCTTGTCTTGTCTTGTCTTGTCTTGTCTTGTCTTGTCTTGTCTTGTCTTGTCTTGTCTTGTCTTGTCTTGTCTTGTCTTGTCTTGTCTTGTCTTGTCTTGTCTTGTCTTGTCTTGTCTTGTCTTGTCTTGTCTTGTCTTGTCTTGTCTTGTCTTGTCTTGTCCTGTCCTGTCCTGTCTTGTCTTGTCATATCTTGTCTTGTCTTGTCTTGTCTTGTCTTGTCTTGTCTTGTCTTGTCTTGTCTTGTCTTGTCTTGTCTTACTTTGTCTTGTCATGTCTTATCTTGTCTTGTCTTGTATTGTCTTGTCCTGTCCTGTCGTGTGTTGTTTTGTATTGTCTTGTCTTGTGTTGTTTTGTCGTGTCATGTCTTGTCTTGTCTTGTCCTGTCGTGTGTTGTGTTGTTTTGTCTTGTCTTGTCTTGTCTTGTCATGTCATGTCATGTCGTGTCTTGTGTTGTTCTGTCTTGTCTTGTCTTGTCTTGTCTTGTCCTGTCCTGCCGTGTGTTGTGTTGTTTTGTCTTGTCTTGCTTTGTCTTGTCATGTCTTATCTTGTCTTGTCATGTCTTGTCTTGTCTTGTCTTGTGTTGCCTCGTCTTGTCTTGTCTTGTCTTGTCCTGTCCTGCCGTGTGTTGTGTTGTTTTGTCTTGTCTTGCTTTGTCTTGTCATGTCTTATCTTGTCTTGTCATGTCTTGTCTTGTCTTGTCTTGTCTTGTCTTGTCTTGTCTTGTCATGTCTTGTCTTGTCTTGTCTTGTCTTGTCTTGTATTGTATTGTCTTGTCTTGTATTGTCTTGTCCTGTCCTGTCGTGTGTTGTTTTGTATTGTCTTGTCTTGTGTTGTTTTGTCGTGTCATGTCTTGTCTTGTCTTGTCTTGTCCTGTCCTGTCGTGTGTTGTGTTGTTTTGTCTTGTCTTGTCTTGTCTTGTCATGTCATGTCATGTCGTGTCTTGTGTTGCTTTGTCTTGTCTTGTCTTGTCTTGTCTTGTCCTGTCCTGACGTGTGTTGTGTTGTTTTGTCTTGTCTTGTCTTGTCTTGTCATGTCGTGTGTTGTGTTGTTTTGTCTTGTCTTGTCTTGTCTTGTCATATCGTGTGTTGTGTTGTTTTGTCTTGTCTTGTGTTGTTTTGTCGTGTCATGTCTTGTCTTGTCTTGTCCTGTCCTGACGTGTGTTGTGTTGTTTTGTCTTGTCTTGTCATGTCATGTCGTGTCGTGTCTTGTGTTGCTTTGTCTTGTCTTATCTTGTCTTGTCATGTCTTGTCTTGTCTTGTCTTGTCTTGTCTTGTCTTGTCTTGTCTTGTCTTGTCTTGTCTTGTCTTGTCTTGTCTTGTCTTGTCTTGTCTTGTCTTGTCTTGTCTTGTCTTGTCTTGTCTTGTCTTGTCTTGTCTTGTCTTGTCTTGTCTTGTCTTGTTTTGTCTTGTCTTGTCTTGTCTTGTCTTGTCTTGTCCTGTCCTGTCTTGTCTTGTCTTGTCATATCTTGTCTTGTCTTGTCTTGTCTTGTCTTGTCTTGTCTTGTCTTGTCTTGTCTTACTTTGTCTTGTCATGTCTTATCTTGTCTTGTCTTGTATTGTCTTGTCCTGTCCTGTCGTGTGTTGTTTTGTATTGTCTTGTCTTGTGTTGTTTTGTCGTGTCATGTCTTGTCTTGTCTTGTCCTGTCGTGTGTTGTGTTGTTTTGTCTTGTCTTGTCTTGTCTTGTCATGTCATGTCATGTCGTGTCTTGTGTTGTTCTGTCTTGTCTTGTTTTGTCTTGTCATGTCTTGTCTTGTCTTGTCTTGTCTTGTCTTGTCTTGTCTTGTCTTGTCTTGTCTTGTCTTGTCCTGTCCTGACGTGTGTTGTCTTGTCTTGTCTTGTCTCGTCTTGTCTTGTCTTGTCTTGTCTTGTCCTGTCCTGTCTTGTCTTGTCTTGTCATGTCTTGTCTTGTCTTGTCTTGTCTTGTCTTGTCTTGTGTTGCCTCGTCTTGTCTTGTCTTGTCTTGTCCTGTCCTGCCGTGTGTTGTGTTGTTTTGTCTTGTCTTGCTTTGTCTTGTCATGTCTTATCTTGTCTTGTCATGTCTTGTCTTGTCTTGTCTTGTGTTGCCTCGTCTTGTCTTGTCTTGTCTTGTCCTGTCCTGCCGTGTGTTGTGTTGTTTTGTCTTGTCTTGCTTTGTCTTGTCATGTCTTATCTTGTCTTGTCATGTCTTGTCTTGTCTTGTCTTGTCTTGTCTTGTCTTGTCTTGTCATGTCTTGTCTTGTCTTGTCTTGTCTTGTCTTGTATTGTATTGTCTTGTCTTGTATTGTCTTGTCTTGTCTTGTCTTGTCTTGTCTTGTCTTGTCTTGTCTTGTCTTGTCTTGTCTTGTCTTGTCTTGTCTTGTCTTGTCTTGTCTTGTCTTGTCTTGTCTTGTCTTGTCTTGTCTTGTCTTGTCTTGTCTTGTCTTGTCTTATCTTGTCATGTCATGTCATATCGTGTGTTGTGTTGTTTTGTCTTGTCTTATTTTGTCTTGTCATGTCTTATCTTGTCTTGTCTTGTCTTGTCTTGTCTTGTCTTGTTTTGTCTTGTCTTGTCTTGTCTTGTCTTGTCTTGTCTTGTCTTGTCTTGTCTTGTCTTGTCTTGTCTTGTCTTGTCTTGTCTTGTCTTGTCTTGTCTTGTCTTATCTTGTCTTGTCTTGTCTTGTCTTGTCTTGTCTTGTCTTGTCTTGTCTTGTCTTGTCTTGTCTTGTCTTGTCTTGTCTTGTCTTGTCTTGTCTTGTCTTGTCTTGTCTTGTCTTGTCTTGTCTTGTCTTGTCTTGTCTTGTCTTGTCTTGTCTTGTCTTGTCTTGTCTTGTCTTGTCTTGTCTTGTCTTGTCTTGTCTTGTCTTGTCTTGTCTTGTCTTGTCTTGTCTTGTCTTGTCTTGTCTTGTCTTGTCTTGTCTTGTCTTGTCTTGTCTTGTCTTGTCTTGTCTTGTCTTGTCTTGTCTTGTCTTGTCTTGTCTTGTCTTGTCTTGTCTTGTCTTGTCTTGTCTTGTCTTGTCTTGTCTTGTCTTGTCTTGTCCTGTCCTGTCGTGTGTTGTGTTGTTTTGTCTTGTCTTGTCATGTCATGCCATGTCGTGTCTTGTGTTGCTTTGTCTTGTCTTGTCTTGTCTTGTCATGTCGTGTGTTGTGTTGTTTTGTCTTGTCTTGTTGTGTATTGTCATGTCTTATATTGTCTTGTCTTGTCTTGTCATGTCATGTCATGTCGTGTGTTGTGTTGTTTTGTCTTGTCTTGTCTTGTCTTGTCTTGTCTTGTCTTGTCTTGTCTTGTCTTGTCTTGTCCTGTCCTGTCTTGTCTTGTCTTGTCATGTCTTGTCTTGTCTTGTCTTGTCTTGTCTTGTCTTGTGTTGCCTCGTCTTGTCTTGTCTTGTCTTGTCCTGTCCTGCCGTGTGTTGTGTTGTTTTGTCTTGTCTTGCTTTGTCTTGTCATGTCTTATCTTGTCTTGTCATGTCTTGTCTTGTCTTGTCTTGTGTTGCCTCGTCTTGTCTTGTCTTGTCTTGTCCTGTCCTGCCGTGTGTTGTGTCATGTCATGTCATGTCGTGTCTTGTGTTGTTCTGTCTTGTCTTGTTTTGTCTTGTCATGTCTTGTCTTGTCTTGTCTTGTCTTGTCTTGTCTTGTCTTGTCTTGTCTTGTCTTGTCTTGTCCTGTCCTGACGTGTGTTGTCTTGTCTTGTCTTGTCTTGTCTTGTCTTGTCTTGTCTTGTCTTGTCTTGTCTTGTCCTGTCCTGTCGTGTGTTGTGTTGTTTTGTCTTGTCTTGTCATGTCATGCCATGTCGTGTCTTGTGTTGCTTTGTCTTGTCTTGTCTTGTCTTGTCATGTCGTGTGTTGTGTTGTTTTGTCTTGTCTTGTTGTGTATTGTCATGTCTTATATTGTCTTGTCTTGTCTTGTCATGTCATGTCATGTCGTGTGTTGTGTTGTTTTGTCTTGTCTTGTCTTGTCTTGTCTCGTCTTGTCTTGTCTTGTCTTGTCTTGTCCTGTCCTGTCTTGTCTTGTCTTGTCTTGTCTTGTGTTGTCTTGTCTTGTCTTGCCTTATCTTGCCTTGTCTTGTCTTGTCTGGTCTTGTCTTGTCTTGTCTTGTCTTGTCATGTCTTGTCTTGTCTTGTTTTGTCTTGTCTTGTATTGTCTTGTTTTCTCATGTAATGTCATGTCGTGTGTTGTGTTGTTTTGTCTTGTCTTGTGTTGTTTTGTCGTGTCATGTCTTGTCTTGTCTTGTCTTGTCCTGTCCTGTCGTGTGTTGAGTTGTTTTGTCTTGTCTTGTCATGTCATGTCATGTCGTGTCTTGTGTTGCTTTGTCTTGTCTTGTCTTGTCTTGTCTTGTCATGTCGTGTGTTGTGTTGTTTTGTCTTGTCTTGTTGTGTATTGTCATGTCTTATATTGTCTTGTCTTGTCTTGTCTTGTCATGTCATGTCATGTCGTGTGTTGTGTTGTTTTGTCTTGTTTTGTCTTGTCTTGTCTTGTCTTGTCTTGTCTTGTCTTGTCTTGTCATGTCGTGTGTTGTGTTGTTTTGTCTTGTCTTGTGTTGTTTTGTCGTGTCATGTCTTGTCTTGTCTTGTCCTGTCATGTCCTGTCCTGTCGTGTGTTGTGTTGTTTTGTCTTGTCTTGTCTTGTCTTGTCTTGTCTTGTCTTGTCTTGTCTTGTCTTGTCTTGTCATGTCGTGTGTTGTGTTGTTTTGTCTTGTTTTGTCTTGTCTTGTCTTGTCTTGTCTTGTCTTGTCTTGTCTTGTCTTGTCTTGTCATGTCGTGTGTTGTGTTGTTTTGTCTTGTCTTGTGTTGTTTTGTCGTGTCATGTCTTGTCTTGTCTTGTCTTGTCTTGTCCTGTCCTGTCGTGTGTTGTGTTGTTTTGTCTTGTCTTGTCTTGTCTTGTCTTGTCTTGTCTTGTCTTGTCTTGTCTTGTCTTGTCTTGTCTTGTCTTGTCTTGTCTTGTCTTGTCTTGTCTTGTCTTGTCTTGTCTTGTCTTGTCTTGTCTTGTCTTGTCTTGTCTTGTCTTGTCTTGTCTTGTCTTGTCTTGTCTTGTCTTGTCTTGTCTTGTCTTGTCTTGTCTTGTCTTGTCTTGTCTTGTCTTGTCTTGTCTTGTCTTGTCTTGTCTTGTCTTGTCTTGTCTTGTCTTGTCTTGTCTTGTCTTGTCTTGTCTTGTCTTGTCTTGTCTTGTCTTGTCTTGTCTTGTCTTGTCTTGTCTTGTCTTGTCTTGTCTTGTCTTGTCTTGTCTTGTCTTGTCTTGTCTTGTCTTGTCTTGTCTTGTCTTGTCATGTCTTGTCTTGTCTTGTCTTGTTTTGTCTTGTCTTGTATTGTCTTGTTTTCTCATGTAATGTAATATTGTGTGTTGTGTTGTTTTGTCTTGTCTTGTGTTGTTTTGTCGTGTCATGTCTTGTCTTGTCTTGTCTTGTCTTGTCCTGTCCTGTCGTGTGTTGTGTTGTTTTGTCTTGTCTTGTCCTGTCCTGACGTGTGTTGTGTTGTTTTGTCTTGTCTTGTGTTGTTTTGTCCTGTCCTGACGTGTGTTGTGTTGTTTTGTCTTGTCTTGTTTTGTCTTGTCCTGTCTTGTCTTGTCTTGTGATGTCATGTCATGTCGTGTGTTGTGTTGTTTTGTCTTGTCTTATCTTGTCTTGTCATGTCATGTCATGTCGTGTCTTGTGTTGTTTTGTCTTGTCTTGTCTTGTTTTGTCTTGTCATGTCTTGTCTTGTCATGTCTTGTCTTGTCTTGTCTTGTCTTGTCTTGTCATGTCGTGTGTTGTGTTGTTTTGTCTTGTCTTGTCTTGTCTTGTCTTGTCTTGTCTTGTCATGTCGTGTGTTGTGTTGTTTTGTCTTGTCTTGTGTTGTTTTGTCGTGTCATGTCTTGTCTTGTCTTGTCCTATCCTGTCGTGTGTTGTGTTGTTTTGTCTTGTCTTGTCATGTCATGTCATGTCGTGTCTTGTGTTGCTTTGTCTTGTCTTATCTTGTCTTGTCATGTCTTGTCTTGTCTTGTCTTGTCTTGTCTTGTGTTGTCTTGTCTTGTCTTGTCTTGTTTTGTCTTGTCTTGTATTGTCTTGTCTTGTCTTGTCTTGTCTTGTCTTGTCTGGTCTTGTCTTGTCTTGTCTTGTCTTGTCTTGTCTTGTCATGTCATGTCATGTCATATCGTGTGTTGTGTTGTTTTGTCTTGTCATGTCTTATCTTGTCTTGTCTTGTCTTGTCTTGTCTTGTCTTGTCTTGTCTTGTCTTGTCTTGCTTTGTCTTGTCATGTCTTATCTTGTCTTGTCTTGTCTTGTCTTGTCCTGTCCTGTCATGTCTTGTCTTGTCTTGTCTTGTTTTGTCTTGTCTTGTATTGTCTTGTCTTGTCTTGTCTTGTCTTGTCTTGTCTTGTCTGGTCTTGTCTTGTCATGTCTTATCTTGTCTTGTCTTGTCTTGTCTTGTCTTGTCCTGTCCTGTCGTGTGTTGTGTTGTTTTGTCTTGTCTTGTCTTGTCTTGTCATGTCATGTCATGTCGTGTCTTGTGTTGCTTTGTCTTGTCTTGTCTTGTCTTGTCCTGTCCTGACGTGTGTTGTGTTGTTTTGTCTTGTCTTGTCTTGTCATGTCGTGTGTTGTGTTGTTTTGTCTTGTCTTGTCTTGTCTTGTCATATCGTGTGTTGTGTTGTTTTGTCTTGTCTTGTGTTGTTTTGTCGTGTCATGTCTTGTCTTGTCTTGTCCTGTCCTGTCGTGTGTTGTGTTGTTTTGTCTTGTCTTGTCATGTCATGTCGTGTCGTGTCTTGTGTTGCTTTGTCTTGTCTTATCTTGTCTTGTCATGTCTTGTCTTGTCTTGTCTTGTCTTGTCTTGTCTTGTCTTGTCTTGTCTTGTCTTGTCTTGTCTTGTCTTGTCTTGTCTTGTCTTGTCTTGTCTTGTCTTGTCTTGTCTTGTCTTGTCTTGTCTTGTCTTGTCTTGTCTTGTCTTGTCTTGTCTTGTCTTGTCTTGTCTTGTCTTGTCTTGTCTTGTCTTGTCTTGTCTTGTCTTGTCTTGTCTTGTCTTGTCTTGTCTTGTCTTGTCTTGTCTTGTCTTGTCTTGTCTTGTCTTGTCTTGTCTTGTCTTGTCTTGTCTTGTCTTGTCTTGTCTTGTCTTGTCTTGTCTTGTCTTGTCTTGTCTTGTCTTGTCTTGTCTTGTCTTGTCTTGTCTTGTCTTGTCTTGTCTTGTCTTGTCTTGTCTTGTCTTGTCTTGTCTTGTCTTGTCTTGTCTTGTCTTGTCTTGTCTTGTCTAGTCTTGTCTTGTCTTGTCTTGTCTTGTCTTGTCTTGTCTTGTCTTGTCTTGTCTTGTCTTGTCTTGTCTTGTCTTGTCTTGTCTTGTCTTGTCTTGTCTTGTCTTGTCTTGTCTTGTCTTGTCTTGTCCTGTCCTGTCTTGTCTTGTCTTGTCATATCTTGTCTTGTCTTGTCTTGTCTTGTCTTGTCTTGTCTTACTTTGTCTTGTCATGTCTTATCTTGTCTTGTCTTGTCCTGTCCTGTCGTGTGTTGTTTTGTATTGTCTTGTCTTGTGTTGTTTTGTCGTGTCATGCCTTGTCTTGTCTTGTCTTGTCTTGTCATGTCATGTCATGTCGTGTCTTGTGTTGTTCTGTCTTGTCTTGTTTTGTCTTGTCATGTCTTGTCTTGTCTTGTCTTGTCTTGTCTTGTCTTGTCTTGTCTTGTCTTGTCTTGTCTTGTCTTGTCTTGTCTTGTCCTGTCCTGACGTGTGTTGTCTTGTCTTGTCTTGTCTCGTCTTGTCTTGTCTTGTCTTGTCTTGTCCTGTCCTGTCTTGTCTTGTCTTGTCATGTCTTGTCTTGTCTTGTCTTGTCTTGTCTTGTGTTGCCTCGTCTTGTCTTGTCTTGTCTTGTCCTGTCCTGCCGTGTGTTGTGTTGTTTTGTCTTGTCTTGCTTTGTCTTGTCATGTCTTATCTTGTCTTGTCATGTCTTGTCTTGTCTTGTCTTGTCTTGTCTTGTCTTGTCTTGTCATGTCTTGTCTTGTCTTGTCTTGTCTTGTATTGTATTGTCTTGTCTTGTCTTGTATTGTCTTGTCTTGTCTTGTCTTGTCTTGTCTTGTCTTTTCTTGTCTTGTCTTGTCTTGTCTTGTCTTGTCTTGTCTTGTCTTGTCTTGTCTTGTCTTGTCTTGTCTTGTCTTGTCTTGTCCTGTCCTGTCATGTGTTGTGTTGTTTTGTCTTGTCTTGTATTGTATTGTCTTGTCTTGTCTTGTATTGTCATGTCGTGTGTTGTGTTGTTTTGTCTTGTCTTGCTGTGTATTGTCATGTCTTATATTGTCTTGTTTTGTCTTGTCTTGTCTTGTTTTATGTTCTCTTGTTTTGTCATGTAATGTCATGTCGTGTGTTGTGTTGTTTTGTCTTGTCTTGTGTTGTTTTGTCGTGTCATGTCTTGTCTTGTCTTGTCTTGTCCTGTCCTGTCATGTGTTGTGTTGTTTTGTCTTGTCTTGTATTGTATTGTCTTGTCTTGTCTTGTATTGTCATGTCGTGTGTTGTGTTGTTTTGTCTTGTTTTGTCTTGTCTTGTCTTGTCTTGTCTTGTCTTGTCTTGTCATGTCGTGTGTTGTGTTGTTTTGTCTTGTCTTGTGTTGTTTTGTCGTGTCATGTCTTGTCTTGTCTTGTCCTGTCATGTCCTGTCCTGTCGTGTGTTGTGTTGTTTTGTCTTGTCTTGTCTTGTCTTGTCTTGTCTTGTCTTGTCTTGTCTTGTCTTGTCTTGTCATGTCGTGTGTTGTGTTGTTTTGTCTTGTTTTGTCTTGTCTTGTCTTGTCTTGTCTTGTCTTGTCTTGTCTTGTCTTGTCTTGTCTTGTCTTGTCTTGTCATGTCGTGTGTTGTGTTGTTTTGTCTTGTCTTGTGTTGTTTTGTCGTGTCATGTCTTGTCTTGTCTTGTCTTGTCTTGTCCTGTCCTGTCGTGTGTTGTGTTGTTTTGTCTTGTCTTGTCTTGTCTTGTCTTGTCTTGTCTTGTCTTGTCTTGTCTTGTCTTGTCTTGTCTTGTCTTGTCTTGTCTTGTCTTGTCTTGTCTTGTCTTGTCTTGTCTTGTCTTGTCTTGTCTTGTCTTGTCTTGTCTTGTCTTGTCTTGTCTTGTCTTGTCTTGTCTTGTCTTGTCTTGTCTTGTCTTGTCTTGTCTTGTCTTGTCTTGTCTTGTCTTGTCTTGTCTTGTCTTGTCTTGTCTTGTCTTGTCTTGTCTTGTCTTGTCTTGTCTTGTCTTGTCTTGTCTTGTCTTGTCTTGTCTTGTCTTGTCTTGTCTTGTCTTGTCTTGTCTTGTCTTGTCTTGTCTTGTCTTGTCTTGTCTTGTCTTGTCTTGTCTTGTCTTGTCTTGTCTTGTCTTGTCATGTCTTGTCTTGTCTTGTCTTGTTTTGTCTTGTCTTGTATTGTCTTGTTTTCTCATGTAATGTAATATCGTGTGTTGTGTTGTTTTGTCTTGTCTTGTGTTGTTTTGTCGTGTCATGTCTTGTCTTGTCTTGTCTTGTCTTGTCCTGTCCTGTCGTGTGTTGTGTTGTTTTGTCTTGTCTTGTCCTGTCCTGACGTGTGTTGTGTTGTTTTGTCTTGTCTTGTGTTGTTTTGTCCTGTCCTGACGTGTGTTGTGTTGTTTTGTCTTGTCTTGTTTTGTCTTGTCCTGTCTTGTCTTGTCTTGTGATGTCATGTCATGTCGTGTGTTGTGTTGTTTTGTCTTGTCTTATCTTGTCTTGTCATGTCATGTCATGTCGTGTCTTGTGTTGTTTTGTCTTGTCTTGTCTTGTTTTGTCTTGTCATGTCTTGTCTTGTCATGTCTTGTCTTGTCTTGTCTTGTCTTGTCTTGTCATGTCGTGTGTTGTGTTGTTTTGTCTTGTCTTGTCTTGTCTTGTCTTGTCTTGTCTTGTCATGTCGTGTGTTGTGTTGTTTTGTCTTGTCTTGTGTTGTTTTGTCGTGTCATGTCTTGTCTTGTCTTGTCCTATCCTGTCGTGTGTTGTGTTGTTTTGTCTTGTCTTGTCATGTCATGTCATGTCGTGTCTTGTGTTGCTTTGTCTTGTCTTATCTTGTCTTGTCATGTCTTGTCTTGTCTTGTCTTGTCTTGTCTTGTGTTGTCTTGTCTTGTCTTGTCTTGTTTTGTCTTGTCTTGTATTGTCTTGTCTTGTCTTGTCTTGTCTTGTCTTGTCTGGTCTTGTCTTGTCTTGTCTTGTCTTGTCTTGTCTTGTCATGTCATGTCATGTCATATCGTGTGTTGTGTTGTTTTGTCTTGTCATGTCTTATCTTGTCTTGTCTTGTCTTGTCTTGTCTTGTCTTGTCTTGTCTTGTCTTGTCTTGTCTTGTCTTGCTTTGTCTTGTCATGTCTTATCTTGTCTTGTCTTGTCTTGTCTTGTCCTGTCCTGTCATGTCTTGTCTTGTCTTGTCTTGTTTTGTCTTGTCTTGTATTGTCTTGTCTTGTCTTGTCTTGTCTTGTCTTGTCTGGTCTTGTCTTGTCATGTCTTATCTTGTCTTGTCTTGTCTTGTCTTGTCTTGTCCTGTCCTGTCGTGTGTTGTTTTGTATTGTCTTGTCTTGTGTTGTTTTGTCGTGTCATGTCATGTCTTGTCTTGTCTTGTCTTGTCTTGTCCTGTCCTGTCGTGTGTTGTGTTGTTTTGTCTTGTCTTGTCTTGTCTTGTCATGTCATGTCATGTCGTGTCTTGTGTTGCTTTGTCTTGTCTTGTCTTGTCATGTCCTGTCCTGACGTGTGTTGTGTTGTTTTGTCTTGTCTTGTCTTGTCATGTCGTGTGTTGTGTTGTTTTGTCTTGTCTTGTCTTGTCTTGTCATGTCGTGTGTTGTGTTGTTTTGTCTTGTCTTGTGTTGTTTTGTCGTGTCATGTCTTGTCTTGTCTTGTCCTGTCCTGTCGTGTGTTGTGTTGTTTTGTCTTGTCTTGTCATGTCATGTCATGTCGTGTCGTGTCTTGTGTTGCTTTGTCTTGTCTTATCTTGTCTTGTCATGTCTTGTCTTGTCTTGTCTTGTCTTGTCTTGTCTTGTCTTGTCTTGTCTTGTCTTGTCTTGTCTTGTCTTGTCTTGTCTTGTCTTGTCTTGTCTTGTCTTGTCTTGTCTTGTCTTGTCTTGTCTTGTCTTGTCTTGTCTTGTCTTGTCTTGTCTTGTCTTGTCTTGTCTTGTCTTGTCTTGTCTTGTCTTGTCTTGTCTTGTCTTGTCTTGTCTTGTCTTGTCTTGTCTTGTCTTGTCTTGTCTTGTCTTGTCTTGTCTTGTCTTGTCTTGTCTTGTCTTGTCTTGTCTTGTCTTGTCTTGTCTTGTCTTGTCTTGTCTTGTCTTGTCTTGTCTTGTCTTGTCTTGTCTTGTCTTGTCTTGTCTAGTCTTGTCTTGTCTTGTCTTGTCTTGTCTTGTCTTGTCTTGTCTTGTCTTGTCTTGTCTTGTCTTGTCTTGTCTTGTCTTGTCTTGTCTTGTCTTGTCTTGTCTTGTCTTGTCTTGTCTTGTCCTGTCCTGTCTTGTCTTGTCTTGTCATATCTTGTCTTGTCTTGTCTTGTCTTGTCTTGTCTTGTCTTGTCTTACTTTGTCTTGTCATGTCTTATCTTGTCTTGTCTTGTCTTGTCTTGTCCTGTCCTGTCGTGTGTTGTTTTGTATTGTCTTGTCTTGTGTTGTTTTGTCGTGTCATGCCTTGTCTTGTCTTGTCTTGTCTTGTCATGTCATGTCATGTCGTGTCTTGTGTTGTTCTGTCTTGTCTTGTTTTGTCTTGTCATGTCTTGTCTTGTCTTGTCTTGTCTTGTCTTGTCTTGTCTTGTCTTGTCTTGTCTTGTCTTGTCTTGTCCTGTCCTGACGTGTGTTGTCTTGTCTTGTCTTGTCTCGTCTTGTCTTGTCTTGTCTTGTCTTGTCCTGTCCTGTCTTGTCTTGTCTTGTCATGTCTTGTCTTGTCTTGTCTTGTCTTGTCTTGTCTTGTGTTGCCTCGTCTTGTCTTGTCTTGTCTTGTCCTGTCCTGCCGTGTGTTGTGTTGTTTTGTCTTGTCTTGCTTTGTCTTGTCATGTCTTATCTTGTCTTGTCATGTCTTGTCTTGTCTTGTCTTGTCTTGTCTTGTCTTGTCTTGTCATGTCTTGTCTTGCCTTGTCTTGTCTTGTATTGTATTGTCTTGTCTTGTCTTGTATTGTCTTGTCTTGTCTTGTCTTGTCTTGTCTTGTCTTGTCTTTTCTTGTCTTGTCTTGTCTTGTCTTGTCTTGTCTTGTCTTGTCTTGTCTTGTCTTGTCTTGTCTTGTCTTGTCTTGTCTTGTCTTGTCTTGTCCTGTCCTGTCATGTGTTGTGTTGTTTTGTCTTGTCTTGTATTGTATTGTCTTGTCTTGTCTTGTATTGTCATGTCGTGTGTTGTGTTGTTTTGTCTTGTCTTGCTGTGTATTGTCATGTCTTATATTGTCTTGTTTTGTCTTGTCTTGTCTTGTTTTATGTTGTCTTGTTTTGTCATGTAATGTCATGTCGTGTGTTGTGTTGTTTTGTCTTGTCTTGTGTTGTTTTGTCGTGTCATGTCTTGTCTTGTCTTGTCTTGTCCTGTCCTGTCATGTGTTGTGTTGTTTTGTCTTGTCTTGTATTGTATTGTCTTGTCTTGTCTTGTATTGTCATGTCGTGTGTTGTGTTGTTTTGTCTTGTCTTGCTGTGTATTGTCATGTCTTATATTGTCTTGTTTTGTCTTGTCTTGTCATGTCATGTCATGTCGTGTGTTGTGTTGTTTTGTCTTGTCTTGTTTTGTCTTCTCATGTCATGTCTTGTCTTGTCTTGTTCTGTCTTGTCATGTCTTGTCTTGTCTTGTCTTGTCTTGTCTTGTCTTGTCTTGTCTTGTATTGTCTTGTCTTGTCTTGTCTTGTCTTGTCTTGTCTTGTCTTGTCTTGTCTTCTCTTGTCTTGTCATGTCTTGTCTTGTCTTGTTTTGTCTTGTCTTGTATTGTCTTGTCTTGTCTTGTCTTGTCCTGTCTTGTCTTGTCTTGTCTTGTCTTGTCCTGTCCTGTCTTGTCTTGTCTTGTCTTGTCATGTCTTGTCTTGTCATGTCTTGTCTTGTCTTGTCTTGTCTTGTCTTGTCATGTTTCGTCTTGTCCTGTCCTGTCTTGTCTTGTCTTGTCATGTCTTGTCTTGTCCTGTCCTGTCCTGTCTTGTCTTGTCATGTCTTGTCTTGTCTTGTCTTGTCTTGTCTTGTCTTGTCTTGTCTTGCCGTGTCTTGTCTTGTCTTGTCTTGTCTTGTCTTGTCTTGTCTTGTCTTGTCTTGTCTTGTCTTGTCTTGTCTTGTCTTGTCTTGTCTTGTCTTGTCTTGTCTTGTCTTGTCTTGTCTTGTCTTGTCTTGTCTTGTCTTGTCTTGTCTTGTCTTGTCTTGTCTTGTCTTGTCTTGTCTTGTCTTGTCTTGTCTTGTCTTGTCTTGTCTTGTCTTGTCTTGTCTTGTCTTGTCTTGTCTTGTCTTGTCTTGTCTTGTCTTGTCTTGTCTTGTCTTGTTTTGTCTGGTCATGTCTTGTCTTGTCTTGTCTTGTCATGTCTTGTCTTGTCTTGTCTTGTCTTGTCTTGTCTTGTCTTGTCATGTCTTGTCTTGTCTTGTTTTGTCTTGTCTTGTATTGTCTTGTCTTGTCTTGTCTTGTCTTGTCTTGTCTTGTCATGTCGTGTGTTGTGTTGTTTTGTCTTGTCTTGTGTTGTTTTGTCGTGTCATGTCTTGTCTTGTCTTGTCTTGTCCTGTCCTGTCGTGTGTTGTGTTGTTTTGTCTTGTCTTGTCATGTCATGTCATGTCGTGCCTTGTCTTGTCTTGTCTTGTCTTGTCTTGTCTTGTCTTGTCTTGTCTTGTCTTGTCTTGTCTTGTCTTGTCTTGTCTTGTCTTGTCTTGTCCTGTCTTGTCTTGTCTTGTCTTGTCTTACTTTGTCTTGTCATGTCTTATCTTGTCTTGTCTTGTCTTGTCTTGTCTTGTCCTGTCCTGTCGTGTGTTGTTTTGTATTGTCTTATCTTGTGTTGTTCTGTCGTGTCATGTCTTGTCTTGTCTTGTCTTGTCCTGTCCTGTCGTGTGTTGTGTTGTTTTGTCTTGTCTTGTCTTGTCATGTCATGCCATGTCGTGTCTTGTGTTGTTTTGTCTTGTCTTGTTTTGTCTTGTCATGTCTTGTCTTGTCTTGCCTTGTCATGTTTTGTCTTGTCCTGTCCTGTCTTGTCTTGTCATGTCTTGTCTTGTCTTGTCTTGTCCTGTCCTGTCTTGTCTTGTCTTGTCATGTCTTGTCTTGTCTTGTCTTGTCTTGTCTTGTCTTGTCTTGTCTTGTCTTGTCTTGTCTTGTCTTGTCTTGTCTTGTCTTGTCTTGTCTTGTCTTGTCATGTCTTATCTTGTCTTGTCATGTCTTGTCATGTCGTGTGTTGTGTTGTTTTGTCTTGTCTTGCTGTGTATTGTCATGTCTTATATTGTCTTGTTTTGTCTTGTCTTGTCATGTCATGTCATGTCGTGTCTTGTGTTGCTTTGTCTTGTCTTGTCTTGTCTTGTCATGTCGTGTGTTGTGTTGTTTTGTCTTGTCTTGTTGTGTATTGTCATGTCTTATATTGTCTTGTCTTGTCATGTCATGTCGTGTGTTGTGTTGTTTTGTCTTGTCTTGTTTTGTCTTGTCTTGTTTTGTCTTGTCCTGTCATGTCGTGTGTTGTGTTGTTTTGTCTTGTCTTGTGTTGTTTTGTCGTGTCATGTCTTGTCTTGTTTTGTCTTGTTTTGTCTTGTCTTGTCCTGTCCTGTCGTGTGTTGTGTTGTTTTGTCTTGTCTTGTCATGTCATGTCATGTCGTGTCTTGTGTTGCTTTGTCCTGTCTTTTCTTCTCCTTGTCTTGTGTTGTTTTGTCCTGTCCTGACGTGTGTTTTGTTGTTTTGTCTTGTCATGTCTTGTCTTGTCTTGTGATGTCATGTCATGTCGTGTGTTGTGTTGTTTTGTCTTGTCTTGTCATGTCGTGTGTTGTGTTGTTTTGTCTTGTCTTGCTGTGTATTGTCATGTCTTATATTGTCTTGTCTTGTCTTGTCATGTCATGTCATGTCGTGTGTTGTGTTGTTTTGTCTTGTCTTGTCTTGTCTTGTTTTGTCTTGTCATGTCTTGTCTTGTCTTGTCTTGTCTTGTTTTGTCTTGCCCTGTCCTGTTGTGTGTTGTGTTGTTTTGCCTTGTCTTGTCTTGTCCTGTCCTGACGTGTGTTGTCTTGTCTTGTCTTGTCTTGTCATGTCTTGTCTTGTCTTGTCCTGTCCTGTCTTGTCTTGTCGTGTCATGTTTTGTCTTGTCCTGTCCTGTCTTGTCTTGTCTTGTCATGTCTTGTCTTGTCTTGTCCTGTCCTGTCTTGTCTTGTCTTGTCATGTCTTGTCTTGTCTTGTCTTGTCTTGTCTTGTCTTGTCTTGTCTTGTCTTGTCTTGTCTTGTAATGTCATGTCATGTCATATCGTGTATTGCGTTGTTTTGTCTTGTCTTATTTTATCTTGTCGTGTCTTATCTTGTCTTGTCTTGTCTTGTCTTGTCTAGTCTTGTCTTGTCTTGTCTTGTCTTGTCTTGTCTTGTCTTGTCTTGTCTTGTCTTGTCTTGTCTTGTCTTGTCTTGTCTTGTCTGGTCTTGTCTCGCCTTGTCTTGTCTTGTCCTGTCCTGTCGTGTGTTGTGTTGTTTTGTCTTGTCTTGTCTTGTCTTGTCTTGTCTTGTCATGTTGTGTGTTGTGTTGTTTTGTCTTGTCTTGTGTTGTTTTGTCGTGTCATGTCTTGTCTTGTCTTGTCTTGTCCTGTCCTGTCGTGTGTTGTGTTGTTTTGTCTTGTCTTGTCATGTCATGTCATGTCGTGTCTTGTCTTGTCTTGTCTTGTCTTGTCTTTTTTTGTCTTGTCTTGTCTTGTCTTGTCTTGTCTTGTCTTGTCTTGTCTTGTCTTGTCTTGTCCTGTCTTGTCTTGTCTTGTCTTGTCTTACTTTGTCTTGTCATGTCTTATCTTGTCTTGTCTTGTCTTGTCTTGTCCTGTCCTGTCGTGTGTTGTTTTGTATTGTCTTATCTTGTGTTGTTCTGTCGTGTCATGTCTTGTCTTGTCTTGTCTTGTCCTGTCCTGTCGTGTGTTGTGTTGTTTTGTCTTGTCTTGTCTTGTCTTGTCTTGTCATGTCATGTCATGTCGTGTCTTGTGTTGTTTTGTCTTGTCTTGTTTTGTCTTGTCATGTCTTGTCTTGTCTTGTCTTGTCATGTTTTGTCTTGTCCTGTCCTGTCTTGTCTTGTCATGTCTTGTCTTGTCTTGTCCTGTCCTGTCTTGTCTTGTCTTGTCATGTCTTGTCTTGTCTTGTCTTGTCTTGTCTTGTCTTGTCTTGTCTTGTCTTGTCTTGTCTTGTCTTGTCTTGTCTTGTCTTGTCTTGTCTTGTCTTGTCTTGTCTTGTCTTGTCTTGTCTTGTCTTGTCTTGTCTTGTCTTGTCTTGTCTTGTCTTGTCTTGTCTTGTCTTGTCTTGTCTTGTCTTGTCTTGTCTTGTCTTGTCTTGTCATGTCTTATCTTGTCTTGTCATGTCTTGTCATGTCGTGTGTTGTGTTGTTTTGTCTTGTCTTGCTGTGTATTGTCATGTCTTATATTGTCTTGTTTTGTCTTGTCTTGTCATGTCATGTCATGTCGTGTCTTGTGTTGCTTTGTCTTGTCTTGTCTTGTCTTGTCATGTCGTGTGTTGTGTTGTTTTGTCTTGTCTTGTTGTGTATTGTCATGTCTTATATTGTCTTGTCTTGTCTTGCCTTGTCATGTCATGTCGTGTGTTGTGTTGTTTTGTCTTGTCTTGTTTTGTCTTGTCTTGTTTTGTCTTGTCTTGTTTTGTCTTGTCCTGTCCTGTTGTGTGTTGTGTTGTTTTGTCTTGTCTTGTCTTGTCCTGTCCTGACGTTTGTTGTCTTGTCTTGTCTTGTCTTGTCATGTCTTGTCTTGTCTTGTCTTGTCTTGTCTTGTCTTGTCTTGTCCTGTCCTGTCTTGTCTTGTCTTGTCTTGTCATGTTTTGTCTTGTCCTGTCCTCTCTTGTCTTGTCTTGTCATGTCTTGTCTTGTCTTGTCCTGTCCTGTCTTGTCTTGTCTTGTCATGTCTTGTCTTGTCTTGTCTTGTCTTGTCTTGTCTAGTCTTGTCTTGTCTTGTCTTGTCTTGTCTTGTCTTGTCTTGTCTTGTCTGGTCTTGTCTTGTCTTGTCTTGTCTTGTTTTGTCTTGTCTTGTCTTGTCTTGTCTTGTCTTGTCTTGTCTTGTCTTATCTTGTCATGTCTTGTCTTGTCTTGTCTTGTTTTGTCTGGTCATGTCTTGTTTTGTCTTGTCTTGTATTGTCTTGTCTTGTCTTGTCTTGTCCTGTCTTGTCTTGTCTTGTCTTGTCTTGTCCTGTCCTGTCTTGTCTTGTCTTGTCTTGTCTTGCCCTGTCCTGACGTGTGTTGTGTTGTTTTGTCTTGTCTTGTATTGTCTTGTTTTCTCAAGTAATGTCATGTCGTGTGTTGTGTTGTTTTGTCATGTCTTGTCTTGTCTTGTCTTGTCCTGTCCTGACGTGTGTTTTGTTGTTTTGTCTTGTCATGTCTTGTCTTGTCTTGTGATGTCATGTCATGTCGTGTGTTGTGTTGTTTTGTCTTGTCTTGTCATGTCGTGTATTGTGTTGTTTTGTCTTGTCTTGCTGTGTATTGTCATGTCTTATATTGTCTTGTCTTGTCTTGTCATGTCATGTCATGTCGTGTGTTGTGTTGTTTTGTCTTGTCTTGTCTTGTCTTGTTTTGTCTTGTCATGTCTTGTCTTGTCTTGTCTTGTCTTGTTTTGTCTTGCCCTGTCCTGTTGTGTGTTGTGTTGTTTTGTCTTGTCTTGTCTTGTCCTGTCCTGACGTGTGTTGTCTTGTCTTGTCTTGTCTTGTCATGTCTTGTCTTGTCTTGTCCTGTCCTGTCTTGTCTTGTCTTGTCATGTTTTGTCTTGTCCTGTCCTGTTTTGTCTTGTCTTGTCATGTCTTGTCTTGTCTTGTCCTGTCCTGTCTTGTCTTGTCTTGTCATGTCTTGTCTTGTCTTGTCTTGTCTTGTCTTGTCTTGTCTTGTCTTGTCTTGTCTTGTCTTGTCTTGTCTTGTCTTGTCTTGTCTTGTCTTGTCTTGTCTTGTAATGTCATGTCATGTCATATCGTGTATTGTGTTGTTTTGTCTTGTCTTATTTTGTCTTGTCATGTCTTATCTAGTCTTGTCTTGTCTTGTCTTGTCTTGTCTTGTCTTGTCTTGTCTTGTCTTGTCTTGTCTTGTCTTGTCTTGTCTTGTCTTGTCTTGTCTTGTCTTGTCTTGTCTTGTCTGGTCTTGTCTTGTCTTGTCTTGTCTTGTCTTGTCCTGTCCTGTCGTGTGTTGTGTTGTTTTGTCTTGTCTTGTCTTGTCTTGTCATGTCGTGTGTTGTGTTGTTTTGTCTTGTCTTGTGTTGTTTTGTCGTGTCTTGTCATGTCATGTCATGTCGTGTCTTGTCTTGTCTTGTCTTGTCTTGTCTTGTCTTGACTTGTCTTGTCTTGTCTTGTCTTGTCTTGTCTTGTCTTGTCCTGTCTTGTCTTGTCTTGTCTTGTCTTGTCTTACTTTGTCTTGTCATGTCTTATCTTGTCTTGTCTTGTCTTGTCTTGTCCTGTCCTGTCGTGTGTTGTTTTGTATTGTCTTATCTTGTGTTGTTCTGTCTTGTCTTGTCTTGTCTTGTCTTGTCTTGTCTTGTCCTGTCTTGTCTTGTCTTGTCTTGTCTTGTCTTACTTTGTCTTGTCATGTCTTATCTTGTCTTGTCTTGTCTTGTCTTGTCCTGTCCTGTCGTGTGTTGTGTTGTTTTGTCTTGTCTTGTTTTGTCTTGTCTTGTCATGTCATGTCATGTCGTGTCTTGTGTTGTTTTGTCTTGTCTTGTTTTGTCTTGTCATGTCTTGTCTTGTCTTGTCTTGTCTTGTCTTGTCATGTTTTGTCTTGTCCTGTCCTGTCTTGTCTTGTCATGTCTTGTCTTGTCTTGTCCTGTCCTGTCTTGTCTTGTCTTGTCATGTCTTGTCTTGTCTTGTCTTGTCTTGTCTTGTCTTGTCTTGTCTTGTCTTGTCTTGTCTTGTCTTGTCTTGTCTTGTCTTGTCTTGTCTTGTCTGGTCTTGTCTTGTCTTGTCTTGTCTTGTCTTGTCTTGTCTTGTCTTGTCTTGTCTTGTCTTGTCTTGTCTTGTCATGTCTTATCTTGTCTTGTCATGTCTTGTCATGTCTTATCTTGTCTTGTCATGTCTTGTCATGTCGTGTGTTGTGTTGTTTTGTCTTGTCTTGCTGTGTATTGTCATGTCTTATATTGTCTTGTTTTGTCTTGTCTTGTCATGTCATGTCGTGTCTTGTGTTGCTTTGTCTTGTCTTGTCTTGTCTTGTCATGTCGTGTGTTGTGTTGTTTTGTCTTGTCTTGTTGTGTATTGTCATGTCTTATATTGTCTTGTCTTGTCTTGTCTTGTCATGTCATGTCGTGTGTTGTGTTGTTTTGTCTTGTCTTGTTTTGTCTTGTCCTGTCCTGTTGTGTGTTGTGTTGTTTTGTCTTGTCTTGTCTTGTCCTGTCCTGACGTTTGTTGTCTTGTCTTGTCTTGTCTTGTCATGTCTTGTCTTGTCTTGTCTTGTCTTGTCTTGTCTTGTCTTGTCTTGTCCTGTCCTGTCTTGTCTTGTCTTGTCTTGTCTTGTCTTGTCTTGTCTTGTCCTGTCTTGTCTTGTCTTGTCTTGTCTTGTCTTACTTTGTCTTGTCATGTCTTGTCTTGTCTTGTCTTGTCTTGTCTTGTCATGTCTTATCTTGTCTTGTCATGTCTTGTCATGTCTTATCTTGTCTTGTCATGTCTTGTCATGTCGTGTGTTGTGTTGTTTTGTCTTGTCTTGTCTTGTCTTGTCTTGTCTTGTCTTGTCTTGTCTTATCTTGTCATGTCTTGTCTTGTCTTGTCTTGTTTTGTCTGGTCATGTCTTGTCTTGTCTTGTCTTGTCTTGTCTTGTCCTGTCCTGTCTTGTCTTGTCTTGTCTTGTCTTGTCTTGTCTTGTCTTGTCTTGTCTTGTCTTGTCTTGTCTTGTCTTGTCTTGTCTTGTCTTGTCTTGTCTTGTCTTGTCTTGTCTTGTCTTGTCTTGTCTTGTCTTGTCTTGTCTTGTCTTGTCTTGTCTTGTCTTGTCTTGTCTTGTCTTGTCTTGTCTTGTCTTGTCTTGTCTTGTCTTGTCTTGTCTTGTCTTGTCTTGTCTTGTCTTGTCTTGTCTTATCTTGTCTTGTCATGTCTTGTCATGTCTTACCTTGTCTTGTCATGTCTTGTCATGTCTTGTCATGTCGTGTGTTGTGTTGTTTTGTCTTGTCTTGCTGTGTATTGTCATGTCTTATATTGTCTTGTTTTGTCTTGTCTTGTCATGTCATGTCATGTCGTGTCTTGTGTTGCTTTGTCTTGTCTTGTCTTGTCTTGTCATGTCGTGTGTTGTGTTGTTTTGTCTTGTCTTGTTGTGTATTGTCATGTCTTGTCTTGTCTTGTCTTGTCTTGTCTTGTCATGTTGTGTGTTGTGTTGTTTTGTCTTGTCTTGTGTTGTTTTGTCGTGTCATGTCTTGTCTTGTCCTGTCCTGTCGTGTGTTGTGTTGTTTTGTCTTGTCTTGTCATGTCATGTCATGTCGTGTCTTGTCTTGTCTTGTCTTGTCTTGTCTTGTCTTGTCTTGTCTTGTCTTGTCTTGTCTTGTCTTGTCCTGTCTTGTCTTGTCTTGTCTTGTCTTACTTTGACTTGTCATGTCTTATCTTGTCTTGTCTTGTCTTGTCTTGTCCTGTCCTGTCGTGTGTTGTTTTGTATTGTCTTATCTTGTGTTGTTCTGTCGTGTCATGTCTTGTCTTGTCTTGTCTTGTCCTGTCCTGTCGTGTGTTGTGTTGTTTTGTCTTGTCTTGTCTTGTCTTGTCATGTCATGTCATGTCGTGTCTTGTGTTGTTTTGTCTTGTCTTGTTTTGTCTTGTCATGTCTTGTCTTGTCTTGTCTTGTCATGTTTTGTCTTGTCCTGTCCTGTCTTGTCTTGTCATGTCTTGTCTTGTCTTGTCCTGTCCTGTCTTGTCTTGTCTTGTCATGTCTTGTCTTGTCTTGTCTTGTCTTGTCTTGTCTTGTCTTGTCTTGTCTTGTCTTGTCTTGTCTTGTCTTGTCTTGTCTTGTCTTGTCTTGTCTTGTCTTGTCTTGTCATGTTTTATCTTGTCTTGTCATGTCTTGTCATGTCGTGTGTTGTGTTGTTTTGTCTTGTCTTGCTGTGTATTGTCATGTCTTATATTGTCTTGTCTTGTCCTGTCCTGTCTTGTCTTGTCTTGTCATGTCTTGTCTTGTCTTGTCTTGTCTTGTCTTGTCTTGTCTTGTCTTGTCTTGTCTTGTCTGGTCTTGTCTTGTCTTGTCTTGTCTTGTTTTGTCTTGTCTTGTCTTGTCTTGTCTTGTCTTGTCTTGTCTTGTCTTATCTTGTCATGTCTTGTCTTGTCTTGTCTTGTTTTGTCTGGTCATGTCTTGTTTTGTCTTGTCTTGTATTGTCTTGTCTTGTCTTGTCTTGTCCTGTCTTGTCTTGTCTTGTCTTGTCTTGTCCTGTCCTGTCTTGTCTTGTCTTGTCTTGTCTTGCCCTGTCCTGACGTGTGTTGTGTTGTTTTGTCTTGTCTTGTATTGTCTTGTTTTCTCAAGTAATGTCATGTCGTGTGTTGTGTTGTTTTGTCATGTCTTGTCTTGTCTTGTCTTGTCCTGTCCTGACGTGTGTTTTGTTGTTTTGTCTTGTCATGTCTTGTCTTGTCTTGTGATGTCATGTCATGTCGTGTGTTGTGTTGTTTTATCTTGTCTTGTCATGTCGTGTATTGTGTTGTTTTGTCTTGTCTTGCTGTGTATTGTCATGTCTTATATTGTCTTGTCTTGTCTTGTCATGTCATGTCATGTCGTGTGTTGTGTTGTTTTGTCTTGTCTTGTCTTGTCTTGTTTTGTCTTGTCATGTCTTGTCTTGTCTTGTCTTGTCTTGTTTTGTCTTGCCCTGTCCTGTTGTGTGTTGTGTTGTTTTGTCTTGTCTTGTCTTGTCCTGTCCTGACGTGTGTTGTCTTGTCTTGTCTTGTCTTGTCTTGTCATGTCTTGTCTTGTCTTGTCCTGTCCTGTCTTGTCTTGTCTTGTCATGTTTTGTCTTGTCCTGTCCTGTTTTGTCTTGTCTTGTCATGTCTTGTCTTGTCTTGTCCTGTCCTGTCTTGTCTTGTCTTGTCATGTCTTGTCTTGTCTTGTCTTGTCTTGTCTTGTCTTGTCTTGTCTTGTCTTGTCTTGTCTTGTCTTGTCTTGTCTTGTCTTGTCTTGTCTTGTCTTGTCTTGTCTTGTCTTGTAATGTCATGTCATGTCATATCGTGTATTGTGTTGTTTTGTCTTGTCTTATTTTGTCTTGTCATGTCTTATCTTGTCTTGTCTTGTCTTGTCTTGTCTTGTCTTGTCTTGTCTTGTCTTGTCTTGTCTTGTCTTGTCTTGTCTTGTCTTGTCTTGTCTTGTCTTGTCTTGTCTTGTCTGGTCTTGTCTTGTCTTGTCTTGTCTTGTCCTGTCCTGTCGTGTGTTGTGTTGTTTTGTCTTGTCTTGTCTTGTCTTGTCTTGTCTTGTCATGTCGTGTGTTGTGTTGTTTTGTCTTGTCTTGTGTTGTTTTGTCGTGTCATGTCTTGTCTTGTCTTGTCTTGTCCTGTCCTGTCGTGTGTTGTGTTGTTTTGTCTTGTCTTGTCATGTCATGTCATGTCGTGTCTTGTCTTGTCTTGTCTTGTCTTGTCTTGTCTTGTCTTGTCTTGTCTTGTCTTGTCTTGTCTTGTCTTGTCTTGTCTTGTCTTGTCTTGTCTTGTCTTGTCTTGTCCTGTCTTGTCTTGTCTTGTCTTGTCTTGTCTTACTTTGTCTTGTCATGTCTTATCTTGTCTTGTCTTGTCTTGTCTTGTCCTGTCCTGTCGTGTGTTGTTTTGTATTGTCTTATCTTGTGTTGTTCTGTCTTGTCTTGTCTTGTCTTGTCTTGTCTTGTCCTGTCTTGTCTTGTCTTGTCTTGTCTTGTCTTACTTTGTCTTGTCATGTCTTATCTTGTCTTGTCTTGTCTTGTCTTGTCCTGTCCTGTCGTGTGTTGTGTTGTTTTGTCTTGTCTTGTTTTGTCTTGTCTTGTCTTGTCATGTCTTGTCTTGTCTTGTCTTGTCTTGTCTTGTCTTGTCTTGTCTTGTCCTGTCCTGTCTTGTCTTGTCTTGTCTTGTCATGTTTTGTCTTGTCCTGTCCTGTCTTGTCTTGTCTTGTCATGTCTTGCCTTGTCTTGTCTTGTCTTGTCTTGTCTTGTCTTGTCTTGTCTTGTCTTGTCTTGTCTTGTCTTGTCTTGTCTTGTCTTGTCTTGTCTTGTCTTGTTTTGTCTTGTCTTGTCTTGTCTTGTCTTGTCTTGTCTTGTCTTATCTTGTCATGTCTTGTCTTGTCTTGTCTTGTCTTGTTTTGTCTGGTCATGTCTTGTTTTGTCTTGTCTTGTATTGTCTTGTCTTGTCTTGTCTTGTCCTGTCTTGTCTTGTCTTGTCTTGTCTTGTCTTGTCCTGTCCTGTCTTGTCTTGTCTTGTCTTGTCTTGTCTTGCCCTGTCCTGACGTGTGTTGTGTTGTTTTGTCTTGTCTTGTTTTGTCTTGTCTTGTTTTGTCTTGTCTTGTATTGTCTTGTTTTCTCATGTAATGTCATGTCGTGTGTTGTGTTGTTTTGTCATGTCTTGTCTTGTCTTGTCTTGTCCTGTCCTGTCGTGTGTTGTGTTGTTTTGTCTTGTCTTGTCATGTCGTGTCATGTCATGTCGTGTCTTGTGTTGCTTTGTCTTGTCTTGTCTTGTCCTGTCCTGTCGTGTGTTGTGTTGCTTTGTCTTGTCTTGTCATGTCTTGTCTTGTCTTGCCTTGTCTTGTCTTGTCTTGTCCTGTCCTGTCATGTCTTGTCTTGTCTTGTCTTGTCTTGTCTTGTCTTGTCTTGTCTTGTCTTGTCTTGTCTTGTCTTGTCTTGTCTTGTCTTGTCTTGTCTTGTCTTGTCTTGTCATGTCATGTCATGTCGTGTCTTGTGTTGCTTTGTCTTGTCTTGTCATGTCGTGTGTTGTGTTGTTTAGTCTTGTCATGTCTTGTCTTGTCTTGTCTTGTTTTGTCTTGTCATGTCTTGTCTTGTCTTGTCTTGTCTTGTCTTGTCTTGTCTTGTCTTGTCTTGTCTTTTCTTGTCTTGTCTTGTCTTGTCTTGTTTTGTTTTGTCTTGTCTTGTTTTGTTTTGTCTTGTCTTGTCTTGTCTTATCTTGTCTTGTTTTGTCATGTAATGCCATGTCGTGTGTTGTGTTGTTTTGTCTTGTCTTGTCATCTCCTTGTCTTGTCTTGTCATGTCGTGTGTTGTGTTGTTTTGTCTTGTCTTGTCATCTCCTTGTCTTGTCTTGTCATGTCGTGTGTTGTGTTGTTTTGTCTTGTCATGTCTTATATTGTCTTGTCTTGTCTTGTCTTGTCATGTCATGTCATGTCGTGTCTTGTGTTGCTTTGTCTTGTCTTGTCATGTCGTGTGTTGTGTTGTTTAGTCTTGTCATGTCTTGTCTTGTCTTGTCATGTTTTGTCTTGTCATGTCTTGTATTGTCTTGTCTTGTCTTGTCTTGTCTTGTCTTGTCTTGTCTTTTCTTGTCTTGTCTTGTCTTGTCTTGTTTTGTTTTGTCTTGTCTTGTTTTGTTTTGTCTTGTCTTGTCTTGTCTTATCTTGTCTTGTTTTGTCATGTAATGCCATGTCGTGTGTTGTGTTGTTTTGTCTTGTCTTGTCATCTCCTTGTCTTGTCTTGTCATGTCGTGTGTTGTGTTGTTTTGTCTTGTTTTGTCATGTAATGTCATGTCGTGTAATGTCATGTCGTATGTTGTGTTGTTTTGTCTTGTCTTGTCTTCTCCTTGTCTTGTCTTGTCATGTCGTGTGTAGTGTTGTTTTGTCTTGTCTTGTCTTCTCCTCGTCTTGTCTTGTCTTGTCATGTCGTATGTTGTGTTGTTTTGTCTTGTCTTGCTTTGTCTTGTCATGTCTTATCTTGTCTTGTCATGTCTTGTCTTGTCTTGTCTTGCCTTGTCTTGTCTTGTCTTATCTTGTCTTGTCTTGTCTTGTCTTGTCTTATCTTGTCCTGTCCTGTCTTGTCTTATCTTGTCTTGTCTTGTCTTGTCTTGTCTTGTCTTGTCGTGTCATGTGTTGTCTTGTCTTGTCCTGTCCTGTCGTGTGTTGTGTTGTTTTGTCTTGTCTTGTCATGTCATGTCATGTCGTGTCTTGTGTTGCTTTGTCTTGTCTTGTCTTGTCATGTCGTGTGGTGCTGTTTTGTCTTGTCTTGTCGTGTATTGTCATGTCTTATATTGTCTTGTCATGTCTTGTCTTGTCTTGTCTTGTCTTGTCTTGTGTTGCCTCGTCTTGTCTTGCCTTGTCTTGCCTTGTCTTGTCTTGTCATGTCGTGTGTTGTGTTGTTTTGTCTTGTCTTGTGTCGTTTTGTCGTGCCATGTCTTGTCTTGTCCTGTCCTGTCGTGTGTTGTGTTGTTTTGTCTTGTCTTGTCTAGTTTTGTCTTGTCTTGTCTTGTCTTGTTTTATGTTGTCTTGTTTTGTCATGTAATGTCATGTCGTGTGTTGTGTTGTTTTGTCTTGTCTTGTGTTGTTTTGTCGTGTCATGTCTTGTCTTGTCTTGTCTTGTCTTGTCTTGTCCTGTCCTGTCGTGTGTTGTGTTGTTTTGTCTTGTCTTGTCATGTCGTGTGGTGTTGTTTTGTCTTGTCTTGTTGTGTATTGTCATGTCTTATATTGTCTTGTCTTGTCATGTCATGTCATGTCGTGTGTTGTGTTGTTTTGTCTTGTCTTGTCTTGTCATGTCGTGCGGTGTTGTTTTGTCTTGTCTTGTTGTGTATTTTCATGTCTTATATTGTCTTGTCTTGTCTTGTCTTGTCATGTCATGTCATGTCGTGTGTTGTGTTATTTTGTCTTGTCTTGTCTTGTCTTGTCTTGTCTTGTCTTGTCATGTCTTGTCTTGTTTTGTCTTGTCTTGTATTTTCTTGTTTTCTCATGTAATGTCATGTCGTGTGTTGTGTTGTTTTGTCTTGTCTTGTGTTGTTTTGTCGTGTCATGCCTTGTCTTGTCTTGTCTTGTCCTGTCCTGTCGTGTGTTGTGTTGTTTTGTCTTGTCTTGTCATGTCATGTCATGTCGTGTCTTGTGTTGCTTTGTCTTGTCTTGTCTTGTCTTGTCTTGTCATGTCGTGTGTTGTGTTGTTTTGTCTTGTCTTGTTGTGTATTGTCATGTCTTATATTGTCTTGTCTTGTCTTGTCTTGTCATGTCATGTCATGTCGTGTGTTGTGTTGTTTTGTCTTGTCTTGTCTTGTCTTGTATTGTCTTGTCTAGTCTTGTCTTGTCTTGTCTTGTCATGTCGTGTGTTGTGTTGTTTTGTCTTGTCTTGTGTTGTTTTGTCGTGTCATGTCTTGTCTTGTCTTGTCCTGTCCTGTCGTGTGTTGTGTTGTTTTGTCTTGTCTTGTCTTGTCTAGTTTTGTCTTGTCTTGTCTTGTTTTATGTTGTCTTGTTTTGTCATGTAATGTCATGTCGTGTGTTGTGTTGTTTTGTCTTGTCTTGTGTTGTTTTGTCGTGTCATGTCTTGTCTTGTCTTGTCCTGTCCTGTAGTGTGTTGTGTTGTTTTGTCTTGTCTTGTCATGTCATGTCATGTCGTGTCTTGTGTTGCTTTGTCTTGTCCTTTCTTCTCCTTGTCTTGTGTTGTTTTGTCCTGTCCTGACGTGTGTTTTGTTGTTTTGTCTTGTCATGTCTTGTCTTGTCTTGTGATGTCATGTCATGTCGTGTGTTGTGTTGTTTTGTCTTGTCTTGTGTTGTTTTGTCGTGTCATGCCTTGTCTTGTCTTGTCTTGTCCTGTCCTGTCGTGTGTTGTGTTGTTTTGTCTTGTCTTGTCATGTCATGTCATGTCGTGTCTTGTGTTGCTTTGTCTTGTCTTGTCTTGTCTTGTCTTGTCATGTCGTGTGTTGTGTTGTTTTGTCTTGTCTTGTTGTGTATTGTCATGTCTTATATTGTCTTGTCTTGTCTTGTCCTGTCCTGTCGTGTGTTGTGTTGTTTTGTCTTGTCTTGTCATGTCATGTCATGTCGTGTCTTGTGTTGCTTTGTCTTGTCTTTTCTTCTCCTTGTCTTGTGTTGTTTTGTCCTGTCCTGACGTGTGTTTTGTTGTTTTGTCTTGTCATGTCTTGTCTTGTCTTGTGATGTCATGTCATGTCGTGTGTTGTGTTGTTTTGTCTTGTCTTGTCATGTCGTGTGTTGTGTTGTTTTGTCTTGTCTTGCTGTGTATTGTCATGTCTTATATTGTCTTGTCTTGTTTTGTCTTCTCATGTCATGTCTTGTCTTGTGTTGTTTTGTCTTGTCTTGTTTTGTCTTCTCATGTCATGTCTTGTCTTGTCTTGTCTTGTCTTGTTTTGTCTTGTCATGTCATGTCTTGTCTTGTCATGTCTTGTCTTGTCTTGTCTTGTCTTGTCTTGTCTTGTCTTGTCTTGTCCTGTCCTGTCGTGTGTTGTGTTGTTTTGTCTTGTCTTGTCATGTCGTGTGTTGTGTTGTTTTGTCTTGTCTTGTTGTGTATTGTCATGTCTTATATTGTCTTGTCTTGTCTTGTCATGTCATGTCATGTCGTGTGTTGTGTTGTTTTGTCTTGTCTTGTCTTGTCTTGTCTTGTCTTGTCTTGTCTTGTCTAGTCTTGTCTTGTCTTGTCTTGTCATGTCATGTCGTGTCTTGTGTTGCTTTGTCTTGTCTTGTCTTGTCATGTCGTGTGTTGTGTTGTTTTGTCTTGTCTTGTTTTGTCTTGTCATGTCATGTCTTGTCTTGTCTTGTCTTGTCTTGTCTTGTCTTGTCTTGTCTTGTCTTGTCTTGTCTTGTCTTGTCTTGTCTTGTCTTGTCTTGTCTTGTCTTGTCTTGTCTTGTCTTGTCTTGTCTTGTCTTGTCTTGTCTTGTCTTGTCTTGTCTTGTCTTGTCTTGTCTTGTCTTGTCTTGTCTTGTCTTGTCTTGTCTTGTCTTGTCTTGTCTTGTCTTGTCTTGTCTTGTCTTGTCTTGTCTTGTCTTGTCTTATCTTGTCTTGTCTTGTCTTGTCTTGTCTTGTCTTGTCTTGTCTTGTCTTGTCTTGTCTTGTCTTGTCTTGTCTTGTCTTGTCTTGTCTTGTCTTGTCTTGTCTTGTCTTGTCTTGTCTTGTCTTGTCTTGTCTTGTCTTGTCATGTCTTGTCTTGTCTTGTCTTGTCTTGTCCTGTCCTGTCTTGTGTTGTCTTGTCATGTTTTGTCTTGTCCTGTCCTGTCTTGTCTTGTCTTGTCATGTCTTGTCTTGTCTTGTCTTGTCTTGTCTTGTCTTGTTTTGTCATGTCTTGTCTTGTCTTGTCTTGTCTTGTCATGCCATGTCTTGTCTTGTCTTGTCTTGTCTTGTCTTGTCTTGTCTTGTCTTGTCTTGTCTAGTCATGTCTTGTCTTGTCTTGTTTTGTCTTGTCTTGTCTTGTCTTGTTTTGTCTTGTCATGTCTTGTCTTGTCATGTCTTGTCTTGTCTTGTCTTGACTTGTCTTGTCTTGTCTTGTCTTGTCTTGTCTTGTCTTGTCGTGTCTTGTCTTGTCTTGTCTCATCTTGTCTTGTCCTGTCCTGTCCTGTCTTGTCTTGTCATGTCATGTCATGTCATGTCATGTCGTGTGTTGTGTTGTTTTGTCTTGCCTTGTTGTGTATTGTCATGTCGTGTCTTGTGTTGCTTTGTCTTGTCTTGTCTTGTCTTGTATTGTCTTGTCTAGTCTTGTCTTGTCTTGTCTTGTCATGTCGTGTGTTGTGTTGTTTTGTCTTGTCTTGTGTTGTTTTGTCGTGTCTTGTGTTGTTTTGTCTTGTCATGTCTTATCTTGTCTTGTCTTGTCTTGTCCTGTCCTGTCGTGTGTTGTGTTGTTTTGTCTTGTCTTGTCATGTCATGTCATGTCGTGTCTTGTGTTGCTTTGTCTTGTCTTGTCTTGTCTTGTATTGTCTTGTCTAGTCTTGTCTTGTCTTGTCTTGTCATGTCGTGTGTTGTGTTGTTTTGTCTTGTCTTGTCTTGTGTTGTTTTGTCGTGTCATGTCTTGTCTTGTCTTGTCCTGTCCTGTCGTGTGTTGTGTTGTTTTGTCTTGTCTTGTCTTGTCTAGTTTTGTCTTGTCTTGTCTTGTTTTATGTTGTCTTGTTTTGTCATGTAATGTCATGTCGTGTGTTGTGTTGTTTTTTCTTGTCTTGTGTTGTTTTGTCGTGTCATGCCTTGTCTTGTCTTGTCTTGTCCTGTCCTGTCGTGTGTTGTGTTGTTTTGTCTTGTCTTGTCATGTCATGTCATGTCGTGTCTTGTGTTGCTTTGTCTTGTCTTGTCTTGTCTTGTCTTGTCATGTCGTGTGTTGTGTTGTTTTGTCTTGCCTTGTTGTGTATTGTCATGTCTTATATTGTCTTGTCTTGTCTTGTCTTGTCATGTCATGTCATGTCGTGTGTTGTGTTGTTTTGTCTTGTCTTGTCTTGTCTTGTCTTGTATTGTCTTGTCTAGTCTTGTCTTGTCTTGTCTTGTCATGTTGTGTGTTGTGTTGTTTTGTCTTGTCTTGTGTTGTTTTGTCGTGTCATGTCTTGTCTTGTCTTGTCCTGTCCTGTCGTGTGTTGTGTTGTTTTGTCTTGTCTTGTCTTGTCTAGTTTTGTCTTGTCTTGTCTTGTTTTATGTTGTCTTGTTTTGTCATGTAATGTCATGTCGTGTGTTGTGTTGTTTTTTCTTGTCTTGTGTTGTTTTGTCGTGTCATGTCTTGTCTTGTCTTGTCTTGTCTTGTCTTGTCCTGTCCTGTAGTGTGTTGTGTTGTTTTGTCTTGTCTTGTCATGTCATGTCATGTCGTGTCTTGTGTTGCTTTGTCTTGTCTTTTCTTCTCCTTGTCTTGTGTTGTTTTGTCCTGTCCTGACGTGTGTTTTGTTGTTTTGTCTTGTCATGTCTTGTCTTGTCTTGTGATGTCATGTCATGTCGTGTGTTGTGTTGTTTTGTCTTGTCTTGTGTTGTTTTGTCGTGTCATGCCTTGTCTTGTCTTGTCCTGTCCTGTCGTGTGTTGTGTTGTTTTGTCTTGTCTTGTCATGTCATGTCATGTCGTGTCTTGTGTTGCTTTGTCTTGTCTTTTCTTCTCCTTGTCTTGTGTTGTTTTGTCCTGTCCTGACGTGTGTTTTGTTGTTTTGTCTTGTCATGTCTTGTCTTGTCTTGTGATGTCATGTCATGTCGTGTGTTGTGTTGTTTTGTCTTGTCTTGTCATGTCGTGTGTTTTGTTGTTTTGTCTTGTCTTGCTGTGTATTGTCATGTCTTATATTGTCTTGTCTTGTCTTGTCATGTCATGTCATGTCGTGTGTTGTGTTGTTTTGTCTTGTCTTGGTTTGTCTTCTCATGTCATGTCTTGTCTTGTCTTGTCTTGTCTTGTTTTGTCTTGTCATGTCTTGTCTTGTCTTGTCTTGTCATGTCATGTCTTGTCTTGTCTTGTCTTGTCTTGTCTTGTCTTGTCTTGTCTTGTCTTGTCTTGTCTTGTCTTGTCTTGTCTTGTCTTGTCTTGTCTTGTCTTGTCTTGTCTTGTCTTGTCTTGTCTTGTCTTGTCTTGTCTTGTCTTGTCTTGTCTTGTCTTGTCTTGTCTTGTCTTGTCTTGTCTTGTCTTGTCTTGTCATGTCTTGTCTTGTCTTGTCTTGTCTTGTCCTGTCCTGTCTTGTGTTGTCTTGTCATGTTTTGTCTTGTCCTGTCCTGTCTTGTCTTGTCTTGTCATGTCTTGTCTTGTCTTGTCTTGTCATGTCGTGTGTTGTGTTGTTTTGTCTTGTCTTGTTGTGTATATTCATGTCTTATATTGTCTTGTCTTGTCTTGTCTTTTCATGTCATGTCATGTCGTGTGTTGTGTTGTTTTGTCTTGTCTTGTCTTGTCTTGTCTTGTCTTGTCTAGTCTTGTCTTGTCTTGTCTTGTCATGTCATGTCGTGTCTTGTGTTGCTTTGTCTTGTCTTGTCTTGTCTTGTCTTGTCATGTCGTGTGTTGTGTTGTTTTGTCTTGTCTTGTTTTGTCTTGTCATGTCTTGTCTTGTCTTGTCTTGTCTTGTCTTGTCTTGTCTTGTCTTGTCTTGTCTTGTCTTGTCTTGTCTTGTCTTGTCTTGTCTTGTCTTGTCTTGTCTTGTCTTGTCTTGTCTTGTCTTGTCTTGTCTTGTCTTGTCTTGTCTTGTCTTGTCTTGTCTTGTCTTGTCTTGTCTTGTCTTGTCTTGTCATGTTTTGTCTTGTCCTGTCCTGTCCTGTCTTGTCTTGTCATGTCTTGTCTTGTCTTGTCTTGTCTTGTCTTGTCTTGTTTTGTCATGTCTTGTCTTGTCTTGTCTTGTCTTGTCCTGTCCTGTCTTGTGTTGTCTTGTCATGTTTTGTCTTGTCCTGTCCTGTCCTGTCTTGTCTTGTCATGTCTTGTCTTGTCTTGTCTTGTCTTGTCTTGTCTTGTTTTGTCATGTCTTGTCTTGTCTTGTCTTGTCTTGTCTTGTCATGCCATGTCTTGTCTTGTCTTGTCTTGTCTTGTCTTGTCTTGTCTTGTCTTGTCTTGTCTTGTCTTGTCTTGTCTTGTCATGTCTTGTCTTGTCTTGTTTTGTCTTGTCTTGTCTTGTCTTGTTTTGTCTTGTCATGTCTTGTCTTGTCATGTCTTGTCTTGTCTTGACTTGTCTTGTCTTGTCTTGTCTTGTCTTGTCTTGTCTTGTCTTGTCGTGTCTTGTCTTGTCTTGTCTCATCTTGTCTTGTCCTGTCCTGTCCTGTCTTGTCTTGTCATGTCATGTCATGTCATGTCATGTCGTGTGTTGTTTTGTCTTGTCTTGTTTTGTCTTGTCATGTCTTATCTTGTCTTGTCATGTCATGTCATGTCATGTGTTGTGTTGTGTTGTTTTGTCTTGTCTTGTCTTGTCTTGTCATGTCTTGTCTTGTCTTGTCTTGTCTTGTCTTGTCCTGTCCTGACGTGTGTTGTGTTGTTTTGTCTTGTCTTGTTTTGTCTTGTCTTGTGTTGTTTTGTCCTGTCCTGACGTGTGTTGTGTTGTTTTGTCTTGTCTTGTCTTGTCTTGTCTTGTCTTCTCTTGTCGTGTCTTGTCTTGTCTTGTCTCATCTTGTCTTGTCCTGTCCTGTCCTGTCTTGTCTTGTCATGTCATGTCATGTCATGTCATGTCGTGTGTTGTTTTGTCTTGTCTTGTTTTGTCTTGTCATGTCTTATCTTGTCTTGTCATGTCATGTCATGTCATGTGTTGTGTTGTGTTGTTTTGTCTTGTCTTGTCTTGTCTTGTCATGTCTTGTCTTGTCTTGTCTTGACTTGTCTTGTCTTGTCTTGTCTTGTCTTGTCTTGTCTTGTCTTGTCCTGTCCTGACGTGTGTTGTGTTGTTTTGTCTTGTCTTGTTTTGTCTTGTCTTGTGTTGTTTTGTCCTGTCCTGACGTATGTTGTGTTGTTTTGTCTTGTCTTGTTTTGTCTTGTCCTGTCTTGTCTTGTCTTGTGATGTCATGTCATGTCGTGTGTTGTGTTGTTTTGTCTTGTCATGTCTTGTCTTGTCTTGTCTTGTCTTGTCTTGTCTTGTCTTGTCTTGTCTTGTCTTGTCTTGTCTTGTCTTGTCTTGTCCTGTCCTGACGTGTGTTGTGTTGTTTTGTCTTGTCTTGTTTTGTCTTGTCTTGTGTTGTTTTGTCCTGTCCTGACGTGTGTTGTGTTGTTTTGTCTTGTCTTGTTTTGTCTTGTCCTGTCTTGTCTTGTCTTGTGATGTCATGTCATGTCGTGTGTTGTGTTGTTTTGTCTTGTCATGTCTTGTCTTGTCTTGTCTTGTCTTGTCTTGTCTTGTCTTGTCTTGTCTTGTCTTGTCTTGTCTTGTCTTGTCTTGTCTTGTCTTGTCTTGTCTTGTCTTGTCTTGTCTTGTCTTGTTTTGTCTTGTCTTGTTTTATGTTGTCTTGTCTTGTCTTGTTTTGTCATGTAATGTCATGTCGTGTGTTGTGTTGTTTTTTCTTGTCTTGTATTGTCTTGTCTTGTCTTGTCGTGTCTTGTCTTGTCTTGTCTTGTTTTGTCTTGTCTTGTCTTGTCTTGTCTTGCCTTATCTTGCCTTGTCTTGTCTTGTCTTGTCTTGTCTTGTCTTGTCTTGTCTTGTCTTGTCTTGTCATGTCTTGTCTTGTCTTGTTTTGTCTTGTCTTGTATTTTCTTGTTTTCTCATGTAATGTCATGTCGTGTGTTGTGTTGTTTTGTCTTGTCTTGTGTTGTTTTGTCGTGTCATGCCTTGTCTTGTCTTGTCTTGTCCTGTCCTGTCCTGTCCTGTCCTGTCCTGTCTTGTCTTGTCTTGTCATGTCATGTCATGTCATGTCATGTCGTGTGTTGTGTTGTTTTGTCTTGTCTTGTCTTGTCTTGTCTTGTCTTGTCTTGTCTAGTATTGTCTTGTCTTGTCTTGTCATGTCGTGTGTTGTGTTGTTTTGTCTTGTCTTGTGTTGTTTTGTCGTGTCATGTCTTGTCTTGTCTTGTCCTGTCCTGTCGTGTGTTGTGTTGTTTTGTCTTGTCTTGTCATGTCATGTCATGTCGTGTCTTGTGTTGCTTTGTCTTGTCTTGTCTTGTCTTGCCTTGTCATGTCGTGTGTTGTGTTGTTTTGTCTTGTCTTGTTGTATATTGTCATGTCTTATATTGTCTTGTCTTGTCTTGTCTTGTCATGTCATGTCATGTCGTGTGTTGTGTTGTTTTGTCTTGTCTTGTCTTGTCTTGTCTTGTCTTGTCTTGTCTAGTATTGTCTTGTCTTGTCTTGTCATGTCGTGTGTTGTGTTGTTTTGTCTTGTCTTGTGTTGTTTTGTCGTGTCATGTCTTGTCTTGTCTTGTCCTGTCCTGTCGTGTGTTGTGTTGTTTTGTCTTGTCTTGTCTTGTCTAGTTTTGTCTTGTCTTGTCTTGTTTTATGTTGTCTTGTTTTGTCATGTAATGTCATGTCGTGTGTTGTGTTGTTTTGTCTTGTCTTGTGTTGTTTTGTCGTGTCATGTCTTGTCTTGTCTTGTCTTGTCTTGTCTTGTCTTGTCTTGTCCTGTCCTGTCGTGTGTTGTGTTGTTTTGTCTTGTCTTGTCATGTCATGTCATGTCATGTCGTGTCTTGTGTTGCTTTGTCTTGTCTTTTCTTCTCCTTGTCTTGTGTTGTTTTGTCCTGTCCTGACGTGTGTTTTGTTGTTTTGTCTTGTTATGTCTTGTCTTGTCTTGTGATGTCATGTCATGTCGTGTGTTGTGTTGTTTTGTCTTGTCTTGTCAGGTCGTGTGTTGTGTTGTTTTGTCTTGTCTTGTCCTGTCCTGTCGTGTGTTGTGTTGTTTTGTCTTGTCCTGTCCTGTCCTGTCTTGTCTTGTCTGGTCATGTCTTGTCTTGTCTTGTCTTGTCTTGTCTTGTTTTGTCTTGTCTTGTCTTGTCTTGTCTTGTCTTGTCTTGTCTTGTCTTGTCTTGTCTTGTCTTGTCTTGTCTTGTCTTGTCTTGTCTTGTCTTGTCTTGTCTTGTCTTGTCTTGTCTTGTCTTGTCTTGTCTTGTCTTGTCTTGTCTTGTCTTGTCTTGTCTTGTCTTGTCTTGTCTTGTCTTGTCTTGTCTTGTCTTGTCTTGTCTTGTCTTGTCATGTCTTGTCTTGTCTTGTCTTGTCTTGTCCTGTCCTGTCTTGTGTTGTCTTGTCATGTTTTGTCTTGTCCTGTCCTGTCCTGTCTTGTCTTGTCATGTCTTGTCTTGTCTTGTCTTGTCTTGTCTTGTCTTGTCTTGTCTTGTTTTGTCATGTCTTGTCTTGTCTTGTCTTGTCTTGTCATGCCATGTCTTGTCTTGTCTTGTCTTGTCTTGTCTTGTCTTGTCTTGTCTTGTCTTGTCTTGTCATGTCTTGTCTTGTCTTGTTTTGTCTTGTCTTGTCTTGTCTTGTTTTGTCTTGTCATGTCTTGTCTTGTCATGTCTTGTCTTGTCTTGTCTTGACTTGTCTTGTCTTGTCTTGTCTTGTCTTGTCTTGTCTTGTCGTGTCTTGTCTTGTCTTGTCTCATCTTGTCTTGTCCTGTCCTGTCCTGTCTTGTCTTGTCATGTCATGTCATGTCATGTCATGTCGTGTGTTGTTTTGTCTTGTCTTGTTTTGTCTTGTCATGTCTTATCTTGTCTTGTCATGTCATGTCATGTCATGTGTTGTGTTGTGTTGTTTTGTCTTGTCTTGTCTTGTCTTGTCATGTCTTGTCTTGTCTTGTCTTGTCTTGTCTTGTCTTGTCTTGTCTTGTCTTGTCTTGTCTTGTCCTGTCCTGACGTGTGTTGTGTTGTTTTGTCTTGTCTTGTTTTGTCTTGTCTTGTGTTGTTTTGTCCTGTCCTGACGTATGTTGTGTTGTTTTGTCTTGTCTTGTTTTGTCTTGTCCTGTCTTGTCTTGTCTTGTGATGTCATGTCATGTCGTGTGTTGTGTTGTTTTGTCTTGTCATGTCTTGTCTTGTCTTGTCTTGTCTTGTCTTGTCTTGTCTTGTCTTGTCTTGTCTTGTCTTGTCTTGTCTTGTCTTGTCTTGTCCTGTCCTGACGTGTGTTGTGTTGTTTTGTCTTGTCTTGTTTTGTCTTGTCTTGTGTTGTTTTGTCCTGTCCTGACGTGTGTTGTGTTGTTTTGTCTTGTCTTGTTTTGTCTTGTCCTGTCTTGTCTTGTCTTGTGATGTCATGTCATGTCGTGTGTTGTGTTGTTTTGTCTTGTCATGTCTTGTCTTGTCTTGTCTTGTCTTGTCTTGTCTTGTCTTGTCTTGTCTTGTCTTGTCTTGTCTTGTCTTGTCTTGTCTTGTCTTGTCTTGTCTTGTCTTGTCTTGTCTTGTCTTGTCTTGTCTTGTCTTGTCTTGTCTTGTCTTGTCTTGTCTTGTCTTGTCTTGTCTTGTCTTGTCTTGTCTTGTCTTGTCTTGTCTTGTCTTGTCTTGTCTTGTCTTGTCTTGTCTTGTTTTGTCTTGTCTTGTTTTATGTTGTCTTGTCTTGTCTTGTTTTGTCATGTAATGTCATGTCGTGTGTTGTGTTGTTTTTTCTTGTCTTGTATTGTCTTGTCTTGTCTTGTCGTGTCTTGTCTTGTCTTGTCTTGTTTTGTCTTGTCTTGTCTTGTCTTGTCTTGCCTTATCTTGCCTTGTCTTGTCTTGTCTTGTCTTGTCTTGTCTTGTCTTGTCTTGTCTTGTCTTGTCATGTCTTGTCTTGTCTTGTTTTGTCTTGTCTTGTATTTTCTTGTTTTCTCTTGTAATGTCATGTCGTGTGTTGTGTTGTTTTGTCTTGTCTTGTGTTGTTTTGTCGTGTCATGCCTTGTCTTGTCTTGTCTTGTCCTGTCCTGTCGTGTGTTGTGTTGTTTTGTCTTGTCTTGTCATGTCATGTCATGTCGTGTCTTGTGTTGCTTTGTCTTGTCTTGTCTTGTCTTGTCTTGTCTTGCCTTGTCATGTCGTGTGTTGTGTTGTTTTGTCTTGTCTTGTTGTGTATTGTCATGTCTTATATTGTCTTGTCTTGTCTTGTCTTGTCATGTCATGTCATGTCGTGTGTTGTGTTGTTTTGTCTTGTCTTGTGTTGTTTTGTCGTGTCATGTCTTGTCTTGTCTTGTCCTGTCCTGTCGTGTGTTGTGTTGTTTTGTCTTGTCTTGTCTTGTCTAGTTTTGTCTTGTCTTGTCTTGTTTTATGTTGTCTTGTTTTGTCATGTAATGTCATGTCGTGTGTTGTGTTGTTTTGTCTTGTCTTGTGTTGTTTTGTCGTGTCTTGTGTTGTTTTGTCTTGTCTAGTATTGTCTTGTCTTGTCTTGTCATGTCGTGTGTTGTGTTGTTTTGTCTTGTCTTGTGTTGTTTTGTCGTGTCATGTCTTGTCTTGTCTTGTCCTGTCCTGTCGTGTGTTGTGTTGTTTTGTCTTGTCTTGTCTTGTCTTGTCTTGTCTTGTCTAGTATTGTCTTGTCTTGTCTTGTCATGTCGTGTGTTGTGTTGTTTTGTCTTGTCTTGTGTTGTTTTGTCGTGTCATGTCTTGTCTTGTCTTGTCCTGTCCTGTCGTGTGTTGTGTTGTTTTGTCTTGTCTTGTCTTGTCTAGTTTTGTCTTGTCTTGTCTTGTTTTATGTTGTCTTGTTTTGTCATGTAATGTCATGTCGTGTGTTGTGTTGTTTTGTCTTGTCTTGTGTTGTTTTGTCGTGTCATGTCTTGTCTTGTCTTGTCTTGTCTTGTCTTGTCTTGTCCTGTCCTGTCGTGTGTTGTGTTGTTTTGTCTTGTCTTGTCATGTCATGTCATGTCATGTCGTGTCTTGTGTTGCTTTGTCTTGTCTTTTCTTCTCCTTGTCTTGTGTTGTTTTGTCCTGTCCTGACGTGTGTTTTGTTGTTTTGTCTTGTTATGTCTTGTCTTGTCTTGTGATGTCATGTCATGTCGTGTGTTGTGTTGTTTTGTCTTGTCTTGTCAGGTCGTGTGTTGTGTTGTTTTGTCTTGTCTTGTCTTGTCTTGTCTTGTCCTGTCCTGTCGTGTGTTGTGTTGTTTTGTCTTGTCCTGTCCTGTCCTGTCTTGTCTTGTCTGGTCATGTCTTGTCTTGTCTTGTCTTGTCTTGTCTTGTTTTGTCTTGTCTTGTCTTGTCTTGTCTTGTCTTGTCTTGTCTTGTCTTGTCTTGTCTTGTCTTGTCTTGTCTTGTCTTGTCTTGTCTTGTCTTGTCTTGTCTTGTCTTGTCTTGTCTTGTCTTGTCTTGTCTTGTCTTGTCTTGTCTTGTCTTGTCTTGTCTTGTCTTGTCTTGTCTTGTCTTGTCTTGTCTTGTCTTGTCTTGTCTTGTCTTGTCTTGTCTTGTCTTGTCTTGTCTTGTCATGTCTTGTCTTGTCTTGTCTTGTCTTGTCCTGTCCTGTCTTGTGTTGTCTTGTCATGTTTTGTCTTGTCCTGTCCTGTCCTGTCTTGTCTTGTCATGTCTTGTCTTGTCTTGTCTTGTCTTGTCTTGTCTTGTTTTGTCATGTCTTGTCTTGTCTTGTCTTGTCTTGTCATGCCATGTCTTGTCTTGTCTTGTCTTGTCTTGCCTTGTCTTGTCTTGTCTTGTCTTGTCATGTCTTGTCTTGTCTTGTTTTGTCTTGTCTTGTCTTGTCTTGTTTTGTCTTGTCATGTCTTGTCTTGTCATGTCTTGTCTTGTCTTGTCTTGACTTGTCTTGTCTTGTCTTGTCTTGTCTTGTCTTGTCTTGTCTTGTCGTGTCTTGTCTTGTCTTGTCTCATCTTGTCTTGTCCTGTCCTGTCCTGTCTTGTCTTGTCATGTCATGTCATGTCATGTCATGTCGTGTGTTGTTTTGTCTTGTCTTGTTTTGTCTTGTCTTGTTTTGTCTTGTCATGTCTTATCTTGTCTTGTCATGTCATGTCATGTCATGTGTTGTGTTGTGTTGTTTTGTCTTGTCTTGTCTTGTCTTGTCATGTCTTGTCTTGTCTTGTCTTGTCTTGTCTTGTCTTGTCTTGTCTTGTCTTGTCTTGTCTTGTCTTGTCTTGTCCTGTCCTGACGTGTGTTGTGTTGTTTTGTCTTGTCTTGTGTTGTTTTGTCCTGTCCTGACGTGTGTTGTGTTGTTTTGTCTTGTCTTGTCTGGTCTTGTCTTGTCTTGTCTTGTCTTGTCGTGTCTTGTCTTGTCTTGTCTCATGTTGTCTTGTCCTGTCCTGTCCTGTCTTGTCTTGTCATGTCATGTCATGTCATGTCATGTCGTGTGTTGTTTTGTCTTGTCTTGTTTTGTCTTGTCATGTCTTATCTTGTCTTGTCATGTCATGTCATGTCATGTGTTGTGTTGTGTTGTTTTGTCTTGTCTTGTCTTGTCTTGTCATGTCTTGTCTTGTCTTGTCTTGTCTTGTCTTGTCTTGTCTTGTCTTGTCTTGTCTTGTCTTGTCCTGTCCTGACGTGTGTTGTGTTGTTTTGTCTTGTCTTGTTTTGTCTTGTCTTGTGTTGTTTTGTCCTGTCCTGACGTGTGTTGTGTTGTTTTGTCTTGTCTTGTTTTGTCTTGTCCTGTCTTGTCTTGTCTTGTGATGTCATGTCATGTCGTGTGTTGTGTTGTTTTGTCTTGTCATGTCTTGTCTTGTCTTGTCTTGTCTTGTCTTGTCTTGTCTTGTCTTGTCTTGTCTTGTCTTGTCTTGTCTTGTCTTGTCTTGTCTTGTCTTGTCTTGTCTTGTCTTGTCTTGTCTTGTCTTGTCTTGTCTTGTCTTGTCTTGTCTTGTCTTGTCTTGTCTTGTCTTGTCTTGTCTTGTCTTGTCTTGTCTTGTCTTGTCTTGTCTTGTCTTGTCTTGTCTTGTCTTGTCTTGTCTTGTCTTGTCTTGTCTTGTCTTGTCTTGTCTTGTCTTGTCTTGTCTTGTCTTGTCTTGTCTTGTCTTGTCTTGTCTTGTCTTGTCTTGTCTTGTCTTGTCTTGTCTTGTCTTGTCTTGTCTTGTCTTGTCTTGTCTTGTCTTGTCTTGTCTTGTCTTGTCTTGTCTTGTCTTGTCTTGTCTTGTCTTGTCTTGTCTTGTCTTGTCTTGTTTTGTCTTGTCTTGTTTTATGTTGTCTTGTCTTGTCTTGTTTTGTCATGTAATGTCATGTGGTGTGTTGTGTTGTTTTTTCTTGTCTTGTATTGTCTTGTCTTGTCTTGTCGTGTCTTGTCTTGTCTTGTCTTGTTTTGTCTTGTCTTGTCTTGTCTTGTCTTGCCTTATCTTGCCTTGTATTGTCTTGTCTTGTCTTGTCTTGTCTTGTCTTGTCTTGTCTTGTCATTTCTTGTCTTGTCTTGTTTTGTCTTGTCTTGTATTTTCTTGTTTTCTCATGTAATGTCATGTCGTGTGTTGTGTTGTTTTGTCTTGTCTTGTGTTGTTTTGTCGTGTCATGCCTTGTCTTGTCTTGTCTTGTCCTGTCCTGTCGTGTGTTGTGTTGTTTTGTCTTGTCTTGTCATGTCATGTCATGTCGTGTCTTGTGTTGCTTTGTCTTGTCTTGTCTTGTCTTGCCTTGTCATGTCGTGTGTTGTTTTGTCTTGTCTTGTTGTGTATTGTCATGTCTTATATTGTCTTGTCTTGTCTTGTCTTGTCATGTCATGTCATGTCGTGTGTTGTGTTGTTTTGTCTTGTCTTGTCTTGTCTTGTCTTGTCTTGTCTTGTCTTGTCTTGTCTTGTCTAGTCTTGTCTTGTCTTGTCTTGTCATGTCGTGTGTTGTGTTGTTTTGTCTTGTCTTGTGTTGTTTTGTCGTGTCATGTCTTGTCTTGTCTTGTCCTGTCCTGTCGTGTGTTGTGTTGTTTTGTCTTGTCTTGTCTTGTCTAGTTTTGTCTTGTCTTGTTTTATGTTGTCTTGTTTTGTCATGTAATGTCATGTCGTGTGTTGTGTTGTTTTGTCTTGTCTTGTGTTGTTTTGTCGTGTCATGTCTTGTCTTGTCTTGTCTTGTCTTGTCCTGTCCTGTCGAGTGTTGTGTTGTTTTGTCTTGTCTTGTCATGTCATGTCATGTCGTGTCTTGTGTTGCTTTGTCTTGTCTTGTCTTGTCATGTCATGTCGTGTCTTGTGTTGCTTTGTCTTGTCTTGTCTTGTCATGTCGTGTGTTGTGTTGTTTTGTCTTGTCTTGTTGTGTATTGTCATGTCTTATATTGTCTTGCCTTGTCCTGTCCAGTCGAGTGTTGTGTTGTTTTGTCTTGTCTTGTCATGTCATGTCATGTCGTGTCTTGTGTTGCTTTGTCTTGTCTTGTCTTGTCATGTCGTGTGTTGTGTTGTTTTGTCTTGTCTTGTTGTGTATTGTCATGTCTTATATTGTCTTGTCTTGTCATGTCGTGTGTTGTGTTGTTTTTTCTTGTCTTGTATTGTCTTGTCTTGTCTTGTCTTGTCGTGTCTTGTCTTGTCTTGTCTTGTCTTGTCTTGTCTTGTCTTGTCTTGTCTTTTCTTGTCTTGTCTTGTCTTGTCTTGTCTTGTCTTGTCTTGTCTTGTCTTGTCTTGTCTTGTGTTGTGTTGTTTTGTCTTGTCTTGTGTTGTCTTGTCTTGTCTTGTTTTATGTTGTCTTGTCTTGTCTTGTTTTGTCATGTAATGTCATGTCGTGTGTTGTGTTGTTTTGTCTTGTCTTGTTGTGTATTGTCATGTCTTATATTGTCTTGTCTTGTCTTGTCTTGTCTTGTCTTGTCTTGTCATGTCATGTCATGTCGTGTGTTGTGTTGTTTTGTCTTGTCTTGTCTTGTCTTGTCTTGTCTTGCCTTGCCTTGTCTTGTCTTGTCTTGTCTTGTCTTGTCTTGTCTTGTTTTGTCTTGTCTTGTGTTGTCTTGTCTTGTCTTGTTTTATGTTGTCTTGTCTTGTCTTGTTTTGTCATGTAATGTCATGTCGTGTGTTGTGTTGTTTTTTCTTGTCTTGTATTGTCTTGTCTTGTCTTGTCTTGTCGTGTCTTGTCTTGTCTTGTCTTGTCTTGTCTTGTCTTGTCTTGTCTTTTCTTGTCTTGTCTTGTCTTGTCTTGTCTTGTCTTGTCTTGTCTTGTCTTGTCTTGTGTTGTGTTGTGTTGTTTTGTCTTGTCTTGTGTTGTCTTGTCTTGTCTTGTTTTATGTTGTCTTGTCTTGTCTTGTTTTGTCATGTAATGTCATGTCGTGTGTTGTGTTGTTTTGTCTTGTCTTGTTGTGTATTGTCATGTCTTATATTGTCTTGTCTTGTCTTGTCTTGTCTTGTCTTGTCATGTCATGTCATGTCGTGTGTTGTGTTGTTTTGTCTTGTCTTGCCTTGCCTTGTCTTGTCTTGTCTTGTCTTGTCTTGTCTTGTCTTGTCTTGTCTTGTCTTGTCTTGTCTTGTCTTGTCTTGTCTTGTCTTGTCTTGTCTTGTCTTGTCTTGTCTTGTCTTGTCTTGTCTTGTCTTGTCTTTTCTTGTCTTGTCTTGTCTTGTCTTGTCTTGTCTTGTCTTGATTTGCCTTGTCATGTCTTGTCTTGTCTGGTCTTGTCTTGTTTTGTTTTGTCTTGTTTTGTTTTGTCTTGTCATGTCTTGTCTTGTCTTGTCTTGTCTTGTCTTGTCTTGTCTTGTCTTGTCTTGTCTTGCCTTGCCTTGTCTTGTCTTGTCTTGTCTTGTCTTGTCTTTTCTTGTCTTGTCTTGTCTTGTCTTGTCTTGTCTTGTCTTGTCTTGTCTTGTCTTGTCTTGTCTTGTCTTGTGTTGTGTTGTCTTGTCTTGTCTTGTGTTGTCTTGTCTTGTCTTGTTTTATGTTGTCTTGTCTTGTCTTGTTTTGTCATGTAATGTCATGTCGTGTGTTGTGTTGTTTTGTCTTGTCTTGTCTTCTCCTTGTCTTGTCTTGTCATGTCGTGTGTTGTGTTGTTTTGTCTTGTCATGTCTAATATTGTCTTGTCTTGTCTTGTCTTGTCTTGTCTTGTGATGTCATGTCTTTCTTGTCTTGTCTTGTCTTGTGTTGTGTTGTCTTGTCTTGTCTTGTGTTGTCTTGTCTTGTGTTGTTTTATGTTGTCTTGTCTTGTCTTGTTTTGTCATGTAATGTCATGTCGTGTGTTGTGTTGTTTTGTCTTATCTTGTTGTGTATTGTCATGTCTTATATTGTCTTGTCTTGTCTTGTCTTGTCTTGTCTTGTCATGTCATGTCATGTCGTGTGTTGTGTTGTTTTGTCTTGTCTTGTCTTGTCTTGCCTTGCCTTGCCTTGTCTTGTCTTGTCTTGTCTTGTCTTGTCTTGTCTTGTCTTGTCTTGTCTTGTCTTGTCTTGTCTTGTCTTGTTTTGTCTTGTCTTGTCTTGTCTTGTCTTGTCTTGTCTGGTCTTTTCTTGTCTTGTCTTGTCTTGTCTTGTCTTGTCTTGTCTTGATTTGTCTTGTCATGTCTTGTCTTGTCTGGTCTTGTCTTGTTTTGTTTTGTCTTGTTTTGTTTTGTCTTGTCATGTCTTGTCTTGTCTTGTCTTGTCTTGTCTTGTCTTGTCTTGTCTTGTCTTGCCTTGTCTTGTCTTGTCTTGTCTTGTCTTTTCTTGTCTTGTCTTGTCTTGTCTTGTCTTGTCTTGTCTTGTCTTGTCTTGTCTTGTTTTGTCTTGTGTTGTGTTGTCTTGTCTTGTCTTGTGTTGTCTTGTCTTGTCTTGTTTTATGTTGTCTTGTCTTGTCTTGTTTTGTCATGTAATGTCATGTCGTGTGTTGTGTTGTTTTGTCTTGTCTTGTCTTCTCCTTGTCTTGTCTTGTCATGTCGTGTGTTGTGTTGTTTTGTCTTGTCATGTCTAATATTGTCTTGTCTTGTCTTGTCTTGTGATGTCATGTCGTGTGTTGTGTTGTTTTGTCTTGTCTTGTTTTGTCTTGTCCTGTCTTGTCTTGTCATGTCATGTCATGTGTTGTGTTGTGTTGTTTTGTCTTGTCTTGTCTTGTCTTGTCTTGTCATGTCTTGTCTTGTCTTGTCTTGTTTTGTCTTGTCTTGAATTGTCTTGTCTTGTCTTGTCTTGTCTTGTTTTGTTTTGTCTTGTCTTGTGTTGTTTTGTCGTGTCATGTCTTGTCTTGTCTTGTCTTGTCTTGTCTTGTCTTGTCTTGTCTTGTTTTGTCTCGTCATGTATTGTCTTGTCTTGTCTTGTCTTGTCATGTCATGTCTTGTCTTGTCTTGTCTTGTCTTGTCTTGTCTTGTCTTGTCTTGTCTTGTCTTGTCTTGTCATGTCTTGTCTTGTCTTGTTTTGTCTTGTCTTGTCTTGTCTTGTTTTGTCTTGTCTTGTCTTGTCTTGTTTTGTCTTGTCATGTCTTGTCTTGTTATGTCATGTCTTGTCTTGTCTTGACTTGTCTTGTCTTGTCTTGTCTTGTCTTGTCGTGTCTTGTCTTGTCTTGTCTCATCTTGTCTTGTCCTGTCCTGTCCTGTCTTGTCTTGTCATGTCATGTCATGTCATGTCATGTCGTGTGTTGTTTTGTCTTGTCTTGTTTTGTCTTGTCATGTCTTATCTTGTCTTGTCATGTCATGTCATGTCATGTGTTGTGTTGTGTTGTTTTGTCTTGTCTTGTCTTGTCTTGTCATGTCTTGTCTTGTCTTGTCTTGTCTTGTCTTGTCTTGTCTTGTCTTGTCTTGTCTTGTCTTGTCTTGTCTTGTCTTGTCTTGTCCTGTCCTGACGTGTGTTGTGTTGTTTTGTCTTGTCTTGTGTTGTTTTGTCCTGTCCTGACATGTGTTGTGTTGTTTTGTCTTGTCTTGTTTTGTTTTGTCTTGTCCTGTCTTGTCTTGTGATGTCATGTCATGTCGTGTGTTGTGTTGTTTTGTCTTGTCATGTCTTGTCTTGTCTTGTCTTGTCTTGTCTTGTCTTGTCTTGTCTTGTCTTGTCTTGTCTTGTCTTGTCTTGTCTTGTCTTGTCTTGTCTTGTCTTGTCTTGTCTTGTCTTGTTTTGCCTTGTCTTGTTTTATGTTGTCTTGTCTTGTCTTGTTTTGTCATGTAATGTCATGTCGTGTGTTGTGTTGTTTTTTCTTGCCTTGTATTGTCTTGTCTTGTCTTGTCGTGTCTTGTCTTGTCTTGTCTTGTCTTGTCTTGTCTTGTCTTGTCTTGTCTTGTCTTGTCTTGTCTTGTCTTGTCTTGTCTTGTCTTGTCTTGTCTTGTCTTGTCTTGTCTTGTCTTGTCTTGTCTTGTCTTGTCTTGTCTTGTCTTGTCTTGTCTTGTCTTGTCTTGTCTTGTCTTGTCTTGTCTTGTCTTGTCTTGTCTTGTCTTGTCTTGTCTTGTCTTGTCTTGTCATGTCTTGTCTTGTCTTGTCTTGTCTTGTCTTGTCTTGTCTTGTCTTGTCTTGTCTTGTCTTGTCTTGTCTTGTCTTGTCTTGTCTTGTCTTGTCTTGTCTTGTCTTGTCTTGTCTTGTCTTGTCTTGTCTTGTCTTGTCTTGTCTTGTCTTGTCTTGTCTTGTCTTGTCTTGTCTTGTCTTGTCTTGTCTTGTCTTGTCTTGTCTTGTCTTGTCTTGTCTTGTCTTGTCTTGTCTTGTCTTGTCTTGTCTTGTCTTGTCTTGTCTTGTCTTGTCTTGTCTTGTCTTGTCTTGTCTTGTCTTGTCTTGTCTTGTCTTGTCTTGTCTTGTCTTGTCTTGTCTTGTCTTGTCTTGTCTTGTCTTGTCTTGTCTTGTCTTGTCTTGTCTTGTCTTGTCTTGTCTTGTCTTGTCTTGTCTTGTCTTGTCTTGTCTTGTCTTGTCTTGTCTTGTCTTGTCTTGTCTTGTCTTGTCTTGTCTTGTCTTGTCTTGTCTTGTCTTGTCTTGTCTTGTCTTGTCTTGTCTTGTCTTGTCTTGTCTTGTCTTGTCTTGTCTTGTCTTGTCTTGTCTTGTCTTGTCTTGTCTTGTCTTGTCTTGTTTTGTCTTGTCTTGAATTGTCTTGTTTTCTCATGTAATGTCATGTCGTGTGTTGTGTGGTTTTGTCTTGTCTTGTGTTGTTTTGTCGTGTCATGTCTTGTCTTGTCTTGATTTGTCCTGTCCAGTCGTGTGTTGTGTTGTTTTGTCTTGTCTTGCCATGTCATGTCATGTCGTGTCTTGTGTTGCTTTGTCTTGTCTTGTCTTGTCATGTCGTGTGTTGTGTTGTTTTGTCTTGTCTTGTTGTGTATTGTCATGTCTTATATTGTCTTGTCTTGTCATGTCGTGTGTTGTGTTGTTTTGTCTTGTCTTGTTGTGTATTGTCATGTCTTATATTGTCTTGTCTTGTCTTGTCTTGTCTTGTCTTGTCTTGTCTTGTCATGTCATGTCATGTCGTGTGTTGTGTTGTTTTGTCTTGTCTTGTCTTGTCTTGTCTTGTCTTGTCTTGTATTGTCTTGTCTTGTCTTGTCTTGTCTTGTCTTGTCTTGTCTTGTCTTGTCTTGTCTTTTCTTGTCTTGTCTTGTCTTGTCTTGTCTTGTCTTGTCTTGTCTTGTCTTGTCTTGTGTTGTGTTGTCTTGTCTTGTCTTGTGTTGTCTTGTCTCATCTTGTTTTATGTTGTCTTGTCTTGTCTTGTTTTGTCATGTAATGTCATGTCGTGTGTTGTGTTGTTTTGTCTTGTCTTGTTGTGTATTGTCATGTCTTATATTGTCTTGTCTTGTCTTGTCTTTTCTTGTCTTGTCTTGTCTTGTCTTGTCTTGTCTTGTCTTGTCTTGTCTTGTGTTGTGTTGTCTTGTCTTGTCTTGTGTTGTCTTGTCTTGTCTTGTTTTATGTTGTCTTGTCTTGTCTTGTTTTGTCATGTAATGTCATGTCGTGTGTTGTGTTGTTTTGTCTTGTCTTGTTGTGTATTGTCATGTCTTATATTGTCTTGTCTTGTCTTGTCTTGTCTTGTCATGTCATGTCATGTCGTGTGTTGTGTTGTTTTGTCTTGTCTTGTCTTGTCTTGTCTTGCCTTGCCTTGTCTTGTCTTGTCTTGTCTTGTCTTGTCTTGTCTTGTCTTGTCTTGTCTTGTCTTGTCTTGTCTTGTCTTGTCTTGTCTTGTCTTGTCTTGTCTTGTCTTGTCTTGTCTTGTCTTGTCTTGTCTTGTCTTGTCTTGTCTTGTCTTGTCTTGTCTTGTCTTGTCTTTTCTTGTCTTGTCTTGTCTTGTCTTGTCTTGTCTTGTCTTGTCTTGATTTGTCTTGTCATGTCTTGTCTTGTCTGGTCTTGTCTTGTTTTGTTTTGTCTTGTTTTGTTTTGTCTTGTCATGTCTTGTCTTGTCTTGTCTTGTCTTGTCTTGTCTTGTCTTGTCTTGTCTTGTCTTGTCTTGCCTTGTCTTGTCTTGTCTTGTCTTGTGTTGTCTTGTCTTGTCTTGTTTTATGTTGTCTTGTCTTGTCTTGTTTTGTCATGTAATGTCATGTCATGTGTTGTGTTGTTTTGTCTTGTCTTGTCTTCTCCTTGTCTTGTCTTGTCATGTCGTGTGTTGTGTTGTTTTGTCTTGTCATGTCTAATATTGTCTTGTCTTGTCTTGTCTTGTCTTGTCTTGTGATGTCATGTCGTGTGTTGTGTTGTTTTGTCTTGTCTTGTTTTGTCTTGTCCTGTCTTGTCTTGTCATGTCATGTGTTGTGTTGTGTTGTTTTGTCTTGTCTTGTATTGTCTTGTCTTGCCTTATCTTGCCTTGTCTTGTCTGGTCTTGTCTTGTCTTGTCTTGTCTTGTCTTGTCTTGTCTTGTCTTGTCTTGTCTTGTCTTGTCTTGTCTTGTCTTGTCTTGTCTTGTCTTGTCTTGTCTTGTCTTGTCTTGTCTTGTCTTGTCATGTCTTGTCTTGTCTTGTCTTGTTTTGTCTTGTCTTGAATTGTCTTGTCTTGTCTTGTCTTGTCTTGTTTTGTTTTGTCTTGTCTTGTGTTGTTTTGTCGTGTCATGTCTAGTCTTGTCTTGTCTTGTCTTGTCTTGTCTTGTCTTGTCTTGTCTTGTCTTGTCTTGTCTTGTCTTTTCTTGTCATGTCATGTCATGTCGTGTGTTGTGTTGTTTTGTCTTGTCTTGTTTTGTCTTGTCATGTCATGTCTTGTCTTGTCTTGTCTTGTCTTGTTTTGTCTTGTCATGTCTTGTCTTGGCTTGTCTTGTCTTGTCTTGTTTTGTTTTGTCTTGTTTTGTTTTGTCTTGTCATGTCTTGTCTTGTCTTGTCTTGTCTTGTCTTGTCTTGTCTTGTCTTGTCTTGTCTTGTCTTGTCTTGTCTTGTCTTGTCTTGTCTTGTCTTGTCTTGTCTTGTGATGTCATGTCGTGTGTTGTGTTGTTTTGTCTTGTCTTGTTTTGTCTTGTCCTGTCTTGTCTAGTCATGTCATGTGATGTCGTGTGTTGTGTTGTTTTGTCTTGTCATGTCTTATATTGTCTTGTCTTGCCTTGTCTTGTCTTGTGATGTCATGTCGTGTGTTGTGTTGTTTTGTCTTGCCTTGTTTTGTCTTGTCCTGTCTTGTCTTGTCATGTCATGTCATGTCGTGTGTTGTGTTGTTTTGTCTTGTCTTGTCTTCTCCTTGTCTTGTCTTGTCATGTCGTGTGTTGTGTTGTTTTGTCTTGTCATGTCTTATATTGTCTTGTCTTGTCTTGTCTTGTCTTGTGATGTCATGTCGTGTGTTGTGTTGTTTTGTCTTGTCTTGTCATGTCATGTCATGTCGTGTCTTGTGTTGCTTTGTCTTGTCTTGTCATGTCGTGTGTTGTGTTGTTTTGTCTTGTCTTGTTGTGTATTGTCATGTCTTATATTGTCTTGTCTTGTCTTGTCTTGTCATGTCATGTCATGTCGTATGTTGTGTTGTTTTGTCTTGTCTTGTTTTGTTTTGTCATGTCTTGTCTTGTCTTGTCTTGTCTTGTCTTGTTTTGTCTTGTCATGTCTTGTCTTGTCTTGTCTTGTCTTGTCTTGTCTTGTCTTGTTTTCTCATGTAATGTCATGTCGTGTGTTGTGTTGTTTTGTCTTGTCATGTCTTGTCTTGTCTTGTCTTGTCTTGTCATGTCATGTCATGTCGTGTGTTGTGTTGTTTTGTCTAGTCTTGTCTTGTCTTGTCTTGTATTGTCTTGTCTTGTCTTGTCTTGTCTTGTCTTGTCTTGTCTTGTGTTGTCTTGTCTTGTCTTGTGTTGTCTTGTCTTGTCTTGTTTTATGTTGTCTTGTCTTGTCTTGTTTTGTCATGTAATGTCATGTCGTGTGTTGTGTTGTTTTGTCTTGTCTTGTTGTGTATTGTCATGTCTTATATTGTCTTGTCTTGTCTTTTCTTGTCTTGTCTTGTCATGTCATGTCATGTCGTGTGTTGTGTTGTTTTGTCTTGTCTTGTCTTGTCTTGCCTTGCCTTGTCTTGTCTTGTCTTGTCTTGTCTTGTCTTGTCTTGTCTTGTCTTGTCTTGTCTTGTCTTGTCTTGTCTTGTCTTTTCTTGTCTTGTCTTGTCAAGTCTTGTCTTGTCTTGTCTTGTCTTGATTTGTCTTGTCATTTCTTGTCTTGTCTTGTCTTGTCTTGTCTTGTCTTGTCTTGTCTTGTCTTGTCTTGTCTTGTCCTGTCCTGTCGTGTGTTGTGTTGTTTTGTCTTGTCTTGTCATGTCATGTCATGTCGTGTCTTGTGTTGCTTTGTCTTGTCTTGTCTTGTCTTGTCTTGTCTTGTCTTGTCTTGTCTTGTCTTTTCTTGTCTTGTCTTGTCTTGTCTTGTCTTGTCTTGTCTTGTCTTGTCTTGTCTTGTCTTGTGTTGTGTTGTCTTGTCTTGTCTTGTCTTGTCTTGTCTTGTCTTGTTTTATGTTGTCTTGTCTTGTCTTGTTTTGTCATGTAATGTCATGTCGTGTGTTGTGTTGTTTTGTCTTGTCTTGTCTTCTCCTTGTCTTGTCTTGTCATGTCGTGTGTTGTGTTGTTTTGTCTTGTCATGTCTAATATTGTCTTGTCTTGTCTTGTCTTGTCTTGTCTTGTCTTGTCTTGTGATGTCATGTCGTGTGTTGTGTTGTTTTGTCTTGTCTTGTTTTGTCTTGTCCTGTCTTGTCTTGTCATGTCATGTCATGTGTTGTGTTGTGTTGTTTTGTCTTGTCTTGTCTTGTCTTGTCTTGTCTTGCCTTATCTTGCCTTGTCTTGTCTGGTCTTGTCTTGTCTTGTCTTGTCATGTCTTGTCTTGTCTTGTCTTGTTTTGTCTTGTCTTGAATTGTCTTGTCTTGTCTTGTCTTGTCTTGTCTTGTCTTGTCTTGTTTTGTTTTGTCTTGTCTTGTGTTGTTTTGTCGTGTCATGTCTTGTCTTGTCTTGTCTTGTCTTGTCTTGTCTTGTCTTGTCTTGTCTTGTCTTGTCTTGTCTTGTCTTGTCTTGTCTTGTCTTGTCTTGTCTTGTCTTGTCTTGTCTTGTTTTGTCTTTTCTTGTCATGTCATGTCATGTCGTGTGTTGTGTTGTTTTGTCTTGTCTTGTTTTGTCTTGTCATGTCATGTCTTGTCTTGTCTTGTCTTGTCTTGTTTTGTCTTGTCATGTCTTGTCTTGGCTTGTCTTGTCTTGTCTTGTTTTGTTTTGTCTTGTTTTGTTTTGTCTTGTCATGTCTTGTCTTGTCTTGTCTTGTCTTGTCTTGTCTTGTCTTGTCTTGTCTTGTCTTGTCTTGTCTTGTCTTGTCTTGTCTTGTCTTGTCTTGTCTTGTCTTGTGATGTCATGTCGTGTGTTGTGTTGTTTTGTCTTGTCTTGTTTTGTCTTGTCCTGTCTTGTCTTGTCATGTCATGTCATGTCGTGTGTTGTGTTGTTTTGTCTTGTCATGTCTTATATTGTCTTGTCTTGCCTTGTCTTGTCTTGTGATGTCATGTCGTGTGTTGTGTTGTTTTGTCTTGTCTTGTTTTGTCTTGTCCTGTCTTGTCTTGTCATGTCATGTCATGTCGTGTGTTGTGTTGTTTTGTCTTGTCTTGTCTTCTCCTTGTCTTGTCTTGTCATGTCGTGTGTTGTGTTGTTTTGTCTTGTCATGTCTTATATTGTCTTGTCTTGTCTTGTCTTGTCTTGTGATGTCATGTCGTGTGTTGTGTTGTTTTGTCTTGTCTTGTTTTGTCTTGTCCTGTCTTGTCTTGTCATGTCATGTCATGTCGTGTCTTGTGTTGCTTTGTCTTGTCTTGTCATGTCGTGTGTTGTGTTGTTTTGTCTTGTCTTGTTGTGTATTGTCATGTCTTATATTGTCTTGTCTTGTCTTGTCATGTCATGTCATGTCGTGTGTTGTGTTGTTTTGTCTTGTCTTGTTTTGTTTTGTCATGTCTTGTCTTGTCTTGTCTTGTCTTGTCTTGTTTTGTCTTGTCATGTCTTGTCTTGTCTTGTCTTGTCTTGTCTTGTCTTGTCTTGTCTTGTCTTGTCTTGTCTTGTTTTCTCATGTAATGCCATGTCGTGTGTTGTGTTGTTTTGTCTTGTCATGTCTTATATTGTCTTGTCTTGTTTTGTCATGTAATGTCATGTCGTGTGTTGTGTTGTTTTGTCTTGTCATGTCTTATATTGTCTTGTCTTGTCTTGCCTTGTCTTGTGATGTCATGTCGTGTGTTGTGTTGTTTTGTCTTGTCATGTCTTGTCTTGTCTTGTCTTGTCTTGTCTTGTCATGTCTTGTCTTGTTTTGTCTTGTCTTGTATTGTCTTGCTTTCTCATGTAATGTCATGTCGTGTCTTGTGTTGTTTTGTCGTGTCATGTCTTGTCTTGTCTTGTCCTGTCCTGTCGTGTGTTGTGTTGTTTTGTCTTGTCTTGTCATGTCATGTCTTGTCCTGTCTTGTCTTGTCTTGTATTGTCTTGTCTTGTCATGTCATGTCTTGTCTTGTCTTGTCTTGTCTTGTCTTGTCTTGTCTTGTCTTGTCTTGTCTTGTCTTGTCTTGTCTTGTCTTGTCTTGTCTTGTCTTGTGTTGTCTTGTCTTGTCTTGTCTTGTCTTGTCTTGTCTTGTCTTGTCTTGTCTTGTCTTGTCTTGTCTTGTCTTGTCTTGTCTTGTCTTGTCTTGTCTTGTCTTGTCTTGTCTTGTCTTGTCTTGTCTTGTCTTGTCTTGTCCTGTCCTGACGTGTGTTGTGTTGTTTTGTCTTGTCTTGTCTTGTCTTGTCTTGTTTTGTCTTGTCTTGTATTGTCTTGTTTTCTCATGTAATGTCATGTCGTGTGTTGTGTTGTTTTGTCTTGTGTTGTTTTGACGTATCATGTCTTGTCTTGTCTTGTCTTGTCTTGTCTTGTCTTGTCTTGTCTTGTCTTGTCGTGTCCTGTCGTATGTTGTGTTGTTTTGTCTTGTCTTGTCATGTCATGTCATGTCGTGTCTTGTGTTGCTTTGTCTTGTCTTGTCATGTCGTGTGTTGTGTTGTTTTGTCTTGTCTTGTTGTGTATTGTCATGTCTTATATTCTCTTGTCTTGTCTTGTCATGTCATGTCAAGTCATGTCATGTCGTGTGTTGTGTTGTTATTCTTGTTTTGTCTTGTCTTGTCTTGTCTTGTCTTGTCTTGTCTTGTCTTGTCTTGTCTTGTCTTGTCTTGTCTTGTCTTGTCTTGTCTTGTCTTGTCTTGTCTTGTTTTGTCTTGTCTTGTCTTGTTTTGTCTTGTCTTGTCTTGTCTTGTCTTGTCTTGTCTTGTTTTGTCATGTAATGTCATGTCGAGTGTTGTGTTGTTTTGTCTTGTCTTGTCTTCTCCTTGTCTTGTCTTGTCATGTCGTGTGTTGTGTTGTTTTGTCTTGTCATGTCTTATATTGTCTTGTCTTGTCTTGTCTTGTGATGTCATGTCGTGTGTTGTGTTGTTTTGTCTTGTCTTGTCTTGTCTTGTCTTGTCTTGTCCTATCATGTCTTGTCTTGTCTTGTCTTGTCTTGTCTTGTCTTGTCTTGTCTTGTCTTGTCTTGTCTTGTCTTGTCTTGTCTTGTCTTGTCTTGTCTTGTCTTGTCTTGTCTTGTCTTGTCTTGTCTTGTCTTTTCTTGTCTTGTCTTGTCTTGTCTTGTCTTGTCTTGTCTTGTCTTGTCTTGTCTTGTCTTGTCTTGTCTTGCCTTGTCTTGTCTTGTCTTGTCTTGTCTTGTCTTGTCTTGTCTTGTCTTGTCTTGTCTTGTCTTCTCTTGTCTTGTCTTGTCTTGTCTTGCCTTGTCTTGTCTTGTCTTGTCTTTCTTGTCTTGTCTTGTCTTGTCTTGTCTTGTCTTGTCTTGTCTTGTCTTGTCTTGTCTTGTTTTGTCTTGTCTTGTATTGTCTTGTTTTCTCATGTAATGTCAGGTCGTATGTTGTGTTGTTTTATCTTGTGTTGTTTTGTCGTATCATGTCTTGTCTTGTCTTGTCCTGTCCTGTCGTATGTTGTGTTGTTTTGTCTTCTCTTGTCATGTCATGTCATGTCGTGTCTTGTGTTGCTTTGTCTTGTCTTGTCATGTCGTGTGTTGTGTTTTGTTTTGTCTTGTCTTGTTGTGTATTGTCATGTCTTATATTGTCTTGTCTTGTCTTGTCATGTCATGTCTTGTCATGTCATGTCGTGTGTTGTGTTGTTTAGTCTTGTCTTGTCTTGTCTTGTTTTGTCTTGTCTTGTCTTGTCTTGTCTTGTCTTGTCTTGTCTTGTCTTGTCTTGTCTTGTCTTGTCTTGTCTTGTCTTGTCTTGTCTTGTCTTGTCTTGTCTTGTCTTGTCTTGTCTTGTCTTGTCTTGTCTTGTCTTGTCTTGTTTTGTCTTGTCTTGTTTTGTCGTGTCTTGTCTTGTCTTGTCATGTCATGTCATGTCATGTCATGTCGTGTGTTGTGTTGTTTAGTCTTGTCTTGTCTTGTTTTGTCTTGTCTTGTCTTGTCTTGTCTTGTCTTGTCTTGTCTTGTCTTGTCTTGTCTTGTCTTGTCTTGTCTTGTCTTGTCTTGTCTTGTCTTGTCTTGTCTTGTCTTGTCTTGTCTTGTCTTGTCTTGTCTTGTCTTGTTTTGTCTTGTCTTGTCTTGTTTTGTCTTGTCTTGTTTTGTCATGTAATGTCATGTCGTGTGTTGTGTTGTTTTGTCTTTTCTTGTCTTCTCCTGTCTTCTCCTTGTCTTGTCTTGTCATGTCGTGTGTTGTGTTGTTTTGTCTTGTCTTGTCTTCTCCTTGTCTTGTCTTGTCATGTCGTGTGTTGTGTTGTTTTGTCTTGTCATTTCTTATATTGTCTTGTCTTGTCTTGTCTTGTCTTGTGATGTCATGTCGTGTGTTGTGTTGTTTTGTCTTGTCTTGTCTTGTCTTGTGTTGTCTTGTCCTGTCATGTCTTGTCTTGTCTTGTCTTGTCTTGTCTTGTTTTGTCTTGTCATGTCTTGTCTTGTCTTGTCTTGTCTTGTCTTGTCTTGTCTTGTCTTGTCTTGTCTTGTCTTGTCTTGTCTTGTCTTGTCTTGTCTTGTCTTGTCTTGTTTTGTCTTGTCTTGTCTACTCCTTGTCTTGTCTTGTCATGTCGTGTGTTGTGTTGTTTTGTCATGTCATGTCTTATATTGTCTTGCCTTGTCTTGTGATGTCATGTCGTGTGTTGTGTTGTTTTGTCTTGTCTTGTCTTGTCTTGTCTTGTCTTGTCTTGTCTTGTCTTGTCTTGTCCTGTCCTGACGTGTGTTGTGTTGTTTTGTCTTGTCTTGTCTTGTCTTGTCTTGTCTTGTTTTGTCTTGTCTTGTATTGTCTTGTTTTCTCATGTAATGTCATGTCGTGTGTTGTGTTGTTTTGTCTTGTGTTGTTTTGACGTATCATGTCTTGTCTTGTCTTGTCTTGTCTTGTCTTCTCCTTGTCTTGTCTTGTCATGTCGTGTGTTGTGTTGTTTTGTCTTGACATGTCTTATATTGTCTTGTCTTGTCTTGTGATGTCATGTCGTGTGTTGTGTTGTTTTGTCTTGTCTTGTCTTGTCTTGTCTTGTCTTGTCTTGTCTTGTCTTGTCTTGTCTTGTCTTGTCTTGTTTTGTCTTGTCTTGTCTTCTCCTTGTCTTGTCTTGTCATGTCGTGTGTTGTGTTGTTTTGTCTTGTCATGTCTTATATTGTCTTGTCTTGTCTTGTGATGTCATGTCGTGTGTTGTGTTGTTTTGTCTTGTCTTGTCTTGTCTTGTCTTGTCTTGTCTTGTCTTGTCTTGTCTTGTCTTGTCTTGTCTTGTCCTGTCCTGACGTGTGTTGTGTTGTTTTGTCTTGTCTTGTTTTGTCTTGTCTTGTATTGTCTTGCTTTCTCATGTAATGTCATGTCGTGTCTTGTGTTGTTTTGTCGTGTCATGTCTTGTCTTGTCTTGTCCTGTCCTGTCGTGTGTTGTGTCGTTTTGTCTTGTCTTGTCATGTCATGTCTTGTCCTGTCTTGTCTTGTCTTGTATTGTCTTGTCTTGTCATGTCATGTCTTGTCTTGTCTTGTCTTGTCTTGTCTTGTCTTGTCTTGTCTTGTCTTGTCTTGTCTTGTCTTGTCTTTTGTTGTCTTGTCTTGTCTTGTCTTGTCTTGTCTTGTCTTGTCTTGTCTTGTCTTGTCTTGTCTTGTCTTGTCTTGTCTTGTCTTGTCTTGTCTTGTCTTGTCTTGTCTTGTCTTGTCTTGTCTTGTCTTGTCTTGTCTTGTCTTGTCTTGTCTTGTCTTGTCTTGTCTTGTCTTGTCTTGTCTTGTTTTGTCTTGTCTTGTCCTGTCCTGACGTGTGTTGTGTTGTTTTGTCTTGTCTTGTCTTGTCTTGTCTTGTTTTGTCTTGTCTTGTATTGTCTTGTTTTCTCATGTAATGTCATGTCGTGTGTTGTGTTGTTTTGTCTTGTGTTGTTTTGACGTATCATGTCTTGTCTTGTCTTGTCTTGTCCTGTCCTGTCGTATGTTGTGTTGTTTTGTCTTGTCTTGTCATGTCATGTCATGTCGTGTCTTGTGTTGCTTTGTCTTGTCTTGTCATATCGTGTGTTGTGTTGTTTTGTCTTGTCTTGTTGTGTATTGTCATGTCTTATATTCTCTTGTCTTGTCTTGTCATGTCATGTCAAGTCATGTCATGTCGTGTGTTGTGTTGTTATTCTTGTTTTGTCTTGTCTTGTCTTGTCTTGTCTTGTCTTGTCTTGTCTTGTCTTGTCTTGTCTTGTCTTGTCTTGTCTTGTCTTGTCTTGTCTTGTCTTGTCTTGTTTTGTCTTGTCTTGTCTTGTTTTGTCTTGTCTTGTCTTGTCTTGTCTTGTCTTGTCTTGTTTTGTCATGTAATGTCATGTCGTGTGTTGTGTTGTTTTGTCTTGTCTTGTCTTCTCCTTGTCTTGTCTTGTCATGTCGTGTGTTGTGTTGTTTTGTCTTGTCATGTCTTATATTGTCTTGTCTTGTCTTGTCTTGTGATGTCATGTCGTGTGTTGTGTTGTTTTGTCTTGTCTTGTCTTGTCTTGTCTTGTCTTGTCTTGTCTTGTCCTGTCATGTCTTGTCTTGTCTTGTCTTTTCTTGTCTTGTCTTGTCTTGTCTTGTCTTGTCTTGTCTTGTCTTGTCTTGTCTTGTCTTGTCTTGTCTTGTCTTGTCTTGTCTTGTCTTGTCTTTTCTTGTCTTGTCTTGTCTTGTCTTGTCTTGTCTTGTCTTGTCTTGTCTTGTCTTGTCTTGTCTTGTCTTGTCTTGTCTTGTCTTGCCTTGTCTTGTCTTGTCTTGTCTTGTCTTGTCTTGTCTTGTCTTGTCTTGTCTTGTCTTCTCTTGTCTTGTCTTGTCTTGTCTTTCTTGTCTTGTCTTGTCTTGTCTTGTCTTGTCTTGTCTTGTCTTGTCTTGTCTTGTCTTGTCTTGTCTTGTCTTGTTTTGTCTTGTCTTGTATTGTCTTGTTTTCTCATGTAATGTCAGGTCGTGTGTTGTGTTGTTTTGTCTTGTGTTGTTTTGTCGTATCATGTCTTGTCTTGTCTTGTCCTGTCCTGTCGTATGTTGTGTTGTTTTGTCTTCTCTTGTCATGTCATGTCATGTCGTGTGTTGTGTTTTGTTTTGTCTTGTCTTGTTGTGTATTGTCATGTCTTATATTGTCTTGTCTTGTCTTGTCATGTCATGTCTTGTCTTGTCTTGTCTTGTCTTGTCTTGTTTTGTCTTGTCTTGTCTTGTTTTGTCGTGTCTTGTCTTGTCTTGTCATGTCATGTCATGTCATGTCATGTCGTGTGTTGTGTTGTTTAGTCTTGTCATGTCATGTCATGTCGTGTCTTGTGTTGCTTTGTCTTGTCTTGTCATGTCGTGTGTTGTGTTTTGTTTTGTCTTGTCTTGTTGTGTATTGTCATGTCTTATATTGTCTTGTCTTGTCTTGTCATGTCATGTCTTGTCTTGTCTTGTCTTGTCTTGTCTTGTTTTGTCTTGTCTTGTCTTGTTTTGTCGTGTCTTGTCTTGTCTTGTCATGTCATGTCATGTCATGTCATGTCGTGTGTTGTGTTGTTTAGTCTTGTCATGTCATGTCATGTCGTGTCTTGTGTTGCTTTGTCTTGTCTTGTCATGTCGTGTGTTGTGTTTTGTTTTGTCTTGTCTTGTCTTGTCTTGTCTTGTCTTGTCTTGTCTTGTCTTGTCTTGTCTTGTCTTGTCTTGTCTTGTCTTGTCTTGTCTTGTCTTGTCTTGTCTTGTCTTGTCATGTCATGTCATGTCATGTCGTGTGTTGTGTTGTTTAGTCTTGTCTTGTCTTGTTTTGTCTTGTCTTGTCTTGTCTTGTCTTGTCTTGTCTTGTCTTGTCTTGTCTTGTCTTGTCTTGTCTTGTCTTGTCTTGTCTTGTCTTGTCTTGTCTTGTCTTGTCTTGTCTTGTCTTGTCTTGTCTTGTCTTGTCTTGTCTTGTTTTGTCTTGTCTTGTCTTGTTTTGTCTTGTCTTGTTTTGTCATGTAATGTCATGTCGTGTGTTGTGTTGTTTTGTCTTTTCTTGTCTTCTCCTGTCTTCTCCTTGTCTTGTCTTGTCATGTCGTGTGTTGTGTTGTTTTGTCTTGTCTTGTCTTCTCCTTGTCTTGTCTTGTCATGTCGTGTGTTGTGTTGTTTTGTCTTGTCATTTCTTATATTGTCTTGTCTTGTCTTGTCTTGTCTTGTCTTGTTTTGTCATGTAATGTCATGTCGTGTGTTGTGTTGTTTTGTCTTGTCTTGTCTTCTCCTTGTCTTGTCTTGTCATGTCGTGTGTTGTGTTGTTTTGTCTTGTCATGTCTTATATTGTCTTGTCTTGTCTTGTCTTGTGATGTCATGTCGTGTGTTGTGTTGTTTTGTCTTGTCTTGTCTTGTCTTGTGTTGTCTTGTCCTGTCATGTCTTGTCTTGTCTTGTCTTGTCTTGTCTTGTTTTGTCTTGTCATGTCTTGTCTTGTCTTGTCTTGTCTTGTCTTGTCTTGTCTTGTCTTGTCTTGTCTTGTCTTGTCTTGTCTTGTCTTGTCTTGTCTTGTCTTGTTTTGTCTTGTCTTGTCTTCTCCTTGTCTTGTCTTGTCATGTCGTGTGTTGTGTTGTTTTGTCTTGTCATGTCTTATATTGTCTTGTCTTGTCTTGTGATGTCATGTCGTGTGTTGTGTTGTTTTGTCTTGTCTTGTCTTGTCTTGTCTTGTCTTGTCTTGTCTTGTCTTGTCTTGTCTTGTCTTGTCTTGTCTTGTCTTGTCTTGTCTTGTCTTGTCTTGTCTTGTCTTGTCTTGTCCTGTCCTGACGTGTGTTGTGTTGTTTTGTCTTGTCTTGTCTTGTCTTGTCTTGTTTTGTCTTGTCTTGTATTGTCTTGTTTTCTCATGTAATGTCATGTCGTGTGTTGTGTTGTTTTGTCTTGTGTTGTTTTGACGTATCATGTCTTGTCTTGTCTTGTCTTGTCTTGTCTTCTCCTTGTCTTGTCTTGTCATGTCGTGTGTTGTGTTGTTTTGTCTTGTCATGTCTTATATTGTCTTGTCTTGTCTTGTGATGTCATGTCGTGTGTTGTGTTGTTTTGTCTTGTCTTGTCTTGTCTTGTCTTGTCTTGTCTTGTCTTGTCTTGTCTTGTTTTGTCTTGTCTTGTCTTCTCCTTGTCTTGTCTTGTCCTGTCGTGTGTTGTGTTGTTTTGTCTTGTCATGTCTTATATTGTCTTGTCTTGTCTTGTGATGTCATGTCGTGTGTTGTGTTGTTTTGTCTTGTCTTGTCTTGTCTTGTCTTGTCTTGTCTTGTCTTGTCTTGTCTTGTCTTGTCTTGTCTTGTCTTGTCTTGTCTTGTCTTGTCTTGTCTTGTCTTGTCTTGTCTTGTCTTGTCTTGTCTTGTCTTGTCTTGTCTTGTCTTGTCTTGTCTTGTCTTGTCTTGTCTTGTCTTGTCCTGTCCTGACGTGTGTTGTGTTGTTTTGTCTTGTCTTGTCATGTCTTGTCTTGTTTTGTCTTGTCTTGTATTGTCTTGCTTTCTCATGTAATGTCATGTCGTGTCTTGTGTTGTTTTGTCGTGTCATGTCTTGTCTTGTCTTGTCCTGTCCTGTCGTGTGTTGTGTTGTTTTGTCTTGTCATGTCTTATATTGTCTTGTCTTGTCTTGTGATGTCATGTCGTGTGTTGTGTTGTTTTGTCTTGTCTTGTCTTGTCTTGTCTTGTCTTGTCTTGTCTTGTCTTGTCTTGTCTTGTCTTGTCTTGTCTTGTCTTGTCTTGTCTTGTCTTGTCTTGTCTTGTCCTGTCCTGACGTGTGTTGTGTTGTTTTGTCTTGTCTTGTCTTGTCTTGTCTTGTTTTGTCTTGTCTTGTATTGTCTTGTTTTCTCATGTAATGTCATGTCGTGTGTTGTGTTGTTTTGTCTTGTGTTGTTTTGACGTATCATGTCTTGTCTTGTCTTGTCTTGTCTTGTCTTCTCCTTGTCTTGTCTTGTCATGTCGTGTGTTGTGTTGTTTTGTCTTGTCATGTCTTATATTGTCTTGTCTTGTCTTGTGATGTCATGTCGTGTGTTGTGTTGTTTTGTCTTGTCTTGTCTTGTCTTGTCTTGTCTTGTCTTGTCTTGTCTTGTCTTGTCTTGTCTTGTCTTGTCTTGTCTTGTCTTGTCTTGTCTTGTCTTGTCTTGTCTTGTCTTGTCTTGTCTTGTCTTGTCTTGTCTTGTCTTGTCTTGTCTTGTCCTGTCCTGACGTGTGTTGTGTTGTTTTGTCTTGTCTTGTCTTGTCTTGTCTTGTTTTGTCTTGTCTTGTATTGTCTTGTTTTCTCATGTAATGTCATGTCGTGTGTTGTGTTGTTTTGTCTTGTGTTGTTTTGACGTATCATGTCTTGTCTTGTCTTGTCTTGTCTTGTCTTCTCCTTGTCTTGTCTTGTCATGTCGTGTGTTGTGTTGTTTTGTCTTGTCATGTCTTATATTGTCTTGTCTTGTCTTGTGATGTCATGTCGTGTGTTGTGTTGTTTTGTCTTGTCTTGTCTTGTCTTGTCTTGTCTTGTCTTGTCTTGTCTTGTCTTGTCTTGTCTTGTTTTGTCTTGTCTTGTCTTCTCCTTGTCTTGTCTTGTCATGTCGTGTGTTGTGTTGTTTTGTCTTGTCATGTCTTATATTGTCTTGTCTTGTCTTGTGATGTCATGTCGTGTGTTGTGTTGTTTTGTCTTGTCTTGTCTTGTCTTGTCTTGTCTTGTCTTGTCTTGTCTTGTCTTGTCTTGTCTTGTCTTGTCTTGTCTTGTCTTGTCTTGTCTTGTCTTGTCTTGTCTTGTCTTGTCTTGTCTTGTCTTGTCTTGTCTTGTCCTGTCCTGACGTGTGTTGTGTTGTTTTGTCTTGTCTTGTCATGTCTTGTCTTGTTTTGTCTTGTCTTGTATTGTCTTGCTTTCTCATGTAATGTCATGTCGTGTCTTGTGTTGTTTTGTCGTGTCATGTCTTGTCTTGTCTTGTCCTGTCCTGTCGTGTGTTGTGTTGTTTTGTCTTGTCTTGTCATGTCATGTCTTGTCCTGTCTTGTCTTGTATTGTCTTGTCTTGTCATGTCATGTCTTGTCTTGTCTTGTCTTGTCTTGTCTTGTCTTGTCTTGTCTTGTCTTGTCTTGTGTTGTCTTGTCTTGTCTTGTCTTGTCTTGTCTTGTCTTGTCTTGTCTTGTCTTGTCTTGTCTTGTCTTGTCTTGTCTTGTCTTGTCTTGTCTTGTCTTGTCTTGTCTTGTCTTGTCTTGTCTTGTCTTGTCTTGTCTTGTCTTGTCTTGTCTTGTCTTGTCTTGTCTTGTCTTGTCTTGTCTTGTCTTGTCTTGTCTTGTCTTGTTTTGTCTTGTCTTGTCCTGTCCTGACGTGTGTTGTGTTGTTTTGTCTTGTCTTGTCTTGTCTTGTCTTGTTTTGTCTTGTCTTGTATTGTCTTGTTTTCTCATGTAATGTCATGTCGTGTGTTGTGTTGTTTTGTCTTGTGTTGTTTTGACGTATCATGTCTTGTCTTGTCTTGTCATGTCATGTCATGTCGTGTCTTGTGTTGCTTTGTCTTGTCTTGTCATATCGTGTGTTGTGTTGTTTTGTCTTGTCTTGTTGTGTATTGTCATGTCTTATATTCTCTTGTCTTGTCTTGTCATGTCATGTCAAGTCATGTCATGTCGTGTGTTGTGTTGTTATTCTTGTTTTGTCTTGTCTTGTCTTGTCTTGTCTTGTCTTGTCTTGTCTTGTCTTGTCTTGTCTTGTCTTGTCTTGTCTTGTCTTGTCTTGTCTTGTCTTGTCTTGTCTTGTCTTGTCTTGTCTTGTCTTGTCTTGTCTTGTCTTGTCTTGTCTTGTTTTGTCTTGTCTTGTCTTGTTTTGTCTTGTCTTGTCTTGTCTTGTCTTGTCTTGTCTTGTTTTGTCATGTAATGTCATGTCGTGTGTTGTGTTGTTTTGTCTTGTCTTGTCTTCTCCTTGTCTTGTCTTGTCATGTCGTGTGTTGTGTTGTTTTGTCTTGTCATGTCTTATATTGTCTTGTCTTGTCTTGTCTTGTGATGTCATGTCGTGTGTTGTGTTGTTTTGTCTTGTCTTGTCTTGTCTTGTCTTGTCTTGTCCTGTCATGTCTTGTCTTGTCTTGTCTTGTCTTGTCTTGTCTTGTCTTGTCTTGTCTTGTCTTGTCTTGTCTTGTCTTGTCTTGTCTTGTCTTGTCTTGTCTTTTCTTGTCTTGTCTTGTCTTGTCTTGTCTTGTCTTGTCTTGTCTTGTCTTGTCTTGTCTTGTCTTGTCTTGTCTTGTCTTGTCTTGTCTTGTCTTGTCTTGTCTTGTCTTGTCTTGTCTTGTCTTGTCTTGCCTTGTCTTGTCTTGTCTTGTCTTGTCTTGTCTTGTCTTGTCTTGTCTTGTCTTGTCTTGTCTTGTCTTGTCTTGTCTTGTTTTGTCTTGTCTTGTATTGTCTTGTTTTCTCATGTAATGTCAGGTCGTGTGTTGTGTTGTTTTGTCTTGTGTTGTTTTGTCGTATCATGTCTTGTCTTGTCTTGTCCTGTCCTGTCGTATGTTGTGTTGTTTTGTCTTCTCTTGTCATGTCATGTCATGTCGTGTGTTGTGTTTTGTTTTGTCTTGTCTTGTTGTGTATTGTCATGTCTTATATTGTCTTGTCTTGTCTTGTCATGTCATGTCTTGTCTTGTCTTGTCTTGTCTTGTCTTGTTTTGTCTTGTCTTGTCTTGTTTTGTCGTGTCTTGTCTTGTCTTGTCATGTCATGTCGTGGGTTGTGTTGTTTAGTCTTGTCATGTCATGTCATGTCGTGTCTTGTGTTGCTTTGTCTTGTCTTGTCATGTCGTGTGTTGTGTTTTGTTTTGTCTTGTCTTGTTGTGTATTGTCATGTCTTATATTGTCTTGTCTTGTCTTGTCATGTCATGTCTTGTCTTGTCTTGTCTTGTCTTGTCTTGTCTTGTCTTGTCTTGTCTTGTCTTGTCTTGTCTTGTCTTGTCTTGTCTTGTCTTGTCTTGTTTTGTCTTGTCTTGTATTGTCTTGTTTTCTCATGTAATGTCAGGTCGTGTGTTGTGTTGTTTTGTCTTGTGTTGTTTTGTCGTATCATGTCTTGTCTTGTCTTGTCCTGTCCTGTCGTATGTTGTGTTGTTTTGTCTTCTCTTGTCATGTCATGTCATGTCGTGTGTTGTGTTTTGTTTTGTCTTGTCTTGTTGTGTATTGTCATGTCTTATATTGTCTTGTCTTGTCTTGTCATGTCATGTCTTGTCTTGTCTTGTCTTGTCTTGTCTTGTTTTGTCTTGTCTTGTCTTGTTTTGTCGTGTCTTGTCTTGTCTTGTCATGTCATGTCGTGGGTTGTGTTGTTTAGTCTTGTCATGTCATGTCATGTCGTGTCTTGTGTTGCTTTGTCTTGTCTTGTCATGTCGTGTGTTGTGTTTTGTTTTGTCTTGTCTTGTTGTGTATTGTCATGTCTTATATTGTCTTGTCTTGTCTTGTCATGTCATGTCTTGTCTTGTCTTGTCTTGTCTTGTCTTGTTTTGTCTTGTCTTGTCTTGTTTTGTCGTGTCTTGTCTTGTCTTGTCATGTCATGTCATGTCATGTCATGTCGTGTGTTGTGTTGTTTAGTCTTGTCATGTCATGTCATGTCGTGTCTTGTGTTGCTTTGTCTTGTCTTGTCATGTCGTGTGTTGTGTTTTGTTTTGTCTTGTCTTGTCTTGTCTTGTCTTGTCTTGTCTTGTCTTGTCTTGTCTTGTCTTGTCTTGTCTTGTCTTGTCTTGTCTTGTCTTGTCTTGTCTTGTCTTGTCTTGTTTTGTCTTGTCTTGTCTTGTTTTGTCGTGTCTTGTCTTGTCTTGTCATGTCATGTCATGTCATGTCATGTCGTGTGTTGTGTTGTTTAGTCTTGTATTGTCTTGTTTTGTCTTGTCTTGTCTTGTCTTGTCTTGTCTTGTCTTGTCTTGTCTTGTCTTGTCTTGTCTTGTCTTGTCTTGTCTTGTCTTGTCTTGTCTTGTCTTGTTTTGTCTTGTCTTGTCTTGTTTTGTCTTGTCTTGTTTTGTCATGTAATGTCATGTCGTGTGTTGTGTTGTTTTGTCTTTTCTTGTCTTCTCCTGTCTTCTCCTTGTCTTGTCTTGTCATGTCGTGTGTTGTGTTGTTTTGTCTTGTCATGTCTTATATTGTCTTGTCTTGTCTTGTGATGTCATGTCGTGTGTTGTGTTGTTTTGTATTGTCTTGCTTTGTCTTATCATGTCTTATCTTGTCTTGTCTTGTCTTGTCTTGTCTTGTCTTGTCTTGTCTTGTCTTGTCTTGTCTTGTCTTGTCTTGTCTTGTCTTGTCTTGTCTTGTCTTGTCTTGTCTTGTCTTGTCTTGTCTTGTCTTGTCTTGTCTTGTCTTGTCTTGTCTTGTCTTGTCTTGTCTTGTCTTGTCTTGTCTTGTCTTGTCTTGTCTTGTCTTGTCTTGTCTTGTCTTGTCTTGTCTTGTCTTGTCTTGTCTTGTCTTGTCCTGTCCTGTCTTGTCTTGTCTTGTCATATTTTGTCTTGTCTTGTCTTGTCTTGTCTTGCTTTGTCTTGCCATGTCTTATCTTGTCTTGTCTTGTCTTGTCTTGTCTTGTCCTGTCCTGTCGTGTGTTGTTTTGTTTTGTTTTGTCTTGTCTTGTGTTGTTTTGTCGTGTCATGTCTTGTCTTGTCTTGTCTTGTCTTGTCTTGTCTTGTCTTGTCTTGTCCTGTCTTGTCTTGTCTTGTCATATTTTGTCTTGTCTTGTCTTGTCTTGTCTTGCTTTGTCTTGCCATGTCTTATCTTGTCTTGTCTTGTCTTGTCTTGTCCTGTCCTGTCGTGTGTTGTTTTGTTTTGTCTTGTCTTGTGTTGTTTTGTCGTGTCATGTCTTGTCTTGTCTTGTCCTGTCCTGTCGTGTGTTGTGTTGTTTTGTCTTGTCTTGTCTTGTCTTGTCATGTCATGTCATGTCGTGTCTTGTGTTGCTTTGTCTTGTCTTGTCTTGTCTTGTCTTGTTTTGTCTTGTCTTGTCTTGTCTTGTCTTGTCATGTCGTGTGTTGTGTTGTTTTGTCTTGTCATGTCATGTCATGTCGTGTGTTGTGTTGTTTTGTCTTGTCTTGTTTTGTCTTGTCATGTCTTGTCTTGTCTTGTCTTGTCTTGTCTTGTCTTGTCTTGTCTTGTCTTGTCTTGTCTTGTCTTGTCTTGTCTTGTCTTGTCTTGTCTTGTCTTGTCTTGTCTTGTCTTCTCTTGTCTTGTCTTGTCTTGTCTTGCCTTGTCTTGTCTTGTCTTGTCTTTCTTGTCTTGTCTTGTCTTGTCTTGTCTTGTCTTGTCTTGTCTTGTCTTGTCTTGTCTTGTCTTGTCTTGTCTTGTCTTGTCTTGTCTTGTCTTGTCTTGTTTTGTCTTGTCTTGTCTTGTTTTGTCTTGTCTTGTCTTGTCTTGTCTTGTCTTGTCTTGTTTTGTTTTGTCATGTAATGTCATGTCGTGTGTTGTGTTGTTTTGTCTTGTCTTGTCTTCTCCTTGTCTTGTCTTGTCATGTCGTGTGTTGTGTTGTTTTGTCTTGTCATGTCTTATATTGTCTTGTCTTGTCTTGTCTTATCTTGTCTTATCTTGTCTTGTCTTGTCTTGTCTTGTCTTGTCTTGTCTTGTCTTGTCTTGTCTTGTCTTGTCTTGTCTTGTCTTGTCTTGTCTTGTCTTGTCTTGTCTTGTCTTGTCTTGTCTTGTCTTGTCTTGTCTTGTCTTGTCTTGTCTTGTCTTGTCTTGTCTTGTCTTGTTTTGTCTTGTCTTGTCTTGTCTTGCCTTGTCTTGTCTTGTCTTGTCTTGTCTTGTTTTGTCTTGTCTTGTCTTGTCTTGTCTTGTTTTGTCTTGTCTTGTCTTGTCTTGTCTTGTCATGTCGTGTGTTGTGTTGTTTTGTCTTGTCATGTCATGTCATGTCGTGTGTTGTGTTGTTTTGTCTTGTCTTGTTTTGTCTTGTCATGTCTTGTCTTGTCTTGTCTTGTCTTGTCTTGTCTTGTCTTGTCTTGTCTTGTCTTGTCTTGTCTTGTCTTGTCTTGTCTTGTCTTGTCTTGTCTTGTGTTCTCTTGTCTTGTCTTGTCTTGTCTTGCCTTGTCTTGTCTTGTCTTGTCTTTCTTGTCTTGTCTTGTCTTGTCTTGTCTTGTCTTGTCTTGTCATGTCATGTCATGTCATGTCATGTCGTGTGTTGTGTTGTTATTCTTGTTTTGTCTTGTCTTGTCTTGTCTTGTCTTGTCTTGTCTTGTCTTGTCTTGTCTTGTCTTGTCTTGTCTTGTCTTGTCTTGTCTTGTCTTGTCTTGTCTTGTCTTGTCTTGTCTTGTTTTGTCTTGTCTTGTCTTGTTTTGTCTTGTCTTGTCTTGTCTTGTCTTGTCTTGTCTTGTCTTGTTTTGTCATGTAATGTCATGTCGTGTGTTGTGTTGTTTTGTCTTGTCTTGTCTTCTCCTTGTCTTGTCTTGTCATGTCGTGTGTTGTGTTGTTTTGTCTTGTCATGTCTTATATTGTCTTGTCTTGTCTTGTGATGTCATGTCGTGTGTTGTGTTGTTTTGTCTTGTCTTGTCTTGTCTTGTCTTGTCTTGTCTTGTCTTGTCCTGTCATGTCTTGTCTAGTCTTGTCTTGTCTTGTCTTGTCTTGTCTTGTCTTGTCTTGTCTTGTCTTGTCTTGTCTTGTCTTGTCTTGTCTTGTCTTGTCTTGTCTTGTCTTGTCTTTTCTTGTCTTGTCTTGTCTTGTCTTGTCTTGTCTTGTCTTGTCTTGTCTTGTCTTGTCTTGTCTTGTCTTGTCTTGCCTTGTCTTGTCTTGTTTTGTCGTGTCTTGTCTTGTCTTGTCATGTCATGTCTTGTCTTGTCTTGTCTTGTCTTGTCTTGTCTTGTCTTGTCTTGTCTTGTCTTGTCTTGTCTTGTCTTGTCTTGTCTTGTCTTGTCTTGTCTTGTCTTGTCTTGTGATGTCATGTCGTGTGTTGTGTTGTTTTGTCTTGTCTTGTCTTGTCTTGCCTTGTCTTGTCTTGTCTTGTCTTTCTTGTCTTGTCTTGTCTTGTCTTGTCTTGTCTTGTCTTGTCTTGTGATGTCATGTCGTGTGTTGTGTTGTTTTGTCTTGTCTTGTCTTGTCTTGTCTTGTCTTGTCTTGTCCTGTCATGTCTTGTCTTGTCTTGTCTTGTCTTGTCTTGTCTTGTCTTGTCTTGTCTTGCCTTGTCTTGTCTTGTCTTGTCTTGTCTTGTCTTGTCTTGTCTTGTCTTGTCTTTTCTTGTCTTCTCTTGTCTTGTCTTGTCTTGCCTTGTCTTGTCTTGTCTTGTCTTGTCTTGTCTTGTCTTGTCTTGTCTTGTCTTGTCTTGTCTTGTCTTGTCTTGTCTTGTTTTGTCTTGTCTTGTATTGTCTTGTTTTCTCATGTAATGTCAGGTCGTGTGTTGTGTTGTTTTGTCTTGTGTTGTTTTGTCGTATCATGTCTTGTCTTGTCTTGTCCTGTCCTGTCGTATGTTGTGTTGTTTTGTCTTCTCTTGTCATGTCATGTCATGTCGTGTCTTGTGTTGCTTTGTCTTGTCTTGTCATGTCGTGTGTTGTGTTTTGTTTTGTCTTGTCTTGTTGTGTATTGTCATGTCTTATATTGTCTTGTCTTGTCTTGTCATGTCATGTCTTGTCATGTCATGTCGTGTGTTGTGTTGTTTAGTCTTGTCTTGTCTTGTCTTGTTTTGTCTTGTCTTGTCTTGTCTTGTCTTGTCTTGTCTTGTCTTGTCTTGTCTTGTCTTGTCTTGTCTTGTCTTGTCTTGTCTTGTCTTGTCTTGTTTTGTCTTGTCTTGTCTTGTTTTGTCGTGTCTTGTCTTGTCTTGTCTTGTCATGTCATGTCATGTCATGTCATGTCGTGTGTTGTGTTGTTTAGTCTTGTCTTGTCTTGTTTTGTCTTGTCTTGTCTTGTCTTGTCCTGTCTTGTCTTGTCTTGTCTTGTCTTGTCTTGTCTTGTCTTGTCTTGTCTTGTCTTGTCTTGTCTTGTCTTGTCTTGTCTTGTTTTGTCTTGTCTTGTCTTGTTTTGTCTTGTCTTGTTTTGTCATGTAATGTCATGTCGTGTGTTGTGTTGTTTTGTCTTTTCTTGTCTTCTCCTGTCTTCTCCTTGTCTTGTCTTGTCATGTCGTGTGTTGTGTTGTTTTGTCTTGTCTTGTCTTCTCCTTGTCTTGTCTTGTCATGTCGTGTGTTGTGTTGTTTTGTCTTGTCATTTCTTATATTGTCTTGTCTTGTCTTGTCTTGTCTTGTCTTGTTTTGTCATGTAATGTCATGTCGTGTGTTGTGTTGTTTTGTCTTGTCTTGTCTTCTCCTTGTCTTGTCTTGTCATGTCGTGTGTTGTGTTGTTTTGTCTTGTCATGTCTTATATTGTCTTGTCTTGTCTTGTCTTGTGATGTCATGTCGTGTGTTGTGTTGTTTTGTCTTGTCTTGTCTTGTGTTGTCTTGTCCTGTCATGTCTTGTCTTGTCTTGTCTTGTCTTGTCTTGTTTTGTCTTGTCATGTCTTGTCTTGTCTTGTCTTGTCTTGTCTTGTCTTGTTTTGTCTTGTCTTGTCTTGTCTTGTCTTGTCTTGTCTTGTCTTGTTTTGTCTTGTCTTGTCTTCTCCTTGTCTTGTCTTGTCATGTCGTGTGTTGTGTTGTTTTGTCTTGTCATGTCTTATATTGTCTTGTCTTGTCTTGTGATGTCATGTCGTGTGTTGTGTTGTTTTGTCTTGTCTTGTCTTGTCTTGTCTTGTCTTGTCTTGTCTTGTCTTGTCTTGTCTTGTCTTGTCTTGTCTTGTCTTGTCTTGTCTTGTCTTGTCTTGTCTTGTCTTGTCTTGTCTTGTCTTGTCTTGTCTTGTCTTGTCTTGTCTTGTCTTGTCTTGTCTTGTCTTGTCTTGTCTTGTCTTGTCTTGTCTTGTCCTGTCCTGACGTGTGTTGTGTTGTTTTGTCTTGTCTTGTCTTGTCTTGTCTTGTTTTGTCTTGTCTTGTATTGTCTTGTTTTCTCATGTAATGTCATGTCGTGTGTTGTGTTGTTTTGTCTTGTGTTGTTTTGACGTATCATGTCTTGTCTTGTCTTGTCTTGTCTTCTCCTTGTCTTGTCTTGTCATGTCGTGTGTTGTGTTGTTTTGTCTTGTCATGTCTTATATTGTCTTGTCTTGTCTTGTGATGTCATGTCGTGTGTTGTGTTGTTTTGTCTTGTCTTGTCTTGTCTTGTCTTGTCTTGTCTTGTCTTGTCTTGTCTTGTCTTGTCTTGTCTTGTCTTGTCTTGTCTTGTCTTGTCTTGTCTTGTCTTGTCCTGTCCTGACGTGTGTTGTGTTGTTTTGTCTTGTCTTGTCATGTCTTGTCTTGTTTTGTCTTGTCTTGTATTGTCTTGCTTTCTCATGTAATGTCATGTCGTGTCTTGTGTTGTTTTGTCGTGTCATGTCTTGTCTTGTCTTGTCCTGTCCTGTCGTGTGTTGTGTTGTTTTGTCTTGTCTTGTCATGTCATGTCTTGTCCTGTCTTGTCTTGTCTTGTATTGTCTTGTCTTGTCATGTCATGTCTTGTCTTGTCTTGTCTTGTGATGTCATGTCGTGTGTTGTGTTGTTTTGTATTGTCTTGCTTTGTCTTATCATGTCTTATCTTGTCTTGTCTTGTCTTGTCTTGTCTTGTCCTGTCTTGTCTTGTTTTGTCTTGTCTTGTCTTGTCTTGTCTTGTCATGTCGTGTGTTGTGTTGTTTTGTCTTGTCATGTCTTATATTGTCTTGTCTTGTCTTGTGATGTCATGTCGTGTGTTGTGTTGTTTTGTATTGTCTTGCTTTGTCTTATCATGTCTTATCTTGTCTTGTCTTGTCTTGTCTTGTCTTGTCTTGTCTTGTCTTGTCTTGTCTTGTCTTGTCTTGTCTTGTCTTGTCTTGTCTTGTCTTGTTTTGTCTTGTCTTGTCTTGTTTTGTCTTGTCTTGTTTTGTCATGTAATGTCATGTCGTGTGTTGTGTTGTTTTGTCTTTTCTTGTCTTCTCCTGTCTTCTCCTTGTCTTGTCTTGTCATGTCGTGTGTTGTGTTGTTTTGTCTTGTCTTGTCTTCTCCTTGTCTTATCTTGTCATGTCGTGTGTTGTGTTGTTTTGTCTTGTCATTTCTTATATTGTCTTGTCTTGTCTTGTCTTGTCTTGTCTTGTTTTGTCATGTAATGTCATGTCGTGTGTTGTGTTGTTTTGTATTGTCTTGCTTTGTCTTATCATGTCTTATCTTGTCTTGTCTTGTCTTGTCTTGTCTTGTCTTGTCTTGTCTTGTTTTGTCTTGTCTTGTCTTGTCTTGTCTTGTCATGTCGTGTGTTGTGTTGTTTTGTCTTGTCTTGTCTTCTCCTTGTCTTGTCTTGTCATGTCGTGTGTTGTGTTGTTTTGTCTTGTCATGTCTTATATTGTCTTGTCTTGTCTTGTCTTGTGATGTCATGTCGTGTGTTGTGTTGTTTTGTCTTGTCTTGTCTTGTGTTGTCTTGTCCTGTCATGTCTTGTCTTGTCTTGTCTTGTCTTGTCTTGTTTTGTCTTGTCATGTCTTGTCTTGTCTTGTCTTGTCTTGTCTTGTCTTGTTTTGTCTTGTCTTGTCTTGTCTTGTCTTGTCTTGTCTTGTCTTGTCTTGTTTTGTCTTGTCTTGTCTTGTCTTGTCTTGTCATGTCGTGTGTTGTGTTGTTTTGTCTTGTCATGTCTTCTCCTTGTCTTGTCTTGTCATGTCGTGTGTTGTGTTGTTTTGTCTTGTCATGTCTTATATTGTCTTGTCTTGTCTTGTCTTGTGATGTCATGTCGTGTGTTGTGTTGTTTTGTCTTGTCTTGTCTTGTCTTGTGTTGTCTTGTCCTGTCATGTCTTGTCTTGTCTTGTCTTGTCTTGTCTTGTTTTGTCTTGTCATGTCTTGTCTTGTCTTGTCTTGTCTTGTCTTGTCTTGTCTTGTCTTGTCTTGTCTTGTCTTGTCTTGTCTTGTCTTGTCTTGTCTTGTCTTGTCTTGTCTTGTCTTGTTTTGTCTTGTCTTGTCTTCTCCTTGTCTTGTCTTGTCATGTCGTGTGTTGTGTTGTTTTGTCTTGTCATGTCTTATATTGTCTTGTCTTGTCTTGTGATGTCATGTCGTGTGTTGTGTTGTTTTGTCTTGTCTTGTCTTGTCTTGTCTTGTCTTGTCTTGTCTTGTCTTGTCTTGTCTTGTCTTGTCTTGTCTTGTCTTGTCTTGTCTTGTCTTGTCTTGTCTTGTCTTGTCTTGTCTTGTCTTGTCTTGTCTTGTCTTGTCTTGTCTTGTCCTGTCCTGACGTGTGTTGTGTTGTTTTGTCTTGTCTTGTCTTGTCTTGTCTTGTCTTGTCTTGTCTTGTCTTGTCTTGTCTTGTCTTGTCTTGTCTTGTCTTGTCTTGTCTTGTCTTGTCCTGTCCTGACGTGTGTTGTGTTGTTTTGTCTTGTCTTGTTTTGTCTTGTCTTGTATTGTCTTGCTTTCTCATGTAATGTCATGTCGTGTCTTGTGTTGTTTTGTCGTGTCATGTCTTGTCTTGTCTTGTCCTGTCCTGTCGTGTGTTGTGTTGTTTTGTCTTGTCTTGTCATGTCATGTCTTGTCCTGTCTTGTCTTGTCTTGTATTGTCTTGTCTTGTCATGTCATGTCTTGTCTTGTCTTGTCTTGTCTTGTCTTGTCTTGTCTTGTCTTGTCTTGTCTTGTGTTGTCTTGTCTTGTCTTGTCTTGTCTTGTCTTGTCTTGTCTTGTCTTGTCTTGTCTTGTCTTGTCTTGTCTTGTCTTGTCTTGTCTTGTCTTGTCTTGTCTTGTTTTGTCTTGTCTTGTCCTGTCCTGACGTGTGTTGTGTTGTTTTGTCTTGTCTTGTCTTGTCTTGTCTTGTTTTGTCTTGTCTTGTATTGTCTTGTTTTCTCATGTAATGTCATGTCGTGTGTTGTGTTGTTTTGTCTTGTGTTGTTTTGACGTATCATGTCTTGTCTTGTCTTGTCTTGTCCTGTCCTGTCGTATGTTGTGTTGTTTTGTCTTGTCTTGTCATGTCATGTCATGTCGTGTCTTGTGTTGCTTTGTCTTGTCTTGTCATATCGTGTGTTGTGTTGTTTTGTCTTGTCTTGTTGTGTATTATCATGTCTTATATTCTCTTGTCTTGTCTTGTCATGTCATGTCAAGTCATGTCATGTCGTGTGTTGTGTTGTTATTCTTGTTTTGTCTTGTCTTCTCTTGTCTTGTCTTGTCTTGTCTTGTCTTGTCTTGTCTTGTCTTGTCTTGTCTTGTCTTGTCTTGTCTTGTCTTGTCTTGTCTTGTCTTGTCTTGTCTTGTCTTGTCTTGTCTTGTCTTGTCTTGTTTTGTCTTGTCTTGTCTTGTTTTGTCTTGTCTTGTCTTGTCTTGTCTTGTCTTGTCTTGTTTTGTCATGTAATGTCATGTCGTGTGTTGTGTTGTTTTGTCTTGTCATGTCTTATATTGTCTTGTCTTGTCTTGTCTTGTGATGTCATGTCGTGTGTTGTGTTGTTTTGTCTTGTCTTGTCTTGTCTTGTCTTGTCTTGTCTTGTCTTGTCCTGTCATGTCTTGTCTTGTCTTGTCTTGTCTTGTCTTGTCTTGTCTTGTCTTGTCTTGTCTTGTCTTGTCTTGTCTTGTCTTGTCTTGTCTTGTCTTGTCTTGTCTTGTCTTGTCTTTTCTTGTCTTGTCTTGTCTTGTCTTGTCTTGTCTTGTCTTGTCTTGTCTTGTCTTGTCTTGTCTTGTCTTGTCTTGTCTTGCCTTGTCTTGTCTTGTCTTGTCTTGTCTTGTCTTGTCTTGTCTTGTCTTGTCTTGTCTTGTCTTGTCTTCTCTTGTCTTGTCTTGTCTTGCCTTGTCTTGTCTTGTCTTGTCTTTCTTGTCTTGTCTTGTCTTGTCTTGTCTTGTCTTGTCTTGTCTTGTCTTGTCTTGTCTTGTCTTGTCTTGTCTTGTTTTGTCTTGTCTTGTATTGTCTTGTTTTCTCATGTAATGTCAGGTCGTGTGTTGTGTTGTTTTGTCTTGTGTTGTTTTGTCGTATCATGTCTTGTCTTGTCTTGTCCTGTCCTGTCGTATGTTGTGTTGTTTTGTCTTCTCTTGTCATGTCATGTCATGTCGTGTGTTGTGTTTTGTTTTGTCTTGTCTTGTTGTGTATTGTCATGTCTTATATTGTCTTGTCTTGTCTTGTCATGTCATGTCTTGTCTTGTCTTGTCTTGTCTTGTCTTGTTTTGTCTTGTCTTGTCTTGTTTTGTCGTGTCTTGTCTTGTCTTGTCATGTCATGTCATGTCATGTCATGTCGTGTGTTGTGTTGTTTAGTCTTGTCATGTCATGTCATGTCGTGTCTTGTGTTGCTTTGTCTTGTCTTGTCATGTCGTGTGTTGTGTTTTGTTTTGTCTTGTCTTGTCTTGTCTTGTCTTGTCTTGTCTTGTCTTGTCTTGTCTTGTCTTGTCTTGTCTTGTCTTGTCTTGTCTTGTCTTGTCTTGTCTTGTCTTGTCATGTCATGTCATGTCATGTCGTGTGTTGTGTTGTTTAGTCTTGTCTTGTCTTGTTTTGTCTTGTCTTGTCTTGTCTTGTCTTGTCTTGTCTTGTCTTGTCTTGTCTTGTCTTGTCTTGTCTTGTCTTGTCTTGTCTTGTCTTGTCTTGTCTTGTCTTGTCTTGTCTTGTCTTGTCTTGTCTTGTCTTGTCTTGTCTTGTCTTGTCTTGTCTTGCCTTGTCTTGTCTTGTCTTGTCTTGTCTTGTCTTGTCTTGTCTTGTCTTGTCTTTTCTTGTCTTCTCTTGTCTTGTCTTGTCTTGCCTTGTCTTGTCTTGTCTTGTCTTGTCTTGTCTTGTCTTGTCTTGTCTTGTCTTGTCTTGTCTTGTCTTGTCTTGTCTTGTTTTGTCTTGTCTTGTATTGTCTTGTTTTCTCATGTAATGTCAGGTCGTGTGTTGTGTTGTTTTGTCTTGTGTTGTTTTGTCGTATCATGTCTTGTCTTGTCTTGTCCTGTCCTGTCGTATGTTGTGTTGTTTTGTCTTCTCTTGTCATGTCATGTCATGTCGTGTCTTGTGTTGCTTTGTCTTGTCTTGTCATGTCGTGTGTTGTGTTTTGTTTTGTCTTGTCTTGTTGTGTATTGTCATGTCTTATATTGTCTTGTCTTGTCTTGTCATGTCATGTCTTGTCATGTCATGTCGTGTGTTGTGTTGTTTAGTCTTGTCTTGTCTTGTCTTGTTTTGTCTTGTCTTGTCTTGTCTTGTCTTGTCTTGTCTTGTCTTGTCTTGTCTTGTCTTGTCTTGTCTTGTCTTGTCTTGTCTTGTCTTGTCTTGTTTTGTCTTGTCTTGTCTTGTTTTGTCGTGTCTTGTCTTGTCTTGTCTTGTCATGTCATGTCATGTCATGTCATGTCGTGTGTTGTGTTGTTTAGTCTTGTCTTGTCTTGTTTTGTCTTGTCTTGTCTTGTCTTGTCCTGTCTTGTCTTGTCTTGTCTTGTCTTGTCTTGTCTTGTCTTGTCTTGTCTTGTCTTGTCTTGTCTTGTCTTGTCTTGTCTTGTCTTGTTTTGTCTTGTCTTGTCTTGTTTTGTCTTGTCTTGTTTTGTCATGTAATGTCATGTCGTGTGTTGTGTTGTTTTGTCTTTTCTTGTCTTCTCCTGTCTTCTCCTTGTCTTGTCTTGTCATGTCGTGTGTTGTGTTGTTTTGTCTTGTCTTGTCTTCTCCTTGTCTTGTCTTGTCATGTCGTGTGTTGTGTTGTTTTGTCTTGTCATTTCTTATATTGTCTTGTCTTGTCTTGTCTTGTCTTGTCTTGTTTTGTCATGTAATGTCATGTCGTGTGTTGTGTTGTTTTGTCTTGTCTTGTCTTCTCCTTGTCTTGTCTTGTCATGTCGTGTGTTGTGTTGTTTTGTCTTGTCATGTCTTATATTGTCTTGTCTTGTCTTGTCTTGTGATGTCATGTCGTGTGTTGTGTTGTTTTGTCTTGTCTTGTCTTGTGTTGTCTTGTCCTGTCATGTCTTGTCTTGTCTTGTCTTGTCTTGTCTTGTTTTGTCTTGTCATGTCTTGTCTTGTCTTGTCTTGTCTTGTCTTGTCTTGTTTTGTCTTGTCTTGTCTTGTCTTGTCTTGTCTTGTCTTGTCTTGTTTTGTCTTGTCTTGTCTTCTCCTTGTCTTGTCTTGTCATGTCGTGTGTTGTGTTGTTTTGTCTTGTCATGTCTTATATTGTCTTGTCTTGTCTTGTGATGTCATGTCGTGTGTTGTGTTGTTTTGTCTTGTCTTGTCTTGTCTTGTCTTGTCTTGTCTTGTCTTGTCTTGTCTTGTCTTGTCTTGTCTTGTCTTGTCTTGTCTTGTCTTGTCTTGTCTTGTCTTGTCTTGTCTTGTCTTGTCTTGTCTTGTCTTGTCTTGTCTTGTCTTGTCTTGTCTTGTCTTGTCTTGTCTTGTCTTGTCTTGTCTTGTCTTGTCTTGTCTTGTCCTGTCCTGACGTGTGTTGTGTTGTTTTGTCTTGTCTTGTCTTGTCTTGTCTTGTTTTGTCTTGTCTTGTATTGTCTTGTTTTCTCATGTAATGTCATGTCGTGTGTTGTGTTGTTTTGTCTTGTGTTGTTTTGACGTATCATGTCTTGTCTTGTCTTGTCTTGTCTTCTCCTTGTCTTGTCTTGTCATGTCGTGTGTTGTGTTGTTTTGTCTTGTCATGTCTTATATTGTCTTGTCTTGTCTTGTGATGTCATGTCGTGTGTTGTGTTGTTTTGTCTTGTCTTGTCTTGTCTTGTCTTGTCTTGTCTTGTCTTGTCTTGTCTTGTCTTGTCTTGTCTTGTCTTGTCTTGTCTTGTCTTGTCTTGTCTTGTCTTGTCCTGTCCTGACGTGTGTTGTGTTGTTTTGTCTTGTCTTGTCATGTCTTGTCTTGTTTTGTCTTGTCTTGTATTGTCTTGCTTTCTCATGTAATGTCATGTCGTGTCTTGTGTTGTTTTGTCGTGTCATGTCTTGTCTTGTCTTGTCCTGTCCTGTCGTGTGTTGTGTTGTTTTGTCTTGTCTTGTCATGTCATGTCTTGTCCTGTCTTGTCTTGTCTTGTATTGTCTTGTCTTGTCATGTCATGTCTTGTCTTGTCTTGTCTTGTGATGTCATGTCGTGTGTTGTGTTGTTTTGTATTGTCTTGCTTTGTCTTATCATGTCTTATCTTGTCTTGTCTTGTCTTGTCTTGTCTTGTCCTGTCTTGTCTTGTTTTGTCTTGTCTTGTCTTGTCTTGTCTTGTCATGTCGTGTGTTGTGTTGTTTTGTCTTGTCATGTCTTATATTGTCTTGTCTTGTCTTGTGATGTCATGTCGTGTGTTGTGTTGTTTTGTATTGTCTTGCTTTGTCTTATCATGTCTTATCTTGTCTTGTCTTGTCTTGTCTTGTCTTGTCTTGTCTTGTCTTGTCTTGTCTTGTCTTGTCTTGTCTTGTCTTGTCTTGTCTTGTCTTGTCTTGTTTTGTCTTGTCTTGTCTTGTTTTGTCTTGTCTTGTTTTGTCATGTAATGTCATGTCGTGTGTTGTGTTGTTTTGTCTTTTCTTGTCTTCTCCTGTCTTCTCCTTGTCTTGTCTTGTCATGTCGTGTGTTGTGTTGTTTTGTCTTGTCTTGTCTTCTCCTTGTCTTATCTTGTCATGTCGTGTGTTGTGTTGTTTTGTCTTGTCATTTCTTATATTGTCTTGTCTTGTCTTGTCTTGTCTTGTCTTGTTTTGTCATGTAATGTCATGTCGTGTGTTGTGTTGTTTTGTATTGTCTTGCTTTGTCTTATCATGTCTTATCTTGTCTTGTCTTGTCTTGTCTTGTCTTGTCTTGTCTTGTCTTGTTTTGTCTTGTCTTGTCTTGTCTTGTCTTGTCATGTCGTGTGTTGTGTTGTTTTGTCTTGTCTTGTCTTCTCCTTGTCTTGTCTTGTCATGTCGTGTGTTGTGTTGTTTTGTCTTGTCTTGTCTTCTCCTTGTCTTGTCTTGTCATGTCGTGTGTTGTGTTGTTTTGTCTTGTCTTGTCTTGTATTGTCTTGTCTTGTCATGTCATGTCTTGTCTTGTCTTGTCTTGTGATGTCATGTCGTGTGTTGTGTTGTTTTGTATTGTCTTGCTTTGTCTTATCATGTCTTATCTTGTCTTGTCTTGTCTTGTCTTGTCTTGTCTTGTCTTGTTTTGTCTTGTCTTGTCTTGTCTTGTCTTGTCATGTCGTGTGTTGTGTTGTTTTGTCTTGTCATGTCTTCTCCTTGTCTTGTCTTGTCATGTCGTGTGTTGTGTTGTTTTGTCTTGTCATGTCTTATATTGTCTTGTCTTGTCTTGTCTTGTGATGTCATGTCGTGTGTTGTGTTGTTTTGTCTTGTCTTGTCTTGTCTTGTGTTGTCTTGTCCTGTCATGTCTTGTCTTGTCTTGTCTTGTCTTGTCTTGTTTTGTCTTGTCATGTCTTGTCTTGTCTTGTCTTGTCTTGTCTTGTCTTGTCTTGTCTTGTCTTGTCTTGTCTTGTCTTGTCTTGTCTTGTCTTGTCTTGTCTTGTCTTGTCTTGTTTTGTCTTGTCTTGTCTTCTCCTTGTCTTGTCTTGTCATGTCGTGTGTTGTGTTGTTTTGTCTTGTCATGTCTTATATTGTCTTGTCTTGTCTTGTGATGTCATGTCGTGTGTTGTGTTGTTTTGTCTTGTCTTGTCTTGTCTTGTCTTGTCTTGTCTTGTCTTGTCTTGTCTTGTCTTGTCTTGTCTTGTCTTGTCTTGTCTTGTCTTGTCTTGTCTTGTCTTGTCTTGTCTTGTCTTGTCTTGTCTTGTCTTGTCTTGTCCTGTCCTGACGTGTGTTGTGTTGTTTTGTCTTGTCTTGTCTTGTCTTGTCTTGTCTTGTCTTGTCTTGTCTTGTCTTGTCTTGTCTTGTCTTGTCTTGTCTTGTCTTGTCTTGTCTTGTCTTGTCTTGTCCTGTCCTGACGTGTGTTGTGTTGTTTTGTCTTGTCTTGTTTTGTCTTGTCTTGTATTGTCTTGCTTTCTCATGTAATGTCATGTCGTGTCTTGTGTTGTTTTGTCGTGTCATGTCTTGTCTTGTCTTGTCCTGTCCTGTCGTGTGTTGTGTTGTTTTGTCTTGTCTTGTCATGTCATGTCTTGTCCTGTCTTGTCTTGTCTTGTATTGTCTTGTCTTGTCATGTCATGTCTTGTCTTGTCTTGTCTTGTCTTGTCTTGTCTTGTCTTGTCTTGTCTTGTCTTGTGTTGTCTTGTCTTGTCTTGTCTTGTCTTGTCTTGTCTTGTCTTGTCTTGTCTTGTCTTGTCTTGTCTTGTCTTGTCTTGTCTTGTCTTGTCTTGTCTTGTCTTGTTTTGTCTTGTCTTGTCCTGTCCTGACGTGTGTTGTGTTGTTTTGTCTTGTCTTGTCTTGTCTTGTCTTGTTTTGTCTTGTCTTGTATTGTCTTGTTTTCTCATGTAATGTCATGTCGTGTGTTGTGTTGTTTTGTCTTGTGTTGTTTTGACGTATCATGTCTTGTCTTGTCTTGTCTTGTCCTGTCCTGTCGTATGTTGTGTTGTTTTGTCTTGTCTTGTCATGTCATGTCATGTCGTGTCTTGTGTTGCTTTGTCTTGTCTTGTCATATCGTGTGTTGTGTTGTTTTGTCTTGTCTTGTTGTGTATTATCATGTCTTATATTCTCTTGTCTTGTCTTGTCATGTCATGTCAAGTCATGTCATGTCGTGTGTTGTGTTGTTATTCTTGTTTTGTCTTGTCTTCTCTTGTCTTGTCTTGTCTTGTCTTGTCTTGTCTTGTCTTGTCTTGTCTTGTCTTGTCTTGTCTTGTCTTGTCTTGTCTTGTCTTGTCTTGTCTTGTCTTGTCTTGTCTTGTCTTGTCTTGTCTTGTTTTGTCTTGTCTTGTCTTGTTTTGTCTTGTCTTGTCTTGTCTTGTCTTGTCTTGTCTTGTTTTGTCATGTAATGTCATGTCGTGTGTTGTGTTGTTTTGTCTTGTCATGTCTTATATTGTCTTGTCTTGTCTTGTCTTGTGATGTCATGTCGTGTGTTGTGTTGTTTTGTCTTGTCTTGTCTTGTCTTGTCTTGTCTTGTCTTGTCTTGTCCTGTCATGTCTTGTCTTGTCTTGTCTTGTCTTGTCTTGTCTTGTCTTGTCTTGTCTTGTCTTGTCTTGTCTTGTCTTGTCTTGTCTTGTCTTGTCTTGTCTTGTCTTGTCTTGTCTTTTCTTGTCTTGTCTTGTCTTGTCTTGTCTTGTCTTGTCTTGTCTTGTCTTGTCTTGTCTTGTCTTGTCTTGTCTTGTCTTGCCTTGTCTTGTCTTGTCTTGTCTTGTCTTGTCTTGTCTTGTCTTGTCTTGTCTTGTCTTGTCTTGTCTTCTCTTGTCTTGTCTTGTCTTGCCTTGTCTTGTCTTGTCTTGTCTTTCTTGTCTTGTCTTGTCTTGTCTTGTCTTGTCTTGTCTTGTCTTGTCTTGTCTTGTCTTGTCTTGTCTTGTCTTGTTTTGTCTTGTCTTGTATTGTCTTGTTTTCTCATGTAATGTCAGGTCGTGTGTTGTGTTGTTTTGTCTTGTGTTGTTTTGTCGTATCATGTCTTGTCTTGTCTTGTCCTGTCCTGTCGTATGTTGTGTTGTTTTGTCTTCTCTTGTCATGTCATGTCATGTCGTGTGTTGTGTTTTGTTTTGTCTTGTCTTGTTGTGTATTGTCATGTCTTATATTGTCTTGTCTTGTCTTGTCATGTCATGTCTTGTCTTGTCTTGTCTTGTCTTGTCTTGTTTTGTCTTGTCTTGTCTTGTTTTGTCGTGTCTTGTCTTGTCTTGTCATGTCATGTCATGTCATGTCATGTCGTGTGTTGTGTTGTTTAGTCTTGTCATGTCATGTCATGTCGTGTCTTGTGTTGCTTTGTCTTGTCTTGTCATGTCGTGTGTTGTGTTTTGTTTTGTCTTGTCTTGTCTTGTCTTGTCTTGTCTTGTCTTGTCTTGTCTTGTCTTGTCTTGTCTTGTCTTGTCTTGTCTTGTCTTGTCTTGTCTTGTCTTGTCTTGTCATGTCATGTCATGTCATGTCGTGTGTTGTGTTGTTTAGTCTTGTCTTGTCTTGTTTTGTCTTGTCTTGTCTTGTCTTGTCTTGTCTTGTCTTGTCTTGTCTTGTCTTGTCTTGTCTTGTCTTGTCTTGTCTTGTCTTGTCTTGTCTTGTCTTGTCTTGTCTTGTCTTGTCTTGTCTTGTCTTGTCTTGTTTTGTCTTGTCTTGTCTTGTTTTGTCTTGTCTTGTTTTGTCATGTAATGTCATGTCGTGTGTTGTGTTGTTTTGTCTTTTCTTGTCTTCTCCTGTCTTCTCCTTGTCTTGTCTTGTCATGTCGTGTGTTGTGTTGTTTTGTCTTGTCTTGTCTTCTCCTTGTCTTGTCTTGTCATGTCGTGTGTTGTGTTGTTTTGTCTTGTCATTTCTTATATTGTCTTGTCTTGTCTTGTCTTGTCTTGTCTTGTCTTGTTTTGTCATGTAATGTCATGTCGTGTGTTGTGTTGTTTTGTCTTGTCTTGTCTTCTCCTTGTCTTGTCTTGTCATGTCGTGTGTTGTGTTGTTTTGTCTTGTCATGTCTTATATTGTCTTGTCTTGTCTTGTCTTGTGATGTCATGTCGTGTGTTGTGTTGTTTTGTCTTGTCTTGTCTTGTGTTGTCTTGTCCTGTCATGTCTTGTCTTGTCTTGTCTTGTCTTGTCTTGTTTTGTCTTGTCATGTCTTGTCTTGTCTTGTCTTGTCTTGTCTTGTCTTGTCTTGTCTTGTCTTGTCTTGTCTTGTTTTGTCTTGTCTTGTCTTCTCCTTGTCTTGTCTTGTCATGTCGTGTGTTGTGTTGTTTTGTCTTGTCATGTCTTATATTGTCTTGTCTTGTCTTGTGATGTCATGTCGTGTGTTGTGTTGTTTTGTCTTGTCTTGTCTTGTCTTGTCTTGTCTTGTCTTGTCTTGTCTTGTCTTGTCTTGTCTTGTCTTGTCTTGTCTTGTCTTGTCTTGTCTTGTTTTGTCTTGTCTTGTATTGTCTTGTTTTCTCATGTAATGTCATGTCGTGTGTTGTGTTGTTTTGTCTTGTGTTGTTTTGACGTATCATGTCTTGTCTTGTCTTGTCTTGTCTTGTCTTCTCCTTGTCTTGTCTTGTCATGTCGTGTGTTGTGTTGTTTTGTCTTGTCATGTCTTATATTGTCTTGTCTTGTCTTGTGATGTCATGTCGTGTGTTGTGTTGTTTTGTCTTGTCTTGTCTTGTCTTGTCTTGTCTTGTCTTGTCTTGTCTTGTCTTGTCTTGTCTTGTTTTGTCTTGTCTTGTCTTCTCCTTGTCTTGTCTTGTCATGTCGTGTGTTGTGTTGTTTTGTCTTGTCATGTCTTATATTGTCTTGTCTTGTCTTGTGATGTCATGTCGTGTGTTGTGTTGTTTTGTCTTGTCTTGTCTTGTCTTGTCTTGTCTTGTCTTGTCTTGTCTTGTCTTGTCTTGTCTTGTCTTGTCTTGTCTTGTCTTGTCTTGTCTTGTCTTGTCTTGTCTTGTCTTGTCTTGTCTTGTCTTGTCTTGTCTTGTCTTATCTTGTCTTGTCTTGTCTTGTCCTGTCCTGACGTGTGTTGTGCTGTTTTGTCTTGTCTTGTCATGTCTTGTCTTGTTTTGTCTTGTCTTGTATTGTCTTGCTTTCTCATGTAATGTCATGTCGTGTCTTGTGTTGTTTTGTCGTGTCATGTCTTGTCTTGTCTTGTCCTGTCCTGTCGTGTGTTGTGTTGTTTTGTCTTGTCATGTCTTATATTGTCTTGTCTTGTCTTGTGATGTCATGTCGTGTGTTGTGTTGTTTTGTCTTGTCTTGTCTTGTCTTGTCTTGTCTTGTCTTGTCTTGTCTTGTCTTGTCTTGTCTTGTCTTGTCTTGTCTTGTCTTGTCTTGTCTTGTCTTGTCTTGTCTTGTCTTGTCTTGTCTTGTCTTGTCTTGTCTTGTCTTGTCTTGTCTTGTCTTGTCTTGTCCTGTCCTGACGTGTGTTGTGTTGTTTTGTCTTGTCTTGTCTTGTCTTGTCTTGTTTTGTCTTGTCTTGTATTGTCTTGTTTTCTCATGTAATGTCATGTCGTGTGTTGTGTTGTTTTGTCTTGTGTTGTTTTGTCTTGTGTTGTTTTGACGTATCATGTCTTGTCTTGTCTTGTCTTGTCTTGTCTTCTCCTTGTCTTGTCTTGTCATGTCGTGTGTTGTGTTGTTTTGTCTTGTCATGTCTTATATTGTCTTGTCTTGTCTTGTGATGTCATGTCGTGTGTTGTGTTGTTTTGTCTTGTCTTGTCTTGTCTTGTCTTGTCTTGTCTTGTCTTGTCTTGTCTTGTCTTGTCTTGTCTTGTCTTGTCTTGTCTTGTCTTGTCTTGTCTTGTCTTGTCTTGTCTTGTCTTGTCTTGTCCTGTCCTGACGTGTGTTGTGTTGTTTTGTCTTGTCTTGTCTTGTCTTGTCTTGTTTTGTCTTGTCTTGTATTGTCTTGTTTTCTCATGTAATGTCATGTCGTGTGTTGTGTTGTTTTGTCTTGTGTTGTTTTGACGTATCATGTCTTGTCTTGTCTTGTCTTGTCTTGTCTTCTCCTTGTCTTGTCTTGTCATGTCGTGTGTTGTGTTGTTTTGTCTTGTCATGTCTTATATTGTCTTGTCTTGTCTTGTGATGTCATGTCGTGTGTTGTGTTGTTTTGTCTTGTCTTGTCTTGTCTTGTCTTGTCTTGTCTTGTCTTGTCTTGTCTTGTTTTGTCTTGTCTTGTCTTCTCCTTGTCTTGTCTTGTCATGTCGTGTGTTGTGTTGTTTTGTCTTGTCATGTCTTATATTGTCTTGTCTTGTCTTGTGATGTCATGTCGTGTGTTGTGTTGTTTTGTCTTGTCTTGTCTTGTCTTGTCTTGTCTTGTCTTGTCTTGTCTTGTCTTGTCTTGTCTTGTCTTGTCTTGTCTTGTCTTGTCTTGTCTTGTCTTGTCTTGTCCTGTCCTGACGTGTGTTGTGTTGTTTTGTCTTGTCTTGTCATGTCTTGTCTTGTTTTGTCTTGTCTTGTATTGTCTTGCTTTCTCATGTAATGTCATGTCGTGTCTTGTGTTGTTTTGTCGTGTCATGTCTTGTCTTGTCTTGTCCTGTCCTGTCGTGTGTTGTGTTGTTTTGTCTTGTCTTGTCATGTCATGTCTTGTCCTGTCTTGTCTTGTCTTGTATTGTCTTGTCTTGTCATGTCATGTCTTGTCTTGTCTTGTCTTGTCTTGTCTTGTCTTGTCTTGTCTTGTCTTGTCTTGTCTTGTGTTGTCTTGTCTTGTCTTGTCTTGTCTTGTCTTGTCTTGTCTTGTCTTGTCTTGTCTTGTCTTGTCTTGTATTGTCTTGTCTTGTCTTGTCTTGTCTTGTTTTGTCTTGTCTTGTCCTGTCCTGACGTGTGTTGTGTTGTTTTGTCTTGTCTTGTCTTGTCTTGTCTTGTTTTGTCTTGTCTTGTATTGTCTTGTTTTCTCATGTAATGTCATGTCGTGTGTTGTGTTGTTTTGTCTTGTGTTGTTTTGACGTATCATGTCTTGTCTTGTCTTGTCTTGTCCTGTCCTGTCGTATGTTGTGTTGTTTTGTCTTGTCTTGTCATGTCATGTCATGTCGTGTCTTGTGTTGCTTTGTCTTGTCTTGTCATATCGTGTGTTGTGTTGTTTTGTCTTGTCTTGTTGTGTATTGTCATGTCTTATATTCTCTTGTCTTGTCTTGTCATGTCATGTCAAGTCATGTCATGTCGTGTGTTGTGTTGTTATTCTTGTTTTGTCTTGTCTTGTCTTGTCTTGTCTTGTCTTGTCTTGTCTTGTCTTGTCTTGTCTTGTCTTGTCTTGTCTTGTCTTGTCTTGTCTTGTCTTGTCTTGTCTTGTCTTTTCTTGTCTTGTCTTGTCTTGTCTTGTCTTGTCTTGTCTTGTCTTGTCTTGTCTTGTCTTGTCTTGTCTTGTCTTGTCTTGTCCTGTCCTGTCTTGTCTTGTCTTGTCATATTTTGTCTTGTCTTGTCTTGTCTTGTCTTGCTTTGTCTTGCCATGTCTTATCTTGTCTTGTCTTGTCTTGTCTTGTCTTGTCCTGTCCTGTCGTGTGTTGTTTTGTTTTGTTTTGTCTTGTCTTGTGTTGTTTTGTCGTGTCATGTCTTGTCTTGTCTTGTCTTGTCTTGTCTTGTCTTGTCTTGTCTTGTCCTGTCTTGTCTTGTCTTGTCATATTTTGTCTTGTCTTGTCTTGTCTTGTCTTGCTTTGTCTTGCCATGTCTTATCTTGTCTTGTCTTGTCTTGTCTTGTCCTGTCCTGTCGTGTGTGGTTTTGTTTTGTCTTGTCTTGTGTTGTTTTGTCGTGTCATGTCTTGTCTTGTCTTGTCCTGTCCTGTCGTGTGTTGTGTTGTTTTGTCTTGTCTTGTCTTGTCTTGTCATGTCATGTCATGTCGTGTCTTGTGTTGCTTTGTCTTGTCTTGTCTTGTCTTGTCTTGTTTTGTCTTGTCTTGTCTTGTCTTGTCTTGTCATGTCGTGTGTTGTGTTGTTTTGTCTTGTCATGTCATGTCATGTCGTGTGTTGTGTTGTTTTGTCTTGTCTTGTTTTGTCTTGTCATGTCTTGTCATGTCTTGTCTTGTCTTGTCTTGTCTTGTCTTGTCTTGTCTTGTCTTGTCTTGTCTTGTCTTGTCTTGTCTTGTCTTCTCTTGTCTTGTCTTGTCTTGTCTTGCCTTGTCTTGTCTTGTCTTGTCTTTCTTGTCTTGTCTTGTCTTGTCTTGTCTTGTCTTGTCTTGTCTTGACTTGTCTTGTCTTGTCTTGTCTTGTCTTGTCTTGTCTTGTCTTGTCTTGTCTTGTCTTGTCTTGTCTTGTCTTGTCTTGTCTTGTCTTGTTTTGTCTTGTCTTGTCTTGTTTTGTCTTGTCTTGTCTTGTCTTGTCTTGTCTTGTCTTGTCTTGTTTTGTTTTGTCATGTAATGTCATGTCGTGTGTTGTGTTGTTTTGTCTTGTCTTCTCCTTGTCTTGTCTTGTCATGTCGTGTGTTGTGTTGTTTTGTCTTGTCATGTCTTATATTGTCTTGTCTTGTCTTGTCTTATCTTGTCTTGTCTTGTCTTGTCTTGTCTTGTCTTGTCTTGTCTTGTCTTGTCTTGTCTTGTCTTGTCTTGTCTTGTCTTGTCTTGTCTTGTCTTGTCTTGTCTTGTCTTGTCTTGTCTTGTCTTGTCTTGTCTTGTCTTGTCTTGTCTTGTCTTGTCTTGTTTTGTCTTGTCTTGTCTTGTCTTGCCTTGTCTTGTCTTGTCTTGTCTTGTTTTGTCTTGTCTTGTCTTGTCTTGTCTTGTTTTGTCTTGTCTTGTCTTGTCTTGTCTTGTCATGTCGTGTGTTGTGTTGTTTTGTCTTGTCATGTCATGTCATGTCGTGTGTTGTGTTGTTTTGTCTTGTCTTGTTTTGTCTTGTCATGTCTTGTCTTGTCTTGTCTTGTCTTGTCTTGTCTTGTCTTGTCTTGTCTTGTCTTGTCTTGTCTTGTCTTGTCTTGTCTTGTCTTGTGTTCTCTTGTCTTGTCTTGTCTTGTCTTGCCTTGTCTTGTCTTGTCTTGTCTTTCTTGTCTTGTCTTGTCTTGTCTTGTCTTGTCTTGTCTTGTCTTGTCATGTCATGTCATGTCATGTCATGTCGTGTGTTGTGTTGTTATTCTTGTTTTGTCTTGTCTTGTCTTGTCTTGTCTTGTCTTGTCTTGTCTTGTCTTGTCTTGTTTTGTCTTGTCTTGTCTTGTTTTGTCTTGTCTTGTCTTGTCTTGTCTTGTCTTGTCTTGTTTTGTCATGTAATGTCATGTCGTGTGTTGTGTTGTTTTGTCTTGTCTTGTCTTCTCCTTGTCTTGTCTTGTCATGTCGTGTGTTGTGTTGTTTTGTCTTGTCATGTCTTATATTGTCTTGTCTTGTCTTGTCTTGAGATGTCATGTCGTGTGTTGTGTTGTTTTGTCTTGTCTTGTCTTGTCTTGTCTTGTCTTGTCCTGTCATGTCTTGTCTTGTCTTGTCTTGTCTTGTCTTGTCTTGTCTTGTCTTGTCTTGTCTTGTCTTGTCTTGTCTTGTCTTGTCTTGTCTTGTCTTGTCTTGTCTTGTCTTGTCTTGTCTTGTCTTTTCTTGTCTTGTCTTGTCTTGTCTTGTCTTGTCTTTTCTTGTCTTGTCTTGTCTTGTCTTGTCTTGTCTTGTCTTGTCTTGTCTTGTCTTGTCTTGTCTTGTCTTGTCTTGTCTTTTCTTGTCTTGTCTTGTCTTGTCTTGTCTTGTCTTTTCTTGTCTTGTCTTGTCTTGTCTTGTCTTGTCTTGTCTTGTCTTGTCTTGTCTTGTCTTGTCTTGTCTTGTCTTGTCTTGTCTTGTCTTGTCTTGTCTTGTCTTGTCTTGTCTTGTCTTGTCTTGTCTTGTCTTGTCTTGTCTTGTCTTGTCTTGTCTTGTTTTGTCTTGTCTTGTCTTGTTTTGTCGTGTCTTGTCTTGTCTTGTCATGTCATGTCATGTCATGTCATGTCGTGTGTTGTGTTGTTTAGTCTTGTATTGTCTTGTTTTGTCTTGTCTTGTCTTGTCTTGTCTTGTCTTGTCTTGTCTTGTCTTGTCTTGTCTTGTCTTGTCTTGTCTTGTCTTGTCTTGTCTTGTCTTGTCTTGTCTTGTCTTGTCTTGTCTTGTCTTGTTTTGTCTTGTCTTGTCTTGTTTTGTCTTGTCTTGTTTTGTCATGTAATGTCATGTCGTGTGTTGTGTTGTTTTGTCTTTTCTTGTCTTCTCCTGTCTTCTCCTTGTCTTGTCTTGTCTTGTCTTGTCCTGTCCTGTCTTGTCTTGTCTTGTCATATTTTGTCTTGTCTTGTCTTGTCTTGTCTTGCTTTGTCTTGCCATGTCTTATCTTGTCTTGTCTTGTCTTGTCTTGTCTTGTCCTGTCCTGTCGTGTGTTGTTTTGTTTTGTTTTGTCTTGTCTTGTGTTGTTTTGTCGTGTCATGTCTTGTCTTGTCTTGTCTTGTCTTGTCTTGTCTTGTCTTGTCTTGTCCTGTCTTGTCTTGTCTTGTCATATTTTGTCTTGTCTTGTCTTGTCTTGTCTTGCTTTGTCTTGCCATGTCTTATCTTGTCTTGTCTTGTCTTGTCTTGTCCTGTCCTGTCGTGTGTGGTTTTGTTTTGTCTTGTCTTGTGTTGTTTTGTCGTGTCATGTCTTGTCTTGTCTTGTCCTGTCCTGTCGTGTGTTGTGTTGTTTTGTCTTGTCTTGTCTTGTCTTGTCATGTCATGTCATGTCGTGTCTTGTGTTGCTTTGTCTTGTCTTGTCTTGTCTTGTCTTGTTTTGTCTTGTCTTGTCTTGTCTTGTCTTGTCATGTCGTGTGTTGTGTTGTTTTGTCTTGTCATGTCATGTCATGTCGTGTGTTGTGTTGTTTTGTCTTGTCTTGTTTTGTCTTGTCATGTCTTGTCATGTCTTGTCTTGTCTTGTCTTGTCTTGTCTTGTCTTGTCTTGTCTTGTCTTGTCTTGTCTTGTCTTGTCTTGTCTTGTCTTCTCTTGTCTTGTCTTGTCTTGTCTTGCCTTGTCTTGTCTTGTCTTGTCTTTCTTGTCTTGTCTTGTCTTGTCTTGTCTTGTCTTGTCTTGTCTTGACTTGTCTTGTCTTGTCTTGTCTTGTCTTGTCTTGTCTTGTCTTGTCTTGTCTTGTCTTGTCTTGTCTTGTCTTGTCTTGTCTTGTTTTGTCTTGTCTTGTCTTGTTTTGTCTTGTCTTGTCTTGTCTTGTCTTGTCTTGTCTTGTCTTGTTTTGTTTTGTCATGTAATGTCATGTCGTGTGTTGTGTTGTTTTGTCTTGTCTTGTCTTCTCCTTGTCTTGTCTTGTCATGTCGTGTGTTGTGTTGTTTTGTCTTGTCATGTCTTATATTGTCTTGTCTTGTCTTGTCTTATCTTGTCTTGTCTTGTCTTGTCTTGTCTTGTCTTGTCTTGTCTTGTCTTGTCTTGTCTTGTCTTGTCTTGTCTTGTCTTGTCTTGTCTTGTCTTGTCTTGTCTTGTCTTGTCTTGTCTTGTCTTGTCTTGTCTTGTCTTGTCTTGTCTTGTCTTGTCTTGTTTTGTCTTGTCTTGTCTTGTCTTGCCTTGTCTTGTCTTGTCTTGTCTTGTTTTGTCTTGTCTTGTCTTGTCTTGTCTTGTTTTGTCTTGTCTTGTCTTGTCTTGTCTTGTCATGTCGTGTGTTGTGTTGTTTTGTCTTGTCATGTCATGTCATGTCGTGTGTTGTGTTGTTTTGTCTTGTCTTGTTTTGTCTTGTCATGTCTTGTCTTGTCTTGTCTTGTCTTGTCTTGTCTTGTCTTGTCTTGTCTTGTCTTGTCTTGTCTTGTCTTGTGTTCTCTTGTCTTGTCTTGTCTTGTCTTGCCTTGTCTTGTCTTGTCTTGTCTTTCTTGTCTTGTCTTGTCTTGTCTTGTCTTGTCTTGTCTTGTCTTGTCATGTCATGTCATGTCATGTCATGTCGTGTGTTGTGTTGTTATTCTTGTTTTGTCTTGTCTTGTCTTGTCTTGTCTTGTCTTGTCTTGTCTTGTCTTGTTTTGTCTTGTCTTGTCTTGTTTTGTCTTGTCTTGTCTTGTCTTGTCTTGTCTTGTCTTGTCTTGTTTTGTCATGTAATGTCATGTCGTGTGTTGTGTTGTTTTGTCTTGTCTTGTCTTCTCCTTGTCTTGTCTTGTCATGTCGTGTGTTGTGTTGTTTTGTCTTGTCATGTCTTATATTGTCTTGTCTTGTCTTGTCTTGAGATGTCATGTCGTGTGTTGTGTTGTTTTGTCTTGTCTTGTCTTGTCTTGTCTTGTCTTGTCCTGTCATGTCTTGTCTTGTCTTGTCTTGTCTTGTCTTGTCTTGTCTTGTCTTGTCTTGTCTTGTCTTGTCTTGTCTTGTCTTGTCTTGTCTTGTCTTGTCTTGTCTTGTCTTGTCTTGTCTTGTCTTGTCTTGTCTTTTCTTGTCTTGTCTTGTCTTGTCTTGTCTTGTCTTTTCTTGTCTTGTCTTGTCTTGTCTTGTCTTGTCTTGCCTTGTCTTGTCTTGTTTTGTCGTGTCTTGTCTTGTCTTGTCATGTCATGTCATGTCATGTCATGTCGTGTGTTGTGTTGTTTAGTCTTGTCTTGTCTTGTTTTGTCTTGTCTTGTCTTGTCTTGTCTTGTCTTGTCTTGTCTTGTCTTGTCTTGTCTTGTCTTGTCTTGTCTTGTCTTGTCTTGTCTTGTCTTGTCTTGTCTTGTGATGTCATGTCGTGTGTTGTGTTGTTTTGTCTTGTCTTGTCTTGTCTTGCCTTGTCTTGTCTTGTCATGTCTTTCTTGTCTTGTCTTGTCTTGTCTTGTCTTGTCTTGTCTTGTGATGTCATGTCGTGTGTTGTGTTGTTTTGTCTTGTCTTGTCTTGTCTTGTCTTGTCTTGTCTTGTCCTGTCATGTCTTGTCTTGTCTTGTCTTGTCTTGTCTTGTCTTGTCTTGTCTTGTCTTGTCTTGTCTTGCCTTGTCTTGTCTTGTCTTGTCTTGTCTTGTCTTGTCTTGTCTTGTCCTGTCTTGTCTTGTCTTCTCTTGTCTTGTCTTGTCTTGTCTTGTCTTGCCTTGTCTTGTCTTGTCTTGTCTTTCTTGTCTTGTCTTGTCTTGTCTTGTCTTGTCTTGTCTTGTCTTGTCTTGTCTTGTCTTGTCTTGTTTTGTCTTGTCTTGTATTGTCTTGTTTTCTCATGTAATGTCAGGTCGTGTGTTGTGTTGTTTTGTCTTGTGTTGTTTTGTCGTATCATGTCTTGTCTTGTCTTGTCCTGTCCTGTCGTATGTTGTGTTGTTTTGTCTTCTCTTGTCATGTCATGTCATGTCGTGTCTTTTGTTGCTTTGTCTTGTCTTGTCATGTCGTGTGTTGTGTTTTGTTTTGTCTTGTCTTGTTGTGTATTGTCATGTCTTATATTGTCTTGTCTTGTCTTGTCATGTCATGTCTTGTCATGTCATGTCGTGTGTTGTGTTGTTTAGTCTTGTCTTGTCTTGTCTTGTTTTGTCTTGTCTTGTCTTGTCTTGTCTTGTCTTGTCTTGTCTTGTCTTGTCTTGTCTTGTCTTGTCTTGTCTTGTCTTGTCTTGTCTTGTCTTGTCTTGTCTTGTCTTGTCTTGTCTTGTTTTGTCTTGTCTTGTCTTGTTTTGTCGTGTCTTGTCTTGTCTTGTCATGTCATGTCATGTCATGTCATGTCGTGTGTTGTGTTGTTTAGTCTGGTCTTGTCTTGTTTTGTCTTGTCTTGTCTTGTCTTGTCCTGTCTTGTCTTGTCTTGTCTTGTCTTGTCTTGTCTTGATTTGTCTTGTCTTGTCTTGTCTTGTCTTGTCTTGTCTTGTCTTGTCTTGTCTTGTTTTGTCTTGTCTTGTCTTGTTTTGTCTTGTCTTGTTTTGTCATGTAATGTCATGTCGTGTGTTGTGTTGTTTTGTCTTTTCTTGTCTTCTCCTGTCTTCTCCTTGTCTTGTCTTGTCATGTCGTGTGTTGTGTTGTTTTGTCTTGTCTTGTCTTCTCCTTGTCTTGTCTTGTCATGTCGTGTGTTGTGTTGTTTTGTCTTGTCATTTCTTATATTGTCTTGTCTTGTCTTGTCTTGTCTTGTCTTGTTTTGTCATGTAATGTCATGTCGTGTGTTGTGTTGTTTTGTCTTGTCTTGTCTTCTCCTTGTCTTGTCTTGTCATGTCGTGTGTTGTGTTGTTTTGTCTTGTCATGTCTTATATTGTCTTGTCTTGTCTTGTCTTGTGATGTCATGTCGTGTGTTGTGTTGTTTTGTCTTGTCTTGTCTTGTCTTGTGTTGTCTTGTCCTGTCATGTCTTGTCTTGTCTTGTCTTGTCTTGTCTTGTTTTGTCTTGTCATGTCTTGTCTTGTCTTGTCTTGTCTTGTCCTGTCTTGTCTTGTCTTGTCTTGTCTTGTCTTGTCTTGTCTTGTCTTGTCTTGTCTTGTCTTGTCTTGTTTTGTCTTGTCTTGTCTTCTCCTTGTCTTGTCTTGTCATGTCGTGTGTTGTGTTGTTTTGTCTTGTCATGTCTTATATTGTCTTGTCTTGTCTTGTGATGTCATGTCGTGTGTTGTGTTGTTTTGTCTTGTCTTGTCTTGTCTTGTCTTGTCTTGTCTTGTCTTGTCTTGTCTTGTCTTGTCTTGTCTTGTCTTGTCCTGTCCTGACGTGTGTTGTGTTGTTTTGTCTTGTCTTGTCTTGTCTTGTCTTGTCTTGTTTTGTCTTGTCTTGTATTGTCTTGTTTTCTCATGTAATGTCATGTCGTGTGTTGTGTTGTTTTGTCTTGTGTTGTTTTGACGTATCATGTCTTGTCTTGTCTTGTCTTGTCTTGTCTTGTCTTCTCCTTGTCTTGTCTTGTCATGTCGTGTGTTGTGTTGTTTTGTCTTGTCATGTCTTATATTGTCTTGTCTTGTCTTGTGATGTCATGTCGTGTGTTGTGTTGTTTTGTCTTGTCTTGTCTTGTCTTGTCTTGTCTTGTCTTGTCTTGTCTTGTCTTGTCTTGTCTTGTCTTGTCTTGTCTTGTCTTGTCTTGTCTTGTCTTGTCCTGTCCTGACGTGTGTTGTGTTGTTTTGTCTTGTCTTGTATTGTCTTGCTTTCTCATGTAATGTCATGTCGTGTCTTGTGTTGTTTTGTCGTGTCATGTCTTGTCTTGTCTTGTCCTGTCCTGTCGTGTGTTGTGTTGTTTTGTCTTGTCTTGTCATGTCATTTCTTGTCCTGTCTTGTCTTGTCTTGTCTTGTCTTGTCTTGTATTGTCTTGTCTTGTCATGTCATGTCTTGTCTTGTCTTGTCTTGTGATGTCATGTCGTGTGTTGTGTTGTTTTGTATTGTCTTGCTTTGTCTTATCATGTCTTATCTTGTCTTGTCTTGTCTTGTCTTGTCTTGTCTTGTTTTGTCTTGTCTTGTCTTGTCTTGTCTTGTCATGTCGTGTGTTGTGTTGTTTTGTCTTGTCATGTCTTATATTGTCTTGTCTTGTCTTGTGATGTCATGTCGTGTGTTGTGTTGTTTTGTATTGTCTTGCTTTGTCTTATCATGTCTTATCTTGTCTTGTCTTGTCTTGTCTTGTCTTGTCTTGTCTTGTCTTGTCTTGTCTTGTCTTGTCTTGTCTTGTCTTGTCTTGTCTTGTCTTGTCTTGTCTTGTCTTGTCTTGTCTTGTCTTGTCTTGTCTTGTCTTGTCTTGTCTTGTCTTGTCTTGTCTTGTCTTGTCTTGTCTTGTCTTGTCTTGTCTTGTCTTGTCTTGTCTTGTCCTGTCCTGTCTTGTCTTGTCTTGTCATATTTTGTCTTGTCTTGTCTTGTCTTGTCTTGCTTTGTCTTGCCATGTCTTATCTTGTCTTGTCTTGTCTTGTCTTGTCTTGTCCTGTCCTGTCGTGTGTTGTTTTGTTTTGTTTTGTCTTGTCTTGTGTTGTTTTGTCGTGTCATGTCTTGTCTTGTCTTGTCTTGTCTTGTCTTGTCCTGTCTTGTCTTGTCTTGTCATATTTTGTCTTGTCTTGTCTTGTCTTGTCTTGCTTTGTCTTGCCATGTCTTATCTTGTCTTGTCTTGTCTTGTCTTGTCCTGTCCTGTCGTGTGTTGTTTTGTTTTGTCTTGTCTTGTGTTGTTTTGTCGTGTCATGTCTTGTCTTGTCTTGTCCTGTCCTGTCGTGTGTTGTGTTGTTTTGTCTTGTCTTGTCTTGTCTTGTCATGTCATGTCATGTCGTGTCTTGTGTTGCTTTGTCTTGTCTTGTCTTGTCTTGTCTTGTTTTGTCTTGTCTTGTCTTGTCTTGTCTTGTCTTGTCATGTCGTGTGTTGTGTTGTTTTGTCTTGTCATGTCATGTCATGTCGTGTGTTGTGTTGTTTTGTCTTGTCTTGTTTTGTCTTGTCATGTCTTGTCTTGTCTTGTCTTGTCTTGTCTTGTCTTGTCTTGTCTTGTCTTGTCTTGTCTTGTCTTGTCTTGTCATGTCTTGTCTTGTCTTGTCTTGTATTGTCTTGTCTTGTTTTGTCTTGTCTTGTCTGGTCTTGTCTTGTCTTGTCTTGTCTTGTCATGTCATGTCATGTCATATCGTGTGTTGTGTTTTTTTGTCTTGTCTTGTGTTGTTTTGTCGTGTCATGTCTTGTCTTGTCTTGTCTTGTCCTGTCCTGTCTTGTCTTGTCTTGTCATATTTTGTCTTGTCTTGTCTTGTCTTGCTTTGTCGTGTCATGTCTTATCTTGTCGTGTCTTGTCTTGTCTTGTCTTGTCTTGTCTTGTCTTGTCTTGTTTTGTCTTGTCTTGTATTGTCTTGTTTTCTCATGTAATGTCATGTCGTGTGTTGTGTTGTTTTGTCTTGTCATGTCTTATATTGTCTTGTCTTGTCTTGTCTTGTGATGTCATGTCGTGTGTTGTGTTGTTTTGTCTTGTCTTGTCTTGTCTTGTCTTGTCTTGTCTTGTCTTGTCCTGTCCTGTCCTGTCCTGTCCTGTCTTGTCTTGTCTTGTCTTGTCTTGTCTTGTCTTGTCTCGTCTTGTCTTGTCTTCTCCTGTCCTGACGTGTGTTGTGTTGTTTTGTCTTGTCTTGTTTTGTCTTGTCTTGCTTTGTCTTGTCATGTCTTATCTTGTCTTGTCTTGTCTTGTCTTGTCCTGTCCTGTCGTGTGTTGTGTTGTTTTGTCTTGTCTTGTCTTGTCTTGTCATGTCGTGTGTTGTGTTGTTTTGTCTTGTCTTGTCTTGTCTTGTCTTGTCTTGTCTTGTCTTGTTTTGTCTTGTCTTGTCTTCTCCTTGTCTTGTCTTGTCATGTCGTCTGTTGTGTTGTTTTGTCTTGTCATGTCTTATATTGTCTTGTCTTGTCTTGTGATGTCATGTCGTGTGTTGTGTTGTTTTGTCTTGTCTTGTCTTGTCTTGTCTTGTCTTGTCTTGTCTTGTCTTGTCTTGTCTTGTCTTGTCTTGTCTTGTCTTGTCTTGTCTTGTCTTGTCTTGTCTTGTTTTGTCTTGTCTTGTATTGTCTTGTTTTCTCATGTAATGTCATGTCGTGTGTTGTGTTGTTTTGTCTTGTCATGTCTTATATTGTCTTGTCTTGTCTTGTCTTGTGATGTCATGTCGTGTGTTGTGTTGTTTTGTCTTGTCTTGTCTTGTCTTGCCTTGTCTTGTCTTGTCCTGTCCTGTCCTGTCCTGTCCTGTCCTGTCTTGTCTTGTCTTGTCTTGTCTTGTCTTGTCTCGTCTTGTCTTGTCTTCTCCTGTCCTGACGTGTGTTGTGTTGTTTTGTCTTGTCTTGTTTTGTCTTGTCTTGCTTTGTCTTGTCATGTCTTATCTTGTCTTGTCTTGTCTTGTCTTGTCCTGTCCTGTCGTGTGTTGTGTTGTTTTGTCTTGTCTTGTCTTGTCTTGTCTTGTCTTGTCTTGTCCTGTCCTGTCCTGTCCTGTCCTGTCTTGTCTTGTCTTGTCTTGTCTTGTCTTGTCTTGTCTCGTCTTGTCTTGTCTTCTCCTGTCCTGACGTGTGTTGTGTTGTTTTGTCTTGTCTTGTTTTGTCTTGTCTTGCTTTGTCTTGTCATGTCTTATCTTGTCTTGTCTTGTCTTGTCTTGTCCTGTCCTGTCGTGTGTTGTGTTGTTTTGTCTTGTCTTGTCTTGTCTTGTCATGTCGTGTGTTGTGTTGTTTTGTCTTGTCATGTCTTGTCTTGTCATGTCCTGTCGTGTGTTGTGTTGCTTTGTCTTGTCTTGTCTTGTCTTGTCTTGTCATGGCGTGTGTTGTGTTGTTTTGTCTTGTCTTGTGTTGTTTTGTCGTGTCATGTCTTGTCTTGTCTTGTCCTGTCGTGTGTTGTGTTGTTTTGTCATGTCTTGTCGTATCTTGTGTTGCTTTGTCTTGTCTTGTCTTGTCTTGTCTTGTCATGTCGTGTGTTGTGTTGTTTTGTCTTGTCATGTCTTGTCTTGTCATGTCATGTCATGTCGTGTGTTGTGTTGTTTTGTCTTGTCTTGTTTTGTCTTGTCATGTCTTGTCTTGTCTTGACTTGTCTTGTCTTGTCATGTCTTGTCTTGTCTTGTCTTGTCTTGTCATGTCTTGTCTTGTCTTGTATTGTCTTTTCTTGTTTTGTTTTGTTTTGTTTTGTCTTGTCTTGTCTTGTCTTGTCTTGTCTTGTCATGTCATGCCATGTCATACGTGTGTTGTGTTGTTTTGTCTTGTCTTATTTTGTCTTGTCATGTCTTATCTTGTCTTGTCTTATCTTGTCTTCTATTGTCTTGTCTTTTCTTGTCTTGTCTTGTCTTGTCTTGTCGTGTCTTGTCTTGTCTTGTCTTGTCTTGTCTTGTCTTGTCCTGTCCTGTCCTGTCTTGTCTTGTCTTGTCTTGTCATGTCGTGTGTTGTGTTGTTTTGTCTTGTCTTGTTGTGTATTGTCATGTCTTATATTGTCTTGTCTTGTCTTGTCATGTCATGTCATGTCGTGTGTTGTGTTGTGTTGTCTTGTTTTGTCTTGTCATGTCATGTCATGTCTTGTCTTGTCTTGTCTTGTCTTGTTTTGTCTTGTCTTGTCATGTCTTGTCTTGTCTTGTCTTGTCTTGTCTTGTTTTGTCTTGTCATGTCTTGTCTTGACTTGTCTTGTCTTGTCTTGTCTTGTCTTGTCTTGTCTTGTCTTGTCATGTAATGTCATGTCGTGTGTTGTGTTGTTTTGTCTTGTCTTGTCTTCTCCTTGTCTTGTCTTGTCATGTCGTGTGTTGTGTTGTTTTGTCTTGTCTTGTCTTATATTGTCTTGTCTTGTCTTGTGATGTCATGTCGTGTGTTGTGTTGTTTTGTCTTGTCTTGTTTTGTCTTGTCCTGTCTTGTCTTGTCATGTCATGTCATGTGTTGTGTTGTGTTGTTTTGTCTTGTCTTGTCTTGTCTTGTCTTGTCTTGTCTTGTCTTGTCTTGTCTTGTCTTGTCTTGCCTTATCTTGCCTTGTCTGGTCTTGTCTTGTCTTGTCTTGTCTTGTCATGTCTTGTCTTGTCTTGTTTTGTCTTGTCTTGTATTGTCTTGTTTTCTCATGTAATGTCATGTCGTGTGTTGTGTTGTTTTGTCTTGTCTTGTGTTGTTTTGTCGTGTCATGTCTTGTCTTGTCTTGTCCTGTCCTGTCGTGTGTTGTGTTGTTTTGTCTTGTCTTGTCATGTCATGTCATGTCGTGTCTTGTGTTGCTTTGTCTTGTCTTGTCTTGTCATGTCGTGTGTTGTGTTGTTTCGTCTTGTCTTGTTGTGTATTGTCATGTCTTTTATTTTCTTGTCTTGTCTTGTCTTGTCATGTCATGTAATGTCATGTCGTGTGTTGTGTTGTTTTGTCTTGTCTTGTGTTCTCCTTGTCTTGTCTAGTCTTGTCTTGTCTTGTCTTGTCTTGTCTTGTCTTGTCTTGTCATGTCGTGTGTTGTGTTGTTTTGTCTTGTCTTGTTGTGTATTGTCATGTCTTTTATTGTCTTGTCTTGTCTTGGTTTGTCATGTAATGTCATGTCGTGTGTTGTGTTGTTTTGTCTTGTCTTGTCTTCTCCTTGTCTTGTCTAGTCTTGTCTTGTCTCTTCTTGTCTTGTCTTGTGTTGCTTTGTCTTGTCTTGTCATGTCGTGTGTTGTGTTGTTTTGTCTTGTCTTGTTGTGTATTGTCATGTCTTTTATTGTCTTGTATTGTCTTGTCATGTCATGTAATGTCATGTCGTGTATTATGTTGTTTTGTCTTGTCCTGTCTTCTCCTTGCCTTGTCTTGTCATGTCGTGTGTTGTGTTGTTTTGTCTTGTCTTGTCTTATATTGTCTTGTCTTGTCTTGTGATGTCATGTCATGTCGTGTCTTGTGTTGCTTTGTCTTGTCTTGTCATGTCTTATATTGTCTTGTCTTGTCTTGTCTTGTGATGTCATGTCGTGTGTTGTGTTGTTTTGTCTTGTATTGTCTTGTCTTGTCTAGTCTTGTTTTGTCTTGTCTTGTCTTGCCTTGTCTTGTCTTGTCTTGTCTTGTCATGTCATGTCATGTCATACGTTTGTTGTGTTGTTTTGTCTTGTCTTATTTTGTCTTGTCATGTCTTATCTTGTCTCGTCTTGTCTTGTCTTGTATTGTCTTGTCTTTTCTTGTCTTGTCTTGTCTTGTCTTGTCTTGTCGTGTCTTGTCTTGTCTTGTCTTGTCTTGTCTTGTCTTGTCCTGTCCTGTCCTGTCCTGTCCTGTCCTGTCTTGTCTTGTCTTGTCATGTCATGTCATGTCATACGTGTGTTGTGTTGTTTTGTCTTGTCTTGTATTGTCTTGTCTTTTCTTGTCTTGTCTTGTCTTGTCTTGTCTTGTCTTGTCGTGTCTTGTCTTGTCTTGTCTTGTCTTGTCTTGTCTTGTCCTGTCCTGTCCTGTCCTGTCCTGTCCTGTCTTGTCTTGTCTTGTCATGTCATGTCATGTCATACGTGTGTTGTGTTGTCTTGTCTTGTCTTGTCTTGTCTTGTCTTGTCTTGTGATGTCATGTCGTGTGTTGTGTTGTTTTGTCTTGTCTTGTTTTGTCTTGTCTTGCTTTGTCTTGTCATGTCTTATCTTGTCTTGTCTTGTCTTGTCCTGTCCTGTCGTGTGTTGTGTTGTTTTGTCATGTCATGTCATGTCATACGTGTGTTGTGTTGTCTTGTCTTGTCTTGTCTTGTCTTGTCATGTCTTATCTTGTCTCGTCTTGTCTTGTCTTGTATTGTCTTGTCTTTTCTTGTCTTGTCTTGTCTTGTCTTGTCGTGTCTTGTCTTGTCTTGTCTTGTCTTGTCTTGTCTTGTCTTGTCCTGTCCTGTCCTGTCCTGTCCTGTCCTGTCTTGTCTTGCCTTGTCATGTCATGTCATGTCATACGTGTGTTGTGTTGTCTTGTCTTGTCTTGTCTTGTCTTGTCTTGTCTTGTGATGTCATGTCGTGTGTTGTGTTGTTTTGTCTTGTCTTGTTTTGTCTTGTCTTGCTTTGTCTTGTCATATCTTATCTTGTCTTGTCTTGTCTTGTCCTGTCCTGTCGTGTGTTGTGTTGTTTTGTCATGTCATGTCATGTCATACGTGTGTTGTGTTGTCTTGTCTTGTCTTGTCTTATTTTGTCTTGTCATGTCTTATCTTGTCTCGTCTTGTCTTGTCTTGTATTGTCTTGTCTTTTCTTGTCTTGTCTTGTCTTGTCTTGTCGTGTCTTGTCTTGTCTTGTCTTGTCTTGTCTTGTCTTGTCCTGTCCTGTCCTGTCCTGTCCTGTCCTGTCTTGTCTTGTCTTGTCATGTCATGTCATGTCATACGTGTGTTGTGTTGTCTTGTCTTGTCTTGTCTTGTCTTGTCTTGTCTTGTGATGTCATGTCGTGTGTTGTGTTGTTTTGTCTTGTCTTGTTTTGTCTTGTCTTGCTTTGTCTTGTCATGTCTTATCTTGTCTTGTCTTGTCTTGTCCTGTCCTGTCGTGTGTTGTGTTGTTTTGTCTTGTCTTATGTTGTTTTGTCGTGTCATGTCTTGTCTTGTCTTGTCCTTTCCTGTCGTGTGTTGTGTTGTTTTGTCTTGTCTTGTCTTGTCATGTCATGTCATGTCGTGTCTTGTGTTGCTTTGTCTTGTCTTGTCTTGTCTTGTCTTGTCTTGTCATGTCGTGTGTTGTGTTGTTTTGTCTTGTCTTGTATTGTCTTGTCTTGTCTTGTTTTGTCTTGTCTTGTCTTGTCTTGTCATGTCGTGTGTTGTGTTGTTTTGTCTTGTCATGTCTTATATTGTCTTGTCTTGTCTTGTCTTGTGATGTCATGTCGTGTGTTGTGTTGTTTTGTCTTGTATTGTCTTGTCTTGTCTAGTCTTGTTTTGTCTTGTCTTGTCTTGTCTTGTCTTGTCTTGTCTTGTCTTGTCTTGTCTTGTCTTGTCTTGTCTTGTCTTGTCATGTCATGTCATACGTGTGTTGTGTTGTTTTGTCTTGTCATGTCTTATCTTGTCTTGTCTTATCTTGTCTTCTATTGTCTTGTCTTTTCTTGTCTTGTCTTGTCTTGTCGTGTCTTGTCTTGTCTTGTCATGTCTTGTCATGTCTTGTCTTGTCTTGTATTGTCTTGTCTTGTTTTGTTTTGTTTTGTCTTGTCTTGTCTTGTCTTGTCTTGTCATGTCATGCCATGTCATACGTGCGTTGTGTTGTTTTGTCTTGTCATGTCTTATCTTGTCTTGTCTTATCTTGTCTTCTATTGTCTTGTCTTTTCTTGTCTTGTCTTGTCTTGTCGTGTCTTGTCTTGTCTTGTCTTGTCTTGTCCAGTCCTGTCCTGTCTTGTCTTGTCTTGGCATGTCATGTCATGTCATGTCGTGTGTTGTGTTGTCTTGTCTTGTTTTGTCATGTCTTATCTTGTCTTGTCATGTCATGTCTTGTCTTGTCTTGTCTTGTCTTGTCTTGTCATGTCGTGTGTTGTCTTGTCTTGTCTTGTGATGTCGTGTGTTGTGTTGTTTTGTCTTGTCTTGTCTTATATTGTCTTGTCTTGTCTTGTGATGTCATGTCATGTCGTGTCTTGTCATGTCTTGTCTTGTCTTGTCATGTCGTGTGTTGTGTTGTTTTGTCTTGTCATGCCTTATATTGTCTTGTCTTGTCTTGTCTTGTGATGTCATGTCGTGTGTTGTGTTGTTTTGTCTTGTATTGTCTTGTCTTGTCTAGTCTTGTTTTGTTATGTCTTGTCTTGTCTTGTCTTGTCTTGTCTTGTCATGTCATGTCATGTCATACGTGTGTTGTGTTGTTTTGTCTTGTCTTATTTTGTCTTGTCATGTCTTATCTTGTCTCGTCTTGTCTTGTCTTGTATTGTCTTGTCTTTTCTTGTCTTGTCTTGTCTTGTCTTGTCGTGTCTTGTCTTGTCTTGTCTTGTCTTGTCTTGTCTTGTCTTGTCTTGTCCTGTCCTGTCCTGTCTTGTCTTGTCATGTCATGTCATGTCATGTCATGTCGTGTGTTGTGTTGTGTTGTTTTGTCTTGTCTTGTCTTGTCTTGTCCTGTCCTGTCCTGTCTTGTCTTGTCTTGTCTTGTCTTGTCTTGTCTCGTCTTGTCTTGTCTTGTCTTCTCCTGTCCTGACGTGTGTTGTGTTGTTTTGTCTTGTCTTGTTTTGTCTTGTCTTGCTTTGTCTTGTCATGTCTTATCTTGTCTTGTCTTGTCTTGTCCTGTCCTGTCGTGTGTTGTGTTGTTTTGTCGTGTCATGTCTTGTCTTGTCTTGTCCTGTCCTGTCGTGTGTTGTGTTGTTTTGTCTTGTCTTGTCTTGTCATGTCATGTCATGTCGTGTCTTGTGTTGCTTTGTCTTATCTTGTCTTGTCTTGTCTTGTCTTGTCTTGTCTTGTCTTGTCATGTCGTGTGTTGTGTTGTTTTGTCTTGTCTTGTATTGTCTTGTCTTGTCTTGTTTTGTCTTGTCTTGTCTTGTCTTGTCTTGTCATGTCATGCCATGTCATACGTGTGTTGTGTTGTTTTGTCTTGTCTTATTTTGTCTTGGTATGTCTTATCTTGTCTTGTCTTGTCTTGTCTTGTCTTGTCATGTCGTGTCTTGTGTTGTTTTGTCTTGTCTTGTATTGTCTTGTCTTGTCTTGTTTTGTCTTGTCTTGTCTTGTCTTGTCATGTCATGCCATGTCATACGTGTGTTGTGTTGTTTTGTCTTGTCTTGTCTTGTCTTGTCCTGTCCTATCGTGTGTTGTGTTGTTTTGTCTTGTCTTGTCTTGTCCTGTCCTGTCCTGTCTTGTCTTGTCTTGTCATGTCATGTCATGTCATGTCATGTCGTGTGTTGTGTTGTCTCGTTTTGTCATGTCTTATCTTGTCTTGTCTTGTCATGTCATGTCATGTGTTGTGTTGTGTTGTTTTGTCTTGTCTTGTCTTGTCATGTCTTGTCTTGTCTTGTGTTGTGATGTCATGTCGTGTGTTGTGTTGTTTTGTCTTGTCTTGTCTTGTCTTGTCTTGTCTTGTCTTGTCTTGTCTTGTCTTGTCTTGTCTTGTCTTGTCTTGTCTTGTCTTGTCTTGTCTTGTCTTGTCTTGTCTTGTCTTGTCATGTCTTGTCTTGTCTTGTGATGTCATGTCGTGTGTTGTGTTGTTTTGTCTTGTCTTGTCTTGTCTTGTCTTGTCTTGTCTTGTCTTGACTTGTCTTGTCTTGTCTTGTCTTGTCTTGTCTTGTCTTGACTTGTCTTGTCTTGTCTTGTCTTGTCTTGTCTTGTCTTGTCTTGTCTTGTCTTGTCTTGTCTTGTCTTGTCTTGTCTTGTCTTGTTTTGTCATGTCTTATCTTGTCTTGTCTTGTCTTGTCTTGTCTTGTCTTGTCTTGACTTGTCTTGTCTTGTCTTGTCTTGTCTTGTTTTGTCATGTCTTATCTTGTCTTGTCTTGTCATGTCATGTCATGTGTTGTGTTGTGTTGTGTTGTTTTGTCTTGTCTTGTCTTGTCATGTCTTGTCTTGTCTTGTGTTGTGATGTCATGTCGTGTGTTGTGTTGTTTTGTCTTGTCTTGTCTTGTCTTGTCTTGTCTTGTCTTGTCTTGTCTTGTCTTGTCTTGTCTTGTCTTGTCTTGTCTTGTCTTGTCTTGTCTTGTCTTGTCTTGTCATGTCTTGTCTTGTCATGTCATGTCATGTCGTGTATTGTGTTGTTTTGTCTTGTCTTGTTTTGTCTTGTCAAGTCTTGTCTTGTCTTGACTTGTCTTGTCTTGTCTTGTCTTGTCTTGTCTTGTCTTGTCTTGTCTTGTCTTGTCATGTCTTGTCTTGTCTTGTATTGTCTTGTCTTGTCTTTTTTTGTTTTGTCTTGTCTTGTCTTGTCTTGTCTTGTCATGTCATGCCATGTCATACGTGTGTTGTGTTGTTTTGTCTTGTCTTATTTTGTCTTGTCATGTCTTATCTTGTCTTGTCTTGTCTTGTCTTTTCTTGTCTTGTCGTGTCTTGTCTTGTCTTGTCTTGTCTTGTCTTGTCTTGTCCTGTCCTGTCCTGTCTTGTCTTGTCTTGGCATGTCATGTCATGTCATGTCATGTCGTGTGTTGTGTTGTCTTGTCTTGTTTTGTCATGTCTTATCTTGTCTTGTCATGTCTTGTCTTGTCATGTCTTGTCTTGTCTTGTCTTGTCTTGTCTTGTCTTATCTTGTCTTGTCATGTCTTGTCTTGTCTTGTCTTGTCATGTCTTGTCTTGTCTTGTCATGTCTTATATTGTCTTGTTTTGTCTTGTCTTGTCTTGTCTTGTCTTGTCTTGTCTTGTCTTGTCTTGTCTTGTCTTGTCTTGTCTTGTCTTGTCTTGTCTTGTCTTGTCTTGTCTTGTCTTGTCTTGTCTTGTCTTGTCTTGTCTTGTCTTGTCTTGTCTTGTCTTGTCTTGTCTTGTCTTGTCTTGTCTTGTCTTGTCTTGTCTTGTCTTGTCTTGTCTTGTCTTGTCTTGTCTTGTCTTGTCTTGTCTTGTCTTGTCTTGTCTTGTCTTGTCTTGTCTTGTCTTGTCTTGTCTTGTCATGTCGTGTGTTGTGTTGTTTTGTCTTGTCTTGTTGTGTATTGTCATGTCTTATATTGTCTTGTCTTGTCTTGTCATGTCATGTCATGTCGTGTGTTGTGTTGTGTTGTCTTGTTTTGTCTTGTCATGTCATGTCATGTCTTGCCTTGTCTTGTCTTGTCTTGTTTTGTCTTGTCATGTCTTGTCTTGTCTTGTCTTGTCTTGTCTTGTCTTGTTTTGTCTTGTCATGTCTTGTCTTGTCTTGACTTGTCTTGTCTTGTCTTGTCTTGTCTTGTCTTGTCATGTAATGTCATGTCGTGTGATGTGTTGTTTTGTCTTGTCTTGTCTTCTCCTTGTCTTGTCTTGTCATGTCGTGTGTTGTGTTGTTTTGTCTTGTCTTGTTGTGTATTGTCATGTCTTTTATTGTATTGTCTTGTCATGTCATGTAATGTCATGTCGTGTGTTATGTTGTTTTGTCTTGTCTAGTCTTGTCTTGTCTTGTCTTGTCTTGTCTTGTCATGTCTTATATTGTCTTGTCTTGTCATGTCATGTCGTGTGTTGTGTTGTTTTGTCTTGTCTTGTTGTGTATTGTCATGTCTTATATTGTCTTGTCTTGTCTTGTCATGTCATGTCATGTCATGTCGTGTGTTGTGTTGTTTTGTCTTGTCTTGTCTTCTCCTTGTCTTGTCTAGTCTTGTCTTGTCTTGTCTTGTCTTGTTTTGTCTTGTCTTGTCTTGTCTTGTGTTGCTTTGTCTTGTCTTGTCATGTCATGTGTTGCGTTGTGTTGTTTTGTCTTGTCTTGTCTTGTCATGTCTTGTCATGTCGTGTCTTGTTTTGCTTTGTCTTGTCTTGTCATGTCGTGTGTTGTGTTGTTTTGTCTTGTCATGTCTTATATTGTCTTGTCTTGTCTTGTCTTGTGATGTCATGTCGTGTGTTGTGTTGTTTTGTCTTGTATTTTCTTGTCTTGTCTTGTCTTGTCTTGTCTTGTTTTGTCTTGTCTTGTCTTGTCTTGTCTTGTCTTGTCTTGTCTTGTCTTGTCATGTCATGTCATGTCATACGTGTGTTGTGTTGTTTTGTCTTGTCTTATTTTGTCTTGTCATGTCTTATCTTGTCTTGTCCTGTCCTGTCCTGTCCTGTCTTGTCTTGTCTTGTCATGTCATGTCATGTGTTGCGTTGTGTTGTTTTGTCTTGTCTTGTCATGTCATGTCATGTCGTGTCTTGTGTTGCTTTGTCATGTCTTGTCATGTCGTGTGTTATGTTGTTTTGTCTTGTCTTGTCTTCTCCTTGTCTTGTCTAGTCTTGTCTTGTCTTGTCTTGTCTTGTCTTGTCTTGTCATGTCTTATATTGTCTTGTCATGTCGTGTGTTGTGTTGTTTTGTCTTGTCTTGTTGTGTATTGTCATGTCTTATATTGTCTTGTCTTGTCTTGTCATGTCATGTCATGTCATGTCGTGTGTTGTGTTGTTTTGTCTTGTCTTGTCTTCTCCTTGTCTTGTCTAGTCTTGTCTTGTCTTGTCTTGTCTTGTGTTGTCTTGTCTTGTCTTGTCTTGTCTTGTCTTGTCTTGTGTTGCTTTGTCTTGTCTTGTCATGTCATGTGTTGCGTTGTGTTGTTTTGTCTTGTCTTGTCATGTCATGTCATGTCGTGTCTTGTGTTGCTTTGTCTTGTCTTGTCATGTCGTGTGTTGTGTTGTTTTGTCTTGTCATGTCTTATATTGTCTTGTCTTGTCTTGTCTTGTGTTGTCATGTCGTGTGTTGTGTTGTTTTGTCTTGTATTGTCTTGTCTTGTCTTGTCTTGTCTTGTCTTGTCTTGTCTTGTCTTGTTTTGTCTTGTCTAGTCTTGTCTTGTCTTGTCTTGTCTTGTCTTGTCTTGTCTTGTCATGTCGTGTGTTGTGTTGTTTTGTCTTGTCTTGTTGTGTATTGTCGTGTCTTTTATTGTCTTGTTTTGTCATGTGATGTCATGTCGTGTGTTGTGTTGTTTTGTCTTGTCTTGTCTTCTCCTTGTCTTGTCTAGTCTTGTCTTGTCTTGTCTTGTCTTGTGTTGTCTTGTCTTGTCATGTCTTATATTGTCTTGTCTTGTCTTGTCATGTCGTGTGTTGTGTTGTTTTGTCTTGTCTTGTTGTGTATTGTCATGTCTTATATTGTCTTGTCTTGTCTTGTGATGTCATGTCGTGTGTTGTGTTGTTTTGTCTTGTCTTGTCTTCTCCTTGTCTTGTCTAGTCTTGTCTTGTCTTGTCTTGTCTTGTCTTGTCATGTCTTGTCTTGTCTTGTCTTGTCATGTCTTGTCTTGTCTTGTCATGTCTTATATTGTCTTGTTTTGTCTTGTCTTGTCTTGTCTTGTCTTGTCTTGTCTTGTCTTGTCTTGTCTTGTCTTGTCTTGTCTTGTCTTGTCTTGTCTTGTCTTGTCTTGTCTTGTCTTGTCTTGTCTTGTCTTGTCTTGTCTTGTCTTGTCTTGTCTTGTCTTGTCTTGTCTTGCCTTGTCTTGCCTTGTCTTGTCTTGTCTTGTCTTGTCTTGTCTTGTCTTGTCTTGTCATGTCGTGTGTTGTGTTGTTTTGTCTTGTCTTGTTGTGTATTGTCATGTCTTATATTGTCTTGTCTTGTCTTGTCATGTCATGTCATGTCGTGTGTTGTGTTGTGTTGTCTTGTTTTGTCTTGTCATGTCATGTCATGTCTTGCCTTGTCTTGTCTTGTCTTGTTTTGTCTTGTCATGTTTTGTCTTGTCTTGTCTTGTCTTGTCTTGTTTTGTCTTGTCATGTCTTGTCTTGTCTTGACTTGTCTTGTCTTGTCTTGTCTTGTCTTGTCTTGTCATGTAATGTCATGTCGTGTGTTGTGTTGTTTTGTCTTGTCTTGTCTTCTCCTTGTCTTGTCTTGTAATGTCGTGTGTTGTGTTGTTTTGTCTTGTCTTGTTGTGTATTGTCATGTCTTTTATTGTATTGTCTTGTCATGTCATGTAATGTCATGTCGTGTGTTATGTTGTTTTGTCTTGTCTTGTCTTCTCCTTGTCTTGTCTAGTCTTGTCTTGTCTTGTCTTGTCTTCTCATGTCTTATATTGTCTTGTCTTGTCATGTCATGTCGTGTGTTGTGTTGTTTTGTCTTGTCTTGTTGTGTATTGTCATGTCTTATATTGTCTTGTCTTGTCTTGTCATGTCATGTCATGTCATGTCGTGTGCTGTGTTGTTTTGTCTTGTCTTGTCTTCTCCTTGTCTTGTCTAGTCTTGTCTTGTCTTGTCTTGTCTTGTCTTGTTTTGTCTTGTCTTGTCTTGTCTTGTGTTGCTTTGTCTTGTCTTGTCATGTCATGTGTTGCGTTGTGTTGTTTTGTCTTGTCTTGTCATGTCATGTCATGTCGTGTCTTGTGTTGCTTTGTCTTGTCTTGTCATGTCTTATATTGTCTTGTCTTGTCTTGTCTTGTGATGTCATGTCGTGTGTTGTGTTGTTTTGTCTTGTATTTTCTTGTCTTGTCTTGTCTTGTCTTGTCTTGTCTTGTTTTGTCTTGTCTTGTCTTGTCTTGTCTTGTCTTGTCTTGTCTTGTCATGTCATGTCATGTCGTACGTGTGTTGTGTTGTTTTGTCTTGTCTTATTTTGTCTTGTCATGTCTTATCTTGTCTTGTCCTGTCCTGTCCTGTCTTGTCTTGTCATGTCATGTCATGTGTTGCGTTGTGTTGTTTTGTCTTGTCTTGTCATGTCATGTCATGTCGTGTCTTGTGTTGCTTTGTCTTGTCTTGTCATGTCGTGTGTTGTGTTGTTTTGTCTTGTCATGTCTTATATTGTCTTGTCTTGTCTTGTCTTGTGATGTCATGTCGTGTGTTGTGTTGTTTTGTCTTGTATTGTCTTGTCTTGTCTTGTCTTGTCTTGTCTTGTCTTGTTTTGTCTTGTCTAGTCTTGTCTTGTCTTGTCTTGTCTTGTGTTGCTTTGTCTTGTCTTGTCATGTCATGTGTTGCGTTGTGTTGTTTTGTCTTGTCTTGTCATGTCATGTCATGTCGTGTCTTGTGTTGCTTTGTCTTGTCTTGTCATGTCGTGTGTTGTGTTGTTTTGTCTTGTCATGTCTTATATTGTCTTGTCTTGTCTTGTCTTGTGATGTCATGTCGTGTGTTGTGTTGTTTTGTCTTGTATTGTCTTGTCTTGTCTTGTCTTGTCTTGTCTTGTCTTGTTTTGTCTTGTCTAGTCTTGTCTTGTCTTGTCTTGTCTTGTCTTGTCTTGTCTTGTCTTGTCTTGTCATGTCGTGTGTTGTGTTGTTTTGTCTTGTCTTGTTGTGTATTGTCGTGTCTTTTATTGTCTTGTCTTGTCTTGTTTTGTCATGTAATGTCATGTCGTGTGTTGTGTTGTTTTGTCTTGTCTTGTCTTCTCCTTGTCTTGTCTAGTCTTGTCTTGTCTTGTCTTGTCTTGTCTTGTCATGTCTTATATTGTCTTGTCTTGTCTTGTCATGTCGTGTGTTGTGTTGTTTTGTCTTGTCGTGTCTTTTATTGTCTTGTCTTGTCTTGTTTTGTCATGTAATGTCATGTCGTGTGTTGTCTTGTCTTGTCTTGTCTTGTCTTGTCTTGTTTTGTCTTGTCATGTCTTGTCTTGTCTTGTCTTGTCTTGTTGTGTATTGTCATGTCTTATATTGTCTTGTCTTGTCTTGTGATGTCATGTCGTGTGTTGTGTTGTTTTGTCTTGTCTTGTTTTGTCTTGTCCTGTCTTGTCTTGTCATGTCATGTCATGTGTTGTGTTGTGTTGTTTTGTCTTGTCTTGTCTTGTCTTGTCTTGTCTTGTCTTGTCTTGTCTTGTCATGTCATGTCATGTCGTGTGTTGTGTTGTGTTGTCTTGTTTTGTCTTGTAATGTCATGTCATGTCTTGTCTTGTCTTGTCTTGTCTTGTCTTGTCTTGTCTTGTCTTGTTTTGTCTTGTCATGTCTTGTCTTGTCTTGTCTTGTCTTGTTTTGTCTTGTCATGTCTTGTCTTGACTTGTCTTGTCTTGTCTTGTCTTGTCTTGTCTTGTCTTGTCTTGTCATGTAATGTCATGTCGTGTGTTGTGTTGTTTTGTCTTGTCTTGTCTTCTCCTTGTCTTGTCTTGTCATGTCGTGTGTTGTGTTGTTTTGTCTTGTCTTGTCTTATATTGTCTTGTCTTGTCTTGTGATGTCATGACGTGTGTTGTGTTGTTTTGTCTTGTCTTGTTTTGTCTTGTCCTGTCTTGTCTTGTCATGTCATGTCATGTGTTGTGTTGTGTTGTTTTGTCTTGTCTTGTCTTGCCTTATCTTGCCTTGTCTTGTCTTGTCTTGTCTGGTCTTGTCTTGTCTTGTCTTGTCATGTCTTGTCATGTCTTGTCTTGACTTGTCTTGTCTTGTCTTGTCTTGTCTTGTCTTGTCATGTAATGTCATGTCGTGTGTTGTGTTGTTTTGTCTTGTCTTGTCTTCTCCTTGTCTTGTCTTGTCATGTCGTGTGTTGTGTTGTTTTGTCTTGTCTTGTCTTATATTGTCTTGTCTTGTCTTGTGATGTCATGTCGTGTGTTGTGTTGTTTTGTCTTGTCTTGTTTTGTCTTGTCCTGTCTTGTCTTGTCATGTCATGTCATGTGTTGTGTTGTGTTGTTTTGTCTTGTCTTGTCTTGTCTTGTTTTGTCTTGCCTTATCTTGCCTTGTCTTGTCTTGTCTTGTCTGGTCTTGTCTTGTCTTGTCTTGTCATGTCTTGTCTTGTCTTGTTTTGTCTTGTCTTGTATTGTCTTGTTTTCTCATGTAATGTCATGTCGTGTGTTGTTTTGTCTTGTCTTGTGTTGTTTTGTCTTGTCTTGTCATGTCATGTCATGTCGTGTCTTGTGTTGCTTTGTCTTGTCTTGTCTTGTCTTGTCATGTCGTGTGTTGTGTTGTTTTGTCTTGTCTTGTTGTGTATTGTCATGTCTTATATTGTCTTGTCTTGTCTTGTCTTGTCATGTCATGTCATGTCGTGTGTTGTGTTGTTTTGTCTTGTCTTGTTTTGTCTTGTCATGTCTTGTCTTGTCTTCTCTTGTCTTGTTTTGTCTTGTCATGTCTTGTCTTGTCCTGTCTTGTCTTGTCTTGTCTTGTCTTGTCTTGTCTTGTCTTGTCTTGTCTTGTCTTGTCTAGTCTTGTCTTGTCTTGTCTTGTCTTGTCTTGTCTTGCCTTGTCTTGTCTTGTCTTGTCTTGTGTTGCTTTGTCTTGTCTTGTCATGTCGTGTGTTGTGTTGTTTCGTCTTGTCTTGTTGTGTATTGTCATGTCTTTTATTGTCTTGTCTTGTCTTGTCTTGTCATGTCATGTAATGTCATGTCGTGTGTTGTGTTGTTTTGTCTTGTCTTGTCTTCTCCTTGTCTTGTCTAGTCTTGTCTTGTCTTGTCTTGTCTTGTCTTGTCTTGTCTTGTCATGTCGTGTGTTGTGTTGTTTTGTCTTGTCTTGTTGTGTATTGTCATGTCTTTTATTGTCTTGTCTTGTCTTGTTTTGTCATGTAATGTCATGTCGTGTGTTGTGTTGTTTTGTCTTGTCTTGTCTTCTCCTTGTCTTGTCTAGTCTTGTCTTGTCTTGTCTTTTCTTGTCTTGTGTTGCTTTGTCTTGTCTTGTCATGTCGTGTGTTGTGTTGTTTTGTCTTGTCTTGTTGTGTATTGTCATGTCTTTTATTGTCTTGTCTTGTCTTGTCATGTCATGTAATGTCATGTCGTGTGTTATGTTGTTTTGTCTTGTCTTGTCTTCTCCTTGTCTTGTCTAGTCTTGTCTTGTCTTGTCTTGTCTTGTCTTGTCTTGTCTTGTCTTGTCTTGTCTTGTCTTGTCTTGTCTTGTCTTGTCTTGTCTTGTCTTGTCTTGTCTTGTCTTGTCTTGTCATGTCTTATATTGTCTTGTCTTGTCTTGTCATGTCGTGTGTTGTGTTGTTTAGTCTTGTCTTGTTGTGTATTGTCATGTCTTATATTGTCTTGTCTTGTCTTGTCATGTCATGTCATGTCATGTCGTGTGTTGTGTTGTTTTGTCTTGTCTTGTCTTCTCCTTGTCTTGTCTAGTCTTGTCTTGTCTTGTCTTGTCTTGTCTTGTCTTGTGTTGCTTTGTCTTGTCTTGTCATGTCATGTGTTGCGTTGTGTTGTTTTGTCTTGTCTTGTCTTGTCTTGTCTTGTCTTGTCTTGTCCTGTCCTGTCCTGTCTTGTCTTGTCTTAGCATGTCATGTCATGTCATGTCATGTCGTGTGTTGTGTTGTCTTGTCTTGTTTTGTCATGTCTTATCTTGTCTTGTCATGTCATGTCTTGTCTTGTCTTGTTTTGTCTTGTCATGTCTTGTCTTGTCTTGTCATGTCTTATATTGTCTTGTCTTGTTTTGTCTTGTCTTGTCTTGTTTTGTCTTGTGTTGCTTTGTCTTGTCTTGTCATGTCGTGTGTTGTGTTGTTTTGTCTTGTCTTGTTGTGTATTGTCATGTCTTTTATTTTATTGTCTTGTCTTGTCTTGTCTTGTCATGTCATGTCATGTCGTGTGTTGTGTTGTTTTGTCTTGTCTTGTCTTCTCCTTGTCTTGTCTAGTCTTGTCTTGTCTTGTCTTGTCTTGTGTTGCTTTGTCTTGTCTTGTCATGTCATGTGTTGCGTTGTGTTGTTTTGTCTTGTCTTGTCATGTCATGTCATGTCGTGTCTTGTGTTGCTTTGTCTTGTCTTGTCATGTCGTGTGTTGTGTTGTTTTGTCTTGTCATGTCTTATATTGTCTTGTCTTGTCTTGTCTTGTGATGTCATGTCGTGTGTTGTGTTGTTTTGTCTTGTATTGTCTTGTCTTGTCTTGTCTTGTCTTGTCTTGTCTTGTCTTGTTTTGTCTTGTCTTGTCTTGCCTTGTCTTGTCTTGTCTTGTCTTGTCATGTCATGTCATGTCATACGTGTGTTGTGTTGTTTTGTCTTGTCTTATTTTGTCTTGTCATGTCTTATCTTGTCTTGTCCCGTCCTGTCTTGTCTTGTCATGTCATGTCATGTCATGTCATGTCGTGTGTTGTGTTGTCTTGTCTTGTTTTGTCATGTCTTATCTTGTCTTGTCTTGTCATGTCATGTCATGTGTTGTGTTGTGTTGTTTTGTCTTGTCTTGTCTTGTCATGTCTTGTCTTGTCTTGTCTTGTCATGTCTTATATTGTCTTGTCTTGTCTTGTGTTGTGATGTCATGTCGTGTGTTGTGTTGTTTTGTCTTGTCTTGTCTTGTCTTGTCCTGTCCTGTCCTGTCCTGTCTTGTCTTGTCTTCTCCTGTCCTGACGTGTGTTGTGTTGTTTTGTCTTGTCTTGTTTTGTCTTGTCTTGTTTTGTCTTGTCTTGTCTTGTTTTGTCTTGTCATGTCTTGTCTTGTCTTGTCTTGTCATGTCTTGTCTTGTCTTGTCTTGTATTGTCTTGTCTTGTCTTGTCTTCTCCTTGTCTTGTCTAGTCTTGTCTTGTCTTGTCTTGTCTTTTCTTGTCTTGTCATGTCGTGTGTTGTGTTGTTTTGTCTTGTCTTGTTGTGTATTGTCATGTCTTTTATTGTCTTGTCTTGTCTTGTTTTGTCTTGTCTTGTCTTGTCCTGTCCTGTCGTGTGTTGTGTTGTTTTGTCTTGTCTTGTCTTGTCATGTCATGTCATGTCGTGTCTTGTGTTGCTTTGTCTTGTCTTGTCTTGTCTTGTCTTGTCTTGTCATGTCTTGTCTTGTCTTGTATTGTCTTGTCTTGTCTTGTCTTGTTTTGTCTTGTCTTGTCTTGTCTTGTCTTGTCTTGTCATGTCTTGTCTTGTCTTGTATTGTCTTGTCTTGTCTTGTCTTGTCTTGTCTTGTCTTGTCTTGTCATGTCTTGTCTTGTCATGTCTTGTCTTGTCTTGTTTTGTCTTGTCTTGTATTGTCTTGTTTTCTCATGTAATGTCATGTCGTGTGTTGTGTTGTTTTGTCTTGTCTTGTGTTGTTTTGTCGTGTCATGTCTTGTCTTGTCTTGTCCTGTCTTGTCGTGTGTTGTGTTGTGTTGTTTTGTCTTGTCTTGTCATGTCATGTCATGTCGTGTCTTGTGTTGCTTTGTCTTGTCTTGTCTTGTCTTGTCATGTCGTGTGTTGTGTTGTTTTGTCTTGTCTTGTTGTGTATTGTCATGTCTTATATTGTCTTGTCTTGTCTTGTCTTGTCATGTCATGTCATGTCGTGTGTTGTGTTTTTTTGTCTTGTCTTGTTTTGTCTTGTCTTGTCTTGTCTTGTCTTGTCTTGTCTTGTCTTGTCTTGTCTTGTCTTGTCTTGTCTTGTCTTGTCTTGTCTTGTCTTGTCTTGTCTTGTCTTGTCTTGTCTTGTCTTGTCTTGTCTTGTCTTGTCTTGTCTTGTCTAGTCTTGTCTTGTCTTGTCTTGTCTTGTCTTGTCTTGCCTTGTCTTGTCTTGTCTTGTCTTGTGTTGCTTTGTCTTGTCTTGTCATGTCGTGTGTTGTGTTGTTTCGTCTTGTCTTGTTGTGTATTGTCATGTCTTTTATTGTCTTGTCTTGTCTTGTCTTGTCATGTCATGTAATGTCATGTCGTGTGTTGTGTTGTTTTGTCTTGTCTTGTCTTCTCCTTGTCTTGTCTAGTCTTGTCTTGTCTTGTCTTGTCTTGTCTTGTCTTGTCATGTCGTGTGTTGTGTTGTTTTGTCTTGTCTTGTTGTGTATTGTCATGTCTTTTATTGTCTTGTCTTGTCTTGTTTTGTCATGTAATGTCATGTCGTGTGTTGTGTTGTTTTGTCTTGTCTTGTCTTCTCCTTGTCTTGTCTAGTCTTGTCTTGTCTTGTCTTTTCTTGTATTGTGTTGCTTTGTCTTGTCTTGTCATGTCGTGTGTTGTGTTGTTTTGTCTTGTCTTGTTGTGTATTGTCATGTCTTTTATTGTCTTGTCTTGTCTTGTCATGTCATGTAATGTCATGTCGTGTGTTATGTTGTTTTGTTTTGTCTTGTCTTCTCCTTGTCTTGTCTAGTCTTGTCTTGTCTTGTCTTGTCTTGTCTTGTCTTGTCTTGTCTTGTCTTGTCTTGTCTTGTCTTGTCTTGTCTTGTCTTGTCTTGTCTTGTCTTGTCTTGTCATGTCTTATATTGTCTTGTCTTGTCTTGTCATATCGTGTGTTGTGTTGTTTAGTCTTGTCTTGTTGTGTATTGTCATGTCTTATATTGTCTTGTCTTGTCTGGTCATGTCATGTCATGTCATGTCGTGTGTTGTGTTGTTTTGTCTTGTCTTGTCTTCTCCTTGTCTTGTCTAGTCTTGTCTTGTCTTGTCTTGTCTTGTCTTGTCTTGTCTTGTCTTGTGTTGCTTTGTCTTGTCTTGTCATGTCATGTGTTGCGTTGTGTTGTTTTGTCTTGTCTTGTCTTGTCTTGTCTTGTCTTGTCTTGTCCTGTCCTGTCTTGTCTTGTCTTAGCATGTCATGTCATGTCATGTCATGTCGTGTGTTGTGTTGTCTTGTCTTGTTTTGTCATGTCTTATCTTGTCTTGTCATGTCATGTCTTGTCTTGTCTTGTCTTGTCTTGTCATGTCTTGTCTTGTCTTGTCATGTCTTATATTGTCTTGTCTTGTTTTGTCTTGTCTTGTCTTGTTTTGTCTTGTGTTGCTTTGTCTTGTCTTGTCATGTCGTGTGTTGTGTTGTTTTGTCTTGTCTTGTTGTGTATTGTCATGTCTTTTATTTTATTGTCTTGTCTTGTCTTGTCTTGTCTTGTCTTGTCTTGTCTTGTCTTGTCTTGTGTTGCTTTGTCTTGTCTTGTCATGTCATGTGTTGCGTTGTGTTGTTTTGTCTTGTCCTGTCATGTCATGTCATGTCGTGTCTTGTGTTGCTTTGTCTTGTCTTGTCATGTCGTGTGTTGTGTTGTTTTGTCTTGTCATGTCTTATATTGTCTTGTCTTGTCTTGTCTTGTGATGTCATGTCGTGTGTTGTGTTGTTTTGTCTTGTATTGTCTTGTCTTGTCTTGTCTTGTCTTGTCTTGTCTTGTCTTGTCTTGTCTTGTCTTGTCTTGTTTTGTTTTGTCTTGTCTTGTCTTGCCTTGTCTTGTCTTGTCTTGTCTTGTCATGTCATGTCATGTCATACGTGTGTTGTGTTGTTTTGTCTTGTCTTATTTTGTCTTGTCATGTCTTATCTTGTCTTGTCCTGTCCTGTCTTGTCTTGTCATGTCATGTCATGTCATGTCATGTCGTGTGTTGTGTTGTTTTGTCTTGTTTTGTCATGTCTTATCTTGTCTTGTCTTGTCATGTCATGTCATGTGTTGTGTTGTGTTGTTTTGTCTTGTCTTGTCTTGTCTTGTCATGTCTTGTCTTGTCTTGTCTTGTCCTGTCCTGTCCTGTCCTGTCTTGTCTTGTCTTCTCCTGTCCTGACGTGTGTTGTGTTGTTTTGTCTTGTCTTGTTTTGTCTTGTCTTGCTTTGTCTTGTCATGTCTTATCTTGTCTTGTCTTGTCCTGTCCTGTCGTGTGTTGTGTTGTTTTGTTTTGTCGTGCCATGTCTTGTCTTGTCTTGTCCTGTCCTGTCGTGTGTTGTGTTTTTTTTTGTCTTGTCTTGTCTTGTCATGTCATGTCATGTCGTGTCTTGTGTTGCTTTGTCTTGTCTTGTCTTGTCTTGTCTTGTCTTGTCTTGTCATGTCGTGTGTTGTGTTGTTTTGTCTTGTCTTGTATTGTCTTGTCTTGTCTTGTTTTGTCTTGTCTTGTCGTGTCATGCCATGTCATACGTGTGTTGTGTTGTTTTGTCTTGTCTTATTTTGTCTTGTCATGTCTTATCTTGTCTTGTCATGTCATGTCGTGTGTTGTGTTGTTTTGTCTTGTTTTGTCTTCTCCTTGTCTTGTCTAGTCTTGTCTTGTCTTGTCTTGTCTTGTCTTGTCTTGTCTTGTCTTGTCTTGTCTTGTCTTGTCTTGTCTTGTCTTGTCTTGTCTTGTCTTGTCTTGTCTTGTCTTGTCTTGTCTTGTCTTGTCTTGTGTTGCTTTGTCTTGTCTTGTCATGTCATGTGTTGCGTTGTGTTGTTTTGTCTTGTCTTGTCATGTCATGTCATTTCGTGTGTTGTGTTGCTTTGTCTTGTCTTGTCATGTCGTGTGTTGTGTTGTTTTGTCTTGTCTTGTTATGTATTGTCATGTCTTATATTGTCTTGTCTTGTCTTGTCATGTCATGTCATGTCATGTCGTGTGTTGTGTTGTTTTTTCTTGTCATGTCTTGTCTTGTCTTGTCTTGTCTTGTCTTGTCATGTCATGTCTTGTCTAGTCTTGTCTTGTCTTGTCTTGTCTTGTCTTGTCTTGTCTTGGCTTGTCTTGTCTTGTCTTGTCTTGTGTTGTCTTGTCTTGTCTTGTCTTGTCTTGTCTTGTCTTGTCTTGTCTTGTCTTGTCTTGTCTTGTCTTGTCTTGTCTTGTCTTGTCTTGTCTTGTCTTGTCTTGTCTTGTCTTGTCTTGTCTTGTCTTGTCTTGTCTTGTCTTGTCTTGTCTTGTCTTGTCTTGTCTTGTCTTGTCTTGTCTTGTCTTGTCTTGTCTTGTCTTGTCTTGTCTTGTCTTGTCTTGTCTTGTCTTGTCTTGTCTTGTCTTGTCTTGTCTTGTCTTGTCTTGTCTTGTCTTGTCTTGTCTTGTCTTGTCTTGTCTTGTCTTGTCTTGTCTTGTCTTGTCTTGTCTTGTCTTGTCTTGTCTTTTCTTGCCTTGTCTTGTCTTGTCTTGTCTTGTCTTGTCTTGTCTTGTCTTGTCTTGTCTTGCCTTGTCTTGTCTTGTCTTGTCTTGTCTTGTCTTGTCTTGTCTTGTCTTGTCTTGTCTTGTCTTGTCTTGTCTTGTCTTGTCTTGTCTTGTCTTGTCTTGTCTTGTCTTGTCTTGTCTTGTCTTGTCTTGTCTTGTCTTGTCTTGTCTTGTCTTGTCTTGTCTTGTCTTGTCTTGTCTTGTCTTGTCTTGTCTTGTCTTGTCTTGTCTTGTCTTGTCTTGTCTTGTCTTGTTTTGTCTTGTCTTGTCTTGTCTTGTCTTGTTTTGTCTTGTCTTGTCTTGTTTTGTCATGCCATGTCATACGTGTGTTGTGTTGTTTTGTCTTGTCTTGTCTTGTCTTGTCCTGTCCTGTCGTGTGTTGTGCTGTTTTGTCTTGTCTTGTGTTGTTTTGTCGTGTCATGTCTTGTCTTGTCTTGTCCTGTCCTGTCGTGTGTTGTGTTGTTTTGTCTTGTCTTGTCTTGTCTTGTCATGTCATGTCATGTCACACGTGTGTTGTGTTGTTTTGTCTTGTCTTATTTTGTCTTGTCATGTCTTATCTTGTCTTGTCCTGTCCTGTCCTGTCTTGTCTTGTCATGTCATGTCATGTCATGTCATGTGTTGTGTTGTGTTGTTTTGTCTTGTCTTGTCTTGTCATGTCTTGTCTTGTCTTGTCTTGTCATGTCTTATATTGTCTTGTCTTGTCTTGTGTTGTGATGTCATGTCGTGTGTTGTGTTGTTTTGTCTTGTCTTGTCTTGTCTTGTCCTGTCCTGTCCTGTCCTGTCTTGTCTTGTCTTGTGTTGTGATGTCATGTCGTGTGTTGTGTTGTTTTGTCTTGTCTTGTCTTGTCTTGTTTTGTCTTGTCTTGTCTTGTCTTGTCTTGTCTTGTCTTGTCTTGTCTTGTCATGTCATGTCATGTCACACGTGTGTTGTGTTGTTTTGTCTTGTCTTATTTTGTCTTGTCATGTCTTATCTTGTCTTGTCCTGTCTTGTCTTGTCATGTCATGTCATGTCATGTCATGTCATGTCTTGTCTTGTCTTGTCTTGTCTTGTCTTGTCTTGTCCTGTCCTGTCGTGTGTTGTGTTGTTTTGTTTTGTCGTGTCATGTCTTGTCTTGTCTTGTCCTGTCCTGTCGTGTGTTGTGTTTTTTTTTGTCTTGTCTTGTCTTGTCATGTCATGTCATGTCGTGTCTTGTGTTGCTTTGTCTTGTCTTGTCTTGTCTTGTCTTCTCCTGTCCTGACGTGTGTTGTGTTGTTTTGTCTTGTCTTGTTTTGTCTTGTCTTGCTTTGTCTTGTCATGTCTTATCTTGTCTTGTCTTGTCCTGTCCTGTCGTGTGTTGTGTTGTTTTGTTTTGTCGTGTCATGTCTTGTATTGTCTTGTCCTGTCCTGTCGTGTGTTGTGTTTTTTTTTGTCTTGTCTTGTCTTGTCTTGTCATGTCGTGTGTTGTGTTGTTTTGTCTTGTCTTGTATTGTCTTGTCTTGTCTTGTTTTGTCTTGTCTTGTCGTGTCATGCCATGTCATACGTGTGTTGTGTTGTTTTGTCTTGTCTTATTTTGTCTTGTCATGTCTTATCTTGTCTTGTCATGTCATGTCGTGTGTTGTGTTGTTTTGTCTTGTCTTGTCTTGTCTTCTCCTTGTCTTGTCTAGTCTTGTCTTGTCTTGTCTTGTCTTGTCTTGTCTTGTCTTGTCTTGTCTTGTCTTGTCTTGTCTTGTCTTGTCTTGTCTTGTCATGTCTTGTCTTGTCTTGTCTTGTCATGTCATGTCTTGGCTTGTCTTGTCTTGTCTTGTCTTGTCTTGTCTTGTCTTGTCTTGTTTTGTCTTGTGTTGTTTTGTCTTGTCTTGTCATGTCGTGTGTTGTGTTGTTTTGTCTTGTCTTGTTGTGTATTGTCATGTCTTTTATTGTATTGTCTTGTCTTGTCTTGTCTTGGCATGTCATGTAATGTCATGTCGTGTGTTATGTTGTTTTGTCTTGTCTTGTCTTCTCCTTGTCTTGTCTAGTCTTGTCTTGTCTTGTCTTCTCTTGTCTTGTCTTGTCTTGTCTTGTCTTGTCATGTCTTATATTGTCTTGTCTTGTCATGTCGTGTGTTGTGTTGTTTTGTCTTGTCTTGTTGTGTATTGTCATGTCTTATATTGTCTTGTCTTGTCTTGTCTTGTCTTGTCTTGTCTTGTCTTGTCTTGTCTTGTCTTGTCTTGTCTTGTCTTGTCTTGTCTTGTCTTGTCTTGTCTTGTCTTGTCTTGTCTTATTTTGTCTTGTCTTGTCTTGTCTTGTCATGTCATGTCATGTCGTGTGTTGTGTTGTGTTGTCTTGTTTTGTCTTGCCATGTCATGTCATGTCATGTCTTGTCTTGTCTTGTCTTGTTTTGTCATGTCTTGTCTTGTCTTGTCTTGTCTTGTCTTGTTTTGTCTTGTCATGTCTTGTCTTGACTTGTCTTGTCTTGTCTTGTCTTGTCTTGTTTTGTCTTGTCTTGTCTTGTCTTGTTTTATGTTGTCTTGTCTTGTCTTGTCATGTAATGTCATGTCGTGTGTTGTGTTGTTTTGTCTTGTCTTGTCTGCTCCTTGTCTTGTCTTGTGATGTCATGTCGTGTGTTGTGTTGTTTTGTCTTGTCTTGTTTTGTCTTGTCCTGTCTTGTCTAGTCATGTCATGTCATGTGTTGTGTTGTATTGTTTTGTCTTGTCTTGTCTTGTCTTGTCTTGTCTTGTCTTGTCTTGTCTTGTCTTGTCTTGTCTTGTCTTGCCTTATCTTGCCTTGTCTTGTCTTGTCTGGTCTGATCTTGTCTTGTCTTCTCCTTGTCTTGTCTAGTCTTGTCTTGTCTTGTCTTGTCTTGTCTTGTCTTGTCTTGTCTTGTCTTGTCTTGTCTTGTCTTGTCTTGTCTTGTCATGTCGTGTGTTGTGTTGTTTTGTCTTGTCTTGTTTTGTCATGTAATGTCATGTCGTGTGTTGTGTTGTTTTGTCTTGTCTTGTCTTCTCCTTGTCTTGTCTAGTCATGTCTTGTCTTGTCTTGTGTTGCTTTGTCTTGTCATGTCATGTCATACGTGTGTTGTGTTGTTTTGTCTTGTCTTGTTGTGTATTGTCATGTCTTTTATTGTCTTGTCTTGTCTTGTCATGTCATGTAATGTCATGTCGTGTGTTATGTTGTTTTGTCTTGTCTTGTCTTCTCCTTGTCTTGTCTAGTCTTGTCTTGTCTTGTCTTGTCTTGTCTTGTCTTGTCTTGTCTTGTCTTGTCTTGTCTTGTCTTGTCATGTCATGTCATGTCGTGTCTTGTGTTGCTTTGTCTTGTCTTGTCTTGTCTTGTCTTGCCTTATCTTGCCTTGTCTTGTCTTGTCTGGTCTGGTCTTGTCTTGTCTTCTCCTTGTCTTGTCTAGTCTTGTCTTGTCTTGTCTTGTCTTGTCTTGTCTTGTCTTGTCTTGTCTTGTCTTGTCTTGTCTTGTCATGTCGTGTGTTGTGTTGTTTTGTCTTGTCTTGTCTTCTCCTTGTCTTGTCTAGTCTTGTCTTGTCTTGTCTTGTCTTGTCTTGTCTTGTCTTGTCTTGTCTTGTCTTGTCTTGTCTTGTCTTGTCTTGTCTTGTCTTGTCTTGTCTTGTCTTGTCTTGTCTTGTCTTGTCTTGTCTTGTCTTGTCTTGTCTTGTGTTGCTTTGTCTTGTCTTGTCTTGTCTTGTCTTGTCTTGTGTTGCTTTGTCTTGTCTTGTCTTGTCTTGTCTTGTCTTGTGTTGCTTTGTCTTGTCTTGTCTTGTCTTGTCTTGTCTTGTGTTGCTTTGTCTTGTCTTGTCATGTCATGTGTTGCGTTGTGTTGTTTCGTCTTGTCTTGTCTTGTCTTGTCATGTCGTGTGTTGTGTTGTCTTGTCTAGTCTTGTCTTGTCTTGTCTTGTCTTGTCTTGTCTTGTCTTGTCTTGTCTTGTCTTGTCTTGTCTTGTCTTGTCTTGTCTTGTCTTGTCTTGTCTTGTCTTGTCTTGTCTTGTCTTGTGTTGCTTTGTCTTGTCTTGTCTTGTCTTGTCGTGTCTTGTGTTGCTTTGTCTTGTCTTGTCATGTCGTGTGTTGTGTTGTTTTGTCTTGTCTTGTCTTATCTTGTCATGTCTTGTCTTGTCTTGTCATGTCTTGTCTTGTCTTGTCATGTCTTATATTGTCTTGTCTTGTTTTGTCTTGTCTTGTCTTGTTTTGTCTTGTGTTGTTTTGTCTTGTCTTGTCATGTCGTGTGTTGTGTTGTTTTGTCTTGTCTTGTTGTGTATTGTCATGTCTTTTATTGTATTGTCTTGTCTTGTCTTGTCTTGGCATGTCATGTAATGTCATGTCGTGTGTTATGTTGTTTTGTCTTGTCTTGTCTTCTCCTTGTCTTGTCTAGTCTTGTCTTGTCTTGTCTTCTCTTGTCTTGTCTTGTCTTGTCTTGTCTTGTCATGTCTTATATTGTCTTGTCTTGTCATGTCGTGTGTTGTGTTGTTTTGTCTTGTCTTGTTGTGTATTGTCATGTCTTATATTGTCTTGTCTTGTCTTGTCTTGTCTTGTCTTGTCTTGTCTTGTCTTGTCTTGTCTTGTCTTGTCTTGTCTTGTCTTGTCTTGTCTTGTCTTGTCTTATTTTGTCTTGTCTTGTCTTGTCTTGTCATGTCATGTCATGTCGTGTGTTGTGTTGTGTTGTCTTGTTTTGTCTTGCCATGTCATGTCATGTCATGTCTTGTCTTGTCTTGTCTTGTTTTGTCATGTCTTGTCTTGTCTTGTCTTGTCTTGTCTTGTTTTGTCTTGTCATGTCTTGTCTTGACTTGTCTTGTCTTGTCTTGTCTTGTCTTGTTTTGTCTTGTCTTGTCTTGTCTTGTTTTATGTTGTCTTGTCTTGTCTTGTCATGTAATGTCATGTCGTGTGTTGTGTTGTTTTGTCTTGTCTTGTCTGCTCCTTGTCTTGTCTTGTGATGTCATGTCGTGTGTTGTGTTGTTTTGTCTTGTCTTGTTTTGTCTTGTCCTGTCTTGTCTAGTCATGTCATGTCATGTGTTGTGTTGTATTGTTTTGTCTTGTCTTGTCTTGTCTTGTCTTGTCTTGTCTTGTCTTGTCTTGTCTTGTCTTGTCTTGTCTTGCCTTATCTTGCCTTGTCTTGTCTTGTCTGGTCTGATCTTGTCTTGTCTTCTCCTTGTCTTGTCTAGTCTTGTCTTGTCTTGTCTTGTCTTGTCTTGTCTTGTCTTGTCTTGTCTTGTCTTGTCTTGTCTTGTCTTGTCTTGTCATGTCGTGTGTTGTGTTGTTTTGTCTTGTCTTGTTTTGTCATGTAATGTCATGTCGTGTGTTGTGTTGTTTTGTCTTGTCTTGTCTTCTCCTTGTCTTGTCTAGTCATGTCTTGTCTTGTCTTGTGTTGCTTTGTCTTGTCATGTCATGTCATACGTGTGTTGTGTTGTTTTGTCTTGTCTTGTTGTGTATTGTCATGTCTTTTATTGTCTTGTCTTGTCTTGTCATGTCATGTAATGTCATGTCGTGTGTTATGTTGTTTTGTCTTGTCTTGTCTTCTCCTTGTCTTGTCTAGTCTTGTCTTGTCTTGTCTTGTCTTGTCTTGTCTTGTCTTGTCTTGTCTTGTCTTGTCTTGTCTTGTCTTGTCTTGTCTTGTCTTGTCTTGTCTTGTCTTGTCTTGTCTTGTCTTGTCTTGTCTTGTCATGTCTTATATTATCTTGTCTTGTCTTGTCATGTCGTGTGTTGTGTTGTTTTGTCTTGTATTGTTGTGTATTTTCATGTCTTATATTGTCTTGTCTTGTCTTGTCATGTCATGTCATGTCATGTCGTGTGTTGTGTTGTTTTGTCTTGTCTTGTATTCTCCTTGTCTTGTCTAGTCTTGTCTTGTCTTGTCTTGTGTTGCTTTGTCTTGTCTTGTCAGGTCATGTGTTGCGTTGTGTTGTTTTGTCTTGTCTTGTCTTGTCTTGTCCTGTCCTGTCCTGTCTTGTCTTGTCTTAGCATGTCATGTCATGTCATGTCATGTCGTGTGTTGTGTTGTCTTGTCTTGCTTTGTCATGTCTTATCTTGTCTTGTCATGTCATGTCTTGTCTTGTCTTGTCTTGTCTTGTCTTTTCTTGTCTTATCTTGTCATGTCTTGTCTTGTCTTGTCATGTCTTGTCTTGTCTTGTCATGTCTTATATTGTCTTGTCTTGTTTTGTCTTGTCTTATCTTGTTTTGTCTTGTGTTGCTTTGTCTTGTCTTGTCATGTCGTGTGTTGTGTTGTTTTGTCTTGTCTTGTTGTGTATTGTCATGTCTTTTATTGTATTGTCTTGTCTTGTCTTGTCATGTCATGTAATGTCATGTCGTGTGTTATGTTGTTTTGTCTTGTCTTGTCTTCTCCTTGTCTTGTCTTGTCTTGTCTTGTCATGTCTTATATTGTCTTGTCTTGTCTTGTCATGTCGTGTGTTGTGTTGTTTTGTCTTGTCTTGTTGTGTATTGTCATGTCTTATATTGTCTTGTCTTGTCTTGTCATGTCATGTCATGTCATGTCGTGTGTTGTGTTGTTTTGTCTTGTCTTGTCTTCTCCTTGTCTTGTCTAGTCTTGTCTTGTCTTGTCTTGTCTTGTCTTGTCTTGTCTTGTCTTGTCTTGTCTTGTCTTGTCTTGTCTTGTCTTGTCTTGTCTTGTCTTGTCTTGTGTTGCTTTGTCTTGTCTTGTCATGTCATGTGTTGCGTTGTGTTGTTTTGTCTTGTCTTGTCATGTCATGTCATGTCGTGTCTTGTGTTGCTTTGTCTTGTCTTGTCATGTCGTGTGTTGTGTTGTTTTGTCTTGTCATGTCTTATATTGTCTTGTCTTGTCTTGTCTTGTGATGTCATGTCGTGTGTTGTGTTGTTTTGTCTTGTATTGTCTTGTCTTGTCTTGTCTTGTCTTGTCTTGTCATGTCATGTCATGTCATACGTGTGTTGTGTTGTTTTGTCTTGTCTTACTTTGTCTTGTCATGTCTTATCTTGTCTTGTCCTGTCCTGTCCTGTCTTGTCTTGTCATGTCATGTCATGTCATGTCATGTCGTGTGTTGTGTTGTCTTGTTTTGTCATGTCTTATCTTGTCTTGTCTTGTCATGTCATGTCATGTGTTGTGTTGTGTTGTTTTGTCTTGTCTTGTCTTGTCATGTCTTGTCTTTTCTTGTCTTGTCATGTCTTATATTGTCTTGTCTTGTCTTGTGTTGTGATGTCATGTCGTGTGTTGTGTTGTTTTGTCTTGTCTTGTCTTGTCTTGTCTTGTCTCGTCTTGTCTTGTCTTGTCTTCTCCTGTCCTGACGTGTGTTGTGTTGTTTTGTCTTGTCTTGTTTTGTCTTGTCTTGCTTTGTCTTGTCATGTCTTATCTTGTCTTGTCTTGTCTTGTCCTGTCCTGTCGTGTGTTGTGTTGTTTTGTCTTGTCTTGTGTTGTTTTGTCGTGTCATGTCTTGTCTTGTCTTGTCCTGTCCTTTCGTGTGTTGTGTTGTTTTGTCTTGTCTTGTCTTGTCATGTCATGTCATGTCGTGTCTTGTGTTGCTTTGTCTTGTCTTGTCTTGTCTTGTCTTGTCTTGTCTTGTCTTGTCTTGTCATGTCGTGTGTTGTGTTGTTTTGTCTTGTCTTGTATTGTCTTGTCTTGTCTTGTTTTGTCTTGTCTTGTCTTGTCTTGTCTTGTCGTGTCATGCCATATCATACGTGTGTTGTGTTGTTTTGTCTTGTCTTATTTTGTCTTGTCATGTCTTATCTTGTCTTGTCTTGTCTTGTCTTGTCTTGTCATGTCGTGTGTTGTGTTGTTTTGTCTTGTCTTGTATTGTCTTGTCTTGTCTTGTTTTGTCTTGTCTTGTCTTGTCTTGTCTTGTCATGTCATGCCATGTCATACGTGTGTTGTGTTGTTTTGTCTTGTCTTGTCTTGTCTTGTCCTGTCCTGTCGTGTGTTGTGTTGTTTTGACTTGTCTTGTGTTGTTTTGTCGTGTCATGTCTTGTCTTGTCTTGTCCTGTCCTGTCGTGTGTTGTGTTGTTTTGTCTTGTCTTGTCTTGTCATGTCATGTCATGCCGTGTCTTGTGTTGCTTTGTCTTGTATTGTCTTGTCTTGTCTTGTCATGTCTTGTCTTGTCTTGTCTTGTATTGTCTTTTCTTGTCTTGTCTTGTTTTGTCTTGTCTTGTCTTGTCTTGTCTTGTCTTGTCATGTCATGCCATGTCATACGTGTGTTGTGTTGTTTTGTCTTGTCTTATTTTGTCTTGTCATGTCTTATCTTGTCTTGTCTTCTATTGTCTTGTCTTTTCTTGTCTTGTCTTGTCTTGTCTTGTCTTGTCTTGTCTTGTCTTGTCTTGTCCTGTCTTGTCTTGTCTTGACATGTCATGTCTTGTCATGTCGTGTGTTGTGTTGTCTTGTCTTGTTTTGTCATGTCTTGTCTTGTCTTGTCTTGTCTTGTCTTGTCTTGTCTTGTCTTGTCATGTCTTGTCTTGTCTTGTCTTGTCTTGTCTTGTCTTGTCTTGTCTTGTCTTGTCTTGTCTTGTCTTGTCTTGTCTTGTCTTGTCTTGTCTTGTCTTGTCTTGTCATGTCGTATGTTGTGTTGTTTTGTCTTGTGTTGCTTTGTCTTGTCTTGTCTTGTCATGTTGTGTGTTGTGTTGTTTTGTCTTGCCTTGTTGTGTATTGTCATGTCTTATATTGTCTTGTCTTGTCTTGTCATGTCATGTCATGTCGTGTGTTGTGTTGTCTTGTCTTGTTTTGTCTTGTCATGTCATGTCATGTCTTGTCTTGTCTTGTCTTGTCTTGTTTTGTCTTGTCATGTCTTGTCTTGTCTTGTCTTGTCTTGTTTTGTCTTGTCATGTCTTTACTTGTGATGTCATGTCATGACAAGACAGTCTTGTCTTGTCTTGTCTTGTCGTGTGTTGTGTTGTTTTGTCTTGTCTTGTTGTGTATTGTCATGTCTTATATTGTCTTGTCTTGTCTTGTCATGTCATGTCATGTCGTGTGTTGTGTTGTGTTGTCTTGTCTTGTCATGTCATGTCATGTCATGTCGTGTGTTGTGTTGTTTTGTCTTGTCTTGTCTTCTCCTTGTCTTGTCTAGTCTTGTCTTGTCTTGTCATGTCATGTCGTATGTTGTGTTGTTTTGTCTTGTGCTGCTTTGTCCTGTCTTGTCTTGTCTTGTCATGTCGTGTGTTGTGTTTTTTTGTCTTGTCTTGTTGTGTATTGTCATGTCTTATATTGTCTTGTCTTGTCTTGTCATGTCATGTCATGTCGTGTGTTGTGTTGTGTTGTCTTGTCTTATATTGTCTTGTCTTGTCTTGTCATGTCATGTCATGTCATGTCGTGTGTTGTGTTGTTTTGTCTTGTCTTGTCTTCTCCTTGTCTTGTCTAGTCTTGTCTTGTCTTGTCTTGTCTTGTCTTGTCTTGTCTTGTCTTGTCTTGTCTTGTCTTGTCTTGTCTTGTCTTGTCTTGTCTTGTCTTGTCTTGTCTTGTCTTGTCTTGTCTTGTCTTGTCTTTTCTTGTCTTGTCTTGTCTTGTCTTGTGTTGCTTTGTCTTGTCTTGTCATGTCATGTGTTGCGTTGTGTTGTTTTGTCTTGTCTTGTCATGTCATGTCATGTCGTGTCTTGTGTTGCTTTGTCTTGTCTTGTCATGTCGTGTGTTGTGTTGTTTTGTCTTGTCTTGTTGTGTATTGTCATGTCTTATATTGTCTTGTCTTGTCTTGTCTTGTCATGTCATGTCATGTCATGTCGTGTGTTGTGTTGTTTTTTCTTGTCATGTCATGTCTTGTCTTGTCTTGTCTTGTCTTGTCATGTCTTGTCTTGTCTAGTCTTGTCTTGTCTTGTCTTGTCTTGTCTTGTCTTGTCTTGTCTTGTCTTGTCTTGTCTTGTCTTGTCTTGTCTTGTCTTGTCTTGTCTTGTCTTGTGTTGTGATGTCATGTCGTGTGTTGTGTTGTTTTGTCTTGTCTTGTCTTGTCTTGTCCTGTCCTGTCCTGTCCTGTCTTGTCTTGTCTTGTCTTGTCTTGTCTTGTCTCGTCTTGTCTTGTCTTGTCTTCTCCTGTCCTGACGTGTATTGTGTTCTTTTGTCTTGTCTTGTTTTGTCTTGTCTTGTCTTGTCTTGTCCTGTCCTGTCCTGTCCTGTCTTGTCTTGTCTTGTCTTGTCTTGTCTTGTCTCGTCTTGTCTTGTCTTGTCTTCTCCTGTCCTGACGTGTGTTGTGTTGTTTTGTCTTGTCTTGTTTTGTCTTGTCTTGCTTTGTCTTGTCATGTCTTATCTTGTCTTGTCTTGTCTCGTCCTGTCCTGTCGTGTGTCGTGTTGTTTTGTCTTGTCTTGTGTTGTTTTGTCGTGTCATGTCTTGTCTTGTCTTGTCCTGTCCTGTCGTGTGTTGTGTTGTTTTGTCTTGTCTTGTCTTGTCATGTCATGTCATGTCGTGTCTTGTGTTGCTTTGTCTTGTCTTGTCTTGTCATGTCGTGTGTTGTGTTGTTTTGTCTTGTCTTGTATTGTCTTGTCTTGTCTTGTTTTGTCTTGTCTTGTCTTGTCTTGTCTTGTCGTGTCATGCCATGTCATACGTGTGTTGTGTTGTTTTGTCTTGTCTTATTTTGTCTTGTCATGTCTTATCTTGTCTTGTCTTGTCTTGTCTTGTCTTGTCATGTCGTGTGTTGTGTTGTTTTGTCTTGTCTTGTATTGTCTTGTCTTGTCTTGTTTTGTCTTGTCTTGTCTTGTCTTGTCTTGTCTTGTCATGTCATGCCATGTCATACGTGTGTTGTGTTGTTTTGTCTTGTCTTGTCTTGTCTTGTCTTGTCCTGTCCTGTCGTGTGTTGTGTTGTTTTGTCTTGTCTTGTGTTGTTTTGTCGTGTAATGTCTTGTCTTGTCTTGTCCTGTCCTGTCGTGTGTTGTGTTGTTTTGTCTTGTCTTGTCTTGTCATGTCATGTCATGTCGTGTCTTGTGTTGCTTTGTCTTGTCTTGTCTTGTCTTGTCATGTCTTGTCTTGTCTTGTCTTGTATTGTCTTGTCTTGTCTTGTCTTGTCTTGTTTTGTCTTGTCTTGTCTTGTCTTGTCTTGTCATGTCATGCCATGTCATACGTGTGTTGTGTTGTTTTGTCTTGTCTTATTTTGTCTTGTCATGTCTTATCTTGTCTTGTCTTCTATTGTCTTGTCTTTTCTTGTCTTGTCTTGTCTTGTCTTGTCTTGTCTTGTCTTGTCTTGTCTTGTCTTGTCTTGTCCTGTCTTGTCTCGTCTTGTCTTGTCTTGTCTTGTCTTGTCTTGTCTTGTCTTGTCTTGTCTAGTCTTGTCTTGTCTTGTCTTGTCTTGTCCTGTCTTGTCTTGTCTTGTCTTGTCTTGTCTTGTCTTGTCTTGTCTTGTCTTGTCTTGTCTTGTCTTGTCTTGTCATGTCTTGTCATGTCTTGTCTTGTCTTGTCTTGTCTTGTCTTGTCCTGTCTTGTCTTGTCTTGTCTTGTCTTGTCTTGTCTTGTCTTGTCTTGTCTTGTCTTGTCTTGTCTTGTCTTGTCTTGTCTTGTCTTGTCATGTCTTGTCTTGTCTTGTCTTGTCATGTCATGTCGTGTGTTGTGTTGTTTTTTCTTGTCATGTCATGTCTTGTCTTGTCTTGTCTTGTCTTGTCTTGTCATGTCATGTCATATCGTGTGTTGTGTTGTCTTGTCTTGTCTTGTCTTGTCATGTCATGTCATGTCATGTCGTGTGTTGTGTTGTTTTTTCTTGTCATGTCATGTCTTGTCTTGTCTTGTCTTGTCTTGTCTTGTCTTGTCTTGTCCTGTCCTGTCCTGTCCTGTCTTGTCTTGTCTTGTCTTGTCTTGTCTTGTCTCGTCTTGTCTTGTCTTGTCTTCTCCTGTCCTGACGTGTGTTGTGTTGTTTTGTCTTGTCTTGTCTTGTCTTGTCCTGTCCTGTCCTGTCCTGTCTTGTCTTGTCTTGTCTTGTCTTGTCTTGTCTCGTCTTGTCTTGTCTTGTCTTCTCCTGTCCTGACGTGTGTTGTGTTGTTTTGTCTTGTCTTGTTTTGTCTTGTCTTGTCTTGTCTTGTCCTGTCCTGTCCTGTCCTGTCTTGTCTTGTCTTGTCTTGTCTTGTCTTGTCTCGTCTTGTCTTGTCTTGTCTTCTCCTGTCCTGACGTGTGTTGTGTTGTTTTGTCTTGTCTTGTTTTGTCTTGTCTTGCTTTGTCTTGTCATGTCTTATCTTGTCTTGTCTTGTCTCGTCCTGTCCTGTCGTGTGTTGTGTTGTTTTGTCTTGTCTTGTGTTGTTTTGTCGTGTCATGTCTTGTCTTGTCTTGTCCTGTCCTGTCGTGTGTTGTGTTGTTTTGTCTTGTCTTGTCTTGTCATGTCATGTCATGTCGTGTCTTGTGTTGCTTTGTCTTGTCTTGTCTTGTCTTGTCTTGTCTTGTCTTGTCTTGTCATGTCGTGTGTTGTGTTGTTTTGTCTTGTCTTGTATTGTCTTGTCTTGTCTTGTTTTGTCTTGTCTTGTCTTGTCTTGTCTTGTTGTGTCATGCCATGTCATACGTGTGTTGTGTTGTTTTGTCTTGTCTTATTTTGTCTTGTCATGTCTTATCTTGTCTTGTCTTGTCTTGTCTTGTCTTGTCATGTCGTGTGTTGTGTTGTTTTGTCTTGTCTTGTATTGTCTTGTCTTGTCTTGTTTTGTCTTGTCTTGTCTTGTCTTGTCTTGTCATGTCATGCCATGTCATACGTGTGTTGTGTTGTTTTGTCTTGTCTTGTCTTGTCTTGTCTTGTCCTGTCCTGTCGTGTGTTGTGTTGTTTTGTCTTGTCTTGTGTTGTTTTGTCGTGTCATGTCTTGTCTTGTCTTGTCCTGTCCTGTCGTGTGTTGTGTTGTTTTGTCTTGTCTTGTCTTGTCATGTCATGTCATGTCGTGTCTTGTGTTGCTTTGTCTTGTCTTGTCTTGTCTTGTCTTGTCATGTCTTGTCTTGTCTTGTCTTGTATTGTCTTGTCTTGTCTTGTCTTGTCTTGTTTTGTCTTGTCTTGTCTTGTCTTGTCTTGTCATGTCATGCCATGTCATACGTGTGTTGTGTTGTTTTGTCTTGTCTTATTTTGTCTTGTCATGTCTTATCTTGTCTTGTCTTCTATTGTCTTGTCTTTTCTTGTCTTGTCTTGTCTTGTCTTGTCTTGTCTTGTCTTGTCTTGTCTTGTCTTGTCTTGTCCTGTCTTGCCTTGTCTTGACATGTCATGTCTTGTCATGTCGTGTGTTGTGTTGTCTTGTCTTATTTTGTCATGTCTTATCTTGTCTTGTCATGTCATGTCTTGTCTTGTCTTGTCTTGTCTTGTCTTGTCATGTCTTGTCTTGTCTTGTATTGTCTTGTCTTGTCTTGTCTTGCCTTGTCTTGTCTTGTCTTGTCTTGTCTTGTCTTGTCTTGTCTTGTCTTGTCTTGTCTTGTCATGTCTTGTTTTGTCTTGTCATGTCTTGTCTTGTCATGTCTTGTTTTGTCTTGTCATGTCTTGTCTTGTCTTGTCTTGTTTTGTCTTGTCATGTCTTGTCTTGTCTTGTCTTGTTTTGTCTTGTCATGTCTTGTCTTGTCTTGTCTTGTCTTGTCTTGTCTTGTCTTGTCTTGTCTTGTCTTGTCTTGTCATGTCTTGTCTTGTCTTGTCTTGTCTTGTCTTGTCTTGTCTTGTCTTGTATTGTCTTGTCTTGTGTTGTTTTGTCTTGTGTTGCTTTGTCTTGTCTTGTCTCGTCATGTCGTGTGTTGTGTTGTTTTGTCTTGTCTTGTTGTGTATTGTCATGTCTTATATTGTCTTGTCTTGTCTTGTCATGTCATGTCATGTCGTGTGTTGTGTTGTCTTGTCTTGTTTTGTCTTGTCATGTCATGTCATGTCTTGTCTTGTCTTGTCTTGTCTTGTTTTGTCTTGTCATGTCTTGTCTTGTCTTGTCTTGTTTTGTCTTGTCATGTCTTGTCTTGTCTTGTCTTGTCTTGTCTTGTCTTGTCTTGTCTTGTCTTGTCTTGTTTTGTCTTGTCTTGTCTTGTCTTGTTTTATGTTGTCTTGTCTTGTCTTGTCATGTAATGTCATGTCGTGTGTTGTGTTGTGTTGTCTTGTCTTATATTGTCTTGTCTTGTCTTGTCATGTCATGTCATGTCATGTCGTGTGTTGTGTTGTTTTGTCTTGTCTTGTCTTCTCCTTGTCTTGTCTAGTCTTGTCTTGTCTTGTCATGTCATGTCGTATGTTGTGTTGTTTTGTCTTGTCTTGTCATGTCATGTCATGTCGTGTCTTGTGTTGCTTTATCTTGTCTTGTTGTGTATTGTCATGTCTTATATTGTCTTGTCTTGTCTTGTCTTGTCATGTCATGTCATGTCATGTCGTGTGTTGTGTTGTTTTTTCTTGTCATGTCATGTCTTGTCTTGTCTTGTCTTGTCGTGTGTTGTGTTGTTTTGTCTTGTCTTGTTGTGTATTGTCATGTCTTATATTGTCTTGTCTTGTCTTGTCATGTCATGTCATGTCGTGTGTTGTGTTGTGTTGTCTTGTCTTATATTGTCTTGTCTTGTCTTGTCATGTCATGTCATGTCATGTCGTGTGTTGTGTTGTTTTGTCTTGTCTTGTCTTCTCCTTGTCTTGTCTAGTCTTGTCTTGTCTTGTCATGTCATGTCGTATGTTGTGTTGTTTTGTCTTGTCTTGTCATGTCATGTCATGTCGTGTCTTGTGTTGCTTTGTCTTGTCTTGTTGTGTATTGTCATGTCTTATATTGTCTTGTCTTGTCTTGTCTTGTCATGTCATGTCATGTCATGTCGTGTGTTGTGTTGTTTTTTCTTGTCATGTCATGTCTTGTCTTGTCTTGTCTTGTCTTGTCTTGTCATGTCTTGTCTTGTCATGTCATGTCATGTCATGTCGTGTGTTGTGTTGTTTTTTCTTGTCATGTCATGTCTTGTCTTGTCTTGTCTTGTCTTGTCTTGTCATGTCTTGTCTTGTCTAGTCTTGTCTTGTCTTGTCTTGTCTTGTCTTGTCTTGTCTTGTCTTGTATTGTCTATCTTGTCTTGTCTTGTCTTGTTTTGTTTTGTCTTGTCTTGTCTTGTTTTGTCTTGTCATGTCTTGTCTTGTCTTGTCTTGTCTTGTCTTGTTTTGTCTTGTCATGTCTTGTCTTGTCTTGTCTTGTCTTGTCTTGTCTTGTCTTGTCTTGTCTTGTCTTGTCTTGTCTTGTCTTGTCTTGTCTTGTCTTGTCTTGTATTGTCTTGTCTTGTCTTGTCTTGTCTTGTTTTGTTTTGTCTTGTCTTGTCTTGTTTTGTCTTGTCATGTCTTGTCTTGTCTCTTCTTGTCTTGTCTTGTTTTGTCTTGTCATGTCTTGTCTTGACTTGTCTTGTCTTGTCTTGTCTTATCTTGTCTTGTCTTGTCTTGTCTTGTCTTGTCTTGTCTTGTCTTGTCTTGTCTTGTCTTGTCTTGTCTTGTCTTGTCTTGTCTTGTCTTGTCTTGTCTTGTTTTGTCTTGTCTTGTCTTGTCTTGTTTTATGTTGTCTTGTCTTGTCTTGTCATGTAATGTCATGTCGTGTGTTGTGTTGTTTTGTCTTGTCTTGTCTTCTCCTTGTCTTGTCTTGTCATGTCGTGTGTTGAGTTGTTTTGTCTTGTCTTGTCTTATATTGTCTTGTCTTGTCTTGTGATGTCATGTCGTGTGTTGTGTTGTTTTGTCTTGTCTTGTTTTGTCTTGTCCTGTCTTGTCTTGTCATGTCATGTCATGTGTTGTGTTGTGTTGTTTTGTCTTGTCTTGTCTTGTCTTGTCTTGTCTTGTCTTGTCTTGTCTTGTCTTGCCTTATCTTGCCTTGTCTTGTCTTGTCTGGTCTGGTCTTGTCTTGTCTTGTCTTGTCTTGTCATGTCTTGTCTTGTCTTGTTTTGTCTTGTCTTGTATTGTCTTGTTTTCTCATGTAATGTCATGTCGTGTGTTGTGTTGTTTTGTCTTGTCTTGTGTTGTTTTGTCGTGTCATGTCTTGTCTTGTCTTGTCCTGTCCTGTCGTGTGTTGTGTTGTTTTGTCTTGTCTTGTCATGTCGTGTGTTGTGTTGTTTTGTCTTGTCATGTCTTATATTGTCTTGTCTTGTCTTGTCTTGTGATGTCATGTCGTGTGTTGCGTTGTGTTGTTTTGTCTTGTCTTGTCATGTCATGTCATGTCGTGTCTTGTGTTGCTTTGTCTTGTCTTGTCATGTCGTGTGTTGTGTTGTATTGTCTTGTCATGTCTTATATTGTCTTGTCTTGTCTTGTCTTGTGATGTCATGACGTGTGTTGTGTTGTTTTGTCTTGTATTGTCTTGTCATGTCATGTCATGTCGTGTCTTGTCTTGTTTTGTCTTGTCTTGTCTTGTCTTGTCTTGTCATGTCCTGTCATGTCACACGTGTGTTGTGTTGTTTTGTCTTGTCTTCTTTTGTCTTGTCATGTCTTATCTTGTCTTGTCCTGTCCTGTCCTGTCTTGTCTTGTCATGTCATGGCATGTCATGTCATGTCGTGTGTTGTGTTGTCTTGTCTTGTTTTGTCATTTCTTATCTTGTCTTGTCTTGTCATGTCATGTCATGTGTTGTGTTGTGTTGTTTTGTCTTGTCTTGTCTTGTCATGTCTTGTCTTGTCTTGTCTTGTCATGTCTTATATTGTCTTGTCTTGTCCTGTCCTGTCGTGTCTTGTCTTGTCTTGTCTTGTCTTGTCATGTCGTGTGTTGTGTTGTTTTGTCTTGTCTTGTATTGTCTTGTCTTGTCTTGTTTTGTCTTGTCTTGTCGTGTCATGCCATGTCATACGTGTGTTGTGTTGTTTTGTCTTGTCTTATTTTGTCTTGTCATGTCTTATCTTGTCTTGTCATGTCATGTCGTGTGTTGTGTTGTTTTGTCTTGTCTTGTCTTCTCCTTGTCTTGTCTAGTCTTGTCTTGTCTTGTCTTGTCTTGTCTTGTCTTGTCTTGTCTTGTCTTGTCTTGTCTTGTCTTGTCTTGTCTTGTCTTGTGTTGCTTTGTCTTGTCTTGTCATGTCATGTGTTGCGTTGTGTTGTTTTGTCTTGTCTTGTCATGTCGTGTGTTGTGTTGTTTTGTCTTGTCTTGTTGTGTATTGTCATGTCTTATATTGTCATGTGTTATTTTGTCTTGTCATGTCTTATCTTGTCTTGTCATGTCATGTCGTGTGTTGTGTTGTTTTGTCTTGTCTTGTCTTCTCCTTGTCTTGTCTAGTCTTGTCTTGTCTTGTCTTGTCTTGTCTTGTCTTGTCTTGTCTTGTGTTGCTTTGTCTTGTCTTGTCATGTCATGTGTTGCGTTGTGTTGTTTTGTCTTGTCATGTCATGTCGTGTCTTGTGTTGCTTTGTCTTGTCTTGTCATGTCGTGTGTTGTGTTGTTTTGTCTTGTCTTGTTGTGTATTGTCATGTCTTATATTGTCTTGTCTTGTCTTGTCATGTCATGTCATGTCATGTCGTGTGTTGTGTTGTTTTTTCTTGTCGTGTCTTGTCTTGTCTTGTCTTGTCATGTCTTGTCTTGTCTAGTCTTGTCTTGTCTTGTCTTGTCTTGGCTTGTCTTGTCTTGTCTTGTCTTGTCTTGTCTTGTCTTGTCTTGTCTTGTCTTGTCTTCTCTTGTCTTGTCTTGTCTTGTCTTGTCTTGTCTTGTCTTGTCTTGTCTTGTCTTGTCTTGTCTTGTCTTGTCCTGTCTTGTCTTGTCTTGTCATGTCATGCCATGTCATACGTGTGTTGTGTTGTTTTGTCTTGTCTTGTCTTGTCTTGTCCTGTCCTGTCGTGTGTTGTGTTGTTTTGTCTTGTCTTATTTTGTCTTGTCATGTCTTATCTTGTCTTGTCTTGTCTTGTCTTGTCTTGTCATGTCGTGTGTTGTGTTGTTTTGTCTTGTCTTGTATTGTCTTGTCTTGTCTTGTTTTGTCTTGTCTTGTCTTGTCTTGTCTTGTCATGTCATGCCATGTCATACGTGTGTTGTGTTGTTTTGTCTTGTCTTGTCTTGTCTTGTCCTGTCCTGTCGTGTGTTGTGTTGTTTTGACTTGTCTTGTGTTGTTTTGTCGTGTCATGTCTTGTCTTGTCTTGTCTTCTCCTGTCCTGACGTGTGTTGTGTTGTTTTGTCTTGTCTTGTCTTGTCTTGTCCTGTCCTGTCCTGTCCTGTCTTGTCTTGTCTTGTCTTGTCTTGTCTTGTCTCGTCTTGTCTTGTCTTGTCTTCTCCTGTCCTGACGTGTGTTGTGTTGTTTTGTCTTGTCTTGTTTTGTCTTGTCTTGTCTTGTCTTGTCCTGTCCTGTCCTGTCCTGTCCTGTCTTGTCTTGTCTTGTCTTGTCTTGTCTTGTCTCGTCTTGTCTTGTCTTGTCTTCTCCTGTCCTGACGTGTGTTGTGTTGTTTTGTCTTGTCTTGTTTTGTCTTGTCTTGCTTTGTCTTGTCATGTCTTATCTTGTCTTGTCTTGTCTCGTCCTGTCCTGTCGTGTGTTGTGTTGTTTTGTCTTGTCTTGTGTTGTTTTGTCGTGTCATGTCTTGTCTTGTCTTGTCCTGTCCTGTCGTGTGTTGTGTTGTTTTGTCTTGTCTTGTCTTGTCATGTCATGTCATGTCGTGTCTTGTGTTGCTTTGTCTTGTCTTGTCTTGTCTTGTCTTGTCTTGTCTTGTCTTGTCATGTCGTGTGTTGTGTTGTTTTGTCTTGTCTTGTATTGTCTTGTCTTGTCTTGTTTTGTCTTGTCTTGTCTTGTCTTGTCTTGTTGTGTCATGCCATGTCATACGTGTGTTGTGTTGTTTTGTCTTGTCTTATTTTGTCTTGTCATGTCTTATCTTGTCTTGTCTTGTCTTGTCTTGTCTTGTCATGTCGTGTGTTGTGTTGTTTTGTCTTGTCTTGTATTGTCTTGTCTTGTCTTGTTTTGTCTTGTCTTGTCTTGTCTTGTCTTGTCATGTCATGCCATGTCATACGTGTGTTGTGTTGTTTTGTCTTGTCTTGTCTTGTCTTGTCTTGTCCTGTCCTGTCGTGTGTTGTGTTGTTTTGTCTTGTCTTGTGTTGTTTTGTCGTGTCATGTCTTGTCTTGTCTTGTCCTGTCCTGTCGTGTGTTGTGTTGTTTTGTCTTGTCTTGTCTTGTCATGTCATGTCATGTCGTGTCTTGTGTTGCTTTGTCTTGTCTTGTCTTGTCTTGTCTTGTCATGTCTTGTCTTGTCTTGTCTTGTATTGTCTTGTCTTGTCTTGTCTTGTCTTGTCTTGTTTTGTCTTGTCTTGTCTTGTCTTGTCTTTTCATGTCATGCCATGTCATACGTGTGTTGTGTTGTTTTGTCTTGTCTTATTTTGTCTTGTCATGTCTTATCTTGTCTTGTCTTCTATTGTCTTGTCTTTTCTTGTCTTGTCTTGTCTTGTCTTGTCTTGTCTTGTCTTGTCTTGTCTTGTCTTGTCTTGTCCTGTCTTGCCTTGTCTTGACATGTCATGTCTTGTCATGTCGTGTGTTGTGTTGTCTTGTCTTATTTTGTCATGTCTTATCTTGTCTTGTCATGTCATGTCTTGTCTTGTCTTGTCTTGTCTTGTCTTGTCATGTCTTGTCTTGTCTTGTCTTGTCTTGTCTTGTCTTGTCTTGTCTTGTCTTGTCTTGTCTTGTCTTGTCTTGTCTTGTCTTGTCTTGTCTTGTCTTGTCTTGTCATGTCGTATGTTGTGTTGTTTTGTCTTGTGTTGCTTTGTCTTGTCTTGTCTCGTCATGTCGTGTGTTGTGTTGTTTTGTCTTGTCTTGTTGTGTATTGTCATGTCTTATATTGTCTTGTCTTGTCTTGTCATGTCATGTCATGTCGTGTGTTGTGTTGTCTTGTCTTGTTTTGTCTTGTCATGTCATGTCATGTCTTGTCTTGTCTTGTCTTGTCTTGTTTTGTCTTGTCATGTCTTGTCTTGTCTTGTCTTGTTTTGTCTTGTCATGTCTTGTCTTGTCTTGTCTTGTCTTGTCTTGTCTTGTCTTGTCTTGTCTTGTCTTGTCTTGTTTTGTCTTGTCTTGTCTTGTCTTGTTTTATGTTGTCTTGTCTTGTCTTGTCATGTAATGTCATGTCGTGTGTTGTGTTGTGTTGTCTTGTCTTATATTGTCTTGTCTTGTCTTGTCATGTCATGTCATGTCATGTCGTGTGTTGTGTTGTTTTGTCTTGTCTTGTCTTCTCCTTGTCTTGTCTAGTCTTGTCTTGTCTTGTCATGTCATGTCGTATGTTGTGTTGTTTTGTCTTGTCTTGTCATGTCATGTCATGTCGTGTCTTGTGTTGCTTTATCTTGTCTTGTTGTGTATTGTCATGTCTTATATTGTCTTGTCTTGTCTTGTCTTGTCTTGTCATGTCATGTCATGTCATGTCGTGTGTTGTGTTGTTTTTTCTTGTCATGTCATGTCTTGTCTTGTCTTGTCTTGTCGTGTGTTGTGTTGTTTTGTCTTGTCTTGTTGTGTATTGTCATGTCTTATATTGTCTTGTCTTGTCTTGTCATGTCATGTCATGTCGTGTGTTGTGTTGTGTTGTCTTGTCTTATATTGTCTTGTCTTGTCTTGTCATGTCATGTCATGTCATGTCGTGTGTTGTGTTGTTTTGTCTTGTCTTGTCTTCTCCTTGTCTTGTCTAGTCTTGTCTTGTCTTGTCATGTCATGTCGTATGTTGTGTTGTTTTGTCTTGTCTTGTCATGTCATGTCATGTCGTGTCTTGTGTTGCTTTGTCTTGTCTTGTTGTGTATTGTCATGTCTTATATTGTCTTGTCTTGTCTTGTCTTGTCATGTCATGTCATGTCATGTCGTGTGTTGTGTTGTTTTTTCTTGTCATGTCATGTCTTGTCTTGTCTTGTCTTGTCTTGTCTTGTCATGTCTTGTCTTGTCATGTCATGTCATGTCATGTCGTGTGTTGTGTTGTTTTTTCTTGTCATGTCATGTCTTGTCTTGTCTTGTCTTGTCTTGTCATGTCATGTCTTGTCTTGTCTAGTCTTGTCTTGTCTTGTCTTGTCTTGTCTTGTCTTGTCTTGTCTTGTATTGTCTATCTTGTCTTGTCTTGTCTTGTTTTGTTTTGTCTTGTCTTGTCTTGTTTTGTCTTGTCATGTCTTGTCTTGTCTTGTCTTGTCTTGTCTTGTTTTGTCTTGTCATGTCTTGTCTTGTCTTGTCTTGTCTTGTCTTGTCTTGTCTTGTCTTGTCTTGTCTTGTCTTGTCTTGTCTTGTCTTGTCTTGTCTTGTCTTGTCTTGTCTTGTCTTGTCTTGTATTGTCTTGTCTTGTCTTGTCTTGTCTTGTTTTGTTTTGTCTTGTCTTGTCTTGTTTTGTCTTGTCATGTCTTGTCTTGTCTCTTCTTGTCTTGTCTTGTTTTGTCTTGTCATGTCTTGTCTTGACTTGTCTTGTCTTGTCTTGTCTTATCTTGTCTTGTCTTGTCTTGTCTTGTCTTGTCTTGTCTTGTCTTGTCTTGTCTTGTCTTGTCTTGTCTTGTCTTGTCTTGTCTTGTCTTGTCTTGTCTTGTCTTGTCATGTCTTATATTGTCTTGTCTTGTCCTGTCCTGTCGTGTCTTGTCTTGTCTTGTCTTGTCTTGTCATGTCGTGTGTTGTGTTGTTTTGTCTTGTCTTGTATTGTCTTGTCTTGTCTTGTTTTGTCTTGTCTTGTCGTGTCATGCCATGTCATACGTGTGTTGTGTTGTTTTGTCTTGTCTTATTTTGTCTTGTCATGTCTTATCTTGTCTTGTCATGTCATGTCGTGTGTTGTGTTGTTTTGTCTTGTCTTGTCTTCTCCTTGTCTTGTCTAGTCTTGTCTTGTCTTGTCTTGTCTTGTCTTGTCTTGTCTTGTCTTGTCTTGTCTTGTCTTGTCTTGTCTTGTGTTGCTTTGTCTTGTCTTGTCATGTCATGTGTTGCGTTGTGTTGTTTTGTCTTGTCTTGTCATGTCGTGTGTTGTGTTGTTTTGTCTTGTCTTGTTGTGTATTGTCATGTCTTATATTGTCATGTGTTATTTTGTCTTGTCATGTCTTATCTTGTCTTGTCATGTCATGTCGTGTGTTGTGTTGTTTTGTCTTGTCTTGTCTTCTCCTTGTCTTGTCTAGTCTTGTCTTGTCTTGTCTTGTCTTGTCTTGTCTTGTCTTGTCTTGTGTTGCTTTGTCTTGTCTTGTCATGTCATGTGTTGCGTTGTGTTGTTTTGTCTTGTCATGTCATGTCGTGTCTTGTGTTGCTTTGTCTTGTCTTGTCATGTCGTGTGTTGTGTTGTTTTGTCTTGTCTTGTTGTGTATTGTCATGTCTTATATTGTCTTGTCTTGTCTTGTCATGTCATGTCATGTCATGTCGTGTGTTGTGTTGTTTTTTCTTGTCGTGTCTTGTCTTGTCTTGTCTTGTCATGTCTTGTCTTGTCTAGTCTTGTCTTGTCTTGTCTTGTCTTGGCTTGTCTTGTCTTGTCTTGTCTTGTCTTGTCTTGTCTTGTCTTGTCTTGTCTTGTCTTCTCTTGTCTTGTCTTGTCTTGTCTTGTCTTGTCTTGTCTTGTCTTGTCTTGTCTTGTCTTGTCTTGTCTTGTCCTGTCTTGTCTTGTCTTGTCATGTCATGCCATGTCATACGTGTGTTGTGTTGTTTTGTCTTGTCTTGTCTTGTCTTGTCCTGTCCTGTCGTGTGTTGTGTTGTTTTGTCTTGTCTTATTTTGTCTTGTCATGTCTTATCTTGTCTTGTCTTGTCTTGTCTTGTCTTGTCATGTCGTGTGTTGTGTTGTTTTGTCTTGTCTTGTATTGTCTTGTCTTGTCTTGTTTTGTCTTGTCTTGTCTTGTCTTGTCTTGTCATGTCATGCCATGTCATACGTGTGTTGTGTTGTTTTGTCTTGTCTTGTCTTGTCTTGTCCTGTCCTGTCGTGTGTTGTGTTGTTTTGACTTGTCTTGTGTTGTTTTGTCGTGTCATGTCTTGTCTTGTCTTGTCCTGTCCTGTCGTGTGTTGTGTTGTTTTGTCTTGTCTTGTCTTGTCATGTCATGTCATGCCGTGTCTTGTGTTGCTTTGTCTTGTATTGTCTTGTCTTGTCTTGTCATGTCTTGTCTTGTCTTGTCTTGTATTGTCTTTTCTTGTCTTGTCTTGTTTTGTCTTGTCTTGTCTTGTCTTGTCTTGTCTTGTCATGTCATGCCATGTCATACGTGTGTTGTGTTGTTTTGTCTTGTCTTATTTTGTCTTGTCATGTCTTATCTTGTCTTGTCTTCTATTGTCTTGTCTTTTCTTGTCTTGTCTTGTCTTGTCTTGTCTTGTCTTGTCTTGTCTTGTCTTGTCTTGTCCTGTCTTGTCTTGTCTTGACATGTCATGTCTTGTCATGTCGTGTGTTGTGTTGTCTTGTCTTGTTTTGTCATGTCTTGTCTTGTCTTGTCTTGTCTTGTCTTGTCTTGTCTTGTCATGTCTTGTCTTGTCTTGTCTTGTCTTGTCTTGTCTTGTCTTGTCTTGTCTTGTCTTGTCTTGTCTTGTCTTGTCTTGTCTTGTCTTGTCTTGTCATGTCGTATGTTGTGTTGTTTTGTCTTGTGTTGCTTTGTCTTGTCTTGTCTTGTCATGTTGTGTGTTGTGTTGTTTTGTCTTGCCTTGTTGTGTATTGTCATGTCTTATATTGTCTTGTCTTGTCTTGTCATGTCATGTCATGTCGTGTGTTGTGTTGTCTTGTCTTGTTTTGTCTTGTCATGTCATGTCATGTCTTGTCTTGTCTTGTCTTGTCTTGTTTTGTCTTGTCATGTCTTGTCTTGTCTTGTCTTGTCTTGTTTTGTCTTGTCATGTCTTTACTTGTGATGTCATGTCATGACAAGACAGTCTTGTCTTGTCTTGTCTTGTCGTGTGTTGTGTTGTTTTGTCTTGTCTTGTTGTGTATTGTCATGTCTTATATTGTCTTGTCTTGTCTTGTCATGTCATGTCATGTCGTGTGTTGTGTTGTGTTGTCTTGTCTTGTCATGTCATGTCATGTCATGTCGTGTGTTGTGTTGTTTTGTCTTGTCTTGTCTTCTCCTTGTCTTGTCTAGTCTTGTCTTGTCTTGTCATGTCATGTCGTATGTTGTGTTGTTTTGTCTTGTGCTGCTTTGTCCTGTCTTGTCTTGTCTTGTCATGTCGTGTGTTGTGTTTTTTTGTCTTGTCTTGTTGTGTATTGTCATGTCTTATATTGTCTTGTCTTGTCTTGTCATGTCATGTCATGTCGTGTGTTGTGTTGTGTTGTCTTGTCTTATATTGTCTTGTCTTGTCTTGTCATGTCATGTCATGTCATGTCGTGTGTTGTGTTGTTTTGTCTTGTCTTGTCTTCTCCTTGTCTTGTCTAGTCTTGTCTTGTCTTGTCTTGTCTTGTCTTGTCTTGTCTTGTCTTGTCTTGTCTTGTCTTGTCTTGTCTTGTCTTGTCTTGTCTTGTCTTGTCTTGTCTTGTCTTGTCTTGTCTTGTCTTGTCTTGTCTTGTCTTGTCTTGTCTTGTGTTGCTTTGTCTTGTCTTGTCATGTCATGTGTTGCGTTGTGTTGTTTTGTCTTGTCTTGTCATGTCATGTCATGTCGTGTCTTGTGTTGCTTTGTCTTGTCTTGTCATGTCGTGTGTTGTGTTGTTTTGTCTTGTCTTGTTGTGTATTGTCATGTCTTATATTGTCTTGTCTTGTCTTGTCTTGTCATGTCATGTCATGTCATGTCGTGTGTTGTGTTGTTTTTTCTTGTCATGTCATGTCTTGTCTTGTCTTGTCTTGTCTTGTCATGTCTTGTCTTGTCTAGTCTTGTCTTGTCTTGTCTTGTCTTGTCTTGTCTTGTCTTGTCTTGTCTTGTCTTGTCTTGTCTTGTCTTGTCTTGTCTTGTCTTGTCTTGTGTTGTGATGTCATGTCGTGTGTTGTGTTGTTTTGTCTTGTCTTGTCTTGTCTTGTCCTGTCCTGTCCTGTCCTGTCTTGTCTTGTCTTGTCTTGTCTTGTCTTGTCTCGTCTTGTCTTGTCTTGTCTTCTCCTGTCCTGACGTGTATTGTGTTCTTTTGTCTTGTCTTGTTTTGTCTTGTCTTGTCTTGTCTTGTCCTGTCCTGTCCTGTCCTGTCTTGTCTTGTCTTGTCTTGTCTTGTCTTGTCTCGTCTTGTCTTGTCTTGTCTTCTCCTGTCCTGACGTGTGTTGTGTTGTTTTGTCTTGTCTTGTTTTGTCTTGTCTTGCTTTGTCTTGTCATGTCTTATCTTGTCTTGTCTTGTCTCGTCCTGTCCTGTCGTGTGTCGTGTTGTTTTGTCTTGTCTTGTGTTGTTTTGTCGTGTCATGTCTTGTCTTGTCTTGTCCTGTCCTGTCGTGTGTTGTGTTGTTTTGTCTTGTCTTGTCTTGTCATGTCATGTCATGTCGTGTCTTGTGTTGCTTTGTCTTGTCTTGTCTTGTCATGTCGTGTGTTGTGTTGTTTTGTCTTGTCTTGTATTGTCTTGTCTTGTCTTGTTTTGTCTTGTCTTGTCTTGTCTTGTCTTGTCGTGTCATGCCATGTCATACGTGTGTTGTGTTGTTTTGTCTTGTCTTATTTTGTCTTGTCATGTCTTATCTTGTCTTGTCTTGTCTTGTCTTGTCTTGTCATGTCGTGTGTTGTGTTGTTTTGTCTTGTCTTGTATTGTCTTGTCTTGTCTTGTTTTGTCTTGTCTTGTCTTGTCTTGTCTTGTCTTGTCATGTCATGCCATGTCATACGTGTGTTGTGTTGTTTTGTCTTGTCTTGTCTTGTCTTGTCTTGTCCTGTCCTGTCGTGTGTTGTGTTGTTTTGTCTTGTCTTGTGTTGTTTTGTCGTGTAATGTCTTGTCTTGTCTTGTCCTGTCCTGTCGTGTGTTGTGTTGTTTTGTCTTGTCTTGTCTTGTCATGTCATGTCATGTCGTGTCTTGTGTTGCTTTGTCTTGTCTTGTCTTGTCTTGTCATGTCTTGTCTTGTCTTGTCTTGTATTGTCTTGTCTTGTCTTGTCTTGTCTTGTTTTGTCTTGTCTTGTCTTGTCTTGTCTTGTCATGTCATGCCATGTCATACGTGTGTTGTGTTGTTTTGTCTTGTCTTATTTTGTCTTGTCATGTCTTATCTTGTCTTGTCTTCTATTGTCTTGTCTTTTCTTGTCTTGTCTTGTCTTGTCTTGTCTTGTCTTGTCTTGTCTTGTCTTGTCTTGTCTTGTCTTGTCTTGTCTTGTCTTGTCTTGTCCTGTCTTGTCTCGTCTTGTCTTGTCTTGTCTTGTCTTGTCTTGTCTTGTCTAGTCTTGTCTTGTCTTGTCTTGTCTTGTCCTGTCTTGTCTTGTCTTGTCTTGTCTTGTCTTGTCTTGTCTTGTCTTGTCTTGTCTTGTCTTGTCTTGTCTTGTCATGTCTTGTCATGTCTTGTCTTGTCTTGTCTTGTCTTGTCTTGTCCTGTCTTGTCTTGTCTTGTCTTGTCTTGTCTTGTCTTGTCTTGTCTTGTCTTGTCTTGTCTTGTCTTGTCTTGTCTTGTCTTGTCATGTCTTGTCTTGTCTTGTCATGTCATGTCATGTCGTGTGTTGTGTTGTTTTTTCTTGTCATGTCATGTCTTGTCTTGTCTTGTCTTGTCTTGTCTTGTCATGTCATGTCATATCGTGTGTTGTGTTGTCTTGTCTTGTCTTGTCTTGTCATGTCATGTCATGTCATGTCGTGTGTTGTGTTGTTTTTTCTTGTCATGTCATGTCTTGTCTTGTCTTGTCTTGTCTTGTCTTGTCTTGTCTTGTCCTGTCCTGTCCTGTCCTGTCTTGTCTTGTCTTGTCTTGTCTTGTCTTGTCTCGTCTTGTCTTGTCTTGTCTTCTCCTGTCCTGACGTGTGTTGTGTTGTTTTGTCTTGTCTTGTCTTGTCTTGTCCTGTCCTGTCCTGTCCTGTCTTGTCTTGTCTTGTCTTGTCTTGTCTTGTCTCGTCTTGTCTTGTCTTGTCTTCTCCTGTCCTGACGTGTGTTGTGTTGTTTTGTCTTGTCTTGTTTTGTCTTGTCTTGTCTTGTCTTGTCCTGTCCTGTCCTGTCCTGTCTTGTCTTGTCTTGTCTTGTCTTGTCTTGTCTCGTCTTGTCTTGTCTTGTCTTCTCCTGTCCTGACGTGTGTTGTGTTGTTTTGTCTTGTCTTGTTTTGTCTTGTCTTGCTTTGTCTTGTCATGTCTTATCTTGTCTTGTCTTGTCTCGTCCTGTCCTGTCGTGTGTTGTGTTGTTTTGTCTTGTCTTGTGTTGTTTTGTCGTGTCATGTCTTGTCTTGTCTTGTCCTGTCCTGTCGTGTGTTGTGTTGTTTTGTCTTGTCTTGTCTTGTCATGTCATGTCATGTCGTGTCTTGTGTTGCTTTGTCTTGTCTTGTCTTGTCATGTCGTGTGTTGTGTTGTTTTGTCTTGTCTTGTATTGTCTTGTCTTGTCTTGTTTTGTCTTGTCTTGTCTTGTCTTGTCTTGTTGTGTCATGCCATGTCATACGTGTGTTGTGTTGTTTTGTCTTGTCTTATTTTGTCTTGTCATGTCTTATCTTGTCTTGTCTTGTCTTGTCTTGTCTTGTCATGTCGTGTGTTGTGTTGTTTTGTCTTGTCTTGTATTGTCTTGTCTTGTCTTGTTTTGTCTTGTCTTGTCTTGTCTTGTCTTGTCATGTCATGCCATGTCATACGTGTGTTGAGTTGTTTTGTCTTGTCTTGTCTTGTCTTGTCTTGTCCTGTCCTGTCGTGTGTTGTGTTGTTTTGTCTTGTCTTGTGTTGTTTTGTCGTGTCATGTCTTGTCTTGTCTTGTCCTGTCCTGTCGTGTGTTGTGTTGTTTTGTCTTGTCTTGTCTTGTCATGTCATGTCATGTCGTGTCTTGTGTTGCTTTGTCTTGTCTTGTCTTGTCTTGTCTTGTCATGTCTTGTCTTGTCTTGTCTTGTATTGTCTTGTCTTGTCTTGTCTTGTCTTGTTTTGTCTTGTCTTGTCTTGTCTTGTCTTGTCATGTCATGCCATGTCATACGTTTGTTGTGTTGTTTTGTCTTGTCTTATTTTGTCTTGTCATGTCTTATCTTGTCTTGTCTTCTATTGTCTTGTCTTTTCTTGTCTTGTCTTGTCTTGTCTTGTCTTGTCTTGTCTTGTCTTGTCTTGTCTTGTCTTGTCTTGTCCTGTCTTGCCTTGTCTTGACATGTCATGTCTTGTCATGTCGTGTGTTGTGTTGTCTTGTCTTATTTTGTCATGTCTTATCTTGTCTTGTCATGTCATGTCTTGTCTTGTCTTGTCTTGTCTTGTCTTGTCATGTCTTGTCTTGTCTTGTCTTGTCTTGTCTTGTCTTGTCTTGTCTTGTCTTGTCTTGTCTTGTCTTGTCTTGTCTTGTCTTGTCTTGTCTTGTCTTGTCTTGTCATGTCGTATGTTGTGTTGTTTTGTCTTGTGTTGCTTTGTCTTGTCTTGTCTCGTCATGTCGTGTGTTGTGTTGTTTTGTCTTGTCTTGTTGTGTATTGTCATGTCTTATATTGTCTTGTCTTGTCTTGTCATGTCATGTCATGTCGTGTGTTGTGTTGTCTTGTCTTGTTTTGTCTTGTCATGTCATGTCATGTCTTGTCTTGTCTTGTCTTGTCTTGTTTTGTCTTGTCATGTCTTGTCTTGTCTTGTCTTGTTTTGTCTTGTCATGTCTTGTCTTGTCTTGTCTTGTCTTGTCTTGTCTTGTCTTGTCTTGTCTTGTCTTGTTTTGTCTTGTCTTGTCTTGTCTTGTTTTATGTTGTCTTGTCTTGTCTTGTCATGTAATGTCATGTCGTGTGTTGTGTTGTGTTGTCTTGTGTTGCTTTGTCTTGTCTTGTCTCGTCATGTCGTGTGTTGTGTTGTTTTGTCTTGTCTTGTTGTGTATTGTCATGTCTTATATTGTCTTGTCTTGTCTTGTGTTGTGATGTCATGTCGTGTGTTGTGTTGTTTTGTCTTGTCTTGTCTTCTCCTTGTCTTGTCTAGTCTTGTCTTGTCTTGTCATGTCATGTCGTATGTTGTGTTGTTTTGTCTTGTCTTGTCATGTCATGTCATGTCATGTCGTGTGTTGTGTTGTGTTGTCTTGTCTTATATTGTCTTGTCTTGTCTTGTCATGTCATGTCATGTCATGTCGTGTGTTGTGTTGTTTTGTCTTGTCTTGTCTTCTCCTTGTCTTGTCTAGTCTTGTCTTGTCTTGTCATGTCATGTCGTATGTTGTGTTGTTTTGTCTTGTCTTGTCATGTCATGTCATGTCGTGTCTTGTGTTGCTTTGTCTTGTCTTGTTGTGTATTGTCATGTCTTATATTGTCTTGTCTTGTCTTGTCTTGTCATGTCATGTCATGTCATGTCGTGTGTTGTGTTGTTTTTTCTTGTCATGTCATGTCTTGTCTTGTCTTGTCTTGTCTTGTCTTGTCATGTCTTGTCTTGTCATGTCATGTCATGTCATGTCGTGTGTTGTGTTGTTTTTTCTTGTCATGTCATGTCTTGTCTTGTCTTGTCTTGTCTTGTCTTGTCATGTCTTGTCTTGTCTAGTCTTGTCTTGTCTTGTCTTGTCTTGTCTTGTCTTGTCTTGTCTTGTATTGTCTATCTTGTCTTGTCTTGTCTTGTTTTGTTTTGTCTTGTCTTGTCTTGTTTTGTCTTGTCATGTCTTGTCTTGTCTTGTCTTGTCTTGTTTTGTCTTGTCATGTCTTGTCTTGTCTTGTCTTGTCTTGTCTTGTCTTGTCTTGTCTTGTCTTGTCTTGTCTTGTCTTGTCTTGTCTTGTCTTGTCTTGTCTTGTCTTGTCTTGTCTTGTCTTGTCTTGTCTTGTATTGTCTTGTCTTGTCTTGTCTTGTCTTGTTTTGTTTTGTCTTGTCTTGTCTTGTTTTGTCTTGTCATGTCTTGTCTTGTCTCTTCTTGTCTTGTCTTGTTTTGTCTTGTCATGTCTTGTCTTGACTTGTCTTGTCTTGTCTTGTCTTATCTTGTCTTGTCTTGTCTTGTCTTGTCTTGTCTTGTCTTGTCTTGTCTTGTCTTGTCTTGTCTTGTCTTGTCTTGTCTTGTCTTGTCTTGTCTTGTTTTGTCTTGTCTTGTCTTGTCTTGTTTTATGTTGTCTTGTCTTGTCTTGTCATGTAATGTCATGTCGTGTGTTGTGTTGTTTTGTCTTGTCTTGTCTTCTCCTTGTCTTGTCTTGTCATGTCGTGTGTTGAGTTGTTTTGTCTTGTCTTGTCTTATATTGTCTTGTCTTGTCTTGTGATGTCATGTCGTGTGTTGTGTTGTTTTGTCTTGTCTTGTTTTGTCTTGTCCTGTCTTGTCTTGTCATGTCATGTCATGTGTTGTGTTGTGTTGTTTTGTCTTGTCTTGTCTTGTCTTGTCTTGTCTTGTCTTGTCTGGTCTTGTCTTGTCTTATCTTGCCTTGTCTTGTCTTGTCTGGTCTGGTCTTGTCTTGTCTTGTCTTGTCGTGTCATGTCTTGTCTTGTCTTGTCCTGTCCTGTCGTGTGTTGTGTTGTTTTGTCTTGTCTTGTCATGTCGTGTGTTGTGTTGTTTTGTCTTGTCATGTCTTATATTGCCTTGTCTTGTCTTGTCTTGTGATGTCATGTCGTGTGTTGCGTTGTGTTGTTTTGTCTTGTCTTGTCATGTCATGTCATGTCGTGTCTTGTGTTGCTTTGTCTTGTCTTGTCATGTCGTGTGTTGTGTTGTATTGTCTTGTCATGTCTTATATTGTCTTGTCTTGTCTTGTCTTGTGATGTCATGTCGTGTGTTGTGTTGTTTTGTCTTGTATTGTCTTGTCATGTCATGTCATGTCGTGTCTTGTCTTGTTTTGTCTTGTCTTGTCTTGTCTTGTCTTGTCATGTCCTGTCATGTCACACGTGTGTTGTGTTGTTTTGTCTTGTCTTCTTTTGTCTTGTCATGTCTTATCTTGTCTTGTCCTGTCCTGTCCTGTCTTGTCTTGTCATGTCATGGCATGTCATGTCATGTCGTGTGTTGTGTTGTCTTGTCTTGTTTTGTCATGTCTTATCTTGTCTTGTCTTGTCATGTCATGTCATGTGTTGTGTTGTGTTGTTTTGTCTTGTCTTGTCTTGTCATGTCTTGTCTTGTCTTGTCTTGTCATGTCTTATATTGTCTTGTCTTGTCCTGTCCTGTCGTGTCTTGTCTTGTCTTGTCTTGTCTTGTCATGTCGTGTGTTGTGTTGTTTTGTCTTGTCTTGTATTGTCTTGTCTTGTCTTGTTTTGTCTTGTCTTGTCGTGTCATGCCATGTCATACGTGTGTTGTGTTGTTTTGTCTTGTCTTATTTTGTCTTGTCATGTCTTATCTTGTCTTGTCATGTCATGTCGTGTGTTGTGTTGTTTTGTCTTGTCTTGTCTTCTCCTTGTCTTGTCTAGTCTTGTCTTGTCTTGTCTTGTCTTGTCTTGTCTTGTCTTGTCTTGTCTTGTCTTGTCTTGTCTTGTCTTGTCTTGTGTTGCTTTGTCTTGTCTTGTCATGTCATGTGTTGCGTTGTGTTGTTTTGTCTTGTCTTGTCATGTCGTGTGTTGTGTTGTTTTGTCTTGTCTTGTTGTGTATTGTCATGTCTTATATTGTCATGTGTTATTTTGTCTTGTCATGTCTTATCTTGTCTTGTCATGTCATGTCGTGTGTTGTGTTGTTTTGTCTTGTCTTGTCTTCTCCTTGTCTTGTCTAGTCTTGTCTTGTCTTGTCTTGTCTTGTCTTGTCTTGTCTTGTCTTGTGTTGCTTTGTCTTGTCTTGTCATGTCATGTGTTGCGTTGTGTTGTTTTGTCTTGTCATGTCATGTCGTGTCTTGTGTTGCTTTGTCTTGTCTTGTCATGTCGTGTGTTGTGTTGTTTTGTCTTGTCTTGTTGTGTATTGTCATGTCTTATATTGTCTTGTCTTGTCTTGTCATGTCATGTCATGTCATGTCGTGTGTTGTGTTGTTTTTTCTTGTCGTGTCTTGTCTTGTCTTGTCTTGTCATGTCTTGTCTTGTCTAGTCTTGTCTTGTCTTGTCTTGTCTTGGCTTGTCTTGTCTTGTCTTGTCTTGTCTTGTCTTGTCTTGTCTTGTCTTGTCTTGTCTTCTCTTGTCTTGTCTTGTCTTGTCTTGTCTTGTCTTGTCTTGTCTTGTCTTGTCTTGTCTTGTCCTGTCTTGTCTTGTCTTGTCTTGTCTTGTCTTGTCTTGTCTTGTCTTGTCTTGTCTTGTCTTGTCTTATTTTGTCTTGTCTTGTCTTGTCTTGTCATGTCATGCCATGTCGTGTGTTGTGTTGTGTTGTGTTGTCTTGTCTTGTCTTGTCTTATTTTGTCTTGTCCTGTCTTGTCTTGTCATGTCATGTCATGTGTTGTGTTGTGTTGTTTTGTCTTGTCTTGTCTTGTCTTGTCTTGTCTTGTCTTGTCTTGTCTTGTCTTGTCTTGTCTTGTCTTGTCTTGCCTTATCTTGCCTTGTCTTGTCTTGTCTGGTCTGGTCTTGTCTTGTCTTCTCCTTGTCTTGTCTAGTCTTGTCTTGTCTTGTCTTGTCTTGTCTTGTCTTGTCTTGTCTTGTCTTGTCTTGTCATGTCGTGTGTTGTGTTGTTTTGTCTTGTCTTGTTTTGTCATGTAATGTCATGTCGTGTGTTGTGTTGTTTTGTCTTGTCTTGTCTTCTCCTTGTCTTGTCTAGTCTTGTCTTGTCTTGTCTTGTCTTGTCTTGTGTTGCTTTGTCTTGTCATGTCATGTCATACGTGTGTTGTGTTGTTTTGTCTTGTCTTGTTGTGTATTGTCATGTCTTTTATTGTCTTGTCTTGTCTTGTCATGTCATGTAATGTCATGTCGTGTGTTATGTTGTTTTGTCTTGTCTTGTCTTCTCCTTGTCTTGTCTAGTCTTGTCTTGTCTTGTCTCGTCTTGTCTTGTCTTGTCTTGTCTTGTCTTGTCTTGTCTTGTCTTGTCTTGTCTTGTCTTGTCTTGTCTTGTCTTGTCTTGTCTTGTCTTGTCTTGTCTTGTCTTGTCTTGTCTTGTCTTGTCTTGTCTTGTCTTGTCTTGTCTTGTCTTGTCTTGTCTTGCCATGTCTTATATTGTCTTGTCTTGTCTTGTCATGTCGTGTGTTGTGTTGTTTTGTCTTGTCTTGTTGTGTATTGTCATGTCTTATATTGTCTTGTCTTGTCTTGTCATGTCATGTCATGTCATGTCGTGTGTTGTGTTGTTTTGTCTTGTCTTGTATTCTCCTTGTCTTGTCTAGTCTTGTCTTGTCTTGTCTTGTCTTGTGTTGCTTTGTCTTGTCTTGTCAGGTCATGTGTTGCGTTGTGCTGTTTTGTCTTGTCTTGTCTTGTCTTGTCCTGTCCTGTCCTGTCTTGTCTTGTCTTAGCATGTCATGTCATGTCATGTCATGTCGTGTGTTGTGTTGTCTTGTCTTGCTTTGTCATGTCTTATCTTGTCTTGTCATGTCATGTCTTGTCTTGTCTTGTCTTGTTTTGTCTTGTCTTATCTTGTCATGTCTTGTCTTGTCTTGTCATGTCTTGTCTTGTCTTGTCATGTCTTATATTGTCTTGTCTTGTTTTGTCTTGTCTTATCTTGTTTTGTCTTGTGTTGCTTTGTCTTGTCTTGTCATGTCGTGTGTTTTGTTGTTTTGTCTTGTCTTGTTGTGTATTGTCATGTCTTTTATTGTATTGTCTTGTCTTGTCTTGTCATGTCATGTAATGTCATGTCGTGTGTTATGTTGTTTTGTCTTGTCTTGTCTTCTCCTTGTCTTGTCTTGTCTTGTCTTGTCATGTCTTATATTGTCTTGTCTTGTCTTGTCATGTCGTGTGTTGTGTTGTTTTGTCTTGTCTTGTTGTGTATTGTCATGTCTTATATTGTCTTGTCTTGTCTTGTCATGTCATGTCATGTCATGTCGTGTGTTGTGTTGTTTTGTCTTGTCTTGTCTTCTCCTTGTCTTGTCTAGTCTTGTCTTGTCTTGTCTTGTCTTGTCTTGTCTTGTCTTGTCTTGTCTTGTCTTGTCTTGTCTTGTCTTGTCTTGTCTTGTCTTGTCTTGTCTTGTCTTGTCTTGTCTTGTCTTGTCTTGTCTTGTCTTGTCTTGTCTTGTCTTGTCTTGTGTTGCTATGTCTTGTCTTGTCATGTCATGTGTTGCGTTGTGTTGTTTTGTCTTGTCTTGTCATGTCATGTCATGTCGTGTCTTGTGTTGCTTTGTCTTGTCTTGTCATGTCGTGTGTTGTGTTGTTTTGTCTTGTCATGTCTCATATTGTCTTGTCTTGTCTTGTCTTGTGATGTCATGTCGTGTGTTGTGTTGTTTTGTCTTGTATTGTCTTGTCTTGTCTTGTCTTGTTTTGTCTTGTCTTGTCTTGTCTTGTCTTGTCTTGTCTTGTCTTGTCATGTCATGTCATGTCATACGTGTGTTGTGTTGTTTTGTCTTGTCTTACTTTGTCTTGTCATGTCTTATCTTGTCTTGTCCTGTCCTGTCCTGTCTTGTCTTGTCATGTCATGTCATGTCATGTCATGTCGTGTGTTGTGTTGTCTTGTCTTGTTTTGTCATGTCTTATCTTGTCTTGTCTTGTCATGTCATGTCATGTGTTGTGTTGTGTTGTTTTGTCTTGTCTTGTCTTGTCATGTCTTGTCTTTTCTTGTCTTGTCATGTCTTAAATTGTCTTGTCTTGTCTTGTCTTGTCATGTCATGTAATGTCATGTCGTGTGTTATGTTGTTTTGTCTTGTCTTGTCTTCTCCTTGTCTTGTCTAGTCTTGTCTTGTCTTGTCTTGTCTTGTCTTGTCTTGTCTTGTCTTGTCTTGTCTTGTCTTGTCTTGTCTTGTCTTGTCTTGTCTTGTCTTGTCTTGTCTTGTCTTGTCTTGTCTTGTCTTGTCTTGTCTTGTCTTGTCTTGTCTTGTCATATCTTATATTGTCTTGTCTTGTCTTGTCATGTCGTGTGTTGTGTTGTTTTGTCTTGTCTTGTTGTGTATTGTCATGTCTTATATTGTCTTGTCTTGTCTTGTCATGTCATGTCATGTCATGTCGTGTGTTGTGTTGTTTTGTCTTGTCTTGTATTCTCCTTGTCTTGTCTAGTCTTGTCTTGTCTTGTCTTGTCTTGTCTTGTGTTGCTTTGTCTTGTCTTGTCAGATCATGTGTTGCGTTGTGTTGTTTTGTCTTGTCTTGTCTTGTCTTGTCCTGTCCTGTCCTGTCTTGTCTTGTCTTAGCATGTCATGTCATGTCATGTCATGTCGTGTGTTGTGTTGTCTTGTCTTGCTTTGTCATGTCTTATCTTGTCTTGTCATGTCATGTCTTGTCTTGTCTTGTCTTGTCATGTCATGTAATGTCATGTCGTGTGTTATGTTGTTTTGTCTTGTCTTGTCTTCTCCTTGTCTTGTCTAGTCTTGTCTTGTCTTGTCTTGTCTTGTCTTGTCATGTCTTATATTGTCTTGTCTTGTCTTGTCATGTCGTGTGTTGTGTTGTTTTGTCTTGTCTTGTTGTGTATTGTCATGTCTTTTATTGTCTTGTCTTGTCTTGTCATGTCATGTAATGTCATGTCGTGTGTTATGTTGTTTTGTCTTGTCTTGTCTTCTCCTTGTCTTGTCTAGTCTTGTCTTGTCTTGTCTTGTCTTGTCTTGTCTTGTCTTGTCTTGTCTTGTCTTGTCTTGTCTTGTCTTGTCTTGTCTTGTCATGTCTTATATTGTCTTGTCTTGTCTTGTCATGTCGAGTGTTGTGTTGTTTTGTCTTGTCTTGTTGTGTATTGTCATGTCTTATATTGTCTTCTCTTGTCTTGTCATGTCATGTCATGTCATGTCGTGTGTTGTGTTGTTTTGTCTTGTCTTGTATTCTCCTTGTCTTGTCTAGTCTTGTCTTGTCTTGTCTTGTCTTGTCTTGTCTTGTGTTGCTTTGTCTTGTCTTGTCAGGTCATGTGTTGCGTTGTGTTGTTTTGTCTTGTCTTGTCTTGTCTTGTCCTGTCCTGTCCTGTCTTGTCTTGTCTTAGCATGTCATGTCATGTCATGTCATGTCGTGTGTTGTGTTGTCTTGTCTTGCTTTGTCATGTCTTATCTTGTCTTGTCATGTCATGTCTTGTCTTGTCTTGTCTTGTTTTGTCTTGTCTTATCTTGTCATGTCTTGTCTTGTCTTGTCATGTCTTGTCTTGTCTTGTCATGTCTTATATTGTCTTGTCTTGTTTTGTCTTGTCTTATCTTGTTTTGTCTTGTGTTGCTTTGTCTTGTCTTGTCATGTCGTGTGTTGTGTTGTTTTGTCTTGTCTTGTTGTGTATTGTCATGTCTTTTATTGTATTGTCTTGTCTTGTCTTGTCATGTCATGTAATGTCATGTCGTGTGTTATGTTGTTTTGTCTTGTCTTGTCTTCTCCTTGTCTTGTCTTGTCTTGTCTTGTCATGTCTTATATTGTCTTGTCTTGTCTTGTCATGTCGTGTGTTGTGTTGTTTTGTCTTGTCTTGTTGTGTATTGTCATGTCTTATATTGTCTTGTCTTGTCATGTCATGTCATGTCATGTCATGTCGTGTGTTGTGTTGTTTTGTCTTGTCTTGTCTTCTCCTTGTCTTGTCTAGTCCTGTCTTGTCTTGTCTTGTCTTGTCTTGTCTTGTCTTGTCTTGTCTTGTCTTGTCTTGTCTTGTCTTGTCTTGTCTTGTCTTGTCTTGTCTTGTCTTGTCTTGTCTTGTCTTGTCTTGTCTTGTCTTGTCTTGTGTTGCTTTGTCTTGTCTTGTCATGTCATGTGTTGCGTTGTGTTGTTTTGTCTTGTCTTGTCATGTCATGTCATGTCGTGTCTTGTGTTGCTTTGTCTTGTCTTGTCATGTCGTGTGTTGTGTTGTTTTGTCTTGTCATGTCTTATATTGTCTTGTCTTGTCTTGTCTTGTCTTGTGATGTCATGTCGTGTGTTGTGTTGTTTTGTCTTGTATTGTCTTGTCTTGTCTTGTCTTGTTTTGTCTTGTCTTGTCTTGTCTTGTCTTGTCTTGTCTTGTCATGTCATGTCATGTCATACGTGTGTTGTGTTGTTTTGTCTTGTCTTACTTTGTCTTGTCATGTCTTATCTTGTCTTGTCCTGTCCTGTCCTGTCTTGTCTTGTCATGTCATGTCATGTCATGTCATGTCGTGTGTTGTGTTGTCTTGTCTTGTTTTGTCATGTCTTATCTTGTCTTGTCTTGTCATGTCATGTCATGTGTTGTGTTGTGTTGTTTTGTCTTGTCTTGTCTTGTCATGTCTTGTCTTTTCTTGTCTTGTCTTGTCTTAAATTGTCTTGTCTTGTCTTGTGTTGTGATGTCATGTCGTGTGTTGTGTTGTTTTGTCTTGTCTTGTCTTGTCTTGTCCTGTCCTGTCCTGTCCTGTCCTGTCTTGTCTTGTCTTGTCTTGTCTTGTCTTGTCTCGTCTTGTCTTGTCTTGTCTTCTCCTGTCCTGACGTGTGTTGTGTTGTTTTGTCTTGTCTTGTTTTGTCTTGTCTTGCTTTGCCTTGTCATGTCTTATCTTGTCTTGTCTTGTCTTGTCCTGTCCTGTCGTGTGTTGTGTTGTTTTGTCTTGTCTTGTGTTGTTTTGTCGTGTCATGTCTTGTCTTGTCTTGTCCTGTCCTGTCGTGTGTTGTGTTGTTTTGTCTTGTCTTGTCTTGTCATGTCATGTCATGTCGAGTCTTGTGTTGCTTTGTCTTGTCTTGTCTTGTCCTGTCCTGTCGTGTGTTGTGTTGTTTTGTCTTGTCTTGTCTTGTCATGTCATGTCATGTCGAGTCTTGTGTTGCTTTGTCTTGTCTTGTCTTGTTTTGTCTTGTCTTGTCTTGTCTTGTCTTGTCTTGTCGTATCATGCCATGTCATACGTGTGTTGTGTTGTTTTGTCTTGTCTTATTTTGTCTTGTCATGTCTTATCTTGTCTTGTCTTGTCTTGTCTTGTCATGTCGTGTGTTGTGTTGTTTTGTCTTGTCTTGTATTGTCTTGTCTTGTCTTGTTTTGTCTTGTCTTGTCTTGTCTTGTCTTGTCATGTCATGCCATGTCATACGTGTGTTGTGTTGTTTTGTCTTGTCTTGTCTTGTCTTGTCCTGTCCTGTCGTGTGTTGTGTTGTTTTGTCTTGTCTTGTGTTGTTTTGTCGTGTCATGTCTTGTCTTGTCTTGTCCTGTCCTGTCGTGTGTTGTGTTGTTTTGTCTTGTCTTGTCTTGTCATGTCATGTCATGTCGTGTCTTGTGTTGCTTTGTCTTGTCTTGTCTTGTCTTGTCTTGTCATGTCTTGTCTTGTCTTGTATTGTCTTGTCTTGTCTTGTCTTGTCTTGTTTTGTCTTGTCTTGTCTTGTCTTGTCTTGTCGTATCATGCCATGTCATACGTGTGTTGTGTTGTTTTGTCTTGTCTTATTTTGTCTTGTCATGTCTTATCTTGTCTTGTCTTGTCTTGTCTTGTCATGTCGTGTGTTGTGTTGTTTTGTCTTGTCTTGTATTGTCTTGTCTTGTCTTGTTTTGTCTTGTCTTGTCTTGTCTTGTCTTGTCATGTCATGCCATGTCATACGTGTGTTGTGTTGTTTTGCCTTGTCTTGTCTTGTCTTGTCCTGTCCTGTCGTGTGTTGTGTTGTTTTGTCTTGTCTTGTGTTGTTTTGTCGTGTCATGTCTTGTCTTGTCTTGTCCTGTCCTGTCGTGTGTTGTGTTGTTTTGTCTTGTCTTGTCTTGTCATGTCATGTCATGTCGTGTCTTGTGTTGCTTTGTCTTGTCTTCTATTGTCTTGTCTTTTCTTGTCTTGTCTTGTCTTGTCTTGTCTTGTCTTGTCTTGTCTTGTCTTGTCTTGTCTTGTCTTGTCTTGTCTTGTCTTGTCTTGTCTTGTCTTGTCTTGTCTTGTCTTGTCCTGTCTTGTCTTGTCTTGGCATGTCATGTCTTGTCATGTCGTGTGTTGTGTTGTCTTGTCTTGTTTTGTCATGTCTTATCTTGTCTTGTCATGTCATGTCTTGTCTTGTCTTGTCTTGTCTTGTCTTGTCATGTCTTGTCTTGTCTTGTCTTGTCTTGTCTTGTCTTGTCTTGTCTTGTCTTGTCTTGTCTTGTCTTGTCTTGTCTTGTCTTGTCTTGTCTTGTCTTGTCTTGTCTTGTCTTGTCTTGTCTTGTCTTGTCTTGTCATGTCGTATGTTGTGTTGTTTTGTCTTGTGTTGCTTTGTCTTGTCTTGTCTTGTCATGTCGTGTGTTGTGTTGTTTTGTCTTGTCTTGTTGTGTATTGTCATGTCTTATATTGTCTTGTCTTGTCTTGTCATGTCATGTCATGTCGTGTGTTGTGTTGTCTTGTCTTGTTTTGTCTTGTCATGTCATGTCATGTCTTGTCTTGTCTTGTCTTGTCTTGTCTTGTTTTGTCTTGTCATGTCTTGTCTTGTCTTGTCTTGTTTTGTCTTGTCATGTCTTTACTTGTGATGTCATGTCGTGTGTTGTGTTGTTTTGTCTTGTCTTGTTTTGTCTTGTCCTGTCTTGTCTTGTCTTGTCATGTCATGTCATGTGTTGTGTTGTGTTGTTTTGTCTTGTCTTGTCTTGTCTTGTCTTGTCTTGCCTTATCTTGCCTTGTCTTGTCTTGTGATGTCATGTCGTGTGTTGTGTTGTTTTGTCTTGTCTTGTCTTGTCTTGTCTTGTGATGTCATGTCTTGTCTTGTCTTGTCTTGTCTTGTCTTGTCTTGTCTTGTCTTGTCTTGTCTTGTCTTGTCTTGTCTTGTCTTGTCTTGTCTTGTCTTGTCTTGTCTTGTCTTGTCTTGTCTTGTCTTGTCTTGTCTTGTCTTGTCTTGTCTTGTCTTGTCTTGTCTTGTCTTGTCTTGTCTTGTCTTGTCTTGTCTTGTCTTGTCTTGTCTTGTCTTGTCTTGTCTTGTCTTGTCTTGTCTTGTCTTGTTTTGTCTTGTCTTGTCATGTCTTGTCATGTCTTGTCTTGTCTTGTCTTGTCATGTCATGTCGTGTCTTGTGTTGCTTTGTCTTGTCTTGTCTTGTCTTGTCTTGTCTTGTCTTGTTTTGTCTTGTCTTGTCTTGTCTTGTCTTGTCTTGTCTTGTCTTGTCTTGTCTTGTGATGTCATGTCGTGTGTTGTGTTGTTTTGTCTTGTCTTGCCTTGTGATGTCATGTCTTGTCTTGTGATGTCATGTCTTGTCTTGTCTTGTCTTGTCTTGTCTTGTCTTGTCTTGTCTTGTCTTGTCTTGTCTTGTCTTGTTTTGTCTTGTCTTGTCTTGTCTTGTCTTGTCTTGTTTTGTCTTGTCTTGTCTTGTCTTGTCTTGTCTTGTCTTGTCTTGTCTTGTCTTGTGATGTCATGTCGTGTGTTGTGTTGTTTTGTCTTGTCTTGCCTTGTGATGTCATGTCTTGTCTTGTGATGTCATGTCTTGTCTTGTCTTGTCTTGTCTTGTCTTGTCTTGTCTTGTCTTGTCTTGTCTTGTCTTGTCTTGTCTTGTCTTGTCTTGTCTTGTCTTGTCTTGTCTTGTCATGTCTTGTCTTGTCTTGTCTTGTCTTGTCTTGTGATGTCATGTCGTGTGTTGTGTTGTGTTGTGTTGTGTTGTTTTGTCTTGTCTTGTCTTGTCTTGTCTTGTCTTGTCTTGTCTTGTGATGTCATGTCTTGTCTTGTCTTGTCTTGTCTTGTCTTGTCTTGTCTTGTCTTGTCTTGTCTTGTCTTGTCTTGCCTTGTCTTGTCTTGTCTTGTCTTGTCTTGTCTTGTCTTGTCTTGTCTTGTCTTGTCTTGTCTTGTCTTGTCTTGTCTTGTCTTGTCTTGTCTTGTCTTGTCATGTCTTGTCTTGTCTTGTCTTGTCTTGTCTTGTCTTGTCTTGTCTTGTCTTGTCTTGTCTTGCCTTATCTTGCCTTGTCTTGTCTTGTCTGGTCTTGTCTTGTCCTGTCCTGTCCTGTCTTGTCTTGTCATGTCATGTCATGTCATGTCGTGTGTTGTGTTGTCTTGTCTTGTCATGTCATGTCATGTCTTGTCTTGTCTTGTCTTGTCTTGTCGTGTGTTGTGTTGTTTTGTCTTGTCTTATATTGTCTTGTCATGTCATGTCATGTCGTGTGTTGTGTTGTGTTGTCTTGTCTTATATTGTCTTGTCTTGTCTTGTTTTGTCTTGTCATGTCTTGTCTTGTCTTGTCTTGTCTTGTCTTGTCTTGTTTTGTCTTGTCATGTCATGTCTTGTCTTGTCTTGTCTTGTCTTGTCTTGTGTTGCTTTGTCTTGTCTTGTCATGTCGTGTGTTGTGTTGTTTTGTCCTGTCCTGTCCTGTCTTGTCTTGTCTTGTCTTGTCTTGTCTTGTCTTGTCTTGTTTTGTCTTGTCTTGTCTTGTTTTGTCTTGTCTTGTTTTGTCTTGTCTTGCTTTGTCTTGTCATGTCTTATCTTGTCTTGTCTTGTCTTGTCCTGTCCTGTCGTGTGTTGTGTTGTTTTGTCTTGTCTTGTGTTGTTTTGTCGTGTCATGTCTTGTCTTGTCTTGTCCTGTCCTGTCGTGTGTTGTGTTGTTTTGTCTTGTCTTGTCTTGTCATGTCATGTCATGTCGAGTCTTGTGTTGCTTTGTCTTGTCTTGTCTTGTCTTGTCTTGTCATGTCGTGTGTTGTGTTGTTTTGTCTTGTCTTGTATTGTCTTGTCTTGTCTTGTCTTGTTTTGTCTTGTCTTGTCTTGTCTTGTCTTGTCTTGTCGTATCATGCCATGTCATACGTGTGTTGTGTTGTTTTGTCTTGTCTTATTTTGTCTTGTCATGTCTTATCTTGTCTTGTCTTGTCTTGTCTTGTCATGTCGTGTGTTGTGTTGTTTTGTCTTGTCTTGTATTATCTTGTCTTGTCTTGTTTTGTCTTGTCTTGTCTTGTCTTGTCATGTCATGCCATGTCATACGTGTGTTGTGTTGTTTTGTCTTGTCTTGTCTTGTCTTGTCCTGTCCTGTCGTGTGTTGTGTTGTTTTGTCTTGTCTTGTGTTGTTTTGTCGTGTCATGTCTTGTCTTGTCTTGTCCTGTCCTGTCGTGTGTTGTGTTGTTTTGTCTTGTCTTGTCTTGTCATGTCATGTCATGTCGTGTCTTGTGTTGCTTTGTCTTGTCTTGTCTTGTCTTGTCTTGTCATGTCTTGTCTTGTCTTGTATTGTCTTGTCTTGTCTTGTCTTGTTTTGTCTTATCTTGTCTTGTCTTGTCTTGTCATGTCATGCCATGTCATACGTGTGTTGTGTTGTTTTGTCTTGTCTTATCTTGTCTTGTCTTGTCTTGTCTTGTCTTGTCTTGTCATGTCGTATGTTGTGTTGTTTTGTCTTGTGTTGCTTTGTCTTGTCTTGTCTTGTCATGTCGTGTGTTGTGTTGTTTTGTCTTGTCTTGTTGTGTATTGTCATGTCTTATATTGTCTTGTCTTGTCTTGTCATGTCATGTCTTGTCTTGTCTTGTCTTGTCTTGTCTTGTTTTGTCATGTCTTGTCTTGTCTTGTATTGTCTTGTTTTGTCTTGTCATGTCTTTACTTGTGATGTCATGTCGTGTGTTGTGTTGTTTTGTCTTGTCTTGTTTTGTCTTGTCCTGTCTTGTCTTGTCATGTCATGTCATGTGTTGTGTTGTGTTGTTTTGTCTTGTCTTGTCTTGTCTTGTCTTGCCTTATCTTGCCTTGTCTTGTCTTGTCTTGTCTTGTCTTGTCTTGTCTTGTCTTGTCTTGTCTTGTCATGTCTTGTCATGTCTTGTCTTGTCTTGTCTTGTCTTGTCTTGTCTTGTCTTGTCTTGTCTTGTCTTGTCTTGTCTTGTCTTGTCTTGTCTTGTCTTGTCTTGTCTTGTCTTGTCTTGTCTTGTCTTGTGATGTCATGTCGTGTGTTGTGTTGTTTTGTCTTGTCTTGTCTTGTCTTGTCTTGTGATGTCATGTCGTGTGTTGTGTTGTGTTGTTTTGTTTTGTCTTGTCTTGTCTTGTCTTGTGATGTCATGTCTTGTCTTGTCTTGTCTTGTCTTGTCTTGTCTTGTCTTGTCTTGTCTTGTCTTGTCATGTCTTGTCTTGTCTTGTCTTGTCTTGTCTTGTCTTGTCTTGTCTTGTCTTGCCTTATCTTGCCTTGTCTTGTCTGGTCTTGTCTTGTCCTGTCCTGTCCTGTCTTGTCTTGTCTTGTCATGTCATGTCTTGTCTTGTCTTGTCTTGTCTTGTCTTGTCTTGTCGTGTGTTGTGTTGTTTTGTCTTGTCTTATATTGTCTTGTCATGTCATGTCATGTCGTGTGTTGTGTTGTGTTGTCTTGTCTTATATTGTCTTGTCTTGTCTTGTCATGTCATGTCGTGTGTTGTGTTGTTTTGTCTTGTCTTGTCTTCTCCTTGTCTTGTCTAGTCTTGTCTTGTCTTGTCTTGTCTTGTCTTGTCTTGTCTTGTCTTGTCTTGTCTTGTCTTGTTTTGTCTTGTCATGTCATGTCTTGTCTTGTCTTGTCTTGTCTTGTCTTGTCTTGTCTTGTCGTGTGTTGTGTTGTTTTGTCTTGTCTTATATTGTCTTGTCATGTCATGTCATGTCGTGTGTTGTGTTGTGTTGTCTTGTCTTATATTGTCTTGTCTTGTCTTGTCTTGTCATGTCATGTCATGTCATGTCGTGTGTTGTGTTGTTTTGTCTTGTCTTGTCTTCTCCTTGTCTTGTCTAGTCTTGTCTTGTCTTGTCATGTCATGTCGTATGTTGTGTTGTTTTGTCTTGTGCTGCTTTGTCCTGTCTTGTCTTGTCTTGTCATGTCGTGTGTTGTGTTGTTTTGTCTTGTCTTGTTGTGTATTGTCATGTCTTATATTGTCTTGTCTTGTCTTGTCATGTCATGTCATGTCGTGTGTTGTGTTGTGTTGTCTTGTCTTATATTGTCTTGTCTTGTCTTGTCATGTCATGTCATGTCATGTCGTGTGTTGTGTTGTTTTGTCTTGTCTTGTCTTCTCCTTGTCTTGTCTAGTCTTGTCTTGTCTTGTCTTGTCTTGTCTTGTCTTGTCTTGTCTTGTCTTGTCTTGTCTTGTCTTGTCTTGTCTTGTCTTGTTTTGTCTTGTCTTGTCTTGTGTTGCTTTGTCTTGTCTTGTCATGTCATGTGTTGCGTTGTGTTGTTTTGTCTTGTCTTGTCATGTCATGTCATGTCGTGTCTTGTGTTGCTCTGTCTTGTCTTTTCATGTCGTGTGTTGTGTTGTTTTTTCTTGTCTTGTTGTGTATTGTCATGTCTTATATTGTCTTGTCTTGTCTTGTCTTGTCTTGTCATGTCATGTCATGTCATGTCGTGTGTTGTGTTGTTTTTTCTTGTCATGTCATGTCTTGTCTTGTCTTGTCTTGTCATGTCTTGTCATGTCATGTCTTGTCTTGTCTTGTCTTGTCTTGTATTGTCTTGTCTTGTCTTGTCTTGTCTTGTCTTGTCTTGTCTTGTCTTGTCTTGTTTTGTCATGTCTTGTCTTGTCTTGTCTTTTCTTGTCTTGTTTTGTCTTGTCATGTCTTGTCTTGACTTGTCTTGTCTTGTCTTGTCTTGTCTTGTCTTGTCTTGTCTTGTCTTGTCTTGTCTTGTCTTGTCTTGTCTTGTCTTGTCTTGTCTTGTCTTGTCTTGTCTTGTCTTGTCTTGTCTTGTCTTGTCTTGTCTTGTCTTGTCTTGTCTTGTCTTGTCTTGTCTTGTCTTGTCTTGTCTTGTCTTGTCTTGTCTTGTCTTGTCTTGTCTTGTCTTGTCTTGTCTTGTCTTGTCTTGTCTTGTCTTGTCTTGTCTTGTTTTGTCTTGTCTTGTCTTGTCTTGTTTTATGTTGTCTTGTCTTGTCTTGTCTTGTGATGTCATGTCGTGTGTTGTGTTGTTTTGTCTTGTCTTGTTTTGTCTTGTCTTGTTTTGTCTTGTCTTGTCTTGTCTTGTCTTGTCTTGTCTTGTCTTGTCTTGTCTTGTCTTGTCTTGCCTTATCTTGCCTTGTCTTGTCTTGTCTGGTCTGGTCTTGTCTTGTCTTGTCTTGTCTTGTCATGTCTTGTCTTGTCTTGTTTTGTCTTGTCTTGTATTGTCTTGTTTTCTCATGTAATGTCATGTCGTGTGTTGTGTTGTTTTGTCGTGTCATGTCTTGTCTTGTCTTGTCCTGTCCTGTCGTGTGTTGTGTTGTTTTGTCTTGTCTTGTCATGTCATGTCATGTCGTGTCTTGTGTTGCTTTGTCTTGTCTTGTCTTGTCTTGTCATGTCGTGTGTTGTGTTGTTTTGTCTTGTCTTGTTGTGTATTGTCATGTCTTATATTGTCTTGTCTTGTCTTGTCTTGTCATGTCATGTCTTGTCTTGTCTTGTTTTGTCTTGTCATGTCTTGTCTTGTCTTGTCTTGTCTTGTCTTGTGTTGTCTTGTCTTGTCTTGTCTTGTCTTGTCTTGTCGTGTCTTGTCTTGTCTAGTCTTGTCTTGTCTTGTCTTGTCTTGTGTTGTCTTGTCTTGTCTTGTCTTGTCTTGTCTTGTCTTGTCTAGTCTTGTCTTGTCTTGTCTTGTCTTGTCTTGTGTTGCTTTGTCTTGTCTTGTCATGTCGTGTGTTGTGTTGTTTTGTCTTGTCTTGTCTTGTTTTGTCATGTCGTGTGTTGTGTTGTTTTGTCTTGTCTTGTCTTCTCCTTGTCTTGTCTAGTCTTGTCTTGTCTTGTCTTGTCTTGTCTTGTCTTGTCTTGTCTTGTCTTGTCTTGTCTTGTCTTGTTTTGTCTTGTCATGTCATGTCTTGTCTTGTCTTGTCTTGTCTTGTCTTGTCTTGTCTTGTCGTGTGTTGTGTTGTTTTGTCTTGACTTGTTTTGTCTTGTCATGTCATGTCTTGTCTTGTCTTGTTTTGTCTTGTCATGTCTTGTCTTGTCTTGTCTTGTCTTGTCTTGTGTTGTCTTGTCTTGTCTTGTCTTGTCTTGTCTTGTCGTGTCTTGTCTTGTCTAGTCTTGTCTTGTCTTGTCTTGTCTTGTGTTGCTTTGTCTTGTCTTGTCATGTCGTGTGTTGTGTTGTTTTGTCTTGTCTTGTTGTGTATTGTCATGTCTTTTATTGTCTTGTCTTGTCTTGTCATGTCATGTAATGTCATGTCGTGTCGTGTGTTGTGTTGTTTTGTATTGTCTTGTCTTCTCCTTGTCTTGTCTAGTCTTGTCTTGTCTTGTCTTGTCTTGTCTTGTCTTGTCTTGTCTTGTCTTGTCTTGTCTTGTCTTGTCTTGTCATGTCGTGTGTTGTGTTGTTTTGTCTTGTCTTGTTGTGTATTGTCATGTCTTTTATTGTCTTGTCTTGTCTTGTTTTGTCATGTAATGTCATGTCGTGTGTTGTGTTGTTTTGTCTTGTCTTGTCTTGTCTTGTCTTGTCTTGTCTTGTCTTGTGTTGCTTTGTCTTGTCTTGTCATGTCATGTGTTGCGTTGTGTTGTTTTGTCTTGTCTTGTCATGTCATGTCATGTCGTGTCTTGTGGTGCTTTGTCTTGTCTTGTCATGTGTTGTGTTGTTTTGTCTTGTCTTGTTGTGTATTGTCATGTCTTATATTGTCTTGTCTTGTCTTGTCTTGTCATGTCATGTCATGTCATGTCGTGTGTTGTGTTGTTTTTTCTTGTCATGTCATGTCTTGTCTTGTCTTGTCTTGTCATGTCTTGTCAGGTCATGTCTTGTCTTGTCTTGTCTTGTCTTGTCTTGTCTTGTCTTGTCTTGTCTTGTCTTGTCTTGTCTTGTCTTGTCTTGTCTTGTCTTGTCTTGTCTTGTCTTCTCTTGTCTTGTCTTGTCTTGTCTTGTTTTGTCTTGTCTTGTCTTGTCTTGTTTTGTCTTGTCTTGTCTTGTTTTGTCTTGTCATGTCTTGTCTTGTCTTGTCTTGTCTTGTCTTGTTTTGTCTTGTCATGTCTTGTCTTGACTTGTCTTGTCTTGTCTTGTCTTGTCTTGTCTTGTCTTGTCTTGTCTTGTCTTGTCTTGTCTTGTCTTGTCTTGTCTTGTCTTGTTTTGTCTTGTCTTGTCTTGTCTTGTCTTGTCTTGTTTTGTCTTGTCTTGTCTTGTCTTGTCTTGTTTTGTCTTGTCATGTCTTGTCTTGTCTTGTCATGTAATGTCATGTCGTGTGTTGTGTTGTTTTGTCTTGTCTTGTCTTCTCCTTGTCTTGTCTTGTCTTGTCGTGTGTTGTGTTGTTTTGTCTTGTCTTGTCTTATATTGTCTTGTCTTGTCTTGTGATGTCATGTCGTGTGTTGTGTTGTTTTGTCTTGTCTTGTTTTGTCTTGTCCTGTCTTGTCTTGTCATGTCATGTCATGTGTTGTGTTGTGTTGTTTTGTCTTGTCTTGTCTTGTCTTGTCTTGTCTTGTCTTGTCTTGCCTTATCTTGCCTTGTCTTGTCTTGTCTTGTCTTGTCTTGTCTTGTCTTGCCTTATCTTGCCTTGTCTTGTCTTGTCTGGTCTGGTCTTGTCTTGTCTTGTCTTGTCTTGTCTTGTCTTGTCTTGTCTTGCCTTATCTTGCCTTGTCTTGTCTTGTCTTGTCTTGTCTTGTCTTGTCTTGCCTTATCTTGCCTTGTCTTGTCTTGTCTGGTCTGGTCTTATATTGTCTTGTCTTGTCTTGTCATGTCGTGTGTTGTGTTGTTTTGTCTTGTCTTGTTGTGTATTGTCATGTCTTATATTGTCTTGTCTTGTCTTGTCTTGTCATGTCATGTCATGTCATGTCGTGTGTTGTGTTGTTTTGTCTTGTCTTGTCTTGTCTTGTCTTGTCTTGTCTTGTCTTGTCTTGTCTTGTCTTGTCTTGTCTTGTCTTGTCTTGTCTTGTCTTGTCTTGTCTTGTCTTGTCTTGTCTTGTCTTGTCTTGTCTTGTCTTGTCTTGTCTTGTCTTGTCTTGTCTTGTCTTGTCTTGTCTTGTCTTGTCTTGTCTTGTCTTGTCTTGTCTTGTCTTGTCATGTCTTATATTGTCTTGTCTTGTCTTGTCATGTCGTGTGTTGTGTTGTTTTGTCTTGTCTTGTTGTGTATTGTCATGTCTTATATTGTCTTGTCTTGTCTTGTCATGTCATGTCAAGTCATGTCGTGTGTTGTGTTGTTTTGTCTTGTCTTGTCTTCTCCTTGTCTTGTCTAGTCTTGTCGTGTCTTGTCTTGTCTTGTGTTGCTTTGTCTTGTCTTGTCATGTCATGTGTTGCGTTGTGTTGTTTTGTCTTGTCTTGTCTTGTCTTGTCTTGTCCTGTCCTGTCCTGTCTTGTCTTGTCTTGGCATGTCATGCCATGTCATGTCATGTCGTGTGTTGTGTTGTCTTGTCTTGTCTTGTCTTGCCATGTCTTATATTGTCTTGTCTTGTCTTGTCATGTCGTGTGTTGTGTTGTTTTGTCTTGTCTTGTTGTGTATTGTCATGTCTTATATTGTCTTGTCTTGTCTTCTCATGTCATGTCATGTCATGTCGTGTGTTGTGTTGTTTTGTCTTGTCTTGTCTTCTCCTTGTCTTGTCTAGTCTTGTCTTGTCTTGTCTTGTCTTGTCTTGTCTTGTGTTGCTTTGTCTTGTCTTGTCATGTCATGTCTTGCGTTGTGTTGTTTTGTCTTGTCTTGTCTTGTCTTGTCCTGTCCTGTCCTGTCTTGTCTTGTCTTGGCATGTCATGTCATGTCATGTCGTGTGTTGTGTTGTCTTGTCTTGTTTTGTCATGTCTTATCTTGTCTTGTCATGTCATGTCTTTTCTTGTCTTGTCATGTCTTGCCTTGTCTTGTCATGTCTTATATTGTGTTGTCTTGTTTTGTCTTGTCTTGTCTTGTTTTGTCTTGTGTTGCTTTGTCTTGTCTTGTCATGTCGTGTGTTGTGTTGTCTTGTCTTGTCTAGTCTTGTCTTGTCTTGTCTTGTCTTGTCTTGTGTTGCTTTGTCTTGTCTTGTCATGTCGTGTGTTGTGTTGTTTTGTCTTGTCTTGTTGTGTATTGTCATGTCTTTTATTGTCTTGTCTTGTCTTGTCTTGTCATGTCATGTAATGTGATGTCGTGTCGTGTGTTGTGTTGTTTTGTATTGTCTTGTCTTCTCCTTGTCTTGTCTAGTCTTGTCTTGTCTTGTCTTGTCATGTCGTGTGTTGTGTTGTTTTGTCTTGTCTTGTTGTGTATTGTCATGTCTTTTATTGTCTTGTCTTGTCTTGTTTTGTCATGTAATGTCATGTCGTGTGTTGTGTTGTTTTGTCTTGTCTTGTCTTGTCTTGTCTTGTCTTGTCTTGTATTGCTTTGTCTTGTCTTGTCATGTCATGTGTTGCGTTGTGTTGTTTTGTCTTGTCTTGTCATGTCATGTCATGTCGTGTCTTGTGTTGCTTTGTCTTGTCTTGTCATGTCGTGTGTTGTGTTGTTTTGTCTTGTCTTGTTGTGTATTGTCATGTCTTATATTGTCTTGTCTTGTCTTGTCTTGTCATGTCATGTCATGTCATGTCGTGTGTTGTGTTGTTTTTTCTTGTCATGTCATGTCTTGTCTTGTCTTGTCTTGTCATGTCTTGTCATGTCATGTCTTGTCTTGTCTTGTCTTGTCTTGTCTTGTCTTGTCTTGTCTTGTCTTGTCTTGTCTTGTCTTGTCTTGTCTCGTCTTGTCTTGTCTTGTCTTGTCTTGTCCTGTCCTGTCTTGTCTTGTCTTGTCTTGTCTTGTCTTGTCTTGTCTTGTCTTGTCTTGTCTTGTCTTGTCTTGTCTTGTCTTGTCTTGTCTTGTCTTGTCTTGTCTTGTCTTGTCTTGTCTTGTCTTGTCTTGTCTTGTCTTGTCTTGTCTTGTCTTGTCTTGTCTTGTCTTGTCTTGTCTTGTCTTGTTTTGTCTTGTCTTGTCTTGTCTTGTCTTGTTTTGTCTTGTCTTGTCTTGTTTTGTCTTGTCATGTCTTGTCTTGTCTTGTCTTGTCTTGTCTTGTTTTGTCTTGTCATGTCTTGTCTTGACTTGTCTTGTCTTGTCTTGTCTTGTCTTGTCTTGTCTTGTCTTGTCTTGTCTTGTCTTGTCTTGTCTTGTCTTGTCTTGTCTTGTCTTGTCTTGTCTTGTCTTGTCTTGTCTTGTCTTGTCTTGTCTTGTCTTGTCTTGTCTTGTCTTGTCTTGTCTTGTCTTGTCTTGTCTTGTCTTGTCTTGTCTTGTCTTGTCTTGTCTTGTCTTGTCTTGTCTTGTCTTGTCTTGTCTTGTCTTGTCTTGTCTTGTCTGGTTTTGTCTTGTCTTGTCTTGTCTTGTTTTATGTTGTCTTGTCTTGTCTTGTCATGTAATGTCATGTCGTGTGTTGTGTTGTTTTGTCTTGTCTTGTCTTCTCCTTGTCTTGTCTTGTCATGTCGTGTGTTGTGTTGTTTTGTCTTGTCTTGTCTTATATTGTCTTGTCTTGTCTTGTGATGTCATGTCGTGTGTTGTGTTGTTTTGTCTTGTCTTGTTTTGTCTTGTCCTGTCTTGTCTTGTCATGTCATGTCATGTGTTGTGTTGTGTTGTCTTGTCTTGTCTTGTCTTGTCTTGTCTTGTCTTGTCTTGTCTTGTCTTGTCTTGTCTTGTCTTGTCTTGTCTTGTCTTGTCTTGTCTTGTCTTGCCTTATCTTGCCTTGCCTTGTCTTGTCTGGTCTGGTCTTGTCTTGTCTTGTCTTGTCTTGTCTTGTCTTGTCTTGTCTTGTCTTGTCTTGTCTTGTCTTGTCTTGTCTTGTCTTGTCTTGTCTTGTCTTGTTTTCTCATGTAATGTCATGTCGTGTGTTGTGTTGTTTTGTCTTGTCTTGTGTTGTTTTGTCGTGTCATGTCTTGTCTTGTCTTGTCCTGACCAGTCGTGTGTTGTGTTGTTTTGTCTTGTCTTGTCATGTCATGTCATGTCGTGTCTTGTGTTGCTTTGTCTTGTCTTGTCTTGTCTTGTCATGTCGTGTGTTGTGTTGTTTTGTCTTGTCTTGTTGTGTATTGTCATGTCTTATATTGTCTTGTCTTGTCTTGTCTTGTCATGTCATGTCATGTCGTGTCTTGTCTTGTGTTGTCTTGTCTTGTCTTGTCTTGTCTTGTCTTGTCTTGTCTTGTCTTGTCTTGTCTTGTCTAGTCTTGTCTTGTCTTGTCTTGTCTTGTCTTGTGTTGCTTTGTCTTGTCTTGTCATGTCGTGTGTTGTGTTGTTTTGTCTTGTCTTGTCGTGTATTGTCATGTCTTTTATTGTCTTGTCTTGTCTTGTCATGTCATGTAATGTCATGTCGTGTCGTGTGTTGTGTTGTTTTGTATTGTCTTGTCTTCTCCTTGTCTTGTCTAGTCTTGTCTTGTCTTGTCTTGTCTTGTCTTGTCTTGTCTTGTCTTGTCTTGTCTTGTCTTGTCATGTCGTGTGTTGTGTTGTTTTGTCTTGTCTTGTTGTGTATTGTCATGTCTTTTATTGTCTTGTCTTGTCTTGTCATGTCATGTAATGTCATGTCGTGTCGTGTGTTGTGTTGTTTTGTATTGTCTTGTCTTCTCCTTGTCTTGTCTAGTCTTGTCTTGTCTTGTTGTGTATTGTCATGTCTTATATTGTCTTGTCTTGTCTTGTCTTGTCATGTCATGTCATGTCGTGTGTTGTGTTGTTTTGTCTTGTCTTGTCTTCTAATTGTCTTGTCTAGTCTTGTCTTGTCTTGTCTTGTCTTGTCTTGTCTTGTCTTGTCTTGTCTTGTCTTGTCTTGTCTTGTCTTGTCTTGTCTTGTCTTGTCTTGTCTTGTCTTGTCTTGTCTTGTCTTGTCTTGTCTTGTCTTGTCTTGTCTTGTCTTGTCTTGTCTTGTCTTGTCTTGTCTTGTCTTGTCTTGTCTTGTCTTGTCTTGTCTTGTCTTGTCTTGTCTTGTTTTCTCATGTAATGTCATGTCGTGTGTTGTGTTGTTTTGTCTTGTCTTGTGTTGTTTTGTCGTGTCATGTCTTGTCTTGTCTTGTCCTGACCAGTCGTGTGTTGTGTTGTTTTGTCTTGTCTTGTCATGTCATGTCATGTCGTGTCTTGTGTTGCTTTGTCTTGTCTTGTCTTGTCTTGTCATGTCGTGTGTTGTGTTGTTTTGTCTTGTCTTGTTGTGTATTGTCATGTCTTATATTGTCTTGTCTTGTCTTGTCTTGTCATGTCATGTCATGTCGTGTCTTGTCTTGTGTTGTCTTGTCTTGTCTTGTCTTGTCATGTCATGTCATGTCGTGTCTTGTCTTGTGTTGTCTTGTCTTGTCTTGTCTTGTCTTGTCTAGTCTTGTCTTGTCTTGTCTTGTCTTGTCTTGTGTTGCTTTGTCTTGTCTTGTCATGTCGTGTGTTGTGTTGTTTTGTCTTGTCTTGTTGTGTATTGTCATGTCTTTTATTGTCTTGTCTTGTCTTGTCATGTCATGTAATGTCATGTCGTGTCGTGTGTTGTGTTGTTTTGTATTGTCTTGTCTTCTCCTTGTCTTGTCTAGTCTTGTCTTGTCTTGTCTTGTCTTGTCTTGTCTTGTCTTGTCTTGTCTTGTCATGTCGTGTGTTGTGTTGTTTTGTCTTGTCTTATTGTGTATTGTCATGTCTTTTATATTCTTGTCTTGTCTTGTTTTGTCATGTAATGTCATGTCGTGTGTTGTGTTGTTTTGTCTTGTCTTGTCTTCTCCTTGTCTTGTCTAGTCTTGTCTTGTCTTGTCTTGTCTTGTCTTGTCTTGTCTTGTCATGTCTTATATTGTCTTGTCTTGTCTTGTCATGTCGTGTGTTGTGTTGTTTTGTCTTGTCTTGTTGTGTATTGTCATGTCTTATATTGTCTTGTCTTGTCTTGTCTTGTCATGTCATGTCATGTCGTGTGTTGTGTTGTTTTGTCTTGTCTTGTCTTCTAATTGTCTTGTCTAGTCTTGTCTTGTCTTGTCTTGTCTTGTCTTGTCTTGTCTTGTCTTGTCTTGCCTTGTCTTGTCTTGTCTTGTCTTGTCTTGTCTTGTCTTGTCTTGTCTTGTCTTGTCTTGTCTTGTCTTGTCTTGTCTTGTCTTGTCTTGTCTTGTCTTGTCTTGTCTTGTCTTGTCATGTCTTATATTGTCTTGTCTTGTCTTGTCATGTCGTGTGTTGTGTTGTTTTGTCTTGTCTTGTTGTGTATTGTCATGTCTTATATTGTCTTGTCTTGTCTTGTCATGTCATGTCAAGCCATGTCGTGTGTTGTGTTGTTTTGTCTTGTCTTGTCTTCTCCTTGTCTTGTCTAGTCTTGTCTTGTCTTGTCTTGTCTTGTGTTGCTTTGTCTTGTCATGTCATGTGTTGCGTTGTGTTGTTTTGTCTTGTCTTGTCTTGTCTTGTCCTGTCCTGTCCTGTCTTGTCTTGTCTTGGCATGTCATGCCATGTCATGTCATGTCGTGTGTTGTGTTGTCTTGTCTTGTCTTGTCTTGTCTTGTCATGTCTTATATTGTCTTGTCTTGTCTTGTCATGTCGTGTGTTGTGTTGTTTTGTCTTGTCTTGTTGTGTATTGTCATGTCTTATATTGTCTTGTCTTGTCTTGTCATGTCATGTCATGTCATGTCGTGTGTTGTGTTGTTTTGTCTTGTCTTGTCTTCTCCTTGTCTTGTCTAGTCTTGTCTTGTCTTGTCTTGTCTTGTCTTGTCTTGTCTTGTCTTGTGTTGCTTTGTCTTGTCTTGTCTTGTCTTGTCTAGTCTTGTCTTGTTTTGTCTTGTCTTGTCTTCTCCTTGTCTTGTCTAGTCTTGTCTTGTCTTGTCTTGTCTTGTCTTGTCTTGTCTTGTCTTGTGTTGCTTTGTCTTGTCTTGTCTTGTCTTGTCTTGTCTTGTCTTGTCTTGTCTTGTCTTGTCTTGTCTTGTCTTGTCTTGTCATGTCATGTCATGTCGTGTCTTGTCTTGTGTTGTCTTGTCTTGTCTTGTCTTGTCATGTCATGTCATGTCGTGTCTTGTCTTGTGTTGTCTTGTCTTGTCTTGTCTTGTCTTGTCTTGTCTTGTCTTGTCTTGTCTAGTCTTGTCTTGTCTTGTCTTGTCTTGTCTTGTGTTGCTTTGTCTTGTCTTGTCATGTCGTGTGTTGTGTTGTTTTGTCTTGTCTTGTTGTGTATTGTCATGTCTTTTATTGTCTTGTCTTGTCTTGTCATGTCATGTAATGTCATGTCGTGTCGTGTGTTGTGTTGTTTTGTATTGTCTTGTCTTCTCCTTGTCTTGTCTAGTCTTGTCTTGTCTTGTCTTGTCTTGTCTTGTCTTGTCTTGTCTTGTCATGTCGTGTGTTGTGTTGTTTTGTCTTGTCTTGTTGTGTATTGTCATGTCTTTTATATTCTTGTCTTGTCTTGTTTTGTCATGTAATGTCATGTCGTGTGTTGTGTTGTTTTGTCTTGTCTTGTCTTCTCCTTGTCTTGTCTAGTCTTGTCTTGTCTTGTCTTGTCTTGTCTTGTCTTGTCTTGTCATGTCTTATATTGTCTTGTCTTGTCTTGTCATGTCGTGTGTTGTGTTGTTTTGTCTTGTCTTGTTGTGTATTGTCATGTCTTATATTGTCTTGTCTTGTCTTGTCTTGTCATGTCATGTCATGTCGTGTGTTGTGTTGTTTTGTCTTGTCTTGTCTTCTAATTGTCTTGTCTAGTCTTGTCTTGTCTTGTCTTGTCTTGTCTTGTCTTGTCTTGTCTTGTCTTGTCTTGTCTTGTGTTGTTTTGTCCTGTCCTGACGTGTGTTGTGTTGTTTTGTCTTGTCCTGTCTTGTCTTGTCTTGTGATGTCATGTCATGTCGTGTGTTGTGTTGTTTTGTCTTGTCTTGTCATGTTATGTCATGTGTCTTGTGTTGCTTTGTCTTGTCTTGTCTTGTCTTGTGTTGTTTTGTCCTGTCCTGACGTGTGTTGTGTTGTTTTGTCTTGTCTTGTCTTGTTTTGTCTTGTCCTGTCCTGTCTTGTCTTGTCTTGTATTGTCTTGTTTTCTCATGTAATGTCATGTCGTGTGTTGTGTTGTTTTGTCTTGTCTTGTGTTGTTTTGTCGTGTCATGTCTTGTCTTGTCTTGTCTTGTCCTGTCCTGTCGTGTGTTGTCTTGTCCTGTCTTGTCCTGTCCTGACGTGTGTTGTGTCGTTTTGTCTTGTCTTGTTTTGTCTTGTCTTGTGTTGTTTTGTCCTGTCCTGACGTGTGTTGTGTTGTTTTGTCTTGTCTTGTTTTGTCTTGTCTTGTGTTGTTTTGTCTTGTTTTCTCATGTAATGTCATGTCGTGTGTTGTGTTGTTTTGTCTTGTCTTGTGTTGTTTTGTCGTGTCATGTCTTGTCTTGTCTTGTCCTGTCCTGTCGTGTGTTGTCTTGTCTTGTCTTGTCCTGTCCTGACGTGTGTTGTGTTGTTTTGACTTGTTTTGTTTTGTCTTGTCTTGTGTTGTTTTGTCCTGTCCTGACGTGTGTTGTGTTGTTTTGTCTTGTCCTGTCTTGTCTTGTCTTGTCTTGTCATGTTATGTCATGTCGTGTCTTGTGTTGCTTTGTCTTGTCTTGTCTTGTCTTGTCCTGTCCTGACGTGTGTTGTGTTGTTTTGTCTTGTCTTGTCATGTCATGTCATGTCGTGTCTTGTGTTGCTTTGTCTTGTCTTGTCATGTCATGTCGTGTGTTGTGTTGTTTTGTCTTGTCTTGTCATGTCATGTCATGTCGTGTCTTGTGTTGCTTTGTCTTGTCTTGTCTTGTCTTGTCTTGTCTTGTGTTGCCTCGTCTTGTCTTGTCTTGTCTTGTCCTGTCCTGACGTGTGTTGTGTTGTTTTGTCTTGTCTTGTCATGTCGTGTGTTGTGTTGTTTTGTCTTCTCTTGTGTTGTTTTGTCGTGTCATGTCTTGTCTTGTCTTGTCTTGTCTTGTCCTGTCCTGTCGTGTGTTGTGTTGTTTTGTCTTGTCTTGTCATGTCATGTCACGTCGTGTCTTGTGTTGCTTTGTCTTGTCTTGTCTTGTCTTGTCATGTCGTGTGTTGTGTTGTTTTGTCTTGTCTTGTTGTGTATTGTCATGTCTTATATTGTCTTGTCTTGTCTTGTCTTGTCTTGTCTTGTCATGTCATGTCATGTCGTGTGTTGTGTTGTTTTGTCTTGTCTTGTTTTGTCTTGTCATGTCATGTCATGTCATGTCTTGTCTTGTCTTGTCTTGTCTTGTCTTGTCTTGTCTTGTCTTGTCTTGTCTTGTCTTGTCTTGTCTTGTCTTGTCTTGTATTGTCTTGTCTTGTCGTGTCTTGTGTTGCTTTGTCTTGTCTTATCTTGTCATGTCTTGTCTTGTCTTGTCTTGTCTTGTCTTGTCTTGTCTTGTCTTGTCTTGTCTTGTCTTGTCTTGTCTTGTCTTGTCTTGTCTTGTCTTGTCTTGTCTTGTCTTGTCTTGTCTTGTCTTGTCTTGTCTTGTCTTGTCTTGTCTTGTCTTGTCTTGTCTTGTCTTGTCTTGTCTTGTCTTGTCTTGTCTTGTCTTGCTTTGTCTTGTCATGTCTTATCTTGTCTTGTCTTGTCTTGTCTTGTCCTGTCCTGTCGTGTGTTGTTTTGTATTGTCTTGTCTTGTGTTGTTTTGTCGTGTCATGTCTTGTCTTGTCTTGTCTTGTCTTGTCTTGTCCTGTCGTGTGTTGTGTTGTTTTGTCTTGTCTTGTCATGTCATGTCATGTCGTGTCTTGTGTTGCTTTGTCTTGTCTTGTCTTGTCTTGTCTTGTCTTGTGTTGCCTCGTCTTGTCTTGCCTTGTCTTGTCCTGTCCTGACGTGTGTTGTGTTGTTTTGTCTTGTCTTGTCTTGTCTTGTCTTGTCTTGTGTTGTTTTGTATTGTCTTGTCTTGTGTTGTTTTGTCGTGTCATGTCTTGTCTTGTCTTGTCTTGTCTTGTCTTGTCCTGTCGTGTGTTGTGTTGTTTTGTCTTGTCTTGTCATGTCATGTCATGTCGTGTCTTGTGTTGCTTTGTCTTGTCTTGTCTTGTCTTGTCTTGTCCTGTCGTGTATTGTTTTGTATTGTCTTGTCATGTCATGTCATGTCGTGTCTTGTGTTGCTTTGTCTTGTCTTGTCTTGTCTTGTCTTGTCTTGTCTTGTGTTGCCTCGTCTTGTCTTGCCTTGTCTTGTCCTGTCCTGACGTGTGTTGTGTTGTTTTGTCTTGTCTTGTCATGTCTTATCTTGTCTTGTCTTGTCTTGTCTTGTCCTGTCCTGTCGTGTGTTGTTTTGTATTGTCTTGTCTTGTGTTGTTTTGTCGTGTCATGTCTTGTCTTGTCTTGTCTTGTCTTGTCTTGTCCTGTCGTGTGTTGTGTTGTTTTGTCTTGTCTTGTCATGTCATGTCATGTCGTGTCTTGTGTTGCTTTGTCTTGTCTTGTCATGTCATGTCGTGTGTTGTGTTGTTTTGTCTTGTCTTGTCATGTCATGTCATGTCGTGTCTTGTGTTGCTTTGTCTTGTCTTGTCTTGTCTTGTGTTGCCTCGTCTTGTCTTGTCTTGTCTTGTCCTGTCCTGACGTGTGTTGTGTTGTCTTGTCTTGTCTTGTCCTGTCGTGTGTTGTGTTGTTTTGTCTTGTCTTGTCATGTCATGTCATGTCGTGTCTTGTGTTGCTTTGTCTTGTCTTGTCTTGTCTTGTCTTGTCTTGTCTTGTCTTGTCTTGTCTTGTCTTGTCTTGTCTTGTCTTGTCTTGTCTTGTCTTGTGTTGTCTTGTCTTGTCTTGTCTTGTCTTGTCTTGTCTTGTATTGTCTTGTCTTGTCGTGTCTTGTGTTGCTTTGTCTTGTCTTATCTTGTCATGTCTTGTCTTGTCTTGTCTTGTCTTGTCTTGTCTTGTCTTGTCTTGTCTTGTCTTGTCTTGTCTTGTCTTGTCTTGTCTTGTCTTGTCTTGTCTTGTCTTGTCTTGTCTTGTCTTGTCGTGTCTTGTGTTGCTTTGTCTTTTCTTATCTTGTCATGTCTTGTCTTGTCTTGTCTTGTGATGTCATGTCATGTCGTGTGTTGTATTGTTTTGTCTTGTCTTGTCATGTTATGTCATGTCGTGTCTTGTGTTGCTTTGTCTTGTCTTGTCTTGTTTTGTCCTGTCCTGACGTGTGTTGTGTTGTTTTGTCTTGTCCTGTCTTGTCTTGTCTTGTGATGTCATGTCATGTCGTGTGTTGTATTGTTTTGTCTTGTCTTGTCATGTTATGTCATGTCGTGTCTTGTGTTGCTTTGTCTTGTCTTGTCTTGTCTTGTCCTGTCCTGACGTGTGTTGTGTTGTTTTGTCTTGTCTTGTCATGTCATGTCATGTCGTGTCTTGTGTTGCTTTGTCTTGTCTTGTCATGTCATGTCGTGTGTTGTGTTGTTTTGTCTTGTCTTGTCATGTCATGTCATGTCGTGTCTTGTGTTGCTTTGTCTTGTCTTGTCTTGTCTTGTCTTGTCTTGTCTTGTCTTGTGTTGCCTCGTCTTGTCTTGTCTTATCTTGTCCTGTCCTGACGTGTGTTGTGTTGTCTTGTCTTGTCTTGTCCTGTCGTGTGTTGTGTTGTTTTGTCTTGTCTTGTCATGTCATGTCATGTCGTGTCTTGTGTTGCTTTGTCTTGTCTTGTCTTGTCTTGTCTTGTCTTGTCTTGTCTTGTCTTGTCTTGTCTTGTCTTGTCTTGTCTTGTCTTGTCTTGTCTTGTCTTGTCTTGTCTTGTCTTGTCTTGTCTTGTCTTGTCTTGTCTTGTCTTGTCTTGTCTTGTCTTGTCTTGTCTTGTCTTGTCTTGTATTGTCTTGTCGTGTCTTGTGTTGCTTTGTCTTGTCTTATCTTGTCATGTCTTGTCTTGTCTTGTCTTGTCTTGTCTTGTCTTGTCTTGTCTTGTCTTGTCTTGTCTTGTCTTGTCTTGTCTTGTCTTGTCTTGTCTTGTCTTGTCTTGTCTTGTCTTGTCTTGTCTTGTCTTGTCTTGTATTGTCTTGTCGTGTCTTGTGTTGCTTTGTCTTGTCTTATCTTGTCATGTCTTGTCTTGTCTTGTCTTGTCTTGTCTTGTCTTGTCTTGTCTTGTCTTGTCTTGTCTTGTCTTGCTTTGTCTTGTCATGTCTTATCTTGTCTTGTCTTGTCTTGTCTTGTCCTGTCCTGTCGTGTGTTGTTTTGTATTGTCTTGTCTTGTGTTGTTTTGTCGTGTCATGTCTTGTCTTGTCTTGTCTTGTCTTGTCTTGTCCTGTCGTGTGTTGTGTTGTTTTGTCTTGTCTTGTCATGTCATGTCATGTCGTGTCTTGTGTTGCTTTGTCTTGTCTTGTCTTGTCTTGTCTTGTCTTGTGTTGCCTCGTCTTGTCTTGCCTTGTCTTGTCCTGTCCTGACGTGTGTTGTGTTGTTTTGTCTTGTCTTGTCTTGTCTTGTCTTGTCATGTCGTATGTTGTGTTGTTTTGTCTTGTCTTGTGTTGTTTTGTCGTGTCATGTCTTGTCTTGTCTTGTCTTGTCTTGTCCTGTCCTGTCGTGTGTTGTGTTGTTTTGTCTTGTCTTGTCATGTCATGTCACGTCGTGTCTTGTGTTGCTTTGTCTTGTCTTGTCTTGTCTTGTCTTGTCTTGTCTTGTCATGTCATGTCATGTCGTGTGTTGTGTTGTTTTGTCTTGTTTTGTCTTGTCATGTCATGTCTTGTCTTGTCTTGTCTTGTCTTGTCTTGTCTTGTTTTGTCTTGTCTTGTCATGTCTTGTCTTGTCTTGTCTTGTCTTGTCTTGTCTTGTCTTGTCATGTCTTGTCTTGTCTTGTCTTGTCTTGTCTTGTCTTGTCTTGTCTTGTCTTGTCTTGTCTTGTCTTGTCTTGTCTTGTCTTGTCTTGTCTTGTCTTGTCTTGTCTTGTCTTGTCTTGTCTTGTCTTGTCTTGTCTTGTCTTGTCTTGTCTTGTCTTGTCTTGTCTTGTCTTGTCTTGTCTTGTCTTGTCTTGTCTTGTCTTGTCTTGTCTTGTCCTGTCTTGTCTTGTCTTGTCTTGTCTTGTCTTGTCTTGTCTTGTCGTGTCTTGTGTTGCTTTGTCTTGTCTTATCTTGTCTTGTCTTGTCATGTCTTGTCTTGTCTTGTCTTGTCTTGTCTTGTCTTGTCTTGTCTTGTCTTGTCTTGTCTTGTCTTGTCTGTCCTGACGTGTGTTGTGTTGTTTTGTCTTGTCTTGTCTTGTCTTGTCCTGTCTTGTCTTGTCTTGTCTTGTCTTGTCTTGTCTTGTCTTGTCGTGTCTTGTGTTGCTTTGTCTTGTCTTATCTTGTCTTGTCTTGTCTTATCTTGTCTTGTCTTGTCATGTCTTGTCTTGTCTTGTCTTGTCTTGTCTTGTCTTGTCTTGTCTTGTCTTGTCTTGTCTTGTCTTGTCTTGTCTTGTCTTGTCTTGTCTTGTCTTGTCTTGTCTTGTCTTGTCTTGTCTTGTCTTGTCTTGTCTTGCTTTGTCTTGTCATGTCTTATCTTGTCTTGTCTTGTCTTGTCCTGTCCTGTCGTGTGTTGTTTTGTATTGTCTTGTCTTGTGTTGTTTTGTCGTGTCATGTCTTGTCTTGTCTTGTCTTGTCCTGTCGTGTGTTGTGTTGTTTTGTCTTGTCTTGTCATGTCATGTCATGTCGTGTCTTGTGTTGCTTTGTCTTGTCTTGTCTTGTCTTGTCTTGTCTTGTGTTGCCTCGTCTTGTCTTGCCTTGTCTTGTCCTGTCCTGACGTGTGTTGTGTTGTTTTGTCTTGTCTTGTCTTGTCTTGTCTTGTCATGTCGTGTGTTGTGTTGTTTTGTCTTGTCTTGTGTTGTTTTGTCGTGTCATGTCTTGTCTTGTCTTGTCTTGTCTTGTCCTGTCCTGTCGTGTGTTGTGTTGTTTTGTCTTGTCTTGTCATGTCATGTCACGTCGTGTCTTGTGTTGCTTTGTCTTGTCTTGTCTTGTCTTGTCATGTCGTGTGTTGTGTTGTTTTGTCTTGTCTTGTTGTGTATTGTCATGTCTTATATTGTCTTGTCTTGTCTTGTCTTGTCTTGTCTTGTCTTGTCATGTCATGTCATGTCGTGTGTTGTGTTGTTTTGTCTTGTTTTGTCTTGTCATGTCATGTCATGTCTTGTCTTGTCTTGTCTTGTCTTGTCTTGTCTTGTCTTGTTTTGTCTTGTCATGTCTTGTCTTGTCTTGTCTTGTTTTGTCTTGTTTTGTTTTGTCTTGTCATGTCTTGTCTTGTCTTGTCTTGTCTTGTCTTGTCTTGTCTTGTCTTGTCTTGTCTTGTCTTGTCTTGTCTTGTCTTGTCTTGTCTTGTCTTGTCTTGTCTTGTCTTGTCTTGTCTTGTCTTGTCTTGTCTTGTCTTGTCTTGTCTTGTCTTGTCTTGTCTTGTCCTGTCTTGTCTTGTCTTGTCTTGTCTTGTCTTGTCTTGTCCTGTCTTGTCTTGTCTTGTCTTGTCTTGTCTTGTCTTGTCGTGTCTTGTGTTGCTTTGTCTTGTCTTATCTTGTCTTGTCTTGTCATGTCTTGTCTTGTCTTGTCTTGTCTTGTCTTGTCTTGTCTTGTCTTGTCTTGTCTTGTCTTGTCTTGTCTTGTCTTGTCTTGTCTTGTCTTGTCTTGTCATGTCTTGTCGTGTCTTGTCTTGTCTTGTCTTGTCTTGTCTTGTCTTGTCTTGTCTTGTCTTGTCTTGTCTTGTCTTGTCTTGTCTTGTCTTGTCTTGTCTTGTCTTGTCTTGTCTTGTCTTGTCTTGTCTTGTCTTGTCTTGTCTTGTCTTGTCTTGTCTTGTCTTGTCTTGTCTTGTCTTGTCTTGTCTTGTCTTGTCTTGTCTTGTCTTGTCTTGTCTTGTCTTGTCTTGTCTTGTCTTGTCTTGTCTTGTCTTGTCAGGTCTTGTCTTGTCTTGTCTTGTCTTGTCATGTCGTGTGTTGTGTTGTTTTGTCTTGTCTTGTGTTGTTTTGTCGTGTCATGTCTTGTCTTGTCTTGTCTTGTCTTGTCCTGTCCTGTCGTGTGTTGTGTTGTTTTGTCTTGTCTTGTTATGTCATGTCACGTCGTGTCTTGTGTTGCTTTGTCTTGTCTTGTCTTGTCTTGTCATGTCGTGTGTTGTGTTGTTTTGTCTTGTCTTGTTGTGTATTGTCATGTCTTATATTGTCTTGTCTTGTCTTGTCTTGTCTTGTCATGTCATGTCATGTCGTGTGTTGTGTTGTTTTGTCTTGTCTTGTTTTGTCTTGTCATGTCATGTCATGTCTTGTCTTGTCTTGTCTTGTCTTGTCTTGTCTTGTCTTGTCTTGTCTTGTCTTGTCTTGTCTTGTCTTGTCTTGTCTTGTCTTGTCTTGTCTTGTCTTGTCTTGTCTTGCCTTGTCTGGCTTTGTCTTGTCATTTCTTATCTTGTCTTGTCTTGTCTTGTCTTGTCCTGTCCTGTCGTGTGTTGTTTTGTATTGTCTTGTCTTGTGTTGTTTTGTCGTGTCATGTCTTGTCTTGTCTTGTCCTGTCCTGTCCTGTCGTGTGTTGTGTTGTTTTGTCTTGTCTTGTCTTGTCTTGTCCTGTCGTGTGTTGTTTTGTATTGTCTTGTCTTGTGTTGTTTTGTCGTGTCATATCTTGTCTTGTCTTGTCCTGTCCTGACGTGTGTTGTGTCGTTTTGTCTTGTCTTGTGTTGTTTTGTCCTGTCCTGACGTGTGTTGTGTTGTTTTGTTTTGTCTTGTTTTGTCTTGTCTTGTGTTGTTTTGTCTTGTATTGTCTTGTTTTCTCGTGTAATGTCATGTCGTGTGTTGTGTTGTTTTGTCTTGTCTTGTGTTGTTTTGTCGTCTCATGTCTTGTCTTGTCTTGTCCTGTCCTGTCGTGTGTTGTCTTGTCTTGTCTTGTCCTGTCCTGACGTGTGTTGTGTTGTTTTGTCTTGTTTTGTTTTGTCTTGTCTTGTGTTGTTTTGTCTTGTTTTGTTTTGTCTTGTCTTGTGTTGTTTTGTCCTGTCCTGACGTGTGTTGTGTTGTTTTGTCTTGTCCTGTCTTGTCTTGTCTTGTGATGTCATGTCATGTCGTGTGTTGTGTTGTTTTGTCTTGTCTTGTCATGTTATGTCATGTCGTGTCTTGTGTTGCTTTGTCTTGTCTTGTCTTGTATTGTCTTGTCTTGTGTTGCCTCGTCTTGTCTTGTCTTGTCTTGTCCTGTCCTGACGTGTGTTGTGTTGTTTTGTCTTGTCTTGTCTTGTCCTGTCCTGACGTGTGTTGTGTTGTTTTGTCTTGTCCTGTCTTGTCTTGTCTTGTGATGTCATGTCATGTCGTGTGTTGTATTGTTTTGTCTTGTCTTGTCATGTTATGTCATGTCGTGTCTTGTGTTGCTTTGTCTTGTCTTGTCTTGTCTTGTCCTGTCCTGACGTGTGTTGTGTTGTTTTGTCTTGTCTTGTCATGTCATGTCATGTCGTGTCTTGTGTTGCTTTGTCTTGTCTTGTCTTGTTTTGTCCTGTCCTGACGTGTGTTGTGTTGTTTTGTCTTGTCCTGTCTTGTCTTGTCTTGTGATGTCATGTCATGTCGTGTGTTGTATTGTTTTGTCTTGTCTTGTCATGTTATGTCATGTCGTGTCTTGTGTTGCTTTGTCTTGTCTTGTCTTGTTTTGTCCTGTCCTGACGTGTGTTGTGTTGTTTTGTCTTGTCCTGTCTTGTCTTGTCTTGTGATGTCATGTCATGTCGTGTGTTGTATTGTTTTGTCTTGTCTTGTCATGTTATGTCATGTCGTGTCTTGTGTTGCTTTGTCTTGTCTTGTCTTGTCTTGTCCTGTCCTGACGTGTGTTGTGTTGTTTTGTCTTGTCTTGTCATGTCATGTCATGTCGTGTCTTGTGTTGCTTTGTCTTGTCTTGTCATGTCATGTCGTGTGTTGTGTTGTTTTGTCTTGTCTTGTCATGTCATGTCATGTCGTGTCTTGTGTTGCTTTGTCTTGTCTTGTCTTGTCTTGTCTTGTCTTGTCTTGTCTTGTGTTGCCTCGTCTTGTCTTGTCTTATCTTGTCCTGTCCTGACGTGTGTTGTGTTGTCTTGTCTTGTCTTGTCCTGTCGTGTGTTGTGTTGTTTTGTCTTGTCTTGTCATGTCATGTCATGTCGTGTCTTGTGTTGCTTTGTCTTGTCTTGTCTTGTCTTGTCTTGTCTTGTCTTGTCTTGTCTTGTCTTGTCTTGTCTTGTCTTGTCTTGTCTTGTCTTGTCTTGTCTTGTCTTGTCTTGTCTTGTCTTGTCTTGTCTTGTCTTGTCTTGTCTTGTCTTGTCTTGTCTTGTCTTGTCTTGTCTTGTCTTGTCTTGTCTTGTCTTGTCTTGTATTGTCTTGTCGTGTCTTGTGTTGCTTTGTCTTGTCTTATCTTGTCATGTCTTGTCTTGTCTTGTCTTGTCTTGTCTTGTCTTGTCTTGTCTTGTCTTGTCTTGTCTTGTCTTGTCTTGTCTTGTCTTGTCTTGTCTTGTCTTGTCTTGTCTTGTCTTGTCTTGTCTTGTCTTGTCTTGTCTTGTCTTGTCTTGTCTTGTCTTGTCTTGTCTTGTCTTGTCTTGTCTTGTCTTGTCTTGCTTTGTCTTGTCATGTCTTATCTTGTCTTGTCTTGTCTTGTCTTGTCCTGTCCTGTCGTGTGTTGTTTTGTATTGTCTTGTCTTGTGTTGTTTTGTCGTGTCATGTCTTGTCTTGTCTTGTCTTGTCTTGTCTTGTCCTGTCGTGTGTTGTGTTGTTTTGTCTTGTCTTGTCATGTCATGTCATGTCGTGTCTTGTGTTGCTTTGTCTTGTCTTGTCTTGTCTTGTCTTGTCTTGTGTTGCCTCGTCTTGTCTTGCCTTGTCTTGTCCTGTCCTGACGTGTGTTGTGTTGTTTTGTCTTGTCTTGTCTTGTCTTGTCTTGTCATGTCGTATGTTGTGTTGTTTTGTCTTGTCTTGTGTTGTTTTGTCGTGTCATGTCTTGTCTTGTCTTATCTTGTCTTGTCCTGTCCTGTCGTGTGTTGTGTTGTTTTGTCTTGTCTTGTCATGTCATGTCACGTCGTGTCTTGTGTTGCTTTGTCTTGTCTTGTCTTGTCTTGTCTTGTCTTGTCTTGTCATGTCATGTCATGTCGTGTGTTGTGTTGTTTTGTCTTGTTTTGTCTTGTCATGTCATGTCTTGTCTTGTCTTGTCTTGTCTTGTCTTGTCTTGTTTTGTCTTGTCTTGTCATGTCTTGTCTTGTCTTGTCTTGTCTTGTCTTGTCTTGTCTTGTCTTGTCATGTCTTGTCTTGTCTTGTCTTGTCTTGTCTTGTCTTGTCTTGTCTTGTCTTGTCTTGTCTTGTCTTGTCTTGTCTTGTCTTGTCTTGTCTTGTCTTGTCTTGTCTTGTCTTGTCTTGTCTTGTCTTGTCTTGTCTTGTCTTGTCTTGTCTTGTCTTGTCTTGTCTTGTCTTGTCTTGTCTTGTCTTGTCTTGTCTTGTCTTGTCTTGTCTTGTCTTGTCTTGTCTTGTCTTGTCCTGTCTTGTCTTGTCTTGTCTTGTCTTGTCTTGTCTTGTCGTGTCTTGTGTTGCTTTGTCTTGTCTTATCTTGTCTTGTCTTGTCATGTCTTGTCTTGTCTTGTCTTGTCTTGTCTTGTCTTGTCTTGTCTTGTCTTGTCTTGTCTTGTCTTGTCTGTCCTGACGTGTGTTGTGTTGTTTTGTCTTGTCTTGTCTTGTCTTGTCCTGTCTTGTCTTGTCTTGTCTTGTCTTGTCTTGTCTTGTCTTGTCGTGTCTTGTGTTGCTTTGTCTTGTCTTATCTTGTCTTGTCTTGTCTTATCTTGTCTTGTCTTGTCATGTCTTGTCTTGTCTTGTCTTGTCTTGTCTTGTCTTGTCTTGTCTTGTCTTGTCTTGTCTTGTCTTGTCTTGTCTTGTCTTGTCTTGTCTTGTCTTGTCTTGTCTTGCTTTGTCTTGTCATGTCTTATCTTGTCTTGTCTTGTCTTGTCCTGTCCTGTCGTGTGTTGTTTTGTATTGTCTTGTCTTGTGTTGTTTTGTCGTGTCATGTCTTGTCTTGTCTTGTCTTGTCCTGTCGTGTGTTGTGTTGTTTTGTCTTGTCTTGTCATGTCATGTCATGTCGTGTCTTGTGTTGCTTTGTCTTGTCTTGTCTTGTCTTGTCTTGTCTTGTGTTGCCTCGTCTTGTCTTGCCTTGTCTTGTCCTGTCCTGACGTGTGTTGTGTTGTTTTGTCTTGTCTTGTCTTGTCTTGTCTTGTCATGTCGTGTGTTGTGTTGTTTTGTCTTGTCTTGTGTTGTTTTGTCGTGTCATGTCTTGTCTTGTCTTGTCTTGTCTTGTCCTGTCCTGTCGTGTGTTGTGTTGTTTTGTCTTGTCTTGTCATGTCATGTCACGTCGTGTCTTGTGTTGCTTTGTCTTGTCTTGTCTTGTCTTGTCATGTCGTGTGTTGTGTTGTTTTGTCTTGTCTTGTTGTGTATTGTCATGTCTTATATTGTCTTGTCTTGTCTTGTCTTGTCTTGTCTTGTCTTGTCATGTCATGTCATGTCGTGTGTTGTGTTGTTTTGTCTTGTTTTGTCTTGTCATGTCATGTCATGTCTTGTCTTGTCTTGTCTTGTCTTGTCTTGTCTTGTCTTGTTTTCTCTTGTCATGTCTTGTCTTGTCTTGTCTTGTTTTGTCTTGTTTTGTTTTGTCTTGTCATGTCTTGTCTTGTCTTGTCTTGTCTTGTCTTGTCTTGTCTTGTCTTGTCTTGTCTTGTCTTGTCTTGTCTTGTCTTGTCTTGTCTTGTCTTGTCTTGTCTTGTCTTGTCTTGTCTTGTCTTGTCTTGTCTTGTCTTGTCTTGTCTTGTCTTGTCCTGTCTTGTCTTGTCTTGTCTTGTCTTGTCTTGTCTTGTCCTGTCTTGTCTTGTCTTGTCTTGTCTTGTCTTGTCTTGTCTTGTCGTGTCTTGTGTTGCTTTGTCTTGTCTTATCTTGTCTTGTCTTGTCATGTCTTGTCTTGTCTTGTCTTGTCTTGTCTTGTCTTGTCTTGTCTTGTCTTGTCTTGTCTTGTCTTGTCTTGTCTTGTCTTGTCTTGTCTTGTCTTGTCTTGTCTTGTCTTGTCATGTCTTGTCGTGTCTTGTCTTGTCTTGTCTTGTCTTGTCTTGTCTTGTCTTGTCTTGTCTTGTCTTGTCTTGTCTTGTCTTGTCTTGTCTTGTCTTGTCTTGTCTTGTCTTGTCTTGTCTTGTCTTGTCTTGTCTTGTCTTGTCTTGTCTTGTCTTGTCTTGTCTTGTCTTGTCTTGTCTTGTCTTGTCTTGTCTTGTCTTGTCTTGTCTTGTCTTGTCTTGTCTTGTCTTGTCAGGTCTTGTCTTGTCTTGTCTTGTCTTGTCATGTCGTGTGTTGTGTTGTTTTGTCTTGTCATGTCGTGTGTTGTGTTGTTTTGTCTTGTCTTGTGTTGTTTTGTCGTGTCATGTCATGTCATGTCGTGTCTTGTGTTGCTTTGTCTTGTCTTGTCTTGTCTTGTCTTGTCTTGTCTTGTGTTGCCTCGTCTTGTCTTGCCTTGTCTTGTCCTGTCCTGACGTGTGTTGTGTTGTTTTGTCTTGTCTTGTGTTGTGTTGTTTTGTCTTGTCTTGTCATGTCTTATCTTGTCTTGTCTTGTCTTGTCTTGTCCTGTCCTGTCGTGTGTTGTTTTGTATTGTCTTGTCTTGTGTTGTTTTGTCGTGTCATGTCTTGTCTTGTCTTGTCTTGTCTTGTCTTGTCCTGTCGTGTGTTGTGTTGTTTTGTCTTGTCTTGTCATGTCATGTCATGTCGTGTCTTGTGTTGCTTTGTCTTGTCTTGTCATGTCATGTCGTGTGTTGTGTTGTTTTGTCTTGTCTTGTCATGTCATGTCATGTCGTGTCTTGTGTTGCTTTGTCTTGTCTTGTCTTGTCTTGTGTTGCCTCGTCTTGTCTTGTCTTGTCTTGTCCTGTCCTGACGTGTGTTGTGTTGTCTTGTCTTGTCTTGTCCTGTCGTGTGTTGTGTTGTTTTGTCTTGTCTTGTCATGTCATGTCATGTCGTGTCTTGTGTTGCTTTGTCTTGTCTTGTCTTGTCTTGTCTTGTCTTGTCTTGTCTTGTCTTGTCTTGTCTTGTCTTGTCTTGTCTTGTCTTGTCTTGTGTTGTCTTGTCTTGTCTTGTCTTGTCTTGTCTTGTCTTGTATTGTCTTGTCTTGTCGTGTCTTGTGTTGCTTTGTCTTGTCTTATCTTGTCATGTCTTGTCTTGTCTTGTCTTGTCTTGTCTTGTCTTGTCTTGTCTTGTCTTGTCTTGTCTTGTCTTGTCTTGTCTTGTCTTGTCTTGTCTTGTCTTGTCTTGTCTTGTCTTGTCTTGTCGTGTCTTGTGTTGCTTTGTCTTTTCTTATCTTGTCATGTCTTGTCTTGTCTTGTCTTGTGATGTCATGTCATGTCGTGTGTTGTATTGTTTTGTCTTGTCTTGTCATGTTATGTCATGTCGTGTCTTGTGTTGCTTTGTCTTGTCTTGTCTTGTTTTGTCCTGTCCTGACGTGTGTTGTGTTGTTTTGTCTTGTCCTGTCTTGTCTTGTCTTGTGATGTCATGTCATGTCGTGTGTTGTATTGTTTTGTCTTGTCTTGTCATGTTATGTCATGTCGTGTCTTGTGTTGCTTTGTCTTGTCTTGTCTTGTCTTGTCCTGTCCTGACGTGTGTTGTGTTGTTTTGTCTTGTCTTGTCATGTCATGTCATGTCGTGTCTTGTGTTGCTTTGTCTTGTCTTGTCATGTCATGTCGTGTGTTGTGTTGTTTTGTCTTGTCTTGTCATGTCATGTCATGTCGTGTCTTGTGTTGCTTTGTCTTGTCTTGTCTTGTCTTGTCTTGTCTTGTCTTGTCTTGTGTTGCCTCGTCTTGTCTTGTCTTATCTTGTCCTGTCCTGACGTGTGTTGTGTTGTCTTGTCTTGTCTTGTCCTGTCGTGTGTTGTGTTGTTTTGTCTTGTCTTGTCATGTCATGTCATGTCGTGTCTTGTGTTGCTTTGTCTTGTCTTGTCTTGTCTTGTCTTGTCTTGTCTTGTCTTGTCTTGTCTTGTCTTGTCTTGTCTTGTCTTGTCTTGTCTTGTCTTGTCTTGTCTTGTCTTGTCTTGTCTTGTCTTGTCTTGTCTTGTCTTGTCTTGTCTTGTCTTGTCTTGTCTTGTCTTGTCTTGTCTTGTCTTGTCTTGTATTGTCTTGTCGTGTCTTGTGTTGCTTTGTCTTGTCTTATCTTGTCATGTCTTGTCTTGTCTTGTCTTGTCTTGTCTTGTCTTGTCTTGTCTTGTCTTGTCTTGTCTTGTCTTGTCTTGTCTTGTCTTGTCTTGTCTTGTATTGTCTTGTCGTGTCTTGTGTTGCTTTGTCTTGTCTTATCTTGTCATGTCTTGTCTTGTCTTGTCTTGTCTTGTCTTGTCTTGTCTTGTCTTGTCTTGTCTTGTCTTGTCTTGCTTTGTCTTGTCATGTCTTATCTTGTCTTGTCTTGTCTTGTCTTGTCCTGTCCTGTCGTGTGTTGTTTTGTATTGTCTTGTCTTGTGTTGTTTTGTCGTGTCATGTCTTGTCTTGTCTTGTCTTGTCTTGTCTTGTCCTGTCGTGTGTTGTGTTGTTTTGTCTTGTCTTGTCATGTCATGTCATGTCGTGTCTTGTGTTGCTTTGTCTTGTCTTGTCTTGTCTTGTCTTGTCTTGTGTTGCCTCGTCTTGTCTTGCCTTGTCTTGTCCTGTCCTGACGTGTGTTGTGTTGTTTTGTCTTGTCTTGTCTTGTCTTGTCTTGTCATGTCGTATGTTGTGTTGTTTTGTCTTGTCTTGTGTTGTTTTGTCGTGTCATGTCTTGTCTTGTCTTGTCTTGTCTTGTCCTGTCCTGTCGTGTGTTGTGTTGTTTTGTCTTGTCTTGTCATGTCATGTCACGTCGTGTCTTGTGTTGCTTTGTCTTGTCTTGTCTTGTCTTGTCTTGTCTTGTCTTGTCATGTCATGTCATGTCGTGTGTTGTGTTGTTTTGTCTTGTTTTGTCTTGTCATGTCATGTCTTGTCTTGTCTTGTCTTGTCTTGTCTTGTCTTGTTTTGTCTTGTCTTGTCATGTCTTGTCTTGTCTTGTCTTGTCTTGTCTTGTCTTGTCTTGTCTTGTCATGTCTTGTCTTGTCTTGTCTTGTCTTGTCTTGTCTTGTCTTGTCTTGTCTTGTCTTGTCTTGTCTTGTCTTGTCTTGTCTTGTCTTGTCTTGTCTTGTCTTGTCTTGTCTTGTCTTGTCTTGTCTTGTCTTGTCTTGTCTTGTCTTGTCTTGTCTTGTCTTGTCTTGTCTTGTCTTGTCTTGTCTTGTCCTGTCTTGTCTTGTCTTGTCTTGTCTTGTCTTGTCTTGTCTTGTCGTGTCTTGTGTTGCTTTGTCTTGTCTTATCTTGTCTTGTCTTGTCATGTCTTGTCTTGTCTTGTCTTGTCTTGTCTTGTCTTGTCTTGTCTTGTCTTGTCTTGTCTTGTCTTGTCTTGTCTTGTCTGTCCTGACGTGTGTTGTGTTGTTTTGTCTTGTCTTGTCTTGTCTTGTCCTGTCTTGTCTTGTCTTGTCTTGTCTTGTCTTGTCTTGTCTTGTCGTGTCTTGTGTTGCTTTGTCTTGTCTTATCTTGTCTTGTCTTGTCTTATCTTGTCTTGTCTTGTCATGTCTTGTCTTGTCTTGTCTTGTCTTGTCTTGTCTTGTCTTGTCTTGTCTTGTCTTGTCTTGTCTTGTCTTGTCTTGTCTTGTCTTGTCTTGTCTTGTCTTGTCTTGTCTTGTCTTGTCTTGTCTTGCTTTGTCTTGTCATGTCTTATCTTGTCTTGTCTTGTCTTGTCCTGTCCTGTCGTGTGTTGTTTTGTATTGTCTTGTCTTGTGTTGTTTTGTCGTGTCATGTCTTGTCTTGTCTTGTCTTGTCCTGTCGTGTGTTGTGTTGTTTTGTCTTGTCTTGTCATGTCATGTCATGTCGTGTCTTGTGTTGCTTTGTCTTGTCTTGTCTTGTCTTGTCTTGTCTTGTGTTGCCTCGTCTTGTCTTGCCTTGTCTTGTCCTGTCCTGACGTGTGTTGTGTTGTTTTGTCTTGTCTTGTCTTGTCTTGTCTTGTCATGTCGTGTGTTGTGTTGTTTTGTCTTGTCTTGTGTTGTTTTGTCGTGTCATGTCTTGTCTTGTCTTGTCTTGTCTTGTCCTGTCCTGTCGTGTGTTGTGTTGTTTTGTCTTGTCTTGTCATGTCATGTCACGTCGTGTCTTGTGTTGCTTTGTCTTGTCTTGTCTTGTCTTGTCATGTCGTGTGTTGTGTTGTTTTGTCTTGTCTTGTTGTGTATTGTCATGTCTTATATTGTCTTGTCTTGTCTTGTCTTGTCTTGTCTTGTCTTGTCATGTCATGTCATGTCGTGTGTTGTGTTGTTTTGTCTTGTTTTGTCTTGTCATGTCATGTCATGTCTTGTCTTGTCTTGTCTTGTCTTGTCTTGTCTTGTCTTGTTTTGTCTTGTCATGTCTTGTCTTGTCTTGTCTTGTTTTGTCTTGTTTTGTTTTGTCTTGTCATGTCTTGTCTTGTCTTGTCTTGTCTTGTCTTGTCTTGTCTTGTCTTGTCTTGTCTTGTCTTGTCTTGTCTTGTCTTGTCTTGTCTTGTCTTGTCTTGTCTTGTCTTGTCTTGTCTTGTCTTGTCTTGTCTTGTCTTGTCTTGTCTTGTCTTGTCTTGTCTTGTCCTGTCTTGTCTTGTCTTGTCTTGTCTTGTCTTGTCTTGTCCTGTCTTGTCTTGTCTTGTCTTGTCTTGTCTTGTCTTGTCGTGTCTTGTGTTGCTTTGTCTTGTCTTATCTTGTCTTGTCTTGTCATGTCTTGTCTTGTCTTGTCTTGTCTTGTCTTGTCTTGTCTTGTCTTGTCTTGTCTTGTCTTGTCTTGTCTTGTCTTGTCTTGTCTTGTCTTGTCTTGTCTTGTCTTGTCTTGTCATGTCTTGTCGTGTCTTGTCTTGTCTTGTCTTGTCTTGTCTTGTCTTGTCTTGTCTTGTCTTGTCTTGTCTTGTCTTGTCTTGTCTTGTCTTGTCTTGTCTTGTCTTGTCTTGTCTTGTCTTGTCTTGTCTTGTCTTGTCTTGTCTTGTCTTGTCTTGTCTTGTCTTGTCTTGTCTTGTCTTGTCTTGTCTTGTCTTGTCTTGTCTTGTCTTGTCTTGTCTTGTCAGGTCTTGTCTTGTCTTGTCTTGTCTTGTCATGTCGTGTGTTGTGTTGTTTTGTCTTGTCTTGTGTTGTTTTGTCGTGTCATGTCTTGTCTTGTCTTGTCTTGTCTTGTCCTGTCCTGTCGTGTGTTGTGTTGTTTTGTCTTGTCTTGTTATGTCATGTCACGTCGTGTCTTGTGTTGCTTTGTCTTGTCTTGTCTTGTCTTGTCATGTCGTGTGTTGTGTTGTTTTGTCTTGTCTTGTTGTGTATTGTCATGTCTTATATTGTCTTGTCTTGTCTTGTCTTGTCTTGTCATGTCATGTCATGTCGTGTGTTGTGTTGTTTTGTCTTGTCTTGTTTTGTCTTGTCATGTCATGTCATGTCTTGTCTTGTCTTGTCTTGTCTTGTCTTGTCTTGTCTTGTCTTGTCTTGTCTTGTCTTGTCTTGTCTTGTCTTGTCTTGTCTTGTCTTGTCTTGTCTTGTCTTGTCTTGTCTTGCCTTGTCTGGCTTTGTCTTGTCATTTCTTATCTTGTCTTGTCTTGTCTTGTCTTGTCCTGTCCTGTCGTGTGTTGTTTTGTATTGTCTTGTCTTGTGTTGTTTTGTCGTGTCATGTCTTGTCTTGTCTTGTCCTGTCCTGTCCTGTCGTGTGTTGTGTTGTTTTGTCTTGTCTTGTCTTGTCTTGTCCTGTCGTGTGTTGTTTTGTATTGTCTTGTCTTGTGTTGTTTTGTCGTGTCATATCTTGTCTTGTCTTGTCCTGTCCTGACGTGTGTTGTGTCGTTTTGTCTTGTCTTGTGTTGTTTTGTCCTGTCCTGACGTGTGTTGTGTTGTTTTGTTTTGTCTTGTTTTGTCTTGTCTTGTGTTGTTTTGTCTTGTATTGTCTTGTTTTCTCGTGTAATGTCATGTCGTGTGTTGTGTTGTTTTGTCTTGTCTTGTGTTGTTTTGTCGTCTCATGTCTTGTCTTGTCTTGTCCTGTCCTGTCGTGTGTTGTCTTGTCTTGTCTTGTCCTGTCCTGACGTGTGTTGTGTTGTTTTGTCTTGTTTTGTTTTGTCTTGTCTTGTGTTGTTTTGTCTTGTTTTGTTTTGTCTTGTCTTGTGTTGTTTTGTCCTGTCCTGACGTGTGTTGTGTTGTTTTGTCTTGTCCTGTCTTGTCTTGTCTTGTGATGTCATGTCATGTCGTGTGTTGTGTTGTTTTGTCTTGTCTTGTCATGTTATGTCATGTCGTGTCTTGTGTTGCTTTGTCTTGTCTTGTCTTGTATTGTCTTGTCTTGTGTTGCCTCGTCTTGTCTTGTCTTGTCTTGTCCTGTCCTGACGTGTGTTGTGTTGTTTTGTCTTGTCTTGTCTTGTCCTGTCCTGACGTGTGTTGTGTTGTTTTGTCTTGTCCTGTCTTGTCTTGTCTTGTGATGTCATGTCATGTCGTGTGTTGTATTGTTTTGTCTTGTCTTGTCATGTTATGTCATGTCGTGTCTTGTGTTGCTTTGTCTTGTCTTGTCTTGTCTTGTCCTGTCCTGACGTGTGTTGTGTTGTTTTGTCTTGTCTTGTCATGTCATGTCATGTCGTGTCTTGTGTTGCTTTGTCTTGTCTTGTCTTGTTTTGTCCTGTCCTGACGTGTGTTGTGTTGTTTTGTCTTGTCCTGTCTTGTCTTGTCTTGTGATGTCATGTCATGTCGTGTGTTGTATTGTTTTGTCTTGTCTTGTCATGTTATGTCATGTCGTGTCTTGTGTTGCTTTGTCTTGTCTTGTCTTGTTTTGTCCTGTCCTGACGTGTGTTGTGTTGTTTTGTCTTGTCCTGTCTTGTCTTGTCTTGTGATGTCATGTCATGTCGTGTGTTGTATTGTTTTGTCTTGTCTTGTCATGTTATGTCATGTCGTGTCTTGTGTTGCTTTGTCTTGTCTTGTCTTGTCTTGTCCTGTCCTGACGTGTGTTGTGTTGTTTTGTCTTGTCTTGTCATGTCATGTCATGTCGTGTCTTGTGTTGCTTTGTCTTGTCTTGTCATGTCATGTCGTGTGTTGTGTTGTTTTGTCTTGTCTTGTCATGTCATGTCATGTCGTGTCTTGTGTTGCTTTGTCTTGTCTTGTCTTGTCTTGTCTTGTCTTGTCTTGTCTTGTGTTGCCTCGTCTTGTCTTGTCTTATCTTGTCCTGTCCTGACGTGTGTTGTGTTGTCTTGTCTTGTCTTGTCCTGTCGTGTGTTGTGTTGTTTTGTCTTGTCTTGTCATGTCATGTCATGTCGTGTCTTGTGTTGCTTTGTCTTGTCTTGTCTTGTCTTGTCTTGTCTTGTCTTGTCTTGTCTTGTCTTGTCTTGTCTTGTCTTGTCTTGTCTTGTCTTGTCTTGTCTTGTCTTGTCTTGTCTTGTCTTGTCTTGTCTTGTCTTGTCTTGTCTTGTCTTGTCTTGTCTTGTCTTGTCTTGTCTTGTCTTGTCTTGTCTTGTCTTGTCTTGTCTTGTATTGTCTTGTCGTGTCTTGTGTTGCTTTGTCTTGTCTTATCTTGTCATGTCTTGTCTTGTCTTGTCTTGTCTTGTCTTGTCTTGTCTTGTCTTGTCTTGTCTTGTCTTGTCTTGTCTTGTCTTGTCTTGTCTTGTCTTGTCTTGTCTTGTCTTGTCTTGTCTTGTCTTGTCTTGTCTTGTCTTGTCTTGTCTTGTCTTGTCTTGTCTTGTCTTGTCTTGTCTTGTCTTGCTTTGTCTTGTCATGTCTTATCTTGTCTTGTCTTGTCTTGTCTTGTCCTGTCCTGTCGTGTGTTGTTTTGTATTGTCTTGTCTTGTGTTGTTTTGTCGTGTCATGTCTTGTCTTGTCTTGTCTTGTCTTGTCTTGTCCTGTCGTGTGTTGTGTTGTTTTGTCTTGTCTTGTCATGTCATGTCATGTCGTGTCTTGTGTTGCTTTGTCTTGTCTTGTCTTGTCTTGTCTTGTCTTGTGTTGCCTCGTCTTGTCTTGCCTTGTCTTGTCCTGTCCTGACGTGTGTTGTGTTGTTTTGTCTTGTCTTGTCTTGTCTTGTCTTGTCATGTCGTATGTTGTGTTGTTTTGTCTTGTCTTGTGTTGTTTTGTCGTGTCATGTCTTGTCTTGTCTTATCTTGTCTTGTCCTGTCCTGTCGTGTGTTGTGTTGTTTTGTCTTGTCTTGTCATGTCATGTCACGTCGTGTCTTGTGTTGCTTTGTCTTGTCTTGTCTTGTCTTGTCTTGTCTTGTCTTGTCATGTCATGTCATGTCGTGTGTTGTGTTGTTTTGTCTTGTTTTGTCTTGTCATGTCATGTCTTGTCTTGTCTTGTCTTGTCTTGTCTTGTCTTGTTTTGTCTTGTCTTGTCATGTCTTGTCTTGTCTTGTCTTGTCTTGTCTTGTCTTGTCTTGTCTTGTCATGTCTTGTCTTGTCTTGTCTTGTCTTGTCTTGTCTTGTCTTGTCTTGTCTTGTCTTGTCTTGTCTTGTCTTGTCTTGTCTTGTCTTGTCTTGTCTTGTCTTGTCTTGTCTTGTCTTGTCTTGTCTTGTCTTGTCTTGTCTTGTCTTGTCTTGTCTTGTCTTGTCTTGTCTTGTCTTGTCTTGTCTTGTCTTGTCTTGTCTTGTCTTGTCTTGTCTTGTCTTGTCTTGTCTTGTCCTGTCTTGTCTTGTCTTGTCTTGTCTTGTCTTGTCTTGTCGTGTCTTGTGTTGCTTTGTCTTGTCTTATCTTGTCTTGTCTTGTCATGTCTTGTCTTGTCTTGTCTTGTCTTGTCTTGTCTTGTCTTGTCTTGTCTTGTCTTGTCTGTCCTGACGTGTGTTGTGTTGTTTTGTCTTGTCTTGTCTTGTCTTGTCCTGTCTTGTCTTGTCTTGTCTTGTCTTGTCTTGTCTTGTCTTGTCGTGTCTTGTGTTGCTTTGTCTTGTCTTATCTTGTCTTGTCTTGTCTTATCTTGTCTTGTCTTGTCATGTCTTGTCTTGTCTTGTCTTGTCTTGTCTTGTCTTGTCTTGTCTTGTCTTGTCTTGTCTTGTCTTGTCTTGTCTTGTCTTGTCTTGTCTTGTCTTGTCTTGTCTTGCTTTGTCTTGTCATGTCTTATCTTGTCTTGTCTTGTCTTGTCCTGTCCTGTCGTGTGTTGTTTTGTATTGTCTTGTCTTGTGTTGTTTTGTCGTGTCATGTCTTGTCTTGTCTTGTCTTGTCCTGTCGTGTGTTGTGTTGTTTTGTCTTGTCTTGTCATGTCATGTCATGTCGTGTCTTGTGTTGCTTTGTCTTGTCTTGTCTTGTCTTGTCTTGTCTTGTGTTGCCTCGTCTTGTCTTGCCTTGTCTTGTCCTGTCCTGACGTGTGTTGTGTTGTTTTGTCTTGTCTTGTCTTGTCTTGTCTTGTCATGTCGTGTGTTGTGTTGTTTTGTCTTGTCTTGTGTTGTTTTGTCGTGTCATGTCTTGTCTTGTCTTGTCTTGTCTTGTCCTGTCCTGTCGTGTGTTGTGTTGTTTTGTCTTGTCTTGTCATGTCATGTCACGTCGTGTCTTGTGTTGCTTTGTCTTGTCTTGTCTTGTCTTGTCATGTCGTGTGTTGTGTTGTTTTGTCTTGTCTTGTTGTGTATTGTCATGTCTTATATTGTCTTGTCTTGTCTTGTCTTGTCTTGTCTTGTCTTGTCATGTCATGTCATGTCGTGTGTTGTGTTGTTTTGTCTTGTTTTGTCTTGTCATGTCATGTCATGTCTTGTCTTGTCTTGTCTTGTCTTGTCTTGTCTTGTCTTGTTTTCTCTTGTCATGTCTTGTCTTGTCTTGTCTTGTTTTGTCTTGTTTTGTTTTGTCTTGTCATGTCTTGTCTTGTCTTGTCTTGTCTTGTCTTGTCTTGTCTTGTCTTGTCTTGTCTTGTCTTGTCTTGTCTTGTCTTGTCTTGTCTTGTCTTGTCTTGTCTTGTCTTGTCTTGTCTTGTCTTGTCTTGTCTTGTCTTGTCTTGTCTTGTCTTGTCTTGTCTTGTCCTGTCTTGTCTTGTCTTGTCTTGTCTTGTCTTGTCTTGTCCTGTCTTGTCTTGTCTTGTCTTGTCTTGTCTTGTCTTGTCGTGTCTTGTGTTGCTTTGTCTTGTCTTATCTTGTCTTGTCTTGTCATGTCTTGTCTTGTCTTGTCTTGTCTTGTCTTGTCTTGTCTTGTCTTGTCTTGTCTTGTCTTGTCTTGTCTTGTCTTGTCTTGTCTTGTCTTGTCTTGTCTTGTCTTGTCTTGTCATGTCTTGTCGTGTCTTGTCTTGTCTTGTCTTGTCTTGTCTTGTCTTGTCTTGTCTTGTCTTGTCTTGTCTTGTCTTGTCTTGTCTTGTCTTGTCTTGTCTTGTCTTGTCTTGTCTTGTCTTGTCTTGTCTTGTCTTGTCTTGTCTTGTCTTGTCTTGTCTTGTCTTGTCTTGTCTTGTCTTGTCTTGTCTTGTCTTGTCTTGTCTTGTCTTGTCTTGTCTTGTCTTGTCTTGTCTTGTCTTGTCTTGTCTTGTCTTGTCTTGTCTTGTCTTGTCAGGTCTTGTCTTGTCTTGTCTTGTCTTGTCATGTCGTGTGTTGTGTTGTTTTGTCTTGTCTTGTGTTGTTTTGTCGTGTCATGTCTTGTCTTGTCTTGTCTTGTCTTGTCCTGTCCTGTCGTGTGTTGTGTTGTTTTGTCTTGTCTTGTTATGTCATGTCACGTCGTGTCTTGTGTTGCTTTGTCTTGTCTTGTCTTGTCTTGTCATGTCGTGTGTTGTGTTGTTTTGTCTTGTCTTGTTGTGTATTGTCATGTCTTATATTGTCTTGTCTTGTCTTGTCTTGTCTTGTCATGTCATGTCATGTCGTGTGTTGTGTTGTTTTGTCTTGTCTTGTTTTGTCTTGTCATGTCATGTCATGTCTTGTCTTGTCTTGTCTTGTCTTGTCTTGTCTTGTCTTGTCTTGTCTTGTCTTGTCTTGTCTTGTCTTGTCTTGTCTTGTCTTGTCTTGTCTTGTCTTGTCTTGCCTTGTCTGGCTTTGTCTTGTCATTTCTTATCTTGTCTTGTCTTGTCTTGTCTTGTCCTGTCCTGTCGTGTGTTGTTTTGTATTGTCTTGTCTTGTGTTGTTTTGTCGTGTCATGTCTTGTCTTGTCTTGTCCTGTCCTGTCCTGTCGTGTGTTGTGTTGTTTTGTCTTGTCTTGTCTTGTCTTGTCCTGTCGTGTGTTGTTTTGTATTGTCTTGTCTTGTGTTGTTTTGTCGTGTCATATCTTGTCTTGTCTTGTCCTGTCCTGACGTGTGTTGTGTCGTTTTGTCTTGTCTTGTGTTGTTTTGTCCTGTCCTGACGTGTGTTGTGTTGTTTTGTTTTGTCTTGTTTTGTCTTGTCTTGTGTTGTTTTGTCTTGTATTGTCTTGTTTTCTCGTGTAATGTCATGTCGTGTGTTGTGTTGTTTTGTCTTGTCTTGTGTTGTTTTGTCGTCTCATGTCTTGTCTTGTCTTGTCCTGTCCTGTCGTGTGTTGTCTTGTCTTGTCTTGTCCTGTCCTGACGTGTGTTGTGTTGTTTTGTCTTGTTTTGTTTTGTCTTGTCTTGTGTTGTTTTGTCTTGTTTTGTTTTGTCTTGTCTTGTGTTGTTTTGTCCTGTCCTGACGTGTGTTGTGTTGTTTTGTCTTGTCCTGTCTTGTCTTGTCTTGTGATGTCATGTCATGTCGTGTGTTGTGTTGTTTTGTCTTGTCTTGTCATGTTATGTCATGTCGTGTCTTGTGTTGCTTTGTCTTGTCTTGTCTTGTATTGTCTTGTCTTGTGTTGCCTCGTCTTGTCTTGTCTTGTCTTGTCCTGTCCTGACGTGTGTTGTGTTGTTTTGTCTTGTCTTGTCTTGTCCTGTCCTGACGTGTGTTGTGTTGTTTTGTCTTGTCTTGTCTTGTCATGTCATGTCGTGTGTTGTGTTGTTTTGTCTTGTCTTGTCATGTCATGTCATGTCGTGTCTTGTGTTGCTTTGTCTTGTCTTGTCTTGTCTTGTCTTGTCTTGTGTTGCCTCGTCTTGTCTTGTCTTGTCTTGTCCTGTCCTGACGTGTGTTGTGTTGTTTTGTCTTGTCTTATCTTGTCTTGTCTTGTCTTGTCATGTCGTGTGTTGTGTTGTTTTGTCTTGTCTTGTGTTGTTTTGTCGTGTCATGTCTTGTCTTGTCTTGTCTTGTCTTGTCCTGTCCTGTCGTGTGTTGTGTTGTTTTGTCTTGTCTTGTCATGTCATGTCACGTCGTGTCTTGTGTTGCTTTGTCTTGTCTTGTCTTGTCATGTCGTGTGTTGTGTTGTTTTGTCTTGTCTTGTTGTGTATTGTCATGCCTTATATTGTCTTGTCTTGTCTTGTCTTGTCTTGTCTTGTCTTGTCTTGTCAAGTCATGTCATGTCGTGTGTTGTCTTGTCTTGTCTTGTCTTGTCTTGTCTTGTCATGTCATGTCATGTCGTGTGTTGTGTTGTTTTGTCTTGTCTTGTTTTGTCTTGTCATGTCATGTCATGTCTTGTCTTGTCTTGTCTTGTTTGGTCTTGTCATGTCTTGTCTTGTCTTGTCTTGTCTTGTCTTGTCTTGTCTTGTTTTGTTTTGTCTTGTCTTGTCTTGTCTTGTCTTGTCTTGTCTTGTCTTGTCTTGTCTTGTCTTGTCTTGTCTTGTCTTGTCTTGTCTTGTCTTGTCTTGTCTTGTCTTGTCTTGTCTTGTCTTGTCTTGTCTTGTCTTGTCTTGTCTTGTCTTGTCTTGTCTTGTCTTGTCTTGTCTTGTCTTGTCCTGTCCTGTCGTGTGTTGTTTTGTATTGTCTTGTCTTGTGTTGTTTTGTCGCGTCATGTCTTGTCTTGTCTTGTCTTGTCTTGTCCTGTCCTGTCGTGTGTTGTCTTGTCATGTCATGTCATGTCGTGTCTTGTGTTGCTTTGTCTTGTCTTGTCTTGTCTTGTCTTGTCTTGTCTTGTGTTGCCTCGTCTTGTCTTGTCTTGTCTTGTCCTGTCCTGAAGTGTGTTGTGTTGTTTTGTCTTGTCTTGTCTTGTCTTGTCTTGTCTTGTCTTGTCTTGTCTTGTCTTGTCTTGTCTTGTCTTGTCATGTCGTGTGTTGTGTTGTTTTGTCTTGTCTTGTCTTGTCTTGTCTTGTCATGTCGTGTGGTGTGTTGTTTTGTATTGTCTTGTGTTGTTTTGTCGTGTCATGTCTTGTCTTGTCTTGTCCTGTCCTGTCGTGTGTTGTGTTGTTTTGTCTTGTCTTGTCATGTCATGTCACGTCGTGTCTTGTGTTGCTTTGTCTTGTCTTGTCTTGTCTTGTCTTGTCTTGTCTTGTCATGTCATGTCATGTCGTGTGTTGTGTTGTTTTGTCTTGTTTTGTCTTGTCATGTCATGTCTTGTCTTGTCTTGTCTTGTCTTGTCTTGTCTTGTTTTGTCTTGTCTTGTCATGTCTTGTCTTGTCTTGTCTTGTCTTGTCTTGTCTTGTCTTGTCTTGTCATGTCTTGTCTTGTCTTGTCTTGTCTTGTCTTGTCTTGTCTTGTCTTGTCTTGTCTTGTCCTGTCGTGTGTTGTTTTGTATTGTCTTGTCTTGTGTTGTTTTGTCGTGTCATGTCTTGTCTTGTCTTGTCTTGTCCTGTCGTGTGTTGTGTTGTTTTGTCTTGTCTTGTCATGTCATGTCATGTCGTGTCTTGTGTTGTTTTGTCTTGTCTTGTCTTGTCTTGTCCTGTCGTGTGTTGTTTTGTATTGTCTTGTCTTGTGTTGTTTTGTCGTGTCATATCTTGTCCTGTCTTGTCCTGTCCTGACGTGTGTTGTGTCGTTTTGTCTTGTCTTGTGTTGTTTTGTCCTGTCCTGACGTGTGTTGTGTTGTTTTGTTTTGTCTTGTTTTGTCTTGTCTTGTGTTGTTTTGTCTTGTATTGTCTTGTTTTCTCGTGTAATGTCATGTCGTGTGTTGTGTTGTTTTGTCTTGTCTTGTGTTGTTTTGTCGTCTCATGTCTTGTCTTGTCTTGTCCTGTCCTGTCGTGTGTTGTCTTGTCTTGTCTTGTCCTGTCCTGACGTGTGTTGTGTTGTTTTGTCTTGTTTTGTTTTGTCTTGTCTTGTCCTGTCCTGTCGTGTGTTGTGTTGTTTTGTCTTGTCTTGTCATGTCATGTCATGTCGTGTCTTGTGTTGCTTTGTCTTGTCTTGTCTTGTCTTGTCTTGTCTTGTCTTGTGTTGCCTCGTCTTGTCTTGTCTTGTCTTGTCCTGTCCTGAAGTGTGTTGTGTTGTTTTGTCTTGTCTTGTCTTGTCTTGTCTTGTCTTGTCTTGTCTTGTCTTGTCTTGTCTTGTCTTGTCTTGTCTTGTCATGTCGTGTGTTGTGTTGTTTTGTCTTGTCTTGTCTTGTCTTGTCTTGTCATGTCGTGTGGTGTGTTGTTTTGTCTTGTCTTGTGTTGTTTTGTCGCGTCATGTCTTGTCTTGTCTTGTCTTGTCTTGTCCTGTCCTGTCGTGTGTTGTGTTGTTTTGTCTTGTCTTGTCATGTCATGTCATGTCGTGTCTTGTGTTGCTTTGTCTTGTCTTGTCTTGTCTTGTCTTGTCTTGTCTTGTGTTGCCTCGTCTTGTCTTGTCTTGTCTTGTCCTGTCCTGAAGTGTGTTGTGTTGTTTTGTCTTGTCTTGTCTTGTCTTGTCTTGTCTTGTCTTGTCTTGTCTTGTCTTGTCTTGTCTTGTCTTGTCTTGTCTTGTCATGTCGTGTGTTGTGTTGTTTTGTCTTGTCTTGTCTTGTCTTGTCTTGTCATGTCGTGTGGTGTGTTGTTTTGTATTGTCTTGTGTTGTTTTGTCGTGTCATGTCTTGTCTTGTCTTGTCCTGTCCTGTCGTGTGTTGTGTTGTTTTGTCTTGTCTTGTCATGTCATGTCACGTCGTGTCTTGTGTTGCTTTGTCTTGTCTTGTCTTGTCTTGTCTTGTCTTGTCTTGTCATGTCATGTCATGTCGTGTGTTGTGTTGTTTTGTCTTGTTTTGTCTTGTCATGTCATGTCTTGTCTTGTCTTGTCTTGTCTTGTCTTGTCTTGTTTTGTCTTGTCTTGTCATGTCTTGTCTTGTCCTGTCCTGTCGTGTGTTGTGTTGTTTTGTCTTGTCTTGTCTTGTCTTGTCTTGTCTTGTCTTGTCTTGTCTTGTCTTGTCTTGTCTTGTCTTGTCTTGTCTTGTCTTGTCTTGTCTTGTCTTGTCTTGTCTTGTCTTGTCTTGTCTTGTCTTGTCTTGTCTTGTCTTGTCTTGTCTTGTCTTGTCTTGTCTTGTCTTGTCTTGTCTTGTCTTGTCTTGTCTTGTCTTGTCTTGTCTTGTCTTGTCTTGTCTTGTCTTGTCTTGTCTTGTCTTGTCTTGTCTTGTCTTGTCTTGTCTTGTCTTGTCTTGTCTTGTCTTGTCTTGTCTTGTCTTGTCTTGTCTTGTCTTGTCTTGTCTTGTCGTGTCTTGTGTTGCTTTGTCTTGTCTTATCTTGTCTTGTCTTGTCATGTCTTGTCTTGTCTTGTCTTGTCTTGTCTTGTCTTGTCTTGTCTTGTCTTGTCTTGTCTTGTCTTGTCTTGTCTTGTCTTGTCTTGTCTTGTCCTGACGTGTGTTGTGTTGTTTTGTCTTGTCTTGTCTTGTCTTGTCATGTCGTGTGTTGTGTTGTTTTGTCTTGTCTTGTTGTGTATTGTCATGTCTTATATTGTCTTGTCTTGTCTTGTCATGTCATGTCATGTCATGTCTTGTCTTGTTTTGTCTTGTCATGTCATGTCATGTCTTGTCTTGTCTTGTCTTGTCTTGTCTTGTTTTGTCTTGTCATGTCTTGTCTTGTCTTGTCTTGTCTTGTCTTGTCTTGTCTTGTCTTGTCTTGTTTTGTTTTGTCTTGTTTTGTTTTGTCTTGTCATGTCTTGTCTTGTCTTGTCTTGTCTTGTCTTGTCTTGTCTTGTCTTGTCGTGTCTTGTGTTGCTTTGTCTTGTCGTGTCTTGTGTTGCTTTGTCTTGTCTTATCTTGTCTTGTCTTGTCTTGTCTTGTCTTGTCTTGTCTTGTCTTGTCTTGTCTTGTCTTGTCTTGTCTTGTCTTGCTTTGTCTTGTCATGTCTTATCTTGTCTTGTCTTGTCTTGTCTTGTCCTGTCCTGTCGTGTGTTGTTTTGTATTGTCTTGTCTTGTGTTGTTTTGTCGTGTCATGTCTTGTCTTGTCTTGTCTTGTCGTGTCTTGTGTTGCTTTGTCTTGTCTTATCTTGTCTTGTCTTGTCATGTCTTGTCTTGTCCTGTCTTGTCTTGTCTTGTCTTGTCTTGTCTTGTCTTGTCTTGTCTTGTCTTGTCTTGTCTTGTCTTGTCTTGTCTTGTCCTGACGTGTGTTGTGTTGTTTTGTCTTGTCTTGTCTTGTCTTGTCTTGTCTTGTCTTGTCATGTCATGTCATGTCGTGTGTTGTGTTGTTTTGTCTTGTCTTGTTTTGTCTTGTCATGTCATGTCATGTCATGTCGTGTGTTGTGTTGTTTTGTCTTGTCTTGTTTTGTCTTGTCATGTCATGTCATGTCTTGTCTTGTCTTGTCTTGTCTTGTTTTGTCTTGTCATGTCTTGTCTTGTCATGTCGTGTGTTGTGTTGTTTTGTCTTGTCTTGTCTTGTCTTGTCATGTCATGTCATGTCGTGTGTTGTGTTGTTTTGTCTTGTCTTGTTTTGTCTTGTCTTGTCATGTCATGTCATGTCGTGTGTTGTGTTGTTTTGTCTTGTCTTGTTTTGTCTTGTCATGTCATGTCATGTCTTGTCTTGTCTTGTCTTGTCTTGTTTTGTCTTGTCATGTCTTGTCTTGTCTTGTCTTGTCTTGTCTTGTCTTGTTTTGTTTTGTCTTGTTTTTTTTTGTCTTGTCATGTCTTGTCTTGTCTTGTCTTGTCTTGTCTTGTCTTGTCTTGTCTTGTCTTGTCTTGTCTTGTCTTGTCTTGTTTTGTCTTGTCATGTCTTGTCTTGTCATGTCGTGTGTTGTGTTGTTTTGTCTTGTCTTGTCTTGTCTTGTCATGTCATGTCATGTCGTGTGTTGTGTTGTTTTGTCTTGTCTTGTTTTGTCTTGTCTTGTCATGTCATGTCATGTCGTGTGTTGTGTTGTTTTGTCTTGTCTTGTTTTGTCTTGTCATGTCATGTCATGTCTTGTCTTGTCTTGTCTTGTCTTGTTTTGTCTTGTCATGTCTTGTCTTGTCTTGTCTTGTCTTGTCTTGTCTTGTTTTGTTTTGTCTTGTTTTTTTTTGTCTTGTCATGTCTTGTCTTGTCTTGTCTTGTCTTGTCTTGCTTTGTCTTGTCATGTCTTATATTGTCTTGTCTTGTCTTGTCTTGTCTTGTCCTGTCCTGTCGTGTGTTGTTTTGTATTGTCTTGTGTTGTTTTGTCGTGTCATGTCTTGTCTTGTCTTGTCTTGTCCTGTCCTGTCGTGTGTTGTGTTGTTTTGTCTTGTCTTGTCATGTCATGTCACGTCGTGTCTTGTGTTGCTTTGTCTTGTCTTGTCTTGTCTTGTCTTGTCTTGTCTTGTTTTGTCTTGTCATGTCTTGTCTTGTCTTGTCTTGTCTTGTCTTGTCTTGTTTTGTTTTGTCTTGTTTTTTTTTGTCTTGTCATGTCTTGTCTTGTCTTGTCTTGTTTTGTCTTGTCATGTCATGTCATGTCTTGTCTTGTCTTGTCTTGTCTTGTTTTGTCTTGTCATGTCTTGTCTTGTCATGTCGTGTGTTGTGTTGTTTTGTCTTGTCTTGTCTTGTCTTGTCATGTCATGTCATGTCGTGTGTTGTGTTGTTTTGTCTTGTCTTGTTTTGTCTTGTCTTGTCATGTCATGTCATGTCGTGTGTTGTGTTGTTTTGTCTTGTCTTGTTTTGTCTTGTCATGTCATGTCATGTCTTGTCTTGTCTTGTCTTGTCTTGTTTTGTCTTGTCATGTCTTGTCTTGTCTTGTCTTGTCTTGTCTTGTCTTGTTTTGTTTTGTCTTGTTTTTTTTTGTCTTGTCATGTCTTGTCTTGTCTTGTCTTGTCTTGTCTTGCTTTGTCTTGTCATGTCTTATATTGTCTTGTCTTGTCTTGTCTTGTCTTGTCCTGTCCTGTCGTGTGTTGTTTTGTATTGTCTTGTCTTGTGTTGTTTTGTCATGTCTTGTCTTGTCTTGTCTTGTCTTGTCTTGTCCTGTCCTGTCGTGTGTTGTGTTGTTTTGTCTTGTCTTGTCTTGTCTTGTCTTGTCTTGTCTTGTCTTGTGTTGCCTCGTCTTGTCTTGTCTTGTCTTGTCCTGTCCTGACGTGTGTTGTGTTGTTTTGTCTTGTCTTGTCTTGTTTTCTCATGTAATGTCATGTCGTGTGTTGTGTTGTTTTGTCTTGTCTTGTCTTGTCCTGTCCTGTCGTGTGTTGTCTTGTCTTGTCTTGTCCTGTCCTGACGTGTGTTGTGTTGTTTTGTCTTGTTTTGTTTTGTCTTGTCTTGTGTTGTTTTGTCCTGTCCTGACGTGTGTTGTGTTGTTTTGTCTTGTCCTGTCTTGTCTTGTCTTGTGATGTCATGTCATGTCGTGTGTTGTGTTGTTTTGTCTTGTCTTGTCATGTCATGTCATGTCGTATCTTGTGTTGCTTTGTCTTGTCTTGTCATGTCATGTCGTGTGTTGTGTTGTTTTGTCTTGTCTTGTCATGTCATGTCATGTCGTGTCTTGTGTTGCTTTGTCTTGTCTTGTCTTGTCTTGTCTTGTCTTGTGTTGCCTCGTCTTGTCTTGTCTTGTCCTGTCCTGACGTGTGTTGTGTTGTTTTGTCTTGTCTTGTCTTGTCTTGTCTTGTCTTGTCATGTCGTGTGTTGTGTTGTTTTGTCTTGTCTTGTGTTGTTTTGTCGTGTCATGTCTTGTCTTGTCTTGTCTTGTCCTGTCCTGTCGTGTGTTGTGTTGTTTTGTCTTGTCTTGTCATGTCATGTCACGTCGTGTCTTGTGTTGCTTTGTCTTGTCTTGTCTTGTCATGTCGTGTGTTGTGTTGTTTTGTCTTGTCTTGTTGTGTATTGTCATGTCTTATATTGTCTTGTCTTGTCTTGTCTTGTCTTGTCATGTCATGTCAAGTCGTGTGTTGTGTTGTTTTGTCTTGTCTTGTTTTGTCTTGTCATGTCATGTCATGTCTTGTCTTGTCTTGTCTTGTCTTGTTTTGTCTTGTCATGTCTTGTCTTGTCTTGTCTTGTCTTGTCTTGTCTTGTCTTGTCTTGTTTTGTTTTGTCTTGTTTTGTTTTGTCTTGTCATGTCTTGTCTTGTCTTGTCTTGTCTTGTCTTGTCTTGTCTTGTCTTGTCTTGTCTTGTCTTGTCTTGTCTTGTCTTGTCTTGTCTTGTCTTGTCTTGTCTTGTCTTGTCTTGTCGTGTCTTGTGTTGCTTTGTCTTGTCTTATCTTGTCATGTCTTGTCTTGTCTTGTCTTGTCTTGTCTTGTCTTGTCTTGTCTTGTCTTGTCTTGTCTTGTCTTGTCTTGTCTTGTCTTGTCTTGTCTTGTCTTGTCTTGTCTTGTCTTGTCTTGTCTTGTCTTGTCTTGTCTTGTCTTGTCTTGTCTTGTCTTGTCTTGTCTTGCCTTGTCTTGTCTTGTCTTGTCTTGTCTTGTCTTGTCTTGTCTTGTCTTGTCTTGTCTTGTCTTGTCTTGTCTTGTCTTGTCTTGTCTTGTCTTGTCTTGTCTTGTCTTGTCTTGTCTTGTCTTGTCTTGTCTTGTCTTGTCTTGTCTTGTCTTGTCTTGTCTTGTCTTGTCTTGTCTTGCTTTGTCTTGTCATGTCTTATCTTGTCTTGTCTTGTCTTGTCTTGTCTTGTCCTGTCCTGTCGTGTGTTGTTTTGTATTGTCTTGTCTTGTGTTGTTTTGTCGTGTCATGTCTTGTCTTGTCTTGTCTTGTCTTGTCCTGTCCTGTCGTGTGTTGTGTTGTTTTGTCTTGTCTTGTCATGTCATGTCATGTCGTGTCTTGTGTTGCTTTGTCTTGTCTTGTCTTGTCTTGTCTTGTCTTCTCTTGTGTTGCCTCGTCTTGTCTTGTCTTGTCTTGTCCTGACCTGACGTGTGTTGTGTTGTTTTGTCTTGTCTTGTCTTGTCTTGTCTTGTCTTGTCATGTCGTGTGTTGTGTTGTTTTGTCTTGTCTTGTCTTGTCTTGTCTTGTCATGTCGTGTGGTGTGTTGTTTTGTATTGTCTTGTGTTGTTTTGTCGTGTCATGTCTTGTCTTGTCTTGTCTTGTCCTGTCCTGTCGTGTGTTGTGTTGTTTTGTCTTGTCTTGTCATGTCATGTCACGTCGTGTCTTGTGTTGCTTTGTCTTGTCTTGTCTTGTCTTGTCTTGTCTTGTCATGTCGTGTGTTGTGTTGTTTTGTCTTGTCTTGTTGTGTATTGTCATGTCTTATATTGTCTTGTCTTGTCTTGTCTTGTCTTGTCATGTCATGTCATGTCGTGTGTTGTGTTGTTTTGTCTTGTCTTGTTTTGTCTTGTCATGTCATGTCATGTCTTGTCTTGTCTTGTCTTGTCTTGTCTTGCCTTGTCTTGTCTTGTCTTGTCTTGTCTTGTCTTGCTCTGTCTTGTCTTGTCTTGTCTTGTCTTGTCTTGTCTTGTCTTGTCTTGTCTTGTCTTGTCTTGTCTTGTCTTGTCTTGTCTTGTCTTGTCTTGTCTTGTCTTGTCTTGTCTTGTCTTGTCTTGTCTTGTCTTGTCTTGTCTTGTCTTGCCTTGTCTTGTCTTGTCTTGTCTTGTCTTGTCTTGTCTTGTCTTGTCTTGTCTTGTCTTGTCTTGCCTTGTCTTGCTTTGTCTTGTCATGTCTTATCTTGTCTTGTCTTGTCTTGTCTTGTCTTGTCCTGTCCTGTCGTGTGTTGTTTTGTATTGTCTTGTCTTGTGTTGTTTTGTCGTGTCATGTCTTGTCTTGTCTTGTCCTGTCCTGTCCTGTCGTGTGTTGTGTTGTTTTGTCTTGTCTTGTCTTGTCTTGTCTTGTCATGTCATGTCATGACGTGTCTTGTGTTGCTTTGTCTTGTCTTGTCTTGTCTTGTCTTGTCTTGTCTTGTCTTGTCTTGTCATGTCGTGTGTTGTGTTGTTTTGTCTTGTCATGTCTTGTCTTGTATTGTCTTGTCTTGTCTTGTCTTGTCTTGTCTTGTCTTGTCTTGTCTTGTCTTGTCTTGTCTTGTCTTGTCTTGTCTTGTCTTGTCTTGTCTTGTCTTGTCTTGTCTTGTCTTGTCTTGTCTTGTCTTGTCTTGTCATGTCTTGTCTTGTCTTGTCTTGTTTTGTCTTGTCTTGTCTTGTCTTGTCTTGTCTTGTCTTGTCATGTCATGTCATGTCATGTCATATCGTGTGTTGTGTTGTTTTGTCTTGTCTTGCTTTGTCTTGTCATGTCTTATCTTGTCTTGTCATGTCTTGTCTTGTCTTGTCTTGTCTTGTCTTGTCTTGTCTTGTCTTGTCTTGTCTTGTCTTGTCTTGTCGTGTCTTGTGTTGCTTTGTCTTGTCTTATTTTGTCTTGTCTTGTCGTGTCTTGTGTTGCTTTGTCTTGTCTTATCTTGTCTTGTCTCTTCATGTCTTGTCTTGTCTTGTCTTGTCTTGTCATGTCATATCGTGTGTTGTGTTGTTTTGTCTTGTCATGTCTTATCTTGTCTTGTCTTGTCTTGTCTTGTCTTGTCTTGTCTTGTCTTGTCTTGTCTTGTCTTGTTTTGTCTTGTCTTGTCTTGTCTTGTCTTGTCTTGTCTTGTCTTGTCTTGTCTTGTCTTGTCTTGTCTTGTCTTGTCTTGTCTTGTCTTGTTTTGTCTTGTCTTGTCTTGTCTTGTCTTGTCTTGTCTTGTCTTGTCTTGTCTTGTCTTGTCTTGTCTTGTCTTGTCTTGTCTTGTCTTGTCTTGTCTTGTCTTGTCTTGTCTTGTCTTGTCTTGTCGTGTCTTGTGTTGCTTTGTCTTGTCTTATTTTGTCATGTCTTGTCTTGTCTTGTCTTGTCTTGTCTTGTCTTTTCTTGTCTTGTCTTGTCTTGTCTTGTCTTGTCTTGTCTTGTCTTGTCTTGTCTTGTCTTGTCTTGTCTTGTCTTGTCTTGTCTTGTCTTGTCTTGTCTTGTCTTGTCTTGTCTTGTCTTGTCTTGTCTTGTCTTGTCTTGTCTTGTCTTGTCTTGTCTTGTCTTGTCTTGTCTTGTCTTGTCTTGTCTTGTCTTGTCTTGTCTTGTCTTGTCTTGTCTTGTCTTGTCTTGTCTTGTCTTGTCTTGTCTTGTCTTGTCTTGTCTTGTCTTGTCTTGTCTTGTCTTGTCTTGTCTTGTCTTGTCTTGTCTTGTCTTGTCTTGTCTTGTCTTGTCTTGTCTTGTCTTGTCTTGTCTTGTCTTGTCTTGTCTTGTCTTGTCTTGTCTTGTCTTGTCTTGTCTTGTCTTGTCTTGTCTTGTCTTGTCTTGTCTTGTCTTGTCTTGCCTTGTCTTGCTTTGTCTTGTCATGTCTTATCTTGTCTTGTCTTGTCTTGTCTTGTCCTGTCCTGTCGTGTGTTGTTTTGTATTGTCTTGTCTTGTGTTGTTATGTCGTGTCATGTCTTGTCTTGTCTTGTCCTGTCCTGTCCTGTCGTGTGTTGTGTTGTTTTGTCTTGTCTTGTCTTGTCTTGTCATGTCATGTCATGACGTGTCTTGTGTTGCTTTGTCTTGTCTTGTCTTGTCTTGTCTTGTCTTGTCATGTCGTGTGTTGTGTTGTTTTGTCTTGTCTTGTTTTGTCTTGTCATGTCTTGTCTTGTCTTGTCTTGTCTTGTCTTGTCTTGTCTTGTCTTGTCTTGTCTTGTCTTGTCTTGTCTTGTCTTGTCTTGTCTTGTCTTGTCTTGTCTTGTCTTGTCTTGTCTTGTCTTGTCTTGTCTTGTCTTGTCATGTCTTGTCTTGTCTTGTCTTGTCTTGTTTTGTCTTGTCTTGTCTTGTCTTGTCTTGTCTTGTCTTGTCTTGTCTTGTCTTGTCTTGTCTTGTCTTGTCTTGTCTTGTCTTGTCTTGTCATGTCATGTCATGTCATATCGTGTGTTGTGTTGTTTTGTCTTGTCTTATTTTGTCTTGTCATGTCTTATCTTGTCTTGTCTTGTCTTGTCTTGTCTTGTCTTGTCTTGTCTTGTCTTGTCTTGTCTTGTCTTGTCTTGTCTTGTCTTGCCTTGTCTTGTCTTGTCTTGTCTTGTCTTGTCTTGTCTTGTCTTGTCTTGTCTTGTCTTGTCTTGTCTTGTCTTGTCTTGTCTTGTCTTGTCATGTCATGTCATGTCATATCGTGTGTTGTGTTGTTTTGTCTTGTCTTGCTTTGTCTTGTCATGTCTTATCTTGTCTTGTCATGTCTTGTCTTGTCTTGTCTTGTCTTGTCTTGTCTTGTCTTGTCTTGTCTTGTCTTGTCTTGTCTTGTCTTGTCTTGTCTTGTCTTGTCTTGTCTTGTCTTGTCTTTTCTTGTCTTGTCTTGTCATGTCATGTCATGTCATATCGTGTGTTGTGTTGTTTTGTCTTGTCTTATTTTGTCTTGTCATGTCTTGTCTTGTCTTGTCCTGTCCTGTCTTGTCTTGTCATATCTTGTCTTGTCTTGTCTTGTCTTGTCTTGTCTTGTCTTGTCTCGTCTTGTCTTGTCTTGTCTTGTCTTGTCCTGTCCTGTCTTGTGTTGTCTTGTCTTGTCTTGTCATGTCTTGTCTTGTCTTGTCTTGTCTTGTCTTGCTTTTCTTGTCTTGTCTTGTCTTGTCTTGTCTTGTCTTGTCTTGTCTTGTCTTGTTTTGTCTTGTCTTGTTTTGTCTTGTCTTGTCTTGTCTTGTCTTGTCTTGTCTTGTCTTGTCTTGTCTTGTCTTGTCTTGTCCTGTCCTGTCGTGTGTTGTTTTGTATTGTCTTGTCTTGTGTTGTTTTGTCGTGTCATGTCTTGTCTTGTCTTGTCCTGTCCTGTCCTGTCGTGTGTTGTGTTGTTTTGTCTTGTCTTGTCTTGTCTTGTCATGTCATGTCATGACGTGTCTTGTGTTGCTTTGTCTTGTCTTGTCTTGTCTTGTCTTGTTATGTCGTGTGTTGTGTTGTTTTGTCTTGTCTTGTTTTGTCTTGTCATGTCTTGTCATGTCTTGTCTTGTCTTGTCTTGTCTTGTCTTGTCTTGTCTTGTCTTGTCTTGTCTTGTCTTGTCTTGTCTTGTCTTGTCTTGTCTTGTCTTGTCATGTCTTGTCTTGTCTTGTCTTGTCTTGTTTTGTCTTGTCTTGTCTTGTCTTGTCTTGTCTTGTCTTGTCTTGTCTTGTCTTGTCTTGTCTTGTCATGTCATGTCATATCGTGTGTTGTGTTGTTTTGTCTTGTCTTATTTTGTCTTGTCATGTCTTATCTTGTCTTGTCTTGTCTTGTCTTGTCTTGTCTTGTCTTGTCTTGTCTTGTCTTGTCTTGTCTTGTCTTGTCTTGTCTTGTCTTGTCTTGTCTTGTCTTGTCTTGTCTTGTCTTGTCTTGTCTTGTCTTGTCTTGTCTTGTCTTGTCTTGTCTTGTCTTGTCTTGTCTTGTCTTGTCTTGTCTTGTCTTGTCTTGTCTTGTCTTGTCTTGTCTTGTCTTGTCTTGTCTTGTCTTGTCTTGTCTTGTCTTGTCTTGTCATGTCATGTCATGTCATATCGTGTGTTGTGTTGTTTTGTCTTGTCTTGCTTTGTCTTGTCATGTCTTATCTTGTCTTGTCATGTCTTGTCTTGTCTTGTCTTGTCTTGTCTTGTCTTGTCTTGTCTTGTCTTGTCTTGTCTTGTCTTGTCTTGTCTTGTCTTGTCTTGTCTTGTCTTGTCTTGTCTTGTCTTGTCTTGTCTTGTCTTGTCTTGTCTTGTCTTGTCTTGTCTTGTCTTGTCTTGTCTTGTCTTGTCTTTTCTTGTCTTGTCTTGCCTTGTCTTGCTTTGTCTTGTCATGTCTTATCTTGTCTTGTCTTGTCTTGTCTTGTCCTGTCCTGTCGTGTGTTGTTTTGTATTGTCTTGTCTTGTGTTGTTTTGTCGTGTCATGTCTTGTCTTGTCTTGTCCTGTCCTGTCCTGTCGTGTGTTGTGTTGTTTTGTCTTGTCTTGTCTTGTCTTGTCATGTCATGTCATGACGTGTCTTGTGTTGCTTTGTCTTGTCTTGTCTTGTCTTGTCTTGTCATGTCGTGTGTTGTGTTGTTTTGTCTTGTCTTGTTTTGTCTTGTCATGTCTTGTCTTGTCTTGTCTTGTCTTGTCTTGTCTTGTCTTGTCTTGTCTTGTCTTGTCTTGTCTTGTCTTGTCTTGTCTTGTCTTGTCTTGTCTTGTCTTGTCTTGTCATGTCTTGTCTTGTCTTGTCTTGTCTTGTTTTGTCTTGTCTTGTCTTGTCTTGTCTTGTCTTGTCTTGTCTTGTCTTGTCTTGTCTTGTCTTGTCTTGTCATGTCATGTCATGTCATATCGTGTGTTGTGTTGTTTTGTCTTGTCTTATTTTGTCTTGTCATGTCTTATCTTGTCTTGTCTTGTCTTGTCTTGTCTTGTCTTGTCTTGTCTTGTCTTGTCTTGTCTTGTCTTGTCTTGTCTTGTCTTGTCTTGTCTTGTCTTGTCTTGTCTTGTCTTGTCTTGTCTTGTCTTGTCTTGTCTTGTCTTGTCTTGTCTTGTCTTGTCTTGTCTTGTCTTGTCTTGTCTTGTCTTGTCTTGTCTTGTCTTGTCTTGTCTTGTCTTGTCTTGTCTTGTCTTGTCTTGTCTTGTCTTGTCTTGTCTTGTCTTGTCTTGTCTTGTCTTGTCTTGTCTTGTCTTGTCTTGTCTTGTCTTGTCTTGTCTTGTCTTGTCTTGTCTTGTCTTGTCTTGTCTTGTCTTGTCTTGTCTTGTGTTGTTTTGTCGTGTCTTGTCTTGTCTTGTCTTGTCCTGTCCTGACGTGTGTTGTCTTGTCTTGTCTTGTCTTGTCTTGTCTTGTCTTGTCTTGTCTTGTCTTGTCTTGTCTTGTCTTGTCTTGTCTTGTCTTGTCTTGTCTTGTCTTGTCTTGTCTTGTCTTGTCTTGTCTTGTCTTGTCTTGTCTTGTCTTGTCTTGTCTTGTCTTGTCTTGTCTTGTCTTGTCTTGTCTTGTCTTGTCTTGTCTTGTCTTGTCTTGTCTTGTCTTGTCTTGTCTTGTCTTGTCTTGTCTTGTCTTGTCTTGTCTTGTCTTGTCTTGTCTTGTCTTGTCTTGTCTTGTCCTGTCCTGACGTGTGTTGTGTTGTTTTGTCTTGTCTTGTCTTGTCATGTCGTGTGTTGTCTTGTCTTGTCTTGTCTTGTCTTGTCTTGTCTTGTCTTGTCTTGTCTTGTCTTGTCTTGTCTTGTCTTGTGTTGTTTTGTCGTGTCTTGTCTTGTCTTGTCTTGTCCTGTCCTGACGTGTGTTGTCTTGTCTTGTCTTGTCTTGTCTTGTCTTGTCTTGTCTTGTCTTGTCTTGTCTTGTCTTGTCTTGTCTTGTCTTGTCTTGTCTTGTCTTGTCTTGTCTTGTCTTGTCTTGTCTTGTCTTGTCTTGTCTTGTCTTGTCTTGTCTTGTCTTGTGTTGTTTTGTCGTGTCATGTCTTGTCTTGTCTTGTCTTGTCTTGTCTTGTCTTGTCTTGTCCTGTCCTGTCTTGTCTTGTCTTGTCATGTCTTGTCTTGTCTTGTCTTGTCTTGTCTTGTATTGTCTTGTCTTGTCTTGTCTTGTCTTGTCTTGTCTTGTCTTGTCTTGTCTTGTCTTGTCTTGTCTTGTCTTGTCTTGTCTTGTCTTGTCTTGTCTTGTCTTGTCTTGTCTTGTCTTGTCTTGTCTTGTCTTGTCTTGTCTTGTCTTGTCTTGTCTTGTCATGTCATGTCATGTCATATCGTGTGTTGTGTTGTCTTGTCTTATTTTGTCTTGTCATGTCTTGTCTTGTCTTGTCTTGTCTTGTCTTGTCTTGTCTTGTCTTGTCTTGTCTTGTCTTGTCTTGTCTTGTCTTGTCTTGTCTTGTCTTGTCTTGTCTTGTCTTGTCTTGTCTTGTCTTGTCTTGTCATGTCTTGTCTTGTCTTGTCTTGTTTTGTCTTGTCTTGTATTGTCTTGTCTTGTCTTGTCTTGTCTGGTCTTGTCTTGCCTTGTCCTGTCGTGTGTTGTTTTGTATTGTCTTGTCTTGTGTTGTTTTGTCGTGTCATGTCTTGTCTTGTCTTGTCTTGTCCTGTCCTGTCGTGTGTTGTGTTGTTTTGTCTTGTCTTGTATTGTCTTGTTTTCGCATGTAATGTCATATCGTGTGTTGTGTTGTTTTGTCTTGTCTTGTGTTGTTTTGTCGTGTCATGTCTTGTCTTGTCTTGTCTTGTCATGTCATGTCATGTCATATCGTGTGTTGTGTTGTTTTGTCTTGTCTTATTTTGTCTTGTCATGTCTTGTCTTGTCTTGTCTTGTCTTGTCTTGTCTTGTCTTGTCTTGTCTTGTCTTGTCTTGTCTTGTCTTGTCTTGTCTTGTCTTGTCTTGTCTTGTCTTGTCTTGTCTTGTCTTGTCATGTCTTGTCTTGTCTTGTCTTGTTTTGTCTTGTCTTGTATTGTCTTGTCTTGTCTTGTCTTGTCTGGTCTTGTCTTGCCTTGTCCTGTCGTGTGTTGTTTTGTATTGTCTTGTCTTGTGTTGTTTTGTCGTGTCATGTCTTGTCTTGTCTTGTCTTGTCCTGTCCTGTCGTGTGTTGTGTTGTTTTGTCTTGTCTTGTATTGTCTTGTTTTCGCATGTAATGTCATATCGTGTGTTGTGTTGTTTTGTCTTGTCTTGTGTTGTTTTGTCGTGTCATGTCTTGTCTTGTCTTGTCTTGTCCTGTCCTGTCGTGTGTTGTGTTGTTTTGTCTTGTCTTGTCTTGTCTTGTCATGTCATGTCATGTCGTGTCTTGTGTTGCTTTGTCTTGTCTTGTCTTGTCTTGTCCTGTCCTGACGTGTGTTGTGTTGTTTTGTCTTGTCTTGTCTTGTCTTGTCATGTCGTGTGTTGTGTTGTTTTGTCTTGTCTTGTCTTGTCTTGTCTTGTCATGTCATGTCATGTCGTGTCTTGTGTTGCTTTGTCTTGTCTTGTCTTGTCTTGTCCTGTCGTGTGTTGTTTTGTATTGTCTTGTCTTGTGTTGTTTTGTCGTGTCATGTCTTGTCTTGTCTTGTCTTGTCCTGTCCTGTCGTGTGTTGTGTTGTTTTGTCTTGTCTTGTCTTGTCTTGTCATGTCATGTCATGTCGTGTCTTGTGTTGCTTTGTCTTGTCTTATCTTGTCTTGTCATGTCTTGTCTTGTCTTGTCTTGTCTTGTCTTGTCTTGTCTTGTCTTGTCTTGTCTTGTCTTGTCTTGTCTTGTCTTGTCTTGTCTTGTCTTGTCTTGTCTTGTCTTGTCTTGTCTTGTCTTGTCTTGTCTTGTCTTGTCTTGTCTTGTCTTGTCTTGTTTTGTCTTGTCTTGTCTTGTCTTGTCATGTCATGTCATGTCGTGTCTTGTGTTGCTTTGTCTTGTCTTGTCTTGTCTTGTCCTGTCGTGTGTTGTTTTGTATTGTCTTGTCTTGTGTTGTTTTGTCGTGTCATGTCTTGTCTTGTCTTGTCTTGTCTTGTCCTGTCCTGTCGTGTGTTGTGTTGTTTTGTCTTATCTTGTCTTGTCTTGTCTTGCCCTGTCCTGTCGTGTGTTGTTTTGTATCGTCTTGTCTTGTGTTGTTTTGTCGTGTCTTGTCTTGTCTTGTCTTGTCTTGTCCTGTCCTGTCGTGTGTTGTGTTGTTTTGTCTTGTCTTGTCTTGTCTTGTCATGTCATGTCATGTCGTGTCTTGTGTTGCTTTGTCTTGTCTTGTCTTGTCTTGTCCTGTCCTGACGTGTGTTGTGTTGTTTTGTCTTGTCTTGTCTTGTCTTGTCATGTCGTGTGTTGTGTTGTTTTGTCTTGTCTTGTCATGTCATGTCATGTCGTGTCTTGTGTTGCTTTGTCTTGTCTTGTCTTGTCTTGTCCTGTCGTGTGTTGTTTTGTATTGTCTTGTCTTGTGTTGTTTTGTCGTGTCATGTCTTGTCTTGTCTTGTCCTGTCCTGTCGTGTGTTGTGTTGTTTTGTCTTGTCTTGTCTTGTCTTGTCATGTCATGTCATGTCGTGTCTTGTGTTGCTTTGTCTTGTCTTATCTTGTCTTGTCTTGTCTTGTCTTGTCCTGTCCTGTCGTGTGTTGTGTTGTTTTGTCTTGTCTTGTCATGTCATGTCGTGTCGTGTCTTGTGTTGCTTTGTCTTGTCTTATCTTGTCTTGTCATGTCTTGTCTTGTCTTGTCTTGTCTTGTCTTGTCTTGTCTTGTCTTGTCTTGTCTTGTCTTGTCTTGTCTTGTCTTGTCTTGTCTTGTCTTGTCTTGTCTTGTCTTGTCTTGTCTTGTCTTGTCTTGTCTTGTCTTGTCTTGTCTTGTCTTGTCTTGTCTTGTCTTGTCTTGTCTTGTCTTACTTTGTCTTGTCATGTCTTATCTTGTCTTGTCTTGTCTTGTCTTGTCCTGTCCTGTCTTGTCTTGTCTTGTCATATCTTGTCTTGTCTTGTCTTGTCTTGTCTTGTCTTGTCTTGTCTTGTCTTGTCTTGTCTTACTTTGTCTTGTCATGTCTTATCTTGTCTTGTCTTGTCTTGTTTTGTCTTGTCTTGTCTTGTCTTGTCATGTCGTGTCATGTCTTGTCTTGTCTTGTCTTGTCTTGTCTTGTCTTGTCTTGTCTTGTCTTGTCTTGTCTTGTCTTGTCTTGTCTTGTCATGTCATGTCATGTCGTGTGTTGTGTTGTTTTGTCTTGTCTTGTCTTGTCTTGTCTTGTCTTGTCTTGTCTTGTCTTGTCTTGTCTTGTCTTGTCTTGTCTTGTCTTGTCTTGTCTTGTCTTGTCTTGTCTTGTCTTATCTTGTCTTGTCTTGTCTTGTCTTGTTTTGTCTTGTCTTGTCTTGTCTTGTCATGTCATGTCATGTCGTGTCTTGTGTTGCTTTGTCTTGTGTTGTCTTGTCTTGTCCTGTCGTGTGTTGTTTTGTATTGTCTTGTCTTGTGTTGTTTTGTCGTGTCATGTCTTGTCTTGTCTTGTCTTGTCCTGTCCTGTCGTGTGTTGTGTTGTTTTGTCTTGTCTTGTCTTGTCTTGTCATGTCATGTCATGTCGTGTCTTGTGTTGCTTTGTCTTGTCTTATCTTGTCTTGTCATGTCTTGTCTTGTCTTGTCTTGTCTTGTCTTGTCTTGTCTTGTCTTGTCTTGTCTTGTCTTGTCTTGTCTTGTCTTGTCTTGTCTTGTCTTGTCTTGTCTTTTCTTGTCTTGTCTTGTCTTGTCTTGTCTTGTCTTGTCTTGTCTTGTCTTGTCTTGTCTTGTCTTGTCTTGTCTTGTCTTGTCTTGTCTTGTCTTGTCTTGTCTTGTCTTGTCTTGTCCTGTCTTGTCTTGTCTTGTCTTGTCTTGTCTTGTCTTGTCTTGTCTTGTCTTGTCTTGTCTTGTCTTGTCTTGTCTTGTCTTGTCTTGTCTTGTCTTGTCTTGTCTTGTCTTGTCTTGTCTTGTCTTGTCTTGTCTTGTCTTGTCTTTTCTTGTCTTGTCTTGTCTTGTCTTGTCTTGTCTTGTCTTGTCTTGTCTTGTCTTGTCTTGTCTTGTCTTGTCTTGTCTTGTCTTGTCTTGTCTTGTCTTGTCTTGTCTTGTCTTGTCTTGTCTTGTCTTGTCTTGTCTTGTCTTGTCTTGTCTTGTCTTGTCTTGTCTTGTCTTGTCTTGTCTTGTCTTGTCTTGTCTTGTCTTGTTTTGTCTTGTCTTGTCTTGTCTTGTCATGTCATGTCATGTCGTGTCTTGTGTTGCTTTGTCTTGTCTTGTCTTGTCTTGTCCTGTCGTGTGTTGTTTTGTATTGTCTTGTCTTGTGTTGTTTTGTCGTGTCATGTCTTGTCTTGTCTTGTCTTGTCCTGTCCTGTCGTGTGTTGTGTTGTTTTGTCTTGTCTTGTCTTGTCTTGTCATGTCATGTCATGTCGTGTCTTGTGTTGCTTTGTCTTGTCTTATCTTGTCTTGTCATGTCTTGTCTTGTCTTGTCTTGTCTTGTCTTGTCTTGTCTTGTCTTGTCTTGTCTTGTCTTGTCTTGTCTTGTCTTGTCTTGTCTTGTCTTGTCTTGTCTTGTCTTGTCTTGTCTTGTCTTGTCTTGTCTTGTCTTGTCTTGTCTTGTCTTGTCTTGTCTTGTCTTGTCTTGTCTTGTCTTGTCTTGTCTTGTCTTGTCTTGTCTTCTCTTGTCTTGTCTTGTTTTGTCTTGTCTTGTCTTGTCTTGTCTTGTCTTGTCATGTCATGTCATGTCGTGTCTTGTGTTGCTTTGTCTTGTCTTGTCTTGTCTTGTCCTGTCGTGTGTTGTTTTGTATTGTCTTGTCTTGTGTTGTTTTGTCGTGTCATGTCTTGTCTTGTCTTGTCTTGTCCTGTCCTGTCGTGTGTTGTGTTGTTTTGTCTTATCTTGTCTTGTCTTGTCTTGCCCTGTCCTGTCGTGTGTTGTTTTGTATCGTCTTGTCTTGTGTTGTTTTGTCGTGTCATGTCTTGTCTTGTCTTGTCTTGTCCTGTCCTGTCGTGTGTTGTGTTGTTTTGTCTTGTCTTGTCTTGTCTTGTCATGTCATGTCATGTCGTGTCTTGTGTTGCTTTGTCTTGTCTTGTCTTGTCTTGTCCTGTCCTGACGTGTGTTGTGTTGTTTTGTCTTGTCTTGTCTTGTCTTGTCATGTCGTGTGTTGTGTTGTTTTGCCTTGTCTTGTCTTGTCTTGTCTTGTCTTGTCTTGTCTTGTCTTTTCTTGTCTTGTCTTGTCTTGTCTTGTCTTGTCTTGTCTTGTCTTGTCTTGTCTTGTCTTGTCTTGTCTTGTCTCGTCTTGTCTTGTCTTGTCTTGTCTTGTCTTGTCTTGTCTTGTCTTGTCTTGTCTTGTCTTGTCTTGTCTTGTCTTGTCTTGTCTTGTCTTGTCTTTTCTTGTCTTGTCTTGTCTTGTCTTGTCTTGTCTTGTCTTGTCTTGTCTTGTCTTGTCTTGTCTTGTCTTGTCTTGTCTTGTCTTGTCTTGTCTTGTCTTGTCTTGTCTTGTCTTGTCTTGTCTTGTTTTGTCTTGTCTTGTCTTGTCTTGTCTTGTCTTGTCTTGTCTTGTCTTGTCTTGTCTTGTCATGTCTTGTCTTGTCTTGTCTTGTTTTGTCTTGTCTTGTATTGTCTTGTTTTCTCATGTAATGTAATATCGTGTGTTGTGTTGTTTTGTCTTGTCTTGTGTTGTTTTGTCGTGTCATGTCTTGTCTTGTCTTGTCTTGTCTTGTCCTGTCCTGTCGTGTGTTGTGTTGTTTTGTCTTGTCTTGTCCTGTCCTGACGTGTGTTGTGTTGTTTTGTCTTGTCTTGTGTTGTTTTGTCCTGTCCTGACGTGTGTTGTGTTGTTTTGTCTTGTCTTGTTTTGTCTTGTCCTGTCTTGTCTTGTCTTGTGATGTCATGTCATGTCGTGTGTTGTGTTGTTTTGTCTTGTCTTATCTTGTCTTGTCATGTCATGTCATGTCGTGTCTTGTGTTGTTTTGTCTTGTCTTGTTTTGTCTTGTCATGTCTTGTCTTGTCATGTCTTGTCTTGTCTTGTCTTGTCTTGTCTTGTCATGTCGTGTGTTGTGTTGTTTTGTCTTGTCTTGTCTTGTCTTGTATTGTCTTGTCTTGTCTTGTCTTGTCTTGTCTTGTCTTGTCTTGTCTTGTCTTGTCTTGTCTTGTCTTGTCTTGTCTTGTCTTGTCTTGTCTTGTCTTGTCTTGTCTTGTCTTGTCTTGTCTTGTCTTGTCTTGTCTTGTCTTGTCTTGTCTTGTCTTGTCTTGTCTTGTCTTGTCCTGTCCTGTCTTGTCTTGTCTTGTCATGTCTTGTCTTGTCTTGTCATGTCATATCGTGTGTTGTGTTGTTTTGTCTTGTCTTGTCTTGTCTTGTCTTGTCATGTCTTGTCATGTCTTGTCTTGTTTTGTCTTGTCTTGTATTGTCTTGTTTTCTCATGTAATGTCATATCGTGTGTTGTGTTGTTTTGTCTTGTCTTGTGTTGTTTTGTCGTGTCATGTCTTGTCTTGTCTTGTCTTGTCTTGTCCTGTCCTGTCGTGTGTTGTGTTGTTTTGTTTTGTCTTGTCTTGTCCTGTCCTGACGTGTGTTGTCTTGTCTTGTCTTGTCTTGTCTTGTCTTGTCTTGTCTTGTCTTGTCTTGTCTTGTCTTGTCTTGTCTTGTCTTGTCTTGTCTTGTCTTGTCTTGTCTTGTCTTGTCTTGTCTTGTCTTGTCCTGTCCTGTCTTGTCTTGTCTTGTCATGTCTTGTCTTGTCTTGTCTTGTCTTGTCTTGTATTGTCTTGTCTTGTCTTGTCTTGTCTTGTCTTGTCTTGTCTTGTCTTGTCTTGTCTTGTCTTGTCTTGTCTTGTCTTGTCTTGTCTTGTCTTGTCTTGTCTTGTCTTGTCTTGTCTTGTCTTGTCTTGTCTTGTCTTGTCTTGTCTTGTCATGTCATGTCATGTCATATCGTGTGTTGTGTTGTTTTGTCTTGTCTTATTTTGTCTTGTCATGTCTTGTCTTGTCTTGTCTTGTCTTGTCTTGTCTTGTCTTGTCTTGTCTTGTCTTGTCTTGTCTTGTCTTGTCTTGTCTTGTCTTGTCTTGTCTTGTCTTGTCATGTCTTGTCTTGTCTTGTCTTGTTTTGTCTTGTCTTGTATTGTCTTGTCTTGTCTTGTCTTGTCTGGTCTTGTCTTGCCTTGTCCTGTCGTGTGTTGTTTTGTATTGTCTTGTCTTGTGTTGTTTTGTCGTGTCATGTCTTGTCTTGTCTTGTCTTGTCCTGTCCTGTCGTGTGTTGTGTTGTTTTGTCTTGTCTTGTATTGTCTTGTTTTCGCATGTAATGTCATATCGTGTGTTGTGTTGTTTTGTCTTGTCTTGTGTTGTTTTGTCGTGTCATGTCTTGTCTTGTCTTGTCTTGTCATGTCATGTCATGTCATATCGTGTGTTGTGTTGTTTTGTCTTGTCTTATTTTGTCTTGTCATGTCTTGTCTTGTCTTGTCTTGTCTTGTCTTGTCTTGTCTTGTCTTGTCTTGTCTTGTCATGTCTTGTCTTGTCTTGTCTTGTTTTGTCTTGTCTTGTATTGTCTTGTCTTGTCTTGTCTTGTCTGGTCTTGTCTTGCCTTGTCCTGTCGTGTGTTGTTTTGTATTGTCTTGTCTTGTGTTGTTTTGTCGTGTCATGTCTTGTCTTGTCTTGTCTTGTCCTGTCCTGTCGTGTGTTGTGTTGTTTTGTCTTGTCTTGTATTGTCTTGTTTTCGCATGTAATGTCATATCGTGTGTTGTGTCGTTTTGTCTTGTCTTGTGTTGTTTTGTCGTGTCATGTCTTGTCTTGTCTTGTCTTGTCCTGTCCTGTCGTGTGTTGTGTTGTTTTGTCTTGTCTTGTCTTGTCTTGTCATGTCATGTCATGTCGTGTCTTGTGTTGCTTTGTCTTGTCTTGTCTTGTCTTGTCCTGTCCTGACGTGTGTTGTGTTGTTTTGTCTTGTCTTGTCTTGTCTTGTCATGTCGTGTGTTGTGTTGTTTTGTCTTGTCTTGTCTTGTCTTGTCTTGTCATGTCATGTCATGTCGTGTCTTGTGTTGCTTTGTCTTGTCTTGTCTTGTCTTGTCCTGTCGTGTGTTGTTTTGTATTGTCTTGTCTTGTGTTGTTTTGTCGTGTCATGTCTTGTCTTGTCTTGTCTTGTCCTGTCCTGTCGTGTGTTGTGTTGTTTTGTCTTGTCTTGTCTTGTCTTGTCATGTCATGTCATGTCGTGTCTTGTGTTGCTTTGTCTTGTCTTATCTTGTCTTGTCATGTCTTGTCTTGTCTTGTCTTGTCTTGTCTTGTCTTGTCTTGTCTTGTCTTGTCTTGTCTTGTCTTGTCTTGTCTTGTCTTGTCTTGTCTTGTCTTGTCTTGTCTTGTCTTGTCTTGTCTTGTCTTGTCTTGTCTTGTCTTGTCTTGTTTTGTCTTGTCTTGTCTTGTCTTGTCATGTCATGTCATGTCGTGTCTTGTGTTGCTTTGTCTTGTCTTGTCTTGTCTTGTCCTGTCGTGTGTTGTTTTGTATTGTCTTGTCTTGTGTTGTTTTGTCGTGTCATGTCTTGTCTTGTCTTGTCTTGTCTTGTCCTGTCCTGTCGTGTGTTGTGTTGTTTTGTCTTATCTTGTCTTGTCTTGTCTTGCCCTGTCCTGTCGTGTGTTGTTTTGTATCGTCTTGTCTTGTGTTGTTTTGTCGTGTCTTGTCTTGTCTTGTCTTGTCTTGTCCTGTCATGTCGTGTGTTGTGTTGTTTTGTCTTGTCTTGTCTTGTCTTGTCATGTCATGTCATGTCGTGTCTTGTGTTGCTTTGTCTTGTCTTGTCTTGTCTTGTCCTGTCCTGACGTGTGTTGTGTTGTTTTGTCTTGTCTTGTCTTGTCTTGTCATGTCGTGTGTTGTGTTGTTTTGTCTTGTCTTGTCATGTCATGTCATGTCGTGTCTTGTGTTGCTTTGTCTTGTCTTGTCTTGTCTTGTCCTGTCGTGTGTTGTTTTGTATTGTCTTGTCTTGTGTTGTTTTGTCGTGTCATGTCTTGTCTTGTCTTGTCCTGTCCTGTCGTGTGTTGTGTTGTTTTGTCTTGTCTTGTCTTGTCTTGTCATGTCATGTCATGTCGTGTCTTGTGTTGCTTTGTCTTGTCTTATCTTGTCTTGTCTTGTCTTGTCTTGTCCTGTCCTGTCGTGTGTTGTGTTGTTTTGTCTTGTCTTGTCATGTCATGTCGTGTCGTGTCTTGTGTTGCTTTGTCTTGTCTTATCTTGTCTTGTCATGTCTTGTCTTGTCTTGTCTTGTCTTGTCTTGTCTTGTCTTGTCTTGTCTTGTCTTGTCTTGTCTTGTCTTGTCTTGTCTTGTCTTGTCTTGTCTTGTCTTGTCTTGTCTTGTCTTGTCTTGTCTTGTCTTGTCTTGTCTTGTCTTGTCTTGTCTTGTCTTGTCTTGTCTTGTCTTGTCTTGTCTTGTCTTGTCTTGTCTTGTCTTGTCTTGTCTTGTCTTGTCTTGTCTTGTCTTGTCTTGTCTTGTCTTGTCTTGTCTTGTCTTGTCTTGTCTTGTCCTGTCCTGTCTTGTCTTGTCTTGTCATATCTTGTCTTGTCTTGTCTTGTCTTGTCTTGTCTTGTCTTGTCTTGTCTTGTCTTGTCTTACTTTGTCTTGTCATGTCTTATCTTGTCTTGTCTTGTCTTGTTTTGTCTTGTCTTGTCTTGTCTTGTCATGTCGTGTCATGTCTTGTCTTGTCTTGTCTTGTCTTGTCTTGTCTTGTCTTGTCTTGTCTTGTCTTGTCTTGTCTTGTCTTGTCTTGTCATGTCATGTCATGTCGTGTGTTGTGTTGTTTTGTCTTGTCTTGTCTTGTCTTGTCTTGTCTTGTCTTGTCTTGTCTTGTCTTGTCTTGTCTTGTCTTGTCTTGTCTTGTCTTGTCTTATCTTGTCTTGTCTTGTCTTGTCTTGTTTTGTCTTGTCTTGTCTTGTCTTGTCATGTCATGTCATGTCGTGTCTTGTGTTGCTTTGTCTTGTGTTGTCTTGTCTTGTCCTGTCGTGTGTTGTTTTGTATTGTCTTGTCTTGTGTTGTTTTGTCGTGTCATGTCTTGTCTTGTCTTGTCTTGTCCTGTCCTGTCGTGTGTTGTGTTGTTTTGTCTTGTCTTGTCTTGTCTTGTCATGTCATGTCATGTCGTGTCTTGTGTTGCTTTGTCTTGTCTTATCTTGTCTTGTCATGTCTTGTCTTGTCTTGTCTTGTCTTGTCTTGTCTTGTCTTGTCTTGTCTTGTCTTGTCTTGTCTTGTCTTGTCTTGTCTTGTCTTGTCTTGTCTTGTCTTGTCTTGTCTTGTCTTGTCTTGTCTTGTCTTGTCTTGTCTTGTCTTGTCTTGTCTTGTCTTGTCTTGTCTTGTCTTGTCTTGTCTTGTCTTACTTTGTCTTGTCATGTCTTATCTTGTCTTGTCTTGTCTTGTTTTGTCTTGTCTTGTCTTGTCTTGTCATGTCGTGTCATGTCTTGTCTTGTCTTGTCTTGTCTTGTCTTGTCTTGTCTTGTCTTGTCTTGTCTTGTCTTGTCTTGTCTTGTCTTGTCTTGTCTTGTCTTTTCTTGTCTTGTCTTGTCTTGTCTTGTCTTGTCTTGTCTTGTCTTGTCTTGTCTTGTCTTGTCTTGTCTTGTCTTGTCTCGTCTTGTCTTGTCTTGTCTTGTCTTGTCTTGTCTTGTCTTGTCTTGTCTTGTCTTGTCTTGTCTTGTCTTGTCTTGTCTTGTCTTGTCTTGTCTTGTCTTGTCTTGTCTTGTCTTGTCTTGTCTTGTCTTGTCTTGTCTTGTCTTGTCTTGTCTTGTCTTGTCTTGTCTTGTCTTGTCTTGTCTTGTCTTGTCTTGTCTTGTCTTGTCTTGTCTTGTCTTGTCTTGTCTTGTCTTGTCTTGTCTTGTCTTGTCTTGTCTTGTCTTGTCTTGTCTTGTCTTGTCTTGTCTTGTCTTGTCTTGTCTTGTCCTGTCCTGTCTTGTCTTGTCTTGTCATATCTTGTCTTGTCTTGTCTTGTCTTGTCTTGTCTTGTCTTGTCTTGTCTTGTCTTGTCTTGTCTTGTCTTGTCTTGTCTTGTCTTGTCTTGTCTTGTCTTGTCTTGTCTTGTCTTGTCTTGTCTTTTCTTGTCTTGTCTTGTCTTGTCTTGTCTTGTCTTGTCTTGTCTTGTCTTGTCTTGTCTTGTCTTGTCTTGTCTTGTCTTGTCTTGTCTTGTCTTGTCTTGTCTTGTCTTGTCTTGTCTTGTCTTGTCTTGTCTTGTCTTGTCTTGTCTTGTCTTGTCTTGTCTTGTCTTGTCTTGTCTTGTCTTGTCTTGTCTTGTCTTGTCTTGTCTTGTCTTGTCTTGTCTTGTTTTGTCTTGTCTTGTCTTGTCTTGTCATGTCATGTCATGTCGTGTCTTGTGTTGCTTTGTCTTGTCTTGTCTTGTCTTGTCCTGTCGTGTGTTGTTTTGTATTGTCTTGTCTTGTGTTGTTTTGTCGTGTCATGTCTTGTCTTGTCTTGTCTTGTCCTGTCCTGTCGTGTGTTGTGTTGTTTTGTCTTGTCTTGTCTTGTCTTGTCATGTCATGTCATGTCGTGTCTTGTGTTGCTTTGTCTTGTCTTATCTTGTCTTGTCATGTCTTGTCTTGTCTTGTCTTGTCTTGTCTTGTCTTGTCTTGTCTTGTCTTGTCTTGTCTTGTCTTGTCTTGTCTTGTCTTGTCTTGTCTTGTCTTGTCTTGTCTTGTCTTGTCTTGTCTTGTCTTGTCTTGTCTTGTCTTGTCTTGTCTTGTCTTGTCTTGTCTTGTCTTGTCTTGTCTTGTCTTGTCTTGTCTTGTCTTCTCTTGTCTTGTCTTGTTTTGTCTTGTCTTGTCTTGTCTTGTCTTGTCATGTCATGTCATGTCGTGTCTTGTGTTGCTTTGTCTTGTCTTGTCTTGTCTTGTCCTGTCGTGTGTTGTTTTGTATTGTCTTGTCTTGTGTTGTTTTGTCGTGTCATGTCTTGTCTTGTCTTGTCTTGTCCTGTCCTGTCGTGTGTTGTGTTGTTTTGTCTTATCTTGTCTTGTCTTGTCTTGCCCTGTCCTGTCGTGTGTTGTTTTGTATCGTCTTGTCTTGTGTTGTTTTGTCGTGTCATGTCTTGTCTTGTCTTGTCTTGTCCTGTCCTGTCGTGTGTTGTGTTGTTTTGTCTTGTCTTGTCTTGTCTTGTCATGTCATGTCATGTCGTGTCTTGTGTTGCTTTGTCTTGTCTTGTCTTGTCTTGTCCTGTCCTGACGTGTGTTGTGTTGTTTTGTCTTGTCTTGTCTTGTCTTGTCATGTCGTGTGTTGTGTTGTTTTGCCTTGTCTTGTCTTGTCTTGTCTTGTCTTGTCTTGTCTTGTCTTTTCTTGTCTTGTCTTGTCTTGTCTTGTCTTGTCTTGTCTTGTCTTGTCTTGTCTTGTCTTGTCTTGTCTTGTCTCGTCTTGTCTTGTCTTGTCTTGTCTTGTCTTGTCTTGTCTTGTCTTGTCTTGTCTTGTCTTGTCTTGTCTTGTCTTGTCTTGTCTTGTCTTGTCTTTTCTTGTCTTGTCTTGTCTTGTCTTGTCTTGTCTTGTCTTGTCTTGTCTTGTCTTGTCTTGTCTTGTCTTGTCTTGTCTTGTCTTGTCTTGTCTTGTCTTGTCTTGTCTTGTCTTGTCTTGTCTTGTCTTGTCTTGTCCTGTCCTGTCTTGTCTTGTCTTGTCATATCTTGTCTTGTCTTGTCTTGTCTTGTCTTGTCTTGTCTTGTCTTGTCTTGTCTTGTCTTGTCTTGTCTTGTCTTGTCTTGTCTTGTCTTGTCTTGTCTTGTCTTGTCTTGTCCTGTCCTGTCTTGTCTTGTCTTGTCATATCTTGTCTTGTCTTGTCTTGTCTTGTCTTGTCTTGTCTTGTCTTGTCTTGTCTTGTCTTGTCTTGTCTTGTCTTGTCTTGTCTTGTCTTGTCTTGTCTTGCCTTGTCTTGTCTTGTCTTGTCTTGTCTTTTCTTGTCTTGTCTTGTCTTGTCTTGTCTTGTCTTGTCTTGTCTTGTCTTGTCTTGTCTTGTCTTGTCTTGTCTTGTCTTGTCTTGTCTTGTCTTGTCTTGTCTTGTCTTGTCTTGTCTTGTCTTGTCTTGTCTTGTCTTGTCTTGTCTTGTCTTGTCTTGTCTTGTCTTGTCTTGTCTTGTCTTGTCTTGTCTTGTCTTGTCTTGTCTTGTCTTGTTTTGTCTTGTCTTGTATTGTCTTGTTTTCTCATGTAATGTAATATCGTGTGTTGTGTTGTTTTGTCTTGTCTTGTGTTGTTTTGTCGTGTCATGTCTTGTCTTGTCTTGTCTTGTCTTGTCCTGTCCTGTCGTGTGTTGTGTTGTTTTGTCTTGTCTTGTCCTGTCCTGACGTGTGTTGTGTTGTTTTGTCTTGTCTTGTGTTGTTTTGTCCTGTCCTGACGTGTGTTGTGTTGTTTTGTCTTGTCTTGTTTTGTCTTGTCCTGTCTTGTCTTGTCTTGTGATGTCATGTCATGTCGTGTGTTGTGTTGTTTTGTCTTGTCTTATCTTGTCTTGTCATGTCATGTCATGTCGTGTCTTGTGTTGTTTTGTCTTGTCTTGTTTTGTCTTGTCATGTCTTGTCTTGTCATGTCTTGTCTTGTCTTGTCTTGTCTTGTCTTGTCATGTCGTGTGTTGTGTTGTTTTGTCTTGTCTTGTCTTGTCTTGTATTGTCTTGTCTTGTCTTGTCTTGTCTTGTCTTGTCTTGTCTTGTCTTGTCTTGTCTTGTCTTGTCTTGTCTTGTCTTGTCTTGTCTTGTCTTGTCTTGTCTTGTCTTGTCTTGTCTTGTCTTGTCTTGTCTTGTCTTGTCTTGTCTTGTCTTGTCTTGTCTTGTCTTGTCTTGTCTTGTCCTGTCCTGTCTTGTCTTGTCTTGTCATGTCTTGTCTTGTCTTGTCATGTCATATCGTGTGTTGTGTTGTTTTGTCTTGTCTTGTCTTGTCTTGTCTTGTCATGTCTTGTCATGTCTTGTCTTGTTTTGTCTTGTCTTGTATTGTCTTGTTTTCTCATGTAATGTCATATCGTGTGTTGTGTTGTTTTGTCTTGTCTTGTGTTGTTTTGTCGTGTCATGTCTTGTCTTGTCTTGTCTTGTCTTGTCCTGTCCTGTCGTGTGTTGTGTTGTTTTGTTTTGTCTTGTCTTGTCCTGTCCTGACGTGTGTTGTGTTGTTTTGTCTTGTCTTGTGTTGTTTTGTCCTGTCCTGACGTGTGTTGTGTTGTTTTGTCTTGTCTTGTTTTGTCTTGTCCTGTCTTGTCTTGTCTTGTGATGTCATGTCATGTCGTGTGTTGTGTTGTTTTGTCTTGTCTTATCTTGTCTTGTCATGTCATGTCATGTCGTGTCTTGTGTTGTTTTGTCTTGTCTTGTTTTGTCTTGTCATGTCTTGTCTTGTCATGTCTTGTCTTGTCTTGTCTTGTCTTGTCTTGTCATGTCGTGTGTTGTGTTGTTTTGTCTTGTCTTGTCTTGTCTTGTCTTGTCATGTCGTGTGTTGTGTTGTTTTGTCTTGTCTTGTGTTGTTATGTCGTGTCATGTCTTGTCTTGTCTTGTCCTGTCCTGTCGTGTGTTGTGTTGTTTTGTCTTGTCTTGTCATGTCATGTCATGTCGTGTCTTGTGTTGCTTTGTCTTGTCTTATCTTGTCTTGTCATGTCTTGTCTTGTCTTGTCTTGTCTTGTCTTGTCTTGTCTTGTGTTGTCTTGTCTTGTCTTGTCTTGTCATGTCTTGTCTTGTCTTGTCTTGTTTTGTCTTGTCTTGTATTGTCTTGTCTTGTCTTGTCTTGTCTTGTCTTGTCTGGTCTTGTCTTGTCTTGTCTTGTCTTGTCTTGTCTTGTCATGTCATGTCATGTCATATCGTGTGTTGTGTTGTTTTGTCTTGTCATGTCTTATCTTGTCTTGTCTTGTCTTGTCTTGTCTTGTCTTGTCTTGCTTTGTCTTGTCATGTCTTATCTTGTCTTGTCTTGTCTTGTCTTGTCCTGTCCTGTCCTGTCATGTCTTGTCTTGTCTTGTCTTGTTTTGTCTTGTCTTGTATTGTCTTGTCTTGTCTTGTCTTGTCTTGTCTTGTCTTGTCTTGTCTTGTCTGGTCTTGTCTTGTCATGTCTTATCTTGTCTTGTCTTGTCTTGTCTTGTCTTGTCCTGTCCTGTCGTGTGTTGTTTTGTATTGTCTTGTCTTGTGTTGTTTTGTCTTGTCATGTCTTGTCTTGTCTTGTCTTGTCCTGTCCTGTCGTGTGTTGTGTTGTTTTGTCTTGTCTTGTCTTGTCTTGTCATGTCATGTCATGTCGTGTCTTGTGTTGCTTTGTCTTGTCTTGTCTTGTCTTGTCTTGTCTTGTCCTGTCCTGACGTGTGTTGTGTTGTTTTGTCTTGTCTTGTCTTGTCTTGTCATGTCGTGTGTTGTGTTGTTTTGTCTTGTCTTGTCTTGTCTTGTCATATCGTGTGTTGTGTTGTTTTGTCTTGTCTTGTGTTGTTTTGTCGTGTCATGTCTTGTCTTGTCTTGTCCTGTCCTGTCGTGTGTTGTGTTGTTTTGTCTTGTCTTGTCTTGTCATGTCATGTCGTGTCGTGTCTTGTGTTGCTTTGTCTTGTCTTATCTTGTCTTGTCATGTCTTGTCTTGTCTTGTCTTGTCTTGTCTTGTCTTGTCTTGTCTTGTCTTGTCTTGTCTTGTCTTGTCTTGTCTTGTCTTGTCTTGTCTTGTCTTGTCTTGTCTTGTCTTGTCTTGTCTTGTCTTGTCTTGTCTTGTCTTGTCTTGTCTTGTCTTGTCTTGTCTTGTCTTGTCTTGTCTTGTCTTGTCTTGTCTTGTCTTGTCTTGTCTTGTCTTGTCTTGTCTTGTCTTGTCTTGTCTTGTCTTGTCTTGTCTTGTCTTGTCTTGTCTTGTCTTGTCTTGTCTTGTCTTGTCTTGTCTTGTCTTGTCTTGTCTTGTCTTGTCTTGTCTTGTCTTGTCCTGTCCTGTCTTGTCTTGTCTTGTCATATCTTGTCTTGTCTTGTCTTGTCTTGTCTTGTCTTGCCTTGTCTTGTCTTGTCTTGTCTTGTCTTGTCTTGTCTTACTTTGTCTTGTCATGTCTTATCTTGTCTTGTCTTGTCTTGTCTTGTCCTGTCCTGTCGTGTGTTGTTTTGTATTGTCTTGTCTTGTGTTGTTTTGTCGTGTCATGTCTTGTCTTGTCTTGTCTTGTCTTGTCCTGTCGTGTGTTGTGTTGTTTTGTCTTCTCTTGTCTTGTCTTGTCATGTCATGTCATGTCGTGTCTTGTGTTGTTCTGTCTTGTCTTGTTTTGTCTTGTCATGTCTTGTCTTGTCTTGTCTTGTCTTGTCTTGTCTTGTCTTGTCTTGTCTTGTCCTGTCCTGACGTGTGTTGTCTTGTCTTGTCTTGTCTCGTCTTGTCTTGTCTTGTCTTGTCTTGTCCTGTCCTGTCTTGTCTTGTCTTGTCATGTCTTGTCTTGTCTTGTCTTGTCTTGTCTTGTCTTGTCTTGTGTTGCCTCGTCTTGTCTTGTCTTGTCTTGTCCTGTCCTGCCGTGTGTTGTGTTGTTTTGTCTTGTCTTGCTTTGTCTTGTCATGTCTTATCTTGTCTTGTCATGTCTTGTCTTGTCTTGTCTTGTCTTGTCTTGTCTTGTCTTGTCATGTCTTGTCTTGTCTTGTCTTGTCTTGTCTTATTTTGTCTTGTCATGTCTTATCTTGTCTTGTCTTGTCTTGTCTTGTCTTGTCTTGTCTTGTCTTGTCTTGTCTTGTCTTGTCCTGTCTTGTCTTGTCTTGTCTTGTCTTGTCTTATCTTGTCTTGTCTTGTCTTGTCTTGTCTTGTCTTGTCTTGTCTTGTCTTGTCTTGTCTTGTCTTGTCTTGTCTTGTCTTGTCTTGTCTTGTCTTGTCTTGTCTTGTCTTGTCTTGTCTTGTCTTGTCTTGTCTTGTCTTGTCTTGTCTTGTCTTGTCTTGTCTTGTCTTGTCTTGTCTTGTCTTGTCTTGTCTTGTCTTGTCTTGTCTTGTCTTGTCTTGTCCTGTCCTGTCTTGTCTTGTCTTGTCATGTCTTGTCTTGTCTTGTCATGTCATATCGTGTGTTGTGTTGTTTTGTCTTGTCTTGTCTTGTCTTGTCTTGTCATGTCTTGTCATGTCTTGTCATGTCTTGTCATGTCTTGTCTTGTTTTGTCTTGTCTTGTATTGTCTTGTTTTCTCATGTAATGTCATATCGTGTGTTGTGTTGTTTTGTCTTGTCTTGTGTTGTTTTGTCGTGTCATGTCTTGTCTTGTCTTGTCTTGTCTTGTCCTGTCCTGTCGTGTGTTGTGTTGTTTTGTTTTGTCTTGTCTTGTCCTGTCCTGACGTGTGTTGTGTTGTTTTGTCTTGTCTTGTGTTGTTTTGTCCTGTCCTGACGTGTGTTGTGTTGTTTTGTCTTGTCTTGTTTTGTCTTGTCCTGTCTTGTCTTGTCTTGTGATGTCATGTCATGTCGTGTGTTGTGTTGTTTTGTCTTGTCTTATCTTGTCTTGTCATGTCATGTCATGTCGTGTCTTGTGTTGTTTTGTCTTGTCTTGTTTTGTCTTGTCATGTCTTGTCTTGTCATGTCTTGTCTTGTCTTGTCTTGTCTTGTCTTGTCATGTCGTGTGTTGTGTTGTTTTGTCTTGTCTTGTCTTGTCTTGTCTTGTCTTGTCTTGTCATGTCGTGTGTTGTGTTGTTTTATCTTGTCTTGTGTTGTTATGTCGTGTCATGTCTTGTCTTGTCTTGTCCTGTCCTGTCGTGTGTTGTGTTGTTTTGTCTTGTCTTGTCATGTCATGTCATGTCGTGTCTTGTGTTGCTTTGTCTTGTCTTATCTTGTCTTGTCATGTCTTGTCTTGTCTTGTCTTGTCTTGTCTTGTCTTGTCTTGTGTTGTCTTGTCTTGTCTTGTCTTGTCTTGTCATGTCTTGTCTTGTCTTGTCTTGTTTTGTCTTGTCTTGTATTGTCTTGTCTTGTCTTGTCTTGTCTTGTCTTGTCTTGTCTGGTCTTGTCTTGTCTTGTCTTGTCTTGTCTTGTCTTGTCATGTCATGTCATGTCATATCGTGTGTTGTGTTGTTTTGTCTTGTCATGTCTTATCTTGTCTTGTCTTGTCTTGTCTTGTCTTGTCTTGTCTTGCTTTGTCTTGTCATGTCTTATCTTGTCTTGTCTTGTCTTGTCCTGTCCTGTCGTGTGTTGTTTTGTATTGTCTTGTCTTGTGTTGTTTTGTCGTGTCATGTCTTGTCTTGTCTTGTCTTGTCTTGTCCTGTCGTGTGTTGTGTTGTCTTGTCTTGTCTTGTCTTGTCTTGTCTTGTCTTGTCGTGTCTTGTCTTGTCTTGTCCTGTCCTGTCGTGTGTTGTTTTGTATTGTCTTGTCTTGTGTTGTTTTGTCGTGTCATGTCTTGTCTTGTCTTGTCTTGTCCTGTCCTGTCGTGTGTTGTGTTGTTTTGTCTTGTCTTGTCTTGTCTTGTCATGTCATGTCATGTCGTGTCTTGTGTTGCTTTGTCTTGTCTTGTCTTGTCTTGTCTTGTCTTGTCTTGTCTTGTCTTGTCTTGTCTTGTCTTGTCTTGTCTTGTCTTGTCTTGTCTTGTCTTGTCTTGTCTTGTCTTGTCTTGTCCTGTCGTGTGTTGTGTTGTTTTGTCTTGTCTTGTCATGTCATGCCATGTCGTGTCTTGTGTTGCTTTGTCTTGTCTTGTCTTGTCTTGTCATGTCGTGTGTTGTGTTGTTTTGTCTTGTCTTGTTGTGTATTGTCATGTCTTATATTGTCTTGTCTTGTCTTGTCTTGTCATGTCATGTCATGTCGTGTGTTGTGTTGTTTTGTCTTGTCTTGTCTTGTCTTGTCTTGTCTTGTCTTGTCTTGTGTTGTTTTGTCGTGTCATGTCTTGTCTTGTCTTGTCTTGTCCTGTCCTGTCGTGTGTTGAGTTGTTTTGTCTTGTCTTGTCATGTCATGTCATGTCGTGTCTTGTGTTGCTTTGTCTTGTCTTGTCTTGTCTTGTCTTGTCATGTCGTGTGTTGTGTTTTTTTGTCTTGTCTTGTTGTGTATTGTCATGTCTTATATTGTCTTGTCTTGTCTTGTCTTGTCATGTCATGTCATGTCGTGTGTTGTGTTGTTTTGTCTTGTTTTGTCTTGTCTTGTCTTGTCTTGTCTTGTCTTGTCTTGTCTTGTCTTGTCTTGTCATGTCGTGTGTTGTGTTGTTTTGTCTTGTCTTGTGTTGTTTTGTCGTGTCATGTCTTGTCTTGTCTTGTCCTGTCATGTCCTGTCCTGTCGTGTGTTGTGTTGTTTTGTCTTGTATTGTCTTGTCTTGTCTTGTCTTGTCTTGTCTTGTCTTGTCTTGTCTTGTCATGTCGTGTGTTGTGTTGTTTTGTCTTGTTTTGTCTTGTCTTGTCTTGTCTTGTCTTGTCTTGTCTTGTCTTGTCTTGTCTTGTCTTGTCATGTCGTGTGTTGTGTTGTTTTGTCTTGTCTTGTGTTGTTTTGTCGTGTCATGTCTTGTCTTGTCTTGTCTTGTCTTGTCCTGTCCTGTCGTGTGTTGTGTTGTTTTGTCTTGTCTTGTCTTGTCTTGTCTTGTCTTGTCATGTCTTGTCTTGTCTTGTCTTGTCTTGTCTTGTCTTGTCTTGTCTTGTCTTGTCTTGTCTTGTCTTGTCTTGTCTTGTCTTGTCTTGTCTTGTCTTGTCTTGTCTTGTCTTGTCTTGTCTTGTCTTGTCTTGTCTTGTCTTGTCTTGTCTTGTCTTGTCTTGTCTTGTCTTGTCTTGTCTTGTCTTGTCTTGTCTTGTCTTGTCTTGTCTTGTCTTGTCTTGTCTTGTCTTGTCTTGTCTTGTCTTGTCTTGTCTTGTCTTGTCTTGTCTTGTCTTGTCTTGTCTTGTCATGTCTTGTCTTGTCTTGTCTTGTTTTGTCTTGTCTTGTATTGTCTTGTTTTCTCATGTAATGTAATAGCGTGTGTTGTGTTGTTTTGTCTTGTCTTGTGTTGTTTTGTCGTGTCATGTCTTGTCTTGTCTTGTCTTGTCTTGTCCTGTCCTGTCGTGTGTTGTGTTGTTTTGTCTTGTCTTGTCCTGTCCTGACGTGTGTTGTGTAGTTTTGTCTTGTCTTGTGTTGTTTTGTCCTGTCCTGACGTGTGTTGTGTTGTTTTGTCTTGTCTTGTTTTGTCTTGTCCTGTCTTGTCTTGTCTTGTGATGTCATGTCATGTCGTGTGTTGTGTTGTTTTGCCTTGTCTTATCTTGTCTTGTCATGTCATGTCATGTCGTGTCTTGTGTTGTTTTGTCTTGTCTTGTTTTGTCTTGTCATGTCTTGTCTTGTCATGTCTTGTCTTGTCTTGTCTTGTCTCGTCTTGTCATGTCGTGTGTTGTGTTGTTTTGTCTTGTCTTGTCTTGTCTTGTATTGTCTTGTCTTGTCTTGTCTTGTCTTGTCTTGTCTTGTCATGTCGTGTGTTGTGTTGTTTTGTCTTGTCTTGTGTTGTTTTGTCGTGTCATGTCTTGTCTTGTCTTGTCTTGTCCTGTCCTGTCGTGTGTTGTGTTGTTTTGTCTTGTCTTGTCTTGTCTTGTCATGTCTTGTCTTGTCTTGTCTTGTCTTGTCTTGTCTTGTCTTGTCTTGTCTTGTCTTGTCTTGTCTTGTCTTGTCTTGTCTTGTCTTGTCTTGTCTTGTCTTGTCTTGTCTTGTCTTGTCTTGTCTTGTCTTGTCTTGTCTTGTCTTGTCTTGTCTTGTCTTGTCTTGTCTTGTCTTGTCTTGTCTTGTCTTGTCTTGTCTTGTCTTGTCTTGTCTTGTCTTGTCTTGTCTTGTCTTGTCTTGTCTTGTCTTGTCTTGTCTCGTCTTGTCTTGTCTTGTCTTGTCTTGTCTTGTCTTGTCTTGTCTTGTCTTGTCTTGTCTTGTCTTGTCTTGTCTTGTCTTTTCTTGTCTTGTCTTGTCTTGTCTTGTCTTGTCTTGTCTTGTCTTGTCTTGTCTTGTCTTGTCTTGTCTTGTCTTGTCTTGTCTTGTCTTGTCTTGTCTTGTCTTGTCTTGTCTTGTCTTGTCTTGTCTTGTCTTGTCTTGTCTTGTCTTGTCTTGTCTTGTCTTGTCCTGTCCTGTCTTGTCTTGTCTTGTCATATCTTGTCTTGTCTTGTCTTGTCTTGTCTTGTCTTGTCTTGTCTTGTCTTGTCTTGTCTTGTCTTGTCTTGTCTTGTCTTGTCTTGTCTTGTCTTGTCTTGTCTTGTCTTGTCCTGTCCTGTCTTGTCTTGTCTTGTCATATCTTGTCTTGTCTTGTCTTGTCTTGTCTTGTCTTGTCTTGTCTTGTCTTGTCTTGTCTTGTCTTGTCTTGTCTTGTCTTGTCTTGTCTTGTCTTGCCTTGTCTTGTCTTGTCTTGTCTTTTCTTGTCTTGTCTTGTCTTGTCTTGTCTTGTCTTGTCTTGTCTTGTCTTGTCTTGTCTTGTCTTGTCTTGTCTTGTCTTGTCTTGTCTTGTCTTGTCTTGTCTTGTCTTGTCTTGTCCTGTCCTGTCGTGTGTTGTGTTGTTTTGTCTTGTCTTGTCTTGTCTTGTCTTGTCTTGTCTTGTCTTGACTTGTCTTGTCTTGTCTTGTCTTGTCTTGTCTTGTCTTGTCTTGTCTTGTCTTGTCTTGTCTTGTCTTGTCTTGTCTTGTCTTGTCTTGTCTTGTCTTGTCTTGTCTTGTCTTGTCTTGTCTTGTCTTGTCTTGTCTTGTCTTGTCTTGTCTTGTCTTGTCTTGTCTTGTCTTGTCTTGTCTTGTCTTGTCTTGTCTTGTCTTGTCTTGTCTTGTCTTGTCTTGTCTTGTCTTGTCTTGTCTTGTCTTGTCTTGTCTTGTCTTGTCTTGTCTTGTCTTGTCTTGTCTTGTCTTGTCTTGTCTTGTCTTGTCTTGTCTTGTCTTGTCTTGTCTTGTCTTGTCTTGTCTTGTCTTGTCTTGTCTTGTCTTGTCATGTCTTGTCTTGTCTTGTCTTGTTTTGTCTTGTCTTGTATTGTCTTGTTTTCTCATGTAATGTAATATCGTGTGTTGTGTTGTTTTGTCTTGTCTTGTGTTGTTTTGTCGTGTCATGTCTTGTCTTGTCTTGTCTTGTCTTGTCCTGTCCTGTCGTGTGTTGTGTTGTTTTGTCTTGTCTTGTCCTGTCCTGACGTGTGTTGTGTTGTTTTGTCTTGTCTTGTGTTGTTTTGTCCTGTCCTGACGTGTGTTGTGTTGTTTTGTCTTGTCTTGTTTTGTCTTGTCCTGTCTTGTCTTGTCTTGTGATGTCATGTCATGTCGTGTGTTGTGTTGTTTTGTCTTGTCTTATCTTGTCTTGTCATGTCATGTCATGTCGTGTCTTGTGTTGTTTTGTCTTGTCTTGTTTTGTCTTGTCATGTCTTGTCTTGTCATGTCTTGTCTTGTCTTGTCTTGTCTTGTCTTGTCATGTCGTGTGTTGTGTTGTTTTGTCTTGTCTTGTCTTGTCTTGTATTGTCTTGTCTTGTCTTGTCTTGTCTTGTCTTGTCTTGTCTTGTCTTGTCTTGTCTTGTCTTGTCTTGTCTTGTCTTGTCTTGTCTTGTCTTGTCTTGTCTTGTCTTGTCTTGTCTTGTCTTGTCTTGTCTTGTCTTGTCTTGTCTTGTCTTGTCTTGTCTTGTCTTGTCTTGTCTTGTCCTGTCCTGTCTTGTCTTGTCTTGTCATGTCTTGTCTTGTCTTGTCATGTCATATCGTGTGTTGTGTTGTTTTGTCTTGTCTTGTCTTGTCTTGTCTTGTCATGTCTTGTCATGTCTTGTCTTGTTTTGTCTTGTCTTGTATTGTCTTGTTTTCTCATGTAATGTCATATCGTGTGTTGTGTTGTTTTGTCTTGTCTTGTGTTGTTTTGTCGTGTCATGTCTTGTCTTGTCTTGTCTTGTCTTGTCCTGTCCTGTCGTGTGTTGTGTTGTTTTGTTTTGTCTTGTCTTGTCCTGTCCTGACGTGTGTTGTGTTGTTTTGTCTTGTCTTGTGTTGTTTTGTCCTGTCCTGACGTGTGTTGTGTTGTTTTGTCTTGTCTTGTTTTGTCTTGTCCTGTCTTGTCTTGTCTTGTGATGTCATGTCATGTCGTGTGTTGTGTTGTTTTGTCTTGTCTTATCTTGTCTTGTCATGTCATGTCATGTCGTGTCTTGTGTTGTTTTGTCTTGTCTTGTTTTGTCTTGTCATGTCTTGTCTTGTCATGTCTTGTCTTGTCTTGTCTTGTCTTGTCTTGTCATGTCGTGTGTTGTGTTGTTTTGTCTTGTCTTGTCTTGTCTTGTCTTGTCATGTCGTGTGTTGTGTTGTTTTGTCTTGTCTTGTGTTGTTATGTCGTGTCATGTCTTGTCTTGTCTTGTCCTGTCCTGTCGTGTGTTGTGTTGTTTTGTCTTGTCTTGTCATGTCATGTCATGTCGTGTCTTGTGTTGCTTTGTCTTGTCTTATCTTGTCTTGTCATGTCTTGTCTTGTCTTGTCTTGTCTTGTCTTGTCTTGTCTTGTGTTGTCTTGTCTTGTCTTGTCTTGTCATGTCTTGTCTTGTCTTGTCTTGTTTTGTCTTGTCTTGTATTGTCTTGTCTTGTCTTGTCTTGTCTTGTCTTGTCTGGTCTTGTCTTGTCTTGTCTTGTCTTGTCTTGTCTTGTCATGTCATGTCATGTCATATCGTGTGTTGTGTTGTTTTGTCTTGTCATGTCTTATCTTGTCTTGTCTTGTCTTGTCTTGTCTTGTCTTGTCTTGCTTTGTCTTGTCATGTCTTATCTTGTCTTGTCTTGTCTTGTCTTGTCCTGTCCTGTCATGTCTTGTCTTGTCTTGTCTTGTTTTGTCTTGTCTTGTATTGTCTTGTCTTGTCTTGTCTTGTCTTGTCTTGTCTTGTCTTGTCTTGTCTGGTCTTGTCTTGTCATGTCTTATCTTGTCTTGTCTTGTCTTGTCTTGTCTTGTCCTGTCCTGTCGTGTGTTGTTTTGTATTGTCTTGTCTTGTGTTGTTTTGTCTTGTCATGTCTTGTCTTGTCTTGTCTTGTCCTGTCCTGTCGTGTGTTGTGTTGTTTTGTCTTGTCTTGTCTTGTCTTGTCATGTCATGTCATGTCGTGTCTTGTGTTGCTTTGTCTTGTCTTGTCTTGTCTTGTCTTGTCTTGTCCTGTCCTGACGTGTGTTGTGTTGTTTTGTCTTGTCTTGTCTTGTCTTGTCATGTCGTGTGTTGTGTTGTTTTGTCTTGTCTTGTCTTGTCTTGTCATATCGTGTGTTGTGTTGTTTTGTCTTGTCTTGTGTTGTTTTGTCGTGTCATGTCTTGTCTTGTCTTGTCCTGTCCTGTCGTGTGTTGTGTTGTTTTGTCTTGTCTTGTCTTGTCATGTCATGTCGTGTCGTGTCTTGTGTTGCTTTGTCTTGTCTTATCTTGTCTTGTCATGTCTTGTCTTGTCTTGTCTTGTCTTGTCTTGTCTTGTCTTGTCTTGTCTTGTCTTGTCTTGTCTTGTCTTGTCTTGTCTTGTCTTGTCTTGTCTTGTCTTGTCTTGTCTTGTCTTGTCTTGTCTTGTCTTGTCTTGTCTTGTCTTGTCTTGTCTTGTCTTGTCTTGTCTTGTCTTGTCTTGTCTTGTCTTGTCTTGTCTTGTCTTGTCTTGTCTTGTCTTGTCTTGTCTTGTCTTGTCTTGTCTTGTCTTGTCTTGTCTTGTCTTGTCTTGTCTTGTCTTGTCCTGTCCTGTCTTGTCTTGTCTTGTCATATCTTGTCTTGTCTTGTCTTGTCTTGTCTTGTCTTGCCTTGTCTTGTCTTGTCTTGTCTTGTCTTGTCTTGTCTTACTTTGTCTTGTCATGTCTTATCTTGTCTTGTCTTGTCTTGTCTTGTCCTGTCCTGTCGTGTGTTGTTTTGTATTGTCTTGTCTTGTGTTGTTTTGTCGTGTCATGTCTTGTCTTGTCTTGTCTTGTCTTGTCCTGTCGTGTGTTGTGTTGTTTTGTCTTCTCTTGTCGTGTCTTGTGTTGTTCTGTCTTGTCTTGTTTTGTCTTGTCATGTCTTGTCTTGTCTTGTCTTGTCTTGTCTTGTCTTGTCTTGTCCTGTCCTGACGTGTGTTGTCTTGTCTTGTCTTGTCTCGTCTTGTCTTGTCTTGTCTTGTCTTGTTCTGTCCTGTCTTGTCTTGTCTTGTCATGTCTTGTCTTGTCTTGTCTTGTCTTGTCTTGTCTTGTGTTGCCTCGTCTTGTCTTGTCTTGTCTTGTCCTGTCCTGCCGTGTGTTGTGTTGTTTTGTCTTGTCTTGCTTTGTCTTGTCATGTCTTATCTTGTCTTGTCATGTCTTGTCTTGTCTTGTCTTGTCTTGTCTTGTCTTGTCTTGTCATGTCTTGTCTTGTCTTGTCTTGTCTTGTCTTATTTTGTCTTGTCATGTCTTATCTTGTCTTGTCTTGTCTTGTCTTGTCTTGTCTTGTCTTGTCTTGTCTTGTCTTGTCTTGTCTTGTCTTGTCCTGTCTTGTCTTGTCTTGTCTTGTCTTGTCTTATCTTGTCTTGTCTTGTCTTGTCTTGTCTTGTCTTGTCTTGTCTTGTCTTGTCTTGTCTTGTCTTGTCTTGTCTTGTCTTGTCTTGTCTTGTCTTGTCTTGTCTTGTCTTGTCTTGTCTTGTCTTGTCTTGTCTTGTCTTGTCTTGTCTTGTCTTGTCTTGTCTTGTCTTGTCTTGTCTTGTCTTGTCCTGTCCTGTCTTGTCTTGTCTTGTCATGTCTTGTCTTGTCTTGTCATGTCATATCGTGTGTTGTGTTGTTTTGTCTTGTCTTGTCTTGTCTTGTCTTGTCATGTCTTGTCATGTCTTGTCTTGTTTTGTCTTGTCTTGTATTGTCTTGTTTTCTCATGTAATGTCATATCGTGTGTTGTGTTGTTTTGTCTTGTCTTGTGTTGTTTTGTCGTGTCATGTCTTGTCTTGTCTTGTCTTGTCTTGTCCTGTCCTGTCGTGTGTTGTGTTGTTTTGTTTTGTCTTGTCTTGTCCTGTCCTGACGTGTGTTGTGTTGTTTTGTCTTGTCTTGTGTTGTTTTGTCCTGTCCTGACGTGTGTTGTGTTGTTTTGTCTTGTCTTGTTTTGTCTTGTCCTGTCTTGTCTTGTCTTGTGATGTCATGTCATGTCGTGTGTTGTGTTGTTTTGTCTTGTCTTATCTTGTCTTGTCATGTCATGTCGTGTCTTGTGTTGTTTTGTCTTGTCTTGTTTTGTCTTGTCATGTCTTGTCTTGTCATGTCTTGTCTTGTCTTGTCTTGTCTTGTCTTGTCATGTCGTGTGTTGTGTTGTTTTGTCTTGTCTTGTCTTGTCTTGTCTTGTCTTGTCTTGTCATGTCGTGTGTTGTGTTGTTTTGTCTTGTCTTGTGTTGTTATGTCGTGTCATGTCTTGTCTTGTCTTGTCCTGTCCTGTCGTGTGTTGTGTTGTTTTGTCTTGTCTTGTCATGTCATGTCATGTCGTGTCTTGTGTTGCTTTGTCTTGTCTTATCTTGTCTTGTCATGTCTTGTCTTGTCTTGTCTTGTCTTGTCTTGTCTTGTCTTGTCTTGTGTTGTCTTGTCTTGTCTTGTCTTGTCTGGTCTTGTCTTGTCTTGTCTTGTCTTGTCTTGTCTTGTCTTGTCATGTCGTGTGTTGTGTTGTTTTGTCTTGTCTTGTGTTGTTATGTCGTGTCATGTCTTGTCTTGTCTTGTCCTGTCCTGTCGTGTGTTGTGTTGTTTTGTCTTGTCTTGTCATGTCATGTCATGTCGTGTCTTGTGTTGCTTTGTCTTGTCTTGTCTTGTCTTGTCATGTCTTGTCTTGTCTTGTCTTGTTTTGTCTTGTCTTGTATTGTCTTGTCTTGTCTTGTCTTGTCTTGTCTTGTCTTGTCTGGTCTTGTCTTGTCTTGTCTTGTCTTGTCTTGTCTTGTCATGTCATGTCATGTCATATCGTGTGTTGTGTTGTTTTGTCTTGTCATGTCTTATCTTGTCTTGTCTTGTCTTGTCTTGTCTTGTCTTGTCTTGCTTTGTCTTGTCATGTCTTATCTTGTCTTGTCTTGTCTTGTCCTGTCCTGTCGTGTGTTGTTTTGTATTGTCTTGTCTTGTGTTGTTTTGTCGTGTCATGTCTTGTCTTGTCTTGTCTTGTCTTGTCCTGTCGTGTGTTGTGTTGTCTTGTCTTGTCTTGTCTTGTCTTGTCTTGTCGTGTCTTGTCTTGTCTTGTCCTGTCCTGTCGTGTGTTGTTTTGTATTGTCTTGTCTTGTGTTGTTTTGTCGTGTCATGTCTTGTCTTGTCTTGTCTTGTCCTGTCCTGTCGTGTGTTGTGTTGTTTTGTCTTGTCTTGTCTTGTCTTGTCATGTCATGTCATGTCGTGTCTTGTGTTGCTTTGTCTTGTCTTGTCTTGTCTTGTCTTGTCTTGTCTTGTCTTGTCTTGTCTTGTCTTGTCTTGTCTTGTCTTGTCTTGTCTTGTCTTGTCTTGTCTTGTCTTGTCTTGTCTTGTCTTGTCTTGTCCTGTCGTGTGTTGTGTTGTTTTGTCTTGTCTTGTCATGTCATGCCATGTCGTGTCTTGTGTTGCTTTGTCTTGTCTTGTCTTGTCTTGTCATGTCGTGTGTTGTGTTGTTTTGTCTTGTCTTGTTGTGTATTGTCATGTCTTATATTGTCTTGTCTTGTCTTGTCTTGTCATGTCATGTCATGTCGTGTGTTGTGTTGTTTTGTCTTGTCTTGTCTTGTCTTGTCTTGTCTTGTCTTGTCTTGTCTTGTCTTGTGTTGTTTTGTCGTGTCATGTCTTGTCTTGTCTTGTCTTGTCCTGTCCTGTCGTGTGTTGAGTTGTTTTGTCTTGTCTTGTCATGTCATGTCATGTCGTGTCTTGTGTTGCTTTGTCTTGTCTTGTCTTGTCTTGTCTTGTCATGTCGTGTGTTGTGTTTTTTTGTCTTGTCTTGTTGTGTATTGTCATGTCTTATATTGTCTTGTCTTGTCTTGTCTTGTCATGTCATGTCATGTCGTGTGTTGTGTTGTTTTGTCTTGTTTTGTCTTGTCTTGTCTTGTCTTGTCTTGTCTTGTCTTGTCTTGTCTTGTCATGTCGTGTGTTGTGTTGTTTTGTCTTGTCTTGTGTTGTTTTGTCGTGTCATGTCTTGTCTTGTCTTGTCCTGTCATGTCCTGTCCTGTCGTGTGTTGTGTTGTTTTGTCTTGTATTGTCTTGTCTTGTCTTGTCTTGTCTTGTCTTGTCTTGTCTTGTCTTGTCATGTCGTGTGTTGTGTTGTTTTGTCTTGTTTTGTCTTGTCTTGTCTTGTCTTGTCTTGTCTTGTCTTGTCTTGTCTTGTCTTGTCTTGTCTTGTCATGTCGTGTGTTGTGTTGTTTTGTCTTGTCTTGTGTTGTTTTGTCGTGTCATGTCTTGTCTTGTCTTGTCTTGTCTTGTCCTGTCCTGTCGTGTGTTGTGTTGTTTTGTCTTGTCTTGTCTTGTCTTGTCTTGTCTTGTCATGTCTTGTCTTGTCTTGTCTTGTCTTGTCTTGTCTTGTCTTGTCTTGTCTTGTCTTGTCTTGTCTTGTCTTGTCTTGTCTTGTCTTGTCTTGTCTTGTCTTGTCTTGTCTTGTCTTGTCTTGTCTTGTCTTGTCTTGTCTTGTCTTGTCTTGTCTTGTCTTGTCTTGTCTTGTCTTGTCTTGTCTTGTCTTGTCTTGTCTTGTCTTGTCTTGTCTTGTCTTGTCTTGTCATGTCTTGTCTTGTCTTGTCTTGTTTTGTCTTGTCTTGTATTGTCTTGTTTTCTCATGTAATGTAATAGCGTGTGTTGTGTTGTTTTGTCTTGTCTTGTGTTGTTTTGTCGTGTCATGTCTTGTCTTGTCTTGTCTTGTCTTGTCCTGTCCTGTCGTGTGTTGTGTTGTTTTGTCTTGTCTTGTCCTGTCCTGACGTGTGTTGTGTAGTTTTGTCTTGTCTTGTGTTGTTTTGTCCTGTCCTGACGTGTGTTGTGTTGTTTTGTCTTGTCTTGTTTTGTCTTGTCCTGTCTTGTCTTGTCTTGTGATGTCATGTCATGTCGTGTGTTGTGTTGTTTTGCCTTGTCTTATCTTGTCTTGTCATGTCATGTCATGTCGTGTCTTGTGTTGTTTTGTCTTGTCTTGTTTTGTCTTGTCATGTCTTGTCTTGTCATGTCTTGTCTTGTCTTGTCTTGTCTCGTCTTGTCATGTCGTGTGTTGTGTTGTTTTGTCTTGTCTTGTCTTGTCTTGTATTGTCTTGTCTTGTCTTGTCTTGTCTTGTCTTGTCTTGTCATGTCGTGTGTTGTGTTGTTTTGTCTTGTCTTGTGTTGTTTTGTCGTGTCATGTCTTGTCTTGTCTTGTCTTGTCTTGTCCTGTCCTGTCGTGTGTTGTGTTGTTTTGTCTTGTCTTGTCTTGTCTTGTCATGTCTTGTCTTGTCTTGTCTTGTCTTGTCTTGTCTTGTCTTGTCTTGTCTTGTCTTGTCTTGTCTTGTCTTGTCTTGTCTTGTCTTGTCTTGTCTTGTCTTGTCTTGTTTTGTCTTGTCTTGTCTTGTCTTGTCTTGTCTTGTCTTGTCTTGTCTTGTCTTGTCTTGTCTTGTCTTGTCTTGTCTTGTCTTGTCTTGTCTTGTCTTGTCTTGTCTTGTCTTGTCTTGTCTTGTCTTGTCTTGTCTTGTCTTGTCTTGTCTTGTCTTGTCTTGTCTTGTCTTGTCTTGTCTTGTCTTGTCTTGTCTTGTCTTGTCTTGTCTTGTCTTGTCTTGTCTTGTCTTGTCTTGTCTTGTCATGTCTTGTCTTGTCTTGTCTTGTTTTGTCTTGTCTTGTATTGTCTTGTTTTCTCATGTAATGTAATATCGTGTGTTGTGTTGTTTTGTCTTGTCTTGTGTTGTTTTGTCGTGTCATGTCTTGTCTTGTCTTGTCTTGTCTTGTCCTGTCCTGTCGTGTGTTGTGTTGTTTTGTCTTGTCTTGTCCTGTCCTGACGTGTGTTGTGTAGTTTTGTCTTGTCTTGTGTTGTTTTGTCCTGTCCTGACGTGTGTTGTGTTGTTTTGTCTTGTCTTGTTTTGTCTTGTCCTGTCTTGTCTTGTCTTGTGATGTCATGTCATGTCGTGTGTTGTGTTGTTTTGCCTTGTCTTATCTTGTCTTGTCATGTCATGTCATGTCGTGTCTTGTGTTGTTTTGTCTTGTCTTGTTTTGTCTTGTCATGTCTTGTCTTGTCATGTCTTGTCTTGTCTTGTCTTGTCTTGTCTTGTCATGTCGTGTGTTGTGTTGTTTTGTCTTGTCTTGTCTTGTCTTGTATTGTCTTGTCTTGTCTTGTCTTGTCTTGTCTTGTCTTGTCTTGTCTTGTCTTGTCTTGTCTTGTCTTGTCTTGTCTTGTCTTGTCTTGTCTTGTCTTGTCTTGTCTTGTCTTGTCTTGTCTTGTCTTGTCCTGTTCTGTCTTGTCTTGTCTTGTCATGTCTTGTCTTGTCTTGTCATGTCATATCGTGTGTTGTGTTGTTTTGTCTTGTCTTGTCTTGTCTTGTCATGTCTTGTCATGTCTTCTCTTGTTTTGTCTTGTCTTGTATTGTCTTGTTTTCTCATGTAATGTCATATCGTGTGTTGTGTTGTTTTGTCTTGTCTTGTGTTGTTTTGTCGTGTCATGTCTTGTCTTGTCTTGTCCTGTCCTGTCGTGTGTTGTGTTGTTTTGTTTTGTCTTGTCTTGTCCTGTCCTGACGTGTGTTGTGTTGTTTTGTCTTGTCTTGTGTTGTTTTGTCCTGTCCTGACGTGTGTTGTGTTGTTTTGTCTTGTCTTGTTTTGTCTTGTCCTGTCTTGTCTTGTCTTGTGATGTCATGTCATGTCGTGTGTTGTGTTGTTTTGTCTTGTCTTATCTTGTCTTGTCATGTCATGTCATGTCGTGTCTTGTGTTGTTTTGTCTTGTCTTGTTTTGTCTTGTCATGTCTTGTCTTGTCATGTCTTGTCTTGTCTTGTCTTGTCTTGTCTTGTCATGTCGTGTGTTGTGTTGTTTTGTCTTGTCTTGTGTTGTTTTGTCGTGTCATGTCTTGTCTTGTCTTGTCCTGTCCTGTCGTGTGTTGTGTTGTTTTGTCTTGTCTTGTCATGTCATGTCATGTCGTGTCTTGTGTTGCTTTGTCTTGTCTTATCTTGTCTTGTCATGTCTTGTCTTGTCTTGTCTTGTCTTGTCTTGTCTTGTGTTGTCTTGTCTTGTCTTGTCTTGTCATGTCTTGTCTTGTCTTGTCTTGTTTTGTCTTGTCTTGTATTGTCTTGTCTTGTCTTTTCTTGTCTTGTCTTGTCTTGTCTGGTCTTGTCTTGTCTTGTCTTGTCTTGTCTTGTCTTGTCATGTCATGTCATGTCATATCGTGTGTTGTGTTGTTTTGTCTTGTCATGTCTTATCTTGTCTTGTCTTGCCTTGTCTTGTCTTGTCTTGTCTTGTCTTGTCTTGTCTTGTCTTGCTTTGTCTTGTCATGTCTTATCTTGTCTTGTCTTGTCTTGTCTTGTCCTGTCCTGTCATGTCTTGTCTTGTCTTGTCTTGTTTTGTCTTGTCTTGTATTGTCTTGTCTTGTCTTGTCTTGTCTTGTCTTGTCTTGTCTTGTCTTGTCTGGTCTTGTCTTGTCATGTCTTATCTTGTCTTGTCTTGTCTTGTCTTGTCTTGTCCTGTCCTGTCGTGTGTTGTTTTGTATTGTCTTGTCTTGTGTTGTTTTGTCGTGTCATGTCTTGTCTTGTCTTGTCTTGTCTTGTCTTGTCTTGTCCTGTCCTGTCGTGTGTTGTGTTGTTTTGTCTTGTCTTGTCTTGTCTTGTCATGTCATGTCATGTCGTGTCTTGTGTTGCTTTGTCTTGTCTTGTCTTGTCTTGTCCTGTCCTGACGTGTGTTGTGTTGTTTTGTCTTGTCTTGTCTTGTCTTGTCATGTCGTGTGTTGTGTTGTTTTGTCTTGTCTTGTCTTGTCATATCGTGTGTTGTGTTGTTTTGTCTTGTCTTGTGTTGTTCTGTCGTGTCATGTCTTGTCTTGTCTTGTCCTGTCCTGTCGTGTGTTGTGTTGTTTTGTCTTGTCTTGTCATGTCATGTCGTGTCGTGTCTTGTGTTGCTTTGTCTTGTCTTATCTTGTCTTGTCATGTCTTGTCTTGTCTTGTCTTGTCTTGTCTTGTCTTGTCTTGTCTTGTCTTGTCTTGTCTTGTCTTGTCTTGTCTTGTCTTGTCTTGTTTTGTCTTGTCTTGTCTTGTCTTGTCTTGTCTTGTCTTGTCTTGTCTTGTCTTGTCTTGTCTTGTCTTGTCTTGTCTTGTCTTGTCTTGTCTTGTCTTGTCTTGTCTTGTCTTGTCTTGTCTTGTCTTGTCTTGTCTTGTTTTGTCTTGTCTTGTCTTGTCTTGTCTTGTCTTGTCTTGTCTTGTCTTGTCTTGTCTTGTCTTGTCTTGTCTTGTCTTGTCTTGTCTTGTCTTGTCTTGTCTTGTCTTGTCTTGTCTTGTCTTGTCTTGTCTTGTCTTGCCTTGTCTTGTCCTGTCCTGTCGTGTGTTGTGTTGTTTTGTCTTGTCTTGTCATGTCATGCCATGTCGTGTCTTGTGTTGCTTTGTCTTGTCTTGTCTTGTCTTGTCTTGTCATGTCGTGTGTTGTGTTGTTTTGTCTTGTCTTGTTGTGTATTGTCATGTCTTATATTGTCTTGTCTTGTCTTGTCATGTCATGTCATGTCGTGTGTTGTGTTGTTTTGTCTTGTCTTGTTTTGTCTTCTCATGTAATGTCTTGTCTTGTCTTGTTCTGTCTGGTCATGTCTTGTCTTGTCTTGTCTTGTCTTGTCTTGTCTTGTCTTGTCTTGTCTTGTCTTGTCTTGTCTTGTCTTGTCTTGTCTTGTCTTGTCTTGTCTTGTCTTGTCTTGTCTTGTCTTGTCTTGTCATGTCTTGTCTTGTCTTGTTTTGTCTTGTCTTGTATTGTCTTGTCTTGTCTTGTCTTGTCCTGTCTTGTCTTGTCTTGTCTTGTCTTGTCCTGTCCTGTCTTGTCTTGTCTTGTCTTGTCATGTCTTGTCTTGTCATGTCTTGTCTTGTCTTGTCTTGTCTTGTCTTGTCTTGTCATGTTTTGTCTTGCCCTGTCTTGTCTTGTCTTGTCATGTCTTCTCATGTCTTGTCTTGTCCTGTCCTGTCCTGTCTTGTCTTGTCATGTCTTGTCTTGTCTTGTCTTGTCTTGTCTTGTCTTGTCTTGTCTTGTCTTGTCTTGTCTTGTCTTGTCTTGTCTTGTCTTGTCTTGTCTTGTCTTGTCTTGTCTTGTCTTGTCTTGTCTTGTCTTGTCTTGTCTTGTCTTGTCTTGTCTTGTCTTGTCTTGTCTTGTCTTGTCTTGTCTTGTCTTGTCTTGTCTTGTCTTGTCTTGTCTTGTCTTGTCTTGTCTTGTCTTGTCTTGTCTTGTCTTGTCTTGTCTTGTCTTGTCTTGTCTTGTCTTGTCTTGTCTTGTCTTGTTTTGTCTGGTCATGTCTTGTCTTGTCTTGTCTTGTCATGTCTTGTCTTGTCTTGTCTTGTCTTGTCTTGTCTTGTCTTGTCATGTCTTGTCTTGTCTTGTTTTGTCTTGTCTTGTATTGTCTTGTCTTGTCTTGTCTTGTCCTGTCTTGTCTTGTCTTGTCTTGTCTTGTTCTGTCCTGTCTTGTCTTGTCTTGTCTTGTCATGTCTTGTCTTGTCTTGTCTTGTCTTGTCTTGTCTTGTCTTGTCTTGTCCTGTCGTGTCCTGTCTTGTCTTGTCTTGTCTTGTCATGTCTTGTCTTGTCTTGTCTTGTCTTGTCTTGTCTTGTCTTGTCTTGTCTCGTCTTGTCTTGTCTTGTCTTGTCTTGTCCTGTCCTGTCTTGTCTTGTCTTGTCATGTCGTGTCTTGTCTTGTCTTGTCTTGTCTTGTGTTGTCTCGTCTTGTCTTGTCTTGTCTTGTCCTGTCCTGCCGTGTGTTGTGTTGTTTTGTCTTGTCTTGCTTTGTCTTGTCTTGCTTTGTCTTGTCATGTCTTATCTTGTCTTGTCTTGTCATGTCTTGTCTTGTCTTGTCTTGTCTTGTCTTGTCTTGTCTTGTCTTGTCTTGTCTTATCTTGTCTTGTCTTGTCTTGTCTTGTCTTGTCATGTCTTGTCTTGTCTTGTCTTGTATTGTCTTGTCTTGTCTTGTTTTGTCTTGTCTTGTCTTGTCTTGTCTTGTCTAGTCTTGTCTTGTCTTGTCTTGTCTTGTCTTGTCTTGTCTTGTCTTGTCTTGTCTTGTCTTGTCTTGTCTTGTCTTGTCTTGTCTTGTCTTGTCTTGTCTTGTCTTGTCTTGTATTGTCTTGTCATGTCATGACATGTCATATCGTGTGTTGTGTTGTTTTGTCTTGTCTTATTTTGTCTTGTCATGTCTTATCTTGTCTTGTCTTGTCTTGTCTTGTCTTGTCTTGTTTTGTCTTGTCTTGTCTTGTCTTGTCTTGTCTTGTCTTGTCTTGTCTTGTCTTGTCTTGTCTTCTCTTGTCATGTCGTGTGTTGTGTTGTTTTGTCTTGTCTTGTGTTGTTTTGTCGTGTCATGTCTTGTCTTGTCTTGTCCTGTCCTGTCGTGTGTTGTGTTGTTTTGTCTTGTCTTGTCATGTCATGTCATGTCATGTCGTGTCTTGTGTTGCTTTGTCTTGTCTTTTCTTCTCCTTGTCTTGTGTTGTTTTGTCCTGTCCTGACGTGTGTTTTGTTGTTTTGTCTTGTCATGTCTTGTCTTGTCTTGTGATGTCATGTCATGTCGTGTGTTGTGTTGTTTTGTCTTCTCTTGTCATGTCGTGTGTTGTGTTGTTTTGTCTTGTCTTGCTGTGTATTGTCATGTCTTATATTGTCTTGTCTTGTCTTGTCATGTCATGTCATGTCGTGTGTTGTGTTGTTTTGTCTGACGTGTGTTTTGTTGTTTTGTCTTGTCATGTCTTGTCTTGTCTTGTGATGTCATGTCATGTCGTGTGTTGTGTTGTTTTGTCTTCTCTTGTCATGTCGTGTGTTGTGTTGTTTTGTCTTGTCTTGCTGTGTATTGTCATGTCTTATATTGTCTTGTCTTGTCTTGTCATGTCATGTCATGTCGTGTGTTGTGTTGTTTTGTCTTGTCTTGTTTTGTCTTCTCATGTAATGTGTTGTCTTGTCTTGTTCTGTCTTGTCATGTTTCTGTCTTGTCTTGTCTTGTCATGTCTTGTCTTGTCATGTCTTGTCTTGTCTTGTCTTGTCTTGTCTTGTCATGTTTTGTCTTGTCCTGTCTTGTCTTGTCTTGTCATGTCTTGTCATGTCTTGTCTTGTCCTGTCCTGTCCTGTCTTGTCTTGTCATGTCTTGTCTTGTCTTGTCTTGTCTTGTCTTGTCTTGTCTTGTCTTGTCTTGTCTTGTCTTGTCATGTTTTGTCTTGTCCTGTCTTGTCTTGTCTTGTCATGTCTTGTCATGTCTTGTCTTGTCCTGTCTTGTCTTGTATTGTCTTGTCATGTCATGACATGTCATATCGTGTGTTGTGTTGTTTTGTCTTGTCTTATTTTGTCTTGTCATGTCTTATCTTGTCTTGTCTTGTCTTGTCTTGTCTTGTCTTGTCTTGTCTTGTCTTGTCTTGTCTTGTCTTGTCTTGTCTTGTCTTCTCTTGTCATGTCGTGTGTTGTGTTGTTTTGTCTTGTCTTGTGTTGTTTTGTCGTGTCATGTCTTGTCTTGTCTTGTCCTGTCCTGTCGTGTGTTGTGTTGTTTTGTCTTGTCTTGTCTTGTCTTGTTTTATGTTGTCTTGTTTTGTCATGTAATGTCATGTCGTGTGTTGTGTTGTTTTGTCTTGTCTTGTCTTGTCCTGTCCTGACGTGTGTTGTCTTGTCTTGTCTTGTCTTGTCCTGTCCTGTCTTGTCTTGTCTTGTCATGTCTTGTCTTGTCTTGTCTTGTCTTGTCTTGTCTTGTCTTGTCTTGTCTTGTCTTGTCTTGTCTTGTCTTGTCTTGTCTTGTCTTGTCTTGTAATGTCATGTCATGTCATATCGTGTATTGTGTTGTTTTGTCTTGTCTTATTTTGTCTTGTCATGTCTTATCTTGTCTTGTCTTGTCTTGTCTTGTCTTGTCTTGTCTTGTCTTGTCTTGTCTTGTCTTGTCTTGTCTTGTCTTGTCTTGTCTTGTCTGGTCTTGTCTTGTCTTGTCTTGTCTTGTCCTGTCCTGTCGTGTGTTGTGTTGTTTTGTCTTGTCTTGTCTTGTCTTGTCATGTCGTGTGTTGTGTTGTTTTGTCTTGTCTTGTGTTGTTTTGTCGTGTCATGTCTTGTCTTGTCTTGTCTTGTCCTGTCCTGTCGTGTGTTGTGTTGTTTTGTCTTGTCTTGTCATGTCATGTCATGTCGTGTCTTGTCTTGTCTTGTCTTGTCTTGTCTTGTCTTGTCTTGTCTTGTCTTGTCTTGTCTTGTCTTGTCTTGTCTTGTCTTGTCTTGTCCTGTCTTGTCTTGTCTTGTCTTGTCTTGTCTTACTTTGTCTTGTCATGTCTTATCTTGTCTTGTCTTGTCTTGTCTTGTCTTGTCTTGTCTTGTCCTGTCCTGTCGTGTGTTGTTTCCTGTCCTGACGTGTGTTGTCTTGTCTTGTCTTGTCTTGTCATGTCTTGTCTTGTCTTGTCCTGTCCTGTCTTGTCTTGTCTTGTCATGTCTTGTCTTGTCATGTCTTGTCTTGTCTTGTCTTGTCTTGTCTTGTCTTGTCTTGTCTTGTCTTGTCTTGTCTTGTCTTGTCTTGTCTTGTCTTGTCTTGTCTTGTCTTGTCTTGTCTTGTCTTGTCTTGTCTTGTCTTGTCTTGTCTTGTCTTGTCTTGTCTTGTCTTGTCTTGTCTTGTCTTGTCTTGTCTTGTCTTGTCTTGTCTTGTCTTGTCTTGTCATGTCTTATCTTGTCTTGTCATGTCTTGTCATGTCGTGTGTTGTGTTGTTTTGTCTTGTCTTGCTGTGTATTGTCATGTCTTATATTGTCTTGTTTTGTCTTGTCTTGTCATGTCATGTCATGTCGTGTCTTGTGTTGCTTTGTCTTGTCTTGTCTTGTCTTGTCATGTCGTGTGTTGTGTTGTTTTGTCTTGTCTTGTTGTGTATTGTCATGTCTTATATTGTCTTGTCTTGTCATGTCATGTCGTGTGTTGTGTTGTTTTGTCTTGTCTTGTTTTGTCTTGTCTTGTTTTGTCTTGTCCTGTCATGTCGTGTGTTGTGTTGTTTTGTCTTGTCTTGTGTTGTTTTGTCGTGTCATGTCTTGTCTTGTTTTGTCTTGTTTTGTCTTGTCTTGTCCTGTCCTGTCGTGTGTTGTGTTGTTTTGTCTTGTCTTGTCATGTCATGTCATGTCGTGTCTTGTGTTGCTTTGTCCTGTCTTTTCTTCTCCTTGTCTTGTGTTGTTTTGTCCTGTCCTGACGTGTGTTTTGTTGTTTTGTCTTGTCATGTCTTGTCTTGTCTTGTGATGTCATGTCATGTCGTGTGTTGTGTTGTTTTGTCTTGTCTTGTCATGTCGTGTGTTGTGTTGTTTTGTCTTGTCTTGCTGTGTATTGTCATGTGTTATATTGTCTTGTCTTGTCTTGTCATGTCATGTCATGTCGTGTGTTGTGTTGTTTTGTCTTGTCTTGTCTTGTCTTGTTTTGTCTTGTCATGTCTTGTCTTGTCTTGTCTTGTCTTGTTTTGTCTTGCCCTGTCCTGTTGTGTGTTGTGTTGTTTTGTCTTGTCTTGTCTTGTCTTGTCATGTCTTGTCTTGTCTTGTCCTGTCCTGTCTTGTCTTGTCTTGTCATGTTTTGTCTTGTCCTCTCCTGTCTTGTCTTGTCTTGTCATGTCTTGTCTTGTCTTGTCCTGTCCTGTCTTGTCTTGTCTTGTCTTGTCTTGTCTTGTCTTGTCTTGTCTTGTCTTGTCTTGTCTTGTCTTGTCTTGTCTTGTCTTGTCTTGTCTTGTCTTGTCTTGTCTTGTCTTGTCTTGTCTTGTCTTGTCTTGTCTTGTCTTGTCTTGTCTTGTCTTGTCTCGTCTTGTCTTGTCTTGTCTTGTTTTGTCTTGTCTTGTCTTGTCTTGTCTTGTCATGTCATGTCATGTCGTGTCTTGTGTTGCTTTGTCTTGTCTTGTCTAGTCTTGTCCTGTCGTGTGTTGTTTTGAATTGTCTTGTCTTGTCATATCGTGTGTTGTGTTGTTTTGTCTTGTCTTATTTTGTCTTGTCATGTCTTATCTTGTCTTGTCTTGTCTTGTCTTGTCTTGTCTTGTCTCGTCTTGTCTTGTCTTGTCTTGTCTTGCCTTGTCTTGTCTTGTCTTGTCTTGTCATGTCTTGTCTTGTCTTGTATTGTCTTGTCTTGTCTTGTCTTGCCTTGTCTTGTCTTGTCTTGTCTTGTCTTGTCTTGTCATGTCTTGTCTTGTCTTGTCTTGTATTGTCTTGTCTTGTTTTGTCTTGTCTTGTCTTGTCTTGTCTTGTCTTGTCTTGTCTTGTCTTGTCTTGTCTTGTCTTGTCTTGTCTTGTCTTGTCTTGTCTTGTCTTGTCTTGTCTTGTCTTGTCTTGTCTTGTCTTGTCTTGTCATGTCATGTCATATCGTGTGTTGTGTTGTTTTGTCTTGTCTTATTTTGTCTTGTCATGTCTTATCTTGTCTTGTCTTGTCTTGTCTTGTCTTGTCTTGTTTTGTCTTGTCTTGTCTTGTCTTGTCTTGTCTTGTCTTGTCTTGTCTTGTCTTGTCTTGTCTTGTCTTGTCTTGTCTTGTCTTGTCTTGTTTTGTTTTGTCTTGTCTTGTCTTGTCTTGTCTTGTCTTGTCTTGTCTTGTCTTGTCTTGTCTTGTCTTGTCTTGTCTTGTCTTGTCTTGTCTTGTCTTGTCTTGTCTTGTCTTGTCTTGTCTTGTCTTGTCTTGTCTTGTCTTGTCTTGTCTTGTCTTGTCTTGTCTTGTCTTGTCTTGTCTTGTCTTGTCTTGTCTTGTCTTGTCTTGTCGTGTCTTGTGTTGCTTTGTCTTGTCTTATCTTGTCTTGTCTCTTCATGTCTTGTCTTGTCTTGTCTTGTCTTGTCTTGTCTTGTCTTGTCTTGTCTTGTCTTGTCTTGTCTTGTCTTGTCTTGTCTTGTCTTGTCTTGTCTTGTCTTGTCTTGTCTTGTCTTGTCTTGTCTTGTCTTGTCTTGTCTTGTCTTGTCTTGTCTTGTCTTGTCTTGTCTTGTCTTGTCTTGTCTTGTCTTGTCTTGTCTTGTCTTGTCTTGTCTTGTCTTGTCTTGTCTTGTCTTGTCTTGTCTTGTCTTGTCTTGTCTTGTCTTGTCTTGTCTTGTCTTGTCTTGTCTTGTCTTGTCTTGTCTTGTCTTGTCTTGTCTTGTCTTGTCTTGTCTTGTCTTGTCTTGTCTTGTCTTGTCTTGTCTTGTCTTGCCTTGTCTTGCTTTGTCTTGTCATGTCTTATCTTGTCTTGTCTTGTCTTGTCTTGTCCTGTCCTGTCGTGTGTTGTTTTGTATTGTCTTGTCTTGTGTTGTTTTGTCGTGTCATGTCTTGTCTTGTCTTGTCCTGTCCTGTCCTGTCGTGTGTTGTGTTGTTTTGTCTTGTCTTGTCTTGTCTTGTCATGTCATGTCATGACGTGTCTTGTGTTGCTTTGTCTTGTCTTGTCTTGTCTTGTCTTGTCATGTCGTGTGTTGTGTTGTTTTGTCTTGTCTTGTTTTGTCTTGTCATGTCTTGTCTTGTCTTGTCTTGTCTTGTCTTGTCTTGTCTTGTCTTGTCTTGTCTTGTCTTGTCTTGTCTTGTCTTGTCTTGTCTTGTCTTGTCTTGTCTTGTCTTGTCTTGTCTTGTCTTGTCTTGTCTTGTCTTGTCTTGTCTTGTCTTGTCTTGTCTTGTCTTGTCTTGTCTTGTCTTGTCTTGTCTTGTCTTGTCTTGTCTTGTCTTGTCTTGTCATGTCTTGTCTTGTCTTGTCTTGTCTTGTTTTGTCTTGTCTTGTCTTGTCTTGTCTTGTCTTGTCTTGTCTTGTCTTGTCTTGTCTTGTCTTGTCTTGTCTTGTCTTGTCATGTCATGTCATGTCATATCGTGTGTTGTGTTGTTTTGTCTTCTCTTATTTTGTCTTGTCATGTCTTATCTTGTCTTGTCTTGTCTTGTCTTGTCTTGTCTTGTCTTGTCTTGTCTTGTCTTGTCTTGTCTTGTCTTGTCTTGTCTTGTCTTGTCTTGTCTTGTCTTGTCTTGTCTTGTCTTGTCTTGTCTTGTCTTGTCTTGTCTTGTCATGTCATGTCATGTCATATCGTGTGTTGTGTTGTTTTGTCTTGTCTTGCTTTGTCTTGTCATGTCTTATCTTGTCTTGTCATGTCTTGTCTTGTCTTGTCTTGTCTTGTCTTGTCTTGTCTTGTCTTGTCTTGTCTTGTCTTGTCTTGTCTTGTCTTGTCTTGTCTTGTCTTGTCTTGTCTTGTCTTGTCTTGTCTTGTCTTGTCTTGTCTTGTCTTGTCTTGTCTTGTCTTGTCTTGTCTTTTCTTGTCTTGTCTTGTCTTGTCATGTCATGTCATGTCATATCGTGTGTTGTGTTGTTTTGTCTTGTCTTATTTTGTCTTGTCATGTCTTGTCTTGTCTTGTCCTGTCCTGTCTTGTCTTGTCATATCTTGTCTTGTCTTGTCTTGTCTTGTCTTGTCTTGTCTTGTCTTGTCTCGTCTTGTCTTGTCTTGTCTTGTCTTGTCCTGTCCTGTCTTGTCTTGTCTTGTCTTGTCTTGTCATGTCTTGTCTTGTCTTGTCTTGTCTTGTCTTGTCTTGCTTTTCTTGTCTTGTCTTGTCTTGTCTTGTCTTGTCTTTTCCTGTCTTGTCTTGTCTTGTCTTGTCTTGTCTTGTCTTGTCTTGTCTTGTCTTGTCTTGTCTTGTCTTGTCTTGTCTTGTCTTGTCTTGTCTTGTCTTGTCTTGTCTTGTCTTGTCTTGTCTTGTCTTGTCTTGTCTTGTCTTGTCTTGTCTTGTCTTGTCTTGTCTTGTCTTGTCTTGTCTTGTCTTGTCTTGTCTTGTCTTGTCTTGTCTTGTCTTGTCTTGTCTTGTCTTGTCTTGTCTTGTCTTGTCTTGTCTTGTCTTGTCTTGTCTTGTCTTGTCTTGTCTTGTCTTGTCTTGTCTTGTCTTGTCTTGTCTTGTCTTGTCTTGTCTTGTCTTGTCTTGTCTTGTCTTGTCTTGTCTTGTCTTGTCTTGTCTTGTGTTGTTTTGTCGTGTCATGTCTTGTCTTGTCTTGTCCTGTCCTGTCGTGTGTTGTGTTGCTTTGTTTTGTCTTGTCTTGTCCTGTCCTGACGTGTGTTGTGTTGTTTTGTCTTGTCTTGTGTTGTTTTGTCCTGTCCTGACGTGTGTTGTGTTGTTTTGTCTTGTCTTGTCTTGTTTTGTCTTGTCCTGTCTTGTCTTGTCTTGTGATGTCATGTCATGTCGTGTGTTGTGTTGTTTTGTCTTGTCATGTCTTGCCTTGTCTTGTCTTGTCTTGTCTTGTCTTGTCTTGTCTTGTCTTGTCTTGTCTTGTCTTGTCATGTCTTGTCTTGTCTTGTGTTGTTTTGTCGTGTCATGTCTTGTCTTGTCTTGCCTTGTCTTGTCCTGTCCTGTCGTGTGTTGTGTTGTTTTGTCTTGTCTTGTCATGTCATGTCATGTCGTGTCTTGTGTTGCTTTGCTTTGTCTTGTCTTGTCTTGTCATGTCGTGTGTTGTGTTGTTTTGTCTTGTCTTGTTGTGTATTGTCATGTCTTATATTGTCTTGTCTTGTCTTGTCTTGTCTTGTCATGTCATGTCATGTCGTGTGTTGTGTTGTTTTGTCCTTGTCTTGTCTTGTCTTGTCTTGTCTTGTCATGTCATGTCTTGTCTTGTCTTGTTTTGTCTTGTCTTGTATTGTCTTGTTTTCTTAAGTAATGTCATGTCGTGTGTTGTGTTGTTTTGCCTTGTCTTGTGTTGTTTTGTCGTGTCATGTCTTGTCTTGTCTTGTCTTGTCCTGTCCTGTCGTGTGTTGTGTTGTTTTGTCTTGTCTTGTCATGTCATGTCATGTCGTGTCTTGTGTTGCTTTGTCTTGTCTTGTCTTGTCTTGTCATGTCGTGTGTTGTGTTGTTTTGTCTTGTTGTGTATTGTCATGTCTTATATTGTCTTGTCTTGTCTTGTCTTGTCTTGTCTTGTCTTGTCTTGTCATGTCATGTCATGTCGTGTGTTGTGTTGTTTTGTCTTGTCTTGTCTTGTCTTGTCTTGTCTTGTCTTGTTTTGTCTTGTCTTGTTTTATGTTGTCTTGTCTTGTCTTGTCTTGTCTTGTCTTGTCTTGTCTTGTCTTGTCTTGTCTTGTCTTGTCTTGTCTTGTCTTGTCTTGTCTTGTCTTGTCTTGTCTTGTCTTGTCTTGTCTTGTCTTGTCTTGTCTTACTTTGTCTTGTCATGTCTTATCTTGTCTTGTCTTGTCCTGTCCTGTCGTGTGTTGTTTTGTATTGTCTTGTCTTGTGTTGTTTTGTCGTGTCATGTCTTGTCTTGTCTTGTCTTGTCCTGTCCTGTCGTGTGTTGTGTTGTTTTGTCTTGTCTTGTCTTGTCTTGTCTTGTCATGTCATGTCATGTCGTGTCTTGTGTTGTTTTGTCTTGTCTTGTTTTGTCTTGTCATGTCTTGTCTTGTCTTGTCTTGTCTTGTCTTGTCTTGTCTTGTCTTGTCTTGTCTTGTCTTGTCTTGTCTTGTCTTGTCTTGTCTTGTCTTGTCCTGTCCTGACGTGTGTTGTCTTGTCTTGTCTTGTCTTGTCTTGTCTTGTCCTGTCCTGTCTTGTCTTGTCTTGTCATATCTTGTCTTGTCTTGTCTTGTCTTGTCTTGTCTTGTCTCGTCTTGTCTTGTCTTGTCTTGTCTTGTCCTGTCCTGTCTTGTCTTGTCTTGTCATGTCTTGTCTTGTCTTGTCTTGTCTTGTCTTGTCTTGTCTTGTCTTGTCTTGTCTTGTCTTGTCTTGTCTTGTCTTGTCTTGCCTTGTCCTGTCTTGTCTTGTCTTGTCTTGTCTTGTCTTACTTTGTCTTGTCATGTCTTATCTTGTCTTGTCTTGTCTTGTCTTGTCATGTCATGTCATGTCGTGTCTTGTGTTGCTTTGTCTTGTCTTGTCTTGTCTTGTCATGTCGTGTGTTGTGTTGTTTTGTCTTGTCTTGTTGTGTATTGTCATGTCTTATATTGTCTTGTCTTGTCTTGTCATGTCGTGTGTTGTGTTGTTTTGTCTTGTCTTGTGTTGTTTTGTCGTGTCATGTCTTGTCTTGTCTTGTCTTGTCCTGTCCTGTCGTGTGTTGTGTTGTTTTGTCTTGTCTTGTCATGTCATGTCATGTCGTGTCTTGTCTTGTCTTGTCTTGTCTTGTCTTGTCTTGTCTTGTCTTGTCTTGTCTTGTCTTGTCTTGTCTTGTCTTGTCTTGTCTTGTCCTGTCTTGTCTTGTCTTGTCTTGTCTTGTCTTACTTTGTCTTGTCATGTCTTATCTTGTCTTGTCTTGTCTTGTCTTGTCTTGTCTTGTCCTGTCCTGTCGTGTGTTGTTTCCTGTCCTGACGTGTGTTGTCTTGTCTTGTCTTGCCTTGTCATGTCTTGTCTTGTCTTGTCCTGTCCTGTCTTGTCTTGTCTTGTCATGTCTTGTCTTGTCATGTCTTGTCTTGTCTTGTCTTGTCTTGTCTTGTCTTGTCTTGTCTTGTCTTGTCTTGTCTTGTCTTGTCTTGTCTTGTCTTGTCTTGTCTTGTCTTGTCTTGTCTTGTCTTGTCTTGTCTTGTCTTGTCTTGTCTTGTCTTGTCTTGTCTTGTCTTGTCATGTCTTATCTTGTCTTGTCATGTCTTGTCATGTCGTGTGTTGTGTTGTTTTGTCTTGTCTTGCTGTGTATTGTCATGTCTTATATTGTCTTGTTTTGTCTTGTCTTGTCATGTCATGTCATGTCGTGTCTTGTGTTGCTTTGTCTTGTCTTGTCTTGTCTTGTCATGTCGTGTGTTGTGTTGTTTTGTCTTGTCTTGTTGTGTATTGTCATGTCTTATATTGTCTTGTCTTGTCATGTCATGTCGTGTGTTGTGTTGTTTTGTCTTGTCTTGTTTTGTCTTGTCTTGTTTTGTCTTGTCTTGTTTTGTCTTGTCCTGTCATGTCGTGTGTTGTGTTGTTTTGTCTTGTCTTGTGTTGTTTTGTCGTGGCATGTCTTGTCTTGTTTTGTCTTGTTTTGTCTTGTCTTGTCCTGTCCTGTCGTGTGTTGTGTTGTTTTGTCTTGTCTTGTCATGTCATGTCATGTCGTGTCTTGTGTTGCTTTGTCCTGTCTTTTCTTCTCCTTGTCTTGTGTTGTTTTGTCCTGTCCTGACATGTGTTTTGTTGTTTTGTCTTGTCATGTCTTGTCTTGTCTTGTGATGTCATGTCATGTCGTGTGTTGTGTTGTTTTGTCTTGTCTTGTCATATCGTGTGTTGTGTTGTTTTGTCTTGTCTTGCTGTGTATTGTCATGTCTTATATTGTCTTGTCTTGTCTTGTCATGTCATGTCATGTCGTGTGTTGTGTTGTTTTGTCTTGTCTTGTCTTGTCTTGTTTTGTCTTGTCATGTCTTGTCTTGTCTTGTCTTGTCTTGTTTTGTCTTGCCCTGTCCTGTTGTGTGTTGTGTTGTTTTGTCTTGTCTTGTCTTGTCCTGTCCTGACGTGTGTTGTCTTGTCTTGTCTTGTCTTGTCATGTCTTGTCTTGTCTTGTCCTGTCCTGTCTTGTCTTGTCTTGTCATGTTTTGTCTTGTCCTGTCCTGTCTTGTCTTGTCTTGTCATGTCTTGTCTTGTCTTGTCCTGTCCTGTCTTGTCTTGTCTTGTCTTGTCTTGTCTTGTCTTGTCTTGTCTTGTCTTGTCTTGTCTTGTCTTGTCTTGTCTTGTCTTGTCTTGTCTTGTCTTGTGTTGTCTTGTCTTGTCTTGTCTTGTCTTGTCTTGTCTTGTCTTGTCTTGTCTTGTCTTGTCTTGTCTTGTCTTGTCTTGTCTTGTCTTGTCTTGTCTTGTCTTGTCTCGTCTTGTCTTGTCTTGTCTTGTTTTGTCTTGTCTTGTCTTGTCTTGTCTTGTCATGTCATGTCATGTCGTGTCTTGTGTTGCTTTGTCTTGTCTTGTCTTGTCTTGTCCTGTCGTGTGTTGTTTTGTATTGTCTTGTCTTGTCATATCGTGTGTTGTGTTGTTTTGTCTTGTCTTATTTTGTCTTGTCATGTCTTATCTTGTCTTGTCTTGTCTTGTCTTGTCTTGTCTTGTCTCGTCTTGTCTTGTCTTGTCTTGTCTTGCCTTGTCTTGTCTTGTCTTGTCTTGTCATGTCTTGTCTTGTCTTGTATTGTCTTGTCTTGTCTTGTCTTGTCTTGTCTTGTCTTGTCTTGTCTTGTCATGTCTTGTCTTGTCTTGTCTTGTATTGTCTTGTCTTGTTTTGTCTTGTCTTGTCTTGTCTTGTCTTGTCTTGTCTTGTCTTGTCTTGTCTTGTCTTGTCTTGTCTTGTCTTGTCTTGTCTTGTCTTGTCTTGTCTTGTCTTGTCTTGTCTTGTCTTGTCTTGTCTTGTCTTGTCATGTCATGTCATATCGTGTGTTGTGTTGTTTTGTCTTGTCTTATTTTGTCTTGTCATGTCTTATCTTGTCTTGTCTTGTCTTGTCTTGTCTTGTCTTGTCTTGTTTTGTCTTGTCTTGTCTTGTCTTGTCTTGTCTTGTCTTGTCTTGTCTTGTCTTGTCTTGTCTTGTCTTGTCTTGTCTTGTCTTGTCTTGTCTTGTCTTGTCTTGTCTTGTCATGTCATGTCATATCGTGTGTTGTGTTGTTTTGTCTTGTCTTATTTTGTCTTGTCATGTCTTATCTTGTCTTGTCTTGTCTTGTCTTGTCTTGTCATGTCATGTCATATCGTGTGTTGTGTTGTTTTGTCTTGTCTTATTTTGTCTTGTCATGTCTTATCTTGTCTTGTCTTGTCTTGTCTTGTCTTGTCTTGTCTTGTCTTGTCATGTCATATCGTGTGTTGTGTTGTTTTGTCTTGTCATGTCTTATCTTGTCTTGTCTTGTCTTGTCTTGTCTTGTCTTGTCTTGTCTTGTCTTGTCTTGTCTTGTCTTGTCATGTCATGTCATATCGTGTGTTGTGTTGTTTTGTCTTGTCTTATTTTGTCTTGTCATGTCTTATCTTGTCTTGTCTTGTCTTGTCTTGTCTTGTCTTGTCTTGTCTTGTCTTGTCTTGTCATGTCATATCGTGTGTTGTGTTGTTTTGTCTTGTCATGTCTTATCTTGTCTTGTCTTGTCTTGTCTTGTCTTGTCTTGTCTTGTCTTGTCTTGTCTTGTTTTGTCTTGTCTTGTCTTGTCTTGTCTTGTCTTGTCTTGTCTTGTCTTGTCTTGTCTTGTTTTGTCTTGTCTTGTTTTGTCTTGTCTTGTCTTGTCTTGTCTTGTCTTGTCTTGTCTTGTCTTGTCTTGTCTTGTCTTGTCTTGTCTTGTCTTGTCTTGTCTTGTCTTGTCTTGTCTTGTCTTGTCTTGTCTTGTCTTGTCTTGTCTTGTCTTGTCTTGTCTTGTCTTGTCTTGTCTTGTCTTGTCTTGTCTTGTCTTGTCGTGTCTTGTGTTGCTTTGTCTTGTCTTGTCATGTCTTGTCTTGTCCTGTCTTGTCTTGTCTTGTCTTGTCTTGTCTTGTCTTGTCTTGTCTTGTCTTGTCTTGTCTTGTCTTGTCTTGTCTTGTCTTGTCTTGTCTTGTCTTGTCTTGTCTTGTCTTGTCTTGTCTTGTCTTGTCTTGTCTTGTCTTGTCTTGTCTTGTCTTGTCTTGTCTTGTCTTGTCTTGTCTTGTCTTGTCTTGTCTTGTCTTGTCTTGTCTTGTCTTGTCTTGTCTTGTCTTGTCTTGTCTTGTCTTGCCTTGTCTTGTCTTGTCCTGTCCTGTCGTGTGTTGTTTTGTTTTGTCTTGTCTTGTCCTGTCCTGTCGTGTGTTGTTTTGTATTGTCTTGTCTTGTGTTGTTTTGTCGTGTCATGTCTTGTCTTGTCTTGTCCTGTCCTGTCCTGTCGTGTGTTGTGTTGTTTTGTCTTGTCTTATCTTGTCTTGTCATGTCATGTCATGACGTGTCTTGTGTTGCTTTGTCTTGTCTTGTCTTGTCTTGTCTTGTCATGTCGTGTGTTGTGTTGTTTTGTCTTGTCTTGTTTTGTCTTGTCATGTCTTGTCTTGTCTTGTCTTGTCTTGTCTTGTCTTGTCTTGTCTTGTCTTGTCTTGTCTTGTCTTGTCTTGTCTTGTCTTGTCTTGTCTTGTCTTGTCTTCTCTTGTCTTGTCTTGTCTTGTCTTGTCTTGTCTTGTCTTGTCTTGTCTTGTCTTGTCTTGTCTTGTCTTGTCATGTCTTGTCTTGTCTTGTCTTGTCTTGTTTTGTCTTGTCTTGTCTTGTCTTGTCTTGTCTTGTCTTGTCTTGTCTTGTCTTGTCTTGTCTTGTCTTGTCTTGTCTTGTCTTGTCTTGTCTTGTCTTGTCTTGTCATGTCATGTCATGTCATATCGTGTGTTGTGTTGTTTTGTCTTGTCTTATTTTGTCTTGTCATGTCTTATCTTGTCTTGTCTTGTCTTGTCTTGTCTTGTCTTGTCTTGTCTTGTCTTGTCTTGTCTTGTTTTGTCTTGTCTTGTCTTGTCTTGTCTTGTCATGTCATGTCATGTCGTGTCTTGTGTTGCTTTGTCTTGTCTTGTCTTGTCTTGTCATGTCGTGTGTTGTGTTGTTTTGTCTTGTTGTGTATTGTCATGTCTTATATTGTCTTGTCTTGTCTTGTCTTGTCATGTCATGTCATGTCGTATGTTGTGTTGTTTTGTCTTGTCTTGTCTTGTCTTGTCTTGTCTTGTCTTGTCTTGTCTTGTCTTGTCTTGTCTTGTCTTGTCTTGTCTTGTCTTGTATTGTCTTGTTTTCTCAAGTAATGTCATGTCGTGTGTTGTGTTGTTTTGCCTTGTCTTGTGTTGTTTTGTCGTGTCATGTCTTGTCTTGTCTTGTCTTGTCCTGTCCTGTCGTGTGTTGTGTTGTTTTGTCTTGTCTTGTCATGTCATGTCATGTCGTGTCTTGTGTTGCTTTGTCTTGTCTTGTCTTGTCTTGTCATGTCGTGTGTTGTGTTGTTTTGTCTTGTTGTGTATTGTCATGTCTTATATTGTCTTGTCTTGTCTTGTCTTGTCTTGTCTTGTCTTGTCTTGTCATGTCATGTCATGTCGTGTGTTGTGTTGTTTTGTCTTGTCTTGTCTTGTCTTGTCTTGTCTTGTCTTGTTTTGTCTTGTTTTGTCTTGTCTTGTTTTATGTTGTCTTGTCTTGTCTTGTCTTGTCTTGTCTTGTCTTGTCTTGTCTTGTCTTGTCTTGTCTTGTCTTGTCTTGTCTTACTTTGTCTTGTCATGTCTTATCTTGTCTTGTCTTGTCCTGTCCTGTCGTGTGTTGTTTTGTATTGTCTTGTCTTGTGTTGTTTTGTCGTGTCATGTCTTGTCTTGTCTTGTCTTGTCCTGTCCTGTCGTGTGTTGTGTTGTTTTGTCTTGTCTTGTCTTGTCTTGTCATGTCATGTCATGTCGTGTCTTGTGTTGTTTTGTCTTGTCTTGTTTTGTCTTGTCATGTCTTGTCTTGTCTTGTCTTGTCTTGTCTTGTCTTGTCTTGTCTTGTCTTGTCTTGTCTTGTCTTGTCTTGTCTTGTCTTGTCTTGTCTTGTCTTGTCTTGTCTTGTCTTGTCTTGTCCTGTCCTGACGTGTGTTGTCTTGTCTTGTCTTGTCTTGTCTTGTCTTGTCTTGTCTTGTCTTACTTTGTCTTGTCATGTCTTATCTTGTCTTGTCTTGTCCTGTCCTGTCGTGTGTTGTGTTGTTTTGTCTTGTCTTGTCATGTCATGTCATGTCGTGTCTTGTGTTGCTTTGTCTTGTCTTGTCTTGTCTTGTCATGTCGTGTGTTGTGTTGTTTTGTCTTGTTGTGTATTGTCATGTCTTATATTGTCTTGTCTTGTCTTGTCTTGTCTCGTCTTGTCTTGTCTTGTCTTGTCTTGTCCTGTCCTGTCTTGTCTTGTCTTGTCATGTCTTGTCTTGTCTTGTCTTGTCTTGTCTTGTATTGTCTTGTCTTGTCTTGTCTTGTCTTGTCTTGTCTTGTCTTGTCTTGTCTTGTCTTGTCTTGTCTTGTCTTGTCTTGTCTTGTCTTGTCCTGTCCTGACGTGTGTTGTCTTGTCTTGTCTTGTCTTGTCTTGTCTTGTCTTGTCTTGTCTTGTCTTGTCTTGTCTTGTCTTGTCTTGTCTTGTCTTGTCCTGTCCTGACGTGTGTTGTCTTGTCTTGTCTTGTCTTGTCTTGTCTTGTCTTGTCCTGTCCTGTCTTGTCTTGTCTTGTCATATCTTGTCTTGTCTTGTCTTGTCTTGTCTTGTCTTGTCTCGTCTTGTCTTGTCTTGTCTTGTCTTGTCCTGTCCTGTCTTGTCTTGTCTTGTCATGTCTTGTCTTGTCTTGTCTTGTCTTGTCTTGTATTGTCTTGTCTTGTCTTGTCTTGTCTTGTCTTGTCTTGTCTTGTCTTGTCTTGTCTTGTCTTGTCTTGTCTTGTCTTGTCTTGTCTTGTCTTGTCTTGTCTTGTCTTGTCTTGTCTTGTCTTGTCTTGTCTTGTCTTGTCCTGTCCTGTCTTGTCTTGTCTTGTCCTGTCCTGTCTTGTCTTGTCTTGTCATATCTTGTCTTGTCTTGTCTTGTCTTGTCTTGTCTTGTCTTGTCTTGTCCTGTCCTGTCTTGTCTTGTCTTGTCATATCTTGTCTTGTCTTGTCTTGTCTTGTCTTGTCTTGTCTTGTCTTGTCTTGTGTTGTTTTGTCGTGTCATGTCTTGTCTTGTCTTGTCTTGTCCTGTCCTGTCGTGTGTTGTGTTGTTTTGTCTTGTCTTGTCTTGTCTTGTCTTGTCATGTCATGTCATGTCGTGTCTTGTGTTGTTTTGTCTTGTCTTGTTTTGTCTTGTCATGTCTTGTCTTGTCATGTCTTGTCTTGTCTTGTCTTGTCTTGTCTTGTCATGTCTTGTCTTGTCTTGTCTTGTTTTGTCTTGTCTTGTATTGTCTTGTCTTGTCTTGTCTTGTCTTGTCTTGTCTGGTCTTGTCTTGCCTTGTCTTGTCTTGTCTTGTCTTGTCATGTCATGTCATGTCATATCGTGTGTTGTGTTGTTTTGTCTTGTCATGTCTTATCTTGTCTTGTCTTGTCTTGTCTTGTCTTGTCTTGTCTTGTCTTGTCTTGCTTTGTCTTGTCTTGTCTTGTCTTGTCTTGTCTTGTCTTGTTTTGTCTTGTCTTGTATTGTCTTGTCTTGTCATGTCTTGTCTTGTCTTGTCTTGTCTTGTCTTGTCTTGTCTTGTCTTGTCTTGTCTTGTCTTGTCCTGTCTTGTCTTGTCTTGTCTTGTCTTGTCTTGTCTTGTCTTGTCTTGTCTTGTCTTGTCTTGTCTTGTCTTGTCTTGTCTTGTCTTGTCTTGTCTTGTCTTGTCTTGTCTTGTCTTGTCTTGTCTTGTCTTGTCTTGTTTTGTCTTGTCTTGTCTTGTCTTGTCTTGTCATGTCATGTCATGTCGTGTCTTGTGTTGCTTTGTCTTGTCTTGTCTTGTCTTGTCCTGTCGTGTGTTGTTTTGTATTGTCTTGTCTTGTGTTGTTTTGTCGTGTCATGTCTTGTCTTGTCTTGTCTTGTCCTGTCCTGTCGTGTGTTGTGTTGTTTTGTCTTGTCTTGTCTTGTCTTGTCATGTCATGTCATGTCGTGTCTTGTGTTGCTTTGTCTTGTCTTATCTTGTCTTGTCATGTCTTGTCTTGTCTTGTCTTGTATTGTCTTGTCTTGTCTTGTCTTGTCTTGTCTTGTCTTGTCTTGTCTTGTCTTGTCTTGTCTTGTCTTGTCTTGTCTTGTCTTGTCTTGTCTTGTCTTGTCTTGTCTTGTCTTGTCTTGTCTTGTCTTGTCTTGTCTTGTCTTGTCTTGTCTTGTCTTGTCTTGTCTTGTCTTGTCTTGTCTTGTTTTGTCTTGTCTTGTCTTGTCTTGTCTTGTCATGTCATGTCATGTCGTGTCTTGTGTTGCTTTGTCTTGTCTTGTCTTGTCTTGTCCTGTCGTGTGTTGTTTTGTATTGTCTTGTCTTGTGTTGTTTTGTCGTGTCATGTCTTGTCTTGTCTTGTCTTGTCCTGTCCTGTCGTGTGTTGTCTTGTCTTGTCTTGTCTTGTCTTGTCTTGTCTTGTCTTGTCTTGTCTTGTCTTGTCTTGTCTTGTCTTGTCTTGTCTTGTCTTGTCTTGTCTTGTCTTGTCTTGTCTTGTCTTGTCTTGTCTTGTCTTGTCTTGTCTTGTCGTGTCATGTCTTGTCTTGTCTTGTCTTGTCTTGTCTTGTCTTGTCTTGTCTTGTCTTGTCTTGTCTTGTCATGTCTTGTCTTGTCTTGTCTTGTTTTGTCTTGTCTTGTATTGTCTTGTTTTCTCATGTAATGTAATATCGTGTGTTGTGTTGTTTTGTCTTGTCTTGTGTTGTTTTGTCGTGTCATGTCTTGTCTTGTCTTGTCTTGTCTTGTCCTGTCCTGTCGTGTGTTGTGTTGTTTTGTCTTGTCTTGTCCTGTCCTGACGTGTGTTGTGTTGTTTTGTCTTGTCTTGTGTTGTTTTGTCCTGTCCTGACGTGTGTTGTGTTGTTTTGTCTTGTCTTGTTTTGTCTTGTCCTGTCTTGTCTTGTCTTGTGATGTCATGTCATGTCGTGTGTTGTGTTGTTTTGTCTTGTCTTATCTTGTCTTGTCATGTCATGTCATGTCATGTCGTGTCTTGTGTTGTTTTGTCTTGTCTTGTTTTGTTTTGTCTTGTCATGTCTTGTCTTGTCATGTCTTGTCTTGTCTTGTCTTGTCTTGTCTTGTCATGTCGTGTGTTGTGTTGTTTTGTCTTGTCTTGTCTTGTCTTGTATTGTCTTGTCTTGTCTTGTCTTGTCTTGTCTTGTCTTGTCTTGTCTTGTCTTGTCTTGTCTTGTCTTGTCTTGTCTTGTCTTGTCTTGTCTTGTCTTGTCTTGTCCTGTCCTGTCTTGTCTTGTCTTGTCATGTCTTGTCTTGTCTTGTCATGTCATATCGTGTGTTGTGTTGTTTTGTCTTGTGTTGTGTTGTTTGTCTTGTCATGTCTTGTCATGTCTTGTCTAGTTTTGTCTTGTCTTGTATTGTCTTGTTTTCTCATGTAATGTCATATCGTGTGTTGTGTTGTTTTGTCTTGTCTTGTGTTGTTTTGTCGTGTCATGTCTTGTCTTGTCTTGTCTTGTCTTGTCCTGTCCTGTCGTGTGTTGTGTTGTTTTGTTTTGTCTTGTCTTGTCCTGTCCTGACGTGTGTTGTGTTGTTTTGTCTTGTCTTGTGTTGTTTTGTCCTGTCCTGACGTGTGTTGTGTTGTTTTGTCTTGTCTTGTTTTGTCTTGTCCTGTCTTGTCTTGTCTTGTGATGTCATGTCATGTCGTGTGTTGTGTTGTTTTGTCTTGTCTTATCTTGTCTTGTCATGTCATGTCATGTCGTGTCTTGTGTTGTTTTGTCTTGTCTTGTTTTGTCTTGTCATGTCTTGTCTTGTCATGTCTTGTCTTGTCTTGTCTTGTCTTGTCTTGTCATGTCGTGTGTTGTGTTGTTTTGTCTTGTCTTGTCTTGTCTTGTCTTGTCTTGTCTTGTCTTGTCTTGTCATGTCGTGTGTTGTGTTGTTTTGTCTTGTCTTGTGTTGTTTTGTCGTGTCATGTCTTGTCTTGTCTTGTCCTGTCCTGTCGTGTGTTGTGTTGTTTTGTCTTGTCTTGTCATGTCATGTCATGTCGTGTCTTGTGTTGCTTTGTCTTGTCTTATCTTGTCTTGTCATGTCTTGTCTTGTCTTTTCTTGTCTTGTCTTGTCTTGTGTTGTCTTGTCTTGTCTTGTCTTGTCATGTCTTGTCTTGTCTTGTCTTGTTTTGTCTTGTCTTGTATTGTCTTGTCTTGTCTTGTCTTGTCTTGTCTTGTCTGGTCTTGTCTTGTCTTGTCTTGTCTTGTCTTGTCTTGTCATGTCATGTCATGTCATATCGGGTGTTGTGTTGTTTTGTCTTGTCATGTCTTATCTTGTCTTGTCTTGTCTTGTCTTGCTTTGTCTTGTCATGTCTTATCTTGTCTTGTCTTGTCTTGTCTTGTCCTGTCCTGTCATGTCTTGTCTTGTCTTGTCTTGTTTTGTCTTGTCTTGTATTGTCTTGTCTTGTCTTGTCTTGTCTTGTCTTGTCTTGTCTTGTCTTGTCTGGTCTTGTCTTGTCATGTCTTATCTTGTCTTGTCTTGTCTTGTCTTGTCTTGTCCTGTCCTGTCGTGTGTTGTTTTGTATTGTCTTGTCTTGTGTTGTTTTGTCGTGTCATGTCTTGTCTTGTCTTGTCTTGTCCTGTCCTGTCGTGTGTTGTGTTGTTTTGTCTTGTCTTGTCTTGTCTTGTCATGTCATGTCATGTCGTGTCTTGTGTTGCTTTGTCTTGTCTTGTCTTGTCTTGTCCTGTCCTGACGTGTGTTGTGTTGTTTTGTCTTGTCTTGTCTTGTCTTGTCATGTCGTGTGTTGTGTTGTTTTGTCTTGTCTTGTCTTGTCTTGTCATATCGTGTGTTGTGTTGTTTTGTCTTGTCTTGTGTTGTTTTGTCGTGTCATGTCTTGTCTTGTCTTGTCCTGTCCTGTCGTGTGTTGTGTTGTTTTGTCTTGTCTTGTCATGTCATGTCGTGTCGTGTCTTGTGTTGCTTTGTCTTGTCTTATCTTGTCTTGTCATGTCTTGTCTTGTCTTGTCTTGTCTTGTCTTGTCTTGTCTTGTCTTGTCTTGTCTTGTCTTGTCTTGTCTTGTCTTGTCTTGTCTTGTCTTGTCTTGTCTTGTCTTGTCTTGTCTTGTCTTGTCTTGTCTTGTCTTGTCTTGTCTTGTCTTGTCTTGTCTTGTCTTGTCTTGTCTTGTCTTGTCTTGTCTTGTCTTGTCTTGTCTTGTCTTGTCTTGTCTTGTCTTGTCTTGTCTTGTCTTGTCTTGTCTTGTCTTGTCTTGTCTTGTCTTGTCTTGTCTTGTCTTGTCTTGTCTTGTCTTGTCTTGTCTTGTCTTGTCCTGTCCTGTCTTGTCTTGTCTTGTCATATCTTGTCTTGTCTTGTCTTGTCTTGTCTTGTCTTGTCTTGTCTTGTCTTGTCTTGTCTTGTCTTGTCTTGTCTTGTCTTACTTTGTCTTGTCATGTCTTATCTTGTCTTGTCTTGTCTTGTCTTGTCCTGTCCTGTCGTGTGTTGTTTTGTATTGTCTTGTCTTGTGTTGTTTTGTCGTGTCATGTCTTGTCTTGTCTTGTCTTGTCTTGTCCTGTCGTGTGTTGTGTTGTTTTGTCTTGTCTTGTCTTGTCTTGTCATGTCATGTCATGTCGTGTCTTGTGTTGTTCTGTCTTGTCTTGTTTTGTCTTGTCATGTCTTGTCTTGTCTTGTCTTGTCTTGTCTTGTCTTGTCTTGTCTTGTCTTGTCTTGTCTTGTCTTGTCCTGTCCTGACGTGTGTTGTCTTGTCTTGTCTTGTCTCGTCTTGTCTTGTCTTGTCTTGTCTTGTCCTGTCCTGTCTTGTCTTGTCTTGTCATGTCTTGTCTTGTCTTGTCTTGTCTTGTCTTGTCTTGTGTTGCCTCGTCTTGTCTTGTCTTGTCTTGTCCTGTCCTGCCGTGTGTTGTGTTGTTTTGTCTTGTCTTGCTTTGTCTTGTCATGTCTTATCTTGTCTTGTCATGTCTTGTCTTGTCTTGTCTTGTCTTGTCTTGTCTTGTCTTGTCATGTCTTGTCTTGTCTTGTCTTGTCTTGTATTGTATTGTCTTGTCTTGTCTTGTATTGTCTTGTCTTGTCTTGTCTTGTCTTGTCTTGTCTTGTCTTGTCTTGTCTTGTCTTGTCTTGTCTTGTCTTGTCTTGTCATGTCATGTCATGTCATATCGTGTGTTGTGTTGTTTTGTCTTGTCTTATTTTGTCTTGTCATGTCTTATCTTGTCTTGTCTTGTCTTGTCTTGTCTTGTCTTGTCTTGTCTTGTCTTGTCTTGTCTTGTCTTGTCTTGTCTTGTCTTGTCTTGTCTTGTCTTGTCTTGTCTTGTCTTGTCTTGTCTTGTCTTGTCTTGTCTTGTCTTGTCTTGTCTTATCTTGTCTTGTCTTGTCTTGTCTTGTCTTGTCTTGTCTTGTCTTGTCTTGTCTTGTCTTGTCTTGTCTTGTCTTGTCTTGTCTTGTCTTGTCTTGTCTTGTCTTGTCTTGTCTTGTCTTGTCTTGTCTTGTCTTGTCTTGTGTTGTCTTGTCTTGTCTTGCCTTATCTTGCCTTGTCTTGTCTTGTCTGGTCTTGTCTTGTCTTGTCATGTCTTGTCTTGTCTTGTTTTGTCTGGTCTTGTATTGTCTTGTTTTCTCATGTAATGTCATGTCGTGTGTTGTGTTGTTTTGTCTTGTCTTGTGTTGTTTTGTCGTGTCATGTCTTGTCTTGTCTTGTCTTGTCCTGTCCTGTCGTGTGTTGAGTTGTTTTGTCTTGTCTTGTCATGTCATGTCATGTCGTGTCTTGTGTTGCTTTGTCTTGTCTTGTCTTGTCTTGTCTTGTCATGTCGTGTGTTGTGTTGTTTTGTCTTGTCTTGTTGTGTATTGTCATGTCTTATATTGTCTTGTCTTGTCTTGTCTTGTCATGTCATGTCATGTCGTGTGTTGTGTTGTTTTGTCTTGTTTTGTCTTGTCTTGTCTTGTCTTGTCTTGTCTTGTCTTGTCTTGTCTTGTCATGTCGTGTGTTGTGTTGTTTTGTCTTGTCTTGTGTTGTTTTGTCGTGTCATGTCTTGTCTTGTCTTGTCCTGTCATGTCCTGTCCTGTCGTGTGTTGTGTTGTTTTGTCGTGTCATGTCTTGTCTTGTCTTGTCCTGTCCTGTCGTGTGTTGTGTTGTTTTGTCTTGTCTTGTCATGTCATGTCATGTCGTGTCTTGTGTTGCTTTGTCTTGTCTTATCTTATCTTGTCTTGTCATGTCTTGTCTTGTCTTGTCTTGTCTTGTCTTGTGTTGTGTTGTCTTGTCTTGTCTTGTCTTGTCTTGTCTTGTCTTGTCTTGTCTTGTCTTGTCTTGTCTTGTCTTGTCTTGTCTTGTCTTGTCTTGTCTTGTCTTGTCTTGTCTTGTCTTGTCTTGTCTTGTCTTGTCTTGTCTTGTCTTGTCTTGTCTTGTCTTGTCTTGTCTTGTCTTGTTTTGTCTTGCCCTGTCCTGTTGTGTGTTGTGTTGTTTTGTCTTGTCTTGTCTTGTCTTGTCTTGTCTTGTCTTGTCTTGTCTTGTCTTGTCTTGTCTTGTCTTGTCTTGTCTTGTCTTATCTTGTCTTGTCATGTCTTGTCTTGTCTTGTCTTGTCTTGTCTTGTCTTGTCTTGTCATGTCTTGTCTTGTCTTGTTTTGTCTTGTCTTGTATTGTCTTGTCTTGTCTTGTCTTGTCCTGTCTTGTCTTGTCTTGTCTTGTCTTGTTCTGTCCTGTCTTGTCTTGTCTTGTCTAGTCATGTCTTGTCTTGTCTTGTCTTGTCTTGTCTTGTCATGTCATGTCATGTCATATCGTGTGTTGTGTTGTTTTGTCTTGTCATGTCTTATCTTGTCTTGTCTTGTCTTGTCTTGTCTTGTCTTGTCTCTTCTTGTCTTGTCTTGTCTTGCTTTGTCTTGTCATGTCTTATCTTGTCTTGTCTTGTCTTGTCTTGTCTTGTCCTGTCCTGTCATGTCTTGTCTTGTCTTGTCTTGTTTTGTCTTGTCTTGTATTGTCTTGTCTTGTCTTGTCTTGTCTTGTCTTGTCTTGTCTTGTCTTGTCTTGTCTTGTCTTGTCTTGTCTTGTCTGGTCTTGTCTTGTCATGTCTTATCTTGTCTTGTCTTGTCTTGTCTTGTCTTGTCTTGTCTTGTCTTGTCCTGTCCTGTCGTGTGTTGTTTTGTATTGTCTTGTCTTGTGTTGTTTTGTCGTGTCATGTCTTGTCTTGTCTTGTCTTGTCTTGTCCTGTCCTGTCGTGTGTTGTGTTGTTTTGTCTTGTCTTGTCTTGTCTTGTCATGTCATGTCATGTCGTGTCTTGTGTTGCTTTGTCTTGTCTTGTCTTGTCTTGTCCTGTCCTGACGTGTGTTGTGTTGTTTTGTCTTGTCTTGTCTTGTCTTGTCATGTCGTGTGTTGTGTTGTTTTGTCTTGTCTTGTCTTGTCTTGTCATATCGTGTGTTGTGTTGTTTTGTCTTGTCTTGTGTTGTTTTGTCGTGTCATGTCTTGTCTTGTCTTGTCCTGTCCTGTCGTGTGTTGTGTTGTTTTGTCTTGTCTTGTCATGTCATGTCGTGTCGTGTCTTGTGTTGCTTTGTCTTGTCTTATCTTGTCTTGTCATGTCTTGTCTTGTCTTGTCTTGTCTTGTCTTGTCTTGTCTTGTCTTGTCTTGTCTTGTCTTGTCTAGTCTTGTCTTGTCTTGTCTTGTCTTGTCTTGTCTTGTCTTGTCTTGTCTTGTCTTGTCTTGTCTTGTCTTGTCTTGTCTTGTCTTGTCTTGTCTTGTCTTGTCCTGTCCTGTCTTGTCTTGTCTTGTCATATCTTGTCTTGTCTTGTCTTGTCTTGTCTTGTCTTGTCTTGTCTTACTTTGTCTTGTCATGTCTTATCTTGTCTTGTCTTGTCTTGTCTTGTCCTGTCCTGTCGTGTGTTGTTTTGTATTGTCTTGTCTTGTGTTGTTTTGTCGTGTCATGTCTTGTCTTGTCTTGTCCTGTCGTGTGTTGTGTTGTTTTGTCTTGTCTTGTCTTGTCTTGTCTTGTCATGTCATGTCATGTCGTGTCTTGTGTTGTTCTGTCTTGTCTTGTTTTGTCTTGTCATGTCTTGTCTTGTCTTGTCTTGTCTTGTCTTGTCTTGTCTTGTCTTGTCTTGTCTTGTCCTGTCCTGACGTGTGTTGTCTTGTCTTGTCTTGTCTCGTCTTGTCTTGTCTTGTCTTGTCTTGTCCTGTCCTGTCTTGTCTTGTCATGTCTTGTCTTGTCTTGTCTTGTCTTGTCTTGTCTTGTCCTGTCCTGCCGTGTGTTGTGTTGTTTTGTCTTGTCTTGCTTTGTCTTGTCATGTCTTATCATGTCTTATCTTGTCTTGTCTTGTCTTGTCTTGTCTTGTCTTGTCTTGTCTTGTCTTGTCATGTCTTGTCTTGTCTTGTCTTGTATTGTATTCTCTTGTCTTGTCTTGTATTGTCTTGTCTTGTCTGGTCTTGTCTTGTCTTGTCTTGTCTTGTCTTGTCTTGTCTTGTCTTGTCTTGTCTTATCTTGTCTTGTCTTGTCTTGTCTTGTCTTGTCATGTCATGTCATGTCATATCGTGTGTTGTGTTGTTTTGTCTTGTCTTATTTTGTCTTGTCATGTCTTATCTTGTCTTGTCTTGTCTTGTCTTGTCTTGTCTTGTCTTGTTTTGTCTTGTCTTGTCTTGTCTTGTCTTGTCTTGTCTTGTCTTGTCTTGTCTTGTCTTGTCTTGTCTTGTCTTGTCTTGTCTTGTCTTGTCTTGTCTTGTCTTGTCTTGTCTTGTCTTGTCTTGTCTTGTCTTGTCTTGTCTTGTCTTGTCTTGTCTTGTCTTGTCTTGTCTTGTCTTGTCTTGTCTTGTCTTGTCTTGTCTTGTCTTGTCTTGTCTTGTCTTGTCTTGTCTTGTCTTGTCTTGTCTTGTCTTGTCTTGTCTTGTCTTGTCTTGTCTTGTCTTGTCTTGTCTTGTCTTGTCTTGTCTTGTCTTGTCTTGTCTTGTCTTGTCTTGTCTTGTCTTGTCTTGTCTTGTCTTGTCTTGTCTTGTCTTGTCTTGTTTTGTCTTGCCCTGTCCTGTTGTGTGTTGTGTTGTTTTGTCTTGTCTTGTCTTGTCTTGTCTTGTCTTGTCTTGTCTTGTCTTGTCTTGTCTTGTCTTGTCTTGTCTTATCTTGTCTTGTCTTGTCATGTCATGTCTTGTCTTGTCTTGTCTTGTCTTGTCTTGTCTTGTCTTGTCATGTCTTGTCTTGTCTTGTTTTGTCTTGTCTTGTATTGTCTTGTCTTGTCTTGTCTTGTCCTGTCTTGTCTTGTCTTGTCTTGTCTTGTTCTGTCCTGTCTTGTCTTGTCTTGTCTTGTCATGTCATGTCTTGTCTTGTCTTGTCTTGTCTTGTCTTGTCTTGTCTTGTCTTGTCTTGTCCTGTCCTGTCTTGTCTTGTCTTGTCTTGTCATGTCTTGTCTTGTCTTGTCTTGTCTTGTCTTGTCTTGTCTCGTCTTGTCTTGTCTTGTCTTGTCTTGTCCTGTCCTGTCTTGTCTTGTCTTGTCATGTCGTGTCTTGTCTTGTCTTGTCTTGTCTTGTGTTGTCTCGTCTTGTCTTGTCTTGTCTTGTCTTGTCTTGTCCTGTCCTGCCGTGTGTTGTGTTGTTTTGTCTTGTCTTGCTTTGTCTTGGCTTGCTTTGTCTTGTCATGTCTTATCTTGTCTTGTCATGTCTTGTCTTGTCTTGTCTTGTCTTGTCTTGTCTTGTCTTGTCTTGTCTTGTCCTGTCCTGCCGTGTGTTGTGTTGTTTTGTCTTGTCTTGCTTTGTCTTGTCTTGCTTTGTCTTGTCATGTCTTATCTTGTCTTGTCTTGTCTTGTTTTGTCTTGTCTTGTCTTGTCTTGTCTTGTCTTGTCTTGTCTTGTCTTGTCTTGTCTTGTCTTGTCTTGTCTTGTCTTGTCTTGTCTTGTCTTGTCTTGTCTTGTCTTGTCTTGTCTTGTCTTGTCTTGTCTTGTCTTGTCTCGTCTTGTCTTGTCTTGTCTTGTCTTGTCCTGTCCTGTCTTGTCTTGTCTTGTCATGTCGTGTCTTGTCTTGTCTTGTCTTGTCTTGTGTTGTCTCGTCTTGTCTTGTCTTGTCTTGTCTTGTCTTGTCTTGTCTTGTCCTGTCCTGCCGTGTGTTGTGTTGTTTTGTCTTGTCTTGCTTTGTCTTGTCTTGCTTTGTCTTGTCATGTCTTATCTTGTCTTGTCATGTCTTGTCTTGTCTTGTCTTGTCTTGTCTTGTCTTGTCTTGTCTTGTCCTGTCCTGCCGTGTGTTGTGTTGTTTTGTCTTGTCTTGCTTTGTCTTGTCTTGCTTTGTCTTGTCATGTCTTATCTTGTCTTGTCTTGTCTTGTTTTGTCTTGTCTTGTCTTGTCTTGTCTTGTCTTGTCTTGTCTTGTCTTGTCTTGTCTTGTCTTGTCTTGTCTTGTCTTGTCTTGTCTTGTCTTATCTTGTCTTGTCTTGTCTTGTCTTGTCTTGTCTTGTCTTGTCTTGTCTTGTCTTGTCTTGTCTTGTCTTGTCTTGTCTTGTCTTGTCTTGTCTTGTCTTGTCTTGTCTTGTCTTGTCTTGTCTTGTCTTGTCTTGTCTTGTCTTGTCTTGTCTTGTCTTGTCTTGTCTTGTCTTGTCTTGTCTTGTCTTGTCTTGTCTTGTCTTGTCTTGTCTTGTCTTGTCTTGTCTTGTCTTGTCTTGTCTTGTCTTGTTCTGTCCTGTCTTGTCTTGTCTTGTCTTGTCATGTCTTGTCTTGTCTTGTCTTGTCTTGTCTTGTCTTGTCTTGTCTTGTCTTGTCTTGTCTTGTCTTGTCCTGTCTTGTCTTGTCTTGTCTTGTCTTGTCTTGTCTTGTTTTGTCCTGTTATGTCGTGTGTTGTGTTGTTTTGTCTTGTCTTGTGTTGTTTTGTCGTGTCATGTCTTGTCTTGTCTTGTCCTGTCCTGTCGTGTGTTGTGATGTTTTGTCTTGTCTTGTCTTGTCTTGTTTTATGTTGTCTTGTTTTGTCATGTAATGTCATGTCGTGTGTTGTGTTGTTTTGTCTTGTCTTGTGTTGTTTTGTCGTGTCATGTCTTGTCTTGTTTTGTCTTGTTTTGTCTTGTCTTGTCCTGTCCTGTCGTGTGTTGTGTTGTTTCGTCTTGTCTTGTCATGTCATGTCATGTCGTGTCTTGTGTTGCTTTGTCCTGTCTTTTCTTCTCCTTGTCTTGTGTTGTTTTGTCCTGTCCTGACGTGTGTTTTGTTGTTTTGTCTTGTCATGTCTTGTCTTGTCTTGTGATGTCATGTCATGTCGTGTGTTGTGTTGTTTTGTCTTGTCTTGTCATGTCGTGTGTTGTGTTGTTTTGTCTTGTCTTGCTGTGTATTGTCATGTCTTATATTGTCTTGTCTTGTCTTGTCATGTCTTGTCATGTCATGTCGTGTGTTGTGTTGTTTTGTCTTGTCTTGTCTTGTCTTGTTTTGTCTTGTCATGTCTTGTCTTGTCTGTCTTGTCTTGTTTTGTCTTGCCCTGTCCTGTTGTGTGTTGTGTTGTTTTGTCTTGTCTTGTCTTGTCCTGTCCTGACGTGTGTTGTCTTGTCTTGTCTTGTCTTGTCATGTCTTGTCTTGTCTTGTCCTGTCCTGTCTTGTCTTGTCTTGTCATGTCTTGTCTTGTCTTGTCTTGTCTTGTTTTGTCTTGTCTTGTCTTGTCCTGTCTTGTCTTGTCTTGTCTTGTCTTGTCTTGTCTTGTCTTGTCTTGTAATGTCATGTCATGTCATATCGTGTATTGTGTTGTTTTGTCTTGTCTTATTTTGTCTTGTCATGTCTTATCTTGTCTTGTCTTGTCTTGTCTTGTCTTGTCTTGTCTTGTCTTGTCTTGTCTTGTCTTGTCTTGTCTTGTCTGGTCTTGTCTTGTCTTGTCTTGTCTTGTGTTGTGTTGTTTTGTCTTGTCTTGTCTTGTCTTGTTTTGTCTTGTCTTGTCATGTCTTATATTGTCTTGTCTTGTCTTGTCATGTCATGTCATGTCATGTCGTGTGTTGTGTTGGTTTGTCTTGTCTTGTCTTGTCTTGTTTTGTCTTGTCATGTCTTGTCTTGTCTGTCTTGTCTTGTTTTGTCTTGCCCTGTCCTGTTGTGTGTTGTGTTGTTTTGTCTTGTCTTGTCTTGTCCTGTCCTGTCGTGTGTTGTGTTGTTTTGTCGTGTCATGTCTTGTCTTGTCTTGTCTTGTCCTGTCCTGTCGTGTGTTGTGTTGTTTTGTCTTGTCTTGTCATGTCATGTCATGTCGTGTCTTGTCTTGTCTTGTCTTGTCTTGTCTTGTCTTGTCTTGTCTTGTCTTGTCTTGTCTTGTCTTGTCTTGTCTTGTCTTGTCTTGTCTTGTCTTGTCTTGTCTTGTCTTGTCCTGTCTTGTCTTGTCTTGTCTTGTCTTGTCTTACTTTGTCTTGTCATGTCTTATCTTGTCTTGTCTTGTCTTGTCTTGTCTTGTCCTGTCCTGTCGTGTGTTGTTTTGTATTGTCTTATCTTGTGTTGTTCTGTCGTGTCATGTCTTGTCTTGTCTTGTCCTGTCCTGTCGTGTGTTGTGTTGTTTTGTCTTGTCTTGTCTTGTCATGTCATGTCATGTCGTGTCTTGTGTTGTTTTGTCTTGTCTTGTTTTGTCTTGTCATGTCTTGTCTTGTCTTGCCTTGTCATGTTTTGTCTTGTCCTGTCCTGTCTTGTCTTGTCATGTCTTGTCTTGTCTTGTCCTGTCCTGTCTTGTCTTGTCTTGTCATGTCTTGTCTTGTCTTGTCTTGTCTTGTCTTGTCTTGTCTTGTCTTGTCTTGTCTTGTCTTGTCTTGTCTTGTCTTGTCTTGTCTTGTCTTGTCTTGTCTTGTCTTGTCTTGTCTTGTCTTATCATGTCTTATCTTGTCTTGTCATGTCTTGTCATGTCGTGTGTTGTGTTGTTTTGTCTTGTCTTGCTGTGTATTGTCATGTCTTATATTGTCTTGTTTTGTCTTGTCTTGTCATGTCATGTCATGTCGTGTCTTGTGTTGCTTTGTCTTGTCTTGTCTTGTCTTGTCATGTCGTGTGTTGTGTTGTTTTGTCTTGTCTTGTTGTGTATTGTCATGTCTTATATTGTCTTGTCTTGTCATGTCATGTCGTGTGTTGTGTTGTTTTGTCTTGTCTTGTTTTGTCTTGTCTTGTTTTGTCTTGTCCTGTCATGTCGTGTGTTGTGTTGTTTTGTCTTGTCTTGTGTTGTTTTGTCGTGTCATGTCTTGTCTTGTTTTGTCTTGTTTTGTCTTGTTTTGTCTTGTCTTGTCCTGTCCTGTCGTGTGTTGTGTTGTTTTGTCTTGTCTTGTCATGTCATGTCATGTCGTGTCTTGTGTTGCTTTGTCCTGTCTTTTCTTCTCCTTGTCTTGTGTTGTTTTGTCCTGTCCTGACGTGTGTTTTGTTGTTTTGTCTTGTCATGTCTTGTCTTGTCTTGTGATGTCATGTCATGTCGTGTGTTGTGTTGTTTTGTCTTGTCTTGTCATGTCGTGTGTTGTGTTGTTTTGTCTTGTCTTGCTGTGTATTGTCATGTCTTATATTGTCTTGTCTTGTCTTGTCATGTCATGTCATGTCGTGTGTTGTGTTGTTTTGTCTTGTCTTGTCTTGTCTTGTTTTGTCTTGTCATGTCTTGTCTTGTCTTGTCTTGTCTTGTTTTGTCTTGCCCTGTCCTGTTGTGTGTTGTGTTGTTTTGTCTTGTCTTGTCTTGTCCTGTCCTGACGTGTGTTGTCTTGTCTTGTCTTGTCATGTCTTGTCTTGTCTTGTCCTGTCCTGTCTTGTCTTGTCTTGTCATGTTTTGTCTTGTCCTGTCCTGTCTTGTCTTGTCTTGTCTTGTCTTGTCTTGTCTTGTAATGTCATGTCATGTCATATCGTGTATTGCGTTGTTTTGTCTTGTCTTATTTTATCTTGTCGTGTCTTATCTTGTCTTGTCTTGTCTTGTCTTGTCTTGTCTTGTCTTGTCTTGTCTTGTCTTGTCTTGTCTTGTCTGGTCTTGTCTTGTCTTGTCTTGTCTTGTCCTGTCCTGTCGTGTGTTGTGTTGTTTTGTCTTGTCTTGTCTTGTCTTGTCTTGTCTTGTCATGTTGTGTGTTGTGTTGTTTTGTCTTGTCTTGTGTTGTTTTGTCGTGTCATGTCTTGTCTTGTCTTGTCTTGTCCTGTCCTGTCGTGTGTTGTGTTGTTTTGTCTTGTCTTGTCATGTCATGTCATGTCGTGTCTTGTCTTGTCTTGTCTTGTCTTGTCTTGTCTTGTCTTGTCTTGTCTTGTCTTGTCTTGTCTTGTCTTGTCTTGTCTTGTCTTGTCCTGTCTTGTCTTGTCTTGTCTTGTCTTGTCTTACTTTGTCTTGTCATGTCTTATCTTGTCTTGTCTTGTCTTGTCTTGTCCTGTCCTGTCGTGTGTTGTTTTGTATTGTCTTATCTTGTGTTGTTCTGTCGTGTCATGTCTTGTCTTGTCTTGTCTTGTCCTGTCCTGTCGTGTGTTGTGTTGTTTTGTCTTGTCTTGTCTTGTCTTGTCTTGTCTTGTCATGTCATGTCATGTCGTGTCTTGTGTTGGTTTGTCTTGTCTTGTTTTGTCTTGTCATGTCTTGTCTTGTCTTGTCTTGTCATGTTTTGTCTTGTCCTGTCCTGTCTTGTCTTGTCATGTCTTGTCTTGTCTTGTCCTGTCCTGTCTTGTCTTGTCTTGTCATGTCTTGTCTTGTCTTGTCTTGTCTTGTCTTGTCTTGTCTTGTCTTGTCTTGTCTTGTCTTGTCTTGTCTTGTCTTGTCTTGTCTTGTCTTGTCTTGTCTTGTCTTGTCTTGTCTTGTCTTGTCTTGTCTTGTCTTGTCTTGTCATGTCTTATCTTGTCTTGTCATGTCTTATCTTGTCTTGTCATGTCTTGTCATGTCGTGTGTTGTGTTGTTTTGTCTTGTCTTGCTGTGTATTGTCATGTCTTATATTGTCTTGTTTTGTCTTGTCTTGTCATGTCATGTCATGTCGTGTCTTGTGTTGCTTTGTCTTGTCTTGTCTTGTCTTGTCATGTCGTGTGTTGTGTTGTTTTGTCTTGTCTTGTTGTGTATTGTCATGTCTTATATTGTCTTGTCTTGTCTTGTCTTGTCTTGTCTTGTCTTGTCTTGTCTTGTCTTGTCTTGTCTTGTCTTGTCTTGTCTTGTCTTGTCTTGTCTTGTCTGGTCTTGTCTTGTCTTGTCTTGTCTTGTGTTGTGTTGTCTTGTCTTGTGTTGCTTTGTCTTGTCTTGTCTTGTCTTGTCATGTCGTGTCTTGTCTTGTCTTGTCTTGTCTTGTCTTGTCTTGTCTTGTCTTGTCTTGTCTTGTGTTGCTTTGTCTTGTCTTGTCTTGTCTTGTCATGTCGTGTCTTGTCTTGTCTTGTCTTGTCTTGTCTTGTCTTGTCTTGTCTTGTCTTGTCTTGTCTTGTCTTGTCTTGTCTTGTCTTGTCTTGTCTTGTCTTGTCTTGTCTTGTCTTGTCTTGTCTTGTCTTGTCTTGTCTTGTCTTGTCTTGTCTTGTCTTGTCTTGTCTTGTCTTGTCTTGTCCTGTCCTGTCGTGTGTTGTGTTGTTTCGTCTTGTCTTGTCATGTCATGTCATGTCGTGTCTTGTGTTGCTTTGTCCTGTCTTTTCTTCTCCTTGTCTTGTGTTGTTTTGTCCTGTCCTGACGTGTGTTTTGTTGTTTTGTCTTGTCATGTCTTGTCTTGTCTTGTGATGTCATGTCATGTCGTGTGTTGTGTTGTTTTGTCTTGTCTTGTCATGTCGTGTGTTGTGTTGTTTTGTCTTGTCTTGCTGTGTATTGTCATGTCTTATATTGTCTTGTCTTGTCTTGTCATGTCTTGTCATGTCATGTCGTGTGTTGTGTTGTTTTGTCTTGTCTTGTCTTGTCTTGTTTTGTCTTGTCATGTCTTGTCTTGTCTGTCTTGTCTTGTTTTGTCTTGCCCTGTCCTGTTGTGTGTTGTGTTGTTTTGTCTTGTCTTGTCTTGTCCTGTCCTGACGTGTGTTGTCTTGTCTTGTCTTGTCTTGTCATGTCTTGTCTTGTCTTGTCCTGTCCTGTCTTGTCTTGTCTTGTCATGTCTTGTCTTGTCTTGTCTTGTCTTGTTTTGTCTTGTCTTGTCTTGTCCTGTCTTGTCTTGTCTTGTCTTGTCTTGTCTTGTCTTGTCTTGTCTTGTAATGTCATGTCATGTCATATCGTGTATTGTGTTGTTTTGTCTTGTCTTATTTTGTCTTGTCATGTCTTATCTTGTCTTGTCTTGTCTTGTCTTGTCTTGTCTTGTCTTGTCTTGTCTTGTCTTGTCTTGTCTTGTCTTGTCTTGTCTTGTCTGGTCTTGTCTTGTCTTGTCTTGTCTTGTGTTGTGTTGTTTTGTCTTGTCTTGTCTTGTCTTGTTTTGTCTTGTCTTGTCATGTCTTATATTGTCTTGTCTTGTCTTGTCATGTCATGTCATGTCATGTCGTGTGTTGTGTTGGTTTGTCTTGTCTTGTCTTGTCTTGTTTTGTCTTGTCATGTCTTGTCTTGTCTGTCTTGTCTTGTTTTGTCTTGCCCTGTCCTGTTGTGTGTTGTGTTGTTTTGTCTTGTCTTGTCTTGTCCTGTCCTGTCGTGTGTTGTGTTGTTTTGTCGTGTCATGTCTTGTCTTGTCTTGTCTTGTCCTGTCCTGTCGTGTGTTGTGTTGTTTTGTCTTGTCTTGTCATGTCATGTCATGTCGTGTCTTGTCTTGTCTTGTCTTGTCTTGTCTTGTCTTGTCTTGTCTTGTCTTGTCTTGTCTTGTCTTGTCTTGTCTTGTCTTGTCTTGTCTTGTCTTGTCTTGTCCTGTCTTGTCTTGTCTTGTCTTGTCTTGTCTTACTTTGTCTTGTCATGTCTTATCTTGTCTTGTCTTGTCTTGTCTTGTCTTGTCCTGTCCTGTCGTGTGTTGTTTTGTATTGTCTTATCTTGTGTTGTTCTGTCGTGTCATGTCTTGTCTTGTCTTGTCCTGTCCTGTCGTGTGTTGTGTTGTTTTGTCTTGTCTTGTCTTGTCATGTCATGTCATGTCGTGTCTTGTGTTGTTTTGTCTTGTCTTGTTTTGTCTTGTCATGTCTTGTCTTGTCTTGCCTTGTCATGTTTTGTCTTGTCCTGTCCTGTCTTGTCTTGTCATGTCTTGTCTTGTCTTGTCCTGTCCTGTCTTGTCTTGTCTTGTCATGTCTTGTCTTGTCTTGTCTTGTCTTGTCTTGTCTTGTCTTGTCTTGTCTTGTCTTGTCTTGTCTTGTCTTGTCTTGTCTTGTCTTGTCTTGTCTTGTCTTGTCTTGTCTTGTCTTATCATGTCTTATCTTGTCTTGTCATGTCTTGTCATGTCGTGTGTTGTGTTGTTTTGTCTTGTCTTGCTGTGTATTGTCATGTCTTATATTGTCTTGTTTTGTCTTGTCTTGTCATGTCATGTCATGTCGTGTCTTGTGTTGCTTTGTCTTGTCTTGTCTTGTCTTGTCATGTCGTGTGTTGTGTTGTTTTGTCTTGTCTTGTTGTGTATTGTCATGTCTTATATTGTCTTGTCTTGTCATGTCATGTCGTGTGTTGTGTTGTTTTGTCTTGTCTTGTTTTGTCTTGTCTTGTTTTGTCTTGTCCTGTCATGTCGTGTGTTGTGTTGTTTTGTCTTGTCTTGTGTTGTTTTGTCGTGTCATGTCTTGTCTTGTTTTGTCTTGTTTTGTCTTGTTTTGTCTTGTCTTGTCCTGTCCTGTCGTGTGTTGTGTTGTTTTGTCTTGTCTTGTCATGTCATGTCATGTCGTGTCTTGTGTTGCTTTGTCCTGTCTTTTCTTCTCCTTGTCTTGTGTTGTTTTGTCCTGTCCTGACGTGTGTTTTGTTGTTTTGTCTTGTCATGTCTTGTCTTGTCTTGTGATGTCATGTCATGTCGTGTGTTGTGTTGTTTTGTCTTGTCTTGTCATGTCGTGTGTTGTGTTGTTTTGTCTTGTCTTGCTGTGTATTGTCATGTCTTATATTGTCTTGTCTTGTCTTGTCATGTCATGTCATGTCGTGTGTTGTGTTGTTTTGTCTTGTCTTGTCTTGTCTTGTTTTGTCTTGTCATGTCTTGTCTTGTCTTGTCTTGTCTTGTTTTGTCTTGCCCTGTCCTGTTGTGTGTTGTGTTGTTTTGTCTTGTCTTGTCTTGTCCTGTCCTGACGTGTGTTGTCTTGTCTTGTCTTGTCTTGTCATGTCTTGTCTTGTCTTGTCCTGTCCTGTCTTGTCTTGTCTTGTCATGTTTTGTCTTGTCCTGTCCTGTCTTGTCTTGTCTTGTCTTGTCTTGTCTTGTCTTGTAATGTCATGTCATGTCATATCGTGTATTGCGTTGTTTTGTCTTGTCTTATTTTATCTTGTCGTGTCTTATCTTGTCTTGTCTTGTCTTGTCTTGTCTTGTCTTGTCTTGTCTTGTCTTGTCTTGTCTTGTCTGGTCTTGTCTTGTCTTGTCTTGTCTTGTCCTGTCCTGTCGTGTGTTGTGTTGTTTTGTCTTGTCTTGTCTTGTCTTGTCTTGTCTTGTCATGTTGTGTGTTGTGTTGTTTTGTCTTGTCTTGTGTTGTTTTGTCGTGTCATGTCTTGTCTTGTCTTGTCTTGTCCTGTCCTGTCGTGTGTTGTGTTGTTTTGTCTTGTCTTGTCATGTCATGTCATGTCGTGTCTTGTCTTGTCTTGTCTTGTCTTGTCTTGTCTTGTCTTGTCTTGTCTTGTCTTGTCTTGTCTTGTCTTGTCTTGTCTTGTCTTGTCTTGTCTTGTCCTGTCTTGTCTTGTCTTGTCTTGTCTTGTCTTACTTTGTCTTGTCATGTCTTATCTTGTCTTGTCTTGTCTTGTCTTGTCCTGTCCTGTCGTGTGTTGTTTTGTATTGTCTTATCTTGTGTTGTTCTGTCGTGTCATGTCTTGTCTTGTCTTGTCTTGTCCTGTCCTGTCGTGTGTTGTGTTGTTTTGTCTTGTCTTGTCTTGTCTTGTCTTGTCTTGTCATGTCATGTCATGTCGTGTCTTGTGTTGGTTTGTCTTGTCTTGTTTTGTCTTGTCATGTCTTGTCTTGTCTTGTCTTGTCATGTTTTGTCTTGTCCTGTCCTGTCTTGTCTTGTCATGTCTTGTCTTGTCTTGTCCTGTCCTGTCTTGTCTTGTCTTGTCATGTCTTGTCTTGTCTTGTCTTGTCTTGTCTTGTCTTGTCTTGTCTTGTCTTGTCTTGTCTTGTCTTGTCTTGTCTTGTCTTGTCTTGTCTTGTCTTGTCTTGTCTTGTCTTGTCTTGTCTTGTCTTGTCTTGTCTTGTCTTGTCTTGTCTTGTCATGTCTTATCTTGTCTTGTCATGTCTTGTCATGTCGTGTGTTGTGTTGTTTTGTCTTGTCTTGCTGTGTATTGTCATGTCTTATATTGTCTTGTTTTGTCTTGTCTTGTCATGTCATGTCATGTCGTGTCTTGTGTTGCTTTGTCTTGTCTTGTCTTGTCTTGTCATGTCGTGTGTTGTGTTGTTTTGTCTTGTCTTGTTGTGTATTGTCATGTCTTATATTGTCTTGTCTTGTCTTGTCTTGTCATGTCATGTCGTGTGTTGTGTTGTTTTGTCTTGTCTTGTTTTGTCTTGTCTTGTTTTGTCTTGTCCTATCCTGTTGTGTGTTGTGTTGTTTTGTCTTGTCTTGTCTTGTCCTGTCCTGACGTTTGTTGTCTTGTCTTGTCTTGTCTTGTCATGTCTTGTCTTGTCTTGTCTTGTCTTGTCTGGTCTTGTCTTGTCTTGTCTTGTCTTGTCCTGTCTTGTCTTGTCTTGTCTTGTCATGTTTTGTCTTGTCCTGTCCTCTCTTGTCTTGTCTTGTCATGTCTTGTCTTGTCTTGTCCTGTCCTGTCTTGTCTTGTCTTGTCATGTCTTGTCTTGTCTTGTCTTGTCTTGTCTTGTCTTGTCTTGTCTTGTCTTGTCTTGTCTTGTCTTGTCTTGTATTGTCTTGTCTGGTCTTGTCTTGTCTTGTTTTGTCTTGTCTTGTCTTGTCTTGTCTTGTCTTATCTTGTCATGTCTTGTCTTGTCTTGTCTTGTTTTGTCTGGTCATGTCTTGTTTTGTCTTGTCTTGTATTGTCTTGTCTTGTCTTGTTTTGTCCTGTCTTGTCTTGTCTTGTCTTGTCTTGTCCTGTCCTGTCTTGTCTTGTCTTGTCTTGTCTTGTCTTGTCTTGTCTTGCCCTGTCCTGACGTGTGTTGTGTTGTTTTGTCTTGTCTTGTATTGTCTTGTTTTCTCAAGTAATGTCATGTCGTGTGTTGTGTTGTTTTGTCATGTCTTGTCTTGTCTTGTCTTGTCCTGTCCTGACGTGTGTTTTGTTGTTTTGTCTTGTCATGTCTTGTCTTGTCTTGTGATGTCATGTCATGTCGTGTGTTGTGTTGTTTTGTCTTGTCTTGTCATGTCGTGTGTTGTGTTGTTTTGTCTTGTCTTGTTTTGTTTTGTCATGTCTTGTCTTGTCTTGTCTTGTCTTGTTTTGTCTTGTCTTGTCTTGTCCTGTCCTGACGTGTGTTGTCTTGTCTTGTCTTGTCTTGTCATGTCTTGTCTTGTCTTGTCCTGTCCTGTCTTGTCTTGTCTTGTCATGTTTTGTCTTGTCCTGTCCTGTTTTGTCTTGTCTTGTCATGTCTTGTCTTGTCTTGTCCTGTCCTGTCTTGTCTTGTCTTGTCATGTCTTGTCTTGTCTTGTCTTGTCTTGTCTTGTCTTGTCTTGTCTTGTCTTGTCTTGTCTTGTCTTGTCTTGTCTTGTCTTGTCTTGTCTTGTCTTGTCTTGTCTTGTCTTGTCTTGTCTTGTCTTGTCTTGTAATGTCATGTCATGTCATATCGTGTATTGTGTTGTTTTGTCTTGTCTTATTTTGTCTTGTCATGTCTTATCTTGTCTTGTCTTGTCTTGTCTTGTCTTGTCTTGTCTTGTCTTGTCTTGTCTTGTCTTGTCTTGTCTTGTCTTGTCTGGTGTTGTCTTGTCTTGTCTTGTCTTGCCCTGTCCTGACGTGTGTTGTGTTGTTTTGTCTTGTCTTGTTTTGTCTTGTCTTGTTTTGTCTTGTCTTGTATTGTCTTGTTTTCTCATGTAATGTCATGTCGTGTGTTGTGTTGTTTTGTCATGTCTTGTCTTGTCTTGTCTTGTCCTGTCCTGTCGTGTGTTGTGTTGTTTTGTCTTGTCTTGTCATGTCGTGTCATGTCATGCCGTGTCTTGTGTTGCTTTGTCTTGTCTTGTCTTGTCATGTCGTGTGTTGTGTTGTTTTGTCTTGTCTTGTCATGTCGTGTGTTGTGTTGTTTTGTCTTGTCTTGCTGTGTATTGTCATGTCTTATATTGTCTTGTCTTGTCTTGTCATGTCATGTCATGTCGTGTGTTGTGTTGTTTTGTCTTGTCTTGTTTTGTCTTCTCATGTCATGTCTTGTCTTGTCTTGTCCTGTCTTGTCTTGTCTTGTCTTGTCTTGTCTTGTCTTGTCTTGTCTTGTCTTGTCTTGTCATGTCTTGTCTTGTCTTGTCTTGTCTTGTCTTGTCTTGTCTTGTCTTGTCTTGTCCTGTCCTGTCTTGTCTTGTCTTGTCATGTCTTGTCTTGTCTTGTCTTGTCTTGTCTTGTCTTGTCTTGTCTTGTCTTGTCCTGTCCTGTCTTGTCTTGTCTTGTCATGTTTTGTCTTGTCCTGTCCTGTCTTGTCTTGTCATGTCTTGTCTTGTCTTGTCCTGTCCTGTCTTGTCTTGTCTTGTCATGTCTTTTCTTGTCTTGTCTTGTCTTGTCTTGTCTTGTCTTGCATAATGTCATGTCGTGTGTTGTGTGGTTTTGTCTTGTCTTGTCATGTCATGTCATGTCGTGTCTTGGGTTGCTTTGTCTTGTCTTGTCTCGTCTTGTCATGTCGTGTGGTGTTGTTTTGTCTTGTCTTGTCGTGTATTGTCATGTCTTATATTGTCTTGTCCTGTCCTGTGTTGTCTTGTCATGTCTTGTCTTGTCTTGTCCTGTCCTGTCTTGTCTTGTCTTGTCTTGTCTTGTCTTGTCTTGTCTTGTCTTGTCTTGTCTTGTCTTGTCTTGTCTTGTCTTGTCTTGTCTTGTCTTGTCTTGTCATGTCTTGTCTTGTCTTGTCTTGTCTTGTCTTGTCTTGTCTTGTCTTGTCTTGTCTTGTCTTGTCTTGTCTTGTCTTGTCTTGTCTTGTCTTGTCTTGTCTTGTCTTGTCTTGTCTTGTCTTGTCTTGTCTTGTCTTGTCTTGTCTTGTCTTGTCTTGTCTTGTCTTGTCTTGTCTTGTCTTGTCTTGTCTTGCATAATGTCATGTCGTGTGTTGTGTGGTTTTGTCTTGTCTTGTCATGTCATGTCATGTCGTGTCTTGGGTTGCTTTGTCTTGTCTTGTCTTGTCTTGTCATGTCGTGTGGTGTTGTTTTGTCTTGTCTTGTCGTGTATTGTCATGTCTTATATTGTCTTGTCATGTCTTGTCTTGTCTTGTCTTGTCTTGTCTTGTCTTGTGTTGCCTCGTCTTGTCTTGCCTTGTCTTGCCTTGTCTTGTCTTGTCATGTCGTGTCTTGTCTTGTCTTGTCTTGTCTTGTCTTGTCATGTCGTGTGTTGTGTTGTTTTGTCTTGTCTTGTGTTGTTTTGTTGTGCCATGTCTTGTCTTGTCTTGTCTTGTCTTGTCTTGTCTTGTCTTGTCTTGTCTTGTCTTGTCTTGTCTTGTCTTGTCATGTCTTGTCTTGTCGTGTCTTGTCTTGTCCTGTCCTGTCTTGTGTTGTCTTGTCATGTCTTGTCTTGTCGTGTCTTGTCCTGTCCTGTCTTGTGTTGTCTTGTCATGTTTTGTCTTGTCCTGTCCTGTCTTGTCTTGTCTTGTCATGTCGTGTCTTGTCTTGTCTTGTCTTGTCTTGTCATGTCGTGTGTTGTGTTGTTTTGTCTTGTCTTGTGTTGTTTTGTCGTGCCATGTCTTGTCTTGTCTTGTCTTGTCTTGTCTTGTCTTGTCTTGTCTTGTCATGTCTTGTCTTGTCGTGTCTTGTCTTGTCCTGTCCTGTCATGTCTTGTCTTGTCATGTCTTGTCTTGCCGTGTCTTGTCTTGTCTTGTCTTGTCTTGTCTTGTCTTGTCTTGTCTTGTCATGTCTTGTCTTGTCGTGTCTTGTCATGTCTTGTCTTGTCGTGTCTTGTCTTGTCCTGTCCTGTCTTGTCTTGTCTTGTCATGTCTTGTCTTGTCGTGTCTTGTCTTGTCTTGTCATGTCTTGTCCTGTCCTGTCTTGTCTTGTCTTGTCATGTCTTGTCTTGTCTTGTCTTGTCTTGTCTTGTCTTGTCTTGTCTTGTCTTGTCTTGTCTTGTCTTGTCTTGTCTTGTCTTGTCATGTCTTGTCTTGTCGTGTCTTGTCTTGTCCTGTCCTGTCTTGTGTTGTCTTGTCATGTTTTGTCTTGTCCTGTCCTGTCTTGTCTTGTCTTGTCATGTCTTGTCTTGTCTTGTCTTGTCTTGTCTTGTCTTGTCTTGTCTTGTCTTGTCTTGTTTTGTCTTGTCATGTCTTGTCTTGTCTTGTCTTGTCTTGTCATGTCTTGTCTTGTCTTGTCTTGTCTTGTCTTGTCTTGTCTTGTCTTGTCATGTCTTGTCTTGTCTTGTTTTGTTTTGTCTTGTCTTGTTTTGTCTTGTCTTGTGTTGTTTTGTCCTATCCTGACGTGTGTTGTGTTGTTTTGTCTTGTCTTGTTTTGTCTTGTCCTGTCTTGTCTTGTCTTGTGATGTCATGTCATGTCGTGTGTTGTGTTGTTTTGTCTTGTCATGTCTTGTCTTGTCTTGTCTTGTCTTGTCTTGTCTTGTCTTGTCTTGTCTTGTCTTGTCTTGTTTTGTCTTGTCTTGTTTTATGTTGTCTTGTCTTGTCTTGTTTTGTCATGTAATGTCATGTCGTGTGTTGTGTTGTTTTTTCTTGTCTTGTATTGCCTTGTCTTGTCTTGTCGTGTCTTGTCTTGTCTTGTCTTGTCTTGTCTTGTCTTGTCTTGTCTTGTCTTGTCTTGTCTTGTCTTGTCTTGTCTTGTCTTGTCTTGTCTTGTCTTGTCATGTCTTGTCTTGTCTTGTCTTGTCTTGTCTTGTCTTGTCTTGTCTTGTCTTGTCTTGTCTTGTCTTGTCTTGTCTTGTCTTGTTTTGTCTTGTCTTGCTGTGTATTGTCATGTCTTATATTGTCTTGTTTTGTCTTGTCTTGTGTAAGGTAAACCGCATAATTGCATCCCTGCAACACAAAAGAACGAGCGCACCAACAACCCAGGAAGAGTCGTCGAAAAAAAAGCAGTGTCGCGTCAGCATCGTTCGAGACTGGTCTATTTTTATTTTTCATTTTATTTTAACTTTAAAAAACGAGTAATACATTTAAGCAATTGAAATATCTAATAATAAACAATATTGTATGGAATATAATCTTTTAATAATAAATAAATCGAATCCTGACAAACTCTAAAAGATCTAGCATCTTTTAGTTCAGAAGTGAGATGCTTCTCATAGCCTCACATGTGTGTGTTATTGTTGTGATCGGTTTGAGCAGTCGCACATGCGAGTGGTCGTGCGTTTGAACATAGCAGAGCAAGTGTGGCAAGAACGTCATGTTGGTGACGGTTTGCGTTTGAAATCAAACAGAATTGTTGTTGCGATTAGCCTATCGAGCGTACGAATGGACGAGCGATTAGCGAAGCATAGAAACGAAACCGGCGGTTTGCATTTAAAAACGTAGACATAATTGTTTTGTAATTTGCCTGTTGCGCGTACGAATGGACGAGCAGTTGGCGAGGCATAAAAGCAAGAAAAACGAAGGTTTGCATTTGCGCATGTACAAACGGACAAGCGTTCGGTGAAACGAGAGAGAGAAATAAATAAAAAAACAAGTGACGGTTTGTGTTTGAATTACATTCTCGCGTACGAATGGACGAGAGTTTGCGAAACGGATACATACAGAAAGTGTAAAAACAAAAGAAGACAAACAGTGACAATTGTGTGTTGTATTGTCTAATTGTGAAAAGTAAAATCCAATAAGAATATTTGTTAATAAAAAAAAAAAAAAAAAAAAAAAACGCAAAATGAAAGTAAAAGTAGCATCTTTGAAAGTTGACGAACTGAAGGAGCAACTACGTAATAATAATTGACTAACATCGGGTTCAAAAGCGGAATTGATAATGCGATTAAATGATTTCTTAGGTAGTGATGAAATCGAAATCGAAACAGAATCTAATTTACAAAGCCAGGTAAATGATTTGCGTGAAATGATGCAGAATATGATGACGACTATGCAAAGTTTTGCTGGTCAAATGCAGCAAAGAAATAATGATACAGTGCGAGAAAATGTAAATGAAGAACGTTTAGTTACTACACCACAGAATTCAATACGAACAGAGGGACGAAGTGCCAGTGTAAAGGAAATTGCAGAGACAATTCCTGAGTTTGACCCAACTACTGATAACTCACTAACAGTGACACAATTTGTAAATAGAGTGGACAGTTCCATAAGTGCTTACGACTGGGACGAAAAGTGTTTACTCTTAGCCGTGTATGGAAAATTAAAAGGTGTTGCGCGTATGTGGTTAGACGCAGCACCAGCATTTTATTCCAATTGGCCTGATTTGGCGAAAGCATTAAAAAGCGAATTCGGTTGTGAATTGAATGAAGCGCAAGTACATTATAAAATGGCAAGTACTACACGTATGCAAAACGAAAAGATTTTAGAGTATTGTTTTAGAATGAGCGCACTAGGCCGACGGTATGGCCTGAGTGAAAGTTCAATTATAAAATACATTCGCGACGGATTGAAACACCGTGAATTGCAGACTGCAATAGCTGCATTGAAGTTTAATTCGTTAAAAGATATGCGCGAAACAATTGAAAGTTACCTTCAAAACTTAACTGTGACAAAGCAACTTAAAAATGAATATACGAGTGATCGAAGTAAAGACAGTGCAAAAGACATGCGCCGGAATACAATCGAAACAAAAGGCATAACGTGTTATAATTGTAAAGAATGCGGACATATCGCGCGGAATTGTCCAAAACCGAGGCAACCGCGTAAATGTAAAGATTGTAATAAATTCCACGGAAGTAACGAACCAGAAAATTGTGGTAAAAAAGCAGTAGCTGTGAAGAAAACACACATACACCAACCATCTAAGTTTTTCGAAAAACCAATCAGCGTAAACGGTAAGGCGTTAGTAGCTTTCGTAGATACTGGTAGTGAATGTAGTATGATACGACGATCAGCTGTAACAAATTTAAATACCAAGAAGTATCCATGCGCTGTAGAAATAATAGGCATTTGCGGTGGAAAACGTACTTCAACTGAGAGTATCAACGTGAACATGGCTGTTGATGATGTAGTTTTAATCGTCAATTTGTTTATTGTTGATGATGATATATTAACAATGGACGTGCTTTTGGGGCAAGATATTTTTAAAAACGCAGATGTTGTTGCAGAAATAAAGAACGACGACTTCGTATTTTCTACGCAGGTTACAAAGGTAGAACTTAAGCATCGAGAAACTGATTTCAGCGAAATTATTAGCAGTATTGACGATATAAATGTAAAAGCCGACTTGCAAGTGTTGTTAGCTGATAACACAGACGTTTTTGCGGAAAATCTTACTGATATTGGCTTGACTAACGCGACGGAAATGAAAATCGAATTGACAACGAATGTACCAATAGCTCAAAAACCGTACAGGGTGCCGGAGCCGAAGAAGCATTTAGTTACCGAAATGATTAGAGAACTTTTGGCATGCGATATAATTGCCACATCTAAATCCGAATACGCAAGTCCAATTATTTTAGTAAAAAAGAAAACTGGGGGTGAACGCCTTTGCGTCGACTATAGGCGACTTAATCAGCATACGATAAAAGAAGTTTATCCAACACCAAATATTGAAGAAAGGCTTAGCGAAGCCATGCGATACAAATATTTTTCAGTACTAGATTTAAACAGCGGGTACTATCAGGTACCAATAGAAGAAGGGTGTCGCAAGTATACAGCGTTTATAACAACTGAAGGTTTGTTTGAGTTTAAGAGAATGCCGTTTGGCCTCAGAAACGCGCCTGCGGTATTCCAGCGGCTAATGCAAAATATCAAAGATAGAACTCGACCTGGTGACATGATCCACTATATGGACGACATATTAGTAGGTAGCAGTAACGTCACCGAGGTGTATGAAAAACTTAAACGTGTTTTTAAGGCATTGCGCGAACTTAATTTAACATTAAATATTAAAAAATGCGAGTTTATGAAGCAGACGATCGAGTTTTTAGGGCACAAACTTCATTCAGGTGGCATAAGTCCAGGTACTGTGAAAACAATTGCCGTAAATTGTTTTACAACTCCAAAATCTATAACAGATGTAAGACGTTTTCTTGGTCTTAGCGGGTATTTTCGACGCTTTGTACCAGGCTACTCGATTATAAGTGAGCCGTTACGTTTGTTGCTGCGTAGAGGTCAACAATTTCAATGGGCAGAAAAACAAGAAGAAGCATTTTTAGCATTGAAAACAGCGTTAACATCGAAGCCATTGATGACAGGATATCGTGTCGAGGCAGATCATCAGATTCATACTGATGCTAGCTCTGTTGGTACACCCGGTACTTTTACAACGAGAAGGCGGCGACTGGAAACCAGTTGCATATTACAGCAGATCTACGACAGACAGCGAGCGAAACTTTCATAGCTATGAGCTGGAAGTACTGGCGGTGGTGAGCAGCCTAGAGCGTTTTAGGTATTATGTGCAAGGGAAAGAGATCGTAGTTGTGACTGACTGTAGCGCGGTTACTACAGCAATGCACAAACGTGAGTTGATACCACGAATTGCACGTTGGTGGCTACGTATTCAAGACTTTCTTGTAAAATTGGAACACCGACCAGGTAGAAGAATGGAGCATGTCGATTTTCTCAGCAGAATGCCATATGAAAAAGGTGAAGAAATCGATACAGCGTCTCTGAAGATTGCGAAAACAACTTTAGACGTAGGTGACTGGATATACAGTATGCAGCATCAAGACAAAGATATTCGAGATATTGTAGAAAAACTCGCCAGCGGTGATAAAATTACTAATGATGAATACAAAATCGAAAACGGAAGACTTTATCGAAAACAGAAAAGTAACAAGCTATGGGTAGTACCGAAATCAATGCGATACAAAATTGTACAGAGCGTGCACGAGAAAGTTAAGCATCTTAGTACAGAAAAGACTTTAGAAGAATTAAATAAATATTTTTGGTTTCCTAGAATGCGTAATTTTGTAAAGACATTTTTGAAATCGTGCATTGAATGCGCATATAATAAACAGCGGGGTGCAAAATAGAAGGAGCGTATCATTATGACGAGATAGAACCTGTACCATTCAAGACGGTACATATCGATCATCTAGGACCTTTTCCTCGTACCAAGAAGCAGAACGAACACGTAATAGTCCTCGTTGATTCATTCACGAAATTTACAGTATTACGAGCTGTTAGAAGCACAGCGACACGACATGTATTGACATTACTTAACGAAGTAAGCAGCTATTTCGGAGTGCCAACACGAATAGTAACCGATCGTGGAACAGCGTTTACTTCTCAGGATTTTAGACAATATTGCAACGATAATGATATTAAACAGATTTTGAATGCTGTTCGAACTCCGCGCGCAAACGGACATGCAGAGCGTACCAACCGAACTCTACTTGGTATGTTACTTCCGTCGACGGAAGACGACAAAACCTGGGATGATCAACTTAGAGGTATACAGTGGGCACTAAACACTACAAAGAACAAAACAACTCAGCGAACTCCACAAGAACTTTTATTCAATTACAAGCCTCGAGATATTCTTCAGAATAAATTAATATTAGCTTTACATGAAGATGATGTTACGAGTAATGACGAGATGAACGAAATTCAAACTGAAGCAGTAAGTCGTATTAATCAGCAGCGAGAAAAAGCTAAACAGCGTTTTAACGAAAAACATCGGAAACCTACACAATATAACGTTGGTGATTTGGTTCTCGCCGAGAATGAGCCTGTTAGTACTGGTGGTTCTCGCAAATTGGAGCCACTATACAAAGGTCCGTTCATGGTAACCAAGGTGATTGGCCACGACAGGTATCTCGTTGAAGATATACCAGGGTCGAAACGAAAACAACGACATTATACATCAATCTATGCATCTGATAAGTTGAAGCCATGGTGTAATTTGCCGAATTTCGATGGGTTTGATAATGATGTCGGAGTCGAGGTCGACTCCTGTAATCAGGATTGGCCGACTGTAAGGTAAACCGCATAATTGCATCCCTGCAACACAAAAGAACGAGCGCACCAACAACCCAGGAAGAGTCGTCGAAAAAAAAGCAGTGTCGCGTCAGCATCGTTCGAGACTGGTCTATTTTTATTTTTCATTTTATTTTAACTTTAAAAAACGAGTAATACATTTAAGCAATTGAAATATCTAATAATAAACAATATTGTATGGAATATAATCTTTTAATAATAAATAAATCGAATCCTGACAAACTCTAAAAGATCTAGCATCTTTTACTTGTCATGTCATGTCATGTCGTGTCTTGTGTTGCTTTGTCTTGTCTTGTCTTGTCTTGTCATGTCGTGTGTTGTGTTGTTTTGTCTTGTCTTGTTGTGTATTGTCATGTCTTATATTGTCTTGTCTTGTCTTGTCTTGTCATGTCATGTCGTGTGTTGTGTTGTTTTGTCTTGTCTTGTTTTGTCTTGTCCTGTCCTGTTGTGTGTTGTGTTGTTTTGTCTTGTCTTGTCTTGTCCTGTCCTGACGTTTGTTGTCTTGTCTTGTCTTGTCTTGTCATGTCTTGTCTTGTCTTGTCTTGTCTTGTCTTGTCTTGTCTTGTCTTGTCTTGTCTTGTCCTGTCCTGTCTTGTCTTGTCTTGTCTTGTCATGTTTTGTCTTGTCCTGTCCTGTCTTGTCTTGTCTTGTCATGTCTTGCCTTGTCTTGTCCTGTCCTGTCTTGTCTTGTCTTGTCATGTCTTGTCTTGTCTTGTCTTGTCTTGTCTTGTCTTGTCTTGTCTTGTCTTGTCTTGTCTTGTCTTGTCTTGTCTTGTCTTGTCTTGTCTTGTCTTGTCTTGTCTTGTCTTGTCTTGTCTTGTTTTGTCTTGTCTTGTCTTGTCTTGTCTTGTCTTGTCTTGTCTTATCTTGTCATGTCTTGTCTTGTCTTGTCTTGTCTTGTTTTGTCTGGTCATGTCTTGTTTTGTGTTGTCTTGTATTGTCTTGTCTTGTCTTGTCTTGTCCTGTCTTGTCTTGTCTTGTCTTGTCTTGTCCTGTCCTGTCTTGTCTTGTCTTGTCTTGTCTTGTCTTGCCCTGTCCTGACGTGTGTTGTGTTGTTTTGTCTTGTCTTGTTTTGTCTTGTCTTGTTTTGTCTTGTCTTGTATTGTCTTGTTTTCTCATGTAATGTCATGTCGTGTGTTGTGTTGTTTTGTCATGTCTTGTCTTGTCTTGTCTTGTCCTGTCCTGTCGTGTGTTGTGTTGTTTTGTCTTGTCTTGTCATGTCGTGTCATGTCATGTCGTGTCTTGTGTTGCTTTGTCTTGTCTTGTCTTGTCATGTCGTGTGTTGTGTTGTTTTGTCTTGTCTTGTTGTGTATTGTCATGCCTTATATTGTCTTGTCTTGTCTTGTGATGTCATGTCATGTCGTGTGTTGTGTTGTTTTGTCTTGTCTTGTCATGTCGTGTGTTGTGTTGTTTTGTCTTGTCTTGCTGTGTATTGTCATGTCTTATATTGTCTTGTCTTGTCTTGTCATGTCATGTCATGTCGTGTGTTGTGTTGTTTTGTCTTGTCTTGTTTTGTCTTCTCATGTCATGTCTTGTCTTGTCTTGTCCTGTCTTGTCTTGTCTTGTCTTGTCTTGTCTTGTCTTGTCTTGTCTTGTCTTGTCTTGTCTTGTCTTGTCTTGTCATGTCTTGTCTTGTCTTGTCTTGTCTTGTCTTGTCTTGTCTTGTCTTGTCTTGTCCTGTCCTGTCTTGTCTTGTCTTGTCATGTTTTGTCTTGTCCTGTCCTGTCTTGTCTTGTCATGTCTTGTCTTGTCTTGTCCTGTCCTGTCTTGTCTTGTCTTGTCATGTCTTTTCTTGTCTTGTCTTGTCTTGTCTTGTCTTGTCTTGCATAATGTCATGTCGTGTGTTGTGTGGTTTTGTCTTGTCTTGTCATGTCATGTCATGTCGTGTCTTGGGTTGCTTTGTCTTGTCTTGTCTCGTCTTGTCATGTCGTGTGGTGTTGTTTTGTCTTGTCTTGTCGTGTATTGTCATGTCTTATATTGTCTTGTCCTGTCCTGTGTTGTCTTGTCATGTCTTGTCTTGTCTTGTCCTGTCCTGTCTTGTCTTGTCTTGTCTTGTCTTGTCTTGTCTTGTCTTGTCTTGTCTTGTCTTGTCTTGTCTTGTCTTGTCTTGTCTTGTCTTGTCTTGTCTTGTCATGTCTTGTCTTGTCTTGTCTTGTCTTGTCTTGTCTTGTCTTGTCTTGTCTTGTCTTGTCTTGTCTTGTCTTGTCTTGTCTTGTCTTGTCTTGTCTTGTCTTGTCTTGTCTTGTCTTGTCTTGTCTTGTCTTGTCTTGTCTTGTCTTGCATAATGTCATGTCGTGTGTTGTGTGGTTTTGTCTTGTCTTGTCATGTCATGTCATGTCGTGTCTTGGGTTGCTTTGTCTTGTCTTGTCTTGTCTTGTCATGTCGTGTGGTGTTGTTTTGTCTTGTCTTGTCGTGTATTGTCATGTCTTATATTGTCTTGTCATGTCTTGTCTTGTCTTGTCTTGTCTTGTGTTGCCTCGTCTTGTCTTGCCTTGTCTTGCCTTGTCTTGTCTTGTCATGTCGTGTCTTGTCTTGTCTTGTCTTGTCTTGTCTTGTCATGTCGTGTGTTGTGTTGTTTTGTCTTGTCTTGTGTTGTTTTGTTGTGCCATGTCTTGTCTTGTCTTGTCTTGTCTTGTCTTGTCTTGTCTTGTCTTGTCTTGTCTTGTCTTGTCTTGTCTTGTCTTGTCAAGTCTTGTCTTGTCGTGTCTTGTCTTGTCCTGTCCTGTCTTGTGTTGTCTTGTCATGTCTTGTCTTGTCGTGTCTTGTCCTGTCCTGTCTTGTGTTGTCTTGTCATGTTTTGTCTTGTCCTGTCCTGTCTTGTCTTGTCTTGTCATGTCGTGTCTTGTCTTGTCTTGTCTTGTCTTGTCTTGTCTTGTCTTGTCATGTCGTGTGTTGTGTTGTTTTGTCTTGTCTTGTGTTGTTTTGTCGTGCCATGTCTTGTCTTGTCTTGTCTTGTCTTGTCTTGTCTTGTCTTGTCATGTCTTGTCTTGTCGTGTCTTGTCTTGTCCTGTCCTGTCATGTCTTGTCTTGTCATGTCTTGTCTTGCCGTGTCTTGTCTTGTCTTGTCTTGTCTTGTCTTGTCTTGTCATGTCTTGTCTTGTCGTGTCTTGTCATGTCTTGTCTTGTCGTGTCTTGTCTTGTCCTGTCCTGTCTTGTCTTGTCTTGTCATGTCTTGTCTTGTCGTGTCTTGTCTTGTCTTGTCATGTCTTGTCCTGTCCTGTCTTGTCTTGTCTTGTCATGTCTTGTCTTGTCTTGTCTTGTCTTGTCTTGTCTTGTCTCTTCTTGTCTTGTCTTGTCTTGTCTTGTCTTGTCTTGTCATGTCTTGTCTTGTCGTGTCTTGTCTTGTCCTGTCCTGTCTTGTGTTGTCTTGTCATGTTTTGTCTTGTCCTGTCCTGTCTTGTCTTGTCTTGTCATGTCTTGTCTTGTCTTGTCTTGTCTTGTCTTGTCTTGTCTTGTTTTGTCTTGTCATGTCTTGTCTTGTCTTGTCTTGTCTTGTCTTGTCTTGTCTTGTCTTGTCTTGTCTTGTCTTGTCTTGTCTTGTCTTGTCATGTCTTGTCTTGTCTTGTTTTGTTTTGTCTTGTCTTGTTTTGTCTTGTCTTGTGTTGTTTTGTCCTATCCTGACGTGTGTTGTGTTGTTTTGTCTTGTCTTGTTTTGTCTTGTCCTGTCTTGTCTTGTCTTGTGATGTCATGTCATGTCGTGTGTTGTGTTGTTTTGTCTTGTCATGTCTTGTCTTGTCTTGTCTTGTCTTGTCTTGTCTTGTCTTGTCTTGTCTTGTTTTGTCTTGTCTTGTTTTATGTTGTCTTGTCTTGTCTTGTTTTGTCATGTAATGTCATGTCGTGTGTTGTGTTGTTTTTTCTTGTCTTGTATTGCCTTGTCTTGTCTTGTCGTGTCTTGTCTTGTCTTGTCTTGTCTTGTCTTGTCTTGTCTTGTCTTGTCTTGTCTTGTCTTGTCTTGTCTTGTCTTGTCTTGTCTTGTCATGTCTTGTCTTGTCTTGTCTTGTCTTGTCTTGTCTTGTCTTGTCTTGTCTTGTCTTGTCTTGTCTTGTCTTGTCTTGTCTTGTCTTGTCTTGTCTTGTCTTGTCTTGTCTTGTCTTGTCTTGTCTTGTCTTGTCTTGTCTTGTCTTGTCTTGTCTTGTCTTGTCTTGCATAATGTCATGTCGTGTGTTGTGTGGTTTTGTCTTGTCTTGTGTTGTTTTGTCGTGTCATGTCTTGTCTTGTCTTGTCTTGTCTTGTCCTGTCCTGTCGTGTGTTGTGTTGCTTTGTCTTGTCTTGTCATGTCTTGTCTTGTCTTGCCTTGTCTTGTCTTGTCTTGTCCTGTCATGTCTTGTCATGTCTTGTCTTGTCTTGTCTTGTCTTGTCTTGTCTTGTCTTGTCTTGTCTTGTCTTGTCTTGTCTTGTCTTGTCTTGTCTTGTCTTGTCTTGTCTTGTCTTGTCTTGTCTTGTCATGTCATGTCATGTCGTGTCTTGTGTTGCTTTGTCTTGTCTTGTCATGTCGTGTGTTGTGTTGTTTTGTCTTGTCTTGTTGTGTATTGGCATGTCTTATATTGTCTTGTCTTGTCTTGTCATGTCATGTCAAGTCATGTCATGTCGTGTGTTGTGTTGTTTAGTCTTGTCATGTCTTGTCTTGTTTTGTCTTGTCATGTCATGTCTTGTCTTGTCTTGTCTTGTCTTGTCTTGTCTTGTCTTGTCTTGTCTTGTCTTTTCTTGTCTTGTCTTGTCTTGTCTTGTCTTGTTTTGTTTTGTCTTGTCTTGTTTTGTCTTGTCTTGTCTTGTCTTATCTTGTCTTGTTTTGTCATGTAATGCCATGTCGTGTGTTGTGTTGTTTTGTCTTGTCTTGTCATCTCCTTGTCTTGTCTTGTCATGTCGTGTGTTGTGTTGTTTTGTCTTGTTTTGTCATGTAATGTCATGTCGTGTAATGTCATGTCGTATGTTGTGTTGTTTTGTCTTGTCTTGTCTTCTCCTTGTCTTGTCTTGTCATGTCGTGTGTAGTGTTGTTTTGTCTTGTCTTGTCTTCTCCTTGTCTTGTCTTGTCTTGTCATGTCTTATATTGTCTTGTCTTGTCTTGTCTTGTGATGTCATGTCGTGTGTTGTGTTGTTTTGTCTTGTTTTGTCATGTAATGTCATGTCGTGTAATGTCATGTCGTATGTTGTGTTGTTTTGTCTTGTCTTGTCTTCTCCTTGTCTTGTCTTGTCATGTCGTGTGTAGTGTTGTTTTGTCTTGTCTTGTCTTCTCCTTGTCTTGTCTTGTCTTGTCATGTCGTATGTTGTGTTGTTTTGTCTTGTCTTGCTTTGTCTTGTCATGTCTTATCTTGTCTTGTCATGTCTTGTCTTGTCTTGTCTTGTCTTGTCTTGCCTTGTCTTGTCTTGTCTTATCTTGTCTTGTCTTGTCTTGTCTTGTCTTATCTTGTCCTGTCCTGTCTTGTCTTATCTTGTCTTGTCTTGTCTTGTCTTGTCTTGTCTTGTCGTGTCATGTGTTGTCTTGTCTTGTCCTGTCCTGTCGTGTGTTGTGTTGTTTTGTCTTGTCTTGTCATGTCATGTCATGTCGTGTCTTGTGTTGCTTTGTCATGTCTTGTCTTGTCATGTCGTGTGGTGTTGTTTTGTCTTGTCTTGTCGTGTATTGTCATGTCTTATATTGTCTTGTCATGTCTTGTCTTGTCTTGTCTTGTCTTGTCTTGTGTTGCCTCGTCTTGTCTTGCCTTGTCTTGCCTTGTCTTGTCTTGTCATGTCGTGTCTTGTCTTGTCTTGTCTTGTCTTGTCTTGTCTTGTCTTGTCATGTCGTGTGTTGTGTTGTTTTATCTTGTCTTGTGTTGTTTTGTCGTGCCATGTCTTGTCTTGTCCTGTCCTGTCGTGTGTTGTGTTGTTTTGTCTTGTCTTGTCTTGTCTTGTCTTGTCTAGTTTTGTCTTGTCTTGTCTTGTCTTGTTTTATGTTGTCTTGTTTTGTCATGTAATGTCATGTCGTGTGTTGTGTTGTTTTGTCTTGTCTTGTGTTGTTTTGTCGTGTCATGTCATGTCTTGTCTTGTCTTGTCCTGTCCTGTCGTGTGTTGTGTTGTTTTGTCTTGTCTTGTCATGTCGTGTGGTGTTGTTTTGTCTTGTCTTGTTGTGTATTGTCATGTCTTATATTGTCTTGTCTTGTCATGTCATGTCATGTCGTGTGTTGTGTTGTTTTGTCTTGTCTTGTCTTGTCATGTCGTGCGGTGTTGTTTTGTCTTGTCTTGTTGTGTATTGTCATGTCTTATATTGTCTTGTCTTGTCTTGTCTTGTCATGTCATGTCATGTCGTGTGTTGTGTTGTTTTGTCTTGTCTTGTCTTGTCTTGTCTTGCCTTATCTTGCCTTGTCTTGTCTTGTCTTGTCTTGTCTTGTCTTGTCTTGTCTTGTCTTGTCTTGTCATGTCTTGTCTTGTTTTGTCTTGTCTTGTATTTTCTTGTTTTCTCATGTAATGTCATGTCGTGTATTGTGTTGTTTTGTCTTGTCTTGTGTTGTTTTGTCGTGTCATGCCTTGTCTTGTCTTTTCTTGTCCTGTCCTGTCGTGTGTTGTGTTGTTTTGTCTTGTCTTGTCATGTCATGTCATGTCGTGTCTTGTGTTGCTTTGTCTTGTCTTGTCTTGTCTTGTCTTGTCATGTCATGTCGTGTGTTGTGTTGTTTTGTCTTGTCTTGTTGTGTATTGTCTTGTCTTATATTGTCTTGTCTTGTCTTGTCTTGTCATGTCATGTCATGTCGTGTGTTGTGTTGTTTTGTCTTGTCTTGTCTTGTCTTGTATTGTCTTGTCTAGTCTTGTCTTGTCTTGTCTTGTCATGTCGTGTGTTGTGTTGTTTTGTCTTGTCTTGTGTTGTTTTGTCGTGTCATGTCTTGTCTTGTCTTGTCCTGTCCTGTCGTGTGTTGTGTTGTTTTGTCGTGTCATGTCTTGTCTTGTCTTGTCTTGTCTTGTCTTGTCTTGTCCTGTCCTGTAGTGTGTTGTGTTGTTTTGTCTTGTCTTGTCATGTCATGTCATGTCGTGTCTTGTGTTGCTTTGTCTTGTCTTGTCTTGTCTTGTCTTGTCATGTCGTGTGTTGTGTTGTTTTGTCTTGTCTTGTGTTGTTTTGTCGTGTCATGCCTTGTCTTGTCTTGTCTTGTCCTGTCCTGACGTGTGTTTTGTTGTTTTGTCTTGTCATGTCTTGTCTTGTCTTGTGATGTCATGTCATGTCGTGTGTTGTGTTGTTTTGTCTTGTCTTGTCATGTCGTGTGTTGTGTTGTTTTGTCTTGTCTTGTGTTGTCTTGTCCTTTCTTCTCCTTGTCTTGTGTTGTTTTGTCCTGTCCTGACGTGTGTTTTGTTGTTTTGTCTTGTCATGTCTTGTCTTGTCTTGTGATGTCATGTCATGTCGTGTGTTGTGTTGTTTTGTCTTGTCTTGTGTTGTTTTGTCGTGTCATGCCTTGTCTTGTCTTGTCTTGTCCTGTCCTGTCGTGTGTTGTGTTGTTTTGTCTTGTCTTGTCATGTCATGTCATGTCGTGTCTTGTGTTGCTTTGTCTTGTCTTGTCTTGTCTTGTCTTGTCATGTCGTGTGTTGTGTTGTTTTGTCTTGTCTTGTTGTGTATTGTCATGTCTTATATTGTCTTGTCTTGTCTTGTCCTGTCCTGTCGTGTGTTGTGTTGTTTTGTCTTGTCTTGTCATGTCATGTCATGTCGTGTCTTGTGTTGCTTTGTCTTGTCTTTTCTTCTCCTTGTCTTGTGTTGTTTTGTCCTGTCCTGACGTGTGTTTTGTTGTTTTGTCTTGTCATGTCTTGTCTTGTCTTGTGATGTCATGTCATGTCGTGTGTTGTGTTGTTTTGTCTTGTCTTGTCATGTCGTGTGTTGTGTTGTTTTGTCTTGTCTTGCTGTGTATTGTCATGTCTTATATTGTCTTGTCTTGTTTTGTCTTCTCATGTCATGTCTTGTCTTGTGTTGTTTTGTCTTGTCTTGTTTTGTCTTCTCATGTCATGTCTTGTCTTGTCTTGTCTTGTCTTGTTTTGCCTTGTCATGTCTTGTCTTGTCTTGTCTTGTCTTGTCTTGTCATGTCGTGTGTTGTGTTGTTTTGTCTTGTCTTGTGTTGTTTTGTCGTGCCATGTCTTGTCTTGTCCTGTCCTGTCGTGTGTTGTGTTGTTTTGTCTTGTCTTGTCTTGTCTTGTCTTGTCTAGTTTTGTCTTGTCTTGTCTTGTCTTGTTTTATGTTGTCTTGTTTTGTCATGTAATGTCATGTCGTGTGTTGTGTTGTTTTGTCTTGTCTTGTGTTGTTTTGTCTTGTCATGTCTTGTCTTGTCTTGTCTTGTCTTGTCTTGTCTTGTCTTGTCTTGTCTTGTCTTGTCTTGTCTTGTCTTGTCTTGTCTTGTCTTGTCTTGTCTTGTCTTGTCTTGTCTTGTCTTGTCTTGTCTTGTCTTGTCTTGTCTTGTCTTGTCTTGTCTTGTCTTGTCTTGTCTTGTCTTGTCATGTCTTGTCTTGTCTTGTCTTGTCTTGTCTTGTCTTGTCTTGTCTTGTCCTGTCCTGACGTGTGTTGTGTTGTTTTGTCTTGTCTTGTTTTGTCTTGTCTTGTGTTGTTTTGTCCTGTCCTGACGTGTGTTGTGTTGTTTTGTCTTGTCTTGTCTTGTCTTGTCTTGTCTTGTCTTGTCTTGTCTTGTCTTGTCATGTCTTGTCTTGTCTTGTTTTGTTTTGTCTTGTCTTGTTTTGTCTTGTCTTGTGTTGTTTTGTCCTATCCTGACGTGTGTTGTGTTGTTTTGTCTTGTCTTGTTTTGTCTTGTCCTGTCTTGTCTTGTCTTGTGATGTCATGTCATGTCGTGTGTTGTGTTGTTTTGTCTTGTCATGTCTTGTCTTGTCTTGTCTTGTCTTGTCTTGTCTTGTCTTGTCTTGTCTTGTTTTGTCTTGTCTTGTTTTATGTTGTCTTGTCTTGTCTTGTTTTGTCATGTAATGTCATGTCGTGTGTTGTGTTGTTTTTTCTTGTCTTGTATTGCCTTGTCTTGTCTTGTCGTGTCTTGTCTTGTCTTGTCTTGTCTTGTCTTGTCTTGTCTTGTCTTGTCTTGTCTTGTCTTGTCTTGTCTTGTCTTGTCATGTCTTGTCTTGTCTTGTCTTGTCTTGTCTTGTCTTGTCTTGTCTTGTCTTGTCTTGTCTTGTCTTGTCTTGTCTTGTCTTGTCTTGTCTTGTCTTGTCTTGTCTTGTCTTGTCTTGTCTTGTCTTGTCTTGTCTTGTCTTGTCTTGTCTTGCATAATGTCATGTCGTGTGTTGTGTGGTTTTGTCTTGTCTTGTGTTGTTTTGTCGTGTCATGTCTTGTCTTGTCTTGTCTTGTCTTGTCCTGTCCTGTCGTGTGTTGTGTTGCTTTGTCTTGTCTTGTCATGTCTTGTCTTGTCTTGCCTTGTCTTGTCTTGTCTTGTCCTGTCATGTCTTGTCATGTCTTGTCTTGTCTTGTCTTGTCTTGTCTTGTCTTGTCTTGTCTTGTCTTGTCTTGTCTTGTCTTGTCTTGTCTTGTCTTGTCTTGTCTTGTCTTGTCTTGTCTTGTCTTGTCTTGTCTTGTCATGTCATGTCATGTCGTGTCTTGTGTTGCTTTGTCTTGTCTTGTCATGTCGTGTGTTGTGTTGTTTTGTCTTGTCTTGTTGTGTATTGGCATGTCTTATATTGTCTTGTCTTGTCTTGTCATGTCATGTCAAGTCATGTCATGTCGTGTGTTGTGTTGTTTAGTCTTGTCATGTCTTGTCTTGTTTTGTCTTGTCATGTCATGTCTTGTCTTGTCTTGTCTTGTCTTGTCTTGTCTTTTCTTGTCTTGTCTTGTCTTGTCTTGTCTTGTTTTGTTTTGTCTTGTCTTGTTTTGTCTTGTCTTGTCTTGTCTTATCTTGTCTTGTTTTGTCATGTAATGCCATGTCGTGTGTTGTGTTGTTTTGTCTTGTCTTGTCATCTCCTTGTCTTGTCTTGTCATGTCGTGTGTTGTGTTGTTTTGTCTTGTCATGTCTTATATTGTCTTGTCTTGTCTTGTCTTGTGATGTCATGTCGTGTGTTGTGTTGTTTTGTCTTGTTTTGTCATGTAATGTCATGTCGTGTAATGTCATGTCGTATGTTGTGTTGTTTTGTCTTGTCTTGTCTTCTCCTTGTCTTGTCTTGTCATGTCGTGTGTAGTGTTGTTTTGTCTTGTCTTGTCTTCTCCTTGTCTTGTCTTGTCTTGTCATGTCGTATGTTGTGTTGTTTTGTCTTGTCTTGCTTTGTCTTGTCATGTCTTATCTTGTCTTGTCATGTCTTGTCTTGTCTTGTCTTGTCTTGTCTTGCCTTGTCTTGTCTTGTCTTATCTTGTCTTGTCTTGTCTTGTCTTGTCTTATCTTGTCCTGTCCTGTCTTGTCTTATCTTGTCTTGTCTTGTCTTGTCTTGTCTTGTCTTGTCTTGTCGTGTCATGTGTTGTCTTGTCTTGTCCTGTCCTGTCGTGTGTTGTGTTGTTTTGTCTTGTCTTGTCATGTCATGTCATGTCGTGTCTTGTGTTGCTTTGTCATGTCTTGTCTTGTCATGTCGTGTGGTGTTGTTTTGTCTTGTCTTGTCGTGTATTGTCATGTCTTATATTGTCTTGTCATGTCTTGTCTTGTCTTGTCTTGTCTTGTCTTGTGTTGCCTCGTCTTGTCTTGCCTTGTCTTGCCTTGTCTTGTCTTGTCATGTCGTGTCTTGTCTTGTCTTGTCTTGTCTTGTCTTGTCTTGTCTTGTCATGTCGTGTGTTGTGTTGTTTTATCTTGTCTTGTGTTGTTTTGTCGTGCCATGTCTTGTCTTGTCCTGTCCTGTCGTGTGTTGTGTTGTTTTGTCTTGTCTTGTCTTGTCTTGTCTTGTCTAGTTTTGTCTTGTCTTGTCTTGTCTTGTTTTATGTTGTCTTGTTTTGTCATGTAATGTCATGTCGTGTGTTGTGTTGTTTTGTCTTGTCTTGTGTTGTTTTGTCGTGTCATGTCATGTCTTGTCTTGTCTTGTCCTGTCCTGTCGTGTGTTGTGTTGTTTTGTCTTGTCTTGTCATGTCGTGTGGTGTTGTTTTGTCTTGTCTTGTTGTGTATTGTCATGTCTTATATTGTCTTGTCTTGTCATGTCATGTCATGTCGTGTGTTGTGTTGTTTTGTCTTGTCTTGTTGTGTATTGTCATGTCTTATATTGTCTTGTCTTGTCTTGTCTTGTCATGTCATGTCATGTCGTGTGTTGTGTTGTTTTGTCTTGTCTTGTCTTGTCTTGTCTTGCCTTATCTTGCCTTGTCTTGTCTTGTCTTGTCTTGTCTTGTCTTGTCTTGTCTTGTCTTGTCTTGTCTTGTCATGTCTTGTCTTGTTTTGTCTTGTCTTGTATTTTCTTGTTTTCTCATGTAATGTCATGTCGTGTATTGTGTTGTTTTGTCTTGTCTTGTGTTGTTTTGTCGTGTCATGCCTTGTCTTGTCTTTTCTTGTCCTGTCCTGTCGTGTGTTGTGTTGTTTTGTCTTGTCTTGTCATGTCATGTCATGTCGTGTCTTGTGTTGCTTTGTCTTGTCTTGTCTTGTCTTGTCTTGTCATGTCATGTCGTGTGTTGTGTTGTTTTGTCTTGTCTTGTTGTGTATTGTCTTGTCTTATATTGTCTTGTCTTGTCTTGTCTTGTCATGTCATGTCATGTCGTGTGTTGTGTTGTTTTGTCTTGTCTTGTCTTGTCTTGTATTGTCTTGTCTAGTCTTGTCTTGTCTTGTCTTGTCATGTCGTGTGTTGTGTTGTTTTGTCTTGTCTTGTGTTGTTTTGTCGTGTCATGTCTTGTCTTGTCTTGTCCTGTCCTGTCGTGTGTTGTGTTGTTTTGTCGTGTCATGTCTTGTCTTGTCTTGTCTTGTCTTGTCTTGTCTTGTCCTGTCCTGTAGTGTGTTGTGTTGTTTTGTCTTGTCTTGTCATGTCATGTCATGTCGTGTCTTGTGTTGCTTTGTCTTGTCTTGTCTTGTCTTGTCTTGTCATGTCGTGTGTTGTGTTGTTTTGTCTTGTCTTGTGTTGTTTTGTCGTGTCATGCCTTGTCTTGTCTTGTCTTGTCCTGTCCTGACGTGTGTTTTGTTGTTTTGTCTTGTCATGTCTTGTCTTGTCTTGTGATGTCATGTCATGTCGTGTGTTGTGTTGTTTTGTCTTGTCTTGTCATGTCGTGTGTTGTGTTGTTTTGTCTTGTCTTGTGTTGTCTTGTCCTTTCTTCTCCTTGTCTTGTGTTGTTTTGTCCTGTCCTGACGTGTGTTTTGTTGTTTTGTCTTGTCATGTCTTGTCTTGTCTTGTGATGTCATGTCATGTCGTGTGTTGTGTTGTTTTGTCTTGTCTTGTGTTGTTTTGTCGTGTCATGCCTTGTCTTGTCTTGTCTTGTCCTGTCCTGTCGTGTGTTGTGTTGTTTTGTCTTGTCTTGTCATGTCATGTCATGTCGTGTCTTGTGTTGCTTTGTCTTGTCTTGTCTTGTCTTGTCTTGTCATGTCGTGTGTTGTGTTGTTTTGTCTTGTCTTGTTGTGTATTGTCATGTCTTATATTGTCTTGTCTTGTCTTGTCCTGTCCTGTCGTGTGTTGTGTTGTTTTGTCTTGTCTTGTCATGTCATGTCATGTCGTGTCTTGTGTTGCTTTGTCTTGTCTTTTCTTCTCCTTGTCTTGTGTTGTTTTGTCCTGTCCTGACGTGTGTTTTGTTGTTTTGTCTTGTCATGTCTTGTCTTGTCTTGTGATGTCATGTCATGTCGTGTGTTGTGTTGTTTTGTCTTGTCTTGTCATGTCGTGTGTTGTGTTGCTTTGTCTTGTCTTGCTGTGTATTGTCATGTCTTATATTGTCTTGTCTTGTTTTGTCTTCTCATGTCATGTCTTGTCTTGTGTTGTTTTGTCTTGTCTTGTTTTGTCTTCTCATGTCATGTCTTGTCTTGTCTTGTCTTGTCTTGTTTTGCCTTGTCATGTCTTGTCTTGTCTTGTCTTGTCTTGTCTTGTCATGTCGTGTGTTGTGTTGTTTTGTCTTGTCTTGTGTTGTTTTGTCGTGCCATGTCTTGTCTTGTCCTGTCCTGTCGTGTGTTGTGTTGTTTTGTCTTGTCTTGTCTTGTCTTGTCTTGTCTAGTTTTGTCTTGTCTTGTCTTGTCTTGTTTTATGTTGTCTTGTTTTGTCATGTAATGTCATGTCGTGTGTTGTGTTGTTTTGTCTTGTCTTGTGTTGTTTTGTCTTGTCATGTCTTGTCTTGTCTTGTCTTGTCTTGTCTTGTCTTGTCTTGTCTTGTCTTGTCTTGTCTTGTCTTGTCTTGTCTTGTCTTGTCTTGTCTTGTCTTGTCTTGTCTTGTCTTGTCTTGTCTTGTCTTGTCTTGTCTTGTCTTGTCTTGTCTTGTCTTGTCATGTCTTGTCTTGTCTTGTCTTGTCTTGTCTTGTCTTGTCTTGTCTTGTCCTGTCCTGACGTGTGTTGTGTTGTTTTGTCTTGTCTTGTTTTGTCTTGTCTTGTGTTGTTTTGTCCTGTCCTGACGTGTGTTGTGTTGTTTTGTCTTGTCTTGTTTTGTCTTGTCTTGTCTTGTCTTGTCTTGTCTTGTCTTGTCTTGTCTTGTCTTGTCTTGTCTTGTCTTGTCTTGTCTTGTCTTGTCTTGTCTTGTCTTGTCTTGTCTGGTCTTGTCTTGTCTTGTCTTGTCTTGTCTTGTCTTGTCTTGTCTTGTCTTGTCTTGTCTTGTCTTGTCTTGTCTTGTCTTGTCTTGTCTTGTCTTGTCTTGTCATGTCTTGTATTGTCTTGTCTTATATTGTCATGTCTTGTCTTGTTTTGTCTTGTCTTGTCTTGTCTTGTCTTGTCATGTCTTGTCTTGTCTTGTTTTGTCTTGTCTTGTCTTGTCTTGTTTTGTCTTGTCATGTCTTGTCTTGTCATGTCTTGTCTTGTCTTGTCTTGACTTGTGTTGTTTTGTCTTGTCTTGTTTTGTCTTGTCCTGTCTTGTCTTGTCTTGTGATGTCATGTCATGTCATGTCTTGTCTTGTCTTGTTTTGTCTTGTCTTGTCTTGTCTTGTTTTGTCTTGTCATGTCTTGTCTTGTCATGTCTTGTCTTGTCTTGTCTTGACTTGTGTTGTTTTGTCTTGTCTTGTTTTGTCTTGTCCTGTCTTGTCTTGTCTTGTGATGTCATGTCATGTCGTGTGTTGTGTTGTTTTGTCTTGTCATGTCTTGTCTTGTCTTGTCTTGTCTTGTCTTGTCTTGTCTTGTCTTGTCTTGTCTTGTCTTGTCTTGTCATGTCTTGTCTTGTCTTGTCTTGTCTTGTCTTGTCTTGTCTTGTCTTGTCTTGTCTTGTCTTGTCTTGTCTTGTCTTGTCCTGTCCTGACGTGTGTTGTGTTGTTTTGTCTTGTCTTGTTTTGTCTTGTCTTGTGTTGTTTTGTCCTGTCCTGACGTGTGTTGTGTTGTTTTGTCTTGTCCTGTCTTGTCTTGTCTTGTGATGTCATGTCATGTCGTGTGTTGTGTTGTTTTGTCTTGTCATGTCTTGTCTTGTCTTGTCTTGTCTTGTCTTGTCTTGTCTTGTATTGTCTTGTCTTGTCTTGTCTTGTCTTGTCTTGTCTTGTCTTGTATTGTCTTGTCTTGTCTTGTCTTGTCTTGTCTTGTCTTGTCTTGTCTTGTCTTGTCTTGTCTTGTCTTGTCTTGTCTTGTCTTGTCTTGTCTTGTTTTGTCTTGTCTTGTTTTATGTTGTCTTGTCTTGTCTTGTTTTGTCATGTAATATCATGTCGTGTGTTGTGTTGTTTTTTCTTGTCTTGTATTGTCTTGTCTTGTCTTGTCGTGTCTTGTCTTGTCTTGTCTTGTTTTGTCTTGTCTTGTCTTGTCTTGTCTTGCCTTATCTTGCCTTGTCTTGTCTTGTCTTGTCTTGTCTTGTCTTGTCTTGTCTTGCCATGTCTTGTCTTGTCTTGTTTTGTCTTGTCTTGTATTTTCTTGTTTTCTCATGTAATGTCATGTCGTGTGTTGTGTTGTTTTGTCTTGTCTTGTGTTGTTTTGTCGTGTCATGCCTTGTCTTGTCTTGTCTTGTCCTGTCCTGTCGTGTGTTGTGTTGTTTTGTCTTGTCTTGTCATGTCATGTCATGTCGTGTCTTGTGTTGCTTTGTCTTGTCTTGTCTTGTCTTGCCTTGTCATGTCGTGTGTTGTGTTGTTTTGTCTTGTCTTGTTGTGTATTGTCATGTCTTATATTGTCTTGTCTTGTCTTGTCTTGTCGTGTCATGTGTTGTCTTGTCTTGTCCTGTCCTGTCGTGTGTTGTGTTGTTTTGTCTTGTCTTGTCATGTCATGTCATGTCGTGTCTTGTGTTGCTTTGTCTTGTCTTGTCTTGTCATGTCGTGTGGTGTTGTTTTGTCTTGTCTTGTCGTGTATTGTCAAGTCTTATATTGTCTTGTCATGTCTTGTCTTGTCTTGTCTTGTCTTGTCTTGTCTTGTCTTGTGTTGCCTCGTCTTGTCTTGCCTTGTCTTGCCTTGTCTTGTCTTGTCATGTCGTGTCTTGTCTTGTCTTGTCTTGTCTTGTCTTGTCTTGTCTTGTCATGTCGTGTGTTGTGTTGTTTTGTCTTGTCTTGTGTTGTTTTGTCGTGCCATGTCTTGTCTTGTCCTGTCCTGTCGTGTGTTGTGTTGTTTTGTCTTGTCTTGTCTTGTCTTGTCTTGTCTAGTTTTGTCTTGTCTTGTCTTGTCTTGTTTTATGTTGTCTTGTTTTGTCATGTAATGTCATGTCGTGTGTTGTGTTGTTTTGTCTTGTCTTGTGTTGTTTTGTCGTGTCATGTCTTGTCTTGTCTTGTCTTGTCCTGTCCTGTCGTGTGTTGTGTTGTTTTGTCTTGTCTTGTCATGTCGTGTGGTGTTGTTTTGTCTTGTCTTGTTGTGTATTGTCATGTCTTATATTGTCTTGTCTTGTCATGTCATGTCATGTCGTGTGTTGTGTTGTTTTGTCTTGTCTTGTCTTGTCATGTCGTGCGGTGTTGTTTTGTCTTGTCTTGTTGTGTATTGTCATGTCTTATATTGTCTTGTCTTGTCTTGTCTTGTCATGTCATGTCATGTCGTGTGTTGTGTTGTTTTGTCTTGTCTTGTCTTGTCTTGTCTTGCCTTATCTTGCCTTGTCTTGTCTTGTCTTGTCTTGTCTTGTCTTGTCTTGTCTTGTCATGTCTTGTCTTGTTTTGTCTTGTCTTGTATTTTCTTGTTTTCTCATGTAATGTCATGTCGTGTATTGTGTTGTTTTGTCTTGTCTTGTGTTGTTTTGTCGTGTCATGCCTTGTCTTGTCTTTTCTTGTCCTGTCCTGTCGTGTGTTGTGTTGTTTTGTCTTGTCTTGTCATGTCATGTCATGTCGTGTCTTGTGTTGCTTTGTCTTGTCTTGTCTTGTCTTGTCTTGTCATGTCGTGTGTTGTGTTGTTTTGTCTTGTCTTGTTGTGTATTGTCATGTCTTATATTGTCTTGTCTTGTCTTGTCTTGTCATGTCATGTCATGTCGTGTGTTGTGTTGTTTTGTCTTGTCTTGTCTTGTCTTGTATTGTCTTGTCTAGTCTTGTCTTGTCTTGTCTTGTCATGTCGTGTGTTGTGTTGTTTTGTCGTGTCATGTATTGTCTTGTCTTGTCCTGTCCTGTCGTGTGTTGTGTTGTTTTGTCTTGTCTTGTCTTGTCTAGTTTTGTCTTGTCTTGTCTTGTTTTATGTTGTCTTGTTTTGTCATGTAATGTCATGTCGTGTGTTGTGTTGTTTTGTCTTGTCTTGTGTTGTTTTGTCGTGTCATGTCTTGTCTTGTCTTGTCTTGTCTTGTCTTGTCTTGTCCTGTCCTGTAGTGTGTTGTGTTGTTTTGTCTTGTCTTGTCATGTCATGTCATGTCGTGTCTTGTGTTGCTTTGTCTTGTCCTTTCTTCTCCTTGTCTTGTGTTGTTTTGTTCTGTCCTGACGTGTGTTTTGTTGTTTTGTCTTGTCATGTCTTGTCTTGTCTTGTGATGTCATGTCATGTCGTGTGTTGTGTTGTTTTGTCTTGTCTTGTGTTGTTTTGTCGTGTCATGCCTTGTCTTGTCTTGTCTTGTCCTGTCCTGTCGTGTGTTGTGTTGTTTTGTCTTGTCTTGTCATGTCATGTCATGTCGTGTCTTGTGTTGCTTTGTCTTGTCTTGTCTTGTCTTGTCTTGTCATGTCGTGTGTTGTGTTGTTTTGTCTTGTCTTGTTGTGTATTGTCATGTCTTATATTGTCTTGTCTTGTCTTGTCCTGTCCTGTCGTGTGTTGTGTTGTTTTGTCTTGTCTTGTCATGTCATGTCATGTCGTGTCTTGTGTTGCTTTGTCTTGTCTTTTCTTCTCCTTGTCTTGTGTTGTTTTGTCCTGTCCTGACGTGTGTTTTGTTGTTTTGTCTTGTCATGTCTTGTCTTGTCTTGTGATGTCATGTCATGTCGTGTGTTGTGTTGTTTTGTCTTGTCTTGTCATGTCGTGTGTTGTGTTGTTTTGTCTTGTCTTGCTGTGTATTGTCATGTCTTATATTGTCTTGTCTTGTTTTGTCTTCTCATGTCATGTCTTGTCTTGTGTTGTTTTGTCTTGTCTTGTTTTGTCTTCTCATGTCATGTCTTGTCTTGTCTTGTCTTGTCTTGTTTTGTCTTGTCATGTCTTGTCTTGTCTTGTCATGTCTTGTCTTGTCTTGTCTTGTCTTGTCTTGTCTTGTCTTGTCTTGTCTTGTCTTGTCTTGTCTTGTCTTGTCTTGTCTTGTCTTGTCTTGTCTTGTCTTGTCTTGTCTTGTCTTGTCTTGTCTTGTCTTGTCTTGTCTTGTCTTGTCTTGTCTTGTCTTGTCTTGTCTTGTCTTGTCTTGTCTTGTCTTGTCTTGTCTTGTCTTGTCTTGTCTTGTCTTGTCTTGTCTTGTCTTGTCTTGTCTTGTCTTGTCTTGTCTTGTCTTGTCTTGTCTTGTCTTGTCTTGTCTTGTCTTGTCTTGTCTTGTCTTGTCTTGTCTTGTCTTGTCTTGTCTTGTCTTGTCTTGTCTTGTCTTGTCTTGTCTTGTCTTGTCTTGTCTTGTCTTGTCTTGTCTTGTCTTGTCTTGTCTTGTCATGTCTTGTCTTGTCTTGTCTTGTCTTGTCCTGTCCTGGCTTGTGTTGTCTTGTCATGTTTTGTCTTGTCCTGTCCTGTCTTGTCTTGTCTTGTCATGTCTTGTCTTGTCTTGTCTTGTCATGTCGTGTGTTGTGTTGTTTTGTCTTGTCTTGTTGTGTATTGTCATGTCTTATATTGTCTTGTCTTGTCTTGTCATGTCATGTCATGTCGTGTGTTGTGTTGTTTTGTCTTGTCTTGTCTTGTCTTGTCTTGTCTTGTCTAGTCTTGTCTTGTCTTGTCTTGTCATGTCATGTCGTGTCTTGTGTTGCTTTGTCTTGTCTTGTCTTGTCTTGTCTTGTCATGTCGTGTGTTGTGTTGTTTTGTCTTGTCTTGTTTTGTCTTGTCATGTCTTGTCTTGTCTTGTCTTGTCTTGTCTTGTCTTGTCTTGTCTTGTCTTGTCTTGTCTTGTCTTGTCTTGTCTTGTCTTGTCTTGTCTTGTCTTGTCTTGTCTTGTCTTGTCTTGTCTTGTCTTGTCTTGTCTTGTCTTGTCTTGTCTTGTCTTGTCTTGTCTTGTCTTGTCTTGTCTTGTCTTGTCTTGTCTTGTCTTGTCTTGTCATGTCTTGTCTTGTCTTGTCTTGTCTTGTCTTGTCTTGTCTTGTCTTGTCTTGTCCTGTCCTGACGTGTGTTGTGTTGTTTTGTCTTGTCTTGTTTTGTCTTGTCTTGTATTGTTTTGTCCTGTCCTGACGTGTGTTGTGTTGTTTTGTCTTGTCTTGTTTTGTCTTGTCCTGTCTTGTCTTGTCTTGTCTTGTCATGTCTTGTCTTGTCTTGTCTTGTCTTGTCTTGTCTTGTTTTGTCATGTCTTGTCTTGTCTTGTTTTGTCATGTCTTGTCTTGTCTTGTCTTGTCTTGTCTTGTCTTGTCATGTCTTGTCTTGTCTTGTTTTGTCTTGTCTTGTCTTGTCTTGTCTTGTTTTGTCTTGTCATGTCTTGTCTTGTCATGTCTTGTCTTGTCTTGTCTTGACTTGTGTTGTTTTGTCTGGTCTTGTTTTGTCTTGTGATGTCATGTCATGTCGTGTGTTGTGTTGTTTTGTCTTGTCATGTCTTGTCTTGTCTTGTCTTGTCTTGTCTTGTCTTGTCTTGTCTTGTCTTGTCTTGTCTTGTCTTGTCATGTCTTGTCTTGTCTTGTCTTGTCTTGTCTTGTCTTGTCTTGTCTTGTCTTGTCTTGTCTTGTCTTGTCTTGTCTTGTCCTGTCCTGACGTGTGTTGTGTTGTTTTGTCTTGTCTTGTTTTGTCTTGTCTTGTGTTGTTTTGTCCTGTCCTGACGTGTGTTGTGTTGTTTTGTCTTGTCCTGTCTTGTCTTGTCTTGTGATGTCATGTCATGTCGTGTGTTGTGTTGTTTTGTCTTGTCATGTCTTGTCTTGTCTTGTCTTGTCTTGTCTTGTCTTGTCTTGTCTTGTCTTGTCTTGTCTTGTCTTGTCTTGTCTTGTATTGTCTTGTCTTGTCTTGTCTTGTCTTGTCTTGTCTTGTCTTGTCTTGTCTTGTCTTGTCTTGTCTTGTCTTGTCTTGTCTTGTCTTGTCTTGTCTTGTTTTGTCTTGTCTTGTTTTATGTTGTCTTGTCTTGTCTTGTTTTGTCATGTAATGTCATGTCGTGTGTTGTGTTGTTTTTTCTTGTCTTGTATTGTCTTGTCTTGTCTTGTCGTGTCTTGTCTTGTCTTGTCTTGTTTTGTCTTGTCTTGTCTTGTCTTGTCTTGCCTTATCTTGCCTTGTCTTGTCTTCTCTTGTCTTGTCTTGTCTTGTCTTGTCTTGTCTTGTCTTGTCATGTCTTGTCTTGTCTTGTTTTGTCTTGTCTTGTATTTTCTTGTTTTCTCATGTAATGTCATGTCGTGTGTTGTGTTGTTTTGTCTTGTCTTGTGTTGTTTTGTCGTGTCATGCCTTGTCTTGTCTTGTCTTGTCCTGTCCTGTCGTGTGTTGTGTTGTTTTGTCTTGTCTTGTCATGTCATGTCATGTCGTGTCTTGTGTTGCTTTGTCTTGTCTTGTCTTGTCTTGCCTTGTCATGTCGTGTGTTGTGTTGTTTTGTCTTGTCTTGTTGTGTATTGTCATGTCTTATATTGTCTTGTCTTGTCTTGTCTTGTCATGTCATGTCATGTCGTGTGTTGTGTTGTTTTGTCTTGTCTTGTCTTGTCTTGTCTTGTCTTGTCTAGTCTTGTCTTGTCTTGTCTTGTCATGTCGTGTGTTGTGTTGTTTTGTCTTGTCTTTGTCTTGTCTTGTCTTGTCATGTCTTGTCTTGTTTTGTCTTGTCTTGTATTTTCTTGTTTTCTCATGTAATGTCATGTCGTGTGTTGTGTTGTTTTGTCTTGTCTTGTCATGTCATGTCATGTCGTGTCTTGTGTTGCTTTGTCTTGTCTTGTCTTGTCATGTCGTGTGTTGTGTTGTTTTGTCTTGCCTTGTTGTGTATTGTCATGTCTTATATTGTCTTGTCTTGTCTTGTCTTGTCATGTCATGTCATGTCGTGTGTTGTGTTGTTTTGTCTTGTCTTGTCTTGTCTTGTCTTGTCTTGTCTTGTATTGTCTAGTCTTGTCTTGTCTTGTCTTGTCATGTCGTGTGTTGTGTTGTTTTGTCTTGTCTTGTGTTGTTTTGTCGTGTCATGTCTTGTCTTGTCTTGTCCTGTCCTGTCGTGTGTTGTGTTGTTTTTTCTTGTCTTGTCTTGTCTAGTTTTGTCTTGTCTTGTCTTGTTTTATGTTGTCTTGTTTTGTCATGTAATGTCATGTCGTGTGTTGTGTTGTTTTTTCTTGTCTTGTGTTGTTTTGTCGTGTCATGTCTTGTCTTGTCTTGTCTTGTCTTGTCCTGTCCTGTAGTGTGTTGTGTTGTTTTGTCTTGTCTTGTCATGTCATGTCATGTCGTGTCTTGTGTTGCTTTGTCTTGTCTTTTCTTCTCCTTGTCTTGTGTTGTTTTGTCCTGTCCTGACGTGTGTTTTGTTGTTTTGTCTTGTCATGTCTTGTCTTGTCTTGTGATGTCATGTCATGTCGTGTGTTGTGTTGTTTTGTCTTGTCTTGTGTTGTTTTGTCGTGTCATGCCTTGTCTTGTCTTGTCTTGTCCTGTCCTGTCGTGTGTTGTGTTGTTTTGTCTTGTCTTGTCATGTCATGTCATGTCGTGTCTTGTGTTGCTCTGTCTTGTCTTTTCTTCTCCTTGTCTTGTGTTGTTTTGTCCTGTCCTGACGTGTGTTTTGTTGTTTTGTCTTGTCATGTCTTGTCTTGTCTTGTGATGTCATGTCATGTCGTGTGTTGTGTTGTTTTGTCTTGTCTTGTCATGTCGTGTGTCTTGCTGTGTATTGTCATGTCTTATATTGCCTTGTCTTGTCTTGTCATGTCATGTCATGTCGTGTGTTGTGTTGTTTTGTCTTGTCTTGTTTTGTCTTCTCATGTCATGTCTTGTCTTGTCTTGTCTTGTCTTGTTTTGTCTTGTCATGTCTTGTCTTGTCTTGTCTTGTCATGTCTTGTCTTGTCTTGTCTTGTCTTGTCTTGTGTTGTCTTGTCTTGTCTTGTCTTGTCTTGTCTTGTCTTGTCTTGTCTTGTCTTGTCTTGTCTTGTCTTGTCTTGTCTTGTCTTGTCTTGTCTTGTCTTGTCTTGTCTTGTCTTGTCTTGTCTTGTCTTGTCTTGTCTTGTCTTGTCTTGTCTTGTCTTGTCTTGTCTTGTCTTGTCTTGTCTTGTCTTGTCTTGTCTTGTCTTGTCTTGTCTTGTCTTGTCTTGTCTTGTCTTGTCTTGTCATGTCTTGTCTTGTCTTGTCTTGTCTTGTCCTGTCCTGTCTTGTGTTGTCTTGTCATGTTTTGTCTTGTCCTGTCCTGTCTTGTCTTGTCTTGTCATGTCTTGTCTTGTCTTGTCTTGTCATGTCGTGTGTTGTGTTGTTTTGTCTTGTCTTGTTGTGTATTGTCATGTCTTATATTGTCTTGTCTTGTCTTGTCTTGTCTTGTCATGTCATGTCATGTCGTGTGTTGTGTTGTTTTGTCTTGTCTTGTCTTGTCTTGTCTTGTCTTGTCTTGTCTTGTCTTGTCATGTCATGTCGTGTCTTGTGTTGCTTTGTCTTGTCTTGTCTTGTCTTGTCTTGTCATGTCGTGTGTTGTGTTGTTTTGTCTTGTCTTGTTTTGTCTTGTCATGTCTTGTCTTGTCTTGTCTTGTCTTGTCTTGTCTTGTCTTGTCTTGTCTTGTCTTGTCTTGTCTTGTCTTGTCTTGTCTTGTCTTGTCTTGTCTTGTCTTGTCTTGTCTTGTCTTGTCTTGTCCTGTCTTGTGTTGTCTTGTCATGTTTTGTCTTGTCCTCTCCTGTCTTGTCTTGTCTTGTCATGTCTTGTCTTGTCTTGTCTTGTCATGTCGTGTGTTGTGTTGTTTTGTCTTGTCTTGTTGTGTATTGTCATGTCTTATATTGTCTTGTCTTGTCTTGTCTTGTCTTGTCATGTCATGTCATGTCGTGTGTTGTGTTGTTTTGTCTTGTCTTGTCTTGTCTTGTCTTGTCTTGTCTTGTCTAGTCTTGTCTTGTCTTGTCTTGTCATGTCATGTCGTGTCTTGTGTTGCTTTGTCTTGTCTTGTCTTGTCTTGTCTTGTCATGTCGTGTGTTGTGTTGTTTTGTCTTGTCTTGTTTTGTCTTGTCATGTCTTGTCTTGTCTTGTCTTGTCTTGTCTTGTCTTGTCTTGTCTTGTCTTGTCTTGTCTTGTCTTGTCTTGTCTTGTCTTGTCTTGTCTTGTCTTGTCTTGTCTTGTCTTGTCTTGTCTTGTCTTGTCTTGTCTTGTCTTGTCTTGTCTTGTCTTGTCTTGTCTTGTCTTGTCTTGTCTTGTCTTGTCTTGTCTTGTCTTGTCTTGTCTTGTCTTGTCTTGTCTTGTCTTGTCTTGTCTTGTCTTGTCTTGTCTTGTCATGTCGTGTGTTGTGTTGTTTTGTCTTGTCTTGTTGTGTATTGTCATGTCTTATATTGTCTTGTCTTGTCTTGTCTTCTCATGTCATGTCGTGTGTTGTGTTGTTTTGTCTTGTTTTGTCTTGTCTTGTTTTGTCTTGTCCTGCCCTGTTGTGTGTTGTGTTGTTTTGTCTTGTCTTGTCTTGTCCTGTCCTGACGTTTGTTGTCTTGTCTTGTCTTGTCATGTCTTGTCTTGTCTTGTCTTGTCTTGTCTTGTCTTGTCTTGTCTTGTCTTGTCTTGTCTTGTCCTGTCCTGTCTTGTCTTGTCTTGTCTTGTCATGTTTTGTCTTGTCCTGTCCTGTCTTGTCTTGTCTTGTCATGCCGTGCCTTGTCTTGTCCTGTCCTGTCCTGTCTTGTCTTGTCATGTCTTGTCTTGTCTTGTCTTGTCTTGTCTTGTCTTGTCTTGTCTTGTCTTGTCTTGTCTTGTCTTGTCTTGTCTTGTCTTGTCTTGTCTTGTCTTGTCTTGTCTTGTCTTGTCTTGTCTTGTCTTGTCTTGTTTTGTCTTGTCTTGTCTTGTCTTGTCTTGTCTTGTCTTGTCTTGTCTTGTCTTATCTTGTCATGTCTTGTCTTGTCTTGTCTTGTCTTGTTTTGTCTGGTCATGTCTTGTTTTGTCTTGTCTTGTATTGTCTTGTCTTGTCTTGTCTTGTCCTGTCTTGTCTTGTCTTGTCTTGTCTTGTCCTGTCCTGTCTTGTCTTGTCTTGTCTTGTCTTGTCTTGCCCTATCCTGACGTGTGTTGTGTTGTTTTGTCTTGTCTTGTTTTGTCTTGTCTTGTTTTGTCTTGTCTTGTATTGTCTTGTTTTCTCATGTAATGTCATGTCGTGTGTTGTGTTGTTTTGTCATGCCTTGTCTTGTCTTGTCTTGTCCTGTCCTGTCGTGTGTTGTGTTGTTTTGTCTTGTCTTGTCATGTCATGTCGTGTCTTGTGTTGCTTTGTCTTGTCTTGTCTTGTCATGTCGTGTGTTGTGTTGTTTTGTCTTGTCTTGTTGTGTATTGTCATGCCTTATATTGTCTTGTCTTGTCTTGTGATGTCATGTCATGTCGTGTGTTGTGTTGTTTTGTCTTGTCTTGCTGTGTATTGTCATGTCTTATATTGTCTTGTCTTGTCTTGTCATGTCATGTCATGTCGTGTGTTGTGTTGTTTTGTCTTGTCTTGTTTTGTCTTCTCATGTCATGTCTTGTCTTGTCTTGTCCTGTCTTGTCTTGTCTTGTCTTGTCTTGTCTTGTCTTGTCTTGTCTTGTCTTGTCTTGTCTTGTCATGTCTTGTCTTGTCTTGTCTTGTCTTGTCTTGTCTTGTCTTGTCTTGTCTTGTCCTGTCCTGTCTTGTCTTGTCTTGTCATGTTTTGTCTTGTCCTGTCCTGTCTTGTCTTGTCATGTCTTGTCTTGTCTTGTCCTGTCCTGTCTTGTCTTGTCATGTCTTTTCTTGTCTTGTCTTGTCTTGTCTTGTCTTGTCTTGCATAATGTCATGTCGTGTGTTGTGTGGTTTTGTCTTGTCTTGTCATGTCATGTCATGTCGTGTCTTGGGTTGCTTTGTCTTGTCTTGTCTCGTCTTGTCATGTCGTGTGGTGTTGTTTTGTCTTGTCTTGTCGTGTATTGTCATGTCTTATATTGTCTTGTCCTGTCCTGTCCTGTCTTGTCTTGTCATGTCTTGTCTTGTCCTGTCCTGTCTTGTCTTGTCTTGTCTTGTCTTGTCTTGTCTTGTCTTGTCTTGTCTTGTCTTGTCTTGTCTTGTCTTGTCTTGTCTTGTCTTGTCTTGTCTTGTCTTGTCATGTCTTGTCTTGTCTTGTCTTGTCTTGTCTTGTCTTGTCTTGTCTTGTCTTGTCTTGTCTTGTCTTGTCTTGTCTTGTCTTGTCTTGTCTTGTCTTGTCTTGTCTTGTCTTGTCTTGTCTTGTCTTGTCTTGTCTTGTCTTGTCTTGTCTTGTCTTGTCTTGTCTTGTCTTGTCTTGTCTTGTCTTGTCTTGTCTTGTCTTGTCTTGTCTTGTCTTGTCTTGTCTTGTCTTGTCTTGTCTTGTCTTGTCTTGCATAATGTCATGTCGTGTGTTGTGTGGTTTTGTCTTGTCTTGTCATGTCATGTCATGTCGTGTCTTGGGTTGCTTTGTCTTGTCTTGTCTTGTCTTGTCATGTCGTGTGGTGTTGTTTTGTCTTGTCTTGTCGTGTATTGTCATGTCTTATATTGTCTTGTCATGTCTTGTCTTGTCTTGTCTTGTCTTGTCTTGTCTTGTCTTGTCTTGTCTTGTGTTGCCTCGTCTTGTCTTGCCTTGTCTTGTCTTGTCATGTCGTGTCTTGTCTTGTCTTGTCTTGTCTTGTCATGTCGTGTGTTGTGTTGTTTTGTCTTGTCTTGTGTTGTTTTGTTGTGCCATGTCTTGTCTTGTCTTGTCTTGTCTTGTCTTGTCTTGTCTTGTCTTGTCTTGTCTTGTCTTGTCTTGTCTTGTCTTGTCTTGTCTTGTCATGTCTTGTCTTGTCGTGTCTTGTCTTGTCCTGTCCTGTCTTGTGTTGTCTTGTCATGTCTTGTCTTGTCGTGTCTTGTCTTGTCCTGTCCTGTCTTGTGTTGTCTTGTCATGTTTTGTCTTGTCCTGTCCTGTCTTGTCTTGTCTTGTCATGTCGTGTCTTGTCTTGTCTTGTCTTGTCTTGTCTTGTCTTATCTTGTCTTGTCATGTCGTGTGTTGTGTTGTTTTGTCTTGTCTTGTGTTGTTTTGTCGTGCCATGTCTTGTCTTGTCTTGTCTTGTCTTGTCTTGTCTTGTCATGTCTTGTCTTGTCGTGTCTTGTCTTGTCCTGTCCTGTCTTGTCTTGTCTTGTCATGTCTTGTCTTGCCGTGTCTTGTCTTGTCTTGTCTTGTCTTGTCTTGTCTTGTCATGTCTTGTCTTGTCGTGTCTTGTCATGTCTTGTCTTGTCGTGTCTTGTCTTGTCCTGTCCTGTCTTGTCTTGAATTGTCATGTCTTGTCTTGTCGTGTCTTGTCTTGTCTTGTCATGTCTTGTCCTGTCCTGTCTTGTCTTGTCTTGTCATGTCTTGTCTTGTCTTTTCTTGTCTTGTCTTGTCTTGTCTTGTCTTGTCTTGTCTTGTCTTGTCTTGTCTTGTCTTGTCTTGTCATGTCTTGTCTTGTCGTGTCTTGTCTTGTCCTGTCCTGCCTTGTGTTGTCTTGTCATGTTTTGTCTTGTCCTGTCCTGTCTTGTCTTGTCTTGTCATGTCTTGTCTTGTCTTGTCTTGTCTTGTCTTGTCTTGTCTTGTTTTGTCTTGTCATGTCTTGTCTTGTCTTGTCTTGTCTTGTCATGTCTTGTCTTGTCTTGTCTTGTCTTTTCTTGTCTTGTCTTGTCTTGTCTTGTCATGTCTTGTCTTGTTTTGTTTTGTTTTGTCTTGTCTTGTTTTGTCTTGTCTTGTGTTGTTTTGTCCTGTCCTGACGTGTGTTGTGTTGTTTTGTCGTGTCTTGTTTTGTCTTGTCCTGTCTTGTCTTGTCTTGTGATGTCATGTCATGTCGTGTGTTGTGTTGTTTTGTCTTGTCATGTCTTGTCTTGTCTTGTCTTGTCTTGTCTTGTCTTGTCTTGTCTTGTCTTGTTTTGTCTTGTCTTGTTTTATGTTGTCTTGTCTTGTCTTGTTTTGTCATGTAATGTCATGTCGTGTGTTGTGTTGTTTTTTCTTGTCTTGTATTGCCTTGTCTTGTCTTGCCGTGTCTTGTCTTGTCTTGTCTTGTCTTGTCTTGTCTTGTCTTGTCATGTCTTGTCTTGTCGTGTCTTGTCATGTCTTGTCTTGTCGTGTCTTGTCTTGTCCTGTCCTGTCTTGTCTTGTCTTGTCATGTCTTGTCTTGTCGTGTCTTGTCTTGTCTTGTCATGTCTTGTCCTGTCCTGTCTTGTCTTGTCTTGTCATGTCTTGTCTTGTCTTTTCTTGTCTTGTCTTGTCTTGTCTTGTCTTGTCTTGTCTTGTCTTGTCATGTCTTGTCTTGTCGTGTCTTGTCTTGTCCTGTCCTGCCTTGTGTTGTCTTGTCATGTTTTGTCTTGTCCTGTCCTGTCTTGTCTTGTCTTGTCATGTCTTGTCTTGTCTTGTCTTGTCTTGTCTTGTCTTGTCTTGTCTTGTCTTGTCTTGTTTTGTCTTGTCATGTCTTGTCTTGTCTTGTCTTGTCTTGTCATGTCTTGTCTTGTCTTGTCTTGTCTTGTCTTGTCTTGTCTTGTCTTGTCATGTCTTGTCTTGTCTTGTTTTGTTTTGTCTTGTCTTGTTTTGTCTTGTCTTGTGTTGTTTTGTCCTGTCCTGACGTGTGTTGTGTTGTTTTGTCTTGTCTTGTTTTGTCTTGTCTTGTCTTGTCTTGTGATGTCATGTCATGTCGTGTGTTGTGTTGTTTTGTCATGTGTTGTTTTGTCTTGTCATGTCTTGTCTTGTCTTGTCTTGTCTTGTCTTGTCTTGTCTTGTCTTGTCTTGTCTTGTTTTGTCTTGTCTTGTTTTATGTTGTCTTGTCTTGTCTTGTTTTGTCATGTAATGTCATGTCGTGTGTTGTGTTGTTTTTTCTTGTCTTGTATTGCCTTGTCTTGTCTTGTCGTGTCTTGTCTTGTCTTGTCTTGTCTTGTCTTGTCTTGTCTTGTCTTGTCTTGTCTTGTCTTGTCTTGTCTTGTCTTGTCTTGTCTTGTCATGTCTTGTCTTGTCTTGTCTTGTCTTGTCTTGTCTTGTCTTGTCTTGTCTAGTCTTGTCTTGTCTTGTCTTGTCTTGTCTTGTCTTGTCTTGTCTTGTCTTGTCTTGTCTTGTCTTGTCTTGCATAATGTCATGTCGTGTGTTGTGTGGTTTTGTCTTGTCTTGTGTTGTTTTGTCGTGTCATGTCTTGTCTTGTCCTGTCCTGTCGTGTGTTGTGTTGCTTTGTCTTGTCTTGTCATGTCTTGTCTTGTCTTGCCTTGTCTTGTCTTGTCTTGTCCTGTCATGTCTTGTCTTGTCTTGTCTTGTCTTGTCTTGTCTTGTCTTGTCTTGTCTTGTCTTGTCATGTCATGTCATGTCGTGTCTTGTGTTGCTTTGTCTTGTCTTGTCATGTCGTGTGTTGTGTTGTTTTGTCTTGTCTTGTTGTGTATTGGCATGTCTTATATTGTCTTGTCTTGTCTTGTCATGTCATGTCAAGTCATGTCATGTCGTGTGTTGTGTTGTTTAGTCTTGTCATGTCTTGTCTTGTCTTGTCTTGTCTTGTCTTGTCTTGTCTTGTCTTGTCTTTTCTTGTCTTGTCTTGTCTTGTCTTGTCTTGTTTTGTTTTGTCTTGTCTTGTTTTGTCTTGTCTTGTCTTGTCTTATCTTGTCTTGTTTTGTCATGTAATGCCATGTCGTGTGTTGTGTTGTTTTGTCTTGTCATGTCTTATATTGTCTTGTCTTGTCTTGTCTTGTGATGTCATGTCGTGTGTTGTGTTGTTTTGTCTTGTTTTGTCATGTAATGTCATGTCGTGTAATGTCATGTCGTATGTTGTGTTGTTTTGTCTTGTCTTGTCTTCTCCTTGTCTTGTCTTGTCATGTCGTGTGTAGTGTTGTTTTGTCTTGTCTTGTCTTCTCCTTGTCTTGTCTTGTCTTGTCATGTCGTATGTTGTGTTGTTTTGTCTTGTCTTGCTTTGTCTTGTCATGTCTTATCTTGTCTTGTCATGTCTTGTCTTGTCTTGTCTTGTCTTGTCTTGCCTTGTCTTGTCTTGTCTTATCTTGTCTTGTCTTGTCTTGTCTTGTCTTATCTTGTCCTGTCCTGTCTTGTCTTATCTTGTCTTGTCTTGTCTTGTCTTGTCTTGTCTTGTCGTGTCATGTGTTGTCTTGTCTTGTCCTGTCCTGTCGTGTGTTGTGTTGTTTTGTCTTGTCTTGTCATGTCATGTCATGTCGTGTCTTGTGTTGCTTTGTCTTGTCTTGTCTTGTCTTGTCATGTCGTGTGGTGTTGTTTTGTCTTGTCTTGTCGTGTATTGTCATGTCTTATATTGTCTTGTCATGTCTTGTCTTGTCTTGTCTTGTCTTGTCTTGTGTTGCCTCGTCTTGTCTTGCCTTGTCTTGCCTTTTCTTGTCTTGTCATGTCGTGTCTTGTCTTGTCTTGTCTTGTCTTGTCTTGTCTTGTCTTGTCATGTCGTGTGTTGTGTTGTTTTGTCTTGTCTTGTGTTGTTTTGTCGTGCCATGTCTTGTCTTGTCCTGTCCTGTCGTGTGTTGTGTTGTTTTGTCTTGTCTTGTCTTGTCTTGTCTTGTCTTGTCTAGTTTTGTCTTGTCTTGTCTTGTCTTGTTTTATGTTGTCTTGTTTTGTCATGTAATGTCATGTCGTGTGTTGTGTTGTTTTGTCTTGTCTTGTGTTGTTTTGTCGTGTCATGTCTTGTCTTGTCTTGTCTTGTCTTGTCTTGTCCTGTCCTGTCGTGTGTTGTGTTGTTTTGTCTTGTCTTGTCATGTCGTGTGGTGTTGTTTTGTCTTGTCTTGTTGTGTATTGTCATGTCTTATATTGTCTTGTCTTGTCATGTCATGTCATGTCGTGTGTTGTGTTGTTTTGTCTTGTCTTGTCTTGTCATGTCGTGCGGTGTTGTTTTGTCTTGTCTTGTTGTGTATTGTCATGTCTTATATTGTCTTGTCTTGTCTTGTTTTGTCTTGTCTTGTATTTTCTTGTTTTCTCATGTAATGTCATGTCGTGTGTTGTGTTGTTTTGTCTTGTCTTGTGTTGTTTTGTCGTGTCATGCCTTGTCTTGTCTTGTCTTGTCCTGTCCTGTCGTGTGTTGTGTTGTTTTGTCTTGTCTTGTCATGTCATGTCATGTCGTGTCTTGTGTTGCTTTGTCTTGTCTTGTCTTGTCTTGTCTTGTCATGTCGTGTGTTGTGTTGTTTTGTCTTGTCTTGTTGTGTATTGTCATGTCTTATATTGTCTTGTCTTGTCTTGTCCTGTCCTGTCGTGTGTTGTGTTGTTTTGTCTTGTCTTGTCATGTCATGTCATGTCGTGTCTTGTGTTGCTTTGTCTTGTCTTTTCTTCTCCTTGTCTTGTGTTGTTTTGTCCTGTCCTGACGTGTGTTTTGTTGTTTTGTCTTGTCATGTCTTGTCTTGTCTTGTGATGTCATGTCATGTCGTGTGTTGTGTTGTTTTGTCTTGTCTTGTCATGTCGTGTGTTGTGTTGTTTTGTCTTGTCTTGCTGTGTATTGTCATGTCTTATATTGTCTTGTCTTGTTTTGTCTTCTCATGTCATGTCTTGTCTTGTGTTGTTTTGTCTTGTCTTGTTTTGTCTTCTCATGTCATGTCTTGTCTTGTCTTGTCTTGTCTTGTTTTGTCTTGTCATGTCTTGTCTTGTCTTGTCATGTCTTGTCTTGTCTTGTCTTGTCTTGTCTTGTCTTGTCTTGTCTTGTCTTGTCTTGTCTTGTCTTGTCTTGTCTTGTCTTGTCTTGTCTTGTCTTGTCTTGTCTTGTCTTGTCTTGTCTTGTCTTGTCTTGTCTTGTCTTGTCTTGTCTTGTCTTGTCTTGTCTTGTCTTGTCTTGTCTTGTCTTGTCTTGTCTTGTCTTGTCTTGTCTTGTCTTGTCTTGTCTTGTCTTGTCTTGTCTTGTCTTGTCTTGTCTTGTCTTGTCTTGTCTTGTCTTGTCTTGTCTTGTCTTGTCTTGTCTTGTCTTGTCTTGTCTTGTCTTGTCTTGTCTTGTCTTGTCTTGTCTTGTCTTGTCTTGTCTTGTCTTGTCTTGTCTTGTCTTGTCTTGTCTTGTCTTGTCTTGTCTTGTCTTGTCTTGTCTTGTCTTGTCTTGTCTTGTCTTGTCTTGTCTTGTCTTGTCTTGTCTTGTCTTGTCTTGTCTTGTCTTGTCTTGTCTTGTCTTGTCTTGTCTTGTCTTGTCTTGTCTTGTCTTGTCTTGTCTTGTCTTGTCTTGTCTTGTCTTGTCTTGTCTTGTCTTGTCTTGTCTTGTCTTGTCTTGTCTTGTCATGTCTTGTCTTGTCTTGTCTTGTCTTGTCCTGTCCTGGCTTGTGTTGTCTTGTCATGTTTTGTCTTGTCCTGTCCTGTCTTGTCTTGTCTTGTCATGTCTTGTCTTGTCTTGTCTTGTCATGTCGTGTGTTGTGTTGTTTTGTCTTGTCTTGTTGTGTATTGTCATGTCTTATATTGTCTTGTCTTGTCTTGTCATGTCATGTCATGTCGTGTGTTGTGTTGTTTTGTCTTGTCTTGTCTTGTCTTGTCTTGTCTTGTCTAGTCTTGTCTTGTCTTGTCTTGTCATGTCATGTCGTGTCTTGTGTTGCTTTGTCTTGTCTTGTCATGTCGTGTGTTGTGTTGTTTTGTCTTGTCTTGTTTTGTCTTGTCATGTCTTGTCTTGTCTTGTCTTGTCTTGTCTTGTCTTGTCTTGTCTTGTCTTGTCTTGTCTTGTCTTGTCTTGTCTTGTCTTGTCTTGTCTTGTCTTGTCTTGTCTTGTCTTGTCTTGTCTTGTCTTGTCTTGTCTTGTCTTGTCTTGTCTTGTCTTGTCTTGTCTTGTCTTGTCTTGTCTTGTCTTGTCTTGTCTTGTCTTGTCTTGTCTTGTCTTGTCTTGTCTTGTCTTGTCTTGTCTTGTCTTGTCTTGTCTTGTCTTGTCTTGTCTTGTCTTGTCTTGTCTTGTCTTGTCTTGTCTTGTCTTGTCTTGTCTTGTCTTGTCTTGTCTTGTCTTGTCTTGTCTTGTCTTGTCTTGTCTTGTCTTGTCTTGTCTTGTCTTGTCTTGTCTTGTCTTGTCTTGTCTTGTCTTGTCTTGTCTTGTCTTGTCTTGTCTTGTCTTGTCTTGTCTTGTCTTGTCGTGTGTTGTGTTGTTTTGTCTTGTCTTGTGTTGCTTTGTCTTGTCTTGTCTTGTCTTGTCTTGTCATGTCGTGTGTTGTGTTGTTTTGTCTTGTCTTGTTGTGTATTGTCATGTCTTATATTGTCTTGTCTTGTCTTGTCCTGTCCTGTCGTGTGTTGTGTTGTTTTGTCTTGTCTTGTCATGTCATGTCATGTCGTGTCTTGTGTTGCTTTGTCTTGTCTTTTCTTCTCCTTGTCTTGTGTTGTTTTGTCCTGTCCTGACGTGTGTTTTGTTGTTTTGTCTTGTCATGTCTTGTCTTGTCTTGTGATGTCATGTCATGTCGTGTGTTGTGTTGTTTTGTCTTGTCTTGTCATGTCGTGTGTTGTGTTGTTTTGTCTTGTCTTGCTGTGTATTGTCATGTCTTATATTGTCTTGTCTTGTTTTGTCTTCTCATGTCATGTCTTGTCTTGTGTTGTTTTGTCTTGTCTTGTTTTGTCTTCTCATGTCATGTCTTATATTGTCTTGTCTTGTCTTGTCATGTCATGTCATGTCGTGTGTTGTGTTGTTTTGTCTTGTCATGTCTTGTCTTGTCTTGTCTTGTCTTGTCTTGTCTTGTCTTGTCTTGTCTTGTTTTGTCTTGTCTTGTTTTATGTTGTCTTGTCTTGTCTTGTTTTGTCATGTAATGTCATGTCGTGTGTTGTGTTGTTTTTTCTTGTCTTGTATTGCCTTGTCTTGTCTTGTCGTGTCTTGTCTTGTCTTGTCTTGTCTTGTCTTGTCTTGTCTTGTCTTGTCTTGTCTTGTCTTGTCTTGTCTTGTCTTGTCTTGTCTTGTCTTGTCTTGTCTTGTCTTGTCATGTCTTGTCTTGTCTTGTCTTGTCTTGTCTTGTCTTGTCTTGTCTTGTCTTGTCTTGTCTTGTCTTGTCTTGTCTTGTCTTGTCTTGTCTTGTCTTGTCTTGTCTTGTCTTGTCTTGTCTTGTCTTGTCTTGTCTTGTCTTGTCTTGTCTTGCATAATGTCATGTCGTGTGTTGTGTGGTTTTGTCTTGTCTTGTGTTGTTTTGTCGTGTCATGTCTTGTCTTGTCTTGTCTTGTCTTGTCCTGTCCTGTCGTGTGTTGTGTTGCTTTGTCTTGTCTTGTCATGTCTTGTCTTGTCTTGCCTTGTCATGTCTTGTCTTGTCTTGTCTTGTCATGTCTTGTTTTGTCTTGTCTTGTCTTGTCTTGTCTTGTCTTGTCTTGTCTTGTCTTGTCTTGTCTTGTCTTGTGTTGCTTTGTCTTGTCTTGTCATGTCGTGTGTTGTGTTGTTTTGTCTTGTCTTGTTGTGTATTGGCATGTCTTATATTGTCTTGTCTTGTCTTGTCATGTCATGTCAAGTCATATCATGTCGTGTGTTGTGTTGTTTAGTCTTGTCATGTCTTGTCTTGTCTTGTCTTGTTTTGTCTTGTCATGTCGTGTCATGTCTTGTCTTGTCTTGTCTTTTCTTGTCCTGTCCTGTAGTGTGTTGTGTTGTTTTGTCTTGTCTTGTCATGTCATGTCATGTCGTGTCTTGTGTTGCTTTGTCTTGTCTTTTCTTCTCCTTGTCTTGTGTTGTTTTGTCCTGTCCTGACGTGTGTTTTGTTGTTTTGTCTTGTCATGTCTTGTCTTGTCTTGTGATGTCATGTCATGTCGTGTGTTGTGTTGTTTTGTCTTGTCTTGTATTGTCTTGTCCTGTCCTGTCTTTTCTTGTCTTGTCATGTCTTGTCTTGTCGTGTCTTGTCTTGTCTTGTCATGTCTTGTCCTGTCCTGTCTTGTCTTGTCTTGTCATGTCTTGTCTTGTCTTTTCTTGTCTTGTCTTGTCTTGTCTTGTCTTGTCTTGTCTTGTCTTGTCTTGTCTTGTCTTGTCTTGTCTTGTCTTGTCTTGTCTTGTCTTGTCTTGTCTTGTCTTGTCTTGTCTTGTCTTGTCTTGTCTTGTCTTGTCTTGTCTTGTGTTGCTTTGTCTTGTCTTGTCATGTCGTGTGTTGTGTTGTTTTGTCTTGCCTTGTTGTGTATTGTCATGTCTTATATTGTCTTGTCTTGTCTTGTCTTGTCATGTCATGTCATGTCGTGTGTTGTGTTGTTTTGTCTTGTCTTGTCTTGTCTTGTCTTGTATTGTCTTGTCTAGTCTTGTCTTGTCTTGTCTTGTCATGTCGTGTGTTGTGTTGTTTTGTCTTGTCTTGTGTTGTTTTGTCGTGTCATGTCTTGTCTTGTCTTGTCCTGTCCTGTCGTGTGTTGTGTTGTTTTTTCTTGTCTTGTCTTGTCTAGTTTTGTCTTGTCTTGTCTTGTTTTATGTTGTCTTGTTTTGTCATGTAATGTCATGTCGTGTGTTGTGTTGTTTTTTCTTGTCTTGTGTTGTTTTGTCGTGTCATGTCTTGTCTTGTCTTGTCTTGTCTTGTCCTGTCCTGTAGTGTGTTGTGTTGTTTTGTCTTGTCTTGTCATGTCATGTCATGTCGTGTCTTGTGTTGCTTTGTCTTGTCTTTTCTTCTCCTTGTCTTGTGTTGTTTTGTCCTGTCCTGACGTGTGTTTTGTTGTTTTGTCTTGTCATGTCTTGTCTTGTCTTGTGATGTCATGTCATGTCGTGTGTTGTGTTGTTTTGTCTTGTCTTGTGTTGTTTTGTCGTGTCATGCCTTGTCTTGTCTTGTCTTGTCCTGTCCTGTCGTGTGTTGTGTTGTTTTGTCTTGTCTTGTCATGTCATGTCATGTCGTGTCTTGTGTTGCTTTGTCTTGTCTTTTCTTCTCCTTGTCTTGTGTTGTTTTGTCCTGTCCTGACGTGTGTTTTGTTGTTTTGTCTTGTCATGTCTTGTCTTGTCTTGTGATGTCATGCCATGTCGTGTGTTGTGTTGTTTTGTCTTGGCTTGTCATGTCGTGTGTTTTGTTGTTTTGTCTTGTCTTGCTGTGTATTGTCATGTCTTATATTGCCTTGTCTTGTCTTGTTATGTCATGTCATGTCGTGTGTTGTGTTGTTTTGTCTTGTCTTGTTTTGTCTTCTCATGTCATGTCTTGTCTTGTCTTGTCTTGTTTTGTCTTGTCATGTCTTGTCTTGTCTTGTCTTGTCATGTCTTGTCTTGTCTTGTCTTGTCTTGTCTTGTCTTGTCTTGTCTTGTCTTGTCTTGTCTTGTCTTGTCATGTTTTGTCTTGTCCTGTCCTGTCTTGTCTTGTCTTGTCTTGTCTTGTCTTGTCTTGTCTTGTCTTGTCTTGTCTTGTCTTGTCTTGTCTTGTCTTGTCTTGTCTTGTCTTGTCTTGTCTTGTCTTGTCTTGTCTTGTCTTGTCATGTCTTGTCTTGTCTTGTCTTGTCTTGTCTTGTCTTGTCCTGTCCTGTCTTGTGTTGTCTTGTCATGTTTTGTCTTGTCCTGTCCTGTCTTGTCTTGTCATGTCATGTCGTGTCTTGTCTTGTCTTGTCTTGTCTTGTCTTGTCTTGTCTTGTCTTGTCTTGTCTTGTCATGTCGTGTGTTGTGTTGTTTTGTCTTGTCTTGTGTTGTTTTGTCGTGCCATGTCTTGTCTTGTCTTGTCTTGTCTTGTCTTGTCTTGTCTTGTCTTGTCTTGTCATGTCTTGTCTTGTCGTGTCTTGTCTTGTCCTGTCCTGTCTTGTCTTGTCTTGTCATGTCTTGTCTTGCCGTGTCTTGTCTTGTCTTGTCTTGTCTTGTCTTGTCTTGTCATGTCTTGTCTTGTCGTGTCTTGTCATGTCTTGTCTTGTCGTGTCTTGTCTTGTCCTGTCCTGTCTTGTCTTGTCTTATCATGTCTTGTCTTGTCGTGTCTTGTCTTGTCTTGTCATGTCTTGTCCTGTCCTGTCTTGTCATGTCTTGTCTTGTCTTTTCTTGTCTTGTCTTGTCTTGTCTTGTCTTGTCTTGTCTTGTCTTGTCTTGTCTTGTCTTGTCTTGTCTTGTCATGTCTTGTCTTGTCGTGTCTTGTCTTGTCCTGTCCTGCCTTGTGTTGTCTTGTCATGTTTTGTCTTGTCCTGTCCTGTCTTGTCTTGTCTTGTCATGTCTTGTCTTGTCTTGTCTTGTCTTGTCTTGTCTTGTCTTGTCTTGTCTTGTTTTGTCTTGTCATGTCTTGTCTTGTCTTGTCTTGTCTTGTCATGTCTTGTCTTGTCTTGTCTTGTCTTGTCTTGTCTTGTCTTGTCTTGTCATGTCTTGTCTTGTCTTGTTTTGTTTTGTCTTGTCTTGTTTTGTCTTGTCTTGTGTTGTTTTGTCCTGTCCTGACGTGTGTTGTGTTGTTTTGTCTTGTCTTGTTTTGTCTTGTCCTGTCTTGTCTTGTCTTGTGATGTCATGTCATGTCGTGTGTTGTGTTGTTTTGTCTTGTCATGTCTTGTCTTGTCTTGTCTTGTCTTGTCTTGTCTTGTCTTGTCTTGTTTTGTCTTGTCTTGTTTTATGTTGTCTTGTCTTGTCTTGTTTTGTCATGTAATGTCATGTCGTGTGTTGTGTTGTTTTTTCTTGTCTTGTATTGCCTTGTCTTGTCTTGTCGTGTCTTGTCTTGTCTTGTCTTGTCTTGTCTTGTCTTGTCTTGTCTTGTCTTGTCTTGTCTTGTCTTGTCTTGTCTTGTCTTGTCATGTCTTGTCTTGTCTTGTCTTGTCTTGTCTTGTCTTGTCTTGTCTTGTCTTGTCTTGTCTTGTCTTGTCTTGTCTTGTCTTGTCTTGTCTTGTCTTGTCTTGTCTTGCATAATGTCATGTCGTGTGTTGTGTGGTTTTGTCTTGTCTTGTGTTGTTTTGTCGTGTCATGTCTTGTCTTGTCTTGTCTTGTCTTGTCCTGTCCTGTCGTGTGTTGTGTTGCTTTGTCTTGTCTTGTCATGTCTTGTCTTGTCTTGCCTTGTCATGTCTTGTCTTGTCTTGTCTTGTCATGTCTTGTCTTGTCTTGTCTTGTCTTGTCTTGTCTTGTCTTGTCTTGTCTTGTCTTGTCTTGTCTTGTCTTGTCTTGTCTTGTCTTGTCTTGTCTTGTCTTGTCTTGTCTTGTCTTGTCTTGTCTTGTCTTGTCTTGTCTTGTCTTGTCTTGTCTTGTCTTGTCTTGTCTTGTCTTGTCTTGTCTTGTCTTGTCTTGTCTTGTCTTGTCTTGTCTTGTCTTGTCTTGTCTTGTCTTGTCTTGTCTTGTCTTGTCTTGTCTTGTCTTGTCTTGTCTTGTCTTGTCTTGTCTTGTCTTGTCTTGTCTTGTCTTGTCATGTCTTGTCTTGTCTTGTCTTGTCTTGTCCTGTCCTGTCTTGTGTTGTCTTGTCATGTTTTGTCTTGTCCTGTCCTGTCTTGTCTTGTCTTGTCATGTCGTGTCTTGTCTTGTCTTGTCTTGTCTTGTCTTGTCTTGTCATGTCGTGTGTTGTGTTGTGTTGTTTTGTCTTGTCTTGTGTTGTTTTGTCGTGCCATGTCTTGTCTTGTCTTGTCTTGTCTTGTCTTGTCTTGTCTTGTCTTGTCTTGTCTTGTCTTGTCTTGTCTTGTCATGTCTTGTCTTGTCGTGTCTTGTCTTGTCCTGTCCTGTCTTGTCTTGTCTTGTCATGTCTTGTCTTGTCGTGTCTTGTCTTGTCTTGTCTTGTCTTGTCTTGTCTTGTCATGTCTTGTCTTGTCGTGTCTTGTCATGTCTTGTCTTGTCGTGTCTTGTCTTGTCCTGTCCTGTCTTGTCTTGTCTTGTCATGTCTTGTCTTGTCGTGTCTTGTCTTGTCTTGTCTTGTCATGTCTTGTCCTGTCCTGTCTTGTCTTGTCTTGTCATGTCTTGTCTTGTCTTTTCTTGTCTTGTCTTGTCTTGTCTTGTCTTGTCTTGTCTTGTCTTGTCTTGTCTTGTCTTGTCTTGTCTTGTCTTGTCATGTCTTGTCTTGTCGTGTCTTGTCTTGTCCTGTCCTGCCTTGTGTTGTCTTGTCATGTTTTGTCTTATCCTGTCCTGTCTTGTCTTGTCTTGTCATGTCTTGTCTTGTCTTGTCTTGTCTTGTCTTGTCTTGTCTTGTTTTGTCTTGTCATGTCTTGTCTTGTCTTGTCTTGTCTTGTCATGTCTTGTCTTGTCTTGTCTTGTCTTGTCTTGTCTTGTCTTGTCTTGTCATGTCTTGTCTTGTCTTGTTTTGTTTTGTCTTGTCTTGTTTTGTCTTGTCTTGTGTTGTTTTGTCCTGTCCTGACGTGTGTTTTGTTGTTTTGTCTTGTCATGTCTTGTCTTGTCTTGTGATGTCATGTCATGTCGTGTGTTGTGTTGTTTTGTCTTGTCTTGTGTTGTTTTGTCGTGTCATGCCTTGTCTTGTCTTGTCTTGTCCTGTCCTGTCGTGTGTTGTGTTGTTTTGTCTTGTCTTGTCATGTCATGTCATGTCGTGTCTTGTGTTGCTTTGTCTTGTCTTGTCTTGTCTTGTCTTGTCATGTCGTGTGTTGTGTTGTTTTGTCTTGTCTTGTCTTGTCTTGTTGTGTATTGTCATGTCTTATATTGTCTTGTCTTGTCTTGTCCTGTCCTGTCGTGTGTTGTGATGTTTTGTCTTGTCTTGTCATGTCATGTCATGTCGTGTCTTGTGTTGCTTTGTCTTGTCTTTTCTTCTCCTTGTCTTGTGTTGTTTTGTCCTGTCCTGACGTGTGTTTTGTTGTTTTGTCTTGTCATGTCTTGTCTTGTCTTGTGATGTCATGTCATGTCGTGTGTTGTGTTGTTTTGTCTTGTCTTGTCATGTCGTGTGTTGTGTTGTTTTGTCTTGTCTTGCTGTGTATTGTCATGTCTTATATTGTCTTGTCTTGTTTTGTCTTCTCATGTCATGTCTTGTCTTGTCTTGTCTTGTCTTGTCTTGTCTTGTCATGTCTTGTCTTGTCTTGTCTTGTCTTGTCTTGTCTTGTCTTGTCTTGTCTTGTCTTGTCTTGTCTTGTCTTGTCTTGTCTTGTCTTGTCTTGTCTTGTCTTGTCTTGTCTTGTCTTGTCTTGTCTTGTCTTGTCTTGTCTTGTCTTGTCTTGTCTTGTCTTGTCTTGTCTTGTCTTGTCTTGTCTTGTCTTGTCTTGTCTTGTCTTGTCTTGTCTTGTCTTGTCTTGTCTTGTCTTGTCTTGTCTTGTCTTGTCTTGTCTTGTCTTGTCTTGTCTTGTCTTGTCTTGTCTTGTCTTGTCTTGTCTTGTCTTGTCTTGTCTTGTCTTGTCTTGTCTTGTCTTGTCTTGTCTTGTCTTGTCTTGTCTTGTCTTGTCTTGTCTTGTCTTGTCTTGTCTTGTCTTGTCTTGTCTTGTCTTGTCTTGTCTTGTCTTGTCTTGTCTTGTCTTGTCTTGTCTTGTCTTGTCTTGTCTTGTCTTGTCTTGTCTTGTCTTGTCTTGTCTTGTCTTGTCTTGTCTTGTCTTGTCTTGTCTTGTCTTGTCTTGTCTTGTCTTGTCTTGTCTTGTCTTGTCTTCTCTTCTCTTGTCTTGTCATGTCTTGTCTTGTCTTGTCTTGTCTTGTCTTGTCCTGTCCTGGCTTGTGTTGTCTTGTCATGTTTTGTCTTGTCCTGTCCTGTCTTGTCTTGTCTTGTCATGTCTTGTCTTGTCTTGTCTTGTCATGTCGTGTGTTGTGTTGTTTTGTCTTGTCTTGTTGTGTATTGTCATGTCTTATATTGTCTTGTCTTGTCTTGTCATGTCATGTCATGTCGTGTGTTGTGTTGTTTTGTCTTGTCTTGTCTTGTCTTGTCTTGTCTTGTCTTGTCTAGTCTTGTCTTGTCTTGTCTTGTCATGTCATGTCGTGTCTTGTGTTGCTTTGTTTTGTCTTGTCATGTCTTGTCTTGTCTTGTCTTGTCTTGTCTTGTCTTGTCTTGTCTTGTCTTGTCTTGTCTTGTCTTGTCTTGTCTTGTCTTGTCTTGTCTTGTCTTGTCTTGTATTGTCTTGTCTTGTCTTGTCTTGTCTTGTCTTGTCTTGTCTTGTCTTGTCTTGTCTTGTCTTGTCTTGTCTTGTCTTGTCTTGTCTTGTCTTGTCTTGTCTTGTCTTGTCTTGTCTTGTCTTGTCTTGTCTTGTCTTGTCTTGTCTTGTCTTGTCTTGTCTTGTCTTGTCTTGTCTTGTCTTGTCTTGTCTTGTCTTGTCTTGTCTTGTCTTGTCTTGTCTTGTCTTGTCTTGTCTTGTCTTGTCTTGTCTTGTCTTGTCTTGTCTTGTCTTGTCTTGTCTTGTCTTGTCTTGTCTTGTCTTGTCTTGTCTTGTCTTGTCTTGTCTTGTCTTGTCTTGTCTTGTCTTGTCTTGTCTTGTCTTGTCTTGTCTTGTCTTGTCTTGTCTTGTCTTGTCTTGTCATGTCTTGTCTTGTCTTGTCTTGTCTTGTCCTGTCCTGTCTTGTGTTGTCTTGTCATGTTTTGTCTTGTCCTGTCCTGTCTTGTCTTGTCTTGTCATGTCTTGTCTTGTCTTGTCTTGTCTTGTCTTGTCTTGTCTTGTCTTGTTTTGTCATGTCTTGTCTTGTCTTGTTTTGTCTTGTCTTGTCTTGTCTTGTTTTGTCTTGTCATGTCTTGTCTTGTCATGTCTTGTCTTGTCTTGTCTTGTCTTGTCTTGTCTTGTCTTGTCTTGTCTTGTCTTGTCTTGTCTTGTCTTGTCGTGTCTTGTCTTGTCTTGTCTCATCTTGTCTTGTCCTGTCCTGTCCTGTCTTGTCTTGTCATGTCATGTCATGTCATGTCATGTCGTGTGTTGTTTTGTCTTGTCTTGTTTTGTCTTGTCATGTCTTATCTTGTCTTGTCATGTCATGTCATGTCATGTGTTGTGTTGTGTTGTTTTGTCTTGTCTTGTCTTGTCTTGTCATGTCTTGTCTTGTCTTGTCTTGTCTTGTCTTGTCTTGTCTTGTCTTGTCTTGTCTTGTCTTGTCTTGTCTTGTCTTGTCCTGTCCTGGCGTGTGTTGTGTTGTTTTGTCTTGTCTTGTTTTGTCTTGTCTTGTGTTGTTTTGTCCTGTCCTGACGTGTGTTGTGTTGTTTTGTCTTGTCTTGTTTTGTCTTGTCCTGTCTTGTCTTGTCTTGTGATGTCATGTCATGTCGTGTGTTGTGTTGTTTTGTCTTGTCATGTCTTGTCTTGTCTTGTCTTGTCTTGTCTTGTCTTGTCTTGTCTTGTCTTGTCTTGTCTTGTCTTGTCTTGTCTTGTCTTGTCTTGCCTTGTCTTGTCTTGTCTTGTGTTGTGTTGTTTTGTCTTGTCTTGTCATGTCATGTCATGTCGTGTCTTGTGTTGCTTTGTCTTGTCTTGTCTTGTCTTGTCTTGTCATGTCGTGTGTTGTGTTGTTTTGTCCTGCCTTGTTGTGTATTGTCATGTCTTATATTGTCTTGTCTTGTCTTGTCTTGTCATGTCATGTCATGTCGTGTGTTGTGTTGTTTTGTCTTGTCTTGTCTTGTCTTGTATTGTCTTGTCTAGTCTTGTCTTGTCTTGTCTTGTCATGTCGTGTGTTGTGTTGTTTTGTCTTGTCTTGTTTTGTTTTGTCGTGTCATGTCTTGTCTTGTCTTGTCCTGTCCTGTCGTGTGTTGTGTTGTTTTGTCTTGTCTTGTCTTGTCTAGTTTTGTCTTGTCTTGTCTTGTTTTATGTTGTCTTGTTTTGTCATGTAATGTCATGTCGTGTGTTGTGTTGTTTTTTCTTGTCTTGTGTTGTTTTGTCGTGTCATGTCTTGTCTTGTCTTGTCTTGTCCTGTCCTGTAGTGTGTTGTGTTGTTTTGTCTTGTCTTGTCATGTCATGTCATGTCGTGTCTTGTGTTGCTTTGTCTTGTCTTTTCTTCTCCTTGTCTTGTGTTGTTTTGTCCTGTCCTGACGTGTGTTTTGTTGTTTTGTCTTGTCATGTCTTGTCTTGTCTTGTGATGTCATGTCATGTCGTGTGTTGTGTTGTTTTGTCTTGTCTTGTGTTGTTTTGTCGTGTCATGCCTTGTCTTGTCTTGTCTTGTCCTGTCCTGTCGTGTGTTGTGTTGTTTTGTCTTGTCTTGTCATGTCATGTCATGTCGTGTCTTGTGTTGCTTTGTCTTGTCTTTTCTTCTCCTTGTCTTGTGTTGTTTTGTCCTGTCCTGACGTGTGTTGTGTTGTTTTGTCTTGTCTTGTGTTGTTTTGTCGTGTCATGCCTTGTCTTGTCTTGTCTTGTCCTGTCCTGTCGTGTGTTGTCTTGTCTTGTCTTGTCTTGTCTTGTCTTGTCGTGTCTTGTCTTGTCTTGTCTCATCTTGTCTTGTCCTGTCCTGTCCTGTCTTGTCTTGTCATGTCATGTCATGTCATGTCATGTCATGTGTTGTTTTGTCTTGTCTTGTTTTGTCTTGTCATGTCTTATCTTGTCTTGTCATGTCATGTCATGTCATGTGTTGTGTTGTGTTGTTTTGTCTTGTCTTGTCTTGTCTTGTCATGTCTTGTCTTGTCTTGTCTTGTCTTGTCTTGTCTTGTCTTGTCTTGTCTTGTCTTGTCTTGTCCTGTCCTGACGTGTGTTGTGTTGTTTTGTCTTGTCTTGTTTTGTCTTGTCTTGTGTTGTTTTGTCCTGTCCTGACGTGTGTTGTGTTGTTTTGTCTTGTCTTGTCTTGTCTTGTCTTGTCTTGTCGTGTCTTGTCTTGTCTTGTCTCATCTTGTCTTGTCCTGTCCTGTCCTGTCTTGTCTTGTCATGTCATGTCATGTCATGTCATGTCGTGTGTTGTTTTGTCTTGTCTTGTTTTGTCTTGTCATGTCTTATCTTGTCTTGTCATGTCATGTCATGTCATGTGTTGTGTTGTGTTGTTATGTCTTGTCTTGTCTTGTCTTGTCCTGTCCTGACGTGTGTTGTGTTGTTTTGTCTTGTCTTGTTTTGTCTTGTCTTGTGTTGTTTTGTCCTGTCCTGACGTGTGTTGTGTTGTTTTGTCTTGTCTTGTTTTGTCTTGTCCTGTCTTGTCTTGTCTTGTGATGTCATGTCATGTCGTGTGTTGTGTTGTTTTGTCTTGTCATGTCTTGTCTTGTCTTGTCTTGTCTTGTCTTGTCTTGTCTTGTCTTGTCTTGTCTTGTCTTGTCTTGTCTTGTCTTGTCTTGTCTTGTCTTGTCTTGTCTTGTCTTGTCTTGTCTTGTCTTGTCTTGTCTTGTCTTGTCTTGTCTTGTCTTGTCTTGTCTTGTCTTGTCTTGTCTTGTCTTGTCTTGTTTTATGTTGTCTTGTCTTGTCTTGTTTTGTCATGTAATGTCATGTCGTGTGTTGTGTTGTTTTTTCTTGTCTTGTATTGTCTTGTCTTGTCTTGTCGTGTCTTGTCTTGTCTTGTTTTGTCTTGTCTTGTCTTGTCTTGTCTTGCCTTATCTTGCCTTGTCTTGTCTTGTCTTGTCTTGTCTTGTCTTGTCTTGTCTTGTCTTGTCTTGTCATGTCTTGTCTTGTCTTGTTTTGTCTTGTCTTGTATTTTCTTGTTTTCTCATGTAATGTCATGTCGTGTGTTGTGTTGTTTTGTCTTGTCTTGTGTTGTTTTGTCGTGTCATGCCTTGTCTTGTCTTGTCTTGTCCTGTCCTGTCGTGTGTTGTGTTGTTTTGTCTTGTCTTGTCATGTCATGTCATGTCGTGTCTTGTGTTGCTTTGTCTTGTCTTGTCTTGTCTTGCCTTGTCATGTCGTGTGTTGTTTTGTCTTGTCTTGTTGTGTATTGTCATGTCTTATATTGTCTTGTCTTGTCTTGTCTTGTCATGTCATGTCATGTCGTGTGTTGTGTTGTTTTGTCTTGTCTTGTCTTGTCTTGTCTTGTCTTGTCTTGTCATGTCGTGTGTTGTGTTGTTTTGTCTTGTCTTGTGTTGTTTTGTCGTGTCATGTCTTGTCTAGTTTTGTCTTGTCTTGTCTTGTTTTATGTTGTCTTGTTTTGTCATGTAATGTCATGTCGTGTGTTGTGTTGTTTTGTCTTGTCTTGTGTTGTTTTGTCGTGTCATGTCTTGTCTTGTCTTGTCTTGTCTTGTCTTGTCCTGTCCTGTCGTGTGTTGTGTTGTTTTGTCTTGTCTTGTCATGTCATGTCATGTCATGTCGTGTCTTGTGTTGCTTTGTCTTGTCTTTTCTTCTCCTTGTCTTGTGTTGTTTTGTCCTGTCCTGACGTGTGTTTTGTTGTTTTGTCTTGTTATGTCTTGTCTTGTCTTGTGATGTCATGTCATGTCGTGTGTTGTGTTGTTTTGTCTTGTCTTGTCATGTCGTGTGTTGTGTTGTTTTGTCTTGTCTTGCTGTGTATTGTCATGTCTTATATTGTCTTGTCTTGTCTTGTCATGTCATGTCATGTCGTGTGTTGTGTTGTTTTGTCTTGTCTTGTTTTGTCTTCTCATGTCATGTCTTGTCTTGTCTTGTCTTGTCTTGTCTTGTCTTGTCTTGTCTTGTCTTGTCTTGTCTTGTCTTGTCTTGTCTTGTCTTGTCTTGTCATGTCTTGTCTTGTCTTGTTTTGTCTTGTCTTGTCTTGTCTTGTTTTGTCTTGTCATGTCTTGTCTTGTCATGTCTTGTCTTGTCTTGTCTTGACTTGTCTTGTCTTGTCTTGTCTTGTCTTGTCTTGTCTTGTCTTGTCTTGTCGTGTCTTGTCTTGTCTTGTCTCATCTTGTCTTGTCCTGTCCTGTCCTGTCTTGTCTTGTCATGTCATGTCATGTCATGTCATGTCTTGTCTTGTCTTGTCTTGTCTTGTCTTGACTTGTCTTGTCTTGTCTTGTCTTGTCTTGTCTTGTCTTGTCTTGTCTTGTCGTGTCTTGTTTTGTCTTGTCTCATCTTGTCTTGTCCTGTCCTGTCCTGTCTTGTCTTGTCTTGTCTTGTCATGCCTTTGTCTTGTCTTGTTTTGTCTTGTCTTGTATTGTCTTGTTTTCTCATATAATGTCATGTCGTGTGTTGTGTTGTTTTGTCTTGTCTTGTGTTGTTTTGTCGTGTCATGTCTTGTCTTGTCTTGTCTTGTCTTGTCTTGTCTTGTCCTGTCCTGTTGTGTGTTGTGTTGTTTTGTCTTGTCTTGTCTTGTCCTGTCCTGACGTGTGTTGTCTTGTCTTGTCTTGTCTTGTCTTGTCTTGTCTTGTCTTGTCTTGTCTTGTCTTGTCTTGTCTTGTCCTGTCCTGTCTTGTCTTGTCTTGTCATGTCTTGTCTTGTCTTGTCTTGTCTTGTCTTGTCTTGTCTTGTCCTGTCCTGTCTTGTCTTGTCTTGTCTTGTCATGTCTTGTCTTGTCTTGTCTTGTCTTGTCTTGTCTTGTGTTGCCTCGTCTTGTCTTGTCTTGTCTTGTCCTGTCCTGACGTGTGTTGTCTTGTCTTGTCTTGTCTTGTCTTGTCTTGTCTTGTCTTGTCTTGTCTTGTCTTGTCTTGTCTTGTCTGGTCTTGTCTTGTCTTGTCTTGTCCTGTCCTGTCTTGTCTTGTCTTGTCATGTCTTGTCTTGTCTTGTCTTGTCTTGTCTTGTCTCGTCTTGTCTTGTCTTGTCTTGTCTTGTCTTGTCTTGTCTTGTCTTGTCTTGTCTTGTCTTGTCTTGTCTTGTCTTGTCTTGTCTTGTCCTGTCCTGTCTTGTCTTGTCTTGTCATGTCTTGTCTTGTCTTGTCTTGTCTTGTCTTGTCTTGTCCTGTCCTGTCTTGTCTTGTCTTGTCATGTCTTGTCTTGTCTTGTCTTGTCTTGTCTTGTCTTGTGTTGCCTCGTCTTGTCTTGTCTTGTCTTGTCCTGTCCTGACGTGTGTTGTCTTGTCTTGTCTTGTCTTGTCTTGTCTTGTCTTGTCTTGTCTTGTCTTGTCTTGTCTTGTCTTGTCTTGTCTTGTCTTGTCCTGTCCTGTCTTGTCTTGTCTTGTCATGTCTTGTCTTGTCTTGTCTTGTCTTGTCTTGTCTTGTCTCGTCTTGTCTTGTCTTGTCTTGTCTTGTCTTGTCTTGTCTTGTCTTGTCTTGTCTTGTCTTGTCTTGTCTTGTCTTGTCTTGTCTTGTCTTGTCTTGTCTTGTCAAGTCTTGTCTTGTCTTGTCTTGTATTGTCTTGTCTTGTTTTGTCTTGTCTTGTCTTGTCTTGTCTTGTCTTGTCTTGCCTTGTCTTGTCTTGCCTTGTCTTGTGATGTCATGTCATGTCGTGTGTTGTGTTGTTTTGTCTTGTCTTATTTTGTCTTGTCATGTCTTATCTTGTCTTGTCATGTCATGTCATGTCGTGTGTTGTGTTGTTTTGTCTTGTCTTGTCTTGTCTTGCCTTGTCTTGTCTTGTCCTGTCCTGTCTTGTCATGTCTTGTCTTGTCTTGTCTTGTCTTGTCTCGTCTTGTCTTGTCTTGTCCTGTCCTGTCCTGTCTTGTCTTGTCTTGTCATGTCTTGTCTTGTCTTGTCTTGTCATGTCTTGTCTTGTCTTGTCTTGTTTTGTCTTGTCTTGTCATGTCTTGTCTTATCTTGTCTTGTCTTGTCTTGTCTTGCTTTGTCTTGTCTTGTCTTATTTTGTCTTGTCATGTCATATCGTGTGTTGTGTTGTTTTGTCTTGTCTTGTCTTGTCTTGTCTTGTCTTGTCTTGTCTTGTCTTGTCATGTCTTGTCTTGTCTTGTCTTGTTTTGTCTTGTCTTGTCATGTCTTGTCTTATCTTGTCTTGTCTTGTCTTGTCTTGCTTTGTCTTGTCTTGTCTTATTTTGTCTTGTCATGTCATATCGTGTGTTGTGTTGTTTTGTCTTGTCTTGTCTTGTCTTGTCTTGTCTTGTCTTGTCTTGTCTTGTCTTGTCATGTCATGTCATGTCATATCGTGTGTTGTGTTGTTTTGTCTTGTCTTGTCTTGTCTTGTCTTGTCTTGTCTTGTCTTGTCCTGTCCTGTCTTGTCTTGTCTTGTCTTGTCATGTCTTGTCTTGTCTTGTCTTGTCTTGTCTTGTCTTGTCTTGTCTTGTCCTGTCCTGTCTTGTCTTGTCTTGTCATGTCTTGTCTTGTCTTGTCTTGTCTTGTCTCGTCTTGTCTTGTCTTGTCTTGTCATATCTTGTCTTGTCTTGTCTTGTCTTGTCTTGTCTTGTCTTGTCTTGTCTTGCTTTGTCTTGTCATGTCTTATCTTGTCTTTTCTTGTCTTGTCTTGTCCTGTCCTGTCGTGTGTTGTTTTGTATTGTCTTGTCTTGTGTTGTTTTGTCGTGTCATGTCTTGTCTTGTCTTGTCTTGTCCTGTCCTGTCGTGTGTTGTGTTGTTTTGTCTTGTCTTGTCATGTCATGTAATGTCGTGTCTTGTGTTGCTTTGTCTTGTCTTGTCTTGTCTTGTCTTGTCTTGTCATGTCGTGTGTTGTGTTGTTTTGTCTTGTCATGTCTTGTCTTGTCTTGTTTTGTCTTGTCTTGTCTTGTCTTGTCATGTCTTGTCTTGTCTTGTCTTGTCTTGTTTTGTCTTGTCTTGTCTTGTCTTGTCTTGTCTTGTCTTGTCTTGTCTTGTCTTGTCTTGTCTTGTCTTGTCTTGTCTTGTCTTGTCTTGTCTTGTCATGTCATGTCATGTCATGTCATATCGTGTGTTGTGTTGTTTTGTCTTGTCTTATTTTGTCTTGTCATGTCTTATCTTGTCTTGTCTTGTCTTGTCTTGTCATGTCATGTCATGTCATATCGTGTGTTGTGTTGTTTTGTCTTGTCTTATTTTGTCTTGTCATGTCTTATCTTGTCTTGTCTTGTCTTGTCTTGTCTTGTCTTGTCTTGTCTTGTCTTGTCTTATCGTGTGTTGTGTTGTTTTGTCTTGTCTTGTCTTGTCTTGTCTTGTCTTGTCTTGTCTTGTCTTGTCCTGTCCTGTCTTGTCTTGTCTTGTCTTGTCATGTCTTGTCTTGTCTTGTCTTGTCTTGTCTTGTCTTGTCTTGTCTTGTCCTGTCCTGTCTTGTCTTGTCTTGTCATGTCTTGTCTTGTCTTGTCTTGTCTTGTCTCGTCTTGTCTTGTCTTGTCTTGTCATATCTTGTCTTGTCTTGTCTTGTCTTGTCTTGTCTTGTCTTGTCTTGTCTTGCTTTGTCTTGTCATGTCTTATCTTGTCTTTTCTTGTCTTGTCTTGTCCTGTCCTGTCGTGTGTTGTTTTGTATTGTCTTGTCTTGTGTTGTTTTGTCGTGTCATGTCTTGTCTTGTCTTGTCTTGTCCTGTCCTGTCGTGTGTTGTGTTGTTTTGTCTTGTCTTGTCATGTCATGTAATGTCGTGTCTTGTGTTGCTTTGTCTTGTCTTGTCTTGTCTTGTCTTGTCTTGTCTTGTCATGTCGTGTGTTGTGTTGTTTTGTCTTGTCATGTCTTGTCTTGTCTTGTTTTGTCTTGTCTTGTCTTGTCTTGTCATGTCTTGTCTTGTCTTGTCTTGTCTTGTTTTGTCTTGTCTTGTCTTGTCTTGTCTTGTCTTGTCTTGTCTTGTCTTGTCTTGTCTTGTCTTGTCTTGTCTTGTCTTGTCTTGTCATGTCATGTCATGTCATGTCATATCGTGTGTTGTGTTGTTTTGTCTTGTCTTATTTTGTCTTGTCATGTCTTATCTTGTCTTGTCTTGTCTTGTCTTGTCATGTCTTATCTTGTCTTGTCTTGTCTTGTCTCGTCTTGTCTTGTCTTGTCTTGTCTTGTCTTGTCTTGTCTTGTCTTGTCTTGTCTTGTCTTGTCTTGTCTTGTCTTGTCTTGTCTTGTCTTGTCTTGTCTTGTCTTGTCTTGTCTTGTCTTGTCTTGTCTTGTCTTGTCTTGCCATGTCTTGTCTTGTCTTGTCTTGTCTCATCTTGTCTTGTCCTGTCCTGTCCTGTCTTGTCTTGTCTTGTCTTGTCTTGTCTTGTCTTGTCTTGTCTTGTCTTGTCTTGTCTTGTCTTGTCTTGTCTTGTCTTGTCTTGTCTTGTCTTGTCTTGTCTTGTCCTGTCCTGTCTTGTCTTGTCTTGTCATGTCTTGTCTTGTCTTGTCTTGTCTTGTCTTGTCTTGTCTCGTCTTGTCTTGTCTTGTCTTGTCTTGTCTTGTCTTGTCTTGTCTTGTCTTGTCTTGTCTTGTCTTGTCTTGTCTTGTCTTGTCTTGTCTTGTCTTGTCTTGTCTTGTCTTGTCTTGTCTTGTCTTGTCAAGTCTTGTCTTGTCTTGTCTTGTATTGTCTTGTCTTGTTTTGTCTTGTCTTGTCTTGTCTTGTCTTGTCTTGTCTTGTCTTGCCTTGTCTTGTCTTGCCTTGTCTTGTGATGTCATGTCATGTCGTGTGTTGTGTTGTTTTGTCTTGTCTTATTTTGTCTTGTCATGTCTTATCTTGTCTTGTGATGTCATGTCATGTCGTGTGTTGTGTTGTTTTGTCTTGTGTTGTCTTGTCTTGTCTTGCCTTGTCTTGTCTTGTCCTGTCCTGTCTTGTCATGTCTTGTCTTGTCTTGTCTTGTCTTGTCTCGTCTTGTCTTGTCTTGTCCTGTCCTGTCCTGTCTTGTCTTGTCTTGTCATGTCTTGTCTTGTCTTGTCTTGTCATGTCTTGTCTTGTCTTGTCTTGTCTTGTTTTGTCTTGTCTTGTCATGTCTTGTCTTATCTTGTCTTGTCTTGTCTTGTCTTGCTTTGTCTTGTCTTGTCTTATTTTGTCTTGTCATGTCATATCGTGTGTTGTGTTGTTTTGTCTTGTCTTGTCTTGTCTTGTCTTGTCTTGTCTTGTCTTGTCTTGTCTTGTCATGTCTTGTCTTGTCTTGTCTTGTTTTGTCTTGTCTTGTCATGTCTTGTCTTATCTTGTCTTGTCTTGTCTTGTCTTGCTTTGTCTTGTCTTGTCTTATTTTGTCTTGTCATGTCATATCGTGTGTTGTGTTGTTTTGTCTTGTCTTGTCTTGTCTTGTCTTGTCTTGTCTTGTCTTGTCTTGTCTTGTCTTGTCATGTCATGTCATGTCATATCGTGTGTTGTGTTGTTTTGTCTTGTCTTGTCTTGTCTTGTCTTGTCTTGTCTTGTCTTGTCCTGTCCTGTCTTGTCTTGTCTTGTCTTGTCTTGTCATGTCTTGTCTTGTCTTGTCTTGTCTTGTCTTGTCTTGTCTTGTCTTGTCTTGTCCTGTCCTGTCTTGTCTTGTCTTGTCATGTCTTGTCTTGTCTTGTCTTGTCTTGTCTCGTCTTGTCTTGTCTTGTCTTGTCATATCTTGTCTTGTCTTGTCTTGTCTTGTCTTGTCTTGTCTTGTCTTGCTTTGTCTTGTCATGTCTTATCTTGTCTTTTCTTGTCTTGTCTTGTCCTGTCCTGTCGTGTGTTGTTTTGTATTGTCTTGTCTTGTGTTGTTTTGTCGTGTCATGTCTTGTCTTGTCTTGTCTTGTCCTGTCCTGTCGTGTGTTGTGTTGTTTTGTCTTGTCTTGTCATGTCATGTAATGTCGTGTCTTGTGTTGCTTTGTCTTGTCTTGTCTTGTCCTGTCTTGTCTTGTCATGTCGTGTGTTGTGTTGTTTTGTCTTGTCATGTCTTGTCTTGTCTTGTTTTGTCTTGTCTTGTCTTGTCTTGTCTTGTCATGTCTTGTCTTGTCTTGTCTTGTCTTGTTTTGTCTTGTCTTGTCTTGTCTTGTCTTGTCTTGTCTTGTCTTGTCTTGTCTTGTCTTGTCTTGTCTTGTCTTGTCTTGTCTTGTCTTGTCTTGTCTTGTCATGTCATGTCATGTCATATCGTGTGTTGTGTTGTTTTGTCTTGTCTTATTTTGTCTTGTCATGTCTTATCTTGTCTTGTCTTGTCTTGTCTTGTCATGTCATGTCATGTCATATCGTGTGTTGTGTTGTTTTGTCTTGTCTTATTTTGTCTTGTCATGTCTTATCTTGTCTTGTCTTGTCTTGTCTTGTCTTGTCTTGTCTTGTCTTGTCTTGTCTTGTCTTGTCTTGTCTTGTCTTGTCTTGTCTTGTCTTGTCTTGTCTTGTCTTGTCTTGTCTTGTCTTGTCTTGTCTTGTCTTGTCTTGTCTTGTCATGTCTTGTCTTGTCTTGTCTTGTCTCATCTTGTCTTGTCCTGTCCTGTCCTGTCTTGTCTTGTCTTGTCTTGTCTTGTCTTGTCTTGTCTTGTCTTGTCTTGTCTTGTCTTGTCTTGTCTTGTCTTGTCTTGTCTTGTCTTGTCTTGTCTTGTCTTGTCTTGTCTTGTCTTGTCTTGTCTTGTCTTGTCTTGTCTTGTCTTGTCTTGTCTTGTCTTGTCTTGTCTTGTCTTGTCTTGTCTTGTCTTGTCTTGTCTTGTCTTGTCTTGTCTTGTCTTGTCTTGTCTTGTCTTGTCTTGTCTTGTCTTGTCTTGTCTTGTCTTGTCTTGTCTTGTCTTGTCTTGTCTTGTCTTGTCTTGTCTTGTCTTGTCTTGTCTTGTCTTGTCTTGTCTTGTCTTGTCTTGTCTTGTCTTGTCTTGTCTTGTCTTGTCTTGTTTTGTCTTGTCTTGTTTTATGTTGTCTTGTCTTGTCTTGTCATGTCATGTCATGTCATATCGTGTGTTGTGTTGTTTTGTCTTGTCTTATTTTGTCTTGTCATGTCTTATCTTGTCTTGTCTTGTCTTGTCTTGTCTTGTCTTGTCATATCATGTCATGTCATATCGTGTGTTGTGTTGTTTTTTCTTGTCTTGTATTGTCTTGTCTTGTCTTGTCTTGTCGTGTCTTGTCTTGTCTTGTCTTGTCTTGTCTTGTCTTGTCTTGTCTTGCCTTGTCTTGTCTTGTCTTGTCTTGTCTTGTCTTGTCTTGTCTTGTCTTGTCTTGTCTTGTCTTGTCTTGTCTTGTCTTGTCTTGTCTTGTCTTGTCTTGTCTTGTCTTGTCTTGTCTTGTCTTGTCTTGTCTTGTCTTGTCTTGTCTTGTCTTGTCTTGTCTTGTCTTGTCTTGTCTTGTCTTGTCTTGTCTTGTCTTGTCTTGTCTTGTCTTGTCTTGTCTTGTCTTGTCTTGTCTTGTCTTGTCTTGTCTTGTCTTGTCTTGTCTTGTCTTGTCTTGTCTTGTCTTGTCTTGTCTTGTCTTGTCTTGTCTTGTCTTGTCTTGTCTTGTCGTGTCTTGTCTTGTCTTGTCTCATCTTGTCTTGTCCTGTCCTGTCCTGTCTTGTCTTGTCATGTCATGTCATGTCATGTCATGTCGTGTGTTGTTTTGTCTTGTCTTGTTTTGTCTTGTCATGTCTTATCTTGTCTTGTCATGTCATGTCATGTCATGTGTTGTGTTGTGTTGTTTTGTCTTGTCTTGTCTTGTCTTGTCATGTCTTGTCTTGTCTTGTCTTGTCTTGTCTTGTCTTGTCTTGTCTTGTCTTGTCTTGTCTTGTCTTGTCTTGTCTTGTCTTGTCCTGTCCTGACGTGTGTTGTGTTGTTTTGTCTTGTCTTGTTTTGTCTTGTCTTGTGTTGTTTTGTCCTGTCCTGACGTGTGTTGTGTTGTTTTGTCTTGTCTTGTTTTGTCTTGTCCTGTCTTGTCTTGTCTTGTGATGTCATGTCATGTCGTGTGTTGTGTTGTTTTGTCTTGTCATGTCTTGTCTTGTCTTGTCTTGTCTTGTCTTGTCTTGTCTTGTCTTGTCTTGTCTTGTCTTGTCTTGTCTTGTCTTGTCTTGTCTTGTCTTGTCTTGTCTTGTCTTGTCTTGTCTTGTCTTGTCTTGTCTTGTCTTGTCTTGTCTTGTCTTGTCTTGTCTTGTCTTGTCTTGTCTTGTCTTGTCTTGTCTTGTCTTGTCTTGTCTTGTCTTGTCTTGTCTTGTCTTGTCTTGTCTTGTCTTGTCTTGTCTTGTCTTGTCTTGTCTTGTCTTGTCTTGTCTTGTCTTGTCTTGTCTTGTCTTGTCTTGTCTTGTCTTGTCTTGTCTTGTCTTGTCTTGTCTTGTCTTGTCTTGTCTTGTCTTGTCTTGTCTTGTCTTGTCTTGTCTTGTCTTGTCTTGTCTTGTCTTGTTTTGTCTTGTCTTGTTTTATGTTGTCTTGTCTTGTCTTGTTTTGTCATGTAATGTCATGTCGTGTGTTGTGTTGTTTTTTCTTGTCTTGTATTGTCTTGTCTTGTCTTGTCGTGTCTTGTCTTGTCTTGTCTTGTTTTGTCTTGTCTTGTCTTGTCTTGTCTTGCCTTATCTTGCCTTGTCTTGTCTTGTCTTGTCTTGTCTTGTCTTGTCTTGTCTTGTCTTGTCTTGTCTTGTCTTGTCATGTCTTGTCTTGTCTTGTTTTGTCTTGTCTTGTATTTTCTTGTTTTCTCATGTAATGTCATGTCGTGTGTTGTGTTGTTTTGTATTGTCTTGTGTTGTTTTGTCGTGTCATGCCTTGTCTTGTCTTGTCTTGTCCTGTCCTGTCGTGTGTTGTGTTGTTTTGTCTTGTCTTGTCATGTCATGTCATGTCGTGTCTTGTGTTGCTTTGTCTTGTCTTGTCTTGTCTTGCCTTGTCATGTCGTGTGTTGTGTTGTTTTGTCTTGTCTTGTTGTGTATTGTCATGTCTTATATTGTCTTGTCTTGTCTTGTCTTGTCATGTCATGTCATGTCGTGTGTTGTGTTGTTTTGTCTTGTCTTGTCTTGTCTTGTCTTGTCTTGTCTAGTCTTGTCTTGTCTTGTCTTGTCATGTCGTGTGTTGTGTTGTTTTGTCTTGTCTTTGTCTTGTCTTGTCTTGTCATGTCTTGTCTTGTTTTGTCTTGTCTTGTATTTTCTTGTTTTCTCATGTAATGTCATGTCGTGTGTTGTGTTGTTTTGTCTTGTCTTGTGTTGTTTTGTCGTGTCATGCCTTGTCTTGTCTTGTCTTGTCCTGTCCTGTCGTGTGTTGTGTTGTTTTGTCTTGTCTTGTCATGTCATGTCATGTCGTGTCTTGTGTTGCTTTGTCTTGTCTTGTCTTGTCTTGTCTTGTCATGTCGTGTGTTGTGTTGTTTTGTCCTGCCTTGTTGTGTATTGTCATGTCTTATATTGTCTTGTCTTGTCTTGTCTTGTCATGTCATGTCATGTCGTGTGTTGTGTTGTTTTGTCTTGTCTTGTCTTGTCTTGTATTGTCTTGTCTAGTCTTGTCTTGTCTTGTCTTGTCATGTCGTGTGTTGTGTTGTTTTGTCTTGTCTTGTTTTGTTTTGTCGTGTCATGTCTTGTCTTGTCTTGTCCTGTCCTGTCGTGTGTTGTGTTGTTTTGTCTTGTCTTGTCTTGTCTAGTTTTGTCTTGTCTTGTCTTGTTTTATGTTGTCTTGTTTTGTCATGTAATGTCATGTCGTGTGTTGTGTTGTTTTTTCTTGTCTTGTGTTGTTTTGTCGTGTCATGTCTTGTCTTGTCTTGTCTTGTCTTGTCCTGTCCTGTAGTGTGTTGTGTTGTTTTGTCTTGTCTTTTCTTCTCCTTGTCTTGTGTTGTTTTGTCCTGTCCTGACGTGTGTTTTGTTGCTTTGTCTTGTCTTGTCTTGTCTTGTCTTGTCATGTCGTGTGTTGTGTTGTTTTGTCCTGCCTTGTTGTGTATTGTCATGTCTTATATTGTCTTGTCTTGTCTTGTCTTGTCATGTCATGTCATGTCGTGTGTTGTTTTGTCTTGTCTTGTTTTGTCTTGTCATGTCTTATCTTGTCTTGTCATGTCATGTCATGTCATGTGTTGTGTTGTGTTGTTTTGTCTTGTCTTGTCTTGTCTTGTCATGTCTTGTCTTGTCTTGTCTTGTCTTGTCTTGTCTTGTCTTGTCTTGTCTTGTCTTGTCTTGTCTTGTCTTGTCTTGTCTTGTCTTGTCCTGTCCTGACGTGTGTTGTGTTGTTTTGTCTTGTCTTGTTTTGTCTTGTCTTGTGTTGTTTTGTCCTGTCCTGACGTGTGTTGTGTTGTTTTGTCTTGTCTTGTTTTGTCTTGTCCTGTCTTGTCTTGTCTTGTGATGTCATGTCATGTCGTGTGTTGTGTTGTTTTGTCTTGTCATGTCTTGTCTTGTCTTGTCTTGTCTTGTCTTGTCTTGTCTTGTCTTGTCTTGTCTTGTCTTGTCTTGTCTTGTCTTGTCTTGTCTTGTCTTGTCTTGTCTTGTCTTGTCTTGTCTTGTCTTGTCTTGTCTTGTCTTGTCTTGTCTTGTCTTGTCTTGTCTTGTCTTGTCTTGTCTTGTCTTGTCTTGTCTTGTCTTGTCTTGTCTTGTCTTGTCTTGTCTTGTCTTGTCTTGTCTTGTCTTGTCTTGTCTTGTCTTGTCTTGTCTTGTCTTGTCTTGTCTTGTCTTGTCTTGTCTTGTCTTGTCTTGTCTTGTCTTGTCTTGTCTTGTCTTGTCTTGTCTTGTCTTGTCTTGTCTTGTCTTGTCTTGTCTTGTCTTGTCTTGTCTTGTCTTGTCTTGTCTTGTCTTGTCTTGTCTTGTCTTGTCTTGTCTTGTCTTGTCTTGTCTTGTCTTGTCTTGTTTTGTCTTGTCTTGTTTTATGTTGTCTTGTCTTGTCTTGTTTTGTCATGTAATGTCATGTCGTGTGTTGTGTTGTTTTTTCTTGTCTTGTATTGTCTTGTCTTGTCTTGTCGTGTCTTGTCTTGTCTTGTCTTGTTTTGTCTTGTCTTGTCTTGTCTTGTCTTGCCTTATCTTGCCTTGTCTTGTCTTGTCTTGTCTTGTCTTGTCTTGTCTTGTCTTGTCTTGTCTTGTCTTGTCATGTCTTGTCTTGTCTTGTTTTGTCTTGTCTTGTATTTTCTTGTTTTCTCATGTAATGTCATGTCGTGTGTTGTGTTGTTTTGTATTGTCTTGTGTTGTTTTGTCGTGTCATGCCTTGTCTTGTCTTGTCTTGTCCTGTCCTGTCGTGTGTTGTGTTGTTTTGTCTTGTCTTGTCATGTCATGTCATGTCGTGTCTTGTGTTGCTTTGTCTTGTCTTGTCTTGTCTTGCCTTGTCATGTCGTGTGTTGTGTTGTTTTGTCTTGTCTTGTTGTGTATTGTCATGTCTTATATTGTCTTGTCTTGTCTTGTCTTGTCATGTCATGTCATGTCGTGTGTTGTGTTGTTTTGTCTTGTCTTGTCTTGTCTTGTCTTGTCTTGTCTAGTCTTGTCTTGTCTTGTCTTGTCATGTCGTGTGTTGTGTTGTTTTGTCTTGTCTTTGTCTTGTCTTGTCTTGTCATGTCTTGTCTTGTTTTGTCTTGTCTTGTATTTTCTTGTTTTCTCATGTAATGTCATGTCGTGTGTTGTGTTGTTTTGTCTTGTCTTGTGTTGTTTTGTCGTGTCATGCCTTGTCTTGTCTTGTCTTGTCCTGTCCTGTCGTGTGTTGTGTTGTTTTGTCTTGTCTTGTCATGTCATGTCATGTCGTGTCTTGTGTTGCTTTGTCTTGTCTTGTCTTGTCTTGTCTTGTCATGTCGTGTGTTGTGTTGTTTTGTCCTGCCTTGTTGTGTATTGTCATGTCTTATATTGTCTTGTCTTGTCTTGTCTTGTCATGTCATGTCATGTCGTGTGTTGTGTTGTTTTGTCTTGTCTTGTCTTGTCTTGTATTGTCTTGTCTAGTCTTGTCTTGTCTTGTCTTGTCATGTCGTGTGTTGTGTTGTTTTGTCTTGTCTTGTTTTGTTTTGTCGTGTCATGTCTTGTCTTGTCTTGTCCTGTCCTGTCGTGTGTTGTGTTGTTTTGTCTTGTCTTGTCTTGTCTAGTTTTGTCTTGTCTTGTCTTGTTTTATGTTGTCTTGTTTTGTCATGTAATGTCATGTCGTGTGTTGTGTTGTTTTTTCTTGTCTTGTGTTGTTTTGTCGTGTCATGTCTTGTCTTGTCTTGTCTTGTCTTGTCCTGTCCTGTAGTGTGTTGTGTTGTTTTGTCTTGTCTTTTCTTCTCCTTGTCTTGTGTTGTTTTGTCCTGTCCTGACGTGTGTTTTGTTGTTTTGTCTTGTCATGTCTTGTCTTGTCTTGTGATGTCATGTCATGTCGTGTGTTGTGTTGTTTTGTCTTGTCTTGTGTTGTTTTGTCGTGTCATGCCTTGTCTTGTCTTGTCTTGTCCTGTCCTGTCGTGTGTTGTGTTGTTTTGTCTTGTCTTGTCATGTCATGTCATGTCGTGTCTTGTGTTGCTTTGTCTTGTCTTTTCTTCTCCTTGTCTTGTGTTGTTTTGTCCTGTCCTGACGTGTGTTTTGTTGTTTTGTCTTGTCATGTCTTGTCTTGTCTTGTGATGTCATGTCATGTCGTGTGTTGTGTTGTTTTGTCTTGTCTTGTCATGTCGTGTGTTTTGTTGTTTTGTCTTGTCTTGCTGTGTATTGTCATGTCTTATATTGTCTTGTCTTGTCTTGTCATGTCATGTCATGTCGTGTGTTGTGTTGTTTTGTCTTGTCTTGTTTTGTCTTCTCATGTCATGTCTTGTCTTGTCTTGTCTTGTCTTGTTTTGTCTTGTCATGTCTTGTCTTGTCTTGTCTTGTCATGTCTTGTCTTGTCTTGTCTTGTCTTGTCTTGTCTTGTCTTGTCTTGTCTTGTCTTGTCTTGCCTTGTCTTGTCTTGTCTTGTCTTGTCTTGTCTTGTCTTGTCTTGTCTTGTCTTGTCTTGTCTTGTCTTGTCTTGTCTTGTCTTGTCTTGTCTTGTCTTGTCTTGTCTTGTCTTGTCTTGTCTTGTCTTGTCTTGTCTTGTCTTGTCTTGTCTTGTCTTGTCTTGTCTTGTCTTGTCTTGTCTTGTCTTGTCTTGTCTTGTCTTGTCTTGTCTTGTCTTGTCTTGTCTTGTCTTGTCTTGTCTTGTCTTGTCTTGTCTTGTCTTGTCTTGTCTTGTCTTGTCTTGTCTTGTCTTGTCTTGTCTTGTCTTGTCTTGTCATGTCTTGTCTTGTCTTGTCTTGTCTTGTCCTGTCCTGTCTTGTGTTGTCTTGTCATGTTTTGTCTTGTCCTGTCCTGTCTTGTCTTGTCTTGTCATGTCTTGTCTTGTCTTGTCTTGTCATGTCGTGTGTTGTGTTGTTTTGTCTTGTCTTGTTGTGTATTGTCATGTCTTATATTGTCTTGTCTTGTCTTGTCTTGTCTTGTCATGTCATGTCATGTCGTGTGTTGTGTTGTTTTGTCTTGTCTTGTCTTGTCTTGTCTTGTCTTGTCTTGTCTTGTCATGTCATGTCGTGTCTTGTGTTGCTTTGTCTTGTCTTGTCTTGTCTTGTCTTGTCATGTCGTGTGTTGTGTTGTTTTGTCTTGTCTTGTTTTGTCTTGTCATGTCTTGTCTTGTCTTGTCTTGTCTTGTCTTGTCTTGTCTTGTCTTGTCTTGTCTTGTCTTGTCTTGTCTTGTCTTGTCTTGTCTTGTCTTATCTTGTCTTGTCTTGTCTTGTCTTGTCTTGTCTTGTCTTGTCTTGTCTTGTCTTGTCTTGTCTTGTCTTGTCTTGTCTTGTCTTGTCTTGTCTTGTCATGTCTTGTCTTGTCTTGTCTTGTCTTGTCCTGTCCTGTCTTGTGTTGTCTTGTCATGTTTTGTCTTGTCCTGTCCTGTCCTGTCTTGTCTTGTCATGTCTTGTCTTGTCTTGTCTTGTCTTGTCTTGTCTTGTCTTGTTTTGTCATGTCTTGTCTTGTCTTGTCTTGTCTTGTCATGCCATGTCTTGTCTTGTCTTGTCTTGTCTTGTCTTGTCTTGTCTTGTCTTGTCTTGTCTTGTCATGTCTTGTCTTGTCTTGTTTTGTCTTGTCTTGTCTTGTCTTGTTTTGTCTTGTCATGTCTTGTCTTGTCATGTCTTGTCTTGTCTTGTCTTGACTTGTCTTGTCTTGTCTTGTCTTGTCTTGTCTTGTCGTGTCTTGTCTTGTCTTGTCTCATCTTGTCTTGTCCTGTCCTGTCCTGTCTTGTCTTGTCATGTCATGTCATGTCATGTCATGTCGTGTGTTGTTTTGTCTTGTCTTGTTTTGTCTTGTCATGTCTTATCTTGTCTTGTCATGTCATGTCATGTCATGTGTTGTGTTGTGTTGTTTTGTCTTGTCTTGTCTTGTCTTGTCATGTCTTGTCTTGTCTTGTCTTGTCTTGTCTTGTCTTGTCTTGTCTTGTCTTGTCTTGTCTTGTCTTGTCTTGTCCTGTCCTGACGTGTGTTGTGTTGTTTTGTCTTGTCTTGTTTTGTCTTGTCTTGTGTTGTTTTGTCCTGTCCTGACGTGTGTTGTGTTGTTTTGTCTTGTCTTGTCTTGTCTTGTCTTGTCTTGTCGTGTCTTGTCTTGTCTTGTCTCATCTTGTCTTGTCCTGTCCTGTCCTGTCTTGTCTTGTCATGTCATGTCATGTCATGTCATGTCGTGTGTTGTTTTGTCTTGTCTTGTTTTGTCTTGTCATGTCTTATCTTGTCTTGTCATGTCATGTCATGTCATGTGTTGTGTTGTGTTGTTATGTCTTGTCTTGTCTTGTCTTGTCCTGTCCTGACGTGTGTTGTGTTGTTTTGTCTTGTCTTGTTTTGTCTTGTCTTGTGTTGTTTTGTCCTGTCCTGACGTGTGTTGTGTTGTTTTGTCTTGTCTTGTCTTGTCGTGTCTTGTCTTGTCTTGTCTCATCTTGTCTTGTCCTGTCCTGTCCTGTCTTGTCTTGTCATGTCATGTCATGTCATGTCATGTCGTGTGTTGTTTTGTCTTGTCTTGTTTTGTCTTGTCATGTCTTATCTTGTCTTGTCATGTCATGTCATGTCATGTGTTGTGTTGTGTTGTTATGTCTTGTCTTGTCTTGTCTTGTCCTGTCCTGACGTGTGTTGTGTTGTTTTGTCTTGTCTTGTTTTGTCTTGTCTTGTGTTGTTTTGTCCTGTCCTGACGTGTGTTGTGTTGTTTTGTCTTGTCTTGTTTTGTCTTGTCCTGTCTTGTCTTGTCTTGTGATGTCATGTCATGTCGTGTGTTGTGTTGTTTTGTCTTGTCATGTCTTGTCTTGTCTTGTCTTGTCTTGTCTTGTCTTGTCTTGTCTTGTCTTGTCTTGTCTTGTCTTGTCTTGTCTTGTCTTGTCTTGTCTTGTCTTGTCTTGTCTTGTCTTGTCTTGTCTTGTCTTGTCTTGTTTTGTCTTGTCTTGTTTTATGTTGTCTTGTCTTGTCTTGTTTTGTCCTGTAATGTCATGTCGTGTGTTGTGTTGTTTTTTCTTGTCTTGTATTGTCTTGTCTTGTCTTGTCGTGTCTTGTCTTGTCTTGTCTTGTTTTGTCTTGTCTTGTCTTGTCTTGTCTTGCCTTATCTTGCCTTGTCTTGTCTTGTCTTGTCTTGTCTTGTCTTGTCTTGTCTTGTCTTGTCTTGTCATGTCTTGTCTTGTCTTGTTTTGTCTTGTCTTGTATTTTCTTGTTTTCTCATGTAATGTCATGTCGTGTGTTGTGTTGTTTTGTCTTGTCTTGTGTTGTTTTGTCGTGTCATGCCTTGTCTTGTCTTGTCTTGTCCTGTCCTGTCGTGTGTTGTGTTGTTTTGTCTTGTCTTGTCATGTCATGTCATGTCGTGTCTTGTGTTGCTTTGTCTTGTCTTGTCTTGTCTTGCCTTGTCATGTCGTGTGTTGTGTTGTTTTGTCTTGTCTTGTTGTGTATTGTCATGTCTTATATTGTCTTGTCTTGTCTTGTCTTGTCATGTCATGTCATGTCGTGTGTTGTGTTGTTTTGTCTTGTCTTGTCTTGTCTTGTCTTGTCTTGTCTTGTCATGTCGTGTGTTGTGTTGTTTTGTCTTGTCTTGTGTTGTTTTGTCGTGTCATGTCTTGTCTAGTTTTGTCTTGTCTTGTCTTGTTTTATGTTGTCTTGTTTTGTCATGTAATGTCATGTCGTGTGTTGTGTTGTTTTGTCTTGTCTTGTTGTGTATTGTCATGTCTTATATTGTCTTGTCTTGTCTTGTCTTGTCATGTCATGTCATGTCGTGTCTTGTGTTGCTTTGTCTTGTCTTTTCTTCTCCTTGTCTTGTGTTGTTTTGTCCTGTCCTGACGTGTGTTTTGTTGTTTTGTCTTGTCATGTCTTGTCTTGTCTTGTGATGTCATGTCATGTCGTGTGTTGTGTTGTTTTGTCTTGTCTTGTCATGTCGTGTGTTTTGTTGTTTTGTCTTGTCTTGCTGTGTATTGTCATGTCTTATATTGTCTTGTCTTGTCTTGTCATGTCATGTCATGTCGTGTGTTGTGTTGTTTTGTCTTGTCTTGTTTTGTCTTCTCATGTCATGTCTTGTCTTGTCTTGTCTTGTCTTGTTTTGTCTTGTCATGTCTTGTCTTGTCTTGTCTTGTCATGTCTTGTCTTGTCTTGTCTTGTCTTGTCTTGTCTTGTCTTGTCTTGTCTTGTCTTGTCTTGTCTTGTCTTGTCTTGTCTTGTCTTGTCTTGTCTTGTCTTGTCTTGTCTTGTCTTGTCTTGTCTTGTCTTGTCTTGTCTTGTCTTGTCTTGTCTTGTCTTGTCTTGTCTTGTCTTGTCTTGTCTTGTCTTGTCTTGTCTTGTCTTGTCTTGTCTTGTCTTGTCTTGTCTTGTCTTGTCTTGTCTTGTCTTGTCTTGTCTTGTCTTGTCTTGTCTTGTCTTGTCTTGTCTTGTCTTGTCTTGTCTTGTCTTGTCTTGTCTTGTCTTGTCTTGTCTTGTCTTGTCTTGTCTTGTCTTGTCTTGTCTTGTCTTGTCTTGTCTTGTCTTGTCTTGTCTTGTCTTGTCTTGTCTTGTCTTGTCTTGTCTTGTCTTGTCTTGTCTTGTCATGTCTTGTCTTGTCTTGTCTTGTCTTGTCCTGTCCTGTCTTGTGTTGTCTTGTCATGTTTTGTCTTGTCCTGTCCTGTCTTGTCTTGTCTTGTCATGTCTTGTCTTGTCTTGTCTTGTCATGTCGTGTGTTGTGTTGTTTTGTCTTGTCTTGTTGTGTATTGTCATGTCTTATATTGTCTTGTCTTGTCTTGTCTTGTCTTGTCATGTCATGTCATGTCGTGTGTTGTGTTGTTTTGTCTTGTCTTGTCTTGTCTTGTCTTGTCTTGTCTTGTCTTGTCATGTCATGTCGTGTCTTGTGTTGCTTTGTCTTGTCTTGTCTTGTCTTGTCTTGTCATGTCGTGTGTTGTGTTGTTTTGTCTTGTCTTGTTTTGTCTTGTCATGTCTTGTCTTGTCTTGTCTTGTCTTGTCTTGTCTTGTCTTGTCTTGTCTTGTCTTGTCTTGTCTTGTCTTGTCTTGTCTTGTCTTGTCTTATCTTGTCTTGTCTTGTCTTGTCTTGTCTTGTCTTGTCTTGTCTTGTCTTGTCTTGTCTTGTCTTGTCTTGTCTTGTCTTGTCTTGTCTTGTCTTGTCTTGTCTTGTCATGTCTTGTCTTGTCTTGTCTTGTCTTGTCCTGTCCTGTCTTGTGTTGTCTTGTCATGTTTTGTCTTGTCCTGTCCTGTCCTGTCTTGTCTTGTCATGTCTTGTCTTGTCTTGTCTTGTCTTGTCTTGTCTTGTCTTGTTTTGTCATGTCTTGTCTTGTCTTGTCTTGTCTTGTCATGCCATGTCTTGTCTTGTCTTGTCTTGTCTTGTCTTGTCTTGTCTTGTCTTGTCTTGTCTTGTCATGTCTTGTCTTGTCTTGTTTTGTCTTGTCTTGTCTTGTCTTGTTTTGTCTTGTCATGTCTTGTCTTGTCATGTCTTGTCTTGTCTTGTCTTGACTTGTCTTGTCTTGTCTTGTCTTGTCTTGTCTTGTCGTGTCTTGTCTTGTCTTGTCTCATCTTGTCTTGTCCTGTCCTGTCCTGTCTTGTCTTGTCATGTCATGTCATGTCATGTCATGTCGTGTGTTGTTTTGTCTTGTCTTGTTTTGTCTTGTCATGTCTTATCTTGTCTTGTCATGTCATGTCATGTCATGTGTTGTGTTGTGTTGTTTTGTCTTGTCTTGTCTTGTCTTGTCATGTCTTGTCTTGTCTTGTCTTGTCTTGTCTTGTCTTGTCTTGTCTTGTCTTGTCTTGTCTTGTCTTGTCCTGTCCTGACGTGTGTTGTGTTGTTTTGTCTTGTCTTGTTTTGTCTTGTCTTGTGTTGTTTTGTCCTGTCCTGACGTGTGTTGTGTTGTTTTGTCTTGTCTTGTCTTGTCTTGTCTTGTCTTGTCGTGTCTTGTCTTGTCTTGTCTCATCTTGTCTTGTCCTGTCCTGTCCTGTCTTGTCTTGTCATGTCATGTCATGTCATGTCATGTCGTGTGTTGTTTTGTCTTGTCTTGTTTTGTCTTGTCATGTCTTATCTTGTCTTGTCATGTCATGTCATGTCATGTGTTGTGTTGTGTTGTTATGTCTTGTCTTGTCTTGTCTTGTCCTGTCCTGACGTGTGTTGTGTTGTTTTGTCTTGTCTTGTTTTGTCTTGTCTTGTGTTGTTTTGTCCTGTCCTGACGTGTGTTGTGTTGTTTTGTCTTGTCTTGTTTTGTCTTGTCCTGTCTTGTCTTGTCTTGTGATGTCATGTCATGTCGTGTGTTGTGTTGTTTTGTCTTGTCATGTCTTGTCTTGTCTTGTCTTGTCTTGTCTTGTCTTGTCTTGTCTTGTCTTGTCTTGTCTTGTCTTGTCTTGTCTTGTCTTGTCTTGTCTTGTCTTGTCTTGTTTTGTCTTGTCTTGTTTTATGTTGTCTTGTCTTGTCTTGTTTTGTCCTGTAATGTCATGTCGTGTGTTGTGTTGTTTTTTCTTGTCTTGTATTGTCTTGTCGTGTCTTGTCTTGTCTTGTCTTGTTTTGTCTTGTCTTGTCTTGTCTTGTCTTGCCTTATCTTGCCTTGTCTTGTCTTGTCTTGTCTTGTCTTGTCTTGTCTTGTCTTGTCTTGTCTTGTCTTGTCATGTCTTGTCTTGTCTTGTTTTGTCTTGTCTTGTATTTTCTTGTTTTCTCATGTAATGTCATGTCGTGTGTTGTGTTGTTTTGTCTTGTCTTGTGTTGTTTTGTCGTGTCATGCCTTGTCTCGTCTTGTCTTGTCCTGTCCTGTCGTGTGTTGTGTTGTTTTGTCTTGTCTTGTCATGTCATGTCATGTCGTGTCTTGTGTTGCTTTGTCTTGTCTTGTCTTGTCTTGCCTTGTCATGTCGTGTGTTGTGTTGTTTTGTCTTGTCTTGTTGTGTATTGTCATGTCTTATATTGTCTTGTCTTGTCTTGTCTTGTCATGTCATGTCATGTCGTGTGTTGTGTTGTTTTGTCTTGTCTTGTCTTGTCTTGTCTTGTCTTGTCTTGTCATGTCGTGTGTTGTGTTGTTTTGTCTTGTCTTGTGTTGTTTTGTCGTGTCATGTCTTGTCTAGTTTTGTCTTGTCTTGTCTTGTTTTATGTTGTCTTGTTTTGTCATGTAATGTCATGTCGTGTGTTGTGTTGTTTTGTCTTGTCTTGTGTTGTTTTGTCGTGTCATGTCTTGTCTTGTCTTGTCTTGTCTTGTCTTGTCCTGTCTTGTCGTGTGTTGTGTTGTTTTGTCTTGTCTTGTCATGTCATGTCATGTCATGTCGTGTCTTGTGTTGCTTTGTCTTGTCTTTTCTTCTCCTTGTCTTGTGTTGTTTTGTCCTGTCCTGACGTGTGTTTTGTTGTTTTGTCTTGTTATGTCTTGTCTTGTCTTGTGATGTCATGTCATGTCGTGTGTTGTGTTGTTTTGTCTTGTCTTGTCATGTCGTGTGTTGTGTTGTTTTGTCTTGTCTTGCTGTGTATTGTCATGTCTTATATTGTCTTGTCTTGTCTTGTCATGTCATGTCATGTCGTGTGTTGTGTTGTTTTGTCTTGTCTTGTTTTGTCTTCTCATGTCATGTCTTGTCTTGTCTTGTCTTGTCTTGTCTTGTTTTGTCTTGTCATGTCATGTCTTGTCTTGTCTTGTCTTGTCTTGTCTTGTCTTGTCTTGTCTTGTCTTGTCTTGTCTTGTCTTGTCTTGTCTTGTCTTGTCATGTCTTGTCTTGTCTTGTCTTGTCTTGTCCTGTCCTGTCTTGTGTAGTCTTGTCATGTTTTGTCTTGTCCTGTCCTGTCTTGTCTTGTCATGTCATGTCTTGTCTTGTCTTGTCTTGTCTTGTCTTGTCTTGTCTTGTCTTGTCTTGTCTTGTCTTGTCATGTCTTGTCTTGTTTTGTCTTGTCTTGTCTTGTCTTGTCTTGTTTTGTCTTGTCATGTCTTGTCTTGTCATGTCTTGTCTTGTCTTGTCTTGACTTGTCTTGTCTTGTCTTGTCTTGTCTTGTCTTGTCTTGTCTTGTCTTGTCTTGTCTTGTCTTGTCTTGTCTTGTCGTGTCTTGTCTTGTCTTGTCTCATCTTGTCTTGTCCTGTCCTGTCCTGTCTTGTCTTGTCATGTCATGTCATGTCATGTCATGTCGTGTGTTGTTTTGTCTTGTCTTGTTTTGTCTTGTCATGTCTTATCTTGTCTTGTCATGTCATGTCATGTCATGTGTTGTGTTGTGTTGTTTTGTCTTGTCTTGTCTTGTCTTGTCTTGTCATGTCTTGTCTTGTCTTGTCTTGTCTTGTCTTGTCTTGTCTTGTCTTGTCTTGTCTTGTCTTGTCTTGTCCTGTCCTGACGTGTGTTGTGTTGTTTTGTCTTGTCTTGTGTTGTTTTGTCCTGTCCTGACATGTGTTGTGTTGTTTTGTCTTGTCTTGTTTTGTCTTGTCCTGTCTTGTCTTGTGATGTCATGTCATGTCGTGTGTTGTTTTGTCTTGTCATGTCTTGTCTTGTCTTGTCTTGTCTTGTCTTGTCTTGTATTGTCTTGTCTTGTCTTGTCTTGTCTTGTTTTGCCTTGTCTTGTTTTATGTTGTCTTGTCTTGTCTTGTTTTGTCATGTAATGTCATGTCGTGTGTTGTGTTGTTTTTTCTTGTCTTGTATTGTCTTGTCTTGTCTTGTCTTGTCGTGTCTTGTCTTGTCTTGTCTTGTCTTGTCTTGTCTTGTCTTGTCTTGTCTTGTCTTGTCTTGTCTTGTCTTGTCTTGTCTTGTCTTGTCTTGTCTTGTCTTGTCTTGTCTTGTCTTGTCTTGTCATGTCTTGTCTTGTCTTGTCTTGTCTTGTCTTGTATTTTCTTGTTTTCTCATGTAATGTCATGTCGTGTGTTGTGTTGTTTTGTATTGTCTTGTGTTGTTTTGTCGTGTCATGCCTTGTCTTGTCTTGTCTTGTCCTGTCCTGTCGTGTGTTGTGTTGTTTTGTCTTGTCTTGTCATGTCATGTCATGTCGTGTCTTGTGTTGCTTTGTCTTGTCTTGTCTTGTCTTGCCTTGTCATGTCGTGTGTTGTGTTGTTTTGTCTTGTCTTGTTGTGTATTGTCTTGCCTTATCTTGCCTTGTCTTGTCTTGTCTTGTCTTGTCTTGTCTTGTCTTGTCTTGTCTTGTCATGTCTTGTCTTGTCTTGTTTTGTCTTGTCTTGTATTTTCTTGTTTTCTCATGTAATGTCATGTCGTGTGTTGTGTTGTTTTGTATTGTCTTGTGTTGTTTTGTCGTGTCATGCCTTGTCTTGTCTTGTCTTGTCCTGTCCTGTCGTGTGTTGTGTTGTTTTGTCTTGTCTTGTCATGTCATGTCATGTCGTGTCTTGTGTTGCTTTGTCTTGTCTTGTCTTGTCTTGCCTTGTCATGTCGTGTGTTGTGTTGTTTTGTCTTGTCTTGTTGTGTATTGTCATGTCTTATATTGTCTTGTCTTGTCTTGTCTTGTCATGTCATGTCATGTCGTGTGTTGTGTTGTTTTGTCTTGTCTTGTCTTGTCTTGTCTTGTCTTGTCTAGTCTTGTCTTGTCTTGTCTTGTCATGTCGTGTGTTGTGTTGTTTTGTCTTGTCTTTGTCTTGTCTTGTCTTGTCATGTCTTGTCTTGTTTTGTCTTGTCTTGTATTTTCTTGTTTTCTCATGTAATGTCATGTCGTGTGTTGTGTTGTTTTGTCTTGTCTTGTGTTGTTTTGTCGTGTCATGCCTTGTCTTGTCTTGTCTTGTCCTGTCCTGTCGTGTGTTGTGTTGTTTTGTCTTGTCTTGTCATGTCATGTCATGTCGTGTCTTGTGTTGCTTTGTCTTGTCTTGTCTTGTCTTGTCTTGTCATGTCGTGTGTTGTGTTGTTTTGTCCTGCCTTGTTGTGTATTGTCATGTCTTATATTGTCTTGTCTTGTCTTGTCTTGTCATGTCATGTCATGTCGTGTGTTGTGTTGTTTTGTCTTGTCTTGTCTTGTCTTGTATTGTCTTGTCTAGTCTTGTCTTGTCTTGTCTTGTCATGTCGTGTGTTGTGTTGTTTTGTCTTGTCTTGTTTTGTTTTGTCGTGTCATGTCTTGTCTTGTCTTGTCCTGTCCTGTCGTGTGTTGTGTTGTTTTGTCTTGTCTTGTCTTGTCTAGTTTTGTCTTGTCTTGTCTTGTTTTATGTTGTCTTGTTTTGTCATGTAATGTCATGTCGTGTGTTGTGTTGTTTTTTCTTGTCTTGTGTTGTTTTGTCGTGTCATGTCTTGTCTTGTCTTGTCTTGTCTTGTCCTGTCCTGTAGTGTGTTGTGTTGTTTTGTCTTGTCTTTTCTTCTCCTTGTCTTGTGTTGTTTTGTCCTGTCCTGACGTGTGTTTTGTTGTTTTGTCTTGTCATGTCTTGTCTTGTCTTGTGATGTCATGTCATGTCGTGTGTTGTGTTGTTTTGTCTTGTCTTGTGTTGTTTTGTCGTGTCATGCCTAGTCTTGTCTTGTCTTGTCCTGTCCTGTCGTGTGTTGTGTTGTTTTGTCTTGTCTTGTCATGTCATGTCATGTCGTGTCTTGTGTTGCTTTGTCTTGTCTTTTCTTCTCCTTGTCTTGTGTTGTTTTGTCCTGTCCTGACGTGTGTTTTGTTGTTTTGTCTTGTCATGTCTTGTCTTGTCTTGTGATGTCATGTCATGTCGTGTGTTGTGTTTATTTTGTCTTGTCTTGTCATGTCGTGTGTTTTGTTGTTTTGTCTTGTCTTGCTGTGTATTGTCATGTCTTATATTGTCTTGTCTTGTCTTGTCATGTCATGTCATGTCGTGTGTTGTGTTGTTTTGTCTTGTCTTGTTTTGTCTTCTCATGTCATGTCTTGTCTTGTCTTGTCTTGTCTTGTTTTGTCTTGTCATGTCTTGTCTTGTCTTGTCTTGTCATGTCTTGTCTTGTCTTGTCTTGTCTTGTCTTGTCTTGTCTTGTCTTGTCTTGTCTTGTCTTGTCTTGTCTTGTCTTGTCTTGTCTTGTCTTGTCTTGTCTTGTCTTGTCTTGTCTTGTCTTGTCTTGTCTTGTCTTGTCTTGTCTTGTCTTGTCTTGTCTTGTCTTGTCTTGTCTTGTCTTGTCTTGTCTTGTCTTGTCTTGTCTTGTCTTGTCTTGTCTTGTCTTGTCTTGTCTTGTCTTGTCTTGTCTTGTCTTGTCTTGTCTTGTCTTGTCTTGTCTTGTCTTGTCTTGTCTTGTCTTGTCTTGTCTTGTCTTGTCTTGTCTTGTCTTGTCTTGTCTTGTCTTGTCTTGTCTTGTCTTGTCTTGTCATGTCTTGTCTTGTCTTGTCTTGTCTTGTCCTGTCCTGTCTTGTGTTGTCTTGTCATGTTTTGTCTTGTCCTGTCCTGTCTTGTCTTGTCTTGTCATGTCTTGTCTTGTCTTGTCTTGTCATGTCGTGTGTTGTGTTGTTTTGTCTTGTCTTGTTGTGTATTGTCATGTCTTATATTGTCTTGTCTTGTCTTGTCTTGTCTTGTCATGTCATGTCATGTCGTGTGTTGTGTTGTTTTGTCTTGTCTTGTCTTGTCTTGTCTTGTCTTGTCTTGTCTTGTCATGTCATGTCGTGTCTTGTGTTGCTTTGTCTTGTCTTGTCTTGTCTTGTCTTGTCATGTCGTGTGTTGTGTTGTTTTGTCTTGTCTTGTTTTGTCTTGTCATGTCTTGTCTTGTCTTGTCTTGTCTTGTCTTGTCTTGTCTTGTCTTGTCTTGTCTTGTCTTGTCTTGTCTTGTCTTGTCTTGTCTTGTCTTGTCTTGTCTTATCTTGTCTTGTCTTGTCTTGTCTTGTCTTGTCTTGTCTTGTCTTGTCTTGTCTTGTCTTGTCTTGTCTTGTCTTGTCTTGTCTTGTCTTGTCTTGTCTTGTCTTGTCATGTCTTGTCTTGTCTTGTCTTGTCTTGTCCTGTCCTGTCTTGTGTTGTCTTGTCATGTTTTGTCTTGTCCTGTCCTGTCCTGTCTTGTCTTGTCATGTCTTGTCTTGTCTTGTCTTGTCTTGTCTTGTTTTGTCATGTCTTGTCTTGTCTTGTCTTGTCTTGTCATGCCATGTCTTGTCTTGTCTTGTCTTGTCTTGTCTTGTCTTGTCTTGTCTTGTCTTGTCATGTCTTGTCTTGTCTTGTTTTGTCTTGTCTTGTCTTGTCTTGTTTTGTCTTGTCATGTCTTGTCTTGTCATGTCTTGTCTTGTCTTGTCTTGACTTGTCTTGTCTTGTCTTGTCTTGTCTTGTCTTGTCGTGTCTTGTCTTGTCTTGTCTCATCTTGTCTTGTCCTGTCCTGTCCTGTCTTGTCTTGTCATGTCATGTCATGTCATGTCATGTCGTGTGTTGTTTTGTCTTGTCTTGTTTTGTCTTGTCATGTCTTATCTTGTCTTGTCATGTCATGTCATGTCATGTGTTGTGTTGTGTTGTTTTGTCTTGTCTTGTCTTGTCTTGTCATGTCTTGTCTTGTCTTGTCTTGTCTTGTCTTGTCTTGTCTTGTCTTGTCTTGTCTTGTCTTGTCTTGTCTTGTCCTGTCCTGACGTGTGTTGTGTTGTTTTGTCTTGTCTTGTTTTGTCTTGTCTTGTGTTGTTTTGTCCTGTCCTGACGTGTGTTGTGTTGTTTTGTCTTGTCTTGTCTTGTCTTGTCTTGTCTTGTCGTGTCTTGTCTTGTCTTGTCTCATCTTGTCTTGTCCTGTCCTGTCCTGTCTTGTCTTGTCATGTCATGTCATGTCATGTCATGTCGTGTGTTGTTTTGTCTTGTCTTGTTTTGTCTTGTCATGTCTTATCTTGTCTTGTCATGTCATGTCATGTCATGTGTTGTGTTGTGTTGTTATGTCTTGTCTTGTCTTGTCTTGTCCTGTCCTGACGTGTGTTGTGTTGTTTTGTCTTGTCTTGTTTTGTCTTGTCTTGTGTTGTTTTGTCCTGTCCTGACGTGTGTTGTGTTGTTTTGTCTTGTCTTGTTTTGTCTTGTCCTGTCTTGTCTTGTCTTGTGATGTCATGTCATGTCGTGTGTTGTGTTGTTTTGTCTTGTCATGTCTTGTCTTGTCTTGTCTTGTCTTGTCTTGTCTTGTCTTGTCTTGTCTTGTCTTGTCTTGTCTTGTCTTGTCTTGTCTTGTCTTGTCTTGTCTTGTCTTGTCTTGTCTTGTTTTGTCTTGTCTTGTTTTATGTTGTCTTGTCTTGTCTTGTTTTGTCCTGTAATGTCATGTCGTGTGTTGTGTTGTTTTTTCTTGTCTTGTATTGTCTTGTCTTGTCTTGTCGTGTCTTGTCTTGTCTTGTCTTGTTTTGTCTTGTCTTGTCTTGTCTTGTCTTGCCTTATCTTGCCTTGTCTTGTCTTGTCTTGTCTTGTCTTGTCTTGTCTTGTCTTGTCTTGTCATGTCTTGTCTTGTCTTGTTTTGTCTTGTCTTGTATTTTCTTGTTTTCTCATGTAATGTCATGTCGTGTGTTGTGTTGTTTTGTCTTGTCTTGTGTTGTTTTGTCGTGTCATGCCTTGTCTTGTCTTGTCTTGTCCTGTCCTGTCGTGTGTTGTGTTGTTTTGTCTTGTCTTGTCATGTCATGTCATGTCGTGTCTTGTGTTGCTTTGTCTTGTCTTGTCTTGTCTTGCCTTGTCATGTCGTGTGTTGTGTTGTTTTGTCTTGTCTTGTTGTGTATTGTCATGTCTTATATTGTCTTGTCTTGTCTTGTCTTGTCATGTCATGTCATGTCGTGTGTTGTGTTGTTTTGTCTTGTCTTGTCTTGTCTTGTCTTGTCTTGTCTTGTCATGTCGTGTGTTGTGTTGTTTTGTCTTGTCTTGTGTTGTTTTGTCGTGTCATGTCTTGTCTAGTTTTGTCTTGTCTTGTCTTGTTTTATGTTGTCTTGTTTTGTCATGTAATGTCATGTCGTGTGTTGTGTTGTTTTGTCTTGTCTTGTGTTGTTTTGTCGTGTCATGTCTTGTCTTGTCTTGTCTTGTCTTGTCTTGTCCTGTCTTGTCGTGTGTTGTGTTGTTTTGTCTTGTCTTGTCATGTCATGTCATGTCATGTCGTGTCTTGTGTTGCTTTGTCTTGTCTTTTCTTCTCCTTGTCTTGTGTTGTTTTGTCCTGTCCTGACGTGTGTTTTGTTGTTTTGTCTTGTTATGTCTTGTCTTGTCTTGTGATGTCATGTCATGTCGTGTGTTGTGTTGTTTTGTCTTGTCTTGTCATGTCGTGTGTTGTGTTGTTTTGTCTTGTCTTGCTGTGTATTGTCATGTCTTATATTGTCTTGTCTTGTCTTGTCATGTCATGTCATGTCGTGTGTTGTGTTGTTTTGTCTTGTCTTGTTTTGTCTTCTCATGTCATGTCTTGTCTTGTCTTGTCTTGTCTTGTCTTGTTTTGTCTTGTCATGTCATGTCTTGTCTTGTCTTGTCTTGTCTTGTCTTGTCTTGTCTTGTCTTGTCTTGTCTTGTCTTGTCTTGTCTTGTCTTGTCTTGTCATGTCTTGTCTTGTCTTGTCTTGTCTTGTCCTGTCCTGTCTTGTGTAGTCTTGTCATGTTTTGTCTTGTCCTGTCCTGTCTTGTCTTGTCATGTCATGTCTTGTCTTGTCTTGTCTTGTCTTGTCTTGTCTTGTCTTGTCTTGTCTTGTCTTGTCTTGTCATGTCTTGTCTTGTCTTGTTTTGTCTTGTCTTGTCTTGTCTTGTTTTGTCTTGTCATGTCTTGTCTTGTCATGTCTTGTCTTGTCTTGTCTTGACTTGTCTTGTCTTGTCTTGTCTTGTCTTGTCTTGTCTTGTCTTGTCTTGTCTTGTCTTGTCTTGTCGTGTCTTGTCTTGTCTTGTCTCATCTTGTCTTGTCCTGTCCTGTCCTGTCTTGTCTTGTCATGTCATGTCATGTCATGTCATGTCGTGTGTTGTTTTGTCTTGTCTTGTTTTGTCTTGTCATGTCTTATCTTGTCTTGTCATGTCATGTCATGTCATGTGTTGTGTTGTGTTGGTTTGTCTTGTCTTGTCTTGTCTTGTCTTGTCATGTCTTGTCTTGTCTTGTCTTGTCTTGTCTTGTCTTGTCTTGTCTTGTCTTGTCTTGTCTTGTCTTGTCCTGTCCTGACGTGTGTTGTGTTGTTTTGTCTTGTCTTGTGTTGTTTTGTCCTGTCCTGACATGTGTTGTGTTGTTTTGTCTTGTCTTGTTTTGTCTTGTCCTGTCTTGTCTTGTGATGTCATGTCATGTCGTGTGTTGTTTTGTCTTGTCATGTCTTGTCTTGTCTTGTCTTGTCTTGTCTTGTCTTGTATTGTCTTGTCTTGTCTTGTCTTGTCTTGTTTTGCCTTGTCTTGTTTTATGTTGTCTTGTCTTGTCTTGTTTTGTCATGTAATGTCATGTCGTGTGTTGTGTTGTTTTTTCTTGTCTTGTATTGTCTTGTCTTGTCTTGTCTTGTCGTGTCTTGTCTTGTCTTGTCTTGTCTTGTCTTGTCTTGTCTTGTCTTGTCTTGTCTTGTCTTGTCTTGTCTTGTCTTGTCTTGTCTTGTCTTGTCTTGTCTTGTCTTGTCTTGTCATGTCTTGTCTTGTCTTGTCTTGTCTTGTCTTGTCTTGTCTTGTCTTGTCTTGTCTTGTCTTGTCTTGTCTTGTCTTGTCTTGTCTTGTCTTGTCTTGTCTTGTCTTGTCTTGTCTTGTCTTGTCTTGTCTTGTCTTGTCTTGTCTTGTCTTGTCTTGTCTTGTCTTGTCTTGTCTTGTCTTGTCTTGTCTTGTCTTGTCTTGTCTTGTCTTGTCTTGTCTTGTCTTGTCTTGTCTTGTCTTGTCTTGTCTTGTCTTGTCTTGTCTTGTCTTGTGATGTCATGTCGTGTGTTGTGTTGTCTTTTCTTTTCTTGTCTTGTCTTGTCTGGTCTTGTCTTGTCTTGTCTGGTCTTATCTTGTCTTGTCTTGTCCTGTCCTGTCTTCTCTTGTCTTTTCTTGTCTTGTCTTGTCTTGTCTTTTCTTGTCTTGTACTGTCATGTCACGTCATGTGTTGTGTTGTTTTGTCTTGTCTTGTCATGTCGTGCGTTGTGTTGTTTTGTCTTGTCTTGTTTTGCCTTGTCATGTCATGTCTTGTCTTGTCTTGTCTTGTCTTGTCTTGTCTTGTCATGTCATGTCACGTCATGTCATGTCATGTGTTGTGTTGTCTTGTCTTGTCTGGTCTTGTCTTGTCTTGTCTGGTCTTATCCTGTCTTGTCTTGTCCTGTCCTGTCTTCTCTTGTCTTTTCTTGTCTTGTCTTGTCTTTTCTTGTCTTGTACTGTCATGTCACGTCATGTGTTGTGTTGTTTTGTCTTGTCTTGTCATGTCGTGCGTTGTGTTGTTTTGTCTTGTCTTGTTTTGCCTTGTCATGTCATGTCTTGTCTTGTCTTGTCTTGTCTTGTCTTGTCTTGTCTTGTCTTGTCTTGTCTTGTCTTGTCTTGTCTTGTCTTGTCTTGTCTTGTCTTGTCTTGTCTTGTCTTGTCTTGTCTTGTCTTGTTTTGTCTTGTCATGTCTTGTCTTATCTTGTCTTGTCTTGTCTTGTCTTGTCTTGTCTTGTCTTGTCTTGTCTTGTCTTGTCATGTCATGTCATGTTATATCGTGTGTTGTGTTGTTTTGTCTTGTCTTGTCATGTCTTGTCTTGTCTTGTCTTGTCTTGTCTTGTCTTGTCTTGTCTTGTTTTGTCTTGTCCTGTCCTGTCTTGTCTTGTCTTGTCATGTCTTGTCTTGTCTTGTCTTGTCTTGTCTCGTCTTGTCTTGTCTTGTCTTGTCATATCTTGTCTTGTCTTGTCTTGTCTTGTCTTGTCTTGGCTTGTCTTGTCTTGCTTTGTCTTGTCATGTCTTATCTTGTCTTTTCTTGTCTTGTCTTGTCTTGTCCTGTCCTGTCGTGTGTTGTTTTGTATTGTCTTGTCTTGTGTTGTTTTGTCGTGTCATGTCTTGTCTTATCTTGTCTTGTCCTGTCCTGTCGTGTGTTGTGTTGTTTTGTCTTGTCTTGTCATGTCATGTGATGTCGTGTCTTGTGTTGCTTTGTCTTGTCTTGTCTTGTCTTGTCTTGTCATGTCGTGTGTTGTGTTGTTTTGTCTTGTCATGTCTTGTCTTGTCATGTCATGTCGTGTGTTGTGTTGTTTTGTCTTGTCTTGTTTTGTCTTGTCATGTCTTGTCTTGTCTCGTTTTGTCTTGTCTTGTCTTGTCTTGTCTTGTCTTGTTTTGTCTTGTCTTGTCTTGTCTTGTCTTGTCTTGTCTTGTCTTGTCTTGTCTTGTCTTGTCTTGTCTTGTCTTGTCTTGTCTTGTCTTGTCTTGTCTTGTCTTGTCTTGTCTTGTCATGTCATGTCATGTCATATCGTGTGTTGTGTTGTTTTGTCTTGTCTTATTTTGTCTTGTCATGTCTTATCTTGTCTTGTCTTGTCTTTTCTTGTCTTGTCTTGTCATATCATGTCATGTCATATCGTGTGTTGTGTTGTTTTGTCTTGTCTTATTTTGTCTTGTCATGTCTTATCTTGTCTTGTCTTGTCTTGTCTTGTCTTGTCTTGTCTTGTCTTGTCTTGTCTTGTCATGTCTTGTCTTGTCTTGTCTCATCTTGTCTTGTCCTGTCCTGTCCTGTCTTGTCTTGTCTTGTCTTGTCATGCCTTTGTCTTGTCTTGTTTTGTCTTGTCTTGTATTGTCTTGTTTTCTCATATAATGTCATGTCGTGTGTTGTGTTGTTTTGTCTTGTCTTGTGTTGTTTTGTCGTGTCATGTCTTGTCTTGTCTTGTCTTGTCTTGTCCTGTCCTGTTGTGTGTTGTGTTGTTTTGTCTTGTCTTGTCTTGTCCTGTCCTGACGTGTGTTGTCTTGTCTTGTCTTGTCTTGTCTTGTCTTGTCTTGTCTTGTCTTGTCTTGTCTTGTCTTGTCTTGTCTTGTCCTGTCCTGTCTTGTCTTGTCTTGTCATGTCTTGTCTTGTCTTGTCTTGTCTTGTCTTGTCTTGTCCTGTCCTGTCTTGTCTTGTCTTGTCTTGTCATGTCTTGTCTTGTCTTGTCTTGTCTTGTCTTGTCTTGTGTTGCCTCGTCTTGTCTTGTCTTGTCTTGTCCTGTCCTGACGTGTGTTGTCTTGTCTTGTCTTGTCTTGTCTTGTCTTGTCTTGTCTTGTCTTGTCTTGTCTTGTCTTGTCTTGTCTTGTCTTGTCTTGTCTTGTCTTGTCTTGTCTTGTCTTGTCTTGTCCTGTCCTGTCTTGTCTTGTCTTGTCATGTCTTGTCTTGTCTTGTCTTGTCTTGTCTTGTCTTGTCTCGTCTTGTCTTGTCTTGTCTTGTCTTGTCTTGTCTTGTCTTGTCTTGTCTTGTCTTGTCTTGTCTTGTCTTGTCTTGTCTTGTCTTGTCTTGTCCTGTCCTGTCTTGTCTTGTCTTGTCATGTCTTGTCTTGTCTTGTCTTGTCTTGTCTTGTCTTGTCCTGTCCTGTCTTGTCTTGTCTTGTCATGTCTTGTCTTGTCTTGTCTTGTCTTGTCTTGTCTTGTGTTGCCTCGTCTTGTCTTGTCTTGTCTTGTCCTGTCCTGACGTGTGTTGTCTTGTCTTGTCTTGTCTTGTCTTGTCTTGTCTTGTCTTGTCTTGTCTTGTCTTGTCTTGTCTTGTCTTGTCTTGTCTTGTCTTGTCCTGTCCTGTCTTGTCTTGTCTTGTCATGTCTTGTCTTGTCTTGTCTTGTCTTGTCTTGTCTCGTCTTGTCTTGTCTTGTCTTGTCTTGTCTTGTCTTGTCTTGTCTTGTCTTGTCTTGTCTTGTCAAGTCTTGTCTTGTCTTGTCTTGTATTGTCTTGTCTTGTTTTGTCTTGTCTTGTCTTGTCTTGTCTTGTCTTGTCTTGCCTTGTCTTGTCTTGCCTTGTCTTGTGATGTCATGTCATGTCGTGTGTTGTGTTGTTTTGTCTTGTCTTATTTTGTCTTGTCATGTCTTATCTTGTCTTGTGATGTCATGTCATGTCGTGTGTTGTGTTGTTTTGTCTTGTCTTGTCTTGTCTTGCCTTGTCTTGTCTTGTCCTGTCCTGTCTTGTCATGTCTTGTCTTGTCTTGTCTTGTCTTGTCTCGTCTTGTCTTGTCTTGTCCTGTCCTGTCCTGTCTTGTCTTGTCTTGTCATGTCTTGTCTTGTCTTGTCTTGTCATGTCTTGTCTTGTCTTGTCTTGTTTTGTCTTGTCTTGTCATGTCTTGTCTTATCTTGTCTTGTCTTGTCTTGTCTTGCTTTGTCTTGTCTTGTCTTATTTTGTCTTGTCATGTCATATCGTGTGTTGTGTTGTTTTGTCTTGTCTTGTCTTGTCTTGTCTTGTCTTGTCTTGTCTTGTCTTGTCTTGTCATGTCTTGTCTTGTCTTGTCTTGTTTTGTCTTGTCTTGTCATGTCTTGTCTTATCTTGTCTTATCTTGTCTTGTCTTGTCTTGTCTTGCTTTGTCTTGTCTTGTCTTATTTTGTCTTGTCATGTCATATCGTGTGTTGTGTTGTTTTGTCTTGTCTTGTCTTGTCTTGTCTTGTCTTGTCTTGTCTTGTCTTGTCTTGTCATGTCATGTCATGTCATATCGTGTGTTGTGTTGTTTTGTCTTGTCTTGTCTTGTCTTGTCTTGTCTTGTCTTGTCTTGTCTTGTCCTGTCCTGTCTTGTCTTGTCTTGTCTTGTCATGTCTTGTCTTGTCTTGTCTTGTCTTGTCTTGTCTTGTCTTGTCTTGTCTTGTCCTGTCCTGTCTTGTCTTGTCTTGTCTTGTCATGTCTTGTCTTGTCTTGTCTTGTCTTGTCTCGTCTTGTCTTGTCTTGTCTTGTCATATCTTGTCTTGTCTTGTCTTGTCTTGTCTTGTCTTGTCTTGTCTTGTCTTGCTTTGTCTTGTCATGTCTTATCTTGTCTTTTCTTGTCTTGTCTTGTCCTGTCCTGTCGTGTGTTGTTTTGTATTGTCTTGTCTTGTGTTGTTTTGTCGTGTCATGTCTTGTCTTGTCTTGTCTTGTCCTGTCCTGTCGTGTGTTGTGTTGTTTTGTCTTGTCTTGTCATGTCATGTAATGTCGTGTCTTGTGTTGCTTTGTCTTGTCTTGTCTTGTCTTGTCTTGTCTTGTCATGTCGTGTGTTGTGTTGTTTTGTCTTGTCATGTCTTGTCTTGTCTTGTTTTGTCTTGTCTTGTCTTGTCTTGTCATGTCTTGTCTTGTCTTGTCTTGTCTTGTTTTGTCTTGTCTTGTCTTGTCTTGTCTTGTCTTGTCTTGTCTTCTCTTGTCTTGCCTTGTCTTGTCTTGTCTTGTCTTGTCTTGTCTTGTCATGTCATGTCATGTCATATCGTGTGTTGTGTTGTTTTGTCTTGTCTTATTTTGTCTTGTCATGTCTTATCTTGTCTTGTCTTGTCTTGTCTTGTCTTGTCTTGTCTTGTCATGTCATGTCATGTCATATCGTGTGTTGTGTTGTTTTGTCTTGTCTTATTTTGTCTTGTCATGTCTTATCTTGTCTTGTCTTGTCTTGTCTTGTCTTGTCTTGTCTTGTCTTGTCTTGTCTTGTCTTGTCTTGTCTTGTCTTGTGTTGTCTTGTCTTGTCTTGTCTTGTCTTGTCTTATCTTGTCTTGTCTTGTCTTGTCTTGTCTTGTCTTGTCTTGTCTTGTCATGTCTTGTCTTGTCTTGTCTTGTCTCATCTTGTCTTGTCCTGTCCTGTCCTGTCTTGTCTTGTCTTGTCTTGTCTTGTCTTGTCTTGTCTTGTCATGTCTTGTCTTGTCTTGTTTTGTCTTGTCTTGTTTTCTCATGTAATGTCATGTCGTGTGTTGTGTTGTTTTGTCTTGTCTTGTCATGTCGTGTGTTGTGTTGTTTTGCCTTGTCTTGCTGTGTATTGTCACGTCTTATATTGTCTTGTCTTGTCTTGTCATGTCATGTCATGTCGTGTGTTGTGTTGTTTTGTCTTGTCTTGTTTTGTCTTCTCATGTCATGTCTTGTCTTGTCTTGTCTTGTCTTGTTTTGTCTTGTCATGTCTTGTCTTGTCTTGTCTTGTCTTGTCTTGTCTTGTCTTGTCTTGTCTTGTCTTGTCTTGTCTTGTCTTGTCTTGTCTTGTCATGTCTTGTCTTGTTTTATGTTGTCTTGTTTTGTCATGTAAATTCATGTCGTGTGTTGTGTTGTTTTGCCTTGTCTTGTGTTGTTTTGTCGTGTCATGTCTTGTCTTGTCTTGTCTTGTCTTGTCCTGTCCTGTCGTGTGTTGTGTTGCTTTGTCTTGTCTTGTCATGTCATGTCATGTCGTGTCTTGTGTTGCTTTGTCTTGTCTTTTCTTCTCCTTGTCTTGTGTCGTTTTGTCCTGTCCTGACGTGTGTTTTGTTATTTTGTCTTGTCATGTCTTGTCTTGTCTTGTGATGTCATGTCATGTCGTGTGTTGTGTTGTTTTGTCTTGTCTTGTCATGTCGTGTGTTGTGTTGTTTTGCCTTGTCTTGCTGTGTATTGTCACGTCTTATATTGTCTTGTCTTGTCTTGTCATGTCATGTCATGTCGTGTGTTGTGTTGTTTTGTCTTGTCTTGTTTTGTCTTCTCATGTCATGTCTTGTCTTGTCTTGTCTTGTCTTGTTTTGTCTTGTCATGTCTTGTCTTGTCTTGTCTTGTCTTGTCTTGTCTTGTCTTGTCTTGTCTTGTCCTGTCCTGTCTTGTCTTGCCTTGTCATGTTTTGTCTTGTCCTGTCCTGTCTTGTCTTGTCTTGTCATGTCTTGTCTTGTCTTGTCTTGTCCTGTCTTGTCTTGTCTTGTCTTGTCATGTCTTGTCTTGTCTTGTCTTGTCTTGTCTTGTCTTGTCTTGTCTTGTCTTGTCTTGTCTTGTCTTGTCTTGTCTTGTTTTGTCTTGTCATGTCTTGTCTTGTCTTGTCTTGTCTTGTCTTGTTTTGTCTTGTCATGTCTTGTCTTGTCTTGTCTTGTCTTGTCTTGTCTTGTCCTGTCTTGTCTTGTTTTGCCTTGTCATGTCTTGTCTTGTCTTGTCTTGTCTTGTGTTGTTTTGTCGTGTCATGTCTTGTCATGTCTTGTCTTGTCTTGTCTTGTCCTGTCCTGTCGTGTGTTGTCTTGTCCTGTCTTGTCCTGTCCTGACGTGTGTTGTGTTGTTTTGTCTTGTCTTGTTTTGTCTTGTCTTGTGTTGTTTTGTCCTGTGCTGACGTGTGTTGTGTTGTTTTGTCTTGTCTTGTTTTGTCTTGTCTTGTGTTGTTTTGTCTTGTTTTGTCTTGTCTTGTGTTGTTTTGTCTTGTATTGTCTTGTTTTCTCATGTAATGTCATGTCGTGTGTTGTGTTGTTTTGTCTTGTCTTGTGTTGTTTTGTCGTGTCATGTCTTGTCTTGTCTTGTCTTGTCTTGTCCTGTCCTGTCGTGTGTCGTCTTGTCTTGTCTTGTCTTGTCTTGTCCTGTCCTGTCGTGTGTTGTGTTGTTTTGTCTTGTCTTGTGTTGTTTTGTCCTGTCCTGACGTGTGTTGTGTTGTTTTGTCTTGTCTTGTTTTGTCTTGTCCTGTCTTGTCTTGTCTTGTGATGTCATGTCATGTCGTGTGTTGTGTTTTTTTGTCTTGTCATGTCTTGTCTTGTCTTGTCTTGTCTTGTCTTGTCTTGTCATGTCTTGTCTTGTCTTGTTTTGTCTTGTCATGTCTTGTCTTGTCTTGTCTTGTCTTGTCTTGTCTTGTCTTGTCTTGTCTTGTCTTGTCTTGTCTTGTCTTGTCTTGTCTTGTCTTGTCTTGTCTTGTCTTGTCTTGTCTTGTCTTGTCTTGTATTGTTTTATGTTGTCTTGTCTTGTCTTGTTTTGTCATGTCTTGTTTTGTCTTGTCTTGTCTTGTCTTGTCTTGTATTGTCTTGTTTTCTCATGTAATGTCATGTCGTGTGTTGTGTTGTTTTGTCTTATCTTGTGTTGTTTTGTCGGGTCATGTCTTGTCTTGTCTTGTGTTGTTTTGTCGTGTCATGTCTTGTTTTGTCTTGTCTTGTGTTGTTTCGTCCTGTCATGTCTTGTCTTGTCTTGTCTTGTCTTGTCTTGTCTTGTCTTGTCATGTCTTGTCATGTCTTGTCTTGTCTTGTCATGTCTTGTCATGTCTTGTCTTGTCTTGTTTTGCCTTGTCATGTCTTGTCTTGTCTTGTCTTGTCTTGTCTTGTCTTGTCTTGTGTTGTGTGTCGTGTCATGTCTTGTCTTGTCTTGTCTAGTCTTGTCTTGTCATGTCTTGTCATGTCTTGTCTTGTCTTGTTTTGTCTTGTCATGTCTTGTCTTGTCTTGTCTTGTCTTGTCTTGTCTTGTCTTGTCTTGTCTTGTCTTGTCTTGTCTTGTCATGTCATGTCATGTCATATCGTGTGTTGTGTTGTTTTGTCTTGTCTTATTTTGCCTTGTCATGTCTTATCTTGTCTTGTCTTGTCTTGTCTTGTCTTGTCTTGTCTTGTCTTGTCTTGTCTCGTCATGTCATGTCTTGTCTTGTCTTGTATTGTCTTGTCTTGTTTTTTCTTGTCTTGTCTTGTCTTGTCTTGTATTGTCTTGTTTTCTCATGTAATGTCATGTCGTGTGTTGTGTTGTTTTGTCTTGTCTTGTGTTGTTTTGTCGGGTCATGTCTTGTCTTGTCTTGTGTTGTTTTGTCGTGTCATGTCTTGTTTTGTCTTGTCTTGTGTTGTTTTGTCCTGTCCTGACGTGTGTTGTGTTGTTTTGTCTTGTCTTGTTTTGTCTTGTCCTGTCTTGTCTTGTCTTGTTTTTGTCTTGTCCTGTCCTGTCTTGTCTTGTCTTGTATTGTCTTGTTTTCTCATGTAATGTCATGTCGTGTGTTGTGTTGTTTTGTCTTGTCTTGTGTTGTTTTGTCGTGTCATGTCTTGTCTTGTCTTGTCTTGTCCTGTCCTGTCGTGTGTTGTCTTGTCTTGTCTTGTCCTGTCCTGACGTGTGTTGTGTCGTTTTGTCTTGTCTTCTTTTGTCTTGTCTTGTGTTGTTTTGTCCTGTCCTGACGTGTGTTGTGTTGTTTTGTCTTGTCTTGTGTTATTTTGTCTTGTATTGTCTTGTTTTCTCATGTAATGTCATGTCGTGTGTTGTGTTGTTTTGTCTTGTCTTGTGTTGTTTTGTCGTATCATGTCTTGTCTTGTCTTGTCTTGTCTTGTCCTGTCCTGTCGTGTGTTGTCTTGTCTTGTCTTGTCCTGTCCTGACGTGTGTTGTGTTGTTTTGTCTTGTTTTGTTTTGTCTTGTCTTGTGTTGTTTTGTCCTGTCCTGACGTGTGTTGTGTTGTTTTGTCTTGTCCTGTCTTGTCTTGTCTTGTGATGTCATGTCATGTCGTGTGTTGTATTGTTTTGTCTTGTCTTGTCATGTTATGTCATGTCGTGTCTTGTGTTGCTTTGTCTTGTCTTGTCTTGTATTGTCTTGTCTTGTGTTGCCTCGTCTTGTCTTGTCTTGTCTTGTCCTGTCCTGACGTGTGTTGTGTTGTTTTGTCTTGTCTTGTGTTGTTTTGTCGTGTCATGTCTTGTCTTGTCTTGTCTTGTCTTGTCCTGTCCTGTCGTGTGTTGTGTTGTTTTGTCTTGTCTTGTCATGTCATGTCATGTCGTGTCTTGTGTTGCTTTGTCTTGTCTTGTCTTGTCTTGTCATGTCGTGTGTTGTGTTGTTTTGTCTTGTCTTGTTGTGTATTGTCATGTCTTATATTGTCTTGTCTTGTCTTGTCTTGTCTTGTCATGTCATGTCATGTCGTGTCTTGTGTTGCTTTGTCTTGTCTTGTCTTGTCTTGTCTTGTCTTGTCATGTCTTGTCTTGTCTTGTCTTGTATTGTCTTGTCTTGTCTTGTTTTGTCTTGTCTTGTCTTGTCTTGTCATGTCATGCCATGTCATACGTGTGCTGTGTTGTTTTGTCTTGTCTTATTTTGTCTTGTCATGTCTTATCTTGTCTTGTCTTGTCTTGTCCTGTCCTGTCGTGTGTTGTGTTGTTTTGTCTTGTCTTGTCATGTCATGTCATGTCGTGTCTTGTGTTGCTTTGTCTTGTCTTGTCTTGTCTTGTCATGTCGTGTGTTGTGTTGTTTTGTCTTGTCTTGTTGTGTATTGTCATGTCTTATATTGTCTTGTCTTGTCTTGTCTTGTCTTGTCTTGTCTTGTCTTGTCTTGTCTTGTCTTGTCTTGTCTTGTCTTGTCTTGTCTTGTCTTGTCTTGTCTTGTCTTGTCTTGTCTTGTCTTGTCTTGTCTTGTCTTGTCTTGTCTTGTCTTGTCTTGTCTTGTCTTGTCTTGTCTTGTCTTGTCTTGTCTTGTCTTGTCTTGTCTTGTCTTGTCTTGTCTTGTCTTGTCTTGTCTTGTCTTGTCTTGTCTTGTCTTGTCTTGTTTTGTCTTGTCATGTCTTGTCTTGTCTTGTCTTGTCTTGTCTTGTTTTGTCTTGTCATGTCTTGTCTTGTCTTGTCTTGTCTTGTCTTGTCTTGTCCTGTCTTGTCTTGTTTTGCCTTGTCATGTCTTGTCTTGTCTTGTCTTGTCTTGTGTTGTTTTGTCGTGTCATGTCTTGTCATGTCTTGTCTTGTCTTGTCTTGTCCTGTCCTGTCGTGTGTTGTCTTGTCCTGTCTTGTCCTGTCCTGACGTGTGTTGTGTTGTTTTGTCTTGTCTTGTTTTGTCTTGTCTTGTGTTGTTTTGTCCTGTGCTGACGTGTGTTGTGTTGTTTTGTCTTGTCTTGTTTTGTCTTGTCTTGTGTTGTTTTGTCTTGTATTGTCTTGTTTTCTCATGTAATGTCATGTCGTGTGTTGTGTTGTTTTGTCTTGTCTTGTGTTGTTTTGTCGTGTCATGTCTTGTCTTGTCTTGTCTTGTCTTGTCCTGTCCTGTCGTGTGTCGTCTTGTCTTGTCTTGTCCTGTCCTGACGTGTGTTGTGTTGTTTTGTCTTGTCTTGTGTTGTTTTGTCCTGTCCTGACGTGTGTTGTGTTGTTTTGTCTTGTCTTGTTTTGTCTTGTCCTGTCTTGTCTTGTCTTGTGATGTCATGTCATGTCGTGTGTTGTATTTTTTTGTCTTGTCATGTCTTGTCTTGTCTTGTCTTGTCTTGTCTTGTCTTGTCATGTCTTGTCTTGTCTTGTTTTGTCTTGTCATGTCTTGTCTTGTCTTGTCTTGTCTTGTCTTGTCTTGTCTTGTCTTGTCTTGTCTTGTCTTGTCTTGTCTTGTCTTGTCTTGTCTTGTCTTGTCTTGTCTTGTCTTGTCTTGTCTTGTCTTGTCTTGTATTGTTTTATGTTGTCTTGTCTTGTCTTGTTTTGTCATGTCTTGTTTTGTCTTGTCTTGTCTTGTCTTGTCTTGTATTGTCTTGTTTTCTCATGTAATGTCATGTCGTGTGTTGTGTTGTTTTGTCTTATCTTGTGTTGTTTTGTCGGGTCATGTCTTGTCTTGTCTTGTGTTGTTTTGTCGTGTCATGTCTTGTTTTGTCTTGTCTTGTGTTGTTTCGTCCTGTCATGTCTTGTCTTGTCTTGTCTTGTCTTGTCTTGTCTTGTCTTGTCATGTCTTGTCATGTCTTGTCTTGTCTTGTCATGTCTTGTCATGTCTTGTCTTGTCTTGTTTTGCCTTGTCATGTCTTGTCTTGTCTTGTCTTGTCTTGTCTTGTCTTGTCTTGTCTTGTCTTGTGTTGTGTGTCGTGTCATGTCTTGTCTTGTCTTGTCTAGTCTTGTCTTGTCATGTCTTGTCATGTCTTGTCTTGTCTTGTTTTGTCTTGTCATGTCTTGTCTTGTCTTGTCTTGTCTTGTCTTGTCTTGTCTTGTCTTGTCTTGTCTTGTCTTGTCTTGTCTTGTCTTGTCTTGTCATGTCATGTCATGTCATATCGTGTGTTGTGTTGTTTTGTCTTGTCTTATTTTGCCTTGTCATGTCTTATCTTGTCTTGTCTTGTCTTGTCTTGTCTTGTCTTGTCTTGTCTTGTCTTGTCTTGTCTCGTCATGTCATGTCTTGTCTTGTCTTGTATTGTCTTGTCTTGTTTTTTCTTGTCTTGTCTTGTCTTGTCTTGTATTGTCTTGTTTTCTCATGTAATGTCATGTCGTGTGTTGTGTTGTTTTGTCTTGTCTTGTGTTGTTTTGTCGGGTCATGTCTTGTCTTGTCTTGTGTTGTTTTGTCGTGTCATGTCTTGTTTTGTCTTGTCTTGTGTTGTTTTGTCCTGTCCTGACGTGTGTTGTGTTGTTTTGTCTTGTCTTGTTTTGTCTTGTCCTGTCTTGTCTTGTCTTGTTTTTGTCTTGTCCTGTCCTGTCTTGTCTTGTCTTGTATTGTCTTGTTTTCTCATGTAATGTCATGTCGTGTGTTGTGTTGTTTTGTCTTGTCTTGTGTTGTTTTGTCGTGTCATGTCTTGTCTTGTCTTGTCTTGTCCTGTCCTGTCGTGTGTTGTCTTGTCTTGTCTTGTCCTGTCCTGACGTGTGTTGTGTCGTTTTGTCTTGTCTTGTTTTGTCTTGTCTTGTGTTGTTTTGTCCTGTCCTGACGTGTGTTGTGTTGTTTTGTCTTGTCTTGTGTTATTTTGTCTTGTATTGTCTTGTTTTCTCATGTAATGTCATGTCGTGTGTTGTGTTGTTTTGTCTTGTCTTGTGTTGTTTTGTCGTATCATGTCTTGTCTTGTCTTATCTTGTCTTGTCCTGTCCTGTCGTGTGTTGTCTTGTCTTGTCTTGTCCTGTCCTGACGTGTGTTGTGTTGTTTTGTCTTGTTTTGTTTTGTCTTGTCTTGTGTTGTTTTGTCCTGTCCTGACGTGTGTTGTGTTGTTTTGTCTTGTCCTGTCTTGTCTTGTCTTGTGATGTCATGTCATGTCGTGTGTTGTGTTGTTTTGTCTTGTCTTGTCATGTTATGTCATGTGTCTTGTGTTGCTTTGTCTTGTCTTGTCTTGTCTTGTGTTGTTTTGTCCTGTCCTGACGTGTGTTGTGTTGTTTTGTCTTGTCTTGTTTTGTCTTGTCCTGTCTTGTCTTGTCTTGTTTTGTCTTGTCCTGTCCTGTCTTGTCTTGTCTTGTATTGTCTTGTTTTCTCATGTAATGTCATGTCGTGTGTTGTGTTGTTTTGTCTTGTCTTGTGTTGTTTTGTCGTGTCATGTCTTGTCTTGTCTTGTCTTGTCCTGTCCTGTCGTGTGTTGTCTTGTCTTGTCTTGTCCTGTCCTGACGTGTGTTGTGTCGTTTTGTCTTGTCTTGTTTTGTCTTGTCTTGTGTTGTTTTGTCCTGTCCTGACGTGTGTTGTGTTGTTTTGTCTTGTCTTGTTTTGTCTTGTCTTGTGTTGTTTTGTCTTGTATTGTCTTGTTTTCTCATGTAATGTCATGTCGTGTGTTGTGTTGTTTTGTCTTGTATTGTCTTGTTTTCTCATGTAATGTCATGTCGTGTGTTGTGTTGTTTTGTCTTGTCTTGTGTTGTTTTGTCGTGTCATGTCTTGTCTTGTCTTGTCCTGTCCTGTCGTGTGTTGTCTTGTCTTGTCTTGTCCTGTCCTGACGTGTGTTGTGTTGTTTTGTCTTGTTTTGTTTTGTCTTGTCTTGTGTTGTTTTGTCCTGTCCTGACGTGTGTTGTGTTGTTTTGTCTTGTCCTGTCTTGTCTTGTCTTGTGATGTCATGTCATGTCGTGTGTTGTATTGTTTTGTCTTGTCTTGTCATGTTATGTCATGTCGTGTCTTGTGTTGCTTTGTCTTGTCTTGTCTTGTATTGTCTTGTCTTGTGTTGCCTCGTCTTGTCTTGTCTTGTCTTGTCCTGTCCTGACGTGTGTTGTGTTGTTTTGTCTTGTCTTGTGTTGTTTTGTCGTGTCATGTCTTGTCTTGTCTTGTCTTGTCTTGTCCTGTCCTGTCGTGTGTTGTGTTGTTTTGTCTTGTCTTGTCATGTCATGTCATGTCGTGTCTTGTGTTGCTTTGTCTTGTCTTGTCTTGTCTTGTCATGTCGTGTGTTGTGTTGTTTTGTCTTGTCTTGTTGTGTATTGTCATGTCTTATATTGTCTTGTCTTGTCTTGTCTTGTCTTGTCATGTCATGTCATGTCGTGTCTTGTGTTGCTTTGTCTTGTCTTGTCTTGTCTTGTCTTGTCTTGTCATGTCTTGTCTTGTCTTGTCTTGTATTGTCTTGTCTTGTCTTGTTTTGTCTTGTCTTGTCTTGTCTTGTCTTGTCTTGTCATGTCATGCCATGTCATACGTGTGTTGTGTTGTTTTGTCTTGTCTTATTTTGTCTTGTCATGTCTTATCTTGTCTTGTCTTCTATTGTCTTGTCTTTTCTTGTCTTGTCTTGTCTTGTCTTGTCTTGTCTTGTCTTGTCTTGTCTTGTCTTGTCTTGTCTTGTCTTGTCTTGTCTTGTCTTGTCTTGTCTTGTCTTGTCTTGTCCTGTCCTGTCTTGTCTTGTCTTGTCTTGTCTTGTCTTGTCTTGTCATGTCTTGTCTTGTCTTGTTTTGTCTTGTCTTGTATTGTCTTGTTTTCTCATGTAATGTCATGTCGTGTGTTGTGTTGTTTTGTCTTGTCTTGTGTTGTTTTGTCGTGTCATGTCTTGTCTTGTCTTGTCTTGTCCTGTCCTGTCGTGTGTTGAGTTGTTTTGTCTTGTCTTGTCATGTCATGTCATGTCGTGTCTTGTGTTGCTTTGTCTTGTCTTGTCTTGTCTTGTCTTGTTATGTCGTGTGTTGTGTTGTTTTGTCTTGTCTTGTTGTGTATTGTCATGTCTTATATTGTCTTGTCTTGTCTTGTCTTGTCATGTCATGTCATGTCGTGTGTTGTGTTGTTTTGTCTTGTTTTGTCTTGTCTTGTCTTGTCTTGTCTTGTCTTGTCTTGTCATGTCATGTCGTATGTTGCGTTGTTTTGTCTTGTATTGCTTTGTCTTGTCTTGTCTTGTCATGTCATGTGTTGTGTTGTTTTGTCTTGTCTTGTTGTGAATTGTCATGTCTTGTCTTGTCATGTCATGTCGTGTCGTGTGTTGTGTTGTCTTGTCTTGTTTTGTCTTGTCATGTCATGTCTTGTCTTGTCTTGTCTTGTTTTGTCTTGTCATGTCTTGTCTTGTCTTGTCTTGTCTTGTCTTGTCTTGTCTTGTCTTGTCTTGTCTTGTCTTGTCTTGTCTTGTCTTGTCTTGTCTTGTCTTGTCTTGTCTTGTCTTGTCTTGTCTTGTCTTGTCTTGTCTTGTCTTGTCTTGTCCTGTCCTGTCTTGTCTTGTCTTGTCTTGTCTTGTCTTGTCTTGTCATGTCTTGTCTTGTCTTGTTTTGTCTTGTCTTGTATTGTCTTGTTTTCTCATGTAATGTCATGTCGTGTGTTGTGTTGTTTTGTCTTGTCTTGTGTTGTTTTGTCGTGTCATGTCTTGTCTTGTCTTGTCTTGTCCTGTCCTGTCGTGTGTTGAGTTGTTTTGTCTTGTCTTGTCATGTCATGTCATGTCGTGTCTTGTGTTGCTTTGTCTTGTCTTGTCTTGTCTTGTCTTGTCATGTCGTGTGTTGTGTTGTTTTGTCTTGTCTTGTTGTGTATTGTCATGTCTTATATTGTCTTGTCTTGTCTTGTCTTGTCATGTCATGTCATGTCGTGTGTTGTGTTGTTTTGTCTTGTTTTGTCTTGTCTTGTCTTGTCTTGTCTTGTCTTGTCTTGTCTTGTCTTGTCTTGTCTTGTCATGTCGTGTGTTGTGTTGTTTTGTCTTGTCTTGTCTTGTCTTGTCTTGTCATGTCATGTGTTGCGTTATGTTGTTTTGTCTTGTCTTGTCATGTCATGTCATGTCGTGTCTTGTGTTGCTTTGTCTTGTCTTGTCATGTCGTGTGTTGTGTTGTTTTGTCTTGTCTTGTTGTGTATTGTCATGTCTTATATTGTCTTGTCTTGTCTTGTCATGTCATGTCATGTCGTGTGTTGTGTTGTTTAGTGTTGTTTTTTCTTGTCATGTCTTGTCTTGTCTTGTCTTGTCATGTCTTGTCTTGTCTAGTCTTGTCTTATCTTGTCTTGTCTTGTCTTGTCTTGTCTTGTCTTGTCTTGTCTTGTCTTGTCTTGTCTTGTCTTGTCTTGTCTTGTCTTGTCTTGTCTTGTCTTGTCTTGTCTTGTCTTGTCTTGTCTTGTCTTGTCTTGTCTTGTCTTGTCTTGTCTTGTCTTGTCTTGTCTTGTCTTGTCTTGTCTTGCCTTGTCTTGTCCTGTCCTGTCGTGTGTTGTGTTGTTTTGTCTTGTCTTGTCATGTCATGCCATGTCGTGTCTTGTGTTGCTTTGTCTTGTCTTGTCTTGTCTTGTCATGTCGTGTGTTGTGTTGTTTTGTCTTGTCTTGTTGTGTATTGTCATGTCTTATATTGTCTTGTCTTGTCTTGTCTTGTCATGTCATGTCATGTCGTGTGTTGTGTTGTTTTGTCTTGTCTTGTCTTGTCTTGTCTTGTCTTGTCTTGTGTTGTCTTGTCTTGTCTTGCCTTATCTTGCCTTGTCTTGTCTTGTCTGGTCTTGTCTTGTCTTGTCTTGTCTTGTCATGTCTTGTCTTGTCTTGTTTTGTCTTGTCTTGTATTGTCTTGTTTTCTCATGTAATGTCATGTCGTGTGTTGTGTTGTTTTGTCTTGTCTTGTGTTGTTTTGTCGTGTCATGTCTTGTCTTGTCTTGTCTTGTCCTGTCCTGTCGTGTGTTGAGTTGTTTTGTCTTGTCTTGTCATGTCATGTCATGTCGTGTCTTGTGTTGCTTTGTCTTGTCTTGTCTTGTCTTGTCTTGTCTTGTCATGTCGTGTGTTGTGTTGTTTTGTCTTGTCTTGTTGTGTATTGTCATGTCTTATATTGTCTTGTCTTGTCTTGTCTTGTCATGTCATGTCATGTCGTGTGTTGTGTTGTTTTGTCTTGTTTTGTCTTGTCTTGTCTTGTCTTGTCTTGTCTTGTCTTGTCTTGTCATGTCGTGTGTTGTGTTGTTTTGTCTTGTCTTGTGTTGTTTTGTCGTGTCATGTCTTGTCTTGTCTTGTCCTGTCATGTCCTGTCCTGTCGTGTGTTGTGTTGTTTTGTCTTGTCTTGTCTTGTCTTGTCTTGTCTTGTCTTGTCTTGTCTTGTCTTGTCTTGTCATGTCGTGTGTTGTGTTGTTTTGTCTTGTTTTGTCTTGTCTTGTCTTGTCTTGTCTTGTCTTGTCTTGTCTTGTCTTGTCTTGTCATGTCGTGTGTTGTGTTGTTTTGTCTTGTCTTGTGTTGTTTTGTCGTGTCATGTCTTGTCTTGTCTTGTCTTGTCTTGTCCTGTCCTGTCGTGCGTTGTGTTGTTTTGTCTTGTCTTGTCTTGTCTTGTCTTGTCTTGTCTTGTCTTGTCTTGTCTTGTCTTGTCTTGTCTTGTCTTGTCTTGTCTTGTCTTGTCTTGTCTTGTCTTGTCTTGTCTTGTCTTGTCTTATCTTGTCTTGTCTTGTCTTGTCTTGTCTTGTCTTGTCTTGTCTTGTCTTGTCTTGTCTTGTCTTGTCTTGTCTTGTCTTGTCTTGTCTTGTCTTGTCTTGTCATGTCTTGTCTTGTCTTGTCTTGTTTTGTCTTGTCTTGTATTGTCTTGTTTTCTCATGTAATGTAATATCGTGTGTTGTGTTGTTTTGTCTTGTCTTGTGTTGTTTTTTCGTGTCATGTCTTGTCTTGTCTTGTCTTGTCTTGTCCTGTCCTGTCGTGTGTTGTGTTGTTTTGTCTTGTCTTGTCCTGTCCTGACGTGTATTGTGTTGTTTTGTCTTGTCTTGTGTTGTTTTGTCCTGTCCTGACGTGTGTTGTGTTGTTTTGTCTTGTCTTGTTTTGTCTTGTCCTGTCATGTCTTGTCTTGTGATGTCATGTCATGTCGTGTGTTGTGTTGTTTTGTCTTGTCTTATCTTGTCTTGTCATGTCATGTCATGTCGTGTCTTGTGTTGTTTTGTCTTGTCTTGTTTTGTCTTGTCATGTCTTGTCTTGTCATGTCTTGTCTTGTCTTGTCTTGTCTTGTCTTGTCATGTCGTGTGTTGTGTTGTTTTGTCTTGTCTTGTCTTGTCTTGTATTGTCTTGTCTTGTCTTGTCTTGTCTTGTCTTGTCTTGTCTTGTCTTGTCTTGTCTTGTCTTGTCTTGTCTTGTCTTGTCTTGTCTTGTCTTGTCTTGTCTTGTCTTGTCTTGTCTTGTCTTGTCTTGTCTTGTCTTGTCCTGTCCTGTCTTGTCTTGTCTTGTCATGTCTTGTCTTGTCTTGTCATGTCATATCGTGTGTTGTGTTGTTTTGTCTTGTCTTGTCTTGTCTTGTCTTGTCATGTCTTGTCATGTCTTGTCTTGTTTTGTCTTGTCTTGTATTGTCTTGTTTTCTCATGTAATGTCATATCGTGTGTTGTGTTGTTTTGTCTTGTCTTGTGTTGTTTTGTCGTGTCATGTCTTGTCTTGTCTTGTCTTGTCTTGTCCTGTCCTGTCGTGTGTTGTGTTGTTTTGTTTTGTCTTGTCTTGTCCTGTCCTGACGTGTGTTGTGTTGTTTTGTCTTGTCTTGTGTTGTTTTGTCCTGTCCTGACGTGTGTTGTGTTGTTTTGTCTTGTCTTGTTTTGTCTTGTCCTGTCTTGTCTTGTCTTGTGATGTCATGTCATGTCGTGTGTTGTGTTGTTTTGTCTTGTCTTATCTTGTCTTGTCATGTCATGTCATGTCGTGTCTTGTGTTGTTTTGTCTTGTCTTGTCTTGTTTTGTCTTGTCATGTCTTGTCTTGTCATGTCTTGTCTTGTCTTGTCTTGTCTTGTCTTGTCATGTCGTGTGTTGTGTTGTTTTGTCTTGTCTTGTCTTGTCTTGTCTTGTCTTGTCATGTCGTGTGTTGTGTTGTTTTGTCTTGTCTTGTGTTGTTTTGTCGTGTCATGTCTTGTCTTGTCTTGTCCTATCCTGTCGTGTGTTGTGTTGTTTTGTCTTGTCTTGTCATGTCATGTCATGTCGTGTCTTGTGTTGCTTTGTCTTGTCTTATCTTGTCTTGTCATGTCTTGTCTTGTCTTGTCTTGTCTTGTCTTGTGTTGTCTTGTCTTGTCTTGTCTTGTTTTGTCTTGTCTTGTATTGTCTTGTCTTGTCTTGTCTTGTCTTGTCTTGTCTGGTCTTGTCTTGTCTTGTCTTGTCTTGTCTTGTCTTGTCATGTCATGTCATGTCATATCGTGTGTTGTGTTGTTTTGTCTTGTCATGTCTTATCTTGTCTTGTCTTGTCTTGTCTTGTCTTGTCTTGTCTTGTCTTGTCTTGTCTTGTCTTGCTTTGTCTTGTCATGTCTTGTCTTGTCCTGTCCTGTCATGTCTTGTCTTGTCTTGTCTTGTTTTGTCTTGTCTTGTATTGTCTTGTCTTGTCTTGTCTTGTCTTGTCTTGTCTTGTCTGGTCTTGTCTTGTCATGTCTTATCTTGTCTTGTCTTGTCTTGTCTTGTCTTGTCCTGTCCTGTCGTGTGTTGTTTTGTATTGTCTTGTCTTGTGTTGTTTTGTCGTGTCATGTCATGTCTTGTCTTGTCTTGTCTTGTCTTGTCCTGTCCTGTCGTGTGTTGTGTTGTTTTGTCTTGTCTTGTCTTGTCTTGTCATGTCAAGTCATGTCGTGTCTTGTGTTGCTTTGTCTTGTCTTGTCTTGTCTTGTCCTGTCCTGACGTGTGTTGTGTTGTTTTGTCTTGTCTTGTCTTGTCTTGTCATGTCGTGTGTTGTGTTGTTTTGTCTTGTCTTGTCTTGTCTTGTCATATCGTGTGTTGTGTTGTTTTGTCTTGTCTTGTGTTGTTTTGTCGTGTCATGTCTTGTCTTGTCTTGTCCTGTCCTGACGTGTGTTGTGTTGTTTTGTCTTGTCTTGTCTTGTCTTGTCATGTCGTGTGTTGTGTTGTTTTGTCTTGTCTTGTCTTGTCTTGTCATATCGTGTGTTGTGTTGTTTTGTCTTGTCTTGTGTTGTTTTGTCTTGTCTTGTCTTGTCTTGTCCTGTCCTGACGTGTGTTGTGTTGTTTTGTCTTGTCTTGTCTTGTCTTGTCATGTCGTGTGTTGTGTTGTTTTGTCTTGTCTTGTCTTGTCTTGTCATGTCGTGTGTTGTGTTGTTTTGTCTTGTCTTGTCTTGTCTTGTCATGTCGTGTGTTGTGTTGTTTTGTCTTGTCTTGTCTTGTCTTGTCATATCGTGTGTTGTGTTGTTTTGTCTTGTCTTGTGTTGTTTTGTCTTGTCTTGTCTTGTTTTTTCTTGTCTTGTCTTGTCTTGTCTTGTATTGTCTTGTTTTCTCATGTAATGTCATGTCGTGTGTTGTGTTGTTTTGTCTTGTCTTGTGTTGTTTTGTCGGGTCATGTCTTGTCTTGTCTTGTGTTGTTTTGTCGTGTCATGTCTTGTTTTGTCTTGTCTTGTGTTGTTTTGTCCTGTCCTGACGTGTGTTGTGTTGTTTTGTCTTGTCTTGTTTTGTCTTGTCCTGTCTTGTCTTGTCTTGTTTTTGTCTTGTCCTGTCCTGTCTTGTCTTGTCTTGTATTGTCTTGTTTTCTCATGTAATGTCATGTCGTGTGTTGTGTTGTTTTGTCTTGTCTTGTGTTGTTTTGTCGTGTCATGTCTTGTCTTGTCTTGTCTTGTCCTGTCCTGTCGTGTGTTGTCTTGTCTTGTCTTGTCCTGTCCTGACGTGTGTTGTGTCGTTTTGTCTTGTCTTGTTTTGTCTTGTCTTGTGTTGTTTTGTCCTGTCCTGACGTGTGTTGTGTTGTTTTGTCTTGTCTTGTGTTATTTTGTCTTGTATTGTCTTGTTTTCTCATGTAATGTCATGTCGTGTGTTGTGTTGTTTTGTCTTGTCTTGTGTTGTTTTGTCGTATCATGTCTTGTCTTGTCTTGTCTTGTCTTGTCCTGTCCTGTCGTGTGTTGTCTTGTCTTGTCTTGTCCTGTCCTGACGTGTGTTGTGTTGTTTTGTCTTGTTTTGTTTTGTCTTGTCTTGTGTTGTTTTGTCCTGTCCTGACGTGTGTTGTGTTGTTTTGTCTTGTCCTGTCTTGTCTTGTCTTGTGATGTCATGTCATGTCGTGTGTTGTGTTGTTTTGTCTTGTCTTGTCATGTTATGTCATGTGTCTTGTGTTGCTTTGTCTTGTCTTGTCTTGTCTTGTGTTGTTTTGTCCTGTCCTGACGTGTGTTGTGTTGTTTTGTCTTGTCTTGTTTTGTCTTGTCCTGTCTTGTCTTGTCTTGTTTTGTCTTGTCCTGTCCTGTCTTGTCTTGTCTTGTATTGTCTTGTTTTCTCATGTAATGTCATGTCGTGTGTTGTGTTGTTTTGTCTTGTCTTGTGTTGTTTTGTCGTGTCATGTCTTGTCTTGTCTTGTCTTGTCCTGTCCTGTCGTGTGTTGTCTTGTCTTGTCTTGTCCTGTCCTGACGTGTGTTGTGTCGTTTTGTCTTGTCTTGTTTTGTCTTGTCTTGTGTTGTTTTGTCCTGTCCTGACGTGTGTTGTGTTGTTTTGTCTTGTCTTGTTTTGTCTTGTCTTGTGTTGTTTTGTCTTGTATTGTCTTGTTTTCTCATGTAATGTCATGTCGTGTGTTGTGTTGTTTTGTCTTGTATTGTCTTGTTTTCTCATGTAATGTCATGTCGTGTGTTGTGTTGTTTTGTCTTGTCTTGTGTTGTTTTGTCGTGTCATGTCTTGTCTTGTCTTGTCCTGTCCTGTCGTGTGTTGTCTTGTCTTGTCTTGTCCTGTCCTGACGTGTGTTGTGTTGTTTTGTCTTGTTTTGTTTTGTCTTGTCTTGTGTTGTTTTGTCCTGTCCTGACGTGTGTTGTGTTGTTTTGTCTTGTCCTGTCTTGTCTTGTCTTGTGATGTCATGTCATGTCGTGTGTTGTATTGTTTTGTCTTGTCTTGTCATGTTATGTCATGTCGTGTCTTGTGTTGCTTTGTCTTGTCTTGTCTTGTATTGTCTTGTCTTGTGTTGCCTCGTCTTGTCTTGTCTTGTCTTGTCCTGTCCTGACGTGTGTTGTGTTGTTTTGTCTTGTCTTGTGTTGTTTTGTCGTGTCATGTCTTGTCTTGTCTTGTCTTGTCTTGTCCTGTCCTGTCGTGTGTTGTGTTGTTTTGTCTTGTCTTGTCATGTCATGTCATGTCGTGTCTTGTGTTGCTTTGTCTTGTCTTGTCTTGTCTTGTCATGTCGTGTGTTGTGTTGTTTTGTCTTGTCTTGTTGTGTATTGTCATGTCTTATATTGTCTTGTCTTGTCTTGTCTTGTCTTGTCATGTCATGTCATGTCGTGTCTTGTGTTGCTTTGTCTTGTCTTGTCTTGTCTTGTCTTGTCTTGTCATGTCTTGTCTTGTCTTGTCTTGTATTGTCTTGTCTTGTCTTGTTTTGTCTTGTCTTGTCTTGTCTTGTCTTGTCTTGTCATGTCATGCCATGTCATACGTGTGTTGTGTTGTTTTGTCTTGTCTTATTTTGTCTTGTCATGTCTTATCTTGTCTTGTCTTCTATTGTCTTGTCTTTTCTTGTCTTGTCTTGTCTTGTCTTGTCTTGTCTTGTCTTGTCTTGTCTTGTCTTGTCTTGTCTTGTCTTGTCTTGTCTTGTCTTGTCTTGTCTTGTCTTGTCTTGTCCTGTCCTGTCTTGTCTTGTCTTGTCTTGTCTTGTCTTGTCTTGTCATGTCTTGTCTTGTCTTGTTTTGTCTTGTCTTGTATTGTCTTGTTTTCTCATGTAATGTCATGTCGTGTGTTGTGTTGTTTTGTCTTGTCTTGTGTTGTTTTGTCGTGTCATGTCTTGTCTTGTCTTGTCTTGTCCTGTCCTGTCGTGTGTTGAGTTGTTTTGTCTTGTCTTGTCATGTCATGTCATGTCGTGTCTTGTGTTGCTTTGTCTTGTCTTGTCTTGTCTTGTCTTGTTATGTCGTGTGTTGTGTTGTTTTGTCTTGTCTTGTTGTGTATTGTCATGTCTTATATTGTCTTGTCTTGTCTTGTCTTGTCATGTCATGTCATGTCGTGTGTTGTGTTGTTTTGTCTTGTTTTGTCTTGTCTTGTCTTGTCTTGTCTTGTCTTGTCTTGTCATGTCATGTCGTATGTTGCGTTGTTTTGTCTTGTATTGCTTTGTCTTGTCTTGTCTTGTCATGTCATGTGTTGTGTTGTTTTGTCTTGTCTTGTTGTGAATTGTCATGTCTTGTCTTGTCATGTCATGTCGTGTCGTGTGTTGTGTTGTCTTGTCTTGTTTTGTCTTGTCATGTCATGTCTTGTCTTGTCTTGTCTTGTTTTGTCTTGTCATGTCTTGTCTTGTCTTGTCTTGTCTTGTCTTGTCTTGTCTTGTCTTGTCTTGTCTTGTCTTGTCTTGTCTTGTCTTGTCTTGTCTTGTCTTGTCTTGTCTTGTCTTGTCTTGTCTTGTCTTGTCTTGTCTTGTCTTGTCCTGTCCTGTCTTGTCTTGTCTTGTCTTGTCTTGTCTTGTCTTGTCATGTCTTGTCTTGTCTTGTTTTGTCTTGTCTTGTATTGTCTTGTTTTCTCATGTAATGTCATGTCGTGTGTTGTGTTGTTTTGTCTTGTCTTGTGTTGTTTTGTCGTGTCATGTCTTGTCTTGTCTTGTCTTGTCCTGTCCTGTCGTGTGTTGAGTTGTTTTGTCTTGTCTTGTCATGTCATGTCATGTCGTGTCTTGTGTTGCTTTGTCTTGTCTTGTCTTGTCTTGTCTTGTCATGTCGTGTGTTGTGTTGTTTTGTCTTGTCTTGTTGTGTATTGTCATGTCTTATATTGTCTTGTCTTGTCTTGTCTTGTCATGTCATGTCATGTCGTGTGTTGTGTTGTTTTGTCTTGTTTTGTCTTGTCTTGTCTTGTCTTGTCTTGTCTTGTCTTGTCTTGTCTTGTCTTGTCTTGTCTTGTCATGTCGTGTGTTGTGTTGTTTTGTCTTGTCTTGTCTTGTCTTGTCTTGTCATGTCATGTGTTGCGTTATGTTGTTTTGTCTTGTCTTGTCATGTCATGTCATGTCGTGTCTTGTGTTGCTTTGTCTTGTCTTGTCATGTCGTGTGTTGTGTTGTTTTGTCTTGTCTTGTTGTGTATTGTCATGTCTTATATTGTCTTGTCTTGTCTTGTCATGTCATGTCATGTCGTGTGTTGTGTTGTTTAGTGTTGTTTTTTCTTGTCATGTCTTGTCTTGTCTTGTCTTGTCATGTCTTGTCTTGTCTAGTCTTGTCTTATCTTGTCTTGTCTTGTCTTGTCTTGTCTTGTCTTGTCTTGTCTTGTCTTGTCTTGTCTTGTCTTGTCTTGTCTTGTCTTGTCTTGTCTTGTCTTGTCTTGTCTTGTCTTGTCTTGTCTTGTCTTGTCTTGTCTTGTCTTGTCTTGTCTTGTCTTGTCTTGTCTTGTCTTGTCTTGTCTTGTCTTGTCTTGCCTTGTCTTGTCCTGTCCTGTCGTGTGTTGTGTTGTTTTGTCTTGTCTTGTCATGTCATGCCATGTCGTGTCTTGTGTTGCTTTGTCTTGTCTTGTCTTGTCTTGTCATGTCGTGTGTTGTGTTGTTTTGTCTTGTCTTGTTGTGTATTGTCATGTCTTATATTGTCTTGTCTTGTCTTGTCTTGTCATGTCATGTCATGTCGTGTGTTGTGTTGTTTTGTCTTGTCTTGTCTTGTCTTGTCTTGTCTTGTCTTGTGTTGTCTTGTCTTGTCTTGCCTTATCTTGCCTTGTCTTGTCTTGTCTGGTCTTGTCTTGTCTTGTCTTGTCTTGTCATGTCTTGTCTTGTCTTGTTTTGTCTTGTCTTGTATTGTCTTGTTTTCTCATGTAATGTCATGTCGTGTGTTGTGTTGTTTTGTCTTGTCTTGTGTTGTTTTGTCGTGTCATGTCTTGTCTTGTCTTGTCTTGTCCTGTCCTGTCGTGTGTTGAGTTGTTTTGTCTTGTCTTGTCATGTCATGTCATGTCGTGTCTTGTGTTGCTTTGTCTTGTCTTGTCTTGTCTTGTCTTGTCTTGTCATGTCGTGTGTTGTGTTGTTTTGTCTTGTCTTGTTGTGTATTGTCATGTCTTATATTGTCTTGTCTTGTCTTGTCTTGTCATGTCATGTCATGTCGTGTGTTGTGTTGTTTTGTCTTGTTTTGTCTTGTCTTGTCTTGTCTTGTCTTGTCTTGTCTTGTCTTGTCATGTCGTGTGTTGTGTTGTTTTGTCTTGTCTTGTGTTGTTTTGTCGTGTCATGTCTTGTCTTGTCTTGTCCTGTCATGTCCTGTCCTGTCGTGTGTTGTGTTGTTTTGTCTTGTCTTGTCTTGTCTTGTCTTGTCTTGTCTTGTCTTGTCTTGTCTTGTCTTGTCATGTCGTGTGTTGTGTTGTTTTGTCTTGTTTTGTCTTGTCTTGTCTTGTCTTGTCTTGTCTTGTCTTGTCTTGTCTTGTCTTGTCATGTCGTGTGTTGTGTTGTTTTGTCTTGTCTTGTGTTGTTTTGTCGTGTCATGTCTTGTCTTGTCTTGTCTTGTCTTGTCCTGTCCTGTCGTGCGTTGTGTTGTTTTGTCTTGTCTTGTCTTGTCTTGTCTTGTCTTGTCTTGTCTTGTCTTGTCTTGTCTTGTCTTGTCTTGTCTTGTCTTGTCTTGTCTTGTCTTGTCTTGTCTTGTCTTGTCTTGTCTTGTCTTATCTTGTCTTGTCTTGTCTTGTCTTGTCTTGTCTTGTCTTGTCTTGTCTTGTCTTGTCTTGTCTTGTCTTGTCTTGTCTTGTCTTGTCTTGTCTTGTCTTGTCATGTCTTGTCTTGTCTTGTCTTGTTTTGTCTTGTCTTGTATTGTCTTGTTTTCTCATGTAATGTAATATCGTGTGTTGTGTTGTTTTGTCTTGTCTTGTGTTGTTTTTTCGTGTCATGTCTTGTCTTGTCTTGTCTTGTCTTGTCCTGTCCTGTCGTGTGTTGTGTTGTTTTGTCTTGTCTTGTCCTGTCCTGACGTGTATTGTGTTGTTTTGTCTTGTCTTGTGTTGTTTTGTCCTGTCCTGACGTGTGTTGTGTTGTTTTGTCTTGTCTTGTTTTGTCTTGTCCTGTCATGTCTTGTCTTGTGATGTCATGTCATGTCGTGTGTTGTGTTGTTTTGTCTTGTCTTATCTTGTCTTGTCATGTCATGTCATGTCGTGTCTTGTGTTGTTTTGTCTTGTCTTGTTTTGTCTTGTCATGTCTTGTCTTGTCATGTCTTGTCTTGTCTTGTCTTGTCTTGTCTTGTCATGTCGTGTGTTGTGTTGTTTTGTCTTGTCTTGTCTTGTCTTGTATTGTCTTGTCTTGTCTTGTCTTGTCTTGTCTTGTCTTGTCTTGTCTTGTCTTGTCTTGTCTTGTCTTGTCTTGTCTTGTCTTGTCTTGTCTTGTCTTGTCTTGTCTTGTCTTGTCTTGTCTTGTCTTGTCTTGTCTTGTCTTGTCCTGTCCTGTCTTGTCTTGTCTTGTCATGTCTTGTCTTGTCTTGTCATGTCATATCGTGTGTTGTGTTGTTTTGTCTTGTCTTGTCTTGTCTTGTCTTGTCATGTCTTGTCATGTCTTGTCTTGTTTTGTCTTGTCTTGTATTGTCTTGTTTTCTCATGTAATGTCATATCGTGTGTTGTGTTGTTTTGTCTTGTCTTGTGTTGTTTTGTCGTGTCATGTCATGTCTTGTCTTGTCTTGTCTTGTCTTGTCCTGTCCTGTCGTGTGTTGTGTTGTTTTGTTTTGTCTTGTCTTGTCCTGTCCTGACGTGTGTTGTGTTGTTTTGTCTTGTCTTGTGTTGTTTTGTCCTGTCCTGACGTGTGTTGTGTTGTTTTGTCTTGTCTTGTTTTGTCTTGTCCTGTCTTGTCTTGTCTTGTGATGTCATGTCATGTCGTGTGTTGTGTTGTTTTGTCTTGTCTTATCTTGTCTTGTCATGTCATGTCATGTCGTGTCTTGTGTTGTTTTGTCTTGTCTTGTCTTGTTTTGTCTTGTCATGTCTTGTCTTGTCATGTCTTGTCTTGTCTTGTCTTGTCTTGTCTTGTCATGTCGTGTGTTGTGTTGTTTTGTCTTGTCTTGTCTTGTCTTGTCTTGTCTTGTCATGTCGTGTGTTGTGTTGTTTTGTCTTGTCTTGTGTTGTTTTGTCGTGTCATGTCTTGTCTTGTCTTGTCCTATCCTGTCGTGTGTTGTGTTGTTTTGTCTTGTCTTGTCATGTCATGTCATGTCGTGTCTTGTGTTGCTTTGTCTTGTCTTATCTTGTCTTGTCATGTCTTGTCTTGTCTTGTCTTGTCTTGTCTTGTGTTGTCTTGTCTTGTCTTGTCTTGTTTTGTCTTGTCTTGTATTGTCTTGTCTTGTCTTGTCTTGTCTTGTCTTGTCTGGTCTTGTCTTGTCTTGTCTTGTCTTGTCTTGTCTTGTCATGTCATGTCATGTCATATCGTGTGTTGTGTTGTTTTGTCTTGTCATGTCTTATCTTGTCTTGTCTTGTCTTGTCTTGTCTTGTCTTGTCTTGTCTTGTCTTGTCTTGTCTTGCTTTGTCTTGTCATGTCTTGTCTTGTCCTGTCCTGTCATGTCTTGTCTTGTCTTGTCTTGTTTTGTCTTGTCTTGTATTGTCTTGTCTTGTCTTGTCTTGTCTTGTCTTGTCTTGTCTGGTCTTGTCTTGTCATGTCTTATCTTGTCTTGTCTTGTCTTGTCTTGTCTTGTCCTGTCCTGTCGTGTGTTGTTTTGTATTGTCTTGTCTTGTGTTGTTTTGTCGTGTCATGTCATGTCTTGTCTTGTCTTGTCTTGTCTTGTCCTGTCCTGTCGTGTGTTGTGTTGTTTTGTCTTGTCTTGTCTTGTCTTGTCATGTCAAGTCATGTCGTGTCTTGTGTTGCTTTGTCTTGTCTTGTCTTGTCTTGTCCTGTCCTGACGTGTGTTGTGTTGTTTTGTCTTGTCTTGTCTTGTCTTGTCATGTCGTGTGTTGTGTTGTTTTGTCTTGTCTTGTCTTGTCTTGTCATATCGTGTGTTGTGTTGTTTTGTCTTGTCTTGTGTTGTTTTGTCGTGTCATGTCTTGTCTTGTCTTGTCCTGTCCTGTCGTGTGTTGTGTTGTTTTGTCTTGTCTTGTCATGTCATGTCGTGTCGTGTCTTGTGTTGCTTTGTCTTGTCTTATCTTGTCTTGTCATGTCTTGTCTTGTCTTGTCTTGTCTTGTCTTGTCTTGTCTTGTCTTGTCTTGTCTTGTCTTGTCTTGTCTTGTCTTGTCTTGTCTTGTCTTGTCTTGTCTTGTCTTGTCTTGTCTTGTCTTGTCTTGTCTTGTCTTGTCTTGTCTTGTCTTGTCTTGTCTTGTCTTGTCTTGTCTTGTCTTGTCTTGTCTTGTCTTGTCTTGTCTTGTCTTGTCTTGTCTTGTCTTGTCTTGTCTTGTCTTGTCTTGTCTTGTCTTGTCTTGTCTTGTCATGTCATGTCATGTCATATCGTGTGTTGTGTTGTTTTGTCTTGTCATGTCTTATCTTGTCTTGTCTTGTCTTGTCTTGTCTTGTCTTGTCTTGTCTTGTCTTGTCTTGTCTTGCTTTGTCTTGTCATGTCTTGTCTTGTCCTGTCCTGTCATGTCTTGTCTTGTCTTGTCTTGTTTTGTCTTGTCTTGTATTGTCTTGTCTTGTCTTGTCTTGTCTTGTCTTGTCTTGTCTGGTCTTGTCTTGTCATGTCTTATCTTGTCTTGTCTTGTCTTGTCTTGTCTTGTCCTGTCCTGTCGTGTGTTGTTTTGTATTGTCTTGTCTTGTGTTGTTTTGTCGTGTCATGTCATGTCTTGTCTTGTCTTGTCTTGTCTTGTCCTGTCCTGTCGTGTGTTGTGTTGTTTTGTCTTGTCTTGTCTTGTCTTGTCATGTCAAGTCATGTCGTGTCTTGTGTTGCTTTGTCTTGTCTTGTCTTGTCTTGTCCTGTCCTGACGTGTGTTGTGTTGTTTTGTCTTGTCTTGTCTTGTCTTGTCATGTCGTGTGTTGTGTTGTTTTGTCTTGTCTTGTCTTGTCTTGTCATATCGTGTGTTGTGTTGTTTTGTCTTGTCTTGTGTTGTTTTGTCGTGTCATGTCTTGTCTTGTCTTGTCCTGTCCTGTCGTGTGTTGTGTTGTTTTGTCTTGTCTTGTCATGTCATGTCGTGTCGTGTCTTGTGTTGCTTTGTCTTGTCTTATCTTGTCTTGTCATGTCTTGTCTTGTCTTGTCTTGTCTTGTCTTGTCTTGTCTTGTCTTGTCTTGTCTTGTCTTGTCTTGTCTTGTCTTGTCTTGTCTTGTCTTGTCTTGTCTTGTCTTGTCTTGTCTTGTCTTGTCTTGTCTTGTCTTGTCTTGTCTTGTCTTGTCTTGTCTTGTCTTGTCTTGTCTTGTCTTGTCTTGTCTTGTCTTGTCTTGTCTTGTCTTGTCTTGTCTTGTCTTGTCTTGTCTTGTCTTGTCTTGTCTTGTCTTGTCTTGTCTTGTCTTGTCTTGTCTTGTCTTGTCTAGTCTTGTCTTGTCTTGTCTTGTCTTGTCTTGTCTTGTCTTGTCTTGTCTTGTCTTGTCTTGTCTTGTCTTGTCTTGTCTTGTCTTGTCTTGTCTTGTCTTGTCTTGTCTTGTCTTGTCTTGTCTTGTCTTGTCTTGTCTTGTCTTGTCCTGTCCTGTCTTGTCTTGTCTTGTCATATCTTGTCTTGTCTTGTCTTGTCTTGTCTTGTCTTGTCTTACTTTGTCTTGTCATGTCTTATCTTGTCTTGTCTTGTCTTGTCTTGTCCTGTCCTGTCGTGTGTTGTTTTGTATTGTCTTGTCTTGTGTTGTTTTGTCGTGTCATGCCTTGTCTTGTCTTGTCTTGTCTTGTCATGTCATGTCATGTCGTGTCTTGTGTTGTTCTGTCTTGTCTTGTTTTGTCTTGTCATGTCTTGTCTTGTCTTGTCTTGTCTTGTCTTGTCTTGTCTTGTCTTGTCTTGTCTTGTCTTGTCTTGTCCTGTCCTGACGTGTGTTGTCTTGTCTTGTCTTGTCTCGTCTTGTCTTGTCTTGTCTTGTCTTGTCCTGTCCTGTCTTGTCTTGTCTTGTCATGTCTTGTCTTGTCTTGTCTTGTCTTGTCTTGTGTTGCCTCGTCTTGTCTTGTCTTGTCTTGTCCTGTCCTGCCGTGTGTTGTGTTGTTTTGTCTTGTCTTGCTTTGTCTTGTCATGTCTTATCTTGTCTTGTCATGTCTTGTCTTGTCTTGTCTTGTCTTGTCTTGTCTTGTCTTGTCATGTCTTGTCTTGTCTTGTCTTGTCTTGTATTGTATTGTCTTGTCTTGTCTTGTATTGTCTTGTCTTGTCTTGTCTTGTCTTGTCTTGTCTTGTCTTGTCTTGTCTTGTCTTGTCTTGTCTTGTCTTGTCTTGTCTTGTCTTGTCTTGTCTTGTCTTGTCTTGTCTTGTCTTGTCTTGTCTTGTCTTGTCTTGTCTTGTCTTGTCTTGTCCTGTCCTGTCATGTGTTGTGTTGTTTTGTCTTGTCTTGTATTGTATTGTCTTGTCTTGTCTTGTATTGTCATGTCGTGTGTTGTGTTGTTTTGTCTTGTCTTGCTGTGTATTGTCATGTCTTATATTGTCTTGTTTTGTCTTGTCTTGTCTTGTTTTATGTTGTCTTGTTTTGTCATGTAATGTCATGTCGTGTGTTGTGTTGTTTTGTCTTGTCTTGTGTTGTTTTGTCGTGTCATGTCTTGTCTTGTCTTGTCTTGTCCTGTCCTGTCATGTGTTGTGTTGTTTTGTCTTGTCTTGTATTGTATTGTCTTGTCTTGTCTTGTATTGTCATGTCGTGTGTTGTGTTGTTTTGTCTTGTCTTGCTGTGTATTGTCATGTCTTATATTGTCTTGTTTTGTCTTGTCTTGTCATGTCATGTCATGTCGTGTGTTGTGTTGTTTTGTCTTGTCTTGTTTTGTCTTCGCATGTCATGTCTTGTCTTGTCTTGTTCTGTCTTGTCATGTCTTGTCTTGTCTTGTCTTGTCTTGTCTTGTCTTGTCTTGTCTTGTCTTGTCTTGTCTTGTCTTGTCTTGTCTTGTCTTGTCTTGTCTTGTCTTGTCTTGTCTTGTCTTCTCTTGTCTTGTCATGTCTTGTCTTGTCTTGTTTTGTCTTGTCATGTATTGTCTTGTCTTGTCTTGTCTTGTCCTGTCTTGTCTTGTCTTGTCTTGTCCTGTCCTGTCTTGTCTTGTCTTGTCTTGTCATGTCTTGTCTTGTCATGTCTTGTCTTGTCTTGTCTTGTCTTGTCTTGTCATGTTTCGTCTTGTCCTGTCCTGTCTTGTCTTGTCTTGTCATGTCTTGTCTTGTCCTGTCCTGTCCTGTCTTGTCTTGTCATGTCTTGTCTTGTCTTGTCTTGTCTTGTCTTGTCTTGTCTTGTCTTGCCGTGTCTTGTCTTGTCTTGTCTTGTCTTGTCTTGTCTTGTCTTGTCTTGTCTTGTCTTGTCTTGTCTTGTCTTGTCTTGTCTTGTCTTGTCTTGTCTTGTCTTGTCTTGTCTTGTCTTGTCTCGTCTTGTCTTGTCTTGTCTTGTCTTGTCTTGTCTTGTCTTGTCTTGTCTTGTCTTGTCTTGTCTTGTCTTGTCTTGTCTTGTCTTGTCTTGTCTTGTCTTGTCTTGTCTTGTCTTGTCTTGTCTTGTCTTGTCTTGTCTTGTCTTGTCTTGTCTTGTCTTGTCTTGTCTTGTCTTGTCTTGTCTTGTCTTGTCTTGTCTTGTCTTGTCTTGTCTTGTCTTGTCTTGTCTTGTCTTGTCTTGTCTTGTCTTGTCTTGTCTTGTCTTGTCTTGTCTTGTCTTGTTTTGTCTGGTCATGTCTTGTCTTGTCTTGTCTTGTCATGTCTTGTCTTGTCTTGTCTTGTCTTGTCTTGTCTTGTCTTGTCATGTCTTGTCTTGTCTTGTTTTGTCTTGTCTTGTATTGTCTTGTCTTGTCTTGTCTTGTCTTGTCTTGTCATGTCGTGTGTTGTGTTGTTTTGTCTTGTCTTGTGTTGTTTTGTCGTGTCATGTCTTGTCTTGTCTTGTCTTGTCCTGTCCTGTCGTGTGTTGTGTTGTTTTGTCTTGTCTTGTCATGTCATGTCATGTCGTGTCTTGTCATGTCATGTCATGTCGTGTCTTGTCTTGTCTTGTCTTGTCTTGTCTTGTCTTGTCTTGTCTTGTCTTGTCTTGTCTTGTCTTGTCTTGTCTTGTCTTGTCTTGTCTTGTCTTGTCCTGTCTTGTCTTGTCTTGTCTTGTCTTGTCTTACTTTGTCTTGTCATGTCTTATCTTGTCTTGTCTTGTCTTGTCTTGTCTTGTCCTGTCCTGTCGTGTGTTGTTTTGTATTGTCTTATCTTGTGTTGTTCTGTCGTGTCATGTCTTGTCTTGTCTTGTCTTGTCCTGTCCTGTCGTGTGTTGTGTTGTTTTGTCTTGTCTTGTCTTGTCATGTCATGTCATGTCGTGTCTTGTGTTGTTTTGTCTTGTCTTGTTTTGCCTTGTCATGTCTTGTCTTGTCTTGCCTTGTCATGTTTTGTCTTGTCCTGTCCTGTCTTGTCTTGTCATGTCTTGTCTTGTCTTGTCCTGTCCTGTCTTGTCTTGTCTTGTCATGTCTTGTCTTGTCTTGTCTTGTCTTGTCTTGTCTTGTCTTGTCTTGTCTTGTCTTGTCTTGTCTTGTCTTGTCTTGTCTTGTCTTGTCTTGTCTTGTCTTGTCTTGTCTTGTCTTGTCTTGTCATGTCTTATCTTGTCTTGTCATGTCTTGTCATGTCGTGTGTTGTGTTGTTTTGTCTTGTCTTGCTGTGTATTGTCATGTCTTATATTGTCTTGTTTTGTCTTGTCTTGTCATGTCATGTCATGTCGTGTCTTGTGTTGCTTTGTCTTGTCTTGTCTTGTCTTGTCATGTCGTGTGTTGTGTTGTTTTGTCTTGTCTTGTTGTGTATTGTCATGTCTTATATTGTCTTGTCTTGTCATGTCATGTCGTGTGTTGTGTTGTTTTGTCTTGTCTTGTTTTGTCTTGTCTTGTTTTGTCTTGTCCTGTCATGTCGTGTGTTGTGTTGTTTTGTCTTGTCTTGTGTTGTTTTGTCGTGTCATGTCTTGTCTTGTTTTGTCTTGTTTTGTCTTGTCTTGTCCTGTCCTGTCGTGTGTTGTGTTGTTTTGTCTTGTCTTGTCATGTCATGTCATATCGTGTCTTGTGTTGCTTTGTCCTGTCTTTTCTTCTCCTTGTCTTGTGTTGTTTTGTCCTGTCCTGACGTGTGTTTTGTTGTTTTGTCTTGTCATGTCTTGTCTTGTCTTGTGATGTCATGTCATGTCGTGTGTTGTGTTGTTTTGTCTTGTCTTGTCATGTCGTGTGTTGTGTTGTTTTGTCTTGTCTTGCTGTGTATTGTCATGTCTTATATTGTCTTGTCTTGTCTTGTCATGTCATGTCATGTCGTGTGTTGTGTTGTTTTGTCTTGTCTTGTCTTGTCTTGTTTTGTCTTGTCATGTCTTGTCTTGTCTTGTCTTGACTTGTTTTGTCTTGCCCTGTCCTGTTGTGTGTTGTGTTGTTTTGTCTTGTCTTGTCTTGTCCTGTCCTGACGTGTGTTGTCTTGTCTTGTCATGTCTTGTCTTGTCTTGTCCTGTCCTGTCTTGTCTTGTCGTGTCATGTTTTGTCTTGTCCTGTCCTGTCTTGTCTTGTCTTGTCATGTCTTGTCTTGTCTTGTCCTGTCCTGTCTTGTCTTGTCTTGTCATGTCTTGTCTTGTCTTGTCTTGTCTTGTCTTTTCTTGTCTTGTCTTGTCTTGTCTTGTCTTTTCTTGTAATGTCATGTCATGTCATATCGTGTATTGCGTTGTTTTGTCTTGTCTTATTTTATCTTGTCGTGTCTTATCTTGTCTTGTCTTGTCTTGTCTTGTCTAGTCTTGTCTTGTCTTGTCTTGTCTTGTCTTGTCTTGTCTTGTCTTGTCTTGTCTTGTCTTGTCTTGTCTTGTCTTGTCTTGTCTGGTCTTGTCTTGCCTTGTCTTGTCTTGTCCTGTCCTGTCGTGTGTTGTGTTGTTTTGTCTTGTCTTGTCTTGTCTTGTCTTGTCTTGTCTTGTCTTGTCATGTTGTGTGTTGTGTTGTTTTGTCTTGTCTTGTGTTGTTTTGTCGTGTCATGTCTTGTCTTGTCTTGTCTTGTCCTGTCCTGTCGTGTGTTGTGTTGTTTTGTCTTGTCTTGTCATGTCATGTCATGTCGTGTCTTGTCTTGTCTTGTCTTGTCTTGTCTTGTCTTGTCTTGTCTTGTCTTGTCTTGTCTTGTCTTGTCTTGTCTTGTCTTGTCTTGTCCTGTCTTGTCTTGTCTTGTCTTGTCTTACTTTGTCTTGTCATGTCTTATCTTGTCTTGTCTTGTCTTGTCTTGTCCTGTCCTGTCGTGTGTTGTTTTGTATTGTCTTATCTTGTGTTGTTCTGTCGTGTCTTGTCTTGTCTTGTCTTGTCTTGTCTGGTCTTGTCTTGCCTTGTCTTGTCTTGTCCTGTCCTGTCGTGTGTTGTGTTGTTTTGTCTTGTCTTGTCTTGTCTTGTCTTGTCTTGTCTTGTCATGTTGTGTGTTGTGTTGTTTTGTCTTGTCTTGTGTTGTTTTGTCGTGTCATGTCTTGTCTTGTCTTGTCTTGTCCTGTCCTGTCGTGTGTTGTGTTGTTTTGTCTTGTCTTGTCATGTCATGTCATGTCGTGTCTTGTCTTGTCTTGTCTTGTCTTGTCTTGTCCTGTCCTGTCATGTCTTGTCTTGTCTTGTCTTGTCTTGTCTTGTCTTGTCTTGTCTTGTCTTGTCCTGTCCTGTCTTGTCTTGTCTTGTCTTGTCATGTTTTGTCTTGTCCTGTCCTCTCTTGTCTTGTCTTGTCATGTCTTGTCTTGTCTTGTCCTGTCCTGTCTTGTCTTGTCTTGTCATGTCTTGTCTTGTCTTGTCTTGTCTTGTCTTGTCTTGTCTTGTCTTGTCTTGTCTTGTCTTGTCTTGTCTGGTCTTGTCTTGTCTTGTCTTGTCTTGTTTTGTCTTGTCTTGTCTTGTCTTGTCTTGTCTTGTCTTGTCTTATCTTGTCATGTCTTGTCTTGTCTTGTCTTGTTTTGTCTGGTCATGTCTTGTTTTGTCTTGTCTTGTATTGTCTTGTCTTGTCTTGTCTTGTCTTGTCCTGTCCTGTCTTGTCTTGTCTTGTCTTGTCTTGCCCTGTCCTGACGTGTGTTGTGTTGTTTTGTCTTGTCTTGTATTGTCTTGTTTTCTCAAGTAATGTCATGTCGTGTGTTGTGTTGTTTTGTCTTGTCTTGTCTTGTCATGTCATGTCATGTCGTGTCTTGTGTTGTTTTGTCTTGTCTTGTTTTGTCTTGTCATGTCTTGTCTTGTCTTGCCTTGTCATGTTTTGTCTTGTCCTGTCCTGTCTTGTCTTGTCATGTCTTGTCTTGTCTTGTCCTGTCCTGTCTTGTCTTGTCTTGTCATGTCTTGTCTTGTCTTGTCTTGTCTTGTCTTGTCTTGTCTTGTCTTGTCTTGTCTTGTCTTGTCTTGTCTTGTCTTGTCTTGTCTTGTCTTGTCTTGTCTTGTCTTGTCTTGTCTTGTCTTGTCTTGTCTTGTCATGTCTTATCTTGTCTTGTCATGTCTTGTCATGTCGTGTGTTGTGTTGTTTTGTCTTGTCTTGCTGTGTATTGTCATGTCTTATATTGTCTTGTTTTGTCTTGTCTTGTCATGCCATGTCATGTCGTGTCTTGTGTTGCTTTGTCTTGTCTTGTCTTGTCTTGTCTTGTCATGTCGTGTGTTGTGTTGTTTTGTCTTGTCTTGTTGTGTATTGTCATGTCTTATATTGTCTTGTCTTGTCATGTCATGTCGTGTGTTGTGTTGTTTTGTCTTGTCTTGTTTTGTCTTGTCTTGTTTTGTCTTGTCCTGTCATGTCGTGTGTTGTGTTGTTTTGTCTTGTCTTGTGTTGTTTTGTCGTGTCATGTCTTGTCTTGTTTTGTCTTGTTTTGTCTTGTCTTGTCCTGTCCTGTCGTGTGTTGTGTTGTTTTGTCTTGTCTTGTCATGTCATGTCATGTCGTGTCTTGTGTTGCTTTGTCCTGTCTTTTCTTCTCCTTGTCTTGTGTTGTTTTGTCCTGTCCTGACGTGTGTTTTGTTGTTTTGTCTTGTCATGTCTTGTCTTGTCTTGTGATGTCATGTCATGTCGTGTGTTGTGTTGTTTTGTCTTGTCTTGTCATGTCGTGTGTTGTGTTGTTTTGTCTTGTCTTGCTGTGTATTGTCATGTCTTATATTGTCTTGTCTTGTCTTGTCATGTCATGTCATGTCGTGTGTTGTGTTGTTTTGTCTTGTCTTGTCTTGTCTTGTTTTGTCTTGTCTTGTCTTGTCTTGTCTTGTTTTGTCTTGCCCTGTCCTGTTGTGTGTTGTGTTGTTTTGTCTTGTCTTGTCTTGTCCTGTCCTGACGTGTGTTGTCTTGTCTTGTCTTGTCTTGTCATGTCTTGTCTTGTCGTGTCATGTTTTGTCTTGTCCTGTCCTGTCTTGTCTTGTCTTGTCATGTCTTGTCCTGTCCTGTCTTGTCTTGTCTTGTCATGTCTTGTCTTGTCTTGTCTTGTCTTGTCTTGTCTTGTCTTGTCTTGTCTTGTCTTGTCTTGTAATGTCATGTCATGTCATATCGTGTATTGCGTTGTTTTGTCTTGTCTTATTTTATCTTGTCGTGTCTTATCTTGTCTTGTCTTGTCTTGTCTTGTCTAGTCTTGTCTTGTCTTGTCTTGTCTTGTCTTGTCTTGTCTTGTCTTGTCTTGTCTTGTCTTGTCTTGTCTTGTCTTGTCTGGTCTTGTCTTGCCTTGTCTTGTCTTGTCCTGTCCTGTCGTGTGTTGTGTTGTTTTGTCTTGTCTTGTCTTGTCTTGTCTTGTCTTGTCATGTTGTGTGTTGTGTTGTTTTGTCTTGTCTTGTGTTGTTTTGTCGTGTCATGTCTTGTCTTGTCTTGTCTTGTCCTGTCCTGTCGTGTGTTGTGTTGTTTTGTCTTGTCTTGTCATGTCATGTCATGTCGTGTCTTGTCTTGTCTTGTCTTGTCTTGTCTTGTCTTGTCTTGTCTTGTCTTGTCTTGTCTTGTCTTGTCTTGTCTTGTCTTGTCTTGTCTTGTCCTGTCTTGTCTTGTCTTGTCTTGTCTTACTTTGTCTTGTCATGTCTTATCTTGTCTTGTCTTGTCTTGTCTTGTCCTGTCCTGTCGTGTGTTGTTTTGTATTGTCTTATCTTGTGTTGTTCTGTCGTGTCATGTCTTGTCTTGTCTTGTCTTGTCCTGTCCTGTCGTGTGTTGTGTTGTTTTGTCTTGTCTTGTCTTGTCTTGTCTTGTCATGTCATGTCATGTCGTGTCTTGTGTTGTTTTGTCTTGTCTTGTTTTGTCTTGTCATGTCTTGTCTTGTCTTGTCTTGTCATGTTTTGTCTTGTCCTGTCCTGTCTTGTCTTGTCATGTCTTGTCTTGTCTTGTCCTGTCCTGTCTTGTCTTGTCTTGTCATGTCTTGTCTTGTCTTGTCTTGTCTTGTCTTGTCTTGTCTTGTCTTGTCTTGTCTTGTCTTGTCTTGTCTGGTCTTGTCTTGTCTTGTCTTGTCTTGTCTTGTCTTGTCTTGTCTTGTCTTGTCTTGTCTTGTCTTGTCTTGTCTTGTCTTGTCTTGTCTTGTCTTGTCTTGTCTTGTCTTGTCTTGTCTTGTCTTGTCTTGTCATGTCTTATCTTGTCTTGTCATGTCTTGTCATGTCGTGTGTTGTGTTGATTTGTCTTGTCTTGCTGTGTATTGTCATGTCTTATATTGTCTTGTTTTGTCTTGTCTTGTCATGTCATGTCATGTCGTGTCTTGTGTTGCTTTGTCTTGTCTTGTCTTGTCTTGTCATGTCGTGTGTTGTGTTGTTTTGTCTTGTCTTGTTGTGTATTGTCATGTCTTATATTGTCTTGTCTTGTCTTGCCTTGTCATGTCATGTCGTGTGTTGTGTTGTTTTGTCTTGTCTTGTTTTGTCTTGTCTTGTTTTGTCTTGTCTTGTTTTGTCTTGTCCTGTCCTGTTGTGTGTTGTGTTGTTTTGTCTTGTCTTGTCTTGTCCTGTCCTGACGTTTGTTGTCTTGTCTTGTCTTGTCTTGTCATGTCTTGTCTTGTCTTGTCTTGTCTTGTCTTGTCTTGTCTTGTCTTGTCTTGTCCTGTCCTGTCTTGTCCTGTCTTGTCTTGTCATGTTTTGTCTTGTCCTGTCCTCTCTTGTCTTGTCTTGTCATGTCTTGTCTTGTCTTGTCCTGTCCTGTCTTGTCTTGTCTTGTCATGTCTTGTCTTGTCTTGTCTTGTCTTGTCTTGTCTTGTCTTGTCTTGTCTTGTCTTGTCTTGTCTTGTCTTGTCTTGTCTTGTCTGGTCTTGTCTTGTCTTGTCTTGTCTTGTTTTGTCTTGTCTTGTCTTGTCTTGTCTTGTCTTGTCTTGTCTTATCTTGTCATGTCTTGTCTTGTCTTGTCTTGTCTTGTCTTGTTTTGTCTGGTCATGTCTTGTTTTGTCTTGTCTTGTATTGTCTTGTCTTGTCTTGTCTTGTCCTGTCTTGTCTTGTCTTGTCTTGTCTTGTCCTGTCCTGTCTTGTCTTGTCTTGTCTTGTCTTGCCCTGTCCTGACGTGTGTTGTGTTGTTTTGTCTTGTCTTGTATTGTCTTGTTTTCTCAAGTAATGTCATGTCGTGTGTTGTGTTGTTTTGTCATGTCTTGTCTTGTCTTGTCTTGTCCTGTCCTGACGTGTGTTTTGTTGTTTTGTCTTGTCATGTCTTGTCTTGTCTTGTGATGTCATGTCATGTCGTGTGTTGTGTTGTTTTGTCTTGTCTTGTCATGTCGTGTATTGTGTTGTTTTGTCTTGTCTTGCTGTGTATTGTCATGTCTTATATTGTCTTGTCTTGTCTTGTCATGTCATGTCATGTCGTGTGTTGTGTTGTTTTGTCTTGTCTTGTCTTGTCTTGTTTTGTCTTGTCATGTCTTGTCTTGTCTTGTCTTGTCTTGTTTTGTCTTGCCCTATCCTGTTGTGTATTGTGTTGTTTTGTCTTGTCTTGTCTTGTCCTGTCCTGTCTTGTCTTGTCTTGTCATGTTTTGTCTTGTCCTGTCCTGTTTTGTCTTGTCTTGTCATGTCTTGTCTTGTCATGTCTTGTCTTGTCTTGTCCTGTCCTGTCTTGTCTTGTCTTGTCATGTTTTGTCTTGTCCTGTCCTGTTTTGTCTTGTCTTGTCATGTCTTGTCTTGTCTTGTCCTGTCCTGTCTTGTCTTGTCTTGTCATGTCTTGTCTTGTCTTGTCTTGTCTTGTCTTGTCTTGTCCTGTCCTGTCTTGTCTTGTCTTGTCATGTTTTGTCTTGTCCTGTCCTGTTTTGTCTTGTCTTGTCATGTCTTGTCTTGTCTTGTCCTGTCCTGTCTTGTCTTGTCTTGTCATGTCTTGTCTTGTCTTGTCTTGTCTTGTCTTGTCTTGTCTTGTCTTGTCTTGTCTTGTCTTGTAATGTCATGTCATGTCATATCGTGTATTGTGTTGTTTTGTCTCATCTTATTTTGTCTTGTCATGTCTTATCTAGTCTTGTCTTGTCTTGTCTTGTCTTGTCTTGTCTTGTCTTGTCTTGTCCTGTCCTGTCGTGTGTTGTGTTGTTTTGTCTTGTCTTGTCTTGTCTTGTCATGTCTTGTCTTGTCTTGTCCTGTCCTGTCTTGTCTTGTCTTGTCATGTTTTGTCTTGTCCTGTCCTGTTTTGTCTTGTCTTGTCATGTCTTGTCTTGTCTTGTCCTGTCCTGTCTTGTCTTGTCTTGTCATGTCTTGTCTTGTCTTGTCTTGTCTTGTCTTGTCTTGTCTTGTCTTGTCTTGTCTTGTCTTGTCTTGTCTTGTCTTGTCTTGTCTTGTCTTGTCTTGTCTTGTAATGTCATGTCATGTCATATCGTGTATTGTGTTGTTTTGTCTCGTCTTATTTTGTCTTGTCATGTCTTATCTAGTCTTGTCTTGTCTTGTCTTGTCTTGTCTTGTCTTGTCTTGTCTTGTCTTGTCTTGTCTTGTCTTGTCTTGTCTTGTCTTGTCTTGTCTGGTCTTGTCTTGTCTTGTCTTGTCTTGTCCTGTCCTGTCGTGTGTTGTGTTGTTTTGTCTTGTCTTGTCTTGTCTTGTCATGTCGTGTGTTGTGTTGTTTTGTCTTGTCTTGTGTTGTTTTGTCGTGTCATGTCTTGTCTTGTCTTGTCTTGTCCTGTCCTGTCGTGTGTTGTGTTGTTTTGTCTTGTCTTGTCATGTCATGTCATGTCGTGTCTTGTCTTGTCTTGTCTTGTCTTGTCTTGACTTGTCTTGTCTTGTCTTGTCTTGTCTTGTCTTGTCCTGTCTTGTCTTGTCTTGTCTTGTCTTGTCTTACTTTGTCTTGTCATGTCTTATCTTGTCTTGTCTTGTCTTGTCTTGTCCTGTCCTGTCGTGTGTTGTTTTGTATTGTCTTATCTTGTGTTGTTCTGTCTTGTCTTGTCTTGTCTTGTCTTGTCTTGTCTTGTCCTGTCTTGTCTTGTCTTGTCTTGTCTTGTCTTACTTTGTCTTGTCATGTCTTATCTTGTCTTGTCTTGTCTTGTCTTGTCCTGTCCTGTCTTGTCTTGTCTTGTCATGTCTTGTCTTGTCTTGTCTTGTTTTGTCTTGTCTTGTCTTGTCTTGTCTTGTCTTGTCTTGTCTTGTCTTGTCTTGTCTTGTCTTGTCTTGTCTTGTCTTGTCTTGTCTTGTCTTGTCTTGTCTTGTCTTGTCTTGTCTTGTCTTGTCTTGTCTTGTCATGTCTTATCTTGTCTTGTCATGTCTTGTCATGTCGTGTGTTGTGTTGTTTTGTCTTGTCTTGCTGTGTATTGTCATGTCTTATATTGTCTTGTTTTGTCTTGTCTTGTCATGTCATGTCATGTCGTGTCTTGTGTTGCTTTGTCTTGTCTTGTCTTGTCTTGTCATGTCGTGTGTTGTGTTGTTTTGTCTTGTCTTGTTGTGTATTGTCATGTCTTATATTGTCTTGTCTTGTCTTGTCTTGTCATGTCATGTCGTGTGTTGTGTTGTTTTGTCTTGTCTTGTTTTGTCTTGTCCTGTCCTGTTGTGTGTTGTGTTGTTTTGTCTTGTCTTGTCTTGTCCTGTCCTGACGTTTGTTGTCTTGTCTTGTCTTGTCTTGTCATGTCTTGTCTTGTCTTGTCTTGTCTTGTCTTGTCTTGTCTTGTCTTGTCTTGTCCTGTCCTGTCTTGTCTTGTCTTGTCTTGTCTTGTCTTGTCTTGTCTTGTCCTGTCTTGTCTTGTCTTGTCTTGTCTTGTCTTACTTTGTCTTGTCATGTCTTGTCTTGTCTTGTCTTGTCTTGTCTTGTCATGTCTTATCTTGTCTTGTCATGTCTTGTCATGTCTTATCTTGTCTTGTCATGTCTTGTCATGTCGTGTGTTGTGTTGTTTTGTCTTGTCTTGTCTTGTCTTGTCTTGTCTTGTCTTGTCTTATCTTGTCATGTCTTGTCTTGTCTTGTCTTGTTTTGTCTGGTCATGTCTTGTCTTGTCTTGTCTTGTCTTGTCTTGTCCTGTCCTGTCTTGTCTTGTCTTGTCTTGTCTTGTCTTGTCTTGTCTTGTCTTGTCTTGTCTTGTCCTGTCTTGTCTTGTCTTGTCTTGTCTTGTCTTGTCTTGTCTTGTCTTGTCTTGTCTTGTCTTGTCTTGTCTTGTCTTGTCTTGTCTTGTCTTGTCTTGTCTTGTCTTGTCTTGTTTTGTCTTGTCTTGTCTTGTCTTGTCTTGTCTTGTCTTGTCTTGTCTTGTCTTGTCTTGTCTTGTCATGTCTTATCTTGTCTTGTCTTGTCTTGTCTTGTCTTGTCTTGTCTTGTCTTGTCTTGTCTTGTCTTGTCTTGTCTTGTCTTGTCTTGTCTTGTCTTGTCTTGTCTTGTCTTGTCTTGTCTTGTCTTGTCTTGTCTTGTCTTGTCTTGTCATGTCTTATCTTGTCTTGTCATGTCTTGTCATGTCGTGTGTTGTGTTGTTTTGTCTTGTCTTGCTGTGTATTGTCATGTCTTATATTGTCTTGTTTTGTCTTGTCTTGTCATGTCATGTCATGTCGTGTCTTGTGTTGCTTTGTCTTGTCTTGTCTTGTCTTGTCATGTCGTGTGTTGTGTTGTTTTGTCTTGTCTTGTTGTGTATTGTCATGTCTTATATTGTCTTGTCTTGTCTTGTCTTGTCATGTCATGTCGTGTGTTGTGTTGTTTTGTCTTGTCTTGTTTTGTCTTGTCTTGTTTTGTCTTGTCCTGTCCTGTTGTGTGTTGTGTTGTTTTGTCTTGTCTTGTCTTGTCCTGTCCTGACGTTTGTTGTCTTGTCTTGTCTTGTCATGTCTTGTCTTGTCTTGTCTTGTCTTGTCTTGTCTTGTCCTGTCCTGTCTTGTCTTGTCTTGTCTTGTCATGTTTTGTCTTGTCCTGTCCTCTCTTGTCTTGTCTTGTCATGTCTTGTCTTGTCTTGTCCTGTCCTGTCTTGTCTTGTCTTGTCATGTCTTGTCTTGTCTTGTCTTGTCTTGTCTTGTCTTGTCTTGTCTTGTCTTGTCTTGTCTTGTCTTGTCTTGTCTTGTCTGGTCTTGTCTTGTCTTGTCTTGTCTTGTTTTGTCTTGTCTTGTCTTGTCTTGTCTTGTCTTGTCTTGTCTTGTCTTATCTTGTCATGTCTTGTCTTGTCTTGTCTTGTCTTGTTTTGTCTGGTCATGTCTTGTTTTGTCTTGTCTTGTATTGTCTTGTCTTGTCTTGTCTTGTCCTGTCTTGTCTTGTCTTGTCTTGTCTTGTCCTGTCCTGTCTTGTCTTGTCTTGTCTTGTCTTGCCCTGTCCTGACGTGTGTTGTGTTGTTTTGTCTTGTCTTGTATTGTCTTGTTTTCTCAAGTAATGTCATGTCGTGTGTTGTGTTGTTTTGTCATGTCTTGTCTTGTCTTGTCTTGTCCTGTCCTGACGTGTGTTTTGTTGTTTTGTCTTGTCATGTCTTGTCTTGTCTTGTGATGTCATGTCATGTCGTGTGTTGTGTTGTTTTATCTTGTCTTGTCATGTCGTGTATTGTGTTGTTTTGTCTTGTCTTGCTGTGTATTGTCATGTCTTATATTGTCTTGTCTTGTCTTGTCATGTCATGTCATGTCGTGTGTTGTGTTGTTTTGTCTTGTCTTGTCTTGTCTTGTTTTGTCTTGTCATGTCTTGTCTTGTCTTGTCTTGTCTTGTTTTGTCTTGCCCTGTCCTGTTGTGTGTTGTGTTGTTTTGTCTTGTCTTGTCTTGTCCTGTCCTGACGTGTGTTGTCTTGTCTTGTCTTGTCTTGTCATGTCTTGTCTTGTCTTGTCCTGTCCTGTCTTGTCTTGTCTTGTCATGTTTTGTCTTGTCCTGTCCTGTTTTGTCTTGTCTTGTCATGTCTTGTCTTGTCTTGTCCTGTCCTGTCTTGTCTTGTCTTGTCATGTCTTGTCTTGTCTTGTCTTGTCTTGTCTTGTCTTGTCTTGTCTTGTCTTGTCTTGTCTTGTCTTGTCTTGTCTTGTCTTGTCTTGTCTTGTAATGTCATGTCATGTCATATCGTGTATTGTGTTGTTTTGTCTTGTCTTATTTTGTCTTGTCATGTCTTATCTTGTCTTGTCTTGTCTTGTCTTGTCTTGTCTTGTCTTGTCTTGTCTTGTCTTGTCTTGTCTTGTCTTGTCTTGTCTTGTCTTGTCTTGTCTTGTCTGGTCTTGTCTTGTCTTGTCTTGTCTTGTCCTGTCCTGTCGTGTGTTGTGTTGTTTTGTCTTGTCTTGTCTTGTCTTGTCTTGTCTTGTCATGTCGTGTGTTGTGTTGTTTTGTCTTGTCTTGTGTTGTTTTGTCGTGTCATGTCTTGTCTTGTCTTGTCTTGTCCTGTCCTGTCGTGTGTTGTGTTGTTTTGTCTTGTCTTGTCATGTCATGTCATGTCGTGTCTTGTCTTGTCTTGTCTTGTCTTGTCTTGTCTTACTTTGTCTTGTCATGTCTTATCTTGTCTTGTCTTGTCTTGTCTTGTCCTGTCCTGTCGTGTGTTGTTTTGTATTGTCTTATCTTGTGTTGTTCTGTCTTGTCTTGTCTTGTCTTGTCCTGTCTTGTCTTGTCTTGTCTTGTCTTGTCTTACTTTGTCTTGTCATGTCTTATCTTGTCTTGTCTTGTCTTGTCTTGTCCTGTCCTGTCGTGTGTTGTGTTGTTTTGTCTTGTCTTGTTTTGTCTTGTCTTGTCATGTCATGTCATGTCGTGTCTTGTGTTGTTTTGTCTTGTCTTGTTTTGTCTTGTCATGTCTTGTCTTGTCTTGTCTTGTCATGTTTTGTCTTGTCCTGTCCTGTCTTGTCTTGTCTTGTCATGTCTTGTCTTGTCTTGTCCTGTCTTGTCTTGTCTTGTCATGTCTTGTCTTGTCTTGTCTTGTCTTGTCTTGTCTTGTCTTGTCTTGTCTTGTCTTGTCTTGTCTTGTCTTGTCTTGTCTTGTCTTGTCTTGTCTTGTCTTGTCTTGTCTTGTCTTGTCTTGTCTTGTCTTGTCTTGTCTTGTCTTGTCTTGTCTTGTCTTGTCTTGTCTTGTCTTGTCTTGTCTTGTCTTGTCTTGTCTTGTCATGTCTTATCTTGTCTTGTCATGTCTTGTCATGTCGTGTGTTGTGTTGTTTTGTCTTGTCTTGCTGTGTATTGTCATGTCTTATATTGTCTTGTTTTGTCTTGTCTTGTCATGTCATGTCATGTCGTGTCTTGTGTTGCTTTGTCTTGTCTTGTCTTGTCTTGTCATGTCGTGTGTTGTGTTGTTTTGTCTTGTCTTGTTGTGTATTGTCATGTCTTATATTGTCTTGTCTTGTCTTGTCTTGTCATGTCATGTCGTGTGTTGTGTTGTTTTGTCTTGTCTTGTTTTGTCTTGTCCTGTCCTGTTGTGTGTTGTGTTGTTTTGTCTTGTCTTGTCTTGTCCTGTCCTGACGTTTGTTGTCTTGTCTTGTCTTGTCTTGTCATGTCTTGTCTTGTCTTGTCTTGTCTTGTCTTGTCTTGTCTTGTCTTGTCTTGTCCTGTCCTGTCTTGTCTTGTCTTGTCTTGTCATGTTTTGTCCTGTCCTGTCTTGTCTTGTCTTGTCATGTCTTGCCTTGTCTTGTCTTGTCTTGTCTTGTCTTGTCTTGTCTTGTCTTGTCTTGTCTTGTCTTGTCTTGTCTTGTCTTGTCTTGTCTTGTCTTGTCTTGTCTTGTCTTGTCTTGTCTTGTCTTGTCTTGTCTTGTTTTGTCTTGTCTTGTCTTGTCTTGTCTTGTCTTGTCTTGTCTTATCTTGTCATGTCTTGTCTTGTCTTGTCTTGTCTTGTTTTGTCTGGTCATGTCTTGTTTTGTCTTGTCTTGTATTGTCTTGTCTTGTCTTGTCTTGTCCTGTCTTGTCTTGTCTTGTCTTGTCTTGTCTTGTCCTGTCCTGTCTTGTCTTGTCTTGTCTTGTCTTGCCCTGTCCTGACGTGTGTTGTGTTGTTTTGTCTTGTCTTGTTTTGTCTTGTCTTGTTTTGTCTTGTCTTGTATTGTCTTGTTTTCTCATGTAATGTCATGTCGTGTGTTGTGTTGTTTTGTCATGTCTTGTCTTGTCCTGTCCTGTCGTGTGTTGTGTTGTTTTGTCTTGTCTTGTCATGTAGTGTCATGTCATGTCGTGTTTTGTGTTGCTTTGTCTTGTCTTTTCTTGTCCTGTCCTGTCGTGTGTTGTGTTGCTTTGTCTTGTCTTGTCATGTCTTGTCTTGTCTTGCCTTGTCTTGTCTTGTCTTGTCATGTCTTGTCTTGTCTTGTCTTGTCTTGTCTTGTCTTGTCTTGTCTTGTCTTGTCTTGTCTTGTCTTGTCTTGTCTTGTCTTGTCTTGTCTTGTCTTGTCTTGTCTTGTCTTGTCTTGTCATGTCATGTCATGTCGTGTCTTGTGTTGCTTTGTCTTGTCTCGTCATGTCGTGTGTTGTGTTGTTTAGTCTTGTCATGTCTTGTCTTGTCTTGTCTTGTTTTGTCTTGTCATGTCTTGTCTTGTCTTGTCTTGTCTTGTCTTGTCTTGTCTTGTCTTGTCTTGTCTTGTCTTGTCTTGTCTTGTCTTGTCTTTTCTTGTCTTGTCTTGTCTTGTTTTGTTTTGTCTTGTCTTGTTTTGTTTTGTCTTGTCTTGTCTTGTCTTATCTTGTCTTGTTTTGTCATGTAATGCCATGTCGTGTGTTGTGTTGTTTTGTCTTGTCTTGTCATCTCCTTGTCTTGTCTTGTCATGTCGTGTGTTGTGTTGTTTTGTCTTGTCTTGTCATCTCCTTGTCTTGTCTTGTCATGTCGTGTGTTGTGTTGTTTTGTCTTGTCATGTCTTATATTGTCTTGTCTTGTCTTGTCTTGTCATGTCATGTCATGTCGTGTCTTGTGTTGCTTTGTCTTGTCTTGTCATGTCGTGTGTTGTGTTGTTTAGTCTTGTAATGTCTTGTCTTGTCTTGTCTTGTTTTGTCTTGTCATGTCTTGTCTTGTCTTGTCTTGTCTTGTCTTGTCTTGTCTTGTCTTGTCTTGTCTTTTCTTGTCTTGTCTTGTCTTGTCTTGTTTTGTTTTGTCTTGTCTTGTTTTGTTTTGTCTTGTCTTGTCTTGTCTTATCTTGTCTTGTTTTGTCATGTAATGCCATGTCGTGTGTTGTGTTGTTTTGTCTTGTCTTGTCATCTCCTTGTCTTGTCTTGTCATGTCGTGTGTTGTGTTGTTTTGTCTTGTTTTGTCATGTAATGTCATGTCGTGTAATGTCATGTCGTATGTTGTGTTGTTTTGTCTTGTCTTGTCTTCTCCTTGTCTTGTCTTGTCATGTCGTGTGTAGTGTTGTTTTGTCTTGTCTTGTCTTCTCCTTGTCTTGTCTTGTCTTGTCATGTCGTATGTTGTGTTGTTTTGTCTTGTCTTGCTTTGTCTTGTCATGTCTTATCTTGTCTTGTCATGTCTTGTCTTGTCTTGTCTTGTCTTGTCTTGCCTTGTCTTGTCTTGTCTTATCTTGTCTTGTCTTGTCTTGTCTTGTCTTATCTTGTCCTGTCCTGTCTTGTCTTATCTTGTCTTGTCTTGTCTTGTCTTGTCTTGTCTTGTCGTGTCATGTGTTGTCTTGTCTTGTCCTGTCCTGTCGTGTGTTGTGTTGTTTTGTCTTGTCTTGTCATGTCATGTCATGTCGTGTCTTGTGTTGCTTTGTCTTGTCTTGTCTTGTCATGTCGTGTGGTGTTGTTTTGTCTTGTCTTGTCGTGTATTGTCATGTCTTATATTGTCTTGTCATGTCTTGTCTTGTCTTGTCTTGTCTTGTCTTGTGTTGCCTCGTCTTGTCTTGCCTTGTCTTGTGTCGTTTTGTCGTGCCATGTCTTGTCTTGTCCTGTCCTGTCGTGTGTTGTGTTGTTTTGTCTTGTCTTGTCTAGTTTTGTCTTGTCTTGTCTTGTCTTGTTTTATGTTGTCTTGTTTTGTCATGTAATGTCATGTCGTGTGTTGTGTTGTTTTGTCTTGTCATGTCTTATCTTGTCTTGTCATGTCTTGTCTTGTCTTGTCTTGTCTTGTCTTGCCTTGTCTTGTCTTGTCTTATCTTGTCTTGTCTTGTCTTGTCTTGTCTTATCTTGTCTTGTCTTGTCTTGTCTTGTCTTGTCTTATCTTGTCCTGTCCTGTCTTGTCTTATCTTGTCTTGTCTTGTCTTGTCTTGTCTTGTCTTGTCGTGTCATGTGTTGTCTTGTCTTGTCCTGTCCTGTCGTGTGTTGTGTTGTTTTGTCTTGTCTTGTCATGTCATGTCATGTCGTGTCTTGTGTTGCTTTGTCTTGTCTTGTCTTGTCATGTCGTGTGGTGTTGTTTTGTCTTGTCTTGTCGTGTATTGTCATGTCTTATATTGTCTTGTCATGTCTTGTCTTGTCTTGTCTTGTCTTGTCTTGTGTTGCCTCGTCTTGTCTTGCCTTGTCTTGTGTCGTTTTGTCGTGCCATGTCTTGTCTTGTCCTGTCCTGTCGTGTGTTGTGTTGTTTTGTCTTGTCTTGTCATGTCATGTCATGTCGTGTCTTGTGTTGCTTTGTCTTGTCTTGTCTTGTCATGTCGTGTGTTGTGTTGTTTTGTCTTGTCTTGTGTCGTTTTGTCGTGCCATGTCTTGTCTTGTCCTGTCCTGTCGTGTGTTGTGTTGTTTTGTCTTGTCTTGTCTAGTTTTGTCTTGTCTTGTCTTGTCTTGTTTTATGTTGTCTTGTTTTGTCATGTAATGTCATGTCGTGTGTTGTGTTGTTTTGTCTTGTCTTGTGTTGTTTTGTCGTGTCATGTCTTGTCTTGTCTTGTCTTGTCTTGTCTTGTCCTGTCCTGTCGTGTGTTGTGTTGTTTTGTCTTGTCTTGTCATGTCGTGTGGTGTTGTTTTGTCTTGTCTTGTTGTGTATTGTCATGTCTTATATTGTCTTGTCTTGTCATGTCATGTCATGTCGTGTGTTGTGTTGTTTTGTCTTGTCTTGTCTTGTCATGTCGTGCGGTGTTGTTTTGTCTTGTCTTGTTGTGTATTGTCATGTCTTATATTGTCTTGTCTTGTCTTGTCTTGTCATGTCATGTCATGTCGTGTGTTGTGTTATTTTGTCTTGTCTTGTCTTGTCTTGTCTTGTCTTGTCTTGTCATGTCTTGTCTTGTTTTGTCTTGTCTTGTATTTTCTTGTTTTCTCATGTAATGTCATGTCGTGTGTTGTGTTGTTTTGTCTTGTCTTGTGTTGTTTTGTCGTGCCATGCCTTGTCTTGTCTTGTCTTGTCCTGTCCTGTCGTGTGTTGTGTTGTTTTGTCTTGTCTTGTCATGTCATGTCATGTCGTGTCTTGTGTTGCTTTGTCTTGTCTTGTCTTGTCTTGTCTTGTCATGTCGTGTGTTGTGTTGTTTTGTCTTGTCTTGTTGTGTATTGTCATGTCTTATATTGTCTTGTCTTGTCTTGTCTTGTCATGTCATGTCATGTCGTGTGTTGTGTTGTTTTGTCTTGTCTTGTCTTGTCTTGTATTGTCTTGTCTAGTCTTGTCTTGTCTTGTCTTGTCATGTCGTGTGTTGTGTTGTTTTGTCTTGTCTTGTGTTGTTTTGTCGTGTCATGTCTTGTCTTGTCTTGTCCTGTCCTGTCGTGTGTTGTGTTGTTTTGTCTTGTCTTGTCTTGTCTAGTTTTGTCTTGTCTTGTCTTGTTTTATGTTGTCTTGTTTTGTCATGTAATGTCATGTCGTGTGTTGTGTTGTTTTGTCTTGTCTTGTGTTGTTTTGTCGTGTCATGTCTTGTCTTGTCTTGTCTTGTCTTGTCCTGTCCTGTAGTGTGTTGTGTTGTTTTGTCTTGTCTTGTCATGTCATGTCATGTCGTGTCTTGTGTTGCTTTGTCTTGTCCTTTCTTCTCCTTGTCTTGTGTTGTTTTGTCCTGTCCTGACGTGTGTTTTGTTGTTTTGTCTTGTCATGTCTTGTCTTGTCTTGTGATGTCATGTCATGTCGTGTGTTGTGTTGTTTTGTCTTGTCTTGTGTTGTTTTGTCGTGTCATGCCTTGTCTTGTCTTGTCTTGTCCTGTCCTGTCGTGTGTTGTGTTGTTTTGTCTTGTCTTGTCATGTCATGTCATGTCGTGTCTTGTGTTGCTTTGTCTTGTCTTGTCTTGTCTTGTCTTGTCATGTCGTGTGTTGTGTTGTTTTGTCTTGTCTTGTTGTGTATTGTCATGTCTTATATTGTCTTGTCTTGTCTTGTCCTGTCCTGTCGTGTGTTGTGTTGTTTTGTCTTGTCTAGTTTTGTCTTGTCTTGTCTTGTTTTATGTTGTCTTGTTTTGTCATGTAATGTCATGTCGTGTGTTGTCTTGTCTTGTCTTGTCTTGTCTTATCTTGTCTTGTCTTGTCTTGTCTTGTCTTGTCTTGTCTTGTCTTGTCTTGTCTTGTCTTGTCTTGTCTTGTCTTGTCTTGTCTTGTCTTGTCTTGTCTTGTCTTGTCTTGTCTTGTCTTGTCTTGTCTTGTCTTGTCTTGTCTTGTCTTGTCATGTCTTGTCTTGTCTTGTCTTGTCTTGTCCTGTCCTGTCTTGTGTTGTCTTGTCATGTTTTGTCTTGTCCTGTCCTGTCTTGTCTTGTCTTGTCATGTCTTGTCTTGTCTTGTCTTGTCTTGTCTTGTCTTGTTTTGTCATGTCTTGTCTTGTCTTGTCTTGTCTTGTCATGCCATGTCTTGTCTTGTCTTGTCTTGTCTTGTCTTGTCTTGTCTTGTCTTGTCTTGTCTAGTCATGTCTTGTCTTGTCTTGTTTTGTCTTGTCTTGTCTTGTCTTGTTTTGTCTTGTCATGTCTTGTCTTGTCATGTCTTGTCTTGTCTTGTCTTGACTTGTCTTGTCTTGTCTTGTCTCATCTTGTCTTGTCCTGTCCTGTCCTGTCTTGTCTTGTCATGTCATGTCATGTCATGTCATGTCGTGTGTTGTTTTGTCTTGTCTTGTTTTGTCTTGTCATGTCTTATCTTGTCTTGTCTTGTCTTGTCCTGTCCTGTCGTGTGTTGTGTTGTTTTGTCTTGTCTTGTCATGTCATGTCATGTCGTGTCTTGTGTTGCTTTGTCTTGTCTTGTCTTGTCTTGTATTGTCTTGTCTAGTCTTGTCTTGTCTTGTCTTGTCATGTCGTGTGTTGTGTTGTTTTGTCTTGTCTTGTGTTGTTTTGTCGTGTCATGCCTTGTCTTGTCTTGTCTTGTCCTGTCCTGTCGTGTGTTGTGTTGTTTTGTCTTGTCTTGTCATGTCATGTCATGTCGTGTCTTGTGTTGCTTTGTCTTGTCTTGTCTTGTCTTGTCTTGTCATGTCGTGTGTTGTGTTGTTTTGTCTTGCCTTGTTGTGTATTGTCATGTCTTATATTGTCTTGTCTTGTCTTGTCTTGTCATGTCATGTCATGTCGTGTGTTGTGTTGTTTTGTCTTGTCTTGTCTTGTCTTGTATTGTCTTGTCTAGTCTTGTCTTGTCTTGTCTTGTCATGTTGTGTGTTGTGTTGTTTTGTCTTGTCTTGTGTTGTTTTGTCGTGTCATGTCTTGTCTTGTCTTGTCCTGTCCTGTCGTGTGTTGTGTTGTTTTGTCTTGTCTTGTCTTGTCTAGTTTTGTCTTGTCTTGTCTTGTTTTATGTTGTCTTGTTTTGTCATGTAATGTCATGTCGTGTGTTGTGTTGTTTTTTCTTGTCTTGTGTTGTTTTGTCGTGTCATGTCTTGTCTTGTCTTGTCTTGTCTTGTCCTGTCCTGTAGTGTGTTGTGTTGTTTTGTCTTGTCTTGTCATGTCATGTCATGTCGTGTCTTGTGTTGCTTTGTCTTGTCTTTTCTTCTCCTTGTCTTGTGTTGTTTTGTCCTGTCCTGACGTGTGTTTTGTTGTTTTGTCTTGTCATGTCTTGTCTTGTCTTGTGATGTCATGTCATGTCGTGTGTTGTGTTGTTTTGTCTTGTCTTGTGTTGTTTTGTCGTGTCATGCCTTGTCTTGTCTTGTCTTGTCCTGTCCTGTCGTGTGTTGTGTTGTTTTGTCTTGTCTTGTCATGTCATGTCATGTCGTGTCTTGTGTTGCTTTGTCTTGTCTTTTCTTCTCCTTGTCTTGTGTTGTTTTGTCCTGTCCTGACGTGTGTTTTGTTGTTTTGTCTTGTCATGTCTTGTCTTGTCTTGTGATGTCATGTCATGTCGTGTGTTGTGTTGTTTTGTCTTGTCTTGTCATGTCGTGTGTTTTGTTGTTTTGTCTTGTCTTGCTGTGTATTGTCATGTCTTATATTGTCTTGTCTTGTCTTGTCATGTCATGTCATGTCGTGTGTTGTGTTGTTTTGTCTTGTCTTGGTTTGTCTTCTCATGTCATGTCTTGTCTTGTCTTGTCTTGTCTTGTTTTGTCTTGTCATGTCTTGTCTTGTCTTGTCTTGTCATGTCTTGTCTTGTCTTGTCTTGTCTTGTCTTGTCTTGTCTTGTCTTGTCTTGTCTTGTCTTGTCTTGTCTTGTCTTGTCTTGTCTTGTCTTGTCTTGTCTTGTCTTGTCTTGTCTTGTCTTGTCTTGTCTTGTCTTGTCTTGTCTTGTCTTGTCTTGTCTTGTCTTGTCTTGTCTTGTCTTGTCTTGTCTTGTCTTGTCTTGTCTTGTCTTGTCTTGTCTTGTCTTGTCTTGTCTTGTCTTGTCTTGTCTTGTCTTGTCTTGTCTTGTCTTGTCTTGTCTTGTCTTGTCTTGTCTTGTCTTGTCTTGTCTTGTCTTGTCTTGTCTTGTCTTGTCTTGTCTTGTCTTGTCTTGTCTTGTCTTGTCTTGTCTTGTCTTGTCTTGTCTTGTCTTGTCTTGTCTTGTCTTGTCTTGTCTTGTCTTGTCTTGTCTTGTCTTGTCTTGTCTTGTCTTGTCTTGTCTTGTCTTGTCTTGTCTTGTCTTGTCTTGTCATGTCGTGTGTTGTGTTGTTTTGTCTTGTCTTGTTGTGTATATTCATGTCTTATATTGTCTTGTCTTGTCTTGTCTTGTCTTGTCTTGTCTTGTCTTGTCTTGTCATGTCATGTCATGTCGTGTGTTGTGTTGTTTTGTCTTGTCTTGTCTTGTCTTGTCTTGTCTTGTCTAGTCTTGTCTTGTCTTGTCTTGTCATGTCATGTCGTGTCTTGTGTTGCTTTGTCTTGTCTTGTCTTGTCTTGTCTTGTCATGTCGTGTGTTGTGTTGTTTTGTCTTGTCTTGTTTTGTCTTGTCATGTCTTGTCTTTGTTTCTTGTCTTGTCTTGTCTTGTCTTGTCTTGTCTTGTCTTGTCTTGTCTTGTCTTGCCTTGTCTTGTCTTGTCTTGTCTTGTCTTGTCTTGTCTTGTCTTGTCTTGTCTTGTCATGTCTTGTCTTGTCTTGTCTTGTCTTGTCCTGTCCTGTCTTGTGTTGTCTTGTCATGTTTTGTCTTGTCCTGTCCTGTCCTGTCTTGTCTTGTCATGTCTTGTCTTGTCTTGTCTTGTCTTGTCTTGTCTTGTTTTGTCATGTCTTGTCTTGTCTTGTCTTGTCTTGTCCTGTCCTGTCTTGTGTTGTCTTGTCATGTTTTGTCTTGTCCTGTCCTGTCCTGTCTTGTCTTGTCATGTCTTGTCTTGTCTTGTCTTGTCTTGTCTTGTCTTGTTTTGTCATGTCTTGTCTTGTCTTGTCTTGTCTTGTCATGCCATGTCTTGTCTTGTCTTGTCTTGTCTTGTCTTGTCTTGTCTTGTCTTGTCTTGTCTTGTCTTGTCTTGTCTTGTCATGTCTTGTCTTGTCTTGTTTTGTCTTGTCTTGTCTTGTCTTGTTTTGTCTTGTCATGTCTTGTCTTGTCATGTCTTGTCTTGTCTTGTCTTGACTTGTCTTGTCTTGTCTTGTCTTGTCTTGTCTTGTCTTGTCGTGTCTTGTCTTGTCTTGTCTCATCTTGTCTTGTCCTGTCCTGTCCTGTCTTGTCTTGTCATGTCATGTCATGTCATGTCATGTCGTGTGTTGTTTTGTCTTGTCTTGTTTTGTCTTGTCATGTCTTATCTTGTCTTGTCATGTCATGTCATGTCATGTGTTGTGTTGTGTTGTTTTGTCTTGTCTTGTCTTGTCTTGTCATGTCTTGTCTTGTCTTGTCTTGTCTTGTCCTGTCCTGACGTGTGTTGTGTTGTTTTGTCTTGTCTTGTCTTGTTTTGTCATGTCATGTCATGTCATGTCATGTCGTGTGTTGTTTTGTCTTGTCTTGTTTTGTCTTGTCATGTCTTATCTTGTCTTGTCATGTCATGTCATGTCATGTGTTGTGTTGTGTTGTTTTGTCTTGTCTTGTCTTGTCTTGTCATGTCTTGTCTTGTCTTGTCTTGTCTTGTCTTGACTTGTCTTGTCTTGTCTTGTCTTGTCTTGTCTTGTCCTGTCCTGACGTGTGTTGTGTTGTTTTGTCTTGTCTTGTTTTGTCTTGTCTTGTGTTGTTTTGTCCTGTCCTGACGTGTGTTGTGTTGTTTTGTCTTGTCTTGTCTTGTTTTGTCTTGTCCTGTCTTGTCTTGTCTTGTGATGTCATGTCATGTCGTGTGTTGTGTTGTTTTGTCTTGTCATGTCTTGTCTTGTCTTGTCTTGTCTTGTCTTGTCTTGTCTTGTCTTGTCTTGTCTTGTCCTGTCCTGACGTGTGTTGTGTTGTTTTGTCTTGTCTTGTTTTGTCTTGTCTTGTGTTGTTTTGTCCTGTCCTGACGTGTGTTGTGTTGTTTTGTCTTGTCTTGTTTTGTCTTGTCCTGTCTTGTCTTGTCTTGTGATGTCATGTCATGTCGTGTGTTGTGTTGTTTTGTCTTGTCATGTCTTGTCTTGTCTTGTCTTGTCTTGTCTTGTCTTGTCTTGTCTTGTCTTGTCTTGTCTTGTCTTGTCTTGTCTTGTCTTGTCTTGTCTTGTCTTGTCTTGTCTTGTCTTGTCTTGTCTTGTCTTGTCTTGTCTTGTCTTGTCTTGTCTTGTCTTGTCTTGTCTTGTCTTGTCTTGTCTTGTCTTGTCTTGTCTTGTCTTGTCTTGTCTTGTCTTGTCTTGTCTTGTCTTGTCTTGTCTTGTCTTGTCTTGTCTTGTCTTGTCTTGTCTTGTCTTGTCTTGTCTTGTCTTGTCTTGTCTTGTCTTGTCTTGTCTTGTCTTGTCTTGTCTTGTCTTGTCTTGTCTTGTCTTGTCTTGTCTTGTCTTGTCTTGTCTTGTCTTGTCTTGTCTTGTCTTGTCTTGTCTTGTCTTGTCTTGTCTTGTCTTGTCTTGTCTTGTCTTGTCTTGTCTTGTCTTGTTTTGTCTTGTCTTGTTTTATGTTGTCTTGTCTTGTCTTGTTTTGTCATGTAATGTCATGTCGTGTGTTGTGTTGTTTTTTCTTGTCTTGTATTGTCTTGTCTTGTCTTGTCGTGTCTTGTCTTGTCTTGTCTTGTTTTGTCTTGTCTTGTCTTGTCTTGTCTTGCCTTATCTTGCCTTGTCTTGTCTTGTCTTGTCTTGTCTTGTCTTGTCTTGTCTTGTCTTGTCATGTCTTGTCTTGTCTTGTTTTGTCTTGTCTTGTATTTTCTTGTTTTCTCATGTAATGTCATGTCGTGTGTTGTGTTGTTTTGTCTTGTCTTGTGTTGTTTTGTCGTGTCATGCCTTGTCTTGTCTTGTCTTGTCCTGTCCTGTCGTGTGTTGTGTTGTTTTGTCTTGTCTTGTCATGTCATGTCATGTCGTGTCTTGTGTTGCTTTGTCTTGTCTTGTCTTGTCTTGCCTTGTCATGTCGTGTGTTGTGTTGTTTTGTCTTGTCTTGTTGTGTATTGTCATGTCTTATATTGTCTTGTCTTGTCTTGTCTTGTCATGTCATGTCATGTCGTGTGTTGTGTTGTTTTGTCTTGTCTTGTCTTGTCTAGTATTGTTTTGTCTTGTCTTGTCATGTCGTGTGTTGTGTTGTTTTGTCTTGTCTTGTGTTGTTTTGTCGTGTCATGTCTTGTCTTGTCTTGTCCTGTCCTGTCGTGTGTTGTGTTGTTTTGTCTTGTCTTGTCTTGTCTAGTTTTGTCTTGTCTTGTCTTGTTTTATGTTGTCTTGTTTTGTCATGTAATGTCATGTCGTGTGTTGTGTTGTTTTGTCTTGTCTTGTGTTGTTTTGTCGTGTCATGTCTTGTCTTGTCTTGTCTTGTCTTGTCTTGTCCTGTCCTGTCGTGTGTTGTGTTGTTTTGTCTTGTCTTGTCATGTCATGTCATGTCATGTCGTGTCTTGTGTTGCTTTGTCTTGTCTTTTCTTCTCCTTGTCTTGTGTTGTTTTGTCCTGTCCTGACGTGTGTTTTGTTGTTTTGTCTTGTTATGTCTTGTCTTGTCTTGTGATGTCATGTCATGTCGTGTGTTGTGTTGTTTTGTCTTGTCTTGTCATGTCGTGTGTTGTGTTGTTTTGTCTTGTCTTGCTGTGTATTGTCATGTCTTATATTGTCTTGTCTTGTCTTGTCATGTCATGTCATGTCGTGTGTTGTGTTGTTTTGTCTTGTCTTGTTTTGTCTTCTCATGTCATGTCTTGTCTTGTCTTGTCTTGTCTTGTCTTGTCTTGTTTTGTCTTGTCATGTCATGTCTTGTCTTGTCTTGTCTTGTCTTGTCTTGTCTTGTCTTGTCTTGTCTTGTCTTGTCTTGTCTTGTCTTGTCTTGTCTTGTCTTGTCTTGTCATGTCTTGTCTTGTCTTGTCTTGTCTTGTCCTGTCCTGTCTTGTGTAGTCTTGTCATGTTTTGTCTTGTCCTGTCCTGTCTTGTCTTGTCTGGTCATGTCTTGTCTTGTCTTGTCTTGTCTTGTCTTGTTTTGTCTTGTCATGTATTGTCTTGTCTTGTCTTGTCTTGTCATGTCATGTCTTGTCTTGTCTTGTCTTGTCTTGTCTTGTCTTGTCTTGTCTTGTCTTGTCATGTCGTGTGTTGTGTTGTGTTGTTTTGTCTTGTCTTGTTTTGTCTTGTCATGTCTTGTCTTGTCTTGTCTTGTCTTGTCTTGTCTTGTCTTGTCTTGTCTTGTCTTGTCTTGTCTTGTCTTGTCTTGTCTTGTCTTGTCTTGTCTTGTCTTGTCTTGTCTTGTCTTGTCTTGTCTTGTCTTGTCTTGTCTTGTCTTGTCTTGTCTTGTCTTGTCTTGTATTGTCTTGTCTTGTCTTGTCTTGTCTTGTCTTGTCTTGTCTTGTCTTGTCTTGTCTTGTCTTGTCTTGTCTTGTCTTGTCTTGTCTTGTCTTGTCTTGTCTTGTCTTGTCTTGTCTTGTCTTGTCTTGTCTTGTCATGTCTTGTCTTGTCTTGTCTTGTCTTGTCCTGTCCTGTCTTGTGTTGTCTTGTCATGTTTTGTCTTGTCCTGTCCTGTCCTGTCTTGTCTTGTCATGTCTTGTCTTGTCTTGTCTTGTCTTGTCTTGTCTTGTTTTGTCATGTCTTGTCTTGTCTTGTCTTGTCTTGTCATGCCATGTCTTGTCTTGTCTTGTCTTGTCTTGTCTTGTCTTGTCTTGTCATGTCTTGTCTTGTCTTGTTTTGTCTTGTCTTGTCTTGTCTTGTTTTGTCTTGTCATGTCTTGTCTTGTCATGTCTTGTCTTGTCTTGTCTTGACTTGTCTTGTCTTGTCTTGTCTTGTCTTGTCTTGTCTTGTCGTGTCTTGTCTTGTCTTGTCTCATCTTGTCTTGTCCTGTCCTGTCCTGTCTTGTCTTGTCATGTCATGTCATGTCATGTCATGTCGTGTGTTGTTTTGTCTTGTCTTGTTTTGTCTTGTCATGTCTTATCTTGTCTTGTCATGTCATGTCATGTCATGTGTTGTGTTGTGTTGTTTTGTCTTGTCTTGTCTTGTCTTGTCATGTCTTGTCTTGTCTTGTCTTGTCTTGTCTTGTCTTGTCTTGTCTTGTCTTGTCTTGTCTTGTCTTGTCCTGTCCTGACGTGTGTTGTGTTGTTTTGTCTTGTCTTGTTTTGTCTTGTCTTGTGTTGTTTTGTCCTGTCCTGACGTGTGTTGTGTTGTTTTGTCTTATCTTGTCTGGTCTTGTCTTGTCTTGTCTTGTCGTGTCTTGTCTTGTCTTGTCTCATCTTGTCTTGTCCTGTCCTGTCTTGTCTTGTCTTGTCATGTCATGTCATGTCATGTCATGTCGTGTGTTGTTTTGTCTTGTCTTGTTTTGTCTTGTCATGTCTTATCTTGTCTTGTCATGTCATGTCATGTCATGTGTTGTGTTGTGTTGTTTTGTCTTGTCTTGTCTTGTCTTGTCATGTCTTGTCTTGTCTTGTCTTGTCTTGTCTTGTCTTGTCTTGTCTTGTCTTGTCTTGTCTTGTCCTGTCCTGACGTGTGTTGTGTTGTTTTGTCTTGTCTTGTTTTGTCTTGTCTTGTGTTGTTTTGTCCTGTCCTGACGTGTGTTGTGTTGTTTTGTCTTGTCTTGTTTTGTCTTGTCCTGTCTTGTCTTGTCTTGTGATGTCATGTCATGTCGTGTGTTGTGTTGTTTTGTCTTGTCATGTCTTGTCTTGTCTTGTCTTGTCCTGTCCTGTCGTGTGTTGTGTTGTTTTGTCTTGTCTTGTCATGTCATGTCATGTCGTGTCTTGTGTTGCTTTGTCTTGTCTTGTCTTGTCTTGCCTTGTCATGTCGTGTGTTGTTTTGTCTTGTCTTGTTGTGTATTGTCATGTCTTATATTGTCTTGTCTTGTCTTGTCTTGTCATGTCATGTCATGTCGTGTGTTGTGTTGTTTTGTCTTGTCTTGTCTTGTCTTGTCTTGTCTTGTCTTGTCTTGTCTTGTCTAGTCTTGTCTTGTCTTGTCTTGTCATGTCGTGTGTTGTGTTGTTTTGTCTTGTCTTGTGTTGTTTTGTCGTGTCATGTCTTGTCTTGTCTTGTCCTGTCCTGTCGTGTGTTGTGTTGTTTTGTCTTGTCTTGTCTTGTCTAGTTTTGTCTTGTCTTGTCTTGTTTTATGTTGTCTTGTTTTGTCATGTAATGTCATGTCGTGTGTTGTGTTGTTTTGTCTTGTCTTGTGTTGTTTTGTCGTGTCATGTCTTGTCTTGTCTTGTCTTGTCTTGTCTTGTCCTGTCCTATCGTGTGTTGTGTTGTTTTGTCTTGTCTTGTCATGTCATGTCATGTCATGTCGTGTCTTGTGTTGCTTTGTCTTGTCTTTTCTTCTCCTTGTCTTGTGTTGTTTTGTCCTGTCCTGACGTGTGTTTTGTTGTTTTGTCTTGTTATGTCTTGTCTTGTCTTGTGATGTCATGTCATGTCGTGTGTTGTGTTGTTTTGTCTTGTCTTGTCATGTCGTGTGTTGTGTTGTTTTGTCTTGTCTTGCTGTGTATTGTCATGTCTTATATTGTCTTGTCTTGTCTTGTCATGTCATGTCATGTCGTGTGTTGTGTTGTTTTGTCTTGTCTTGTTTTGTCTTCTCATGTCATGTCTTGTCTTGTCTTGTCTTGTCTTGTCTTGTCTTGTTTTGTCTTGTCATGTCATGTCTTGTCTTGTCTTGTCTTGTCTTGTCTTGTTTTGCCTTGTCTTGTTTTATGTTGTCTTGTCTTGTCTTGTTTTGTCATGTAATGTCATGTCGTGTGTTGTGTTGTTTTTTCTTGTCTTGTATTGTCTTGTCTTGTCTTGTCTTGTCGTGTCTTGTCTTGTCTTGTCTTGTCTTGTCTTGTCTTGTCTTGTCTTGTCTTGTCTTGTCTTGTCTTGTCTTGTCTTGTCTTGTCTTGTCTTGTCTTGTCTTGTCTTGTCTTGTCTTGTCTTGTCTTGTCTTGTCTTGTCTTGTCTTGTCTTGTCTTGTCTTGTCTTGTCTTGTCTTGTCTTGTCTTGTCTTGTCTTGTCTTGTCTTGTCTTGTCTTGTCTTGTCTTGTCTTGTCTTGTCTTGTCTTGTCTTGTCTTGTCTTGTCTTGTCTTGTCTTGTCTTGTCTTGTCTTGTCTTGTCTTGTCTTGTCTTGTCTTGTCTTGTCTTGTCTTGTCTTGTCTTGTCTTGTCTTGTCTTGTCTTGTCTTGTCTTGTCTTGTCTTGTCTTGTCTTGTCTTGTCTTGTCTTGTCTTGTCTTGTCTTGTCTTGTCTTGTCTTGTTTTGTCTTGTCTTGAATTGTCTTGTTTTCTCATGTAATGTCATGTCGTGTGTTGTGTGGTTTTGTCTTGTCTTGTGTTGTTTTGTCGTGTCATGTCTTGTCTTGTCTTGCCTTGTCCTGTCCAGTCGAGTGTTGTGTTGTTTTGTCTTGTCTTGTCATGTCATGTCATGTCGTGTCTTGTGTTGCTTTGTCTTGTCTTGTCTTGTCATGTCGTGTGTTGTGTTGTTTTGTCTTGTCTTGTTGTGTATTGTCATGTCTTATATTGTCTTGTCTTGTCATGTCGTGTGTTGTGTTGTTTTGTCTTGTCTTGTTGTGTATTGTCATGTCTTATATTGTCTTGTCTTGTCTTGTCTTGTCTTGTCTTGTCTTGTCTTGTCATGTCATGTCATGTCGTGTGTTGTGTTGTGTTGTTTTGTCTTGTCTTGTCTTGTCTTGTCTTGTCTTGTCTTGTCTTGTATTGTCTTGTCTTCTTGTCTTGTCTTGTCTTGTCTTGTCTTGTCTTGTCTTGTCTTTTCTTGTCTTGTCTTGTCTTGTCTTGTCTTGTCTTGTCTTGTCTTGTCTTGTGTTGTGTTGTTTTGTCTTGTCTTGTGTTGTCTTGTCTTGTCTTGTTTTATGTTGTCTTGTCTTGTCTTGTTTTGTCATGTAATGTCATGTCGTGTGTTGTGTTGTTTTGTCTTGTCTTGTTGTGTATTGTCATGTCTTATATTGTCTTGTCTTGTCTTGTCTTGTCTTGTCATGTCATGTCATGTCGTGTGTTGTGTTGTTTTGTCTTGTCTTGTCTTGTCTTGTCTTGTCTTGCCTTGTCTTGTCTTGTCTTGTCTTGTCTTGTCTTGTCTTGTCTTGTCTTTTCTTGTCTTGTCTTGTCTTGTCTTGTCTTGTCTTGTCTTGATTTGCCTTGTCATGTCTTGTCTTGTCTGGTCTTGTCTTGTTTTGTTTTGTCTTGTTTTGTTTTGTCTTGTCATGTCTTGTCTTGTCTTGTCTTGTCTTGTCTTGTCTTGTCTTGTCTTGTCTTGCCTTGCCTTGTCTTGTCTTGTCTTGTCTTGTCTTGTCTTGTCTTTTCTTGTCTTGTCTTGTCTTATCTTGTCTTGTCTTGTCTTGTCTTGTCTTGTCTTGTCTTGTCTTGTCTTGTGTTGTGTTGTCTTGTCTTGTCTTGTGTTGTCTTGTCTTGTCTTGTTTTATGTTGTCTTGTCTTGTCTTGTTTTGTCATGTAATGTCATGTCGTGTGTTGTGTTGTTTTGTCTTGTCTTGTCTTCTCCTTGTCTTGTCTTGTCATGTCGTGTGTTGTGTTGTTTTGTCTTGTCATGTCTAATATTGTCTTGTCTTGTCTTGTCTTGTCTTGTCTTGTCTTGTCTTGTCTTGTGATGTCATGTCTTGTCTTGTCTTGTCTTGTCTTGTGTTGTGTTGTCTTGTCTTGTCTTGTGTTGTCTTGTCTTGTCTTGTTTTATGTTGTCTTGTCTTGTCTTGTTTTGTCATGTAATGTCATGTCGTGTGTTGTGTTGTTTTGTCTTATCTTGTTGTGTATTGTCATGTCTTATATTGTCTTGTCTTGTCTTGTCTTGTCATGTCATGTCATGTCGTGTGTTGTGTTGTTTTGTCTTGTCTTGTCTTGTCTTGTCTTGCCTTGCCTTGTCTTGTCTTGTCTTGTCTTGTCTTGTCTTGTCTTGTCTTGTCTTGTCTTGTTTTGTCTTGTCTTGTCTTGTTTTGTCTTGTCTTGTCTTGTCTTTTCTTGTCTTGTCTTGTCTTGTCTTGTCTTGTCTTGTCTTGATTTGTCTTGTCATGTCTTGTCTTGTCTGGTCTTGTCTTGTTTTGTTTTGTCTTGTTTTGTTTTGTCTTGTCATGTCTTGTCTTGTCTTGTCTTGTCTTGTCTTGTCTTGTCTTGCCTTGTCTTGTCTTGTCTTGTCTTGTCTTTTCTTGTCTTGTCTTGTCTTGTCTTGTCTTGTCTTGTCTTGTCTTGTCTTGTCTTGTCTTGTCTTGTCTTGTCTTGTCTTGTGTTGTGTTGTCTTGTCTTGTCTTGTGTTGTCTTGTCTTGTCTTGTTTTATGTTGTCTTGTCTTGTCTTGTTTTGTCATGTAATGTCATGTCGTGTGTTGTGTTGTTTTGTCTTGTCTTGTCTTCTCCTTGTCTTGTCTTGTCATGTCGTGTGTTGTGTTGTTTTGTCTTGTCATGTCTAATATTGTCTTGTCTTGTCTTGTCTTGTGATGTCATGTCGTGTGTTGTGTTGTTTTGTCTTGTCTTGTTTTGTCTTGTCCTGTCTTGTCTTGTCATGTCATGTCATGTGTTGTGTTGTGTTGTTTTGTCTTGTCTTGTCTTGTCTTGTCTTGTCTTGTCTTGTCTTGTCTTGCCTTATCTTGCCTTGTCTTGTCTGGTCTTGTCTTGTCTTGTCTTGTCTTGTCTTGTCTTGTCTTGTCTTGTCTTGAAATGTCTTGTCTTGTCTTGTCTTGTTTTGTCTTGTCTTGAATTGTCTTGTCTTGTCTTGTCTTGTCTTGTTTTGTTTTGTCTTGTCTTGTGTTGTTTTGTCGTGTCATGTCTTGTCTTGTCTTGTCTTGTCTTGTCTTGTCTTGTCTTGTTTTGTCTTGTCATGTATTGTCTTGTCTTGTCTTGTCTTGTCTTGTCTTGTCTTGTCTTGTCTTGTCTTGTCATGTCTTGTCTTGTCTTGTTTTGTCTTGTCTTGTCTTGTCTTGTTTTGTCTTGTCATGTCTTGTCTTGTTATGTCATGTCTTGTCTTGTCTTGACTTGTCTTGTCTTGTCTTGTCTTGTCTTGTCGTGTCTTGTCTTGTCTTGTCTCATCTTGTCTTGTCCTGTCCTGTCCTGTCTTGTCTTGTCATGTCATGTCATGTCATGTCATGTCGTGTGTTGTTTTGTCTTGTCTTGTTTTGTCTTGTCATGTCTTATCTTGTCTTGTCATGTCATGTCATGTCATGTGTTGTGTTGTGTTGTTTTGTCTTGTCTTGTCTTGTCTTGTCATGTCTTGTCTTGTCTTGTCTTGTCTTGTCTTGTCTTGTCTTGTCTTGTCTTGTCTTGTCTTGTCTTGTCCTGTCCTGACGTGTGTTGTGTTGTTTTGTCTTGTCTTGTGTTGTTTTGTCCTGTCCTGACATGTGTTGTGTTGTTTTGTCTTGTCTTGTTTTGTTTTGTCTTGTCCTGTCTTGTCTTGTGATGTCATGTCATGTCGTGTGTTGTGTTGTTTTGTCTTGTCTTGTCTTGTCTTGTCTTGTCTTGTCTTGTCTTGTCTTGTCTTGTTTTGCCTTGTCTTGTTTTATGTTGTCTTGTCTTGTCTTGTTTTGTCATGTAATGTCATGTCGTGTGTTGTGTTGTTTTTTCATGTCTTGTATTGTCTTGTCGTGTCTTGTCTTGTCTTGTCTTGTCTTGTCTTGTCTTGTCTTGTCTTGTCTTGTCTTGTCTTGTCTTGTCTTGTCTTGTCTTGTCTTGTCTTGTCTTGTCTTGTCTTGTCTTGTCTTGTCTTGTCTTGTCTTGTCTTGTCTTGTCTTGTCTTGTCTTGTCTTGTCTTGTCTTGTCTTGTCTTGTCTTGTCTTGTCTTGTCTTGTCTTGTCTTGTCTTGTCTTGTCTTGTCTTGTCTTGTCTTGTCTTGTCTTGTCTTGTCTTGTCTTGTCTTGTCTTGTCTTGTCTTGTCTTGTCTTGTCTTGTCTTGTCTTGTCTTGTCTTGTCTTGTCTTGTCTTGTCTTGTCTTGTCTTGTCTTGTCTTGTCTTGTCTTGTCTTGTCTTGTCTTGTCTTGTCTTGTCTTGTCTTGTCTTGTCTTGTCTTGTCTTGTCTTGTCTTGTCTTGTCTTGTCTTGTCTTGTCTTGTCTTGTCTTGTCTTGTCTTGTCTTGTCTTGTCTTGTCTTGTCTTGTCTTGTCTTGTCTTGTCTTGTCTTGTCTTGTCTTGTCTTGTCTTGTCTTGTCTTGTCTTGTCTTGTCTTGTCTTGTCTTGTCTTGTCTTGTCTTGTCTTGTCTTGTCTTGTCTTGTCTTGTCTTGTCTTGTCTTGTCTTGTCTTGTCTTGTCTTGTCTTGTCTTGTCTTGTCTTGTCTTGTCTTGTCTTGTCTTGTCTTGTCTTGTCTTGTCTTGTTTTGTCTTGTCTTGAATTGTCTTGTTTTCTCATGTAATGTCATGTCGTGTGTTGTGTGGTTTTGTCTTGTCTTGTGTTGTTTTGTCGTGTCATGTCTTGTCTTGTCTTGATTTGTCCTGTCCAGTCGTGTGTTGTGTTGTTTTGTCTTGTCTTGCCATGTCATGTCATGTCGTGTCTTGTGTTGCTTTGTCTTGTCTTGTCTTGTCATGTCGTGTGTTGTGTTGTTTTGTCTTGTCTTGTTTTGTATTGTCATGTCTTATATTGTCTTGTCTTGTCATGTCGTGTGTTGTGTTGTTTTGTCTTGTCTTGTTGTGTATTGTCATGTCTTATATTGTCTTGTCTTGTCTTGTCTTGTCTTGTCTTGTCTTGTCATGTCATGTCATGTCGTGTGTTGTGTTGTTTTGTCTTGTCTTGTCTTGTCTTGTCTTGTCTTGTCTTGTATTGTCTTGTCTTGTCTTGTCTTGTCTTGTCTTGTCTTGTCTTGTCTTTTCTTGTCTTGTCTTGTCTTGTCTTGTCTTGTCTTGTCTTGTCTTGTCTTGTGTTGTGTTGTCTTGTCTTGTCTTGTGTTGTCTTGTCTTGTCTTGTTTTATGTTGTCTTGTCTTGTCTTGTTTTGTCATGTAATGTCATGTCGTGTGTTGTGTTGTTTTGTCTTGTCTTGTTGTGTATTGTCATGTCTTATATTGTCTTGTCTTGTCTTGTCTTGTCTTGTCTTGTCATGTCATGTCATGTCGTGTGTTGTGTTGTTTAGTCTTGTCTTGTCTTGTCTTGTCTTGCCTTGCCTTGTCTTGTCTTGTCTTGTCTTGTCTTGTCTTGTCTTGTCTTGTCTTGTCTTGTCTTGTCTTGTCTTGTCTTGTCTTGTCTTGTCTTGTCTTGTCTTGTCTTGTCTTGTCTTGTCTTGTCTTGTCTTGTCTTGTCTTGTCTTGTCTTGTCTTGTCTTGTCTTGTCTTGTCTTGTCTTGTCTTGTCTTGTCTTGTCTTGTCTTGTCTTGTCTTGTCTTGTCTTGTCTTGTCTTGTCTTGTCTTGTCTTGTCTTGTCTTGTCTTGTCTTGTCTTGTCTTGTCTTGTCTTGTCTTGTCTTGTCTTGTCTTGTCTTGTCTTGTTTTGTCTTGTCTTGAATTGTCTTGTTTTCTCATGTAATGTCATGTCGTGTGTTGTGTGGTTTTGTCTTGTCTTGTGTTGTTTTGTCGTGTCATGTCTTGTCTTGTCTTGATTTGTCCTGTCCAGTCGTGTGTTGTGTTGTTTTGTCTTGTCTTGCCATGTCATGTCATGTCGTGTCTTGTGTTGCTTTGTCTTGTCTTGTCTTGTCATGTCGTGTGTTGTGTTGTTTTGTCTTGTCTTGTTGTGTATTGTCATGTCTTATATTGTCTTGTCTTGTCATGTCGTGTGTTGTGTTGTTTTGTCTTGTCTTGTTGTGTATTGTCATGTCTTATATTGTCTTGTCTTGTCTTGTCTTGTCTTGTCATGTCATGTCATGTCGTGTGTTGTGTTGTTTTGTCTTGTCTTGTCTTGTCTTGTCTTGTCTTGTCTTGTATTGTCTTGTCTTGTCTTGTCTTGTCTTGTCTTGTCTTGTCTTGTCTTTTCTTGTCTTGTCTTGTCTTGTCTTGTCTTGTCTTGTCTTGTCTTGTGTTGTGTTGTCTTGTCTTGTCTTGTGTTGTCTTGTCTTGTCTTGTTTTATGTTGTCTTGTCTTGTCTTGTTTTGTCATGTAATGTCATGTCGTGTGTTGTGTTGTTTTGTCTTGTCTTGTTGTGTATTGTCATGTCTTATATTGTCTTGTCTTGTCTTGTCTTGTCTTGTCTTGTCATGTCATGTCATGTCGTGTGTTGTGTTGTTTAGTCTTGTCTTGTCTTGTCTTGTCTTGCCTTGCCTTGTCTTGTCTTGTCTTGTCTTGTCTTGTCTTGTCTTGTCTTGTCTTGTCTTGTCTTGTCTTGTCTTGTCTTGTCTTGTCTTGTCTTGTCTTGTCTTGTCTTGTCTTGTCTTGTCTTGTCTTGTCTTGTCTTGTCTTGTCTTGTCTTGTCTTGTCTTGTCTTGTCTTGTCTTGTCTTGTCTTGTCTTGTCTTGTCTTTTCTTGTCTTGTCTTGTCTTGTCTTGTCTTGTCTTGTCTTGTCTTGATTTGTCTTGTCATGTCTTGTCTTGTCTGGTCTTGTCTTGTTTTGTTTTGTCTTGTTTTGTTTTGTCTTGTCATGTCTTGTCTTGTCTTGTCTTGTCTTGTCTTGTCTTGTCTTGTCTTGTCTTGCCTTGTCTTGTCTTGTCTTGTCTTGTGTTGTCTTGTCTTGTCTTGTTTTATGTTGTCTTGTCTTGTCTTGTTTTGTCATGTAATGTCATGTCGTGTGTTGTGTTGTTTTGTCTTGTCTTGTCTTCTCCTTGTCTTGTCTTGTCATGTCGTGTGTTGTGTTGTTTTGTCTTGTCATGTCTAATATTGTCTTGTCTTGTCTTGTCTTGTCTTGTCTTGTGATGTCATGTCGTGTGTTGTGTTGTTTTGTCTTGTCTTGTTTTGTCTTGTCCTGTCTTGTCTTGTCATGTCATGTCATGTGTTGTGTTGTGTTGTTTTGTCTTGTCTTGTATTGTCTTGTCTTGCCTTATCTTGCCTTGTCTTGTCTGGTCTTGTCTTGTCTTGTCTTGTCTTGTCTTGTCTTGTCTTGTCTTGTCTTGTCTTGTCTTGTCTTGTCTTGTCTTGTCTTGTCTTGTCTTGTCTTGTCTTGTCTTGTCTTGTCTTGTCTTGTCATGTCTTGTCTTGTCTTGTCTTGTTTTGTCTTGTCTTGAATTGTCTTGTCTTGTCTTGTCTTGTCTTGTCTTGTCTTGTTTTGTTTTGTCTTGTCTTGTGTTGTTTTGTCGTGTCATGTCTAGTCTTGTCTTGTCTTGTCTTGTCTTGTCTTGTCTTGTCTTGTCTTGTCTTGTCTTGTCTTGTCTTGTCTTGTCTTGTCTTTTCTTGTCATGTCATGTCATGTCGTGTGTTGTGTTGTTTTGTCTTGTCTTGTTTTGTCTTGTCATGTCATGTCTTGTCTTGTCTTGTCTTGTCTTGTTTTGTCTTGTCATGTCTTGTCTTGGCTTGTCTTGTCTTGTCTTGTTTTGTTTTGTCTTGTTTTGTTTTGTCTTGTCATGTCTTGTCTTGTCTTGTCTTGTCTTGTCTTGTCTTGTCTTGTCTTGTCTTGTCTTGTCTTGTCTTGTCTTGTCTTGTCTTGTCTTGTCTTGTCTTGTCTTGTCTTGTCTTGTGATGTCATGTCGTGTGTTGTGTTGTTTTGTCTTGTCTTGTTTTGTCTTGTCCTGTCTTGTCTAGTCATGTCATGTGATGTCGTGTGTTGTGTTGTTTTGTCTTGTCATGTCTTATATTGTCTTGTCTTGCCTTGTCTTGTCTTGTGATGTCATGTCGTGTGTTGTGTTGTTTTGTCTTGCCTTGTTTTGTCTTGTCCTGTCTTGTCTTGTCATGTCATGTCATGTCGTGTGTTGTGTTGTTTTGTCTTGTCTTGTCTTCTCCTTGTCTTGTCTTGTCATGTCGTGTGTTGTGTTGTTTTGTCTTGTCATGTCTTATATTGTCTTGTCTTGTCTTGTCTTGTCTTGTGATGTCATGTCGTGTGTTGTGTTGTTTTGTCTTGTCTTGTTTTGTCTTGTCCTGTCTTGTCTTGTCATGTCATGTCATGTCGTGTCTTGTGTTGCTTTGTCTTGTCTTGTCATGTCGTGTGTTGTGTTGTTTTGTCTTGTCTTGTTGTGTATTGTCATGTCTTATATTGTCTTGTCTTGTCTTGTCTTGTCATGTCATGTCATGTCGTATGTTGTGTTGTTTTGTCTTGTCTTGTTTTGTTTTGTCATGTCTTGTCTTGTCTTGTCTTGTTTTGTCTTGTCATGTCTTGTCTTGTCTTGTCTTGTCTTGTCTTGTCTTGTTTTCTCATGTAATGTCATGTCGTGTGTTGTGTTGTTTTGTCTTGTCATGTCTTGTCTTGTCTTGTCTTGTCTTGTCATGTCATGTCATGTCGTGTGTTGTGTTGTTTTGTCTTGTCTTGTCTTGTCTTGTCTTGTATTGTCTTGTCTTGTCTTGTCTTGTCTTGTCTTTTCTTGTCTTGTCTTGTCTTGTCTTGTCTTGTCTTGTCTTGTCTTGTCTTGTCTTGTCTTGTGTTGTCTTGTCTTGTCTTGTGTTGTCTTGTCTTGTCTTGTTTTATGTTGTCTTGTCTTGTCTTGTTTTGTCATGTAATGTCATGTCGTGTGTTGTGTTGTTTTGTCTTGTCTTGTTGTGTATTGTCATGTCTTATATTGTCTTGTCTTGTCTTGTCTTGTCTTGTCTTGTCTTGTCATGTCATGTCATGTCGTGTGTTGTGTTGTTTTGTCTTGTCTTGTCTTGTCTTGCCTTGCCTTGTCTTGTCTTGTCTTGTCTTGTCTTGTCTTGTCTTGTCTTGTCTTGTCTTGTCTTGTCTTGTCTTGTCTTGTCTTGTCTTGTCTTGTCTTGTCTTGTTTTGTCTTGTCATGTCTTGTCTTGGCTTGTCTTGTCTTGTCTTGTCTTGTCTTGTCTTGTCTTGTCTTGTCTTGTCTTGTCTTGTCTTGTTTTGTCATGTAATGTCATGTCGTGTGTTGTGTTGTTTTGTCTTGTCTTGTCTTCTCCTTGTCTTGTCTTGTCATGTCGTGTGTTGTGTTGTTTTGTCTTGTCATGTCTAATATTGTCTTGTCTTGTCTTGTCTTGTCTTGTGATGTCATGTCGTGTGTTGTGTTGTTTTGTCTTGTCTTGTTTTGTCTTGTCCTGTCTTGTCTTGTCATGTCATGTCATGTGTTGTGTTGTGTTGTTTTGTCTTGTCTTGTCTTGTCTTGTCTTGCCTTATCTTGCCTTGTCTTGTCTGGTCTTGTCTTGTCTTGTCTTGTCTTGTCTTGTCTTGTCTTGTCTTGTCTTGTCTTGTCTTGTCTTGTCTTTTCTTGTCTTGTCTTGTCTTGTCTTGTCTTGTCTTGTCTTGTCTTGTCTTGTCTTGTCTTGTCTTGTCTTGTCTTGTGTTGTGTTGTCTTGTCTTGTCTTGTGTTGTCTTGTCTTGTCTTGTCATGTCATGTCATGTCGTGTCTTGTGTTGCTTTGTCTTGTCTTGTCGTGTGTTGTGTTGTTTTGTCTTGTCTTGTCATGTCATGTCATGTCGTGTCTTGTGTTGCTTTGTCTTGTCTTGTCTTGTCTTGTCTTGTCTTGTCTTGTTTTCTCATGTAATGTCATGTCGTGTGTTGTGTTGTTTTGTCTTGTCATGTCTTGTCTTGTCTTGTCTTGTCTTGTCATGTCATGTCATGTCGTGTGTTGTGTTGTTTTGTCTTGTCTTGTCTTGTCTTGTCTTGTATTGTCTTGTCTTGTCTTGTCTTGTCTTGTCTTGTCTTGTCTTTTCTTGTCATGTCTTGTCTTGTCTTGTCTTGTCTTGTCTTGTCTTGTCTTGTCTTGTCTTGTCTTGTCTTGACTTGTCTTGTCTTGTCTTGTCTTGTCTTGTCTTTTCTTGTCTTGTCTTGTCTTGTCTTGTCTTGTCTTGTCTTGTCTTGTCTTGTCTTGTCTTGTGTTGTGTTGTCTTGTCTTGTCTTGTGTTGTCTTGTCTTGTCTTGTCATGTCATGTCATGTCGTGTCTTGTGTTGCTTTGTCTTGTCTTGTCGTGTGTTGTGTTGTTTTGTCTTGTCTTGTCAAGTCATGTCATGTCGTGTCTTGTGTTGCTTTGTCTTGTCTTGTCTTGTCTTGTCTTGTCTTGTCTTGTCTTGTCTTGTTTTCTCATGTAATGTCATGTCGTGTGTTGTGTTGTTTTGTCTTGTCATGTCTTGTCTTGTCTTGTCTTGTCTTGTCATGTCATGTCATGTCGTGTGTTGTGTTGTTTTGTCTTGTCTTGTCTTGTCTTGTCTTGTATTGTCTTGTCTTGTCTTGTCTTGTCTTGTCTTGTCTTGTCTTTTCTTGTCATGTCTTGTCTTGTCTTGTCTTGTCTTGTCTTGTCTTGTCTTGTCTTGTCTTGTCTTGTCTTGTCCTGTCCTGTCGTGTGTTGTGTTGTTTTGTCTTGTCTTGTCATGTCATGTCATGTCGTGTCTTGTGTTGCTTTGTCTTGTCTTGTCTTGTCTTGTCTTGTCTTGTCTTGTCTTGTCTTGTCTTTTCTTGTCTTGTCTTGTCTTGTCTTGTCTTGTCTTGTCTTGTCTTGTCTTGTCTTGTCTTGTCTTGTCTTGTCTTGTGTTGTGTTGTCTTGTCTTGTCTTGTGTTGTCTTGTCTTGTCTTGTTTTATGTTGTCTTGTCTTGTCTTGTTTTGTCATGTAATGTCATGTCGTGTGTTGTGTTGTTTTGTCTTGTCTTGTCTTCTCCTTGTCTTGTCTTGTCATGTCGTGTGTTGTGTTGTTTTGTCTTGTCATGTCTAATATTGTCTTGTCTTGTCTTGTCTTGTCTTGTGATGTCATGTCGTGTGTTGTGTTGTTTTGTCTTGTCTTGTTTTGTCTTGTCCTGTCTTGTCTTGTCATGTCATGTCATGTGTTGTGTTGTGTTGTTTTGTCTTGTCTTGTCTTGTCTTGTCTTGCCTTATCTTGCCTTGTCTTGTCTGGTCTAGTCTTGTATTGTCTTGTCTTGTCTTGTCTTGTCTTGTCTTGTCTTGTCTTGTCTTGTCTTGTCTTGTCTTGTCTTGTCTTGTCTTGTCTTGTCTTGTCTTGTCTTGTCTTGTCTTGTCATGTCTTGTCTTGTCTTGTCTTGTTTTGTCTTGTCTTGAATTGTCTTGTCTTGTCTTGTCTTGTCTTGTCTTGTCTTGTTTTGTTTTGTCTTGTCTTGTGTTGTTTTGTCGTGTCATGTCTTGTCTTGTCTTGTCTTGTCTTGTCTTGTCTTGTCTTGTCTTGTCTTGTCTTGTCTTGTCTTGTCTTGTCTTGTCTTGTCTTGTCTTGTCTTGTCTTGTCTTGTTTTGTCTTTTCTTGTCATGTCATGTCATGTCGTGTGTTGTGTTGTTTTGTCTTGTCTTGTTTTGTCTTGTCATGTCATGTCTTGTCTTGTCTTGTCTTGTCTTGTTTTGTCTTGTCATGTCTTGTCTTGGCTTGTCTTGTCTTGTCTTGTTTTGTTTTGTCTTGTTTTGTTTTGTCTTGTCATGTCATGTCTTGTCTTGTCTTGTCTTGTCTTGTCTTGTCTTGTCTTGTCTTGTCTTGTCTTGTCTTGTCTTGTCTTGTCTTGTCTTGTCTTGTCTTGTCTTGTGATGTCATGTCGTGTGTTGTGTTGTTTTGTCTTGTCTTGTTTTGTCTTGTCCTGTCTTGTCTTGTCATGTCATGTCATGTCGTGTGTTGTGTTGTTTTGTCTTGTCATGTCTTATATTGTCTTGTCTTGTCTTGTCTTGTCTTGTCCTGTCCTGTCGTGTGTTGTGTTGTTTTGTCTTGTCTTGTCATGTCATGTCATGTCGTGTCTTGTGTTGCTTTGTCTTGTCTTGTCTTGTCTTGTCTTGTCTTGTCTTGTCTTGTCTTGTCTTTTCTTGTCTTGTCTTGTCTTGTCTTGTCTTGTCTTGTCTTGTCTTGTCTTGTCTTGTCTTGTCTTGTCTTGTCTTGTGTTGTGTTGTCTTGTCTTGTCTTGTGTTGTCTTGTCTTGTCTTGTTTTATGTTGTCTTGTCTTGTCTTGTTTTGTCATGTAATGTCATGTCGTGTGTTGTGTTGTTTTGTCTTGTCTTGTCTTCTCCTTGTCTTGTCTTGTCATGTCGTGTGTTGTGTTGTTTTGTCTTGTCATGTCTAATATTGTCTTGTCTTGTCTTGTCTTGTCTTGTGATGTCATGTCGTGTGTTGTGTTGTTTTGTCTTGTCTTGTTTTGTCTTGTCCTGTCTTGTCTTGTCATGTCATGTCATGTGTTGTGTTGTGTTGTTTTGTCTTGTCTTGTCTTGTCTTGTCTTGCCTTATCTTGCCTTGTCTTGTCTGGTCTAGTCTTGTATTGTCTTGTCTTGTCTTGTCTTGTCTTGTCTTGTCTTGTCTTGTCTTGTCTTGTCTTGTCTTGTCTTGTCTTGTCTTGTCTTGTCTTGTCTTGTCTTGTCTTGTCTTGTCTTGTCATGTCTTGTCTTGTCTTGTCTTGTTTTGTCTTGTCTTGAATTGTCTTGTCTTGTCTTGTCTTGTCTTGTCTTGTCTTGTTTTGTTTTGTCTTGTCTTGTGTTGTTTTGTCGTGTCATGTCTTGTCTTGTCTTGTCTTGTCTTGTCTTGTCTTGTCTTGTCTTGTCTTGTCTTGTCTTGTCTTGTCTTGTCTTGTCTTGTCTTGTCTTGTCTTGTCTTGTCTTGTCTTGTTTTGTCTTTTCTTGTCATGTCATGTCATGTCGTGTGTTGTGTTGTTTTGTCTTGTCTTGTTTTGTCTTGTCATGTCATGTCTTGTCTTGTCTTGTCTTGTCTTGTTTTGTCTTGTCATGTCTTGTCTTGGCTTGTCTTGTCTTGTCTTGTTTTGTTTTGTCTTGTTTTGTTTTGTCTTGTCATGTCATGTCTTGTCTTGTCTTGTCTTGTCTTGTCTTGTCTTGTCTTGTCTTGTCTTGTCTTGTCTTGTCTTGTCTTGTCTTGTCTTGTCTTGTCTTGTCTTGTGATGTCATGTCGTGTGTTGTGTTGTTTTGTCTTGTCTTGTTTTGTCTTGTCCTGTCTTGTCTTGTCATGTCATGTCATGTCGTGTGTTGTGTTGTTTTGTCTTGTCATGTCTTATATTGTCTTGTCTTGCCTTGTCTTGTCTTGTGATGTCATGTCGTGTGTTGTGTTGTTTTGTCTTGTCTTGTTTTGTCTTGTCCTGTCTTGTCTTGTCATGTCATGTCATGTCGTGTGTTGTGTTGTTTTGTCTTGTCTTGTCTTCTCCTTGTCTTGTCTTGTCATGTCGTGTGTTGTGTTGTTTTGTCTTGTCATGTCTTATATTGTCTTGTCTTGTCTTGTCTTGTCTTGTGATGTCATGTCGTGTGTTGTGTTGTTTTGTCTTGTCTTGTTTTGTCTTGTCCTGTCTTGTCTTGTCATGTCATGTCATGTCGTGTCTTGTGTTGCTTTGTCTTGTCTTGTCATGTCGTGTGTTGTGTTGTTTTGTCTTGTCTTGTTGTGTATTGTCATGTCTTATATTGTCTTGTCTTGTCTTGTCTTGTCTTATCTTGTCTTGTCTTGTCTTGTCTTGTCTTGTCTTGTCTTGTCTTGTCTTGTCTTGTCTTGTCTTGTGATGTCATGTCGTGTGTTGTGTTGTTTTGTCTTGTCTTGTTTTGTTTTGTCATGTCTTGTCTTGTCTTGTCTTGTCTTGTCTTGTTTTGTCTTGTCATGTCTTGTCTTGTCTTGTCTTGTCTTGTCTTGTCTTGTCTTGTCTTGTCTTGTCTTGTCTTGTCTTGTCTTGTCTTGTTTTCTCATGTAATGTCATGTCGTGTGTTGTGTTGTTTTGTCTTGTCATGTCTTATATTGTCTTGTCTTGTTTTGTCATGTAATGTCATGTCGTGTGTTGTGTTGTTTTGTCTTGTCATGTCTTATATTGTCTTGTCTTGTCTTGCCTTGTCTTGTGATGTCATGTCGTGTGTTGTGTTGTTTTGTCTTGTCATGTCTTGTCTTGTCTTGTCTTGTTTTGTCTTGTCTTGTCATGTCTTGTCTTGTTTTGTCTTGTCTTGTATTGTCTTGCTTTCTCATGTAATGTCATGTCGTGTCTTGTGTTGTTTTGTCGTGTCATGTCTTGTCTTGTCTTGTCCTGTCCTGTCGTGTGTTGTGTTGTTTTGTCTTGTCTTGTCATGTCATGTCTTGTCCTGTCTTGTCTTGTCTTGTATTGTCTTGTCTTGTCATGTCATGTCTTGTCTTGTCTTGTCTTGTCTTGTCTTGTCTTGTCTTGTCTTGTCTTGTCTTGTCTTGTCTTGTCTTGTGTTGTCTTGTCTTGTCTTGTCTTGTCTTGTCTTGTCTTGTCTTGTCTTGTCTTGTCTTGTCTTGTCTTGTCTTGTCTTGTCTTGTCTTGTCTTGTCTTGTCTTGTCTTGTCTTGTCCTGACGTGTGTTGTGTTGTTTTGTCTTGTCTTGTCTTGTCTTGTCTTGTTTTGTCTTGTCTTGTATTGTCTTGTTTTCTCATGTAATGTCATGTCGTGTGTTGTGTTGTTTTGTCTTGTGTTGTTTTGACGTATCATGTCTTGTCTTGTCTTGTCTTGTCTTGTCTTGTCTTGTCCTGTCCTGTCGTATGTTGTGTTGTTTTGTCTTGTCTTGTCATGTCATGTCATGTCGTGTCTTGTGTTGCTTTGTCTTGTCTTGTCATGTCGTGTGTTGTGTTGTTTTGTCTTGTCTTGTTGTGTATTGTCATGTCTTATATTCTCTTGTCTTGTCTTGTCATGTCATGTCAAGTCATGTCATGTCGTGTGTTGTGTTGTTATTCTTGTTTTGTCTTGTCTTGTCTTGTCTTGTCTTGTCTTGTCTTGTCTTGTCTTGTCTTGTCTTGTCTTGTCTTGTCTTGTCTTGTCTTGTCTTGTCTTGTCTTGTTTTGTCTTGTCTTGTCTTGTTTTGTCTTGTCTTGTCTTGTCTTGTCTTGTCTTGTCTTGTTTTGTCATGTAATGTCATGTCGTGTGTTGTGTTGTTTTGTCTTGTCTTGTCTTCTCCTTGTCTTGTCTTGTCATGTCGTGTGTTGTGTTGTTTTGTCTTGTCATGTCTTATATTGTCTTGTCTTGTCTTGTCTTGTGATGTCATGTCGTGTGTTGTGTTGTTTTGTCTTGTCTTGTCTTGTCTTGTCTTGTCTTGTCTTGTCTTGTCTTGTCTTGTCCTGTCATGTCTTGTCTTGTCTTGTCTTGTCTTGTCTTGTCTTGTCTTGTCTTGTCTTGTCTTGTCTTGTCTTGTCTTGTCTTGTCTTGTCTTGTCTTGTCTTGTCTTGTCTTGTCTTGTCTTGTCTTGTCTTGTCTTGTCTTGTCTTGTCTTTTCTTGTCTTGTCTTGTCTTGTCTTGTCTTGTCTTGTCTTGTCTTGTCTTGTCTTGTCTTGCCTTGTCTTGTCTTGTCTTGTCTTGTCTTGTCTTGTCTTGTCTTGTCTTGTCTTGTCTTGTCTTGTCTTCTCTTGTCTTGTCTTGTCTTGTCTTGTCTTGCCTTGTCTTGTCTTGTCTTGTCTTTCTTGTCTTGTCTTGTCTTGTCTTGTCTTGTCTTGTCTTGTCTTGTCTTGTCTTGTCTTGTTTTGTCTTGTCTTGTATTGTCTTGTTTTCTCATGTAATGTCAGGTCGTGTGTTGTGTTGTTTTGTCTTGTGTTGTTTTGTCGTATCATGTCTTGTCTTGTCTTGTCCTGTCCTGTCGTATGTTGTGTTGTTTTGTCTTCTCTTGTCATGTCATGTCATGTCGTGTCTTGTGTTGCTTTGTCTTGTCTTGTCATGTCGTGTGTTGTGTTTTGTTTTGTCTTGTCTTGTTGTGTATTGTCATGTCTTATATTGTCTTGTCTTGTCTTGTCATGTCATGTCTTGTCATGTCATGTCGTGTGTTGTGTTGTTTAGTCTTGTCTTGTCTTGTCTTGTTTTGTCTTGTCTTGTCTTGTCTTGTCTTGTCTTGTCTTGTCTTGTCTTGTCTTGTCTTGTCTTGTCTTGTCTTGTCTTGTCTTGTCTTGTCTTGTCTTGTCTTGTCTTGTCTTGTCTTGTCTTGTCTTGTCTTGTCTTGTTTTGTCTTGTCTTGTCTTGTCTTGTCTTATCTTGTCTTGTCTTGTCTTGTCTTGTCTTGTCTTGTCTTGTCTTGTCTTGTCTTGTCTTGTCTTGTCTTGTCTTGTCTTGTCTTGTCTTGTCTTGTTTTGTCTTGTCTTGTCTTGTTTTGTCTTGTCTTGTTTTGTCATGTAATGTCATGTCGTGTGTTGTGTTGTTTTGTCTTTTCTTGTCTTCTCCTGTCTTCTCCTTGTCTTGTCTTGTCATGTCGTGTGTTGTGTTGTTTTGTCTTGTCTTGTCTTCTCCTTGTCTTGTCTTGTCATGTCGTGTGTTGTGTTGTTTTGTCTTGTCATTTCTTATATTGTCTTGTCTTGTCTTGTCTTGTCTTGTCTTGTTTTGTCATGTAATGTCATGTCGTGTGTTGTGTTGTTTTGTCTTGTCTTGTCTTCTCCTTGTCTTGTCTTGTCATGTAGTGTGTTGTGTTGTTTTGTCTTGTCATGTCTTATATTGTCTTGTCTTGTCTTGTCTTGTGATGTCATGTCGTGTGTTGTGTTGTTTTGTCTTGTCTTGTCTTGTCTTGTGTTGTCTTGTCCTGTCATGTCTTGTCTTGTCTTGTCTTGTCTTGTCTTGTTTTGTCTTGTCATGTCTTGTCTTGTCTTGTCTTGTCTTGTCTTGTCTTGTCTTGTCTTGTCTTGTCTTGTCTTGTCTTGTCTTGTCTTGTCTTGTCTTGTCTTGTCTTGTTTTGTCTTGTCTTGTCTTCTCCTTGTCTTGTCTTGTCATGTCGTGTGTTGTGTTGTTTTGTCTTGTCATGTCTTATATTGTTTTGTCTTGTCTTGTGATGTCATGTCGTGTGTTGTGTTGTTTTGTCTTGTCTTGTCTTGTCTTGTCTTGTCTTGTCTTGTCTTGTCTTGTCTTGTCTTGTCTTGTCTTGTCTTGTCTTGTCTTGTCTTGTCTTGTCTTGTCTTGTCTTGTCCTGTCCTGACGTGTGTTGTGTTGTTTTGTCTTGTCTTGTCTTGTCTTGTCTTGTTTTGTCTTGTCTTGTATTGTCTTGTTTTCTCATGTAATGTCATGTCGTGTGTTGTGTTGTTTTGTCTTGTGTTGTTTTGACGTATCATGTCTTGTCTTGTCTTGTCTTGTCTTGTCTTCTCCTTGTCTTGTCTTGTCATGTCGTGTGTTGTGTTGTTTTGTCTTGTCATGTCTTATATTGTCTTGTCTTGTCTTGTGATGTCATGTCGTGTGTTGTGTTGTTTTGTCTTGTCTTGTCTTGTCTTGTCTTGTCTTGTCTTGTCTTGTCTTGTCTTGTCTTGTTTTGTCTTGTCTTGTCTTCTCCTTGTCTTGTCTTGTCGTGTGTTGTGTTGTTTTGTCTTGTCATGTCTTATATTGTCTTGTCTTGTCTTGTGATCTCATGTCGTGTGTTGTGTTGTTTTGTCTTGTCTTGTCTTGTCTTGTCTTGTCTTGTCTTGTCTTGTCTTGTCTTGTCTTGTCTTGTCTTGTCTTGTCTTGTCTTGTCTTGTCTTGTCTTGTCTTGTCTTGTCTTGTCATGTCTTGTCTTGTCTTGTCTTGTCTTGTCTTGTCCTGTCCTGACGTGTGTTGTGTTGTTTTGTCTTGTCTTGTCTTGTCTTGTCTTGTTTTGTCTTGTCTTGTATTGTCTTGTTTTCTCATGTAATGTCATGTCGTGTGTTGTGTTGTTTTGTCTTGTGTTGTTTTGACGTATCATGTCTTGTCTTGTCTTGTCTTGTCCTGTCCTGTCGTATGTTGTGTTGTTTTGTCTTGTCTTGTCATGTCATGTCATGTCGTGTCTTGTGTTGCTTTGTCTTGTCTTGTCATATCGTGTGTTGTGTTGTTTTGTCTTGTCTTGTTGTGTATTGTCATGTCTTATATTCTCTTGTCTTGTCTTGTCATGTCATGTCAAGTCATGTCATGTCGTGTGTTGTGTTGTTATTCTTGTTTTGTCTTGTCTTGTCTTGTCTTGTCTTGTCTTGTCTTGTCTTGTCTTGTCTTGTCTTGTCTTGTCTTGTCTTGTCTTGTCTTGTCTTGTCTTGTCTTGTCTTGTCTTGTTTTGTCTTGTCTTGTCTTGTTTTGTCTTGTCTTGTCTTGTCTTGTCTTGTCTTGTCTTGTTTTGTCATGTAATGTCATGTCGTGTGTTGTGTTGTTTTGTCTTGTCTTGTCTTCTCCTTGTCTTGTCTTGTCATGTCGTGTGTTGTGTTGTTTTGTCTTGTCATGTCTTATATTGTCTTGTCTTGTCTTGTCTTGTGATGTCATGTCGTGTGTTGTGTTGTTTTGTCTTGTCTTGTCTTGTCTTGTCTTGTCTTGTCCTGTCATGTCTTGTCTTGTCTTGTCTTGTCTTGTCTTGTCTTGTCTTGTCTTGTCTTGTCTTGTCTTGTCTTGTCTTGTCTTGTCTTGTCTTGTCTTGTCTTGTCTTGTCTTTTCTTGTCTTGTCTTGTCTTGTCTTGTCTTGTCTTGTCTTGTCTTGTCTTGTCTTGTCTTGTCTTGTCTTGTCTTGTCTTGCCTTGTCTTGTCTTGTCTTGTCTTGTCTTGTCTTGTCTTGTCTTGTCTTGTCTTGTCTTGTCTTGTCTTCTCTTGTCTTGTCTTGTCTTGTCTTGCCTTGTCTTGTCTTGTCTTGTCTTTCTTGTCTTGTCTTGTCTTGTCTTGTCTTGTCTTGTCTTGTCTTGTCGTGTGTTGTGTTGTTTTGTCTTGTCTTGTCTTCTCCTTGTCTTGTCTTGTCTTGTCATGTCGTGTGTTGTGTTGTTTTGTCTTGTCATTTCTTATATTGTCTTGTCTTGTCTTGTCTTGTCTTGTTTTGTCATGTAATGTCATGTCGTGTGTTGTGTTGTTTTGTCTTGTCTTGTCTTCTCCTTGTCTTGTCTTGTCATGTCGTGTGTTGTGTTGTTTTGTCTTGTCTTGTCTTCTCCTTGTCTTGTCTTGTCTTGTCTTGTGATGTCATGTCGTGTGTTGTGTTGTTTTGTCTTGTCTTGTCTTGTCTTGTCTTGTCTTGTCTTGTCTTGTCTTGTTTTGTCTTGTCTTGTCTTGTTTTGTCTTGTCTTGTCTTGTCTTGTCTTGTCTTGTCTTGTCTTGTTTTGTCATGTAATGTCATGTCGTGTGTTGTGTTGTTTTGTCTTGTCTTGTCTTCTCCTTGTCTTGTCTTGTCATGTCGTGTGTTGTGTTGTTTTGTCTTGTCATGTCTTATATTGTCTTGTCTTGTCTTGTCTTGTGATGTCATGTCGTGTGTTGTGTTGTTTTGTCTTGTCTTGTCTTGTCTTGTCTTGTCTTGTCCTGTCATGTCTTGTCTTGTCTTGTCTTGTCTTGTCTTGTCTTGTCTTGTCTTGTCTTGTCTTGTCTTGTCTTGTCTTGTCTTGTCTTGTCTTGTCTTGTCTTGTCTTGTCTTGTCTTGTCTTGTCTTGTCTTGTCTTGTCTTGTCTTGTTTTGTCTTGTCTTGTATTGTCTTGTTTTCTCATGTAATGTCAGGTCGTGTGTTGTGTTGTTTTGTCTTGTGTTGTTTTGTCGTATCATGTCTTGTCTTGTCTTGTCCTGTCCTGTCGTATGTTGTGTTGTTTTGTCTTCTCTTGTCATGCCATGTCATGTCGTGTGTTGTGATTTGTTTTGTCTTGTCTTGTTGTGTATTGTCATGTCTTATATTGTCTTGTCTTGTCTTGTCATGTCATGTCTTGTCTTGTCTTGTCTTGTCTTGTTTTGTCTTGTCTTGTCTTGTTTTGTCGTGTCTTGTCTTGTCTTGTCATGTCATGTCATGTCATGTCATGTCATGTCGTGTGTTGTGTTGTTTAGTCTTGTCATGTCATGTCATGTCGTGTCTTGTGTTGCTTTGTCTTGTCTTGTCATGTCGTGTGTTGTGTTTTGTTTTGTCTTGTCTTGTTGTGTATTGTCATGTCTTATATTGTCTTGTCTTGTCTTGTCATGTCATGTCTTGTCTTGTCTTGTCTTGTCTTGTCTTGTTTTGTCTTGTCTTGTCTTGTTTTGTCGTGTCTTGTCTTGTCTTGTCATGTCATGTCATGTCATGTCATGTCGTGTGTTGTGTTGTTTAGTCTTGTCATGTCATTCATGTCATGTCATGTCGTGTCTTGTGTTGCTTTGTCTTGTCTTGTCATGTCGTGTGTTGTGTTTTGTTTTGTCTTGTCTTGTCTTGTCTTGTCTTGTCTTGTCTTGTCTTGTCTTGTCTTGTCTTGTCTTGTCTTGTCTTGTCTTGTTTTGTCATGTCATGTCATGTCATGTCGTGTGTTGTGTTGTTTAGTCTTGTCTTGTCTTGTTTTGTCTTGTCTTGTCTTGTCTTGTCTTGTCTTGTCTTGTCTTGTCTTGTCTTGTCTTGTCTTGTCTTGTCTTGTCTTGTCTTGTCTTGTCTTGTCTTGTCTTGTCTTGTCTTGTCTTGTCTTGTCTTGTCTTGTCTTGTCTTGTTTTGTCTTGTCTTGTCTTGTTTTGTCTTGTATTGTTTTGTCATGTAATGTCATGTCGTGTGTTGTGTTGTTTTGTCTTTTCTTGTCTTCTCCTGTCTTCTCCTTGTCTTGTCTTGTCATGTCGTGTGTTGTGTTGTTTTGTCTTGTCTTGTCTTCTCCTTGTCTTGTCTTGTCTTGTCATGTCGTGTGTTGTGTTGTTTTGTCTTGTCATTTCTTATATTGTCTTGTCTTGTCTTGTCTTGTCTTGTTTTGTCATGTAATGTCATGTCGTGTGTTGTGTTGTTTTGTCTTGTCTTGTCTTCTCCTTGTCTTGTCTTGTCATGTCGTGTGTTGTGTTGTTTTGTCTTGTCATGTCTTATATTGTCTTGTCTTGTCTTGTCTTGTGATGTCATGTCGTGTGTTGTGTTGTTTTGTCTTGTCTTGTCTTGTCTTGTGTTGTCTTGTCCTGTCATGTCTTGTCTTGTCTTGTCTTGTCTTGTCTTGTTTTGTCTTGTCATGTCTTGTCTTGTCTTGTCTTGTCTTGTCTTGTCTTGTCTTGTCTTGTCTTGTCTTGTCTTGTCTTGTCTTGTCTTGTCTTGTCTTGTCTTGTCTTGTCTTGTTTTGTCTTGTCTTGTCTTCTCCTTGTCTTGTCTTGTCATGTCGTGTGTTGTGTTGTTTTGTCTTGTCATGTCTTATATTGTCTTGTCTTGTCTTGTGATGTCATGTCGTGTGTTGTGTTGTTTTGTCTTGTCTTGTCTTGTCTTGTCTTGTCTTGTCTTGTCTTGTCTTGTCTTGTCTTGTCTTGTCTTGTCTTGTCTTGTCTTGTCTTGTCTTGTCTTGTCTTGTCTTGTCTTGTCTTGTCTTGTCTTGTCTTGTCTTGTCTTGTCTTGTCTTGTCTTGTCTTGTCCTGTCCTGTCCTGACGTGTGTTGTGTTGTTTTGTCTTGTCTTGTCTTGTCTTGTTTTGTCTTGTCTTGTATTGTCTTGTTTTCTCATGTAATGTCATGTCGTGTGTTGTGTTGTTTTGTCTTGTGTTGTTTTGACGTATCATGTCTTGTCTTGTCTTGTCTTGTCTTGTCTTCTCCTTGTCTTGTCTTGTCATGTCGTGTGTTGTGTTGTTTTGTCTTGTCATGTCTTATATTGTCTTGTCTTGTCTTGTGATGTCATGTCGTGTGTTGTGTTGTTTTGTCTTGTCTTCTCTTGTCTTGTCTTGTCTTGTCTTGTCTTGTCTTGTTTTGTCTTGTCTTGTCTTCTCCTTGTCTTGTCTTGTCATGTCGTGTGTTGTGTTGTTTTGTCTTGTCATGTCTTATATTGTCTTGTCTTGTCTTGTGATGTCATGTCGTGTGTTGTGTTGTTTTGTCTTGTCTTGTCTTGTCTTGTCTTGTCTTGTCTTGTCTTGTCTTGTCTTGTCTTGTCTTGTCTTGTCTTGTCTTGTCTTGTCTTGTCTTGTCTTGTCTTGTCTTGTCTTGTCTTGTCTTGTCTTGTCTTGTCTTGTCTTGTCCTGTCCTGACGTGTGTTGTGTTGTTTTGTCTTGTCTTGTCATGTCTTGTCTTGTTTTGTCTTGTCTTGTATTGTCTTGCTTTCTCATGTAATGTCATGTCGTGTCTTGTGTTGTTTTGTCGTGTCATGTCTTGTCTTGTCTTGTCCTGTCCTGTCGTGTGTTGTGTTGTTTTGTCTTGTCATGTCTTATATTGTCTTGTCTTGTCTTGTGATGTCATGTCGTGTGTTGTGTTGTTTTGTCTTGTCTTGTCTTGTCTTGTCTTGTCTTGTCTTGTCTTGTCTTGTCTTGTCTTGTCTTGTCTTGTCTTGTCTTGTCTTGTCTTGTCTTGTCCTGTCCTGACGTGTGTTGTGTTGTTTTGTCTTGTCTTGTCTTGTCTTGTCTTGTTTTGTCTTGTCTTGTATTGTCTTGTTTTCTCATGTAATGTCATGTCGTGTGTTGTGTTGTTTTGTCTTGTGTTGTTTTGACGTATCATGTCTTGTCTTGTCTTGTCTTGTCTTGTCTTCTCCTTGTCTTGTCTTGTCATGTCGTGTGTTGTGTTGTTTTGTCTTGTCATGTCTTATATTGTCTTGTCTTGTCTTGTGATGTCATGTCGTGTGTTGTGTTGTTTTGTCTTGTCTTGTCTTGTCTTGTCTTGTCTTGTCTTGTCTTGTCTTGTCTTGTCTTGTCTTGTCTTGTCTTGTCTTGTCTTGTCTTGTCTTGTCTTGTCTTGTCTTGTCTTGTCTTGTCTTGTCCTGTCTTGTCTTGTCCTGTCCTGACGTGTGTTGTGTTGTTTTGTCTTGTCTTGTCTTGTCTTGTTTTGTCTTGTCTTGTATTGTCTTGTTTTCTCATGTAATGTCATGTCGTGTGTTGTGTTGTTTTGTCTTGTGTTGTTTTGACGTATCATGTCTTGTCTTGTCTTGTCTTGTCTTGTCTTCTCCTTGTCTTGTCTTGTCATGTCGTGTGTTGTGTTGTTTTGTCTTGTCATGTCTTATATTGTCTTGTCTTGTCTTGTGATGTCATGTCGTGTGTTGTGTTGTTTTGTCTTGTCTTGTCTTGTCTTGTCTTGTCTTGTCTTGTCTTGTCTTGTCTTGTCTTGTCTTGTCTTGTCTTGTCTTGTCTTGTCTTGTTTTGTCTTGTCTTGTCTTCTCCTTGTCTTGTCTTGTCATGTCGTGTGTTGTGTTGTTTTGTCTTGTCATGTCTTATATTGTCTTGTCTTGTCTTGTGATGTCATGTCGTGTGTTGTGTTGTTTTGTCTTGTCTTGTCTTGTCTTGTCTTGTCTTGTCTTGTCTTGTCTTGTCTTGTCCTGTCCTGACGTGTGTTGTGTTGTTTTGTCTTGTCTTGTCATGTCTTGTCTTGTTTTGTCTTGTCTTGTATTGTCTTGCTTTCTCATGTAATGTCATGTCGTGTCTTGTGTTGTTTTGTCGTGTCATGTCTTGTCTTGTCTTGTCCTGTCCTGTCGTGTGTTGTGTTGTTTTGTCTTGTCTTGTCATGTCATGTCTTGTCCTGTCTTGTCTTGTCTTGTATTGTCTTGTCTTGTCATGTCATGTCTTGTCTTGTCTTGTCTTGTCTTGTCTTGTCTTGTCTTGTCTTGTCTTGTCTTGTGTTGTCTTGTCTTGTCTTGTCTTGTCTTGTCTTGTCTTGTCTTGTCTTGTCTTGTCTTGTCTTGTCTTGTCTTGTCTTGTCTTGTCTTGTCTTGTCTTGTCTTGTCTTGTTTTGTCTTGTCTTGTCCTGTCCTGACGTGTGTTGTGTTGTTTTGTCTTGTCTTGTCTTGTCTTGTCTTGTTTTGTCTTGTCTTGTATTGTCTTGTTTTCTCATGTAATGTCATGTCGTGTGTTGTGTTGTTTTGTCTTGTGTTGTTTTGACGTATCATGTCTTGTCTTGTCTTGTCTTGTCCTGTCCTGTCGTATGTTGTGTTGTTTTGTCTTGTCTTGTCATGTCATGTCATGTCGTGTCTTGTGTTGCTTTGTCTTGTCTTGTCATATCGTGTGTTGTGTTGTTTTGTCTTGTCTTGTTGTGTATTGTCATGTCTTATATTCTCTTGTCTTGTCTTGTCATGTCATGTCAAGTCATGTCATGTCGTGTGTTGTGTTGTTATTCTTGTTTTGTCTTGTCTTGTCTTGTCTTGTCTTGTCTTGTCTTGTCTTGTCTTGTCTTGTCTTGTCTTGTCTTGTCTTGTCTTGTCTTGTCTTGTCTTGTCTTGTCTTGTCTTGTCTTGTCTTGTCTTGTCTTGTCTTGTCTTGTCTTGTCTTGTCTTGTCTTGTCTTGTTTTGTCTTGTCTTGTCTTGTTTTGTCTTGTCTTGTCTCGTCTTGTCTTGTTTTGTCATGTAATGTCATGTCGTGTGTTGTGTTGTTTTGTCTTGTCTTGTCTTCTCCTTGTCTTGTCTTGTCATGTCGTGTGTTGTGTTGTTTTGTCTTGTCATGTCTTATATTGTCTTGTCTTGTCTTGTCTTGTGATGTCATGTCGTGTGTTGTGTTGTTTTGTCTTGTCTTGTCTTGTCTTGTCTTGTCTTGTCCTGTCATGTCTTGTCTTGTCTTGTCTTGTCTTGTCTTGTCCTGTCATGTCTTGTCTTGTCTTGTCTTGTCTTGTCTTGTCTTGTCTTGTCTTGTCTTGTCTTGTCTTGTCTTGTCTTGTCTTGTCTTGTCTTGTCTTTTCTTGTCTTGTCTTGTCTTGTCTTGTCTTGTCTTGTCTTGTCTTGTCTTGTCTTGTCTTGTCTTGTCTTGTCTTGTCTTGTCTTGTCTTGTCTTGTCTTGTCTTGTCTTGTCTTGTCTTGCCTTGTCTTGTCTTGTCTTGTCTTGTCTTGTCTTGTCTTGTCTTGTCTTGTCTTGTCTTGTCTTGTCTTGTCTTGTCTTGTTTTGTCTTGTCTTGTCTTGTCTTGTCTTGTCTTGTCTTGTCTTGTCTTGTCTTGTCTTGTCTTGTCTTGTCTTGTTTTGTCTTGTCTTGTATTGTCTTGTTTTCTCATGTAATGTCAGGTCGTGTGTTGTGTTGTTTTGTCTTGTGTTGTTTTGTCGTATCATGTCTTGTCTTGTCTTGCCCTGTCCTGTCGTATGTTGTGTTGTTTTGTCTTCTCTTGTCATGTCATGTCATGTCGTGTGTTGTGTTTTGTTTTGTCTTGTCTTGTTGTGTATTGTCATGTCTTATATTGTCTTGTCTTGTCTTGTCATGTCATGTCTTGTCTTGTCTTGTCTTGTCTTGTCTTGTTTTGTCTTGTCTTGTCTTGTTTTGTCGTGTCTTGTCTTGTCTTGTCATGTCATGTCATGTCATGTCATGTCGTGTGTTGTGTTGTTTAGTCTTGTCATGTCATGTCATGTCGTGTCTTGTGTTGCTTTGTCTTGTCTTGTCATGTCGTGTGTTGTGTTTTGTTTTGTCTTGTCTTGTTGTGTATTGTCATGTCTTATATTGTCTTGTCTTGTCTTGTCATGTCATGTCTTGTCTTGTCTTGTCTTGTCTTGTCTTGTTTTGTCTTGTCTTGTCTTGTTTTGTCGTGTCTTGTCTTGTCTTGTCATGTCATGTCATGTCATGTCATGTCGTGTGTTGTGTTGTTTAGTCTTGTCATGTCATGTCATGTCGTGTCTTGTGTTGCTTTGTCTTGTCTTGTCATGTCGTGTGTTGTGTTTTGTTTTGTCTTGTCTTGTCTTGTCTTGTCTTGTCTTGTCTTGTCTTGTCTTGTCTTGTCTTGTCTTGTCTTGTCTTGTCTTGTCTTGTCTTGTCTTGTTTTGTCTTGTCTTGTCTTGTTTTGTCGTGTCTTGTCTTGTCTTGTCATGTCATGTCATGTCATGTCATGTCGTGTGTTGTGTTGTTTAGTCTTGTATTGTCTTGTTTTGTCTTGTCTTGTCTTGTCTTGTCTTGTCTTGTCTTGTCTTGTCTTGTCTTGTCTTGTCTTGTCTTGTCTTGTCTTGTCTTGTCTTGTCTTGTCTTGTCTTGTCTTGTCTTGTCTTGTCTTGTCTTGTTTTGTCTTGTCTTGTCTTGTTTTGTGTTGTTTTGTCTTGTCTTGTCTTGTCTTGTCTTGTCTTGTCCTGTCATGTCTTGTCTTGTCTTGTCTTGTCTTGTCTTGTCTTGTCTTGTCTTGTCTTGTCTTGTCTTGTCTTGTCTTGTCTTGTCTTGTCTTGTCTTGTCTTGTCTTGTCTTGTCTTGTCTTGTCTTGTCTTGTCTTGTCTTTTCTTGTCTTGTCTTGTCTTGTCTTGTCTTGTCTTTTCTTGTCTTGTCTTGTCTTGTCTTGTCTTGTCTTGTCTTGTCTTGTCTTGTCTTGTCTTGTCTTGTCTTGTCTTGTCTTGTCTTGTCTTGTCTTGTCTTGTCTTGTCTTGTCTTGTCTTGTCTTGCCTTGTCTTGTCTTGTCTTGTCTTGTCTTGTCTTCTCTTGTCTTGTCTTGTCTTGTCTTGCCTTGTCTTGTCTTGTCTTGTCTTGTCTTGTCTTGTCTTGTCTTGTCTTGTCTTGTCTTGTCTTGTCTTGTCTTGTCTTGTCTTGTTTTGTCTTGTCTTGTATTGTCTTGTTTTCTCATGTAATGTCAGGTCGTGTGTTGTGTTGTTTTGTCTTGTGTTGTTTTGTCGTATCATGTCTTGTCTTGTCTTGTCCTGTCCTGTCGTATGTTGTGTTGTTTTGTCTTCTCTTGTCATGTCATGTCATGTCGTGTGTTGTGTTTTGTTTTGTCTTGTCTTGTTGTGTATTGTCATGTCTTATATTGTCTTGTCTTGTCTTGTCATGTCATGTCTTGTCTTGTCTTGTCTTGTCTTGTCTTGTTTTGTCTTGTCTTGTCTTGTTTTGTCGTGTCTTGTCTTGTCTTGTCATGTCATGTCATGTCATGTCATGTCGTGTGTTGTGTTGTTTAGTCTTGTCATGTCATGTCATGTCGTGTCTTGTGTTGCTTTGTCTTGTCTTGTCATGTCGTGTGTTGTGTTTTGTTTTGTCTTGTCTTGTTGTGTATTGTCATGTCTTATATTGTCTTGTCTTGTCTTGTCATGTCATGTCTTGTCTTGTCTTGTCTTGTCTTGTCTTGTTTTGTCTTGTCTTGTCTTGTTTTGTCGTGTCTTGTCTTGTCTTGTCATGTCATGTCATGTCATGTCATGTCGTGTGTTGTGTTGTTTAGTCTTGTCATGTCATGTCATGTCGTGTCTTGTGTTGCTTTGTCTTGTCTTGTCATGTCGTGTGTTGTGTTTTGTTTTGTCTTGTCTTGTCTTGTCTTGTCTTGTCTTGTCTTGTCTTGTCTTGTCTTGTCTTGTCTTGTCTTGTCTTGTCTTGTCTTGTCTTGTCTTGTCTTGTCTTGTTTTGTCTTGTCTTGTCTTGTTTTGTCGTGTCTTGTCTTGTCTTGTCATGTCATGTCATGTCATGTCATGTCGTGTGTTGTGTTGTTTAGTCTTGTATTGTCTTGTTTTGTCTTGTCTTGTCTTGTCTTGTCTTGTCTTGTCTTGTCTTGTCTTGTCTTGTCTTGTCTTGTCTTGTCTTGTCTTGTCTTGTCTTGTCTTGTCTTGTCTTGTCTTGTCTTGTCTTGTTTTGTCTTGTCTTGTCTTGTTTTGTCTTGTCTTGTTTTGTCATGTAATGTCATGTCGTGTGTTGTGTTGTTTTGTCTTTTCTTGTCTTCTCCTGTCTTCTCCTTGTCTTGTCTTGTCATGTCGTGTGTTGTGTTGTTTTGTCTTGTCATGTCTTATATTGTCTTGTCTTGTCTTGTGATGTCATGTCGTGTGTTGTGTTGTTTTGTATTGTCTTGCTTTGTCTTATCATGTCTTATCTTGTCTTGTCTTGTCTTGTCTTGTCTTGTCTTGTCTTGTCTTGTCTTGTCTTGTCTTGTCTTGTCTTGTCTTGTCTTGTCTTGTCTTGTCTTGTCTTGTCTTGTCTTGTCTTGTCTTGTCTTGTCTTGTCTTGTCTTGTCTTGTCTTGTCTTGTCTTGTCTTGTCTTGTCTTGTCTTGTCCTGTCCTGTCTTGTCTTGTCTTGTCATATTTTGTCTTGTCTTGTCTTGTCTTGTCTTGCTTTGTCTTGCCATGTCTTATCTTGTCTTGTCTTGTCTTGTCTTGTCTTGTCCTGTCCTGTCGTGTGTTGTTTTGTTTTGTTTTGTCTTGTCTTGTGTTGTTTTGTCGTGTCATGTCTTGTCTTGTCTTGTCTTGTCTTGTCTTGTCTTGTCTTGTCTTGTCTTGTCTTGTCCTGTCTTGTCTTGTCTTGTCATATTTTGTCTTGTCTTGTCTTGTCTTGCTTTGTCTTGCCATGTCTTATCTTGTCTTGTCTTGTCTTGTCTTGTCCTGTCCTGTCGTGTGTTGTTTTGTTTTGTCTTGTCTTGTGTTGTTTTGTCGTGTCATGTCTTGTCTTGTCTTGTCCTGTCCTGTCGTGTGTTGTGTTGTTTTGTCTTGTCTTGTCTTGTCATGTCATGTCATGTCGTGTCTTGTGTTGCTTTGTCTTGTCTTGTCTTGTCTTGTCTTGTTTTGTCTTGTCTTGTCTTGTCTTGTCTTGTCATGTCGTGTGTTGTGTTGTTTTGTCTTGTCATGTCATGTCATGTCGTGTGTTGTGTTGTTTTGTCTTGTCTTGTTTTGTCTTGTCATGTCTTGTCTTGTCTTGTCTTGTCTTGTCTTGTCTTGTCTTGTCTTGTCTTGTCTTGTCTTGTCTTGTCTTGTCTTGTCTTGTCTTGTCTTCTCTTGTCTTGTCTTGTCTTGTCTTGCCTTGTCTTGTCTTGTCTTGTCTTTCTTGTCTTGTCTTGTCTTGTCTTGTCTTGTCTTGTCTTGTCTTGTCTTGTCTTGTATTGTCTTGTCTTGTCTTGTCTTGTCTTGTCTTGTCTTGTCTTGTCTTGTCTTGTTTTGTCTTGTCTTGTCTTGTTTTGTCTTGTCTTGTCTTGTCTTGTCTTGTCTTGTCTTGTCTTGTTTTGTCATGTAATGTCATGTCGTGTGTTGTGTTGTTTTGTCTTGTCTTGTCTTCTCCTTGTCTTGTCTTGTCATGTCGTGTGTTGTGTTGTTTTGTCTTGTCATGTCTTATATTGTCTTGTCTTGTCTTGTCTTATCTTGTCTTGTCTTGTCTTGTCTTGTCTTGTCTTGTCTTGTCTTGTCTTGTCTTGTCTTGTCTTGTCTTGTCTTGTCTTGTCTTGTCTTGTCTTGTCTTGTCTTGTCTTGTCTTGTCTTGTCTTGTCTTGTCTTGTCTTGTCTTGTCTTGTCTTGTCTTGTCTTGTCTTGTCTTGTCTTGTCTTGTCTTGTCTTGTCTTGTCTTGTTTTGTCTTGTCTTGTCTTGTTTTGTCTTGTCTTGTCTTGTCTTGCCTTGTCTTGTCTTGTCTTGTCTTGTTTTGTCTTGTCTTGTCTTGTCTTGTCTTGTTTTGTCTTGTCTTGTCTTGTCTTGTCTTGTCATGTCGTGTGTTGTGTTGTTTTGTCTTGTCATGTCATGTCATGTCGTGTGTTGTGTTGTTTTGTCTTGTCTTGTTTTGTCTTGTCATGTCTTGTCTTGTCTTGTCTTGTCTTGTCTTGTCTTGTCTTGTCTTGTCTTGTCTTGTCTTGTCTTGTCTTCTCTTGTCTTGTCTTGTCTTGTCTTGCCTTGTCTTGTCTTGTCTTGTCTTTCTTGTCTTGTCTTGTCTTGTCTTGTCTTGTCTTGTCTTGTCATGTCATGTCATGTCATGTCATGTCGTGTGTTGTGTTGTTATTCTTGTTTTGTCTTGTCTTGTCTTGTCTTGTCTTGTCTTGTCTTGTCTTGTCTTGTCTTGTCTTGTCTTGTCTTGTCTTGTCTTGTCTTGTCTTGTCTTGTCTTGTCTTGTCTTGTCTTGTCTTGTCTTGTCTTGTCTTGTTTTGTCTTGTCTTGTCTTGTTTTGTCTTGTCTTGTCTTGTCTTGTCTTGTCTTGTCTTGTTTTGTCATGTAATGTCATGTCGTGTGTTGTGTTGTTTTGTCTTGTCTTGTCTTCTCCTTGTCTTGTCTTGTCATGTCGTGTGTTGTGTTGTTTTGTCTTGTCATGTCTTATATTGTCTTGTCTTGTCTTGTCTTGTGATGTCATGTCCTGTGTTGTGTTGTTTTGTCTTGTCTTGTCTTGTCTTGTCTTGTCTTGTCTTGTCTTGTCCTGTCATGTCTTGTCTTGTCTTGTCTTGTCTTGTCTTGTCTTGTCTTGTCTTGTCTTGTCTTGTCTTGTCTTGTCTTGTCTTGTCTTGTCTTGTCTTGTCTTGTCTTGTCTTGTCTTGTCTTGTCTTGTCTTGTCTTGTCTTGTCTTGTCTTGTCTTGTCTTGCCTTGTCTTGTCTTGTTTTGTCGTGTCTTGTCTTGTCTTGTCATGTCATGTCATGTCATGTCATGTCGTGTGTTGTGTTGTTTAGTCTTGTCTTGTCTTGTTTTGTCTTGTCTTGTCTTGTCTTGTCTTGTCTTGTCTTGTCTTGTCTTGTCTTGTCTTGTCTTGTCTTGTCTTGTCTTGTCTTGTGATGTCATGTCGTGTGTTGTGTTGTTTTGTCTTGTCTTGTCTTGTCTTGCCTTGTCTTGTCTTGTCTTGTCTTGTCTTGTCTTGTCTTGTGATGTCATGTCGTGTGTTGTGTTGTTTTGTCTTGTCTTGTCTTGTCTTGTCTTGTCTTGTCCTGTCATGTCTTGTCTTGTCTTGTCTTGTCTTGTCTTGCCTTGTCTTGTCTTGTCTTGCCTTGTCTTGTCTTGTCTTGTCTTGTCTTGTCTTGTCTTGTCTTGTCTTGTCTTGTCTTGTCTTGTCTTCTCTTGTCTTGTCTTGTCTTGTCTTGCCTTGTCTTGTCTTGTCTTGTCTTTCTTGTCTTGTCTTGTCTTGTCTTGTCTTGTCTTGTCTTGTCTTGTCTTGTCTTGTCTTGTCTTGTCTTGTCTTGTTTTGTCTTGTCTTGTATTGTCTTGTTTTCTCATGTAATGTCAGGTCGTGTGTTGTGTTGTTTTGTCTTGTGTTGTTTTGTCGTATCATGTCTTGTCTTGTCTTGTCCTGTCCTGTCGTATGTTGTGTTGTTTTGTCTTCTCTTGTCATGTCATGTCATGTCGTGTCTTGTGTTGCTTTGTCTTGTCTTGTCATGTCGTGTGTTGTGTTTTGTTTTGTCTTGTCTTGTTGTGTATTGTCATGTCTTATATTGTCTTGTCTTGTCTTGTCATGTCATGTCTTGTCATGTCATGTCGTGTGTTGTGTTGTTTAGTCTTGTCTTGTCTTGTCTTGTTTTGTCTTGTCTTGTCTTGTCTTGTCTTGTCTTGTCTTGTCTTGTCTTGTCTTGTCTTGTCTTGTCTTGTCTTGTCTTGTCTTGTCTTGTCTTGTCTTGTCTTGTTTTGTCTTGTCTTGTCTTGTTTTGTCGTGTCTTGTCTTGTCTTGTCATGTCATGTCATGTCATGTCATGTCGTGTGTTGTGTTGTTTAGTCTTGTCTTGTCTTGTTTTGTCTTGTCTTGTCTTGTCTTGTCCTGTCTTGTCTTGTCTTGTCTTGTCTTGTCTTGTCTTGTCTTGTCTTGTCTTGTCTTGTCTTGTCTTGTCTTGTCTTGTCTTGTCTTGTCTTGTCTTGTTTTGTCTTGTCTTGTCTTGTTTTGTCTTGTCTTGTTTTGTCATGTAATGTCATGTCGTGTGTTGTGTTGTTTTGTCTTTTCTTGTCTTCTCCTGTCTTCTCCTTGTCTTGTCTTGTCATGTCGTGTGTTGTGTTGTTTTGTCTTGTCTTGTCTTCTCCTTGTCTTGTCTTGTCATGTCGTGTGTTGTGTTGTTTTGTCTTGTCATTTCTTATATTGTCTTGTCTTGTCTTGTCTTGTCTTGTTTTGTCATGTAATGTCATGTCGTGTGTTGTGTTGTTTTGTCTTGTCTTGTCTTCTCCTTGTCTTGTCTTGTCATGTCGTGTGTTGTGTTGTTTTGTCTTGTCATGTCTTATATTGTCTTGTCTTGTCTTGTCTTGTGATGTCATGTCGTGTGTTGTGTTGTTTTGTCTTGTCTTGTCTTGTCTTGTGTTGTCTTGTCCTGTCATGTCTTGTCTTGTCTTGTCTTGTCTTGTCTTGTTTTGTCTTGTCATGTCTTGTCTTGTCTTGTCTTGTCTTGTCTTGTCTTGTCTTGTCTTGTCTTGTCTTGTCTTGTCTTGTCTTGTCTTGTCTTGTTTTGTCTTGTCTTGTCTTCTCCTTGCCTTGTCTTGTCATGTCGTGTGTTGTGTTGTTTTGTCTTGTCATGTCTTATATTGTCTTGTCTTGCCTTGTGATGTCATGTCGTGTGTTGTGTTGTTTTGTCTTGTCTTGTCTTGTCTTGTCTTGTCTTGTCTTGTCTTGTCTTGTCTTGTCTTGTCTTGTCTTGTCTTATCTTGTCTTGTCTTGTCTTGTCTTGTCTTGTCTTGTCTTGTCTTGTCTTGTCTTGTCTTGTCTTGTCTTGTCTTGTCTTGTCTTGTCTTGTCTTGTCTTGTCCTGTCCTGACGTGTGTTGTGTTGTTTTGTCTTGTCTTGTCTTGTCTTGTCTTGTTTTGTCTTGTCTTGTATTGTCTTGTTTTCTCATGTAATGTCATGTCGTTTGTTGTGTTGTTTTGTCTTGTGTTGTTTTGACGTATCATGTCTTGTCTTGTCTTGTCTTGTCTTGTCTTCTCCTTGTCTTGTCTTGTCATGTCGTGTGTTGTGTTGTTTTGTCTTGTCATGTCTTATATTGTCTTGTCTTGTCTTGTGATGTCATGTCGTGTGTTGTGTTGTTTTGTCTTGTCTTGTCTTGTCTTGTCTTGTCTTGTCTTGTCTTGTCTTGTCTTGTCTTGTCTTGTCTTGTCTTGTCTTGTCTTGTCTTGTCTTGTCTTGTCTTGTCTTGTCTTGTCTTGTCCTGTCCTGACGTGTGTTGTGTTGTTTTGTCTTGTCTTGTCATGTCTTGTCTTGTTTTGTCTTGTCTTGTATTGTCTTGCTTTCTCATGTAATGTCATGTCGTGTCTTGTGTTGTTTTGTCGTGTCATGTCTTGTCTTGTCTTGTCCTGTCCTGTCGTGTGTTGTTTTGTCTTGTCTTGTCATGTCATGTCTTGTCCTGTCTTGTCTTGTCTTGTATTGTCTTGTCTTGTCATGTCATGTCTTGTCTTGTCTTGTCTTGTGATGTCATGTCGTGTGTTGTGTTGTTTTGTATTGTCTTGCTTTGTCTTATCATGTCTTATCTTGTCTTGTCTTGTCTTGTCTTGTCTTGTCTTGTCTTGTCTTGTCTTGTTTTGTCTTGTCTTGTCTTGTCTTGTCTTGTCATGTCGTGTGTTGTGTTGTTTTGTCTTGTCATGTCTTATATTGTCTTGTCTTGTCTTGTGATGTCATGTCGTGTGTTGTGTTGTTTTGTATTGTCTTGCTTTGTCTTATCATGTCTTATCTTGTCTTGTCTTGTCTTGTCTTGTGATGTCATGTCGTGTGTTGTGTTGTTTTGTATTGTCTTGCTTTGTCTTATCATGTCTTATCTTGTCTTGTCTTGTCTTGTCTTGTCTTGTCTTGTCTTGTCTTGTCTTGTTTTGTCTTGTCTTGTCTTGTCTTGTCTTGTCTTGTCTTGTCTTGTCTTGTCTTGTCTTGTCTTGTCTTGTCTTGTCTTGTCTTGTCTTGTCTTGTCTTGTCTTGTCTTGTCTTGTCTTGTCTTGTCTTGTCTTGTCCTGTCCTGTCTTGTCTTGTCTTGTCATATTTTGTCTTGTCTTGTCTTGTCTTGTCTTGCTTTGTCTTGCCATGTCTTATCTTGTCTTGTCTTGTCTTGTCTTGTCTTGTCCTGTCCTGTCGTGTGTTGTTTTGTTTTGTTTTGTCTTGTCTTGTGTTGTTTTGTCGTGTCATGTCTAGTCTTGTCTTGTCTTGTCTTGTCTTGTCTTGTCTTGTCTTGTCCTGTCTTGTCTTGTCTTGTCATATTTTGTCTTGTCTTGTCTTGTCTTGTCTTGCTTTGTCTTGCCATGTCTTATCTTGTCTTGTCTTGTCTTGTCCTGTCCTGTCGTGTGTTGTTTTGTTTTGTCTTGTCTTGTGTTGTTTTGTCGTGTCATGTCTTGTCTTGTCTTGTCCTGTCCTGTCGTGTGTTGTGTTGTTTTGTCTTGTCTTGTCTTGTCTTGTCATGTCATGTCATGTCGTGTCTTGTGTTGCTTTGTCTTGTCTTGTCTTGTCTTGTCTTGTTTTGTCTTGTCTTGTCTTGTCTTGTCTTGTCATGTCGTGTGTTGTGTTGTTTTGTCTTGTCATGTCATGTCATGTCGTGTGTTGTGTTGTTTTGTCTTGTCTTGTTTTGTCTTGTCATGTCTTGTCTTGTCTTGTCTTGTCTTGTCTTGTCTTGTCTTGTCTTGTCTTGTCTTGTCTTGTCTTGTCATGTCTTGTCTTGTCTTGTCTTGTATTGTCTTGTCTTGTTTTGTCTTGTCTTGTCTGGTCTTGTCTTGTCTTGTCTTGTCTTGTCATGTCATGTCATGTCATATCGTGTGTTGTGTTTTTTTGTCTTGTCTTGTGTTGTTTTGTCGTGTCATGTCTTGTCTTGTCTTGTCTTGTCCTGTCCTGTCTTGTCTTGTCTTGTCATATTTTGTCTTGTCTTGTCTTGTCTTGCTTTGTCGTGTCATGTCTTATCTTGTCGTGTCTTGTCTTGTCTTGTCTTGTCTTGTCTTGTCTTGTCTTGTCTTGTCTTGTCTTGTCTTGTCTTGTTTTGTCTTGTCTTGTCTTCTCCTTGTCTTGTCTTGTCATGTCGTGTGTTGTGTTGTTTTGTCTTGTCATGTCTTATATTGTCTTGTCTTGTCTTGTGATGTCATGTCGTGTGTTGTGTTATTTTGTCTTGTCTTGTCTTGTCTTGTCTTGTCTTGTCTTGTCTTGTCTTGTCTTGTCTTGTCTTGTCTTGTCTTGTCTTGTCTTGTCTTGTCTTGTCTTGTTTTGTCTTGTCTTGTATTGTCTTGTTTTCTCATGTAATGTCATGTCGTGTGTTGTGTTGTTTTGTCTTGTCATGTCTTATATTGTCTTGTCTTGTCTTGTCTTGTGATGTCATGTCGTGTGTTGTGTTGTTTTGTCTTGTCTTGTCTTGTCTTGTCTTGTCTTGTCTTGTCCTGTCCTGTCCTGTCCTGTCCTGTCTTGTCTTGTCTTGTCTTGTCTTGTCTTGTCTCGTCTTGTCTTGTCTTCTCCTGTCCTGACGTGTGTTGTGTTGTTTTGTCTTGTCTTGTTTTGTCTTGTCTTGCTTTGTCTTGTCATGTCTTATCTTGTCTTGTCTTGTCTTGTCTTGTCCTGTCCTGTCGTGTGTTGTGTTGTTTTGTCTTGTCTTGTCTTGTCTTGTCATGTCGTGTGTTGTGTTGTTTTGTCTTGTCATGTCTTGTCTTGTCATGTCCTGTCGTGTGTTGTGTTGCTTTGTCTTGTCTTGTCTTGTCTTGTCTTGTCATGTCGTGTGTTGTGTTGTTTTGTCTTGTCTTGTGTTGTTTTGTCGTGTCATGTCTTGTCTTGTCTTGTCCTGTCGTGTGTTGTGTTGTTTTGTCATGTCTTGTCGTATCTTGTGTTGCTTTGTCTTGTCTTGTCATGTCGTGTGTTGTGTTGTTTTGTCTTGTCATGTCTTGTCTTGTCATGTCATGTCATGTCGTGTGTTGTGTTGTTTTGTCTTGTCTTGTTTTGTCTTGTCATGTCTTGTCTTGTCTTGACTTGTCTTGTCTTGTCATGTCTTGTCTTGTCTTGTCTTGTCTTGTCATGTCTTGTCTTGTCTTGTATTGTCTTTTCTTGTTTTGTTTTGTTTTGTTTTGTCTTTTCTTGTCTTGTCTTGTCTTGTCTTGTCATGTCATGCCATGTCATACGTGTGTTGTGTTGTTTTGTCTTGTCTTATTTTGTCTTGTCATGTCTTATCTTGTCTTGTCTTATCTTGTCTTCTATTGTCTTGTCTTTTCTTGTCTTGTCTTGTCTTGTCTTGTCTTGTCGTGTCTTGTCTTGTCTTGTCTTGTCTTGTCTTGTCCTGTCCTGTCCTGTCTTGTCTTGTCTTGTCTTGTCATGTCGTGTGTTGTGTTGTTTTGTCTTGTCTTGTTGTGTATTGTCATGTCTTATATTGTCTTGTCTTGTCTTGTCATGTCATGTCATGTCGTGTGTTGTGTTGTGTTGTCTTGTTTTGTCTTGTCATGTCATGTCATGTCTTGTCTTGTCTTGTCTTGTCTTGTTTTGTCTTGTCATGTCTTGTCTTGTCTTGTCTTGTCTTGTCTTGTTTTTTCTTGTCATGTCTTGTCTTGACTTGTCTTGTCTTGTCTTGTCTTGTCTTGTCTTGTCTTGTCTTGTCATGTAATGTCATGTCGTGTGTTGTGTTGTTTTGTCTTGTCTTGTCTTCTCCTTGTCTTGTCTTGTCATGTCGTGTGTTGTGTTGTTTTGTCTTGTCTTGTCTTATATTGTCTTGTCTTGTCTTGTGATGTCATGTCGTGTGTTGTGTTGTTTTGTCTTGTCTTGTTTTGTCTTGTCCTGTCTTGTCTTGTCATGTCATGTCATGTGTTGTGTTGTGTTGTTTTGTCTTGTCTTGTCTTGTCTTGTCTTGTCTTGTCTTGTCTTGTCTTGTCTTGTCTTGCCTTATCTTGCCTTGTCTGGTCTTGTCTTGTCTTGTCTTGTCATGTCTTGTCTTGTCTTGTTTTGTCTTGTCTTGTATTGTCTTGTTTTCTCATGTAATGTCATGTCGTGTGTTGTGTTGTTTTGTCTTGTCTTGTGTTGTTTTGTCGTGTCATGTCTTGTCTTGTCTTGTCCTGTCCTGTCGTGTGTTGTGTTGTTTTGTCTTGTCTTGTCATGTCATGTCATGTCGTGTCTTGTGTTGCTTTGTCTTGTCTTGTCTTGTCATGTCGTGTGTTGTGTTGTTTCGTCTTGTCTTGTTGTGTATTGTCATGTCTTTTATTTTCTTGTCTTGTCTTGTCTTGTCATGTCATGTAATGTCATGTCGTGTGTTGTGTTGTTTTGTCTTGTCTTGTGTTCTCCTTGTCTTGTCTAGTCTTGTCTTGTCTTGTCTTGTCTTGTCTTGTCTTGTCTTGTCATGTCGTGTGTTGTGTTGTTTTGTCTTGTCTTGTTGTGTATTGTCATGTCTTTTATTGTCTTGTCTTGTCTTGGTTTGTCATGTAATGTCATGTCGTGTGTTGTGTTGTTTTGTCTTGTCTTGTCTTCTCCTTGTCTTGTCTAGTCTTGTCTTGTCTCTTCTTGTCTTGTCTTGTGTTGCTTTGTCTTGTCTTGTCATGTCGTGTGTTGTGTTGTTTTGTCTTGTCTTGTTGTGTATTGTCATGTCTTTTATTGTCTTGTATTGTCTTGTCATGTCATGTAATGTCATGTCGTGTATTATGTTGTTTTGTCTTGTCCTGTCTTCTCCTTGTCTTGTCTTGTCATGTCGTGTGTTGTGTTGTTTTGTCTTGTCTTGTCTTATATTGTCTTGTCTTGTCTTGTGATGTCATGTCATGTCGTGTCTTGTGTTGCTTTGTCTTGTCTTGTCATGTCTTATATTGTCTTGTCTTGTCTTGTCTTGTGATGTCATGTCGTGTGTTGTGTTGTTTTGTCTTGTATTGTCTTGTCTTGTCTAGTCTTGTTTTGTCTTGTCTTGTCTTGTCTTGTCTTGTCTTGTCTTGTCTTGTCTTGTCTTGTCTTGTCATGTCATGTCATGTCATACGTTTGTTGTGTTGTTTTGTCTTGTCTTATTTTGTCTTGTCATGTCTTATCTTGTCTCGTCTTGTCTTGTCTTGTATTGTCTTGTCTTTTCTTGTCTTGTCTTGTCTTGTCTTGTCTTGTCGTGTCTTGTCTTGTCTTGTCTTGTCTTGTCTTGTCTTGTCCTGTCCTGTCCTGTCCTGTCCTGTCCTGTCTTGTCTTGTCTTGTCATGTCATGTCATGTCATACGTGTGTTGTGTTGTTTTGTCTTGTCTTGTATTGTCTTGTCTTTTCTTGTCTTGTCTTGTCTTGTCTTGTCGTGTCTTGTCTTGTCTTGTCTTGTCTTGTCTTGTCTTGTCTTGTCTTGTGATGTCATGTCGTGTGTTGTGTTGTTTTGTCTTGTCTTGTTTTGTCTTGTCTTGCTTTGTCTTGTCATGTCTTATCTTGTCTTGTCTTGTCTTGTCCTGTCCTGTCGTGTGTTGTGTTGTTTTGTCTTGTCTTGTCCTGTCCTGTCGTGTGTTGTGTTGTTTTGTCTTGTCTTGTCTTGTCATGTCATGTTATGTCGTGTCTTGTGTTGCTTTGTCTTGTCTTGTCTTGTCTTGTCTTGTCTTGTCTTGTCTTGTCATGTCGTGTGTTGTGTTGTTTTGTCTTGTCTTGTATTGTCTTGTCTTGTCTTGTTTTGTCTTGTCTTGTCTTGTCTTGTCATGTCGTGTGTTGTGTTGTTTTGTCTTGTCATGTCTTATATTGTCTTGTCTTGTCTTGTCTTGTGATGTCATGTCGTGTGTTGTGTTGTTTTGTCTTGTATTGTCTTGTCTTGTCTAGTCTTGTTTTGTCTTGTCTTGTCTTGTCTTGTCTTGTCTTGTCTTGTCTTGTCTTGTCTTGTCTTGTCTTGTCTTGTCATGTCATGTCATACGTGTGTTGTGTTGTTTTGTCTTGTCATGTCTTATCTTGTCTTGTCTTATCTTGTCTTCTATTGTCTTGTCTTTTCTTGTCTTGTCTTGTCTTGTCGTGTCTTGTCTTGTCTTGTCATGTCTTGTCATGTCTTGTCTTGTCTTGTATTGTCTTGTCTTGTTTTGTTTTGTTTTGTCTTGTCTTGTCTTGTCTTGTCATGTCATGCCATGTCATACGTGTGTTGTGTTGTTTTGTCTTGTCATGTCTTATCTTGTCTTGTCTTATCTTGTCTTCTATTGTCTTGTCTTTTCTTGTCTTGTCTTGTCTTGTCTTGTCGTGTCTTGTCTTGTCTTGTCATGTCTTGTCATGTCTTGTCTTGTCTTGTATTGTCTTGTCTTGTTTTGTTTTGTTTTGTCTTGTCTTGTCTTGTATTGTCTTGTCTTGTTTTGTTTTGTTTTGTCTTTTCTTGTCTTGTCTTGTCTTGTTGTGTCTTGTCTTGTCTTGTCTTGTCTTGTCTTGTCCAGTCCTGTCCTGTCTTGTCTTGTCTTGGCATGTCATGTCATGTCATGTCGTGTGTTGTGTTGTCTTGTCTTGTTTTGTCATGTCTTATCTTGTCTTGTCATGTCATGTCTTGTCTTGTCTTGTCTTGTCTTGTCTTGTCATGTCGTGTGTTGTCTTGTCTTGTCTTGTGATGTCGTGTGTTGTGTTGTTTTGTCTTGTCTTGTCTTATATTGTCTTGTCTTGTCTTGTGATGTCATGTCATGTCGTGTCTTGTCATGTCTTGTCTTGTCTTGTCATGTCGTGTGTTGTGTTGTTTTGTCTTGTCATGTCTTATATTGTCTTGTCTTGTCTTGTCTTGTGATGTCATGTCGTGTGTTGTGTTGTTTTGTCTTGTATTGTCTTGTCTTGTCTAGTCTTGTTTTGTTTTGTCTTGTCTTGTCTTGTCTTGTCTTGTCTTGTCATGTCATGTCATGTCATACGTGTGTTGTGTTGTTTTGTCTTGTCTTATTTTGTCTTGTCTGTCCTGTCCTGTCTTGTCTTGTCATGTCATGTCATGTCATGTCATGTCGTGTGTTGTGTTGTGTTGTTTTGTCTTGTCTTGTCTTGTCTTGTCCTGTCCTGTCCTGTCTTGTCTTGTCTTGTCTTGTCTTGTCTTGTCTCGTCTTGTCTTGTCTTGTCTTCTCCTGTCCTGACGTGTGTTGTGTTGTTTTGTCTTGTCTTGTTTTGTCTTGTCTTGCTTTGTCTTGTCATGTCTTATCTTGTCTTGTCTTGTCTTGTCCTGTCCTGTCGTGTGTTGTGTTGTTTTGTCGTGTCATGTCTTGTCTTGTCTTGTCCTGTCCTGTCGTGTGTTGTGTTGTTTTGTCTTGTCTTGTCTTGTCATGTCATGTCATGTCGTGTCTTGTGTTGCTTTGTCTTGTCTTGTCTTGTCTTGTCTTGTCTTGTCTTGTCTTGTCTTGTCTTGTCATGTCGTGTGTTGTGTTGTTTTGTCTTGTCTTGTATTGTCTTGTCTTGTCTTGTTTTGTCTTGTCTTGTCTTGTCTTGTCTTGTCTTGTCATGTCATGCCATGTCATACGTGTGTTGTGTTGTTTTGTCTTGTCTTATTTTGTCTTGGTATGTCTTATCTTGTCTTGTCTTGTCTTGTCTTGTCTTGTCATGTCGTGTCTTGTGTTGTTTTGTCTTGTCTTGTATTGTCTTGTCTTGTCTTGTTTTGTCTTGTCTTGTCTTGTCTTGTCATGTCATGCCATGTCATACGTGTGTTGTGTTGTTTTGTCTTGTCTTGTCTTGTCTTGTCCTGTCCTATCGTGTGTTGTGTTGTTTTGTCTTGTCTTGTCTTGTCTTGTCCTGTCCTGTCCTGTCTTGTCTTGTCTTGTCATGTCATGTCATGTCATGTCATGTCGTGTGTTGTGTTGTCTTGTTTTGTCATGTCTTATCTTGTCTTGTCTTGTCATGTCATGTCATGTGTTGTGTTGTGTTGTTTTGTCTTGTCTTGTCTTGTCATGTCTTGTCTTGTCTTGTGTTGTGATGTCATGTCGTGTGTTGTGTTGTTTTGTCTTGTCTTGTCTTGTCTTGTCTTGTCTTGTCTTGTCTTGTCTTGTCTTGTCTTGTCTTGTCTTGTCTTGTCTTGTCTTGTCTTGTCTTGTCTTGTCTTGTCTTGTCTTGTCTTGTCTTGTCTTGTCTTATCTTGTCTTGTCTTGTCTTGTCTTTTCTTGTCTTGTCGTGTCTTGTCTTGTCTTGTGTTGTGATGTCATGTCGTGTGTTGTGTTGTTTTGTCTTGTCTTGTCTTGTGTTGTCTTGTCTTGTCTTGTCTTGACTTGTCTTGTCTTGTCTTGTCTTGTCTTGTCTTGTCTTGACTTGTCTTGTCTTGTCTTGTCTTGTCTTGTCTTGTCTTGTCTTGTCTTGTCTTGTCTTGTCTTGTCTTGTCTTGTCTTGTCTTGTTTTGTCATGTCTTAACTTGTCTTGTCTTGTCTTGTCTTGTCTTGTCTTGTCTTGTCTTGACTTGTATTGTCTTGTCTTGTCTTGTCTTGTCTTGTCTTGTCTTGTCTTGCCTTGTCTTGTCATGTCATGTCATGTCGTGTATTGTGTTGTTTTGTCTTGTCTTGTCTTGTCATGTCATGTCATGTGTTGTGTTGTGTTGTTTTGTCTTGTCTTGTCTTGTCATGTCTTGTCTTGTCTTGTGTTGTGATGTCATGTCGTGTGTTGTGTTGTTTTGTCTTGTCTTGTCTTGTCTTGTCTTGTCTTGTCTTGTCTTGACTTGTCTTGTCTTGTCTTGTCTTGTCTTGTCTTGTCTTGACTTGTCTTGTCTTGTCTTGTCTTGTCTTGTCTTGTCTTGTCTTGTCTTGTCTTGTCTTGTCTTGTCTTGTCTTGTCTTGTCTTGTCTTGTCTTGTCTTGTCTTGTCTTGTCTTGTTTTGTCATGTCTTATCTTGTCTTGTCTTGTCATGTCATGTCATGTGTTGTGTTGTGTTGTGTTGTTTTGTCTTGTCTTGTCTTGTCATGTCTTGTCTTGTCTTGTGTTGTGATGTCATGTCGTGTGTTGTGTTGTTTTGTCTTGTCTTGTCTTGTCTTGTCTTGTCTTGTCTTGTCTTGTCTTGTCTTGTCTTGTCTTGTCTTGTCTTGTCTTGTCTTGTCTTGTCTTGTCTTGTCTTGTCTTGTCTTGTCTTGTCTTGTCTTGTCATGTCATGTCATGTCGTGTATTGTGTTGTTTTGTCTTGTCTTGTTTTGTCTTGTCATGTCTTGTCTTGTCTTGACTTGTCTTGTCTTGTCTTGTCTTGTCTTGTCTTGTCTTGTCTTGTCTTGTCTTGTCTTGTCTTGTCATGTCTTGTCTTGTCTTGTATTGTCTTGTCTTGTCTTTTTTTGTTTTGTCTTGTCTTGTCTTGTCTTGTCTTGTCATGTCATGCCATGTCATACGTGTGTTGTGTTGTTTTGTCTTGTCTTATTTTGTCTTGTCATGTCTTATCTTGTCTTGTCTTGTCTTGTCTTTTCTTGTCTTGTCGTGTCTTGTCTTGTCTTGTCTTGTCTTGTCTTGTCTTGTCCTGTCCTGTCCTGTCTTGTCTTGTCTTGGCATGTCATGTCATGTCATGTCATGTCGTGTGTTGTGTTGTCTTGTCTTGCTTTGTCATGTCTTATCTTGTCTTGTCATGTCTTGTCTTGTCATGTCTTGTCTTGTCTTGTCTTGTCTTGTCTTGTCTTGTCTTGTCTTGTCTTGTCATGTCTTGTCTTGTCTTGTCATGTCTTGTCTTGTCTTGTCTTGTCTTGTCTTGTCTTGTCTTGTCTTGTCTTGTCTTGTCTTGTCTTGTCTTGTCTTGTCTTGTCTTGTCTTGTCTTGTCTTGTCTTGTCTTGTCTTGTCTTGTCTTGTCTTGTCTTGTCTTGTCTTGTCTTGTCTTGTCTTGTCTTGTCTTGTCTTGTCTTGTCTTGTCTTGTCTTGTCTTGTCTTGTCTTGTCTTGTCTTGTCTTGTCTTGCCTTGTCTTGTCTTGCCTTGTCTTGTCTTGTCTTGTCTTGTCTTGTCTTGTCTTGTCTTGTCTTGTCTTGTCTTGTCATGTCGTGTGTTGTGTTGTTTTGTCTTGTCTTGTTGTGTATTGTCATGTCTTATATTGTCTTGTCTTGTCTTGTCATGTCATGTCATGTCGTGTGTTGTGTTGTGTTGTCTTGTTTTGTCTTGTCATGTCATGTCATGTCTTGCCTTGTCTTGTCTTGTCTTGTTTTGTCTTGTCATGTCTTGTCTTGTCTTGTCTTGTCTTGTCTTGTCTTGTTTTGTCTTGTCATGTCTTGTCTTGTCTTGACTTGTCTTGTCTTGTCTTGTCTTGTCTTGTCTTGTCTTGTCTTGTCTTGTCTTGTCTTGTCTTGTCTTGTCTTGTCTTGTCTTGTCTTGTCTTGTCTTGTCTTGTCTTGTCTTGTCTTGTCTTGTCTTGTCTTGTCTTGTCTTGTCTTGTCTTGTCTTGTCTTGTCTTGTCTTGTCTTGTCTTGACTTGTCTTGTCTTGTCTTGTCTTGTCTTGTCTTGTCTTGTCTTGTCTTGTCTTGTCTTGTCTTGTCTTGTCTTGTCTTGTCTTGTCTTGTCTTGTCTTGTCTTGTCTTGTCTTGTCTTGTTTTGTCATGTCTTATCTTGTCTTGTCTTGTCATGTCATGTCATGTGTTGTGTTGTGTTGTGTTGTTTTGTCTTGTCTTGTCTTGTCATGTCTTGTCTTGTCTTGTGTTGTGATGTCATGTCGTGTGTTGTGTTGTTTTGTCTTGTCTTGTCTTGTCTTGTCTTGTCTTGTCTTGTCTTGTCTTGTCTTGTCTTGTCTTGTCTTGTCTTGTCTTGTCTTGTCTTGTCTTGTCTTGTCTTGTCTTGTCATGTCATGTCATGTCGTGTATTGTGTTGTTTTGTCTTGTCTTGTTTTGTCTTGTCATGTCTTGTCTTGTCTTGACTTGTCTTGTCTTGTCTTGTCTTGTCTTGTCTTGTCTTGTCTTGTCTTGTCTTGTCTTGTCTTGTCTTGTCATGTCTTGTCTTGTCTTGTATTGTCTTGTCTTGTCTTTTTTTGTTTTGTCTTGTCTTGTCTTGTCTTGTCTTGTCATGTCATGCCATGTCATACGTGTGTTGTGTTGTTTTGTCTTGTCTTATTTTGTCTTGTCATGTCTTATCTTGTCTTGTCTTGTCTTGTCTTTTCTTGTCTTGTCGTGTCTTGTCTTGTCTTGTCTTGTCTTGTCTTGTCTTGTCCTGTCCTGTCCTGTCTTGTCTTGTCTTGGCATGTCATGTCATGTCATGTCATGTCGTGTGTTGTGTTGTCTTGTCTTGCTTTGTCATGTCTTATCTTGTCTTGTCATGTCTTGTCTTGTCATGTCTTGTCTTGTCTTGTCTTGTCTTGTCTTGTCTTGTCTTGTCTTGTCTTGTCTTGTCATGTCTTGTCTTGTCTTGTCTTGTCATGTCTTGTCTTGTCTTGTCATGTCTTATATTGTCTTGTTTTGTCTTGTCTTGTCTTGTCTTGTCTTGTCTTGTCTTGTCTTGTCTTGTCTTGTCTTGTCTTGTCTTGTCTTGTCTTGCCTTGTCTTGTCTTGTCTTGTCTTGTCTTGTCTTGTCTTGTCTTGTCTTGTCTTGTCTTGTCTTGTCTTGTCTTGTCTTGTCTTGTCTTGTCTTGCCTTGTCTTGTCTTGCCTTGTCTTGTCTTGTCTTGTCTTGTCTTGTCTTGTCTTGTCTTGTCATGTCGTGTGTTGTGTTGTTTTGTCTTGTCTTGTTGTGTATTGTCATGTCTTATATTGTCTTGTCTTGTCTTGTCATGTCATGTCATGTCGTGTGTTGTGTTGTGTTGTCTTGTTTTGTCTTGTCATGTCATGTCATGTCTTGCCTTGTCTTGTCTTGTCTTGTTTTGTCTTGTCATGTCTTGTCTTGTCTTGTCTTGTCTTGTCTTGTCTTGTTTTGTCTTGTCATGTCTTGTCTTGTCTTGACTTGTCTTGTCTTGTCTTGTCTTGTCTTGTCTTGTCATGTAATGTCATGTCGTGTGATGTGTTGTTTTGTCTTGTCTTGTCTTCTCCTTGTCTTGTCTTGTCATGTCGTGTGTTGTGTTGTTTTGTCTTGTCTTGTTGTGTATTGTCATGTCTTTTATTGTATTGTCTTGTCATGTCATGTAATGTCATGTCGTGTGTTATGTTGTTTTGTCTTGTCTTGTCTTCTCCTTGTCTTGTCTAGTCTTGTCTTGTCTTGTCTTGTCTTGTCTTGTCTTGTCTTGTCATGTCTTATATTGTCTTGTCTTGTCATGTCATGTCGTGTGTTGTGTTGTTTTGTCTTGTCTTGTTGTGTATTGTCATGTCTTATATTGTCTTGTCTTGTCTTGTCATGTCATGTCATGTCATGTCATGTCGTGTGTTGTGTTGTTTTGTCTTGTCTTGTCTTCTCCTTGTCTTGTCTAGTCTTGTCTTGTCTTGTCTTGTCTTGTTTTGTCTTGTCTTGTCTTGTCTTGTGTTGCTTTGTCTTGTCTTGTCATGTCATGTGTTGCGTTGTGTTGTTTTGTCTTGTCTTGTCTTGTCATGTCATGTCATGTCGTGTCTTGTTTTGCTTTGTCTTGTCTTGTCATGTCGTGTGTTGTGTTGTTTTGTCTTGTCATGTCTTATATTATCTTGTCTTGTCTTGTCTTGTGATGTCATGTCGTGTGTTGTGTTGTTTTGTCTTGTATTTTCTTGTCTTGTCTTGTCTTGTCTTGTCTTGTTTTGTCTTGTCTTGTCTTGTCTTGTCTTGTCTTGTCTTGTCTTGTCTTGTCATGTCATGTCATGTCATACGTGTTTTGTCTTGTCTTGTCTTGTCTTGTCTTGTCTTGTCTTGTCTTGTCTTGTCTTGTCTTGTCTTGTCTTGTCTTGTCTTGTCTTGTCTTGTCTTGTCTTGTCATGTCATGTCTTGCGTTGTGTTGTTTTGTCTTGTCTTGTCATGTCATGTCATGTCGTGTCTTGTGTTGCTTTGTCATGTCTTGTCATGTCGTGTGTTATGTTGTTTTGTCTTGTCTTGTCTTCTCCTTGTCTTGTCTAGTCTTGTCTTGTCTTGTCTTGTCTTGTCTTGTCTTGTCATGTCTTATATTGTCTTGTCATGTCGTGTGTTGTGTTGTTTTGTCTTGTCTTGTTGTGTATTGTCATGTCTTATATTGTCTTGTCTTGTCTTGTCATGTCGTGTGTTGTGTTGTTTTGTCTTGTCTTGTTGTGTATTGTCATGTCTTATATTGTCTTGTCTTGTCTTGTGATGTCATGTCGTGTGTTGTGTTGTTTTGTCTTGTCTTGTCTTCTCCTTGTCTTGTCTAGTCTTGTCTTGTCTTGTCTTGTCTTGTCTTGTCATGTCATGTCTTGTCTTGTCTTGTCTTGTCTTGTCTTGTCATGTCGTGTGTTGTCTTGTCTTGTCTTGTGATGTCGTGTGTTGTGTTGTTTTGTCTTGTCTTGTCTTATATTGTCTTGTCTTGTCTTGTGATGTCATGTCATGTCGTGTCTTGTCATGTCTTGTCTTGTCTTGTCATGTCGTGTGTTGTGTTGTTTTGTCTTGTCATGTCTTATATTGTCTTGTCTTGTCTTGTCTTGTGATGTCATGTCGTGTGTTGTGTTGTTTTGTCTTGTATTGTCTTGTCTTGTCTAGTCTTGTTTTGTTTTGTCTTGTCTTGTCTTGTCTTGTCTTGTCTTGTCTTGTCTTGTCATGTCATGTCATGTCATACGTGTGTTGTGTTGTTTTGTCTTGTCTTATTTTGTCTTGTCATGTCTTATCTTGTCTCGTCTTGTCTTGTCTTGTATTGTCTTGTCTTTTCTTGTCTTGTCTTGTCTTGTCTTGTCGTGTCTTGTCTTGTCTTGTCTTGTCTTGTCTTGTCTTGTCCTGTCCTGTCCTGTCCTGTCCTGTCTTGTCTTGTCATGTCATGTCATGTCATGTCATGTCGTGTGTTGTGTTGTGTTGTTTTGTCTTGTCTTGTCTTGTCTTGTCCTGTCCTGTCCTGTCTTGTCTTGTCTTGTCTTGTCTTGTCTTGTCTTGTCTTGTCTTGTCTTGTCTTGTCATGTCATGCCATGTCATACGTGTGTTGTGTTGTTTTGTCTTGTCTTGTCTTGTCTTGTCCTGTCCTATCGTGTGTTGTGTTGTTTTGTCTTGTCTTGTCTTGTCCTGTCCTGTCCTGTCTTGTCTTGTCTTGTCATGTCATGTCATGTCATGTCATGTCGTGTGTTGTGTTGTCTTGTTTTGTCATGTCTTATCTTGTCTTGTCTTGTCATGTCATGTCATGTGTTGTGTTGTGTTGTTTTGTCTTCTCTTGTCTTGTCATGTCTTGTCTTGTCTTGTGTTGTGATGTCATGTCGTGTGTTGTGTTGTTTTGTCTTGTCTTGTCTTGTCATGTCGTGTGTTGTGTTGTTTTGTCTTGTCTTGTATTGTCTTGTCTTGTCTTATCTTGTCTTGTCTTGTCTTGTCCTGTCCTGTCGTGTGTTGTGTTGTTTTGTCGTGTCATGTCTTGTCTTGTCTTGTCCTGTCCTGTCGTGTGTTGTGTTGTTTTGTCTTGTCTTGTCTTGTCATGTCATGTCATGTCGTGTCTTGTGTTGCTTTGTCTTGTCTTGTCTTGTCTTGTCTTGTCTTGTCTTGTCTTGTCTTGTCATGTCGTGTGTTGTGTTGTTTTGTCTTGTCTTGTATTGTCTTGTCTTGTCTTGTTTTGTCTTGTCTTGTCTTGTCTTGTCATGTCATGCCATGTCATACGTGTGTTGTGTTGTTTTGTCTTGTCTTATTTTGTCTTGGTATGTCTTATCTTGTCTTGTCTTGTCTTGTCTTGTCTTGTCATGTCGTGTCTTGTGTTGTTTTGTCTTGTCTTGTATTGTCTTGTCTTGTCTTGTTTTGTCTTGTCTTGTCTTGTCTTGTCATGTCATGCCATGTCATACGTGTGTTGTGTTGTTTTGTCTTGTCTTGTCCTGTCCTATCGTGTGTTGTGTTGTTTTGTCTTGTCTTGTCTTGTCCTGTCTTGTCTTGTCTTGTCTTGTCTTGTCATGTCATGTCATGTCATGTCATGTCGTGTGTTGTGTTGTCTTGTTTTGTCATGTCTTATCTTGTCTTGTCTTGTCATGTCATGTCATGTGTTGTGTTGTGTTGTTTTGTCTTGTCTTGTCTTGTCATGTCTTGTCTTGTCTTGTGTTGTGATGTCATGTCGTGTGTTGTGTTGTTTTGTCTTGTCTTGTCTTGTCTTGTCTTGTCTTGTCTTGTCTTGTCTTGTCTTGTCTTGTCTTGTCTTGTCTTGTCTTGTCTTGTCTTGTCTTGTCTTGTCTTGTCTTGTCTTGTCTTGTCTTGTCTTGTCTTGTCTTGTCTTGTCTTGTCTTGTCTTGTCTTGTCATGTCTTGTCTTGTGTTGTGATGTCATGTCGTGTGTTGTGTTGTTTTGTCTTGTCTTGTCTTGTCTTGTCTTGTCTTGTCTTGTCTTGACTTGTCTTGTCTTGTCTTGTCTTGTCTTGTCTTGTCTTGACTTGTCTTGTCTTGTCTTGTCTTGTCTTGTCTTGTCTTGTCTTGTCTTGTCTTGTCTTGTCTTGTCTTGTCTTGTTTTGTCATGTCTTATCTTGTCTTGTCTTGTCTTGTCTTGTCTTGTCTTGTCTTGTCTTGTCTTGACTTGTCTTGTCTTGTCTTGTCTTGTCTTGTCTTGTCTTGTCTTGCCTTGTCTTGTCATGTCATGTCATGTCGTGTATTGTGTTGTTTTGTCTTGTCTTGTCTTGTCATGTCATGTCATGTGTTGTGTTGTGTTGTTTTGTCTTGTCTTGTCTTGTCATGTCTTGTCTTGTCTTGTGTTGTGATGTCATGTCGTGTGTTGTGTTGTTTTGTCTTGTCTTGTCTTGTCTTGTCTTGTCTTGACTTGTCTTGTCTTGTCTTGTCTTGTCTTGTCTTGTCTTGACTTGTCTTGTCTTGTCTTGTCTTGTCTTGTCTTGTCTTGTCTTGTCTTGTCTTGTCTTGTCTTGTCTTGTCTTGTCTTGTCTTGTCTTGTCTTGTCTTGTCTTGTCTTGTCTTGTCTTGTTTTGTCATGTCTTATCTTGTCTTGTCTTGTCATGTCATGTCATGTGTTGTGTTGTGTTGTGTTGTTTTGTCTTGTCTTGTCTTGTCATGTCTTGTCTTGTCTTGTGTTGTGATGTCATGTCGTGTGTTGTGTTGTTTTGTCTTGTCTTGTCTTGTCTTGTCTTGTCTTGTCTTGTCTTGTCTTGTCTTGTCTTGTCTTGTCTTGTCTTGTCTTGTCTTGTCTTGTCTTGTCTTGTCTTGTCATGTCTTGTCTTGTCATGTCATGTCATGTCGTGTATTGTGTTGTTTTGTCTTGTCTTGTTTTGTCTTGTCATGTCTTGTCTTGTCTTGACTTGTCTTGTCTTGTCTTGTCTTGTCTTGTCTTGTCTTGTCTTGTCTTGTCATGTCTTGTCTTGTCTTGTATTGTCTTGTCTTGTCTTTTTTTGTTTTGTCTTGTCTTGTCTTGTCTTGTCTTGTCATGTCATGCCATGTCATACGTGTGTTGTGTTGTTTTGTCTTGTCTTATTTTGTCTTGTCATGTCTTATCTTGTCTTGTCTTGTCTTGTCTTTTCTTGTCTTGTCGTGTCTTGTCTTGTCTTGTCTTGTCTTGTCTTGTCTTGTCTTGTCTTGTCTTGCTTTGTCATGTCTTATCTTGTCTTGTCTTGTCTTGTCTTGTCTTGTCTTGTCTTGTCTTGTCTTGTCTTGTCTTGTCTTGTCTTGTCTTGTCTTGTCATGTCTTGTCTTGTCTTGTCTTGTCATGTCTTGTCTTGTCTTGTCATGTCTTATATTGTCTTGTTTTGTCTTGTCTTGTCTTGTCTTGTCTTGTCTTGTCTTGTCTTGTCTTGTCTTGTCTTGTCTTGTCTTGTCTTGTCTTGTCTTGTCTTGTCTTGTCTTGTCTTGTCTTGTCTTGTCTTGTCTTGTCTTGTCTTGTCTTGTCTTGTCTTGTCTTGTCTTGTCTTGTCTTGTCTTGTCTTGTCTTGTCTTGTCTTGTCTTGTCTTGTCTTGTCTTGTCTTGTCTTGTCTTGTCTTGTCTTGTCTTGTCTTGTCTTGTCTTGTCTTGTCTTGTCTTGTCTTGTCTTGTCTTGTCTTGTCTTGCCTTGTCTTGTCTTGCCTTGTCTTGTCTTGTCTTGTCTTGTCTTGTCTTGTCTTGTCTTGTCATGTCGTGTGTTGTGTTGTTTTGTCTTGTCTTGTTGTGTATTGTCATGTCTTATATTGTCTTGTCTTGTCTTGTCATGTCATGTCATGTCGTGTGTTGTGTTGTGTTGTCTTGTTTTGTCTTGTCATGTCATGTCATGTCTTGCCTTGTCTTGTCTTGTCTTGTTTTGTCTTGTCATGTCTTGTCTTGTCTTGTCTTGTCTTGTCTTGTCTTGTTTTGTCTTGTCATGTCTTGTCTTGTCTTGACTTGTCTTGTCTTGTCTTGTCTTGTCTTGTCTTGTCATGTAATGTCATGTCGTGTGATGTGTTGTTTTGTCTTGTCTTGTCTTCTCCTTGTCTTGTCTTGTCATGTCGTGTGTTGTGTTGTTTTGTCTTGTCTTGTTGTGTATTGTCATGTCTTTTATTGTATTGTCTTGTCATGTCATGTAATGTCATGTCGTGTGTTATGTTGTTTTGTCTTGTCTTGTCTTCTCCTTGTCTTGTCTAGTCTTGTCTTGTCTTGTCTTGTCTTGTCTTGTCTTGTCTTGTCATGTCTTATATTGTCTTGTCTTGTCATGTCATGTCGTGTGTTGTGTTGTTTTGTCTTGTCTTGTTGTGTATTGTCATGTCTTATATTGTCTTGTCTTGTCTTGTCATGTCATGTCATGTCATGTCATGTCGTGTGTTGTGTTGTTTTGTCTTGTCTTGTCTTCTCCTTGTCTTGTCTAGTCTTGTCTTGTCTTGTCTAGTCTTGTTTTGTCTTGTCTTGTCTTGTCATGTCATGTGTTGCGTTGTGTTGTTTTGTCTTGTCTTGTCTTGTCATGTCATGTCATGTCGTGTCTTGTTTTGCTTTGTCTTGTCTTGTCATGTCGTGTGTTGTGTTGTTTTGTCTTGTCATGTCTTATATTGTCTTGTCTTGTCTTGTCTTGTGATGTCATGTCGTGTGTTGTGTTGTTTTGTCTTGTATTTTCTTGTCTTGTCTTGTCTTGTCTTGTCTTGTTTTGTCTTGTCTTGTCTTGTCTTGTCTTGTCTTGTCTTGTCTTGTCTTGTCTTGTCTTGTCTTGTCATGTCATGTCATGTCATACGTGTGTTGTGTTGTTTTGTCTTGTCTTATTTTGTCTTGTCATGTCTTGTCTTGTCTTGTCATGTCTTATATTGTCTTGTTTTGTCTTGTCTTGTCTTGTCTTGTCTTGTCTTGTCTTGTCTTGTCTTGTCTTGTCTTGTCTTGTCTTGTCTTGTCTTGTCTTGTCTTGTCTTGTCTTGTCTTGTCTTGTCTTGTCTTGTCTTGTCTTGTCTTGTCTTGTCATGTCATGTCTTGCGTTGTGTTGTTTTGTCTTGTCTTGTCATGTCATGTCATGTCGTGTCTTGTGTTGCTTTGTCATGTCTTGTCATGTCGTGTGTTATGTTGTTTTGTCTTGTCTTGTCTTCTCCTTGTCTTGTCTAGACTTGTCTTGTCTTGTCTTGTCTTGTCTTGTCATGTCTTATATTGTCTTGTCATGTCGTGTGTTGTGTTGTTTTGTCTTGTCTTGTTGTGTATTGTCATGTCTTATATTGTCTTGTCTTGTCTTGTCATGTCGTGTGTTGTGTTGTTTTGTCTTGTCTTGTTGTGTATTGTCATGTCTTATATTGTCTTGTCTTGTCTTGTGATGTCATGTCGTGTGTTGTGTTGTTTTGTCTTGTCTTGTCTTCTCCTTGTCTTGTCTAGTCTTGTCTTGTCTTGTCTTGTCTTGTCTTGTCTTGTCATGTCTTGTCTTGTCTTGTCTTGTCTTGTCATGTCTTGTCTTGTCTTGTCATGTCTTATATTGTCTTGTTTTGTCTTGTCTTGTCTTGTCTTGTCTTGTCTTGTCTTGTCTTGTCTTGTCTTGTCTTGTCTTGTCTTGTCTTGTCTTGTCTTGTCTTGTCTTGTCTTGTCTTGTCTTGTCTTGTCTTGTCTTGTCTTGTCTTGTCTTGTCTTGCCTTGTCTTGCCTTGTCTTGTCTTGTCTTGTCTTGTCTTGTCTTGTCTTGTCTTGTCATGTCGTGTGTTGTGTTGTTTTGTCTTGTCTTGTTGTGTATTGTCATGTCTTATATTGTCTTGTCTTGTCTTGTCATGTCATGTCATGTCGTGTGTTGTGTTGTGTTGTCTTGTTTTGTCTTGTCATGTCATGTCATGTCTCGCCTTGTCTTGTCTGGTCTTGTTTTGTCTTGTCATGTTTTGTCTTGTCTTGTCTTGTCTTGTCTTGTTTTGTCTTGTCATGTCTTGTCTTGTCTTGACTTGTCTTGTCTTGTCTTGTCTTGTCTTGTCTTGTCATGTAATGTCATGTCGTGTGTTGTGTTGTTTTGTCTTGTCTTGTCTTCTCCTTGTCTTGTCTTGTAATGTCGTGTGTTGTGTTGTTTTGTCTTGTCTTGTTGTGTATTGTCATGTCTTTTATTGTATTGTCTTGTCATGTCATGTAATGTCATGTCGTGTGTTATGTTGTTTTGTCTTGTCTTGTCTTCTCCTTGTCTTGTCTAGTCTTGTCTTGTCTTGTCTTGTCTTGTCATGTCTTATATTGTCTTGTCTTGTCATGTCATGTCGTGTGTTGTGTTGTTTTGTCTTGTCTTGTTGTGTATTGTCATGTCTTATATTGTCTTGTCTTGTCTTGTCATGTCATGTCATGTCATGTCGTGTGTTGTGTTGTTTTGTCTTGTCTTGTCTTCTCCTTGTCTTGTCTAGTCTTGTCTTGTCTTGTCTTGTTTTGTCTTGTCTTGTCTTGTCTTGTGTTGCTTTGTCTTGTCTTGTCATGTCATGTGTTGCGTTGTGTTGTTTTGTCTTGTCTTGTCATGTCATGTCATGTCGTGTCTTGTGTTGCTTTGTCTTGTCTTGTCATGTCTTATATTGTCTTGTCTTGTCTTGTCTTGTGATGTCATGTCGTGTGTTGTGTTGTTTTGTCTTGTATTTTCTTGTCTTGTCTTGTCTTGTCTTGTCTTGTCTTGTTTTGTCTTGTCTTGTCTTGTCTTGTCTTGTCTTGTCATGTCATGTCATGTCGTACGTGTGTTGTGTTGTTTTGTCTTGTCTTATTTTGTCTTGTCATGTCTTATCTTGTCTTGTCCTGTCCTGTCCTGTCTTGTCTTGTCATGTCATGTCATGTGTTGCGTTGTGTTGTTTTGTCTTGTCTTGTCATGTCATGTCATGTCGTGTCTTGTGTTGCTTTGTCTTGTCTTGTCATGTCATGTGTTGCGTTGTGTTGTTTTGTCTTGTCTTGTCATGTCATGTCATGTCGTGTCTTGTGTTGCTTTGTCTTGTCTTGTCATGTCTTATATTGTCTTGTCTTGTCTTGTCTTGTGATGTCATGTCGTGTGTTGTGTTGTTTTGTCTTGTATTTTCTTGTCTTGTCTTGTCTTGTCTTGTCTTGTCTTGTTTTGTCTTGTCTAGTCTTGTCTTGTCTTGTCTTGTCTTGTCTTGTCTTGTCTTGTCTTGTCATGTCGTGTGTTGTGTTGTTTTGTCTTGTCTTGTTGTGTATTGTCGTGTCTTTTATTGTCTTGTCTTGTCTTGTTTTGTCATGTAATGTCATGTCGTGTGTTGTGTTGTTTTGTCTTGTCTTGTCTTCTCCTTGTCTTGTCTAGTCTTGTCTTGTCTTGTCTTGTCTTGTCTTGTCATGTCTTATATTGTCTTGTCTTGTCTTGTCATGTCGTGTGTTGTGTTGTTTTGTCTTGTCGTGTCTTTTATTGTCTTGTCTTGTCTTGTTTTGTCATGTAATGTCATGTCGTGTGTTGTCTTGTCTTGTCTTGTCTTGTCTTGTCTTGTCTTGTCTTGTCTTGTTTTGTCTTGTCATGTCTTGTCTTGTCTTGTCTTGTCTTGTTGTGTATTGTCATGTCTTATATTGTCTTGTCTTGTCTTGTGATGTCATGTCGTGTGTTGTGTTGTTTTGTCTTGTCTTGTTTTGTCTTGTCCTGTCTTGTCTTGTCATGTCATGTCATGTGTTGTGTTGTGTTGTTTTGTCTTGTCTTGTCTTGTCTTGTCTTGTCTTGTCTTGTCTTGTCATGTCATGTCATGTCGTGTGTTGTGTTGTGTTGTCTTGTTTTGTCTTGTAATGTCATGTCATGTCTTGTCTTGTCTTGTCTTGTCTTGTCTTGTCTTGTCTTGTTATGTCTTGTCTTGTCTTGTCTTGTTTTGTCTTGTCATGTCTTGTCTTGACTTGTCTTGTCTTGTCTTGTCTTGTCTTGTCTTGTCATGTAATGTCATGTCGTGTGTTGTGTTGTTTTGTCTTGTCTTGTCTTCTCCTTGTCTTGTCTTGTCATGTCGTGTGTTGTGTTGTTTTGTCTTGTCTTGTCTTATATTGTCTTGTCTTGTCTTGTGATGTCATGTCGTGTGTTGTGTTGTTTTGTCTTGTCTTGTTTTGTCTTGTCCTGTCTTGTCTTGTCATGTCATGTCATGTGTTGTGTTGTGTTGTTTTGTCTTGTCTTGTCTTGTCTTGTCTTGTCTTGCCTTATCTTGCCTTGTCTTGTCTTGTCTTGTCTGGTCTTGTCTTGTCTTGTCTTGTCATGTCTTGTCATGTCTTGTCTTGACTTGTCTTGTCTTGTCTTGTCTTGTCTTGTCTTGTCATGTAATGTCATGTCGTGTGTTGTGTTGTTTTGTCTTGTCTTGTCTTCTCCTTGTCTTGTCTTGTCATGTCGTGTGTTGTGTTGTTTTGTCTTGTCTTGTCTTATATTGTCTTGTCTTGTCTTGTGATGTCATGTCGTGTGTTGTGTTGTTTTGTCTTGTCTTGTTTTGTCTTGTCCTGTCTTGTCTTGTCATGTCATGTCATGTGTTGTGTTGTGTTGTTTTGTCTTGTCTTGTCTTGTCTTGTCTTGTCTTGTTTTGTCTTGCCTTATCTTGCCTTGTCTTGTCTTGTCTTGTCTGGTCTTGTCTTGTCTTGTCTTGTCATGTCTTGTCTTGTCTTGTTTTGTCTTGTCTTGTATTGTCTTGTTTTCTCATGTAATGTCATGTCGTGTGTTGTTTTGTCTTGTCTTGTGTTGTTTTGTCTTGTCTTGTCATGTCATGTCATGTCGTGTCTTGTGTTGCTTTGTCTTGTCTTGTCTTGTCTTGTCATGTCGTGTGTTGTGTTGTTTTGTCTTGTCTTGTTGTGTATTGTCATGTCTTATATTGTCTTGTCTTGTCTTGTCTTGTCATGTCATGTCATGTCGTGTGTTGTGTTGTTTTGTCTTGTCTTGTTTTGTCTTGTCATGTCTTGTCTTGTCTTCTGTTGTCTTGTTTTGTCTTGTCATGTCTTGTCTTGTCCTGTCTTGTCTTGTCTTGTCTTGTCTTGTCTTGTCTTGTCTTGTCTTGTCTTGTCTTGTCTAGTCTTGTCTTGTCTTGTCTTGTCTTGTCTTGTCTTGCCTTGTCTTGTCTTGTCTTGTCTTGTGTTGCTTTGTCTTGTCTTGTCATGTCGTGTGTTGTGTTGTTTCGTCTTGTCTTGTTGTGTATTGTCATGTCTTTTATTGTCTTGTCTTGTCTTGTCTTGTCATGTCATGTAATGTCATGTCGTGTGTTGTGTTGTTTTGTCTTGTCTTGTCTTCTCCTTGTCTTGTCTAGTCTTGTCTTGTCTTGTCTTGTCTTGTCTTGTCTTGTCTTGTCTTGTCATGTCGTGTGTTGTGTTGTTTTGTCTTGTCTTGTTGTGTATTGTCATGTCTTTTATTGTCTTGTCTTGTCTTGTTTTGTCATGTAATGTCATGTCGTGTGTTGTGTTGTTTTGTCTTGTCTTGTCTTCTCCTTGTCTTGTCTAGTCTTGTCTTGTCTTGTCTTTTCTTGTCTTGTGTTGCTTTGTCTTGTCTTGTCATGTCTTGTCTTGTTGTGTATTGTCATGTCTTATATTGTCTTGTCTTGTCTTGTCATGTCATGTCATGTCATGTCGTGTGTTGTGTTGTTTTGTCTTGTCTTGTCTTCTCCTTGTCTTGTCTAGTCTTGTCTTGTCTTGTCTTGTCTTGTCTTGTCTTGTGTTGCTTTGTCTTGTCTTGTCATGTCATGTGTTGCGTTGTGTTGTTTTGTCTTGTCTTGTCTTGTCTTGTCTTAGCATGTCATGTCATGTCATGTCATGTCGTGTGTTGTGTTGTCTTGTCTTGTTTTGTCATGTCTTATCTTGTCTTGTCATGTCATGTCTTGTCTTGTCTTGTTTTGTCTTGTCATGTCTTGTCTTGTCTTGTCATGTCTTATATTGTCTTGTCTTGTTTTGTCTTGTCGTGTCTTGTTTTGTCTTGTGTTGCTTTGTCTTGTCTTGTCATGTCGTGTGTTGTGTTGTTTTGTCTTGTCTTGTTGTGTATTGTCATGTCTTTTATTTTATTGTCTTGTCTTGTCTTGTCTTGTCATGTCATGTCATGTCGTGTGTTGTGTTGTTTTGTCTTGTCTTGTCTTCTCCTTGTCTTGTCTAGTCTTGTCTTGTCTTGTCTTGTCTTGTGTTGCTTTGTCTTGTCTTGTCATGTCATGTTTTGCGTTGTGTTGTTTTGTCTTGTCTTGTCATGTCATGTCATGTCGTGTCTTGTGTTGCTTTGTCTTGTCTTGTCATGTCGTGTGTTGTGTTGTTTTGTCTTGTCATGTCTTATATTGTCTTGTCTTGTCTTGTCTTGTGATGTCATGTCGTGTGTTGTGTTGTTTTGTCTTGTATTGTCTTGTCTTGTCTTGTCTTGTCTTGTCTTGTCTTGTCTTGTTTTGTCTTGTCTTGTCTTGCCTTGTCTTGTCTTGTCTTGTCTTGTCATGTCATGTCATGTCATACGTGTGTTGTGTTGTTTTGTCTTGTCTTATTTTGTCTTGTCATGTCTTATCTTGTCTTGTCCCGTCCTGTCTTGTCTTGTCATGTCATGTCATGTCATGTCATGTCGTGTGTTGTGTTGTCTTGTCTTGTTTTGTCATGTCTTATCTTGTCTTGTCTTGTCATGTCATGTCATGTGTTGTGTTGTGTTGTTTTGTCTTGTCTTGTCTTGTCATGTCTTGTCTTGTCTTGTCTTGTCATGTCTTATATTGTCTTGTCTTGTCTTGTGTTGTGATGTCATGTCGTGTGTTGTGTTGTTTTGTCTTGTCTTGTCTTGTCTTGTCCTGTCCTGTCCTGTCCTGTCTTGTCTTGTCTTCTCCTGTCCTGACGTGTGTTGTGTTGTTTTGTCTTGTCTTGTTTTGTCTTGTCTTGCTTTGTCTTGTCATGTCTTATCTTGTCTTGTCTTGTCCTGTCCTGTCGTGTGTTGTGTTGTTTTGTTTTGTCGTGCCATGTCTTGTCTTGTCTTGTTTTGTCTTGTCTTGTCTTGTTTTGTCTTGTCATGTCTTGTCTTGTCTTGTCTTGTCATGTCTTGTCTTGTCTTGTCTTGTATTGTCTTGTCTTGTCTTCTCCTTGTCTTGTCTAGTCTTGTCTTGTCTTGTCTTGTCTTTTCTTGTCTTGTCATGTCGTGTGTTGTGTTGTTTTGTCTTGTCTTGTTGTGTATTGTCATGTCTTTTATTGTCTTGTCTTGTCTTGTTTTGTCTTGTCTTGTCTTGTCCTGTCCTGTCGTGTGTTGTGTTGTTTTGTCTTGTCTTGTCTTGTCATGTCATGTCATGTCGTGTCTTGTGTTGCTTTGTCTTGTCTTGTCTTGTCTTGTCTTGTCTTGTCATGTCTTGTCTTGTCTTGTATTGTCTTGTCTTGTCTTGTCTTGTTTTGTCTTGTCTTGTCTTGTCTTGTCTTGTCTTGTCATGTCTTGTCTTGTCTTGTATTGTCTTGTCTTGTCTTGTCTTGTCTTGTCTTGTCTTGTCTTGTCATGTCTTGTCTTGTCATGTCTTGTCTTGTCTTGTTTTGTCTTGTCTTGTATTGTCTTGTTTTCTCATGTAATGTCATGTCGTGTGTTGTGTTGTTTTGTCTTGTCTTGTGTTGTTTTGTCGTGTCATGTCTTGTCTTGTCTTGTCCTGTCTTGTCGTGTGTTGTGTTGTGTTGTTTTGTCTTGTCTTGTCATGTCATGTCATGTCGTGTCTTGTGTTGCTTTGTCTTGTCTTGTCTTGTCTTGTCATGTCGTGTGTTGTGTTGTTTTGTCTTGTCTTGTTGTGTATTGTCATGTCTTATATTGTCTTGTCTTGTCTTGTCTTGTCATGTCATGTCATGTCGTGTGTTGTGTTTTTTTGTCTTGTCTTGTTTTGTCTTGTCATGTCTTGTCTTGTCTTCTCTTGTCTTGTTTTGTCTTGTCATGTCATGTCTTGTCTTGTCTTGTCTTGCCTTGTCTTGTCTTGTCTTGTCTTGTCTTGTCTTGTCTTGTCTTGTCTTGTCTTGTCTTGTCTTGTCTTGTCTTGTCTTGTCTTGTCTTGTCTTGTCTTGTCTTGTCTTGTCTTGTCTTGTCTTGTCTTGTCTTGTCTTGTCTTGTCTTGTCTAGTCTTGTCTTGTCTTGTCTTGTCTTGTCTTGTCTTGCCTTGTCTTGTCTTGTCTTGTCTTGTGTTGCTTTGTCTTGTCTTGTCATGTCGTGTGTTGTGTTGTTTCGTCTTGTCTTGTTGTGTATTGTCATGTCTTTTATTGTCTTGTCTTGTCTTGTCTTGTCATGTCATGTAATGTCATGTCGTGTGTTGTGTTGTTTTGTCTTGTCTTGTCTTCTCCTTGTCTTGTCTAGTCTTGTCTTGTCTTGTCTTGTCTTGTCTTGTCTTGTCTTGTCATGTCGTGTGTTGTGTTGTTTTGTCTTGTTTTGTTGTGTATTGTCATGTCTTTTATTGTCTTGTCTTGTCTTGTTTTGTCATGTAATGTCATGTCGTGTGTTGTGTTGTTTTGTCTTGTCTTGTCTTCTCCTTGTCTTGTCTAGTCTTGTCTTGTCTTGTCTTTTCTTGTATTGTGTTGCTTTGTCTTGTCTTGTCATGTCGTGTGTTGTGTTGTTTTGTCTTGTCTTGTTGTGTATTGTCATGTCTTTTATTGTCTTGTCTTGTCTTGTCATGTCATGTAATGTCATGTCGTGTGTTATGTTGTTTTGTTTTGTCTTGTCTTCTCCTTGTCTTGTCTAGTCTTGTCTTGTCTTGTCTTGTCTTGTCTTGTCTTGTCTTGTCTTGTCTTGTCTTGTCTTGTCTTGTCTTGTCTTGTCTTGTCTTGTCTTGTCTTGTCTTGTCTTGTCATGTCTTATATTGTCTTGTCTTGTCTTGTCATATCGTGTGTTGTGTTGTTTAGTCTTGTCTTGTTGTGTATTGTCATGTCTTATATTGTCTTGTCTTGTCTTGTCATGTCATGTCATGTCATGTCGTGTGTTGTGTTGTTTTGTCTTGTCTTGTCTTCTCCTTGTCTTGTCTAGTCTTGTCTTGTCTTGTCTTGTCTTGTCTTGTCTTGTCCTGTCCTGTCCTGTCTTGTCTTGTCTTAGCATGTCATGTCATGTCATGTCATGTCGTGTGCTGTGTTGTCTTGTCTTGTTTTGTCATGTCTTATCTTGTCTTGTCATGTCATGTCTTGTCTTGTCTTGTCTTGTCTTGTCATGTCTTGTCTTGTCTTGTCATGTCTTATATTGTCTTGTCTTGTTTTGTCTTGTCTTGTCTTGTTTTGTCTTGTGTTGCTTTGTCTTGTCTTGTCATGTCGTGTGTTGTGTTGTTTTGTCTTGTCTTGTTGTGTATTGTCATGTCTTTTATTTTATTGTCTTGTCTTGTCTTGTCTTGTCTTGTCTTGTCTTGTCTTGTGTTGCTTTGTCTTGTCTTGTCATGTCATGTGTTGCGTTGTGTTGTTTGTCTTGTCCTGTCATGTCATGTCATGTCGTGTCTTGTGTTGCTTTGTCTTGTCTTGTCATGTCGTGTGTTGTGTTGTTTTGTCTTGTCATGTCTTATATTGTCTTGTCTTGTCTTGTCTTGTGATGTCATGTCGTGTGTTGTGTTGTTTTGTCTTGTATTGTCTTGTCTTGTCTTGTCTTGTCTTGTCTGTCTTGTCTTGTCTTGTCTTGTCTTGTCTTGTCTTGTTTGTTTGTCTTGTCTTGTCTTGCCTTGTCTTGTCTTGTCTTGTCTTGTCATGTCATGTCATGTCATACGTGTGTTGTGTTGTTTTGTCTTGTCTTGTTGTGTATTGTCATGTCTTTTATTTTATTGTCTTGTCTTGTCTTGTCTTGTCTTGTCTTGTCTTGTCTTGTGTTGCTTTGTCTTGTCTTGTCATGTCATGTGTTGCGTTGTGTTGTTTTGTCTTGTCCTGTCATGTCATGTCATGTCGTGTCTTGTGTTGCTTTGTCTTGTCTTGTCATGTCGTGTGTTGTGTTGTTTTGTCTTGTCATGTCTTATATTGTCTTGTCTTGTCTTGTCTTGTGATGTCATGTCGTGTGTTGTGTTGTTTTGTCTTGTATTGTCTTGTCTTGTCTTGTCTTGTCTTGTCTTGTCTTGTCTTGTCTTGTCTTGTCTTGTTTTGTTTTGTCTTGTCTTGTCTTGTCTTGTCTTGTCCTGTCCTGTCTTGTCTTGTCATGTCATGTCATGTCATGTCATGTCGTGTGTTGTGTTGTTTTGTCTTGTTTTGTCATGTCTTATCTTGTCTTGTCTTGTCATGTCATGTCATGTGTTGTGTTGTGTTGTTTTGTCTTGTCTTGTCTTGTCATGTCTTGTCTTGTCTTGTCTTGTCATGTCTTATATTGTCTTGTCTTGTCTTGTGTTGTGATGTCATGTCGTGTGTTGTGTTGTTTTGTCTTGTCTTGTCTTGTCTTGTCCTGTCCTGTCCTGTCCTGTCTTGTCTTGTCTTCTCCTGTCCTGACGTGTGTTGTGTTGTTTTGTCTTGTCTTGTTTTGTCTTGTCTTGCTTTGTCTTGTCATGTCTTATCTTGTCTTGTCTTGTCCTGTCCTGTCGTGTGTTGTGTTGTTTTGTTTTGTCGTGCCATGTCTTGTCTTGTCTTGTCCTGTCCTGTCGTGTGTTGTGTTTTTTTTTGTCTTGTCTTGTCTTGTCATGTCATGTCATGTCGTGTCTTGTGTTGCTTTGTCTTGTCTTGTCTTGTCTTGTCTTGTCTTGTCTTGTCATGTCGTGTGTTGTGTTGTTTTGTCTTGTCTTGTATTGTCTTGTCTTGTCTTGTTTTGTCTTGTCTTGTCTTGTCTTGTCTTGTCTTGTCTTGTCTTGTCTTGTCTTGTCTTGTCTTTTCTTGTCTTGTCTTGTCTTGTCTTGTCTTGTCTTGTCTTGTCTTGTCTTGTGTTGTCATGTCATGTCGTGTGTTGTGTTGTTTTGTCTTGTTTTGTCTTCTCCTTGTCTTGTCTAGTCTTGTCTTGTCTTGTCTTGTCTTGTCTTGTCTAGTCTTGTCTTGTCTTGTCTTGTCTTGTCTTGTCTTGTCTTGTCTTGTCTTGTCTTGTCTTGTCTTGTCTTTTCTTGTCTTGTCTTGTCTTGTCTTGTCTTGTCTTGTCTTGTCTTGTCTTGTCTTGTCTTGTCTTGTGTTGCTTTGTCTTGTCTTGTCATGTCATGTGTTGCGTTGTGTTGTTTTGTCTTGTCTTGTCATGTCATGTCATTTCGTGTGTTGTGTTGCTTTGTCTTGTCTTGTCATGTCGTGTGTTGTGTTGTTTTGTCTTGTCTTGTTATGTATTGTCATGTCTTATATTGTCTTGTCTTGTCTTGTCATGTCATGTCATGTCATGTCGTGTGTTGTGTTGTTTTTTCTTGTCATGTCTTGTCTTGTCTTGTCTTGTCTTGTCTTGTCATGTCTTGTCTTGTCTTGTCTAGTCTTGTCTTGTCTTGTCTTGTCTTGTCTTGTCTTGGCTTGTCTTGTCTTGTCTTGTCTTGTCTTGTCTTGTCTTGTCTTGTCTTGTCTTGTCTTGTCTTGTCTTGTCTTGTCTTGTCTTGTCTTGTCTTGTCTTGTCTTGTCTTGTCTTGTCTTGTCTTGTCTTGTCTTGTCTTGTCTTGTCTTGTCTTGTCTTGTCTTGTCTTGTCTTGTCTTGTCTTGTCTTGTCTTGTCTTGTCTTGTCTTGTCTTGTCTTGTCTTGTCTTGTCTTGTCTTGTCTTGTCTTGTCTTGTCTTGTCTTGTCTTGTCTTGTCTTGTCTTGTCTTGTCTTGTCTTGCCTTGTCTTGTCTTGTCTTGTCTTGTCTTGTCTTGTCTTGTCTTGTCTTGTCTTGTCTTGTCTTGTCTTGTCTTGTCTTGTCTTGTCTTGTCTTGTCTTGTCTTGTCTTGTCTTGTCTTGTCTTGTCTTGTCTTGTCTTGTCTTGTCTTGTCTTGTCTTGTCTTGTCTTGTCTTGTCTTGTCTTGTCTTGTCTTGTCTTGTCTTGTCTTGTCTTGTCTTGTCTTGTCTTGTCTTGTCTTGTCTTGTCTTGTCTTGTCTTGTCTTGTCTTGTCTTGTCTTGTCTTGTCTTGTCTTGTTTTGTCTTGTCTTGTCTTGTCTTGTTTTGTCTTGTCTTGTCTTGTTTTGTCTTGTCTTGTCTTGTCTTGTTTTGTCTTGTCTTGTCTTGTTTTGTCATGCCATGTCATACGTGTGTTGTGTTGTTTTGTCTTGTCTTGTCTTGTCTTGTCCTGTCCTGTCGTGTGTTGTGTCGTTTTGTCTTGTCTTGTGTTGTTTTGTCGTGTCATGTCTTGTCTTGTCTTGTCCTGTCCTGTCGTGTGTTGTGTTGTTTTGTCTTGTCTTGTCTTGTCTTGTCATGTCATGTCATGTCACACGTGTGTTGTGTTGTTTTGTCTTGTCTTATTTTGTCTTGTCATGTCTTATCTTGTCTTGTCCTGTCCTGTCCTGTCTTGTCTTGTCATGTCATGTCATGTCATGTCATGTGTTGTGTTGTGTTGTTTTGTCTTGTCTTGTCTTGTCATGTCTTGTCTTGTCTTGTCTTGTCATGTCTTATATTGTCTTGTCTTGTCTTGTGTTGTGATGTCATGTCGTGTGTTGTGTTGTTTTGTCTTGTCTTGTCTTGTCTTGTCCTGTCCTGTCCTGTCCTGTCTTGTCTTGTCTTGTGTTGTGATGTCATGTCGTGTGTTGTGTTGTTTTGTCTTGTCTTGTCTTGTCTTGTTTTGTCTTGTCTTGTCTTGTCTTGTCTTGTCTTGTCTTGTCTTGTCTTGTCATGTCATGTCATGTCACACGTGTGTTGTGTTGTTTTGTCTTGTCTTATTTTGTCTTGTCATGTCTTATCTTGTCTTGTCCTGTCTTGTCTTGTCATGTCATGTCATGTCATGTCATGTCTTGTCTTGTCTTGTCTTGTCTTGTCTTGTCTTGTCCTGTCCTGTCGTGTGTTGTGTTGTTTTGTTTTGTCGTGTCATGTCTTGTCTTGTCTTGTCCTGTCCTGTCGTGTGTTGTGTTTTTTTTTTGTCTTGTCTTGTCTTGTCATGTCATGTCATGTCGTGTCTTGTGTTGCTTTGTCTTGTCTTGTCTTGTCTTGTCTTCTCCTCTCCTGACGTGTGTTGTGTTGTTTTGTCTTGTCTTGTTTTGTCTTGTCTTGCTTTGTCTTGTCATGTCTTATCTTGTCTTGTCTTGTCCTGTCCTGTCGTGTGTTGTGTTGTTTTGTTTTGTCGTGTCATGTCTTGTATTGTCTTGTCCTGTCCTGTCGTGTGTTGTGTTTTTTTTTGTCTTGTCTTGTCTTGTCTTGTCTTGTCTTGTCATGTCGTGTGTTGTGTTGTTTTGTCTTGTCTTGTATTGTCTTGTCTTGTCTTGTTTTGTCTTGTCTTGTCGTGTCATGCCATGTCATACGTGTGTTGTGTTGTTTTGTCTTGTCTTATTTTGTCTTGTCATGTCTTATCTTGTCTTGTCATGTCATGTCGTGTGTTGTGTTGTTTTGTCTTGTCTTGTCTTGTCTTGTCTTCTCCTTGTCTTGTCTAGTCTTGTCTTGTCTTGTCTTGTCTTGTCTTGTCTTGTCTTGTCTTGTCTTGTCTTGTCTTGTCATGTCTTGTCTTGTCTTGTCTTGTCATGTCATGTCTTGGCTTGTCTTGTCTTGTCTTGTCTTGTCTTGTCTTGTCTTGTCTTGTCTTGTCTTGTCTTGTCTTGTCTTGTCTTGTCTTGTCTTGTCTTGTCTTCTCTTGTCTTGTCTCGTCTTGTCTTGTCTTGTCTTGTCTTGTCTTGTCTTGTCTTGTCTTGTCTTGTCTTGTCTTGTCTTGTCTTGTCTTGTCTTGTCTTGTCTTGTCTTGTCTTGTCTTGTCTTGTCTTGTCTTGTCTTGTCTTGTCTTGTCTTGTCTTGTCTTGTCTTGTCTTGTCTTGTCTTGTCTTGTCTTGTCTTGTCTTGTCTTGTCTTGTCTTGTCTTGTCTTGTCTTGTCTTGTCTTGTCTTGTCTTATTTTGTCTTGTCTTGTCTTGTTTTGTCATGTCATGTCATGTCGTGTGTTGTGTTGTGTTGTCTTGTTTTGTCTTGTCATGTCATGTCATGTCTTGTCTTGTCTTGTCTTGTCTTGTTTTGTCTTGTCATGTCTTGTCTTGTCTTGTCTTGTCTTGTCTTGTTTTGTCTTGTCATGTCTTGTCTTGACTTGTCTTGTCTTGTCTTGTCTTGTCTTGTCTTGTCTTGTCTTGTTTTGTCTTGTCTTGTCTTGTCTTGTTTTATGTTGTCTTGTCTTGTCTTGTCATGTAATGTCATGTCGTGTGTTGTGTTGATTTGTCTTGTCTTCTCTTCTCCTTGTCTTGTCTTGTCATGTCGTGTGTTGTGTTGTTTTGTCTTGTCTTGTCTTATATTGTCTTGTCTTGTCTTGTGATGTCATGTCGTGTGTTGTGTTGTTTTGTCTTGTCTTGTTTTGTCTTGTCCTGTCTTGGCTTGTCATGTCATGTCATGTGTGGTGTTGTGTTGTTTTGTCTTGTCTTGTCTTGTCTTGTCTTGTCTTGTCTTGTCTTGTCTTGTCTTGTCTTTTCTTGTCTTGTCTAGTCTTGTCTTGTCTTGTCTTGTCTTGTCTTGTCTTGTCTTGTCTTGTCTTGTCTTGTCTTGTCTTGTGTTGCTTTGTCTTGTCTTGTCTTGTCTTGTCTTGTGTTGCTTTGTCTTGTCTTGTCTTGTCTTGTCTTGTCTTGTGTTGCTTTGTCTTGTCTTGTCTTGTCTTGTCTTGTCTTGTGTTGCTTTGTCTTGTCCTGTCATGTCATGTGTTGCGTTGTGTTGTTTCGTCTTGTCTTGTCTTGTCTTGTCATGTCGTGTGTTGTGTTGTCTTGTCTAGTCTTGTCTTGTCTTGTCTTGTCTTGTCTTGTCTTGTCTTGTCTTGTCTTGTCTTGTCTTGTCTTGTCTTGTCTTGTCTTGTCTTGTCTTGTCTTGTCTTGTCTTGTCTTGTCTTGTCTTGTCTTGTCTTGTCTTGTCTTGTCTTGTGTTGCTTTGTCTTGTCTTGTCTTGTCTTGTCGTGTCTTGTGTTGCTTTGTCTTGTCTTGTCATGTCGTATGTTGTGTTGTTTTGTCTTGTCTTGTCTTATCTTGTCATGTCTTGTCTTGTCTTGTCATGTCTTGTCTTGTCTTGTCATGTCTTATATTGTCTTGTCTTGTTTTGTCTTGTCTTGTCTTGTTTTGTCTTGTGTTGCTTTGTCTTGTCTTGTCATGTCGTGTGTTGTGTTGTTTTGTCTTGTCTTGTTGTGTATTGTCATGTCTTTTATTGTATTGTCTTGTCTTGTCTTGTCTTGTCATGTCATGTAATGTCATGTCGTGTGTTATGTTGTTTTGTCTTGTCTTGTCTTCTCCTTGTCTTGTCTAGTCTTGTCTTGTCTTGTCTTGTCTTGTCTTGTCTTGTCTTGTCTTGTCATGTCTTATATTGTCTTGTCTTGTCATGTCGTGTGTTGTGTTGTTTTGTCTTGTCTTGTTGTGTATTGTCATGTCTTATATTGTCTTGTCTTGTCTTGTCTTGTCTTGTCTTGTCTTGTCTTGTCTTGTCTTGTCTTGTCTTGTCTTGTCTTGTCTTGTCTTGTCTTGTCTTGTCTTGTCTTATTTTGTCTTGTCTTGTCTTGTCTTGTCATGTCATGTCATGTCGTGTGTTGTGTTGTGTTGTCTTGTTTTGTCTTGCCATGTCATGTCATGTCATGTCTTGTCTTGTCTTGTCTTGTTTTGTCATGTCTTGTCTTGTCTTGTCTTGTCTTGTCTTGTCTTGTTTTGTCTTGTCATGTCTTGTCTTGACTTGTCTTGTCTTGTCTTGTCTTGTTTTGTCTTGTCTTGTCTTGTCTTGTTTTATGTTGTCTTGTCTTGTCTTGTCATGTAATGTCATGTCGTGTGTTGTGTTGTTTTGTCTTGTCTTGTCTGCTCCTTGTCTTGTCTTGTGATGTCATGTCGTGTGTTGTGTTGTTTTGTCTTGTCTTGTTTTGTCTTGTCCTGTCTTGTCTTGTCATGTCATGTCATGTGTTGTGTTGTGTTGTTTTGTCTTGTCTTGTCTTGTCTTGTCTTGTCTTGTCTTGTCTTGTCTTGTCTTGTCTTGTCTTGTCTTGCCTTATCTTGCCTTGTCTTGTCTTGTCTGGTCTGATCTTGTCTTGTCTTCTCCTTGTCTTGTCTAGTCTTGTCTTGTCTTGTCTTGTCTTGTCTTGTCTTGTCTTGTCTTGTCTTGTCTTGTCTTGTCTTGTCATGTCGTGTGTTGTGTTGTTTTGTCTTGTCTTGTTTTGTCATGTAATGTCATGTCGTGTGTTGTGTTGTTTTGTCTTGTCTTGTCTTCTCCTTGTCTTGTCTAGTCTTGTCTTGTCTTGTCTTGTGTTGCTTTGTCTTGTCATGTCATGTCATACGTGTGTTGTGTTGTTTTGTCTTGTCTTGTTGTGTATTGTCATGTCTTTTATTGTCTTGTCTTGTCTTGTCATGTCATGTAATGTCATGTCGTGTGTTATGTTGTTTTGTCTTGTCTTGTCTTCTCCTTGTCTTGTCTAGTCTTGTCTTGTCTTGTCTTGTCTTGTCTTGTCTTGTCTTGTCTTGTCTTGTCTTGTCTTGTCTTGTCTTGTCTTGTATTGTCTTGTCTTGTCTTGTCTTGTCTTGTCATGTCTTATATTGTCTTGTCTTGTCTTGTCATGTCGTGTGTTGTGTTGTTTTGTCTTGTATTGTTGTGTATTTTCATGTCTTATATTGTCTTGTCTTGTCTTGTCATGTCATGTCATGTCATGTCGTGTGTTGTGTTGTTTTGTCTTGTCTTGTATTCTCCTTGTCTTGTCTAGTCTTGTCTTGTCTTGTCTTGTCTTGTCTTGTGTTGCTTTGTCTTGTCTTGTCAGGTCATGTGTTGCGTTGTGTTGTTTTGTCTTGTCTTGTCTTGTCTTGTCCTGTCCTGTCCTGTCTTGTCTTGTCTTAGCATGTCATGTCATGTCATGTCATGTCGTGTGTTGTGTTGTCTTGTCTTGCTTTGTCATGTCTTATCTTGTCTTGTCATGTCATGTCTTGTCTTGTCTTGTCTTGTCTTGTCTTTTCTTGTCTTATCTTGTCATGTCTTGTCTTGTCTTGTCATGTCTTGTCTTGTCTTGTCATGTCTTATATTGTCTTGTCTTGTTTTGTCTTGTCTTATCTTGTTTTGTCTTGTGTTGCTTTGTCTTGTCTTGTCATGTCGTGTGTTGTGTTGTTTTGTCTTGTCTTGTTGTGTATTGTCATGTCTTTTATTGTATTGTCTTGTCTTGTCTTGTCATGTCATGTAATGTCATGTCGTGTGTTATGTTGTTTTGTCTTGTCTTGTCTTCTCCTTGTCTTGTCTTGTCTTGTCTTGTCATGTCTTATATTGTCTTGTCTTGTCTTGTCATGTCGTGTGTTGTGTTGTTTTGTCTTGTCTTGTTGTGTATTGTCATGTCTTATATTGTCTTGTCTTGTCTTGTCATGTCATGTCATGTCATGTCGTGTGTTGTGTTGTTTTGTCTTGTCTTGTCTTCTCCTTGTCTTGTCTAGTCTTGTCTTGTCTTGTCTTGTCTTGTCTTGTCTTGTCTTGTCTTGTCTTGTCTTGTCTTGTCTTGTCTTGTCTTGTCTTGTCTTGTCTTGTCTTGTCTTGTCTTGTCTTGTCTTGTGTTGCTTTGTCTTGTCTTGTCATGTCATGTGTTGCGTTGTGTTGTTTTGTCTTGTCTTGTCATGTCATGTCATGTCGTGTCTTGTGTTGCTTTGTCTTGTCTTGTCATGTCGTGTGTTGTGTTGTTTTGTCTTGTCATGTCTTATATTGTCTTGTCTTGTCTTGTCTTGTGATGTCATGTCGTGTGTTGTGTTGTTTTGTCTTGTATTGTCTTGTCTTGTCTTGTCTTGTCTTGTCTTGTCTTGTCATGTCATGTCATGTCATACGTGTGTTGTGTTGTTTTGTCTTGTCTTACTTTGTCTTGTCATGTCTTATCTTGTCTTGTCCTGTCCTGTCCTGTCTTGTCTTGTCATGTCATGTCATGTCATGTCATGTCGTGTGTTGTGTTGTCTTGTTTTGTCATGTCTTATCTTGTCTTGTCTTGTCATGTCATGTCATGTGTTGTGTTGTGTTGTTTTGTCTTGTCTTGTCTTGTCATGTCTTGTCTTTTCTTGTCTTGTCATGTCTTATATTGTCTTGTCTTGTCTTGTGTTGTGATGTCATGTCGTGTGTTGTGTTGTTTTGTCTTGTCTTGTCTTGTCTTGTCCTGTCCTGTCCTGTCCTGTCTTGTCTTGTCTTGTCTTGTCTTGTCTTGTCTCGTCTTGTCTTGTCTTGTCTTCTCCTGTCCTGACGTGTGTTGTGTTGTTTTGTCTTGTCTTGTTTTGTCTTGTCTTGCTTTGTCTTGTCATGTCTTATCTTGTCTTGTCTTGTCTTGTCCTGTCCTGTCGTGTGTTGTGTTGTTTTGTCTTGTCTTGTGTTGTTTTGTCGTGTCATGTCTTGTCTTGTCTTGTCCTGTCCTGTCGTGTGTTGTGTTGTTTTGTCTTGTCTTGTATTGTCTTGTCTTGTCTTGTTTTGTCTTGTCTTGTCTTGTCTTGTCTTGTCTTGTCTTGTCTTGTCTTGTCTTGTCTTGTCTTGTCATGTCGTATGTTGTGTTGTTTTATCTTGTGTTGCTTTGTCTTGTCTTGTCTCGTCATGTCGTGTGTTGTGTTGTTTTGTCTTGTCTTGTTGTGTATTGTCATGTCTTATATTGTCTTGTCTTGTCTTGTCATGTCATGTCATGTCGTGTGTTGTGTTGTCTTGTCTTGTTTTGTCTTGTCATGTCATGTCATGTCTTGTCTTGTCTTGTCTTGTCTTGTTTTGTCTTGTCATGTCTTGTCTTGTCTTGTCTTGTTTTCTCTTGTCATGTCTTGTCTTGTCTTGTCTTGTCTTGTCTTGTCTTGTCTTGTCTTGTCTTGTCTTGTCTTGTTTTGTCTTGTCTTGTCTTGTCTTGTTTTATGTTGTCTTGTCTTGTCTTGTCATGTAATGTCATGTCGTGTGTTGTGTTGTGTTGTCTTGTCTTATATTGTCTTGTCTTGTCTTGTCATGTCATGTCATGTCATGTCGTGTGTTGTGTTGTTTTGTCTTGTCTTGTCTTCTCCTTGTCTTGTCTAGTCTTGTCTTGTCTTGTCATGTCATGTCGTATGTTGTGTTGTTTTGTCTTGTCTTGTCATGTCATGTCATGTCGTGTCTTGTGTTGCTTTGTCTTGTCTTGTTGTGTATTGTCATGTCTTATATTGTCTTGTCTTGTCTTGTCTTGTCATGTCATGTCATGTCATGTCGTGTGTTGTGTTGTTTTTTCTTGTCATGTCATGTCTTGTCTTGTCTTGTCTTGTCGTGTGTTGTGTTGTTTTGTCTTGTCTTGTTGTGTATTGTCATGTCTTATATTGTCTTGTCTTGTCTTGTCTTGTCATGTCATGTCATGTCGTGTGTTGTGTTGTGTTGTCTTGTCTTATATTGTCTTGTCTTGTCTTGTCATGTCATGTCATGTCATGTCGTGTGTTGTGTTGTTTTGTCTTGTCTTGTCTTCTCCTTGTCTTGTCTAGTCTTGTCTTGTCTTGTCATGTCATGTCGTATGTTGTGTTGTTTTGTCTTGTCTTGTCATGTCATGTCATGTCGTGTCTTGTGTTGCTTTGTCTTGTCTTGTTGTGTATTGTCATGTCTTATATTGTCTTGTCTTGTCTTGTCTTGTCATGTCATGTCATGTCATGTCGTGTGTTGTGTTGTTTTTTCTTGTCATGTCATGTCTTGTCTTGTCTTGTCTTGTCTTGTCTTGTCATGTCTTGTCTTGTCTTGTCTTGTCTTGTCTTGTCTTGTCTTGTCTTGTCTTGTCTTGTCTTGTCTTGTCTTGTCTTGTCTTGTCTTGTCTTGTCTTGTCTTGTCTTGTCTTGTCTTGTCTTGTCTTGTCTTGTCTTGTCTTGTCTTGTCTTGTCTTGTCTTGTCTTGTCTTGTCTTGTCTTGTATTGTCTTGTCTTGTCTTGTCTTGTTTTGTTTTGTCTTGTCTTGTCTTGTTTTGTCTTGTCATGTCTTGTCTTGTCTTGTCTTGTCTTGTCTTGTTTTGTCTTGTCATGTCTTGTCTTGACTTGTCTTGTCTTGTCTTGTCTTATCTTGTCTTGTCTTGTCTTGTCTTGTCTTGTCTTGTCTTGTCTTGTCTTGTCTTGTCTTGTCTTGTCTTGTCTTGTCTTGTCTTGTTTTGTCTTGTCTTGTCTTGTCTTGTTTTATGTTGTCTTGTCTTGTCTTGTCATGTAATGTCATGTCGTGTGTTGTGTTGTTTTGTCTTGTCTTGTCTTCTCCTTGTCTTGTCTTGTCATGTCGTGTGTTGAGTTGTTTTGTCTTGTCTTGTCTTATATTGTCTTGTCTTGTCTTGTGATGTCATGTCGTGTGTTGTGTTGTTTTGTCTTGTCTTGTTTTGTCTTGTCCTGTCTTGTCTTGTCATGTCATGTCATGTGTTGTGTTGTGTTGTTTTGTCTTGTCTTGTCTTGTCTTGTCTTGTCTTGTCTTGTCTTGTCTTGTCTTGCCTTATCTTGCCTTGTCTTGTCTTGTCTGGTCTGGTCTTGTCTTGTCTTGTCTTGTCTTGTCATGTCTTGTCTTGTCTTGTTTTGTCTTGTCTTGTATTGTCTTGTTTTCTCATGTAATGTCATGTCGTGTGTTGTGTTGTTTTGTCTTGTCTTGTGTTGTTTTGTCGTGTCATGTCTTGTCTTGTCTTGTCCTGTCCTGTCGTGTGTTGTGTTGTTTTGTCTTGTCTTGTCATGTCGTGTGTTGTGTTGTTTTGTCTTGTCATGTCTTATATTGTCTTGTCTTGTCTTGTCTTGTGATGTCATGTCGTGTGTTGCGTTGTGTTGTTTTGTCTTGTCTTGTCATGTCATGTCATGTCGTGTCTTGTGTTGCTTTGTCTTGTCTTGTCATGTCGTGTGTTGTGTTGTATTGTCTTGTCATGTCTTATATTGTCTTGTCTTGTCTTGTCTTGTGATGTCATGTCGTGTGTTGTGTTGTTTTGTCTTGTATTGTCTTGTCATGTCATGTCATGTCGTGTCTTGTCTTGTTTTGTCTTGTCTTGTCTTGTCTTGTCTTGTCTTGTCTTGTCATGTCCTGTCATGTCACACGTGTGTTGTGTTGTTTTGTCTTGTCTTATTTTGTCTTGTCATGTCTTATCTTGTCTTGTCCTGTCCTGTCCTGTCTGGTCTTGTCATGTCATGGCATGTCATGTCATGTCGTGTGTTGTGTTGTCTTGTCTTGTTTTGTCATGTCTTATCTTGTCTTGTCTTGTCATGTCATGTCATGTGTTGTGTTGTGTTGTTTTGTCTTGTCTTGTCTTGTCATGTCTTGTCTTGTCTTGTCTTGTCATGTCTTATATTGTCTTGTCTTGTCCTGTCCTGTCGTGTCTTGTCTTGTCTTGTCTTGTCTTGTCTTGTCATGTCGTGTGTTGTGTTGTTTTGTCTTGTCTTGTATTGTCTTGTCTTGTCTTGTTTTGTCTTGTCTTGTCGTGTCATGCCATGTCATACGTGTGTTGTGTTGTTTTGTCTTGTCTTATTTTGTCTTGTCATGTCTTATCTTGTCTTGTCATGTCATGTCGTGTGTTGTGTTGTTTTGTCTTGTCTTGTCTTCTCCTTGTCTTGTCTAGTCTTGTCTTGTCTTGTCTTGTCTTGTCTTGTCTTGTCTTGTCTTGTCTTGTCTTGTCTTGTCTTGTCTTGTCTTGTGTTGCTTTGTCTTGTCTTGTCATGTCGTGTGTTGAGTTGTTTTGTCTTGTCTTGTCTTATATTGTCTTGTCTTGTCTTGTGATGTCATGTCGTGTGTTGTGTTGTTTTGTCTTGTCTTGTTTTGTCTTGTCCTGTCTTGTCTTGTCATGTCATGTCATGTGTTGTGTTGTGTTGTTTTGTCTTGTCTTGTCTTGTCTTGTCTTGTCTTGTCTTGTCTTGTCTTGTCTTGCCTTATCTTGCCTTGTCTTGTCTTGTCTGGTCTGGTCTTGTCTTGTCTTGTCTTGTCTTGTCATGTCTTGTCTTGTCTTGTTTTGTCTTGTCTTGTATTGTCTTGTTTTCTCATGTAATGTCATGTCGTGTGTTGTGTTGTTTTGTCTTGTCTTGTGTTGTTTTGTCGTGTCATGTCTTGTCTTGTCTTGTCCTGTCCTGTCGTGTGTTGTGTTGTTTTGTCTTGTCTTGTCATGTCGTGTGTTGTGTTGTTTTGTCTTGTCATGTCTTATATTGTCTTGTCTTGTCTTGTCTTGTGATGTCATGTCGTGTGTTGCGTTGTGTTGTTTTGTCTTGTCTTGTCATGTCATGTCATGTCGTGTCTTGTGTTGCTTTGTCTTGTCTTGTCATGTCGTGTGTTGTGTTGTATTGTCTTGTCATGTCTTATATTGTCTTGTCTTGTCTTGTCTTGTGATGTCATGTCGTGTGTTGTGTTGTTTTGTCTTGTATTGTCTTGTCATGTCATGTCATGTCGTGTCTTGTCTTGTTTTGTCTTGTCTTGTCTTGTCTTGTCTTGTCTTGTCTTGTCATGTCCTGTCATGTCACACGTGTGTTGTGTTGTTTTGTCTTGTCTTATTTTGTCTTGTCATGTCTTATCTTGTCTTGTCCTGTCCTGTCCTGTCTGGTCTTGTCATGTCATGGCATGTCATGTCATGTCGTGTGTTGTGTTGTCTTGTCTTGTTTTGTCATGTCTTATCTTGTCTTGTCTTGTCATGTCATGTCATGTGTTGTGTTGTGTTGTTTTGTCTTGTCTTGTCTTGTCATGTCTTGTCTTGTCTTGTCTTGTCATGTCTTATATTGTCTTGTCTTGTCCTGTCCTGTCGTGTCTTGTCTTGTCTTGTCTTGTCTTGTCTTGTCATGTCGTGTGTTGTGTTGTTTTGTCTTGTCTTGTATTGTCTTGTCTTGTCTTGTTTTGTCTTGTCTTGTCGTGTCATGCCATGTCATACGTGTGTTGTGTTGTTTTGTCTTGTCTTATTTTGTCTTGTCATGTCTTATCTTGTCTTGTCATGTCATGTCGTGTGTTGTGTTGTTTTGTCTTGTCTTGTCTTCTCCTTGTCTTGTCTAGTCTTGTCTTGTCTTGTCTTGTCTTGTCTTGTCTTGTCTTGTCTTGTCTTGTCTTGTCTTGTCTTGTCTTGTCTTGTGTTGCTTTGTCTTGTCTTGTCATGTCATGTGTTGCGTTGTGTTGTTTTGTCTTGTCTTGTCATGTCATGTCATGTCGTGTCTTGTGTTGCTTTGTCTTGTCTTGTCATGTCGTGTGTTGTGTTGTTTTGTCTTGTCTTGTTGTGTATTGTCATGTCTTATATTGTCTTGTCTTGTCTTGTCATGTCATGTCATGTCATGTCGTGTGTTGTGTTGTTTTTTCTTGTCGTGTCTTGTCTTGTCTTGTCTTGTCATGTCTTGGCTTGTCTTGTCTTGTCTTGTCTTGTCTTGTCTTGGCTTGTCTTGTCTTGTCTTGTCTTGTCTTGTCTTGTCTTGTCTTGTCTTGTCTTCTCTTGTCTTGTCTTGTCTTGTCTTGTCTTGTCTTGTCTTGTCTTGTCTTGTCTTGTCTTGTCTTGTCTTGTCTTGTCCTGTCTTGTCTTGTCTTGTCTTGTCTTGTCTTGTCTTGTCTTGTCTTGTCTTGTCTTATTTTGTCTTGTCTTGTCTTGTCTTGTCATGTCATGCCATGTCGTGTGTTGTGTTGTGTTGTGTTGTCTTGTCTTGTCTTGTCTTGTCTTGTCTTATTTTGTCTTGTCCTGTCTTGTCTTGTCATGTCATGTCATGTGTTGTGTTGTGTTGTTTTGTCTTGTCTTGTCTTGTCTTGTCTTGTCTTGTCTTGTCTTGTCTTGTCTTGCCTTATCTTGCCTTGTCTTGTCTTGTCTGGTCTGGTCTTGTCTTGTCTTCTCCTTGTCTTGTCTAGTCTTGTCTTGTCTTGTCTTGTCTTGTCTTGTCTTGTCTTGTCTTGTCATGTCGTGTGTTGTGTTGTTTTGTCTTGTCTTGTTTTGTCATGTAATGTCATGTCGTGTGTTGTGTTGTTTTGTCTTGTCTTGTCTTCTCCTTGTCTTGTCTAGTCTTGTCTTGTCTTGTCTTGTCTTGTCTTGTGTTGCTTTGTCTTGTCATGTCATGTCATACGTGTGTTGTGTTGTTTTGTCTTGTCTTGTTGTGTATTGTCATGTCTTTTATTGTCTTGTCTTGTCTTGTCATGTCATGTAATGTCATGTCGTGTGTTATGTTGTTTTGTCTTGTCTTGTCTTCTCCTTGTCTTGTCTAGTCTTGTCTTGTCTTGTCTTGTCTTGTCTTGTCTTGTCTTGTCTTGTCTTGTCTTGCCATGTCTTATATTGTCTTGTCTTGTCTTGTCATGTCGTGTGTTGTGTTGTTTTGTCTTGTCTTGTTGTGTATTGTCATGTCTTATATTGTCTTGTCTTGTCTTGTCATGTCATGTCATGTCATGTCGTGTGTTGTGTTGTTTTGTCTTGTCTTGTATTCTCCTTGTCTTGTCTAGTCTTGTCTTGTCTTGCCTTGTCTTGTGTTGCTTTGTCTTGTCTTGTCAGGTCATGTGTTGCGTTGTGCTGTTTTGTCTTGTCTTGTCTTGTCTTGTCCTGTCCTGTCCTGTCTTGTCTTGTCTTAGCATGTCATGTCATGTCATGTCATGTCGTGTGTTGTGTTGTCTTGTCTTGCTTTGTCATGTCTTATCTTGTCTTGTCATGTCATGTCTTGTCTTGTCTTGTCTTGTTTTGTCTTGTCTTATCTTGTCATGTCTTGTCTTGTCTTGTCATGTCTTGTCTTGTCTTGTCATGTCTTATATTGTCTTGTCTTGTTTTGTCTTGTCTTATCTTGTTTTGTCTTGTGTTGCTTTGTCTTGTCTTGTCATGTCGTGTGTTTTGTTGTTTTGTCTTGTCTTGTTGTGTATTGTCATGTCTTTTATTGTATTGTCTTGTCTTGTCTTGTCATGTCATGTAATGTCATGTCGTGTGTTATGTTGTTTTGTCTTGTCTTGTCTTCTCCTTGTCTTGTCTTGTCTTGTCTTGTCTTGTCATGTCTTATATTGTCTTGTCTTGTCTTGTCATGTCGTGTGTTGTGTTGTTTTGTCTTGTCTTGTTGTGTATTGTCATGTCTTATATTGTCTTGTCTTGTCTTGTCATGTCATGTCATGTCATGTCGTGTGTTGTGTTGTTTTGTCTTGTCTTGTCTTGTCTTGTCTTGTCTTGTCTTGTCTTGTCTTGTCTTGTCTTGTCTTGTCTTGTCTTGTCTTGTCTTGTCTTGTCTTGTCTTGTCTTGTCTTGTCTTGTCTTGTCTTGTCTTGTCTTGTCTTGTCTTGTCTTGTCTTGTCTTGTCTTGTCTTGTCTTGTCTTGTCTTGTCTTGTCTTGTCTTGTCTTGTCTTGTCTTGTCTTGTCTTGTCATGTCATGTCATGTCGTGTCTTGTGTTGCTTTGTCTTGTCTTGTCATGTCGTGTGTTGTGTTGTTTTGTCTTGTCATGTCTCATATTGTCTTGTCTTGTCTTGTCTTGTGATGTCATGTCGTGTGTTGTGTTGTTTTGTCTTGTATTGTCTTGTCTTGTCTTGTCTTGTTTTGTCTTGTCTTGTCTTGTCTTGTCTTGTCTTGTCTTGTCATGTCATGTCATGTCATGTCATGTCGTGTGTTGTGTTGTCTTGTCTTGTTTTGTCATGTCTTATCTTGTCTTGTCTTGTCATGTCATGTCATGTGTTGTGTTGTGTTGTTTTGTCTTGTCTTGTCTTGTCATGTCTTGTCTTTTCTTGTCTTGTCATGTCTTAAATTGTCTTGTCTTGTCTTGTCTTGTCATGTCATGTAATGTCATGTCGTGTGTTATGTTGTTTTGTCTTGTCTTGTCTTCTCCTTGTCTAGTCTTGTCTTGTCTTGTCTTGTCTTGTCTTGTCTTGTCTTGTCTTGTCTTGTCTTGTCTTGTCTTGTCTTGTCTTGTCTTGTCTTGTCTTGTCTTGTCATATCTTATATTGTCTTGTCTTGTCTTGTCATGTCGTGTGTTGTGTTGTTTTGTCTTGTCTTGTTGTGTATTGTCATGTCTTATATTGTCTTGTCTTGTCTTGTCATGTCATGTCATGTCATGTCGTGTGTTGTGTTGTTTTGTCTTGTCTTGTATTCTCCTTGTCTTGTCTAGTCTTGTCTTGTCTTGTCTTGTCTTGTCTTGTGTTGCTTTGTCTTGTCTTGTCAGGTCATGTGTTGCGTTGTGTTGTTTTGTCTTGTCTTGTCTTGTCTTGTCCTGTCCTGTCCTGTCTTGTCTTGTCTTAGCATGTCATGTCATGTCATGTCATGTCGTGTGTTGTGTTGTCTTGTCTTGCTTTGTCATGTCTTATCTTGTCTTGTCATGTCATGTCTTGTCTTGTCTTGTCTTGTCATGTCATGTAATGTCATGTCGTGTGTTATGTTGTTTTGTCTTGTCTTGTCTTCTCCTTGTCTTGTCTAGTCTTGTCTTGTCTTGTCTTGTCTTGTCTTGTCATGTCTTATATTGTCTTGTCTTGTCTTGTCATGTCGTGTGTTGTGTTGTTTTGTCTTGTCTTGTTGTGTATTGTCATGTCTTTTATTGTCTTGTCTTGTCTTGTCATGTCATGTAATGTCATGTCGTGTGTTATGTTGTTTTGTCTTGTCTTGTCTTCTCCTTGTCTTGTCTAGTCTTGTCTTGTCTTGTCTTGTCTTGTCTTGTCTTGTCTTGTCTTGTCTTGTCTTGTCTTGTCATGTCTTATATTGTCTTGTCTTGTCTTGTCATGTCGAGTGTTGTGTTGTTTTGTCTTGTCTTGTTGTGTATTGTCATGTCTTATATTGTCTTGTCTTGTCTTGTCATGTCATGTCATGTCGTGTGTTGTGTTGTTTTGTCTTGTCTTGTATTCTCCTTGTCCTGTCTAGTCTTGTCTTGTCTTGTCTTGTCTTGTCTTGTGTTGCTTTGTCTTGTCTTGTCAGGTCATGTGTTGCGTTGTGTTGTTTTGTCTTGTCTTGTCTTGTCTTGTCCTGTCCTGTCCTGTCTTGTCTTGTCTTAGCATGTCATGTCATGCCATGTCATGTCGTGTGTTGTGTTGTCTTGTCTTGCTTTGTCATGTCTTGTCTTGTCTTGTCTTGTCTTGTCTTGTTTTGTCTTGTCTTATCTTGTCATGTCTTGTCTTGTCTTGTCATGTCTTGTCTTGTCTTGTCATGTCTTATATTGTCTTGTCTTGTTTTGTCTTGTCTTATCTTGTTTTGTCTTGTGTTGCTTTGTCTTGTTTTGTCATGTCGTGTGTTGTGTTGTTTTGTCTTGTCTTGTTGTGTATTGTCATGTCTTTTATTGTATTGTCTTGTCTTGTCTTGTCATGTCATGTAATGTCATGTCGTGTGTTATGTTGTTTTGTCTTGTCTTGTCTTCTCCTTGTCTTGTCTTGTCTTGTCTTGTCATGTCTTATATTGTCTTGTCTTGTCTTGTCATGTCGTGTGTTGTGTTGTTTTGTCTTGTCTTGTTGTGTATTGTCATGTCTTATATTGTCTTGTCTTGTCATGTCATGTCATGTCATGTCGTGTGTTGTGTTGTTTTGTCTTGTCTTGTCTTCTCCTTGTCTTGTCTAGTCCTGTCTTGTCTTGTCTTGTCTTGTCTTGTCTTGTCTTGTCTTGTCTTGTCTTGTCTTGTCTTGTCTTGTCTTGTCTTGTCTTGTCTTGTCTTGTCTTGTCTTGTCTTGTCTTGTCTTGTGTTGCTTTGTCTTGTCTTGTCATGTCATGTGTTGCGTTGTGCTGTTTTGTCTTGTCTTGTCATGTCATGTCATGTCGTGTCTTGTGTTGCTTTGTCTTGTCTTGTCATGTCGTGTGTTGTGTTGTTTTGTCTTGTCATGTCTTATATTGTCTTGTCTTGTCTTGTCTTGTCTTGTGATGTCATGTCGTGTGTTGTGTTGTTTTGTCTTGTATTGTCTTGTCTTGTCTTGTCTTGTTTTGTCTTGTCTTGTCTTGTCTTGTCTTGTCTTGTCATGTCATGTCATGTCATACGTGTGTTGTGTTGTTTTGTCTTGTCTTACTTTGTCTTGTCATGTCTTATCTTGTCTTGTCCTGTCCTGTCCTGTCTTGTCTTGTCATGTCATGTCATGTCATGTCATGTCGTGTGTTGTGTTGTCTTGTCTTGTTTTGTCATGTCTTATCTTGTCTTGTCTTGTCATGTCATGTCATGTGTTGTGTTGTGTTGTTTTGACTTGTCTTGTCTTGTCATGTCTTGTCTTTTCTTGTCTTGTCTTGTCTTAAATTGTCTTGTCTTGTCTTGTGTTGTGATGTCATGTCGTGTGTTGTGTTGTTTTGTCTTGTCTTGTCTTGTCTTGTCCTGTCCTGTCCTGTCCTGTCTTGTCTTGTCTTGTCTTGTCTTGTCTTGTCTCGTCTTGTCTTGTCTTGTCTTCTCCTGTCCTGACGTGTGTTGTGTTGTTTTGTCTTGTCTTGTTTTGTCTTGTCTTGCTTTGCCTTGTCATGTCTTATCTTGTCTTGTCTTGTCTTGTCCTGTCCTGTCGTGTGTTGTGTTGTTTTGTCTTGTCTTGTGTTGTTTTGTCGTGTCATGTCTTGTCTTGTCTTGTCCTGTCCTGTCGTGTGTTGTGTTGTTTTGTCTTGTCTTGTCTTGTCATGTCATGTCATGTCGAGTCTTGTGTTGCTTTGTCTTGTCTTGTCTTGTCCTGTCCTGTCGTGTGTTGTGTTGTTTTGTCTTGTCTTGTCTTGTCATGTCATGTCATGTCGAGTATTGTGTTGCTTTGTCTTGTCTTGTCTTGTCTTGTTTTGTCTTGTCTTGTCTTGTCTTGTCTTGTCTTGTCGTATCATGCCATGTCATACGTGTGTTGTGTTGTTTTGTCTTGTCTTATTTTGTCTTGTCATGTCTTATCTTGTCTTGTCTTGTCTTGTCTTGTCATGTCGTGTGTTGTGTTGTTTTGTCTTGTCTTGTATTGTCTTGTCTTGTCTTGTCTTGTCTTGTTTTGTCTTGTCTTGTCTTGTCTTGTCTTGTCATGTCATGCCATGTCATACGTGTGTTGTGTTGTTTTGTCTTGTCTTGTCTTGTCTTGTCCTGTCCTGTCGTGTGTTGTGTTGTTTTGTCTTGTCTTGTGTTGTTTTGTCGTGTCATGTCTTGTCTTGTCTTGTCCTGTCCTGTCGTGTGTTGTGTTGTTTTGTCTTGTCTTGTCTTGTCATGTCATGTCATGTCGTGTCTTGTGTTGCTTTGTCTTGTCTTGTCTTGTCTTGTCTTGTCATGTCTTGTCTTGTCTTGTATTGTCTTGTCTTGTCTTGTCTTTTTTTGTCTTGTCTTGTCTTGTCTTGTCTTGTCATGTCATGCCATGTCATACGTGTGTTGTGTTGTTTTGTCTTGTCTTATTTTGTCTTGTCATGTCTTATCTTGTCTTGTCTTCTATTGTCTTGTCTTTTCTTGTCTTGTCTTGTCTTGTCTTGTCTTGTCTTGTCTTGTCTTGTCTTGTCTTGTCTTGTCTTGTCTTGTCTTGTCTTGTCTTGTCCTGTCTTGTCTTGTCTTGGCATGTCATGTCTTGTCATGTCGTGTGTTGTGTTGTCTTGTCTTGTTTTGTCATGTCTTATCTTGTCTTGTCATGTCATGTCTTGTCTTGTCTTGTCTTGTCTTGTCTTGTCATGTCTTGTCTTGTCTTGTCTTGTCTTGTCTTGTCTTGTCTTGTCTTGTCTTGTCTTGTCTTGTCTTGTCTTGTCTTGTCTTGTCTTGTCTTGCCTTGTCTTGTCTTGTCTTGTCTTGTCTTGTCTTGTCTTGTCTTGTCTTGTCATGTCGTATGTTGTGTTGTTTTGTCTTGTGTTGCTTTGTCTTGTCTTGTCTTGTCATGTCGTGTGTTGTGTTGTTTTGTCTTGTCTTGTTGTGTATTGTCATGTCTTATATTGTCTTGTCTTGTCTTGTCATGTCATGTCATGTCGTGTGTTGTGTTGTCTTGTCTTGTTTTGTCTTGTCATGTCATGTCATGTCTTGTCTTGTCTTGTCTTGTCTTGTCTTGTTTTGTCTTGTCATGTCTTGTCTTGTCTTGTCTTGTTTTGTCTTGTCATGTCTTTACTTGTGATGTCATGTCGTGTGTTGTGTTGTTTTGTCTTGTCTTGTTTTGTCTTGTCCTGTCTTGTCTTGTCATGTCATGTCATGTGTTGTGTTGTGTTGTTTTGTCTTGTCTTGTCTTGTCTTGTCTTGTCTTGCCTTATCTTGCCTTGTCTTGTCTTGTGATGTCATGTCGTGTGTTGTGTTGTTTTGTCTTGTCTTGTCTTGTCTTGTCTTGTCTTGTCTTGTCTTGTCTTGTCTTGTCTTGTCTTGTCTTGTCTTGTCTTGTCTTGTCTTGTCTTGTCTTGTCTTGTCTTGTCTTGTCTTGTCTTGTCTTGTCTTGTCTTGTCTTTTCTTGTCTTGTCTTGTCTTGTCTTGTCTTGTCTTGTCTTGTCTTGTCTTGTCTTGTCTTGTCTTGTCTTGTCTTGTCTTGTCATGTCTTGTCATGTCTTGTCTTGTCTTGTCTTGTCATGTCATGTCGTGTCTTGTGTTGCTTTGTCTTGTCTTGTCTTGTCTTGTCTTGTCTTGTCTTGTCTTGTCTTGTCTTGTCTTGTTTTGTCTTGTCTTGTCTTGTCTTGTCTTGTCTTGTCTTGTTTTGTCTTGTCTTGTCTTGTCTTGTCTTGTCTTGTCTTGTCTTGTCTTGTCTTGTGATGTCATGTCGTGTGTTGTGTTGTTTTGTCTTGTCTTGCCTTGTGATGTCTTGTCTTGTGATGTCATGTCTTGTCTTGTCTTGTCTTGTCTTGTCTTGTCTTGTCTTGTCTTGTCTTGTCTTGTCTTGTCTTGTCTTGTCTTGTCTTGTCTTGTCTTGTCTTGTCTTGTCTTGTCTTGTCTTGTCTTGTCTTGTCTTGTCTTGTCTTGTCTTGTCTTGTCTTGTCTTGTCTTGTCTTGTCTTGTCTTGTCTTGTCTTGTCATGTCTTGTCTTGTCTTGTCTTGTCTTGTCTTGTGATGTCATGTCGTGTGTTGTGTTGTGTTGTGTTGTGTTGTTTTGTCTTGTCTTGTCTTGTCTTGTCTTGTCTTGTCTTGTGATGTGATGTCATGTCTTGTCTTGTCTTGTCTTGTCTTGTCTTGTCTTGTCTTGTCTTGTCTTGTCTTGTCTTGTCTTGCCTTGTCTTGTCTTGTCTTGTCTTGTCTTGTCTTGTCTTGTCTTGTCTTGTCTTGTCTTGTCTTGTCTTGTCTTGTCTTGTCTTGTCTTGTCTTGTCTTGTCTTGTCTTGTCTTGTCTTGTCTTGTCTTGTCTTGTCTTGTCTTGTCTTGTCTTGTCTTGTCTTGTCTTGTCTTGTCTTGTCTTGTCTTGTCTTGTCTTGTCTTGTCTTGTCTTGTCTTGTCATGTCTTGTCTTGTCTTGTCTTGTCTTGTCTTGTCTTGTCTTGTCTTGTCTTGTCTTGCCTTATCTTGCCTTGTCTTGTCTTGTCTGGTCTTGTCTTGTGATGTGATGTCATGTCATGTCATGTCATGTCGTGTGTTGTGTTGTCTTGTCTTGTCATGTCATGTCATGTCTTGTCTTGTCTTGTCTTGTCTTGTTTTGTCTTGTCATGTCTTGTCTTGTCTTGTCTTGTCTTGTTTTGTCTTGTCATGTCTTGTCTTGTCTTATTTTGTCTTGTCATGTCTTATCTTGTCTTGTCTTGTCTTGTCTTGTCTTGTCTTGTCATGTCGTGTGTTGTGTTGTTTTGTCTTGTCTTGTATTATCTTGTTTTGTCATGTTTTGTCTTGTCTTGTCTTGTCTTGTCATGTCATGCCATGTCATACGTGTGTTGTGTTGTTTTGTCTTGTCTTGTCTTGTCTTGTCCTGTCCTGTCGTGTGTTGTGTTGTTTTGTCTTGTCTTGTGTTGTTTTGTCGTGTCATGTCTTGTCTTGTCTTGTCCTGTCCTGTCGTGTGTTGTGTTGTTTTGTCTTGTCTTGTCTTGTCATGTCATGTCATGTCGTGTCTTGTGTTGCTTTGTCTTGTCTTGTCTTGTCTTGTCTTGTTTTGTCTTATCTTGTCTTGTCTTGTCTTGTCATGTCATGCCATGTCATACGTGTGTTGTGTTGTTTTGTCTTGTCTTATCTTGTCTTGTCTTGTCTTGTCTTGTCTTGTCTTGTCATGTCGTATGTTGTGTTGTTTTGTCTTGTGTTGCTTTGTCTTGTCTTGTCTTGTCATGTCGTGTGTTGTGTTGTTTTGTCTTGTCTTGTTGTGTATTGTCATGTCTTATATTGTCTTGTCTTGTCTTGTCATGTCATGTCATGTCGTGTGTTGTGTTGTCTTGTCTTGTTTTGTCTTGTCATGTCATGTCATGTCTTGTCTTGTCTTGTCTTGTCTTGTTTTGTCTTGTCATGTCTTGTCTTGTCTTGTCTTGTTTTGTCTTGTCATGTCTTTACTTGTGATGTCATGTCGTGTGTTGTGTTGTTTTGTCTTGTCTTGTTTTGTCTTGTCCTGTCTTGTCTTGTCATGTCATGTCATGTGTTGTGTTGTGTTGTTTTGTCTTGTCTTGTCTTGTCTTGTCTTGTCTTGTCTTGCCTTATCTTGCCTTGTCTTGTCTTGTCTTGTCTTGTCTTGTCTTGTCTTGTCTTGTCTTGTCTTGTCTTGTCTTGTCTTGTCTTGTCTTGTCTTGTCTTGTCATGTCTTGTCTTGTCTTGTCTTGTCTTGTCTTGTGATGTCATGTCGTGTGTTGTGTTGTGTTGTTTTGTTTTGTCTTGTCTTGTCTTGTCTTGTGATGTCATGTCTTGTCTTGTCTTGTCTTGTCTTGTCTTGTCTTGTCTTGTCTTGTCTTGTCATGTCTTGTCTTGTCTTGTCTTGTCTTGTCTTGTCTTGTCTTGTCTTGTCTTGTCTTGCCTTATCTTGCCTTGTCTTGTCTGGTCTTGTCTTGTCCTGTCCTGTCCTGTCTTGTCTTGTCTTGTCATGTCATGTCTTGTCTTGTCTTGTCTTGTCTTGTCTTGTCTTGTCGTGTGTTGTGTTGTTTTGTCTTGTCTTATATTGTCTTGTCATGTCATGTCATGTCGTGTGTTGTGTTGTGTTGTCTTGTCATATATTGTCTTGTCTTGTCTTGTCATGTCATGTCGTGTGTTGTGTTGTTTTGTCTTGTCTTGTCTTCTCCTTGTCTTGTCTAGTCTTGTCTTGTCTTGTCTTGTCTTGTCTTGTCTTGTCTTGTCTTGTCTTGTCTTGTCTTGTTTTGTCTTGTCATGTCATGTCTTGTCTTGTCTTGTCTTGTCTTGTCTTGTCTTGTCTTGTCGTGTGTTGTGTTGTTTTGTCTTGTCTTATATTGTCTTGTCATGTCATGTCATGTCGTGTGTTGTGTTGTGTTGTCTTGTCTTATATTGTCTTGTCTTGTCTTGTCTTGTCATGTCATGTCATGTCATGTCGTGTGTTGTGTTGTTTTGTCTTGTCTTGTCTTCTCCTTGTCTTGTCTAGTCTTGTCTTGTCTTGTCATGTCATGTCGTATGTTGTGTTGTTTTGTCTTGTGCTGCTTTGTCCTGTCTTGTCTTGTCTTGTCATGTCGTGTGTTGTGTTGTTTTGTCTTGTCTTGTTGTGTATTGTCATGTCTTATATTGTCTTGTCTTGTCTTGTCATGTCATGTCATGTCGTGTGTTGTGTTGTGTTGTCTTGTCTTATATTGTCTTGTCTTGTCTTGTCATGTCATGTCATGTCATGTCGTGTGTTGTGTTGTTTTGTCTTGTCTTGTCTTCTCCTTGTCTTGTCTAGTCTTGTCTTGTCTTGTCTTGTCTTGTCTTGTCTTGTCTTGTCTTGTCTTGTCTTGTCTTGTTTTGTCTTGTCTTGTCTTGTGTTGCTTTGTCTTGTCTTGTCATGTCATGTGTTGCGTTGTGTTGTTTTGTCTTGTCTTGTCATGTCATGTCATGTCGTGTCTTGTGTTGCTCTGTCTTGTCTTTTCATGTCGTGTGTTGTGTTGTTTTGTCTTGTCTTGTTGTGTATTGTCATGTCTTATATTGTCTTGTCTTGTCTTGTCTTGTCATGTCATGTCATGTCATGTCGTGTGTTGTGTTGTTTTTTCTTGTCATGTCATGTCTTGTCTTGTCTTGTCTTGTCATGTCTTGTCATGTCATGTCTTGTCTTGTCTTGTCTTGTCTTGTCTTGTCTTGTCTTGTCTTGTCTTGTCTTGTCTTGTCTTGTCTTGTCTTGTCTTGTCTTGTCTTGTCTTGTCTTGTCTTGTCTTGTTTTGTCTTGTCATGTCTTGTCTTGTCTTGTCTTTTCTTGTCTTGTTTTGTCTTGTCATGTCTTGTCTTGACTTGTCTTGTCTTGTCTTGTCTTGTCTTGTCTTGTCTTGTCTTGTCTTGTCTTGTCTTGTCTTGTCTTGTCTTGTCTTGTCTTGTCTTGTCTTGTCTTGTCTTGTCTTGTCTTGTCTTGTCTTGTCTTGTCTTGTCTTGTCTTGTCTTGTCTTGTCTTGTCTTGTCTTGTCTTGTCTTGTCTTGTCTTGTCTTGTCTTGTCTTGTCTTGTCTTGTCTTGTCTTGTTTTGTCTTGTCTTGTCTTGTCTTGTTTTATGTTGTCTTGTCTTGTCTTGTCATGTAATGTCATGTCGTGTGTTGTGTTGTTTTGTCTTGTCTTGTCTTATATTGTCTTGTCTTGTCTTGTGATGTCATGTCGTGTGTTGTGTTGTTTTGTCTTGTCTTGTTTTGTCTTGTCTTGTTTTGTCTTGTCCTGTCTTGTCTTGTCATGTCATGTCATGTGTTGTGTTGTGTTGTTTTGTCTTGTCTTGTCTTGTCTTGTCTTGTCTTGTCTTGTCTTGTCTTGTCTTGTCTTGTCTTGTCTTGTCTTGCCTTATCTTGCCTTGTCTTGTCTTGTCTGGTCTGGTCTTGTCTTGTCTTGTCTTGTCTTGTCATGTCTTGTCTTGTCTTGTTTTGTCTTGTCTTGTATTGTCTTGTTTTCTCATGTAATGTCATGTCGTGTGTTGTGTTGTTTTGTCGTGTCATGTCTTGTCTTGTCTTGTCCTGTCCTGTCGTGTGTTGTGTTGTTTTGTCTTGTCTTGTCATGTCATGTCATGTCGTGTCTTGTGTTGCTTTGTCTTGTCTTGTCTTGTCTTGTCATGTCGTGTGTTGTGTTGTTTTGTCTTGTCTTGTTGTGTATTGTCATGTCTTATATTGTCTTGTCTTGTCTTGTCTTGTCATGTCATGTCATGTCGTGTGTTGTGTTGTTTTGTCTTGACTTGTTTTGTCTTGTCATGTCATGTCTTGTCTTGTCTTGTCTTGTTTTGTCTTGTCATGTCTTGTCTTGTCTTGTCTTGTCTTGTCTTGTGTTGTCTTGTCTTGTCTTGTCTTGTCTTGTCTTGTCGTGTCTTGTCTTGTCTAGTCTTGTCTTGTCTTGTCTTGTCTTGTCTTGTGTTGCTTTGTCTTGTCTTGTCATGTCGTGTGTTGTGTTGTTTTGTCTTGTCTTGTTGTGTATTGTCATGTCTTTTATTGTCTTGTCTTGTCTTGTCATGTCATGTAATGTCATGTCGTGTCGTGTGTTGTGTTGTTTTGTATTGTCTTGTCTTCTCCTTGTCTTGTCTAGTCTTGTCTTGTCTTGTCTTGTCTTGTCTTGTCTTGTCTTGTCTTGTCTTGTCTTGTCTTGTCTTGTCTTGTCATGTCGTGTGTTGTGTTGTTTTGTCTTGTCTTGTTGTGTATTGTCATGTCTTTTATTGTCTTGTCTTGTCTTGTTTTGTCATGTAATGTCATGTCGTGTGTTGTGTTGTTTTGTCTTGTCTTGTCTTGTCTTGTCTTGTCTTGTCTTGTCATGTCTTGTGTTGCTTTGTCTTGTCTTGTCATGTCATGTGTTGCGTTGTGTTGTTTTGTCTTGTCTTGTCATGTCATGTCATGTCGTGTCTTGTGGTGCTTTGTCTTGTCTTGTCATGTGTTGTGTTGTTTTGTCTTGTCTTGTTGTGTATTGTCATGTCTTATATTGTCTTGTCTTGTCTTGTCTTGTCATGTCATGTCATGTCATGTCGTGTGTTGTGTTGTTTTTTCTTGTCATGTCATGTCTTGTCTTGTCTTGTCTTGTCTTGTCATGTCTTGTCAGGTCATGTCTTGTCTTGTCTTGTCTTGTCTTGTCTTGTCTTGTCTTGTCTTGTCTTGTCTTGTCTTGTCTTGTCTTGTCTTGTCTTGTCTTGTCTTGTCTTGTCTTGTCTTGTCTTGTCTTGTCTTGTCTTGTCTTGTTTTGTCTTGTCTTGTCTTGTCTTGTTTTGTCTTGTCTTGTCTTGTTTTGTCTTGTCATGTCTTGTCTTGTCTTGTCTTGTCTTGTTTTGTCTTGTCATGTCTTGTCTTGACTTGTCTTGTCTTGTCTTGTCTTGTCTTGTCTTGTCTTGTCTTGTCTTGTCTTGTCTTGTCTTGTCTTGTCTTGTCTTGTCTTGTTTTGTCTTGTCTTGTCTTGTCTTGTTTTGTCTTGTCATGTCTTGTCTTGTCTTGTCATGTAATGTCATGTCGTGTGTTGTGTTGTTTTGTCTTGTCTTGTCTTCTCCTTGTCTTGTCTTGTCTTGTCGTGTGTTGTGTTGTTTTGTCTTGTCTTGTCTTATATTGTCTTGTCTTGTCTTGTGATGTCATGTCGTGTGTTGTGTTGTTTTGTCTTGTCTTGTTTTGTCTTGTCCTGTCTTGTCTTGTCATGTCATGTCATGTGTTGTGTTGTGTTGTTTTGTCTTGTCTTGTCTTGTCTTGTCTTGTCTTGTCTTGTCTTGCCTTATCTTGCCTTGTCTTGTCTTGTCTTGTCTTGTCTTGTCTTGCCTTATCTTGCCTTGTCTTGTCTTGTCTGGTCTGGTCTTGTCTTGTCTTGTCTTGTCTTGTCTTGTTTTATGTTGTCTTGTCTTGTCTTGTCATGTAATGTCATGTCGTGTCGTGTGTTGTGTTGTTTTGTATTGTCTTGTCTTCTCCTTGTCTTGTCTAGTCTTGTCTTGTCTTGTCTTGTCTTGTCTTGTCTTGTCTTGTCTTGTCTTGTCATGTCGTGTGTTGTGTTGTTTTGTCTTGTCTTGTTGTGTATTGTCATGTCTTTTATTGTCTTGTCTTGTCTTGTTTTGTCATGTAATGTCATGTCGTGTGTTGTGTTGTTTTGTCTTGTCTTGTCTTCTCCTTGTCTTGTCTAGTCTTGTCTTGTCTTGTCTTGTCTTGTCTTGTCTTGTCTTGTCTTGTCATGTCTTATATTGTCTTGTCTTGTCTTGTCATGTCGTGTGTTGTGTTGTTTTGTCTTGTCTTGTTGTGTATTGTCATGTCTTATATTGTCTTGTCTTGTCTTGTCTTGTCATGTCATGTCATGTCATGTCGTGTGTTGTGTTGTTTTGTCTTGTCTTGTCTTGTCTTGTCTTGTCTTGTCTTGTCTTGTCTTGTCTTGTCTTGTCTTGTCTTGTCTTGTCTTGTCTTGTCTTGTCTTGTCTTGTCTTGTCTTGTCTTGTCTCGTCTTGTCTTGTCTTGTCTTGTCTTGTCTTGTCTTGTCTTGTCTTGTCTTGTCTTGTCTTGTCATGTCTAATATTGTCTTGTCTTGTCTTGTCATGTCGTGTGTTGTGTTGTTTTGTCTTGTCTTGTTGTGTATTGTCATGTCTTATATTGTCTTGTCTTGTCTTGTCATGTCATGTCAAGTCATGTCGTGTGTTGTGTTGTTTTGTCTTGTCTTGTCTTCTCCTTGTCTTGTCTAGTCTTGTCTTGTCTTGTCTTGTCATGTCTTGTCTTGTGTTGCTTTGTCTTGTCTTGTCATGTCATGTGTTGCGTTGTGTTGTTTTGTCTTGTCTTGTCTTGTCTTGTCCTGTCCTGTCCTGTCTTGTCTTGTCTTGGCATGTCATGTCATGTCATGTCGTGTGTTGTGTTGTCTTGTCTTGTTTTGTCATGTCTTATCTTGTCTTGTCATGTCATGTCATGTCATGTCGTGTGTTGTGTTGTCTTGTCTTGCCATGTCTTATATTGTCTTGTCTTGTCTTGTCATGTCGTGTGTTGTGTTGTTTTGTCTTGTCTTGTTGTGTATTGGCATGTCTTATATTGTCTTGTCTTGTCTTCTCATGTCATGTCATGTCATGTCGTGTGTTGTGTTATTTTGTCTTGTCTTGTCTTGTCTTGTCTTGTCTTGTCCTGTCCTGTCCTGTCTTGTCTTGTCTTGGCATGTCATGCCATGTCATGTCATGTCGTGTGTTGTGTTGTCTTGTCTTGTCTTGTCTTGCCATGTCTTATATTGTCTTGTCTTGTCTTGTCATGTCGTGTGTTGTGTTGTTTTGTCTTGTCTTGTTGTGTATTGGCATGTCTTATATTGTCTTGTCTTGTCTTCTCATGTCATGTCATGTCATGTCGTGTGTTGTGTTGTTTTGTCTTGTCTTGTCTTCTCCTTGTCTTGTCTAGTCTTGTCTTGTCTTGTCTTGTCATGTCTTGTCTTGTGTTGCTTTGTCTTGTCTTGTCATGTCATGTCTTGCGTTGTGTTGTTTTGTCTTGTCTTGTCTTGTCTTGTCCTGTCCTGTCCTGTCTTGTCTTGTCTTGGCATGTCATGTCATGTCATGTCGTGTGTTGTGTTGTCTTGTCTTGTTTTGTCATGTCTTATCTTGTCTTGTCATGTCATGTCTTTTCTTGTCTTGTCTTGTCTTGTCTTGTCTTGTCATGTCTTGTCTTGTCTTGTCATGTCTTGCCTTGTCTTGTCATGTCTTATATTGTGTTGTCTTGTTTTGTCTTGTCTTGTCTTGTTTTGTCTTGTGTTGCTTTGTCTTGTCTTGTCATGTCGTGTGTTGTGTTGTCTTGTCTTGTCTAGTCTTGTCTTGTCTTGTCTTGTCTTGTCTTGTGTTGCTTTGTCTTGTCTTGTCATGTCGTGTGTTGTATTGTTTTGTCTTGTCTTGTTGTGTATTGTCATGTCTTTTATTGTCTTGTCTTGTCTTGTCTTGTCATGTCATGTAATGTCATGTCGTGTCGTGTGTTGTGTTGTTTTGTATTGTCTTGTCTTCTCCTTGTCTTGTCTAGTCTTGTCTTGTCTTGTCTTGTCATGTCGTGTGTTGTGTTGTTTTGTCTTGTCTTGTTGTGTATTGTCATGTCTTTTATTGTCTTGTCTTGTCTTGTTTTGTCATGTAATGTCATGTCGTGTGTTGTGTTGTTTTGTCTTGTCTTGTCTTGTCTTGTCTTGTCTTGTATTGCTTTGTCTTGTCTTGTCATGTCATGTGTTGCGTTGTGTTGTTTTGTCTTGTCTTGTCATGTCATGTCATGTCGTGTCTTGTGTTGCTTTGTCTTGTCTTGTCATGTCGTGTGTTGTGTTGTTTTGTCTTGTCTTGTTGTGTATTGTCATGTCTTATATTGTCTTGTCTTGTCTTGTCTTGTCATGTCATGTCATGTCATGTCGTGTGTTGTGTTGTTTTTTCTTGTCATGTCATGTCTTGTCTTGTCTTGTCTTGTCATGTCTTGTCATGTCATGTCTTGTCTTGTCTTGTCTTGTCTTGTCTTGTCTTGTCTTGTCTTGTCTTGTCTTGTCTTGTCTTGTCTTGTCTTGTCTTGTCTTGTCTTGTCTTGTCTTGTCTTGTCTTGTCTTGTCTTGTCTTGTCTTGTCTTGTCTTGTCTTGTCTTGTCTTGTCTTGTCTTGTCTTGTCTTGTCTTGTCTTGTCTTGTCTTGTCTTGTCTTGTCTTGTCTTGTCTTGTCTTGTCTTGTCTTGTCTTGTCTTGTCTTGTTTTGTCTTGTCTTGTCTTGTCTTGTCTTGTTTTGTCTTGTCTTGTCTTGTTTTGTCTTGTCATGTCTTGTCTTGTCTTGTCTTGTCTTGTCTTGTTTTGTCTTGTCATGTCTTGTCTTGACTTGTCTTGTCTTTTCTTGTCTTGTCTTGTCTTGTCTTGTCTTGTCTTGTCTTGTCTTGTCTTGTCTTGTCTTGTCTTGTCTTGTCTTGTCTTGTCTTGTCTTGTCTTGTCTTGTCTTGTCTTGTCTTGTCTTGTCTTGTCTTGTCTTGTCTTGTCTTGTCTTGTCTTGTCTTGTCTTGTCTTGTCTTGTCTTGTCTTGTCTTGTCTTGTCTTGTCTTGTCTTGTCTTGTCTTGTCTTGTCTTGTCTTGTCTTGTCTTGTCTTGTCTTGTCTTGTCTTGTCTTGTCTTGTCTTGTCTTGTCTTGTCTTGTCTTGTCTTGTCTTGTCTTGTCTTGTCTTGTCTTGTCTTGTCTTGTCTTGTCTTGTCTTGTCTTGTCTTGTCTTGTTTTGTCTTGTCTTGTCTTGTCTTGTTTTATGTTGTCTTGTCTTGTCTTGTCATGTACTGTCATGTCGTGTGTTGTGTTGTTTTGTCTTGTCTTGTCTTCTCCTTGTCTTGTCTTGTCATGTCGTGTGTTGTGTTGTTTTGTCTTGTCTTGTCTTGTCTTGTCTTATATTGTCTTGTCTTGTCTTGTGATGTCATGTCGTGTGTTGTGTTGTTTTGTCTTGTCTTGTTTTGTCTTGTCCTGTCTTGTCTTGTCATGTCATGTCATGTGTTGTGTTGTCTTGTCTTGTCTTGTCTTGTCTTGTCTTGTCTTGTCTTGTCTTGTCTTGTCTTGTCTTGTCTTGTCTTGTCTTGTCTTGTCTTGTCTTGCCTTATCTTGCCTTGTCTTGTCTTGTCTGGTCTGGTCTTGTCTTGTCTTGTCTTGTCTTGTCTTGTCTTGTCTTGTCTTGTCTTGTCTTGTCTTGTCTTGTCTTGTTTTCTCATGTAATGTCATGTCGTGTGTTGTGTTGTTTTGTCTTGTCTTGTGTTGTTTTGTCGTGTCATGTCTTGTCTTGTCTTGTCCTGACCAGTCGTGTGTTGTGTTGTTTTGTCTTGTCTTGTCATGTCATGTCATGTCGTGTCTTGTGTTGCTTTGTCTTGTCTTGTCTTGTCTTGTCATGTCGTGTGTTGTGTTGTTTTGTCTTGTCTTGTTGTGTATTGTCATGTCTTATATTGTCTTGTCTTGTCTTGTCTTGTCTTGTCATGTCATGTCATGTCGTGTCTTGTCTTGTGTTGTCTTGTCTTGTCTTGTCTTGTCTTGTCTTGTCTTGTCTTGTCTTGTCTTGTCTAGTCTTGTCTTGTCTTGTCTTGTCTTGTCTTGTGTTGCTTTGTCTTGTCTTGTCATGTCGTGTGTTGTGTTGTTTTGTCTTGTCTTGTTGTGTATTGTCATGTCTTTTATTGTCTTGTCTTGTCTTGTCATGTCATGTAATGTCATGTCGTGTCGTGTGTTGTGTTGTTTTGTATTGTCTTGTCTTCTCCTTGTCTTGTCTAGTCTTGTCTTGTCTTGTCTTGTCTTGTCTTGTCTTGTCTTGTCTTGTCATGTCGTGTGTTGTGTTGTTTTGTCTTGTCTTGTTGTGTATTGTCATGTCTTTTATATTCTTGTCTTGTCTTGTTTTGTCATGTAATGTCATGTCGTGTGTTGTGTTGTTTTGTCTTGTCTTGTCTTCTCCTTGTCTTGTCTAGTCTTGTCTTGTCTTGTCTTGTCTTGTCTTGTCTTGTCTTGTCATGTCTTATATTGTCTTGTCTTGTCTTGTCATGTCGTGTGTTGTGTTGTTTTGTCTTGTCTTGTTGTGTATTGTCATGTCTTATATTGTCTTGTCTTGTCTTGTCTTGTCATGTCATGTCATGTCGTGTGTTGTGTTGTTTTGTCTTGTCTTGTCTTCTAATTGTCTTGTCTAGTCTTGTCTAGTCTTGTCTTGTCTTGTCTTGTCTTGTCTTGTCTTGTCTTGTCTTGTCTTGTCTTGTCTTGTCTTGTCTTGTCTTGTCTTGTCTTGTCTTGTCTTGTCTTGTCTTGTCTTGTCTTGTCTTGTCTTGTCTTGTCATGTCTTATATTGTCTTGTCTTGTCTTGTCATGTCGTGTGTTGTGTTGTTTTGTCTTGTCTTGTTGTGTATTGTCATGTCTTATATTGTCTTGTCTTGTCTTGTCATGTCATGTCAAGTCATGTCGTGTGTTGTGTTGTTTTGTCTTGTCTTGTCTTCTCCTTGTCTTGTCTAGTCTTGTCTTGTCTTGTCTTGTCTTGTGTTGCTTTGTCTTGTCTTGTCATGTCATGTGTTGCGTTGTGTTGTTTTGTCTTGTCTTGTCTTGTCTTGTCCTGTCCTGTCCTGTCTTGTCTTGTCTTGGCATGTCATGCCATGTCATGTCATGTCGTGTGTTGTGTTGTCTTGTCTTGTCTTGTCTTGTCATGTCTTATATTGTCTTGTCTTGTCTTGTCATGTCGTGTGTTGTGTTGTTTTGTCTTGTCTTGTTGTGTATTGTCATGTCTTATATTGTCTTGTCTTGTCTTGTCATGTCATGTCATGTCATGTCGTGTGTTGTGTTGTTTTGTCTTGTCTTGTCTTCTCCTTGTCTTGTCTAGTCTTGTCTTGTCTTGTCTTGTCTTGTCTTGTCTTGTGTTGCTTTGTCTTGTCTTGTCTTGTCTTGTCTTGTCTTGTGTTGCTTTGTCTTGTCGTGTGTTGTGTTGTTTTGTCTTGTCTTGTCTTCTCCTTGTCTTGTCTAGTCTTGTCTTGTCTTGTCTTGTCTTGTCTTGTCTTGTCTTGTCTCGTCTTGTCTTGTCTTGTCTTGTCTTGTCTTGTCTTGTCTTGTCTTGTCTTGTCTTGTCTTGTCATGTCTTATATTGTCTTGTCTTGTCTTGTCATGTCGTGTGTTGTGTTGTTTTGTCTTGTCTTGTTGTGTATTGTCATGTCTTATATTGTCTTGTCTTGTCTTGTCATGTCATGTCAAGTCATGTCGTGTGTTGTGTTGTTTTGTCTTGTCTTGTCTTCTCCTTGTCTTGTCTAGTCTTGTCTTGTCTTGTCTTGTCTTGTCTTGTCTTGTCATGTCTTATATTGTCTTGTCTTGTCTTGTCATGTCGTGTGTTGTGTTGTTTTGTCTTGTCTTGTTGTGTATTGTCATGTCTTATATTGTCTTGTCTTGTCTTGTCATGTCATGTCAAGTCATGTCGTGTGTTGTGTTGTTTTGTCTTGTCTTGTCTTCTCCTTGTCTTGTCTAGTCTTGTCTTGTCTTGTCTTGTCTTGTCTTGTCTTGTGTTGCTTTGTCTTGTCTTGTCTTGTCTTGTCTTGTCTTGTCATGTCATGTCATGTCGTGTCTTGTCTTGTGTTGTCTTGTCTTGTCTTGTCTTGTCTTGTCTTGTCTTGTCTTGTCTTGTCTTGTCTTGTCTTGTCATGTCGTGTGTTGTGTTGTTTTGTCTTGTCTTGTTGTGTATTGTCATGTCTTATATTGTCTTGTCTTGTCTTGTCATGTCTTGTCTTGTCATGTCGTGTGTTGTGTTGTTTTGTCTTGTCTTGTTGTGTATTGTCATGTCTTATATTGTCTTGTCTTGTCTTGTCATGTCATGTCATGTCATGTCGTGTGTTGTGTTGTTTTGTCTTGTCTTGTCTTCTCCTTGTCTTGTCTAGTCTTGTCTTGTCTTGTCTTGTCTTGTCTTGTCTTGTGTTGCTTTGTCTTGTCTTGTCTTGTCTTGTCTTGTCTTGTCATGTCATGTCATGTCGTGTCTTGTCTTGTGTTGTCTTGTCTTGTCTTGTCTTGTCTTGTCTTGTCTTGTCTTGTCTTGTCTTGTCTTGTCTAGTCTTGTCTTGTCTTGTCTTGTCTTGTCTTGTGTTGCTTTGTCTTGTCTTGTCATGTCGTGTGTTGTGTTGTTTTGTCTTGTCTTGTTGTGTATTGTCATGTCTTTTATTGTCTTGTCTTGTCTTGTCATGTCATGTAATGTCATGTCGTGTCGTGTGTTGTGTTGTTTTGTATTGTCTTGTCTTCTCCTTGTCTTGTCTAGTCTTGTCTTGTCTTGTCTTGTCTTGTCTTGTCTTGTCTTGTCTTGTCATGTCGTGTGTTGTGTTGTTTTGTCTTGTCTTGTTGTGTATTGTCATGTCTTTTATATTCTTGTCTTGTCTTGTTTTGTCATGTAATGTCATGTCGTGTGTTGTGTTGTTTTGTCTTGTCTTGTCTTCTCCTTGTCTTGTCTAGTCTTGTCTTGTCTTGTCTTGTCTTGTCTTGTCTTGTCTTGTCATGTCTTATATTGTCTTGTCTTGTCTTGTCATGTCGTGTGTTGTGTTGTTTTGTCTTGTCTTGTTGTGTATTGTCATGTCTTATATTGTCTTGTCTTGTCTTGTCTTGTCATGTCATGTCATGTCGTGTGTTGTGTTGTTTTGTCTTGTCTTGTCTTCTAATTGTCTTGTCTAGTCTTGTCTAGTCTTGTCTTGTCTTGTCTTGTCTTGTCTTGTCTTGTCTTGTCTTGTCTTGTCTTGTCTTGTCTTGTCTTGTCTTGTCTTGTCTTGTCTTGTCTTGTCTTGTCTTGTCTTGTCTTGTCTTGTCTTGTCTTGTCTTGTCATGTCTTATATTGTCTTGTCTTGTCTTGTCATGTCGTGTGTTGTGTTGTTTTGTCTTGTCTTGTTGTGTATTGTCATGTCTTATATTGTCTTGTCTTGTCTTGTCATGTCATGTCAAGTCATGTCGTGTGTTGTGTTGTTTTGTCTTGTCTTGTCTTCTCCTTGTCTTGTCTAGTCTTGTCTTGTCTTGTCTTGTCTTGTGTTGCTTTGTCTTGTCTTGTCATGTCATGTGTTGCGTTGTGTTGTTTTGTCTTGTCTTGTCTTGTCTTGTCCTGTCCTGTCCTGTCTTGTCTTGTCTTGGCATGTCATGCCATGTCATGTCATGTCGTGTGTTGTGTTGTCTTGTCTTGTCTTGTCTTGTCATGTCTTATATTGTCTTGTCTTGTCTTGTCATGTCGTGTGTTGTGTTGTTTTGTCTTGTCTTGTTGTGTATTGTCATGTCTTATATTGTCTTGTCTTGTCTTGTCATGTCATGTCATGTCATGTCGTGTGTTGTGTTGTTTTGTCTTGTCTTGTCTTCTCCTTGTCTTGTCTAGTCTTGTCTTGTCTTGTCTTGTCTTGTCTTGTCTTGTCTTGTGTTGCTTTGTCTTGTCTTGTCATGTCGTGTGTTGTGTTGTCTTGTCTTGTTTTGTCATGTCTTATCTTGTCTTGTCATGTCATGTCTTTTCTTGTCTTGTCTTGTCTTGTCTTGTCTTGTCATGTCTTGTCTTGTCTTGTCATGTCTTGCCTTGTCTTGTCATGTCTTATATTGTGTTGTCTTGTTTTGTCTTGTCTTGTCTTGTTTTGTCTTGTGTTGCTTTGTCTTGTCTTGTCATGTCGTGTGTTGTGTTGTCTTGTCTTGTCTAGTCTTGTCTTGTCTTGTCTTGTCTTGTCTTGTGTTGCTTTGTCTTGTCTTGTCATGTCGTGTGTTGTATTGTTTTGTCTTGTCTTGTTGTGTATTGTCATGTCTTTTATTGTCTTGTCTTGTCTTGTCTTGTCATGTCATGTAATGTCATGTCGTGTCGTGTGTTGTGTTGTTTTGTATTGTCTTGTCTTCTCCTTGTCTTGTCTAGTCTTGTCTTGTCTTGTCTTGTCATGTCGTGTGTTGTGTTGTTTTGTCTTGTCTTGTTGTGTATTGTCATGTCTTTTATTGTCTTGTCTTGTCTTGTTTTGTCATGTAATGTCATGTCGTGTGTTGTGTTGTTTTGTCTTGTCTTGTCTTGTCTTGTCTTGTCTTGTATTGCTTTGTCTTGTCTTGTCATGTCATGTGTTGCGTTGTGTTGTTTTGTCTTGTCTTGTCATGTCATGTCATGTCGTGTCTTGTGTTGCTTTGTCTTGTCTTGTCATGTCGTGTGTTGTGTTGTTTTGTCTTGTCTTGTTGTGTATTGTCATGTCTTATATTGTCTTGTCTTGTCTTGTCTTGTCATGTCATGTCATGTCATGTCGTGTGTTGTGTTGTTTTTTCTTGTCATGTCATGTCTTGTCTTGTCTTGTCTTGTCATGTCTTGTCATGTCATGTCTTGTCTTGTCTTGTCTTGTCTTGTCTTGTCTTGTCTTGTCTTGTCTTGTCTTGTCTTGTCTTGTCTTGTCTTGTCTTGTCTTGTCTTGTCTTGTCTTGTCTTGTCTTGTCTTGTCTTGTCTTGTCTTGTCTTGTCTTGTCTTGTCTTGTCTTGTCTTGTCTTGTCTTGTCTTGTCTTGTCTTGTCTTGTCTTGTCTTGTCTTGTCTTGTCTTGTCTTGTCTTGTCTTGTCTTGTCTTGTCTTGTCTTGTCTTGTCTTGTCTTGTCTTGTCTTGTCTTGTTTTGTCTTGTCTTGTCTTGTCTTGTCTTGTTTTGTCTTGTCTTGTCTTGTTTTGTCTTGTCATGTCTTGTCTTGTCTTGTCTTGTCTTGTCTTGTTTTGTCTTGTCATGTCTTGTCTTGACTTGTCTTGTCTTTTCTTGTCTTGTCTTGTCTTGTCTTGTCTTGTCTTGTCTTGTCTTGTCTTGTCTTGTCTTGTCTTGTCTTGTCTTGTCTTGTCTTGTCTTGTCTTGTCTTGTCTTGTCTTGTCTTGTCTTGTCTTGTCTTGTCTTGTCTTGTCTTGTCTTGTCTTGTCTTGTCTTGTCTTGTCTTGTCTTGTCTTGTCTTGTCTTGTCTTGTCTTGTCTTGTCTTGTCTTGTCTTGTCTTGTCTTGTCTTGTCTTGTCTTGTCTTGTCTTGTCTTGTCTTGTTTTGTCTTGTCTTGTCTTGTCTTGTTTTATGTTGTCTTGTCTTGTCTTGTCATGTACTGTCATGTCGTGTGTTGTGTTGTTTTGTCTTGTCTTGTCTTCTCCTTGTCTTGTCTTGTCATGTCGTGTGTTGTGTTGTTTTGTCTTGTCTTGTCTTGTCTTGTCTTATATTGTCTTGTCTTGTCTTGTGATGTCATGTCGTGTGTTGTGTTGTTTTGTCTTGTCTTGTTTTGTCTTGTCCTGTCTTGTCTTGTCATGTCATGTCATGTGTTGTGTTGTCTTGTCTTGTCTTGTCTTGTCTTGTCTTGTCTTGTCTTGTCTTGTCTTGTCTTGTCTTGTCTTGTCTTGTCTTGTCTTGTCTTGTCTTGTCTTGTCTTGTCTTGCCTTATCTTGCCTTGTCTTGTCTTGTCTGGTCTGGTCTTGTCTTGCCTTGTCTTGTCTTGTCTTGTCTTGTCTTGTCTTGTCTTGTCTTGTCTTGTCTTGTCTTGTTTTCTCATGTAATGTCATGTCGTGTGTTGTGTTGTTTTGTCTTGTCTTGTGTTGTTTTGTCGTGTCATGTCTTGTCTTGTCTTGTCCTGACCAGTCGTGTGTTGTGTTGTTTTGTCTTGTCTTGTCATGTCATGTCATGTCGTGTCTTGTGTTGCTTTGTCTTGTCTTGTCTTGTCTTGTCATGTCGTGTGTTGTGTTGTTTTGTCTTGTCTTGTTGTGTATTGTCATGTCTTATATTGTCTTGTCTTGTCTTGTCTTGTCTTGTCATGTCATGTCATGTCGTGTCTTGTCTTGTGTTGTCTTGTCTTGTCTTGTCTTGTCTTGTCTTGTCTTGTCTTGTCTTGTCTTGTCTAGTCTTGTCTTGTCTTGTCTTGTCTTGTCTTGTGTTGCTTTGTCTTGTCTTGTCATGTCGTGTGTTGTGTTGTTTTGTCTTGTCTTGTTGTGTATTGTCATGTCTTTTATTGTCTTGTCTTGTCTTGTCATGTCATGTAATGTCATGTCGTGTCGTGTGTTGTGTTGTTTTGTATTGTCTTGTCTTCTCCTTGTCTTGTCTAGTCTTGTCTTGTCTTGTCTTGTCTTGTCTTGTCTTGTCTTGTCTTGTCATGTCGTGTGTTGTGTTGTTTTGTCTTGTCTTGTTGTGTATTGTCATGTCTTTTATATTCTTGTCTTGTCTTGTTTTGTCATGTAATGTCATGTCGTGTGTTGTGTTGTTTTGTCTTGTCTTGTCTTCTCCTTGTCTTGTCTAGTCTTGTCTTGTCTTGTCTTGTCTTGTCTTGTCTTGTCTTGTCATGTCTTATATTGTCTTGTCTTGTCTTGTCATGTCGTGTGTTGTGTTGTTTTGTCTTGTCTTGTTGTGTATTGTCATGTCTTATATTGTCTTGTCTTGTCTTGTCTTGTCATGTCATGTCATGTCGTGTGTTGTGTTGTTTTGTCTTGTCTTGTCTTCTAATTGTCTTGTCTAGTCTTGTCTAGTCTTGTCTTGTCTTGTCTTGTCTTGTCTTGTCTTGTCTTGTCTTGTCTTGTCTTGTCTTGTCTTGTCTTGTCTTGTCTTGTCTTGTCTTGTCTTGTCTTGTCTTGTCTTGTCTTGTCTTGTCTTGTCTTGTCTTGTCTTGTCATGTCTTATATTGTCTTGTCTTGTCTTGTCATGTCGTGTGTTGTGTTGTTTTGTCTTGTCTTGTTGTGTATTGTCATGTCTTATATTGTCTTGTCTTGTCTTGTCATGTCATGTCAAGTCATGTCGTGTGTTGTGTTGTTTTGTCTTGTCTTGTCTTCTCCTTGTCTTGTCTAGTCTTGTCTTGTCTTGTCTTGTCTTGTGTTGCTTTGTCTTGTCTTGTCATGTCATGTGTTGCGTTGTGTTGTTTTGTCTTGTCTTGTCTTGTCTTGTCCTGTCCTGTCCTGTCTTGTCTTGTCTTGGCATGTCATGCCATGTCATGTCATGTCGTGTGTTGTGTTGTCTTGTCTTGTCTTGTCTTGTCATGTCTTATATTGTCTTGTCTTGTCTTGTCATGTCGTGTGTTGTGTTGTTTTGTCTTGTCTTGTTGTGTATTGTCATGTCTTATATTGTCTTGTCTTGTCTTGTCATGTCATGTCATGTCATGTCGTGTGTTGTGTTGTTTTGTCTTGTCTTGTCTTCTCCTTGTCTTGTCTAGTCTTGTCTTGTCTTGTCTTGTCTTGTCTTGTCTTGTGTTGCTTTGTCTTGTCTTGTCTTGTCTTGTCTTGTCTTGTGTTGCTTTGTCTTGTCGTGTGTTGTGTTGTTTTGTCTTGTCTTGTCTTCTCCTTGTCTTGTCTAGTCTTGTCTTGTCTTGTCTTGTCTTGTCTTGTCTTGTCTTGTCTCGTCTTGTCTTGTCTTGTCTTGTCTTGTCTTGTCTTGTCTTGTCTTGTCTTGTCTTGTCTTGTCATGTCTTATATTGTCTTGTCTTGTCTTGTCATGTCGTGTGTTGTGTTGTTTTGTCTTGTCTTGTTGTGTATTGTCATGTCTTATATTGTCTTGTCTTGTCTTGTCATGTCATGTCAAGTCATGTCGTGTGTTGTGTTGTTTTGTCTTGTCTTGTCTTCTCCTTGTCTTGTCTAGTCTTGTCTTGTCTTGTCTTGTCTTGTCTTGTCTTGTCATGTCTTATATTGTCTTGTCTTGTCTTGTCATGTCGTGTGTTGTGTTGTTTTGTCTTGTCTTGTTGTGTATTGTCATGTCTTATATTGTCTTGTCTTGTCTTGTCTTGTCATGTCATGTCAAGTCATGTCGTGTGTTGTGTTGTTTTGTCTTGTCTTGTCTTCTCCTTGTCTTGTCTAGTCTTGTCTTGTCTTGTCTTGTCTTGTCTTGTCTTGTGTTGCTTTGTCTTGTCTTGTCTTGTCTTGTCTTGTCTTGTCATGTCATGTCATGTCGTGTCTTGTCTTGTGTTGTCTTGTCTTGTCTTGTCTTGTCTTGTCTTGTCTTGTCTTGTCTTGTCTTGTCTTGTCATGTCGTGTGTTGTGTTGTTTTGTCTTGTCTTGTTGTGTATTGTCATGTCTTATATTGTCTTGTCTTGTCTTGTCATGTCTTGTCTTGTCATGTCGTGTGTTGTGTTGTTTTGTCTTGTCTTGTTGTGTATTGTCATGTCTTATATTGTCTTGTCTTGTCTTGTCATGTCATGTCATGTCATGTCGTGTGTTGTGTTGTTTTGTCTTGTCTTGTCTTCTCCTTGTCTTGTCTAGTCTTGTCTTGTCTTGTCTTGTCTTGTCTTGTCTTGTGTTGCTTTGTCTTGTCTTGTCTTGTCTTGTCTTGTCTTGTCATGTCATGTCATGTCGTGTCTTGTCTTGTGTTGTCTTGTCTTGTCTTGTCTTGTCTTGTCTTGTCTTGTCTTGTCTTGTCTTGTCTAGTCTTGTCTTGTCTTGTCTTGTCTTGTCTTGTGTTGCTTTGTCTTGTCTTGTCATGTCGTGTGTTGTGTTGTTTTGTCTTGTCTTGTTGTGTATTGTCATGTCTTTTATTGTCTTGTCTTGTCTTGTCATGTCATGTAATGTCATGTCGTGTCGTGTGTTGTGTTGTTTTGTATTGTCTTGTCTTCTCCTTGTCTTGTCTAGTCTTGTCTTGTCTTGTCATGTCGTGTGTTGTGTTGTTTTGTCTTGTCTTGTTGTGTATTGTCATGTCTTTTATATTCTTGTCTTGTCTTGTTTTGTCATGTAATGTCATGTCGTGTGTTGTGTTGTTTTGTCTTGTCTTGTCTTCTCCTTGTCTTGTCTAGTCTTGTCTTGTCTTGTCTTGTCTTGTCTTGTCATGTCTTATATTGTCTTGTCTTGTCTTGTCATGTCGTGTGTTGTGTTGTTTTGTCTTGTCTTGTTGTGTATTGTCATGTCTTATATTGTCTTGTCTTGTCTTGTCTTGTCATGTCATGTCATGTCGTGTGTTGTGTTGTTTTGTCTTGTCTTGTCTTCTAATTGTCTTGTCTAGTCTTGTCTAGTCTTGTCTTGTCTTGTCTTGTCTTGTCTTGTCTTGTCTTGTCTTGTCTTGTCTTGTCTTGTCTTGTCTTGTCTTGTCTTGTCTTGTCTTGTCTTGTCTTGTCTTGTCTTGTCTTGTCTTGTCTTGTCTTGTCTTGTCTTGTCTTGTCTTGTCTTGTCTTGTCTTGTCTTGTCTTGTCATGTCTTATATTGTCTTGTCTTGTCTTGTCATGTCGTGTGTTGTGTTGTTTTGTCTTGTCTTGTTGTGTATTGTCATGTCTTATATTGTCTTGTCTTGTCTTGTCATGTCATGTCAAGTCATGTCGTGTGTTGTGTTGTTTTGTCTTGTCTTGTCTTCTCCTTGTCTTGTCTAGTCTTGTCTTGTCTTGTCTTGTCTTGTGTTGCTTTGTCTTGTCTTGTCATGTCATGTGTTGCGTTGTGTTGTTTTGTCTTGTCTTGTCTTGTCTTGTCCTGTCCTGTCCTGTCTTGTCTTGTCTTGGCATGTCATGCCATGTCATGTCATGTCGTGTGTTGTGTTGTCTTGTCTTGTCTTGTCTTGTCATGTCTTATATTGTCTTGTCTTGTCTTGTCATGTCGTGTGTTGTGTTGTTTTGTCTTGTCTTGTTGTGTATTGTCATGTCTTATATTGTCTTGTCTTGTCTTGTCATGTCATGTCATGTCATGTCGTGTGTTGTGTTGTTTTGTCTTGTCTTGTCTTCTCCTTGTCTTGTCTAGTCTTGTCTTGTCTTGTCTTGTCTTGTCTTGTCTTGTCTTGTGTTGCTTTGTCTTGTCTTGTCTTGTCTTGTCTTGTCTTGTCTTGTGTTGCTTTGTCTTGTCGTGTGTTGTGTTGTTTTGTCTTGTCTTGTCTTCTCCTTGTCTTGTCTAGTCTTGTCTTGTCTTGTCTTGTCTTGTCTTGTCTTGTCTTGTCTCGTCTTGTCTTGTCTTGTCTTGTCTTGTCTTGTCTTGTCTTGTCTTGTCTTGTCTTGTCTTGTCATGTCTTATATTGTCTTGTCTTGTCTTGTCATGTCGTGTGTTGTGTTGTTTTGTCTTGTCTTGTTGTGTATTGTCATGTCTTATATTGTCTTGTCTTGTCTTGTCATGTCATGTCAAGTCATGTCGTGTGTTGTGTTGTTTTGTCTTGTCTTGTCTTCTCCTTGTCTTGTCTAGTCTTGTCGTGTCTTGTCTTGTCTTGTGTTGCTTTGTCTTGTCTTGTCATGTCATGTGTTGCGTTGTGTTGTTTTGTCTTGTCTTGTCTTGTCTTGTCCTGTCCTGTCCTGTCTTGTCTTGTCTTGGCATGTCATGCCATGTCATGTCATGTCGTGTGTTGTGTTGTCTTGTCTTGTCTTGTCTTGCCATGTCTTATATTGTCTTGTCTTGTCTTGTCATGTCGTGTGTTGTGTTGTTTTGTCTTGTCTTGTTGTGTATTGTCATGTCTTATATTGTCTTGTCTTGTCTTCTCATGTCATGTCATGTCATGTCGTGTGTTGTGTTGTTTTGTCTTGTCTTGTCTTCTCCTTGTCTTGTCTAGTCTTGTCTTGTCTTGTCTTGTCTTGTCTTGTCTTGTCTTGTCTTGTGTTGCTTTGTCTTGTCTTCTCATGTCATGTCTTGCGTTGTGTTGTTTTGTCTTGTCTTGTCTTGTCTTGTCCTGTCCTGTCCTGTCTTGTCTTGTCTTGGCATGTCATGTCATGTCATGTCGTGTGTTGTGTTGTCTTGTCTTGTTTTGTCATGTCTTATCTTGTCTTGTCATGTCATGTCTTGTCTTGTCTTGTCTTGTCTTGTCTTGTCTTGTCATGTCGTGTTTTGTCTTGTCATGTCTTGCCTTGTCTTGTCATGTCTTATATTGTGTTGTCTTGTTTTGTCTTGTCTTGTCTTGTTTTGTCTTGTGTTGCTTTGTCTTGTCTTGTCATGTCGTGTGTTGTGTTGTCTTGTCTTGTCTAGTCTTGTCTTGTCTTGTCTTGTCTTGTGTTGCTTTGTCTTGTCTTGTCATGTCGTGTGTTGTGTTGTTTTGTCTTGTCTTGTTGTGTATTGTCATGTCTTTTATTGTCTTGTCTTGTCTTGTCATGTCATGTAATGTCATGTCGTGTCGTGTGTTGTGTTGTTTTGTATTGTCTTGTCTTCTCCTTGTCTTGTCTAGTCTTGTCTTGTCTTGTCTTGTCTTGTCTTGTCTTGTCTTGTCTTGTCTTGTCTTGTCTTGTCTTGTCATGTCGTGTGTTGTGTTGTTTTGTCTTGTCTTGTTGTGTATTGTCATGTCTTTTATTGTCTTGTCTTGTCTTGTTTTGTCATGTAATGTCATGTCGTGTGTTGTGTTGTTTTGTCTTGTCTTGTCTTGTCTTGTCTTGTCTTGTATTGCTTTGTCTTGTCTTGTCATGTCATGTGTTGCGTTGTGTTGTTTTGTCTTGTCTTGTCATGTCATGTCATGTCGTGTCTTGTGTTGCTTTGTCTTGTCTTGTCATGTCGTGTGTTGTGTTGTTTTGTCTTGTCTTGTTGTGTATTGTCATGTCTTATATTGTCTTGTCTTGTCTTGTCTTGTCATGTCATGTCATGTCATGTCGTGTGTTGTGTTGTTTTTTCTTGTCATGTCATGTCTTGTCTTGTCTTGTCTTGTCATGTCTTGTCATGTCATGTCTTGTCTTGTCTTGTCTTGTCTTGTCTTGTCTTGTCTTGTCTTGTCTTGTCTTGTCTTGTCTTGTCTTGTCTTGTCTTGTCTTGTCTTGTCTTGTCTTGTCTTGTCTTGTCTTGTTTTGTCTTGTCTTGTCTTGTCTTGTCTTGTTTTGTCTTGTCTTGTCTTGTTTTGTCTTGTCATGTCTTGTCTTGTCTTGTCTTGTCTTGTCTTGTTTTGTCTTGTCATGTCTTGTCTTGACTTGTCTTGTCTTGTCTTGTCTTGTCTTGTCTTGTCTTGTCTTGTCTTGTCTTGTCTTGTCTTGTCTTGTCTTGTCTTGTCTTGTCTTGTCTTGTCTTGTCTTGTCTTGTCTTGTCTTGTCTTGTCTTGTCTTGTCTTGTCTTGTCTTGTCTTGTCTTGTCTTGTCTTGTCTTGTCTTGTCTTGTCTTGTCTTGTCTTGTCTTGTCTTGTCTTGTCTTGTCTTGTCTTGTCTTGTCTTGTTTTGTCTTGTCTTGTCTTGTCTTGTTTTATGTTGTCTTGTCTTGTCTTGTCATGTAATGTCATGTCGTGTCATGTCGTGTGTTGTGTTGTTTTGTCTTGTCTTGTCTTCTCCTTGTCTTGTCTTGTCATGTCGTGTGTTGTGTTGTTTTGTCTTGTCTTGTCTTATATTGTCTTGTCTTGTCTTGTGATGTCATGTCGTGTGTTGTGTTGTTTTGTCTTGTCTTGTTTTGTCTTGTCCTGTCTTGTCTTGTCATGTCATGTCATGTGTTGTGTTGTGTTGTTTTGTCTTGTCTTGTCTTGTCTTGTCTTGTCTTGTCTTGTCTTGTCTTGTCTTGTCTTGTCTTGTCTTGTCTTGTCTTGTCTTGCCTTATCTTGCCTTGTCTTGTCTTGTCTGGTCTGGTCTTGTCTTGTCTTGTCTTGTCTTGTCATGTCTTGTCTTGTCTTGTCTTGTCTTGTCTTGTCATGTCGTGTGTTGTGTTGTTTTGTCTTGTCTTGTTGTGTATTGTCATGTCTTTTATTGTCTTGTCTTGTCTTGTCATGTCATGTAATGTCATGTCGTGTCGTGTGTTGTGTTGTTTTGTATTGTCTTGTCTTCTCCTTGTCTTGTCTAGTCTTGTCTTGTCTTGTCTTGTCTTGTCTTGTCTTGTCTTGTCTTGTCTTGTCTTGTCTTGTCTTGTCTTGTCATGTCGTGTGTTGTGTTGTTTTGTCTTGTCTTGTTGTGTATTGTCATGTCTTTTATATTCTTGTCTTGTCTTGTTTTGTCATGTAATGTCATGTCGTGTGTTGTGTTGTTTTGTCTTGTCTTGTCTTCTCCTTGTCTTGTCTAGTCTTGTCTTGTCTAGTCTTGTCTTGTCTTGTCTTGTCTTGTCATGTCTTATATTGTCTTGTCTTGTCTTGTCATGTCGTGTGTTGTGTTGTTTTGTCTTGTCTTGTTGTGTATTGTCATGTCTTATATTGTCTTGTCTTGTCTTGTCTTGTCATGTCATGTCATGTCGTGTGTTGTGTTGTTTTGTCTTGTCTTGTCTTCTAATTGTCTTGTCTAGTCTTGTCTTGTCTTGTCTTGTCTTGTCTTGTCTTGTCTTGTCTTGTCTTGTCTTGTCTTGTCTTGTCTTGTCTTGTCTTGTCTTGTCTTGTCTTGTCTTGTCTTGTCTTGTCTTGTCTTGTCTTGTCTTGTCTTGTCTTGTCTTGTCTTGTCTTGTCTTGTCTTGTCTTGTCTTGTCTTGTCTTGTCATGTCTTATATTGTCTTGTCTTGTCTTGTCATGTCGTGTGTTGTGTTGTTTTGTCTTGTCTTGTTGTGTATTGTCATGTCTTATATTGTCTTGTCTTGTCTTGTCATGTCATGTCAAGTCATGTCGTGTGTTGTGTTGTTTTGTCTTGTCTTGTCTTCTCCTTGTCTTGTCTAGTCTTGTCTTGTCTTGTCTTGTCTTGTGTTGCTTTGTCTTGTCTTGTCATGTCATGTGTTGCGTTGTGTTGTTTTGTCTTGTCTTGTCTTGTCTTGTCCTGTCCTGTCCTGTCTTGTCTTGTCTTGGCATGTCATGCCATGTCATGTCATGTCGTGTGTTGTGTTGTCTTGTCTTGTCTTGTCTTGTCATGTCTTATATTGTCTTGTCTTGTCTTGTCATGTCGTGTGTTGTGTTGTTTTGTCTTGTCTTGTTGTGTATTGTCATGTCTTATATTGTCTTGTCTTGTCTTGTCATGTCATGTCATGTCATGTCGTGTGTTGTGTTGTTTTGTCTTGTCTTGTCTTCTCCTTGTCTTGTCTAGTCTTGTCTTGTCTTGTCTTGTCTTGTCTTGTCTTGTGTTGCTTTGTCTTGTCTTGTCATGTCATGTCTTGCGTTGTGTTGTTTTGTCTTGTCTTGTCTTGTCTTGTCCTGTCCTGTCCTGTCTTGTCTTGTCTTGGCATGTCATGTCATGTCATGTCGTGTGTTGTGTTGTCTTGTCTTGTTTTGTCATGTCTTATCTTGTCTTGTCATGTCATGTCTTGTCTTGTCTTGTCTTGTCTTGTCTTGTCTTGTCATGTCTTGTCTTGTCTTGTCATGTCTTGCCTTGTCTTGTCATGTCTTATATTGTGTTGTCTTGTTTTGTCTTGTCTTGTCTTGTTTTGTCTTGTGTTGCTTTGTCTTGTCTTGTCATGTCGTGTGTTGTGTTGTTTTGTCTTGTCTTGTTGTGTATTGTCATGTCTTTTATTGTCTTGTCTTGTCTTGTCATGTCATGTAATGTCATGTCGTGTGTTATGTTGTTTTGTCTTGTCTTGTCTTCTCCTTGTCTTGTCTAGTCTTGTCTTGTCTTGTCTTGTCTTGTCTTGTCTTGTCTTGTCTTGTCTTGTCATGTCTTATATTGTCTTGTCTTGTCTTGTCATGTCGTGTGTTGTGTTGTTTTGTCTTGTCTTGTTGTGTATTGTAATGTCTTATATTGTCTTGTCTTGTCTTGTCATGTCATGTCATGTCATGTCGTGTGTTGTGTTGTTTTGTCTTGTCTTGTCTTCTCCTTGTCTTGTCTAGTCTTGTCTTGTCTTGTCTTGTCTTGTCTTGTCTTGTCTTGTCTTGTGTTGCTTTGTCTTGTCTTGTCAATTCATGTGTTGCGTTGTGTTGTTTTGTCTTGTCTTGTCATGTCATGTCATGTCGTGTCTTGTGTTGCTTTGTCTTGTCTTGTCATGTCGTGTGTTGTGTTGTTTTGTCTTGTCATGTCTTATATTGTCTTGTCTTGTGATGTCATGTCGTGTGTTGTGTTGTTTTGTCTTGTATTGTCTTGTCTTGTCTTGTCTTGTCTTGTCTTGTCTTGTCTTGTCTTGTCATGTCATGTCATGTCATACGTGTGTTGTGTTGTTTTGTCTTGTCTTATTTTGTCTTGTCATGTCTTATCTTGTCTCGTCTTGTCTTGTCTTGTATTGTCTTGTCTTTTCTTGTCTTGTCTTGTCTTGTCTTGTCTTGTCGTGTCTTGTCTTGTCTTGTCTTGTCTTGTCCTGTCCTGTCCTGTCTTGTCTTGTCATGTCATGTCATGTCATGTCATGTCGTGTGTTGTGTTGTCTTGTATTGTTTTGTCATGTCTTATCTTGTCTTGTCTTGTCATGTCATGTCATGTGTTGTGTTGTGTTGTTTTGTCTTGTCTTGTCTTGTCTTGTCATGTGATGTCATGTGTTGTGATGTGTTGTTTTGTCTTGTCTTGTCTTGTCATGTCTTATATTGTCTTGTCTTGTCTTGTGTTGTGATGTCATGTCGTGTGTTGTGTTGTTTTGTCTTGTCTTGTCTTGTCTCGTCTTGTCTTGTCTGGTCTTCTCCTGTCCTGACGTGTGTTGTGTTGTTTTGTCTTGTCTTGTTTTGTCTTGTCTTGCTTTGTCTTGTCATGTCTTATCTTGTCTTGTCTTGTCTTGTCCTGTCCTGTCGTGTGTTGTGTTGTTTTGTCTTGTCTTGTGTTGTTTTGTCGTGTCATGTCTTGTCATGTCATGTCATGTCATGTCGTGTGTTGTGTTGTTTTGTCTTGTCTTGTCTTCTCCTTGTCTTGTCTAGTCTTGTCTTGTCTTGTCTTGTCTTGTCTTGTCTTGTCTTGTGTTGCTTTGTCTTGTCTTGTCAATTCATGTGTTGCGTTGTGTTGTTTTGTCTTGTCTTGTCATGTCATGTCATGTCGTGTCTTGTGTTGCTTTGTCTTGTCTTGTCATGTCGTGTGTTGTGTTGTTTTGTCTTGTCATGTCTTATATTGTCTTGTCTTGTGATGTCATGTCGTGTGTTGTGTTGTTTTGTCTTGTATTGTCTTGTCTTGTCTTGTCTTGTCTTGCTTTGTCTTCTCTTGTCTTGTCTTGTCTTGTCTTGTCTTGTCTTGTCATGTCATGTCATGTCATACGTGTGTTGTGTTGTTTTGTCTTGTCTTATTTTGTCTTGTCATGTCTTATCTTGTCTCGTCTTGTCTTGTCTTGTATTGTCTTGTCTTTTCTTGTCTTGTCTTGTCTTGTCTTGTCTTGTCTTGTCGTGTCTTGTCTTGTCTTGTCTTGTCTTGTCCTGTCCTGTCCTGTCTTGTCTTGTCATGTCATGTCATGTCATGTCATGTCGTGTGTTGTGTTGTCTTGTATTGTTTTGTCATGTCTTATCTTGTCTTGTCTTGTCATGTCATGTCATGTGTTGTGTTGTGTTGTTTTGTCTTGTCTTGTCTTGTCATGTGATGTCATGTGTTGTGTTGTGTTGTTTTGTCTTGTCTTGTCTTGTCATGTCTTATATTGTCTTGTCTTGTCTTGTGTTGTGATGTCATGTCGTGTGTTGTGTTGTTTTGTCTTGTCTTGTCTTGTCTTGTCCTGTCCTGTCCTGTCCTGTCCTGTCCTGTCTTGTCTTGTCTTGTCTTGTCTTGTCTCGTCTTGTCTTGTCTGGTCTTCTCCTGTCCTGACGTGTGTTGTGTTGTTTTGTCTTGTCTTGTTTTGTCTTGTCTTGCTTTTTCTTGTCATGTCTTATCTTGTCTTGTCTTGTCTTGTCCTGTCCTGTCGTGTGTTGTGTTGTTTTGTCTTGTCTTGTGTTGATTTGTCGTGTCATGTCTTGTCTTGTCTTGTCCTGTCCTGTCGTGTGTTGTGTTGTTTTGTCTTGTCTTGTCTTGTCATGTCATGTCATGTCGTGTCTTGTGTTGCTTTGTCTTGTCTTGTCTTGTCTTGTCTTGTCTTGTCTTGTCATGTCGTGTGTTGTGTTGTTTTGTCTTGTCTTGTTTTGTCTTGTCTTGTCTTGTTTTGTCTTGTCTTGTCTTGTCTTGTCGTGTGATGCCATGTCATACGTGTGTTGTGTTGTTTTGTCTTGTCTTATTTTGTCTTGTCATGTCTTATCTTGTCTTGTCTTGTCTTGTCTTGTCTTGTCTTGTCTTGTCATGTCGTGTGTTGTGTTGTTTTGTCTTGTCTTGTATTGTCTTGTCTTGTCTTGTTTTGTCTTGTCTTGTCTTGTCTTGTCATGTCATGTCATGCCATGTCATACGTGTGTTGTGTTGTTTTGTCTTGTCTTGTCCTGTCCTGTCGTGTGTTGTGTAGTTTTGTCTTGTCTTGTGTTGTTTTGTCGTGTCATGTCTTGTCTTGTCTTGTCCTGTCCTGTCGTGTGTTGTGTTGTTTTGTCTTGTCTTGTCTTGTCATGTCATGTCATGTCGTGTCTTGTGTTGCTTTGTCTTGTCTTGTCTTGTCATGTCTTGTCTTGTCTTGTCTTGTATTGTCTTGTCTTGTCTTGTTTTGTCTTGTCTTGTCTTGTCTTGTCATGTCATGCCATGCCATACGTGTGTTGTGTTGTTTTGTCTTGTCTTATTTTGTCTTGTCATGTCTTATCTTGTCTTGTCTTGTCTTGTCTTGTCTTGTCTTGTCTTGTCTTGTCTTGTCTTGTCTTGTCTTGTCTTGTCTTGTCTTGTCTTGTCTTGTCTTGTCTTGTCTTGTCCTGTCCTGTCTTGTCTTGTCTTGGCATGTCATGCCATGTCATGTCGTGTGTTGTGTTGTCTTGTCTTGTTTTGTCGTGTCTTATCTTGTCTTGTCATGTCATGTCTTGTCTTGTCTTGTCTTGTCTTGTCTTGTCTTGTCTTGTCTTGTCTTGTCTTGTCATGTCTTATCTTGTCTTGTCTTGTCTTGTCTTGTCTTGTCTTGTCTTGTCTTGTCTTGTCTTGTCTAGTCTTGTCTTGTCTTGTCTTGTCTTGTCTTGTCTTGTCTTGTCATATCATGTCGTATGTTGCGTTGTTTTGTCTTGTGTTGCTTTGTCTTGTCTTGTCTTGTCATGTCGTGTGTTGTGTTGTTTTGTCTTGTCTTGTTGTGAATTGTCATGTCTTATATTGTCTTGTCTTGTCTTGTCATGTCATGTCGTGTCGTGTGTTGTGTTGTCTTGTCTTGTTTTGTCTTGTCATGTCATGTCTTGTCTTGTCTTGTCTTGTTTTGTCTTGTCATGTCTTGTCTTGTCTTGTCTTGTCTTGTCTTGTCTTGTCTTGTCTTGTCTTGTCTTGTCTTGTCTTGTCTTGTCTTATCTTGCCTTGTCTTGTCTTGTCTGGTCTTGTCTTGTCTTGTCTTGTCTTGTCTTGTCTTGTCTTGTCTTGTCTTGTCTTGTCTTGTCTTGTCTTGTCATATCTTGTCATGTCTTGTCTTGTCTTGTCTTGTCCTGTCCTGTCGTGTGTTGTGTTGTTTTGTCTTGTCTTGTCATGTCATGTCGAGTCTTGTGTTGCTTTGTCTTGTCTTGTCTTGTCTTGTCTTGTATTGTCTTGTCTTGTCTTGTCTTGTCTTGTCTTGTCTTGTTTTGTCTTGTCTTGTCTTGTCTTGTCTTGTCTTGTCTTGTCTTGTCTTGTCTTGTCTTGTCTTGTGATGTCATGTCGTGTGTTGTGTTGTTTTGTCTTGTCTTGTCTTGTCTTGTGATGTCATGTGATGTCTTGTCTTGTCTTGTCTTGTCTTGTCTTGTTTTGTCTTGTCATGTCATGTCTTGTCTTGTCTTGTCTTGTCTTGTCGTGTGTTGTGTTGTTTTGTCTTGTCTTGTTGTGTATTGTCATGTCTTATATTGTCTTGTCTTGTCTTGTCATGTCATGTCATGTCGTGTGTTGTGTCGTGTTGTGTTGTCTTATATTGTCTTGTCTTGTCTTGTCATGTCATGTCGTATGTTGTGTTGTTTTGTCTTGTACTGCTTTGTCCTGTCTTGTCTTGTCTTGTCTTGTCATGTCGTGTGTTGTGTTGTTTTGTCTTTTCTTGTTGTGTATTGCCATGTCTTATATTGTCTTGTCTCGTCTTGTCATGTCATGTCATGTCGTGTGTTGTGTTGTGTTGTCTTGTCTTATATTGTCTTGTCTTGTCTTGTCATGTCATGTCATGTCATGTCGTGTGTTGTGTTGTTTTGTCTTGTCTTGTCTTCTCCTTGTCTTGTCTAGTCTTGTCTTGTCTTGTCTTGTCTTGTCTTGTCTTGTCTTGTCTTGTCTTGTCTTGTCTTGTCTTGTCTTGTCTTGTCTTGTCTTGTCTTGTCTTGTCTTGTCTTGTCTTGTCTTGTCTTGTCTTGTCTTGTCTTGTCTTGTCTTGTCTTGTCTTGTCTTGTCTTGTCTTGTCTTGTCTTGTCTTGTCTTGTCTTGTCTTGTGTTGCTTTGTCTTGTCTTGTCATGTCATGTGTTGCGTTGTGTTGTTTTGTCTTGTCTTGTCATGTCATGTCATGTCGTGTCTTGTGTTGCTTTGTCTTGTCTTGTCATGTCGTGTGTTGTGTTGTTTTGTCTTGTCTTGTCTTCTCCTTGTCTTGTCTAGTCTTGTCTTGTCTTGTCTTGTCTTGTCTTGTCTTGTCTTGTCTTGCCTTATCTTGCCTTGTCTTGTCTTGTCTGGTCTGGTCTTGTCTTGTCTTGTCTTGTCTTGTCATGTCTTGTCTTGTCTTGTTTTGTCTTGTCCTGTATTGTCTTGTTTTCTCATGTAATGTCATGTCGTGTGTTGTGTTGTTTTGTCTTGTCTTGTGTTGTTTTGTCGTGTCATGTCTTGTCTTGTCTTGTCCTGACCAGTCGTGTGTTGTGTTGTTTTGTCTTGTCTTGTCATGTCATGTCATGTCGTGTCTTGTGTTGCTTTGTCTTGTCTTGTCTTGTCTTGTCATGTCGTGTGTTGTGTTGTTTTGTCTTGTCTTGTTGTGTATTGTCATGTCTTATTTTGTCTTGTCTTGTCATGTCATGTCATGTCGTGTGTTGTGTTGTTTTGTCTTGACTTGTTTTGTCTTGTCATGTCATGTCTGGTCTTGTCTTGTCTTGTTTTGTCTTGTCATGTCTTGTCTTGTCTTGTCTTGTCTTGTCTTGTCTTGTGTTGTCTTGTCTTGTCTTGTCTTGTCTTGTCTTGTCTTGTCTTGTCTTGTCTAGTCTTGTCTAGTCTTGTCTTGTCTTGTCTTGTCTTGTCTTGTGTTGCTTTGTCTTGTCTTGTCATGTCGTGTGTTGTGTTGTTTTGTCTTGTCTTGTTGTGTATTGTCATGTCTTTTATTGTCTTGTCTTGTCTTGTCATGTCATGTAATGTCATGTCGTGTCGTGTGTTGTGTTGTTTTGTATTGTCTTGTCTTCTCCTTGTCTTGTCTAGTCTTGTCTTGTCTTGTCTTGTCTTGTCTTGTCTTGTCTTGTCTTGTCTTGTCTTGTCATGTCGTGTGTTGTGTTGTTTTGTCTTGTCTTGTTGTGTATTGTCATGTCTTTTATTGTCTTGTCTTGTCTTGTTTTGTCATGTAATGTCATGTCGTGTGTTGTGTTGTTTTGTCTTGTCTTGTCTTCTCCTTGTCTTGTCTAGTCTTGTCTTGTCTTGTCTTGTCTTGTCTTGTCTTGTCTTGTCTTGTCATGTCTTATATTGTCTTGTCTTGTCTTGTCATGTCGTGTGTTGTGTTGTTTTGTCTTGTCTTGTTGTGTATTGTCATGTCTTATATTGTCTTGTCTTGTCTTGTCTTGTCATGTCATGTCATGTCGTGTGTTGTGTTGTTTTGTCTTGTCTTGTCTTCTAATTGTCTTGTCTAGTCTTGTCTTGTCTTGTCTTGTCTTGTCTTGTCTTGTCTTGTCTTGTCTTGTCTTGTCTTGTCTTGTCTTGTCTTGTCTTGTCTTGTCTTGTCTTGTCTTGTCTTGTCTTGTCTTGTCTTGTCTTGTCTTGTCTTGTCTTGTCTTGTCTTGTCTTGTCTTGTCTTGTCTTGTCTTGTCTTGTCTTGTCTTGTCTTGTCTTGTCTTGTCTTGTCTTGTCTTGTCTTGTCTTGTCTTGTCATGTCTTATATTGTCTTGTCTTGTCTTGTCATGTCGTGTGTTGTGTTGTTTTGTCTTGTCTTGTTGTGTATTGTCATGTCTTATATTGTCTTGTCTTGTCTTGTCATGTCATGTCAAGTCATGTCGTGTGTTGTGTTGTTTTGTCTTCTCTTGTCTTCTCCTTGTCTTGTCTAGTCTTGTCTTGTCTTGTCTTGTCTTGTGTTGCTTTGTCTTGTCTTGTCATGTCATGTGTTGCGTTGTGTTGTTTTGTCTTGTCTTGTCTTGTCTTGTCTTGTCCTGTCCTGTCCTGTCTTGTCTTGTCTTGGCATGTCATGCCATGTCATGTCATGTCGTGTGTTGTGTTGTCTTGTCTTGTCTTGTCTTGTCATGTCTTACATTGTCTTGTCTTGTCTTGTCATGTCGTGTGTTGTGTTGTTTTGTCTTGTCTTGTTGTGTATTGTCATGTCTTATATTGTCTTGTCTTGTCTTGTCATGTCATGTCATGTCATGTCGTATGTTGTGTTGTTTTGTCTTGTCTTGTCTTCTCCTTGTCTTGTCTAGTCTTGTCATGTCATGTCTTGTCTTGTCTTGTCTTGTCTTGTCTTGTCTTGTCATGTCTTGTCTTGTCTTGTCATGTCTTGCCTTGTCTTGTCATGTCTTATATTGTGTTGTCTTGTTTTGTCTTGTCTTGTCTTGTTTTGTCTTGTGTTGCTTTGTCTTGTCTTGTCATGTCGTGTGTTGTGTTGTTTTGTCTTGTCTTGTTGTGTATTGTCATGTCTTTTATTGTCTTGTCTTGTCTTGTCATGTCATGTAATGTCATGTCGTGTGTTATGTTGTTTTGTCTTGTCTTGTCTTCTCCTTGTCTTGTCTAGTCTTGTCTTGTCTTGTCTTGTCTTGTCTTGTCTTGTCTTGTCTTGTCATGTCTTATATTGTCTTGTCTTGTCTTGTCATGTCGTGTGTTGTGTTGTTTTGTCTTGTCTTGTTGTGTATTGTAATGTCTTATATTGTCTTGTCTTGTCTTGTCATGTCATGTCATGTCATGTCGTGTGTTGTGTTGTTTTGTCTTGTCTTGTCTTCTCCTTGTCTTGTCTAGTCTTGTCTTGTCTTGTCTTGTCTTGTCTTGTCTTGTCTTGTCTTGTCTTGTGTTGCTTTGTCTTGTCTTGTCAATTCATGTGTTGCGTTGTGTTGTTTTGTCTTGTCTTGTCATGTCATGTCATGTCGTGTCTTGTGTTGCTTTGTCTTGTCTTGTCATGTCGTGCGTTGTGTTGTTTTGTCTTGTCATGTCTTATATTGTCTTGTCTTGTCTTGTCTTGTGATGTCATGTCGTGTGTTGTGTTGTTTTGTCTTGTATTGACTTGTCTTGTCTTGTCTTGTCTTGTTTTGTCTTCTCTTGTCTTGTCTTGTCTTGTCTTGTCATGTCATGTCATGTCATACGTGTGTTGTGTTGTTTTGTCTTGTCTTATTTTGTCTTGTCATGTCTTATCTTGTCTCGTCTTGTCTTGTCTTGTATTGTCTTGTCTTTTCTTGTCTTGTCTTGTCTTGTCTTGTCGTGTCTTGTCTTGTCTTGTCTTGTCTTGTCTTGTCCTGTCCTGTCCTGTCTTGTCTTGTCATGTCATGTCATGTCATGTCATGTCGTGTGTTGTGTTGTCTTGTATTGTTTTGTCATGTCTTATCTTGTCTTGTCTTGTCATGTCATGTCATGTGTTGTGTTGTGTTGTTTTGTCTTGTCTTGTCTTGTCATGTCATGTCATGTGTTGTGTTGTGTTGTTTTGTCTTGTCTTGTCTTGTCATGTCTTATATTGTCTTGTCTTGTCTTGTGTTGTGATGTCATGTCGTGTGTTGTGTTGTTTTGTCTTGTCTTGTCTTGTCTTGTCCTGTCCTGTCCTGTCCTGTCCTGTCCTGTCTTGTCTTGTCTTGTCTTGTCTTGTCTCGTCTTGTCTTGTCTGGTCTTCTCCTGTCCTGACGTGTGTTGTGTTGTTTTGTCTTGTCTTGTTTTGTCTTGTCTTGCTTTGTCTTGTCATGTCTTATCTTGTCTTGTCTTGTCTTGTCCTGTCCTGTCGTGTGTTGTGTTGTTTTGTCTTGTCTTGTGTTGTTTTGTCGTGTCATGTCTTGTCTTGTCTTTTCCTGTCCTGTCGTGTGTTGTGTTGTTTTGTCTTGTCTTGTCTTGTCTTGTCATGTCGTGTGTTGTGTTGTTTTGTCTTGTCTTGTATTGTCTTGTCTTGTCTTGTTTTGTCTTGTCTTGTCTTGTCTTGTCGTGTGATGCCATGTCATACGTGTGTTGTGTTGTTTTGTCTTGTCTTATTTTGTCTTGTCTTGTCTTGTCTTGTCTTGTCTTGTCTTGTCATGTCGTGTGTTGTGTTGTTTTGTCTTGTCTTGTATTGTTTTGTCTTGTCTTGTTTTGTCTTGTCTTGTCTTGTCTTGTCTTGTCATGTCATGCCATGTCATACGTGTGTTGTGTTGTTTTGTCTTGTCTTGTCCTGTCCTGTCGTGTGTTGTGTAGTTTTGTCTTGTCTTGTGTTGTTTTGTCGTGTCATGTCTTGTCTTGTCTTGTCCTGTCCTGTCGTGTGTTGTGTTGTTTTGTCTTGTCTTGTCTTGTCATGTCATGTCATGTCGTGTCTTGTGTTGCTTTGTCTTGTCTTGTCTTGTCTTGTCTTGTCATGTCTTGTCTTGTCTTGTCTTGTATTGTCTTGTCTTGTCTTGTTTTGTCTTGTCTTGTCTTGTCTTGTCATGTCATGCCATGTCATACGTGTGTTGTGTTGTTTTGTCTTGTCTTGTCTTGTCTTGTCATGTCATGCCATGTCATACGTGTGTTGTCTTGTCTTCTATTGTCTTGTCTTTTCTTGTCTTGTCTTGTCTTGTCTTGTCTTGTCTTGTCTTGTCTTGTCTTGTCTTGTCTTGTCTTGTCTTGTCTTGTCTTGTCTTGTCTTGTCTTGTCTTGTCTTGTCCTGTCCTGTCTTGTCTTGTCTTGGCATGTCATGCCATGTCATGTCGTGTGTTGTGTTGTCTTGTCTTGTTTTGTCGTGTCTTATCTTGTCTTGTCATGTCATGTCTTGTCTTGTCTTGTCTTGTCTTGTCTTGTCTTGTCTTGTCATGTCTTGTCTTGTCTTGTCTTGTCTTGTCTTGTCTTGTCTTGTCTAGTCTTGTCTTGTCTTGTCTTGTCTTGTCTTGTCTTGTCTTGTCATGTCATGTCGTATGTTGCGTTGTTTTGTCTTGTGTTGCTTTGTCTTGTCTTGTCTTGTCATGTCGTGTGTTGTGTTGTTTTGTCTTGTCTTGTTGTGAATTGTCATGTCTTATATTGTCTTGTCTTGTCTTGTCATGTCATGTCGTGTCGTGTGTTGTGTTGTCTTGTCTTGTTTTGTCTTGTCATGTCATGTCTTGTCTTGTCTTGTCTTGTTTTGTCTTGTTTTGTCTTGTCATGTCATGTCTTGTCTTGTCTTGTCTTGTCTTGTCTTGTCTTGTCTTGTCTTGTCTTGTCTTGTCTTGTCTTGTCTTGTCTTGTCTTGTCTTGTCTTGTCTTGTCTTGTCTTGTCTTGTCTTGTCTTGTCTTGTCTTGTCTTGTCTTGTCTTGTCTTGTCTTGTCTTGTCTTGTCTTGTCTTGTCTTGTCTTGTCTTGTCTTGTCTTGTCTTGTCTTGTCTTGTCTTGTCTTGTCTTTTCTTGTCTTGTCTTGTCTTGTCTTGTCTTGTCTTGTCTTGTCTTGTCTTGTCTTGTCTTGTCTTGTCTTGTCTTGTCTTGTCTTGTCTTGTCTTGTCTTGTCTTGTCTTGTCTTGTCTTGCCTTGTCTTGTCTTGTCTTGTCTTGTCTTGTCTTGTGATGTCATGTCGTGTGTTGTGTTGTTTTGTCTTGTCTTGTTTTGTCTTGTCCTGTCTTGTCTCGTCATGTCATGTCATGTGTTGTGTTGTGTTGTTTTGTCTTGTCTTGTCTTGTCTTGTCTTGTCTTGTCTTGTCTTGTCTTGTCTTGTCTTGCCTTATCTTGCCTTGTCTTGTATTGCCTTGTCTTGTCTTGTCTTGTCTTGTCTTGTCTTGTCTTGTTTTGTCTTGTCTTGTCTTGTCTTGTCTTGTCTTGTCTTGTCTTGTCTTGTCTTGTCTTGTCTTGTCTTGTCTTGTGATGTCATGTCGTGTGTTGTGTTGTTTTGTCTTGTCTTGTCTTGTCTTGTCTTGTCTTGTGATGTCATGTGATGTCTTGTCTTGTCTTGTCTTGTCTTGTTTTGTCTTGTCATGTCATGTCTTGTCTTGTCTTGTCTTGTCTTGTCGTGTGTTGTGTTGTTTTGTCTTGTCTTGTTGTGTATTGTCATGTCTTATATTGTCTTGTCTTGTCTTGTCATGTCATGTCATGTCGTGTGTTGTGTTGTGTTGTCTTGTCTTATATTGTCTTGTCTTGTCTTGTCATGTCATGTCGTATGTTGTGTCGTTTTGTCTTGTACTGCTTTGTCCTGTCTTGTCTTGTCTTGTCTTGTCATGTCGTGTGTTGTGTTGTTTTGTCTTGTCTTGTTGTGTATTGCCATGTCTTATATTGTCTTGTCTTGTCTTGTCATGTCATGTCATGTCGTGTGTTGTGTTGTGTTGTTTTGTCTTATATTGTCTTGTCTTGTCTTGTCATGTCATGTCATGTCATGTCGTGTGTTGTGTTGTTTTGTCTTGTCTTGTCTTCTCCTTGTCTTGTCTAGTCTTGTCTTGTCTTGTCTTGTCTTGTCTTGTCTTGTCTTGTCTTGTCTTGTCTTGTCTTGTCTTGTCTTGTCTTGTCTTGTCTTGTCTTGTCTTGTCTTGTCTTGTCTTGTCTTGTCTTGTCTTGTCTTGTTGCGTTGTGTTGTTTTGTCTTGTCTTGTCATGTCATGTCATGTCGTGTCTTGTGTTGCTTTGTCTTGTCTTGTCATGTCGTGTGTTGTGTTGTTTTGTCTTGTCTTGTTGTGTATTGTCATGTCTTATATTGTCTTGTCTTGTCTTGTCATGTCATGTCATGTCATGTCGTGTGTTGTGTTGTTTAGTGTTGTTTTTTCTTGTCATGTCTTGTCTTGTCTTGTCTTGTCTTGTCTTGTCTTGTCTTGTCTTGTCTTGTCTTGTCTTGTCTTGTCTTGTCTTGTCTTGTCTTGTCTTGTCTTGTCTTGTCTTGTCTTGTCTTGTCTTGTCTTGTCTTGTCTTGTCTTGTCTTGTCTTGTCTTGTCTTGTCTTGTCTTGTCTTGTCTTGTCTTGTCTTGTCTTGTCTTGTCTTGTCTTGTCTTGTCTTGTCATGTTTTGTCATGTAATGTCATGTCGTGTGTTGTGTTGTTTTGTCTTGTCGTGTCTTCTCCTTGTCTTGTCTTGTCATGTCGTGTGTTGTGTTGTTTTGTCTTGTCATGTCTTATATTGTCTTGTCTTGTCTTGTCTTGTGATGTCATGTCGTGTGTTGTGTTGTTTTGTCTTGTATTGTCTTGTCTTGTCTTGTCTTGTTTTGTCTTGTCTAGTCTTGTCTTGTCTTGTCTTGTCACGTCATGTCATGTCATACGTGTGTTGTGTTGTTTTGTCTTGTCTTATTTTGTCTTGTCTTGTCTTGTCTTGTCTTGTCTTGTCTTGTCTTGTCTTGTCTTGTCTTGTCTTGTCTTGTCTTGTCTTGTCTTGTCTTGTCTTGTCTTGTCTTGTCTTGTCATGTTTTGTCATGTAATGTCATGTCGTGTGTTGTGTTGTTTTGTCTTGTCGTGTCTTCTCCTTGTCTTGTCTTGTCATGTCGTGTGTTGTGTTGTTTTGTCTTGTCATGTCTTATATTGTCTTGTCTTGTCTTGTCTTGTGATGTCATGTCGTGTGTTGTGTTGTTTTGTCTTGTATTGTCTTGTCTTGTCTTGTCTTGTTTTGTCTTGTCTAGTCTTGTCTTGTCTTGTCACGTCATGTCATGTCATACGTGTGTTGTGTTGTTTTGTCTTGTCTTATTTTGTCTTGTCATGTCATGTCGTGTCTTGTGTTGCTTTGTCTTGTCTTGTCTTGTTGTGTATTGTCATGTCTTATATTGTCTTGTCTTGTCTTGTCATGTCATGTCATGTCGTGTGTTGTGTTGTGTTGTCTTGTCTTATATTGTCCTGTCTTGTCTTGTCATGTCATGTCATGTCATGTCGTGTGTTGTGTTGTTTTGTCTTGTCTTGTCTTCTCCTTGTCTTGTCTAGTCTTGTCTTGTCTTGTCTTGTCTTGTCTTGTCTTGTCTTGTCTTGTCTTGTCTTGTCTTGTCTTGTCTTGTCTTGTCTTGTCTTGTCTTGTCTTGTCTTGTCTTGTGTTGCTTTGTCTTGTCTTGTCATGCCATGTGTTGCGTTGTGTTGTTTTGTCTTGTCTTCTCATGTCATGTCATGTCGTGTCTTGTGTTGCTTTGTCTTGTCTTGTCATGTCGTGTGTTGTGTTGTTTTGTCTTGTCTTGTTGTGTATTGTCATGTCTTATATTGTCTTGTCTTGTCTTGTCATGTCATGTCATGTCATGTCGTGTGTTGTGTTGTTTAGTGTTGTTTTTTCTTGTCATGTCTTGTCTTGTCTTGTCTTGTCATGTTTTGTCATGTAATGTCATGTCGTGTGTTGTGTTGTTTTGTCTTGTCGTGTCTTCTACTTGTCTTGTCTTGTCATGTCGTGTGTTGTGTTGTTTTGTCTTGTCATGTAATATATATTGTCTTGTCTTGTCTTGTCTTGTGATGTCATGTCGTGTGTTGTGTTGTTTTGTCTTGTCATGTCATGTCTTGCCTTGTCTTGTCTTGTCTTGTCGTGTGTTGTGTTGTCTTGTCTTGTCTTGTCATGTCATGTCATGTCGTGTCTTGTGTTGCTTTGTCTTGTCTTGTCTTGTCATGTCTTGTCTTGTCTTGTCTTGTATTGTCTTGTCTTGTCTTGTTTTGTCTTGTCTTGTCTTGTCTTGTCATGTCATGCCATGCCATACGTGTGTTGTGTTGTTTTGTCTTGTCTTATTTTGTCTTGTCATGTCTTATCTTGTCTTGTCTTGTCTTGTCTTCTATTGTCTTGTCTTTTCTTGTCTTGTCTTGTCTTGTCTTGTCTTGTCTTGTCTTGTCTTGTCTTGTCTTGTCTTGTCTTGTCTTGTCGGTGTGTTGTGTTGTTTTGTCTTGTCTTGTTGTGTATTGTCATGTCTTATATTGTCTTGTCTTGTCTTGTCATGTCATGTCATGTCGTGTGTTGTGTTGTGTTGTCTTGTCTTATATTGTCTTGTCTTGTCTTGTCATGTCATGTCGTATGTTGTGTTGTTTTGTCTTGTACTGCTTTGTCCTGTCTTGTCTTGTCTTGTCTTGTCATGTCGTGTGTTGTGTTGTTTTGTCTTGTCTTGTTGTGTATTGCCATGTCTTATATTGTCTTGTCTTGTCTTGTCATGTCATGTCATGTCGTGTGTTGTGTTGTGTTGTCTTGTCTTATATTGTCTTGTCTTGTCTTGTCATGTCATGTCATGTCATGTCGTGTGTTGTGTTGTTTTGTCTTGTCTTGTCTTCTCCTTGTCTTGTCTAGTCTTGTCTTGTCTTGTCTTGTCTTGTCTTGTCTTGTCTTGTCTTGTCTTGTCTTGTCTTGTCTTGTCTTGTCTTGTCTTGTCTTGTCTTGTCTTGTCTTGTCTTGTCTTGTCTTGTCTTGTCTTGTCTTGTCTTGTCTTGTCGTGTCTTGTCTTGTCTTGTCTTGTCTTGTCGTGTCTTGTGTTGCTTTGTCTTGTCTTGTCATGTCGTGTGTTGTGTTGTTTTGTCTTGTCTTGTTGTGTATTGTCATGTCTTATATTGTCTTGTCTTGTCTTGTCATGTCATGTCATGTCATGTCGTGTGTTGTGTTGTTTAGTGTTGTTTTTTCTTGTCATGTCTTGTCTTGTCTTGTCTTGTCTTGTCTTGTCTTGTCTTGTCTTGTCTTGTCTTGTCTTGTCTTGTCTTGTCTTGTCTTGTCTTGTCTTGTCTTGTCTTGTCTTGTCTTGTCTTGTCTTGTCTTGTCTTGTCTTGTCTTGTCTTGTCTTGTCTTGTCTTGTCTTGTCTTGTCTTGTCTTGTCTTGTCTTGTCTTGTCTTGTCTTGTCTTGTCATGTTTTGTCATGTAATGTCATGTCGTGTGTTGTGTTGTTTTGTCTTGTCGTGTCTTCTCCTTGTCTTGTCTTGTCATGTCGTGTGTTGTGTTGTTTTGTCTTGTCATGTCTTATATTGTCTTGTCTTGTCTTGTCTTGTGATGTCATGTCGTGTGTTGTGTTGTTTTGTCTTGTATTGTCTTGTCTTGTCTTGTCTTGTTTTGTCTTGTCTAGTCTTGTCTTGTCTTGTCTTGTCACGTCATGTCATGTCATACGTGTGTTGTGTTGTTTTGTCTTGTCTTATTTTGTCTTGTCTTGTCTTGTCTTGTCTTGTCTTGTCTTGTCTTGTCTTGTCTTGTCTTGTCTTGTCTTGTCTTGTCTTGTCTTGTCTTGTCATGTTTTGTCATGTAATGTCATGTCGTGTGTTGTGTTGTTTTGTCTTGTCGTGTCTTCTCCTTGTCTTGTCTTGTCATGTCGTGTGTTGTGTTGTTTTGTCTTGTCATGTCTTATATTGTCTTGTCTTGTCTTGTCTTGTGATGTCATGTCGTGTGTTGTGTTGTTTTGTCTTGTATTGTCTTGTCTTGTCTTGTCTTGTTTTGTCTTGTCTAGTCTTGTCTTGTCTTGTCACGTCATGTCATGTCATGTCGTGTGTTGTGTTGTTTTGTCTTGTCTTGTCTTCTCCTTGTCTTGTCTAGTCTTGTCTTGTCTTGTCTTGTCTTGTCTTGTCTTGTCTTGTCTTGTCTTGTCTTGTCTTGTCGTGTCTTGTCTTGTCTTGTCTTGTCTTGTCTTGTCTTGTCTTGTCCTGTCCTGTCATGTCGTGTCTTGTCTTGTCTTGTCTTGTCTTGTCTTGTCTTGTCTTGTCTTGTCTTGTCTTGTCTTGTCTTGTCTTGTCTTGTCTTGTCTTGTCTTGTCTTGTCTTGTCTTGTCTTGTCTTGTCTTGTCTTGTCTTGTCTTCTCCTTGTCTTGTCTAGTCTTGTCTTGTCTTGTCTTGTCTTGTCTTGTCTTGTCTTGTCTTGTCTTGTCTTGTCTTGTCTTGTCTTGTCTTGTCTTGTCGTGTCTTGTCTTGTCTTGTCTTGTCTTGTCTTGTCTTGTCTTGTCCTGTCCTGTCATGTCGTGTCTTGTCTTGTCTTGTCTTGTCTTGTCTTGTCTTGTCTTGTCTTGTCTTGTCTTGTCTTGTCTTGTCTTGTCTTGTCTTGTCTTGTCTTGTCTTGTCTTGTCTTGTCTTGTCTTGTCTTGTCTTGTCTTGTCTTGTCATGTCATGTCATGTCATGTCGTGTGTTGTGTTGTTTTGTCTTGTCTTGTCTTCTCCTTGTCTTGTCTAGTCTTGTCTTGTCTTGTCTTGTCTTGTCTTGTCTTGTCTTGTCTTGTCTTGTCTTGTCTTGTCTTGTCTTGTCTTGTCTTGTCTTGTCGTGTCTTGTCTTGTCTTGTCTTGTCTTGTCTTGTCTTGTCTTGTCTTGTTGTGTATTGTCATGTCTTATATTGTCTTGTCTTGTCTTGTCATGTCATGTCATGTCGTGTGTTGTGTTGTGTTGTCTTGTCTTATATTGTCCTGTCTTGTCTTGTCATGTCATGTCATGTCATGTCGTATGTTGTGTTGTTTTGTCTTGTACTGCTTTGTCCTGTCTTGTCTTGTCTTGTCTTGTCATGTCGTGTGTTGTGTTGTTTTGTCTTGTCTTGTTGTGTATTGCCATGTCTTATATTGTCTTGTCTTGTCTTGTCATGTCATGTCATGTCGTGTGTTGTGTTGTGTTGTCTTGTCTTATATTGTCTTGTCTTGTCTTGTCATGTCATGTAATGTCATGTCGTGTGTTGTGTTGTTTTGTCTTGTCGTGTCTTCTCCTTGTCTTGTCTTGTCATGTCATTTCGTGTGTTGTGTTGTCTTGTCTTGTTTTGTCTTGTCATGTCATGTCATGTCTTGTCTTGTCTTGTCTTGTTTTGTCTTGTCATGTCTTGTCTTGTCTTGTCTTGTCTTGTCTCGTCTTGTCTTGTCTTGTCTTGTCTTGTCTTGTCTTGTCTTGTCTTGTCTTGTCTTGTCTTGTCTTGTCTTGTCTTGTCGTGTCTTGTCTTGTCTTGTCTTGTCTTGTCTTGTCTTGTCTTGTCCTGTCCTGTCCTGTCATGTCGTGTGTTGTGTTGTTTTGTCTTGTCTTGTTGTGTATTGTCATGTCTTATATTGTCTTGTCTTGTCTTGTCTTGTCATGTCATGTCATGTCATGTCATGTCGTGTGTTGTGTTGTTTAGCGTTGTTTTTTTTTGTCATGTCTTGCCTTGTCTTGTCTTGTCTTGTCATGTCTTGTCTTGTCTTGTCTAGTCTTGTCTTGTCTTGTCTTGTCTTGTCTTGTCATGTTTTGTCATGTAATGTCATGTCGTGTGTTGTGTTGTTTTGTCTTGTCGTGTCTTCTCCTTGTCTTGTCTTGTCTTGTCTTGTCTTGTCTTGTCTTGTCTTGTCTTGTCTTGTCTTGTCTTGTCTTGTCTTGTCTTGTCTTGTCTTGTCTTGTCTTGTCTTGTCATGTCTTATATTGTCTTGTCTTGTCTTGTCATGTCGTGTGTTGTGTTGTTTAGTCTTGTCTTGTTGTGTATTGTCATGTCTTATATTGTCTTGTCTTGTCTTGTCATGTCATGTCATGTCATGTCGTGTGTTGTGTTGTTTTGTCTTGTCTTGTCTTCTCCTTGTCTTGTCTAGTCTTGTCTTGTCTTGTCTTGTCTTGTCTTGTCTTGTCTTGTCTTGTGTTGCTTTGTCTTGTCTTGTCTTGTCTTGTCTTGTCTTGTCTTGTCTTGTCTTGTCTTGTCTTGTCTTGTCTTGTCCTGTCCTGACGTGTGTTGTGTTGTTTTGTCTTGTCTTGTCTTGTCTTGTCTTGTTTTGTCTTGTCTTGTATTGTCTTGTTTTCTCATGTAATGTCATGTCGTGTGTTGTGTTGTTTTGTCTTGTGTTGTTTTGACGTATCATGTCTTGTCTTGTCTTGTCTTGTCTTGTCTTGTCATGTCATGTCATGTCGTGTGTTGTGTTGTTTTGTCTTGTCTTGTCTTCTAATTGTCTTGTCTAGTCTTGTCTAGTCTTGTCTTGTCTTGTCTTGTCTTGTCTTGTCTTGTCTTGTCTTGTCTTGTCTTGTCTTGTCCTGTCCTGTCCTGTCATGTCGTGTGTTGTGTTGTTTTGTCTTGTCTTGTTGTGTATTGTCATGTCTTATATTGTCTTGTCTTGTCTTGTCTTGTCATGTCATGTCATGTCATGTCATGTCGTGTGTTGTGTTGTTTAGCGTTGTTTTTTCTTGTCATGTCTTGCCTTGTCTTGTCTTGTCTTGTCATGTCTTGTCTTGTCTTGTCTAGTCTTGTCTTGTCTTGTCTTGTCTTGTCTTGTCATGTTTTGTCATGTAATGTCATGTCGTGTGTTGTGTTGTCTTGTCTTGTTTTGTCTTGTCATGTCATGTCATGTCTTGTCTTGTCTTGTTTTGTCTTGTCATGTCATGTCTTGTCTTGTCTTGTCTTGTCTTGTCGTGTGTTGTGTTGTTTTGTCTTGTCTTGTTGTGTATTGTCATGTCTTATATTGTCTTGTCTTGTCTTGTCATGTCATGTCATGTCGTGTGTTGTGTTGTGTTGTCTTGTCTTATATTGTCTTGTCTTGTCTTGTCATGTCATGTCGTATGTTGTGTCGTTTTGTCTTGTACTGCTTTGTCCTGTCTTGTCTTGTCTTGTCTTGTCATGTCGTGTGTTGTGTTGTTTTGTCTTGTCTTGTTGTGTATTGTCATGTCTTATATTGTCTTGTCTTGTCTTGTCTTGTCATGTCATGTCATGTCATGTCATGTCGTGTGTTGTGTTGTTTAGCGTTGTTTTTTCTTGTCATGTCTTGCCTTGTCTTGTCTTGTCTTGTCATGTCTTGTCTTGTCTTGTCTAGTCTTGTCTTGTCTTGTCTTGTCTTGTCTTGTCATGTTTTGTCATGTAATGTCATGTCGTGTGTTGTGTTGTTTTGTCTTGTCGTGTCTTCTCCTTGTCTTGTCTTGTCATGTCGTGTGTTGTGTTGTTTTGTCTTGTCATGTCTTATATTGTCTTGTCTTGTCTTGTCTTGTGATGTCATGTCGTGTGTTGTGTTGTTTTGTCTTGTCTTGTCTTCTCCTTGTCTTGTCTAGTCTTGTCTTGTCTTGTCTTGTCTTGTCTTGTCTTGTCTTGTCTTGTCTTGTCATGCCATGTCTTGTCTTGTCTTGTCTTGTCTTGTCTTGTCTTGTCTTGTCTTGTCTTGTCATGTCTTGTCTTGTCTTGTTTTGTCTTGTCTTGTCTTGTCTTGTTTTGTCTTGTCATGTCTTGTCTTGTCATGTCTTGTCTTGTCTTGTCTTGACTTGTCTTGTCTTGTCTTGTCTTGTCTTGTCGTGTCTTGTCTTGTCTTGTCTCATCTTGTCTTGTCCTGTCCTGTCCTGTCTTGTCTTGTCATGTCATGTCATGTCATGTCATGTCGTGTGTTGTTTTGTCTTGTCTTGTTTTGTCTTGTCATGTCTTATCTTGTCTTGTCATGTCATGTCATGTCATGTGTTGTGTTGTGTTGTTTTGTCTTGTCTTGTCTTGTCTTGTCATGTCTTGTCTTGTCTTGTCTTGTCTTGTCTTGTCTTTTCTTGTCTTGTCTTGTCCTGTCCTGACGTGTGTTGTGTTGTTTTGTCTTGTCTTGTGTTGTTTTGTCCTGTCCTGACGTGTGTTGTGTTGTTTTGTCTTGTCTTGTCTTGTCTTGTCTTGTCTTGTCTTGTCGTGTCTTGTCTTGTCTTGTCTCATCTTGTCTTGTCCTGTCCTGTCCTGTCTTGTCTTGTCATGTCATGTCATGTCATGTCATGTCGTGTGTTGTTTTGTCTTGTCTTGTTTTGTCTTGTCATGTCTTATCTTGTCTTGTCATGTCATGTCATGTCATGTGTTGTGTTGTGTTGTTTTGTCTTGTCTTGTCTTGTCTTGTCTTGTCTTGTCTTGTCCTGTCCTGACGTGTGTTGTGTTATTTTGTCTTGTCTTGTTTTGTCTTGTCTTGTGTTGTTTTGTCCTGTCCTGACGTGTGTTGTGTTGTTTTGTCTTGTCTTGTCTTGTCTTGTCTTGTCTTGTCTTGTCTTGTCTTGTCCTGTCCTGACGTGTGTTGTGTTATTTTGTCTTGTCTTGTTTTGTCTTGTCTTGTGTTGTTTTGTCCTGTCCTGACGTGTGTTGTGTTGTTTTGTCTTGTCTTGTTTTGTCTTGTCCTGTCTTGTCTTGTCTTGTGATGTCATGTCATGTCGTGTGTTGTGTTGTTTTGTCTTGTCATGTCTTGTCTTGTCTTGTCTTGTCTTGTCTTGTCTTGTCTTGTCTTGTCTTGTCTTGTCTTGTCTTGTCTTGTCTTGTCTTGTCTTGTCTTGTCTTGTCTTGTCTTGTCTTGTCTTGTCTTGTCTTGTCTTGTCTTGTCTTGTCTTGTCTTGTTTTGTCTTGTCTTGTTTTATATTGTCTTGTCTTGTCTTGTTTTGTCATGTAATGTCATGTCGTGTGTTGTGTTGTTTTTTCTTGTCTTGTATTGTCTTGTCTTGTCTTGTCGTGTCTTGTCTTGTCTTGTCTTGTTTTGTCTTGTCTTGTCTTGTCTTGTCTTGCCTTATCTTGCCTTGTCTTGTCTTGTCTTGTCTTGTCTTGTCTTGTCTTGTCTTGTCATGTCTTGTCTTGTCTTGTTTTGTCTTGTCTTGTATTTTCTTGTTTTCTCATGTAATGTCATGTCGTGTGTTGTGTTGTTTTGTCTTGTCTTGTGTTGTTTTGTCGTGTCATGCCTTGTCTTGTCTTGTCTTGTCCTGTCCTGTCGTGTGTTGTGTTGTTTTGTCTTGTCTTGTCATGTCATGTCATGTCGTGTCTTGTGTTGCTTTGTCTTGTCTTGTCTTGTCTTGCCTTGTCATGTCGTGTGTTGTGTTGTTTTGTCTTGTCTTGTTGTGTATTGTCATGTCTTATATTGTCTTGTCTTGTCTTGTCTTGTCATGTCATGTCATGTCGTGTGTTGTGTTGTTTTGTCTTGTCTTGTCTTGTCTTGTCTTGTCTTGTCTTGTCTAGTCTTGTCTTGTCTTGTATTGTCATGTCGTGTGTTGTGTTGTTTTGTCTTGTCTTGTGTTGTTTTGTCGTGTCATGTCTTGTCTTGTCTTGTCCTGTCCTGTCGTGTGTTGTGTTGTTTTGTCTTGTCTTGTCTTGTCTAGTTTTGTCTTGTCTTGTCTTGTTTTATGTTGTCTTGTTTTGTCATGTAATGTCATGTCGTGTGTTGTGTTGTTTTGTCTTGTCTTGTGTTGTTTTGTCGTGTCATGTCTTGTCTTGTCTTGTCTTGTCTTGTGTTGTTTTGTCTTGTCTTGTCATGTCATGTCATGTCGTGTCTTGTGTTGCTTTGTCTTGTCTTTTCTTCTCCTTGTCTTGTGTTGTTTTGTCCTGTCCTGACGTGTGTTTTGTTGTTTTGTCTTGTTATGTCTTGTCTTGTCTTGTGATGTCATGTCATGTCGTGTGTTGTGTTGTTTTGTCTTGTCTTGCTGTGTATTGTCATGTCTTATATTGTCTTGTCTTGTCTTGTCATGTCATGTCATGTCGTGTGTTGTGTTGTTTTGTCTTGTCTTGTTTTGTCTTCTCATGTCAAGTCTTGTCTTGTCTTGTCTTGTCTTGTCTTGTTTTGTCTTGTCATGTCATGTCTTGTCTTGTCTTGTCTTGTCTTGTCTTGTCTTGTCTTGTCTTGTCTTGTCTTGTCTTGTCTTGTCTTGTCTTGTCATGTCTTGTCTTGTCTTGTCTTGTCCTGTCCTGTCTTGTGTAGTCTTGTCATGTTTTGTCTTGTCCTGTCCTGTCTTGTCTTGTCTGGTCATGTCTTGTCTTGTCTTGTCTTGTCTTGTCTTGTCTTGTTTTGTCTTGTCATGTATTGTCTTGTCTTGTCTTGTCTTGTCATGTCATGTCTTGTCTTGTCTTGTCTTGTCTTGTCTTGTCTTGTCATGTCTTGTCTTGTCTTGTTTTGTCTTGTCTTGTCTTGTCTTGTTTTGTCTTGTCATGTCTTGTCTTGTCATGTCTTGTCTTGTCTTGTCTTGACTTGTCTTGTCTTGTCTTGTCTTGTCTTGTCTTGTCTTGTCTTGTCGTGTCTTGTCTTGTCTTGTCTCATCTTGTCTTGTCCTGTCCTGTCCTGTCTTGTCTTGTCATGTCATGTCATGTCATGTCATGTCGTGTGTTGTTTTGTCTTGTCTTGTTTTGTCTTGTCATGTCTTATCTTGTCTTGTCATGTCATGTCATGTCATGTGTTGTGTTGTGTTGTTTTGTCTTGTCTTGTCATGTCTTGTCTTGTCTTGTCTTGTCTTGTCTTGTCTTGTCTTGTCTTGTCTTGTCCTGTCCTGACGTGTGTTGTGTTGTTTTGTCTTGTCTTGTGTTGTTTTGTCCTGTCCTGACATGTGTTGTGTTGTTTTGTCTTGTCTTGTTTTGTCTTGTCCTGTCTTGTCTTGTGATGTCATGTCATGTCGTGTGTTGTGTTGTTTTGTCTTGTCATGTCTTGTCTTGTCTTGTCTTGTCTTGTCTTGTCTTGTCTTGTCTTGTCTTGTCTTGTCTTGTCTTGTCTTGTCTTGTCTTGTCTTGTCTTGTCTTGTCTTGTCTTGTCTTGTCTTGTCTTGTCTTGTCTTGTCTTGTCTTGTCTTGTTTTGCCTTGTCTTGTTTTATGTTGTCTTGTCTTGTCTTGTTTTGTCATGTAATGTCATGTCGTGTGTTGTGTTGTTTTTTCTTGTCTTGTATTGTCTTGTATTGTCTTGTCTTGTCTTGTCTTGTCTTGTCTTGTCTTGTCTTGTCTTGTCTTGTCTTGTCTTGTCTTGTCTTGTCTTGTCTTGTCTTGTCTTGTCATGTCTTGTCTTGTCTTGTCTTGTCTTGTCTTGTCTTGTCTTGTCTTGTCTTGTCTTGTCTTGTCTTGTCTTGTCTTGTCTTGTCTTGTCTTGTCTTGTCTTGTCTTGTCTTGTCTTGTCTTGCCTTGTCTTGTTTTATGTTGTCTTGTCTTGTCTTGTTTTGTCATGTAATGTCATGTCGTGTGTTGTGTTGTTTTTTCTTGTCTTGTATTGTCTTGTCTTGTATTGTCTTGTCTTGTCTTGTCTTGTCTTGTCTTGTCTTGTCTTGTCTTGTCTTGTCTTGTCTTGTCTTGTCTTGTCTTGTCTTGTCTTGTCTTGTCTTGTCCTGTCCTGTCGTGTGTTGTGTTGTTTTGTCTTGTCTTGTCTTGTCTAGTTTTGTCTTGTCTTGTCTTGTTTTATGTTGTCTTGTTTTGTCATGTAATGTCATGTCGTGTGTTGTGTTGTTTTGTCTTGTCTTGTGTTGTTTTGTCGTGTCATGTCTTGTCTTGTCTTGTCTTGTCTTGTGTTGTTTTGTCTTGTCTTGTCATGTCATGTCATGTCGTGTCTTGTGTTGCTTTGTCTTGTCTTTTCTTCTCCTTGTCTTGTGTTGTTTTGTCCTGTCCTGACGTGTGTTTTGTTGTTTTGTCTTGTTATGTCTTGTCTTGTCTTGTGATGTCATGTCATGTCGTGTGTTGTGTTGTTTTGTCTTGTCTTGTCATGTCGTGTGTTGTGTTGTTTTGTCTTGTCTTGCTGTGTATTGTCATGTCTTATATTGTCTTGTCTTGTCTTGTCATGTCATGTCATGTCGTGTGTTGTGTTGTTTTGTCTTGTCTTGTTTTGTCTTCTCATGTCAAGTCTTGTCTTGTCTTGTCTTGTCTTGTCTTGTTTTGTCTTGTCATGTCATGTCTTGTCTTGTCTTGTCTTGTCTTGTCTTGTCTTGTCTTGTCTTGTCTTGTCTTGTCTTGTCTTGTCTTGTCATGTCTTGTCTTGTCTTGTCTTGTCCTGTCCTGTCTTGTGTAGTCTTGTCATGTTTTGTCTTGTCCTGTCCTGTCTTGTCTTGTCTGGTCATGTCTTGTCTTGTCTTGTCTTGTCTTGTCTTGTCTTGTTTTGTCTTGTCATGTATTGTCTTGTCTTGTCTTGTCTTGTCATGTCATGTCTTGTCTTGTCTTGTCTTGTCTTGTCTTGTCTTGTCATGTCTTGTCTTGTCTTGTTTTGTCTTGTCTTGTCTTGTCTTGTTTTGTCTTGTCATGTCTTGTCTTGTCATGTCTTGTCTTGTCTTGTCTTGACTTGTCTTGTCTTGTCTTGTCTTGTCTTGTCTTGTCTTGTCGTGTCTTGTCTTGTCTTGTCTCATCTTGTCTTGTCCTGTCCTGTCCTGTCTTGTCTTGTCATGTCATGTCATGTCATGTCATGTCGTGTGTTGTTTTGTCTTGTCTTGTTTTGTCTTGTCATGTCTTATCTTGTCTTGTCATGTCATGTCATGTCATGTGTTGTGTTGTGTTGTTTTGTCTTGTCTTGTCTTGTCTTGTCATGTCTTGTCTTGTCTTGTCTTGTCTTGTCTTGTCTTGTCTTGTCTTGTCTTGTCTTGTCCTGTCCTGACGTGTGTTGTGTTGTTTTGTCTTGTCTTGTGTTGTTTTGTCCTGTCCTGACATGTGTTGTGTTGTTTTGTCTTGTCTTGTTTTGTCTTGTCCTGTCTTGTCTTGTGATGTCATGTCATGTCGTGTGTTGTGTTGTTTTGTCTTGTCATGTCTTGTCTTGTCTTGTCTTGTCTTGTCTTGTCTTGTCTTGTCTTGTCTTGTCTTGTCTTGTCTTGTCTTGTCTTGTCTTGTCTTGTCTTGTCTTGTCTTGTCTTGTCTTGTCTTGTCTTGTCTTGTCTTGTCTTGTCTTGTCTTGTTTTGCCTTGTCTTGTTTTATGTTGTCTTGTCTTGTCTTGTTTTGTCATGTAATGTCATGTCGTGTGTTGTGTTGTTTTTTCTTGTCTTGTATTGTCTTGTCTTGTCTTGTCTTGTCTTGTCTTGTCTTGTCTTGTCTTGTCTTGTCTTGTCTTGTCTTGTCTTGTCTTGTCTTGTCTTGTCTTGTCTTGTCTTGTCTTGTCATGTCTTGTCTTGTCTTGTCTTGTCTTGTCTTGTCTTGTCTTGTCTTGTCTTGTCTTGTCTTGTCTTGTCTTGTCTTGTCTTGTCTTGTCTTGTCTTGTCTTGTCTTGCCTTGTCTTGTTTTATGTTGTCTTGTCTTGTCTTGTTTTGTCATGTAATGTCATGTCGTGTGTTGTGTTGTTTTTTCTTGTCTTGTATTGTCTTGTCTTGTATTGTCTTGTCTTGTCTTGTCTTGTCTTGTCTTGTCTTGTCTTGTCTTGTCTTGTCTTGTCTTGTCTTGTCTTGTCTTGTCTTGTCTTGTCTTGTCATGTCTTGTCTTGTCTTGTCTTGTCTTGTCTTGTCTTGTCTTGTCTTGTCTTTTCTTGTCTTGTCTTGTCTTGTCTTGTCTTGTCTTGTCTTGTCTTGTCTTGTCTTGTCTTGTCTTGTCTTGTCTTGTCTTGTCTTGTCTTGTCTTGTCTTGTCTTGTCTTGTCTTGTCTTGTCTTGTCTTGTCTTGTCTTGTCTTGTCTTGTCTTGTCTTGTCTTGTCTTGTCTTGTCTTGTCTTGTCTTGTCTTGTCTTGTCTTGTCTTGTCTTGTCTTGTCTTGTCTTGTCTTGTCTTGTCTTGTCTTGTCTTGTCTTGTCTTGTCTTGTCTTGTCTTGTCTTGTCTTGTCTTGTCTTGTCTTGTCTTGTCTTGTCTTGTCTTGTCTTGTCTTGTCTTGTCTTGTCTTGTCTTGTCTTGTCTTGTCTTGTCTTGTCTTGTCTTGTCTTGTCTTGTCTTGTCTTGTCTTGTCTTGTCTTGTCTTGTCTTGTCTTGTCTTGTCTTGTCTTGTCTTGTCTTGTCTTGTCTTGTCTTGTCTTGTCTTGTTTTGTCTTGTCTTGAATTGTCTTGTTTTCTCATGTAATGTCATGTCGTGTGTTGTGTGGTTTTGTCTTGTCTTGTGTTGTTTTGTCGTGTCATGTCTTGTCTTGTCTTGCCTTGTCCTGTCCAGTCGTGTGTTGTGTTGTTTTGTCTTGTCTTGTCATGTCATGTCATGTCGTGTCTTGTGTTGCTTTGTCTTGTCTTGTCTTGTCATGTCGTGTGTTGTGTTGTTTTGTCTTGTCTTGTTGTGTATTGTCATGTCTTATATTGTCTTGTCTTGTCTTGTCTTGTCTTGTCTTGTCTTGTCATGTCATGTCATGTCGTGTGTTGTGTTGTTTTGTCTTGTCTTGTCTTGTCTTGTCTTGTCTTGTGTTGTCTTGTCTTGTCTTGTTTTATGTTGTCTTGTCTTGTCTTGTTTTGTCATGTAATGTCATGTCGTGTGTTGTGTTGTTTTGTCTTGTCTTGTCTTGTCTTGTCTTGTCTTGTGATGTCATGTCGTGTGTTGTGTTGTTTTGTCTTGTCTTGTTTTGTCTTGTTCTGTCTTGTCTTGTCATGTCATGTCATGTGTTGTGTTGTGTTGTTTTGTCTTGTCTTGTCTTGTCTTGTCTTGTCTTGTCTTGTCTTGTCTTGTCTTGTCTTGTCATGTCTTGTCTTGTCTTGTCTTGTTTTGTCTTGTCTTGAATTGTCTTGTCTTGTCTTGTCTTGTCTTGTCTTGTCTTGTTTTGTTTTGTCTTGTCTTGTCTTGTCTTGTCTTGTCTTGTGATGTCATGTCGTGTGTTGTGTTGTTTTGTCTTGTCTTGTTTTGTCTTGTCCTGTCTTGTCTAGTCATGTCATGTCATGTCGTGTGTTGTGTTGTTTTGTCTTGTCATGTCTTATATTGTCTTGTCTTGCCTTGTCTTGTCTTGTGATGTCATGTCGTGTGTTGTGTTGTTTTGTCTTGTCTTGTTTTGTCTTGTCCTGTCTTGTCTTGTCATGTCATGTCATGTCGTGTGTTGTGTTGTTTTGTCTTGTCTTGTCTTCTCCTTGTCTTGTCTTGTCATGTCGTGTGTTGTGTTGTTTTGTCTTGTCATGTCTTATATTGTCTTGTCTTGTCTTGTCTTGTCTTGTGATGTCATGTCGTGTGTTGTGTTGTTTTGTCTTGTCTTGTTTTGTCTTGTCCTGTCTTGTCTTGTCATGTCATGTCATGTCGTGTCTTGTGTTGCTTTGTCTTGTCTTGTCATGTCGTGTGTTGTGTTGTTTTGTCTTGTCTTGTTGTGTATTGTCATGTCTTATATTGTCTTGTCTTGTCTTGTCTTGTTATGTCATGTCATGTCGTGTGTTGTGTTGTTTTGTCTTGTCTTGTTTTGTTTTGTCATGTCTTGTCTTGTCTTGTCTTGTCTTGTTTTGTCTTGTCATGTCTTGTCTTGTCTTGTCTTGTCTTGTCTTGTCTTGTCTTGTTTTCTCATGTAATGTCATGTCGTGTCTTGTCTTGTCTTGTCTTGTCTTGTATTGTCTTGTCTTGTCTTGTCTTGTCATGTCATGTCATGTCGTGTGTTGTGTTGTTTTGTCTTGTCTTGTCTTGTCTTGTCTTGTCTTGTATTGTCTTGTCTTGTCTTGTCTTGTCTTGTCTTGTCTTGTCTTTTCTTGTCTTGTCTTGTCTTGTCTTGTCTTGTCTTGTCTTGTCTTGTCTTGTCTTGTGTTGTGCTGTCTTGTCTTGTCTTGTGTTGTCTTGTCTTGTCTTGTTTTATGTTGTCTTGTCTTGTCTTGTTTTGTCATGTAATGTCATGTCGTGTGTTGTGTTGTTTTGTCTTGTCTTGTTGTGTATTGTCATGTCTTATATTGTCTTGTCTTGTCTTGTCTTGTCTTGTCTTGTCATGTCATGTCATGTCGTGTGTTGTGTTGTTTTGTCTTGTCTTGTCTTGTCTTGCCTTGCCTTGTCTTGTCTTGTCTTGTCTTGTCTTGTCTTGTCTTGTCTTGTCTTGTCTTGTCTTGTCTTGTCTTGTCTTGTCTTGTCTTGTCATGTCTTGTCTTGTCTTGTCTTGTCTTGATTTGTCTTGTCATGTCTTGTCTTGTCTTGTCTTGTCTTGTCTTGTCTTGTCTTGTCTTGTCTTGTCTTGTCCTGTCCTGTCGTGTGTTGTGTTGTTTTGTCTTGTCTTGTCATGTCATGTCATGTCGTGTCTTGTGTTGCTTTGTCTTGTCTTGTCTTGTCTTGTCTTGTCTTGTCTTGTCTTGTCTTGTCTTGTCTTTTCTTGTCTTGTCTTGTCTTGTCTTGTCTCGTCTTGTCTTGTCTTGTCTTGTCTTGTCTTGTCTTGTCTTGTCTTGTCTTGTCTTGTGTTGTCTTGTCTTGTCTTGTTTTATGTTGTCTTGTCTTGTCTTGTTTTGTCATGTAATGTCATGTCGTGTGTTGTGTTGTTTTGTCTTGTCTTGTCTTCTCCTTGTCTTGTCTTGTCATGTCGTGTGTTGTGTTGTTTTGTCTTGTCATGTCTAATATTGTCTTGTCTTGTCTTGTCTTGTCTTGTGATGTCATGTCGTGTGTTGTGTTGTTTTGTCTTGTCTTGTTTTGTCTTGTCCTGTCTTGTCTTGTCATGTCATGTCATGTGTTGTGTTGTGTTGTTTTGTCTTGTCTTGTCTTGTCTTGTCTTGTCTTGCCTTATCTTGCCTTGTCTTGTCTGGTCTTGTCTTGTCTTGTCTTGTCTTGTCTTGTCTTGTCTTGTCTTGTCTTGTCTTGTCTTGTCTTGTCTTGTCTTGTCATGTCTTGTCTTGTCTTGTCTTGATTTGTCTTGTCTTGAATTGTCTTGTCTTGTCTTGTCTTGTCTTGTCTTGTTTTGTTTTGTCTTGTCTTGTGTTGTTTTGTCGTGTCATGTCATGTCTTGTCTTGTCTTGTCTTGTCTTGTCTTGTCTTGTCTTGTCTTGTCTTGTCTTGTCTTGTCTTGTCTTGTCTTGTCTTGTCTTGTCTTGTCTTTTCTTGTCATGTCATGTCATGTCGTGTGTTGTGTTGTTTTGTCTTGTCTTGTTTTGTCTTGTCATGTCATGTCTCGTCTTGTCTTGTCTTGTCTTGTTTTGTCTTGTCATGTCTTGTCTTGGCTTGTCTTGTCTTGTCTTGTTTTGTTTTGTCTTGTTTTGTTTTGTCTTGTCATGTCTTGTCTTGTCTTGTCTTGTCTTGTCTTGTCTTGTCTTGTCTTGTCTTGTCTTGTCTTGTCTTGTCTTGCCTTGTCTTGTCTTGTCTTGTCTTGTCTTGTCTTGTCTTGTCTTGTCTTGTGATGTCATGTCGTGTGTTGTGTTGTTTTGTCTTGTCTTGTTTTGTCTTGTCCTGTCTTGTCTTGTCATGTCATGTCATGTCGTGTGTTGTGTTGTTTTGTCTTGTCATGTCTTATATTGTCTTGTCTTGCCTTGTCTTGCCTTGTCTTGTCTTGTGATGTCATGTCGTGTGTTGTGTTGTTTTGTCTTGTCTTGTTTTGTCTTGTCCTGTCTTGTCTTGTCATGTCATGTCATGTCGTGTGTTGTGTTGTTTTGTCTTGTCTTGTCTTCTCCTTGTCTTGTCTTGTCATGTCGTGTGTTGTGTTGTTTTGTCTTGTCATGTCTTATATTGTCTTGTCTTGTCTTGTCTTGTCTTGTGATGTCATGTCGTGTGTTGTGTTGTTTTGTCTTGTCTTGTTTTGTCTTGTCCTGTCTTGTCTTGTCATGTCATGTCATGTCGTGTCTTGTGTTGCTTTGTCTTGTCTTGTCATGTCGTGTGTTGTGTTGTTTTGTCTTGTCTTGTTTTGTTTTGTCATGTCTTGTTTTGTCTTGTCCTGTCTTGTCTTGTCATGTCATGTCATGTCGTGTGTTGTGTTGTTTTGTCTTGTCATGTCTTATATTGTCTTGTCTTGCCTTGTCTTGCCTTGTCTTGTCTTGTGATGTCATGTCGTGTGTTGTGTTGTTTTGTCTTGTCTTGTTTTGTCTTGTCCTGTCTTGTCTTGTCATGTCATGTCATGTCGTGTCTTGTGTTGCTTTGTCATGTCATGTCATGTCGTGTGTTGTGTTGTTTTGTCTTGTCTTGTTTTGTTTTGTCATGTCTTGTCTTGTCTTGTCTTGTCTTGTCTTGTTTTGTCTTGTCATGTCTTGTCTTGTCTTGTCTTGTCTTGTCTTGTCTTGTCTTGTCTTGTCTTGTCTTGTCTTGTCTTGTCTTGTTTTCTCATGTAATGTCATGTCGTGTGTTGTGTTGTTTTGTCTTGTCATGTCTTATATTGTCTTGTCTTGTTTTGTCATGTAATGTCATGTCGTGTGTTGTGTTGTTTTGTCTTGTCATGTCTTATATTGTCTTGTCTTGTCTTGCCTTGTCTTGTGATGTCATGTCGTGTGTTGTGTTGTTTTGTCTTGTCATGTCTTGTCTTGTCTTGTCTTGTCTTGTCTTGTCTTGTCATGTCTTGTCTTGTTTTGTCTTGTCTTGTATTGTCTTGCTTTCTCATGTAATGTCATGTCGTGTCTTGTGTTGTTTTGTCGTGTCATGTCTTGTCTTGTCTTGTCCTGTCCTGTCGTGTGTTGTGTTGTTTTGTCTTGTCTTGTCATGTCATGTCTTGTCTTGTATTGTATTGTCTTGTCTTGTCTTGTCTTGTCTTGTCTTGTCTTGTCTTGTCTTGTCTTGTCTTGTCTTGTCTTGTCTTGTGTTGTCTTGTCTTGTCTTGTCTTGTCTTGTCTTGTCTTGTCTTGTCTTGTCTTGTCTTGTCTTGTCTTGTCTTGTCTTGTCTTGTCTTGTCTTGTCTTCTCTTGTCTTGTCTTGTCTTGTCTTGTCTTGTCTTGTCTTGTCTTGTCTTGTCTTGTCTTGTCTTGTCTTGTCTTGTCTTGTCTTGTCTTGTCTTGTCTTGTCTTGTCTTGTCTTGTCTTGTCTTGTCTTGTCTTGTCCTGTCCTGACGTGTGTTGTGTTGTTTTGTCTTGTCTTGTCTTGTCTTGTCTTGTTTTGTCTTGTCTTGTATTGTCTTGTTTTCTCATGTAATGTCATGTCGTGTGTTGTGTTGTTTTGTCTTGTGTTGTTTTGACGTATCATGTCTTGTCTTGTCTTGTCTTGTCTTGTCTTGTCTTGTCCTGTCCTGTCGTATGTTGTGTTGTTTTGTCTTGTCTTGTCATGTCATGTCATGTCGTGTCTTGTGTTGCTTTGTCTTGTCTTGTCATGTCGTGTGTTGTGTTGTTTTGTCTTGTCTTGTTGTGTATTGTCATGTGTTATATTCTCTTGTCTTGTCTTGTCATGTCATGTCAAGTCATGTCATGTCGTGTGTTGTGTTGTTATTCTTGTTTTGTCTTGTCTTGTCTTGTCTTGTCTTGTCATGTCTTGTCTTGGCTTGTCTTGTCTTGTCTTGTTTTGTTTTGTCTTGTTTTGTTTTGTCTTGGCTTGTTTTGTTTTGTCTTGTCATGTCTTGTCTTGTCTTGTCTTGTCTTGTCTTGTCTTGTCTTGTCTTGTCTTGTCTTGTCTTGTCTTGTCTTGTCTTGTCTTGTCTTGTCTTGTCTTGTCTTGTCTTGTCTTGTCTTGTGATGTCATGTCGTGTGTTGTGTTGTTTTGTCTTGTCTTGTTTTGTCTTGTCCTGTCTTGTCTTGTCATGTTATGTCATGTCGTGTGTTGTGTTGTTTTGTCTTGTCATGTCTTATATTGTCTTGTCTTGCCTTGTCTTGCCTTGTCTTGTCTTGTGATGTCATGTCGTGTGTTGTGTTGTTTTGTCTTGTCTTGTTTTGTCTTGTCCTGTCTTGTCTTGTCATGTCATGTCATGTCGTGTGTTGTGTTGTTTTGTCTTGTCTTGTCTTCTCCTTGTCTTGTCTTGTCATGTCGTGTGTTGTGTTGTTTTGTCTTGTCATGTCTTATATTGTCTTGTCTTGTCTTGTCTTGTCTTGTGATGTCATGTCGTGTGTTGTGTTGTTTTGTCTTGTCTTGTTTTGTCTTGTCCTGTCTTGTCTTGTCATATCATGTCATGTCGTGTCTTGTGTTGCTTTGTCTTGTCTTGTCATGTCGTGTGTTGTGTTGTTTTGTCTTGTCTTGTTTTGTTTTGTCATGTCTTGTCTTGTCTTGTCTTGTCTTGTTTTGTCTTGTCATGTCTTGTCTTGTCTTGTCTTGTCTTGTCTTGTCTTGTCTTGTCTTGTCTTGTCTTGTCTTGTCTTGTCTTGTCTTGTCTTGTTTTGTCATGTAATGTCATGTCGTGTGTTGTGTTGTTTTGTCTTGTCATGTCTTATATTGTCTTGTCTTGTCTTGCCTTGTCTTGTGATGTCATGTCGTGTGTTGTGTTGTTTTGTCTTGTCATGTCTTGTCTTGTCTTGTCTTGTCTTGTCTTGTCTTGTCTTGTCTTGTCTTGTCTTGTGATGTCATGTCGTGTGTTGTGTTGTTTTGTCTTGTCTTGTTTTGTCTTGTCCTGTCTTGTCTAGTCATGTCATGTCATGTCGTGTGTTGTGTTGTTTTGTCTTGTCATGTCTTATATTGTCTTGTCTTGCCTTGTCTTGTCTTGTGATGTCATGTCGTGTGTTGTGTTGTTTTGTCTTGTCTTGTTTTGTCTTGTCTTGTCTTGTCTTGTCTTGTCCTGTCATGTCTTGTCTTGTCTTGTCTTGTCTTGTCTTGTCTTGTCTTGTCTTGTCTTGTCTTGTCTTGTCTTGTCTTGTCTTGTCTTGTCTTGTCTTGTCTTGTCTTGTCTTGTCTTGTCTTGTCTTGTCTTGTCTTGTCTTGTCTTGTCTTGTCTTGTCTTGTCTTGTCTTGTCTTGTCTTGTCTTGTCTTGTCTTGTCTTGTCTTGTCTTGTCTTGTCTTGTCTTGTCTTGTCTTGTGATGTCATGTCGTGTGTTGTGTTGTTTTGTCTTGTCTTATATTGTCTTGTCTTGTCTTGCCTTGTCTTGTGATGTCATGTCGTGTGTTGTGTTGTTTTGTCTTGTCATGTCTTGTCTTGTCTTGTCTTGTCTTGTCTTGTCTTGTCATGTCTTGTCTTGTTTTGTCATGTCTTATATTGTCTTGTCTTGTCTTGTCTTGTGATGTCATGTCGTGTGTTGTGTTGTTTTGTCTTGTCTTGTCTTGTCTTCTCTTGTCTTGTCTTGTCTTGTCCTGTCATGTCTTGTCTTGTCTTGTCTTGTCTTGTATTGTCTTGTCTTGTCTTGTCTTGTCTTGTCTTGTCTTGTCTTGTCTTGTCTTGTCTTGTGATGTCATGTCGTGTGTTGTGTTGTTTTGTCTTGTCTTGTTTTGTCTTGTCCTGTCTTGTCTAGTCATGTCATGTCATGTCGTGTGTTGTGTTGTTTTGTCTTGTCATGTCTTATATTGTCTTGTCTTGCCTTGTCTTGTCTTGTGATGTCATGTCGTGTGTTGTGTTGTTTTGTCTTGTCTTGTTTTGTCTTGTCCTGTCTTGTCTTGTCATGTCATGTCATGTCGTGTGTTGTGTTGTTTTGTCTTGTCTTGTCTTCTCCTTGTCTTGTCTTGTCATGTCGTGTGTTGTGTTGTTTTGTCTTGTCATGTCTTATATTGTCTTGTCTTGTCTTGTCTTGTCTTGTGATGTCATGTCGTGTGTTGTGTTGTTTTGTCTTGTCTTGTTTTGTCTTGTCCTGTCTTGTCTTGTCATGTCATGTCATGTCGTGTCTTGTGTTGCTTTGTCTTGTCTTGTCATGTCGTGTGTTGTGTTGTTTTGTCTTGTCTTGTTGTGTATTGTCATGTCTTATATTGTCTTGTCTTGTCTTGTCTTGTCATGTCATGTCATGTCGTGTGTTGTGTTGTTTTGTCTTGTCTTGTTTTGTTTTGTCATGTCTTGTCTTGTCTTGTCTTGTCTTGTTTTGTCTTGTCATGTCTTGTCTTGTCTTGTCTTGTCTTGTCTTGTCTTGTCTTGTTTTCTCATGTAATGTCATGTCGTGTCTTGTCTTGTCTTGTCTTGTCTTGTATTGTCTTGTCTTGTCTTGTCTTGTCATGTCATGTCATGTCGTGTGTTGTGTTGTTTTGTCTTGTCTTGTCTTGTCTTGTCTTGTCTTGTATTGTCTTGTCTTGTCTTGTCTTGTCTTGTCTTGTCTTGTCTTTTCTTGTCTTGTCTTGTCTTGTCTTGTCTTGTCTTGTCTTGTCTTGTCTTGTGTTGTGCTGTCTTGTCTTGTCTTGTGTTGTCTTGTCTTGTCTTGTTTTATGTTGTCTTGTCTTGTCTTGTTTTGTCATGTAATGTCATGTCGTGTGTTGTGTTGTTTTGTCTTGTCTTGTTGTGTATTGTCATGTCTTATATTGTCTTGTCTTGTCTTGTCTTGTCTTGTCTTGTCATGTCATGTCATGTCGTGTGTTGTGTTGTTTTGTCTTGTCTTGTCATGTCATGTCATGTCGTGTCTTGTGTTGCTTTGTCTTGTCTTGTCTTGTCTTGTCTTGTCTTGTCTTGTCTTGTCTTGTCTTGTCTTTTCTTGTCTTGTCTTGTCTTGTCTTGTCTCGTCTTGTCTTGTCTTGTCTTGTCTTGTCTTGTCTTGTCTTGTCTTGTCTTGTCTTGTGTTGTCTTGTCTTGTCTTGTTTTATGTTGTCTTGTCTTGTCTTGTTTTGTCATGTAATGTCATGTCGTGTGTTGTGTTGTTTTGTCTTGTCTTGTCTTCTCCTTGTCTTGTCTTGTCATGTCGTGTGTTGTGTTGTTTTGTCTTGTCATGTCTAATATTGTCTTGTCTTGTCTTGTCTTGTCTTGTGATGTCATGTCGTGTGTTGTGTTGTTTTGTCTTGTCTTGTTTTGTCTTGTCCTGTCTTGTCTTGTCATGTCATGTCATGTGTTGTGTTGTGTTGTTTTGTCTTGTCTTGTCTTGTCTTGTCTTGTCTTGCCTTATCTTGCCTTGTCTTGTCTGGTCTTGTCTTGTCTTGTCTTGTCTTGTCTTGTCTTGTCTTGTCTTGTCTTGTCTTGTCTTGTCTTGTCTTGTCTTGTCTTGTCTTGTCTTGTCTTGTCATGTCTTGTCTTGTCTTGTCTTGATTTGTCTTGTCTTGAATTGTCTTGTCTTGTCTTGTCTTGTCTTGTCTTGTTTTGTTTTGTCTTGTCTTGTGTTGTTTTGTCGTGTCATGTCATGTCTTGTCTTGTCTTGTCTTGTCTTGTCTTGTCTTGTCTTGTCTTGTCTTGTCTTGTCTTGTCTTGTCTTGTCTTGTCTTGTCTTGTCTTGTCTTGTCTTTTCTTGTCATGTCATGTCATGTCGTGTGTTGTGTTGTTTTGTCTTGTCTTGTTTTGTCTTGTCATGTCATGTCTCGTCTTGTCTTGTCTTGTCTTGTTTTGTCTTGTCATGTCTTGTCTTGGCTTGTCTTGTCTTGTCTTGTTTTGTTTTGTCTTGTTTTGTTTTGTCTTGTCATGTCTTGTCTTGTCTTGTCTTGTCTTGTCTTGTCTTGTCTTGTCTTGTCTTGTCTTGTCTTGTCTTGCCTTGTCTTGTCTTGTCTTGTCTTGTCTTGTCTTGTCTTGTCTTGTCTTGTGATGTCATGTCGTGTGTTGTGTTGTTTTGTCTTGTCTTGTTTTGTCTTGTCCTGTCTTGTCTTGTCATGTCATGTCACGTGGTGTGTTGTGTTGTTTTGTCTTGTCATGTCTTATATTGTCTTGTCTTGCCTTGTCTTGCCTTGTCTTGTCTTGTGATGTCATGTCGTGTGTTGTGTTGTTTTGTCTTGTCTTGTTTTGTCTTGTCCTGTCTTGTCTTGTCATGTCATGTCATGTCGTGTGTTGTGTTGTTTTGTCTTGTCTTGTCTTCTCCTTGTCTTGCCTTGTCATGTCGTGTGTTGTGTTGTTTTGTCTTGTCATGTCTTATATTGTCTTGTCTTGTCTTGTCTTGTCTTGTGATGTCATGTCGTGTGTTGTGTTGTTTTGTCTTGTCTTGTTTTGTCTTGTCCTGTCTTGTCTTGTCATGTCATGTCATGTCGTGTCTTGTGTTGCTTTGTCTTGTCTTGTCATGTCGTGTGTTGTGTTGTTTTGTCTTGTCTTGTTGTGTATTGTCATGTCTTATATTGTCTTGTCCTGTCTTGTCTTGTCATGTCATGTCATGTCGTGTGTTGTGTTGTTTTGTCTTGTCTTGTTTTGTTTTGTCATGTCTTGTCTTGTCTTGTCTTGTCTTGTCTTGTTTTGTCTTGTCATGTCTTGTCTTGTCTTGTCTTGTCTTGTCTTGTCTTGTCTTGTCTTGTCTTGTCTTGTCTTGTCTTGTTTTCTCATGTAATGTCATGTCGTGTGTTGTGTTGTTTTGTCTTGTCATGTCTTATATTGTCTTGTCTTGTTTTGTCATGTAATGTCATGTCGTGTGTTGTGTTGTTTTGTCTTGTCATGTCTTATATTGTCTTGTCTTGTCTTGCCTTGTCTTGTGATGTCATGTCGTGTGTTGTGTTGTTTTGTCTTGTCATGTCTTGTCTTGTCTTGTCTTGTCTTGTCTTGTCTTGTCATGTCTTGTCTTGTTTTGTCTTGTCTTGTATTGTCTTGCTTTCTCATGTAATGTCATGTCGTGTCTTGTGTTGTTTTGTCGTGTCATGTCTTGTCTTGTCTTGTCCTGTCCTGTCGTGTGTTGTGTTGTTTTGTCTTGTCTTGTCATGTCATGTCTTGTCTTGTCTTGTCTTGTCTTGTATTGTATTGTCTTGTCTTGTCTTGTCTTGTCTTGTCTTGTCTTGTCTTGTCTTGTCTTGTCTTGTCTTGTCTTATGTTGTCTTGTCTTGTCTTGTCTTGTCTTGTATTGTCTTGTTTTCTCATGTAATGTCATGTCGTGTGTTGTGTTGTTTTGTCTTGTCTTGTCTTGTCATGTCGTGTGTTGTGTTGTTTTGTCTTGTCATGTCTTATATTGTCTTGTCTTGTCTTGTCTTGTCTTGTGATGTCATGTCGTGTGTTGTGTTGTTTTGTCTTGTCTTGTTTTGTCTTGTCCTGTCTTGTCTTGTCATGTCATGTCATGTCGTGTCTTGTGTTGCTTTGTCTTGTCTTGTCATGTCGTGTGTTGTGTTGTTTTGTCTTGTCTTGTTGTGTATTGTCATGTCTTATATTGTCTTGTCTTGTCTTGTCTTGTCATGTCATGTCATGTCGTGTGTTGTGTTGTTTTGTCTTGTCTTGTTTTGTTTTGTCATGTCTTGTCTTGTCTTGTCTTGTCTTGTTTTGTCTTGTCATGTCTTGTCTTGTCTTGTCTTGTCTTTTCTTGTCTTGTCTTGTTTTCTCATGTAATGTCATGTCGTGTCTTGTCTTGTCTTGTCTTGTCTTGTCTTGTATTGTCTTGTCTTGTCTTGTCATGTCATGTCATGTCGTGTGTTGTGTTGTTTTGTCTTGTCTTGTCTTGTCTTGTCTTGTCTTGTATTGTCTTGTCTTGTCTTGTCTTGTCTTGTCTTGTCTTGTCTTTTCTTGTCTTGTCTTGTCTTGTCTTGTCTTGTCTTGTCTTGTCTTGTCTTGTGTTGTGCTGTCTTGTCTTGTCTTGTGTTGTCTTGTCTTGTCTTGTTTTATGTTGTCTTGTCTTGTCTTGTTTTGTCATGTAATGTCATGTCGTGTGTTGTGTTGTTTTGTCTTGTCTTGTTGTGTATTGTCATGTCTTATATTGTCTTGTCTTGTCTTGTCTTGTCTTGTCTTGTCATGTCATGTCATGTCGTGTGTTGTGTTGTTTTGTCTTGTCTTGTCTTGTCTTGCCTTGCCTTGTCTTGTCTTGTCTTGTCTTGTCTTGTCTTGTCTTGTCTTGTCTTGTCTTGTCTTGTCTTGTCTTGTCTTGTCTTGTCTTGTCTTGTCTTGTCTTGTCTTGTCTTGTCTTGTCTTGTCATGTCTTGTCTTGTCTTGTCTTGTCTTGATTTGTCTTGTCATGTCTTGTCTTGTCTTGTCTTGTCTTGTCTTGTCTTGTCTTGTCTTGTCTTGTCTTGTCCTGTCCTGTCGTGTGTTGTGTTGTTTTGTCTTGTCTTGTCATGTCATGTCATGTCGTGTCTTGTGTTGCTTTGTCTTGTCTTGTCTTGTCTTGTCTTGTCTTGTCTTGTCTTGTCTTTTCTTGTCTTGTCTTGTCTTGTCTTGTCTCGTCTCGTCTTGTCTTGTCTTGTCTTGTCTTGTCTTGTCTTGTCTTGTCTTGTCTTGTGTTGTCTTGTCTTGTCTTGTTTTATGTTGTCTTGTCTTGTCTTGTTTTGTCATGTAATGTCATGTCGTGTGTTGTGTTGTTTTGTCTTGTCTTGTCTTCTCCTTGTCTTGTCTTGTCATGTCGTGTGTTGTGTTGTTTTGTCTTGTCATGTCTAATATTGTCTTGTCTTGTCTTGTCTTGTCTTGTGATGTCATGTCGTGTGTTGTGTTGTTTTGTCTTGTCTTGTTTTGTCTTGTCCTGTCTTGTCTTGTCATGTCATGTCATGTGTTGTGTTGTGTTGTTTTGTCTTGTCTTGTCTTGTCTTGTCTTGTCTTGCCTTATCTTGCCTTGTCTTGTCTGGTCTTGTCTTGTCTTGTCTTGTCTTGTCTTGTCTTGTCTTGTCTTGTCTTGTCTTGTCTTGTCTTGTCTTGTCTTGTCTTGTCTTGTCTTGTCTTGTCATGTCTTGTCTTGTCTTGTCTTGATTTGTCTTGTCTTGAATTGTCTTGTCTTGTCTTGTCTGGTCTTGTCTTGTTTTGTTTTGTCTTGTCTTGTGTTGTTTTGTCGTGTCATGTCATGTCTTGTCTTGTCTTGTCTTGTCTTGTCTTGTCTTGTCTTGTCTTGTCTTGTCTTGTCTTGTCTTGTCTTGTCTTGTCTTGTCTTTTCTTGTCATGTCATGTCATGTCGTGTGTTGTGTTGTTTTGTCTTGTCTTGTTTTGTCTTGTCATGTCATGTCTCGTCTTGTCTTGTCTTGTCTTGTTTTGTCTTGTCATGTCTTGTCTTGGCTTGTCTTGTCTTGTCTTGTTTTGTTTTGTCTTGTTTTGTTTTGTCTTGTCATGTCTTGTCTTGTCTTGTCTTGTCTTGTCTTGTCTTGTCTTGTCTTGTCTTGTCTTGTCTTGTCTTGTCTTGTCTTGTCTTGTCTTGCCTTGTCTTGTCTTGTCTTGTCTTGTCTTGTCTTGTCTTGTCTTGTCTTGTCTTGTCTTGTGATGTCATGTCGTGTGTTGTGTTGTTTTGTCTTGTCTTGTTTTGTCTTGTCCTGTCTTGTCTTGTCATGTCATGTCACGTCGTGTGTTGTGTTGTTTTGTCTTGTCATGTCTTATATTGTCTTGTCTTGCCTTGTCTTGCCTTGTCTTGTCTTGTGATGTCATGTCGTGTGTTGTGTTGTTTTGTCTTGTCTTGTTTTGTCTTGTCCTGTCTTGTCTTGTCATGTCATGTCATGTCGTGTGTTGTGTTGTTTTGTCTTGTCTTGTCTTCTCCTTGTCTTGTCTTGTCATGTCGTGTGTTGTGTTGTTTTGTCTTGTCATGTCTTATATTGTCTTGTCTTGTCTTGTCTTGTCTTGTGATGTCATGTCGTGTGTTGTGTTGTTTTGTCTTGTCTTGTTTTGTCTTGTCCTGTCTTGTCTTGTCATGTCATGTCATGTCGTGTCTTGTGTTGCTTTGTCTTGTCTTGTCATGTCGTGTGTTGTGTTGTTTTGTCTTGTCTTGTTGTGTATTGTCATGTCTTATATTGTCTTGTCTTGTCTTGTCTTGTCATGTCATGTCATGTCGTGTGTTGTGTTGTTTTGTCTTGTCTTGTTTTGTTTTGTCATGTCTTGTCTTGTCTTGTCTTGTCTTGTCTTGTTTTGTCTTGTCATGTCTTGTCTTGTCTTGTCTTGTCTTGTCTTGTCTTGTCTTGTCTTGTCTTGTCTTGTCTTGTCTTGTTTTCTCATGTAATGTCATGTCGTGTGTTGTGTTGTTTTGTCTTGTCATGTCTTATATTGTCTTGTCTTGTTTTGTCATGTAATGTCATGTCGTGTGTTGTGTTGTTTTGTCTTGTCATGTCTTATATTGTCTTGTCTTGTCTTGCCTTGTCTTGTGATGTCATGTCGTGTGTTGTGTTGTTTTGTCTTGTCATGTCTTGTCTTGTCTTGTCTTGTCTTGTCTTGTCTTGTCATGTCTTGTCTTGTTTTGTCTTGTCTTGTATTGTCTTGCTTTCTCATGTAATGTCATGTCGTGTCTTGTGTTGTTTTGTCGTGTCATGTCTTGTCTTGTCTTGTCCTGTCCTGTCGTGTGTTGTGTTGTTTTGTCTTGTCTTGTCATGTCATGTCTTGTCTTGTCTTGTCTTGTCTTGTATTGTATTGTCTTGTCTTGTCTTGTCTTGTCTTGTCTTGTCTTGTCTTGTCTTGTCTTGTCTTGTCTTGTCTTGTGTTGTCTTGTCTTGTCTTGTCTTGTCTTGTCTTGTCTTGTCTTGTCTTGTCTTGTCTTGTCTTGTCTTGTATTGTCTTGTCTTGTCTTCTCTTGTCTTGTCTTGTCTTGTCTTGTCTTGTCTTGTCTTGTCTTGTCTTGTCTTGTCTTGTCTTGTCTTGTCTTGTCTTGTCTTGTCTTGTCTTGTCTTGTCTTGTCTTGTCTTGTCTTGTCTTGTCTTGTCTTGTCTTGTCTTGTCTTGTCTTGTCCTGTCCTGACGTGTGTTGTGTTGTTTTGTCTTGTCTTGTCTTGTCTTGTCTTGTTTTGTCTTGTCTTGTATTGTCTTGTTTTCTCATGTAATGTCATGTCGTGTGTTGTGTTGTTTTGTCTTGTGTTGTTTTGACGTATCATGTCTTGTCTTGTCTTGTCTTGTCTTGTCTTGTCTTGTCCTGTCCTGTCGTATGTTGTGTTGTTTTGTCTTGTCTTGTCATGTCATGTCATGTCGTGTCTTGTGTTGCTTTGTCTTGTCTTGTCATGTCGTGTGTTGTGTTGTTTTGTCTTGTCTTGTTGTGTATTGTCATGTCTTATATTCTCTTGTCTTGTCTTGTCATGTCATGTCAAGTCATGTCATGTCGTGTGTTGTGTTGTTATTCTTGTTTTGTCTTGTCTTGTCTTGTCTTGTCTTGTCATGTCTTGTCTTGGCTTGTCTTGTCTTGTCTTGTTTTGTTTTGTCTTGTTTTGTTTTGTCTTGGCTTGTTTTGTTTTGTCTTGTCATGTCTTGTCTTGTCTTGTCTTGTCTTGTCTTGTCTTGTCTTGTCTTGTCTTGTCTTGTCTTGTCTTGTCTTGTCTTGTCTTGTCTTGTCTTGTCTTGTCTTGTGATGTCATGTCGTGTGTTGTGTTGTTTTGTCTTGTCTTGTTTTGTCTTGTCCTGTCTTGTCTTGTCATGTTATGTCATGTCGTGTGTTGTGTTGTTTTGTCTTGTCATGTCTTATATTGTCTTGTCTTGCCTTGTCTTGCCTTGTCTTGTCTTGTGATGTCATGTCGTGTGTTGTGTTGTTTTGTCTTTTCTTGTTTTGTCTTGTCCTGTCTTGTCTTGTCATGTCATGTCATGTCGTGTGTTGTGTTGTTTTGTCTTGTCTTGTCTTCTCCTTGTCTTGTCTTGTCATGTCGTGTGTTGTGTTGTTTTGTCTTGTCATGTCTTATATTGTCTTGTCTTGTCTTGTCTTGTCTTGTGATGTCATGTCGTGTGTTGTGTTGTTTTGTCTTGTCTTGTTTTGTCTTGTCCTGTCTTGTCTTGTCATATCATGTCATGTCGTGTCTTGTGTTGCTTTGTCTTGTCTTGTCATGTCGTGTGTTGTGTTGTTTTGTCTTGTCTTGTTTTGTTTTGTCATGTCTTGTCTTGTCTTGTCTTGTCTTGTTTTGTCTTGTCATGTCTTGTCTTGTCTTGTCTTGTCTTGTCTTGTCTTGTCTTGTCTTGTCTTGTCTTGTCTTGTCTTGTTTTCTCATGTAATGTCATGTCGTGTGTTGTGTTGTTTTGTCTTGTCATGTCTTATATTGTCTTGTCTTGTTTTGTCATGTAATGTCATGTCGTGTGTTGTGTTGTTTTGTCTTGTCATGTCTTATATTGTCTTGTCTTGTCTTGCCTTGTCTTGTGATGTCATGTCGTGTGTTGTGTTGTTTTGTCTTGTCATGTCTTGTCTTGTCTTGTCTTGTCTTGTCTTGTCTTGTCATGTCTTGTCTTGTTTTGTCTTGTCTTGTATTGTCTTGCTTTCTCATGTAATGTCATGTCGTGTCTTGTGTTGTTTTGTCGTGTCATGTCTTGTCTTGTCTTGTCCTGTCCTGTCGTGTGTTGTGTTGTTTTGTCTTGTCTTGTCATGTCATGTCTTGTCTTGTCTTGTCTTGTCTTGTATTGTCTTGTCTTGTCATGTCATGTCTTGTCTTGTCTTGTCTTGTCTTGTCTTGTCTTGTCTTGTCTTGTCTTGTCTTGTCTTGTCTTGTCTTGTCTTGTCTTGTCTTGTCTTGTCTTGTCTTGTGTTGTCTTGTCTTGTCTTGTCTTGTCTTGTCTTGTCTTGTCTTGTCTTGTCTTGTCTTGTCTTGTCTTGTCTTGTCTTGTCTTGTCTTGTCTTGTCTTGTCTTGTCTTGTCTTGTCTTGTCCTGTCCTGACGTGTGTTGTGTTGTTTTGTCTTGTCTTGTCTTGTCTTGTCTTGTTTTGTCTTGTCTTGTATTGTCTTGTTTTCTCATGTAATGTCATGTCGTGTGTTGTGTTGTTTTGTCTTGTGTTGTTTTGACGTATCATGTCTTGTCTTGTCTTGTCTTGTCTTGTCTCGTCTTGTCCTGTCCTGTCGTATGTTGTGTTGTTTTGTCTTGTCTTGTCATGTCATGTCATGTCGTGTCTTGTGTTGCTTTGTCTTGTCTTGTCATGTCGTGTGTTGTGTTGTTTTGTCTTGTCTTGTTGTGTATTGTCATGTCTTATATTCTCTTGTCTTGTCTTGTCATGTCATGTCAAGTCATGTCATGTCGTGTGTTGTGTTGTTATTCTTGTTTTGTCTTGTCTTGTCTTGTCTTGTCTTGTCTTGTCTTGTCTTGTCTTGTCTTGTCTTGTCTTGTCTTGTCTTGTCTTGTCTTGTCTTGTCTTGTCTTGTCTTGTTTTGTCTTGTCTTGTCTTGTCTTGTCTTGTCTTGTCTTGTCTTGTTTTGTCTTGTCTTGTCTTGTTTTGTCTTGTCTTGTCTTGTCTTGTCTTGTCTTGTCTTGTTTTGTCATGTAATGTCATGTCGTGTGTTGTGTTGTTTTGTCTTGTCTTGTCTTCTCCTTGTCTTGTCTTGTCATGTCGTGTGTTGTGTTGTTTTGTCTTGTCCTGTCTTATATTGTCTTGTCTTGTCTTGTCTTGTGATGTCATGTCGTGTGTTGTGTTGTTTTGTCTTGTCTTGTCTTGTCTTGTCTTGTCTTGTCTTGTCTTGTCCTGTCATGTCTTGTCTTGTCTTGTCTTGTCTTGTCTTGTCTTGTCTTGTCTTGTCTTGTCTTGTCTTGTCTTGTCTTGTCTTGTCTTGTCTTGTCTTGTCTTGTCTTGTCTTGTCTTGTCTTGTCTTGTCTTGTCTTGTCTTGTCTTGTCTTGTCTTGTCTTGTCTTGTCTTGTCTTGTCTTGTCTTGTCTTGTCTTGTCTTGTCTTGTCTTGTCTTGCCTTGTCTTGTCTTGTCTTGCCTTGTCTTGTCTTGTCTTGTCTTGTCTTGTCTTGTCTTGTCTTCTCTTGTCTTGTCTTGTCTTGTCTTGCCTTGTCTTGTCTTGTCTTGTCTTTCTTGTCTTGTCTTGTCTTGTCTTGTCTTGTCTTGTCTTGTCTTGTCTTGTCTTGTCTTGTCTTGTCTTGTTTTGTCTTGTCTTGTATTGTCTTGTTTTCTCATGTAATGTCAGGTCGTGTGTTGTGTTGTTTTGTCTTGTGTTGTTTTGTCGTATCATGTCTTGTCTTGTCTTGTCCTGTCCTGTCGTATGTTGTGTTTTTTTGTCTTCTCTTGTCATGTCATGTCATGTCGTGTCTTGTGTTGCTTTGTCTTGTCTTGTCATGTCGTGTGTTGTGTTTTGTTTTGTCTTGTCTTGTTGTGTATTGTCATGTCTTATATTGTCTTGTCTTGTCTTGTCATGTCATGTCATGTCATGTCATGTCGTGTGTTGTGTTGTTTAGTCTTGTCTTGTCTTGTTTTGTCTTGTCTTGTCTTGTCTTGTCTTGTCTTGTCTTGTCTTGTCTTGTCTTGTCTTGTCTTGTCTTGTCTTGTCTTGTCTTATCTTGTCTTGTCTTGTCTTGTTTTGTCTTGTCTTGTCTTGTTTTGTCGTGTCTTGTCTTGTCTTGTCATGTCATGTCATGTCATGTCATGTCGTGTGTTGTGTTGTTTAGTCTTGTCTTGTCTTGTTTTGTTTTGTCTTGTCTTGTCTTGTCTTGTCTTGTCTTGTCTTGTCTTGTCTTGTCTTGTCTTGTCTTGCCTTGTCTTGTCTTGTCTTGTCTTGTCTTGTCTTGTCTTGTCTTGTCTTGTCTTGTCTTGTCTTGTTTTGTCTTGTCTTGTCTTGTTTTGTCTTGTCTTGTTTTGTCATGTAATGTCATGTCGTGTGTTGTGTTGTTTTGTCTTTTCTTGTCTTCTCCTGTCTTCTCCTTGTCTTGTCTTGTCATGTCGTGTGTTGTGTTGTTTTGTCTTGTCTTGTCTTCTCCTTGTCTTGTCTTGTCATGTCGTGTGTTGTGTTGTTTTGTCTTGTCATTTCTTATATTGTCTTGTCTTGTCTTGTCTTGTCTTGTCTTGTTTTGTCATGTAATGTCATGTCGTGTGTTGTGTTGTTTTGTCTTGTCTTGTCTTCTCCTTGTCTTGTCTTGTCATGTCGTGTGTTGTGTTGTTTTGTCTTGTCATGTCTTATATTGTCTTGTCTTGTCTTGTCTTGTGATATCATGTCGTGTGTTGTGTTGTTTTGTCTTGTCTTGTCTTGTCTTGTGTTGTCTTGTCCTGTCATGTCTTGTCTTGTCTTGTCTTGTCTTGTCTTGTTTTGTCTTGTCATGTCTTGTCTTGTCTTGTCTTGTCTTGTCTTGTCTTGTCTTGTCTTGTCTTGTCTTGTCTTGTCTTGTCTTGTCTTGTTTTGTCTTGTCTTGTCTTCTCCTTGTCTTGTCTTGTCATGTCGTGTGTTGTGTTGTTTTGTCTTGTCATGTCTTATATTGTCTTGTCTTGTCTTGTGATGTCATGTCGTGTGTTGTGTTGTTTTGTCTTGTCTTGTCTTGTCTTGTCCTGTCCTGTCGTGTGTTGTTTTGTTTTGTCTTGTCTTGTGTTGTTTTGTCGTGTCATGTCTTGTCTTGTCTTGTATTGTCATGTCGTGTGTTGTGTTGTTTTGTCTTGTCATGTCTTGTCTTGTCATGTCATGTCGTGTGTTGTGTTTTTGTCTTGTCTTGTCTTGTCCTGTCTTGTCTTGTCTTGTCATGTCTTGTCTTGTCTTGTCTTGTATTGTCTTGTCTTGTCTTGTGTTGCCTCGTCTTGTCTTGTCCTGTCCTGACGTGTGTTGTGTTGTTTTGTATTGTCTTGCTTTGTCTTATCATGTCTTATCTTGTCTTGTCTTGTCTTGTCTTGTCTTGTCTTGTCTTGTCTTGTCTTGTCTTGTCTTGTCTTGTCTTGTCTTGTCTTGTCTTGTCTTGTCTTGTCTTGTCTTGTCTTGTCTTGTCTTGTCTTGTCTTGTCTTGTCTTGTCTTGTCTTGTCTTGTCTTGTCTTGTCTTGTCTTGTCTTGTCTTGTCTTGTCTTGTCTTGTCTTGCCCTGTCCTGTCTTGTCTTGTCTTGTCATATTTTGTCTTGTCTTGTCTTGTCTTGTCTTGCTTTGTCTTGCCATGTCTTATCTTGTCTTGTCTTGTCTTGTCTTGTCTTGTCCTGTCCTGTCGTGTGTTGTTTTGTTTTGTTTTGTCTTGTCTTGTGTTGTTTTGTCGTGTCATGTCTTGTCTTGTCTTGTCTTGTCTTGTCTTGTCTTGTCTTGTCCTGTCTTGTCTTGTCTTGTCATATTTTGTCTTGTCTTGTCTTGTCTTGTCTTGCTTTGTCTTGCCATGTCTTATCTTGTCTTGTCTTGTCTTGTCCTGTCCTGTCGTGTGTTGTTTTTTTTTGTCTTGTCTTGTGTTGTTTTGTCGTGTCATGTCTTGTCTTGTCTTGTCCTGTCCTGTCTTGTGTTGTATTGTTTTGTCTTGTCTTGTCTTGTCTTGTCTTGTCTTGTCATGTCGTGTGTTGTGTTGTTTTGTCTTGTCTTGTTTTGTCTTGTCATGTCTTGTCTTGTCTTGTCTTGTCTTGTCTTGTCTTGTCTTGTCTTGTCTTGTCTTGTCTTGTCTTGTCATGTCTTGTCATGTCTTGTCTTGTCTTGTCTTGTATTGTCTTGTCTTGTTTTGTCTTGTCTTGTCTGGTCTTGTCTTGTCTTGTCTTGTCTTGTCATGTCATGTCATGTCATATCGTGTGTTGTGTTTTTTTGTCTTGTCTTGTGTTGTTTTGTCGTGTCATGTCTTGTCTTGTCTTGTCTTGTCCTGTCCTGTCTTGTCTTGTCTTGTCATATTTTGTCTTGTCTTGTCTTGTCTTGCTTTGTCGTGTCATGTCTTATCTTGTCGTGTCTTGTCTTGTCTTGTCTTGTCTTGTCTTGTCTTGTCTTGTCTTGTCTTGTCTTGTCTTGTCTTGTCTTGTCTTGTCTTGTCTTGTCTTGTTTTGTCTTGTCTTGTCTTCTCCTTGTCTTGTCTTTTCATGTCGTGTGTTGTGTTGTTTTGTCTTGTCATGTCTTATATTGTCTTGTCTTGTCTTGTGATGTCATGTCGTGTGTTGTGTTGTTTTGTCTTGTCTTGTCTTGTCTTGTCTTGTCTTGTCTTGTCTTGTCTTGTCTTGTCTTGTCTTGTCTTGTCTTGTCTTGTCTTGTCTTGTCTTGTCTTGTCTTGTCTTGTTTTGTCTTGTCTTGTATTGTCTTGTTTTCTCATGTAATGTCATGTCGTGTGTTGTGTTGTTTTGTCTTGTCTTGTCTTCTCCTTGTCTTGTCTTGTCATGTCGTGTGTTGTGTTGTTTTGTCTTGTCATGTCTTATATTGTCTTGTCTTGTCTTGTCTTGTGATGTCATGTCGTGTGTTGTGTTGTCTTGTCTTGTCTTATCTTATCTTGTCTCGTCTTGTCTTGTCTTGTATTGTCTTGTCTTTTCTTGTCTTGTCTTGTCTTGTCTTGTCTTGTCGTGTCTTGTCTTGTCTTGTCTTGTCTTGTCTTGTCTTGTCTTGTCTTGTCTTGTCTTGTCTTGTCTTGTCTTGTCTTGTCTTGTCTTGTCCTGTCCTGTCCTGTCTTGTCTTGTCATGTCATGTCATGTCATGTCATGTCGTGTGTTGTGTTGTTTTGTCTAGTCTTGTCTTGTCTTGCCCTGTCCTGTCCTGTCCTGTCCTGTCTTGTCTTGTCTTGTCTCGTCTTGTCTTGTCTTGTCTTCTCCTGTCCTAACGTGTGTTGTGTTGTTTTGTCTTGTCTTGTTTTATCTTGTCTTGCTTTGTCTTGTCATGTCCTATCTTGTCTTGTCTTGTCCTGTCCTGTCGTGTGTTGTGTTGTTTTGTCTTGTCTTGTGTTGTTTTGTCGTGTCATGTCTTGTCTTGTCTTGTCCTGTCCTGTCGTGTGTTGTGTTGTTTTGTCTTGTCTTGTCTTGTCATGTCATGTCATGTCGTGTCTTGTGTTGCTTTGTCTTGTCTTGTCTTGTCTTGTCTTGTCTTGTCTTGTCATGTCGTGTGTTGTGTTGTCTTGTCTTGTTTTGTCTTGTCTTGTCTTGTCTTGTCTTGTCATGTCATGCCATGTCATACGTGTGTTGTGTTGTTTTGTCTTGTCTTATTTTGTCTTGACATGTCTTATCTTGTCTTGTCTTGTCTTGTCTTGTCTTGTCATGTCGTGTCTTGTGTTGTTTTGTCTTGTCTTGTATTGTCTTGTCTTGTCTTGTTTTGTCTTGTCTTGTCTTGTCTTGTCTTGTCTTGTCATGTCATGCCATGTCATACGTGTGTTGTGTTGTTTTGTCTTGTCTTGTCTTGTCTTGTCCTGTCCTATCGTGTGTTGTGTTGTTTTGTCTTGTCTTGTCTTGTCCTGTCCTGTCCTGTCTTGTCTTGTCTTGTCATGTCATGTCATGTCATGTCATGTCGTGTGTTGTGTTGTCTTGTTTTGTCATGTCTTATTTTGTCTTGTCTTGTCTTGTCTTGTCTTGTCTTGTCTTGTCTTGTCTTGTCTTGTCTTGTCTTGTCTTGTCTTGTCTTGTCTTGTCATGCCTTGTCTTGTCTTGTATTGTCTTGTCTTGTTTTGTTTTGTTTTGTCTTGTCTTGTCTTGTCTTGTCATGTCATGTCGTGTATTGTGTTGTTTTGTCTTGTCTTGTTGTGTATTGTCATGTCTTATATTGTCCTGTCTTGTCTTGTCTTGTCATGTCATGTCGTGTGTTATGTTGTTTTGTCTTGTCTTGTCTTCTCCTTGTCTTGTCTAGTCTTGTCTTGTCTTGTTTTGTTTTGTTTTGTCTTGTCTTGTCTTGTCATGTCTTATATTGTCTTGTCTTGTCTTGTCTTGTGTTGTGATGTCATCTCGTGTGTTGTGTTGTTTTGTCTTGTCTTGTCTTGTCTTGTCTTGTCTTGTCTTGTCTTGTCTTGTCCTGTCCTGTCCTGTCCTGTCCTGTCTTGTCTTGTCTTGTCTTGTCTTGTCTTGTCTCGTCTTGTCTTGTCTTCTCCTGTCCTGACGTGTGTTGTGTTGTTTTGTCTTGTCTTGTTTTGTCTTGTCTTGCTTTGTCTTGTCATGTCTTATCTTGTCTTGTCTTGTCTTGTCTTGTCCTGTCCTGTCGTGTGTTGTGTTGTTTTGTCTTGTCTTGTCTTGTCTTGTCATGTCGTGTGTTGTGTTGTTTTGTCTTGTCATGTCTTGTCTTGTCATGTCCTGTCGTGTGTTGTGTTGTTGTTGTTTTGTCATGTCTTGTCGTGTCTTGTGTTGCTTTGTCTTGTCTTGTCTTGTCTTGTCTTGTCATGTCGTGTGTTGTGTTGTTTTGTCTTGTCTTGTGTTGTTTTGTCGTGTCATGTCTTGTCTTGTCTTGTCCTGTCGTGTGTTGTGTTGTTTTGTCATGTCTTGTCGTGTCTTGTGTTGCTTTGTCTTGTCTTGTCTTGTCTTGTCTTGTCATGTCGTGTGTTGTGTTGTTTTGTCTTGTCATGTCTTGTCTTGTCATGTCATGTCATGTCGTGTGTTGTGTTGTTTTGTCTTGTCTTGTTTTGTCTTGTCATGTCTTGTCTTGTCTTGACTTGTCTTGTCTTGTCATGTCTTGTCTTGTCTTGTCTTGTCTTGTCATGTCTTGTCTTGTCTTGTATTGTCTTTTCTTGTTTTGTTTTGTTTTGTCTTGTCTTGTCTTGTCTTGTCTTGTCATGTCATGCCATGTCATACGTGTGTTGTGTTGTTTTGTCTTGTCTTATTTTGTCTTGTCATGTGTTATCTTGTCTTGTCTTATCTTGTCTTCTATTGTCTTGTCTTTTCTTGTCTTGTCTTGTCTTGTCTTGTCGTGTCTTGTCTTGTCTTGTCTTGTCCTGTCCTGTCCTGTCTTGTCTTGTCTTGTCTTGTCATGTCGTGTGTTGTGTTGTTTTGTCTTGTCTTGTTGTGTATTGTCATGTCTTATATTGTCTTGTCTTGTCTTGTCATGTCATGTCATGTCGTGTGTTGTGTTGTGTTGTCTTGTTTTGTCTTGTCATGTCATGTCATGTCTTGTCTTGTCTTGTCTTGTCTTGTTTTGTCTTGTCATGTCTTGTCTTGTCTTGTCTTGTCTTGTCTTGTTTTGTCTTGTCATGTCTTGTCTTGACTTGTCTTGTCTTGTCTTGTCTTGTCTTGTCTTGTCTTGTCTTGTCTTGTCATGTAATGTCATGTCGTGTGTTGTGTTGTTTTGTCTTGTCTTGTCTTCTCCTTGTCTTGTCTTGTCATGTCGTGTGTTGTGTTGTTTTGTCTTGTCTTGTCTTATATTGTCTTGTCTTGTCTTTTGATGTCATGTCGTGTGTTGTGTTGTTTTGTCTTGTCTTGTTTTGTCTTGTCCTGTCTTGTCTTGTCATGTCATGTCATGTGTTGTGTTGTGTTGTTTTGTCTTGTCTTGTCTTGTCTTGTCTTGTCTTGTCTTGTCTTGTCTTGTCTTGCCTTATCTTGCCTTGTCTGGTCTTGTCTTGTCTTGTCTTGTCTTGTCATGTCTTGTCTTGTCTTGTTTTGTCTTGTCTTGTATTGTCTTGTTTTCTCATGAATGTCATGTCGTGTGTTGTGTTGTTTTGTCTTGTCTTGTGTTGTTTTGTCGTGTCATGTCTTGTCTTGTCTTGTCCTGTCCTGTCGTGTGTTGTGTTGTTTTGTCTTGTCTTGTCATGTCATGTCATGTCGTGTCTTGTGTTGCTTTGTCTTGTCTTGTCTTGTCATGTCGTGTGTTGTGTTGTTTCGTCTTGTCTTGTTGTGTATTGTCATGTCTTTTATTTTCTTGTCTTGTCTTGTCTTGTCATGTCATGTAATGTCATGCCGTGTGTTGTGTTGTTTTGTCTTGTCTTGTGTTCTCCTTGTCTTGTCTAGTCTTGTCTTGTCTTGTCTTGTCTTGTCTTGTCTTGTCTTGTCTTGTCTTGTCTTGTCATGTCGTGTGTTGTGTTGTTTTGTCTTGTCTTGTTGTGTATTGTCATGTCTTTTATTGTCTTGTCTTGTCTTGTTTTGTCATGTAATGTCATGTCGTGTGTTGTGTTGTTTTGTCTTGTCCTGTCTTCTCCTTGTCTTGTCTAGTCTTGTCTTGTCTTGTCTTGTCTTGTCTTGTGTTGCTTTGTCTTGTCTTGTCATGTCGTGTGTTGTGTTGTTTTGTCTTGTCTTGTTGTGTATTGTCATGTCTTTTATTGTCTTGTCTTGTCTTGTCATGTCATGTAATGTCATGTCGTGTGTTATGTTGTTTTGTCTTGTCCTGTCTTCTCTTTGTCTTGTCTTGTCATGTCGTGTGTTGTGTTGTTTTGTCTTGTCTTGTCTTATATTGTCTTGTCTTGTCTTGTGATGTCATGTCATGTCGTGTCTTGTGTTGCTTTGTCTTGTCTTGTCATGTCTTATATTGTCCTGTCTTGTCTTGTCTTGTGATGTCATGTCGTGTGTTGTGTTGTTTTGTCTTGTATTGTCTTGTCTTGTCTAGTCTTGTTTTGTCTTGTCTTGTCTTGTCTTGTCTTGTCTTGTCTTGTCTTGTCTTGTCTTGTCATGTCATGTCATGTCATACGTGTGTTGTGTTGTTTTGTCTTGTCTTATTTTGTCTTGTCATGTCTTATCTTGTCTCGTTTTGTCTTGTCTTGTATTGTCTTGTCTTTTCTTGTCTTGTCTTGTCTTGTCTTGTCGTGTCTTGTCTTGTCTTGTCTTGTCTTGTCTTGTCTTGTCTTGTCTTGTCCTGTCCTGTCCTGTCCTGTCCTGTCTTGTCTTGTCTTGTCTTGTCATGTCATGTCATGTCATACGTGTGTTGTGTTGTTTTGTCTTGTCTTGTATTGTCTTGTCTTTTCTTGTCTTGTCTTGTCTTGTCTTGTCTTGTCTTGTCTTGTCTTGTCGTGTCTTGTCTTGTCTTGTCTTGTCTTGTCTTGTCTCGTCTTGTCTTGTCTTGTCTTCTCCTGTCCTGACGTGTGTTGTGTTGTTTTGTCTTGTCTTGTTTTGTCTTGTCTTGCTTTGTCTTGTCATGTCTTATCTTGTCTTGTCTTGTCTTGTCCTGTCCTGTCGTGTGTTGTGTTGTTTTGTCTTGTCTTATGTTGTTTTGTCGTGTCATGTCTTGTCTTGTCTTGTCCTGTCCTGTCGTGTGTTGTGTTGTTTTGTCTTGTCTTGTCTTGTCATGTCATGTCATGTCGTGTCTTGTGTTGCTTTGTCTTGTCTTGTCTTATCTTGTCTTGTCTTGTCTTGTCTTGTCATGTCGTGTGTTGTGTTGTTTTGTCTTGTCTTGTATTGTCTTGTCTTGTCTTGTTTTGTCTTGTCTTGTCTTGTCTTGTCATGTCGTGTGTTGTGTTGTTTTGTCTTGTCATGTCTTATATTGTCTTGTCTTGTCTTGTCTTGTGATGTCATGTCGTGTGTTGTGTTGTTTTGTCTTGTATTGTCTTGTCTTGTCTAGTCTTGTTTTGTCTTGTCTTGTCTTGTCTTGTCTTGTCTTGTCTTGTCTTGTCTTGTCTTGTCTTGTCTTGTCTTGTCATGTCATGTCATACGTGTGTTGTGTTGTTTTGTCTTGTCATGTCTTATCTTGTCTTGTCTTATCTTGTCTTCTATTGTCTTGTCTTTTCTTGTCTTGTCTTGTCTTGTCGTGTCTTGTCTTGTCTTGTCATGTCTTGTCATGTCTTGTCTTGTCTTGTATTGTCTTGTCTTGTTTTGTTTTGTTTTGTCTTGTCTTGTCTTGTCTTGTCTTGTCATGTCATGCCATGTCATACGTGTGTTGTGTTGTTTTGTCTTGTCATGTCTTATCTTGTCTTGTCTTATCTTGTCTTCTATTGTCTTGTCTTTTCTTGTCTTGTCTTGTCTTGTCGTGTCTTGTCTTGTCTTGTCTTGTCTTGTCCAGTCCTGTCCTGTCTTGTCTTGTCTTGGCATGTCATGTCATGTCATGTCATGTCGTGTGTTGTGTTGTCTTGTCTTGTTTTGTCATGTCTTATCTTGTCTTGTCATGTCATGTCTTGTCTTGTCTTGTCTTGTCTTGTCATGTCGTGTGTTGTCTTGTCTTGTCTTGTCATGTCGTGTGTTGTGTTGTTTTGTCTTGTCTTGTCTTATATTGTCTTGTCTTGTCTTGTGATGTCATGTCATGTCGTGTCTTGTGTTGCTTTGTCTTGTCTTGTCATGTCGTGTGTTGTGTTGTTTTGTCTTGTCATGTCTTATATTGTCTTGTCTTGTCTTGTCTTGTGATGTCATGTCGTGTGTTGTGTTGTTTTGTCTTGTATTGTCTTGTCTAGTCTTGTTTTGTCTTGTCTTGTCTTGTCTTGTCTTGTCTTGTCTTGTCATGTCATGTCATGTCATACGTGTGTTGTGTTGTTTTGTCTTGTCATGTCTTATCTTGTCTCGTCTTGTCTTGTCTTGTATTGTCTTGTCTTTTCTTGTCTTGTCTTGTCTTGTCTTGTCTTGTCGTGTCTTGTCTTGTCTTGTCTTGTCTTGTCTTGTCCTGTCCTGTCCTGTCCTGTCCTGTCTTGTCTTGTCATGTCATGTCATGTCATGTCATGTCGTGTGTTGTGTTGTGTTGTTTTGTCTTGTCTTGTCTTGTCTTGTCTTGTCCTGTCCTGTCCTGTCTTGTCTTGTCTTGTCTTGTCTTGTCTCGTCTTGTCTTGTCTTGTCTTCTCCTGTCCTGACGTGTGTTGTGTTGTTTTGTCTTGTCTTGTTTTGTCTTGTCTTGCTTTGTCTTGTCATGTCTTATCTTGTCTTGTCTTGTCTTGTCCTGTCCTGTCGTGTGTTGTGTTGTTTTGTCTTGTCTTGTGTTGTTTTGTCGTGTCATGTCTTGTCTTGTCTTGTCCTGTCCTGTCGTGTGTTGTGTTGTTTTGTCTTGTCTTGTCTTGTCATGTCATGTCATGTCGTGTCTTGTGTTGCTTTGTCTTGTGTTGTCTTGTCTTGTCTTGTCTTGTCTTGTCTTGTCATGTCGTGTGTTGTGTTGTTTTGTCTTGTCTTGTATTGTCTTGTCTTGTCTTGTTTTGTCTTGTCTTGTCTTGTCTTGTCTTGTCATGTCATGCCATGTCATACGTGTGTTGTGTTGTTTTGTCTTGTTTTATTTTGTCTTGGTATGTCTTATCTTGTCTTGTCTTGTCTTGTCTTGTCTTGTCATGTCGTGTCTTGTGTTGTTTTGTCTTGTCTTGTATTGTCTTGTCTTGTCTTGTTTTGTCTTGTCTTGTCTTGTCTTGTCATGTCATGCCATGTCATACGTGTGTTGTGTTGTTTTGTCTTGTCTTGTCTTGTCTTGTCCTGTCCTATCGTGTGTTGTGTTGTTTTGTCTTGTCTTGTCTTGTCCTGTCCTGTCCTGTCTTGTCTTGTCTTGTCATGTCATGTCATGTCATGTCATGTCATGTCGTGTGTTGTGTTGTCTTGTTTTGTCATGTCTTATCTTGTCTTGTCTTGTCATGTCATGTCATGTGTTGTGTTGTGTTGTTTTGTCTTGTCTTGTCTTGTCATGTCTTGTCTTGTCTTGTGTTGTGATGTCATGTCGTGTATTGTGTTGTTTTGTCTTGTCTTGTCTTGTCTTGTCTTGTCCTGTCCTGTCCTGTCCTGTCCTGTCCTGTCCTGTCCTGTCTTGTCTTGTCTTGTCTTGTCTTGTCTCGTCTTGTCTTGTCTTCTCCTGTCCTGACGTGTGTTGTGTTGTTTTGTCTTGTCTTGTTTTGTCTTGTCTTGCTTTGTCTTGTCATGTCTTATCTTGTCTTGTCTTGTCTTGTCTTGTCCTGTCCTGTCGTGTGTTGTGTTGTTTTGTCTTGTCTTGTGTTGTTTTGTCGTGTCATGTCTTGTCTTGTCTTGTCCTGTCGTGTGTTGTGTTGTTTTGTCTTGTCTTGTCGTGTCTTGTGTTGCTTTGTCTTGTCTTGTCTTGTCTTGTCATGTCGTGTGTTGTGTTGTTTTGTCTTGTCATGTCTTGTCTTGTCATGTCATGTCATGTCGTGTATTGTGTTGTTTTGTCTTGTCTTGTTTTGTCTTGTCATGTCTTGTCTTGTCTTGACTTGTCTTGTCTTGTCTTGTCTTGTCTTGTCTTGTCTTGTCTTGTCATGTCTTGTCTTGTCTTGTATTGTCTTGTCTTGTCTTTTTTTGTTTTGTCTTGTCTTGTCTTGTCTTGTCTTGTCTTGTCATGTCATGCCATGTCATACGTGTGTTGTGTTGTTTTGTCTTGTCTTATTTTGTCTTGTCATGTCTTATCTTGTCTTGTCTTGTCTTGTCTTTTCTTGTCTTGTCGTGTCTTGTCTTGTCTTGTCTTGTCTTGTCTTGTCTTGTCTTGTCCTGTCCTGTCCTGTCTTGTCTTGTCTTGGCATGTCATGTCATGTCATGTCATGTCGTGTGTTGTGTTGTCTTGTCTTGTTTTGTCATGTCTTATCTTGTCTTGTCATGTCTTGTCTTGTCATGTCTTGTCTTGTCTTGTCTTGTCTTGTCTTGTCTTGTCTTGTCTTGTCTTGTCTTGTCTTGTCTTGTCTTGTCATGTCTTGTCTTGTCTTGTCATGTCTTGTCTTGTCTTGTCATGTCTTATATTGTCTTGTTTTGTCTTGTCTTGTCTTGTCTTGTCTTGTCTTGTCTTGTCTTGTCTTGTCTTGTCTTGTCTTGTCTTGTCTTGTCTTGTCTTGTCTTGTCTTGTCTTGTCTTGTCTTGTCTTGTCTTGTCTTGTCTTGTCTTGTCTTGTCTTGTCTTGTCTTGTCTTGTCTTGTCTTGTCTTGTCTTGTCTTGTCTTGTCTTGTCTTGTCTTGTCTTGTCTTGTCTTGTCTTGTCTTGTCTTGTCTTGTCTTGCCTTGTCTTGTCTTGTCTTGTCTTGTCTTGTCTTGTCTTGTCTTGTCATGTCGTGTGTTGTGTTGTTTTGTCTTGTCTTGTTGTGTATTGTCATGTCTTATATTGTCTTGTCTTGTCTTGTCATGTCATGTCATGTCGTGTGTTGTGTTGTGTTGTCTTGTTTTGTCTTGTCATGTCATGTCATGTCTTGCCTTGTCTTGTCTTGTCTTGTTTTGTCTTGTCATGTCTTGTCTTGTCTTGTCTTGTCTTGTCTTGTCTTGTTTTGTCTTGTCATGTCTTGTCTTGTCTTGACTTGTCTTGTCTTGTCTTGTCTTGTCTTGTCTTGTCATGTAATGTCATGTCGTGTGTTGTGTTGTTTTGTCTTGTCTTGTCTTCTCCTTGTCTTGTCTTGTCATGTCGTGTGTTGTGTTGTTTTGTCTTGTCTTGTTGTGTATTGTCATGTCTTTTATTGTATTGTCTTGTCATGTCATGTAATGTCATGTCGTGTGTTATGTTGTTTTGTCTTGTCTTGTCTTCTCCTTGTCTTGTCTAGTCTTGTCTTGTCTTGTCTTGTCTTGTCTTGTCTTGTCATGTCTTATATTGTCTTGTCTTGTCATGTCATGTCGTGTGTTGTGTTGTTTTGTCTTGTCTTGTTGTGTATTGTCATGTCTTATATTGTCTTGTCTTGTCTTGTCATGTCATGTCATGTCATGTCGTGTGTTGTGTTGTTTTGTCTTGTCTTGTCTTCTCCTTGTCTTGTCTAGTCTTGTCTTGTCTTGTCTTGTCTTGTTTTGTCTTGTATTGTCTTGTCTTGTCTTGTCTTGTCTTGTCTTGTCTTGTCTTGTCTTGTCTTGTCTTGCCTTGTCTTGTCTTGTCTTGTCTTGTCTTGTCTTGTCTCGTCTTGTCTTGTCTTGTCTTCTCCTGTCCTGACGTGTGTTGTGTTGTTTTGTCTTGTCTTGTTTTGTCTTGTCTTGCTTTGTCTTGTCATGTCTTATCTTGTCTTGTCTTGTCTTGTCCTGTCCTGTCGTGTGTTGTGTTGTTTTGTCTTGTCTTATGTTGTTTTGTCGTGTCATGTCTTGTCTTGTCTTGTCCTGTCCTGTCGTGTGTTGTGTTGTTTTGTCTTGTCTTGTCTTGTCATGTCATGTCATGTCGTGTCTTGTGTTGCTTTGTCTTGTCTTGTCTTATCTTGTCTTGTCTTGTCTTGTCTTGTCATGTCGTGTGTTGTGTTGTTTTGTCTTGTCTTGTATTGTCTTGTCTTGTCTTGTTTTGTCTTGTCTTGTCTTGTCTTGTCATGTCGTGTGTTGTGTTGTTTTGTCTTGTCATGTCTTATATTGTCTTGTCTTGTCTTGTCTTGTGATGTCATGTCGTGTGTTGTGTTGTTTTGTCTTGTATTGTCTTGTCTTGTCTAGTCTTGTTTTGTCTTGTCTTGTCTTGTCTTGTCTTGTCTTGTCTTGTCTTGTCTTGTCTTGTCTTGTCTTGTCTTGTCATGTCATGTCATACGTGTGTTGTGTTGTTTTGTCTTGTCATGTCTTATCTTGTCTTGTCTTATCTTGTCTTCTATTGTCTTGTCTTTTCTTGTCTTGTCTTGTCTTGTCGTGTCTTGTCTTGTCTTGTCATGTCTTGTCATGTCTTGTCTTGTCTTGTATTGTCTTGTCTTGTTTTGTTTTGTTTTGTCTTGTCTTGTCTTGTCTTGTCTTGTCATGTCATGCCATGTCATACGTGTGTTGTGTTGTTTTGTCTTGTCATGTCTTATCTTGTCTTGTCTTATCTTGTCTTCTATTGTCTTGTCTTTTCTTGTCTTGTCTTGTCTTGTCGTGTCTTGTCTTGTCTTGTCTTGTCTTGTCCAGTCCTGTCCTGTCTTGTCTTGTCTTGGCATGTCATGTCATGTCATGTCATGTCGTGTGTTGTGTTGTCTTGTCTTGTTTTGTCATGTCTTATCTTGTCTTGTCATGTCATGTCTTGTCTTGTCTTGTCTTGTCTTGTCATGTCGTGTGTTGTCTTGTCTTGTCTTGTCATGTCGTGTGTTGTGTTGTTTTGTCTTGTCTTGTCTTATATTGTCTTGTCTTGTCTTGTGATGTCATGTCATGTCGTGTCTTGTGTTGCTTTGTCTTGTCTTGTCATGTCGTGTGTTGTGTTGTTTTGTCTTGTCATGTCTTATATTGTCTTGTCTTGTCTTGTCTTGTGATGTCATGTCGTGTGTTGTGTTGTTTTGTCTTGTATTGTCTTGTCTAGTCTTGTTTTGTCTTGTCTTGTCTTGTCTTGTCTTGTCTTGTCTTGTCATGTCATGTCATGTCATACGTGTGTTGTGTTGTTTTGTCTTGTCATGTCTTATCTTGTCTCGTCTTGTCTTGTCTTGTATTGTCTTGTCTTTTCTTGTCTTGTCTTGTCTTGTCTTGTCTTGTCGTGTCTTGTCTTGTCTTGTCTTGTCTTGTCTTGTCCTGTCCTGTCCTGTCCTGTCCTGTCTTGTCTTGTCATGTCATGTCATGTCATGTCATGTCGTGTGTTGTGTTGTGTTGTTTTGTCTTGTCTTGTCTTGTCTTGTCTTGTCCTGTCCTGTCCTGTCTTGTCTTGTCTTGTCTTGTCTTGTCTCGTCTTGTCTTGTCTTGTCTTCTCCTGTCCTGACGTGTGTTGTGTTGTTTTGTCTTGTCTTGTTTTGTCTTGTCTTGCTTTGTCTTGTCATGTCTTATCTTGTCTTGTCTTGTCTTGTCCTGTCCTGTCGTGTGTTGTGTTGTTTTGTCTTGTCTTGTGTTGTTTTGTCGTGTCAGGTCTTGTCTTGTCTTGTCCTGTCCTGTCGTGTGTTGTGTTGTTTTGTCTTGTCTTGTCTTGTCATGTCATGTCATGTCGTGTCTTGTGTTGCTTTGTCTTGTGTTGTCTTGTCTTGTCTTGTCTTGTCTTGTCTTGTCATGTCGTGTGTTGTGTTGTTTTGTCTTGTCTTGTATTGTCTTGTCTTGTCTTGTTTTGTCTTGTCTTGTCTTGTCTTGTCTTGTCATGTCATGCCATGTCATACGTGTGTTGTGTTGTTTTGTCTTGTTTTATTTTGTCTTGGTATGTCTTATCTTGTCTTGTCTTGTCTTGTCTTGTCTTGTCATGTCGTGTCTTGTGTTGTTTTGTCTTGTCTTGTATTGTCTTGTCTTGTCTTGTTTTGTCTTGTCTTGTCTTGTCTTGTCATGTCATGCCATGTCATACGTGTGTTGTGTTGTTTTGTCTTGTCTTGTCTTGTCTTGTCCTGTCCTATCGTGTGTTGTGTTGTTTTGTCTTGTCTTGTCTTGTCCTGTCCTGTCCTGTCTTGTCTTGTCTTGTCATGTCATGTCATGTCATGTCATGTCATGTCGTGTGTTGTGTTGTCTTGTTTTGTCATGTCTTATCTTGTCTTGTCTTGTCATGTCATGTCATGTGTTGTGTTGTGTTGTTTTGTCTTGTCTTGTCTTGTCATGTCTTGTCTTGTCTTGTGTTGTGATGTCATGTCGTGTATTGTGTTGTTTTGTCTTGTCTTGTCTTGTCTTGTCTTGTCCTGTCCTGTCCTGTCCTGTCCTGTCCTGTCCTGTCCTGTCTTGTCTTGTCTTGTCTTGTCTTGTCTCGTCTTGTCTTGTCTTCTCCTGTCCTGACGTGTGTTGTGTTGTTTTGTCTTGTCTTGTTTTGTCTTGTCTTGCTTTGTCTTGTCATGTCTTATCTTGTCTTGTCTTGTCTTGTCTTGTCCTGTCCTGTCGTGTGTTGTGTTGTTTTGTCTTGTCTTGTGTTGTTTTGTCGTGTCATGTCTTGTCTTGTCTTGTCCTGTCGTGTGTTGTGTTGTTTTGTCTTGTCTTGTCGTGTCTTGTGTTGCTTTGTCTTGTCTTGTCTTGTCTTGTCATGTCGTGTGTTGTGTTGTTTTGTCTTGTCATGTCTTGTCTTGTCATGTCATGTCATGTCGTGTATTGTGTTGTTTTGTCTTGTCTTGTTTTGTCTTGTCATGTCTTGTCTTGTCTTGACTTGTCTTGTCTTGTCTTGTCTTGTCTTGTCTTGTCTTGTCTTGTCTTGTCTTGTCATGTCTTGTCTTGTCTTGTATTGTCTTGTCTTGTCTTTTTTTGTTTTGTCTTGTCTTGTCTTGTCTTGTCTTGTCTTGTCATGTCATGCCATGTCATACGTGTGTTGTGTTGTTTTGTCTTGTCTTATTTTGTCTTGTCATGTCTTATCTTGTCTTGTCTTGTCTTGTCTTTTCTTGTCTTGTCGTGTCTTGTCTTGTCTTGTCTTGTCTTGTCTTGTCTTGTCTTGTCCTGTCCTGTCCTGTCTTGTCTTGTCTTGGCATGTCATGTCATGTCATGTCATGTCGTGTGTTGTGTTGTCTTGTCTTGTTTTGTCATGTCTTATCTTGTCTTGTCATGTCTTGTCTTGTCTTGTCTTGTCTTGTCTTGTCTTGTCTTGTCTTGTCTTGTCTTGTCTTGTCTTGTCTTGTCTTGCCTTGTCTTGTCTTGTCTTGTCTTGTCTTGTCTTGTCTTGTCTTGTCATGTCGTGTGTTGTGTTGTTTTGTCTTGTCTTGTTGTGTATTGTCATGTCTTATATTGTCTTGTCTTGTCTTGTCATGTCATGTCATGTCGTGTGTTGTGTTGTGTTGTCTTGTTTTGTCTTGTCATGTCATGTCATGTCTTGCCTTGTCTTGTCTTGTCTTGTTTTGTCTTGTCATGTCTTGTCTTGTCTTGTCTTGTCTTGTCTTGTCTTGTTTTGTCTTGTCATGTCTTGTCTTGTCTTGACTTGTCTTGTCTTGTCTTGTCTTGTCTTGTCTTGTCATGTAATGTCATGTCGTGTGTTGTGTTGTTTTGTCTTGTCTTGTCTTGTCATGTCATGTCATGTCATGTCGTGTGTTGTGTTGTTTTGTCTTGTCTTGTCTTCTCCTTGTCTTGTCTAGTCTTGTCTTGTGTTGCTTTGTCTTGTCTTGTCATGTCATGTGTTGCGTTGTGTTGTTTTGTCTTGTCTTGTCATGTCATGTCATGTCGTGTCTTGTGTTGCTTTGTCTTGTCTTGTCATGTCGTGTGTTGTGTTGTTTTGTCTTGTCATGTCTTATATTGTCTTGTCTTGTCTTGTCTTGTGATGTCATGTCGTGTGTTGTGTTGTTTTGTCTTGTATTTTCTTGTCTTGTCTTGTCTTGTCTTGTCTTGTTTTGTCTTGTCTTGTCTTGTCTTGTCTTGTCTTGTCTTGTCATGTCATGTCATGTCATACGTGTGTTGTGTTGTTTTGTCTTGTCTTATTTTGTCTTGTCATGTCTTATCTTGTCTTGTCCTGTCCTGTCCTGTCTTGTCTTGTCATGTCATGTCATGTGTTGCGTTGTGTTGTTTTGTCTTGTCTTGTCATGTCATGTCATGTCGTGTCTTGTGTTGCTTTGTCATGTCTTGTCATGTCGTGTGTTATGTTGTTTTGTCTTGTCTTGTCTTCTCCTTGTCTTGTCTAGTCTTGTCTTGTCTTGTCTTGTCTTGTCTTGTCTTGTCTTGTCTTGTCTTGTCTTGTCATGTCTTATATTGTCTTGTCTTGTCTTGTCATGTCGTGTGTTGTGTTGTTTTGTCTTGTCTTGTTGTGTATTGTCATGTCTTATATTGTCTTGTCTTGTCTTGTCATGTCATGTCATGTCATGTCGTGTGTTGTGTTGTTTTGTCTTGTCTTGTCTTCTCCTTGTCTTGTCTAGTCTTGTCTTGTCTTGTCTTGTCTTGTCTTGTCTTGTCTTGTCTTGTGTTGCTTTGTCTTGTCTTGTCATGTCATGTGTTGCGTTGTGTTGTTTTGTCTTGTCTTGTCATGTCATGTCATGTCGTGTCTTGTGTTGCTTTGTCTTGTCTTGTCATGTCGTGTGTTGTGTTGTTTTGTCTTGTCATGTCTTATATTGTCTTGTCTTGTCTTGTCTTGTGATGTCATGTCGTGTGTTGTGTTGTTTTGTCTTGTATTGTCTTGTCTTGTCTTGTCATGTCATGTCATGTCATGTCGTGTGTTGTGTTGTTTTGTCTTGTCTTGTCTTCTCCTTGTCTTGTCTAGTCTTGTCTTGTCTTGTCTTGTCTTGTTGTGTATTGTCATGTCTTATATTGTCTTGTCTTGTCTTGTCATGTCATGTCATGTCATGTCGTGTGTTGTGTTGTTTTGTCTTGTCTTGTCTTCTCCTTGTCTTGTCTAGTCTTGTCTTGTCTTGTCTTGTCTTGTCTTGTCGTGTCTTGTGTTGCTTTGTCTTGTCTTGTCATGTCGTGTGTTGTGTTGTTTTGTCTTGTCATGTCTTATATTGTCTTGTCTTGTCTTGTCTTGTGATGTCATGTCGTGTGTTGTGTTGTTTTGTCTTGTATTTTCTTGTCTTGTCTTGTCTTGTTTTGTCTTGTCTTGTCTTGTCTTGTCTTGTCTTGTCTTGTCATGTCGTGTGTTGTGTTGTTTTGTCTTGTCTTGTTGTGTATTGTCGTGTCTTTTATTGTCTTGTTTTGTCATGTAATGTCATGTCGTGTGTTGTGTTGTTTTGTCTTGTCTTGTCTTCTCCTTGTCTTGTCTAGTCTTGTCTTGTCTTGTCTTGTCTTGTCTTGTCATGTCTTATATTGTCTTGTCTTGTCTTGTTGTGTATTGTCATGTCTTATATTGTCTTGTCTTGTCTTGTGATGTCATGTCGTGTGTTGTGTTGTTTTGTCTTGTCTTGTCTTCTCCTTGTCTTGTCTAGTCTTGTCTTGTCTTGTCTTGTCTTGTCTTGTCATGTCTTGTCTTGTCTTGTCTTGTCATGTCTTGTCTTGTCTTGTCATGTCTTATATTGTCTTGTTTTGTCTTGTCTTGTCTTGTCTTGTCTTGTCTTGTCTTGTCTTGTCTTGTCTTGTCTTGTCTTGTCTTGTCTTGTCTTGTCTTGTCTTGTCTTGTCTTGTCTTGTCTTGTCTTGTCTTGTCTTGTCTTGTCTTGTCTTGTCTTGCCTTGTCTTGTCTTGTCTTGTCTTGTCTTGTCTTGTCTTGTCTTGTCTTGTCTTGTCATGTCGTGTGTTGTGTTGTTTTGTCTTGTCTTGTTGTGTATTGTCATGTCTTATATTGTCTTGTCTTGTCTTGTCATGTCATGTCATGTCGTGTGTTGTGTTGTGTTGTCTTGTTTTGTCTTGTCATGTCATGTCATGTCTTGCCTTGTCTTGTCTTGTCTTGTTTTGTCTTGTCATGTCGTGTCTTGTCTTGTCTTGTCTTGTCTTGTTTTGTCTTGTCATGTCTTGTCTTGTCTTGACTTGTCTTGTCTTGTCTTGTCTTGTCTTGTCATGTAATGTCATGTCGTGTGTTGTGTTGTTTTGTCTTGTCTTGTCTTCTCCTTGTCTTGTCTTGTCATGTCGTGTGTTGTGTTGTTTTGTCTTGTCTTGTTGTGTATTGTCATGTCTTTTATTGTATTGTCTTGTCATGTCATGTAATGTCATGTCGTGTGTTATGTTGTTTTGTCTTGTCTTGTCTTCTCCTTGTCTTGTCTAGTCTTGTCTTGTCTTGTCTTGTCTTGTCATGTCTTATATTGTCTTGTCTTGTCATGTCATGTCGTGTGTTGTGTTGTTTTGTCTTGTCTTGTTGTGTATTGTCATGTCTTATATTGTCTTGTCTTGTCTTGTCATGTCATGTCATGTCATGTCGTGTGTTGTGTTGTTTTGTCTTGTCTTGTCTTCTCCTTGTCTTGTCTAGTCTTGTCTTGTCTTGTCTTGTTTTGTCTTGTCTTGTCTTGTCTTGTGTTGCTTTGTCTTGTCTTGTCATGTCATGTGTTGCGTTGTGTTGTTTTGTCTTGTCTTGTCATGTCATGTCATGTCGTGTCTTGTGTTGCTTTGTCTTGTCTTGTCATGTCGTGTGTTGTGTTGTTTTGTCTTGTCATGTCTTATATTGTCTTGTCTTGTCTTGTCTTGTGATGTCATGTCGTGTGTTGTGTTGTTTTGTCTTGTATTTTCTTGTCTTGTCTTGTCTTGTCTTGTCTTGTCTTGTTTTGTCTTGTCTTGTCTTGTCTTGTCTTGTCTTGTCATGTCTTGTCTTGTCTTGTCATGTCATGTCATATCATACGTGTGTTGTGTTGTTTTGTCTTGTCTTATTTTGTCTTGTCATGTCTTATCTTGTCTTGTCCTGTCATGTCGTGTGTTGTGTTGTTTTGTCTTGTCTTGTTGTGTATTGTCATGTCTTATATTGTCTTGTCTTGTCCTGTCTTGTCTTGTCATGTCATGTCATGTGTTGCGTTGTGTTGTTTTATCTTGTCTTGTCATGTCATGTCATGTCGTGTCTTGTGTTGCTTTGTCTTGTCTTGTCATGTCGTGTGTTATGTTGTTTTGTCTTGTCTTGTCTTCTCCTTGTCTTGTCTAGTCTTGTCTTGTCTTGTCTTGTCTTGTCTTGTCTTGTCTTGTCTTGTCTTGTATTGTCTTGTCTTGTCATGTCTTATATTGTCTTGTCTTGTCTTGTCATGTCGTGTGTTGTGTTGTTTTGTCTTGTCTTGTTGTGTATTGTCATGTCTTATATTGTCTTGTCTTGTCTTGTCATGTCATGTCATGTCATGTCGTGTGTTGTGTTGTTTTGTCTTGTCTTGTCTTCTCCTTGTCTTGTCTAGTCTTGTCTTGTCTTGTCTTGTCTTGTCTTGTCTTGTCTTGTCTTGTCTTGTCTTGTCTTGTCTTGTCTTGTCTTGTCTTGTCTTGTCTTGTCTTGTCTTGTCTTGTCTTGTCTTGTGTTGCTTTGTCTTGTCTTGTCATGTCATGTGTTGCGTTGTGTTGTTTTGTCTTGTCTTGTCATGTCATGTCATGTCGTGTCTTGTGTTGCTTTGTCTTGTCTTGTCATGTCGTGTGTTGTGTTGTTTTGTCTTGTCATGTCTTATATTGTCTTGTCTTGTCTTGTCTTGTCTTGTTTTGTCTTGTCTAGTCTTGTCTTGTCTTGTCTTGTCTTGTCTTGTCTTGTCTTGTCTTGTCATGTCGTGTGTTGTGTTGTTTTGTCTTGTCTTGTTGTGTATTGTCGTGTCTTTTATTGTCTTGTCTTGTCTTGTTTTGTCATGTAATGTCATGTCGTGTGTTGTGTTGTTTTGTCTTGTCTTGTCTTCTCCTTGTCTTGTCTAGTCTTGTCTTGTCTTGTCTTGTCTTGTCTTGTCTTGTCATGTCTTATATTGTCTTGTCTTGTCTTGTCATGTCGTGTGTTGTGTTGTTTTGTCTTGTCTTGTTGTGTATTGTCATGTCTTATATTGGCTTGTCTTGTCTTGTGATGTCATGTCGTGTGTTGTGTTGTTTTGTCTTGTCTTGTTTTGTCTTGTCCTGTCTTGTCTTGTCATGTCATGTCATGTGTTGTGTTGTGTTGTTTTGTCTTGTCTTGTCTTGTCTTGTCTTGTCTTGTCATGTCATGTCATGTCGTGTGTTGTGTTGTGTTGTCTTGTTTTGTCTTGTCATGTCATGTCATGTCTTGTCTTGTCTTGTCTTGTCTTGTCTTGTCTTGTTTTGTCTTGTCATGTCTTGTCTTGTCTTGTCTTGTCTTGTTTTGTCTTGTCATGTCTTGTCTTGACTTGTCTTGTCTTGTCTTGTCTTGTCTTGTCTTGTCATGTCATGTCATGTCTTGTCTTGTCTTGCCTTATCTTGCCTTGTCTTGTCTTGTCTTGTCTGGTCTTGTCTTGTCTTGTCTTGTCATGTCTTGTCATGTCTTGTCTTGACTTGTCTTGTCTTGTCTTGTCTTGTCTTGTCTTGTCATGTAATGTCATGTCGTGTGTTGTGTTGTTTTGTCTTGTCTTGTCTTCTCCTTGTCTTGTCTTGTCATGTCGTGTGTTGTGTTGTTTTGTCTTGTCTTGTCTTATATTGTCTTGTCTTGTCTTGTGATGTCATGTCGTGTGTTGTGTTGTTTTGTCTTGTCTTGTTTTGTCTTGTCCTGTCTTGTCTTGTCATGTCATGTCATGTGTTGTGTTGTGTTGTTTTGTCTTGTCTTGTCTTGTCTTGTCTTGTTTTGTCTTGCCTTATCTTGCCTTGTCTTGTCTTGTCTTGTCTTGTCATGTCTTGTCTTGTCTTGTTTTGTCTTGTCTTGTATTGTCTTGTTTTCTCATGTAATGTCATGTCGTGTGTTGTGTTGTTTTGTCATGTCTTGTGTTGTTTTGTCGTGTCATGTCTTGTCTTGTCTTGTCCTGTCTTGTCGTGTGTTGTGTTGTGTTGTTTTGTCTTGTCTTGTCATGTCATGTCATGTCGTGTCTTGTGTTGCTTTGTCTTGTCTTGTCTTGTCTTGTCATGTCGTGTGTTGTGTTGTTTTGTCTTGTCTTGTTGTGTATTGTCATGTCTTATATTGTCTTGTCTTGTCTTGTCTTGTCATGTCATGTCATGTCGTGTGTTGTGTTGTTTTGTCTTGTCTTGTTTTGTCTTGTCATGTCTTGTCTTGTCTTCTCTTGTCTTGTTTTGTCTTGTCATGTCTTGTCTTGTCTTGTCTTGTCTTGCCTTGTCTTGTCTTGTCTTGTCTTGTCTTGTCTTGTCTTGTCTTGTCTTGTCTTGTCTTGTCTTGTCTTGTCTTGTCTTGTCTTGTCTTGTCTTGTCTTGTCTTGTCTTGTCTTGTCTTGTCTAGTCTTGTCTTGTCTTGTCTTGTCTTGTCTTGTCTTGCCTTGTCTTGTCTTGTCTTGTCTTGTGTTGCTTTGTCTTGTCTTGTCATGTCGTGTGTTGTGTTGTTTCGTCTTGTCTTGTTGTGTATTGTCATGTCTTTTATTGTCTTGTCTTGTCTTGTCTTGTCATGTCATGTAATGTCATGTCGTGTGTTGTGTTGTTTTGTCTTGTCTTGTCTTCTCCTTGTCTTGTCTAGTCTTGTCTTGTCTTGTCTTGTCTTGTCTTGTCTTGTCTTGTCTTGTCTTGTCATGTCGTGTGTTGTGTTGTTTTGTCTTGTATTGTTGTGTATTGTCATGTCTTTTATTGTCTTGTCTTGTCTTGTTTTGTCATGTAATGTCATGTCGTGTGTTGTGTTGTTTTGTCTTGTCTTGTCTTCTCCTTGTCTTGTCTAGTCTTGTCTTGTCTTGTCTTTTCTTGTCTTGTGTTGCTTTGTCTTGTCTTGTCATGTCGTGTGTTGTGTTGTTTTGTCTTGTCTTGTTGTGTATTGTCATGTCTTTTATTGTCTTGTCTTGTCTTGTCATGTCATGTAATGTCATGTCGTGTGTTATGTTGTTTTGTCTTGTCTTGTCTTCTCCTTGTCTTGTCTAGTCTTGTCTTGTCTTGTCTTGTCTTGTCTTGTCTTGTCTTGTCTTGTCTTGTCTTGTCTTGTCTTGTCTTGTCTTGTCTTGTCTTGTCTTGTCTTGTCTTGTCTTGTCTTGTCTTGTCATGTCTTATATTGTCTTGTCTTGTCTTGTCATGTCGTGTGTTGTGTTGTTTAGTCTTGTCTTGTTGTGTATTGTCATGTCTTATATTGTCTTGTCTTGTCTTGTCATGTCATGTCATGTCATGTCGTGTGTTGTGTTGTTTTGTCTTGTCTTGTCTTCTCCTTGTCTTGTCTAGTCTTGTCTTGTCTTGTCTTGTCTTGTCTTGTCTTGTCTTGTCTTGTGTTGCTTTGTCTTGTCTTGTCATGTCATGTGTTGCGTTGTGTTGTTTTGTCTTGTCTTGTCTTGTCTTGTCTTGTCTTGTCTTGTCTTGTCTTGTCTTGTCCTGTCCTGTCTTGTCTTGTCTTAGCATGTCATGTCATGTCATGTCATGTCGTGTGTTGTGTTGTCTTGTCTTGTTTTGTCATGTCTTGTCTTGTCTTGTCTTGTCTTGTCATGTCTTGTCTTGTCTTGTCATGTCTTATATTGTCTTGTCTTGTTTTGTCTTGTCTTGTCTTGTTTTGTCTTGTGTTGTCTTGTCATGTCATGTCATGTCTTGTCTTGTCTTGCCTTATCTTGCCTTGTCTTGTCTTGTCTTGTCTGGTCTTGTCTTGTCTTGTCTTGTCTTGTCATGTCTTGTCTTGACTTGTCTTGTCTTGTCTTGTCTTGTCTTGTCTTGTCATGTCGTGTGTTGTGTTGTTTTGTCTTGTATTGTCTTGTCTTGTCTTGTCATGTCATGTCATGTCATGTCGTGTGTTGTGTTGTTTTGTCTTGTCTTGTCTTCTCCTTGTCTTGTCTAGTCTTGTCTTGTCTTGTCTTGTCTTGTTGTGTATTGTCATGTCTTATATTGTCTTGTCTTGTCTTGTCATGTCATGTCATGTCATGTCGTGTGTTGTGTTGTTTTGTTTTGTCTTGTCTTCTCCTTGTCTTGTCTAGTCTTGTCTTGTCTTGTCTTGTCTTGTCGTGTCTTGTGTTGCTTTGTCTTGTCTTGTCATGTCGTGTGTTGTGTTGTTTTGTCTTGTCATGTCTTATATTGTCTTGTCTTGTCTTGTCTTGTGATGTCATGTCGTGTGTTGTGTTGTTTTGTCTTGTATTTTCTTGTCTTGTCTTGTCTTGTCTTGTCTTGTTTTGTCTTGTCTAGTCCTGTCTTGTCTTGTCTTGTCTTGTCTTGTCTTGTCTTGTCTTGTCTTGTCATGTCGTGTGTTGTGTTGTTTTGTCTTGTCTTGTTGTGTATTGTCGTGTCTTTTATTGTCTTGTTTTGTCATGTAATGTCATGTCGTGTGTTGTGTTGTTTTGTCTTGTCTTGTCTTCTCCTTGTCTTGTCTAGTCTTGTCTTGTCTTGTCTTGTCTTGTCTTGTCTTGTCATGTCTTATATTGTCTTGTCTTGTCTTGTCATGTCGTGTGTTGTGTTGTTTTGTCTTGTCTTGTTGTGTATTGTCATGTCTTATATTGTCTTGTCTTGTCTTGTGATGTCATGTCGTGTGTTGTGTTGTTTTGTCTTGTCTTGTCTTCTCCTTGTCTTGTCTAGTCTTGTCTTGTCTTGTCTTGTCTTGTCTTGTCATGTCTTGTCTTGTCTTGTCTTGTCATGTCTTGTCTTGTCTTGTCATGTCTTATATTGTCTTGTTTTGTCTTGTCTTGTCTTGTCTTGTCTTGTCTTGTCTTGTCTTGTCTTGTCTTGTCTTGTCTTGTCTTGTCTTGTCTTGTCTTGTCTTGTCTTGTCTTGTCTTGTCTTGTCTTGTCTTGTCTTGTCTTGTCTTGCCTTGCCTTGTCTTGTCTTGTCTTGTCTTGTCTTGTCTTGTCTTGTCTTGTCTTGTCATGTCGTGTGTTGTGTTGTTTTGTCTTGTCTTGTTGTGTATTGTCATGTCTTATATTGTCTTGTCTTGTCTTGTCATGTCATGTCATGTCGTGTGTTGTGTTGTGTTGTCTTGTTTTGTCTTGTCATGTCATGTCATGTCTTGCCTTGTCTTGTCTTGTCTTGTTTTGTCTTGTCATGTCGTGTCTTGTCTTGTCTTGTCTTGTCTTGTTTTGTCTTGTCATGTCTTGTCTTGTCTTGACTTGTCTTGTCTTGTCTTGTCTTGTCTTGTCATGTAATGTCATGTCGTGTGTTGTGTTGTTTTGTCTTGTCTTGTCTTCTCCTTGTCTTGTCTTGTCATGTCGTGTGTTGTGTTGTTTTGTCTTGTCTTGTTGTGTATTGTCATGTCTTTTATTGTATTGTCTTGTCATGTCATGTAATGTCATGTCGTGTGTTATGTTGTTTTGTCTTGTCTTGTCTTCTCCTTGTCTTGTCTAGTCTTGTCTTGTCTTGTCTTGTCTTGTCATGTCTTATATTGTCTTGTCTTGTCATGTCATGTCGTGTGTTGTGTTGTTTTGTCTTGTCTTGTTGTGTATTGTCATGTCTTATATTGTCTTGTCTTGTCTTGTCATGTCATGTCATGTCAAGTCGTGTGTTGTGTTGTTTTGTCTTGTCTTGTCTTCTCCTTGTCTTGTCTAGTCTTGTCTTGTCTTGTCTTGTCTTGTCTTGTTTTGTCTTGTCTTGTCTTGTCTTGTGTTGCTTTGTCTTGTCTTGTCATGTCATGTGTTGCGTTGTGTTGTTTTGTCTTGTCTTGTCATGTCATGTCATGTCGTGTCTTGTGTTGCTTTGTCTTGTCTTGTCATGTCGTGTGTTGTGTTGTTTTGTCTTGTCATGTCTTATATTGTCTTGTCTTGTCTTGTCTTGTGATGTCATGTCGTGTGTTGTGTTGTTTTGTCTTGTATTTTCTTGTCTTGTCTTGTCTTGTCTTGTCTTGTCTTGTTTTGTCTTGTCTTGTCTTGTCTTGTCTTGTCTTGTCTTGTCTTGTCTTGTCTTGTCTTGTCATGTCATGTCATGTCATACGTGTGTTGTGTTGTTTTGTCTTGTCTTATTTTGTCTTGTCATGTCTTATCTTGTCTTGTCCTGTCCTGTCCTGTCTTGTCTTGTCATGTCATGTCATGTGTTGCGTTGTGTTGTTTTATCTTGTCTTGTCATGTCATGTCATGTCGTGTCTTGTGTTGCTTTGTCTTGTCTTGTCATGTCGTGTGTTATGTTGTTTTGTCTTGTCTTGTCTTCTCCTTGTCTTGTCTAGTCTTGTCTTGTCTTGTCTTGTCTTGTCTTGTCTTGTCTTGTCTTGTATTGTCTTGTCTTGTCATGTCTTATATTGTCTTGTCTTGTCTTGTCATGTCGTGTGTTGTGTTGTTTTGTCTTGTCTTGTTGTGTATTGTCATGTCTTATATTGTCTTGTCTTGTCTTGTCATGTCATGTCATGTCATGTCGTGTGTTGTGTTGTTTTGTCTTGTCTTGTCTTCTCCTTGTCTTGTCTAGTCTTGTCTTGTCTTGTCTTGTCTTGTCTTGTCTTGTCTTGTCTTGTCTTGTCTTGTCTTGTCTTGTCTTGTCTTGTCTTGTCTTGTCTTGTCTTGTCTTGTCTTGTCTTGTGTTGCTTTGTCTTGTCTTGTCATGTCATGTGTTGCGTTGTGTTGTTTTGTCTTGTCTTGTCATGTCATGTCATGTCGTGTCTTGTGTTGCTTTGTCTTGTCTTGTCATGTCGTGTGTTGTGTTGTTTTGTCTTGTCATGTCTTATATTGTCTTGTCTTGTCTTGTCTTGTCTTGTTTTGTCTTGTCTAGTCTTGTCTTGTCTTGTCTTGTCTTGTCTTGTCTTGTCTTGTCATGTCGTGTGTTGTGTTGTTTTGTCTTGTCTTGTTGTGTATTGTCGTGTCTTTTATTGTCTTGTCTTGTCTTGTTTTGTCATGTAATGTCATGTCGTGTGTTGTGTTGTTTTGTCTTGTCTTGTCTTCTCCTTGTCTTGTCTAGTCTTGTCTTGTCTTGTCTTGTCTTGTCTTGTCATGTCTTATATTGTCTTGTCTTGTCTTGTCATGTCGTGTGTTGTGTTGTTTTGTCTTGTCTTGTTGTGTATTGTCATGTCTTATATTGGCTTGTCTTGTCTTGTGATGTCATGTCGTGTGTTGTGTTGTTTTGTCTTGTCTTGTTTTGTCTTGTCCTGTCTTGTCTTGTCATGTCATGTCATGTGTTGTGTTGTGTTGTTTTGTCTTGTCTTGTCTTGTCTTGTCTTGTCTTGTCTTGTCTTGTCATGTCATGTCATGTCGTGTGTTGTGTTGTGTTGTCTTGTTTTGTCTTGTCATGTCATGTCATGTCTTGTCTTGTCTTGTCTTGTCTTGTCTTGTCTTGTCTTGTTTTGTCTTGTCATGTCTTGTCTTGTCTTGTCTTGTCTTGTTTTGTCTTGTCATGTCTTGTCTTGACTTGTCTTGTCTTGTGTTGTCTTGTCTTGTCTTGTCATGTCATGTCATGTCTTGTCTTGTCTTGCCTTATCTTGCCTTGTCTTGTCTTGTCTTGTCTGGTCTTGTCTTGTCTTGTCTTGTCATGTCTTGTCATGTCTTGTCTTGACTTGTCTTGTCTTGTCTTGTCTTGTCTTGTCTTGTCATGTAATGTCATGTCGTGTGTTGTGTTGTTTTGTCTTGTCTTGTCTTCTCCTTGTCTTGTCTTGTCATGTCGTGTGTTGTGTTGTTTTGTCTTGTCTTGTCTTATATTGTCTTGTCTTGTCTTGTGATGTCATGTCGTGTGTTGTGTTGTTTTGTCTTGTCTTGTTTTGTCTTGTCCTGTCTTGTCTTGTCATGTCATGTCATGTGTTGTGTTGTGTTGTTTTGTCTTGTCTTGTCTTGTCTTGTCTTGTTTTGTCTTGCCTTATCTTGCCTTGTCTTGTCTTGTCTTGTCTGGTCTTGTCTTGTCTTGTCTTGTCATGTCTTGTCTTGTCTTGTTTTGTCTTGTCTTGTATTGTCTTGTTTTCTCATGTAATGTCATGTCGTGTGTTGTGTTGTTTTGTCATGTCTTGTGTTGTTTTGTCGTGTCATGTCTTGTCTTGTCTTGTCCTGTCTTGTCGTGTGTTGTGTTGTGTTGTTTTGTCGTGTCATGTCTTGTCTTGTCTTGTCCTGTCTTGTCGTGTGTTGTGTTGTGTTGTTTTGTCTTGTCTTGTCATGTCATGTCATGTCGTGTCTTGTGTTGCTTTGTCTTGTCTTGTCTTGTCTTGTCATGTCGTGTGTTGTGTTGTTTTGTCTTGTCTTGTTGTGTATTGTCATGTCTTATATTGTCTTGTCTTGTCTTGTCTTGTCATGTCATGTCATGTCGTGTGTTGTGTTGTTTTGTCTTGTCTTGTTTTGTCTTGTCATGTCTTGTCTTGTCTTCTCTTGTCTTGTTTTGTCTTGTCATGTCTTGTCTTGTCTTGTCTTGTCTTGCCTTGCCTTGTCTTGTCTTGTCTTGTCTTGTCTTGTCTTGTCTTGTCTTGTCTTGTCTTGTCTTGTCTTGTCTTGTCTTGTCTTGTCTTGTCTTGTCTTGTCTTGTCTTGTCTTGTCTTGTCTTGTCTTGTCTTGTCTTGTCTTGTCTTGTCTTGTCTTGTCTTGTCTTGTCTTGTCTTGTCTTGTCTTGTCTAGTCTTGTCTTGTCTTGTCTTGTCTTGTCTTGTCTTGCCTTGTCTTGTCTTGTCTTGTCTTGTGTTGCTTTGTCTTGTCTTGTCATGTCGTGTGTTGTGTTGTTTCGTCTTGTCTTGTTGTGTATTGTCATGTCTTTTATTGTCTTGTCTTGTCTTGTCTTGTCATGTCATGTAATGTCATGTCGTGTGTTGTGTTGTTTTGTCTTGTCTTGTCTTCTCCTTGTCTTGTCTAGTCTTGTCTTGTCTTGTCTTGTCTTGTCTTGTCTTGTCTTGTCTTGTCTTGTCATGTCGTGTGTTGTGTTGTTTTGTCTTGTCTTGTTGTGTATTGTCATGTCTTTTATTGTCTTGTCTTGTCTTGTTTTGTCATGTAATGTCATGTCGTGTGTTGTGTTGTTTTGTCTTGTCTTGTCTTCTCCTTGTCTTGTCTAGTCTTGTCTTGTCTTGTCTTTTCTTGTCTTGTGTTGCTTTGTCTTGTCTTGTCATGTCGTGTGTTGTGTTGTTTTGTCTTGTCTTGTTGTGTATTGTCATGTCTTTTATTGTCTTGTCTTGTCTTGTCATGTCATGTAATGTCATGTCGTGTGTTATGTTGTTTTGTCTTGTCTTGTCTTCTCCTTGTCTTGTCTAGTCTTGTCTTGTCTTGTCTTGTCTTGTCTTGTCTTGTCTTGTCTTGTCTTGTCTTGTCTTGTCTTGTCTTGTCTTGTCTTGTCTTGTCATGTCTTATATTGTCTTGTCTTGTCTTGTCATGTCGTGTGTTGTGTTGTTTAGTCTTGTCTTGTTGTGTATTGTCATGTCTTATATTGTCTTGTCTTGTCTTGTCATGTCATGTCATGTCATGTCGTGTGTTGTGTTGTTTTGTCTTGTCTTGTCTTCTCCTTGTCTTGTCTAGTCTTGTCTTGTCTTGTCTTGTCTTGTCTTGTCTTGTCTTGTCTTGTGTTGCTTTGTCTTGTCTTGTCATGTCATGTGTTGCGTTGTGTTGTTTTGTCTTGTCTTGTCTTGTCTTGTCTTGTCTTGTCTTGTCCTGTCCTGTCTTGTCTTGTCTTAGCATGTCATGTCATGTCATGTCATGTCGTGTGTTGTGTTGTCTTGTCTTGTTTTGTCATGTCTTGTCTTGTCTTGTCTTGTCTTGTCATGTCTTGTCTTGTCTTGTCATGTCTTATATTGTCTTGTCTTGTCTTGTCATGTAATGTCATGTCGTGTGTTGTGTTGTTTTGTCTTGTCTTGTCTTCTCCTTGTCTTGTCTTGTCATGTCGTGTGTTGTGTTGTTTTGTCTTGTCTTGTCTTATATTGTCTTGTCTTGTCTTGTGATGTCATGTCGTGTGTTGTGTTGTTTTGTCTTGTCTTGTTTTGTCTTGTCCTGTCTTGTCTTGTCATGTCATGTCATGTGTTGTGTTGTGTTGTTTTGTCTTGTCTTGTCTTGTCTTGTCTTGTTTTGTCTTGCCTTATCTTGCCTTGTCTTGTCTTGTCTTGTCTGGTCTTGTCTTGTCTTGTCTTGTCATGTCTTGTCTTGTCTTGTTTTGTCTTGTCTTGTATTGTCTTGTTTTCTCATGTAATGTCATGTCGTGTGTTGTGTTGTTTTGTCATGTCTTGTGTTGTTTTGTCGTGTCATGTCTTGTTTTGTCTTGTCTTGTCTTGTTTTGTCTTGTGTTGTCTTGTCATGTCATGTCATGTCTTGTCTTGTCTTGCCTTATCTTGCCTTGTCTTGTCTTGTCTTGTCTGGTCTTGTCTTGTCTTGTCTTGTCTTGTCATGTCTTGTCTTGACTTGTCTTGTCTTGTCTTGTCTTGTCTTGTCTTGTCTTGTCTTGTCTTGTCTTGTCATGTCTTGTCATGTCTTGTCTTGACTTGTCTTGTCTTGTCTTGTCTTGTCTTGTCTTGTCATGTAATGTCATGTCGTGTGTTGTGTTGTTTTGTCTTGTCTTGTCTTCTCCTTGTCTTGTCTTGTCATGTCGTGTGTTGTGTTGTTTTGTCTTGTCTTGTCTTATATTGTCTTGTCTTGTCTTGTGATGTCATGTCGTGTGTTGTGTTGTTTTGTCTTGTCTTGTTTTGTCTTGTCCTGTCTTGTCTTGTCATGTCATGTCATGTGTTGTGTTGTGTTGTTTTGTCTTGTCTTGTCTTGTCTTGTCTTGTTTTGTCTTGCCTTATCTTGCCTTGTCTTGTCTTGTCTTGTCTGGTCTTGTCTTGTCTTGTCTTGTCATGTCTTGTCTTGTCTTGTTTTGTCTTGTCTTGTATTGTCTTGTTTTCTCATGTAATGTCATGTCGTGTGTTGTGTTGTTTTGTCATGTCTTGTGTTGTTTTGTCGTGTCATGTCTTGTCTTGTCTTGTCCTGTCTTGTCGTGTGTTGTGTTGTGTTGTTTTGTCTTGTCTTGTCATGTCATGTCATGTCGTGTCTTGTGTTGCTTTGTCTTGTCTTGTCTTGTCTTGTCATGTCGTGTGTTGTGTTGTTTTGTCTTGTCTTGTTGTGTATTGTCATGTCTTATATTGTCTTGTCTTGTCTTGTCTTGTCATGTCATGTCATGTCGTGTGTTGTGTTGTTTTGTCTTGTCTTGTTTTGTCTTGTCATGTCTTGTCTTGTCTTCTCTTGTCTTGTTTTGTCTTGTCATGTCTTGTCTTGTCTTGTCTTGTCTTGCCTTGTCTTGTCTTGTCTTGTCTTGTCTTGTCTTGTCTTGTCTTGTCTTGTCTTGTCTTGTCTTGTCTTGTCTTGTCTTGTCTTGTCTTGTCTTGTCTTGTCTTGTCTTGTCTTGTCTTGTCTTGCCTTGTCTTGTCTAGTCTTGTCTTGTCTTGTCTTGTCTTGTCTTGTCTTGCCTTGTCTTGTCTTGTCTTGTCTTGTGTTGCTTTGTCTTGTCTTGTCATGTCGTGTGTTGTGTTGTTTCGTCTTGTCTTGTTGTGTATTGTCATGTCTTTTATTGTCTTGTCTTGTCTTGTCTTGTCATGTCATGTAATGTCATGTCGTGTGTTGTGTTGTTTTGTCTTGTCTTGTCTTCTCCTTGTCTTGTCTAGTCTTGTCTTGTCTTGTCTTGTCTTGTCTTGTCTTGTCTTGTCTTGTCTTGTCTTGTCTTGTCATGTCGTGTGTTGTGTTGTTTTGTCTTGTCTTGTTGTGTATTGTCATGTCTTTTATTGTCTTGTCTTGTCTTGTTTTGTCATGTAATGTCATGTCGTGTGTTGTGTTGTTTTGTCTTGTCTTGTCTTCTCCTTGTCTTGTCTAGTCTTGTCTTGTCTTGTCTTTTCTTGTCTTGTGTTGCTTTGTCTTGTCTTGTCATGTCGTGTGTTGTGTTGTTTTGTCTTGTCTTGTTGTGTATTGTCATGTCTTTTATTGTCTTGTCTTGTCTTGTCATGTCATGTAATGTCATGTCGTGTGTTATGTTGTTTTGTCTTGTCTTGTCTTCTCCTTGTCTTGTCTAGTCTTGTCTTGTCTTGTCTTGTCTTGTCTTGTCTTGTCTTGTCTTGTCTTGTCTTGTCTTGTCTTGTCTTGTCTTGTCTTGTCTTGTCTTGTCATGTCTTATATTGTCTTGTCTTGTCTTGTCATGTCGTGTGTTGTGTTGTTTAGTCTTGTCTTGTTGTGTATTGTCATGTCTTATATTGTCTTGTCTTGTCTTGTCATGTCATGTCATGTCATGTCGTGTGTTGTGTTGTTTTGTCTTGTCTTGTCTTCTCCTTGTCTTGTCTAGTCTTGTCTTGTCTTGTCTTGTCTTGTCTTGTCTTGTCTTGTCTTGTGTTGCTTTGTCTTGTCTTGTCATGTCATGTGTTGCGTTGTGTTGTTTTGTCTTGTCTTGTCTTGTCTTGTCTTGTCTTGTCTTGTCCTGTCCTGTCTTGTCTTGTCTTAGCATGTCATGTCATGTCATGTCATGTCGTGTGTTGTGTTGTCTTGTCTTGTTTTGTCATGTCTTGTCTTGTCTTGTCTTGTCTTGTCATGTCTTGTCTTGTCTTGTCATGTCTTATATTGTCTTGTCTTGTTTTGTCTTGTCTTGTCTTGTTTTGTCTTGTGTTGCTTTGTCTTGTCTTGTCATGTCGTGTGTTGTGTTGTTTTGTCTTGTCTTGTTGTGTATTGTCATGTCTTTTATTTTATTGTCTTGTCTTGTCTTGTCTTGTCATGTCATGTCATGTCGTGTGTTGAGTTGTTTTGTCTTGTCTTGTCTTCTCCTTGTCTTGTCTAGTCTTGTCTTGTCTTGTCTTGTCTTGTCTTGTCTTGTCTTGTCTTGTCTTGTCTTGTGTTGCTTTGTCTTGTCTTGTCATGTCATGTGTTGCGTTGTGTTGTTTTGTCTTGTCTTGTCATGTCATGTCATGTCGTGTCTTGTGTTGCTTTGTCTTGTCTTGTCATGTCGTGTGTTGTGTTGTTTTGTCTTGTCATGTCTTATATTGTCTTGTCTTGTCTTGTCCTGTCCTGTCCTGTCCTGTCTTGTCTTGTCTTCTCCTGTCCTGACGTGTGTTGTGTTGTTTTGTCTTGTCTTGTTTTGTCTTGTCTTGCTTTGTCTTGTCATGTCTTATCTTGTCTTGTCTTGTCCTGTCCTGTCGTGTGTTGTGTTGTTTTGTTTTGTCGTGCCATGTCTTGTCTTGTCTTGTTTTGTCTTGTCTTGTCTTGTTTTGTCTTGTCATGTCTTGTCTTGTCTTGTCTTGTCTTGTCTTGTCTTGTCTTGTCTTGTCTTGTCTTGTCTTGTCTTGTATTGTCTTGTCTTGTCTTGTCTTCTCCTTGTCTTATCTAGTCTTGTCTTGTCTTGTCTTGTCTTTTCTTGTCTTGTCATGTCGTGTGTTGTGTTGTTTTGTCTTGTCTTGTTGTGTATTGTCTTGTCTTCTCCTTGTCTTGTCTTGTCTTGTTTTGTCTTGTCTTGTCTTGTCCTGTCTTGTCATGTCGTGTGTTGTGTTGTTTTGTCTTGTCTTGTTGTGTATTGTCATGTCTTTTATTTTATTGTCTTGTCTTGTCTTGTCTTGTCATGTCATGTCATGTCGTGTGTTGAGTTGTTTTGTCTTGTCTTGTCTTCTCCTTGTCTTGTCTAGTCTTGTCTTGTCTTGTCTTGTCTTGTCTTGTCTTGTCTTGTCTTGTCTTGTCTTGTCTTGTCTTGTGTTGCTTTGTCTTGTCTTGTCATGTCATGTGTTGCGTTGTGTTGTTTTGTCTTGTCTTGTCATGTCATGTCATGTCGTGTCTTGTGTTGCTTTGTCTTGTCTTGTCATGTCGTGTGTTGTGTTGTTTTGTCTTGTCATGTCTTATATTGTCTTGTCTTGTCTTGTCTTGTGATGTCATGTCGTGTGTTGTGTTGTTTTGTCTTGTATTGTCTTGTCTTGTCTTGTCTTGTCTTGTCTTGTCTTGTCTTGTCTTGTTTTGTCTTGTCTTGTCTTGCGTTGTCTTGTCTTGTCTTGTCTTGTCATGTCATGTCATGTCATACGTGTGTTGTGTTGTTTTGTCTTGTCTTATTTTGTCTTGTCATGTCTTATCTTGTCTTGTCCTGTCCTGTCTTGTCTTGTCATGTCATGTCATGTCATGTCATGTCGTGTGTTGTGTTGTCTTGTCTTGTTTTGTCATGTCTTATCTTGTCTTGTCTTGTCATGTCATGTCATGTGTTGTGTTGTGTTGTTTTGTCTTATCTTGTCTTGTCATGTCTTGTCTTGTCTTTTCTTGTCATGTCTTATATTGTCTTGTCTTGTCTTGTGTTGTGATGTCATGTCGTGTGTTGTGTTGTTTTGTCTTGTCTTGTCTTGTCATGTCATGTCGTGTCTTGTGTTGCTTTGTCTTGTCTTGTCTTGTCTTGTCATGTCGTGTGTTGTGTTGTTTTGTCTTGTCTTGTTGTGTATTGTCATGTCTTGTCTTGTCTTCTCTTGTCTTGTTTTGTCTTGTCATGTCTTGTCTTGTCTTGTCTTGTCTTGCCTTGTCTTGTCTTGTCTTGTCTTGTCTTGTCTTGTTTTGTCTTGTCTTGTCTTGCTTTGTCTTGTCATGTCTTATCTTGTCTTGTCTTGTCCTGTCCTGTCGTGTGTTGTGTTGTTTTGTTTTGTCGTGCCATGTCTTGTCTTGTCTTGTTTTGTCTTGTCTTGTCTTGTTTTGTCTTGTCATGTCTTGTCTTGTCTTGTCTTGTCTTGTCTTGTCTTGTCTTGTCTTGTCTTGTCTTGTCTTGTCTTGTCTTGTCTTGTATTGTCTTGTCTTGTCTTGTCTTCTCCTTGTCTTGTCATGTCTTGTCTTGTCTTGTCTTGTCTTGTCTTGTCTTGTCTTGTCTTGTCTTGTCTTGTCTTGTCTTGTCTTGTCTTGTATTGTCTTGTCTTGTCTTGTCTTCTCCTTGTCTTGTCTTGTCTTGTTTTGTCTTGTCTTGTCTTGTCCTGTCCTGTCGTGTGTTGTGTTGTTTTGTCTTGTCTTGTCTTGTCTTGTCATGTCATGTCATGTCGTGTCTTGTGTTGCTTTGTCTTGTCTTGTCTTGTCTTGTCTTGTCTTGTCATGTCTTGTCTTGTCTTGTATTGTCTTGTCTTGTCTTGTCTTGTTTTGTCTTGTCTTGTCTTGTCTTGTCTTGTCTTGTCATGTCTTGTCTTGTCTTGTATTGTCTTGTCTTGTCTTGTCTTGTCTTGTCTTGCCTTGTCTTGTCATGTCTTGTCTTGTCATGTCTTGTCTTGTCTTGTTTTGTCTTGTCTTGTATTGTCTTGTTTTCTCATGAAATGTCATGTCGTGTGTTGTGTTGTTTTGTCTTGTCTTGTGTTGTTTTGTCGTGTCATGTCTTGTCTTGTCTTGTCCTGTCTTGTCGTGTGTTGTGTTGTGTTGTTTTGTCTTGTCTTGTCATGTCATGTCATGTCGTGTCTTGTGTTGCTTTGTCTTGTCTTGTCTTGTCTTGTCATGTCGTGTGTTGTGTTGTTTTGTCTTGTCTTGTTGTATATTGTCATGTCTTATATTGTCTTGTCTTGTCTTGTCATGTCATGTCATGTCGTGTGTTGTGTTGTTTTGTCTTGTCTTGTTTTGTCTTGTCATGTCTTGTCTTGTCTTCTCTTGTCTTGTTTTGTCTTGTCATGTCTTGTCTTGTCTTGTCTTGTCTTGTCTTGCCTTGTCTTGTCTAGTCTTGTCTTGTCTTGTCTTGTCTTGTCATGTCGTGTGTTGTGTTGTTTTGTCTTGTCTTGTTGTGTATTGTCATGTCTTTTATTGTCTTGTCTTGTCTTGTCATGTCATGTAATGTCATGTCGTGTGTTATGTTGTTTTGTCTTGTCTTGTCTTCTCCTTGTCTTGTCTAGTCTTGTCTTGTCTTGTCTTGTCTTGTCTTGTCTTGTCTTGTCTTGTCTTGTCTTGTCTTGCCTTGTCTTGTCTTGTCTTGTGTTGCTTTGTCTTGTCTTGTCATGTCGTGTGTTGTGTTGTTTCGTCTTGTCTTGTTGTGTATTGTCATGTCTTTTATTGTCTTGTCTTGTCTTGTCTTGTCATGTCATGTAATGTCATGTCGTGTGTTGTGTTGTTTTGTCTTGTCTTGTCTTCTCCTTGTCTTGTCTAGTCTTGTCTTGTCTTGTCTTGTCTTGTCTTGTCTTGTCTTGTCATGTCGTGTGTTGTGTTGTTTTGTCTTGTCTTGTTGTGTATTGTCATGTCTTTTATTGTCTTGTCTTGTCTTGTTTTGTCATGTAATGTCATGTCGTGTGTTGTGTTGTTTTGTCTTGTCTTGTCTTCTCCTTGTCTTGTCTAGTCTTGTCTTGTCTTGTCTTTTCTTGTCTTGTGTTGCTTTGTCTTGTCTTGTCATGTCGTGTGCTGTGTTGTTTTGTCTTGTCTTGTTGTGTATTGTCATGTCTTTTATTGTCTTGTCTTGTCTTGTCATGTCATGTAATGTCATGTCGTGTGTTATGTTGTTTTGTCTTGTCTTGTCTTCTCCTTGTCTTGTCTAGTCTTGTCTTGTCTTGTCTTGTCTTGTCTTGTCTTGTCTTGTCTTGTCTTGTCTTGTCTTGTCTTGTCTTGTCTTGTCTTGTCTTGTCTTGTCTTGTCTTGTCTTGTCTTGTCTTGTCTTGTCTTGTCATGTCTTATATTGTCTTGTCTTGTCTTGTCATGTCGTGTGTTGTGTTGTTTAGTCTTGTCTTGTTGTGTATTGTCATGTCTTATATTGTCTTGTCTTGTCTTGTCATGTCATGTCATGTCATGTCGTGTGTTGTGTTGTTTTGTCTTGTCTTGTCTTCTCCTTGTCTTGTCTAGTCTTGTCTTGTCTTGTCTTGTCTTGTCTTGTCTTGTCTTGTGTTGCTTTGTCTTGTCTTGTCATGTTATGTGTTGCGTTGTGTTGTTTTGTCTTGTCTTGTCTTGTCTTGTCTTGTCTTGTCCTGTCCTGTCCTGTCTTGTCTTGTCTTAGCATGTCATGTCATGTCATGTCATGTCGTGTGTTGTGTTGTCTTGTCTTGTTTTGTCATGTCTTATCTTGTCTTGTCATGTCATGTCTTGTCTTGTCTTGTCTTGTCTTGTCATGTCTTGTCTTGTCTTGTCATGTCTTATATTGTCTTGTCTTGTTTTGGCTTGTCTTGTCTTGTTTTGTCTTGTGTTGCTTTGTCTTGTCTTGTCATGTCGTGTGTTGTGTTGTTTTGTCTTGTCTTGTTGTGTATTGTCATGTCTTTTATTTTATTGTCTTGTCTTGTCTTGTCATGTCATGTCATGTCATGTCGTGTGTTGTGTTGTTTTGTCTTGTCTTGTCTTCTCCTTGTCTTGTCTAGTCCTGTCTTGTCTTGTCTTGTCTTGTCTTGTCTTGTCTTGTCTTGTCTTGTCTTGTCTTGTGTTGCTTTGTCTTGTCTTGTCATGTCATGTGTTGCGTTGTGTTGTTTTGTCTTGTCTTGTCATGTCATGTCATGTCGTGTCTTGTGTTGCTTTGTCTTGTCTTGTCATGTCGTGTGTTGTGTTGTTTTGTCTTGTCATGTCTTATATTGTCTTGTCTTGTCTTGTCTTGTGATGTCATGTCGTGTGTTGTGTTGTTTTGTCTTGTATTGTCTTGTCTTGTCTTGTCTTGTCTTGTCTTGTCTTGTCTTGTTTTGTCTTGTCTTGTCTTGCCTTGTCTTGTCTTGTCTTGTCTTGTCATGTCATGTCATGTCATACGTGTGTTGTGTTGTTTTGTCTTGTCTTATTTTGTCTTGTCATGTCTTATCTTGTCTTGTCCTGTCCTGTCTTGTCTTGTCATGTCATGTCATGTCATGTCATGTCGTGTGTTGTGTTGTCTTGCCTTGTTTTGTCATGTCTTATCTTGTCTTGTCTTGTCATGTCATGTCATGTGTTGTGTTGTGTTGTTTTGTCTTGTCTTGTCTTGTCTTGTCATGTCTTGTCTTGTCTTGTCTTGTCATGTCTTATATTGTCTTGTCTTGTCTTGTGTTGTGATGTCATGTCGTGTGTTGTGTTGTTTTGTCTTGTCTTGTCTTGTCTTGTCCTGTCCTGTCCTGTCCTGTCTTGTCTTGTCTTCTCCTGTCCTGACGTGTGTTGTGTTGTTTTGTCTTGTCTTGCTTTGTCTTGTCATGTCTTATCTTGTCTTGTCTTGTCTTGTGATGTCATGTCGTGTGTTGTGTTGTTTTGTCTTGTATTGTCTTGTCTTGTCTTGTCTTGTCTTGTCTTGTCTTGTCTTGTCTTGTCTTGTCTTGTCTTGTTTTGTCTTGTCTTGTCTTGCCTTGTCTTGTCTTGTCTTGTCTTGTCATGTCATGTCATGTCATACGTGTGTTGTGTTGTTTTGTCTTGTCTTATTTTGTCTTGTCATGTCTTATCTTGTCTTGTCCTGTCCTGTCTTGTCTTGTCATGTCATGTCATGTCATGTCATGTCGTGTGTTGTGTTGTCTTGTCTTGTTTTGTCATGTCTTATCTTGTCTTGTCTTGTCATGTCATGTCATGTGTTGTGTTGTGTTGTTTTGTCTTGTCTTGTCTTGTCATGTCTTGTCTTGTCTTTTCTTGTCATGTCTTATATTGTCTTGTCTTGTCTTGTGTTGTGATGTCATGTCGTGTGTTGTGTTGTTTTGTCTTGTCTTGTCTTGTCTTGTCCTGTCCTGTCCTGTCCTGTCTTGTCTTGTCTTCTCCTGTCCTGACGTGTGTTGTGTTGTTTTGTCTTGTCTTGTTTTGTCTTGTCTTGCTTTGTCTTGTCATGTCTTATCTTGTCTTGTCTTGTCCTGTCCTGTCGTGTGTTGTGTTGTTTTGTTTTGTCGTGCCATGTCTTGTCTTGTCTTGTTTTGTCTTGTCTTGTCTTGTTTTGTCTTGTCATGTCTTGTCTTGTCTTGTCTTGTCTTGTCTTGTCTTGTCTTGTCTTGTCTTGTCTTGTCTTGTCTTGTCTTGTCTTGTATTGTCTTGTCTTGTCTTGTCTTCTCCTTGTCTTGTCTAGTCTTGTCTTGTCTTGTCTTGTCTTTTCTTGTCTTGTCATGTCGTGTGTTGTGTTGTTTTGTCTTGTCTTGTTGTGTATTGTCATGTCTTTTATTGTCTTGTCTTGTCTTGTTTTGTCTTGTCTTGTCTTGTCCTGTCCTGTCGTGTGTTGTGTTGTTTTGTCTTGTCTTGTCTTGTCATGTCATGTCATGTCGTGTCTTGTGTTGCTTTGTCTTGTCTTGTCTTGTCTTGTCTTGTCTTGTCATGTCTTGTCTTGTCTTGTATTGTCTTGTCTTGTCTTGTCTTGTTTTGTCTTGTCTTGTCTTGTCTTGTCTTGTCTTGTCATGTCTTGTCTTGTCTTGTATTGTCTTGTCTTGTCTTGTCTTGTCTTGTCTTGCCTTGTCTTGTCATGTCTTGTCTTGTCATGTCTTGTCTTGTCTTGTTTTGTCTTGTCTTGTATTGTCTTGTTTTCTCATGTAATGTCATGTCGTGTGTTGTGTTGTTTTGTCTTGTCTTGTGTTGTTTTGTCGTGTCATGTATTGTCTTGTCTTGTCCTGTCTTGTCGTGTGTTGTGTTGTGTTGTTTTGTCTTGTCTTGTCATGTCATGTCATGTCGTGTCTTGTGTTGCTTTGTCTTGTCTTGTCTTGTCTTGTCATGTCGTGTGTTGTGTTGTTTTGTCTTGTCTTGTTGTGTATTGTCATGTCTTATATTGTCTTGTCTTGTCTTGTCTTGTCTTGTCATGTCATGTCATGTCGTGTGTTGTGTTGTTTTGTCTTGTCTTGTTTTGTCTTGTCATGTCTTGTCTTGTCTTCTCTTGTCTTGTTTTGTCTTGTCATGTCTTGTCTTGTCTTGTCTTGTCTTGCCTTGTCTTGTCTTGTCTTGTCTTGTCTTGTCTTGTCTTGTCTTGTCTTGTCTTGTCTTGTCTTGTCTTGTCTTGTCTTGTCTTGTCTTGTCTTGTCTTGTCTTGTCTTGTCTTGTCTTGTCTTGTTTTGTCTTGTCTTGTCTTGCCTTGTCTTGTCTTGTTTTGTCTTGTCATGTCTTGTCTTGTCTTGTCTTGTCTTGCCTTGTCTTGTCTTGTCTTGTCTTGTCTTGTCTTGTCTTGTCTTGTCTTGTCTTGTCTTGTCTTGTCTTGTCTTGTCTTGTCTTGTCTTGTCTTGTCTTGTCATGTCTTGTCTTGTCTTGTCATGTCTTATATTGTCTTGTCTTGTTTTGGCTTGTCTTGTCTTGTTTTGTCTTGTGTTGCTTTGTCTTGTCTTGTCATGTCGTGTGTTGTGTTGTTTTGTCTTGTCTTGTTGTGTATTGTCATGTCTTTTATTTTATTGTCTTGTCTTGTCTTGTCATGTCATGTCATGTCATGTCGTGTGTTGTGTTGTTTTGTCTTGTCTTGTCTTCTCCTTGTCTTGTCTAGTCCTGTCTTGTCTTGTCTTGTCTTGTCTTGTCTTGTCTTGTCTTGTCTTGTGTTGCTTTGTCTTGTCTTGTCATGTCATGTGTTGCGTTGTGTTGTTTTGTCTTGTCTTGTCATGTCATGTCATGTCGTGTCTTGTGTTGCTTTGTCTTGTCTTGTCATGTCGTGTGTTGTGTTGTTTTGTCTTGTCATGTCTTATATTGTCTTGTCTTGTCTTGTCTTGTGATGTCATGTCGTGTGTTGTGTTGTTTTGTCTTGTATTGTCTTGTCTTGTCTTGTCTTGTCTTGTCTTGTCTTGTCTTGTTTTGTCTTGTCTTGTCTTGCCTTGTCTTGTCTTGTCTTGTCTTGTCATGTCATGTCATGTCATACGTGTGTTGTGTTGTTTTGTCTTGTCTTATTTTGTTTTGTTGTATATTGTCATGTCTTATATTGTCTTGTCTTGTCTTGTCTTGTCATGTCATGTCATGTCGTGTGTTGTGTTGTTTTGTCTTGTCTTGTTTTGTCTTGTCATGTCTTGTCTTGTCTTCTCTTGTCTTGTTTTGTCTTGTCATGTCTTGTCTTGTCTTGTCTTGTCTTGTCTTGCCTTGTCTTGTCTAGTCTTGTCTTGTCTTGTCTTGTCTTGTCATGTCGTGTGTTGTGTTGTTTTGTCTTGTCTTGTTGTGTATTGTCATGTCTTTTATTGTCTTGTCTTGTCTTGTCATGTCATGTAATGTCATGTCGTGTGTTATGTTGTTTTGTCTTGTCTTGTCTTCTCCTTGTCTTGTCTAGTCTTGTCTTGTCTTGTCTTGTCTTGTCTTGTCTTGTCTTGTCTTGTCTTGTCTTGTCTTGCCTTGTCTTGTCTTGTCTTGTGTTGCTTTGTCTTGTCTTGTCATGTCGTGTGTTGTGTTGTTTCGTCTTGTCTTGTTGTGTATTGTCATGTCTTTTATTGTCTTGTCTTGTCTTGTCTTGTCATGTCATGTAATGTCATGTCGTGTGTTGTGTTGTTTTGTCTTGTCTTGTCTTCTCCTTGTCTTGTCTAGTCTTGTCTTGTCTTGTCTTGTCTTGTCTTGTCTTGTCTTGTCTTGTCATGTCGTGTGTTGTGTTGTTTTGTCTTGTCTTGTTGTGTATTGTCATGTCTTTTATTGTCTTGTCTTGTCTTGTTTTGTCATGTAATGTCATGTCGTGTGTTGTGTTGTTTTGTCTTGTCTTGTCTTCTCCTTGTCTTGTCTAGTCTTGTCTTGTCTTGTCTTTTCTTGTCTTGTGTTGCTTTGTCTTGTCTTGTCATGTCGTGTGCTGTGTTGTTTTGTCTTGTCTTGTTGTGTATTGTCATGTCTTTTATTGTCTTGTCTTGTCTTGTCATGTCATGTAATGTCATGTCGTGTGTTATGTTGTTTTGTCTTGTCTTGTCTTCTCCTTGTCTTGTCTAGTCTTGTCTTGTCTTGTCTTGTCTTGTCTTGTCTTGTCTTGTCTTGTCTTGTCTTGTCTTGTCTTGTCTTGTCTTGTCTTGTCTTGTCTTGTCTTGTCTTGTCTTGTCATGTCTTATATTGTCTTGTCTTGTCTTGTCATGTCGTGTGTTGTGTTGTTTAGTCTTGTCTTGTTGTGTATTGTCATGTCTTATATTGTCTTGTCTTGTCTTGTCATGTCATGTCATGTCATGTCGTGTGTTGTGTTGTTTTGTCTTGTCTTGTCTTCTCCTTGTCTTGTCTAGTCTTGTCTTGTCTTGTCTTGTCTTGTCTTGTCTTGTCTTGTGTTGCTTTGTCTTGTCTTGTCATGTTATGTGTTGCGTTGTGTTGTTTTGTCTTGTCTTGTCTTGTCTTGTCTTGTCTTGTCCTGTCCTGTCCTGTCTTGTCTTGTCTTAGCATGTCATGTCATGTCATGTCATGTCGTGTGTTGTGTTGTCTTGTCTTGTTTTGTCATGTCTTATCTTGTCTTGTCATGTCATGTCTTGTCTTGTCTTGTCTTGTCTTGTCATGTCTTGTCTTGTCTTGTCATGTCTTATATTGTCTTGTCTTGTTTTGGCTTGTCTTGTCTTGTTTTGTCTTGTGTTGCTTTGTCTTGTCTTGTCATGTCGTGTGTTGTGTTGTTTTGTCTTGTCTTGTTGTGTATTGTCATGTCTTTTATTTTATTGTCTTGTCTTGTCTTGTCATGTCATGTCATGTCATGTCGTGTGTTGTGTTGTTTTGTCTTGTCTTGTCTTCTCCTTGTCTTGTCTAGTCCTGTCTTGTCTTGTCTTGTCTTGTCTTGTCTTGTCTTGTCTTGTCTTGTCTTGTCTTGTGTTGCTTTGTCTTGTCTTGTCATGTCATGTGTTGCGTTGTGTTGTTTTGTCTTGTCTTGTCATGTCATGTCATGTCGTGTCTTGTGTTGCTTTGTCTTGTCTTGTCATGTCGTGTGTTGTGTTGTTTTGTCTTGTCATGTCTTATATTGTCTTGTCTTGTCTTGTCTTGTGATGTCATGTCGTGTGTTGTGTTGTTTTGTCTTGTATTGTCTTGTCTTGTCTTGTCTTGTCTTGTCTTGTCTTGTCTTGTTTTGTCTTGTCTTGTCTTGCCTTGTCTTGTCTTGTCTTGTCTTGTCATGTCATGTCATGTCATACGTGTGTTGTGTTGTTTTGTCTTGTCTTATTTTGTCTTGTCATGTCTTATCTTGTCTTGTCCTGTCCTGTCTTGTCTTGTCATGTCATGTCATGTCATGTCATGTCGTGTGTTGTGTTGTCTTGCCTTGTTTTGTCATGTCTTATCTTGTCTTGTCTTGTCATGTCATGTCATGTGTTGTGTTGTGTTGTTTTGTCTTGTCTTGTCTTGTCTTGTCATGTCTTGTCTTGTCTTGTCTTGTCATGTCTTATATTGTCTTGTCTTGTCTTGTGTTGTGATGTCATGTCGTGTGTTGTGTTGTTTTGTCTTGTCTTGTCTTGTCTTGTCCTGTCCTGTCCTGTCCTGTCTTGTCTTGTCTTCTCCTGTCCTGACGTGTGTTGTGTTGTTTTGTCTTGTCTTGCTTTGTCTTGTCATGTCTTATCTTGTCTTGTCTTGTCTTGTGATGTCATGTCGTGTGTTGTGTTGTTTTGTCTTGTATTGTCTTGTCTTGTCTTGTCTTGTCTTGTCTTGTCTTGTCTTGTCTTGTCTTGTCTTGTCTTGTTTTGTCTTGTCTTGTCTTGCCTTGTCTTGTCTTGTCTTGTCTTGTCATGTCATGTCATGTCATACGTGTGTTGTGTTGTTTTGTCTTGTCTTATTTTGTCTTGTCATGTCTTATCTTGTCTTGTCCTGTCCTGTCTTGTCTTGTCATGTCATGTCATGTCATGTCATGTCGTGTGTTGTGTTGTCTTGTCTTGTTTTGTCATGTCTTATCTTGTCTTGTCTTGTCATGTCATGTCATGTGTTGTGTTGTGTTGTTTTGTCTTGTCTTGTCTTGTCATGTCTTGTCTTGTCTTTTCTTGTCATGTCTTATATTGTCTTGTCTTGTCTTGTGTTGTGATGTCATGTCGTGTGTTGTGTTGTTTTGTCTTGTCTTGTCTTGTCTTGTCCTGTCCTGTCCTGTCCTGTCTTGTCTTGTCTTCTCCTGTCCTGACGTGTGTTGTGTTGTTTTGTCTTGTCTTGTTTTGTCTTGTCTTGCTTTGTCTTGTCATGTCTTATCTTGTCTTGTCTTGTCCTGTCCTGTCGTGTGTTGTGTTGTTTTGTTTTGTCGTGCCATGTCTTGTCTTGTCTTGTTTTGTCTTGTCTTGTCTTGTTTTGTCTTGTCATGTCTTGTCTTGTCTTGTCTTGTCTTGTCTTGTCTTGTCTTGTCTTGTCTTGTCTTGTCTTGTCTTGTCTTGTCTTGTATTGTCTTGTCTTGTCTTGTCTTCTCCTTGTCTTGTCTAGTCTTGTCTTGTCTTGTCTTGTCTTTTCTTGTCTTGTCATGTCGTGTGTTGTGTTGTTTTGTCTTGTCTTGTTGTGTATTGTCATGTCTTTTATTGTCTTGTCTTGTCTTGTTTTGTCTTGTCTTGTCTTGTCCTGTCCTGTCGTGTGTTGTGTTGTTTTGTCTTGTCTTGTCTTGTCATGTCATGTCATGTCGTGTCTTGTGTTGCTTTGTCTTGTCTTGTCTTGTCTTGTCTTGTCTTGTCATGTCTTGTCTTGTCTTGTATTGTCTTGTCTTGTCTTGTCTTGTTTTGTCTTGTCTTGTCTTGTCTTGTCTTGTCTTGTCATGTCTTGTCTTGTCTTGTATTGTCTTGTCTTGTCTTGTCTTGTCTTGTCTTGCCTTGTCTTGTCATGTCTTGTCTTGTCATGTCTTGTCTTGTCTTGTTTTGTCTTGTCTTGTATTGTCTTGTTTTCTCATGTAATGTCATGTCGTGTGTTGTGTTGTTTTGTCTTGTCTTGTGTTGTTTTGTCGTGTCATGTATTGTCTTGTCTTGTCCTGTCTTGTCGTGTGTTGTGTTGTGTTGTTTTGTCTTGTCTTGTCATGTCATGTCATGTCGTGTCTTGTGTTGCTTTGTCTTGTCTTGTCTTGTCTTGTCATGTCGTGTGTTGTGTTGTTTTGTCTTGTCTTGTTGTGTATTGTCATGTCTTATATTGTCTTGTCTTGTCTTGTCTTGTCTTGTCATGTCATGTCATGTCGTGTGTTGTGTTGTTTTGTCTTGTCTTGTTTTGTCTTGTCATGTCTTGTCTTGTCTTCTCTTGTCTTGTTTTGTCTTGTCATGTCTTGTCTTGTCTTGTCTTGTCTTGCCTTGTCTTGTCTTGTCTTGTCTTGTCTTGTCTTGTCTTGTCTTGTCTTGTCTTGTCTTGTCTTGTCTTGTCTTGTCTTGTCTTGTCTTGTCTTGTCTTGTCTTGTCTTGTCTTGTCTTGTCTTGTTTTGTCTTGTCTTGTCTTGCCTTGTCTTGTCTTGTTTTGTCTTGTCATGTCTTGTCTTGTCTTGTCTTGTCTTGCCTTGTCTTGTCTTGTCTTGTCTTGTCTTGTCTTGTCTTGTCTTGTCTTGTCTTGTCTTGTCTTGTCTTGTCTTGTCTTGTCTTGTCTTGTCTTGTCTTGTCATGTCTTGTCTTGTCTTGTCATGTCTTATATTGTCTTGTCTTGTTTTGGCTTGTCTTGTCTTGTTTTGTCTTGTGTTGCTTTGTCTTGTCTTGTCATGTCGTGTGTTGTGTTGTTTTGTCTTGTCTTGTTGTGTATTGTCATGTCTTTTATTTTATTGTCTTGTCTTGTCTTGTCATGTCATGTCATGTCATGTCGTGTGTTGTGTTGTTTTGTCTTGTCTTGTCTTCTCCTTGTCTTGTCTAGTCCTGTCTTGTCTTGTCTTGTCTTGTCTTGTCTTGTCTTGTCTTGTCTTGTCTTGTCTTGTGTTGCTTTGTCTTGTCTTGTCATGTCATGTGTTGCGTTGTGTTGTTTTGTCTTGTCTTGTCATGTCATGTCATGTCGTGTCTTGTGTTGCTTTGTCTTGTCTTGTCATGTCGTGTGTTGTGTTGTTTTGTCTTGTCATGTCTTATATTGTCTTGTCTTGTCTTGTCTTGTGATGTCATGTCGTGTGTTGTGTTGTTTTGTCTTGTATTGTCTTGTCTTGTCTTGTCTTGTCTTGTCTTGTCTTGTCTTGTTTTGTCTTGTCTTGTCTTGCCTTGTCTTGTCTTGTCTTGTCTTGTCATGTCATGTCATGTCATACGTGTGTTGTGTTGTTTTGTCTTGTCTTATTTTGTCTTGTCATGTCTTATCTTGTCTTGTCCTGTCCTGTCTTGTCTTGTCATGTCATGTCATGTCATGTCATGTCGTGTGTTGTGTTGTCTTGCCTTGTTTTGTCATGTCTTATCTTGTCTTGTCTTGTCATGTCATGTCATGTGTTGTGTTGTGTTGTTTTGTCTTGTCTTGTCTTGTCTTGTCATGTCTTGTCTTGTCTTGTCTTGTCATGTCTTATATTGTCTTGTCTTGTCTTGTGTTGTGATGTCATGTCGTGTGTTGTGTTGTTTTGTCTTGTCTTGTCTTGTCTTGTCCTGTCCTGTCCTGTCCTGTCTTGTCTTGTCTTCTCCTGTCCTGACGTGTGTTGTGTTGTTTTGTCTTGTCTTGCTTTGTCTTGTCATGTCTTATCTTGTCTTGTCTTGTCTTGTGATGTCATGTCGTGTGTTGTGTTGTTTTGTCTTGTATTGTCTTGTCTTGTCTTGTCTTGTCTTGTCTTGTCTTGTCTTGTCTTGTCTTGTCTTGTCTTGTTTTGTCTTGTCTTGTCTTGCCTTGTCTTGTCTTGTCTTGTCTTGTCATGTCATGTCATGTCATACGTGTGTTGTGTTGTTTTGTCTTGTCTTATTTTGTCTTGTCATGTCTTATCTTGTCTTGTCCTGTCCTGTCTTGTCTTGTCATGTCATGTCATGTCATGTCATGTCGTGTGTTGTGTTGTCTTGTCTTGTTTTGTCATGTCTTATCTTGTCTTGTCTTGTCATGTCATGTCATGTGTTGTGTTGTGTTGTTTTGTCTTGTCTTGTCTTGTCATGTCTTGTCTTGTCTTTTCTTGTCATGTCTTATATTGTCTTGTCTTGTCTTGTGTTGTGATGTCATGTCGTGTGTTGTGTTGTTTTGTCTTGTCTTGTCTTGTCTTGTCCTGTCCTGTCCTGTCCTGTCTTGTCTTGTCTTCTCCTGTCCTGACGTGTGTTGTGTTGTTTTGTCTTGTCTTGTTTTGTCTTGTCTTGCTTTGTCTTGTCATGTCTTATCTTGTCTTGTCTTGTCCTGTCCTGTCGTGTGTTGTGTTGTTTTGTTTTGTCGTGCCATGTCTTGTCTTGTCTTGTTTTGTCTTGTCTTGTCTTGTTTTGTCTTGTCATGTCTTGTCTTGTCTTGTCTTGTCTTGTCTTGTCTTGTCTTGTCTTGTCTTGTCTTGTCTTGTCTTGTCTTGTCTTGTATTGTCTTGTCTTGTCTTGTCTTCTCCTTGTCTTGTCTAGTCTTGTCTTGTCTTGTCTTGTCTTTTCTTGTCTTGTCATGTCGTGTGTTGTGTTGTTTTGTCTTGTCTTGTTGTGTATTGTCATGTCTTTTATTGTCTTGTCTTGTCTTGTTTTGTCTTGTCTTGTCTTGTCCTGTCCTGTCGTGTGTTGTGTTGTTTTGTCTTGTCTTGTCTTGTCATGTCATGTCATGTCGTGTCTTGTGTTGCTTTGTCTTGTCTTGTCTTGTCTTGTCTTGTCTTGTCATGTCTTGTCTTGTCTTGTATTGTCTTGTCTTGTCTTGTCTTGTTTTGTCTTGTCTTGTCTTGTCTTGTCTTGTCTTGTCATGTCTTGTCTTGTCTTGTATTGTCTTGTCTTGTCTTGTCTTGTCTTGTCTTGCCTTGTCTTGTCATGTCTTGTCTTGTCATGTCTTGTCTTGTCTTGTTTTGTCTTGTCTTGTATTGTCTTGTTTTCTCATGTAATGTCATGTCGTGTGTTGTGTTGTTTTGTCTTGTCTTGTGTTGTTTTGTCGTGTCATGTATTGTCTTGTCTTGTCCTGTCTTGTCGTGTGTTGTGTTGTGTTGTTTTGTCTTGTCTTGTCATGTCATGTCATGTCGTGTCTTGTGTTGCTTTGTCTTGTCTTGTCTTGTCTTGTCATGTCGTGTGTTGTGTTGTTTTGTCTTGTCTTGTTGTGTATTGTCATGTCTTATATTGTCTTGTCTTGTCTTGTCTTGTCTTGTCATGTCATGTCATGTCGTGTGTTGTGTTGTTTTGTCTTGTCTTGTTTTGTCTTGTCATGTCTTGTCTTGTCTTCTCTTGTCTTGTTTTGTCTTGTCATGTCTTGTCTTGTCTTGTCTTGTCTTGCCTTGTCTTGTCTTGTCTTGTCTTGTCTTGTCTTGTCTTGTCTTGTCTTGTCTTGTCTTGTCTTGTCTTGTCTTGTCTTGTCTTGTCTTGTCTTGTCTTGTCTTGTCTTGTCTTGTCTTGTCTTGTTTTGTCTTGTCTTGTCTTGCCTTGTCTTGTCTTGTTTTGTCTTGTCATGTCTTGTCTTGTCTTGTCTTGTCTTGCCTTGTCTTGTCTTGTCTTGTCTTGTCTTGTCTTGTCTTGTCTTGTCTTGTCTTGTCTTGTCTTGTCTTGTCTTGTCTTGTCTTGTCTTGTCTTGTCTTGTCTTGTCTAGTCTTGTCTTGTCTTGTCTTGTCTTGTCATGTCGTGTGTTGTGTTGTTTTGTCTTGTCTTGTCTTGTCTTGTCTTGCCTTGTCTTGTCTTGTCTTGTCTTGTCTTGTCTTGTCTTGTCTTGTCTTGTCTTGTCTTCTCTTGTCTTGTTTTGTCTTGTCATGTCTTGTCTTGTCTTGTCTTGTCTTGCCTTGTCTTGTCTTGTTTTGTCTTGTCTTGTCTTCTCCTTGTCTTGTCTAGTCTTGTCTTGTCTTGTCTTGTCTTGTCTTGTCTTGTCTTGTCTTGTCTTGTCTTGTCTTGTCTTGTCTTGTCTTGTCTTGTCTTGTCTTGTCTTGTCATGTCTTATATTGTCTTGTCTTGTCTTGTCATGTCGTGTGTTGTGTTGTTTAGTCTTGTCTTGTTGTGTATTGTCATGTCTTATATTGTCTTGTCTTGTCTTGTCATGTCATGTCATGTCATGTCGTGTGTTGTGTTGTTTTGTCTTGTCTTGTCTTCTCCTTGTCTTGTCTAGTCTTGTCTTGTCTTGTCTTGTCTTGTCTTGTCTTGTCTTGTGTTGCTTTGTCTTGTCTTGTCATGTTATGTGTTGCGTTGTGTTGTTTTGTCTTGTCTTGTCTTGTCTTGTCTTGTCTTGTCCTGTCCTGTCCTGTCTTGTCTTGTCTTAGCATGTCATGTCATGTCATGTCATGTCGTGTGTTGTGTTGTCTTGTCTTGTTTTGTCATGTCTTATCTTGTCTTGTCATGTCATGTCTTGTCTTGTCTTGTCTTGTCTTGTCATGTCTTGTCTTGTCTTGTCATGTCTTATATTGTCTTGTCTTGTTTTGGCTTGTCTTGTCTTGTTTTGTCTTGTGTTGCTTTGTCTTGTCTTGTCATGTCGTGTGTTGTGTTGTTTTGTCTTGTCTTGTTGTGTATTGTCATGTCTTTTATTTTATTGTCTTGTCTTGTCTTGTCATGTCATGTCATGTCATGTCGTGTGTTGTGTTGTTTTGTCTTGTCTTGTCTTCTCCTTGTCTTGTCTAGTCCTGTCTTGTCTTGTCTTGTCTTGTCTTGTCTTGTCTTGTCTTGTCTTGTCTTGTCTTGTGTTGCTTTGTCTTGTCTTGTCATGTCATGTGTTGCGTTGTGTTGTTTTGTCTTGTCTTGTCATGTCATGTCATGTCGTGTCTTGTGTTGCTTTGTCTTGTCTTGTCATGTCGTGTGTTGTGTTGTTTTGTCTTGTCATGTCTTATATTGTCTTGTCTTGTCTTGTCTTGTGATGTCATGTCGTGTGTTGTGTTGTTTTGTCTTGTATTGTCTTGTCTTGTCTTGTCTTGTCTTGTCTTGTCTTGTCTTGTTTTGTCTTGTCTTGTCTTGCCTTGTCTTGTCTTGTCTTGTCTTGTCATGTCATGTCATGTCATACGTGTGTTGTGTTGTTTTGTCTTGTCTTATTTTGTCTTGTCATGTCTTATCTTGTCTTGTCCTGTCCTGTCTTGTCTTGTCATGTCATGTCATATCATGTCATGTCGTGTGTTGTGTTGTCTTGCCTTGTTTTGTCATGTCTTATCTTGTCTTGTCTTGTCATGTCATGTCATGTGTTGTGTTGTGTTGTTTTGTCTTGTCTTGTCTTGTCTTGTCATGTCTTGTCTTGTCTTGTCTTGTCATGTCTTATATTGTCTTGTCTTGTCTTGTGTTGTGATGTCATGTCGTGTGTTGTGTTGTTTTGTCTTGTCTTGTCTTGTCTTGTCCTGTCCTGTCCTGTCCTGTCTTGTCTTGTCTTCTCCTGTCCTGACGTGTGTTGTGTTGTTTTGTCTTGTCTTGCTTTGTCTTGTCATGTCTTATCTTGTCTTGTCTTGTCTTGTGATGTCATGTCGTGTGTTGTGTTGTTTTGTCTTGTATTGTCTTGTCTTGTCTTGTCTTGTCTTGTCTTGTCTTGTCTTGTCTTGTCTTGTCTTGTCTTGTTTTGTCTTGTCTTGTCTTGCCTTGTCTTGTCTTGTCTTGTCTTGTCATGTCATGTCATGTCATACGTGTGTTGTGTTGTTTTGTCTTGTCTTATTTTGTCTTGTCATGTCTTATCTTGTCTTGTCCTGTCCTGTCTTGTCTTGTCATGTCATGTCATGTCATGTCATGTCGTGTGTTGTGTTGTCTTGTCTTGTTTTGTCATGTCTTATCTTGTCTTGTCTTGTCATGTCATGTCATGTGTTGTGTTGTGTTGTTTTGTCTTGTCTTGTCTTGTCATGTCTTGTCTTGTCTTTTCTTGTCATGTCTTATATTGTCTTGTCTTGTCTTGTGTTGTGATGTCATGTCGTGTGTTGTGTTGTTTTGTCTTGTCTTGTCTTGTCTTGTCCTGTCCTGTCCTGTCCTGTCTTGTCTTGTCTTCTCCTGTCCTGACGTGTGTTGTGTTGTTTTGTCTTGTCTTGTTTTGTCTTGTCTTGCTTTGTCTTGTCATGTCTTATCTTGTCTTGTCTTGTCCTGTCCTGTCGTGTGTTGTGTTGTTTTGTTTTGTCGTGCCATGTCTTGTCTTGTCTTGTTTTGTCTTGTCTTGTCTTGTTTTGTCTTGTCATGTCTTGTCTTGTCTTGTCTTGTCTTGTCTTGTCTTGTCTTGTCTTGTCTTGTCTTGTCTTGTCTTGTATTGTCTTGTCTTGTCTTGTCTTCTCCTTGTCTTGTCTAGTCTTGTCTTGTCTTGTCTTGTCTTTTCTTGTCTTGTCATGTCGTGTGTTGTGTTGTTTTGTCTTGTCTTGTTGTGTATTGTCATGTCTTTTATTGTCTTGTCTTGTCTTGTTTTGTCTTGTCTTGTCTTGTCCTGTCCTGTCGTGTGTTGTGTTGTTTTGTCTTGTCTTGTCTTGTCATGTCATGTCATGTCGTGTCTTGTGTTGCTTTGTCTTGTCTTGTCTTGTCTTGTCTTGTCATGTCTTGTCTTGTCTTGTATTGTCTTGTCTTGTCTTGTCTTGTTTTGTCTTGTCTTGTCTTGTCTTGTCTTGTCTTGTCATGTCTTGTCTTGTCTTGTATTGTCTTGTCTTGTCTTGTCTTGTCTTGTCTTGCCTTGTCTTGTCATGTCTTGTCTTGTCATGTCTTGTCTTGTCTTGTTTTGTCTTGTCTTGTATTGTCTTGTTTTCTCATGTAATGTCATGTCGTGTGTTGTGTTGTTTTGTCTTGTCTTGTGTTGTTTTGTCGTGTCATGTATTGTCTTGTCTTGTCCTGTCTTGTCGTGTGTTGTGTTGTGTTGTTTTGTCTTGTCTTGTCATGTCATGTCATGTCGTGTCTTGTGTTGCTTTGTCTTGTCTTGTCTTGTCTTGTCATGTCGTGTGTTGTGTTGTTTTGTCTTGTCTTGTTGTGTATTGTCATGTCTTATATTGTCTTGTCTTGTCTTGTCTTGTCTTGTCATGTCATGTCATGTCGTGTGTTGTGTTGTTTTGTCTTGTCTTGTTTTGTCTTGTCATGTCTTGTCTTGTCTTCTCTTGTCTTGTTTTGTCTTGTCATGTCTTGTCTTGTCTTGTCTTGTCTTGCCTTGTCTTGTCTTGTCTTGTCTTGTCTTGTCTTGTCTTGTCTTGTCTTGTCTTGTCTTGTCTTGTCTTGTCTTGTCTTGTCTTGTCTTGTCTTGTCTTGTCTTGTCTAGTCTTGTCTTGTCTTGTCTTGTCTTGTCATGTCGTGTGTTGTGTTGTTTTGTCTTGTCTTGTTGTGTATTGTCATGTCTTTTATTGTCTTGTCTTGTCTTGTCATGTCATGTAATGTCATGTCGTGTGTTATGTTGTTTTGTCTTGTCTTGTCTTCTCCTTGTCTTGTCTAGTCTTGTCTTGTCTTGTCTTGTCTTGTCTTGTCTTGTCTTGTCTTGTCTTGTCTTGTCTTGTCTTGTCTTGTCTTGTCTTGCCTTGTCTTGTCTTGTCTTGTGTTGCTTTGTCTTGTCTTGTCATGTCGTGTGTTGTGTTGTTTCGTCTTGTCTTGTTGTGTATTGTCATGTCTTTTATTGTCTTGTCTTGTCATGTCATGTAATGTCATGTCGTGTGTTGTGTTGTTTTGTCTTGTCTTGTCTTCTCCTTGTCTTGTCTAGTCTTGTCTTGTCTTGTCTTGTCTTGTCTTGTCATGTCGTGTGTTGTGTTGTTTTGTCTTGTCTTGTTGTGTATTGTCATGTCTTTTATTGTCTTGTCTTGTCTTGTTTTGTCATGTAATGTCATGTCGTGTGTTGTGTTGTTTTGTCTTGTCTTGTCTTCTCCTTGTCTTGTCTAGTCTTGTCTTGTCTTGTCTTTTCTTGTCTTGTGTTGCTTTGTCTTGTCTTGTCATGTCGTGTGTTGTGTTGTTTTGTCTTGTCTTGTTGTGTATTGTCATGTCTTTTATTGTCTTGTCTTGTCTTGTCATGTCATGTAATGTCATGTCGTGTGTTATGTTGTTTTGTCTTGTCTTGTCTTCTCCTTGTCTTGTCTAGTCTTGTCTTGTCTTGTCTTGTCTTGTCTTGTCTTGTCTTGTCTTGTCTTGTCTTGTCTTGTCTTGTCTTGTCTTGTCTTGTCTTGTCTTGTCTTGTCTTGTCTTGTCTTGTCTTGTCATGTCTTATATTGTCTTGTCTTGTCTTGTCATGTCGTGTGTTGTGTTGTTCAGTCTTGTCTTGTTGTGTATTGTCATGTCTTATATTGTGTTGTCTTGTCTTGTCATGTCATGTCATGTCATGTCGTGTGTTGTGTTGTTTTGTCTTGTCTTGTCTTGTCTTCTCCTTGTCTTGTCTAGTCTTGTCTTGTCTTGTCTTGTCTTGTCTTGTCTTGTCTTGTCTTGTGTTGCTTTGTCTTGTCTTGTCATGTTATGTGTTGCGTTGTGTTGTTTTGTCTTGTCTTGTCTTGTCTTGTCATGTCTTATATTGTCTTGTCTTGTCTTGTGTTGTGATGTCATGTCGTGTGTTGTGTTGTTTTGTCTTCTCTTGTCTTGTCTTGTCCTGTCCTGTCCTGTCCTGTCTTGTCTTGTCTTCTCCTGTCCTGACGTGTGTTGTGTTGTTTTGTCTTGTCTTGTCTTGTCTTGTCTTGTCTTGTCTTGTCATGTCTTGTCTTGTCTTGTCTTGTCCTGTCCTGTCGTGTGTTGTGTTGTTTTGTTTTGTCGTGCCATGTCTTGTCTTGTCTTGTCATGTCTTATCTTGTCTTGTCTTATCTTGTCTTCTATTGTCTTGTCTTTTCTTGTCTTGTCTTGTCTTGTCGTGTCTTGTCTTGTCTTGTCTTGTCTTGTCCAGTCCTGTCCTGTCTTGTCTTGTCTTGGCATGTCATGTCATGTCATGTCATGTCGTGTGTTGTGTTGTCTTGTCTTGTTTTGTCATGTCTTATCTTGTCTTGTCATGTCATGTCTTGTCTTGTCTTGTCTTGTCATGTCGTGTGTTGTCTTGTCTTGTCTTGTCATGTCGTTTGTTGTGTTGTTTTGTCTTGTCTTGTCTTATATTGTCTTGTCTTGTCTTGTGATGTCATGTCATGTCGTGTCTTGTGTTGCTTTGTCTTGTCTTGTCATGTCGTGTGTTGTGTTGTTTTGTCTTGTCATGTCTTATATTGTCTTGTCTTGTCTTGTCTTGTGATGTCATGTCGTGTGTTGTGTTGTTTTGTCTTGTATTGTCTTGTCTTGTCTAGTCTTGTTTTGTCTTGTCTTGTCTTGTCTTGTCTTGTCTTGTCATGTCATGTCATGTCATACGTGTGTTGTGTTGTTTTGTCTTGTCTTATTTTGTCTTGTCTTGTCATGTCTTATCTTGTCTCGTCTTGTCTTGTCTTGTATTGTCTTGTCTTTTCTTGTCTTGTCTTGTCTTGTCTTGTCGTGTCTTGTCTTGTCTTGTCTTGTCTTGTCTTGTCTTGTCTTGTCCTGTCCTGTCCTGTCCTGTCCTGTCTTGTTTTGTCATGTCATGTCATGTCATGTCATGTCGTGTTTTGTGTTGTGTTGTTTTGTCTTTTCTTGTCTTGTCTTGTCCTGTCCTGTCCTGTCTTGTCTTGTCTTGTCTTGTCTTGTCTTGTCTCGTCTTGTCTTGTCTTGTCTTCTCCTGTCCTGACGTGTGTTGTGTTGTTTTGTCTTGTCTTGTTTTGTCTTGTCTTGCTTTGTCTTGTCATGTCTTATCTTGTCTTGTCTTGTCTTGTCCTGTCCTGTCGTGTGTTCTGTTGTTTTGTCTTGTCTTGTGTTGTTTTGTCGTGTCATGTCTTGTCTTGTCTTGTCCTGTCATGTCGTGTGTTGTGTTGTTTTGTCGTGTCTTGTGTTGCTTTGTCTTGTCTTGTCTTGTCTTGTCTTGTCTTGTCATGTCGTGTGTTGTGTTGTTTTGTCTTGTCTTGTCTTGTCTTGTCCTGTCCTATCGTGTGTTGTGTTGTTTTGTCTTGTCTTGTCTTGTCCTGTCCTGTCCTGTCTTGTCTTGTCTTGTCATGTCATGTCATGTCATGTCATGTCATGTCGTGTGTTGTGTTGTCTTGTTTTGTCATGTCTTATCTTGTCTTGTCTTGTCATGTCATGTCATGTGTTGTGTTGTGTTGTTTTGTCTTGTCTTGTCTTGTCATGTCTTGTCTTGTCTTGTGTTGTGATGTCATGTCGTGTGTTGTGTTGTTTTGTCTTGTCTTGTCTTGTCTTGTCTTGTCTTGTCTTGTCCTGTCCTGTCCTGTCTTGTCTTGTCTTGTCTTGTCTTGTCTCGTCTTGTCTTGTCTTGTCTTGTCTTCTCCTGTCCTGACGTGTGTTGTGTTGTTTTGTCTTGTCTTGTTTTGTCTTGTCTTGCTTTGTCTTGTCATGTCTTATCTTGTCTTGTCTTGTCTTGTCCTGTCCTGTCGTGTGTTGTGTTGTTTTGTCGTGTCTTGTGTTGCTTTGTCTTGTCTTGTCTTGTCTTGTCTTGTCTTGTCATGTCGTGTGTTGTGTTGTTTTGTCTTGTCTTGTATTGTCTTGTCTTGTCTTGTTTTGTCTTGTCTTGTCTTGTCTTGTCTTGTCCTGTCATGTCATGCCATGTCATACGTGTGTTGTGTTGTTTTGTCTTGTCTTATTTTGTCTTGGTATGTCTTATCTTGTCTTGTCTTGTCTTGTCTTGTCTTGTCTTGTCTTGTCATGTCGTGTCTTGTGTTGTTTTGTCTTGTCTTGTATTGTCTTGTCTTGTCTTGTTTTCTCTTGTCTTGTCTTGTCTTGTCATGTCATGCCATGTCATACGTGTGTTGTGTTGTTTTGTCTTGTCTTGTCTTGTCTTGTCCTGTCCTATCGTGTGTTGTGTTGTTTTGTCTTGTCTTGTCTTGTCCTGTCCTGTCCTGTCTTGTCTTGTCTTGTCATGTCATGTCATGTCATGTCATGTCATGTCGTGTGTTGTGTTGTCTTGTTTTGTCATGTCTTATCTTGTCTTGTCTTGTCATGTCATGTCATGTGTTGTGTTGTGTTGTTTTGTCTTGTCTTGTCTTGTCATGTCTTGTCTTGTCTTGTGTTGTGATGTCATGTCGTGTGTTGTGTTGTTTTGTCTTGTCTTGTCTTGTCTTGTCTTGTCTTGTCTTGTCCTGTCCTGTCCTGTCCTGTCCTGTCTTGTCTTGTCTTGTCTTGTCTTGTCTCGTCTTGTCTTGTCTTCTCCTGTCCTGACGTGTGTTGTGTTGTTTTGTCTTGTCTTGTTTTGTCTTGTCTTGCTTTGTCTTGTCATGTCTTATCTTGTCTTGTCTTGTCTTGTCTTGTCCTGTCCTGTCGTGTGTTGTGTTGTTTTGTCTTGTCTTGTGTTGTTTTGTCGTGTCATGTCTTGTCTTGTCTTGTCCTGTCGTGTGTTGTGTTGTTTTGTCTTGTCTTGTCGTGTCTTGTGTTGCTTTGTCTTGTCTTGTCTTGTCTTGTCATGTCGTGTGTTGTGTTGTTTTGTCTTGTCATGTCTTGTCTTGTCATGTCATGTCATGTCGTGTATTGTGTTGTTTTGTCTTGTCTTGTTTTGTCTTGTCATGTCTTGTCTTGTCTTGACTTGTCTTGTCTTGTCTTGTCTTGTCTTGTCTTGTCTTGTCTTGTCTTGTCTTGTCTTGTCTTGTCATGTCTTGTCTTGTCTTGTATTGTCTTGTCTTGTCTTTTTTTGTTTTGTCTTGTCTTGTCTTGTCTTGTCTTGTCATGTCATGCCATGTCATACGTGTGTTGTGTTGTTTTGTCTTGTCTTATTTTGTCTTGTCATGTCTTATCTTGTCTTGTCTTGTCTTGTCTTTTCTTGTCTTGTCGTGTCTTGTCTTGTCTTGTCTTGTCTTGTCTTGTCTTGTCTTGTCTTGTCTTGTCTTGTCCTGTCCTGTCCTGTCTTGTCTTGTCTTGGCATGTCATGTCATGTCATGTCATGTCGTGTGTTGTGTTGTCTTGTCTTGTTTTGTCATGTCTTATCTTGTCTTGTCATGTCTTGTCTTGTCATGTCTTGTCTTGTCTTGTCTTGTCTTGTCTTGTCTTGTCTTGTCTTGTCTTGTCATGTCTTGTCTTGTCTTGTCATGTCTTGTCTTGTCTTGTCATGTCTTATATTGTCTTGTCTTGTCTTGTCTTGTCTTGTCTTGTCTTGTCTTGTCTTGTCTTGTCTTGTCTTGTCTTGTCTTGTCTTGTCTTGTCTTGTCTTGTCTTGTCTTGTCTTGTCTTGTCTTGTCTTGTCTTGTCTTGTCTTGTCTTGTCTTGTCTTGTCTTGTCTTGTCTTGTCTTGTCTTGTCTTGACTTGTCTTGTCTTGTCTTGTCTTGTCTTGTCTTGTCTTGTCTTGTCTTGTCTTGTCTTGTCTTGTCTTGTCTTGTCTTGTCTTGTCTTGTCTTGTCTTGCCTTGTCTTGTCTTGTCTTGTCTTGTCTTGTCTTGTCTTGTCTTGTCATGTCGTGTGTTGTGTTGTTTTGTCTTGTCTTATTGTCATGTCTTATATTGTCTTGTCTTGTCTTGTCATGTCATGTCATGTCGTGTGTTGTGTTGTGTTGTCTTGTTTTGTCTTGTCATGTCATGTCATGTCTTGCCTTGTCTTGTCTTGTCTTGTTTTGTCTTGTCATGTCTTGTCTTGTCTTGTCTTGTCTTGTCTTGTCTTGTTTTGTCTTGACTTGTCTTGTCTTGTCTTGTCTTGTCTTGTCTTGTCTTGTCTTGTCATGTAATGTCATGTCGTGTGTTGTGTTGTTTTGTCTTGTCTTGTCTTCTCCTTGTCTTGTCTTGTCATGTCGTGTGTTGTGTTGTTTTGTCTTGTCTTGTTGTGTATTGTCATGTCTTTTATTGTATTGTCTTGTCATGTCATGTAATGTCATGTCGTGTGTTATGTTGTTTTGTCTTGTCTTGTCTTCTCCTTGTCTTGTCTAGTCTTGTCTTGTCTTGTCTTGTCTTGTCTTGTCTTGTCATGTCTTATATTGTCTTGTCTTGTCATGTCATGTCGTGTGTTGTGTTGTTTTGTCTTCTCTTGTTGTGTATTGTCATGTCTTATATTGTCTTGTCTTGTCTTGTCATGTCATGTCATGTCATGTCGTGTGTTGTGTTGTTTTGTCTTGTCTTGTCTTCTCCTTGTCTTGTCTAGTCTTGTCTTGTCTTGTCTTGTCTTGTTTTGTCTTGTCTTGTCTTGTCATGTCATGTGTTGCGTTGTGTTGTTTTGTCTTGTCTTGTCATGTCATGTCATGTCGTGTCTTGTGTTGCTTTGTCTTGTCTTGTCATGTCGTGTGTTGTGTTGTTTTGTCTTGTCATGTCTTATATTGTCTTGTCTTGTCTTGTCTTGTGATGTCATGTCGTGTGTTGTGTTGTTTTGTCTTGTATTTTCTTGTCTTGTCTTGTCTTGTCTTGTCTTGTTTTGTCTTGTCTTGTCATGTCATGTCATGTCATACGTGTGTTGTGTTGTTTTGTCTTGTCTTATTTTGTCTTGTCATGTCTTATCTTGTCTTGTCCTGTCCTGTCCTGTCTTGTCTTGTCATGTCATGTCATGTGTTGCGTTGTGTTGTTTTGTCTTGTCTTGTCATGTCATGTCATGTCGTGTCTTGTGTTGCTTTGTCATGTCTTGTCATGTCGTGTGTTATGTTGTTTTGTCTTGTCTTGTCTTCTCCTTGTCTTGTCTAGTCTTGTCTTGTCTTGTCTTGTCTTGTCTTGTCTTGTCTTGTCTTGTCTTGTCTTGTCATGTCTTATATTGTCTTGTCTTGTCTTGTCATGTCGTGTGTTGTGTTGTTTTGTCTTGTCTTGTTGTGTATTGTCATGTCTTATATTGTCTTGCCTTGTCTTGTCATGTCATGTCATGTCATGTCGTGTGTTGTGTTGTTTTGTCTTGTCTTGTCTTCTCCTTGTCTTGTCTAGTCTTGTCTTGTCTTGTCTTGTCTTGTCTTGTCTTGTCTTGTCTTGTCTTGTCTTGTCTTGTCTTGTCTTGTCTTGTCTTGTCTTGTGTTGCTTTGTCTTGTCTTGTCATGTCATGTGTTGCGTTGTGTTGTTTTGTATTGTCTTGTCATGTCATGTCATGTCGTGTCTTGTGTTGCTTTGTCTTGTCTTGTCATGTCGTGTGTTGTGTTGTTTTGTCTTGTCATGTCTTATATTGTCTTGTCTTGTCTTGTCTTGTGATGTCATGTCGTGTGTTGTGTTGTTTTGTCTTGTATTGTCTTGTCTTGTCTTGTCTTGTCTTGTCTTGTCTTGTCTTGTTTTGTCTTGTCTAGTCTTGTCTTGTCTTGTCTTGTCTTGTCTTGTCATGTCGTGTGTTGTGTTGTTTTGTCTTGTCTTGTTGTGTATTGTCGTGTCTTTTATTGTCTTGTTTTGTCATGTAATGTCATGTCGTGTGTTGTGTTGTTTTGTCTTGTCTTGTCTTCTCCTTGTCTTGTCTAGTCTTGTCTTGTCTTGTCTTGTCTTGTCTTGTCTTGTCGTGTCTTATATTGTCTTGTCTTGTCTTGTTATGTCGTGTGTTGTGTTGTTTTGTCTTGTTGTCTTGTCTTGTTGTGTATTGTCATGTCTTATATTGTCTTGTCTTGTCTTGTGATGTCATGTCGTGTGTTGTGTTGTTTTGTCTTGTCTTGTCTTCTCCTTGTCTTGTCTAGTCTTGTCTTGTCTTGTCTTGTCTTGTCTTGTCTTGTCATGTCTTGTCTTGTCTTGTCTTGTCATGTCTTGTCTTGTCTTGTCATGTCTTATATTGTCTTGTTTTGTCTTGTCTTGTCTTGTCTTGTCTTGTCTTGTCTTGTCTTGTCTTGTCTTGTCTTGTCTTGTCTTGTCTTGTCTTGTCTTGTCTTGTCTTGTCTTGTCTTGTCTTGTCTTGTCTTGTCTTGCCTTGTCTTGTCTTGTCTTGTCTTGTCTTGTCTTGTCTTGTCTTGTCATGTCGGGTGTTGTGTTGTTTTGTCTTGTCTTGTTGTGTATTGTCATGTCTTATATTGTCTTGTCTTGTCTTGTCATGTCATGTCATGTCGTGTGTTGTGTTGTGTTGTCTTGTTTTGTCTTGTCATGTCATGTCATGTCTTGCCTTGTCATGTCTTGTCTTGTTTTGTCTTGTCATGACTTGTCTTGTCTTGTCTTGTCTTGTCTTGTCTTGTCTTGTCTTGTCTTGTCTTGTCTTGTCTTGTCTTGTCTTGTCTTGTCTTGTCTTGTCTTGTCTTGTCTTGTGTTGCTTTGTCTTGTCTTGTCATGTCATGTGTTGCGTTGTGTTGTTTTGTATTGTCTTGTCATGTCATGTCATGTCGTGTCTTGTGTTGCTTTGTCTTGTCTTGTCATGTCGTGTGTTGTGTTGTTTTGTCTTGTCATGTCTTATATTGTCTTGTCTTGTCTTGTCTTGTGATGTCATGTCGTGTGTTGTGTTGTTTTGTCTTGTATTGTCTTGTCTTGTCTTGTCTTGTCTTGTCTTGTCTTGTCTTGTTTTGTCTTGTCTAGTCTTGTCTTGTCTTGTCTTGTCTTGTCTTGTCATGTCGTGTGTTGTGTTGTTTTGTCTTGTCTTGTTGTGTATTGTCGTGTCTTTTATTGTCTTGTTTTGTCATGTAATGTCATGTCGTGTGTTGTGTTGTTTTGTCTTGTCTTGTCTTCTCCTTGTCTTGTCTAGTCTTGTCTTGTCTTGTCTTGTCTTGTCTTGTCTTGTCGTGTCTTATATTGTCTTGTCTTGTCTTGTTATGTCGTGTGTTGTGTTGTTTTGTCTTGTCTTGTTGTGTATTGTCATGTCTTATATTGTCTTGTCTTGTCTTGTGATGTCATGTCGTGTGTTGTGTTGTTTTGTCTTGTCTTGTCTTCTCCTTGTCTTGTCTAGTCTTGTCTTGTCTTGTCTTGTCTTGTCTTGTCTTGTCATGTCTTGTCTTGTCTTGTCTTGTCATGTCTTGTCTTGTCTTGTCATGTCTTATATTGTCTTGTTTTGTCTTGTCTTGTCTTGTCTTGTCTTGTCTTGTCTTGTCTTGTCTTGTCTTGTCTTGTCTTGTCTTGTCTTGTCTTGTCTTGTCTTGTCTTGTCTTGTCTTGTCTTGTCTTGTCTTGTCTTGCCTTGTCTTGTCTTGTCTTGTCTTGTCTTGTCTTGTCTTGTCTTGTCATGTCGGGTGTTGTGTTGTTTTGTCTTGTCTTGTTGTGTATTGTCATGTCTTATATTGTCTTGTCTTGTCTTGTCATGTCATGTCATGTCGTGTGTTGTGTTGTGTTGTCTTGTTTTGTCTTGTCATGTCATGTCATGTCTTGCCTTGTCATGTCTTGTCTTGTTTTGTCTTGTCATGACTTGTCTTGTCTTGTCTTGTCTTGTCTTGTTTTGTCTTGTCATGTCTTGTCTTGTCTTGACTTGTCTTGTCTTGTCTTGTCTTGTCTTGTCTTGTCATGTAATGTCATGTCGTGTGTTGTGTTGTTTTGTCTTGTCTTGTCTTCTCCTTGTCTTGTCTTGTCATGTCGTGTGTTGTGTTGTTTTGTCTTGTCTTGTTGTGTATTGTCATGTCTTTTATTGTATTGTCTTGTCATGTCATGTAATGTCATGTCGTGTGTTATGTTGTTTTGTCTTGTCTTGTCTTCTCCTTGTCTTGTCTAGTCTTGTCTTGTCTTGTCTTGTCTTGTCATGTCTTATATTGTCTTGTCTTGTCATGTCATGTCGTGTGTTGTGTTGTTTTGTCTTGTCTTGTTGTGTATTGTCATGTCTTATATTGTCTTGTCTTGTCTTGTCATGTCATGTCATGTCATGTCGTGTGTTGTGTTGTTTTGTCTTGTCTTGTCTTCTCCTTGTCTTGTCTAGTCTTGTCTTGTCTTGTCTTGTCTTGTCTTGTTTTGTTTTGTCTTGTCTTGTCTTGTGTTGCTTTGTCTTGTCTTGTCATGTCATGTGTTGCGTTGTGTTGTTTTGTCTTGTCTTGTCATGTCATGTCATGTCGTGTCTTGTGTTGCTTTGTCTTGTCTTGTCATGTCGTGTGTTGTGTTGTTTTGTCTTGTCATGTCTTATATTGTCTTGTCTTGTCTTGTCTTGTGATGTCATGTCGTGTGTTGTGTTGTTTTGTCTTGTATTTTCTTGTCTTGTCTTGTCTTGTCTTGTCTTGTCTTGTTTTGTCTTGTCTTGTCTTGTCTTGTCTTGTCTTGTCTTGTCTTGTCATGTCATGTCATGTCATACGTGTGTTGTGTTGTTTTGTCTTGTCTTATTTTGTCTTGTCATGTCTTATCTTGTCTTGTCCTGTCCTGTCTTGTCTTGTCATGTCATGTCATGTGTTGCGTTGTGTTGTTTTGTCTCGTCTTGTCATGTCATGTCATGTCGTGTCTTGTGTTGCTTTGTCTTGTCTTGTCATGTCGTGTGTTATGTTGTTTTGTCTTGTCTTGTCTTCTCCTTGTCTTGTCTAGTCTTGTCTTGTCTTGTCTTGTCTTGTCTTGTCTTGTCTTGTCATGTCTTATATTGTCTTGTCTTGTCTTGTCATGTCGTGTGTTGTGTTGTTTTGTCTTGTCTTGTTGTGTATTGTCATGTCTTATATTGTCTTGTCTTGTCTTGTCATGTCATGTCATGTCATGTCGTGTGTTGTGTTGTTTTGTCTTGTCTTGTCTTCTCCTTGTCTTGTCTAGTCTTGTCTTGTCTTGTCTTGTCTTGTCTTGTCTTGTCTTGTCTTGTCTTGTCTTGTCTTGTCTTGTCTTGTCTTGTCTTGTCTTGTCTTGTCTTGTCTTGTCTTGTCTTGTCTTGTGTTGCTTTGTCTTGTCTTGTCATGTCATGTGTTGTTTTGTCTTGTATTGTCTTGTCTTGTCTTGTCTTGTCTTGTCTTGTCTTGTCTTGTCTTGTTTTGTCTTGTCTAGTCTTGTCTTGTCTTGTCTTGTCTTGTCTTGTCTTGTCTTGTCTTGTCTTGTCATGTCATGTGTTGTTTTGTCTTGTATTGTCTTGTCTTGTCTTGTCTTGTCTTGTCTTGTCTTGTCTTGTCTTGTTTTGTCTTGTCTAGTCTTGTCTTGTCTTGTCTTGTCTTGTCTTGTCTTGTCTTGTCTTGTCTTGTCTTGTCTTGTCTTGTGTTGCTTTGTCTTGTCTTGTCATGTCATGTGTTGTGTTGTTTTGTCTTGTCTTGTCTTCTCCTTGTCTTGTCTAGTCTTGTCTTGTCTTGTCTTGTCTTGTCTTGTCATGTCTTATATTGTCTTGTCTTGTCTTGTCATGTCGTGTGTTGTGTGTTTTTGTCTTGTCTTGTTGTGTATTGTCATGTCTTATATTGGCTTGTCTTGTCTTGTGATGTCATGTCGTGTGTTGTGTTGTTTTGTCTTGTCTTGTTTTGTCTTGTCCTGTCTTGTCTTGTCATGTCATGTCATGTGTTGTGTTGTGTTGTTTTGTCTTGTCTTGTCTTGTCTCTTCTTGTCTTGTCTTGTCTTGTCATGTCATGTCATGTCGTGTGTTGTGTTGTGTTGTCTTGTTTTGTCTTGTCATGTCATGTCATGTCTTGTCTTGTCTTGTCTTGTCTTGTCTTGTCTTGTTTTGTCTTGTCATGTCTTGTCTTGTCTTGTCTTGTCTTGTTTTGTCTTGTCATGTCTTGTCTTGTCTTGTCTTGTCTTGTCTTGTCATGTAATGTCATGTCGTGTGTTGTGTTGTTTTGTCTTGACTTGTCTTCTCCTTGTCTTGTCTTGTCATGTCGTGTGTTGTGTTGTTTTGTCTTGTCTTGTCTTATATTGTCTTGTCTTGTCTTGTGATGTCATGTCGTGTGTTGTGTTGTTTTGTCTTGTCTTGTTTTGTCTTGTCCTGTCTTGTCTTGTCATGTCATGTCATGTGTTGTGTTGTGTTGTTTTGTCTTGTCTTGTCTTGTCTTGTCTTGTCTTGTCTTGTCTTGCCTTATCTTGCCTTGTCTTGTCTTGTCTTGTCTGGTCTTGTCTTGTCTTGTCTTGTCATGTCTTGTCATGTCTTGTCTTGACTTGTCTTGTCTTGTCTTGTCTTGTCTTGTCTTGTCATGTAATGTCATGTCGTGTGTTGTGTTGTTTTGTCTTGTCTTGTCTTCTCCTTGTCTTGTCTTGTCATGTCGTGTGTTGTGTTGTTTTGTCTTGTCTTGTCTTATATTGTCTTGTCTTGTCTTGTGATGTCATGTCGTGTGTTGTGTTGTTTTGTCTTGTCTTGTTTTGTCTTGTCCTGTCTTGTCTTGTCATGTCATGTCATGTGTTGTGTTGTGTTGTGTTGTTTTGTCTTGTCTTGTCTTGTCTTGTCTTGTTTTGTCTTGCCTTATCTTGCCTTGTCTTGTCTTGTCTGGTCTTGTCTTGTCTTGTCTTGTCATGTCTTGTCTTGTCTTGTTTTGTCTTGTCTTGTATTGTCTTGTTTTCTCATGTAATGTCATGTCGTGTGTTGTGTTGTTTTGTCATGTCTTGTGTTGTTTTGTCGTGTCATGTCTTGTCTTGTCTTGTCCTGTCTTGTCGTGTGTTGTGTTGTGTTGTTTTGTCTTGTCTTGTCATGTCATGTCATGTCGTGTCTTGTGTTGCTTTGTCTTGTCTTGTCTTGTCTTGTCATGTCGTGTGTTGTGTTGTTTTGTCTTGTCTTGTTGTGTATTGTCATGTCTTATATTGTCTTGTCTTGTCTTGTCTTGTCATGTCATGTCATGTCGTGTGTTGTGTTGTTTTGTCTTGTCTTGTTTTGTCTTGTCATGTCTTGTCTTGTCTTCTCTTGTCTTGTTTTGTCTTGTCATGTCTTGTCTTGTCTTGTCTTGTCTTGCCTTGTCTTGTCTTGTCTTGTCTTGTCTTGTCTTGTCTTGTCTTGTCTTGTCTTGTCTTGTCTTGTCTTGTCTTGTCTTGTCTTGTCTTGTCTTGTCTTGTCTTGTCTTGTCTTGTCTTGTCTTGTCTTGTCTTGTCTTGTCTAGTCTTGTCTTGTCTTGTCTTGTCTTGCCTTGTCTTGTGTTGCTTTGTCTTGTCTTGTCATGTCGTGTGTTGTGTTGTTTCGTCTTGTCTTGTTGTGTATTGTCATGTCTTTTATTGTCTTGTCTTGTCTTGTCTTGTCATGTCATGTAATGTCATGTCGTGTGTTGTGTTGTTTTGTCTTGCCTTGTCTTCTCCTTGTCTTGTCTAGTCTTGTCTTGTCTTGTCTTGTCTTGTCTTGTCATGTCTTGTCATGTCGTGTGTTGTGTTGTTTTGTCTTGTCTTGTTGTGTATTGTCATGTCTTTTATTGTCTTGTCTTGTCTTGTTTTGTCATGTAATGTCATGTCGTGTGTTGTGTTGTTTTGTCTTGTCTTGTCTTCTCCTTGTCTTGTCTAGTCTTGTCTTGTCTTGTCTTTTCTTGTCTTGTGTTGCTTTGTCTTGTCTTGTCATGTCGTGTGTTGTGTTGTTTTGTCTTGTCTTGTCTTCTCCTTGTCTTGTCTAGTCTTGTCTTGTCTTGTCTTGTCTTGTCTTGTCTTGTCTTGTCTTGTCTTGTCTTGTCTTGTCTTGTCTTGTCATGTCTTATATTGTCTTGTCTTGTCTTGTCATGTCGTGTGTTGTGTTGTTTAGTCTTGTCTTGTTGTGTATTGTCATGTCTTATATTGTCTTGTCTTGTCTTGTCATGTCATGTCATGTCATGTCGTGTGTTGTGTTGTTTTGTCTTGTCTTGTCTTCTCCTTGTCTTGTCTAGTCTTGTCTTGTCTTGTCTTGTCTTGTCTTGTCTTGTCTTGTCTTGTCTTGTGTTGCTTTGTCTTGTCTTGTCATGTCATGTGTTGCGTTGTGTTGTTTTGTCTTGTCTTGTCTTGTCTTGTCTTGTCTTGTCTTGTCTTGTCTTGTCTTGTCTTGTCTTGTCTTGTCTTGTCTTGTCTTGTCATGTCTTATATTGTCTTGTCTTGTGTTGCTTTGTCTTGTCTTGTCATGTCATGTGTTGCGTTGTGTTGTTTTGTCTTGTCTTGTCATGTCATGTCATGTCGTGTCTTGTGTTGCTTTGTCTTGTCTTGTCATGTCGTGTGTTGTGTTGTTTTGTCTTGTCATGTCTTATATTGTCTTGTCTTGTCTTGTCTTGTGATGTCATGTCGTGTGTTGTGTTGTTTTGTCTTGTCTTGTCTTGTCATGTCTTATATTGTCTTGTCTTGTCTTGTCATGTCGTGTGTTGTGTTGTTTTGTCTTGTCTTGTTGTGTATTGTCATGTCTTATATTGTCTTGCCTTGTCTTGTCATGTCATGTCATGTCATGTCGTGTGTTGTGTTGTTTTGTCTTGTCTTGTCATGTCATGTCATGTCATACGTGTGTTGTGTTGTTTTGTCTTGTCTTATTTTGTCTTGTCATGTCTTATCTTGTCTTGTCCTGTCCTGTCCTGTCTTGTCTTGTCATGTCATGTCATGTGTTGCGTTGTGTTGTTTTGTCTTGTCTTGTCATGTCATGTCATGTCGTGTCTTGTGTTGCTTTGTCATGTCTTGTCATGTCGTGTGTTATGTTGTTTTGTCTTGTCTTGTCTTCTCCTTGTCTTGTCTAGTCTTGTCTTGTCTTGTCTTGTCTTGTCTTGTCTTGTCTTGTCTTGTCTTGTCTTGTCATGTCTTATATTGTCTTGTCTTGTCTTGTCATGTCGTGTGTTGTGTTGTTTTGTCTTGTCTTGTTGTGTATTGTCATGTCTTATATTGTCTTGCCTTGTCTTGTCATGTCATGTCATGTCATGTCGTGTGTTGTGTTGTTTTGTCTTGTCTTGTCTTCTCCTTGTCTTGTCTAGTCTTGTCTTGTCTTGTCTTGTCTTGTCTTGTCTTGTCTTGTCTTGTCTTGTCTTGTCTTGTCTTGTCTTGTCTTGTCTTGTCTTGTGTTGCTTTGTCTTGTCTTGTCATGTCATGTGTTGCGTTGTGTTGTTTTGTATTGTCTTGTCATGTCATGTCATGTCGTGTCTTGTGTTGCTTTGTCTTGTCTTGTCATGTCGTGTGTTGTGTTGTTTTGTCTTGTCATGTCTTATATTGTCTTGTCTTGTCTTGTCTTGTGATGTCATGTCGTGTGTTGTGTTGTTTTGTCTTGTATTGTCTTGTCTTGTCTTGTCTTGTCTTGTCTTGTCTTGTCTTGTTTTGTCTTGTCTAGTCTTGTCTTGTCTTGTCTTGTCTTGTCTTGTCATGTCGTGTGTTGTGTTGTTTTGTCTTGTCTTGTTGTGTATTGTCGTGTCTTTTATTGTCTTGTTTTGTCATGTAATGTCATGTCGTGTGTTGTGTTGTTTTGTCTTGTCTTGTCTTCTCCTTGTCTTGTCTAGTCTTGTCTTGTCTTGTCTTGTCTTGTCTTGTCTTGTCGTGTCTTATATTGTCTTGTCTTGTCTTGTTATGTCGTGTGTTGTGTTGTTTTGTCTTGTTGTCTTGTCTTGTTGTGTATTGTCATGTCTTATATTGTCTTGTCTTGTCTTGTGATGTCATGTCGTGTGTTGTGTTGTTTTGTCTTGTCTTGTCTTCTCCTTGTCTTGTCTAGTCTTGTCTTGTCTTGTCTTGTCTTGTCTTGTCTTGTCATGTCTTGTCTTGTCTTGTCTTGTCATGTCTTGTCTTGTCTTGTCATGTCTTATATTGTCTTGTTTTGTCTTGTCTTGTCTTGTCTTGTCTTGTCTTGTCTTGTCTTGTCTTGTCTTGTCTTGTCTTGTCTTGTCTTGTCTTGTCTTGTCTTGTCTTGTCTTGCCTTGTCTTGTCTTGTCTTGTCTTGTCTTGTCTTGTCTTGTCATGTCGGGTGTTGTGTTGTTTTGTCTTGTCTTGTTGTGTATTGTCATGTCTTATATTGTCTTGTCTTGTCTTGTCATGTCATGTCATGTCGTGTGTTGTGTTGTGTTGTCTTGTTTTGTCTTGTCATGTCATGTCATGTCTTGCCTTGTCATGTCTTGTCTTGTTTTGTCTTGTCATGACTTGTCTTGTCTTGTCTTGTCTTGTCTTGTCTTGTCTTGTCTTGTCTTGTCTTGTCTTGTCTTGTCTTGTCTTGTCTTGTCTTGTCTTGTCTTGTCTTGTGTTGCTTTGTCTTGTCTTGTCATGTCATGTGTTGCGTTGTGTTGTTTTGTATTGTCTTGTCATGTCATGTCATGTCGTGTCTTGTGTTGCTTTGTCTTGTCTTGTCATGTCGTGTGTTGTGTTGTTTTGTCTTGTCATGTCTTATATTGTCTTGTCTTGTCTTGTCTTGTGATGTCATGTCGTGTGTTGTGTTGTTTTGTCTTGTATTGTCTTGTCTTGTCTTGTCTTGTCTTGTCTTGTCTTGTCTTGTTTTGTCTTGTCTAGTCTTGTCTTGTCTTGTCTTGTCTTGTCTTGTCATGTCGTGTGTTGTGTTGTTTTGTCTTGTCTTGTTGTGTATTGTCGTGTCTTTTATTGTCTTGTTTTGTCATGTAATGTCATGTCGTGTGTTGTGTTGTTTTGTCTTGTCTTGTCTTCTCCTTGTCTTGTCTAGTCTTGTCTTGTCTTGTCTTGTCTTGTCTTGTCTTGTCGTGTCTTATATTGTCTTGTCTTGTCTTGTTATGTCGTGTGTTGTGTTGTTTTGTCTTGTCTTGTTGTGTATTGTCATGTCTTATATTGTCTTGTCTTGTCTTGTGATGTCATGTCGTGTGTTGTGTTGTTTTGTCTTGTCTTGTCTTCTCCTTGTCTTGTCTAGTCTTGTCTTGTCTTGTCTTGTCTTGTCTTGTCTTGTCATGTCTTGTCTTGTCTTGTCTTGTCATGTCTTGTCTTGTCTTGTCATGTCTTATATTGTCTTGTTTTGTCTTGTCTTGTCTTGTCTTGTCTTGTCTTGTCTTGTCTTGTCTTGTCTTGTCTTGTCTTGTCTTGTCTTGTCTTGTCTTGTCTTGTCTTGTCTTGTCTTGTCTTGTCTTGTCTTGTCTTGTCTTGTCTTGCCTTGTCTTGTCTTGTCTTGTCTTGTCTTGTCTTGTCTTGTCTTGTCATGTCGGGTGTTGTGTTGTTTTGTCTTGTCTTGTTGTGTATTGTCATGTCTTATATTGTCTTGTCTTGTCTTGTCATGTCATGTCATGTCGTGTGTTGTGTTGTGTTGTCTTGTTTTGTCTTGTCATGTCATGTCATGTCTTGCCTTGTCATGTCTTGTCTTGTTTTGTCTTGTCATGACTTGTCTTGTCTTGTCTTGTCTTGTCTTGTTTTGTCTTGTCATGTCTTGTCTTGTCTTGACTTGTCTTGTCTTGTCTTGTCTTGTCTTGTCTTGTCATGTAATGTCATGTCGTGTGTTGTGTTGTTTTGTCTTGTCTTGTCTTCTCCTTGTCTTGTCTTGTCATGTCGTGTGTTGTGTTGTTTTGTCTTGTCTTGTTGTGTATTGTCATGTCTTTTATTGTATTGTCTTGTCATGTCATGTAATGTCATGTCGTGTGTTATGTTGTTTTGTCTTGTCTTGTCTTCTCCTTGTCTTGTCTAGTCTTGTCTTGTCTTGTCTTGTCTTGTCATGTCTTATATTGTCTTGTCTTGTCATGTCATGTCGTGTGTTGTGTTGTTTTGTCTTGTCTTGTTGTGTATTGTCATGTCTTATATTGTCTTGTCTTGTCTTGTCATGTCATGTCATGTCATGTCGTGTGTTGTGTTGTTTTGTCTTGTCTTGTCTTCTCCTTGTCTTGTCTAGTCTTGTCTTGTCTTGTCTTGTCTTGTCTTGTTTTGTCTTGTCTTGTCTTGTCTTGTGTTGCTTTGTCTTGTCTTGTCATGTCATGTGTTGCGTTGTGTTGTTTTGTCTTGTCTTGTCATGTCATGTCATGTCGTGTCTTGTGTTGCTTTGTCTTGTCTTGTCATGTCGTGTGTTGTGTTGTTTTGTCTTGTCATGTCTTATATTGTCTTGTCTTGTCTTGTCTTGTGATGTCATGTCGTGTGTTGTGTTGTTTTGTCTTGTATTTTCTTGTCTTGTCTTGTCTTGTCTTGTCTTGTCTTGTTTTGTCTTGTCTTGTCTTGTCTTGTCTTGTCTTGTCTTGTCTTGTCATGTCATGTCATGTCATACGTGTGTTGTGTTGTTTTGTCTTGTCTTATTTTGTCTTGTCATGTCTTATCTTGTCTTGTCCTGTCCTGTCCTGTCTTGTCTTGTCATGTCATGTCATGTGTTGCGTTGTCTTGTCTTGTCTTGTCTTGTCTTGTCTTGTCTTGTCTTGTGTTGCTTTGTCTTGTCTTGTCATGTCATGTGTTGCGTTGTGTTGTTTTGTCTTGTCTTGTCTTGTCTTGTCTTGTCTTGTCTTGTCTTGTCTTGTCTTGTCTTGTCTTGTCTTGTCTTGTCTTGTCTTGTCATGTCTTATATTGTCTTGTCTTGTGTTGCTTTGTCTTGTCTTGTCATGTCATGTGTTGCGTTGTGTTGTTTTGTCTTGTCTTGTCATGTCATGTCATGTCGTGTCTTGTGTTGCTTTGTCTTGTCTTGTCATGTCGTGTGTTGTGTTGTTTTGTCTTGTCATGTCTTATATTGTCTTGTCTTGTCTTGTCTTGTGATGTCATGTCGTGTGTTGTGTTGTTTTGTCTTGTCTTGTCTTGTCATGTCTTATATTGTCTTGTCTTGTCTTGTCATGTCGTGTGTTGTGTTGTTTTGTCTTGTCTTGTTGTGTATTGTCATGTCTTATATTGTCTTGCCTTGTCTTGTCATGTCATGTCATGTCATGTCGTGTGTTGTGTTGTTTTGTCTTGTCTTGTCATGTCATGTCATGTCATACGTGTGTTGTGTTGTTTTGTCTTGTCTTATTTTGTCTTGTCATGTCTTATCTTGTCTTGTCCTGTCCTGTCCTGTCTTGTCTTGTCATGTCATGTCATGTGTTGCGTTGTGTTGTTTTGTCTTGTCTTGTCATGTCATGTCATGTCGTGTCTTGTGTTGCTTTGTCATGTCTTGTCATGTCGTGTGTTATGTTGTTTTGTCTTGTCTTGTCTTCTCCTTGTCTTGTCTAGTCTTGTCTTGTCTTGTCTTGTCTTGTCTTGTCTTGTCTTGTCTTGTCTTGTCTTGTCATGTCTTATATTGTCTTGTCTTGTCTTGTCATGTCGTGTGTTGTGTTGTTTTGTCTTGTCTTGTTGTGTATTGTCATGTCTTATATTGTCTTGCCTTGTCTTGTCATGTCATGTCATGTCATGTCGTGTGTTGTGTTGTTTTGTCTTGTCTTGTCTTCTCCTTGTCTTGTCTAGTCTTGTCTTGTCTTGTCTTGTCTTGTCTTGTCTTGTCTTGTCTTGTCTTGTCTTGTCTTGTCTTGTCTTGTCTTGTCTTGTCTTGTGTTGCTTTGTCTTGTCTTGTCATGTCATGTGTTGCGTTGTGTTGTTTTGTATTGTCTTGTCATGTCATGTCATGTCGTGTCTTGTGTTGCTTTGTCTTGTCTTGTCATGTCGTGTGTTGTGTTGTTTTGTCTTGTCATGTCTTATATTGTCTTGTCTTGTCTTGTCTTGTGATGTCATGTCGTGTGTTGTGTTGTTTTGTCTTGTATTGTCTTGTCTTGTCTTGTCTTGTCTTGTCTTGTCTTGTCTTGTTTTGTCTTGTCTAGTCTTGTCTTGTCTTGTCTTGTCTTGTCTTGTCATGTCGTGTGTTGTGTTGTTTTGTCTTGTCTTGTTGTGTATTGTCGTGTCTTTTATTGTCTTGTTTTGTCATGTAATGTCATGTCGTGTGTTGTGTTGTTTTGTCTTGTCTTGTCTTCTCCTTGTCTTGTCTAGTCTTGTCTTGTCTTGTCTTGTCTTGTCTTGTCTTGTCGTGTCTTATATTGTCTTGTCTTGTCTTGTTATGTCGTGTGTTGTGTTGTTTTGTCTTGTTGTCTTGTCTTGTTGTGTATTGTCATGTCTTATATTGTCTTGTCTTGTCTTGTGATGTCATGTCGTGTGTTGTGTTGTTTTGTCTTGTCTTGTCTTCTCCTTGTCTTGTCTAGTCTTGTCTTGTCTTGTCTTGTCTTGTCTTGTCTTGTCATGTCTTGTCTTGTCTTGTCTTGTCATGTCTTGTCTTGTCTTGTCATGTCTTATATTGTCTTGTTTTGTCTTGTCTTGTCTTGTCTTGTCTTGTCTTGTCTTGTCTTGTCTTGTCTTGTCTTGTCTTGTCTTGTCTTGTCTTGTCTTGTCTTGTCTTGTCTTGCCTTGTCTTGTCTTGTCTTGTCTTGTCTTGTCTTGTCTTGTCATGTCGGGTGTTGTGTTGTTTTGTCTTGTCTTGTTGTGTATTGTCATGTCTTATATTGTCTTGTCTTGTCTTGTCATGTCATGTCATGTCGTGTGTTGTGTTGTGTTGTCTTGTTTTGTCTTGTCATGTCATGTCATGTCTTGCCTTGTCATGTCTTGTCTTGTTTTGTCTTGTCATGACTTGTCTTGTCTTGTCTTGTCTTGTCTTGTCTTGTCTTGTCTTGTCTTGTCTTGTCTTGTCTTGTCTTGTCTTGTCTTGTCTTGTCTTGTCTTGTCTTGTGTTGCTTTGTCTTGTCTTGTCATGTCATGTGTTGCGTTGTGTTGTTTTGTATTGTCTTGTCATGTCATGTCATGTCGTGTCTTGTGTTGCTTTGTCTTGTCTTGTCATGTCGTGTGTTGTGTTGTTTTGTCTTGTCATGTCTTATATTGTCTTGTCTTGTCTTGTCTTGTGATGTCATGTCGTGTGTTGTGTTGTTTTGTCTTGTATTGTCTTGTCTTGTCTTGTCTTGTCTTGTCTTGTCTTGTCTTGTTTTGTCTTGTCTAGTCTTGTCTTGTCTTGTCTTGTCTTGTCTTGTCATGTCGTGTGTTGTGTTGTTTTGTCTTGTCTTGTTGTGTATTGTCGTGTCTTTTATTGTCTTGTTTTGTCATGTAATGTCATGTCGTGTGTTGTGTTGTTTTGTCTTGTCTTGTCTTCTCCTTGTCTTGTCTAGTCTTGTCTTGTCTTGTCTTGTCTTGTCTTGTCTTGTCGTGTCTTATATTGTCTTGTCTTGTCTTGTTATGTCGTGTGTTGTGTTGTTTTGTCTTGTCTTGTTGTGTATTGTCATGTCTTATATTGTCTTGTCTTGTCTTGTGATGTCATGTCGTGTGTTGTGTTGTTTTGTCTTGTCTTGTCTTCTCCTTGTCTTGTCTAGTCTTGTCTTGTCTTGTCTTGTCTTGTCTTGTCTTGTCATGTCTTGTCTTGTCTTGTCTTGTCATGTCTTGTCTTGTCTTGTCATGTCTTATATTGTCTTGTTTTGTCTTGTCTTGTCTTGTCTTGTCTTGTCTTGTCTTGTCTTGTCTTGTCTTGTCTTGTCTTGTCTTGTCTTGTCTTGTCTTGTCTTGTCTTGTCTTGTCTTGTCTTGTCTTGTCTTGTCTTGTCTTGTCTTGCCTTGTCTTGTCTTGTCTTGTCTTGTCTTGTCTTGTCTTGTCTTGTCATGTCGGGTGTTGTGTTGTTTTGTCTTGTCTTGTTGTGTATTGTCATGTCTTATATTGTCTTGTCTTGTCTTGTCATGTCATGTCATGTCGTGTGTTGTGTTGTGTTGTCTTGTTTTGTCTTGTCATGTCATGTCATGTCTTGCCTTGTCATGTCTTGTCTTGTTTTGTCTTGTCATGACTTGTCTTGTCTTGTCTTGTCTTGTCTTGTTTTGTCTTGTCATGTCTTGTCTTGTCTTGACTTGTCTTGTCTTGTCTTGTCTTGTCTTGTCTTGTCATGTAATGTCATGTCGTGTGTTGTGTTGTTTTGTCTTGTCTTGTCTTCTCCTTGTCTTGTCTTGTCATGTCGTGTGTTGTGTTGTTTTGTCTTGTCTTGTTGTGTATTGTCATGTCTTTTATTGTATTGTCTTGTCATGTCATGTAATGTCATGTCGTGTGTTATGTTGTTTTGTCTTGTCTTGTCTTCTCCTTGTCTTGTCTAGTCTTGTCTTGTCTTGTCTTGTCTTGTCATGTCTTATATTGTCTTGTCTTGTCATGTCATGTCGTGTGTTGTGTTGTTTTGTCTTGTCTTGTTGTGTATTGTCATGTCTTATATTGTCTTGTCTTGTCTTGTCATGTCATGTCATGTCATGTCGTGTGTTGTGTTGTTTTGTCTTGTCTTGTCTTCTCCTTGTCTTGTCTAGTCTTGTCTTGTCTTGTCTTGTCTTGTCTTGTTTTGTCTTGTCTTGTCTTGTCTTGTGTTGCTTTGTCTTGTCTTGTCATGTCATGTGTTGCGTTGTGTTGTTTTGTCTTGTCTTGTCATGTCATGTCATGTCGTGTCTTGTGTTGCTTTGTCTTGTCTTGTCATGTCGTGTGTTGTGTTGTTTTGTCTTGTCATGTCTTATATTGTCTTGTCTTGTCTTGTCTTGTGATGTCATGTCGTGTGTTGTGTTGTTTTGTCTTGTATTTTCTTGTCTTGTCTTGTCTTGTCTTGTCTTGTCTTGTTTTGTCTTGTCTTGTCTTGTCTTGTCTTGTCTTGTCTTGTCTTGTCATGTCATGTCATGTCATACGTGTGTTGTGTTGTTTTGTCTTGTCTTATTTTGTCTTGTCATGTCTTATCTTGTCTTGTCCTGTCCTGTCCTGTCTTGTCTTGTCATGTCATGTCATGTGTTGCGTTGTGTTGTTTTGTCTCGTCTTGTCATGTCATGTCATGTCGTGTCTTGTGTTGCTTTGTCTTGTCTTGTCATGTCGTGTGTTATGTTGTTTTGTCTTGTCTTGTCTTCTCCTTGTCTTGTCTAGTCTTGTCTTGTCTTGTCTTGTCTTGTCTTGTCTTGTCTTGTCATGTCTTATATTGTCTTGTCTTGTCTTGTCATGTCGTGTGTTGTGTTGTTTTGTCTTGTCTTGTTGTGTATTGTCATGTCTTATATTGTCTTGTCTTGTCTTGTCATGTCATGTCATGTCATGTCGTGTGTTGTGTTGTTTTGTCTTGTCTTGTCTTCTCCTTGTCTTGTCTAGTCTTGTCTTGTCTTGTCTTGTCTTGTCTTGTCTTGTCTTGTCTTGTCTTGTCTTGTCTTGTCTTGTCTTGTCTTGTCTTGTCTTGTCTTGTCTTGTCTTGTCTTGTCTTGTCTTGTCTTGTCTTGTGTTGCTTTGTCTTGTCTTGTCATGTCATGTGTTGTTTTGTCTTGTATTGTCTTGTCTTGTCTTGTCTTGTCTTGTCTTGTCTTGTCTTGTCTTGTTTTGTCTTGTCTAGTCTTGTCTTGTCTTGTCTTGTCTTGTCTTGTCTTGTCTTGTCTTGTCTTGTCTTGTCTTGTCATGTCGTGTGTTGTGTTGTTTTGTCTTGTCTTGTTGTGTATTGTCGTGTCTTTTATTGTCTTGTCTTGTCTTGTTTTGTCATGTAATGTCATGTCGTGTGTTGTGTTGTTTTGTCTTGTCTTGTCTTCTCCTTGTCTTGTCTAGTCTTGTCTTGTCTTGTCTTGTCTTGTCTTGTCATGTCTTATATTGTCTTGTCTTGTCTTGTCATGTCGTGTGTTGTGTGTTTTTGTCTTGTCTTGTTGTGTATTGTCATGTCTTATATTGGCTTGTCTTGTCTTGTGATGTCATGTCGTGTGTTGTGTTGTTTTGTCTTGTCTTGTTTTGTCTTGTCCTGTCTTGTCTTGTCATGTCATGTCATGTGTTGTGTTGTGTTGTTTTGTCTTGTCTTGTCTTGTCTCTTCTTGTCTTGTCTTGTCTTGTCATGTCATGTCATGTCGTGTGTTGTGTTGTGTTGTCTTGTTTTGTCTTGTCATGTCATGTCATGTCTTGTCTTGTCTTGTCTTGTCTTGTCTTGTCTTGTTTTGTCTTGTCATGTCTTGTCTTGTCTTGTCTTGTCTTGTTTTGTCTTGTCATGTCTTGTCTTGACTTGTCTTGTCTTGTCTTGTCTTGTCTTGTCATGTAATGTCATGTCGTGTGTTGTGTTGTTTTGTCTTGTCTTGTCTTCTCCTTGTCTTGTCTTGTCATGTCGTGTGTTGTGTTGTTTTGTCTTGTCTTGTCTTATATTGTCTTGTCTTGTCTTGTGATGTCATGTCGTGTGTTGTGTTGTTTTGTCTTGTCTTGTTTTGTCTTGTCCTGTCTTGTCTTGTCATGTCATGTCATGTGTTGTGTTGTGTTGTTTTGTCTTGTCTTGTCTTGTCTTGTCTTGTCTTGTCTTGTCTTGCCTTATCTTGCCTTGTCTTGTCTTGTCTTGTCTGGTCTTGTCTTGTCTTGTCTTGTCATGTCTTGTCATGTCTTGTCTTGACTTGTCTTGTCTTGTCTTGTCTTGTCTTGTCTTGTCATGTAATGTCATGTCGTGTGTTGTGTTGTTTTGTCTTGTCTTGTCTTCTCCTTGTCTTGTCTTGTCATGTCGTGTGTTGTGTTGTTTTGTCTTGTCTTGTCTTATATTGTCTTGTCTTGTCTTGTGATGTCATGTCGTGTGTTGTGTTGTTTTGTCTTGTCTTGTTTTGTCTTGTCCTGTCTTGTCTTGTCATGTCATGTCATGTGTTGTGTTGTGTTGTGTTGTTTTGTCTTGTCTTGTCTTGTCTTGTCTTGTTTTGTCTTGCCTTATCTTGCCTTGTCTTGTCTTGTCTGGTCTTGTCTTGTCTTGTCTTGTCATGTCTTGTCTTGTCTTGTTTTGTCTTGTCTTGTATTGTCTTGTTTTCTCATGTAATGTCATGTCGTGTGTTGTGTTGTTTTGTCATGTCTTGTGTTGTTTTGTCGTGCCATGTCTTGTCTTGTCTTGTCCTGTCTTGTCGTGTGTTGTGTTGTGTTGTTTTGTCTTGTCTTGTCATGTCATGTCATGTCGTGTCTTGTGTTGCTTTGTCTTGTCTTGTCTTGTCTTGTCATGTCGTGTGTTGTGTTGTTTTGTCTTGTCTTGTTGTGTATTGTCATGTCTTATATTGTCTTGTCTTGTCTTGTCTTGTCATGTCATGTCATGTCGTGTGTTGTGTTGTTTTGTCTTGTCTTGTTTTGTCTTGTCATGTCTTGTCTTGTCTTCTCTTGTCTTGTTTTGTCTTGTCATGTCTTGTCTTGTCTTGTCTTGTCTTGCCTTGTCTTGTCTTGTCTTGTCTTGTCTTGTCTTGTCTTGTCTTGTCTTGTCTTGTCTTGTCTTGTCTTGTCTTGTCTTGTCTTGTCTTGTCTTGTCTTGTCTTGTCTTGTCTTGTCTTGTCTTGTCTTGTCTTGTCTTGTCTAGTCTTGTCTTGTCTTGTCTTGTCTTGCCTTGTCTTGCCTTGTCTTGTCTTGTCTTGTCTTGTGTTGCTTTGTCTTGTCTTGTCATGTCGTGTGTTGTGTTGTTTCGTCTTGTCTTGTTGTGTATTGTCATGTCTTTTATTGTCTTGTCTTGTCTTGTCTTGTCATGTCATGTAATGTCATGTCGTGTGTTGTGTTGTTTTGTCTTGCCTTGTCTTCTCCTTGTCTTGTCTAGTCTTGTCTTGTCTTGTCTTGTCTTGTCTTGTCATGTCTTGTCATGTCGTGTGTTGTGTTGTTTTGTCTTGTCTTGTTGTGTATTGTCATGTCTTTTATTGTCTTGTCTTGTCTTGTTTTGTCATGTAATGTCATGTCGTGTGTTGTGTTGTTTTGTCTTGTCTTGTCTTCTCCTTGTCTTGTCTAGTCTTGTCTTGTCTTGTCTTTTCTTGTCTTGTGTTGCTTTGTCTTGTCTTGTCATGTCGTGTGTTGTGTTGTTTTGTCTTGTCTTGTCTTCTCCTTGTCTTGTCTAGTCTTGTCTTGTCTTGTCTTGTCTTGTCTTGTCTTGTCTTGTCTTGTCTTGTCTTGTCTTGTCTTGTCATGTCTTATATTGTCTTGTCTTGTCTTGTCATGTCGTGTGTTGTGTTGTTTAGTCTTGTCTTGTTGTGTATTGTCATGTCTTATATTGTCTTGTCTTGTCTTGTCATGTCATGTCATGTCATGTCGTGTGTTGTGTTGTTTTGTCTTGTCTTGTCTTCTCCTTGTCTTGTCTAGTCTTGTCTTGTCTTGTCTTGTCTTGTCTTGTCTTGTCTTGTCTTGTCTTGTGTTGCTTTGTCTTGTCTTGTCATGTCATGTGTTGCGTTGTGTTGTTTTGTCTTGTCTTGTCTTGTCTTGTCTTGTCTTGTCTTGTCTTGTCTTGTCCTGTCCTGTCCTGTCTTGTCTTGTCTTAGCATGTCATGTCATGTCATGTCATGTCGTGTGTTGTGTTGTCTTGTCTTGTTTTGTCATGTCTTATCTTGTCTTGTCATGTCATGTCTTGTCTTGTCTTTTCTTGTCTTGTCATGTCTTGTCTTGTCTTGTCATGTCTTATATTGTCTTGTCTTGTTTTGTCTTGTCTTGTCTTGTTTTGTCTTGTGTTGCTTTGTCTTGTCTTGTCATGTCGTGTGTTGTGTTGTTTTGTCTTGTCTTGTTGTGTATTGTCATGTCTTTTATTTTATTGTCTTGTCTTGTCTTGTCTTGTCATGTCATGTCATGTCGTGTGTTGTGTTGTTTTGTCTTGTCTTGTCTTCTCCTTGTCTTGTCTAGTCTTGTCTTGTCTTGTCTTGTCTTGTCTTGTCTTGTCTTGTCTTGTCTTGTCTTGTGTTGCTTTGTCTTGTCTTGTCATGTCATGTGTTGCGTTGTGTTGTTTTGTCTTGTCTTGTCATGTCATGTCATGTCGTGTCTTGTGTTGCTTTGTCTTGTCTTGTCATGTCGTGTGTTGTGTTGTTTTGTCTTGTCATGTCTTATATTGTCTTGTCTTGTCTTGTCTTGTGATGTCATGTCGTGTGTTGTGTTCTTTTGTCTTGTATTGTCTTGTCTTGTCTTGTCTTGTCTTGTCTTGTCTTGTCTTGTCTTGTCTTGTCTTGTCTTGTTTTGTCTTGTCTTGTCTTGCCTTGTCTTGTCTTGTCTTGTCTTGTCATGTCATGTCATGTCATACGTGTGTTGTGTTGTTTTGTCTTGTCTTATTTTGTCTTGTCATGTCTTATCTTGTCTTGTCCTGTCCTGTCTTGTCTTGTCATGTCATGTCATGTCATGTCATGTCGTGTGTTGTGTTGTCTTGTCTTGTTTTGTCATGTCTTATCTTGTCTTGTCTTGTCATGTCATGTCATGTGTTGTGTTGTGTTGTTTTGTCTTGTCTTGTCTTGTCATGTCTTGTCTTGTCTTGTCTTGTCATGTCTTATATTGTCTTGTCTTGTCTTGTGTTGTGATGTCATGTCGTGTGTTGTGTTGTTTTGTCTTGTCTTGTCTTGTCTTGTCCTGTCCTGTCCTGTCCTGTCCTGTCTTGTCTTGTCTTCTCCTGTCCTGTCGTGTGTTGTGTTGTTTTGTTTTGTCGTGCCATGTCTTGTCTTGTCTTGTTTTGTCTTGTCTTGTCTTGTTTTGTCTTGTCATGTCTTGTCTTGTCTTGTCTTGTCTTGTCTTGTCTTGTCTTGTCTTGTATTGTCTTGTCTTGTCTTGTCTTCTCCTTGTCTTGTCTAGTCTTGTCTTGTCTTGTCTTGTCTTTTCTTGTCTTGTCATGTCGTGTGTTGTGTTGTTTTGTCTTGTCTTGTTGTGTATTGTCATGTCTTTTATTGTCTTGTCTTGTCTTGTTTTGTCTTCTCTTGTCTTGTCCTGTCCTGTCGTGTGTTGTGTTGTTTTGTCTTGTCTTGTCTTGTCATGTCATGTCATGTCGTGTCTTGTGTTGCTTTGTCTTGTCTTGTCTTGTCTTGTCTTGTCTTGTCATGTCTTGTCTTGTCTTGTATTGTCTTGTCTTGTCTTGTCTTGTTTTGTCTTGTCTTGTCTTGTCTTGTCTTGTCTTGTCATGTCTTGTCTTGTCTTGTCTTGTCTTGTCTTGTCTTGTCTTGTCTTGTCTTGTCTTGTCTTGTCTTGTCATGTCTTGTCTTGTCATGTCTTGTCTTGTCTTGTTTTGTCTTGTCTTGTATTGTCTTGTTTTCTCATGTAATGTCATGTCGTGTGTTGTGTTGTTTTGTCTTGTCTTGTGTTGCTTTGTCGTGTCATGTCTTGTCTTGTCTTGTCCTGTCTTGTCGTGTGTTGTGTTGTGTTGTTTTGTCTTGTCTTGTCATGTCATGTCATGTCGTGTCTTGTGTTGCTTTGTCTTGTCTTGTCTTGTCTTGTCATGTCGTGTGTTGTGTTGTTTTGTCTTGTCTTGTTGTGTATTGTCATGTCTTATATTGTCTTGTCTTGTCTTGTCTTGTCATGTCATGTCATGTCGTGTTTTGTGTTGTTTTGTCTTGTCTTGTTTTGTCTTGTCATGTCTTGTCTTGTCTTCTCTTGTCTTGTTTTGTCTTGTCATGTCTTGTCTTGTCTTGTCTTGTCTTGCCTTGTCTTGTCTTGTCTTGTCTTGTCTTGTCTTGTCTTGTCTTGTCTTGTCTTGTCTTGTCTTGTCTTGTCTTGTCTTGTCTTGTCTTGTCTTGTCTAGTCTTGTCTTGTCTTGTCTTGTCTTGTCTTGTCTTGCCTTGTCTTGTCTTGTCTTGTCTTGTCTTGTCATGTCATGTAATGTCATGTCGTGTGTTGTGTTGTTTTGTCTTGTCTTGTCTTCTCCTTGTCTTGTCTAGTCTTGTCTTGTCTTGTCTTGTCTTGTCTTGTCTTGTCATGTCGTGTGTTGTGTTGTTTTGTCTTGTCTTGTTGTGTATTGTCATGTCTTTTATTGTCTTGTCTTGTCTTGTTTTGTCATGTAATGTCATGTCGTGTGTTGTGTTGTTTTGTCTTGTCTTGTCTTCTCCTTGTCTTGTCTAGTCTTGTCTTGTCTTGTCTTTTCTTGTCTTGTGTTGCTTTGTCTTGTCTTGTCATGTCGTGTGTTGTGTTGTTTTGTCTTGTCTTGTTGTGTATTGTCATGTCTTTTATTGTCTTGTCTTGTCTTGTCATGTCATGTAATGTCATGTCGTGTGTTATGTTGTTTTGTCTTGTCTTGTCTTCTCCTTGTCTTGTCTAGTCTTGTCTTGTCTTGTCTTGTCTTGTCTTGTCTTGTCTTGTCTTGTCTTGTCTTGTCTTGTCTTGTCTTGTCTTGTCTTGTCTTGTCTTGTCTTGTCATGTCTTATATTGTCTTGTCTTGTCTTGTCATGTCGTGTGTTGTGTTGTTTAGTCTTGTCTTGTTGTGTATTGTCATGTCTTATATTGTCTTGTCTTGTCTTGTCATGTCATGTCATGTCATGTCGTGTGTTGTGTTGTTTTGTCTTGTCTTGTCTTCTCCTTGTCTTGTCTAGTCTTGTCTTGTCTTGTCTTGTCTTGTCTTGTTTTGTCTTGTCTTGTCTTGTCTTGTGTTGCTTTGTCTTGTCTTGTCATGTCATGTGTTGCGTTGTGTTGTTTTGTCTTGTCTTGTCATGTCATGTCATGTCGTGTCTTGTGTTGCTTTGTCTTGTCTTGTCATGTCGTGTGTTGTGTTGTTTTGTCTTGTCATGTCTTATATTGTCTTGTCTTGTCTTGTCTTGTGATGTCATGTCGTGTGTTGTGTTGTTTTGTCTTGTATTTTCTTGTCTTGTCTTGTCTTGTCTTGTCTTGTCTTGTCTTGTCTTGTCATGTCATGTCATGTCATACGTGTGTTGTGTTGTTTTGTCTTGTCTTATTTTGTCTTGTCATGTCTTATCTTGTCTTGTCCTGTCCTGTCCTGTCTTGTCTTGTCATGTCATGTCATGTGTTGCGTTGTGTTGTTTTGTCTTGTCTTGTCATGTCATGTCATGTCGTGTCTTGTGTTGCTTTGTCTTGTCTTGTCATGTCGTGTGTTATGTTGTTTTGTCTTGTCTTGTCTTCTCCTTGTCTTGTCTAGTCTTGTCTTGTCTTGTCTTGTCTTGTCTTGTCTTGTCTTGTCTTGTCTTGTCTTGTCTTGTCTTGTCTTGTCTTGTCTTGTCTTGTCTTGTCTTGTCTTGTCTTGTCTTGTCTTGTCATGTCTTATATTGTCTTGTCTTGTCTTGTCATGTCGTGTGTTGTGTTGTTTTGTCTTGTCTTGTTGTGTATTGTCATGTCTTATATTGTCTTGTCTTGTCTTGTCATGTCATGTCGTGTGTTGTGTTGTTTTGTCTTGTCTTGTCTTCTCCTTGTCTTGTCTAGTCTTGTCTTGTCTTGTCTTGTCTTGTCTTGTTTTGTCTTGTCTTGTCTTGTCTTGTCTTGTCTTGTCTTGTCTTGTCTTGTGTTGCTTTGTCTTGTCTTGTCATGTCATGTGTTGCGTTGTGTTGTTTTGTCTTGTCTTGTCATGTCATGTCATGTCGTGTCTTGTGTTGCTTTGTCTTGTCTTGTCATGTCGTGTGTTGTGTTGTTTTGTCTTGTCATGTCTTATATTGTCTTGTCTTGTCTTGTCTTGTGATGTCATGTCGTGTGTTGTGTTGTTTTGTCTTGTATTGTCTTGTCTTGTCTTGTCTTGTCTTGTCTTGTCTTGTCTTGTCTTGTCTTGTTTTGTCTTGTCTAGTCTTGTCTTGTCTTGTCTTGTCTTGTCTTGTCTTGTCTTGTCTTGTCATGTCGTGTGTTGTGTTGTTTTGTCTTGTCTTGTTGTGTATTGTCGTGTCTTTTATTGTCTTGTCTTGTCTTGTTTTGTCATGTAATGTCATGTCGTGTGTTGTGTTGTTTTGTCTTGTCTTGTCTTCTCCTTGTCTTGTCTAGTCTTGTCTTGTCTTGTCTTGTCTTGTCTTGTCATGTCTTATATTGTCTTGTCTTGTCTTGTCATGTCGTGTGTTGTGTTGTTTTGTCTTGTCTTGTTGTGTATTGTCATGTCTTATATTGGCTTGTCTTGTCTTGTGATGTCATGTCGTGTGTTGTGTTGTTTTGTCTTGTCTTGTTTTGTCTTGTCCTGTCTTGTCTTGTCATGTCATGTCATGTGTTGTGTTGTGTTGTTTTGTCTTGTCTTGTCTTGTCTTGTCTTGTCTTGTCTTGTCTTGTCTTGTCTTGTCATGTCATGTCATGTCGTGTGTTGTGTTGTGTTGTCTTGTTTTGTCTTGTCATGTCATGTCATGTCTTGTCTTGTCTTGTTTTGTCTTGTCTTGTTTTGTCTTGTCATGTCTTGTCTTGTCTTGTCTTGTCTTGTCTTGTCTTGTTTTGTCTTGTCATGTCTTGTCTTGACTTGTCTTGTCTTGTCTTGTCTTGTCTTTTCTTGTCATGTAATGTCATGTCGTGTGTTGTGTTGTTTTGTCTTGTCTTGTCTTCTCCTTGTCTTGTCTTGTCATGTCGTGTGTTGTGTTGTTTTGTCTTGTCTTGTCTTATATTGTCTTGTCTTGTCTTGTGATGTCATGTCGTGTGTTGTGTTGTTTTGTCTTGTCTTGTTTTGTCTTGTCCTGTCTTGTCTTGTCATGTCATGTCATGTGTTGTGTTGTGTTGTTTTGTCTTGTCTTGTCTTGTCTTGTCTTGTCTTGTCTTGCCTTATCTTGCCTTGTCTTGTCTTGTCTTGTCTGGTCTTGTCTTGTCTTGTCTTGTCATGTCTTGTCATGTCTTGTCTTGACTTGTCTTGTCTTGTCTTGTCTTGTCTTGTCTTGTCATGTAATGTCATGTCGTGTGTTGTGTAGTTTTGTCTTGTCTTGTCTTCTCCTTGTCTTGTCTTGTCATGTCGTGTGTTGTGTTGTTTTGTCTTGTCTTGTCTTATATTGTCTTGTCTTGTCTTGTGATGTCATGTCGTGTGTTGTGTTGTTTTGTCTTGTCTTGTTTTGTCTTGTCCTGTCTTGTCTTGTCATGTCATGTCATGTGTTGTGTTGTGTTGTGTTGTTTTGTCTTGTCTTGTCTTGTCTTGTCTTGTTTTGTCTTGCCTTATCTTGCCTTGTCTTGTCTTGTCTGGTCTTGTCTTGTCTTGTCTTGTCATGTCTTGTCTTGTCTTGTTTTGTCTTGTCTTGTATTGTCTTGTTTTCTCATGTAATGTCATGTCGTGTGTTGTGTTGTTTTGTCATGTCTTGTGTTGTTTTGTCGTGTCATGTCTTGTCTTGTCTTGTCTTGTCATGTCGTGTGTTGTGTTGTTTTGTCTTGTCTTGTTGTGTATTGTCATGTCTTATATTGTCTTGTCTTGTCTTGTCTTGTCATGTCATGTCATGTCGTGTGTTGTGTTGTTTTGTCTTGTCTTGTTTTGTCTTGTCATGTCTTGTCTTGTCTTCTCTTGTCTTGTCATGTCTTGTCTTGTCTTGTCTTGTCTTGCCTTGTCTTGTCTTGTCTTGTCTTGTCTTGTCTTGTCTTGTCTTGTCTTGTCTTGTCTTGTCTTGTCTTGTCTTGTCTTGTCTTGTCTTGTCTTGTCTTGTCTTGTCTTGTCTTGTCTTGTCTTGTCTTGTCTTGTCTTGTCTTGTCTTGTCTTGTCTTGTCTTGTCTTGTCTAGTCTTGTCTTGTCTTGTCTTGTCTTGTCTTGTCTTGCCTTGTCTTGTCTTGTCTTGTCTTGTGTTGCTTTGTCTTGTCTTGTCATGTCGTGTGTTGTGTTGTTTCGTCTTGTCTTGTTGTGTATTGTCATGTCTTTTATTGTCTTGTCTTGTCTTGTCTTGTCATGTCATGTAATGTCATGTCGTGTGTTGTGTTGTTTTGTCTTGCCTTGTCTTCTCCTTGTCTTGTCTAGTCTTGTCTTGTCTTGTCTTGTCTTGTCTTGTCATGTCTTGTCATGTCGTGTGTTGTGTTGTTTTGTCTTGTCTTGCTGTGTATTGTCATGTCTTTTATTGTCTTGTCTTGTCTTGTTTTGTCATGTAATGTCATGTCGTGTGTTGTGTTGTTTTGTCTTGTCTTGTCTTCTCCTTGTCTTGTCTAGTCTTGTCTTGTCTTGTCTTTTCTTGTCTTGTGTTGCTTTGTCTTGTCTTGTCATGTCGTGTGTTGTGTTGTTTTGTCTTGTCTTGTTGTGTATTGTCATGTCTTTTATTGTCTTGTCTTGTCTTGTCATGTCATGTAATGTCATGTCGTGTGTTATGTTGTTTTGTCTTGTCTTGTCTTCTCCTTGTCTTGTCTAGTCTTGTCTTGTCTTGTCTTGTCTTGTCTTGTCTTGTCTTGTCTTGTCTTGTCTTGTCTTGTCTTGTCTTGTCTTGTCTTGTCTTGTCTTGTCATGTCTTATATTGTCTTGTCTTGTCTTGTCATGTCGTGTGTTGTGTTGTTTAGTCTTGTCTTGTTGTGTATTGTCATGTCTTATATTGTCTTGTCTTGTCTTGTCATGTCATGTCATGTCATGTCGTGTGTTGTGTTGTTTTGTCTTGTCTTGTCTTCTCCTTGTCTTGTCTAGTCTTGTCTTGTCTTGTCTTGTCTTGTCTTGTCTTGTCTTGTCTTGTGTTGCTTTGTCTTGTCTTGTCATGTCATGTGTTGCGTTGTGTTGTTTTGTCTTGTCTTGTCTTGTCTTGTCTTGTCTTGTCTTGTCTTGTCTTGTCCTGTCCTGTCCTGTCTTGTCTTGTCTTAGCATGTCATGTCATGTCATGTCATGTCGTGTGTTGTGTTGTCTTGTCTTGTTTTGTCATGTCTTATCTTGTCTTGTCATGTCATGTCTTGTCTTGTCTTGTCTTGTCTTGTCATGTCTTGTCTTGTCTTGTCATGTCTTATATTGTCTTGTCTTGTTTTGTCTTGTCTTGTCTTGTTTTGTCTTGTGTTGCTTTGTCTTGTCTTGTCATGTCGTGTGTTGTGTTGTTTTGTCTTGTCTTGTTGTGTATTGTCATGTCTTTTATTTTATTGTCTTGTCTTGTCTTGTCTTGTCTTGTCATGTCATGTCATGTCGTGTGTTGTGTTGTTTTGTCTTGTCTTGTCTTCTCCTTGTCTTGTCTAGTCTTGTCTTGTCTTGTCTTGTCTTGTCTTGTCTTGTCTTGTCTTGTCTTGTCTTGTCTTGTGTTGCTTTGTCTTGTCTTGTCATGTCATGTGTTGCGTTGTGTTGTTTTGTCTTGTCTTGTCATGTCATGTCATGTCGTGTCTTGTGTTGCTTTGTCTTGTCTTGTCATGTCGTGTGTTGTGTTGTTTTGTCTTGTCATGTCTTATATTGTCTTGTCTTGTCTTGTCTTGTGATGTCATGTCGTGTGTTGTGTTGTTTTGTCTTGTATTGTCTTGTCTTGTCTTGTCTTGTCTTGTCTTGTCTTGTCTTGTCTTGTCTTGTCTTGTCTTGTCTTGTCTTGTTTTGTCTTGTCTTGTCTTGCCTTGTCTTGTCTTGTCTTGTCTTGTCATGTCATGTCATGTCATACGTGTGTTGTGTTGTTTTGTCTTGTCTTATTTTGTCTTGTCATGTCTTATCTTGTCTTGTCCTGTCCTGTCTTGTCTTGTCATGTCATGTCATGTCATGTCATGTCGTGTGTTGTGTTGTCTTGTCTCGTTTTGTCATGTCTTATCTTGTCTTGTCTTGTCATGTCATGTCATGTCGTGTGTTGTGTTGTTTTGTCTTGTATTGTCTTGTCTTGTCTTGTCTTGTCTTGTCATGTCGTGTGTTGTGTTGTTTTGTCTTGTATTGTCTTGTCTTGTCTTGTCTTGTCTTGTCTTGTCTTGTCTTGTCTTGTCTTGTCTTGTTTTGTCTTGTCTTGTCTTGCCTTGTCTTGTCTTGTCTTGTCTTGTCATGTCATGTCATGTCATACGTGTGTTGTGTTGTTTTGTCTTGTCATGTCTTATATTGTCTTGTCTTGTCTTGTCTTGTGATGTCATGTCGTGTGTTGTGTTGTTTTGTCTTGTATTGTCTTGTCTTGTCTTGTCTTGTCTTGTCTTGTCTTGTCTTGTCTTGTCTTGTCTTGTCTTGTCTTGTCTTGTTTTGTCTTGTCTTGTCTTGCCTTGTCTTGTCTTGTCTTGTCTTGTCATGTCATGTCATGTCATACGTGTGTTGTGTTGTTTTGTCTTGTCTTATTTTGTCTTGTCATGTCTTATCTTGTCTTGTCCTGTCTTGTCTTGTCTTGTCATGTCTTGTCTTGTCTTGTCTTGTCATGTCTTATATTGTCTTGTCTTGTCTTGTGTTGTGATGTCATGTCGTGTGTTGTGTTGTTTTGTCTTGTCTTGTCTTGTCTTGTCCTGTCCTGTCCTGTCCTGTCTTGTCTTGTCTTCTCCTGTCCTGACGTGTGTTGTGTTGTTTTGTCTTGTCTTGTTTTGTCTTGTCTTGCTTTGTCTTGTCATGTCTTATCTTGTCTTGTCTTGTCCTGTCCTGTCGTGTGTTGTGTTGTTTTGTTTTGTCGTGCCATGTCTTGTCTTGTCTTGTTTTGTCTTGTCTTGTCTTGTTTTGTCTTGTCATGTCTTGTCTTGTCTTGTCTTGTCTTGTCTTGTCTTGTCTTGTCTTGTCTTGTCTTGTATTGTCTTGTCTTGTCTTGTCTTCTCCTTGTCTTGTCTAGTCTTGTCTTGTCTTGTCTTGTCTTTTCTTGTCTTGTCATGTCGTGTGTTGTGTTGTTTTGTCTTGTCTTGTCTTGTCTTGCCTTGTCTTGTCTTGTCCTGTCCTGTCTTGTCATGTCTTGTCTTGTCTTGTCTTGTCTTGTCTCGTCTTGTCTTGTCTTGTCCTGTCCTGTCCTGTCTTGTCTTGTCTTGTCATGTCTTGTCTTGTCTTGTCTTGTCATGTCTTGTCTTGTCTTGTCTTGTTTTGTCTTGTCTTGTCATGTCTTGTCTTATCTTGTCTTGTCTTGTCTTGTCTTGCTTTGTCTTGTCTTGTCTTATTTTGTCTTGTCATGTCATATCGTGTGTTGTGTTGTTTTGTCTTGTCTTGTCTTGTCTTGTCTTGTCTTGTCTTGTCTTGTCTTGTCTTGTCATGTCTTGTCTTGTCTTGTCTTGTTTTGTCTTGTCTTGTCATGTCTTGTCTTATCTTGTCTTATCTTGTCTTGTCTTGTCTTGTCTTGCTTTGTCTTGTCTTGTCTTATTTTGTCTTGTCATGTCATATCGTGTGTTGTGTTGTTTTGTCTTGTCTTGTCTTGTCTTGTCTTGTCTTGTCTTGTCTTGTCTTGTCTTGTCATGTCATGTCATGTCATATCGTGTGTTGTGTTGTTTTGTCTTGTCTTGTCTTGTCTTGTCTTGTCTTGTCTTGTCTTGTCTTGTCCTGTCCTGTCTTGTCTTGTCTTGTCTTGTCATGTCTTGTCTTGTCTTGTCTTGTCTTGTCTTGTCTTGTCTTGTCTTGTCTTGTCCTGTCCTGTCTTGTCTTGTCTTGTCTTGTCATGTCTTGTCTTGTCTTGTCTTGTCTTGTCTCGTCTTGTCTTGTCTTGTCTTGTCATATCTTGTCTTGTCTTGTCTTGTCTTGTCTTGTCTTGTCTTGTCTTGTCTTGCTTTGTCTTGTCATGTCTTATCTTGTCTTTTCTTGTCTTGTCTTGTCCTGTCCTGTCGTGTGTTGTTTTGTATTGTCTTGTCTTGTGTTGTTTTGTCGTGTCATGTCTTGTCTTGTCTTGTCTTGTCCTGTCCTGTCGTGTGTTGTGTTGTTTTGTCTTGTCTTGTCATGTCATGTAATGTCGTGTCTTGTGTTGCTTTGTCTTGTCTTGTCTTGTCTTGTCTTGTCTTGTCATGTCGTGTGTTGTGTTGTTTTGTCTTGTCATGTCTTGTCTTGTCTTGTTTTGTCTTGTCTTGTCTTGTCTTGTCATGTCTTGTCTTGTCTTGTCTTGTCTTGTTTTGTCTTGTCTTGTCTTGTCTTGTCTTGTCTTGTCTTGTCTTCTCTTGTCTTGCCTTGTCTTGTCTTGTCTTGTCTTGTCTTGTCTTGTCATGTCATGTCATGTCATATCGTGTGTTGTGTTGTTTTGTCTTGTCTTATTTTGTCTTGTCATGTCTTATCTTGTCTTGTCTTGTCTTGTCTTGTCTTGTCTTGTCTTGTCATGTCATGTCATGTCATATCGTGTGTTGTGTTGTTTTGTCTTGTCTTATTTTGTCTTGTCATGTCTTATCTTGTCTTGTCTTGTCTTGTCTTGTCTTGTCTTGTCTTGTCTTGTCTTGTCTTGTCTTGTCTTGTCTTGTCTTGTCTTGTGTTGTCTTGTCTTGTCTTGTCTTGTCTTGTCTTATCTTGTCTTGTCTTGTCTTGTCTTGTCTTGTCTTGTCTTGTCTTGTCATGTCTTGTCTTGTCTTGTCTTGTCTCATCTTGTCTTGTCCTGTCCTGTCCTGTCTTGTCTTGTCTTGTCTTGTCTTGTCTTGTCTTGTCTTGTCATGTCTTGTCTTGTCTTGTTTTGTCTTGTCTTGTTTTCTCATGTAATGTCATGTCGTGTGTTGTGTTGTTTTGTCTTGTCTTGTCATGTCGTGTGTTGTGTTGTTTTGCCTTGTCTTGCTGTGTATTGTCACGTCTTATATTGTCTTGTCTTGTCTTGTCATGTCATGTCATGTCGTGTGTTGTGTTGTTTTGTCTTGTCTTGTTTTGTCTTCTCATGTCATGTCTTGTCTTGTCTTGTCTTGTCTTGTTTTGTCTTGTCATGTCTTGTCTTGTCTTGTCTTGTCTTGTCTTGTCTTGTCTTGTCTTGTCTTGTCTTGTCTTGTCTTGTCTTGTCTTGTCTTGTCTTGTCATGTCTTGTCTTGTTTTATGTTGTCTTGTTTTGTCATGTAAATTCATGTCGTGTGTTGTGTTGTTTTGCCTTGTCTTGTGTTGTTTTGTCGTGTCATGTCTTGTCTTGTCTTGTCTTGTCTTGTCCTGTCCTGTCGTGTGTTGTGTTGCTTTGTCTTGTCTTGTCATGTCATGTCATGTCGTGTCTTGTGTTGCTTTGTCTTGTCTTTTCTTCTCCTTGTCTTGTGTCGTTTTGTCCTGTCCTGACGTGTGTTTTGTTATTTTGTCTTGTCATGTCTTGTCTTGTCTTGTGATGTCATGTCATGTCGTGTGTTGTGTTGTTTTGTCTTGTCTTGTCATGTCGTGTGTTGTGTTGTTTTGCCTTGTCTTGCTGTGTATTGTCACGTCTTATATTGTCTTGTCTTGTCTTGTCATGTCATGTCATGTCGTGTGTTGTGTTGTTTTGTCTTGTCTTGTTTTGTCTTCTCATGTCATGTCTTGTCTTGTCTTGTCTTGTCTTGTTTTGTCTTGTCATGTCTTGTCTTGTCTTGTCTTGTCTTGTCTTGTCTTGTCTTGTCTTGTCTTGTCCTGTCCTGTCTTGTCTTGCCTTGTCATGTTTTGTCTTGTCCTGTCCTGTCTTGTCTTGTCTTGTCATGTCTTGTCTTGTCTTGTCTTGTCCTGTCTTGTCTTGTCTTGTCTTGTCATGTCTTGTCTTGTCTTGTCTTGTCTTGTCTTGTCTTGTCTTGTCTTGTCTTGTCTTGTCTTGTCTTGTCTTGTCTTGTTTTGTCTTGTCATGTCTTGTCTTGTCTTGTCTTGTCTTGTCTTGTTTTGTCTTGTCATGTCTTGTCTTGTCTTGTCTTGTCTTGTCTTGTCTTGTCCTGTCTTGTCTTGTTTTGCCTTGTCATGTCTTGTCTTGTCTTGTCTTGTCTTGTGTTGTTTTGTCGTGTCATGTCTTGTCATGTCTTGTCTTGTCTTGTCTTGTCCTGTCCTGTCGTGTGTTGTCTTGTCCTGTCTTGTCCTGTCCTGACGTGTGTTGTGTTGTTTTGTCTTGTCTTGTTTTGTCTTGTCTTGTGTTGTTTTGTCCTGTGCTGACGTGTGTTGTGTTGTTTTGTCTTGTCTTGTTTTGTCTTGTCTTGTGTTGTTTTGTCTTGTTTTGTCTTGTCTTGTGTTGTTTTGTCTTGTATTGTCTTGTTTTCTCATGTAATGTCATGTCGTGTGTTGTGTTGTTTTGTCTTGTCTTGTGTTGTTTTGTCGTGTCATGTCTTGTCTTGTCTTGTCTTGTCTTGTCCTGTCCTGTCGTGTGTCGTCTTGTCTTGTCTTGTCTTGTCTTGTCCTGTCCTGTCGTGTGTTGTGTTGTTTTGTCTTGTCTTGTGTTGTTTTGTCCTGTCCTGACGTGTGTTGTGTTGTTTTGTCTTGTCTTGTTTTGTCTTGTCCTGTCTTGTCTTGTCTTGTGATGTCATGTCATGTCGTGTGTTGTGTTTTTTTGTCTTGTCATGTCTTGTCTTGTCTTGTCTTGTCTTGTCTTGTCTTGTCATGTCTTGTCTTGTCTTGTTTTGTCTTGTCATGTCTTGTCTTGTCTTGTCTTGTCTTGTCTTGTCTTGTCTTGTCTTGTCTTGTCTTGTCTTGTCTTGTCTTGTCTTGTCTTGTCTTGTCTTGTCTTGTCTTGTCTTGTCTTGTCTTGTCTTGTATTGTTTTATGTTTTCTTGTCTTGTCTTGTTTTGTCATGTCTTGTTTTGTCTTGTCTTGTCTTGTCTTGTCTTGTATTGTCTTGTTTTCTCATGTAATGTCATGTCGTGTGTTGTGTTGTTTTGTCTTATCTTGTGTTGTTTTGTCGGGTCATGTCTTGTCTTGTCTTGTGTTGTTTTGTCGTGTCATGTCTTGTTTTGTCTTGTCTTGTGTTGTTTCGTCCTGTCATGTCTTGTCTTGTCTTGTCTTGTCTTGTCTTGTCTTGTCTTGTCATGTCTTGTCATGTCTTGTCTTGTCTTGTCATGTCTTGTCATGTCTTGTCTTGTCTTGTTTTGCCTTGTCATGTCTTGTCTTGTCTTGTCTTGTCTTGTCTTGTCTTGTCTTGTGTTGTGTGTCGTGTCATGTCTTGTCTTGTCTTGTCTAGTCTTGTCTTGTCATGTCTTGTCATGTCTTGTCTTGTCTTGTTTTGTCTTGTCATGTCTTGTCTTGTCTTGTCTTGTCTTGTCTTGTCTTGTCTTGTCTTGTCTTGTCTTGTCTTGTCTTGTCATGTCATGTCATGTCATATCGTGTGTTGTGTTGTTTTGTCTTGTCTTATTTTGCCTTGTCATGTCTTATCTTGTCTTGTCTTGTCTTGTCTTGTCTTGTCTTGTCTTGTCTTGTCTTGTCTCGTCATGTCATGTCTTGTCTTGTCTTGTATTGTCTTGTCTTGTTTTTTCTTGTCTTGTCTTGTCTTGTCTTGTATTGTCTTGTTTTCTCATGTAATGTCATGTCGTGTGTTGTGTTGTTTTGTCTTGTCTTGTGTTGTTTTGTCGGGTCATGTCTTGTCTTGTCTTGTGTTGTTTTGTCGTGTCATGTCTTGTTTTGTCTTGTCTTGTGTTGTTTTGTCCTGTCCTGACGTGTGTTGTGTTGTTTTGTCTTGTCTTGTTTTGTCTTGTCCTGTCTTGTCTTGTCTTGTTTTTGTCTTGTCCTGTCCTGTCTTGTCTTGTCTTGTATTGTCTTGTTTTCTCATGTAATGTCATGTCGTGTGTTGTGTTGTTTTGTCTTGTCTTGTGTTGTTTTGTCGTGTCATGTCTTGTCTTGTCTTGTCTTGTCCTGTCCTGTCGTGTGTTGTCTTGTCTTGTCTTGTCCTGTCCTGACGTGTGTTGTGTCGTTTTGTCTTGTCTTCTTTTGTCTTGTCTTGTGTTGTTTTGTCCTGTCCTGACGTGTGTTGTGTTGTTTTGTCTTGTCTTGTGTTATTTTGTCTTGTATTGTCTTGTTTTCTCATGTAATGTCATGTCGTGTGTTGTGTTGTTTTGTCTTGTCTTGTGTTGTTTTGTCGTATCATGTCTTGTCTTGTCTTGTCTTGTCTTGTCCTGTCCTGTCGTGTGTTGTCTTGTCTTGTCTTGTCCTGTCCTGACGTGTGTTGTGTTGTTTTGTCTTGTTTTGTTTTGTCTTGTCTTGTGTTGTTTTGTCCTGTCCTGACGTGTGTTGTGTTGTTTTGTCTTGTCCTGTCTTGTCTTGTCTTGTGATGTCATGTCATGTCGTGTGTTGTATTGTTTTGTCTTGTCTTGTCATGTTATGTCATGTCGTGTCTTGTGTTGCTTTGTCTTGTCTTGTCTTGTATTGTCTTGTCTTGTGTTGCCTCGTCTTGTCTTGTCTTGTCTTGTCCTGTCCTGACGTGTGTTGTGTTGTTTTGTCTTGTCTTGTGTTGTTTTGTCGTGTCATGTCTTGTCTTGTCTTGTCTTGTCTTGTCCTGTCCTGTCGTGTGTTGTGTTGTTTTGTCTTGTCTTGTCATGTCATGTCATGTCGTGTCTTGTGTTGCTTTGTCTTGTCTTGTCTTGTCTTGTCATGTCGTGTGTTGTGTTGTTTTGTCTTGTCTTGTTGTGTATTGTCATGTCTTATATTGTCTTGTCTTGTCTTGTCTTGTCTTGTCATGTCATGTCATGTCGTGTCTTGTGTTGCTTTGTCTTGTCTTGTCTTGTCTTGTCTTGTCTTGTCATGTCTTGTCTTGTCTTGTCTTGTATTGTCTTGTCTTGTCTTGTTTTGTCTTGTCTTGTCTTGTCTTGTCATGTCATGCCATGTCATACGTGTGCTGTGTTGTTTTGTCTTGTCTTATTTTGTCTTGTCATGTCTTATCTTGTCTTGTCTTGTCTTGTCCTGTCCTGTCGTGTGTTGTGTTGTTTTGTCTTGTCTTGTCATGTCATGTCATGTCGTGTCTTGTGTTGCTTTGTCTTGTCTTGTCTTGTCTTGTCATGTCGTGTGTTGTGTTGTTTTGTCTTGTCTTGTTGTGTATTGTCATGTCTTATATTGTCTTGTCTTGTCTTGTCTTGTCTTGTCTTGTCTTGTCTTGTCTTGTCTTGTCTTGTCTTGTCTTGTCTTGTCTTGTCTTGTCTTGTCTTGTCTTGTCTTGTCTTGTCTTGTCTTGTCTTGTCTTGTCTTGTCTTGTCTTGTCTTGTCTTGTCTTGTCTTGTCTTGTCTTGTCTTGTCTTGTCTTGTCTTGTCTTGTCTTGTCTTGTCTTGTCTTGTCTTGTCTTGTCTTGTCTTGTCTTGTCTTGTCTTGTCTTGTCTTGTCTTGTCTTGTCTTGTTTTGTCTTGTCATGTCTTGTCTTGTCTTGTCTTGTCTTGTCTTGTTTTGTCTTGTCATGTCTTGTCTTGTCTTGTCTTGTCTTGTCTTGTCTTGTCCTGTCTTGTCTTGTTTTGCCTTGTCATGTCTTGTCTTGTCTTGTCTTGTCTTGTGTTGTTTTGTCGTGTCATGTCTTGTCATGTCTTGTCTTGTCTTGTCTTGTCCTGTCCTGTCGTGTGTTGTCTTGTCCTGTCTTGTCCTGTCCTGACGTGTGTTGTGTTGTTTTGTCTTGTCTTGTTTTGTCTTGTCTTGTGTTGTTTTGTCCTGTGCTGACGTGTGTTGTGTTGTTTTGTCTTGTCTTGTTTTGTCTTGTCTTGTGTTGTTTTGTCTTGTATTGTCTTGTTTTCTCATGTAATGTCATGTCGTGTGTTGTGTTGTTTTGTCTTGTCTTGTGTTGTTTTGTCGTGTCATGTCTTGTCTTGTCTTGTCTTGTCTTGTCCTGTCCTGTCGTGTGTCGTCTTGTCTTGTCTTGTCCTGTCCTGACGTGTGTTGTGTTGTTTTGTCTTGTCTTGTGTTGTTTTGTCCTGTCCTGACGTGTGTTGTGTTGTTTTGTCTTGTCTTGTTTTGTCTTGTCCTGTCTTGTCTTGTCTTGTGATGTCATGTCATGTCGTGTGTTGTGTTTTTTTGTCTTGTCATGTCTTGTCTTGTCTTGTCTTGTCTTGTCTTGTCTTGTCATGTCTTGTCTTGTCTTGTTTTGTCTTGTCATGTCTTGTCTTGTCTTGTCTTGTCTTGTCTTGTCTTGTCTTGTCTTGTCTTGTCTTGTCTTGTCTTGTCTTGTCTTGTCTTGTCTTGTCTTGTCTTGTCTTGTCTTGTCTTGTCTTGTCTTGTATTGTTTTATGTTGTCTTGTCTTGTCTTGTTTTGTCATGTCTTGTTTTGTCTTGTCTTGTCTTGTCTTGTCTTGTATTGTCTTGTTTTCTCATGTAATGTCATGTCGTGTGTTGTGTTGTTTTGTCTTATCTTGTGTTGTTTTGTCGGGTCATGTCTTGTCTTGTCTTGTGTTGTTTTGTCGTGTCATGTCTTGTTTTGTCTTGTCTTGTGTTGTTTCGTCCTGTCATGTCTTGTCTTGTCTTGTCTTGTCTTGTCTTGTCTTGTCTTGTCATGTCTTGTCATGTCTTGTCTTGTCTTGTCATGTCTTGTCATGTCTTGTCTTGTCTTGTTTTGCCTTGTCATGTCTTGTCTTGTCTTGTCTTGTCTTGTCTTGTCTTGTCTTGTCTTGTCTTGTCTTGTGTTGTGTGTCGTGTCATGTCTTGTCTTGTCTTGTCTAGTCTTGTCTTGTCATGTCTTGTCATGTCTTGTCTTGTCTTGTTTTGTCTTGTCATGTCTTGTCTTGTCTTGTCTTGTCTTGTCTTGTCTTGTCTTGTCTTGTCTTGTCTTGTCTTGTCTTGTCTTGTCTTGTCTTGTCATGTCATGTCATGTCATATCGTGTGTTGTGTTGTTTTGTCTTGTCTTATTTTGCCTTGTCATGTCTTATCTTGTCTTGTCTTGTCTTGTCTTGTCTTGTCTTGTCTTGTCTTGTCTTGTCTTGTCTCGTCATGTCATGTCTTGTCTTGTCTTGTATTGTCTTGTCTTGTTTTTTCTTGTCTTGTCTTGTCTTGTCTTGTATTGTCTTGTTTTCTCATGTAATGTCATGTCGTGTGTTGTGTTGTTTTGTCTTGTCTTGTGTTGTTTTGTCGGGTCATGTCTTGTCTTGTCTTGTGTTGTTTTGTCGTGTCATGTCTTGTTTTGTCTTGTCTTGTGTTGTTTTGTCCTGTCCTGACGTGTGTTGTGTTGTTTTGTCTTGTCTTGTTTTGTCTTGTCCTGTCTTGTCTTGTCTTGTTTTTGTCTTGTCCTGTCCTGTCTTGTCTTGTCTTGTATTGTCTTGTTTTCTCATGTAATGTCATGTCGTGTGTTGTGTTGTTTTGTCTTGTCTTGTGTTGTTTTGTCGTGTCATGTCTTGTCTTGTCTTGTCTTGTCCTGTCCTGTCGTGTGTTGTCTTGTCTTGTCTTGTCCTGTCCTGACGTGTGTTGTGTCGTTTTGTCTTGTCTTGTTTTGTCTTGTCTTGTGTTGTTTTGTCCTGTCCTGACGTGTGTTGTGTTGTTTTGTCTTGTCTTGTGTTATTTTGTCTTGTATTGTCTTGTTTTCTCATGTAATGTCATGTCGTGTGTTGTGTTGTTTTGTCTTGTCTTGTGTTGTTTTGTCGTATCATGTCTTGTCTTGTCTTGTCTTGTCTTGTCCTGTCCTGTCGTGTGTTGTCTTGTCTTGTCTTGTCCTGTCCTGACGTGTGTTGTGTTGTTTTGTCTTGTTTTGTTTTGTCTTGTCTTGTGTTGTTTTGTCCTGTCCTGACGTGTGTTGTGTTGTTTTGTCTTGTCCTGTCTTGTCTTGTCTTGTGATGTCATGTCATGTCGTGTGTTGTGTTGTTTTGTCTTGTCTTGTCATGTTATGTCATGTGTCTTGTGTTGCTTTGTCTTGTCTTGTCTTGTCTTGTGTTGTTTTGTCCTGTCCTGACGTGTGTTGTGTTGTTTTGTCTTGTCTTGTTTTGTCTTGTCCTGTCTTGTCTTGTCTTGTTTTGTCTTGTCCTGTCCTGTCTTGTCTTGTCTTGTATTGTCTTGTTTTCTCATGTAATGTCATGTCGTGTGTTGTGTTGTTTTGTCTTGTCTTGTGTTGTTTTGTCGTGTCATGTCTTGTCTTGTCTTGTCTTGTCCTGTCCTGTCGTGTGTTGTCTTGTCTTGTCTTGTCCTGTCCTGACGTGTGTTGTGTCGTTTTGTCTTGTCTTGTTTTGTCTTGTCTTGTGTTGTTTTGTCCTGTCCTGACGTGTGTTGTGTTGTTTTGTCTTGTCTTGTTTTGTCTTGTCTTGTGTTGTTTTGTCTTGTATTGTCTTGTTTTCTCATGTAATGTCATGTCGTGTGTTGTGTTGTTTTGTCTTGTATTGTCTTGTTTTCTCATGTAATGTCATGTCGTGTGTTGTGTTGTTTTGTCTTGTCTTGTGTTGTTTTGTCGTGTCATGTCTTGTCTTGTCTTGTCCTGTCCTGTCGTGTGTTGTCTTGTCTTGTCTTGTCCTGTCCTGACGTGTGTTGTGTTGTTTTGTCTTGTTTTGTTTTGTCTTGTCTTGTGTTGTTTTGTCCTGTCCTGACGTGTGTTGTGTTGTTTTGTCTTGTCCTGTCTTGTCTTGTCTTGTGATGTCATGTCATGTCGTGTGTTGTATTGTTTTGTCTTGTCTTGTCATGTTATGTCATGTCGTGTCTTGTGTTGCTTTGTCTTGTCTTGTCTTGTATTGTCTTGTCTTGTGTTGCCTCGTCTTGTCTTGTCTTGTCTTGTCCTGTCCTGACGTGTGTTGTGTTGTTTTGTCTTGTCTTGTGTTGTTTTGTCGTGTCATGTCTTGTCTTGTCTTGTCTTGTCTTGTCCTGTCCTGTCGTGTGTTGTGTTGTTTTGTCTTGTCTTGTCATGTCATGTCATGTCGTGTCTTGTGTTGCTTTGTCTTGTCTTGTCTTGTCTTGTCATGTCGTGTGTTGTGTTGTTTTGTCTTGTCTTGTTGTGTATTGTCATGTCTTATATTGTCTTGTCTTGTCTTGTCTTGTCTTGTCATGTCATGTCATGTCGTGTCTTGTGTTGCTTTGTCTTGTCTTGTCTTGTCTTGTCTTGTCTTGTCATGTCTTGTCTTGTCTTGTCTTGTATTGTCTTGTCTTGTCTTGTTTTGTCTTGTCTTGTCTTGTCTTGTCTTGTCTTGTCATGTCATGCCATGTCATACGTGTGTTGTGTTGTTTTGTCTTGTCTTATTTTGTCTTGTCATGTCTTATCTTGTCTTGTCTTCTATTGTCTTGTCTTTTCTTGTCTTGTCTTGTCTTGTCTTGTCTTGTCTTGTCTTGTCTTGTCTTGTCTTGTCTTGTCTTGTCTTGTCTTGTCTTGTCTTGTCTTGTCTTGTCTTGTCTTGTCTTGTCTTGTCTTGTCCTGTCCTGTCCTGTCTTGTCTTGTCTTGTCTTGTCTTGTCTTGTCTTGTCATGTCTTGTCTTGTCTTGTTTTGTCTTGTCTTGTATTGTCTTGTTTTCTCATGTAATGTCATGTCGTGTGTTGTGTTGTTTTGTCTTGTCTTGTGTTGTTTTGTCGTGTCATGTCTTGTCTTGTCTTGTCTTGTCCTGTCCTGTCGTGTGTTGAGTTGTTTTGTCTTGTCTTGTCATGTCATGTCATGTCGTGTCTTGTGTTGCTTTGTCTTGTCTTGTCTTGTCTTGTCTTGTTATGTCGTGTGTTGTGTTGTTTTGTCTTGTCTTGTTGTGTATTGTCATGTCTTATATTGTCTTGTCTTGTCTTGTCTTGTCATGTCATGTCATGTCGTGTGTTGTGTTGTTTTGTCTTGTTTTGTCTTGTCTTGTCTTGTCTTGTCTTGTCTTGTCTTGTCATGTCATGTCGTATGTTGCGTTGTTTTGTCTTGTATTGCTTTGTCTTGTCTTGTCTTGTCATGTCATGTGTTGTGTTGTTTTGTCTTGTCTTGTTGTGAATTGTCATGTCTTGTCTTGTCATGTCATGTCGTGTCGTGTGTTGTGTTGTCTTGTCTTGTTTTGTCTTGTCATGTCATGTCTTGTCTTGTCTTGTCTTGTTTTGTCTTGTCATGTCTTGTCTTGTCTTGTCTTGTCTTGTCTTGTCTTGTCTTGTCTTGTCTTGTCTTGTCTTGTCTTGTCTTGTCTTGTCTTGTCTTGTCTTGTCTTGTCTTGTCTTGTCTTGTCTTGTCTTGTCTTGTCTTGTCTTGTCTTGTCTTGTCCTGTCCTGTCTTGTCTTGTCTTGTCTTGTCTTGTCTTGTCTTGTCTTGTCTTGTCATGTCTTGTCTTGTCTTGTTTTGTCTTGTCTTGTATTGTCTTGTTTTCTCATGTAATGTCATGTCGTGTGTTGTGTTGTTTTGTCTTGTCTTGTGTTGTTTTGTCGTGTCATGTCTTGTCTTGTCTTGTCTTGTCCTGTCCTGTCGTGTGTTGAGTTGTTTTGTCTTGTCTTGTCATGTCATGTCATGTCGTGTCTTGTGTTGCTTTGTCTTGTCTTGTCTTGTCTTGTCTTGTCATGTCGTGTGTTGTGTTGTTTTGTCTTGTCTTGTTGTGTATTGTCATGTCTTATATTGTCTTGTCTTGTCTTGTCTTGTCATGTCATGTCATGTCGTGTGTTGTGTTGTTTTGTCTTGTTTTGTCTTGTCTTGTCTTGTCTTGTCTTGTCTTGTCTTGTCTTGTCTTGTCTTGTCTTGTCATGTCGTGTGTTGTGTTGTTTTGTCTTGTCTTGTCTTGTCTTGTCTTGTCATGTCATGTGTTGCGTTATGTTGTTTTGTCTTGTCTTGTCATGTCATGTCATGTCGTGTCTTGTGTTGCTTTGTCTTGTCTTGTCATGTCGTGTGTTGTGTTGTTTTGTCTTGTCTTGTTGTGTATTGTCATGTCTTATATTGTCTTGTCTTGTCTTGTCATGTCATGTCATGTCGTGTGTTGTGTTGTTTAGTGTTGTTTTTTCTTGTCATGTCTTGTCTTGTCTTGTCTTGTCATGTCTTGTCTTGTCTAGTCTTGTCTTATCTTGTCTTGTCTTGTCTTGTCTTGTCTTGTCTTGTCTTGTCTTGTCTTGTCTTGTCTTGTCTTGTCTTGTCTTGTCTTGTCTTGTCTTGTCTTGTCTTGTCTTGTCTTGTCTTGTCTTGTCTTGTCTTGTCTTGTCTTGTCTTGTCTTGTCTTGTCTTGTCTTGTCTTGTCTTGCCTTGTCTTGTCCTGTCCTGTCGTGTGTTGTGTTGTTTTGTCTTGTCTTGTCATGTCATGCCATGTCGTGTCTTGTGTTGCTTTGTCTTGTCTTGTCTTGTCTTGTCATGTCGTGTGTTGTGTTGTTTTGTCTTGTCTTGTTGTGTATTGTCATGTCTTATATTGTCTTGTCTTGTCTTGTCTTGTCATGTCATGTCATGTCGTGTGTTGTGTTGTTTTGTCTTGTCTTGTCTTGTCTTGTCTTGTCTTGTCTTGTGTTGTCTTGTCTTGTCTTGCCTTATCTTGCCTTGTCTTGTCTTGTCTGGTCTTGTCTTGTCTTGTCTTGTCTTGTCATGTCTTGTCTTGTCTTGTTTTGTCTTGTCTTGTATTGTCTTGTTTTCTCATGTAATGTCATGTCGTGTGTTGTGTTGTTTTGTCTTGTCTTGTGTTGTTTTGTCGTGTCATGTCTTGTCTTGTCCTGTCCTGTCGTGTGTTGAGTTGTTTTGTCTTGTCTTGTCATGTCATGTCATGTCGTGTCTTGTGTTGCTTTGTCTTGTCTTGTCTTGTCTTGTCTTGTCTTGTCATGTCGTGTGTTGTGTTGTTTTGTCTTGTCTTGTTGTGTATTGTCATGTCTTATATTGTCTTGTCTTGTCTTGTCTTGTCATGTCATGTCATGTCGTGTGTTGTGTTGTTTTGTCTTGTTTTGTCTTGTCTTGTCTTGTCTTGTCTTGTCTTGTCTTGTCTTGTCATGTCGTGTGTTGTGTTGTTTTGTCTTGTCTTGTGTTGTTTTGTCGTGTCATGTCTTGTCTTGTCTTGTCCTGTCATGTCCTGTCCTGTCGTGTGTTGTGTTGTTTTGTCTTGTCTTGTCTTGTCTTGTCTTGTCTTGTCTTGTCTTGTCTTGTCTTGTCTTGTCATGTCGTGTGTTGTGTTGTTTTGTCTTGTTTTGTCTTGTCTTGTCTTGTCTTGTCTTGTCTTGTCTTGTCTTGTCTTGTCTTGTCATGTCGTGTGTTGTGTTGTTTTGTCTTGTCTTGTGTTGTTTTGTCGTGTCATGTCTTGTCTTGTCTTGTCTTGTCTTGTCCTGTCCTGTCGTGCGTTGTGTTGTTTTGTCTTGTCTTGTCTTGTCTTGTCTTGTCTTGTCTTGTCTTGTCTTGTCTTGTCTTGTCTTGTCTTGTCTTGTCTTGTCTTGTCTTGTCTTGTCTTGTCTTGTCTTGTCTTGTCTTGTCTTGTCTTATCTTGTCTTGTCTTGTCTTGTCTTGTCTTGTCTTGTCTTGTCTTGTCTTGTCTTGTCTTGTCTTGTCTTGTCTTGTCTTGTCTTGTCTTGTCTTGTCTTGTCTTGTCATGTCTTGTCTTGTCTTGTCTTGTTTTGTCTTGTCTTGTATTGTCTTGTTTTCTCATGTAATGTAATATCGTGTGTTGTGTTGTTTTGTCTTGTCTTGTGTTGTTTTTTCGTGTCATGTCTTGTCTTGTCTTGTCTTGTCTTGTCCTGTCCTGTCGTGTGTTGTGTTGTTTTGTCTTGTCTTGTCCTGTCCTGACGTGTATTGTGTTGTTTTGTCTTGTCTTGTGTTGTTTTGTCCTGTCCTGACGTGTGTTGTGTTGTTTTGTCTTGTCTTGTTTTGTCTTGTCCTGTCATGTCTTGTCTTGTGATGTCATGTCATGTCGTGTGTTGTGTTGTTTTGTCTTGTCTTATCTTGTCTTGTCATGTCATGTCATGTCGTGTCTTGTGTTGTTTTGTCTTGTCTTGTTTTGTCTTGTCATGTCTTGTCTTGTCATGTCTTGTCTTGTCTTGTCTTGTCTTGTCTTGTCATGTCGTGTGTTGTGTTGTTTTGTCTTGTCTTGTCTTGTCTTGTATTGTCTTGTCTTGTCTTGTCTTGTCTTGTCTTGTCTTGTCTTGTCTTGTCTTGTCTTGTCTTGTCTTGTCTTGTCTTGTCTTGTCTTGTCTTGTCTTGTCTTGTCTTGTCTTGTCTTGTCTTGTCTTGTCTTGTCTTGTCCTGTCCTGTCTTGTCTTGTCTTGTCATGTCTTGTCTTGTCTTGTCATGTCATATCGTGTGTTGTGTTGTTTTGTCTTGTCTTGTCTTGTCTTGTCTTGTCATGTCTTGTCATGTCTTGTCTTGTTTTGTCTTGTCTTGTATTGTCTTGTTTTCTCATGTAATGTCATATCGTGTGTTGTGTTGTTTTGTCTTGTCTTGTGTTGTTTTGTCGTGTCATGTCTTGTCTTGTCTTGTCTTGTCTTGTCCTGTCCTGTCGTGTGTTGTGTTGTTTTGTTTTGTCTTGTCTTGTCCTGTCCTGACGTGTGTTGTGTTGTTTTGTCCTGTCCTGACGTGTGTTGTGTTGTTTTGTCTTGTCTTGTTTTGTCTTGTCCTGTCTTGTCTTGTCTTGTGATGTCATGTCATGTCGTGTGTTGTGTTGTTTTGTCTTGTCTTATCTTGTCTTGTCATGTCATGTCATGTCGTGTCTTGTGTTGTTTTGTCTTGTCTTGTCTTGTTTTGTCTTGTCATGTCTTGTCTTGTCATGTCTTGTCTTGTCTTGTCTTGTCTTGTCTTGTCATGTCGTGTGTTGTGTTGTTTTGTCTTGTCTTGTCTTGTCTTGTCTTGTCTTGTCATGTCGTGTGTTGTGTTGTTTTGTCTTGTCTTGTGTTGTTTTGTCGTGTCATGTCTTGTCTTGTCTTGTCCTATCCTGTCGTGTGTTGTGTTGTTTTGTCTTGTCTTGTCATGTCATGTCATGTCGTGTCTTGTGTTGCTTTGTCTTGTCTTATCTTGTCTTGTCATGTCTTGTCTTGTCTTGTCTTGTCTTGTCTTGTGTTGTCTTGTCTTGTCTTGTCTTGTTTTGTCTTGTCTTGTATTGTCTTGTCTTGTCTTGTCTTGTCTTGTCTTGTCTGGTCTTGTCTTGTCTTGTCTTGTCTTGTCTTGTCTTGTCATGTCATGTCATGTCATATCGTGTGTTGTGTTGTTTTGTCTTGTCATGTCTTATCTTGTCTTGTCTTGTCTTGTCTTGTCTTGTCTTGTCTTGTCTTGTCTTGTCTTGTCTTGCTTTGTCTTGTCATGTCTTGTCTTGTCCTGTCCTGTCATGTCTTGTCTTGTCTTGTCTTGTTTTGTCTTGTCTTGTATTGTCTTGTCTTGTCTTGTCTTGTCTTGTCTTGTCTTGTCTGGTCTTGTCTTGTCATGTCTTATCTTGTCTTGTCTTGTCTTGTCTTGTCTTGTCCTGTCCTGTCGTGTGTTGTTTTGTATTGTCTTGTCTTGTGTTGTTTTGTCGTGTCATGTCATGTCTTGTCTTGTCTTGTCTTGTCTTGTCCTGTCCTGTCGTGTGTTGTGTTGTTTTGTCTTGTCTTGTCTTGTCTTGTCATGTCAAGTCATGTCGTGTCTTGTGTTGCTTTGTCTTGTCTTGTCTTGTCTTGTCCTGTCCTGACGTGTGTTGTGTTGTTTTGTCTTGTCTTGTCTTGTCTTGTCATGTCGTGTGTTGTGTTGTTTTGTCTTGTCTTGTCTTGTCTTGTCATATCGTGTGTTGTGTTGTTTTGTCTTGTCTTGTGTTGTTTTGTCGTGTCATGTCTTGTCTTGTCTTGTCCTGTCCTGTCGTGTGTTGTGTTGTTTTGTCTTGTCTTGTCATGTCATGTCGTGTCGTGTCTTGTGTTGCTTTGTCTTGTCTTATCTTGTCTTGTCATGTCTTGTCTTGTCTTGTCTTGTCTTGTCTTGTCTTGTCTTGTCTTGTCTTGTCTTGTCTTGTCTTGTCTTGTCTTGTCTTGTCTTGTCTTGTCTTGTCTTGTCTTGTCTTGTCTTGTCTTGTCTTGTCTTGTCTTGTCTTGTCTTGTCTTGTCTTGTCTTGTCTTGTCTTGTCTTGTCTTGTCTTGTCTTGTCTTGTCTTGTCTTGTCTTGTCTTGTCTTGTCTTGTCTTGTCTTGTCTTGTCTTGTCTTGTCTTGTCTTGTCTTGTCATGTCATGTCATGTCATATCGTGTGTTGTGTTGTTTTGTCTTGTCATGTCTTATCTTGTCTTGTCTTGTCTTGTCTTGTCTTGTCTTGTCTTGTCTTGTCTTGTCTTGCTTTGTCTTGTCATGTCTTGTCTTGTCCTGTCCTGTCATGTCTTGTCTTGTCTTGTCTTGTTTTGTCTTGTCTTGTATTGTCTTGTCTTGTCTTGTCTTGTCTTGTCTTGTCTTGTCTGGTCTTGTCTTGTCATGTCTTATCTTGTCTTGTCTTGTCTTGTCTTGTCTTGTCCTGTCCTGTCGTGTGTTGTTTTGTATTGTCTTGTCTTGTGTTGTTTTGTCGTGTCATGTCATGTCTTGTCTTGTCTTGTCTTGTCTTGTCCTGTCCTGTCGTGTGTTGTGTTGTTTTGTCTTGTCTTGTCTTGTCTTGTCATGTCAAGTCATGTCGTGTCTTGTGTTGCTTTGTCTTGTCTTGTCTTGTCTTGTCCTGTCCTGACGTGTGTTGTGTTGTTTTGTCTTGTCTTGTCTTGTCTTGTCATGTCGTGTGTTGTGTTGTTTTGTCTTGTCTTGTCTTGTCTTGTCATATCGTGTGTTGTGTTGTTTTGTCTTGTCTTGTGTTGTTTTGTCGTGTCATGTCTTGTCTTGTCTTGTCCTGTCCTGTCGTGTGTTGTGTTGTTTTGTCTTGTCTTGTCATGTCATGTCGTGTCGTGTCTTGTGTTGCTTTGTCTTGTCTTATCTTGTCTTGTCATGTCTTGTCTTGTCTTGTCTTGTCTTGTCTTGTCTTGTCTTGTCTTGTCTTGTCTTGTCTTGTCTTGTCTTGTCTTGTCTTGTCTTGTCTTGTCTTGTCTTGTCTTGTCTTGTCTTGTCTTGTCTTGTCTTGTCTTGTCTTGTCTTGTCTTGTCTTGTCTTGTCTTGTCTTGTCTTGTCTTGTCTTGTCTTGTCTTGTCTTGTCTTGTCTTGTCTTGTCTTGTCTTGTCTTGTCTTGTCTTGTCTTGTCTTGTCTTGTCTTGTCTTGTCTTGTCTTGTCTTGTCTTGTCTTGTCTTGTCTAGTCTTGTCTTGTCTTGTCTTGTCTTGTCTTGTCTTGTCTTGTCTTGTCTTGTCTTGTCTTGTCTTGTCTTGTCTTGTCTTGTCTTGTCTTGTCTTGTCTTGTCTTGTCTTGTCTTGTCTTGTCTTGTCTTGTCTTGTCTTGTCTTGTCCTGTCCTGTCTTGTCTTGTCTTGTCATATCTTGTCTTGTCTTGTCTTGTCTTGTCTTGTCTTGTCTTACTTTGTCTTGTCATGTCTTATCTTGTCTTGTCTTGTCTTGTCTTGTCCTGTCCTGTCGTGTGTTGTTTTGTATTGTCTTGTCTTGTGTTGTTTTGTCGTGTCATGCCTTGTCTTGTCTTGTCTTGTCTTGTCATGTCATGTCATGTCGTGTCTTGTGTTGTTCTGTCTTGTCTTGTTTTGTCTTGTCATGTCTTGTCTTGTCTTGTCTTGTCTTGTCTTGTCTTGTCTTGTCTTGTCTTGTCTTGTCTTGTCTTGTCCTGTCCTGACGTGTGTTGTCTTGTCTTGTCTTGTCTCGTCTTGTCTTGTCTTGTCTTGTCTTGTCCTGTCCTGTCTTGTCTTGTCTTGTCATGTCTTGTCTTGTCTTGTCTTGTCTTGTCTTGTGTTGCCTCGTCTTGTCTTGTCTTGTCTTGTCCTGTCCTGCCGTGTGTTGTGTTGTTTTGTCTTGTCTTGCTTTGTCTTGTCATGTCTTATCTTGTCTTGTCATGTCTTGTCTTGTCTTGTCTTGTCTTGTCTTGTCTTGTCTTGTCATGTCTTGTCTTGTCTTGTCTTGTCTTGTATTGTATTGTCTTGTCTTGTCTTGTATTGTCTTGTCTTGTCTTGTCTTGTCTTGTCTTGTCTTGTCTTGTCTTGTCTTGTCTTGTCTTGTCTTGTCTTGTCTTGTCTTGTCTTGTCTTGTCTTGTCTTGTCTTGTCTTGTCTTGTCTTGTCTTGTCTTGTCTTGTCTTGTCTTGTCTTGTCCTGTCCTGTCATGTGTTGTGTTGTTTTGTCTTGTCTTGTATTGTATTGTCTTGTCTTGTCTTGTATTGTCATGTCGTGTGTTGTGTTGTTTTGTCTTGTCTTGCTGTGTATTGTCATGTCTTATATTGTCTTGTTTTGTCTTGTCTTGTCTTGTTTTATGTTGTCTTGTTTTGTCATGTAATGTCATGTCGTGTGTTGTGTTGTTTTGTCTTGTCTTGTGTTGTTTTGTCGTGTCATGTCTTGTCTTGTCTTGTCTTGTCCTGTCCTGTCATGTGTTGTGTTGTTTTGTCTTGTCTTGTATTGTATTGTCTTGTCTTGTCTTGTATTGTCATGTCGTGTGTTGTGTTGTTTTGTCTTGTCTTGCTGTGTATTGTCATGTCTTATATTGTCTTGTTTTGTCTTGTCTTGTCATGTCATGTCATGTCGTGTGTTGTGTTGTTTTGTCTTGTCTTGTTTTGTCTTCGCATGTCATGTCTTGTCTTGTCTTGTTCTGTCTTGTCATGTCTTGTCTTGTCTTGTCTTGTCTTGTCTTGTCTTGTCTTGTCTTGTCTTGTCTTGTCTTGTCTTGTCTTGTCTTGTCTTGTCTTGTCTTGTCTTGTCTTGTCTTCTCTTGTCTTGTCATGTCTTGTCTTGTCTTGTTTTGTCTTGTCATGTATTGTCTTGTCTTGTCTTGTCTTGTCCTGTCTTGTCTTGTCTTGTCTTGTCCTGTCCTGTCTTGTCTTGTCTTGTCTTGTCATGTCTTGTCTTGTCATGTCTTGTCTTGTCTTGTCTTGTCTTGTCTTGTCATGTTTCGTCTTGTCCTGTCCTGTCTTGTCTTGTCTTGTCATGTCTTGTCTTGTCCTGTCCTGTCCTGTCTTGTCTTGTCATGTCTTGTCTTGTCTTGTCTTGTCTTGTCTTGTCTTGTCTTGTCTTGCCGTGTCTTGTCTTGTCTTGTCTTGTCTTGTCTTGTCTTGTCTTGTCTTGTCTTGTCTTGTCTTGTCTTGTCTTGTCTTGTCTTGTCTTGTCTTGTCTTGTCTTGTCTTGTCTTGTCTTGTCTTGTCTCGTCTTGTCTTGTCTTGTCTTGTCTTGTCTTGTCTTGTCTTGTCTTGTCTTGTCTTGTCTTGTCTTGTCTTGTCTTGTCTTGTCTTGTCTTGTCTTGTCTTGTCTTGTCTTGTCTTGTCTTGTCTTGTCTTGTCTTGTCTTGTCTTGTCTTGTCTTGTCTTGTCTTGTCTTGTCTTGTCTTGTCTTGTCTTGTCTTGTCTTGTCTTGTCTTGTCTTGTCTTGTCTTGTCTTGTCTTGTCTTGTCTTGTCTTGTCTTGTCTTGTCTTGTCTTGTTTTGTCTGGTCATGTCTTGTCTTGTCTTGTCTTGTCATGTCTTGTCTTGTCTTGTCTTGTCTTGTCTTGTCTTGTCTTGTCATGTCTTGTCTTGTCTTGTTTTGTCTTGTCTTGTATTGTCTTGTCTTGTCTTGTCTTGTCTTGTCTTGTCATGTCGTGTGTTGTGTTGTTTTGTCTTGTCTTGTGTTGTTTTGTCGTGTCATGTCTTGTCTTGTCTTGTCTTGTCTTGTCTTGTCTTGTCATGTCTTGTCTTGTCATGTCTTGTCTTGTCTTGTCTTGTCTTGTCTTGTCATGTTTCGTCTTGTCCTGTCCTGTCTTGTCTTGTCTTGTCATGTCTTGTCTTGTCCTGTCCTGTCCTGTCTTGTCTTGTCATGTCTTGTCTTGTCTTGTCTTGTCTTGTCTTGTCTTGTCTTGTCTTGCCGTGTCTTGTCTTGTCTTGTCTTGTCTTGTCTTGTCTTGTCTTGTCTTGTCTTGTCTTGTCTTGTCTTGTCTTGTCTTGTCTTGTCTTGTCTTGTCTTGTCTTGTCTTGTCTTGTCTTGTCTCGTCTTGTCTTGTCTTGTCTTGTCTTGTCTTGTCTTGTCTTGTCTTGTCTTGTCTTGTCTTGTCTTGTCTTGTCTTGTCTTGTCTTGTCTTGTCTTGTCTTGTCTTGTCTTGTCTTGTCTTGTCTTGTCTTGTCTTGTCTTGTCTTGTCTTGTCTTGTCTTGTCTTGTTTTGTCTGGTCATGTCTTGTCTTGTCTTGTCTTGTCATGTCTTGTCTTGTCTTGTCTTGTCTTGTCTTGTCTTGTCTTGTCATGTCTTGTCTTGTCTTGTTTTGTCTTGTCTTGTATTGTCTTGTCTTGTCTTGTCTTGTCTTGTCTTGTCATGTCGTGTGTTGTGTTGTTTTGTCTTGTCTTGTGTTGTTTTGTCGTGTCATGTCTTGTCTTGTCTTGTCTTGTCCTGTCCTGTCGTGTGTTGTGTTGTTTTGTCTTGTCTTGTCATGTCATGTCATGTCGTGTCTTGTCATGTCATGTCATGTCGTGTCGTGTCATGTCTTGTCTTGTCTTGTCTTGTCCTGTCCTGTCGTGTGTTGTGTTGTTTTGTCTTGTCTTGTCATGTCATGTCATGTCGTGTCTTGTCATGTCATGTCATGTCGTGTCTTGTCTTGTCTTGTCTTGTCTTGTCTTGTCTTGTCTTGTCTTGTCTTGTCTTGTCTTGTCTTGTCTTGTCTTGTTTTGTCTTGTCTTGTATTGTCTTGTCTTGTCTTGTCTTGTCTTGTCTTGTCATGTCGTGTGTTGTTTTGTATTGTCTTATCTTGTGTTGTTCTGTCGTGTCATGTCTTGTCTTGTCTTGTCTTGTCCTGTCCTGTCGTGTGTTGTGTTGTTTTGTCTTGTCTTGTCTTGTCATGTCATGTCATGTCGTGTCTTGTGTTGTTTTGTCTTGTCTTGTTTTGCCTTGTCATGTCTTGTCTTGTCTTGCCTTGTCATGTTTTGTCTTGTCCTGTCCTGTCTTGTCTTGTCATGTCTTGTCTTGTCTTGTCCTGTCCTGTCTTGTCTTGTCTTGTCATGTCTTGTCTTGTCTTGTCTTGTCTTGTCTTGTCTTGTCTTGTCTTGTCTTGTCTTGTCTTGTCTTGTCTTGTCTTGTCTTGTCTTGTCTTGTCTTGTCTTGTCTTGTCTTGTCTTGTCTTGTCATGTCTTATCTTGTCTTGTCATGTCTTGTCATGTCGTGTGTTGTGTTGTTTTGTCTTGTCTTGCTGTGTATTGTCATGTCTTATATTGTCTTGTTTTGTCTTGTCTTGTCATGTCATGTCATGTCGTGTCTTGTGTTGCTTTGTCTTGTCTTGTCTTGTCTTGTCATGTCGTGTGTTGTGTTGTTTTGTCTTGTCTTGTTGTGTATTGTCATGTCTTATATTGTCTTGTCTTGTCATGTCATGTCGTGTGTTGTGTTGTTTTGTCTTGTCTTGTTTTGTCTTGTCTTGTTTTGTCTTGTCCTGTCATGTCGTGTGTTGTGTTGTTTTGTCTTGTCTTGTGTTGTTTTGTCGTGTCATGTCTTGTCTTGTTTTGTCTTGTTTTGTCTTGTCTTGTCCTGTCCTGTCGTGTGTTGTGTTGTTTTGTCTTGTCTTGTCATGTCATGTCATATCGTGTCTTGTGTTGCTTTGTCCTGTCTTTTCTTCTCCTTGTCTTGTGTTGTTTTGTCCTGTCCTGACGTGTGTTTTGTTGTTTTGTCTTGTCATGTCTTGTCTTGTCTTGTGATGTCATGTCATGTCGTGTGTTGTGTTGTTTTGTCTTGTCTTGTCATGTCGTGTGTTGTGTTGTTTTGTCTTGTCTTGCTGTGTATTGTCATGTCTTATATTGTCTTGTCTTGTCTTGTCATGTCATGTCATGTCGTGTGTTGTGTTGTTTTGTCTTGTCTTGTCTTGTCTTGTTTTGTCTTGTCATGTCTTGTCTTGTCTTGTCTTGACTTGTTTTGTCTTGCCCTGTCCTGTTGTGTGTTGTGTTGTTTTGTCTTGTCTTGTCTTGTCCTGTCCTGACGTGTGTTGTCTTGTCTTGTCATGTCTTGTCTTGTCTTGTCCTGTCCTGTCTTGTCTTGTCGTGTCATGTTTTGTCTTGTCCTGTCCTGTCTTGTCTTGTCTTGTCATGTCTTGTCTTGTCTTGTCCTGTCCTGTCCTGTCTTGTCTTGTCATGTCTTGTCTTGTCTTGTCTTGTCTTGTCTTTTCTTGTCTTGTCTTGTCTTGTCTTGTCTTTTCTTGTAATGTCATGTCATGTCATATCGTGTATTGCGTTGTTTTGTCTTGTCTTATTTTATCTTGTCGTGTCTTATCTTGTCTTGTCTTGTCTTGTCTTGTCTAGTCTTGTCTTGTCTTGTCTTGTCTTGTCTTGTCTTGTCTTGTCTTGTCTTGTCTTGTCTTGTCTTGTCTTGTCTTGTCTTGTCTGGTCTTGTCTTGCCTTGTCTTGTCTTGTCCTGTCCTGTCGTGTGTTGTGTTGTTTTGTCTTGTCTTGTCTTGTCTTGTCTTGTCTTGTCTTGTCTTGTCATGTTGTGTGTTGTGTTGTTTTGTCTTGTCTTGTGTTGTTTTGTCGTGTCATGTCTTGTCTTGTCTTGTCTTGTCCTGTCCTGTCGTGTGTTGTGTTGTTTTGTCTTGTCTTGTCATGTCATGTCATGTCGTGTCTTGTCTTGTCTTGTCTTGTCTTGTCTTGTCTTGTCTTGTCTTGTCTTGTCTTGTCTTGTCTTGTCTTGTCTTGTCTTGTCTTGTCCTGTCTTGTCTTGTCTTGTCTTGTCTTACTTTGTCTTGTCATGTCTTATCTTGTCTTGTCTTGTCTTGTCTTGTCCTGTCCTGTCGTGTGTTGTTTTGTATTGTCTTATCTTGTGTTGTTCTGTCGTGTCTTGTCTTGTCTTGTCTTGTCTTGTCTGGTCTTGTCTTGCCTTGTCTTGTCTTGTCCTGTCCTGTCGTGTGTTGTGTTGTTTTGTCTTGTCTTGTCTTGTCTTGTCTTGTCTTGTCTTGTCTTGTCATGTTGTGTGTTGTGTTGTTTTGTCTTGTCTTGTGTTGTTTTGTCGTGTCATGTCTTGTCTTGTCTTGTCTTGTCCTGTCCTGTCGTGTGTTGTGTTGTTTTGTCTTGTCTTGTCATGTCATGTCATGTCGTGTCTTGTCTTGTCTTGTCTTGTCTTGTCTTGTCCTGTCCTGTCATGTCTTGTCTTGTCTTGTCTTGTCTTGTCTTGTCTTGTCTTGTCTTGTCTTGTCCTGTCCTGTCTTGTCTTGTCTTGTCTTGTCATGTTTTGTCTTGTCCTGTCCTCTCTTGTCTTGTCTTGTCATGTCTTGTCTTGTCTTGTCCTGTCCTGTCTTGTCTTGTCTTGTCATGTCTTGTCTTGTCTTGTCTTGTCTTGTCTTGTCTTGTCTTGTCTTGTCTTGTCTTGTCTTGTCTTGTCTGGTCTTGTCTTGTCTTGTCTTGTCTTGTTTTGTCTTGTCTTGTCTTGTCTTGTCTTGTCTTGTCTTGTCTTGTCTTATCTTGTCATGTCTTGTCTTGTCTTGTCTTGTTTTGTCTGGTCATGTCTTGTTTTGTCTTGTCTTGTATTGTCTTGTCTTGTCTTGTCTTGTCTTGTCCTGTCCTGTCTTGTCTTGTCTTGTCTTGTCTTGCCCTGTCCTGACGTGTGTTGTGTTGTTTTGTCTTGTCTTGTATTGTCTTGTTTTCTCAAGTAATGTCATGTCGTGTGTTGTGTTGTTTTGTCTTGTCTTGTCTTGTCATGTCATGTCATGTCGTGTCTTGTGTTGTTTTGTCTTGTCTTGTTTTGTCTTGTCATGTCTTGTCTTGTCTTGCCTTGTCATGTTTTGTCTTGTCCTGTCCTGTCTTGTCTTGTCATGTCTTGTCTTGTCTTGTCCTGTCCTGTCTTGTCTTGTCTTGTCATGTCTTGTCTTGTCTTGTCTTGTCTTGTCTTGTCTTGTCTTGTCTTGTCTTGTCTTGTCTTGTCTTGTCTTGTCTTGTCTTGTCTTGTCTTGTCTTGTCTTGTCTTGTCTTGTCTTGTCTTGTCATGTCTTATCTTGTCTTGTCATGTCTTGTCATGTCGTGTGTTGTGTTGTTTTGTCTTGTCTTGCTGTGTATTGTCATGTCTTATATTGTCTTGTTTTGTCTTGTCTTGTCATGCCATGTCATGTCGTGTCTTGTGTTGCTTTGTCTTGTCTTGTCTTGTCTTGTCTTGTCATGTCGTGTGTTGTGTTGTTTTGTCTTGTCTTGTTGTGTATTGTCATGTCTTATATTGTCTTGTCTTGTCATGTCATGTCGTGTGTTGTGTTGTTTTGTCTTGTCTTGTTTTGTCTTGTCTTGTTTTGTCTTGTCCTGTCATGTCGTGTGTTGTGTTGTTTTGTCTTGTCTTGTGTTGTTTTGTCGTGTCATGTCTTGTCTTGTTTTGTCTTGTTTTGTCTTGTCTTGTCCTGTCCTGTCGTGTGTTGTGTTGTTTTGTCTTGTCTTGTCATGTCATGTCATGTCGTGTCTTGTGTTGCTTTGTCCTGTCTTTTCTTCTCCTTGTCTTGTGTTGTTTTGTCCTGTCCTGACGTGTGTTTTGTTGTTTTGTCTTGTCATGTCTTGTCTTGTCTTGTGATGTCATGTCATGTCGTGTGTTGTGTTGTTTTGTCTTGTCTTGTCATGTCGTGTGTTGTGTTGTTTTGTCTTGTCTTGCTGTGTATTGTCATGTCTTATATTGTCTTGTCTTGTCTTGTCATGTCATGTCATGTCGTGTGTTGTGTTGTTTTGTCTTGTCTTGTCTTGTCTTGTTTTGTCTTGTCTTGTCTTGTCTTGTCTTGTTTTGTCTTGCCCTGTCCTGTTGTGTGTTGTGTTGTTTTGTCTTGTCTTGTCTTGTCCTGTCCTGACGTGTGTTGTCTTGTCTTGTCTTGTCTTGTCATGTCTTGTCTTGTCGTGTCATGTTTTGTCTTGTCCTGTCCTGTCTTGTCTTGTCTTGTCATGTCTTGTCTGGTCTTGTCCTGTCCTGTCTTGTCTTGTCTTGTCATGTCTTGTCTTGTCTTGTCTTGTCTTGTCTTGTCTTGTCTTGTCTTGTCTTGTCTTGTCTTGTAATGTCATGTCATGTCATATCGTGTATTGCGTTGTTTTGTCTTGTCTTATTTTATCTTGTCGTGTCTTATCTTGTCTTGTCTTGTCTTGTCTTGTCTAGTCTTGTCTTGTCTTGTCTTGTCTTGTCTTGTCTTGTCTTGTCTTGTCTTGTCTTGTCTTGTCTTGTCTTGTCTTGTCTTGTCTGGTCTTGTCTTGCCTTGTCTTGTCTTGTCCTGTCCTGTCGTGTGTTGTGTTGTTTTGTCTTGTCTTGTCTTGTCTTGTCTTGTCTTGTGTTGTGTTGTTTTGTCTTGTCTTGTGTTGTTTTGTCGTGTCATGTCTTGTCTTGTCTTGTCTTGTCCTGTCCTGTCGTGTGTTGTGTTGTTTTGTCTTGTCTTGTCATGTCATGTCATGTCGTGTCTTGTCTTGTCTTGTCTTGTCTTGTCTTGTCTTGTCTTGTCTTGTCTTGTCTTGTCTTGTCTTGTCTTGTCTTGTCTTGTCTTGTCTTGTCCTGTCTTGTCTTGTCTTGTCTTGTCTTACTTTGTCTTGTCATGTCTTATCTTGTCTTGTCTTGTCTTGTCTTGTCCTGTCCTGTCGTGTGTTGTTTTGTATTGTCTTATCTTGTGTTGTTCTGTCGTGTCATGTCTTGTCTTGTCTTGTCTTGTCCTGTCCTGTCGTGTGTTGTGTTGTTTTGTCTTGTCTTGTCTTGTCTTGTCTTGTCATGTCATGTCATGTCGTGTCTTGTGTTGTTTTGTCTTGTCTTGTTTTGTCTTGTCATGTCTTGTCTTGTCTTGTCTTGTCATGTTTTGTCTTGTCCTGTCCTGTCTTGTCTTGTCATGTCTTGTCTTGTCTTGTCCTGTCCTGTCTTGTCTTGTCTTGTCATGTCTTGTCTTGTCTTGTCTTGTCTTGTCTTGTCTTGTCTTGTCTTGTCTTGTCTTGTCTTGTCTTGTCTTGTCTTGTCTTGTCTTGTCTTGTCTTGTCTTGTCTTGTCTTGTCTTGTCTTGTCTTGTCTTGTCTTGTCTTGTCTTGTCTTGTCTTGTCTTGTCTTGTCTTGTCTTGTCTTGTCTTGTCTTGTCTGTCTTGTCTTGTCTTGTCTTGTCTTGTCTTGTCATGTCTTATCTTGTCTTGTCATGTCTTGTCATGTCGTGTGTTGTGTTGATTTGTCTTGTCTTGCTGTGTATTGTCATGTCTTATATTGTCCTTGTTTTGTCTTGTCTTGTCATGTCATGTCATGTCGTGTCTTGTGTTGCTTTGTCTTGTCTTGTCTTGTCTTGTCATGTCGTGTGTTGTGTTGTTTTGTCTTGTCTTGTTGTGTATTGTCATGTCTTATATTGTCTTGTCTTGTCTTGCCTTGTCATGTCATGTCGTGTGTTGTGTTGTTTTGTCTTGTCTTGTTTTGTCTTGTCTTGTTTTGTCTTGTCTTGTTTTGTCTTGTCCTGTCCTGTTGTGTGTTGTGTTGTTTTGTCTTGTCTTGTCTTGTCCTGTCCTGACGTTTGTTGTCTTGTCTTGTCTTGTCTTGTCATGTCTTGTCTTGTCTTGTCTTGTCTTGTCTTGTCTTGTCTTGTCTTGTCTTGTCCTGTCCTGTCTTGTCTTGTCTTGTCTTGTCATGTTTTGTCTTGTCCTGTCCTCTCTTGTCTTGTCTTGTCATGTCTTGTCTTGTCTTGTCCTGTCCTGTCTTGTCTTGTCTTGTCATGTCTTGTCTTGTCTTGTCTTGTCTTGTCTTGTCTTGTCTTGTCTTGTCTTGTCTTGTCTTGTCTTGTCTTGTCTTGTCTTGTCTGGTCTTGTCTTGTCTTGTCTTGTCTTGTTTTGTCTTGTCTTGTCTTGTCTTGTCTTGTCTTGTCTTGTCTTATCTTGTCATGTCTTGTCTTGTCTTGTCTTGTCTTGTCTTGTTTTGTCTGGTCATGTCTTGTTTTGTCTTGTCTTGTATTGTCTTGTCTTGTCTTGTCTTGTCCTGTCTTGTCTTGTCTTGTCTTGTCTTGTCCTGTCCTGTCTTGTCTTGTCTTGTCTTGTCTTGCCCTGTCCTGACGTGTGTTGTGTTGTTTTGTCTTGTCTTGTATTGTCTTGTTTTCTCAAGTAATGTCATGTCGTGTGTTGTGTTGTTTTGTCATGTCTTGTCTTGTCTTGTCTTGTCCTGTCCTGACGTGTGTTTTGTTGTTTTGTCTTGTCATGTCTTGTCTTGTCTTGTGATGTCATGTCATGTCGTGTGTTGTGTTGTTTTGTCTTGTCTTGTCATGTCGTGTATTGTGTTGTTTTGTCTTGTCTTGCTGTGTATTGTCATGTCTTATATTGTCTTGTCTTGTCTTGTCATGTCATGTCATGTCGTGTGTTGTGTTGTTTTGTCTTGTCTTGTCTTGTCTTGTTTTGTCTTGTCATGTCTTGTCTTGTCTTGTCTTGTCTTGTTTTGTCTTGCCCTGTCCTGTTGTGTATTGTGTTGTTTTGTCTTGTCTTGTCTTGTCCTGTCCTGTCTTGTCTTGTCTTGTCATGTTTTGTCTTGTCCTGTCCTGTTTTGTCTTGTCTTGTCATGTCTTGTCTTGTCATGTCTTGTCTTGTCTTGTCCTGTCCTGTCTTGTCTTGTCTTGTCATGTTTTGTCTTGTCCTGTCCTGTTTTGTCTTGTCTTGTCATGTCTTGTCTTGTCTTGTCCTGTCCTGTCTTGTCTTGTCTTGTCATGTCTTGTCTTGTCTTGTCTTGTCTTGTCTTGTCTTGTCCTGTCCTGTCTTGTCTTGTCTTGTCATGTTTTGTCTTGTCCTGTCCTGTTTTGTCTTGTCTTGTCATGTCTTGTCTTGTCTTGTCCTGTCCTGTCTTGTCTTGTCTTGTCATGTCTTGTCTTGTCTTGTCTTGTCTTGTCTTGTCTTGTCTTGTCTTGTCTTGTCTTGTCTTGTAATGTCATGTCATGTCATATCGTGTATTGTGTTGTTTTGTCTCATCTTATTTTGTCTTGTCATGTCTTATCTAGTCTTGTCTTGTCTTGTCTTGTCTTGTCTTGTCTTGTCTTGTCTTGTCCTGTCCTGTCGTGTGTTGTGTTGTTTTGTCTTGTCTTGTCTTGTCTTGTCATGTCTTGTCTTGTCTTGTCCTGTCCTGTCTTGTCTTGTCTTGTCATGTTTTGTCTTGTCCTGTCCTGTTTTGTCTTGTCTTGTCATGTCTTGTCTTGTCTTGTCCTGTCCTGTCTTGTCTTGTCTTGTCATGTCTTGTCTTGTCTTGTCTTGTCTTGTCTTGTCTTGTCTTGTCTTGTCTTGTCTTGTCTTGTCTTGTCTTGTCTTGTCTTGTCTTGTCTTGTCTTGTCTTGTAATGTCATGTCATGTCATATCGTGTATTGTGTTGTTTTGTCTCGTCTTATTTTGTCTTGTCATGTCTTATCTAGTCTTGTCTTGTCTTGTCTTGTCTTGTCTTGTCTTGTCTTGTCTTGTCTTGTCTTGTCTTGTCTTGTCTTGTCTTGTCTTGTCTGGTCTTGTCTTGTCTTGTCTTGTCTTGTCCTGTCCTGTCGTGTGTTGTGTTGTTTTGTCTTGTCTTGTCTTGTCTTGTCATGTCGTGTGTTGTGTTGTTTTGTCTTGTCTTGTGTTGTTTTGTCGTGTCATGTCTTGTCTTGTCTTGTCTTGTCCTGTCCTGTCGTGTGTTGTGTTGTTTTGTCTTGTCTTGTCATGTCATGTCATGTCGTGTCTTGTCTTGTCTTGTCTTGTCTTGTCTTGACTTGTCTTGTCTTGTCTTGTCTTGTCTTGTCTTGTCCTGTCTTGTCTTGTCTTGTCTTGTCTTGTCTTACTTTGTCTTGTCATGTCTTATCTTGTCTTGTCTTGTCTTGTCTTGTCCTGTCCTGTCGTGTGTTGTTTTGTATTGTCTTATCTTGTGTTGTTCTGTCTTGTCTTGTCTTGTCTTGTCTTGTCTTGTCTTGTCTTGTCCTGTCTTGTCTTGTCTTGTCTTGTCTTGTCTTACTTTGTCTTGTCATGTCTTATCTTGTCTTGTCTTGTCTTGTCTTGTCCTGTCCTGTCTTGTCTTGTCTTGTCATGTCTTGTCTTGTCTTGTCTTGTCTTGTCTTGTCTTGTCTTGTCTTGTCTTGTCTTGTCTTGTCTTGTCTTGTCTTGTCTTGTCTTGTCTTGTCTTGTCTTGTCTTGTCTTGTCTTGTCTTGTCTTGTCTTGTCTTGTCTTGTCTTGTCTTGTCTTGTCTTGTCATGTCTTATCTTGTCTTGTCATGTCTTGTCATGTCGTGTGTTGTGTTGTTTTGTCTTGTCTTGCTGTGTATTGTCATGTCTTATATTGTCTTGTTTTGTCTTGTCTTGTCATGTCATGTCATGTCGTGTCTTGTGTTGCTTTGTCTTGTCTTGTCTTGTCTTGTCATGTCGTGTGTTGTGTTGTTTTGTCTTGTCTTGTTGTGTATTGTCATGTCTTATATTGTCTTGTCTTGTCTTGTCTTGTCATGTCATGTCGTGTGTTGTGTTGTTTTGTCTTGTCTTGTTTTGTCTTGTCCTGTCCTGTTGTGTGTTGTGTTGTTTTGTCTTGTCTTGTCTTGTCCTGTCCTGACGTTTGTTGTCTTGTCTTGTCTTGTCTTGTCATGTCTTGTCTTGTCTTGTCTTGTCTTGTCTTGTCTTGTCTTGTCTTGTCTTGTCTTGTCCTGTCCTGTCTTGTCTTGTCTTGTCTTGTCTTGTCTTGTCTTGTCTTGTCCTGTCTTGTCTTGTCTTGTCTTGTCTTGTCTTACTTTGTCTTGTCATGTCTTGTCTTGTCTTGTCTTGTCTTGTCTTGTCATGTCTTATCTTGTCTTGTCATGTCTTGTCATGTCTTATCTTGTCTTGTCATGTCTTGTCATGTCGTGTGTTGTGTTGTTTTGTCTTGTCTTGTCTTGTCTTGTCTTGTCTTGTCTTGTCTTATCTTGTCATGTCTTGTCTTGTCTTGTCTTGTTTTGTCTGGTCATGTCTTGTCTTGTCTTGTCTTGTCTTGTCTTGTCCTGTCCTGTCTTGTCTTGTCTTGTCTTGTCTTGTCTTGTCTTGTCTTGTCTTGTCTTGTCTTGTCCTGTCTTGTCTTGTCTTGTCTTGTCTTGTCTTGTCTTGTCTTGTCTTGTCTTGTCTTGTCTTGTCTTGTCTTGTCTTGTCTTGTCTTGTCTTGTCTTGTCTTGTCTTGTCTTGTCTTGTCTTGTCTTGTCTTGTCTTGTCTTGTCTTGTCTTGTCTTGTCTTGTCTTGTCATGTCTTATCTTGTCTTGTCTTGTCTTGTCTTGTCTTGTCTTGTCTTGTCTTGTCTTGTCTTGTCTTGTCTTGTCTTGTCTTGTCTTGTCTTGTCTTGTCTTGTCTTGTCTTGTCTTGTCTTGTCTTGTCTTGTCTTGTCTTGTCTTGTCATGTCTTATCTTGTCTTGTCATGTCTTGTCATGTCGTGTGTTGTGTTGTTTTGTCTTGTCTTGCTGTGTATTGTCATGTCTTATATTGTCTTGTTTTGTCTTGTCTTGTCATGTCATGTCATGTCGTGTCTTGTGTTGCTTTGTCTTGTCTTGTCTTGTCTTGTCATGTCGTGTGTTGTGTTGTTTTGTCTTGTCTTGTTGTGTATTGTCATGTCTTATATTGTCTTGTCTTGTCTTGTCTTGTCATGTCATGTCGTGTGTTGTGTTGTTTTGTCTTGTCTTGTTTTGTCTTGTCTTGTTTTGTCTTGTCCTGTCCTGTTGTGTGTTGTGTTGTTTTGTCTTGTCTTGTCTTGTCCTGTCCTGACGTTTGTTGTCTTGTCTTGTCTTGTCATGTCTTGTCTTGTCTTGTCTTGTCTTGTCTTGTCTTGTCCTGTCCTGTCTTGTCTTGTCTTGTCTTGTCATGTTTTGTCTTGTCCTGTCCTCTCTTGTCTTGTCTTGTCATGTCTTGTCTTGTCTTGTCCTGTCCTGTCTTGTCTTGTCTTGTCATGTCTTGTCTTGTCTTGTCTTGTCTTGTCTTGTCTTGTCTTGTCTTGTCTTGTCTTGTCTTGTCTTGTCTTGTCTTGTCTGGTCTTGTCTTGTCTTGTCTTGTCTTGTTTTGTCTTGTCTTGTCTTGTCTTGTCTTGTCTTGTCTTGTCTTGTCTTATCTTGTCATGTCTTGTCTTGTCTTGTCTTGTCTTGTTTTGTCTGGTCATGTCTTGTTTTGTCTTGTCTTGTATTGTCTTGTCTTGTCTTGTCTTGTCCTGTCTTGTCTTGTCTTGTCTTGTCTTGTCCTGTCCTGTCTTGTCTTGTCTTGTCTTGTCTTGCCCTGTCCTGACGTGTGTTGTGTTGTTTTGTCTTGTCTTGTATTGTCTTGTTTTCTCAAGTAATGTCATGTCGTGTGTTGTGTTGTTTTGTCATGTCTTGTCTTGTCTTGTCTTGTCCTGTCCTGACGTGTGTTTTGTTGTTTTGTCTTGTCATGTCTTGTCTTGTCTTGTGATGTCATGTCATGTCGTGTGTTGTGTTGTTTTATCTTGTCTTGTCATGTCGTGTATTGTGTTGTTTTGTCTTGTCTTGCTGTGTATTGTCATGTCTTATATTGTCTTGTCTTGTCTTGTCATGTCATGTCATGTCGTGTGTTGTGTTGTTTTGTCTTGTCTTGTCTTGTCTTGTTTTGTCTTGTCATGTCTTGTCTTGTCTTGTCTTGTCTTGTTTTGTCTTGCCCTGTCCTGTTGTGTGTTGTGTTGTTTTGTCTTGTCTTGTCTTGTCCTGTCCTGACGTGTGTTGTCTTGTCTTGTCTTGTCTTGTCATGTCTTGTCTTGTCTTGTCCTGTCCTGTCTTGTCTTGTCTTGTCATGTTTTGTCTTGTCCTGTCCTGTTTTGTCTTGTCTTGTCATGTCTTGTCTTGTCTTGTCCTGTCCTGTCTTGTCTTGTCTTGTCATGTCTTGTCTTGTCTTGTCTTGTCTTGTCTTGTCTTGTCTTGTCTTGTCTTGTCTTGTCTTGTCTTGTCTTGTCTTGTCTTGTCTTGTCTTGTAATGTCATGTCATGTCATATCGTGTATTGTGTTGTTTTGTCTTGTCTTATTTTGTCTTGTCATGTCTTATCTTGTCTTGTCTTGTCTTGTCTTGTCTTGTCTTGTCTTGTCTTGTCTTGTCTTGTCTTGTCTTGTCTTGTCTTGTCTTGTCTTGTCTTGTCTTGTCTGGTCTTGTCTTGTCTTGTCTTGTCTTGTCCTGTCCTGTCGTGTGTTGTGTTGTTTTGTCTTGTCTTGTCTTGTCTTGTCTTGTCTTGTCATGTCGTGTGTTGTGTTGTTTTGTCTTGTCTTGTGTTGTTTTGTCGTGTCATGTCTTGTCTTGTCTTGTCTTGTCCTGTCCTGTCGTGTGTTGTGTTGTTTTGTCTTGTCTTGTCATGTCATGTCATGTCGTGTCTTGTCTTGTCTTGTCTTGTCTTGTCTTGTCTTACTTTGTCTTGTCATGTCTTATCTTGTCTTGTCTTGTCTTGTCTTGTCCTGTCCTGTCGTGTGTTGTTTTGTATTGTCTTATCTTGTGTTGTTCTGTCTTGTCTTGTCTTGTCTTGTCCTGTCTTGTCTTGTCTTGTCTTGTCTTGTCTTACTTTGTCTTGTCATGTCTTATCTTGTCTTGTCTTGTCTTGTCTTGTCCTGTCCTGTCGTGTGTTGTGTTGTTTTGTCTTGTCTTGTTTTGTCTTGTCTTGTCATGTCATGTCATGTCGTGTCTTGTGTTGTTTTGTCTTGTCTTGTTTTGTCTTGTCATGTCTTGTCTTGTCTTGTCTTGTCATGTTTTGTCTTGTCCTGTCCTGTCTTGTCTTGTCTTGTCATGTCTTGTCTTGTCTTGTCCTGTCTTGTCTTGTCTTGTCATGTCTTGTCTTGTCTTGTCTTGTCTTGTCTTGTCTTGTCTTGTCTTGTCTTGTCTTGTCTTGTCTTGTCTTGTCTTGTCTTGTCTTGTCTTGTCTTGTCTTGTCTTGTCTTGTCTTGTCTTGTCTTGTCTTGTCTTGTCTTGTCTTGTCTTGTCTTGTCTTGTCTTGTCTTGTCTTGTCTTGTCTTGTCATGTCTTATCTTGTCTTGTCATGTCTTGTCATGTCGTGTGTTGTGTTGTTTTGTCTTGTCTTGCTGTGTATTGTCATGTCTTATATTGTCTTGTTTTGTCTTGTCTTGTCATGTCATGTCATGTCGTGTCTTGTGTTGCTTTGTCTTGTCTTGTCTTGTCTTGTCATGTCGTGTGTTGTGTTGTTTTGTCTTGTCTTGTTGTGTATTGTCATGTCTTATATTGTCTTGTCTTGTCTTGTCTTGTCATGTCATGTCGTGTGTTGTGTTGTTTTGTCTTGTCTTGTTTTGTCTTGTCCTGTCCTGTTGTGTGTTGTGTTGTTTTGTCTTGTCTTGTCTTGTCCTGTCCTGACGTTTGTTGTCTTGTCTTGTCTTGTCTTGTCATGTCTTGTCTTGTCTTGTCTTGTCTTGTCTTGTCTTGTCTTGTCTTGTCTTGTCCTGTCCTGTCTTGTCTTGTCTTGTCTTGTCATGTTTTGTCCTGTCCTGTCTTGTCTTGTCTTGTCATGTCTTGCCTTGTCTTGTCTTGTCTTGTCTTGTCTTGTCTTGTCTTGTCTTGTCTTGTCTTGTCTTGTCTTGTCTTGTCTTGTCTTGTCTTGTCTTGTCTTGTCTTGTCTTGTCTTGTCTTGTCTTGTCTTGTCTTGTCTTGTCTTGTTTTGTCTTGTCTTGTCTTGTCTTGTCTTGTCTTGTCTTGTCTTATCTTGTCATGTCTTGTCTTGTCTTGTCTTGTCTTGTTTTGTCTGGTCATGTCTTGTTTTGTCTTGTCTTGTATTGTCTTGTCTTGTCTTGTCTTGTCCTGTCTTGTCTTGTCTTGTCTTGTCTTGTCTTGTCCTGTCCTGTCTTGTCTTGTCTTGTCTTGTCTTGCCCTGTCCTGACGTGTGTTGTGTTGTTTTGTCTTGTCTTGTTTTGTCTTGTCTTGTTTTGTCTTGTCTTGTATTGTCTTGTTTTCTCATGTAATGTCATGTCGTGTGTTGTGTTGTTTTGTCATGTCTTGTCTTGTCTTGTCTTGTCCTGTCCTGTCGTGTGTTGTGTTGTTTTGTCTTGTCTTGTCATGTCGTGTCATGTCATGTCGTGTCTTGTGTTGCTTTGTCTTGTCTTGTCTTGTCCTGTCCTGTCGTGTGTTGTGTTGCTTTGTCTTGTCTTGTCATGTCTTGTCTTGTCTTGCCTTGTCTTGTCTTGTCTTGTCATGTCTTGTCTTGTCTTGTCTTGTCTTGTCTTGTCTTGTCTTGTCTTGTCTTGTCTTGTCTTGTCTTGTCTTGTCTTGTCTTGTCTTGTCTTGTCTTGTCTTGTCTTGTCTTGTCTTGTCTTGTCATGTCATGTCATGTCGTGTCTTGTGTTGCTTTGTCTTGTCTCGTCATGTCGTGTGTTGTGTTGTTTAGTCTTGTCATGTCTTGTCTTGTCTTGTCTTGTTTTGTCTTGTCATGTCTTGTCTTGTCTTGTCTTGTCTTGTCTTGTCTTGTCTTGTCTTGTCTTGTCTTGTCTTGTCTTGTCTTGTCTTGTCTTTTCTTGTCTTGTCTTGTTTTGTTTTGTCTTGTCTTGTTTTGTTTTGTCTTGTCTTGTCTTGTCTTATCTTGTCTTGTTTTGTCATGTAATGCCATGTCGTGTGTTGTGTTGTTTTGTCTTGTCTTGTCATCTCCTTGTCTTGTCTTGTCATGTCGTGTGTTGTGTTGTTTTGTCTTGTCTTGTCATCTCCTTGTCTTGTCTTGTCATGTCGTGTGTTGTGTTGTTTTGTCTTGTCATGTCTTATATTGTCTTGTCTTGTCTTGTCTTGTCATGTCATGTCATGTCGTGTCTTGTGTTGCTTTGTCTTGTCTTGTCATGTCGTGTGTTGTGTTGTTTAGTCTTGTAATGTCTTGTCTTGTCTTGTCTTGTTTTGTCTTGTCATGTCTTGTCTTGTCTTGTCTTGTCTTGTCTTGTCTTGTCTTGTCTTGTCTTGTCTTTTCTTGTCTTGTCTTGTCTTGTCTTGTTTTGTTTTGTCTTGTCTTGTTTTGTTTTGTCTTGTCTTGTCTTGTCTTATCTTGTCTTGTTTTGTCATGTAATGCCATGTCGTGTGTTGTGTTGTTTTGTCTTGTCTTGTCATCTCCTTGTCTTGTCTTGTCATGTCGTGTGTTGTGTTGTTTTGTCTTGTTTTGTCATGTAATGTCATGTCGTGTAATGTCATGTCGTATGTTGTGTTGTTTTGTCTTGTCTTGTCTTCTCCTTGTCTTGTCTTGTCATGTCGTGTGTAGTGTTGTTTTGTCTTGTCTTGTCTTCTCCTTGTCTTGTCTTGTCTTGTCATGTCGTATGTTGTGTTGTTTTGTCTTGTCTTGCTTTGTCTTGTCATGTCTTATCTTGTCTTGTCATGTCTTGTCTTGTCTTGTCTTGTCTTGTCTTGCCTTGTCTTGTCTTGTCTTATCTTGTCTTGTCTTGTCTTGTCTTGTCTTATCTTGTCCTGTCCTGTCTTGTCTTATCTTGTCTTGTCTTGTCTTGTCTTGTCTTGTCTTGTCGTGTCATGTGTTGTCTTGTCTTGTCCTGTCCTGTCGTGTGTTGTGTTGTTTTGTCTTGTCTTGTCATGTCATGTCATGTCGTGTCTTGTGTTGCTTTGTCTTGTCTTGTCTTGTCATGTCGTGTGGTGTTGTTTTGTCTTGTCTTGTCGTGTATTGTCATGTCTTATATTGTCTTGTCATGTCTTGTCTTGTCTTGTCTTGTCTTGTCTTGTGTTGCCTCGTCTTGTCTTGCCTTGTCTTGTGTCGTTTTGTCGTGCCATGTCTTGTCTTGTCCTGTCCTGTCGTGTGTTGTGTTGTTTTGTCTTGTCTTGTCTAGTTTTGTCTTGTCTTGTCTTGTCTTGTTTTATGTTGTCTTGTTTTGTCATGTAATGTCATGTCGTGTGTTGTGTTGTTTTGTCTTGTCATGTCTTATCTTGTCTTGTCATGTCTTGTCTTGTCTTGTCTTGTCTTGTCTTGCCTTGTCTTGTCTTGTCTTATCTTGTCTTGTCTTGTCTTGTCTTGTCTTGTCTTGTCTTGTCTTGTCTTGCCTTGTCTTGTCTTATCTTGTCCTGTCCTGTCTTGTCTTATCTTGTCTTGTCTTGTCTTGTCTTGTCTTGTCTTGTCGTGTCATGTGTTGTCTTGTCTTGTCCTGTCCTGTCGTGTGTTGTGTTGTTTTGTCTTGTCTTGTCATGTCATGTCATGTCGTGTCTTGTGTTGCTTTGTCTTGTCTTGTCTTGTCATGTCGTGTGGTGTTGTTTTGTCTTGTCTTGTCGTGTATTGTCATGTCTTATATTGTCTTGTCATGTCTTGTCTTGTCTTGTCTTGTCTTGTCTTGTGTTGCCTCGTCTTGTCTTGCCTTGTCTTGTGTCGTTTTGTCGTGCCATGTCTTGTCTTGTCCTGTCCTGTCGTGTGTTGTGTTGTTTTGTCTTGTCTTGTCATGTCATGTCATGTCGTGTCTTGTGTTGCTTTGTCTTGTCTTGTCTTGTCATGTCGTGTGTTGTGTTGTTTTGTCTTGTCTTGTGTCGTTTTGTCGTGCCATGTCTTGTCTTGTCCTGTCCTGTCGTGTGTTGTGTTGTTTTGTCTTGTCTTGTCTAGTTTTGTCTTGTCTTGTCTTGTCTTGTTTTATGTTGTCTTGTTTTGTCATGTAATGTCATGTCGTGTGTTGTGTTGTTTTGTCTTGTCTTGTGTTGTTTTGTCGTGTCATGTCTTGTCTTGTCTTGTCTTGTCTTGTCTTGTCCTGTCCTGTCGTGTGTTGTGTTGTTTTGTCTTGTCTTGTCATGTCGTGTGGTGTTGTTTTGTCTTGTCTTGTTGTGTATTGTCATGTCTTATATTGTCTTGTCTTGTCATGTCATGTCATGTCGTGTGTTGTGTTGTTTTGTGTTGTCTTGTCTTGTCATGTCGTGCGGTGTTGTTTTGTCTTGTCTTGTTGTGTATTGTCATGTCTTATATTGTCTTGTCTTGTCTTGTCTTGTCATGTCATGTCATGTCGTGTGTTGTGTTATTTTGTCTTGTCTTGTCTTGTCTTGTCTTGTCTTGTCTTGTCATGTCTTGTCTTGTTTTGTCTTGTCTTGTATTTTCTTGTTTTCTCATGTAATGTCATGTCGTGTGTTGTGTTGTTTTGTCTTGTCTTGTGTTGTTTTGTCGTGCCATGCCTTGTCTTGTCTTGTCTTGTCCTGTCCTGTCGTGTGTTGTGTTGTTTTGTCTTGTCTTGTCATGTCATGTCATGTCGTGTCTTGTGTTGCTTTGTCTTGTCTTGTCTTGTCTTGTCTTGTCATGTCGTGTGTTGTGTTGTTTTGTCTTGTCTTGTTGTGTATTGTCATGTCTTATATTGTCTTGTCTTGTCTTGTCTTGTCATGTCATGTCATGTCGTGTGTTGTGTTGTTTTGTCTTGTCTTGTCTTGTCTTGTATTGTCTTGTCTAGTCTTGTCTTGTCTTGTCTTGTCATGTCGTGTGTTGTGTTGTTTTGTCTTGTCTTGTGTTGTTTTGTCGTGTCATGTCTTGTCTTGTCTTGTCCTGTCCTGTCGTGTGTTGTGTTGTTTTGTCTTGTCTTGTCTTGTCTAGTTTTGTCTTGTCTTGTCTTGTTTTATGTTGTCTTGTTTTGTCATGTAATGTCATGTCGTGTGTTGTGTTGTTTTGTCTTGTCTTGTGTTGTTTTGTCGTGTCATGTCTTGTCTTGTCTTGTCTTGTCTTGTCCTGTCCTGTAGTGTGTTGTGTTGTTTTGTCTTGTCTTGTCATGTCATGTCATGTCGTGTCTTGTGTTGCTTTGTCTTGTCCTTTCTTCTCCTTGTCTTGTGTTGTTTTGTCCTGTCCTGACGTGTGTTTTGTTGTTTTGTCTTGTCATGTCTTGTCTTGTCTTGTGATGTCATGTCATGTCGTGTGTTGTGTTGTTTTGTCTTGTCTTGTGTTGTTTTGTCGTGTCATGCCTTGTCTTGTCTTGTCTTGTCCTGTCCTGTCGTGTGTTGTGTTGTTTTGTCTTGTCTTGTCATGTCATGTCATGTCGTGTCTTGTGTTGCTTTGTCTTGTCTTGTCTTGTCTTGTCTTGTCATGTCGTGTGTTGTGTTGTTTTGTCTTGTCTTGTTGTGTATTGTCATGTCTTATATTGTCTTGTCTTGTCTTGTCCTGTCCTGTCGTGTGTTGTGTTGTTTTGTCTTGTCTAGTTTTGTCTTGTCTTGTCTTGTTTTATGTTGTCTTGTTTTGTCATGTAATGTCATGTCGTGTGTTGTCTTGTCTTGTCTTGTCTTGTCTTATCTTGTCTTGTCTTGTCTTGTCTTGTCTTGTCTTGTCTTGTCTTGTCTTGTCTTGTCTTGTCTTGTCTTGTCTTGTCTTGTCTTGTCTTGTCTTGTCTTGTCTTGTCTTGTCTTGTCTTGTCTTGTCTTGTCTTGTCTTGTCTTGTCTTGTCTTGTCTTGTCTTGTCTTGTCATGTCTTGTCTTGTCTTGTCTTGTCTTGTCCTGTCCTGTCTTGTGTTGTCTTGTCATGTTTTGTCTTGTCCTGTCCTGTCTTGTCTTGTCTTGTCATGTCTTGTCTTGTCTTGTCTTGTCTTGTCTTGTCTTGTTTTGTCATGTCTTGTCTTGTCTTGTCTTGTCTTGTCATGCCATGTCTTGTCTTGTCTTGTCTTGTCTTGTCTTGTCTTGTCTTGTCTTGTCTTGTCTAGTCATGTCTTGTCTTGTCTTGTTTTGTCTTGTCTTGTCTTGTCTTGTTTTGTCTTGTCATGTCTTGTCTTGTCATGTCTTGTCTTGTCTTGTCTTGACTTGTCTTGTCTTGTCTTGTCTCATCTTGTCTTGTCCTGTCCTGTCCTGTCTTGTCTTGTCATGTCATGTCATGTCATGTCATGTCGTGTGTTGTTTTGTCTTGTCTTGTTTTGTCTTGTCATGTCTTATCTTGTCTTGTCTTGTCTTGTCCTGTCCTGTCGTGTGTTGTGTTGTTTTGTCTTGTCTTGTCATGTCATGTCATGTCGTGTCTTGTGTTGCTTTGTCTTGTCTTGTCTTGTCTTGTATTGTCTTGTCTAGTCTTGTCTTGTCTTGTCTTGTCATGTCGTGTGTTGTGTTGTTTTGTCTTGTCTTGTGTTGTTTTGTCGTGTCATGCCTTGTCTTGTCTTGTCTTGTCCTGTCCTGTCGTGTGTTGTGTTGTTTTGTCTTGTCTTGTCATGTCATGTCATGTCGTGTCTTGTGTTGCTTTGTCTTGTCTTGTCTTGTCTTGTCTTGTCATGTCGTGTGTTGTGTTGTTTTGTCTTGCCTTGTTGTGTATTGTCATGTCTTATATTGTCTTGTCTTGTCTTGTCTTGTCATGTCATGTCATGTCGTGTGTTGTGTTGTTTTGTCTTGTCTTGTCTTGTCTTGTATTGTCTTGTCTAGTCTTGTCTTGTCTTGTCTTGTCATGTTGTGTGTTGTGTTGTTTTGTCTTGTCTTGTGTTGTTTTGTCGTGTCATGTCTTGTCTTGTCTTGTCCTGTCCTGTCGTGTGTTGTGTTGTTTTGTCTTGTCTTGTCTTGTCTAGTTTTGTCTTGTCTTGTCTTGTTTTATGTTGTCTTGTTTTGTCATGTAATGTCATGTCGTGTGTTGTGTTGTTTTTTCTTGTCTTGTGTTGTTTTGTCGTGTCATGTCTTGTCTTGTCTTGTCTTGTCTTGTCCTGTCCTGTAGTGTGTTGTGTTGTTTTGTCTTGTCTTGTCATGTCATGTCATGTCGTGTCTTGTGTTGCTTTGTCTTGTCTTTTCTTCTCCTTGTCTTGTGTTGTTTTGTCCTGTCCTGACGTGTGTTTTGTTGTTTTGTCTTGTCATGTCTTGTCTTGTCTTGTGATGTCATGTCATGTCGTGTGTTGTGTTGTTTTGTCTTGTCTTGTGTTGTTTTGTCGTGTCATGCCTTGTCTTGTCTTGTCTTGTCCTGTCCTGTCGTGTGTTGTGTTGTTTTGTCTTGTCTTGTCATGTCATGTCATGTCGTGTCTTGTGTTGCTTTGTCTTGTCTTTTCTTCTCCTTGTCTTGTGTTGTTTTGTCCTGTCCTGACGTGTGTTTTGTTGTTTTGTCTTGTCATGTCTTGTCTTGTCTTGTGATGTCATGTCATGTCGTGTGTTGTGTTGTTTTGTCTTGTCTTGTCATGTCGTGTGTTTTGTTGTTTTGTCTTGTCTTGCTGTGTATTGTCATGTCTTATATTGTCTTGTCTTGTCTTGTCATGTCATGTCATGTCGTGTGTTGTGTTGTTTTGTCTTGTCTTGGTTTGTCTTCTCATGTCATGTCTTGTCTTGTCTTGTCTTGTCTTGTTTTGTCTTGTCATGTCTTGTCTTGTCTTGTCTTGTCATGTCTTGTCTTGTCTTGTCTTGTCTTGTCTTGTCTTGTCTTGTCTTGTCTTGTCTTGTCTTGTCTTGTCTTGTCTTGTCTTGTCTTGTCTTGTCTTGTCTTGTCTTGTCTTGTCTTGTCTTGTCTTGTCTTGTCTTGTCTTGTCTTGTCTTGTCTTGTCTTGTCTTGTCTTGTCTTGTCTTGTCTTGTCTTGTCTTGTCTTGTCTTGTCTTGTCTTGTCTTGTCTTGTCTTGTCTTGTCTTGTCTTGTCTTGTCTTGTCTTGTCTTGTCTTGTCTTGTCTTGTCTTGTCTTGTCTTGTCTTGTCTTGTCTTGTCTTGTCTTGTCTTGTCTTGTCTTGTCTTGTCTTGTCTTGTCTTGTCTTGTCTTGTCTTGTCTTGTCTTGTCTTGTCTTGTCTTGTCTTGTCTTGTCTTGTCTTGTCTTGTCTTGTCTTGTCTTGTCTTGTCTTGTCTTGTCTTGTCATGTCGTGTGTTGTGTTGTTTTGTCTTGTCTTGTTGTGTATATTCATGTCTTATATTGTCTTGTCTTGTCTTGTCTTGTCTTGTCTTGTCTTGTCTTGTCTTGTCATGTCATGTCATGTCGTGTGTTGTGTTGTTTTGTCTTGTCTTGTCTTGTCTTGTCTTGTCTTGTCTAGTCTTGTCTTGTCTTGTCTTGTCATGTCATGTCGTGTCTTGTGTTGCTTTGTCTTGTCTTGTCTTGTCTTGTCTTGTCATGTCGTGTGTTGTGTTGTTTTGTCTTGTCTTGTTTTGTCTTGTCATGTCTTGTCTTTGTTTCTTGTCTTGTCTTGTCTTGTCTTGTCTTGTCTTGTCTTGTCTTGTCTTGTCTTGCCTTGTCTTGTCTTGTCTTGTCTTGTCTTGTCTTGTCTTGTCTTGTCTTGTCTTGTCATGTCTTGTCTTGTCTTGTCTTGTCTTGTCCTGTCCTGTCTTGTGTTGTCTTGTCATGTTTTGTCTTGTCCTGTCCTGTCCTGTCTTGTCTTGTCATGTCTTGTCTTGTCTTGTCTTGTCTTGTCTTGTCTTGTTTTGTCATGTCTTGTCTTGTCTTGTCTTGTCTTGTCCTGTCCTGTCTTGTGTTGTCTTGTCATGTTTTGTCTTGTCCTGTCCTGTCCTGTCTTGTCTTGTCATGTCTTGTCTTGTCTTGTCTTGTCTTGTCTTGTCTTGTTTTGTCATGTCTTGTCTTGTCTTGTCTTGTCTTGTCATGCCATGTCTTGTCTTGTCTTGTCTTGTCTTGTCTTGTCTTGTCTTGTCTTGTCTTGTCTTGTCTTGTCTTGTCATGTCTTGTCTTGTCTTGTTTTGTCTTGTCTTGTCTTGTCTTGTTTTGTCTTGTCATGTCTTGTCTTGTCATGTCTTGTCTTGTCTTGTCTTGACTTGTCTTGTCTTGTCTTGTCTTGTCTTGTCTTGTCTTGTCGTGTCTTGTCTTGTCTTGTCTCATCTTGTCTTGTCCTGTCCTGTCCTGTCTTGTCTTGTCATGTCATGTCATGTCATGTCATGTCGTGTGTTGTTTTGTCTTGTCTTGTTTTGTCTTGTCATGTCTTATCTTGTCTTGTCATGTCATGTCATGTCATGTGTTGTGTTGTGTTGTTTTGTCTTGTCTTGTCTTGTCTTGTCATGTCTTGTCTTGTCTTGTCTTGTCTTGTCCTGTCCTGACGTGTGTTGTGTTGTTTTGTCTTGTCTTGTTTTGTCATGTCATGTCATGTCATGTCATGTCGTGTGTTGTTTTGTCTTGTCTTGTTTTGTCTTGTCATGTCTTATCTTGTCTTGTCATGTCATGTCATGTCATGTGTTGTGTTGTGTTGTTTTGTCTTGTCTTGTCTTGTCTTGTCATGTCTTGTCTTGTCTTGTCTTGTCTTGTCTTGACTTGTCTTGTCTTGTCTTGTCTTGTCTTGTCTTGTCCTGTCCTGACGTGTGTTGTGTTGTTTTGTCTTGTCTTGTTTTGTCTTGTCTTGTGTTGTTTTGTCCTGTCCTGACGTGTGTTGTGTTGTTTTGTCTTGTCTTGTCTTGTTTTGTCTTGTCCTGTCTTGTCTTGTCTTGTGATGTCATGTCATGTCGTGTGTTGTGTTGTTTTGTCTTGTCATGTCTTGTCTTGTCTTGTCTTGTCTTGTCTTGTCTTGTCTTGTCTTGTCTTGTCTTGTCCTGTCCTGACGTGTGTTGTGTTGTTTTGTCTTGTCTTGTTTTGTCTTGTCTTGTGTTGTTTTGTCCTGTCCTGACGTGTGTTGTGTTGTTTTGTCTTGTCTTGTTTTGTCTTGTCCTGTCTTGTCTTGTCTTGTGATGTCATGTCATGTCGTGTGTTGTGTTGTTTTGTCTTGTCATGTCTTGTCTTGTCTTGTCTTGTCTTGTCTTGTCTTGTCTTGTCTTGTCTTGTCTTGTCTTGTCTTGTCTTGTCTTGTCTTGTCTTGTCTTGTCTTGTCTTGTCTTGTCTTGTCTTGTCTTGTCTTGTCTTGTCTTGTCTTGTCTTGTCTTGTCTTGTCTTGTCTTGTCTTGTCTTGTCTTGTCTTGTCTTGTCTTGTCTTGTCTTGTCTTGTCTTGTCTTGTCTTGTCTTGTCTTGTCTTGTCTTGTCTTGTCTTGTCTTGTCTTGTCTTGTCTTGTCTTGTCTTGTCTTGTCTTGTCTTGTCTTGTCTTGTCTTGTCTTGTCTTGTCTTGTCTTGTCTTGTCTTGTCTTGTCTTGTCTTGTCTTGTCTTGTCTTGTCTTGTCTTGTCTTGTCTTGTCTTGTCTTGTCTTGTCTTGTCTTGTCTTGTCTTGTCTTGTCTTGTCTTGTTTTGTCTTGTCTTGTTTTATGTTGTCTTGTCTTGTCTTGTTTTGTCATGTAATGTCATGTCGTGTGTTGTGTTGTTTTTTCTTGTCTTGTATTGTCTTGTCTTGTCTTGTCGTGTCTTGTCTTGTCTTGTCTTGTTTTGTCTTGTCTTGTCTTGTCTTGTCTTGCCTTATCTTGCCTTGTCTTGTCTTGTCTTGTCTTGTCTTGTCTTGTCTTGTCTTGTCTTGTCATGTCTTGTCTTGTCTTGTTTTGTCTTGTCTTGTATTTTCTTGTTTTCTCATGTAATGTCATGTCGTGTGTTGTGTTGTTTTGTCTTGTCTTGTGTTGTTTTGTCGTGTCATGCCTTGTCTTGTCTTGTCTTGTCCTGTCCTGTCGTGTGTTGTGTTGTTTTGTCTTGTCTTGTCATGTCATGTCATGTCGTGTCTTGTGTTGCTTTGTCTTGTCTTGTCTTGTCTTGCCTTGTCATGTCGTGTGTTGTGTTGTTTTGTCTTGTCTTGTTGTGTATTGTCATGTCTTATATTGTCTTGTCTTGTCTTGTCTTGTCATGTCATGTCATGTCGTGTGTTGTGTTGTTTTGTCTTGTCTTGTCTTGTCTAGTATTGTCTTGTCTTGTCTTGTCATGTCGTGTGTTGTGTTGTTTTGTCTTGTCTTGTGTTGTTTTGTCGTGTCATGTCTTGTCTTGTCTTGTCCTGTCCTGTCGTGTGTTGTGTTGTTTTGTCTTGTCTTGTCTTGTCTAGTTTTGTCTTGTCTTGTCTTGTTTTATGTTGTCTTGTTTTGTCATGTAATGTCATGTCGTGTGTTGTGTTGTTTTGTCTTGTCTTGTGTTGTTTTGTCGTGTCATGTCTTGTCTTGTCTTGTCTTGTCTTGTCTTGTCCTGTCCTGTCGTGTGTTGTGTTGTTTTGTCTTGTCTTGTCATGTCATGTCATGTCATGTCGTGTCTTGTGTTGCTTTGTCTTGTCTTTTCTTCTCCTTGTCTTGTGTTGTTTTGTCCTGTCCTGACGTGTGTTTTGTTGTTTTGTCTTGTTATGTCTTGTCTTGTCTTGTGATGTCATGTCATGTCGTGTGTTGTGTTGTTTTGTCTTGTCTTGTCATGTCGTGTGTTGTGTTGTTTTGTCTTGTCTTGCTGTGTATTGTCATGTCTTATATTGTCTTGTCTTGTCTTGTCATGTCATGTCATGTCGTGTGTTGTGTTGTTTTGTCTTGTCTTGTTTTGTCTTCTCATGTCATGTCTTGTCTTGTCTTGTCTTGTCTTGTCTTGTCTTGTTTTGTCTTGTCATGTCATGTCTTGTCTTGTCTTGTCTTGTCTTGTCTTGTCTTGTCTTGTCTTGTCTTGTCTTGTCTTGTCTTGTCTTGTCTTGTCTTGTCTTGTCTTGTCTTGTCATGTCTTGTCTTGTCTTGTCTTGTCTTGTCCTGTCCTGTCTTGTGTAGTCTTGTCATGTTTTGTCTTGTCCTGTCCTGTCTTGTCTTGTCTGGTCATGTCTTGTCTTGTCTTGTCTTGTCTTGTCTTGTTTTGTCTTGTCATGTATTGTCTTGTCTTGTCTTGTCTTGTCATGTCATGTCTTGTCTTGTCTTGTCTTGTCTTGTCTTGTCTTGTCTTGTCTTGTCTTGTCATGTCGTGTGTTGTGTTGTGTTGTTTTGTCTTGTCTTGTTTTGTCTTGTCATGTCTTGTCTTGTCTTGTCTTGTCTTGTCTTGTCTTGTCTTGTCTTGTCTTGTCTTGTCTTGTCTTGTCTTGTCTTGTCTTGTCTTGTCTTGTCTTGTCTTGTCTTGTCTTGTCTTGTCTTGTCTTGTCTTGTCTTGTCTTGTCTTGTCTTGTCTTGTCTTGTATTGTCTTGTCTTGTCTTGTCTTGTCTTGTCTTGTCTTGTCTTGTCTTGTCTTGTCTTGTCTTGTCTTGTCTTGTCTTGTCTTGTCTTGTCTTGTCTTGTCTTGTCTTGTCTTGTCTTGTCTTGTCTTGTCTTGTCTTGTCATGTCTTGTCTTGTCTTGTCTTGTCTTGTCCTGTCCTGTCTTGTGTTGTCTTGTCATGTTTTGTCTTGTCCTGTCCTGTCCTGTCTTGTCTTGTCATGTCTTGTCTTGTCTTGTCTTGTCTTGTCTTGTCTTGTTTTGTCATGTCTTGTCTTGTCTTGTCTTGTCTTGTCATGCCATGTCTTGTCTTGTCTTGTCTTGTCTTGTCTTGTCTTGTCTTGTCATGTCTTGTCTTGTCTTGTTTTGTCTTGTCTTGTCTTGTCTTGTTTTGTCTTGTCATGTCTTGTCTTGTCATGTCTTGTCTTGTCTTGTCTTGACTTGTCTTGTCTTGTCTTGTCTTGTCTTGTCTTGTCTTGTCGTGTCTTGTCTTGTCTTGTCTCATCTTGTCTTGTCCTGTCCTGTCCTGTCTTGTCTTGTCATGTCATGTCATGTCATGTCATGTCGTGTGTTGTTTTGTCTTGTCTTGTTTTGTCTTGTCATGTCTTATCTTGTCTTGTCATGTCATGTCATGTCATGTGTTGTGTTGTGTTGTTTTGTCTTGTCTTGTCTTGTCTTGTCATGTCTTGTCTTGTCTTGTCTTGTCTTGTCTTGTCTTGTCTTGTCTTGTCTTGTCTTGTCTTGTCTTGTCCTGTCCTGACGTGTGTTGTGTTGTTTTGTCTTGTCTTGTTTTGTCTTGTCTTGTGTTGTTTTGTCCTGTCCTGACGTGTGTTGTGTTGTTTTGTCTTATCTTGTCTGGTCTTGTCTTGTCTTGTCTTGTCGTGTCTTGTCTTGTCTTGTCTCATCTTGTCTTGTCCTGTCCTGTCTTGTCTTGTCTTGTCATGTCATGTCATGTCATGTCATGTCGTGTGTTGTTTTGTCTTGTCTTGTTTTGTCTTGTCATGTCTTATCTTGTCTTGTCATGTCATGTCATGTCATGTGTTGTGTTGTGTTGTTTTGTCTTGTCTTGTCTTGTCTTGTCATGTCTTGTCTTGTCTTGTCTTGTCTTGTCTTGTCTTGTCTTGTCTTGTCTTGTCTTGTCTTGTCCTGTCCTGACGTGTGTTGTGTTGTTTTGTCTTGTCTTGTTTTGTCTTGTCTTGTGTTGTTTTGTCCTGTCCTGACGTGTGTTGTGTTGTTTTGTCTTGTCTTGTTTTGTCTTGTCCTGTCTTGTCTTGTCTTGTGATGTCATGTCATGTCGTGTGTTGTGTTGTTTTGTCTTGTCATGTCTTGTCTTGTCTTGTCTTGTCCTGTCCTGTCGTGTGTTGTGTTGTTTTGTCTTGTCTTGTCATGTCATGTCATGTCGTGTCTTGTGTTGCTTTGTCTTGTCTTGTCTTGTCTTGCCTTGTCATGTCGTGTGTTGTTTTGTCTTGTCTTGTTGTGTATTGTCATGTCTTATATTGTCTTGTCTTGTCTTGTCTTGTCATGTCATGTCATGTCGTGTGTTGTGTTGTTTTGTCTTGTCTTGTCTTGTCTTGTCTTGTCTTGTCTTGTCTTGTCTTGTCTAGTCTTGTCTTGTCTTGTCTTGTCATGTCGTGTGTTGTGTTGTTTTGTCTTGTCTTGTGTTGTTTTGTCGTGTCATGTCTTGTCTTGTCTTGTCCTGTCCTGTCGTGTGTTGTGTTGTTTTGTCTTGTCTTGTCTTGTCTAGTTTTGTCTTGTCTTGTCTTGTTTTATGTTGTCTTGTTTTGTCATGTAATGTCATGTCGTGTGTTGTGTTGTTTTGTCTTGTCTTGTGTTGTTTTGTCGTGTCATGTCTTGTCTTGTCTTGTCTTGTCTTGTCTTGTCCTGTCCTATCGTGTGTTGTGTTGTTTTGTCTTGTCTTGTCATGTCATGTCATGTCATGTCGTGTCTTGTGTTGCTTTGTCTTGTCTTTTCTTCTCCTTGTCTTGTGTTGTTTTGTCCTGTCCTGACGTGTGTTTTGTTGTTTTGTCTTGTTATGTCTTGTCTTGTCTTGTGATGTCATGTCATGTCGTGTGTTGTGTTGTTTTGTCTTGTCTTGTCATGTCGTGTGTTGTGTTGTTTTGTCTTGTCTTGCTGTGTATTGTCATGTCTTATATTGTCTTGTCTTGTCTTGTCATGTCATGTCATGTCGTGTGTTGTGTTGTTTTGTCTTGTCTTGTTTTGTCTTCTCATGTCATGTCTTGTCTTGTCTTGTCTTGTCTTGTCTTGTCTTGTTTTGTCTTGTCATGTCATGTCTTGTCTTGTCTTGTCTTGTCTTGTCTTGTTTTGCCTTGTCTTGTTTTATGTTGTCTTGTCTTGTCTTGTTTTGTCATGTAATGTCATGTCGTGTGTTGTGTTGTTTTTTCTTGTCTTGTATTGTCTTGTCTTGTCTTGTCTTGTCGTGTCTTGTCTTGTCTTGTCTTGTCTTGTCTTGTCTTGTCTTGTCTTGTCTTGTCTTGTCTTGTCTTGTCTTGTCTTGTCTTGTCTTGTCTTGTCTTGTCTTGTCTTGTCTTGTCTTGTCTTGTCTTGTCTTGTCTTGTCTTGTCTTGTCTTGTCTTGTCATGTCTTGTCTTGTCTTGTCTTGTCTTGTCTTGTCTTGTCTTGTCTTGTCTTGTCTTGTCTTGTCTTGTCTTGTCTTGTCTTGTCTTGTCTTGTCTTGTCTTGTCTTGTCTTGTCTTGTCTTGTCTTGTCATGTCTTGTCTTGTCTTGTCTTGTCTTGTCTTGTCTTGTCTTGTCTTGTCTTGTCTTGTCTTGTCTTGTCTTGTCTTGTCTTGTCTTGTCTTGTCTTGTCTTGTCTTGTCTTGTCTTGTCTTGTCTTGTCTTGTCTTGTCTTGTCTTGTCTTGTCTTGTCTTGTCTTGTCTTGTCTTGTCTTGTCTTGTCTTGTCTTGTCTTGTCTTGTCTTGTCTTGTCTTGTCTTGTCTTGTCTTGTCTTGTCTTGTCTTGTCTTGTCTTGTCTTGTCTTGTCTTGTCTTGTCTTGTCTTGTCTTGTCTTGTCTTGTCTTGTCTTGTCTTGTCTTGTCTTGTCTTGTCTTGTCTTGTCTTGTCTTGTCTTGTCTTGTCTTGTCTTGTCTTGTCTTGTCTTGTCTTGTTTTGTCTTGTCTTGAATTGTCTTGTTTTCTCATGTAATGTCATGTCGTGTGTTGTGTGGTTTTGTCTTGTCTTGTGTTGTTTTGTCGTGTCATGTCTTGTCTTGTCTTGCCTTGTCCTGTCCAGTCGAGTGTTGTGTTGTTTTGTCTTGTCTTGTCATGTCATGTCATGTCGTGTCTTGTGTTGCTTTGTCTTGTCTTGTCTTGTCATGTCGTGTGTTGTGTTGTTTTGTCTTGTCTTGTTGTGTATTGTCATGTCTTATATTGTCTTGTCTTGTCATGTCGTGTGTTGTGTTGTTTTGTCTTGTCTTGTTGTGTATTGTCATGTCTTATATTGTCTTGTCTTGTCTTGTCTTGTCTTGTCTTGTCTTGTCTTGTCATGTCATGTCATGTCGTGTGTTGTGTTGTGTTGTTTTGTCTTGTCTTGTCTTGTCTTGTCTTGTCTTGTCTTGTCTTGTATTGTCTTGTCTTCTTGTCTTGTCTTGTCTTGTCTTGTCTTGTCTTGTCTTGTCTTTTCTTGTCTTGTCTTGTCTTGTCTTGTCTTGTCTTGTCTTGTCTTGTCTTGTGTTGTGTTGTTTTGTCTTGTCTTGTGTTGTCTTGTCTTGTCTTGTTTTATGTTGTCTTGTCTTGTCTTGTTTTGTCATGTAATGTCATGTCGTGTGTTGTGTTGTTTTGTCTTGTCTTGTTGTGTATTGTCATGTCTTATATTGTCTTGTCTTGTCTTGTCTTGTCTTGTCATGTCATGTCATGTCGTGTGTTGTGTTGTTTTGTCTTGTCTTGTCTTGTCTTGTCTTGTCTTGCCTTGTCTTGTCTTGTCTTGTCTTGTCTTGTCTTGTCTTGTCTTGTCTTTTCTTGTCTTGTCTTGTCTTGTCTTGTCTTGTCTTGTCTTGATTTGCCTTGTCATGTCTTGTCTTGTCTGGTCTTGTCTTGTTTTGTTTTGTCTTGTTTTGTTTTGTCTTGTCATGTCTTGTCTTGTCTTGTCTTGTCTTGTCTTGTCTTGTCTTGTCTTGCCTTGCCTTGTCTTGTCTTGTCTTGTCTTGTCTTGTCTTGTCTTTTCTTGTCTTGTCTTGTCTTATCTTGTCTTGTCTTGTCTTGTCTTGTCTTGTCTTGTCTTGTCTTGTCTTGTGTTGTGTTGTCTTGTCTTGTCTTGTGTTGTCTTGTCTTGTCTTGTTTTATGTTGTCTTGTCTTGTCTTGTTTTGTCATGTAATGTCATGTCGTGTGTTGTGTTGTTTTGTCTTGTCTTGTCTTCTCCTTGTCTTGTCTTGTCATGTCGTGTGTTGTGTTGTTTTGTCTTGTCATGTCTAATATTGTCTTGTCTTGTCTTGTCTTGTCTTGTCTTGTCTTGTCTTGTCTTGTGATGTCATGTCTTGTCTTGTCTTGTCTTGTCTTGTGTTGTGTTGTCTTGTCTTGTCTTGTGTTGTCTTGTCTTGTCTTGTTTTATGTTGTCTTGTCTTGTCTTGTTTTGTCATGTAATGTCATGTCGTGTGTTGTGTTGTTTTGTCTTATCTTGTTGTGTATTGTCATGTCTTATATTGTCTTGTCTTGTCTTGTCTTGTCATGTCATGTCATGTCGTGTGTTGTGTTGTTTTGTCTTGTCTTGTCTTGTCTTGTCTTGCCTTGCCTTGTCTTGTCTTGTCTTGTCTTGTCTTGTCTTGTCTTGTCTTGTCTTGTCTTGTTTTGTCTTGTCTTGTCTTGTCTTGTCTTGTCTTGTCTTGTCTTTTCTTGTCTTGTCTTGTCTTGTCTTGTCTTGTCTTGTCTTGATTTGTCTTGTCATGTCTTGTCTTGTCTGGTCTTGTCTTGTTTTGTTTTGTCTTGTTTTGTTTTGTCTTGTCATGTCTTGTCTTGTCTTGTCTTGTCTTGTCTTGTCTTGTCTTGTCTTGCCTTGTCTTGTCTTGTCTTGTCTTGTCTTTTCTTGTCTTGTCTTGTCTTGTCTTGTCTTGTCTTGTCTTGTCTTGTCTTGTCTTGTCTTGTCTTGTCTTGTCTTGTCTTGTGTTGTGTTGTCTTGTCTTGTCTTGTGTTGTCTTGTCTTGTCTTGTTTTATGTTGTCTTGTCTTGTCTTGTTTTGTCATGTAATGTCATGTCGTGTGTTGTGTTGTTTTGTCTTGTCTTGTCTTCTCCTTGTCTTGTCTTGTCATGTCGTGTGTTGTGTTGTTTTGTCTTGTCATGTCTAATATTGTCTTGTCTTGTCTTGTCTTGTGATGTCATGTCGTGTGTTGTGTTGTTTTGTCTTGTCTTGTTTTGTCTTGTCCTGTCTTGTCTTGTCATGTCATGTCATGTGTTGTGTTGTGTTGTTTTGTCTTGTCTTGTCTTGTCTTGTCTTGTCTTGTCTTGTCTTGTCTTGCCTTATCTTGCCTTGTCTTGTCTGGTCTTGTCTTGTCTTGTCTTGTCTTGTCTTGTCTTGTCTTGTCTTGTCTTGAAATGTCTTGTCTTGTCTTGTCTTGTTTTGTCTTGTCTTGAATTGTCTTGTCTTGTCTTGTCTTGTCTTGTTTTGTTTTGTCTTGTCTTGTGTTGTTTTGTCGTGTCATGTCTTGTCTTGTCTTGTCTTGTCTTGTCTTGTCTTGTCTTGTTTTGTCTTGTCATGTATTGTCTTGTCTTGTCTTGTCTTGTCTTGTCTTGTCTTGTCTTGTCTTGTCTTGTCATGTCTTGTCTTGTCTTGTTTTGTCTTGTCTTGTCTTGTCTTGTTTTGTCTTGTCATGTCTTGTCTTGTTATGTCATGTCTTGTCTTGTCTTGACTTGTCTTGTCTTGTCTTGTCTTGTCTTGTCGTGTCTTGTCTTGTCTTGTCTCATCTTGTCTTGTCCTGTCCTGTCCTGTCTTGTCTTGTCATGTCATGTCATGTCATGTCATGTCGTGTGTTGTTTTGTCTTGTCTTGTTTTGTCTTGTCATGTCTTATCTTGTCTTGTCATGTCATGTCATGTCATGTGTTGTGTTGTGTTGTTTTGTCTTGTCTTGTCTTGTCTTGTCATGTCTTGTCTTGTCTTGTCTTGTCTTGTCTTGTCTTGTCTTGTCTTGTCTTGTCTTGTCTTGTCTTGTCCTGTCCTGACGTGTGTTGTGTTGTTTTGTCTTGTCTTGTGTTGTTTTGTCCTGTCCTGACATGTGTTGTGTTGTTTTGTCTTGTCTTGTTTTGTTTTGTCTTGTCCTGTCTTGTCTTGTGATGTCATGTCATGTCGTGTGTTGTGTTGTTTTGTCTTGTCATGTCTTGTCTTGTCTTGTCTTGTCTTGTCTTGTCTTGTCTTGTCTTGTCTTGTTTTGCCTTGTCTTGTTTTATGTTGTCTTGTCTTGTCTTGTTTTGTCATGTAATGTCATGTCGTGTGTTGTGTTGTTTTTTCATGTCTTGTATTGTCTTGTCGTGTCTTGTCTTGTCTTGTCTTGTCTTGTCTTGTCTTGTCTTGTCTTGTCTTGTCTTGTCTTGTCTTGTCTTGTCTTGTCTTGTCTTGTCTTGTCTTGTCTTGTCTTGTCTTGTCTTGTCTTGTCTTGTCTTGTCTTGTCTTGTCTTGTCTTGTCTTGTCTTGTCTTGTCTTGTCTTGTCTTGTCTTGTCTTGTCTTGTCTTGTCTTGTCTTGTCTTGTCTTGTCTTGTCTTGTCTTGTCTTGTCTTGTCTTGTCTTGTCTTGTCTTGTCTTGTCTTGTCTTGTCTTGTCTTGTCTTGTCTTGTCTTGTCTTGTCTTGTCTTGTCTTGTCTTGTCTTGTCTTGTCTTGTCTTGTCTTGTCTTGTCTTGTCTTGTCTTGTCTTGTCTTGTCTTGTCTTGTCTTGTCTTGTCTTGTCTTGTCTTGTCTTGTCTTGTCTTGTCTTGTCTTGTCTTGTCTTGTCTTGTCTTGTCTTGTCTTGTCTTGTCTTGTCTTGTCTTGTCTTGTCTTGTCTTGTCTTGTCTTGTCTTGTCTTGTCTTGTCTTGTCTTGTCTTGTCTTGTCTTGTCTTGTCTTGTCTTGTCTTGTCTTGTCTTGTCTTGTCTTGTCTTGTCTTGTCTTGTCTTGTCTTGTCTTGTCTTGTCTTGTCTTGTCTTGTCTTGTCTTGTCTTGTCTTGTCTTGTCTTGTCTTGTTTTGTCTTGTCTTGAATTGTCTTGTTTTCTCATGTAATGTCATGTCGTGTGTTGTGTGGTTTTGTCTTGTCTTGTGTTGTTTTGTCGTGTCATGTCTTGTCTTGTCTTGATTTGTCCTGTCCAGTCGTGTGTTGTGTTGTTTTGTCTTGTCTTGCCATGTCATGTCATGTCGTGTCTTGTGTTGCTTTGTCTTGTCTTGTCTTGTCATGTCGTGTGTTGTGTTGTTTTGTCTTGTCTTGTTTTGTATTGTCATGTCTTATATTGTCTTGTCTTGTCATGTCGTGTGTTGTGTTGTTTTGTCTTGTCTTGTTGTGTATTGTCATGTCTTATATTGTCTTGTCTTGTCTTGTCTTGTCTTGTCTTGTCTTGTCATGTCATGTCATGTCGTGTGTTGTGTTGTTTTGTCTTGTCTTGTCTTGTCTTGTCTTGTCTTGTCTTGTATTGTCTTGTCTTGTCTTGTCTTGTCTTGTCTTGTCTTGTCTTGTCTTTTCTTGTCTTGTCTTGTCTTGTCTTGTCTTGTCTTGTCTTGTCTTGTCTTGTGTTGTGTTGTCTTGTCTTGTCTTGTGTTGTCTTGTCTTGTCTTGTTTTATGTTGTCTTGTCTTGTCTTGTTTTGTCATGTAATGTCATGTCGTGTGTTGTGTTGTTTTGTCTTGTCTTGTTGTGTATTGTCATGTCTTATATTGTCTTGTCTTGTCTTGTCTTGTCTTGTCTTGTCATGTCATGTCATGTCGTGTGTTGTGTTGTTTAGTCTTGTCTTGTCTTGTCTTGTCTTGCCTTGCCTTGTCTTGTCTTGTCTTGTCTTGTCTTGTCTTGTCTTGTCTTGTCTTGTCTTGTCTTGTCTTGTCTTGTCTTGTCTTGTCTTGTCTTGTCTTGTCTTGTCTTGTCTTGTCTTGTCTTGTCTTGTCTTGTCTTGTCTTGTCTTGTCTTGTCTTGTCTTGTCTTGTCTTGTCTTGTCTTGTCTTGTCTTGTCTTGTCTTGTCTTGTCTTGTCTTGTCTTGTCTTGTCTTGTCTTGTCTTGTCTTGTCTTGTCTTGTCTTGTCTTGTCTTGTCTTGTCTTGTCTTGTCTTGTCTTGTCTTGTCTTGTCTTGTCTTGTTTTGTCTTGTCTTGAATTGTCTTGTTTTCTCATGTAATGTCATGTCGTGTGTTGTGTGGTTTTGTCTTGTCTTGTGTTGTTTTGTCGTGTCATGTCTTGTCTTGTCTTGATTTGTCCTGTCCAGTCGTGTGTTGTGTTGTTTTGTCTTGTCTTGCCATGTCATGTCATGTCGTGTCTTGTGTTGCTTTGTCTTGTCTTGTCTTGTCATGTCGTGTGTTGTGTTGTTTTGTCTTGTCTTGTTGTGTATTGTCATGTCTTATATTGTCTTGTCTTGTCATGTCGTGTGTTGTGTTGTTTTGTCTTGTCTTGTTGTGTATTGTCATGTCTTATATTGTCTTGTCTTGTCTTGTCTTGTCTTGTCATGTCATGTCATGTCGTGTGTTGTGTTGTTTTGTCTTGTCTTGTCTTGTCTTGTCTTGTCTTGTCTTGTATTGTCTTGTCTTGTCTTGTCTTGTCTTGTCTTGTCTTGTCTTGTCTTTTCTTGTCTTGTCTTGTCTTGTCTTGTCTTGTCTTGTCTTGTCTTGTGTTGTGTTGTCTTGTCTTGTCTTGTGTTGTCTTGTCTTGTCTTGTTTTATGTTGTCTTGTCTTGTCTTGTTTTGTCATGTAATGTCATGTCGTGTGTTGTGTTGTTTTGTCTTGTCTTGTTGTGTATTGTCATGTCTTATATTGTCTTGTCTTGTCTTGTCTTGTCTTGTCTTGTCATGTCATGTCATGTCGTGTGTTGTGTTGTTTAGTCTTGTCTTGTCTTGTCTTGTCTTGCCTTGCCTTGTCTTGTCTTGTCTTGTCTTGTCTTGTCTTGTCTTGTCTTGTCTTGTCTTGTCTTGTCTTGTCTTGTCTTGTCTTGTCTTGTCTTGTCTTGTCTTGTCTTGTCTTGTCTTGTCTTGTCTTGTCTTGTCTTGTCTTGTCTTGTCTTGTCTTGTCTTGTCTTGTCTTGTCTTGTCTTGTCTTGTCTTGTCTTGTCTTTTCTTGTCTTGTCTTGTCTTGTCTTGTCTTGTCTTGTCTTGTCTTGATTTGTCTTGTCATGTCTTGTCTTGTCTGGTCTTGTCTTGTTTTGTTTTGTCTTGTTTTGTTTTGTCTTGTCATGTCTTGTCTTGTCTTGTCTTGTCTTGTCTTGTCTTGTCTTGTCTTGTCTTGCCTTGTCTTGTCTTGTCTTGTCTTGTGTTGTCTTGTCTTGTCTTGTTTTATGTTGTCTTGTCTTGTCTTGTTTTGTCATGTAATGTCATGTCGTGTGTTGTGTTGTTTTGTCTTGTCTTGTCTTCTCCTTGTCTTGTCTTGTCATGTCGTGTGTTGTGTTGTTTTGTCTTGTCATGTCTAATATTGTCTTGTCTTGTCTTGTCTTGTCTTGTCTTGTGATGTCATGTCGTGTGTTGTGTTGTTTTGTCTTGTCTTGTTTTGTCTTGTCCTGTCTTGTCTTGTCATGTCATGTCATGTGTTGTGTTGTGTTGTTTTGTCTTGTCTTGTATTGTCTTGTCTTGCCTTATCTTGCCTTGTCTTGTCTGGTCTTGTCTTGTCTTGTCTTGTCTTGTCTTGTCTTGTCTTGTCTTGTCTTGTCTTGTCTTGTCTTGTCTTGTCTTGTCTTGTCTTGTCTTGTCTTGTCTTGTCTTGTCTTGTCTTGTCTTGTCATGTCTTGTCTTGTCTTGTCTTGTTTTGTCTTGTCTTGAATTGTCTTGTCTTGTCTTGTCTTGTCTTGTCTTGTCTTGTTTTGTTTTGTCTTGTCTTGTGTTGTTTTGTCGTGTCATGTCTAGTCTTGTCTTGTCTTGTCTTGTCTTGTCTTGTCTTGTCTTGTCTTGTCTTGTCTTGTCTTGTCTTGTCTTGTCTTTTCTTGTCATGTCATGTCATGTCGTGTGTTGTGTTGTTTTGTCTTGTCTTGTTTTGTCTTGTCATGTCATGTCTTGTCTTGTCTTGTCTTGTCTTGTTTTGTCTTGTCATGTCTTGTCTTGGCTTGTCTTGTCTTGTCTTGTTTTGTTTTGTCTTGTTTTGTTTTGTCTTGTCATGTCTTGTCTTGTCTTGTCTTGTCTTGTCTTGTCTTGTCTTGTCTTGTCTTGTCTTGTCTTGTCTTGTCTTGTCTTGTCTTGTCTTGTCTTGTCTTGTCTTGTCTTGTCTTGTGATGTCATGTCGTGTGTTGTGTTGTTTTGTCTTGTCTTGTTTTGTCTTGTCCTGTCTTGTCTAGTCATGTCATGTGATGTCGTGTGTTGTGTTGTTTTGTCTTGTCATGTCTTATATTGTCTTGTCTTGCCTTGTCTTGTCTTGTGATGTCATGTCGTGTGTTGTGTTGTTTTGTCTTGCCTTGTTTTGTCTTGTCCTGTCTTGTCTTGTCATGTCATGTCATGTCGTGTGTTGTGTTGTTTTGTCTTGTCTTGTCTTCTCCTTGTCTTGTCTTGTCATGTCGTGTGTTGTGTTGTTTTGTCTTGTCATGTCTTATATTGTCTTGTCTTGTCTTGTGATGTCATGTCGTGTGTTGTGTTGTTTTGTCTTGTCTTGTTTTGTCTTGTCCTGTCTTGTCTTGTCATGTCATGTCATGTCGTGTCTTGTGTTGCTTTGTCTTGTCTTGTCATGTCGTGTGTTGTGTTGTTTTGTCTTGTCTTGTTGTGTATTGTCATGTCTTATATTGTCTTGTCTTGTCTTGTCTTGTCATGTCATGTCATGTCGTATGTTGTGTTGTTTTGTCTTGTCTTGTTTTGTTTTGTCATGTCTTGTCTTGTCTTGTCTTGTTTTGTCTTGTCATGTCTTGTCTTGTCTTGTCTTGTCTTGTCTTGTCTTGTTTTCTCATGTAATGTCATGTCGTGTGTTGTGTTGTTTTGTCTTGTCATGTCTTGTCTTGTCTTGTCTTGTCTTGTCATGTCATGTCATGTCGTGTGTTGTGTTGTTTTGTCTTGTCTTGTCTTGTCTTGTCTTGTATTGTCTTGTCTTGTCTTGTCTTGTCTTGTCTTTTCTTGTCTTGTCTTGTCTTGTCTTGTCTTGTCTTGTCTTGTCTTGTCTTGTCTTGTGTTGTCTTGTCTTGTCTTGTGTTGTCTTGTCTTGTCTTGTTTTATGTTGTCTTGTCTTGTCTTGTTTTGTCATGTAATGTCATGTCGTGTGTTGTGTTGTTTTGTCTTGTCTTGTTGTGTATTGTCATGTCTTATATTGTCTTGTCTTGTCTTGTCTTGTCTTGTCTTGTCATGTCATGTCATGTCGTGTGTTGTGTTGTTTTGTCTTGTCTTGTCTTGTCTTGCCTTGCCTTGTCTTGTCTTGTCTTGTCTTGTCTTGTCTTGTCTTGTCTTGTCTTGTCTTGTCTTGTCTTGTCTTGTCTTGTCTTGTCTTGTCTTGTCTTGTCTTGTCTTGTTTTGTCTTGTCATGTCTTGTCTTGGCTTGTCTTGTCTTGTCTTGTCTTGTCTTGTCTTGTCTTGTCTTGTCTTGTCTTGTCTTGTCTTGTTTTGTCATGTAATGTCATGTCGTGTGTTGTGTTGTTTTGTCTTGTCTTGTCTTCTCCTTGTCTTGTCTTGTCATGTCGTGTGTTGTGTTGTTTTGTCTTGTCATGTCTAATATTGTCTTGTCTTGTCTTGTCTTGTCTTGTGATGTCATGTCGTGTGTTGTGTTGTTTTGTCTTGTCTTGTTTTGTCTTGTCCTGTCTTGTCTTGTCATGTCATGTCATGTGTTGTGTTGTGTTGTTTTGTCTTGTCTTGTCTTGTCTTGTCTTGCCTTATCTTGCCTTGTCTTGTCTGGTCTTGTCTTGTCTTGTCTTGTCTTGTCTTGTCTTGTCTTGTCTTGTCTTGTCTTGTCTTGTCTTGTCTTTTCTTGTCTTGTCTTGTCTTGTCTTGTCTTGTCTTGTCTTGTCTTGTCTTGTCTTGTCTTGTCTTGTCTTGTGTTGTGTTGTCTTGTCTTGTCTTGTGTTGTCTTGTCTTGTCTTGTCATGTCATGTCATGTCGTGTCTTGTGTTGCTTTGTCTTGTCTTGTCGTGTGTTGTGTTGTTTTGTCTTGTCTTGTCATGTCATGTCATGTCGTGTCTTGTGTTGCTTTGTCTTGTCTTGTCTTGTCTTGTCTTGTCTTGTCTTGTTTTCTCATGTAATGTCATGTCGTGTGTTGTGTTGTTTTGTCTTGTCATGTCTTGTCTTGTCTTGTCTTGTCTTGTCATGTCATGTCATGTCGTGTGTTGTGTTGTTTTGTCTTGTCTTGTCTTGTCTTGTCTTGTATTGTCTTGTCTTGTCTTGTCTTGTCTTGTCTTGTCTTGTCTTTTCTTGTCATGTCTTGTCTTGTCTTGTCTTGTCTTGTCTTGTCTTGTCTTGTCTTGTCTTGTCTTGTCTTGACTTGTCTTGTCTTGTCTTGTCTTGTCTTGTCTTTTCTTGTCTTGTCTTGTCTTGTCTTGTCTTGTCTTGTCTTGTCTTGTCTTGTCTTGTCTTGTGTTGTGTTGTCTTGTCTTGTCTTGTGTTGTCTTGTCTTGTCTTGTCATGTCATGTCATGTCGTGTCTTGTGTTGCTTTGTCTTGTCTTGTCGTGTGTTGTGTTGTTTTGTCTTGTCTTGTCAAGTCATGTCATGTCGTGTCTTGTGTTGCTTTGTCTTGTCTTGTCTTGTCTTGTCTTGTCTTGTCTTGTCTTGTCTTGTTTTCTCATGTAATGTCATGTCGTGTGTTGTGTTGTTTTGTCTTGTCATGTCTTGTCTTGTCTTGTCTTGTCTTGTCATGTCATGTCATGTCGTGTGTTGTGTTGTTTTGTCTTGTCTTGTCTTGTCTTGTCTTGTATTGTCTTGTCTTGTCTTGTCTTGTCTTGTCTTGTCTTGTCTTTTCTTGTCATGTCTTGTCTTGTCTTGTCTTGTCTTGTCTTGTCTTGTCTTGTCTTGTCTTGTCTTGTCTTGTCCTGTCCTGTCGTGTGTTGTGTTGTTTTGTCTTGTCTTGTCATGTCATGTCATGTCGTGTCTTGTGTTGCTTTGTCTTGTCTTGTCTTGTCTTGTCTTGTCTTGTCTTGTCTTGTCTTTTCTTGTCTTGTCTTGTCTTGTCTTGTCTTGTCTTGTCTTGTCTTGTCTTGTCTTGTCTTGTCTTGTCTTGTCTTGTGTTGTGTTGTCTTGTCTTGTCTTGTGTTGTCTTGTCTTGTCTTGTTTTATGTTGTCTTGTCTTGTCTTGTTTTGTCATGTAATGTCATGTCGTGTGTTGTGTTGTTTTGTCTTGTCTTGTCTTCTCCTTGTCTTGTCTTGTCATGTCGTGTGTTGTGTTGTTTTGTCTTGTCATGTCTAATATTGTCTTGTCTTGTCTTGTCTTGTCTTGTGATGTCATGTCGTGTGTTGTGTTGTTTTGTCTTGTCTTGTTTTGTCTTGTCCTGTCTTGTCTTGTCATGTCATGTCATGTGTTGTGTTGTGTTGTTTTGTCTTGTCTTGTCTTGTCTTGTCTTGCCTTATCTTGCCTTGTCTTGTCTGGTCTAGTCTTGTATTGTCTTGTCTTGTCTTGTCTTGTCTTGTCTTGTCTTGTCTTGTCTTGTCTTGTCTTGTCTTGTCTTGTCTTGTCTTGTCTTGTCTTGTCTTGTCTTGTCTTGTCTTGTCATGTCTTGTCTTGTCTTGTCTTGTTTTGTCTTGTCTTGAATTGTCTTGTCTTGTCTTGTCTTGTCTTGTCTTGTCTTGTTTTGTTTTGTCTTGTCTTGTGTTGTTTTGTCGTGTCATGTCTTGTCTTGTCTTGTCTTGTCTTGTCTTGTCTTGTCTTGTCTTGTCTTGTCTTGTCTTGTCTTGTCTTGTCTTGTCTTGTCTTGTCTTGTCTTGTCTTGTCTTGTCTTGTTTTGTCTTTTCTTGTCATGTCATGTCATGTCGTGTGTTGTGTTGTTTTGTCTTGTCTTGTTTTGTCTTGTCATGTCATGTCTTGTCTTGTCTTGTCTTGTCTTGTTTTGTCTTGTCATGTCTTGTCTTGGCTTGTCTTGTCTTGTCTTGTTTTGTTTTGTCTTGTTTTGTTTTGTCTTGTCATGTCATGTCTTGTCTTGTCTTGTCTTGTCTTGTCTTGTCTTGTCTTGTCTTGTCTTGTCTTGTCTTGTCTTGTCTTGTCTTGTCTTGTCTTGTGATGTCATGTCGTGTGTTGTGTTGTTTTGTCTTGTCTTGTTTTGTCTTGTCCTGTCTTGTCTTGTCATGTCATGTCATGTCGTGTGTTGTGTTGTTTTGTCTTGTCATGTCTTATATTGTCTTGTCTTGCCTTGTCTTGTCTTGTGATGTCATGTCGTGTGTTGTGTTGTTTTGTCTTGTCTTGTTTTGTCTTGTCCTGTCTTGTCTTGTCATGTCATGTCATGTCGTGTGTTGTGTTGTTTTGTCTTGTCTTGTCTTCTCCTTGTCTTGTCTTGTCATGTCGTGTGTTGTGTTGTTTTGTCTTGTCATGTCTTATATTGTCTTGTCTTGTCTTGTCTTGTCTTGTGATGTCATGTCGTGTGTTGTGTTGTTTTGTCTTGTCTTGTTTTGTCTTGTCCTGTCTTGTCTTGTCATGTCATGTCATGTCGTGTCTTGTGTTGCTTTGTCTTGTCTTGTCATGTCGTGTGTTGTGTTGTTTTGTCTTGTCTTGTTGTGTATTGTCATGTCTTATATTGTCTTGTCTTGTCTTGTCTTGTCTTATCTTGTCTTGTCTTGTCTTGTCTTGTCTTGTCTTGTCTTGTCTTGTCTTGTCTTGTCTTGTGATGTCATGTCGTGTGTTGTGTTGTTTTGTCTTGTCTTGTTTTGTTTTGTCATGTCTTGTCTTGTCTTGTCTTGTCTTGTCTTGTTTTGTCTTGTCATGTCTTGTCTTGTCTTGTCTTGTCTTGTCTTGTCTTGTCTTGTCTTGTCTTGTCTTGTCTTGTCTTGTCTTGTCTTGTTTTCTCATGTAATGTCATGTCGTGTGTTGTGTTGTTTTGTCTTGTCATGTCTTATATTGTCTTGTCTTGTTTTGTCATGTAATGTCATGTCGTGTGTTGTGTTGTTTTGTCTTGTCATGTCTTATATTGTCTTGTCTTGTCTTGCCTTGTCTTGTGATGTCATGTCGTGTGTTGTGTTGTTTTGTCTTGTCATGTCTTGTCTTGTCTTGTCTTGTTTTGTCTTGTCTTGTCATGTCTTGTCTTGTTTTGTCTTGTCTTGTATTGTCTTGCTTTCTCATGTAATGTCATGTCGTGTCTTGTGTTGTTTTGTCGTGTCATGTCTTGTCTTGTCTTGTCCTGTCCTGTCGTGTGTTGTGTTGTTTTGTCTTGTCTTGTCATGTCATGTCTTGTCCTGTCTTGTCTTGTCTTGTATTGTCTTGTCTTGTCATGTCATGTCTTGTCTTGTCTTGTCTTGTCTTGTCTTGTCTTGTCTTGTCTTGTCTTGTCTTGTCTTGTCTTGTCTTGTGTTGTCTTGTCTTGTCTTGTCTTGTCTTGTCTTGTCTTGTCTTGTCTTGTCTTGTCTTGTCTTGTCTTGTCTTGTCTTGTCTTGTCTTGTCTTGTCTTGTCTTGTCTTGTCTTGTCTTGTCTTGTCCTGACGTGTGTTGTGTTGTTTTGTCTTGTCTTGTCTTGTCTTGTCTTGTTTTGTCTTGTCTTGTATTGTCTTGTTTTCTCATGTAATGTCATGTCGTGTGTTGTGTTGTTTTGTCTTGTGTTGTTTTGACGTATCATGTCTTGTCTTGTCTTGTCTTGTCTTGTCTTGTCTTGTCCTGTCCTGTCGTATGTTGTGTTGTTTTGTCTTGTCTTGTCATGTCATGTCATGTCGTGTCTTGTGTTGCTTTGTCTTGTCTTGTCATGTCGTGTGTTGTGTTGTTTTGTCTTGTCTTGTTGTGTATTGTCATGTCTTATATTCTCTTGTCTTGTCTTGTCATGTCATGTCAAGTCATGTCATGTCGTGTGTTGTGTTGTTATTCTTGTTTTGTCTTGTCTTGTCTTGTCTTGTCTTGTCTTGTCTTGTCTTGTCTTGTCTTGTCTTGTCTTGTCTTGTCTTGTCTTGTCTTGTCTTGTCTTGTTTTGTCTTGTCTTGTCTTGTTTTGTCTTGTCTTGTCTTGTCTTGTCTTGTCTTGTCTTGTTTTGTCATGTAATGTCATGTCGTGTGTTGTGTTGTTTTGTCTTGTCTTGTCTTCTCCTTGTCTTGTCTTGTCATGTCGTGTGTTGTGTTGTTTTGTCTTGTCATGTCTTATATTGTCTTGTCTTGTCTTGTCTTGTGATGTCATGTCGTGTGTTGTGTTGTTTTGTCTTGTCTTGTCTTGTCTTGTCTTGTCTTGTCTTGTCTTGTCTTGTCTTGTCCTGTCATGTCTTGTCTTGTCTTGTCTTGTCTTGTCTTGTCTTGTCTTGTCTTGTCTTGTCTTGTCTTGTCTTGTCTTGTCTTGTCTTGTCTTGTCTTGTCTTGTCTTGTCTTGTCTTGTCTTGTCTTGTCTTGTCTTGTCTTGTCTTGTCTTGTCTTGTCTTGTCTTGTCTTGTCTTTTCTTGTCTTGTCTTGTCTTGTCTTGTCTTGTCTTGTCTTGTCTTGTCTTGTCTTGTCTTGTCTTGTCTTGTCTTGTCTTGTCTTGTCTTGTCTTGTCTTGTCTTGTCTTGTCTTGTCTTGTCTTGTCTTCTCTTGTCTTGTCTTGTCTTGTCTTGCCTTGTCTTGTCTTGTCTTGTCTTTCTTGTCTTGTCTTGTCTTGTCTTGTCTTGTCTTGTCTTGTCTTGTCTTGTCTTGTTTTGTCTTGTCTTGTATTGTCTTGTTTTCTCATGTAATGTCAGGTCGTGTGTTGTGTTGTTTTGTCTTGTGTTGTTTTGTCGTATCATGTCTTGTCTTGTCTTGTCCTGTCCTGTCGTATGTTGTGTTGTTTTGTCTTCTCTTGTCATGTCATGTCATGTCGTGTCTTGTGTTGCTTTGTCTTGTCTTGTCATGTCGTGTGTTGTGTTTTGTTTTGTCTTGTCTTGTTGTGTATTGTCATGTCTTATATTGTCTTGTCTTGTCTTGTCATGTCATGTCTTGTCATGTCATGTCGTGTGTTGTGTTGTTTAGTCTTGTCTTGTCTTGTCTTGTTTTGTCTTGTCTTGTCTTGTCTTGTCTTGTCTTGTCTTGTCTTGTCTTGTCTTGTCTTGTCTTGTCTTGTCTTGTCTTGTCTTGTCTTGTCTTGTCTTGTCTTGTCTTGTCTTGTCTTGTCTTGTCTTGTCTTGTCTTGTCTTGTCTTGTCTTGTCTTGTCTTGTCTTGTTTTGTCTTGTCTTGTCTTGTCTTATCTTGTCTTGTCTTGTCTTGTCTTGTCTTGTCTTGTCTTGTCTTGTCTTGTCTTGTCTTGTCTTGTCTTGTCTTGTCTTGTCTTGTCTTGTCTTGTCTTGTTTTGTCTTGTCTTGTCTTGTTTTGTCTTGTCTTGTTTTGTCATGTAATGTCATGTCGTGTGTTGTGTTGTTTTGTCTTTTCTTGTCTTCTCCTGTCTTCTCCTTGTCTTGTCTTGTCATGTCGTGTGTTGTGTTGTTTTGTCTTGTCTTGTCTTCTCCTTGTCTTGTCTTGTCATGTCGTGTGTTGTGTTGTTTTGTCTTGTCATTTCTTATATTGTCTTGTCTTGTCTTGTCTTGTCTTGTCTTGTTTTGTCATGTAATGTCATGTCGTGTGTTGTGTTGTTTTGTCTTGTCTTGTCTTCTCCTTGTCTTGTCTTGTCATGTAGTGTGTTGTGTTGTTTTGTCTTGTCATGTCTTATATTGTCTTGTCTTGTCTTGTCTTGTGATGTCATGTCGTGTGTTGTGTTGTTTTGTCTTGTCTTGTCTTGTCTTGTGTTGTCTTGTCCTGTCATGTCTTGTCTTGTCTTGTCTTGTCTTGTCTTGTTTTGTCTTGTCATGTCTTGTCTTGTCTTGTCTTGTCTTGTCTTGTCTTGTCTTGTCTTGTCTTGTCTTGTCTTGTCTTGTCTTGTCTTGTCTTGTCTTGTCTTGTCTTGTTTTGTCTTGTCTTGTCTTCTCCTTGTCTTGTCTTGTCATGTCGTGTGTTGTGTTGTTTTGTCTTGTCATGTCTTATATTGTTTTGTCTTGTCTTGTGATGTCATGTCGTGTGTTGTGTTGTTTTGTCTTGTCTTGTCTTGTCTTGTCTTGTCTTGTCTTGTCTTGTCTTGTCTTGTCTTGTCTTGTCTTGTCTTGTCTTGTCTTGTCTTGTCTTGTCTTGTCTTGTCTTGTCTTGTCCTGTCCTGACGTGTGTTGTGTTGTTTTGTCTTGTCTTGTCTTGTCTTGTCTTGTTTTGTCTTGTCTTGTATTGTCTTGTTTTCTCATGTAATGTCATGTCGTGTGTTGTGTTGTTTTGTCTTGTGTTGTTTTGACGTATCATGTCTTGTCTTGTCTTGTCTTGTCTTGTCTTCTCCTTGTCTTGTCTTGTCATGTCGTGTGTTGTGTTGTTTTGTCTTGTCATGTCTTATATTGTCTTGTCTTGTCTTGTGATGTCATGTCGTGTGTTGTGTTGTTTTGTCTTGTCTTGTCTTGTCTTGTCTTGTCTTGTCTTGTCTTGTCTTGTCTTGTCTTGTCTTGTTTTGTCTTGTCTTGTCTTCTCCTTGTCTTGTCTTGTCGTGTGTTGTGTTGTTTTGTCTTGTCATGTCTTATATTGTCTTGTCTTGTCTTGTGATCTCATGTCGTGTGTTGTGTTGTTTTGTCTTGTCTTGTCTTGTCTTGTCTTGTCTTGTCTTGTCTTGTCTTGTCTTGTCTTGTCTTGTCTTGTCTTGTCTTGTCTTGTCTTGTCTTGTCTTGTCTTGTCTTGTCATGTCTTGTCTTGTCTTGTCTTGTCTTGTCTTGTCCTGTCCTGACGTGTGTTGTGTTGTTTTGTCTTGTCTTGTCTTGTCTTGTCTTGTTTTGTCTTGTCTTGTATTGTCTTGTTTTCTCATGTAATGTCATGTCGTGTGTTGTGTTGTTTTGTCTTGTGTTGTTTTGACGTATCATGTCTTGTCTTGTCTTGTCTTGTCCTGTCCTGTCGTATGTTGTGTTGTTTTGTCTTGTCTTGTCATGTCATGTCATGTCGTGTCTTGTGTTGCTTTGTCTTGTCTTGTCATATCGTGTGTTGTGTTGTTTTGTCTTGTCTTGTTGTGTATTGTCATGTCTTATATTCTCTTGTCTTGTCTTGTCATGTCATGTCAAGTCATGTCATGTCGTGTGTTGTGTTGTTATTCTTGTTTTGTCTTGTCTTGTCTTGTCTTGTCTTGTCTTGTCTTGTCTTGTCTTGTCTTGTCTTGTCTTGTCTTGTCTTGTCTTGTCTTGTCTTGTCTTGTCTTGTCTTGTCTTGTCTTGTCTTGTTTTGTCTTGTCTTGTCTTGTTTTGTCTTGTCTTGTCTTGTCTTGTCTTGTCTTGTCTTGTTTTGTCATGTAATGTCATGTCGTGTGTTGTGTTGTTTTGTCTTGTCTTGTCTTCTCCTTGTCTTGTCTTGTCATGTCGTGTGTTGTGTTGTTTTGTCTTGTCATGTCTTATATTGTCTTGTCTTGTCTTGTCTTGTGATGTCATGTCGTGTGTTGTGTTGTTTTGTCTTGTCTTGTCTTGTCTTGTCTTGTCTTGTCCTGTCATGTCTTGTCTTGTCTTGTCTTGTCTTGTCTTGTCTTGTCTTGTCTTGTCTTGTCTTGTCTTGTCTTGTCTTGTCTTGTCTTGTCTTGTCTTGTCTTGTCTTTTCTTGTCTTGTCTTGTCTTGTCTTGTCTTGTCTTGTCTTGTCTTGTCTTGTCTTGTCTTGTCTTGTCTTGTCTTGTCTTGCCTTGTCTTGTCTTGTCTTGTCTTGTCTTGTCTTGTCTTGTCTTGTCTTGTCTTGTCTTGTCTTCTCTTGTCTTGTCTTGTCTTGTCTTGCCTTGTCTTGTCTTGTCTTGTCTTTCTTGTCTTGTCTTGTCTTGTCTTGTCTTGTCTTGTCTTGTCTTGTCGTGTGTTGTGTTGTTTTGTCTTGTCTTGTCTTCTCCTTGTCTTGTCTTGTCTTGTCATGTCGTGTGTTGTGTTGTTTTGTCTTGTCATTTCTTATATTGTCTTGTCTTGTCTTGTCTTGTCTTGTTTTGTCATGTAATGTCATGTCGTGTGTTGTGTTGTTTTGTCTTGTCTTGTCTTCTCCTTGTCTTGTCTTGTCATGTCGTGTGTTGTGTTGTTTTGTCTTGTCTTGTCTTCTCCTTGTCTTGTCTTGTCTTGTCTTGTGATGTCATGTCGTGTGTTGTGTTGTTTTGTCTTGTCTTGTCTTGTCTTGTCTTGTCTTGTCTTGTCTTGTCTTGTTTTGTCTTGTCTTGTCTTGTTTTGTCTTGTCTTGTCTTGTCTTGTCTTGTCTTGTCTTGTCTTGTTTTGTCATGTAATGTCATGTCGTGTGTTGTGTTGTTTTGTCTTGTCTTGTCTTCTCCTTGTCTTGTCTTGTCATGTCGTGTGTTGTGTTGTTTTGTCTTGTCATGTCTTATATTGTCTTGTCTTGTCTTGTCTTGTGATGTCATGTCGTGTGTTGTGTTGTTTTGTCTTGTCTTGTCTTGTCTTGTCTTGTCTTGTCCTGTCATGTCTTGTCTTGTCTTGTCTTGTCTTGTCTTGTCTTGTCTTGTCTTGTCTTGTCTTGTCTTGTCTTGTCTTGTCTTGTCTTGTCTTGTCTTGTCTTGTCTTGTCTTGTCTTGTCTTGTCTTGTCTTGTCTTGTCTTGTCTTGTTTTGTCTTGTCTTGTATTGTCTTGTTTTCTCATGTAATGTCAGGTCGTGTGTTGTGTTGTTTTGTCTTGTGTTGTTTTGTCGTATCATGTCTTGTCTTGTCTTGTCCTGTCCTGTCGTATGTTGTGTTGTTTTGTCTTCTCTTGTCATGCCATGTCATGTCGTGTGTTGTGATTTGTTTTGTCTTGTCTTGTTGTGTATTGTCATGTCTTATATTGTCTTGTCTTGTCTTGTCATGTCATGTCTTGTCTTGTCTTGTCTTGTCTTGTTTTGTCTTGTCTTGTCTTGTTTTGTCGTGTCTTGTCTTGTCTTGTCATGTCATGTCATGTCATGTCATGTCATGTCGTGTGTTGTGTTGTTTAGTCTTGTCATGTCATGTCATGTCGTGTCTTGTGTTGCTTTGTCTTGTCTTGTCATGTCGTGTGTTGTGTTTTGTTTTGTCTTGTCTTGTTGTGTATTGTCATGTCTTATATTGTCTTGTCTTGTCTTGTCATGTCATGTCTTGTCTTGTCTTGTCTTGTCTTGTCTTGTTTTGTCTTGTCTTGTCTTGTTTTGTCGTGTCTTGTCTTGTCTTGTCATGTCATGTCATGTCATGTCATGTCGTGTGTTGTGTTGTTTAGTCTTGTCATGTCATTCATGTCATGTCATGTCGTGTCTTGTGTTGCTTTGTCTTGTCTTGTCATGTCGTGTGTTGTGTTTTGTTTTGTCTTGTCTTGTCTTGTCTTGTCTTGTCTTGTCTTGTCTTGTCTTGTCTTGTCTTGTCTTGTCTTGTCTTGTTTTGTCATGTCATGTCATGTCATGTCGTGTGTTGTGTTGTTTAGTCTTGTCTTGTCTTGTTTTGTCTTGTCTTGTCTTGTCTTGTCTTGTCTTGTCTTGTCTTGTCTTGTCTTGTCTTGTCTTGTCTTGTCTTGTCTTGTCTTGTCTTGTCTTGTCTTGTCTTGTCTTGTCTTGTCTTGTCTTGTCTTGTCTTGTCTTGTCTTGTTTTGTCTTGTCTTGTCTTGTTTTGTCTTGTCTTGTTTTGTCATGTAATGTCATGTCGTGTGTTGTGTTGTTTTGTCTTTTCTTGTCTTCTCCTGTCTTCTCCTTGTCTTGTCTTGTCATGTCGTGTGTTGTGTTGTTTTGTCTTGTCTTGTCTTCTCCTTGTCTTGTCTTGTCTTGTCATGTCGTGTGTTGTGTTGTTTTGTCTTGTCATTTCTTATATTGTCTTGTCTTGTCTTGTCTTGTCTTGTTTTGTCATGTAATGTCATGTCGTGTGTTGTGTTGTTTTGTCTTGTCTTGTCTTCTCCTTGTCTTGTCTTGTCATGTCGTGTGTTGTGTTGTTTTGTCTTGTCATGTCTTATATTGTCTTGTCTTGTCTTGTCTTGTGATGTCATGTCGTGTGTTGTGTTGTTTTGTCTTGTCTTGTCTTGTCTTGTGTTGTCTTGTCCTGTCATGTCTTGTCTTGTCTTGTCTTGTCTTGTCTTGTTTTGTCTTGTCATGTCTTGTCTTGTCTTGTCTTGTCTTGTCTTGTCTTGTCTTGTCTTGTCTTGTCTTGTCTTGTCTTGTCTTGTCTTGTCTTGTCTTGTCTTGTCTTGTCTTGTTTTGTCTTGTCTTGTCTTCTCCTTGTCTTGTCTTGTCATGTCGTGTGTTGTGTTGTTTTGTCTTGTCATGTCTTATATTGTCTTGTCTTGTCTTGTGATGTCATGTCGTGTGTTGTGTTGTTTTGTCTTGTCTTGTCTTGTCTTGTCTTGTCTTGTCTTGTCTTGTCTTGTCTTGTCTTGTCTTGTCTTGTCTTGTCTTGTCTTGTCTTGTCTTGTCTTGTCTTGTCTTGTCTTGTCTTGTCTTGTCTTGTCTTGTCTTGTCTTGTCTTGTCTTGTCTTGTCTTGTCTTGTCTTGTCCTGTCCTGTCCTGACGTGTGTTGTGTTGTTTTGTCTTGTCTTGTCTTGTCTTGTCTTGTTTTGTCTTGTCTTGTATTGTCTTGTTTTCTCATGTAATGTCATGTCGTGTGTTGTGTTGTTTTGTCTTGTGTTGTTTTGACGTATCATGTCTTGTCTTGTCTTGTCTTGTCTTGTCTTCTCCTTGTCTTGTCTTGTCATGTCGTGTGTTGTGTTGTTTTGTCTTGTCATGTCTTATATTGTCTTGTCTTGTCTTGTGATGTCATGTCGTGTGTTGTGTTGTTTTGTCTTGTCTTCTCTTGTCTTGTCTTGTCTTGTCTTGTCTTGTCTTGTTTTGTCTTGTCTTGTCTTCTCCTTGTCTTGTCTTGTCATGTCGTGTGTTGTGTTGTTTTGTCTTGTCATGTCTTATATTGTCTTGTCTTGTCTTGTGATGTCATGTCGTGTGTTGTGTTGTTTTGTCTTGTCTTGTCTTGTCTTGTCTTGTCTTGTCTTGTCTTGTCTTGTCTTGTCTTGTCTTGTCTTGTCTTGTCTTGTCTTGTCTTGTCTTGTCTTGTCTTGTCTTGTCTTGTCTTGTCTTGTCTTGTCTTGTCTTGTCTTGTCCTGTCCTGACGTGTGTTGTGTTGTTTTGTCTTGTCTTGTCATGTCTTGTCTTGTTTTGTCTTGTCTTGTATTGTCTTGCTTTCTCATGTAATGTCATGTCGTGTCTTGTGTTGTTTTGTCGTGTCATGTCTTGTCTTGTCTTGTCCTGTCCTGTCGTGTGTTGTGTTGTTTTGTCTTGTCATGTCTTATATTGTCTTGTCTTGTCTTGTGATGTCATGTCGTGTGTTGTGTTGTTTTGTCTTGTCTTGTCTTGTCTTGTCTTGTCTTGTCTTGTCTTGTCTTGTCTTGTCTTGTCTTGTCTTGTCTTGTCTTGTCTTGTCTTGTCTTGTCTTGTCTTGTCTTGTCTTGTCTTGTCCTGTCCTGACGTGTGTTGTGTTGTTTTGTCTTGTCTTGTCTTGTCTTGTCTTGTTTTGTCTTGTCTTGTATTGTCTTGTTTTCTCATGTAATGTCATGTCGTGTGTTGTGTTGTTTTGTCTTGTGTTGTTTTGACGTATCATGTCTTGTCTTGTCTTGTCTTGTCTTGTCTTCTCCTTGTCTTGTCTTGTCATGTCGTGTGTTGTGTTGTTTTGTCTTGTCATGTCTTATATTGTCTTGTCTTGTCTTGTGATGTCATGTCGTGTGTTGTGTTGTTTTGTCTTGTCTTGTCTTGTCTTGTCTTGTCTTGTCTTGTCTTGTCTTGTCTTGTCTTGTCTTGTCTTGTCTTGTCTTGTCTTGTCTTGTCTTGTCTTGTCTTGTCTTGTCTTGTCTTGTCTTGTCTTGTCCTGTCTTGTCTTGTCCTGTCCTGACGTGTGTTGTGTTGTTTTGTCTTGTCTTGTCTTGTCTTGTTTTGTCTTGTCTTGTATTGTCTTGTTTTCTCATGTAATGTCATGTCGTGTGTTGTGTTGTTTTGTCTTGTGTTGTTTTGACGTATCATGTCTTGTCTTGTCTTGTCTTGTCTTGTCTTCTCCTTGTCTTGTCTTGTCATGTCGTGTGTTGTGTTGTTTTGTCTTGTCATGTCTTATATTGTCTTGTCTTGTCTTGTGATGTCATGTCGTGTGTTGTGTTGTTTTGTCTTGTCTTGTCTTGTCTTGTCTTGTCTTGTCTTGTCTTGTCTTGTCTTGTCTTGTCTTGTCTTGTCTTGTCTTGTCTTGTCTTGTTTTGTCTTGTCTTGTCTTCTCCTTGTCTTGTCTTGTCATGTCGTGTGTTGTGTTGTTTTGTCTTGTCATGTCTTATATTGTCTTGTCTTGTCTTGTGATGTCATGTCGTGTGTTGTGTTGTTTTGTCTTGTCTTGTCTTGTCTTGTCTTGTCTTGTCTTGTCTTGTCTTGTCTTGTCTTGTCTTGTCTTGTCTTGTCTTGTCTTGTCCTGTCCTGACGTGTGTTGTGTTGTTTTGTCTTGTCTTGTCATGTCTTGTCTTGTTTTGTCTTGTCTTGTATTGTCTTGCTTTCTCATGTAATGTCATGTCGTGTCTTGTGTTGTTTTGTCGTGTCATGTCTTGTCTTGTCTTGTCCTGTCCTGTCGTGTGTTGTGTTGTTTTGTCTTGTCTTGTCATGTCATGTCTTGTCCTGTCTTGTCTTGTCTTGTATTGTCTTGTCTTGTCATGTCATGTCTTGTCTTGTCTTGTCTTGTCTTGTCTTGTCTTGTCTTGTCTTGTCTTGTCTTGTGTTGTCTTGTCTTGTCTTGTCTTGTCTTGTCTTGTCTTGTCTTGTCTTGTCTTGTCTTGTCTTGTCTTGTCTTGTCTTGTCTTGTCTTGTGTTGTCTTGTCTTGTTTTGTCTTGTCTTGTCCTGTCCTGACGTGTGTTGTGTTGTTTTGTCTTGTCTTGTCTTGTCTTGTCTTGTTTTGTCTTGTCTTGTATTGTCTTGTTTTCTCATGTAATGTCATGTCGTGTGTTGTGTTGTTTTGTCTTGTGTTGTTTTGACGTATCATGTCTTGTCTTGTCTTGTCTTGTCCTGTCCTGTCGTATGTTGTGTTGTTTTGTCTTGTCTTGTCATGTCATGTCATGTCGTGTCTTGTGTTGCTTTGTCTTGTCTTGTCATATCGTGTGTTGTGTTGTTTTGTCTTGTCTTGTTGTGTATTGTCATGTCTTATATTCTCTTGTCTTGTCTTGTCATGTCATGTCAAGTCATGTCATGTCGTGTGTTGTGTTGTTATTCTTGTTTTGTCTTGTCTTGTCTTGTCTTGTCTTGTCTTGTCTTGTCTTGTCTTGTCTTGTCTTGTCTTGTCTTGTCTTGTCTTGTCTTGTCTTGTCTTGTCTTGTCTTGTCTTGTCTTGTCTTGTCTTGTCTTGTCTTGTCTTGTCTTGTCTTGTCTTGTCTTGTCTTGTCTTGTCTTGTCTTGTCTTGTTTTGTCTTGTCTTGTCTTGTTTTGTCTTGTCTTGTCTCGTCTTGTCTTGTTTTGTCATGTAATGTCATGTCGTGTGTTGTGTTGTTTTGTCTTGTCTTGTCTTCTCCTTGTCTTGTCTTGTCATGTCGTGTGTTGTGTTGTTTTGTCTTGTCATGTCTTATATTGTCTTGTCTTGTCTTGTCTTGTGATGTCATGTCGTGTGTTGTGTTGTTTTGTCTTGTCTTGTCTTGTCTTGTCTTGTCTTGTCTTGTCCTGTCATGTCTTGTCTTGTCTTGTCTTGTCTTGTCTTGTCCTGTCATGTCTTGTCTTGTCTTGTCTTGTCTTGTCTTGTCTTGTCTTGTCTTGTCTTGTCTTGTCTTGTCTTGTCTTGTCTTGTCTTGTCTTGTCTTTTCTTGTCTTGTCTTGTCTTGTCTTGTCTTGTCTTGTCTTGTCTTGTCTTGTCTTGTCTTGTCTTGTCTTGTCTTGTCTTGTCTTGTCTTGTCTTGTCTTGTCTTGTCTTGTCTTGTCTTGCCTTGTCTTGTCTTGTCTTGTCTTGTCTTGTCTTGTCTTGTCTTGTCTTGTCTTGTCTTGTCTTGTCTTGTCTTGTCTTGTTTTGTCTTGTCTTGTCTTGTCTTGTCTTGTCTTGTCTTGTCTTGTCTTGTCTTGTCTTGTCTTGTCTTGTCTTGTTTTGTCTTGTCTTGTATTGTCTTGTTTTCTCATGTAATGTCAGGTCGTGTGTTGTGTTGTTTTGTCTTGTGTTGTTTTGTCGTATCATGTCTTGTCTTGTCTTGCCCTGTCCTGTCGTATGTTGTGTTGTTTTGTCTTCTCTTGTCATGTCATGTCATGTCGTGTGTTGTGTTTTGTTTTGTCTTGTCTTGTTGTGTATTGTCATGTCTTATATTGTCTTGTCTTGTCTTGTCATGTCATGTCTTGTCTTGTCTTGTCTTGTCTTGTCTTGTTTTGTCTTGTCTTGTCTTGTTTTGTCGTGTCTTGTCTTGTCTTGTCATGTCATGTCATGTCATGTCATGTCGTGTGTTGTGTTGTTTAGTCTTGTCATGTCATGTCATGTCGTGTCTTGTGTTGCTTTGTCTTGTCTTGTCATGTCGTGTGTTGTGTTTTGTTTTGTCTTGTCTTGTTGTGTATTGTCATGTCTTATATTGTCTTGTCTTGTCTTGTCATGTCATGTCTTGTCTTGTCTTGTCTTGTCTTGTCTTGTTTTGTCTTGTCTTGTCTTGTTTTGTCGTGTCTTGTCTTGTCTTGTCATGTCATGTCATGTCATGTCATGTCGTGTGTTGTGTTGTTTAGTCTTGTCATGTCATGTCATGTCGTGTCTTGTGTTGCTTTGTCTTGTCTTGTCATGTCGTGTGTTGTGTTTTGTTTTGTCTTGTCTTGTCTTGTCTTGTCTTGTCTTGTCTTGTCTTGTCTTGTCTTGTCTTGTCTTGTCTTGTCTTGTCTTGTCTTGTCTTGTCTTGTCTTGTTTTGTCTTGTCTTGTCTTGTTTTGTCGTGTCTTGTCTTGTCTTGTCATGTCATGTCATGTCATGTCATGTCGTGTGTTGTGTTGTTTAGTCTTGTATTGTCTTGTTTTGTCTTGTCTTGTCTTGTCTTGTCTTGTCTTGTCTTGTCTTGTCTTGTCTTGTCTTGTCTTGTCTTGTCTTGTCTTGTCTTGTCTTGTCTTGTCTTGTCTTGTCTTGTCTTGTCTTGTCTTGTCTTGTCTTGTCTTGTTTTGTCTTGTCTTGTCTTGTTTTGTGTTGTTTTGTCTTGTCTTGTCTTGTCTTGTCTTGTCTTGTCCTGTCATGTCTTGTCTTGTCTTGTCTTGTCTTGTCTTGTCTTGTCTTGTCTTGTCTTGTCTTGTCTTGTCTTGTCTTGTCTTGTCTTGTCTTGTCTTGTCTTGTCTTGTCTTGTCTTGTCTTGTCTTGTCTTGTCTTTTCTTGTCTTGTCTTGTCTTGTCTTGTCTTGTCTTTTCTTGTCTTGTCTTGTCTTGTCTTGTCTTGTCTTGTCTTGTCTTGTCTTGTCTTGTCTTGTCTTGTCTTGTCTTGTCTTGTCTTGTCTTGTCTTGTCTTGTCTTGTCTTGTCTTGTCTTGTCTTGTCTTGTCTTGTCTTGCCTTGTCTTGTCTTGTCTTGTCTTGTCTTGTCTTCTCTTGTCTTGTCTTGTCTTGTCTTGCCTTGTCTTGTCTTGTCTTGTCTTGTCTTGTCTTGTCTTGTCTTGTCTTGTCTTGTCTTGTCTTGTCTTGTCTTGTCTTGTCTTGTTTTGTCTTGTCTTGTATTGTCTTGTTTTCTCATGTAATGTCAGGTCGTGTGTTGTGTTGTTTTGTCTTGTGTTGTTTTGTCGTATCATGTCTTGTCTTGTCTTGTCCTGTCCTGTCGTATGTTGTGTTGTTTTGTCTTCTCTTGTCATGTCATGTCATGTCGTGTGTTGTGTTTTGTTTTGTCTTGTCTTGTTGTGTATTGTCATGTCTTATATTGTCTTGTCTTGTCTTGTCATGTCATGTCTTGTCTTGTCTTGTCTTGTCTTGTCTTGTTTTGTCTTGTCTTGTCTTGTTTTGTCGTGTCTTGTCTTGTCTTGTCATGTCATGTCATGTCATGTCATGTCGTGTGTTGTGTTGTTTAGTCTTGTCATGTCATGTCATGTCGTGTCTTGTGTTGCTTTGTCTTGTCTTGTCATGTCGTGTGTTGTGTTTTGTTTTGTCTTGTCTTGTTGTGTATTGTCATGTCTTATATTGTCTTGTCTTGTCTTGTCATGTCATGTCTTGTCTTGTCTTGTCTTGTCTTGTCTTGTTTTGTCTTGTCTTGTCTTGTTTTGTCGTGTCTTGTCTTGTCTTGTCATGTCATGTCATGTCATGTCATGTCGTGTGTTGTGTTGTTTAGTCTTGTCATGTCATGTCATGTCGTGTCTTGTGTTGCTTTGTCTTGTCTTGTCATGTCGTGTGTTGTGTTTTGTTTTGTCTTGTCTTGTCTTGTCTTGTCTTGTCTTGTCTTGTCTTGTCTTGTCTTGTCTTGTCTTGTCTTGTCTTGTCTTGTCTTGTCTTGTCTTGTCTTGTCTTGTCTTGTTTTGTCTTGTCTTGTCTTGTTTTGTCGTGTCTTGTCTTGTCTTGTCATGTCATGTCATGTCATGTCATGTCGTGTGTTGTGTTGTTTAGTCTTGTATTGTCTTGTTTTGTCTTGTCTTGTCTTGTCTTGTCTTGTCTTGTCTTGTCTTGTCTTGTCTTGTCTTGTCTTGTCTTGTCTTGTCTTGTCTTGTCTTGTCTTGTCTTGTCTTGTCTTGTCTTGTCTTGTCTTGTCTTGTTTTGTCTTGTCTTGTCTTGTTTTGTCTTGTCTTGTTTTGTCATGTAATGTCATGTCGTGTGTTGTGTTGTTTTGTCTTTTCTTGTCTTCTCCTGTCTTCTCCTTGTCTTGTCTTGTCATGTCGTGTGTTGTGTTGTTTTGTCTTGTCATGTCTTATATTGTCTTGTCTTGTCTTGTGATGTCATGTCGTGTGTTGTGTTGTTTTGTATTGTCTTGCTTTGTCTTATCATGTCTTATCTTGTCTTGTCTTGTCTTGTCTTGTCTTGTCTTGTCTTGTCTTGTCTTGTCTTGTCTTGTCTTGTCTTGTCTTGTCTTGTCTTGTCTTGTCTTGTCTTGTCTTGTCTTGTCTTGTCTTGTCTTGTCTTGTCTTGTCTTGTCTTGTCTTGTCTTGTCTTGTCTTGTCTTGTCTTGTCTTGTCTTGTCTTGTCCTGTCCTGTCTTGTCTTGTCTTGTCATATTTTGTCTTGTCTTGTCTTGTCTTGTCTTGCTTTGTCTTGCCATGTCTTATCTTGTCTTGTCTTGTCTTGTCTTGTCTTGTCCTGTCCTGTCGTGTGTTGTTTTGTTTTGTTTTGTCTTGTCTTGTGTTGTTTTGTCGTGTCATGTCTTGTCTTGTCTTGTCTTGTCTTGTCTTGTCTTGTCTTGTCTTGTCTTGTCTTGTCCTGTCTTGTCTTGTCTTGTCATATTTTGTCTTGTCTTGTCTTGTCTTGCTTTGTCTTGCCATGTCTTATCTTGTCTTGTCTTGTCTTGTCTTGTCCTGTCCTGTCGTGTGTTGTTTTGTTTTGTCTTGTCTTGTGTTGTTTTGTCGTGTCATGTCTTGTCTTGTCTTGTCCTGTCCTGTCGTGTGTTGTGTTGTTTTGTCTTGTCTTGTCTTGTCATGTCATGTCATGTCGTGTCTTGTGTTGCTTTGTCTTGTCTTGTCTTGTCTTGTCTTGTTTTGTCTTGTCTTGTCTTGTCTTGTCTTGTCATGTCGTGTGTTGTGTTGTTTTGTCTTGTCATGTCATGTCATGTCGTGTGTTGTGTTGTTTTGTCTTGTCTTGTTTTGTCTTGTCATGTCTTGTCTTGTCTTGTCTTGTCTTGTCTTGTCTTGTCTTGTCTTGTCTTGTCTTGTCTTGTCTTGTCTTGTCTTGTCTTGTCTTGTCTTCTCTTGTCTTGTCTTGTCTTGTCTTGCCTTGTCTTGTCTTGTCTTGTCTTTCTTGTCTTGTCTTGTCTTGTCTTGTCTTGTCTTGTCTTGTCTTGTCTTGTCTTGTCTTGTATTGTCTTGTCTTGTCTTGTCTTGTCTTGTCTTGTCTTGTCTTGTCTTGTCTTGTTTTGTCTTGTCTTGTCTTGTTTTGTCTTGTCTTGTCTTGTCTTGTCTTGTCTTGTCTTGTCTTGTTTTGTCATGTAATGTCATGTCGTGTGTTGTGTTGTTTTGTCTTGTCTTGTCTTCTCCTTGTCTTGTCTTGTCATGTCGTGTGTTGTGTTGTTTTGTCTTGTCATGTCTTATATTGTCTTGTCTTGTCTTGTCTTATCTTGTCTTGTCTTGTCTTGTCTTGTCTTGTCTTGTCTTGTCTTGTCTTGTCTTGTCTTGTCTTGTCTTGTCTTGTCTTGTCTTGTTGTCTTGTCTTGTCTTGTCTTGTCTTGTCTTGTCTTGTCTTGTCTTGTCTTGTCTTGTCTTGTCTTGTCTTGTCTTGTCTTGTCTTGTCTTGTCTTGTCTTGTCTTGTCTTGTCTTGTCTTGTCTTGTCTTGTCTTGTTTTGTCTTGTCTTGTCTTGTCTTGCCTTGTCTTGTCTTGTCTTGTCTTGTTTTGTCTTGTCTTGTCTTGTCTTGTCTTGTTTTGTCTTGTCTTGTCTTGTCTTGTCTTGTCATGTCGTGTGTTGTGTTGTTTTGTCTTGTCATGTCATGTCATGTCGTGTGTTGTGTTGTTTTGTCTTGTCTTGTTTTGTCTTGTCATGTCTTGTCTTGTCTTGTCTTGTCTTGTCTTGTCTTGTCTTGTCTTGTCTTGTCTTGTCTTGTCTTGTCTTCTCTTGTCTTGTCTTGTCTTGTCTTGCCTTGTCTTGTCTTGTCTTGTCTTTCTTGTCTTGTCTTGTCTTGTCTTGTCTTGTCTTGTCTTGTCATGTCATGTCATGTCATGTCATGTCGTGTGTTGTGTTGTTATTCTTGTTTTGTCTTGTCTTGTCTTGTCTTGTCTTGTCTTGTCTTGTCTTGTCTTGTCTTGTCTTGTCTTGTCTTGTCTTGTCTTGTCTTGTCTTGTCTTGTCTTGTCTTGTCTTGTCTTGTCTTGTCTTGTCTTGTCTTGTCTTGTCTTGTCTTGTCTTGTCTTGTTTTGTCTTGTCTTGTCTTGTTTTGTCTTGTCTTGTCTTGTCTTGTCTTGTCTTGTCTTGTTTTGTCATGTAATGTCATGTCGTGTGTTGTGTTGTTTTGTCTTGTCTTGTCTTCTCCTTGTCTTGTCTTGTCATGTCGTGTGTTGTGTTGTTTTGTCTTGTCATGTCTTATATTGTCTTGTCTTGTCTTGTCTTGTGATGTCATGTCCTGTGTTGTGTTGTTTTGTCTTGTCTTGTCTTGTCTTGTCTTGTCTTGTCTTGTCTTGTCCTGTCATGTCTTGTCTTGTCTTGTCTTGTCTTGTCTTGTCTTGTCTTGTCTTGTCTTGTCTTGTCTTGTCTTGTCTTGTCTTGTCTTGTCTTGTCTTGTCTTGTCTTGTCTTGTCTTGTCTTGTCTTGTCTTGTCTTGTCTTGTCTTGTCTTGTCTTGTCTTGCCTTGTCTTGTCTTGTTTTGTCGTGTCTTGTCTTGTCTTGTCATGTCATGTCATGTCATGTCATGTCGTGTGTTGTGTTGTTTAGTCTTGTCTTGTCTTGTTTTGTCTTGTCTTGTCTTGTCTTGTCTTGTCTTGTCTTGTCTTGTCTTGTCTTGTCTTGTCTTGTCTTGTCTTGTGATGTCATGTCGTGTGTTGTGTTGTTTTGTCTTGTCTTGTCTTGTCTTGCCTTGTCTTGTCTTGTCTTGTCTTGTCTTGTCTTGTCTTGTGATGTCATGTCGTGTGTTGTGTTGTTTTGTCTTGTCTTGTCTTGTCTTGTCTTGTCTTGTCCTGTCATGTCTTGTCTTGTCTTGTCTTGTCTTGTCTTGCCTTGTCTTGTCTTGTCTTGCCTTGTCTTGTCTTGTCTTGTCTTGTCTTGTCTTGTCTTGTCTTGTCTTGTCTTGTCTTGTCTTCTCTTGTCTTGTCTTGTCTTGTCTTGCCTTGTCTTGTCTTGTCTTGTCTTTCTTGTCTTGTCTTGTCTTGTCTTGTCTTGTCTTGTCTTGTCTTGTCTTGTCTTGTCTTGTCTTGTCTTGTCTTGTTTTGTCTTGTCTTGTATTGTCTTGTTTTCTCATGTAATGTCAGGTCGTGTGTTGTGTTGTTTTGTCTTGTGTTGTTTTGTCGTATCATGTCTTGTCTTGTCTTGTCCTGTCCTGTCGTATGTTGTGTTGTTTTGTCTTCTCTTGTCATGTCATGTCATGTCGTGTCTTGTGTTGCTTTGTCTTGTCTTGTCATGTCGTGTGTTGTGTTTTGTTTTGTCTTGTCTTGTTGTGTATTGTCATGTCTTATATTGTCTTGTCTTGTCTTGTCATGTCATGTCTTGTCATGTCATGTCGTGTGTTGTGTTGTTTAGTCTTGTCTTGTCTTGTCTTGTTTTGTCTTGTCTTGTCTTGTCTTGTCTTGTCTTGTCTTGTCTTGTCTTGTCTTGTCTTGTCTTGTCTTGTCTTGTCTTGTCTTGTCTTGTCTTGTCTTGTCTTGTTTTGTCTTGTCTTGTCTTGTTTTGTCGTGTCTTGTCTTGTCTTGTCATGTCATGTCATGTCATGTCATGTCGTGTGTTGTGTTGTTTAGTCTTGTCTTGTCTTGTTTTGTCTTGTCTTGTCTTGTCTTGTCCTGTCTTGTCTTGTCTTGTCTTGTCTTGTCTTGTCTTGTCTTGTCTTGTCTTGTCTTGTCTTGTCTTGTCTTGTCTTGTCTTGTCTTGTCTTGTCTTGTTTTGTCTTGTCTTGTCTTGTTTTGTCTTGTCTTGTTTTGTCATGTAATGTCATGTCGTGTGTTGTGTTGTTTTGTCTTTTCTTGTCTTCTCCTGTCTTCTCCTTGTCTTGTCTTGTCATGTCGTGTGTTGTGTTGTTTTGTCTTGTCTTGTCTTCTCCTTGTCTTGTCTTGTCATGTCGTGTGTTGTGTTGTTTTGTCTTGTCATTTCTTATATTGTCTTGTCTTGTCTTGTCTTGTCTTGTTTTGTCATGTAATGTCATGTCGTGTGTTGTGTTGTTTTGTCTTGTCTTGTCTTCTCCTTGTCTTGTCTTGTCATGTCGTGTGTTGTGTTGTTTTGTCTTGTCATGTCTTATATTGTCTTGTCTTGTCTTGTCTTGTGATGTCATGTCGTGTGTTGTGTTGTTTTGTCTTGTCTTGTCTTGTCTTGTGTTGTCTTGTCCTGTCATGTCTTGTCTTGTCTTGTCTTGTCTTGTCTTGTTTTGTCTTGTCATGTCTTGTCTTGTCTTGTCTTGTCTTGTCTTGTCTTGTCTTGTCTTGTCTTGTCTTGTCTTGTCTTGTCTTGTCTTGTCTTGTTTTGTCTTGTCTTGTCTTCTCCTTGCCTTGTCTTGTCATGTCGTGTGTTGTGTTGTTTTGTCTTGTCATGTCTTATATTGTCTTGTCTTGCCTTGTGATGTCATGTCGTGTGTTGTGTTGTTTTGTCTTGTCTTGTCTTGTCTTGTCTTGTCTTGTCTTGTCTTGTCTTGTCTTGTCTTGTCTTGTCTTGTCTTATCTTGTCTTGTCTTGTCTTGTCTTGTCTTGTCTTGTCTTGTCTTGTCTTGTCTTGTCTTGTCTTGTCTTGTCTTGTCTTGTCTTGTCTTGTCCTGTCCTGACGTGTGTTGTGTTGTTTTGTCTTGTCTTGTCTTGTCTTGTCTTGTTTTGTCTTGTCTTGTATTGTCTTGTTTTCTCATGTAATGTCATGTCGTTTGTTGTGTTGTTTTGTCTTGTGTTGTTTTGACGTATCATGTCTTGTCTTGTCTTGTCTTGTCTTGTCTTGTCTTGTCTTCTCCTTGTCTTGTCTTGTCATGTCGTGTGTTGTGTTGTTTTGTCTTGTCATGTCTTATATTGTCTTGTCTTGTCTTGTGATGTCATGTCGTGTGTTGTGTTGTTTTGTCTTGTCTTGTCTTGTCTTGTCTTGTCTTGTCTTGTCTTGTCTTGTCTTGTCTTGTCTTGTCTTGTCTTGTCTTGTCTTGTCTTGTCTTGTCTTGTCTTGTCTTGTCTTGTCTTGTCTTGTCTTGTCCTGTCCTGACGTGTGTTGTGTTGTTTTGTCTTGTCTTGTCATGTCTTGTCTTGTTTTGTCTTGTCTTGTATTGTCTTGCTTTCTCATGTAATGTCATGTCGTGTCTTGTGTTGTTTTGTCGTGTCATGTCTTGTCTTGTCTTGTCCTGTCCTGTCGTGTGTTGTTTTGTCTTGTCTTGTCATGTCATGTCTTGTCCTGTCTTGTCTTGTCTTGTATTGTCTTGTCTTGTCATGTCATGTCTTGTCTTGTCTTGTCTTGTGATGTCATGTCGTGTGTTGTGTTGTTTTGTATTGTCTTGCTTTGTCTTATCATGTCTTATCTTGTCTTGTCTTGTCTTGTCTTGTCTTGTCTTGTCTTGTCTTGTTTTGTCTTGTCTTGTCTTGTCTTGTCTTGTCATGTCGTGTGTTGTGTTGTTTTGTCTTGTCATGTCTTATATTGTCTTGTCTTGTCTTGTGATGTCATGTCGTGTGTTGTGTTGTTTTGTATTGTCTTGCTTTGTCTTATCATGTCTTATCTTGTCTTGTCTTGTCTTGTCTTGTGATGTCATGTCGTGTGTTGTGTTGTTTTGTATTGTCTTGCTTTGTCTTATCATGTCTTATCTTGTCTTGTCTTGTCTTGTCTTGTCTTGTCTTGTCTTGTCTTGTCTTGTTTTGTCTTGTCTTGTCTTGTCTTGTCTTGTCTTGTCTTGTCTTGTCTTGTCTTGTCTTGTCTTGTCTTGTCTTGTCTTGTCTTGTCTTGTCTTGTCTTGTCTTGTCTTGTCTTGTCTTGTCTTGTCTTGTCTTGTCTTGTCTTGTCCTGTCCTGTCTTGTCTTGTCTTGTCATATTTTGTCTTGTCTTGTCTTGTCTTGTCTTGCTTTGTCTTGCCATGTCTTATCTTGTCTTGTCTTGTCTTGTCTTGTCTTGTCCTGTCCTGTCGTGTGTTGTTTTGTTTTGTTTTGTCTTGTCTTGTGTTGTTTTGTCGTGTCATGTCTAGTCTTGTCTTGTCTTGTCTTGTCTTGTCTTGTCTTGTCTTGTCCTGTCTTGTCTTGTCTTGTCATATTTTGTCTTGTCTTGTCTTGTCTTGTCTTGCTTTGTCTTGCCATGTCTTATCTTGTCTTGTCTTGTCTTGTCCTGTCCTGTCGTGTGTTGTTTTGTTTTGTCTTGTCTTGTGTTGTTTTGTCGTGTCATGTCTTGTCTTGTCTTGTCCTGTCCTGTCGTGTGTTGTGTTGTTTTGTCTTGTCTTGTCTTGTCTTGTCATGTCATGTCATGTCGTGTCTTGTGTTGCTTTGTCTTGTCTTGTCTTGTCTTGTCTTGTTTTGTCTTGTCTTGTCTTGTCTTGTCTTGTCATGTCGTGTGTTGTGTTGTTTTGTCTTGTCATGTCATGTCATGTCGTGTGTTGTGTTGTTTTGTCTTGTCTTGTTTTGTCTTGTCATGTCTTGTCTTGTCTTGTCTTGTCTTGTCTTGTCTTGTCTTGTCTTGTCTTGTCTTGTCTTGTCTTGTCATGTCTTGTCTTGTCTTGTCTTGTATTGTCTTGTCTTGTTTTGTCTTGTCTTGTCTGGTCTTGTCTTGTCTTGTCTTGTCTTGTCATGTCATGTCATGTCATATCGTGTGTTGTGTTTTTTTGTCTTGTCTTGTGTTGTTTTGTCGTGTCATGTCTTGTCTTGTCTTGTCTTGTCCTGTCCTGTCTTGTCTTGTCTTGTCATATTTTGTCTTGTCTTGTCTTGTCTTGCTTTGTCGTGTCATGTCTTATCTTGTCGTGTCTTGTCTTGTCTTGTCTTGTCTTGTCTTGTCTTGTCTTGTCTTGTCTTGTCTTGTCTTGTCTTGTTTTGTCTTGTCTTGTCTTCTCCTTGTCTTGTCTTGTCATGTCGTGTGTTGTGTTGTTTTGTCTTGTCATGTCTTATATTGTCTTGTCTTGTCTTGTGATGTCATGTCGTGTGTTGTGTTATTTTGTCTTGTCTTGTCTTGTCTTGTCTTGTCTTGTCTTGTCTTGTCTTGTCTTGTCTTGTCTTGTCTTGTCTTGTCTTGTCTTGTCTTGTCTTGTCTTGTTTTGTCTTGTCTTGTATTGTCTTGTTTTCTCATGTAATGTCATGTCGTGTGTTGTGTTGTTTTGTCTTGTCATGTCTTATATTGTCTTGTCTTGTCTTGTCTTGTGATGTCATGTCGTGTGTTGTGTTGTTTTGTCTTGTCTTGTCTTGTCTTGTCTTGTCTTGTCTTGTCCTGTCCTGTCCTGTCCTGTCCTGTCTTGTCTTGTCTTGTCTTGTCTTGTCTTGTCTCGTCTTGTCTTGTCTTCTCCTGTCCTGACGTGTGTTGTGTTGTTTTGTCTTGTCTTGTTTTGTCTTGTCTTGCTTTGTCTTGTCATGTCTTATCTTGTCTTGTCTTGTCTTGTCTTGTCCTGTCCTGTCGTGTGTTGTGTTGTTTTGTCTTGTCTTGTCTTGTCTTGTCATGTCGTGTGTTGTGTTGTTTTGTCTTGTCATGTCTTGTCTTGTCATGTCCTGTCGTGTGTTGTGTTGCTTTGTCTTGTCTTGTCTTGTCTTGTCTTGTCATGTCGTGTGTTGTGTTGTTTTGTCTTGTCTTGTGTTGTTTTGTCGTGTCATGTCTTGTCTTGTCTTGTCCTGTCGTGTGTTGTGTTGTTTTGTCATGTCTTGTCGTATCTTGTGTTGCTTTGTCTTGTCTTGTCATGTCGTGTGTTGTGTTGTTTTGTCTTGTCATGTCTTGTCTTGTCATGTCATGTCATGTCGTGTGTTGTGTTGTTTTGTCTTGTCTTGTTTTGTCTTGTCATGTCTTGTCTTGTCTTGACTTGTCTTGTCTTGTCATGTCTTGTCTTGTCTTGTCTTGTCTTGTCATGTCTTGTCTTGTCTTGTATTGTCTTTTCTTGTTTTGTTTTGTTTTGTTTTGTCTTTTCTTGTCTTGTCTTGTCTTGTCTTGTCATGTCATGCCATGTCATACGTGTGTTGTGTTGTTTTGTCTTGTCTTATTTTGTCTTGTCATGTCTTATCTTGTCTTGTCTTATCTTGTCTTCTATTGTCTTGTCTTTTCTTGTCTTGTCTTGTCTTGTCTTGTCTTGTCGTGTCTTGTCTTGTCTTGTCTTGTCTTGTCTTGTCTTGTCCTGTCCTGTCCTGTCTTGTCTTGTCTTGTCTTGTCATGTCGTGTGTTGTGTTGTTTTGTCTTGTCTTGTTGTGTATTGTCATGTCTTATATTGTCTTGTCTTGTCTTGTCATGTCATGTCATGTCGTGTGTTGTGTTGTGTTGTCTTGTTTTGTCTTGTCATGTCATGTCATGTCTTGTCTTGTCTTGTCTTGTCTTGTTTTGTCTTGTCATGTCTTGTCTTGTCTTGTCTTGTCTTGTCTTGTTTTTTCTTGTCATGTCTTGTCTTGACTTGTCTTGTCTTGTCTTGTCTTGTCTTGTCTTGTCTTGTCTTGTCATGTAATGTCATGTCGTGTGTTGTGTTGTTTTGTCTTGTCTTGTCTTCTCCTTGTCTTGTCTTGTCATGTCGTGTGTTGTGTTGTTTTGTCTTGTCTTGTCTTATATTGTCTTGTCTTGTCTTGTGATGTCATGTCGTGTGTTGTGTTGTTTTGTCTTGTCTTGTTTTGTCTTGTCCTGTCTTGTCTTGTCATGTCATGTCATGTGTTGTGTTGTGTTGTTTTGTCTTGTCTTGTCTTGTCTTGTCTTGTCTTGTCTTGTCTTGTCTTGTCTTGTCTTGCCTTATCTTGCCTTGTCTGGTCTTGTCTTGTCTTGTCTTGTCTTGTCATGTCTTGTCTTGTCTTGTTTTGTCTTGTCTTGTATTGTCTTGTTTTCTCATGTAATGTCATGTCGTGTGTTGTGTTGTTTTGTCTTGTCTTGTGTTGTTTTGTCGTGTCATGTCTTGTCTTGTCTTGTCCTGTCCTGTCGTGTGTTGTGTTGTTTTGTCTTGTCTTGTCATGTCATGTCATGTCGTGTCTTGTGTTGCTTTGTCTTGTCTTGTCTTGTCATGTCGTGTGTTGTGTTGTTTCGTCTTGTCTTGTTGTGTATTGTCATGTCTTTTATTTTCTTGTCTTGTCTTGTCTTGTCATGTCATGTAATGTCATGTCGTGTGTTGTGTTGTTTTGTCTTGTCTTGTGTTCTCCTTGTCTTGTCTAGTCTTGTCTTGTCTTGTCTTGTCTTGTCTTGTCTTGTCTTGTCATGTCGTGTGTTGTGTTGTTTTGTCTTGTCTTGTTGTGTATTGTCATGTCTTTTATTGTCTTGTCTTGTCTTGGTTTGTCATGTAATGTCATGTCGTGTGTTGTGTTGTTTTGTCTTGTCTTGTCTTCTCCTTGTCTTGTCTAGTCTTGTCTTGTCTCTTCTTGTCTTGTCTTGTGTTGCTTTGTCTTGTCTTGTCATGTCGTGTGTTGTGTTGTTTTGTCTTGTCTTGTTGTGTATTGTCATGTCTTTTATTGTCTTGTATTGTCTTGTCATGTCATGTAATGTCATGTCGTGTATTATGTTGTTTTGTCTTGTCCTGTCTTCTCCTTGTCTTGTCTTGTCATGTCGTGTGTTGTGTTGTTTTGTCTTGTCTTGTCTTATATTGTCTTGTCTTGTCTTGTGATGTCATGTCATGTCGTGTCTTGTGTTGCTTTGTCTTGTCTTGTCATGTCTTATATTGTCTTGTCTTGTCTTGTCTTGTGATGTCATGTCGTGTGTTGTGTTGTTTTGTCTTGTATTGTCTTGTCTTGTCTAGTCTTGTTTTGTCTTGTCTTGTCTTGTCTTGTCTTGTCTTGTCTTGTCTTGTCTTGTCTTGTCTTGTCATGTCATGTCATGTCATACGTTTGTTGTGTTGTTTTGTCTTGTCTTATTTTGTCTTGTCATGTCTTATCTTGTCTCGTCTTGTCTTGTCTTGTATTGTCTTGTCTTTTCTTGTCTTGTCTTGTCTTGTCTTGTCTTGTCGTGTCTTGTCTTGTCTTGTCTTGTCTTGTCTTGTCTTGTCCTGTCCTGTCCTGTCCTGTCCTGTCCTGTCTTGTCTTGTCTTGTCATGTCATGTCATGTCATACGTGTGTTGTGTTGTTTTGTCTTGTCTTGTATTGTCTTGTCTTTTCTTGTCTTGTCTTGTCTTGTCTTGTCGTGTCTTGTCTTGTCTTGTCTTGTCTTGTCTTGTCTTGTCTTGTCTTGTGATGTCATGTCGTGTGTTGTGTTGTTTTGTCTTGTCTTGTTTTGTCTTGTCTTGCTTTGTCTTGTCATGTCTTATCTTGTCTTGTCTTGTCTTGTCCTGTCCTGTCGTGTGTTGTGTTGTTTTGTCTTGTCTTGTCCTGTCCTGTCGTGTGTTGTGTTGTTTTGTCTTGTCTTGTCTTGTCATGTCATGTTATGTCGTGTCTTGTGTTGCTTTGTCTTGTCTTGTCTTGTCTTGTCTTGTCTTGTCTTGTCTTGTCATGTCGTGTGTTGTGTTGTTTTGTCTTGTCTTGTATTGTCTTGTCTTGTCTTGTTTTGTCTTGTCTTGTCTTGTCTTGTCATGTCGTGTGTTGTGTTGTTTTGTCTTGTCATGTCTTATATTGTCTTGTCTTGTCTTGTCTTGTGATGTCATGTCGTGTGTTGTGTTGTTTTGTCTTGTATTGTCTTGTCTTGTCTAGTCTTGTTTTGTCTTGTCTTGTCTTGTCTTGTCTTGTCTTGTCTTGTCTTGTCTTGTCTTGTCTTGTCTTGTCTTGTCATGTCATGTCATACGTGTGTTGTGTTGTTTTGTCTTGTCATGTCTTATCTTGTCTTGTCTTATCTTGTCTTCTATTGTCTTGTCTTTTCTTGTCTTGTCTTGTCTTGTCGTGTCTTGTCTTGTCTTGTCATGTCTTGTCATGTCTTGTCTTGTCTTGTATTGTCTTGTCTTGTTTTGTTTTGTTTTGTCTTGTCTTGTCTTGTCTTGTCATGTCATGCCATGTCATACGTGTGTTGTGTTGTTTTGTCTTGTCATGTCTTATCTTGTCTTGTCTTATCTTGTCTTCTATTGTCTTGTCTTTTCTTGTCTTGTCTTGTCTTGTCTTGTCGTGTCTTGTCTTGTCTTGTCATGTCTTGTCATGTCTTGTCTTGTCTTGTATTGTCTTGTCTTGTTTTGTTTTGTTTTGTCTTGTCTTGTCTTGTATTGTCTTGTCTTGTTTTGTTTTGTTTTGTCTTTTCTTGTCTTGTCTTGTCTTGTTGTGTCTTGTCTTGTCTTGTCTTGTCTTGTCTTGTCCAGTCCTGTCCTGTCTTGTCTTGTCTTGGCATGTCATGTCATGTCATGTCGTGTGTTGTGTTGTCTTGTCTTGTTTTGTCATGTCTTATCTTGTCTTGTCATGTCATGTCTTGTCTTGTCTTGTCTTGTCTTGTCTTGTCATGTCGTGTGTTGTCTTGTCTTGTCTTGTGATGTCGTGTGTTGTGTTGTTTTGTCTTGTCTTGTCTTATATTGTCTTGTCTTGTCTTGTGATGTCATGTCATGTCGTGTCTTGTCATGTCTTGTCTTGTCTTGTCATGTCGTGTGTTGTGTTGTTTTGTCTTGTCATGTCTTATATTGTCTTGTCTTGTCTTGTCTTGTGATGTCATGTCGTGTGTTGTGTTGTTTTGTCTTGTATTGTCTTGTCTTGTCTAGTCTTGTTTTGTTTTGTCTTGTCTTGTCTTGTCTTGTCTTGTCTTGTCATGTCATGTCATGTCATACGTGTGTTGTGTTGTTTTGTCTTGTCTTATTTTGTCTTGTCTGTCCTGTCCTGTCTTGTCTTGTCATGTCATGTCATGTCATGTCATGTCGTGTGTTGTGTTGTGTTGTTTTGTCTTGTCTTGTCTTGTCTTGTCCTGTCCTGTCCTGTCTTGTCTTGTCTTGTCTTGTCTTGTCTTGTCTCGTCTTGTCTTGTCTTGTCTTCTCCTGTCCTGACGTGTGTTGTGTTGTTTTGTCTTGTCTTGTTTTGTCTTGTCTTGCTTTGTCTTGTCATGTCTTATCTTGTCTTGTCTTGTCTTGTCCTGTCCTGTCGTGTGTTGTGTTGTTTTGTCGTGTCATGTCTTGTCTTGTCTTGTCCTGTCCTGTCGTGTGTTGTGTTGTTTTGTCTTGTCTTGTCTTGTCATGTCATGTCATGTCGTGTCTTGTGTTGCTTTGTCTTGTCTTGTCTTGTCTTGTCTTGTCTTGTCTTGTCTTGTCTTGTCTTGTCATGTCGTGTGTTGTGTTGTTTTGTCTTGTCTTGTATTGTCTTGTCTTGTCTTGTTTTGTCTTGTCTTGTCTTGTCTTGTCTTGTCTTGTCATGTCATGCCATGTCATACGTGTGTTGTGTTGTTTTGTCTTGTCTTATTTTGTCTTGGTATGTCTTATCTTGTCTTGTCTTGTCTTGTCTTGTCTTGTCATGTCGTGTCTTGTGTTGTTTTGTCTTGTCTTGTATTGTCTTGTCTTGTCTTGTTTTGTCTTGTCTTGTCTTGTCTTGTCATGTCATGCCATGTCATACGTGTGTTGTGTTGTTTTGTCTTGTCTTGTCTTGTCTTGTCCTGTCCTATCGTGTGTTGTGTTGTTTTGTCTTGTCTTGTCTTGTCTTGTCCTGTCCTGTCCTGTCTTGTCTTGTCTTGTCATGTCATGTCATGTCATGTCATGTCGTGTGTTGTGTTGTCTTGTTTTGTCATGTCTTATCTTGTCTTGTCTTGTCATGTCATGTCATGTGTTGTGTTGTGTTGTTTTGTCTTGTCTTGTCTTGTCATGTCTTGTCTTGTCTTGTGTTGTGATGTCATGTCGTGTGTTGTGTTGTTTTGTCTTGTCTTGTCTTGTCTTGTCTTGTCTTGTCTTGTCTTGTCTTGTCTTGTCTTGTCTTGTCTTGTCTTGTCTTGTCTTGTCTTGTCTTGTCTTGTCTTGTCTTGTCTTGTCTTGTCTTGTCTTGTCTTGTCTTGTCTTGTCTTGTCTTATCTTGTCTTGTCTTGTCTTGTCTTTTCTTGTCTTGTCGTGTCTTGTCTTGTCTTGTGTTGTGATGTCATGTCGTGTGTTGTGTTGTTTTGTCTTGTCTTGTCTTGTGTTGTCTTGTCTTGTCTTGTCTTGACTTGTCTTGTCTTGTCTTGTCTTGTCTTGTCTTGTCTTGACTTGTCTTGTCTTGTCTTGTCTTGTCTTGTCTTGTCTTGTCTTGTCTTGTCTTGTCTTGTCTTGTCTTGTCTTGTCTTGTTTTGTCATGTCTTAACTTGTCTTGTCTTGTCTTGTCTTGTCTTGTCTTGTCTTGTCTTGACTTGTATTGTCTTGTCTTGTCTTGTCTTGTCTTGTCTTGTCTTGTCTTGCCTTGTCTTGTCATGTCATGTCATGTCGTGTATTGTGTTGTTTTGTCTTGTCTTGTCTTGTCATGTCATGTCATGTGTTGTGTTGTGTTGTTTTGTCTTGTCTTGTCTTGTCATGTCTTGTCTTGTCTTGTGTTGTGATGTCATGTCGTGTGTTGTGTTGTTTTGTCTTGTCTTGTCTTGTCTTGTCTTGTCTTGTCTTGTCTTGACTTGTCTTGTCTTGTCTTGTCTTGTCTTGTCTTGTCTTGACTTGTCTTGTCTTGTCTTGTCTTGTCTTGTCTTGTCTTGTCTTGTCTTGTCTTGTCTTGTCTTGTCTTGTCTTGTCTTGTCTTGTCTTGTCTTGTCTTGTCTTGTCTTGTCTTGTTTTGTCATGTCTTATCTTGTCTTGTCTTGTCATGTCATGTCATGTGTTGTGTTGTGTTGTGTTGTTTTGTCTTGTCTTGTCTTGTCATGTCTTGTCTTGTCTTGTGTTGTGATGTCATGTCGTGTGTTGTGTTGTTTTGTCTTGTCTTGTCTTGTCTTGTCTTGTCTTGTCTTGTCTTGTCTTGTCTTGTCTTGTCTTGTCTTGTCTTGTCTTGTCTTGTCTTGTCTTGTCTTGTCTTGTCTTGTCTTGTCTTGTCTTGTCTTGTCTTGTCTTGTCTTGTCTTGTCTTGTCTTGTCATGTCATGTCATGTCGTGTATTGTGTTGTTTTGTCTTGTCTTGTTTTGTCTTGTCATGTCTTGTCTTGTCTTGACTTGTCTTGTCTTGTCTTGTCTTGTCTTGTCTTGTCTTGTCTTGTCTTGTCTTGTCTTGTCTTGTCTTGTCATGTCTTGTCTTGTCTTGTATTGTCTTGTCTTGTCTTTTTTTGTTTTGTCTTGTCTTGTCTTGTCTTGTCTTGTCATGTCATGCCATGTCATACGTGTGTTGTGTTGTTTTGTCTTGTCTTATTTTGTCTTGTCATGTCTTATCTTGTCTTGTCTTGTCTTGTCTTTTCTTGTCTTGTCGTGTCTTGTCTTGTCTTGTCTTGTCTTGTCTTGTCTTGTCCTGTCCTGTCCTGTCTTGTCTTGTCTTGGCATGTCATGTCATGTCATGTCATGTCGTGTGTTGTGTTGTCTTGTCTTGCTTTGTCATGTCTTATCTTGTCTTGTCATGTCTTGTCTTGTCATGTCTTGTCTTGTCTTGTCTTGTCTTGTCTTGTCTTGTCTTGTCTTGTCTTGTCATGTCTTGTCTTGTCTTGTCATGTCTTGTCTTGTCTTGTCTTGTCTTGTCTTGTCTTGTCTTGTCTTGTCTTGTCTTGTCTTGTCTTGTCTTGTCTTGTCTTGTCTTGTCTTGTCTTGTCTTGTCTTGTCTTGTCTTGTCTTGTCTTGTCTTGTCTTGTCTTGTCTTGTCTTGTCTTGTCTTGTCTTGTCTTGTCTTGTCTTGTCTTGTCTTGTCTTGTCTTGTCTTGTCTTGTCTTGCCTTGTCTTGTCTTGCCTTGTCTTGTCTTGTCTTGTCTTGTCTTGTCTTGTCTTGTCTTGTCTTGTCTTGTCATGTCGTGTGTTGTGTTGTTTTGTCTTGTCTTGTTGTGTATTGTCATGTCTTATATTGTCTTGTCTTGTCTTGTCATGTCATGTCATGTCGTGTGTTGTGTTGTGTTGTCTTGTTTTGTCTTGTCATGTCATGTCATGTCTTGCCTTGTCTTGTCTTGTCTTGTTTTGTCTTGTCATGTCTTGTCTTGTCTTGTCTTGTCTTGTCTTGTCTTGTTTTGTCTTGTCATGTCTTGTCTTGTCTTGACTTGTCTTGTCTTGTCTTGTCTTGTCTTGTCTTGTCTTGTCTTGTCTTGTCTTGTCTTGTGTTGTCTTGTCTTGTCTTGTCTTGTCTTGTCTTGTCTTGTCTTGTCTTGTCTTGTCTTGTCTTGTCTTGTCTTGTCTTGTCTTGTCTTGTCTTGTCTTGTCTTGTCTTGTCTTGTCTTGTCTTGACTTGTCTTGTCTTGTCTTGTCTTGTCTTGTCTTGTCTTGTCTTGTCTTGTCTTGTCTTGTCTTGTCTTGTCTTGTCTTGTCTTGTCTTGTCTTGTCTTGTCTTGTCTTGTTTTGTCATGTCTTATCTTGTCTTGTCTTGTCATGTCATGTCATGTGTTGTGTTGTGTTGTGTTGTTTTGTCTTGTCTTGTCTTGTCATGTCTTGTCTTGTCTTGTGTTGTGATGTCATGTCGTGTGTTGTGTTGTTTTGTCTTGTCTTGTCTTGTCTTGTCTTGTCTTGTCTTGTCTTGTCTTGTCTTGTCTTGTCTTGTCTTGTCTTGTCTTGTCTTGTCTTGTCTTGTCTTGTCATGTCATGTCATGTCGTGTATTGTGTTGTTTTGTCTTGTCTTGTTTTGTCTTGTCATGTCTTGTCTTGTCTTGACTTGTCTTGTCTTGTCTTGTCTTGTCTTGTCTTGTCTTGTCTTGTCTTGTCTTGTCTTGTCATGTCTTGTCTTGTCTTGTATTGTCTTGTCTTGTCTTTTTTTGTTTTGTCTTGTCTTGTCTTGTCTTGTCTTGTCATGTCATGCCATGTCATACGTGTGTTGTGTTGTTTTGTCTTGTCTTATTTTGTCTTGTCATGTCTTATCTTGTCTTGTCTTGTCTTGTCTTTTCTTGTCTTGTCGTGTCTTGTCTTGTCTTGTCTTGTCTTGTCTTGTCTTGTCCTGTCCTGTCCTGTCTTGTCTTGTCTTGGCATGTCATGTCATGTCATGTCATGTCGTGTGTTGTGTTGTCTTGTCTTGCTTTGTCATGTCTTATCTTGTCTTGTCATGTCTTGTCTTGTCATGTCTTGTCTTGTCTTGTCTTGTCTTGTCTTGTCTTGTCTTGTCTTGTCTTGTCTTGTCATGTCTTGTCTTGTCTTGTCTTGTCATGTCTTGTCTTGTCTTGTCATGTCTTATATTGTCTTGTTTTGTCTTGTCTTGTCTTGTCTTGTCTTGTCTTGTCTTGTCTTGTCTTGTCTTGTCTTGTCTTGTCTTGTCTTGTCTTGCCTTGTCTTGTCTTGTCTTGTCTTGTCTTGTCTTGTCTTGTCTTGTCTTGTCTTGTCTTGTCTTGTCTTGTCTTGTCTTGTCTTGTCTTGTCTTGCCTTGTCTTGTCTTGCCTTGTCTTGTCTTGTCTTGTCTTGTCTTGTCTTGTCTTGTCTTGTCATGTCGTGTGTTGTGTTGTTTTGTCTTGTCTTGTTGTGTATTGTCATGTCTTATATTGTCTTGTCTTGTCTTGTCATGTCATGTCATGTCGTGTGTTGTGTTGTGTTGTCTTGTTTTGTCTTGTCATGTCATGTCATGTCTTGCCTTGTCTTGTCTTGTCTTGTTTTGTCTTGTCATGTCTTGTCTTGTCTTGTCTTGTCTTGTCTTGTCTTGTTTTGTCTTGTCATGTCTTGTCTTGTCTTGACTTGTCTTGTCTTGTCTTGTCTTGTCTTGTCTTGTCATGTAATGTCATGTCGTGTGATGTGTTGTTTTGTCTTGTCTTGTCTTCTCCTTGTCTTGTCTTGTCATGTCGTGTGTTGTGTTGTTTTGTCTTGTCTTGTTGTGTATTGTCATGTCTTTTATTGTATTGTCTTGTCATGTCATGTAATGTCATGTCGTGTGTTATGTTGTTTTGTCTTGTCTTGTCTTCTCCTTGTCTTGTCTAGTCTTGTCTTGTCTTGTCTTGTCTTGTCTTGTCTTGTCTTGTCATGTCTTATATTGTCTTGTCTTGTCATGTCATGTCGTGTGTTGTGTTGTTTTGTCTTGTCTTGTTGTGTATTGTCATGTCTTATATTGTCTTGTCTTGTCTTGTCATGTCATGTCATGTCATGTCATGTCGTGTGTTGTGTTGTTTTGTCTTGTCTTGTCTTCTCCTTGTCTTGTCTAGTCTTGTCTTGTCTTGTCTTGTCTTGTTTTGTCTTGTCTTGTCTTGTCTTGTGTTGCTTTGTCTTGTCTTGTCATGTCATGTGTTGCGTTGTGTTGTTTTGTCTTGTCTTGTCTTGTCATGTCATGTCATGTCGTGTCTTGTTTTGCTTTGTCTTGTCTTGTCATGTCGTGTGTTGTGTTGTTTTGTCTTGTCATGTCTTATATTATCTTGTCTTGTCTTGTCTTGTGATGTCATGTCGTGTGTTGTGTTGTTTTGTCTTGTATTTTCTTGTCTTGTCTTGTCTTGTCTTGTCTTGTTTTGTCTTGTCTTGTCTTGTCTTGTCTTGTCTTGTCTTGTCTTGTCTTGTCATGTCATGTCATGTCATACGTGTTTTGTCTTGTCTTGTCTTGTCTTGTCTTGTCTTGTCTTGTCTTGTCTTGTCTTGTCTTGTCTTGTCTTGTCTTGTCTTGTCTTGTCTTGTCATGTCATGTCTTGCGTTGTGTTGTTTTGTCTTGTCTTGTCATGTCATGTCATGTCGTGTCTTGTGTTGCTTTGTCATGTCTTGTCATGTCGTGTGTTATGTTGTTTTGTCTTGTCTTGTCTTCTCCTTGTCTTGTCTAGTCTTGTCTTGTCTTGTCTTGTCTTGTCTTGTCTTGTCATGTCTTATATTGTCTTGTCATGTCGTGTGTTGTGTTGTTTTGTCTTGTCTTGTTGTGTATTGTCATGTCTTATATTGTCTTGTCTTGTCTTGTCATGTCGTGTGTTGTGTTGTTTTGTCTTGTCTTGTTGTGTATTGTCATGTCTTATATTGTCTTGTCTTGTCTTGTGATGTCATGTCGTGTGTTGTGTTGTTTTGTCTTGTCTTGTCTTCTCCTTGTCTTGTCTAGTCTTGTCTTGTCTTGTCTTGTCTTGTCTTGTCATGTCATGTCTTGTCTTGTCTTGTCTTGTCTTGTCTTGTCATGTCGTGTGTTGTCTTGTCTTGTCTTGTGATGTCGTGTGTTGTGTTGTTTTGTCTTGTCTTGTCTTATATTGTCTTGTCTTGTCTTGTGATGTCATGTCATGTCGTGTCTTGTCATGTCTTGTCTTGTCTTGTCATGTCGTGTGTTGTGTTGTTTTGTCTTGTCATGTCTTATATTGTCTTGTCTTGTCTTGTCTTGTGATGTCATGTCGTGTGTTGTGTTGTTTTGTCTTGTATTGTCTTGTCTTGTCTAGTCTTGTTTTGTTTTGTCTTGTCTTGTCTTGTCTTGTCTTGTCTTGTCTTGTCTTGTCATGTCATGTCATGTCATACGTGTGTTGTGTTGTTTTGTCTTGTCTTATTTTGTCTTGTCATGTCTTATCTTGTCTCGTCTTGTCTTGTCTTGTATTGTCTTGTCTTTTCTTGTCTTGTCTTGTCTTGTCTTGTCGTGTCTTGTCTTGTCTTGTCTTGTCTTGTCTTGTCTTGTCCTGTCCTGTCCTGTCCTGTCCTGTCTTGTCTTGTCATGTCATGTCATGTCATGTCATGTCGTGTGTTGTGTTGTGTTGTTTTGTCTTGTCTTGTCTTGTCTTGTCCTGTCCTGTCCTGTCTTGTCTTGTCTTGTCTTGTCTTGTCTTGTCTTGTCTTGTCTTGTCTTGTCATGTCATGCCATGTCATACGTGTGTTGTGTTGTTTTGTCTTGTCTTGTCTTGTCTTGTCCTGTCCTATCGTGTGTTGTGTTGTTTTGTCTTGTCTTGTCTTGTCCTGTCCTGTCCTGTCTTGTCTTGTCTTGTCATGTCATGTCATGTCATGTCATGTCGTGTGTTGTGTTGTCTTGTTTTGTCATGTCTTATCTTGTCTTGTCTTGTCATGTCATGTCATGTGTTGTGTTGTGTTGTTTTGTCTTGTCTTGTCTTGTCATGTCTTGTCTTGTCTTGTGTTGTGATGTCATGTCGTGTGTTGTGTTGTTTTGTCTTGTCTTGTCTTGTCATGTCGTGTGTTGTGTTGTTTTGTCTTGTCTTGTATTGTCTTGTCTTGTCTTATCTTGTCTTGTCTTGTCTTGTCCTGTCCTGTCGTGTGTTGTGTTGTTTTGTCGTGTCATGTCTTGTCTTGTCTTGTCCTGTCCTGTCGTGTGTTGTGTTGTTTTGTCTTGTCTTGTCTTGTCATGTCATGTCATGTCGTGTCTTGTGTTGCTTTGTCTTGTCTTGTCTTGTCTTGTCTTGTCTTGTCTTGTCTTGTCTTGTCATGTCGTGTGTTGTGTTGTTTTGTCTTGTCTTGTATTGTCTTGTCTTGTCTTGTTTTGTCTTGTCTTGTCTTGTCTTGTCATGTCATGCCATGTCATACGTGTGTTGTGTTGTTTTGTCTTGTCTTATTTTGTCTTGGTATGTCTTATCTTGTCTTGTCTTGTCTTGTCTTGTCTTGTCATGTCGTGTCTTGTGTTGTTTTGTCTTGTCTTGTATTGTCTTGTCTTGTCTTGTTTTGTCTTGTCTTGTCTTGTCTTGTCATGTCATGCCATGTCATACGTGTGTTGTGTTGTTTTGTCTTGTCTTGTCCTGTCCTATCGTGTGTTGTGTTGTTTTGTCTTGTCTTGTCTTGTCCTGTCTTGTCTTGTCTTGTCTTGTCTTGTCATGTCATGTCATGTCATGTCATGTCGTGTGTTGTGTTGTCTTGTTTTGTCATGTCTTATCTTGTCTTGTCTTGTCATGTCATGTCATGTGTTGTGTTGTGTTGTTTTGTCTTGTCTTGTCTTGTCATGTCTTGTCTTGTCTTGTGTTGTGATGTCATGTCGTGTGTTGTGTTGTTTTGTCTTGTCTTGTCTTGTCTTGTCTTGTCTTGTCTTGTCTTGTCTTGTCTTGTCTTGTCTTGTCTTGTCTTGTCTTGTCTTGTCTTGTCTTGTCTTGTCTTGTCTTGTCTTGTCTTGTCTTGTCTTGTCTTGTCTTGTCTTGTCTTGTCTTGTCTTGTCTTGTCTTGTCTTGTCATGTCTTGTCTTGTGTTGTGATGTCATGTCGTGTGTTGTGTTGTTTTGTCTTGTCTTGTCTTGTCTTGTCTTGTCTTGTCTTGTCTTGACTTGTCTTGTCTTGTCTTGTCTTGTCTTGTCTTGTCTTGACTTGTCTTGTCTTGTCTTGTCTTGTCTTGTCTTGTCTTGTCTTGTCTTGTCTTGTCTTGTCTTGTCTTGTTTTGTCATGTCTTATCTTGTCTTGTCTTGTCTTGTCTTGTCTTGTCTTGTCTTGTCTTGTCTTGACTTGTCTTGTCTTGTCTTGTCTTGTCTTGTCTTGTCTTGTCTTGCCTTGTCTTGTCATGTCATGTCATGTCGTGTATTGTGTTGTTTTGTCTTGTCTTGTCTTGTCATGTCATGTCATGTGTTGTGTTGTGTTGTTTTGTCTTGTCTTGTCTTGTCATGTCTTGTCTTGTCTTGTGTTGTGATGTCATGTCGTGTGTTGTGTTGTTTTGTCTTGTCTTGTCTTGTCTTGTCTTGTCTTGACTTGTCTTGTCTTGTCTTGTCTTGTCTTGTCTTGTCTTGACTTGTCTTGTCTTGTCTTGTCTTGTCTTGTCTTGTCTTGTCTTGTCTTGTCTTGTCTTGTCTTGTCTTGTCTTGTCTTGTCTTGTCTTGTCTTGTCTTGTCTTGTCTTGTCTTGTTTTGTCATGTCTTATCTTGTCTTGTCTTGTCATGTCATGTCATGTGTTGTGTTGTGTTGTGTTGTTTTGTCTTGTCTTGTCTTGTCATGTCTTGTCTTGTCTTGTGTTGTGATGTCATGTCGTGTGTTGTGTTGTTTTGTCTTGTCTTGTCTTGTCTTGTCTTGTCTTGTCTTGTCTTGTCTTGTCTTGTCTTGTCTTGTCTTGTCTTGTCTTGTCTTGTCTTGTCTTGTCTTGTCTTGTCTTGTCTTGTCTTGTCTTGTCATGTCTTGTCTTGTCATGTCATGTCATGTCGTGTATTGTGTTGTTTTGTCTTGTCTTGTTTTGTCTTGTCATGTCTTGTCTTGTCTTGACTTGTCTTGTCTTGTCTTGTCTTGTCTTGTCTTGTCTTGTCTTGTCTTGTCATGTCTTGTCTTGTCTTGTATTGTCTTGTCTTGTCTTTTTTTGTTTTGTCTTGTCTTGTCTTGTCTTGTCTTGTCATGTCATGCCATGTCATACGTGTGTTGTGTTGTTTTGTCTTGTCTTATTTTGTCTTGTCATGTCTTATCTTGTCTTGTCTTGTCTTGTCTTTTCTTGTCTTGTCGTGTCTTGTCTTGTCTTGTCTTGTCTTGTCTTGTCTTGTCTTGTCTTGCTTTGTCATGTCTTATCTTGTCTTGTCTTGTCTTGTCTTGTCTTGTCTTGTCTTGTCTTGTCTTGTCTTGTCTTGTCTTGTCTTGTCTTGTCATGTCTTGTCTTGTCTTGTCTTGTCATGTCTTGTCTTGTCTTGTCATGTCTTATATTGTCTTGTTTTGTCTTGTCTTGTCTTGTCTTGTCTTGTCTTGTCTTGTCTTGTCTTGTCTTGTCTTGTCTTGTCTTGTCTTGTCTTGTCTTGTCTTGTCTTGTCTTGTCTTGTCTTGTCTTGTCTTGTCTTGTCTTGTCTTGTCTTGTCTTGTCTTGTCTTGTCTTGTCTTGTCTTGTCTTGTCTTGTCTTGTCTTGTCTTGTCTTGTCTTGTCTTGTCTTGTCTTGTCTTGTCTTGTCTTGTCTTGTCTTGTCTTGTCTTGTCTTGTCTTGTCTTGTCTTGTCTTGTCTTGTCTTGTCTTGTCTTGTCTTGCCTTGTCTTGTCTTGCCTTGTCTTGTCTTGTCTTGTCTTGTCTTGTCTTGTCTTGTCTTGTCTTGTCATGTCGTGTGTTGTGTTGTTTTGTCTTGTCTTGTTGTGTATTGTCATGTCTTATATTGTCTTGTCTTGTCTTGTCATGTCATGTCATGTCGTGTGTTGTGTTGTGTTGTCTTGTTTTGTCTTGTCATGTCATGTCATGTCTTGCCTTGTCTTGTCTTGTCTTGTTTTGTCTTGTCATGTCTTGTCTTGTCTTGTCTTGTCTTGTCTTGTCTTGTTTTGTCTTGTCATGTCTTGTCTTGTCTTGACTTGTCTTGTCTTGTCTTGTCTTGTCTTGTCTTGTCATGTAATGTCATGTCGTGTGATGTGTTGTTTTGTCTTGTCTTGTCTTCTCCTTGTCTTGTCTTGTCATGTCGTGTGTTGTGTTGTTTTGTCTTGTCTTGTTGTGTATTGTCATGTCTTTTATTGTATTGTCTTGTCATGTCATGTAATGTCATGTCGTGTGTTATGTTGTTTTGTCTTGTCTTGTCTTCTCCTTGTCTTGTCTAGTCTTGTCTTGTCTTGTCTTGTCTTGTCTTGTCTTGTCTTGTCATGTCTTATATTGTCTTGTCTTGTCATGTCATGTCGTGTGTTGTGTTGTTTTGTCTTGTCTTGTTGTGTATTGTCATGTCTTATATTGTCTTGTCTTGTCTTGTCATGTCATGTCATGTCATGTCATGTCGTGTGTTGTGTTGTTTTGTCTTGTCTTGTCTTCTCCTTGTCTTGTCTAGTCTTGTCTTGTCTTGTCTAGTCTTGTTTTGTCTTGTCTTGTCTTGTCATGTCATGTGTTGCGTTGTGTTGTTTTGTCTTGTCTTGTCTTGTCATGTCATGTCATGTCGTGTCTTGTTTTGCTTTGTCTTGTCTTGTCATGTCGTGTGTTGTGTTGTTTTGTCTTGTCATGTCTTATATTGTCTTGTCTTGTCTTGTCTTGTGATGTCATGTCGTGTGTTGTGTTGTTTTGTCTTGTATTTTCTTGTCTTGTCTTGTCTTGTCTTGTCTTGTTTTGTCTTGTCTTGTCTTGTCTTGTCTTGTCTTGTCTTGTCTTGTCTTGTCTTGTCATGTCATGTCATGTCATACGTGTGTTGTGTTGTTTTGTCTTGTCTTATTTTGTCTTGTCATGTCTTGTCTTGTCTTGTCATGTCTTATATTGTCTTGTTTTGTCTTGTCTTGTCTTGTCTTGTCTTGTCTTGTCTTGTCTTGTCTTGTCTTGTCTTGCCTTGTCTTGTCTTGTCTTGTCTTGTCTTGTCTTGTCTTGTCTTGTCTTGTCTTGTCTTGTCTTGTCTTGTCTTGTCATGTCATGTCTTGCGTTGTGTTGTTTTGTCTTGTCTTGTCATGTCATGTCATGTCGTGTCTTGTGTTGCTTTGTCATGTCTTGTCATGTCGTGTGTTATGTTGTTTTGTCTTGTCTTGTCTTCTCCTTGTCTTGTCTAGACTTGTCTTGTCTTGTCTTGTCTTGTCTTGTCATGTCTTATATTGTCTTGTCATGTCGTGTGTTGTGTTGTTTTGTCTTGTCTTGTTGTGTATTGTCATGTCTTATATTGTCTTGTCTTGTCTTGTCATGTCGTGTGTTGTGTTGTTTTGTCTTGTCTTGTTGTGTATTGTCATGTCTTATATTGTCTTGTCTTGTCTTGTGATGTCATGTCGTGTGTTGTGTTGTTTTGTCTTGTCTTGTCTTCTCCTTGTCTTGTCTAGTCTTGTCTTGTCTTGTCTTGTCTTGTCTTGTCTTGTCATGTCTTGTCTTGTCTTGTCTTGTCTTGTCATGTCTTGTCTTGTCTTGTCATGTCTTATATTGTCTTGTTTTGTCTTGTCTTGTCTTGTCTTGTCTTGTCTTGTCTTGTCTTGTCTTGTCTTGTCTTGTCTTGTCTTGTCTTGTCTTGTCTTGTCTTGTCTTGTCTTGTCTTGTCTTGTCTTGTCTTGTCTTGTCTTGTCTTGTCTTGTCTTGTCTTGCCTTGTCTTGTCTTGTCTTGTCTTGTCTTGTCTTGTCTTGTCTTGTCATGTCGTGTGTTGTGTTGTTTTGTCTTGTCTTGTTGTGTATTGTCATGTCTTATATTGTCTTGTCTTGTCTTGTCATGTCATGTCATGTCGTGTGTTGTGTTGTGTTGTCTTGTTTTGTCTTGTCATGTCATGTCATGTCTCGCCTTGTCTTGTCTGGTCTTGTTTTGTCTTGTCATGTTTTGTCTTGTCTTGTCTTGTCTTGTCTTGTTTTGTCTTGTCATGTCTTGTCTTGTCTTGACTTGTCTTGTCTTGTCTTGTCTTGTCTTGTCTTGTCATGTAATGTCATGTCGTGTGTTGTGTTGTTTTGTCTTGTCTTGTCTTCTCCTTGTCTTGTCTTGTAATGTCGTGTGTTGTGTTGTTTTGTCTTGTCTTGTTGTGTATTGTCATGTCTTTTATTGTATTGTCTTGTCATGTCATGTAATGTCATGTCGTGTGTTATGTTGTTTTGTCTTGTCTTGTCTTCTCCTTGTCTTGTCTAGTCTTGTCTTGTCTTGTCTTGTCTTGTCATGTCTTATATTGTCTTGTCTTGTCATGTCATGTCGTGTGTTGTGTTGTTTTGTCTTGTCTTGTTGTGTATTGTCATGTCTTATATTGTCTTGTCTTGTCTTGTCATGTCATGTCATGTCATGTCGTGTGTTGTGTTGTTTTGTCTTGTCTTGTCTTCTCCTTGTCTTGTCTAGTCTTGTCTTGTCTTGTCTTGTTTTGTCTTGTCTTGTCTTGTCTTGTGTTGCTTTGTCTTGTCTTGTCATGTCATGTGTTGCGTTGTGTTGTTTTGTCTTGTCTTGTCATGTCATGTCATGTCGTGTCTTGTGTTGCTTTGTCTTGTCTTGTCATGTCTTATATTGTCTTGTCTTGTCTTGTCTTGTGATGTCATGTCGTGTGTTGTGTTGTTTTGTCTTGTATTTTCTTGTCTTGTCTTGTCTTGTCTTGTCTTGTCTTGTTTTGTCTTGTCTTGTCTTGTCTTGTCTTGTCTTGTCTTGTCTTGTCATGTCATGTCATGTCGTACGTGTGTTGTGTTGTTTTGTCTTGTCTTATTTTGTCTTGTCATGTCTTATCTTGTCTTGTCCTGTCCTGTCCTGTCTTGTCTTGTCATGTCATGTCATGTGTTGCGTTGTGTTGTTTTGTCTTGTCTTGTCATGTCATGTCATGTCGTGTCTTGTGTTGCTTTGTCTTGTCTTGTCATGTCATGTGTTGCGTTGTGTTGTTTTGTCTTGTCTTGTCATGTCATGTCATGTCGTGTCTTGTGTTGCTTTGTCTTGTCTTGTCATGTCTTATATTGTCTTGTCTTGTCTTGTCTTGTGATGTCATGTCGTGTGTTGTGTTGTTTTGTCTTGTATTTTCTTGTCTTGTCTTGTCTTGTCTTGTCTTGTCTTGTTTTGTCTTGTCTAGTCTTGTCTTGTCTTGTCTTGTCTTGTCTTGTCTTGTCTTGTCTTGTCATGTCGTGTGTTGTGTTGTTTTGTCTTGTCTTGTTGTGTATTGTCGTGTCTTTTATTGTCTTGTCTTGTCTTGTTTTGTCATGTAATGTCATGTCGTGTGTTGTGTTGTTTTGTCTTGTCTTGTCTTCTCCTTGTCTTGTCTAGTCTTGTCTTGTCTTGTCTTGTCTTGTCTTGTCATGTCTTATATTGTCTTGTCTTGTCTTGTCATGTCGTGTGTTGTGTTGTTTTGTCTTGTCGTGTCTTTTATTGTCTTGTCTTGTCTTGTTTTGTCATGTAATGTCATGTCGTGTGTTGTCTTGTCTTGTCTTGTCTTGTCTTGTCTTGTCTTGTCTTGTCTTGTTTTGTCTTGTCATGTCTTGTCTTGTCTTGTCTTGTCTTGTTGTGTATTGTCATGTCTTATATTGTCTTGTCTTGTCTTGTGATGTCATGTCGTGTGTTGTGTTGTTTTGTCTTGTCTTGTTTTGTCTTGTCCTGTCTTGTCTTGTCATGTCATGTCATGTGTTGTGTTGTGTTGTTTTGTCTTGTCTTGTCTTGTCTTGTCTTGTCTTGTCTTGTCTTGTCATGTCATGTCATGTCGTGTGTTGTGTTGTGTTGTCTTGTTTTGTCTTGTAATGTCATGTCATGTCTTGTCTTGTCTTGTCTTGTCTTGTCTTGTCTTGTCTTGTTTTGTCTTGTCATGTCTTGTCTTGTCTTGTCTTGTTTTGTCTTGTCATGTCTTGTCTTGACTTGTCTTGTCTTGTCTTGTCTTGTCTTGTCTTGTCATGTAATGTCATGTCGTGTGTTGTGTTGTTTTGTCTTGTCTTGTCTTCTCCTTGTCTTGTCTTGTCATGTCGTGTGTTGTGTTGTTTTGTCTTGTCTTGTCTTATATTGTCTTGTCTTGTCTTGTGATGTCATGTCGTGTGTTGTGTTGTTTTGTCTTGTCTTGTTTTGTCTTGTCCTGTCTTGTCTTGTCATGTCATGTCATGTGTTGTGTTGTGTTGTTTTGTCTTGTCTTGTCTTGTCTTGTCTTGTCTTGCCTTATCTTGCCTTGTCTTGTCTTGTCTTGTCTGGTCTTGTCTTGTCTTGTCTTGTCATGTCTTGTCATGTCTTGTCTTGACTTGTCTTGTCTTGTCTTGTCTTGTCTTGTCTTGTCATGTAATGTCATGTCGTGTGTTGTGTTGTTTTGTCTTGTCTTGTCTTCTCCTTGTCTTGTCTTGTCATGTCGTGTGTTGTGTTGTTTTGTCTTGTCTTGTCTTATATTGTCTTGTCTTGTCTTGTGATGTCATGTCGTGTGTTGTGTTGTTTTGTCTTGTCTTGTTTTGTCTTGTCCTGTCTTGTCTTGTCATGTCATGTCATGTGTTGTGTTGTGTTGTTTTGTCTTGTCTTGTCTTGTCTTGTCTTGTCTTGTTTTGTCTTGCCTTATCTTGCCTTGTCTTGTCTTGTCTTGTCTGGTCTTGTCTTGTCTTGTCTTGTCATGTCTTGTCTTGTCTTGTTTTGTCTTGTCTTGTATTGTCTTGTTTTCTCATGTAATGTCATGTCGTGTGTTGTTTTGTCTTGTCTTGTGTTGTTTTGTCTTGTCTTGTCATGTCATGTCATGTCGTGTCTTGTGTTGCTTTGTCTTGTCTTGTCTTGTCTTGTCATGTCGTGTGTTGTGTTGTTTTGTCTTGTCTTGTTGTGTATTGTCATGTCTTATATTGTCTTGTCTTGTCTTGTCTTGTCATGTCATGTCATGTCGTGTGTTGTGTTGTTTTGTCTTGTCTTGTTTTGTCTTGTCATGTCTTGTCTTGTCTTCTGTTGTCTTGTTTTGTCTTGTCATGTCTTGTCTTGTCCTGTCTTGTCTTGTCTTGTCTTGTCTTGTCTTGTCTTGTCTTGTCTTGTCTTGTCTTGTCTAGTCTTGTCTTGTCTTGTCTTGTCTTGTCTTGTCTTGCCTTGTCTTGTCTTGTCTTGTCTTGTGTTGCTTTGTCTTGTCTTGTCATGTCGTGTGTTGTGTTGTTTCGTCTTGTCTTGTTGTGTATTGTCATGTCTTTTATTGTCTTGTCTTGTCTTGTCTTGTCATGTCATGTAATGTCATGTCGTGTGTTGTGTTGTTTTGTCTTGTCTTGTCTTCTCCTTGTCTTGTCTAGTCTTGTCTTGTCTTGTCTTGTCTTGTCTTGTCTTGTCTTGTCTTGTCATGTCGTGTGTTGTGTTGTTTTGTCTTGTCTTGTTGTGTATTGTCATGTCTTTTATTGTCTTGTCTTGTCTTGTTTTGTCATGTAATGTCATGTCGTGTGTTGTGTTGTTTTGTCTTGTCTTGTCTTCTCCTTGTCTTGTCTAGTCTTGTCTTGTCTTGTCTTTTCTTGTCTTGTGTTGCTTTGTCTTGTCTTGTCATGTCTTGTCTTGTTGTGTATTGTCATGTCTTATATTGTCTTGTCTTGTCTTGTCATGTCATGTCATGTCATGTCGTGTGTTGTGTTGTTTTGTCTTGTCTTGTCTTCTCCTTGTCTTGTCTAGTCTTGTCTTGTCTTGTCTTGTCTTGTCTTGTCTTGTGTTGCTTTGTCTTGTCTTGTCATGTCATGTGTTGCGTTGTGTTGTTTTGTCTTGTCTTGTCTTGTCTTGTCTTAGCATGTCATGTCATGTCATGTCATGTCGTGTGTTGTGTTGTCTTGTCTTGTTTTGTCATGTCTTATCTTGTCTTGTCATGTCATGTCTTGTCTTGTCTTGTTTTGTCTTGTCATGTCTTGTCTTGTCTTGTCATGTCTTATATTGTCTTGTCTTGTTTTGTCTTGTCGTGTCTTGTTTTGTCTTGTGTTGCTTTGTCTTGTCTTGTCATGTCGTGTGTTGTGTTGTTTTGTCTTGTCTTGTTGTGTATTGTCATGTCTTTTATTTTATTGTCTTGTCTTGTCTTGTCTTGTCATGTCATGTCATGTCGTGTGTTGTGTTGTTTTGTCTTGTCTTGTCTTCTCCTTGTCTTGTCTAGTCTTGTCTTGTCTTGTCTTGTCTTGTGTTGCTTTGTCTTGTCTTGTCATGTCATGTTTTGCGTTGTGTTGTTTTGTCTTGTCTTGTCATGTCATGTCATGTCGTGTCTTGTGTTGCTTTGTCTTGTCTTGTCATGTCGTGTGTTGTGTTGTTTTGTCTTGTCATGTCTTATATTGTCTTGTCTTGTCTTGTCTTGTGATGTCATGTCGTGTGTTGTGTTGTTTTGTCTTGTATTGTCTTGTCTTGTCTTGTCTTGTCTTGTCTTGTCTTGTCTTGTTTTGTCTTGTCTTGTCTTGCCTTGTCTTGTCTTGTCTTGTCTTGTCATGTCATGTCATGTCATACGTGTGTTGTGTTGTTTTGTCTTGTCTTATTTTGTCTTGTCATGTCTTATCTTGTCTTGTCCCGTCCTGTCTTGTCTTGTCATGTCATGTCATGTCATGTCATGTCGTGTGTTGTGTTGTCTTGTCTTGTTTTGTCATGTCTTATCTTGTCTTGTCTTGTCATGTCATGTCATGTGTTGTGTTGTGTTGTTTTGTCTTGTCTTGTCTTGTCATGTCTTGTCTTGTCTTGTCTTGTCATGTCTTATATTGTCTTGTCTTGTCTTGTGTTGTGATGTCATGTCGTGTGTTGTGTTGTTTTGTCTTGTCTTGTCTTGTCTTGTCCTGTCCTGTCCTGTCCTGTCTTGTCTTGTCTTCTCCTGTCCTGACGTGTGTTGTGTTGTTTTGTCTTGTCTTGTTTTGTCTTGTCTTGCTTTGTCTTGTCATGTCTTATCTTGTCTTGTCTTGTCCTGTCCTGTCGTGTGTTGTGTTGTTTTGTTTTGTCGTGCCATGTCTTGTCTTGTCTTGTTTTGTCTTGTCTTGTCTTGTTTTGTCTTGTCATGTCTTGTCTTGTCTTGTCTTGTCATGTCTTGTCTTGTCTTGTCTTGTATTGTCTTGTCTTGTCTTCTCCTTGTCTTGTCTAGTCTTGTCTTGTCTTGTCTTGTCTTTTCTTGTCTTGTCATGTCGTGTGTTGTGTTGTTTTGTCTTGTCTTGTTGTGTATTGTCATGTCTTTTATTGTCTTGTCTTGTCTTGTTTTGTCTTGTCTTGTCTTGTCCTGTCCTGTCGTGTGTTGTGTTGTTTTGTCTTGTCTTGTCTTGTCATGTCATGTCATGTCGTGTCTTGTGTTGCTTTGTCTTGTCTTGTCTTGTCTTGTCTTGTCTTGTCATGTCTTGTCTTGTCTTGTATTGTCTTGTCTTGTCTTGTCTTGTTTTGTCTTGTCTTGTCTTGTCTTGTCTTGTCTTGTCATGTCTTGTCTTGTCTTGTGTTGTCTTGTCTTGTCTTGTCTTGTCTTGTCTTGTCTTGTCTTGTCATGTCTTGTCTTGTCATGTCTTGTCTTGTCTTGTTTTGTCTTGTCTTGTATTGTCTTGTTTTCTCATGTAATGTCATGTCGTGTGTTGTGTTGTTTTGTCTTGTCTTGTGTTGTTTTGTCGTGTCATGTCTTGTCTTGTCTTGTCCTGTCTTGTCGTGTGTTGTGTTGTGTTGTTTTGTCTTGTCTTGTCATGTCATGTCATGTCGTGTCTTGTGTTGCTTTGTCTTGTCTTGTCTTGTCTTGTCATGTCGTGTGTTGTGTTGTTTTGTCTTGTCTTGTTGTGTATTGTCATGTCTTATATTGTCTTGTCTTGTCTTGTCTTGTCATGTCATGTCATGTCGTGTGTTGTGTTTTTTTGTCTTGTCTTGTTTTGTCTTGTCATGTCTTGTCTTGTCTTCTCTTGTCTTGTTTTGTCTTGTCATGTCATGTCTTGTCTTGTCTTGTCTTGCCTTGTCTTGTCTTGTCTTGTCTTGTCTTGTCTTGTCTTGTCTTGTCTTGTCTTGTCTTGTCTTGTCTTGTCTTGTCTTGTCTTGTCTTGTCTTGTCTTGTCTTGTCTTGTCTTGTCTTGTCTTGTCTTGTCTTGTCTTGTCTTGTCTTGTCTTGTCTAGTCTTGTCTTGTCTTGTCTTGTCTTGTCTTGTCTTGCCTTGTCTTGTCTTGTCTTGTCTTGTGTTGCTTTGTCTTGTCTTGTCATGTCGTGTGTTGTGTTGTTTCGTCTTGTCTTGTTGTGTATTGTCATGTCTTTTATTGTCTTGTCTTGTCTTGTCTTGTCATGTCATGTAATGTCATGTCGTGTGTTGTGTTGTTTTGTCTTGTCTTGTCTTCTCCTTGTCTTGTCTAGTCTTGTCTTGTCTTGTCTTGTCTTGTCTTGTCTTGTCTTGTCATGTCGTGTGTTGTGTTGTTTTGTCTTGTTTTGTTGTGTATTGTCATGTCTTTTATTGTCTTGTCTTGTCTTGTTTTGTCATGTAATGTCATGTCGTGTGTTGTGTTGTTTTGTCTTGTCTTGTCTTCTCCTTGTCTTGTCTAGTCTTGTCTTGTCTTGTCTTTTCTTGTATTGTGTTGCTTTGTCTTGTCTTGTCATGTCGTGTGTTGTGTTGTTTTGTCTTGTCTTGTTGTGTATTGTCATGTCTTTTATTGTCTTGTCTTGTCTTGTCATGTCATGTAATGTCATGTCGTGTGTTATGTTGTTTTGTTTTGTCTTGTCTTCTCCTTGTCTTGTCTAGTCTTGTCTTGTCTTGTCTTGTCTTGTCTTGTCTTGTCTTGTCTTGTCTTGTCTTGTCTTGTCTTGTCTTGTCTTGTCTTGTCTTGTCTTGTCTTGTCTTGTCTTGTCATGTCTTATATTGTCTTGTCTTGTCTTGTCATATCGTGTGTTGTGTTGTTTAGTCTTGTCTTGTTGTGTATTGTCATGTCTTATATTGTCTTGTCTTGTCTTGTCATGTCATGTCATGTCATGTCGTGTGTTGTGTTGTTTTGTCTTGTCTTGTCTTCTCCTTGTCTTGTCTAGTCTTGTCTTGTCTTGTCTTGTCTTGTCTTGTCTTGTCCTGTCCTGTCCTGTCTTGTCTTGTCTTAGCATGTCATGTCATGTCATGTCATGTCGTGTGCTGTGTTGTCTTGTCTTGTTTTGTCATGTCTTATCTTGTCTTGTCATGTCATGTCTTGTCTTGTCTTGTCTTGTCTTGTCATGTCTTGTCTTGTCTTGTCATGTCTTATATTGTCTTGTCTTGTTTTGTCTTGTCTTGTCTTGTTTTGTCTTGTGTTGCTTTGTCTTGTCTTGTCATGTCGTGTGTTGTGTTGTTTTGTCTTGTCTTGTTGTGTATTGTCATGTCTTTTATTTTATTGTCTTGTCTTGTCTTGTCTTGTCTTGTCTTGTCTTGTCTTGTGTTGCTTTGTCTTGTCTTGTCATGTCATGTGTTGCGTTGTGTTGTTTTGTCTTGTCCTGTCATGTCATGTCATGTCGTGTCTTGTGTTGCTTTGTCTTGTCTTGTCATGTCGTGTGTTGTGTTGTTTTGTCTTGTCATGTCTTATATTGTCTTGTCTTGTCTTGTCTTGTGATGTCATGTCGTGTGTTGTGTTGTTTTGTCTTGTATTGTCTTGTCTTGTCTTGTCTTGTCTTGTCTTGTCTTGTCTTGTCTTGTCTTGTCTTGTCTTGTCTTGTTTTGTTTTGTCTTGTCTTGTCTTGCCTTGTCTTGTCTTGTCTTGTCTTGTCATGTCATGTCATGTCATACGTGTGTTGTGTTGTTTTGTCTTGTCTTGTTGTGTATTGTCATGTCTTTTATTTTATTGTCTTGTCTTGTCTTGTCTTGTCTTGTCTTGTCTTGTCTTGTGTTGCTTTGTCTTGTCTTGTCATGTCATGTGTTGCGTTGTGTTGTTTTGTCTTGTCCTGTCATGTCATGTCATGTCGTGTCTTGTGTTGCTTTGTCTTGTCTTGTCATGTCGTGTGTTGTGTTGTTTTGTCTTGTCATGTCTTATATTGTCTTGTCTTGTCTTGTCTTGTGATGTCATGTCGTGTGTTGTGTTGTTTTGTCTTGTATTGTCTTGTCTTGTCTTGTCTTGTCTTGTCTTGTCTTGTCTTGTCTTGTCTTGTCTTGTTTTGTTTTGTCTTGTCTTGTCTTGTCTTGTCTTGTCCTGTCCTGTCCTGTCTTGTCTTGTCATGTCATGTCATGTCATGTCATGTCGTGTGTTGTGTTGTTTTGTCTTGTTTTGTCATGTCTTATCTTGTCTTGTCTTGTCATGTCATGTCATGTGTTGTGTTGTGTTGTTTTGTCTTGTCTTGTCTTGTCATGTCTTGTCTTGTCTTGTCTTGTCATGTCTTATATTGTCTTGTCTTGTCTTGTGTTGTGATGTCATGTCGTGTGTTGTGTTGTTTTGTCTTGTCTTGTCTTGTCTTGTCCTGTCCTGTCCTGTCCTGTCTTGTCTTGTCTTCTCCTGTCCTGACGTGTGTTGTGTTGTTTTGTCTTGTCTTGTTTTGTCTTGTCTTGCTTTGTCTTGTCATGTCTTATCTTGTCTTGTCTTGTCCTGTCCTGTCGTGTGTTGTGTTGTTTTGTTTTGTCGTGCCATGTCTTGTCTTGTCTTGTCCTGTCCTGTCGTGTGTTGTGTTTTTTTTTGTCTTGTCTTGTCTTGTCATGTCATGTCATGTCGTGTCTTGTGTTGCTTTGTCTTGTCTTGTCTTGTCTTGTCTTGTCTTGTCTTGTCATGTCGTGTGTTGTGTTGTTTTGTCTTGTCTTGTATTGTCTTGTCTTGTCTTGTTTTGTCTTGTCTTGTCTTGTCTTGTCTTGTCTTGTCTTGTCTTGTCTTGTCTTGTCTTGTCTTTTCTTGTCTTGTCTTGTCTTGTCTTGTCTTGTCTTGTCTTGTCTTGTCTTGTGTTGTCATGTCATGTCGTGTGTTGTGTTGTTTTGTCTTGTTTTGTCTTCTCCTTGTCTTGTCTAGTCTTGTCTTGTCTTGTCTTGTCTTGTCTTGTCTAGTCTTGTCTTGTCTTGTCTTGTCTTGTCTTGTCTTGTCTTGTCTTGTCTTGTCTTGTCTTGTCTTGTCTTTTCTTGTCTTGTCTTGTCTTGTCTTGTCTTGTCTTGTCTTGTCTTGTCTTGTCTTGTCTTGTCTTGTCTTGTGTTGCTTTGTCTTGTCTTGTCATGTCATGTGTTGCGTTGTGTTGTTTTGTCTTGTCTTGTCATGTCATGTCATTTCGTGTGTTGTGTTGCTTTGTCTTGTCTTGTCATGTCGTGTGTTGTGTTGTTTTGTCTTGTCTTGTTATGTATTGTCATGTCTTATATTGTCTTGTCTTGTCTTGTCATGTCATGTCATGTCATGTCGTGTGTTGTGTTGTTTTTTCTTGTCATGTCTTGTCTTGTCTTGTCTTGTCTTGTCTTGTCATGTCTTGTCTTGTCTTGTCTAGTCTTGTCTTGTCTTGTCTTGTCTTGTCTTGTCTTGGCTTGTCTTGTCTTGTCTTGTCTTGTCTTGTCTTGTCTTGTCTTGTCTTGTCTTGTCTTGTCTTGTCTTGTCTTGTCTTGTCTTGTCTTGTCTTGTCTTGTCTTGTCTTGTCTTGTCTTGTCTTGTCTTGTCTTGTCTTGTCTTGTCTTGTCTTGTCTTGTCTTGTCTTGTCTTGTCTTGTCTTGTCTTGTCTTGTCTTGTCTTGTCTTGTCTTGTCTTGTCTTGTCTTGTCTTGTCTTGTCTTGTCTTGTCTTGTCTTGTCTTGTCTTGTCTTGTCTTGTCTTGTCTTGTCTTGTCTTGTCTTGTCTTGTCTTGTCTTGCCTTGTCTTGTCTTGTCTTGTCTTGTCTTGTCTTGTCTTGTCTTGTCTTGTCTTGTCTTGTCTTGTCTTGTCTTGTCTTGTCTTGTCTTGTCTTGTCTTGTCTTGTCTTGTCTTGTCTTGTCTTGTCTTGTCTTGTCTTGTCTTGTCTTGTCTTGTCTTGTCTTGTCTTGTCTTGTCTTGTCTTGTCTTGTCTTGTCTTGTCTTGTCTTGTCTTGTCTTGTCTTGTCTTGTCTTGTCTTGTCTTGTCTTGTCTTGTCTTGTCTTGTCTTGTCTTGTCTTGTCTTGTCTTGTTTTGTCTTGTCTTGTCTTGTCTTGTTTTGTCTTGTCTTGTCTTGTTTTGTCTTGTCTTGTCTTGTCTTGTTTTGTCTTGTCTTGTCTTGTTTTGTCATGCCATGTCATACGTGTGTTGTGTTGTTTTGTCTTGTCTTGTCTTGTCTTGTCCTGTCCTGTCGTGTGTTGTGTCGTTTTGTCTTGTCTTGTGTTGTTTTGTCGTGTCATGTCTTGTCTTGTCTTGTCCTGTCCTGTCGTGTGTTGTGTTGTTTTGTCTTGTCTTGTCTTGTCTTGTCATGTCATGTCATGTCACACGTGTGTTGTGTTGTTTTGTCTTGTCTTATTTTGTCTTGTCATGTCTTATCTTGTCTTGTCCTGTCCTGTCCTGTCTTGTCTTGTCATGTCATGTCATGTCATGTCATGTGTTGTGTTGTGTTGTTTTGTCTTGTCTTGTCTTGTCATGTCTTGTCTTGTCTTGTCTTGTCATGTCTTATATTGTCTTGTCTTGTCTTGTGTTGTGATGTCATGTCGTGTGTTGTGTTGTTTTGTCTTGTCTTGTCTTGTCTTGTCCTGTCCTGTCCTGTCCTGTCTTGTCTTGTCTTGTGTTGTGATGTCATGTCGTGTGTTGTGTTGTTTTGTCTTGTCTTGTCTTGTCTTGTTTTGTCTTGTCTTGTCTTGTCTTGTCTTGTCTTGTCTTGTCTTGTCTTGTCTTGTCATGTCATGTCATGTCACACGTGTGTTGTGTTGTTTTGTCTTGTCTTATTTTGTCTTGTCATGTCTTATCTTGTCTTGTCCTGTCTTGTCTTGTCATGTCATGTCATGTCATGTCATGTCTTGTCTTGTCTTGTCTTGTCTTGTCTTGTCTTGTCCTGTCCTGTCGTGTGTTGTGTTGTTTTGTTTTGTCGTGTCATGTCTTGTCTTGTCTTGTCCTGTCCTGTCGTGTGTTGTGTTTTTTTTTTGTCTTGTCTTGTCTTGTCATGTCATGTCATGTCGTGTCTTGTGTTGCTTTGTCTTGTCTTGTCTTGTCTTGTCTTCTCCTGTCCTGACGTGTGTTGTGTTGTTTTGTCTTGTCTTGTTTTGTCTTGTCTTGCTTTGTCTTGTCATGTCTTATCTTGTCTTGTCTTGTCCTGTCCTGTCGTGTGTTGTGTTGTTTTGTTTTGTCGTGTCATGTCTTGTATTGTCTTGTCCTGTCCTGTCGTGTGTTGTGTTTTTTTTTGTCTTGTCTTGTCTTGTCTTGTCTTGTCTTGTCATGTCGTGTGTTGTGTTGTTTTGTCTTGTCTTGTATTGTCTTGTCTTGTCTTGTTTTGTCTTGTCTTGTCGTGTCATGCCATGTCATACGTGTGTTGTGTTGTTTTGTCTTGTCTTATTTTGTCTTGTCATGTCTTATCTTGTCTTGTCATGTCATGTCGTGTGTTGTGTTGTTTTGTCTTGTCTTGTCTTGTCTTGTCTTCTCCTTGTCTTGTCTAGTCTTGTCTTGTCTTGTCTTGTCTTGTCTTGTCTTGTCTTGTCTTGTCTTGTCTTGTCTTGTCATGTCTTGTCTTGTCTTGTCTTGTCATGTCATGTCTTGGCTTGTCTTGTCTTGTCTTGTCTTGTCTTGTCTTGTCTTGTCTTGTCTTGTCTTGTCTTGTCTTGTCTTGTCTTGTCTTGTCTTGTCTTCTCTTGTCTTGTCTCGTCTTGTCTTGTCTTGTCTTGTCTTGTCTTGTCTTGTCTTGTCTTGTCTTGTCTTGTCTTGTCTTGTCTTGTCTTGTCTTGTCTTGTCTTGTCTTGTCTTGTCTTGTCTTGTCTTGTCTTGTCTTGTCTTGTCTTGTCTTGTCTTGTCTTGTCTTGTCTTGTCTTGTCTTGTCTTGTCTTGTCTTGTCTTGTCTTGTCTTGTCTTGTCTTGTCTTGTCTTGTCTTGTCTTGTCTTGTCTTATTTTGTCTTGTCTTGTCTTGTTTTGTCATGTCATGTCATGTCGTGTGTTGTGTTGTGTTGTCTTGTTTTGTCTTGTCATGTCATGTCATGTCTTGTCTTGTCTTGTCTTGTCTTGTTTTGTCTTGTCATGTCTTGTCTTGTCTTGTCTTGTCTTGTCTTGTTTTGTCTTGTCATGTCTTGTCTTGACTTGTCTTGTCTTGTCTTGTCTTGTCTTGTCTTGTCTTGTCTTGTTTTGTCTTGTCTTGTCTTGTCTTGTTTTATGTTGTCTTGTCTTGTCTTGTCATGTAATGTCATGTCGTGTGTTGTGTTGATTTGTCTTGTCTTCTCTTCTCCTTGTCTTGTCTTGTCATGTCGTGTGTTGTGTTGTTTTGTCTTGTCTTGTCTTATATTGTCTTGTCTTGTCTTGTGATGTCATGTCGTGTGTTGTGTTGTTTTGTCTTGTCTTGTTTTGTCTTGTCCTGTCTTGGCTTGTCATGTCATGTCATGTGTGGTGTTGTGTTGTTTTGTCTTGTCTTGTCTTGTCTTGTCTTGTCTTGTCTTGTCTTGTCTTGTCTTGTCTTTTCTTGTCTTGTCTTGTCTTGCCTTATCTTGCCTTGTCTTGTCTTGTCTGGTCTGGTCTTGTCTTGTCTTCTCCTTGTCTTGTCTAGTCTTGTCTTGTCTTGTCTTGTCTTGTCTTGTCTTGTCTTGTCTTGTCTTGTCTTGTCTTGTCTTGTCTTGTCTTGTGTTGCTTTGTCTTGTCTTGTCTTGTCTTGTCTTGTGTTGCTTTGTCTTGTCTTGTCTTGTCTTGTCTTGTCTTGTGTTGCTTTGTCTTGTCTTGTCTTGTCTTGTCTTGTCTTGTGTTGCTTTGTCTTGTCTTGTCATGTCATGTGTTGCGTTGTGTTGTTTCGTCTTGTCTTGTCTTGTCTTGTCATGTCGTGTGTTGTGTTGTCTTGTCTAGTCTTGTCTTGTCTTGTCTTGTCTTGTCTTGTCTTGTCTTGTCTTGTCTTGTCTTGTCTTGTCTTGTCTTGTCTTGTCTTGTCTTGTCTTGTCTTGTCTTGTCTTGTCTTGTCTTGTCTTGTCTTGTCTTGTCTTGTCTTGTCTTGTGTTGCTTTGTCTTGTCTTGTCTTGTCTTGTCGTGTCTTGTGTTGCTTTGTCTTGTCTTGTCATGTCGTATGTTGTGTTGTTTTGTCTTGTCTTGTCTTATCTTGTCATGTCTTGTCTTGTCTTGTCATGTCTTGTCTTGTCTTGTCATGTCTTATATTGTCTTGTCTTGTTTTGTCTTGTCTTGTCTTGTTTTGTCTTGTGTTGCTTTGTCTTGTCTTGTCATGTCGTGTGTTGTGTTGTTTTGTCTTGTCTTGTTGTGTATTGTCATGTCTTTTATTGTATTGTCTTGTCTTGTCTTGTCTTGTCATGTCATGTAATGTCATGTCGTGTGTTATGTTGTTTTGTCTTGTCTTGTCTTCTCCTTGTCTTGTCTAGTCTTGTCTTGTCTTGTCTTGTCTTGTCTTGTCTTGTCTTGTCTTGTCATGTCTTATATTGTCTTGTCTTGTCATGTCGTGTGTTGTGTTGTTTTGTCTTGTCTTGTTGTGTATTGTCATGTCTTATATTGTCTTGTCTTGTCTTGTCTTGTCTTGTCTTGTCTTGTCTTGTCTTGTCTTGTCTTGTCTTGTCTTGTCTTGTCTTGTCTTGTCTTGTCTTGTCTTGTCTTATTTTGTCTTGTCTTGTCTTGTCTTGTCATGTCATGTCATGTCGTGTGTTGTGTTGTGTTGTCTTGTTTTGTCTTGCCATGTCATGTCATGTCATGTCTTGTCTTGTCTTGTCTTGTTTTGTCATGTCTTGTCTTGTCTTGTCTTGTCTTGTCTTGTCTTGTTTTGTCTTGTCATGTCTTGTCTTGACTTGTCTTGTCTTGTCTTGTCTTGTCTTGTTTTGTCTTGTCTTGTCTTGTCTTGTTTTATGTTGTCTTGTCTTGTCTTGTCATGTAATGTCATGTCGTGTGTTGTGTTGTTTTGTCTTGTCTTGTCTGCTCCTTGTCTTGTCTTGTGATGTCATGTCGTGTGTTGTGTTGTTTTGTCTTGTCTTGTTTTGTCTTGTCCTGTCTTGTCTTGTCATGTCATGTCATGTGTTGTGTTGTGTTGTTTTGTCTTGTCTTGTCTTGTCTTGTCTTGTCTTGTCTTGTCTTGTCTTGTCTTGTCTTGTCTTGTCTTGTCTTGCCTTATCTTGCCTTGTCTTGTCTTGTCTGGTCTGATCTTGTCTTGTCTTCTCCTTGTCTTGTCTAGTCTTGTCTTGTCTTGTCTTGTCTTGTCTTGTCTTGTCTTGTCTTGTCTTGTCTTGTCTTGTCTTGTCATGTCGTGTGTTGTGTTGTTTTGTCTTGTCTTGTTTTGTCATGTAATGTCATGTCGTGTGTTGTGTTGTTTTGTCTTGTCTTGTCTTCTCCTTGTCTTGTCTAGTCTTGTCTTGTCTTGTCTTGTGTTGCTTTGTCTTGTCATGTCATGTCATACGTGTGTTGTGTTGTTTTGTCTTGTCTTGTTGTGTATTGTCATGTCTTTTATTGTCTTGTCTTGTCTTGTCATGTCATGTAATGTCATGTCGTGTGTTATGTTGTTTTGTCTTGTCTTGTCTTCTCCTTGTCTTGTCTAGTCTTGTCTTGTCTTGTCTTGTCTTGTCTTGTCTTGTCTTGTCTTGTCTTGTCTTGTCTTGTCTTGTCTTGTCTTGTATTGTCTTGTCTTGTCTTGTCTTGTCTTGTCATGTCTTATATTGTCTTGTCTTGTCTTGTCATGTCGTGTGTTGTGTTGTTTTGTCTTGTATTGTTGTGTATTTTCATGTCTTATATTGTCTTGTCTTGTCTTGTCATGTCATGTCATGTCATGTCGTGTGTTGTGTTGTTTTGTCTTGTCTTGTATTCTCCTTGTCTTGTCTAGTCTTGTCTTGTCTTGTCTTGTCTTGTCTTGTGTTGCTTTGTCTTGTCTTGTCAGGTCATGTGTTGCGTTGTGTTGTTTTGTCTTGTCTTGTCTTGTCTTGTCCTGTCCTGTCCTGTCTTGTCTTGTCTTAGCATGTCATGTCATGTCATGTCATGTCGTGTGTTGTGTTGTCTTGTCTTGCTTTGTCATGTCTTATCTTGTCTTGTCATGTCATGTCTTGTCTTGTCTTGTCTTGTCTTGTCTTTTCTTGTCTTATCTTGTCATGTCTTGTCTTGTCTTGTCATGTCTTGTCTTGTCTTGTCATGTCTTATATTGTCTTGTCTTGTTTTGTCTTGTCTTATCTTGTTTTGTCTTGTGTTGCTTTGTCTTGTCTTGTCATGTCGTGTGTTGTGTTGTTTTGTCTTGTCTTGTTGTGTATTGTCATGTCTTTTATTGTATTGTCTTGTCTTGTCTTGTCATGTCATGTAATGTCATGTCGTGTGTTATGTTGTTTTGTCTTGTCTTGTCTTCTCCTTGTCTTGTCTTGTCTTGTCTTGTCATGTCTTATATTGTCTTGTCTTGTCTTGTCATGTCGTGTGTTGTGTTGTTTTGTCTTGTCTTGTTGTGTATTGTCATGTCTTATATTGTCTTGTCTTGTCTTGTCATGTCATGTCATGTCATGTCGTGTGTTGTGTTGTTTTGTCTTGTCTTGTCTTCTCCTTGTCTTGTCTAGTCTTGTCTTGTCTTGTCTTGTCTTGTCTTGTCTTGTCTTGTCTTGTCTTGTCTTGTCTTGTCTTGTCTTGTCTTGTCTTGTCTTGTCTTGTCTTGTCTTGTCTTGTCTTGTCTTGTCTTGTGTTGCTTTGTCTTGTCTTGTCATGTCATGTGTTGCGTTGTGTTGTTTTGTCTTGTCTTGTCATGTCATGTCATGTCGTGTCTTGTGTTGCTTTGTCTTGTCTTGTCATGTCGTGTGTTGTGTTGTTTTGTCTTGTCATGTCTTATATTGTCTTGTCTTGTCTTGTCTTGTGATGTCATGTCGTGTGTTGTGTTGTTTTGTCTTGTATTGTCTTGTCTTGTCTTGTCTTGTCTTGTCTTGTCTTGTCATGTCATGTCATGTCATACGTGTGTTGTGTTGTTTTGTCTTGTCTTACTTTGTCTTGTCATGTCTTATCTTGTCTTGTCCTGTCCTGTCCTGTCTTGTCTTGTCATGTCATGTCATGTCATGTCATGTCGTGTGTTGTGTTGTCTTGTTTTGTCATGTCTTATCTTGTCTTGTCTTGTCATGTCATGTCATGTGTTGTGTTGTGTTGTTTTGTCTTGTCTTGTCTTGTCATGTCTTGTCTTTTCTTGTCTTGTCATGTCTTATATTGTCTTGTCTTGTCTTGTGTTGTGATGTCATGTCGTGTGTTGTGTTGTTTTGTCTTGTCTTGTCTTGTCTTGTCCTGTCCTGTCCTGTCCTGTCTTGTCTTGTCTTGTCTTGTCTTGTCTTGTCTCGTCTTGTCTTGTCTTGTCTTCTCCTGTCCTGACGTGTGTTGTGTTGTTTTGTCTTGTCTTGTTTTGTCTTGTCTTGCTTTGTCTTGTCATGTCTTATCTTGTCTTGTCTTGTCTTGTCCTGTCCTGTCGTGTGTTGTGTTGTTTTGTCTTGTCTTGTGTTGTTTTGTCGTGTCATGTCTTGTCTTGTCTTGTCCTGTCCTGTCGTGTGTTGTGTTGTTTTGTCTTGTCTTGTATTGTCTTGTCTTGTCTTGTTTTGTCTTGTCTTGTCTTGTCTTGTCTTGTCTTGTCTTGTCTTGTCTTGTCTTGTCTTGTCTTGTCTTGTCATGTCGTATGTTGTGTTGTTTTATCTTGTGTTGCTTTGTCTTGTCTTGTCTCGTCATGTCGTGTGTTGTGTTGTTTTGTCTTGTCTTGTTGTGTATTGTCATGTCTTATATTGTCTTGTCTTGTCTTGTCATGTCATGTCATGTCGTGTGTTGTGTTGTCTTGTCTTGTTTTGTCTTGTCATGTCATGTCATGTCTTGTCTTGTCTTGTCTTGTCTTGTTTTGTCTTGTCATGTCTTGTCTTGTCTTGTCTTGTTTTCTCTTGTCATGTCTTGTCTTGTCTTGTCTTGTCTTGTCTTGTCTTGTCTTGTCTTGTCTTGTCTTGTCTTGTTTTGTCTTGTCTTGTCTTGTCTTGTTTTATGTTGTCTTGTCTTGTCTTGTCATGTAATGTCATGTCGTGTGTTGTGTTGTGTTGTCTTGTCTTATATTGTCTTGTCTTGTCTTGTCATGTCATGTCATGTCATGTCGTGTGTTGTGTTGTTTTGTCTTGTCTTGTCTTCTCCTTGTCTTGTCTAGTCTTGTCTTGTCTTGTCATGTCATGTCGTATGTTGTGTTGTTTTGTCTTGTCTTGTCATGTCATGTCATGTCGTGTCTTGTGTTGCTTTGTCTTGTCTTGTTGTGTATTGTCATGTCTTATATTGTCTTGTCTTGTCTTGTCTTGTCATGTCATGTCATGTCATGTCGTGTGTTGTGTTGTTTTTTCTTGTCATGTCATGTCTTGTCTTGTCTTGTCTTGTCGTGTGTTGTGTTGTTTTGTCTTGTCTTGTTGTGTATTGTCATGTCTTATATTGTCTTGTCTTGTCTTGTCTTGTCATGTCATGTCATGTCGTGTGTTGTGTTGTGTTGTCTTGTCTTATATTGTCTTGTCTTGTCTTGTCATGTCATGTCATGTCATGTCGTGTGTTGTGTTGTTTTGTCTTGTCTTGTCTTCTCCTTGTCTTGTCTAGTCTTGTCTTGTCTTGTCATGTCATGTCGTATGTTGTGTTGTTTTGTCTTGTCTTGTCATGTCATGTCATGTCGTGTCTTGTGTTGCTTTGTCTTGTCTTGTTGTGTATTGTCATGTCTTATATTGTCTTGTCTTGTCTTGTCTTGTCATGTCATGTCATGTCATGTCGTGTGTTGTGTTGTTTTTTCTTGTCATGTCATGTCTTGTCTTGTCTTGTCTTGTCTTGTCTTGTCATGTCTTGTCTTGTCTTGTCTTGTCTTGTCTTGTCTTGTCTTGTCTTGTCTTGTCTTGTCTTGTCTTGTCTTGTCTTGTCTTGTCTTGTCTTGTCTTGTCTTGTCTTGTCTTGTCTTGTCTTGTCTTGTCTTGTCTTGTCTTGTCTTGTCTTGTCTTGTCTTGTCTTGTCTTGTATTGTCTTGTCTTGTCTTGTCTTGTCTTGTTTTGTTTTGTCTTGTCTTGTCTTGTTTTGTCTTGTCATGTCTTGTCTTGTCTTGTCTTGTCTTGTCTTGTTTTGTCTTGTCATGTCTTGTCTTGACTTGTCTTGTCTTGTCTTGTCTTATCTTGTCTTGTCTTGTCTTGTCTTGTCTTGTCTTGTCTTGTCTTGTCTTGTCTTGTCTTGTCTTGTCTTGTCTTGTCTTGTCTTGTTTTGTCTTGTCTTGTCTTGTCTTGTTTTATGTTGTCTTGTCTTGTCTTGTCATGTAATGTCATGTCGTGTGTTGTGTTGTTTTGTCTTGTCTTGTCTTCTCCTTGTCTTGTCTTGTCATGTCGTGTGTTGAGTTGTTTTGTCTTGTCTTGTCTTATATTGTCTTGTCTTGTCTTGTGATGTCATGTCGTGTGTTGTGTTGTTTTGTCTTGTCTTGTTTTGTCTTGTCCTGTCTTGTCTTGTCATGTCATGTCATGTGTTGTGTTGTGTTGTTTTGTCTTGTCTTGTCTTGTCTTGTCTTGTCTTGTCTTGTCTTGTCTTGTCTTGCCTTATCTTGCCTTGTCTTGTCTTGTCTGGTCTGGTCTTGTCTTGTCTTGTCTTGTCTTGTCATGTCTTGTCTTGTCTTGTTTTGTCTTGTCTTGTATTGTCTTGTTTTCTCATGTAATGTCATGTCGTGTGTTGTGTTGTTTTGTCTTGTCTTGTGTTGTTTTGTCGTGTCATGTCTTGTCTTGTCTTGTCCTGTCCTGTCGTGTGTTGTGTTGTTTTGTCTTGTCTTGTCATGTCGTGTGTTGTGTTGTTTTGTCTTGTCATGTCTTATATTGTCTTGTCTTGTCTTGTCTTGTGATGTCATGTCGTGTGTTGCGTTGTGTTGTTTTGTCTTGTCTTGTCATGTCATGTCATGTCGTGTCTTGTGTTGCTTTGTCTTGTCTTGTCATGTCGTGTGTTGTGTTGTATTGTCTTGTCATGTCTTATATTGTCTTGTCTTGTCTTGTCTTGTGATGTCATGTCGTGTGTTGTGTTGTTTTGTCTTGTATTGTCTTGTCATGTCATGTCATGTCGTGTCTTGTCTTGTTTTGTCTTGTCTTGTCTTGTCTTGTCTTGTCTTGTCTTGTCATGTCCTGTCATGTCACACGTGTGTTGTGTTGTTTTGTCTTGTCTTATTTTGTCTTGTCATGTCTTATCTTGTCTTGTCCTGTCCTGTCCTGTCTGGTCTTGTCATGTCATGGCATGTCATGTCATGTCGTGTGTTGTGTTGTCTTGTCTTGTTTTGTCATGTCTTATCTTGTCTTGTCTTGTCATGTCATGTCATGTGTTGTGTTGTGTTGTTTTGTCTTGTCTTGTCTTGTCATGTCTTGTCTTGTCTTGTCTTGTCATGTCTTATATTGTCTTGTCTTGTCCTGTCCTGTCGTGTCTTGTCTTGTCTTGTCTTGTCTTGTCTTGTCATGTCGTGTGTTGTGTTGTTTTGTCTTGTCTTGTATTGTCTTGTCTTGTCTTGTTTTGTCTTGTCTTGTCGTGTCATGCCATGTCATACGTGTGTTGTGTTGTTTTGTCTTGTCTTATTTTGTCTTGTCATGTCTTATCTTGTCTTGTCATGTCATGTCGTGTGTTGTGTTGTTTTGTCTTGTCTTGTCTTCTCCTTGTCTTGTCTAGTCTTGTCTTGTCTTGTCTTGTCTTGTCTTGTCTTGTCTTGTCTTGTCTTGTCTTGTCTTGTCTTGTGTTGCTTTGTCTTGTCTTGTCATGTCATGTGTTGCGTTGTGTTGTTTTGTCTTGTCTTGTCATGTCATGTCATGTCGTGTCTTGTGTTGCTTTGTCTTGTCTTGTCATGTCGTGTGTTGTGTTGTTTTGTCTTGTCTTGTTGTGTATTGTCATGTCTTATATTGTCTTGTCTTGTCTTGTCATGTCATGTCATGTCATGTCGTGTGTTGTGTTGTTTTTTCTTGTCGTGTCTTGTCTTGTCTTGTCTTGTCATGTCTTGTCTTGTCTAGTCTTGTCTTGTCTTGTCTTGTCTTGGCTTGTCTTGTCTTGTCTTGTCTTGTCTTGTCTTGTCTTGTCTTGTCTTGTCTTCTCTTGTCTTGTCTTGTCTTGTCTTGTCTTGTCTTGTCTTGTCTTGTCTTGTCTTGTCTTGTCTTGTCCTGTCTTGTCTTGTCTTGTCTTGTCTTGTCTTGTCTTGTCTTGTCTTGTCTTGTCTTATTTTGTCTTGTCTTGTCTTGTCTTGTCATGTCATGCCATGTCGTGTGTTGTGTTGTGTTGTGTTGTCTTGTCTTGTCTTGTCTTGTCTTGTCTTATTTTGTCTTGTCCTGTCTTGTCTTGTCATGTCATGTCATGTGTTGTGTTGTGTTGTTTTGTCTTGTCTTGTCTTGTCTTGTCTTGTCTTGTCTTGTCTTGTCTTGTCTTGCCTTATCTTGCCTTGTCTTGTCTTGTCTGGTCTGGTCTTGTCTTGTCTTCTCCTTGTCTTGTCTAGTCTTGTCTTGTCTTGTCTTGTCTTGTCTTGTCTTGTCTTGTCTTGTCATGTCGTGTGTTGTGTTGTTTTGTCTTGTCTTGTTTTGTCATGTAATGTCATGTCGTGTGTTGTGTTGTTTTGTCTTGTCTTGTCTTCTCCTTGTCTTGTCTAGTCTTGTCTTGTCTTGTCTTGTCTTGTCTTGTGTTGCTTTGTCTTGTCATGTCATGTCATACGTGTGTTGTGTTGTTTTGTCTTGTCTTGTTGTGTATTGTCATGTCTTTTATTGTCTTGTCTTGTCTTGTCATGTCATGTAATGTCATGTCGTGTGTTATGTTGTTTTGTCTTGTCTTGTCTTCTCCTTGTCTTGTCTAGTCTTGTCTTGTCTTGTCTTGTCTTGTCTTGTCTTGTCTTGTCTTGTCTTGTCTTGCCATGTCTTATATTGTCTTGTCTTGTCTTGTCATGTCGTGTGTTGTGTTGTTTTGTCTTGTCTTGTTGTGTATTGTCATGTCTTATATTGTCTTGTCTTGTCTTGTCATGTCATGTCATGTCATGTCGTGTGTTGTGTTGTTTTGTCTTGTCTTGTATTCTCCTTGTCTTGTCTAGTCTTGTCTTGTCTTGCCTTGTCTTGTGTTGCTTTGTCTTGTCTTGTCAGGTCATGTGTTGCGTTGTGCTGTTTTGTCTTGTCTTGTCTTGTCTTGTCCTGTCCTGTCCTGTCTTGTCTTGTCTTAGCATGTCATGTCATGTCATGTCATGTCGTGTGTTGTGTTGTCTTGTCTTGCTTTGTCATGTCTTATCTTGTCTTGTCATGTCATGTCTTGTCTTGTCTTGTCTTGTTTTGTCTTGTCTTATCTTGTCATGTCTTGTCTTGTCTTGTCATGTCTTGTCTTGTCTTGTCATGTCTTATATTGTCTTGTCTTGTTTTGTCTTGTCTTATCTTGTTTTGTCTTGTGTTGCTTTGTCTTGTCTTGTCATGTCGTGTGTTTTGTTGTTTTGTCTTGTCTTGTTGTGTATTGTCATGTCTTTTATTGTATTGTCTTGTCTTGTCTTGTCATGTCATGTAATGTCATGTCGTGTGTTATGTTGTTTTGTCTTGTCTTGTCTTCTCCTTGTCTTGTCTTGTCTTGTCTTGTCTTGTCATGTCTTATATTGTCTTGTCTTGTCTTGTCATGTCGTGTGTTGTGTTGTTTTGTCTTGTCTTGTTGTGTATTGTCATGTCTTATATTGTCTTGTCTTGTCTTGTCATGTCATGTCATGTCATGTCGTGTGTTGTGTTGTTTTGTCTTGTCTTGTCTTGTCTTGTCTTGTCTTGTCTTGTCTTGTCTTGTCTTGTCTTGTCTTGTCTTGTCTTGTCTTGTCTTGTCTTGTCTTGTCTTGTCTTGTCTTGTCTTGTCTTGTCTTGTCTTGTCTTGTCTTGTCTTGTCTTGTCTTGTCTTGTCTTGTCTTGTCTTGTCTTGTCTTGTCTTGTCTTGTCTTGTCTTGTCATGTCATGTCATGTCGTGTCTTGTGTTGCTTTGTCTTGTCTTGTCATGTCGTGTGTTGTGTTGTTTTGTCTTGTCATGTCTCATATTGTCTTGTCTTGTCTTGTCTTGTGATGTCATGTCGTGTGTTGTGTTGTTTTGTCTTGTATTGTCTTGTCTTGTCTTGTCTTGTTTTGTCTTGTCTTGTCTTGTCTTGTCTTGTCTTGTCTTGTCATGTCATGTCATGTCATGTCATGTCGTGTGTTATGTTGTTTTGTCTTGTCTTGTCTTCTCCTTGTCTTGTCTTGTCTTGTCTTGTCATGTCTTATATTGTCTTGTCTTGTCTTGTCATGTCGTGTGTTGTGTTGTTTTGTCTTGTCTTGTTGTGTATTGTCATGTCTTATATTGTCTTGTCTTGTCATGTCATGTCATGTCATGTCGTGTGTTGTGTTGTTTTGTCTTGTCTTGTCTTCTCCTTGTCTTGTCTAGTCCTGTCTTGTCTTGTCTTGTCTTGTCTTGTCTTGTCTTGTCTTGTCTTGTCTTGTCTTGTCTTGTCTTGTCTTGTCTTGTCTTGTCTTGTCTTGTCTTGTCATATCTTATATTGTCTTGTCTTGTCTTGTCATGTCGTGTGTTGTGTTGTTTTGTCTTGTCTTGTTGTGTATTGTCATGTCTTATATTGTCTTGTCTTGTCTTGTCATGTCATGTCATGTCATGTCGTGTGTTGTGTTGTTTTGTCTTGTCTTGTATTCTCCTTGTCTTGTCTAGTCTTGTCTTGTCTTGTCTTGTCTTGTCTTGTGTTGCTTTGTCTTGTCTTGTCAGGTCATGTGTTGCGTTGTGTTGTTTTGTCTTGTCTTGTCTTGTCTTGTCCTGTCCTGTCCTGTCTTGTCTTGTCTTAGCATGTCATGTCATGTCATGTCATGTCGTGTGTTGTGTTGTCTTGTCTTGCTTTGTCATGTCTTATCTTGTCTTGTCATGTCATGTCTTGTCTTGTCTTGTCTTGTCATGTCATGTAATGTCATGTCGTGTGTTATGTTGTTTTGTCTTGTCTTGTCTTCTCCTTGTCTTGTCTAGTCTTGTCTTGTCTTGTCTTGTCTTGTCTTGTCATGTCTTATATTGTCTTGTCTTGTCTTGTCATGTCGTGTGTTGTGTTGTTTTGTCTTGTCTTGTTGTGTATTGTCATGTCTTTTATTGTCTTGTCTTGTCTTGTCATGTCATGTAATGTCATGTCGTGTGTTATGTTGTTTTGTCTTGTCTTGTCTTCTCCTTGTCTTGTCTAGTCTTGTCTTGTCTTGTCTTGTCTTGTCTTGTCTTGTCTTGTCTTGTCTTGTCTTGTCTTGTCATGTCTTATATTGTCTTGTCTTGTCTTGTCATGTCGAGTGTTGTGTTGTTTTGTCTTGTCTTGTTGTGTATTGTCATGTCTTATATTGTCTTGTCTTGTCTTGTCATGTCATGTCATGTCGTGTGTTGTGTTGTTTTGTCTTGTCTTGTATTCTCCTTGTCCTGTCTAGTCTTGTCTTGTCTTGTCTTGTCTTGTCTTGTGTTGCTTTGTCTTGTCTTGTCAGGTCATGTGTTGCGTTGTGTTGTTTTGTCTTGTCTTGTCTTGTCTTGTCCTGTCCTGTCCTGTCTTGTCTTGTCTTAGCATGTCATGTCATGCCATGTCATGTCGTGTGTTGTGTTGTCTTGTCTTGCTTTGTCATGTCTTGTCTTGTCTTGTCTTGTCTTGTCTTGTTTTGTCTTGTCTTATCTTGTCATGTCTTGTCTTGTCTTGTCATGTCTTGTCTTGTCTTGTCATGTCTTATATTGTCTTGTCTTGTTTTGTCTTGTCTTATCTTGTTTTGTCTTGTGTTGCTTTGTCTTGTTTTGTCATGTCGTGTGTTGTGTTGTTTTGTCTTGTCTTGTTGTGTATTGTCATGTCTTTTATTGTATTGTCTTGTCTTGTCTTGTCATGTCATGTAATGTCATGTCGTGTGTTATGTTGTTTTGTCTTGTCTTGTCTTCTCCTTGTCTTGTCTTGTCTTGTCTTGTCATGTCTTATATTGTCTTGTCTTGTCTTGTCATGTCGTGTGTTGTGTTGTTTTGTCTTGTCTTGTTGTGTATTGTCATGTCTTATATTGTCTTGTCTTGTCATGTCATGTCATGTCATGTCGTGTGTTGTGTTGTTTTGTCTTGTCTTGTCTTCTCCTTGTCTTGTCTAGTCCTGTCTTGTCTTGTCTTGTCTTGTCTTGTCTTGTCTTGTCTTGTCTTGTCTTGTCTTGTCTTGTCTTGTCTTGTCTTGTCTTGTCTTGTCTTGTCTTGTCTTGTCTTGTGTTGCTTTGTCTTGTCTTGTCATGTCATGTGTTGCGTTGTGCTGTTTTGTCTTGTCTTGTCATGTCATGTCATGTCGTGTCTTGTGTTGCTTTGTCTTGTCTTGTCATGTCGTGTGTTGTGTTGTTTTGTCTTGTCATGTCTTATATTGTCTTGTCTTGTCTTGTCTTGTCTTGTGATGTCATGTCGTGTGTTGTGTTGTTTTGTCTTGTATTGTCTTGTCTTGTCTTGTCTTGTTTTGTCTTGTCTTGTCTTGTCTTGTCTTGTCTTGTCATGTCATGTCATGTCATACGTGTGTTGTGTTGTTTTGTCTTGTCTTACTTTGTCTTGTCATGTCTTATCTTGTCTTGTCCTGTCCTGTCCTGTCTTGTCTTGTCATGTCATGTCATGTCATGTCATGTCGTGTGTTGTGTTGTCTTGTCTTGTTTTGTCATGTCTTATCTTGTCTTGTCTTGTCATGTCATGTCATGTGTTGTGTTGTGTTGTTTTGACTTGTCTTGTCTTGTCATGTCTTGTCTTTTCTTGTCTTGTCTTGTCTTAAATTGTCTTGTCTTGTCTTGTGTTGTGATGTCATGTCGTGTGTTGTGTTGTTTTGTCTTGTCTTGTCTTGTCTTGTCCTGTCCTGTCCTGTCCTGTCTTGTCTTGTCTTGTCTTGTCTTGTCTTGTCTCGTCTTGTCTTGTCTTGTCTTCTCCTGTCCTGACGTGTGTTGTGTTGTTTTGTCTTGTCTTGTTTTGTCTTGTCTTGCTTTGCCTTGTCATGTCTTATCTTGTCTTGTCTTGTCTTGTCCTGTCCTGTCGTGTGTTGTGTTGTTTTGTCTTGTCTTGTGTTGTTTTGTCGTGTCATGTCTTGTCTTGTCTTGTCCTGTCCTGTCGTGTGTTGTGTTGTTTTGTCTTGTCTTGTCTTGTCATGTCATGTCATGTCGAGTCTTGTGTTGCTTTGTCTTGTCTTGTCTTGTCCTGTCCTGTCGTGTGTTGTGTTGTTTTGTCTTGTCTTGTCTTGTCATGTCATGTCATGTCGAGTATTGTGTTGCTTTGTCTTGTCTTGTCTTGTCTTGTTTTGTCTTGTCTTGTCTTGTCTTGTCTTGTCTTGTCGTATCATGCCATGTCATACGTGTGTTGTGTTGTTTTGTCTTGTCTTATTTTGTCTTGTCATGTCTTATCTTGTCTTGTCTTGTCTTGTCTTGTCATGTCGTGTGTTGTGTTGTTTTGTCTTGTCTTGTATTGTCTTGTCTTGTCTTGTTTTGTCTTGTCTTGTCTTGTCTTGTCTTGTCATGTCATGCCATGTCATACGTGTGTTGTGTTGTTTTGTCTTGTCTTGTCTTGTCTTGTCCTGTCCTGTCGTGTGTTGTGTTGTTTTGTCTTGTCTTGTGTTGTTTTGTCGTGTCATGTCTTGTCTTGTCTTGTCCTGTCCTGTCGTGTGTTGTGTTGTTTTGTCTTGTCTTGTCTTGTCATGTCATGTCATGTCGTGTCTTGTGTTGCTTTGTCTTGTCTTGTCTTGTCTTGTCTTGTCATGTCTTGTCTTGTCTTGTATTGTCTTGTCTTGTCTTGTCTTTTTTTGTCTTGTCTTGTCTTGTCTTGTCTTGTCATGTCATGCCATGTCATACGTGTGTTGTGTTGTTTTGTCTTGTCTTATTTTGTCTTGTCATGTCTTATCTTGTCTTGTCTTCTATTGTCTTGTCTTTTCTTGTCTTGTCTTGTCTTGTCTTGTCTTGTCTTGTCTTGTCTTGTCTTGTCTTGTCTTGTCTTGTCTTGTCTTGTCTTGTCCTGTCTTGTCTTGTCTTGGCATGTCATGTCTTGTCATGTCGTGTGTTGTGTTGTCTTGTCTTGTTTTGTCATGTCTTATCTTGTCTTGTCATGTCATGTCTTGTCTTGTCTTGTCTTGTCTTGTCTTGTCATGTCTTGTCTTGTCTTGTCTTGTCTTGTCTTGTCTTGTCTTGTCTTGTCTTGTCTTGTCTTGTCTTGTCTTGTCTTGTCTTGTCTTGTCTTGCCTTGTCTTGTCTTGTCTTGTCTTGTCTTGTCTTGTCTTGTCTTGTCTTGTCATGTCGTATGTTGTGTTGTTTTGTCTTGTGTTGCTTTGTCTTGTCTTGTCTTGTCATGTCGTGTGTTGTGTTGTTTTGTCTTGTCTTGTTGTGTATTGTCATGTCTTATATTGTCTTGTCTTGTCTTGTCATGTCATGTCATGTCGTGTGTTGTGTTGTCTTGTCTTGTTTTGTCTTGTCATGTCATGTCATGTCTTGTCTTGTCTTGTCTTGTCTTGTCTTGTTTTGTCTTGTCATGTCTTGTCTTGTCTTGTCTTGTTTTGTCTTGTCATGTCTTTACTTGTGATGTCATGTCGTGTGTTGTGTTGTTTTGTCTTGTCTTGTTTTGTCTTGTCCTGTCTTGTCTTGTCATGTCATGTCATGTGTTGTGTTGTGTTGTTTTGTCTTGTCTTGTCTTGTCTTGTCTTGTCTTGCCTTATCTTGCCTTGTCTTGTCTTGTGATGTCATGTCGTGTGTTGTGTTGTTTTGTCTTGTCTTGTCTTGTCTTGTCTTGTGATGTCATGTCTTGTCTTGTCTTGTCTTGTCTTGTCTTGTCTTGTCTTGTCTTGTCTTGTCTTGTCTTGTCTTGTCTTGTCTTGTCTTGTCTTGTCTTGTCTTGTCTTGTCTTGTCTTGTCTTGTCTTGTCTTGTCTTGTCTTTTCTTGTCTTGTCTTGTCTTGTCTTGTCTTGTCTTGTCTTGTCTTGTCTTGTCTTGTCTTGTCTTGTCTTGTCTTGTCTTGTCTTGTCTTGTCATGTCTTGTCATGTCTTGTCTTGTCTTGTCTTGTCATGTCATGTCGTGTCTTGTGTTGCTTTGTCTTGTCTTGTCTTGTCTTGTCTTGTCTTGTCTTGTCTTGTCTTGTTTTGTCTTGTCTTGTCTTGTCTTGTCTTGTCTTGTTTTGTCTTGTCTTGTCTTGTCTTGTCTTGTCTTGTCTTGTCTTGTCTTGTCTTGTGATGTCATGTCGTGTGTTGTGTTGTTTTGTCTTGTCTTGCCTTGTGATGTCTTGTCTTGTGATGTCATGTCTTGTCTTGTCTTGTCTTGTCTTGTCTTGTCTTGTCTTGTCTTGTCTTGTCTTGTCTTGTCTTGTCTTGTCTTGTCTTGTCTTGTCTTGTCTTGTCTTGTCTTGTCTTGTCTTGTCTTGTCTTGTCTTGTCTTGTCTTGTCTTGTCTTGTCTTGTCTTGTCTTGTCTTGTCTTGTCTTGTCTTGTCTTGTCTTGTCATGTCTTGTCTTGTCTTGTCTTGTCTTGTCTTGTGATGTCATGTCGTGTGTTGTGTTGTGTTGTGTTGTGTTGTTTTGTCTTGTCTTGTCTTGTCTTGTCTTGTCTTGTCTTGTGATGTGATGTCATGTCTTGTCTTGTCTTGTCTTGTCTTGTCTTGTCTTGTCTTGTCTTGTCTTGTCTTGTCTTGTCTTGCCTTGTCTTGTCTTGTCTTGTCTTGTCTTGTCTTGTCTTGTCTTGTCTTGTCTTGTCTTGTCTTGTCTTGTCTTGTCTTGTCTTGTCTTGTCTTGTCTTGTCTTGTCTTGTCTTGTCTTGTCTTGTCTTGTCTTGTCTTGTCTTGTCTTGTCTTGTCTTGTCTTGTCTTGTCTTGTCTTGTCTTGTCTTGTCTTGTCTTGTCTTGTCTTGTCTTGTCTTGTCTTGTCATGTCTTGTCTTGTCTTGTCTTGTCTTGTCTTGTCTTGTCTTGTCTTGTCTTGTCTTGCCTTATCTTGCCTTGTCTTGTCTTGTCTGGTCTTGTCTTGTGATGTGATGTCATGTCATGTCATGTCATGTCGTGTGTTGTGTTGTCTTGTCTTGTCATGTCATGTCATGTCTTGTCTTGTCTTGTCTTGTCTTGTTTTGTCTTGTCATGTCTTGTCTTGTCTTGTCTTGTCTTGTTTTGTCTTGTCATGTCTTGTCTTGTCTTATTTTGTCTTGTCATGTCTTATCTTGTCTTGTCTTGTCTTGTCTTGTCTTGTCTTGTCATGTCGTGTGTTGTGTTGTTTTGTCTTGTCTTGTATTATCTTGTTTTGTCATGTTTTGTCTTGTCTTGTCTTGTCTTGTCATGTCATGCCATGTCATACGTGTGTTGTGTTGTTTTGTCTTGTCTTGTCTTGTCTTGTCCTGTCCTGTCGTGTGTTGTGTTGTTTTGTCTTGTCTTGTGTTGTTTTGTCGTGTCATGTCTTGTCTTGTCTTGTCCTGTCCTGTCGTGTGTTGTGTTGTTTTGTCTTGTCTTGTCTTGTCATGTCATGTCATGTCGTGTCTTGTGTTGCTTTGTCTTGTCTTGTCTTGTCTTGTCTTGTCATGTCTTGTCTTGTCTTGTATTGTCTTGTCTTGTCTTGTCTTGTTTTGTCTTATCTTGTCTTGTCTTGTCTTGTCATGTCATGCCATGTCATACGTGTGTTGTGTTGTTTTGTCTTGTCTTATCTTGTCTTGTCTTGTCTTGTCTTGTCTTGTCTTGTCTTGTCTTGTCATGTCGTATGTTGTGTTGTTTTGTCTTGTGTTGCTTTGTCTTGTCTTGTCTTGTCATGTCGTGTGTTGTGTTGTTTTGTCTTGTCTTGTTGTGTATTGTCATGTCTTATATTGTCTTGTCTTGTCTTGTCATGTCATGTCATGTCGTGTGTTGTGTTGTCTTGTCTTGTTTTGTCTTGTCATGTCATGTCATGTCTTGTCTTGTCTTGTCTTGTCTTGTTTTGTCTTGTCATGTCTTGTCTTGTCTTGTCTTGTTTTGTCTTGTCATGTCTTTACTTGTGATGTCATGTCGTGTGTTGTGTTGTTTTGTCTTGTCTTGTTTTGTCTTGTCCTGTCTTGTCTTGTCATGTCATGTCATGTGTTGTGTTGTGTTGTTTTGTCTTGTCTTGTCTTGTCTTGTCTTGTCTTGTCTTGCCTTATCTTGCCTTGTCTTGTCTTGTCTTGTCTTGTCTTGTCTTGTCTTGTCTTGTCTTGTCTTGTCTTGTCTTGTCTTGTCTTGTCTTGTCTTGTCTTGTCTTGTCTTGTCTTGTCTTGTCTTGTCTTGTCATGTCTTGTCTTGTCTTGTCTTGTCTTGTCTTGTGATGTCATGTCGTGTGTTGTGTTGTGTTGTTTTGTTTTGTCTTGTCTTGTCTTGTCTTGTGATGTCATGTCTTGTCTTGTCTTGTCTTGTCTTGTCTTGTCTTGTCTTGTCTTGTCTTGTCATGTCTTGTCTTGTCTTGTCTTGTCTTGTCTTGTCTTGTCTTGTCTTGTCTTGTCTTGCCTTATCTTGCCTTGTCTTGTCTGGTCTTGTCTTGTCCTGTCCTGTCCTGTCTTGTCTTGTCTTGTCATGTCATGTCTTGTCTTGTCTTGTCTTGTCTTGTCTTGTCTTGTCGTGTGTTGTGTTGTTTTGTCTTGTCTTATATTGTCTTGTCATGTCATGTCATGTCGTGTGTTGTGTTGTGTTGTCTTGTCATATATTGTCTTGTCTTGTCTTGTCATGTCATGTCGTGTGTTGTGTTGTTTTGTCTTGTCTTGTCTTCTCCTTGTCTTGTCTAGTCTTGTCTTGTCTTGTCTTGTCTTGTCTTGTCTTGTCTTGTCTTGTCTTGTCTTGTCTTGTTTTGTCTTGTCATGTCATGTCTTGTCTTGTCTTGTCTTGTCTTGTCTTGTCTTGTCTTGTCGTGTGTTGTGTTGTTTTGTCTTGTCTTATATTGTCTTGTCATGTCATGTCATGTCGTGTGTTGTGTTGTGTTGTCTTGTCTTATATTGTCTTGTCTTGTCTTGTCTTGTCATGTCATGTCATGTCATGTCGTGTGTTGTGTTGTTTTGTCTTGTCTTGTCTTCTCCTTGTCTTGTCTAGTCTTGTCTTGTCTTGTCATGTCATGTCGTATGTTGTGTTGTTTTGTCTTGTGCTGCTTTGTCCTGTCTTGTCTTGTCTTGTCATGTCGTGTGTTGTGTTGTTTTGTCTTGTCTTGTTGTGTATTGTCATGTCTTATATTGTCTTGTCTTGTCTTGTCATGTCATGTCATGTCGTGTGTTGTGTTGTGTTGTCTTGTCTTATATTGTCTTGTCTTGTCTTGTCATGTCATGTCATGTCATGTCGTGTGTTGTGTTGTTTTGTCTTGTCTTGTCTTCTCCTTGTCTTGTCTAGTCTTGTCTTGTCTTGTCTTGTCTTGTCTTGTCTTGTCTTGTCTTGTCTTGTCTTGTCTTGTCTTGTTTTGTCTTGTCTTGTCTTGTGTTGCTTTGTCTTGTCTTGTCATGTCATGTGTTGCGTTGTGTTGTTTTGTCTTGTCTTGTCATGTCATGTCATGTCGTGTCTTGTGTTGCTCTGTCTTGTCTTTTCATGTCGTGTGTTGTGTTGTTTTGTCTTGTCTTGTTGTGTATTGTCATGTCTTATATTGTCTTGTCTTGTCTTGTCTTGTCATGTCATGTCATGTCATGTCGTGTGTTGTGTTGTTTTTTCTTGTCATGTCATGTCTTGTCTTGTCTTGTCTTGTCATGTCTTGTCATGTCATGTCTTGTCTTGTCTTGTCTTGTCTTGTCTTGTCTTGTCTTGTCTTGTCTTGTCTTGTCTTGTCTTGTCTTGTCTTGTCTTGTCTTGTCTTGTCTTGTCTTGTCTTGTCTTGTCTTGTCTTGTTTTGTCTTGTCATGTCTTGTCTTGTCTTGTCTTTTCTTGTCTTGTTTTGTCTTGTCATGTCTTGTCTTGACTTGTCTTGTCTTGTCTTGTCTTGTCTTGTCTTGTCTTGTCTTGTCTTGTCTTGTCTTGTCTTGTCTTGTCTTGTCTTGTCTTGTCTTGTCTTGTCTTGTCTTGTCTTGTCTTGTCTTGTCTTGTCTTGTCTTGTCTTGTCTTGTCTTGTCTTGTCTTGTCTTGTCTTGTCTTGTCTTGTCTTGTCTTGTCTTGTCTTGTCTTGTCTTGTCTTGTCTTGTCTTGTCTTGTCTTGTCTTGTTTTGTCTTGTCTTGTCTTGTCTTGTTTTATGTTGTCTTGTCTTGTCTTGTCATGTAATGTCATGTCGTGTGTTGTGTTGTTTTGTCTTGTCTTGTCTTATATTGTCTTGTCTTGTCTTGTGATGTCATGTCGTGTGTTGTGTTGTTTTGTCTTGTCTTGTTTTGTCTTGTCTTGTTTTGTCTTGTCCTGTCTTGTCTTGTCATGTCATGTCATGTGTTGTGTTGTGTTGTTTTGTCTTGTCTTGTCTTGTCTTGTCTTGTCTTGTCTTGTCTTGTCTTGTCTTGTCTTGTCTTGTCTTGTCTTGCCTTATCTTGCCTTGTCTTGTCTTGTCTGGTCTGGTCTTGTCTTGTCTTGTCTTGTCTTGTCATGTCTTGTCTTGTCTTGTTTTGTCTTGTCTTGTATTGTCTTGTTTTCTCATGTAATGTCATGTCGTGTGTTGTGTTGTTTTGTCGTGTCATGTCTTGTCTTGTCTTGTCCTGTCCTGTCGTGTGTTGTGTTGTTTTGTCTTGTCTTGTCATGTCATGTCATGTCGTGTCTTGTGTTGCTTTGTCTTGTCTTGTCTTGTCTTGTCATGTCGTGTGTTGTGTTGTTTTGTCTTGTCTTGTTGTGTATTGTCATGTCTTATATTGTCTTGTCTTGTCTTGTCTTGTCATGTCATGTCATGTCGTGTGTTGTGTTGTTTTGTCTTGACTTGTTTTGTCTTGTCATGTCATGTCTTGTCTTGTCTTGTCTTGTTTTGTCTTGTCATGTCTTGTCTTGTCTTGTCTTGTCTTGTCTTGTGTTGTCTTGTCTTGTCTTGTCTTGTCTTGTCTTGTCGTGTCTTGTCTTGTCTAGTCTTGTCTTGTCTTGTCTTGTCTTGTCTTGTGTTGCTTTGTCTTGTCTTGTCATGTCGTGTGTTGTGTTGTTTTGTCTTGTCTTGTTGTGTATTGTCATGTCTTTTATTGTCTTGTCTTGTCTTGTCATGTCATGTAATGTCATGTCGTGTCGTGTGTTGTGTTGTTTTGTATTGTCTTGTCTTCTCCTTGTCTTGTCTAGTCTTGTCTTGTCTTGTCTTGTCTTGTCTTGTCTTGTCTTGTCTTGTCTTGTCTTGTCTTGTCTTGTCTTGTCATGTCGTGTGTTGTGTTGTTTTGTCTTGTCTTGTTGTGTATTGTCATGTCTTTTATTGTCTTGTCTTGTCTTGTTTTGTCATGTAATGTCATGTCGTGTGTTGTGTTGTTTTGTCTTGTCTTGTCTTGTCTTGTCTTGTCTTGTCTTGTCATGTCTTGTGTTGCTTTGTCTTGTCTTGTCATGTCATGTGTTGCGTTGTGTTGTTTTGTCTTGTCTTGTCATGTCATGTCATGTCGTGTCTTGTGGTGCTTTGTCTTGTCTTGTCATGTGTTGTGTTGTTTTGTCTTGTCTTGTTGTGTATTGTCATGTCTTATATTGTCTTGTCTTGTCTTGTCTTGTCATGTCATGTCATGTCATGTCGTGTGTTGTGTTGTTTTTTCTTGTCATGTCATGTCTTGTCTTGTCTTGTCTTGTCTTGTCATGTCTTGTCAGGTCATGTCTTGTCTTGTCTTGTCTTGTCTTGTCTTGTCTTGTCTTGTCTTGTCTTGTCTTGTCTTGTCTTGTCTTGTCTTGTCTTGTCTTGTCTTGTCTTGTCTTGTCTTGTCTTGTCTTGTCTTGTCTTGTCTTGTTTTGTCTTGTCTTGTCTTGTCTTGTTTTGTCTTGTCTTGTCTTGTTTTGTCTTGTCATGTCTTGTCTTGTCTTGTCTTGTCTTGTTTTGTCTTGTCATGTCTTGTCTTGACTTGTCTTGTCTTGTCTTGTCTTGTCTTGTCTTGTCTTGTCTTGTCTTGTCTTGTCTTGTCTTGTCTTGTCTTGTCTTGTCTTGTTTTGTCTTGTCTTGTCTTGTCTTGTTTTGTCTTGTCATGTCTTGTCTTGTCTTGTCATGTAATGTCATGTCGTGTGTTGTGTTGTTTTGTCTTGTCTTGTCTTCTCCTTGTCTTGTCTTGTCTTGTCGTGTGTTGTGTTGTTTTGTCTTGTCTTGTCTTATATTGTCTTGTCTTGTCTTGTGATGTCATGTCGTGTGTTGTGTTGTTTTGTCTTGTCTTGTTTTGTCTTGTCCTGTCTTGTCTTGTCATGTCATGTCATGTGTTGTGTTGTGTTGTTTTGTCTTGTCTTGTCTTGTCTTGTCTTGTCTTGTCTTGTCTTGCCTTATCTTGCCTTGTCTTGTCTTGTCTTGTCTTGTCTTGTCTTGCCTTATCTTGCCTTGTCTTGTCTTGTCTGGTCTGGTCTTGTCTTGTCTTGTCTTGTCTTGTCTTGTTTTATGTTGTCTTGTCTTGTCTTGTCATGTAATGTCATGTCGTGTCGTGTGTTGTGTTGTTTTGTATTGTCTTGTCTTCTCCTTGTCTTGTCTAGTCTTGTCTTGTCTTGTCTTGTCTTGTCTTGTCTTGTCTTGTCTTGTCTTGTCATGTCGTGTGTTGTGTTGTTTTGTCTTGTCTTGTTGTGTATTGTCATGTCTTTTATTGTCTTGTCTTGTCTTGTTTTGTCATGTAATGTCATGTCGTGTGTTGTGTTGTTTTGTCTTGTCTTGTCTTCTCCTTGTCTTGTCTAGTCTTGTCTTGTCTTGTCTTGTCTTGTCTTGTCTTGTCTTGTCTTGTCATGTCTTATATTGTCTTGTCTTGTCTTGTCATGTCGTGTGTTGTGTTGTTTTGTCTTGTCTTGTTGTGTATTGTCATGTCTTATATTGTCTTGTCTTGTCTTGTCTTGTCATGTCATGTCATGTCATGTCGTGTGTTGTGTTGTTTTGTCTTGTCTTGTCTTGTCTTGTCTTGTCTTGTCTTGTCTTGTCTTGTCTTGTCTTGTCTTGTCTTGTCTTGTCTTGTCTTGTCTTGTCTTGTCTTGTCTTGTCTTGTCTCGTCTTGTCTTGTCTTGTCTTGTCTTGTCTTGTCTTGTCTTGTCTTGTCTTGTCTTGTCTTGTCTTGTCATGTCTAATATTGTCTTGTCTTGTCTTGTCATGTCGTGTGTTGTGTTGTTTTGTCTTGTCTTGTTGTGTATTGTCATGTCTTATATTGTCTTGTCTTGTCTTGTCATGTCATGTCAAGTCATGTCGTGTGTTGTGTTGTTTTGTCTTGTCTTGTCTTCTCCTTGTCTTGTCTAGTCTTGTCTTGTCTTGTCTTGTCATGTCTTGTCTTGTGTTGCTTTGTCTTGTCTTGTCATGTCATGTGTTGCGTTGTGTTGTTTTGTCTTGTCTTGTCTTGTCTTGTCCTGTCCTGTCCTGTCTTGTCTTGTCTTGGCATGTCATGTCATGTCATGTCGTGTGTTGTGTTGTCTTGTCTTGTTTTGTCATGTCTTATCTTGTCTTGTCATGTCATGTCATGTCATGTCGTGTGTTGTGTTGTCTTGTCTTGCCATGTCTTATATTGTCTTGTCTTGTCTTGTCATGTCGTGTGTTGTGTTGTTTTGTCTTGTCTTGTTGTGTATTGGCATGTCTTATATTGTCTTGTCTTGTCTTCTCATGTCATGTCATGTCATGTCGTGTGTTGTGTTATTTTGTCTTGTCTTGTCTTGTCTTGTCTTGTCTTGTCCTGTCCTGTCCTGTCTTGTCTTGTCTTGGCATGTCATGCCATGTCATGTCATGTCGTGTGTTGTGTTGTCTTGTCTTGTCTTGTCTTGCCATGTCTTATATTGTCTTGTCTTGTCTTGTCATGTCGTGTGTTGTGTTGTTTTGTCTTGTCTTGTTGTGTATTGGCATGTCTTATATTGTCTTGTCTTGTCTTCTCATGTCATGTCATGTCATGTCGTGTGTTGTGTTGTTTTGTCTTGTCTTGTCTTCTCCTTGTCTTGTCTAGTCTTGTCTTGTCTTGTCTTGTCATGTCTTGTCTTGTGTTGCTTTGTCTTGTCTTGTCATGTCATGTCTTGCGTTGTGTTGTTTTGTCTTGTCTTGTCTTGTCTTGTCCTGTCCTGTCCTGTCTTGTCTTGTCTTGGCATGTCATGTCATGTCATGTCGTGTGTTGTGTTGTCTTGTCTTGTTTTGTCATGTCTTATCTTGTCTTGTCATGTCATGTCTTTTCTTGTCTTGTCTTGTCTTGTCTTGTCTTGTCATGTCTTGTCTTGTCTTGTCATGTCTTGCCTTGTCTTGTCATGTCTTATATTGTGTTGTCTTGTTTTGTCTTGTCTTGTCTTGTTTTGTCTTGTGTTGCTTTGTCTTGTCTTGTCATGTCGTGTGTTGTGTTGTCTTGTCTTGTCTAGTCTTGTCTTGTCTTGTCTTGTCTTGTCTTGTGTTGCTTTGTCTTGTCTTGTCATGTCGTGTGTTGTATTGTTTTGTCTTGTCTTGTTGTGTATTGTCATGTCTTTTATTGTCTTGTCTTGTCTTGTCTTGTCATGTCATGTAATGTCATGTCGTGTCGTGTGTTGTGTTGTTTTGTATTGTCTTGTCTTCTCCTTGTCTTGTCTAGTCTTGTCTTGTCTTGTCTTGTCATGTCGTGTGTTGTGTTGTTTTGTCTTGTCTTGTTGTGTATTGTCATGTCTTTTATTGTCTTGTCTTGTCTTGTTTTGTCATGTAATGTCATGTCGTGTGTTGTGTTGTTTTGTCTTGTCTTGTCTTGTCTTGTCTTGTCTTGTATTGCTTTGTCTTGTCTTGTCATGTCATGTGTTGCGTTGTGTTGTTTTGTCTTGTCTTGTCATGTCATGTCATGTCGTGTCTTGTGTTGCTTTGTCTTGTCTTGTCATGTCGTGTGTTGTGTTGTTTTGTCTTGTCTTGTTGTGTATTGTCATGTCTTATATTGTCTTGTCTTGTCTTGTCTTGTCATGTCATGTCATGTCATGTCGTGTGTTGTGTTGTTTTTTCTTGTCATGTCATGTCTTGTCTTGTCTTGTCTTGTCATGTCTTGTCATGTCATGTCTTGTCTTGTCTTGTCTTGTCTTGTCTTGTCTTGTCTTGTCTTGTCTTGTCTTGTCTTGTCTTGTCTTGTCTTGTCTTGTCTTGTCTTGTCTTGTCTTGTCTTGTCTTGTCTTGTCTTGTCTTGTCTTGTCTTGTCTTGTCTTGTCTTGTCTTGTCTTGTCTTGTCTTGTCTTGTCTTGTCTTGTCTTGTCTTGTCTTGTCTTGTCTTGTCTTGTCTTGTCTTGTCTTGTCTTGTCTTGTCTTGTCTTGTCTTGTTTTGTCTTGTCTTGTCTTGTCTTGTCTTGTTTTGTCTTGTCTTGTCTTGTTTTGTCTTGTCATGTCTTGTCTTGTCTTGTCTTGTCTTGTCTTGTTTTGTCTTGTCATGTCTTGTCTTGACTTGTCTTGTCTTTTCTTGTCTTGTCTTGTCTTGTCTTGTCTTGTCTTGTCTTGTCTTGTCTTGTCTTGTCTTGTCTTGTCTTGTCTTGTCTTGTCTTGTCTTGTCTTGTCTTGTCTTGTCTTGTCTTGTCTTGTCTTGTCTTGTCTTGTCTTGTCTTGTCTTGTCTTGTCTTGTCTTGTCTTGTCTTGTCTTGTCTTGTCTTGTCTTGTCTTGTCTTGTCTTGTCTTGTCTTGTCTTGTCTTGTCTTGTCTTGTCTTGTCTTGTCTTGTCTTGTCTTGTCTTGTCTTGTCTTGTCTTGTCTTGTCTTGTCTTGTCTTGTCTTGTCTTGTCTTGTCTTGTCTTGTCTTGTCTTGTCTTGTCTTGTCTTGTTTTGTCTTGTCTTGTCTTGTCTTGTTTTATGTTGTCTTGTCTTGTCTTGTCATGTACTGTCATGTCGTGTGTTGTGTTGTTTTGTCTTGTCTTGTCTTCTCCTTGTCTTGTCTTGTCATGTCGTGTGTTGTGTTGTTTTGTCTTGTCTTGTCTTGTCTTGTCTTATATTGTCTTGTCTTGTCTTGTGATGTCATGTCGTGTGTTGTGTTGTTTTGTCTTGTCTTGTTTTGTCTTGTCCTGTCTTGTCTTGTCATGTCATGTCATGTGTTGTGTTGTCTTGTCTTGTCTTGTCTTGTCTTGTCTTGTCTTGTCTTGTCTTGTCTTGTCTTGTCTTGTCTTGTCTTGTCTTGCCTTATCTTGCCTTGTCTTGTCTTGTCTGGTCTGGTCTTGTCTTGTCTTGTCTTGTCTTGTCTTGTCTTGTCTTGTCTTGTCTTGTTTTCTCATGTAATGTCATGTCGTGTGTTGTGTTGTTTTGTCTTGTCTTGTGTTGTTTTGTCGTGTCATGTCTTGTCTTGTCTTGTCCTGACCAGTCGTGTGTTGTGTTGTTTTGTCTTGTCTTGTCATGTCATGTCATGTCGTGTCTTGTGTTGCTTTGTCTTGTCTTGTCTTGTCTTGTCATGTCGTGTGTTGTGTTGTTTTGTCTTGTCTTGTTGTGTATTGTCATGTCTTATATTGTCTTGTCTTGTCTTGTCTTGTCTTGTCATGTCATGTCATGTCGTGTCTTGTCTTGTGTTGTCTTGTCTTGTCTTGTCTTGTCTTGTCTTGTCTTGTCTTGTCTTGTCTTGTCTAGTCTTGTCTTGTCTTGTCTTGTCTTGTCTTGTGTTGCTTTGTCTTGTCTTGTCATGTCGTGTGTTGTGTTGTTTTGTCTTGTCTTGTTGTGTATTGTCATGTCTTTTATTGTCTTGTCTTGTCTTGTCATGTCATGTAATGTCATGTCGTGTCGTGTGTTGTGTTGTTTTGTATTGTCTTGTCTTCTCCTTGTCTTGTCTAGTCTTGTCTTGTCTTGTCTTGTCTTGTCTTGTCTTGTCTTGTCTTGTCATGTCGTGTGTTGTGTTGTTTTGTCTTGTCTTGTTGTGTATTGTCATGTCTTTTATATTCTTGTCTTGTCTTGTTTTGTCATGTAATGTCATGTCGTGTGTTGTGTTGTTTTGTCTTGTCTTGTCTTCTCCTTGTCTTGTCTAGTCTTGTCTTGTCTTGTCTTGTCTTGTCTTGTCTTGTCTTGTCATGTCTTATATTGTCTTGTCTTGTCTTGTCATGTCGTGTGTTGTGTTGTTTTGTCTTGTCTTGTTGTGTATTGTCATGTCTTATATTGTCTTGTCTTGTCTTGTCTTGTCATGTCATGTCATGTCGTGTGTTGTGTTGTTTTGTCTTGTCTTGTCTTCTAATTGTCTTGTCTAGTCTTGTCTAGTCTTGTCTTGTCTTGTCTTGTCTTGTCTTGTCTTGTCTTGTCTTGTCTTGTCTTGTCTTGTCTTGTCTTGTCTTGTCTTGTCTTGTCTTGTCTTGTCTTGTCTTGTCTTGTCTTGTCTTGTCTTGTCTTGTCTTGTCATGTCTTATATTGTCTTGTCTTGTCTTGTCATGTCGTGTGTTGTGTTGTTTTGTCTTGTCTTGTTGTGTATTGTCATGTCTTATATTGTCTTGTCTTGTCTTGTCATGTCATGTCAAGTCATGTCGTGTGTTGTGTTGTTTTGTCTTGTCTTGTCTTCTCCTTGTCTTGTCTAGTCTTGTCTTGTCTTGTCTTGTCTTGTGTTGCTTTGTCTTGTCTTGTCATGTCATGTGTTGCGTTGTGTTGTTTTGTCTTGTCTTGTCTTGTCTTGTCCTGTCCTGTCCTGTCTTGTCTTGTCTTGGCATGTCATGCCATGTCATGTCATGTCGTGTGTTGTGTTGTCTTGTCTTGTCTTGTCTTGTCATGTCTTATATTGTCTTGTCTTGTCTTGTCATGTCGTGTGTTGTGTTGTTTTGTCTTGTCTTGTTGTGTATTGTCATGTCTTATATTGTCTTGTCTTGTCTTGTCATGTCATGTCATGTCATGTCGTGTGTTGTGTTGTTTTGTCTTGTCTTGTCTTCTCCTTGTCTTGTCTAGTCTTGTCTTGTCTTGTCTTGTCTTGTCTTGTCTTGTGTTGCTTTGTCTTGTCTTGTCTTGTCTTGTCTTGTCTTGTGTTGCTTTGTCTTGTCGTGTGTTGTGTTGTTTTGTCTTGTCTTGTCTTCTCCTTGTCTTGTCTAGTCTTGTCTTGTCTTGTCTTGTCTTGTCTTGTCTTGTCTTGTCTCGTCTTGTCTTGTCTTGTCTTGTCTTGTCTTGTCTTGTCTTGTCTTGTCTTGTCTTGTCTTGTCATGTCTTATATTGTCTTGTCTTGTCTTGTCATGTCGTGTGTTGTGTTGTTTTGTCTTGTCTTGTTGTGTATTGTCATGTCTTATATTGTCTTGTCTTGTCTTGTCATGTCATGTCAAGTCATGTCGTGTGTTGTGTTGTTTTGTCTTGTCTTGTCTTCTCCTTGTCTTGTCTAGTCTTGTCTTGTCTTGTCTTGTCTTGTCTTGTCTTGTCATGTCTTATATTGTCTTGTCTTGTCTTGTCATGTCGTGTGTTGTGTTGTTTTGTCTTGTCTTGTTGTGTATTGTCATGTCTTATATTGTCTTGTCTTGTCTTGTCATGTCATGTCAAGTCATGTCGTGTGTTGTGTTGTTTTGTCTTGTCTTGTCTTCTCCTTGTCTTGTCTAGTCTTGTCTTGTCTTGTCTTGTCTTGTCTTGTCTTGTGTTGCTTTGTCTTGTCTTGTCTTGTCTTGTCTTGTCTTGTCATGTCATGTCATGTCGTGTCTTGTCTTGTGTTGTCTTGTCTTGTCTTGTCTTGTCTTGTCTTGTCTTGTCTTGTCTTGTCTTGTCTTGTCATGTCGTGTGTTGTGTTGTTTTGTCTTGTCTTGTTGTGTATTGTCATGTCTTATATTGTCTTGTCTTGTCTTGTCATGTCTTGTCTTGTCATGTCGTGTGTTGTGTTGTTTTGTCTTGTCTTGTTGTGTATTGTCATGTCTTATATTGTCTTGTCTTGTCTTGTCATGTCATGTCATGTCATGTCGTGTGTTGTGTTGTTTTGTCTTGTCTTGTCTTCTCCTTGTCTTGTCTAGTCTTGTCTTGTCTTGTCTTGTCTTGTCTTGTCTTGTGTTGCTTTGTCTTGTCTTGTCTTGTCTTGTCTTGTCTTGTCATGTCATGTCATGTCGTGTCTTGTCTTGTGTTGTCTTGTCTTGTCTTGTCTTGTCTTGTCTTGTCTTGTCTTGTCTTGTCTTGTCTAGTCTTGTCTTGTCTTGTCTTGTCTTGTCTTGTGTTGCTTTGTCTTGTCTTGTCATGTCGTGTGTTGTGTTGTTTTGTCTTGTCTTGTTGTGTATTGTCATGTCTTTTATTGTCTTGTCTTGTCTTGTCATGTCATGTAATGTCATGTCGTGTCGTGTGTTGTGTTGTTTTGTATTGTCTTGTCTTCTCCTTGTCTTGTCTAGTCTTGTCTTGTCTTGTCTTGTCTTGTCTTGTCTTGTCTTGTCTTGTCATGTCGTGTGTTGTGTTGTTTTGTCTTGTCTTGTTGTGTATTGTCATGTCTTTTATATTCTTGTCTTGTCTTGTTTTGTCATGTAATGTCATGTCGTGTGTTGTGTTGTTTTGTCTTGTCTTGTCTTCTCCTTGTCTTGTCTAGTCTTGTCTTGTCTTGTCTTGTCTTGTCTTGTCTTGTCTTGTCATGTCTTATATTGTCTTGTCTTGTCTTGTCATGTCGTGTGTTGTGTTGTTTTGTCTTGTCTTGTTGTGTATTGTCATGTCTTATATTGTCTTGTCTTGTCTTGTCTTGTCATGTCATGTCATGTCGTGTGTTGTGTTGTTTTGTCTTGTCTTGTCTTCTAATTGTCTTGTCTAGTCTTGTCTAGTCTTGTCTTGTCTTGTCTTGTCTTGTCTTGTCTTGTCTTGTCTTGTCTTGTCTTGTCTTGTCTTGTCTTGTCTTGTCTTGTCTTGTCTTGTCTTGTCTTGTCTTGTCTTGTCTTGTCTTGTCTTGTCTTGTCTTGTCTTGTCATGTCTTATATTGTCTTGTCTTGTCTTGTCATGTCGTGTGTTGTGTTGTTTTGTCTTGTCTTGTTGTGTATTGTCATGTCTTATATTGTCTTGTCTTGTCTTGTCATGTCATGTCAAGTCATGTCGTGTGTTGTGTTGTTTTGTCTTGTCTTGTCTTCTCCTTGTCTTGTCTAGTCTTGTCTTGTCTTGTCTTGTCTTGTGTTGCTTTGTCTTGTCTTGTCATGTCATGTGTTGCGTTGTGTTGTTTTGTCTTGTCTTGTCTTGTCTTGTCCTGTCCTGTCCTGTCTTGTCTTGTCTTGGCATGTCATGCCATGTCATGTCATGTCGTGTGTTGTGTTGTCTTGTCTTGTCTTGTCTTGTCATGTCTTATATTGTCTTGTCTTGTCTTGTCATGTCGTGTGTTGTGTTGTTTTGTCTTGTCTTGTTGTGTATTGTCATGTCTTATATTGTCTTGTCTTGTCTTGTCATGTCATGTCATGTCATGTCGTGTGTTGTGTTGTTTTGTCTTGTCTTGTCTTCTCCTTGTCTTGTCTAGTCTTGTCTTGTCTTGTCTTGTCTTGTCTTGTCTTGTCTTGTGTTGCTTTGTCTTGTCTTGTCATGTCGTGTGTTGTGTTGTCTTGTCTTGTTTTGTCATGTCTTATCTTGTCTTGTCATGTCATGTCTTTTCTTGTCTTGTCTTGTCTTGTCTTGTCTTGTCATGTCTTGTCTTGTCTTGTCATGTCTTGCCTTGTCTTGTCATGTCTTATATTGTGTTGTCTTGTTTTGTCTTGTCTTGTCTTGTTTTGTCTTGTGTTGCTTTGTCTTGTCTTGTCATGTCGTGTGTTGTGTTGTCTTGTCTTGTCTAGTCTTGTCTTGTCTTGTCTTGTCTTGTCTTGTGTTGCTTTGTCTTGTCTTGTCATGTCGTGTGTTGTATTGTTTTGTCTTGTCTTGTTGTGTATTGTCATGTCTTTTATTGTCTTGTCTTGTCTTGTCTTGTCATGTCATGTAATGTCATGTCGTGTCGTGTGTTGTGTTGTTTTGTATTGTCTTGTCTTCTCCTTGTCTTGTCTAGTCTTGTCTTGTCTTGTCTTGTCATGTCGTGTGTTGTGTTGTTTTGTCTTGTCTTGTTGTGTATTGTCATGTCTTTTATTGTCTTGTCTTGTCTTGTTTTGTCATGTAATGTCATGTCGTGTGTTGTGTTGTTTTGTCTTGTCTTGTCTTGTCTTGTCTTGTCTTGTATTGCTTTGTCTTGTCTTGTCATGTCATGTGTTGCGTTGTGTTGTTTTGTCTTGTCTTGTCATGTCATGTCATGTCGTGTCTTGTGTTGCTTTGTCTTGTCTTGTCATGTCGTGTGTTGTGTTGTTTTGTCTTGTCTTGTTGTGTATTGTCATGTCTTATATTGTCTTGTCTTGTCTTGTCTTGTCATGTCATGTCATGTCATGTCGTGTGTTGTGTTGTTTTTTCTTGTCATGTCATGTCTTGTCTTGTCTTGTCTTGTCATGTCTTGTCATGTCATGTCTTGTCTTGTCTTGTCTTGTCTTGTCTTGTCTTGTCTTGTCTTGTCTTGTCTTGTCTTGTCTTGTCTTGTCTTGTCTTGTCTTGTCTTGTCTTGTCTTGTCTTGTCTTGTCTTGTCTTGTCTTGTCTTGTCTTGTCTTGTCTTGTCTTGTCTTGTCTTGTCTTGTCTTGTCTTGTCTTGTCTTGTCTTGTCTTGTCTTGTCTTGTCTTGTCTTGTCTTGTCTTGTCTTGTCTTGTCTTGTCTTGTCTTGTCTTGTCTTGTCTTGTCTTGTCTTGTCTTGTCTTGTCTTGTTTTGTCTTGTCTTGTCTTGTCTTGTCTTGTTTTGTCTTGTCTTGTCTTGTTTTGTCTTGTCATGTCTTGTCTTGTCTTGTCTTGTCTTGTCTTGTTTTGTCTTGTCATGTCTTGTCTTGACTTGTCTTGTCTTTTCTTGTCTTGTCTTGTCTTGTCTTGTCTTGTCTTGTCTTGTCTTGTCTTGTCTTGTCTTGTCTTGTCTTGTCTTGTCTTGTCTTGTCTTGTCTTGTCTTGTCTTGTCTTGTCTTGTCTTGTCTTGTCTTGTCTTGTCTTGTCTTGTCTTGTCTTGTCTTGTCTTGTCTTGTCTTGTCTTGTCTTGTCTTGTCTTGTCTTGTCTTGTCTTGTCTTGTCTTGTCTTGTCTTGTCTTGTCTTGTCTTGTCTTGTCTTGTCTTGTCTTGTCTTGTCTTGTCTTGTCTTGTCTTGTCTTGTCTTGTCTTGTCTTGTCTTGTTTTGTCTTGTCTTGTCTTGTCTTGTTTTATGTTGTCTTGTCTTGTCTTGTCATGTACTGTCATGTCGTGTGTTGTGTTGTTTTGTCTTGTCTTGTCTTCTCCTTGTCTTGTCTTGTCATGTCGTGTGTTGTGTTGTTTTGTCTTGTCTTGTCTTGTCTTGTCTTATATTGTCTTGTCTTGTCTTGTGATGTCATGTCGTGTGTTGTGTTGTTTTGTCTTGTCTTGTTTTGTCTTGTCCTGTCTTGTCTTGTCATGTCATGTCATGTGTTGTGTTGTCTTGTCTTGTCTTGTCTTGTCTTGTCTTGTCTTGTCTTGTCTTGTCTTGTCTTGTCTTGTCTTGTCTTGTCTTGTCTTGTCTTGTCTTGTCTTGTCTTGTCTTGTCTTGCCTTATCTTGCCTTGTCTTGTCTTGTCTGGTCTGGTCTTGTCTTGCCTTGTCTTGTCTTGTCTTGTCTTGTCTTGTCTTGTCTTGTCTTGTCTTGTCTTGTCTTGTTTTCTCATGTAATGTCATGTCGTGTGTTGTGTTGTTTTGTCTTGTCTTGTGTTGTTTTGTCGTGTCATGTCTTGTCTTGTCTTGTCCTGACCAGTCGTGTGTTGTGTTGTTTTGTCTTGTCTTGTCATGTCATGTCATGTCGTGTCTTGTGTTGCTTTGTCTTGTCTTGTCTTGTCTTGTCATGTCGTGTGTTGTGTTGTTTTGTCTTGTCTTGTTGTGTATTGTCATGTCTTATATTGTCTTGTCTTGTCTTGTCTTGTCTTGTCATGTCATGTCATGTCGTGTCTTGTCTTGTGTTGTCTTGTCTTGTCTTGTCTTGTCTTGTCTTGTCTTGTCTTGTCTTGTCTTGTCTAGTCTTGTCTTGTCTTGTCTTGTCTTGTCTTGTGTTGCTTTGTCTTGTCTTGTCATGTCGTGTGTTGTGTTGTTTTGTCTTGTCTTGTTGTGTATTGTCATGTCTTTTATTGTCTTGTCTTGTCTTGTCATGTCATGTAATGTCATGTCGTGTCGTGTGTTGTGTTGTTTTGTATTGTCTTGTCTTCTCCTTGTCTTGTCTAGTCTTGTCTTGTCTTGTCTTGTCTTGTCTTGTCTTGTCTTGTCTTGTCATGTCGTGTGTTGTGTTGTTTTGTCTTGTCTTGTTGTGTATTGTCATGTCTTTTATATTCTTGTCTTGTCTTGTTTTGTCATGTAATGTCATGTCGTGTGTTGTGTTGTTTTGTCTTGTCTTGTCTTCTCCTTGTCTTGTCTAGTCTTGTCTTGTCTTGTCTTGTCTTGTCTTGTCTTGTCTTGTCATGTCTTATATTGTCTTGTCTTGTCTTGTCATGTCGTGTGTTGTGTTGTTTTGTCTTGTCTTGTTGTGTATTGTCATGTCTTATATTGTCTTGTCTTGTCTTGTCTTGTCATGTCATGTCATGTCGTGTGTTGTGTTGTTTTGTCTTGTCTTGTCTTCTAATTGTCTTGTCTAGTCTTGTCTAGTCTTGTCTTGTCTTGTCTTGTCTTGTCTTGTCTTGTCTTGTCTTGTCTTGTCTTGTCTTGTCTTGTCTTGTCTTGTCTTGTCTTGTCTTGTCTTGTCTTGTCTTGTCTTGTCTTGTCTTGTCTTGTCTTGTCTTGTCTTGTCATGTCTTATATTGTCTTGTCTTGTCTTGTCATGTCGTGTGTTGTGTTGTTTTGTCTTGTCTTGTTGTGTATTGTCATGTCTTATATTGTCTTGTCTTGTCTTGTCATGTCATGTCAAGTCATGTCGTGTGTTGTGTTGTTTTGTCTTGTCTTGTCTTCTCCTTGTCTTGTCTTGTCTAGTCTTGTCTTGTCTTGTCTTGTGTTGCTTTGTCTTGTCTTGTCATGTCATGTGTTGCGTTGTGTTGTTTTGTCTTGTCTTGTCTTGTCTTGTCCTGTCCTGTCCTGTCTTGTCTTGTCTTGGCATGTCATGCCATGTCATGTCATGTCGTGTGTTGTGTTGTCTTGTCTTGTCTTGTCTTGTCATGTCTTATATTGTCTTGTCTTGTCTTGTCATGTCGTGTGTTGTGTTGTTTTGTCTTGTCTTGTTGTGTATTGTCATGTCTTATATTGTCTTGTCTTGTCTTGTCATGTCATGTCATGTCATGTCGTGTGTTGTGTTGTTTTGTCTTGTCTTGTCTTCTCCTTGTCTTGTCTAGTCTTGTCTTGTCTTGTCTTGTCTTGTCTTGTCTTGTGTTGCTTTGTCTTGTCTTGTCTTGTCTTGTCTTGTCTTGTGTTGCTTTGTCTTGTCGTGTGTTGTGTTGTTTTGTCTTGTCTTGTCTTCTCCTTGTCTTGTCTAGTCTTGTCTTGTCTTGTCTTGTCTTGTCTTGTCTTGTCTTGTCTCGTCTTGTCTTGTCTTGTCTTGTCTTGTCTTGTCTTGTCTTGTCTTGTCTTGTCTTGTCTTGTCTTGTCATGTCTTATATTGTCTTGTCTTGTCTTGTCATGTCGTGTGTTGTGTTGTTTTGTCTTGTCTTGTTGTGTATTGTCATGTCTTATATTGTCTTGTCTTGTCTTGTCATGTCATGTCAAGTCATGTCGTGTGTTGTGTTGTTTTGTCTTGTCTTGTCTTCTCCTTGTCTTGTCTAGTCTTGTCTTGTCTTGTCTTGTCTTGTCTTGTCTTGTCATGTCTTATATTGTCTTGTCTTGTCTTGTCATGTCGTGTGTTGTGTTGTTTTGTCTTGTCTTGTTGTGTATTGTCATGTCTTATATTGTCTTGTCTTGTCTTGTCTTGTCATGTCATGTCAAGTCATGTCGTGTGTTGTGTTGTTTTGTCTTGTCTTGTCTTCTCCTTGTCTTGTCTAGTCTTGTCTTGTCTTGTCTTGTCTTGTCTTGTCTTGTGTTGCTTTGTCTTGTCTTGTCTTGTCTTGTCTTGTCTTGTCATGTCATGTCATGTCGTGTCTTGTCTTGTGTTGTCTTGTCTTGTCTTGTCTTGTCTTGTCTTGTCTTGTCTTGTCTTGTCTTGTCTTGTCATGTCGTGTGTTGTGTTGTTTTGTCTTGTCTTGTTGTGTATTGTCATGTCTTATATTGTCTTGTCTTGTCTTGTCATGTCTTGTCTTGTCATGTCGTGTGTTGTGTTGTTTTGTCTTGTCTTGTTGTGTATTGTCATGTCTTATATTGTCTTGTCTTGTCTTGTCATGTCATGTCATGTCATGTCGTGTGTTGTGTTGTTTTGTCTTGTCTTGTCTTCTCCTTGTCTTGTCTAGTCTTGTCTTGTCTTGTCTTGTCTTGTCTTGTCTTGTGTTGCTTTGTCTTGTCTTGTCTTGTCTTGTCTTGTCTTGTCATGTCATGTCATGTCGTGTCTTGTCTTGTGTTGTCTTGTCTTGTCTTGTCTTGTCTTGTCTTGTCTTGTCTTGTCTTGTCTTGTCTAGTCTTGTCTTGTCTTGTCTTGTCTTGTCTTGTGTTGCTTTGTCTTGTCTTGTCATGTCGTGTGTTGTGTTGTTTTGTCTTGTCTTGTTGTGTATTGTCATGTCTTTTATTGTCTTGTCTTGTCTTGTCATGTCATGTAATGTCATGTCGTGTCGTGTGTTGTGTTGTTTTGTATTGTCTTGTCTTCTCCTTGTCTTGTCTAGTCTTGTCTTGTCTTGTCTTGTCTTGTCTTGTCTTGTCTTGTCTTGTCTTGTCATGTCGTGTGTTGTGTTGTTTTGTCTTGTCTTGTTGTGTATTGTCATGTCTTTTATATTCTTGTCTTGTCTTGTTTTGTCATGTAATGTCATGTCGTGTGTTGTGTTGTTTTGTCTTGTCTTGTCTTCTCCTTGTCTTGTCTAGTCTTGTCTTGTCTTGTCTTGTCTTGTCTTGTCATGTCTTATATTGTCTTGTCTTGTCTTGTCATGTCGTGTGTTGTGTTGTTTTGTCTTGTCTTGTTGTGTATTGTCATGTCTTATATTGTCTTGTCTTGTCTTGTCTTGTCATGTCATGTCATGTCGTGTGTTGTGTTGTTTTGTCTTGTCTTGTCTTCTAATTGTCTTGTCTAGTCTTGTCTAGTCTTGTCTTGTCTTGTCTTGTCTTGTCTTGTCTTGTCTTGTCTTGTCTTGTCTTGTCTTGTCTTGTCTTGTCTTGTCTTGTCTTGTCTTGTCTTGTCTTGTCTTGTCTTGTCTTGTCTTGTCTTGTCTTGTCTTGTCTTGTCTTGTCTTGTCTTGTCTTGTCTTGTCATGTCTTATATTGTCTTGTCTTGTCTTGTCATGTCGTGTGTTGTGTTGTTTTGTCTTGTCTTGTTGTGTATTGTCATGTCTTATATTGTCTTGTCTTGTCTTGTCATGTCATGTCAAGTCATGTCGTGTGTTGTGTTGTTTTGTCTTGTCTTGTCTTCTCCTTGTCTTGTCTAGTCTTGTCTTGTCTTGTCTTGTCTTGTGTTGCTTTGTCTTGTCTTGTCATGTCATGTGTTGCGTTGTGTTGTTTTGTCTTGTCTTGTCTTGTCTTGTCCTGTCCTGTCCTGTCTTGTCTTGTCTTGGCATGTCATGCCATGTCATGTCATGTCGTGTGTTGTGTTGTCTTGTCTTGTCTTGTCTTGTCATGTCTTATATTGTCTTGTCTTGTCTTGTCATGTCGTGTGTTGTGTTGTTTTGTCTTGTCTTGTTGTGTATTGTCATGTCTTATATTGTCTTGTCTTGTCTTGTCATGTCATGTCATGTCATGTCGTGTGTTGTGTTGTTTTGTCTTGTCTTGTCTTCTCCTTGTCTTGTCTAGTCTTGTCTTGTCTTGTCTTGTCTTGTCTTGTCTTGTCTTGTGTTGCTTTGTCTTGTCTTGTCTTGTCTTGTCTTGTCTTGTCTTGTCTTGTCTTGTGTTGCTTTGTCTTGTCGTGTGTTGTGTTGTTTTGTCTTGTCTTGTCTTCTCCTTGTCTTGTCTAGTCTTGTCTTGTCTTGTCTTGTCTTGTCTTGTCTTGTCTTGTCTCGTCTTGTCTTGTCTTGTCTTGTCTTGTCTTGTCTTGTCTTGTCTTGTCTTGTCTTGTCTTGTCATGTCTTATATTGTCTTGTCTTGTCTTGTCATGTCGTGTGTTGTGTTGTTTTGTCTTGTCTTGTTGTGTATTGTCATGTCTTATATTGTCTTGTCTTGTCTTGTCATGTCATGTCAAGTCATGTCGTGTGTTGTGTTGTTTTGTCTTGTCTTGTCTTCTCCTTGTCTTGTCTAGTCTTGTCGTGTCTTGTCTTGTCTTGTGTTGCTTTGTCTTGTCTTGTCATGTCATGTGTTGCGTTGTGTTGTTTTGTCTTGTCTTGTCTTGTCTTGTCCTGTCCTGTCCTGTCTTGTCTTGTCTTGGCATGTCATGCCATGTCATGTCATGTCGTGTGTTGTGTTGTCTTGTCTTGTCTTGTCTTGCCATGTCTTATATTGTCTTGTCTTGTCTTGTCATGTCGTGTGTTGTGTTGTTTTGTCTTGTCTTGTTGTGTATTGTCATGTCTTATATTGTCTTGTCTTGTCTTCTCATGTCATGTCATGTCATGTCGTGTGTTGTGTTGTTTTGTCTTGTCTTGTCTTCTCCTTGTCTTGTCTAGTCTTGTCTTGTCTTGTCTTGTCTTGTCTTGTCTTGTCTTGTCTTGTCTTGTGTTGCTTTGTCTTGTCTTCTCATGTCATGTCTTGCGTTGTGTTGTTTTGTCTTGTCTTGTCTTGTCTTGTCCTGTCCTGTCCTGTCTTGTCTTGTCTTGGCATGTCATGTCATGTCATGTCGTGTGTTGTGTTGTCTTGTCTTGTTTTGTCATGTCTTATCTTGTCTTGTCATGTCATGTCTTGTCTTGTCTTGTCTTGTCTTGTCTTGTCTTGTCATGTCGTGTTTTGTCTTGTCATGTCTTGCCTTGTCTTGTCATGTCTTATATTGTGTTGTCTTGTTTTGTCTTGTCTTGTCTTGTTTTGTCTTGTGTTGCTTTGTCTTGTCTTGTCATGTCGTGTGTTGTGTTGTCTTGTCTTGTCTAGTCTTGTCTTGTCTTGTCTTGTCTTGTGTTGCTTTGTCTTGTCTTGTCATGTCGTGTGTTGTGTTGTTTTGTCTTGTCTTGTTGTGTATTGTCATGTCTTTTATTGTCTTGTCTTGTCTTGTCATGTCATGTAATGTCATGTCGTGTCGTGTGTTGTGTTGTTTTGTATTGTCTTGTCTTCTCCTTGTCTTGTCTAGTCTTGTCTTGTCTTGTCTTGTCTTGTCTTGTCTTGTCTTGTCTTGTCTTGTCTTGTCTTGTCTTGTCATGTCGTGTGTTGTGTTGTTTTGTCTTGTCTTGTTGTGTATTGTCATGTCTTTTATTGTCTTGTCTTGTCTTGTTTTGTCATGTAATGTCATGTCGTGTGTTGTGTTGTTTTGTCTTGTCTTGTCTTGTCTTGTCTTGTCTTGTATTGCTTTGTCTTGTCTTGTCATGTCATGTGTTGCGTTGTGTTGTTTTGTCTTGTCTTGTCATGTCATGTCATGTCGTGTCTTGTGTTGCTTTGTCTTGTCTTGTCATGTCGTGTGTTGTGTTGTTTTGTCTTGTCTTGTTGTGTATTGTCATGTCTTATATTGTCTTGTCTTGTCTTGTCTTGTCATGTCATGTCATGTCATGTCGTGTGTTGTGTTGTTTTTTCTTGTCATGTCATGTCTTGTCTTGTCTTGTCTTGTCATGTCTTGTCATGTCATGTCTTGTCTTGTCTTGTCTTGTCTTGTCTTGTCTTGTCTTGTCTTGTCTTGTCTTGTCTTGTCTTGTCTTGTCTTGTCTTGTCTTGTCTTGTCTTGTCTTGTCTTGTCTTGTCTTGTTTTGTCTTGTCTTGTCTTGTCTTGTCTTGTTTTGTCTTGTCTTGTCTTGTTTTGTCTTGTCATGTCTTGTCTTGTCTTGTCTTGTCTTGTCTTGTTTTGTCTTGTCATGTCTTGTCTTGACTTGTCTTGTCTTGTCTTGTCTTGTCTTGTCTTGTCTTGTCTTGTCTTGTCTTGTCTTGTCTTGTCTTGTCTTGTCTTGTCTTGTCTTGTCTTGTCTTGTCTTGTCTTGTCTTGTCTTGTCTTGTCTTGTCTTGTCTTGTCTTGTCTTGTCTTGTCTTGTCTTGTCTTGTCTTGTCTTGTCTTGTCTTGTCTTGTCTTGTCTTGTCTTGTCTTGTCTTGTCTTGTCTTGTCTTGTCTTGTTTTGTCTTGTCTTGTCTTGTCTTGTTTTATGTTGTCTTGTCTTGTCTTGTCATGTAATGTCATGTCGTGTCATGTCGTGTGTTGTGTTGTTTTGTCTTGTCTTGTCTTCTCCTTGTCTTGTCTTGTCATGTCGTGTGTTGTGTTGTTTTGTCTTGTCTTGTCTTATATTGTCTTGTCTTGTCTTGTGATGTCATGTCGTGTGTTGTGTTGTTTTGTCTTGTCTTGTTTTGTCTTGTCCTGTCTTGTCTTGTCATGTCATGTCATGTGTTGTGTTGTGTTGTTTTGTCTTGTCTTGTCTTGTCTTGTCTTGTCTTGTCTTGTCTTGTCTTGTCTTGTCTTGTCTTGCCTTATCTTGCCTTGTCTTGTCTTGTCTGGTCTGGTCTTGTCTTGTCTTGTCTTGTCTTGTCATGTCTTGTCTTGTCTTGTCTTGTCTTGTCTTGTCATGTCGTGTGTTGTGTTGTTTTGTCTTGTCTTGTTGTGTATTGTCATGTCTTTTATTGTCTTGTCTTGTCTTGTCATGTCATGTAATGTCATGTCGTGTCGTGTGTTGTGTTGTTTTGTATTGTCTTGTCTTCTCCTTGTCTTGTCTAGTCTTGTCTTGTCTTGTCTTGTCTTGTCTTGTCTTGTCTTGTCTTGTCTTGTCTTGTCTTGTCTTGTCTTGTCATGTCGTGTGTTGTGTTGTTTTGTCTTGTCTTGTTGTGTATTGTCATGTCTTTTATATTCTTGTCTTGTCTTGTTTTGTCATGTAATGTCATGTCGTGTGTTGTGTTGTTTTGTCTTGTCTTGTCTTCTCCTTGTCTTGTCTAGTCTTGTCTTGTCTAGTCTTGTCTTGTCTTGTCTTGTCTTGTCATGTCTTATATTGTCTTGTCTTGTCTTGTCATGTCGTGTGTTGTGTTGTTTTGTCTTGTCTTGTTGTGTATTGTCATGTCTTATATTGTCTTGTCTTGTCTTGTCTTGTCATGTCATGTCATGTCGTGTGTTGTGTTGTTTTGTCTTGTCTTGTCTTCTAATTGTCTTGTCTAGTCTTGTCTTGTCTTGTCTTGTCTTGTCTTGTCTTGTCTTGTCTTGTCTTGTCTTGTCTTGTCTTGTCTTGTCTTGTCTTGTCTTGTCTTGTCTTGTCTTGTCTTGTCTTGTCTTGTCTTGTCTTGTCTTGTCTTGTCTTGTTGTGTATTGTCATGTCTTATATTGTCTTGTCTTGTCTTGTCATGTCATGTCAAGTCATGTCGTGTGTTGTGTTGTTTTGTCTTGTCTTGTCTTCTCCTTGTCTTGTCTAGTCTTGTCTTGTCTTGTCTTGTCTTGTGTTGCTTTGTCTTGTCTTGTCATGTCATGTGTTGCGTTGTGTTGTTTTGTCTTGTCTTGTCTTGTCTTGTCCTGTCCTGTCCTGTCTTGTCTTGTCTTGGCATGTCATGCCATGTCATGTCATGTCGTGTGTTGTGTTGTCTTGTCTTGTCTTGTCTTGTCTTGTCATGTCTTATATTGTCTTGTCTTGTCTTGTCATGTCGTGTGTTGTGTTGTTTTGTCTTGTCTTGTTGTGTATTGTCATGTCTTATATTGTCTTGTCTTGTCTTGTCATGTCATGTCATGTCATGTCGTGTGTTGTGTTGTTTTGTCTTGTCTTGTCTTCTCCTTGTCTTGTCTAGTCTTGTCTTGTCTTGTCTTGTCTTGTCTTGTCTTGTGTTGCTTTGTCTTGTCTTGTCATGTCATGTCTTGCGTTGTGTTGTTTTGTCTTGTCTTGTCTTGTCTTGTCCTGTCCTGTCCTGTCTTGTCTTGTCTTGGCATGTCATGTCATGTCATGTCGTGTGTTGTGTTGTCTTGTCTTGTTTTGTCATGTCTTATCTTGTCTTGTCATGTCATGTCTTGTCTTGTCTTGTCTTGTCTTGTCTTGTCTTGTCATGTCTTGTCTTGTCTTGTCATGTCTTGCCTTGTCTTGTCATGTCTTATATTGTGTTGTCTTGTTTTGTCTTGTCTTGTCTTGTTTTGTCTTGTGTTGCTTTGTCTTGTCTTGTCATGTCGTGTGTTGTGTTGTTTTGTCTTGTCTTGTTGTGTATTGTCATGTCTTTTATTGTCTTGTCTTGTCTTGTCATGTCATGTAATGTCATGTCGTGTGTTATGTTGTTTTGTCTTGTCTTGTCTTCTCCTTGTCTTGTCTAGTCTTGTCTTGTCTTGTCTTGTCTTGTCTTGTCTTGTCTTGTCTTGTCTTGTCATGTCTTATATTGTCTTGTCTTGTCTTGTCATGTCGTGTGTTGTGTTGTTTTGTCTTGTCTTGTTGTGTATTGTAATGTCTTATATTGTCTTGTCTTGTCTTGTCATGTCATGTCATGTCATGTCGTGTGTTGTGTTGTTTTGTCTTGTCTTGTCTTCTCCTTGTCTTGTCTAGTCTTGTCTTGTCTTGTCTTGTCTTGTCTTGTCTTGTCTTGTGTTGCTTTGTCTTGTCTTGTCAATTCATGTGTTGCGTTGTGTTGTTTTGTCTTGTCTTGTCATGTCATGTCATGTCGTGTCTTGTGTTGCTTTGTCTTGTCTTGTCATGTCGTGTGTTGTGTTGTTTTGTCTTGTCATGTCTTATATTGTCTTGTCTTGTGATGTCATGTCGTGTGTTGTGTTGTTTTGTCTTGTATTGTCTTGTCTTGTCTTGTCTTGTCTTGTCTTGTCTTGTCTTGTCTTGTCATGTCATGTCATGTCATACGTGTGTTGTGTTGTTTTGTCTTGTCTTATTTTGTCTTGTCATGTCTTATCTTGTCTCGTCTTGTCTTGTCTTGTATTGTCTTGTCTTTTCTTGTCTTGTCTTGTCTTGTCTTGTCTTGTCGTGTCTTGTCTTGTCTTGTCTTGTCTTGTCCTGTCCTGTCCTGTCTTGTCTTGTCATGTCATGTCATGTCATGTCATGTCGTGTGTTGTGTTGTCTTGTATTGTTTTGTCATGTCTTATCTTGTCTTGTCTTGTCATGTCATGTCATGTGTTGTGTTGTGTTGTTTTGTCTTGTCTTGTCTTGTCTTGTCATGTGATGTCATGTGTTGTGATGTGTTGTTTTGTCTTGTCTTGTCTTGTCATGTCTTATATTGTCTTGTCTTGTCTTGTGTTGTGATGTCATGTCGTGTGTTGTGTTGTTTTGTCTTGTCTTGTCTTGTCTCGTCTTGTCTTGTCTGGTCTTCTCCTGTCCTGACGTGTGTTGTGTTGTTTTGTCTTGTCTTGTTTTGTCTTGTCTTGCTTTGTCTTGTCATGTCTTATCTTGTCTTGTCTTGTCTTGTCCTGTCCTGTCGTGTGTTGTGTTGTTTTGTCTTGTCTTGTGTTGTTTTGTCGTGTCATGTCTTGTCATGTCATGTCATGTCATGTCGTGTGTTGTGTTGTTTTGTCTTGTCTTGTCTTCTCCTTGTCTTGTCTAGTCTTGTCTTGTCTTGTCTTGTCTTGTCTTGTCTTGTCTTGTGTTGCTTTGTCTTGTCTTGTCAATTCATGTGTTGCGTTGTGTTGTTTTGTCTTGTCTTGTCATGTCATGTCATGTCGTGTCTTGTGTTGCTTTGTCTTGTCTTGTCATGTCGTGTGTTGTGTTGTTTTGTCTTGTCATGTCTTATATTGTCTTGTCTTGTGATGTCATGTCGTGTGTTGTGTTGTTTTGTCTTGTATTGTCTTGTCTTGTCTTGTCTTGTCTTGCTTTGTCTTCTCTTGTCTTGTCTTGTCTTGTCTTGTCTTGTCTTGTCATGTCATGTCATGTCATACGTGTGTTGTGTTGTTTTGTCTTGTCTTATTTTGTCTTGTCATGTCTTATCTTGTCTCGTCTTGTCTTGTCTTGTATTGTCTTGTCTTTTCTTGTCTTGTCTTGTCTTGTCTTGTCTTGTCTTGTCGTGTCTTGTCTTGTCTTGTCTTGTCTTGTCCTGTCCTGTCCTGTCTTGTCTTGTCATGTCATGTCATGTCATGTCATGTCGTGTGTTGTGTTGTCTTGTATTGTTTTGTCATGTCTTATCTTGTCTTGTCTTGTCATGTCATGTCATGTGTTGTGTTGTGTTGTTTTGTCTTGTCTTGTCTTGTCATGTGATGTCATGTGTTGTGTTGTGTTGTTTTGTCTTGTCTTGTCTTGTCATGTCTTATATTGTCTTGTCTTGTCTTGTGTTGTGATGTCATGTCGTGTGTTGTGTTGTTTTGTCTTGTCTTGTCTTGTCTTGTCCTGTCCTGTCCTGTCCTGTCCTGTCCTGTCTTGTCTTGTCTTGTCTTGTCTTGTCTCGTCTTGTCTTGTCTGGTCTTCTCCTGTCCTGACGTGTGTTGTGTTGTTTTGTCTTGTCTTGTTTTGTCTTGTCTTGCTTTTTCTTGTCATGTCTTATCTTGTCTTGTCTTGTCTTGTCCTGTCCTGTCGTGTGTTGTGTTGTTTTGTCTTGTCTTGTGTTGATTTGTCGTGTCATGTCTTGTCTTGTCTTGTCCTGTCCTGTCGTGTGTTGTGTTGTTTTGTCTTGTCTTGTCTTGTCATGTCATGTCATGTCGTGTCTTGTGTTGCTTTGTCTTGTCTTGTCTTGTCTTGTCTTGTCTTGTCTTGTCATGTCGTGTGTTGTGTTGTTTTGTCTTGTCTTGTTTTGTCTTGTCTTGTCTTGTTTTGTCTTGTCTTGTCTTGTCTTGTCGTGTGATGCCATGTCATACGTGTGTTGTGTTGTTTTGTCTTGTCTTATTTTGTCTTGTCATGTCTTATCTTGTCTTGTCTTGTCTTGTCTTGTCTTGTCTTGTCATGTCGTGTGTTGTGTTGTTTTGTCTTGTCTTGTATTGTCTTGTCTTGTCTTGTTTTGTCTTGTCTTGTCTTGTCTTGTCATGTCATGTCATGCCATGTCATACGTGTGTTGTGTTGTTTTGTCTTGTCTTGTCCTGTCCTGTCGTGTGTTGTGTAGTTTTGTCTTGTCTTGTGTTGTTTTGTCGTGTCATGTCTTGTCTTGTCTTGTCCTGTCCTGTCGTGTGTTGTGTTGTTTTGTCTTGTCTTGTCTTGTCATGTCATGTCATGTCGTGTCTTGTGTTGCTTTGTCTTGTCTTGTCTTGTCATGTCTTGTCTTGTCTTGTCTTGTATTGTCTTGTCTTGTCTTGTTTTGTCTTGTCTTGTCTTGTCTTGTCATGTCATGCCATGCCATACGTGTGTTGTGTTGTTTTGTCTTGTCTTATTTTGTCTTGTCATGTCTTATCTTGTCTTGTCTTGTCTTGTCTTGTCTTGTCTTGTCTTGTCTTGTCTTGTCTTGTCTTGTCTTGTCTTGTCTTGTCTTGTCTTGTCTTGTCTTGTCTTGTCTTGTCCTGTCCTGTCTTGTCTTGTCTTGGCATGTCATGCCATGTCATGTCGTGTGTTGTGTTGTCTTGTCTTGTTTTGTCGTGTCTTATCTTGTCTTGTCATGTCATGTCTTGTCTTGTCTTGTCTTGTCTTGTCTTGTCTTGTCTTGTCTTGTCTTGTCTTGTCATGTCTTATCTTGTCTTGTCTTGTCTTGTCTTGTCTTGTCTTGTCTTGTCTTGTCTTGTCTTGTCTAGTCTTGTCTTGTCTTGTCTTGTCTTGTCTTGTCTTGTCTTGTCATATCATGTCGTATGTTGCGTTGCTTTGTCTTGTGTTGCTTTGTCTTGTCTTGTCTTGTCATGTCGTGTGTTGTGTTGTTTTGTCTTGTCTTGTTGTGAATTGTCATGTCTTATATTGTCTTGTCTTGTCTTGTCATGTCATGTCGTGTCGTGTGTTGTGTTGTCTTGTCTTGTTTTGTCTTGTCATGTCATGTCTTGTCTTGTCTTGTCTTGTTTTGTCTTGTCATGTCTTGTCTTGTCTTGTCTTGTCTTGTCTTGTCTTGTCTTGTCTTGTCTTGTCTTGTCTTGTCTTATCTTGCCTTGTCTTGTCTTGTCTGGTCTTGTCTTGTCTTGTCTTGTCTTGTCTTGTCTTGTCTTGTCTTGTCTTGTCTTGTCTTGTCTTGTCTTGTCATATCTTGTCATGTCTTGTCTTGTCTTGTCTTGTCCTGTCCTGTCGTGTGTTGTGTTGTTTTGTCTTGTCTTGTCATGTCATGTCGAGTCTTGTGTTGCTTTGTCTTGTCTTGTCTTGTCTTGTCTTGTATTGTCTTGTCTTGTCTTGTCTTGTCTTGTCTTGTCTTGTTTTGTCTTGTCTTGTCTTGTCTTGTCTTGTCTTGTCTTGTCTTGTCTTGTCTTGTCTTGTCTTGTGATGTCATGTCGTGTGTTGTGTTGTTTTGTCTTGTCTTGTCTTGTCTTGTGATGTCATGTGATGTCTTGTCTTGTCTTGTCTTGTCTTGTCTTGTTTTGTCTTGTCATGTCATGTCTTGTCTTGTCTTGTCTTGTCTTGTCGTGTGTTGTGTTGTTTTGTCTTGTCTTGTTGTGTATTGTCATGTCTTATATTGTCTTGTCTTGTCTTGTCATGTCATGTCATGTCGTGTGTTGTGTCGTGTTGTGTTGTCTTATATTGTCTTGTCTTGTCTTGTCATGTCATGTCGTATGTTGTGTTGTTTTGTCTTGTACTGCTTTGTCCTGTCTTGTCTTGTCTTGTCTTGTCATGTCGTGTGTTGTGTTGTTTTGTCTTTTCTTGTTGTGTATTGCCATGTCTTATATTGTCTTGTCTCGTCTTGTCATGTCATGTCATGTCGTGTGTTGTGTTGTGTTGTCTTGTCTTATATTGTCTTGTCTTGTCTTGTCATGTCATGTCATGTCATGTCGTGTGTTGTGTTGTTTTGTCTTGTCTTGTCTTCTCCTTGTCTTGTCTAGTCTTGTCTTGTCTTGTCTTGTCTTGTCTTGTCTTGTCTTGTCTTGTCTTGTCTTGTCTTGTCTTGTCTTGTCTTGTCTTGTCTTGTCTTGTCTTGTCTTGTCTTGTCTTGTCTTGTCTTGTCTTGTCTTGTCTTGTCTTGTCTTGTCTTGTCTTGTCTTGTCTTGTCTTGTCTTGTCTTGTCTTGTCTTGTCTTGTCTTGTGTTGCTTTGTCTTGTCTTGTCATGTCATGTGTTGCGTTGTGTTGTTTTGTCTTGTCTTGTCATGTCATGTCATGTCGTGTCTTGTGTTGCTTTGTCTTGTCTTGTCATGTCGTGTGTTGTGTTGTTTTGTCTTGTCTTGTCTTCTCCTTGTCTTGTCTAGTCTTGTCTTGTCTTGTCTTGTCTTGTCTTGTCTTGTCTTGTCTTGTCTTGCCTTATCTTGCCTTGTCTTGTCTTGTCTGGTCTGGTCTTGTCTTGTCTTGTCTTGTCTTGTCATGTCTTGTCTTGTCTTGTTTTGTCTTGTCCTGTATTGTCTTGTTTTCTCATGTAATGTCATGTCGTGTGTTGTGTTGTTTTGTCTTGTCTTGTGTTGTTTTGTCGTGTCATGTCTTGTCTTGTCTTGTCCTGACCAGTCGTGTGTTGTGTTGTTTTGTCTTGTCTTGTCATGTCATGTCATGTCGTGTCTTGTGTTGCTTTGTCTTGTCTTGTCTTGTCTTGTCATGTCGTGTGTTGTGTTGTTTTGTCTTGTCTTGTTGTGTATTGTCATGTCTTATTTTGTCTTGTCTTGTCATGTCATGTCATGTCGTGTGTTGTGTTGTTTTGTCTTGACTTGTTTTGTCTTGTCATGTCATGTCTGGTCTTGTCTTGTCTTGTTTTGTCTTGTCATGTCTTGTCTTGTCTTGTCTTGTCTTGTCTTGTCTTGTGTTGTCTTGTCTTGTCTTGTCTTGTCTTGTCTTGTCTTGTCTTGTCTTGTCTAGTCTTGTCTAGTCTTGTCTTGTCTTGTCTTGTCTTGTCTTGTGTTGCTTTGTCTTGTCTTGTCATGTCGTGTGTTGTGTTGTTTTGTCTTGTCTTGTTGTGTATTGTCATGTCTTTTATTGTCTTGTCTTGTCTTGTCATGTCATGTAATGTCATGTCGTGTCGTGTGTTGTGTTGTTTTGTATTGTCTTGTCTTCTCCTTGTCTTGTCTAGTCTTGTCTTGTCTTGTCTTGTCTTGTCTTGTCTTGTCTTGTCTTGTCTTGTCATGTCGTGTGTTGTGTTGTTTTGTCTTGTCTTGTTGTGTATTGTCATGTCTTTTATTGTCTTGTCTTGTCTTGTTTTGTCATGTAATGTCATGTCGTGTGTTGTGTTGTTTTGTCTTGTCTTGTCTTCTCCTTGTCTTGTCTAGTCTTGTCTTGTCTTGTCTTGTCTTGTCTTGTCTTGTCTTGTCTTGTCATGTCTTATATTGTCTTGTCTTGTCTTGTCATGTCGTGTGTTGTGTTGTTTTGTCTTGTCTTGTTGTGTATTGTCATGTCTTATATTGTCTTGTCTTGTCTTGTCTTGTCATGTCATGTCATGTCGTGTGTTGTGTTGTTTTGTCTTGTCTTGTCTTCTAATTGTCTTGTCTAGTCTTGTCTTGTCTTGTCTTGTCTTGTCTTGTCTTGTCTTGTCTTGTCTTGTCTTGTCTTGTCTTGTCTTGTCTTGTCTTGTCTTGTCTTGTCTTGTCTTGTCTTGTCTTGTCTTGTCTTGTCTTGTCTTGTCTTGTCTTGTCTTGTCTTGTCTTGTCTTGTCTTGTCTTGTCTTGTCTTGTCTTGTCTTGTCTTGTCTTGTCTTGTCTTGTCATGTCTTATATTGTCTTGTCTTGTCTTGTCATGTCGTGTGTTGTGTTGTTTTGTCTTGTCTTGTTGTGTATTGTCATGTCTTATATTGTCTTGTCTTGTCTTGTCATGTCATGTCAAGTCATGTCGTGTGTTGTGTTGTTTTGTCTTCTCTTGTCTTCTCCTTGTCTTGTCTAGTCTTGTCTTGTCTTGTCTTGTCTTGTGTTGCTTTGTCTTGTCTTGTCATGTCATGTGTTGCGTTGTGTTGTTTTGTCTTGTCTTGTCTTGTCTTGTCCTGTCCTGTCCTGTCTTGTCTTGTCTTGGCATGTCATGCCATGTCATGTCATGTCGTGTGTTGTGTTGTCTTGTCTTGTCTTGTCTTGTCATGTCTTACATTGTCTTGTCTTGTCTTGTCATGTCGTGTGTTGTGTTGTTTTGTCTTGTCTTGTTGTGTATTGTCATGTCTTATATTGTCTTGTCTTGTCTTGTCATGTCATGTCATGTCATGTCGTATGTTGTGTTGTTTTGTCTTGTCTTGTCTTCTCCTTGTCTTGTCTAGTCTTGTCATGTCATGTCTTGTCTTGTCTTGTCTTGTCTTGTCTTGTCTTGTCATGTCTTGTCTTGTCTTGTCATGTCTTGCCTTGTCTTGTCATGTCTTATATTGTGTTGTCTTGTTTTGTCTTGTCTTGTCTTGTTTTGTCTTGTGTTGCTTTGTCTTGTCTTGTCATGTCGTGTGTTGTGTTGTTTTGTCTTGTCTTGTTGTGTATTGTCATGTCTTTTATTGTCTTGTCTTGTCTTGTCATGTCATGTAATGTCATGTCGTGTGTTATGTTGTTTTGTCTTGTCTTGTCTTCTCCTTGTCTTGTCTAGTCTTGTCTTGTCTTGTCTTGTCTTGTCTTGTCTTGTCTTGTCTTGTCATGTCTTATATTGTCTTGTCTTGTCTTGTCATGTCGTGTGTTGTGTTGTTTTGTCTTGTCTTGTTGTGTATTGTAATGTCTTATATTGTCTTGTCTTGTCTTGTCATGTCATGTCATGTCATGTCGTGTGTTGTGTTGTTTTGTCTTGTCTTGTCTTCTCCTTGTCTTGTCTAGTCTTGTCTTGTCTTGTCTTGTCTTGTCTTGTCTTGTCTTGTCTTGTCTTGTGTTGCTTTGTCTTGTCTTGTCAATTCATGTGTTGCGTTGTGTTGTTTTGTCTTGTCTTGTCATGTCATGTCATGTCGTGTCTTGTGTTGCTTTGTCTTGTCTTGTCATGTCGTGCGTTGTGTTGTTTTGTCTTGTCATGTCTTATATTGTCTTGTCTTGTCTTGTCTTGTGATGTCATGTCGTGTGTTGTGTTGTTTTGTCTTGTATTGACTTGTCTTGTCTTGTCTTGTCTTGTTTTGTCTTCTCTTGTCTTGTCTTGTCTTGTCTTGTCATGTCATGTCATGTCATACGTGTGTTGTGTTGTTTTGTCTTGTCTTATTTTGTCTTGTCATGTCTTATCTTGTCTCGTCTTGTCTTGTCTTGTATTGTCTTGTCTTTTCTTGTCTTGTCTTGTCTTGTCTTGTCTTGTCGTGTCTTGTCTTGTCTTGTCTTGTCTTGTCTTGTCTTGTCCTGTCCTGTCCTGTCTTGTCTTGTCATGTCATGTCATGTCATGTCATGTCGTGTGTTGTGTTGTCTTGTATTGTTTTGTCATGTCTTATCTTGTCTTGTCTTGTCATGTCATGTCATGTGTTGTGTTGTGTTGTTTTGTCTTGTCTTGTCTTGTCATGTCATGTCATGTGTTGTGTTGTGTTGTTTTGTCTTGTCTTGTCTTGTCATGTCTTATATTGTCTTGTCTTGTCTTCTCCTGTCCTGACGTGTGTTGTGTTGTTTTGTCTTGTCTTGTTTTGTCTTGTCTTGCTTTGTCTTGTCATGTCTTATCTTGTCTTGTCTTGTCTTGTCCTGTCCTGTCCTGTCCTGTCCTGTCCTGTCTTGTCTTGTCTTGTCTTGTCTTGTCTCGTCTTGTCTTGTCTGGTCTTCTCCTGTCCTGACGTGTGTTGTGTTGTTTTGTCTTGTCTTGTTTTGTCTTGTCTTGCTTTGTCTTGTCATGTCTTATCTTGTCTTGTCTTGTCTTGTCCTGTCCTGTCGTGTGTTGTGTTGTTTTGTCTTGTCTTGTGTTGTTTTGTCGTGTCATGTCTTGTCTTGTCTTTTCCTGTCCTGTCGTGTGTTGTGTTGTTTTGTCTTGTCTTGTCTTGTCTTGTCATGTCGTGTGTTGTGTTGTTTTGTCTTGTCTTGTATTGTCTTGTCTTGTCTTGTTTTGTCTTGTCTTGTCTTGTCTTGTCGTGTGATGCCATGTCATACGTGTGTTGTGTTGTTTTGTCTTGTCTTATTTTGTCTTGTCTTGTCTTGTCTTGTCTTGTCTTGTCTTGTCATGTCGTGTGTTGTGTTGTTTTGTCTTGTCTTGTATTGTTTTGTCTTGTCTTGTTTTGTCTTGTCTTGTCTTGTCTTGTCTTGTCATGTCATGCCATGTCATACGTGTGTTGTGTTGTTTTGTCTTGTCTTGTCCTGTCCTGTCGTGTGTTGTGTAGTTTTGTCTTGTCTTGTGTTGTTTTGTCGTGTCATGTCTTGTCTTGTCTTGTCCTGTCCTGTCGTGTGTTGTGTTGTTTTGTCTTGTCTTGTCTTGTCATGTCATGTCATGTCGTGTCTTGTGTTGCTTTGTCTTGTCTTGTCTTGTCTTGTCTTGTCATGTCTTGTCTTGTCTTGTCTTGTATTGTCTTGTCTTGTCTTGTTTTGTCTTGTCTTGTCTTGTCTTGTCATGTCATGCCATGTCATACGTGTGTTGTGTTGTTTTGTCTTGTCTTGTCTTGTCTTGTCATGTCATGCCATGTCATACGTGTGTTGTCTTGTCTTCTATTGTCTTGTCTTTTCTTGTCTTGTCTTGTCTTGTCTTGTCTTGTCTTGTCTTGTCTTGTCTTGTCTTGTCTTGTCTTGTCTTGTCTTGTCTTGTCTTGTCTTGTCTTGTCTTGTCTTGTCCTGTCCTGTCTTGTCTTGTCTTGGCATGTCATGCCATGTCATGTCGTGTGTTGTGTTGTCTTGTCTTGTTTTGTCGTGTCTTATCTTGTCTTGTCATGTCATGTCTTGTCTTGTCTTGTCTTGTCTTGTCTTGTCTTGTCTTGTCATGTCTTGTCTTGTCTTGTCTTGTCTTGTCTTGTCTTGTCTTGTCTAGTCTTGTCTTGTCTTGTCTTGTCTTGTCTTGTCTTGTCTTGTCATGTCATGTCGTATGTTGCGTTGTTTTGTCTTGTGTTGCTTTGTCTTGTCTTGTCTTGTCATGTCGTGTGTTGTGTTGTTTTGTCTTGTCTTGTTGTGAATTGTCATGTCTTATATTGTCTTGTCTTGTCTTGTCATGTCATGTCGTGTCGTGTGTTGTGTTGTCTTGTCTTGTTTTGTCTTGTCATGTCATGTCTTGTCTTGTCTTGTCTTGTTTTGTCTTGTTTTGTCTTGTCATGTCATGTCTTGTCTTGTCTTGTCTTGTCTTGTCTTGTCTTGTCTTGTCTTGTCTTGTCTTGTCTTGTCTTGTCTTGTCTTGTCTTGTCTTGTCTTGTCTTGTCTTGTCTTGTCTTGTCTTGTCTTGTCTTGTCTTGTCTTGTCTTGTCTTGTCTTGTCTTGTCTTGTCTTGTCTTGTCTTGTCTTGTCTTGTCTTGTCTTGTCTTGTCTTGTCTTGTCTTGTCTTGTCTTGTCTTTTCTTGTCTTGTCTTGTCTTGTCTTGTCTTGTCTTGTCTTGTCTTGTCTTGTCTTGTCTTGTCTTGTCTTGTCTTGTCTTGTCTTGTCTTGTCTTGTCTTGTCTTGTCTTGTCTTGTCTTGTCTTGTCTTGTCTTGCCTTGTCTTGTCTTGTCTTGTCTTGTCTTGTCTTGTGATGTCATGTCGTGTGTTGTGTTGTTTTGTCTTGTCTTGTTTTGTCTTGTCCTGTCTTGTCTCGTCATGTCATGTCATGTGTTGTGTTGTGTTGTTTTGTCTTGTCTTGTCTTGTCTTGTCTTGTCTTGTCTTGTCTTGTCTTGTCTTGTCTTGCCTTATCTTGCCTTGTCTTGTATTGCCTTGTCTTGTCTTGTCTTGTCTTGTCTTGTCTTGTCTTGTTTTGTCTTGTCTTGTCTTGTCTTGTCTTGTCTTGTCTTGTCTTGTCTTGTCTTGTCTTGTCTTGTCTTGTCTTGTCTTGTGATGTCATGTCGTGTGTTGTGTTGTTTTGTCTTGTCTTGTCTTGTCTTGTCTTGTCTTGTGATGTCATGTGATGTCTTGTCTTGTCTTGTCTTGTCTTGTTTTGTCTTGTCATGTCATGTCTTGTCTTGTCTTGTCTTGTCTTGTCGTGTGTTGTGTTGTTTTGTCTTGTCTTGTTGTGTATTGTCATGTCTTATATTGTCTTGTCTTGTCTTGTCATGTCATGTCATGTCGTGTGTTGTGTTGTGTTGTCTTGTCTTATATTGTCTTGTCTTGTCTTGTCATGTCATGTCGTATGTTGTGTCGTTTTGTCTTGTACTGCTTTGTCCTGTCTTGTCTTGTCTTGTCTTGTCATGTCGTGTGTTGTGTTGTTTTGTCTTGTCTTGTTGTGTATTGCCATGTCTTATATTGTCTTGTCTTGTCTTGTCATGTCATGTCATGTCGTGTGTTGTGTTGTGTTGTTTTGTCTTATATTGTCTTGTCTTGTCTTGTCATGTCATGTCATGTCATGTCGTGTGTTGTGTTGTTTTGTCTTGTCTTGTCTTCTCCTTGTCTTGTCTAGTCTTGTCTTGTCTTGTCTTGTCTTGTCTTGTCTTGTCTTGTCTTGTCTTGTCTTGTCTTGTCTTGTCTTGTCTTGTCTTGTCTTGTCTTGTCTTGTCTTGTCTTGTCTTGTCTTGTTGCGTTGTGTTGTTTTGTCTTGTCTTGTCATGTCATGTCATGTCGTGTCTTGTGTTGCTTTGTCTTGTCTTGTCATGTCGTGTGTTGTGTTGTTTTGTCTTGTCTTGTTGTGTATTGTCATGTCTTATATTGTCTTGTCTTGTCTTGTCATGTCATGTCATGTCATGTCGTGTGTTGTGTTGTTTAGTGTTGTTTTTTCTTGTCATGTCTTGTCTTGTCTTGTCTTGTCTTGTCTTGTCTTGTCTTGTCTTGTCTTGTCTTGTCTTGTCTTGTCTTGTCTTGTCTTGTCTTGTCTTGTCTTGTCTTGTCTTGTCTTGTCTTGTCTTGTCTTGTCTTGTCTTGTCTTGTCTTGTCTTGTCTTGTCTTGTCTTGTCTTGTCTTGTCTTGTCTTGTCTTGTCTTGTCTTGTCTTGTCTTGTCTTGTCTTGTCTTGTCTTGTCTTGTCTTGTCATGTTTTGTCATGTAATGTCATGTCGTGTGTTGTGTTGTTTTGTCTTGTCGTGTCTTCTCCTTGTCTTGTCTTGTCATGTCGTGTGTTGTGTTGTTTTGTCTTGTCATGTCTTATATTGTCTTGTCTTGTCTTGTCTTGTGATGTCATGTCGTGTGTTGTGTTGTTTTGTCTTGTATTGTCTTGTCTTGTCTTGTCTTGTTTTGTCTTGTCTAGTCTTGTCTTGTCTTGTCTTGTCACGTCATGTCATGTCATACGTGTGTTGTGTTGTTTTGTCTTGTCTTATTTTGTCTTGTCTTGTCTTGTCTTGTCTTGTCTTGTCTTGTCTTGTCTTGTCTTGTCTTGTCTTGTCTTGTCTTGTCTTGTCTTGTCTTGTCTTGTCTTGTCTTGTCTTGTCTTGTCTTGTCATGTTTTGTCATGTAATGTCATGTCGTGTGTTGTGTTGTTTTGTCTTGTCGTGTCTTCTCCTTGTCTTGTCTTGTCATGTCGTGTGTTGTGTTGTTTTGTCTTGTCATGTCTTATATTGTCTTGTCTTGTCTTGTCTTGTGATGTCATGTCGTGTGTTGTGTTGTTTTGTCTTGTATTGTCTTGTCTTGTCTTGTCTTGTTTTGTCTTGTCTAGTCTTGTCTTGTCTTGTCACGTCATGTCATGTCATACGTGTGTTGTGTTGTTTTGTCTTGTCTTATTTTGTCTTGTCATGTCATGTCGTGTCTTGTGTTGCTTTGTCTTGTCTTGTCTTGTTGTGTATTGTCATGTCTTATATTGTCTTGTCTTGTCTTGTCATGTCATGTCATGTCGTGTGTTGTGTTGTGTTGTCTTGTCTTATATTGTCCTGTCTTGTCTTGTCATGTCATGTCATGTCATGTCGTGTGTTGTGTTGTTTTTTCTTGTCTTGTCTTCTCCTTGTCTTGTCTAGTCTTGTCTTGTCTTGTCTTGTCTTGTCTTGTCTTGTCTTGTCTTGTCTTGTCTTGTCTTGTCTTGTCTTGTCTTGTCTTGTCTTGTCTTGTCTTGTCTTGTGTTGCTTTGTCTTGTCTTGTCATGCCATGTGTTGCGTTGTGTTGTTTTGTCTTGTCTTCTCATGTCATGTCATGTCGTGTCTTGTGTTGCTTTGTCTTGTCTTGTCATGTCGTGTGTTGTGTTGTTTTGTCTTGTCTTGTTGTGTATTGTCATGTCTTATATTGTCTTGTCTTGTCTTGTCATGTCATGTCATGTCATGTCGTGTGTTGTGTTGTTTAGTGTTGTTTTTTCTTGTCATGTCTTGTCTTGTCTTGTCTTGTCATGTTTTGTCATGTAATGTCATGTCGTGTGTTGTGTTGTTTTGTCTTGTCGTGTCTTCTACTTGTCTTGTCTTGTCATGTCGTGTGTTGTGTTGTTTTGTCTTGTCATGTAATATATATTGTCTTGTCTTGTCTTGTCTTGTGATGTCATGTCGTGTGTTGTGTTGTTTTGTCTTGTCATGTCATGTCTTGCCTTGTCTTGTCTTGTCTTGTCGTGTGTTGTGTTGTCTTGTCTTGTCTTGTCATGTCATGTCATGTCGTGTCTTGTGTTGCTTTGTCTTGTCTTGTCTTGTCATGTCTTGTCTTGTCTTGTCTTGTATTGTCTTGTCTTGTCTTGTTTTGTCTTGTCTTGTCTTGTCTTGTCATGTCATGCCATGCCATACGTGTGTTGTGTTGTTTTGTCTTGTCTTATTTTGTCTTGTCATGTCTTATCTTGTCTTGTCTTGTCTTGTCTTCTATTGTCTTGTCTTTTCTTGTCTTGTCTTGTCTTGTCTTGTCTTGTCTTGTCTTGTCTTGTCTTGTCTTGTCTTGTCTTGTCTTGTCGGTGTGTTGTGTTGTTTTGTCTTGTCTTGTTGTGTATTGTCATGTCTTATATTGTCTTGTCTTGTCTTGTCATGTCATGTCATGTCGTGTGTTGTGTTGTGTTGTCTTGTCTTATATTGTCTTGTCTTGTCTTGTCATGTCATGTCGTATGTTGTGTTGTTTTGTCTTGTACTGCTTTGTCCTGTCTTGTCTTGTCTTGTCTTGTCATGTCGTGTGTTGTGTTGTTTTGTCTTGTCTTGTTGTGTATTGCCATGTCTTATATTGTCTTGTCTTGTCTTGTCATGTCATGTCATGTCGTGTGTTGTGTTGTGTTGTCTTGTCTTATATTGTCTTGTCTTGTCTTGTCATGTCATGTCATGTCATGTCGTGTGTTGTGTTGTTTTGTCTTGTCTTGTCTTCTCCTTGTCTTGTCTAGTCTTGTCTTGTCTTGTCTTGTCTTGTCTTGTCTTGTCTTGTCTTGTCTTGTCTTGTCTTGTCTTGTCTTGTCTTGTCTTGTCTTGTCTTGTCTTGTCTTGTCTTGTCTTGTCTTGTCTTGTCTTGTCTTGTCTTGTCTTGTCTTGTCTTGTCGTGTCTTGTCTTGTCTTGTCTTGTCTTGTCGTGTCTTGTGTTGCTTTGTCTTGTCTTGTCATGTCGTGTGTTGTGTTGTTTTGTCTTGTCTTGTTGTGTATTGTCATGTCTTATATTGTCTTGTCTTGTCTTGTCATGTCATGTCATGTCATGTCGTGTGTTGTGTTGTTTAGTGTTGTTTTTTCTTGTCATGTCTTGTCTTGTCTTGTCTTGTCTTGTCTTGTCTTGTCTTGTCTTGTCTTGTCTTGTCTTGTCTTGTCTTGTCTTGTCTTGTCTTGTCTTGTCTTGTCTTGTCTTGTCTTGTCTTGTCTTGTCTTGTCTTGTCTTGTCTTGTCTTGTCATGTTTTGTCATGTAATGTCATGTCGTGTGTTGTGTTGTTTTGTCTTGTCGTGTCTTCTCCTTGTCTTGTCTTGTCATGTCGTGTGTTGTGTTGTTTTGTCTTGTCATGTCTTATATTGTCTTGTCTTGTCTTGTCTTGTGATGTCATGTCGTGTGTTGTGTTGTTTTGTCTTGTATTGTCTTGTCTTGTCTTGTCTTGTTTTGTCTTGTCTAGTCTTGTCTTGTCTTGTCTTGTCACGTCATGTCATGTCATACGTGTGTTGTGTTGTTTTGTCTTGTCTTATTTTGTCTTGTCTTGTCTTGTCTTGTCTTGTCTTGTCTTGTCTTGTCTTGTCTTGTCTTGTCTTGTCTTGTCTTGTCTTGTCTTGTCTTGTCATGTTTTGTCATGTAATGTCATGTCGTGTGTTGTGTTGTTTTGTCTTGTCGTGTCTTCTCCTTGTCTTGTCTTGTCATGTCGTGTGTTGTGTTGTTTTGTCTTGTCATGTCTTATATTGTCTTGTCTTGTCTTGTCTTGTGATGTCATGTCGTGTGTTGTGTTGTTTTGTCTTGTATTGTCTTGTCTTGTCTTGTCTTGTTTTGTCTTGTCTAGTCTTGTCTTGTCTTGTCACGTCATGTCATGTCATGTCGTGTGTTGTGTTGTTTTGTCTTGTCTTGTCTTCTCCTTGTCTTGTCTAGTCTTGTCTTGTCTTGTCTTGTCTTGTCTTGTCTTGTCTTGTCTTGTCTTGTCTTGTCTTGTCTTGTCGTGTCTTGTCTTGTCTTGTCTTGTCTTGTCTTGTCTTGTCTTGTCCTGTCCTGTCATGTCGTGTCTTGTCTTGTCTTGTCTTGTCTTGTCTTGTCTTGTCTTGTCTTGTCTTGTCTTGTCTTGTCTTGTCTTGTCTTGTCTTGTCTTGTCTTGTCTTGTCTTGTCTTGTCTTGTCTTGTCTTGTCTTGTCTTCTCCTTGTCTTGTCTAGTCTTGTCTTGTCTTGTCTTGTCTTGTCTTGTCTTGTCTTGTCTTGTCTTGTCTTGTCTTGTCTTGTCTTGTCTTGTCTTGTCTTGTCGTGTCTTGTCTTGTCTTGTCTTGTCTTGTCTTGTCTTGTCTTGTCCTGTCCTGTCATGTCGTGTCTTGTCTTGTCTTGTCTTGTCTTGTCTTGTCTTGTCTTGTCTTGTCTTGTCTTGTCTTGTCTTGTCTTGTCTTGTCTTGTCTTGTCTTGTCTTGTCTTGTCTTGTCTTGTCTTGTCTTGTCTTGTCTTGTCTTGTCTTGTCATGTCATGTCATGTCATGTCGTGTGTTGTGTTGTTTTGTCTTGTCTTGTCTTCTCCTTGTCTTGTCTAGTCTTGTCTTGTCTTGTCTTGTCTTGTCTTGTCTTGTCTTGTCTTGTCTTGTCTTGTCTTGTCTTGTCTTGTCTTGTCTTGTCGTGTCTTGTCTTGTCTTGTCTTGTCTTGTCTTGTCTTGTCTTGTCTTGTTGTGTATTGTCATGTCTTATATTGTCTTGTCTTGTCTTGTCATGTCATGTCATGTCGTGTGTTGTGTTGTGTTGTCTTGTCTTATATTGTCCTGTCTTGTCTTGTCATGTCATGTCATGTCATGTCGTATGTTGTGTTGTTTTGTCTTGTACTGCTTTGTCCTGTCTTGTCTTGTCTTGTCTTGTCATGTCGTGTGTTGTGTTGTTTTGTCTTGTCTTGTTGTGTATTGCCATGTCTTATATTGTCTTGTCTTGTCTTGTCATGTCATGTCATGTCGTGTGTTGTGTTGTGTTGTCTTGTCTTATATTGTCTTGTCTTGTCTTGTCATGTCATGTAATGTCATGTCGTGTGTTGTGTTGTTTTGTCTTGTCGTGTCTTCTCCTTGTCTTGTCTTGTCATGTCATTTCGTGTGTTGTGTTGTCTTGTCTTGTTTTGTCTTGTCATGTCATGTCATGTCTTGTCTTGTCTTGTCTTGTTTTGTCTTGTCATGTCTTGTCTTGTCTTGTCTTGTCTTGTCTCGTCTTGTCTTGTCTTGTCTTGTCTTGTCTTGTCTTGTCTTGTCTTGTCTTGTCTTGTCTTGTCTTGTCTTGTCTTGTCGTGTCTTGTCTTGTCTTGTCTTGTCTTGTCTTGTCTTGTCTTGTCCTGTCCTGTCCTGTCATGTCGTGTGTTGTGTTGTTTTGTCTTGTCTTGTTGTGTATTGTCATGTCTTATATTGTCTTGTCTTGTCTTGTCTTGTCATGTCATGTCATGTCATGTCATGTCGTGTGTTGTGTTGTTTAGCGTTGTTTTTTTTTGTCATGTCTTGCCTTGTCTTGTCTTGTCTTGTCATGTCTTGTCTTGTCTTGTCTAGTCTTGTCTTGTCTTGTCTTGTCTTGTCTTGTCATGTTTTGTCATGTAATGTCATGTCGTGTGTTGTGTTGTTTTGTCTTGTCGTGTCTTCTCCTTGTCTTGTCTTGTCTTGTCTTGTCTTGTCTTGTCTTGTCTTGTCTTGTCTTGTCTTGTCTTGTCTTGTCTTGTCTTGTCTTGTCTTGTCTTGTCTTGTCTTGTCATGTCTTATATTGTCTTGTCTTGTCTTGTCATGTCGTGTGTTGTGTTGTTTAGTCTTGTCTTGTTGTGTATTGTCATGTCTTATATTGTCTTGTCTTGTCTTGTCATGTCATGTCATGTCATGTCGTGTGTTGTGTTGTTTTGTCTTGTCTTGTCTTCTCCTTGTCTTGTCTAGTCTTGTCTTGTCTTGTCTTGTCTTGTCTTGTCTTGTCTTGTCTTGTGTTGCTTTGTCTTGTCTTGTCTTGTCTTGTCTTGTCTTGTCTTGTCTTGTCTTGTCTTGTCCTGTCCTGACGTGTGTTGTGTTGTTTTGTCTTGTCTTGTCTTGTCTTGTCTTGTTTTGTCTTGTCTTGTATTGTCTTGTTTTCTCATGTAATGTCATGTCGTGTGTTGTGTTGTTTTGTCTTGTGTTGTTTTGACGTATCATGTCTTGTCTTGTCTTGTCTTGTCTTGTCTTGTCATGTCATGTCATGTCGTGTGTTGTGTTGTTTTGTCTTGTCTTGTCTTCTAATTGTCTTGTCTAGTCTTGTCTAGTCTTGTCTTGTCTTGTCTTGTCTTGTCTTGTCTTGTCTTGTCTTGTCTTGTCTTGTCTTGTCCTGTCCTGTCCTGTCATGTCGTGTGTTGTGTTGTTTTGTCTTGTCTTGTTGTGTATTGTCATGTCTTATATTGTCTTGTCTTGTCTTGTCTTGTCATGTCATGTCATGTCATGTCATGTCGTGTGTTGTGTTGTTTAGCGTTGTTTTTTCTTGTCATGTCTTGCCTTGTCTTGTCTTGTCTTGTCATGTCTTGTCTTGTCTTGTCTAGTCTTGTCTTGTCTTGTCTTGTCTTGTCTTGTCATGTTTTGTCATGTAATGTCATGTCGTGTGTTGTGTTGTCTTGTCTTGTTTTGTCTTGTCATGTCATGTCATGTCTTGTCTTGTCTTGTTTTGTCTTGTCATGTCATGTCTTGTCTTGTCTTGTCTTGTCTTGTCGTGTGTTGTGTTGTTTTGTCTTGTCTTGTTGTGTATTGTCATGTCTTATATTGTCTTGTCTTGTCTTGTCATGTCATGTCATGTCGTGTGTTGTGTTGTGTTGTCTTGTCTTATATTGTCTTGTCTTGTCTTGTCATGTCATGTCGTATGTTGTGTCGTTTTGTCTTGTACTGCTTTGTCCTGTCTTGTCTTGTCTTGTCTTGTCATGTCGTGTGTTGTGTTGTTTTGTCTTGTCTTGTTGTGTATTGTCATGTCTTATATTGTCTTGTCTTGTCTTGTCTTGTCATGTCATGTCATGTCATGTCATGTCGTGTGTTGTGTTGTTTAGCGTTGTTTTTTCTTGTCATGTCTTGCCTTGTCTTGTCTTGTCTTGTCATGTCTTGTCTTGTCTTGTCTAGTCTTGTCTTGTCTTGTCTTGTCTTGTCTTGTCATGTTTTGTCATGTAATGTCATGTCGTGTGTTGTGTTGTTTTGTCTTGTCGTGTCTTCTCCTTGTCTTGTCTTGTCATGTCGTGTGTTGTGTTGTTTTGTCTTGTCATGTCTTATATTGTCTTGTCTTGTCTTGTCTTGTGATGTCATGTCGTGTGTTGTGTTGTTTTGTCTTGTCTTGTCTTCTCCTTGTCTTGTCTAGTCTTGTCTTGTCTTGTCTTGTCTTGTCTTGTCTTGTCTTGTCTTGTCTTGTCATGCCATGTCTTGTCTTGTCTTGTCTTGTCTTGTCTTGTCTTGTCTTGTCTTGTCTTGTCATGTCTTGTCTTGTCTTGTTTTGTCTTGTCTTGTCTTGTCTTGTTTTGTCTTGTCATGTCTTGTCTTGTCATGTCTTGTCTTGTCTTGTCTTGACTTGTCTTGTCTTGTCTTGTCTTGTCTTGTCGTGTCTTGTCTTGTCTTGTCTCATCTTGTCTTGTCCTGTCCTGTCCTGTCTTGTCTTGTCATGTCATGTCATGTCATGTCATGTCGTGTGTTGTTTTGTCTTGTCTTGTTTTGTCTTGTCATGTCTTATCTTGTCTTGTCATGTCATGTCATGTCATGTGTTGTGTTGTGTTGTTTTGTCTTGTCTTGTCTTGTCTTGTCATGTCTTGTCTTGTCTTGTCTTGTCTTGTCTTGTCTTTTCTTGTCTTGTCTTGTCCTGTCCTGACGTGTGTTGTGTTGTTTTGTCTTGTCTTGTGTTGTTTTGTCCTGTCCTGACGTGTGTTGTGTTGTTTTGTCTTGTCTTGTCTTGTCTTGTCTTGTCTTGTCTTGTCGTGTCTTGTCTTGTCTTGTCTCATCTTGTCTTGTCCTGTCCTGTCCTGTCTTGTCTTGTCATGTCATGTCATGTCATGTCATGTCGTGTGTTGTTTTGTCTTGTCTTGTTTTGTCTTGTCATGTCTTATCTTGTCTTGTCATGTCATGTCATGTCATGTGTTGTGTTGTGTTGTTTTGTCTTGTCTTGTCTTGTCTTGTCTTGTCTTGTCTTGTCTTGTCCTGTCCTGACGTGTGTTGTGTTATTTTGTCTTGTCTTGTTTTGTCTTGTCTTGTGTTGTTTTGTCCTGTCCTGACGTGTGTTGTGTTGTTTTGTCTTGTCTTGTCTTGTCTTGTCTTGTCTTGTCTTGTCTTGTCTTGTCCTGTCCTGACGTGTGTTGTGTTATTTTGTCTTGTCTTGTTTTGTCTTGTCTTGTGTTGTTTTGTCCTGTCCTGACGTGTGTTGTGTTGTTTTGTCTTGTCTTGTTTTGTCTTGTCCTGTCTTGTCTTGTCTTGTGATGTCATGTCATGTCGTGTGTTGTGTTGTTTTGTCTTGTCATGTCTTGTCTTGTCTTGTCTTGTCTTGTCTTGTCTTGTCTTGTCTTGTCTTGTCTTGTCTTGTCTTGTCTTGTCTTGTCTTGTCTTGTCTTGTCTTGTCTTGTCTTGTCTTGTCTTGTCTTGTCTTGTCTTGTCTTGTCTTGTCTTGTCTTGTCTTGTTTTGTCTTGTCTTGTTTTATATTGTCTTGTCTTGTCTTGTTTTGTCATGTAATGTCATGTCGTGTGTTGTGTTGTTTTTTCTTGTCTTGTATTGTCTTGTCTTGTCTTGTCGTGTCTTGTCTTGTCTTGTCTTGTTTTGTCTTGTCTTGTCTTGTCTTGTCTTGCCTTATCTTGCCTTGTCTTGTCTTGTCTTGTCTTGTCTTGTCTTGTCTTGTCTTGTCATGTCTTGTCTTGTCTTGTTTTGTCTTGTCTTGTATTTTCTTGTTTTCTCATGTAATGTCATGTCGTGTGTTGTGTTGTTTTGTCTTGTCTTGTGTTGTTTTGTCGTGTCATGCCTTGTCTTGTCTTGTCTTGTCCTGTCCTGTCGTGTGTTGTGTTGTTTTGTCTTGTCTTGTCATGTCATGTCATGTCGTGTCTTGTGTTGCTTTGTCTTGTCTTGTCTTGTCTTGCCTTGTCATGTCGTGTGTTGTGTTGTTTTGTCTTGTCTTGTTGTGTATTGTCATGTCTTATATTGTCTTGTCTTGTCTTGTCTTGTCATGTCATGTCATGTCGTGTGTTGTGTTGTTTTGTCTTGTCTTGTCTTGTCTTGTCTTGTCTTGTCTTGTCTAGTCTTGTCTTGTCTTGTATTGTCATGTCGTGTGTTGTGTTGTTTTGTCTTGTCTTGTGTTGTTTTGTCGTGTCATGTCTTGTCTTGTCTTGTCCTGTCCTGTCGTGTGTTGTGTTGTTTTGTCTTGTCTTGTCTTGTCTAGTTTTGTCTTGTCTTGTCTTGTTTTATGTTGTCTTGTTTTGTCATGTAATGTCATGTCGTGTGTTGTGTTGTTTTGTCTTGTCTTGTGTTGTTTTGTCGTGTCATGTCTTGTCTTGTCTTGTCTTGTCTTGTGTTGTTTTGTCTTGTCTTGTCATGTCATGTCATGTCGTGTCTTGTGTTGCTTTGTCTTGTCTTGTCTTGTCTTGCCTTGTCATGTCGTGTGTTGTGTTGTTTTGTCTTGTCTTGTTGTGTATTGTCATGTCTTATATTGTCTTGTCTTGTCTTGTCTTGTCATGTCATGTCATGTCGTGTGTTGTGTTGTTTTGTCTTGTCTTGTCTTGTCTTGTCTTGTCTTGTCTTGTCTTGTCTTGTCTTGTCTTGTCTTGTCTTGTCTTGTCTTGTCTTGTCTTGTCTTGTCTTGTCTTGTCTTGTCTTGTCTTGTCTTGTCTTGTCTTGTCTTGTGATGTCATGTCGTGTGTTGTGTTGTTTTGTCTTGTCTTATATTGTCTTGTCTTGTCTTGCCTTGTCTTGTGATGTCATGTCGTGTGTTGTGTTGTTTTGTCTTGTCATGTCTTGTCTTGTCTTGTCTTGTCTTGTCTTGTCTTGTCATGTCTTGTCTTGTTTTGTCATGTCTTATATTGTCTTGTCTTGTCTTGTCTTGTGATGTCATGTCGTGTGTTGTGTTGTTTTGTCTTGTCTTGTTTTGTCTTCTCATGTCAAGTCTTGTCTTGTCTTGTCTTGTCTTGTCTTGTTTTGTCTTGTCATGTCATGTCTTGTCTTGTCTTGTCTTGTCTTGTCTTGTCTTGTCTTGTCTTGTCTTGTCTTGTCTTGTCTTGTCTTGTCTTGTCTTGTCTTGTCATGTCTTGTCTTGTCTTGTCTTGTCCTGTCCTGTCTTGTGTAGTCTTGTCATGTTTTGTCTTGTCCTGTCCTGTCTTGTCTTGTCTGGTCATGTCTTGTCTTGTCTTGTCTTGTCTTGTCTTGTCTTGTTTTGTCTTGTCATGTATTGTCTTGTCTTGTCTTGTCTTGTCATGTCATGTCTTGTCTTGTCTTGTCTTGTCTTGTCTTGTCTTGTCATGTCTTGTCTTGTCTTGTTTTGTCTTGTCTTGTCTTGTCTTGTTTTGTCTTGTCATGTCTTGTCTTGTCATGTCTTGTCTTGTCTTGTCTTGACTTGTCTTGTCTTGTCTTGTCTTGTCTTGTCTTGTCTTGTCTTGTCGTGTCTTGTCTTGTCTTGTCTCATCTTGTCTTGTCCTGTCCTGTCCTGTCTTGTCTTGTCATGTCATGTCATGTCATGTCATGTCGTGTGTTGTTTTGTCTTGTCTTGTTTTGTCTTGTCATGTCTTATCTTGTCTTGTCATGTCATGTCATGTCATGTGTTGTGTTGTGTTGTTTTGTCTTGTCTTGTCATGTCTTGTCTTGTCTTGTCTTGTCTTGTCTTGTCTTGTCTTGTCTTGTCTTGTCCTGTCCTGACGTGTGTTGTGTTGTTTTGTCTTGTCTTGTGTTGTTTTGTCCTGTCCTGACATGTGTTGTGTTGTTTTGTCTTGTCTTGTTTTGTCTTGTCCTGTCTTGTCTTGTGATGTCATGTCATGTCGTGTGTTGTGTTGTTTTGTCTTGTCATGTCTTGTCTTGTCTTGTCTTGTCTTGTCTTGTCTTGTCTTGTCTTGTCTTGTCTTGTCTTGTCTTGTCTTGTCTTGTCTTGTCTTGTCTTGTCTTGTCTTGTCTTGTCTTGTCTTGTCTTGTCTTGTCTTGTCTTGTCTTGTCTTGTCTTGTTTTGCCTTGTCTTGTTTTATGTTGTCTTGTCTTGTCTTGTTTTGTCATGTAATGTCATGTCGTGTGTTGTGTTGTTTTTTCTTGTCTTGTATTGTCTTGTATTGTCTTGTCTTGTCTTGTCTTGTCTTGTCTTGTCTTGTCTTGTCTTGTCTTGTCTTGTCTTGTCTTGTCTTGTCTTGTCTTGTCTTGTCTTGTCATGTCTTGTCTTGTCTTGTCTTGTCTTGTCTTGTCTTGTCTTGTCTTGTCTTGTCTTGTCTTGTCTTGTCTTGTCTTGTCTTGTCTTGTCTTGTCTTGTCTTGTCTTGTCTTGTCTTGTCTTGTCTTGCCTTGTCTTGTTTTATGTTGTCTTGTCTTGTCTTGTTTTGTCATGTAATGTCATGTCGTGTGTTGTGTTGTTTTTTCTTGTCTTGTATTGTCTTGTCTTGTATTGTCTTGTCTTGTCTTGTCTTGTCTTGTCTTGTCTTGTCTTGTCTTGTCTTGTCTTGTCTTGTCTTGTCTTGTCTTGTCTTGTCTTGTCTTGTCCTGTCCTGTCGTGTGTTGTGTTGTTTTGTCTTGTCTTGTCTTGTCTAGTTTTGTCTTGTCTTGTCTTGTTTTATGTTGTCTTGTTTTGTCATGTAATGTCATGTCGTGTGTTGTGTTGTTTTGTCTTGTCTTGTGTTGTTTTGTCGTGTCATGTCTTGTCTTGTCTTGTCTTGTCTTGTGTTGTTTTGTCTTGTCTTGTCATGTCATGTCATGTCGTGTCTTGTGTTGCTTTGTCTTGTCTTTTCTTCTCCTTGTCTTGTGTTGTTTTGTCCTGTCCTGACGTGTGTTTTGTTGTTTTGTCTTGTTATGTCTTGTCTTGTCTTGTGATGTCATGTCATGTCGTGTGTTGTGTTGTTTTGTCTTGTCTTGTCATGTCGTGTGTTGTGTTGTTTTGTCTTGTCTTGCTGTGTATTGTCATGTCTTATATTGTCTTGTCTTGTCTTGTCATGTCATGTCATGTCGTGTGTTGTGTTGTTTTGTCTTGTCTTGTTTTGTCTTCTCATGTCAAGTCTTGTCTTGTCTTGTCTTGTCTTGTCTTGTTTTGTCTTGTCATGTCATGTCATGTCTTGTCTTGTCTTGTCTTGTCTTGTCTTGTCTTGTCTTGTCTTGTCTTGTCTTGTCTTGTCTTGTCATGTCTTGTCTTGTCTTGTCTTGTCCTGTCCTGTCTTGTGTAGTCTTGTCATGTTTTGTCTTGTCCTGTCCTGTCTTGTCTTGTCTGGTCATGTCTTGTCTTGTCTTGTCTTGTCTTGTCTTGTCTTGTTTTGTCTTGTCATGTATTGTCTTGTCTTGTCTTGTCTTGTCATGTCATGTCTTGTCTTGTCTTGTCTTGTCTTGTCTTGTCTTGTCATGTCTTGTCTTGTCTTGTTTTGTCTTGTCTTGTCTTGTCTTGTTTTGTCTTGTCATGTCTTGTCTTGTCATGTCTTGTCTTGTCTTGTCTTGACTTGTCTTGTCTTGTCTTGTCTTGTCTTGTCTTGTCTTGTCGTGTCTTGTCTTGTCTTGTCTCATCTTGTCTTGTCCTGTCCTGTCCTGTCTTGTCTTGTCATGTCATGTCATGTCATGTCATGTCGTGTGTTGTTTTGTCTTGTCTTGTTTTGTCTTGTCATGTCTTATCTTGTCTTGTCATGTCATGTCATGTCATGTGTTGTGTTGTGTTGTTTTGTCTTGTCTTGTCTTGTCTTGTCATGTCTTGTCTTGTCTTGTCTTGTCTTGTCTTGTCTTGTCTTGTCTTGTCTTGTCTTGTCCTGTCCTGACGTGTGTTGTGTTGTTTTGTCTTGTCTTGTGTTGTTTTGTCCTGTCCTGACATGTGTTGTGTTGTTTTGTCTTGTCTTGTTTTGTCTTGTCCTGTCTTGTCTTGTGATGTCATGTCATGTCGTGTGTTGTGTTGTTTTGTCTTGTCATGTCTTGTCTTGTCTTGTCTTGTCTTGTCTTGCCTGGTCTTGTCTTGTCTTGTCTTGTCTTGTCTTGTCTTGTCTTGTCTTGTCTTGTCTTGTCTTGTCTTGTCTTGTCTTGTCTTGTCTTGTCTTGTCTTGTCTTGTCTTGTCTTGTCTTGTCTTGTCTTGTTTTGCCTTGTCTTGTTTTATGTTGTCTTGTCTTGTCTTGTTTTGTCATGTAATGTCATGTCGTGTGTTGTGTTGTTTTTTCTTGTCTTGTATTGTCTTGTCTTGTCTTGTCTTGTCTTGTCTTGTCTTGTCTTGTCTTGTCTTGTCTTGTCTTGTCTTGTCTTGTCTTGTCTTGTCTTGTCTTGTCTTGTCTTGTCTTGTCTTGTCATGTCTTGTCTTGTCTTGTCTTGTCTTGTCTTGTCTTGTCTTGTCTTGTCTTGTCTTGTCTTGTCTTGTCTTGTCTTGTCTTGTCTTGTCTTGTCTTGTCTTGTCTTGTCTTGTCTTGCCTTGTCTTGTTTTATGTTGTCTTGTCTTGTCTTGTTTTGTCATGTAATGTCATGTCGTGTGTTGTGTTGTTTTTTCTTGTCTTGTATTGTCTTGTCTTGTATTGTCTTGTCTTGTCTTGTCTTGTCTTGTCTTGTCTTGTCTTGTCTTGTCTTGTCTTGTCTTGTCTTGTCTTGTCTTGTCTTGTCTTGTCTTGTCTTGTCTTGTCATGTCTTGTCTTGTCTTGTCTTGTCTTGTCTTGTCTTGTCTTGTCTTGTCTTTTCTTGTCTTGTCTTGTCTTGTCTTGTCTTGTCTTGTCTTGTCTTGTCTTGTCTTGTCTTGTCTTGTCTTGTCTTGTCTTGTCTTGTCTTGTCTTGTCTTGTCTTGTCTTATCTTGTCTTGTCTTGTCTTGTCTTGTCTTGTCTTGTCTTGTCTTGTCTTGTCTTGTCTTGTCTTGTCTTGTCTTGTCTTGTCTTGTCTTGTCTTGTCTTGTCTTGTCTTGTCTTGTCTTGTCTTGTCTTGTCTTGTCTTGTCTTGTCTTGTCTTGTCTTGTCTTGTCTTGTCTTGTCTTGTCTTGTCTTGTCTTGTCTTGTCTTGTCTTGTCTTGTCTTGTCTTGTCTTGTCTTGTCTTGTCTTGTCTTGTCTTGTCTTGTCTTGTCTTGTCTTGTCTTGTCTTGTCTTGTCTTGTCTTGTCTTGTCTTGTCTTGTCTTGTCTTGTCTTGTCTTGTCTTGTCTTGTCTTGTCTTGTCTTGTCTTGTCTTGTCTTGTCTTGTCTTGTCTTGTCTTGTCTTGTCTTGTCTTGTCTTGTCTTGTCTTGTCTTGTCTTGTCTTGTCTTGTCTTGTCTTGTCTTGTCTTGTTTTGTCTTGTCTTGAATTGTCTTGTTTTCTCATGTAATGTCATGTCGTGTGTTGTGTGGTTTTGTCTTGTCTTGTGTTGTTTTGTCGTGTCATGTCTTGTCTTGTCTTGCCTTGTCCTGTCCAGTCGTGTGTTGTGTTGTTTTGTCTTGTCTTGTCATGTCATGTCATGTCGTGTCTTGTGTTGCTTTGTCTTGTCTTGTCTTGTCATGTCGTGTGTTGTGTTGTTTTGTCTTGTCTTGTTGTGTATTGTCATGTCTTATATTGTCTTGTCTTGTCTTGTCTTGTCTTGTCTTGTCTTGTCATGTCATGTCATGTCGTGTGTTGTGTTGTTTTGTCTTGTCTTGTCTTGTCTTGTCTTGTCTTGTGTTGTCTTGTCTTGTCTTGTTTTATGTTGTCTTGTCTTGTCTTGTTTTGTCATGTAATGTCATGTCGTGTGTTGTGTTGTTTTGTCTTGTCTTGTCTTGTCTTGTCTTGTGATGTCATGTCGTGTGTTGTGTTGTTTTGTCTTGTCTTGTTTTGTCTTGTTCTGTCTTGTCTTGTCATGTCATGTCATGTGTTGTGTTGTGTTGTTTTGTCTTGTCTTGTCTTGTCTTGTCTTGTCTTGTCTTGTCTTGTCTTGTCTTGTCTTGTCATGTCTTGTCTTGTCTTGTCTTGTTTTGTCTTGTCTTGAATTGTCTTGTCTTGTCTTGTCTTGTCTTGTCTTGTCTTGTTTTGTTTTGTCTTGTCTTGTCTTGTCTTGTCTTGTCTTGTGATGTCATGTCGTGTGTTGTGTTGTTTTGTCTTGTCTTGTTTTGTCTTGTCCTGTCTTGTCTAGTCATGTCATGTCATGTCGTGTGTTGTGTTGTTTTGTCTTGTCATGTCTTATATTGTCTTGTCTTGCCTTGTCTTGTCTTGTGATGTCATGTCGTGTGTTGTGTTGTTTTGTCTTGTCTTGTTTTGTCTTGTCCTGTCTTGTCTTGTCATGTCATGTCATGTCGTGTGTTGTGTTGTTTTGTCTTGTCTTGTCTTCTCCTTGTCTTGTCTTGTCATGTCGTGTGTTGTGTTGTTTTGTCTTGTCATGTCTTATATTGTCTTGTCTTGTCTTGTCTTGTCTTGTGATGTCATGTCGTGTGTTGTGTTGTTTTGTCTTGTCTTGTTTTGTCTTGTCCTGTCTTGTCTTGTCATGTCATGTCATGTCGTGTCTTGTGTTGCTTTGTCTTGTCTTGTCATGTCGTGTGTTGTGTTGTTTTGTCTTGTCTTGTTGTGTATTGTCATGTCTTATATTGTCTTGTCTTGTCTTGTCTTGTTATGTCATGTCATGTCGTGTGTTGTGTTGTTTTGTCTTGTCTTGTTTTGTTTTGTCATGTCTTGTCTTGTCTTGTCTTGTCTTGTTTTGTCTTGTCATGTCTTGTCTTGTCTTGTCTTGTCTTGTCTTGTCTTGTCTTGTTTTCTCATGTAATGTCATGTCGTGTCTTGTCTTGTCTTGTCTTGTCTTGTATTGTCTTGTCTTGTCTTGTCTTGTCATGTCATGTCATGTCGTGTGTTGTGTTGTTTTGTCTTGTCTTGTCTTGTCTTGTCTTGTCTTGTATTGTCTTGTCTTGTCTTGTCTTGTCTTGTCTTGTCTTGTCTTTTCTTGTCTTGTCTTGTCTTGTCTTGTCTTGTCTTGTCTTGTCTTGTCTTGTGTTGTGCTGTCTTGTCTTGTCTTGTGTTGTCTTGTCTTGTCTTGTTTTATGTTGTCTTGTCTTGTCTTGTTTTGTCATGTAATGTCATGTCGTGTGTTGTGTTGTTTTGTCTTGTCTTGTTGTGTATTGTCATGTCTTATATTGTCTTGTCTTGTCTTGTCTTGTCTTGTCTTGTCATGTCATGTCATGTCGTGTGTTGTGTTGTTTTGTCTTGTCTTGTCTTGTCTTGCCTTGCCTTGTCTTGTCTTGTCTTGTCTTGTCTTGTCTTGTCTTGTCTTGTCTTGTCTTGTCTTGTCTTGTCTTGTCTTGTCTTGTCATGTCTTGTCTTGTCTTGTCTTGTCTTGATTTGTCTTGTCATGTCTTGTCTTGTCTTGTCTTGTCTTGTCTTGTCTTGTCTTGTCTTGTCTTGTCTTGTCCTGTCCTGTCGTGTGTTGTGTTGTTTTGTCTTGTCTTGTCATGTCATGTCATGTCGTGTCTTGTGTTGCTTTGTCTTGTCTTGTCTTGTCTTGTCTTGTCTTGTCTTGTCTTGTCTTGTCTTGTCTTTTCTTGTCTTGTCTTGTCTTGTCTTGTCTCGTCTTGTCTTGTCTTGTCTTGTCTTGTCTTGTCTTGTCTTGTCTTGTCTTGTCTTGTCTTGTGTTGTCTTGTCTTGTCTTGTTTTATGTTGTCTTGTCTTGTCTTGTTTTGTCATGTAATGTCATGTCGTGTGTTGTGTTGTTTTGTCTTGTCTTGTCTTCTCCTTGTCTTGTCTTGTCATGTCGTGTGTTGTGTTGTTTTGTCTTGTCATGTCTAATATTGTCTTGTCTTGTCTTGTCTTGTCTTGTGATGTCATGTCGTGTGTTGTGTTGTTTTGTCTTGTCTTGTTTTGTCTTGTCCTGTCTTGTCTTGTCATGTCATGTCATGTGTTGTGTTGTGTTGTTTTGTCTTGTCTTGTCTTGTCTTGTCTTGTCTTGTCTTGCCTTATCTTGCCTTGTCTTGTCTGGTCTTGTCTTGTCTTGTCTTGTCTTGTCTTGTCTTGTCTTGTCTTGTCTTGTCTTGTCTTGTCTTGTCTTGTCTTGTCTTGTCATGTCTTGTCTTGTCTTGTCTTGATTTGTCTTGTCTTGAATTGTCTTGTCTTGTCTTGTCTTGTCTTGTCTTGTTTTGTTTTGTCTTGTCTTGTGTTGTTTTGTCGTGTCATGTCATGTCTTGTCTTGTCTTGTCTTGTCTTGTCTTGTCTTGTCTTGTCTTGTCTTGTCTTGTCTTGTCTTGTCTTGTCTTGTCTTGTCTTGTCTTTTCTTGTCATGTCATGTCATGTCGTGTGTTGTGTTGTTTTGTCTTGTCTTGTTTTGTCTTGTCATGTCATGTCTCGTCTTGTCTTGTCTTGTCTTGTTTTGTCTTGTCATGTCTTGTCTTGGCTTGTCTTGTCTTGTCTTGTTTTGTTTTGTCTTGTTTTGTTTTGTCTTGTCATGTCTTGTCTTGTCTTGTCTTGTCTTGTCTTGTCTTGTCTTGTCTTGTCTTGTCTTGTCTTGTCTTGTCTTGCCTTGTCTTGTCTTGTCTTGTCTTGTCTTGTCTTGTCTTGTCTTGTCTTGTGATGTCATGTCGTGTGTTGTGTTGTTTTGTCTTGTCTTGTTTTGTCTTGTCCTGTCTTGTCTTGTCATGTCATGTCATGTCGTGTGTTGTGTTGTTTTGTCTTGTCATGTCTTATATTGTCTTGTCTTGCCTTGTCTTGCCTTGTCTTGTCTTGTGATGTCATGTCGTGTGTTGTGTTGTTTTGTCTTGTCTTGTTTTGTCTTGTCCTGTCTTGTCTTGTCATGTCATGTCATGTCGTGTGTTGTGTTGTTTTGTCTTGTCTTGTCTTCTCCTTGTCTTGTCTTGTCATGTCGTGTGTTGTGTTGTTTTGTCTTGTCATGTCTTATATTGTCTTGTCTTGTCTTGTCTTGTCTTGTGATGTCATGTCGTGTGTTGTGTTGTTTTGTCTTGTCTTGTTTTGTCTTGTCCTGTCTTGTCTTGTCATGTCATGTCATGTCGTGTCTTGTGTTGCTTTGTCTTGTCTTGTCATGTCGTGTGTTGTGTTGTTTTGTCTTGTCTTGTTTTGTTTTGTCATGTCTTGTTTTGTCTTGTCCTGTCTTGTCTTGTCATGTCATGTCATGTCGTGTGTTGTGTTGTTTTGTCTTGTCATGTCTTATATTGTCTTGTCTTGCCTTGTCTTGCCTTGTCTTGTCTTGTGATGTCATGTCGTGTGTTGTGTTGTTTTGTCTTGTCTTGTTTTGTCTTGTCCTGTCTTGTCTTGTCATGTCATGTCATGTCGTGTCTTGTGTTGCTTTGTCATGTCATGTCATGTCGTGTGTTGTGTTGTTTTGTCTTGTCTTGTTTTGTTTTGTCATGTCTTGTCTTGTCTTGTCTTGTCTTGTCTTGTTTTGTCTTGTCATGTCTTGTCTTGTCTTGTCTTGTCTTGTCTTGTCTTGTCTTGTCTTGTCTTGTCTTGTCTTGTCTTGTCTTGTTTTCTCATGTAATGTCATGTCGTGTGTTGTGTTGTTTTGTCTTGTCATGTCTTATATTGTCTTGTCTTGTTTTGTCATGTAATGTCATGTCGTGTGTTGTGTTGTTTTGTCTTGTCATGTCTTATATTGTCTTGTCTTGTCTTGCCTTGTCTTGTGATGTCATGTCGTGTGTTGTGTTGTTTTGTCTTGTCATGTCTTGTCTTGTCTTGTCTTGTCTTGTCTTGTCTTGTCATGTCTTGTCTTGTTTTGTCTTGTCTTGTATTGTCTTGCTTTCTCATGTAATGTCATGTCGTGTCTTGTGTTGTTTTGTCGTGTCATGTCTTGTCTTGTCTTGTCCTGTCCTGTCGTGTGTTGTGTTGTTTTGTCTTGTCTTGTCATGTCATGTCTTGTCTTGTATTGTATTGTCTTGTCTTGTCTTGTCTTGTCTTGTCTTGTCTTGTCTTGTCTTGTCTTGTCTTGTCTTGTCTTGTCTTGTGTTGTCTTGTCTTGTCTTGTCTTGTCTTGTCTTGTCTTGTCTTGTCTTGTCTTGTCTTGTCTTGTCTTGTCTTGTCTTGTCTTGTCTTGTCTTGTCTTCTCTTGTCTTGTCTTGTCTTGTCTTGTCTTGTCTTGTCTTGTCTTGTCTTGTCTTGTCTTGTCTTGTCTTGTCTTGTCTTGTCTTGTCTTGTCTTGTCTTGTCTTGTCTTGTCTTGTCTTGTCTTGTCTTGTCTTGTCCTGTCCTGACGTGTGTTGTGTTGTTTTGTCTTGTCTTGTCTTGTCTTGTCTTGTTTTGTCTTGTCTTGTATTGTCTTGTTTTCTCATGTAATGTCATGTCGTGTGTTGTGTTGTTTTGTCTTGTGTTGTTTTGACGTATCATGTCTTGTCTTGTCTTGTCTTGTCTTGTCTTGTCTTGTCCTGTCCTGTCGTATGTTGTGTTGTTTTGTCTTGTCTTGTCATGTCATGTCATGTCGTGTCTTGTGTTGCTTTGTCTTGTCTTGTCATGTCGTGTGTTGTGTTGTTTTGTCTTGTCTTGTTGTGTATTGTCATGTGTTATATTCTCTTGTCTTGTCTTGTCATGTCATGTCAAGTCATGTCATGTCGTGTGTTGTGTTGTTATTCTTGTTTTGTCTTGTCTTGTCTTGTCTTGTCTTGTCATGTCTTGTCTTGGCTTGTCTTGTCTTGTCTTGTTTTGTTTTGTCTTGTTTTGTTTTGTCTTGGCTTGTTTTGTTTTGTCTTGTCATGTCTTGTCTTGTCTTGTCTTGTCTTGTCTTGTCTTGTCTTGTCTTGTCTTGTCTTGTCTTGTCTTGTCTTGTCTTGTCTTGTCTTGTCTTGTCTTGTCTTGTCTTGTCTTGTCTTGTCTTGTGATGTCATGTCGTGTGTTGTGTTGTTTTGTCTTGTCTTGTTTTGTCTTGTCCTGTCTTGTCTTGTCATGTTATGTCATGTCGTGTGTTGTGTTGTTTTGTCTTGTCATGTCTTATATTGTCTTGTCTTGCCTTGTCTTGCCTTGTCTTGTCTTGTGATGTCATGTCGTGTGTTGTGTTGTTTTGTCTTGTCTTGTTTTGTCTTGTCCTGTCTTGTCTTGTCATGTCATGTCATGTCGTGTGTTGTGTTGTTTTGTCTTGTCTTGTCTTCTCCTTGTCTTGTCTTGTCATGTCGTGTGTTGTGTTGTTTTGTCTTGTCATGTCTTATATTGTCTTGTCTTGTCTTGTCTTGTCTTGTGATGTCATGTCGTGTGTTGTGTTGTTTTGTCTTGTCTTGTTTTGTCTTGTCCTGTCTTGTCTTGTCATATCATGTCATGTCGTGTCTTGTGTTGCTTTGTCTTGTCTTGTCATGTCGTGTGTTGTGTTGTTTTGTCTTGTCTTGTTTTGTTTTGTCATGTCTTGTCTTGTCTTGTCTTGTCTTGTTTTGTCTTGTCATGTCTTGTCTTGTCTTGTCTTGTCTTGTCTTGTCTTGTCTTGTCTTGTCTTGTCTTGTCTTGTCTTGTCTTGTCTTGTCTTGTTTTGTCATGTAATGTCATGTCGTGTGTTGTGTTGTTTTGTCTTGTCATGTCTTATATTGTCTTGTCTTGTCTTGCCTTGTCTTGTGATGTCATGTCGTGTGTTGTGTTGTTTTGTCTTGTCATGTCTTGTCTTGTCTTGTCTTGTCTTGTCTTGTCTTGTCTTGTCTTGTCTTGTCTTGTGATGTCATGTCGTGTGTTGTGTTGTTTTGTCTTGTCTTGTTTTGTCTTGTCCTGTCTAGTCATGTCATGTCATGTCGTGTGTTGTGTTGTTTTGTCTTGTCATGTCTTATATTGTCTTGTCTTGCCTTGTCTTGTCTTGTGATGTCATGTCGTGTGTTGTGTTGTTTTGTCTTGTCTTGTTTTGTCTTGTCTTGTCTTGTCTTGTCTTGTCCTGTCATGTCTTGTCTTGTCTTGTCTTGTCTTGTCTTGTCTTGTCTTGTCTTGTCTTGTCTTGTCTTGTCTTGTCTTGTCTTGTCTTGTCTTGTCTTGTCTTGTCTTGTCTTGTCTTGTCTTGTCTTGTCTTGTCTTGTCTTGTCTTGTCTTGTCTTGTCTTGTCTTGTCTTGTCTTGTCTTGTCTTGTCTTGTCTTGTCTTGTCTTGTCTTGTCTTGTCTTGTCTTGTCTTGTCTTGTCTTGTCTTGTCTTGTCTTGTCTTGTCTTGTCTTGTCTTGTGATGTCATGTCGTGTGTTGTGTTGTTTTGTCTTGTCTTATATTGTCTTGTCTTGTCTTGCCTTGTCTTGTGATGTCATGTCGTGTGTTGTGTTGTTTTGTCTTGTCATGTCTTGTCTTGTCTTGTCTTGTCTTGTCTTGTCTTGTCATGTCTTGTCTTGTTTTGTCATGTCTTATATTGTCTTGTCTTGTCTTGTCTTGTGATGTCATGTCGTGTGTTGTGTTGTTTTGTCTTGTCTTGTCTTGTCTTCTCTTGTCTTGTCTTGTCTTGTCCTGTCATGTCTTGTCTTGTCTTGTCTTGTCTTGTATTGTCTTGTCTTGTCTTGTCTTGTCTTGTCTTGTCTTGTCTTGTCTTGTCTTGTCTTGTGATGTCATGTCGTGTGTTGTGTTGTTTTGTCTTGTCTTGTTTTGTCTTGTCCTGTCTTGTCTAGTCATGTCATGTCATGTCGTGTGTTGTGTTGTTTTGTCTTGTCATGTCTTATATTGTCTTGTCTTGCCTTGTCTTGTCTTGTGATGTCATGTCGTGTGTTGTGTTGTTTTGTCTTGTCTTGTTTTGTCTTGTCCTGTCTTGTCTTGTCATGTCATGTCATGTCGTGTGTTGTGTTGTTTTGTCTTGTCTTGTCTTCTCCTTGTCTTGTCTTGTCATGTCGTGTGTTGTGTTGTTTTGTCTTGTCATGTCTTATATTGTCTTGTCTTGTCTTGTCTTGTCTTGTGATGTCATGTCGTGTGTTGTGTTGTTTTGTCTTGTCTTGTTTTGTCTTGTCCTGTCTTGTCTTGTCATGTCATGTCATGTCGTGTCTTGTGTTGCTTTGTCTTGTCTTGTCATGTCGTGTGTTGTGTTGTTTTGTCTTGTCTTGTTGTGTATTGTCATGTCTTATATTGTCTTGTCTTGTCTTGTCTTGTCATGTCATGTCATGTCGTGTGTTGTGTTGTTTTGTCTTGTCTTGTTTTGTTTTGTCATGTCTTGTCTTGTCTTGTCTTGTCTTGTTTTGTCTTGTCATGTCTTGTCTTGTCTTGTCTTGTCTTGTCTTGTCTTGTCTTGTTTTCTCATGTAATGTCATGTCGTGTCTTGTCTTGTCTTGTCTTGTCTTGTATTGTCTTGTCTTGTCTTGTCTTGTCATGTCATGTCATGTCGTGTGTTGTGTTGTTTTGTCTTGTCTTGTCTTGTCTTGTCTTGTCTTGTATTGTCTTGTCTTGTCTTGTCTTGTCTTGTCTTGTCTTGTCTTTTCTTGTCTTGTCTTGTCTTGTCTTGTCTTGTCTTGTCTTGTCTTGTCTTGTGTTGTGCTGTCTTGTCTTGTCTTGTGTTGTCTTGTCTTGTCTTGTTTTATGTTGTCTTGTCTTGTCTTGTTTTGTCATGTAATGTCATGTCGTGTGTTGTGTTGTTTTGTCTTGTCTTGTTGTGTATTGTCATGTCTTATATTGTCTTGTCTTGTCTTGTCTTGTCTTGTCTTGTCATGTCATGTCATGTCGTGTGTTGTGTTGTTTTGTCTTGTCTTGTCATGTCATGTCATGTCGTGTCTTGTGTTGCTTTGTCTTGTCTTGTCTTGTCTTGTCTTGTCTTGTCTTGTCTTGTCTTGTCTTGTCTTGTCTTTTCTTGTCTTGTCTTGTCTTGTCTTGTCTCGTCTTGTCTTGTCTTGTCTTGTCTTGTCTTGTCTTGTCTTGTCTTGTCTTGTCTTGTCTTGTGTTGTCTTGTCTTGTCTTGTTTTATGTTGTCTTGTCTTGTCTTGTTTTGTCATGTAATGTCATGTCGTGTGTTGTGTTGTTTTGTCTTGTCTTGTCTTCTCCTTGTCTTGTCTTGTCATGTCGTGTGTTGTGTTGTTTTGTCTTGTCATGTCTAATATTGTCTTGTCTTGTCTTGTCTTGTCTTGTGATGTCATGTCGTGTGTTGTGTTGTTTTGTCTTGTCTTGTTTTGTCTTGTCCTGTCTTGTCTTGTCATGTCATGTCATGTGTTGTGTTGTGTTGTTTTGTCTTGTCTTGTCTTGTCTTGTCTTGTCTTGCCTTATCTTGCCTTGTCTTGTCTGGTCTTGTCTTGTCTTGTCTTGTCTTGTCTTGTCTTGTCTTGTCTTGTCTTGTCTTGTCTTGTCTTGTCTTGTCTTGTCTTGTCTTGTCTTGTCTTGTCATGTCTTGTCTTGTCTTGTCTTGATTTGTCTTGTCTTGAATTGTCTTGTCTTGTCTTGTCTTGTCTTGTCTTGTTTTGTTTTGTCTTGTCTTGTGTTGTTTTGTCGTGTCATGTCATGTCTTGTCTTGTCTTGTCTTGTCTTGTCTTGTCTTGTCTTGTCTTGTCTTGTCTTGTCTTGTCTTGTCTTGTCTTGTCTTGTCTTGTCTTTTCTTGTCATGTCATGTCATGTCGTGTGTTGTGTTGTTTTGTCTTGTCTTGTTTTGTCTTGTCATGTCATGTCTCGTCTTGTCTTGTCTTGTCTTGTTTTGTCTTGTCATGTCTTGTCTTGGCTTGTCTTGTCTTGTCTTGTTTTGTTTTGTCTTGTTTTGTTTTGTCTTGTCATGTCTTGTCTTGTCTTGTCTTGTCTTGTCTTGTCTTGTCTTGTCTTGTCTTGTCTTGTCTTGTCTTGCCTTGTCTTGTCTTGTCTTGTCTTGTCTTGTCTTGTCTTGTCTTGTCTTGTGATGTCATGTCGTGTGTTGTGTTGTTTTGTCTTGTCTTGTTTTGTCTTGTCCTGTCTTGTCTTGTCATGTCATGTCACGTGGTGTGTTGTGTTGTTTTGTCTTGTCATGTCTTATATTGTCTTGTCTTGCCTTGTCTTGCCTTGTCTTGTCTTGTGATGTCATGTCGTGTGTTGTGTTGTTTTGTCTTGTCTTGTTTTGTCTTGTCCTGTCTTGTCTTGTCATGTCATGTCATGTCGTGTGTTGTGTTGTTTTGTCTTGTCTTGTCTTCTCCTTGTCTTGCCTTGTCATGTCGTGTGTTGTGTTGTTTTGTCTTGTCATGTCTTATATTGTCTTGTCTTGTCTTGTCTTGTCTTGTGATGTCATGTCGTGTGTTGTGTTGTTTTGTCTTGTCTTGTTTTGTCTTGTCCTGTCTTGTCTTGTCATGTCATGTCATGTCGTGTCTTGTGTTGCTTTGTCTTGTCTTGTCATGTCGTGTGTTGTGTTGTTTTGTCTTGTCTTGTTGTGTATTGTCATGTCTTATATTGTCTTGTCCTGTCTTGTCTTGTCATGTCATGTCATGTCGTGTGTTGTGTTGTTTTGTCTTGTCTTGTTTTGTTTTGTCATGTCTTGTCTTGTCTTGTCTTGTCTTGTCTTGTTTTGTCTTGTCATGTCTTGTCTTGTCTTGTCTTGTCTTGTCTTGTCTTGTCTTGTCTTGTCTTGTCTTGTCTTGTCTTGTTTTCTCATGTAATGTCATGTCGTGTGTTGTGTTGTTTTGTCTTGTCATGTCTTATATTGTCTTGTCTTGTTTTGTCATGTAATGTCATGTCGTGTGTTGTGTTGTTTTGTCTTGTCATGTCTTATATTGTCTTGTCTTGTCTTGCCTTGTCTTGTGATGTCATGTCGTGTGTTGTGTTGTTTTGTCTTGTCATGTCTTGTCTTGTCTTGTCTTGTCTTGTCTTGTCTTGTCATGTCTTGTCTTGTTTTGTCTTGTCTTGTATTGTCTTGCTTTCTCATGTAATGTCATGTCGTGTCTTGTGTTGTTTTGTCGTGTCATGTCTTGTCTTGTCTTGTCCTGTCCTGTCGTGTGTTGTGTTGTTTTGTCTTGTCTTGTCATGTCATGTCTTGTCTTGTCTTGTCTTGTCTTGTATTGTATTGTCTTGTCTTGTCTTGTCTTGTCTTGTCTTGTCTTGTCTTGTCTTGTCTTGTCTTGTCTTGTCTTATGTTGTCTTGTCTTGTCTTGTCTTGTCTTGTATTGTCTTGTTTTCTCATGTAATGTCATGTCGTGTGTTGTGTTGTTTTGTCTTGTCTTGTCTTGTCATGTCGTGTGTTGTGTTGTTTTGTCTTGTCATGTCTTATATTGTCTTGTCTTGACTTGTCTTGTCTTGTGATGTCATGTCGTGTGTTGTGTTGTTTTGTCTTGTCTTGTTTTGTCTTGTCCTGTCTTGTCTTGTCATGTCATGTCATGTCGTGTCTTGTGTTGCTTTGTCTTGTCTTGTCATGTCGTGTGTTGTGTTGTTTTGTCTTGTCTTGTTGTGTATTGTCATGTCTTATATTGTCTTGTCTTGTCTTGTCTTGTCATGTCATGTCATGTCGTGTGTTGTGTTGTTTTGTCTTGTCTTGTTTTGTTTTGTCATGTCTTGTCTTGTCTTGTCTTGTCTTGTTTTGTCTTGTCATGTCTTGTCTTGTCTTGTCTTGTCTTTTCTTGTCTTGTCTTGTTTTCTCATGTAATGTCATGTCGTGTCTTGTCTTGTCTTGTCTTGTCTTGTATTGTCTTGTCTTGTCTTGTCTTGTCATGTCATGTCATGTCGTGTGTTGTGTTGTTTTGTCTTGTCTTGTCTTGTCTTGTCTTGTCTTGTATTGTCTTGTCTTGTCTTGTCTTGTCTTGTCTTGTCTTGTCTTTTCTTGTCTTGTCTTGTCTTGTCTTGTCTTGTCTTGTCTTGTCTTGTCTTGTGTTGTGCTGTCTTGTCTTGTCTTGTGTTGTCTTGTCTTGTCTTGTTTTATGTTGTCTTGTCTTGTCTTGTTTTGTCATGTAATGTCATGTCGTGTGTTGTGTTGTTTTGTCTTGTCTTGTTGTGTATTGTCATGTCTTATATTGTCTTGTCTTGTCTTGTCTTGTCTTGTCTTGTCATGTCATGTCATGTCGTGTGTTGTGTTGTTTTGTCTTGTCTTGTCTTGTCTTGCCTTGCCTTGTCTTGTCTTGTCTTGTCTTGTCTTGTCTTGTCTTGTCTTGTCTTGTCTTGTCTTGTCTTGTCTTGTCTTGTCTTGTCTTGTCTTGTCTTGTCTTGTCTTGTCTTGTCATGTCTTGTCTTGTCTTGTCTTGTCTTGATTTGTCTTGTCATGTCTTGTCTTGTCTTGTCTTGTCTTGTCTTGTCTTGTCTTGTCTTGTCTTGTCTTGTCTTGTCCTGTCCTGTCGTGTGTTGTGTTGTTTTGTCTTGTCTTGTCATGTCATGTCATGTCGTGTCTTGTGTTGCTTTGTCTTGTCTTGTCTTGTCTTGTCTTGTCTTGTCTTGTCTTGTCTTGTCTTGTCTTTTCTTGTCTTGTCTTGTCTTGTCTTGTCTCGTCTCGTCTTGTCTTGTCTTGTCTTGTCTTGTCTTGTCTTGTCTTGTCTTGTCTTGTCTTGTGTTGTCTTGTCTTGTCTTGTTTTATGTTGTCTTGTCTTGTCTTGTTTTGTCATGTAATGTCATGTCGTGTGTTGTGTTGTTTTGTCTTGTCTTGTCTTCTCCTTGTCTTGTCTTGTCATGTCGTGTGTTGTGTTGTTTTGTCTTGTCATGTCTAATATTGTCTTGTCTTGTCTTGTCTTGTCTTGTGATGTCATGTCGTGTGTTGTGTTGTTTTGTCTTGTCTTGTTTTGTCTTGTCCTGTCTTGTCTTGTCATGTCATGTCATGTGTTGTGTTGTGTTGTTTTGTCTTGTCTTGTCTTGTCTTGTCTTGTCTTGCCTTATCTTGCCTTGTCTTGTCTGGTCTTGTCTTGTCTTGTCTTGTCTTGTCTTGTCTTGTCTTGTCTTGTCTTGTCTTGTCTTGTCTTGTCTTGTCTTGTCTTGTCTTGTCTTGTCTTGTCTTGTCTTGTCATGTCTTGTCTTGTCTTGTCTTGATTTGTCTTGTCTTGAATTGTCTTGTCTTGTCTTGTCTGGTCTTGTCTTGTTTTGTTTTGTCTTGTCTTGTGTTGTTTTGTCGTGTCATGTCATGTCTTGTCTTGTCTTGTCTTGTCTTGTCTTGTCTTGTCTTGTCTTGTCTTGTCTTGTCTTGTCTTGTCTTGTCTTGTCTTGTCTTTTCTTGTCATGTCATGTCATGTCGTGTGTTGTGTTGTTTTGTCTTGTCTTGTTTTGTCTTGTCATGTCATGTCTCGTCTTGTCTTGTCTTGTCTTGTTTTGTCTTGTCATGTCTTGTCTTGGCTTGTCTTGTCTTGTCTTGTTTTGTTTTGTCTTGTTTTGTTTTGTCTTGTCATGTCTTGTCTTGTCTTGTCTTGTCTTGTCTTGTCTTGTCTTGTCTTGTCTTGTCTTGTCTTGTCTTGTCTTGTCTTGTCTTGTCTTGCCTTGTCTTGTCTTGTCTTGTCTTGTCTTGTCTTGTCTTGTCTTGTCTTGTCTTGTGATGTCATGTCGTGTGTTGTGTTGTTTTGTCTTGTCTTGTTTTGTCTTGTCCTGTCTTGTCTTGTCATGTCATGTCACGTCGTGTGTTGTGTTGTTTTGTCTTGTCATGTCTTATATTGTCTTGTCTTGCCTTGTCTTGTCTTGTGATGTCATGTCGTGTGTTGTGTTGTTTTGTCTTGTCTTGTTTTGTCTTGTCCTGTCTTGTCTTGTCATGTCATGTCATGTCGTGTGTTGTGTTGTTTTGTCTTGTCTTGTCTTCTCCTTGTCTTGTCTTGTCATGTCGTGTGTTGTGTTGTTTTGTCTTGTCATGTCTTATATTGTCTTGTCTTGTCTTGTCTTGTCTTGTGATGTCATGTCGTGTGTTGTGTTGTTTTGTCTTGTCTTGTTTTGTCTTGTCCTGTCTTGTCTTGTCATGTCATGTCATGTCGTGTCTTGTGTTGCTTTGTCTTGTCTTGTCATGTCGTGTGTTGTGTTGTTTTGTCTTGTCTTGTTGTGTATTGTCATGTCTTATATTGTCTTGTCTTGTCTTGTCTTGTCATGTCATGTCATGTCGTGTGTTGTGTTGTTTTGTCTTGTCTTGTTTTGTTTTGTCATGTCTTGTCTTGTCTTGTCTTGTCTTGTCTTGTTTTGTCTTGTCATGTCTTGTCTTGTCTTGTCTTGTCTTGTCTTGTCTTGTCTTGTCTTGTCTTGTCTTGTCTTGTCTTGTTTTCTCATGTAATGTCATGTCGTGTGTTGTGTTGTTTTGTCTTGTCATGTCTTATATTGTCTTGTCTTGTTTTGTCATGTAATGTCATGTCGTGTGTTGTGTTGTTTTGTCTTGTCATGTCTTATATTGTCTTGTCTTGTCTTGCCTTGTCTTGTGATGTCATGTCGTGTGTTGTGTTGTTTTGTCTTGTCATGTCTTGTCTTGTCTTGTCTTGTCTTGTCTTGTCTTGTCATGTCTTGTCTTGTTTTGTCTTGTCTTGTATTGTCTTGCTTTCTCATGTAATGTCATGTCGTGTCTTGTGTTGTTTTGTCGTGTCATGTCTTGTCTTGTCTTGTCCTGTCCTGTCGTGTGTTGTGTTGTTTTGTCTTGTCTTGTCATGTCATGTCTTGTCTTGTCTTGTCTTGTCTTGTATTGTATTGTCTTGTCTTGTCTTGTCTTGTCTTGTCTTGTCTTGTCTTGTCTTGTCTTGTCTTGTCTTGTCTTGTGTTGTCTTGTCTTGTCTTGTCTTGTCTTGTCTTGTCTTGTCTTGTCTTGTCTTGTCTTGTCTTGTCTTGTATTGTCTTGTCTTGTCTTCTCTTGTCTTGTCTTGTCTTGTCTTGTCTTGTCTTGTCTTGTCTTGTCTTGTCTTGTCTTGTCTTGTCTTGTCTTGTCTTGTCTTGTCTTGTCTTGTCTTGTCTTGTCTTGTCTTGTCTTGTCTTGTCTTGTCTTGTCCTGTCCTGACGTGTGTTGTGTTGTTTTGTCTTGTCTTGTCTTGTCTTGTCTTGTTTTGTCTTGTCTTGTATTGTCTTGTTTTCTCATGTAATGTCATGTCGTGTGTTGTGTTGTTTTGTCTTGTGTTGTTTTGACGTATCATGTCTTGTCTTGTCTTGTCTTGTCTTGTCTTGTCTTGTCCTGTCCTGTCGTATGTTGTGTTGTTTTGTCTTGTCTTGTCATGTCATGTCATGTCGTGTCTTGTGTTGCTTTGTCTTGTCTTGTCATGTCGTGTGTTGTGTTGTTTTGTCTTGTCTTGTTGTGTATTGTCATGTCTTATATTCTCTTGTCTTGTCTTGTCATGTCATGTCAAGTCATGTCATGTCGTGTGTTGTGTTGTTATTCTTGTTTTGTCTTGTCTTGTCTTGTCTTGTCTTGTCATGTCTTGTCTTGGCTTGTCTTGTCTTGTCTTGTTTTGTTTTGTCTTGTTTTGTTTTGTCTTGGCTTGTTTTGTTTTGTCTTGTCATGTCTTGTCTTGTCTTGTCTTGTCTTGTCTTGTCTTGTCTTGTCTTGTCTTGTCTTGTCTTGTCTTGTCTTGTCTTGTCTTGTCTTGTCTTGTCTTGTCTTGTCTTGTCTTGTCTTGTGATGTCATGTCGTGTGTTGTGTTGTTTTGTCTTGTCTTGTTTTGTCTTGTCCTGTCTTGTCTTGTCATGTTATGTCATGTCGTGTGTTGTGTTGTTTTGTCTTGTCATGTCTTATATTGTCTTGTCTTGCCTTGTCTTGCCTTGTCTTGTCTTGTGATGTCATGTCGTGTGTTGTGTTGTTTTGTCTTTTCTTGTTTTGTCTTGTCCTGTCTTGTCTTGTCATGTCATGTCATGTCGTGTGTTGTGTTGTTTTGTCTTGTCTTGTCTTCTCCTTGTCTTGTCTTGTCATGTCGTGTGTTGTGTTGTTTTGTCTTGTCATGTCTTATATTGTCTTGTCTTGTCTTGTCTTGTCTTGTGATGTCATGTCGTGTGTTGTGTTGTTTTGTCTTGTCTTGTTTTGTCTTGTCCTGTCTTGTCTTGTCATATCATGTCATGTCGTGTCTTGTGTTGCTTTGTCTTGTCTTGTCATGTCGTGTGTTGTGTTGTTTTGTCTTGTCTTGTTTTGTTTTGTCATGTCTTGTCTTGTCTTGTCTTGTCTTGTTTTGTCTTGTCATGTCTTGTCTTGTCTTGTCTTGTCTTGTCTTGTCTTGTCTTGTCTTGTCTTGTCTTGTCTTGTCTTGTCTTGTCTTGTCTTGTTTTCTCATGTAATGTCATGTCGTGTGTTGTGTTGTTTTGTCTTGTCATGTCTTATATTGTCTTGTCTTGTCTTGCCTTGTCTTGTGATGTCATGTCGTGTGTTGTGTTGTTTTGTCTTGTCATGTCTTGTCTTGTCTTGTCTTGTCTTGTCTTGTCTTGTCATGTCTTGTCTTGTTTTGTCTTGTCTTGTATTGTCTTGCTTTCTCATGTAATGTCATGTCGTGTCTTGTGTTGTTTTGTCGTGTCATGTCTTGTCTTGTCTTGTCCTGTCCTGTCGTGTGTTGTGTTGTTTTGTCTTGTCTTGTCATGTCATGTCTTGTCTTGTCTTGTCTTGTCTTGTATTGTCTTGTCTTGTCATGTCATGTCTTGTCTTGTCTTGTCTTGTCTTGTCTTGTCTTGTCTTGTCTTGTCTTGTCTTGTCTTGTCTTGTCTTGTCATGTCTTGTCTTGTTTTGTCTTGTCTTGTATTGTCTTGCTTTCTCATGTAATGTCATGTCGTGTCTTGTGTTGTTTTGTCGTGTCATGTCTTGTCTTGTCTTGTCCTGTCCTGTCGTGTGTTGTGTTGTTTTGTCTTGTCTTGTCATGTCATGTCTTGTCTTGTCTTGTCTTGTCTTGTATTGTCTTGTCTTGTCATGTCATGTCTTGTCTTGTCTTGTCTTGTCTTGTCTTGTCTTGTCTTGTCTTGTCTTGTCTTGTCTTGTCTTGTCTTGTCTTGTCTTGTCTTGTCTTGTCTTGTCTTGTGTTGTCTTGTCTTGTCTTGTCTTGTCTTGTCTTGTCTTGTCTTGTCTTGTCTTGTCTTGTCTTGTCTTGTCTTGTCTTGTCTTGTCTTGTCTTGTCTTGTCTTGTCTTGTCTTGTCCTGTCCTGACGTGTGTTGTGTTGTTTTGTCTTGTCTTGTCTTGTCTTGTCTTGTTTTGTCTTGTCTTGTATTGTCTTGTTTTCTCATGTAATGTCATGTCGTGTGTTGTGTTGTTTTGTCTTGTGTTGTTTTGACGTATCATGTCTTGTCTTGTCTTGTCTTGTCTTGTCTCGTCTTGTCCTGTCCTGTCGTATGTTGTGTTGTTTTGTCTTGTCTTGTCATGTCATGTCATGTCGTGTCTTGTGTTGCTTTGTCTTGTCTTGTCATGTCGTGTGTTGTGTTGTTTTGTCTTGTCTTGTTGTGTATTGTCATGTCTTATATTCTCTTGTCTTGTCTTGTCATGTCATGTCAAGTCATGTCATGTCGTGTGTTGTGTTGTTATTCTTGTTTTGTCTTGTCTTGTCTTGTCTTGTCTTGTCTTGTCTTGTCTTGTCTTGTCTTGTCTTGTCTTGTCTTGTCTTGTCTTGTCTTGTCTTGTCTTGTCTTGTTTTGTCTTGTCTTGTCTTGTCTTGTCTTGTCTTGTCTTGTCTTGTTTTGTCTTGTCTTGTCTTGTTTTGTCTTGTCTTGTCTTGTCTTGTCTTGTCTTGTCTTGTTTTGTCATGTAATGTCATGTCGTGTGTTGTGTTGTTTTGTCTTGTCTTGTCTTCTCCTTGTCTTGTCTTGTCATGTCGTGTGTTGTGTTGTTTTGTCTTGTCCTGTCTTATATTGTCTTGTCTTGTCTTGTCTTGTGATGTCATGTCGTGTGTTGTGTTGTTTTGTCTTGTCTTGTCTTGTCTTGTCTTGTCTTGTCTTGTCCTGTCATGTCTTGTCTTGTCTTGTCTTGTCTTGTCTTGTCTTGTCTTGTCTTGTCTTGTCTTGTCTTGTCTTGTCTTGTCTTGTCTTGTCTTGTCTTGTCTTGTCTTGTCTTGTCTTGTCTTGTCTTGTCTTGTCTTGTCTTGTCTTGTCTTGTCTTGTCTTGTCTTGTCTTGTCTTGTCTTGTCTTGTCTTGTCTTGTCTTGTCTTGTCTTGCCTTGTCTTGTCTTGTCTTGCCTTGTCTTGTCTTGTCTTGTCTTGTCTTGTCTTGTCTTGTCTTCTCTTGTCTTGTCTTGTCTTGTCTTGCCTTGTCTTGTCTTGTCTTGTCTTTCTTGTCTTGTCTTGTCTTGTCTTGTCTTGTCTTGTCTTGTCTTGTCTTGTCTTGTCTTGTCTTGTCTTGTTTTGTCTTGTCTTGTATTGTCTTGTTTTCTCATGTAATGTCAGGTCGTGTGTTGTGTTGTTTTGTCTTGTGTTGTTTTGTCGTATCATGTCTTGTCTTGTCTTGTCCTGTCCTGTCGTATGTTGTGTTTTTTTGTCTTCTCTTGTCATGTCATGTCATGTCGTGTCTTGTGTTGCTTTGTCTTGTCTTGTCATGTCGTGTGTTGTGTTTTGTTTTGTCTTGTCTTGTTGTGTATTGTCATGTCTTATATTGTCTTGTCTTGTCTTGTCATGTCATGTCATGTCATGTCATGTCGTGTGTTGTGTTGTTTAGTCTTGTCTTGTCTTGTTTTGTCTTGTCTTGTCTTGTCTTGTCTTGTCTTGTCTTGTCTTGTCTTGTCTTGTCTTGTCTTGTCTTGTCTTGTCTTGTCTTGTCTTATCTTGTCTTGTCTTGTCTTGTTTTGTCTTGTCTTGTCTTGTTTTGTCGTGTCTTGTCTTGTCTTGTCATGTCATGTCATGTCATGTCATGTCGTGTGTTGTGTTGTTTAGTCTTGTCTTGTCTTGTTTTGTTTTGTCTTGTCTTGTCTTGTCTTGTCTTGTCTTGTCTTGTCTTGTCTTGTCTTGTCTTGTCTTGCCTTGTCTTGTCTTGTCTTGTCTTGTCTTGTCTTGTCTTGTCTTGTCTTGTCTTGTCTTGTCTTGTTTTGTCTTGTCTTGTCTTGTTTTGTCTTGTCTTGTTTTGTCATGTAATGTCATGTCGTGTGTTGTGTTGTTTTGTCTTTTCTTGTCTTCTCCTGTCTTCTCCTTGTCTTGTCTTGTCATGTCGTGTGTTGTGTTGTTTTGTCTTGTCTTGTCTTCTCCTTGTCTTGTCTTGTCATGTCGTGTGTTGTGTTGTTTTGTCTTGTCATTTCTTATATTGTCTTGTCTTGTCTTGTCTTGTCTTGTCTTGTTTTGTCATGTAATGTCATGTCGTGTGTTGTGTTGTTTTGTCTTGTCTTGTCTTCTCCTTGTCTTGTCTTGTCATGTCGTGTGTTGTGTTGTTTTGTCTTGTCATGTCTTATATTGTCTTGTCTTGTCTTGTCTTGTGATATCATGTCGTGTGTTGTGTTGTTTTGTCTTGTCTTGTCTTGTCTTGTGTTGTCTTGTCCTGTCATGTCTTGTCTTGTCTTGTCTTGTCTTGTCTTGTTTTGTCTTGTCATGTCTTGTCTTGTCTTGTCTTGTCTTGTCTTGTCTTGTCTTGTCTTGTCTTGTCTTGTCTTGTCTTGTCTTGTCTTGTTTTGTCTTGTCTTGTCTTCTCCTTGTCTTGTCTTGTCATGTCGTGTGTTGTGTTGTTTTGTCTTGTCATGTCTTATATTGTCTTGTCTTGTCTTGTGATGTCATGTCGTGTGTTGTGTTGTTTTGTCTTGTCTTGTCTTGTCTTGTCCTGTCCTGTCGTGTGTTGTTTTGTTTTGTCTTGTCTTGTGTTGTTTTGTCGTGTCATGTCTTGTCTTGTCTTGTATTGTCATGTCGTGTGTTGTGTTGTTTTGTCTTGTCATGTCTTGTCTTGTCATGTCATGTCGTGTGTTGTGTTTTTGTCTTGTCTTGTCTTGTCCTGTCTTGTCTTGTCTTGTCATGTCTTGTCTTGTCTTGTCTTGTATTGTCTTGTCTTGTCTTGTGTTGCCTCGTCTTGTCTTGTCCTGTCCTGACGTGTGTTGTGTTGTTTTGTATTGTCTTGCTTTGTCTTATCATGTCTTATCTTGTCTTGTCTTGTCTTGTCTTGTCTTGTCTTGTCTTGTCTTGTCTTGTCTTGTCTTGTCTTGTCTTGTCTTGTCTTGTCTTGTCTTGTCTTGTCTTGTCTTGTCTTGTCTTGTCTTGTCTTGTCTTGTCTTGTCTTGTCTTGTCTTGTCTTGTCTTGTCTTGTCTTGTCTTGTCTTGTCTTGTCTTGTCTTGTCTTGTCTTGTCTTGTCTTGTCTTGCCCTGTCCTGTCTTGTCTTGTCTTGTCATATTTTGTCTTGTCTTGTCTTGTCTTGTCTTGCTTTGTCTTGCCATGTCTTATCTTGTCTTGTCTTGTCTTGTCTTGTCTTGTCCTGTCCTGTCGTGTGTTGTTTTGTTTTGTTTTGTCTTGTCTTGTGTTGTTTTGTCGTGTCATGTCTTGTCTTGTCTTGTCTTGTCTTGTCTTGTCTTGTCTTGTCCTGTCTTGTCTTGTCTTGTCATATTTTGTCTTGTCTTGTCTTGTCTTGTCTTGCTTTGTCTTGCCATGTCTTATCTTGTCTTGTCTTGTCTTGTCCTGTCCTGTCGTGTGTTGTTTTTTTTTGTCTTGTCTTGTGTTGTTTTGTCGTGTCATGTCTTGTCTTGTCTTGTCCTGTCCTGTCTTGTGTTGTATTGTTTTGTCTTGTCTTGTCTTGTCTTGTCTTGTCTTGTCATGTCGTGTGTTGTGTTGTTTTGTCTTGTCTTGTTTTGTCTTGTCATGTCTTGTCTTGTCTTGTCTTGTCTTGTCTTGTCTTGTCTTGTCTTGTCTTGTCTTGTCTTGTCTTGTCATGTCTTGTCATGTCTTGTCTTGTCTTGTCTTGTATTGTCTTGTCTTGTTTTGTCTTGTCTTGTCTGGTCTTGTCTTGTCTTGTCTTGTCTTGTCATGTCATGTCATGTCATATCGTGTGTTGTGTTTTTTTGTCTTGTCTTGTGTTGTTTTGTCGTGTCATGTCTTGTCTTGTCTTGTCTTGTCCTGTCCTGTCTTGTCTTGTCTTGTCATATTTTGTCTTGTCTTGTCTTGTCTTGCTTTGTCGTGTCATGTCTTATCTTGTCGTGTCTTGTCTTGTCTTGTCTTGTCTTGTCTTGTCTTGTCTTGTCTTGTCTTGTCTTGTCTTGTCTTGTCTTGTCTTGTCTTGTCTTGTCTTGTCTTGTCTTGTTTTGTCTTGTCTTGTCTTCTCCTTGTCTTGTCTTTTCATGTCGTGTGTTGTGTTGTTTTGTCTTGTCATGTCTTATATTGTCTTGTCTTGTCTTGTGATGTCATGTCGTGTGTTGTGTTGTTTTGTCTTGTCTTGTCTTGTCTTGTCTTGTCTTGTCTTGTCTTGTCTTGTCTTGTCTTGTCTTGTCTTGTCTTGTCTTGTCTTGTCTTGTCTTGTTTTGTCTTGTCTTGTATTGTCTTGTTTTCTCATGTAATGTCATGTCGTGTGTTGTGTTGTTTTGTCTTGTCTTGTCTTCTCCTTGTCTTGTCTTGTCATGTCGTGTGTTGTGTTGTTTTGTCTTGTCATGTCTTATATTGTCTTGTCTTGTCTTGTCTTGTGATGTCATGTCGTGTGTTGTGTTGTCTTGTCTTGTCTTATCTTATCTTGTCTCGTCTTGTCTTGTCTTGTATTGTCTTGTCTTTTCTTGTCTTGTCTTGTCTTGTCTTGTCTTGTCGTGTCTTGTCTTGTCTTGTCTTGTCTTGTCTTGTCTTGTCTTGTCTTGTCTTGTCTTGTCTTGTCTTGTCTTGTCTTGTCTTGTCCTGTCCTGTCCTGTCTTGTCTTGTCATGTCATGTCATGTCATGTCATGTCGTGTGTTGTGTTGTTTTGTCTAGTCTTGTCTTGTCTTGCCCTGTCCTGTCCTGTCCTGTCCTGTCTTGTCTTGTCTTGTCTCGTCTTGTCTTGTCTTGTCTTCTCCTGTCCTAACGTGTGTTGTGTTGTTTTGTCTTGTCTTGTTTTATCTTGTCTTGCTTTGTCTTGTCATGTCCTATCTTGTCTTGTCTTGTCCTGTCCTGTCGTGTGTTGTGTTGTTTTGTCTTGTCTTGTGTTGTTTTGTCGTGTCATGTCTTGTCTTGTCTTGTCCTGTCCTGTCGTGTGTTGTGTTGTTTTGTCTTGTCTTGTCTTGTCATGTCATGTCATGTCGTGTCTTGTGTTGCTTTGTCTTGTCTTGTCTTGTCTTGTCTTGTCTTGTCTTGTCATGTCGTGTGTTGTGTTGTCTTGTCTTGTTTTGTCTTGTCTTGTCTTGTCTTGTCTTGTCATGTCATGCCATGTCATACGTGTGTTGTGTTGTTTTGTCTTGTCTTATTTTGTCTTGACATGTCTTATCTTGTCTTGTCTTGTCTTGTCTTGTCTTGTCATGTCGTGTCTTGTGTTGTTTTGTCTTGTCTTGTATTGTCTTGTCTTGTCTTGTTTTGTCTTGTCTTGTCTTGTCTTGTCTTGTCTTGTCATGTCATGCCATGTCATACGTGTGTTGTGTTGTTTTGTCTTGTCTTGTCTTGTCTTGTCCTGTCCTATCGTGTGTTGTGTTGTTTTGTCTTGTCTTGTCTTGTCCTGTCCTGTCCTGTCTTGTCTTGTCTTGTCATGTCATGTCATGTCATGTCATGTCGTGAGTTGTGTTGTCTTGTTTTGTCATGTCTTATTTTGTCTTGTCTTGTCTTGTCTTGTCTTGTCTTGTCTTGTCTTGTCTTGTCTTGTCTTGTCTTGTCTTGTCTTGTCTTGTCTTGTCATGCCTTGTCTTGTCTTGTATTGTCTTGTCTTGTTTTGTTTTGTTTTGTCTTGTCTTGTCTTGTCTTGTCATGTCATGTCGTGTATTGTGTTGTTTTGTCTTGTCTTGTTGTGTATTGTCATGTCTTATATTGTCCTGTCTTGTCTTGTCTTGTCATGTCATGTCGTGTGTTATGTTGTTTTGTCTTGTCTTGTCTTCTCCTTGTCTTGTCTAGTCTTGTCTTGTCTTGTTTTGTTTTGTTTTGTCTTGTCTTGTCTTGTCATGTCTTATATTGTCTTGTCTTGTCTTGTCTTGTGTTGTGATGTCATCTCGTGTGTTGTGTTGTTTTGTCTTGTCTTGTCTTGTCTTGTCTTGTCTTGTCTTGTCTTGTCTTGTCCTGTCCTGTCCTGTCCTGTCCTGTCTTGTCTTGTCTTGTCTTGTCTTGTCTTGTCTCGTCTTGTCTTGTCTTCTCCTGTCCTGACGTGTGTTGTGTTGTTTTGTCTTGTCTTGTTTTGTCTTGTCTTGCTTTGTCTTGTCATGTCTTATCTTGTCTTGTCTTGTCTTGTCTTGTCCTGTCCTGTCGTGTGTTGTGTTGTTTTGTCTTGTCTTGTCTTGTCTTGTCATGTCGTGTGTTGTGTTGTTTTGTCTTGTCATGTCTTGTCTTGTCATGTCCTGTCGTGTGTTGTGTTGTTGTTGTTTTGTCATGTCTTGTCGTGTCTTGTGTTGCTTTGTCTTGTCTTGTCTTGTCTTGTCTTGTCATGTCGTGTGTTGTGTTGTTTTGTCTTGTCTTGTGTTGTTTTGTCGTGTCATGTCTTGTCTTGTCTTGTCCTGTCGTGTGTTGTGTTGTTTTGTCATGTCTTGTGTTGCTTTGTCTTGTCTTGTCTTGTCTTGTCTTGTCATGTCGTGTGTTGTGTTGTTTTGTCTTGTCATGTCATGTCATGTCGTGTGTTGTGTTGTTTTGTCTTGTCTTGTTTTGTCTTGTCATGTCTTGTCTTGTCTTGACTTGTCTTGTCTTGTCATGTCTTGTCTTGTCTTGTCTTGTCTTGTCATGTCTTGTCTTGTCTTGTATTGTCTTTTCTTGTTTTGTTTTGTTTTGTCTTGTCTTGTCTTGTCTTGTCTTGTCATGTCATGCCATGTCATACGTGTGTTGTGTTGTTTTGTCTTGTCTTATTTTGTCTTGTCATGTGTTATCTTGTCTTGTCTTATCTTGTCTTCTATTGTCTTGTCTTTTCTTGTCTTGTCTTGTCTTGTCTTGTCGTGTCTTGTCTTGTCTTGTCTTGTCCTGTCCTGTCCTGTCTTGTCTTGTCTTGTCTTGTCATGTCGTGTGTTGTGTTGTTTTGTCTTGTCTTGTTGTGTATTGTCATGTCTTATATTGTCTTGTCTTGTCTTGTCATGTCATGTCATGTCGTGTGTTGTGTTGTGTTGTCTTGTTTTGTCTTGTCATGTCATGTCATGTCTTGTCTTGTCTTGTCTTGTCTTGTTTTGTCTTGTCATGTCTTGTCTTGTCTTGTCTTGTCTTGTTTTGTCTTGTCATGTCTTGTCTTGACTTGTCTTGTCTTGTCTTGTCTTGTCTTGTCTTGTCTTGTCTTGTCTTGTCATGTAATGTCATGTCGTGTGTTGTGTTGTTTTGTCTTGTCTTGTCTTCTCCTTGTCTTGTCTTGTCATGTCGTGTGTTGTGTTGTTTTGTCTTGTCTTGTCTTATATTGTCTTGTCTTGTCTTTTGATGTCATGTCGTGTGTTGTGTTGTTTTGTCTTGTCTTGTTTTGTCTTGTCCTGTCTTGTCTTGTCATGTCATGTCATGTGTTGTGTTGTGTTGTTTTGTCTTGTCTTGTCTTGTCTTGTCTTGTCTTGTCTTGTCTTGTCTTGTCTTGCCTTATCTTGCCTTGTCTGGTCTTGTCTTGTCTTGTCTTGTCTTGTCATGTCTTGTCTTGTCTTGTTTTGTCTTGTCTTGTATTGTCTTGTTTTCTCATGAATGTCATGTCGTGTGTTGTGTTGTTTTGTCTTGTCTTGTGTTGTTTTGTCGTGTCATGTCTTGTCTTGTCTTGTCCTGTCCTGTCGTGTGTTGTGTTGTTTTGTCTTGTCTTGTCATGTCATGTCATGTCGTGTCTTGTGTTGCTTTGTCTTGTCTTGTCTTGTCATGTCGTGTGTTGTGTTGTTTCGTCTTGTCTTGTTGTGTATTGTCATGTCTTTTATTTTCTTGTCTTGTCTTGTCTTGTCATGTCATGTAATGTCATGCCGTGTGTTGTGTTGTTTTGTCTTGTCTTGTGTTCTCCTTGTCTTGTCTAGTCTTGTCTTGTCTTGTCTTGTCTTGTCTTGTCTTGTCTTGTCTTGTCTTGTCTTGTCATGTCGTGTGTTGTGTTGTTTTGTCTTGTCTTGTTGTGTATTGTCATGTCTTTTATTGTCTTGTCTTGTCTTGTTTTGTCATGTAATGTCATGTCGTGTGTTGTGTTGTTTTGTCTTGTCCTGTCTTCTCCTTGTCTTGTCTAGTCTTGTCTTGTCTTGTCTTGTCTTGTCTTGTGTTGCTTTGTCTTGTCTTGTCATGTCGTGTGTTGTGTTGTTTTGTCTTGTCTTGTTGTGTATTGTCATGTCTTTTATTGTCTTGTCTTGTCTTGTCATGTCATGTAATGTCATGTCGTGTGTTATGTTGTTTTGTCTTGTCCTGTCTTCTCTTTGTCTTGTCTTGTCATGTCGTGTGTTGTGTTGTTTTGTCTTGTCTTGTCTTATATTGTCTTGTCTTGTCTTGTGATGTCATGTCATGTCGTGTCTTGTGTTGCTTTGTCTTGTCTTGTCATGTCTTATATTGTCCTGTCTTGTCTTGTCTTGTGATGTCATGTCGTGTGTTGTGTTGTTTTGTCTTGTATTGTCTTGTCTTGTCTAGTCTTGTTTTGTCTTGTCTTGTCTTGTCTTGTCTTGTCTTGTCTTGTCTTGTCTTGTCTTGTCTTGTCTTGTCATGTCATGTCATGTCATACGTGTGTTGTGTTGTTTTGTCTTGTCTTATTTTGTCTTGTCATGTCTTATCTTGTCTCGTTTTGTCTTGTCTTGTATTGTCTTGTCTTTTCTTGTCTTGTCTTGTCTTGTCTTGTCGTGTCTTGTCTTGTCTTGTCTTGTCTTGTCTTGTCTTGTCTTGTCTTGTCCTGTCCTGTCCTGTCCTGTCCTGTCTTGTCTTGTCTTGTCATGTCATGTCATGTCATACGTGTGTTGTGTTGTTTTGTCTTGTCTTGTATTGTCTTGTCTTTTCTTGTCTTGTCTTGTCTTGTCTTGTCTTGTCTTGTCTTGTCTTGTCGTGTCTTGTCTTGTCTTGTCTTGTCTTGTCTTGTCTCGTCTTGTCTTGTCTTGTCTTCTCCTGTCCTGACGTGTGTTGTGTTGTTTTGTCTTGTCTTGTTTTGTCTTGTCTTGCTTTGTCTTGTCATGTCTTATCTTGTCTTGTCTTGTCTTGTCCTGTCCTGTCGTGTGTTGTGTTGTTTTGTCTTGTCTTATGTTGTTTTGTCGTGTCATGTCTTGTCTTGTCTTGTCCTGTCCTGTCGTGTGTTGTGTTGTTTTGTCTTGTCTTGTCTTGTCATGTCATGTCATGTCGTGTCTTGTGTTGCTTTGTCTTGTCTTGTCTTATCTTGTCTTGTCTTGTCTTGTCTTGTCATGTCGTGTGTTGTGTTGTTTTGTCTTGTCTTGTATTGTCTTGTCTTGTCTTGTTTTGTCTTGTCTTGTCTTGTCTTGTCATGTCGTGTGTTGTGTTGTTTTGTCTTGTCATGTCTTATATTGTCTTGTCTTGTCTTGTCTTGTGATGTCATGTCGTGTGTTGTGTTGTTTTGTCTTGTATTGTCTTGTCTTGTCTAGTCTTGTTTTGTCTTGTCTTGTCTTGTCTTGTCTTGTCTTGTCTTGTCTTGTCTTGTCTTGTCTTGTCTTGTCTTGTCATGTCATGTCATACGTGTGTTGTGTTGTTTTGTCTTGTCATGTCTTATCTTGTCTTGTCTTATCTTGTCTTCTATTGTCTTGTCTTTTCTTGTCTTGTCTTGTCTTGTCGTGTCTTGTCTTGTCTTGTCATGTCTTGTCATGTCTTGTCTTGTCTTGTATTGTCTTGTCTTGTTTTGTTTTGTTTTGTCTTGTCTTGTCTTGTCTTGTCTTGTCATGTCATGCCATGTCATACGTGTGTTGTGTTGTTTTGTCTTGTCATGTCTTATCTTGTCTTGTCTTATCTTGTCTTCTATTGTCTTGTCTTTTCTTGTCTTGTCTTGTCTTGTCGTGTCTTGTCTTGTCTTGTCTTGTCTTGTCCAGTCCTGTCCTGTCTTGTCTTGTCTTGGCATGTCATGTCATGTCATGTCATGTCGTGTGTTGTGTTGTCTTGTCTTGTTTTGTCATGTCTTATCTTGTCTTGTCATGTCATGTCTTGTCTTGTCTTGTCTTGTCTTGTCATGTCGTGTGTTGTCTTGTCTTGTCTTGTCATGTCGTGTGTTGTGTTGTTTTGTCTTGTCTTGTCTTATATTGTCTTGTCTTGTCTTGTGATGTCATGTCATGTCGTGTCTTGTGTTGCTTTGTCTTGTCTTGTCATGTCGTGTGTTGTGTTGTTTTGTCTTGTCATGTCTTATATTGTCTTGTCTTGTCTTGTCTTGTGATGTCATGTCGTGTGTTGTGTTGTTTTGTCTTGTATTGTCTTGTCTAGTCTTGTTTTGTCTTGTCTTGTCTTGTCTTGTCTTGTCTTGTCTTGTCATGTCATGTCATGTCATACGTGTGTTGTGTTGTTTTGTCTTGTCATGTCTTATCTTGTCTCGTCTTGTCTTGTCTTGTATTGTCTTGTCTTTTCTTGTCTTGTCTTGTCTTGTCTTGTCTTGTCGTGTCTTGTCTTGTCTTGTCTTGTCTTGTCTTGTCCTGTCCTGTCCTGTCCTGTCCTGTCTTGTCTTGTCATGTCATGTCATGTCATGTCATGTCGTGTGTTGTGTTGTGTTGTTTTGTCTTGTCTTGTCTTGTCTTGTCTTGTCCTGTCCTGTCCTGTCTTGTCTTGTCTTGTCTTGTCTTGTCTCGTCTTGTCTTGTCTTGTCTTCTCCTGTCCTGACGTGTGTTGTGTTGTTTTGTCTTGTCTTGTTTTGTCTTGTCTTGCTTTGTCTTGTCATGTCTTATCTTGTCTTGTCTTGTCTTGTCCTGTCCTGTCGTGTGTTGTGTTGTTTTGTCTTGTCTTGTGTTGTTTTGTCGTGTCATGTCTTGTCTTGTCTTGTCCTGTCCTGTCGTGTGTTGTGTTGTTTTGTCTTGTCTTGTCTTGTCATGTCATGTCATGTCGTGTCTTGTGTTGCTTTGTCTTGTGTTGTCTTGTCTTGTCTTGTCTTGTCTTGTCTTGTCATGTCGTGTGTTGTGTTGTTTTGTCTTGTCTTGTATTGTCTTGTCTTGTCTTGTTTTGTCTTGTCTTGTCTTGTCTTGTCTTGTCATGTCATGCCATGTCATACGTGTGTTGTGTTGTTTTGTCTTGTTTTATTTTGTCTTGGTATGTCTTATCTTGTCTTGTCTTGTCTTGTCTTGTCTTGTCATGTCGTGTCTTGTGTTGTTTTGTCTTGTCTTGTATTGTCTTGTCTTGTCTTGTTTTGTCTTGTCTTGTCTTGTCTTGTCATGTCATGCCATGTCATACGTGTGTTGTGTTGTTTTGTCTTGTCTTGTCTTGTCTTGTCCTGTCCTATCGTGTGTTGTGTTGTTTTGTCTTGTCTTGTCTTGTCCTGTCCTGTCCTGTCTTGTCTTGTCTTGTCATGTCATGTCATGTCATGTCATGTCATGTCGTGTGTTGTGTTGTCTTGTTTTGTCATGTCTTATCTTGTCTTGTCTTGTCATGTCATGTCATGTGTTGTGTTGTGTTGTTTTGTCTTGTCTTGTCTTGTCATGTCTTGTCTTGTCTTGTGTTGTGATGTCATGTCGTGTATTGTGTTGTTTTGTCTTGTCTTGTCTTGTCTTGTCTTGTCCTGTCCTGTCCTGTCCTGTCCTGTCCTGTCCTGTCCTGTCTTGTCTTGTCTTGTCTTGTCTTGTCTCGTCTTGTCTTGTCTTCTCCTGTCCTGACGTGTGTTGTGTTGTTTTGTCTTGTCTTGTTTTGTCTTGTCTTGCTTTGTCTTGTCATGTCTTATCTTGTCTTGTCTTGTCTTGTCTTGTCCTGTCCTGTCGTGTGTTGTGTTGTTTTGTCTTGTCTTGTGTTGTTTTGTCGTGTCATGTCTTGTCTCGTCTTGTCCTGTCGTGTGTTGTGTTGTTTTGTCTTGTCTTGTCGTGTCTTGTGTTGCTTTGTCTTGTCTTGTCTTGTCTTGTCATGTCGTGTGTTGTGTTGTTTTGTCTTGTCATGTCTTGTCTTGTCATGTCATGTCATGTCGTGTATTGTGTTGTTTTGTCTTGTCTTGTTTTGTCTTGTCATGTCTTGTCTTGTCTTGACTTGTCTTGTCTTGTCTTGTCTTGTCTTGTCTTGTCTTGTCTTGTCTTGTCATGTCTTGTCTTGTCTTGTATTGTCTTGTCTTGTCTTTTTTTGTTTTGTCTTGTCTTGTCTTGTCTTGTCTTGTCTTGTCATGTCATGCCATGTCATACGTGTGTTGTGTTGTTTTGTCTTGTCTTATTTTGTCTTGTCATGTCTTATCTTGTCTTGTCTTGTCTTGTCTTTTCTTGTCTTGTCGTGTCTTGTCTTGTCTTGTCTTGTCTTGTCTTGTCTTGTCTTGTCCTGTCCTGTCCTGTCTTGTCTTGTCTTGGCATGTCATGTCATGTCATGTCATGTCGTGTGTTGTGTTGTCTTGTCTTGTTTTGTCATGTCTTATCTTGTCTTGTCATGTCTTGTCTTGTCATGTCTTGTCTTGTCTTGTCTTGTCTTGTCTTGTCTTGTCTTGTCTTGTCTTGTCTTGTCTTGTCTTGTCTTGTCATGTCTTGTCTTGTCTTGTCATGTCTTGTCTTGTCTTGTCATGTCTTATATTGTCTTGTTTTGTCTTGTCTTGTCTTGTCTTGTCTTGTCTTGTCTTGTCTTGTCTTGTCTTGTCTTGTCTTGTCATGTCTTGTCTTGTCTTGTCATGTCTTGTCTTGTCTTGTCATGTCTTATATTGTCTTGTTTTGTCTTGTCTTGTCTTGTCTTGTCTTGTCTTGTCTTGTCTTGTCTTGTCTTGTCTTGTCTTGTCTTGTCTTGTCTTGTCATGTCGTGTGTTGTGTTGTTTTGTCTTGTCTTGTTGTGTATTGTCATGTCTTATATTGTCTTGTCTTGTCTTGTCATGTCTTGTCTTGTCTTGTCTTGTCTTGTCATGTCATGTCATACGTGTGTTGTGTTGTTTTGTCTTGTCATGTCTTATATTGTCTTGTTTTGTCTTGTCTTGTCTTGTCTTGTCTTGTCTTGTCTTGTCTTGTCTTGTCTTGTCTTGTCTTGTCTTGTCTTGTCTTGTCTTGTCTTGTCTTGTCTTGTCTTGTCTTGTCTTGTCTTGTCTTGTCTTGTCTTGTCTTGTCTTGTCTTGTCTTGTCTTGTCTTGTCTTGCCTTGTCTTGTCTTGTCTTGTCTTGTCTTGTCTTGTCTTGTCTTGTCATGTCGTGTGTTGTGTTGTTTTGTCTTGTCTTGTTGTGTATTGTCATGTCTTATATTGTCTTGTCTTGTCTTGTCATGTCATGTCATGTCGTGTGTTGTGTTGTGTTGTCTTGTTTTGTCTTGTCATGTCATGTCATGTCTTGCCTTGTCTTGTCTTGTCTTGTTTTGTCTTGTCATGTCTTGTCTTGTCTTGTCTTGTCTTGTCTTGTCTTGTTTTGTCTTGTCATGTCTTGTCTTGTCTTGACTTGTCTTGTCTTGTCTTGTCTTGTCTTGTCTTGTCATGTAATGTCATGTCGTGTGTTGTGTTGTTTTGTCTTGTCTTGTCTTCTCCCTGTCTTGTCTTGTCATGTCGTGTGTTGTGTTGTTTTGTCTTGTCTTGTTGTGTATTGTCATGTCTTTTATTGTATTGTCTTGTCATGTCATGTAATGTCATGTCGTGTGTTATGTTGTTTTGTCTTGTCTTGTCTTCTCCTTGTCTTGTCTAGTCTTGTCTTGTCTTGTCTTGTCTTGTCTTGTCTTGTCATGTCTTATATTGTCTTGTCTTGTCATGTCATGTCGTGTGTTGTGTTGTTTTGTCTTGTCTTGTTGTGTATTGTCATGTCTTATATTGTCTTGTCTTGTCTTGTCATGTCATGTCATGTCATGTCGTGTGTTGTGTTGTTTTGTCTTGTCTTGTCTTCTCCTTGTCTTGTCTAGTCTTGTCTTGTCTTGTCTTGTCTTGTTTTGTCTTGTATTGTCTTGTCTTGTCTTGTCTTGTCTTGTCTTGTCTTGTCTTGTCTTGTCTTGTCTTGCCTTGTCTTGTCTTGTCTTGTCTTGTCTTGTCTTGTCTCGTCTTGTCTTGTCTTGTCTTCTCCTGTCCTGACGTGTGTTGTGTTGTTTTGTCTTGTCTTGTTTTGTCTTGTCTTGCTTTGTCTTGTCATGTCTTATCTTGTCTTGTCTTGTCTTGTCCTGTCCTGTCGTGTGTTGTGTTGTTTTGTCTTGTCTTATGTTGTTTTGTCGTGTCATGTCTTGTCTTGTCTTGTCCTGTCCTGTCGTGTGTTGTGTTGTTTTGTCTTGTCTTGTCTTGTCATGTCATGTCATGTCGTGTCTTGTGTTGCTTTGTCTTGTCTTGTCTTATCTTGTCTTGTCTTGTCTTGTCTTGTCATGTCGTGTGTTGTGTTGTTTTGTCTTGTCTTGTATTGTCTTGTCTTGTCTTGTTTTGTCTTGTCTTGTCTTGTCTTGTCATGTCGTGTGTTGTGTTGTTTTGTCTTGTCATGTCTTATATTGTCTTGTCTTGTCTTGTCTTGTGATGTCATGTCGTGTGTTGTGTTGTTTTGTCTTGTATTGTCTTGTCTTGTCTAGTCTTGTTTTGTCTTGTCTTGTCTTGTCTTGTCTTGTCTTGTCTTGTCTTGTCTTGTCTTGTCTTGTCTTGTCATGTCATGTCATACGTGTGTTGTGTTGTTTTGTCTTGTCATGTCTTATCTTGTCTTGTCTTATCTTGTCTTCTATTGTCTTGTCTTTTCTTGTCTTGTCTTGTCTTGTCGTGTCTTGTCTTGTCTTGTCATGTCTTGTCATGTCTTGTCTTGTCTTGTATTGTCTTGTCTTGTTTTGTTTTGTTTTGTCTTGTCTTGTCTTGTCTTGTCTTGTCATGTCATGCCATGTCATACGTGTGTTGTGTTGTTTTGTCTTGTCATGTCTTATCTTGTCTTGTCTTATCTTGTCTTCTATTGTCTTGTCTTTTCTTGTCTTGTCTTGTCTTGTCGTGTCTTGTCTTGTCTTGTCTTGTCTTGTCCAGTCCTGTCCTGTCTTGTCTTGTCTTGGCATGTCATGTCATGTCATGTCATGTCGTGTGTTGTGTTGTCTTGTCTTGTTTTGTCATGTCTTATCTTGTCTTGTCATGTCATGTCTTGTCTTGTCTTGTCTTGTCTTGTCATGTCGTGTGTTGTCTTGTCTTGTCTTGTCATGTCGTGTGTTGTGTTGTTTTGTCTTGTCTTGTCTTATATTGTCTTGTCTTGTCTTGTGATGTCATGTCATGTCGTGTCTTGTGTTGCTTTGTCTTGTCTTGTCATGTCGTGTGTTGTGTTGTTTTGTCTTGTCATGTCTTATATTGTCTTGTCTTGTCTTGTCTTGTGATGTCATGTCGTGTGTTGTGTTGTTTTGTCTTGTATTGTCTTGTCTAGTCTTGTTTTGTCTTGTCTTGTCTTGTCTTGTCTTGTCTTGTCTTGTCATGTCATGTCATGTCATACGTGTGTTGTGTTGTTTTGTCTTGTCATGTCTTATCTTGTCTCGTCTTGTCTTGTCTTGTATTGTCTTGTCTTTTCTTGTCTTGTCTTGTCTTGTCTTGTCTTGTCGTGTCTTGTCTTGTCTTGTCTTGTCTTGTCTTGTCCTGTCCTGTCCTGTCCTGTCCTGTCTTGTCTTGTCATGTCATGTCATGTCATGTCATGTCGTGTGTTGTGTTGTGTTGTTTTGTCTTGTCTTGTCTTGTCTTGTCTTGTCCTGTCCTGTCCTGTCTTGTCTTGTCTTGTCTTGTCTTGTCTCGTCTTGTCTTGTCTTGTCTTCTCCTGTCCTGACGTGTGTTGTGTTGTTTTGTCTTGTCTTGTTTTGTCTTGTCTTGCTTTGTCTTGTCATGTCTTATCTTGTCTTGTCTTGTCTTGTCCTGTCCTGTCGTGTGTTGTGTTGTTTTGTCTTGTCTTGTGTTGTTTTGTCGTGTCAGGTCTTGTCTTGTCTTGTCCTGTCCTGTCGTGTGTTGTGTTGTTTTGTCTTGTCTTGTCTTGTCATGTCATGTCATGTCGTGTCTTGTGTTGCTTTGTCTTGTGTTGTCTTGTCTTGTCTTGTCTTGTCTTGTCTTGTCATGTCGTGTGTTGTGTTGTTTTGTCTTGTCTTGTATTGTCTTGTCTTGTCTTGTTTTGTCTTGTCTTGTCTTGTCTTGTCTTGTCATGTCATGCCATGTCATACGTGTGTTGTGTTGTTTTGTCTTGTTTTATTTTGTCTTGGTATGTCTTATCTTGTCTTGTCTTGTCTTGTCTTGTCTTGTCATGTCGTGTCTTGTGTTGTTTTGTCTTGTCTTGTATTGTCTTGTCTTGTCTTGTTTTGTCTTGTCTTGTCTTGTCTTGTCATGTCATGCCATGTCATACGTGTGTTGTGTTGTTTTGTCTTGTCTTGTCTTGTCTTGTCCTGTCCTATCGTGTGTTGTGTTGTTTTGTCTTGTCTTGTCTTGTCCTGTCCTGTCCTGTCTTGTCTTGTCTTGTCATGTCATGTCATGTCATGTCATGTCATGTCGTGTGTTGTGTTGTCTTGTTTTGTCATGTCTTATCTTGTCTTGTCTTGTCATGTCATGTCATGTGTTGTGTTGTGTTGTTTTGTCTTGTCTTGTCTTGTCATGTCTTGTCTTGTCTTGTGTTGTGATGTCATGTCGTGTATTGTGTTGTTTTGTCTTGTCTTGTCTTGTCTTGTCTTGTCCTGTCCTGTCCTGTCCTGTCCTGTCCTGTCCTGTCCTGTCTTGTCTTGTCTTGTCTTGTCTTGTCTCGTCTTGTCTTGTCTTCTCCTGTCCTGACGTGTGTTGTGTTGTTTTGTCTTGTCTTGTTTTGTCTTGTCTTGCTTTGTCTTGTCATGTCTTATCTTGTCTTGTCTTGTCTTGTCTTGTCCTGTCCTGTCGTGTGTTGTGTTGTTTTGTCTTGTCTTGTGTTGTTTTGTCGTGTCATGTCTTGTCTTGTCTTGTCCTGTCGTGTGTTGTGTTGTTTTGTCTTGTCTTGTCGTGTCTTGTGTTGCTTTGTCTTGTCTTGTCTTGTCTTGTCATGTCGTGTGTTGTGTTGTTTTGTCTTGTCATGTCTTGTCTTGTCATGTCATGTCATGTCGTGTATTGTGTTGTTTTGTCTTGTCTTGTTTTGTCTTGTCATGTCTTGTCTTGTCTTGACTTGTCTTGTCTTGTCTTGTCTTGTCTTGTCTTGTCTTGTCTTGTCTTGTCTTGTCATGTCTTGTCTTGTCTTGTATTGTCTTGTCTTGTCTTTTTTTGTTTTGTCTTGTCTTGTCTTGTCTTGTCTTGTCTTGTCATGTCATGCCATGTCATACGTGTGTTGTGTTGTTTTGTCTTGTCTTATTTTGTCTTGTCATGTCTTATCTTGTCTTGTCTTGTCTTGTCTTTTCTTGTCTTGTCGTGTCTTGTCTTGTCTTGTCTTGTCTTGTCTTGTCTTGTCTTGTCCTGTCCTGTCCTGTCTTGTCTTGTCTTGGCATGTCATGTCATGTCATGTCATGTCGTGTGTTGTGTTGTCTTGTCTTGTTTTGTCATGTCTTATCTTGTCTTGTCATGTCTTGTCTTGTCATGTCTTGTCTTGTCTTGTCTTGTCTTGTCTTGTCTTGTCTTGTCTTGTCTTGTCTTGTCTTGTCATGTCTTGTCTTGTCTTGTCATGTCTTGTCTTGTCTTGTCATGTCTTATATTGTCTTGTTTTGTCTTGTCTTGTCTTGTCTTGTCTTGTCTTGTCTTGTCTGGTCTTGTCTTGTCTTGTCTTGTCTTGTCTTGTCTTGTCTTGTCTTGTCTTGTCTTGTCTTGTCTTGTCTTGTCTTGTCTTGTCTTGTCTTGTCTTGTCTTGTCTTGTCTTGTCTTGTCTTGTCTTGTCTTGTCTTGTCTTGTCTTGTCTTGTCTTGTCTTGTCTTGTCTTGTCTTGTCTTGTCTTGTCTTGTCTTGTCTTGTCTTGTCTTGCCTTGTCTTGTCTTGTCTTGTCTTGTCTTGTCTTGTCTTGTCTTGTCATGTCGTGTGTTGTGTTGTTTTGTCTTGTCTTGTTGTGTATTGTCATGTCTTATATTGTCTTGTCTTGTCTTGTCATGTCATGTCATGTCGTGTGTTGTGTTGTGTTGTCTTGTTTTGTCTTGTCATGTCATGTCATGTCTTGCCTTGTCTTGTCTTGTCTTGTTTTGTCTTGTCATGTCTTGTCTTGTCTTGTCTTGTCTTGTCTTGTCTTGTTTTGTCTTGTCATGTCTTGTCTTGTCTTGACTTGTCTTGTCTTGTCTTGTCTTGTCTTGTCTTGTCATGTAATGTCATGTCGTGTGTTGTGTTGTTTTGTCTTGTCTTGTCTTCTCCTTGTCTTGTCTTGTCATGTCGTGTGTTGTGTTGTTTTGTCTTGTCTTGTTGTGTATTGTCATGTCTTTTATTGTATTGTCTTGTCATGTCATGTAATGTCATGTCGTGTGTTATGTTGTTTTGTCTTGTCTTGTCTTCTCCTTGTCTTGTCTAGTCTTGTCTTGTCTTGTCTTGTCTTGTCTTGTCTTGTCTTGTCATGTCTTATATTGTCTTGTCTTGTCATGTCATGTCGTGTGTTGTGTTGTTTTGTCTTGTCTTGTTGTGTATTGTCATGTCTTATATTGTCTTGTCTTGTCTTGTCATGTCATGTCATGTCATGTCGTGTGTTGTGTTGTTTTGTCTTGTCTTGTCTTCTCCTTGTCTTGTCTAGTCTTGTCTTGTCTTGTCTTGTCTTGTTTTGTCTTGTCTTGTCTTGTCTTGTGTTGCTTTGTCTTGTCTTGTCATGTCATGTGTTGCGTTGTGTTGTTTTGTCTTGTCTTGTCATGTCATGTCATGTCGTGTCTTGTGTTGCTTTGTCTTGTCTTGTCATGTCGTGTGTTGTGTTGTTTTGTCTTGTCATGTCTTATATTGTCTTGTCTTGTCTTGTCTTGTGATGTCATGTCGTGTGTTGTGTTGTTTTGTCTTGTATTTTCTTGTCTTGTCTTGTCTTGTCTTGTCTTGTTTTGTCTTGTCTTGTCTTGTCTTGTCTTGTCTTGTCTTGTCATGTCATGTCATGTCATACGTGTGTTGTGTTGTTTTGTCTTGTCTTATTTTGTCTTGTCATGTCTTATCTTGTCTTGTCCTGTCCTGTCCTGTCTTGTCTTGTCATGTCATGTCATGTGTTGCGTTGTGTTGTTTTGTCTTGTCTTGTCATGTCATGTCATGTCGTGTCTTGTGTTGCTTTGTCATGTCTTGTCATGTCGTGTGTTATGTTGTTTTGTCTTGTCTTGTCTTCTCCTTGTCTTGTCTAGTCTTGTCTTGTCTTGTCTTGTCTTGTCTTGTCTTGTCTTGTCTTGTCTTGTCATGTCTTATATTGTCTTGTCTTGTCTTGTCATGTCGTGTGTTGTGTTGTTTTGTCTTGTCTTGTTGTGTATTGTCATGTCTTATATTGTCTTGTCTTGTCTTGTCATGTCATGTCATGTCATGTCGTGTGTTGTGTTGTTTTGTCTTGTCTTGTCTTCTCCTTGTCTTGTCTAGTCTTGTCTTGTCTTGTCTTGTCTTGTCTTGTCTTGTCTTGTCTTGTGTTGCTTTGTCTTGTCTTGTCATGTCATGTGTTGCGTTGTGTTGTTTTGTCTTGTCTTGTCATGTCATGTCATGTCGTGTCTTGTGTTGCTTTGTCTTGTCTTGTCATGTCGTGTGTTGTGTTGTTTTGTCTTGTCATGTCTTATATTGTCTTGTCTTGTCTTGTCTTGTGATGTCATGTCGTGTGTTGTGTTGTTTTGTCTTGTATTGTCTTGTCTTGTCTTGTCATGTCATGTCATGTCATGTCGTGTGTTGTGTTGTTTTGTCTTGTCTTGTCTTCTCCTTGTCTTGTCTAGTCTTGTCTTGTCTTGTCTTGTCTTGTTGTGTATTGTCATGTCTTATATTGTCTTGTCTTGTCTTGTCATGTCATGTCATGTCATGTCGTGTGTTGTGTTGTTTTGTCTTGTCTTGTCTTCTCCTTGTCTTGTCTAGTCTTGTCTTGTCTTGTCTTGTCTTGTCTTGTCGTGTCTTGTGTTGCTTTGTCTTGTCTTGTCATGTCGTGTGTTGTGTTGTTTTGTCTTGTCATGTCTTATATTGTCTTGTCTTGTCTTGTCTTGTGATGTCATGTCGTGTGTTGTGTTGTTTTGTCTTGTATTTTCTTGTCTTGTCTTGTCTTGTTTTGTCTTGTCTTGTCTTGTCTTGTCTTGTCTTGTCTTGTCATGTCGTGTGTTGTGTTGTTTTGTCTTGTCTTGTTGTGTATTGTCGTGTCTTTTATTGTCTTGTTTTGTCATGTAATGTCATGTCGTGTGTTGTGTTGTTTTGTCTTGTCTTGTCTTCTCCTTGTCTTGTCTAGTCTTGTCTTGTCTTGTCTTGTCTTGTCTTGTCATGTCTTATATTGTCTTGTCTTGTCTTGTTGTGTATTGTCATGTCTTATATTGTCTTGTCTTGTCTTGTGATGTCATGTCGTGTGTTGTGTTGTTTTGTCTTGTCTTGTCTTCTCCTTGTCTTGTCTAGTCTTGTCTTGTCTTGTCTTGTCTTGTCTTGTCATGTCTTGTCTTGTCTTGTCTTGTCATGTCTTGTCTTGTCTTGTCATGTCTTATATTGTCTTGTTTTGTCTTGTCTTGTCTTGTCTTGTCTTGTCTTGTCTTGTCTTGTCTTGTCTTGTCTTGTCTTGTCTTGTCTTGTCTTGTCTTGTCTTGTCTTGTCTTGTCTTGTCTTGTCTTGTCTTGTCTTGTCTTGTCTTGTCTTGTCTTGCCTTGTCTTGTCTTGTCTTGTCTTGTCTTGTCTTGTCTTGTCTTGTCTTGTCTTGTCATGTCGTGTGTTGTGTTGTTTTGTCTTGTCTTGTTGTGTATTGTCATGTCTTATATTGTCTTGTCTTGTCTTGTCATGTCATGTCATGTCGTGTGTTGTGTTGTGTTGTCTTGTTTTGTCTTGTCATGTCATGTCATGTCTTGCCTTGTCTTGTCTTGTCTTGTTTTGTCTTGTCATGTCGTGTCTTGTCTTGTCTTGTCTTGTCTTGTTTTGTCTTGTCATGTCTTGTCTTGTCTTGACTTGTCTTGTCTTGTCTTGTCTTGTCTTGTCATGTAATGTCATGTCGTGTGTTGTGTTGTTTTGTCTTGTCTTGTCTTCTCCTTGTCTTGTCATGTCGTGTGTTGTGTTGTTTTGTCTTGTCTTGTTGTGTATTGTCATGTCTTTTATTGTATTGTCTTGTCATGTCATGTAATGTCATGTCGTGTGTTATGTTGTTTTGTCTTGTCTTGTCTTCTCCTTGTCTTGTCTAGTCTTGTCTTGTCTTGTCTTGTCTTGTCATGTCTTATATTGTCTTGTCTTGTCATGTCATGTCGTGTGTTGTGTTGTTTTGTCTTGTCTTGTTGTGTATTGTCATGTCTTATATTGTCTTGTCTTGTCTTGTCATGTCATGTCATGTCATGTCGTGTGTTGTGTTGTTTTGTCTTGTCTTGTCTTCTCCTTGTCTTGTCTAGTCTTGTCTTGTCTTGTCTTGTTTTGTCTTGTCTTGTCTTGTCTTGTGTTGCTTTGTCTTGTCTTGTCATGTCATGTGTTGCGTTGTGTTGTTTTGTCTTGTCTTGTCATGTCATGTCATGTCGTGTCTTGTGTTGCTTTGTCTTGTCTTGTCATGTCGTGTGTTGTGTTGTTTTGTCTTGTCATGTCTTATATTGTCTTGTCTTGTCTTGTCTTGTGATGTCATGTCGTGTGTTGTGTTGTTTTGTCTTGTATTTTCTTGTCTTGTCTTGTCTTGTCTTGTCTTGTCTTGTTTTGTCTTGTCTTGTCTTGTCTTGTCTTGTCTTGTCATGTCTTGTCTTGTCTTGTCATGTCATGTCATATCATACGTGTGTTGTGTTGTTTTGTCTTGTCTTATTTTGTCTTGTCATGTCTTATCTTGTCTTGTCCTGTCATGTCGTGTGTTGTGTTGTTTTGTCTTGTCTTGTTGTGTATTGTCATGTCTTATATTGTCTTGTCTTGTCCTGTCTTGTCTTGTCATGTCATGTCATGTGTTGCGTTGTGTTGTTTTATCTTGTCTTGTCATGTCATGTCATGTCGTGTCTTGTGTTGCTTTGTCTTGTCTTGTCATGTCGTGTGTTATGTTGTTTTGTCTTGTCTTGTCTTCTCCTTGTCTTGTCTAGTCTTGTCTTGTCTTGTCTTGTCTTGTCTTGTCTTGTCTTGTCTTGTATTGTCTTGTCTTGTCATGTCTTATATTGTCTTGTCTTGTCTTGTCATGTCGTGTGTTGTGTTGTTTTGTCTTGTCTTGTTGTGTATTGTCATGTCTTATATTGTCTTGTCTTGTCTTGTCATGTCATGTCATGTCATGTCGTGTGTTGTGTTGTTTTGTCTTGTCTTGTCTTCTCCTTGTCTTGTCTAGTCTTGTCTTGTCTTGTCTTGTCTTGTCTTGTCTTGTCTTGTCTTGTCTTGTCTTGTCTTGTCTTGTCTTGTCTTGTCTTGTCTTGTCTTGTCTTGTCTTGTCTTGTCTTGTGTTGCTTTGTCTTGTCTTGTCATGTCATGTGTTGCGTTGTGTTGTTTTGTCTTGTCTTGTCATGTCATGTCATGTCGTGTCTTGTGTTGCTTTGTCTTGTCTTGTCATGTCGTGTGTTGTGTTGTTTTGTCTTGTCATGTCTTATATTGTCTTGTCTTGTCTTGTCTTGTCTTGTTTTGTCTTGTCTAGTCTTGTCTTGTCTTGTCTTGTCTTGTCTTGTCTTGTCTTGTCTTGTCATGTCGTGTGTTGTGTTGTTTTGTCTTGTCTTGTTGTGTATTGTCGTGTCTTTTATTGTCTTGTCTTGTCTTGTTTTGTCATGTAATGTCATGTCGTGTGTTGTGTTGTTTTGTCTTGTCTTGTCTTCTCCTTGTCTTGTCTAGTCTTGTCTTGTCTTGTCTTGTCTTGTCTTGTCTTGTCATGTCTTATATTGTCTTGTCTTGTCTTGTCATGTCGTGTGTTGTGTTGTTTTGTCTTGTCTTGTTGTGTATTGTCATGTCTTATATTGGCTTGTCTTGTCTTGTGATGTCATGTCGTGTGTTGTGTTGTTTTGTCTTGTCTTGTTTTGTCTTGTCCTGTCTTGTCTTGTCATGTCATGTCATGTGTTGTGTTGTGTTGTTTTGTCTTGTCTTGTCTTGTCTTGTCTTGTCTTGTCATGTCATGTCATGTCGTGTGTTGTGTTGTGTTGTCTTGTTTTGTCTTGTCATGTCATGTCATGTCTTGTCTTGTCTTGTCTTGTCTTGTCTTGTCTTGTTTTGTCTTGTCATGTCTTGTCTTGTCTTGTCTTGTCTTGTTTTGTCTTGTCATGTCTTGTCTTGACTTGTCTTGTCTTGTCTTGTCTTGTCTTGTCTTGTCATGTCATGTCATGTCTTGTCTTGTCTTGCCTTATCTTGCCTTGTCTTGTCTTGTCTTGTCTGGTCTTGTCTTGTCTTGTCTTGTCATGTCTTGTCATGTCTTGTCTTGACTTGTCTTGTCTTGTCTTGTCTTGTCTTGTCTTGTCATGTAATGTCATGTCGTGTGTTGTGTTGTTTTGTCTTGTCTTGTCTTCTCCTTGTCTTGTCTTGTCATGTCGTGTGTTGTGTTGTTTTGTCTTGTCTTGTCTTATATTGTCTTGTCTTGTCTTGTGATGTCATGTCGTGTGTTGTGTTGTTTTGTCTTGTCTTGTTTTGTCTTGTCCTGTCTTGTCTTGTCATGTCATGTCATGTGTTGTGTTGTGTTGTTTTGTCTTGTCTTGTCTTGTCTTGTCTTGTTTTGTCTTGCCTTATCTTGCCTTGTCTTGTCTTGTCTTGTCTTGTCATGTCTTGTCTTGTCTTGTTTTGTCTTGTCTTGTATTGTCTTGTTTTCTCATGTAATGTCATGTCGTGTGTTGTGTTGTTTTGTCATGTCTTGTGTTGTTTTGTCGTGTCATGTCTTGTCTTGTCTTGTCCTGTCTTGTCGTGTGTTGTGTTGTGTTGTTTTGTCTTGTCTTGTCATGTCATGTCATGTCGTGTCTTGTGTTGCTTTGTCTTGTCTTGTCTTGTCTTGTCATGTCGTGTGTTGTGTTGTTTTGTCTTGTCTTGTTGTGTATTGTCATGTCTTATATTGTCTTGTCTTGTCTTGTCTTGTCATGTCATGTCATGTCGTGTGTTGTGTTGTTTTGTCTTGTCTTGTTTTGTCTTGTCATGTCTTGTCTTGTCTTCTCTTGTCTTGTTTTGTCTTGTCATGTCTTGTCTTGTCTTGTCTTGTCTTGCCTTGTCTTGTCTTGTCTTGTCTTGTCTTGTCTTGTCTTGTCTTGTCTTGTCTTGTCTTGTCTTGTCTTGTCTTGTCTTGTCTTGTCTTGTCTTGTCTTGTCTTGTCTTGTCTTGTCTTGTCTAGTCTTGTCTTGTCTTGTCTTGTCTTGTCTTGTCTTGCCTTGTCTTGTCTTGTCTTGTCTTGTGTTGCTTTGTCTTGTCTTGTCATGTCGTGTGTTGTGTTGTTTCGTCTTGTCTTGTTGTGTATTGTCATGTCTTTTATTGTCTTGTCTTGTCTTGTCTTGTCATGTCATGTAATGTCATGTCGTGTGTTGTGTTGTTTTGTCTTGTCTTGTCTTCTCCTTGTCTTGTCTAGTCTTGTCTTGTCTTGTCTTGTCTTGTCTTGTCTTGTCTTGTCTTGTCTTGTCATGTCGTGTGTTGTGTTGTTTTGTCTTGTATTGTTGTGTATTGTCATGTCTTTTATTGTCTTGTCTTGTCTTGTTTTGTCATGTAATGTCATGTCGTGTGTTGTGTTGTTTTGTCTTGTCTTGTCTTCTCCTTGTCTTGTCTAGTCTTGTCTTGTCTTGTCTTTTCTTGTCTTGTGTTGCTTTGTCTTGTCTTGTCATGTCGTGTGTTGTGTTGTTTTGTCTTGTCTTGTTGTGTATTGTCATGTCTTTTATTGTCTTGTCTTGTCTTGTCATGTCATGTAATGTCATGTCGTGTGTTATGTTGTTTTGTCTTGTCTTGTCTTCTCCTTGTCTTGTCTAGTCTTGTCTTGTCTTGTCTTGTCTTGTCTTGTCTTGTCTTGTCTTGTCTTGTCTTGTCTTGTCTTGTCTTGTCTTGTCTTGTCTTGTCTTGTCTTGTCTTGTCTTGTCTTGTCTTGTCATGTCTTATATTGTCTTGTCTTGTCTTGTCATGTCGTGTGTTGTGTTGTTTAGTCTTGTCTTGTTGTGTATTGTCATGTCTTATATTGTCTTGTCTTGTCTTGTCATGTCATGTCATGTCATGTCGTGTGTTGTGTTGTTTTGTCTTGTCTTGTCTTCTCCTTGTCTTGTCTAGTCTTGTCTTGTCTTGTCTTGTCTTGTCTTGTCTTGTCTTGTCTTGTGTTGCTTTGTCTTGTCTTGTCATGTCATGTGTTGCGTTGTGTTGTTTTGTCTTGTCTTGTCTTGTCTTGTCTTGTCTTGTCTTGTCTTGTCTTGTCCTGTCCTGTCTTGTCTTGTCTTAGCATGTCATGTCATGTCATGTCATGTCGTGTGTTGTGTTGTCTTGTCTTGTTTTGTCATGTCTTGTCTTGTCTTGTCTTGTCTTGTCATGTCTTGTCTTGTCTTGTCATGTCTTATATTGTCTTGTCTTGTTTTGTCTTGTCTTGTCTTGTTTTGTCTTGTGTTGTCTTGTCATGTCATGTCATGTCTTGTCTTGTCTTGCCTTATCTTGCCTTGTCTTGTCTTGTCTTGTCTGGTCTTGTCTTGTCTTGTCTTGTCTTGTCATGTCTTGTCTTGACTTGTCTTGTCTTGTCTTGTCTTGTCTTGTCTTGTCATGTCGTGTGTTGTGTTGTTTTGTCTTGTATTGTCTTGTCTTGTCTTGTCATGTCATGTCATGTCATGTCGTGTGTTGTGTTGTTTTGTCTTGTCTTGTCTTCTCCTTGTCTTGTCTAGTCTTGTCTTGTCTTGTCTTGTCTTGTTGTGTATTGTCATGTCTTATATTGTCTTGTCTTGTCTTGTCATGTCATGTCATGTCATGTCGTGTGTTGTGTTGTTTTGTTTTGTCTTGTCTTCTCCTTGTCTTGTCTAGTCTTGTCTTGTCTTGTCTTGTCTTGTCGTGTCTTGTGTTGCTTTGTCTTGTCTTGTCATGTCGTGTGTTGTGTTGTTTTGTCTTGTCATGTCTTATATTGTCTTGTCTTGTCTTGTCTTGTGATGTCATGTCGTGTGTTGTGTTGTTTTGTCTTGTATTTTCTTGTCTTGTCTTGTCTTGTCTTGTCTTGTTTTGTCTTGTCTAGTCCTGTCTTGTCTTGTCTTGTCTTGTCTTGTCTTGTCTTGTCTTGTCTTGTCATGTCGTGTGTTGTGTTGTTTTGTCTTGTCTTGTTGTGTATTGTCGTGTCTTTTATTGTCTTGTTTTGTCATGTAATGTCATGTCGTGTGTTGTGTTGTTTTGTCTTGTCTTGTCTTCTCCTTGTCTTGTCTAGTCTTGTCTTGTCTTGTCTTGTCTTGTCTTGTCTTGTCATGTCTTATATTGTCTTGTCTTGTCTTGTCATGTCGTGTGTTGTGTTGTTTTGTCTTGTCTTGTTGTGTATTGTCATGTCTTATATTGTCTTGTCTTGTCTTGTGATGTCATGTCGTGTGTTGTGTTGTTTTGTCTTGTCTTGTCTTCTCCTTGTCTTGTCTAGTCTTGTCTTGTCTTGTCTTGTCTTGTCTTGTCATGTCTTGTCTTGTCTTGTCTTGTCATGTCTTGTCTTGTCTTGTCATGTCTTATATTGTCTTGTTTTGTCTTGTCTTGTCTTGTCTTGTCTTGTCTTGTCTTGTCTTGTCTTGTCTTGTCTTGTCTTGTCTTGTCTTGTCTTGTCTTGTCTTGTCTTGTCTTGTCTTGTCTTGTCTTGTCTTGTCTTGTCTTGTCTTGTCTTGTCTTGCCTTGCCTTGTCTTGTCTTGTCTTGTCTTGTCTTGTCTTGTCTTGTCTTGTCTTGTCATGTCGTGTGTTGTGTTGTTTTGTCTTGTCTTGTTGTGTATTGTCATGTCTTATATTGTCTTGTCTTGTCTTGTCATGTCATGTCATGTCGTGTGTTGTGTTGTGTTGTCTTGTTTTGTCTTGTCATGTCATGTCATGTCTTGCCTTGTCTTGTCTTGTCTTGTTTTGTCTTGTCATGTCGTGTCTTGTCTTGTCTTGTCTTGTCTTGTTTTGTCTTGTCATGTCTTGTCTTGTCTTGACTTGTCTTGTCTTGTCTTGTCTTGTCTTGTCATGTAATGTCATGTCGTGTGTTGTGTTGTTTTGTCTTGTCTTGTCTTCTCCTTGTCTTGTCTTGTCATGTCGTGTGTTGTGTTGTTTTGTCTTGTCTTGTTGTGTATTGTCATGTCTTTTATTGTATTGTCTTGTCATGTCATGTAATGTCATGTCGTGTGTTATGTTGTTTTGTCTTGTCTTGTCTTCTCCTTGTCTTGTCTAGTCTTGTCTTGTCTTGTCTTGTCTTGTCATGTCTTATATTGTCTTGTCTTGTCATGTCATGTCGTGTGTTGTGTTGTTTTGTCTTGTCTTGTTGTGTATTGTCATGTCTTATATTGTCTTGTCTTGTCTTGTCATGTCATGTCATGTCAAGTCGTGTGTTGTGTTGTTTTGTCTTGTCTTGTCTTCTCCTTGTCTTGTCTAGTCTTGTCTTGTCTTGTCTTGTCTTGTCTTGTTTTGTCTTGTCTTGTCTTGTCTTGTGTTGCTTTGTCTTGTCTTGTCATGTCATGTGTTGCGTTGTGTTGTTTTGTCTTGTCTTGTCATGTCATGTCATGTCGTGTCTTGTGTTGCTTTGTCTTGTCTTGTCATGTCGTGTGTTGTGTTGTTTTGTCTTGTCATGTCTTATATTGTCTTGTCTTGTCTTGTCTTGTGATGTCATGTCGTGTGTTGTGTTGTTTTGTCTTGTATTTTCTTGTCTTGTCTTGTCTTGTCTTGTCTTGTCTTGTTTTGTCTTGTCTTGTCTTGTCTTGTCTTGTCTTGTCTTGTCTTGTCTTGTCTTGTCATGTCATGTCATGTCATACGTGTGTTGTGTTGTTTTGTCTTGTCTTATTTTGTCTTGTCATGTCTTATCTTGTCTTGTCCTGTCCTGTCCTGTCTTGTCTTGTCATGTCATGTCATGTGTTGCGTTGTGTTGTTTTATCTTGTCTTGTCATGTCATGTCATGTCGTGTCTTGTGTTGCTTTGTCTTGTCTTGTCATGTCGTGTGTTATGTTGTTTTGTCTTGTCTTGTCTTCTCCTTGTCTTGTCTAGTCTTGTCTTGTCTTGTCTTGTCTTGTCTTGTCTTGTCTTGTCTTGTATTGTCTTGTCTTGTCATGTCTTATATTGTCTTGTCTTGTCTTGTCATGTCGTGTGTTGTGTTGTTTTGTCTTGTCTTGTTGTGTATTGTCATGTCTTATATTGTCTTGTCTTGTCTTGTCATGTCATGTCATGTCATGTCGTGTGTTGTGTTGTTTTGTCTTGTCTTGTCTTCTCCTTGTCTTGTCTAGTCTTGTCTTGTCTTGTCTTGTCTTGTCTTGTCTTGTCTTGTCTTGTCTTGTCTTGTCTTGTCTTGTCTTGTCTTGTCTTGTCTTGTCTTGTCTTGTCTTGTCTTGTGTTGCTTTGTCTTGTCTTGTCATGTCATGTGTTGCGTTGTGTTGTTTTGTCTTGTCTTGTCATGTCATGTCATGTCGTGTCTTGTGTTGCTTTGTCTTGTCTTGTCATGTCGTGTGTTGTGTTGTTTTGTCTTGTCATGTCTTATATTGTCTTGTCTTGTCTTGTCTTGTCTTGTTTTGTCTTGTCTAGTCTTGTCTTGTCTTGTCTTGTCTTGTCTTGTCTTGTCTTGTCATGTCGTGTGTTGTGTTGTTTTGTCTTGTCTTGTTGTGTATTGTCGTGTCTTTTATTGTCTTGTCTTGTCTTGTTTTGTCATGTAATGTCATGTCGTGTGTTGTGTTGTTTTGTCTTGTCTTGTCTTCTCCTTGTCTTGTCTAGTCTTGTCTTGTCTTGTCTTGTCTTGTCTTGTCATGTCTTATATTGTCTTGTCTTGTCTTGTCATGTCGTGTGTTGTGTTGTTTTGTCTTGTCTTGTTGTGTATTGTCATGTCTTATATTGGCTTGTCTTGTCTTGTGATGTCATGTCGTGTGTTGTGTTGTTTTGTCTTGTCTTGTTTTGTCTTGTCCTGTCTTGTCTTGTCATGTCATGTCATGTGTTGTGTTGTGTTGTTTTGTCTTGTCTTGTCTTGTCTTGTCTTGTCTTGTCTTGTCTTGTCATGTCATGTCATGTCGTGTGTTGTGTTGTGTTGTCTTGTTTTGTCTTGTCATGTCATGTCATGTCTTGTCTTGTCTTGTCTTGTCTTGTCTTGTCTTGTCTTGTTTTGTCTTGTCATGTCTTGTCTTGTCTTGTCTTGTCTTGTTTTGTCTTGTCATGTCTTGTCTTGACTTGTCTTGTCTTGTGTTGTCTTGTCTTGTCTTGTCATGTCATGTCATGTCTTGTCTTGTCTTGCCTTATCTTGCCTTGTCTTGTCTTGTCTTGTCTGGTCTTGTCTTGTCTTGTCTTGTCATGTCTTGTCATGTCTTGTCTTGACTTGTCTTGTCTTGTCTTGTCTTGTCTTGTCTTGTCATGTAATGTCATGTCGTGTGTTGTGTTGTTTTGTCTTGTCTTGTCTTCTCCTTGTCTTGTCTTGTCATGTCGTGTGTTGTGTTGTTTTGTCTTGTCTTGTCTTATATTGTCTTGTCTTGTCTTGTGATGTCATGTCGTGTGTTGTGTTGTTTTGTCTTGTCTTGTTTTGTCTTGTCCTGTCTTGTCTTGTCATGTCATGTCATGTGTTGTGTTGTGTTGTTTTGTCTTGTCTTGTCTTGTCTTGTCTTGTTTTGTCTTGCCTTATCTTGCCTTGTCTTGTCTTGTCTTGTCTGGTCTTGTCTTGTCTTGTCTTGTCATGTCTTGTCTTGTCTTGTTTTGTCTTGTCTTGTATTGTCTTGTTTTCTCATGTAATGTCATGTCGTGTGTTGTGTTGTTTTGTCATGTCTTGTGTTGTTTTGTCGTGTCATGTCTTGTCTTGTCTTGTCCTGTCTTGTCGTGTGTTGTGTTGTGTTGTTTTGTCGTGTCATGTCTTGTCTTGTCTTGTCCTGTCTTGTCGTGTGTTGTGTTGTGTTGTTTTGTCTTGTCTTGTCATGTCATGTCATGTCGTGTCTTGTGTTGCTTTGTCTTGTCTTGTCTTGTCTTGTCATGTCGTGTGTTGTGTTGTTTTGTCTTGTCTTGTTGTGTATTGTCATGTCTTATATTGTCTTGTCTTGTCTTGTCTTGTCATGTCATGTCATGTCGTGTGTTGTGTTGTTTTGTCTTGTCTTGTTTTGTCTTGTCATGTCTTGTCTTGTCTTCTCTTGTCTTGTTTTGTCTTGTCATGTCTTGTCTTGTCTTGTCTTGTCTTGCCTTGCCTTGTCTTGTCTTGTCTTGTCTTGTCTTGTCTTGTCTTGTCTTGTCTTGTCTTGTCTTGTCTTGTCTTGTCTTGTCTTGTCTTGTCTTGTCTTGTCTTGTCTTGTCTTGTCTTGTCTTGTCTTGTCTTGTCTTGTCTTGTCTTGTCTTGTCTTGTCTTGTCTTGTCTTGTCTAGTCTTGTCTTGTCTTGTCTTGTCTTGTCTTGTCTTGCCTTGTCTTGTCTTGTCTTGTCTTGTGTTGCTTTGTCTTGTCTTGTCATGTCGTGTGTTGTGTTGTTTCGTCTTGTCTTGTTGTGTATTGTCATGTCTTTTATTGTCTTGTCTTGTCTTGTCTTGTCATGTCATGTAATGTCATGTCGTGTGTTGTGTTGTTTTGTCTTGTCTTGTCTTCTCCTTGTCTTGTCTAGTCTTGTCTTGTCTTGTCTTGTCTTGTCTTGTCTTGTCTTGTCTTGTCTTGTCATGTCGTGTGTTGTGTTGTTTTGTCTTGTCTTGTTGTGTATTGTCATGTCTTTTATTGTCTTGTCTTGTCTTGTTTTGTCATGTAATGTCATGTCGTGTGTTGTGTTGTTTTGTCTTGTCTTGTCTTCTCCTTGTCTTGTCTAGTCTTGTCTTGTCTTGTCTTTTCTTGTCTTGTGTTGCTTTGTCTTGTCTTGTCATGTCGTGTGTTGTGTTGTTTTGTCTTGTCTTGTTGTGTATTGTCATGTCTTTTATTGTCTTGTCTTGTCTTGTCATGTCATGTAATGTCATGTCGTGTGTTATGTTGTTTTGTCTTGTCTTGTCTTCTCCTTGTCTTGTCTAGTCTTGTCTTGTCTTGTCTTGTCTTGTCTTGTCTTGTCTTGTCTTGTCTTGTCTTGTCTTGTCTTGTCTTGTCTTGTCTTGTCTTGTCATGTCTTATATTGTCTTGTCTTGTCTTGTCATGTCGTGTGTTGTGTTGTTTAGTCTTGTCTTGTTGTGTATTGTCATGTCTTATATTGTCTTGTCTTGTCTTGTCATGTCATGTCATGTCATGTCGTGTGTTGTGTTGTTTTGTCTTGTCTTGTCTTCTCCTTGTCTTGTCTAGTCTTGTCTTGTCTTGTCTTGTCTTGTCTTGTCTTGTCTTGTCTTGTGTTGCTTTGTCTTGTCTTGTCATGTCATGTGTTGCGTTGTGTTGTTTTGTCTTGTCTTGTCTTGTCTTGTCTTGTCTTGTCTTGTCCTGTCCTGTCTTGTCTTGTCTTAGCATGTCATGTCATGTCATGTCATGTCGTGTGTTGTGTTGTCTTGTCTTGTTTTGTCATGTCTTGTCTTGTCTTGTCTTGTCTTGTCATGTCTTGTCTTGTCTTGTCATGTCTTATATTGTCTTGTCTTGTCTTGTCATGTAATGTCATGTCGTGTGTTGTGTTGTTTTGTCTTGTCTTGTCTTCTCCTTGTCTTGTCTTGTCATGTCGTGTGTTGTGTTGTTTTGTCTTGTCTTGTCTTATATTGTCTTGTCTTGTCTTGTGATGTCATGTCGTGTGTTGTGTTGTTTTGTCTTGTCTTGTTTTGTCTTGTCCTGTCTTGTCTTGTCATGTCATGTCATGTGTTGTGTTGTGTTGTTTTGTCTTGTCTTGTCTTGTCTTGTCTTGTTTTGTCTTGCCTTATCTTGCCTTGTCTTGTCTTGTCTTGTCTGGTCTTGTCTTGTCTTGTCTTGTCATGTCTTGTCTTGTCTTGTTTTGTCTTGTCTTGTATTGTCTTGTTTTCTCATGTAATGTCATGTCGTGTGTTGTGTTGTTTTGTCATGTCTTGTGTTGTTTTGTCGTGTCATGTCTTGTTTTGTCTTGTCTTGTCTTGTTTTGTCTTGTGTTGTCTTGTCATGTCATGTCATGTCTTGTCTTGTCTTGCCTTATCTTGCCTTGTCTTGTCTTGTCTTGTCTGGTCTTGTCTTGTCTTGTCTTGTCTTGTCATGTCTTGTCTTGACTTGTCTTGTCTTGTCTTGTCTTGTCTTGTCTTGTCATGTCATGTCATGTCTTGTCTTGTCTTGCCTTATCTTGCCTTGTCTTGTCTTGTCTTGTCTGGTCTTGTCTTGTCTTGTCTTGTCATGTCTTGTCATGTCTTGTCTTGACTTGTCTTGTCTTGTCTTGTCTTGTCTTGTCTTGTCATGTAATGTCATGTCGTGTGTTGTGTTGTTTTGTCTTGTCTTGTCTTCTCCTTGTCTTGTCTTGTCATGTCGTGTGTTGTGTTGTTTTGTCTTGTCTTGTCTTATATTGTCTTGTCTTGTCTTGTGATGTCATGTCGTGTGTTGTGTTGTTTTGTCTTGTCTTGTTTTGTCTTGTCCTGTCTTGTCTTGTCATGTCATGTCATGTGTTGTGTTGTGTTGTTTTGTCTTGTCTTGTCTTGTCTTGTCTTGTTTTGTCTTGCCTTATCTTGCCTTGTCTTGTCTTGTCTTGTCTGGTCTTGTCTTGTCTTGTCTTGTCATGTCTTGTCTTGTCTTGTTTTGTCTTGTCTTGTATTGTCTTGTTTTCTCATGTAATGTCATGTCGTGTGTTGTGTTGTTTTGTCATGTCTTGTGTTGTTTTGTCGTGTCATGTCTTGTCTTGTCTTGTCCTGTCTTGTCGTGTGTTGTGTTGTGTTGTTTTGTCTTGTCTTGTCATGTCATGTCATGTCGTGTCTTGTGTTGCTTTGTCTTGTCTTGTCTTGTCTTGTCATGTCGTGTGTTGTGTTGTTTTGTCTTGTCTTGTTGTGTATTGTCATGTCTTATATTGTCTTGTCTTGTCTTGTCTTGTCATGTCATGTCATGTCGTGTGTTGTGTTGTTTTGTCTTGTCTTGTTTTGTCTTGTCATGTCTTGTCTTGTCTTCTCTTGTCTTGTTTTGTCTTGTCATGTCTTGTCTTGTCTTGTCTTGTCTTGCCTTGTCTTGTCTTGTCTTGTCTTGTCTTGTCTTGTCTTGTCTTGTCTTGTCTTGTCTTGTCTTGTCTTGTCTTGTCTTGTCTTGTCTTGTCTTGTCTTGTCTTGTCTTGCCTTGTCTTGTCTAGTCTTGTCTTGTCTTGTCTTGTCTTGTCTTGTCTTGCCTTGTCTTGTCTTGTCTTGTCTTGTGTTGCTTTGTCTTGTCTTGTCATGTCGTGTGTTGTGTTGTTTCGTCTTGTCTTGTTGTGTATTGTCATGTCTTTTATTGTCTTGTCTTGTCTTGTCTTGTCATGTCATGTAATGTCATGTCGTGTGTTGTGTTGTTTTGTCTTGTCTTGTCTTCTCCTTGTCTTGTCTAGTCTTGTCTTGTCTTGTCTTGTCTTGTCTTGTCTTGTCTTGTCTTGTCTTGTCTTGTCATGTCGTGTGTTGTGTTGTTTTGTCTTGTCTTGTTGTGTATTGTCATGTCTTTTATTGTCTTGTCTTGTCTTGTTTTGTCATGTAATGTCATGTCGTGTGTTGTGTTGTTTTGTCTTGTCTTGTCTTCTCCTTGTCTTGTCTAGTCTTGTCTTGTCTTGTCTTTTCTTGTCTTGTGTTGCTTTGTCTTGTCTTGTCATGTCGTGTGTTGTGTTGTTTTGTCTTGTCTTGTTGTGTATTGTCATGTCTTTTATTGTCTTGTCTTGTCTTGTCATGTCATGTAATGTCATGTCGTGTGTTATGTTGTTTTGTCTTGTCTTGTCTTCTCCTTGTCTTGTCTAGTCTTGTCTTGTCTTGTCTTGTCTTGTCTTGTCTTGTCTTGTCTTGTCTTGTCTTGTCTTGTCTTGTCTTGTCTTGTCTTGTCTTGTCATGTCTTATATTGTCTTGTCTTGTCTTGTCATGTCGTGTGTTGTGTTGTTTAGTCTTGTCTTGTTGTGTATTGTCATGTCTTATATTGTCTTGTCTTGTCTTGTCATGTCATGTCATGTCATGTCGTGTGTTGTGTTGTTTTGTCTTGTCTTGTCTTCTCCTTGTCTTGTCTAGTCTTGTCTTGTCTTGTCTTGTCTTGTCTTGTCTTGTCTTGTCATGTCGTGTGTTGTGTTGTTTTGTCTTGTCTTGTTGTGTATTGTCATGTCTTTTATTGTCTTGTCTTGTCTTGTTTTGTCATGTAATGTCATGTCGTGTGTTGTGTTGTTTTGTCTTGTCTTGTCTTCTCCTTGTCTTGTCTAGTCTTGTCTTGTCTTGTCTTTTCTTGTCTTGTGTTGCTTTGTCTTGTCTTGTCATGTCGTGTGTTGTGTTGTTTTGTCTTGTCTTGTTGTGTATTGTCATGTCTTTTATTGTCTTGTCTTGTCTTGTCATGTCATGTAATGTCATGTCGTGTGTTATGTTGTTTTGTCTTGTCTTGTCTTCTCCTTGTCTTGTCTAGTCTTGTCTTGTCTTGTCTTGTCTTGTCTTGTCTTGTCTTGTCTTGTCTTGTCTTGTCTTGTCTTGTCTTGTCTTGTCTTGTCTTGTCTTGTCTTGTCTTGTCTTGTCTTGTCTTGTCTTGTCATGTCTTATATTGTCTTGTCTTGTCTTGTCATGTCGTGTGTTGTGTTGTTCAGTCTTGTCTTGTTGTGTATTGTCATGTCTTATATTGTGTTGTCTTGTCTTGTCATGTCATGTCATGTCATGTCGTGTGTTGTGTTGTTTTGTCTTGTCTTGTCTTGTCTTCTCCTTGTCTTGTCTAGTCTTGTCTTGTCTTGTCTTGTCTTGTCTTGTCTTGTCTTGTCTTGTGTTGCTTTGTCTTGTCTTGTCATGTTATGTGTTGCGTTGTGTTGTTTTGTCTTGTCTTGTCTTGTCTTGTCATGTCTTATATTGTCTTGTCTTGTCTTGTGTTGTGATGTCATGTCGTGTGTTGTGTTGTTTTGTCTTCTCTTGTCTTGTCTTGTCCTGTCCTGTCCTGTCCTGTCTTGTCTTGTCTTCTCCTGTCCTGACGTGTGTTGTGTTGTTTTGTCTTGTCTTGTCTTGTCTTGTCTTGTCTTGTCTTGTCATGTCTTGTCTTGTCTTGTCTTGTCCTGTCCTGTCGTGTGTTGTGTTGTTTTGTTTTGTCGTGCCATGTCTTGTCTTGTCTTGTCATGTCTTATCTTGTCTTGTCTTATCTTGTCTTCTATTGTCTTGTCTTTTCTTGTCTTGTCTTGTCTTGTCGTGTCTTGTCTTGTCTTGTCTTGTCTTGTCCAGTCCTGTCCTGTCTTGTCTTGTCTTGTCTTGGCATGTCATGTCATGTCATGTCGTGTGTTGTGTTGTCTTGTCTTGTTTTGTCATGTCTTATCTTGTCTTGTCATGTCATGTCTTGTCTTGTCTTGTCTTGTCATGTCGTGTGTTGTCTTGTCTTGTCTTGTCATGTCGTTTGTTGTGTTGTTTTGTCTTGTCTTGTCTTATATTGTCTTGTCTTGTCTTGTGATGTCATGTCATGTCGTGTCTTGTGTTGCTTTGTCTTGTCTTGTCATGTCGTGTGTTGTGTTGTTTTGTCTTGTCATGTCTTATATTGTCTTGTCTTGTCTTGTCTTGTGATGTCATGTCGTGTGTTGTGTTGTTTTGTCTTGTATTGTCTTGTCTTGTCTAGTCTTGTTTTGTCTTGTCTTGTCTTGTCTTGTCTTGTCTTGTCATGTCATGTCATGTCATACGTGTGTTGTGTTGTTTTGTCTTGTCTTATTTTGTCTTGTCTTGTCATGTCTTATCTTGTCTCGTCTTGTCTTGTCTTGTATTGTCTTGTCTTTTCTTGTCTTGTCTTGTCTTGTCTTGTCGTGTCTTGTCTTGTCTTGTCTTGTCTTGTCTTGTCTTGTCTTGTCCTGTCCTGTCCTGTCCTGTCCTGTCTTGTTTTGTCATGTCATGTCATGTCATGTCATGTCGTGTTTTGTGTTGTGTTGTTTTGTCTTTTCTTGTCTTGTCTTGTCCTGTCCTGTCCTGTCTTGTCTTGTCTTGTCTTGTCTTGTCTTGTCTCGTCTTGTCTTGTCTTGTCTTCTCCTGTCCTGACGTGTGTTGTGTTGTTTTGTCTTGTCTTGTTTTGTCTTGTCTTGCTTTGTCTTGTCATGTCTTATCTTGTCTTGTCTTGTCTTGTCCTGTCCTGTCGTGTGTTGTGTTGTTTTGTCTTGTCTTGTGTTGTTTTGTCGTGTCATGTCTTGTCTTGTCTTGTCCTGTCATGTCGTGTGTTGTGTTGTTTTGTCGTGTCTTGTGTTGCTTTGTCTTGTCTTGTCTTGTCTTGTCTTGTCTTGTCATGTCGTGTGTTGTGTTGTTTTGTCTTGTCTTGTCTTGTCTTGTCCTGTCCTATCGTGTGTTGTGTTGTTTTGTCTTGTCTTGTCTTGTCTTGTCCTGTCCTGTCCTGTCTTGTCTTGTCCTGTCATGTCATGTCATGTCATGTCATGTCATGTCGTGTGTTGTGTTGTCTTGTTTTGTCATGTCTTATCTTGTCTTGTCTTGTCATGTCATGTCATGTGTTGTGTTGTGTTGTTTTGTCTTGTCTTGTCTTGTCATGTCTTGTCTTGTCTTGTGTTGTGATGTCATGTCGTGTGTTGTGTTGTTTTGTCTTGTCTTGTCTTGTCTTGTCTTGTCTTGTCTTGTCCTGTCCTGTCCTGTCTTGTCTTGTCTTGTCTTGTCTTGTCTCGTCTTGTCTTGTCTTGTCTTGTCTTCTCCTGTCCTGACGTGTGTTGTGTTGTTTTGTCTTGTCTTGTTTTGTCTTGTCTTGCTTTGTCTTGTCATGTCTTATCTTGTCTTGTCTTGTCTTGTCCTGTCCTGTCGTGTGTTGTGTTGTTTTGTCGTGTCTTGTGTTGCTTTGTCTTGTCTTGTCTTGTCTTGTCTTGTCTTGTCATGTCGTGTGTTGTGTTGTTTTGTCTTGTCTTGTATTGTCTTGTCTTGTCTTGTTTTGTCTTGTCTTGTCTTGTCTTGTCTTGTCTTGTCATGTCATGCCATGTCATACGTGTGTTGTGTTGTTTTGTCTTGTCTTATTTTGTCTTGGTATGTCTTATCTTGTCTTGTCTTGTCTTGTCTTGTCTTGTCTTGTCTTGTCATGTCGTGTCTTGTGTTGTTTTGTCTTGTCTTGTATTGTCTTGTCTTGTCTTGTTTTCTCTTGTCTTGTCTTGTCTTGTCATGTCATGCCATGTCATACGTGTGTTGTGTTGTTTTGTCTTGTCTTGTCTTGTCTTGTCCTGTCCTATCGTGTGTTGTGTTGTTTTGTCTTGTCTTGTCTTGTCCTGTCCTGTCCTGTCTTGTCTTGTCTTGTCATGTCATGTCATGTCATGTCATGTCATGTCGTGTGTTGTGTTGTCTTGTTTTGTCATGTCTTATCTTGTCTTGTCTTGTCATGTCATGTCATGTGTTGTGTTGTGTTGTTTTGTCTTGTCTTGTCTTGTCATGTCTTGTCTTGTCTTGTGTTGTGATGTCATGTCGTGTGTTGTGTTGTTTTGTCTTGTCTTGTCTTGTCTTGTCTTGTCTTGTCTTGTCCTGTCCTGTCCTGTCCTGTCCTGTCTTGTCTTGTCTTGTCTTGTCTTGTCTCGTCTTGTCTTGTCTTCTCCTGTCCTGACGTGTGTTGTGTTGTTTTGTCTTGTCTTGTTTTGTCTTGTCTTGCTTTGTCTTGTCATGTCTTATCTTGTCTTGTCTTGTCTTGTCTTGTCCTGTCCTGTCGTGTGTTGTGTTGTTTTGTCTTGTCTTGTGTTGTTTTGTCGTGTCATGTCTTGTCTTGTCTTGTCCTGTCGTGTGTTGTGTTGTTTTGTCTTGTCTTGTCGTGTCTTGTGTTGCTTTGTCTTGTCTTGTCTTGTCTTGTCATGTCGTGTGTTGTGTTGTTTTGTCTTGTCATGTCTTGTCTTGTCATGTCATGTCATGTCGTGTATTGTGTTGTTTTGTCTTGTCTTGTTTTGTCTTGTCATGTCTTGTCTTGTCTTGACTTGTCTTGTCTTGTCTTGTCTTGTCTTGTCTTGTCTTGTCTTGTCTTGTCTTGTCTTGTCATGTCTTGTCTTGTCTTGTATTGTCTTGTCTTGTCTTTTTTTGTTTTGTCTTGTCTTGTCTTGTCTTGTCTTGTCATGTCATGCCATGTCATACGTGTGTTGTGTTGTTTTGTCTTGTCTTATTTTGTCTTGTCATGTCTTATCTTGTCTTGTCTTGTCTTGTCTTTTCTTGTCTTGTCGTGTCTTGTCTTGTCTTGTCTTGTCTTGTCTTGTCTTGTCTTGTCTTGTCTTGTCCTGTCCTGTCCTGTCTTGTCTTGTCTTGGCATGTCATGTCATGTCATGTCATGTCGTGTGTTGTGTTGTCTTGTCTTGTTTTGTCATGTCTTATCTTGTCTTGTCATGTCTTGTCTTGTCATGTCTTGTCTTGTCTTGTCTTGTCTTGTCTTGTCTTGTCTTGTCTTGTCTTGTCATGTCTTGTCTTGTCTTGTCATGTCTTGTCTTGTCTTGTCATGTCTTATATTGTCTTGTCTTGTCTTGTCTTGTCTTGTCTTGTCTTGTCTTGTCTTGTCTTGTCTTGTCTTGTCTTGTCTTGTCTTGTCTTGTCTTGTCTTGTCTTGTCTTGTCTTGTCTTGTCTTGTCTTGTCTTGTCTTGTCTTGTCTTGTCTTGTCTTGTCTTGTCTTGTCTTGTCTTGTCTTGTCTTGTCTTGTCTTGTCTTGTCTTGTCTTGTCTTGTCTTGTCTTGTCTTGTCTTGTCTTGTCTTGTCTTGTCTTGTCTTGTCTTGTCTTGTCTTGTCTTGTCTTGTCTTGTCTTGTCTTGTCTTGCCTTGTCTTGTCTTGTCTTGTCTTGTCTTGTCTTGTCTTGTCTTGTCATGTCGTGTGTTGTGTTGTTTTGTCTTGTCTTATTGTCATGTCTTATATTGTCTTGTCTTGTCTTGTCATGTCATGTCATGTCGTGTGTTGTGTTGTGTTGTCTTGTTTTGTCTTGTCATGTCATGTCATGTCTTGCCTTGTCTTGTCTTGTCTTGTTTTGTCTTGTCATGTCTTGTCTTGTCTTGTCTTGTCTTGTCTTGTCTTGTTTTGTCTTGACTTGTCTTGTCTTGTCTTGTCTTGTCTTGTCTTGTCTTGTCTTGTCATGTAATGTCATGTCGTGTGTTGTGTTGTTTTGTCTTGTCTTGTCTTCTCCTTGTCTTGTCTTGTCATGTCGTGTGTTGTGTTGTTTTGTCTTGTCTTGTTGTGTATTGTCATGTCTTTTATTGTATTGTCTTGTCATGTCATGTAATGTCATGTCGTGTGTTATGTTGTTTTGTCTTGTCTTGTCTTCTCCTTGTCTTGTCTAGTCTTGTCTTGTCTTGTCTTGTCTTGTCTTGTCTTGTCATGTCTTATATTGTCTTGTCTTGTCATGTCATGTCGTGTGTTGTGTTGTTTTGTCTTCTCTTGTTGTGTATTGTCATGTCTTATATTGTCTTGTCTTGTCTTGTCATGTCATGTCATGTCATGTCGTGTGTTGTGTTGTTTTGTCTTGTCTTGTCTTCTCCTTGTCTTGTCTAGTCTTGTCTTGTCTTGTCTTGTCTTGTCTTGTTTTGTCTTGTCTTGTCTTGTCATGTCATGTGTTGCGTTGTGTTGTTTTGTCTTGTCTTGTCATGTCATGTCATGTCGTGTCTTGTGTTGCTTTGTCTTGTCTTGTCATGTCGTGTGTTGTGTTGTTTTGTCTTGTCATGTCTTATATTGTCTTGTCTTGTCTTGTCTTGTGATGTCATGTCGTGTGTTGTGTTGTTTTGTCTTGTATTTTCTTGTCTTGTCTTGTCTTGTCTTGTCTTGTTTTGTCTTGTCTTGTCATGTCATGTCATGTCATACGTGTGTTGTGTTGTTTTGTCTTGTCTTATTTTGTCTTGTCATGTCTTATCTTGTCTTGTCCTGTCCTGTCCTGTCTTGTCTTGTCATGTCATGTCATGTGTTGCGTTGTGTTGTTTTGTCTTGTCTTGTCATGTCATGTCATGTCGTGTCTTGTGTTGCTTTGTCATGTCTTGTCATGTCGTGTGTTATGTTGTTTTGTCTTGTCTTGTCTTCTCCTTGTCTTGTCTAGTCTTGTCTTGTCTTGTCTTGTCTTGTCTTGTCTTGTCTTGTCTTGTCTTGTCTTGTCATGTCTTATATTGTCTTGTCTTGTCTTGTCATGTCGTGTGTTGTGTTGTTTTGTCTTGTCTTGTTGTGTATTGTCATGTCTTATATTGTCTTGCCTTGTCTTGTCATGTCATGTCATGTCATGTCGTGTGTTGTGTTGTTTTGTCTTGTCTTGTCTTCTCCTTGTCTTGTCTAGTCTTGTCTTGTCTTGTCTTGTCTTGTCTTGTCTTGTCTTGTCTTGTCTTGTCTTGTCTTGTCTTGTCTTGTCTTGTCTTGTCTTGTGTTGCTTTGTCTTGTCTTGTCATGTCATGTGTTGCGTTGTGTTGTTTTGTATTGTCTTGTCATGTCATGTCATGTCGTGTCTTGTGTTGCTTTGTCTTGTCTTGTCATGTCGTGTGTTGTGTTGTTTTGTCTTGTCATGTCTTATATTGTCTTGTCTTGTCTTGTCTTGTGATGTCATGTCGTGTGTTGTGTTGTTTTGTCTTGTATTGTCTTGTCTTGTCTTGTCTTGTCTTGTCTTGTCTTGTCTTGTTTTGTCTTGTCTAGTCTTGTCTTGTCTTGTCTTGTCTTGTCTTGTCATGTCGTGTGTTGTGTTGTTTTGTCTTGTCTTGTTGTGTATTGTCGTGTCTTTTATTGTCTTGTTTTGTCATGTAATGTCATGTCGTGTGTTGTGTTGTTTTGTCTTGTCTTGTCTTCTCCTTGTCTTGTCTAGTCTTGTCTTGTCTTGTCTTGTCTTGTCTTGTCTTGTCGTGTCTTATATTGTCTTGTCTTGTCTTGTTATGTCGTGTGTTGTGTTGTTTTGTCTTGTTGTCTTGTCTTGTTGTGTATTGTCATGTCTTATATTGTCTTGTCTTGTCTTGTGATGTCATGTCGTGTGTTGTGTTGTTTTGTCTTGTCTTGTCTTCTCCTTGTCTTGTCTAGTCTTGTCTTGTCTTGTCTTGTCTTGTCTTGTCTTGTCATGTCTTGTCTTGTCTTGTCTTGTCATGTCTTGTCTTGTCTTGTCATGTCTTATATTGTCTTGTTTTGTCTTGTCTTGTCTTGTCTTGTCTTGTCTTGTCTTGTCTTGTCTTGTCTTGTCTTGTCTTGTCTTGTCTTGTCTTGTCTTGTCTTGTCTTGTCTTGTCTTGTCTTGTCTTGTCTTGTCTTGCCTTGTCTTGTCTTGTCTTGTCTTGTCTTGTCTTGTCTTGTCTTGTCATGTCGGGTGTTGTGTTGTTTTGTCTTGTCTTGTTGTGTATTGTCATGTCTTATATTGTCTTGTCTTGTCTTGTCATGTCATGTCATGTCGTGTGTTGTGTTGTGTTGTCTTGTTTTGTCTTGTCATGTCATGTCATGTCTTGCCTTGTCATGTCTTGTCTTGTTTTGTCTTGTCATGACTTGTCTTGTCTTGTCTTGTCTTGTCTTGTCTTGTCTTGTCTTGTCTTGTCTTGTCTTGTCTTGTCTTGTCTTGTCTTGTCTTGTCTTGTCTTGTCTTGTCTTGTGTTGCTTTGTCTTGTCTTGTCATGTCATGTGTTGCGTTGTGTTGTTTTGTATTGTCTTGTCATGTCATGTCATGTCGTGTCTTGTGTTGCTTTGTCTTGTCTTGTCATGTCGTGTGTTGTGTTGTTTTGTCTTGTCATGTCTTATATTGTCTTGTCTTGTCTTGTCTTGTGATGTCATGTCGTGTGTTGTGTTGTTTTGTCTTGTATTGTCTTGTCTTGTCTTGTCTTGTCTTGTCTTGTCTTGTCTTGTTTTGTCTTGTCTAGTCTTGTCTTGTCTTGTCTTGTCTTGTCTTGTCATGTCGTGTGTTGTGTTGTTTTGTCTTGTCTTGTTGTGTATTGTCGTGTCTTTTATTGTCTTGTTTTGTCATGTAATGTCATGTCGTGTGTTGTGTTGTTTTGTCTTGTCTTGTCTTCTCCTTGTCTTGTCTAGTCTTGTCTTGTCTTGTCTTGTCTTGTCTTGTCTTGTCGTGTCTTATATTGTCTTGTCTTGTCTTGTTATGTCGTGTGTTGTGTTGTTTTGTCTTGTCTTGTTGTGTATTGTCATGTCTTATATTGTCTTGTCTTGTCTTGTGATGTCATGTCGTGTGTTGTGTTGTTTTGTCTTGTCTTGTCTTCTCCTTGTCTTGTCTAGTCTTGTCTTGTCTTGTCTTGTCTTGTCTTGTCTTGTCATGTCTTGTCTTGTCTTGTCTTGTCATGTCTTGTCTTGTCTTGTCATGTCTTATATTGTCTTGTTTTGTCTTGTCTTGTCTTGTCTTGTCTTGTCTTGTCTTGTCTTGTCTTGTCTTGTCTTGTCTTGTCTTGTCTTGTCTTGTCTTGTCTTGTCTTGTCTTGTCTTGTCTTGTCTTGTCTTGTCTTGCCTTGTCTTGTCTTGTCTTGTCTTGTCTTGTCTTGTCTTGTCTTGTCATGTCGGGTGTTGTGTTGTTTTGTCTTGTCTTGTTGTGTATTGTCATGTCTTATATTGTCTTGTCTTGTCTTGTCATGTCATGTCATGTCGTGTGTTGTGTTGTGTTGTCTTGTTTTGTCTTGTCATGTCATGTCATGTCTTGCCTTGTCATGTCTTGTCTTGTTTTGTCTTGTCATGACTTGTCTTGTCTTGTCTTGTCTTGTCTTGTTTTGTCTTGTCATGTCTTGTCTTGTCTTGACTTGTCTTGTCTTGTCTTGTCTTGTCTTGTCTTGTCATGTAATGTCATGTCGTGTGTTGTGTTGTTTTGTCTTGTCTTGTCTTCTCCTTGTCTTGTCTTGTCATGTCGTGTGTTGTGTTGTTTTGTCTTGTCTTGTTGTGTATTGTCATGTCTTTTATTGTATTGTCTTGTCATGTCATGTAATGTCATGTCGTGTGTTATGTTGTTTTGTCTTGTCTTGTCTTGTCATGTCTTATATTGTCTTGTCTTGTCATGTCATGTCGTGTGTTGTGTTGTTTTGTCTTGTCTTGTTGTGTATTGTCATGTCTTATATTGTCTTGTCTTGTCTTGTCATGTCATGTCATGTCATGTCGTGTGTTGTGTTGTTTTGTCTTGTCTTGTCTTCTCCTTGTCTTGTCTAGTCTTGTCTTGTCTTGTCTTGTCTTGTCTTGTTTTGTCTTGTCTTGTCTTGTCTTGTGTTGCTTTGTCTTGTCTTGTCATGTCATGTGTTGCGTTGTGTTGTTTTGTCTTGTCTTGTCATGTCATGTCATGTCGTGTCTTGTGTTGCTTTGTCTTGTCTTGTCATGTCGTGTGTTGTGTTGTTTTGTCTTGTCATGTCTTATATTGTCTTGTCTTGTCTTGTCTTGTGATGTCATGTCGTGTGTTGTGTTGTTTTGTCTTGTATTTTCTTGTCTTGTCTTGTCTTGTCTTGTCTTGTCTTGTTTTGTCTTGTCTTGTCTTGTCTTGTCTTGTCTTGTCTTGTCTTGTCATGTCATGTCATGTCATACGTGTGTTGTGTTGTTTTGTCTTGTCTTATTTTGTCTTGTCATGTCTTATCTTGTCTTGTCCTGTCCTGTCCTGTCTTGTCTTGTCATGTCATGTCATGTGTTGCGTTGTGTTGTTTTGTCTCGTCTTGTCATGTCATGTCATGTCGTGTCTTGTGTTGCTTTGTCTTGTCTTGTCATGTCGTGTGTTATGTTGTTTTGTCTTGTCTTGTCTTCTCCTTGTCTTGTCTAGTCTTGTCTTGTCTTGTCTTGTCTTGTCTTGTCTTGTCTTGTCATGTCTTATATTGTCTTGTCTTGTCTTGTCATGTCGTGTGTTGTGTTGTTTTGTCTTGTCTTGTTGTGTATTGTCATGTCTTATATTGTCTTGTCTTGTCTTGTCATGTCATGTCATGTCATGTCGTGTGTTGTGTTGTTTTGTCTTGTCTTGTCTTCTCCTTGTCTTGTCTAGTCTTGTCTTGTCTTGTCTTGTCTTGTCTTGTCTTGTCTTGTCTTGTCTTGTCTTGTCTTGTCTTGTCTTGTCTTGTCTTGTCTTGTCTTGTCTTGTCTTGTCTTGTCTTGTCTTGTCTTGTGTTGCTTTGTCTTGTCTTGTCATGTCATGTGTTGTTTTGTCTTGTATTGTCTTGTCTTGTCTTGTCTTGTCTTGTCTTGTCTTGTCTTGTCTTGTTTTGTCTTGTCTAGTCTTGTCTTGTCTTGTCTTGTCTTGTCTTGTCTTGTCTTGTCTTGTCTTGTCATGTCGTGTGTTGTGTTGTTTTGTCTTGTCTTGTTGTGTATTGTCGTGTCTTTTATTGTCTTGTCTTGTCTTGTTTTGTCATGTAATGTCATGTCGTGTGTTGTGTTGTTTTGTCTTGTCTTGTCTTCTCCTTGTCTTGTCTAGTCTTGTCTTGTCTTGTCTTGTCTTGTCTTGTCATGTCTTATATTGTCTTGTCTTGTCTTGTCATGTCGTGTGTTGTGTGTTTTTGTCTTGTCTTGTTGTGTATTGTCATGTCTTATATTGGCTTGTCTTGTCTTGTGATGTCATGTCGTGTGTTGTGTTGTTTTGTCTTGTCTTGTTTTGTCTTGTCCTGTCTTGTCTTGTCATGTCATGTCATGTGTTGTGTTGTGTTGTTTTGTCTTGTCTTGTCTTGTCTCTTCTTGTCTTGTCTTGTCTTGTCATGTCATGTCATGTCGTGTGTTGTGTTGTGTTGTCTTGTTTTGTCTTGTCATGTCATGTCATGTCTTGTCTTGTCTTGTCTTGTCTTGTCTTGTCTTGTTTTGTCTTGTCATGTCTTGTCTTGTCTTGTCTTGTCTTGTTTTGTCTTGTCATGTCTTGTCTTGACTTGTCTTGTCTTGTCTTGTCTTGTCTTGTCATGTAATGTCATGTCGTGTGTTGTGTTGTTTTGTCTTGTCTTGTCTTCTCCTTGTCTTGTCTTGTCATGTCGTGTGTTGTGTTGTTTTGTCTTGTCTTGTCTTATATTGTCTTGTCTTGTCTTGTGATGTCATGTCGTGTGTTGTGTTGTTTTGTCTTGTCTTGTTTTGTCTTGTCCTGTCTTGTCTTGTCATGTCATGTCATGTGTTGTGTTGTGTTGTTTTGTCTTGTCTTGTCTTGTCTTGTCTTGTCTTGTCTTGTCTTGCCTTATCTTGCCTTGTCTTGTCTTGTCTTGTCTGGTCTTGTCTTGTCTTGTCTTGTCATGTCTTGTCATGTCTTGTCTTGACTTGTCTTGTCTTGTCTTGTCTTGTCTTGTCTTGTCATGTAATGTCATGTCGTGTGTTGTGTTGTTTTGTCTTGTCTTGTCTTCTCCTTGTCTTGTCTTGTCATGTCGTGTGTTGTGTTGTTTTGTCTTGTCTTGTCTTATATTGTCTTGTCTTGTCTTGTGATGTCATGTCGTGTGTTGTGTTGTTTTGTCTTGTCTTGTTTTGTCTTGTCCTGTCTTGTCTTGTCATGTCATGTCATGTGTTGTGTTGTGTTGTGTTGTTTTGTCTTGTCTTGTCTTGTCTTGTCTTGTTTTGTCTTGCCTTATCTTGCCTTGTCTTGTCTTGTCTGGTCTTGTCTTGTCTTGTCTTGTCATGTCTTGTCTTGTCTTGTTTTGTCTTGTCTTGTATTGTCTTGTTTTCTCATGTAATGTCATGTCGTGTGTTGTGTTGTTTTGTCATGTCTTGTGTTGTTTTGTCGTGTCATGTCTTGTCTTGTCTTGTCCTGTCTTGTCGTGTGTTGTGTTGTGTTGTTTTGTCTTGTCTTGTCATGTCATGTCATGTCGTGTCTTGTGTTGCTTTGTCTTGTCTTGTCTTGTCTTGTCATGTCGTGTGTTGTGTTGTTTTGTCTTGTCTTGTTGTGTATTGTCATGTCTTATATTGTCTTGTCGTGTCTTGTCTTGTCATGTCATGTCATGTCGTGTGTTGTGTTGTTTTGTCTTGTCTTGTTTTGTCTTGTCATGTCTTGTCTTGTCTTCTCTTGTCTTGTTTTGTCTTGTCATGTCTTGTCTTGTCTTGTCTTGTCTTGCCTTGTCTTGTCTTGTCTTGTCTTGTCTTGTCTTGTCTTGTCTTGTCTTGTCTTGTCTTGTCTTGTCTTGTCTTGTCTTGTCTTGTCTTGTCTTGTCTTGTCTTGTCTTGTCTTGTCTTGTCTTGTCTTGTCTTGTCTTGTCTTGTCTAGTCTTGTCTTGTCTTGTCTTGTCTTGCCTTGTCTTGCCTTGTCTTGTCTTGTCTTGTCTTGTGTTGCTTTGTCTTGTCTTGTCATGTCGTGTGTTGTGTTGTTTCGTCTTGTCTTGTTGTGTATTGTCATGTCTTTTATTGTCTTGTCTTGTCTTGTCTTGTCATGTCATGTAATGTCATGTCGTGTGTTGTGTTGTTTTGTCTTGCCTTGTCTTCTCCTTGTCTTGTCTAGTCTTGTCTTGTCTTGTCTTGTCTTGTCTTGTCATGTCTTGTCATGTCGTGTGTTGTGTTGTTTTGTCTTGTCTTGTTGTGTATTGTCATGTCTTTTATTGTCTTGTCTTGTCTTGTTTTGTCATGTAATGTCATGTCGTGTGTTGTGTTGTTTTGTCTTGTCTTGTCTTCTCCTTGTCTTGTCTAGTCTTGTCTTGTCTTGTCTTTTCTTGTCTTGTGTTGCTTTGTCTTGTCTTGTCATGTCGTGTGTTGTGTTGTTTTGTCTTGTCTTGTCTTCTCCTTGTCTTGTCTAGTCTTGTCTTGTCTTGTCTTGTCTTGTCTTGTCTTGTCTTGTCTTGTCTTGTCTTGTCTTGTCTTGTCATGTCTTATATTGTCTTGTCTTGTCTTGTCATGTCGTGTGTTGTGTTGTTTAGTCTTGTCTTGTTGTGTATTGTCATGTCTTATATTGTCTTGTCTTGTCTTGTCATGTCATGTCATGTCATGTCGTGTGTTGTGTTGTTTTGTCTTGTCTTGTCTTCTCCTTGTCTTGTCTAGTCTTGTCTTGTCTTGTCTTGTCTTGTCTTGTCTTGTCTTGTCTTGTCTTGTGTTGCTTTGTCTTGTCTTGTCATGTCATGTGTTGCGTTGTGTTGTTTTGTCTTGTCTTGTCTTGTCTTGTCTTGTCTTGTCTTGTCTTGTCTTGTCTTGTCTTGTCTTGTCTTGTCTTGTCTTGTCTTGTCTTGTCATGTCTTATATTGTCTTGTCTTGTGTTGCTTTGTCTTGTCTTGTCATGTCATGTGTTGCGTTGTGTTGTTTTGTCTTGTCTTGTCATGTCATGTCATGTCGTGTCTTGTGTTGCTTTGTCTTGTCTTGTCATGTCGTGTGTTGTGTTGTTTTGTCTTGTCATGTCTTATATTGTCTTGTCTTGTCTTGTCTTGTGATGTCATGTCGTGTGTTGTGTTGTTTTGTCTTGTCTTGTCTTGTCATGTCTTATATTGTCTTGTCTTGTCTTGTCATGTCGTGTGTTGTGTTGTTTTGTCTTGTCTTGTTGTGTATTGTCATGTCTTATATTGTCTTGCCTTGTCTTGTCATGTCATGTCATGTCATGTCGTGTGTTGTGTTGTTTTGTCTTGTCTTGTCATGTCATGTCATGTCATACGTGTGTTGTGTTGTTTTGTCTTGTCTTATTTTGTCTTGTCATGTCTTATCTTGTCTTGTCCTGTCCTGTCCTGTCTTGTCTTGTCATGTCATGTCATGTGTTGCGTTGTGTTGTTTTGTCTTGTCTTGTCATGTCATGTCATGTCGTGTCTTGTGTTGCTTTGTCATGTCTTGTCATGTCGTGTGTTATGTTGTTTTGTCTTGTCTTGTCTTCTCCTTGTCTTGTCTAGTCTTGTCTTGTCTTGTCTTGTCTTGTCTTGTCTTGTCTTGTCTTGTCTTGTCTTGTCATGTCTTATATTGTCTTGTCTTGTCTTGTCATGTCCTGTGTTGTGTTGTTTTGTCTTGTCTTGTTGTGTATTGTCATGTCTTATATTGTCTTGCCTTGTCTTGTCATGTCATGTCATGTCATGTCGTGTGTTGTGTTGTTTTGTCTTGTCTTGTCTTCTCCTTGTCTTGTCTAGTCTTGTCTTGTCTTGTCTTGTCTTGTCTTGTCTTGTCTTGTCTTGTCTTGTCTTGTCTTGTCTTGTCTTGTCTTGTCTTGTCTTGTGTTGCTTTGTCTTGTCTTGTCATGTCATGTGTTGCGTTGTGTTGTTTTGTATTGTCTTGTCATGTCATGTCATGTCGTGTCTTGTGTTGCTTTGTCTTGTCTTGTCATGTCGTGTGTTGTGTTGTTTTGTCTTGTCATGTCTTATATTGTCTTGTCTTGTCTTGTCTTGTGATGTCATGTCGTGTGTTGTGTTGTTTTGTCTTGTATTGTCTTGTCTTGTCTTGTCTTGTCTTGTCTTGTCTTGTCTTGTTTTGTCTTGTCTAGTCTTGTCTTGTCTTGTCTTGTCTTGTCTTGTCATGTCGTGTGTTGTGTTGTTTTGTCTTGTCTTGTTGTGTATTGTCGTGTCTTTTATTGTCTTGTTTTGTCATGTAATGTCATGTCGTGTGTTGTGTTGTTTTGTCTTGTCTTGTCTTCTCCTTGTCTTGTCTAGTCTTGTCTTGTCTTGTCTTGTCTTGTCTTGTCTTGTAGTGTCTTATATTGTCTTGTCTTGTCTTGTTATGTCGTGTGTTGTGTTGTTTTGTCTTGTTGTCTTGTCTTGTTGTGTATTGTCATGTCTTATATTGTCTTGTCTTGTCTTGTGATGTCATGTCGTGTGTTGTGTTGTTTTGTCTTGTCTTGTCTTCTCCTTGTCTTGTCTAGTCTTGTCTTGTCTTGTCTTGTCTTGTCTTGTCTTGTCATGTCTTGTCTTGTCTTGTCTTGTCATGTCTTGTCTTGTCTTGTCATGTCTTATATTGTCTTGTTTTGTCTTGTCTTGTCTTGTCTTGTCTTGTCTTGTCTTGTCTTGTCTTGTCTTGTCTTGTCTTGTCTTGTCTTGTCTTGTCTTGTCTTGTCTTGTCTTGTCTTGCCTTGTCTTGTCTTGTCTTGTCTTGTCTTGTCTTGTCTTGTCTTGTCATGTCGGGTGTTGTGTTGTTTTGTCTTGTCTTGTTGTGTATTGTCATGTCTTATATTGTCTTGTCTTGTCTTGTCTTGTCATGTCATGTCATGTCGTGTGTTGTGTTGTGTTGTCTTGTTTTGTCTTGTCATGTCATGTCATGTCTTGCCTTGTCATGTCTTGTCTTGTTTTGTCTTGTCATGACTTGTCTTGTCTTGTCTTGTCTTGTCTTGTCTTGTCTTGTCTTGTCTTGTCTTGTCTTGTCTTGTCTTGTCTTGTCTTGTCTTGTCTTGTCTTGTGTTGCTTTGTCTTGTCTTGTCATGTCATGTGTTGCGTTGTGTTGTTTTGTATTGTCTTGTCATGTCATGTCATGTCGTGTCTTGTGTTGCTTTGTCTTGTCTTGTCATGTCGTGTGTTGTGTTGTTTTGTCTTGTCATGTCTTATATTGTCTTGTCTTGTCTTGTCTTGTGATGTCATGTCGTGTGTTGTGTTGTTTTGTCTTGTATTGTCTTGTCTTGTCTTGTCTTGTCTTGTCTTGTCTTGTCTTGTTTTGTCTTGTCTAGTCTTGTCTTGTCTTGTCTTGTCTTGTCTTGTCATGTCGTGTGTTGTGTTGTTTTGTCTTGTCTTGTTGTGTATTGTCGTGTCTTTTATTGTCTTGTTTTGTCATGTAATGTCATGTCGTGTGTTGTGTTGTTTTGTCTTGTCTTGTCTTCTCCTTGTCTTGTCTAGTCTTGTCTTGTCTTGTCTTGTCTTGTCTTGTCTTGTCGTGTCTTATATTGTCTTGTCTTGTCTTGTTATGTCGTGTGTTGTGTTGTTTTGTCTTGTCTTGTTGTGTATTGTCATGTCTTATATTGTCTTGTCTTGTCTTGTGATGTCATGTCGTGTGTTGTGTTGTTTTGTCTTGTCTTGTCTTCTCCTTGTCTTGTCTAGTCTTGTCTTGTCTTGTCTTGTCTTGTCTTGTCTTGTCATGTCTTGTCTTGTCTTGTCTTGTCATGTCTTGTCTTGTCTTGTCATGTCTTATATTGTCTTGTTTTGTCTTGTCTTGTCTTGTCTTGTCTTGTCTTGTCTTGTCTTGTCTTGTCTTGTCTTGTCTTGTCTTGTCTTGTCTTGTCTTGTCTTGTCTTGTCTTGTCTTGTCTTGTCTTGTCTTGTCTTGCCTTGTCTTGTCTTGTCTTGTCTTGTCTTGTCTTGTCTTGTCTTGTCATGTCGGGTGTTGTGTTGTTTTGTCTTGTCTTGTTGTGTATTGTCATGTCTTATATTGTCTTGTCTTGTCTTGTCATGTCATGTCATGTCGTGTGTTGTGTTGTGTTGTCTTGTTTTGTCTTGTCATGTCATGTCATGTCTTGCCTTGTCATGTCTTGTCTTGTTTTGTCTTGTCATGACTTGTCTTGTCTTGTCTTGTCTTGTCTTGTTTTGTCTTGTCATGTCTTGTCTTGTCTTGACTTGTCTTGTCTTGTCTTGTCTTGTCTTGTCTTGTCATGTAATGTCATGTCGTGTGTTGTGTTGTTTTGTCTTGTCTTGTCTTCTCCTTGTCTTGTCTTGTCATGTCGTGTGTTGTGTTGTTTTGTCTTGTCTTGTTGTGTATTGTCATGTCTTTTATTGTATTGTCTTGTCATGTCATGTAATGTCATGTCGTGTGTTATGTTGTTTTGTCTTGTCTTGTCTTCTCCTTGTCTTGTCTAGTCTTGTCTTGTCTTGTCTTGTCTTGTCATGTCTTATATTGTCTTGTCTTGTCATGTCATGTCGTGTGTTGTGTTGTTTTGTCTTGTCTTGTTGTGTATTGTCATGTCTTATATTGTCTTGTCTTGTCTTGTCATGTCATGTCATGTCATGTCGTGTGTTGTGTTGTTTTGTCTTGTCTTGTCTTCTCCTTGTCTTGTCTAGTCTTGTCTTGTCTTGTCTTGTCTTGTCTTGTTTTGTCTTGTCTTGTCTTGTCTTGTGTTGCTTTGTCTTGTCTTGTCATGTCATGTGTTGCGTTGTGTTGTTTTGTCTTGTCTTGTCATGTCATGTCATGTCGTGTCTTGTGTTGCTTTGTCTTGTCTTGTCATGTCGTGTGTTGTGTTGTTTTGTCTTGTCATGTCTTATATTGTCTTGTCTTGTCTTGTCTTGTGATGTCATGTCGTGTGTTGTGTTGTTTTGTCTTGTATTTTCTTGTCTTGTCTTGTCTTGTCTTGTCTTGTCTTGTTTTGTCTTGTCTTGTCTTGTCTTGTCTTGTCTTGTCTTGTCTTGTCATGTCATGTCATGTCATACGTGTGTTGTGTTGTTTTGTCTTGTCTTATTTTGTCTTGTCATGTCTTATCTTGTCTTGTCCTGTCCTGTCCTGTCTTGTCTTGTCATGTCATGTCATGTGTTGCGTTGTGTTGTTTTGTCTCGTCTTGTCATGTCATGTCATGTCGTGTCTTGTGTTGCTTTGTCTTGTCTTGTCATGTCGTGTGTTATGTTGTTTTGTCTTGTCTTGTCTTCTCCTTGTCTTGTCTAGTCTTGTCTTGTCTTGTCTTGTCTTGTCTTGTCTTGTCTTGTCATGTCTTATATTGTCTTGTCTTGTCTTGTCATGTCGTGTGTTGTGTTGTTTTGTCTTGTCTTGTTGTGTATTGTCATGTCTTATATTGTCTTGTCTTGTCTTGTCATGTCATGTCATGTCATGTCGTGTGTTGTGTTGTTTTGTCTTGTCTTGTCTTCTCCTTGTCTTGTCTAGTCTTGTCTTGTCTTGTCTTGTCTTGTCTTGTCTTGTCTTGTCTTGTCTTGTCTTGTCTTGTCTTGTCTTGTCTTGTCTTGTCTTGTCTTGTCTTGTGTTGCTTTGTCTTGTCTTGTCATGTCATGTGTTGTTTTGTCTTGTATTGTCTTGTCTTGTCTTGTCTTGTCTTGTCTTGTCTTGTCTTGTCTTGTTTTGTCTTGTCTAGTCTTGTCTTGTCTTGTCTTGTCTTGTCTTGTCTTGTCTTGTCTTGTCTTGTCATGTCGTGTGTTGTGTTGTTTTGTCTTGTCTTGTTGTGTATTGTCGTGTCTTTTATTGTCTTGTCTTGTCTTGTTTTGTCATGTAATGTCATGTCGTGTGTTGTGTTGTTTTGTCTTGTCTTGTCTTCTCCTTGTCTTGTCTAGTCTTGTCTTGTCTTGTCTTGTCTTGTCTTGTCATGTCTTATATTGTCTTGTCTTGTCTTGTCATGTCGTGTGTTGTGTGTTTTTGTCTTGTCTTGTTGTGTATTGTCATGTCTTATATTGGCTTGTCTTGTCTTGTGATGTCATGTCGTGTGTTGTGTTGTTTTGTCTTGTCTTGTTTTGTCTTGTCCTGTCTTGTCTTGTCATGTCATGTCATGTGTTGTGTTGTGTTGTTTTGTCTTGTCTTGTCTTGTCTCTTCTTGTCTTGTCTTGTCTTGTCATGTCATGTCATGTCGTGTGTTGTGTTGTGTTGTCTTGTTTTGTCTTGTCATGTCATGTCATGTCTTGTCTTGTCTTGTCTTGTCTTGTCTTGTCTTGTTTTGTCTTGTCATGTCTTGTCTTGTCTTGTCTTGTCTTGTTTTGTCTTGTCATGTCTTGTCTTGACTTGTCTTGTCTTGTCTTGTCTTGTCTTGTCATGTAATGTCATGTCGTGTGTTGTGTTGTTTTGTCTTGTCTTGTCTTCTCCTTGTCTTGTCTTGTCATGTCGTGTGTTGTGTTGTTTTGTCTTGTCTTGTCTTATATTGTCTTGTCTTGTCTTGTGATGTCATGTCGTGTGTTGTGTTGTTTTGTCTTGTCTTGTTTTGTCTTGTCCTGTCTTGTCTTGTCATGTCATGTCATGTGTTGTGTTGTGTTGTTTTGTCTTGTCTTGTCTTGTCTTGTCTTGTCTTGTCTTGCCTTATCTTGCCTTGTCTTGTCTTGTCTTGTCTGGTCTTGTCTTGTCTTGTCTTGTCATGTCTTGTCATGTCTTGTCTTGACTTGTCTTGTCTTGTCTTGTCTTGTCTTGTCTTGTCATGTAATGTCATGTCGTGTGTTGTGTTGTTTTGTCTTGTCTTGTCTTCTCCTTGTCTTGTCTTGTCATGTCGTGTGTTGTGTTGTTTTGTCTTGTCTTGTCTTATATTGTCTTGTCTTGTCTTGTGATGTCATGTCGTGTGTTGTGTTGTTTTGTCTTGTCTTGTTTTGTCTTGTCCTGTCTTGTCTTGTCATGTCATGTCATGTGTTGTGTTGTGTTGTGTTGTTTTGTCTTGTCTTGTCTTGTCTTGTCTTGTTTTGTCTTGCCTTATCTTGCCTTGTCTTGTCTTGTCTGGTCTTGTCTTGTCTTGTCTTGTCATGTCTTGTCTTGTCTTGTTTTGTCTTGTCTTGTATTGTCTTGTTTTCTCATGTAATGTCATGTCGTGTGTTGTGTTGTTTTGTCATGTCTTGTGTTGTTTTGTCGTGCCATGTCTTGTCTTGTCTTGTCCTGTCTTGTCGTGTGTTGTGTTGTGTTGTTTTGTCTTGTCTTGTCATGTCATGTCATGTCGTGTCTTGTGTTGCTTTGTCTTGTCTTGTCTTGTCTTGTCATGTCGTGTGTTGTGTTGTTTTGTCTTGTCTTGTTGTGTATTGTCATGTCTTATATTGTCTTGTCTTGTCTTGTCTTGTCATGTCATGTCATGTCGTGTGTTGTGTTGTTTTGTCTTGTCTTGTTTTGTCTTGTCATGTCTTGTCTTGTCTTCTCTTGTCTTGTTTTGTCTTGTCATGTCTTGTCTTGTCTTGTCTTGTCTTGCCTTGTCTTGTCTTGTCTTGTCTTGTCTTGTCTTGTCTTGTCTTGTCTTGTCTTGTCTTGTCTTGTCTTGTCTTGTCTTGTCTTGTCTTGTCTTGTCTTGTCTTGTCTTGTCTTGTCTTGTCTTGTCTTGTCTTGTCTTGTCTTGTCTAGTCTTGTCTTGTCTTGTCTTGTCTTGCCTTGTCTTGCCTTGTCTTGTCTTGTCTTGTCTTGTGTTGCTTTGTCTTGTCTTGTCATGTCGTGTGTTGTGTTGTTTCGTCTTGTCTTGTTGTGTATTGTCATGTCTTTTATTGTCTTGTCTTGTCTTGTCTTGTCATGTCATGTAATGTCATGTCGTGTGTTGTGTTGTTTTGTCTTGCCTTGTCTTCTCCTTGTCTTGTCTAGTCTTGTCTTGTCTTGTCTTGTCTTGTCTTGTCATGTCTTGTCATGTCGTGTGTTGTGTTGTTTTGTCTTGTCTTGTTGTGTATTGTCATGTCTTTTATTGTCTTGTCTTGTCTTGTTTTGTCATGTAATGTCATGTCGTGTGTTGTGTTGTTTTGTCTTGTCTTGTCTTCTCCTTGTCTTGTCTAGTCTTGTCTTGTCTTGTCTTTTCTTGTCTTGTGTTGCTTTGTCTTGTCTTGTCATGTCGTGTGTTGTGTTGTTTTGTCTTGTCTTGTCTTCTCCTTGTCTTGTCTAGTCTTGTCTTGTCTTGTCTTGTCTTGTCTTGTCTTGTCTTGTCTTGTCTTGTCTTGTCTTGTCTTGTCATGTCTTATATTGTCTTGTCTTGTCTTGTCATGTCGTGTGTTGTGTTGTTTAGTCTTGTCTTGTTGTGTATTGTCATGTCTTATATTGTCTTGTCTTGTCTTGTCATGTCATGTCATGTCATGTCGTGTGTTGTGTTGTTTTGTCTTGTCTTGTCTTCTCCTTGTCTTGTCTAGTCTTGTCTTGTCTTGTCTTGTCTTGTCTTGTCTTGTCTTGTCTTGTCTTGTCTTGTGTTGCTTTGTCTTGTCTTGTCATGTCATGTGTTGCGTTGTGTTGTTTTGTCTTGTCTTGTCTTGTCTTGTCTTGTCTTGTCTTGTCTTGTCTTGTCCTGTCCTGTCCTGTCTTGTCTTGTCTTAGCATGTCATGTCATGTCATGTCATGTCGTGTGTTGTGTTGTCTTGTCTTGTTTTGTCATGTCTTATCTTGTCTTGTCATGTCATGTCTTGTCTTGTCTTTTCTTGTCTTGTCATGTCTTGTCTTGTCTTGTCATGTCTTATATTGTCTTGTCTTGTTTTGTCTTGTCTTGTCTTGTTTTGTCTTGTGTTGCTTTGTCTTGTCTTGTCATGTCGTGTGTTGTGTTGTTTTGTCTTGTCTTGTTGTGTATTGTCATGTCTTTTATTTTATTGTCTTGTCTTGTCTTGTCTTGTCATGTCATGTCATGTCGTGTGTTGTGTTGTTTTGTCTTGTCTTGTCTTCTCCTTGTCTTGTCTAGTCTTGTCTTGTCTTGTCTTGTCTTGTCTTGTCTTGTCTTGTCTTGTCTTGTCTTGTGTTGCTTTGTCTTGTCTTGTCATGTCATGTGTTGCGTTGTGTTGTTTTGTCTTGTCTTGTCATGTCATGTCATGTCGTGTCTTGTGTTGCTTTGTCTTGTCTTGTCATGTCGTGTGTTGTGTTGTTTTGTCTTGTCATGTCTTATATTGTCTTGTCTTGTCTTGTCTTGTGATGTCATGTCGTGTGTTGTGTTCTTTTGTCTTGTATTGTCTTGTCTTGTCTTGTCTTGTCTTGTCTTGTCTTGTCTTGTCTTGTCTTGTCTTGTCTTGTCTTGTCTTGTTTTGTCTTGTCTTGTCTTGCCTTGTCTTGTCTTGTCTTGTCTTGTCATGTCATGTCATGTCATACGTGTGTTGTGTTGTTTTGTCTTGTCTTATTTTGTCTTGTCATGTCTTATCTTGTCTTGTCCTGTCCTGTCTTGTCTTGTCATGTCATGTCATGTCATGTCATGTCGTGTGTTGTGTTGTCTTGTCTTGTTTTGTCATGTCTTATCTTGTCTTGTCTTGTCATGTCATGTCATGTGTTGTGTTGTGTTGTTTTGTCTTGTCTTGTCTTGTCATGTCTTGTCTTGTCTTGTCTTGTCATGTCTTATATTGTCTTGTCTTGTCTTGTGTTGTGATGTCATGTCGTGTGTTGTGTTGTTTTGTCTTGTCTTGTCTTGTCTTGTCCTGTCCTGTCCTGTCCTGTCCTGTCTTGTCTTGTCTTCTCCTGTCCTGTCGTGTGTTGTGTTGTTTTGTTTTGTCGTGCCATGTCTTGTCTTGTCTTGTTTTGTCTTGTCTTGTCTTGTTTTGTCTTGTCATGTCTTGTCTTGTCTTGTCTTGTCTTGTCTTGTCTTGTCTTGTCTTGTATTGTCTTGTCTTGTCTTGTCTTCTCCTTGTCTTGTCTAGTCTTGTCTTGTCTTGTCTTGTCTTTTCTTGTCTTGTCATGTCGTGTGTTGTGTTGTTTTGTCTTGTCTTGTTGTGTATTGTCATGTCTTTTATTGTCTTGTCTTGTCTTGTTTTGTCTTCTCTTGTCTTGTCCTGTCCTGTCGTGTGTTGTGTTGTTTTGTCTTGTCTTGTCTTGTCATGTCATGTCATGTCGTGTCTTGTGTTGCTTTGTCTTGTCTTGTCTTGTCTTGTCTTGTCTTGTCATGTCTTGTCTTGTCTTGTATTGTCTTGTCTTGTCTTGTCTTGTTTTGTCTTGTCTTGTCTTGTCTTGTCTTGTCTTGTCATGTCTTGTCTTGTCTTGTCTTGTCTTGTCTTGTCTTGTCTTGTCTTGTCTTGTCTTGTCTTGTCTTGTCATGTCTTGTCTTGTCATGTCTTGTCTTGTCTTGTTTTGTCTTGTCTTGTATTGTCTTGTTTTCTCATGTAATGTCATGTCGTGTGTTGTGTTGTTTTGTCTTGTCTTGTGTTGCTTTGTCGTGTCATGTCTTGTCTTGTCTTGTCCTGTCTTGTCGTGTGTTGTGTTGTGTTGTTTTGTCTTGTCTTGTCATGTCATGTCATGTCGTGTCTTGTGTTGCTTTGTCTTGTCTTGTCTTGTCTTGTCATGTCGTGTGTTGTGTTGTTTTGTCTTGTCTTGTTGTGTATTGTCATGTCTTATATTGTCTTGTCTTGTCTTGTCTTGTCATGTCATGTCATGTCGTGTTTTGTGTTGTTTTGTCTTGTCTTGTTTTGTCTTGTCATGTCTTGTCTTGTCTTCTCTTGTCTTGTTTTGTCTTGTCATGTCTTGTCTTGTCTTGTCTTGTCTTGCCTTGTCTTGTCTTGTCTTGTCTTGTCTTGTCTTGTCTTGTCTTGTCTTGTCTTGTCTTGTCTTGTCTTGTCTTGTCTTGTCTTGTCTTGTCTTGTCTTGTCTTGTCTTGTCTAGTCTTGTCTTGTCTTGTCTTGTCTTGTCTTGTCTTGCCTTGTCTTGTCTTGTCTTGTCTTGTCTTGTCATGTCATGTAATGTCATGTCGTGTGTTGTGTTGTTTTGTCTTGTCTTGTCTTCTCCTTGTCTTGTCTAGTCTTGTCTTGTCTTGTCTTGTCTTGTCTTGTCTTGTCATGTCGTGTGTTGTGTTGTTTTGTCTTGTCTTGTTGTGTATTGTCATGTCTTTTATTGTCTTGTCTTGTCTTGTTTTGTCATGTAATGTCATGTCGTGTGTTGTGTTGTTTTGTCTTGTCTTGTCTTCTCCTTGTCTTGTCTAGTCTTGTCTTGTCTTGTCTTTTCTTGTCTTGTGTTGCTTTGTCTTGTCTTGTCATGTCGTGTGTTGTGTTGTTTTGTCTTGTCTTGTTGTGTATTGTCATGTCTTTTATTGTCTTGTCTTGTCTTGTCATGTCATGTAATGTCATGTCGTGTGTTATGTTGTTTTGTCTTGTCTTGTCTTCTCCTTGTCTTGTCTAGTCTTGTCTTGTCTTGTCTTGTCTTGTCTTGTCTTGTCTTGTCTTGTCTTGTCTTGTCTTGTCTTGTCTTGTCTTGTCTTGTCTTGTCTTGTCTTGTCTTGTCTTGTCATGTCTTATATTGTCTTGTCTTGTCTTGTCATGTCGTGTGTTGTGTTGTTTAGTCTTGTCTTGTTGTGTATTGTCATGTCTTATATTGTCTTGTCTTGTCTTGTCATGTCATGTCATGTCATGTCGTGTGTTGTGTTGTTTTGTCTTGTCTTGTCTTCTCCTTGTCTTGTCTAGTCTTGTCTTGTCTTGTCTTGTCTTGTCTTGTTTTGTCTTGTCTTGTCTTGTCTTGTGTTGCTTTGTCTTGTCTTGTCATGTCATGTGTTGCGTTGTGTTGTTTTGTCTTGTCTTGTCATGTCATGTCATGTCGTGTCTTGTGTTGCTTTGTCTTGTCTTGTCATGTCGTGTGTTGTGTTGTTTTGTCTTGTCATGTCTTATATTGTCTTGTCTTGTCTTGTCTTGTGATGTCATGTCGTGTGTTGTGTTGTTTTGTCTTGTATTTTCTTGTCTTGTCTTGTCTTGTCTTGTCTTGTCTTGTCTTGTCTTGTCATGTCATGTCATGTCATACGTGTGTTGTGTTGTTTTGTCTTGTCTTATTTTGTCTTGTCATGTCTTATCTTGTCTTGTCCTGTCCTGTCCTGTCTTGTCTTGTCATGTCATGTCATGTGTTGCGTTGTGTTGTTTTGTCTTGTCTTGTCATGTCATGTCATGTCGTGTCTTGTGTTGCTTTGTCTTGTCTTGTCATGTCGTGTGTTATGTTGTTTTGTCTTGTCTTGTCTTCTCCTTGTCTTGTCTAGTCTTGTCTTGTCTTGTCTTGTCTTGTCTTGTCTTGTCTTGTCTTGTCTTGTCTTGTCTTGTCTTGTCTTGTCTTGTCTTGTCTTGTCTTGTCTTGTCTTGTCTTGTCTTGTCTTGTCATGTCTTATATTGTCTTGTCTTGTCTTGTCATGTCGTGTGTTGTGTTGTTTTGTCTTGTCTTGTTGTGTATTGTCATGTCTTATATTGTCTTGTCTTGTCTTGTCATGTCATGTCGTGTGTTGTGTTGTTTTGTCTTGTCTTGTCTTCTCCTTGTCTTGTCTAGTCTTGTCTTGTCTTGTCTTGTCTTGTCTTGTTTTGTCTTGTCTTGTCTTGTCTTGTCTTGTCTTGTCTTGTCTTGTCTTGTCTTGTGTTGCTTTGTCTTGTCTTGTCATGTCATGTGTTGCGTTGTGTTGTTTTGTCTTGTCTTGTCATGTCATGTCATGTCGTGTCTTGTGTTGCTTTGTCTTGTCTTGTCATGTCGTGTGTTGTGTTGTTTTGTCTTGTCATGTCTTATATTGTCTTGTCTTGTCTTGTCTTGTGATGTCATGTCGTGTGTTGTGTTGTTTTGTCTTGTATTGTCTTGTCTTGTCTTGTCTTGTCTTGTCTTGTCTTGTCTTGTCTTGTCTTGTTTTGTCTTGTCTAGTCTTGTCTTGTCTTGTCTTGTCTTGTCTTGTCTTGTCTTGTCTTGTCATGTCGTGTGTTGTGTTGTTTTGTCTTGTCTTGTTGTGTATTGTCGTGTCTTTTATTGTCTTGTCTTGTCTTGTTTTGTCATGTAATGTCATGTCGTGTGTTGTGTTGTTTTGTCTTGTCTTGTCTTCTCCTTGTCTTGTCTAGTCTTGTCTTGTCTTGTCTTGTCTTGTCTTGTCATGTCTTATATTGTCTTGTCTTGTCTTGTCATGTCGTGTGTTGTGTTGTTTTGTCTTGTCTTGTTGTGTATTGTCATGTCTTATATTGGCTTGTCTTGTCTTGTGATGTCATGTCGTGTGTTGTGTTGTTTTGTCTTGTCTTGTTTTGTCTTGTCCTGTCTTGTCTTGTCATGTCATGTCATGTGTTGTGTTGTGTTGTTTTGTCTTGTCTTGTCTTGTCTTGTCTTGTGTTGTCTTGTTTTGTCTTGTCATGTCATGTCATGTCTTGTCTTGTCTTGTTTTGTCTTGTCTTGTTTTGTCTTGTCATGTCTTGTCTTGTCTTGTCTTGTCTTGTCTTGTCTTGTTTTGTCTTGTCATGTCTTGTCTTGACTTGTCTTGTCTTGTCTTGTCTTGTCTTTTCTTGTCATGTAATGTCATGTCGTGTGTTGTGTTGTTTTGTCTTGTCTTGTCTTCTCCTTGTCTTGTCTTGTCATGTCGTGTGTTGTGTTGTTTTGTCTTGTCTTGTCTTATATTGTCTTGTCTTGTCTTGTGATGTCATGTCGTGTGTTGTGTTGTTTTGTCTTGTCTTGTCTTATATTGTCTTGTCTTGTCTTGTGATGTCATGTCGTGTGTTGTGTTGTTTTGTCTTGTCTTGTCTTATATTGTCTTGTCTTGTCTTGTGATGTCATGTCGTGTGTTGTGTTGTTTTGTCTTGTCTTGTCTTCTCCTTGTCTTGTCTTGTCATGTCGTGTGTTGTGTTGTTTTGTCTTGTCTTGTCTTATATTGTCTTGTCTTGTCTTGTGATGTCATGTCGTGTGTTGTGTTGTTTTGTCTTGTCTTGTTTTGTCTTGTCCTGTCTTGTCTTGTCATGTCATGTCATGTGTTGTGTTGTGTTGTTTTGTCTTGTCTTGTCTTGTCTTGTCTTGTCTTGTCTTGCCTTATCTTGCCTTGTCTTGTCTTGTCTTGTCTGGTCTTGTCTTGTCTTGTCTTGTCATGTCTTGTCATGTCTTGTCTTGACTTGTCTTGTCTTGTCTTGTCTTGTCTTGTCTTGTCATGTAATGTCATGTCGTGTGTTGTGTAGTTTTGTCTTGTCTTGTCTTCTCCTTGTCTTGTCTTGTCATGTCGTGTGTTGTGTTGTTTTGTCTTGTCTTGTCTTATATTGTCTTGTCTTGTCTTGTGATGTCATGTCGTGTGTTGTGTTGTTTTGTCTTGTCTTGTTTTGTCTTGTCCTGTCTTGTCTTGTCATGTCATGTCATGTGTTGTGTTGTGTTGTGTTGTTTTGTCTTGTCTTGTCTTGTCTTGTCTTGTTTTGTCTTGCCTTATCTTGCCTTGTCTTGTCTTGTCTGGTCTTGTCTTGTCTTGTCTTGTCATGTCTTGTCTTGTCTTGTTTTGTCTTGTCTTGTATTGTCTTGTTTTCTCATGTAATGTCATGTCGTGTGTTGTGTTGTTTTGTCATGTCTTGTGTTGTTTTGTCGTGTCATGTCTTGTCTTGTCTTGTCTTGTCATGTCGTGTGTTGTGTTGTTTTGTCTTGTCTTGTTGTGTATTGTCATGTCTTATATTGTCTTGTCTTGTCTTGTCTTGTCATGTCATGTCATGTCGTGTGTTGTGTTGTTTTGTCTTGTCTTGTTTTGTCTTGTCATGTCTTGTCTTGTCTTCTCTTGTCTTGTCATGTCTTGTCTTGTCTTGTCTTGTCTTGCCTTGTCTTGTCTTGTCTTGTCTTGTCTTGTCTTGTCTTGTCTTGTCTTGTCTTGTCTTGTCTTGTCTTGTCTTGTCTTGTCTTGTCTTGTCTTGTCTTGTCTTGTCTTGTCTTGTCTTGTCTTGTCTTGTCTTGTCTTGTCTTGTCTTGTCTTGTCTTGTCTAGTCTTGTCTTGTCTTGTCTTGTCTTGTCTTGTCTTGCCTTGTCTTGTCTTGTCTTGTCTTGTGTTGCTTTGTCTTGTCTTGTCATGTCGTGTGTTGTGTTGTTTCGTCTTGTCTTGTTGTGTATTGTCATGTCTTTTATTGTCTTGTCTTGTCTTGTCTTGTCATGTCATGTAATGTCATGTCGTGTGTTGTGTTGTTTTGTCTTGCCTTGTCTTCTCCTTGTCTTGTCTAGTCTTGTCTTGTCTTGTCTTGTCTTGTCTTGTCATGTCTTGTCATGTCGTGTGTTGTGTTGTTTTGTCTTGTCTTGCTGTGTATTGTCATGTCTTTTATTGTCTTGTCTTGTCTTGTTTTGTCATGTAATGTCATGTCGTGTGTTGTGTTGTTTTGTCTTGTCTTGTCTTCTCCTTGTCTTGTCTAGTCTTGTCTTGTCTTGTCTTTTCTTGTCTTGTGTTGCTTTGTCTTGTCTTGTCATGTCGTGTGTTGTGTTGTTTTGTCTTGTCTTGTTGTGTATTGTCATGTCTTTTATTGTCTTGTCTTGTCTTGTCATGTCATGTAATGTCATGTCGTGTGTTATGTTGTTTTGTCTTGTCTTGTCTTCTCCTTGTCTTGTCTAGTCTTGTCTTGTCTTGTCTTGTCTTGTCTTGTCTTGTCTTGTCTTGTCTTGTCTTGTCTTGTCTTGTCTTGTCTTGTCTTGTCATGTCTTATATTGTCTTGTCTTGTCTTGTCATGTCGTGTGTTGTGTTGTTTAGTCTTGTCTTGTTGTGTATTGTCATGTCTTATATTGTCTTGTCTTGTCTTGTCATGTCATGTCATGTCATGTCGTGTGTTGTGTTGTTTTGTCTTGTCTTGTCTTCTCCTTGTCTTGTCTAGTCTTGTCTTGTCTTGTCTTGTCTTGTCTTGTCTTGTCTTGTCTTGTGTTGCTTTGTCTTGTCTTGTCATGTCATGTGTTGCGTTGTGTTGTTTTGTCTTGTCTTGTCTTGTCTTGTCTTGTCTTGTCTTGTCTTGTCTTGTCCTGTCCTGTCCTGTCTTGTCTTGTCTTAGCATGTCATGTCATGTCATGTCATGTCGTGTGTTGTGTTGTCTTGTCTTGTTTTGTCATGTCTTATCTTGTCTTGTCATGTCATGTCTTGTCTTGTCTTGTCTTGTCTTGTCATGTCTTGTCTTGTCTTGTCATGTCTTATATTGTCTTGTCTTGTTTTGTCTTGTCTTGTCTTGTTTTGTCTTGTGTTGCTTTGTCTTGTCTTGTCATGTCGTGTGTTGTGTTGTTTTGTCTTGTCTTGTTGTGTATTGTCATGTCTTTTATTTTATTGTCTTGTCTTGTCTTGTCTTGTCTTGTCATGTCATGTCATGTCGTGTGTTGTGTTGTTTTGTCTTGTCTTGTCTTCTCCTTGTCTTGTCTAGTCTTGTCTTGTCTTGTCTTGTCTTGTCTTGTCTTGTCTTGTCTTGTCTTGTCTTGTCTTGTGTTGCTTTGTCTTGTCTTGTCATGTCATGTGTTGCGTTGTGTTGTTTTGTCTTGTCTTGTCATGTCATGTCATGTCGTGTCTTGTGTTGCTTTGTCTTGTCTTGTCATGTCGTGTGTTGTGTTGTTTTGTCTTGTCATGTCTTATATTGTCTTGTCTTGTCTTGTCTTGTGATGTCATGTCGTGTGTTGTGTTGTTTTGTCTTGTATTGTCTTGTCTTGTCTTGTCTTGTCTTGTCTTGTCTTGTCTTGTCTTGTCTTGTCTTGTCTTGTCTTGTCTTGTTTTGTCTTGTCTTGTCTTGCCTTGTCTTGTCTTGTCTTGTCTTGTCATGTCATGTCATGTCATACGTGTGTTGTGTTGTTTTGTCTTGTCTTATTTTGTCTTGTCATGTCTTATCTTGTCTTGTCCTGTCCTGTCTTGTCTTGTCATGTCATGTCATGTCATGTCATGTCGTGTGTTGTGTTGTCTTGTCTCGTTTTGTCATGTCTTATCTTGTCTTGTCTTGTCATGTCATGTCATGTCGTGTGTTGTGTTGTTTTGTCTTGTATTGTCTTGTCTTGTCTTGTCTTGTCTTGTCATGTCGTGTGTTGTGTTGTTTTGTCTTGTATTGTCTTGTCTTGTCTTGTCTTGTCTTGTCTTGTCTTGTCTTGTCTTGTCTTGTCTTGTTTTGTCTTGTCTTGTCTTGCCTTGTCTTGTCTTGTCTTGTCTTGTCATGTCATGTCATGTCATACGTGTGTTGTGTTGTTTTGTCTTGTCATGTCTTATATTGTCTTGTCTTGTCTTGTCTTGTGATGTCATGTCGTGTGTTGTGTTGTTTTGTCTTGTATTGTCTTGTCTTGTCTTGTCTTGTCTTGTCTTGTCTTGTCTTGTCTTGTCTTGTCTTGTCTTGTCTTGTTTTGTCTTGTCTTGTCTTGCCTTGTCTTGTCTTGTCTTGTCTTGTCATGTCATGTCATGTCATACGTGTGTTGTGTTGTTTTGTCTTGTCTTATTTTGTCTTGTCATGTCTTATCTTGTCTTGTCCTGTCTTGTCTTGTCTTGTCATGTCTTGTCTTGTCTTGTCTTGTCATGTCTTATATTGTCTTGTCTTGTCTTGTGTTGTGATGTCATGTCGTGTGTTGTGTTGTTTTGTCTTGTCTTGTCTTGTCTTGTCCTGTCCTGTCCTGTCCTGTCTTGTCTTGTCTTCTCCTGTCCTGACGTGTGTTGTGTTGTTTTGTCTTGTCTTGTTTTGTCTTGTCTTGCTTTGTCTTGTCATGTCTTATCTTGTCTTGTCTTGTCCTGTCCTGTCGTGTGTTGTGTTGTTTTGTTTTGTCGTGCCATGTCTTGTCTTGTCTTGTTTTGTCTTGTCTTGTCTTGTTTTGTCTTGTCATGTCTTGTCTTGTCTTGTCTTGTCTTGTCTTGTCTTGTCTTGTCTTGTCTTGTCTTGTATTGTCTTGTCTTGTCTTGTCTTCTCCTTGTCTTGTCTAGTCTTGTCTTGTCTTGTCTTGTCTTTTCTTGTCTTGTCATGTCGTGTGTTGTGTTGTTTTGTCTTGTCTTGTTGTGTATTGTCATGTCTTTTATTGTCTTGTCTTGTCTTGTTTTGTCTTCTCTTGTCTTGTCCTGTCCTGTCGTGTGTTGTGTTGTTTTGTCTTGTCTTGTCTTGTCATGTCATGTCATGTCGTGTCTTGTGTTGCTTTGTCTTGTCTTGTCTTGTCTTGTCTTGTCTTGTCATGTCTTGTCTTGTCTTGTATTGTCTTGTCTTGTCTTGTCTTGTTTTGTCTTGTCTTGTCTTGTCTTGTCTTGTCTTGTCATGTCTTGTCTTGTCTTGTCTTGTCTTGTCTTGTCTTGTCTTGTCTTGTCTTGTCTTGTCTTGTCTTGTCTTGTCTTGTCATGTCTTGTCTTGTCATGTCTTGTCTTGTCTTGTTTTGTTTTGTCTTGTATTGTCTTGTTTTCTCATGTAATGTCATGTCGTGTGTTGTGTTGTTTTGTCTTGTCTTGTGTTGCTTTGTCGTGTCATGTCTTGTCTTGTCTTATCCTGTCTTGTCGTGTGTTGTGTTGTGTTGTTTTGTCTTGTCTTGTCATGTCATGTCATGTCGTGTCTTGTGTTGCTTTGTCTTGTCTTGTCTTGTCTTGTCATGTCGTGTGTTGTGTTGTTTTGTCTTGTCTTGTTGTGTATTGTCATGTCTTATATTGTCTTGTCTTGTCTTGTCTTGTCATGTCATGTCATGTCGTGTGTTGTGTTGTTTTGTCTTGTCTTGTTTTGTCTTGTCATGTCTTGTCTTGTCTTCTCTTGTCTTGTTTTGTCTTGTCATGTCTTGTCTTGTCTTGTCTTGTCTTGCCTTGTCTTGTCTTGTCTTGTCTTGTCTTGTCTTGTCTTGTCTTGTCTTGTCTTGTCTTGTCTTGTCTTGTCTTGTCTTGTCTTGTCTTGTCTTGTCTTGTCTTGTCTTGTCTTGTCTTGTCTAGTCTTGTCTTGTCTTGTCTTGTCTTGTCTTGTCTTGCCTTGTCTTGTCTTGTCTTGTCTTGTGTTGCTTTGTCTTGTCTTGTCATGTCGTGCGTTGTGTTGTTTCGTCTTGTCTTGTTGTGTATTGTCATGTCTTTTATTGTCTTGTCTTGTCTTGTCTTGTCATGTCATGTAATGTCATGTCGTGTGTTGTGTTGTTTTGTCTTGTCTTGTCTTCTCCTTGTCTTGTCTAGTCTTGTCTTGTCTTGTCTTGTCTTGTCTTGTCTTGTCATGTCGTGTGTTGTGTTGTTTTGTCTTGTCTTGTTGTGTATTGTCATGTCTTTTATTGTCTTGTCTTGTCTTGTTTTGTCATGTAATGTCATGTCGTGTGTTGTGTTGTTTTGTCTTGTCTTGTCTTCTCCTTGTCTTGTCTAGTCTTGTCTTGTCTTGTCTTGTCTTTTCTTGTCTTGTGTTGCTTTGTCTTGTCTTGTCATGTCGTGTGTTGAGTTGTTTTGTCTTGTCTTGTCTTCTCCTTGTCTTGTCTAGTCTTGTCTTGTCTTGTCTTTTCTTGTCTTGTGTTGCTTTGTCTTGTCTTGTCATGTCGTGTGTTGTGTTGTTTTGTCTTGTCTTGTTGTGTATTGTCATGTCTTTTATTGTCTTGTCTTGTCTTGTCATGTCATGTAATGTCATGTCGTGTGTTGTGTTGTTTTGTCTTGTCTTGTATTGTCTTGTCTTGTCTTATTTTGTCTTGTCATGTCTTATCTTGTCTTGTCATGTCATGTCGTGTATTGTGTTGTTTTGTCTTGTTTTGTCTTCTCCTTGTCTTGTCTAGTCTTGTCTTGTCTTGTCTTGTCTTGTCTTGTCTTGTCTTGTCTTGTCTTGTCTTGTCTTGTCTTGTCTTGTCTTGTCTTGTCTTGTCTTGTCTTGTCTTGTCTTGTCTTGTCTTGTCTTGTCTTGTCTTGTCTTGTCTTGTCTTGTCTTGTCTTGTCTTGTCTTGTCTTGTCTTGTCTTGTCTTGTCTTGTCTTGTCTTGTCTTGTCTTGTCTTGTCTTGTCTTGTCTTGTCTTGTCTTGTCTTGTCTTGTCTTGTCTTGTCTTGTCTTGTCTTGTCTTGTCTTGTCTTGTCTTGTCTTGTCTTGTCTTGTCTTGTCTTGTCTTGTCTTGTCTTGTCTTGTCTTGTCTTGTCTTGTCTTGTCTTGTCTTGTCTTGTCTTGTCTTGTCTTGTCTTGTCTTGTCTTGTCTTGTCTTGTCTTGTCTTGTCTTGTCTTGTCTTGTCTTGTCTTGTCTTGTCTTGTCTTGTCTTGTCTTGTCTTGTCTTGTCTTGTCTTGTCTTGTCTTGTCTTGTCTTGTCTTGTCTTGTCTTGTCTTGTCTTGTCTTGTCTTGTCTTGTCTTGTCTTGTCTTGTCTTGTCTTGTCTTGTCTTGTCTTGTCTTGTCTTGTCTTGTCTTGTCTTGTCTTGTCTTGTCTTGTCTTGTCTTGTCTTGTCTTGTCTTGTCTTGTCTTGTCTTGTCTTGTCTTGTCTTGTCTTGTCTTGTCTTGTCTTGTCTTGTCTTGTCTTGTCTTGTCTTGTCTTGTCTTGTCTTGTCTTGTCTTGTCTTGTCTTGTCTTGTCTTGTCTTGTCTTGTCTTGTCTTGTCATGTCATGTGTTGCGTTGTGTTGTTTTGTCTTGTCTTGTCATGTCATGTCATGTCGTGTCTTGTGTTGCTTTGTCTTGTCTTGTCATGTCGTGTGTTGTGTTGTTTTGTCTTGTCTTGTTGTGTATTGTCATGTCTTATATTGTCTTGTCTTGTCTTGTCATGTCATGTCATGTCATGTCGTGTGTTGTGTTGTTTTTTCTTGTCATGTCATGTCTTGTCTTGTCTTGTCTTGTCTTGTCATGTCTTGTCTTGTCTTGTCTAGTCTTGTCTTGTCTTGTCTTGTCTTGTCTTGGCTTGTCTTGTCTTGTCTTGTCTTGTCTTGTCTTGTCTTGTCTTGTCTTGTCTTGTCTTGTCTTGTCTTGTCTTGTCTTGTCTTGTCTTGTCTTGTCTTGTCTTGTCTTGTCTTGTCTTGTCTTGTCTTGTCTTGTCTTGTCTTGTCTTGTCTTGTCTTGTCTTGTCTTGTCTTGTCTTGTCTTGTCTTGTCTTGTCTTGTCTTGTCTTGTCTTGTCTTGTCTTGTCTTGTCTTGTCTTGTCTTGTCTTGTCTTGTCTTGTCTTGTCTTGTCTTGTCTTGTCTTGTCTTGTCTTGTCTTGTCTTGTCTTGTCTTGTCTTGTCTTGTCTTGTCTTGTCTTGTCTTGTCTTGTCTTGTCCTGTCCTGTCCTGTCCTGTCTTGTCTTGTCTTCTCCTGTCCTGACGTGTGTTGTGTTGTTTTGTCTTGTCTTGTTTTGTCTTGTCTTGCTTTGTCTTGTCATGTCTTATCTTGTCTTGTCTTGTCCTGTCCTGTCGTGTGTTGTGTTGTTTTGTTTTGTCGTGCCATGTCTTGTCTTGTCTTGTCCTGTCCTGTCGTGTGTTGTATTTTTTTTTGTCTTGTCTTGTCTTGTCATGTCATGTCATGTCGTGTCTTGTGTTGCTTTGTCTTGTCTTGTCTTGTCTTGTCTTGTCATGACGTGTGTTGTGTTGTTTTGTCTCGTCTTGTATTGTCTTGTCTTGTCTTGTTTTGTCTTGTCTTGTCGTGTCATGCCATGTCATACGTGTGTTGTGTTGTTTTGTCTTGTCTTATTTTGTCTTGTCATGTCTTATCTTGTCTTGTCATGTCATGTCGTGTGTTGTGTTGTTTTGTCTTGTTTTGTCTTCTCCTTGTCTTGTCTAGTCTTGTCTTGTCTTGTCTTGTCTTGTCTTGTCTTGTCTTGTCTTGTCTTGTCTTGTCTTGTCTTGTCTTGTCATGTCTTGTCTTGTCTTGTATTGTCTTGTCTTGTCTTGTCTTCTCCTTGTCTTGTCTAGTCTTGTCTTGTCTTGTCTTGTCTTTTCTTGTCTTGTCATGTCGTGTGTTGTGTTGTTTTGTCTTGTCTTGTTGTGTATTGTCATGTCTTTTATTGTCTTGTCTTGTCTTGTTTTGTCATGTAATGTCATGTCGTGTGTTGTGTTGTTTTGTCTTGTCTTGTCTTCTCCTTGTCTTGTCTAGTCTTGTCTTGTCTTGTCTTGTCTTGTCTTGTGTTGCTTTGTCTTGTCTTGTCATGTCGTATGTTGTGTTGTTTTGTCTTGTCTTGTTGTGTATTGTCATGTCTTTTATTGTCTTGTCTTGTCTTGTCATGTCATGTAATGTCATGTCGTGTGTTATGTTGTTTTGTCTTGTCTTGTCTAGTCTTGTCTTGTCTTGTCTTGTCTTGTCTTGTCTTGTCTTGTCTTGTCTTGTCTTGTCATGTCTTATATTGTCTTGTCTTGTCTTGTCATGTCGTGTGTTGTGTTGTTTTGTCTTGTCTTGTTGTGTATTGTCATGTCTTATATTGTCTTGTCTTGTCTTGTCTTGTCTTGCGATGTCATGTCGTGTGTTGTGTTGTTTTGTCTTGTCTTGTTTTGTCTTGTCCTGTCTTGTCTTGTCATGTCATGTCATGTGTTGTGTTGTGTTGTTTTGTCTTGTCTTGTCTTGTCTTGTCTTGTCTTGTCTTGTCTTGTCATGTCGTGTGTTGTGTTGTTTTGTCTTGTCTTGTTGTGTATTGTCATGTCTTATATTGTCTTATCTTGTCTTGTCATGTCATGTCATGTCGTGTGTTGTGTTGTGTTGTCTTGTTTTGTCTTGTCATGTCATGTCATGTCTTGTCTTGTCTTGTCTTGTCTTGTTTTGTCTTGTCATGTCTTGTCTTGTCTTGTCTTGTCTTGTCTTGTTTTGTCTTGTCATGTCTTGTCTTGACTTGTCTTGTCTTGTCTTGTCTTGTCTTGTCTTGTCATGTAATGTCATGTCGTGTGTTGTGTTGTTTTGTCTTGTCTTGTCTTCTCCTTGTCTTGTCTTGTCTTGTGATGTCATGTCGTGTGTTGTGTTGTTTTGTCTTGTCTTGTCTTCTCCTTGTCTTGTCTTGTCACGTCGTGTGTTGTGTTGTTTTGTCTTGTCTTGTCTTATATTGTCTTGTCTTGTCTTGTGATGTCATGTCGTGTGTTGTGTTGTTTTGTCTTGTCTTGTTTTGTCTTGTCCTGTCTTGTCTTGTCATGTCATGTCATGTGTTGTGTTGTGTTGTTTTGTCTTGTCTTGTCTTGTCTTGTCTTGTCTTCTCTTGCCTTATCTTGCCTTGTCTTGTCTTGTCTGGTCTTGTCTTGTCTTGTCTTGTCATGTCTTGTCTTGTCTTGTTTTGTCTTGTCTTGTATTGTCTTGTTTTCTCATGTAATGTCATGTCGTGTGTTGTGTTGTTTTGTCTTGTCTTGTGTTGTTTTGTCGTGTCATGTCTTGTCTTGTCTTGTCCTGTCCTGTCGTGTGTTGTGTTGTTTTGTCTTGTCTTGTCATGTCATGTCATGTCGTGTCTTGTGTTGCTTTGTCTTGTCTTGTCTTGTCTTGTCATGTCGTGTGTTGTGTTGTTTTGTATTGTCTTGTTGTGTATTGTCATGTCTTATATTGTCTTGTCTTGTCTTGTCTTGTCTTGTCATGTCATGTCATGTCGTGTGTTGTGTTGTTTTGTCTTGTCTTGTTTTGTCTTGTCATGTCTTGTCTTGTCTTGTCTTGTTTTGTCTTGTCATGTCTTGTCATGTCTTGTCTTGTCTTGTCTTGTCTTGTCTTGTCTTGTCTTGTCTTGTCTTGTCTTGTCTAGTCTTGTCTTGTCTTGTCTTGTCTTGTCTTGTCTTGTCTTGTCTTGTCTTGTCTTGTGTTGCTTTGTCTTGTCTTGTCATGTCGTGTGTTGTGTTGTTTCGTCTTGTCTTGTTGTGTATTGTCATGTCTTTTATTGTCTTGTCTTGTCTTGTCTTGTCATGTCATGTAATGTCATGTCGTGTGTTGTGTTGTTTTGTCTTGTCTTGTCTTCTACTTGTCTTGTCTAGTCTTGTCTTGTCTTGTCTTGTCTTGTCTTGTCTTGTCTTGTCTTGTCTTGTCTTGTCTTGTCTTGTCTTGTCTTGTCTTGTCTTGTCTTGTCTTGTCTTGTCTTGTCTTGTCTTGTCTTGTCATGTCGTGTGTTGTGTTGTTTTGTCTTGTTTTGTCTTGTCTTGTTGTGTATTGTCATGTCTTTTATTGTCTTGTCTTGTCTTGTTTTGTCATGTAATGTCATGTCGTGTGTTGTGTTGTTTTGTCTTGTCTTGTCTTCTCCTTGTCTTGTCTAGTCTTGTCTTGTCTTGTCTTGTCTTGTCTTGTGTTGCTTTGTCTTGTCTTGTCATGTCGTGTGTTGTGTTGTTTTGTCTTGTCTTGTCTTCTCCTTGTCTTGTCTAGTCTTGTCTTGTCTTGTCTTGTCTTCTCCTTGTCTTGTCTAGTCTTGTCTTGTCTTGTCTTGTCTTGTCTTGTGTTGCTTTGTCTTGTCTTGTCATGTCGTGTGTTGTGTTGTTTTGTCTTGTCTTGTTGTGTATTGTCATGTCTTTTATTGTCTTGTCTTGTCTTATCTTGTCTTGTCATGTCATGTCGTGTGTTGTGTTGTTTTGTCTTGTCTTATCTTCTCCTTGTCTTGTCTAGTCTTCTCTTGTCTTGTCTTGTCTTGTCTTGTCTTGTCTTGTCTTGTCTTGTCTTGTCTTGTCTTGTCTTGTCTTGTCTTCTCTTGTCTTGTCTCGTCTTGTCTTGTCTTGTCTTGTCTTGTCTTGTCTTGTCTTGTCTTGTCTTGTCTTGTCTTGTCTTGTCTTGTCTTGTCTTGTCTTGTCTTGTCTTGTCTTGTCTTGTCTTGTCTTGTCTTGTCTTGTCTTGTCTTGTCTTATTTTGTCTTGTCTTGTCTTGTTTTGTCATGTCATGTCATGTCGTGTGTTGTGTTGTGTTGTCTTGTCTTGTCTTCTACTTGTCTTGTCTAGTCTTGTCTTGTCTTGTCTTGTCTTGTCTTGTCTTGTCTTGTCTTGTCTTGTCTTGGCTTGTCTTGTCTTGTCTTGTCTTGTCTTGTCTTGTCTTGTCTTGTCTTGTCTTGTCTTGTCTTGTCTTGTCTTCTCTTCTCTTGTCTTGTCTCGTCTTGTCTTGTCTTGTCTTGTCTTGTCTTGTCTTGTCTTGTCTTGTCTTGTCTTGTCTTGTCTTGTCTTGTCTTGTCTTGTCTTGTCTTGTCTTGTCTTGTCTTGTCTTGTCTTGTCTTGTCTTGTCTTGTCTTGTCTTGTCTTGTCTTATTTTGTCTTGTCTTGTCTTGTTTTGTCATGTCATGTCATGTCGTGTGTTGTGTTGTGTTGTCTTGTTTTGTCTTGTCATGTCATGTCATGTCTTGTCTTGTCTTGTCTTGTCTTGTTTTGTCTTGTCATGTCTTGTCTTGTCTTGTCTTGTCTTGTCTTGTCTTGTTTTGTCTTGTCATGTCTTGTCTTGACTTGTCTTGTCTTGTCTTGTCTTGTCTTGTCTTGTTTTGTCTTGTCTTGTCTTGTCTTGTTTTATGTTGTCTTGTCTTGTCTTGTCATGTAATGTCATGTCGTGTGTTGTGTTGTTTTGTCTTGTCTTCTCTTCTCCTTGTCTTGTCTTGTCATGTCGTGTGTTGTGTTGTTTTGTCTTGTCTTGTCTTGTCTTGTGATGTCATGTCATGTCGTGTGTTGTGTTGTTTTGTCTTGTCTTGTTTTGTCTTGTCCTGTCTTGGCTTGTCATGTCATGTCATGTGTTGTGTTGTGTTGTTTTGTCTTGTCTTGTCTTGTCTTGTCTTGTCTTGTCTTGCCTTATCTTGCCTTGTCTTGTCTTGTCTGGTCTGGTCTTGTCTTGTCTTCTCCTTGTCTTGTCTAGTCTTGTCTTGTCTTGTCTTGTCTTGTCTTGTCTTGTCTTGTCTTGTCTTGTCTTGTCTTGTCTTGTCTTGTCTTGTCTTGTCATGTCGTGTGTTGTGTTGTTTTGTCTTGTCTTGTTTTGTCATGTCATGTCATGTCGTGTGTTGTGTTGTTTTGTCTTGTCTTGTCTTCTCCTTGTCTTGTCTAGTCTTGTCTTGTCTTGTCTTGTCTTGTCTTGTTTTGTCTTGTGTTGCTTTGTCTTGTTTTGTCATGTCGAGTGTTGTGTTGTTTTGTCTTGTCTTGTTGTGTATTGTCATGTCTTTTATTGTATTGTCTTGTCTTGTCTTGTCTTGTCATGTCATGTAATGTCATGTCGTGTGTTATGTTGTTTTGTCTTGTCTTGTCTTCTCCTTGTCTTGTCTAGTCTTGTCTTGTCTTGTCTTGTCTTGTCTTGTCTTGTCTTGTCTTGTCTTGTCTTGTCTTGTCTTGTCTTGTCTTGTCTTGTCTTGTCATGTCTTATATTGTCTTGTCTTGTCATGTCTTATATTGTCTTGTCTTGTCTTGTCATGTCATGTCATGTCATGTGGTGTGTTGTATTGTTTTGTCTTGTCTTGTCTTCTCCTTGTCTTGTCTAGTCTTGTCTTGTCTTGTCTTGTCTTGTCTTGTCTTGTCTTGTCTTGTCTTGTCTTGTCTTGTCTTGTCTTGTCTTGTCTTGTGTTGCTTTGTCTTGTCTTGTCATGTCATGTGTTGCGTTGTGTTGTTTTGTCTTGTCTTGTCATTTCATGTCATGTCGTGTCTTGTGTTGCTTTGTCTTGTCTTGTCATGTCGTGTGTTGTGTTGTTTTGTCTTGTCATGTCTTATATTGTCTTGTCTTGTCTTGTCTTGTGATGTCATGTCGTGTGTTGTGTTGTTTTGTCTTGTATTGTCTTGTCTTGTCTTGTCTTGTTTTGTCTTGTCTTGTCTTGTCTTGTCTTGTCTTGTCATAACATGTCATGTCATGTCACACGTGTGTTGTGTTGTTTTGTCTTGTCTTATTTTGTCTTGTCATGCCTTATCTTGTCTTGCCCTGTCATGTCGTGTGTTGTGTTGTTTTGTCTTGTCTTGTCTTCTCCTTGTCTTGTCTAGTCTTGTCTTGTCTTGTCTTGTCTTGTCTTGTTTTGTCTTGTCTTGTCTTGTCTTGTCTTGTCTTGTCTTGTCTTGTCTTGTCTTGTCTTGTCTTGTCTTGTCTTGTCTTGTCTTGTCTTGTCTTGTCTTGTCTTGTCTTGTCTTGTCTTGTCTTGTCTTGTCTTGTCTTGTGTTGCTTTGTCTTGTCTTGTCATGTCATGTGTTGCGTTGTGTTGTTTTGTCTTGTCTTGTCATGTCATGTCATGTCGTGTCTTGTGTTGCTTTGTCTTGTCTTGTCATGTCGTGTGTTGTGTTGTTTTGTCTTGTCTTGTTGTGTATTGTCATGTCTTATATTGTCTTGTCTTGTCTTGTCATGTCATGTCATGTCATGTCGTGTGTTGTGTTGTTTTTTCTTGTCATGTCTTGTCTTGTCTTGTCTTGTCTTGTCTTGTCTTGTCTTGTCTTGTCTTGTCTAGTCTTGTCTTTTCTTGTCTTGTCTTGTCTTGGCTTGTCATGTCATGTCGTGTCTTGTGTTGCTTTGACTTGTCTTGTCTTGTCTTGTCTTGTCATGTCGTGTGTTGTGTTGTTTTGTCTTGTCTTGTCTTGTCTTGTGTTGCTTTGTCTTGTCTTGTCATGTCATGTGTTGTGTTGATTTGTCTTGTCATGTCTTATATTGTCTTGTCTTGTCTTGTCTTGTGATGTCATGTCGTGTGTTGTGTTGTTTTGTCTTGTATTGTCTTGTCTTGTCTTGTCTTGTCTTGTCTTGTCTTGTCTTGTCTTGTCTTGTCTTGTCCTGTCCTGTCCTGTCTTGTCTTGTCATGTCATGTCATGTCATGTCATGTGTTGTGTTGTTTTGTCTTGTCTTGTCTTGTCATGTCTTATATTGTCTTGTCTTGTCTTGTCTTGTGATGTCATGTCGTGTGTTGTGTTGTTTTGTCTTGTATTGTCTTGTCTTGTCTTGTCTTGTCTTGTCCTGTCCTGTCGTGTGTTGTGTTTTTTTTTGTCTTGTCTTGTCTTGTCATGTCATGTCATGTCGTGTCTTGTGTTGCTTTGTCTTGTCTTGTCATGTCGTGTGTTGTGTTGATTTGTCTTGTCATGTCTTATATTGTCTTGTCTTGTCTTGTCTTGTGATGTCATGTCGTGTGTTGTGTTGTTTTGTCTTGTATTGTCTTGTCTTGTCTTGTCTTCTCCTTGTCTTGTCTAGTCTTGTCTTGTCTTGTCTTGTCTTGTCTTGTCTTGTCTTGTCTTGTCTTGTCTTGTCTTGTCTTGTCTTGTCTTGTCTTGTCTTGTCTTGTCTTGTCTTGTCATGTCGTGTGTTGTGTTGTTTTGTCTTGTCTTGTCTTCTCCTTGTCTTGTCTAGTCTTGTCTTGTCTTGTCTTGTCTTGTCTTGTCTTGTCTTGTCTTGTCTTGTCTTGTCTTGTCTTGTCTTGTCTTGTCTTGTCTTGTCTTGTCTTGTCTTGTCTTGTCTTGTCTTGTCTTGTGTTGCTTTGTCTTGTCTTGTCTTGTCTTGTCTTGTCTTGTGTTGCTTTGTCTTGTCTTGTCATGTCATGTGTTGCGTTGTGTTGTTTCGTCTTGTCTTGTCATGTCATGTCATGTCGTGTCTTGTGTTGCTTTGTCTTGTCTTGTCATGTCGTGTGTTGTGTTGTTTTGTCTTGTCTTGTCTTATCTTGTCATGTCTTGTCTTGTCTTGTCATGTCTTGTCTTGTCTTGTCATGTCTTATATTGTCTTGTCTTGTTTTGTCTTGTCTTGTCTTGTTTTGTCTTGTGTTGCTTTGTCTTGTCTTGTCATGTCGTGTGTTGTGTTGTTTTGTCTTGTCTTGTTGTGTATTGTCATGTCTTTTATTGTATTGTCTTGTCTTGTCTTGTCTTGTCATGTCATGTAATGTCATGTCGTGTGTTGTGTTGTTTTGTCTTGTCTTGTCTTCTCCTTGTCTTGTCTAGTCTTGTCTTGTCTTGTCTTGTCTTGTCTTGTCTTGTCTTGTCTTATCATGTCTTATATTGTCTTGTCTTGTCATGTCGTGTGTTGTGTTGTTTTGTCTTGTCTTGTTGTGTATTGTCATGTCTTATATTGTCTTGTCTTGTCTTGTCTTGTCTTGTCTTGTCTTGTCTTGTCTTGTCTTGTCTTGTCTTGTCTTGTCTTGTCTTGTCTTGTCTTGTCTTGTCTTGTCTTGTCTTGTCTTGTCTTGTCTTGTCTTGTCTTGTCTTGTCTTGTCTTGTCTTGTCTTGCCTTGTCTTGTCTTGTCTTGTCTTGTCTTGTCTTATTTTGTCTTGTCTTGTCTTGTCTTGTCATGTCATGTCATGTCGTGTGTTGTGTTGTGTTGTCTTGTTTTGTCTTGCCATGTCATGTCATGTCATGTCTTGTCTTGTCTTGTCTTGTTTTGTCATGTCTTGTCTTGTCTTGTCTTGTCTTGTTTTGTCTTGTCATGTCTTGTCTTGACTTGTCTTGTCTTGTCTTGTCTTGTCTTGTTTTGTCTTGTCTTGTCTTGTCTTGTCTTGTCATGTCGTGTGTTGTGTTGTTTTGTCTTGTATTGTTGTGTATTTTCATGTCTTATATTGTCTTGTCTTGTCTTGTCATGTCATGTCATGTCATGTCGTGTGTTGTGTTGTTTTGTCTTGTCTTGTATTCTCCTTGTCTTGTCTAGTCTTGTCTTGTCTTGTCTTGTCTTGTCTTGTCTTGTGTTGCTTTGTCTTGTCTTGTCAGGTCATGTGTTGCGTTGTGTTGTTTTGTCTTGTCCTGTCTTGTCTTGTCTTAGCATGTCATGTCGTGTGTTGTGTTGTCTTGTCTTGCTTTGTCATGTCTTATCTTGTCTTGTCATGTCATGTCTTGTCTTGTCTTGTCTTGTCTTGTCTTTTCTTGTCTTATCTTGTCATGTCTTGTCTTGTCTTGTCATGTCTTGTCTTGTCTTGTCATGTCTTATATTGTCTTGTCTTGTTTTGTCTTGTCTTATCTTGTTTTGTCTTGTGTTGCTTTGTCTTGTCTTGTCATGTCGTGTGTTGTGTTGTTTTGTCTTGTCTTGTTGTGTATTGTCATGTCTTTTATTGTATTGTATTGTCTTGTCTTGTCATGTCATGTAATGTCATGTCGTGTGTTATATTGTTTTGTCTTGTCTTGTCTTCTCCTTGTCTTGTCTTGTCTTGTCTTGTCATGTCTTATATTGTCTTGTCTTGTCTTGTCATGTCGTGTGTTGTGTTGTTTTGTCTTGTCTTGTTGTGTATTGTCATGTCTTATATTGTCTTGTCTTGTCTTGTCATGTCATGTCATGTCATGTCGTGTGTTGTGTTGTTTTGTCTTGTCTTGTCTTGTCTTGTCTTGTCTTGTCTTGTCTTGTCTTGTCTTGTCTTGTGTTGCTTTGTCTTGTCTTATCATGTCATGTGTTGCGTTGTGTTGTTTTGTCTTGTCTTGTCATGTCATGTCATGTCGTGTCTTGTGTTGCTTTGTCTTGTCTTGTCATGTCGTGTGTTGTGTTGTTTTGTCTTGTCATGTCTTATATTGTCTTGTCTTGTCTTGTCTTGTGATGTCATGTCGTGTGTTGTGTTGTTTTGTCTTGTATTGTCTTGTCTTGTCTTGTCTTGTCTTGTCTTGTCTTGTCATGTCATGTCATGTCATACGTGTGTTGTGTTGTTTTGTCTTGTCTTACTTTGTCTTGTCATGTCTTATCTTGTCTTGTCCTGTCCTGTCCTGTCTTGTCTTGTCATGTCAGGTCATGTCATGTCATGTCGTGTGTTGTGTTGTCTTGTTTTGTCATGTCTTATCTTGTCTTGTCTTGTCATGTCATGTCATGTGTTGTGTTGTGTTGTTTTGTCTTGTCTTGTCTTGTCATGTCTTGTCTTTTCTTGTCTTGTCATGTCTTATATTGTCTTGTCTTGTCTTGTGTTGTGATGTCATGTCGTGTGTTGTGTTGTTTTGTCTTGTCTTGTGTTGTTTTGTCGTGTCATGTCTTGTCTTGTCTTGTCCTGTCCTGTCGTGTGTTGTGTTGTTTTGTCTTGTCTTGTCTTGTCATGTCATGTCATGTCGTGTCTTGTGTTGCTTTGTCTTGTCTTGTCTTGTCTTGTCTTGTCTTGTCTTGTCTTGTCTTGTCATGTCGTGTGTTGTGTTGTTTTGTCTTGTCTTGTATTGTCTTGTCTTGTCTTGTTTTGTCTTGTCTTGTCTTGTCTTGTCTTGTCGTGTCATGCCATGTCATACGTGTGTTGTGTTGTTTTGTCTTGTCTTATTTTGTCTTGTCATGTCTTATCTTGTCTTGTCTTGTCTTGTCTTGTCTTGTCTTGTCATGTCGTGTGTTGTGTTGTTTTGTCTTGTCTTGTATTGTCTTGTCTTGTCTTGTTTTGTCTTGTCTTGTCTTGTCTTGTCTTGTCATGTCATGCCATGTCATACGTGTGTTGTGTTGTTTTGTCTTGTCTTGTCTTGTCTTGTCCTGTCCTGTCGTGTGTTGTGCTGTTTTGACTTGTCTTGTGTTGTTTTGTCGTGTCATGTCTTGTCTTGTCTTGTCCTGTCCTGTCGTGTGTTGTGTTGTTTTGTCTTGTCTTGTCTTGTCATGTCATGTCATGTCGTGTGTTGTGTTGTGTTGTTTTGTCTTGTCTTGTCTTGTCTTGTCATATCTTGTCTTGTCTTGTCATGTCTTATATTGTCTTGTCTTGTCTTGTGTTGTGATGTCATGTCGTGTGTTGTGTTGTTTTGTCTTGTCTTGTCTTGTCTTGTCCTGTCCTGTCCTGTCCTGTCTTGTCTTGTCTTCTCCTGTCCTGACGTGTGTTGTGTTGTTTTGTCTTGTCTTGTTTTGTCTTGTCTTATTTTGTCTTGTCATGTCTTATCTTGTCTTGTCATGTCATGTCGTGTATTGTGTTGTTTTGTCTTGTTTTGTCTTCTCCTTGTCTTGTCTAGTCTTGTCTTGTCTTGTCTTGTCTTGTCTTGTCTTGTCTTGTCTTGTCTTGTCTTGTCTTGTCTTGTCTTGTCTTGTCTTGTCTTGTCTTGTCTTGTCTTGTCTTGTCTTGTCTTGTCTTGTCTTGTCTTGTCTTGTCTTGTCTTGTCTTGTCTTGTCTTGTCTTGTCTTGTCTTGTCTTGTCTTGTCTTGTCTTGTCTTGTCTTGTCTTGTCTTGTCTTGTCTTGTCTTGTCTTGTCTTGTCTTGTCTTGTCTTGTCTTGTGTTGCTTTGTCTTGTCTTGTCATGTCATGTGTTGCGTTGTGTTGTTTTGTCTTGTCTTGTCATGTCATGTCATGTCGTGTCTTGTGTTGCTTTGTCTTGTCTTGTCATGTCGTGTGTTGTGTTGTTTTGTCTTGTCTTGTTGTGTATTGTCATGTCTTATATTGTCTTGTCTTGTCTTGTCATGTCATGTCATGTCATGTCGTGTGTTGTGTTGTTTTTTCTTGTCATGTCTTGTCTTGTCTTGTCTTGTCTTGTCTTGTCATGTCTTGTCTTGTCTTGTCTTGTCTTGTCATGTCATGTCTTGTCTTGTCTTGTCTTGTCTTGTCTTGTCTTGTCTTGTCTTGTCTTGTCTTGTCTTGTCTTGTCTTGTCTTGTCTTGTCTTGTCTTGTCTTGTCTTGTCTTGTCTTGTCTTGTCTTGTCTTGTCTTGTCTTGTCTTGTCTTGTCTTGTCTTGTCTTGTCTTGTCTTGTCTTGTCTTGTCTTGTCTTGTCTTGTCTTGTCTTGTCTTGTCTTGTCTTGTCTTGTCTTGTCTTGTCTTGTCTTGTCTTGTCTTGTCTTGTCTTGTCTTGTCTTGTCTTGTCTTGTCTTGTCTTGTCTTGTCTTGTCTTGTCCTGTCCTGTCCTGTCCTGTCTTGTCTTGTCTTCTCCTGTCCTGACGTGTGTTGTGTTGTTTTGTCTTGTCTTGTTTTGTCTTGTCTTGCTTTGTCTTGTCATGTCTTATCTTGTCTTGTCTTGTCCTGTCCTGTCGTGTGTTGTGTTGTTTTGTTTTGTCGTGCCATGTCTTGTCTTGTCTTGTCCTGTCCTGTCGTGTGTTGTGTTTTTTTTTGTCTTGTCTTGTCTTGTCATGTCATGTCATGTCGTGTCTTGTGTTGCTTTGTCTTGTCTTGTCTTGTCTTGTCTTGTCTTGTCTTGTCATGACGTGTGTTGTGTTGTTTTGTCTTGTCTTGTATTGTCTTGTCTTGTCTTGTTTTGTCTTGTCTTGTCGTGTCATGCCATGTCATACGTGTGTTGTGTTGTTTTGTCTTGTCTTATTTTGTCTTGTCATGTCTTATCTTGTCTTGTCATGTCATGTCGTGTGTTGTGTTGTTTTGTCTTGTTTTGTCTTCTCCTTGTCTTGTCTAGTCTTGTCTTGTCTTGTCTTGTCTTGTCTTGTCTTGTCTTGTCTTGTCTTGTCTTGTCTTGTCTTGTCTTGTCTTGTCTTGTCTTGTCTTGTCTTGTCTTGTCTTGTCTTGTCTTGTCTTGTCTTGTCTTGTCTTGTCTTGTCTTGTCTTGTCTTGTCTTGTCTTGTCTTGTCTTGTCTTGTCTTGTCTTGTCTTGTCTTGTCTTGTCTTGTCTTGTCTTGTCTTGTCTTGTCTTGTCTTGTCTTGTCTTGTCTTGTCTTGTCTTGTCTTGTCTTGTCTTGTCTTGTCTTGTCTTGTCTTGTCTTGTCTTGTCTTGTCTTGTCTTGTCTTGTCTTGTCTTGTCTTGTCTTGTCTTGTCATGTCTTGTCTTGACTTGTCTTGTCTTGTCTTGTCTTGTCTTGTCATGTAATGTCATGTCGTGTGTTGTGTTGTTTTGTCTTGTCTTGTCTTCTCCTTGTCTTGTCTTGTCTTATATTGTCTTGTCTTGTCTTGTGATGTCATGTCGTGTGTTGTGTTGTTTTGTCTTGTCTTGTCTTCTCCTTGTCTTGTCTTGTCACGTCGTGTGTTGTGTTGTTTTGTCTTGTCTTGTCTTATATTGTCTTGTCTTGTCTTGTGATGTCATGTCGTGTGTTGTGTTGTTTTGTCTTGTCTTGTTTTGTCTTGTCCTGTCTTGTCTTGTCATGTCATGTCATGTGTTGTGTTGTGTTGTTTTGTCTTGTCTTGTCTTGTCTTGTCTTGTCTTGTCTTGTCTTGTCTTGTCTTGTCTTGCCTTATCTTGCCTTGTCTTGTCTTGTCTGGTCTTGTCTTGTCTTGTCTTGTCATGTCTTGTCTTGTCTTGTTTTGTCTTGTCTTGTATTGTCTTGTTTTCTCATGTAATGTCATGTCGTGTGTTGTGTTGTTTTGTCTTGTCTTGTGTTGTTTTGTCGTGTCATGTCTTGTCTTGTCTTGTCCTGTCCTGTCGTGTGTTGTGTTGTTTTGTCTTGTCTTGTCATGTCATGTCATGTCGTGTCTTGTGTTGCTTTGTCTTGTCTTGTCTTGTCTTGTCATGTCGTGTGTTGTGTTGTTTTGTATTGTCTTGTTGTGTATTGTCATGTCTTATATTGTCTTGTCTTGTCTTGTCTTGTCATGTCATGTCATGTCGTGTGTTGTGTTGTTTTGTCTTGTCTTGTTTTGTCTTGTCATGTCTTGTCTTGTCTTGTCTTGTTTTGTCTTGTCATGTCTTGTCATGTCTTGTCTTGTCTTGTCTTGTCTTGTCTTGTCTTGTCTTGTCTTGTCTTGTCTTGTCTAGTCTTGTCTTGTCTTGTCTTGTCTTGTCTTGTCTTGTCTTGTCTTGTCTTGTCTTGTGTTGCTTTGTCTTGTCTTGTCATGTCGTGTGTTGTGTTGTTTCGTCTTGTCTTGTTGTGTATTGTCATGTCTTTTATTGTCTTGTCTTGTCTTGTCTTGTCATGTCATGTAATGTCATGTCGTGTGTTGTGTTGTTTTGTCTTGTCTTGTCTTCTACTTGTCTTGTCTAGTCTTGTCTTGTCTTGTCTTGTCTTGTCTTGTCTTGTCTTGTCTTGTCTTGTCTTGTCTTGTCTTGTCTTGTCTTGTCTTGTCTTGTCTTGTCTTGTCATGTCGTGTGTTGTGTTGTTTTGTCTTGTCTTGTTGTGTATTGTCATGTCTTTTATTGTCTTGTCTTGTCTTGTTTTGTCATGTAATGTCATGTCGTGTGTTGTGTTGTTTTGTCTTGTCTTGTCTTCTCCTTGTCTTGTCTAGTCTTGTCTTGTCTTGTCTTGTCTTGTCTTGTGTTGCTTTGTCTTGTCTTGTCATGTCGTGTGTTGTGTTGTTTTGTCTTGTCTTGTTGTGTATTGTCATGTCTTTTATTGTCTTGTCTTGTCTTATCTTGTCTTGTCATGTCATGTCGTGTGTTGTGTTGTTTTGTCTTGTCTTATCTTCTCCTTGTCTTGTCTAGTCTTGTCTTGTCTTGTCTTGTCTTGTCTTGTCTTGTCTTGTCTTGTCTTGTGTTGCTTTGTCTTGTCTTGTCATGTCATGTGTTGCGTTGTGTTGTTTTGTCTTGTCTTGTCATGTCATGTCATGTCGTGTCTTGTGTTGCTTTGTCTTGTCTTGTCATGTCGTGTGTTGTGTTGTTTTGTCTTGTCTTGTTGTGTATTGTCATGTCTTATATTGTCTTGTCTTGTCTTGTCATGTCATGTCATGTCATGTCGTGTGTTGTGTTGTTTTTTCTTGTCATGTCTTGTCTTGTCTTGTCTTGTCATGTCTTGTCTTGTCTAGTCTTGTCTTGTCTTGTCTTGTCTTGTCTTGTCTTGTCTTGTCTTGGCTTGTCTTGTCTTGTCTTGTCTTGTCTTGTCTTGTCTTGTCTTGTCTTGTCTTGTCTTGTCTTGTCTTGTCTTGTCTTGTCTTGTCTTGTCTTGTCTTGTCTTGTCTTGTCTTGTCTTGTCTTGTCTTGTCTTGTCTTATTTTGTCTTGTCTTGTCTTGTTTTGTCATGTCATGTCATGTCGTGTGTTGTGTTGTGTTGTCTTGTTTTGTCTTGTCATGTCATGTCATGTCTTGTCTTGTCTTGTCTTGTCTTGTTTTGTCTTGTCATGTCTTGTCTTGTCTTGTCTTGTCTTGTCTTGTTTTGTCTTGTCATGTCTTGTCTTGACTTGTCTTGTCTTGTCTTGTCTTGTCTTGTCTTGTTTTGTCTTGTCTTGTCTTGTCTTGTTTTATGTTGTCTTGTCTTGTCTTGTCATGTAATGTCATGTCGTGTGTTGTGTTGTTTTGTCTTGTCTTCTCTTCTCCTTGTCTTGTCTTGTCATGTCGTGTGTTGTGTTGTTTTGTCTTGTCTTGTCTTGTCTTGTGATGTCATGTCGTGTGTTGTGTTGTTTTGTCTTGTCTTGTTTTGTCTTGTCCTGTCTTGGCTTGTCATGTCATGTCATGTGTTGTGTTGTGTTGTTTTGTCTTGTCTTGTCTTGTCTTGTCTTGTCTTGTCTTGTCTTGTCTTGTCTTGCCTTATCTTGCCTTGTCTTGTCTTGTCTGGTCTGGTCTTGTCTTGTCTTCTCCTTGTCTTGTCTAGTCTTGTCTTGTCTTGTCTTGTCTTGTCTTGTCTTGTCTTGTCTTGTCTTGTCTTGTCTTGTCTTGTCTTGTCTTGTCTTGTCTTGTCTTGTCTTGTCTTGTCTTGTCTTGTCATGTCGTGTGTTGTGTTGTTTTGTCTTGTCTTGTTTTGTCATGTCATGTCATGTCGTGTGTTGTGTTGTTTTGTCTTGTCTTGTCTTCTCCTTGTCTTGTCTAGTCTTGTCTTGTCTTGTCTTGTCTTGTCTTGTTTTGTCTTGTGTTGCTTTGTCTTGTTTTGTCATGTCGAGTGTTGTGTTGTTTTGTCTTGTCTTGTTGTGTATTGTCATGTCTTTTATTGTATTGTCTTGTCTTGTCTTGTCTTGTCATGTCATGTAATGTCATGTCGTGTGTTATGTTGTTTTGTCTTGTCTCGTCTTCTCCTTGTCTTGTCTAGTCTTGTCTTGTCTTGTCTTGTCTTGTCTTGTCTTGTCTTGTCTTGTCTTGTCTTGTCTTGTCTTGTCTTGTCTTGTCTTGTCTTGTCTTGTCTTGTCTTGTCTTGTCATGTCTTATATTGTCTTGTCTTGTCATGTCTTATATTGTCTTGTCTTGTCTTGTCATGTCATGTCATGTCATGTGGTGTGTTGTATTGTTTTGTCTTGTCTTGTCTTCTCCTTGTCTTGTCTAGTCTTGTCTTGTCTTGTCTTGTCTTGTCTTGTCTTGTCTTGTCTTGTCTTGTCTTGTCTTGTCTTGTCTTGTGTTGCTTTGTCTTGTCTTGTCATGTCATGTGTTGCGTTGTGTTGTTTTGTCTTGTCTTGTCTTGTCATGTCATGTGTTGCGTTGTGTTGTTTTGTCTTGTCTTGTCTTGTCATGTCATGTAATGTCATGTCGTGTGTTATGTTGTTTTGTCTTGTCTCGTCTTCTCCTTGTCTTGTCTAGTCTTGTCTTGTCTTGTCTTGTCTTGTCTTGTCTTGTCTTGTCTTGTCTTGTCTTGTCTTGTGTTGCTTTGTCTTGTCTTGTCATGTCGTGTGTTGTGTTGTTTTGTCTTGTCATGTCTTATATTGTCTTGTCTTGTCTTGTCTTGTGATGTCATGTCGTGTGTTGTGTTGTTTTGTCTTGTATTGTCTTGTCTTGTCTTGTCTTGTTTTGTCTTGTCTTGTCTTGTCTTGTCTTGTCTTGTCATGTCATGTCATGTCATGTCACACGTGTGTTGTGTTGTTTTGTCTTGTCTTATTTTGTCTTGTCATGCCTTATCTTGTCTTGCCCTGTCATGTCGTGTGTTGTGTTGTTTTGTCTTGTCTTGTCTTCTCCTTGTCTTGTCTAGTCTTGTCTTGTCTTGTCTTGTCTTGTCTTGTTTTGTCTTGTCTTGTCTTGTCTTGTCTTGTCTTGTCTTGTCTTGTCTTGTCTTGTCTTGTCTTGTCTTGTCTTGTCTTGTCTTGTCTTGTCTTGTCTTGTGTTGCTTTGTCTTGTCTTGTCATGTCATGTGTTGCGTTGTGTTGTTTTGTCTTGTCTTGTCATGTCATGTCATGTCGTGTCTTGTGTTGCTTTGTCTTGTCTTGTCATGTCGTGTGTTGTGTTGTTTTGTCTTGTCTTGTTGTGTATTGTCATGTCTTATATTGTCTTGTCTTGTCTTGTCATGTCATGTCATGTCATGTCGTGTGTTGTGTTGTTTTTTCTTGTCATGTCTTGTCTTGTCTTGTCTTGTCTTGTCTTGTCATGTCTTGTCTTGTCTAGTCTTGTCTTTTCTTGTCTTGTCTTGTCTTGTCTTGGCTTGTCATGTCATGTCGTGTCTTGTGTTGCTTTGTCTTGTCTTGTCTTGTCTTGTCTTGTCATGTCGTGTGTTGTGTTGTTTTGTCTTGTCTTGTCTTGTCTTGTGTTGCTTTGTCTTGTCTTGTCATGTCATGTGTTGTGTTGATTTGTCTTGTCATGTCTTATATTGTCTTGTCTTGTCTTGTCTTGTGATGTCATGTCGTGTGTTGTGTTGTTTTGTCTTGTATTGTCTTGTCTTGTCTTGTCTTGTCTTGTCTTGTCTTGTCTTGGCTTGTCTTGTCCTGTCCTGTCCTGTCTTGTCTTGTCATGTCATGTCATGTCATGTCATGTGTTGTGTTGTGTTGTTTTGTCTTGTCTTGTCTTGTCATGTCTTATATTGTCTTGTCTTGTCTTGTCTTGTGATGTCATGTCGTGTGTTGTGTTGTTTTGTCTTGTATTGTCTTGTCTTGTCTTGTCTTGTCTTGTCCTGTCCTGTCGTGTGTTGTGTTTTTTTTTGTCTTGTCTTGTCTTGTCATGTCATGTCTTGTCATGTCGTGTGTTGTGTTGTTTTGTCTTGTCTTGTTGTGTATTGTCATGTCTTTTATTGTATTGTCTTGTCTTGTCTTGTCTTGTCTTGTCTTGTCTTGTCTTGTCTTGTCTTGTGTTGCTTTGTCTTGTCTTGTCTTGTCATGTCGTGTCTTGTGTTGCTTTGTCTTGTCTTGTCTTGTCTTCTCCTTGTCTTGTCTAGTCTTGTCTTGTCTTGTCTTGTCTTGTCTTGTCTTGTCTTGTCTTGTCTTGTCTTGTCTTGTCTTGTCTTGTCTTGTCTTGTCTTGTCTTGTCTTGTCATGTCGTGTGTTGTGTTGTTTTGTCTTGTCTTGTCTTCTCCTTGTCTTGTCATGTCTTGTCTTGTCTTGTCTTGTCTTGTCTTGTCTTGTCTTGTCTTGTCTTGTCTTGTCTTGTCTTGTCTTGTCTTGTCTTGTCTTGTCTTGTCTTGTCTTGTCTTGTCTTGTCTTGTCTTGTCTTGTCTTGTGTTGCTTTGTCTTGTCTTGTCATGTCATGTGTTGCGTTGTGTTGTTTTGTCTTGTCTTGTCTTGTCATGTCATGTGTTGCGTTGTGTTGTTTTGTCTTGTCTTGTCTTGTCATGTCATGTAATGTCATGTCGTGTGTTATGTTGTTTTGTCTTGTCTCGTCTTCTCCTTGTCTTGTCTAGTCTTGTCTTGTCTTGTCTTGTCTTGTCTTGTCTTGTCTTGTCTTGTCTTGTCTTGTCTTGTGTTGCTTTGTCTTGTCTTGTCATGTCGTGTGTTGTGTTGTTTTGTCTTGTCATGTCTTATATTGTCTTGTCTTGTCTTGTCTTGTGATGTCATGTCGTGTGTTGTGTTGTTTTGTCTTGTATTGTCTTGTCTTGTCTTGTCTTGTTTTGTCTTGTCTTGTCTTGTCTTGTCTTGTCTTGTCATGTCATGTCATGTCATGTCACACGTGTGTTGTGTTGTTTTGTCTTGTCTTATTTTGTCTTGTCATGCCTTATCTTGTCTTGCCCTGTCATGTCGTGTGTTGTGTTGTTTTGTCTTGTCTTGTCTTCTCCTTGTCTTGTCTAGTCTTGTCTTGTCTTGTCTTGTCTTGTCTTGTTTTGTCTTGTCTTGTCTTGTCTTGTCTTGTCTTGTCTTGTCTTGTCTTGTCTTGTCTTGTCTTGTCTTGTCTTGTCTTGTCTTGTCTTGTCTTGTCTTGTGTTGCTTTGTCTTGTCTTGTCATGTCATGTGTTGCGTTGTGTTGTTTTGTCTTGTCTTGTCATGTCATGTCATGTCGTGTCTTGTGTTGCTTTGTCTTGTCTTGTCATGTCGTGTGTTGTGTTGTTTTGTCTTGTCTTGTTGTGTATTGTCATGTCTTATATTGTCTTGTCTTGTCTTGTCATGTCATGTCATGTCATGTCGTGTGTTGTGTTGTTTTTTCTTGTCATGTCTTGTCTTGTCTTGTCTTGTCTTGTCTTGTCATGTCTTGTCTTGTCTAGTCTTGTCTTTTCTTGTCTTGTCTTGTCTTGTCTTGGCTTGTCATGTCATGTCGTGTCTTGTGTTGCTTTGTCTTGTCTTGTCTTGTCTTGTCTTGTCATGTCGTGTGTTGTGTTGTTTTGTCTTGTCTTGTCTTGTCTTGTGTTGCTTTGTCTTGTCTTGTCATGTCATGTGTTGTGTTGATTTGTCTTGTCATGTCTTATATTGTCTTGTCTTGTCTTGTCTTGTGATGTCATGTCGTGTGTTGTGTTGTTTTGTCTTGTATTGTCTTGTCTTGTCTTGTCTTGTCTTGTCTTGTCTTGTCTTGGCTTGTCTTGTCCTGTCCTGTCCTGTCTTGTCTTGTCATGTCATGTCATGTCATGTCATGTGTTGTGTTGTGTTGTTTTGTCTTGTCTTGTCTTGTCATGTCTTATATTGTCTTGTCTTGTCTTGTCTTGTGATGTCATGTCGTGTGTTGTGTTGTTTTGTCTTGTATTGTCTTGTCTTGTCTTGTCTTGTCTTGTCCTGTCCTGTCGTGTGTTGTGTTTTTTTTTGTCTTGTCTTGTCTTGTCATGTCATGTCTTGTCATGTCGTGTGTTGTGTTGTTTTGTCTTGTCTTGTTGTGTATTGTCATGTCTTTTATTGTATTGTCTTGTCTTGTCTTGTCTTGTCTTGTCTTGTCTTGTCTTGTCTTGTCTTGTCTTGTCTTGTGTTGCTTTGTCTTGTCTTGTCTTGTCATGTCGTGTCTTGTGTTGCTTTGTCTTGTCTTGTCTTGTCTTCTCCTTGTCTTGTCTAGTCTTGTCTTGTCTTGTCTTGTCTTGTCTTGTCTTGTCTTGTCTTGTCTTGTCTTGTCTTGTCTTGTCTTGTCTTGTCTTGTCTTGTCTTGTCTTGTCTTGTCTTGTCATGTCGTGTGTTGTGTTGTTTTGTCTTGTCTTGTCTTCTCCTTGTCTTGTCATGTCTTGTCTTGTCTTGTCTTGTCTTGTCTTGTCTTGTCTTGTCTTGTCTTGTCTTGTCTTGTCTTGTCTTGTCTTGTCTTGTCTTGTCTTGTCTTGTCTTGTCTTGTCTTGTCTTGTCTTGTCTTGTCTTGTGTTGCTTTGTCTTGTCTTGTCTTGTCTTGTCTTGTCTTGTGTTGCTTTGTCTTGTCTTGTCATGTCATGTGTTGCGTTGTGTTGTTTCGTCTTGTCTTGTCATGTCATGTCATGTCGTGTCTTGTGTTGCTTTGTCTTGTCTTGTCATGTCGTGTGTTGTGTTGTTTTGTCTTGTCTTGTCTTATCTTGTCATGTCTTGTCTTGTCTTGTCATGTCTTGTCTTGTCTTGTCATGTCTTATATTGTCTTGTCTTGTTTTGTCTTGTCTTGTCTTGTTTTGTCTTGTGTTGCTTTGTCTTGTCTTGTCATGTCGTGTGTTGTGTTGTTTTGTCTTGTCTTGTTGTGTATTGTCATGTCTTTTATTGTATTGTCTTGTCTTGTCTTGTCTTGTCATGTCATGTAATGTCATGTCGTGTGTTATGTTGTTTTGTCTTGTCTTGTCTTCTCCTTGTCTTGTCTAGTCTTGTCTTGTCTTGTCTTGTCTTGTCTTGTCTTGTCTTGTCTTGTCTTATCATGTCTTATATTGTCTTGTCTTGTCATGTCGTGTGTTGTGTTGTTTTGTCTTGTCTTGTTGTGTATTGTCATGTCTTATATTGTCTTGTCTTGTCTTGTCTTGTCTTGTCTTGTCTTGTCTTGTCTTGTCTTGTCTTGTCTTGTCTTGTCTTGTCTTGTCTTGTCTTGTCTTGTCTTGTCTTGTCTTGTCTTGTCTTGTCTTGTCTTGTCTTGTCTTGTCTTGTCTTGTCTTGTCTTGTCTTGTCTTGTCTTGTCTTGTCTTGTCTTGTCTTGTCTTGTCTTGTCTTGTCTTGTCTTGTCTTGTCTTATTTTGTCTTGTCTTGTCTTGTCTTGTCATGTCATGTCATGTCGTGTGTTGTGTTGTGTTGTCTTGTTTTGTCTTGCCATGTCATGTCATGTCATGTCTTGTCTTGTCTTGTCTTGTTTTGTCATGTCTTGTCTTGTCTTGTCTTGTCTTGTTTTGTCTTGTCATGTCTTGTCTTGACTTGTCTTGTCTTGTCTTGTCTTGTCTTGTTTTGTCTTGTCTTGTCTTGTCTTGTCTTGTCATGTCGTGTGTTGTGTTGTTTTGTCTTGTATTGTTGTGTATTTTCATGTCTTATATTGTCTTGTCTTGTCTTGTCATGTCATGTCATGTCATGTCGTGTGTTGTGTTGTTTTGTCTTGTCTTGTATTCTCCTTGTCTTGTCTAGTCTTGTCTTGTCTTGTCTTGTCTTGTCTTGTCTTGTGTTGCTTTGTCTTGTCTTGTCAGGTCATGTGTTGCGTTGTGTTGTTTTGTCTTGTCCTGTCTTGTCTTGTCTTAGCATGTCATGTCATGTCATGTCATGTCGTGTGTTGTGTTGTCTTGTCTTGCTTTGTCATGTCTCATCTTGTCTTGTCATGTCATGTCTTGTCTTGTCTTGTCTTGTCTTGTCTTTTCTTGTCTTATCTTGTCATGTCTTGTCTTGTCTTGTCATGTCTTGTCTTGTCTTGTCATGTCTTATATTGTCTTGTCTTGTTTTGTCTTGTCTTATCTTGTTTTGTCTTGTGTTGCTTTGTCTTGTCTTGTCATGTCGTGTGTTGTGTTGTTTTGTCTTGTCTTGTTGTGTATTGTCATGTCTTTTATTGTATTGTCTTGTCTTGTCTTGTCATGTCATGTAATGTCATGTCGTGTGTTATGTTGTTTTGTCTTGTCTTGTCTTCTCCTTGTCTTGTCTTGTCTTGTCTTGTCATGTCTTATATTGTCTTGTCTTGTCTTCTCCTTGTCTTGTCTTGTCTTGTCTTGTCATGTCTTATATTGTCTTGTCTTGTCTTGTCTTGTCATGTCATGTCATGTCATGTCGTGTGTTGTGTTGTTTTGTCTTGTCTTGTCTTGTCTTGTCTTGTCTTGTCTTGTCTTGTCTTGTCTTGTCTTGTGTTGCTTTGTCTTGTCTTGTCATGTCATGTGTTGCGTTGTGTTGTTTTGTCTTGTCTTGTCATGTCATGTCATGTCGTGTCTTGTGTTGCTTTGTCTTGTCTTGTCATGTCGTGTGTTGTGTTGTTTTGTCTTGTCATGTCTTATATTGTCTTGTCTTGTCTTGTCTTGTGATGTCATGTCGTGTGTTGTGTTGTTTTGTCTTGTATTGTCTTGTCTTGTCTTGTCTTGTCTTGTCTTGTCATGTCATGTCATGTCATACGTGTGTTGTGTTGTTTTGTCTTGTCTTACTTTGTCTTGTCATGTCTTATCTTGTCTTGTCCTGTCCTGTCCTGTCTTGTCTTGTCATGTCAGGTCATGTCATGTCATGTCGTGTGTTGTGTTGTCTTGTTTTGTCATGTCTTATCTTGTCTTGTCTTGTCATGTCATGTCATGTGTTGTGTTGTGTTGTTTTGTCTTGTCTTGTCTTGTCATGTCTTGTCTTTTCTTGTCTTGTCATGTCTTATATTGTCTTGTCTTGTCTTGTGTTGTGATGTCATGTCGTGTGTTGTGTTGTTTTGTCTTGTCTTGTCTTGTCTTGTCCTGTCCTGTCCTGTCCTGTCTTGTCTTGTCTTGTCTTGTCTTGTCTTGTCTCGTCTTGTCTTGTCTTGTCTTCTCCTGTCCTGACGTGTGTTGTGTTGTTTTGTCTTGTCTTGTTTTGTCTTGTCTTGCTTTGTCTTGTCATGTCTTATCTTGTCTTGTCTTGTCTTGTCCTGTCCTGTCGTGTGTTGTGTTGTTTTGTCTTGTCTTGTGTTGTTTTGTCGTGTCATGTCTTGTCTTGTCTTGTCCTGTCCTGTCGTGTGTTGTGTTGTTTTGTCTTGTCTTGTCTTGTCATGTCATGTCATGTCGTGTCTTGTGTTGCTTTGTCTTGTCTTGTCTTGTCTTGTCTTGTCTTGTCTTGTCTTGTCATGTCGTGTGTTGTGTTGTTTTGTCTTGTCTTGTATTGTCTTGTCTTGTCTTGTTTTGTCTTGTCTTGTCTTGTCTTGTCTTGTCGTGTCATGCCATGTCATACGTGTGGTGTGTTGTTTTGTCTTGTCTTATTTTGTCTTGTCATGTCTTATCTTGTCTTGTCTTGTCTTGTCTTGTCTTGTCTTGTCATGTCGTGTGTTGTGTTGTTTTGTCTTGTCTTGTATTGTCTTGTCTTGTCTTGTTTTGTCTTGTCTTGTCTTGTCTTGTCTTGTCATGTCATGCCATGTCATACGTGTGTTGTGTTGTTTTGTCTTGTCTTGTCTTGTCTTGTCCTGTCCTGTCGTGTGTTGTGCTGTTTTGACTTGTCTTGTGTTGTTTTGTCGTGTCATGTCTTGTCTTGTCTTGTCCTGTCCTGTCGTGTGTTGTGTTGTTTTGTCTTGTCTTGTCTTGTCATGTCATGTCATGTCGTGTCTTGTGTTGCTTTGTCTTGTATTGTCTTGTCTTGTCTTGTCATGTCTTGTCTTGTCTTGTCTTGTATTGTCTTTTCTTGTCTTGTCTTGTTTTGTCTTGTCTTGTCTTGTCTTGTCTTGTCATGTCATGCCATGTCATACGTGTGTTGTGTTGTTTTGTCTTGTCTTATTTTGTCTTGTAATGTCTTATCTTGTCTTGTCTTCTATTGTCTTGTCTTTTCTTGTCTTGTCTTGTCTTGTCTTGTCTTGTCTTGTCTTGTCTTGTGTAGTCTTGTCTTGTCTTGTCATGTCATGTCATGTCATACGTGTGTTGTGTTGTTTTGTCTTGTCTTATTTTGTCTTGTCATGTCTTATCTTGTCTCGTCTTGTCTTGTCTTGTATTGTCTTGTCTTGTCTTGTCTTGTCTTGTCTTGTCTTGTCTTGTCTTGTCTTGTCATGTCATGTCATGTCGTGTCTTGTGTTGCTTTGTCTTGTCTTGTCTTGTCTTGTCTTGTCTTGTCTTGTCATGTCGTGTGTTGTGTTGTTTTGTCTTGTCTTGTATTGTCTTGTCTTGTCTTGTTTTGTCTTGTCTTGTCTTGTCTTGTCTTGTCGTGTCATGCCATGTCATACGTGTGGTGTGTTGTTTTGTCTTGTCTTATTTTGTCTTGTCATGTCTTATCTTGTCTTGTCTTGTCTTGTCTTGTCTTGTCTTGTCTTGTCATGTCGTGTGTTGTGTTGTTTTGTCTTGTCTTGTATTGTCTTGTCTTGTCTTGTTTTGTCTTGTCTTGTCTTGTCTTGTCTTGTCATGTCATGCCATGTCATACGTGTGTTGTGTTGTTTTGTCTTGTCTTGTTGTGTATTGTCATGTCTTATATTGTCTTGTCTTGTCTTGTCATGTCATGTCATGTCATGTCGTGTGTTGTGTTGTTTAGTGTTGTTTTTTTCTTGTCATGTCTTGTCTTGTCTTGTCTTGTCTTGTCTTGTCTTGTCTTGTCATGTTTTGTCATGTAATGTCATGTCGTGTGTTGTGTTGTTTTGTCTTGTCGTGTCTTCTCCTTGTCTTGTCTTGTCATGTCGTGTGTTGTGTTGTTTTGTCTTGTCATGTCTTATATTGTCTTGTCTTGTCTTGTCTTGTGATGTCATGTCGTGTGTTGTGTTGTTTTGTCTTGTATTGTCTTGTCTTGTCTTGTCTTGTTTTGTCTTGTCTAGTCTTGTCTTGTCTTGTCTTGTCTTGTCTTGTCTTGTCTTGTCTTATTTTATCTTGTCTTGTCTTGTCTTGTCTTGTCTTGTCTTGTCATGTTTTGTCATGTAATGTCATGTCGTGTGTTGTGTTGTTTTGTCTTGTCGTATCTTCTCCTTGTCTTGTCTTGTCATGTCGTGTGTTGTGTTGTTTTGTCTTGTCATGTCTTATATTGTCTTGTCTTGTCTTGTCTTGTGATGTCATGTCGTGTGTTGTGTTGTTTTGTCTTGTATTGTCTTGTCTTGTCTTGTCTTGTCTTGTTTTGTCTTGTCTAGTCTTGTCTTGTCTTGTCATGCCATGTCATGTCATACGTGTGTTGTGTTGTTTTGTCTTGTCTTATTTTGTCTTGTCATGTCTTATCTTGTCTCGTCTTGTCTTGTCTTGTATTGTCTTGTCTTTTCTTGTCTTGTCTTGTCTTGTCTTGTCGTGTCTTGTCATGTCTTGTCTTGTCTTGTCTTGTCTTGTCTTGTCTTGTCTTGTCTTGTCTTGTCTTGTCTTGTCTTGTCTTGTGTTGCTTTGTCTTGTCTTGTCATGTCATGTGTTGCGTTGTGTTGTTTTGTCTTGTCTTGTCATGTCATGTCATGTCGTGTCTTGTGTTGCTTTGTCTTGTCTTGTCATGTCGTGTGTTGTGTTGTTTTGTCTTGTCTTGTTGTGTATTGTCATGTCTTATATTGTCTTGTCTTGTCTTGTCTTGTCATGTCATGTCATGTCATGTCGTGTGTTGTGTTGTTTTTTCTTGTCATGTCATGTCTTGTCTTGTCTAGTCTTGTCTTGTCTTGTCTTGTCTTGTCTTGTCTTGTCTTGTCTTGTCTTGTCTTGTCTTGTGTTGTGATGTCATGTCGTGTGTTGTGTTGTTTTGTCTTGTCTTGTCTTGTCTTGTCCTGTCCTGTCCTGTCCTGTCTTATCTTGTCTTGTCTTGTCTTGTCTTGTCTCGTCTTGTCTTGTCTTGTCTTCTCCTGTCCTGACGTGTGTTGTGTTGTTTTGTCTTGTCTTGTTTTGTCTTGTCTTGTCTTGTCTTGTCCTGTCCTGTCCTGTCCTGTCTTGTCTTGTCTTGTCTTGTCTTGTCTTGTCTCGTCTTGTCTTGTCTTGTCTTCTCCTGTCCTGACGTGAGTTGTGTTGTTTTGTCTTGTCTTGTTTTGTCTTGTCTTGCTTTGTCTTGTCATGTCTTATCTTGTCTTGTCTTGTCTCGTCCTGTCCTGTCGTGTGTTGTGTTGTTTTGTCTTGTCTTGTGTTGTTTTGTCGTGTCATGTCTTGTCTTGTCTTGTCCTGTCCTGTCGTGTGTTGTGTTGTTTTGTCTTGTCTTGTCTTGTCATGTCATGTCATGTCGTGTCTTGTGTTGCTTTGTCTTGTCTTGTCTTGTCTTGTCTTGTCTTGTCTTGTCTTGTCTTGTCTTGTCGTGTGTTGTGTTGTTTTGTCTTGTCTTGTATTGTCTTGTCTTGTCTTGTTTTGTCTTGTCTTGTCTTGTCTTGTCTTGTCTTGTCGTGTCATGCCATGTCATACGTGTGTTGTGTTGTTTTGTCTTGTCTTATTTTGTCTTGTCATGTCTTATCTTGTCTTGTCTTGTCTTGTCTTGTCTTGTCTTGTCATGTCGTGTGTTGTGTTGTTTTGTCTTGTCTTGTATTGTCTTGTCTTGTCTTGTTTTGTCTTGTCTTGTCTTGTCTTGTCTTGTCATGTCATGCCATGTCATACGTGTGTTGTGTTGTTTTGTCTTGTCTTGTCTTGTCTTGTCCTGTCCTGTCGTGTGTTGTGTTGTTTTGTCTTGTCTTGTGTTGTTTTGTCGTGTCATGTCTTGTCTTGTCTTGTCCTGTCCTGTCGTGTGTTGTGTTGTTTTGTCTTGTCTTGTCTTGTCATTTCATGTCATGTCGTGTCTTGTGTTGCTTTGTCTTGTCTTGTCTTGTCTTGTCTTGTCATGTCTTGTCTTGTCTTGTCTTGTCTTGTCTTGTCTTGTTTTGTCTTGTCTTGTCTTGTCTTGTCTTGTCATGTCATGCCATGTCATACGTGTGTTGTGTTGTTTTGTCTTGTCTTATTTTGTCTTGTCATGTCTTATCGTGTCTTGTCTTCTATTGTCTTGTCTTTTCTTGTCTTGTCTTGTCTTGTCTTGTCTTGTCTTGTCTTGTCTTGTCTTGTCTTGTCCTGTCTTGCCTTCTCTTGTCATGTCATGTCTTGTCATGTCGTGTGTTGTGTTGTCTTGTCTTGTTTTGTCATGTCTTATCTTGTCTTGTCATGTCATGTCTTGTCTTGTCTTGTCTTGTCTTGTCTTGTCTTGTCTTGTCTTGTCTTGTCTTGTCTTGTCTTGTCTTGTCTTGTCTTGTCTTGTCTTGTCTTGTCTTGTCTTGTCTTGTCTTGTCTTGTCTTGTCTTGTCTTGTCATGTCGTATGTTGTGTTGTTTTGTCTTGTGTTGCTTTGTCTTGTCTTGTCTTGTCATGTCGTGTGTTGTGTTGTTTTGTCTTGTCTTGTTGTGTATTGTCATGTCTTATATTGTCTTGTCTTGTCTTGTCATGTCATGTCATGTCGTGTGTTGTGTTGTCTTGTCTTGTTTTGTCTTGTCATGTCATGTCATGTCTTGTCTTGTCTTGTCTTGTCTTGTTTTGTCTTGTCATGTCTTGTCTTGTCTTGTCTTGTTTTGTCTTGTCATGTCTTTACTTGTGATGTCATGTCATGACAAGACAGTCTTGTCTTGTCTTGTCTTGTCGTGTGTTGTGTTGTTTTGTCTTGTCTTGTTGTGTATTGTCATGTCTTATATTGTCTTGTCTTGTCTTGTCATGTCATGTCATGTCGTGTGTTGTGTTGTGTTGTCTTGTCTTATATTGTCTTGTCTTGTCTTGTCATGTCATGTCATGTCATGTCGTGTGTTGTGTTGTTTTGTCTTGTCTTGTCTTCTCCTTGTCTTGTCTAGTCTTGTCTTGTCTTGTCATGTCATGTCGTATGTTGTGTTGTTTTGTCTTGTGCTGCTTTGTCCTGTCTTGTCTTGTCTTGTCATGTCGTGTGTTGTGTTGTTTTGTCTTGTCTTGTTGTGTATTGTCATGTCTTATATTGTCTTGTCTTGTCTTGTCATGTCATGTCATGTCGTGTGTTGTGTTGTGTTGTCTTGTCTTATATTGTCTTGTCTTGTCTTGTCTTGTCTTGTCATGTCATGTCATGTCATGTCGTGTGTTGTGTTGTTTTGTCTTGTCTTGTCTTCTCCTTGTCTTGTCTAGTCTTGTCTTGTCTTGTCTTGTCTTGTCTTGTCTTGTCTTGTCTTGTCTTGTCTTGTCTTGTCTTGTCTTGTCTTGTCTTGTCTTGTCTTGTCTTGTCTTGTCTTGTCTTGTCTTGTCTTGTCTTGTCTTGTCTTGTCTTGTCTTGTCTTGTCTTGTCTTGTCTTGTCTTGTCTTGTCTTGTCTTGTCTTGTCTTGTCTTGTCTTGTCTTGTCTTGTCTTGTCTTGTCTTGTCTTGTCTTGTCTTGTCTTGTGTTGCTTTGACTTGTCTTGTCATGTCATGTGTTGCGTTGTGTTGTTTTGTCTTGTCTTGTCATGTCATGTCATGTCGTGTCTTGTGTTGCTTTGTCTTGTCTTGTCATGTCGTGTGTTGTGTTGTTTTGTCTTGTCTTGTTGTGTATTGTCATGTCTTATATTGTCTTGTCTTGTCTTGTCTTGTCATGTCATGTCATGTCATGTCGTGTGTTGTGTTGTTTTTTCTTGTCATGTCATGTCTTGTCTTGTCTTGTCTTGTCTTGTCTTGTCTTGTCTTGTTTTGTCTTGTCTTGTCTTGTCTTGTCATGTCTTGTCTTGTCTTGTCTAGTCTTGTCTTGTCTTGTCTTGTCTTGTCTTGTCTTGTCTTGTCTTGTCTTGTCTTGTCTTGTCTTGTCTTGTCTTGTCTTGTGTTGTTTTGTCTTGTCTTGTCTTGTTTTGTCTTGTCATGTCTTGTCTTGTCTTGTCTTGTCTTGTCTTGTCTTGTTTTGTCTTGTCATGTCTTGTCTTGACTTGTCTTGTCTTGTCTTGTCTTATCTTGTCTTGTCTTGTCTTGTCTTGTCTTGTCTTGTCTTGTCTTGTCTTGTCTTGTCTTGTCTTGTCTTGTCTTGTTTTGTCTTGTCTTGTCTTGTTTTATGTTGTCTTGTCTTGTCTCGTCATGTAATGTCATGTCGTGTGTTGTGTTGTTTTGTCTTGTCTTGTCTTCTCCTTGTCTTGTCTTGTCATGTCGTGTGTTGTGTTGTTTTGTCTTGTCTTGTCTTATATTGTCTTGTCTTGTCTTGTCATGTCATGTCATGTCGTGTGTTGTGTTGTCTTGTGTTGCTTTGTCTTGTCTTGTCTTGTCTTGTCTTGTCTTGTCATGTCTTGTCTTGTTGTGTATTGTCATGTCTTTTATTGTCTTGTCTTGTCTTGTTTTGTCTTGTCTTGTCTTGTCCTGTCCTGTCGTGTGTTGTGTTGTTTTGTCTTGTCTTGTCTTGTCATGTCATGTCATGTCGTGTCTTGTGTTGCTTTGTCTTGTCTTGTCTTGTCTTGTCTTGTCTTGTCATGTCTTGTCTTGTCTTGTATTGTCTTGTCTTGTCTTGTCTTGTTTTGTCTTGTCTTGTCTTGTCTTGTCTTGTCTTGTCATGTCTTGTCTTGTCTTGTATTGTCTTGTCTTGTCTTGTCTTGTCTTGTCTTGCCTTGTCTTGTCATGTCTTGTCTTGTCATGTCTTGTCTTGTCTTGTTTTGTCTTGTCTTGTATTGTCTTGTTTTCTCATGTAATGTCATGTCGTGTGTTGTGTTGTTTTGTCTTGTCTTGTGTTGTTTTGTCGTGTCATGTATTGTCTTGTCTTGTCCTGTCTTGTCGTGTGTTGTGTTGTGTTGTTTTGTCTTGTCTTGTCATGTCATGTCATGTCGTGTCTTGTGTTGCTTTGTCTTGTCTTGTCTTGTCTTGTCATGTCGTGTGTTGTGTTGTTTTGTCTTGTCTTGTTGTGTATTGCCATGTCTTATATTGTCTTGTCTTGTCTTGTCTTGTCTTGTCATGTCATGTCATGTCGTGTGTTGTGTTGTTTTGTCTTGTCTTGTTTTGTCTTGTCATGTCTTGTCTTGTCTTCTCTTGTCTTGTTTTGTCTTGTCATGTCTTGTCTTGTCTTGTCTTGTCTTGCCTTGTCTTGTCTTGTCTTGTCTTGTCTTGTCTTGTCTTGTCTTGTCTTGTCTTGTCTTGTCTTGTCTTGTCTTGTCTTGTCTTGTCTTGTCTTGTCTTGTCTTGTCTTGTCTTGTCTTGTCTTGTTTTGTCTTGTCTTGTCTTGCCTTGTCTTGTCTTGTTTTGTCTTGTCATGTCTTGTCTTGTCTTGTCTTGTCTTGCCTTGTCTTGTCTTGTCTTGTCTTGTCTTGTCTTGTCTTGTCTTGTCTTGTCTTGTCTTGTCTTGTCTTGTCTTGTCTTGTCTTGTCTTGTCATGTCTTGTCTTGTCTTGTCATGTCTTATATTGTCTTGTCTTGTTTTGGCTTGTCTTGTCTTGTTTTGTCTTGTGTTGCTTTGTCTTGTCTTGTCATGTCGTGTGTTGTGTTGTTTTGTCTTGTCTTGTTGTGTATTGTCATGTCTTTTATTTTATTGTCTTGTCTTGTCTTGTCATGTCATGTCATGTCATGTCGTGTGTTGTGTTGTTTTGTCTTGTCTTGTCTTCTCCTTGTCTTGTCTAGTCCTGTCTTGTCTTGTCTTGTCTTGTCTTGTCTTGTCTTGTCTTGTCTTGTCTTGTCTTGTGTTGCTTTGTCTTGTCTTGTCATGTCATGTGTTGCGTTGTGTTGTTTTGTCTTGTCTTGTCATGTCATGTCATGTCGTGTCTTGTGTTGCTTTGTCTTGTCTTGTCATGTCGTGTGTTGTGTTGTTTTGTCTTGTCATGTCTTATATTGTCTTGTCTTGTCTTGTCTTGTGATGTCATGTCGTGTGTTGTGTTGTTTTGTCTTGTATTGTCTTGTCTTGTCTTGTCTTGTCTTGTCTTGTCTTGTCTTGTTTTGTCTTGTCTTGTCTTGCCTTGTCTTGTCTTGTCTTGTCTTGTCATGTCATGTCATGTCATACGTGTGTTGTGTTGTTTTGTCTTGTCTTATTTTGTCTTGTCATGTCTTATCTTGTCTTGTCCTGTCCTGTCTTGTCTTGTCATGTCATGTCATGTCATGTCATGTCGTGTGTTGTGTTGTCTTGCCTTGTTTTGTCATGTCTTATCTTGTCTTGTCTTGTCATGTCATGTCATGTGTTGTGTTGTGTTGTTTTGTCTTGTCTTGTCTTGTCTTGTCATGTCTTGTCTTGTCTTGTCTTGTCATGTCTTATATTGTCTTGTCTTGTCTTGTGTTGTGATGTCATGTCGTGTGTTGTGTTGTTTTGTCTTGTCTTGTCTTGTCTTGTCCTGTCCTGTCCTGTCCTGTCTTGTCTTGTCTTCTCCTGTCCTGACGTGTGTTGTGTTGTTTTGTCTTGTCTTGCTTTGTCTTGTCATGTCTTATCTTGTCTTGTCTTGTCTTGTGATGTCATGTCGTGTGTTGTGTTGTTTTGTCTTGTATTGTCTTGTCTTGTCTTGTCTTGTCTTGTCTTGTCTTGTCTTGTCTTGTCTTGTCTTGTCTTGTTTTGTCTTGTCTTGTCTTGCCTTGTCTTGTCTTGTCTTGTCTTGTCATGTCATGTCATGTCATACGTGTGTTGTGTTGTTTTGTCTTGTCTTATTTTGTCTTGTCATGTCTTATCTTGTCTTGTCCTGTCCTGTCTTGTCTTGTCATGTCATGTCATGTCATGTCATGTCGTGTGTTGTGTTGTCTTGTCTTGTTTTGTCATGTCTTATCTTGTCTTGTCTTGTCATGTCATGTCATGTGTTGTGTTGTGTTGTTTTGTCTTGTCTTGTCTTGTCATGTCTTGTCTTGTCTTTTCTTGTCATGTCTTATATTGTCTTGTCTTGTCTTGTGTTGTGATGTCATGTCGTGTGTTGTGTTGTTTTGTCTTGTCTTGTCTTGTCTTGTCCTGTCCTGTCCTGTCCTGTCTTGTCTTGTCTTCTCCTGTCCTGACGTGTGTTGTGTTGTTTTGTCTTGTCTTGTTTTGTCTTGTCTTGCTTTGTCTTGTCATGTCTTATCTTGTCTTGTCTTGTCCTGTCCTGTCGTGTGTTGTGTTGTTTTGTTTTGTCGTGCCATGTCTTGTCTTGTCTTGTTTTGTCTTGTCTTGTCTTGTTTTGTCTTGTCATGTCTTGTCTTGTCTTGTCTTGTCTTGTCTTGTCTTGTCTTGTCTTGTCTTGTCTTGTCTTGTCTTGTCTTGTCTTGTATTGTCTTGTCTTGTCTTGTCTTCTCCTTGTCTTGTCTAGTCTTGTCTTGTCTTGTCTTGTCTTTTCTTGTCTTGTCATGTCGTGTGTTGTGTTGTTTTGTCTTGTCTTGTTGTGTATTGTCATGTCTTTTATTGTCTTGTCTTGTCTTGTTTTGTCTTGTCTTGTCTTGTCCTGTCCTGTCGTGTGTTGTGTTGTTTTGTCTTGTCTTGTCTTGTCATGTCATGTCATGTCGTGTCTTGTGTTGCTTTGTCTTGTCTTGTCTTGTCTTGTCTTGTCTTGTCATGTCTTGTCTTGTCTTGTATTGTCTTGTCTTGTCTTGTCTTGTTTTGTCTTGTCTTGTCTTGTCTTGTCTTGTCTTGTCATGTCTTGTCTTGTCTTGTATTGTCTTGTCTTGTCTTGTCTTGTCTTGTCTTGCCTTGTCTTGTCATGTCTTGTCTTGTTATGTCTTGTCTTGTCTTGTTTTGTCTTGTCTTGTATTGTCTTGTTTTCTCATGTAATGTCATGTCGTGTGTTGTGTTGTTTTGTCTTGTCTTGTGTTGTTTTGTCGTGTCATGTATTGTCTTGTCTTGTCCTGTCTTGTCGTGTGTTGTGTTGTGTTGTTTTGTCTTGTCTTGTCATGTCATGTCATGTCGTGTCTTGTGTTGCTTTGTCTTGTCTTGTCTTGTCTTGTCATGTCGTGTGTTGTGTTGTTTTGTCTTGTCTTGTTGTGTATTGTCATGTCTTATATTGTCTTGTCTTGTCTTGTCTTGTCTTGTCATGTCATGTCATGTCGTGTGTTGTGTTGTTTTGTCTTGTCTTGTTTTGTCTTGTCATGTCTTGTCTTGTCTTCTCTTGTCTTGTTTTGTCTTGTCATGTCTTGTCTTGTCTTGTCTTGTCTTGCCTTGTCTTGTCTTGTCTTGTCTTGTCTTGTCTTGTCTTGTCTTGTCTTGTCTTGTCTTGTCTTGTCTTGTCTTGTCTTGTCTTGTCTTGTCTTGTCTTGTCTTGTCTTGTCTTGTCTTGTCTTGTCTTGTTTTGTCTTGTCTTGTCTTGCCTTGTCTTGTCTTGTTTTGTCTTGTCATGTCTTGTCTTGTCTTGTCTTGTCTTGCCTTGTCTTGTCTTGTCTTGTCTTGTCTTGTCTTGTCTTGTCTTGTCTTGTCTTGTCTTGTCTTGTCTTGTCTTGTCTTGTCTTGTCTTGTCTTGTCTTGTCTTGTCTTGTCTTGTCTAGTCTTGTCTTGTCTTGTCTTGTCTTGTCATGTCGTGTGTTGTGTTGTTTTGTCTTGTCTTGTCTTGTCTTGTCTTGTCTTGTCTTGTCTTGTCTTGTCTTGTCTTGTCTTGTCTTGTCTTGTCTTGTCTTGTCTTGTCTTGTCTTCTCTTGTCTTGTTTTGTCTTGTCATGTCTTGTCTTGTCTTGTCTTGTCTTGCCTTGTCTTGTCTTGTTTTGTCTTGTCTTGTCTTCTCCTTGTCTTGTCTAGTCTTGTCTTGTCTTGTCTTGTCTTGTCTTGTCTTGTCTTGTCTTGTCTTGTCTTGTCTTGTCTTGTCTTGTCTTGTCTTGTCTTGTCTTGTCTTGTCTTGTCTTGTCATGTCTTATATTGTCTTGTCTTGTCTTGTCATGTCGTGTGTTGTGTTGTTTAGTCTTGTCTTGTTGTGTATTGTCATGTCTTATATTGTCTTGTCTTGTCTTGTCATGTCATGTCATGTCATGTCGTGTGTTGTGTTGTTTTGTCTTGTCTTGTCTTCTCCTTGTCTTGTCTAGTCTTGTCTTGTCTTGTCTTGTCTTGTCTTGTCTTGTCTTGTGTTGCTTTGTCTTGTCTTGTCATGTTATGTGTTGCGTTGTGTTGTTTTGTCTTGTCTTGTCTTGTCTTGTCTTGTCTTGTCCTGTCCTGTCCTGTCTTGTCTTGTCTTAGCATGTCATGTCATGTCATGTCATGTCGTGTGTTGTGTTGTCTTGTCTTGTTTTGTCATGTCTTATCTTGTCTTGTCATGTCATGTCTTGTCTTGTCTTGTCTTGTCTTGTCATGTCTTGTCTTGTCTTGTCATGTCTTATATTGTCTTGTCTTGTTTTGGCTTGTCTTGTCTTGTTTTGTCTTGTGTTGCTTTGTCTTGTCTTGTCATGTCGTGTGTTGTGTTGTTTTGTCTTGTCTTGTTGTGTATTGTCATGTCTTTTATTTTATTGTCTTGTCTTGTCTTGTCATGTCATGTCATGTCATGTCGTGTGTTGTGTTGTTTTGTCTTGTCTTGTCTTCTCCTTGTCTTGTCTAGTCCTGTCTTGTCTTGTCTTGTCTTGTCTTGTCTTGTCTTGTCTTGTCTTGTCTTGTCTTGTGTTGCTTTGTCTTGTCTTGTCATGTCATGTGTTGCGTTGTGTTGTTTTGTCTTGTCTTGTCATGTCATGTCATGTCGTGTCTTGTGTTGCTTTGTCTTGTCTTGTCATGTCGTGTGTTGTGTTGTTTTGTCTTGTCATGTCTTATATTGTCTTGTCTTGTCTTGTCTTGTGATGTCATGTCGTGTGTTGTGTTGTTTTGTCTTGTATTGTCTTGTCTTGTCTTGTCTTGTCTTGTCTTGTCTTGTCTTGTTTTGTCTTGTCTTGTCTTGCCTTGTCTTGTCTTGTCTTGTCTTGTCATGTCATGTCATGTCATACGTGTGTTGTGTTGTTTTGTCTTGTCTTATTTTGTCTTGTCATGTCTTATCTTGTCTTGTCCTGTCCTGTCTTGTCTTGTCATGTCATGTCATATCATGTCATGTCGTGTGTTGTGTTGTCTTGCCTTGTTTTGTCATGTCTTATCTTGTCTTGTCTTGTCATGTCATGTCATGTGTTGTGTTGTGTTGTTTTGTCTTGTCTTGTCTTGTCTTGTCATGTCTTGTCTTGTCTTGTCTTGTCATGTCTTATATTGTCTTGTCTTGTCTTGTGTTGTGATGTCATGTCGTGTGTTGTGTTGTTTTGTCTTGTCTTGTCTTGTCTTGTCCTGTCCTGTCCTGTCCTGTCTTGTCTTGTCTTCTCCTGTCCTGACGTGTGTTGTGTTGTTTTGTCTTGTCTTGCTTTGTCTTGTCATGTCTTATCTTGTCTTGTCTTGTCTTGTGATGTCATGTCGTGTGTTGTGTTGTTTTGTCTTGTATTGTCTTGTCTTGTCTTGTCTTGTCTTGTCTTGTCTTGTCTTGTCTTGTCTTGTCTTGTTTTGTCTTGTCTTGTCTTGCCTTGTCTTGTCTTGTCTTGTCTTGTCATGTCATGTCATGTCATACGTGTGTTGTGTTGTTTTGTCTTGTCTTATTTTGTCTTGTCATGTCTTATCTTGTCTTGTCCTGTCCTGTCTTGTCTTGTCATGTCATGTCATGTCATGTCATGTCGTGTGTTGTGTTGTCTTGTCTTGTTTTGTCATGTCTTATCTTGTCTTGTCTTGTCATGTCATGTCATGTGTTGTGTTGTGTTGTTTTGTCTTGTCTTGTCTTGTCATGTCTTGTCTTGTCTTTTCTTGTCATGTCTTATATTGTCTTGTCTTGTCTTGTGTTGTGATGTCATGTCGTGTGTTGTGTTGTTTTGTCTTGTCTTGTCTTGTCTTGTCCTGTCCTGTCCTGTCCTGTCTTGTCTTGTCTTCTCCTGTCCTGACGTGTGTTGTGTTGTTTTGTCTTGTCTTGTTTTGTCTTGTCTTGCTTTGTCTTGTCATGTCTTATCTTGTCTTGTCTTGTCCTGTCCTGTCGTGTGTTGTGTTGTTTTGTTTTGTCGTGCCATGTCTTGTCTTGTCTTGTTTTGTCTTGTCTTGTCTTGTTTTGTCTTGTCATGTCTTGTCTTGTCTTGTCTTGTCTTGTCTTGTCTTGTCTTGTCTTGTCTTGTCTTGTCTTGTCTTGTATTGTCTTGTCTTGTCTTGTCTTCTCCTTGTCTTGTCTAGTCTTGTCTTGTCTTGTCTTGTCTTTTCTTGTCTTGTCATGTCGTGTGTTGTGTTGTTTTGTCTTGTCTTGTTGTGTATTGTCATGTCTTTTATTGTCTTGTCTTGTCTTGTTTTGTCTTGTCTTGTCTTGTCCTGTCCTGTCGTGTGTTGTGTTGTTTTGTCTTGTCTTGTCTTGTCATGTCATGTCATGTCGTGTCTTGTGTTGCTTTGTCTTGTCTTGTCTTGTCTTGTCTTGTCTTGTCATGTCTTGTCTTGTCTTGTATTGTCTTGTCTTGTCTTGTCTTGTTTTGTCTTGTCTTGTCTTGTCTTGTCTTGTCTTGTCATGTCTTGTCTTGTCTTGTATTGTCTTGTCTTGTCTTGTCTTGTCTTGTCTTGCCTTGTCTTGTCATGTCTTGTCTTGTCATGTCTTGTCTTGTCTTGTTTTGTCTTGTCTTGTATTGTCTTGTTTTCTCATGTAATGTCATGTCGTGTGTTGTGTTGTTTTGTCTTGTCTTGTGTTGTTTTGTCGTGTCATGTATTGTCTTGTCTTGTCCTGTCTTGTCGTGTGTTGTGTTGTGTTGTTTTGTCTTGTCTTGTCATGTCATGTCATGTCGTGTCTTGTGTTGCTTTGTCTTGTCTTGTCTTGTCTTGTCATGTCGTGTGTTGTGTTGTTTTGTCTTGTCTTGTTGTGTATTGTCATGTCTTATATTGTCTTGTCTTGTCTTGTCTTGTCTTGTCATGTCATGTCATGTCGTGTGTTGTGTTGTTTTGTCTTGTCTTGTTTTGTCTTGTCATGTCTTGTCTTGTCTTCTCTTGTCTTGTTTTGTCTTGTCATGTCTTGTCTTGTCTTGTCTTGTCTTGCCTTGTCTTGTCTTGTCTTGTCTTGTCTTGTCTTGTCTTGTCTTGTCTTGTCTTGTCTTGTCTTGTCTTGTCTTGTCTTGTCTTGTCTTGTCTTGTCTTGTCTAGTCTTGTCTTGTCTTGTCTTGTCTTGTCATGTCGTGTGTTGTGTTGTTTTGTCTTGTCTTGTTGTGTATTGTCATGTCTTTTATTGTCTTGTCTTGTCTTGTCATGTCATGTAATGTCATGTCGTGTGTTATGTTGTTTTGTCTTGTCTTGTCTTCTCCTTGTCTTGTCTAGTCTTGTCTTGTCTTGTCTTGTCTTGTCTTGTCTTGTCTTGTCTTGTCTTGTCTTGTCTTGTCTTGTCTTGTCTTGTCTTGTCTTGCCTTGTCTTGTCTTGTCTTGTGTTGCTTTGTCTTGTCTTGTCATGTCGTGTGTTGTGTTGTTTCGTCTTGTCTTGTTGTGTATTGTCATGTCTTTTATTGTCTTGTCTTGTCATGTCATGTAATGTCATGTCGTGTGTTGTGTTGTTTTGTCTTGTCTTGTCTTCTCCTTGTCTTGTCTAGTCTTGTCTTGTCTTGTCTTGTCTTGTCTTGTCTTGTCTTGTCATGTCGTGTGTTGTGTTGTTTTGTCTTGTCTTGTTGTGTATTGTCATGTCTTTTATTGTCTTGTCTTGTCTTGTTTTGTCATGTAATGTCATGTCGTGTGTTGTGTTGTTTTGTCTTGTCTTGTCTTCTCCTTGTCTTGTCTAGTCTTGTCTTGTCTTGTCTTTTCTTGTCTTGTGTTGCTTTGTCTTGTCTTGTCATGTCGTGTGTTGTGTTGTTTTGTCTTGTCTTGTTGTGTATTGTCATGTCTTTTATTGTCTTGTCTTGTCTTGTCATGTCATGTAATGTCATGTCGTGTGTTATGTTGTTTTGTCTTGTCTTGTCTTCTCCTTGTCTTGTCTAGTCTTGTCTTGTCTTGTCTTGTCTTGTCTTGTCTTGTCTTGTCTTGTCTTGTCTTGTCTTGTCTTGTCTTGTCTTGTCTTGTCTTGTCTTGTCTTGTCTTGTCTTGTCTTGTCTTGTCTTGTCTTGTCATGTCTTATATTGTCTTGTCTTGTCTTGTCATGTCGTGTGTTGTGTTGTTCAGTCTTGTCTTGTTGTGTATTGTCATGTCTTATATTGTGTTGTCTTGTCTTGTCATGTCATGTCATGTCATGTCGTGTGTTGTGTTGTTTTGTCTTGTCTTGTCTTGTCTTCTCCTTGTCTTGTCTAGTCTTGTCTTGTCTTGTCTTGTCTTGTCTTGTCTTGTCTTGTCTTGTGTTGCTTTGTCTTGTCTTGTCATGTTATGTGTTGCGTTGTGTTGTTTTGTCTTGTCTTGTCTTGTCTTGTCATGTCTTATATTGTCTTGTCTTGTCTTGTGTTGTGATGTCATGTCGTGTGTTGTGTTGTTTTGTCTTCTCTTGTCTTGTCTTGTCCTGTCCTGTCCTGTCCTGTCTTGTCTTGTCTTCTCCTGTCCTGACGTGTGTTGTGTTGTTTTGTCTTGTCTTGTCTTGTCTTGTCTTGTCTTGTCTTGTCATGTCTTGTCTTGTCTTGTCTTGTCCTGTCCTGTCGTGTGTTGTGTTGTTTTGTTTTGTCGTGCCATGTCTTGTCTTGTCTTGTCATGTCTTATCTTGTCTTGTCTTATCTTGTCTTCTATTGTCTTGTCTTTTCTTGTCTTGTCTTGTCTTGTCGTGTCTTGTCTTGTCTTGTCTTGTCTTGTCCAGTCCTGTCCTGTCTTGTCTTGTCTTGGCATGTCATGTCATGTCATGTCATGTCGTGTGTTGTGTTGTCTTGTCTTGTTTTGTCATGTCTTATCTTGTCTTGTCATGTCATGTCTTGTCTTGTCTTGTCTTGTCATGTCGTGTGTTGTCTTGTCTTGTCTTGTCATGTCGTTTGTTGTGTTGTTTTGTCTTGTCTTGTCTTATATTGTCTTGTCTTGTCTTGTGATGTCATGTCATGTCGTGTCTTGTGTTGCTTTGTCTTGTCTTGTCATGTCGTGTGTTGTGTTGTTTTGTCTTGTCATGTCTTATATTGTCTTGTCTTGTCTTGTCTTGTGATGTCATGTCGTGTGTTGTGTTGTTTTGTCTTGTATTGTCTTGTCTTGTCTAGTCTTGTTTTGTCTTGTCTTGTCTTGTCTTGTCTTGTCTTGTCATGTCATGTCATGTCATACGTGTGTTGTGTTGTTTTGTCTTGTCTTATTTTGTCTTGTCTTGTCATGTCTTATCTTGTCTCGTCTTGTCTTGTCTTGTATTGTCTTGTCTTTTCTTGTCTTGTCTTGTCTTGTCTTGTCGTGTCTTGTCTTGTCTTGTCTTGTCTTGTCTTGTCTTGTCTTGTCTTGTCCTGTCCTGTCCTGTCCTGTCCTGTCTTGTTTTGTCATGTCATGTCATGTCATGTCATGTCGTGTTTTGTGTTGTGTTGTTTTGTCTTTTCTTGTCTTGTCTTGTCCTGTCCTGTCCTGTCTTGTCTTGTCTTGTCTTGTCTTGTCTTGTCTCGTCTTGTCTTGTCTTGTCTTCTCCTGTCCTGACGTGTGTTGTGTTGTTTTGTCTTGTCTTGTTTTGTCTTGTCTTGCTTTGTCTTGTCATGTCTTATCTTGTCTTGTCTTGTCTTGTCCTGTCCTGTCGTGTGTTGTGTTGTTTTGTCTTGTCTTGTGTTGTTTTGTCGTGTCATGTCTTGTCTTGTCTTGTCCTGTCATGTCGTGTGTTGTGTTGTTTTGTCGTGTCTTGTGTTGCTTTGTCTTGTCTTGTCTTGTCTTGTCTTGTCTTGTCATGTCGTGTGTTGTGTTGTTTTGTCTTGTCTTGTCTTGTCTTGTCCTGTCCTATCGTGTGTTGTGTTGTTTTGTCTTGTCTTGTCTTGTCCTGTCCTGTCCTGTCTTGTCTTGTCTTGTCATGTCATGTCATGTCATGTCATGTCATGTCGTGTGTTGTGTTGTCTTGTTTTGTCATGTCTTATCTTGTCTTGTCTTGTCATGTCATGTCATGTGTTGTGTTGTGTTGTTTTGTCTTGTCTTGTCTTGTCATGTCTTGTCTTGTCTTGTGTTGTGATGTCATGTCGTGTGTTGTGTTGTTTTGTCTTGTCTTGTCTTGTCTTGTCTTGTCTTGTCTTGTCCTGTCCTGTCCTGTCTTGTCTTGTCTTGTCTTGTCTTGTCTCGTCTTGTCTTGTCTTGTCTTGTCTTCTCCTGTCCTGACGTGTGTTGTGTTGTTTTGTCTTGTCTTGTTTTGTCTTGTCTTGCTTTGTCTTGTCATGTCTTATCTTGTCTTGTCTTGTCTTGTCCTGTCCTGTCGTGTGTTGTGTTGTTTTGTCGTGTCTTGTGTTGCTTTGTCTTGTCTTGTCTTGTCTTGTCTTGTCTTGTCATGTCGTGTGTTGTGTTGTTTTGTCTTGTCTTGTATTGTCTTGTCTTGTCTTGTTTTGTCTTGTCTTGTCTTGTCTTGTCTTGTCTTGTCATGTCATGCCATGTCATACGTGTGTTGTGTTGTTTTGTCTTGTCTTATTTTGTCTTGGTATGTCTTATCTTGTCTTGTCTTGTCTTGTCTTGTCTTGTCTTGTCTTGTCATGTCGTGTCTTGTGTTGTTTTGTCTTGTCTTGTATTGTCTTGTCTTGTCTTGTTTTCTCTTGTCTTGTCTTGTCTTGTCATGTCATGCCATGTCATACGTGTGTTGTGTTGTTTTGTCTTGTCTTGTCTTGTCTTGTCCTGTCCTATCGTGTGTTGTGTTGTTTTGTCTTGTCTTGTCTTGTCCTGTCCTGTCCTGTCTTGTCTTGTCTTGTCATGTCATGTCATGTCATGTCATGTCATGTCGTGTGTTGTGTTGTCTTGTTTTGTCATGTCTTATCTTGTCTTGTCTTGTCATGTCATGTCATGTGTTGTGTTGTGTTGTTTTGTCTTGTCTTGTCTTGTCATGTCTTGTCTTGTCTTGTGTTGTGATGTCATGTCGTGTGTTGTGTTGTTTTGTCTTGTCTTGTCTTGTCTTGTCTTGTCTTGTCTTGTCCTGTCCTGTCCTGTCCTGTCCTGTCTTGTCTTGTCTTGTCTTGTCTTGTCTCGTCTTGTCTTGTCTTCTCCTGTCCTGACGTGTGTTGTGTTGTTTTGTCTTGTCTTGTCTTGTCTTGTCTTGCTTTGTTTTGTCTTGTCTTGTGTTGTTTTGTCGTGTCATGTCTTGTCTTGTCCTGTCCTGTCGTGTGTTGTGTTGTTTTGTCTTGTCTTGTGTTGTTTTGTCGTGTCATGTCTTGTCTTGTCTTGTCCTGTCGTGTGTTGTGTTGTTTTGTCTTGTCTTGTCGTGTCTTGTGTTGCTTTGTCTTGTCTTGTCTTGTCTTGTCATGTCGTGTGTTGTGTTGTTTTGTCTTGTCATGTCTTGTCTTGTCATGTCATGTCATGTCGTGTATTGTGTTGTTTTGTCTTGTCTTGTTTTGTCTTGTCATGTCTTGTCTTGTCTTGACTTGTCTTGTCTTGTCTTGTCTTGTCTTGTCTTGTCTTGTCTTGTCTTGTCTTGTCTTGTCATGTCTTGTCTTGTCTTGTATTGTCTTGTCTTGTCTTTTTTTGTTTTGTCTTGTCTTGTCTTGTCTTGTCTTGTCATGTCATGCCATGTCATACGTGTGTTGTGTTGTTTTGTCTTGTCTTATTTTGTCTTGTCATGTCTTATCTTGTCTTGTCTTGTCTTGTCTTTTCTTGTCTTGTCGTGTCTTGTCTTGTCTTGTCTTGTCTTGTCTTGTCTTGTCTTGTCTTGTCTTGTCCTGTCCTGTCCTGTCTTGTCTTGTCTTGGCATGTCATGTCATGTCATGTCATGTCGTGTGTTGTGTTGTCTTGTCTTGTTTTGTCATGTCTTATCTTGTCTTGTCATGTCTTGTCTTGTCATGTCTTGTCTTGTCTTGTCTTGTCTTGTCTTGTCTTGTCTTGTCTTGTCTTGTCTTGTCATGTCTTGTCTTGTCTTGTCATGTCTTGTCTTGTCTTGTCATGTCTTATATTGTCTTGTCTTGTCTTGTCTTGTCTTGTCTTGTCTTGTCTTGTCTTGTCTTGTCTTGTCTTGTCTTGTCTTGTCTTGTCTTGTCTTGTCTTGTCTTGTCTTGTCTTGTCTTGTCTTGTCTTGTCTTGTCTTGTCTTGTCTTGTCTTGTCTTGTCTTGTCTTGTCTTGTCTTGTCTTGTCTTGTCTTGTCTTGTCTTGTCTTGTCTTGTCTTGTCTTGTCTTGTCTTGTCTTGTCTTGTCTTGTCTTGTCTTGTCTTGTCTTGTCTTGTCTTGTCTTGTCTTGTCTTGTCTTGTCTTGCCTTGTCTTGTCTTGTCTTGTCTTGTCTTGTCTTGTCTTGTCTTGTCATGTCGTGTGTTGTGTTGTTTTGTCTTGTCTTATTGTCATGTCTTATATTGTCTTGTCTTGTCTTGTCATGTCATGTCATGTCGTGTGTTGTGTTGTGTTGTCTTGTTTTGTCTTGTCATGTCATGTCATGTCTTGCCTTGTCTTGTCTTGTCTTGTTTTGTCTTGTCATGTCTTGTCTTGTCTTGTCTTGTCTTGTCTTGTTTTGTCTTGACTTGTCTTGTCTTGTCTTGTCTTGTCTTGTCTTGTCTTGTCTTGTCATGTAATGTCATGTCGTGTGTTGTGTTGTTTTGTCTTGTCTTGTCTTCTCCTTGTCTTGTCTTGTCATGTCGTGTGTTGTGTTGTTTTGTCTTGTCTTGTTGTGTATTGTCATGTCTTTTATTGTATTGTCTTGTCATGTCATGTAATGTCATGTCGTGTGTTATGTTGTTTTGTCTTGTCTTGTCTTCTCCTTGTCTTGTCTAGTCTTGTCTTGTCTTGTCTTGTCTTGTCTTGTCTTGTCATGTCTTATATTGTCTTGTCTTGTCATGTCATGTCGTGTGTTGTGTTGTTTTGTCTTCTCTTGTTGTGTATTGTCATGTCTTATATTGTCTTGTCTTGTCTTGTCATGTCATGTCATGTCATGTCGTGTGTTGTGTTGTTTTGTCTTGTCTTGTCTTCTCCTTGTCTTGTCTAGTCTTGTCTTGTCTTGTCTTGTCTTGTTTTGTCTTGTCTTGTCTTGTCATGTCATGTGTTGCGTTGTGTTGTTTTGTCTTGTCTTGTCATGTCATGTCATGTCGTGTCTTGTGTTGCTTTGTCTTGTCTTGTCATGTCGTGTGTTGTGTTGTTTTGTCTTGTCATGTCTTATATTGTCTTGTCTTGTCTTGTCTTGTGATGTCATGTCGTGTGTTGTGTTGTTTTGTCTTGTATTTTCTTGTCTTGTCTTGTCTTGTCTTGTCTTGTTTTGTCTTGTCTTGTCATGTCATGTCATGTCATACGTGTGTTGTGTTGTTTTGTCTTGTCATGTCTTATATTGTCTTGTCTTGTCTTGTCTTGTGATGTCATGTCGTGTGTTGTGTTGTTTTGTCTTGTATTTTCTTGTCTTGTCTTGTCTTGTCTTGTCTTGTTTTGTCTTGTCTTGTCATGTCATGTCATGTCATACGTGTGTTGTGTTGTTTTGTCTTGTCTTATTTTGTCTTGTCATGTCTTATCTTGTCTTGTCCTGTCCTGTCCTGTCTTGTCTTGTCATGTCATGTCATGTGTTGCGTTGTGTTGTTTTGTCTTGTCTTGTCATGTCATGTCATGTCGTGTCTTGTGTTGCTTTGTCATGTCTTGTCATGTCGTGTGTTATGTTGTTTTGTCTTGTCTTGTCTTCTCCTTGTCTTGTCTAGTCTTGTCTTGTCTTGTCTTGTCTTGTCTTGTCTTGTCTTGTCTTGTCATGTCTTATATTGTCTTGTCTTGTCTTGTCATGTCGTGTGTTGTGTTGTTTTGTCTTGTCTTGTTGTGTATTGTCATGTCTTATATTGTCTTGCCTTGTCTTGTCATGTCATGTCATGTCATGTCGTGTGTTGTGTTGTTTTGTCTTGTCTTGTCTTCTCCTTGTCTTGTCTAGTCTTGTCTTGTCTTGTCTTGTCTTGTCTTGTCTTGTCTTGTCTTGTCTTGTCTTGTCTTGTCTTGTCTTGTCTTGTCTTGTCTTGTCTTGTCTTGTGTTGCTTTGTCTTGTCTTGTCATGTCATGTGTTGCGTTGTGTTGTTTTGTATTGTCTTGTCATGTCATGTCATGTCGTGTCTTGTGTTGCTTTGTCTTGTCTTGTCATGTCGTGTGTTGTGTTGTTTTGTCTTGTCATGTCTTATATTGTCTTGTCTTGTCTTGTCTTGTGATGTCATGTCGTGTGTTGTGTTGTTTTGTCTTGTATTGTCTTGTCTTGTCTTGTCTTGTCTTGTCTTGTCTTGTCTTGTTTTGTCTTGTCTAGTCTTGTCTTGTCTTGTCTTGTCTTGTCTTGTCATGTCGTGTGTTGTGTTGTTTTGTCTTGTCTTGTTGTGTATTGTCGTGTCTTTTATTGTCTTGTTTTGTCATGTAATGTCATGTCGTGTGTTGTGTTGTTTTGTCTTGTCTTGTCTTCTCCTTGTCTTGTCTAGTCTTGTCTTGTCTTGTCTTGTCTTGTCTTGTCTTGTCGTGTCTTATATTGTCTTGTCTTGTCTTGTTATGTCGTGTGTTGTGTTGTTTTGTCTTGTTGTCTTGTCTTGTTGTGTATTGTCATGTCTTATATTGTCTTGTCTTGTCTTGTGATGTCATGTCGTGTGTTGTGTTGTTTTGTCTTGTCTTGTCTTCTCCTTGTCTTGTCTAGTCTTGTCTTGTCTTGTCTTGTCTTGTCTTGTCTTGTCATGTCTTGTCTTGTCTTGTCTTGTCATGTCTTGTCTTGTCTTGTCATGTCTTATATTGTCTTGTTTTGTCTTGTCTTGTCTTGTCTTGTCTTGTCTTGTCTTGTCTTGTCTTGTCTTGTCTTGTCTTGTCTTGTCTTGTCTTGTCTTGTCTTGTCTTGTCTTGTCTTGTCTTGTCTTGTCTTGTCTTGCCTTGTCTTGTCTTGTCTTGTCTTGTCTTGTCTTGTCTTGTCTTGTCATGTCGGGTGTTGTGTTGTTTTGTCTTGTCTTGTTGTGTATTGTCATGTCTTATATTGTCTTGTCTTGTCTTGTCATGTCATGTCATGTCGTGTGTTGTGTTGTGTTGTCTTGTTTTGTCTTGTCATGTCATGTCATGTCTTGCCTTGTCATGTCTTGTCTTGTTTTGTCTTGTCATGACTTGTCTTGTCTTGTCTTGTCTTGTCTTGTCTTGTCTTGTATTGTCTTGTCTTGTCTTGTCTTGTCTTGTCTTGTCTTGTCTTGTCTTGTCTTGTCTTGTCTTGTGTTGCTTTGTCTTGTCTTGTCATGTCATGTGTTGCGTTGTGTTGTTTTGTATTGTCTTGTCATGTCATGTCATGTCGTGTCTTGTGTTGCTTTGTCTTGTCTTGTCATGTCGTGTGTTGTGTTGTTTTGTCTTGTCATGTCTTATATTGTCTTGTCTTGTCTTGTCTTGTGATGTCATGTCGTGTGTTGTGTTGTTTTGTCTTGTATTGTCTTGTCTTGTCTTGTCTTGTCTTGTCTTGTCTTGTCTTGTTTTGTCTTGTCTAGTCTTGTCTTGTCTTGTCTTGTCTTGTCTTGTCATGTCGTGTGTTGTGTTGTTTTGTCTTGTCTTGTTGTGTATTGTCGTGTCTTTTATTGTCTTGTTTTGTCATGTAATGTCATGTCGTGTGTTGTGTTGTTTTGTCTTGTCTTGTCTTCTCCTTGTCTTGTCTAGTCTTGTCTTGTCTTGTCTTGTCTTGTCTTGTCTTGTCGTGTCTTATATTGTCTTGTCTTGTCTTGTTATGTCGTGTGTTGTGTTGTTTTGTCTTGTCTTGTTGTGTATTGTCATGTCTTATATTGTCTTGTCTTGTCTTGTGATGTCATGTCGTGTGTTGTGTTGTTTTGTCTTGTCTTGTCTTCTCCTTGTCTTGTCTAGTCTTGTCTTGTCTTGTCTTGTCTTGTCTTGTCTTGTCATGTCTTGTCTTGTCTTGTCTTGTCATGTCTTGTCTTGTCTTGTCATGTCTTATATTGTCTTGTTTTGTCTTGTCTTGTCTTGTCTTGTCTTGTCTTGTCTTGTCTTGTCTTGTCTTGTCTTGTCTTGTCTTGTCTTGTCTTGTCTTGTCTTGTCTTGTCTTGTCTTGTCTTGTCTTGTCTTGTCTTGTCTTGCCTTGTCTTGTCTTGTCTTGTCTTGTCTTGTCTTGTCTTGTCTTGTCATGTCGGGTGTTGTGTTGTTTTGTCTTGTCTTGTTGTGTATTGTCATGTCTTATATTGTCTTGTCTTGTCTTGTCATGTCATGTCATGTCGTGTGTTGTGTTGTGTTGTCTTGTTTTGTCTTGTCATGTCATGTCATGTCTTGCCTTGTCATGTCTTGTCTTGTTTTGTCTTGTCATGACTTGTCTTGTCTTGTCTTGTCTTGTCTTGTTTTGTCTTGTCATGTCTTGTCTTGTCTTGACTTGTCTTGTCTTGTCTTGTCTTGTCTTGTCTTGTCATGTAATGTCATGTCGTGTGTTGTGTTGTTTTGTCTTGTCTTGTCTTCTCCTTGTCTTGTCTTGTCATGTCGTGTGTTGTGTTGTTTTGTCTTGTCTTGTTGTGTATTGTCATGTCTTTTATTGTATTGTCTTGTCATGTCATGTAATGTCATGTCGTGTGTTATGTTGTTTTGTCTTGTCTTGTCTTCTCCTTGTCTTGTCTAGTCTTGTCTTGTCTTGTCTTGTCTTGTCTTGTCTTGTCATGTCTTATATTGTCTTGTCTTGTCATGTCATGTCGTGTGTTGTGTTGTTTTGTCTTGTCTTGTTGTGTATTGTCATGTCTTATATTGTCTTGTCTTGTCTTGTCATGTCATGTCATGTCATGTCGTGTGTTGTGTTGTTTTGTCTTGTCTTGTCTTCTCCTTGTCTTGTCTAGTCTTGTCTTGTCTTGTCTTGTCTTGTCTTGTTTTGTCTTGTCTTGTCTTGTCTTGTGTTGCTTTGTCTTGTCTTGTCATGTCATGTGTTGCGTTGTGTTGTTTTGTCTTGTCTTGTCATGTCATGTCATGTCGTGTCTTGTGTTGCTTTGTCTTGTCTTGTCATGTCGTGTGTTGTGTTGTTTTGTCTTGTCATGTCTTATATTGTCTTGTCTTGTCTTGTCTTGTGATGTCATGTCGTGTGTTGTGTTGTTTTGTCTTGTATTTTCTTGTCTTGTCTTGTCTTGTCTTGTCTTGTCTTGTTTTGTCTTGTCTTGTCTTGTCTTGTCTTGTCTTGTCTTGTCTTGTCATGTCATGTCATGTCATACGTGTGTTGTGTTGTTTTGTCTTGTCTTATTTTGTCTTGTCATGTCTTATCTTGTCTTGTCCTGTCCTGTCCTGTCTTGTCTTGTCATGTCATGTCATGTGTTGCGTTGTGTTGTTTTGTCTCGTCTTGTCATGTCATGTCATGTCGTGTCTTGTGTTGCTTTGTCTTGTCTTGTCATGTCGTGTGTTATGTTGTTTTGTCTTGTCTTGTCTTCTCCTTGTCTTGTCTAGTCTTGTCTTGTCTTGTCTTGTCTTGTCTTGTCTTGTCTTGTCATGTCTTATATTGTCTTGTCTTGTCTTGTCATGTCGTGTGTTGTGTTGTTTTGTCTTGTCTTGTTGTGTATTGTCATGTCTTATATTGTCTTGTCTTGTCTTGTCATGTCATGTCATGTCATGTCGTGTGTTGTGTTGTTTTGTCTTGTCTTGTCTTCTCTTTGTCTTGTCTAGTCTTGTCTTGTCTTGTCTTGTCTTGTCTTGTCTTGTCTTGTCTTGTCTTGTCTTGTCTTGTCTTGTCTTGTCTTGTCTTGTCTTGTCTTGTCTTGTCTTGTCTTGTGTTGCTTTGTCTTGTCTTGTCATGTCATGTGTTGTTTTGTCTTGTATTGTCTTGTCTTGTCTTGTCTTGTCTTGTCTTGTCTTGTCTTGTCTTGTTTTGTCTTGTCTAGTCTTGTCTTGTCTTGTCTTGTCTTGTCTTGTCTTGTCTTGTCTTGTCTTGTCATGTCGTGTGTTGTGTTGTTTTGTCTTGTCTTGTTGTGTATTGTCGTGTCTTTTATTGTCTTGTCTTGTCTTGTTTTGTCATGTAATGTCATGTCGTGTGTTGTGTTGTTTTGTCTTGTCTTGTCTTCTCCTTGTCTTGTCTAGTCTTGTCTTGTCTTGTCTTGTCTTGTCTTGTCATGTCTTATATTGTCTTGTCTTGTCTTGTCATGTCGTGTGTTGTGTGTTTTTGTCTTGTCTTGTTGTGTATTGTCATGTCTTATATTGGCTTGTCTTGTCTTGTGATGTCATGTCGTGTGTTGTGTTGTTTTGTCTTGTCTTGTTTTGTCTTGTCCTGTCTTGTCTTGTCATGTCATGTCATGTGTTGTGTTGTGTTGTTTTGTCTTGTCTTGTCTTGTCTCTTCTTGTCTTGTCTTGTCTTGTCATGTCATGTCATGTCGTGTGTTGTGTTGTGTTGTCTTGTTTTGTCTTGTCATGTCATGTCATGTCTTGTCTTGTCTTGTCTTGTCTTGTCTTGTCTTGTTTTGTCTTGTCATGTCTTGTCTTGTCTTGTCTTGTCTTGTTTTGTCTTGTCATGTCTTGTCTTGACTTGTCTTGTCTTGTCTTGTCTTGTCTTGTCATGTAATGTCATGTCGTGTGTTGTGTTGTTTTGTCTTGTCTTGTCTTCTCCTTGTCTTGTCTTGTCATGTCGTGTGTTGTGTTGTTTTGTCTTGTCTTGTCTTATATTGTCTTGTCTTGTCTTGTGATGTCATGTCGTGTGTTGTGTTGTTTTGTCTTGTCTTGTTTTGTCTTGTCCTGTCTTGTCTTGTCATGTCATGTCATGTGTTGTGTTGTGTTGTTTTGTCTTGTCTTGTCTTGTCTTGTCTTGTCTTGTCTTGTCTTGCCTTATCTTGCCTTGTCTTGTCTTGTCTTGTCTGGTCTTGTCTTGTCTTGTCTTGTCATGTCTTGTCATGTCTTGTCTTGACTTGTCTTGTCTTGTCTTGTCTTGTCTTGTCTTGTCATGTAATGTCATGTCGTGTGTTGTGTTGTTTTGTCTTGTCTTGTCTTCTCCTTGTCTTGTCTTGTCATGTCGTGTGTTGTGTTGTTTTGTCTTGTCTTGTCTTATATTGTCTTGTCTTGTCTTGTGATGTCATGTCGTGTGTTGTGTTGTTTTGTCTTGTCTTGTTTTGTCTTGTCCTGTCTTGTCTTGTCATGTCATGTCATGTGTTGTGTTGTGTTGTGTTGTTTTGTCTTGTCTTGTCTTGTCTTGTCTTGTTTTGTCTTGCCTTATCTTGCCTTGTCTTGTCTTGTCTGGTCTTGTCTTGTCTTGTCTTGTCATGTCTTGTCTTGTCTTGTTTTGTCTTGTCTTGTATTGTCTTGTTTTCTCATGTAATGTCATGTCGTGTGTTGTGTTGTTTTGTCATGTCTTGTGTTGTTTTGTCGTGTCATGTCTTGTCTTGTCTTGTCCTGTCTTGTCGTGTGTTGTGTTGTGTTGTTTTGTCTTGTCTTGTCATGTCATGTCATGTCGTGTCTTGTGTTGCTTTGTCTTGTCTTGTCTTGTCTTGTCATGTCGTGTGTTGTGTTGTTTTGTCTTGTCTTGTTGTGTATTGTCATGTCTTATATTGTCTTGTCTTGTCTTGTCTTGTCATGTCATGTCATGTCGTGTGTTGTGTTGTTTTGTCTTGTCTTGTTTTGTCTTGTCATGTCTTGTCTTGTCTTCTCTTGTCTTGTTTTGTCTTGTCATGTCTTGTCTTGTCTTGTCTTGTCTTGCCTTGTCTTGTCTTGTCTTGTCTTGTCTTGTCTTGTCTTGTCTTGTCTTGTCTTGTCTTGTCTTGTCTTGTCTTGTCTTGTCTTGTCTTGTCTTGTCTTGTCTTGTCTTGTCTTGTCTTGTCTTGTCTTGTCTTGTCTTGTCTAGTCTTGTCTTGTCTTGTCTTGTCTTGCCTTGTCTTGCCTTGTCTTGTCTTGTCTTGTCTTGTGTTGCTTTGTCTTGTCTTGTCATGTCGTGTGTTGTGTTGTTTCGTCTTGTCTTGTTGTGTATTGTCATGTCTTTTATTGTCTTGTCTTGTCTTGTCTTGTCATGTCATGTAATGTCATGTCGTGTGTTGTGTTGTTTTGTCTTGCCTTGTCTTCTCCTTGTCTTGTCTAGTCTTGTCTTGTCTTGTCTTGTCTTGTCTTGTCATGTCTTGTCATGTCGTGTGTTGTGTTGTTTTGTCTTGTCTTGTTGTGTATTGTCATGTCTTTTATTGTCTTGTCTTGTCTTGTTTTGTCATGTAATGTCATGTCGTGTGTTGTGTTGTTTTGTCTTGTCTTGTCTTCTCCTTGTCTTGTCTAGTCTTGTCTTGTCTTGTCTTTTCTTGTCTTGTGTTGCTTTGTCTTGTCTTGTCATGTCGTGTGTTGTGTTGTTTTGTCTTGTCTTGTCTTCTCCTTGTCTTGTCTAGTCTTGTCTTGTCTTGTCTTGTCTTGTCTTGTCTTGTCTTGTCTTGTCTTGTCTTGTCTTGTCTTGTCATGTCTTATATTGTCTTGTCTTGTCTTGTCATGTCGTGTGTTGTGTTGTTTAGTCTTGTCTTGTTGTGTATTGTCATGTCTTATATTGTCTTGTCTTGTCTTGTCATGTCATGTCATGTCATGTCGTGTGTTGTGTTGTTTTGTCTTGTCTTGTCTTCTCCTTGTCTTGTCTAGTCTTGTCTTGTCTTGTCTTGTCTTGTCTTGTCTTGTCTTGTCTTGTCTTGTGTTGCTTTGTCTTGTCTTGTCATGTCATGTGTTGCGTTGTGTTGTTTTGTCTTGTCTTGTCTTGTCTTGTCTTGTCTTGTCTTGTCTTGTCTTGTCCTGTCCTGTCCTGTCTTGTCTTGTCTTAGCATGTCATGTCATGTCATGTCATGTCGTGTGTTGTGTTGTCTTGTCTTGTTTTGTCATGTCTTATCTTGTCTTGTCATGTCATGTCTTGTCTTGTCTTTTCTTGTCTTGTCATGTCTTGTCTTGTCTTGTCATGTCTTATATTGTCTTGTCTTGTTTTGTCTTGTCTTGTCTTGTTTTGTCTTGTGTTGCTTTGTCTTGTCTTGTCATGTCGTGTGTTGTGTTGTTTTGTCTTGTCTTGTTGTGTATTGTCATGTCTTTTATTTTATTGTCTTGTCTTGTCTTGTCTTGTCATGTCATGTCATGTCGTGTGTTGTGTTGTTTTGTCTTGTCTTGTCTTCTCCTTGTCTTGTCTAGTCTTGTCTTGTCTTGTCTTGTCTTGTCTTGTCTTGTCTTGTCTTGTCTTGTCTTGTCTTGTGTTGCTTTGTCTTGTCTTGTCATGTCATGTGTTGCGTTGTGTTGTTTTGTCTTGTCTTGTCATGTCATGTCATGTCGTGTCTTGTGTTGCTTTGTCTTGTCTTGTCATGTCGTGTGTTGTGTTGTTTTGTCTTGTCATGTCTTATATTGTCTTGTCTTGTCTTGTCTTGTGATGTCATGTCGTGTGTTGTGTTGTTTTGTCTTGTATTGTCTTGTCTTGTCTTGTCTTGTCTTGTCTTGTCTTGTCTTGTCTTGTCTTGTCTTGTCTTGTCTTGTCTTGTTTTGTCTTGTCTTGTCTTGCCTTGTCTTGTCTTGTCTTGTCTTGTCATGTCATGTCATGTCATACGTGTGTTGTGTTGTTTTGTCTTGTCTTATTTTGTCTTGTCATGTCTTATCTTGTCTTGTCCTGTCCTGTCTTGTCTTGTCATGTCATGTCATGTCATGTCATGTCGTGTGTTGTGTTGTCTTGTCTTGTTTTGTCATGTCTTATCTTGTCTTGTCTTGTCATGTCATGTCATGTGTTGTGTTGTGTTGTTTTGTCTTGTCTTGTCTTGTCATGTCTTGTCTTGTCTTGTCTTGTCATGTCTTATATTGTCTTGTCTTGTCTTGTGTTGTGATGTCATGTCGTGTGTTGTGTTGTTTTGTCTTGTCTTGTCTTGTCTTGTCCTGTCCTGTCCTGTCCTGTCCTGTCTTGTCTTGTCTTCTCCTGTCCTGTCGTGTGTTGTGTTGTTTTGTTTTGTCGTGCCATGTCTTGTCTTGTCTTGTTTTGTCTTGTCTTGTCTTGTTTTGTCTTGTCATGTCTTGTCTTGTCTTGTCTTGTCTTGTCTTGTCTTGTCTTGTCTTGTATTGTCTTGTCTTGTCTTGTCTTCTCCTTGTCTTGTCTAGTCTTGTCTTGTCTTGTCTTGTCTTTTCTTGTCTTGTCATGTCGTGTGTTGTGTTGTTTTGTCTTGTCTTGTTGTGTATTGTCATGTCTTTTATTGTCTTGTCTTGTCTTGTTTTGTCTTCTCTTGTCTTGTCCTGTCCTGTCGTGTGTTGTGTTGTTTTGTCTTGTCTTGTCTTGTCATGTCATGTCATGTCGTGTCTTGTGTTGCTTTGTCTTGTCTTGTCTTGTCTTGTCTTGTCTTGTCATGTCTTGTCTTGTCTTGTATTGTCTTGTCTTGTCTTGTCTTGTTTTGTCTTGTCTTGTCTTGTCTTGTCTTGTCTTGTCATGTCTTGTCTTGTCTTGTCTTGTCTTGTCTTGTCTTGTCTTGTCTTGTCTTGTCTTGTCTTGTCTTGTCATGTCTTGTCTTGTCATGTCTTGTCTTGTCTTGTTTTGTCTTGTCTTGTATTGTCTTGTTTTCTCATGTAATGTCATGTCGTGTGTTGTGTTGTTTTGTCTTGTCTTGTGTTGCTTTGTCGTGTCATGTCTTGTCTTGTCTTGTCCTGTCTTGTCGTGTGTTGTGTTGTGTTGTTTTGTCTTGTCTTGTCATGTCATGTCATGTCGTGTCTTGTGTTGCTTTGTCTTGTCTTGTCTTGTCTTGTCATGTCGTGTGTTGTGTTGTTTTGTCTTGTCTTGTTGTGTATTGTCATGTCTTATATTGTCTTGTCTTGTCTTGTCTTGTCATGTCATGTCATGTCGTGTTTTGTGTTGTTTTGTCTTGTCTTGTTTTGTCTTGTCATGTCTTGTCTTGTCTTCTCTTGTCTTGTTTTGTCTTGTCATGTCTTGTCTTGTCTTGTCTTGTCTTGCCTTGTCTTGTCTTGTCTTGTCTTGTCTTGTCTTGTCTTGTCTTGTCTTGTCTTGTCTTGTCTTGTCTTGTCTTGTCTTGTCTTGTCTTGTCTTGTCTTGTCTAGTCTTGTCTTGTCTTGTCTTGTCTTGTCTTGTCTTGCCTTGTCTTGTCTTGTCTTGTCTTGTCTTGTCATGTCATGTAATGTCATGTCGTGTGTTGTGTTGTTTTGTCTTGTCTTGTCTTCTCCTTGTCTTGTCTAGTCTTGTCTTGTCTTGTCTTGTCTTGTCTTGTCTTGTCATGTCGTGTGTTGTGTTGTTTTGTCTTGTCTTGTTGTGTATTGTCATGTCTTTTATTGTCTTGTCTTGTCTTGTTTTGTCATGTAATGTCATGTCGTGTGTTGTGTTGTTTTGTCTTGTCTTGTCTTCTCCTTGTCTTGTCTAGTCTTGTCTTGTCTTGTCTTTTCTTGTCTTGTGTTGCTTTGTCTTGTCTTGTCATGTCGTGTGTTGTGTTGTTTTGTCTTGTCTTGTTGTGTATTGTCATGTCTTTTATTGTCTTGTCTTGTCTTGTCATGTCATGTAATGTCATGTCGTGTGTTATGTTGTTTTGTCTTGTCTTGTCTTCTCCTTGTCTTGTCTAGTCTTGTCTTGTCTTGTCTTGTCTTGTCTTGTCTTGTCTTGTCTTGTCTTGTCTTGTCTTGTCTTGTCTTGTCTTGTCTTGTCTTGTCTTGTCTTGTCTTGTCTTGTCTTGTCATGTCTTATATTGTCTTGTCTTGTCTTGTCATGTCGTGTGTTGTGTTGTTTAGTCTTGTCTTGTTGTGTATTGTCATGTCTTATATTGTCTTGTCTTGTCTTGTCATGTCATGTCATGTCATGTCGTGTGTTGTGTTGTTTTGTCTTGTCTTGTCTTCTCCTTGTCTTGTCTAGTCTTGTCTTGTCTTGTCTTGTCTTGTCTTGTTTTGTCTTGTCTTGTCTTGTCTTGTGTTGCTTTGTCTTGTCTTGTCATGTCATGTGTTGCGTTGTGTTGTTTTGTCTTGTCTTGTCATGTCATGTCATGTCGTGTCTTGTGTTGCTTTGTCTTGTCTTGTCATGTCGTGTGTTGTGTTGTTTTGTCTTGTCATGTCTTATATTGTCTTGTCTTGTCTTGTCTTGTGATGTCATGTCGTGTGTTGTGTTGTTTTGTCTTGTATTTTCTTGTCTTGTCTTGTCTTGTCTTGTCTTGTCTTGTCTTGTCTTGTCATGTCATGTCATGTCATACGTGTGTTGTGTTGTTTTGTCTTGTCTTATTTTGTCTTGTCATGTCTTATCTTGTCTTGTCCTGTCCTGTCCTGTCTTGTCTTGTCATGTCATGTCATGTGTTGCGTTGTGTTGTTTTGTCTTGTCTTGTCATGTCATGTCATGTCGTGTCTTGTGTTGCTTTGTCTTGTCTTGTCATGTCGTGTGTTATGTTGTTTTGTCTTGTCTTGTCTTCTCCTTGTCTTGTCTAGTCTTGTCTTGTCTTGTCTTGTCTTGTCTTGTCTTGTCTTGTCTTGTCTTGTCTTGTCTTGTCTTGTCTTGTCTTGTCTTGTCTTGTCTTGTCTTGTCTTGTCTTGTCATGTCTTATATTGTCTTGTCTTGTCTTGTCATGTCGTGTGTTGTGTTGTTTTGTCTTGTCTTGTTGTGTATTGTCATGTCTTATATTGTCTTGTCTTGTCTTGTCATGTCATGTCGTGTGTTGTGTTGTTTTGTCTTGTCTTGTCTTCTCCTTGTCTTGTCTAGTCTTGTCTTGTCTTGTCTTGTCTTGTCTTGTTTTGTCTTGTCTTGTCTTGTCTTGTCTTGTCTTGTCTTGTCTTGTCTTGTCTTGTGTTGCTTTGTCTTGTCTTGTCATGTCATGTGTTGCGTTGTGTTGTTTTGTCTTGTCTTGTCATGTCATGTCATGTCGTGTCTTGTGTTGCTTTGTCTTGTCTTGTCATGTCGTGTGTTGTGTTGTTTTGTCTTGTCATGTCTTATATTGTCTTGTCTTGTCTTGTCTTGTGATGTCATGTCGTGTGTTGTGTTGTTTTGTCTTGTATTGTCTTGTCTTGTCTTGTCTTGTCTTGTCTTGTCTTGTCTTGTCTTGTCTTGTTTTGTCTTGTCTAGTCTTGTCTTGTCTTGTCTTGTCTTGTCTTGTCTTGTCTTGTCTTGTCATGTCGTGTGTTGTGTTGTTTTGTCTTGTCTTGTTGTGTATTGTCGTGTCTTTTATTGTCTTGTCTTGTCTTGTTTTGTCATGTAATGTCATGTCGTGTGTTGTGTTGTTTTGTCTTGTCTTGTCTTCTCCTTGTCTTGTCTAGTCTTGTCTTGTCTTGTCTTGTCTTGTCTTGTCATGTCTTATATTGTCTTGTCTTGTCTTGTCATGTCGTGTGTTGTGTTGTTTTGTCTTGTCTTGTTGTGTATTGTCATGTCTTATATTGGCTTGTCTTGTCTTGTGATGTCATGTCGTGTGTTGTGTTGTTTTGTCTTGTCTTGTTTTGTCTTGTCCTGTCTTGTCTTGTCATGTCATGTCATGTGTTGTGTTGTGTTGTTTTGTCTTGTCTTGTCTTGTCTTGTCTTGTCTTGTCTTGTCTTGTCTTGTCATGTCATGTCATGTCGTGTGTTGTGTTGTGTTGTCTTGTTTTGTCTTGTCATGTCATGTCATGTCTTGTCTTGTCTTGTTTTGTCTTGTCTTGTTTTGTCTTGTCATGTCTTGTCTTGTCTTGTCTTGTCTTGTCTTGTCTTGTTTTGTCTTGTCATGTCTTGTCTTGACTTGTCTTGTCTTGTCTTGTCTTGTCTTTTCTTGTCATGTAATGTCATGTCGTGTGTTGTGTTGTTTTGTCTTGTCTTGTCTTCTCCTTGTCTTGTCTTGTCATGTCGTGTGTTGTGTTGTTTTGTCTTGTCTTGTCTTATATTGTCTTGTCTTGTCTTGTGATGTCATGTCGTGTGTTGTGTTGTTTTGTCTTGTCTTGTTTTGTCTTGTCCTGTCTTGTCTTGTCATGTCATGTCATGTGTTGTGTTGTGTTGTTTTGTCTTGTCTTGTCTTGTCTTGTCTTGTCTTGTCTTGCCTTATCTTGCCTTGTCTTGTCTTGTCTTGTCTGGTCTTGTCTTGTCTTGTCTTGTCATGTCTTGTCATGTCTTGTCTTGACTTGTCTTGTCTTGTCTTGTCTTGTCTTGTCTTGTCATGTAATGTCATGTCGTGTGTTGTGTAGTTTTGTCTTGTCTTGTCTTCTCCTTGTCTTGTCTTGTCATGTCGTGTGTTGTGTTGTTTTGTCTTGTCTTGTCTTATATTGTCTTGTCTTGTCTTGTGATGTCATGTCGTGTGTTGTGTTGTTTTGTCTTGTCTTGTTTTGTCTTGTCCTGTCTTGTCTTGTCATGTCATGTCATGTGTTGTGTTGTGTTGTGTTGTTTTGTCTTGTCTTGTCTTGTCTTGTCTTGTTTTGTCTTGCCTTATCTTGCCTTGTCTTGTCTTGTCTGGTCTTGTCTTGTCTTGTCTTGTCATGTCTTGTCTTGTCTTGTTTTGTCTTGTCTTGTATTGTCTTGTTTTCTCATGTAATGTCATGTCGTGTGTTGTGTTGTTTTGTCATGTCTTGTGTTGTTTTGTCGTGTCATGTCTTGTCTTGTCTTGTCTTGTCATGTCGTGTGTTGTGTTGTTTTGTCTTGTCTTGTTGTGTATTGTCATGTCTTATATTGTCTTGTCTTGTCTTGTCTTGTCATGTCATGTCATGTCGTGTGTTGTGTTGTTTTGTCTTGTCTTGTTTTGTCTTGTCATGTCTTGTCTTGTCTTCTCTTGTCTTGTCATGTCTTGTCTTGTCTTGTCTTGTCTTGCCTTGTCTTGTCTTGTCTTGTCTTGTCTTGTCTTGTCTTGTCTTGTCTTGTCTTGTCTTGTCTTGTCTTGTCTTGTCTTGTCTTGTCTTGTCTTGTCTTGTCTTGTCTTGTCTTGTCTTGTCTTGTCTTGTCTTGTCTTGTCTTGTCTTGTCTTGTCTTGTCTTGTCTTGTCTTGTCTTGTCTTGTCTAGTCTTGTCTTGTCTTGTCTTGTCTTGTCTTGTCTTGCCTTGTCTTGTCTTGTCTTGTCTTGTGTTGCTTTGTCTTGTCTTGTCATGTCGTGTGTTGTGTTGTTTCGTCTTGTCTTGTTGTGTATTGTCATGTCTTTTATTGTCTTGTCTTGTCTTGTCTTGTCATGTCATGTAATGTCATGTCGTGTGTTGTGTTGTTTTGTCTTGCCTTGTCTTCTCCTTGTCTTGTCTAGTCTTGTCTTGTCTTGTCTTGTCTTGTCTTGTCATGTCTTGTCATGTCGTGTGTTGTGTTGTTTTGTCTTGTCTTGTTGTGTATTGTCATGTCTTTTATTGTCTTGTCTTGTCTTGTTTTGTCATGTAATGTCATGTCGTGTGTTGTGTTGTTTTGTCTTGTCTTGTCTTCTCCTTGTCTTGTCTAGTCTTGTCTTGTCTTGTCTTTTCTTGTCTTGTGTTGCTTTGTCTTGTCTTGTCATGTCGTGTGTTGTGTTGTTTTGTCTTGTCTTGTTGTGTATTGTCATGTCTTTTATTGTCTTGTCTTGTCTTGTCATGTCATGTAATGTCATGTCGTGTGTTATGTTGTTTTGTCTTGTCTTGTCTTCTCCTTGTCTTGTCTAGTCTTGTCTTGTCTTGTCTTGTCTTGTCTTGTCTTGTCTTGTCTTGTCTTGTCTTGTCTTGTCTTGTCTTGTCTTGTCTTGTCTTGTCATGTCTTATATTGTCTTGTCTTGTCTTGTCATGTCGTGTGTTGTGTTGTTTAGTCTTGTCTTGTTGTGTATTGTCATGTCTTATATTGTCTTGTCTTGTCTTGTCATGTCATGTCATGTCATGTCGTGTGTTGTGTTGTTTTGTCTTGTCTTGTCTTCTCCTTGTCTTGTCTAGTCTTGTCTTGTCTTGTCTTGTCTTGTCTTGTCTTGTCTTGTCTTGTCTTGTCTTGTCTTGTGTTGCTTTGTCTTGTCTTGTCATGTCATGTGTTGCGTTGTGTTGTTTTGTCTTGTCTTGTCTTGTCTTGTCTTGTCTTGTCTTGTCTTGTCTTGTCCTGTCCTGTCCTGTCTTGTCTTGTCTTAGCATGTCATGTCATGTCATGTCATGTCGTGTGTTGTGTTGTCTTGTCTTGTTTTGTCATGTCTTATCTTGTCTTGTCATGTCATGTCTTGTCTTGTCTTGTCTTGTCTTGTCATGTCTTGTCTTGTCTTGTCATGTCTTATATTGTCTTGTCTTGTTTTGTCTTGTCTTGTCTTGTTTTGTCTTGTGTTGCTTTGTCTTGTCTTGTCATGTCGTGTGTTGTGTTGTTTTGTCTTGTCTTGTTGTGTATTGTCATGTCTTTTATTTTATTGTCTTGTCTTGTCTTGTCTTGTCTTGTCATGTCTTGTCATGTCGTGTGTTGTGTTGTTTCGTCTTGTCTTGTTGTGTATTGTCATGTCTTTTATTGTCTTGTCTTGTCTTGTCTTGTCATGTCATGTAATGTCATGTCGTGTGTTGTGTTGTTTTGTCTTGCCTTGTCTTCTCCTTGTCTTGTCTAGTCTTGTCTTGTCTTGTCTTGTCTTGTCTTGTCTTGTCTTGTCTTGTCTTGTCTAGTCTTGTCTTGTCTTGTCTTGTCTTGTCTTGTCTTGCCTTGTCTTGTCTTGTCTTGTCTTGTGTTGCTTTGTCTTGTCTTGTCATGTCGTGTGTTGTGTTGTTTCGTCTTGTCTTGTTGTGTATTGTCATGTCTTTTATTGTCTTGTCTTGTCTTGTCTTGTCATGTCATGTAATGTCATGTCGTGTGTTGTGTTGTTTTGTCTTGCCTTGTCTTCTCCTTGTCTTGTCTAGTCTTGTCTTGTCTTGTCTTGTCTTGTCTTGTCATGTCTTGTCATGTCGTGTGTTGTGTTGTTTTGTCTTGTCTTGTTGTGTATTGTCATGTCTTTTATTGTCTTGTCTTGTCTTGTTTTGTCATGTAATGTCATGTCGTGTGTTGTGTTGTTTTGTCTTGTCTTGTCTTCTCCTTGTCTTGTCTAGTCTTGTCTTGTCTTGTCTTTTCTTGTCTTGTGTTGCTTTGTCTTGTCTTGTCATGTCGTGTGTTGTGTTGTTTTGTCTTGTCTTGTTGTGTATTGTCATGTCTTTTATTGTCTTGTCTTGTCTTGTCATGTCATGTAATGTCATGTCGTGTGTTATGTTGTTTTGTCTTGTCTTGTCTTCTCCTTGTCTTGTCTAGTCTTGTCTTGTCTTGTCTTGTCTTGTCTTGTCTTGTCTTGTCTTGTCTTGTCTTGTCTTGTCTTGTCTTGTCTTGTCATGTCTTATATTGTCTTGTCTTGTCTTGTCATGTCGTGTGTTGTGTTGTTTAGTCTTGTCTTGTTGTGTATTGTCATGTCTTATATTGTCTTGTCTTGTCTTGTCATGTCATGTCATGTCATGTCGTGTGTTGTGTTGTTTTGTCTTGTCTTGTCTTCTCCTTGTCTTGTCTAGTCTTGTCTTGTCTTGTCTTGTCTTGTCTTGTCTTGTCTTGTCTTGTCTTGTCTTGTCTTGTGTTGCTTTGTCTTGTCTTGTCATGTCATGTGTTGCGTTGTGTTGTTTTGTCTTGTCTTGTCTTGTCTTGTCTTGTCTTGTCTTGTCTTGTCTTGTCCTGTCCTGTCCTGTCTTGTCTTGTCTTAGCATGTCATGTCATGTCATGTCATGTCGTGTGTTGTGTTGTCTTGTCTTGTTTTGTCATGTCTTATCTTGTCTTGTCATGTCATGTCTTGTCTTGTCTTGTCTTGTCTTGTCATGTCTTGTCTTGTCTTGTCATGTCTTATATTGTCTTGTCTTGTTTTGTCTTGTCTTGTCTTGTTTTGTCTTGTGTTGCTTTGTCTTGTCTTGTCATGTCGTGTGTTGTGTTGTTTTGTCTTGTCTTGTTGTGTATTGTCATGTCTTTTATTTTATTGTCTTGTCTTGTCTTGTCTTGTCTTGTCATGTCATGTCATGTCGTGTGTTGTGTTGTTTTGTCTTGTCTTGTCTTGTCTTGTCTTGTCTTGTCTTGTCTTGTCTTGTCTTGTCTTGTCTTGTCTTGTCTTGTCTTGTCTTGTCTTGTCTTGTCTTGTCTTGTCTTGTCATGTGTTGCGTTGTGTTGTTTTGTCTTGTCTTGTCATGTCATGTCATGTCGTGTCTTGTGTTGCTTTGTCTTGTCTTGTCATGTCGTGTGTTGTGTTGTTTTGTCTTGTCATGTCTTATATTGTCTTGTCTTGTCTTGTCTTGTGATGTCATGTCGTGTGTTGTGTTGTTTTGTCTTGTATTGTCTTGTCTTGTCTTGTCTTGTCTTGTCTTGTCTTGTCTTGTCTTGTCTTGTCTTGTCTTGTCTTGTCTTGTTTTGTCTTGTCTTGTCTTGCCTTGTCTTGTCTTGTCTTGTCTTGTCATGTCATGTCATGTCATACGTGTGTTGTGTTGTTTTGTCTTGTCTTATTTTGTCTTGTCATGTCTTATCTTGTCTTGTCCTGTCCTGTCTTGTCTTGTCATGTCATGTCATGTCATGTCATGTCGTGTGTTGTGTTGTCTTGTCTCGTTTTGTCATGTCTTATCTTGTCTTGTCTTGTCATGTCATGTCATGTCGTGTGTTGTGTTGTTTTGTCTTGTATTGTCTTGTCTTGTCTTGTCTTGTCTTGTCATGTCGTGTGTTGCGTTGTTTTGTCTTGTATTGTCTTGTCTTGTCTTGTCTTGTCTTGTCTTGTCTTGTCTTGTCTTGTCTTGTCTTGTCTTGTCTTGTTTTGTCTTGTCTTGTCTTGCCTTGTCTTGTCTTGTCTTGTCTTGTCATGTCATGTCATGTCATACGTGTGTTGTGTTGTTTTGTCTTGTCATGTCTTATATTGTCTTGTCTTGTCTTGTCTTGTGATGTCATGTCGTGTGTTGTGTTGTTTTGTCTTGTATTGTCTTGTCTTGTCTTGTCTTGTCTTGTCTTGTCTTGTCTTGTCTTGTCTTGTCTTGTCTTGTCTTGTTTTGTCTTGTCTTGTCTTGCCTTGTCTTGTCTTGTCTTGTCTTGTCATGTCATGTCATGTCATACGTGTGTTGTGTTGTTTTGTCTTGTCTTATTTTGTCTTGTCATGTCTTATCTTGTCTTGTCCTGTCTTGTCTTGTCTTGTCATGTCTTGTCTTGTCTTGTCTTGTCATGTCTTATATTGTCTTGTCTTGTCTTGTGTTGTGATGTCATGTCGTGTGTTGTGTTGTTTTGTCTTGTCTTGTCTTGTCTTGTCCTGTCCTGTCCTGTCCTGTCTTGTCTTGTCTTCTCCTGTCCTGACGTGTGTTGTGTTGTTTTGTCTTGTCTTGTTTTGTCTTGTCTTGCTTTGTCTTGTCATGTCTTATCTTGTCTTGTCTTGTCCTGTCCTGTCGTGTGTTGTGTTGTTTTGTTTTGTCGTGCCATGTCTTGTCTTGTCTTGTTTTGTCTTGTCTTGTCTTGTTTTGTCTTGTCATGTCTTGTCTTGTCTTGTCTTGTCTTGTCTTGTCTTGTCTTGTCTTGTCTTGTCTTGTATTGTCTTGTCTTGTCTTGTCTTCTCCTTGTCTTGTCTAGTCTTGTCTTGTCTTGTCTTGTCTTTTCTTGTCTTGTCATGTCGTGTGTTGTGTTGTTTTGTCTTGTCTTGTTGTGTATTGTCATGTCTTTTATTGTCTTGTCTTGTCTTGTTTTGTCTTCTCTTGTCTTGTCCTGTCCTGTCGTGTGTTGTGTTGTTTTGTCTTGTCTTGTCTTGTCATGTCATGTCATGTCGTGTCTTGTGTTGCTTTGTCTTGTCTTGTCTTGTCTTGTCTTGTCTTGTCATGTCTTGTCTTGTCTTGTATTGTCTTGTCTTGTCTTGTCTTGTTTTGTCTTGTCTTGTCTTGTCTTGTCTTGTCTTGTCATGTCTTGTCTTGTCTTGTCTTGTCTTGTCTTGTCTTGTCTTGTCTTGTCTTGTCTTGTCTTGTCTTGTCTTGTCATGTCTTGTCTTGTCATGTCTTGTCTTGTCTTGTTTTGTTTTGTCTTGTATTGTCTTGTTTTCTCATGTAATGTCATGTCGTGTGTTGTGTTGTTTTGTCTTGTCTTGTGTTGCTTTGTCGTGTCATGTCTTGTCTTGTCTTATCCTGTCTTGTCGTGTGTTGTGTTGTGTTGTTTTGTCTTGTCTTGTCATGTCATGTCATGTCGTGTCTTGTGTTGCTTTGTCTTGTCTTGTCTTGTCTTGTCATGTCGTGTGTTGTGTTGTTTTGTCTTGTCTTGTTGTGTATTGTCATGTCTTATATTGTCTTGTCTTGTCTTGTCTTGTCATGTCATGTCATGTCGTGTGTTGTGTTGTTTTGTCTTGTCTTGTTTTGTCTTGTCATGTCTTGTCTTGTCTTCTCTTGTCTTGTTTTGTCTTGTCATGTCTTGTCTTGTCTTGTCTTGTCTTGCCTTGTCTTGTCTTGTCTTGTCTTGTCTTGTCTTGTCTTGTCTTGTCTTGTCTTGTCTTGTCTTGTCTTGTCTTGTCTTGTCTTGTCTTGTCTTGTCTTGTCTTGTCTTGTCTTGTCTTGTCTAGTCTTGTCTTGTCTTGTCTTGTCTTGTCTTGTCTTGCCTTGTCTTGTCTTGTCTTGTCTTGTGTTGCTTTGTCTTGTCTTGTCATGTCGTGCGTTGTGTTGTTTCGTCTTGTCTTGTTGTGTATTGTCATGTCTTTTATTGTCTTGTCTTGTCTTGTCTTGTCATGTCATGTAATGTCATGTCGTGTGTTGTGTTGTTTTGTCTTGTCTTGTCTTCTCCTTGTCTTGTCTAGTCTTGTCTTGTCTTGTCTTGTCTTGTCTTGTCTTGTCATGTCGTGTGTTGTGTTGTTTTGTCTTGTCTTGTTGTGTATTGTCATGTCTTTTATTGTCTTGTCTTGTCTTGTTTTGTCATGTAATGTCATGTCGTGTGTTGTGTTGTTTTGTCTTGTCTTGTCTTCTCCTTGTCTTGTCTAGTCTTGTCTTGTCTTGTCTTGTCTTTTCTTGTCTTGTGTTGCTTTGTCTTGTCTTGTCATGTCGTGTGTTGAGTTGTTTTGTCTTGTCTTGTCTTCTCCTTGTCTTGTCTAGTCTTGTCTTGTCTTGTCTTTTCTTGTCTTGTGTTGCTTTGTCTTGTCTTGTCATGTCGTGTGTTGTGTTGTTTTGTCTTGTCTTGTTGTGTATTGTCATGTCTTTTATTGTCTTGTCTTGTCTTGTCATGTCATGTAATGTCATGTCGTGTGTTGTGTTGTTTTGTCTTGTCTTGTATTGTCTTGTCTTGTCTTATTTTGTCTTGTCATGTCTTATCTTGTCTTGTCATGTCATGTCGTGTATTGTGTTGTTTTGTCTTGTTTTGTCTTCTCCTTGTCTTGTCTAGTCTTGTCTTGTCTTGTCTTGTCTTGTCTTGTCTTGTCTTGTCTTGTCTTGTCTTGTCTTGTCTTGTCTTGTCTTGTCTTGTCTTGTCTTGTCTTGTCTTGTCTTGTCTTGTCTTGTCTTGTCTTGTCTTGTCTTGTCTTGTCTTGTCTTGTCTTGTCTTGTCTTGTCTTGTCTTGTCTTGTCTTGTCTTGTCTTGTCTTGTCTTGTCTTGTCTTGTCTTGTCTTGTCTTGTCTTGTCTTGTCTTGTCTTGTCTTGTCTTGTCTTGTCTTGTCTTGTCTTGTCTTGTCTTGTCTTGTCTTGTCTTGTCTTGTCTTGTCTTGTCTTGTCTTGTCTTGTCTTGTCTTGTCTTGTCTTGTCTTGTCTTGTCTTGTCTTGTCTTGTCTTGTCTTGTCTTGTCTTGTCTTGTCTTGTCTTGTCTTGTCTTGTCTTGTCTTGTCTTGTCTTGTCTTGTCTTGTCTTGTCTTGTCTTGTCTTGTCTTGTCTTGTCTTGTCTTGTCTTGTCTTGTCTTGTCTTGTCTTGTCTTGTCTTGTCTTGTCTTGTCTTGTCTTGTCTTGTCTTGTCTTGTCTTGTCTTGTCTTGTCTTGTCTTGTCTTGTCTTGTCTTGTCTTGTCTTGTCTTGTCTTGTCTTGTCTTGTCTTGTCTTGTCTTGTCTTGTCTTGTCTTGTCTTGTCTTGTCTTGTCTTGTCTTGTCTTGTCTTGTCTTGTCTTGTCTTGTCTTGTCTTGTCTTGTCTTGTCTTGTCTTGTCATGTCATGTGTTGCGTTGTGTTGTTTTGTCTTGTCTTGTCATGTCATGTCATGTCGTGTCTTGTGTTGCTTTGTCTTGTCTTGTCATGTCGTGTGTTGTGTTGTTTTGTCTTGTCTTGTTGTGTATTGTCATGTCTTATATTGTCTTGTCTTGTCTTGTCATGTCATGTCATGTCATGTCGTGTGTTGTGTTGTTTTTTCTTGTCATGTCATGTCTTGTCTTGTCTTGTCTTGTCTTGTCATGTCTTGTCTTGTCTTGTCTAGTCTTGTCTTGTCTTGTCTTGTCTTGTCTTGGCTTGTCTTGTCTTGTCTTGTCTTGTCTTGTCTTGTCTTGTCTTGTCTTGTCTTGTCTTGTCTTGTCTTGTCTTGTCTTGTCTTGTCTTGTCTTGTCTTGTCTTGTCTTGTCTTGTCTTGTCTTGTCTTGTCTTGTCTTGTCTTGTCTTGTCTTGTCTTGTCTTGTCTTGTCTTGTCTTGTCTTGTCTTGTCTTGTCTTGTCTTGTCTTGTCTTGTCTTGTCTTGTCTTGTCTTGTCTTGTCTTGTCTTGTCTTGTCTTGTCTTGTCTTGTCTTGTCTTGTCTTGTCTTGTCTTGTCTTGTCTTGTCTTGTCTTGTCTTGTCTTGTCTTGTCTTGTCTTGTCTTGTCTTGTCTTGTCTTGTCTTGTCTTGTCTTGTCCTGTCCTGTCCTGTCCTGTCTTGTCTTGTCCTGACGTGTGTTGTGTTGTTTTGTCTTGTCTTGTTTTGTCTTGTCTTGCTTTGTCTTGTCATGTCTTATCTTGTCTTGTCTTGTCCTGTCCTGTCGTGTGTTGTGTTGTTTTGTTTTGTCGTGCCATGTCTTGTCTTGTCTTGTCCTGTCCTGTCGTGTGTTGTATTTTTTTTTGTCTTGTCTTGTCTTGTCATGTCATGTCATGTCGTGTCTTGTGTTGCTTTGTCTTGTCTTGTCTTGTCTTGTCTTGTCATGACGTGTGTTGTGTTGTTTTGTCTTGTCTTGTATTGTCTTGTCTTGTCTTGTTTTGTCTTGTCTTGTCGTGTCATGCCATGTCATACGTGTGTTGTGTTGTTTTGTCTTGTCTTATTTTGTCTTGTCATGTCTTATCTTGTCTTGTCATGTCATGTCGTGTGTTGTGTTGTTTTGTCTTGTTTTGTCTTCTCCTTGTCTTGTCTAGTCTTGTCTTGTCTTGTCTTGTCTTGTCTTGTCTTGTCTTGTCTTGTCTTGTCTTGTCTTGTCTTGTCTTGTCATGTCTTGTCTTGTCTTGTATTGTCTTGTCTTGTCTTGTCTTCTCCTTGTCTTGTCTAGTCTTGTCTTGTCTTGTCTTGTCTTTTCTTGTCTTGTCATGTCGTGTGTTGTGTTGTTTTGTCTTGTCTTGTTGTGTATTGTCATGTCTTTTATTGTCTTGTCTTGTCTTGTTTTGTCATGTAATGTCATGTCGTGTGTTGTGTTGTTTTGTCTTGTCTTGTCTTCTCCTTGTCTTGTCTAGTCTTGTCTTGTCTTGTCTTGTCTTGTCTTGTGTTGCTTTGTCTTGTCTTGTCATGTCGTATGTTGTGTTGTTTTGTCTTGTCTTGTTGTGTATTGTCATGTCTTTTATTGTCTTGTCTTGTCTTGTCATGTCATGTAATGTCATGTCGTGTGTTATGTTGTTTTGTCTTGTCTTGTCTAGTCTTGTCTTGTCTTGTCTTGTCTTGTCTTGTCTTGTCTTGTCTTGTCTTGTCATGTCTTATATTGTCTTGTCTTGTCTTGTCATGTCGTGTGTTGTGTTGTTTTGTCTTGTCTTGTTGTGTATTGTCATGTCTTATATTGTCTTGTCTTGTCTTGTCTTGTCTTGCGATGTCATGTCGTGTGTTGTGTTGTTTTGTCTTGTCTTGTTTTGTCTTGTCCTGTCTTGTCTTGTCATGTCATGTCATGTGTTGTGTTGTGTTGTTTTGTCTTGTCTTGTCTTGTCTTGTCTTGTCTTGTCTTGTCTTGTCATGTCGTGTGTTGTGTTGTTTTGTCTTGTCTTGTTGTGTATTGTCATGTCTTATATTGTCTTATCTTGTCTTGTCATGTCATGTCATGTCGTGTGTTGTGTTGTGTTGTCTTGTTTTGTCTTGTCATGTCATGTCATGTCTTGTCTTGTCTTGTCTTGTCTTGTTTTGTCTTGTCATGTCTTGTCTTGTCTTGTCTTGTCTTGTCTTGTTTTGTCTTGTCATGTCTTGTCTTGACTTGTCTTGTCTTGTCTTGTCTTGTCTTGTCTTGTCATGTAATGTCATGTCGTGTGTTGTGTTGTTTTGTCTTGTCTTGTCTTCTCCTTGTCTTGTCTTGTCTTGTGATGTCATGTCGTGTGTTGTGTTGTTTTGTCTTGTCTTGTCTTCTCCTTGTCTTGTCTTGTCACGTCGTGTGTTGTGTTGTTTTGTCTTGTCTTGTCTTATATTGTCTTGTCTTGTCTTGTGATGTCATGTCGTGTGTTGTGTTGTTTTGTCTTGTCTTGTTTTGTCTTGTCCTGTCTTGTCTTGTCATGTCATGTCATGTGTTGTGTTGTGTTGTTTTGTCTTGTCTTGTCTTGTCTTGTCTTGTCTTGTCTTGCCTTATCTTGCCTTGTCTTGTCTTGTCTGGTCTTGTCTTGTCTTGTCTTGTCATGTCTTGTCTTGTCTTGTTTTGTCTTGTCTTGTATTGTCTTGTTTTCTCATGTAATGTCATGTCGTGTGTTGTGTTGTTTTGTCTTGTCTTGTGTTGTTTTGTCGTGTCATGTCTTGTCTTGTCTTGTCCTGTCCTGTCGTGTGTTGTGTTGTTTTGTCTTGTCTTGTCATGTCATGTCATGTCGTGTCTTGTGTTGCTTTGTCTTGTCTTGTCTTGTCTTGTCATGTCGTGTGTTGTGTTGTTTTGTATTGTCTTGTTGTGTATTGTCATGTCTTATATTGTCTTGTCTTGTCTTGTCTTGTCTTGTCATGTCATGTCATGTCGTGTGTTGTGTTGTTTTGTCTTGTCTTGTTTTGTCTTGTCATGTCTTGTCTTGTCTTGTCTTGTTTTGTCTTGTCATGTCTTGTCATGTCTTGTCTTGTCTTGTCTTGTCTTGTCTTGTCTTGTCTTGTCTTGTCTTGTCTAGTCTTGTCTTGTCTTGTCTTGTCTTGTCTTGTCTTGTCTTGTCTTGTCTTGTCTTGTGTTGCTTTGTCTTGTCTTGTCATGTCGTGTGTTGTGTTGTTTCGTCTTGTCTTGTTGTGTATTGTCATGTCTTTTATTGTCTTGTCTTGTCTTGTCTTGTCATGTCATGTAATGTCATGTCGTGTGTTGTGTTGTTTTGTCTTGTCTTGTCTTCTACTTGTCTTGTCTAGTCTTGTCTTGTCTTGTCTTGTCTTGTCTTGTCTTGTCTTGTCTTGTCTTGTCTTGTCTTGTCTTGTCTTGTCTTGTCTTGTCTTGTCTTGTCTTGTCATGTCGTGTGTTGTGTTGTTTTGTCTTGTTTTGTCTTGTCTTGTTGTGTATTGTCATGTCTTTTATTGTCTTGTCTTGTCTTGTTTTGTCATGTAATGTCATGTCGTGTGTTGTGTTGTTTTGTCTTGTCTTGTCTTCTCCTTGTCTTGTCTAGTCTTGTCTTGTCTTGTCTTGTCTTGTCTTGTGTTGCTTTGTCTTGTCTTGTCATGTCGTGTGTTGTGTTGTTTTGTCTTGTCTTGTTGTGTATTGTCATGTCTTTTATTGTCTTGTCTTGTCTTATCTTGTCTTGTCATGTCATGTCGTGTGTTGTGTTGTTTTGTCTTGTCTTATCTTCTCCTTGTCTTGTCTAGTCTTCTCTTGTCTTGTCTTGTCTTGTCTTGTCTTGTCTTGTCTTGTCTTGTCTTGTCTTGTGTTGCTTTGTCTTGTCTTGTCATGTCATGTGTTGCGTTGTGTTGTTTTGTCTTGTCTTGTCATGTCATGTCATGTCGTGTCTTGTGTTGCTTTGTCTTGTCTTGTCATGTCGTGTGTTGTGTTGTTTTGTCTTGTCTTGTTGTGTATTGTCATGTCTTATATTGTCTTGTCTTGTCTTGTCATGTCATGTCATGTCATGTCGTGTGTTGTGTTGTTTTTTCTTGTCATGTCTTGTCTTGTCTTGTCTTGTCATGTCTTGTCTTGTCTAGTCTTGTCTTGTCTTGTCTTGTCTTGTCTTGTCTTGTCTTGGCTTGTCTTGTCTTGTCTTGTCTTGTCTTGTCTTGTCTTGTCTTGTCTTGTCTTGTCTTGTCTTGTCTTGTCTTGTCTTCTCTTGTCTTGTCTCGTCTTGTCTTGTCTTGTCTTGTCTTGTCTTGTCTTGTCTTGTCTTGTCTTGTCTTGTCTTGTCTTGTCTTGTCTTGTCTTGTCTTGTCTTGTCTTGTCTTGTCTTGTCTTGTCTTGTCTTGTCTTGTCTTGTCTTGTCTTGTCTTGTCTTGTCTTGTCTTATTTTGTCTTGTCTTGTCTTGTTTTGTCATGTCATGTCATGTCGTGTGTTGTGTTGTGTTGTCTTGTTTTGTCTTGTCATGTCATGTCATGTCTTGTCTTGTCTTGTCTTGTCTTGTTTTGTCTTGTCATGTCTTGTCTTGTCTTGTCTTGTCTTGTCTTGTCTTGTTTTGTCTTGTCATGTCTTGTCTTGACTTGTCTTGTCTTGTCTTGTCTTGTCTTGTCTTGTTTTGTCTTGTCTTGTCTTGTCTTGTTTTATGTTGTCTTGTCTTGTCTTGTCATGTAATGTCATGTCGTGTGTTGTGTTGTTTTGTCTTGTCTTCTCTTCTCCTTGTCTTGTCTTGTCATGTCGTGTGTTGTGTTGTTTTGTCTTGTCTTGTCTTGTCTTGTGATGTCATGTCATGTCGTGTGTTGTGTTGTTTTGTCTTGTCTTGTTTTGTCTTGTCCTGTCTTGGCTTGTCATGTCATGTCATGTGTTGTGTTGTGTTGTTTTGTCTTGTCTTGTCTTGTCTTGTCTTGTCTTGTCTTGCCTTATCTTGCCTTGTCTTGTCTTGTCTGGTCTGGTCTTGTCTTGTCTTCTCCTTGTCTTGTCTAGTCTTGTCTTGTCTTGTCTTGTCTTGTCTTGTCTTGTCTTGTCTTGTCTTGTCTTGTCTTGTCTTGTCTTGTCATGTCGTGTGTTGTGTTGTTTTGTCTTGTCTTGTTTTGTCATGTCATGTCATGTCGTGTGTTGTGTTGTTTTGTCTTGTCTTGTCTTCTCCTTGTCTTGTCTAGTCTTGTCTTGTCTTGTCTTGTCTTGTCTTGTTTTGTCTTGTGTTGCTTTGTCTTGTTTTGTCATGTCGAGTGTTGTGTTGTTTTGTCTTGTCTTGTTGTGTATTGTCATGTCTTTTATTGTATTGTCTTGTCTTGTCTTGTCTTGTCATGTCATGTAATGTCATGTCGTGTGTTATGTTGTTTTGTCTTGTCTTGTCTTCTCCTTGTCTTGTCTAGTCTTGTCTTGTCTTGTCTTGTCTTGTCTTGTCTTGTCTTGTCTTGTCTTGTCTTGTCTTGTCTTGTCTTGTCTTGTCTTGTCTTGTCTTGTCTTGTCTTGTCTTGTCTTGTCATGTCTTATATTGTCTTGTCTTGTCATGTCTTATATTGTCTTGTCTTGTCTTGTCATGTCATGTCATGTCATGTGGTGTGTTGTATTGTTTTGTCTTGTCTTGTCTTCTCCTTGTCTTGTCTAGTCTTGTCTTGTCTTGTCTTGTCTTGTCTTGTCTTGTCTTGTCTTGTCTTGTCTTGTCTTGTCTTGTGTTGCTTTGTCTTGTCTTGTCATGTCATGTGTTGCGTTGTGTTGTTTTGTCTTGTCTTGTCATGTCATGTCATGTCGTGTCTTGTGTTGCTTTGTCTTGTCTTGTCATGTCGTGTGTTGTGTTGTTTTGTCTTGTCATGTCTTATATTGTCTTGTCTTGTCTTGTCTTGTGATGTCATGTCGTGTGTTGTGTTGTTTTGTCTTGTATTGTCTTGTCTTGTCTTGTCTTGTTTTGTCTTGTCTTGTCTTGTCTTGTCTTGTCTTGTCATAACATGTCATGTCATGTCACACGTGTGTTGTGTTGTTTTGTCTTGTCTTATTTTGTCTTGTCATGCCTTATCTTGTCTTGCCCTGTCATGTCGTGTGTTGTGTTGTTTTGTCTTGTCTTGTCTTCTCCTTGTCTTGTCTAGTCTTGTCTTGTCTTGTCTTGTCTTGTCTTGTTTTGTCTTGTCTTGTCTTGTCTTGTCTTGTCTTGTCTTGTCTTGTCTTGTCTTGTCTTGTCTTGTCTTGTCTTGTCTTGTCTTGTCTTGTCTTGTCTTGTCTTGTCTTGTCTTGTCTTGTCTTGTCTTGTGTTGCTTTGTCTTGTCTTGTCATGTCATGTGTTGCGTTGTGTTGTTTTGTCTTGTCTTGTCATGTCATGTCATGTCGTGTCTTGTGTTGCTTTGTCTTGTCTTGTCATGTCGTGTGTTGTGTTGTTTTGTCTTGTCTTGTTGTGTATTGTCATGTCTTATATTGTCTTGTCTTGTCTTGTCATGTCATGTCATGTCATGTCGTGTGTTGTGTTGTTTTTTCTTGTCATGTCTTGTCTTGTCTTGTCTTGTCTTGTCTTGTCTTGTCTTGTCTTGTCTAGTCTTGTCTTTTCTTGTCTTGTCTTGTCTTGGCTTGTCATGTCATGTCGTGTCTTGTGTTGCTTTGACTTGTCTTGTCTTGTCTTGTCTTGTCATGTCGTGTGTTGTGTTGTTTTGTCTTGTCTTGTCTTGTCTTGTGTTGCTTTGTCTTGTCTTGTCATGTCATGTGTTGTGTTGATTTGTCTTGTCATGTCTTATATTGTCTTGTCTTGTCTTGTCTTGTGATGTCATGTCGTGTGTTGTGTTGTTTTGTCTTGTATTGTCTTGTCTTGTCTTGTCTTGTCTTGTCTTGTCTTGTCTTGTCTTGTCTTGTCTTGTCTTGTCCTGTCCTGTCCTGTCTTGTCTTGTCATGTCATGTCATGTCATGTCATGTGTTGTGTTGTTTTGTCTTGTCTTGTCTTGTCATGTCTTATATTGTCTTGTCTTGTCTTGTCTTGTGATGTCATGTCGTGTGTTGTGTTGTTTTGTCTTGTATTGTCTTGTCTTGTCTTGTCTTGTCTTGTCCTGTCCTGTCGTGTGTTGTGTTTTTTTTTGTCTTGTCTTGTCTTGTCATGTCATGTCATGTCGTGTCTTGTGTTGCTTTGTCTTGTCTTGTCATGTCGTGTGTTGTGTTGATTTGTCTTGTCATGTCTTATATTGTCTTGTCTTGTCTTGTCTTGTGATGTCATGTCGTGTGTTGTGTTGTTTTGTCTTGTATTGTCTTGTCTTGTCTTGTCTTCTCCTTGTCTTGTCTAGTCTTGTCTTGTCTTGTCTTGTCTTGTCTTGTCTTGTCTTGTCTTGTCTTGTCTTGTCTTGTCTTGTCTTGTCTTGTCTTGTCTTGTCTTGTCTTGTCTTGTCTTGTCTTGTCTTGTCATGTCGTGTGTTGTGTTGTTTTGTCTTGTCTTGTCTTCTCCTTGTCTTGTCTAGTCTTGTCTTGTCTTGTCTTGTCTTGTCTTGTCTTGTCTTGTCTTGTCTTGTCTTGTCTTGTCTTGTCTTGTCTTGTCTTGTCTTGTCTTGTCTTGTCTTGTCTTGTCTTGTCTTGTCTTGTCTTGTGTTGCTTTGTCTTGTCTTGTCTTGTCTTGTCTTGTCTTGTGTTGCTTTGTCTTGTCTTGTCATGTCATGTGTTGCGTTGTGTTGTTTCGTCTTGTCTTGTCATGTCATGTCATGTCGTGTCTTGTGTTGCTTTGTCTTGTCTTGTCATGTCGTGTGTTGTGTTGTTTTGTCTTGTCTTGTCTTATCTTGTCATGTCTTGTCTTGTCTTGTCATGTCTTGTCTTGTCTTGTCATGTCTTATATTGTCTTGTCTTGTTTTGTCTTGTCTTGTCTTGTTTTGTCTTGTGTTGCTTTGTCTTGTCTTGTCATGTCGTGTGTTGTGTTGTTTTGTCTTGTCTTGTTGTGTATTGTCATGTCTTTTATTGTATTGTCTTGTCTTGTCTTGTCTTGTCATGTCATGTAATGTCATGTCGTGTGTTGTGTTGTTTTGTCTTGTCTTGTCTTCTCCTTGTCTTGTCTAGTCTTGTCTTGTCTTGTCTTGTCTTGTCTTGTCTTGTCTTGTCTTATCATGTCTTATATTGTCTTGTCTTGTCATGTCGTGTGTTGTGTTGTTTTGTCTTGTCTTGTTGTGTATTGTCATGTCTTATATTGTCTTGTCTTGTCTTGTCTTGTCTTGTCTTGTCTTGTCTTGTCTTGTCTTGTCTTGTCTTGTCTTGTCTTGTCTTGTCTTGTCTTGTCTTGTCTTGTCTTGTCTTGTCTTGTCTTGTCTTGTCTTGTCTTGTCTTGTCTTGTCTTGTCTTGTCTTGTCTTGCCTTGTCTTGTCTTGTCTTGTCTTGTCTTGTCTTATTTTGTCTTGTCTTGTCTTGTCTTGTCATGTCATGTCATGTCGTGTGTTGTGTTGTGTTGTCTTGTTTTGTCTTGCCATGTCATGTCATGTCATGTCTTGTCTTGTCTTGTCTTGTTTTGTCATGTCTTGTCTTGTCTTGTCTTGTCTTGTTTTGTCTTGTCATGTCTTGTCTTGACTTGTCTTGTCTTGTCTTGTCTTGTCTTGTTTTGTCTTGTCTTGTCTTGTCTTGTCTTGTCATGTCGTGTGTTGTGTTGTTTTGTCTTGTATTGTTGTGTATTTTCATGTCTTATATTGTCTTGTCTTGTCTTGTCATGTCATGTCATGTCATGTCGTGTGTTGTGTTGTTTTGTCTTGTCTTGTATTCTCCTTGTCTTGTCTAGTCTTGTCTTGTCTTGTCTTGTCTTGTCTTGTCTTGTGTTGCTTTGTCTTGTCTTGTCAGGTCATGTGTTGCGTTGTGTTGTTTTGTCTTGTCCTGTCTTGTCTTGTCTTAGCATGTCATGTCGTGTGTTGTGTTGTCTTGTCTTGCTTTGTCATGTCTTATCTTGTCTTGTCATGTCATGTCTTGTCTTGTCTTGTCTTGTCTTGTCTTTTCTTGTCTTATCTTGTCATGTCTTGTCTTGTCTTGTCATGTCTTGTCTTGTCTTGTCATGTCTTATATTGTCTTGTCTTGTTTTGTCTTGTCTTATCTTGTTTTGTCTTGTGTTGCTTTGTCTTGTCTTGTCATGTCGTGTGTTGTGTTGTTTTGTCTTGTCTTGTTGTGTATTGTCATGTCTTTTATTGTATTGTCTTGTCTTGTCTTGTCATGTCATGTAATGTCATGTCGTGTGTTATGTTGTTTTGTCTTGTCTTGTCTTCTCCTTGTCTTGTCTTGTCTTGTCTTGTCATGTCTTATATTGTCTTGTCTTGTCTTGTCATGTCGTGTGTTGTGTTGTTTTGTCTTGTCTTGTTGTGTATTGTCATGTCTTATATTGTCTTGTCTTGTCTTGTCATGTCATGTCATGTCATGTCGTGTGTTGTGTTGTTTTGTCTTGTCTTGTCTTGTCTTGTCTTGTCTTGTCTTGTCTTGTCTTGTCTTGTCTTGTGTTGCTTTGTCTTGTCTTATCATGTCATGTGTTGCGTTGTGTTGTTTTGTCTTGTCTTGTCATGTCATGTCATGTCGTGTCTTGTGTTGCTTTGTCTTGTCTTGTCATGTCGTGTGTTGTGTTGTTTTGTCTTGTCATGTCTTATATTGTCTTGTCTTGTCTTGTCTTGTGATGTCATGTCGTGTGTTGTGTTGTTTTGTCTTGTATTGTCTTGTCTTGTCTTGTCTTGTCTTGTCTTGTCTTGTCATGTCATGTCATGTCATACGTGTGTTGTGTTGTTTTGTCTTGTCTTACTTTGTCTTGTCATGTCTTATCTTGTCTTGTCCTGTCCTGTCCTGTCTTGTCTTGTCATGTCAGGTCATGTCATGTCATGTCGTGTGTTGTGTTGTCTTGTTTTGTCATGTCTTATCTTGTCTTGTCTTGTCATGTCATGTCATGTGTTGTGTTGTGTTGTTTTGTCTTGTCTTGTCTTGTCATGTCTTGTCTTTTCTTGTCTTGTCATGTCTTATATTGTCTTGTCTTGTCTTGTGTTGTGATGTCATGTCGTGTGTTGTGTTGTTTTGTCTTGTCTTGTGTTGTTTTGTCGTGTCATGTCTTGTCTTGTCTTGTCCTGTCCTGTCGTGTGTTGTGTTGTTTTGTCTTGTCTTGTCTTGTCATGTCATGTCATGTCGTGTCTTGTGTTGCTTTGTCTTGTCTTGTCTTGTCTTGTCTTGTCTTGTCTTGTCATGTCGTGTGTTGTGTTGTTTTGTCTTGTCTTGTATTGTCTTGTCTTGTCTTGTTTTGTCTTGTCTTGTCTTGTCTTGTCTTGTCGTGTCATGCCATGTCATACGTGTGTTGTGTTGTTTTGTCTTGTCTTATTTTGTCTTGTCATGTCTTATCTTGTCTTGTCTTGTCTTGTCTTGTCTTGTCTTGTCATGTCGTGTGTTGTGTTGTTTTGTCTTGTCTTGTATTGTCTTGTCTTGTCTTGTTTTGTCTTGTCTTGTCTTGTCTTGTCTTGTCTTGTCTTGTCATGTCATGCCATGTCATACGTGTGTTGTGTTGTTTTGTCTTGTCTTGTCTTGTCTTGTCCTGTCCTGTCGTGTGTTGTGCTGTTTTGACTTGTCTTGTGTTGTTTTGTCGTGTCATGTCTTGTCTTGTCTTGTCCTGTCCTGTCGTGTGTTGTGTTGTTTTGTCTTGTCTTGTCTTGTCATGTCATGTCATGTCGTGTGTTGTGTTGTGTTGTTTTGTCTTGTCTTGTCTTGTCTTGTCATATCTTGTCTTGTCTTGTCATGTCTTATATTGTCTTGTCTTGTCTTGTGTTGTGATGTCATGTCGTGTGTTGTGTTGTTTTGTCTTGTCTTGTCTTGTCTTGTCCTGTCCTGTCCTGTCCTGTCTTGTCTTGTCTTCTCCTGTCCTGACGTGTGTTGTGTTGTTTTGTCTTGTCTTGTTTTGTCTTGTCTTATTTTGTCTTGTCATGTCTTATCTTGTCTTGTCATGTCATGTCGTGTATTGTGTTGTTTTGTCTTGTTTTGTCTTCTCCTTGTCTTGTCTAGTCTTGTCTTGTCTTGTCTTGTCTTGTCTTGTCTTGTCTTGTCTTGTCTTGTCTTGTCTTGTCTTGTCTTGTCTTGTCTTGTCTTGTCTTGTCTTGTCTTGTCTTGTCTTGTCTTGTCTTGTCTTGTCTTGTCTTGTCTTGTCTTGTCTTGTCTTGTCTTGTCTTGTCTTGTCTTGTCTTGTCTTGTCTTGTCTTGTCTTGTCTTGTCTTGTCTTGTCTTGTCTTGTCTTGTCTTGTCTTGTCTTGTCTTGTCTTGTCTTGTGTTGCTTTGTCTTGTCTTGTCATGTCATGTGTTGCGTTGTGTTGTTTTGTCTTGTCTTGTCATGTCATGTCATGTCGTGTCTTGTGTTGCTTTGTCTTGTCTTGTCATGTCGTGTGTTGTGTTGTTTTGTCTTGTCTTGTTGTGTATTGTCATGTCTTATATTGTCTTGTCTTGTCTTGTCATGTCATGTCATGTCATGTCGTGTGTTGTGTTGTTTTTTCTTGTCATGTCTTGTCTTGTCTTGTCTTGTCTTGTCTTGTCATGTCTTGTCTTGTCTTGTCTTGTCTTGTCATGTCTTGTCTTGTCTTGTCTTGTCTTGTCTTGTCTTGTCTTGTCTTGTCTTGTCTTGTCTTGTCTTGTCTTGTCTTGTCTTGTCTTGTCTTGTCTTGTCTTGTCTTGTCTTGTCTTGTCTTGTCTTGTCTTGTCTTGTCTTGTCTTGTCTTGTCTTGTCTTGTCTTGTCTTGTCTTGTCTTGTCTTGTCTTGTCTTGTCTTGTCTTGTCTTGTCTTGTCTTGTCTTGTCTTGTCTTGTCTTGTCTTGTCTTGTCTTGTCTTGTCTTGTCTTGTCTTGTCTTGTCTTGTCTTGTCTTGTCTTGTCTTGTCTTGTCTTGTCTTGTCTTGTCTTGTCTTGTCTTGTCTTGTCTTGTCTTGTCCTGTCCTGTCCTGTCCTGTCTTGTCTTGTCTTCTCCTGTCCTGACGTGTGTTGTGTTGTTTTGTCTTGTCTTGTTTTGTCTTGTCTTGCTTTGTCTTGTCATGTCTTATCTTGTCTTGTCTTGTCCTGTCCTGTCGTGTGTTGTGTTGTTTTGTTTTGTCGTGCCATGTCTTGTCTTGTCTTGTCCTGTCCTGTCGTGTGTTGTGTTTTTTTTTGTCTTGTCTTGTCTTGTCATGTCATGTCATGTCGTGTCTTGTGTTGCTTTGTCTTGTCTTGTCTTGTCTTGTCTTGTCTTGTCTTGTCATGACGTGTGTTGTGTTGTTTTGTCTTGTCTTGTATTGTCTTGTCTTGTCTTGTTTTGTCTTGTCTTGTCGTGTCATGCCATGTCATACGTGTGTTGTGTTGTTTTGTCTTGTCTTATTTTGTCTTGTCATGTCTTATCTTGTCTTGTCATGTCATGTCGTGTGTTGTGTTGTTTTGTCTTGTTTTGTCTTCTCCTTGTCTTGTCTAGTCTTGTCTTGTCTTGTCTTGTCTTGTCTTGTCTTGTCTTGTCTTGTCTTGTCTTGTCTTGTCTTGTCTTGTCTTGTCTTGTCTTGTCTTGTCTTGTCTTGTCTTGTCTTGTCTTGTCTTGTCTTGTCTTGTCTTGTCTTGTCTTGTCTTGTCTTGTCTTGTCTTGTCTTGTCTTGTCTTGTCTTGTCTTGTCTTGTCTTGTCTTGTCTTGTCTTGTCTTGTCTTGTCTTGTCTTGTCTTGTCTTGTCTTGTCTTGTCTTGTCTTGTCTTGTCTTGTCTTGTCTTGTCTTGTCTTGTCTTGTCTTGTCTTGTCTTGTCTTGTCTTGTCTTGTCTTGTCTTGTCTTGTCTTGTCTTGTCTTGTCTTGTCTTGTCTTGTCTTGTCATGTCTTGTCTTGACTTGTCTTGTCTTGTCTTGTCTTGTCTTGTCATGTAATGTCATGTCGTGTGTTGTGTTGTTTTGTCTTGTCTTGTCTTCTCCTTGTCTTGTCTTGTCTTATATTGTCTTGTCTTGTCTTGTGATGTCATGTCGTGTGTTGTGTTGTTTTGTCTTGTCTTGTCTTCTCCTTGTCTTGTCTTGTCACGTCGTGTGTTGTGTTGTTTTGTCTTGTCTTGTCTTATATTGTCTTGTCTTGTCTTGTGATGTCATGTCGTGTGTTGTGTTGTTTTGTCTTGTCTTGTTTTGTCTTGTCCTGTCTTGTCTTGTCATGTCATGTCATGTGTTGTGTTGTGTTGTTTTGTCTTGTCTTGTCTTGTCTTGTCTTGTCTTGTCTTGTCTTGTCTTGTCTTGTCTTGCCTTATCTTGCCTTGTCTTGTCTTGTCTGGTCTTGTCTTGTCTTGTCTTGTCATGTCTTGTCTTGTCTTGTTTTGTCTTGTCTTGTATTGTCTTGTTTTCTCATGTAATGTCATGTCGTGTGTTGTGTTGTTTTGTCTTGTCTTGTGTTGTTTTGTCGTGTCATGTCTTGTCTTGTCTTGTCCTGTCCTGTCGTGTGTTGTGTTGTTTTGTCTTGTCTTGTCATGTCATGTCATGTCGTGTCTTGTGTTGCTTTGTCTTGTCTTGTCTTGTCTTGTCATGTCGTGTGTTGTGTTGTTTTGTATTGTCTTGTTGTGTATTGTCATGTCTTATATTGTCTTGTCTTGTCTTGTCTTGTCATGTCATGTCATGTCGTGTGTTGTGTTGTTTTGTCTTGTCTTGTTTTGTCTTGTCATGTCTTGTCTTGTCTTGTCTTGTTTTGTCTTGTCATGTCTTGTCATGTCTTGTCTTGTCTTGTCTTGTCTTGTCTTGTCTTGTCTTGTCTTGTCTTGTCTTGTCTAGTCTTGTCTTGTCTTGTCTTGTCTTGTCTTGTCTTGTCTTGTCTTGTCTTGTGTTGCTTTGTCTTGTCTTGTCATGTCGTGTGTTGTGTTGTTTCGTCTTGTCTTGTTGTGTATTGTCATGTCTTTTATTGTCTTGTCTTGTCTTGTCTTGTCATGTCATGTAATGTCATGTCGTGTGTTGTGTTGTTTTGTCTTGTCTTGTCTTCTACTTGTCTTGTCTAGTCTTGTCTTGTCTTGTCTTGTCTTGTCTTGTCTTGTCTTGTCTTGTCTTGTCTTGTCTTGTCTTGTCTTGTCTTGTCTTGTCTTGTCTTGTCATGTCGTGTGTTGTGTTGTTTTGTCTTGTCTTGTTGTGTATTGTCATGTCTTTTATTGTCTTGTCTTGTCTTGTTTTGTCATGTAATGTCATGTCGTGTGTTGTGTTGTTTTGTCTTGTCTTGTCTTCTCCTTGTCTTGTCTAGTCTTGTCTTGTCTTGTCTTGTCTTGTCTTGTGTTGCTTTGTCTTGTCTTGTCATGTCGTGTGTTGTGTTGTTTTGTCTTGTCTTGTTGTGTATTGTCATGTCTTTTATTGTCTTGTCTTGTCTTATCTTGTCTTGTCATGTCATGTCGTGTGTTGTGTTGTTTTGTCTTGTCTTATCTTCTCCTTGTCTTGTCTAGTCTTGTCTTGTCTTGTCTTGTCTTGTCTTGTCTTGTCTTGTCTTGTCTTGTCTTGTCTTGTGTTGCTTTGTCTTGTCTTGTCATGTCATGTGTTGCGTTGTGTTGTTTTGTCTTGTCTTGTCATGTCATGTCATGTCGTGTCTTGTGTTGCTTTGTCTTGTCTTGTCATGTCGTGTGTTGTGTTGTTTTGTCTTGTCTTGTTGTGTATTGTCATGTCTTATATTGTCTTGTCTTGTCTTGTCATGTCATGTCATGTCATGTCGTGTGTTGTGTTGTTTTTTCTTGTCATGTCTTGTCTTGTCTTGTCTTGTCATGTCTTGTCTTGTCTAGTCTTGTCTTGTCTTGTCTTGTCTTGTCTTGTCTTGTCTTGGCTTGTCTTGTCTTGTCTTGTCTTGTCTTGTCTTGTCTTGTCTTGTCTTGTCTTGTCTTGTCTTGTCTTGTCTTGTCTTGTCTTGTCTTGTCTTGTCTTGTCTTGTCTTGTCTTGTCTTGTCTTGTCTTGTCTTGTCTTGTCTTATTTTGTCTTGTCTTGTCTTGTTTTGTCATGTCATGTCATGTCGTGTGTTGTGTTGTGTTGTCTTGTTTTGTCTTGTCATGTCATGTCATGTCTTGTCTTGTCTTGTCTTGTCTTGTTTTGTCTTGTCATGTCTTGTCTTGTCTTGTCTTGTCTTGTCTTGTTTTGTCTTGTCATGTCTTGTCTTGACTTGTCTTGTCTTGTCTTGTCTTGTCTTGTCTTGTTTTGTCTTGTCTTGTCTTGTCTTGTTTTATGTTGTCTTGTCTTGTCTTGTCATGTAATGTCATGTCGTGTGTTGTGTTGTTTTGTCTTGTCTTCTCTTCTCCTTGTCTTGTCTTGTCATGTCGTGTGTTGTGTTGTTTTGTCTTGTCTTGTCTTGTCTTGTGATGTCATGTCGTGTGTTGTGTTGTTTTGTCTTGTCTTGTTTTGTCTTGTCCTGTCTTGGCTTGTCATGTCATGTCATGTGTTGTGTTGTGTTGTTTTGTCTTGTCTTGTCTTGTCTTGTCTTGTCTTGTCTTGTCTTGTCTTGTCTTGCCTTATCTTGCCTTGTCTTGTCTTGTCTGGTCTGGTCTTGTCTTGTCTTCTCCTTGTCTTGTCTAGTCTTGTCTTGTCTTGTCTTGTCTTGTCTTGTCTTGTCTTGTCTTGTCTTGTCTTGTCTTGTCTTGTCTTGTCTTGTCTTGTCTTGTCTTGTCTTGTCTTGTCTTGTCTTGTCATGTCGTGTGTTGTGTTGTTTTGTCTTGTCTTGTTTTGTCATGTCATGTCATGTCGTGTGTTGTGTTGTTTTGTCTTGTCTTGTCTTCTCCTTGTCTTGTCTAGTCTTGTCTTGTCTTGTCTTGTCTTGTCTTGTTTTGTCTTGTGTTGCTTTGTCTTGTTTTGTCATGTCGAGTGTTGTGTTGTTTTGTCTTGTCTTGTTGTGTATTGTCATGTCTTTTATTGTATTGTCTTGTCTTGTCTTGTCTTGTCATGTCATGTAATGTCATGTCGTGTGTTATGTTGTTTTGTCTTGTCTCGTCTTCTCCTTGTCTTGTCTAGTCTTGTCTTGTCTTGTCTTGTCTTGTCTTGTCTTGTCTTGTCTTGTCTTGTCTTGTCTTGTCTTGTCTTGTCTTGTCTTGTCTTGTCTTGTCTTGTCTTGTCTTGTCTTGTCTTGTCATGTCTTATATTGTCTTGTCTTGTCATGTCTTATATTGTCTTGTCTTGTCTTGTCATGTCATGTCATGTCATGTGGTGTGTTGTATTGTTTTGTCTTGTCTTGTCTTCTCCTTGTCTTGTCTAGTCTTGTCTTGTCTTGTCTTGTCTTGTCTTGTCTTGTCTTGTCTTGTCTTGTCTTGTCTTGTGTTGCTTTGTCTTGTCTTGTCATGTCATGTGTTGCGTTGTGTTGTTTTGTCTTGTCTTGTCTTGTCATGTCATGTGTTGCGTTGTGTTGTTTTGTCTTGTCTTGTCTTGTCATGTCATGTAATGTCATGTCGTGTGTTATGTTGTTTTGTCTTGTCTCGTCTTCTCCTTGTCTTGTCTAGTCTTGTCTTGTCTTGTCTTGTCTTGTCTTGTCTTGTCTTGTCTTGTCTTGTCTTGTCTTGTGTTGCTTTGTCTTGTCTTGTCATGTCGTGTGTTGTGTTGTTTTGTCTTGTCATGTCTTATATTGTCTTGTCTTGTCTTGTCTTGTGATGTCATGTCGTGTGTTGTGTTGTTTTGTCTTGTATTGTCTTGTCTTGTCTTGTCTTGTTTTGTCTTGTCTTGTCTTGTCTTGTCTTGTCTTGTCATGTCATGTCATGTCATGTCACACGTGTGTTGTGTTGTTTTGTCTTGTCTTATTTTGTCTTGTCATGCCTTATCTTGTCTTGCCCTGTCATGTCGTGTGTTGTGTTGTTTTGTCTTGTCTTGTCTTCTCCTTGTCTTGTCTAGTCTTGTCTTGTCTTGTCTTGTTTTGTCTTGTCTTGTCTTGTCTTGTCTTGTCTTGTCTTGTCTTGTCTTGTCTTGTCTTGTCTTGTCTTGTCTTGTCTTGTCTTGTCTTGTCTTGTCTTGTGTTGCTTTGTCTTGTCTTGTCATGTCATGTGTTGCGTTGTGTTGTTTTGTCTTGTCTTGTCATGTCATGTCATGTCGTGTCTTGTGTTGCTTTGTCTTGTCTTGTCATGTCGTGTGTTGTGTTGTTTTGTCTTGTCTTGTTGTGTATTGTCATGTCTTATATTGTCTTGTCTTGTCTTGTCATGTCATGTCATGTCATGTCGTGTGTTGTGTTGTTTTTTCTTGTCATGTCTTGTCTTGTCTTGTCTTGTCTTGTCTTGTCATGTCTTGTCTTGTCTAGTCTTGTCTTTTCTTGTCTTGTCTTGTCTTGTCTTGGCTTGTCATGTCATGTCGTGTCTTGTGTTGCTTTGTCTTGTCTTGTCTTGTCTTGTCTTGTCATGTCGTGTGTTGTGTTGTTTTGTCTTGTCTTGTCTTGTCTTGTGTTGCTTTGTCTTGTCTTGTCATGTCATGTGTTGTGTTGATTTGTCTTGTCATGTCTTATATTGTCTTGTCTTGTCTTGTCTTGTGATGTCATGTCGTGTGTTGTGTTGTTTTGTCTTGTATTGTCTTGTCTTGTCTTGTCTTGTCTTGTCTTGTCTTGTCTTGGCTTGTCTTGTCCTGTCCTGTCCTGTCTTGTCTTGTCATGTCATGTCATGTCATGTCATGTGTTGTGTTGTGTTGTTTTGTCTTGTCTTGTCTTGTCATGTCTTATATTGTCTTGTCTTGTCTTGTCTTGTGATGTCATGTCGTGTGTTGTGTTGTTTTGTCTTGTATTGTCTTGTCTTGTCTTGTCTTGTCTTGTCCTGTCCTGTCGTGTGTTGTGTTGTTTTGTCTTGTCTTGTTGTGTATTGTCATGTCTTTTATTGTATTGTCTTGTCTTGTCTTGTCTTGTCTTGTCTTGTCTTGTCTTGTCTTGTCTTGTGTTGCTTTGTCTTGTCTTGTCTTGTCATGTCGTGTCTTGTGTTGCTTTGTCTTGTCTTGTCTTGTCTTCTCCTTGTCTTGTCTAGTCTTGTCTTGTCTTGTCTTGTCTTGTCTTGTCTTGTCTTGTCTTGTCTTGTCTTGTCTTGTCTTGTCTTGTCTTGTCTTGTCTTGTCTTGTCTTGTCTTGTCTTGTCTTGTCATGTCGTGTGTTGTGTTGTTTTGTCTTGTCTTGTCTTCTCCTTGTCTTGTCATGTCTTGTCTTGTCTTGTCTTGTCTTGTCTTGTCTTGTCTTGTCTTGTCTTGTCTTGTCTTGTCTTGTCTTGTCTTGTCTTGTCTTGTCTTGTCTTGTCTTGTCTTGTCTTGTCTTGTCTTGTCTTGTGTTGCTTTGTCTTGTCTTGTCATGTCATGTGTTGCGTTGTGTTGTTTTGTCTTGTCTTGTCTTGTCATGTCATGTGTTGCGTTGTGTTGTTTTGTCTTGTCTTGTCTTGTCATGTCATGTAATGTCATGTCGTGTGTTATGTTGTTTTGTCTTGTCTCGTCTTCTCCTTGTCTTGTCTAGTCTTGTCTTGTCTTGTCTTGTCTTGTCTTGTCTTGTCTTGTCTTGTCTTGTCTTGTCTTGTGTTGCTTTGTCTTGTCTTGTCATGTCGTGTGTTGTGTTGTTTTGTCTTGTCATGTCTTATATTGTCTTGTCTTGTCTTGTCTTGTGATGTCATGTCGTGTGTTGTGTTGTTTTGTCTTGTATTGTCTTGTCTTGTCTTGTCTTGTTTTGTCTTGTCTTGTCTTGTCTTGTCTTGTCTTGTCATGTCATGTCATGTCATGTCACACGTGTGTTGTGTTGTTTTGTCTTGTCTTATTTTGTCTTGTCATGCCTTATCTTGTCTTGCCCTGTCATGTCGTGTGTTGTGTTGTTTTGTCTTGTCTTGTCTTCTCCTTGTCTTGTCTAGTCTTGTCTTGTCTTGTCTTGTCTTGTCTTGTTTTGTCTTGTCTTGTCTTGTCTTGTCTTGTCTTGTCTTGTCTTGTCTTGTCTTGTCTTGTCTTGTCTTGTCTTGTCTTGTCTTGTCTTGTCTTGTCTTGTCTTGTGTTGCTTTGTCTTGTCTTGTCATGTCATGTGTTGCGTTGTGTTGTTTTGTCTTGTCTTGTCATGTCATGTCATGTCGTGTCTTGTGTTGCTTTGTCTTGTCTTGTCATGTCGTGTGTTGTGTTGTTTTGTCTTGTCTTGTTGTGTATTGTCATGTCTTATATTGTCTTGTCTTGTCTTGTCATGTCATGTCATGTCATGTCGTGTGTTGTGTTGTTTTTTCTTGTCATGTCTTGTCTTGTCTTGTCTTGTCTTGTCTTGTCATGTCTTGTCTTGTCTAGTCTTGTCTTTTCTTGTCTTGTCTTGTCTTGTCTTGGCTTGTCATGTCATGTCGTGTCTTGTGTTGCTTTGTCTTGTCTTGTCTTGTCTTGTCTTGTCATGTCGTGTGTTGTGTTGTTTTGTCTTGTCTTGTCTTGTCTTGTGTTGCTTTGTCTTGTCTTGTCATGTCATGTGTTGTGTTGATTTGTCTTGTCATGTCTTATATTGTCTTGTCTTGTCTTGTCTTGTGATGTCATGTCGTGTGTTGTGTTGTTTTGTCTTGTATTGTCTTGTCTTGTCTTGTCTTGTCTTGTCTTGTCTTGTCTTGGCTTGTCTTGTCCTGTCCTGTCCTGTCTTGTCTTGTCATGTCATGTCATGTCATGTCATGTGTTGTGTTGTGTTGTTTTGTCTTGTCTTGTCTTGTCATGTCTTATATTGTCTTGTCTTGTCTTGTCTTGTGATGTCATGTCGTGTGTTGTGTTGTTTTGTCTTGTATTGTCTTGTCTTGTCTTGTCTTGTCTTGTCCTGTCCTGTCGTGTGTTGTGTTTTTTTTTGTCTTGTCTTGTCTTGTCATGTCATGTCTTGTCATGTCGTGTGTTGTGTTGTTTTGTCTTGTCTTGTTGTGTATTGTCATGTCTTTTATTGTATTGTCTTGTCTTGTCTTGTCTTGTCTTGTCTTGTCTTGTCTTGTCTTGTCTTGTCTTGTGTTGCTTTGTCTTGTCTTGTCTTGTCATGTCGTGTCTTGTGTTGCTTTGTCTTGTCTTGTCTTGTCTTCTCCTTGTCTTGTCTAGTCTTGTCTTGTCTTGTCTTGTCTTGTCTTGTCTTGTCTTGTCTTGTCTTGTCTTGTCTTGTCTTGTCTTGTCTTGTCTTGTCTTGTCTTGTCTTGTCTTGTCTTGTCTTGTCTTGTCTTGTCATGTCGTGTGTTGTGTTGTTTTGTCTTGTCTTGTCTTCTCCTTGTCTTGTCATGTCTTGTCTTGTCTTGTCTTGTCTTGTCTTGTCTTGTCTTGTCTTGTCTTGTCTTGTCTTGTCTTGTCTTGTCTTGTCTTGTCTTGTCTTGTCTTGTCTTGTCTTGTCTTGTCTTGTCTTGTCTTGTCTTGTCTTGTCTTGTGTTGCTTTGTCTTGTCTTGTCTTGTCTTGTCTTGTCTTGTGTTGCTTTGTCTTGTCTTGTCATGTCATGTGTGGCGTTGTGTTGTTTCGTCTTGTCTTGTCATGTCATGTCATGTCGTGTCTTGTGTTGCTTTGTCTTGTCTTGTCATGTCGTGTGTTGTGTTGTTTTGTCTTGTCTTGTCTTATCTTGTCATGTCTTGTCTTGTCTTGTCATGTCTTGTCTTGTCTTGTCATGTCTTATATTGTCTTGTCTTGTTTTGTCTTGTCTTGTCTTGTTTTGTCTTGTGTTGCTTTGTCTTGTCTTGTCATGTCGTGTGTTGTGTTGTTTTGTCTTGTCTTGTTGTGTATTGTCATGTCTTTTATTGTATTGTCTTGTCTTGTCTTGTCTTGTCATGTCATGTAATGTCATGTCGTGTGTTATGTTGTTTTGTCTTGTCTTGTCTTCTCCTTGTCTTGTCTAGTCTTGTCTTGTCTTGTCTTGTCTTGTCTTGTCTTGTCTTGTCTTGTCTTGTCTTATCATGTCTTATATTGTCTTGTCTTGTCATGTCGTGTGTTGTGTTGTTTTGTCTTGTCTTGTTGTGTATTGTCATGTCTTATATTGTCTTGTCTTGTCTTGTCTTGTCTTGTCTTGTCTTGTCTTGTCTTGTCTTGTCTTGTCTTGTCTTGTCTTGTCTTGTCTTGTCTTGTCTTGTCTTGTCTTGTCTTGTCTTGTCTTGTCTTGTCTTGTCTTGTCTTGTCTTGTCTTGTCTTGTCTTGTCTTGTCTTGTCTTGTCTTGTCTTGTCTTGTCTTGTCTTATTTTGTCTTGTCTTGTCTTGTCTTGTCATGTCATGTCATGTCGTGTGTTGTGTTGTGTTGTCTTGTTTTGTCTTGCCATGTCATGTCATGTCATGTCTTGTCTTGTCTTGTCTTGTTTTGTCATGTCTTGTCTTGTCTTGTCTTGTCTTGTTTTGTCTTGTCATGTCTTGTCTTGACTTGTCTTGTCTTGTCTTGTCTTGTCTTGTTTTGTCTTGTCTTGTCTTGTCTTGTCTTGTCATGTCGTGTGTTGTGTTGTTTTGTCTTGTATTGTTGTGTATTTTCATGTCTTATATTGTCTTGTCTTGTCTTGTCATGTCATGTCATGTCATGTCGTGTGTTGTGTTGTTTTGTCTTGTCTTGTATTCTCCTTGTCTTGTCTAGTCTTGTCTTGTCTTGTCTTGTCTTGTCTTGTCTTGTGTTGCTTTGTCTTGTCTTGTCAGGTCATGTGTTGCGTTGTGTTGTTTTGTCTTGTCCTGTCTTGTCTTGTCTTAGCATGTCATGTCATGTCATGTCATGTCGTGTGTTGTGTTGTCTTGTCTTGCTTTGTCATGTCTCATCTTGTCTTGTCATGTCATGTCTTGTCTTGTCTTGTCTTGTCTTGTCTTTTCTTGTCTTATCTTGTCATGTCTTGTCTTGTCTTGTCATGTCTTGTCTTGTCTTGTCATGTCTTATATTGTCTTGTCTTGTTTTGTCTTGTCTTATCTTGTTTTGTCTTGTGTTGCTTTGTCTTGTCTTGTCATGTCGTGTGTTGTGTTGTTTTGTCTTGTCTTGTTGTGTATTGTCATGTCTTTTATTGTATTGTCTTGTCTTGTCTTGTCATGTCATGTAATGTCATGTCGTGTGTTATGTTGTTTTGTCTTGTCTTGTCTTCTCCTTGTCTTGTCTTGTCTTGTCTTGTCATGTCTTATATTGTCTTGTCTTGTCTTCTCCTTGTCTTGTCTTGTCTTGTCTTGTCATGTCTTATATTGTCTTGTCTTGTCTTGTCTTGTCATGTCATGTCATGTCATGTCGTGTGTTGTGTTGTTTTGTCTTGTCTTGTCTTGTCTTGTCTTGTCTTGTCTTGTCTTGTCTTGTCTTGTGTTGCTTTGTCTTGTCTTGTCATGTCATGTGTTGCGTTGTGTTGTTTTGTCTTGTCTTGTCATGTCATGTCATGTCGTGTCTTGTGTTGCTTTGTCTTGTCTTGTCATGTCGTGTGTTGTGTTGTTTTGTCTTGTCATGTCTTATATTGTCTTGTCTTGTCTTGTCTTGTGATGTCATGTCGTGTGTTGTGTTGTTTTGTCTTGTATTGTCTTGTCTTGTCTTGTCTTGTCTTGTCTTGTCATGTCATGTCATGTCATACGTGTGTTGTGTTGTTTTGTCTTGTCTTACTTTGTCTTGTCATGTCTTATCTTGTCTTGTCCTGTCCTGTCCTGTCTTGTCTTGTCATGTCAGGTCATGTCATGTCATGTCGTGTGTTGTGTTGTCTTGTTTTGTCATGTCTTATCTTGTCTTGTCTTGTCATGTCATGTCATGTGTTGTGTTGTGTTGTTTTGTCTTGTCTTGTCTTGTCATGTCTTGTCTTTTCTTGTCTTGTCATGTCTTATATTGTCTTGTCTTGTCTTGTGTTGTGATGTCATGTCGTGTGTTGTGTTGTTTTGTCTTGTCTTGTCTTGTCTTGTCCTGTCCTGTCCTGTCCTGTCTTGTCTTGTCTTGTCTTGTCTTGTCTTGTCTCGTCTTGTCTTGTCTTGTCTTCTCCTGTCCTGACGTGTGTTGTGTTGTTTTGTCTTGTCTTGTTTTGTCTTGTCTTGCTTTGTCTTGTCATGTCTTATCTTGTCTTGTCTTGTCTTGTCCTGTCCTGTCGTGTGTTGTGTTGTTTTGTCTTGTCTTGTGTTGTTTTGTCGTGTCATGTCTTGTCTTGTCTTGTCCTGTCCTGTCGTGTGTTGTGTTGTTTTGTCTTGTCTTGTCTTGTCATGTCATGTCATGTCGTGTCTTGTGTTGCTTTGTCTTGTCTTGTCTTGTCTTGTCTTGTCTTGTCTTGTCATGTCGTGTGTTGTGTTGTTTTGTCTTGTCTTGTATTGTCTTGTCTTGTCTTGTTTTGTCTTGTCTTGTCTTGTCTTGTCTTGTCGTGTCATGCCATGTCATACGTGTGGTGTGTTGTTTTGTCTTGTCTTATTTTGTCTTGTCATGTCTTATCTTGTCTTGTCTTGTCTTGTCTTGTCTTGTCTTGTCATGTCGTGTGTTGTGTTGTTTTGTCTTGTCTTGTATTGTCTTGTCTTGTCTTGTTTTGTCTTGTCTTGTCTTGTCTTGTCTTGTCATGTCATGCCATGTCATACGTGTGTTGTGTTGTTTTGTCTTGTCTTGTCTTGTCTTGTCCTGTCCTGTCGTGTGTTGTGCTGTTTTGACTTGTCTTGTGTTGTTTTGTCGTGTCATGTCTTGTCTTGTCTTGTCCTGTCCTGTCGTGTGTTGTGTTGTTTTGTCTTGTCTTGTCTTGTCATGTCATGTCATGTCGTGTCTTGTGTTGCTTTGTCTTGTATTGTCTTGTCTTGTCTTGTCATGTCTTGTCTTGTCTTGTCTTGTATTGTCTTTTCTTGTCTTGTCTTGTTTTGTCTTGTCTTGTCTTGTCTTGTCTTGTCATGTCATGCCATGTCATACGTGTGTTGTGTTGTTTTGTCTTGTCTTATTTTGTCTTGTAATGTCTTATCTTGTCTTGTCTTCTATTGTCTTGTCTTTTCTTGTCTTGTCTTGTCTTGTCTTGTCTTGTCTTGTCTTGTCTTGTGTAGTCTTGTCTTGTCTTGTCATGTCATGTCATGTCATACGTGTGTTGTGTTGTTTTGTCTTGTCTTATTTTGTCTTGTCATGTCTTATCTTGTCTCGTCTTGTCTTGTCTTGTATTGTCTTGTCTTGTCTTGTCTTGTCTTGTCTTGTCTTGTCTTGTCTTGTCTTGTCATGTCATGTCATGTCGTGTCTTGTGTTGCTTTGTCTTGTCTTGTCTTGTCTTGTCTTGTCTTGTCTTGTCATGTCGTGTGTTGTGTTGTTTTGTCTTGTCTTGTATTGTCTTGTCTTGTCTTGTTTTGTCTTGTCTTGTCTTGTCTTGTCTTGTCGTGTCATGCCATGTCATACGTGTGGTGTGTTGTTTTGTCTTGTCTTATTTTGTCTTGTCATGTCTTATCTTGTCTTGTCTTGTCTTGTCTTGTCTTGTCTTGTCATGTCGTGTGTTGTGTTGTTTTGTCTTGTCTTGTCTTGTTTTGTCTTGTCTTGTCTTGTCTTGTCTTGTCATGTCATGCCATGTCATACGTGTGTTGTGTTGTTTTGTCTTGTCTTGTTGTGTATTGTCATGTCTTATATTGTCTTGTCTTGTCTTGTCATGTCATGTCATGTCATGTCGTGTGTTGTGTTGTTTAGTGTTGTTTTTTTCTTGTCATGTCTTGTCTTGTCTTGTCTTGTCTTGTCTTGTCATGTTTTGTCATGTAATGTCATGTCGTGTGTTGTGTTGTTTTGTCTTGTCGTGTCTTCTCCTTGTCTTGTCTTGTCATGTCGTGTGTTGTGTTGTTTTGTCTTGTCATGTCTTATATTGTCTTGTCTTGTCTTGTCTTGTGATGTCATGTCGTGTGTTGTGTTGTTTTGTCTTGTATTGTCTTGTCTTGTCTTGTCTTGTTTTGTCTTGTCTAGTCTTGTCTTGTCTTGTCTTGTCTTGTCTTGTCTTGTCTTGTCTTATTTTATCTTGTCTTGTCTTGTCTTGTCTTGTCTTGTCTTGTCATGTTTTGTCATGTAATGTCATGTCGTGTGTTGTGTTGTTTTGTCTTGTCGTATCTTCTCCTTGTCTTGTCTTGTCATGTCGTGTGTTGTGTTGTTTTGTCTTGTCATGTCTTATATTGTCTTGTCTTGTCTTGTCTTGTGATGTCATGTCGTGTGTTGTGTTGTTTTGTCTTGTATTGTCTTGTCTTGTCTTGTCTTGTCTTGTTTTGTCTTGTCTAGTCTTGTCTTGTCTTGTCATGCCATGTCATGTCATACGTGTGTTGTGTTGTTTTGTCTTGTCTTATTTTGTCTTGTCATGTCTTATCTTGTCTCGTCTTGTCTTGTCTTGTATTGTCTTGTCTTTTCTTGTCTTGTCTTGTCTTGTCTTGTCGTGTCTTGTCATGTCTTGTCTTGTCTTGTCTTGTCTTGTCTTGTCTTGTCTTGTCTTGTCTTGTCTTGTCTTGTCTTGTCTTGTGTTGCTTTGTCTTGTCTTGTCATGTCATGTGTTGCGTTGTGTTGTTTTGTCTTGTCTTGTCATGTCATGTCATGTCGTGTCTTGTGTTGCTTTGTCTTGTCTTGTCATGTCGTGTGTTGTGTTGTTTTGTCTTGTCTTGTTGTGTATTGTCATGTCTTATATTGTCTTGTCTTGTCTTGTCTTGTCATGTCATGTCATGTCATGTCGTGTGTTGTGTTGTTTTTTCTTGTCATGTCATGTCTTGTCTTGTCTAGTCTTGTCTTGTCTTGTCTTGTCTTGTCTTGTCTTGTCTTGTCTTGTCTTGTCTTGTCTTGTGTTGTGATGTCATGTCGTGTGTTGTGTTGTTTTGTCTTGTCTTGTCTTGTCTTGTCCTGTCCTGTCCTGTCCTGTCTTATCTTGTCTTGTCTTGTCTTGTCTTGTCTCGTCTTGTCTTGTCTTGTCTTCTCCTGTCCTGACGTGTGTTGTGTTGTTTTGTCTTGTCTTGTTTTGTCTTGTCTTGTCTTGTCTTGTCCTGTCCTGTCCTGTCCTGTCTTGTCTTGTCTTGTCTTGTCTTGTCTCGTCTTGTCTTGTCTTGTCTTCTCCTGTCCTGACGTGAGTTGTGTTGTTTTGTCTTGTCTTGTTTTGTCTTGTCTTGCTTTGTCTTGTCATGTCTTATCTTGTCTTGTCTTGTCTCGTCCTGTCCTGTCGTGTGTTGTGTTGTTTTGTCTTGTCTTGTGTTGTTTTGTCGTGTCATGTCTTGTCTTGTCTTGTCCTGTCCTGTCGTGTGTTGTGTTGTTTTGTCTTGTCTTGTCTTGTCATGTCATGTCATGTCGTGTCTTGTGTTGCTTTGTCTTGTCTTGTCTTGTCTTGTCTTGTCTTGTCTTGTCTTGTCGTGTGTTGTGTTGTTTTGTCTTGTCTTGTATTGTCTTGTCTTGTCTTGTTTTGTCTTGTCTTGTCTTGTCTTGTCTTGTCTTGTCGTGTCATGCCATGTCATACGTGTGTTGTGTTGTTTTGTCTTGTCTTATTTTGTCTTGTCATGTCTTATCTTGTCTTGTCTTGTCTTGTCTTGTCTTGTCTTGTCATGTCGTGTGTTGTGTTGTTTTGTCTTGTCTTGTATTGTCTTGTCTTGTCTTGTTTTGTCTTGTCTTGTCTTGTCTTGTCTTGTCATGTCATGCCATGTCATACGTGTGTTGTGTTGTTTTGTCTTGTCTTGTCTTGTCTTGTCCTGTCCTGTCGTGTGTTGTGTTGTTTTGTCTTGTCTTGTGTTGTTTTGTCGTGTCATGTCTTGTCTTGTCTTGTCCTGTCCTGTCGTGTGTTGTGTTGTTTTGTCTTGTCTTGTCTTGTCATTTCATGTCATGTCGTGTCTTGTGTTGCTTTGTCTTGTCTTGTCTTGTCTTGTCTTGTCATGTCTTGTCTTGTCTTGTCTTGTCTTGTCTTGTTTTGTCTTGTCTTGTCTTGTCTTGTCTTGTCATGTCATGCCATGTCATACGTGTGTTGTGTTGTTTTGTCTTGTCTTATTTTGTCTTGTCATGTCTTATCGTGTCTTGTCTTCTATTGTCTTGTCTTTTCTTGTCTTGTCTTGTCTTGTCTTGTCTTGTCTTGTCTTGTCTTGTCTTGTCCTGTCTTGCCTTCTCTTGTCATGTCATGTCTTGTCATGTCGTGTGTTGTGTTGTCTTGTCTTGTTTTGTCATGTCTTATCTTGTCTTGTCATGTCATGTCTTGTCTTGTCTTGTCTTGTCTTGTCTTGTCTTGTCTTGTCTTGTCTTGTCTTGTCTTGTCTTGTCTTGTCTTGTCTTGTCTTGTCTTGTCTTGTCTTGTCTTGTCTTGTCTTGTCTTGTCTTGTCTTGTCTTGTCTTGTCTTGTCATGTCGTATGTTGTGTTGTTTTGTCTTGTGTTGCTTTGTCTTGTCTTGTCTTGTCATGTCGTGTGTTGTGTTGTTTTGTCTTGTCTTGTTGTGTATTGTCATGTCTTATATTGTCTTGTCTTGTCTTGTCATGTCATGTCATGTCGTGTGTTGTGTTGTCTTGTCTTGTTTTGTCTTGTCATGTCATGTCATGTCTTGTCTTGTCTTGTCTTGTCTTGTTTTGTCTTGTCATGTCTTGTCTTGTCTTGTCTTGTTTTGTCTTGTCATGTCTTTACTTGTGATGTCATGTCATGACAAGACAGTCTTGTCTTGTCTTGTCTTGTCGTGTGTTGTGTTGTTTTGTCTTGTCTTGTTGTGTATTGTCATGTCTTATATTGTCTTGTCTTGTCTTGTCATGTCATGTCATGTCGTGTGTTGTGTTGTGTTGTCTTGTCTTATATTGTCTTGTCTTGTCTTGTCATGTCATGTCATGTCATGTCGTGTGTTGTGTTGTTTTGTCTTGTCTTGTCTTCTCCTTGTCTTGTCTAGTCTTGTCTTGTCTTGTCATGTCATGTCGTATGTTGTGTTGTTTTGTCTTGTGCTGCTTTGTCCTGTCTTGTCTTGTCTTGTCATGTCGTGTGTTGTGTTGTTTTGTCTTGTCTTGTTGTGTATTGTCATGTCTTATATTGTCTTGTCTTGTCTTGTCATGTCATGTCATGTCGTGTGTTGTGTTGTGTTGTCTTGTCTTATATTGTCTTGTCTTGTCTTGTCTTGTCTTGTCATGTCATGTCATGTCATGTCGTGTGTTGTGTTGTTTTGTCTTGTCTTGTCTTCTCCTTGTCTTGTCTAGTCTTGTCTTGTCTTGTCTTGTCTTGTCTTGTCTTGTCTTGTCTTGTCTTGTCTTGTCTTGTCTTGTCTTGTCTTGTCTTGTCTTGTCTTGTCTTGTCTTGTCTTGTCTTGTCTTGTCTTGTCTTGTCTTGTCTTGTCTTGTCTTGTCTTGTCTTGTCTTGTCTTGTCTTGTCTTGTCTTGTCTTGTCTTGTCTTGTCTTGTCTTGTCTTGTCTTGTCTTGTCTTGTCTTGTCTTGTCTTGTCTTGTGTTGCTTTGACTTGTCTTGTCATGTCATGTGTTGCGTTGTGTTGTTTTGTCTTGTCTTGTCATGTCATGTCATGTCGTGTCTTGTGTTGCTTTGTCTTGTCTTGTCATGTCGTGTGTTGTGTTGTTTTGTCTTGTCTTGTTGTGTATTGTCATGTCTTATATTGTCTTGTCTTGTCTTGTCTTGTCATGTCATGTCATGTCATGTCGTGTGTTGTGTTGTTTTTTCTTGTCATGTCATGTCTTGTCTTGTCTTGTCTAGTCTTGTCTTGTCTTGTCTTGTCTTGTCTTGTCTTGTCTTGTCTTGTCTTGTCTTGTCTTGTTTTGTCTTGTCTTGTCTTGTTTTGTCTTGTCATGTCTTGTCTTGTCTTGTCTTGTCTTGTCTTGTCTTGTTTTGTCTTGTCATGTCTTGTCTTGACTTGTCTTGTCTTGTCTTGTCTTATCTTGTCTTGTCTTGTCTTGTCTTGTCTTGTCTTGTCTTGTCTTGTCTTGTCTTGTCTTGTCTTGTCTTGTTTTGTCTTGTCTTGTCTTGTTTTATGTTGTCTTGTCTTGTCTCGTCATGTAATGTCATGTCGTGTGTTGTGTTGTTTTGTCTTGTCTTGTCTTCTCCTTGTCTTGTCTTGTCATGTCGTGTGTTGTGTTGTTTTGTCTTGTCTTGTCTTATATTGTCTTGTCTTGTCTTGTCATGTCATGTCATGTCGTGTGTTGTGTTGTCTTGTCTTGTTTTGTCTTGTCATGTCATGTCTTGTCTTGTCTTGTCTTGTCTTGTTTTGTCTTGTCATGTCTTGTCTTGTCTTGTCTTGTTTTGTCTTGTCATGTCTTTACTTGTGATGTCATGTCATGACAAGACAGTCTTGTCTTGTCTTGTCTTGTCGTGTGTTGTGTTGTTTTGTCTTGTCTTGTTGTGTATTGTCATGTCTTATATTGTCTTGTCTTGTCTTGTCATGTCATGTCATGTCGTGTGTTGTGTTGTGTTGTCTTGTCTTATATTGTCTTGTCTTGTCTTGTCATGTCATGTCATGTCATGTCGTGTGTTGTGTTGTTTTGTCTTGTCTTGTCTTCTCCTTGTCTTGTCTAGTCTTGTCTTGTCTTGTCATGTCATGTCGTATGTTGTGTTGTTTTGTCTTGTGCTGCTTTGTCCTGTCTTGTCTTGTCTTGTCATGTCGTGTGTTGTGTTGTTTTGTCTTGTCTTGTTGTGTATTGTCATGTCTTATATTGTCTTGTCTTGTCTTGTCATGTCATGTCATGTCGTGTGTTGTGTTGTGTTGTCTTGTCTTATATTGTCTTGTCTTGTCTTGTCATGTCATGTCATGTCATGTCGTGTGTTGTGTTGTTTTGTCTTGTCTTGTCTTCTCCTTGTCTTGTCTAGTCTTGTCTTGTCTTGTCTTGTCTTGTCTTGTCTTGTCTTGTCTTGTCTTGTCTTGTCTTGTCTTGTCTTGTCTTGTCTTGTCTTGTCTTGTCTTGTCTTGTCTTGTCTTGTCTTGTCTTGTCTTGTCTTGTCTTGTCTTGTCTTGTCTTGTCTTGTCTTGTCTTGTCTTGTCTTGTCTTGTCTTGTCTTGTCTTGTCTTGTCTTGTCTTGTCTTGTCTTGCCTTGTCTTGTCTTGTCTTGTCTTGTCTTGTCTTGTCTTGTCTTGTCTTGTCTTGTCTTGTCTTGTCTTGTCTTGTCTTGTCTTGTCTTGTCTTGTCTTGTCTTGTCTTGTCTTGTCTTGTCTTGTCTTGTCTTGTCTTGTCTTGTCTTGTCTTGTCTTGTCTTGTCTTGTCTTGTCTTGTCTTGTCTTGTCTTGTCTTGTCTTGTCTTGTCTTGTCTTGTCTTGTCTTGTCTTGTCTTGTCTTGTCTTGTGTTGCTTTGACTTGTCTTGTCATGTCATGTGTTGCGCTGTGTTGTTTTGTCTTGTCTTGTCATGTCATGTCATGTCGTGTCTTGTGTTGCTTTGTCTTGTCTTGTCATGTCGTGTGTTGTGTTGTTTTGTCTTGTCTTGTTGTGTATTGTCATGTCTTATATTGTCTTGTCTTGTCTTGTCTTGTCATGTCATGTCATGTCATGTCGTGTGTTGTGTTGTTTTTTCTTGTCATGTCATGTCTTGTCTTGTCTTGTCTTGTCTTGTCTTGTCTTGTCTTGTTTTGTCTTGTCTTGTCTTGTCTTGTCATGTCTTGTCTTGTCTTGTCTAGTCTTGTCTTGTCTTGTCTTGTCTTGTCTTGTCTTGTCTTGTCTTGTCTTGTCTTGTCTTGTCTTGTCTTGTCTTGTCTTGTCTTGTCTTGTTTTGTCTTGTCTTGTCTTGTTTTGTCTTGTCATGTCTTGTCTTGTCTTGTCTTGTCTTGTCTTGTTTTGTCTTGTCATGTCTTGTCTTGACTTGTCTTGTCTTGTCTTGTCTTATCTTGTCTTGTCTTGTCTTGTCTTGTCTTGTCTTGTCTTGTCTTGTCTTATCTTGTCTTGTCTTGTCTTGTCTTGTCTTGTCTTGTTTTGTCTTGTCATGTCTTGTCTTGTCTTGTCTTGTCTTGTCTTGTTTTGTCTTGTCATGTCTTGTCTTGACTTGTCTTGTCTTGTCTTGTCTTGTCTTGTCTTGTTTTGTCTTGTCTTGTCTTGTTTTATGTTGTCTTGTCTTATCTTGTCTTGTCTTGTCTTGTCTTGTCTTGTCTTGTCTTGTTTTGTCTTGTCTTGTCTTGTCTTGTCTTGTCTTGTCTTGTCTTGTTTTGTCTTGTCATGTCTTGTCTTGTCTTGTCTTGTCTTGTCTTGTTTTGTCTTGTCATGTCTTGTCTTGACTTGTCTTGTCTTGTCTTGTCTTATCTTGTCTTATCTTGTCTTGTCTTGTCTTGTCTTGTCTTGTCTTGTCTTGTCTTGTCTTGTCTTGTCTTGTCTTGTCTTGTCTTGTCTTGTCTTGTCTTGTCTTGTTTTGTCTTGTCTTGTCTTGTTTTGTCTTGTCATGTCTTGTCTTGTCTTGTCTTGTCTTGTCTTGTTTTGTCTTGTCATGTCTTGTCTTGACTTGTCTTGTCTTGTCTTGTCTTGTTTTGTCTTGTCATGTCTTGTCTTGTCTTGTCTTGTCTTGTCTTGTTTTGTCTTGTCATGTCTTGTCTTGACTTGTCTTGTCTTGTCTTGTCTTATCTTGTCTTGTCTTGTCTTGTCTTGTCTTGTCTTGTTTTGTCTTGTCATGTCTTGTCTTGTCTTGTCTTGTCTTGTCTTGTTTTGTCTTGTCATGTCTTGTCTTGACTTGTCTTGTCTTGTCTTGTCTTGTCTTGTCTTGTTTTGTCTTGTCTTGTCTTGTTTTATGTTGTCTTGTCTTGTCTTGTCATGTAATGTCATGTCGTGTGTTGTGTTGTTTTGTCTTGTCTTGTCTTCTCCTTGTCTTGTCTTGTCATGTCGTGTGTTGTGTTGTTTTGTCTTGTCTTGTCTTATATTGTCTTGTCTTGTCTTGTGATGTCATGTCGTGTGTTGTGTTGTTTTGTCTTGTCTTGTTTTGTCTTGTCCTGTCTTGTCTTGTCATGTCATGTCATGTCATGTGTTGTGTTGTGTTGTTTTGTCTTGTCTTGTCTTGTCTTGTCTTGTCTTGTCTTGTCTTGTCTTGTCTTGCCTTATCTTGCCTTGTCTTGTCTTGTCTGGTCTGGTCTTGTCTTGTCTTGTCTTGTCTTGTCATGTCTTGTCTTGTCTTGTTTTGCCTTGTCTTGTATTGTCTTGTTTTCTCATGTAATGTCATGTCGTGTGTTGTGTTGTTTTGTCTTGTCTTGTGTTGTTTTGTCGTGTCATGTCTTGTCTTGTCTTGTCCTGTCCTGTCGTGTGTTGTGTTGTTTTGTCTTGTCTTGTCATGTCGTGTGTTGTGTTGTTTTGTCTTGTCATGTCTTATATTGTCTTGTCTTGTCTTGTCTTGTGATGTCATGTCGTGTGTTGCGTTGTGTTGTTTTGTCTTGTCTTGTCATGTCATGTCATGTCGTGTCTTGTGTTGCTTTGTCTTGTCTTGTCATGTCGTGTGTTGTGTTGTATTGTCTTGTCATGTCTTATATTGTCTTGTCTTGTCTTGTCTTGTGATGTCATGTCGTGTGTTGTGTTGTTTTGTCTTGTATTGTCTTGTCATGTCATGTCATGTCGTGTCTTGTCTTGTTTTGTCTTGTCTTGTCTTGTCTTGTCTTGTCATGTCCTGTCATGTCACACGTGTGTTGTGTTGTTTTGTCTTGTCTTATTTTGTCTTGTCATGTCTTATCTTGTCTTGTCCTGTCCTGTCCTGTCTTGTCTTGTCATGTCATGTCATGTCATGTCATGTCGTGTGTTGTGTTGTCTTGTCTTGTTTTGTCATGTCTTATCTTGTCTTGTCTTGTCATGTCATGTCATGTGTTGTGTTGTGTTGTTTTGTCTTGTCTTGTCTTGTCATGTCTTGTCTTGTCTTGTCTTGTCATGTCTTATATTGTCTTGTCTTGTCCTGTCCTGTCGTGTGTTGTGTTGTTTTGTTTTGTCGTGTCTTGTCTTGTCTTGTCTTGTCTTGTCATGTCGTGTGTTGTGTTGTTTTGTCTTGTCTTGTATTGTCTTGTCTTGTCTTGTTTTGTCTTGTCTTGTCGTGTCATGCCATGTCATACGTGTGTTGTGTTGTTTTGTCTTGTCTTATTTTGTCTTGTCATGTCTTATCTTGTCTTGTCATGTCATGTCGTGTGTTGTGTTGTTTTGTCTTGTCTTGTCTTCTCCTTGTCTTGTCTAGTCTTGTCTTGTCTTGTCTTGTCTTGTCTTGTCTTGTCTTGTCTTGTCTTGTCTTGTCTTGTCTTGTCTTGTCTTGTCTTGTCTTGTCTTGTCTTGTCTTGTCTTGTGTTGCTTTGTCTTGTCTTGTCATGTCATGTGTTGCGTTGTGTTGTTTTGTCTTGTCTTGTCATGTCATGTCATGTCGTGTCTTGTGTTGCTTTGTCTTGTCTTGTCATGTCGTGTGTTGTGTTGTTTTGTCTTGTCTTGTTGTGTATTGTCATGTCTTATATTGTCTTGTCTTGTCTTGTCATGTCATGTCATGTCATGTCGTGTGTTGTGTTGTTTTTTCTTGTCGTGTCTTGTCTTGTCTTGTCTTGTCATGTCTTGTCTTGTCTAGTCTTGTCTTGTCTTGGCTTGTCTTGTCTTGTCTTGTCTTGTCTTGTCTTGTCTTGTCTTGTCGTGTCTTGTCTTCTCTTGTCTTGTCTTGTCTTGTCTTGTCTTGTCTTGTCTTGTCTTGTCTTGTCTTGTCTTGTCCTGTCTTGTCTTATTTTGTCTTGTCTTGTCTTGTCTTGTCATGTCATGTCATGTCGTGTGTTGTGTTGTGTTGTCTTGTCTTGTCTTATTTTGTCTTGTCCTGTCTTGTCTTGTCATGTCATGTCATGTGTTGTGTTGTGTTGTTTTGTCTTGTCTTGTCTTGTCTTGTCTTGTCTTGCCTTATCTTGCCTTGTCTTGTCTTGTCTGGTCTGGTCTTGTCTTGTCTTCTCCTTGTCTTGTCTAGTCTTGTCTTGTCTTGTCTTGTCTTGTCTTGTCTTGTCTTGTCTTGTCTTGTCTTGTCTGGTCTTGTCTTGTCTTGTCTTGTCATGTCGTGTGTTGTGTTGTTTTGTCTTGTCTTGTTTTGTCATGTAATGTCATGTCGTGTGTTGTGTTGTTTTGTCTTGTCTTGTCTTCTCCTTGTCTTGTCTAGTCTTGTCTTGTCTTGTCTTGTCTTGTCTTGTCTTGTCTTGTGTTGCTTTGTCTTGTCTTGTCATGTCATGTCATGTCGTGTCTTGTGTTGCTTTGTCTTGTCTTGTCTTGTCTTGTCTTGTCTTGTCTTGTCTTGTCATGTCGTGTGTTGTGTTGTTTTGTCTTGTCTTGTATTGTCTTGTCTTGTCTTGTTTTGTCTTGTCTTGTCTTGTCTTGTCTTGTCTTGTCGTGTCATGCCATGTCATACGTGTGTTGTGTTGTTTTGTCTTGTCTTATTTTGTCTTGTCATGTCTTATCTTGTCTTGTCTTGTCTTGTCTTGTCTTGTCTTGTCATGTCGTGTGTTGTGTTGTCTTGTCTTGTCTTGTCTTGTCTTGTCTTGTCATGTCATGCCATGTCATACGTGTGTTGTGTTGTTTTGTCTTGTCTTGTCTTGTCTTGTCCTGTCCTGTCGTGTGTTGTGTTGTTTTGTCTTGTCTTGTGTTGTTTTGTCGTGTCATGTCTTGTCTTGTCTTGTCCTGTCCTGTCGTGTGTTGTGTTGTTTTGTCTTGTCTTGTCTTGTCATGTCATGTCATGTCGTGTCTTGTGTTGCTTTGTCTTGTCTTGTCTTGTCTTGTCTTGTCTTGTCATGTCTTGTCTTGTCTTGTCTTGTATTGTCTTGTCTTGTCTTGTCTTGTCTTGTTTTGTCTTGTCTTGTCTTGTCTTGTCTTGTCATGTCATGCCATGTCATACGTGTGTTGTGTTGTTTTGTCTTGTCTTATTTTGTCTTGTCATGTCTTATCTTGTCTTGTCTTCTATTGTCTTGTCTTGTCTTGTCCTGTCTTGCCTTGTCTTGACATGTCATGTCTTGTCATGTCGTGTGTTGTGTTGTCTTGTCTTGTTTTGTCATGTCTTATCTTGTCTTGTCATGTCATGTCTTGTCTTGTCTTGTCTTGTCTTGTCTTGTCTTGTCATGTCTTGTCTTGTCTTGTCTTGTCTTGTCTTGTCTTGTCTTGTCTTGTCTTGTCTTGTCTTGTCTTGTCTTGTCTTGTCTTGTCTTGTCTTGTCTTGTCTTGTCTTGTCTTGTCATGTCGTATGTTGTGTTGTTTTGTCTTGTGTTGCTTTGTCTTGTCTTGTCTTGTCATGTCGTGTGTTGTGTTGTTTTGTCTTGTCTTGTTGTGTATTGTCATGTCTTTACTTGTGATGTCATGTCATGACAAGACAGTCTTGTCTTGTCTTGTCTTGTCGTGTGTTGTGTTGTTTTGTCTTGTCTTGTTGTGTATTGTCATGTCTTATATTGTCTTGTCTTGTCTTGTCATGTCATGTCATGTCGTGTGTTGTGTTGTGTTGTCTTGTCTTATATTGTCTTGTCTTGTCTTGTCATGTCATGTCATGTCGTGTGTTGTGTTGTCTTGTCTTGTTTTGTCTTGTCATGTCATGTCATGTCTTGTCTTGTCTTGTCTTGTCTTGTTTTGTCTTGTCATGTCTTGTCTTGTCTTGTCTTGTTTTGTCTTGTCATGTCTTTACTTGTGATGTCATGTCATGACAAGACAGTCTTGTCTTGTCTTGTCTTGTCGTGTGTTGTGTTGTTTTGTCTTGTCTTGTTGTGTATTGTCATGTCTTATATTGTCTTGTCTTGTCTTGTCATGTCATGTCATGTTGTGTGTTGTGTTGTGTTGTCTTGTCTTATATTGTCTTGTCTTGTCTTGTCATGTCATGTCATGTCGTGTCGTGTGTTGTGTTGTTTTGTCTTGTCTTGTCTTCTCCTTGTCTTGTCTAGTCTTGTCTTGTCTTGTCATGTCATGTCGTATGTTGTGTTGTTTTGTCTTGTGCTGCTTTGTCCTGTCTTGTCTTGTCTTGTCATGTCGTGTGTTGTGTTGTTTTGTCTTGTCTTGTTGTGTATAGTCATGTCTTATATTGTCTTGTCTTGTCTTGTCATGTCATGTCATGTCGTGTGTTGTGTTGTGTTGTCTTGTCTTATATTGTCTTGTCTTGTCTTGTCATGTCATGTCATGTCATGTCGTGTGTTGTGTTGTTTTGTCTTGTCTTGTCTTCTCCTTGTCTTGTCTAGTCTTGTCTTGTCTTGTCTTGTCTTGTCTTGTCTTGTCTTGTCTTGTCTTGTCTTGTCTTGTCTTGTCTTGTCTTGTCTTGTCTTGTCTTGTCTTGTCTTGTCTTGTCTTGTCTTGTCTTGTCTTGTCTTGTCTTGTCTTGTCTTGTCTTGTCTTGTCTTGTCTTGTCTTGTCTTCTCCTTGTCTTGTCTAGTCTTGTCTTGTCTTGTCATGTCATGTCGTATGTTGTGTTGTTTTGTCTTGTGCTGCTTTGTCCTGTCTTGTCTTGTCTTGTCATGTCGTGTGTTGTGTTGTTTTGTCTTGTCTTGTTGTGTATTGTCATGTCTTATATTGTCTTGTCTTGTCTTGTCATGTCATGTCATGTCGTGTGTTGTGTTGTGTTGTCTTGTCTTATATTGTCTTGTCTTGTCTTGTCATGTCATGTCATGTCATGTCGTGTGTTGTGTTGTTTTGTCTTGTCTTGTCTTCTCCTTGTCTTGTCTAGTCTTGTCTTGTCTTGTCTTGTCTTGTCTTGTCTTGTCTTGTCTTGTCTTGTCTTGTCTTGTCTTGTCTTGTCTTGTCTTGTCTTGTCTTGTTTTGTCTTGTCTTGTCTTGTCTTGTCATGTCTTGTCTTGTCCTGTCCTGTCGAGTGTTGTGTTGTTTTGTTTTGTCGTGTCTTGTCTTGTCTTGTCTTGTCTTGTCATGTCGTGTGTTGTGTTGTTTTGTCTTGTCTTGTATTGTCTTGTCTTGTCTTGTCTTGTCATGTCGTGTGTTGTCTTGTTTTGTCTTGTCTTGTCGTGTCATGCCATGTCATACGTGTGTTGTGTTGTTTTGTCTTGTCTTATTTTGTCTTGTCATGTCTTATCTTGTCTTGTCATGTCATGTCGTGTGTTGTGTTGTTTTGTCTTGTCTTGTCTTCTCCTTGTCTTGTCTAGTCTTGTCTTGTCTTGTCTTGTCTTGTCTTGTCTTGTCTTGTCTTGTCTTGTCTTGTCTTGTCTTGTCTTGTGTTGCTTTGTCTTGTCTTGTCATGTCATGTGTTGCGTTGTGTTGTTTTGTCTTGTCTTGTCATGTCATGTCATGTCGTGTCTTGTGTTGCTTTGTCTTGTCTTGTCATGTCGTGTGTTGTGTTGTTTTGTCTTGTCTTGTTGTGTATTGTCATGTCTTATATTGTCTTGTCTTGTCTTGTCATGTCATGTCATGTCATGTCGTGTGTTGTGTTGTTTTTTCTTGTCGTGTCTTGTCTTGTCTTGTCTTGTCATGTCTTGTCTTGTCTAGTCTTGTCTTGTCTTGTCTTGTCTTGTCTTGGCTTGTCTTGTCTTGTCTTGTCTTGTCTTGTCTTGTCTTGTCTTGTCGTGTCTTGTCTTGTCTTGTCTTGTCTTCTCTTGTCTTGTCTTGTCTTGTCTTGTCTTGTCTTGTCTTGTCTTGTCTTGTCTTGTCTGGTCCTGTCTTGTCTTGTCTTGTCTTGTCTTGTCTTGTCTTGTCTTGTCTTGTCTTGTCTTGTCTTGTCTTGTCTTATTTTGTCTTGTCTTGTCTTGTCTTGTCATGTCATGTCATGTCGTGTGTTGTGTTGTGTTGTCTTGTCTTGTCTTGTCTTGTCTTGTCTTATTTTGTCTTGTCCTGTCTTGTCTTGTCATGTCATGTCATGTGTTGTGTTGTGTTGTTTTGTCTTGTCTTGTCTTGTCTTGTCTTGTCTTGTCTTGTCTTGTCTTGTCTTGTCTTGTCTTGCCTTATCTTGCCTTGTCTTGTCTTGTCTGGTCTGGTCTTGTCTTGTCTTCTCCTTGTCTTGTCTAGTCTTGTCTTGTCTTGTCTTGTCTTGTCTTGTCTTGTCTGGTCTTGTCTTGTCTTGTCTTGTCATGTCGTGTGTTGTGTTGTTTTGTCTTGTCTTGTTTTGTCATGTAATGTCATGTCGTGTGTTGTGTTGTTTTGTCTTGTCTTGTCTTCTCCTTGTCTTGTCTAGTCTTGTCTTGTCTTGTCTTGTCTTGTCTTGTGTTGCTTTGTCTTGTCTTGTCATGTCATGTCATGTCGTGTCTTGTGTTGCTTTGTCTTGTCTTGTCTTGTCTTGTCTTGTCTTGTCTTGTCTTGTCTTGTCATGTCGTGTGTTGTGTTGTTTTGTCTTGTCTTGTATTGTCTTGTCTTGTCTTGTTTTGTCTTGTCTTGTCTTGTCTTGTCTTGTCGTGTCATGCCATGTCATACGTGTGTTGTGTTGTTTTGTCTTGTCTTATTTTGTCTTGTCATGTCTTATCTTGTCTTGTCTTGTCTTGTCTTGTCATGTCGTGTGTTGTGTTGTTTTGTCTTGTCTTGTATTGTCTTGTCTTGTCTTGTTTTGTCTTGTCTTGTCTTGTCTTGTCTTGTCATGTCATGCCATGTCATACGTGTGTTGTGTTGTTTTGTCTTGTCTTGTCTTGTCTTGTCTTGTCTTGTCTTGTCTTGTCATGTCATGCCATGTCATACGTGTGTTGTGTTGTTTTGTCGTGTCATGTCTTGTCTTGTCTTGTCCTGTCCTGTCGTGTGTTGTGTTGTTTTGTCTTGTCTTGTCTTGTCATGTCATGTCATGTCGTGTCTTGTGTTGCTTTGTCTTGTCTTGTCTTGTCTTGTCTTGTCATGTCTTGTCTTGTCTTGTCTTGTATTGTCTTGTCTAGTCTTGTCTTGTCTTGTCTTGTTTTGTCTTGTCTTGTCTTGTCTTGTCTTGTCATGTCATGCCATGTCATACGTGTGTTGTGTTGTTTTGTCTTGTCTTATTTTGTCTTGTCATGTCTTATCTTGTCTTGTCTTCTATTGTCTTGTCTTTTCTTGTCTTGTCTTGTCTTGTCTTGTCTTGTCTTGTCTTGTCTTGTCTTGTCCTGTCTTGCCTTGTCTTGACATGTCATGTCTTGTCATGTCGTGTGTTGTGTTGTCTTGTCTTGTTTTGTCATGTCTTATCTTGTCTTGTCATGTCATGTCTTGTCTTGTCTTGTCTTGTCTTGTCTTGTCTTGTCATGTCTTGTCTTGTCTTGTCTTGTCTTGTCTTGTCTTGTCTTGTCTTGTCTTGTCTTGTCTTGTCTTGTCTTGTCTTGTCTTGTCTTGTCTTGTCTTGTCTTGTCTTGTCTTGTCTTGTCTTGTCTTGTCTTGTCTTGTCTTGTCTTGTCTTGTCTTGTCTTGTCTTGTCTTGTCTTGTCTTGTCATGTCGTATGTTGTGTTGTTTTGTCTTGTGTTGCTTTGTCTTGTCTTGTCTTGTCATGTCGTGTGTTGTGTTGTTTTGTCTTGTCTTGTTGTGTATTGTCATGTCTTATATTGTCTTGTCTTGTCTTGTCATGTCATGTCATGTCGTGTGTTGTGTTGTCTTGTCTTGTTTTGTCTTGTCATGTCATGTCATGTCTTGTCTTGTCTTGTCTTGTCTTGTTTTGTCTTGTCATGTCTTGTCTTGTCTTGTCTTGTTTTGTCTTGTCATGTCTTTACTTGTGATGTCATGTCATGACAAGACAGTCTTGTCTTGTCTTGTCTTGTCGTGTGTTGTGTTGTTTTGTCTTGTCTTGTTGTGTATTGTCATGTCTTATATTGTCTTGTCTTGTCTTGTCATGTCATGTCATGTCGTGTGTTGTGTTGTGTTGTCTTGTCTTATATTGTCTTGTCTTGTCTTGTCATGTCATGTCATGTCATGTCGTGTGTTGTGTTGTTTTGTCTTGTCTTGTCTTCTCCTTGTCTTGTCTAGTCTTGTCTTGTCTTGTCATGTCATGTCGTATGTTGTGTTGTTTTGTCTTGTGCTGCTTTGTCCTGTCTTGTCTTGTCTTGTCATGTCGTGTGTTGTGTTGTTTTGTCTTGTCTTGTTGTGTATTGTCATGTCTTATATTGTCTTGTCTTGTCTTGTCATGTCATGTCATGTCGTGTGTTGTGTTGTGTTGTCTTGTCTTATATTGTCTTGTCTTGTCTTGTCATGTCATGTCATGTCATGTCGTGTGTTGTGTTGTTTTGTCTTGTCTTGTCTTCTCCTTGTCTTGTCTAGTCTTGTCTTGTCTTGTCTTGTCTTGTCTTGTCTTGTCTTGTCTTGTCTTGTCTTGTCTTGTCTTGTCTTGTCTTGTCTTGTCTTGTCTTGTCTTGTCTTGTCTTGTCTTGTCTTGTCTTGTCTTGTCTTGTCTTGTGTTGCTTTGACTTGTCTTGTCATGTCATGTGTTGCGTTGTGTTGTTTTGTCTTGTCTTGTCATGTCATGTCATGTCGTGTCTTGTGTTGCTTTGTCTTGTCTTGTCATGTCGTGTGTTGTGTTGTTTTGTCTTGTCTTGTTGTGTATTGTCATGTCTTATATTGTCTTGTCTTGTCTTGTCTTGTCATGTCATGTCATGTCATGTCGTGTGTTGTGTTGTTTTTTCTTGTCATGTCATGTCTTGTCTTGTCTTGTCTTGTCTTGTCTTGTCTTGTCTTGTCTTGTCTTGTCTTGTCTTGTCTTGTCTTGTCTTGTCTTGTCTTGTTTTGTCTTGTCTTGTCTTGTCTTGTCTTGTTTTGTCTTGTCTTGTCTTGTTTTGTCTTGTCATGTCTTGTCTTGTCTTGTCTTGTCTTGTCTTGTTTTGTCTTGTCATGTCTTGTCTTGACTTGTCTTGTCTTGTCTTGTCTTATCTTGTCTTGTCTTGTCTTGTCTTGTCTTGTCTTGTCTTGTCTTGTCTTGTCTTGTCTTGTCTTGTCTTGTTTTGTCTTGTCTTGTCTTGTCTTGTTTTATGTTGTCTTGTCTTGTCTTGTCATGTAATGTCATGTCGTGTGTTGTGTTGTTTTGTCTTGTCTTGTCTTCTCCTTGTCTTGTCTTGTCATGTCGTGTGTTGTGTTGTTTTGTCTTGTCTTGTCTTATATTGTCTTGTCTTGTCTTGTGATGTCATGTCGTGTGTTGTGTTGTTTTGTCTTGTCTTGTTTTGTCTTGTCCTGTCTTGTCTTGTCATGTCATGTCATGTGTTGTGTTGTGTTGTTTTGTCTTGTCTTGTCTTGTCTTGTCTTGTCTTGTCTTGTCTTGTCTTGTCTTGTCTTGTCTTGCCTTATCTTGCCTTGTCTTGTCTTGTCTGGTCAGGTCTTGTCTTGTCTTGTCTTGTCTTGTCATGTCTTGTCTTGTCTTGTTTTGTCTTGTCTTGTATTGTCTTGTTTTCTCATGTAATGTCATGTCGTGTGTTGTGTTGTTTTGTCTTGTCTTGTGTTGTTTTGTCGTGTCATGTCTTGTCTTGTCTTGTCCTGTCCTGTCGTGTGTTGTGTTGTTTTGTCTTGTCTTGTCATGTCGTGTGTTGTGTTGTTTTGTCTTGTCATGTCTTATATTGTCTTGTCTTGTCTTGTCTTGTGATGTCATGTCGTGTGTTGCGTTGTGTTGTTTTGTCTTGTCTTGTCATGTCATGTCATGTCGTGTCTTGTGTTGCTTTGTCTTGTCTTGTCATGTCGTGTGTTGTGTTGTATTGTCTTGTCATGTCTTATATTGTCTTGTCTTGTCTTGTCTTGTGATGTCATGTCGTGTGTTGTGTTGTTTTGTCTTGTATTGTCTTGTCATGTCATGTCATGTCGTGTCTTGTCTTGTTTTGTCTTGTCTTGTCTTGTCTTGTCTTGTCTTGTCTTGTCATGTCCTGTCATGTCACACGTGTGTTGTGTTGTTTTGTCTTGTCTTATTTTGTCTTGTCATGTCTTATCTTGTCTTGTCCTGTCCTGTCCTGTCTTGTCTTGTCATGTCATGTCATGTCATGTCATGTCGTGTGTTGTGTTGTCTTGTCTTGTTTTGTCATGTCTTATCTTGTCTTGTCTTGTCATGTCATGTCATGTGTTGTGTTGTGTTGTTTTGTCTTGTCTTGTCTTGTCATGTCTTGTCTTGTCTTGTCTTGTCATGTCTTATATTGTCTTGTCTTGTCCTGTCCTGTCGTGTGTTGTGTTGTTTTGTTTTGTCGTGTCTTGTCTTGTCTTGTCTTGTCTTGTCATGTCGTGTGTTGTGTTGTTTTGTCTTGTCTTGTATTGTCTTGTCTTGTCTTGTTTTGTCTTGTCTTGTCGTGTCATGCCATGTCATACGTGTGTTGTGTTGTTTTGTCTTGTCTTATTTTGTCTTGTCATGTCTTATCTTGTCTTGTCATGTCATGTCGTGTGTTGTGTTGTTTTGTCTTGTCTTGTCTTCTCCTTGTCTTGTCTAGTCTTGTCTTGTCTTGTCTTGTCTTGTCTTGTCTTGTCTTGTCTTGTCTTGTCTTGTGTTGCTTTGTCTTGTCTTGTCATGTCATGTGTTGCGTTGTGTTGTTTTGTCTTGTCTTGTCATGTCATGTCATGTCGTGTCTTGTGTTGCTTTGTCTTGTCTTGTTATGTCGTGTGTTGTGTTGTTTTGTCTTGTCTTGTTGTGTATTGTCATGTCTTATATTGTCTTGTCTTGTCTTGTCATGTCATGTCATGTCATGTCGTGTGTTGTGTTGTTTTTTCTTGTCGTGTCTTGTCTTGTCTTGTCTTGTCATGTCTTGTCTTGTCTAGTCTTGTCTTGTCTTGTCTTGTCTTGTCTTGGCTTGTCTTGTCTTGTCTTGTCTTGTCTTGTCTTGTCTTGTCGTGTCTTGTCTTGTCTTGTCTTGTCTTGTCTTCTCTTGTCTTGTCTTGTCTTGTCTTGTCTTGTCTTGTCTTGTCTTGTCTTGTCTTGTCTTGTCTTGTCCTGTCTTGTCTTGTCTTGTCTTGTCTTGTCTTGTCTTGTCTTGTCTTGTCTTGTCTTGTCTTATTTTGTCTTGTCTTGTCTTGTCTTGTCATGTCATGTCATGTCGTGTGTTGTGTTGTGTTGTCTTGTCTTGTCTTGTCTTGTCTTGTCTTATTTTGTCTTGTCCTGTCTTGTCTTGTCATGTCATGTCATGTGTTGTGTTGTGTTGTTTTGTCTTGTCTTGTCTTGTCTTGTCTTGTCTTGTCTTGCCTTATCTTGCCTTGTCTTGTCTTGTCTGGTCTGGTCTTGTCTTGTCTTCTCCTTGTCTTGTCTAGTCTTGTCTTGTCTTGTCTTGTCTTGTCTTGTCTTGTCTGGTCTTGTCTTGTCTTGTCTTGTCATGTCGTGTGTTGTGTTGTTTTGTCTTGTCTTGTTTTGTCATGTAATGTCATGTCGTGTGTTGTGTTGTTTTGTCTTGTCTTGTCTTCTCCTTGTCTTGTCTAGTCTTGTCTTGTCTTGTCTTGTCTTGTCTTGTGTTGCTTTGTCTTGTCTTGTCATGTCATGTCATGTCGTGTCTTGTGTTGCTTTGTCTTGTCTTGTCTTGTCTTGTCTTGTCTTGTCTTGTCATGTCGTGTGTTGTGTTGTTTTGTCTTGTCTTGTCTTGTCTTGTCGTGTCATGCCATGTCATACGTGTGTTGTGTTGTTTTGTCTTGTCTTATTTTGTCTTGTCATGTCTTATCTTGTCTTGTCTTGTCTTGTCTTGTCTTGTCTTGTCTTGTCATGTCGTGTGTTGTGTTGTTTTGTCTTGTCTTGTATTGTCTTGTCTTGTCTTGTTTTGTCTTGTCTTGTCTTGTCTTGTCATGTCATGCCATGTCATACGTGTGTTGTGTTGTTTTGTCTTGTCTTGTCTTGTCTTGTCCTGTCCTGTCGTGTGTTGTGTTGCTTTGTCTTGTCTTGTGTTGTTTTGTCGTGTCATGTCTTGTCTTGTCTTGTCCTGTCCTGTCGTGTGTTGTTTTGTCTTGTCTTGTCTTGTCATGTCATGTCATGTCGTGTCTTGTCTTGTCATGTCTTGTCTTGTCTTGTCTTGTATTGTCTTGTCTTGTCTTGTCTTGTCTTGTTTTGTCTTGCCTTGTCTTGTCTTGTCTTGTCATGTCATGCCATGTCATACGTGTGTTGTGTTGTTTTGTCTTGTCTTATTTTGTCTTGTCATGTCTTATCTTGTCTTGTCTTCTATTGTCTTGTCTTTTCTTGTCTTGTCTTGTCTTGTCTTGTCTTGTCTTGTCTTGTCTTGTCTTGTCCTGTCTTGCCTTGTCTTGACATGTCATGTCTTGTCATGTCGTGTGTTGTGTTGTCTTGTCTTGTTTTGTCATGTCTTATCTTGTCTTGTCATGTCATGTCTTGTCTTGTCTTGTCTTGTCTTGTCTTGTCTTGTCATGTCTTGTCTTGTCTTGTCTTGTCTTGTCTTGTCTTGTCTTGTCTTGTCTTGTCTTGTCTTGTCTTGTCTTGTCTTGTCTTGTCTTGTCTTGTCTTGTCTTGTCTTGTCTTGTCTTGTCTTGTCATGTCGTATGTTGTGTTGTTTTGTCTTGTGTTGCTTTGTCTTGTCTTGTCTTGTCATGTCGTGTGTTGTGTTGTTTTGTCTTGTCTTGTTGTGTATTGTCATGTCTTATATTGTCTTGTCTTGTCTTGTCATGTCATGTCTTGTCTTGTCTTGTCTTGTCTTGTTTTGTCTTGTCATGTCTTGTCTTGTCTTGTCTTGTTTTGTCTTGTCATGTCTTTACTTGTGATGTCATGTCATGACAAGACAGTCTTGTCTTGTCTTGTCTTGTCGTGTGTTCTGTTGTTTTGTCTTATCTTGTTGTGTATTGTCATGTCTTATATTGTCTTGTCTTGTCTTGTCATGTCATGTCATGTCATGTCGTGTGTTGTGTTGTTTTGTCTTGTCTTGTCTTCTCCTTGTCTTGTCTAGTCTTGTCTTGTCTTGTCATGTCATGTCGTATGTTGTGTTGTTTTGTCTTGTGCTGCTTTGTCCTGTCTTGTCTTGTCTTGTCATGTCGTGTGTTGTGTTGTTTTGTCTTGTCTTGTTGTGTATTGTCATGTCTTATATTGTCTTGTCTTGTCTTGTCATGTCATGTCATGTCGTGTGTTGTGTTGTGTTGTCTTGTCTTATATTGTCTTGTCTTGTCTTGTCATGTCATGTCATGTCATGGTCATGTCGTGTGTTGTGTTGTTTTGTCTTGTCTTGTCTTCTCCTTGTCTTGTCTAGACTTGTCTTGTCTTGTCTTGTCTTGTCTTGTCTTGTCTTGTCTTGTCTTGTCTTGTCTTGTCTTGTCTTGTCTTGTCTTGTCTTGTCTTGTCTTGTCTTGTCTTGTCTTGTCTTGTGTTGCTTTGACTTGTCTTGTCATGTCATGTGTTGCGTTGTGTTGTTTTGTCTTGTCTTGTCATGTCATGTCATGTCGTGTCTTGTGTTGCTTTGTCTTGTCTTGTCATGTCGTGTGTTGTGTTGTTTTGTCTTGTCTTGTTGTGTATTGTCATGTCTTATATTGTCTTGTCTTGTCTTGTCTTGTCATGTCATGTCATGTCATGTCGTGTGTTGTGTTGTTTTTTCTTGTCATGTCATGTCTTGTCTTGTCTTGTCTTGTCTTGTCTTGTCTTGTCTTGTTTTGTCTTGTCATGTCTTGTCTTGTCTTGTCTTGTCTTGTCTTGTTTTGTCTTGTCGTGTCTTGTCTTGACTTGTCTTGTTTTGTCTTGTCTTGTCTTGTCTTGTTTTATGTTGTCTTGTCTTGTCTTGTCATGTAATGTCATGTCGTGTGTTGTGTTGTTTTGTCTTGTCTTGTCTTCTCCTTGTCTTGTCTTGTCATGTCGTGTGTTGTGTTGTTTTGTCTTGTCTTGTCTTATATTGTCTTGTCTTGTCTTGTGATGTCATGTCGTGTGTTGTGTTGTTTTGTCTTGTCTTGTCTTCTCCTTGTCTTGTCTTGTCATGTCGTGTGTTGTGTTGTTTTGTCTTGTCTTGTCTTATATTGTCTTGTCTTGTCTTGTGATGTCATGTCGTGTGTTGTGTTGTTTTGTCTTGTCTTGTTTTGTCTTGTCCTGTCTTGTCTTGTCTTGTCTTGTCTTGTCATGTAATGTCATGTCGTGTGTTGTGTTGTTTTGTCTTGTCTTGTCTTCTCCTTGTCTTGTCTTGTCATGTCGTGTGTTGTGTTGTTTTGTCTTGTCTTGTCTTATATTGTCTTGTCTTGTCTTGTGATGTCATGTCGTGTGTTGTGTTGTTTTGTCTTGTCTTGTTTTGTCTTGTCCTGTCTTGTCTTGTTTTGTCTTGTCTTGTCTTGTCTTGTCTTGTTTTGTCTTGTCTTGTCTTGTCTTGTTTTGTCTTGTCATGTCTTGTCTTGTCTTGTCTTGTCTTGTCTTGTTTTGTCTTGTCGTGTCTTGTCTTGACTTGTCTTGTCTTGTCTTGTCTTATCTTGTCTTGTCTTGTCTTGTCTTGTCTTGTCTTGTCTTGTCTTGTCTTGTCTTGTCTTGTCTTGTCTTGTCTTGTTTTGTCTTGTCTTGTCTTGTCTTGTTTTATGTTGTCTTGTCTTGTCTTGTCATGTAATGTCATGTCGTGTGTTGTGTTGTTTTGTCTTGTCTTGTCTTCTCCTTGTCTTGTCTTGTCATGTCGTGTGTTGTGTTGTTTTGTCTTGTCTTGTCTTATATTGTCTTGTCTTGTCTTGTGATGTCATGTCGTGTGTTGTGTTGTTTTGTCTTGTCTTGTTTTGTCTTGTCCTGTCTTGTCTTGTCATGTCATGTCATGTGTTGTGTTGTGTTGTTTTGTCTTGTCTTGTCTTGTCTTGTCTTGTCTTGCCTTATCTTGCCTTGTCTTGTCTTGTCTGGTCTGGTCTTGTCTTGTCTTGTCTTGTCTTGTCATGTCTTGTCTTGTCTTGTTTTGTCTTGTCTTGTATTGTCTTGTTTTCTCATGTAATGTCATGTCGTGTGTTGTGTTGTTTTGTCTTGTCTTGTGTTGTTTTGTCGTGTCATGTCTTGTCTTGTCTTGTCCTGTCCTGTCGTGTGTTGTGTTGTTTTGTCTTGTCTTGTCATGTCGTGTGTTGTGTTGTGTTGTTTTGTCTTGCCATGTCTTATATTGTCTTGTCTTGTCTTGTCTTGTGATGTCATGTCGTGTGTTGCGTTGTGTTTTTTTGTCTTGTCTTGTCATGTCATGTCATGTCGTGTCTTGTGTTGCTTTGTCTTGTCTTGTCATGTCGTGTGTTGTGTTGTATTGTCTTGTCATGTCTTATATTGTCTTGTCTTGTCTTGTGATGTCATGTCGTGTGTTGTGTTGTTTTGTCTTGTATTGTCTTGTCATGTCATGTCATGTCGTGTCTTGTCTTGTTTTGTCTTGTCTTGTCTTGTCTTGTCTTGTCTTGTCTAGTCATGTCCTGTCATGTCACACGTGTGTTGTGTTGTTTTGTCTTGTCTTATTTTGTCTTGTCATGTCTTATCTTGTCTTGTCCTGTCCTGTCCTGTCTTGTCTTGTCATGTCATGTCATGTCATGTCATGTCGTGTGTTGTGTTGTCTTGTCTTTTTTTGTCATGTCTTATCTTGTCTTGTCTTGTCATGTCATGTCATGTGTTGTGTTGTGTTGTTTTGTCTTGTCTTGTCTTGTCATGTCTTGTCTTGTCTTGTCTTGTCATGTCTTATATTGTCTTGTCTTGTCCTGTCCTGTCGTGTGTTGTGTTGTTTTGTTTTGTCGTGTCTTGTCTTGTCTTGTCTTGTCTTGTCATGTCGTGTGTTGTGTTGTTTTGTCTTGTCTTGTATTGTCTTGTCTTGTCTTGTTTTGTCTTGTCTTGTCGTGTCATGCCATGTCATACGTGTGTTGTGTTGTTTTGTCTTGTCTTATTTTGTCTTGTCATGTCTTATCTTGTCTTGTCATGTCATGTCGTGTGTTGTGTTGTTTTGTCTTGTCTTGTCTTCTCCTTGTCTTGTCTAGTCTTGTCTTGTCTTGTCTTGTCTTGTCTTGTCTTGTCTTGTCTTGTCTTGTCTTGTGTTGCTTTGTCTTGTCTTGTCATGTCATGTGTTGCGTTGTGTTGTTTTGTCTTGTCTTGTCATGTCATGTCATGTCGTGTCTTGTGTTGCTTTGTCTTGTCTTGTCATGTCGTGTGTTGTGTTGTTTTGTCTTGTCTTGTTGTGTATTGTCATGTCTTATATTGTCTTGTCTTGTCTTGTCATGTCATGTCATGTCATGTCGTGTGTTGTGTTGTTTTTTCTTGTCGTGTCTTGTCTTGTCTTGTCTTGTCATGTCTTGTCTTGTCTAGTCTTGTCTTGTCTTGTCTTGTCTTGTCTTGGCTTGTCTTGTCTTGTCTTGTCTTGTCTTGTCTTGTCGTGTCTTGTCTTGTCTTGTCTTGTCTTCTCTTGTCTTGTCTTGTCTTGTCTTGTCTTGTCTTGTCTTGTCTTGTCTTGTCTTGTCTTATTTTGTCTTGTCTTGTCTTGTCTTGTCATGTCATGTCATGTCGTGTGTTGTGTTGTATTGTCTTGTCTTGTCTTGTCTTGTCTTGTCTTATTTTGTCTTGTCCTGTCTTGTCTTGTCATGTCATGTCATGTGTTGTGTTGTGTTGTTTTGTCTTGTCTTGTCTTGTCTTGTCTTGTCTTGTCTTGTCTTGTCTTGCCTTATCTTGCCTTGTCTTGTCTTGTCTGGTCTGGTCTTGTCTTGTCTTCTCCTTGTCTTGTCTAGTCTTGTCTTGTCTTGTCTTGTCTTGTCTTGTCTTGTCTTGTCTGGTCTTGTCTTGTCTTGTCTTGTCATGTCGTATGTTGTGTTGTTTTGTCTTGTCTTGTTTTGTCATGTAATGTCATGTCGTGTGTTGTGTTGTTTTGTCTTGTCTTGTCTTCTCCTTGTCTTGTCTAGTCTTGTCTTGTCTTGTCTTGTCTTGTCTTGTGTTGCTTTGTCTTGTCATGTCATGTCATACGTGTGTTGTGTTGTTTTGTCTTGTCTTGTTGTGTATTGTCATGTCTTTTATTGTCTTGTCTTGTCTTGTCATGTCATGTAATGTCATGTCGTGTGTTATGTTGTTTTGTCTTGTCTTGTCTTCTCCTTGTCTTGTCTAGTCTTGTCTTGTCTTGTCTTGTCTTGTCTTGTCTTGTCTTGTCTTGTCTTGTCTTGTCTTGTCTTGTCTTGCCATGTCTTATATTGTCTTGTCTTGTCTTGTCATGTCGTGTGTTGTGTTGTTTTGTCTTGTCTTGTTGTGTATTGTCATGTCTTATATTGTCTTGTCTTGTCTTGTCATGTCATGTCATGTCATGTCGTGTGTTGTGTTGTTTTGTCTTGTCTTGTATTCTCCTTGTCTTGTCTAGTCTTGTCTTGTCTTGTCTTGTCTTGTCTTGTGTTGCTTTGTCTTGTCTTGTCAGGTCATGTGTTGCGTTGTGTTGTTTTGTCTTGTCTTGTCTTGTCTTGTCCTGTCCTGTCCTGTCTTGTCTTGTCTTAGCATGTCATGTCATGTCATGTCATGTCGTGTGTTGTGTTGTCTTGTCTTGCTTTGTCATGTCTTATCTTGTCTTGTCATGTCATGTCTTGTCTTGTCTTGTCTTGTTTTGTCTTGTCTTATCTTGTCATGTCTTGTCTTGTCTTGTCATGTCTTGTCTTGTCTTGTCATGTCTTATATTGTCTTGTCTTGTTTTGTCTTGTCTTATCTTGTTTTGTCTTGTGTTGCTTTGTCTTGTCTTGTCATGTCGTGTGTTTTGTTGTTTTGTCTTGTCTTGTTGTGTATTGTCATGTCTTTTATTGTATTGTCTTGTCTTGTCTTGTCATGTCATGTAATGTCATGTCGTGTGTTATGTTGTTTTGTCTTGTCTTGTCTTCTCCTTGTCTTGTCTTGTCTTGCCTTGTCTTGTCATGTCTTATATTGTCTTGTCTTGTCTTGTCATGTCGTGTGTTGTGTTGTTTTGTCTTGTCTTGTTGTGTATTGTCATGTCTTATATTGTCTTGTCTTGTCTTGTCATGTCATGTCATGTCATGTCGTGTGTTGTGTTGTTTTGTCTTGTCTTGTCTTCTCCTTGTCTTGTCTAGTCTTGTCTTGTCTTGTCTTGTCTTGTCTTGTCTTGTCTTGTCTTGTCTTGTCTTGTCTTGTCTTGTCTTGTCTTGTCTTGTCTTGTCTTGTCTTGTCTTGTCTTGTCTTGTCTTGTCTTGTCTTGTCTTGTCTTGTCTTGTCTTGTCTTGTCTTGTCTTGTCTTGTCTTGTCTTGTCTTGTCTTGTCTTGTCTTGTCTTGTCTTGTCTTGTCTTGTCTTGCTTTGTCTTGTCTTGTCATGTCATGTGTTGCGTTGTGTTGTTTTGTCTTGTCTTGTCATGTCATGTCATGTCGTGTCTTGTGTTGCTTTGTCTTGTCTTGTCATGTCGTGTGTTGTGTTGTTTTGTCTTGTCATGTCTCATATTGTCTTGTCTTGTCTTGTCTTGTGATGTCATGTCGTGTGTTGTGTTGTTTTGTCTTGTATTGTCTTGTCTTGTCTTGTCTTGTTTTGTCTTGTCTTGTCTTGTCTTGTCTTGTCTTGTCTTGTCATGTCATGTCATGTCATACGTGTGTTGTGTTGTTTTGTCTTGTCTTACTTTGTCTTGTCATGTCTTATCTTGTCTTGTCCTGTCCTGTCCTGTCTTGTCTTGTCATGTCATGTCATGTCATGTCATGTCGTGTGTTGTGTTGTCTTGTCTTGTTTTGTCATGTCTTGTTGTGTATTGTCATGTCTTATATTGTCTTGTCTTGTCTTGTCATGTCATGTCATGTCAAGTCGTGTGTTGTGTTGTTTTGTTTTGTCTTGTCTTGTCTTCTCCTTGTCTTGTCTAGTCTTGTCTTGTCTTGTCTTGTCTTGTCTTGTCTTGTCTTGTCTTGTCTTGTCTTGTCTTGTCTTGTCTTGTCTTGTCTTGTCTTGTCTTGTCTTGTCTTGTCTTGTCTTGTCTTGTCTTGTCTTGTCTTGTCTTGTCTTGTCTTGTCTTGTCTTGTCTTGTCTTGTCTTGTCTTGTCTTGTCTTGTCTTGTCTTGTCTTGTCTTGTCTTGTCTTGTCTTGCTTTGTCTTGTCTTGTCATGTCATGTGTTGCGTTGTGTTGTTTTGTCTTGTCTTGTCATGTCATGTCATGTCGTGTCTTGTGTTGCTTTGTCTTGTCTTGTCATGTCGTGTGTTGTGTTGTTTTGTCTTGTCATGTCTCATATTGTCTTGTCTTGTCTTGTCTTGTGATGCAATGTCGTGTGTTGTGTTGTTTTGTCTTGTATTGTCTTGTCTTGTCTTGTCTTGTTTTGTCTTGTCTTGTCTTGTCTTGTCTTGTCTTGTCTTGTCATGTCATGTCATGTCATACGTGTGTTGTGTTGTTTTGTCTTGTCTTACTTTGTCTTGTCATGTCTTATCTTGTCTTGTCCTGTCCTGTCCTGTCTTGTCTTGTCATGTCATGTCATGTCATGTCATGTCGTGTGTTGTGTTGTCTTGTCTTGTTTTGTCATGTCTTATCTTGTCTTGTCTTGTCATGTCATGTCATGTGTTGTGTTGTGTTGTTTTGTCTTGTCTTGTCTTGTCATGTCTTGTCTTTTCTTGTCTTGTCATGTCTTAAATTGTCTTGTCTTGTCTTGTCATGTCATGTAATGTCATGTCGTGTGTTATGTTGTTTTGTCTTGTCTTGTCTTCTCCTTGTCTTGTCTAGTCTTGTCTTGTCTTGTCTTGTCTTGTCTTGTCTTGTCTTGTCTTGTCTTGTCATGTCTTATATTGTCTTGTCTTGTCTTGTCATGTCGTGTGTTGTGTTGTTTTGTCTTGTCTTGTTGTGTATTGTCTTGTCTTATATTGTCTTGTCTTGTCTTGTCATGTCATGTCATGTCATGTCGTGTGTTGTGTTGTTTTGTCTTGTCTTGTATTCTCCTTGTCTTGTCTAGTCTTGTCTTGTCTTGTCTTGTCTTGTCTTGTGTTGCTTTGTCTTGTCTTGTCAGGTCATGTGTTGCGTTGTGTTGTTTTGTCTTGTCTTGTCTTGTCTTGTCCTGTCCTGTCCTGTCTTGTCTTGTCTTAGCATGTCATGTCATGTCATGTCATGTCGTGTGTTGTGTTGTCTTGTCTTGCTTTGTCATGTCTTATCTTGTCTTGTCATGTCATGTCTTGTCTTGTCTTGTCTTGTTTTGTCTTGTCTTATCTTGTCATGTCTTGTCTTGTCTTGTCATGTCTTGTCTTGTCTTGTCATGTCTTATATTGTCTTGTCTTGTTTTGTCTTGTCTTATCTTGTTTTGTCTTGTGTTGCTTTGTCTTGTCTTGTCATGTCGTGTGTTGTGTTGTTTTGTCTTGTCTTGTTGTGTATTGTCATGTCTTTTATTGTATTGTCTTGTCTTGTCTTGTCATGTCATGTAATGTCATGTCGTGTGTTATGTTGTTTTGTCTTGTCTTGTCTTCTCCTTGTCTTGTCTTGTCTTGTCTTGTCATGTCTTATATTGTCTTGTCTTGTCTTGTCATGTCGTGTGTTGTGTTGTTTTGTCTTGTCTTGTTGTTTATTGTCATGTCTTATATTGTCTTGTCTTGTCTTGTCATGTCATGTCATGTCATGTCGTGTGTTGTGTTGTTTTGTCTTGTCTTGTCTTCTCCTTGTCTTGTCTAGTCTTGTCTTGTCTTGTCTTGTCTTGTCTTGTCTTGTCTTGTCTTGTCTTGTCTTGTCTTGTCTTGTCTTGTCTTGTCTTGTCTTGTCTTGTCTTGTCTTGTCTTGTCTTGTCTTGTCTTGTCTTGTCTTGTCTTGTGTTGCTTTGTCTTGTCTTGTCATGTCATGTGTTGCGTTGTGTTGTTTTGTCTTGTCTTGTCATGTCATGTCATGTCGTGTCTTGTGTTGCTTTGTCTTGTCTTGTCATGTCGTGTGTTGTGTTGTTTTGTCTTGTCATGTCTTATATTGTCTTGTCTTGTCTTGTCTTGTGATGTCATGTCGTGTGTTGTGTTGTTTTGTCTTGTATTGTCTTGTCTTGTCTTGTCTTGTTTTGTCTTGTCTTGTCTTGTCTTGTCTTGTCTTGTCTTGTCTTGTCATGTCATGTCATGTCATACGTGTGTTGTGTTGTTTTGTCTTGTCTTACTTTGTCTTGTCATGTCTTATCTTGTCTTGTCCTGTCCTGTCCTGTCCTGTCTTGTCTTGTCATGTCATGTCATGTCATGTCATGTCGTGTGTTGTGTTGTCTTGTCTTGTTTTGTCATGTCTTATCTTGTCTTGTCTTGTCATGTCATGTCATGTGTTGTGTTGTGTTGTTTTGTCTTGTCTTGTCTTGTCATGTCTTGTCTTTTCTTGTCTTGTCTTGTCTTAAATTGTCTTGTCTTGTCTTGTGTTGTGATGTCATGTCGTGTGTTGTGTTGTTTTGTCTTGTCTTGTCTTGTCTTGTCCTGTCCTGTCCTGTCCTGTCTTGTCTTGTCTTGTCTTGTCTTGTCCTGTCTTGTCTTGTCTTGTCTTGTCTTGTCTTCTCCTGTCCTGACGTGTGTTGTGTTGTTTTGTCTTGTCTTGTTTTGTCTTGTCTTGCTTTGCCTTGTCATGTCTTGTCTTGTCATGTCATGTCATGTCATGTCGTGTGTTGTGTTGTTTTTTCTTGTCGTGTCTTGTCTTGTCTTGTCTTGTCATGTCTTGTCTTGTCTAGTCTTGTCTTGTCTTGTCTTGTCTTGTCTTGGCTTGTCTTGTCTTGTCTTGTCTTGTCTTGTCTTGTCTTGTCTTGTCTTGTCGTGTCTTGTCTTGTCTTGTCTTGTCTTCTCTTGTCTTGTCTTGTCTTGTCTTGTCTTGTCTTGTCTTGTCTTGTCTTGTCTTGTCTTGTCCTGTCTTGTCTTGTCTTGTCTTGTCTTGTCTTGTCTTGTCTTGTCTTGTCTTGTCTTGTCTTGTCTTGTCTTATTTTGTCTTGTCTTGTCTTGTCTTGTCATGTCATGTCATGTCGTGTGTTGTGTTGTGTTGTCTTGTCTTGTCTTGTCTTGTCTTGTCTTATTTTGTCTTGTCCTGTCTTGTCTTGTCATGTCATGTCATGTGTTGTGTTGTGTTGTTTTGTCTTGTCTTGTCTTGTCTTGTCTTGTCTTGTCTTGTCTTGTCTTGTCTTGTCTTGTCTAGTCTTGCCTTATCTTGCCTTGTCTTGTCTTGTCTGGTCTGGTCTTGTCTTGTCTTCTCCTTGTCTTGTCTAGTCTTGTCTTGTCTTGTCTTGTCTTGTCTTGTCTTGTCTGGTCTTGTCTTGTCTTGTCTTGTCATGTCGTGTGTTGTGTTGTTTTGTCTTGTCTTGTTTTGTCATGTAATGTCATGTCGTGTGTTGTGTTGTTTTGTCTTGTCTTGTCTTCTCCTTGTCTTGTCTAGTCTTGTCTTGTCTTGTCTTGTCTTGTCTTGTGTTGCTTTGTCTTGTCATGTCATGTCATACGTGTGTTGTGTTGTTTTGTCTTGTCTTGTTGTGTATTGTCATGTCTTTTATTGTCTTGTCTTGTCTTGTCATGTCATGTAATGTCATGTCGTGTGTTATGTTGTTTTGTCTTGTCTTGTCTTCTCCTTGTCTTGTCTAGTCTTGTCTTGTCTTGTCTTGTCTTGTCTTGTCTTGTCTTGTCTTGTCTTGTCTTGTCTTGTCTTGTCTTGTCTTGTCTTGTCTTGTCTTGTCTTGTCTTGCCATGTCTTATATTGTCTTGTCTTGTCTTGTCATGTCGTGTGTTGTGTTGTTTTGTCTTGTCTTGTTGTGTATTGTCATGTCTTATATTGCCTTGTCTTGTCTTGTCATGTCATGTCATGTCATGTCGTGTGTTGTGTTGTTTTGTCTTGTCTTGTATTCTCCTTGTCTTGTCTAGTCTTGTCTTGTCTTGTCTTGTCTTGTCTTGTGTTGCTTTGTCTTGTCTTGTCAGGTCATGTGTTGCGTTGTGTTGTTTTGTCTTGTCTTGTCTTGTCTTGTCCTGTCCTGTCCTGTCTTGTCTTGTCTTAGCATGTCATGTCATGTCATGTCATGTCGTGTGTTGTGTTGTCTTGTCTTGCTTTGTCATGTCTTATCTTGTCTTGTCATGTCATGTCTTGTCTTGTCTTGTCTTGTTTTGTCTTGTCTTATCTTGTCATGTCTTGTCTTGTCTTGTCATGTCTTGTCTTGTCTTGTCATGTCTTATATTGTCTTGTCTTGTTTTGTCTTGTCTTATCTTGTTTTGTCTTGTGTTGCTTTGTCTTGTCTTGTCATGTCGTGTGTTTTGTTGTTTTGTCTTGTCTTGTTGTGTATTGTCATGTCTTTTATTGTATTGTCTTGTCTTGTCTTGTCTTGTCATGTCATGTAATGTCATGTCGTGTGTTATGTTGTTTTGTCTTGTCTTGTCTTCTCCTTGTCTTGTCTTGTCTTGTCTTGTCTTGTCATGTCTTATATTGTCTTGTCTTGTCTTGTCATGTCGTGTGTTGTGTTGTTTTGTCTTGTCTTGTTGTGTATTGTCATGTCTTATATTGTCTTGTCTTGTCTTGTCATGTCATGTCATGTCATGTCGTGTGTTGTGTTGTTTTGTCTTGTCTTGTCTTCTCCTTGTCTTGTCTAGTCTTGTCTTGTCTTGTCTTGTCTTGTCTTGTCTTGTCTTGTCTTGTCTTGTCTTGTCTTGTCTTGTCTTGTCTTGTCTTGTCTTGTCTTGTCTTGTCTTGTCTTGTCTTGTCTTGTCTTGTCTTGTCTTGTCTTGTCTTGTCTTGTCTTGTCTTGTCTTGTCTTGTCTTGTCTTGTCTTGTCTTGTCTTGTCTTGCTTTGTCTTGTCTTGTCATGTCATGTGTTGCGTTGTGTTGTTTTGTCTTGTCTTGTCATGTCATGTCATGTCGTGTCTTGTGTTGCTTTGTCTTGTCTTGTCATGTCGTGTGTTGTGTTGTTTTGTCTTGTCATGTCTCATATTGTCTTGTCTTGTCTTGTCTTGTGATGTCATGTCGTGTGTTGTGTTGTTTTGTCTTGTATTGTCTTGTCTTGTCTTGTCTTGTTTTGTCTTGTCTTGTCTTGTCTTGTCTTGTCTTGTCTTGTCTTGTCATGTCATGTCATGTCATACGTGTGTTGTGTTGTTTTGTCTTGTCTTACTTTGTCTTGTCATGTCTTATCTTGTCTTGTCCTGTCCTGTCCTGTCTTGTCTTGTCATGTCATGTCATGTCATGTCATGTCGTGTGTTGTGTTGTCTTGTCTTGTTTTGTCATGTCTTGTTGTGTATTGTCATGTCTTATATTGTCTTGTCTTGTCTTGTCATGTCATGTCATGTCATGTCGTGTGTTGTGTTGTTTTGTCTTGTCTTGTCTTCTCCTTGTCTTGTCTAGTCTTGTCTTGTCTTGTCTTGTCTTGTCTTGTCTTGTCTTGTCTTGTCTTGTCTTGTCTTGTCTTGTCTTGTCTTGTCTTGTCTTGTCTTGTCTTGTCTTGTCTTGTCTTGTCTTGTCTTGTCTTGTCTTGTCTTGTCTTGTCTTGTCTTGTCTTGTCTTGTCTTGTCTTGTCTTGTCTTGCTTTGTCTTGTCTTGTCATGTCATGTGTTGCGTTGTGTTGTTTTGTCTTGTCTTGTCATGTCATGTCATGTCGTGTCTTGTGTTGCTTTGTCTTGTCTTGTCATGTCGTGTGTTGTGTTGTTTTGTCTTGTCATGTCTCATATTGTCTTGTCTTGTCTTTTCTTGTGATGTCATGTCGTGTGTTGTGTTGTTTTGTCTTGTATTGTCTTGTCTTGTCTTGTCTTGTTTTGTCTTGTCTTGTCTTGTCTTGTCTTGTCTTGTCTTGTCATGTCATGTCATGTCATACGTGTGTTGTGTTGTTTTGTCTTGTCTTACTTTGTCTTGTCATGTCTTATCTTGTCTTGTCCTGTCCTGTCCTGTCTTGTCTTGTCATGTCATGTCATGTCATGTCATGTCGTGTGTTGTGTTGTCTTGTCTTGTTTTGTCATGTCTTATCTTGTCTTGTCTTGTCATGTCATGTCATGTGTTGTGTTGTGTTGTGTTGTTTTGTCTTGTCTTGTCTTGTCATGTCTTGTCTTTTCTTGTCTTGTCATGTCTTAAATTGTCTTGTCTTGTCTTGTCATGTCATGTAATGTCATGTCGTGTGTTATGTTGTTTTGTCTTGTCTTGTCTTCTCCTTGTCTTGTCTTCTCCTTGTCTTGTCTAGTCTTGTCTTGTCTTGTCTTGTCTTGTCTTGTCTTGTCTTGTCTTGTCTTGTCTTGTCTTGTCTTGTCTTGTCTTGTCTTGTCTTGTCTTGTCTTGTCTTGTCTTGTCTTGTCTTGTCTTGTCTTGTCTTGTCTTGTCTTGTCTTGTCATGTCTTATATTGTCTTGTCTTGTCTTGTCATGTCGTGTGTTGTGTTGTTTTGTCTTGTCTTGTTGTGTATTGTCTTGTCTTATATTGTCTTGTCTTGTCTTGTCATGTCATGTCATGTCATGTCGTGTGTTGTGTTGTTTTGTCTTGTCTTGTATTCTCCTTGTCTTGTCTAGTCTTGTCTTGTCTTGTCTTGTCTTGTCTTGTGTTGCTTTGTCTTGTCTTGTCAGTTCATGTGTTGCGTGGTGTTGTTTTGTCTTGTCTTGTCTTGTCTTGTCCTGTCCTGTCCTGTCTTGTCTTGTCTTAGCATGTCATGTCATGTCATGTCGTGTGTTGTGTTGTCTTGTCTTGCTTTGTCATGTCTTATCTTGTCTTGTCATGTCATGTCTTGTCTTGTCTTGTCTTGTTTTGTCTTGTCTTATCTTGTCATGTCTTGTCTTGTCTTGTCATGTCTTGTCTTGTCTTGTCATGTCTTATATTGTCTTGTCTTGTTTTGTCTTGTCTTATCTTGTTTTGTCTTGTGTTGCTTTGTCTTGTCTTGTCATGTCGTGTGTTGTGTTGTTTTGTCTTGTCTTGTTGTGTATTGTCATGTCTTTTATTGTATTGTCTTGTCTTGTCTTGTCATGTCATGTCATGTCGTGTGTTGTGTTGTTTTGTCTTGTCTTGTCTTCTCCTTGTCTTGTCTAGTCTTGTCTTGTCTTGTCTTGTCTTGTCTTGTCTTGTCTTGTCTTGTCTTGTCTTGTCTTGTCTTGTCTTGTCTTGTCTTGTCTTGTCTTGTCTTGTCTTGTGTTGCTTTGTCTTGTCTTGTCATGTCATGTGTTGCGTTGTGTTGTTTTGTCTTGTCTTGTCATGTCATGTCATGTCGTGTCTTGTGTTGCTTTGTCTTGTCTTGTCATGTCGTGTATTGTGTTGTTTTGTCTTGTCATGTCTTATATTGTCTTGTCTTGTCTTGTCTTGTGATGTCATGTCGTGTGTTGTGTTGTTTTGTCTTGTATTGTCTTGTCTTGTCTTGTCTTGTTTTGTCTTGTCTTGTCTTGTCTTGTCTTGTCTTGTCATGTCATGTCATGTCATACGTGTGTTGTGTTGTTTTGTCTTGTCTTACTTTGTCTTGTCATGTCTTATCTTGTCTTGTCCTGTCCTGTCCTGTCTTGTCTTGTCATGTCATGTCATGTCATGTCATGTCGTGTGTTGTGTTGTCTTGTCTTGTTTTGTCATGTCTTATCTTGTCTTGTCTTGTCATGTCATGTCATGTGTTGTGTTGTGTTGTTTTGTCTTGTCTTGTCTTGTCATGTCTTGTCTTTTCTTGTCTTGTCTTGTCTTAAATTGTCTTGTCTTGTCTTGTGTTGTGATGTCATGTCGTGTGTTGTGTTGTTTTGTCTTGTCTTGTCTTGTCTTGTCCTGTCCTGTCCTGTCCTGTCTTGTCTTGTCTTGTCTTGTCTTGTCTTGTCTTGTCTCGTCTTGTCTTGTCTTGTCTTCTCCTGTCCTGACGTGTGTTGTGTTGTTTTGTCTTGTCTTGTTTTGTCTTGTCTTGCTTTGCCTTGTCATGTCTTATCTTGTCTTGTCTTGTCTTGTCCTGTCCTGTCGTGTGTTGTGTTGTTTTGTCTTGTCTTGTGTTGTTTTGTCGTGTCATGTCTTGTGTTGTCTTGTCCTGTCCTGTCGTGTGTTGTGTTGTTTTGTCTTGTCTTGTCTTGTCATGTCATGTCATGTCGAGTCTTGTGTTGCTTTGTCTTGTCTTGTCTTGTCTTGTCATGTCGTGTGTTGTGTTGTTTTGTCTTGTCTTGTATTGTCTTGTCTTGTCTTGTCTTGTTTTGTCTTGTCTTGTCTTGTCTTGTCTTGTCTTGTCGTATCATGCCATGTCATACGTGTGTTGTGTTGTTTTGTCTTGTCTTATTTTGTCTTGTCATGTCTTATCTTGTCTTGTCTTGTCTTGTCTTGTCATGTCGTGTGTTGTGTTGTTTTGTCTTGTCTTGTATTGTCTTGTCTTGTCTTGTTTTGTCTTGTCTTGTCTTGTCTTGTCTTGTCATGTCATGCCATGTCATACGTGTGTTGTGTTGTTTTGTCTTGTCTTGTCTTGTCTTGTCCTGTCCTGTCGTGTATTGTGTTGTTTTGTCTTGTCTTGTGTTGTTTTGTCGTGTCATGTCTTGTCTTGTCTTGTCCTGTCCTGTCGTGTGTTGTGTTGTTTTGTCTTGTCTTGTCTTGTCATGTCATGTCATGTCGTGTCTTGTGTTGCTTTGTCTTGTCTTGTCTTGTCTTGTCTTGTCATGTCTTGTCTTGTCTTGTATTGTCTTGTCTTGTCTTGTCTTGTTTTGTCTTGTCTTGTCTTGTCTTGTCTTGTCATGTCATGCCATGTCATACGTGTGTTGTGTTGTTTTGTCTTGTCTTATTTTGTCTTGTCATGTCTTATCTTGTCTTGTCTTCTATTGTCTTGTCTTTTCTTGTCTTGTCTTGTCTTGTCTTGTCTTGTCTTGTCTTGTCTTGTCTTGTCTTGTCCTGTCTTGTCTTGTCTTGGCATGTCATGTCTTGTCATGTCGTGTGTTGTGTTGTCTTGTCTTGTTTTGTCATGTCTTATCTTGTCTTGTCATGTCATGTCTTGTCTTGTCTTGTCTTGTCTTGTCTTGTCTTGTCTTGTCATGTCTTGTCTTGTCTTGTCTTGTCTTGTCTTGTCTTGTCTTGTCTTGTCTTGTCTTGTCTTGTCTTGTCTTGTCTTGTCTTGTCTTGTCTTGTCTTGTCTTGTCTTGTCTTGTCTTGTCTTGTCTTGTCTTGTCTTGTCTTGTCTTGTCTTGTCTTGTCTTGTCTTGTCTTGTCTTGTCATGTCGTATGTTGTGTTGTTTTGTCTTGTGTTGCTTTGTCTTGTCTTGTCTTGTCATGTCGTGTGTTGTGTTGTTTTGTCTTGTCTTGTTGTGTATTGTCATGTCTTATATTGTCTTGTCTTGTCTTGTCATGTCATGTCATGTCGTGTGTTGTGTTGTCTTGTCTTGTTTTGTCTTGTCATGTCATGTCATGTCTTGTCTTGTCTTGTCTTGTCTTGTCTTGTCTTGTTTTGTCTTGTCATGTCTTGTCTTGTCTTGTCTTGTTTTGTCTTGTCATGTCTTTACTTGTGATGTCATGTCGTGTGTTGTGTTGTTTTGTCTTGTCTTGTTTTGTCTTGTCCTGTCTTGTCTTGTCATGTCATGTCATGTGTTGTGTTGTGTTGTTTTGTCTTGTCTTGTCTTGTCTTGTCTTGTCTTGTCTTGCCTTATCTTGCCTTGTCTTGTCTTGTCTGGTCTTGTCTTGTCTTGTCTTGTCTTGTCTTGTCTTGTCTTGTCTTGTCTTGTCTTGTCTTGTCTTGTCATGTCTTGTCATGTCTTGTCTTGTCTTGTCTTGTCATGTCATGTCGTGTCTTGTGTTGCTTTGTCTTGTCTTGTCTTGTCTTGTCTTGTCTTGTCTTGTCTTGTCTTGTCTTGTCTTGTTTTGTCTTGTCTTGTCTTGTCTTGTCTTGTCTTGTTTTGTCTTGTCTTGTCTTGTCTTGTCTTGTCTTGTCTTGTCTTGTCTTGTCTTGTGATGTCATGTCGTGTGTTGTGTTGTTTTGTTTTGTCTTGTCTTGTCTTGTGATGTCATGTCTTGTCTTGTGATGTCATGTCTTGTCTTGTCTTGTCTTGTCTTGTCTTGTCTTGTCTTGTCTTGTCTTGTCTTGTCTTGTCTTGTCTTGTCTTGTCTTGTCTTGTCTTGTCTTGTCTTGTCTTGTCTTGTCTTGTCTTGTCTTGTCTTGTCTTGTCTTGTCTTGTCTTGTCTTGTCTTGTCTTGTCTTGTCTTGTCTTGTCTTGTCTTGTCTTGTCATGTCTTGTCTTGTCTTGTCTTGTCTTGTCTTGTGATGTCATGTCGTGTGTTGTGTTGTGTTGTGTTGTGTTGTGTTGTTTTGTCTTGTCTTGTCTTGTCTTGTCTTGTCTTGTGATGTCATGTCTTGTCTTGTCTTGTCTTGTCTTGTCTTGTCTTGTCTTGTCTTGTCTTGTCTTGTCTTGTCTTGTCTTGTCTTGCCTTGTCTTGTCTTGTCTTGTCTTGTCTTGTCTTGTCTTGTCTTGTCTTGTCTTGTCTTGTCTTGTCTTGTCTTGTCTTGTCTTGTCTTGTCTTGTCTTGTCTTGTCTTGTCTTGTCTTGTCTTGTCTTGTCTTGTCTTGTCTTGTCTTGTCTTGTCTTGTCTTGTCATGTCTTGTCTTGTCTTGTCTTGTCTTGTCTTGTCTTGTCTTGTCTTGTCTTGTCTTGCCTTATCTTGCCTTGTCTTGTCTTGTCTGGTCTTGTCTTGTCCTGTCCTGTCCTGTCTTGTCTTGTCATGTCATGTCATGTCATGTCGTGTGTTGTGTTGTCTTGTCTTGTCATGTCATGTCATGTCATGTCTTGTCTTGTCTTGTCTTTTCTTGTTTTGTCTTGTCATGTCTTGTCTTGTCTTGTCTTGTCTTGTTTTGTCTTGTCATGTCTTGTCTTGTCTTGTCTTGTCTTGTCTTGTCTTGTCTTGTCTTGTTTTGTCTTGTCATGTCATGTCTTGTCTTGTCTTGTCTTGTCTTGTCTTGTCGTGTGTTGTGTTGTTTTGTCTTGTCTTATATTGTCTTGTCATGTCATGTCATGTCGTGTGTTGTGTTGTGTTGTCTTGTCTTATATTGTCTTGTCTTGTCTTGTTTTGTCTTGTCATGTCTTGTATTGTCTTGTCTTGTCTTGTCTTGTCTTGTTTTGTCTTGTCATGTCATGTCTTGTCTTGTCTTGTCTTGTCTTGTCTTGTCTTGTGTTGCTTTGTCTTGTCTTGTCATGTCGTGTGTTGTGTTGTTTTGTCTTGTCTTGTGTTGTTTTGTCGTGTCATGTCTTGTCTTGTCTTGTCCTGTCCTGTCGTGTGTTGTGTTGTTTTGTCTTGTCTTGTCTTGTCATGTCATGTCATGTCGAGTCTTGTGTTGCTTTGTCTTGTCTTGTCTTGTCTTGTCATGTCTTGTCTTGTTTTGTCTTGTCTTGTCTTGTCTTGTCTTGTCTTGTCGTATCATGCCATGTCATACGTGTGTTGTGTTGTTTTGTCTTGTCTTGTCTTGTCTTGTCTTGTCTTGTCTTGTCTTGTCTTGTCTTGTCTTGTCTTGTCTTGTCTTGTCTTGTCTTGTCTTGTCTTGTCTTGTCTTGTCATGTCTTGTCTTGTCTTGTCTTGTCTTGTCATGTCGTGTGTTGTGTTGTTTTGTCTTGTCTTGTATTGTCTTGTCTTGTCTTGTTTTGTCTTGTCTTGTCTTGTCTTGTCATGTCATGCCATGTCATACGTGTGTTGTGTTGTTTTGTCTTGTCTTGTCTTGTCTTGTCCTGTCCTGTCGTGTGATGTGTTGTTTTGTCTTGTCTTGTGTTGTTTTGTCGTGTCATGTCTTGTCTTGTCTTGTGCTGTCCTGTCGTGTGTTGTGTTGTTTTGTCTTGTCTTGTCTTGTCATGTCATGTCATGTCGTGTCTTGTGTTGCTTTGTCTTGTCTTGTCTTGTCTTGTCTTGTCATGTCTTGTCTTGTCTTGTATTGTCTTGTCTTGTCTTGTCTTGTTTTGTCTTATCTTGTCTTGTCTTGTCTTGTCATGTCATGCCATGTCATACGTGTGTTGTGTTGTTTTGTCTTGTCTTATTTTGTCTTGTCATGCCTTATCTTGTCTTGTCTTGTCTTGTCTTGTCTTGTCATGTCGTATGTTGTGTTGTTTTGTCTTGTGTTGCTTTGTCTTGTCTTGTCTTGTCATGTCGTGTGTTGTGTTGTTTTGTCTTGTCTTGTTGTGTATTGTCATGTCTTATATTGTCTTGTCTTGTCTTGTCATGTCATGTCATGTCGTGTGTTGTGTTGTCTTGTCTTGTTTTGTCTTGTCATGTCATGTCATGTCTTGTCTTGTCTTGTCTTGTCTTGTCTTGTTTTGTCTTGTCATGTCTTGTCTTGTCTTGTCTTGTTTTGTCTTGTCATGTCTTTACTTGTGATGTCATGTCGTGTGTTGTGTTGTTTTGTCTTGTCTTGTTTTGTCTTGTCCTGTCTTGTCTTGTCATGTCATGTCATGTGTTGTGTTGTGTTGTTTTGTCTTGTCTTGTCTTGTCTTGTCTTGTCTTGTCTTGCCTTATCTTGCCTTGTCTTGTCTTGTCTGGTCTTGTCTTGTCTTGTCTTGTCTTGTCTTGTCTTGTCTTGTCTTGTCTTGTCTTGTCATGTCTTGTCATGTCTTGTCTTGTCTTGTCTTGTCTTGTCATGTCATGTCGTGTCTTGTGTTGCTTTGTCTTGTCTTGTCTTGTCTTGTCTTGTCTTGTCTTGTCTTGTCTTGTCTTGTCTTGTCTTGTCTTGTCTTGTGATGTCATGTCGTGTGTTGTGTTGTTTTGTCTTGTCTTGTCTTGTCTTGTCTTGTGATGTCATGTCTTGTCTTGTCTTGTCTTGTCTTGTCTTGTCTTGTCTTGTCTTGTCTTGTCTTGTCTTGTCTTGTCTTGTCTTGTCTTGTCTTGTCTTGTCTTGTCTTGGCTTGTCTTGTCATGTCTTGTCTTGTCTTGTCTTGTCTTGTCTTGTCTTGTCTTGTCTTGTCTTGTCTTGTGATGTCATGTCGTGTGTTGTGTTGTGTTGTTTTGTTTTGTCTTGTCTTGTCTTGTCTTGTCTTGTCTTGTCTTGTTTTGTCTTGCCATGTCATGTCTTGTCTTGTCTTGTCTTGTCTTGTCGTGTGTTGTGTTGTTTTGTCTTGTCTTATATTGTCTTGTCATGTCATGTCATGTCGTGTGTTGTGTTGTTTTGTCTTGTCTTGTCTTCTCCTTGTCTTGTCTAGTCTTGTCTTGTCTTGTCATGTCATGTCGTATGTTGTGTTGTTTTGTCTTGTGCTGCTTTGTCCTGTCTTGTCTTGTCTTGTCATGTCGTGTGTTGTGTTGTGTTGTTTTGTTTTGTCTTGTCTTGTCTTGTCTTGTGATGTCATGTCTTGTCTTGTCTTGTCTTGTCTTGTCTTGGCTTGTCTTGTCATGACTTGTCTTGTCTTGTCTTGTCTTGTCTTGTCTTGTCTTGTCTTGTCTTGTCTTGTCTTGTCTTGTCTTGTCTTGTCTTGTCTTGTCTTGTCTTGTCTTGTCTTGGCTTGTCTTGTCATGTCTTGTCTTGTCTTGTCTTGTCTTGTCTTGTCTTGTCTTGTCTTGTCTTGTCTTGTCTTGTCTTGTGATGTCATGTCGTGTGTTGTGTTGTGTTGTTTTGTTTTGTCTTGTCTTGTCTTGTCTTGTGATGTCATGTCTTGTCTTGTCTTGTCTTGTCTTGTCTTGTCTTGTCTTGTCTTGGCTTGTCTTGTCATGTCTTGTCTTGTCTTGTCTTGTCTTGTCTTGTCTTGTCTTGTCTTGTCTTGTGATGTCATGTCGTGTGTTGTGTTGTGTTGTTTTGTTTTGTCTTGTCTTGTCTTGTCTTGTGATGTCATGTCTTGTCTTGTCTTGTCTTGTCTTGTCTTGTCATGTCTTGTCGTGTGTTGTGTTGTCTTGTCTTGTTTTGTCTTGTCATGTCATGTCATGTCTTGTCTTGTCTTGTCTTGTCTTGTCTTGTTTTGTCTTGTCATGTCTTGTCTTGTCTTGTCTTGTTTTGTCTTGTCATGTCTTTACTTGTGATGTCATGTCGTGTGTTGTGTTGTTTTGTCTTGTCTTGTTTTGTCTTGTCCTGTCTTGTCTTGTCATGTCATGTCTTGTCTTGTCTTGTCTTATCTTGCCTTGTCTTGTTTTGTCTGGTCTTGTCTTGTCTTGTCTTGTCTTGTCTTGTCTTGTCTTGTCTTGTCATGTCTTGTCTTGTCTTGTCTTGTCTTGTCTTGTGATGTCATGTCGTGTGTTGTGTTGTGTTGTTTTGTTTTGTCTTGTCTTGTCTTGTCTTGTGATGTCATGTCTTGTCTTGTCTTGTCTTGTCTTGTCTTGGCTTGTCTTGTCATGTCTTGTCTTGTCTTGTCTTGTCTTGTCTTGTCTTGTCTTGTCTTGTCTTGTCTTGTCTTGTCTTGTCTTGTCTTGTCTTGTCTTGTCTTGTCTTGTCTTGTCTTGTCTTGTCTTGTCTTGTCTTGGCTTGTCTTGTCTTGTCATGTCTTGTCTTGTCTTGTCTTGTCTTGTCTTGTCTTGTCTTGTCTTGTGATGTCATGTCGTGTGTTGTGTTGTGTTGTTTTGTTTTGTCTTGTCTTGTCTTGTCTTGTGATGTCATGTCTTGTCTTGTCTTGTCTTGTCTTGTCTTGTCTTGTCTTGTCTTGTCTTGTCTTGGCTTGTCTTGTCATGTCTTGTCTTGTCTTGTCTTGTCTTGTCTTGTCTTGTCTTGTCTTGTCTTGTCTTGTCTTGCCTTATCTTGCCTTGTCTTGTCTGGTCTTGTCTTGTCCTGTCCTGTCCTGTCTTGTCTTGTCATGTCATGTCATGTCATGTCGTGTGTTGTGTTGTCTTGTCTTGTCATGTCATGTCATGTCTTGTCTTGTCTTGTCTTGTCTTGTTTTGTCTTGTCATGTCTTGTCTTGTCTTGTCTTGTCTTGTCTTGTTTTGTCTTGCCATGTCATGTCTTGTCTTGTCTTGTCTTGTCTTGTCGTGTGTTGTGTTGTTTTGTCTTGTCTTATATTGTCTTGTCATGTCATGTCATGTCGTGTGTTGTGTTGTGTTGTCTTGTCTTATATTGTCTTGTCTTGTCTTGTCAAGTCATGTCATGTCATGTCGTGTGTTTTTTTGTTTTGTCTTGTCTTGTCTTCTCCTTGTCTTGTCTAGTCTTGTCTTGTCTTGTCATGTCATGTCGTATGTTGTGTTGTTTTGTCTTGTGCTGCTTTGTCCTGTCTTGTCTTGTCTTGTCATGTCGTGTGTTGTGTTGTTTTGTCTTGTCTTGTTGTGTATTGTCATGTCTTATATTGTCTTGTCTTGTCTTGTCATGTCATGTCATGTCGTGTGTTGTGTTGTGTTGTCTTGTCTTATATTGTCTTGTCTTGTCTTGTCATGTCATGTCATGTCATGTCGTGTGTTGTGTTGTTTTGTCTTGTCTTGTCTTCTCCTTGTCTTGTCTAGTCTTGTCTTGTCTTGTCTTGTCTTGTCTTGTCTTGTCTTGTCTTGTCTTGTCTTGTCTTGTCTTGTCTTGTCTTGTCTTGTCTTGTCTTGTCTTGTCTTGTCTTGTCTTGTCTTGTCTTGTCTTGTCTTGTCTTGTCTTGTCTTGTCTTGTCTTGTCTTGTCTTGTCTTGTCTTGTCTTGTCTTGTCTTGTCTTGTCTTGTCTTGTCTTGTCTTGTCTTGTCTTGTCTTGTCTTGTCTTGTCTTGTCTTGTCTTGTCTTGTCTTGTCTTGTCTTGTCTTGTCTTGTCTTGTCTTGTCTTGTCTTGTCTTGTCTTGTCTTGTCTTGTCTTGTCTTGTCTTGTCTTGTCTTGTCTTGTCTTGTCTTGTCTTGTCTTGTCTTGTCTTGTCTTGTCTTGTCTTGTGCTGCTTTGTCTTGTCTTGTCATGTCATGTGTTGCGTTGTGTTGTTTTGTCTTGTCTTGTCATGTCATGTCATGTCGTGTCTTGTGTTGCTCTGTCTTGTCTTTTCATGTCGTGTGTTGTGTTGTTTTGTCTTGTCTTGTTGTGTATTGTCATGTCTTATATTGTCTTGTCTTGTCTTGTCTTGTCATGTCATGTCATGTCATGTCATGTCGTGTGTTGTGTTGTTTTTTCTTGTCATGTCATGTCTTGTCTTGTCTTGTCTTGTCATGTCTTGTCATGTCATGTCTTGTCTTGTCTTGTCTTGTCTTGTCTTGTCTTGTCTTGTCTTGTTTTGTCTTGTCATGTCTTGTCTTGTCTTGTCTTTTCTTGTCTTGTTTTGTCTTGTCTTGTCTTGTCTTGTCTTGTCTTGTCTTGTCTTGTCTTGTCTTGTCTTGTCTTGTCTTGTCTTGTCTTGTCTTGTCTTGTCTTGTCTTGTCTTGTCTTGTCTTGTCTTGTCTTGTGATGTCATGTCGTGTGTTGTGTTGTGTTGTTTTGTTTTGTCTTGTCTTGTCTTGTCTTGTGATGTCATGTCTTGTCTTGTCTTGTCTTGTCTTGTCTTGTCTTGTCTTGTCTTGGCTTGTCTTGTCATGTCTTGTCTTGTCTTGTCTTGTCTTGTCTTGTCTTGTCTTGTCTTGTCTTGTGATGTCATGTCGTGTGTTGTGTTGTGTTGTTTTGTTTTGTCTTGTCTTGTCTTGTCTTGTGATGTCATGTCTTGTCTTGTCTTGTCTTGTCTTGTCTTGTCATGTCTTGTCGTGTGTTGTGTTGTCTTGTCTTGTTTTGTCTTGTCATGTCATGTCATGTCTTGTCTTGTCTTGTCTTGTCTTGTCTTGTTTTGTCTTGTCATGTCTTGTCTTGTCTTGTCTTGTTTTGTCTTGTCATGTCTTTACTTGTGATGTCATGTCGTGTGTTGTGTTGTTTTGTCTTGTCTTGTTTTGTCTTGTCCTGTCTTGTCTTGTCATGTCATGTCTTGTCTTGTCTTGTCTTATCTTGCCTTGTCTTGTTTTGTCTGGTCTTGTCTTGTCTTGTCTTGTCTTGTCTTGTCTTGTCTTGTCTTGTCATGTCTTGTCTTGTCTTGTCTTGTCTTGTCTTGTGATGTCATGTCGTGTGTTGTGTTGTGTTGTTTTGTTTTGTCTTGTCTTGTCTTGTCTTGTGATGTCATGTCTTGTCTTGTCTTGTCTTGTCTTGTCTTGGCTTGTCTTGTCATGTCTTGTCTTGTCTTGTCTTGTCTTGTCTTGTCTTGTCTTGTCTTGTCTTGTCTTGTCTTGTCTTGTCTTGTCTTGTCTTGTCTTGTCTTGTCTTGTCTTGTCTTGTCTTGTCTTGTCTTGTCTTGTCTTGGCTTGTCTTGTCTTGTCATGTCTTGTCTTGTCTTGTCTTGTCTTGTCTTGTCTTGTCTTGTCTTGTGATGTCATGTCGTGTGTTGTGTTGTGTTGTTTTGTTTTGTCTTGTCTTGTCTTGTCTTGTGATGTCATGTCTTGTCTTGTCTTGTCTTGTCTTGTCTTGTCTTGTCTTGTCTTGTCTTGTCTTGGCTTGTCTTGTCATGTCTTGTCTTGTCTTGTCTTGTCTTGTCTTGTCTTGTCTTGTCTTGTCTTGTCTTGTCTTGCCTTATCTTGCCTTGTCTTGTCTGGTCTTGTCTTGTCCTGTCCTGTCCTGTCTTGTCTTGTCATGTCATGTCATGTCATGTCGTGTGTTGTGTTGTCTTGTCTTGTCATGTCATGTCATGTCTTGTCTTGTCTTGTCTTGTCTTGTTTTGTCTTGTCATGTCTTGTCTTGTCTTGTCTTGTCTTGTCTTGTTTTGTCTTGCCATGTCATGTCTTGTCTTGTCTTGTCTTGTCTTGTCGTGTGTTGTGTTGTTTTGTCTTGTCTTATATTGTCTTGTCATGTCATGTCATGTCGTGTGTTGTGTTGTGTTGTCTTGTCTTATATTGTCTTGTCTTGTCTTGTCAAGTCATGTCATGTCATGTCGTGTGTTTTTTTGTTTTGTCTTGTCTTGTCTTCTCCTTGTCTTGTCTAGTCTTGTCTTGTCTTGTCATGTCATGTCGTATGTTGTGTTGTTTTGTCTTGTGCTGCTTTGTCCTGTCTTGTCTTGTCTTGTCATGTCGTGTGTTGTGTTGTTTTGTCTTGTCTTGTTGTGTATTGTCATGTCTTATATTGTCTTGTCTTGTCTTGTCATGTCATGTCATGTCGTGTGTTGTGTTGTGTTGTCTTGTCTTATATTGTCTTGTCTTGTCTTGTCATGTCATGTCATGTCATGTCGTGTGTTGTGTTGTTTTGTCTTGTCTTGTCTTCTCCTTGTCTTGTCTAGTCTTGTCTTGTCTTGTCTTGTCTTGTCTTGTCTTGTCTTGTCTTGTCTTGTCTTGTCTTGTCTTGTCTTGTCTTGTCTTGTCTTGTCTTGTCTTGTCTTGTCTTGTCTTGTCTTGTCTTGTCTTGTCTTGTCTTGTCTTGTCTTGTCTTGTCTTGTCTTGTCTTGTCTTGTCTTGTCTTGTCTTGTCTTGTCTTGTCTTGTCTTGTCTTGTCTTGTCTTGTCTTGTCTTGTCTTGTCTTGTCTTGTCTTGTCTTGTCTTGTCTTGTCTTGTCTTGTCTTGTCTTGTCTTGTCTTGTCTTGTCTTGTCTTGTCTTGTCTTGTCTTGTCTTGTCTTGTCTTGTCTTGTCTTGTCTTGTCTTGTCTTGTCTTGTCTTGTGCTGCTTTGTCTTGTCTTGTCATGTCATGTGTTGCGTTGTGTTGTTTTGTCTTGTCTTGTCATGTCATGTCATGTCGTGTCTTGTGTTGCTCTGTCTTGTCTTTTCATGTCGTGTGTTGTGTTGTTTTGTCTTGTCTTGTTGTGTATTGTCATGTCTTATATTGTCTTGTCTTGTCTTGTCTTGTCATGTCATGTCATGTCATGTCATGTCGTGTGTTGTGTTGTTTTTTCTTGTCATGTCATGTCTTGTCTTGTCTTGTCTTGTCATGTCTTGTCATGTCATGTCTTGTCTTGTCTTGTCTTGTCTTGTCTTGTCTTGTCTTGTCTTGTTTTGTCTTGTCATGTCTTGTCTTGTCTTGTCTTTTCTTGTCTTGTTTTGTCTTGTCTTGTCTTGTCTTGTCTTGTCTTGTCTTGTCTTGTCTTGTCTTGTCTTGTCTTGTCTTGTCTTGTCTTGTCTTGTCTTGTCTTGTCTTGTCTTGTCTTGTCTTGTCTTGTCTTGTCTTGTCTTGTCTTGTCTTGTCTTGTCTTGTCTTGTCTTGTCTTGTCTTGTCTTGTCTTGTCTTGTCTTGTCTTGTCTTGTCTTGTCTTGTCTTGTCTTGTCTTGTCTTGTCTTGTCTTGTCTTGTCTTGTCTTGTCTTGTCTTGTCTTGTCTTGTCTTGTCTTGTCTTGTCTTGTCTTGTCTTGTCTTGTCTTGTCTTGTCTTGTCTTGTCTTGTCTTGTCTTGTCTTGTCTTGTCTTGTCTTGTCTTGTCTTGTCTTGTCTTGTCTTGTCTTGTCTTGTTTTGTCTTGTCTTGTCTTGTCTTGTTTTATGTTGTCTTGTCTTGTCTTGTCATGTAATGTCATGTCGTGTGTTGTGTTGTTTTGTCTTGTCTTGTCTTCTCCTTGTCTTGTCTTGTCATGTCGTGTGTTGTGTTGTTTTGTCTTGTCTTGTTTTGTCTTGTCTTGTTTTGTCTTGTCCTGTCTTGTCTTGTCATGTCATGTCATGTGTTGTGTTGTGTTGTTTTGTCTTGTCTTGTCTTGTCTTGTCTTGTCTTGTCTTGTCTTGTCTTGTCATGTCTTGTCTTGTCTTGTTTTGTCTTGTCTTGTATTGTCTTGTTTTCTCATGTAATGTCATGTCGTGTGTTGTGTTGTTTTGTCTTGTCTTGTGTTGTTTTGTCGTGTCATGTCTTGTCTTGTCTTGTCCTGTCCTGTCGTGTGTTGTGTTGTTTTGTCTTGTCTTGTCATGTCATGTCATGTCGTGTCTTGTGTTGCTTTGTCTTGTCTTGTCATGTCGTATGTTGTGTTGTTTTGTCTTGTCTTGTTGTGTATTGTCATGTCTTATATTGTCTTGTCTTGTCTTGTCTTGTCTTGTCTTGTCATGTCGTGTGTTGTGTTGTTTTGTCTTGTCTTGTTGTGTATTGTCATGTCTTATATTGTCTTGTCTTGTCTTGTCTTGTCATGTCATGTCATGTCGTGTGTTGTGTTGTTTTGTCTTGACTTGTTTTGTCTTGTCATGTCATGTCTTGTCTTGTCTTGTCTTGTTTTGTCTTGTCTAGTCTTGTCTTGTCTTGTCTTGTCTTGTCTTGTGTTGCTTTGTCTTGTCTTGTCATGTCGTGTGTTGTGTTGTTTTGTCTTGTCTTGTTGTGTATTGTCATGTCTTTTATTGTCTTGTCTTGTCTTGTCATGTCATGTAATGTCATGTCGTGTCGTGTGTTGTGTTGTTTTGTATTGTCTTGTCTTCTCCTTGTCTTGTCTAGTCGTGTCTTGTCTTGTCTTGTCTTGTCTTGTCTTGTCTTGTCTTGTCTTGTCTTGTCATGTCGTGTGTTGTGTTGTTTTGTCTTGTCTTGTTGTGTATTGTCATGTCTTTTATTGTCTTGTCTTGTCTTGTTTTGTCATGTAATGTCATGTCGTGTGTTGTGTTGTTTTGTCTTGTCTTGTCTTGTCTTGTCTTGTCTTGTCTTGTGTTGCTTTGTCTTGTCTTGTCATGTCATGTGTTGCGTTGTGTTGTTTTGTCTTGTCTTGTCATGTCATGTCATGTCGTGTCTTGTGTTGCTTTGTCTTGTCTTGTCATGTCGTGTGTTGTGTTGTTTTGTCTTGTCTTGTTGTGTATTGTCATGTCTTATATTGTCTTGTCTTGTCTTGTCTTGTCATGTCATGTCATGTCATGTCGTGTGTTGTGTTGTTTTTTCTTGTCATGTCATGTCTTGTCTTGTCTTGTCTTGTCATGTCTTGTCATGTCATGTCTTGTCTTGTCTTGTCTTGTCTTGTCTTGTCTTGTCTTGTCTTGTCTTGTCTTGTCTTGTCTTGTCTTGTCTTGTCTTGTCTTGTCTTGTCTTGTCTTGTTTTGTCTTGTCTTGTCTTGTCTTGTCTTGTCTTGTCTTGTCTTGTTTTGTCTTGTCATGTCTTGTCTTGTCTTGTCTTGTCTTGTCTTGTTTTGTCTTGTCATGTCTTGTCTTGACTTGTCTTGTCTTGTCTTGTCTTGTCTTGTCTTGTCTTGTCTTGTCTTGTCTTGTCTTGTCTTGTCTTGTCTTGTCTTGTCTTGTCTTGTCTTGTCTTGTCTTGTCTTGTCTTGTCTTGTCTTGTTTTGTCTTGTCTTGTCTTGTTTTGTCTTGTCATGTCTTGTCTTGTCTTGTCATGTAATGTCATGTCGTGTGTTGTGTTGTTTTGTCTTGTCTTGTCTTCTCCTTGTCTTGTCTTGTCATGTCGTGTGTTGTGTTGTTTTGTCTTGTCTTGTCTTATATTGTCTTGTCTTGTCTTGTGATGTCATGTCGTGTGTTGTGTTGTTTTGTCTTGTCTTGTTTTGTCTTGTCCTGTCTTGTCTTGTCATGTCATGTCATGTGTTGTGTTGTGTTGTTTTGTCTTGTCTTGTCTTGTCTTGTCTTGTCTTGTCTTGTCTTGTCTTGTCTTGCCTTATCTTGCCTTGTTTTGTCTTGTCTGGTCTGGTCTTGTCTTGTCTTGTCTTGTCTTGTCATGTCTTGTCTTGTCTTGTTTTGCCTTGTCTTGTATTGTCTTGTTTTCTCATGTAATGTCATGTCGTGTGTTGTGTTGTTTTGTCTTGTCTTGTGTTGTTTTGTCGTGTCATGTCTTGTCTTGTCTTGTCCTGACCAGTCGTGTGTTGTGTTGTTTTGTCTTGTCTTGTCATGTCATGTCGTGTCTTGTGTTGCTTTGTCTTGTCTTGTCTTGTCATGTCGTGTGTTGTGTTGTTTTGTCTTGTCTTGTTGTGTATTGTCATGTCTTATATTGTCTTGTCTTGTCTTGTCTTGTCATGTCATGTCATGTCGTGTGTTGTGTTGTTTTGTCTTGACTTGTTTTGTCTTGTCATGTCATGTCTTGTCTTGTCTTGTCTTGTTTTGTCTTGTCATGTCTTGTCTTGTCTTGTCTTGTGTTGTCTTGTCTTGTCTTGTCTTGTCTTGTCTTGTCTTGTCTTGTCTTGTCTTGTCTTGTCTTGTCTAGTCTTGTCTTGTCTTGTCTTGTCTTGTCTTGTGTTGCTTTGTCTTGTCTTGTCATGTCGTGTGTTGTGTTGTTTTGTCTTGTCTTGTTGTGTATTGTCATGTCTTTTATTGTCTTGTCTTGTCTTGTCATGTCATGTAATGTCATGTCGTGTCGTGTGTTGTGTTGTTTTGTATTGTCTTGTCTTCTCCTTGTCTTGTCTAGTCTTGTCTTGTCTTGTCTTGTCTTGTCATGTCGCGTGTTGTGTTGTTTTGTCTTGTCTTGTTGTGTATTGTCATGTCTTTTATTGTCTTGTTTTGTCATGTAATGTCATGTCGTGTGTTGTGTTGTTTTGTCTTGTCTTGTCTTCTCCTTGTCTTGTCTAGTCTTGTCTTGTCTTGTCTTGTCTTGTCTTGTCTTGTCTTGTCTTGTCTTGTCTTGTCTTGTCTTGTCTTGTCTTGTCTTGTCATGTCTTATATTGTCTTGTCTTGTCATGTCGTGTGTTGTGTTGTTTTGTCTTGTCTTGTTGTGTATTGTCATGTCTTATATTGTCTTGTCTTGTCTTGTCTTGTCATGTCATGTCATGTCGTGTGTTGTGTTGTTTTGTCTTGTCTTGTCTTGTCTTGTCTTGTCTTGTCTTGTCTTGTCTTGTCTTGTCTTGTCTTGTCTTGTCTTGTCTTGTCTTGTCTTGTCTTGTCTTGTCTTGTCTTGTCTTGTCTTGTCTTGTCTTGTCTTGCCTTGTCTTGTCTTGTCTTGTCTTGTCTTGTCTTGTCTTGTCTTGTCTTGTCTTGTCTTGTCTTGTCTTGTCTTGTCATGTCTTATATTGTCTTGTCTTGTCTTGTCATGTCGTGTGTTGTGTTGTTTTGTCTTGTCTTGTTGTGTATTGTCATGTCTTATATTGTCTTGTCTTGTCTTGTCATGTCATGTCAAGTCATGTCGTGTGTTGTGTTGTTTTGTCTTGTCTTGTCTTCTCCTTGTCTTGTCTAGTCTTGTCGTGTCTTGTCTTGTCTTGTGTTGCTTTGTCTTGTCTTGTCATGTCATGTGTTGCGTTGTGTTGTTTTGTCTTGTCTTGTCTTGTCTTGTCCTGTCCTGTCTTGTCTTGTCTTGGCATGTCATGCCATGTCATGTCATGTCGTGTGTTGTGTTGTCTTGTCTTGTCTTGTCTTGCCATGTCTTATATTGTCTTGTCTTGTCTTGTCATGTCGTGTGTTGTGTTGTTTTGTCTTGTCTTGTTGTGTATTGTCATGTCTTATATTGTCTTGTCTTGTCTTCTCATGTCATGTCATGTCATGTCGTGTGTTGTGTTGTTTTGTCTTGTCTTGTCTTCTCCTTGTCTTGTCTAGTCTTGTCTTGTCTTGTCTTGTCTTGTCTTGTCTTGTGTTGCTTTGTCTTGTCTTGTCATGTCATGTCTTGCTTTGTGTTGTTTTGTCTTGTCTTGTCTTGTCTTGTCTTGTCCTGTCCTGTCCTGTCTTGTCTTGTCTTGGCATGTCATGTCATGTCATGTCGTGTGTTGTGTTGTCTTGTCTTGTTTTGTCATGTCTTATCTTGTCTTGTCATGTCATGTCTTGTCTTGTCTTGTCTTGTCTTGTGTTGCTTTGTCTTGTCTTGTCATGTCGTGTGTTGTGTTGTCTTGTCTTGTCTAGTCTTGTCTTGTCTTGTCTTGTCTTGTCTTGTGTTGCTTTGTCTTGTCTTGTCATGTCGTGTGTTGTGTTGTTTTGTCTTGTCTTGTTGTGTATTGTCATGTCTTTTATTGTCTTGTCTTGTCTTGTCATGTCATGTAATGTCATGTCGTGTCGTGTGTTGTGTTGTTTTGTATTGTCTTGTCTTCTCCTTGTCTTGTCTAGTCTTGTCTTGTCTTGTCTTGTCTTGTCTTGTCTTGTCTTGTCTTGTCTTGTCTTGTCTTGTCTTGTCTTGTCTTGTCTTGTCTTGTCATGTCGTGTGTTGTGTTGTTTTGTCTTGTCTTGTTGTGTATTGTCATGTCTTTTATTGTCTTGTCTTGTCTTGTTTTGTCATGTAATGTCATGTCGTGTGTTGTGTTGTTTTGTCTTGTCTTGTCTTGTCTTGTCTTGTCTTGTCTTGTGTTGCTTTATCTTGTCTTGTCATGTCATGTGTTGCGTTGTGTTGTTTTGTCTTGTCTTGTCATGTCATGTCATGTCGTGTCTTGTGTTGCTTTGTCTTGTCTTGTCATGTCGTGTGTTGTGTTGTTTTGTCTTGTCTTGTTGTGTATTGTCATGTCTTATATTGTCTTGTCTTGTCTTGTCTTGTCATGTCATGTCATGTCATGTCGTGTGTTGTGTTGTTTTTTCTTGTCATGTCATGTCTTGTCTTGTCATGTCTTGTCATGTCATGTCTTGTCTTGTCTTGTCTTGTCTTGTCTTGTCTTGTCTTGTCTTGTCTTGTCTTGTTTTGTCTTGTCTTGTCTTGTCTTGTCTTGTTTTGTCTTGTCTTGTCTTGTTTTGTCTTGTCATGTCTTGTCTTGTCTTGTCTTGTCTTGTCTTGTTTTGTCTTGTCATGTCTTGTCTTGACTTGTCTTGTCTTGTCTTGTCTTGTCTTGTCTTGTCTTGTCTTGTCTTGTCTTGTCTTGTCTTGTCTTGTCTTGTCTTGTCTTGTCTTGTCTTGTCTTGTCTTGTCTTGTCTTGTCTTGTCTTGTCTTGTCTTGTCTTGTCTTGTCTTGTCTTGTCTTGTCTTGTCTTGTCTTGTCTTGTCTTGTCTTGTCTTGTCTTGTCTTGTCTTGTCTTGTCTTGTCTTGTCTTGTCTTGTCTTGTCTTGTCTTGTCTTGTCTTGTCTTGTTTTGTCTTGTCTTGTCTTGTCTTGTTTTATGTTGTCTTGTCTTGTCTTGTCATGTAATGTCATGTCGTGTGTTGTGTTGTTTTGTCTTGTCTTGTCTTCTCCTTGTCTTGTCTTGTCATGTCGTGTGTTGTGTTGTTTTGTCTTGTCTTGTCTTATAATGTCTTGTCTTGTCTTGTGATGTCATGTCGTGTGTTGTGTTGTTTTGTCTTGTCTTGTTTTGTCTTGTCCTGTCTTGTCTTGTCATGTCATGTCATGTGTTGTGTTGTGTTGTTTTGTCTTGTCTTGTCTTGTCTTGTCTTGTCTTGTCTTGTCTTGTCTTGTCTTGTCTTGTCTTGCCTTATCTTGCCTTGTCTTGTCTTGTCTGGTCTGGTCTTGTCTTGTCTTGTCTTGTCTTGTCATGTCTTGTCTTGTCTTGTTTTGTCTTGTCTTGTATTGTCTTGTTTTCTCATGTAATGTCATGTCGTGTGTTGTGTTGTTTTGTCTTGTCTTGTGTTGTTTTGTCGTGTCATGTCTTGTCTTGTCTTGTCCTGACCAGTCGTGTGTTGTGTTGTTTTGTCTTGTCTTGTCATGTCATGTCATGTCGTGTCTTGTGTTGCTTTGTCTTGTCTTGTCTTGTCTTGTCATGTCGTGTGTTGTGTTGTTTTGTCTTGTCTTGTTGTGTATTGTCATGTCTTATATTCTCTTGTCTTGTCTTGTCTTGTCATGTCATGTCATGTCGTGTGTTGTGTTGTTTTGTCTTGACTTGTTTTGTCTTGTCATGTCATGTCTTGTCTTGTCTTGTCTTGTTTTGTCTTGTCATGTCTTCTCTTGTCTTGTCTTGTCTTGTCTTGTCTTGTGTTGTCTTGTCTTGTCTTGTCTTGTCTTGTCTTGTCTTGTCTTGTCTTGTCTTGTCTTGTCTAGTCTTGTCTTGTCTTGTCTTGTCTTGTCTTGTGTTGCTTTGTCTTGTCTTGTCATGTCGTATGTTGTGTTGTTTTGTCTTGTCTTGATGTGTATTGTCATGTCTTTTATTGTCTTGTCTTGTCTTGTCATGTCATGTAATGTCATGTCGTGTCGTGTGTTGTGTTGTTTTGTATTGTCTTGTCTTCTCCTTGTCTTGTCTAGTCTTGTCTTGTCTTGTCTTGTCTTGTCTTGTCTTGTCTTGTCATGTCGTGTGTTGTGTTGTTTTGTCTTGTCTTGTTGTGTATTGTCATGTCTTTTATTGTCTTGTCTTGTCTTGTTTTGTCATGTAATGTCATGTCGTGTGTTGTGTTGTTTTGTCTTGTCTTGTCTTCTCCTTGGCTTGTCTAGTCTTGTCTTGTCTTGTCTTGTCTTGTCTTGTCTTGTCTTGTCATGTCTTATATTGTCTTGTCTTGTCTTGTCATGTCGTGTGTTGTGTTGTTTTGTCTTGTCTTGTTGTGTATTGTCATGTCTTATATTGTCTTGTCTTGTCTTGTCTTGTCATGTCATGTCATGTCGTGTGTTGTGTTGTTTTGTCTTGTCTTGTCTTCTAATTGTCTTGTCTAGTCTTGTCTTGTCTTGTCTTGTCTTGTCTTGTCTTGTCTTGTCTTGTCTTGTCTTGTCTTGTCTTGTCTTGTCTTGTCTTGTCTTGTCTTGTCTTGTCTTGTCTTGTCTTGTCTTGTCTTGTCTTGTCTTGTCTTGTCTTGTCTTGTCTTGTCTTGTCTTGTCTTGTCTTGTCTTGTCTTGTCTTGTCTTGTCTTGTCTTGTCTTGTCTTGTCTTGTCTTGTCTTGTCTTGTCTTGTCATGTCTTATATTGTCTTGTCTTGTCTTGTCATGTCGTGTGTTGTGTTGTTTTGTCTTGTCTTGTTGTGTATTGTCATGTCTTATATTGTCTTGTCTTGTCTTGTCATGTCATGTCAAGTCATGTCGTGTGTTGTGTTGTTTTGTCTTGTCTTGTCTTCTCCTTGTCTTGTCTAGTCTTGTCTTGTCTTGTCTTGTCTTGTCTTGTATTGCTTTGTCTTGTCTTGTCATGTCATGTGTTGCGTTGTGTTGTTTTTTCTTGTCTTGTCTTGTCTTGTCCTGTCCTGTCCTGTCTTGTCTTGTCTTGGCATGTCATGCCATGTCATGTCATGTCGTGTGTTGTGTTGTCTTGTCTTGTCTTGTCTTGTCATGTCATGTCATGTCATGTCGTGTGTTGTGTTGTTTTGTCTTGTCTTGTCTTCTCCTTGTCTTGTCTAGTCTTGTCTTGTCTTGTCTTGTCTTGTCTTGTCTTGTGTTGCTTTGTCTTGTCTTGTCATGTCATGTCTTGCGTTGTGTTGTTTTGTCTTGTCTTGTCTTGTCTTGTCCTGTCCTGTCCTGTCTTGTCTTGTCTTGGCATGTCATGTCATGTCATGTCGTGTGTTGTGTTGTTTTGTCTTGTTTTGTCATGTCTTATCTTGTCTTGTCATGTCATGTCTTGTCTTGTCTTGTCTTGTCTTGTCTTGTCTTGTCTTGTCTTGTCATGTCTTGTCTTGTCTTGTCATGTCTTGCCTTGTCTTGTCATGTCTTATATTGTGTTGTCTTGTTTTGTCTTGTCTTGTCTTGTTTTGTCTTGTGTTGCTTTGTCTTGTCTTGTCATGTCGTGTGTTGTGTTGTTTTGTCTTGTCTTGTTGTGTATTGTCATGTCTTTTATTGTCTTGTCTTGTCTTGTCATGTCATGTAATGTCATGTCGTGTGTTATGTTGTTTTGTCTTGTCTTGTCTTCTCCTTGTCTTGTCTAGTCTTGTCTTGTCTTGTCTTGTCTTGTCTTGTCTTGTCTTGTGTTGCTTTGTCTTGTCTTGTCAATGCATGTGTTGCGTTGTGTTGTTTTGTCTTGTCTTGTCATGTCATGTCATGTCGTGTCTTGTGTTGCTTTGTCTTGTCTTGTCATGTCGTGTGTTGTGTTGTTTTGTCTTGTCTTGTTGTGTATTGTAATGTCTTATATTGTCTTGTCTTGTCTTGTCATGTCATGTCATGTCATGTCGTGTGTTGTGTTGTTTTGTCTTGTCTTGTCTTCTCCTTGTCTTGTCTAGTCTTGTCTTGTCTTGTCTTGTCTTGTCTTGTCTTGTCTTGTGTTGCTTTGTCTTGTCTTGTCAATTCATGTGTTGCGTTGTGTTGTTTTGTCTTGTCTTGTCATGTCATGTCATGTCGTGTCTTGTGTTGCTTTGTCTTGTCTTGTCATGTCGTGTGTTGTGTTGTTTTGTCTTGTCATGTCTTATATTGTCTTGTCTTGTCTTGTCTTGTGATGTCATGTCGTGTGTTGTGTTGTTTTGTCTTGTATTGTCTTGTCTTGTCTTGTCTTGTCTTGTTTTGTCTTCTCTTGTCTTGTCTTGTCTTGTCTTGTCTTGTCATGTCATGTCATGTCATACGTGTGTTGTGTTGTTTTGTCTTGTCTTATTTTGTCTTGTCATGTCTTATCTTGTCTCGTCTTGTCTTGTCTTGTATTGTCTTGTCTTTTCTTGTCTTGTCTTGTCTTGTCTTGTCGTGTCTTGTCTTGTCTTGTCTTGTCTTGTCTTGTCTTGTCCTGTCCTGTCCTGTCTTGTCTTGTCATGTCATGTCATGTCATGTCATGTCGTGTGTTGTGTTGTCTTGTATTGTTTTGTCATGTCTTATCTTGTCTTGTCTTGTCATGTCATGTCATGTGTTGTGCTGTGTTGTTTTGTCTTGTCTTGTCTTGTCATGTCATGTCATGTGTTGTGTTGTGTTGTTTTGTCTTGTCTTGTCTTGTCATGTCTTATATTGTCTTGTCTTGTCTTGTGTTGTGATGTCATGTCGTGTGTTGTGTTGTTTTGTCTTGTCTTGTCTTGTCTTGTCCTGTCCTGTCCTGTCCTGTCCTGTCCTGTCTTGTCTTGTCTTGTCTTGTCTTGTCTCGTCTTGTCTTGTCTGGTCTTCTCCTGTCCTGACGTGTGTTGTGTTGTTTTGTCTTGTCTTGTTTTGTCTTGTCTTGCTTTGTCTTGTCATGTCTTATCTTGTCTTGTCTTGTCTTGTCCTGTCCTGTCGTGTGTTGTGTTGTTTTGTCTTGTCTTGTGTTGTTTTGTCGTGTCATGTCTTGTCTTGTCTTGTCCTGTCCTGTCGTGTGTTGTGTTGTTTTGTCTTGTCTTGTCTTGTCATGTCATGTCATGTCGTGTCTTGTGTTGCTTTGTCTTGTCTTGTCTTGTCTTGTCTTGTCTTGTCTTGTCATGTCGTGTGTTGTGTTGTTTTGTCTTGTCTTGTATTGTCTTGTCTTGTCTTGTTTTGTCTTGTCTTGTCTTGTCTTGTCTTGTCGTGTGATGCCATGTCATACGTGTGTTGTGTTGTTTTGTCTTGTCTTATTTTGTCTTGTCATGTCTTATCTTGTCTTGTCTTGTCTTGTCTTGTCTTGTCTTGTCTTGTCATGTCGTGTGTTGTGTTGTTTTGTCTTGTCTTGTATTGTCTTGTCTTGTCTTGTTTTGTCTTGTCTTGTCTTGTCTTGTCTTGTCATGTCATGCCATGTCATACGTGTGTTGTGTTGTTTTGTCTTGTCTTGTCCTGTCCTGTCGTGTGTTGTGTAGTTTTGTCTTGTCTTGTGTTGTTTTGTCGTGTCATGTCTTGTCTTGTCTTGTCCTGTCCTGTCGTGTGTTGTGTTGTTTTGTCTTGTCTTGTCTTGTCATGTCATGTCATGTCATGTCGTGTCTTGTGTTGCTTTGTCTTGTCTTGTCTTGTCTTGTCTTGTCATGTCTTGTCTTGTATTGTCTTGTCTTGTCTTGTTTTGTCTTGTCTTGTCTTGTCTTGTCATGTCATGCCATGTCATACGTGTGTTGTGTTGTTTTGTCTTGTCTTATTTTGTCTTGTCATGTCTTATCTTGTCTTGTCTTGTCTTGTCTTCTATTGTCTTGTCTTTTCTTGTTTTGTCTTGTCTTGTCTTGTCTTGTCTTGTCTTGTCTTGTCTTGTCTTGTCTTGTCTTGTCTTGTCTTGTCTTGTCTTGTCTTGTCTTGTCTTGTCTTGTCTTGTCTTGTCTTGTCTTGTCTTGTCTTGTCTTGTCTTGTCTTGTCTTGTCTTGTCCTGTCCTGTCTTGTCTTGTCTTGGCATGTCATGCCATGTCATGTCGTGTGTTGTGTTGTCTTGTCTTGATTTGTCGTGTCTTATCTTGTCTTGTCATGTCATGTCTTGTCTTGTCTTGTCTTGTCTTGTCTTGTCTTGTCATGTCTTATCTTGTCTTGTCTTGTCTTGTCTTGTCTTGTCTTGTCTTGTCTTGTCTTGTCTTGTCTTGTCTTGTCTAGTCTTGTCTTGTCTTGTCTTGTCTTGTCTTGTCTTGTATTGTCATGTCATGTCGTATGTTGCGTCGTTTTGTCTTGTGTTGCTTTGTCTTGTCTTGTCTTGTCATGTCGTGTGTTGTGTTGTTTTGTCTTGTCTTGTTGTGAATTGTCATGTCTTATATTGTCTTGTCTTGTCTTGTCATGTCATGTCGTGTCGTGTGTTGTGTTGTCTTGTCTTGTTTTGTCTTGTCATGTCATGTCTTGTCTTGTCTTGTCTTGTTTTGTCTTGTCATGTCTTGTCTTGTCTTGTCTTGTCTTGTCTTGTCTTGTCTTGTCTTGTCTTGTCTTGTCTTGTCTTGTCTTGTCTTGTCTTGTCTTGTCTTGTCTTGTCTTGTCTTGTCTTGTCTTGTCTTGTCTTGTCTTGTCTTGTCTTGTCTTGTCTTGTCTTGTCTTGTCTTGTCTTGTCTTGTCTTGTCTTGTCTTGTCTTGTCTTGTCTTGTCTTGTCTTGTCTTGTCTTGTCTTGCCTTGTCTTGTCTTGTCTTGTCTTGTCTTGTCTTGTCTTGTGATGTCATGTCGTGTGTTGTGTTGTTTTGTCTTGTCTTGTTTTGTCTTGTCCTGTCTTGTCTCGTCATGTCATGTCATGTGTTGTGTTGTGTTGTTTTGTCTTGTCTTGTCTTGTCTTGTCTTGTCTTGTCTTGTCTTGTCTTGTCTTGCCTTATCTTGCCTTGTCTTGCCTTGTCTGGTCTTGTCTTGTCTTGTCTTGTCTTGTCTTGTCTTGTCTTGTCTTGTCTTGTCTTGTCTTGTCTTGTCTTGTCTTGTCTTGTCTTGTCTTGTCTTGTCATATCTTGTCATGTCTTGTCTTGTCTTGTCTTGTCCTGTCCTGTCGTGTGTTGTGTTGTTTTGTCTTGTCTTGTCATGTCATGTCGTGTCTTGTGTTGCTTTGTCTTGTCTTGTCTTGTCTTGTCTTGTATTGTCTTGTCTTGTCTTGTCTTGTCTTGTCTTGTCTTGTTTTGTCTTGTCTTGTCTTGTCTTGTCTTGTCTTGTCTTGTCTTGTCTTGTCTTGTCTTGTCTTGTCTTGTCTTGTCTTGTCTTGTGATGTCATGTCGTGTGTTGTGTTGTTTTGTCTTGTCTTGTCTTGTCTTGTCTTGTCTTGTGATGTCATGTGATGTCTTGTCTTGTCTTGTCTTGTCTTGTCTTGTTTTGTCTTGTCATGTCATGTCTTGTCTTGTCTTGTCTTGTCTTGTCGTGTGTTGTGTTGTTTTGTCTTGTCTTGTTGTGTATTGTCATGTCTTATATTGTCTTGTCTTGTCTTGTCATGTCATGTCGTGTGTTGTGTTGTCTTGTCTTGTTTTGTCATGTCTTATCTTGTCTTGTCATGTCATGTCTTGTCTTGTCTTGTCTTGTCTTGTCTTGTCTTGTCTTGTCATGTCTTGTCTTGTCTTGTCATGTCTTGCCTTGTCTTGTCATGTCTTGTATTGTGTTGTCTTGTTTTGTCTTGTCTTGTCTTGTTTTGTCTTGTGTTGCTTTGTCTTGTCTTGTCATGTCGTGTGTTGTGTTGTTTTGTCTTGTCTTGTTGTGTATTGTCATGTCTTTTATTCTTGTCTTGTCTTGTCATGTCATGTAATGTCATGTCGTGTGTTATGTTGTTTTGTCTTGTCTTGTCTTCTCCTTGTCTTGTCTAGTCTTGTCTTGTCTTGTCTTGTCTTGTCTTGTCTTGTCTTGTCTTGTCTTGTCATGTCTTATATTGTCTTGTCTTGTCTTGTCATGTCGTGTGTTGTGTTGTTTTGTCTTGTCTTGTTGTGTATTGTAATGTCTTATATTGTCTTGTCTTGTCTTGTCATGTCATGTCATGTCATGTCGTGTGTTGTGTTGTTTTGTCTTGTCTTGTCTTCTCCTTGTCTTGTCTAGTCTTGTCTTGTCTTGTCTTGTCTTTTCTTGTCTTGTCTTGTCTTGTGTTGCTTTGTCTTGTCTTGTCAATTCATGTGTTGCGTTGTGTTGTTTTGTCTTGTCTTGTCATGTCATGTCATGTCGTGTCTTGTGTTGCTTTGTCTTGTCTTGTCATGTCGTGTGTTGTGTTGTTTTGTCTTGTCATGTCTTATATTGTCTTGTCTTGTCTTGTCTTGTGATGTCATGTCGTGTGTTGTGTTGTTTTGTCTTGTATTGTCTTGTCTTGTCTTGTCTTGTCTTGTTTTGTCTTCTCTTGTCTTGTCTTGTCTTGTCTTGTCATGTCATGTCATGTCATGTCATGTCATACGTGTGTTGTGTTGTTTTGTCTTGTCATGTCTTATCTTGTCTCGTCTTGTCTTGTCTTGTATTGTCTTGTCTTTTCTTGTCTTGTCTTCTCTTGTCTTGTCGTGTCTTGTCTTGTCTTGTCTTGTCTTGTCTTGTCTTGTCCTGTCCTGTCCTGTCTTGTCTTGTCATGTCATGTCATGTCATGTCATGTCGTGTGTTGTGTTGTCTTGTATTGTTTTGTCATGTCTTATCTTGTCTTGTCTTGTCATGTCATGTCATGTGTTGTGTTGTGTTGTTTTGTCTTGTCTTGTCTTGTCTTGTCATGTCATGTCATGTGTTGTGTTGTGTTGTTTTGTCTTGTCTTGTCTTGTCATGTCTTATATTGTCTTGTCTTGTCTTGTGTTGTGATGTCATGTCGTGTGTTGTGTTGTTTTGTCTTGTCTTGTCTTGTCTTGTCCTGTCCTGTCCTGTCCTGTCCTGTCCTGTCTTGTCTTGTCTTGTCTTGTCTTGTCTCGTCTTGTCTTGTCTGGTCTTCTCCTGTCCTGACGTGTGTTGTGTTGTTTTGTCTTGTCTTGTTTTGTCTTGTCTTGCTTTGTCTTGTCATGTCTAATCTTGTCTTGTCTTGTCTTGTCCTGTCCTGTCGTGTGTTGTGTTGTTTTGTCTTGTCTTGTGTTGTTTTGTCGTGTCATGTCTTGTCTTGTCTTGTCCTGTCCTGTCGTGTGTTGTGTTGTTTTGTCTTGTCTTGTCTTGTCATGTCATGTCATGTCGTGTCTTGTGTTGCTTTGTCTTGTCTTGTCTTGTCTTGTCTTGTCTTGTCTTGTCATGTCGTGTGTTGTGTTGTTTTGTCTTGTCTTGTATTGTCTTGTCTTGTCTTGTTTTGTCTTGTCTTGTCTTGTCTTGTCGTGTGATGCCATGTCATACGTGTGTTGTGTTGTTTTGTCTTGTCTTATTTTGTCTTGTCATGTCTTATCTTGTCTTGTCTTGTCTTGTCTTGTCTTGTCTTGTCTTGTCATGTCGTGTGTTGTGTTGTTTTGTCTTGTCTTGTATTGTCTTGTCTTGTCTTGTTTTGTCTTGTCTTGTCTTGTCTTGTCTTGTCATGTCATGCCATGTCATACGTGTGTTGTGTTGTTTTGTTTTGTCTTGTCTTGTCCTGTCCTGTCGTGTGTTGTGTCGTTTTGTCTTGTCTTGTGTTGTTTTGTCGTGTCATGTCTTGTCTTGTCTTGTCCTGTCCTGTCGTGTTGTTTTGTCTTGTCTTGTCTTGTCATGTCATGTCATGTCGTGTCTTGTGTTGCTTTGTCTTGTCTTGTCTTGTCTTGTCTTGTCTTGTCATGTCTTGTCTTGTCTTGTCTTGTATTGTCTTGTCTTGTCTTGTTTTGTCTTGTCTTGTCTTGTCTTGTCATGTCATGCCATGTCATACGTGTGTTGTGTTGTTTTGTCTTGTCTTATTTTGTCTTGTCATGTCTTATCTTGTCTTGTCTTCTATTGTCTTGTCTTTTCTTGTCTTGTCTTGTCTTGTCTTGTCTTGTCTTGTCTTGTCTTGTCTTGTCTTGTCTTGTCTTGTCTTGTCTTGTCTTGTCTTGTCTTGTCTTGTCTTGTCTTGTCTTGTCTTGTCTTGTCTTGTCTTGTCTTGTCCTGTCCTGTCTTGTCTTGTCTTGGCATGTCATGCCATGTCATGTCGTGTGTTGTGTTGTCTTGTCTTGTTTTGTCGTGTCTTATCTTGTCTTGTCATGTCATGTCTTGTCTTGTCTTGTCTTGTCTTGTCTTGTCTTGTCTTGTCATGTCTTATCTTGTCTTGTCTTGTCTTGTCTTGTCTTGTCTTGTCTTGTCTTGTCTTGTCTTGTCTTGTCTTGTCTAGTCTTGTCTTGTCTTGTCTTCTCTTGTCTTGTCTTGTCTTGTCATGTCATGTCGTATGTTGCGTTGTTTTGTCTTGTATTGCTTTGTCTTGTCTTGTCTTGTCATGTCGTGTGTTGTGTTGTTTTGTCTTGTCTTGTTGTGAATTGTCATGTCTTGTCTTGTCATGTCATGTCGTGTCGTGTGTTGTGTTGTCTTGTCTTGTTTTGTCTTGTCATGTCATGTCTTGTCTTGTCTTGTCTTGTTTTGTCTTGTCATGTCTTGTCTTGTCTTGTCTTGTCTTGTCTTGTCTTGTCTTGTCTTGTCTTGTCTTGTCTTGTCTTGTCTTGTCTTGTCTTGTCTTGTCTTGTCTTGTCTTGTCTTGTCTTGTCTTGTCTTGTCTTGTCTTGTCTTGTCTTGTCTTGTCTTGTCTTGTCTTGTCTTGTCTTGTCTTGTCTTGTCTTGTCTTGTCTTGTCTTGTCTTGTCTTGTCTTGTCTTGTCTTGTGATGTCATGTCGTGTGTTGTGTTGTTTTGTCTTGTCTTGTTTTGTCTTGTCCTGTCTTGTCTCGTCATGTCATGTCATGTGTTGTGTTGTGTTGTTTTGTCTTGTCTTGTCTTGTCTTGCCTTGTCTTGTCTTGTCTTGTCTTGTCTTGTCTTGTCTTGTCTTGTGATGTCATGTCGTGTGTTGTGTTGTTTTGTCTTGTCTTGTTTTGTCTTGTCCTGTCTTGTCTCGTCATGTCATGTCATGTGTTGTGTTGTGTTGTTTTGTCTTGTCTTGTCTTGTCTTGCCTTGTCTTGTCTTGTCTTGTCTTGTCTTGTCTTGCCTTATCTTGCCTTGTCTTGTCTTGTCTGGTCTTGTCTTGTCTTGTCTTGTCTTGTCTTGTCTTGTCTTGTCTTGTCTTGTCTTGTCTTGTCTTGTCTTGTCTTGTCTTGTCTTGTCATGTCTTGTCTTGTCTTGTCTTGTCCTGTCCTGTCGTGTGTTGTGTTGTTTTGTCTTGTCTTGTCATGTCATGTCGTGTCTTGTGTTGCTTTGTCTTGTCTTGTCTTGTCTTGTCTTGTATTGTATTGTCTTGTCTTGTCTTGTCTTGTCTTGTCTTGTCTTGTTTTGTCTTGTCTTGTCTTGTCTTGTCTTGTCTTGTCTTGTCTAGTCTTGTCTTGTCTTGTCTTGTCTTGTCTTGTGATGTCATGTCGTGTGTTGTGTTGTTTTGTCTTGTCTTGTCTTGTCTTGTCTTGTCTTGTCTTGTGATGTCGTGTGATGTCTTGTCTTGTCTTGTCTTGTCTTGTCTTGTTTTGTCTTGTCATGTCATGTCTTGTCTTGTCTTGTCTTGTCTTGTCGTGTGTTGTGTTGTTTTGTCTTGTCTTGTTGTGTATTGTCATGTCTTATATTGTCTTGTCTTGTCTTGTCATGTCATGTCATGTCGTGTGTTGTGTTGTGTTGTCTTGTCTTATATTGTCTTGTCTTGTCTTGTCATGTCATGTCGTATGTTGTGTTGTTTTGTCTTGTACTGCTTTGTCCTGTCTTGTCTTGTCTTGTCTTGTCATGTCGTGTGTTGTGTTGTTTTGTCTTGTCTTGTTGTGTATTGCCATGTCTTATATTGTCTTGTCTTGTCTTGTCATGTCATGTCATGTCGTGTGTTGTGTTGTGTTGTCTTGTCTTATATTGTCTTGTCTTGTCTTGTCATGTCATGTCATGTCATGTCGTGTGTTGTGTTGTTTTGTCTTGTCTTGTTGTGTATTGTCATGTCTTATATTGTCTTGTCTTGTCTTGTCATGTCATGTCGTGTGTTGTGTTGTCTTGTCTTGTTTTGTCATGTCTTATCTTGTCTTGTCATGTCATGTCTTGTCTTGTCTTGTCTTGTCTTGTCTTGTCTTGTCTTGTCATGTCTTGTCTTGTCTTGTCATGTCTTGCCTTGTCTTGTCATGTCTTGTATTGTGTTGTCTTGTTTTGTCTTGTCTTGTCTTGTTTTGTCTTGTGTTGCTTTGTCTTGTCTTGTCATGTCGTGTGTTGTGTTGTTTTGTCTTGTCTTGTTGTGTATTGTCATGTCTTTTATTCTTGTCTTGTCTTGTCATGTCATGTAATGTCATGTCGTGTGTTATGTTGTTTTGTCTTGTCTTGTCTTCTCCTTGTCTTGTCTAGTCTTGTCTTGTCTTGTCTTGTCTTGTCTTGTCTTGTCTTGTCTTGTCTTGTCATGTCTTATATTGTCTTGTCTTGTCTTGTCATGTCGTGTGTTGTGTTGTTTTGTCTTGTCTTGTTGTGTATTGTAATGTCTTATATTGTCTTGTCTTGTCTTGTCATGTCATGTCATGTCATGTCGTGTGTTGTGTTGTTTTGTCTTGTCTTGTCTTCTCCTTGTCTTGTCTAGTCTTGTCTTGTCTTGTCTTGTCTTTTCTTGTCTTGTCTTGTCTTGTGTTGCTTTGTCTTGTCTTGTCAATTCATGTGTTGCGTTGTGTTGTTTTGTCTTGTCTTGTCATGTCATGTCATGTCGTGTCTTGTGTTGCTTTGTCTTGTCTTGTCATGTCGTGTGTTGTGTTGTTTTGTCTTGTCATGTCTTATATTGTCTTGTCTTGTCTTGTCTTGTGATGTCATGTCGTGTGTTGTGTTGTTTTGTCTTGTATTGTCTTGTCTTGTCTTGTCTTGTCTTGTTTTGTCTTCTCTTGTCTTGTCTTGTCTTGTCTTGTCTTGTCATGTCATGTCATGTCATGTCATGTCATACGTGTGTTGTGTTGTTTTGTCTTGTCATGTCTTATCTTGTCTCGTCTTGTCTTGTCTTGTATTGTCTTGTCTTGTCTCGTCTTGTCTTGTCTGGTCTTCTCCTGTCCTGACGTGTGTTGTGTTGTTTTGTCTTGTCTTGTTTTGTCTTGTCTTGCTTTGTCTTGTCATGTCTTATCTTGTCTTGTCTTGTCTTGTCCTGTCCTGTCGTGTGTTGTGTTGTTTTGTCTTGTCTTGTGTTGTTTTGTCGTGTCATGTCTTGTCTTGTCTTGTCTTGTGTTGTGATGTCATGTCGTGTGTTGTGTTGTTTTGTCTTGTCTTGTCTTGTCATGTCATGTCATGTGTTGTGTTGTGTTGTTTTGTCTTGTCTTGTCTTGTCATGTCTTATATTGTCTTGTCTTGTCTTGTGTTGTGATGTCATGTCGTGTGTTGTGTTGTTTTGTCTTGTCTTGTCTTGTCTTGTCCTGTCCTGTCCTGTCCTGTCCTGTCCTGTCTTGTCTTGTCTTGTCTTGTCTTGTCTCGTCTTGTCTTGTCTGGTCTTCTCCTGTCCTGACGTGTGTTGTGTTGTTTTGTCTTGTCTTGTTTTGTCTTGTCTTGCTTTGTCTTGTCATGTCTTATCTTGTCTTGTCTTGTCTTGTCCTGTCCTGTCGTGTGTTGTGTTGTTTTGTCTTGTCTTGTGTTGTTTTGTCGTGTCATGTCTTGTCTTGTCTTGTCCTGTCCTGTCGTGTGTTGTGTTGTTTTGTCTTGTCTTGTCTTGTCATGTCATGTCATGTCGTGTCTTGTGTTGCTTTGTCTTGTCTTGTCTTGTCTTGTCTTGTCTTGTCTTGTCATGTCGTGTGTTGTGTTGTTTTGTCTTGTCTTGTATTGTCTTGTCTTGTCTTGTTTTGTCTTGTCTTGTCTTGTCTTGTCTTGTCGTGTGATGCCATGTCATACGTGTGTTGTGTTGTTTTGTCTTGTCTTATTTTGTCTTGTCATGTCTTATCTTGTCTTGTCTTGTCTTGTCTTGTCTTGTCTTGTCTTGTCTTGTCTTGTCTTGTCTTGTCTTGTCTTGTCTTGTCTTGTCTTGTCTTGTCTTGTCTTGTCTTGTCTTGTCTTGTCTTGTCTTGTCTTGTCTTGTCTTGTCTTGTCTTGTCTTGTCTTGTCTTGTCTTGTCTTGTCTTGTCTTGTCTTGTCTTGTCTTGTCTTGTCTTGTCTTGTCTTGTCTTGTCTTGTCTTGTCTTGTCTTGTCTTGTCTTGTCTTGTCTTGTCTTGTCTTGTCTTGTCTTGTCTTGTCTTGTCTTGTCTTGTCTTGTCTTGTCTTGTCTTGTCGTGTGTTGTGTTGTTTTGTCTTGTCTTGTATTGTCTTGTCTTGTCTTGTTTTGTCTTGTCTTGTCTTGTCTTGTCTTGTCATGTCATGCCATGTCATACGTGTGTTGTGTTGTTTTGTCTTGTCTTGTCCTGTCCTGTCGTGTGTTGTGTAGTTTTGTCTTGTCTTGTGTTGTTTTGTCGTGTCATGTCTTGTCTTGTCTTGTCCTGTCCTGTCGTGTGTTGTGTTGTTTTGTCTTGTCTTGTCTTGTCATGTCATGTCATGTCGTGTCTTGTGTTGCTTTGTCTTGTCTTGTCTTGTCTTGTCTTGTCATGTCTTGTCTTGTATTGTCTTGTCTTGTCTTGTTTTGTCTTGTCTTGTCTTGTCTTGTCATGTCATGCCATGTCATACGTGTGTTGTGTTGTTTTGTCTTGTCTTATTTTGTCTTGTCATGTCTTATCTTGTCTTGTCTTGTCTTGTCTTCTATTGTCTTGTCTTTTCTTGTTTTGTCTTGTCTTGTCTTGTCTTGTCTTGTCTTGTCTTGTCTTGTCTTGTCTTGTCTTGTCTTGTCTTGTCTTGTCTTGTCTTGTCTTGTCTTGTCTTGTCTTGTCTTGTCTTGTCTTGTCTTGTCTTGTCTTGTCTTGTCTTGTCTTGTCCTGTCCTGTCTTGTCTTGTCTTGGCATGTCATGCCATGTCATGTCGTGTGTTGTGTTGTCTTGTCTTGATTTGTCGTGTCTTATCTTGTCTTGTCATGTCATGTCTTGTCTTGTCTTGTCTTGTCTTGTCTTGTCTTGTCATGTCTTATCTTGTCTTGTCTTGACTTGTCTTGTCTTGTCTTGTCTTGTCTTGTCTTGTCTTGTCTTGTCTTGTCTTGTCTTGTCTAGTCTTGTCTTGTCTTGTCTTGTCTTGTCTTGTCTTGTATTGTCATGTCATGTCGTATGTTGCGTCGTTTTGTCTTGTGTTGCTTTGTCTTGTCTTGTCTTGTCATGTCGTGTGTTGTGTTGTTTTGTCTTGTCTTGTTGTGAATTGTCATGTCTTATATTGTCTTGTCTTGTCTTGTCATGTCATGTCGTGTCGTGTGTTGTGTTGTCTTGTCTTGTTTTGTCTTGTCATGTCATGTCTTGTCTTGTCTTGTCTTGTTTTGTCTTGTCATGTCTTGTCTTGTCTTGTCTTGTCTTGTCTTGTCTTGTCTTGTCTTGTCTTGTCTTGTCTTGTCTTGTCTTGTCTTGTCTTGTCTTGTCTTGTCTTGTCTTGTCTTGTCTTGTCTTGTCTTGTCTTGTCTTGTCTTGTCTTGTCTTGTCTTGTCTTGTCTTGTCTTGTCTTGTCTTGCCTTGTCTTGTCTTGTCTTGTCTTGTCTTGTCTTGTCTTGTGATGTCATGTCGTGTGTTGTGTTGTTTTGTCTTGTCTTGTTTTGTCTTGTCCTGTCTTGTCTCGTCATGTCATGTCATGTGTTGTGTTGTGTTGTTTTGTCTTGTCTTGTCTTGTCTTGTCTTGTCTTGTCTTGTCTTGTCTTGTCTTGCCTTATCTTGCCTTGTCTTGCCTTGTCTGGTCTTGTCTTGTCTTGTCTTGTCTTGTCTTGTCTTGTCTTGTCTTGTCTTGTCTTGTCTTGTCTTGTCTTGTCTTGTCTTGTCTTGTCTTGTCTTGTCATATCTTGTCATGTCTTGTCTTGTCTTGTCTTGTCCTGTCCTGTCGTGTGTTGTGTTGTTTTGTCTTGTCTTGTCATGTCATGTCGTGTCTTGTGTTGCTTTGTCTTGTCTTGTCTTGTCTTGTCTTGTATTGTCTTGTCTTGTCTTGTCTTGTCTTGTCTTGTCTTGTTTTGTCTTGTCTTGTCTTGTCTTGTCTTGTCTTGTCTTGTCTTGTCTTGTCTTGTCTTGTCTTGTCTTGTGATGTCATGTCGTGTGTTGTGTTGTTTTGTCTTGTCTTGTCTTGTCTTGTCTTGTCTTGTGATGTCATGTGATGTCTTGTCTTGTCTTGTCTTGTCTTGTCTTGTTTTGTCTTGTCATGTCATGTCTTGTCTTGTCTTGTCTTGTCTTGTCGTGTGTTGTGTTGTTTTGTCTTGTCTTGTTGTGTATTGTCATGTCTTATATTGTCTTGTCTTGTCTTGTCATGTCATGTCGTGTGTTGTGTTGTCTTGTCTTGTTTTGTCATGTCTTATCTTGTCTTGTCATGTCATGTCTTGTCTTGTCTTGTCTTGTCTTGTCTTGTCTTGTCTTGTCATGTCTTGTCTTGTCTTGTCATGTCTTGCCTTGTCTTGTCATGTCTTGTATTGTGTTGTCTTGTTTTGTCTTGTCTTGTCTTGTTTTGTCTTGTGTTGCTTTGTCTTGTCTTGTCATGTCGTGTGTTGTGTTGTTTTGTCTTGTCTTGTTGTGTATTGTCATGTCTTTTATTCTTGTCTTGTCTTGTCATGTCATGTAATGTCATGTCGTGTGTTATGTTGTTTTGTCTTGTCTTGTCTTCTCCTTGTCTTGTCTAGTCTTGTCTTGTCTTGTCTTGTCTTGTCTTGTCTTGTCTTGTCTTGTCTTGTCATGTCTTATATTGTCTTGTCTTGTCTTGTCATGTCGTGTGTTGTGTTGTTTTGTCTTGTCTTGTTGTGTATTGTAATGTCTTATATTGTCTTGTCTTGTCTTGTCATGTCATGTCATGTCATGTCGTGTGTTGTGTTGTTTTGTCTTGTCTTGTCTTCTCCTTGTCTTGTCTAGTCTTGTCTTGTCTTGTCTTGTCTTTTCTTGTCTTGTCTTGTCTTGTGTTGCTCTGTCTTGTCTTGTCAATTCATGTGTTGCGTTGTGTTGTTTTGTCTTGTCTTGTCATGTCATGTCATGTCGTGTCTTGTGTTGCTTTGTCTTGTCTTGTCATGTCGTGTGTTGTGTTGTTTTGTCTTGTCATGTCTTATATTGTCTTGTCTTGTCTTGTCTTGTGATGTCATGTCGTGTGTTGTGTTGTTTTGTCTTGTATTGTCTTGTCTTGTCTTGTCTTGTCTTGTTTTGTCTTCTCTTGTCTTGTCTTGTCTTGTCTTGTCTTGTCATGTCATGTCATGTCATGTCATGTCATACGTGTGTTGTGTTGTTTTGTCTTGTCATGTCTTATCTTGTCTCGTCTTGTCTTGTCTTGTATTGTCTTGTCTTTTCTTGTCTTGTCTTCTCTTGTCTTGTCGTGTCTTGTCTTGTCTTGTCTTGTCTTGTCTTGTCTTGTCCTGTCCTGTCCTGTCTTGTCTTGTCATGTCATGTCATGTCATGTCATGTCGTGTGTTGTGTTGTCTTGTATTGTTTTGTCATGTCTTATCTTGTCTTGTCTTGTCATGTCATGTCATGTGTTGTGTTGTGTTGTTTTGTCTTGTCTTGTCTTGTCTTGTCATGTCATGTCATGTGTTGTGTTGTGTTGTTTTGTCTTGTCTTGTCTTGTCATGTCTTATATTGTCTTGTCTTGTCTTGTGTTGTGATGTCATGTCGTGTGTTGTGTTGTTTTGTCTTGTCTTGTCTTGTCTTGTCCCGTCCTGTCCTGTCCTGTCCTGTCCTGTCTTGTCTTGTCTTGTCTTGTCTTGTCTCGTCTTGTCTTGTCTGGTCTTCTCCTGTCCTGACGTGTGTTGTGTTGTTTTGTCTTGTCTTGTTTTGTCTTGTCTTGCTTTGTCTTGTCATGTCTAATCTTGTCTTGTCTTGTCTTGTCCTGTCCTGTCGTGTGTTGTGTTGTTTTGTCTTGTCTTGTGTTGTTTTGTCGTGTCATGTCTTGTCTTGTCTTGTCCTGTCCTGTCGTGTGTTGTGTTGTTTTGTCTTGTCTTGTCTTGTCATGTCATGTCATGTCGTGTCTTGTGTTGCTTTGTCTTGTCTTGTCTTGTCTTGTCTTGTCTTGTCTTGTCATGTCGTGTGTTGTGTTGTTTTGTCTTGTCTTGTATTGTCTTGTCTTGTCTTGTTTTGTCTTGTCTTGTCTTGTCTTGTCGTGTGATGCCATGTCATACGTGTGTTGTGTTGTTTTGTCTTGTCTTATTTTGTCTTGTCATGTCTTATCTTGTCTTGTCTTGTCTTGTCTTGTCTTGTCTTGTCTTGTCATGTCGTGTGTTGTGTTGTTTTGTCTTGTCTTGTATTGTCTTGTCTTGTCTTGTTTTGTCTTGTCTTGTCTTGTCTTGTCTTGTCATGTCATGCCATGTCATACGTGTGTTGTGTTGTTTTGTTTTGTCTTGTCTTGTCCTGTCCTGTCGTGTGTTGTGTCGTTTTGTCTTGTCTTGTGTTGTTTTGTCGTGTCATGTCTTGTCTTGTCTTGTCCTGTCCTGTCGTGTTGTTTTGTCTTGTCTTGTCTTGTCATGTCATGTCATGTCGTGTCTTGTGTTGCTTTGTCTTGTCTTGTCTTGTCTTGTCTTGTCTTGTCATGTCTTGTCTTGTCTTGTCTTGTATTGTCTTGTCTTGTCTTGTTTTGTCTTGTCTTGTCTTGTCTTGTCATGTCATGCCATGTCATACGTGTGTTGTGTTGTTTTGTCTTGTCTTATTTTGTCTTGTCATGTCTTATCTTGTCTTGTCTTCTATTGTCTTGTCTTTTCTTGTCTTGTCTTGTCTTGTCTTGTCTTGTCTTGTCTTGTCTTGTCTTGTCTTGTCTTGTCTTGTCTTGTCTTGTCTTGTCTTGTCTTGTCTTGTCTTGTCTTGTCCTGTCCTGTCTTGTCTTGTCTTGGCATGTCATGCCATGTCATGTCGTGTGTTGTGTTGTCTTGTCTTGTTTTGTCGTGTCTTATCTTGTCTTGTCATGTCATGTCTTGTCTTGTCTTGTCTTGTCTTGTCTTGTCTTGTCTTGTCATGTCTTATCTTGTCTTGTCTTGTCTTGTCTTGTCTTGTCTTGTCTTGTCTTGTCTTGTCTTGTCTTGTCTTGTCTAGTCTTGTCTTGTCTTGTCTTCTCTTGTCTTGTCTTGTCTTGTCATGTCATGTCGTATGTTGCGTTGTTTTGTCTTGTATTGCTTTGTCTTGTCTTGTCTTGTCATGTCGTGTGTTGTGTTGTTTTGTCTTGTCTTGTTGTGAATTGTCATGTCTTGTCTTGTCATGTCATGTCGTGTCGTGTGTTGTGTTGTCTTGTCTTGTTTTGTCTTGTCATGTCATGTCTTGTCTTGTCTTGTCTTGTTTTGTCTTGTCATGTCTTGTCTTGTCTTGTCTTGTCTTGTCTTGTCTTGTCTTGTCTTGTCTTGTCTTGTCTTGTCTTGTCTTGTCTTGTCTTGTCTTGTCTTGTCTTGTCTTGTCTTGTCTTGTCTTGTCTTGTCTTGTCTTGTCTTGTCTTGTCTTGTCTTGTCTTGTCTTGTCTTGTCTTGTCTTGTCTTGTCTTGTCTTGTGATGTCATGTCGTGTGTTGTGTTGTTTTGTCTTGTCTTGTTTTGTCTTGTCCTGTCTTGTCTCGTCATGTCATGTCATGTGTTGTGTTGTGTTGTTTTGTCTTGTCTTGTCTTGTCTTGCCTTGTCTTGTCTTGTCTTGTCTTGTCTTGTCTTGTCTTGTCTTGTCTTGTGATGTCATGTCGTGTGTTGTGTTGTTTTGTCTTGTCTTGTTTTGTCTTGTCCTGTCTTGTCTCGTCATGTCATGTCATGTGTTGTGTTGTGTTGTTTTGTCTTGTCTTGTCTTGTCTTGCCTTGTCTTGTCTTGTCTTGTCTTGTCTTGTCTTGCCTTATCTTGCCTTGTCTTGTCTTGTCTGGTCTTGTCTTGTCTTGTCTTGTCTTGTCTTGTCTTGTCTTGTCTTGTCTTGTCTTGTCTTGTCTTGTCTTGTCTTGTCTTGTCTTGTCTTGTCATGTCTTGTCTTGTCTTGTCTTGTCCTGTCCTGTCGTGTGTTGTGTTGTTTTGTCTTGTCTTGTCATGTCATGTCGTGTCTTGTGTTGCTTTGTCTTGTCTTGTCTTGTCTTGTCTTGTCTTGTATTGTCTTGTCTTGTCTTGTCTTGTCTTGTCTTGTCTTGTTTTGTCTTGTCTTGTCTTGTCTTGTCTTGTCTTGTCTTGTCTTGTCTTGTCTTGTCTTGTCTTGTCTTGTCTTGTGATGTCATGTCGTGTGTTGTGTTGTTTTGTCTTGTCTTGTCTTGTCTTGTCTTGTCTTGTCTTGTGATGTCGTGTGATGTCTTGTCTTGTCTTGTCTTGTCTTGTCTTGTTTTGTCTTGTCATGTCATGTCTTGTCTTGTCTTGTCTTGTCTTGTCGTGTGTTGTGTTGTTTTGTCTTGTCTTGTTGTGTATTGTCATGTCTTATATTGTCTTGTCTTGTCTTGTCATGTCATGTCATGTCGTGTGTTGTGTTGTGTTGTCTTGTCTTATATTGTCTTGTCTTGTCTTGTCATGTCATGTCGTATGTTGTGTTGTTTTGTCTTGTACTGCTTTGTCCTGTCTTGTCTTGTCTTGTCTTGTCATGTCGTGTGTTGTGTTGTTTTGTCTTGTCTTGTTGTGTATTGCCATGTCTTATATTGTCTTGTCTTGTCTTGTCATGTCATGTCATGTCGTGTGTTGTGTTGTGTTGTCTTGTCTTATATTGTCTTGTCTTGTCTTGTCATGTCATGTCATGTCATGTCGTGTGTTGTGTTGTTTTGTCTTGTCTTGTTGTGTATTGTCATGTCTTATATTGTCTTGTCTTGTCTTGTCATGTCATGTCGTGTGTTGTGTTGTCTTGTCTTGTTTTGTCATGTCTTATCTTGTCTTGTCATGTCATGTCTTGTCTTGTCTTGTCTTGTCTTGTCTTGTCTTGTCTTGTCATGTCTTGTCTTGTCTTGTCATGTCTTGCCTTGTCTTGTCATGTCTTGTATTGTGTTGTCTTGTTTTGTCTTGTCTTGTCTTGTTTTGTCTTGTGTTGCTTTGTCTTGTCTTGTCATGTCGTGTGTTGTGTTGTTTTGTCTTGTCTTGTTGTGTATTGTCATGTCTTTTATTCTTGTCTTGTCTTGTCATGTCATGTAATGTCATGTCGTGTGTTATGTTGTTTTGTCTTGTCTTGTCTTCTCCTTGTCTTGTCTAGTCTTGTCTTGTCTTGTCTTGTCTTGTCTTGTCTTGTCTTGTCTTGTCTTGTCTTGTCATGTCTTATATTGTCTTGTCTTGTCTTGTCATGTCGTGTGTTGTGTTGTTTTGTCTTGTCTTGTTGTGTATTGTAATGTCTTATATTGTCTTGTCTTGTCTTGTCATGTCATGTCATGTCATGTCGTGTGTTGTGTTGTTTTGTCTTGTCTTGTCTTCTCCTTGTCTTGTCTAGTCTTGTCTTGTCTTGTCTTGTCTTTTCTTGTCTTGTCTTGTCTTGTGTTGCTTTGTCTTGTCTTGTCAATTCATGTGTTGCGTTGTGTTGTTTTGTCTTGTCTTGTCATGTCATGTCATGTCGTGTCTTGTGTTGCTTTGTCTTGTCTTGTCATGTCGTGTGTTGTGTTGTTTTGTCTTGTCATGTCTTATATTGTCTTGTCTTGTCTTGTCTTGTGATGTCATGTCGTGTGTTGTGTTGTTTTGTCTTGTATTGTCTTGTCTTGTCTTGTCTTGTCTTGTTTTGTCTTCTCTTGTCTTGTCTTGTCTTGTCTTGTCATGTCATGTCATGTCATGTCATGTCATACGTGTGTTGTGTTGTTTTGTCTTGTCATGTCTTATCTTGTCTCGTCTTGTCTTGTCTTGTATTGTCTTGTCTTTTCTTGTCTTGTCTTCTCTTGTCTTGTCTTGTCTTCTCTTGTCTTGTCGTGTCTTGTCTTGTCTTGTCATGTCATGTCATGTCATGTCATGTCATACGTGTGTTGTGTTGTTTTGTCTTGTCATGTCTTATCTTGTCTCGTCTTGTCTTGTCTTGTATTGTCTTGTCTTTTCTTGTCTTGTCTTCTCTTGTCTTGTCGTGTCTTGTCTTGTCTTGTCTTGTCTTGTCTTGTCTTGTCCTGTCCTGTCCTGTCTTGTCTTGTCATGTCATGTCATGTCATGTCATGTCGTGTGTTGTGTTGTCTTGTATTGTTTTGTCATGTCTTATCTTGTCTTGTCTTGTCATGTCATGTCATGTGTTGTGTTGTGTTGTTTTGTCTTGTCTTGTCTTGTCTTGTCATGTCATGTCATGTGTTGTGTTGTGTTGTTTTGTCTTGTCTTGTCTTGTCATGTCTTATATTGTCTTGTCTTGTCTTGTGTTGTGATGTCATGTCGTGTGTTGTGTTGTTTTGTCTTGTCTTGTCTTGTCTTGTCCTGTCCTGTCCTGTCCTGTCCTGTCCTGTCTTGTCTTGTCTTGTCTTGTCTTGTCTCGTCTTGTCTTGTCTGGTCTTCTCCTGTCCTGACGTGTGTTGTGTTGTTTTGTCTTGTCTTGTTTTGTCTTGTCTTGCTTTGTCTTGTCATGTCTAATCTTGTCTTGTCTTGTCTTGTCCTGTCCTGTCGTGTGTTGTGTTGTTTTGTCTTGTCTTGTGTTGTTTTGTCGTGTCATGTCTTGTCTTGTCTTGTCCTGTCCTGTCGTGTGTTGTGTTGTTTTGTCTTGTCTTGTCTTGTCATGTCATGTCATGTCGTGTCTTGTGTTGCTTTGTCTTGTCTTGTCTTGTCTTGTCTTGTCTTGTCATGTCGTGTGTTGTGTTGTTTTGTCTTGTCTTGTATTGTCTTGTCTTGTCTTGTTTTGTCTTGTCTTGTCTTGTCTTGTCGTGTGATGCCATGTCATACGTGTGTTGTGTTGTTTTGTCTTGTCTTATTTTGTCTTGTCATGTCTTATCTTGTCTTGTCTTGTCTTGTCTTGTCTTGTCTTGTCTTGTCATGTCGTGTGTTGTGTTGTTTTGTCTTGTCTTGTATTGTCTTGTCTTGTCTTGTTTTGTCTTGTCTTGTCTTGTCTTGTCTTGTCATGTCATGCCATGTCATACGTGTGTTGTGTTGTTTTGTTTTGTCTTGTCTTGTCCTGTCCTGTCGTGTGTTGTGTCGTTTTGTCTTGTCTTGTGTTGTTTTGTCGTGTCATGTCTTGTCTTGTCTTGTCCTGTCCTGTCGTGTTGTTTTGTCTTGTCTTGTCTTGTCATGTCATGTCATGTCGTGTCTTGTGTTGCTTTGTCTTGTCTTGTCTTGTCTTGTCTTGTCTTGTCATGTCTTGTCTTGTCTTGTCTTGTATTGTCTTGTCTTGTCTTGTTTTGTCTTGTCTTGTCTTGTCTTGTCATGTCATGCCATGTCATACGTGTGTTGTGTTGTTTTGTCTTGTCTTATTTTGTCTTGTCATGTCTTATCTTGTCTTGTCTTCTATTGTCTTGTCTTTTCTTGTCTTGTCTTGTCTTGTCTTGTCTTGTCTTGTCTTGTCTTGTCTTGTCTTGTCTTGTCTTGTCTTGTCTTGTCTTGTCTTGTCTTGTCTTGTCTTGTCTTGTCTTGTCTTGTCTTGTCTTGTCCTGTCCTGTCTTGTCTTGTCTTGGCATGTCATGCCATGTCATGTCGTGTGTTGTGTTGTCTTGTCTTGTTTTGTCGTGTCTTATCTTGTCTTGTCATGTCATGTCTTGTCTTGTCTTGTCTTGTCTTGTCTTGTCTTGTCTTGTCATGTCTTATCTTGTCTTGTCTTGTCTTGTCTTGTCTTGTCTTGTCTTGTCTTGTCTTGTCTTGTCTTGTCTTGTCTTGTCTAGTCTTGTCTTGTCTTGTCTTGTCTTGTCTTGTCTTGTCTTGTCATGTCATGTCGTATGTTGCGTTGTTTTGTCTTGTATTGCTTTGTCTTGTCTTGTCTTGTCATGTCGTGTGTTGTGTTGTTTTGTCTTGTCTTGTTGTGAATTGTCATGTCTTGTCTTGTCATGTCATGTCGTGTCGTGTGTTGTGTTGTCTTGTCTTGTTTTGTCTTGTCATGTCATGTCTTGTCTTGTCTTGTCTTGTTTTGTCTTGTCATGTCTTGTCTTGTCTTGTCTTGTCTTGTCTTGTCTTGTCTTGTCTTGTCTTGTCTTGTCTTGTCTTGTCTTATCTTGTCTTGTCTTGTCTTGTCTTGTCTTGTCTTGTCTTGTTTTGTCTTGTCTTGTCTTGTCTTGTCTTGTCTTGTCTTGTCTTGTCTTGTCTTGTCTTGTCTTGTCTTGTCTTGTCTTGTCTTGTCTTGTCTTGTCTTGTCTTGTCTTGTCTTGTCTTGTCTTGTCTTGTCTTGTCTTGTCTTGTCTTGTCTTGTCTTGTCTTGTCTTGTCTTGTCTTGTGATGTCATGTCGTGTGTTGTGTTGTTTTGTCTTGTCTTGTTTTGTCTTGTCCTGTCTTGTCTCGTCATGTCATGTCATGTGTTGTGTTGTGTTGTTTTGTCTTGTCTTGTCTTGTCTTGCCTTGTCTTGTCTTGTCTTGTCTTGTCTTGTCTTGCCTTATCTTGCCTTGTCTTGTCTTGTCTGGTCTTGTCTTGTCTTGTCTTGTCTTGTCTTGTCTTGTCTTGTCTTGTCTTGTCTTGTCTTGTCTTGTCTTGTCTTGTCTTGTCATGTCTTGTCTTGTCTTGTCTTGTCCTGTCCTGTCGTGTGTTGTGTTGTTTTGTCTTGTCTTGTCATGTCATGTCGTGTCTTGTGTTGCTTTGTCTTGTCTTGTCTTGTCTTGTCTTGTCTTGTATTGTCTTGTCTTGTCTTGTCTTGTCTTGTCTTGTCTTGTTTTGTCTTGTCTTGTCTTGTCTTGTCTTGTCTTGTCTTGTCTTGTCTTGTCTTGTCTTGTCTTGTCTTGTCTTGTGATGTCATGTCGTGTGTTGTGTTGTTTTGTCTTGTCTTGTCTTGTCTTGTCTTGTCTTGTCTTGTGATGTCATGTGATGTCTTGTCTTGTCTTGTCTTGTCTTGTCTTGTTTTGTCTTGTCATGTCATGTCTTGTCTTGTCTTGTCTTGTCTTGTCGTGTGTTGTGTTGTTTTGTCTTGTCTTGTTGTGTATTGTCATGTCTTATATTGTCTTGTCTTGTCTTGTCATGTCATGTCATGTCGTGTGTTGTGTTGTGTTGTCTTGTCTTATATTGTCTTGTCTTGTCTTGTCATGTCATGTCGTATGTTGTGTTGTTTTGTCTTGTACTGCTTTGTCCTGTCTTGTCTTGTCTTGTCTTGTCATGTCGTGTGTTGTGTTGTTTTGTCTTGTCTTGTTGTGTATTGCCATGTCTTATATTGTCTTGTCTTGTCTTGTCATGTCATGTCATGTCGTGTGTTGTGTTGTGTTGTCTTGTCTTATATTGTCTTGTCTTGTCTTGTCATGTCATGTCATGTCATGTCGTGTGTTGTGTTGTTTTGTCTTGTCTTGTCTTCTCCTTGTCTTGTCTAGTCTTGTCTTGTCTTGTCTTGTCTTGTCTTGTCTTGTCTTGTCTTGTCTTGTCTTGTCTTGTCTTGTCTTGTCTTGTCTTGTCTTGTCTTGTCTTGTCTTGTCTTGTCTTGTCTTGTCTTGTCTTGTCTTGTCTTGTCTTGTCTTGTCTTGTCTTGTCTTGTCTTGTCTTGTGTTGCTTTGTCTTGTCTTGTCATGTCATGTGTTGCGTTGTGTTGTTTTGTCTTGTCTTGTCATGTCATGTCATGTCGTGTCTTGTGTTGCTTTGTCTTGTCTTGTCATGTCGTGTGTTGTGTTGTTTTGTCTTGTCTTGTTGTGTATTGTCATGTCTTATATTGTCTTGTCTTGTCTTGTCATGTCATGTCATGTCATGTCGTGTGTTGTGTTGTTTAGTGTTGTTTTTTCTTGTCATGTCTTGTCTTGTCTTGTCTTGTCTTGTCTTGTCTTGTCTTGTCTTGTCTTGTCTTGTCTTGTCTTGTCTAGTCTTTTCTTGTCTTGTCTTGTCTTGTCTTGTCTTGTCTTGTCTTGTCATGTCGTGTCTTGTGTTGCTTTGTCTTGTCTTGTCATGTCGTGTGTTGTGTTGTTTTGTCTTGTCTTGTTGTGTATTGTCATGTCTTATATTGTCTTGTCATGTCATGTCATGTCGTGTGTTGTGTTGTTTAGTGTTGTTTTTTCTTGTCATGTCTTGTCTTGTCTTGTCTTGTCATGTCTTGTCTTGTCTTGTCTAGTCTTGTCTTGTCTTGTCTTGTCTTGTCTTGTCTTGTCTTGTCTTGTCTTGTCTTGTCTTGTCTTGTCTTGTCTTGTCTTGTCTTGTCTTGTCTTGTCTTGTCTTGTCTTGTCTTGTCTTGTCTTGTCTTGTCTTGTCTTGTCTTGTCTTGTCTTGTCTTGTCTTGTCTTGTCTTGTCATGTCTTGTCTTGTCTTGTCTTGTCTTGTCTTGTCTTGTCTTGTCTTGTCTTGTCTTGTCTTGTCTTTTCTTGTCTTGTCTTGTCTTGTCTTGTCTTGTCTTGTCTTGTCTTGTCTTGTCTTGTCTTGTCTTGTCTTGTCTTGTCTTGTCTTGTCTTGTCTTGTCTTGTCTTGTCTTGTATTGTCTTGTCTTGTCTTGTCTTGTCTTGTCTTGTCTTGTCTTGTCTTGTCTTGTCTTGTCTTGTCTTGTCTTGTCTTGTCTTGTCTTGTCTTGTCTTGTCTTGTCTTGTCTTGTCTTGTCTTGTCTTGTCTTGTCTTGTCTTGTCTTGTCTTGTCTTGTCTTGTCTTGTCTTGTCTTGTCTTGTCTTGTCTTGTCTTGTCTTGTCTTGTCTTGTCTTGTCATGTCGTGTCTTGTGTTGCTTTGTCTTGTCTTGTCATGTCGTGTGTTGTGTTGTTTTGTCTTGTCTTGTTGTGTATTGTCATGTCTTATATTGTCTTGTCATGTCATGTCATGTCGTGTGTTGTGTTGTTTAGTGTTGTTTTTTCTTGTCTTGTCTTGTCTTGTCTTGTCTTGTCTTGTCTTGTCTTGTCTTGTCTTGTCTTGTCTTGTCTTGTCTTGTCTTGTCTTGTCTTGTCTTGTCTTGTCTTGTCTTGTCTTGTCTTGTCTTGTCATGTCATGTCATGTCATGTCGTGTGTTGTTTTGTCTTGTCTTGTCTTCTCCTTGTCTTGTCTAGTCTTGTCTTGTCTTGTCTTGTCTTGTCTTGTCTTGTCTTGTCTTGTCTTGTCTTGTCTTGTCTTGTCTTGTCTTGTCATGTCTTGTCTTGTCTTGTCTTGTCTTGTCTTGTCTTGTCTTGTCATGTCTTGTCTTGTCTTGTCTTGTCCTGTCCTGTCGTGTGTTGTGTTGTTTTGTCTTGTCTTGTCATGTCATGTCGTGTCTTGTGTTGCTTTGTCTTGTCTTGTCTTGTCTTGTCTTGTCTTGTATTGTCTTGTCTTGTCTTGTCTTGTCTTGTCTTGTCTTGTTTTGTCTTGTCTTGTCTTGTCTTGTCTTGTCTTGTCTTGTCTTGTCTTGTCTTGTCTTGTGATGTCATGTCGTGTGTTGTGTTGTTTTGTCTTGTCTTGTCTTGTCTTGTCTTGTCTTGTCTTGTGATGTCATGTGATGTCTTGTCTTGTCTTGTCTTGTCTTGTCTTGTTTTGTCTTGTCATGTCATGTCTTGTCTTGTCTTGTCTTGTCTTGTCGTGTGTTGTGTTGTTTTGTCTTGTCTTGTTGTGTATTGTCATGTCTTATATTGTCTTGTCTTGTCTTGTCATGTCATGTCATGTCGTGTGTTGTGTTGTGTTGTCTTGTCTTATATTGTCTTGTCTTGTCTTGTCATGTCATGTCGTATGTTGTGTTGTTTTGTCTTGTACTGCTTTGTCCTGTCTTGTCTTGTCTTGTCTTGTCATGTCGTGTGTTGTGTTGTTTTGTCTTGTCTTGTTGTGTATTGCCATGTCTTATATTGTCTTGTCTTGTCTTGTCATGTCATGTCATGTCGTGTGTTGTGTTGTGTTGTCTTGTCTTATATTGTCTTGTCTTGTCTTGTCATGTCATGTCATGTCATGTCGTGTGTTGTGTTGTTTTGTCTTGTCTTGTCTTCTCCTTGTCTTGTCTAGTCTTGTCTTGTCTTGTCTTGTCTTGTCTTGTCTTGTCTTGTCTTGTCTTGTCTTGTCTTGTCTTGTCTTGTCTTGTCTTGTCTTGTCTTGTCTTGTCTTGTCTTGTCTTGTCTTGTCTTGTCTTGTCTTGTCTTGTCTTGTCTTGTCTTGTCTTGTCTTGTGTTGCTTTGTCTTGTCTTGTCATGTCATGTGTTGCGTTGTTTTGTCTTGTCTTGTTGTGTATTGTCATGTCTTATATTGTCTTGTCTTGTCTTGTCTTGTCTTGTCTTGTCTTGTCTTGTCTTGTCTTGTCTTGTCTTGTCTTGTCTTGTCTTGTCTTGTCTTGTCTTGTCTTGTCTTGTCTTGTCTTGTCTTGTCTTGTCTTGTCTTGTCTTGTCTTGTCTTGTCTTGTCTTGTCTTGTCTTGTCTTGTCTTGTCTTGTCTTGTCTTGTCTTGTCTTGTCTTGTCATGTCGTGTCTTGTGTTGCTTTGTCTTGTCTTGTCATGTCGTGTGTTGTGTTGTTTTGTCTTGTCTTGTTGTGTATTGTCATGTCTTATATTGTCTTGTCATGTCATGTCATGTCGTGTGTTGTGTTGTTTAGTGTTGTTTTTTCTTGTCTTGTCTTGTCTTGTCTTGTCTTGTCTTGTCTTGTCTTGTCTTGTCTTGTCTTGTCTTGTCTTGTCTTGTCTTGTCTTGTCTTGTCTTGTCTTGTCTTGTCTTGTCTTGTCTTGTCATGTCATGTCATGTCATGTCGTGTGTTGTTTTGTCTTGTCTTGTCTTCTCCTTGTCTTGTCTAGTCTTGTCTTGTCTTGTCTTGTCTTGTCTTGTCTTGTCTTGTCTTGTCTTGTCTTGTCTTGTCTTGTCTTGTCTTGTCATGTCTTGTCTTGTCTTGTCTTGTCTTGTCTTGTCTTGTCATGTCTTGTCTTGTCTTGTCTTGTCCTGTCCTGTCGTGTGTTGTGTTGTTTTGTCTTGTCTTGTCATGTCATGTCGTGTCTTGTGTTGCTTTGTCTTGTCTTGTCTTGTCTTGTCTTGTCTTGTATTGTCTTGTCTTGTCTTGTCTTGTCTTGTCTTGTCTTGTTTTGTCTTGTCTTGTCTTGTCTTGTCTTGTCTTGTCTTGTCTTGTCTTGTCTTGTCTTGTCTTGTCTTGTCTTGTGATGTCATGTCGTGTGTTGTGTTGTTTTGTCTTGTCTTGTCTTGTCTTGTCTTGTCTTGTCTTGTCTTGTTTTGTCTTGTCATGTCATGTCTTGTCTTGTCTTGTCTTGTCTTGTCGTGTGTTGTGTTGTTTTGTCTTGTCTTGTTGTGTATTGTCATGTCTTATATTGTCTTGTCTTGTCTTGTCATGTCATGTCATGTCGTGTGTTGTGTTGTGTTGTCTTGTCTTATATTGTCTTGTCTTGTCTTGTCATGTCATGTCGTATGTTGTGTTGTTTTGTCTTGTACTGCTTTGTCCTGTCTTGTCTTGTCTTGTCTTGTCATGTCGTGTGTTGTGTTGTTTTGTCTTGTCTTGTTGTGTATTGCCATGTCTTATATTGTCTTGTCTTGTCTTGTCATGTCATGTCATGTCGTGTGTTGTGTTGTGTTGTCTTGTCTTATATTGTCTTGTCTTGTCTTGTCATGTCATGTCATGTCATGTCGTGTGTTGTGTTGTTTTGTCTTGTCTTGTCTTCTCCTTGTCTTGTCTAGTCTTGTCTTGTCTTGTCTTGTCTTGTCTTGTCTTGTCTTGTCTTGTCTTGTCTTGTCTTGTCTTGTCTTGTCTTGTCTTGCCTTGTCTTGTCTTGTCTTGTCTTGTCTTGTCTTGTCTTGTCTTGTCTTGTCTTGTCTTGTCTTGTCTTGTCTTGTCTTGTCTTGTCTTGTCTTGTGTTGCTTTGTCTTGTCTTGTCATGTCATGTGTTGCGTTGTGTTGTTTTGTCTTGTCTTGTCATGTCATGTCATGTCGTGTCTTGTGTTGCTTTGTCTTGTCTTGTCATGTCGTGTGTTGTGTTGTTTTGTCTTGTCTTGTTGTGTATTGTCATGTCTTATATTGTCTTGTCTTGTCTTGTCATGTCATGTCATGTCATGTCGTGTGTTGTGTTGTTTAGTGTTGTTTTTTCTTGTCATGTCTTGTCTTGTCTTGTCTTGTCTTGTCTTGTCTTGTCTTGTCTTGTCTTGTCTTGTCTAGTCTTGTCTTGTCTTGTCTTGTCTTGTCATGTCTTGTCTTGTCTTGTCTAGTCTTGTCTTGTCTTGTCTTGTCTTGTCTTGTCTTGTCTTGTCTTGTCTTGTCTTGTCTTGTCTTGTCTTGTCTTGTCTTGTCTTGTCTTGTCTTGTCTTGTCTTGTCTTGTCTTGTCTTGTCTTGTCTTGTCTTGTCTTGTCTTGTCTTGTCTTGTCTTGTCTTGTCTTGTCATGTCTTGTCTTGTCTTGTCTTGTCTTGTCTTGTCTTGTCTTGTCTTGTCTTGTCTTGTCTTGTCTTGTCTTGTCTTGTCTTGTCTTGTCTTGTCTTGTCTTGTCTTGTCTTGTCTTGTCTTGTCTTGTCTTGTCTTGTCTTGTATTGTCTTGTCTTGTCTTGTCTTGTCTTGTCTTGTCTTGTCTTGTCTTGTCTTGTCTTGTCTTGTCTTGTCTTGTCTTGTCTTGTCTTGTCTTGTCTTGTCTTGTCTTGTCTTGTCTTGTCTTGTCTTGTCTTGTCTTGTCTTGTCTTGTCTTGTCTTGTCTTGTCTTGTCTTGTCTTGTCTTGTCTTGTCTTGTCTTGTCTTGTCTTGTCTTGTCTTGTCTTGTCTTGTCTTGTCATGTCGTGTCTTGTGTTGCTTTGTCTTGTCTTGTCATGTCGTGTGTTGTGTTGTTTTGTCTTGTCTTGTTGTGTATTGTCATGTCTTATATTGTCTTGTCATGTCATGTCATGTCGTGTGTTGTGTTGTTTAGTGTTGTTTTTTCTTGTCATGTCTTGTCTTGTCTTGTCTTGTCATGTCTTGTCTTGTCTTGTCTAGTCTTGTCTTGTCTTGTCTTGTCTTGTCTTGTCTTGTCTTGTCTTGTCTTGTCTTGTCTTGTCTTGTCTTGTCTTGTCTTGTCTTGTCTTGTCTTGTCTTGTCTTGTCTTGTCTTGTCTTGTCTTGTCTTGTCTTGTCTTGTCTTGTCTTGTCTTGTCTTGTCATGTCTTGTCTTGTCTTGTCTTGTCTTGTCTTGTCTTGTCTTGTCTTGTCTTGTCTTGTCTTGTCTTGTCTTGTCTTGTCTTGTCTTGTCTTGTCTTGTCTTGTCTTGTCTTGTCTTGTCTTGTCTTGTCTTGTCTTGTCTTGTCTTGTCTTGTCTTTTCTTGTCTTGTCTTGTCTTGTCTTGTCTTGTCTTGTCTTGTCTTGTCTTGTCTTGTCTTGTCTTGTCTTGTCTTGTCTTGTCTTGTCTTGTCTTGTCTCTTCTTGTCTTGTCTTGTCTTGTCTTGTCTTGTCTTGTCGTGTCTTGTCTTGTCTTGTCTTGTCTTGTCTTATTTTGTCTTGTCTTGTCTTGTCTTGTCTTGTCTTGTCTTGTCATGTTTTATCATGTAATGTCATGTCGTGTGTTGTGTTGTTATGTCTTGTCGTGTCTTCTCCTTGTCTTGTCTTGTCATGTCGTGTGTTGTGTTGTTTTGTCTTGTCATGTCTTATATTGTCTTGTCTTGTCTTGTCTTGTCTTGTCTTGTCTTGTCTTGTCTTGTCTTGTCTTGTCTTGTCTTGTCTTGTCTTGTCTTGTCTTGTCTTGTCTTGTCATGTCGTGTCTTGTGTTGCTTTGTCTTGTCTTGTCATGTCGTGTGTTGTGTTGTTTTGTCTTGTCTTGTTGTGTATTGTCATGTCTTATATTGTCTTGTCATGTCATGTCATGTCTTGTGTTGTGTTGTTTAGTGTTGTTTTTTCTTGTCATGTCTTGTCTTGTCTTGTCTTGTCATGTCTTGTCTTGTCTTGTCTAGTCTTGTCTTGTCTTGTCTTGTCTTGTCTTGTCTTGTCTTGTCTTGTCTTGTCTTGTCTTGTCTTGTCTTGTCTTGTCTTGTCTTGTCTTGTCTTGTCTTGTCTTGTCTTGTCTTGTCTTGTCTTGTCTTGTCTTGTCTTGTCTTGTCTTGTCTTGTCTTGTCTTGTCATGTCTTGTCTTGTCTTGTCTTGTCTTGTCTTGTCTTGTCTTGTCTTGTCTTGTCTTGTCTTGTCTTGTCTTGTCTTGTCTTGTCTTGTCTTGTCTTGTCTTGTCTTGTCTTGTCTTGTCTTGTCTTGTCTTGTCTTGTCTTGTCTTGTCTTGTCTTGTCTTGTCTTGTCTTGTCTTGTCTTGTCTTGTCTTGTCTTGTCTTGTCTTGTCTTGTCTTGTCTCTTCTTGTCTTGTCTTGTCTTGTCTTGTCTTGTCGTGTCTTGTCTTGTCTTGTCTTGTCTTGTCTTATTTTGTCTTGTCTTGTCTTGTCTTGTCTTGTCTTGTCTTGTCATGTTTTATCATGTAATGTCATGTCGTGTGTTGTGTTGTTTTGTCTTGTCGTGTCTTCTCCTTGTCTTGTCTTGTCATGTCGTGTGTTGTGTTGTTTTGTCTTGTCATGTCTTATATTGTCTTGTCTTGTCTTGTCTTGTGATGTCATGTCGTGTGTTGTGTTGTTTTGTCTTGTATTGTCTTGTCTTGTCTTGTCTTGTTTTGTCTTGTCTAGTCTTGTCTTGTCTTGTCTTGTCTTGTCATCTCATGTCATCTCATACGTGTGTTGTGTTGTTTTGTCTTGTCTTATTTTGTCTTGTCATGTCATGTCGTGTCTTGTGTTGCTTTGTCTTGTCTTGTCTTGTCTTGTCTTGTCTTGTCTTGTCTTGTCTTGTCTTGTCGTGTCTTGTCTTGTCTTGTCTTGTATTGTCTTGTCTTGTCTTGTCTTGTTTTGTCTTGTCTAGTCTTGTCTTGTCTTGTCTTGTCTTGTCATCTCATGTCATCTCATACGTGTGTTGTGTTGTTTTGTCTTGTCTTATTTTGTCTTGTCATGTCATTTCATGTCGTGTGTTGTGTTGTGTTGTCTTGTCTTATATTGTCTTGTCATGTCATGCCATGTCATACGTGTGTTGTGTTGTTTTGTCTTGTCTTATTTTGTCTTGTCATGTCTTATCTTGTCTTGTCTTGTCTTGTCTTGTCTTCTATTGTCTTGTCTTTTCTTGTCTTGTCTTGTCTTGTCTTGTCGTGTCTTGTCTTGTCTTGTCTTGTCTTGTCTTGTCTTGTCCTGTCCTGTCTTGTCTTGTCTTGGCATGTCATGCCATGTCATGTCGTGTGTTGTGTTGTCTTGTCTTGTTTTGTCATGTCTTATCTTGTCTTGTCATGTCATGTCTTGTCTTGTCTTGTCTTGCCTTGTCTTGTCTTGTCTTGTCTTGTCTTGTCTTGTCTTGTCTTGTCTTGTCTTGTCTTGTCTTGTCTTGTCTTGTCTTGTCTTGTCTTGTCTTGTCTTGTCTTGTCTTGTCTTGTCTTGTCTTGTCTTGTCTTGTCTTGTCTTGTCTTGTCTTGTCTTGTCTTGTCTTGTCTTGTCTTGTCTTGTCTTGTGTTGTCTTGTCTTGTCTTGTCTTGTCTTGTCTTGTCTTGTCTTGTCTTGTCTTGTCTTGTCTTGTCTTGTCTTGTCTTGTCTTGTCTTGTCTTGTCTTGTCTTTTCTTGTCTTGTCATGTCATGTCGTATGTTGTGTTGTTTTGCCTTGTGTTGCTTTGTCTTGTCTTGTCTTGTCATGTCGTGTGTTGTGTTGTTTTGTCTTGTCTTGTTGTGTATTGTCATGTCTTATATTGTCTTGTCTTGTCTTGTCATGTCATGTCATGTCGTGTGTTGTGTTGTCTTGTCTTGTCTTGTTTTGTCTTGTCATGTCTTGTCTTATCTTGTCTTGTCTTGTCATGTCGTGTGTTGTGTTGTTTTGTCTTGTCATGTCTTATATTGTCTTGTCTTGTCTTGTCTTGTGATGTCATGTCGTGTGTTGTGTTGTTTTGTATTGTATTGCCTTGTCTTGTCTTGTCTTGTCTTGTCTTGTCTTTTCTTGTCATGTTTTGTCATGTAATGTCATGTCATGTCGTGTGTTGTGTTGCTTTGTATTGTATTGCCTTGTCTTGTCTTGTCTTGTCTTGTCTTGTCTTGTCATGTCGTATGTTGTGTTGTTTTGTCTTGTCATGTCTTATATTGTCTTGTCTTGTCTTGTCTTGTCATGTCATGTCGTATGTTGTGTTGTTTTGCCTTGTGTTGCTTTGTCTTGTCTTGTCTTGTCATGTCGTGTGTTGTGTTGTTGTTGGGTCTTGTCTTGTTGTGTATTGTCTTGTCGTGTCTTGTCTTGTCTTGTCTTGTCTTGTCTTGTCTTGTCTTGTCTTGTCTTGTCTTGTCTTGTCTTGTCTTGTCTTGTCTTGTCTTGTCTTGTCTTGTCTTGTCTTGTCATGGCATGTCGTATGTTGTGTTGTTTTGCCTTGTGTTGCTTTGTCTTGTCTTGTCTTGTCATGTCGTGTGTTGTGTTGTTTTGTCTTGTCTTGTTGTGTATTGTCATGTCTTATATTGTCTTGTCTTGTCTTGTCATGTCATGTCATGTCGTGTGTTGTGTTGTCTTGTCTTGTCTTGTTTTGTCTTGTCATGTCATGTCGTGTCTTGTGTTGCTTTGTCTTGTCTTGTCTTGTCTTGTCTTGTCATCTCATGTCATCTCATACGTGTGTTGTGTTGTTTTGTCTTGTCTTATTTTGTCTTGTCATGTCATGTCGTGTCTTGTGTTGCTTTGTCTTGTCTTGTCTTGTCTTGTCTTGTCTTGTCTTGTCTTGTCTTGTCTTGTCTTGTCTTGTCTTGTCTTGTCTTGTCTTGTCTTGTCTTGTCTTGTCTTGTCTTGTCTTGTCTTGTCTTGTCTTGTCTTGTCTTGTCATGGCATGTCGTATGTTGTTTTGCCTTGTGTTGCTTTGTCTTGTCTTGTCTTGTCATGTCGTGTGTTGTGTTGTTTTGTCTTGTCTTGTTGTGTATTGTCATGTCTTATATTGTCTTGTCTTGTCTTGTCATGTCATGTCATGTCGTGTGTTGTGTTGTCTTGTCTTGTCTTGTTTTGTCTTGTGATGTCATGTCGTGTGTTGTGTTGTTTTGTATTGTATTGCCTTGTCTTGTCTTGTCTTGTCTTGTCTTGTCTTTTCTTGTCATGTTTTGTCATGTAATGTCATGTCATGTCGTGTGTTGTGTTGCTTTGTATTGTATTGCCTTGTCTTGTCTTGTCTTGTCTTGTCTTGTCTTGTCATGTCGTATGTTGTGTTGTTTTGTCTTGTCATGTCTTGTCTTGTCTTGTCTTTTCTTGTCATGTTTTGTCATGTAATGTCATGTCATGTCGTGTGTTGTGTTGTTTTGTATTGTATTGCCTTGTCTTGTCTTGTCTTGTCTTGTCTTGTCTTTTCTTGTCATGTTTTGTCATGTAATGTCATGTCATGTCGTGTGTTGTGTTGCTTTGTATTGTATTGTCTTGTCTTGTCTTGTCTTGTCATGTCATGTCGTATGTTGTGTTGTTTTGCCTTGTGTTGCTTTGTCTTGTCTTGTCTTGTCATGTCGTGTGTTGTGTTGTTGTGTCTTGTCTTGTTGTGTATTGTCTTGTCGTGTCTTGTCTTGTCTTGTCTTGTCTTGTCTTGTCTTGTCGTGTCTTGTCTTGTCTTGTCTTGTCTTGTCTTGTCTTGTCTTGTCTTGTCTTGTCATGTCATGTCGTATGTTGTGTTGTTTTGCCTTGTGTTGCTTTGTCTTGTCTTGTCTTGTCATGTCGTGTGTTGTGTTGTTTTGTCTTGTCTTGTCTTGTCTTGTCTTGTCTTGTCTTGTCTTGTCTTGCCTTGTCTTGTCTTGTCTTGTCTTGTCTTGTCTTGTCTTGTCTTGTCTTGTCTTGTCTTGTCTTGTCTTGTCTTGTCTTGTCTTGTCTTGTCTTGTCTTGTCTTGTCTTGTCTTGTCTTGTCTTGTCTTGTCTTGTGTTGCTTTGTCTTGTCATGTCATGTCCTGTCGTGTCTTGTGTTGCTTTGTCTTGTCTTGTCATGTCGTGTGTTGTGTTGTTTTGTCTTGTCTTGCTGTGTATTGTCAAGTCTTATATTGTCTTGTCTTGTCTTGTCTTGTCTTGTGATGTCATGTCGTGTGTTGTGTTGTTTTGTCTTGTATTGTCTTGTCTTGTCTTGTCTTGTTTTGTCTTGTCTAGTCTTGTCTTGTCTTGTCTTGCCATGTCATGTCATGTCATACGTGTGTTGTGTTGTTTTGTCTTGTCTTATTTTGTCTTGTCATGTCTTATCTTGTCTCGTCTTGTCTTGTCTTGTATTGTCTTGTCTTTTCTTGTCTTGTCTTGTCTTGTCGTGTCTTGTCTTGTCTTGTCTTGTCTTGTCCTGTCTTGTCTTGTCTTGTCTTGTCTTGTATTGTCTTGTCTTGTCATGTCATGTCGTGTCTTGTGTTGCTTTGTCTTGTCTTGTCATGTCATGTGTTGCGTTATGTTGTTTTGTCTTGTCTTGTCATGTCATGTCATGTCGTGTCTTGTGTTGCTTTGTCTTGTCTTGTCATGTCGTGTGTTGTGTTGTTTTGTCTTGTCTTGTTGTGTATTGTCATGTCTTATATTGTCTTGTCTTGTCTTGTCATGTCATGTCATGTCGTGTGTTGTGTTGTTTAGTGTTGTTTTTTCTTGTCATGTCTTGTCTTGTCTTGTCTTGTCATGTCTTGTCTTGTCTAGTCTTGTCTTGTCTTGTCTTGTCTTGTCTTGTCTTGTCTTGTCTTGTCTTGTCTTGTCTTGTCTTGTCTTGTCTTGTCTTGTCTTGTCTTGTCTTGTCTTGTCTTGTCTTGTCTTGTCTTGTCTTGTCTTGTCTTGTCTTGTCTTGTCTTGTCTTGTCTTGTCTTGTCTTGTCTTGTCATGTCTTGTCTTGTCTTGTCTTGTCTTGTCTTGTCTTGTCTTGTCTTGTCTTGTATTGTCTTGTCTTGTCTTGTCTTGTCTTGTCTTGTCTTGTCTTGTCTTGTCTTGTCTTGTCTTGTCTTGTCTTGTCTTGTCTTGTCTTGTCTTGTCTTGTCTTGTCTTGTCTTGTCTTGTCTTGTCTTGTCTTGTCTTGTCTTGTCTTGTCTTGTCTTGTCTTGTCTTGTCTTGTCTTGTCTTGTCTTGTCTTGTCTTGTCTTGTCTTGTCTTGTCTTGTCTTGTCTTGTCTTGTCTTGTCTTGTCTTGTCTTGTCTTGTCTTGTCTTGTCTTGTCTTGTCTTGTCTTGTCTTGTCTTGTCTTGTCTTGTCTTGTCTTGTCTTGTCTTGTCTTGTCTTGTCTTGTCTTGTCTTGTCTTGTCTTGTCTCTTCTTGTCTTGTCTTGTCTTGTCTTGTCTTGTCTTGTCGTGTCTTGTCTTGTCTTGTCTTGTCTTGTCTTATTTTGTCTTGTCTTGTCTTGTCTTGTCTTGTCTTGTCTTGTCTTGTCTTGTCTTGTCTTGTCTTGTCATGTTTTGTCATGTAATGTCATGTCGTGTGTTGTGTTGTTTTGTCTTGTCGTGTCTTCTCCTTGTCTTGTCTTGTCATGTCGTGTGTTGTGTTGTTTTGTCTTGTCATGTCTTATATTGTCTTGTCTTGTCTTGTCTTGTGATGTCATGTCGTGTGTTGTGTTGTTTTGTCTTGTATTGTCTTGTCTTGTCTTGTCTTGTTTTGTCTTGTCTAGTCTTGTCTTGTCTTGTCTTGTCTTGTCATCTCATGTCATCTCATACGTGTGTTGTGTTGTTTTGTCTTGTCTTATTTTGTCTTGTCATGTCATGTCGTGTCTTGTGTTGCTTTGTCTTGTCTTGTCTTGTCTTGTCTTGTCTTGTCTTGTCTTGTCTTGTCTTGTCTTGTCTTGTCTTGTCTTGTCTTGTTTTGTCTTGTCATGTCATGTCTTGTCTTGTCTTGTCTTGTCTTGTCGTGTGTTGTGTTGTTTTGTCTTGTCTTGTTGTGTATTGTCATGCCTTATATTGTCTTGTCTTGTCTTGTCATATCATTTCATGTCGTGTGTTGTGTTGTGTTGTCTTGTCTTATATTGTATTGTCATGTCATGCCATGTCATACGTGTGTTGTGTTGTTTTGTCTTGTCTTATTTTGTCTTGTCATGTCTTATCTTGTCTTGTCTTGTCTTGTCTTGTCTTCTATTGTCTTGTCTTTTCTTGTCTTGTCTTGTCTTGTCTTGTCGTGTCTTGTCTTGTCTTGTCTTGTCTTGTCTTGTCTTGTCCTGTCCTGTCTTGTCTTGTCTTGGCATGTCATGCCATGTCATGTCGTGTGTTGTCTTGTCTTGTCATGTCATGTCTTGTCTTGTCTTGTCTTGTCTTGTCTTGTCTTGTCTTGTCTTGTCTTGTCTTGTCTTGTCTTGTCTTGTCTTGTCTTGTCTTGTCTTGTCTTGTCTTGTCTTGTCTTGTCTTGTCTTGTCTTGTCTTGTCTCGTCTTGTCTTGTCTTGTCTTGTCTTGTCTTGTCTTGTCTTGTCTTGTCTTGTCTTGTCTTGTCTTGTCTTGTCTTGTCTTGTCTTGTCTTGTCTTGTCATGTCATGTCGTATGTTGTGTTGTTTTGCCTTGTGTTGCTTTGTCTTGTCTTGTCTTGTCATGTCGTGTGTTGTGTTGTTTTGTCTTGTCTTGTTGTGTATTGTCATGTCTTATATTGTCTTGTCTTGTCTTGTCATGTCATATCATGTCGTGTGTTGTGTTGTCTTGTCTTGTCTTGTTTTGTCTTGTCATGTCTTGTCTTGTCTTGTCTTGTCTTGTCTTGTCATGTCTTGTCTTGTCTTGTCTTGTCTTGTCTTGTCTTGTCTTGTCTTGTCTTGTCATGTCTTGTCTTGTCTTGTCTTGTCTTGTCTTGTCTTGTCTTGTCTTGTCTTGTCTTGTCTTGTCTTGTCTTGTCTTGTCTTGTCTTGTCTTGTCTTGTCTTGTCTTGTCTTGTCTTGTCTTGTCTTGTCTTGTCTTGTCTTGTCTTGTCTTGTCTTGTCTTGTCTTGTCTTGTCTTGTCTTGTCTTGTCTTGTCTTGTCTTGTCTTGTCTTGTCTTGTCTTGTCTTGTCTTGTCTTGTCTTGTCTTGTCTTGTCTTATCTTGTCTTGTCTTGTCTTGTCTTGTCTTGTCTTGTCTTGTCTTGTCTTGTCTTGTCTTGTCTTGTCTTGTCTTGTCTTGTCTTGTCTTGTCTTGTCTTGTCTTGTCTTGTCTTGTCTTGTCTTGTCTTGTCTCGTCTTGTCTTGTCTTGTCTTGTCTTGTCTTGTCTTGTCTTGTCTTGTCTTGTCTTGTATTGTCTTGTCTTGTCTTGTCTTGTCTTGTCTTGTCTTGTCTTGTCTTGTCTTGTCTTGTCTTGTCTTGTCTTGTCTTGTCTTGTCTTGTCTCTTCTTGTCTTGTCTTGTCTTGTCTTGTCTTGTCTTGTCTTGTCTTGTCTTGTCGTGTCTTGTCTTGTCTTGTCTTGTCTTGTCTTATTTTGTCTTGTCTTGTCTTGTCTTGTCTTGTCTTTTCTTGTCTTGTCTTGTCTTGTCATGTTTTGTCATGTAATGTCATGTCGTGTGTTGTGTTGTTTTGTCTTGTCGTGTCTTCTCCTTGTCTTGTCTTGTCATGTCGTGTGTTGTGTTGTTTTGTCTTGTCATGTCTTATATTGTCTTGTCTTGTCTTGTCTTGTGATGTCATGTCGTGTGTTGTGTTGTTTTGTCTTGTATTGTCTTGTCTTGTCTTGTCTTGTCTAGTCTTGTCTTGTCTTGTCTTGTCTTGTCATCTCATGTCATCTCATACGTGTGTTGTGTTGTTTTGTCTTGTCTTATTTTGTCTTGTCATGTCATGTCGTGTCTTGTGTTGCTTTGTCTTGTCTTGTCTTGTCTTGTCTTGTCTTGTCTTGTTTTGTCTTGTCATGTCATGTCTTGTCTTGTCTTGTCTTGTCTTGTCGTGTGTTGTGTTGTTTTGTCTTGTCTTGTTGTGTATTGTCATGCCTTATATTGTCTTGTCTTGTCTTGTCATGTCATTTCATGTCGTGTGTTGTGTTGTGTTGTCTTGTCTTATATTGTCTTGTCATGTCATGCCATGTCATACGTGTGTTGTGTTGTTTTGTCTTGTCTTATTTTGTCTTGTCATGTCTTATCTTGTCTTGTCTTGTCTTGTCTTGTCTTCTATTGTCTTGTCTTTTCTTGTCTTGTCTTGTCTTGTCTTGTCGTGTCTTGTCTTGTCTTGTCTTGTCTTGTCTTGTCTTGTCCTGTCCTGTCTTGTCTTGTCTTGGCATGTCATGCCATGTCATGTCGTGTGTTGTCTTGTCTTGTCATGTCATGTCTTGTCTTGTCTTGTCTTGTCTTGTCTTGTCTTGTCTTGTCTTGTCTTGTCTTGTCTTGTCTTGTCTTGTCTTGTCTTGTCTTGTCTTGTCTTGTCTTGTCTTGTCTTGTCTTGTCTTGTCTTGTCTTGTCTTGTCTTGTCTTGTCTTGTCTTGTCTTGTCTTGTCTTGTCTTGTCATGTCATGTCTTGTCTTGTCTTGTCTTGTCTTGTCATGTCGTGTGTTGTGTTGTTTTGTCTTGTCATGTCTTATATTGTCTTGTCTTGTCTTGTCTTGTCTTGTGATGTCATGTCGTGTGTTGTGTTGTTTTGTATTGTATTGCCTTTTCTTGTCTTGTCTTGTCTTGTCTTGTCATGTCATGTCGTATGTTGTGTTGTTTTGCCTTGTGTTGCTTTGTCTTGTCTTGTCTTGTCATGTCGTGTGTTGTGTTGTTGTGTCTTGTCTTGTTGTGTATTGTCTTGTCGTGTCTTGTCTTGTCTTGTCTTGTCTTGTCTTGTCTTGTCTTGTCTTGTCTTGTCTTGTCTTGTCTTGTCTTGTCTTGTCTTGTCTTGTCTTGTCTTGTCTTGTCTTGTCTTGTCTTGTCTTGTCTTGTCTTGTCTTGTCTTGTCATGTCATGTCGTATGTTGCTTTGTCTTGTCTTGTCTTGTCATGTCGTGTGTTGTGTTGTTTTGTCTTGTCTTGTTGTGTATTGTCATGTCTTATATTGTCTTGTCTTGTCTTGTCATGTCATGTCATGTCGTGTGTTGTGTTGTCTTGTCTTGTCTTGTTTTGTCTTGTCATGTCATGTCGTGTCTTGTGTTGCTTTGTCTTGTCTTGTCATGTCATGTCGTGTCTTGTCTTGTCTTGTTGTGTATTGTCATGTCTTATATTGTCTTGTCTTGTCTTGTCATGTCATGTCATGTCGTGTGTTGTGTTGTCTTGTCTTGTCTTGTTTTGTCTTGTCATGTCTTGTCTTGTCTTGTCTTGTCTTGTCATGTCTTGTCTTGTCTTGTCTTGTCTTGTCTTGTCTTGTCTTGTCTTGTCTTGTCTTGTCTTGTCTTGTCTTGTCTTGTCTTGTCTTGTCATGTCTTGTCTTGTCTTGTCTTGTCTTGTCTTGTCTTGTCTTGTCTTGTTTTGTCTTGTCTTGTCTTGTCTTGTCTTGTCTTGTCATGTCTTGTCTTGTCTTGTCTTGTCTTGTCTTGTCTTGTCATGTCATGTCGTATGTTGTGTTGTTTTGCCTTGTGTTGCTTTGTCTTGTCTTGTTGTGTATTGTCATGTCTTATATTGTCTTGTCTTGTCTTGTCATGTCATGTCATGTCGTGTGTTGTGTTGTCTTGTCTTGTCTTGTTTTGTCTTGTCATGTCTTGTCTTGTCTTGTCTTGTCTTGTCATGTCGTGTGTTGTGTTGTTTTGTCTTGTCATGTCTTATATTGTCTTGTCTTGTCTTGTCTTGTCTTGTGATGTCATGTCGTGTGTTGTGTTGTTTTGTATTGTATTGCCTTGTCTTGTCTTGTCTTGTCTTGTCTTGTCATGTCATGTCGTATGTTGTGTTGTTTTGCCTTGTGTTGCTTTGTCTTGTCTTGTCTTGTCATGTCGTGTGTTGTGTTGTTGTGTCTTGTCTTGTTGTGTATTGTCTTGTCGTGTCTTGTCTTGTCTTGTCTTGTCTTGTCTTGTCTTGTCTTGTCTTGTCTTGTCTTGTCTTGTCTTGTCTTGTCTTGTCTTGTCTTGTCTTGTCTTGTCTTGTCTTGTCTTGTCTTGTCTTGTCTTGTCATGTCATGTCGTATGTTGCTTTGTCTTGTCTTGTCTTGTCATGTCGTGTGTTGTGTTGTTTTGTCTTGTCTTGTTGTGTATTGTCATGTCTTATATTGTCTTGTCTTGTCTTGTCATGTCATGTCATGTCGTGTGTTGTGTTGTCTTGTCTTGTCTTGTTTTGTCTTGTCATGTCATGTCGTGTCTTGTGTTGCTTTGTCTTGTCTTGTCATGTCATGTCGTGTCTTGTCTTGTCTTGTTGTGTATTGTCATGTCTTATATTGTCTTGTCTTGTCTTGTCATGTCATGTCATGTCGTGTGTTGTGTTGTCTTGTCTTGTCTTGTTTTGTCTTGTCATGTCTTGTCTTGTCTTGTCTTGTCTTGTCATGTCTTGTCTTGTCTTGTCTTGTCTTGTCTTGTCTTGTCTTGTCTTGTCTTGTCTTGTCTTGTCTTGTCTTGTCTTGTCTTGTCTTGTCATGTCTTGTCTTGTCTTGTCTTGTCTTGTCTTGTCTTGTCTTGTCTTGTCTTGTCTTGTCTTGTCTTGTCTTGTCTTGTCTTGTCTTGTCTTGTCTTGTCTTGTCTTGTCTTGTCTTGTCTTGTCTTGTCTTGTCTTGTCTTGTCTTGTCTTGTCTTGTCTTGTCTTGTCTTGTCTTGTCTTGTCTTGTCTTGTCTTGTCTTGTCTTGTCTTGTCTTGTCTTGTCTTGTCTTGTCTTGTCTTGTCTTGTCTCTTCTTGTCTTGTCTTGTCTTGTCTTGTCTTGTCTTGTCGTGTCTTGTCTTGTCTTGTCTTGTCTTGTCTTATTTTGTCTTGTCTTGTCTTGTCTTGTCTTGTCTTGTCTTGTCTTGTCTTGTCATGTTTTGTCATGTAATGTCATGTCGTGTGTTGTGTTGTTTTGTCTTGTCGTGTCTTCTTCTTGTCTTGTCTTGTCATGTCGTGTGTTGTGTTGTTTTGTCTTGTCATGTCTTATATTGTCTTGTCTTGTCTTGTCTTGTGATGTCATGTCGTGTGTTGTGTTGTTTTGTCTTGTATTGTCTTGTCTTGTCTTGTCTTGTTTTGTCTTGTCTAGTCTTGTCTTGTCTTGTCTTGTCTTGTCATCTCATGTCATCTCATACGTGTGTTGTGTTGTTTTGTCTTGTCTTATTTTGTCTTGTCATGTCATGTCGTGTCTTGTGTTGCTTTGTCTTGTCTTGTCTTGTCTTGTCTTGTCTTGTCTTGTCTTGTCTTGTCTTGTCTTGTTTTGTCTTGTCATGTCATGTCTTGTCTTGTCTTGTCTTGTCTTGTCGTGTGTTGTGTTGTTTTGTCTTGTCTTGTTGTGTATTGTCATGCCTTATATTGTCTTGTCTTGTCTTGTCATTTCATTTCATGTCGTGTGTTGTGTTGTTTTGTCTTGTCTTATATTGTCTTGTCATGTCATGCCATGTCATACGTGTGTTGTGTTGTTTTGTCTTGTCTTATTTTGTCTTGTCATGTCTTATCTTGTCTTGTCTTGTCTTGTCTTGTCTTCTATTGTCTTGTCTTTTCTTGTCTTGTCTTGTCTTGTCTTGTCGTGTCTTGTCTTGTCTTGTCTTGTCTTGTCTTGTCTTGTCTTGTCCTGTCCTGTCTTGTCTTGTCTTGGCATGTCATGCCATGTCATGTCGTGTGTTGTCTTGTCTTGTCATGTCATGTCTTGTCTTGTCTTGTCTTGTCTTGTCTTGTCTTGTCTTGTCTTGTGATGTCATGTCGTGTGTTGTGTTGTTTTGTATTGTATTGCCTTGTCTTGTCTTGTCTTGTCTTGTCTTGTCTTTTCTTGTCATGTTTTGTCATGTAATGTCATGTCATGTCGTGTGTTGTGTTGCTTTGTATTGTATTGCCTTGTCTTGTCATGTCGTATGTTGTGTTGTTTTGTCTTGTCATGTCTTATATTGTCTTGTCTTGTCTTGTCTTGTCATGTCATGTCGTATGTTGTGTTGTTTTGCCTTGTGTTGCTTTGTCTTGTCTTGTCTTGTCATGTCGTGTGTTGTGTTGTTGTGTCTTGTCTTGTTGTGTATTGTCTTGTCGTGTCTTGTCTTGTCTTGTCTTGTCTTGTCTTGTCTTGTCTTGTCTTGTCTTGTCTTGTCTTGTCTTGTCTTGTCTTGTCTTGTCATGTCATGTCGTATGTTGCTTTGTCTTGTCTTGTCTTGTCATGTCGTGTGTTGTGTTGTTTTGTCTTGTCTTGTTGTGTATTGTCATGTCTTATATTGTCTTGTCTTGTCTTGTCATGTCATGTCATGTCGTGTGTTGTGTTGTCTTGTCTTGTCTTGTTTTGTCTTGTCATGTCATGTCGTGTCTTGTGTTGCTTTGTCTTGTCTTGTCTTGTCTTGTCATGTCATGTCGTGTCTTGTCTTGTCTTGTCTTGTCTTGTCTTGTCCTGTCCTGTCTTGTCTTGTCTTGGCATGTCATGCCATGTCATGTCGTGTGTTGTGTTGTCTTGTCTTGTCTTGTCATGTCATGCCATGTCATACGTGTGTTGTGTTGTTTTGTCTTGTCTTGTTTTGTCTTGTCATGTCATGTCGTGTCTTGTGTTGCTTTGTCTTGTCTTGTCTTGTTTTGTCTTGTCATGTCATGTCGTGTCTTGTGTTGCTTTGTCTTGTCTTGTCTTGTCTTGTCATGTCATGTCGTGTCTTGTCTTGTCTTGTCTTGTCTTGTCCTGTCCTGTCTTGTCTTGTCTTGGCATGTCATGCCATGTCATGTCGTGTGTTGTGTTGTCTTGTCTTGTCTTGTCATGTCATGCCATGTCATACGTGTGTTGTGTTGTTTTGTCTTGTCTAGTCTTGTCTTGTCTTGTCTTGTCATCTCATGTCATCTCATACGTGTGTTGTGTTGTTTTGTCTTGTCTTATTTTGTCTTGTCATGTCATGTCGTGTCTTGTGTTGCTTTGTCTTGTCTTGTCTTGTCTTGTCGTGTCTTGTCTTGTCTTGTCTTGTCTTGTCTTGTCTTGTCCTGTCCTGTCTTGTCTTGTCTTGGCATGTCATGCCATGTCATGTCGTGTGTTGTGTTGTCTTGTCTTGTCTTGTCTTGTCATGTCATGCCATGTCATACGTGTGTTGTGTTGTTTTGTCTTGTCTTGTTTTGTCTTGTCATGTCATGTCGTGTCTTGTGTTGCTTTGTCTTGTCTTGTCTTGTCTTGTCTTGTCTTGTCTTGTCTTGTCTTGTCTTGTCTTGTCTTGTCTTGTCTTGTCTTGTCTTGTCTTGTTTTGTCTTGTCTAGTCTTGTCTTGTCTTGTCTTGTCATCTCATGTCATCTCATACGTGTGTTGTGTTGTTTTGTCTTGTCTTATTTTGTCTTGTCATGTCATGTCGTGTCTTGTGTTGCTTTGTCTTGTCTTGTCTTGTCTTGTCTTGTCTTGTCTTGTCTTGTCTTGTCTTGTTTTGTCTTGTCATGTCATGTCTTGTCTTGTCTTGTCTTGTCTTGTCTTGTCGTGTGTTGTGTTGTTTTGTCTTGTCTTGTTGTGTATTGTCATGCCTTATATTGTCTTGTCATGTCATGTCATGTCGTGTGTTGTGTTGTGTTGTCTTGTCTTATATTGTCTTGTCTTGTCTTGTCATGTCATGTCGTATGTTGTGTTGTTTTGTCTTGTGCTGCTTTGTCCTGTCTTGTCTTGTCTTGTCTTGTCATGTCGTGTGTTGTGTTGTTTTGTCTTGTCTTGTCATGTCATGCCATGTCATACGTGTGTTGTGTTGTTTTGTCTTCTCTTATTTTGTCTTGTCATGTCTTATCTTGCCTTGTCTTGTCTTGTCTTCTATTGTCTTGTCTTTTCTTGTCTTGTCTTGTCTTGTCTTGTCGTGTCTTGTCTTGTCTTGTCTTGTCTTGTCTTGTCTTGTCTTGTCCTGTCCTGTCTTGTCTTGTCTTGGCATGTCATGCCATGTCATGTCGTGTGTTGTGTTGTCTTGTCTTGTTTTGTCATGTCTTGCTGTGTATTGTCAAGTCTTATATTGTCTTGTCTTGTCTTGTCTTGTCTTGTCTTGTGATGTCATGTCGTGTGTTGTGTTGTTTTGTCTTGTATTGTCTTGTCTTGTCTTGTCTTGTCTTGTTTTGTCTTGTCTAGTCTTGTCTTGTCTTGTCTTGCCATGTCATGTCATGTCATACGTGTGTTGTGTTGTTTTGTCTTGTCTTATTTTGTCTTGTCATGTCTTATCTTGTCTCGCCTTGTCTTGTCTTGTATTGTCTTGTCTTTTCTTGTCTTGTCTTGTCTTGTCTTGTCGTGTCTTGTCTTGTCTTGTCTTGTCTTGTCTTGTCCTGTCTTGTCTTGTCTTGTCTTGTCTTGTATTGTCTTGTCTTGTCTTGTCTTGTCTTGTCTTGTGTTGCTTTGTCTTGTCTTGTCATGTCATGTGTTGCGTTATGTTGTTTTGTCTTGTCTTGTCATGTCATGTCATGTCGTGTCTTGTGTTGCTTTGTCTTGTCTTGTCATGTCGTGTGTTGTGTTGTTTTGTCTTGTCTTGTTGTGTATTGTCATGTCTTATATTGTCTTGTCTTGTCTTGTCATGTCATGTCATGTCGTGTGTTGTGTTGTTTAGTGTTGTTTTTTCTTGTCATGTCTTGTCTTGTCTTGTCTTGTCATGTCTTGTCTTGTCTAGTCTTGTCTTGTCTTGTCTTGTCTTGTCTTGTCTTGTCTTGTCTTGTCTTGTCTTGTCTTGTCTTGTCTTGTCTTGTTTTGTCTTGTCTTGTCTTGTCTTGTCTTGTCTTGTCTTGTCTTGTCTTGTCTTGTCTTGTCTTGTCTTGTCTTGTCTTGTCTTGTCTTGTCTTGTCATGTCTTGTCTTGTCTTGTCTTGTCTTGTCTTGTCTTGTCTTGTCTTGTCTTGTCTTGTCTTGTCTTGTCTTGTCTTGTCTTGTCTTGTCTTGTCTTGTCTTGTCTTGTCTTGTCTTGTCTTGTCTTGTCTTGTCTTGTCTTGTCTTGTCTTGTCTTGTCTTGTCTTGTCTTGTCTTGTCTTGTCTTGTCTTGTCTTGTCTTGTCTTGTCTTGTCTTGTCTTGTCTTGTCTTGTCTTGTCTTGTCTTGTCTTGTCTTGTCTTGTCTTGTCTTGTCTTGTCTTGTCTTGTCTTGTCTTGTCTTGTCTTGTCTTGTCTTGTCTTGTCTTGTCTTGTCTCGTCTTGTCTTGTCTTGTCTTGTCTTGTCTTGTCTTGTCTTGTCTTGTCTTGTCTTGTCTTGTCTTGTCTTGTCTTGTCTTGTCTTGTCTTGTCTTGTCTTGTCTTGTCTTGTCTTGTCTTGTCTTGTCTTGTCTTGTCTTGTCTTGTCTTGTCTTGTCTTGTCTTGTCTTGTCTTGTCTTGTCTTGTCTTGTCTTGTCTTGTCTTGTCTTGTCTTGTCTTGTCTTGTCTTGTCTTGTCTTGTCTTGTCTTGTCTTGTCTTGTCTTGTCTTGTCTTGTCTTGTCTTGTCTTGTCTTGTCTTGTCTTGTCTTGTCTTGTCTTGTCTTGTCTCTTCTTGTCTTGTCTTGTCTTGTCTTGTCTTGTCTTGTCGTGTCTTGTCTTGTCTTGTCTTGTCTTGTCTTATTTTGTCTTGTCTTGTCTTGTCTTGTCTTGTCTTGTCTTGTCTTGTCTTGTCTTGTCTTGTCATGTTTTGTCATGTAATGTCATGTCGTGTGTTGTGTTGTTTTGTCTTGTCGTGTCTTCTCCTTGTCTTGTCTTGTCATGTCGTGTGTTGTGTTGTTTTGTCTTGTCATGTCTTATATTGTCTTGTCTTGTCTTGTCTTGTGATGTCATGTCGTGTGTTGTGTTGTTTTGTCTTGTATTGTCTTGTCTTGTCTTGTCTTGTTTTGTCTTGTCTAGTCTTGTCTTGTCTTGTCTTGTCTTGTCATCTCATGTCATCTCATACGTGTGTTGTGTTGTTTTGTCTTGTCTTATTTTGTCTTGTCATGTCATGTCGTGTCTTGTGTTGCTTTGTCTTGTCTTGTCTTGTCTTGTCTTGTCTTGTCTTGTCTTGTCTTGTCTTGTCTTGTCTTGTCTTGTCTTGTCTTGTCTTGTCGTATGTTGTGTTGTTTTGTCTTGTCTTGTTGTGTATTGTCATGCCTTATATTGTCTTGTCTTGTCTTGTCATGTCATTTCATGTCGTGTGTTGTGTTGTGTTGTCTTGTCTTATATTGTCTTGTCATGTCATGCCATGTCATACGTGTGTTGTGTTGTTTTGTCTTGTCTTATTTTGTCTTGTCATGTCTTATCTTGTCTTGTCTTGTCTTGTCTTGTCTTCTATTGTCTTGTCTTTTCTTGTCTTGTCTTGTCTTGTCTTGTCGTGTCTTGTCTTGTCTTGTCTTGTCCTGTCCTGTCTTGTCTTGTCTTGGCATGTCATGCCATGTCATGTCGTGTGTTGTGTTGTCTTGTCTTGTTTTGTCATGTCTTATCTTGTCTTGTCATGTCATGTCTTGTCTTGTCTTGTCTTGTCTTGTCTTGTCTTGTCTTGTCTTGTCTTGTCTTGTCTTGTCTTGTCTTGTCTTGTCTTGTCTTGTCTTGTCTTGTCTTGTCTTGTCTTGTCTTGTCTTGTCTTGTCTTGTCTTGTCTTGTCTTGTCTTGTCTTGTCTTGTCTTGTCTTGTCTTGTCTTGTCTTGTCTTGTCTTGTCTTGTCTTGTCTTGTCTTGTCTTGTCTTGTCTTGTCTTGTCTTGTCTTGTCTTGTCTTGTCTTGTCTTGTCTTGTCTTGTCTTGTCTTGTCTTGTCTTGTCTTGTCTTGTCATGTCATGTCGTATGTTGTGTTGTTTTGCCTTGTGTTGCTTTGTCTTGTCTTGTCTTGTCATGTCGTGTGTTGTGTTGTTTTGTCTTGTCTTGTTGTGTATTGTCATGTCTTATATTGTCTTGTCTTGTCTTGTCATGTCATGTCATGTCGTGTGTTGTGTTGTCTTGTCTTGTTTTGTCTTGTCATGTCTTGTCTTGTCTTGTCTTGTCTTGTCATGTCGTGTGTTGTGTTGTTTTGTCTTGTCATGTCTTATATTGTCTTGTCTTGTCTTGTCTTGTGATGTCATGTCGTGTGTTGTGTTGTTTTGTATTGTATTGCCTTGTCTTGTCTTGTCTTGTCTTGTCTTGTCTTTTCTTGTCATGTTTTGTCATGTAATGTCATGTCATGTCGTGTGTTGTGTTGCTTTGTATTGTATTGCCTTGTCTTGTCTTGTCTTGTCTTGTCATGTCGTATGTTGTGTTGTTTTGTCTTGTCCTGTCTTATATTGTCTTGTCTTGTCTTGTCTTGTCATGTCATGTCGTATGTTGTGTTGTTTTGCCTTGTGTGTTGTGTTGTTTTGTCTTGTCTTATTTTGTCTTGTCATGTCATGTCGTGTCTTGTGTTGCTTTGTCTTGTCTTGTCTTGTCTTGTCTTGTCTTGTCTTGTCTTGTCTTGTTTTGTCTTGTCATGTCATGTCTTGACTTGTCTTGTCTTGTCTTGTCGTATGTTGTGTTGTTTTGTCTTGTCTTGTTGTGTATTGTCATGCCTTATATTGTCTTGTCTTGTCTTGTCATGTCATTTCATGTCGTGTGTTGTGTTGTGTTGTCTTGTCTTATATTGTCTTGTCATGTCATGCCATGTCATACGTGTGTTGTGTTGTTTTGTCTTGTCTTATTTTGTCTTGTCATGTCTTATCTTGTCTTGTCTTGTCTTGTCTTGTCTTCTATTGTCTTGTCTTTTCTTGTCTTGTCTTGTCTTGTCTTGTCTTGTCTTGTCTTGTCTTGTCATGTCATGTCGTATGTTGCTTTGTCTTGTCTTGTCTTGTCATGTCGTGTGTTGTGTTGTTTTGTCTTGTCTTGTTGTGTATTGTCATGTCTTATATTGTCTTGTCTTGTCTTGTCATGTCATGTCATGTCGTGTGTTGTGTTGTCTTGTCTTGTCTTGTTTTGTCTTGTCATGTCATGTCGTGTCTTGTGTTGCTTTGTCTTGTCTTGTCTTGTCTTGTCTTGTCTTGTCTTGTCTTGTCTTGTCTTGTCTTGGTTTGTCTTGTCTAGTCTTGTCTTGTCTTGTCTTGTCATCTCATGTCATCTCATACGTGTGTTGTGTTGTTTTGTCTTGTCTTATTTTGTCTTGTCATGTCATGTCGTGTCTTGTGTTGCTTTGTCTTGTCTTGTCTTGTCTTGTCTTGTCTTGTCTTGTCTTGTCTTGTCTTGTCTTGTTTTGTCTTGTCATGTCATGTCTTGTCTTGTCTTGTCTTGTCTTGTCGTGTGTTGTGTTGTTTTGTCTTGTCTTGTTGTGTATTGTCATGCCTTATATTGTCTTGTCTTGTCTTGTCATGTCATGTCATGTCGTGTGTTGTGTTGTGTTGTCTTGTCTTATATTGTCTTGTCTTGTCTTGTCATGTCATGTCGTATGTTGTGTTGTTTTGTCTTGTGCTGCTTTGTCCTGTCTTGTCTTGTCTTGTCTTGTCATGTCGTGTGTTGTGTTGTTTTGTCTTGTCTTGTCTTGTCTTGTCATGTCATGCCATGTCATACGTGTGTTGTGTTGTTTTGTCTTGTCTTATTTTGTCTTGTCATGTCTTGTCATGTCTTGTCTTGTCTTGTCTTCTATTGTCTTGTCTTTTCTTGTCTTGTCTTGTCTTGTCTTGTCGTGTCTTGTCTTGTCTTGTCTTGTCTTGTCTTGTCTTGTCCTGTCCTGTCTTGTCTTGTCTTGGCATGTCATGCCATGTCATGTCGTGTGTTGTGTTGTCTTGTCTTGTTTTGTCATGTCTTATCTTGTCTTGTCATGTCATGTCTTGTCTTGTCTTGTCTTGTCTTGTCTTGTCTTGTCTTGTCTTGTCTTGTCTTGTCTTGTCTTGTCTTGTCTTGTCTTGTCTTGTCTTGTCTTGTCTTGTCTTGTCTTGTCTTGTCTTGTCTTGTCTTGTCTTGTCTTGTCTTGTCATGTCATGTCGTATGTTGTGTTGTTTTGCCTTGTGTTGCTTTGTCTTGTCTTGTCTTGTCATGTCGTGTGTTGTGTTGTTTTGTCTTGTCTTGTTGTGTATTGTCATGTCTTATATTGTCTTGTCTTGTCTTGTCATGTCATGTCATGTCGTGTGTTGTGTTGTCTTGTCTTGTCTTGTTTTGTCTTGTCATGTCATGTCTTGTCTTGTCTTGTATTGTCTTGTCTTGTCTTGTCTTGTCTTGTCGTGTCTTGTCTTGTCTTGTCTTGTCTTGTCTTGTCTTGTCTTGTCTTGTCTTGTCTTGCCTTGTCTTGTCTTGTCTTGTCTTGTCTTGTCTTGTCTTGTCTTGTCTTGTCATGTCATGTGTTGCGTTGTGTTGTTTTGTCTTGTCTTGTCATGTCATGTCCTGTCGTGTCTTGTGTTGCTTTGTCTTGTCTTGTCATGTCGTGTGTTGTGTTGTTTTGTCTTGTCTTGCTGTATATTGTCAAGTCTTATATTGTCTTGTCTTGTCTTGTCTTGTCTTGTCTTGTCTTGTCTTGTCTTGTGTTGCTTTGTCTTGTCTTGTCATGTCATGTGTTGCGTTGTGTTGTTTTGTCTTGTCTTGTCATGTCATGTCCTGTCGTGTCTTGTGTTGCTTTGTCTTGTCTTGTCATGTCGTGTGTCTTGTTGTTTTGTCTTGTCTTGTTGTGTATTGTCATGTCTTATATTGTCTTGTCTTGTCTTGTCATGTCGTGTCATGTCGTGTGTTGTGTTGTCTTGTCTTGTCTTGTTTTGTCTTGTCATGTCATGTCGTGTCTTGTGTTGCTTTGTCTTGTCTTGTCTTGTCTTGTCTTGTCTTGTCTTGTCTTGTCTTGTTTTGTCTTGTCTAGTCTTGTCTTGTCTTGTCTTGTCATCTCATGTCATCTCATACGTGTGTTGTGTTGTTTGCTCTTGTCTTATTTTGTCTTGTCATGTCATGTCGTGTCTTGTGTTGCTTTGTCTTGTCTTGTCTTGTCTTGTCTTGTCTTGTCTTGTCTTGTCTTGTCTTGTCTTGTCTTATTTTGTCTTGTCTTGTCTTGTCTTGTCATGTCATGCCATGTCATACGTGTGTTGTGTTGTTTTGTCTTGTCTTATTTTGTCTTGTCATGTCTTGTCTTGTCTTGTCTTCTATTGTCTTGTCTTTTCTTGTCTTGTCTTGTCTTGTCTTGTCGTGTCTTGTCTTGTCTTGTCTTGTCTTGTCTTGTCTTGTCCTGTCCTGTCTTGTCTTGTCTTGGCATGTCATGCCATGTCATGTCGTGTGTTGTGTTGTCTTGTCTTGTCTTGTCATGTCATGCCATGTCATACGTGTGTTGTGTTGTTTTGTCTTGTCTTGTTTTGTCTTGTCATGTGTTGCTTTGTCTTGTCTTGTCTTGTCTTGTCTTGTCTTGTCTTGTCTTGTTTTGTCTTGTCTAGTCTTGTCTTGTCTTGTCTTGTCATCTCATGTCATCTCATACGTGTGTTGTGTTGTTTTGTCTTGTCTTATTTTGTCTTGTCATGTCATGTCGTGTCTTGTGTTGCTTTGTCTTGTCTTGTCTTGTCTTGTCTTGTCTTGTCTTGTCTTGTCTTGTCTTGTCTTGTCTTGTCTTGTCTTGTCTTGTCTTGTCTTGTTTTGTCTTGTCATGTCATGTCTTGTCTTGTCTTGTCTTGTCGTGTGTTGTGTTGTTTTGTCTTGTCTTGTTGTGTATTGTCATGCCTTATATTGTCTTGTCATGTCATGTCATGTCGTGTGTTGTGTTGTGTTGTCTTGTCTTATATTGTCTTGTCTTGTCTTGTCATGTCATGTCGTATGTTGTGTTGTTTTGTCTTGTGCTGCTTTGTCCTGTCTTGTCTTGTCTTGTCTTGTCATGTCGTGTGTTGTGTTGTTTTGTCTTGTCTTGTCATGTCATGCCATGTCATACGTGTGTTGTGTTGTTTTGTCTTGTCTTATTTTGTCTTGTCATGTTTTATCTTGTCTTGTCTTGTCTTGTCTTCTATTGTCTTGTCTTTTCTTGTCTTGTCTTGTCTTGTCTTGTCGTGTCTTGTCTTGTCTTGTCTTGTCTTGTCTTGTCTTGTCCTGTCCTGTCTTGTCTTGTCTTGCCATGTCATGCCATGTCATGTCGTGTGTTGTGTTGTCTTGTCTTGTTTTGTCATGTCTTATCTTGTCTTGTCATGTCTTGTCTTGTCTTGTCTTGTCTTGTCTTGTCTTGTCTTGTCTTGTCTTGTCTTGTCTTGTCTTGTCTTGTCTTGTCTTGTCTTGTCTTGTCTTGTCTTGTCTTGTCTTGTCTTGTCTTGTCTTGTCTTGTCTTGTCTTGTCTTGTCTTGTCTTGTCTTGTCTTGTCTTGTCTTGTCTTGTCTTGTCTTGTCTTGTCTTGTCTTGTCTTGTCTTGTCATGTCATGTCGTATGTTGTGTTGTTTTGCCTTGTGTTGCTTTGTCTTGTCTTGTCTTGTCATGTCGTGTGTTGTGTTGTTTTGTCTTGTCTTGTTGTGTATTGTCATGTCTTATATTGTCTTGTCTTGTCTTGTCATGTCATGTCATGTCGTGTGTTGTGTTGTCTTGTCTTGTCTTGTTTTGTCTTGTCATGTCTTGTCTTGTCTTGTCTTGTCTTGTCTTGTCATGTCGTGTGTTGTGTTGTTTTGTCTTGTCATGTCTTATATTGTCTTGTCTTGTCTTGTCTTGTGATGTCATGTCGTGTGTTGTGTTGTTTTGTATTGTATTGCCTTGTCTTGTCTTGTCTTGTCTTGTCTTGTCTTGTCTTTTCTTGTCATGTTTTGTCATGTAATGTCATGTCATGTCGTGTGTTGTGTTGCTTTGTATTGTATTGCCTTGTCTTGTCTTGTCATGTCTTGTCTTGTCTTGTCTTGTCTTGTCATGTCGTGTGTTGTGTTGTTTTGTCTTGTCATGTCTTATATTGTCTTGTCTTGTCTTGTCTTGTCATGTCATGTCGTATGTTGTGTTGTTTTGCCTTGTGTTGCTTTGTCTTGTCTTGTCTTGTCATGTCGTGTGTTGTGTTGTTTTGTCTTGTCTTGTTGTGTATTGTCTTGTCTTGTCTTGTCTTGTCTTGTCTTGTCTTGTCTTGTCTTGTCTTGTCTTGTCTTGTCTTGTCTTATTTTGTCTTGTCTTGTCTTGTCTTGTCTTGTCTTGTCTTGTCTTGTCTTGTCTTGTCTTGTCTTGTCTTGTCTTGTCTTGTCTTGTCTTGTCTTGTCTTGTCTTGTCTTGTCTTGTCTTGTCTTGTCTTGTCTTGTCTTGTCTTGTCTTGTCTTGTCTTGTCTTGTCTTGTCTTGTCTTGTCTTGTCTTGTCTTGTCTTGTCTTGTCTTGTCTTGTCTTGTCTTGTCTTGTCTTGTCTTGTCTTGTCTTGTCTTGTCTTGTCTTGTCTTGTCTTGTCTTGTCTTGTCTTGTCTTGTCTTGTCTTGTCTTGTCTTGTCTTGTCTTGTCTTGTCTTGTCTTGTCTTGTCTTGTCTTGTCTTGTCTTGTCTTGTCTTGTCTTGTCTTGTCTTGTCTTGTCTTGTCTTGTCTTGTCTTGTCTTGTCTTGTCTTGTCTTGTCTTGTCTTGTCTTGTCTTGTCTTGTCTTGTCTTGTCTTGTCTTGTCTTGTCTTGTCTTGTCTTGTCTTGTCTTGTCTTGTCTTGTCTTGTCTTGTCTTGTCTTGTCTTGTCTTGTCTTGTTTTGTCTTGTCATGTCTTGTCTTGTCTTGCCTTGTCATGTCTTGTCTTGTTTTGTCTTGTCATGTCATGTCTTGTCTTGTCTTGTCTTGTCTTGTCTTGTCATGTGTTGTGTTGTTTTGTCTTGTCTTGTTGTGTATTGTCATGTCTTATATTGTCTTGTCTTGTCTTGTCATGTCATGTCATGTCGTGTGTTGTGTTGTGTTGTCTTGTCTTATATTGTCTTGTCTTGTCTTGTCATGTCATGTCGTATGTTGTGTTGTTTTGTCTTGTGCTGCTTTGTCCTGTCTTGTCTTGACTTGTCTTGTCATGTCGTGTGTTGTGTTGTTTTGTCTTGTCTTGTTGTGTATTGTCATGTCTTATATTGTCTTATATTGTCTTGTCTTGTCTTGTCATGTCATGTCATGTCATGTCGTGTGTTGTGTTGTTTTGTCTTGTCTTGTCTTCTCCTTGTCTTGTGTAGTCTTGTCTTGTCTTGTCTTGTCTTGTCTTGTCTTGTCATGTCTTGTCTTGTCTAGTCTTGTCTTGTCTTGTCTTGTCTTGTGTTGTCTTGTCTTGTCTTGTCTTGTCTTGTCTTGTCTTGTCTTGTCTTGTCTTGTCTTGTCTTGTCTTGTCTTGTCTTGTCTTGTCTTGTCTTGTCTTGTCTTGTCTTGTCTTGTCTTGTCTTATTTTGTCTTGTCTTGTCTTGTCTTGTCTTGTCTTGTCTTGTCTTGTCTTGTCTTGTCTTGTCTTGTCTTGTCTTGTCTTGTCTTGTCTTGTCTTGTCTTGTCTTGTCTTGTCTTGTCTTGTCTTGTCTTGTCTTGTCTTGTCTTGTCTTGTCTTGTCTTGTCTTATCTTGTCTTGTCTTGTCTTGTCTTGTCTTGTCTTGTCATGTCATGTCTTGTTTTGTCTTGTCTTGTCTTGTCGTGTGTTGTGTTGTTTTGTCTTGTCTTGTTGTGTATTGTCATGTCTTATATTGTCTTGTCTTGTCTTGTCTTGTCATGTCATGTTGTGTTGTTTTGTCTTGTGCTGCTTTGTCCTGTCTTGTCTTGTCTTGTCATATCGTGTGTTGTGTTGTTTTGTCTTGTCTTGTTTTGTCTTGTCTTTTCTTGTCTTGTCATGTCATGCGTGTGTTGTGTTGTCTTGTCTTGTTGTGTATTGTCATGTCTTATATTGTCTTGTCTTGTCATGTCATGTCATGTCGTGTGTTGTGTTGTCTTGTCTTGTTTTGTCTTGTCTTGTCATGTCATGTCATGTCTTGTCTTGTCTTGTCTTGTCTTGTCTTGTTTTGTCTTGTCTTGTCTTGTCTTGTCTTGTCTTGTCTTGTCTTGTCTTGTCTTGTCTTGTCTTGTCTTGTCTTATCTTGTCTTGTCTTGTCTTGTCTTGTCTTGTCTTGCCTTGTCTTGCCTTATCTTGCCTTGCCCTGTCCTGTCCTGTCTTGTCTTGTCCTGTCCTGTCCTGTCCTGTCTTGTCTTGTCATGTCATGTCATGTCATGTCGTGTGTTGTGTTGTCTTGTCTTGTCTTGTCATGTCATGTCTTGTCTTGTCTTGTCTTGTCTTGTCTTGTTTTGTCTTGTCATGTCTTGTCTTGTCTTGTCTTGTCATGTCTTGTCTTGTTTTGTCTTGTCATGTCATGTCTTGTCTTGTCTTGTCTTGTCTTGTCTTGTCATGTGTTGTGTTGTTTTGTCTTGTCTTGTTGTGTATTGTCATGTCTTATATTGTCTTGTCTTGTCTTGTCATGTCATGTCATGTCGTGTGTTGTGTTGTGTTGTCTTGTCTTATATTGTCTTGTCTTGTCTTGTCATGTCATGTCGTATGTTGTGTTGTTTTGTCTTGTGCTGCTTTGTCCTGTCTTGTCTTGACTTGTCTTGTCATGTCGTGTGTTGTGTTGTTTTGTCTTGTCTTGTTGTGTATTGTCATGTCTTATATTGTCTTGTCTTGTCTTGTCATGTCATGTCATGTCGTGTGTTGTGTTGTCTTGTCTTATATTGTCTTGTCTTGTCTTGTCATGTCATGTCATGTCATGTCGTGTGTTGTGTTGTTTTGTCTTGTCTTGTCTTCTCCTTGTCTTGTGTAGTCTTGTCTTGTCTTGTCTTGTCTTGTCTTGTCTTGTCTTGTCTAGTCTTGTCTTGTCTTGTCTTGTCTTGTCTTGTCTTGTCTTGTCTTGTCTTGTCTTGTCTTGTCTTGTCTTGTCTTGTCTTGTCTTGTCTTGTCTTGTCTTGTCTTGTCTTGTCTCGTCTTGTCTTTTCTTGTCTTGTCATGTCATGCCATGTCATACGTGTGTTGTGTTGTTTTGTCTTGTCTTATTTTGTCTTGTCATGTCTTATCTTGTCTTGTCCTGTCTTGTCTTCTATTGTCTTGTCTTTTCTTGTCTTGTCTTGTCTTGTCTTGTCTTGTCGTGTCTTGTCTTGTCTTGTCTTGTCTTGTCTTGTCTTGTCTTGTCCTGTCCTGTCTTGTCTTGTCTTGGCATGTCATGCCATGTCATGTCGTGTGTTGTGTTGTCTTGTCTTGTTTTGTCATGTCTTATCTTGTCTTGTCATGTCATGTCTTGTCTTGTCTTGTCTTGTCTTGTCTTGTCTTGTCTTGTCATGTCTTGTCTTGTCTTGTCTTGTCTTGTCTTGTCTTGTCTTGTCTTGTCTTGTCATGTCATGTCGTATGTTGTGTTGTTTTGTCTTGTGTTGCTTTGTCTTGTCTTGTCTTGTCATGTCGTGTGTTGTGTTGTTTTGTCTTGTCTTGTTGTGTATTGTCATGTCTTATATTGTCTTGTCTTGTCATGTCATGTCATGTCGTGTGTTGTGTTGTCTTGTCTTGTTTTGTCTTGTCTTGTCATGTCATGTCAAGTCTTGTCTTGTCTTGTCTTGTCTTGTCTTGTTTTGTCTTGTCTTGTCTTGTCTTGTCTTGTCTTATCTTGTCTTGTCTTGTCTTGTCTTGTCTTGTCTTGCCTTATCTTGCCTTGTCCTGTCCTGTCCTGTGTCTTGTGTTGCTTTGTCTTGTCTTGTCTTGTCTTGTCTTGTCTTGTCTTGTCTTGTCTTTTCTTGTCTTGTTTTGTCTTGTCATGTCATGTCTTGTCTTGTCTTGTCTTGTCTTGTCGTGTGTTGTGCTGTTTTGTCTTGTCTTGTTGTGTATTGTCATGTCTTATATTGTCTTGTCTTGTCTTGTCATGTCATGTCGTATGTTGTGTTGTTTTGTCTTGTGCTGCTTTGTCCTGTCTTGTCTTGTCATGTCATGTTGTGTTGTTTTGTCTTGTGCTGCTTTGTCCTGTCTTGTCTTGCCTTGTCATATCGTGTGTTGTGTTGTTTTGTCTTGTCTTGTTTTGTCTTGTCTTGTCTTGTCTTGTCATGTCATGCCATGTCATACGTGTGTTGTGTTGTTTTGTCTTGTCTTGTCATGTCTTATCTTGTCTTGTCTTGTCTTGTCTTGTCTTGTCTTGTCTTGTCTTGTCTTGTCTTGTCTTGTCTTGTCTTGTCTTGTCTTGTCTTGTCTTGTCTTGTCTTGTCTTGTCTTGTCTTGTCTTGTCATGTCATGTCGTATGTTGTGTTGTTTTGTCTTGTGTTGCTTTGTCTTGTCTTGTCTTGTCATGTCGTGTGTTGTGTTGTTTTGTCTTGTCTTGTTGTGTATTGTCATGTCTTATATTGTCTTGTCTTGTCATGTCATGTCATGTCGTGTGTTGTGTTGTCTTGTCTTGTTTTGTCTTGTCTTGTCATGTCATGTCATGTCTTGTCTTGTCTTGTCTTGTCTTGTCTTGTTTTGTCTTGTCTTGTCTTGTCTTGTCTTGTCTTGTCTTGTCTTGTCTTGTCTTGTCTTGTCTTGTCTTGTCTTGTCTTATCTTGTCTTGTCTTGTCTTGTCTTGTCTTGTCTTGTCTTGTCTTGTCTTGCCTTATCTTGCCTTGCCCTGTCCTGTCCTGTCTTGTCTTGTCCTGTCCTGTCCTGTCTTGTCTTGTCATGTCATGTCATGTCATGTCGTGTGTTGTGTTGTCTTGTCTTGTCTTGTCATGTCATGTCTTGTCTTGTCTTGTTTTGTTTTGTCTTGTCATGTCTTGTCTTGTCTTGTCTTGTCATGTCTTGTCTTGTTTTGTCTTGTCATGTCATGTCATGTCGTGTGTTGTGTTGTCTTGTCTTGTCATGTGTTGTGTTGTTTTGTCTTGTCTTGTTGTGTATTGTCATGTCTTATATTGTCTTGTCTTGTCTTGTCATGTCATGTCATGTCGTGTGTTGTGTTGTGTTGTCTTGTCTTATATTGTCTTGTCTTGTCTTGTCATGTCATGTCGTATGTTGTGTTGTTTTGTCTTGTGCTGCTTTGTCCTGTCTTGTCTTGACTTGTCTTGTCATGTCGTGTGTTGTGTTGTTTTGTCTTGTCTTGTTGTGTATTGTCATGTCTTATATTGTCTTGTCTTGTCTTGTCATGTCATGTCATGTCGTGTGTTGTGTTGTCTTGTCTTATATTGTCTTGTCTTGTCTTGTCATGTCATGTCATGTCATGTCGTGTGTTGTGTTGTTTTGTCTTGTCTTGTCTTCTCCTTGTCTTGTGTAGTCTTGTCTTGTCTTGTCTTGTCTTGTCTTGTCTTGTCTAGTCTTGTCTTGTCTTGTCTTGTCTTGTCTTGTCTTGTCTTGTCTTGTCTTGTCTTGTCTTGTCTTGTCTTGTCTTGTCTTGTCTTGTCTTGTCTTGTCTTGTCTTGTCTTGTCTTGTCTTGTCTTGTCTTGTCTTGTCTTGTCTTGTCTTGTCTTGTCTTGTCTTGTCTTGTCTTGTCTTGTCTTGTCTTGTCTTGTCTTGTCTTGTCTTGTCTTGTCTTGTCTTGTCTTGTCTTGTCTTGTCTTGTCTTGTCTTGTCTTGTCTTGTCTTGTCTTGTCTTGTCTTGTCTTGTCTTGTCTTGTCTTGTCTTGTCTTGTCTTGTCTTGTCTTGTCTTGTCTTGTCTTGTCTTGTCTTGTCTTGTCTTGTCTTGTCTTGTCTTGTCTTGTCTTGTCTTGTCTTGTCTTGTCTTGTCTTGTCTTGTCTTGTCTTGTCTTGTCTTGTCTTGTCTTGTCTTGTCTTGTCTTGTCTTGTCTTGTCTTGTCTTGTCTTGTCTTGTCTTGTCTTGTCTTGTCTTGTCTTGTCTTGTCTTGTCTTGTCTTGTCTTGTCTTGTCTTGTCTTGTCTTGTCTTGTCTTGTCTTGTCTTGTCTTGTCTTGTCTTGTCTTGTCTTGTCTTGTCTTGTCTTGTCTTGTCTTGTCTTGTCTTGTCTTGTCTTGTCTTGTCTTGTCTTGTCTTGTCTTGTCTTGTCTTGTCTTGTCTTGTCTTGTCTTGTCTTGTCTTGTCTTGTCTTGTCTTGTCTTGTCTTGTCTTGTCTTGTCTTGTCTTGTCTTGTCTTGTCTTGTCTTGTCTTGTCTTGTCTTGTCTTGTCTTGTCTTGTCTTGTCTTGTCTTGTCTTGTCTTGTCTTGTCTTGTCTTGTCTTGTCTTGTCTTGTCTTGTCTTGTCTTGTCTTGTCTTGTCTTGTCTTGTCTTGTCTTGTCTTGTCTTGTCTTGTCTTGTCTTGTCTTGTCTTGTCTTGTCTTGTCTTGTCTTGTCTTGTCTTGTCTTGTCTTGTCTTGTCTTGTCTTGTCTTGTCTTGTCTTGTCTTGTCTTGTCTTGTCTTGTCTTGTCTTGTCTTGTCTTGTCTTGTCTTGTCTTGTCTTGTCTTGTCTTGTCTTGTCTTGTCTTGTCTTGTCTTGTCTTGTCTTGTCTTGTCTTGTCATGTTTTGTCATGTAATGTCATGTCGTGTGTTGTGTTGTTTTGTCTTGTCGTGTCTTCTCCTTGTCTTGTCTTGTCATGTCGTGTGTTGTGTTGTTTTGTCTTGTCATGTCTTATATCGTCTTGACTTGTCTTGTCTTGTGATGTCATGTCGTGTGTTGTGTTGTTTTGTCTTGTATTGTCTTGTCTTGTCTTGTCTTGTTTTGTCTTGTCTAGTCTTGTCTTGTCTTGTCTTGTCATGTCATGTCATGTCATGTCATACGTGTGTTGTGTTGTTTTGTCTTGTCTTATTTTGTCTTGTCATGTCATGTCGTGTCTTGTGTTGCTTTGTCTTGTCTTGTCTTGTCTTGTCTTGTCTTGTCTTGTCTTGTCTTGTCTTGTCTTGTCTTGTCTTGTCATGTCATGTCTTGTCTTGTCTCGTCTTGTCTTGTCGTGTGTTGTGTTGTTTTGTCTTGTCTTGTTGTGTATTGTCATGTCTTATATTGTCTTGTCTTGTCTTGTCATGTCATGTCATGTCGTGTGTTGTGTTGTGTTGTCTTGTCTTATATTGTCTTGTCTTGTCTTGTCATGTCATGTCGTATGTTGTGTTGTTTTGTCTTGTGCTGCTTTGTCCTGTCTTGTCTTGTCTTGTCTTGTCATGTCGTGTGTTGTTTTGTCTTGTCTTGTCGTGTATTGTCGTGTCTTATATTGTCTTGTCTTGTCTTGTCATGTCATGTCATGTCGTGTGTTGTGTTGTGTTGTCTTGTCTTATATTGTCTTGTCTTGTCTTGTCATGTCATGTCATGTCATGTCGTGTCATGTCGTGTGTTGTGTTGTTTTGTCTTGTCTTGTCTTCTCCTTGTCTTGTCTAGTCTTGTCTTGTCTTGTCTTGTCTTGTCTTGCTTTGTCTTGTCTTGTCATGTCATGTGTTGCGTTGTGTTGCTTTGTCTTGTCTTGTCATGTCATGTCATGTCGTGTCTTGTCTTGTGTTGCTTTGTCTTGTCTTGTCATGTCGTGTGTTGTGTTGTTTTGTCTTGTCTTGTTGTGTATTGTCATGTCTTATATTGTCTTGTCTTGTCTTGTCATGTCATGTCATGTCATGTCGTGTGTTGTGTTGTTTAGTGTTGTTTTTTCTTGTCATGTCTTGTCTTGTCTTGTCTTGTCTTGTCTTGTCTTGTCTTGTCTTGTCTTGTCTTGTCTTGTCTAGTCTTGTCTTGTCTTGTCTTGTCTTGTCTTGTCTTGTCTTGTCTTGTCTTGTCTTGTCTTGTCTTGTCTTGTCTTGTCTTGTCTTGTCTTGTCTTGTCTTGTCTTGTCTTGTCTTGTCTTGTCTTGTCTTGTCTTGTCTTGTCTTGTCTTGTCTTGTCTTGTCTTGTCTTGTCTTGTCTTGTCTTGTCTTGTCTTGTCTTGTCTTGTCTTGTCTTGTCTTGTCTTGTCTTGTCTTGTCTTGTCGTGTCTTGTCTTGTCTTGTCTTGTCTTGTCTTGTCTTGTCTTGTCTTGTCTTGTCTTGTCTTGTCTTGTCTTGTCTTGTCTTGTCTTGTCTTGTCTTGTCTTGTCTTGTCTTGTCTTGTCTTGTCTTGTCTTGTCTTGTCTTGTCTTGTCTTGTCTTGTCTTGTCTTGTCTTGTCTTGTCTTGTCTTGTCTTGTCTTGTCTTGTCTTGTCTTGTCTTGTCTTGTCTTGTCTTGTCTTGTCTTGTCTTGTCTTGTCTTGTCTTGTCTTGTCTTGTCTTGTCTTGTCTTGTCTTGTCTTGTCTTGTCTTGTCTTGTCTTGTCTTGTCTTGTCTTGTCTTGTCTTGTCTTGTCTTGTCTTGTCTTGTCTTGTCTTGTCTTGTCTTGTCTTGTCTTGTCTTGTCTTGTCTTGTCTTGTCTTGTCTTGTCTTGTCTTGTCTTGTCTTGTCTTGTCTTGTCTTGTCTTGTCTTGTCTTGTCTTGTCTTGTCTTGTCTTGTCTTGTCTTGTCTTGTCTTGTCTTGTCTTGTCTTGTCTTGTCTTGTCTTGTCTTGTCTTGTCTTGTCTTGTCTTGTCTTGTCTTGTCTTGTCTTGTCTTGTCTTGTCTTGTCTTGTCTTGTCTTGTCTTGTCTTGTCTTGTCTTGTCTTGTCTTGTCTTGTCTTGTTTTGTCTTGTCTTGTCTTGTCTTGTCTTGTCTTGTCTTGTCTTGTCTTGTCTTGTCTTGTCTTGTCTTGTCTTGTCTTGTCTTGTCTTGTCTTGTCTTGTCTTGTCTTGTCTTGTCTTGTCTTGTCATGTTTTGTCATGTAATGTCATGTCGTGTGTTGTGTTGTTTTGTCTTGTCGTGTCTTCTCCTTGTCTTGTCTTGTCATGTCGTGTGTTGTGTTGTTTTGTCTTGTCATGTCTTATATCGTCTTGACTTGTCTTGTCTTGTGATGTCATGTCGTGTGTTGTGTTGTTTTGTCTTGTATTGTCTTGTCTTGTCTTGTCTTGTTTTGTCTTGTCTAGTCTTGTCTTGTCTTGTCTTGTCATGTCATGTCATGTCATGTCATACGTGTGTTGTGTTGTTTTGTCTTGTCTTATTTTGTCTTGTCATGTCATGTCGTGTCTTGTGTTGCTTTGTCTTGTCTTGTCTTGTCTTGTCTTGTCTTGTCTTGTCTTGTCTTGTCTTGTCTTGTCTTGTCTTGTCATGTCATGTCTTGTCTTGTCTCGTCTTGTCTTGTCGTGTGTTGTGTTGTTTTGTCTTGTCTTGTTGTGTATTGTCATGTCTTATATTGTCTTGTCTTGTCTTGTCATGTCATGTCAAGTCGTGTGTTGTGTTGTGTTGTCTTGTCTTATATTGTCTTGTCTTGTCTTGTCATGTCATGTCGTATGTTGTGTTGTTTTGTCTTGTGCTGCTTTGTCCTGTCTTGTCTTGTCTTGTCTTGTCATGTCGTGTGTTGTTTTGTCTTGTCTTGTCGTGTATTGTCGTGTCTTATATTGTCTTGTCTTGTCTTGTCATGTCATGTCATGTCGTGTGTTGTGTTGTGTTGTCTTGTCTTATATTGTCTTGTCTTGTCTTGTCATGTCATGTCATGTCATGTCGTGTCATGTCGTGTGTTGTGTTGTTTTGTCTTGTCTTGTCTTCTCCTTGTCTTGTCTAGTCTTGTCTTGTCTTGTCTTGTCTTGTCTTGCTTTGTCTTGTCTTGTCATGTCATGTGTTGCGTTGTGTTGCTTTGTCTTGTCTTGTCATGTCATGTCATGTCGTGTCTTGTCTTGTGTTGCTTTGTCTTGTCTTGTCATGTCGTGTGTTGTGTTGTTTTGTCTTGTCTTGTTGTGTATTGTCATGTCTTATATTGTCTTGTCTTGTCTTGTCATGTCATGTCATGTCATGTCGTGTGTTGTGTTGTTTAGTGTTGTTTTTTCTTGTCATGTCTTGTCTTGTCTTGTCTTGTCTTGTCTTGTCTTGTCTTGTCTTGTCTTGTCTTGTCTTGTCTTGTCTTGTCTTGTCTTGTCTTGTCTTGTCTTGTCTTGTCTTGTCTTGTCTTGTCTTGTCTTGTCTTGTCTTGTCTTGTCTTGTCTTGTCTTGTCTTGTCTTGTCTTGTCTTGTCTTGTCTTGTCTTGTCTTGTCTTGTCTTGTCTTGTCTTGTCTTGTCTTGTCTTGTCTTGTCTTGTCTTGTCTTGTCTTGTCTTGTCTTGTCTTGTCTTGTCTTGTCTTGTCTTGTCTTGTCTTGTCTTGTCTTGTCTTGTCTTGTCTTGTCTTGTCTTGTCTTGTCTTGTCTTGTCTTGTCTTGTCTTGTCTTGTCTTGTCTTGTCTTGTCTTGTCTTGTCTTGTCTTGTCTTGTCTTGTCTTGTCTTGTCTTGTCTTGTCTTGTCTTGTCTTGTCTTGTCTTGTCTTGTCTTGTCTTGTCTTGTCTTGTCTTGTCTTGTCTTGTCTTGTCTTGTCTTGTCTTGTCTTGTCTTGTCTTGTCTTGTCTTGTCTTGTCTTGTCTTGTCTTGTCTTGTCTTGTCTTGTCTTGTCTTGTCTTGTCTTGTCTTGTCTTGTCTTGTCTTGTCTTGTCTTGTCTTGTCTTGTCTTGTCTTGTCTTGTCTTGTCTTGTCTTGTCTTGTCTTGTCTTGTCTTGTCTTGTCTTGTCTTGTCTTGTCTTGTCTTGTCTTGTCTTGTCTTGTCTTGTCTTGTCTTGTCTTGTCTTGTCTTGTCTTGTCTTGTCTTGTCTTGTCTTGTCTTGTCTTGTCTTGTCTTGTCTTGTCTTGTCTTGTCTTGTCTTGTCTTGTCTTGTCTTGTCTTGTCTTGTCTTGTCTTGTCTTGTCTTGTCTTGTCTTGTCTTGTCTTGTCTTGTCTTGTCTTGTCTTGTCTTGTCTTGTCTTGTCTTGTCTTGTCTTGTCTTGTCTTGTCTTGTCTTGTCTTGTCTTGTCTTGTCTTGTCTTGTCTTGTCTTGTCTTGTCTTGTCATGTTTTGTCATGTAATGTCATGTCGTGTGTTGTGTTGTTTTGTCTTGTCGTGTCTTCTCCTTGTCTTGTCTTGTCATGTCGTGTGTTGTGTTGTTTTGTCTTGTCATGTCTTATATCGTCTTGACTTGTCTTGTCTTGTGATGTCATGTCGTGTGTTGTGTTGTTTTGTCTTGTATTGTCTTGTCTTGTCTTGTCTTGTTTTGTCTTGTCTAGTCTTGTCTTGTCTTGTCTTGTCATGTCATGTCATGTCATGTCATACGTGTGTTGTGTTGTTTTGTCTTGTCTTATTTTGTCTTGTCATGTCATGTCGTGTCTTGTGTTGCTTTGTCTTGTCTTGTCTTGTCTTGTCTTGTCTTGTCTTGTCTTGTCTTGTCTTGTCTTGTCTTGTCTTGTCATGTCATGTCTTGTCTTGTCTCGTATTGTCTTGTCGTGTGTTGTGTTGTTTTGTCTTGTCTTGTTGTGTATTGTCATGTCTTATATTGTCTTGTCTTGTCTTGTCATGTCATGTCATGTCGTGTGTTGTGTTGTGTTGTCTTGTCTTATATTGTCTTGTCTTGTCTTGTCATGTCATGTCGTATGTTGTGTTGTTTTGTCTTGTGCTGCTTTGTCCTGTCTTGTCTTGTCTTGTCTTGTCATGTCGTGTGTTGTTTTGTCTTGTCTTGTCGTGTATTGTCGTGTCTTATATTGTCTTGTCTTGTCTTGTCATGTCATGTCATGTCGTGTGTTGTGTTGTGTTGTCTTGTCTTATATTGTCTTGTCTTGTCTTGTCATGTCATGTCATGTCATGTCGTGTCATGTCGTGTGTTGTGTTGTTTTGTCTTGTCTTGTCTTCTCCTTGTCTTGTCTAGTCTTGTCTTGTCTTGTCTTGTCTTGTCTTGCTTTGTCTTGTCTTGTCATGTCATGTGTTGCGTTGTGTTGCTTTGTCTTGTCTTTTCATGTCATGTCATGTCGTGTCTTGTCTTGTGTTGCTTTGTCTTGTCTTGTCATGTCGTGTGTTGTGTTGTTTTGTCTTGTCTTGTTGTGTATTGTCATGTCTTATATTGTCTTGTCTTGTCTTGTCATGTCATGTCATGTCATGTCGTGTGTTGTGTTGTTTAGTGTTGTTTTTTCTTGTCATGTCTTGTCTTGTTCTTGTCTTGTCTTGTCTTGTCTTGTCTTGTCTTGTCTTGTCTTGGTCTTGTCTTGTCTTGTCTTGTCTTGTCTTGTCTTGTCTTGTCTTGTCTTGTCTTGTCTTGTCTTGTCTTGTCTTGTCTTGTCTTGTCTTGTCTTGTCTTGTCTTGTCTTGTCTTGTCTTGTTTGTCTTGTCTTGTCTTGTCTTGTCTTGTCTTGTCTGTCTTGTCTTGTCTTGTCTTGTCTTGTCTTGTCTTGTCTTGTCTTGTCTTGTCTTGTCTTGTCTTGTCTTGTCTTGTCTTGTCTTGTCTTGTCTTGTCTTGTCTTGTCTTGTCTTGTCTTGTCTTGTCTTGTCTTGTCTTGTCTTGTCTTGTCTTGTCTTGTCTTGTCTTGTCTTGTCTTGTCTTGTCTTGTCTTGTCGTGTCTTGTCTTGTCTTGTCTTGTCTTGTCTTGTCTTGTCTGTCTTGTCTTGTCTTGTCTTGTCTTGTCTTGTCTTGTCTTGTCTTGTCTTGTCTTGTCTTGTCTTGTCTTGTCTTGTCTTGTCTTGTCTTGTCTTGTCTTGTCTTGTCTTGTCTTGTCTTGTCTTGTCTTGTCTTGTCTTGTCTTGTCTTGTCTTGTCTTGTCTTGTCTTGTCTTGTCTTGTCTTGTCCTTGTCTTGTCTTGTCTTGTCTTGTCTTGTCTTGTCTTGTCTTGTCTTGTCTTGTCTTGTCTTGTCTTGTCTTGTCTTGTCTTGTCTTGTCTTGTCTTGTCTTGTCTTGTCTTGTCTTGTCTTGTCTTGTCTTGTCTTGTCTTGTCTTGTCTTGTCTTGTCTTGTCTTGTCTTGTCTTGTCTTGTCTTGTCTTGTCTTGTCTTGTCTTGTCTTGTCTTGTCTTGTCTTGTCTTGTCTTGTCTTGTCTTGTCTTGTCTTGTCTTGTCTTGTCTTGTCTTGTCTTGTCTTGTCTTGTCTTGTCTTGTCTTGTCTTGTCTTGTCTTGTCTTGTCTTGTCTTGTCTTGTCTTGTCTTGTCTTGTCTTGTCTTGTCTTGTCTTGTCTTGTCTTGTCATGTTTTGTCATGTAATGTCATGTCGTGTGTTGTGTTGTTTTGTCTTGTCGTGTCTTCTCCTTGTCTTGTCTTGTCATGTCGTGTGTTGTGTTGTTTTGTCTTGTCATGTCTTATATCGTCTTGACTTGTCTTGTCTTGTGATGTCATGTCGTGTGTTGTGTTGTTTTGTCTTGTATTGTCTTGTCTTGTCTTGTCTTGTTTTGTCTTGTCTAGTCTTGTCTTGTCTTGTCTTGTCATGTCATGTCATGTCATGTCATACGTGTGTTGTGTTGTTTTGTCTTGTCTTATTTTGTCTTGTCATGTCATGTCGTGTCTTGTGTTGCTTTGTCTTGTCTTGTCTTGTCTTGTCTTGTCTTGTCTTGTCTTGTCTTGTCTTGTCTTGTCTTGTCTTGTCATGTCATGTCTTGTCTTGTCTCGTCTTGTCTTGTCGTGTGTTGTGTTGTTTTGTCTTGTCTTGTTGTGTATTGTCATGTCTTATATTGTCTTGTCTTGTCTTGTCATGTCATGTCAAGTCGTGTGTTGTGTTGTGTTGTCTTGTCTTATATTGTCTTGTCTTGTCTTGTCATGTCATGTCGTATGTTGTGTTGTTTTGTCTTGTGCTGCTTTGTCCTGTCTTGTCTTGTCTTGTCTTGTCATGTCGTGTGTTGTTTTGTCTTGTCTTGTCGTGTATTGTCGTGTCTTATATTGTCTTGTCTTGTCTTGTCATGTCATGTCATGTCGTGTGTTGTGTTGTGTTGTCTTGTCTTATATTGTCTTGTCTTGTCTTGTCATGTCATGTCATGTCATGTCGTGTCATGTCGTGTGTTGTGTTGTTTTGTCTTGTCTTGTCTTCTCCTTGTCTTGTCTAGTCTTGTCTTGTCTTGTCTTGTCTTGTCTTGCTTTGTCTTGTCTTGTCATGTCATGTGTTGCGTTGTGTTGCTTTGTCTTGTCTTGTCATGTCATGTCATGTCGTGTCTTGTCTTGTGTTGCTTTGTCTTGTCTTGTCATGTCGTGTGTTGTGTTGTTTTGTCTTGTCTTGTTGTGTATTGTCATGTCTTATATTGTCTTGTCTTGTCTTGTCATGTCATGTCATGTCATGTCGTGTGTTGTGTTGTTTAGTGTTGTTTTTTCTTGTCATGTCTTGTCTTGTCTTGTCTTGTCTTGTCTTGTCTTGTCTTGTCTTGTCTTGTCTTGTCTTGTCTTGTCTTGTCTTATTTTGTCTTGTCTTGTCTTGTCTTGTCTTGTCTTGTCTTGTCTTGTCTTGTCTTGTCTTGTCTTGTCTTGTCTTGTCTTGTCTTGTCTTGTCTTGTCTTGTCTTGTCTTGTCTTATCTTGTCTTGTCATGTTTTGTCATGTAATGTCATGTCGTGTGTTGTGTTGTTTTGTCTTGTCGTGTCTTCTCCTTGTCTTGTCTTGTCATGTCGTGTGTTGTGTTGTTTTGTCTTGTCATGTCTTATATTGTCTTGTCTTGTCTTGTCTTGTGATGTCATGTCGTGTGTTGTGTTGTTTTGTCTTGTATTGTCTTGTCTTGTCTTGTCATGTTTTGTCATGTAATGTCATGTCGTGTGTTGTGTTGTTTTGTCTTGTCGTGTCTTCTCCTTGTCTTGTCTTGTCATGTCGTGTGTTGTGTTGTTTTGTCTTGTCATGTCTTATATTGTCTTGTCTTGTCTTGTCTTGTGATGTCATGTCGTGTGTTGTGTTGTTTTGTCTTGTATTGTCTTGTCTGGTCTTGTCTTGTCTTGTTTTGTCTTGTCTAGTCTTGTCTTGTCTTGTCATGTCATGTCATGTCATACGTGTGTTGTGTTGTTTTGTCTTGTCTTATTTTGTCTTGTCATGTCTTATCTTGTCTCGTCTTGTCTTGTCTTGTATTGTCTTGTCTTTTCTTGTCTTGTCTTGTCTTGTCTTGTCGTGTCTTGTCTTGTCTTGTCTTGTCTTATCTTGTCCTGTCCTGTCCTGTCATGTCGTGTGTTGTGTTGTTTTGTCTTGTCTTGTTGTGTATTGTCATGTCTTATATTGTCTTGTCTTGTCTTGTCATGTCATGTCATGTCATGTCGTGTGTTGTGTTGTTTAGTGTTGTTTTTTTCTTGTCATGTCTTGTCTTGTCTTGTCTTGTCTTGTCTTGTCATGTTTTGTAATGTCATGTCGTGTGTTGTGTTGTTTTGTCTTGTCGTGTCTTCTCCTTGTCTTGTCTTGTCATGTCGTGTGTTGTGTTGTTTTGTCTTGTCATGTCTTATATTGTCTTGTCTTGTCTTGTCTTGTGATGTCATGTCGTGTGTTGTGTTGTTTTGTCTTGTATTGTCTTGTCTTGTCTTGTCTTGTTTTGTCTTGTCTAGTCTTGTCTTGTCTTGTCTTGTCTTGTCTTGTCTTGTCTTGTCTTATTTTATCTTGTCTTGTCTTGTCTTGTCTTGTCTTGTCTTGTCATGTTTTGTCATGTAATGTCATGTCGTGTGTTGTGTTGTTTTGTCTTGTCGTATCTTCTCCTTGTCTTGTCTTGTCATGTCGTGTGTTGTGTTGTTTTGTCTTGTCATGTCTTATATTGTCTTGTCTTGTCTTGTCTTGTGATGTCATGTCGTGTGTTGTGTTGTTTTGTCTTGTATTGTCTTGTCTTGTCTTGTCTTGTCTTGTTTTGTCTTGTCTAGTCTTGTCTTGTCTTGTCATGCCATGTCATGTCATACGTGTGTTGTGTTGTTTTGTCTTGTCTTATTTTGTCTTGTCATGTCTTATCTTGTCTCGTCTTGTCTTGTCTTGTATTGTCTTGTCTTTTCTTGTCTTGTCTTGTCTTGTCTTGTCGTGTCTTGTCATGTCTTGTCTTGTCTTGTCTTGTCTTGTCTTGTCTTGTCTTGTCTTGTCTTGTCTTGTCTTGTCTTGTCTTGTCTTGTCTTGTCTTGTCTTGTCTTGTCTTGTCTTGTCTTGTCTTGTCTTGTCTTGTCTTGTCTTGTCTTGTCTTGTCTTGTCTTGTCTTGTCTTGTCTTGTCTTGTCTTGTCTTGTCTTGTCTTGTCTTGTCTTGTCTTGTCATGTCTTCTATTGTCTTGTCTTGTGTTGTGATGTCATGTCGTGTGTTGTGTTGTTTTGTCTTGTCTTGTCTTGTCTTGTCTTGTCCTGTCCTGTCGTGTGTTGTGCTGTTTTGTCTTGTCTTGTCTTGTCATGTCATGTCATGTCGTGTCTTGTGTTGCTTTGTCTTGTCTTGTCTTGTCTTGTCTTGTCTTGTCATGTCTTGTCTTGTCTTGTCTTGTCTTGTCTTGTCTTGTCTTGTCTTGTCTTGTCTTGTTTTGTCTTGTCTTGTCTTGTCTTGTCTTGTCATGTCATGCCATGTCATACGTGTGTTGTGTGGTTTTGTCTTGTCTTATTTTGTCTTGTCATGTCTTATCTTGTCTTGTCTTGTCTTGTCTTCTATTGTCTTGTCTTTTCTTTTCTTGTCTTGTCTTGTCGTGTCTTGTCTTGTCTTGTTATGTCGTGTGTTGTGTTGTTTTGTCTTGTCTTGTTGTGTATTGTCATGTCTTATATTGTCTTGTCTTGTCTTGTCATGTCATGTCATGTCGTGTGTTGTGTTGTTTTGTCTTGTTTTGTCTTGTCATGTCATGTCATGTCTTGTCTTGTCTTGTCTTGTCTTGTTTTGTCTTGTCATGTCTTGTCTTGTCTTGTCTTGTCTTGTCTTGTCTTGTCTTGTCTTGTCTTGTGATGTCATGTCGTGTGTTGTGTTGTTTTGTCTTGTCTTGTTTTGTCTTGTCCTGTCTTGTCATGTCATGTCATGTGTTGTGTTGTGTTGTGTTGTTTTGTCTTGTCTTGTCTTGTCTTGTCTTGTCTTGTCTTGTCTTGTCTTGTCTTGTCTTGTCTTGTCTTGTCTTGTCTTGTCTTGTCTTGTCTTGTCTTGTCTTGTCTTGTCTTGTCTTGTCTTGTCTTGTCTTGTCTTGTCTTGTCTTGTCTTGTCTTGCCTTATCTTGCCTTGTCTTGTCTTGTCTTGTCTTGTCTTGTCTTGTCTTGTCATGTCTTGTCTTGTCATGTCTTGTCATGTCTTGTCTTGTCTTGTCTTGTCCTGTCCTGTCGTGTGTTGTGTTGTTTTGTCTTGTCTTGTCATGTCATGTCATGTCGTGTCTTGGGTTGCTTTGTCTTGTCTTGTCTTGTCTTGTCATGTCATGTCGTGTGTTGTGTTGTTTTGTCTTGTCTTGTTGTGTATTGTCATGTCTTTTCTTGTCTTGTCTTGTCTTGTCATGTCATGTCATGTCTTGTCTTGTCTTGTCTTGTCTTGTCTTGTCTTGTCTTGTCTTGTCTTGTCTTGTCTTGTCTTGTCTTGTCTTGTCATGTCTTGTCTTGTGTTTTCTTGTCTTGTCTTGTCTTGTCTTGTTTTGTCTTGTCTTGTCTTGTCTTGTCTTGTCATGTCATGCCATGTCATACGTGTGTTGTGTTGTTTTGTCTTGTCTTATTTTGTCTTGTCATGTCATGTCATGTCTTGTCTTGTCTTGTCTTGTCTTGTCTTGTCTTGTCTTGTCTTGTCTTGTCTTGTCATGTCATGCCATGTCATACGTGTGTTGTGTTGTTTTGTCTTGTCTTATTTTGTCTTGTCATGTCTTATCTTGTCTTGTCTTGTCTTGTCTTGTCGTGTCATGTCATGCCATGTCATACGTGTGTTGTGTTGTTTTGTCTTGTCTTATTTTGTCTTGTCTTGTTTTGTCTTGTCTTGTCTTGTCTTGTCTTGTCTTGTCTTGTATTGTCTTGTCTTGTTTTGTCTTGTCATGTCATGTCTTGTCTTGTCTTGTCTTGCCTTGTCTTGTCTTGTCTTGTCTCGTCTTGTCTTGTCTTGTCTTGTCTTGTCTTGTCTTGTCTTGTCTTGTCTTGTCTTGTCTTGTCTTGTCTTGTCTTGTCTTGTCTTGTCTTGTCTTGTCTTGTCTTGTCTTGTCTTGTCTTGTCTTGTCTTGTCTTGTCTTGTCTTGTCTTGTCTTGTCTTGTCTTGTCTTGTCTTGTCTTGTCTTGTCTTGTCTTGTCTTGTCTTGTCTTGTCTTGTCTTGTCTTGTCTTGTCTTGTCTTGTCTTGTCTTGTCTTGTCTTGTCTTGTCTTGTCTTGTCTTGTCTTGTCTTGTCTTGTCTTGTCTTGTCTTGTCTTGTCTTGTCTTGTCTTGTCTTGTCTTGTCTTGTCTTGTCTTGTCTTGTCTTGTCTTGTCTTGTCTTGTCTTGTCTTGTCTTGTCTTGTCTTGTCTTGTCTTGTCTTGTCTTGTCTTGTCTTGTCTTGTCTTGTCTTGTCTTGTCTTGTCTTGTATTGTCTTGTCTTGTCTTGTCTTGTATTGTATTGTATTGTCTTGTCTTGTCTTGTCTTGTCTTGTCTTGTCTTGTCTTGTCTAGTCTTGTTTTGTCTTATCTTGTCTTGTCTTGTCTTGTCTTGTCTTGTCTTGTCTTGTGATGTCATGTCGTGTGTTGTGTTGATTTGTCTTGTCTTATTTTGTCTTGTCTTGTCTTGTCTTGTCTTGTCTAGTCTTGTCTTGTCTTGTCTTGTCTTGTCTTGTCTTGTCTTGTCCTGTCTTGTCTTGTCTTGTCTTGTCTTGTCTTGTCATGTCTTGTTTTATGTTGTCTTGTCTTGTCTTGTCTTGTCTTGTCTAGTCTTGTCTTGTCTTGTCTTGTCCTGTCTTGTCTTGTCTTGTCTTGTCTTGTGATGTCATGTCGTGTGTTGTGTTGATTTGTCTTGTCTTGTCTTGTCTTGTCTTGTCTTGTCTTGTCCTGTCTTGTCTTGTCTTGTCTTGTCTTGTCTTGTCATGTCTTGTTTTATGTTGTCTTGTCTTGTCTTGTCTTGTCTAGTCTTGTCTTGTCTTGTCTTGTCCTGTCTTGTCTTGTCTTGTCTTGTCTTGTGATGTCATGTCGTGTGTTGTGTTGATTTGTCTTGTCTTGTCTTGTCTTGTATTGTCTTGTCTTGTCTTGTCTTGTCTTGTCTTGTCTTGTCTTGTCTTGTCTTGTCTTGTCTTGTCTTGTCTTGTCTTGTCTTGTCTTGTCTTGTCTTGTCTTGTCTTGTCTTGTCTTGTCTTGTCTTGTCTTGTCTTGTCTTGTCTTGTCTTGTCTTGTCTTGTCTTGTCTTGTCTTGTCTTGTCTTGTCTTGTATTGTCTTGTCTTGTCTTGTCTTGTCTTGTCTTGTATTGTCTTGTCTTGTCTTGTCTTGTCTTGTCTTGTCTTGTCTTGTCTAGTCTTGTCTTGTCTTGTCTTGTCCTGTCTTGTCTTGTCTTGTCTTGTCTAGTCTGGTTTTGTCTTATCTTGTCTTGTCGTGTCTTGTCTTGTCGTGTCATGTCATGCCATGTCATACGTGTGTTGTGTTGTTTTGTCTTGTCTTATTTTGTCTTGTCTTGTCTTGTCTTGTCTTGTCTTGTCTAGTCTTGTCTTGTCTTGTCTTGTCTTGTCTTGTCTTGTCTTGTCTTGTCTTGTCTTGTCTTGTCATGGCTTGTCTTGTCTTGTCTTGTCTTGTCTTGTCTTGTCTTGTCTTGTCTTGTCTTGTATTGTCTTGTATTGTCTTGTCTTGTCTTGTCTTGTCTTGTCTTGTCTTGTCTTGTCTTGTCTTGTCTTGTCTTGTCTTGTCTTGTCATGTCTTGTTTTATGTTGTCTTGTCTTGTCTTGTCTTGTCTTGTCTTGTCTTGTCTTGTGATGTCATGTCATGTCTTGTCTTGTCTTGTCTTGTCTTGTCTTGTCTTGTTTTATGTTGTCTTGTCTTGTCTTGTCTTGTTTTATGTTGTCTTGTCTTGTCTTGTCTTGTCTTGTCTGGTCTTGTCTTGTCTTGTCTTGTCTTGTCTTGTCTTGTCTTGTCTTGTCTTGTCTTGTCTTGTCTTGTCTTGTCTTGTCTTGTCTTGTCTTGTCTTGTCTTGTTTTATGTTGTCTTGTCTTGTCTTGTCTTGTTTTATGTTGTCTTGTCTTGTCTTGTCTTGTCTTGTCTTGTCTTGTCTTGTCTGGTCTTGTCTTGTCTTGTCTTGTCTTGTCTTGTCTTGTCTTGTCTTGTCTTGTCTTGTCTTGTCTTGTCTTGTCTTGTCTTGTCTTGTCTTGTCTTGTATTGTCTTGTCTTGTCTTGTCTTGTCTTGTCTTGTATTGTCTTGTCTTGTCTTGTCTTGTCTTGTCTTGTCTTGTCTTGTCATGTCTTGTTTTATGTTGTCTTGTCTTGTCTTGTCTTGTCTTGTCTTGTCTTGTGATGTCATGTCATGTCTTGTCTTGTCTTGTCTTGTCTTGTCTTGTCTTGTTTTATGTTGTCTTGTCTTGTCTTGTCTTGTTTTATGTTGTCTTGTCTTGTCTTGTCTTGTCTGGTCTTGTCTTGTCTTGTCTTGTCTTGTCTTGTATTGTCTTGTCTTGTCTTGTCTTGTCTTGTCTTGTCTTGTCTTGTCTTGTCTTGTCTTGTCTTGTCTTGTCTTGTCTTGTCTTGTCTTGTCTTGTCTTGTCTTGTCTTGTATTGTCTTGTCTTGTCTTGTCTTATTTTGTCTTGTCTTGTCTTGTCTTGTCTTGTCTTGTCTTGTCTTGTCTTGTCTTGTCTTGTCTTGTCTTGTCTTGTCTTGTCTTGTCTTGTCTTGTCTTGTCTTGTCTTGTCTTGTCTTGTCTTGTCTTGTCTTGTCTTGTCTTGTCTTGTCTTATCTTGTCTTGTCATGTTTTGTCATGTAATGTCATGTCGTGTGTTGTGTTGTTTTGTCTTGTCGTGTCTTCTCCTTGTCTTGTCTTGTCATGTCGTGTGTTGTGTTGTTTTGTCTTGTCATGTCTTATATTGTCTTGTCTTGTCTTGTCTTGTGATGTCATGTCGTGTGTTGTGTTGTTTTGTCTTGTCTTGTATTGTCTTGTATTGTCTTGTCTTGTCTTGTCTTGTCTTGTCTTGTCTTGTCTTGTCTTGTCTTGTCTTGTCTTGTCTTGTCATGTCTTGTTTTATGTTGTCTTGTCTTGTCTTGTCTTGTCTTGTGATGTCATGTCATGTCTTGTCTTGTCTTGTCTTGTCTTGTCTTGTCTTGTTTTATGTTGTCTTGTCTTGTCTTGTCTTGTTTTATGTTGTCTTGTCTTGTCTTGTCTTGTCTTGTCTTGTCTGGTCTTGTCTTGTCTTGTCTTGTCTTGTCTTGTATTGTCTTGTCTTGTCTTGTCTTGTCTTGTCTTGTCTTGTCTTGTTTTATGTTGTCTTGTCTTGTCTTGTCTTGTCTTGTGATGTCATGTCCTGTCTTGTCTTGTCTTGTCTTGTATTGTCTTGTCTTGTCTTGTCTTGTCTTGTCTTGTCTTGTTTTATGTTGTCTTGTCTTGTCTTGTCTTGTCTTGTCTTGTCTTGTCTTGTCTTGTCTTGTCTTGTCTTGTCTTGTCTTGTCTTGTCTTGTCTTGTCTTGTCTTGTCTTGTATTGTCTTGTCTTGTCTTGTCTTATTTTGTCTTGTCTTGTCTTGTCTTGTCTTGTCTTGTCTTGTCTTGTCTTGTCTTGTCTTGTCTTGTCTTGTCTTGTCTTGTCTTGTCTTGTCTTGTCTTGTCTTGTCTTGTCTTGTCTTGTCTTGTCTTGTCTTGTCTTGTCTTGTCTTGTCTTGTCTTATCTTGTCTTGTCATGTTTTGTCATGTAATGTCATGTCGTGTGTTGTGTTGTTTTGTCTTGTCGTGTCTTCTCCTTGTCTTGTCTTGTCATGTCGTGTGTTGTGTTGTTTTGTCTTGTCATGTCTTATATTGTCTTGTCTTGTCTTGTCTTGTGATGTCATGTCGTGTGTTGTGTTGTTTTGTCTTGTATTGTCTTGTCTTGTCTTGTCATGTTTTGTCATGTAATGTCATGTCGTGTGTTGTGTTGTTTTGTCTTGTCGTGTCTTCTCCTTGTCTTGTCTTGTCATGTCGTGTGTTGTGTTGTTTTGTCTTGTCATGTCTTATATTGTCTTGTCTTGTCTTGTCTTGTGATGTCATGTCGTGTGTTGTGTTGTTTTGTCTTGTATTGTCTTGTCTTGTCTTGTCTTGTCTTGTTTTGTCTTGTCTAGTCTTGTCTTGTCTTGTCATGTCATGTCATGTCATACGTGTGTTGTGTTGTTTTGTCTTGTCTTATTTTGTCTTGTCATGTCTTATCTTGTCTCGTCTTGTCTTGTCTTGTATTGTCTTGTCTTTTCTTGTCTTGTCTTGTCTTGTCTTGTCGTGTCTTGTCTTGTCTTGTCTTGTCTTATCTTGTCCTGTCCTGTCCTGTCATGTCGTGTGTTGTGTTGTTTTGTCTTGTCTTGTTGTGTATTGTCATGTCTTATATTGTCTTGTCTTGTCTTGTCATGTCATGTCCTGTCATGTCGTGTGTTGTGTTGTTTAGTGTTGTTTTTTTCTTGTCATGTCTTGTCTTGTCTTGTCTTGTCTTGTCTTGTCATGTTTTGTCATGTAATGTCATGTCGTGTGTTGTGTTGTTTTGTCTTGTCGTGTCTTCTCCTTGTCTTGTCTTGTCATGTCGTGTGTTGTGTTGTTTTGTCTTGTCATGTCTTATATTGTCTTGTCTTGTCTTGTCTTGTAATGTCATGTCGTGTGTTGTGTTGTTTTGTCTTGTATTGTCTTGTCTTGTCTTGTCTTGTTTTGTCTTGTCTAGTCTTGTCTTGTCTTGTCTTGTCTTGTCTTGTCTTGTCTTGTCTTGTCTTGTCTTGTCTTGTCTTATTTTATCTTGTCTTGTCTTGTCTTGTCTTGTCTTGTCATGTTTTGTCATGTAATGTCATGTCGTGTGTTGTGTTGTTTTGTCTTGTCGTATCTTCTCCTTGTCTTGTCTTGTCATGTCGTGTGTTGTGTTGTTTTGTCTTGTCATGTCTTATATTGTCTTGTCTTGTCTTGTCTTGTGATGTCATGTCGTGTGTTGTGTTGTTTTGTCTTGTATTGTCTTGTCTTGTCTTGTCTTGTCTTGTCTTGTTTTGTCTTGTCTAGTCTTGTCTTGTGTTGTCATGCCATGTCATGTCATACGTGTGTTGTGTTGTTTTGTCTTGTCTTATTTTGTCTTGTCATGTCTTATCTTGTCTCGTCTTGTCTTGTCTTGTATTGTCTTGTCTTTTCTTGTCTTGTCTTGTCTTGTCTTGTCGTGTCTTGTCTTGTCTTGTCTTGTCTTGTCTTGTCTTGTCTTGTCTTGTCTTGTCTTGTCTTGTCTTGTCTTGTCTTGTCTTGTCTTGTCTTGTCTTGTCTTGTCTTGTCTTGTCTTGTCTTGTCTTGTCTTGTCTTGTCTTGTCTTGTCTTGTCTTGTCTTGTCTTGTCTTGTCATGTCTTATATTGTCTTGTCTTGTGTTGTGATGTCATGTCGTGTGTTGTGTTGTTTTGTCTTGTCTTGTCTTGTCCTGTCCTGTCGTGTGTTGTGTTGTTTTGTCTTGTCTTGTCTTGTCATGTCATGTCATGTCGTGTCTTGTGTTGCTTTGTCTTGTCTTGTCTTGTCTTGTCTTGTCTTGTCTTGTCATGTCTTGTCTTGTCTTGTCTTGTCTTGTCTTGTCTTGTCTTGTCATGTCATGCCATGTCATACGTGTGTTGTGTGGTTTTGTCTTGTCTTATTTTGTCTTGTCATGTCTTATCTTGTCTTGTCTTGTCTTGTCTTCTATTGTCTTGTCTTTTCTTTTCTTGTCTTGTCTTGTCGTGTCTTGTCTTGTCTTGTTATGTCGTGTGTTGTGTTGTTTTGTCTTGTCTTGTTGTGTATTGTCATGTCTTATATTGTCTTGTCTTGTCTTGTCATGTCATGTCATGTCGTGTGTTGTGTTGTTTTGTCTTGTTTTGTCTTGTCATGTCATGTCATGTCTTGTCTTGTCTTGTCTTGTCTTGTTTTGTCTTGTCATGTCTTGTCTTGTCTTGTCTTGTCTTGTCTTGTCTTGTCTTGTCTTGTCTTGTCTTGTGATGTCATGTCGTGTGTTGTGTTGTTTTGTCTTGTCTTGTTTTGTCTTGTCCTGTCTTGTCATGTCATGTCATGTGTTGTGTTGTGTTGTGTTGTTTTGTCTTGTCTTGTCTTGTCTTGTCTTGTCTTGTCTTGTCTTGTCTTGTCTTGTCTTGTCTTGTCTTGTCTTGTCTTGTCTTGTCTTGTCTTGTCTTGTCTAGTCTTGTCTTGTCTTGTCTTGTCTTGTCTTGTCTTGTCTTGTCTTGTCTTGTCTTGTCTTGTCTTGTCTTGTCTTGTCTTGCCTTATCTTGCCTTGTCTTGTCTTGTCTTGTCTTGTCTTGTCTTGTCATGTCTTGTCTTGTCATGTCTTGTCATGTCTTGTCTTGTCTTGTCTTGTCCTGTCCTGTCGTGTGTTGTGTTGTTTTGTCTTGTCTTGTCATGTCATGTCATGTCGTGTCTTGGGTTGCTTTGTCTTGTCTTGTCTTGTCATGTCGTGTGTTGTGTTGTTTTGTCTTGTCTTGTTGTGTATTGTCATGTCTTGTCTTGTCTTGTCTTGTCTTGTCATGTCATGTCATGTCTTGTCTTGTCTTGTCTTGTCTTGTCTTGTCTTGTCTTGTCTTGTCTTGTCATGTCTTGTCTTGTGTTTTCTTGTCTTGTCTTGTCTTGTCTTGTTTTGTCTTGTCTTGTCTTGTCTTGTCTTGTCATGTCATGCCATGTCATACGTGTGTTGTGTTGTTTTGTCTTGTCTTATTTTGTCTTGTCATGTCATGTCATGTCATGTCTTGTCTTGTCTTGTCTTGTCTTGTCTTGTCTTGTCTTGTCTTGTCTTGTCTTGTCTTGTCATGTCATGCCATGTCATACGTGTGTTGTGTTGTTTTGTCTTGTCTTATTTTGTCTTGTCATGTCTTATCTTGTCTTGTCTTGTCTTGTCTTGTCTTGCCATGTCATGCCATGTCATACGTGTGTTGTGTTGTCTTGTCTTGTCTTGTCTTGTCTTGTCTTGTCTTGTCTTGTCTTGTCTTGTCTTGTCTTGTCTTGTCTTGTCTTGTCTTGTCTTGTCATGTCTTGTCTTGTCTTGTCTTGTCTTGTCTTGTCTTGTCTTGTCTTGTCTTGTCTTGTCTTGTCTTGTCTTGTCTTGTCTTGTCTTGTCTTGTCTTGTCTTGTCTTGTCTTGTCTTGTCTTGTCTTGTCTTGTCTTGTCTTGTCTTGTCTTGTCTTGTGATGTCATGTCATGTCTTGTCTTGTCTTGTATTGTCTTGTCTTGTCTTGTCTTGTCTTGTCTTGTCTTGTTTTATGTTGTCTTGTCTTGTCTTGTCTTGTCTTGTCTTGTCTTGTCTTGTCTTGTCTTGTCTGGTCTTGTCTTGTCTTGTCTTGTCTTGTCTTGTCTTGTCTTGTCATGTCTTGTCTTATATTGTCTTGTCTTGTCTTGTCATGTCATGTCATGTCTTGTCTTGTCTTGTCTTGTCTTGTCTTGTCTTGTCTTGTCTTGTCTTGTCTTGTCTTGTCTTGTCTTGTCTTGTCTTGTCTTGTCTTGTCTTGTCTTGTCTTGTCATGTCATGTCTTGTCTTGTCTTGTCTTGTCTTGTCTTGTCTTGTCTTGTCTTGTCTTGTCTTGTCTTGTCTTGTCTTGTCTTGTCTTGTCTTGTCTTGTCTTGTCTTGTCTTGTCTTGTCTTGTCTTGTCTTGTCTTGTCTTGTCTTGTCTTGTCTTGTCTTGTCTTGTCTTGTCTTGTCTTGTCTTGTCTTGTCTTGTCTTGTCTTGTCTTGTCTTGTCTTGTCTTGTCTTGTCTTGTCTTGTCTTGTCTTGTCTTGTCTTGTCTTGTCTTGTCTTGTCTTGTCTTGTCTTGTCTTGTCTTGTCTTGTCTTGTCTTGCCTTATCTTGCCTTGTCTTGTCTTGTCTTGTCTTGTCTTGTCTTGTCTTGTCATGTCTTGTCTTGTCATGTCTTGTCATGTCTTGTCTTGTCCTGTCGTGTGTTGTGTTGTTTTGTCTTGTCTTGTCATGTCTTGTCCTGTCCTGTCGTGTGTTGCTTTGTCTTGTCTTGTCTTGTCTTGTCTTGTCATGTCGTGTGTTGTGTTGTTTTGTCTTGTCTTGTTGTGTATTGTCATGTCTTGTCTTGTCTTGTCTTGTCTTGTCATGTCATGTCATGTCTTGTCTTGTCTTGTCTTGTCTTGTCTTGTCTTGTCTTGTCTTGTCTTGTCTTGTCTTGTCTTGTCATGTCTTGTCTTGTGTTTTCTTGTCTTGTCTTGTCTTGTCTTGTTTTGTCTTGTCTTGTCTTGTCTTGTCTTGTCATGTCATGCCATGTCATACGTGTGTTGTGTTGTTTTGTCTTGTCTTATTTTGTCTTGTCATGTCATGTCATGTCTTGTCTTGTCTTGTCTTGTCTTGTCTTGTCTTGTCTTGTCTTGTCTTGTCTTGTCTTGTCTTGTCTTGTCTTGTCATGTCATGCCATGTCATACGTGTGTTGTGTTGTTTTGTCTTGTCTTATTTTGTCTTGTCATGTCTTATCTTGTCTTGTCTTGTCTTGTCTTGTCTTGCCATGTCATGCCATGTCATACGTGTGTTGTGTTGTCTTGTCTTGTCTTGTCTTGTCTTGTCTTGTCTTGTCTTGTCTTGTCTTGTCTTGTCTTGTCTTGTCATGTCTTGTCTTGTCTTGTCTTGTCTTGTCTTGTCTTGTCTTGTCTTGTCTTGTCTTGTCTTGTCTTGTCTTGTCTTGTCTTGTCTTGTCTTGTCTTGTCTTGTCTTGTCTTGTCTTGTCTTGTCTTGTCTTGTCTTGTCATGGCTTGTCTTGTCTTGTCTTGTCTTGTCTTGTCTTGTCTTGTCTTGTCTTGTCTTGTCTTGTCTTGTCTTGTCTTGTCTTGTCTTGTCTTGTATTGTCTTGTCTTGTCTTGTCTTGTCTTGTCTTGTCTTGTCTTGTCTTGTCTTGTCTTGTCTTGTCTTGTCTTGTCTTGTCTTGTCTTGTCTTGTCTTGTCTTGTCTTGTCTTGTCTTGTCTTGTCTTGTCTTGTCTTGTCTTGTCTTGTGATGTCATGTCATGTCTTGTCTTGTCTTGTATTGTCTTGTCTTGTCTTGTCTTGTCTTGTCTTGTCTTGTCTTGTCTTGTTTTATGTTGTCTTGTCTTGTCTTGTCTTGTCTTGTCTTGTCTTGTCTTGTCTGGTCTTGTCTTGTCTTGTCTTGTCTTGTCTTGTCTTGTCTTGTCATGTCTTGTCTTATATTGTCTTGTCTTGTCTTGTCATGTCATGTCATGTCTTGTCTTGTCTTGTCTTGTCTTGTCTTGTCTTGTCTTGTCTTGTCTTGTCTTGTCTTGTCTTGTCTTGTCTTGTCTTGTCTTGTCATGTCATGTCTTGTCTTGTCTTGTCTTGTCTTGTCTTGTCTTGTCTTGTCTTGTCATGTCTTGTCTTATATTGTCTTGTCTTGTCTTGTCATGTCATGTCATGTCTTGTCTTGTCTTGTCTTGTCTTGTCTTGTCTTGTCTTGTCTTGTCTTGTCTTGTCTTGTCTTGTCTTGTCTTGTCTTGTCTTGTCTTGTCTTGTCTTGTCTTGTCTTGTCTTGTCTTGTCTTGTCTTGTCTTGTCTTGTCTTGTCTTGTCTTGTCTTGTCTTGTCTTGTCTTGTCATGTCATGTCTTGTCTTGTCATGCCTTGTCTTCTATTGTCTTGTCTTTTCTTTCCTTGTCTTGTCTTGTCGTGTCTTGTCTTGTCTTGTCTTGTCTTGTCTTGTCTTGTCTTGTCTTGTCTTGTCTTGTCTTGTCTTGTCTTGTCTTGTCCTGTCCTGTCCTGTCTTGTCTTGTCTTGGCATGTCATGTCATGTCATGTCATGTCGTGTGTTGTGTTGTCTTGTCTTGTCTTGGCATGTCATGTCATGTCATGTCATGTCGTGTGTTGTGTTGTCTTGTCTTGTTTTGTCATGTCTTATCTTGTCTTGTCATGTCATGTCATGTCTTGTCTTGTCTTGTCTTGTCTTGTCTTGTCTTGTCTTGTCTTGTCTTGTCTTGTCTTGTCCTGTCCTGTCCTGTCCTGTCCTGTCCTGTCTTGTCTTGTCTTGTCATGTCATGTCTTGTCTTGTCTTGTCTTGTCTTGTCTTTTCTTGTCATGTCTTGTCTTCTATTGTCTTGTCTTTTCTTTCCTTGTCTTGTCTTGTCGTGTCTTGTCTTGTCTTGTCTTGTCTTGTCTTGTCTTTTCTTTCCTTGTCTTGTCTTGTCGTGTCTTGTCTTGTCTTGTCATGTCATGTCATGTCGTGTGTTGTGTTGTTTTGTCTTGTCTTGTTTTGTCTTGTCATGTCTTGTCTTGTCTTGTCTTGTTTTGTCTCGTCTTGTCTTGTCTTGTCTTGTCTTGTCTCGTCTTGTCTTGTCTTGTATTGTCTTGTCTTTTCTTGTCTTGTCTTGTCTTGTCTTGTCTTGTCTTGTCTTGTCTTGTCTTGTCTTGTCTTGTCTTGTCTTGTCTTGTCATGTCTTATATTGTCTTGTCTTGTGTTGTGATGTCATGTCGTGTGTTGTGTTGTTTTGTCTTGTCTTGTCTTGTCTTGTCTTGTCATGTCATGTCATGTCATGTCGTGTGTTGTGTTGTTTTGTCTTGTCTTGTCTTGTCTTGTCATGTCATGTCTTGTCTTGTTTTGTCTTGTCTTGTCTTGTCTTGTCATGTCATGTCTTGTCTTGTCTTGTCTTGTCTTGTCTTTTCTTGTCATGTCTTGTCTTCTATTGTCTTGTCTTTTCTTTCCTTGTCTTGTCTTGTCGTGTCTTGTCTTGTCTTGTCTTGTCTTGTCTTGTCTTGTCTTTTCTTTCCTTGTCTTGTCTTGTTTTGTCTTGTCTTGTTTTGTCTTGTCATGTCTTGTCTTGTCTTGTCTTGTTTTGTCTCGTCTTGTCTTGTCTTGTCTTGTCTTGTCTCGTCTTGTCTTGTCTTGTATTGTCTTGTCTTGTCTTGTCTTGTCTTGTCTTGTCTTGTCTTGTCTTGTCTTGTCTTGTCTTGTCTTGTCTTGTCTTGTCTTGTCTTGTCATGTCTTATATTGTCTTGTCTTGTGTTGTGATGTCATGTCGTGTGTTGTGTTGTTTTGTCTTGTCTCGTCTTGTCTTGTCTTGTATTGTCTTGTCTTTTCTTGTCTTGTCTTGTCTTGTCTTGTCTTGTCTTGTCGTGTCTTGTCTTGTCTTGTCTTGTCTTGTCTTGTCTTGTCTTTTCTTTCCTTGTCTTGTCTTGTCGTGTCTTGTCTTGTCTTGTCATGTCATGTCATGTCGTGTGTTGTGTTGTTTTGTCTTGTCTTGTTTTGTCTTGTCATGTCTTGTCTTATCTTGTCTTGTTTTGTCTCGTCTTGTCTTGTCTTGTCTTGTCTCGTCTTGTCTTGTCTTGTATTGTCTTGTCTTTTCTTGTCTTGTCTTGTCTTGTCTTGTCTTGTCTTGTCTTGTCTTGTCTTGTCTTGTCTTGTCTTGTCTTGTCTTGTCTTGTCATGTCTTATATTGTCTTGTCTTGTGTTGTGATGTCATGTCGTGTGTTGTGTTGTCTTGTCTTGTCTTGGCATGTCATGTCATGTCATGTCATGTCGTGTGTTGTGTTGTCTTGTCTTGTTTTGTCTTGTCATGTCATGTCATGTCTTGTCTTGTCTTGTCTTGTCTTGTTTTGTCTTGCATTGTCTTGTCTCGTCTTGTCTTGTCTTGTATTGTCTTGTCTTTTCTTGTCTTGTCTTGTCTTGTCTTGTCGTGTCTTGTCTTGTCTTGTCTTGTCTTGTCTTGTCTTGTCTTGTCTTGTCTTGTCTTGTCTTGTCTTGTCTTGTCTTGTCTTGTCTTGTCTTGTCTTGTCTTGTCTTGTCTTGTCTTGTCTTGTCTTGTCTTGTCTTGTCTTGTCTTGTCTTGTCTTGTCTTGTCTTGTCTTGTCTTGTCTTGTCTTGTCTTGTCTTGTCTTGTCTTGTCTTGTCTTGTCTTGTCTTGTCTTGTCATGTCTTATATTGTCTTGTCTTGTGTTGTGATGTCATGTCGTGTGTTGTGTTGTTTTGTCTTGTCTTGTCTTGTCTTGTCTTGTCCTGTCCTGTCGTGTGTTGTGTTGTTTTGTCTTGTCTTGTCTTGTCATGTCATGTCATGTCGTGTCTTGTGTTGCTTTGTCTTGTCTTGTCTTGTCTTGTCTTGTCATGTCTTGTCTTGTCTTGTCTTGTCTTGTCTTGTCTTGTCTTGTCTTGTCTTGTTTTGTCTTGTCTTGTCTTGTCTTGTCTTGTCATGTCATGCCATGTCATACGTGTGTTGTGTGGTTTTGTCTTGTCTTATTTTGTCTTGTCATGTCTTATCTTGTCTTGTCTTGTCTTGTCTTCTATTGTCTTGTCTTTTCTTTTCTTGTCTTGTCTTGTCGTGTCTTGTCTTGTCTTGTTATGTCGTGTGTTGTGTTGTTTTGTCTTGTCTTGTTGTGTATTGTCATGTCTTATATTGTCTTGTCTTGTCTTGTCATGTCATGTCATGTCGTGTGTTGTGTTGTTTTGTCTTGTTTTGTCTTGTCATGTCATGTCATGTCTTGTCTTGTCTTGTCTTGTCTTGTCTTGTCATGTCTTGTCTTGTCTTGTCTTGTCTTGTCTTGTCTTGTCTTGTCTTGTCTTGTCTTGTCTTGTGATGTCATGTCGTGTGTTGTGTTGTTTTGTCTTGTCTTGTTTTGTCTTGTCCTGTCTTGTCATGTCATGTCATGTGTTGTGTTGTGTTGTGTTGTTTTGTCTTGTCTTGTCTTGTCTTGTCTTGTCTTGTCTTGTCTTGTCTTGTCTTGTCTTGTCTTGTCTTGTCTTGTCTTGTCTTGTCTTGTCTTGTCTTGTCTTGTCTTGTCTTGTCTTGTCTTGTCTTGTCTTGTCTTGTCTTGCCTTATCTTGCCTTGTCTTGTCTTGTCTTGTCTTGTCTTGTCTTGTCATGTCTTGTCTTGTCATGTCTTGTCATGTCTTGTCTTGTCTTGTCTTGTCCTGTCCTGTCGTGTGTTGTGTTGTTTTGTCTTGTCTTGTCATGTCATGTCATGTCGTGTCTTGGGTTGCTTTGTCTTGTCTTGTCTTGTCTTGTCTTGTCATGTCGTGTGTTGTGTTGTTTTGTCTTGTCTTGTTGTGTATTGTCATGTCTTGTCTTGTCTTGTCTTGTCTTGTCATGTCATGTCATGTCTTGTCTTGTCTTGTCTTGTCTTGTCTTGTCTTGTCTTGTCTTGTCTTGTCTTGTCTTGTCTTGTCTTGTCTTGTCTTGTCTTGTCATGTCTTGTCTTGTGTTTTCTTGTCTTGTCTTGTCTTGTCTTGTTTTGTCTTGTCTTGTCTTGTCTTGTCTTGTCATGTCATGCCATGTCATACGTGTGTTGTGTTGTTTTGTCTTGTCTTATTTTGTCTTGTCATGTCATGTCATGTCTTGTCTTGTCTTGTCTTGTCTTGTCTTGTCTTGTCTTGTCTTGTCTTGTCTTGTCTTGTCTTGTCTTGTCTTGTCATGTCATGCCATGTCATACGTGTGTTGTGTTGTTTTGTCTTGTCTTATTTTGTCTTGTCATGTCTTATCTTGTCTTGTCTTGTCTTGTCTTGTCTTGCCATGTCATGCCATGTCATACGTGTGTTGTGTTGTCTTGTCTTGTCTTGTCTTGTCTTGTCTTGTCTTGTCTTGTCTTGTCTTGTCTTGTCTTGTCTTGTCTTGTCTTGTCTTGTCTTGTCTTGTCTTGTCTTGTCTTGTCTTGTCTTGTCTTGTCTTGTCTTGTCTTGTCTTGTCTTGTCTTGTCTTGTCTTGTCTTGTGATGTCATGTCATGTCTTGTCTTGTCTTGTCTTGTCTTGTCTTGTCTTGTCTTGTCTTGTCTTGTCTTGTCTTGTCTTGTCTTGTGATGTCATGTCATGTCTTGTCTTGTCTTGTATTGTCTTGTCTTGTCTTGTCTTGTCTTGTCTTGTCTTGTCTTGTTTTATGTTGTCTTGTCTTGTCTTGTCTTGTCTTGTCTTGTCTTGTCTTGTCTGGTCTTGTCTTGTCTTGTCTTGTCTTGTCTTGTCTTGTCATGTCTTGTCTTATATTGTCTTGTCTTGTCTTGTCATGTCATGTCATGTCTTGTCTTGTCTTGTCTTGTCTTGTCTTGTCTTGTCTTGTCTTGTCTTGTCTTGTCTTGTCTTGTCTTGTCTTGTCTTGTCTTGTCTTGTCTTGTCTTGTCTTGTCTTGTCTTGTCTTGTCTTGTCTTGTCTTGTCTTGTCTTGTCTTGTCTTGTCTTGTCTTGTCTTGTCTTGTCTTGTCTTGTCTTGTCTTGTCTTGTCTTGTCTTGTCTTGTCTTGTCTTGTCTTGTCTTTTCTTTCCTTGTCTTGTCTTGTCTTGTCTTGTCTTGTCTTGTCTTGTCTTGTCTTGTCTTGTCTTGTCTTGTCTTGTCTTGTCTTGTCTTGTCTTGTCATGTCATGTCTTGTCTTGTCTTGTCTTGTCTTGTCTTGTCTTGTCTTGTCTTGTCATGTCTTGTCTTATATTGTCTTGTCTTGTCTTGTCATGTCATGTCATGTCTTGTCTTGTCTTGTCTTGTCTTGTCTTGTCTTGTCTTGTCTTGTCTTGTCTTGTCTTGTCTTGTCTTGTCTTGTCTTGTCTTGTCTTGTCTTGTCTTGTCTTGTCTTGTCTTGTCTTGTCTTGTCTTGTCTTGTCATGTCATGTCTTGTCTTGTCATGCCTTGTCTTCTATTGTCTTGTCTTTTCTTTCCTTGTCTTGTCTTGTCGTGTCTTGTCTTGTCTTGTCTTGTCTTGTCTTGTCTTGTCTTGTCTGGTCTTGTCTTGTCTTGTCTTGTCTTGTCTTGTCTTGTCTTGTCATGTCTTGTCTTATATTGTCTTGTCTTGTCTTGTCATGTCATGTCATGTCTTGTCTTGTCTTGTCTTGTCTTGTCTTGTCTTGTCTTGTCTTGTCTTGTCATGTCTTGTCTTGTCTTGTCTTGTCTTGTCTTGTCTTGTCTTGTCATGTCATGCCATGTCATACGTGTGTTGTGTGGTTTTGTCTTGTCTTATTTTGTCTTGTCATGTCTTATCTTGTCTTGTCTTGTCTTGTCTTCTATTGTCTTGTCTTTTCTTTTCTTGTCTTGTCTTGTCGTGTCTTGTCTTGTCTTGTTATGTCGTGTGTTGTGTTGTTTTGTCTTGTCTTGTTGTGTATTGTCATGTCTTATATTGTCTTGTCTTGTCTTGTCATGTCATGTCATGTCGTGTGTTGTGTTGTTTTGTCTTGTTTTGTCTTGTCATGTCATGTCATGTCTTGTCTTGTCTTGTCTTGTCTTGTTTTGTCTTGTCATGTCTTGTCTTGTCTTGTCTTGTCTTGTCTTGTCTTGTCTTGTCTTGTCTTGTCTTGTGATGTCATGTCGTGTGTTGTGTTGTTTTGTCTTGTCTTGTTTTGTCTTGTCCTGTCTTGTCATGTCATGTGTTGTGTTGTGTTGTGTTGTGTTGTTTTGTCTTGTCTTGTCTTGTCTTGTCTTGTCTTGTCTTGTCTTGTCTTGTCTTGTCTTGTCTTGTCTTGTCTTGTCTTGTCTTGTCTTGTCTTGTCTTGTCTTGTCTTGTCTTGTCTTGTCTTGTCTTGTCTTGTCTTGTCTTGTCTTGTCTTGCCTTATCTTGCCTTGTCTTGTCTTGTCTTGTCTTGTCTTGTCTTGTCATGTCTTGTCTTGTCATGTCTTGTCATGTCTTGTCTTGTCTTGTCTTGTCCTGTCCTGTCGTGTGTTGTGTTGTTTTGTCTTGTCTTGTCATGTCATGTCATGTCGTGTCTTGGGTTGCTTTGTCTTGTCTTGTCTTGTCATGTCGTGTGTTGTGTTGTTTTGTCTTGTCTTGTTGTGTATTGTCATGTCTTGTCTTGTCTTGTCTTGTCTTGTCATGTCATGTCATGTCTTGTCTTGTCTTGTCTTGTCTTGTCTTGTCTTGTCTTGTCTTGTCTTGTCTTGTCTTGTCATGTCTTGTCTTGTGTTTTCTTGTCTTGTCTTGTCTTGTCTTGTTTTGTCTTGTCTTGTCTTGTCTTGTCTTGTCATGTCATGCCATGTCATACGTGTGTTGTGTTGTTTTGTCTTGTCTTATTTTGTCTTGTCATGTCATGTCATGTCTTGTCTTGTCTTGTCTTGTCTTGTCTTGTCTTGTCTTGTCTTGTCTTGTCTTGTCATGTCATGCCATGTCATACGTGTGTTGTGTTGTTTTGTCTTGTCTTATTTTGTCTTGTCATGTCTTATCTTGTCTTGTCTTGTCTTGTCTTGTCTTGCCATGTCATGCCATGTCATACGTGTGTTGTGTTGTCTTGTCTTGTCTTGTCTTGTCTTGTCTTGTCTTGTCTTGTCTTGTCTTGTCTTGTCTTGTCTTGTCATGTCTTGTCTTGTCTTGTCTTGTCTTGTCTTGTCTTGTCTTGTCTTGTCTTGTCTTGTCTTGTCTTGTCTTGTCTTGTCTTGTCTTGTCTTGTCTTGTCTTGTCTTGTCTTGTCTTGTCTTGTCTTGTCTTGTCTTGTCTTGTCTTGTGATGTCATGTCATGTCTTGTCTTGTCTTGTATTGTCTTGTCTTGTCTTGTCTTGTCTTGTCTTGTCTTGTTTTATGTTGTCTTGTCTTGTCTTGTCTTGTCTTGTCTTGTCTTGTCTTGTCTTGTCTGGTCTTGTCTTGTCTTGTCTTGTCTTGTCTTGTCTTGTCTTGTCATGTCTTGTCTTATATTGTCTTGTCTTGTCTTGTCATGTCATGTCATGTCTTGTCTTGTCTTGTCTTGTCTTGTCTTGTCTTGTCTTGTCTTGTCTTGTCTTGTCTTGTCTTGTCTTGTCTTGTCTTGTCTTGTCTTGTCTTGTCATGTCATGTCTTGTCTTGTCTTGTCTTGTCTTGTCTTGTCTTGTCTTGTCTTGTCTTGTCTTGTCTTGTCTTGTCTTGTCTTGTCTTGTCTTGTCTTGTCTTGTCTTGTCTTGTCTTGTCTTGTCTTGTCTTGTCTTGTCTTGTCTTGTCTTGTCTTGTCTTGTCTTGTCTTGTCTTGTCTTGTCTTGTCTTGTCTTGTCTTGTCTTGTCTTGTCTTGTCTTGTCTTGTCTTGTCTTGTCTTGTCTTGTCTTGTCTTGTCTTGTCTTGTCTTGCCTTATCTTGCCTTGTCTTGTCTTGTCTTGTCTTGTCTTGTCTTGTCATGTCTTGTCTTGTCATGTCTTGTCATGTCTTGTCTTGTCCTGTCGTGTGTTGTGTTGTTTTGTCTTGTCTTGTCATGTCTTGTCCTGTCCTGTCGTGTGTTGCTTTGTCTTGTCTTGTCTTGTCTTGTCTTGTCATGTCGTGTGTTGTGTTGTTTTGTCTTGTCTTGTTGTGTATTGTCATGTCTTGTCTTGTCTTGTCTTGTCTTGTCATGTCATGTCATGTCTTGTCTTGTCTTGTCTTGTCTTGTCTTGTCTTGTCTTGTCTTGTCTTGTCTTGTCTTGTCTTGTCATGTCTTGTCTTGTGTTTTCTTGTCTTGTCTTGTCTTGTCTTGTTTTGTCTTGTCTTGTCTTGTCTTGTCTTGTCATGTCATGCCATGTCATACGTGTGTTGTGTTGTTTTGTCTTGTCTTATTTTGTCTTGTCATGTCATGTCATGTCTTGTCTTGTCTTGTCTTGTCTTGTCTTGTCTTGTCTTGTCTTGTCTTGTCTTGTCTTGTCTTGTCTTGTCTTGTCTTGTCATGTCATGCCATGTCATACGTGTGTTGTGTTGTTTTGTCTTGTCTTATTTTGTCTTGTCATGTCTTATCTTGTCTTGTCTTGTCTTGTCTTGTCTTGCCATGTCATGCCATGTCATACGTGTGTTGTGTTGTCTTGTCTTGTCTTGTCTTGTCTTGTCTTGTCTTATCTTGTCTTGTCTTGTCTTGTCTTGTCTTGTCTTGTCTTGTCTTGTCATGTCTTGTCTTGTCTTGTCTTGTCTTGTCTTGTCTTGTCTTGTCTTGTCTTGTCTTGTCTTGTCTTGTCTTGTCTTGTCTTGTCTTGTCTTGTCTTGTCTTGTCTTGTCTTGTCTTGTCTTGTCTTGTCATGGCTTGTCTTGTCTTGTCTTGTCTTGTCTTGTCTTGTCTTGTCTTGTCTTGTCTTGTCTTGTCTTGTCTTGTCTTGTCTTGTATTGTCTTGTCTTGTCTTGTCTTGTCTTGTCTTGTCTTGTCTTGTCTTGTCTTGTCTTGTCTTGTCTTGTCTTGTCTTGTCTTGTCTTGTCTTGTCTTGTCTTGTCTTGTCTTGTCTTGTCTTGTCTTGTCTTGTCTTGTCTTGTGATGTCATGTCATGTCTTGTCTTGTCTTGTATTGTCTTGTCTTGTCTTGTCTTGTCTTGTCTTGTCTTGTCTTGTTTTATGTTGTCTTGTCTTGTCTTGTCTTGTCTTGTCTTGTCTTGTCTTGTCTGGTCTTGTCTTGTCTTGTCTTGTCTTGTCTTGTCTTGTCTTGTCATGTCTTGTCTTATATTGTCTTGTCTTGTCTTGTCATGTCATGTCATGTCTTGTCTTGTCTTGTCTTGTCTTGTCTTGTCTTGTCTTGTCTTGTCTTGTCTTGTCTTGTCTTGTCTTGTCTTGTCTTGTCTTGTCTTGTCTTGTCTTGTCTTGTCATGTCATGTCTTGTCTTGTCTTGTCTTGTCTTGTCTTGTCTTGTCTTGTCTTGTCATGTCTTGTCTTATATTGTCTTGTCTTGTCTTGTCATGTCATGTCATGTCTTGTCTTGTCTTGTCTTGTCTTGTCTTGTCTTGTCTTGTCTTGTCTTGTCTTGTCTTGTCTTGTCTTGTCTTGTCTTGTCTTGTCTTGTCTTGTCTGGTCTTGTCTTGTCTTGTCTTGTCTTGTCTTGTCTTGTCTTGTCATGTCATGTCTTGTCTTGTCATGCCTTGTCTTCTATTGTCTTGTCTTTTCTTTCCTTGTCTTGTCTTGTCGTGTCTTGTCTTGTCTTGTCTTGTCTTGTCTTGTCTTGTCTTGTCTTGTCTTGTCTTGTCTTGTCTTGTCTTGTCTTGTCCTGTCCTGTCCTGTCTTGTCTTGTCTTGGCATGTCATGTCATGTCATGTCATGTCGTGTGTTGTGTTGTCTTGTCTTGTCTTGGCATGTCATGTCATGTCATGTCATGTCGTGTGTTGTGTTGTCTTGTCTTGTTTTGTCATGTCTTATCTTGTCTTGTCATGTCATGTCATGTCTTGTCTTGTCTTGTCTTGTCTTGTCTTGTCTTGTCTTGTCTTGTCTTGTCTTGTCTTGTCTTGTCTTGTCCTGTCCTGTCCTGTCCTGTCCTGTCCTGTCTTGTCTTGTCTTGTCATGTCATGTCTTGTCTTGTCTTGTCTTGTCTTGTCTTTTCTTGTCATGTCTTGTCTTCTATTGTCTTGTCTTTTCTTTCCTTGTCTTGTCTTGTCGTGTCTTGTCTTGTCTTGTCTTGTCTTGTCTTGTCTTTTCTTTAATTGTCTTGTCTTGTCGTGTCTTGTCTTGTCTTGTCATGTCATGTCATGTCGTGTGTTGTGTTGTTTTGTCTTGTCTTGTTTTGTCTTGTCATGTCTTGTCTTGTCTTGTCTTGTTTTGTCTCGTCTTGTCTTGTCTTGTCTTGTCTTGTCTCGTCTTGTCTTGTCTTGTATTGTCTTGTCTTTTCTTGTCTTGTCTTGTCTTGTCTTGTCTTGTCTTGTCTTGTCTTGTCTTGTCTTGTCTTGTCTTGTCTTGTCTTGTCTTGTCTTGTCTTGTCATGTCTTATATTGTCTTGTCTTGTGTTGTGATGTCATGTCGTGTGTTGTGTTGTTTTGTCTTGTCTTGTCTTGTCTTGTCTTGTCATGTCATGTCATGTCATGTCGTGTGTTGTGTTGTTTTGTCTTGTCTTGTCTTGTCTTGTCATGTCATGTCTTGTCTTGTTTTGTCTTGTCTTGTCTTGTCTTGTCATGTCATGTCTTGTCTTGTCTTGTCTTGTCTTGTCTTTTCTTGTCATGTCTTGTCTTCTATTGTCTTGTCTTTTCTTTCCTTGTCTTGTCTTGTCGTGTCTTGTCTTGTCTTGTCTTGTCTTGTCTTGTCTTGTCTTTTCTTTCCTTGTCTTGTCTTGTTTTGTCTTGTCTTGTTTTGTCTTGTCATGTCTTGTCTTGTCTTGTCTTGTTTTGTCTCGTCTTGTCTTGTCTTGTCTTGTCTTGTCTCGTCTTGTCTTGTCTTGTATTGTCTTGTCTTTTCTTGTCTTGTCTTGTCTTGTCTTGTCTTGTCTTGTCTTGTCTTGTCTTGTCTTGTCTTGTCTTGTCTTGTCTTGTCATGTCTTATATTGTCTTGTCTTGTGTTGTGATGTCATGTCGTGTGTTGTGTTGTTTTGTCTTGTCTCGTCTTGTCTTGTCTTGTATTGTCTTGTCTTTTCTTGTCTTGTCTTGTCTTGTCTTGTCTTGTCTTGTCGTGTCTTGTCTTGTCTTGTCTTGTCTTGTCTTGTCTTGTCTTTTCTTTCCTTGTCTTGTCTTGTCGTGTCTTGTCTTGTCTTGTCATGTCATGTCATGTCGTGTGTTGTGTTGTTTTGTCTTGTCTTGTTTTGTCTTGTCATGTCTTGTCTTATCTTGTCTTGTTTTGTCTCGTCTTGTCTTGTCTTGTCTTGTCTCGTCTTGTCTTGTCTTGTATTGTCTTGTCTTTTCTTGTCTTGTCTTGTCTTGTCTTGTCTTGTCTTGTCTTGTCTTGTCTTGTCTTGTCTTGTCTTGTCTTGTCTTGTCATGTCTTATATTGTCTTGTCTTGTGTTGTGATGTCATGTCGTGTGTTGTGTTGTCTTGTCTTGTCTTGGCATGTCATGTCATGTCATGTCATGTCGTGTGTTGTGTTGTCTTGTCTTGTTTTGTCTTGTCATGTCATGTCATGTCTTGTCTTGTCTTGTCTTGTCTTGTTTTGTCTTGCATTGTCTTGTCTCGTCTTGTCTTGTCTTGTATTGTCTTGTCTTTTCTTGTCTTGTCTTGTCTTGTCTTGTCGTGTCTTGTCTTGTCTTGTCTTGTCTTGTCTTGTCTTGTCTTGTCTTGTCTTGTCTTGTCTTGTCTTGTCTTGTCTTGTCTTGTCTTGTCTTGTCTTGTCTTGTCTTGTCTTGTCTTGTCTTGTCTTGTCTTGTCTTGTCTTGTCTTGTCTTGTCTTGTCTTGTCTTGTTTTGTCTTGTCATGTCATGTCATGTCTTGTCTTGTCTTGTCTTGTCTTGTTTTGTCTTGCATTGTCTTGTCTCGTCTTGTCTTGTCTTGTATTGTCTTGTCTTTTCTTGTCTTGTCTTGTCTTGTCTTGTCGTGTCTTGTCTTGTCTTGTCTTGTCTTGTCTTGTCTTGTCTTGTCTTGTCTTGTCTTGTCTTGTCTTGTCTTGTCTTGTCTTGTCTTGTCTTGTCTTGTCTTGTCTTGTCTTGTCTTGTCTTGTCTTGTCTTGTCTTGTCTTGTCTTGTCTTGTCTTGTCTTGTCTTATATTGTCTTGTCTTGTGTTGTGATGTCATGTCGTGTGTTGTGTTGTTTTGTCTTGTCTTGTCTTGTCTTGTCTTGTCCTGTCCTGTCGTGTGTTGTGTTGTTTTGTCTTGTCTTGTCTTGTCATGTCATGTCATGTCGTGTCTTGTGTTGCTTTGTCTTGTCTTGTCTTGTCTTGTCTTGTCTTGTCTTGTCATGTCTTGTCTTGTTTTGTCTTGTCATGTCATGTCATGTCTTGTCTTGTCTTGTCTTGTCTTGTTTTGTCTTGCATTGTCTTGTCTCGTCTTGTCTTGTCTTGTTTTGTCTTGTCTTGTCTTGTCTTGTCTTGTCATGTCATGCCATGTCATACGTGTGTTGTGTGGTTTTGTCTTGTCTTATTTTGTCTTGTCATGTCTTATCTTGTCTTGTCTTGTCTTGTCTTCTATTGTCTTGTCTTTTCTTTTCTTGTCTTGTCTTGTCGTGTCTTGTCTTGTCTTGTTATGTCGTGTGTTGTGTTGTTTTGTCTTGTCTTGTTGTGTATTGTCATGTCTTATATTGTCTTGTCTTGTCTTGTCATGTCATGTCATGTCGTGTGTTGTGTTGTTTTGTCTTGTTTTGTCTTGTCATGTCATGTCATGTCTTGTCTTGTGTTTTCTTGTCTTGTCTTGTCTTGTCTTGTTTTGTCTTGTCTTGTCTTGTCTTGTCTTGTCATGTCATGCCATGTCATACGTGTGTTGTGTTGTTTTGTCTTGTCTTATTTTGTCTTGTCATGTCATGTCATGTCTTGTCTTGTCTTGTCTTGTCTTGTCTTGTCTTGTCTTGTCTTGTCTTGTCTTGTCTTGTCTTGTCTTGTCTTGTCATGTCATGCCATGTCATACGTGTGTTGTGTTGTTTTGTCTTGTCTTATTTTGTCTTGTCATGTCTTATCTTGTCTTGTCTTGTCTTGTCTTGTCTTGCCATGTCATGCCATGTCATACGTGTGTTGTGTTGTCTTGTCTTGTCTTGTCTTGTCTTGTCTTGTCTTGTCTTGTCTTGTCTTGTCTTGTCTTGTCTTGTCTTGTCTTGTCTTGTCTTGTCTTGTCTTGTCTTGTCTTGTCTTGTCTTGTCTTGTCTTGTCTTGTCTTGTCTTGTCTTGTCTTGTCTTGTCTTGTCTTGTCTTGTCTTGTGATGTCATGTCATGTCTTGTCTTGTCTTGTCTTGTCTTGTCTTGTCTTGTCTTGTCTTGTCTTGTCTTGTCTTGTCTTGTCTTGTGATGTCATGTCATGTCTTGTCTTGTCTTGTATTGTCTTGTCTTGTCTTGTCTTGTCTTGTCTTGTCTTGTCTTGTTTTATGTTGTCTTGTCTTGTCTTGTCTTGTCTTGTCTTGTCTTGTCTTGTCTGGTCTTGTCTTGTCTTGTCTTGTCTTGTCTTGTCATGTCTTGTCTTATATTGTCTTGTCTTGTCTTGTCTTGTCTTGTCTTGTCTTGTCTTGTCTTGTCTTGTCTTGTCTTGTCTTGTCTTGTCATGTCATGTCTTGTCTTGTCTTGTCTTGTCTTGTCTTTTCTTGTCATGTCTTGTCTTCTATTGTCTTGTCTTTTCTTTCCTTGTCTTGTCTTGTCGTGTCTTGTCTTGTCTTGTCTTGTCTTGTCTTGTCTTGTCTTTTCTTTCCTTGTCTTGTCTTGTTTTGTCTTGTCTTGTTTTGTCTTGTCATGTCTTGTCTTGTCTTGTCTTGTCTTGTCTTGTCTTGTCTTGTCTTGTCTTGTCTTGTCTTGTCTTGTCTTGTCTTGTCTTGTCTTGTCTTGTCTTGTCTTGTCTTGTCTTGTCTTGTCTTGTCTTGTCTTGTCTTGTCTTGTGATGTCATGTCATGTCTTGTCTTGTCTTGTCTTGTCTTGTCTTGTCTTGTCTTGTCTTGTCTTGTCTTGTCTTGTCTTGTGATGTCATGTCATGTCTTGTCTTGTCTTGTATTGTCTTGTCTTGTCTTGTCTTGTCTTGTCTTGTCTTGTCTTGTTTTATGTTGTCTTGTCTTGTCTTGTCTTGTCTTGTCTTGTCTTGTCTTGTCTGGTCTTGTCTTGTCTTGTCTTGTCTTGTCTTGTCATGTCTTGTCTTATATTGTCTTGTCTTGTCTTGTCATGTCATGTCATGTCTTGTCTTGTCTTGTCTTGTCGTGTCTTGTCTTGTCTTGTCTTGTCTTGTCTTGTCTTGTCTTGTCTTGTCTTGTCTTGTCTTGTCTTGTCTTGTCTTGTCTTGTCTTGTCCTGTCCTGTCCTGTCTTGTCTTGTCTTGGCATGTCATGTCATGTCATGTCATGTCGTGTGTTGTGTTGTCTTGTCTTGTCTTGGCATGTCATGTCATGTCATGTCATGTCGTGTGTTGTGTTGTCTTGTCTTGTTTTGTCATGTCTTATCTTGTCTTGTCATGTCATGTCATGTCTTGTCTTGTCTTGTCTTGTCTTGTCTTGTCTTGTCTTGTCTTGTCTTGTCTTGTCTTGTCTTGTCTTGTCTTGTCTTGTCTTGTCTTGTCTTGTCCTGTCCTGTCCTGTCCTGTCCTGTCCTGTCTTGTCTTGTCTTGTCATGTCATGTCTTGTCTTGTCTTGTCTTGTCTTGTCTTTTCTTGTCATGTCTTGTCTTCTATTGTCTTGTCTTTTCTTTCCTTGTCTTGTCTTGTCGTGTCTTGTCTTGTCTTGTCTTGTCTTGTCTTGTCTTTTCTTTCCTTGTCTTGTCTTGTCGTGTCTTGTCTTGTCTTGTCATGTCATGTCATGTCGTGTGTTGTGTTGTTTTGTCTTGTCTTGTTTTGTCTTGTCATGTCTTGTCTTGTCTTGTCTTGTTTTGTCTCGTCTTGTCTTGTCTTGTCTTGTCTTGTCTCGTCTTGTCTTGTCTTGTATTGTCTTGTCTTTTCTTGTCTTGTCTTGTCTTGTCTTGTCTTGTCTTGTCTTGTCTTGTCTTGTCTTGTCTTGTCTTGTCTTGTCTTGTCTTGTCTTGTCTTGTCTTGTCATGTCTTATATTGTCTTGTCTTGTGTTGTGATGTCATGTCGTGTGTTGTGTTGTTTTGTCTTGTCTTGTCTTGTCTTGTCTTGTCATGTCATGTCATGTCATGTCGTGTGTTGTGTTGTTTTGTCTTGTCTTGTCTTGTCTTGTCATGTCATGTCTTGTCTTGTTTTGTCTTGTCTTGTCTTGTCTTGTCATGTCATGTCTTGTCTTGTCTTGTCTTGTCTTGTCTTTTCTTGTCATGTCTTGTCTTCTATTGTCTTGTCTTTTCTTTCCTTGTCTTGTCTTGTCGTGTCTTGTCTTGTCTTGTCTTGTCTTTTCTTTTCTTTCCTTGTCTTGTCTTGTTTTGTCTTGTCTTGTTTTGTCTTGTCATGTCTTGTCTTGTCTTGTCTTGTTTTGTCTCGTCTTGTCTTGTCTTGTCTTGTCTTGTCTCGTCTTGTCTTGTCTTGTATTGTCTTGTCTTTTCTTGTCTTGTCTTGTCTTGTCTTGTCTTGTCTTGTCTTGTCTTGTCTTGTCTTGTCTTGTCTTGTCTTGTCTTGTCATGTCTTATATTGTCTTGTCTTGTGTTGTGATGTCATGTCGTGTGTTGTGTTGTTTTGTCTTGTCTCGTCTTGTCTTGTCTTGTATTGTCTTGTCTTTTCTTGTCTTGTCTTGTCTTGTCTTGTCTTGTCTTGTCGTGTCTTGTCTTGTCTTGTCTTGTCTTGTCTTGTCTTGTCTTTTCTTTCCTTGTCTTGTCTTGTCGTGTCTTGTCTTGTCTTGTCATGTCATGTCATGTCGTGTGTTGTGTTGTTTTGTCTTGTCTTGTTTTGTCTTGTCATGTCTTGTCTTATCTTGTCTTGTTTTGTCTCGTCTTGTCTTGTCTTGTCTTGTCTCGTCTTGTCTTGTCTTGTATTGTCTTGTCTTTTCTTGTCTTGTCTTGTCTTGTCTTGTCTTGTCTTGTCTTGTCTTGTCTTGTCTTGTCTTGTCTTGTCTTGTCTTGTCTTGTCTTGTCATGTCTTATATTGTCTTGTCTTGTGTTGTGATGTCATGTCGTGTGTTGTGTTGTCTTGTCTTGTCTTGGCATGTCATGTCATGTCATGTCATGTCGTGTGTTGTGTTGTCTTGTCTTGTTTTGTCTTGTCTTGTATTGTCTTGTCTTTTCTTGTCTTGTCTTGTCTTGTCTTGTCGTGTCTTGTCTTGTCTTGTCTTGTCTTGTCTTGTCTTGTCTTGTCTTGTCTTGTCTTGTCTTGTCTTGTCTTGTCTTGTCTTGTCTTGTCTTGTCTTGTCTTGTCTTGTCTTGTCTTGTCTTGTCTTGTCTTGTCTTGTCTTGTCTTGTCTTGTCTTGTCTTGTCTTGTCTTGTCTTGTCTTGTCTTGTCTTGTCTTGTCTTGTCTTGTCTTGTCTTGTCATGTCTTATATTGTCTTGTCTTGTGTTGTGATGTCATGTCGTGTGTTGTGTTGTTTTGTCTTGTCTTGTCTTGTCTTGTCTTGTCCTGTCCTGTCGTGTGTTGTGTTGTTTTGTCTTGTCTTGTCTTGTCATGTCATGTCATGTCGTGTCTTGTGTTGCTTTGTCTTGTCTTGTCTTGTCTTGTCTTGTCTTGTCTTGTCATGTCTTGTCTTGTCTTGTCTTGTCTTGTCTTGTCTTGTCTTGTCTTGTCTTGTTTTGTCTTGTCTTGTCTTGTCTTGTCTTGTCATGTCATGCCATGTCATACGTGTGTTGTGTGGTTTTGTCTTGTCTTATTTTGTCTTGTCATGTATTATCTTGTCTTGTCTTGTCTTGTCTTCTATTGTCTTGTCTTTTCTTTTCTTGTCTTGTCTTGTCGTGTCTTGTCTTGTCTTGTTATGTCGTGTGTTGTGTTGTTTTGTCTTGTCTTGTTGTGTATTGTCATGTCTTATATTGTCTTGTCTTGTCTTGTCATGTCATGTCATGTCGTGTGTTGTGTTGTTTTGTCTTGTTTTGTCTTGTCATGTCATGTCATGTCTTGTCTTGTCTTGTCTTGTCTTGTTTTGTCTTGTCATGTCTTGTCTTGTCTTGTCTTGTCTTGTCTTGTCTTGTCTTGTCTTGTCTTGTCTTGTCTTGTCTTGTGATGTCATGTCGTGTGTTGTGTTGTTTTGTCTTGTCTTGTTTTGTCTTGTCCTGTCTTGTCATGTCATGTCATGTGTTGTGTTGTGTTGTGTTGTTTTGTCTTGTCTTGTCTTGTCTTGTCTTGTCTTGTCTTGTCTTGTCTTGTCTTGTCTTGTCTTGTCTTGTCTTGTCTTGTCTTGTCTTGTCTTGTCTTGTCTTGCCTTATCTTGCCTTGTCTTGTCTTGTCTTGTCTTGTCTTGTCTTGTCATGTCTTGTCTTGTCATGTCTTGTCATGTCTTGTCTTGTCTTGTCTTGTCCTGTCCTGTCGTGTGTTGTGTTGTTTTGTCTTGTCTTGTCATGTCATGTCATGTCGTGTCTTGGGTTGCTTTGTCTTGTCTTGTCTTGTCTTGTCTTGTCATGTCGTGTGTTGTGTTGTTTTGTCTTGTCTTGTTGTGTATTGTCATGTCTTGTCTTGTCTTGTCTTGTCTTGTCATGTCATGTCATGTCTTGTCTTGTCTTGTCTTGTCTTGTCTTGTCTTGTCTTGTCTTGTCTTGTCTTGTCTTGTCTTGTCTTGTCTTGTCTTGTCATGTCTTGTCTTGTGTTTTCTTGTCTTGTCTTGTCTTGTCTTGTTTTGTCTTGTCTTGTCTTGTCTTGTCTTGTCATGTCATGCCATGTCATACGTGTGTTGTGTTGTTTTGTCTTGTCTTATTTTGTCTTGTCATGTCATGTCATGTCTTGTCTTGTCTTGTCTTGTCTTGTCTTGTCTTGTCTTGTCTTGTCTTGTCTTGTCTTGTCTTGTCATGTCATGCCATGTCATACGTGTGTTGTGTTGTTTTGTCTTGTCTTATTTTGTCTTGTCATGTCTTATCTTGTCTTGTCTTGTCTTGTCTTGTCTTGCCATGTCATGCCATGTCATACGTGTGTTGTGTTGTCTTGTCTTGTCTTGTCTTGTCTTGTCTTGTCTTGTCTTGTCTTGTCTTGTCTTGTCTTGTTTTGTCTTGTCATGTCTTGTCTTGTCTTGTCTTGTCTTGTCTTGTCTTGTCTTGTCTTGTCTTGTCTTGTCTTGTCTTGTCTTGTCTTGTCTTGTCTTGTCTTGTCTTGTCTTGTCTTGTCTTGTCTTGTCTTGTCATGGCTTGTCTTGTCTTGTCTTGTCTTGTCTTGTCTTGTCTTGTCTTGTCTTGTCTTGTCTTGTCTTGTCTTGTCTTGTCTTGTCTTGTCTTGTCTTGTCTTGTCTTGTCTTGTCCTGTATTGTCTTGTCTTGTCTTGTCTTGTCTTGTCTTGTCTTGTCTTGTCTTGTCTTGTCTTGTCTTGTCTTGTCTTGTCTTGTCTTGTCTTGTCTTGTGATGTCATGTCATGTCTTGTCTTGTCTTGTATTGTCTTGTCTTGTCTTGTCTTGTCTTGTCTTGTTTTATGTTGTCTTGTCTTGTCTTGTCTTGTCTTGTCTTGTCTTGTCTGGTCTTGTCTTGTCTTGTCTTGTCTTGTCTTGTCTTGTCTTGTCATGTCTTGTCTTATATTGTCTTGTCTTGTCTTGTCTTGTCTTGTCTTGTCTTGTCTTGTCTTGTCTTGTCTTGTCTTGTCTTGTCTTGTCTTGTCTTGTCTTGTCTTGTCTTGTCTTGTCTTGTCTTGTCTTGTCTTGTCTTGTCATGTCATGTCTTGTCTTGTCTTGTCTTGTCTTGTCTTGTCTTGTCTTGTCTTGTCTTGTCATGTCTTGTCTTATATTGTCTTGTCTTGTCTTGTCATGTCATGTCATGTCTTGTCTTGTCTTGTCTTGTCTTGTCTTGTCTTGTCTTGTCTTGTCTTGTCTTGTCTTGTCTTGTCTTGTCTTGTCTTGTCTTGTCTTGTCTTGTCTTGTCTTGTCTTGTCTTGTCTTGTCTTGTCATGTCATGTCTTGTCTTGTCATGCCTTGTCTTCTATTGTCTTGTCTTTTCTTTCCTTGTCTTGTCTTGTCGTGTCTTGTCTTGTCTTGTCTTGTCTTGTCTTGTCTTGTCTTGTCTTGTCTTGTCTTGTCTTGTCCTGTCCTGTCCTGTCTTGTCTTGTCTTGGCATGTCATGTCATGTCATGTCATGTCGTGTGTTGTGTTGTCTTGTCTTGTCTTGGCATGTCATGTCATGTCATGTCATGTCGTGTGTTGTGTTGTCTTGTCTTGTTTTGTCATGTCTTATCTTGTCTTGTCATGTCATGTCATGTCTTGTCTTGTCTTGTCTTGTCTTGTCTTGTCTTGTCTTGTCTTGTCTTGTCTTGTCTTGTCTTGTCTTGTCTTGTCCTGTCCTGTCCTGTCCTGTCCTGTCCTGTCTTGTCTTGTCTTGTCATGTCATGTCTTGTCTTGTCTTGTCTTGTCTTGTCTTTTCTTGTCATGTCTTGTCTTCTATTGTCTTGTCTTGTCGTGTCTTGTCTTGTCTTGTCTTGTCTTGTCTTGTCTTTTCTTTCCTTGTCTTGTCTTGTCGTGTCTTGTCTTGTCTTGTCATGTCATGTCATGTCGTGTGTTGTGTTGTTTTGTCTTGTCTTGTTTTGTCTTGTCATGTCTTGTCTTGTCTTGTCTTGTTTTGTCTCGTCTTGTCTTGTCTTGTCTTGTCTTGTCTCGTCTTGTCTTGTCTTGTCTTGTCTTGTCTTGTCTTGTCTTGTCTTGTCTTGTCTTGTCCTGTCCTGTCCTGTCTTGTCTTGTCTTGTCATGTCATGTCTTGTCTTGTCTTGTCTTGTCTTGTCTTTTCTTTCCTTGTCTTGTCTTGTCGTGTCTTGTCTTGTCTTGTCTTGTCTTGTCTTGTCTTGTCATGTCTTGTCTTATATTGTCTTGTCTTGTCTTGTCATGTCATGTCATGTCTTGTCTTGTCTTGTCTTGTCTTGTCTTGTCTTGTCTTGTCTTGTCTTGTCTTGTCTTGTCTTGTCTTGTCTTGTCTTGTCTTGTCTTGTCTTGTCTTGTCTTGTCTTGTCTTGTCATGTCATGTCTTGTCTTGTCATGTCTTGTCTTCTATTGTCTTGTCTTGTTTTGTCTTGCATTGTCTTGTCTCGTCTTGTCTTGTCTTGTATTGTCTTGTCTTTTCTTGTCTTGTCTTGTCTTGTCTTGTCGTGTCTTGTCTTGTCTTGTCTTGTCTTGTCTTGTCTTGTCTTGTCTTGTCTTGTCTTGTCTTGTCTTGTCTTCTTGCTTTGCTTGTGTCTTGTCAAGGGTCTTGACCCCTTGTCATGTCGTATTCTTGTCTTTTCTTCTTTGTCTTTTCTTTCCTTGTCATGTCTTGTCGTGTCTTGTCTTGTCTTGTCTTGTCTTGTCTTGTCGTGTCTTGTCTTGTCTTGTCTTGTCTTGTCTTGTCTTGTCTTGTCTTGTCTTGTCTTGTCTTGTCTTGTCTTGTCTTGTCTTGTCTTGTCTTGTCTTGTCTTGTCTTGTCTTGTCTTGTCCTGTCCTGTCCTGTCTTGTCTTGTCTTGGCATGTCATGTCATGTCATGTCATGTCGTGTGTTGTGTTGTCTTGTCTTGTCTTGGCATGTCATGTCATGTCATGTCATGTCGTGTGTTGTGTTGTCTTGTCTTGTTTTGTCTTGTCATGTCATGTCATGTCTTGTCTTGTCTTGTCTTGTCTTGTTTTGTCTTGCATTGTCTTGTCTTGTCTTGTCTTGTCTTGTCTTGTCTTGTCTTGTCTTGTCATGTCTTATCTTGTCTTGTCTTGTGATGTCATGTCGTGTGTTGTGTTGTTTTGTCTTGTCTTGTTTTGTCTTGTCCTGTCTTGTCTTGTCATATCATGTCATGTGTTGTGTTGTGTTGTGTTGTGTTGTTTTGTCCTGTCTTGTCTTGTCTTGTCTTGTCTTGTCTTGTCTTGTCTTGTCTTGTTTTTTCTTGTCTTGTCTTGTCTTGCCTTATCTTGCCTTGTCTTGTCTTGTCTGGTCTTGTCTTGTCTTGTCTTGTCTTGTCTTGTCTTGTCTTGTCTTGTCATGTCTTGTCATGTCTTGTCTTGTCTTGTCTTGTCCTGTCCTGTCGTGTGTTGTGTTGTTTTGTCTTGTCTTGTCATGTCATGTCATGTCGTGTCTTGTGTTGCTTTGTCTTGTCTTGTCTTGTCTTGTATTGTCATGTCGTGTGTTGTGTTGTTTTGTCTTGTCTTGTTGTGTATTGTCATGTCTTATATTGTCTTGTCTTGTCTTGTCTTGTCTTGTCTTGTCTTGTCTTGTCTTGTCTTGTCTTGTCTTGTCTTGTCTTGTCTTGTCTTGTCTTGTCTTGTCTTGTCTTGTCTTGTCTTGTCTTGTCTTGTCTTGTCTTGTCTTGTCTTGTCTTGTCTTGTCTTGTCTTGTCTTGTCTTGTCTTGTCTTGTCTTGTCTTGTCTTGTCTTGTCTTGTCTTGTCTTGTCTTGTCTTGTCTTGTCTTGTCTTGTCTTGTCTTGTCTTGTCTTGTCTTGTCTTGTCTTGTCTTGTCTTGTCTTGTCTTGTCTTGTCTTGTCTTGTCTTGTCTTGTCTTGTCTTGTCTTGTCTTGTCTTGTCTTGTCTTGTCTTGTCTTGTCTTGTCTTGTCTTGTCTTGTCTTGTCTTGTCTTGTCTTGTCTTGTCTTGTCTTGTCTTGTCTTGTCTTGTCTTGTCTTGTCTTGTCTTGTCTTGTCTTGTCTTGTCTTGTCTTGTCTTGTCTTGTCTTGTTTTATGTTGTCTTGTCTTGTCTTGTCTTGTCTTGTCTTGTCTTGTCTTGTCTTGTCTTGTCTTGTCTTGTCTTGTCTTGTCTTGTCTTGTCTTGTCTTGTCTTGTCTTGTCTTGTCTTGTCTTGTCTTGTCTTGTCTTGTCTTGTCTTGTCTTGTCTTGTCTTGTCTTGTCTTGTGATGTCATGTCGTGTGTTGTGTTGTTTTGTCTTGTCTTGTCTTGTCTTGTCTTGTCTTGTCTTGTCTTGTCTTGTCTTGTCTTGTCTTGTCTTCTATTGTCTTGTCTTTTCTTTCCTTGTCTTGTCTTGTCGTGTCTTGTCTTGTCTTGTCTTGTCTTGTCTTGTCTTTTCTTTCCTTGTCTTGTCTTGTCGTGTCTTGTCTTGTCTTGTCTTGTCTTGTCTTGTCTTGTCTTGTCTTGTCTTGTCTTGTCTTGTCTTGTCTTGTCTTGTCTTGTCTTGTCCTGTCCTGTCCTGTCTTGTCTTGTCTTGGCATGTCATGTCATGTCATGTCATGTCGTGTGTTGTGTTGTCTTGTCTTGTCTTGGCATGTCATGTCATGTCATGTCATGTCGTGTGTTGTGTTGTCTTGTCTTATTTTGTCTTGTCATGTCATGTCGTGTCTTGTGTTGCTTTGTCTTGTCTTGTCTTGTCTTGTCTTGTCTTGTCTTGTCTTGTTTTGTCTTGTCATGTCATGTCTTGTCTTGTCTTGTCTTGTCGTGTGTTGTGTTATTTTGTCTTGTCTTGTTGTGTATTGTCATGCCTTATATTGTCTTGTCTTGTCTTGTCATGTCATGTCATGTCGTGTGTTGTGTTGTGTTGTCTTGTCTTATATTGTCTTGTCTTGTCTTGTCATGTCATGTCGTATGTTGTGTTGTTTTGTCTTGTGCTGCTTTGTCCTGTCTTGTCTTGTCTTGTCTTGTCATGTCGTGTGTTGTGTTGTTTTGTCTTGTCTTGTTTTGTCTTGTCTTGTCTTGTCTTGTCATGTCATGCCATGTCATACGTGTGTTGTGTTGTTTTGTCTTCTCTTATTTTGTCTTGTCATGTCTTGTCATGTCTTGTCTTGTCTTGTCTTCTATTGTCTTGTCTTTTCTTGTCTTGTCTTGTCTTGTCTTGTCGTGTCTTGTCTTGTCTTGTCTTGTCTTGTCTTGTCTTGTCCTGTCCTGTCTTGTCTTGTCTTGGCATGTCATGCCATGTCATGTCGTGTGTTGTGTTGTCTTGTCTTGTTTTGTCATGTCTTATCTTGTCTTGTCATGTCATGTCTTGTCTTGTCTTGTCTTGTCTTGTCTTGTCTTGTCTTGTCTTGTCTTGTCTTGTCTTGTCTTGTCTTGTCTTGTCTTGTCTTGTCTTGTCTTGTCTTGTCTTGTCTTGTCTTGTCTTGTCTTGTCTTGTCATGTCATGTCGTATGTTGTGTTGTTTTGCCTTGTGTTGCTTTGTCTTGTCTTGTCTTGTCATGTCGTGTGTTGTGTTGTTTTGTCTTGTCTTGTTGTGTATTGTCATGTCTTATATTGTCTTGTCTTGTCTTGTCATGTCATGTCATGTCGTGTGTTGTGTTGTCTTGTCTTGTCTTGTTTTGTCTTGTCATGTCTTGTCTTGTCTTGTATTGTCTTGTCTTTTCTTGTCTTGTCTTGTCTTGTCGTGTCTTGTCTTGTCTTGTCTTGTCTTGTCTTGTCTTGTCTTGTCTTGTCTTGTCTTGCCTTGCCTTGTCTTGTCTTGTCTTGTCTTGTCTTGTCTTGTCTTGTCTTGTCTTGTCTTGTCTTGTCTTGTCTTGTCTTGTCTTGTGTTGCTTTGTCTTGTCTTGTCATGTCATGTGTTGCGTTGTGTTGTTTTGTCTTGTCTTGTCATGTCATGTCCTGTCGTGTCTTGTGTTGCTTTGTCTTGTCTTGTCATGTCGTGTGTTGTGTTGTTTTGTCTTGTCTTGCTGTGTATTGTCAAGTCTTATATTGTCTTGTCTTGTCTTGTCTTGTCTTGTCTTGTCTTGTCTTGTCTTGTCTTGTCTTGTCTTGTCTTGTCTTGTCTTGTCTTGTCTTGTCTTGTGTTGCTTTGTCTTGTCTTGTCATGTCATGTCCTGTCGTGTCTTGTGTTGCTTTGTCTTGTCTTGTCATGTCGTGTGTCTTGTTGTTTTGTCTTGTCTTGTTGTGTATTGTCATGTCTTATATTGTCTTGTCTTGTCTTGTCATGTCATGTCATGTCGTGTGTTGTGTTGTCTTGTCTTGTCTTGTTTTGTCTTGTCATGTCATGTCGTGTCTTGTGTTGCTTTGTCTTGTCTTGTCTTGTCTTGTCTTGTCTTGTCTTGTTTTGTCTTGTCTAGTCTTGTCTTGTCTTGTCTTGTCATCTCATGTCATCTCATACGTGTGTTGTGTTGTTTGGTCTTGTCTTATTTTGTCTTGTCATGTCATGTCGTGTCTTGTGTTGCTTTGTCTTGTCTTGTCTTGTCTTGTCTTGTCTTGTCTTGTCTTGTCTTATTTTGTCTTGTCTTGTCTTGTCTTGTCATGTCATGCCATGTCATACGTGTGTTGTGTTGTTTTGTCTTGTCTTATTTTGTCTTGTCATGTCTTGTCATGTCTTGTCTTGTCTTGTCTTCTATTGTCTTGTCTTTTCTTGTCTTGTCTTGTCTTGTCTTGTCGTGTCTTGTCTTGTCTTGTCCTGTCCTGTCTTGTCTTGTCTTGGCATGTCATGCCATGTCATGTCGTGTGTTGTGTTGTCTTGTCTTGTCTTGTCATGTCATGCCATGTCATACGTGTGTTGTGTTGTTTTGTCTTGTCTTGTTTTGTCTTGTCATGTCATGTCGTGTCTTGTGTTGCTTTGTCTTGTCTTGTCTTGTCTTGTCTTGTCTTGTCTTGTCTTGTCTTGTCTTGTTTTGTCTTGTCTAGTCTTGTCTTGTCTTGTCTTGTCATCTCATGTCATCTCATACGTGTGTTGTGTTGTTTTGTCTTGTCTTATTTTGTCTTGTCATGTCATGTCGTGTCTTGTGTTGCTTTGTCTTGTCTTGTCTTGTCTTGTCTTGCCTTGTCTTGTCTTGTCTTGTCTTGTCTTGTCTTGTTTTGTCTTGTCATGTCATGTCTTGTCTTGTCTTGTCTTGTCGTGTGTTGTGTTGTTTTGTCTTGTCTTGTTGTGTATTGTCATGCCTTATATTGTCTTGTCATGTCATGTCATGTCGTGTGTTGTGTTGTGTTGTCTTGTCTTATATTGTCTTGTCTTGTCTTGTCATGTCATGTCGTATGTTGTGTTGTTTTGTCTTGTGCTGCTTTGTCCTGTCTTGTCTTGTCTTGTCTTGTCATGTCGTGTGTTGTGTTGTTTTGTCTTGTCTTGTCATGTCATGCCATGTCATACGTGTGTTGTGTTGTTTTGTCTTGTCTTATTTTGTCTTGTCATGTCTTATCTTGTCTTGTCTTGTCTTGTCTTCTATTGTCTTGTCTTTTCTTGTCTTGTCTTGTCTTGTCTTGTCGTGTCTTGTCTTGTCTTGTCTTGTCTTGTCTTGTCTTGTCTTGTCCTGTCCTGTCTTGTCTTGTCTTGGCATGTCATGCCATGTCATGTCGTGTGTTGTGTTGTCTTGTCTTGTTTTGTCATGTCTTATCTTGTCTTGTCATGTCATGTCTTGTCTTGTCTTGTCTTGTCTTGTCTTGTCTTGTCTTGTCTTGTCTTGTCTTGTCTTGTCTTGTCTTGTCTTGTCTTGTCTTGTCTTGTCTTGTCTTGTCTTGTCTTGTCTTGTCTTGTCTTGTCTTGTCTTGTCTTGTCTTGTCTTGTCTTGTCTTGTCTTGTCTTGTCTTGTCTTGTCTTGTCTTGTCTTGTCTTGTCTTGTCTTGTCTTGTCTTGTCTTGTCTTGTCTTGTCTTGTCTTGTCTTGTCTTGTCTTGTCTTGTCTTGTCTTGTCTTGTCTTGTCTTGTCTTGTCTTGTCATGTCATGTCGTATGTTGTGTTGTTTTGCCTTGTGTTGCTTTGTCTTGTCTTGTCTTGTCATGTCGTGTGTTGTGTTGTTTTGTCTTGTCTTGTTGTGTATTGTCATGTCTTATATTGTCTTGTCTTGTCTTGTCATGTCATGTCATGTCGTGTGTTGTGTTGTCTTGTCTTGTCTTGTTTTGTCTTGTCATGTCTTGTCTTGTCTTGTCTTGTCTTGTCATGTCGTGTGTTGTGTTGTTTTGTCTTGTCATGTCTTATATTGTCTTGTCTTGTCTTGTCTTGTGATGTCATGTCGTGTGTTGTGTTGTTTTGTATTGTATTGCCTTGTCTTGTCTTGTCTTGTCTTGTCTTGTCTTGTCTTTTCTTGTCATGTTTTGTCATGTAATGTCATGTCATGTCGTGTGTTGTGTTGCTTTGTATTGTATTGCCTTGTCTTGTCTTGTCATGTCTTGTCTTGTCTTGTCTTGTCTTGTCTTGTCATGTCGTGTGTTGTGTTGTTTTGTCTTGTCATGTCTTATATTGTCTTGTCTTGTCTTGTCTTGTCATGTCATGTCGTATGTTGTGTTGTTTTGCCTTGTGTTGCTTTGTCTTGTCTTGTCTTGTCATGTCGTGTGTTGTGTTGTTTTGTCTTGTCTTGTTGTGTATTGTCTTGTCTTGTCTTGTCTTGTCTTGTCTTGTCTTGTCTTGTCTTGTCTTGTCTTGTCTTGTCTTGTCTTGTCTTGTCTTGTCTTGTCTTGTCTTGTCTTATTTTGTCTTGTCTTGTCTTGTCTTGTCTTGTCTTGTCTTGTCTTGTCTTGTCTTGTCTTGTCTTGTCTTGTCTTGTCTTGTCTTGTCTTGTCTTGTCTTGTCTTGTCTTGTCTTGTCTTGTCTTGTCTTGTCTTGTCTTGTCTTGTCTTGTCTTGTCTTGTCTTGTCCTGTCTTGTCTTGTCTTGTCTTGTCTTGTCTTGTCTTGTCTTGTCTTGTCTTATCTTGTCTTGTCTTGTCTTGTCTTGTCTTGTCTTGTCTTGTCTTGTCTTGTCATGTCTTGTCTTGTTTTGTCTTGTCATGTCTTGTCTTGTCTTGTCTTGTCTTGTCTTGTCGTGTGTTGTGTTGTTTTGTCTTGTCTTGTTGTGTATTGTCATGTCTTATATTGTCTTGTCTTGTCTTGTCATGTCATGTCATGTCGTGTGTTGTGTTGTGTTGTCTTGTCTTATATTGTCTTGTCTTGTCTTGTCATGTCATGTCGTATGTTGTGTTGTTTTGTCTTGTGCTGCTTTGTCCTGTCTTGTCTTGACTTGTCTTGTCATGTCGTGTGTTGTGTTGTTTTGTCTTGTCTTGTTGTGTATTGTCATGTCTTATATTGTCTTGTCTTGTCTTGTCATGTCATGTCATGTCATGTCGTGTGTTGTGTTGTGTTGTCTTGTCTTATATTGTCTTGTCTTATATTGTCTTGTCTTGTCTTGTCATGTCATGTCATGTCATGTCGTGTGTTGTGTTGTTTTGTCTTGTCTTGTCTTCTCCTTGTCTTGTGTAGTCTTGTCTTGTCTTGTCTTGTCTTGTCTTGTCTTGTCTTGTCTTGTCTTGTCTAGTCTTGTCTTGTCTTGTCTTGTCTTGTCTTGTCTTGTCTTGTCATGTCATGTCATGTCGTGTGTTGTGTTGTCTTGTCTTGTTTTGTCTTGTCTTGTCATGTCATGTCATGTCTTGTCTTGTCTTGTCTTGTCTTGTCTTGTTTTGTCTTGTCATGTCTTGTCTTGTCTTGTCTTGTCTTGTCTTATCTTGTCTTGTCTTGTCTTGTCTTGTCTTGTCTTGTCTTGTCTTGTCTTGTCTTGTCTTGTCTTGTCGTGTCTTGTCTTGTCTTGTCTTGTCTTGTCTTGTCTTGTCTTGTCCTGTCCTGTCTTGTCTTGTCTTGGCATGTCATGCCATGTCATGTCGTGTGTTGTGTTGTCTTGTCTTGTTTTGTCATGTCTTATCTTGTCTTGTCATGTCATGTCTTGTCTTGTCTTGTCTTGTCTTGTCTTGTCTTGTCTTGTCTTGTCTTGTCTTGTCTTGTCTTGTCTTGTCTTGTCTTGTCTTGTCTTGTCTTGTCTTGTCTTGTCTTGTCTTGTCTTGTCTTGTCTTGTCTTGTCTTGTCTTGTCTTGTCTTGTCTTGTCTTGTCTTGTCTTGTCTTGTCTTGTCTTGTCTTGTCTTGTCTTGTCTTGTCTTGTCTTGTCTTGTCTTGTCTTGTCTTGTCTTGTCTTGTCTTGTCTTGTCTTGTCTTGTCTTGTCTTGTCTTGTCTTGTCTTGTCATGTCATGTCGTATGTTGTGTTGTTTTGCCTTGTGTTGCTTTGTCTTGTCTTGTCTTGTCATGTCGTGTGTTGTGTTGTTTTGTCTTGTCTTGTTGTGTATTGTCATGTCTTATATTGTCTTGTCTTGTCTTGTCATGTCATGTCATGTCGTGTGTTGTGTTGTCTTGTCTTGTCTTGTTTTGTCTTGTCATGTCTTGTCTTGTCTTGTCTTGTCTTGTCATGTCGTGTGTTGTGTTGTTTTGTCTTGTCATGTCTTATATTGTCTTGTCTTGTCTTGTCTTGTGATGTCATGTCGTGTGTTGTGTTGTTTTGTATTGTATTGCCTTGTCTTGTCTTGTCTTGTCTTGTCTTGTCTTGTCTTTTCTTGTCATGTTTTGTCATGTAATGTCATGTCATGTCGTGTGTTGTGTTGCTTTGTATTGTATTGCCTTGTCTTGTCTTGTCATGTCTTGTCTTGTCTTGTCTTGTCTTGTCATGTCGTGTGTTGTGTTGTTTTGTCTTGTCATGTCTTATATTGTCTTGTCTTGTCTTGTCTTGTCATGTCATGTCGTATGTTGTGTTGTTTTGCCTTGTGTTGCTTTGTCTTGTCTTGTCTTGTCATGTCGTGTGTTGTGTTGTTTTGTCTTGTCTTGTTGTGTATTGTCTTGTCTTGTCTTGTCTTGTCTTGTCTTGTCTTGTCTTGTCTTGTCTTGTCTTGTCTTGTCTTGTCTTGTCTTGTCTTGTCTTGTCTTGTCTTGTCTTGTCTTATTTTGTCTTGTCTTGTCTTGTCTTGTCTTGTCTTGTTGTGTATTGTCTTGTCTTGTCTTGTCTTGTCTTGTCTTGTCTTGTCTTGTCTTGTCTTGTCTTGTCTTGTCTTGTCTTGTCTTGTCTTGTCTTGTCTTGTCTTGTCTTATTTTGTCTTGTCTTGTCTTGTCTTGTCTTGTCTTGTCTTGTCTTGTCTTGTCTTGTCTTGTCTTGTCTTGTCTTGTCTTGTCTTGTCTTGTCTTGTCTTGTCTTGTCTTGTCTTGTCTTGTCTTGTCTTGTCTTGTCTTGTCTTGTCTTGTCTTGTCTTGTCTTGTCTTGTCTTGTCTTGTCTTGTCTTGTCTTGTCTTGTCTTGTCTTGTCTTGTCTTGTCTTGTCTTGTCTTATCTTGTCTTGTCTTGTCTTGTCTTGTCTTGTCTTGTCTTGTCTTGTCTTGTCTTGTCATGTCTTGTCTTGTTTTGTCTTGTCATGTCTTGTCTTGTCTTGTCTTGTCTTGTCTTGTCGTGTGTTGTGTTGTTTTGTCTTGTCTTGTTGTGTATTGTCATGTCTTATATTGTCTTGTCTTGTCTTGTCATGTCATGTCATGTCGTGTGTTGTGTTGTGTTGTCTTGTCTTATATTGTCTTGTCTTGTCTTGTCATGTCATGTCGTATGTTGTGTTGTTTTGTCTTGTGCTGCTTTGTCCTGTCTTGTCTTGACTTGTCTTGTCATGTCGTGTGTTGTGTTGTTTTGTCTTGTCTTGTTGTGTATTGTCATGTCTTATATTGTCTTGTCTTGTCTTGTCATGTCATGTCATGTCATGTCGTGTGTTGTGTTGTGTTGTCTTGTCTTATATTGTCTTGTCTTATATTGTCTTGTCTTGTCTTGTCATGTCATGTCATGTCATGTCGTGTGTTGTGTTGTTTTGTCTTGTCTTGTCTTCTCCTTGTCTTGTGTAGTCTTGTCTTGTCTTGTCTTGTCTTGTCTTGTCTTGTCTTGTCTAGTCTTGTCTTGTCTTGTCTTGTCTTGTCTTGTCTTGTCTTGTCATGTCATGTCATGTCGTGTGTTGTGTTGTCTTGTCTTGTTTTGTCTTGTCTTGTCATGTCATGTCATGTCTTGTCTTGTCTTGTCTTGTCTTGTCTTGTTTTGTCTTGTCATGTCTTGTCTTGTCTTGTCTTGTCTTGTCTTATCTTGTCTTGTCTTGTCTTGTCTTGTCTTGTCTTGTCTTGTCTTGTCTTGTCTTGTCTTGTCTTGTCGTGTCTTGTCTTGTCTTGTCTTGTCTTGTCTTGTCTTGTCTTGTCCTGTCCTGTCTTGTCTTGTCTTGGCATGTCATGCCATGTCATGTCGTGTGTTGTGTTGTCTTGTCTTGTTTTGTCATGTCTTATCTTGTCTTGTCATGTCATGTCTTGTCTTGTCTTGTCTTGTCTTGTCTTGTCTTGTCTTGTCTTGTCTTGTCTTGTCTTGTCTTGTCTTGTCTTGTCTTGTCTTGTCTTGTCTTGTCTTGTCTTGTCTTGTCTTGTCTTGTCTTGTCTTGTCTTGTCTTGTCTTGTCTTGTCTTGTCTTGTCTTGTCTTGTCTTGTCTTGTCTTGTCTTGTCTTGTCTTGTCTTGTCTTGTCTTGTCTTGTCTTGTCTTGTCTTGTCTTGTCTTGTCTTGTCTTGTCTTGTCTTGTCTTGTCATGTCATGTCGTATGTTGTGTTGTTTTGCCTTGTGTTGCTTTGTCTTGTCTTGTCTTGTCATGTCGTGTGTTGTGTTGTTTTGTCTTGTCTTGTTGTGTATTGTCATGTCTTATATTGTCTTGTCTTGTCTTGTCATGTCATGTCATGTCGTGTGTTGTGTTGTCTTGTCTTGTCTTGTTTTGTCTTGTCATGTCTTGTCTTGTCTTGTCTTGTCTTGTCATGTCGTGTGTTGTGTTGTTTTGTCTTGTCATGTCTTATATTGTCTTGTCTTGTCTTGTCTTGTGATGTCATGTCGTGTGTTGTGTTGTTTTGTATTGTATTGCCTTGTCTTGTCTTGTCTTGTCTTGTCTTGTCTTGTCTTTTCTTGTCATGTTTTGTCATGTAATGTCATGTCATGTCGTGTGTTGTGTTGCTTTGTATTGTATTGCCTTGTCTTGTCTTGTCATGTCTTGTCTTGTCTTGTCTTGTCTTGTCATGTCGTGTGTTGTGTTGTTTTGTCTTGTCATGTCTTATATTGTCTTGTCTTGTCTTGTCTTGTCATGTCATGTCGTATGTTGTGTTGTTTTGCCTTGTGTTGCTTTGTCTTGTCTTGTCTTGTCATGTCGTGTGTTGTGTTGTTTTGTCTTGTCTTGTTGTGTATTGTCTTGTCTTGTCTTGTCTTGTCTTGTCTTGTCTTGTCTTGTCTTGTCTTGTCTTGTCTTGTCTTGTCTTGTCTTGTCTTGTCTTGTCTTGTCTTGTCTTGTCTTGTCTTATTTTGTCTTGTCTTGTCTTGTCTTGTCTTGTCTTGTCTTGTCTTGTCTTGTCTTGTCTTGTCTTGTCTTGTCTTGTCTTGTCTTGTCTTGTCTTGTCTTGTCTTGTCTTGTCTTGTCTTGTCTTGTCTTGTCTTGTCTTGTCTTGTCTTGTCTTGTCTTGTCTTGTCTTGTCTTGTCTTGTCTTGTCTTGTCTTGTCTTGTCTTGTCTTGTCTTGTCTTGTCTTGTCTTGTCTTGTCTTGTCTTGTCTTATCTTGTCTTGTCTTGTCTTGTCTTGTCTTGTCTTGTCTTGTCTTGTCTTGTCTTGTCATGTCTTGTCTTGTTTTGTCTTGTCATGTCATGTCTTGTCTTGTCTTGTCTTGTCTTGTCTTGTCGTGTGTTGTGTTGTTTTGTCTTGTCTTGTTGTGTATTGTCATGTCTTATATTGTCTTGTCTTGTCTTGTCATGTCATGCCATGTCGTGTGTTGTGTTGTGTTGTCTTGTCTTATATTGTCTTGTCTTGTCTTGTCATGTCATGTCGTATGTTGTGTTGTTTTGTCTTGTGCTGCTTTGTCCTGTCTTGTCTTGACTTGTCTTGTCATGTCGTGTGTTGTGTTGTTTTGTCTTGTCTTGTTGTGTATTGTCATGTCTTATATTGTCTTGTCTTGTCTTGTCATGTCATGTCATGTCATGTCGTGTGTTGTGTTGTGTTGTCTTGTCTTATATTGTCTTGTCTTATATTGTCTTGTCTTGTCTTGTCATGTCATGTCATGTCATGTCGTGTGTTGTGTTGTTTTGTCTTGTCTTGTCTTCTCCTTGTCTTGTGTAGTCTTGTCTTGTCTTGTCTTGTCTTGTCTTGTCTTGTCTTGTCTTGTCTTGTCTAGTCTTGTCTTGTCTTGTCTTGTCTTGTCTTGTCTTGTCTTGTCATGTCATGTCATGTCATGTCGTGTGTTGTGTTGTCTTGTCTTGTTTTGTCTTGTCTTGTCATGTCATGTCATGTCTTGTCTTGTCTTGTCTTGTCTTGTCTTGTTTTGTCTTGTCATGTCTTGTCTTGTCTTGTCTTGTCTTGTCTTATCTTGTCTTGTCTTGTCTTGTCTTGTCTTGTCTTGTCTTGTCTTGTCTTGTCTTGTCTTGTCTTGTCTTGTCTTGTCTTGTCTTGTCTTGTCTTGTCTTGTCTTGTCTTGTCTTGTCTTGTCTTGTCTTGTCTTGTCTTGTCTTGTCTTGTCTTGTCATGTCATGTCTTGTTTTGTCTTGTCTTGTCTTGTCGTGTGTTGTGTTGTTTTGTCTTGTCTTGTTGTGTATTGTCATGTCTTATATTGTCTTGTCTTGTCTTGTCATGTCATGTCGTATGTTGTGTTGTTTTGTCTTGTGCTGCTTTGTCCTGTCTTGTCTTGTCATGTCTTGTTGTGTTGTTTTGTCTTGTGCTGCTTTGTCCTGTCTTGTCTTGTCTTGTCATATCGTGTGTTGTGTTGTTTTGTCTTGTCTTGTTTTGTCTTGTCTTTTCTTGTCTTGTCATGTCATGCCATGTCATACGTGTGTTGTGTTGTTTTGTCTTGTCTTATTTTGTCTTGTCATGTCTTATCTTGTCTTGTCCTGTCTTGTCTTCTATTGTCTTGTCTTTTCTTGTCTTGTCTTGTCTTGTCTTGTCTTGTCGTGTCTTGTCTTGTCTTGTCTTGTCTTGTCTTGTCCTGTCCTGTCTTGTCTTGTCTTGGCATGTCATGCCATGTCATGTCGTGTGTTGTGTTGTCTTGTCTTGTTTTGTCATGTCTTATCTTGTCTTGTCATGTCATGTCTTGTCTTGTCTTGTCTTGTCTTGTCTTGTCTTGTCTTGTCATGTCTTGTCTTGTCTTGTCTTGTCTTGTCTTGTCTTGTCTTGTCTTGTCTTGTCTTGTCTTGTCTTGTCATGTCATGTCGTATGTTGTGTTGTTTTGTCTTGTGTTGCTTTGTCTTGTCTTGTCTTGTCATGTCGTGTGTTGTGTTGTTTTGTCTTGTCTTGTTGTGTATTGTCATGTCTTATATTGTCTTGTCTTGTCATGTCATGTCATGTCGTGTGTTGTGTTGTCTTGTCTTGTTTTGTCTTGTCTTGTCATGTCATGTCATGTCTTGTCTTGTCTTGTCTTGTCTTGTCTTGTTTTGTCTTGTCATGTCTTGTCTTGTCTTGTCTTGTCTTGTCTTATCTGGTCTTGTCTTGTCTTGTCTTGTCTTGTCTTGTCTTGTCTTGTCTTGTCTTGTCTTGCCTTATCTTGCCTTGTCCTGTCCTGTCCTGTGTCTTGTGTTGCTTTGTCTTGTCTTGTCTTGTCTTGTCTTGTCTTGTCTTGTCTTGTCTTTTCTTGTCTTGTTTTGTCTTGTCATGTCATGTCTTGTCTTGTCTTGTCTTGTCTTGTCGTGTGTTGTGCTGTTTTGTCTTGTCTTGTTGTGTATTGTCATGTCTTATATTGTCTTGTCTTGTCTTGTCATGTCATGTCGTATGTTGTGTTGTTTTGTCTTGTGCTGCTTTGTCCTGTCTTGTCTTGTCATGTCATGTTGTGTTGTTTTGTCTTGTGCTGCTTTGTCCTGTCTTGTCTTGCCTTGTCATATCGTGTGTTGTGTTGTTTTGTCTTGTCTTGTTTTGTCTTGTCTTGTCTTGTCTTGTCATGTCATGCCATGTCATACGTGTGTTGTGTTGTTTTGTCTTGTCTTATTTTGTCTTGTCATGTCTTATCTTGTCTTGTCCTGTCTTGTCTTCTATTGTCTTGTCTTTTCTTGTCTTGTCTTGTCTTGTCTTGTCGTGTCTTGTCTTGTCTTGTCTTGTCTTGTCTTGTCCTGTCCTGTCTTGTCTTGTCTTGTCTTGGCATGTCATGCCATGTCATGTCGTGTGTTGTGTTGTCTTGTCTTGTTTTGTCATGTCTTATCTTGTCTTGTCATGTCATGTCTTGTCTTGTCTTGTCTTGTCTTGTCTTGTCTTGTCTTGTCTTGTCTTGTCATGTCTTGTCTTGTCTTGTCTTGTCTTGTCTTGTCTTGTCTTGTCTTGTCTTGTCTTGTCTTGTCTTGTCTTGTCTTGTCTTGTCTTGTCTTGTCTTGTCTTGTCTTGTCTTGTCTTGTCTTGTCTTGTCTTGTCTTGTCTTGTCATGTCATGTCGTATGTTGTGTTGTTTTGTCTTGTGTTGCTTTGTCTTGTCTTGTCTTGTCATGTCGTGTGTTGTGTTGTTTTGTCTTGTCTTGTTGTGTATTGTCATGTCTTATATTGTCTTGTCTTGTCATGTCATGTCATGTCGTGTGTTGTGTTGTCTTGTCTTGTTTTGTCTTGTCTTGTCATGTCATGTCATGTCTTGTCTTGTCTTGTCTTGTCTTGTCTTGTTTTGTCTTGTCTTGTCTTGTCTTGTCTTGTCTTGTCTTGTCTTGTCTTGTCTTGTCTTGTCTTGTCTTGTCTTATCTTGTCTTGTCTTGTCTTGTCTTGTCTTGTCTTGTCTTGCCTTATCTTGCCTTGCCCTGTCCTGTCCTGTCTTGTCTTGTCCTGTCCTGTCCTGTCTTGTCTTGTCATGTCATGTCATGTCATGTCGTGTGTTGTGTTGTCTTGTCTTGTCTTGTCATGTCATGTCTTGTCTTGTCTTGTCTTGTCTTGTTTTGTCTTGTCATGTCTTGTCTTGTCTTGTCTTGTCATGTCTTGTCTTGTTTTGTCTTGTCATGTCATGTCTTGTCTTGTCTTGTCTTGTCATGTGTTGTGTTGTTTTGTCTTGTCTTGTTGTGTATTGTCATGTCTTATATTGTCTTGTCTTGTCTTGTCATGTCATGTCATGTCGTGTGTTGTGTTGTGTTGTCTTGTCTTATATTGTCTTGTCTTGTCTTGTCATGTCATGTCGTATGTTGTGTTGTTTTGTCTTGTGCTGCTTTGTCCTGTCTTGTCTTGACTTGTCTTGTCATGTCGTGTGTTGTGTTGTTTTGTCTTGTCTTGTTGTGTATTGTCATGTCTTATATTGTCTTGTCTTGTCTTGTCATGTCATGTCATGTCGTGTGTTGTGTTGTCTTGTCTTATATTGTCTTGTCTTGTCTTCTCATGTCATGTCATGTCATGTCGTGTGTTGTGTTGTTTTGTCTTGTCTTGTCTTCTCCTTGTCTTGTGTAGTCTTGTCTTGTCTTGTCTTGTCTTGTCTTGTCTAGTCTTGTCTTGTCTTGTCTTGTCTTGTCTTGTCTTGTCTTGTCTTGTCTTGTCTTGTCTTGTCTTGTCTTGTCTTGTCTTGTCTTGTCTTGTCTTGTCTTGTCTTGTCTTGTCTTGTCTTGTCTTGTCTTGTCTTGTCTTGTCTTGTCTTGTCTTGTCTTGTCTTGTCTTGTCTTGTCTTGTCTTGTCTTGTCTTGTCTTGTCTTGTCTTGTCTTGTCTTGTCTTGTCTTGTCTTGTCTTGTCTTGTCTTGTCTTGTCTTGTCTTGTCTTGTCTTGTCTTGTCTTGTCTTGTCTTGTCTTGTCTTGTCTTGTCTTGTCTTGTCTTGTCTTGTCTTGTCTTGTCTTGTCTTGTCTTGTCTTGTCTTGTCTTGTCTTGTCTTGTCTTGTCTTGTCTTGTCTTGTCTTGTCTTGTCTTGTCTTGTCTTGTCTTGTCTTGTCTTGTCTTGTCTTGTCATGTTTTGTCATGTAATGTCATGTCGTGTGTTGTGTTGTTTTGTCTTGTCGTGTCTTCTCCTTGTCTTGTCTTGTCATGTCGTGTGTTGTGTTGTTTTGTCTTGTCATGTCTTATATCGTCTTGACTTGTCTTGTCTTGTGATGTCATGTCGTGTGTTGTGTTGTTTTGTCTTGTATTGTCTTGTCTTGTCTTGTCTTGTCTTGTCTTGTTTTGTCTTGTCTAGTCTTGTCTTGTCTTGTCTTGTCTTGTCATGTCATGTCATGTCATGTCATACGTGTGTTGTGTTGTTTTGTCTTGTCTTATTTTGTCTTGTCATGTCATGTCGTGTCTTGTGTTGCTTTGTCTTGTCTTGTCTTGTCTTGTCTTGTCTTGTCTTGTCTTGTCTTGTCTTGTCATGTCATGTCTTGTCTTGTCTCGTCTTGTCTTGTCGTGTGTTGTGTTGTTTTGTCTTGTCTTGTTGTGTATTGTCATGTCTTATATTGTCTTGTCTTGTCTTGTCATGTCATGTCATGTCGTGTGTTGTGTTGTGTTGTCTTGTCTTATATTGTCTTGTCTTGTCTTGTCATGTCATGTCGTATGTTGTGTTGTTTTGTCTTGTGCTGCTTTGTCCTGTCTTGTCTTGTCTTGTCTTGTCATGTCGTGTGTTGTTTTGTCTTGTCTTGTCGTGTATTGTCGTGTCTTATATTGTCTTGTCTTGTCTTGTCATGTCATGTCATGTCGTGTGTTGTGTTGTGTTGTCTTGTCTTATATTGTCTTGTCTTGTCTTGTCATGTCATGTCATGTCATGTCGTGTCATGTCGTGTGTTGTGTTGTTTTGTCTTGTCTTGTCTTCTCCTTGTCTTGTCTAGTCTTGTCTTGTCTTGTCTTGTCTTGTCTTGTCTTGCTTTGTCTTGTCTTGTCATGTCATGTGTTGCGTTGTGTTGCTTTGTCTTGTCTTGTCATGTCATGTCACGTCGTGTCTTGTCTTGTGTTGCTTTGTCTTGTCTTGTCATGTCGTGTGTTGTGTTGTTTTGTCTTGTCTTGTTGTGTATTGTCATGTCTTATATTGTCTTGTCTTGTCTTGTCTTGTCATGTCATGTCATGTCATGTCGTGTGTTGTGTTGTTTAGTGTTGTTTTTTCTTGTCATGTCTTGTCTTGTCATGTCTTGTCTTGTCTTGTCTTGTCTTGTCTTGTCTTGTCTTGTCTTGTCTTGTCTTGTCTTGTCTTGTCTTGTCTTGTCTTGTCTTGTCTTGTCTTGTCTTGTCTTGTCTTATCTTGTCTTATCTTGTCTTGTCATGTTTTGTCATGTAATGTCATGTCGTGTGTTGTGTTGTTTTGTCTTGTCGTGTCTTCTCCTTGTCTTGTCTTGTCATGTCGTGTGTTGTGTTGTTTTGTCTTGTCATGTCTTATATTGTCTTGTCTTGTCTTGTCTTGTGATGTCATGTCGTGTGTTGTGTTGTTTTGTCTTGTATTGTCTTGTCTTGTCTTGTCATGTTTTGTCATGTAATGTCATGTCGTGTGTTGTGTTGTTTTGTCTTGTCGTGTCTTCTCCTTGTCTTGTCTTGTCATGTCGTGTGTTGTGTTGTTTTGTCTTGTCATGTCTTATATTGTCTTGTCTTGTCTTGTCTTGTGATGTCATGTCGTGTGTTGTGTTGTTTTGTCTTGTATTGTCTTGTCTTGTCTTGTCTTGTCTTGTTTTGTCTTGTCTAGTCTTGTCTTGTCTTGTCATGTCATGTCATGTCATACGTGTGTTGTGTTGTTTTGTCTTGTCTTATTTTGTCTTGTCATGTCTTATCTTGTCTCGTCTTGTCTTGTCTTGTATTGTCTTGTCTTTTCTTGTCTTGTCTTGTCTTGTCTTGTCGTGTCTTGTCTTGTCTTGTCTTGTCTTATCTTGTCCTGTCCTGTCCTGTCATGTCGTGTGTTGTGTTGTTTTGTCTTGTCTTGTTGTGTATTGTCATGTCTTATATTGTCTTGTCTTGTCTTGTCATGTCATGTCATGTCATGTCGTGTGTTGTGTTGTTTAGTGTTGTTTTTTTCTTGTCATGTCTTGTCTTGTCTTGTCTTGTCATGTTTTGTCATGTAATGTCATGTCGTGTGTTGTGTTGTTTTGTCTTGTCGTGTCTTCTCCTTGTCTTGTCTTGTCATGTCGTGTGTTGTGTTGTTTTGTCTTGTCATGTCTTATATTGTCTTGTCTTGTCTTGTCTTGTGATGTCATGTCGTGTGTTGTGTTGTTTTGTCTTGTATTGTCTTGTCTTGTCTTGTCTTGTTTTGTCTTGTCTAGTCTTGTCTTGTCTTGTCTTGTCTTGTCTTGTCTTGTCTTGTCTTATTTTATCTTGTCTTGTCTTGTCTTGTCTTGTCTTGTCATGTTTTGTCATGTAATGTCATGTCGTGTGTTGTGTTGTTTTGTCTTGTCGTATCTTCTCCTTGTCTTGTTTTGTCATGTCGTGTGTTGTGTTGTTTTGTCTTGTCATGTCTTATATTGTCTTGTCTTGTCTTGTCTTGTGATGTCATGTCGTGTGTTGTGTTGTTTTGTCTTGTATTGTCTTGTCTTGTCTTGTCTTGTCTTGTCTTGTTTTGTCTTGTCTAGTCTTGTCTTGTCTTGTCATGCCATGTCATGTCATACGTGTGTTGTGTTGGTTTGTCTTGTCTTATTTTGTCTTGTCATGTCTTATCTTGTCTCGTCTTGTCTTGTCTTGTATTGTCTTGTCTTTTCTTGTCTTGTCTTGTCTTGTCTTGTCGTGTCTTGTCTTGTCTTGTCTTGTCTTGTCTTGTCTTGTCTTGTCTTGTCTTGTCTTGTCTTGTCTTGTCTTGTCTTGTCTTGTCTTGTCTTGTCTTGTCTTGACTTGTCTTGTCTTGTCTTGTCTTGTCTTGTCTTGTCTTGTCTTGTCTTGTCTTGTCTTGTCTTGTCTTGTCTTGTCTTGTCATGTCTTATATTGTCTTGTCTTGTGTTGTGATGTCATGTCGTGTGTTGTGTTGTTTTGTCTTGTCTTGTCTTGTCTTGTCTTGTCCTGTCCTGTCGTGTGTTGTGTTGTTTTGTCTTGTCTTGTCTTGTCATGTCATGTCATGTCGTGTCTTGTGTTGCTTTGTCTTGTCTTGTCTTGTCTTGTCTTGTCTTGTCTTGTCTTGTCATGTCTTGTCTTGTCTTGTCTTGTCTTGTCTTGTCTTGTCTTGTCTTGTCTTGTCTTGTCTTGTTTTGTCTTGTCTTGTCTTGTCTTGTCTTGTCATGTCATGCCATGTCATACGTGCGTTGTGTGGTTTTGTCTTGTCTTATTTTGTCTTGTCATATCTTATCTTGTCTTGTCTTGTCTTGTCTTCTATTGTCTTGTCTTTTCTTTTCTTGTCTTGTCTTGTCGTGTCTTGTCTTGTCTTGTTATGTCGTGTGTTGTGTTGTTTTGTCTTGTCTTGTTGTGTATTGTCATGTCTTATATTGTCTTGTCTTGTCTTGTCATGTCATGTCATGTCGTGTGTTGTGTTGTTTTGTTTTGTTTTGTCTTGTCATGTCATGTCATGTCTTGTCTTGTCTTGTCTTGTCTTGTCTTGTTTTGTCTTGTCATGTCTTGTCTTGTCTTGTCTTGTCTTGTCTTGTCTTGTCTTGTCTTGTCTTGTCTTGTCTTGTGATGTCATGTCGTGTGTTGTGTTGTTTTGTCTTGTCTTGTTTTGTCTTGTCCTGTCTTGTCATGTCATGTCATGTGTTGTGTTGTGTTGTGTTGTTTTGTCTTGTCTTGTCTTGTCTTGTCTTGTCTTGTCTTGTCTTGTCTTGTCTTGTCTTGTCTTGTCTTGTCTTGTCTTGTCTTGCCTTATCTTGCCTTGTCTTGTCTTGTCTTGTCTTGTCTTGTCTTGTCTTGTCATGTCTTGTCTTGTCATGTCTTGTCATGTCTTGTCTTGTCTTGTCTTGTCCTGTCCTGTCGTGTGTTGTGTTGTTTTGTCTTGTCTTGTCATGTCATGTCATGTCGTGTCTTGGGTTGCTTTGTCTTGTCTTGTCTTGTCTTGTCTTGTCATGTCGTGTGTTGTGTTGTTTTGTCTTGTCTTGTTGTGTATTGTCATGTCTTGTCTTGTCTTGTCTTGTCTTGTCATGTCATGTCATGTCTTGTCTTGTCTTGTCTTGTCTTGTCTTGTCTTGTCTTGTCTTGTCTTGTCTTGTCTTGTCATGTCTTGTCTTGTGTTTTCTTGTCTTGTCTTGTCTTGTCTTGTTTTGTCTTGTCTTGTCTTGTCTTGTCTTGTCATGTCATGCCATGTCATACGTGTGTTGTGTTGTTTTGTCTTGTCTTATTTTGTCTTGTCATGTCATGTCATGTCTTGTCTTGTCTTGTCTTGTCTTGTCTTGTCTTGTCTTGTCTTGTCATGTCATGCCATGTCATACGTGTGTTGTGTTGTTTTGTCTTGTCTTATTTTGTCTTGTCATGTCTTATCTTGTCTTGTCTTGTCTTGTCTTGTCTTGTCATGTCATGCCATGTCATACGTGTGTTGTGTTGTTTTGTCTTGTCTTATTTTGTCTTGTCTTGTCTTGTCTTGTCTTGTCTTGTCTTGTATTGTCTTGTCTTGTTTTGTCTTGTCATGTCATGTCTTGTCTTGTCTTGTCTTGTCTTGTCTTGTCTTGTCTTGTCTTGTCTTGTCTTGTATTGTCTTGTCTTGTCTTGTCTTGTCTTGTCTTGTCTTGTCTTGTCTTGTCTTGTCTTGTCTTGTCTTGTATTGTCTTGTCTTGTCTTGTCTTGTCTTGTCTTGTCTTGTCTTGTCTTGTCTTGTCTTGTCTTGTCTTGTCTTGTCTTGTTTTATGTTGTCTTGTCTTGTCTTGTCTTGTCTTGTCTTGTCTTGTCTTGTGATGTCATGTCATGTCTTGTCTTGTCTTGTCTTGTCTTGTCTTGTCTTGTCTTGTCTTGTCTTGTCTTGTCTTGTCTTGTCTTGTCTTGTCTTGTCTTGTTTTATTTTGTCTTGTCTTGTCTTGTCTTGTCTTGTCTTGTCTTGTCTTGTCTTGTCTTGTCTGGTCTTGTCTTGTCTTGTCTTGTCTTGTCTTGTCTTGTCTTGTCATGTCTTGTCTTATATTGTCTTGTCTTGTCTTGTCATGTCATGTCATGTCTTGTCTTGTCTTGTCTTGTCTTGTCTTGTCTTGTCTTGTCTTGTCTTGTCTTGTCTTGCCTTGTCTTGTCTTGTCTTGTCTCGTCTTGTCTTGTCTTGTCTTGTCTTGTCTTGTCTTGTCTTGTCTTGTCTTGTCTTGTCTTGTCTTGTCTTGTCTTGTCTTGTCTTGTCTTGTCTTGTCTTGTCTTGTCTTGTCTTGTCTTGTCTTGTCTTGTCTTGTCTTGTCTTGTCTTGTCTTGTCTTGTCTTGTCTTGTCTTGTCTTGTCTTGTCTTGTCTTGTCTTGTCTTGTCTTGTCTTGTCTTGTCTTGTCTTGTCTTGTCTTGTCTTGTCTTGTCTTGTCTTGTCTTGTCTTGTCTTGTCTTGTCTTGTCTTGTCTTGTCTTGTCTTGTCTTGTCTTGTCTTGTCTTGTCTTGTCTTGTCTTGTCTTGTCTTGTCTTGTCTTGTCTTGTCTTGTCTTGTCTTGTCTTGTCTTGTCTTGTCTTGTCTTGTCTTGTCTTGTCTTGTCTTGTCTTGTCTTGTCTTGTCTTGTCTTGTCTTGTCTTGTCTTGTCTTGTCTTGTCTTGTCTTGTCTTGTCTTGTCTTGTCTTGTCTTGTCTTGTCTTGTCTTGTCTTGTCTTGTCTTGTCTTGTATTGTCTTGTCTTGTCTTGTCTTGTCTTGTCTTGTCTTGTCTTGTCTTGTCTTGTCTTGTCTTGTCTTGTCTTGTCTTGTCTTGTCTTGTCTTGTCATGGCTTGTCTTGTCTTGTCTTGTCTTGTCTTGTCTTGTCTTGTCTTGTCTTGTATTGTCTTGTCTTGTCTTGTCTTGTCTTGTCTTGTCTTGTCTTGTCTTGTCTTGTCTTGTCTTGTCTTGTCTTGTTTTATGTTGTCTTGTCTTGTCTTGTCTTGTCTTGTGATGTCATGTCATGTCTTGTCTTGTCTTGTCTTGTATTGTCTTGTCTTGTCTTGTCTTGTCTTGTCTTGTCTTGTTTTATTTTGTCTTGTCTTGTCTTGTCTTGTCTTGTCTTGTCTGGTCTTGTCTTGTCTTGTCTTGTCTTGTCTTGTCTTGTCTTGTCATGTCTTGTCTTATATTGTCTTGTTTTGTCTTGTCATGTCATGTCATGTCTTGTCTTGTCTTGTCTTGTCTTGTCTTGTCTTGTCTTGTCTTGTCTTGTCTTGTCTTGTCTTGTCTTGTCTTGTCATGTCATGTCTTGTCTTGTCTTGTCTTGTCTTGTCTTGTCTTGTCTTGTCATGTCTTGTCTTATATTGTCTTGTCTTGTCTTGTCATGTCATGTCATGTCTTGTCTTGTCTTGTCTTGTCTTGTCTTGTCTTGTCTTGTCTTGTCTTGTCTTGTCTTGTCTTGTCTTGTCTTGTCTTGTCTTGTCTTGTCTTGTCTTGTCTTGTCTTGTCTTGTCTTGTCTTGTCTTGTCTTGTCTTGTCTTGTCTTGTCTTGTCTTGTCTTGTCATGTCATGTCTTGTCTTGTCATGTCTTGTCTTCTATTGTCTTGTCTTTTCTTTCCTTGTCTTGTCTTGTCGTGTCTTGTCTTGTCTTGTCTTGTCTTGTCTTGTCTTGTCTTGTCTTGTCTTGTCTTGTCTTGTCCTGTCCTGTCCTGTCTTGTCTTGTCTTGGCATGTCATGTCATGTCATGTCATGTCGTGTGTTGTGTTGTCTTGTCTTGTCTTGGCATGTCATGTCATGTCATGTCATGTCGTGTGTTGTGTTGTCTTGTCTTGTTTTGTCATGTCTTATCTTGTCTTGTCATGTCATGTCATGTCTTGTCTTGTCTTGTCTTGTCTTGTCTTGTCTTGTCGTGTCTTGTCTTGTCTTGTCTTGTCTTGTCTTGTCTTGTCTTGTCTTGTCTTGTCTTGTCTTGTCTTGTCCTGTCCTGTCCTGTCTTGTCTTGTCTTGTCATGTCATGTCTTGTCTTGTCTTGTCTTGTCTTGTCTTTTCTTGTCATGTCTTGTCTTCTATTGTCTTGTCTTTTCTTTCCTTGTCTTGTCTTGTCGTGTCTTGTCTTGTCTTGTCTTGTCTTGTCTTGTCTTTTCTTTCCTTGTCTTGTCTTGTCGTGTCTTGTCTTGTCTTGTCATGTCATGTCATGTCGTGTGTTGTGTTTTTTTGTCTTGTCTTGTTTTGTCTTGTCATGTCTTGTCTTGTCTTGTCTTGTTTTGTCTCGTCTTGTCTTGTCTTGTCTTGTCTTGTCTCGTCTTGTCTTGTCTTGTCTTGTCTTGTCTTGTCTTGTCTTGTCTTGTCTTGTCTTGTCTTGTCCTGTCCTGTCCTGTCTTGTCTTGTCTTGTCATGTCATGTCTTGTCTTTTCTTGTCTTGTCTTGTCTTTTCTTTCCTTGTCTTGTCTTGTCGTGTCTTGTCTTGTCTTGTCTTGTCTTGTCTTGTCTTGTCTTGTCATGTCTTGTCTTATATTGTCTTGTCTTGTCTTGTCATGTCATGTCATGTCTTGTCTTGTCTTTTCTTGTCTTGTCCTGTCCTGTCCTGTCTTGTCTTGTCTTGGCATGTCATGTCATGTCATGTCATGTCGTGTGTTGTGTTGTTTTGTCTTGTCTTGTCTTCTCCTTGTCTTGTCTAGTCTTGTCTTGTCTTGTCTTGTCTTGTCTTGTCTTGTCTGGTCTTGTCTTGTCTTGTCTTGTCTTGTCTTGTCTTGTCTTGTCATGTCTTGTCTTATATTGTCTTGTCTTGTCTTGTCATGTCATGTCATGTCTTGTCTTGTCTTGTCTTGTCTTGTCTTGTCTTGTCTTGTCTTGTCTTGTCTTGTCATGTCATGTCATGTCATGTCTTGTCTTTTCTTGTCTTGTCTTGTCTTGTCTTGTCTTGTCTTGTCATGTCTTGTCTTATATTGTCTTGTCTTGTCTTGTCATGTCATGTCATGTCTTGTCTTGTCTTGTCTTGTCTTGTCTTGTCTTGTCTTGTCTTGTCATGTCTTGTCTTATATTGTCTTGTCTTGTCTTGTCATGTCATGTCATGTCTTGTCTTGTCTTGTCTTGTCTTGTCTTGTCTTGTCTTGTCTTGTCTTGTCTTGTCTTGTCTTGTCTTGTCTTGTCTTGTCCTGTCCTGTCCTGTCTTGTCTTGTCTTGGCATGTCATGTCATGTCATGTCATGTCGTGTGTTGTGTTGTCTTGCCTTGTCTTGGCATGTCATGCCATGTCATGTCATGTCGTGTGTTGTGTTGTCTTGTCTTGTTTTGTCATGTCTTATCTTGTCTTGTCATGTCATGTCATGTCTTGTCTTGTCTTGTCTTGTCTTGTCTTGTCTTGTCTTGTCTTGTCTTGTCTTGTCTTGTCTTGTCTTGTCTTGTCTTGTCTTGTCTTGTCTTGTCTTGTCTTGTCTTGTCTTGTCCTGTCCTGTCCTGTCTTGTCTTGTCTTGTCATGTCATGTCTTGTCTTGTCTTGTCTTGTCTTGTCTTTTCTTGTCATGTCTTGTCTTCTATTGTCTTGTCTTTTCTTTCCTTGTCTTGTCTTGTCGTGTCTTGTCTTGTCTTGTCTTGTCTTGTCTTGTCTTTTCTTTCCTTGTCTTGTCTTGTCGTGTCTTGTCTTGTCTTGTCATGTCATGTCATGTCGTGTGTTGTGTTGTTTTGTCTTGTCTTGTTTTGTCTTGTCATGTCTTGTCTTGTCTTGTCTTGTTTTGTCTCGTCTTGTCTTGTCTTGTCTTGTCTTGTCTTGTCTTGTCTTGTCTTGTCTTGTCTTGTCTTGTCTTGTCTTGTCTTGTCTTGTCTTGTCCTGTCCTGTCCTGTCTTGTCTTGTCTTGTCATGTCATGTCTTGTCTTGTCTTGTCTTGTCTTGTCTTTTCTTTCCTTGTCTTGTCTTGTCGTGTCTTGTCTTGTCTTGTCTTGTCTTGTCTTGTCTTGTCATGTCTTGTCTTATATTGTCTTGTCTTGTCTTGTCATGTCATGTCATGTCTTGTCTTGTCTTGTCTTGTCTTGTCCTGTCCTGTCCTGTCTTGTCTTGTCTTGGCATGTCATGTCATGTCATGTCATGTCGTGTGTTGTGTTGTCTTGTCTTGTCTTGGCATGTCATGTCATGTCATGTCATGTCGTGTGTTGTGTTGTCTTGTCTTGTTTTGTCTTGTCATGTCATGTCATGTCTTGTCTTGTCTTGTCTTGTCTTGTTTTGTCTTGCATTGTCTTGTCTTGTCTTGTCTTGTCTTGTCATGTCATGTCTTGTCTTGTCTTGTCTTGTCTTGTCTTTTCTTTCCTTGTCTTGTCTTGTCTTGTCTTGTCATGTCTTATCTTGTCTTGTCTTGTGATGTCATGTCGTGTGTTGTGTTGTTTTGTCTTGTCTTGTTTTGTCTTGTCCTGTCTTGTCTTGTCATATCATGTCATGTGTTGTGTTGTGTTGTGTTGTGTTGTTTTGTCCTGTCGTGTCTTGTCTTGTCTTGTCTTGTCTTGTCTTGTCTTGTCATGTCTTGTCTTATATTGTCTTGTCTTGTCTTGTCATGTCATGTCATGTCTTGTCTTGTCTTGTCTTGTCTTGTCCTGTCCTGTCCTGTCTTGTCTTGTCTTGGCATGTCATGTCATGTCATGTCATGTCGTGTGTTGTGTTGTCTTGTCTTGTCTTGGTATGTCATGTCATGTCATGTCATGTCGTGTGTTGTGTTGTCTTGTCTTGTTTTGTCTTGTCATGTCATGTCATGTCTTGTCTTGTCTTGTCTTGTGCTGTTTTGTCTTGCATTGTCTTGTCTTGTCTTGTCTTGTCTTGTCTTGTCTTGTCTTGTCTTGTCATGTCTTATCTTGTCTTGTCTTGTGATGTCATGTCGTGTGTTGTGTTGTTTTGTCTTGTCTTGTTTTGTCTTGTCCTGTCTTGTCTTGTCATATCATGTCATGTGTTGTGTTGTGTTGTGTTGTGTTGTTTTGTCCTGTCTTGTCTTGTCTTGTCTTGTCTTGTCTTGTCTTGTCTTGTTTTTTCTTGTCTTGTCTTGTCTTGCCTTATCTTGCCTTGTCTTGTCTTGTCTGGTCTTGTCTTGTCTTGTCTTGTCTTGTCTTGTCTTGTCTTGTCTTGTCATGTCTTGTCATGTCTTGTCTTGTCTTGTCTTGTCCTGTCCTGTCGTGTGTTGTGTTGTTTTGTCTTGTCTTGTCATGTCATGTCATGTCGTGTCTTGTGTTGCTTTGTCTTGTCTTGTCTTGTCTTGTATTGTCATGTCGTGTGTTGTGTTGTTTTGTCTTGTCTTGTTGTGTATTGTCATGTCTTATATTGTCTTGTCTTGTCTTGTCATGTCATGTCATGTCGTGTGTTGTGTTGTTTTGTCTTGTCTTGTTTTGTCTTGTCATGTCATGTCTTGTCTTGTCTTGTCTTGTTTTGTCTCGTCTTGTCTTGTCTTGTCTTGTCTTGTCTCGTCTTGTCTTGTCTTGTCTTGTCTTGTCTTGTCTTGTTTTGTCTCGTCTTGTCTTGTCTTGTCTTGTCTTGTCTCGTCTTGTCTTGTCTTGTCTTGTCTTGTTTTGTCTCGTCTTGTCTTGTCTTGTCTTGTCTTGTCTTGTCTTGTCTTGTCTTGTCTTGTCTTGTCTTGTCTTGTCTTGTCTTGTCTTGTCTTGTCTTGTCTTGTCTTGTCTTGTTTTGTCTCGTCTTGTCTTGTCTTGTCTTGTCTTGTCTCGTCTTGTCTTGTCTTGTCTTGTCTTGTTTTGTCTCGTCTTGTCTTGTCTTGTCTTGTCTTGTCTCGTCTTGTTTTGTCTTGTCTTGTCATGTCATGTCATGTCGTGTCTTGTGTTGCTTTGTCTTGTCTTGTCTTGTCTTGTATTGTCATGTCGTGTGTTGTGTTGTTTTGTCTTGTCTTGTTGTGTATTGTCATGTCTTATATTGTCTTGTCTTGTCTTGTCATGTCATGTCATGTCGTGTGTTGTGTTGTTTTGTCTTGTCTTGTTTTGTCTTGTCATGTCATGTCTTGTCTTGTCTTGTCTTGTTTTGTCTCGTCTTGTCTTGTCTTGTCTTGTCTTGTCTCGTCTTGTCTTGTCTTGTCTTGTCTTGTCTTGTCTTGTTTTGTCTCGTCTTGTCTTGTCTTGTCTTGTCTTGTCTCGTCTTGTCTTGTCTTGTCTTGTCTTGTTTTGTCTCGTCTTGTCTTGTCTTGTCTTGTCTTGTCTCGTCTTGTCTTGTCTTGTCTTGTCTTGTCTTGTCTTGTCTTGTCTTGTCTTGTCTGGTCTTGTCTTGTCTTGTCTTGTCTTGTCTTGTCTTGTCTGGTCTTGTCTTGTCTTGTCTTGTCTTGTCTTGTCTTGTCTTGTCTTGTCTTGTCTTGTCTTGTCTTGTCTTGTCTTGTCTTGTCTTGTCTTGTCTTGTCTTGTCTTGTCTTGTCTTGTCTTGTCTTGTCTTGTCTTGTCTTGTCTTGTCTTGTCTTGTCTTGTCTTGTCTTGTCTTGTCTTGTCTTGTCTTGTCTTGTCTTGTCTTGTCTTGTCTTGTCTTGTCTTGTCTTGTCTTGTCTTGTCTTGTCTTGTCTTGTCTTGTCTTGTCTTGTCTTGTCTTGTCTTGTCTTGTCTTGTCTTGTCTTGTCTTGTCTTGTCTTGTCTTGTCTTGTCTTGTCTTGTCTTGTCTTGTCTTGTCTTGTCTTGTCTTGTCTTGTCTTGTCTTGTCTTGTCTTGTCTTGTCTTGTCTTGTCTTGTCTTGTCTTGTCTTGTCTTGTCTTGTCTTGTCTTGTCTTGTCTTGTCTTGTCTTGTCTTGTCTTGTCTTGTCTTGTCTTGTCTTGTCTTGTCTTGTCTTGTCTTGTCTTGTCTTGTCTTGTCTTGTCTTGTCTTGTCTTGTCTTGTCTTGTCTTGTCTTGTCTTGTCTTGTCTTGTCTTGTCTTGTCTTGTCTTGTCTTGTCTTGTCTTGTCTTGTCTTGTGATGTCATGTCGTGTGTTGTGTTGTTTTGTCTTGTCTTGTCTTGTCTTGTCTTGTCTTGTCTTGTCTTGTCTTGTCTTCTATTGTCTTGTCTTTTCTTTCCTTGTCTTGTCTTGTCGTGTCTTGTCTTGTCTTGTCTTGTCTTGTCTTGTCTTTTCTTTCCTTGTCTTGTCTCGTCGTGTCTTGTCTTGTCTTGTCTTGTCTTGTCTTGTCTTGTCTTGTCTTGTCTTGTCTTGTCTTGTCTTGTCCTGTCCTGTCCTGTCTTGTCTTGTCTTGGCATGTCATGTCATGTCATGTCATGTCGTGTGTTGTGTTGTCTTGTCTTGTCTTGGCATGTCATGTCATGTCATGTCATGTCGTGTGTTGTGTTGTCTTGTCTTGTTTTGTCTTGTCATGTCATGTCATGTCTTGTCTTGTCTTGTCTTGTCTTGTCTTGTCTTGTTTTGTCTTGCATTGTCTTGTCTTGTCTTGTCTTGTCTTGTCTTGTCTTGTCTTGTCTTGTCTTGTCATGTCTTATCTTGTCTTGTCTTGTGATGTCATGTCGTGTGTTGTGTTGTTTTGTCTTGTCTTGTTTTGTCTTGTCCTGTCTTGTCTTGTCATATCATGTCATGTGTTGTGTTGTGTTGTGTTGTGTTGTTTTGTCCTGTCTTGTCTTGTCTTGTCTTGTCTTGTCTTGTCTTGTTTTTTCTTGTCTTGTCTTGTCTTGCCTTATCTTGCCTTGTCTTGTCTTGTCTGGTCTTGTCTTGTCTTGTCTTGTCTTGTCTTGTCTTGTCTTGTCTTGTCTTGTCTTGTCTTGTCATGTCTTGTCATGTCTTGTCTTGTCTTGTCTTGTCCTGTCCTGTCGTGTGTTGTGTTGTTTTGTCTTGTCTTGTCATGTCATGTCATGTCGTGTCTTGTGTTGCTTTGTCTTGTCTTGTCTTGTCTTGTATTGTCATGTCGTGTGTTGTGTTGTTTTGTCTTGTCTTGTTGTGTATTGTCATGTCTTATATTGTCTTGTCTTGTCTTGTCATGTCATGTCATGTCGTGTGTTGTGTTGTTTTGTCTTGTCTTGTTTTGTCTTGTCATGTCATGTCTTGTCTTGTCTTGTTTTGTCTCGTCTTGTCTTGTCTTGTCTTGTCTTGTCTTGTCTTGTCTTGTCTTGTCTTGTCTTGTCTGGTCTTGTCTTGTCTTGTCTTGTCTTGTCTTGTCTTGTCTTGTCTTGTCTTGTCTTGTCTTGTCTTGTCTTGTCTTGTCTTGTCTTGTCTTGTCTTGTCTTGTCTTGTCTTGTCTTGTCTTGTCTTGTCTTGTCTTGTCTTGTCTTGTCTTGTCTTGTCTTGTCTTGTCTTGTCTTGTCTTGTCTTGTCTTGTCTTGTCTTGTCTTGTCTTGTCTTGTCTTGTCTTGTCTTGTCTTGTCTTGTCTTGTCTTGTCTTGTCTTGTCTTGTCTTGTCTTGTCTTGTCTTGTCTTGTCTTGTCTTGTCTTGTCTTGTCTTGTTTTATGTTGTCTTGTCTTGTCTTGTCTTGTCTTGTCTTGTCTTGTCTTGTCTTGTCTTGTCTTGTCTTGTCTTGTCTTGTCTTGTCTTGTCTTGTCTTGTCTTGTCTTGTCTTGTCTTGTCTTGTCTTGTCTTGTCTTGTCTTGTCATGTCATGTCTTGTCTTGTCATGTCTTGTCTTCTATTGTCTTGTCTTTTCTTTCCTTGTCTTGTCTTGTCGTGTCTTGTCTTGTCTTGTCTTGTCTTGTCTTGTCTTGTCTTGTCTTGTCTTGTCTTGTCTTGTCTTGTCTTGTCTTGTCTTGTCCTGTCCTGTCCTGTCTTGTCTTGTCTTGGCATGTCATGTCATGTCATGTCATGTCGTGTGTTGTGTTGTCTTGTCTTGTCTTGGCATGTCATGTCATGTCATGTCATGTCGTGTGTTGTGTTGTCTTGTCTTGTTTTGTCATGTCTTATCTTGTCTTGTCATGTCATGTCATGTCTTGTCTTGTCTTGTCTTGTCTTGTCTTGCCTTGTCTTGTCTTGTCTTGTCTTGTCTTGTCTTGTCTTGTCTTGTCTTGTCTTGTCTTGTCTTGTCTTGTCTTGTCTTGTCTTGTCCTGTCCTGTCCTGTCTTGTCTTGTCTTGTCATGTCATGTCTTGTCTTGTCTTGTCTTGTCTTGTCTTTTCTTGTCATGTCTTGTCTTCTATTGTCTTGTCTTTTCTTTCCTTGTCTTGTCTTGTCGTGTCTTGTCTTGTCTTGTCTTGTCTTGTCTTGTCTTGTCTTTTCTTTCCTTGTCTTGTCTTGTCGTGTCTTGTCTTGTCTTGTCATGTCATGTCATGTCGTGTCATGTCATGTCGTGTGTTGTGTTGTTTTGTCTTGTCTTGTTTTGTCTTGTCATGTCTTGTCTTGTCTTGTCTTGTTTTGTCTCGTCTTGTCTTGTCTTGTCTTGTCTTGTCTCGTCTTGTCTTGTCTTGTCTTGTCTTGTCTTGTCTTGTCTTGTCTTGTCTAGTCTTGTTTTGTCTTATCTTGTCTTGTCTTGTCTTGTCTTGTCTTGTCTTGTCTTGTCTTGTCGTATGTTGTGTTGTTTTGTCTTGTGCTGCTTTGTCTTGTCTTGTCTTGTCTTGTCTTGTCTTGTCTTGTATTGTCTTGTCTTGTCTTGTCATGTCATGTCTTGTCTTGTCATGTCTTGTCTTCTATTGTCTTGTCTTTTCTTTTCTTGTCTTGTCTTGTCGTGTCTTGTCTTGTCTTGTCTTGTCTTGTCTTGTCTTGTCTTGTCTTGTCTTGTCTTGTCTTGTCTTGTCTTGTCTTGTCTTGTCTTGTCTTGTCTTGTCTTGTCTTGTCTTGTCTTGTCTTGTCTTGTCTTGTCTTGTCTTGTTTTATGTTGTCTTGTCTTGTCTTGTCTTGTCTTGTCTTGTCTTGTCTTGTCTTGTCTTGTCTTGTCTTGTCTTGTCTTGTCTTGTCTTGTCTTGTCTTGTCTTGTCTTGTCTTGTCTTGTCTTGTCTTGTCTTGTCTTGTCTTGTCTTGTCTTGTCTTGTCTTGTGATGTCATGTCGTGTGTTGTGTTGTGTTGTTTTGTCTTGTCTTGTCTTGTCTTGTCTTGTCTTGTCTTGTCTTGTCTAGTCTTGTTTTGTCTTATCTTGTCTTGTCTTGTCTTGTCTTGTCTTGTCTTGTCTTGTCTTGTCTTGTCGTATGTTGTGTTGTTTTGTCTTGTGCTGCTTTGTCTTGTCTTGTCTTGTCTTGTCTTGTCTTGTCTTGTATTGTCTTGTCTTGTCTTGTCATGTCATGTCTTGTCTTGTCATGTCTTGTCTTCTATTGTCTTGTCTTTTCTTTTCTTGTCTTGTCTTGTCGTGTCTTGTCTTGTCTTGTCTTGTCTTGTCTTGTCTTGTCTTGTCTTGTCTTGTCTTGTCTTGTCTTGTCTTGTCTTGTCTTGTCATGTCATGTCTTGTCTTGTCATGTCTTGTCTTCTATTGTCTTGTCTTTTCTTTCCTTGTCTTGTCTTGTCGTGTCTTGTCTTGTCTTGTCTTGTCTTGTCTTGTCTTGTCTTGTCTTGTCTTGTCTTGTCTTGTCTTGTCTTGTCTTGTCTTGTCCTGTCCTGTCCTGTCTTGTCTTGTCTTGGCATGTCATGTCATGTCATGTCATGTCGTGTGTTGTGTTGTCTTGTCTTGTCTTGGCATGTCATGTCATGTCATGTCATGTTGTGTGTTGTGTTGTCTTGTCTTGTTTTGTCATGTCTTATCTTGTCTTGTCATGTCATGTCATGTCTTGTCTTGTCTTGTCTTGTCTTGTCTTGTCTTGTCTTGTCTTGTCTTGTCTTGTCTTGTCTTGTCTTGTCTTGTCTTGTCTTGTCTTGTCTTGTCTTGTCTTGTCTTGTCCTGTCCTGTCCTGTCTTGTCTTGTCTTGTCATGTCATGTCTTGTCTTGTCTTGTCTTGTCTTGTCTTTTCTTGTCATGTCTTGTCTTCTATTGTCTTGTCTTTTCTTTCCTTGTCTTGTCTTGTCGTGTCTTGTCTTGTCTTGTCTTGTCTTGTCTTGTCTTGTCTTTTCTTTCCTTGTCTTGTCTTGTCGTGTCTTGTCTTGTCTTGTCATGTCATGTCATGTCGTGTGTTGTGTTGTTTTGTCTTGTCTTGTTTTGTCTTGTCATGTCTTGTCTTGTCTTGTCTTGTTTTGTCTCGTCTTGTCTTGTCTTGTCTTGTCTTGTCTCGTCTTGTCTTGTCTTGTCTTGTCTTGTCTTGTCTTGTCTTGTCTTGTCTTGTCTTGTCCTGTCCTGTCCTGTCTTGTCTTGTCTTGTCATGTCATGTCTTGTCTTGTCTTGTCTTGTCTTGTCTTTTCTTTCCTTGTCTTGTCTTGTCGTGTCTTGTCTTGTCTTGTCTTGTCTTGTCTTGTCTTGTCATGTCTTGTCTTATATTGTCTTGTCTTGTCTTGTCATGTCATGTCATGTCTTGTCTTGTCTTGTCTTGTCTTGTCTTGTCTTGTCCTGTCCTGTCCTGTCTTGTCTTGTCTTGGCATGTCATGTCATGTCATGTCATGTCGTGTGTTGTGTTGTCTTGTCTTGTCTTGGCATGTCATGTCATGTCATGTCATGTCGTGTGTTGTGTTGTCTTGTCTTGTTTTGTCTTGTCATGTCATGTCATGTCTTGTCTTGTCTTGTCTTGTCTTGTTTTGTCTTGCATTGTCTTGTCTTGTCTTGTCTTGTCTTGTCATGTCATGTCTTGTCTTGTCTTGTCTTGTCTTGTCTTTTCTTTCCTTGTCTTGTCTTGTCTTGTCCTGTCATGTCTTATCTTGTCTTGTCTTGTGATGTCATGTCGTGTGTTGTGTTGTTTTGTCTTGTCTTGTTTTGTCTTGTCCTGTCTTGTCTTGTCATATCATGTCATGTGTTGTGTTGTGTTGTGTTGTGTTGTTTTGTCCTGTCGTGTCTTGTCTTGTCTTGTCTTGTCTTGTCTTGTCTTGTCATGTCTTGTCTTATATTGTCTTGTCTTGTCTTGTCATGTCATGTCATGTCTTGTCTTGTCTTGTCTTGTCTTGTCCTGTCCTGTCCTGTCTTGTCTTGTCTTGGCATGTCATGTCATGTCATGTCATGTCGTGTGTTGTGTTGTCTTGTCTTGTCTTGGCATGTCATGTCATGTCATGTCATGTCGTGTGTTGTGTTGTCTTGTCTTGTTTTGTCTTGTCATGTCATGTCATGTCTTGTCTTGTCTTGTCTTGTCTTGTTTTGTCTTGCATTGTCTTGTCTTGTCTTGTCTTGTCTTGTCTTGTCTTGTCTTGTCTTGTCATGTCTTGTCATGTCTTGTCTTGTCTTGTCTTGTCCTGTCCTGTCGTGTGTTGTGTTGTTTTGTCTTGTCTTGTCATGTCATGTCATGTCGTGTCTTGTGTTGCTTTGTCTTGTCTTGTCTTGTCTTGTATTGTCATGTCGTGTGTTGTGTTGTTTTGTCTTGTCTTGTTGTGTATTGTCATGTCTTATATTGTCTTGTCTTGTCTTGTCATGTCATGTCATGTCATGTCGTGTGTTGTGTTGTTTTGTCTTGTCTTGTTTTGTCTTGTCATGTCATGTCTTGTCTTGTCTTGTTTTGTCTCGTCTTGTCTTGTCTTGTCTTGTCTTGTCTTGTCTTGTCTTGTCTTGTCTTGTCTTGTCTTGTCTTGTCTTGTCTTGTCTGGTCTTGTCTTGTCTTGTCTTGTCTTGTCTTGTCTTGTCTTGTCTTGTCTTGTCTTGTCTTGTGATGTCATGTCGTGTGTTGTGTTGTGTTGTTTTGTCTTGTCTTGTCTTGTCTTGTCTTGTCTTGTCTTGTCTTGTCTTGTCTAGTCTTGTTTTGTCTTATCTTGTCTTGTCTTGTCTTGTCTTGTCTTGTCTTGTCTTGTCTTGTCGTATGTTGTGTTGTTTTGTCTTGTGCTGCTTTGTCTTGTCTTGTCTTGTCTTGTCTTGTCTTGTCTTGTCTTGTCTTGTATTGTCTTGTCTTGTCTTGTCATGTCATGTCTTGTCTTGTCATGTCTTGTCTTCTATTGTCTTGTCTTTTCTTTTCTTGTCGTGTCTTGTCTTGTCTTGTCTTGTCTTGTCTTGTCTTGTCTTGTCTTGTCTTGTCTTGTCTTGTCTTGTCTTGTCTTGTCTTGTCCTGTCCTGTCCTGTCTTGTCTTGTCTTGGCATGTCATGTCATGTCATGTCATGTCGTGTGTTGTGTTGTCTTGTCTTGTCTTGGCATGTCATGTCATGTCATGTCATGTCGTGTGTTGTGTTGTCTTGTCTTGTTTTGTCATGTCTTATCTTGTCTTGTCATGTCTTGTCTTGTCTTGTCTTGTCTTGTCTTGTCTTGTCTTGTCTTGTCTTGTCATGTCTTGTCTTGTCTTGTCTTGTCTTGTCTTGTCTTGTCTTGTCTTGTCTTGTCTTGTCTTGTCTTGTCTTGTCTTGTCTTGTCTTGTCATGTCATGTCGTATGTTGTGTTGTTTTGTCTTGTGTTGCTTTGTCTTGTCTTGTCTTGTCATGTCGTGTGTTGTGTTGGTTTGTCTTGTCTTGTTGTGTATTGTCATGTCTTATATTGTCTTGTCTTGTCTTGTCTTGTCTTGTCTTGTCTTGTCTTGTCTTGTCTTGTCTTGTCTTGTCTTGTCTTGTCTTGTCTTGTCTTGTCTTGTCTTGTCATGTCTTGTCTTGTCTTGTCTTGTCTTGTCTTGTCTTGTCATGTCTTGTCTTGTCTTGTCTTGTTTTGTCTTGCATTGTCTTGTCTTGTCTTGTCTTGTCTTGTCTTGTCTTGTCTTGTCTTGTCTTGTCATGTCTTATCTTGTCTTGTCTTGTGATGTCATGTCTTGTCTTGTCTTGTCTTGTCTTGTCATGTCTTGTCTTGTCTTGTCTTGTCTTGTCTTGTCTTGTCATGTCTTGTCTTGTCTTGTCTTGTCTTGTTTTGTCTTGCATTGTCTTGTCTTGTCTTGTCTTGTCTTGTCTTGTCTTGTCTTGTCTTGTCTTGTCATGTCTTATCTTGTCTTGTCTTGTGATGTCATGTCGTGTGTTGTGTTGTTTTGTCTTGTCTTGTTTTGTCTTGTCCTGTCTTGTCTTGTCATATCATGTCATGTGTTGTGTTGTGTTGTGTTGTGTTGTGTTGTGTTGTGTTGTGTTGTTTTGTCCTGTCTTGTCTTGTCTTGTCTTGTCTTGTCTTGTCTTGTCTTGTTTTTTCTTGTCTTGTCTTGTCTTGTCTTGTCTTGTCATGTCTTGTCTTGTCTTGTCTTGTCTTGTCTTGTCTTGTCTTGTCTTGTCTTGTCTTGTCTTGTCTTGTCTTGTCTTGTCTTGTCTTGTCATGTCATGTCGTATGTTGTGTTGTTTTGTCTTGTGTTGCTTTGTCTTGTCTTGTCTTGTCATGTCGTGTGTTGTGTTGGTTTGTCTTGTCTTGTTGTGTATTGTCATGTCTTATATTGTCTTGTCTTGTCTTGTCTTGTCTTGTCTTGTCTTGTCTTGTCTTGTCTTGTCATGTCTTGTCTTGTCTTGTCTTGTCTTGTCTTGTCTTGTCATGTCTTGTCTTGTCTTGTCTTGTCTTGTCTTGTCTTGTCATGTCTTGTCTTGTCTTGTCTTGTCTTGTTTTGTCTTGCATTGTCTTGTCTTGTCTTGTCTTGTCTTGTCTTGTCTTGTCTTGTCTTGTCTTGTCATGTCTTATCTTGTCTTGTCTTGTGATGTCATGTCGTGTGTTGTGTTGTTTTGTCTTGTCTTGTTTTGTCTTGTCCTGTCTTGTCTTGTCATATCATGTCATGTGTTGTGTTGTGTTGTGTTGTGTTGTGTTGTGTTGTGTTGTGTTGTTTTGTCCTGTCTTGTCTTGTCTTGTCTTGTCTTGTCTTGTCTTGTCTTGTTTTTTCTTGTCTTGTCTTGTCTTGCCTTATCTTGCCTTGTCTTGTCTTGTCTGGTCTTGTCTTGTCTTGTCTTGTCTTGTCTTGTCTTGTCTTGTCTTGTCTTGTCTTGTCTTGTCATGTCTTGTCATGTCTTGTCTTGTCTTGTCCTGTCCTGTCGTGTGTTGTTTTGTCTTGTCTTGTCATGTCATGTCATGTCGTGTCTTGTGTTGCTTTGTCTTGTCTTGTCTTGTCTTGTATTGTCATGTCGTGTGTTGTGTTGTTTTGTCTTGTCTTGTTGTGTATTGTCATGTCTTATATTGTCTTGTCTTGTCTTGTCATGTCATGTCATGTCGTGTGTTGTGTTGTTTTGTCTTGTCTTGTTTTGTCTTGTCTTGTTTTGTCTTGTCTTGTCTTGTTTTGTCTTGTCTTGTCTTGTCTTGTCTTGTCTTGTCTTGTCTTGTCCTGTCTTGTCTTGTCTTGTCTTGTCTTGTCTTGTCTTGTCTTGTCTTGTCTTGTCTTGTCTTGTCTTGTCTTGTCTTGTCTTGTCTTGCCTTATCTTGCCTTGTCTTGTCATGTCTGGTCTTGTCTTGTCCTGTCCTGTCCTGTCCTGTCTTGTCTTGTCATGTCATGTCATGTCATGTCATGTCATGTCGTGTGTTGTCTTGTCTTGTCTTGTCTTGTCTTGTCTTGTCTTGTCTTGTCTTGTCTTGTCTTGTCTTGTCTTGTCTTGTCTTGTCTTGTCTTGTCTTGTCTTGTCTTGTCTTGTCTTGTCATGTCTTGTCTTGTCTTGTCTTGTCTTGTCTTGTCTTGTCATGTCTTGTCTTGTCTTGTCTTGTCTTGTCTTGTTTTGTCTTGCATTGTCTTGTCTTGTCTTGTCTTGTCTTGTCTTGTCTTGTCTTGTCATGTCTAATCTTGTCTTGTCTTGTGATGTCATGTCGTGTGTTGTGTTGTTTTGTCTTGTCTTGTTTTGTCTTGTCCTGTCTTGTCTTGTCATATCATGTCATGTGTTGTGTTTTGTTGTTTTGTCCTGTCTTGTCTTGTCTTGTCTTGTCTTGTCTTGTCTTGTCTTGTTTTTTCTTGTCTTGTCTTGTCTTGTCTTGTCTTGCCTTATCTTGCCTTGTCTTGTCTTGTCTGGTCTTGTCTTGTCTTGTCTTGTCTTGTCTTGTCTTGTCTTGTCTTGTCTTGTCTTGTCTTGTCTTGTCATGTCTTGTCATGTCTTGTCTTGTCTTGTCCTGTCCTGTCGTGTGTTGTTTTGTCTTGTCTTGTCATGTCATGTCATGTCGTGTCTTGTGTTGCTTTGTCTTGTCTTGTCTTGTCTTGTCATGTCATGTCATGTCGTGTGTTGTGTTGTTTTGTCTTGTCTTGTTTTGTCTTGTCATGTCTTGTCTTGTCTTGTCTTGTTTTGTCTTGTCTTGTCTTGTCTTGTCTTGTCTTGTCTTGTCTTGTCTTGTCTTGTCTTGTCTTGTCTTGTCTTGTCTTGTCTTGTCTTGTCTTGTCTTGTCTTGTCTTGTCTTGTCTTGTCTTGTCTTGTCTTGTCTTGTCTTGTCTTGTCTTGTCTTGTCTTGTCTTGTCTTGTCTTGTCTTGTCTTTACTTGTCTTGTCTTGTCTTGTCTTGCCTTGTCTTGTCTTGTCTTGTCTTGTCTTGTCTTGTCATGTCTTGTCTTGTCTGGTCTTGTCTTGTCTTGTCTTGTCTTGTCTTGTCTTGTCTTGTCTTGTCATGTCTTGTCATGTCTTGTCTTGTCTTGTCTTGTCTTGTTTTGTCTTGTCATGTCTTGTCTTGACTTGTCTTGTCTTGTCTTGTCTTGTCTTGTCTTGTCTTGTCTTGTCTTGTCTTGTCTTGTCTTGTCTTGTCTTGTCTTGTCTTGTCTTGTCTTGTCTTGTCTTGTCTTGTCTTGTCTTGTCTTGTCTTGTCTTGTCTTGTCTTGTTTTGTCTTGTCTTGTCTTGCCTTGTCTTGTCTTGTCTTGTTTTGTTTTGTCTTGTCTTGTCTTGTCTTGTTTTATGTTGTCTTGTCTTGCCTTGTCTTGTCTTGTCTTGTCTTGTCATGTCATGTCTTGTCTTGACTTGTCTTGTCTTGTCTTGTCTTGTCTTGTCTTGTCTTGTCTTGTCTTGTCTTGTCTTGTCTTGTCTTGTCTTGTCTTGTCTTGTCTTGTTTTGTTTTGTTTTGTCTTGTCTTGTCTTGTCTTGTTTTGTCTTGTCATGTCTTGTCTTGTTTTGTCTTGTTTTATGTTGTCTTGTCTTGTCTTGTCTTGTCTTGTCTTGTCTTGTCTTGTCTTGTCTTGTCTTGTTTTGTTTTGTCTTGTCTTGTCTTGTCTTGTCTTGTCTTGTCTTGTCTTGTCTTGTCTTGTCTTGTCTTGTCTTGTCTTGTCTTGTCTTGTCTTGTCTTATATTGTCTTGTCTTGTCTTATATTGTCTTGTCTTGTCTTGTCATGTCATGTCATGTCGTGTGTTGTGTTGTCTTGTCTTGTCTTGTCATGTCATGTCTTGTCTTGTCTTGTCATGTCTTGTCTTGTCTGGTCTTGTCTTGTCTTGTCTTGTCTTGTCTTGTCATGTCATGTCTTGTCTTGTCTTGTCTTGTCTTGTTTTGTCTTGTCTTGTCTTGTTTTGTCTTGTCTTGTCTTGTCTTGTCATGTCTTATATTGTCTTGTCTTGTCTTGTCTTGTCTTGTCTTGTCTTGTCTTGTCTTGTCTTGTCTTGTCTTGTCTTGTCTTGTCTTGTCTTGTCTTGTCTTGTCTTGTCTTGTCATGTCATGTCGTATGTTGTGTTGTTTTGTCTTGTGCTGCTTTGTCCTGTCTTGTCTTGTCTTGTCTTGCCATGTCGTGTGTTGTGTTGTTTTGTCTTGTCTTGTTGTGTATTGTCATGTCTTATGTTGTCTTGTCTTGTCTTGTCATGTCATGTCATGTCGTGTGTTGTGTTATCTTGTCTTGTCTTGTCATGTCATGTCTTGTCTTGTCTTGTTTTGTCTTGTCTTGTCTTGTCTTGTCTTGTCTTGTCTTGTCTTGTCTTGTCTTGTCTTGTCTTGTCTTGTCTTGTCTTGTCTTGTCTTGTCTTGTCTTGTCTTGTCTTGTCTTGTCTTGTCTTGTCTTGTCTTGTCTTGTCTTGTCTTGTCTTGTCTTGTCTTGTCTTGTCTTGTCTTGTCTTGTCTTGTCTTGTCTTGTCTTGTCTTGTCTTGTCTTGTCTTGTCTTGTCTTGTCTTGTCTTGTCTTGTCTTGTCTTGTCTTGTCTTGTCTTGCCTTGTCTTGTCTTGTCTTGTCTTGTCTTGTCTTGTCTTGTCTTGTCTTGTCTTGTCTTGTCATGTCTTGTCATGTCTTGTCTTGTCTTGTCTTGTCTTGTCTTGTTTTGTCTTGTCATGTCTTGTCTTGACTTGTCTTGTCTTGTCTTGTCTTGTCTTGTCTTGTCTTGTCTTGTCTTGTCTTGTCTTGTCTTGTCTTGTCTTGTCTTGTCTTGTCTTGTCTTGTCTTGTCTTGTCTTGTCTTGTCTTGTCTTGTCTTGTCTTGTCTTGTCTTGTCTTGTCTTGTCTTGTCTTGTCTTGTCTTGTCTTGTCTTGTCTTGTCTTGTCTTGTCTTGTCTTGTCTTGTCTTGTCTTGTCTTGTCTTGTCTTGTCTTGTCTTGTCTTGTCTTGTCTTGTCTTGTCTTGTCTTGTCTTGTCTTGTCTTGTCTTGTTTTGTCTTGTCTTGTCTTGCCTTGTCTTGTCTTGTCTTGTTTTGTTTTGTCTTGTCTTGTCTTGTCTTGTTTTATGTTGTCTTGTCTTGTCTTGTCTTGTCTTGTCTTGTCATGTCATGTCTTGTCTTGACTTGTCTTGTCTTGTCTTGTCTTGTCTTGTCTTGTCTTGTCTTGTCTTGTCTTGTCTTGTCTTGTCTTGTCTTGTCTTGTCTTGTCTTGTCTTGTCTTGTCTTGTCTTGTCTTGTCTTGTCTTGTCTTGTCTTGTCTTGTCTTGTCTTGTCTTGTCTTGTCTTGTCTTGTCTTGTCTTGTCTTGTCTTGTCTTGTCTTGTCTTGTCTTGTCTTGTCTTGTCTTGTCTTGTCTTGTCTTGTCTTGTCTTGTCTTGTCTTGTCTTGTTTTGTTTTGTCTTGTCTTGTCTTGTCTTGTTTTGTCTTGTCATGTCTTGTCTTGTCTTGTTTTGTCTTGTTTTATGTTGTCTTGTCTTGTCTTGTCTTGTCTTGTCTTGTCTTGTCTTGTCTTGTCTTGTTTTGTTTTGTCTTGTCTTGTCTTGTCTTGTCTTGTCTTGTCTTGTCTTGTCTTGTCTTGTCTTGTCTTGTCTTGTCATGTCATGTCTTGTCTTGTCTTGTCTTGTCTTGTTTTGTCTTGTCTTGTCTTGTTTTGTCTTGTCTTGTCTTGTCTTGTCAAGTCTTATATTGTCTTGTCTTGTCTTGTCTTGTCTTGTCTTGTCTTGTCTTGTCTTGTCTTGTCTTGTCTTGTCTTGTCATGTCATGTCGTATGTTGTGTTGTTTTGTCTTGTGCTGCTTTGTCCTGTCTTGTCTTGTCTTGTCTTGCCATGTCGTGTGTTGTGTTGTTTTGTCTTGTCTTGTTGTGTATTGTCATGTCTTATATTGTCTTGTCTTGTCTTGTCATGTCATGTCATGTCGTGTGTTGTGTTGTCTTGTCTTGTCTTGTCATGTCATGTCTTGTCTTGTTTTGTTTTGTCTTGTCTTGTCTTGTCTTGTCTTGTCTTGTCTTGTCTTGTCTTGTCTTGTCTTGTCTTGTCTTGTCTTGTCTTGTCTTGTCTTGTCTTGTCTTGTCTTGTCTTGTCTTGTCTTGTCTTGTCTTGTCTTGTCTTGTCCTGTCATGTCTTATCTTGTCTTGTCTTGTGATGTCATGTCGTGTGTTGTGTTGTTTTGTCTTGTCTTGTTTTGTCTTGTCCTGTCTTGTCTTGTCATATCATGTCATGTGTTGTGTTGTGTTGTGTTGTGTTGTGTTGTGTTGTGTTGTGTTGTGTTGTGTTGTTTTGTCCTGTCTTGTCTTGTCTTGTCTTGTCTTGTCTTGTCTTGTCTTGTTTTTTCTTGTCTTGTCTTGTCTTGCCTTATCTTGCCTTGTCTTGTCTTGTCTGGTCTTGTCTTGTCTTGTCTTGTCTTGTCTTGTCTTGTCTTGTCTTGTCTTGTCTTGTCTTGTCATGTCTTGTCATGTCTTGTCTTGTCTTGTCCTGTCCTGTCGTGTGTTGTTTTGTCTTGTCTTGTCATGTCATGTCATGTCGTGTCTTGTGTTGCTTTGTCTTGTCTTGTCTTGTCTTGTATTGTCATGTCGTGTGTTGTGTTGTTTTGTCTTGTCTTGTTGTGTATTGTCATGTCTTATATTGTCTTGTCTTGTCTTGTCATGTCATGTCATGTCGTGTGTTGTGTTGTTTTGTCTTGTCTTGTTTTGTCTTGTCATGTCATGTCTTGTCTTGTCTTGTCATGTCTTGTCTTGTCTGGTCTTGTCTTGTCTTGTCTTGTCTTGTCTTGTCTTGTCTTGTCATGTCATGTCTTGTCTTGTCTTGTCTTGTCTTGTTTTGTCTTGTCTTGTCTTGTTTTGTCTTGTCTTGTCTTGTCTTGTCATGTCTTATATTGTCTTGTCTTGTCTTGTCTTGTCTTGTCTTGTCTTGTCTTGTCTTGTCTTGTCTTGTCTTGTCTTGTCTTGTCTTGTCTTGTCTTGTCTTGTCTTGTCTTGTCTTGTCTTGTCTTGTCTTGTCTTGTCTTGTCTTGTCTTGTCTTGTCTTGTCATGTCATGTCGTATGTTGTGTTGTTTTGTCTTGTGCTGCTTTGTCCTGTCTTGTCTTGTCTTGTCTTGCCATGTCGTGTGTTGTGTTGTTTTGTCTTGTCTTGTTGTGTATTGTCATGTCTTATGTTGTCTTGTCTTGTCTTGTCATGTCATGTCATGTCGTGTGTTGTGTTGTCTTGTCTTGTCTTGTCATGTCATGTCTTGTCTTGTCTTGTTTTGTCTTGTCTTGTCTTGTCTTGTCTTGTCTTGTCTTGTCTTGTCTTGTCTTGTCTTGTCTTGTCTTGTCTTGTCTTGTCTTGTCTTGTCTTGTCTTGTCTTGTCTTGTCTTGTCTTGTCTTGTCTTGTCTTGTCTTGTCTTGTCTTGTCTTGTCTTGTCTTGTCTTGTCTTGTCTTGTCTTGTCTTGTCTTGTCTTGTCTTGTCTTGTCTTGTCTTGTCTTGTCTTGTCTTGTCTTGTCTTGTCTTGTCTTGTCTTGTCTTGTCTTGTCTTGTCTTGTCTTGTCTTGTCTTGTCTTGTCTTGTCTTGTCTTGTCTTGTCTTGTCTTGTCATGTCTTGTCATGTCTTGTCTTGTCTTGTCTTGTCTTGTCTTGTTTTGTCTTGTCATGTCTTGTCTTGACTTGTCTTGTCTTGTCTTGTCTTGTCTTGTCTTGTCTTGTCTTGTCTTGTCTTGTCTTGTCTTGTCTTGTCTTGTCTTGTCTTGTCTTGTCTTGTCTTGTCTTGTCTTGTCTTGTCTTGTCTTGTCTTGTCTTGTCTTGTCTTGTCTTGTCTTGTCTTGTCTTGTCTTGTCTTGTCTTGTCTTGTCTTGTCTTGTCTTGTCTTGTCTTGTCTTGTCTTGTCTTGTCTTGTCTTGTCTTGTCTTGTCTTGTCTTGTCTTGTCTTGTCTTGTTTTGTCTTGTCTTGTCTTGCCTTGTCTTGTCTTGTCTTGTTTTGTTTTGTCTTGTCTTGTCTTGTCTTGTTTTATGTTGTCTTGTCTTGTCTTGTCTTGTCTTGTCTTGTCATGTCATGTCTTGTCTTGACTTGTCTTGTCTTGTCTTGTCTTGTCTTGTCTTGTCTTGTCTTGTCTTGTCTTGTCTTGTCTTGTCTTGTCTTGTCTTGTCTTGTCTTGTCTTGTCTTGTCTTGTCTTGTCTTGTCTTGTCTTGTCTTGTCTTGTCTTGTCTTGTCTTGTCTTGTCTTGTCTTGTCTTGTCTTGTCTTGTCTTGTCTTGTCTTGTCTTGTCTTGTCTTGTCTTGTCTTGTCTTGTCTTGTCTTGTCTTGTCTTGTCTTGTCTTGTCTTGTCTTGTTTTGTTTTGTCTTGTCTTGTCTTGTCTTGTTTTGTCTTGTCATGTCTTGTCTTGTCTTGTTTTGTCTTGTTTTATGTTGTCTTGTCTTGTCTTGTCTTGTCTTGTCTTGTCTTGTCTTGTCTTGTCTTGTCTTGTCTTGTTTTGTTTTGTCTTGTCTTGTCTTGTCTTGTCTTGTCTTGTCTTGTCTTGTCTTGTCTTGTCTTGTCTTGTCTTGTCATGTCATGTCTTGTCTTGTCTTGTCTTGTCTTGTTTTGTCTTGTCTTGTCTTGTTTTGTCTTGTCTTGTCTTGTCTTGTCAAGTCTTATATTGTCTTGTCTTGTCTTGTCTTGTCTTGTCTTGTCTTGTCTTGTCTTGTCTTGTCTTGTCTTGTCTTGTCTTGTCTTGTCATGTCATGTCGTATGTTGTGTTGTTTTGTCTTGTGCTGCTTTGTCCTGTCTTGTCTTGTCTTGTCTTGCCATGTCGTGTGTTGTGTTGTTTTGTCTTGTCTTGTTGTGTATTGTCATGTCTTATATTGTCTTGTCTTGTCTTGTCATGTCATGTCATGTCGTGTGTTGTGTTGTCTTGTCTTGTCTTGTCATGTCATGTCTTGTCTTGTCTTGTTTTGTCTTGTCTTGTCTTGTCTTGTCTTGTCTTGTCTTGTCTTGTCTTGTCTTGTCTTGTCTTGTCTTGTCTTGTCTTGTCTTGTCTTGTCTTGTCTTGTCTTGTCTTGTCTTGTCTTGTCTTGTCTTGTCTTGTCTTGTCCTGTCATGTCTTATCTTGTCTTGTCTTGTGATGTCATGTCGTGTGTTGTGTTGTTTTGTCTTGTCTTGTTTTGTCTTGTCCTGTCTTGTCTTGTCATATCATGTCATGTGTTGTGTTGTGTTGTGTTGTGTTGTGTTGTGTTGTGTTGTGTTGTGTTGTTTTGTCCTGTCTTGTCTTGTCTTGTCTTGTCTTGTCTTGTCTTGTCTTGTTTTTTCTTGTCTTGTCTTGTCTTGCCTTATCTTGCCTTGTCTTGTCTTGTCTGGTCTTGTCTTGTCTTGTCTTGTCTTGTCTTGTCTTGTCTTGTCTTGTCTTGTCTTGTCTTGTCATGTCTTGTCATGTCTTGTCTTGTCTTGTCCTGTCCTGTCGTGTGTTGTTTTGTCTTGTCTTGTCATGTCATGTCATGTCGTGTCTTGTGTTGCTTTGTCTTGTCTTGTCTTGTCTTGTATTGTCATGTCGTGTGTTGTGTTGTTTTGTCTTGTCTTGTTGTGTATTGTCATGTCTTATATTGTCTTGTCTTGTCTTGTCATGTCATGTCATGTCGTGTGTTGTGTTGTTTTGTCTTGTCTTGTTTTGTCTTGTCATGTCTTGTCTTGTCTTGTCTTGTTTTGTCTTGTCTTGTCTTGTCTTGTCTTGTCTTGTCTTGTCTTGTCTTGTCTTGTCTTGTCTTGTCTTGTCTTGTCTTGTCTTGCCTTATCTTGCCTTGTCTTGTCATGTCTGGTCTTGTCTTGTCCTGTCCTGTCCTGTCCTGTCTTGTCTTGTCATGTCATGTCATGTCATGTCATGTCATGTCGTGTGTTGTCTTGTCTTGTCTTGTCTTGTCTTGTCTTGTCTTGTCTTGTCTTGTCTTGTCTTGTCTTGTCTTGTCTTGTCTTGTCTTGTCTTGTCTTGTCTTGTCTTGTCTGGTCTTGTCTTGTCTTGTCTTGTCTTGTCTTGTCTTGTCTTGTCTTGTCTTGTCTTGTCATGTCTTGTCATGTCTTGTCTTGTCTTGTCCTGTCCTGTCGTGTGTTGTTTTGTCTTGTCTTGTCATGTCATGTCATGTCGTGTCTTGTGTTGCTTTGTCTTGTCTTGTCTTGTCTTGTATTGTCATGTCGTGTGTTGTGTTGTTTTGTCTTGTCTTGTTGTGTATTGTCATGTCTTATATTGTCTTGTCTTGTCTTGTCATGTCATGTCATGTCGTGTGTTGTGTTGTTTTGTCTTGTCTTGTTTTGTCTTGTCATGTCTTGTCTTGTCTTGTCTTGTTTTGTCTTGTCTTGTCCTGTCCTGTCGTGTGTTGTTTTGTCTTGTCTTGTCTTGTCTTGTCTTGTCTTGTCTTGTCTTGTCTTGTCTTGTCTTGTCTTGTCTTGTCTTGTCTTGTCTTGTCTTGTCTTGTCTTGTCTTGTCTTGTCTTGTCTTGTCTTGTCTTGTCTTGTCTTGCCTTATCTTGCCTTGTCTTGTCATGTCTGGTCTTGTCTTGTCCTGTCCTGTCCTGTCCTGTCTTGTCTTGTCATGTCATGTCATGTCATGTCATGTCATGTCGTGTGTTGTCTTGTCTTGTCTTGTCTTGTCTTGTCTTGTCTTGTCTTGTCTTGTCTTGTCTTGTCTTGTCTTGTCTTGTCTTGTCTTGTCTTGTCTTGTCTTGTCTTGTCTTGTCTTGTCTTGTCTTGTCTTGTCTTGTCTTGTCATGTCTTGTCTTGTCTTGTCTTGTCTTGTCTTGTCATGTCTTGTCTTGTCTTGTCTTGTCTTGTCTTGTTTTGTCTTGCATTGTCTTGTCTTGTCTTGTCTTGTCTTGTCTTGTCTTGTCTTGTCATGTCTTATCTTGTCTTGTCTTGTGATGTCATGTCGTGTGTTGTGTTGTTTTGTCTTGTCTTGTTTTGTCTTGTCCTGTCTTGTCTTGTCATATCATGTCATGTGTTGTGTTTTGTCCTGTCTTGTCTTGTCTTGTCTTGTCTTGTCTTGTCTTGTCTTGTTTTTTCTTGTCTTGTCTTGTCTTGTCTTGTCTTGCCTTATCTTGCCTTGTCTTGTCTTGTCTGGTCTTGTCTTGTCTTGTCTTGTCTTGTCATGTCTTGTCTTGTCTTGTCTTGTCTTGTCTTGTTTTGTCTTGCATTGTCTTGTCTTGTCTTGTCTTGTCTTGTCTTGTCTTGTCTTGTCATGTCTTATCTTGTCTTGTCTTGTGATGTCATGTCGTGTGTTGTGTTGTTTTGTCTTGTCTTGTTTTGTCTTGTCCTGTCTTGTCTTGTCATATCATGTCATGTGTTGTGTTTTGTCCTGTCTTGTCTTGTCTTGTCTTGTCTTGTCTTGTCTTGTCTTGTTTTTTCTTGTCTTGTCTTGTCTTGTCTTGTCTTGCCTTATCTTGCCTTGTCTTGTCTTGTCTGGTCTTGTCTTGTCTTGTCTTGTCTTGTCTTGTCTTGTCTTGTCTTGTCTTGTCATGTCTTGTCATGTCTTGTCTTGTCTTGTCCTGTCCTGTCGTGTGTTGTTTTGTCTTGTCTTGTCATGTCATGTCATGTCGTGTCTTGTCTTGTTTTGTCTTGTCTTGTCTTGTCTTGTCTTGTCTTGTCTTGTCTTGTCTTGTCTTGTCTTGTCTTGTCTTGTCTTGTCTTGTCTTGTCTTGTCTTGTCTTGTCTTGTCTTGTCTTGTCTTGTCTTGTCTTGTCTTGTCTTGTCTTGTCTTGTCTTGTCTTTACTTGTCTTGTCTTGTCTTGCCTTGTCTTGCCTTGTCTTGCCTTGTCTTGTCTTGTCTTGTCTTGTCTTGTCATGTCTTGTCTTGTCTGGTCTTGTCTTGTCTTGTCTTGTCTTGTCTTGTCTTGTCTTGTCTTGTTTTGTCTTGTCTTGTCTTGTCTTGTCTTGTCTTGTCTTGTCTTGTCTTGTCTTGTCTTGTCTTGTCTTGTCTTGTCTTGTCTTGTCTTGTCTTGTCTTGTCTTGTCTTGTCTTGTCTTGTCTTGTCTTGTCTTGTCTTGTCTTGTCTTGTCTTGTCTTGTCTTGTCTTGTCTTGTCTTGTCTTGTCTTGTCTTGTCTTGTCTTGTCTTGTCTTGTCTTGTCTTGTCTTGTCTTGTCTTGTCTTGTCTTGTCTTGTCTTGTCTTGTCTTGTCTTGTCTTGTCTTGTCTTGTCTTGTCTTGTCTTGTCTTGTCTTGTCTTGTCTTGTCTTGTCTTGTCTTGTCTTGTCTTGTCTTGTCTTGTCTTGTCTTGTCTTGTCTTGTCTTGTCTTGTCTTGTCTTGTCTTGTCTTGTCTTGTCTTGTCTTGTCTTGTCTTGTCTTGTCTTGTCTTGTCTTGTCTTGTCTTGTCTTGTCTTGTCTTGTCTTGTCTTGTCTTGTCTTGTCTTGTCTTGTCTTGTCTTGTCTTGTCTTGTCTTGTCTTGTCTTGTCTTGTCTTGTCTTGTCTTGTCTTGTCTTGTCTTGTCTTGTCTTGTCTTGTCTTGTCTTGTCTTGTCTTGTCTTGTCTTGTCTTGTCTTGTCTTGTCTTGTCTTGTCTTGTCTTGTCTTGTCTTGTCTTGTCTTGTCTTGTCTTGTCTTGTCTTGTCTTGTCTTGTCTTGTCTTGTCTTGTCTTGTCTTGTCTTGTCTTGTCTTGTCTTGTCTTGTCTTGTCTTGTCTTGTCTTGTCTTGTCTTGTCTTGTCTTGTCTTGTCTTGTCTTGTCTTGTCTTGTCTTGTCTTGTCTTGTCTTGTCTTGTCTTGTCTTGTCTTGTCTTGTCTTGTCTTGTCTTGTCTTGTCTTGTCTTGTCTTGTCTTGTCTTGTCTTGTCTTGTCTTGTCTTGTCATGTCATGTCGTATGTTGTGTTGTTTTGTCTTGTGCTGCTTTGTCATGTCATGTCTTGTCTTGTCTTGTCTTGTCTTGTCTTGTCTTGTCTTGTCTTGTCTTGTCTTGTCTTGTCTTGTCTTGTCTTGTCTTGTCTTGTCTTGTCTTGTCTTGTCTTGTCTTGTCTTGTCTTGTCTTGTCTTGTCTTGTCTTGTCTTGTCTTGTCTTGTCTTGCCTTATCTTGCCTTGTCTTGTCTTGTCTTGTCTTGTCTTGTCATGTCTTGTCTTGTCTTGTTTTGTCTTGTTTTCTCATGTAATGTCATGTCGTGTGTTGTGTTGTTTTGTCTTGTCTTGTGTTGTTTTGTCTTGTCTTGTCTTGTCTTGTCTTGTCTTGTCTTGTCTTGTCTTGCCTTATCTTGCCTTGTCTTGTCTTGTCTGGTCTTGTCTTGTCTTGTCTTGTCTTGTCATGTCTTGTCTTGTCTTGTTTTGTCTTGTCTTGTATTGTCTTGTTTTCTCATGTAATGTCATGTCGTGTGTTGTGTTGTTTTGTCTTGTCTTGTGTTGTGTTGTGTTGTCTTGTTTTGTTTTGTCTTGTCATGTCATGTCTTGTCTTGTCTTGTCTTGTCTTGTTTTGTCTTGTCTTGTCTTGTCATGTCTTATATTGTCTTGTCTTGTCTTGTCTTGTTTTGTCTTGTCTTGTCTTGTCTTGTCTTGTCTTGTCTTGTCTTGTCTTGTCTTGTCTTGTCTTGTCTTGTCTTGTCTTGTCTTGTCTTGTCTTGTCTTGTCTTGTCTTGTCTTGTCTTGTCTTGTCTTGTCTTGTCTTGTCTTGTCTTGTCTTGTCTTGTCTTGTCTTGTCTTGTCTTGTCTTGTCTTGTCTTGTCTTGTCTTGTCTTGTCTTGTCTTGTCTTGTCTTGTCTTGTCTTGTCTTGTCTTGTCTTGTCTTGTCTTGTCTTGTCTTGTCTTGTCTTGTCTTGTCTTGTCTTGTCTTGTCTTGTCTTGTCTTGTCTTGTCTTGTCTTGTCTTGTCTTGTCTTGTCTTGTCTTGTCTTGTCTTGTCTTGTCTTGTCTTGTCTTGTCTTGTCTTGTCTTGTCTTGTCTTGTCTTGTCTTGTCTTGTCTTGTCTTGTCTTGTCTTGTCTTGTCTTGTCTTGTCTTGTCTTGTCTTGTCTTGTCTTGTCTTGTCTTGTCTTGTCTTGTCTTGTCTTGTTTTGTCTTGTCTTGTCTTGTCTTGTCTTGTTTTATGTTGACTTGTCTTGTTTTGTCATGTAATGTCATGTCGTGTGTTGTGTTGTTTTGTCTTGTCTTGTCTTCTCCTTGTCTTGTCTTGTCATGTCGTGTGTTGTGTTGTTTTGTCTTGTCTTGTCTTATATTGTCTTCTCTTGTCTTGTGATGTCATGTCGTGTGTTGTGTTGTTTTGTCTTGTTTTGTCTTGTCCTGTCTTGTCTTGTCATGTCATGTCATGTGTTGTGTTGTGTTGTTTTGTCTTGTCTTGTCTTGTCTTGTCTTGTCTTGTCTTGCCTTATCTTGCCTTGTCTTGTCTTGTCTGGTCTTTTCTTGTCTTGTCTTGTCTTGTCATGTCTTGTCTTGTTTTGTCTTGTCTTGTATTGTCTTGTTTTCTCATGTAATATCATGTCGTGTGTTGTGTTGTGTTGTGTTGTTTTGTCTTGTCTTGTGTTGTTTTGTCTTGTCTTGTCATGTCATGTTATGTCGTGTCTTGTGTTGCTTTGTCTTGTCTTGTCTTGTCTTGTCATGTCGTGTGTTGTGTTGTTTTGTCTTGTCTTGTCATGTCATGTCTTGTCTTGTCTTGTCTTGTCTTGTCTTGTTTTGTCTTGTCATGTCTCGTCTTGTCTTGCCTTGTCTTGTCTTGTCTTGTCTTGTCTAGTCTTGTCTTGTCTTGTCTTGTCTTGTCTTGTCTTGTCTTGTCTTGTCTTGTCTTGTCTTGTCTTGTCTTGTCTTGTCTTGTCTTGTCTTGTCTTGTCTTGTCTTGTCTTGTCTTGTCTTGTCTTGTCTTGTCTTGTCTTGTGTTGCTTTGTCTTGTCTTGTCATGTCGTGTGTTGTGTTGTTTTGTCTTGTCTTGTTGTGTATTGTCATGTCTTTTATTGTCTTGTCTTGTCTTGTCATGTCATGTAATGTCATGTCGTGTGTTGTGTTGTTTTGTCTTGTCTTGTCTTCTCCTTGTCTTGTCTAGTCTTGTCTTGTCTTGTCTTGTCTTGTCATGTCGTGTGTTGTGTTGTTTTGTCTTGTCTTGTCTTGTCTTGTCTTGTCTTGTGATGCCATGTCGTGTGTTGTGTTGTGTTGTTTTGTCTTGTCTTGTCTTGTCTTGTCTTGCCTTATCTTGCCTTGTCTTGTCTTGTCTGGTCTTGTCTTGTCTTGTCTTGTCTTGTCTTGTCTTGTCTTGTCTTGTCATGTCATGTCGTATGTTGTGTTGTTTTGTCTTGTGCTGCTTTGTCCTGTCTTGTCTTGTCTTGTCTTGTCATGTCGTGTGTTGTGTTGTTTTGTTTTGTCTTGTTGTGTATTGTCATGTCTTATATTGTCTTGTCTTGTCGTGTCATGTCATGTCATGTCGTGTGTTATGTTGTGTTGTCTTGTTTTGTCTTGTCATGTCATGTCATGTCTTGTCTTGTCTTGTCTTGTTTTGTCTTGTCATGTCTTGTCTTGTCTTGTCTTGTCTTGTCTTGTCTTGTTTTGTCTTGTCATGTCTTGTCTTGACTTGTCTTGTCTTGTCTTGTCTTGTCTTGTCTTGTCTTGTCTTGTCATGTCATGTCATGTCTTGTCTTGTCTTGTCTTGTCTTGTCTTGTCTTGTCTTGTCTTGTCTTGTCTTGTCTTGTCTTGTCTTGTCTTGTCTTGTCTTGTCTTGTCTTGTCTTGTCTTGTCTTGTCTTGTCTTGTCTTGTCTTGTCTTGTCTTGTCTTGTCTTGTCTTGTCTTGTCTTGTCTTGTGATGTCATGTCTTGTCTTGTCTTGTCTTGTCTTGCGATGTCATGTCGTGTGTTGTGTTGTGTTGTTTTGTCTTGTCTTGTCTTGTCTTGTCTTGTCTTGCCTTATCTTGCCTTGTCTTGTCTTGTCATGTCTTGTCTTGTCTTGTCTTGTCTTGTCTTGTCTTGCCTTATCTTGCCTTGTCTTGTCTGGTCTTGTCTTGTCTTGTCTTGTCTTGTCTTGTCTTGTCTTGTCATGTCTTGTCTTGTCTTGTCTTGTCTTGTCTTGTCTTGTCTTGTCTTGTCTTGTCTTGTCTTGTCTTGTCTTGTCTTGTCTTGTCTTGTCTTGTCTTGCGATGTCATGTCGTGTGTTGTGTTGTGTTGTTTTGTCTTGTCTTGTCTTGTCTTGTCTTGTCTTGCCTTATCTTGCCTTGTCTTGTCTTGTCATGTCTTGTCTTGTCTTGTCTTGTCTTGTCTTGCCTTATCTTGCCTTGTCTTGTCTGGTCTTGTCTTGTCTTGTCTTGTCTTGTCTTGTCTTGTCTTGTCTTGTCATGTCTTGTCTTGTCTTGTCTTGTCTTGTCTTGTCTTGTCTTGTCTTGTCTTGTCTTGTCTTGTCTTGCCTTATCTTGCCTTGTCTTGTCTTGTCTTGCCTTATCTTGCCTTGTCTTGTCTTGTCTGGTCTTGTCCTGTCCTGTCCTGTCCTGTCTTGTCTTGTCATGTCATGTCATGTCATGTCATGTCATGTCGTGTGTTTTGTTGTGTTGTCTTGTTTTGTGTTGTCATGTCATGTCATGTCTTGTCTTGTCTTGTCATGTCTTGTCTTGTCTTGTCTTGTCTTGTCTGGTTTTGTCTTGTCATGTCTTGTCTTGACTTGTCTTGACTTGTCTTGTCTTGTCTTGTCTTGTCTTGTCTTGTCTTGTCTTGTCTTGTCTTGTCTTGTCTTGTCTTGTCTTGTCTTGTCTTGTCTTGTCTTGTCTTGTCTTGTCTTGTCTTGTCTTGTCTTGTCTTGTCTTGTCTTGTCTTGTCTTGTCTTGTCTTGTCTTGTCTTGTCTTGTCTTGTCTTGTCTTGTCTTGTCTTGTCTTGTCTTGTCTTGTCTTGTCTTGTCTTGTCTTGTCTTGTCTTGTCTTGTCTTGTCTTGTCTTGTCTTGTCTTGTCTTGTCTTGTCTTGTCTTGTCTTGTCTTGTCTTGTATTGTCTTGTCTTGTCTTGTCTTGTCTTGTCTTGTCTTGTCTTGTCTTGTCTTGTCTTGTCTTGTCTTGTCTTGTCTTGTCTTATCTTGTCTTGTCTTGTGATGTCATGTCGTGTGTTGTGTTGTTTTGTCTTGTCTTGTTTTGTCTTGTCCTGTCTTGTCTTGTCATATCATGTCATGTGTTGTGTTGTGTTGTGTTGTGTTGTTTTGTCCTGTCTTGTCTTGTCTTGTCTTGTCTTGTCTTGTCTTGTTTTTTCTTGTCTTGTCTTGTCTTGGCTTATCTTGCCTTGTCTTGTCTTGTCTGGTCTTATCTTGTCTTGTCTTGTCTTGTCTTGTCTTGTCTTGTCTTGTCTTGTCTTGTCTTGTCTTGTCTTGTCTTGTCTTGTCTTGTCTTGTCTTGTCTTGTCTTGTCTTGTCTTGTCTTGTCTTGTCTTGTCTTGTCTTGTCTTGTCTTGTCTTGTCTTGTCTTGTCTTGTCTTGTCTTGTCTTGTCTTGTCTTGTCATGTCATGTCGTATGTTGTGTTGTTTTGTCTTGTGCTGCTTTGCCCTGTCTTGTCTTGTCTTGTCTTGTCATGTCGTGTGTTGTGTTGTTTTGTTTTGTCTTGTTGTGTATTGTCATGTCTTATATTGTCTTGTCTTGTCTTGTCATGTCATGTCATGTCGTGTGTTATGTTGTGTTGTCTTGTTTTGTCTTGTCATGTCATGTCATGTCTTGTCTTGTCTTGCCTTGTTTTGTCTTGTCATGTCTTGTCTTGTCTTGTCTTGTTTTGTCTTGTCATGTCTTGTCTTGACTTGTCTTGTCTTGTCTTGTCTTGTCTTGTCTTGTCATGTCTTGTCTTGTCTTGTCTTGTCTTGTCTTGTCTTGTCTTGTCTTGTCTTGTCTTGTCTTGTCTTGTCTTGTCTTGTCTTGTCTTGTCTTGTCTTGTCTTGTCTTGTCTTGTCTTGTCTTGTCTTGTCTTGTCTTGTCTTGTCTTGTGATGTCATGTCTTGTCTTGTCTTGTCTTGTCTTGTCTTGTCTTGTCTTGTCTTGTCTTGTCTTGTCTTGTCTTGTCATGTCTTGTCTTGTCTTGTCTTGTCTTGTCTTGTCATGTCATGTCTTGTCTTGTCTTGTCTTGTCTTGTCTTGTCTTGTCTTGTTTTGTCTTGTCTTGTCTTGTCTTGTCTTGTCTTGTCTTGTCTTGTCTTGTCTTGCCTTGTCTTGTCTTGTCTGGTCTTGTCTTGTCTTGTCTTGTCTTGTCATGTCTTGTCTTGTCTTGTTTTGTCTTGTCTTGTATTGTCTTGTTTTCTCATGTAATGTCATGTCGTGTGTTGTGTTGTTTTGTCTTGTCTTGTGTTGTTTTGTCTTGTCTTGTCATGTCATGTTATGTCGTGTCTTGTGTTGCTTTGTCTTGTCTTGTCTTGTCTTGTCATGTCGTGTGTTGTGTTGTTTTGTCTTGTCTTGTCATGTCATGTCATGTCTTGTCTTGTTTTGTCTTGTCATGTCTTGTCTTGTCTTGTCTTGTCTTGTCTTGTCTTGTCTTGTCTTGTCTAGTCTTGTCTTGTCTTGTCTTGTCTTGTCTTGTCTTGTCTTGTCTTGTCTTGTCTTGTCTTGTCTTGTCTTGTCTTGTCTAGTCTTGTTTTGTCTTATCTTGTCTTGTCTTGTCTTGTCTTGTCTTGTCTTGTCTTGTCTTGTCTTGTCTTGTCTTGTCTTGTCTTGTCTTGTCTTGTCTTGTCTTGTCTTGTCTTGTCTTGTGATGTCATGTCGTGTGTTGTGTTGTTTTGTCTTGTCTTGTCTTGTCTTGTCTTGTCTTGTCTTGTCTTGTCTTGTCTTGTCTTGTCTTGTCTTGTTTTGCTTTGTCTTGTCTTGTCATGTCGTGTGTTGTGTTGTTTTGTCTTGTCTTGTTGTGTATTGTCATGTCTTTTATTGTCTTGTCTTGTCTTGTCATGTCATGTAATGTCATGTCGTGTGTTGTGTTGTTTTGTCTTGTCTTGTCTTCTCCTTGTCTTGTCTAGTCTTGTCTTGTCTTGTCTTGTCTTGTCTTGTCATGTCGTGTGTTGTGTTGTTTTGTCTTGTCTTGTCTTGTCTTGTCTTGTGATGCCATGTCGTGTGTTGTGTTGTGTTGTCTTGTCTTGTCTTGTCTTGTCTTGTCTTGTCTTGTCTTGTCTTGTCTTGTCTTGTCTTGTCTTGTCTTGTCTTGTCTTGTCTTGTCTTGTCTTGTCTTGTCTTGTCTTGTCTTGTCTTGTCTTGTCTTGTCTTGTCTTGTCTTGTCTTGTCTTGTCTTGTCTTGTCTTGTCTTGTCTAGTCTTGTCTTGTCTTGTCTTGTCTTGTCTTGTCTTGTCTTGTCTTGTCTTGTCTTGTCTTGTCTTGTCTTGTCTTGTCTTGTCTTGTCTTGTCTTGTCTTGTCTTGTCTTGTCTTGTCTTGTCTTGTCTTGTCTTGTCTTGTCTTGTCTTGTCTTGTCTTGTCTTGTCTTGTCTTGTCTTGTCTTGTCTTGTCTTGTCTTGTCTTGTCTTGTCTTGTCTTGTCTTGTCTTGTCTTGTCTTGTCTTGTCTTGTCTTGTCTTGTCTTGTCTTGTCTTGTCTTGTCTTGTCTTGTCTTGTCTTGTCTTGTCTTGTCTTGTCTTGTCTTGTCTTGTCTTGTCTTGTCTTGTCTTGTCTTGTCTTGTCATGTCATGTCGTATGTTGTGTTGTTTTGTCTTGCGCTGCTTTGTCCTGTCTTGTCTTGTCTTGTCTTGTCATGTCTTGTCTTGTCTTGTCTTGTCTTGTCTTGTCTTGTCTTGTCTTGTCTTGTCTTGTCTTGTCTTGTCTTGTCTTGTCTTGTCTTGTCTTGTCTTGTCTTGTCTTGTCTTGTCTTGTCTTGTCTTGTCTTGTCTTGTCTTGTCTTGTCTTGTCTTGTCTTGTCTTGTCTTGTCTTGTCTTGTCTTGTCTTGTCTTGTCTTGTCTTGTCTTGTCTTGTCTTGTCTTGTCTTGTCTTGTCTTGTCTTGTCTTGTCTTGTCTTGTCTTGTCTTGTCTTGTCTTGTCTTGTCTTGTCTTGTCTTGTCTTGTCTTGTCTTGTCTTGTCTTGTCTTGTCTTGTCTTGTCTTGTCTTGTCTTGTCTTGTCTTGTCTTGTCTTGTCTTGTCTTGTCTTGTCTTGTCTTGTCTTGTCTTGTCTTGTCTTGTCTTGTCTTGTCTTGTCTTGTCTTGTCTTGTCTTGTCTTGTCTTGTCTTGTCTTGTCTTGTCTTGTCTTGTCTTGTCTTTTCTTGTCTTTTCTTGTCTTGTCTTGTCTTGTCTTGTCTTGTCTTGTCATGTCATGTCATGTCGTATGTTGTTTTGTTTTGTCTTGTGCTGCTTTGTCCTGTCTTGTCTTGTTTTGTCTTGTCTTGTTGTGTATTGTCATGTCTTATATTGTCTTGTCTTGTCTTGTCATGTCATGTCATGTCGTGTGTTGTGTTGTGTTGTCTTGTTTTGTTTTGTCTTGTCATGTCATGTCATGTCTTGTCTTGTCTTGTCTTGTTTTGTCTTGTCATGTCTTGTCTTGTCTTGTCTTGTCTTGTTTTGTCTTGTCATGTCTTGTCTTGACTTGTCTTGTCTTGTCTTGTCTTGTCTTGTCTTGTCTTGTCTTGTCTTGTCTTGTCTTGTCTTGTCTTGTCTTGTCTTGTCTTGTCTTGTCTTGTCTTGTCTTGTCTTGTCTTGTCTTGTCTTGTCTTGTCTTGTCTTGTCTTGTCTTGTCTTGTCTTGTCTTGTCTTGTCTTGTCTTGTTTTATGTCGTATGTTGTGTTGTTTTGTCTTGTGCTGCTTTGTCCTGTCTTGTCTTGTTTTGTCTTGTCTTGTTGTGTATTGTCATGTCTTATATTGTCTTGTCTTGTCTTGTCATGTCATGTCATGTCGGGTGTTGTGTTGTGTTGTCTTGTTTTGTTTTGTCTTGTCATGTCATGTCATGTCTTGTCTTGTCTTGTCTTGTTTTGTCTTGTCATGTCTTGTCTTGTCTTGTCTTGTCTTGTCTTGTTTTGTCTTGTCATGTCTTGTCTTGACTTGTCTTGTCTTGTCTTGTCTTGTCTTGTCTTGTCTTGTCTTGTCTTGTCTTGTCTTGTCTTGTCTTGTCTTGTCTTGTCTTGTCTTGTCTTGTCTTGTCTTGTCTTGTCTTGTCTTGTCTTGTCTTGTGTTGTCTTGTCTTGTCTTGTCTTGTCTTGTCTTGTCTTGTCTTGTTTTGTCTTGTCTTGTCTTGTCTTGTCTTGTTTTATGTTGTCTTGTCTTGTTTTGTCATGTAATGTCATGTCGTGTGTTGTGTTGTTTTGTCTTGTCTTGTCTTCTCCTTGTCTTGTCTTGTCATGTCGTGTGTTGTGTTGTTTTGTCTTGTCTTGTCTTATATTGTCTTCTCTTGTCTTGTGATGTCATGTCGTGTGTTGTGTTGTTTTGTCTTGTTTTGTCTTGTCCTGTCTTGTCTTGTCATGTCATGTCATGTGTTGTGTTGTGTTGTTTTGTCTTGTCTTGTCTTGTCTTGTCTTGTCTTGTCTTGTCTTGCCTTATCTTGCCTTGTCTTGTCTTGTCTGGTCTTGTCTTGTCTTGTCTTGTCTTGTCATGTCTTGTCTTGTCTTGTTTTGTCTTGTCTTGTATTGTCTTGTTTTCTCATGTAATGTCATGTCGTGTGTTGTGTTGTTTTGTCTTGTCTTGTGTTGTTTTGTCTTGTCTTGTCATGTCATGTTATGTCGTGTCTTGTGTTGCTTTGTCTTGTCTTGTCTTGTCTTGTCATGTCGTGTGTTGTGTTGTTTTGTCTTGTCTTGTCATGTCATGTCTTGTCTTGTCTTGTCTTGTCTTGTCTTGTTTTGTCTTGTCATGTCTTGTCTTGTCTTGTCTTGTCTTGTCTTGTCTTGTCTTGTCTAGTCTTGTCTTGTCTTGTCTTGTCTTGTCTTGTCTTGTCTTGTCTTGTCTTGTCTTGTCTTGTCTTGTCTTGTCTTGTCTTGTCTTGTCTTGTGTTGCTTTGTCTTGTCTTGTCGTGTGTTGTGTTGTTTTGTCTTGTCTTGTTGTGTATTGTCATGTCTTTTATTGTCTTGTCTTGTCTTGTCATGTCATGTAATGTCATGTCGTGTGTTGTGTTGTTTTGTCTTGTCTTGTCTTCTCCTTGTCTTGTCTAGTCTTGTCTTGTCTTGTCTTGTCTTGTCTTGCCTTATCTTGCCTTGTCTTGTCTTGTCTTGTCTTGTCTTGTCTTGTTTTGTCTTGTCTTGTCTTGTCTTGTCTTGTCTTGTCTTGTCTTGTGTTGCTTTGTCTTGTCTTGTCATGTCGTGTGTTGTGTTGTGTTGTTTTGTCTTGTCTTGTTGTGTATTGTCATGTCTTTTATTGTCTTGTCTTGTCTTGTCATGTCATGTAATGTCATGTCGTATGTTGTGTTGTTTTGTCTTGTGCTGCTTTGTCCTGTCTTGTCTTGTCTTGTCTTGTCATGTCGTGTGTTGTGTTGTTTTGTTTTGTCTTGTTGTGTATTGTCATGTCTTATATTGTCTTGTCTTGTCTTGTCTTGTCATGTCATGTCATGTCGTGTGTTGTGTTGTGTTGTCTTGTTTTGTCTTGTCATGTCATGTCATGTCTTGTCTTGTGTTGTCTTGTTTTGTCTTGTCATGTCTTGTCTTGTCTTGTCTTGTCTTGTCTTGTTTTGTCTTGTCATGTCTTGTCTTGACTTGTCTTGTCTTGTCTTGTCTTGTCTTGTCTTGTCTTGTCTTGTCTTGTCTTGTCTTGTCATGTCTTGTCTTGTCTTGTCTTGTCTTGTCTTGTCTTGTCTTGTCTTGTCTTGTCTTGTCTTGTCTTGTCTTGTCTTGTCTTGTCTTGTCTTGTCTTGTCTTGTCTTGTCTTGTCTTGTCTTGTCTTGTCTTGTGATGTCATGTCTTGTCTTGTCTTGTCTTGTCTTGTCTTGTCTTGTCTTGTCTTGTCTTGTCTTGTCATGTCTTGTCTTGTCTTGTCTTGTCTTGTCTTGTCATGTCATGTCTTGTCTTGTCTTGTCTTGTTTTGTCTTGTCTTGTCTTGTCTTGTCTTGTCTTGTCTTGTCTTGTCTTGTCTGGTATTGTCTTGTCCTGTCTTGTCTTGTCTTGTCTTGTCTTGTCTTGTCTTGCGATGTCATGTCGTGTGTTGTGTTGTGTTGTTTTGTCTTGTCTTGTCTTGTCTTGTCTTGTCTTGCCTTATCTTGCCTTGTCTTGTCTTGTCATGTCTTGTCTTGTCTTGTCTTGTCTTGTCTTGTCTTGCCTTATCTTGCCTTGTCTTGTCTGGTCTTGTCTTGTCTGGTCTTGTCTTGTCTTGTCTTGTCTTGTCTAGTCTTGTCTAGTCTTGTCTAGTCTTGACTTGTCTTGTCTTGTCATGTCATGTCATGTCATGTCATGTCATGTCATGTCGTGTGTTTTGTTGTGTTGTCTTGTTTTGTGTTGTCATGTCATGTCATGTCTTGTCTTGTCTTGTCTTGTCTTGTCATGTCTTGTCTTGACTTGTCTTGTCTTGTCTTGTCTTGTCTAGTCTTGTCTTGTCTTGTCTTGTCTTGTCTTGTCTGGTATTGTCTTGTCCTGTCTTGTCTTGTCTTGTCTTGTCTTGTCTTGTCTTGCGATGTCATGTCGTGTGTTGTGTTGTGTTGTTTTGTCTTGTCTTGTCTTGTCTTGTCTTGTCTTGCCTTATCTTGCCTTGTCTTGTCTTGTCATGTCTTGTCTTGTCTTGTCTTGTCTTGTCTTGTCTTGTCTTGTCTTGTCTTGTCTTGTCTTGTCTTGTCTTGTCTGGTCTTGTCTTGTCTTGTCTTGTCTTGTCTAGTCTTGTCTAGTCTTGTCTAGTCTTGACTTGTCTTGTCTTGTCATGTCATGTCATGTCATGTCATGTCATGTCATGTCGTGTGTTTTGTTGTGTTGTCTTGTTTTGTGTTGTCATGTCATGTCATGTCTTGTCTTGTCTTGTCTTGTCTTGTCATGTCTTGTCTTGACTTGTCTTGTCTTGTCTTGTCTTGTCTTGTCTTGTCTTGTCTTGTCTTGTCTTGTCTTGTTTTGTCTTGTCATGTCTTGTCTTGTCTTGTCTTGTCTTGTCTTGTCTTGTCTTGTCTTGTCTTGTCTTGTCTTGTCTTGTCTTGTCTTGTCTTGTCTTGTCTTGTCTTGTCTTGTCTTGTCTTGTCTTGTCTTGTCTTGTCTTGTCTTGTCTTGTCTTTTCTTGTCTTGTCTTGTCTTGTCTTGTCTTGTCTTGTCTTGTCTTGTCTTGTCTTGTCGTGTCTTGTGTTGCTTTGTCTTGTCTTATCTTGTCTTGTCTTGTCCTGTCTTGTCTTGTCTTGTCTTGTCTTGTCTTGTCGTGTCTTGTGTTGCTTTGTCTTGTCTTATCTTGTCTTGTCTTGTCATGTCTTGTCTTGTCTTGTCTTGTCTTGTCTTGTCTTGTCTTGTCTTGTCTTGTCTTGTCTTGTCATGTCTTGTCTTGTCTTGTCTTGTCTTGTCTTGTCCTGTCTTGTCTTGTCTTGTCTTGTCTTGTCTTGTCGTGTCTTGTGTTGCTTTGTCTTGTCTTATCTTGTCTTGTCTTGTCATGTCTTGTCTTGTCTTGTCTTGTCTTGTCTTGTCTTGTCTTGTCTTGTCTTGTCTTGTCTTGTCTTGTCTTGTCTTGTCTTGTCTTGTCTTGTCTTGTCTTGTCTTGTCTTGTCTTGTCTTGTCTTGTCTTGTCTTGTCTTGTCTTGTCTTGTCTTGTCTTGTCTTGTCTTGTCTTGTCTTGTCTTGTCTTGTCTTGTCTTGTCTTGTCTTGTCTTGTCTTGTCTTGTCTTGTCTTGTCTTGTCTTGTCTTGTCATGTCTTGTCTTGTCTTGTCTTGTCTTGTCTTGTCTTGTCTTGTCTTGTCTTGTCTTGTCTTGTCTTGTCTTGTCTTGTCTTGTCTTGTCTTGTCTTGTCTTGTCTTGTCTTGTCTTGTCTTGTCTTGTCTTGTCTTGTCTTGTCTTGTCTTGTCTTGTCTTGTCTTGTCTTGTCTTGTCTTGTCTTGTCTTGTCTTGTCTTGTCTTGTCTTGTCTTGTCTTGTCTTGTCTTGTCTTGTCCTGTCTTGTCTTGTCTTGTCTTGTCTTGTCTTGTCTTGTCTTGTCTTGTCTTGTCTTGTGTTGCTTTGTCTTGTCTTGTCATGTCGTGTGTTGTGTTGTTTTGTCTTGTCTTGTTGTGTATTGTCATGTCTTTTATTGTCTTGTCTTGTCTTTTCATGTCATGTAATGTCATGTCGTGTGTTGTGTTGTTTTGTCTTGTCTTGTCTTCTCCTTGTCTTGTCTAGTCTTGTCTTGTCTTGTCTTGTCTTGTCTTGCGTTATCTTGCCTTGTCTTGTCTTGTCTTGTCTTGTCTTGTCTTGTCTTGTCTTGTCTTGTCTTGTTTTGTCTTGTCATGTCTTGTCTTGTCTTGTCTTGTCTTGTCTTGTCTTGTCTTGTCTAGTCTTGTCTTGTCTTGTCTTGTCTTGTCTTGTCTTGTCTTGTCTTGTCTTGTCTTGTCTTGTCTTGTCTTGTCTTGTCTTGTCTTGTCTTGTCTTGTCTTGTCTTGTCTTGTCTTGTCTTGTCTTGTCTTGTCTTGTCTTGTCTTGTCTTGTCTTGTCTTGTCTTGTCTTGTCTTGTCTTGTCATGTCGTGTGTTGTGTTGTTTTGTCTTGTCTTGTTGTGTATTGTCATGTCTTTTATTGTCTTGTCTTGTCTTGTCATGTCATGTAATGTCATGTCGTATGTTGTGTTGTTTTGTCTTGTGCTGCTTTGTCCTGTCTTGTCTTGTCTTGTCTTGTCATGTCGTGTGTTGTGTTGTTTTGTTTTGTCTTGTTGTGTATTGTCATGTCTTATATTGTCTTGTCTTGTCTTGTCATGTCATGTCATGTCGTGTGTTGTGTTGTGTTGTCTTGTTTTGTCTTGTCATGTCATGTCATGTCTTGTCTTGTCTTGTCTTGTTTTGTCTTGTCATGTCTTGTCTTGTCTTGTCTTGTCTTGTCTTGTTTTGTCTTGTCATGTCTTGTCTTGACTTGTCTTGTCTTGTCTTGTCTTGTCTTGTCTTGTCTTGTCTTGTCATGTCTTGTCTTGTCTTGTCTTGTCTTGTCTTGTCTTGTCTTGTCTTGTCTTGTCTTGTCTTGCCTTGTCTTGTCTTGTCTTGTCTTGTTTTGTCTTGTCATGTCATGTCATGTCTTGTCTTGTGTTGTCTTGTTTTGTCTTGTCATGTCTTGTCTTGTCTTGTCTTGTCTTGTCTTGTTTTGTCTTGTCATGTCTTGTCTTGACTTGTCTTGTCTTGTCTTGTCTTGTCTTGTCTTGTCTTGTCTTGTCTTGTCTTGTCTTGTCTTGTCTTGTCATGTCTTGTCATGTCTTGTCTTGTCTTGTCTTGTCTTGTCTTGTCTTGTCTTGTCTTGTCTTGTCTTGTCTTGTCTTGTCTTGTCTTGTCTTGTCTTGTCTTGTGATTTCATGTCTTGTCTTGTCTTGTCTTGTCTTGTCTTGTCTTGTCTTGTCTTGTCTTGTCTTGTCATGTCTTGTCTTGTCTTGTCTTGTCTTGTCTTGTCTTGTCTTGTCTTGTCTTGTCTTGTCTTGTCTTGTCTTGTCTTGTCTTGTCTTGTGATTTCATGTCTTGTCTTGTCTTGTCTTGTCTTGTCTTGTCTTGTCTTGTCTTGTCATGTCTTGTCTTGTCTTGTCTTGTCATGTCATGTCATGTCTTGTCTTGTCTTGTCTTGTCTTGTCTTGTCTTGTCTTGTCTTGTTTTGTCTTGTCTTGTCTTGTCTTGTCTTGTCTTGTCTTGTCTTGTCTTGTCTTGTCTTGTCTTGTCTTGTCTTGTCTTGTCTTGTCTTATCTTGTCTTGTCTTGTCTTGCGATGTCATGTCGTGTGCTGTGTTGTGTTGTTTTGTCTTGTCTTGTCTTGTCTTGTCTTGCCTTATCTTGCCTTGTCTTGTCTTGTCATGTCTTGTCTTGTCTTGTCTTGTCTTGTCTTGTCTTGTCTTGCCTTATCTTGCCTTGTCTTGTCTGGTCTTGTCTTGTCTTGTCTTGTCTTGTCTTGTCTTGTCTTGTCTTGTCATGTCTTGTCTTGTCTTGTCTTGTCTTGTCTTGTCTTGTCTTGTCTTGTCTTGTCTTGTCTTGTCTTGTCTTGTCTTGTCTTGTCTTGTCTTGTCTTGTCTGGTCTTGTCTTGTCTTGTCTCGTCTTGTCTAGTCTTGTCTAGTCTTGACTTGTCTTGTCATGTCATGTCATGTCATGTCATGTCATGTCATGTCATGTCGTGTGTTTTGTTGTGTTGTCTTGTTTTGTGTTGTCATGTCATGTCATGTCTTGTCTTGTCTTGTCTTGTCTTGTTTTGTCTTGTCATGTCTTGTCTTGTCTTGTCTTGTCTTGTCTTGTCTTGTCTGGTTTTGTCTTGTCATGTCTTGTCTTGTCTTGTCTTGTCTTGTCTTGTCTTGTCTTGTCTTGTCTTGTCTTGTCTTGTCTTGTCTTGTCTTGTCTTGTCTTGTCTTGTCTTGTCTTGTCTTGTCTTGTCTTGTCTTGTCTTGTCATGTCATGTCTTGTCTTGTCTTGTCTTGTCTTGTCTTGTCTTGTCTTGTCTTGTCTTGTCTTGTCTTGTCTTGTCTTGTCTTGTCTTGTCTTGTCTTGTCTTGTCTTGTCTTGTCTTGTCTTGTCTTGTCTTGTCTTGTCTTGTCTTGTCTTGTCTTGTCTTGTCTTGTCTTGTCTTGTCTTGTCTTGTCTTGTCTTGTCTTGTCTTGTCTTGTCTTGTCTTGTCTTGTCTTGTCTTGTCTTGGTCTTGTCTTGTCTTGTCTTGTCTTGTCTTGTCTTGTCTTGTCTTGTCTTGTCTTGTCTTGTCTTGTCTTGTCTTGTCTTGTCTTGTCTTGTCTTGTCTTGTCTTGTCTTGTCTTGTCTTGTCATGTCATGTCGTATGTTGTGTTGTTTTGTCTTGTGCTGCTTTGTCCTGTCTTGTCTTGTCTTGTCTTGTCATGTCGTGTGTTGTGTTGTTTTGTCTTGTCTTGTTGTGTATTGTCATGTCTTATATTGTCTTGTCTTGTCTTGTCATGTCATGTCATGTCGTGTGTTGTGTTGTGTTGTCTTGTTTTGTCTTGTCATGTCTTGTCTTGTCTTGTCTTGTCTTGTTTTGTCTTGTCATGTCTTGCCTTGTCTTGTCTTGTCTTGTCTTGTTTTGTCTTGTCATGTCTTGTCTTGTCTTGTCTTGTCTTGTCTTGTCTTGTCTTGTTTTGTCTTGTCATGTCATGTAATGTCTTGTCTTGTCTTGTCTTGTCTTGTAATGTCATGTCGTGTGTTGTGTTGTTTTGTCTTGTCTTGTGTTGTTTTGTCTTGTCTTGTCATGTCATGTCATGTCGTGTCTTGTGTTGCTTTGCTTGTCTTGTCTTGTCCTGTCTTGTCTTGTCTTGTCTTGTCATGTCGTGTGTTGTGTTGTTTTGTCTTGTCTTGTTGTGTATTGTCATGTCTTATATTGTCTTGTCTTGTCTTGTCATGTCATGTCATGTCGTGTGTTGTGTTGTGTTGTCTTGTTTTGTCTTGTCATGTCTTGTCTTGTCTTGTCTTGTCTTGTTTTGTCTTGTCATGTCTTGCCTTGTCTTGTCTTGTCTTGTCTTGTTTTGTCTTGTCATGTCTTGTCTTGTCTTGTCTTGTCTTGTCTTGTCTTGTCTTGTTTTGTCTTGTCATGTCATGTAATGTCTTGTCTTGTCTTGTCTTGTCTTGTAATGTCATGTCGTGTGTTGTGTTGTTTTGTCTTGTCTTGTGTTGTTTTGTCTTGTCTTGTCATGTCATGTCATGTCGTGTCTTGTGTTGCTTTGCTTGTCTTGTCTTGTCTTGTCTTGTCTTGTCTTGTCTTGTCATGTCGTGTGTTGTGTTGTTTTGTCTTGTCTTGTGTTGTTTTGTCTTGTCTTGTCATGTCATGCCATGTCGTGTCTTGTGTTGCTTTGCTTGTCTTGTCTTGTCTTGTCTTGTCTTGTCTTGTCTTGTCTTGTCTTGTCTTGTCTTTTCTTGTCTTGTCTTGTTTTGTCTTGTCTTGTCTTGTCTTGTTTTGTCATGTAATGTCATGTCGTGTGTTGTGTTGTTTTGTCTTGTCTTGTCTTCTCCTTGTCTTGTCTTGTCATGTCGTGTGTTGTGTTGTTTTGTCTTGTCTTGTCTTATATTGTCTTCTCTTGTCTTGTGATGTCGTGTCGTGTGTAGAGTTGTTTTGTCTTGTTTTGTCTTGTCCTGTCTTGTCTTGTCATGTCATGTCATGTGTTGTGTTGTGTTGTTTTGTCTTGTCTTGTCTTGTCTTGTCTTGTCTTGCCTTATCTTGCCTTGTCTTGTCTTGTCTGGTCTTGTCTTGTCTTGTCTTGTCTTGTCATGTCTTGTCTTGTTTTGTCTTGTCTTGTCTTGTCTTGTTTTGTCATGTAATGTCATGTCGTGTGTTGTGTTGTTTTGTCTTGTCTTGTCTTCTCCTTGTCTTGTCTTCTCCTTGTCTTGTCTTGTCATGTCGTGTGTTGTGTTGTTTTGTCTTGTCTTGTCTTATATTGTCTTCTCTTGTCTTGTGATGTCGTGTCGTGTGTAGAGTTGTTTTGTCTTGTTTCGTCTTGTCCTGTCTTGTCTTGTCATGTCATGTCATGTGTTGTGTTGTGTTGTTTTGTCTTGTCTTGTCTTGTCTTGTCTTGTCTTGTCTTGTCTTGTCTTGTCTTGTCTTGTCTTGTCTTGTCTTGTCTTGTCTTGTCTTGTCTTGTCTTGTCTTGTCTTGTCTTGTCTTGTCTTGTCTTGTCTTGTCTTGTCTTGTCTTGTCTTGTCTTGTCTTGTCTTGTCTTGTCTTGTCTTGTCTTGTCTTGTCTTGTCTTGTCTTGTCTTGTCTTGTCTTGTCTTGTCTTGTCTTGTCTTGTCTTGTCTTGTCTTGTCTTGTCTTGTCTTGTCTTGTCTTGTCTTGTCTTGTCTTGTCTTGTCTTGTCTTGTCTTGTCTTGTCTTGTCTTGTCTTGTCTTGTCTTGTTTTGTCTTGTCATGTCATGTAATGTCTTGTCTTGTCTTGTCTTGTCTTGTTTTGTCTTGTCATGTCTTGTCTTGTCTTGTCTTGTCTTGTCTTGTCTTGTCTTGTCTTGTCTTGTCTTGTCTTGTCTTGTCTTTTCTTGTCTTGTCTTGTCTTGTCTTGTCTTGTCTTGTCTTGTCTTGTCTTGTCTTGTCTTGTCTTGTCTTGTCTTGTCTTGTCTTGTCTTGTCTTGTCTTGTCTTGTCTTGTCTTGTCTTGTCTTGTCTTGTCTTGTCTTGTCTTGTCTTGTCTTGTCTTGTCTTGTCTTGTCTTGTCTTGTCTTGTCTTGTCTTGTCTTGTCTTGTCTTGTCTTGTCTTGTCTTGTCTTGTCTTGTCTTGTCTTGTCTTGTCTTGTCTTGTCTTGTCTTGTCTTGTCTTGTCTTGTCTTGTCTTGTCTTGTCTTGTCTTGTCTTGTCTTGTCTTGTCTTGTCTTGTCTTGTCTTGTCTTGTCTTGTCTTGTCTTGTCTTGTCTTGTCTTGTCTTGTCTTGTCTTGTCTTGTCTTGTCTTGTCTTGTCTTGTCTTGTCTTGTCTTGTCTTGTCTTGTCTTGTCTTGTCTTGTCTTGTCTTGTCTTGTCTTGTCTTGTCTTGTCTTGTCTTGTCTTGTCTTGTCTTGTCTTGTCTTGTCTTGTCTTGTCTTGTCTTGTCTTGTCATGTCTTGTCTTGTCTTGTCTTGTCTTGTCTTGTCTTGTCTTGTCTTGTCTTGTCTTGTCTTGTCTTGTCATGTCTTATATTGTCTTGTCTTGTCTTGTCTTGTCTTGTCTTGTCTTGTCATGTCATGTCATGTCGTGCGTTGTGTTGTTTTGTCTTGTCTTGTTTTGTCTTGTCATGTCATGTCATGTCGTGCGTTGTGTTGTTTTGTCTTGTCTTGTTTTGTCTTGTCATGTCATGTCTTGTCTTGTCTTGTCTTGTCATGTCGTGCGTTGTGTTGTTTTGTCTTGTCTTGTTTTGTCTTGTCATGTCATGTCTTGTCTTGTCTTGTCTTGTCTTGTCTTGTCATGTCATGTCATGTCATGTCATGTGTTGTGTTGTGTTGTCTTGTCTTGTCTTGTCTTGTGATGTCATGTCGTGTGTTGTGTTGTTTTGTCTTGTCTTGTCTTGTCTTGTCTTGTTTTGTCTTGTCTTGTCTTGTCTTGTCTTGTCTTGTCTTGTCTTGTCTTGTCTTGTCTTGTCTTGTCTTGTCTTGTCTTGTCTTGTCTTGTCTTGTCTTGTCTTGTCTTGTCATGTCATGTCATGTCGTGCGTTGTGTTGTTTTGTCTTGTCTTGTTTTGTCTTGTCATGTCTTGTCTTGTCTTGTCTTGTCTTGTCTTGTCTTGTCTTGTCATGTCGTGCGTTGTGTTGCTTTGTCTTGTCTTGTTTTGCCTTGTCATGTCATGTCTTGTCTTGTCTTGTCTTGTCTTGTCATGTCATGTCATGTCATGTCATGTCATGTGTTGTGTTGTGTTGTGTTGTCTTGTCTTGTCTTGTCTTGCCTTATCTTGCCTTATCTTGCCTTGTCTTGTCTTGTCTGGTCTTGTCTTGTCTTGTCTTGTCATGTCGTGCGTTGTGTTGTTTTGTCTTGTCTTGTTTTGTCTTGTCATGTCATGTCTTGTCTTGTCTTGTCTTGTCATGTCGTGCGTTGTGTTGTTTTGTCTTGTCTTGTTTTGTCTTGTCATGTCATGTCTTGTTTTGTCTTGTCTTGTCTTGTCTTGTCTTGTCTTGTCTTGTCATGTCATGTCATGTCGTGCGTTGTGTTGTTTTTTCTTGTCTTGTTTTGTCTTGTCATGTCATGTCTTGTCTTGTCTTGTCTTGTCTTGTCATGTCGTGCGTTGTGTTGTTTTGTCTTGTCTTGTTTTGCCTTGTCATGTCATGTCTTGTCTTGTCTTGTCTTGTCTTGTCTTGTCTTGTCTTGTCATGTCATGTCATGTCATGTCATGTCATGTGTTGTGTGGTGTTGTCTTGTCTTGTCTTGTCTTGTCTTGCCTTATCTTGCCTTATCTTGCCTTGTCTTGTCTTGTCTGGTCTTGTCTTGTCTTGTCTTGTCTTGTCTTGTCTTGTCTTGTCTTGTCTTGTCTTGTCTTGTCTTGTCTTGTCTTGTCTTGTCTTGTCTTGTCTTGTCTTGTCTTGTCTTGTCTTGTCTTGTCTTGTCTTGTCATGTCTGGTCTTGTCTTGTCTTGTCTTGTCTGGTCTTATCTTGTCTTGTCTTGTTTTGTCTTGTCTTGTCTTGTCTTGTCTTGTCTTGTCTTGTCTTGTCTTGTCTTGTCTTGTCTTGTCTTGTCTTGTCTTGTCTTGTCTTGTCTTGTCTTGTCTTGTCTTGTCTTGTCTTGTCTTGTCTTGTCTTGTCTTGTCTTGTCTTGTCTTGTCTTGTCTTGTCTTGTCTTGTCTTGTCTTGTCTTGTCTTGTCTTGTCTTGTCTTGTCTTGTCGTGTGTTGTGTTGTTTTGTTTTGTCTTGTCTGGTCTTGTCTTGTCTTGTCTTGTCTTGTCTTGTCTTGTCTTGTCTTGTCTTGTCTTGTCTTGTCTTGTCTTGTCTTGTCTTGTCTTGTCTTGTCTTGTCTTGTCTTGTCTTGTCTTGTCTTGTCTTGTCTTGTCTTGTCTTGTCTTGTCTTGTCTTGTCTTGTCTTGTCTTGTCTTGTCTTGTCTTGTCTTGTCTTGTCTTGTCTTGTCTTGTCATGTCTGGTCTTGTCTTGTCTTGTCTGGTCTTGTCTTGTCTTGTCTTGTCTTGTTTTGTCTTGTCTTGTCTTGTCTTGTCTTGTCTTGTCTTGTCTTGTCTTGTCTTGTCTTGTCTTGTCTTGTCTTGTCTTGTCTTGTCTTTTCTTGTCTTGTCTTGTCTTGTCTTGTCTTGTCTTGCCTTGTCTTGTCTTGTCTTGTCTTGTCATGTCTTGTCTTGTCTTGTCTTGTCTTGCTTGTCTTGTCTTGTCTTGTCTTGTCTTGTCTTGTCTTGTCTTGTCTTGTCTTGTCTTGTCTTGTCTTGTCTTGTCTTGTCTTGTCTTGTCTTGTCTTGTCTTGTCTTGTCTTGTCTTGTCTTGTCTTGTCTTGTTTTGTCTTGTCTTGTCTTGTCTTGTCTTGTCTTGTCTTGTCTTGTCTTGTCTTGTCTTGTCTTGTCTTGTCTTGTCTTGTCTTGTCTTGTCTTGTCTTGTCTTGTCTTGTCTTGTCTTGTCTTGTCTTGTCTTGTCTTGTCTTGTCTTGTCTTGTCTTGTCTTGTCTTGTGATGTCATGTCGTGTGTTGTGTTCTTTTGTCTTGTCTTGTCTTGTCTTGTCTTGTCTTGTCTTTTCTTTTCTTGTCTTGTCTTGTCTGGTCTTGTCTTGTCTTGTCTGGTCTTATCTTGTCTTGTCTTGTCCTGTCCTGTCTTCTCTTGTCTTTTCTTGTCTTGTCTTGTCTTTTCTTGTCTTGTACTGTCATGTCACGTCATGTGTTGTGTTGTTTTGTCTTGTCTTGTCATGTCGTGCGTTGTGTTGTTTTGTCTTGTCTTGTTTTGCCTTGTCATGTCATGTCTTGTCTTGTCTTGTCTTGTCTTGTCTTGTCTTGTCATGTCATGTCACGTCATGTCATGTCATGTGTTGTGTTGTGTTGTGTTGTCTTGTCTTGTCTTGTCTTGTCTTGCCTTATCTTGCCTTGTCTTTTCTTGTCTGGTCTTGTCTTGTCTTGTCTTGTCTTGTCTTGTCTTGTCTTGTCTTGTCTTGTCTTGTCTTGTCTTGTCTTGTCTTGTCTTGTCTTGTCTTGTCTTGTCTTGTCTTGTCTTGTCTTGTCTTGTCTTGTCTTGTCTTGTCTTGTCTTGTCTTGTCTTGTCTTGTCTTGTCTTGTCTTGTCTTGCCTTTCATGTCTGGTCTTGTCTTGTCTTGTCTGGTCTTGTCTTGTCTTGTCTTGTCTTGTCTTGTCTTGTCTTGTCTTGTCTTGTCTTGTCTTGTCTTGTCTTGTCTTGTCTTGCCTTTCATGTCTGGTCTTGTCTTGTCTTGTCTTGTCTTGTCTTGTCTTGTCTTGTCTTGTCTTGTCTTGTCTTGTCTTGTCTTTTCTTTTCTTTTCTTGTCTTGTCTTTTCTTGTCTTGTCTGGTCTTGTCTTGTCTGGTCTTATCTTGTCTTGTCTTGTCTTGTCTTGTCCTGTCCTGTCCTGTCGTGTGTTGTGGGTTTTTGTCTTGTCATGTCTTATATTGTCTTGTCTTGTCTTGTCTTGTCTTGTCTTGTCTTGTCTTGTCTTGTCTTGTCTTGTCTTGTCTTGTCTTGTCTTGTCTTGTCTTGTCATGTCATGTCATGTCGTGCGTTGTGTTGTTTTGTCTTGTCTTGTTTTGTCTTGTCATGTCATGTCATGTCGTGCGTTGTGTTGTTTTGTCTTGTCTTGTTTTGTCTTGTCATGTCATGTCTTGTCTTGTCTTGTCTTGTCATGTCGTGCGTTGTGTTGTTTTGTCTTGTCTTGTTTTGTCTTGTCATGTCATGTCTTGTCTTGTCTTGTCTTGTCTTGTCTTGTCATGTCATGTCATGTCATGTCATGTGTTGTGATGTGTTGTCTTGTCTTGTCTTGTCTTGTGATGTCATGTCGTGTGTTGTGTTGTTTTGTCTTGTCTTGTCTTGTCTTGTCTTGTTTTGTCTTGTCTTGTCTTGTCTTGTCTTGTCTTGTCTTGTCTTGTCTTGTCTTGTCTTGTCTTGTCTTGTCTTGTCTTGTCTTGTCTTGTCTTGTCTTGTCTTGTCATGTCATGTCATGTCGTGCGTTGTGTTGTTTTGTCTTGTCTTGTTTTGTCTTGTCATGTCTTGTCTTGTCTTGTCTTGTCTTGTCTTGTCTTGTCTTGTCATGTCGTGCGTTGTGTTGCTTTGTCTTGTCTTGTTTTGCCTTGTCATGTCATGTCTTGTCTTGTCTTGTCTTGTCTTGTCATGTCATGTCATGTCATGTCATGTCATGTGTTGTGTTGTGTTGTGTTGTCTTGTCTTGTCTTGTCTTGCCTTATCTTGCCTTATCTTGCCTTGTCTTGTCTTGTCTGGTCTTGTCTTGTCTTGTCTTGTCATGTCGTGCGTTGTGTTGTTTTGTCTTGTCTTGTTTTGTCTTGTCATGTCATGTCTTGTCTTGTCTTGTCTTGTCATGTCGTGCGTTGTGTTGTGTTGTTTTGTCTTGTCTTGTTTTGTCTTGTCATGTCATGTCTTGTTTTGTCTTGTCTTGTCTTGTCTTGTCTTGTCATGTCATGTCATGTCGTGCGTTGTGTTGTTTTTTCTTGTCTTGTTTTGTCTTGTCATGTCATGTCTTGTCTTGTCTTGTCTTGTCTTGTCATGTCGTGCGTTGTGTTGTTTTGTCTTGTCTTGTTTTGCCTTGTCATGTCATGTCTTGTCTTGTCTTGTCTTGTCTTGTCTTGTCTTGTCTTGTCTTGTCTTGTCATGTCATGTCATGTCATGTCATGTCATGTGTTGTGTGGTGTTGTCTTGTCTTGTCTTGTCTTGTCTTGCCTTATCTTGCCTTATCTTGCCTTGTCTTGTCTTGTCTGGTCTTGTCTTGTCTTGTCTTGTCTTGTCTTGTCTTGTCTTGTCTTGTCTTGTCTTGTCTTGTCTTGTCTTGTCTTGTCTTGTCTTGTCTTGTCTTGTCTTGTCTTGTCTTGTCATGTCTGGTCTTGTCTTGTCTTGTCTTGTCTGGTCTTATCTTGTCTTGTCTTGTTTTGTCTTGTCTTGTCTTGTCTTGTCTTGTCTTGTCTTGTCTTGTCTTGTCTTGTCTTGTCTTGTCTTGTCTTGTCTTGTCTTGTCTTGTCTTGTCTTGTCTTGTCTTGTCTTGTCTTGTCTTGTCTTGTCTTGTCTTGTCTTGTCTTGTCTTGTCTTGTCTTGTCTTGTCTTGTCTTGTCTTGTCTTGTCGTGTGTTGTGTTGTTTTGTTTTGTCTTGTCTGGTCTTGTCTTGTCTTGTCTTGTCTTGTCTTGTCTTGTCTTGTCTTGTCTTGTCTTGTCTTGTCTTGTCTTGTCTTGTCTTGTCTTGTCTTGTCTTGTCTTGTCTTGTCTTGTCTTGTCTTGTCTTGTCTTGTCTTGTCTTGTCTTGTCTTGTCTTGTCTTGTCTTGTCTTGTCTTGTCTTGTCTTGTCATGTCTGGTCTTGTCTTGTCTTGTCTGGTCTTGTCTTGTCTTGTCTTGTCTTGTTTTGTCTTGTCTTGTCTTGTCTTGTCTTGTCTTGTCTTGTCTTTTCTTGTCTTGTCTTGTCTTGTCTTGTCTTGTCTTGTCTTGTCTTGTCTTGTCTTGTCTTGTCTTGTCTTGTCTTGTCTTGTCTTGTCTTGTCTTGTCTTGTCGTGTCTTGTCTTGTCTTGTCTTGTCTTGTCTGGTCTTGTCTTGTCTTGTCTTGTCTTGTCTTGTCTTGTCTTGTCTTGTCTTGTCTTGTCTTGTCTTGTCTTGTCTTGTCTTGTTTTGTCTTGTTTTGTCTTGTCTTGTCTTGTCTTGTCTTGTCTTGTCTTGTCTTGTCTTGTCTTGTCTTGTCTTGTCTTGTCTTGTCTTGTCTTGTCTTGTCTTGTCTTGTCTTGTCTTGTCTTGTCTTGTCTTGTCTTGTCTTGTCTTGTCTTGTCTTGTCTTGTCTTGTCTTGTCTTGTCTTGTCTTGTCTTGTCTTGTCTTGTCTTGTCTTGTCTTGTCTTGTCTTGTGATGTCATGTCGTGTGTTGTGTTGTTTTGTCTTGTATTGTCTTGTCTCGTCTTGTCTTGTCTTTTCTTTTCTTGTCTGGTCTTGTCTGGTCTTGTCTTGTCTTGTCTGGTCTTATCTTGTCTTGTCTTGTCCTGTCCTGTCTTGTCTTGTCTTTTCTTGTCTTGTCTTGTCTTTTCTTGTCTTGTACTGTCATGTCACGTCATGTGTTGTGTTGTTTTGTCTTGTCTTGTCTTGTTTGGTCTTGTCTTGTCTTGTTTTGTCTTGTCTTGTCTTGTCTTGTCTTGTCTTGTCTTGTCTTGTCTTGTCTTGTCTTGTCTTGACTTGTCTTGTCTTGTTTTGTCTTGTCTTGTCTTGTCTTATCTTGTCTTGTCTTGTCTTGTCTTGTCTTGTCTTGACTTGTCTTGTCTTGTCTTGTCTGGTCTTATCTTGTCTTGTCTTGTCTTGTCTTGTTTTGTCTTGTCTTGTCTTGTCTTGTCTTGACTTGTCTTGTCTTGTCTTTTCTTTTCTTTTCTTGTCTTGTCTTGTCTTGTCTTGTCTTGTCTTGTTTTGTCTTGTCTTGTCTTGTCTTGTCATGTCATGTCATGTCGTGCGTTGTGTTGTTTTGTCTTGTCTTGTTTTGTCTTGTCATGTCTTATCTTGTCTTGTCTTGTCTTGTCTTGTCTTGTTTTGTCTTGTCTTGTCTTGTCTTGTCTTGTCTTGTCTTGTCTTGTCTTGTCTTATCTTGTCTTGTCTTGTCTTGTCTTGTTTTGTCTTGTCTTGTCTTGTCTTGTCTTGTCTTGTCTTTTCTTGTCTTGTCCTGTCATGTCATGTCATGTGTTGTGTTGCTTTGTCTTGTCTTGTCTTGTTTGGTCTTGTCTTGTCTTGTTTTGTCTTGTCTTGTCTTGTCTTGCCTTGTCTTGTCTTGCCTTGTCTTGTCTTGTCTTGTCTTGTCTTGTCTTGTCTTGTCTTGTCTTGTCTTGTCTTGTCTTGTCTTGTCTTGTCTTGTCTTGTCTTATCTTGTCTTGTCTTGTCTTGTCTTGTCTTGTCTTGTCTTGTCTTGTCTTGTCTTGTCTTGTCTTGTCTTGTCTTGTCTTGTCTTGTCTTGTCTTGTCTTGTCTTGTCTTGTCTTGTCTTGTCTTGTCATGTCATGTAATGTCGTGTCTTGTGTTGCTTTGTCTTGTCTTGTCTTGTCTTGTCTTGTCATGTCGTGTGTTGTGTTGTTTTGTCTTGTCATGTCTTGTCTTGTCATGTCATGTCGTGTGTTGTGTTGTTTTGTCTTTTCTTGTTTTCTCTTGTCATGTCTTGTCTTGTCTTGTTTTGTCTTGTCTTGTCTTGTCTTGTCATGTCTTGTCTTGTCTTGTCTTGTCTTGTCTTGTTTTGTCTTGTCTTGTCTTGTCTTGTCTTGTCTTGTCTTGTCTTGTCTTGTCTTGTCTTGTCTTGTCATGTCATGTCATGTCATATCGTGTGTTGTGTTGTTTTGTCTTGTCTTATTTTGTCTTGTCATGTCTTATCTTGTCTTGTCTTGTCTTGTCTTGTCTTGTCTTGTCTTGTCATGTCATGTCATGTCATATCGTGTGTTGTGTTGTTTTGTCTTGTCTTATTTTGTCTTGTCATGTCTTATCTTGTCTTGTCTTGTCTTGTCTTGTCTTGTCTTGTCTTGTCTTGTCTTGTCTTGTCATGTCTTGTCTTGTCTTGTCTCATCTTGTCTTGTCCTGTCCTGTCCTGTCTTGTCTTGTCTTGTCTTGTCATGCCTTGTCTTGTCTTGTTTTGTCTTGTCTTGTATTGTCTTGTTTTCTCATATAATGTCATGTCGTGTGTTGTGTTGTTTTGTCTTGTCTTGTGTTGTTTTGTCGTGTCATGTCTTGTCTTGTCTTGTCTTGTCTTGTCCTGTCCTGTTGTGTGTTGTGTTGTTTTGTCTTGTCTTGTCTTGTCCTGTCCTGACGTGTGTTGTCTTGTCTTGTCTTGTCTTGTCTTGTCTTGTCTTGTCTTGTCTTGTCTTGTCTTGTCTTGTCTTGTCTTGTCTTGTCTTGTCTTGTCTTGTCTTGTCTTGTCTTGTCCTGTCCTGTCTTGTCTTGTCTTGTCTTGTCTTGTCATGTCTTGTCTTGTCTTGTCTTGTCTTGTCTTGTCTCGTCTTGTCTTGTCTTGTCTTGTCTTGTCTTGTCCTGTCCTGTCTTGTCTTGTCTTGTCATGTCTTGTCTTGTCTTGTCTTGTCTTGTCTTGTCTTGTCTTGTGTTGCCTCGTCTTGTCTTGTAATGTCTTGTCTTGTCATGTCTTGTCTTGTCTTGTCTTGTCTTGTCTTGTCTTGTCTTGTCTTGTCTTGTCTTGTCTTGTCTTGTCTTGTCTTGTCTTATCTTGTCTTGTCTTGTCTTGTCTTGTCTTGTCTTGTCTTGTCTTGTCTTGTCTTGTCTTGTCTTGTCTTGTCTTGTCTTGTCTTGTCTTGTCTTGTTTTGTCTTGTCATGTCTTGTCTTGTCTTGTCTTGTCTTGTCTTGTTTTGTCTTGTCATGTCTTGTCTTGTCTTGTCTTGTCTTGTCTTGTCTTGTCTTGTCTTGTCTTGTCTTGTTTTGCCTTGTCATGTCTTGTCTTGTCATGTCTTGTCTTGTGTTGTTTTGTCGTGTCATGTCTTGTCATGTCTTGTCTTGTCTTGTCTTGTCTTGTCTTGTCCTGTCCTGTCGTGTGTTGTCTTGTCTTGTCTTGTCCTGTCCTGACGTGTGTTGTGTTGTTTTGTCTTGTCTTGTTTTGTCTTGTCTTGTGTTGTTTTGTCCTGTGCTGACGTGTGTTGTGTTGTTTTGTCTTGTCTTGTTTTGTCTTGTCTTGTGTTGTTTTGTCTTGTATTGTCTTGTTTTCTCATGTAATGTCATGTCGTGTGTTGTGTTGTTTTGTCTTGTCTTGTGTTGTTTTGTCGTGTCATGTCTTGTCTTGTCTTGGCTTGTCTTGTCTTGTCCTGTCCTGTCGTGTGTCTTCTTGTCTTGTCTTGTCCTGTCCTGACGTGTGTTGTGTTGTTTTGTCTTGTCTTGTGTTGTTTTGTCCTGTCCTGACGTGTGTTGTGTTGTTTTGTCTTGTCTTGTTTTGTCTTGTCCTGTCTTGTCTTGTCTTGTGATGTCATGTCATGTCGTGTGTTGTGTTTTTTTGTCTTGTCATGTCTTGTCTTGTCTTGTCTTGTCTTGTCTTGTCTCGTCATGTCTTGTCTTGTCTTGTTTTGTCTTGTCATGTCTTGTCTTGTCTTGTCTTGTCTTGTCTTGTCTTGCCTTGTCTTGTCTTGTCTTGTCTTGTCTTGTCTTGTCTTGTCTTGTCTTGTATTGTTTTATGTTGTCTTGTCTTGTCTTGTTTTGTCATGTCTTGTTTTGTCTTGTCTTGTCTTGTCTTGTATTGTCTTGTTTTCTCATGTAATGTCATGTCGTGTGTTGTGTTGTTTTGTCTTATCTTGTGTTGTTTTGTCGGGTCATGTCTTGTCTTGTCTTGTGTTGTTTTGTCGTGTCATGTCTTGTTTTGTCTTGTCTTGTGTTGTTTCGTCCTGTCATGTCTTGTCTTGTCTTGTCTTGTCTTGTCTTGTCATGTCTTGTCTTGTCTTGTCATGTCTTGTCATGTCTTGTCTTGTCTTGTTTTGCCTTGTCATGTCTTGTCTTGTCTTGTCTTGCCTTGTCTTGTCTTGTCTTGTGTTGTTTTGTCGTGTCATGTCTTGTCTTGTCTTGTCTAGTCTTGTCTTGTCATGTCTTGTCATGTCTTGTCATGTCTTGTCTTGTCTTGTTTTGTCTTGTCATGTCTTGTCTTGTCTTGTCTTGTCTTGTCTTGTCTTGTCTTGTCTTGTCTTGTCTTGTCTTGTCTTGTCTTGTCTTGTCTTGTCATGTCATGTCATGTCATATCGTGTGTTGTGTTGTTTTGTCTTGTCTTATTTTGCCTTGTCATGTCTTATCTTGTCTTGTCTTGTCTTGTGTTGTCTTGTCTTGTTTTGTCTTGTCTTGTCTTGTCTTGTCTTGTCTTGTCTTGTCTTGTCTTGTCTTGTCTCGTCATGTCTTGTCTTGTCTTGTATTGTCTTGTCTTGTTTTGTCTTGTCTTGTCTTGTCTTGTCTTGTATTGTCTTGTTTTCTCATGTAATGTCATGTCGTGTGTTGTGTTGTTTTGTCTTGTCTTGTGTTGTTTTGTCGGGTCATGTCTTGTCTTGTCTTGTGTTGTTTTGTCGTGTCATGTCTTGTTTTGTCTTGTCTTGTGTTGTTTTGTCCTGTCCTGACGTGTGTTGTGTTGTTTTGTCTTGTCTTGTTTTGTCTTGTCCTGTCTTGTCTTGTCTTGTTTTTGTCTTGTCCTGTCCTGTCTTGTCTTGTCTTGTATTGTCTTGTTTTCTCATGTAATGTCATGTCGTGTGTTGTGTTGTTTTGTCTTGTCTTGTGTTGTTTTGTCGTGTCATGTCTTGTCTTGTCTTGTCTTGTCCTGTCCTGTCGTGTGTTGTCTTGTCTTATCTTGTCCTGTCCTGACGTGTGTTGTGTCGTTTTGTCTTGTCTTGTTTTGTCTTGTCTTGTGTTGTTTTGTCCTGTCCTGACGTGTGTTGTGTTGTTTTGTCTTGTCTTGTGTTATTTTGTCTTGTATTGTCTTGTTTTCTCATGTAATGTCATGTCGTGTGTTGTGTTGTTTTGTCTTGTCTTGTGTTGTTTTGTCGTATCATGTCTTGTCTTGTCTTGTCTTGTCTTGTCCTGTCCTGTCGTGTGTTGTCTTGTCTTGTCTTGTCCTGTCCTGACGGGTGTTGTTTTGTTTTGTCTTGTCTTGTGTTGTTTTGTCCTGTCCTGACGTGTGTTGTGTTGTTTTGTCTTGTCCTGTCTTGTCTTGTCTTGTGATGTCATGTCATGTCGTGTGTTGTGTTGTTTTGTCTTGTCTTGTCATGTTATGTCATGTGTCTTGTGTTGCTTTGTCTTGTCTTGTCTTGTCTTGTGTTGTTTTGTCCTGTCCTGACGTGTGTTGTGTTGTTTTGTCTTGTCTTGTTTTGTCTTGTCCTGTCTTGTCTTGTCTTGTTTTGTCTTGTCCTGTCCTGTCTTGTCTTGTCTTGTATTGTCTTGTTTTCTCATGTAATGTCATGTCGTGTGTTGTGTTGTTTTGTCTTGTCTTGTGTTGTTTTGTCGTGTCATGTCTTGTCTTGTCTTGTCTTGTCCTGTCCTGTCGTGTGTTGTCTTGTCTTGTCTTGTCCTGTCCTGACATGTGTTGTGTCGTTTTGTCTTGTCTTGTTTTGTCTTGTCTTGTGTTGTTTTGTCCTGTCCTGACGTGTGTTGTGTTGTTTTGTCTTGTCTTGTTTTGTCTTGTCTTGTGTTGTTTTGTCTTGTATTGTCTTGTTTTCTCATGTAATGTCATGTCGTGTGTTGTGTTGTTTTGTCTTGTCTTGTCTTGTCCTGTCCTGTCGTGTGTTGTCTTGTCTTGTCTTGTCCTGTCCTGACGTGTGTTGTGTTGTTTTGTCTTGTTTTGTTTTGTCTTGTCTTGTGTTGTTTTGTCCTGTCCTGACGTGTGTTGTGTTGTTTTGTCTTGTCCTGTCTTGTCTTGTCTTGTGATGTCATGTCATGTCGTGTGTTGTATTGTTTTGTCTTGTCTTGTCATGTTATGTCATGTCGTGTCTTGTGTTGCTTTGTCTTGTCTTGTCTTGTATTGTCTTGTCTTGTGTTGCCTCGTCTTGTCTTGTCTTGTCTTGTCCTGTCCTGACGTGTGTTGTGTTGTTTTGTCTTGTCTTGTCATGTCATGTCATGTCGTGTCTTGTGTTGCTTTGTCTTGTCTTGTCAAGTCATGTCGTGTGTTGTGTTGTTTTGTCTTGTCTTGTCATGTCATGTCATGTCGTGTCTTGTGTTGCTTTGTCTTGTCTTGTCTTGTCTTGTCTTGTCTTGTGTTGCCTCGTCTTGTCTTGTCTTGTCTTGTCCTGTCCTGACGTGTGTTGTGTTGTTTTGTCTTGTCTTGTCATGTCGTGTGTTGTGTTGTTTTGTCTTGTCTTGTGTTGTTTTGTCGTGTCATGTCTTGTCTTGTCTTGTCTTGTCTTGTCCTGTCCTGTCGTGTGTTGTGTTGTTTTGTCTTGTCTTGTCATGTCATGTCACGTCGTGTCTTGTGTTGCTTTGTCTTGTCTTGTCTTGTCTTGTCATGTCGTGTGTTGTGTTGTTTTGTCTTGTCTTGTTGTGTATTGTCATGTCTTATATTGTCTTGTCTTGTCTTGTCTTGTCATGTCATGTCGTGTTTTGTGTTGTTTTGTCTTGTCTTGTTTTGTCTTGTCATGTCATGTCATGTCTTGTCTTGTCTTGTCTTGTCTTGTTTTGTCTTGTCATGTCTTGTCTTGTCTTGTCTTGTCTTGTCTTGTCCTGTCCTGTCGTGTGTTGTGTTGTTTTGTCTTGTCTTGTCATGTCATGTCACGTCGTGTCTTGTGTTGCTTTGTCTTGTCTTGTCTTGTCTTGTCTTGTCGTGTGTTGTGTTGTTTTGTCTTGTCTTGTTGTGTATTGTCATGTCTTATATTGTCTTGTCTTGTCTTGTCTTGTCTTGTCATGTCATGTCATGTCGTGTGTTGTGTTGTTTTGTCTTGTCTTGTTTTGTCTTGTCATGTCATGTCATGTCTTGTCTTGTCTTGTCTTGTCTTGTTTTGTCGTATCATGTCTTGTCTTGTCTTGTCTTGTCTTGTCCTGTCCTGTCGTGTGTTGTCTTGTCTTGTCTTGTCCTGTCCTGACGTGTGTTGTGTTGTTTTGTCTTGTTTTGTTTTGTCTTGTCTTGTGTTGTTTTGTCCTGTCCTGACGTGTGTTGTGTTGTTTTGTCTTGTCCTGTCTTGTCTTGTCTTGTGATGTCATGTCATGTCGTGTGTTGTGTTGTTTTGTCTTGCCTTGTCATGATATGTCGTGTGTTGTGTTGTTTTGTCTTGTCTTGTCATGTCATGTCACGTCGTGTCTTGTGTTGCTTTGTCTTGTCTTGTCTTGTCTTGTCATGTCTTGTCTTGTCTTGTCTTGTCTTGTCTTGTCTTGTCTTGTCTTGTCTTGTCTTGTCTTGTCTTGTCTTGTCTTGTCTTGTCTTGTCTTGTCTTGTCTTGTCTTGTCTTGTCTTGTCTTGTCTTGCCTTGTCTGGCTTTGTCTTGTCATTTCTTATCTTGTCTTGTCTTGTCTTGTCTTGTCCTGTCCTGTCGTGTGTTGTTTTGTATTGTCTTGTCTTGTGTTTTTTTGTCGTGTCATGTCTTGTCTTGTCTTGTCCTGTCCTGTCCTGTCGTGTGTTGTGTTGTTTTGTCTTGTCTTGTCTTGTCTTGTCCTGTCGTGTGTTGTTTTGTATTGTCTTGTCTTGTGTTGTTTTGTCGTGTCATATCTTGTCTTGTCTTGTCCTGTCCTGTCCTGTCGTGTGTTGTCTTGTCTTGTCTTGTCCTGTCCTGACGTGTGTTGTGTCGTTTTGTCTTGTCTTGTTTTGTCTTGTCTTGTGTTGTTTTGTCCTGTCCTGACGTGTGTTGTGTTGTTTTGTCTTGTCTTGTTTTGTCTTGTCTTGTGTTGTTTTGTCTTGTATTGTCTTGTTTTCTCATGTAATGTCATGTCGTGTGTTGTGTTGTTTTGTCTTGTCTTGTGTTGTTTTGTCGTCTCATGTCTTGTCTTGTCTTGTCCTGTCCTGTCGTGTGTTGTCTTGTCTTGTCTTGTCCTGTCCTGACGTGTGTTGTGTTGTTTTGTCTTGTTTTGTTTTGTCTTGTCTTGTGTTGTTTTGTCTTGTTTTGTTTTGTCTTGCCTTGTGTTGTTTTGTCCTGTCCTGACGTGTGTTGTGTTGTTTTGTCTTGTCCTGTCTTGTCTTGTCTTGTGATGTCATGTCATGTCGTGTGTTGTGTTGTTTTGTCTTGTCTTGTCATGTTATGTCATGTCGTGTCTTGTGTTGCTTTGTCTTGTCTTGTCTTGTATTGTCTTGTCTTGTGTTGCCTCGTCTTGTCTTGTCTTGTCTTGTCTTGTCCTGTCCTGACGTGTGTTGTGTTGTTTTGTCTTGTCATGTCTTGTCTTGTCTTGTCTTGTGTTGCCTCGTCTTGTCTTGTCTTGTCTTGTCCTGTCCTGACGTGTGTTGTGTTGTTTTGTCTTGTCTTATCTTGTCTTGTCTTGTCTTGTCATGTCGTGTGTTGTGTTGTTTTGTCTTGTCTTGTGTTGTTTTGTCGTGTCATGTCTTGTCTTGTCTTGTCCTGTCCTGTCGTGTGTTGTGTTGTTTTGTCTTGTCTTGTCTTGTCATGTCATGTCGTGTGTTGTGTTGTTTTGTCTTGTCTTGTCTTGTCATGTCGTGTGCTGTGTTGTTTTGTCTTGTCTTGTGGTGTATTGTCATGCCTTATATTGTCTTGTCTTGTCTTGTCTTGTCTTGTCTTGTCTTGTCATGTCATGTCATGTCGTGTGTTGTGTTGTTTTGTCTTGTCTTGTCATGTCTTGTCTTGTCTTGTTTGGTCTTGTCATGTCTTGTCTTGTCTTGTCTTGTCTTGTCTTGTCTTGTCTTGTCTTGTTTTGTTTTGTCTTGTCTTGTCTTGTCTTGTCTTGTCTTGTCTTGTCTTGTCTTGTCTTGTCTTGTCTTGTCTTGTCTTGTCTTGTCTTGTCTTGTCTTGTCTTGTCTTGTCTTGTCTTGTCTTGTCTTGTCTTGTCTTGTCTTGTCTTGTCTTGCCTTGTCTTGTCTTGTCCTGTCTTGTCTTGTCTTGTCTTGTCTTGTCTTGTCTTGTCTTGTCTTGTCTTGTCTTGTCTTGTCTTGTCTTGTCTTGTCTTGCTTTGTCTTGTCTTGTCTTGTCTTGTCCTGTCCTGTCGTGTGTTGTTTTGTATTGTCTTGTCTTGTGTTGTTTTGTCGTGTCATGTCTTGTCTTGTCTTGTCTTGTCTTGTCTTGTCTTGTCTTGTCATGTCGTGTGTTGTGTTGTTTTGTCTTGTCTTGTCTTGTCATGTCGTGTGGTGTGTTGTTTTGTATTGTCTTGTGTTGTTTTGTCGTGTCATGTCTTGTCTTGTCTTGTCTTGTCCTGTCCTGTCGTGTGTTGTGTTGTTTTGTCTTGTCTTGTCATGTCATGTCATGTCGTGTCTTGTGTTGCTTTGTCTTGTCTTGTCTTGTCTTGTGTTGCCTCGTCTTGTCTTGTCTCGTCTTGTCCTGTCCTGAAGTATGTTGTGTTGTTTTGTCTTGTCTTGTCTTGTCTTGTCTTGTCTTGTCTTGTCTTGTCTTGTCTTGTCTTGTCTTGTCATGTCGTGTGTTGTGTTGTTTTGTCTTGTCTTGTCTTGTCATGTCGTGTGGTGTGTTGTTTTGTATTGTCTTGTGTTGTTTTGTCGTGTCATGTCTTGTCTTGTCTTGTCTTGTCCTGTCCTGTCGTGTGTTGTGTTGTTTTGTCTTGTCTTGTCATGTCATGTCACGTCGTGTCTTGTGTTGCTTTGTCTTGTCTTGTCTTGTCTTGTCTTGTCATGTCGTGTGTTGTGTTGTTTTGTCTTGTCTTGTTGTGTATTGTCATGTCTTATATTGTCTTGTCTTGTCTTGTCTTGTCTTGTCATGTCATGTCATGTCATGTCGTGTGTTGTGTTGTTTTGTCTTGTCTTGTCATGTCATGTCACGTCGTGTCTTGTGTTGCTTTGTCTTGTCTTGTCTTGTCTTGTCTTGTCATGTCGTGTGTTGTGTTGTTTTGTCTTGTCTTGTTGTGTATTGTCATGTCTTATATTGTCTTGTCTTGTCTTGTCTTGTCTTGTCATGTCATGTCATGTCATGTCGTGTGTTGTGTTGTTTTGTCTTGTCTTGTTTTGTCTTGTCATGTCATGTCTTGCCTTGTCTTGTCTTGTCTTGTCTTGTCATGTCTTGTCATGTCTTGTCTTGTCTTGTCTTGTCTTGTCTTGTCTTGTCTTGTCTTGTCTTGTCTTGTCTTGTCTTGTCATGTCCTGTCGTGTGTTGTGTTGTTTTGTCTTGTCTTGTCATGTCATGTCACGTCGTGTCTTGTGTTGCTTTGTCTTGTCTTGTCTTGTCTTGTCTTGTCATGTCGTGTGTTGTGTTGTTTTGTCTTGTCTTGTTGTGTATTGTCATGTCTTATATTGTCTTGTCTTGTCTTGTCTTGTCTTGTCATGTCATGTCATGTCATGTCGTGTGTTGTGTTGTTTTGTCTTGTCTTGTTTTGTCTTGTCATGTCATGTCTTGCCTTGTCTTGTCTTGTCTTGTCTTGTCATGTCTTGTCATGTCTTGTCTTGTCTTGTCTTGTCTTGTCTTGTCTTGTCTTGTCTTGTCTTGTCTTGTCTTGTCATGTCTTGTCTTGTCTTGTCTTGTCTTGTCTTGTCTTGTCTTGTCTTGTCTTGTCTTGTCTTGTCTTGTCGTGTCTTGTGTTGCTTTGTCTTGTCTTATCTTGTCTTGTCTTGTCTTGTCTTGTCTTGTCTTGTCTTGTCTTGTCTTGTCTTGTCTTGTCTTGTCTTGTCTTGTCTTGTCTTGTCCTGACGTGTGTTGTGTTGTTTTGTCTTGTCTTGTCTTGTCTTGTCTTGTCTTGTCATGTCGTGTGTTGTGTTGTTTTGTCTTGTCTTGTTGTGTATTGTCATGTCTTATATTGTCTTGTCTTGTCTTGTCATGTCATGTCATGTCTTGTCTTGTTTTGTCTTGTCATGTCATGTCATGTCATGTCATGTCGTGTGTTGTGTTGTTTTGTCTTGTCTTGTTTTGTCTTGTCATGTCATGTCATGTCTTGTCATGTCGTGTGTTGTGTTGTTTTGTCTTGTCTTGTTGTGTATTGTCATGTCTTATATTGTCTTGTCTTGTCTTGTCATGTCATGTCATGTCTTGTCTTGTTTTGTCTTGTCATGTCATGTCATGTCTTGTCTTGTCTTGTCTTGTCTTGTCTTGTCTTGTCTTGTCTTGTCTTGTCTTGTCTTGTCTTGTCTTGTCTTGTCATGTCGTGTGTTGTGTTGTTTTGTCTTGTCTTGTCTTGTCATGTCGTGTGGTGTGTTGTTTTGTATTGTCTTGTGTTGTTTTGTCGTGTCATGTCTTGTCTTGTCTTGTCTTGTCCTGTCCTGTCGTGTGTTGTGTTGTTTTGTCTTGTCTTGTCATGTCATGTCACGTCGTGTCTTGTGTTGCTTTGTCTTGTCTTGTCTTGTCTTGTCTTGTCATGTCGTGTGTTGTGTTGTTTTGTCTTGTCTTGTTGTGTATTGTCATGTCTTATATTGTCTTGTCTTGTCTTGTCATGTCATGTCATGTCTTGTCATGTTTTGTCTTGTCATGTCATGTCATGTCTTGTCTTGTCTTGTCTTGTCTTGTTTTGTCTTGTCATGTCTTGTCTTGTCTTGTCTTGTCTTGTCTTGTCTTGTCTTGTCTTGTCTTGTTTTGTTTTGTCTTGTTTTGTTTTGTCTTGTCATGTCTTGTCTTGTCTTGTCTTGTCTTGTCTTGTCTTGTCTTGTCTTGTCGTGTCTTGTGTTGCTTTGTCTTGTCTTATCTTGTCTTGTCTTGTCTTGTCTTGTCTTGTCTTGTCTTGCCTTGTCTTGTCTTGTCTTGTCTTGTCTTGTCTTGTCTTGTCTTGTCTTGTCTTGTCTTGTCTTGTCTTGTCTTGCTTTGTCTTGTCATGTCTTATCTTGTCTTGTCTTGTCTTGTCTTGTCCTGTCCTGTCGTGTGTTGTTTTGTATTGTCTTGTCTTGTGTTGTTTTGTCGTGTCATGTCTTGTCTTGTCTTGTCTTGTCGTATCTTGTGTTGCTTTGTCTTGTCTTATCTTGTCTTGTCTTGTCATGTCTTGTCTTGTCTTGTCTTGTCTTGTCTTGTCTTGTCTTGTCCTGACGTGTGTTGTGTTGTTTTGTCTTGTCTTGTCTTGTCTTGTCTTGTCTTGTCTTGTCTTGTCATGTTGTGTGTTGTATTGTTTTGTCTTGTCTTGTTGTGTATTGTCATGTCTTATATTGTCTCGTCTTGTCTTGTCTTGTCTTGTCATGTCATGTCATGTCGTGTGTTGTGTTGTTTTGTCTTGTCTTGTTTTGTCTTGTCATGTCATGTCATGTCATGTCGTGTGTTGTGTTGTTTTGTCTTGTCTTGTTTTGTCTTGTCATGTCATGTCATGTCTTGTCATGTCGTGTGTTGTGTTGTTTTGTCTTGTCTTGTTGTGTATTGTCATGTCTTATATTGTCTTGTCTTGTCTTGTCATGTCATGTCATGTCTTGTCTTGTTTTGTCTTGTCATGTCATGTCATGTCTTGTCTTGTCTTGTCTTGTCTTGTTTTGTCGTGTCATATCTTGTCTTGTCTTGTCCTGTCCTGTCCTGTCGTGTGTTGTCTTGTCTTGTCTTGTCCTGTCCTGACGTGTGTTGTGTCGTTTTGTCTTGTCTTGTTTTGTCTTGTCTTGTGTTGTTTTGTCCTGTCCTGACGTGTGTTGTGTTGTTTTGTCTTGTCTTGTTTTGTCTTGTCTTGTGTTGTTTTGTCTTGTATTGTCTTGTTTTCTCATGTAATGTCATGTCGTGTGTTGTGTTGTTTTGTCTTGTCTTGTGTTGTTTTGTCGTCTCATGTCTTGTCTTGTCTTGTCCTGTCCTGTCGTGTGTTGTCTTGTCTTGTCTTGTCCTGTCCTGACGTGTGTTGTGTTGTTTTGTCTTGTTTTGTTTTGTCTTGTCTTGTGTTGTTTTGTCTTGTTTTGTTTTGTCTTGTCTTGTGTTGTTTTGTCCTGTCCTGACGTGTGTTGTGTTGTTTTGTCTTGTCCTGTCTTGTCTTGTCTTGTGATGTCATGTCATGTCGTGTGTTGTGTTGTTTTGTCTTGTCTTGTCATGTTATGTCATGTCGTGTCTTGTGTTGCTTTGTCTTGTCTTGTCTTGTATTGTCTTGTCTTGTGTTGCCTCGTCTTGTCTTGTCTTGTCTTGTCTTGTCTTGTCCTGTCCTGACGTGTGTTGTGTTGTTTTGTCTTGTCTTGTCTTGTCTTGTCTTGTCTTGTGTTGCCTCGTCTTGTCTTGTCTTGTCTTGTCCTGTCCTGACGTGTGTTGTGTTGTTTTGTCTTGTCTTATCTTGTCTTGTCTTGTCTTGTCATGTCGTGTGTTGTGTTGTTTTGTCTTGTCTTGTGTTGTTTTGTCGTGTCATGTCTTGTCTTGTCTTGTCTTGTCTTGTCCTGTCCTGTCGTGTGTTGTGTTGTTTTGTCTTGTCTTGTCTTGTCATGTCATGTCGTGTGTTGTGTTGTTTTGTCTTGTCTTGTCTTGTCATGTCGTGTGTTGTGTTGTTTTGTCTTGTCTTGTGGTGTATTGTCATGCCTTATATTGTCTTGTCTTGTCTTGTCTTGTCTTGTCTTGTCTTGTCATGTCATGTCATGTCGTGTGTTGTGTTGTTTTGTCTTGTCTTGTCATGTCTTGTCTTGTCTTGTCTTGTCTTGTTTGGTCTTGTCATGTCTTGTCTTGTCTTGTCTTGTCTTGTCTTGTCTTGTCTTGTTTTGTCTTGTCTTGTCTTGTCTTGTCTTGTCTTGTCTTGTCTTGTCTTGCTTTGTCTTGTCTTGTCTTGTCTTGTCTTGTCTTGTGTTGCCTCGTCTTGTCTTGTCTCGTCTTGTCCTGTCCTGAAGTATGTTGTGTTGTTTTGTCTTGTCTTGTCTTGTCTTGTCTTGTCTTGTCTTGTCTTGTCTTGTCTTGTCTTGTCATGTCGTGTGTTGTGTTGTTTTGTCTTGTCTTGTCTTGTCATGTCGTGTGGTGTGTTGTTTTGTATTGTCTTGTGTTGTTTTGTCGTGTCATGTCTTGTCTTGTCTTGTCTTGTCCTGTCCTGTCGTGTGTTGTGTTGTTTTGTCTTGTCTTGTCATGTCATGTCACGTCGTGTCTTGTGTTGCTTTGTCTTGTCTTGTCTTGTCTTGTCTTGTCATGTCGTGTGTTGTGTTGTTTTGTCTTGTCTTGTTGTGTATTGTCATGTCTTATATTGTCTTGTCTTGTCTTGTCTTGTCTTGTCTTGTCATGTCATGTCATGTCGTGTGTTGTGTTGTTTTGTCTTGTCTTGTTTTGTCTTGTCATGTCATATCTTGCCTTGTCTTGTCTTGTCTTGTCTTGTTTTGTCTTGTTTTGTCTTGTCATGTCTTGTCTTGTCTTGTCTTGTCTTGTCTTGTCTTGTTTTGTCTTGTTTTGTTTTGTCTTGTCATGTCTTGTCATGTCTTGTCTTGTCTTGTCTTGTCTTGTCTTGTCTTGTCTTGTCTTGTCTTGTCTTGTCTTGTCATGTCTTGTCTTGTCTTGTCTTGTCTTGTCTTGTCTTGTCTTGTCTTGTCTTGTCTTGTCTTGTCTTGTCTTGTCTTGTCTTGTCTTGTCTTGTCGTGTCTTGTGTTGCTTTGTCTTGTCTTATCTTGTCTTGTCATGTCTTGTCTTGTCTTGTCTTGTCTTGTCTTGTCTTGTCTTGTCTTGTCTTGTCTTGTCTTGTCTTGTCCTGACGTGTGTTGTGTTGTTTTGTCTTGTCTTGTCTTGTCTTGTCTTGTCTTGTCATGTCGTGTGTTGTGTTGTTTTGTCTTGTCTTGTTGTGTATTGTCATGTCTTATATTGTCTTGTCTTGTCTTGTCATGTCATGTCATGTCTTGTCTTGTTTTGTCTTGTCATGTCATGTCATGTCTTGTCTTGTCTTGTCTTGTCTTGTTTTGTCTTGTCATGTCTTGTCTTGTCTTGTCTTGTCTTGTCTTGTCTTGTTTTGTTTTGTCTTGTTTTGTTTTGTCTTGTCATGTCTTGTCTTGTCTTGTCTTGTCTTGTCTTGTCGTGTCTTGTGTTGCTTTGTCTTGTCGTGTCTTGTGTTGCTTTGTCTTGTCTTATCTTGTCTTGTCTTGTCTTGTCTTGTCTTGTCTTGTCTTGCCTTGTCTTGTCTTGTCTTGTCTTGTCTTGTCTTGTCTTGTCTTGTCTTGTCTTGTCTTGTCTTGTCTTGCTTTGTCTTGTCATGTCTTATCTTGTCTTGTCTTGTCTTGTCTTGTCCTGTCCTGTCGTGTGTTGTTTTGTATTGTCTTGTCTTGTGTTGTTTTGTCGTGTCATGTCTTGTCTTGTCTTGTCTTGTCGTGTCTTGTGTTGCTTTGTCTTGTCTTATCTTGTCTTGTCTTGTCATGTCTTGTCTTGTCTTGTCTTGTCTTGTCTTGTCTTGTCTTGTCTTGTCTTGTCTTGTCCTGACGTGTGTTGTGTTGTTTTGTCTTGTCTTGTCTTGTCTTGTCTTGTCATGTCGTGTGTTGTATTGTTTTGTCTTGTCTTGTTGTGTATTGTCATGTCTTATATTGTCTCGTCTTGTCTTGTCTTGTCTTGTCATGTCATGTCATGTCGTGTGTTGTGTTGTTTTGTCTTGTCTTGTTTTGTCTTGTCATGTCATGTCATGTCATGTCGTGTGTTGTGTTGTTTTGTCTTGTGTTGTTTTGTCTTGTCTTGTTTTGTCTTGTCATGTCATGTCATGTCTTGTCTTGTCTTGTCTTGTCTTGTTTTGTCTTGTCATGTCTTGTCTTGTCATGTCGTGTGTTGTGTTGTTTTGTCTTGTCTTGTTGTGTATTGTCATGTCTTATATTGTCTTGTCTTGTCTTGTCTTGTCTTGTCATGTCATGTCATGTCGTGTGTTGTGTTGTTTTGTCTTGTCTTGTTTTGTCTTGTCTTGTCATGTCATGTCATGTCGTGTGTTGTGTTGTTTTGTCTTGTCTTGTTTTGTCTTGTCATGTCATGTCATGTCTTGTCTTGTCTTGTCTTGTCTTGTTTTGTCTTGTCATGTCTTGTCTTGTCTTGTCTTGTCTTGTCTTGTCTTGTCTTGTTTTGTTTTGTCTTGTTTTTTTTTGTCTTGTCATGTCTTGTCTTGTCTTGTCTTGTCTTGTCTTGTCTTGTCTTGTCGTGTCTTGTGTTGCTTTGTCTTGTCTTGTCTTGTCTTGTCTTGTCTTGTCTTGTCTTGTCTTGTCTTGTCTTGTCTTGTCTTGTCTTGTCTTGTCTTGCTTTGTCTTGTCATGTCTTATATTGTCTTGTCTTGTCTTGTCTTGTCCTGTCCTGTCGTGTGTTGTTTTGTATTGTCTTGTCTTGTGTTTTTTGTCATGTCTTGTCTTGTCTTGTCTTGTCTTGTCCTGTCCTGTCGTGTGTTGTGTTGTTTTGTCTTGTCTTGTCATGTCATGTCATGTCGTGTCTTGTGTTGCTTTGTCTTGTCTTGTCTTGTCTTGTCTTGTCTTGTCTTGTGTTGCCTCGTCTTGTCTTGTCTTGTCTTGTCCTGTCCTGACGTGTGTTGTGTTGTTTTGTCTTGTCTTGTCTTGTTTTCTCATGTAATGTCATGTCGTGTGTTGTGTTGTTTTGTCTTGTCTTGTGTTGTTTTGTCGTGTCATGTCTTGTCTTGTCTTGTCCTGTCCTGTCGTGTGTTGTCTTGTCTTGTCTTGTCCTGTCCTGACGTGTGTTGTGTTGTTTTGTCTTGTTTTGTTTTGTCTTGTCTTGTGTTGTTTTGTCCCGTCCTGACGTGTGTTGTGTTGTTTTGTCTTGTCCTGTCTTGTCTTGTCTTGTGATGTCATGTCATGTCGTGTGTTGTGTTGTTTTGTCTTGTCTTGTTTTGTCTTGTCATGTCATGTCATGTCTTGTCTTGTCTTGTCTTGTCTTGTTTTGTCTGGTCATGTCTTGTCTTGTCATGTCGTGTGTTGTGTTGTTTTGTCTTGTCTTGTTGTGTATTGTCATGTCTTATATTGTCTTGTCTTGTCTTGTCTTGTCTTGTCTTGTCATGTCATGTCATGTCGTGTGTTGTGTTGTTTTGTCTTGTCTTGTTTTGTCTTGTCTTGTCATGTCATGTCATGTCGTGTGTTGTGTTGTGTTGTTTTGTCTTGTCTTGTTTTGTCTTGTCATGTCATGTCATGTCTTGTCTTGTCTTGTCTTGTCTTGTTTTGTCTTGTCATGTCTTGTCTTGTCTTGTCTTGTCTTGTCTTGTCTTGTTTTGTTTTGTCTTGTTTTTTTTTGTCTTGTCATGTCATGTCATGTCTTGTCTTGTTTTGTCTTGTCATGTCATGTCATGTCTTGTCTTGTCTTGTCTTGTCTTGTTTTGTCTTGTCATGTCTTGTCTTGTCTTGTCTTGTCTTGTCTTGTCTTGTCTTGTCTTGTCTTGTCTTGTTTTGTTTTGTCTTGTCTTGTCTTGTCTTGTCTTGTCTTGTCTTGTCTTGTCTTGTCTTGTCTTGTCTTGCTTTGTCTTGTCATGTCTTATATTGTCTTGTCTTGTCTTGTCTTGTCCTGTCCTGTCGTGTGTTGTTTTGTATTGTCTTGTCTTGTGTTTTTTGTCATGTCTTGTCTTGTCTTGTCTTGTCTTGTCCTGTCCTGTCGTGTGTTGTGTTGTTTTGTCTTGTCTTGTCATGTCATGTCATGTCGTGTCTTGTGTTGCTTTGTCTTGTCTTGTCTTGTCTTGTCTTGTGTTGCCTCGTCTTGTCTTGTCTTGTCTTGTCCTGTCCTGACGTGTGTTGTGTTGTTTTGTCTTGTCTTGTCTTGTTTTCTCATGTAATGTCATGTCGTGTGTTGTGTTGTTTTGTCTTGTCTTGTGTTGTTTTGTCGTGTCATGTCTTGTCTTGTCTTGTCCTGTCCTGTCGTGTGTTGTCTTGTCTTGTCTTGTCCTGTCCTGACGTGTGTTGTGTTGTTTTGTCTTGTTTTGTTTTGTCTTGTCTTGTGTTGTTTTGTCCTGTCCTGACGTGTGTTGTGTTGTTTTGTCTTGTCCTGTCTTGTCTTGTCTTGTGATGTCATGTCATGTCGTGTGTTGTGTTGTTTTGTCTTGTCTTGTCATGTTATGTCATGTCGTGTCTTGTGTTGCTTTGTCTTGTCTTGTCTTGTATTGTCTTGTCTTGTGTTGTCATGTCGTGTGTTGTGTTGTTTTGTCTTGTCTTGTTGTGTATTGTCATGTCTTATCTTGTCTTGTCTTGTCTTGTCTTGTTTTGTTTTGTCTTGTTTTTTTTTGTCTTGTCATGTCTTGTCTTGTCTTGTCTTGTCTTGTCTTGTCTTGTCTTGTCTTGTCTTGTCTTGTCTTGTCTTGTCTTGTCTTGTCTTGTCTTGTCTTGTCTTGTCTTGTCTTGTCTTGTCTTGTCTTGTCTTGTCTTGTCTTGTCTTGTCTTGTCTTGTCGTGTCTTGTGTTGCTTTGTCTTGTCTTGTCTTGTCTTGTCTTGTCTTGTCTTGTCATGTCTTGTCTTGTCTTGTCTTGTCTTGTCTTGTCATGTCATGTCATGTCGTGTGTTGTGTTGTTTTGTCTTGTCTTGTTTTGTCTTGTCATGTCATGTCATGTCATGTCGTGTTGTTTTGTCTTGTCTTGTTTTGTCTTGTCATGTCATGTCATGTCTTGTCATGTCGTGTGTTGTGTTGTTTTGTCTTGTCTTGTTGTGTATTGTCATGTCTTATATTGTCTTGTCTTGTCTTGTCATGTCATGTCATGTCTTGTCTTGTTTTGTCTTGTCATGTCATGTCATGTCTTGTCTTGTCTTGTCTTGTCTTGTTTTGTCGTGTCATATCTTGTCTTGTCTTGTCCTGTCCTGTCCTGTCGTGTGTTGTCTTGTCTTGTCTTGTCCTGTCCTGACGTGTGTTGTGTCGTTTTGTCTTGTCTTGTTTTGTCTTGTCTTGTGTTGTTTTGTCCTGTCCTGACGTGTGTTGTGTTGTTTTGTCTTGTCTTGTTTTGTCTTGTCTTGTGTTGTTTTGTCTTGTATTGTCTTGTTTTCTCATGTAATGTCATGTCGTGTGTTGTGTTGTTTTGTCTTGTCTTGTGTTGTTTTGTCGTCTCATGTCTTGTCTTGTCTTGTCCTGTCCTGTCGTGTGTTGTCTTGTCTTGTCTTGTCCTGTCCTGACGTGTGTTGTGTTGTTTTGTCTTGTTTTGTTTTGTCTTGTCTTGTGTTGTTTTGTCTTGTTTTGTTTTGTCTTGTCTTGTGTTGTTTTGTCCTGTCCTGACGTGTGTTGTGTTGTTTTGTCTTGTCCTGTCTTGTCTTGTCTTGTGATGTCATGTCATGTCGTGTGTTGTGTTGTTTTGTCTTGTCTTGTCATGTTATGTCATGTCGTGTCTTGTGTTGCTTTGTCTTGTCTTGTCTTGTATTGTCTTGTCTTGTGTTGCCTCGTCTTGTCTTGTCTTGTCTTGTCTTGTCCTGTCCTGACGTGTGTTGTGTTGTTTTGTCTTGTCTTGTCTTGTCTTGTCTTGTCTTGTGTTGCCTCGTCTTGTCTTGTCTTGTCTTGTCCTGTCCTGACGTGTGTTGTGTTGTTTTGTCTTGTCTTATCTTGTCTTGTCTTGTCTTGTCATGTCGTGTGTTGTGTTGTTTTGTCTTGTCTTGTGTTGTTTTGTCGTGTCATGTCTTGTCTTGTCTTGTCTTGTCTTGTCCTGTCCTGTCGTGTGTTGTGTTGTTTTGTCTTGTCTTGTCTTGTCATGTCATGTCGTGTGTTGTGTTGTTTTGTCTTGTCTTGTCTTGTCATGTCGTGTGTTGTGTTGTTTTGTCTTGTCTTGTGGTGTATTGTCATGCCTTATATTGTCTTGTTTGGTCTTGTCATGTCTTGTCTTGTCTTGTCTTGTCTTGTCTTGTCTTGTCTTGTTTTGTTTTGTCTTGTCTTGTCTTGTCTTGTCTTGTCTTGTCTTGTCTTGTCTTGTCTTGTCTTGTCTTGTCTTGTCTTGTCTTGTCTTGTCTTGTCTTGTCTTGTCTTGTCTTGTCTTGTCTTGTCTTGTCTTGTCTTGTCTTGTCTTGTCTTGTCTTGTCTTGTCTTGTCTTGTCTTGTCTTGTCTTGTCTTGTCTTGTCTTGTCTTGTCTTGTCTTGTCTTGCCTTGTCTTGTCTTGTCCTGTCTTGTCTTGTCTTGTCTTGTCTTGTCTTGTCTTGTCTTGTCTTGTCTTGTCTTGTCTTGCTTTGTCTTGTCTTGTCTTGTCTTGTCTTGTCTTGTGTTGCCTCGTCTTGTCTTGTCTCGTCTTGTCCTGTCCTGAAGTATGTTGTGTTGTTTTGTCTTGTCTTGTCTTGTCTTGTCTTGTCTTGTCTTGTCTTGTCTTGTCTTGTCTTGTCATGTCTTGTCTTGTCTTGTCTTGTCTTGTCTTGCCTTGTCTTGTCTTGTCCTGTCTTGTCTTGTCTTGTCTTGTCTTGTCTTGTCTTGTCTTGTCTTGTCTTGTCTTGTCTTGCTTTGTCTTGTCTTGTCTTGTCTTGTCTTGTCTTGTCTTGTCTTGTCTTGTCTTGTCTTGTCTTGCTTTGTCTTGTCTTGTCTTGTCTTGTCTTGTCTTGTGTTGCCTCGTCTTGTCTTGTCTCGTCTTGTCCTGTCCTGAAGTATGTTGTGTTGTTTTGTCTTGTCTTGTCTTGTCTTGTCTTGTCTTGTCTTGTCTTGTCTTGTCTTGTCTTGTCTTGTCTTGTCTTGTCTTGTCTTGTCTTGTCTTGTCTTGTCTTGCCTTGTCTTGTCTTGTCCTGTCTTGTCTTGTCTTGTCTTGTCTTGTCTTGTCTTGTCTTGTCTTGTCTTGCTTTGTCTTGTCTTGTCTTGTCTTGTCATGTCGTGTGGTGTGTTGTTTTGTATTGTCTTGTGTTGTTTTGTCGTGTCATGTCTTGTCTTGTCTTGTCTTGTCCTGTCCTGTCGTGTGTTGTGTTGTTTTGTCTTGTCTTGTCATGTCATGTCACGTCGTGTCTTGTGTTGCTTTGTCTTGTCTTGTCTTGTCTTGTCTTGTCATGTCGTGTGTTGTGTTGTTTTGTCTTGTCTTGTCTTGTCTTGTCTTGCTTTGTCTTGTCTTGTCTTGTCTTGTCTTGTCTTGTGTTGCCTCGTCTTGTCTTGTCTCGTCTTGTCCTGTCCTGAAGTATGTTGTGTTGTTTTGTCTTGTCTTGTCTTGTCTTGTCTTGTCTTGTCTTGTCTTGTCTTGTCTTGTCTTGTCATGTCGTGTGTTGTGTTGTTTTGTCTTGTCTTGTCTTGTCATGTCGTGTGGTGTGTTGTTTTGTATTGTCTTGTGTTGTTTTGTCGTGTCATGTCTTGTCTTGTCTTGTCTTGTCCTGTCCTGTCGTGTGTTGTGTTGTTTTGTCTTGTCTTGTCATGTCATGTCACGTCGTGTCTTGTCTTGTCTTGTCTTGTCTTGTCTTGCTTTGTCTTGTCATGTCTTATATTGTCTTGTCTTGTCTTGTCTTGTCCTGTCCTGTCGTGTGTTGTTTTGTATTGTCTTGTCTTGTGTTTTTTGTCATGTCTTGTCTTGTCTTGTCTTGTCTTGTCCTGTCCTGTCGTGTGTTGTGTTGTTTTGTCTTGTCTTGTCATGTCATGTCATGTCGTGTCTTGTGTTGCTTTGTCTTGTCTTGTCTTGTCTTGTCTTGTGTTGCCTCGTCTTGTCTTGTCTTGTCTTGTCCTGTCCTGACGTGTGTTGTGTTGTTTTGTCTTGTCTTGTCTTGTTTTCTCATGTAATGTCATGTCGTGTGTTGTGTTGTTTCGTCTTGTCTTGTGTTGTTTTGTCGTGTCATGTCTTGTCTTGTCTTGTCCTGTCCTGTCGTGTGTTGTCTTGTCTTGTCTTGTCCTGTCCTGACGTGTGTTGTGTTGTTTTGTCTTGTTTTGTTTTGTCTTGTCTTGTGTTGTTTTGTCCTGTCCTGACGTGTGTTGTGTTGTTTTGTCTTGTCCTGTCTTGTCTTGTCTTGTGATGTCATGTCATGTCGTGTGTTGTGTTGTTTTGTCTTGTCTTGTCATGTTATGTCATGTCGTGTCTTGTGTTGCTTTGTCTTGTCTTGTCTTGTATTGTCTTGTCTTGTGTTGTCATGTCGTGTGTTGTGTTGTTTTGTCTTGTCTTGTCTTGTCTTGTCTTGTCTTGTCTTGTCTTGTCTTGTCTTGTCTTGTCTTGTCTTGTCTTGTCTTGTCATGTCGTGTGTTGTGTTGTTTTGTCTTGTCTTGTCTTGTCATGTCGTGTGGTGTGTTGTTTTGTATTGTCTTGTGTTGTTTTGTCGTGTCATGTCTTGTCTTGTCTTGTCTTGTCTTGTTTTGTTTTGTCTTGTTTTTTTTTGTCTTGTCATGTCTTGTCTTGTCTTGTCTTGTCTTGTCTTGTCTTGTCTTGTCTTGTCTTGTCTTGTCTTGTCTTGTCTTGTCTTGTCTTGTCTTGTCTTGTCTTGTCTTGTCTTGTCTTGTCTTGTCTTGTCTTGTCTTGTCTTGTCTTGTCTTGTCTTGTCTTGTCTTGTCTTGTCTTGTCTTGTCTTGTCTTGTCTTGTCTTGTCTTGTCTTGTCTTGTCTTGTCTTGTCTTGTCTTGTCTTGTCGTGTCTTGTGTTGCTTTGTCTTGTCTTGTCTTGTCTTGTCTTGTCTTGTCTTGTCATGTCTTGTCTTGTCTTGTCTTGTCTTGTCTTGTCATGTCATGTCATGTCGTGTGTTGTGTTGTTTTGTCTTGTCTTGTTTTGTCTTGTCATGTCATGTCATGTCATGTCGTGTGTTGTGTTGTTTTGTCTTGTCTTGTTTTGTCTTGTCATGTCATGTCATGTCTTGTCATGTCGTGTGTTGTGTTGTTTTGTCTTGTCTTGTTGTGTATTGTCATGTCTTATATTGTCTTGTCTTGTCTTGTCATGTCATGTCATGTCTTGTCTTGTTTTGTCTTGTCATGTCATGTCATGTCTTGTCTTGTCTTGTCTTGTCTTGTTTTGTCGTGTCATATCTTGTCTTGTCTTGTCCTGTCCTGTCCTGTCGTGTGTTGTCTTGTCTTGTCTTGTCCTGTCCTGACGTGTGTTGTGTCGTTTTGTCTTGTCTTGTTTTGTCTTGTCTTGTGTTGTTTTGTCCTGTCCTGACGTGTGTTGTGTTGTTTTGTCTTGTCTTGTTTTGTCTTGTCTTGTGTTGTTTTGTCTTGTATTGTCTTGTTTTCTCATGTAATGTCATGTCGTGTGTTGTGTTGTTTTGTCTTGTCTTGTGTTGTTTTGTCGTCTCATGTCTTGTCTTGTCTTGTCCTGTCCTGTCGTGTGTTGTCTTGTCTTGTCTTGTCCTGTCCTGACGTGTGTTGTGTTGTTTTGTCTTGTTTTGTTTTGTCTTGTCTTGTGTTGTTTTGTCTTGTTTTGTTTTGTCTTGTCTTGTGTTGTTTTGTCCTGTCCTGACGTGTGTTGTGTTGTTTTGTCTTGTCCTGTCTTGTCTTGTCTTGTGATGTCATGTCATGTCGTGTGTTGTGTTGTTTTGTCTTGTCTTGTCATGTTATGTCATGTCGTGTCTTGTGTTGCTTTGTCTTGTCTTGTCTTGTATTGTCTTGTCTTGTGTTGCCTCGTCTTGTCTTGTCTTGTCTTGTCTTGTCCTGTCCTGACGTGTGTTGTGTTGTTTTGTCTTGTCTTGTCTTGTCTTGTCTTGTCTTGTGTTGCCTCGTCTTGTCTTGTCTTGTCTTGTCCTGTCCTGACGTGTGTTGTGTTGTTTTGTCTTGTCTTATCTTGTCTTGTCTTGTCTTGTCATGTCGTGTGTTGTGTTGTTTTGTCTTGTCTTGTGTTGTTTTGTCGTGTCATGTCTTGTCTTGTCTTGTCTTGTCTTGTCCTGTCCTGTCGTGTGTTGTGTTGTTTTGTCTTGTCTTGTCTTGTCATGTCATGTCGTGTGTTGTGTTGTTTTGTCTTGTCTTGTCTTGTCATGTCGTGTGTTGTGTTGTTTTGTCTTGTCTTGTGGTGTATTGTCATGCCTTATATTGTCTTGTCTTGTCTTGTCTTGTCTTGTCTTGTCTTGTCATGTCATGTCATGTCGTGTGTTGTGTTGTTTTGTCTTGTCTTGTCATGTCTTGTCTTGTCTTGTCTTGTCTTGTTTGGTCTTGTCATGTCTTGTCTTGTCTTGTCTTGTCTTGTCTTGTCTTGTCTTGTTTTGTTTTGTCTTGTCTTGTCTTGTCTTGTCTTGTCTTGTCTTGTCTTGTCTTGTCTTGTCTTGTCTTGTCTTGTCTTGTCTTGTCTTGTCTTGTCTTGTCTTGTCTTGTCTTGTCTTGTCTTGTCTTGTCTTGTCTTGTCTTGTCTTGTCTTGTCTTGTCTTGTCTTGTCTTGTCTTGTCTTGTCTTGTCTTGTCTTGTCTTGTCTTGTCTTGTCTTGTCTTGTCTTGCCTTGTCTTGTCTTGTCCTGTCTTGTCTTGTCTTGTCTTGTCTTGTCTTGTCTTGTCTTGTCTTGTCTTGTCTTGTCTTGCTTTGTCTTGTCTTGTCTTGTCTTGTCTTGTCTTGTGTTGCCTCGTCTTGTCTTGTCTCGTCTTGTCCTGTCCTGAAGTATGTTGTGTTGTTTTGTCTTGTCTTGTCTTGTCTTGTCTTGTCTTGTCTTGTCTTGTCTTGTCTTGTCATGTCGTGTGTTGTGTTGTTTTGTCTTGTCTTGTCTTGTCATGTCGTGTGGTGTGTTGTTTTGTATTGTCTTGTGTTGTTTTGTCGTGTCATGTCTTGTCTTGTCTTGTCTTGTCCTGTCCTGTCGTGTGTTGTGTTGTTTTGTCTTGTCTTGTCATGTCATGTCACGTCGTGTCTTGTGTTGCTTTGTCTTGTCTTGTCTTGTCTTGTCTTGTCATGTCGTGTGTTGTGTTGTTTTGTCTTGTCTTGTTGTGTATTGTCATGTCTTATATTGTCTTGTCTTGTCTTGTCTTGTCTTGTCTTGTCATGTCATGTCATGTCGTGTGTTGTGTTGTTTTGTCTTGTCTTGTTTTGTCTTGTCATGTCATGTCTTGCCTTGTCTTGTCTTGTCTTGTCTTGTTTTGTCTTGTTTTGTCTTGTCATGTCTTGTCTTGTCTTGTCTTGTCTTGTCTTGTCTTGTTTTGTCTTGTTTTGTTTTGTCTTGTCATGTCTTGTCATGTCTTGTCTTGTCTTGTCTTGTCTTGTCTTGTCTTGTCTTGTCTTGTCTTGTCTTGTCTTGTCATGTCTTGTCTTGTCTTGTCTTGTCTTGTCTTGTCTTGTCTTGTCTTGTCTTGTCTTGTCTTGTCTTGTCTTGTCTTGTCTTGTCTTGTCGTGTCTTGTGTTGCTTTGTCTTGTCTTATCTTGTCTTGTCATGTCTTGTCTTGTCTTGTCTTGTCTTGTCTTGTCTTGTCTTGTCTTGTCTTGTCTTGTCTTGTCCTGACGTGTGTTGTGTTGTTTTGTCTTGTCTTGTCTTGTCTTGTCTTGTCTTGTCATGTCGTGTGTTGTGTTGTTTTGTCTTGTCTTGTTGTGTATTGTCATGTCTTATATTGTCTTGTCTTGTCTTGTCATGTCATGTCATGTCTTGTCTTGTTTTGTCTTGTCATGTCATGTCATGTCTTGTCTTGTCTTGTCTTGTCTTGTTTTGTCTTGTCATGTCTTGTCTTGTCTTGTCTTGTCTTGTCTTGTCTTGTTTTGTTTTGTCTTGTTTTGTTTTGTCTTGTCATGTCTTGTCTTGTCTTGTCTTGTCTTGTCTTGTCGTGTCTTGTGTTGCTTTGTCTTGTCGTGTCTTGTGTTGCTTTGTCTTGTCTTATCTTGTCTTGTCTTGTCTTGTCTTGTCTTGTCTTGTCTTGCCTTGTCTTGTCTTGTCTTGTCTTGTCTTGTCTTGTCTTGTCTTGTCTTGTCTTGTCTTGTCTTGTCTTGTCTTGCTTTGTCTTGTCATGTCTTATCTTGTCTTGTCTTGTCTTGTCTTGTCCTGTCCTGTCGTGTGTTGTTTTGTATTGTCTTGTCTTGTGTTGTTTTGTCGTGTCATGTCTTGTCTTGTCTTGTCTTGTCGTGTCTTGTGTTGCTTTGTCTTGTCTTATCTTGTCTTGTCTTGTCATGTCTTGTCTTGTCTTGTCTTGTCTTGTCTTGTCTTGTCTTGTCTTGTCTTGTCCTGACGTGTGTTGTGTTGTTTTGTCTTGTCTTGTCTTGTCTTGTCTTGTCATGTCGTGTGTTGTATTGTTTTGTCTTGTCTTGTTGTGTATTGTCATGTCTTATATTGTCTCGTCTTGTCTTGTCTTGTCTTGTCATGTCATGTCATGTCGTGTGTTGTGTTGTTTTGTCTTGTCTTGTTTTGTCTTGTCATGTCATGTCATGTCATGTCGTGTGTTGTGTTGTTTTGTCTTGTCTTGTTTTGTCTTGTCATGTCATGTCATGTCTTGTCTTGTCTTGTCTTGTCTTGTTTTGTCTTGTCATGTCTTGTCTTGTCATGTCGTGTGTTGTGTTGTTTTGTCTTGTCTTGTTGTGTATTGTCATGTCTTATATTGTCTTGTCTTGTCTTGTCTTGTCTTGTCATGTCATGTCATGTCGTGTGTTGTGTTGTTTTGTCTTGTCTTGTTTTGTCTTGTCTTGTCATGTCATGTCATGTCGTGTGTTGTGTTGTTTTGTCTTGTCTTGTTTTGTCTTGTCATGTCATGTCATGTCTTGTCTTGTCTTGTCTTGTCTTGTTTTGTCTTGTCATGTCTTGTCTTGTCTTGTCTTGTCTTGTCTTGTCTTGTCTTGTTTTGTTTTGTCTTGTTTTTTTTTGTCTTGTCATGTCTTGTCTTGTCTTGTCTTGTCTTGTCTTGTCTTGTCTTGTCGTGTCTTGTGTTGCTTTGTCTTGTCTTGTCTTGTCTTGTCTTGTCTTGTCTTGTCTTGTCTTGTCTTGTCTTGTCTTGTCTTGTCTTGTCTTGTCTTGCTTTGTCTTGTCATGTCTTATATTGTCTTGTCTTGTCTTGTCTTGTCCTGTCCTGTCGTGTGTTGTTTTGTATTGTCTTGTCTTGTGTTTTTTGTCATGTCTTGTCTTGTCTTGTCTTGTCTTGTCCTGTCCTGTCGTGTGTTGTGTTGTTTTGTCTTGTCTTGTCATGTCATGTCATGTCGTGTCTTGTGTTGCTTTGTCTTGTCTTGTCTTGTCTTGTCTTGTCTTGTCTTGTGTTGCCTCGTCTTGTCTTGTCTTGTCTTGTCCTGTCCTGACGTGTGTTGTGTTGTTTTGTCTTGTCTTGTCTTGTTTTCTCATGTAATGTCATGTCGTGTGTTGTGTTGTTTTGTCTTGTCTTGTGTTGTTTTGTCGTGTCATGTCTTGTCTTGTCTTGTCCTGTCCTGTCGTGTGTTGTCTTGTCTTGTCTTGTCCTGTCCTGACGTGTGTTGTGTTGTTTTGTCTTGTTTTGTTTTGTCTTGTCTTGTGTTGTTTTGTCCCGTCCTGACGTGTGTTGTGTTGTTTTGTCTTGTCCTGTCTTGTCTTGTCTTGTGATGTCATGTCATGTCGTGTGTTGTGTTGTTTTGTCTTGTCTTGTTTTGTCTTGTCATGTCATGTCATGTCTTGTCTTGTCTTGTCTTGTCTTGTTTTGTCTGGTCATGTCTTGTCTTGTCATGTCGTGTGTTGTGTTGTTTTGTCTTGTCTTGTTGTGTATTGTCATGTCTTATATTGTCTTGTCTTGTCTTGTCTTGTCTTGTCTTGTCATGTCATGTCATGTCGTGTGTTGTGTTGTTTTGTCTTGTCTTGTTTTGTCTTGTCTTGTCATGTCATGTCATGTCGTGTGTTGTGTTGTGTTGTTTTGTCTTGTCTTGTTTTGTCTTGTCATGTCATGTCATGTCTTGTCTTGTCTTGTCTTGTCTTGTTTTGTCTTGTCATGTCTTGTCTTGTCTTGTCTTGTCTTGTCTTGTCTTGTTTTGTTTTGTCTTGTTTTTTTTTGTCTTGTCATGTCATGTCATGTCTTGTCTTGTTTTGTCTTGTCATGTCATGTCATGTCTTGTCTTGTCTTGTCTTGTCTTGTTTTGTCTTGTCATGTCTTGTCTTGTCTTGTCTTGTCTTGTCTTGTCTTGTCTTGTCTTGTCTTGTCTTGTTTTGTTTTGTCTTGTCTTGTCTTGTCTTGTCTTGTCTTGTCTTGTCTTGTCTTGTCTTGTCTTGTCATGTCTTATATTGTCTTGTCTTGTCTTGTCTTGTCCTGTCCTGTCGTGTGTTGTTTTGTATTGTCTTGTCTTGTGTTTTTTGTCATGTCTTGTCTTGTCTTGTCTTGTCTTGTCCTGTCCTGTCGTGTGTTGTGTTGTTTTGTCTTGTCTTGTCATGTCATGTCATGTCGTGTCTTGTGTTGCTTTGTCTTGTCTTGTCTTGTCTTGTCTTGTGTTGCCTCGTCTTGTCTTGTCTTGTCTTGTCCTGTCCTGACGTGTGTTGTGTTGTTTTGTCTTGTCTTGTCTTGTTTTCTCATGTAATGTCATGTCGTGTGTTGTGTTGTTTTGTCTTGTCTTGTGTTGTTTTGTCGTGTCATGTCTTGTCTTGTCTTGTCCTGTCCTGTCGTGTGTTGTCTTGTCTTGTCTTGTCCTGTCCTGACGTGTGTTGTGTTGTTTTGTCTTGTTTTGTTTTGTCTTGTCTTGTGTTGTTTTGTCCTGTCCTGACGTGTGTTGTGTTGTTTTGTCTTGTCCTGTCTTGTCTTGTCTTGTGATGTCATGTCATGTCGTGTGTTGTGTTGTTTTGTCTTGTCTTGTCATGTTATGTCATGTCGTGTCTTGTGTTGCTTTGTCTTGTCTTGTCTTGTATTGTCTTGTCTTGTGTTGTCATGTCGTGTGTTGTGTTGTTTTGTCTTGTCTTGTTGTGTATTGTCATGTCTTATCTTGTCTTGTCTTGTCTTGTCTTGTTTTGTTTTGTCTTGTTTTTTTTTGTCTTGTCATGTCTTGTCTTGTCTTGTCTTGTATTGTCTTGTCTTGTCTTGTCTTGTCTTGTCTTGTCTTGTCTTGTCTTGTCTTGTCTTGTCTTGTCTTGTCGTGTCTTGTGTTGCTTTGTCTTGTCTTGTCTTGTCTTGTCTTGTCTTGTCTTGTCTTGTCTTGTCTTGTCTTGTCTTGTCTTGTCTTGTCTTGTCTTGTCTTGTCTTGCTTTGTCTTGTTATGTCTTATATTGTCTTGTCTTGTCTTGTCTTGTCCTGTCCTGTCGTGTGTTGTTTTGTATTGTCTTGTCTTGTGTTTTTTGTCATGTCTTGTCTTGTCTTGTCTTGTCTTGTCCTGTCCTGTCGTGTGTTGTGTTGTTTTGTCTTGTCTTGTCATGTCATGTCATGTCGTGTCTTGTGTTGCTTTGTCTTGTCTTGTCTTGTCTTGTCTTGTCTTGTCTTGTCTTGTCTTGTCTTGTGTTGCCTCGTCTTGTCTTGTCTTGTCTTGTCCTGTCCTGACGTGTGTTGTGTTGTTTTGTCTTGTCTTGTCTTGTTTTCTCATGTAATGTCATGTCGTGTGTTGTGTTGTTTTGTCTTGTCTTGTGTTGTTTTGTCGTGTCATGTCTTGTCTTGTCTTGTCCTGTCCTGTCGTGTGTTGTCTTGTCTTGTCTTGTCCTGTCCTGACGTGTGTTGTGTTGTTTTGTCTTGTTTTGTTTTGTCTTGTCTTGTGTTGTTTTGTCCTGTCCTGACGTGTGTTGTGTTGTTTTGTCTTGTCCTGTCTTGTCTTGTCTTGTGATGTCATGTCATGTCGTGTGTTGTGTTGTTTTGTCTTGTCTTGTCATGTTATGTCATGTCGTGTCTTGTGTTGCTTTGTCTTGTCTTGTCTTGTATTGTCTTGTCTTGTGTTGCCTCGTCTTGTCTTGTCTTGTCTTGTCCTGTCCTGACGTGTGTTGTGTTGTTTTGTCTTGTCTTGTCATGTCATGTCATGTCGTGTCTTGTGTTGCTTTGTCTTGTCTTGTCTTGTCTTGTCTTGTCTTGTGTTGCCTCGTCTTGTCTTGTGTTGTTTTGTCCTGTCCTGACGTGTGTTGTGTTGTTTTGTCTTGTCCTGTCTTGTCTTGTCTTGTGATGTCATGTCATGTCGTGTGTTGTGTTGTTTTGTCTTGTCTTGTCATGTTATGTCATGTCGTGTCTTGTGTTGCTTTGTCTTGTCTTGTCTTGTATTGTCTTGTCTTGTGTTGCCTCGTCTTGTCTTGTCTTGTCTTGTCCTGTCCTGACGTGTGTTGTGTTGTTTTGTCTTGTCTTGTCATGTCATGTCATGTCGTGTCTTGTGTTGCTTTGTCTTGTCTTGTCTTGTCTTGTCTTGTCTTGTGTTGCCTCGTCTTGTCTTGTCTTGTCTTGTCCTGTCCTGACGTGTGTTGTGTTGTTTTGTCTTGTCTTGTCTTGTCTTGTCTTGTCTTGTCATGTCGTGTGTTGTGTTGTTTTGTCTTGTCTTGTGTTGTTTTGTCGTGTCATGTCTTGTCTTGTCTTGTCTTGTCTTGTCCTGTCCTGTCGTGTGTTGTGTTGTTTTGTCTTGTCTTGTCATGTCATGTCACGTCGTGTCTTGTGTTGCTTTGTCTTGTCTTGTCTTGTCATGTCGTGTGTTGTGTTGTTTTGTCTTGTCTTGTTGTGTATTGTCATGTCTTATATTGTCTTGTCTTGTCTTGTCTTGTCTTGTCATGTCATGTCATGTCGTGTGTTGTGTTGTTTTGTCTTGTCTTGTCTTGTCTTGTCTTGTCTTGTCTTGTCTTGTCTTGTCTTGTTTTGTCTTGTCCTGTCTTGTCTTGTCTTGTCTTGTCTTGTCTTGTCTTGTCTTGTCTTGTCTTGTCTTGTCTTGTCTTGTCTTGTCTTGTCTTGTCTTGTCTTGTCTTGTCTTGTCTTGTCTTGTCTTGTCTTGTCTTGTCTTGTCTTGTCTTGTCTTGTCTTGTCTTGTCTTGTCTTGCCTTGTCTTGCTTTGTCTTGTCATGTCTTATCTTGTGTTGTCTTGTCTTGTCTTGTCCTGTCCTGTCGTGTGTTGTTTTGTATTGTCTTGTCTTGTGTTGTTTTGTCGTGTCATGTCTTGTCTTGTCTTGTCCTGTCCTGTCCTGTCGTGTGTTGTGTTGTTTTGTCTTGTCTTGTCTTGTCTTGTCATGTCATGTCATGACGTGTCTTGTGTTGCTTTGTCTTGTCTTGTCTTGTCTTGTCTTGTCTTGTCTTGTCATGTCGTGTGTTGTGTTGTTTTGTCTTGTCTTGTTTTGTCTTGTCATGTCATGTCTTGTCTTGTCTTGTCTTGTCTTGTCTTGTCTTGTCTTGTCTTGTCTTGTCTTGTCTTGTCTTGTCTTGTCTTGTCTTGTCTTGTCTTGTCTTGTCTTGTCTTGTCTTGTCTTGTCTTGTCTTGTCTTGTCATGTCGTGTGTTGTGTTGTTTTGTCTTGTCTTGTTTTGTCTTGTCATGTCTTGTCTTGTCTTGTCTTGTCTTGTCTTGTCTTGTCTTGTCTTGTCTTGTCTTGTCTTGTCTTGTCTTGTCTTGTCATGTCGTGTGTTGTGTTGTTTTGTCTTGTCTTGTTGTGTATTGTCATGTCTTATATTGTCTTGTCTTGTCTTGTCTTGTCTTGTCATGTCATGTCATGTCGTGTGTTGTGTTGTTTTGTCTTGTCTTGTTTTGTCTTGTCATGTCATGTCATGTCTTGTCTTGTCTTGTCTTGTCTTGTTTTGTCTTGTCATGTCTTGTCTTGTCTTGTCTTGTCTTGTCTTGTCTTGTCTTGTCTTGTCTTGTTTTGTTTTGTTTTGTCTTGTTTTGTTTTGTCTTGTGTTGTTTTGTCGTGTCATGTCTTGTCTTGTCTTGTCTTGTCTTGTCCTGTCCTGTCGTGTGTTGTGTTGTTTTGTCTTGTCTTGTCATGTCATGTCATGTCGTGTCTTGTGTTGCTTTGTCTTGTCTTGTCTTGTCTTGTCTTGTCTTGTCTTGTCTTGTCTTGTCTTGTCTTGTCTTGTCTTGTCTTGTCTTGTCTTGTCTTGTCTTGTCTTGTCTTGTCTTGTCTTGTCTTGTCTTGTCTTGTCTTGTCTTGTCTTGTCTTGTCTTGTCTTGTCTTGTCTTGTCTTGTCTTGTCTTGTCTTGTCTTGTCTTGACTTGTCTTGTCTTGTCTTGTCTTGTCTTGTCTTGTCTTGTCTTGTCTTGCCTTGTCTTGCTTTGTCTTGTCATGTCTTATCTTGTCTTGTCTTGTCTTGTCTTGTCCTGTCCTGTCGTGTGTTGTTTTGTATTGTCTTGTCTTGTGTTGTTTTGTCGTGTCATGTCTTGTCTTGTCTTGTCCTGTCCTGTCCTGTCGTGTGTTGTGTTGTTTTGTCTTGTCTTGTCTTGTCTTGTCATGTCATGTCATGACGTGTCTTGTGTTGCTTTGTCTTGTCTTGTCTTGTCTTGTCTTGTCTTGTCTTGTCATGTCGTGTGTTGTGTTGTTTTGTCTTGTCTTGTTTTGTCTTGTCATGTCTTGTCTTGTCTTGTCTTGTCTTGTCTTGTCTTGTCTTGTCTTGTCTTGTCTTGTCTTGTCTTGTCTTGTCTTGTCTTGTCTTGTCTTGTCTTGTCTTGTCTTGTCTTGTCTTGTCTTGTCTTGTCTTGTCTTGTCTTGTCTTGTCTTGTCATGTCTTGTCTTGTCTTGTCCTGTCCTGTCCTGTCGTGTGTTGTGATGTTTTGTATTGTCTTGTGTTGTTTTGTCGTGTCATGTCTTGTCTTGTCTTGTCTTGTCCTGTCCTGTCGTGTGTTGTGTTGTTTTGTCTTGTCTTGTCATGTCATGTCACGTCGTGTCTTGTGTTGCTTTGTCTTGTCTTGTCTTGTCTTGTCTTGTCCTGTCCTGTCGTGTGTTGTTTTGTATTGTCTTGTCTTGTGTTGTTTTGTCGTGTCATGTCTTGTCTTGTCTTGTCCTGTCCTGTCCTGTCGTGTGTTGTGTTGTTTTGTCTTGTCTTGTCTTGTCTTGTCATGTCATGTCATGACGTGTCTTGTGTTGCTTTGTCTTGTCTTGTCTTGTCTTGTCTTGTCATGTCGTGTGTTGTGTTGTTTTGTCTTGTCTTGTTTTGTCTTGTCATGTCTTGTCTTGTCTTGTCTTGTCTTGTCTTGTCTTGTCTTGTCTTGTCTTGTCTTGTCTTGTCTTGTCTTGTCTTGTCTTGTCTTGTCTTGTCTTGTCTTGTCTTGTCTTGTCTTGTCTTGTCTTGTCTTGTCTTGTCTTGTCTTGTCTTGTCTTGTCTTGTCTTGTCTTGTCTTGTCTTGTCTTGTCTTGTCTTGTCTTGTCTTGTCTTGTCATGTCTTGTCTTGTCTTGTCTTGTCTTGTTTTGTCTTGTCTTGTCTTGTCTTGTCTTGTCTTGTCTTGTCTTGTCTTGTCATGTCATGTCATGTCATATCGTGTGTTGTGTTGTTTTGTCTTGTCTTATTTTGTCTTGTCATGTCTTATCTTGTCTTGTCTTGTCTTGTCTTGTCTTGTCTTGTCTTATTTTGTCTTGTCATGTCTTATCTTGTCTTGTCTTGTCTTGTCTTGTCTTGTCTTGTCTTGTCTTGTCTTGTCTTGTCTTGTCTTGTCTTGTCTTGTCTTGTCTTGTCTTGTCTTGTCTTGTCTTGTCTTGTCTTGTCTTGTCTTGTCTTGTCTTGTCTTGTCTTGTCTTGTCTTGTCTTGTCTTGTCTTGTCTTGTCTTGTCTTGTCTTGTCTTGTCTTGTCTTGTCTTGTCTTGTCTTGTCTTGTCTTGTCTTGTCTTGTCTTGTCATGTCATGTCATGTCATATCGTGTGTTGTGTTGTTTTGTCTTGTCTTATTTTGTCTTGTCATGTCTTATCTTGTCTTGTCTTGTCTTGTCTTGTCTTGTCTTGTCTTGTCATGTCATGTCATGTCGTGTGTTGTGTTGTTTTGTCTTGTCTTGTTTTGTCTTGTCATGTCATGTCTTGTCTTGTCTTGTCTTGTCTGGTTTTGTCTTGTCATGTCTTGTCTTGTCTTGTCTTGTCTTGTCATGTCGTGTGTTGTGTTGTTTTGTCTTGTCTTGTCTTGTCTTGTCATGTCATGTCATGTCGTGTGTTGTGTTGTTTTGTCTTGTCTTGTTTTGTCTTGTCATGTCATGTCATGTCTTGCCTTGTCTTGTCTTGTCTTGCCTTGTTTTGTCTTGTCATGTCTTGTCTTGTCTTGTCTTGTTTTGTCTTGTTTTGTTTTGTCTTGTCATGTCTTGTCATGTCTTGTCTTGTCTTGTCTTGTCTTGTCTTGTCTTGTCTTGTCTTGTCTGGTCTTGTCTTGTCTTGTCTTGTCTTGTCTTGTCTTGTCTTGTCTTGTCTTGTCTTGTCTTGTCTTGTCTTGTCTTGTCTTGTCTTGTCTTGTCTTGTCTTGTCTTGTCTTGTCTTGTCTTGTCTTGTCTTGTCTTGTCTTGTCTTGTCTTGTCTTGTCTTGTCTTGTCTTGTCTTGTCTTGTCTTGTCTTGTCTTGTCTTGTCTTGTCTTGTCGTGTCTTGTGTTGCTTTGTCTTGTCTTATCTTGTCTTGTCTTGTCATGTCATGTCATGTCTTGTCTTGTCTTGTCTTGTCTTGTCTTGTCTTGTCTTGTCTTGTCTTGTCTTGTCTTGTCTTGTCTTGTCTTGTCTTGTCTTGTCTTGTCTTGTCTTGTCTTGTCTTGTCTTGTCTTGTCTTGTCTTGTCTTGTCTTGTCTTGTCTTGTCTTGTCTTGTCATGTCATGTCATGTCATATCGTGTGTTGTGTTGTTTTGTCTTGTCTTATTTTGTCTTGTCATGTCTTATCTTGTCTTGTCTTGTCTTGTCTTGTCTTGTCTTGTCTTGTCATGTCATGTCATGTCGTGTGTTGTGTTGTTTTGTCTTGTCTTGTTTTGTCTTGTCATGTCATGTCTTGTCTTGTCTTGTCTTGTCTGGTTTTGTCTTGTCATGTCTTGTCTTGTCTTGTCTTGTCTTGTCATGTCGTGTGTTGTGTTGTTTTGTCTTGTCTTGTCTTGTCTTGTCTTGTCATGTCGTGTGGTGTGTTGTTTTGTATTGTCTTGTGTTGTTTTGTCGTGTCATGTCTTGTCTTGTCTTGTCTTGTCCTGTCCTGTCGTGTGTTGTGTTGTTTTGTCTTGTCTTGTCATGTCATGTCACGTCGTGTCTTGTGTTGCTTTGTCTTGTCTTGTCTTGTCTTGTCTTGTCTTGTCATGTCGTGTGTTGTGTTGTTTTGTCTTGTCTTGTTGTGTATTGTCATGTCTTATATTGTCTTGTCTTGTCTTGTCTTGTCTTGTCTTGTCATGTCATGTCATGTCGTGTGTTGTGTTGTTTTGTCTTGTCTTGTTTTGTCTTGTCATGTCATGTCATGTCTTGCCTTGTCTTGTCTTGTCTTGTCTTGTTTTGTCTTGTCATGTCTTGTCTTGTCTTGTCTTGTTTTGTCTTGTTTTGTCTTGTTTTGTTTTGTCTTGTCATGTCTTGTCATGTCTTGTCTTGTCTTGTCTTGTCTTGTCTTGTCTTGTCTTGTCTTGTCTTGTCTTGTCTTGTCTTGTCTTGTCTTGTCTTGTCTTGTCTTGTCTTGTCTTGTCTTGTCTTGTCTTGTCTTGTCTTGTCTTGTCTTGTCTTGTCTTGTCTTGTCTTGTCTTGTCTTGTCTTGTCTTGTCTTGTCTTGTCTTGTCTTGTCTTGTCTTGTCTTGTCTTGTCTTGTCTTGTCTTGTCTTGTCTTGTCTTGTCTTGACTTGTCTTGTCTTGTCTTGTCTTGTCTTGTCTTGTCTTGTCTTGTCTTGTCTTGTCTTGTCTTGTCTTGTCTTGTCTTGTCTTGTCTTGTCTTGTCTTGTCTTGTCTTGTCTTGTCTTGTCTTGTCTTGTCTTGTCTTGTCTTGTCTTGTCTTGTCTTGTCTTGTCTTGTCTTGTCTTGTCTTGTCTTGTCTTGTCTTGTCTTGTCTTGTCTTTTCTTGTCTTGTCTTGTCTTGTCTTGTCTTGTCTTGTCTTGTCTTGCCTTGTCTTGCTTTGTCTTGTCATGTCTTATCTTGTCTTGTCTTGTCTTGTCTTGTCCTGTCCTGTCGTGTGTTGTTTTGTATTGTCTTGTCTTGTGTTGTTTTGTCGTGTCATGTCTTGTCTTGTCTTGTCCTGTCCTGTCCTGTCGTGTGTTGTGTTGTTTTGTCTTGTCTTGTCTTGTCTTGTCATGTCATGTCATGACGTGTCTTGTGTTGCTTTGTCTTGTCTTGTCTTGTCTTGTCTTGTCATGTCGTGTGTTGTGTTGTTTTGTCTTGTCTTGTTTTGTCTTGTCATGTCTTGTCTTGTCTTGTCTTGTCTTGTCTTGTCTTGTCTTGTCTTGTCTTGTCTTGTCTTGTCTTGTCTTGTCTTGTCTTGTCTTGTCTTGTCTTGTCTTGTCTTGTCTTGTCTTGTCTTGTCTTGTCTTGTCTTGTCATGTCTTGTCTTGTCTTGTCCTGTCCTGTCCTGTCGTGTGTTGTGTTGTTTTGTATTGTCTTGTGTTGTTTTGTCGTGTCATGTCTTGTCTTGTCTTGTCTTGTCCTGTCCTGTCGTGTGTTGTGTTGTTTTGTCTTGTCTTGTCATGTCATGTCACGTCGTGTCTTGTGTTGCTTTGTCTTGTCTTGTCTTGTCTTGTCTTGTCCTGTCCTGTCGTGTGTTGTTTTGTATTGTCTTGTCTTGTGTTGTTTTGTCGTGTCATGTCTTGTCTTGTCTTGTCCTGTCCTGTCCTGTCGTGTGTTGTGTTGTTTTGTCTTGTCTTGTCTTGTCTTGCCATGTCATGTCATGACGTGTCTTGTGTTGCTTTGTCTTGTCTTGTCTTGTCTTGTCTTGTCATGTCGTGTATTGTGTTGTTTTGTCTTGTCTTGTTTTGTCTTGTCATGTCTTGTCTTGTCTTGTCTTGTCTTGTCTTGTCTTGTCTTGTCTTGTCTTGTCTTGTCTTGTCTTGTCTTGTCTTGTCTTGTCTTGTCTTGTCTTGTCTTGTCTTGTCTTGTCTTGTCTTGTCTTGTCTTGTCATGTCTTGTCTTGTCTTGTCTTGTCTTGTTTTGTCTTGTCTTGTCTTGTCTTGTCTTGTCTTGTCTTGTCTTGTCTTGTCTTGTCATGTCATGTCATGTCATATCGTGTGTTGTGTTGTTTTGTCTTGTCTTATTTTGTCTTGTCATGTCTTATCTTGTCTTGTCTTGTCTTGTCTTGTCTTGTCTTATTTTGTCTTGTCATGTCTTATCTTGTCTTGTCTTGTCTTTTCTTGTCTTGTCTTGTCTTGTCTTGTCTTGTCTTGTCTTGTCTTGTCTTGTCTTGTCTTGTCTTGTCTTGTCTTGTCTTGTCTTGTCTTGTCTTGTCTTGTCTTGTCTTGTCTTGTCTTGTCTTGTCTTGTCTTGTCTTGTCTTGTCTTGTCTTGTCTTGTCTTGTCTTGTCTTGTCTTGTCTTGTCTTGTCTTGTCATGTCTTGTCTTGTCTTGTCTTGTCTTGTTTTGTCTTGTCTTGTCTTGTCTTGTCTTGTCTTGTCTTGTCTTGTCTTGTCATGTCATGTCATGTCATATCGTGTGTTGTGTTGTTTTGTCTTGTCTTGTCTTGTCTTGTCTTGTCTTGTCTTGTCTTGTCTTGTCTTGTCTTGCCATGTCATGTCATGACGTGTCTTGTGTTGCTTTGTCTTGTCTTGTCTTGTCTTGTCTTGTCATGTCGTGTATTGTGTTGTTTTGTCTTGTCTTGTTTTGTCTTGTCATGTCTTGTCTTGTCTTGTCTTGTCTTGTCTTGTCTTGTCTTGTCTTGTCTTGTCTTGTCTTGTCTTGTCTTGTCATGTCATGTCATGTCGTGTGTTGTGTTGTTTTGTCTTGTCTTGTTTTGTCTTGTCATGTCATGTCATGTCTTGCCTTGTCTTGTCTTGTCTTGTCTTGTTTTGTCTTGTCATGTCTTGTCTTGTCTTGTCTTGTCTTGTCTTGTCTTGTCTTGTCTTGTCTTGTCTTGTCTTGTCTTGTCTTGTCTTGTCTTGTCTTGTCTTGTCTTGTCTTGTCTTGTCTTGTCTTGTCTTGTCTTGTCTTGTCTTGTCTTGTCTTGTCTTGTCTTGTCTTGTCTTGTCTTGTCTTGTCTTGTCTTGTCTTGTCTTGTCTTGTCTTGTCTTGTCTTGTCTTGTCTTGTCTTGTCTTGTCTTGTCTTGTCTTGTCTTGTCTTGTCTTGTCATGTCATGTCATGTCGTGTGTTGTGTTGTTTTGTCTTGTCTTGTTTTGTCTTGTCATGTCATGTCTTGTCTTGTCTTGTCTGGTTTTGTCTTGTCATGTCTTGTCTTGTCTTGTCTTGTCTTGTCTTGTTTTGTTTTGTCTTGTTTTGTTTTGTCTTGTCTTGTCTTGTCTTGTCTTGTCTTGTCTTGTCTTGTCTTGTCTTGTCTTGTCTTGTCTTGTCTTGTCTTGTCTTGTCTTGTCTTGTCTTGTCTTGTCTTGTCTTGTCTTGTCTTGTCTTGTCTTGTCTTGTCTTGTCTTGTCTTGTCTTGTCTTGTCTTGTCTTGTCTTGTCTTGTCTTGTCTTGTCTTGTCTTGTCTTGTCTTGTCTTGTCTTGTCTTGTCTTGTCTTGTCTTGTCTTGTCTTGTCCTGTCTTGTCTTGTCTTGTCTTGTCTTGTCTTGTCGTGTCTTGTGTTGCTTTGTCTTGTCTTATCTTGTCTTGTCTTGTCATGTCTTGTCTTGTCTTGTCTTGTCTTGTCTTGTCTTGTCTTGTCTTGTCTTGTCTTGTCTTGTCTTGTCTTGTCTTGTCTTGTCTTGTCTTGTCTTGTCTTGTCTTGTCTTGTCTTGTCTTGTCTTGTCATGTCATGTCATGTCGTGTGTTGTGTTGTTTTGTCTTGTCTTGTCTTGTCTTGTCTTGTCTTGTCTTGTCTTGTCTTGTCTTGTCTTGTCTTGTCTTGTCTTGTCTTGTCTTGTCTTGTCTTGTCTTGTCTTGTCTTGTCCTGTCTTGTCTTGTCTTGTCTTGTCTTGTCTTGTCGTGTCTTGTGTTGCTTTGTCTTGTCTTATCTTGTCTTGTCTTGTCATGTCTTGTCTTGTCTTGTCTTGTCTTGTCTTGTCTTGTCTTGTCTTGTCTTGTCTTGTCTTGTCTTGTCTTGTCTTGTCTTGTCTTGTCTTGTCTTGTCTTGTCTTGTCTTGTCTTGTCTTGTCTTGTCTTGTCTTGTCTTGTCTTGTCTTGTCTTGTCTTGTCTTGTCTTGTCTTGTCTTGTCTTGTCTTGTCTTGTCTTGTCTTGTCTTGTCTTGTCTTGTCTTGTCTTGTCTTGTCTTGTCTTGTCTTGTCTTGTCTTGTCTTGTCTTGTCTTGTCTTGTCTTGTCTTGTCTTGTCTTGTCTTGTCTTGTCTTGTCTTGTCTTTTCATGTCGTGTGTTGTGTTGTTTTGTCTTGTCTTGTGTTGTTTTGTCGTGTCATGTCTTGTCTTGTCTTGTCTTGTCTTGTCCTGTCCTGTCGTGTGTTGTGTTGTTTTGTCTTGTCTTGTCATGTCATGTCACGTCGTGTCTTGTGTTGCTTTGTCTTGTCTTGTCTTGTCTTGTCATGTCGTGTGTTGTGTTGTTTTGTCTTGTCTTGTTGTGTATTGTCATGTCTTATATTGTCTTGTCTTGTCTTGTCTTGTCTGGCTTTGTCTTGTCATTTCTTATCTTGTCTTGTCTTGTCTTGTCTTGTCCTGTCCTGTCGTGTGTTGTTTTGTATTGTCTTGTCTTGTGTTGTTTTGTCGTGTCATGTCTTGTCTTGTCTTGTCCTGTCCTGTCCTGTCGTGTGTTGTGTTGTTTTGTCTTGTCTTGTCTTGTCTTGTCCTGTCGTGTGTTGTTTTGTATTGTCTTGTCTTGTCATGTCATGTCGTGTGTTGTGTTGTTTTGTCTTGTCTTGTTTTGTCTTGTCATGTCATGTCATGTCTTGTCTTGTCTTGTCTTGGCTTGTCTTGTATTGTCTTGTCTTGTGTTGCCTCGTCTTGTCTTGTCTTGTCTTGTCCTGTCCTGACGTGTGTTGTGTTGTTTTGTCTTGTCTTGTCTTGTCTTGTCTTGTCTTGTGTTGCCTCGTCTTGTCTTGTCTTGTCTTGTCCTGTCCTGACGTGTGTTGTGTTGTTTTGTCTTGTCTTATCTTGTCTTGTCTTGTCTTGTCATGTGGTGTGTTGTGTTGTTTTGTCTTGTCTTGTGTTGTTTTGTCGTGTCATGTCTTGTCTTGTCTTGTCTTGTCTTGTCCTGTCCTGTCGTGTGTTGTGTTGTTTTGTCTTGTCTTGTCTTGTCATGTCATGTCGTGTGTTGTGTTGTTTTGTCTTGTCTTGTCTTGTCATGTCGTGTGTTGTGTTGTTTTGTCCTGTCTTGTGGTGTATTGTCATGCCTTATATTGTCTTGTCTTGTCTTGTCTTGTCTTGTCTTGTCATGTCTTGTCATGTCATATCGTGTGTTGTGTTGTTTTGTCTTGTCTTATTTTGTCTTGTCATGTCTTATCTTGTCTTGTCTTGTCTTGTCTTGTCTTGTCTTGTCTTGTCATGTCATGTCATGTCGTGTGTTGTGTTGTTTTGTCTTGTCTTGTTTTGTCTTGTCATGTCATGTCTTGTCTTGTCTTGTCTTGTCTGGTTTTGTCTTGTCATGTCTTGTCATGTCATGTCGTGTGTTGTGTTGTTTTGTCTTGTCTTGTCTTGTCTTGTCTTGTCTTGTCTTGTCTTGTCTTGTCATGTCATGTCATGTCATATCGTGTGTTGTGTTGTTTTGTCTTGTCTTATTTTGTCTTGTCATGCCTTATATTGTCTTGTCTTGTCTTGTCTTGTCTTGTCTTGTCATGTCTTGTCATGTCATATCGTGTGTTGTGTTGTTTTGTCTTGTCTTGTCTTGTCATGTCATGTCGTGTGTTGTGTTGTTTTGTCTTGTCTTGTCTTGTCTTGTCTTGTCTTGTCTTGTCTTGTCTTGTCATGTCATGTCATGTCATATCGTGTGTTGTGTTGTTTTGTCTTGTCTTATTTTGTCTTGTCATGTCTTATCTTGTCTTGTCTTGTCTTGTCTTGTCTTGTCTTGTCTTGTCTTGTCATGTCATGTCATGTCGTGTGTTGTGTTGTTTTGTCTTGTCTTGTTTTGTCTTGTCATGTCATGTCTTGTCTTGTCTTGTCTTGTCTGGTTTTGTCTTGTCATGTCTTGTCTTGTCTTGTCTTGTCTTGTCTTGTTTTGTTTTGTCTTGTTTTGTTTTGTCTTGTCTTGTCTTGTCTTGTCTTGTCTTGTCTTGTCTTGTCTTGTCTTGTCTTGTCTTGTCTTGTCTTGTCTTGTCTTGTCTTGTCTTGTCTTGTCTTGTCTTGTCTTGTCTTGTCTTGTCTTGTCTTGTCTTGTCTTGTCTTGTCTTGTCTTGTCTTGTCTTGTCTTGTCTTGTCTTGTCTTGTCTTGTCTTGTCTTGTCTTGTCTTGTCTTGTCTTGTCTTGTCTTGTCTTGTCTTGTCTTGTCTTGTCTTGTCTTGTCTTGTCTTGTCTTGTCTTGTCTTGTCTTGTCTTGTCTTGTCCTGTCTTGTCTTGTCTTGTCTTGTCTTGTCTTGTCGTGTCTTGTGTTGCTTTGTCTTGTCTTATCTTGTCTTGTCTTGTCATGTCTTGTCTTGTCTTGTCTTGTCTTGTCTTGTCTTGTCTTGTCTTGTCTTGTCTTGTCTTGTCTTGTCTTGTCTTGTCTTGTCTTGTCTTGTCTTGTCTTGTCTTGTCTTGTCTTGTCTTGTCTTGTCTTGTCTTGTCTTGTCTTGTCTTGTCTTGTCTTGTCTTGTCTTGTCTTGTCTTGTCTTGTCTTGTCTTGTCTTGTCTTGTCTTGTCTTGTCTTGTCTTGTCTTGTCTTGTCTTGTCTTGTCTTGTCTTGTCTTGTCTTGTCTTGTCTTGTCTTGTCTTGTCTTGTCTTGTCTTGTCTTGTCTTGTCTTGTCTTGTCTTGTCTTGTCTTGTCTTGTCTTGTCTTGTCTTGTCTTGTCTTGTCTTGTCTTGTCTTGTCTTGTCTTGTCTTGTCTTGTCTTGTCTTGTCTTGTCTTGTCTTGTCTTGTCTTGTCTTGTCTTGTCTTGTCTTGTCTTGTCTTGTCTTGTCTTGTCTTGTCTTGTCTTTTCATGTCGTGTGTTGTGTTGTTTTGTCTTGTCTTGTGTTGCTTTGTCGTGTCATGTCTTGTCTTGTCTTGTCTTGTCTTGTCCTGTCCTGTCGTGTGTTGTGTTGTTTTGTCTTGTCTTGTCATGTCATGTCACGTCGTGTCTTGTGTTGCTTTGTCTTGTCTTGTCTTGTCTTGTCATGTCGTGTGTTGTGTTGTTTTGTCTTGTCTTGTTGTGTATTGTCATGTCTTATATTGTCTTGTCTTGTCTTGTCTTGTCTTGTCTTGTCATGTCATGTCATGTCGTGTGTTGTGTTGTTTTGTCTTGTCTTGTTTTGTCTTGTCATGTCATGTCATGTCTTGTCTTGTCTTGTCTTGTCTTGTCTTGTCTTGTCTTGTCTTGTCTTGTCTTGTCTTGTCTTGTCTTGTCTTGTCTTGTCTTGTCTTGCCTTGTCTGGCTTTGTCTTGTCATTTCTTATCTTGTCTTGTCTTGTCTTGTCTTGTCCTGTCCTGTCGTGTGTTGTTTTGTATTGTCTTGTCTTGTGTTGTTTTGTCGTGTCATGTCTTGTCTTGTCTTGTCCTGTCCTGTCCTGTCGTGTGTTGTGTTGTTTTGTCTTGTCTTGTCTTGTCTTGTCCTGTCGTGTGTTGTTTTGTATTGTCTTGTCTTGTGTTGTTTTGTCGTGTCATATCTTGTCTTGTCTTGTCCTGTCCTGTCCTGTCGTGTGTTGTCTTGTCTTGTCTTGTCCTGTCTTGACGTGTGTTGTGTCGTTTTGTCTTGTCTTGTTTTGTCTTGTCTTGTGTTGTTTTGTCCTGTCCTGACGTGTGTTGTGTTGTTTTGTCTTGTCTTGTTTTGTCTTGTCTTGTGTTGTTTTGTCTTGTATTGTCTTGTTTTCTCATGTAATGTCATGTCGTGTGTTGTGTTGTTTTGTCTTGTCTTGTGTTGTTTTGTCGTCTCATGTCTTGTCTTGTCTTGTCCTGTCCTGTCGTGTGTTGTCTTGTCTTGTCTTGTCCTGTCCTGACGTGTGTTGTGTTGTTTTGTCTTGTTTTGTTTTGTCTTGTCTTGTGTTGTTTTGTCTTGTTTTGTTTTGTCTTGTCTTGTGTTGTTTTGTCCTGTCCTGACGTGTGTTGTGTTGTTTTGTCTTGTCCTGTCTTGTCTTGTCCTGTCTTGTCTTGTCTTGTCTTGTCTTGTCTTGTCTTGTCTTGTCTTGTCTTGTCTTGTCTTGTCTTGCCTTGTCTTGTCTTGTCCTGTCTTGTCTTGTCTTGTCTTGTCTTGTCTTGTCTTGTCTTGTCTTGTCTTGTCTTGTCTTGTCTTGCTTTGTCTTGTCATGTCTTATCTTGTCTTGTCTTGTCTTGTCTTGTCCTGTCCTGTCGTGTGTTGTTTTGTATTGTCTTGTCTTGTGTTGTTTTGTCGTGTCATGTCTTGTCTTGTCTTGTCTTGTCTTGTCTTGTGTTGCCTCGTCTTGTCTTGTCTCGTCTTGTCCTGTCCTGAAGTGTGTTGTGTTGTTTTGTCTTGTCTTGTCTTGTCTTGTCTTGTCTTGTCTTGTCTTGTCTTGTCTTGTCTTGTCTTGTCATGTGATGTGTTGTGTTGTTTTGTCTTGTCTTGTCTTGTCATGTCGTGTGGTGTGTTGTTTTGTATTGTCTTGTGTTGTTTTGTCGTGTCATGTCTTGTCTTGTCTTGTCTTGTCCTGTCCTGTCGTGTGTTGTGTTGTTTTGTCTTGTCTTGTCATGTCATGTCACGTCGTGTCTTGTGTTGCTTTGTCTTGTCTTGTCTTGTCTTGTCTTGTCATGTCGTGTGTTGTGTTGTTTTGTCTTGTCTTGTTGTGTATTGTCATGTCTTATATTGTCTTGTCTTGTCTTGTCTTGTCTTGTCTTGTCATGTCATGTCATGTCGTGTGTTGTGTTGTTTTGTCTTGTCTTGTTTTGTCTTGTCATGTCATGTCATGTCTTGCCTTGTCTTGTCTTGTCTTGTCTTGTTTTGTCTTGTCATGTCTTGTCTTGTCTTGTCTTGTTTTGTCTTGTTTTGTTTTGTCTTGTCATGTCTTGTCATGTCTTGTCATGTCTTGTCTTGTCTTGTCTTGTCTTGTCTTGTCTTGTCTTGTCTTGTCTTGTCTTGTCTTGTCTTGTCTTGTCTTGTCTTGTCTTGTCTTGTCTTGTCTTGTCTTGTCTTGTCTTGTCTTGTCTTGTCTTGTCTTGTCTTGTCGTGTCTTGTGTTGCTTTGTCTTGTCTTAACTTGTCTTGTCTTGTCATGTCTTGTCTTGTCTTGTCTTGTCTTGTCTTGTCTTGTCTTGTCTTGTCTTGTCTTGTCTTGTCTTGTCTTGTCTTGTCCTGACGTGTGTTGTGTTGTTTTGTCTTGTCTTGTCTTGTCTTGTCTTGTCATGTCGTGTGTTGTGTTGTTTTGTCTTGTCTTGTTGTGTATTGTCATGTCTTATATTGTCTTGTCTTGTCTTGTCATGTCATGTCATGTCTTGTCTTGTTTTGTCTTGTCATGTCATGTCATGTCTTGTCTTGTCTTGTCTTGTCTTGTTTTGTCTTGTCATGTCTTGTCTTGTCTTGTCTTGTCTTGTCTTGTCTTGTCTTGTCTTGTCTTGTTTTGTTTTGTCTTGTTTTGTTTTGTCTTGTCATGTCTTGTCTTGTCTTGTCTTGTCTTGTCTTGTCTTGTCTTGTCGTGTCTTGTGTTGCTTTGTCTTGTCGTGTCTTGTGTTGCTTTGTCTTGTCTTATCTTGTCTTGTCTTGTCTTGTCTTGTCTTGTCTTGTCTTGCCTTGTCTTGTCTTGTCTTGTCTTGTCTTGTCTTGTCTTGTCTTGTCTTGTCTTGTCTTGTCTTGTCTTGTCTTGCTTTGTCTTGTCATGTCTTATCTTGTCTTGTCTTGTCTTGTCTTGTCCTGTCCTGTCGTGTGTTGTTTTGTATTGTCTTGTCTTGTGTTGTTTTGTCGTGTCATGTCTTGTCTTGTCTTGTCTTGTCGTGTCTTGTGTTGCTTTGTCTTGTCTTATCTTGTCTTGTCTTGTCATGTCTTGTCTTGTCTTGTCTTGTCTTGTCTTGTCTTGTCTTGTCTTGTCTTGTCTTGTCTTGTCTTGTCCTGACGTGTGTTGTGTTGTTTTGTCTTGTCTTGTCTTGTCTTGTCTTGTCTTGTCTTGTCATGTCGTGTGTTGTATTGTTTTGTCTTGTCTTGTTGTGTATTGTCATGTCTTATATTGTCTCGTCTTGTCTTGTCTTGTCTTGTCATGTCATGTCATGTCGTGTGTTGTGTTGTTTTGTCTTGTCTTGTTTTGTCTTGTCATGTCATGTCATGTCGTGTGTTGTGTTGTTTTGTCTTGTCTTGTTTTGTCTTGTCATGTCATGTCATGTCTTGTCTTGTCTTGTCTTGTCTTGTTTTGTCTTGTCATGTCTTGTCTTGTCATGTCGTGTGTTGTGTTGTTTTGTCTTGTCTTGTTGTGTATTGTCTTGTCATGTCATGTCATGTCGTGTGTTGTGTTGTTTTGTCTTGTCTTGTTGTGTATTGTCATGTCTTATATTGTCTCGTCTTGTCTTGTCTTGTCTTGTCATGTCATGTCATGTCGTGTGTTGTGTTGTTTTGTCTTGTCTTGTTTTGTCTTGTCATGTCATGTCATGTCGTGTGTTGTGTTGTTTTGTCTTGTCTTGTTTTGTCTTGTCATGTCATGTCATGTCTTGTCTTATATTGTCTTGTCTTGTCTTGTCTTGTCTTGTCATGTCATGTCTTGTCATGTCGTGTGTTGTGTTGTTTTGTCTTGTCTTGTTGTGTATTGTCTTGTCATGTCATGTCATGTCGTGTGTTGTATTGTTTTGTCTTGTCTTGTTGTGTATTGTCATGTCTTATATTGTCTCGTCTTGTCTTGTCTTGTCTTGTCATGTCATGTCATGTCGTGTGTTGTGTTGTTTTGTCTTGTCTTGTTTTGTCTTGTCATGTCATGTCATGTCGTGTGTTGTGTTGTTTTGTCTTGTCTTGTTTTGTCTTGTCATGTCATGTCATGTCTTGTCTTATATTGTCTTGTCTTGTCTTGTCTTGTCTTGTCTTGTCTTGTTTTGTCTTGTGTTGTATTGTCTTGTTTTCTCATGTAATGTCATGTCGTGTGTTGTGTTGTTTTGTCTTGTGTTGTTTTGTCGTATCATGTCTTGTCATGTCTTGTCTTGTCTTGTCTTGTCTTGTCTTGTCTTGTCTTGTCTTGTCTTGTCTTGTCTTGTCTTGTCTTGTCTTGTCTTGTCTTGTCTTGTCTTGTCTTGTCTTGTCTTGTCTTGTCTTGTCTTGTCTTGTCTTGTCTTGTCTTGTCTTGTCTTGTCTTGTCTTGTCTTGTCTTGTCTTGTCTTGTCTTGTCGTGTCTTGTGTTGCTTTGTCTTGTCTTGTCTTGTCTTGTCTTGTCTTGTCTTGTCTTGTCTTGCTTTGTCTTGTCATGTCTTATATTGTCTTGTCTTGTCTTGTCTTGTCCTGTCCTGTCGTGTGTTGTTTTGTATTGTCTTGTCTTGTGTTTTTTGTCATGTCTTGTCTTGTCTTGTCTTGTCTTGTCCTGTCCTGTCGTGTGTTGTGTTGTTTTGTCTTGTCTTGTCATGTCATGTCATGTCGTGTCTTGTGTTGCTTTGTCTTGTCTTGTCTTGTCTTGTCTTGTCTTGTCTTGTGTTGCCTCGCCTTGTCTTGTCTTGTCCTGTCCTGACGTGTGTTGTGTTGTTTTGTCTTGTCTTGTCTTGTTTTCTCATGTAATGTCATGTCGTGTGTTGTGTTGTTTTGTCTTGTCTTGTGTTGTTTTGTCGTGTCATGTCTTGTCTTGTCTTGTCCTGTCCTGTCGTGTGTTGTCTTGTCTTGTCTTGTCCTGTCCTGACGTGTGTTGTGTTGTTTTGTCTTGTTTTGTTTTGTCTTGTCTTGTGTTGTTTTGCCCTGTCCTGACGTGTGTTGTGTTGTTTTGTCTTGTCCTGTCTTGTCTTGTCTTGTGATGTCATGTCATGTCGTGTGTTGTGTTGTTTTGTCTTGTCTTGTTTTGTCTTGTCATGTCATGTCATGTCTTGTCTTGTCTTGTCTTGTCTTGTTTTGTCTTGTCATGTCTTGTCTTGTCATGTCGTGTGTTGTGTTGTTTTGTCTTGTCTTGTTGTGTATTGTCATGTCTTATATTGTCTTGTCTTGTCTTGTCTTGTCTTGTCATGTCATGTCATGTCGTGTGTTGTGTTGTTTTGTCTTGTCTTGTTTTGTCTTGTCTTGTCATGTCATGTCATGTCGTGTGTTGTGTTGTTTTGTCTTGTCTTGTTTTGTCTTGTCATGTCATGTCATGTCTTGTCTTGTCTTGTCTTGTCTTGTTTTGTCTTGTCATGTCTTGTCTTGTCTTGTCTTGTCTTGTCTTGTTTTGTTTTGTCTTGTTTTTTTTTGTCTTGTCATGTCATGTCATGTCTTGTCTTGTTTTGTCTTGTCATGTCATGTCATGTCTTGTCTTGTCTTGTCTTGTCTTGTTTTGTCTTGTCATGTCTTGTCTTGTCTTGTCTTGTCTTGTCTTGTCTTGTCTTGTCTTGTCTTGTTTTGTTTTGTCTTGTCTTGTCTTGTCTTGTCTTGTCTTGTCTTGTCTTGTCTTGTCTTGTCTTGCTTTGTCTTGTCATGTCTTATATTGTCTTGTCTTGTCTTGTCTTGTCCTGTCCTGTCGTGTGTTGTTTTGTATTGTCTTGTCTTGTGTTTTTTGTCATGTCTTGTCTTGTCTTGTCTTGTCTTGTCCTGTCCTGTCGTGTGTTGTGTTGTTTTGTCTTGTCTTGTCATGTCATGTCATGTCGTGTCTTGTGTTGCTTTGTCTTGTCTTGTCTTGTCTTGTCTTGTCTTGTCTTGTCTTGTGTTGCCTCGTCTTGTCTTGTCTTGTCTTGTCCTGTCCTGACGTGTGTTGTGTTGTTTTGTCTTGTCTTGTCTTGTTTTCTCATGTAATGTCATGTCGTGTGTTGTGTTGTTTTGTCGTGTCATGTCTTGTCTTGTCTTGTCCTGTCCTGTCGTGTGTTGTCTTGTCTTGTCTTGTCCTGTCCTGACGTGTGTTGTGTTGTTTTGTCTTGTTTTGTTTTGTCTTGTCTTGTGTTGTTTTGTCCTGTCCTGACGTGTGTTGTGTTGTTTTGTCTTGTCCTGTCTTGTCTTGTCTTGTGATGTCATGTCATGTCGTGTGTTGTGTTGTTTTGTCTTGTCTTGTCATGTTATGTCATGTCGTGTCTTGTGTTGCTTTGTCTTGTCTTGTCTTGTATTGTCTTGTCTTGTGTTGTCATGTCGTGTGTTGTGTTGTTTTGTCTTGTCTTGTTGTGTATTGTCATGTCTTATATTGTCTTGTCTTGTCTTGTCTTGTTTTGTTTTGCCTTGTTTTTTTTGTCTTGTCATGTCTTGTCTTGTCTTGTCTTGTCTTGTCTTGTCTTGTCTTGTCTTGTCTTGTCTTGTCTTGTCTTGTCTTGTCTTGTCTTGTCTTGTCTTGTCTTGTCTTGTCGTGTCTTGTGTTGCTTTGTCTTGTCTTGTCTTGTCTTGTCTTGTCTTGTCTTGTCTTGTCTTGTCTTGTCTTGCTTTGTCTTGTCATGTCTTATATTGTCTTGTCTTGTCTTGTCTTGTCCTGTCCTGTCGTGTGTTGTTTTGTATTGTCTTGTCTTGTGTTTTTTGTCATGTCTTGTCTTGTCTTGTCTTGTCTTGTCCTGTCCTGTCGTGTGTTGTGTTGTTTTGTCTTGTCTTGTCATGTCATGTCATGTCGTGTCTTGTGTTGCTTTGTCTTGTCTTGTCTTGTCTTGTCTTGTCTTGTCTTGTCTTGTGTTGCCTCGTCTTGTCTTGTCTTGTCTTGTCCTGTCCTGACGTGTGTTGTGTTGTTTGTCTTGTCTTGTCTTGTTTTCTCATGTAATGTCATGTCGTGTGTTGTGTTGTTTTGTCTTGTCTTGTGTTGTTTTGTCGTGTCATGTCTTGTCTTGTCTTGTCCTGTCCTGTCGTGTGTTGTCTTGTCTTGTCTTGTCCTGTCCTGACGTGTGTTGTGTTGTTTTGTCTTGTTTTGTTTTGTCTTGTCTTGTGTTGTTTTGTCCTGTCCTGACGTGTGTTGTGTTGTTTTGTCTTGTCCTGTCTTGTCTTGTCTTGTGATGTCATGTCATGTCGTGTGTTGTGTTGTTTTGTCTTGTCTTGTCATGTTATGTCATGTCGTGTCTTGTGTTGCTTTGTCTTGTCTTGTCTTGTATTGTCTTGTCTTGTCCTGTCCTGACGTGTGTTGTGTTGTTTTGTCTTGTCTTGTCATGTCATGTCATGTCGTGTCTTGTGTTGCTTTGTCTTGTCTTGTCATGTCATGTCGTGTGTTGTGTTGTTTTGTCTTGTCTTGTCATGTCATGTCATGTCGTGTCTTGTGTTGCTTTGTCTTGTCTTGTGTTGCCTCGTCTTGTCTTGTCTTGTCTTGTCCTGTCCTGACGTGTGTTGTGTTGTTTTGTCTTGTCTTGTCTTGTGTTTTTTGTCATGTCTTGTCTTGTCTTGTCTTGTCTTGTCCTGTCCTGTCGTGTGTTGTGTTGTTTTGTCTTGTCTTGTCATGTCATGTCATGTCGTGTCTTGTGTTGCTTTGTCTTGTCTTGTCTTGTCTTGTCTTGTCTTGTCTTGTGTTGCCTCGTCTTGTCTTGTCTTGTCTTGTCCTGTCCTGACGTGTGTTGTGTTGTTTTGTCTTGTCTTGTCTTGTTTTCTCATGTAATGTCATGTCGTGTGTTGTGTTGTTTTGTCTTGTCTTGTGTTGTTTTGTCGTGTCATGTCTTGTCTTGTATTGTCCTGTCCTGTCGTGTGTTGTCTTGTCTTGTCTTGTCTTGTGTTTTTTGTCATGTCTTGTCTTGTCTTGTCCTGTCCTGTCGTGTGTTGTGTTGTTTTGTCTTGTCTTGTCATGTCATGTCATGTCGTGTCTTGTGTTGCTTTGTCTTGTCTTGTCTTGTCTTGTCTTGTCTTGTCTTGTGTTGCCTCGTCTTGTCTTGTCTTGTCTTGTCCTGTCCTGACGTGTGTTGTGTTGTTTTGTCTTGTCTTGTCTTGTTTTCTCATGTAATGTCATGTCGTGTGTTGTGTTGTTTTGTCTTGTCTTGTGTTGTTTTGTCGTGTCATGTCTTGTCTTGTCTTGTCCTGTCCTGTCGTGTGTTGTCTTGTCTTGTCTTGTCCTGTCCTGACGTGTGTTGTGTTGTTTTGTCTTGTTTTGTTTTGTCTTGTCTTGTGTTGTTTTGTCCTGTCCTGACGTGTGTTGTGTTGTTTTGTCTTGTCCTGTCTTGTCTTGTCTTGTGATGTCATGTCATGTCGTGTGTTGTGTTGTTTTGTCTTGTCTTGTTTTGTCTTGTCATGTCATGTCATGTCTTGTCTTGTCTTGTCTTGTCTTGTTTTGTCTTGTCATGTCTTGTCTTGTCATGTCGTGTGTTGTGTTGTTTTGTCTTGTCTTGTTGTGTATTGTCATGTCTTATATTGTCTTGTCTTGTCTTGTCTTGTCTTGTCATGTCATGTCATGTCGTGTGTTGTGTTGTTTTGTCTTGTCTTGTTTTGTCTTGTCTTGTCATGTCATGTCATGTCGTGTGTTGTGTTGTTTTGTCTTGTCTTGTTTTGTCTTGTCATGTCATGTCATGTCTTGTCTTGTCTTGTCTTGTCTTGTTTTGTCTTGTCATGTCTTGTCTTGTCTTGTCTTGTCTTGTCTTGTTTTGTTTTGTCTTGTTTTTTTTTGTCTTGTCATGTCATGTCATGTCTTGTCTTGTTTTGTCTTGTCATGTCATGTCATGTCTTGTCTTGTCTTGTCTTGTCTTGTCTTGTTTTGTCTTGTCATGTCTTGTCTTGTCTTGTCTTGTCTTGTCTTGTCTTGTCTTGTCTTGTCTTGTTTTGTTTTGTCTTGTCTTGTCTTGTCTTGTCTTGTCTTGTCTTGTCTTGTCTTGTCTTGTCTTGCTTTGTCTTGTCATGTCTTATATTGTCTTGTCTTGTCTTGTCTTGTCCTGTCCTGTCGTGTGTTGTTTTGTATTGTCTTGTCTTGTGTTTTTTGTCATGTCTTGTCTTGTCTTGTCTTGTCTTGTCCTGTCCTGTCGTGTGTTGTGTTGTTTTGTCTTGTCTTGTCATGTCATGTCATGTCGTGTCTTGTGTTGCTTTGTCTTGTCTTGTCTTGTCTTGTCTTGTCTTGTCTTGTGTTGCCTCGTCTTGTCTTGTCTTGTCTTGTCCTGTCCTGACGTGTGTTGTGTTGTTTTGTCTTGTCTTGTTTTCTCATGTAATGTCATGTCGTGTGTTGTGTTGTTTTGTCGTGTCATGTCTTGTCTTGTCTTGTCCTGTCCTGTCGTGTGTTGTCTTGTCTTGTCTTGTCCTGTCCTGACGTGTGTTGTGTTGTTTTGTCTTGTTTTGTTTTGTCTTGTCTTGTGTTGTTTTGTCCTGTCCTGACGTGTGTTGTGTTGTTTTGTCTTGTCCTGTCTTGTCTTGTCTTGTGATGTCATGTCATGTCGTGTGTTGTGTTGTTTTGTCTTGTCTTGTCATGTTATGTCATGTCGTGTCTTGTGTTGCTTTGTCTTGTCTTGTCTTGTATTGTCTTGTCTTGTGTTGTCATGTCGTGTGTTGTGTTGTTTTGTCTTGTCTTGTTGTGTATTGTCATGTCTTATATTGTCTTGTCTTGTCTTGTCTTGTTTTGTTTTGTCTTGTTTTTTTTGTCTTGTCATGTCTTGTCTTGTCTTGTCTTGTCTTGTCTTGTCTTGTCTTGTCTTGTCTTGTCTTGTCTTGTCTTGTCTTGTCTTGTCTTGTCTTGTCTTGTCTTGTCTTGTCTTGTCTTGTCTTGTCTTGTCTTGTCTTGTCTTGTCTTGTCTTGTCGTGTCTTGTGTTGCTTTGTCTTGTCTTGTCTTGTCTTGTCTTGTCTTGTCTTGTCTTGTCTTGTCTTGTCTTGTCTTGCTTTGTCTTGTCATGTCTTATATTGTCTTGTCTTGTCTTGTCTTGTCCTGTCCTGTCGTGTGTTGTTTTGTATTGTCTTGTCTTGTGTTTTTTGTCATGTCTTGTCTTGTCTTGTCTTGTCTTGTCCTGTCCTGTCGTGTGTTGTGTTGTTTTGTCTTGTCTTGTCATGTCATGTCATGTCGTGTCTTGTGTTGCTTTGTCTTGTCTTGTCTTGTCTTGTCTTGTCTTGTCTTGTCTTGTGTTGCCTCGTCTTGTCTTGTCTTGTCTTGTCCTGTCCTGACGTGTGTTGTGTTGTTTTGTCTTGTCTTGTCTTGTTTTCTCATGTAATGTCATGTCGTGTGTTGTGTTGTTTTGTCTTGTCTTGTGTTGTTTTGTCGTGTCATGTCTTGTCTTGTCTTGTCCTGTCCTGTCGTGTGTTGTCTTGTCTTGTCTTGTCCTGTCCTGACGTGTGTTGTGTTGTTTTGTCTTGTTTTGTTTTGTCTTGTCTTGTGTTGTTTTGTCCTGTCCTGACGTGTGTTGTGTTGTTTTGTCTTGTCCTGTCTTGTCTTGTCTTGTGATGTCATGTCATGTCGTGTGTTGTGTTGTTTTGTCTTGTCTTGTCATGTTATGTCATGTCGTGTCTTGTGTTGCTTTGTCTTGTCTTGTCTTGTATTGTCTTGTCTTGTCCTGTCCTGACGTGTGTTGTGTTGTTTTGTCTTGTCTTGTCATGTCATGTCATGTCGTGTCTTGTGTTGCTTTGTCTTGTCTTGTCATGTCATGTCGTGTGTTGTGTTGTTTTGTCTTGTCTTGTCATGTCAAGTCATGTCGTGTCTTGTGTTGCTTTGTCTTGTCTTGTCTTGTCTTGTCTTGTCTTGTGTTGCCTCGTCTTGTCTTGTCTTGTCTTGTCCTGTCCTGACGTGTGTTGTGTTGCTTTGTCTTGTCTTGTCTTGTCTTGTCTTGTCTTGTCATGTCGTGTGTTGCGTTGTTTTGTCTTGTCTTGTGTTGTTTTGTCGTGTCATGTCTTGTCTTGTCTTGTCCTGTCCTGTCGTGTGTTGTGTTGTTTTGTCTTGTCTTGTCATGTCATGTCACGTCGTGTCTTGTGTTGCTTTGTCTTGTCTTGTCTTGTCTTGTCATGTCGTGTGTTGTGTTGTTTTGTCTTGTCTTGTTTTGTCTTGTCATGTCATGTCATGTCTTGTCTTGTCTTGTCTTGTCTTGTTTTGTCTTGTCATGTCTTGTCTTGTCTTGTCTTGTCTTGTCTTGTCTTGTCTTGTCTTGTTTTGTTTTGTTTTGTCTTGTTTTGTTTTGTCTTGTCATGTCTTGTCTTGTCTTGTCTTGTCTTGTCTTGTCTTGTCTTGTCTTGTCTTGTCTTGTCTTGTCTTGTCTTGTCTTGTCTTGTCTTGTCTTGTCTTGTCTTGTCTTGTCTTGTCTTGTCGTGTCTTGTGTTGCTTTGTCTTGTCTTATCTTGTCATGTCTTGTCTTGTCTTGTCTTGTCTTGTCTTGCTCTGTCTTGTCTTGTCTTGTCTTGTCTTGTCTTGTCTTGTCTTGTCTTGTCTTGTCTTGTCTTGTCTTGTCTTGTCTTGTCTTGTCTTGTCTTGTCTTGTCTTGTCTTGTCTTGTCTTGTCTTGTCTTGTCTTGTCTTGTCTTGTCTTGTCTTGTCTTGTCTTGTCTTGTCTTGTCTTGTCTTGTCTTGTCTTGTCTTGTCTTGTCTTGTCTTGTCCTGTCCTGTCGTGTGTTGTGTTGTTTTGTCTTGTCTTGTCATGTCATGTCATGTCGTGTCTTGTGTTGCTTTGTCTTGTCTTGTCTTGTCTTGTCTTGTCTTGTCTTGTGTTGCCTCGTCTTGTCTTGTCTTGTCTTGTCCTGTCCTGACGTGTGTTGTGTTGTTTTGTCTTGTCTTGTCTTGTTTTCTCATGTAATGTAATGTCGTGTGTTGTGTTGTTTTGTCTTGTCTTGTGTTGTTTTGTCGTGTCATGTCTTGTCTTGTCTTGTCCTGTCCTGTCGTGTGTTGTCTTGTCTTGTCTTGTCCTGTCCTGACGTGTGTTGTGTTGTTTTGTCTTGTTTTGTTTTGTCTTGTCTTGTGTTGTTTTGTCCTGTCCTGACGTGTGTTGTGTTGTTTTGTCTTGTCCTGTCTTGTCTTGTCTTGTGATGTCATGTCATGTCGTGTGTTGTGTTATTTGTCTTGTCTTGTTTTGTCTTGTCATGTCATGTCATGTCTTGTCTTGTCTTGTCTTGTCTTGTTTTGTCTTGTCATGTCTTGTCTTGTCATGTCGTGTGTTGTGTTGTTTTGTCTTGTCTTGTTGTGTATTGTCATGTCTTATATTGTCTTGTCTTGTCTTGTCTTGTCTTGTCATGTCATGTCATGTCGTGTGTTGTGTTGTTTTGTCTTGTCTTGTTTTGTCTTGTCTTGTCATGTCATGTCATGTCGTGTGTTGTGTTGTTTTGTCTTGTCTTGTTTTGTCTTGTCATGTCATGTCATGTCTTGTCTTGTCTTGTCTTGTCTTGTCTTGTTTTGTCTTGTCATGTCTTGTCTTGTCTTGTCTTGTCTTGTTTTGTTTTGTCTTGTTTTTTTTTGTCTTGTCATGTCATGTCATGTCTTGTCTTGTTTTGTCTTGTCATGTCATGTCATGTCTTGTCTTGTCTTGTCTTGTCTTGTTTTGTCTTGTCATGTCTTGTCTTGTCTTGTCTTGTCTTGTCTTGTCTTGTCTTGTCTTGTTTTGTTTTGTCTTGTCTTGTCTTGTCTTGTCTTGTCTTGTCTTGTCTTGCTTTGTCTTGTCCTGTCTTATATTGTCTTGTCTTGTCTTGTCTTGTCCTGTCCTGTCGTGTGTTGTTTTGTATTGTCTTGTCTTGTGTTTTTTGTCATGTCTTGTCTTGTCTTGTCTTGTCTTGTCCTGTCCTGTCGTGTGTTGTGTTGTTTTGTCTTGTCTTGTCATGTCATGTCATGTCGTGTCTTGTGTTGCTTTGTCTTGTCTTGTCTTGTCTTGTCTTGTCTTGTCTTGTGTTGCCTCGTCTTGTCTTGTCTTGTCTTGTCCTGTCCTGACGTGTGTTGTGTTGTTTTGTCTTGTCTTGTCTTGTTTTCTCATGTAATGTCATGTCGTGTGTTGTGTTGTTTTGTCGTGTCATGTCTTGTCTTGTCTTGTCCTGTCCTGTCGTGTGTTGTCTTGTCTTGTCTTGTCCTGTCCTGACGTGTGTTGTGTTGTTTTGTCTTGTTTTGTTTTGTCTTGTCTTGTGTTGTTTTGTCCTGTCCTGACGTGTGTTGTGTTGTTTTGTCTTGTCCTGTCTTGTCTTGTCTTGTGATGTCATGTCATGTCGTGTGTTGTGTTGTTTTGTCTTGTCTTGTCATGTTATGTCATGTCGTGTCTTGTGTTGCTTTGTCTTGTCTTGTCTTGTATTGTCTTGTCTTGTGTTGTCATGTCGTGTGTTGTGTTGTTTTGTCTTGTCTTGTTGTGTATTGTCATGTCTTATATTGTCTTGTCTTGTCTTGTCTTGTTTTGTTTTGTCTTGTTTTTTTTGTCTTGTCATGTCTTGTCTTGTCTTGTCTTGTCTTGTCTTGTCTTGTCTTGTCTTGTCTTGTCTTGTCTTGTCTTGTCTTGTCTTGTCCTGTCCTGTCGTGTGTTGTTTTGTATTGTCTTGTCTTGTGTTTTTTGTCATGTCTTGTCTTGTCTTGTCTTGTCTTGTCCTGTCCTGTCGTGTGTTGTGTTGTTTTGTCTTGTCTTGTCTTGTCCTGTCCTGTCGTGTGTTGTTTTGTATTGTCTTGTCTTGTGTTTTTTGTCATGTCTTGTCTTGTCTTGTCTTGTCTTGTCCTGTCCTGTCGTGTGTTGTGTTGTTTTGTCTTGTCTTGTCATGTCATGTCATGTCGTGTCTTGTGTTGCTTTGTCTTGTCTTGTCTTGTCTTGTCTTGTCTTGTCTTGTCTTGTGTTGCCTCGTCTTGTCTTGTCTTGTCTTGTCCTGTCCTGACGTGTGTTGTGTTGTTTTGTCTTGTCTTGTCTTGTTTTCTCATGTAATGTCATGTCGTGTGTTGTGTTGTTTTGTCTTGTCTTGTGTTGTTTTGTCGTGTCATGTCTTGTCTTGTCTTGTCCTGTCCTGTCGTGTGTTGTCTTGTCTTGTCTTGTCCTGTCCTGACGTGTGTTGTGTTGTTTTGTCTTGTTTTGTTTTGTCTTGTCTTGTGTTGTTTTGTCCTGTCCTGACGTGTGTTGTGTTGTTTTGTCTTGTCCTGTCTTGTCTTGTCTTGTGATGTCATGTCATGTCGTGTGTTGTGTTGTTTTGTCTTGTCTTGTCATGTTATGTCATGTCGTGTCTTGTGTTGCTTTGTCTTGTCTTGTCTTGTATTGTCTTGTCTTGTCCTGTCCTGACGTGTGTTGTGTTGTTTTGTCTTGTCTTGTCATGTCATGTCATGTCGTGTCTTGTGTTGCTTTGTCTTGTCTTGTCATGTCATGTCGTGTGTTGTGTTGTTTTGTCTTGTCTTGTCATGTCATGTCATGTCGTGTCTTGTGTTGCTTTGTCTTGTCTTGTCTTGTCTTGTCTTGTCTTGTTTTGCCTCGTCTTGTCTTGTCTTGTCTTGTCCTGTCCTGACGTGTGTTGTGTTGTTTTGTCTTGTCTTGTCTTGTCTTGTCATGTCTTGTCATGTCGTGTGTTGTGTTGTTTTGTCTTGTCTTGTGTTGTTTTGTCGTGTCATGTCTTGTCTTGTCTTGTCTTGTCTTGTCCTGTCCTGTCGTGTGTTGTGTTGTTTTGTCTTGTCTTGTCATGTCATGTCACGTCGTGTCTTGTGTTGCTTTGTCTTGTCTTGTCTTGTCATGTCGTGTGTTGTGTTGTTTTGTCTTGTCTTGTTTTGTCTTGTCATGTCATGTCATGTCTTGTCTTGTCTTGTCTTGTCTTGTTTTGTCTTGTCATGTCTTGTCTTGTCTTGTCTTGTCTTGTCTTGTCTTGTCTTGTCTTGTTTTGTTTTGTTTTGTCTTGTTTTGTTTTGTCTTGTCATGTCTTGTCTTGTCTTGTCTTGTCTTGCCTTGTCTTGTCTTGTCTTGTCTTGTCTTGTCTTGTCTTGTCTTGTCTTGTCTTGTCTTGTCTTGTCTTGTCTTGTCTTGTCTTGTCTTGTCTTGTCTTGTCTTGTCTTGTCTTGTCTTGTCGTGTCTTGTGTTGCTTTGTCTTGTCTTATCTTGTCATGTCTTGTCTTGTCTTGTCTTGTCTTGTCTTGCTCTGTCTTGTCTTGTCTTGTCTTGTCTTGTCTTGTCTTGTCTTGTCTTGTCTTGTCTTGTCTTGTCTTGTCTTGTCTTGTCTTGTCTTGTCTTGTCTTGTCTTGTCTTGTCTTGTCTTGTCTTGTCTTGTCTTGTCTTGTCTTGTCTTGTCTTGTCTTGTCTTGTCTTGTCTTGTCTTGTCTTGTCTTGTCTTGTCTTGTCTTGTCTTGTCTTGTCTTGTCTTGTCTTGTCTTGTCTTGTCTTGTCTTGCTTTGTCTTGTCATGTCTTATCTTGTCTTGTCTTGTCTTGTCTTGTCTTGTCCTGTCCTGTCGTGTGTTGTTTTGTATTGTCTTGTCTTGTGTTGTTTTGTCGTGTCATGTCTTGTCTTGTCTTGTCTTGTCTTGTCTTGTCTTGTCCTGTCCTGTCGTGTGTTGTGTTGTTTTGTCTTGTCTTGTCATGTCATGTCATGTCGTGTCTTGTGTTGCTTTGTCTTGTCTTGTCTTGTCTTGTCTTGTCTTCTCTTGTGTTGCCTCGTCTTGTCTTGTCTTGTCTTGTCCTGTCCTGACGTGTGTTGTGTTGTTTTGTCTTGTCTTGTCTTGTCTTGTCTTGTCTTGTCTTGTCTTGTCTTGTCATGTCGTGTGTTGTGTTGTTTTGTCTTGTCTTGTCTTGTCTTGTCTTGTCATGTCGTGTGGTGTGTTGTTTTGTATTGTCTTGTGTTGTTTTGTCGTGTCATGTCTTGTCTTGTCTTGTCTTGTCCTGTCCTGTCGTGTGTTGTGTTGTTTTGTCTTGTCTTGCCATGTCATGTCACGTCGTGTCTTGTGTTGCTTTGTCTTGTCTTGTCTTGTCTTGTCTTGTCTTGTCATGTCGTGTGTTGTGTTGTTTTGTCTTGTCTTGTTGTGTATTGTCATGTCTTATATTGTCTTGTCTTGTCTTGTCTTGTCTTGTCTTGTCATGTCATGTCATGTCGTGTGTTGTGTTGTTTTGTCTTGTCTTGTTTTGTCTTGTCATGTCATGTCATGTCTTGCCTTGTCTTGTCTTGTCTTGTCTTGTTTTGTCTTGTCATGTCTTGTCATGTCTTGTCTTGTCTTGTCTTGTCTTGTCTTGTCTTGTCATGTCTTGTCTTGTCTTGTCTTGTCTTGTCATGTCATGTCATGTCTTGCCTTGTCTTGTCTTGTCTTGTCTTGTTTTGTCTTGTCATGTCTTGTCTTGTCTTGTCTTGTCTTGTCTTGTCATGTCTTGTCTTGTCCTGTCCTGTCGTGTGTTGTTTTGTATTGTCCCGTCTTGTGTTGTTTTGTCGTGTCATGTCTTGTCTTGTCTTGTCTTGTCCTGTCCTGTCCTGTCGTGTGTTGTGTTGTTTTGTCTTGTCTTGTCTTGTCTTGTCATGTCATGTCATGACGTGTCTTGTGTTGCTTTGTCTTGTCTTGTCTTGTCATGTCGTGTGTTGTGTTGTTTTGTCTTGTCTTGTTTTGTCTTGTCATGTCATGTCTTGTCTTGTCTTGTCTTGTCTTGTCTTGTCTTGTCTTGTCTTGTCTTGTCTTGTCTTGTCTTGTCTTGTCTTGTCTTGTCTTGTCTTGTCTTGTCTTGTCTTGTCTTGTCTTGTCTTGTCTTGTCTTGTCTTGTCTTGTCTTGTCTTGTCTTGTCTTGTCTTGTCTTGTCTTGTCTTGTCTTGTCTTGTCTTGTCTTGTCTTGTCTTGTCTTGTCTTGTCTTGTCTTGTCTTGTCTTGTCTTGTCTTGTCTTGTCTTGTCTTGTCTTGTCTTGTCTTGTCTTGTCTTGTCTTGTCTTGTCTTGTCTTGTCTTGTCTTGTCTTGTCTTGTCTTGTCTTGTCTTGTCTTGTCTTGTCTTGTCTTGTCTTGTCTTGTCTTGTCTTGTCTTGTCTTGTCTTGTCTTGTCTTGTCTTGTCTTGTCTTGTCTTGTCTTGTCTTGTCTTGTCTTGTCTTGTCTTGTCTTGTCTTGTCTTGTCTTGTCTTGTCTTGTCTTGTCTTGTCTTGTCTTGTCTTGTCTTGTCTTGTCTTGTCTTGTCTTGTCTTGTCTTGTCTTGTCTTGTCTTGTCTTGTCTTGTCTTGTCTTGTCTTGTCTTGTCTTGTCTTGTCTTGTCTTGTCTTGTCTTGTCTTGTCTTGTCTTGTCTTGTCTTGTCTTGTCTTGTCTTGTCTTGTCTTGTCTTGTCTTGTCTTGTCTTGTCTTGTCTTGTCTTGTCTTGTCTTGTCTTGTCTTGTCTTGTCTTGTCTTGTCTTGTCTTGTCTTGTCTTGTCTTGTCTTGTCTTGTCTTGTCTTGTCTTGTCTTGTCTTGTCTTGTCTTGTCTTGTCTTGTCTTGTCTTGTCTTGTCTTGTCTTGTCTTGTCTTGTCTTGTCTTGTCTTGTCTTGTCTTGTCTTGTCTTGTCTTGTCTTGTCTTGTCTTGTCTTGTCTTGTCTTGTCTTGTCTTGTCTTGTCTTGTCTTGTCTTGTCTTGTCTTGTCTTGTCTTGTCTTGTCTTGTCTTGTCTTGTGTTGTTTTGTCGTGTCATGTCTTGTCTTGTCTTGTCTTGTCTTGTCCTGTCCTGTCGTGTGTTGTGTTGCTTTGTTTTGTCTTGTCTTGTCCTGTCCTGTCCTGACGTGTGTTGTGTTGTTTTGTCTTGTCTTGTGTTGTTTTGTCCTGTCCTGACGTGTGTTGTGTTGTTTTGTCTTGTCTTGTCTTGTTTTGTCTTGTCCTGTCTTGTCTTGTCTTGTGATGTCATGTCATGTCGTGTGTTGTGTTGTTTTGTCTTGTCATGTCTTGTCTTGTCTTGTCTTGTCTTGTCTTGTCTTGTCATGTCTTGTCTTGTCTTGTGTTGTTTTGTCGTGTCATGTCTTGTCTTGTCTTGCCTTGTCTTGTCCTGTCCTGTCGTGTGTTGTGTTGTTTTGTCTTGTCTTGTCATGTCATGTCATGTCGTGTCTTGTGTTGCTTTGCTTTGTCTTGTCTTGTCTTGTCATGTCGTGTGTTGTGTTGTTTTGTCTTGTCTTGTTGTGTATTGTCATGTCTTATATTGTCTTGTCTTGTCTTGTCTTGTCTTGTCATGTCATGTCTTGTCGTGTGTTGTGTTGTTTTGTCTTGTCTTGTCTTGTCTTGTCTTGTCTTGTCTTGTCTTGTCATGTCATGTCTTGTCTTTTCTTGTTTTGTCTTGTCTTGTATTGTCTTGTTTTCTCAAGTAATGTCATGTCGTGTGTTGTGTTGTTTTGCCTTGTCTTGTGTTGTTTTGTCGTGTCATGTCTTGTCTTGTCTTGTCTTGTCCTGTCCTGTCGTGTGTTGTGTTGTTTTGTCTTGTCTTGTCATGTCATGTCATGTCGTGTCTTGTGTTGCTTTGTCTTGTCTTGTCTTGTCTTGTCATGTCGTGTGTTGTGTTGTTTTGTCTTGTTGTGTATTGTCATGTCTTATATTGTCTTGTCTTGTCTTGTCTTGTCATGTCATGTCATGTCGTGTGTTGTGTTGTTTTGTCTTGTCTTGTCTTGTCTTGTCTTGTCTTGTCTTGTCTTGTCTTGTCTTGTCTTGTCTTGTCTTGTCTTGTCTTGTCTTGTCTTGTCTTGTCTTGTCTTGTCTTGTCTTGTCTTGTCTTGTCTTGTCTTGTCTTGTCTTGTCTTGTCTTGTCTTGTCTTGTCTTGTCTTGTCTTGTCTTGTCTTGTCTTGTCTTGTCTTGTCTTGTCTTGTCTTGTCTTACTTTGTCTTGTCATGTCTTATCTTGTCTTGTCTTGTCCTGTCCTGTCGTGTGTTGTTTTGTATTGTCTTGTCTTGTGTTGTTTTGTCGTGTCATGTCTTGTCTTGTCTTGTCCTGTCCTGTCGTGTGTTGTGTTGTTTTGTCTTGTCTTGTCTTGTCATGTCATGTCATGTCGTGTCTTGTGTTGTTTTGTCTTGTCTTGTTTTGTCTTGTCATGTCTTGTCTTGTCTTGTCTTGTCTTGTCTTGTCTTGTCTTGTCTTGTCTTGTCTTGTCCTGTCCTGACGTGTGTTGTCTTGTCTTGTCTTGTCTTGTCTTGTCTTGTCTTGTCTTGTCTTGTCTTGTCTTGTCTTGTCTTGTCTTGTCTTGTCCTGTCCTGTCTTGTCTTGTCTTGTCATATCTTGTCTTGTCTTGTCTTGTCTTGTCTTGTCTCGTCTTGTCTTGTCTTGTCTTGTCCTGTCCTGTCTTGTCTTGTCTTGTCATGTCTTGTCTTGTCTTGTCTTGTCTTGTCTTGTCTTGTGTTGCCTCGTCTTGTCTTGTCTTGTCTTGTCCTGTCCTGCCGTGTGTTGTGTTGTTTTGTCTTGTCTTACTTTGTCTTGTCATGTCTTATCTTGTCTTGTCATGTCTTGTCTTGTCTTGTCTTGTCTTGTCTTGTCTTGTCTTGTCTTGTCTTGTCTTGCCTTGTCTTGTCTTGTCTTGTCATGTCTTGTCTTGTCTTGTCTTGTCTTGTATTGTCTTGTCTTGTCTTGTCTTGTATTGTCTTGTCTTGTCTTGTCTTGTCTTGTCTTGTCTTGTCTTGTCTTGTCTTGTCTTGTCTTGTCTTGTCTTGTCTTGTCTTGTCTTGTCTTGTCTTGTCTTGTCATGTCATGTCATGTCATATCGTGTGTTGTGTTGTTTTGTCTTGTCTTATTTTGTCTTGTCTTGTCTTGTCTTGTCCTGTCCTGACGTGTGTTGTGTTGTTTTGTCTTGTCTTGTCTTGTCTTGTCTTGTCTTGTCTTGTCTTGTCTTGTCTCGTCTTGTCTTGTCTTGTCATGTCTTGTCTTGTCTTGTCTTGTTTTGTCTTGTCTTGTATTGTCTTGTTTTCTCATGTAATGTCATATCGTGTGTTGTGTTGTTTTGTCTTGTCTTGTGTTGTTTTGTCGTGTCATGTCTTGTCTTGTCTTGTCTTGTCCTGTCCTGTCGTGTGTTGTGTTGTTTTGTCTTGTCTTGTCTTGTCTTGTCATGTCATGTCATGTCGTGTCTTGTGTTGCTTTGTCTTGTCTTGTCTTGTCTTGTCCTGTCCTGACGTGTGTTGTGTTGTTTTGTCTTGTCTTGTCTTGTCTTGTCATGTCGTGTGTTGTGTTGTTTTGTCTTGTCTTGTCTTGTCTTGTCATGTCATGTCATGTCGTGTCTTGTGTTGCTTTGTCTTGTCTTGTCTTGTCTTGTCCTGTCGTGTGTTGTTTTGTATTGTCTTGTCTTGTGTTGTTTTGTCGTGTCATGTCTTGTCTTGTCTTGTCTTGTCCTGTCCTGTCGTGTGTTGTGTTGTTTTGTCTTGTCTTGTCTTGTCTTGTCATGTCATGTCATGTCGTGTCTTGTGTTGCTTTGTCTTGTCTTGTCTTGTCTTGTCTTGTCTTGTCTTGTCTTGTCTTGTCTTGTCTTGTCTTGTCTTGTCTTGTCTTGTCTTGTCTTGTCTTGTCTTGTCTTGTCTTGTCTTGTCTTGTCTTGTCTTGTCTTGTCTTGTCTTGTCTTGTCTTGTCTTGTCTTGTCTTGTCTTGTCTTGTCTTGTCTTGTCTTGTCTTGTCTTGTCTTGTCTTGTCTTGTCTTGTCTTGTCTTGTCTTGTCTTGTCTTGTCTTGTCTTGTCTTGTCTTGTCTTGTCTTGTCTTGTCTTGTCTTGTCTTGTCTTGTCTTGTCTTGTCTTGTCTTGTCTTGTCTTGTCTTGTCTTGTCTTGTCTTGTCTTGTCTTACTTTGTCTTGTCATGTCTTATCTTGTCTTGTCTTGTCCTGTCCTGTCGTGTGTTGTTTTGTATTGTCTTGTCTTGTGTTGTTTTGTCGTGTCATGTCTTGTCTTGTCTTGTCTTGTCCTGTCCTGTCGTGTGTTGTGTTGTTTTGTCTTGTCTTGTCTTGTCTTGTCTTGTCATGTCATGTCATGTCGTGTCTTGTGTTGTTTTGTCTTGTCTTGTTTTGTCTTGTCATGTCTTGTCTTGTCTTGTCTTGTCTTGTCTTGTCTTGTCTTGTCTTGTCTTGTCTTGTCTTGTCTTGTCCTGTCCTGACGTGTGTTGTCTTGTCTTGTCTTGTCTTGTCTTGTCTTGTCTTGTCTTGTCTTGTCTTGTCTTGTCTTGTCTTGTCTTGTCTTGTCTTGTCTTGTCTTGTCTTGTCCTGTCCTGTCTTGTCTTGTCTTGTCATATCTTGTCTTGTCTCGTCTTGTCTTGTCTTGTCTTGTCTCGTCTTGTCTTGTCTTGTCTTGTCTTGTCCTGTCCTGTCTTGTCTTGTCTTGTCATGTCTTGTCTTGTCTTGTCTTGTCTTGTCTTGTGTAGCCTCGTCTTGTCTTGTCTTGTCTTGTCCTGTCCTGCCGTGTGTTGTGTTGTTTTGTCTTGTCTTACTTTGTCTTGTCATGTCTTATCTTGTCTTGTCTTGTCATGTCTTGTCTTGTCTTGTCTTGTCTTGTCTTGTCTTGTCTTGTCTTGTCTTGTCTTGTCATGTCTTGTCTTGTCTTGTCTTGTCTTGTATTGTCTTGTCTTGTCTTGTACTGTCTTGTCTTGTCTTGTCTTGTCTTGTCTTGTCTTGTCTTGTCTTGTCTTGTCTTGTCTTGTCTTGTCTTGTCTTGTCTTGTCTTGTCTTGTCTTGTCATGTCATGTCATGCCATATCGTGTGTAGTGTTGTTTTGTCTTGTCTTATTTTGTCTTGTCTTGTCTTGTCTTGTCCTGTCCTGACGTGTGTTGTGTTGTTTTGTCTTGTCTTGTCTTGTCTTGTCTTGTCTTGTCTTGTCTTGTCTTGTCTTGTCTTGTCTTGTCTTGTCTTGTCTTGTCTTGTCTTGTCTTGTCTTGTTTTCTCATGTAATGTCATATCGTGTGTTGTGTTGTTTTGTCTTGTCTTGTCTTGTCTTGTCTTGTCTTGTCTTGTCTTGTCTTGTCTTGTCTTGTCTTGTCTTGTCTTGTCTTGTCTTGTCTTGTCTTGTCTTGTCTTGTCTTGTCATGTCATGTCATGCCATATCGTGTGTAGTGTTGTTTTGTCTTGTCTTATTTTGTCTTGTCTTGTCTTGTCTTGTCCTGTCCTGACGTGTCTTGTCTTGTCTTGTTTTGTCTTGTCTTGTATTGTCTTGTTTTCTCATGTAATGTCATATCGTGTGTTGTGTTGTTTTGTCTTGTCTTGTGTTGTTTTGTCGTGTCATGTCTTGTCTTGTCTTGTCTTGTCCTGTCCTGTCGTGTGTTGTGTTGATTTGTCTTGTCTTGTCTTGTCTTGTCATGTCATGTCATGTCGTGTCTTGTGTTGCTTTGTCTTGTCTTGTCTTGTCTTGTCCTGTCCTGACGTGTGTTGTGTTGTTTTGTCTTGTCTTGTCTTGTCTTGTCATGTCGTGTGTTGTGTTGTTTTGTCTTGTCTTGTCTTGTCTTGTCATGTCATGTCATGTCGTGTCTTGTGTTGCTTTGTCTTGTCTTGTCTTGTCCTGTCGTGTGTTGTTTTGTATTGTCTTGTCTTGTGTTGTTTTGTCGTGTCATGTCTTGTCTTGTCTTGTCTTGTCCTGTCCTGTCGTGTGTTGTGTTGTTTTGTCTTGTCTTGTCTTGTCTTGTCATGTCATGTCATGTCGTGTCTTGTGTTGCTTTGTCTTGTCTTATCTTGTCTTGTCATGTCTTGTCTTGTCTTGTCTTGTCTTGTCTTGTCTTGTCTTGTCTTGTCTTGTCTTGTCTTGTCTTGTCTTGTCTTGTCTTGTCTTGTCTTGTCTTGTCTTGTCTTGTCTTGTCTTGTCTTGTCTTGTTTTGTCTTGTCTTGTCTTGTCTTGTCATGTCATGTCATGTCGTGTCTTGTGTTGCTTTGTCTTGTCTTGTCTTGTCTTGTCCTGTCGTGTGTTGTTTTGTATTGTCTTGTCTTGTGTTGTTTTGTCGTGTCATGTCTTGTCTTGTCTTGTCTTGTCCTGTCCTGTCGTGTGTTGTGTTGTTTTGTCTTATCTTGTCTTGTCTTGTCTTGCCCTGTCCTGTCGTGTGTTGTTTTGTATCGTCTTGTCTTGTGTTGTTTTGTCGTGTCATGTCTTGTCTTGTCTTGTCTTGTCCTGTCCTGTCGTGTGTTGTGTTGTTTTGTCTTGTCTTGTCTTGTCTTGTCATGTCATGTCATGTCGTGTCTTGTGTTGCTTTGTCTTGTCTTGTCTTGTCTTGTCCTGTCCTGACGTGTGTTGTGTTGTTTTGTCTTGTCTTGTCTTGTCTTGTCATGTCGTGTGTTGTGTTGTTTTGTCTTGTCTTGTCTTGTCTTGTCATGTCATGTGTTGTGTTGTTTTGTCTTGTCTTGTGTTGTTTTGTCGTGTCATGTCTTGTCTTGTCTTTTCCTGTCCTGTCGTGTGTTGTGTTGTTTTGTCTTGTCTTGTCATGTCATGTCATGTCGTGACTTGTGTTGCTTTGTCTTGTCTTATCTTGTCTTGTCATGTCTTGTCTTGTCTTGTCTTGTCTTGTCTTGTCTTGTCTTGTCTTGTCTTGTCTTGTCTTGTCTTGTCTTGTCTTGTGTTGTCTTGTCTTGTCTTGTCTTGTCTTGTCTTGTCTTGTCTTGTCCTGTCCTGTCTTGTCTTGTCTTGTCTTGTCTTGTCTTGTCTTGTCTTGTCATGTCATATCTTGTCTTGTCTTGTCTTGTCTTGTCTTGTCTTGTCTTGTCTTGTCTTGTGTTGTTTTGTCGTGTCATGTCTTGTCTTGTCTTGTCTTGTCCTGTCCTGTCGTGTGTTGTGTTGTTTTGTCTTGTCTTGTCTTGTCTTGTCTTGTCTTGTCATGTCATGTCATGTCGTGTCTTGTGTTGTTTTGTCTTGTCTTGTCATGTCATGTCATGTCGTGACTTGTGTTGCTTTGTCTTGTCTTATCTTGTCTTGTCATGTCTTGTCTTGTCTTGTCTTGTCTTGTCTTGTCTTGTCTTGTCTTGTCTTGTCTTGTCTTGTCTTGTCCTGTCCTGTCTTGTCTTGTCTTGTCTTGTCTTGTCTTGTCTTGTCTTGTCATGTCATGTCATATCTTGTCTTGTCTTGTCTTGTCTTGTCTTGTCTTGTCTTGTCTTGTCTTGTGTTGTTTTGTCGTGTCATGTCTTGTTTTGTCTTGTCATGTCTTGTCTTGTCATGTCTTGTCTTGTCTTGTCTTGTCTTGTCATGTTTTGTCTTGTCTTGTCTTGTTTTGTCTTGTCTTGTATTGTCTTGTCTTGTCTTGTCTTGTCTTGTCTTGTCTGGTCTTGTCTTGCCTTGTCTTGTCTTGTCTTGTCTTGTCATGTCATGTCATGTCATATCGTGTGTTGTGTTGTTTTGTCTTGTCATGTCTTATCTTGTCTTGTCTTGTCTTGTCTTGTCTTGCTTTGTCTTGTCTTGCTTTGTCTTGTCTTGTCTTGTCTTGTCTTGTCTTGTTTTGTCTTGTCTTGTATTGTCTTGTCTTGTCTTGTCTTGTCTTGTCTTGTCTTGTCTTGTCTTGTCTTGTCTTGTCTTGTCTTGTCTTGTCTTGTCTTGTCTTGTCTTGTCTTGTCTTGTCTTGTCTTGTCTTGTCTTGTCTTGTCTTGTCTTGTCTTGTCTTGTCTTGTCTTGTCTTGTCTTGTCTTGTCGTGTCTTGTCTTGTCTTGTCTTGTCTTGTCTTGTCTTGTCTTGTCTTGTCTTGTCTTGTCTTGTCTTGTCTTGTCTTGTCTTGTCTTGTCTTGTCTTGTCTTGTCTTGTCTTGTTTTGTCTTGTCTTGTCTTGTCTTGTCATGTCATGTCATGTCGTGTCTTGTGTTGCTTTGTCTTGTCTTGTCTTGTCTTGTCCTGTCGTGTGTTGTTTTGTATTGTCTTGTCTTGTGTTGTTTTGTCGTGTCATGTCTTGTCTTGTCTTGTCTTGTCCTGTCCTGTCGTGTGTTGTGTTGTTTTGTCTTGTCTTGTCATGTCATGTCATGTCGTGTCTTGTGTTGCTTTGTCTTGTCTTATCTTGTCTTGTCTTGCCTTGTCTTGTCTTGTCTTGTCTTGTCTTGTCTTGTCTTGTCTTGTCTTGTCTTGTCTTGTCTTGTCTTGTCTTGTCTTGTCTTGTCTTGTCTTGTCTTGTCTTGTCTTGTCTTGTCTTGTCTTGTCTTGTCTTGTCTTGTCTTGTCTTGTCTTGTCTTGTCTTGTCTTGTCTTGTCTTGTCTTGTCTTGTCTTGTCTTGTCTTGTCTTGTCTTGTCTTGTCTTGTCTTGTCTTGTCTTGTCTTGTCTTGTCTTGTCTTGTCTTGTCTTGTCTTGTCTTGTCTTGTCTTGTCTTGTCTTGTCTTGTCTTGTCTTGTCTTGTCTTGTCTTGTTTTGTTTTGTCTTGTCTTGTCTTGTCTTGTCTTGTCATGTCATGTCATGTCGTGTCTTGTGTTGCTTTGTCTTGTCTTGTCTTGTCTTATCCTGTCGTGTGTTGTTTTGTATTGTCTTGTCTTGTGTTGTTTTGTCGTGTCATGTCTTGTCTTGTCTTGTCTTGTCCTGTCCTGTCGTGTGTTGTGTTGTTTTGTCTTATCTTGTCTTGTCTTGTCTTGCTCTGTCCTGTCGTGTGTTGTTTTGTATCGTCTTGTCTTGTGTTGTTTTGTCGTGTCATGTCTTGTCTTGTCTTGTCTTGTCCTGTCCTGTCGTGTGTTGTGTTGTTTTGTCTTGTCTTGTCTTGTCTTGTCATGTCATGTCATGTCGTGTCTTGTGTTGCTTTGTCTTGTCTTGTCTTGTCTTGTCCTGTCCTGACGTGTGTTGTGTTGTTTTGTCTTGTCTTGTCTTGTCTTGTCATGTCGTGTGTTGTGTTGTTTTGTCTTGTCTTGTCTTGTCTTGTCTTGTCATGTCGTGTGTTGTGTTGTTTTGTCTTGTCTTGTGTTGTTTTGTCGTGTCATGTCTTGTCTTGTCTTTTCCTGTCCTGTCGTGTGTTGTGTTGTTTTGTCTTGTCTTGTCATGTCATGTCATGTCGTGACTTGTGTTGCTTTGTCTTGTCTTATCTTGTCTTGTCATGTCTTGTCTTGTCTTGTCTTGTCTTGTCTTGTCTTGTCTTGTCTTGTCTTGTCTTGTCTTGTCTTGTCTTGTCTTGTCTTGTCTCGTCTTGTCTTGTCTTGTCTTGTCTTGTCTTGTCTTGTCTTGTCTTGTCTTGTCTGGTCTTTTCTTGTCTTGTCTTGTCTTGTCTTGTCTTGTCTTGTCTTGTCTTGTCTTGTCTTGTCTTGTCTTGTCTTGTCTTGTCTTGTCTTGTCTTGTCTTGTCTTGTCTTGTCTTGTCTTGTCTTGTCTTGTCTTGTCTTGTCTTGTCTTGTCTTGTCTTGTCTTGTCTTGTCTTGTCTTGTCTTGTCTTGTCTTGTCTTGTCTTGTCTTGTCTTGTCTTGTCTTGTCTTGTCTTGTCTTGTCTTGTCTTGTCTTGTCTTGTCTTGTCTTGTCTTGTCTTGTCTTGTCTTGTCTTGTCTTGTCTTGTCTTGTCTTGTCTTGTCTTGTCTTGTCTTGTCTTGTCTTGTCTTGTCTTGTCTTGTCTTGTCTTGTCTTGTCTTGTCTTGTCTTGTCTTGTCTTGTCTTGTCTTGTCTTGTCTTGTCTTGTCTTGTCTTGTCTTGTCTTGTCTTGTCTTGTCTTGTCTTGTCTTGTCTTGTCTTGTCTTGTCTTGTCTTGTCTTGTCTTGTCTTGTCTTGTCTTGTCTTGTCTTGTCTTGTCTTGTCTTGTCTTGTTTTGTTTTGTCTTGTCTTGTCTTGTCTTGTCTTGTCATGTCATGTCATGTCGTGTCTTGTGTTGCTTTGTCTTGTCTTGTCTTGTCTTATCCTGTCGTGTGTTGTTTTGTATTGTCTTGTCTTGTGTTGTTTTGTCGTGTCATGTCTTGTCTTGTCTTGTCTTGTCCTGTCCTGTCGTGTGTTGTGTTGTTTTGTCTTATCTTGTCTTGTCTTGTCTTGCTCTGTCCTGTCGTGTGTTGTTTTGTATCGTCTTGTCTTGTGTTGTTTTGTCGTGTCATGTCTTGTCTTGTCTTGTCTTGTCCTGTCCTGTCGTGTGTTGTGTTGTTTTGTCTTGTCTTGTCTTGTCTTGTCATGTCATGTCATGTCGTGTCTTGTGTTGCTTTGTCTTGTCTTGTCTTGTCTTGTCCTGTCCTGACGTGTGTTGTGTTGTTTTGTCTTGTCTTGTCTTGTCTTGTCATGTCGTGTGTTGTGTTGTTTTGTCTTGTCTTGTCTTGTCTTGTCTTGTCATGTCGTGTGTTGTGTTGTTTTGTCTTGTCTTGTGTTGTTTTGTCGTGTCATGTCTTGTCTTGTCTTTTCCTGTCCTGTCGTGTGTTGTGTTGTTTTGTCTTGTCTTGTCATGTCATGTCATGTCGTGACTTGTGTTGCTTTGTCTTGTCTTATCTTGTCTTGTCATGTCTTGTCTTGTCTTGTCTTGTCTTGTCTTGTCTTGTCTTGTCTTGTCTTGTCTTGTCTTGTCTTGTCTTGTCTTGTCTTGTCTCGTCTTGTCTTGTCTTGTCTTGTCTTGTCTTGTCTTGTCTTGTCTTGTCTTGTCTGGTCTTTTCTTGTCTTGTCTTGTCTTGTCTTGTCTTGTCTTGTCTTGTCTTGTCTTGTCTTGTCTTGTCTTGTCTTGTCTTGTCTTGTCTTGTCTTGTCTTGTCTTGTCTTGTCTTGTCTTGTCTTGTCTTGTCTTGTCTTGTCTTGTCTTGTCTTGTCTTGTCTTGTCTTGTCTTGTCTTGTCTTGTCTTGTCTTGTCTTGTCTTGTCTTGTCTTGTCTTGTCTTGTCTTGTCTTGTCTTGTCTTGTCTTGTCTTGTCTTGTCTTGTCTTGTCTTGTCTTGTCTTGTCTTGTCTTGTCTTGTCTTGTCTTGTCTTGTCTTGTCTTGTCTTGTCTTGTCTTGTCTTGTCTTGTCTTGTCTTGTCTTGTCTTGTCTTGTCTTGTCTTGTCTTGTCTTGTCTTGTCTTGTCTTGTCTTGTCTTGTCTTGTCTTGTCTTGTCCTGTCCTGTCCTGTCTTGTCTTGTCTTGTCATATCTTGTCTTGTCTTGTCTTGTCTTGTCTTGTCTTGTCTTGTCTTGTCTTGTCTTGTCTTGTCTTGTCTTGTCTTGTCTTGTCTTGTCTTGTCTTGTCTTGTCTTGTCTTGTCTTGTCTTGTCTTGTCTTGTCTTGTCTTGTCTTGTCTTGTCTTGTCTTGTCTTGTCTTGTCTTGTCTTGTCCTGTCCTGTCTTGTCTGGTCTTGTCATATCTTGTCTTGTCTTGTCTTGTCTTGTCTTGTCTTGTCTTGTCTTGTCCTGTCCTGTCGTGTGTTGTCTTGTCTTGTATTGTCTTGTTTTCTCATGTAATGTAATATCGTGTGTTGTGTTGTTTTGTCTTGTCTTGTGTTGTTTTGTCGTGTCATGTCTTGTCTTGTCTTGTCTTGTCTTGTCCTGTCCTGTCGTGTGTTGTGTTGTTTTGTCTTGTCTTGTCTTGTCTTGTCTTGTCTTGTCTTGTCTTGTCTTGTCTTGTCTTGTCTTGTCTTGTCTTGTCTTGTCTTGTCTTGTCTTGTCTTGTCTTGTCTTGTCTTGTCTTGTCTTGTCTTGTCTTGTCTTGTCTTGTCTTGTCTTGTCTTGTCTTGTCTTGTCTTGTCTTGTCTTGTCTTGTCTTGTCTTGTCTTGTCTTGTCTTGTCTTGTCTTGTCTTGTCTTGTCTTGTCTTGTCTTGTCTTGTCTTGTCTTGTCTTGTCTTGTCTTGTCTTGTCTTGTCTTGTCTTGTCTTGTCTTGTCTTGTCTTGTCTTGTCTTGTCTTGTCTTGTCTTGTCTTGTCTTGTCTTGTCTTGTCTTGTCTTGTCTTGTCTTGTCTTGTCTTGTCTTGTCTTGTCTTGTCTTGTCTTGTCTTGTCTTGTCTTGTCTTGTCTTGTCTTGTCTTGTCTTGTCTTGTCTTGTCTTGTCTTGTCTTGTCTTGTCTTGTCTTGTCTTGTCTTGTCTTGTCTTGTCTTGTCTTGTCTTGTCTTGTCTTGTCTTGTCTTGTCTTGTCTTGTCTTGTCTTGTCTTGTCTTGTCTTGTCTTGTCTTGTCTTGTCTTGTCTTGTCTTGTCTTGTCTTGTCTTGTCTTGTCTTGTCTTGTCTTGTCTTGTCTTGTCTTGTATTGTCTTGTTTTCTCATGTAATGTAATATCGTGTGTTGTGTTGTTTTGTCTTGTCTTGTGTTGTTTTGTCGTGTCATGTCTTGTCTTGTCTTGTCTTGTCTTGTCTTGTCCTGTCCTGTCGTGTGTTGTGTTGTTTTGTCTTGTCTTGTCCTGTCCTGACGTGTGTTGTGTTGTTTTGTCTTGTCTTGTGTTGTTTTGTCCTGTCCTGACGTGTGTTGTGTTGTTTTGTCTTGTCTTGTGATGTCATGTCATGTCGTGTGTTGTGTTGTTTTGTCTTGTCTTATCTTGTCTTGTCATGTCATGTCATGTTTTGTCTTGTCTTGTTTTGTCTTGTCATGTCTTGTCTTGTCATGTCTTGTCTTGTCTTGTCTTGTCTTGTCTTGTCATGTCGTGTGTTGTGTTGTTTTGTCTTGTCTTGTCTTGTCTTGTCTTGTCTTGTCTTGTCTTGTCTTGTCTTGTCTTGTCTTGTCTTGTCTTGTCTTGTCTTGTCTTGTCTTGTCTTGTCTTGTCTTGTCTTGTCTTGTCTTGTCTTGTCTTGTCTTGTCTTGTCTTGTCTTGTCTTGTCTTGTCTTGTCTTGTCTTGTCTTGTCTTGTCTTGTCTTGTCTTGTCTTGTCTTGTCTTGTCTTGTCTTGTCTTGTCTTGTCTTGTCTTGTCTTGTCTTGTCTTGTCTTGTCCTGTCCTGTCTTGTCTTGTCTTGTCATGTCTTGTCTTGTCTTGTCATGTCATATCGTGTGTTGTGTTGTTTTGTCTTGTCTTGTCTTGTCTTGTCTTGTCATGTCTTGTCATGTCTTGTCTTGTTTTGTCTTGTCTTGTATTGTCTTGTTTTCTCATGTAATGTCATATCGTGTGTTGTGTTGTTTTGTCTTGTCTTGTGTTGTTTTGTCGTGTCATGTCTTGTCTTGTCTTGTCTTGTCTTGTCCTGTCCTGTCGTGTGTTGTGTTGTTTTGTTTTGTCTTGTCTTGTCCTGTCCTGACGTGTGTTGTGTTGTTTTGTCTTGTCTTGTGTTGTTTTGTCCTGTCCTGACGTGTGTTGTGTTGTTTTGTCTTGTCTTGTTTTGTCTTGTCCTGTCTTGTCTTGTCTTGTGATGTCATGTCATGTCGTGTGTTGTGTTGTTTTGTCTTGTCTTATCTTGTCTTGTCATGTCATGTCATGTCGTGTCTTGTGTTGTTTTGTCTTGTCTTGTTTTGTCTTGTCATGTCTTGTCTTGTCATGTCTTGTCTTGTCTTGTCTTGTCTTGTCTTGTCATGTCGTGTGTTGTGTTGTTTTGTCTTGTCTTGTCTTGTCTTGTCTTGTCTTGTCATGTCGTGTGTTGTGTTGTTTTGTCTTGTCTTGTGTTGTTTTGTCGTGGCATGTCTTGTCTTGTCTTGTCCTGTCCTGTCGTGTGTTGTGTTGTTTTGTCTTGTCTTGTCATGTCATGTCATGTCGTGTCTTGTGTTGCTTTGTCTTGTCTTATCTTGTCTTGTCATGTCTTGTCTTGTCTTGTCTTGTCCTGTCTTGTGTTGTCTTGTCTTGTCTTGTCTTGTCTTGTCTTGTCTTGTCATGTCTTGTCTTGTCTTGTCTTGTTTTGTCTTGTCTTGTATTGTCTTGTCTTGTCTTGTCTTGTCTTGTCTTGTCTTGTCTGGTCTTGTCTTGTCTTGTCTTGTCTTGTCTTGTCATGTCATGTCATGTCATATCGTGAGTTGTGTTGTTTTGTCTTGTCATGTCTTATCTTGTCTTGTCTTGTCTTGTCTTGTCTTGTCTTGTCTTGTCTTGCTTTGTCTTGTCATGTCTTATCTTGTCTTGTCTTGTCCTGTCCTGTCATGTCTTGTCTTGTCTTGTCTTGTTTTGTCTTGTCTTGTATTGTCTTGTCTTGTCTTGTCTTGTCTTGTCTTGTCTTGTCTTGTCTGGTCTTGTCTTGTCATGTCTTATCTTGTCTTGTCTTGTCTTGTCTTGTCTTGTCCTGTCCTGTCGTGTGTTGTTTTGTATTGTCTTGTCTTGTGTTGTTTTGTCGTGTCATGTCTTGTCTTGTCTTGTCTTGTCCTGTCCTGTCGTGTGTTGTGTTGTTTTGTCTTGTCTTGTCTTGTCTTGTCATGTCATGTCATGTCGTGTCTTGTGTTGCTTTGTCTTGTCTTGTCTTGTCTTGTCCTGTCCTGACGTGTGTTGTGTTGTTTTGTCTTGTCTTGTCTTGTCTTGTCATGTCGTGTGTTGTGTTGTTTTGTCTTGTCTTGTCTTGTCTTGTCATATCGTGTGTTGTGTTGTTTTGTCTTGTCTTGTGTTGTTTTGTCGTGTCATGTCTTGTCTTGTCTTGTCCTGTCCTGTCGTGTGTTGTGTTGTTTTGTCTTGTCTTGTCATGTCATGTCATGTCGTGTCTTGTGTTGCTTTGTCTTGTCTTATCTTGTCTTGTCATGTCTTGTCTTGTCTTGTCTTGTCCTGTCTTGTGTTGTCTTGTCTTGTCTTGTCTTGTCTTGTCATGTCTTGTCTTGTCTTGTCTTGTTTTGTCTTGTCTTGTATTGTCTTGTCTTGTCTTGTCTTGTCTTGTCTTGTCTTGTCTTGTCTGGTCTTGTCTTGTCTTGTCTTGTCTTGTCTTGTCTTGTCTTGTCATGTCATGTCATGTCATATCGTGAGTTGTGTTGTTTTGTCTTGTCATGTCTTATCTTGTCTTGTCTTGTCTTGTCTTGTCTTGTCTTGTCTTGTCTTGTCTTGTCTTGTCTTGCTTTGTCTTGTCATGTCTTATCTTGTCTTGTCTTGTCTTGTCTTGTCCTGTCCTGTCATGTCTTGTCTTGTCTTGTCTTGTTTTGTCTTGTCTTGTATTGTCTTGTCTTGTCTTGTCTTGTCTTGTCTTGTCTTGTCTTGTCTGGTCTTGTCTTGTCATGTCTTATCTTGTCTTGTCTTGTCTTGTCTTGTCTTGTCCTGTCCTGTCGTGTGTTGTTTTGTATTGTCTTGTCTTGTGTTGTTTTGTCGTGTCATGTCTTGTCTTGTCTTGTCTTGTCCTGTCCTGTCGTGTGTTGTGTTGTTTTGTCTTGTCTTGTCTTGTCATGTCATGTCATGTCGTGTCTTGTGTTGCTTTGTCTTGTCTTGTCTTGTCTTGTCCTGTCCTGACGTGTGTTGTGTTGTTTTGTCTTGTCTTGTCTTGTCTTGTCATGTCGTGTGTTGTGTTGTTTTGTCTTGTCTTGTCTTGTCTTGTCATATCGTGTGTTGTGTTGTTTTGTCTTGTCTTGTGTTGTTTTGTCGTGTCATGTCTTGTCTTGTCTTGTCCTGTCCTGTCGTGTGTTGTGTTGTTTTGTCTTGTCTTGTCATGTCATGTCATGTCGTGTGTTGTGTTGTTTTGTCTTGTCTTGTCTTGTCTTGTCATGTCGTGTGTTGTGTTGTTTTGTCTTGTCTTGTCTTGTCTTGTCATATCGTGTGTTGTGTTGTTTTGTCTTGTCTTGTGTTGTTTTGTCGTGTCATGTCTTGTCTTGTCTTGTCCTGTCCTGTCGTGTGTTGTGTTGTTTTGTCTTGTCTTGTCATGTCATGTCGTGTCGTGTCTTGTGTTGCTTTGTCTTGTCTTATCTTGTCTTGTCATGTCTTGTCTTGTCTTGTCTTGTCTTGTCTTGTCTTGTCTTGTCTTGTCTTGTCTTGTCTTGTCTTGTCTTGTCTTGTCTTGTCTTGTCTTGTCTTGTCTTGTCTTGTCTTGTCTTGTCTTGTCTTGTCTTGTCTTGTCCTGTCTTGTCTTGTCTTGTCTTGTCTTGTCTTGTCTTGTCTTGTCTTGTCTTGTCTTGTCCTGTCTTGTCATATCTTGTCTTGTCTTGTCTTGTCTTGTCTTGTCTTGTCTTGTCTTGTCTTGTCTTGTCTTGTCTTGTCTTGTCTTGTCTTGTCTTGTCTTGTCTTGTCTTGTCTTGTCTTGTCTTGTCTTACTTTGTCTTGTCATGTCTTATCTTGTCTTGTCTTGTCTTGTCTTGTCCTGTCCTGTCGTGTGTTGTTTTGTATTGTCTTGTCTTGTGTTGTTTTGTCGTGTCATGTCTTGTCTTGTCTTGTCTTGTCTTGTCCTGTCGTGTGTTGTGTTGTTTTGTCTTGTCTTGTCTTGTCTTGTCATGTCATGTCATGTCGTGTCTTGTGTTGTTCTGTCTTGTCTTGTTTTGTCTTGTCATGTCTTGTCTTGTCTTGTCTTGTCTTGTCTTGTCTTGTCTTGTCTTGTCTTGTCTTGTCTTGTCCTGTCCTGACGTGTGTTGTCTTTTCTCGTCTTGTCTTGTCTTGTCTTGTCTTGTCCTGTCTTGTCTTGTCTTGTCTTGTCTTGTCTTGTCTTGTCTTGTCTTGTCTTGTCTTGTCTTGTCTTGTCTTGTCTTGTCTTGTCTTGCCTTGTCTTGTCTTGTCTTGTCTTGTCTTGCCTTGTCTTGTCCTGTCCTGTCGTGTGTTGTGTTGTTTTGTCTTGTCTTGTCATGTCATGCCATGTCGTGTCTTGTGTTGCTTTGTCTTGTCTTGTCTTGTCTTGTCATGTCGTGTGTTGTGTTGTTTTGTCTTGTCTTGTTGTGTATTGTCATGTCTTATATTGTCTTGTCTTGTCTTGTCTTGTCATGTCATGTCATGTCATGTCGTGTGTTGTGTTGTTTTGTCTTGTCTTGTCTTGTCTTGTCTTGTCTTGTCTTGTCTTGTGTTGTCTTGTCTTGTCTTGCCTTATCTTGCCTTGTCTTGTCTTGTCTGGTCTTGTCTTGTCTTGTCTTGTCTTGTCTTGTCTTGTCATGTCTTGTCTTGTCTTGTTTTGTCTTGTCTTTTATTGTCTTGTTTTCTCATGTAATGTCATGTCGTGTGTTGTGTTGTTTTGTCTTGTCTTGTGTTGTTTTGTCGTGTCATGTCTTGTCTTGTCTTGTCTTGTCCTGTCCTGTCGTGTGTTGAGTTGTTTTGTCTTGTCTTGTCATGTCATGCCATGTCGTGTCTTGTGTTGCTTTGTCTTGTCTTGTCTTGTCTTGTCTTGTCATGTCGTGTGTTGTGTTGTTTTGTCTTGTCTTGTTGTGTATTGTCATGTCTTATATTGTCTTGTCTTGTCTTGTCTTGTCATGTCATGTCATGTCGTGTGTTGTGTTGTTTTGTCTTGTTTTGTCTTGTCTTGTCTTGTCTTGTCTTGTCTTGTCTTGTCTTGTCTTGTCTTGTCTTGTCTTGTCTTGTCTTGTCTTGTCTTGTCTTGTCTTGTCTTGTCTTGTCATGTCGTGTGTTGTGTTGTTTTGTCTTGTCTTGTGTTGTTTTGTCGTGTCATGTCTTGTCTTGTCTTGTCCTGTCATGTCCTGTTCTGTCGTGTGCTGTGTTGTTTTGTCTTGTCTTGTCTTGTCTTGTCTTGTCTTGTCTTGTCTTGTCTTGTCATGTCGTGTGTTGTGTTGTTTTGTCTTGTTTTGTCTTGTCTTGTCTTGTCTTGTCTTGTCTTGTCTTGTCTTGTCTTGTCTTGTCTTGTCTTGTCATGTCGTGTGTTGTGTTGTTTTGTCTTGTCTTGTGTTGTTTTGTCGTATCATGTCTTGTCTTGTCTTGTCTTGTCTTGTCATGTCCTGTCGTGTGTTGTGTTGTTTTGTCTTGTCTTGTCTTGTCTTGTCTTGTCTTGTCTTGTCTTGTCTTGTCTTGTCTTGTCTTGTCTTGTCTTGTCTTGTCTTGTCTTGTCTTGTCTTGTCTTGTCTTGTCTTGTCTTGTCTTGTCTTGTCTTGTCTTGTCTTGTCTTGTCTTGTCTTGTCTTGTCTTGTCTTGTCTTGTCTTGTCTTGTCTTGTCTTGTCTTGTCTTGTCTTGTCTTGTCGTGTGTTGTGTTGTTTTGTCTTGTTTTGTCTTGTCTTGTCTTGTCTTGTCTTGTCTTGTCTTGTCTTGTCTTGTCTTGTCTTGTCTTGTCTTGTCTTGTCCTGTCGTGTGTTGTGTTGTTTTGTCTTGTCTTGTCTTGTCTTGTCTTGTCTTGTCTTGTCTTGTCTTGTCTTGTCTTGTCTTGTCTTGTCTTGTCTTGTCTTATCATGTCTTGTCTTGTCTTGTCTTGTTTTGTCTTGTCTTGTATTGTCTTGTTTTCTCATGTAATGTAATATCGTGTGTTGTGTTGTTTTGTCTTGTTTTGTCTTGTCTTGTCTTGTCTTGTCTTGTCTTGTCTTGTCTTGTCTTGTCTTGTCTTGTCTTGTCTTGTCCTGTCTTGTCTTGTCTTGTCTTGTCTTGTCTTGTCTTGTCTTGTCTTGTCTTGTCTTGTCTTGTCTTGTCTTGTCTTGTCTTGTCTTGTCTTGTCTTGTCTTGTCTTGTCATGTCGTGTGTTGTGTTGTTTTGTCTTGTCTTGTGTTGTTTTGTCGTATCATGTCTTGTCTTGTCTTGTCTTGTCTTGTCATGTCCTGTCGTGTGTTGTGTTGTTTTGTCTTGTCTTGTCTTGTCTTGTCTTGTCTTGTCTTGTCTTGTCTTGTCTTGTCTTGTCTTGTCTTGTCTTATCATGTCTTGTCTTGTCTTGTCTTGTTTTGTCTTGTCTTGTATTGTCTTGTTTTCTCATGTAATGTAATATCGTGTGTTGTGTTGTTTTGTCTTGTCTTGTGTTGTTTTGTCGTGTCATGTCTTGTCTTGTCTTGTCTTGTCTTGTCTTGTCCTGTCCTGTCGTGTGTTGTGTTGTTTTGTCTTGTCTTGTCCTGTCCTGACGTGTGTTGTGTTGTTTTGTCTTGTCTTGTGTTGTTTTGTCCTGTCCTGACGTGTGTTGTGTTGTTTTGTCTTGTCTTGTTTTGTCTTGTCCTGTCTTGTCTTGTCTTGTGATGTCATGTCATGTCGTGTGTTGTGTTGTTTTGTCTTGTCTTATCTTGTCTTGTCATGTCATGTCATGTCGTGTCTTGTGTTGTTTTGTCTTGTCTTGTTTTGTCTTGTCATGTCTTGTCTTGTCATGTCTTGTCTTGTCTTGTCTTGTCTTGTCTTGTCATGTCGTGGGTTGTGTTGTTTTGTCTTGTCTTGTCTTGTCTTGTATTGTATTGTCTTGTCTTGTCTTGTCTTGTCTTGTCTTGTCTTGTCTTGTCTTGTCTTGTCTTGTCTTGTCTTGTCTTGTCTTGTCTTGTCTTGTCTTGTCTTGTCTTGTCTTGTCTTGTCTTGTCTTGTCTTGTCTTGTCTTGTCTTGTCTTGTCTTGTCTTGTCTTGTCTTGTCTTGTCTTGTCTTGTCTTGTCTTGTCTTGTCTTGTCCTGTCCTGTCTTGTCTTGTCTTGTCATGTCTTGTCTTGTCTTGTCATGTCATATCGTGTGTTGTGTTGTTTTGTCTTGTCTTGTCTTGTCTTGTCTTGTCATGTCTTGTCATGTCTTGTCTTGTTTTGTCTTGTCTTGTATTGTCTTGTTTTCTCATGTAATGTCATATCGTGTGTTGTGTTGTTTTGTCTTGTCTTGTGTTGTTTTGTCGTGTCATGTCTTGTCTTGTCTTGTCTTGTCTTGTCCTGTCCTGTCGTGTGTTGTGTTGTTTTGTTTTGTCTTGTCTTGTCCTGTCCTGACGTGTGTTGTGTTGTTTTGTCTTGTCTTGTGTTGTTTTGTCCTGTCCTGACGTGTGTTGTGTTGTTTTGTCTTGTCTTGTTTTGTCTTGTCCTGTCTTGTCTTGTCTTGTGATGTCATGTCATGTCGTGTGTTGTGTTGTTTTGTCTTGTCTTATCTTGTCTTGTCATGTCATGTCATGTCGTGTCTTGTGTTGTTTTGTCTTGTCTTGTTTTGTCTTGTCATGTCTTGTCTTGTCATGTCATGTCTTGTCTTGTCTTGTCTTGTCTTGTCATGTCGTGTGTTGTGTTGTTTTGTCTTGTCTTGTGTTGTTTTGTCGTGTCATGTCTTGTCTTGTCTTGTCCTGTCCTGTCGTGTGTTGTGTTGTTTTGTCTTGTCTTGTCATGTCATGTCATGTCGTGTCTTGTGTTGCTTTGTCTTGTCTTATCTTGTCTTGTCATGTCTTGTCTTGTCTTGTCTTGTCTTGTCTTGTGTTGTCTTGTCTTGTCTTGTCTTGTCATGTCTTGTCTTGTCTTGTCTTGTTTTGTCTTGTCTTGTATTGTCTTGTCTTGTCTTGTCTTGTCTTGTCTTGTCTTGTCTGGTCTTGTCTTGTCTTGTCTTGTCTTGTCTTGTCATGTCATGTCATGTCATATCGTGTGTTGTGTTGTTTTGTCTTGTCATGTCTTATCTTGTCTTGTCTTGTCTTGTCTTGTCTTGTCTTGTCTTGTCTTGTCTTGTCTTGCTTTGTCTTGTCATGTCTTATCTTGTCTTGTCTTGTCTTGTCTTGTCCTGTCCTGTCATGTCTTGTCTTGTCTTGTCTTGTTTTGTCTTGTCTTGTATTGTCTTGTCTTGTCTTGTCTTGTCTTGTCTTGTCTTGTCTTGTCTTGTCTTGTCTGGTCTTGTCTTGTCATGTCTTATCTTGTCTTGTCTTGTCTTGTCTTGTCTTGTCTTGTCCTGTCCTGTCGTGTGTTGTTTTGTATTGTCTTGTCTTGTGTTGTTTTGTCGTGTCATGTCTTGTCTTGTCTTGTCTTGTCCTGTCCTGTCGTGTGTTGTGTTGTTTTGTCTTGTCTTGTCTTGTCTTGTCATGTCATGTCATGTCGTGTCTTGTGTTGCTTTGTCTTGTCTTGTCTTGTCTTGTCCTGTCCTGTCGTGTGTTGTGTTGTTTTGTCTTGTCTTGTCATGTCATGTCGTGTCGTGTCTTGTGTTGCTTTGTCTTGTCTTATCTTGTCTTGTCATGTCTTGTCATGTCTTGTCTTGTCTTGTCTTGTCTTGTCTTGTCTTGTCTTGTCTTGTCTTGTCTTGTCTTGTCTTGTCTTGTCTTGTCTTGTCTTGTCTTGTCTTGTCTTGTCTTGTCTTGTCTTGTCTTGTCTTGTCTTGTCTTGTCTTGTCTTGTCTTGTCTTGTCTTGTCTTGTCTTGTCTTGTCTTGTCTTGTCTTGTCTTGTCTTGTCTTGTCTTGTCTTGTCTTGTCTTGTCTTGTCTTGTCTTGTCTTGTCTTGTCTTGTCTTGTCTTGTCTTGTCTTGTCTTGTCTTGTCTTGTCTTGTCTTGTCTTGTCTTGTCTTGTCTTGTCTTGTCTTGTCTTGTCTTGTCTTGTCTTGTCTTGTCTTGTCTTGTCTTGTCTTGTCTTGTCTTGTCTTGTCTTGTCTTGTCTTGTCCTGTCCTGTCTTGTCTTGTCTTGTCATATCTTGTCTTGTCTTGTCTTGTCTTGTCTTGTCTTGTCTTGTCTTGTCTTGTCTTGTCTTACTTTGTCTTGTCATGTCTTATCTTGTCTTGTCTTGTCTTGTCTTGTCCTGTCCTGTCGTGTGTTGTTTTGTATTGTCTTGTCTTGTGTTGTTTTGTCGTGTCATGTCTTGTCTTGTCTTGTCTTGTCTTGTCCTGTCGTGTGTTGTGTTGTTTTGTCTTGTCTTGTCTTGTCTTGTCTTGTCATGTCATGTCATGTCGTGTCTTGTGTTGTTCTGTCTTGTCTTGTTTTGTCTTGTCATGTCTTGTCTTGTCTTGTCTTGTCTTGTCTTGTCTTGTCTTGTCTTGTCTTGTCTTGTCTTGTCTTGTCTTGTCTTGTCTTGTCCTGTCCTGCCGTGTGTTGTGTTGTTTTGTCTTGTCTTGCTTTGTCTTGTCTTGTCTTGTCTTGTCTCGTCTTGTCTTGTCTTGTCTTGTCTTGTCCTGTCCTGTCTTGTCTTGTCTTGTCATGTCTTGTCTTGTCTTGTCTTGTCTTGTCTTGTCTTGTCCTGTCCTGCCGTGTGTTGTGTTGTTTTGTCTTGTCTTGCTTTGTCTTGTCATGTCTTATCTTGTCTTGTCATGTCTTGTCTTGTCTTGTCTTGTCTTGTCTTGTCTTGTCTTGTCATGTCTTGTCTTGTCTTGTCTTGTCTTGTCTTGTCTTGTCTTGTCTTGTCTTGTATTGTATTGTCTTGTCTTGTCTTGTATTGTCTTGTCTTGTCTTGTCTTGTCTTGTCTTGTCTTGTCTTGTCTTGTCTTGTCTTGTCATGTCTTGTCTTCTCTTGTCTTGTCTTGTTTTGCCATGTAATGTCATGTCGTGTGTTGTGTTGTTTTGTCTTGTCTTGTCATGTCATGTCGTGTCGTGTCTTGTGTTGCTTTGTCTTGTCTTATCTTGTCTTGTCATGTCTTGTCATGTCTTGTCTTGTCTTGTCTTGTCTTGTCTTGTCTTGTCTTGTCTTGTCTTGTCTTGTCTTGTCTTGTCTTGTCTTGTCTTGTCTTGTCTTGTCTTGTCTTGTCTTGTCTTGTCTTGTCTTGTCTTGTCTTGTCTTGTCTTGTCTTGTCTTGTCTTGTCTTGTCTTGTCTTGTCTTGTCTTGTCTTGTCTTGTCTTGTCTTGTCTTGTCTTGTCTTGTCTTGTCTTGTCTTGTCTTGTCTTGTCTTGTCTTGTCCTGTCCTGTCTTGTCTTGTCTTGTCATATCTTGTCTTGTCTTGTCTTGTCTTGTCTTGTCTTGTCTTGTCTTGTCTTGTCTTGTCTTACTTTGTCTTGTCATGTCTTATCTTGTCTTGTCTTGTCTTGTCTTGTCCTGTCCTGTCGTGTGTTGTTTTGTATTGTCTTGTCTTGTGTTGTTTTGTCGTGTCATGTCTTGTCTTGTCTTGTCTTGTCTTGTCCTGTCGTGTGTTGTGTTGTTTTGTCTTGTCTTGTCTTGTCTTGTCATGTCATGTCATGTCGTGTCTTGTGTTGTTCTGTCTTGTCTTGTTTTGTCTTGTCATGTCTTGTCTTGTCTTGTCTTGTCTTGTCTTGTCTTGTCTTGTCTTGTCTTGTCTTGTCTTGTCTTGTCTTGTCTTGTCTTGTCCTGTCCTGCCGTGTGTTGTGTTGTTTTGTCTTGTCTTGCTTTGTCTTGTCTTGTCTTGTCTTGTCTCGTCTTGTCTTGTCTTGTCTTGTCTTGTCCTGTCCTGTCTTGTCTTGTCTTGTCATGTCTTGTCTTGTCTTGTCTTGTCTTGTCTTGTCTTGTCCTGTCCTGCCGTGTGTTGTGTTGTTTTGTCTTGTCTTGCTTTGTCTTGTCATGTCTTATCTTGTCTTGTCATGTCTTGTCTTGTCTTGTCTTGTCTTGTCTTGTCTTGTCTTGTCTTGTCATGTCTTGTCTTGTCTTGTCTTGTCTTGTCTTGTCTTGTCTTGTCTTGTCTTGTATTGTATTGTCTTGTCTTGTCTTGTATTGTCTTGTCTTGTCTTGTCTTGTCTTGTCTTGTCTTGTCTTGTCTTGTCTTGTCATGTCTTGTCTTCTCTTGTCTTGTCTTGTTTTGTCATGTAATGTCATGTCGTGTGTTGTGTTGTTTTGTCTTGTCTTGTCTTCTCCTTGTCTTGTCTTGTCTTGTCTTGTGATGTCATGTCCTGTCTTGTCTCGTCTTGTCTTGTCATGTCTTGTCTTGTCCTGTCCTGTCTTGTCTTGTCTTGTCATGTCTTGTCTTGTCTTGTCATGTCTTGTCTTCTCTTGTCTTGTCTTGTTTTGTCATGTAATGTCATGTCGTGTGTTGTGTTGTTTTGTCTTGTCATGTCTTATATTGTCTTGTCTTGTCTTGTCTTGTGATGTCATGTCCTGTCCTGTCTTGTCTTGTCTTGTCATGTCTTGTCTTGTCTTGTCTTGTCATGTCTTGTCTTCTCTTGTCTTGTCTTGTTTTGTCATGTAATGTCATGTCGTGTGTTGTGTTGTTTTGTCTTGTCATGTCTTATATTGTCTTGTCTTGTCTTGTCTTGTCTTGTGATGTCATGTCCTGTCCTGTCTTGTCTTGTCTTGTCCTGTCCTGTCTTGTCTTGTCTTGTCATGTCTTGTCTTCTCTTGTCTTGTCTTGTTTTGTCATGTAATGTCATGTCGTGTGTTGTGTTGTTTTGTCTTGTCATGTCTTATATTGTCTTGTCTTGTCTTGTCTTGTGATGTCATGTCCTGTCCTGTCTTGTCTTGTCTTGTCATGTCTTGTCCTGTCTTGTCTTGTCCTGTCCTGTCTTGTCTTGTCTTGTCATATCTTGTTTTGTCTTGTCCTGTCCTGTCTTGTCTTGTCTTGTCATGTCTTGTCTTGTCTTGTCTTGTCTTGTCTTGTCTTGTCTTGTCTCGTCTTTTCTTGTCTTGTCTTGTCTTGTCCTGTCCTGTCTTGTCTTGTCTTGTCATGTCTTGTCTTGTCTTGTCTTGTCTTGTTTTGTCTTGTCTCGTCTTGTCTTGTCTTGTCTTGTCTTGTCCTGTCCTGTCTTGTCTTGTCTTGTCATGTCTTGTCTTGTCTTGTCTTGTCTTGTTTTGTCATGTAATGTCATGTCGTGTGTTGTGTTGTTTTGTCTTGTCATGTCTTATATTGTCTTGTCTTGTCTTGTCTTGTCTTGTGATGTCATGTCCTGTCTTGTCTCGTCTTGTCTTGTCTTGTCTTGTCTTGTCCTGTCCTGTCTTGTCTTGTCTTGTCATGTCTTGTCTTGTCTTGTCTTGTCTTGTTTTGTCATGTAATGTCATGTCGTGTGTTGTGTTGTTTTGTCTTGTCTTGTCTTCTCCTTGTCTTGTCTTGTCTTGTCTTGTGATGTCATGTCCTGTCTTGTCTCGTCTTGTCTTGTCATGTCTTGTCTTCTCCTGTCCTGTCTTGTCTTGTCTTGTCATGTCTTGTCTTGTCTTGTCTTGTCTTGTTTTGTCATGTAATGTCATGTCATGTCTTATATTGTCTTGTCTTGTCTTGTCTTGTGATGTCATGTCCTGTCTTGTCTTGTCATGTCTTGTCTTGTCTTGTCGTGTCTTGTCTTGTCTTGTCTCGTCTTGTCTTGTCTTGTCTTGTCTTGTCCTGTCCTGTCTTGTCTTGTCTTGTCATGTCTTGTCTTGTCTTGTCTTGTCTTGTTTTGTCATGTAATGTCATGTCGTGTGTTGTGTTGTTTTGTCTTGTCTTGTCTTCTCCTTGTCTTGCCTTGTCTGTCGTGTGTTGTGTTGTTTTGTCTTGTCATGTCTTATATTGTCTTGTCTTGTCTTGTCTTGTGATGTCATGTCCTGTCCTGTCTTGTCTTGTCTTGTCATGTCTTGTCTTGTCTTGTCTTGTCTTGTCTTGTCTCGTCTTGTCTTGTCTTGTCTTGTCTTGTCTTGTCCTGTCCTGTCTTGTCTTGTCTTGTCATGTCTTGCCTTGTCTTGTCTTGTCTTGTCTTGTCTTGTCTTGTCTTGTCCTGTCCTGACGTCTGTTGTGTTGTTTTGTCTTGTCTTGTCTTGTCTTGTCTTGTCTTGTCTTGTCTTGCCTTGTCTTGACTAGTCGTGTCTTGTCTTGTCTTGTCTCATCTTGTCTTGTCTTGTCTTGTCCTGTCTTGTCTTGTCTTGTGATATCTTGTCTTGTCTTGTCCTGTCTTGTCTTGTCTTGTCTTGTCTTGTCTTGTCTTGTCTTGTCTTGTCTTGTCTTGTGATGTCATGTCCTGTCCTGTCTTGTCTTGTCTTGTCTTGTCTTGTCTTGTCTTGTCTTGTCTTGTCTTGTCTTGTGTTACCTCGTCTTGTCTTGTCTTGTCTTGTCCTGTCCTGACGTGTGTTGTATTGTTTTGTCTTGTCTTGTCTTGTCTTGTCGTGTCTTGTCTTGTCTTGTCTTGTCTTGTCTCATCTTGTCTTGTCTTGTCTTGTCTTGTCTTCTCTTGTCTTGTCTTGTCTTGTCTTGTGTTGCTTTGTCATCACGTCTTATCATGTCGTCATGTCGTGTGTTGTGTTGTTTTGTCTTGTCTTGTTGTGTATTGTCATGTCTTATATTGTCTTGTCTTGTCTTGTCTTGTCATGTCATGTCATGTCGTGTGTTGTGTTGTTTTGTCTTGTCTTGTCTTGTCTTGTCTTGTCTTGTCTTGTCTTGTCTTGTCTTCTCTTGTCTTGTCTTGTCTTGTCTTGTCTTGTCTTGCCTTGTTTTGTCTTGTCTTGTCTTGTTTTGTCTTGTCTTGTCTTGTCTTGTCTTGTTTTGTCATGTAATGTCATGTCGTGTGTTGTGTTGTTTTGTCTTGTCTTGTCTTCTCCTTGTCTTGTCTTGTCTTGTCTTGTCTTGTCTTGTCTTGTCTTGTCTTGTCTTGTCTTGTCTTGTCTTGCCTTGTTTTGTCTTGTCTTGTCTTGTTTTGTCTTGTCTTGTCTTGTCTTGTCTTGTTTTGTCATGTCATGTCATGTCGTGTGTTGTGTTGCTTTGTCTTGTCTTGTCTTGTCTTGTCTTGTCTTGTCTTGTCTTGCCTTGTTTTGTCTTGTCTTGTCTTGTTTTGTCTTGTCTTGTCTTGTCTTGTCTTGTTTTGTCATGTCATGTCATGTCGTGTGTTGTGTTGTTTTGTCTTGTCTTGTCTTGTCTTGTCTTGTCTTGTCTTGTCTTGTCTTGTCTTGTCTTGTCTTGTCTTGTCTTGTCTTGTCTTCTCTTGTCTTGTCTTGTCTTGTCTTGTCTTGTCTTGTCTTGTCTTGCCTTGTTTTGTCTTGTCTTGTCTTGTTTTGTCTTGTCTTGTCTTGTCTTGTTTTGTCATGTAATGTCATGTCGTGTGTTGTGTTGTTTTGTCTTGTCTTGTCTTCTCCTTGTCTTGTCTTGTCTGTCGTGTGTTGTGTTGTTTTGTCTTGTCATGTCTTATATTGTCTTGTCTTGTCTTGTCTTGTGATGTCATGTACTGTCCTGTCTTGTCTTGTCTTGTCATGTCTTGTCTTGTCTTGTCTTGTCTTGTCTTGTCTTGTCTTGTCTTGTCTCGTCTTGTCTTGTCTTGTCTTGTCTTGTCCTGTCCTGTCTTGTCTTGTCTTGTCATGTCTTGTCTTGTCTTGTCTTGTCTTGTCTTGTCTTGTCTTGTCTTGTGTTGCCTCGTCTTGTCTTGTCTTGTCTTGTCCTGTCCTGACGTGTGTTGTGTTGTTTTGTCTTGTCTTGTCCTGTCCTGTCTTGTCTTGTCTTGTCATATCTTGTTTTGTCTTGTCCTGTCCTGTCTTGTCTTGTCTTGTCATGTCTTGTCTTGTCTTGTCTTGTCTTGTCTTGTCTTGTCTCGTCTTGTCTTGTCTTGTCTTGTCTTGTCCTGTCCTGTCTTGTCTTGTCTTGTCATGTCTTGTCTTGTCTTGTCTTGTCTTGTTTTGTCATGTAATGTCATGTCGTGTGTTGTGTTGTTTTGTCTTGTCATGTCTTATATTGTCTTGTCTTGTCTTGTCTTGTGATGTCATGTCCTGTCTTGTCTCGTCTTGTCTTGTCTTGTCTTGTCTTGTCTTGTCCTGTCCTGTCTTGTCTTGTCTTGTCATGTCTTGTCTTGTCTTGTCTTGTCTTGTTTTGTCATGTAATGTCATGTCGTGTGTTGTGTTGTTTTGTCTTGTCTTGTCTTCTCCTTGTCTTGTCTTGTCTTGTCTTGTGATGTCATGTCCTGTCTTGTCTCGTCTTGTCTTGTCATGTCTTGTCTTGTCCTGTCCTGTCTTGTCTTGTCTTGTCATGTCTTGTCTTGTCTTGTCATGTCTTGTCTTCTCTTGTCTTGTCTTGTTTTGTCATGTAATGTCATGTCGTGTGTTGTGTTGTTTTGTCTTGTCATGTCTTATATTGTCTTGTCTTGTCTTGTCTTGTGATGTCATGTCCTGTCCTGTCTTGTCTTGTCTTGTCATGTCTTGTCTTGTCTTGTCTTGTCATGTCTTGTCTTCTCTTGTCTTGTCTTGTTTTGTCATGTAATGTCATGTCGTGTGTTGTGTTGTTTTGTCTTGTCATGTCTTATATTGTCTTGTCTTGTCTTGTCTTGTGATGTCATGTCCTGTCCTGTCTTGTCTTGTCTTGTCCTGTCCTGTCTTGTCTTGTCTTGTCATGTCTTGTCTTCTCTTGTCTTGTCTTGTTTTGTCATGTAATGTCATGTCGTGTGTTGTGTTGTTTTGTCTTGTCATGTCTTATATTGTCTTGTCTTGTCTTGTCTTGTGATGTCATGTCCTGTCCTGTCTTGTCTTGTCTTGTCATATCTTGTTTTGTCTTGTCCTGTCCTGTCTTGTCTTGTCTTGTCATGTCTTGTCTTGTCTTGTCTTGTCTTGTCTTGTCTTGTCTCGTCTTTTCTTGTCTTGTCTTGTCTTGTCCTGTCCTGTCTTGTCTTGTCTTGTCATGTCTTGTCTTGTCTTGTCTTGTCTTGTCTTGTCTTGTCTTGTCTCGTCTTGTCTTGTCTTGTCTTGTCTTGTCCTGTCCTGTCTTGTCTTGTCTTGTCATGTCTTGTCTTGTCTTGTCTTGTCTTGTTTTGTCATGTAATGTCATGTCGTGTGTTGTGTTGTTTTGTCTTGTCATGTCTTATATTGTCTTGTCTTGTCTTGTCTTGTGATGTCATGTCCTGTCTTGTCTCGTCTTGTCTTGTCTTGTCTTGTCTTGTCCTGTCCTGTCTTGTCTTGTCTTGTCATGTCTTGTCTTGTCTTGTCTTGTTTTGTCATGTAATGTCATGTCGTGTGTTGTGTTGTTTTGTCTTGTCTTGTCTTCTCCTTGTCTTGTCTTGTGATGTCATGTCCTGTCTTGTCTCGTCTTGTCTTGTCATGTCTTGTCTTCTCCTGTCCTGTCTTGTCTTGTCTTGTCATGTCTTGTCTTGTCTTGTCTTGTTTTGTCATGTAATGTCATGTCATGTCTTATATTGTCTTGTCTTGTCTTGTCTTGTGATGTCATGTCCTGTCTTGTCTTGTCATGTCTTGTCTTGTCGTGTCTTGTCTTGTCTTGTCTCGTCTTGTCTTGTCTTGTCTTGTCTTGTCCTGTCCTGTCTTGTCTTGTCTTGTCATGTCTTGTCTTGTCTTGTCTTGTCTTGTTTTGTCATGTAATGTCATGTCGTGTGTTGTGTTGTTTTGTCTTGTCTTGTCTTCTCCTTGTCTTGTCTTGTCTGTCGTGTGTTGTGTTGTTTTGTCTTGTCATGTCTTATATTGTCTTGTCTTGTCTTGTCTTGTGATGTCATTCCTGTCCTGTCTTGTCTTGTCTTGTCATGTCTTGTCTTGTCTTGTCTTGTCTTGTCTTGTCTTGTCTCGTCTTGTCTTGTCTTGTCTTGTCTTGTCTTGTCCTGTCCTGTCTTGTCTTGTCTTGTCATGTCTTGCCTTGTCTTGTCTTGTCTTGTCTTGTCTTGTCTTGTCTTGTCCTGTCCTGACGTCTGTTGTGTTGTTTTGTCTTGTCTTGTCTTGTCTTGTCTTGTCTTGTCTTGTCTTGTCTTGTCTTGTCTTGTCTTGTCTTGTCTTGTCTTGTCTTGTCTTGTCTTGTCTTGTCTTGCCTTGTCTTGACTAGTCGTGTCTTGTCTTGTCTTGTCTCATCTTGTCTTGTCTTGTCTTGTCTTGTCTTGTCCTGTCTTGTCTTGTCTTGTGATATCTTGTCTTGTCTTGTCTTGTCTTGTCTTGTCTTGTCTTGTCTTGTCTTGTCTTGTCTTGTCTTGTCTTGTCTTGTCTTGTCTTGTCTTGTCTTGTCTTGTCTTGTCTTGTCTTGTCTTGTCTTGTCTTGTCTTGTCTTGTCTTGTCTTGTCTTGTCTTGTCTTGTCTTGTCTTGTCTTGTCTTGTCTTGTCTTGTCTTGTCTTGTCTTGTCTTGTCTTGTCTTGTCTTGTCTTGTCTTGTCTTGTCTTGTCTTGTCTTGTCTTGTCTTGAATTGTCTTGTTTTCTCATGTAATGTCATGTCGTGTGTTGTGTTGTTTTGTCTTGTCTTGTGTTGTCTTTTCTTGTCTTGTCTTGTCTTGTCTTGTTTTGTCTTGTCTTGAATTGTCTTGTTTTCTCATGTAATGTCATGTCGTGTGTTGTGTTGTTTTGTCTTGTCTTGTGTTGTTTTGTCGTGTCATGTCTTGTCTTGTCTTGTCTTGTCTTGTCCTGTCCTGTCGTGTGTTGTGTTGTTTTGTCTTGTCTTGTCATGTCATGTCATGTCGTGTCTTGTGTTGCTTTGTCTTGTCTTGTCTTGTCTTGTCTTGTCATGTCATGTCATGTCGTGTCTTGTGTTGCTTTGTCTTGTCTTGTCATGTCGTGTGTTGTGTTGTTTTGTCTTGTCTTGTTGTGTATTGTCATGTCTTATATTGTCTTGTCTTGTCTTGTCATGTCATGTCATGTCATGTCATGTCGTGTGTTGTGTTGTTTAGTCTTGTTTTGTCTTGTCATGTCTTGTCTTGTCTTGTCTTGTTTTGTCTTGTCATGTCTTGTCTTGTCTTGTCTTGTCTTGTCTTGTCTTGTCTTGTCTTGTCTCGTCTTGTCTTGTCTTGTCTTGTCTTGTCTTGTCTTGTCTTGTCTTGTCTTGTCTTGTCTTGTCTTGTCTTGTCTTGTCTTGTCTTGTCTTGTCTTGTCTTGTCTTGTCTTGTCTTCTCTTGTCTTGTCTTGTCTTGTCTTGTCTTGTCTTGTCTTGCCTTGTTTTGTCTTGTCTTGTCTTGTTTTGTCATGTAATGTCATGTCGTGTGTTGTGTTGTTTTGTCTTGTCTTGTCTTCTCCTTGTCTTGTCTTGTCTGTCGTGTGTTGTGTTGTTTTGTCTTGTCATGTCTTATATTGTCTTGTCTTGTCTTGTCTTGTGATGTCATGTACTGTCCTGTCTTGTCTTGTCTTGTCATGTCTTGTCTTGTCTTGTCTTGTCTTGTCTTGTCTTGTCTTGTCTTGTCTCGTCTTGTCTTGTCTTGTCTTGTCTTGTCCTGTCCTGTCTTGTCTTGTCTTGTCATGTCTTGTCTTGTCTTGTCTTGTCTTGTCTTGTCTTGTGTTGCCTCGTCTTGTCTTGTCTTGTCTTGTCCTGTCCTGACGTGTGTTGTGTTGTTTTGTCTTGTCTTGTCATATCTTGTCTTGTCTAGTCCTGTCCTGTCTTGTCTTGTCTTGTCATGTCTTGTCTTGTCTTGTCTTGTCTTGTCTTGTCTTGTCTCGTCTTGTCTTGTCTTGTCTTGTCTTGTCTTGTCTTGTCCTGTCCTGTCTTGTCTTGTCTTGTCATGTCTTGTCTTCTCTTGTCTTGTCTTGTTTTGTCATGTAATGTCATGTCGTGTGTTGTGTTGTTTTGTCTTGTCATGTCTTATATTGTCTTGTCTTGTGATGTCATGTCCTGTCCTGTCTTGTCTTGTCTTGTCATGTCTTGTCTTGTCTTGTCTTGTCCTGTCCTGTCTTGTCTTGTCTTGTCATATCTTGTTTTGTCTTGTCCTGTCCTGTCTTGTCTTGTCTTGTCATGTCTTGTCTTGTCTTGTCTTGTCTTGTCTTGTCTTGTCTCGTCTTGTCTTGTCTTGTCTTGTCTTGTCCTGTCCTGTCTTGTCTTGTCTTGTCATGTCTTGTCTTGTCTTGTCTTGTCTCGTTTTGTCATGTAATGTCATGTCGTGTGTTGTGTTGTTTTGTCTTGTCATGTCTTATATTGTCTTGTCTTGTCTTGTCTTGTGATGTCATGTCCTGTCTTGTCTCGTCTTGTCTTGTCTTGTCTTGTCTTGTCCTGTCCTGTCTTGTCTTGTCTTGTCATGTCTTGTCTTGTCTTGTCTTGTCTTGTTTTGTCATGTAATGTCATGTCGTGTGTTGTGTTGTTTTGTCTTGTCTTGTCTTCTCCTTGTCTTGTCTTGTCTTGTCTTGTGATGTCATGTCCTGTCTTGTCTCGTCTTGTCTTGTCATGTCTTGTCTTGTCCTGTCCTGTCTTGTCTTGTCTTGTCATGTCTTGTCTTGTCTTGTCATGTCTTGTCTTCTCTTGTCTTGTCTTGTTTTGTCATGTAATGTCATGTCGTGTGTTGTGTTGTTTTGTCTTGTCATGTCTTATATTGTCTTGTCTTGTCTTGTCTTGTGATGTCATGTCCTGTCCTGTCTTGTCTTGTCTTGTCATGTCTTGTCTTGTCTTGTCTTGTCATGTCTTGTCTTCTCTTGTCTTGTCTTGTTTTGTCATGTAATGTCATGTCGTGTGTTGTGTTGTTTTGTCTTGTCATGTCTTATATTGTCTTGTCTTGTCTTGTCTTGTGATGTCATGTCCTGTCCTGTCTTGTCTTGTCTTGTCCTGTCCTGTCTTGTCTTGTCTTGTCATGTCTTGTCTTCTCTTGTCTTGTCTTGTTTTGTCATGTAATGTCATGTCGTGTGTTGTGTTGTTTTGTCTTGTCATGTCTTATATTGTCTTGTCTTGTCTTGTCTTGTGATGTCATGTCCTGTCCTGTCTTGTCTTGTCTTGTCATGTCTTGTCCTGTCTTGTCTTGTCTTGTCTTGTCATGTCTTGTCTTCTCTTGTCTTGTCTTGTTTTGTCATGTAATGTCATGTCGTGTGTTGTGTTGTTTTGTCTTGTCATGTCTTATATTGTCTTGTCTTGTGATGTCATGTCCTGTCCTGTCTTGTCTTGTCTTGTCATGTCTTGTCTTGTCTTGTCTTGTCCTGTCCTGTCTTGTCTTGTCTTGTCATGTCTTGTCTTGTCTTGTCTTGTCTTGTCTTGTCTTGTCTTGTGTTGCCTCGTCTTGTCTTGTCTTGTCTTGTCCTGTCCTGACGTGTGTTGTGTTGTTTTGTCTTGTCTTGTCATATCTTGTCTTGTCTAGTCCTGTCCTGTCTTGTCTTGTCTTGTCATATCTTGTTTTGTCTTGTCCTGTCCTGTCTTGTCTTGTCTTGTCATGTCTTGTCTTGTCTTGTCTTGTCTTGTCTTGTCTCGTCTTTTCTTGTCTTGTCTTGTCTTGTCCTGTCCTGTCTTGTCTTGTCTTGTCTTGTCATGTCTTGTCTTGTCTTGTCTTGTCTTGTTTTGTCTTGTCTCGTCTTGTCTTGTCTTGTCTTGTCTTGTCCTGTCCTGTCTTGTCTTGTCTTGTCATGTCTTGTCTTGTCTTGTCTTGTCTTGTTTTGTCATGTAATGTCATGTCGTGTGTTGTGTTGTTTTGTCTTGTCATGTCTTATATTGTCTTGTCTTGTCTTGTCTTGTCTTGTGATGTCATGTCCTGTCTTGTGTCGTCTTGTCTTGTCTTGTCTTGTCTTGTCCTGTCCTGTCTTGTCTTGTCTTGTCATGTCTTGTCTTGTCTCTTCTTGTCTTGTTTTGTCATGTAATGTCATGTCGTGTGTTGTGTTGTTTTGTCTTGTCTTGTCTTCTCCTTGTCTTGTCTTGTCTTGTCTTGTGATGTCATGTCCTGTCTTGTCTCGTCTTGTCTTGTCATGTCTTGTCTTCTCCTGTCCTGTCTTGTCTTGTCTTGTCTTGTTTTGTCATGTAATGTCATGTCATGTCTTATATTGTCTTGTCTTGTCTTGTCTTGTGATGTCATGTCCTGTCTTGTCTTGTCATGTCTTGTCTTGTCTTGTCGTGTCTTGTCTTGTCTTGTCTTGTCTCGTCTTGTCTTGTCTTGTCTTGTCTTGTCTTGTCCTGTCCTGTCTTGTCTTGTCTTGTCATGTCTTGTCTTGTCTTGTCTTGTCTTGTTTTGTCATGTAATGTCATGTCGTGTGTTGTGTTGTTTTGTCTTGTCTTGTCTTCTCCTTGTCTTGTCTTGTCTGTCGTGTGTTGTGTTGTTTTGTCTTGTCATGTCTTATATTGTCTTGTCTTGTCTTGTCTTGTGATGTCATGTCCTGTCCTGTCTTGTCTTGTCTTGTCATGTCTTGTCTTGTCTTGTCTTGTCTTGTCTTGTCTTGTCTCGTCTTGTCTTGTCTTGTCTTGTCTTGTCTTGTCCTGTCCTGTCTTGTCTTGTCTTGTCATGTCTTGCCTTGTCTTGTCTTGTCTTGTCTTGTCTTGTCTTGTCCTGTCCTGACGTCTGTTGTGTTGTTTTGTCTTGTCTTGTCTTGTCTTGTCTTGTCTTGTCTTGTCTTGTCTTGTCTTGTCTTGCCTTGTCTTGACTAGTCGTGTCTTGTCTTGTCTTGTCTCATCTTGTCTTGTCTTGTCTTGTCTTGTGTCATCTTGTCTTGTCTTGTCTTGTCCTGTCTTGTCTTGTCTTGTGATATCTTGTCTTGTCTTGTCCTGTCTTGTCTTGTCTTGTCTTGCCTTGTCTTGTCTTGTCTTGTCTTGTGATGTCACGTCCTGTCCTGTCTTGTCTTGTCTTGTCTTGTCTTGTCTTGTCTTGTCTTGTCTTGTGTTACCTCGTCTTGTCTTGTCTTGTCTTGTCCTGTCCTGACGTGTGTTGTGTTGTTTTGTCTTGTCTTGTCTTGTCTTGTCTTGTCTTGTCTTGTCTTGTCTTGTCTTGTCTTGTCTTGTCTTGTCTTGTCTTGTCTCATCTTGTCTTGTCTTGTCTTGTCCTGTCTTGTCTTGTCTTGTCATATCTTGTCTTGTCTTGTCCTGTCTGGTCTTGTCTTGTCTTGTCTTGTCTTGTCTTGTCTTGTCTTGTCTTGTCTTGTCTTGTCTTGTCTTGTCTTGTCTTGTCTTGTCTTGTCTTGTCTTGTCTTGTCTTGTCTTGTCTTGTCTTGTCTCGTCTTGTCTTGTCTTGTCTTGTCTTGTCTTGTCTTGTCTTGTCTTGTCTTGTCTTGTCTTGTCTTGTCTTGTCTTGTCTTGTCTTGTCTTGTCTTGTCTTGTCTTGTCTTGTCTTGTCTTGTCTTGTCTTGTCTTGTCTTGTCTTGTCTTGTCTTGTCTTGTCTTGTCTTGTCTTGTCTTGTCTTGTCGTGTCTTGTCTTGTCTTGTCTTGTCTTGTCTCATCTTGTCTTGTCTTGTCATATCTTGTCTTGTCTTGTCCTGTCTTGTCTTGTCCTGTCCTGACGTGTGTTGTGTTGTTTTGTCTTGTCTTGTCTTGTCTTGTCTTGTCTTGTCGTGTCTTGTCTTGTCTTGTCTTGTCTTGTCTCATCTTGTCTTGTCTTGTCTTGTCCTGTCTTGTCTTGTCTTGTCCTGTCTTGTCTTGTCTTGTCATATCTTGTCTTGTCTTGTCTTGTCCTGTCTTGTCTTGTCTTGTCTTGTCTTGTCTTGTCTTGTCTTGTCTTGTCTTGTCTTGTCTTGTCTTGTCTTGTCTTGTCTTGTCTTGTCTTGTCTTGTCTTGTCTTGTCTTGTCTTGTCTTGTCTTGTCTTGTCTTGTCTTGTCTTGTCTTGTCTTGTCTTGTCTTGTCTTGTCTTGTCTTGTCTTGTCTTGTCTTGTCTTGTCTTGTCTTGTCTTGTCTTGTCTTGTCTTGTCTTGTCTTGTCTTGTCTTGTCTTGTCTTGTCTTGTCTTGTCTTGTCTTGTCTTGTCTTGTCTTGTCTTGTCTTGTCTTGTCTTGTCTTGTCTTGTCTTGTCTTGTCTTGTCTTGTCTTGTCTTGTCTTGTCTTGTCTTGTCTTGTCTTGTCTTGTCTTGTCTTGTCTTGTCTTGTCTTGTCTTGTCTTGTCTTGTCTTGTTTTATGTTGTCTTGTCTTGTCTTGTCTTGTCTTGTCTTGTCCTGTCCTGTCGTGTATTGTGTGGTTTTGTCTTGTCTTGTCTTGTCTTGTCTTGTCTTGTCTTGTCTTGTCTTGTCTTGTCTTGTCTTGTCTTGTCTTGTCTTGTCTTGTCTTGTCTTGTCCTGTCCTGTCTTGTCTTGTCTTGTATTGTCTTGTCTTGTCTTGTCTTGTCATGTCATGTCATGTCGTGTCTTGTGTTGCTTTGTCATCACGTCTTATCATGTCGTCATGTCGTGTGTTGTGTTGTTTTGTCTTGTCTTGTTGTGTATTGTCATGTCTTATATTGTCTTGTCTTGTCTTGTCTTGTCATGTCATGTCATGTCGTGTGTTGTGTTGTTTTGTCTTGTCTTGTTTTGTCTTGTCATGTCATGTCTTGTCTTGTCTTGTCTTGTCTTGTTTTGTCTTGTCATGTCTTGTCTTGTCTTGTCTTGTCTTGTCTTGTCTTGTCTTGTCTTGTCTTGTCTTGTTTTGTCATGTCTTGTCTTGTCTTGTCTTGTCTTGTCTTGTCTTGTCTTGTCTTGTCTTGTCTTGTCTTGTCTTGTCTTGTCTTGTCTTGTCTTGTCTTGTCTTGTCTTGTCTTGTGTTTTCTTGTCTTGTCTTGTCTTGTTTTATGTTGTCTTGTCTTGTCTTGTTTTGTCATGTAATGTCATGTCGTGTGTTGTGTTGTTTTGTCTTGTCTTGTCTTCTCCTTGTCTTGTCTTGTCATGTCGTGTGCTGTGTTGTTTTGTCTTGTCATGTCTTATATTGTCTTGTCTTGTCTTGTCTTGTGATGTCATGTCGTGTGTTGTGTTGTTTTGTCTTGTCTTGTTTTGTCTTGTCCTGTCTTGTCTTGTCATGTCATGTCATGTGTTGTGTTGTGTTGTTTTGTCTTGTCTTGTCTTGTTTTGTCTTGTCTTGAATTGTCTTGTTTTCTCATGTAATGGCATGTCGTGTGTTGTGTTGTTTTGGCTTGTCTTGTCTTGTCTTGTCTTGTCTTGTTTTGTCTTGTCTTGAATTGTCTTGTTTTCTCATGTAATGGCATGTCGTGTGTTGTGTTGTTTTGTCTTGTCTTGTGTTGTTTTGTCGTGTCATGTCTTGTCTTGTCTTGTCATGTCTTGTCTTGTCTTGTCTTGTCTTGTCCTGTCCTGTCGTGTGTTGTCTTGTCTTGTCTTGTCTTGTCTTGTCATGTCATGTCATGTCGTGTCTTGTGTTAATTTGTCATCACGTCTTATCATGTCGTCATGTCGTGTGTTGTGTTGTTTTGTCTTGTCTTGTTGTGTATTGTCATGTCTTATATTGTCTTGTCTTGTCTTGTCATGTCATGTCATGTCGTGTGTTGTGTTGTTTTGTCTTGTCTTGTTTTGTCTTGTCATGTCATGTCTTGTCTTGTCTTGTTTTGTCTTGTCATGTCTTGTCTTGTCTTGTCTTGTCTTGTCTTGTCTTGTCTTTTTTTGTCTTGTCATGTCTTGTCTTGTCTTGTCTTGTCTTGTCTTGTCTTGTCTTGTCTTGTCTTGTCTTGTCTTGTCTTGTCTTGTCTTGTGTTGTCTTGCCTTGTCTTGTCTTGTTTTGTCTTGTCTTGTCTTGTCTTGTCTTGTCTTGTCTTGTCTTGTCATGTCTTGTCTTGTCTTGTCTTGTTTTGTCTTGTCTTGTATTGTCATGTCTTATATTGTCTTGTCTTGTCTTGTCTTGTCTTGTCTTGCCTTGTCTTGTTTTATGTTGTCTTGTCTTGTCTTGTTTTGTCAAGTAATGTCATGTCGTGTGTTGTGTTGTTTTGTCTTGTCTTGTCTTCTCCTTGTCTTGTCTTGTCATGTCGTGTGTTGTGTTGATTTGTCTTGTCATGTCTTATATTGTCTTGTCTTGTCTTGTCTTTTCTTGTGATGTCATGTCGTGTGTTGTGTTGTTTTGTCTTGTCTTGTTTTGTCTTGTCCTGTCTTGTCTTGTCTTGTCTTGTCTTGTCTTGTCTTGTCTTGTCTTGTCTTGCCTTATCTTGCCTTGTCTTGTCTTGTCTGGTCTTGTCTTGTCTTGTCTTGTCTTGTCTTGTCTTGTCTTGTCTTGTCTTGTCTTGTCTTGTCTTGTCTTGTCTTGTCTTGTCTTGTCTTGTCTTGTCTTGTCTTGTCTTGTCTTGTCTTGTCTTGTCTTGTCTTGTCTTGTCTTGTCTTGTCTTGTCTTGTCTTGTCATGTCTTGTCTTGTCTTGTCTTGTTTTGTCTTGTCTTGTATTGTCTTGTTTTCTCATGTAATGTCATGTGTTGTGTTGTGTCTTGTCTTGTCTTGTCTTGTCTTGTCTTGTCTTGTCTTGTCTTGCCTTATCTTGCCTTGTCTTGTCTTGTCTTGTCTTGTCTTGTCTTGTCTTGTCTTGTCTTGTCTTGTCTTGTCTTGTCTTGTCTTGTCTTGTCTTGTCTTGCCTTGTCTTGTTTTATGTTGTCTTGTCTTGTCTTGTTTTGTCAAGTAATGTCATGTCGTGTGTTGTGTTGTTTTGTCTTGTCTTGTTTTGTCTTGTCATGTCATGTCTTGTCTTGTCTTGTTTTGTCTTGTCATGTCTTGTCTTGTCTTGTCTTGTCTTGTCTTGTCTTGTCTTGTTTTGTCTTGTCATGTCTTGTCTTGTTTTGTCTTGTCATGTCTTGTCTTGTCTTGTCTTGTCTTGTCTTGTCTTGTTTTGTCTTGTCATGTCTTGTCTTGTCTTGTCTTGTCTTGTCTTGTCTTGTTTTGTCTTGTCTTGAATTGTCTTGTTTTCTCATGTAATGGCATGTCGTGTGTTGTGTTGTTTTGTCTTGTCTTGTGTTGTTTTGTCGTGTCATGTCTTGTCTTGCCTTGTCATGTCTTGTCTTGTCTTGTCTTGTCTTGTCCTGTCCTGTCGAGTGTTGTCTTGTCTTGTCTTGTCTTGTCTTGTCATGTCATGTCATGTCATGTCGTGTCTTGTGTTAATTTGTCATCACGTCTTATCATGTCGTCATGTCGTGTGTTGTGTTGTTTTGTCTTGTCTTGTTGTGTATTGTCATGTCTTATATTGTCTTGTCTTGTCTTGTCATGTCATGTCATGTCGTGTGTTGTGTTGTTTTGTCTTGTCTTGTTTTGTCTTGTCATGTCATGTCTTGTCTTGTCTTGTTTTGTCTTGTCATGTCTTGTCTTGTCTTGTCTTGTCTTGTCTTGTCTTGTCTTGTTTTGTCTTGTCATGTCTTGTCTTGTCTTGTCTTGTCTTGTCTTGTCTTGTCTTGTCTTGTCTTGTCTTGTCTTGTCTTGTCTTGTCTTGTCTTGTCTTGTCTTGTCTTGTGTTGTCTTGCCTTGTCTTGTCTTGTTTTGTCTTGTCTTGTCTTGTCTTGTCTTGTCTTGTCTTGTCTTGTCTTGTCATGTCTTGTCTTGTCTTGTCTTGTTTTGTCTTGTATTGTCATGTCTTATATTGTCTTGTCTTGTCTTGTCTTGTCTTGTCTTGCCTTGTCTTGTTTTATGTTGTCTTGTCTTGTCTTGTTTTGTCAAGTAATGTCATGTCGTGTGTTGTGTTGTTTTGTCTTGTCTTGTCTTGTCTTGTCTTGTCTTGTCTTGTCTTGTCTTGTCTTGTCTTGTCATGTCTTGTCTTGTCTTGTCTTGTTTTGTCTTGTCTTGTATTGTCATGTCTTATATTGTCTTGTCTTGTCTTGTCTTGTCTTGTCTTGCCTTGTCTTGTTTTATGTTGTCTTGTCTTGTCTTGTTTTGTCAAGTAATGTCATGTCGTGTGTTGTGTTGTTTTGTCTTGTCTTGTCTTCTCCTTGTCTTGTCTTGTCATGTCGTGTGTTGTGTTGATTTGTCTTGTCATGTCTTATATTGTCTTGTCTTGTCTTGTCTTTTCTTGTGATGTCATGTCGTGTGTTGTGTTGTTTTGTCTTGTCTTGTTTTGTCTTGTCCTGTCTTGTCTTGTCTTGTCTTGTCTTGTCTTGTCTTGTCTTGTCTTGTCTTGCCTTATCTTGCCTTGTCTTGTCTTGTCTGGTCTTGTCTTGTCTTGTCTTGTCTTGTCTTGTCTTGTCTTGTCTTGTCTTGTCTTGTCTTGTCTTGTCTTGTCTTGTCTTGTCTTGTCTTGTCTTGTCTTGTCTTGTCTTGTCTTGTCTTGTCTTGTCTTGTCTTGTCTTGTCTTGTCTTGTCTTGTCTTGTCTTGTCATGTCTTGTCTTGTCTTGTCTTGTTTTGTCTTGTCTTGTATTGTCTTGTTTTCTCATGTAATGTCATGTGTTGTGTTGTGTCTTGTCTTGTCTTGTCTTGTCTTGTCTTGTCTTGTCTTGTCTTGCCTTATCTTGCCTTGTCTTGTCTTGTCTTGTCTTGTCTTGTCTTGTCTTGTCTTGTCTTGTCTTGTCTTGTCTTGTCTTGTCTTGTCTTGTCTTGTCTTGCCTTGTCTTGTTTTATGTTGTCTTGTCTTGTCTTGTTTTGTCAAGTAATGTCATGTCGTGTGTTGTGTTGTTTTGTCTTGTCTTGTTTTGTCTTGTCATGTCATGTCTTGTCTTGTCTTGTTTTGTCTTGTCATGTCTTGTCTTGTCTTGTCTTGTCTTGTCTTGTCTTGTCTTGTTTTGTCTTGTCATGTCTTGTCTTGTTTTGTCTTGTCATGTCTTGTCTTGTCTTGTCTTGTCTTGTCTTGTCTTGTTTTGTCTTGTCATGTCTTGTCTTGTCTTGTCTTGTCTTGTCTTGTTTTGTCTTGTCTTGAATTGTCTTGTTTTCTCATGTAATGGCATGTCGTGTGTTGTGTTGTTTTGTCTTGTCTTGTGTTGTTTTGTCGTGTCATGTCTTGTCTTGCCTTGTCATGTCTTGTCTTGTCTTGTCTTGTCTTGTCCTGTCCTGTCGTGTGTTGTCTTGTCTTGTCTTGTCTTGTCTTGTCATGTCATGTCATGTCATGTCGTGTCTTGTGTTAATTTGTCATCACGTCTTATCATGTCGTCATGTCGTGTGTTGTGTTGTTTTGTCTTGTCTTGTTGTGTATTGTCATGTCTTATATTGTCTTGTCTTGTCTTGTCATGTCATGTCATGTCGTGTGTTGTGTTGTTTTGTCTTGTCTTGTTTTGTCTTGTCATGTCATGTCTTGTCTTGTCTTGTTTTGTCTTGTCATGTCTTGTCTTGTCTTGTCTTGTCTTGTCTTGTCTTGTCTTGTTTTGTCTTGTCATGTCTTGTCTTGTCTTGTCTTGTCTTGTCTTGTCTTGTCTTGTCTTGTCTTGTCTTGTCTTGTCTTGTCTTGTCTTGTCTTGTCTTGTCTTGTCTTGTGTTGTCTTGCCTTGTCTTGTCTTGTTTTGTCTTGTCTTGTCTTGTCTTGTCTTGTCTTGTCTTGTCTTGTCTTGTCATGTCTTGTCTTGTCTTGTCTTGTTTTGTCTTGTATTGTCATGTCTTATATTGTCTTGTCTTGTCTTGTCTTGTCTTGTCTTGCCTTGTCTTGTTTTATGTTGTCTTGTCTTGTCTTGTTTTGTCAAGTAATGTCATGTCGTGTGTTGTGTTGTTTTGTCTTGTCTTGTCTTCTCCTTGTCTTGTCTTGTCATGTCGTGTGTTGTGTTGATTTGTCTTGTCATGTCTTATATTGTCTTGTCTTGTCTTGTCTTTTCTTGTGATGTCATGTCGTGTGTTGTGTTGTTTTGTCTTGTCTTGTTTTGTCTTGTCCTGTCTTGTCTTGTCTTGTCTTGTCTTGTCTTGTCTTGTCTTGTCTTGTCTTGCCTTATCTTGCCATGTCTTGTCTTGTCTGGTCTTGTCTTGTCTTGTCTTGTCTTGTCTTGTCTTGTCTTGTCTTGTCTTGTCTTGTCTTGTCTTGTCTTGTCTTGTCTTGTCTTGTCTTGTCTTGTCTTGTCTTGTCTTGTCTTGTCTTGTCTTGTCTTGTCTTGTCTTGTCTTGTCTTGTCTTGTCTTGTCTTGTCTTGTCTTGTCTTGTCTTGTCTTGTCTTGTCTTGTCTTGTCTTGTCTTGTCTTGTCTTGTCATGTCTTGTCTTGTCTTGTCTTGTTTTGTCTTGTCTTGTATTGTCTTGTTTTCTCATGTAATGTCATGTGTTGTGTTGTTTTGTCTTGTCTTGTCTTGTCTTGTCTTGTCTTGTCTTGTCTTGTCTTGTCTTGTCTTGTCTTGTCTTGTCTTGTCTTGTCTTGTCTTGTGTTGTCTTGCCTTGTCTTGTCTTGTTTTGTCTTGTCTTGTCTTGTCTTGTCTTGTCTTGTCTTGTCTTGTCATGTCTTGTCTTGTCTTGTCTTGTTTTGTCTTGTATTGTCATGTCTTATATTGTCTTGTCTTGTCTTGTCTTGTCTTGTCTTGCCTTGTCTTGTTTTATGTTGTCTTGTCTTGTCTTGTTTTGTCAAGTAATGTCATGTCGTGTGTTGTGTTGTTTTGTCTTGTCTTGTCTTCTCCTTGTCTTGTCTTGTCATGTCGTGTGTTGTGTTGATTTGTCTTGTCATGTCTTATATTGTCTTGTCTTGTCTTGTCTTTTCTTGTGATGTCATGTCGTGTGTTGTGTTGTTTTGTCTTGTCTTGTTTTCTCTTGTCCTGTCTTGTCTTGTCTTGTCTTGTCTTGTCTTGTCTTGTCTTGTCTTGTCTTGCCTTATCTTGAAATGTCTTGTCTTGTCTGGTCTTGTCTTGTCTTGTCTTGTCTTGTCTTGTCTTGTCTTGTCTTGTCTTGTCTTGTCTTGTCTTGTCTTGTCTTGTCTTGTCTTGTCTTGTCTTGTCTTGTCTTGTCTTGTCTTGTCTTGTCTTGTCTTGTCTTGTCTTGTCTTGTCTTGTCTTGTCTTGTCTTGTCTTGTCTTGTCTTGTCTTGTCTTGTCTTGTCTTGTCTTGTCTTGTCTTGTCTTGTCTTGTCTTGTCTTGTCTTGTCATGTCTTGTCTTGTCTTGTCTTGTTTTGTCTTGTCTTGTATTGTCTTGTTTTCTCATGTAATGTCATGTGTTGTGTTGTGTTGTTTTGTCTTGTCTTGTCTTGTCTTGTCTTGTCTTGTCTTGTCTTGTCTTGTCTTGTCTTGTCTTGTCTTGTCTTGTCTTGTCTTGTCTTGTATTGTCTTGTCTTGCCTTATCTTGCCTGGTCTTGTCTTGTCTTGTCTTGTCTTGTCTTGTCTTGTCTTGTCTTGTCTTGTCTTGTCTTGTCTTGTCTTGTCTTGTCTTGTCTTGTCTTGTCTTGTCTTGTCTTGTCTTGTCTTGTCTTGTCTTGTCTTGTCTTGTCTTGTCTTGTCTTGTCTTGTCTTGTCTTGTCTTGTCTTGTCTTGTCTTGTCTTGTCTTGTCTTGTCTTGTCTTGTCTTGTCTTGTCTTGTCTTGTCTTGTCTTGTCTTGTCTTGTCTTGTCTTGTCTTGTCTTGTCTTGTCTTGTCTTGTCTTGTCTTGTCTTGTCTTGTCTTGTCTTGTCTTGTCTTGTCTTGTCTTGTCTTGTCTTGTCTTGTCTTGTCTTGTCTTGTCTTGTCTTGTCTTGTCTTGTCTTGTCTTGTCTTGTCTTGTCTTGTCTTGTCTTGTCTTGTCTTGTCTTGTTTTGTCTTGTCTTGTATTGTCTTGTTTTCTCATGTAATGTCATGTCGTGTGTTGTGTTGTTTTGGCTTGTCTTGTCTTGTCTTGTCTTGTCTTGTTTTGTCTTGTCTTGAATTGTCTTGTTTTCTCATGTAATGTCATGTCGTGTGTTGTGTTGTTTTGTCTTGTCTTGTGTTGTTTTGTCGTGTCATGTCTTGTCTTGTCTTGTCATGTCTTGTCTTGTCTTGTCTTGTCTTGTCTTGTCTTGTCTTGTCTTGTCTTGTCTTGTCTTGTCTTGTCTTGTCTTGTCTTGTCTTGTCTTGTCTTGTCTTGTCTTGTCTTGTCTTGTCTTGTCTTGTCTTGTCTTGTCTTGTCTTGTCTTGTCTTGTCTTGTCTTGTCTTGTCTTGTCTTGTCTTGTCTTGTCTTGTCTTGTCTTGTCTTGTCTTGTCTTGTCTTGTCTTGTCTTGTCTTGTCTTGTCTTGTCTTGTCTTGTCTTGTCTTGTCTTGTCTTGTCTTGTCTTGTCTTGTCTTGTCTTGTCTTGTCTTGTCTTGTCTTGTCTTGTCTTGTCTTGTCTTGTCTTGTCTTGTCTTGTCCTGTCCTTTCCTGTGTTGTTTTATGTTGTCTTGTCTTGTCTTGTTTTGTCATGTAATGTCATGTCGTGTGTTGTGGTGTGTTGTGTTGTTTTGTCTAGTCTTGTCTTCTCCTTGTCTTGTCTTGTCTTGTCTTGTGATGTCATGTCGTGTGTTGTGTTGTTTTGTCTTGTCTTGTCTTGTCTTGTCCTGTCTTGTCTTGTCTTGTCTTGTCATGTCTTGTCTTGTCTTGTTTTGTCTTGTCTTGTCTTGTCTGGTCTTGTCTTGTCTTGTCTTGTCTTGTCTTGTCTTGTCTTGTCTTGTCTTGTCTTGTCTTGTCTTGTCTTGTCTTGTCTTGTCTTGTCTTGTCTTGTCTTGTCTTGTCTTGTCTTGTCTTGTCTTGTCCTGTCCTTTCCTGTGTTGTTTTGTCTTGTCTTGTATTGTCTTGTTTTCTCATGTAATGTCATGTCGTGTGTTGTGTTGTTTTGTCTTGTCTTGTGTTGTTTTGTCGTGTCATGTCTTGTCTTGTCTTGTCCTGTCCTGTCGTGTGTTGTGTTGTTTTGTCTTGTCTTGTCATGTCATGTCATGTCGTGTCTTGTGTTGCTTTGTCATCACGTCTTATCATGTCGTCATGTTGTGTGTTGTCTTGTCTTGTCTTGTCTTGTCCTGTCTTGTCTTGTCTTGTCTTGTCATGTCTTGTCTTGTCTTGTTTTGTCTTGTCTTGTCTTGTCTGGTCTTGTCTTGTCTTGTCTTGTCTTGTCTTGTCTTGTCTTGTCTTGTCTTGTCTTGTCTTGTCTTGTCTTGTCTTGTCTTGTCTTGTCTTGTCTTGTCTTGTCTTGTCTTGTCTTGTCTTGTCTTGTCATGTCTTGTCTTGTATTGTTTTGTCTTGTCTTGTATTGTCTTGTTTTCTCATGTAATGTCATGTCGTGTGTTGTGTTGTTTTGTCTTGTCTTGTGTTGTTTTGTCGTGTCATGTCTTGTCTTGTCTTGTCCTGTCCTGTCGTGTGTTGTGTTGTTTTGTCTTGTCTTGTCATGTCATGTCATGTCGTGTCTTGTGTTGCTTTGTCATCACGTCTTATCATGTCGTCATGTTGTGTGTTGTCTTGTCTTGTCTTGTCTTGTCTTGTCTTGTCTTGTCTTGTCTTGTCATGTCATGTCATGTCGTGTGTTGTGTTGTTTTGTCTTGTCTTGTTTTGTCTTGTCATGTCATGTCTTGTCTTGTCTTGTCTTGTTTTGTCTTGTCATGTCGTGTCTTGTCTTGTCTTGTCTTGTCTTGTCTTGTCTTGTCTTGTCTTGTCTTGTCTTGTCTTGTCTTGTCTTGTCTTGTGTTGTCTTGTCTTGTCTTGTTTTATGTTGTCTTGTCTTGTCTTGTTTTGTCATGTAATGTCATGTCATGTCGTGTGTTGTGTTGTTTTGTCTTGTCATGTCATGTCATGTCGTGTGTTGTGTTGTTTTGTCTTGTCTTGTCTTGTCATGTCTTGTCTTGTCTTGTCTTGTCTTGTCTTGTCTTGTCTTGTCTTGTCTTGGCTTGTCTTGTCTTGTCTTGCCTTGCCTTGTCTTGTCTTGTCTTGTCTTGTCTTGTCTTGTCTTGTCTTGTCTTGTCTTGTCTTGTCTTGTCTTGTCTTGTCTTGTCTTGTCTTGTCTTGTCTTGTCTTGTCTTGTCTTGTCTTGTCTTGTCTTGTCTTGTCTTGTCTTGTCTTGTCTTGTCTTGTCTTGTATTGTCATGTCTTATATTGTCTTGTCTTGTCTTGTCTTGTCTTGTCATGTCTTGTCTTGTCTTGTCTGGTCATGTCTTGTCTTGTCTTGTCTTGTCTTGTCTTGTATTGTCATGTCTTATATTGTCTTGTCTTGTCTTGTCTTGTCTTGTCTTGTCTTGTCTTGTCTTGTCTTGTCTTGTCTTGTCTTGTCTTGTCTTGTCTTGTCTTGTCTTGTCTTGTCTTGTCTTGTCTTGTCTTGTGTTGTCTTGTCTTGTCTTGTCTTGTTTTATGTTGTCTTGTCTTGTTTTGTCATGTAATGTCATGTCGTGTGTTGTGTTGTTTTGTCTTGTCTTGTCTTCTCCTTGTCTTGTCTTGTCTTGTCTTGTGATGTCATGTCGTGTGTTGTGTTGTTTTGTCTTGTCTTGTTTTGTCTTGTCTTGTCTTGTCTTGTCTTGTCTTGTCATGTCTTGTCTTGTCTTGTCTTGTCTTGTCTTGTCTTGTCTTGTCTTGTCTTGTCTTGTCTTGTCTTGTCTTGTCTTGTCTTGTCTTGTCTTGTCTTGTCTTGTCTTGTCTTGTCTTGTCTTGTCTTGTCTTGTCTTGTCTTGTCTTGTCTTGTCTTGTCTTGTCTTGTCTTGTCTTGTCTTGTCTTGTCTTGTCTTGTCTTGTCTTGTCTTGTCTTGTCTTGTCTTGTCTTGTCTTGTCTTGTCTTGTCTGGTCATGTCTTGTCTTGTCTTGTCTTGTCTTGTCTTGTATTGTCATGTCTTATATTGTCTTGTCTTGTCTTGTCTTGTCTTGTCTTGTCTTGTCTTGTCTTGTCTTGTCTTGTCTTGTCTTGTCTTGTCTTGTCTTGTCTTGTCTTGTCATGTCCTGTGTTGTGTTGATTTGTCTTGTCATGTCTTATATTGTCTTGTCTTGTCTTGTCTTGCCTTATCTTGCCTTGTCTTGTCTTGTCTGGTCTTGTCTTGTCTTGTCTTGTCTTGTCTTGTCTTGTCTTGTCATGTCTTGTCTTGTCTTGTTTTGTCTTGTCTTGTATTGTCTTGTTTTCTCATGTAATGTCATGTCGTGTGTTCTGTTGTTTTGGCTTGTCTTGTTTTGTCTTGTCTTGTCTTGTTTTGTCTTGTCTTGAATTGTCTTGTTTTCTCATGTAATGTCATATCGTGTGTTGTGTTGTTTTGTCTTGTCTTGTGTTGTTTTGTCGTGTCATGTCTTGTCTTGTCATGTCATGTCTTGTCTTGTCTTGTCTTGTCTTGTCTTGTCTTGTCCTGTCCTGTCGTGTGTTGTGTTGTGTTCTTTTGTCTTGTCTTGTCATGTCATGTCATGTCGTGTCTTGTGTTGCTTTGTCATCACGTCTTATCATGTCGTCATGTCGTGTGTTGTGTTGTTTTGTCTTGTCTTGTTGTGTATTGTCATGTCTTATATTGTCTTGTCTTGTCTTGTCATGTCATGTCATGTCGTGTGTTGTGTTGTTTTGTCTTGTCTTGTTTTGTCTTGTCATGTCATGTCTTGTCTTGTCTTGTCTTGTCTTGTCTTGTATTGTCATGTCTTATATTGTCTTGTCTTGTCTTGTCTTGTCTTGTCTTGTCTTGTCTTGTCTTGTCTTGTCTTGTCTTGTCTTGTCTTGTCTTGTCTTGTCTTGTCTTGTCTTGTCTTGTCTTGTCTTGTCTTGTGTTGTCTTGTCTTGTCTTGTCATGTCATGTCTTGTCTTGTCTTGTCTTGTCTTGTCTTGTCTTGTCCTGTCCTGTCGTGTGTTGTGTTGTGTTCTTTTGTCTTGTCTTGTCATGTCATGTCATGTCGTGTCTTGTGTTGCTTTGTCATCACGTCTTATCATGTCGTCATGTCGTGTGTTGTGTTGTTTTGTCTTGTCTTGTTGTGTATTGTCATGTCTTATATTGTCTTGTCTTGTCTTGTCATGTCATGTCATGTCGTGTGTTGTGTTGTTTTGTCTTGTCTTGTTTTGTCTTGTCATGTCATGTCTTGTCTTGTCTTGTCTTGTCTTGTTTTGTCATGTCTAGTCTTGTCTTGTCTTGTCTTGTCTTGTTTTGTCTTGTCATGTCTTATATTGTCTTGTCTTGTCTTGTCTTTTCTTGTGATGTCATGTCGTGTGTTGTGTTGTTTTGTCTTGTCTTGTTTTCTCTTGTCCTGTCTTGTCTTGTCTTGTCTTGTCTTGTCTTGTCTTGTCTTGTCTTGTCTTGCCTTATCTTGAAATGTCTTGTCTTGTCTGGTCTTGTCTTGTCTTGTCTTGTCTTGTCTTGTCTTGTCTTGTCTTGTCTTGTCTTGTCTTGTCTTGTCTTGTCTTGTCTTGTCTTGTCTTGTCTTGTCTTGTCTTGTCTTGTCTTGTCTTGTCTTGTCTTGTCTTGTCTTGTCTTGTCTTGTCTTGTCTTGTCTTGTCTTGTCTTGTCTTGTCTTGTCTTGTCTTGTCTTGTGTTGTCTTGTCTTGTCTTGTCTTGTTTTATGTTGTCTTGTCTTGTTTTGTCATGTAATGTCATGTCGTGTGTTGTGTTGTATTGTCTTGTTTTCTCATGTAATGTCATGTGTTGTGTTGTGTTGTTTTGTCTTGTCTTGTCTTGTCTTGTCTTGTCTTGTCTTGTCTTGTCTTGTCTTGTCTTGTCTTGTCTTGTCTTGTCTTGTCTTGTCTTGTATTGTCTTGTCTTGCCTTATCTTGCCTGGTCTTGTCTTGTCTTGTCTTGTCTTGTCTTGTCTTGTCTTGTCTTGTCTTGTCTTGTCTTGTCTTGTCTTGTCTTGTCTTGTCTTGTCTTGTCTTGTCTTGTCTTGTCTTGTCTTGTCTTGTCTTGTCTTGTCTTGTCTTGTCTTGTCTTGTCTTGTCTTGTCTTGTCTTGTCTTGTCTTGTCTTGTCTTGTCTTGTCTTGTCTTGTCTTGTCTTGTCTTGTCTTGTCTTGTCTTGTCTTGTCTTGTCTTGTCTTGTCTTGTCTTGTCTTGTCTTGTCTTGTCTTGTCTTGTCTTGTCTTGTCTTGTCTTGTCTTGTCTTGTCTTGTCTTGTCTTGTCTTGTCTTGTCTTGTCTTGTCTTGTCTTGTCTTGTCTTGTCTTGTCTTGTCTTGTTTTGTCTTGTCTTGTATTGTCTTGTTTTCTCATGTAATGTCATGTCGTGTGTTGTGTTGTTTTGGCTTGTCTTGTCTTGTCTTGTCTTGTCTTGTTTTGTCTTGTCTTGAATTGTCTTGTTTTCTCATGTAATGTCATGTCGTGTGTTGTGTTGTTTTGTCTTGTCTTGTGTTGTTTTGTCGTGTCATGTCTTGTCTTGTCTTGTCATGTCTTGTCTTGTCTTGTCTTGTCTTGTCTTGTCTTGTCTTGTCTTGTCTTGTCTTGTCTTGTCTTGTCTTGTCTTGTCTTGTCTTGTCTTGTCTTGTCTTGTCTTGTCTTGTCTTGTCTTGTCTTGTCTTGTCTTGTCTTGTCTTGTCTTGTCTTGTCTTGTCTTGTCTTGTCTTGTCTTGTCTTGTCTTGTCTTGTCTTGTCTTGTCTTGTCTTGTCTTGTCTTGTCTTGTCTTGTCTTGTCTTGTCTTGTCTTGTCTTGTCTTGTCTTGTCTTGTCTTGTCTTGTCTTGTCTTGTCTTGTCTTGTCTTGTCTTGTCTTGTCTTGTCTTGTCTTGTCTTGTCTTGTCTTGTCTTGTCTTGTCTTGTCTTGTCTTGTCCTGTCCTTTCCTGTGTTGTTTTATGTTGTCTTGTCTTGTCTTGTTTTGTCATGTAATGTCATGTCGTGTGTTGTGGTGTGTTGTGTTGTTTTGTCTAGTCTTGTCTTCTCCTTGTCTTGTCTTGTCTTGTCTTGTGATGTCATGTCGTGTGTTGTGTTGTTTTGTCTTGTCTTGTCTTGTCTTGTCCTGTCTTGTCTTGTCTTGTCTTGTCATGTCTTGTCTTGTCTTGTTTTGTCTTGTCTTGTCTTGTCTGGTCTTGTCTTGTCTTGTCTTGTCTTGTCTTGTCTTGTCTTGTCTTGTCTTGTCTTGTCTTGTCTTGTCTTGTCTTGTCTTGTCTTGTCTTGTCTTGTCTTGTCTTGTCTTGTCTTGTCTTGTCTTGTCCTGTCCTTTCCTGTGTTGTTTTGTCTTGTCTTGTATTGTCTTGTTTTCTCATGTAATGTCATGTCGTGTGTTGTGTTGTTTTGTCTTGTCTTGTGTTGTTTTGTCGTGTCATGTCTTGTCTTGTCTTGTCCTGTCCTGTCGTGTGTTGTGTTGTTTTGTCTTGTCTTGTCATGTCATGTCATGTCGTGTCTTGTGTTGCTTTGTCATCACGTCTTATCATGTCGTCATGTTGTGTGTTGTCTTGTCTTGTCTTGTCTTGTCCTGTCTTGTCTTGTCTTGTCTTGTCATGTCTTGTCTTGTCTTGTTTTGTCTTGTCTTGTCTTGTCTGGTCTTGTCTTGTCTTGTCTTGTCTTGTCTTGTCTTGTCTTGTCTTGTCTTGTCTTGTCTTGTCTTGTCTTGTCTTGTCTTGTCTTGTCTTGTCTTGTCTTGTCTTGTCTTGTCTTGTCTTGTCTTGTCATGTCTTGTCTTGTATTGTTTTGTCTTGTCTTGTATTGTCTTGTTTTCTCATGTAATGTCATGTCGTGTGTTGTGTTGTTTTGTCTTGTCTTGTGTTGTTTTGTCGTGTCATGTCTTGTCTTGTCTTGTCCTGTCCTGTCGTGTGTTGTGTTGTTTTGTCTTGTCTTGTCATGTCATGTCATGTCGTGTCTTGTGTTGCTTTGTCATCACGTCTTATCATGTCGTCATGTTGTGTGTTGTCTTGTCTTGTCTTGTCTTGTCTTGTCTTGTCTTGTCTTGTCTTGTCATGTCATGTCATGTCGTGTGTTGTGTTGTTTTGTCTTGTCTTGTTTTGTCTTGTCATGTCATGTCTTGTCTTGTCTTGTCTTGTTTTGTCTTGTCATGTCGTGTCTTGTCTTGTCTTGTCTTGTCTTGTCTTGTCTTGTCTTGTCTTGTCTTGTCTTGTCTTGTCTTGTCTTGTCTTGTGTTGTCTTGTCTTGTCTTGTTTTATGTTGTCTTGTCTTGTCTTGTTTTGTCATGTAATGTCATGTCATGTCGTGTGTTGTGTTGTTTTGTCTTGTCATGTCATGTCATGTCGTGTGTTGTGTTGTTTTGTCTTGTCTTGTCTTGTCATGTCTTGTCTTGTCTTGTCTTGTCTTGTCTTGTCTTGTCTTGTCTTGTCTTGGCTTGTCTTGTCTTGTCTTGCCTTGCCTTGTCTTGTCTTGTCTTGTCTTGTCTTGTCTTGTCTTGTCTTGTCTTGTCTTGTCTTGTCTTGTCTTGTCTTGTCTTGTCTTGTCTTGTCTTGTCTTGTCTTGTCTTGTCTTGTCTTGTCTTGTCTTGTCTTGTCTTGTCTTGTCTTGTCTTGTCTTGTCTTGTCTTGTATTGTCATGTCTTATATTGTCTTGTCTTGTCTTGTCTTGTCTTGTCATGTCTTGTCTTGTCTTGTCTGGTCATGTCTTGTCTTGTCTTGTCTTGTCTTGTCTTGTATTGTCATGTCTTATATTGTCTTGTCTTGTCTTGTCTTGTCTTGTCTTGTCTTGTCTTGTCTTGTCTTGTCTTGTCTTGTCTTGTCTTGTCTTGTCTTGTCTTGTCTTGTCTTGTCTTGTCTTGTCTTGTCTTGTCTTGTGTTGTCTTGTCTTGTCTTGTCTTGTTTTATGTTGTCTTGTCTTGTTTTGTCATGTAATGTCATGTCGTGTGTTGTGTTGTTTTGTCTTGTCTTGTCTTCTCCTTGTCTTGTCTTGTCTTGTCTTGTGATGTCATGTCGTGTGTTGTGTTGTTTTGTCTTGTCTTGTTTTGTCTTGTCTTGTCTTGTCTTGTCTTGTCTTGTCATGTCTTGTCTTGTCTTGTCTTGTCTTGTCTTGTCTTGTCTTGTCTTGTCTTGTCTTGTCTTGTCTTGTCTTGTCTTGTCTTGTCTTGTCTTGTCTTGTCTTGTCTTGTCTTGTCTTGTCTTGTCTTGTCTTGTCTTGTCTTGTCTTGTCTTGTCTTGTCTTGTCTTGTCTTGTCTTGTCTTGTCTTGTCTTGTCTTGTCTTGTCTTGTCTTGTCTTGTCTTGTCTTGTCTTGTCTTGTCTTGTCTTGTCGTGTCTTGTCTTGTCTTGTCTTGTCTTGTCTTGTCTTGTCTTGTCTTGTCTTGTCTTGTCTTGTCTTGTCTTGTCTTGTCTTGTCTTGTCTTGTCTTGTCTTGTCTTGTCTTGTCTTGTCTTGTCTTGTCTTGTCTTGTCTTGTCTTGTCTTGTCTTGTCTTGTCTTGTCTTGTCTTGTTTTGTCATGTAATGTCATGTCGTGTGTTGTGTTGTTTTGTCTTGTCTTGTCTTCTCCTTGTCTTGTCTTGTCTTGTCTTGTGATGTCATGTCGTGTGTTGTGTTGTTTTGTCTTGTCTTGTTTTGTCTTGTCTTGTCTTGTCTTGTCTTGTCTTGTCATGTCTTGTCTTGTCTTGTCTTGTCTTGTCTTGTCTTGTCTTGTCTTGTCTTGTCTTGTCTTGTCTTGTCTTGTCTTGTCTTGTCTTGTCTTGTCTTGTCTTGTCTTGTCTTGTTTTGTCTTGTCTTGTCTTGTCTTGTCTTGTCTTGTCATGTCTTGTCTTGTCTTGTCTTTTGTCTTTTGTCTTGTCTTGTCTTGTCTTGTCTTGTCTTGTCTTGTCTTGTCTTGACTTGTCTTGTCTTGTCTTGTCTTGTCTTGTCTTGTCTTGTCTTGTCTTGTCTTGTGTTGTCTTGTCTTGTCTTGTCTTGTTTTATGTTGTCTTGTCTTGTTTTGTCATGTAATGTCATGTCGTGTGTTGTGTTGTTTTGTCTTGTCTTGTCTTCTCCTTGTCTTGTCTTGTCATGTCCTGTGTTGTGTTGATTTGTCTTGTCATGTCTTATATTGTCTTGTCTTGTCTTGTCTTGCCTTATCTTGCCTTGTCTTGTCTTGTCTGGTCTTGTCTTGTCTTGTCTTGTCTTGTCTTGTCTTGTCTTGTCATGTCTTGTCTTGTCTTGTTTTGTCTTGTCTTGTATTGTCTTGTTTTCTCATGTAATGTCATGTCGTGTGTTCTGTTGTTTTGGCTTGTCTTGTTTTGTCTTGTCTTGTCTTGTTTTGTCTTGTCTTGAATTGTCTTGTTTTCTCATGTAATGTCATATCGTGTGTTGTGTTGTTTTGTCTTGTCTTGTGTTGTTTTGTCGTGTCATGTCTTGTCTTGTCATGTCATGTCTTGTCTTGTCTTGTCTTGTCTTGTCTTGTCTTGTCCTGTCCTGTCGTGTGTTGTGTTGTGTTCTTTTGTCTTGTCTTGTCATGTCATGTCATGTCGTGTCTTGTGTTGCTTTGTCATCACGTCTTATCATGTCGTCATGTCGTGTGTTGTGTTGTTTTGTCTTGTCTTGTTGTGTATTGTCATGTCTTATATTGTCTTGTCTTGTCTTGTCATGTCATGTCATGTCGTGTGTTGTGTTGTTTTGTCTTGTCTTGTTTTGTCTTGTCATGTCATGTCTTGTCTTGTCTTGTCTTGTCTTGTTTTGTCATGTCTAGTCTTGTCTTGTCTTGTCTTGTCTTGTTTTGTCTTGTCATGTCATGTCTTGTCTTGTCTTGTCTTGTCTTGTCTTGTCTTGTCTTGTCTTGTCTTGTCTTGTCTTGTCTTGTCTTGTCTTGTCTTGTCTTGTCTTGTCTTGTCTTGTCTTGTCTTGTCTTGTCTTGTCTTGTCTTGTCTTGTCTTGTCTTGTCTTGTCTTGTCTTGTCTTGTCTTGTCTTGTCTTGTCTTGTCGTGTCTTGTCTTGTCTTGTCTTGTCTTGTCTTGTCTTGTCTTGTCTTGTCTTGTCTTGTCTTGTCTTGTCTTGTCATGTCTTGTCTTGTCTTGTTTTGTCTTGTCTTGTCTTGTCTGGTCTTGTCTTGTCTTGTCTTGTCTTGTCTTGTCTTGTCTTGTCTTGTCTTGTCCTGTCCTGTCGTGTGTTGTGTGGTTTTGTCTTGTCTTGTCATGTCATGTCATGTCGTGTCTTGTGTTGCTTTGTCTTGTCTTGTCTTGTCATGTCGTGTGTTGTGTTGTTTTGTCTTGTCTTGTTGTGTATTGTCATGTCTTATATTGTCCTGTCTTGTCTTGTCTTGTCATGTCTTGTCCTGTCCTGTCGTGTGTTGTGTTGTTTTGTCTTGTCTTGTCATGTCATGTCATGTCGTGTCTTGTGTTGCTTTGTCATCACGTCTTATCATGTCGTCATGTCTTGTCTTGTCTTGTTTTGTCTTGTCTTGTATTGTCTTGTTTTCTCATGTAATGTCATGTCGTGTGTTGTGTTGTTTTGGCTTGTCTTGTCTTGTCTTGTCTTGTCTTGTCTTGTCTTGTCTTGTCTTGTTTTGTCTTGTCTTGAATTGTCTTGTTTTCTCATGTAATGTCATGTCGTGTGTTGTGTTGTTTTGTCTTGTCTTGTGTTGTTTTGTCGTGTCATGTCTTGTCTTGTCTTGTCATGTCTTGTCTTGTCTTGTCTTGTCTTGTCTTGTCCTGTCCTGTCGTGTGTTGTGTTGTGTTCTTTTGTCTTGTCTTGTCATGTCATGTCATGTCGTGTCGTGTGTTGCTTTGTCATCACGTCTTATCATGTCGTCATGTCGTGTGTTGTGTTGTTTTGTCTTGTCTTGTTGTGTATTGTCATGTCTTATATTGTCTTGTCTTGTCTTGTCATGTCATGTCATGTCGTGTGTTGTGTTGTTTTGTCTTGTCTTGTTTTGTCTTGTCATGTCATGTCTTGTCTTGTCTTGTCTTGTCATGTTTTGTCATGTCTTGTCTTGTCTTGTCTTGTCTTGTCTTGTCTTGTCTTGTCTTGTCTTGTCTTGTCTTGTCTTGTCTTGTCTTGTCTTGTCTTGTCTTGTCTTGTCTTGTCTTGTCTTGTCTTGTCTTGTCTTGTCTTGTCTTGTCTTGTCTTGTCTTGTCTTGTCTTGTCTTGTCTTGTCTTGTCTTGTCTTGTCTTGTCTTGTCTTGTCTTGTCTTGTCTTGTCTTGTCTTGTCTTGTCTTGTCTTGTTTTGTCATGTAATGTCATGTCGTGTGTTGTGTTGTTTTGTCTTGTCTTGTCTTATATTGTCTTGTCTTGTCTTGTGATGTCATGTCGTGTGTTGTGTTGTTTTGTTTTGTCTTGTCTTGTCTTGTCTTATCTTGTCTTGCCTTATCTTGCCTTGTCTTGTCTTGTCTGGTCTTGTCTTGTCTTGTCTTGTCTTGTCTTGTCTTGTCTTGTCTTGTCTTGTCTTGTCTTGTCTTGTCTTGTCTTGTCTTGTCTTGTCTTGTCTTGTCTTGTCTTGTCTTGTCTTGTCTTGTCTTGTCTTGTCATGTCTTGTCTTGTCTTGTCTTGTCTTGTCTGCTCTTGTCTTGTCTTGTTTTGTCTTGTCTTGTCTTGTCTGGTCTTGTCTTGTCTTGTCTTGTCTTGTCTTGTCTTGTCTTGTCTTGTCTTGTCTTGTCTTGTCTTGTCTTGTCTTGTCTTGTCTTGTCTTGTCTTGTCTTGTCTTGTCTTGTCTTGTCTTGTCTTGTCTTGTCTTGTCTTGTCTTGTCTTGTCTTGTCTTGTCTTGTCTTGTCTTGTCTTGTCTTGTCTTGTCTTGTCTTGTCTTGTCTTGTCATGTCTTGTCTTGTCTTGTTTTGTCTTGTCTTGTCTTGTTTTCTCATGTAATGTCATGTCGTGTGTTGTGTTGTTTTGTCTTGTCTTGCGTTGTTTTGTCGTGTCATGTCTTGTCTTGTCTTGTCTTGTCTTGTCCTGTCCTGTCGTGTGTTGTGTTGTTTTGTCTTGTCTTGTCATGTCATGTCATGTCGTGTCTTGTGTTGCTTTGTCATCACGTCTTATCATGTCGTCATGTCGTGTGTTGTGTTGTTTTGTCTTGTCTTGTCTTATATTGTCTTGTCTTGTCCTGTCTTGTCTTGTGATGTCATGTCGTGTGTTGTGTTGTTTGGTCTTGTCCTGTTTTGTCTTGTCCTGACTTGTCTTGTCATGTCATGTCATGTGTTGTGTTGTGTTGTTTTGTCTTGTCATGTCTTATATTGTCTTGTCTTGTCTTGTCTTGTCTTGTGATGTCATGTCGTGTGTTGTGTTGTTTTGTCTTGTCCTGTTTTGTCTTGTCCTGACTTGTCTTGTCATGTCATGTCATGTGTTGTGTTGTGTTGTTTTGTCTTGTCTTGTCTTGTCTTGTCTTGTCTTGCCTTATCTTGCCTTGTCTTGTCTTGTCTGGTCTTGTCTTGTCTTGTCTTGTCTTGTCCTGTCTTGTCTTGTCTTGTCTTGTCTTGTCTTGTCTTGTCTTGTCTTGTCTTGTCATGTCTTGTCTTGTCTTGTCTTGTCTTGTCTTGTCTTGTCTTGTCTTGTCTTGTCTTGTCTTGTCTTGTCTTGTCTTGTCTTGTCTTGTCTTGTCTTGTCTTGTCTTGTCTTGTCTTGTCTTGTCTTGTCTTGTCTTGTCTTGTTTTGTCTTGTCTTGTCTTGTCTTGTCTTGTCTTGTCTTGTCTTGTCTTGTCTTGTCTTGTCTTGTCTTGTCTTGTCTTGTCTTGTCTTGTCTTGTCTTGTCTTGTCTTGTCATGTCTTGTCTTGTCTTGTTTTGTCTTGTCTTGTATTGTCTTGTTTTCTCATGTAATGTCATGTCGTGTGTTGTGTTGTTTTGTCTTGTCTTGTGTTGTTTTGTCGTGTCATGTCTTGTCTTGTCTGGTCTTGTCTTGTCTTGTCTTGTCTTGTCCTGTCTTGTCTTGTCTTGTCTTGTCTTGTCTTGTCTTGTCTTGTCTTGTCATGTCTTGTCTTGTCTTGTCTTGTCTTGTCTTGTCTTGTCTTGTCTTGTCTTGTCTTGTCTTGTCTTGTCTTGTCTTGTCTTGTCTTGTCTTGTCTTGTCTTGTCTTGTCTTGTCTTGTCTTGTCTTGTCTTGTCTTGTCTTGTCTTGTCTTGTCTTGTCTTGTCTTGTCTTGTCTTGTCTTGTCTTGTCTTGTCTTGTCTTGTCTTGTCTTGTCTTGTCTTGTCTTGTCTTGTCTTGTCTTGTCTTGTCTTGTCTTGTCTTGTCTTGTCTTGTCTTGTCTTGTCTTGTCTTGTCTTGTCTTGTCTTGTCTTGTCTTGTCTTGTCTTGTCTTGTCTTGTCTTGTCTTGTCTTGTCTTGTCTTGTCTTGTCTTGTCATGTCTTGTCTTGTCTTGTTTTGTCTTGTCTTGTCTTGTCTGGTCTTGTCTTGTCTTGTTTTGTCTTGTCTTGTCTTGTCTTGTCTTGTCTTGTCTTGTCTTGTCTTGTCTTGTCTTGTCTTGTCTTGTCTTGTCTTGTCTTGTCTTGTCTTGTCTTGTCTTGTCTTGTCTTGTCTTGTCTTGTCTTGTCTTGTCTTGTCTTGTCTTGTCTTGTCTTGTCTTGTCTTGTCTTGTCTTGTCTTGTCTTGTCTTGTCTTGTCTTGTTTTCTCATGTAATGTCATGTCGTGTGTTGTGTTGTTTTGTCTTGTCTTGTGTTGTTTTGTCGTGTCATGTCTTGTCTTGTCTTGTCTTGTCTTGTCCTGTCCTGTCGTGTATTGTGTTGTTTTGTCTTGTCTTGTCATGTCATGTCATGTCGTGTCTTGTGTTGCTTTGTCATCACGTCTTATCATGTCGTCATGTCGTGTGTTGTGTTGCTTTGTCTTGTCTTGTTGTGTATTGTCATGTCTTATATTGTCTTGTCTTGTCTTGTCATGTCATGTCATGTCGTGTGTTGTGTTGGTTTGTCTTGTCTTGTTTTGTCTTGTCATGTCATGTCTTGTCTTGTCTTGTCTTGTTTTGTCTTGTCTTGTCTTGTCTTGTTTTGTCTTGTCATGTCTTGTCTTGTCTTGTCTTGTCTTGTCTTGTCTTGTCTTGTCTTGTCTTGTCTTGTCTTGTCTTGTCTTGTCTTGTCTTGTCTTGTGTTGTCTTGTCTTGTCTTGTTTTATGTTGTCTTGTCTTGTCATGTTTTGTCATGTAATGTCATGTCATGTCGTGTGTTGTGTTGTTTTGTCTTGTCTTGTTTTGTCTTGTCATGTCATGTCTTGTCTTGTCTTGTCTTGTCTTGTCTTGTCTTGTCTTGTCATGTCTTGTCTTGTCTTGTTTTGTCTTGTCTTGTCTTGTCTGGTCTTGTCTTGTCTTGTTTTGTCTTGTCTTGTCTTGTCTGGTCTTGTCTTGTCTTGTCTTGTCTTGTCTTGTCTTGTCTTGTCTTGTCTTGTCTTGTCTTGTCTTGTCTTGTCTTGTCTTGTCTTGTCTTGTCTTGTCTTGTCTTGTCTTGTCTTGTCTTGTCTTGTCTTGTCTTGTCTTGTCTTGTCTTGTCTTGTCTTGTCATGTCTTGTCTTGTCTTGTCTTGTCTTGTCTTGTCTTGTCATGTCTTGTCTTGTCTTGTTTTGTCTTGTCTTGTCTTGTTTTCTCATGTAATGTCATGTCGTGTGTTGTGTTGTTTTGTCTTGTCTTGTGTTGTTTTGTCGTGTCATGTCTTGTCTTGTCTTGTCTTGTCTTGTCTTGTCCTGTCCTGTCGTGTGTTGTGTTGTTTTGTCTTGTCTTGTCATGTCATGTCATGTCGTGTCTTGTGTTGCTTTGTCATCACGTCTTATCATGTCGTCATGTCGTGTGTTGTGTTGTTTTGTCTTGTCTTGTCTTATATTGTCTTGTCTTGTCCTGTCTTGTCTTGTGATGTCATGTCGTGTGTTGTGTTGTTTGGTCTTGTCCTGTTTTGTCTTGTCCTGACTTGTCTTGTCATGTCATGTCATGTGTTGTGTTGTGTTGTTTTGTCTTGTCATGTCTTATATTGTCTTGTCTTGTCTTGTCTTGTCTTGTGATGTCATGTCGTGTGTTGTGTTGTTTTGTCTTGTCCTGTTTTGTCTTGTCCTGACTTGTCTTGTCATGTCATGTCATGTGTTGTGTTGTGTTGTTTTGTCTTGTCTTGTCTTGTCTTGTCTTGTCTTGCCTTATCTTGCCTTGTCTTGTCTTGTCTGGTCTTGTCTTGTCTTGTCTTGTCTTGTCTTGTCCTGTCTTGTCTTGTCTTGTCATGTCTTGTCTTGTCTTGTTTTGTCTTGTCTTGTCTTGTCTTGTCTTGTCTTGTCTTGTCTTGTCTTGTCTTGTCTTGTCTTGTCTTGTCTTGTCTTGTCTTGTCTTGTCTTGTCTTGTCTTGTCTTGTCTTGTCTTGTCTTGTCTTGTCTTGTCTTGTCTTGTCTTGTCTTGTCTTGTCTTGTCTTGTCTTGTCTTGTCTTGTCTTGTCTTGTCTTGTCTTGTCTTGTCTTGTCTTGTCTTGTCTTGTCTTGTCTTGTCTTGTCTTGTCTTGTCTTGTCATGTCTTGTCTTGTCTTGTTTTGTCTTGTATTGTCTTGTTTTCTCATGTAATGTCATGTCGTGTGTTGTGTTGTTTTGTCTTGTCTTGTGTTGTTTTGTCGTGTCATGTCTTGTCTTGTCTTGTCTTGTCTTGTCCTGTCCTGTCGTGTATTGTGTTGTTTTGTCTTGTCTTGTCATGTCATGTCATGTCGTGTCTTCTGTTGCTTTGTCATCACGTCTTATCATGTCGTCATGTCGTGTGTTGTGTTGTTTTGTCTTGTCTTGTTGTGTATTGTCATGTCTTATATTGTCTTGTCTTGTCTTGTCTTGTCATGTCATGTCATGTCGTGTGTTGTGTTGTTTTGTCTTGTCTTGTTTTGTCTTGTCATGTCATGTCTTGTCTTGTCTTGTCTTGTTTTGTCTTGTCTTGTCTTGTCTTGTTTTGTCTTGTCATGTCTTGTCTTGTCTTGTCTTGTCTTGTCTTGTCTTGTCTTGTCTTGTCTTGTCTTGTCTTGTCTTGTCTTGTGTTGTCTTGTCTTGTCTTGTTTTATGTTGTCTTGTCTTGTCTTGTTTTGTCATGTAATGTCATGTCATGTCGTGTGTTGTGTTGTTTTGTCTTGTCATGTCATGTCATGTCGTGTGTTGTGTTGTTTTGTCTTGTCTTGTCTTGTCTTGTCTTGTCTTGTCTTGTCTTGTCTTGTCTTGGCTTGTCTTGGCTTGTCTTGGCTTGTCTTGTCTTGTCTTGTCTTGTCTTGTCTTGTCTTGTCTTGTCTTGTCTTGTCTTGTCTTGTCTTGTCTTGTCTTGTCTTGTCTTGTCTTGTCTTGTCTTGTCTTGTCTTGTCTTGTCTTGTCTTGTCTTGTCTTGTCTTGTCTTGTCTTGTCTTGTCTTGTCTTGTCTTGTCTTGTCTTGTCTTGTCTTGTCTTGTCTTGTCTTGTCTTGTCTTGTGTTGTCTTGTCTTGTCTTGTTTTGTTTTGTTTTGTCTTGTCTTGTCTTGTCTTGTCTTGTCTTGTCTTGTCTTGTCTTGTCATGTCTTGTCTTGTCTTGTCTTGTTTTGTCTTGTCTTGTATTGTCTTATATTGTCTTGTCTTGTCTTGTCTTGTCTTGTCTTGTCTTGTCTTGTGTTGTCTTGTCTTGTCTTGTCTTGTTTTATGTTGTCTTGTCTTGTCTTGTTTTGTCATGTAATCTCATATCTTGTCTTGTCTTGTCTTGTCTTGTGTTGTCTTGTCTTGTCTTGTCTTGTTTTGTCTTGTCTTGTCTTGTCTTGGCTTGTCTTGGCTTGTCTTGTCTTGTCTTGTTTTGTCTTGTCTTGTCTTGTCTTGTCTTGTCATGTCTTGTCTTGTCTTGTCTTGTCTTGTCTTGTCTTGTTTTGTCTTGTCATGTCTTCTCTTTTCTTGTCTTGTCTTGTCTTGTCTTGTCTTGTCTTGTCTTGTCTTGTCTTGTCTTGTCTTGTCTTGTCTTGTCTTGTCTTGTCTTGTCTTGTCTTGTCTTGTCTTGTCTTGTCTTGTCTTGTCTTGTCTTGTCTTGTCTTGTCTTGTCTTGTCTTGTCTTGTCTTGTCTTGTCTTGTCTTGTCTTGTCTTGTCTTGTCTTGTCTTGTCTTGTCTTGTCTTGTCTTGTTTTGTCTTGTCTTGTCTTGTCTTGTCTTGTCTTGTCTTGTCTTGTCTTGTCATGTCTTGTCTTGTCTTGTCTTGTTTTGTCTTGTCTTGTATTGTCATGTCTTATATTGTCTTGTCTTGTCTTGTCTTGTCTTGTCTTGTCTTGTGTTGTCTTGTCTTGTCTTGTCATGTCTTATATTGTCTTGTCTTGTCTTGTGATGTCATGTCGTGTGTTGTGTTGTTTTGTCTCTTCTTGTTTTGTCTTGTCCTGTCTTGTCTTGTCTTGTCATGTCATGTCATGTGTTGTGTGGTGTTGTTTTGTCTTGTCTTGTCTTGTCTTGTCTTGTCTTGTCTTGTCTTGTCTTGCCTTATCTTGCCTTGTCTTGTCCTGTCTGGTCTTGTCTTGTCTTGTCTTGTCTTGTCTTGTCTTGTCTTGTCTTGTCTTGTCTTGTCTTGTCTTGTCTTGTCTTGTCTTGTCTTGTCTTGTCTTGTCTTGTCTTGTCATGTCTTGTCTTGTCTTGTCTTGTTTTGTCTTGTCTTGTATTGTCTTGTTTTCTCATGTAATGTCATGTCGTGTGTTGTGTTGTTTTGGCTTGTCTTGTCTTGTCTTGTCTTGTCTTGTTTTGTCTTGTCTTGAATTGTCTTGTTTTCTCATGTAATGTCATGTCGTGTGTTGTGTTGTTTTGTCTTGTCTTGTGTTGTTTTGTCGTGTCATGTCTTGTCTTGTCTTGTCATGTCTTGTCTTGTCTTGTCTTGTCTTGTCTTGTCCTGTCCTGTCGTGTGTTGTGTTGTGTTCTTTTGTCTTGTCTTGTCATGTCATGTCATGTCGTGTCTTGTGTTGCTTTGTCATCACGTCTTATCATGTCGTCTTGTCTTGTCTTGTCTTGTCTTGTCTTGTCTTGTCTTGTCTTGTCTTGTCTTGTCTTGTCTTGTCCTGTCCTGTCGTGTGTTGTGTTGTTTTGTCTTGTCTTGTCATGTCATGTCATGTCGTGTCTTGTGTTGCTTTGTCATCACGTCTTATCATGTCGTCATGTCGTGTGTTGTGTTGTTTTGTCTTGTCTTGTCTTATATTGTCTTGTCTTGTCCTGTCTTGTCTTGTGATGTCATGTCGTGTGTTGTGTTGTTTGGTCTTGTCCTGTTTTGTCTTGTCCTGACTTGTCTCGTCATGTCATGTCATGTGTTGTGTTGTGTTGTTTTGTCTTGTCATGTCTTATATTGTCTTGTCTTGTCTTGTCTTGTGATGTCATGTCGTGTGTTGTGTTGTTTTGTCTTGTCCTGTTTTGTCTTGTCCTGACTTGTCATGTCATGTCATGTGTTGTGTTGTGTTGTTTTGTCTTGTCTTGTCTTGTCTTGTCTTGTCTTGTCTTGCCTTATCTTGCCTTGTCTTGTCTTGTCTGGTCTTGTCTTGTCTTGTCTTGTCTTTTCCTGTCTTGTCTTGTCTTGTCTTGTTTTGTCTTGTCTTGTCTTGTCTTGTCGTGTCTTGTCTTGTCTTGTCTTGTCTTGTCTTGTCTTGTCTTGTCTTGTCTTGTCTTGTCTTGTCTTGTCTTGTCTTGTCTTGTCTTGTCTTGTCTTGTCTTGTCTTGTCTTGTCTTGACTTGTCTTGTCTTGTCTTGTCTTGTCTTGTCTTGTCTTGTCTTGTCTTGTCTTGTCTTGTCTTGTCTTGTCTTGTCTTGTCTTGTCTTGTCTTGTCTTGTCTTGTCTTGTCTTGTCTTGTCTTGTTTTGTCATGTAATGTCATGTCGTGTGTTGTGTTGTTTTGTCTTGTCTTGTCTTATATTGTCTTGTCTTGTCTTGTGATGTCATGTCGTGTGTTGTGTTGTTTTGTCTTGTCCTGTTTTGTCTTGTCCTGACTTGTCTTGTCATGTCATGTCATGTGTTGTGTTGTGTTGTTTTGTCTTGTCTTGTCTTGTCTTGTCTTGTCTTGCCTTATCTTGCCTTGTCTTGTCTTGTCTTGTCTTGTCTTGTCTTGTCTTGTCTTGTCTTGTCTTGTCTTGTCTTGTCTTGTCTTGTCTTGTCTTGTCTTGTCTTGTCTTGTCTTGTCTTGTCTTGTCTTGTCTTGTCATGTCTTGTCTTGTCTTGTTTTGTCTTGTCTTGTCTTGTCTGGTCTTGTCTTGTCTTGTTTTGTCTTGTCTTGTCTTGTCTTGTCTGGTCTTGTCTTGTCTTGTCTTGTCTTGTCTTGTCTTGTCTTGTCTTGTCTTGTCTTGTCTTGTCTTGTCTTGTCTTGTCTTGTCTTGTCTTGTCTTGTCTTGTCTTGTCTTGTCTTGTCTTGTCTTGTCTTGTCTTGTCTTGTCTTGTCTTGTCTTGTCTTGTCTTGTCTTGTCTTGTCTTGTCATGTCTTGTCTTGTCTTGTTTTGTCTTGTCTTGTCTTGTTTTCTCATGTAATGTCATGTCGTGTGTTGTGTTGTTTTGTCTTGTCTTGTGTTGTTTTGTCGTGTCATGTCTTGTCTTGTCTTGTCATGTCTTGTCTTGTCTTGTCTTGTCTTGTCTTGTCTTGTCTTGTCATGTCTTGTCTTGTCTTGTTTTGTCTTGTCTTGTCTTGTTTTCTCATGTAATGTCATGTCGTGTGTTGTGTTGTTTTGTCTTGTCTTGTGTTGTTTTGTCGTGTCATGTCTTGTCTTGTCTTGTCTTGTCTTGTCCTGTCCTGTCGTGTGTTGTGTTGTTTTGTCTTGTCTTGTCATGTCATGTCATGTCGTGTCTTGTGTTGCTTTGTCATCACGTCTTATCATGTCGTCATGTCGTGTGTTGTGTTGTTTTGTCTTGTCTTGTCTTATATTGTCTTGTCTTGTCCTGTCTTGTCTTGTGATGTCATGTCGTGTGTTGTGTTGTTTGGTCTTGTCCTGTTTTGTCTTGTCCTGACTTGTCTTGTCATGTCATGTCATGTGTTGTGTTGTGTTGTTTTGTCTTGTCATGTCTTATATTGTCTTGTCTTGTCTTGTCTTGTCTTGTGATGTCATGTCGTGTGTTGTGTTGTTTTGTCTTGTCCTGTTTTGTCTTGTCCTGACTTGTCTTGTCATGTCATGCCATGTGTTGTGTTGTGTTGTTTTGTCTTGTCTTGTCTTGTCTTGTCTTGTCTTGCCTTATCTTGCCTTGTCTTGTCTTGTCTGGTCTTGTCTTGTCTTGTCTTGTCTTGTCCTGTCTTGTCTTGTCTTGTCTTGTCTTGTCTTGTCTTGTCATGTCTTGTCTTGTCTTGTTTTGTCTTGTCTTGTCTTGTCTTGTCTTGTCTTGTCTTGTCTTGTCTTGTCTTGTCTTGTCTTGTCTTGTCTTGTCTTGTCTTGTCTTGTCTTGTCTTGTCTTGTCTTGTCTTGTCTTGTCTTGTCTTGTCTTGTCTTGTCTTGTCTTGTCTTGTCTTGTCTTGTCTTGTCTTGTCTTGTCTTGTCTTGTCTTGTCTTGTCTTGTCTTGTCTTGTCTTGTCTTGTCTTGTCTTGTATTGTCTTGTCTTGTCTTGTCTTGTCTTGTCTTGTCTTGTCTTGTCTTGTCTTGTCTTGTCTTGTCTTGTCTTGTCTTGTCTTGTCTTGTCTTGTCATGTCTTGTCTTGTCTTGTTTTGTCTTGTCTTGTATTGTCTTGTTTTCTCATGTAATGTCATGTCGTGTGTTGTGTTGTTTTGTCTTGTCTTGTGTTGTTTTGTCGTGTCATGTCTTGTCTTGTCTTGTCTTGTCTTGTCCTGTCCTGTCGTGTATTGTGTTGTTTTGTCTTGTCTTGTCATGTCATGTCATGTCGTGTCTTGTGTTGCTTTGTCATCACGTCTTATCATGTCGTCATGTCGTGTGTTGTGTTGTTTTGTCTTGTCTTGTTGTGTATTGTCATGTCTTATATTGTCTTGTCTTGTCTTGTCTTGTCATGTCATGTCATGTCGTGTGTTGTGTTGTTTTGTCTTGTCTTGTTTTGTCTTGTCATGTCATGTCTTGTCTTGTCTTGTCTTGTTTTGTCTTGTCTTGTCTTGTCTTGTTTTGTCTTGTCATGTCTTGTCTTGTCTTGTCTTGTCTTGTCTTGTCTTGTCTTGTCTTGTCTTGTCTTGTCTTGTCTTGTCTTGTCTTGTCTTGTGTTGTCTTGTCTTGTCTTGTTTTATGTTGTCTTGTCTTGTCTTGTTTTGTCATGTAATGTCATGTCATGTCGTGTGTTGTGTTGTTTTGTCTTGTCATGTCATGTCATGTCGTGTGTTGTGTTGTTTTGTCTTGTCTTGTCATGTCTTGTCTTGTCATGTCTTGTCTTGTCTTGTCTTGTCTTGTCTTGTCTTGTCTTGTCTTGTCTTGGCTTGTCTTGGCTTGTCTTGGCTTGTCTTGTCTTGTCTTGTCTTGTCTTGTCTTGTCTTGTCTTGTCTTGTCTTGTCTTGTCTTGTCTTGTCTTGTCTTGTCTTGTCTTGTCTTGTCTTGTCTTGTCTTGTCTTGTCTTGTCTTGTCTTGTCTTGTCTTGTCTTGTCTTGTCTTGTCTTGTCTTGTCTTGTCTTGTCTTGTCTTGTCTTGTCTTGTCTTGTCTTGTCTTGTCTTGTCTTGTCTTGTCTTGTCTTGTCTTGTCTTGTCTTGTCTTGTCTTGTCTTGTCTTGTCTTGTGTTATCTTGTCTTGTCTTGTCTTGTTTTGTTTTGTTTTGTCTTGTCTTGTCTTGTCTTGTCTTGTCTTGTCTTGTCTTGTCTTGTCTTGTCTTGTCTTGTCTTGTCATGTCTTGCCTTGTCTTGTCTTGTTTTGTCTTGTCTTGTATTGTCATGTCTTATATTGTCTTGTCTTGTCTTGTCTTGTCTTGTCTTGTCTTGTCTTGTCTTGTGTTGTCTTGTCTTGTCTTGTCTTGTTTTATGTTGTCTTGTCTTGTCTTGTTTTGTCATGTAATCTCATATCTTGTCTTGTCTTGTCTTGTCTTGTCTTGTCTTGTCTTGTGTTGTCTTGTCTTGTCTTGTCTTGTTTTGTCTTGTCTTGTCTTGTCTTGGCTTGTCTTGGCTTGTCTTGTCTTGTCTTGTTTTGTCTTGTCTTGTCTTGTCTTGTCTTGTCTTGTCTTGTCATGTCTTGTCTTGTCTTGTCTTGTCTTGTTTTGTCTTGTCATGTCTTCTCTTTTCTTGTCTTGTCTTGTCTTGTCTTGTCTTGTCTTGTCTTGTCTTGTCTTGTCTTGTCTTGTCTTGTCTTGTCTTGTCTTGTCTTGTCTTGTCTTGTCTTGTCTTGTCTTGTCTTGTCTTGTCTTGTCTTGTCTTGTTTTGTCTTGTCTTGTCTTGTCTTGTCTTGTCTTGTCTTGTCTTGTCATGTCTTGTCTTGTCTTGTCTTGTTTTGTCTTGTCTTGTATTGTCATGTCTTATATTGTCTTGTCTTGTCTTGTCTTGTCTTGTCTTGTGTTGTCTTGTCTTGTCTTGTCTTGTTTTATGTTGTCTTGTCGTGTCTTGTTTTGTCATGTAATGTCATGTCGTGTGTTGTGTTGTTTTGTCTTGTCTTGTCTTCTCCTTGTCTTGTCTTGTCATGTCGTGTGTTGTGTTGATTTGTCTTGTCATGTCTTATATTGTCTTGTCTTGTCTTGTGATGTCATGTCGTGTGTTGTGTTGTTTTGTCTCTTCTTGTTTTGTCTTGTCCTGTCTTGTCTTGTCTTGTCTTGTCATGTCATGTCATGTGTTGTGTGGTGTTGTTTTGTCTTGTCTTGTCTTGTCTTGTCTTGTCTTGTCTTGTCTTGTCTTGTCTTGTCTTGTCTTGTCTTGTCTTGTCTTGCCTTATCTTGCCTTGTCTTGTCCTGTCTGGTCTTGTCTTGTCTTGTCTTGTCTTGTCTTGTCTTGTCTTGTCTTGTCTTGTCTTGTCTTGTCTTGTCTTGTCTTGTCTTGTCTTGTCTTGTCTTGTCTTGTCTTGTCTTGTCTTGTCTTGTCATGTCTTGTCTTGTCTTGTCTTGTTTTGTCTTGTCTTGTATTGTCTTGTTTTCTCATGTAATGTCATGTCGTGTGTTGTGTTGTTTTGGCTTGTCTTGTCTTGTCTTGTCTTGTCTTGTTTTGTCTTGTCTTGAATTGTCTTGTTTTCTCATGTAATGTCATGTCGTGTGTTGTGTTGTTTTGTCTTGTCTTGTGTTGTTTTGTCGTGTCATGTCTTGTCTTGTCTTGTCATGTCTTGTCTTGTCTTGTCTTGTCTTGTCTTGTCCTGTCCTGTCGTGTGTTGTGTTGTGTTCTTTTGTCTTGTCTTGTCATGTCATGTCATGTCGTGTCTTGTGTTGCTTTGTCATCACGTCTTATCATGTCGTCTTGTCTTGTCTTGTCTTGTCTTGTCTTGTCCTGTCCTGTCGTGTGTTGTGTTGTTTTGTCTTGTCTTGTCATGTCATGTCATGTCGTGTCTTGTGTTGCTTTGTCATCACGTCTTATCATGTCGTCTTGTCTTGTCTTGTCTTGTCTTGTCTTGTCCTGTCCTGTCGTGTGTTGTGTTGTTTTGTCTTGTCTTGTCATGTCATGTCATGTCGTGTCTTGTGTTGCTTTGTCATCACGTCTTATCATGTCGTCATGTCGTGTGTTGTGTTGTTTTGTCTTGTCTTGTCTTATATTGTCTTGTCTTGTCCTGTCTTGTCTTGTGATGTCATGTCGTGTGTTGTGTTGTTTGGTCTTGTCCTGTTTTGTCTTGTCCTGACTTGTCTTGTCATGTCATGTCATGTGTTGTGTTGTGTTGTTTTGTCTTGTCATGTCTTATATTGTCTTGTCTTGTCTTGTCTTGTGATGTCATGTCGTGTGTTGTGTTGTTTTGTCTTGTCCTGTTTTGTCTTGTCCTGACTTGTCTTGTCATGTCATGTCATGTGTTGTGTTGTGTTGTTTTGTCTTGTCTTGTCTTGTCTTGTCTTGTCTTGTCTTGCCTTATCTTGCCTTGTCTTGTCTTGTCTGGTCTTGTCTTGTCTTGTCTTGTCTTTTCCTGTCTTGTCTTGTCTTGTCTTGTTTTGTCTTGTCTTGTCTTGTCTTGTCTTGTATTGTCAACAACAACACACGATAGGACAGGACAAGACAAGACAAGACAAGTCAAGACAAGACAAGACATGACAAGACAAAACAAGACAAGACAAAACAACACAACACACGACATGACATCACATGACAAGACAAGACATGACAAGACAAAACAACACAACACACGACATGACAAGACAAGACAAGACAAAGCAACACAAGACACGACAAGACAAGACAAAACAACACAACACACGACAGGACAAGACAAGACAAGACATGACACGACAAAACAACACAATACAAGACAAAACAACACAACACACGACAGGACAGGACAAGACAAGACAAGACAAGACAAGATAAGACATGACAAGACAAAGCAAGACAAGACAAAACAAGACAAGACAAAACAACACAACACACGTCAGGACAGGAGAAGACAAGACAAGACGAGACAAGACAAGACAAGACAAGACAAGACAAGACAGGACAGGACAGGACAGGACAGGACAAGACAAGACAAGACAAGACAAGACAAGACAAGACAAGACAAGACAAAACAACACAACACACGACATGACATCACAACACAAGACAAGACAAGACAATATAAGACATGACAAGACAAGACAAGACAAAACAAAACAAAACAAGACAAGACGAGACTAGACAAGACAAGGAGAAGACAAGACAAGACAAAACAACATAACACACGACATGACATGACAAGACAAGACAAGACAAGACAATATAAGACATGACAATACACAACAAGACAAGACAAAACAACACAACACACGACATGACATGACAAGACAAGACAAAACAAAACAAAACAAGACAAGACAATACAAGACAAGACAAGACATGACAAGACAAGACAAGACAAGACATGACAAGACAAAACAAGACAAGACAAGACAAGACAAGACAAGACAAGACAAGACTTGACAAGACAAAACAAGACAAGACAAGACAAGACAAGACATGACATGACATGACAAGACAAAACAAGACAACACAACACACGACATGACATGACATGACAAGACAAGACAAGACAAGACAAGACAATATAAGACATGACAATACACAACAAGACACGACAAAACAACACAACACACGACATGACAAGACAAGACAAGACAGGACAAAGCAGCACAAGACAAAACAACACAACATACGACATGACATGACAAGACAAGACAAGACAAGACAAGACAAGACAAGACAAGACAAGACAAGACAATATAAGACATGACAAGACAAGACAAGACAAGACAAGACATGACAAGACAAGACAAGACAAGACAAGACAAGACAAGACAAGACAAGACAAGACAAGACAAGACAAGACAAGACAAGACAAGACAAGACAAGACAAGACAAGACAAGACAAGACAAGACAAGACAAGACATGACATGACAAGACAAGATAAGACATGACAAAACGAGACAAGACAACACAACACACGACATGACAGAACATGACATGCCAAGACAAGACAAGACAGGACAGGACAGGACAAGACAAGACACGACAAGACAAGACAAGACAAGACAAGAAAAGACAAGACAATAGAAGACAAGACAAGACAAGACAAGATAAGACATGACAAGACAAAACAACACAACACACGTATGACATGGCATGACATGACAAGACACGACAAGACAAGACAAGACAAAACAAGACAAGACAAGACAATACAAGACAAGACAAGACAAGACATGACAAGACAAGACAAGACAAGACAAGACAAGACAAGACAAGACAAGACAAGACAAGACAAGACAAGACAAGACAAGACAAGACAAGTCAAGACAAGACAAGACATGACAAGACAAAACAAGACAAGACAAAACAACACAACACACGACATGACATGACAAGACAAGACATGACAAGACAAAACAACACAACACACGACATGACAAGACATTACAAGACAAGACAAGACAAGACAAGACAAGACAAAGCAACACAAGACACGACATGACATGACATGACAAGACAAGACAAGACAAAACAACACAACACACGACAGGACAGGACAAGACAAGACAAGACATGACACGACAAAACAACACAAGACAAGACAAAACAACACAACACACGACAGGACAGGACAAGACAAGACAAGACAAGATAAGACATGACAAGAAAAGACAAGACAATACAAGACAAGACAAGACGAGACAAGATAAGACATGACAAGACAAGACAAAACAACACAACACACGACATGACATCACAAGACAAGACAAGACAATATAAGACAAGACAAGGCAAAACAACACAACACACGACATGTCAAGACAAGACAAGGAGAAGGCAAGACAAGACAAAACAACACAACACACGACATGACATTACATGACAAAACAAGACAAGACAAGACAAAACAAGACAAGACAAGACAAGACAAGACAAGACAAGACAAGACAAGACAAGACAAGACAAGACAAGACAAGACAAGACAAGACAAGACAAGACAAGACAAGACAAGACAAGACAAGACAAGACAAGACAAGACAAGACAAGACAAGACAAGACAAGACAAGACAAGACAAGACAAGACAAGACAAGACAAGACAAGACAAGACAAGACAAGCCAAGACAAGACAAGACAAGACAAGACAAGACAGGAAAGGACAGGACAAGACAAGACACGACAAGACAAGACAAGACAAGACAAGAAAAGACAAGACAATAGAAGACAAGACAAGACAAGACAAGATAAGACATGACAAGACAAAATAAGACAAGACAAAACAACACAACACACGTATGACATGGCATGACATGACAAGACAAGACAAGACAAGACAAGACAAAACAAGACAAGACAAGACAATACAAGACAAGACAAGACAAGACATGACAAGACAAGACAAGACAAGACAAGACAAGACAAGACAAGACAAGACAAGACAAGACAAGACAAGACAAGACAAAACAAGACAAGACAAGACAAAACAAGACAAGACAAGACAAGACAAGACAAGACAAGACAAGACAAGACAAGACAAGACAAGACAAGACAAGACAAGACAAGACAAGACAAGACAAGACAAGACAAGACAAGACAAGACAAGACAAGACAAGACAAGACAAGACAAGACAAGTCAAGACAAGACAAGACATGACAAGACAAAACAAGACAAGACAAAACAACACAACACACGACATGACATGACAAGACAAGACATGACAAGACAAAACAACACACGACAGGACAGGACAAGACAAGACAAGACATGACACGACAAAACAACACAAGACAAGACAAAACAACACAACACACGACAGGACAGGACAAGACAAGACAAGACAAGACAATACAAGACAAGACAAGACAAGACATGACAAGACAAGACAAGACAAGACAAGACAAGTCAAGACAAGACAAGACATGACAAGACAAAACAAGACAAGACAAAACAACACAACACATGACATGACATGACAAGACAAGACAAGACAAAACAACACAACACACGACAGGACAGGACAAGACAAGACAAGACATGACACGACAAAACAACACAAGACAAGACAAAACAACACAACACACGACAGGACAGGACAAGACAAGACAAGACAAGATAAGACATGACAAGAAAAGACAAGACAATACAAGACAAGACAAGACGAGACAAGATAAGACATGACAAGACAAGACAAAACAACACAACACACGACATGACATCACAAGACAAGACAAGACAATATAAGACAAGACAAGGCAAAACAACACAACACACGACATGACAAGACAAGACAAGGAGAAGGCAAGACAAGACAAAACAACACAACACACGACATGACATTACATGACAAAACAAGACAAGACAAGACAAAACAAGACAAGACAAGACAAGACAAGACAAGACAAGACAAGACAAGACAAGACAAGACAAGACAAGACAAGACAAGACAAGACAAGACAAGACAAGACAAGACAAGACAAGACAAGACAAGACAAGACAAGACAAGACAAGACAAGACAAGACAAGACAAGACAAGACAAGACAAGACAAGACAAGACAAGACAAGACAAGACAAGACAAGACAATAGAAGACAAGACAAGACAAGACAAGATAAGACAAGACAGGACAAGACAAGACACGACAAGACAAGACAAGACAAGACAAGAAAAGACAAGACAATAGAAGACAAGACAAGACAAGACAAGATAAGACATGACAAGACAAAATAAGACAAGACAAAACAACACAACACACGTATGACATGGCATGACATGACAAGACAAGACAAGACAAGACAAGACAAAACAAGACAAGACAAGACAATACAAGACAAGACAAGACAAGACATGACAAGACAAGACAAGACAAGACAAGACAAGACAAGACAAGACAAGACAAGACAAGACAAGACAAGACAAGACAAGACAAGACAAGACAAGTCAAGACAAGACATGACAAGACAAAACAAGACAAGACAAAACAACACAACACACGACATGACATGACAAGACAAGACATGACAAGACAAAACAACACAACACACGACATGACAAGACAAGACAAGACAAGACAAGACAAGACAAGACAAGACAAGACAAGACAAGACAAGACAAGACAAGACAAGACAAGACAAGACAAGACAAGACAAGACAAGACAAGACAAGACAAGTCAAGACATGACATGACAAGACAAAACAAGACAAGACAAAACAACACAACACACGACATGACAAGACAAGACAAGACAAGACAAAGCAACACAAGACACGACATGTCATGTGTTGCGTTGTGTTGTTTTGTCTTGTCTTGTTATGTCATGTCATGTCGTGTCTTGTGTTGCTTTGTCTTGTCTTGTCATGTCGTGTGTTGTGTTGTTTTGTCTTGTCATGTCTTATATTGTCTTGTCTTGTCTTGTCTTGTGATGTCATGTCGTGTGGTGTGTTGTTTTGTCTTGTATTGTCTTGTCTTGTCTAGTCTTGTTTTGTCTTGTCTTGTCTTGTCTTGTCTTGTCTTGTCTTGTCTTGTCTTGTCTTGTCTTGTCATGTCATGTCATGTCATACGTGTGTTGTGTTGTTTTGTCTTGTCTTATTTTGTCTTGTCATGTCTTATCTTGTCTCGTCTTGTCTTGTCTTGTATTGTCTTGTCTTTTCTTGTCTTGTCTTGTCTTTTCTTGTCATGTCGTGTGTTGTGTTGTTTTGCCTTCTCTTGTATTGTCTTGTCTTGTCTTGTTTTGTCTTGTCTTGTCTTGTCTTGTCTTGTCTTGTCATGTCATGTCATGTCGTGTGTTGTGTTGTCTTGTTTTGTCTTGTTTTGTCTTGTCATGTCATGTCATGTCTTGTCTTGTCTTGTCTTGTCTTGTCTTGTCCTGTCCTGTCGTGTGTTGTGTTGTTTTGTCTTGTCTTGTCTTGTCATGTCATGTCATGTCGTGTCTTGTGTTGCTTTGTCTTGTCTTGTCTTGTCTTGTCTTGTCTTGTCATGTCGTGTGTTGTGTTGTTTTGTCTTGTCATGTCTTGTCTTGTCATGTCATGTCGTGTGTTGTGTTGTTTTGTCTTGTCTTGTTTTGTCTTGTCTTGTCTTGCCTTATCTTGCCTTGTCTTGTCTTGTCTGGTCTTGTCTTGTCTTGTCTTGTCTTGTCTTGTCTTGTCTTGTCATGTCTTGTCTTGTCTTGTTTTGTCTTGTCTTGTATTGTCTTGTTTTCTCATGTAATGTCATGTCGTGTGTTGCGACATGTCATGTCATGTCGTGTCTTGTGTTGCTTTGTCTTGTCTTGTCATGTCATGTCGTGTGTTGTGTTGTTTTGTCTTGTCTTGCATTGTCTTGTCATGTCTTATCTTGTCTTGTCTTGTCATGTCGTGTATTGTGTTGTTTTGTCTTGTCATGTCTTGTCTTGTCTTGTCTTGTCATGTCTTGTCTTGTCTTGTCTTGTCTTGTCTTGTCTTGTCTTGTCCTGTCCTGTCCTGTCTTGTCTTGTCATGTCATGTCATGTCCTGTCCTGTCGTGTGTTGTGTTGTTTTGTCTTGTCTTGTGTTGTTTTGTCGTGTCATGTCTTGTCTTGTCTTGTCCTGTCCTGTCGTGTGTTGTGTTGTTTTGTCTTGTCTTGTCTTGTCTTGTCATGTCATGTCATGTCGTGTCTTGTGTTGCTTTGTCTTGTCTTGTCTTGTCTTGTCTTGTCTTGTCTTGTCATGTCGTGTGTTGTGTTGTTTTGCCTTGTCTTGTATTGTCTTGTCTTGTCTTGTTTTGTCTTGTCTTGTCTTGTCTTGTCTTGTCATGTCATGCCATGTCATACGTGTGTTGTGTTGTTTTGTCTTGTCTTGTCTTGTCTTGTCCTGTCCTATCGTGTGTTGTGTTGTTTTGTCTTGTCTTGCCTTGTCCTGTCCTGTCCTGTCTTGTCTTGTCTTGTCATGTCATGTCATGTCATGTCATGTCGTGTGTTGTGTTGTCTTGTTTTGTCATGTCTTATCTTGTCTTGTCTTGTCATGTCATGTCATGTGTTGTGTTGTGTTGTTTTGTCTTGTCTTGTCTTGTCTTGTCTTGTCTTGTCTTGTCATGTCTTGTCTTGTCTTGTATTGTCTTGTCTTGTTTTGTTTTGTTTTGTCTTGTCTTGTCATGTCATGTCGTGTGTTGTGTTGTTTTGTCTTGTCTTGTTGTGTATTGTCATGTCTTATATTGTCTTGTCTTGTCTTGTCTTGTCATGTCATGTCGTGTGTTGTGTTGTCTTGTTTTGTCTTGTCATGTCATGTCATGTCTTGTCTTGTCTTGTCCTGTCCTGTCGTGTGTTGTGTTGTTTTGTCTTGTCTTGTCTTGTCATGTCATGTCATGTCGTGTCTTGTGTTGCTTTGTCTTGTCTTGTCTTGTCTTGTCTTGTCTTGTCTTGTCTTGTCTTGTCTTGTCTTGTCATGTCGTGTGTTGTGTTGTTTTGTCTTGTCATGTCTTGTCTTCTCCTGTCCTGACGTGTGTTGTGTTGTTTTGTCTTGTCTTGTTTTGTCTTGTCTTGCTTTGTCTTGTCATGTCTTGTCTTGTCTTGTCTTGTCTTGTCTTGTCATGTCATGTCGTGTGTTGTGTTGTCTTGTTTTGTCTTGTCATGTCATGTCATGTCTTGTCTTGTCTTGTCTTGTCTTGTCTTGTCTTGTCTTGTCTTGTCTTGTCTTGTCTTGTCTTGTCTTGTCTTGTCTTGTCTTGTCTTGTCTTGTCTTGTCTTGTCTTGTCTTGTCTTGTCTTGTCTTGTCTTGTCTTGTCTTGTCTTGTCTTGTCTTGTCTTGTCTTGTCTTGTCTTGTCTTGTCTTGTCTTGTCTTGTCTTGTCTTGTCTTGTCTTGTCTTGTCTTGTCTTGTCTTGTCTTGTCTTGTCTTGTCTTGTCTTGTCTTGTCTTGTCTTGTCTTGTCTTGTCTTGTCTTGTCTTGTCTTGTCTTGTCTTGTCTTGTCTTGTCTTGTCTTGTCTTGTCTTGTCTTGTCTTGTCTTGTCTTGTCTTGTCTTGTCTTGTCTTGTCTTGTCTTGTCTTGTCTTGTCTTGTCTTGTCTTGTCTTGTCTTGTCTTGTCTTGTCTTGTCTTGTCTTGTCTTGTCTTGTCTTGTCTTGTCTTGTCTTGTCTTGTTTTGTCTTGTCTTGTCTTGTTTTGTCATGTAATGTCATGTCGTGTGTTGTGTTGTTTTGTCTTGTCTTGCCTTCTCCTTGTCTTGTCTTGTCATGTCGTGTGTTGTGTTGTTTTGCCTTGTCTTGTCTTGTCTTGTGATGTCATGTCGTGTGTTGTGTTGTTTTGTCTTGTCTTGTCCTGTCTTGTCTTGTCATGTCATGTCATGTGTTGTGTTGTGTTGTTTTGTCTTGTCTTGTCTTGTCTGGTCTTGTCTTGTCTTGTCTTGTCTTGTCTTGTCTTGTCTTGTCATGTCTTGTCTTGTCTTGTTTTGTCTTGTCTTGTCTTGTCTTGTTTTCTCATGTAATGTCATGTCGTGTGTTGCGACATGTCATGTCATGTCGTGTCTTGTGTTGCTTTGTCTTGTCTTGTCTTGTCATGTCGTGTGTTGTGTTGTTTTGTCTTGTCTTGTTGTGTATTGTCATGTCTTATATTGTCTTGTCTTGTCTTGTCTTGTCTTGTCAAGTCATGTCATGTCGTGTGTTGTGTTGTTTTGTCTTGTCTTGTTTTGTCTTGTCATGTCATGTCTTGTCTTGTCTTGTCTTGTCTTGTTTTGTCTTGTCATGTCTTGTCTTGTCTTGTCTTGTCTCGTCTTGTCTAGTCTTGTCTTGTCTTGTCTTGTCTTGTCTTGTCTTGTCTTGTCTTGTGTTGCTTTGTCTTGTCTTGTCATGTCGTGTGTTGTGTTGTTTTGTCTTGTCTTGTTGTGTATTGTCATGTCTTTTATTGTCTTGTCTTGTCTTGTCATGTCATGTATTGTCATGTCGTATGTTGTATTGTTTTGTCTTGTCTTGTCTTCTCCTTGTCTTGTCTAGTCTTGTCTTGTCTTGTCTTGTCTTGTCTTGTCTTGTCATGTCGTGTGTTGTGTTGTTTTGTCTTGTCTTGTTGTGTATTGTCATGTCTTTTATTGTCTTGTCTTGTCTTGTCATGTCATGTAATGTCATGTCGTGTGTTATGTTGTTTTTTCTTGTCTTGTCTTCTCCTTGTCTTGTCTAGTCTTGTCTTGTCTTGTCTTGTCTTGTCTTGTCTTGTCTTGTCTTGTCTTGTCTTGTCTTGTCTTGTCTTGTCTTGTCTTGTCTTGTCTTGTCTTGTCTTGTCTTGTCTTGTCTTGTCTTGTCTTGTCTTGTCTTGTCTTGTCTTGTCTTGTCTTGTCTTGTCTTGTCTTGTCTTGTCTTGTCTTGTCTTGTCTTGTCTTGTCTTGTCTTGTCTTGTCTTGTCATGTCTTATATTGTCTTGTCTTGTCTTGTCTTGTCATGTCGTGTGTTGTGTTGTTTTGTCCTGTCTTGTTGTGTATTGTCATGTCTTATATTGTCTTGTCTTGTCATGTCATGTCATTTCATGTCGTGTGTTGTGTTGTTTTGTCTTGTCTTGTCTTGTCTTGTCTTGTCTTGTCTTGTCTTGTCTTGTCTTGTCTTGTCTTGTCTTGTCTTGTCTTGTCTTGTCTTGTCTTGTCTTGTCTTGTCTTGTCTTGTCTTGTCTTGTCTTGTCTTGTCTTGTCTTGTCTTGTCTTGTCTTGTCTTGTCTTGTCTTGTCTTGTCTTGTCTTGTCTTGTCTTGTCTTGTCTTGTCTTGTCTTGTCTTGTCTTGTCTTGTCTTGTCTTGTCTTGTCTTGTCTTGTCTTGTCTTGTCTTGTCTTGTCTTGTCTTGTCTTGTCTTGTCTTGTCTTGTCTTGTCTTGTCTTGTCTTGCCTTGTCATGTCTTATATTGTCTTGTCTTGTCTTGTCTTGTCATGTCGTGTGTTGTGTTGTTTTGTCCTGTCTTGTTGTGTATTGTCATGTCTTATATTGTCTTGTCTTGTCATGTCCTGTCATGCCATGCCATGTGTTGTGTTGTTTTGTCTTGTTTTGTCTTGTTTTGTCTTGTTTTGTTTTGTCTTGTCAAGTCTTGTCTTGTCTTGTCTTGTCTTGTCTTGTCTTGTCTTGTCTTGTCATGTCGTGTCATGTCATGTTTTGTGTTGTTTTGTCTTGTTTTGTTTTGTCTTGTCTTGTCTTGGCTTGTTTTGTCTTGTCTTGTCTTGTCTTGTCTTGTCTTGTCTTGTCTTGTCTTGTCTTGTCTTGTCTTGTGTTGTGTTGTTTTGTCTTGTCATGTCTTATATTGTCTTGTCTTGTCATGTCATGTCATGTCATACGTGTGTTGTGTTGTTTTGTCTTGTCATGTCTTATCTTGTCTTGTCTTGTCTTGTCTTGTATTGTCATGTCTTATTTTGTCTTGTCTTGTCATGTCATATCATGTCGTGTGTTGTGTTGTTTTGTCTTGTCATGTATTGTCTTGTCTTGTCTTGTCTTGTCATGTCGTGTCTTGTCATGTGTTGTGTTGTTTCGTCTTGTTTTGTCTTGTCTTGTCTTGGCTTGTTTTGTCTTGTCTTGACTTGTCTTGTCTTGTCTTGTCTTGTCATGTCGTGTGTTGTGTTGTTTTGTCTTGTCATGTCTTATATTGTCTTGTCTTGTCATGTCATGTCATGTCATACGTGTGTTGTGTTGTCATGTCATATCATGTCGTGTGTTGTGTTGTTTTGTCTTGTTATGTTTTGTCTTGTCATGTCTTGTCTTGTCTTGTCTTGTCTTGTCTTGTCATGTCATATCATGTCTTGTCTTGTCTTGTCTTGTCTTGTCTTGTCTTGTCTTGTCTTGTCTTGTCTTGTCTTGTCTTGTCTTGTCTTGTCTTGTCTTGTCTTGTCTTGTCTTGTCTTGTCGTATGTTGTGTTGTTTTGTCTTGTCTTGTTTTGTCTTGTCTTGTCTTATATTGTCTTGTCTTGTCTTGTCATGTCATGTCATGTCATGTCGTGTGTTGTGTTGTTTAGTCTTGTTTTGTCTTGTCATGTCTTGTCTTGTCTTGTCTTGTCTTGTCTTGTCATGTCTTGTCTTGTCTAGTCTTGTCTTGTCTTGTCTTGTCTTGTCATGTCTTGTCTTGTCTAGTCTTGTCTTGTCTTGTCTTGTCTTGTATTGTCATGTCTTATATTGTCTTGTCTTGTCATGTCATATCATGTCGTGTGTTGTGTTGTTTTGTCTTGTCATGTATTGTCTTGTCTTGTCTTGTCTTGTCATGTCGTGTCTTGTCATGTGTTGTGTTGTTTCGTCTTGTTTTGTCTTTTCTTGTCTTGGCTTGTGTTGTGTTGTTTTGTCTTGTCATGTCTTATATTGTCTTGTCTTGTCATGTCATGTCATGTCATACGTGTGTTGTGTTGTTTTGTCTTGTCATGTCTTATCTTGTCTTGTCTTGTCTTGTCTTGTATTGTCATGTCTTATATTGTCTTGTCATGTCATGTCATGTCATGTCGTGTGTTGTGTTGTTTAGTCTTGTTTTGTCTTGTCATGTCTTGTCTTGTCTTGTCTTGTCTTGTCTTGTCATGTCTTGTCTTGTCATGTCATGTCATGTCGTGTGTTGTGTTGTTTAGTCTTGTTTTGTCTTGTCATGTCTTGTCTTGTCTTGTCTTGTCTTGTCTTGTCTTGTCATGTCTTGTCTTGTCTAGTCTTGTCTTGTCTTGTCTTGTCTTGTCTTGTCTTGTCTTGTCTTGTCTTGTCTTGTCTTGTCTTGTCTTGTCTTGTCTTGTCTTGTCTTGTCTTGTCTTGTCTTGTCTTGTCTTGTCTTGTCTTGTCTTGTCTTGTCTTGTCTTGTCTTGTCATGTCTTGTCTTGTCTAGTCTTGTCTTGTCTTGTCTTGTCTTGTCTTGTCTTGTCTTGTCTTGTCTTGTCTTGTCTTGTCTTTTCTTGTCATGTCATGTCATGTCATACGTGTGTTGCGTTGTTTTGTCTTGTCGTATTTTGTCTTGTCATGTCTTATCTTGTCTTGTCTTGTCTTGTCTTGTATTGTCATGTCTTATATTGTCTTGTCTTGTCATGTCGTATGTTGTGTTGTTTTGTCTTGTCTTGTTTTGTCTTGTCTGGTCTTATATTGTCTTGTCTTGTCTTGTCATGTCATGTCATGTCATGTCGTGTGTTGTGTTGTTTAGTCTTGTTTTGTCTTGTCATGTCTTGTCTTGTCTTGTCTTGTCTTGTCTTGTCATGTCTTGTCTTGTCTAGTCTTGTCTTGTCTTGTCTTGTCTTGTCTTGTCTTGTCTTGTCTTGTCTTGTCTTGTCTTGTCTTGTCTTGTCTTGTCTTGTCTTGTCTTGTCATGTCATGTCATGTCATACGTGTGTTGCGTTGTTTTGTCTTGTCTTATTTTGTCTTGTCATGTCTTATCTTGTCTTGTCTTGTCTTGTCTTGTATTGTCATGTCTTATATTGTCTTGTCTTGTCATGTCATGTCATGTCGTGTGTTGTGTTGTTTAGTCTTGTTTTGTCTTGTCATGTCTTGTCTTGTCTTGTCTTGTCTTGTCTTGTCTTGTCTTGTCTTGTCTTGTCTTGTCTTGTTTTGTCTTGTCATGTCTTGTCTTGTCTTGTCTTGTCTTGTCTTGTCATGTTTTGTCTTGTCTTGTCTTGTCTTGTCTTGTCTTGTCTTGTCTTGTCTTGTCTTGTCTTGTCTTGTCTTGTCTTGTCTTGTCTTGTCTTGTCTTGTCTTGTCTTGTCTTGTCTTGTCTTGTCTTGTCTTGTCTTGTCTTGTCTTGTCTTGTCTTGTCTTGTCTTGTCTTGTCTTGTCTTGTCTTGTCTTGTCTTGTCTTGTCTTGTCTTGTCTTGTCTTGTCTTGTCTTGTCTTGTCTTGTCGTGTGTTGTGTTGTTTAGTCTTGTTTTGTCTTGTCATGTCTTGTCTTGTCTTGTCTTGTCTTGTCTTGTCTTGTCTTGTCTTGTCTTGTCTTGTCTTGTCTTGTCTTGTGTTGTGTTGTTTTGTCATGTCATGTCGTGTGTTGTGTTGTTTAGTCTTGTTTTGTCTTGTCATGTCTTGTCTTGTTTTGTCTTGTCATGTCTTGTCTTGTCTTGTCTTGTCTTGTCTTGTCTTGTCTTGTCTTGTCTTGTCTTGTCTTGTCTTGTCTTGTCTTGTCTTGTCTTGTCTTGTCTTGTCTTGTCTTGTGTTGTGTTGTTTTGTCATGTCATGTCGTGTGTTGTGTTGTTTAGTCTTGTCATGTCTTGTCTTGTCTTGTCTTGTCTTGTCTTGTCGTGTGTTGTGTTGTTTAGTCTTGTTTTGTCTTGTCATGTCTTGTCTTGTTTTGTCTTGTCATGTCTTGTCTTGTCATGTCTTGTCTTGTTTTGTCTTGTCTTGTGTTGTGTTGTTTTGTCATGTCATGTCGTGTGTTGTGTTGTTTAGTCTTGTCATGTCTTGTCTTGTCTTGTCTTGTCTTGTCATGTCTTGTCTTGTCTAGTCTTGTCTTGTCTTGTCTTGTCTTGTCTTGTCTTGTCTTGTCTTGTCTTGTCTTGTCTTGTCTTGTCTTGTCTTGTTTTGTCTTGTCTTGTCTTGTCTTGTCTTGTCTTGTCTTGTCTTGTCTTGTCTTGTCTTGCCTTGTCTTGTCTTGTCCTGTCGTGTGATGTGTTGTTTTGTCTTGTCTTGTCTTGTCTTGTCTTGTCTTGTCTTGTCTTGTCTTGTCTTGTCTTGTCTTGTCTTGTCTTGTCTTGTCTTGTCTTGTCTTGTCTTGTCTTGTCTTGTCTTGTCTTGTCTTGTCTTGTTTTGTCTTGTCTTGTCTTGTCTTGTTTTGTCTTGTCTGGTCTTGATTTGTCTTGTCATGTCTTGTCTTGTCTTGTCTTGTCTTGTCTTTTCTTGTCTTGTCTTGTCTTGTCTTGTCCTGTCGTGTGTTGTGTTGTTTTGTCTTGTCTTGTCTTGTCTTGTCTTGTCTTGTCTTGTCTTGTCTCGTCGTGTGTTGTGTTGTTTTGTCTTGTCTTGTCTTGTCTTGTCTTGTCTTGTCTTGTCCTGTCGTGTGTTGTGTTGTTTTGTCTTGTCTTGTCTTGTCTTGTCTTGTCTTGTCTTGTCTTGTCTTGTCTTGTCTTGTCTTGTCTTGTCTTGTCTTGTCTTGTCTTGTCTTGTCTTGTCTTGTCTTGTCTTGTCTTGTCTTGTCTTGTCTTGTCTTGTTTTGTCTTGTCTTGTCTTGTCTTGTTTTGTCTTGTCTGGTCTTGATTTGTCTTGTCATGTCTTGTCTTGTCTTGTCTTGTCTTGTCTTGTCTTGTCTTGTCTTGTCTTGTCTTGTCTTGTCTTGTCTTGTCTTGTCTTGTCTTGTCTTGTCTTGTCTTGTCTTGTCTTGTCTTGTCTTGTCTTGTCTTGTCTTGTCTTGTCTTGTCTTGTCGTGTGTTGTGTTGTTTAGTCTTGTTTTGTCTTGTCATGTCTTGTCTTGTCTTGTCTTGTCTTGTCTTGTCTTGTCTTGTGTTGTGTTGTTTTGTCATGTCATGTCGTGTGTTGTGTTGTTTAGTCTTGTCATGTCTTGTCTTGTCTTGTCTTGTCTTGTCTTGTCATGTCTTGTCTTGTCTAGTCTTGTCTTGTCTTGTCTTGTCTTGTCTTGTCTTGTCTTGTCTTGTCTTGTCTTGTCTTGTCCTGTCTTGTCTTGTCTTGTCTTGCCTTGTCTTGTCTTGTCTTGTCTTGTTTTGTCTTGTCTTGTCTTGTCTTGACATGTCTTGTCTTGTCTTGTCTTGTCTTGCCTTGTCTTGTCTTGTCCTGTCGTGTGTTGTGTTGTTTTGTCTTGTCTTGTCTTGTCTTGTCTTGTCTTGTCTTGTCTTGTCTTGTCTTGTCTTGTCTTGTTTTGTCTTGTCTTGTCTTGTCTTGTTTTGTCTTGTCTGGTCTTGATTTGTCTTGTCATGTCTTGTCTTGTCTTGTCTTGTCTTGTCTTGTCTTGTCTTGTCTTGTCTTGTCTTGTCTTGTCTTGCCTTGCCTTGTCTTGTCTTGTCTTGTCCTGTCGTGTGTTGTGTTGTTTTGTCTTGTCTTGTCTTGTCTTGTCTTGTCTTGTCTTGTCTTGTCTTGTCTTGTCTTGTCTTGTCTTGTCTTGTCTTGTCTTGTCTTGTCTTGTCTTGTCTTGTCTTGTCTTGTCTTGTCTTGCCTTGTCTTGTCTTGTCTTGTCCTGTCGTGTGTTGTTTTGTCTTGTCTTGTCTTGTCTTGTCTTGTCTTGTCTTGTCTTGTCTTGTCTTGTCTTGTCTTGTCTTGTCTTGTCTTGTCTTGTCTTGTCTTGTCTTGTCTTGTCTTGTCTTGTCTTGTCTTGTCTTGTCTTGTCTTGTCTTGTCTTGTCTTGTCTTGTCTTGTCTTGTTTTGTCTTGTCTTGTCGTGTGTTGTGTTGTTTAGTCCTGTTTTGTCTTGTCATGTCTTGTCTTGTCTTGTGTTGTGTTGTTTTGTCATGTCATGTCGTGTGTTGTGTTGTTTAGTCTTGTCATGTCTTGTCTTGTCTTGTCTTGTCTTGTCTTGTCATGTCTTGTCTTGTCTAGTCTTGTCTTGTCTTGTCTTGTCTTGTCATGTCTTGTCTTGTCTTGTCTTGTCTTGTCTTGTCTTGTCTTGTCTTGTCTTGTCTTGCCTTGTCTTGTCTTGTCATGTCTTGTCTTGTCTTGTCTTGCCTTGTCTTGTCTTGTCCTGTCGTGTGTTGTGTTGTTTTGTCTTGTCTTGTTTTGTCTTGTCTTGTCTTGTCTTGTCTTGTCTTGTCTTGTCTTGTCTTGTCTTGTCTTGTCTTGTCTTGTCTTGTCTTGTCTTGTCTTGTCTTGTCTTGTCTTGTCTTGTCTTGTCTTGTCTTGTCTTGTCTTGTCTTGTCTTGTCTTGTCTTGTCTTGTCTTGTCTTGTCTTGTCTTGTCTTGTCTTGTCTTGTCTTGTCTTGTCTTGTCTTGTCTTGTCTTGTCTTGTCTTGTCTTGTTTTGTCTTGTCTTGTCTTGTCTTGTCTTGTGTTGTGTTGTTTTGTCATGTCATGTCGTGTGTTGTGTTGTTTAGTCTTGTCATGTCTTGTCTTGTCTTGTCTTGTCTTGTCTTGTCATGTCTTGTCTTGTCTAGTCTTGTCTTGTCTTGTCTTGTCTTGTCATGTCTTGTCTTGTCTTGTCTTGTCTTGTCTTGTCTTGTCTTGTCTTGTCTTGTCTTGTCTTGTCTTGTCTTGTCTTGTCTTGTCTTGTCTTGTCTTGTCTTGCCTTGTCTTGTCTTGTCCTGTCGTGTGTTGTGTTGTTTTGTCTTGTCTTGTTTTGTCTTGTCTTGTCTTGTCTTGTCTTGTCTTGTCTTGTCTTGTCTTGTCTTGTCTTGTCTTGTCTTGTCTTGTCTTGTCTTGTCTTGTCTTGTCTTGTCTTGTCTTGTCTTGTCTTGTCTTGTCTTGTCTTGTCTTGTCTTGTCTTGTCTTGTCTTGTCTTGTCTTGTCTTGTCTTGTCTTGTCTTGTCTTGTCTTGTTTTGTCTTGTCTTGTCTTGTCTTGTTTTGTCTTGTCTGGTCTTGATTTGTCTTGTCATGTCTTGTCTTGTCTTGTCTTGTCTTGTCTTGTCTTGTCTTGTCTTGTCTTGTCTTGCCTTGTCTTGTCTTGTCCTGTCGTGTGTTGTGTTGTTTGGTCTTGTCTTGTCTTGTCTTGTCTTGTCTTGTCTTGTCTTGTTTTGTCTTGTCTTGTCTTGTCTTGTCGTGTGTTGTGTTGTTTTGTCTTGTCTTGTCTTGTCTTGTCTTGTCTTGTCTTGTCTTGTCTTGTCTTGTCTTGTCTTGTCTTGTCTTGTCTTGTCTTGTCTTGTCTTGTCTTGTCTTGTCTTGTCTTGTCTTGTCTTGTCTTGTCTGGTCTTGTCTTGTCTTGTCTTGTCTTGTCTTGTCTTGTCTTGTCTTGTCTTGTCTTGTCATGTCATGTCATGTCTTGTCTTGTCTTGTCTTGTTTTGTCTTGTGTTGTCTTGTTTTGTCTTGTCATGTCTTGTCTTGTCTTGTCTTGTCTTGTCTTGTCTTGTCTTGTCTTGTCTTGTCTTGTCTTGTCTTGTCTTGTCTTGTCTTGTCGTGTGTTGTGTTGTTTAGTCTTGTTTTGTCTTGTCATGTCTTGTCTTGTCTTGTCTTGTCTTGTCTTGTCTTGTCTTGTCTTGTGTTGTGTTGTTTTGTCATGTCATGTCGTGTGTTGTGTTGTTTAGTCTTGTCATGTCTTGTCTTGTCTTGTCATGTCTTGTCTTGTCTAGTCTTGTCTTGTCTTGTCTTGTCTTGTCTTGTGTTGTCTTGTCTTGTCTTGTCTTGTCTTGTCTTGTCCTGTCTTGTCTTGTCTTGTCTTGCCTTGTCTTGTCTTGTCTTGTCTTGTTTTGTCTTGTCTTGTCTTGTCTTGTCTTGTTTTGTCTGGTCTTGTCTTGTCTTGTCTTGCCTTGTCTTGTCTTGTCCTGTCGTGTGTTGTGTTGTTTTGTCTTGTCTTGTCTTGTCTTGTCTTGTCTTGTCTTGTCTTGTCTTGTCTTGTCTTGTCTTGTCTTGTCTTGTCTTGTCTTGTCGTGTGTTGTGTTGTTTAGTCTTGTTTTGTCTTGTCATGTCTTGTCTTGTCTTGTCTTGTCTTGTCTTGTCTTGTGTTGTGTTGTTTTGTCATGTCATGTCGAGTGTTGTGTTGTTTAGTTTTGTCATGTCTTGTCTTGTCTTGTCTTGTCTTGTCTTGTCATGTCTTGTCTTGTCTAGTCTTGTCTTGTCTTGTCTTGTCTTGTCTTGTCTTGTCTTGTCTTGTCTTGTCTTGTCTTGTCTTGTCCTGTCTTGTCTTGTCTTGTCTTGTCCTGTCGTGTGTTGTGTTGTTTTGTCTTGTCTTGTCTTGTCTTGTCTTGTCTTGTCTTGTCTTGTCTTGTCTTGTCTTGTCTTGTCTTGTCTTGTCTTGTCTTGTCTTGTCTTGTCTTGTCTTGTCTTGTCTTGTCTTGTCTTGTCTTGTCTTGTCTTGTCTTGTCTTGTCTTGTCTTGTCTTGTCGTGTGTTGTGTTGTTTAGTCCTGTTTTGTCTTGTCATGTCTTGTCTTGTCTTGTCTTGTCTTGTCTTGTCTTGTCTTGTCTTGTCTTGTCTTGTCTTGTCTTGTCTTGTGTTGTGTTGTTTTGTCATGTCATGTCGTGTGTTGTGTTGTTTAGTCTTGTCTTGTCTTGTCTTGTCTTGTCTTGTCTTGTCTTGTCTTGTCTTGTCTTGTCTTGTCTTGTCTTGTCATGTCATGTCTTGTCTTGTCTTGTCTTGTTTTGTCTTGTCTTGTCTTGTCTTGTCTTGTCTTGTCTTGTCTTGTCTTGTCTTGTCTTGTCTTGTCTTGTCTTGTCTTGTCTTGTCTTGTCTTGTCTTGTCTTGTCTTGTCTTGTCTTGTCTTGTCTTGTCTTGTTTTGTCTTGTCTTGTCTTGTCTTGTCTTGTCTTGTCTTGTCTTGTCTTGTCTTGTCTTGTCTTGTCTTGTCTTGTCTTGTCTTGTCTTGTCTTGTCTTGTCTTGTCTTGTCTTGTCTTGTCTTGTCTTTTCTTGTCTTGTCTTGTCTTGTCTTGTCTTGTCTTGTCTTGTCGTGTGTTGTGTTGTTTAGTCTTGTTTTGTCTTGTCATGTCTTGTCTTGTCTTGTCTTGTCTTGTCTTGTCTTGTCTTGTGTTGTGTTGTTTTGTCATGTCATGTCGTGTGTTGTGTTGTTTAGTCTTGTCATGTCTTGTCTTGTCTTGTCATGTCTTGTCTTGTCTAGTCTTGTCTTGTCTTGTCTTGTCTTGTCTTCTGTTGTCTTGTCTTGTCTTGTCTTGTCTTGTCTTGTCCTGTCTTGTCTTGTCTTGTCTTGTCTTGCCTTGTCTTGTCTTGTCTTGTCTTGTTTTGTCTTGTCTTGTCTTGTCTTGTCTTGTCTTGTCTTGTCTTGTCTGGTCTTGTCTTGTCTTGTCTTGCCTTGTCTTGTCTTGTCCTGTCGTGTGTTGTGTTGTTTTGTCTTGTCTTGTCTTGTCTTGTCTTGTCTTGTCTTGTCTTGTCTTGTCTTGTCTTGTCTTGTCTTGTCGTGTGTTGTGTTGTTTAGTCTTGTTTTGTCTTGTCATGTCTTGTCTTGTCTTGTCTTGTCTTGTCTTGTCTTGTGTTGTGTTGTTTTGTCATGTCATGTCGAGTGTTGTGTTGTTTAGTTTTGTCATGTCTTGTCTTGTCTTGTCTTGTCATGTCTTGTCTTGTCTAGTCTTGTCTTGTCTTGTCTTGTCTTGTCTTGTCTTGTCTTGTCTTGTCTTGTCTTGTCTTGTCTTGTCTTGTCTTGTCCTGTCTTGTCTTGTCTTGTCTTGTCCTGTCGTGTGTTGTGTTGTTTTGTCTTGTCTTGTCTTGTCTTGTCTTGTCTTGTCTTGTCTTGTCTTGTCTTGTCTTGTCTTGTCTTGTCTTGTCTTGTCTTGTCTTGTCTTGTCTTGTCTTGTCTTGTCTTGTCTTGTCTTGTCGTGTGTTGTGTTGTTTAGTCCTGTTTTGTCTTGTCATGTCTTGTCTTGTCTTGTCTTGTCTTGTCTTGTCTTGTCTTGTCTTGTCTTGTCTTGTCTTGTCTTGTCTTGTCTTGTCTTGTGTTGTGTTGTTTTGTCATGTCATGTCGTGTGTTGTGTTGTTTAGTCTTGTCTTGTCTTGTCTTGTCTTGTCTTGTCTTGTCTTGTCTTGTCTTGTCATGTCATGTCTTGTCTTGTCTTGTCTTGTTTTGTCTTGTCTTGTCTTGTCTTGTCTTGTCTTGTCTTGTCTTGTCTTGTCATGTCATGTCATGTCATGTCATGTCTTGTCTTATCTTGTCTTGTTTTGTCTTGTCTTGTCTTGTTTTGTCTTGTCGTGTCTTGTCTTGTCTTGTCTTGTCATGTCATGTCTTGTCTTGTCTTGTCTTGTCTTGTTTTGTCTTGTCTTGTCTTGTCATGTCTTGTCTTGTCTAGTCTTGTCTTGTCTTGTCTTGTCTTGTCTTGTCTTGTCTTGTCTTGTCTTGTCTTGTCTTGTCCTGTCTTGTCTTGTCTTGTCTTGTCCTGTCGTGTGTTGTGTTGTTTTGTCTTGTCTTGTCTTGTCTTGTCTTGTCTTGTCTTGTCTTGTCTTGTCTTGTCTTGTCTTGTCTTGTCTTGTCTTGTCTTGTCTTGTCTTGTCCTGTCTTGTCTTGTCTTGTCTTGTCCTGTCGTGTGTTGTGTTGTTTTGTCTTGTCTTGTCTTGTCTTGTCTTGTCTTGTCTTGTCTTGTCTTGTCTTGTCTTGTCTTGTCTTGTCTTGTCTTGTCTTGTCTTGTCTTGTCTTGTCTTGTCTTGTCTTGTCTTGTCTTGTCTTGTCGTGTGTTGTGTTGTTTAGTCTTGTCTTGTCTTGTCTTGTCTTGTCTTGTCTTGTCTTGTCTTGTCATGTCATGTCTTGTCTTGTCTTGTCTTGTTTTGTCTTGTCTTGTCTTGTCTTGTCTTGTCTTGTCTTGTCTTGTCTTGTCTTGTCTTGTCTTGTCTTGTCTTGTCTTGTCTTGTCTTGTCTTGTCTTGTCTTGTCTTGTCTTGTCTTGTCTTGTCTTGTCTTGTCTTGTCTTGTTTTGTCTTGTCTTGTCTTGTCTTGTCTTGTCTTGTCTTGTCTTGTCTTGTCTTGTCTTGTCTTGTCTTGTCTTGTCTTGTCTTGTCTTGTCTTGTCTTGTCTTGTCTTGTCTTGTCTTGTCTTGTCTTGTCTTGTCTTGTCTTGTCTTGTCTTGTCTTGTCTTGTCTTGTCTTGTCTTGTCTTGTCTTGTCTTGTCTTGTCTTGTCTTGTTTTGTCTTGTCTTGTCTTGTCTTGTCTTGTCTTGTCTTGTCTTGTCTTGTCTTGTCTTGTCTTGTCTTGTCTTGTCTTGTCTTGTCTTGTCTTGTCTTGTCTTGTCTTGTCTTGTCTTGTCTTGTCTTGTCTTGTCTTGTCTTGTCTTGTCTTGTCTTGTCTTGTCTTGTCTTGTCTTGTCTTGTCTTATTTTGTTTTGTCTTGTCTTGTCTTGTCTTGTCATGTTTTGTCATGTCATGTCATGTCGTGTCTTGTGTTGCTTTGTCTTGTCTTGTCTTGTCATGTCGTGTGTTGTGTTGTTTTGTCTTGTCTTGTTGTGTATTGTCATGTCTTATATTGTCTTGTCTTGTCTTGTCATGTCATGTCATGTCGTGTGTTGTGTTGTTTTGTCTTGTCTTGTTTTGTCTTGTCATGTCATGTCTTGTCTTGTCTTGTTTTGTCTTGTCATGTCTTGTCTTGTCTTGTCTTGTCTTGTCTTGTCTTGTCTTGTCTTGTCTTGTCTTGTCTTGTCTTGTTTTGTCTTGTCTTGTCTTGATTTGTCATGTCTTGTCTTGTCTTGTCTTGTCTTGTCTTGTCTTGTCTTGTCTTGTCTTATCTTGTCTTGTCCTGTCGTGTGTTGTGTTGTTTTGTCTTGTCTTGTCTTGTTTTGTCTTGTCTTGTCTTGTCTTGTCTTGCCTTGTCTTGTCTTGTCCTGTCGTGTGTTGTGTTGTTTTGTCTTGTCTTGTCTTGTTTTGTCTTGTCATGTCATGTCTTGCCTTGTCTTGTCTTGTCTTGTCTTGTCTTGTCTTGTCATGTCATGTCATGTCATGTCATGTCTTGTCATGTCGTGTGTTGTGTTGTTTTGTCTTGTCTTGTCTTGTCTTGTCTTGTCTTGTCTTGTCTTGTCTTGTCTTGTCTTGTCTTGTCTTGTCTTGTCTTGTCTTGTCTTGTCTTGTCTTGTCTTGTCTTGTCTTGTCTTGTCTTGTCTTGTCTTGTCTTGTCTTGTCTTGTCTTGTCTTGTCTTGTCTTGTCTTGTCTTGTCATGTCATGTCATGTCTTGTCATGTCGTGCGTTGTGTTGTTTTGTCTTGTCTTGTTTTGTCTTGTCATGTCATGTCTTGCCTTGTCTTGTCTTGTCTTGTCTTGTCTTGTCTTGTCTTGTCTTGTCATGTCATGTCATGTCATGTCTTGTCATGTCGTGTGTTGTGTTGTTTTGTCTTGTCTTGTCTGGTCTTGTCTTGTCTTGTCTTGTCTTGTCTTGTCTTGTCATGTCATGTCATGTCTTGTCATGTCGTGCGTTGTGTTGTTTTGTCTTGTCTTTTTTTGTCTTGTCATGTCATGTCTTGTCTTGTCTTGTCTTGTCATGTCATGTCATGTCATGTCATGTCTTGTCTTATCTTGTCTTGTTTTGTCTTGTCTTGTCTTGTTTTGTCTTGTCGTGTCTTGTCTTGTCTTGTCTTGTCATGTCATGTCTTGTCTTGTCTTGTCTTGTCTTGTTTTGTCTTGTCTTGTCTTGTCTTGTCTTGTCTTGTCTTGTCTTGTCTTGTCTTGTCTTGTCTTGTCTTGTCTTGTCTTGTCTTGTCTTGTCTTGTCTTGTCTTGTCTTGTCTTGTCTTGTCTTGTCTTGTCTTGTCTTGTCTTGTCTTGTCTTGTCTTGTCTTGTCTTGTCTTGTCTTGTCTTGTCTTGTCTTGTCTTGTCTTGTCTTGTCTTGTCTTGTCTTGTCTTGTCTTGTCTTGTCTTGTCTTGTCTTGTCTTGTCTTGTCTTGTCTTGTCTTGTTTTGTCTTGTCTTGTCTTGTCTTGTCTTGTCTTGTCTTGTCTTGTCTTGTCTTGTCTTGTCTTGTCTTGTCTTGTCTTGTCTTGTCTTGTCGTGTGTTGTGTTGTTTTGTCTTGTCTTGTCTTGTCTTGTCTTGTCTTGTCTTGTCTTATTTTGTTTTGTCTTGTCTTGTCTTGTCTTGTCTTGTCATGTCGTGTGTTGTGTTGTTTTGTCTTGTCTTGCCTTGTTTTGTCTTGTCTTGTTTTGTCTTGTCATGTCATGTCTTGCCTTGTCTTGTCTTGTCTTGTCTTGTCTTGTCTTGTCATGTCATGTCATGTCATGTCTTGTCATGTCGTGCGTTGTCTTGTCTTGTCTTGTCATGTCATGTCATGTCTTGTCTTATCTTATCTTGTCTTGTTTTGTCTTGTCTTGTCTTGTTTTGTCTTGTCTTGTCTTGTCTTGTCTTGTCTTGTCTTTTCTTGTCTTGTCTTGTCATGTCATGTCTTGTCTTGTCTTGTCTTGTTTTGTCTTGTCTTGTCTTGTCTTGTCTTGTCTTGTCTTGTCTTGTCTTGTCTTGTCTTGTCTTGTCTTGTCTTGTCTTGTCTTGTCTTGTCTTGTCTTGTCTTGTCTTGTCTTGTCTTGTCTTGTCTTGTCTTGTCTTGTTTTGTCTTGTCTTGACTTGTCTTGTCTTGTCTTGTCTTGTCTTGTCTTGTCTTGTCTTGTCTTGTCTTGTCTTGTCTTGTCTTGTCTTGTCTTGTCTTGTCTTGTCTTGTCTTGTCTTGTCTTGTCTTGTCTTGTCTTGTCTTGTCTTGTCTTGTCTTGTCTTGTCTTGTCTTGTCTTTTCTTGTCTTGTCTTGTCTTGTCTTGTCTTGTCGTGTGTTGTGTTGTGTTGTGTTGTTTTGTCTTGTCTTGTCTTGTCTTGTCTTGTCTTGTCTTGTCTTGTCTTGTCTTGTCTTGTCTTGTCTTGTCTTGTCTTGTCTTGTCTTGTCTTGTCTTGTCTTGTCTTGTCTTGTCTTGTCTTGTCTTGTCTTGTCTTGTCTTGTCATGTCATGTCGTGTCTTGTGTTGCTTTGTCTTGTCTTGTCTTGTCTTGTCATGTCGTGTGTTGTGTTGTTTTGTCTTGTCTTGTTGTGTATTGTCATGTCTTATATTGTCTTGTCTTGTCTTGTCATGTCATGTCATGTCGTGTGTTGTGTTGTTTTGTCTTGTGATGTCTTGTCTTGTCTTGTCTTGTCTTGTCTTATTTTGTCTTGTCTTGTCTTGTCTTGTCTTGTCTTGTCTTGTCATGTTTTGTCATGTCATGTCATGTCGTGTCTTGTGTTGCTTTGTCTTGTCTTGTCTTGTCATGTCGTGTGTTGTGCTGTTTTGTCTTGTCATGTCTTGTCTTGTCTAGTCTTGTCTTGTCTTGTCATTCTTGTCTTGTCTTGTCTTGTCTTGTCTTGTCTTGTCGTGTGTTGTGTTGTTTTGTCTTGTCTTGTCTTGTCTTGTCTTGTCTTGTCTTGTCTTGTCTTGTTTTGTCTTGTCTTGTCTTGTCTTGTCTTGTCTTGTCTTGTCTTGTCTTGTCTTGTCTTGTCTTGTCTTGTCTTGTCTTGTCTTGTCTTGTCTTGTCTTGTCTTGTCTTGTCTTGTCTTGTCTTGTCTTGTCTTGTCTTGTCTTGTCTTGTCTTGTCTTGTCTTGTCTTGTCTTGTCTTGTCTTGTCTTGTCTTGTCGTGTGTTGTGTTGTTTTGTCTTGTCTTGTCTTGTCTTGTCTTGTCTTGTCTTGTCTTGTCTTGTCTTGTCTTGTCTTGTCTTGTCTTGTCTTGTCTTGTCTTGTCGTGTGTTGTGTTGTTTTGTCTTGTCTTGTCTTGTCTTGTCTTGTCTTGTCTTGTCTTGTCTTGTCTTGTCTTGTCTTGTCTTGTCTTGTCTTGTCTTGTCTTGTCTTGTCTTGTCTTGTCTTGTCTTGTCTTGTCTTGTCTTGTCTTGTCTTGTCTTGTCTTGTCTTGTCTTGTCTTGTCTTGTCTTGTCTTGTCTTGTCTTGTCTTGTCTTGTCTTGTCTTGTCTTGTCTTGTCTTGTCTTGTCTTGTCTTATTTTGTTTTGTCTTGTCTTGTCTTGTCTTGTCATGTTTTGTCATGTCATGTCATGTCGTGTCTTGTGTTGCTTTGTCTTGTCTTGTCTTGTCTTGTCATGTCGTGTGTTGTGTTGTTTTGTCTTGTCTTGTTGTGTATTGTCATGTCTTATATTGTCTTGTCTTGTCTTGTCATGTCATGTCATGTCGTGTGTTGTGTTGTTTTGTCTTGTCTTGTTTTGTCCTGTCATGTCATGTCTTGTCTTGTCTTGTTTTGTCTTGTCATGTCTTGTCTTGTCTTGTCTTGTCTTGTCTTGTCTTGTCTTGTCTTGTCTTGTCTTGTCTTGTCTTGTCTTGTCTTGTTTTGTCTTGTCTTGTCTTGATTTGTCATGTCTTGTCTTGTCTTGTCTTGTCTTGTCTTGTCTTGTCTTGTCTTGTCTTGTCTTGTCTTGTCTTGTCCTGTCGTGTGTTGTGTTGTTTTGTCTTGTCTTGTCTTGTTTTGTCTTGTCTTGTCTTGTCTTGTCTTGCCTTGTCTTGTCTTGTCCTGTCGTGTGTTGTGTTGTTTTGTCTTGTCTTGTCTTGTTTTGTCTTGTCTTGTTTTGTCTTGTCATGTCATGTCTTGCCTTGTCTTGTCTTGTCTTGTCTTGTCTTGTCTTGTCATGTCATGTCATGTCATGTCATGTCTTGTCATGTCGTGTGTTGTGTTGTTTTGTCTTGTCTTGTCTTGTCTTGTCTTGTCTTGTCTTGTCTTGTCTTGTCTTGTCTTGTCTTGTCTTGTCTTGTCTTGTCTTGTCTTGTCTTGTCTTGTCTTGTCTTGTCTTGTCTTGTCTTGTCTTGTCTTGTCATGTCATGTCATGTCTTGTCATGTCGTGCGTTGTGTTGTTTTGTCTTGTCTTGTTTTGTCTTGTCATGTCATGTCTTGCCTTGTCTTGTCTTGTCTTGTCTTGTCTTGTCTTGTCTTGTCTTGTCTTGTCTTGTCATGTCATGTCATGTCATGTCTTGTCATGTCGTGTGTTGTGTTGTTTTGTCTTGTCTTGTCTGGTCTTGTCTTGTCTTGTCTTGTCTTGTCTTGTCATGTCGTGCGTTGTGTTGTTTTGTCTTGTCTTTTTTTGTCTTGTCATGTCATGTCTTGTCTTGTCTTGTCTTGTCATGTCATGTCATGTCATGTCATGTCTTGTCTTATCTTGTCTTGTTTTGTCTTGTCTTGTCTTGTTTTGTCTTGTCTTGTCTTGTCTTGTCTTGTCTTGTCATGTCATGTCTTGTCTTGTCTTGTCTTGTCTTGTCTTGTCTTGTCTTGTCTTGTCTTGTCTTGTCTTGTCTTGTCTTGTCTTGTCTTGTCTTGTCTTGTCTTGTCTTGTCTTGTCTTGTCATGTCATGTCATGTCTTGTCATGTCGTGCGTTGTGTTGTTTTGTCTTGTCTTGTTTTGTCTTGTCATGTCATGTCTTGCCTTGTCTTGTCTTGTCTTGTCTTGTCTTGTCTTGTCTTGTCTTGTCTTGTCTTGTCATGTCATGTCATGTCATGTCTTGTCATGTCGTGTGTTGTGTTGTTTTGTCTTGTCTTGTCTTGTCTTGTCTTGTCATGTCATGTCATGTCTTGTCATGTCGTGCGTTGTGTTGTTTTGTCTTGTCTTTTTTTGTCTTGTCATGTCATGTCTTGTCTTGTCTTGTCTTGTCATGTCATGTCATGTCATGTCATGTCTTGTCTTATCTTGTCTTGTTTTGTCTTGTCTTGTCTTGTTTTGTCTTGTCTTGTCTTGTCTTGTCTTGTCTTGTCATGTCATGTCTTGTCTTGTCTTGTCTTGTCTTGTTTTGTCTTGTCTTGTCTTGTCTTGTCTTGTCTTGTCTTGTCTTGTCTTGTCTTGTCTTGTCTTGTCTTGTCTTGTCTTGTCTTGTCTTGTCTTGTCTTGTCTTGTCTTGTCTTGTCTTGTCTTGTCTTGTCTTGTCTTGTCTTGTCTTGTCTTGTCTTGTCTTGTCTTGTCTTGTCTTGTCTTGTCTTGTCTTGTCTTGTCTTGTCTTGTCTTGTCTTGTCTTGTCTTGTCTTGTCTTGTCTTGTCTTGTCTTGTCTTGTCTTGTCTTGTCTTGTCTTGTTTTGTCTTGTCTTGTCTTGTCTTGTCTTGTCTTGTCTTGTCTTGTCTTGTCTTGTCTTGTCTTGTCTTGTCTTGTCTTGTCTTGTCTTGTCTTGTCGTGTGTTGTGTTGTTTTGTCTTGTCTTGTCTTGTCTTGTCTTGTCTTGTCTTGTCTTGTCTTGTCTTGTCTTATTTTGTTTTGTCTTGTCTTGTCTTGTCTTGTCTTGTCATGTCGTGTGTTGTGTTGTTTTGTCTTGTCTTGCCTTGTTTTGTCTTGTCTTGTTTTGTCTTGTCATGTCATGTCTTGCCTTGTCTTGTCTTGTCTTGTCTTGTCTTGTCTTGTCATGTCATGTCATGTCTTGTCTTGTCTTGTTTTGTCTTGTCTTGTCTTGTCATGTCATGTCATGTCTTGTCTTATCTTATCTTGTCTTGTTTTGTCTTGTCTTGTCTTGTTTTGTCTTGTCTTGTCTTGTCTTGTCTTGTCTTGTCTTTTCTTGTCTTGTCTTGTCATGTCATGTCTTGTCTTGTCTTGTCTTGTCTTGTCTTGTCTTGTCTTGTCTTGTCTTGTCTTGTCTTGTCTTGTCTTGTCTTGTCTTGTCTTGTCTTGTCTTGTTTTGTCTTGTCTTGACTTGTCTTGTCTTGTCTTGTCTTGTCTTGTCTTGTCTTGTCTTGTCTTGTCTTGTCTTGTCTTGTCTTGTCTTGTCTTGTCTTGTCTTGTCTTGTCTTGTCTTGTCTTGTCTTGTCTTGTCTTGTCTTGTCTTGTCTTGTCTTGTCATGTCGTGTGTTGTGTTGTTTTGTCTTGTCTTGTTGTGTATTGTCATGTCTTATATTGTCTTGTCTTGTCTTGTCATGTCATGTCATGTCGTGTGTTGTGTTGTTTTGTCTTGTCTTGTCTTGTCTTGTCTTGTCTTGTCTTGTCTTGTCTTATTTTGTTTTGTCTTGTCTTGTCTTGTCTTGTCATGTTTTGTCATGTCATGTCATGTCGTGTCTTGTGTTGCTTTGTCTTGTCTTGTCTTGTCTTGTCATGTCGTGTCTTGTGTTGCTTTGTCTTGTCTTGTCTTGTCTTGTCATGTCGTGTGTTGTGTTGTTTTGTCTTGTCTTGTTGTGTATTGTCATGTCTTATATTGTCTTGTCTTGTCTTGTCATGTCATGTCATGTCGTGTGTTGTGTTGTTTTGTCTTGTCTTGTCTTGTCTTGTCTTGTCTTGTCTTGTCTTGTCTTGTCTTATTTTGTTTTGTCTTGTCTTGTCTTGTCTTGTCATGTTTTGTCATGTCATGTCATGTCGTGTCTTGTGTTGCTTTGTCTTGTCTTGTCTTGTCTTGTCATGTCGTGTCTTGTGTTGCTTTGTCTTGTCTTGTCTTGTCTTGTCATGTCGTGTGTTGTGTTGTTTTGTCTTGTCTTGTTGTGTATTGTCATGTCTTATATTGTCTTGTCTTGTCTTGTCATGTCATGTCATGTCGTGTGTTGTGTTGTTTTGTCTTGTCTTGTCATGTCATGTCTTGTCTTGTCTTGTCTTGTCATGTCATGTCATGTCATGTCATGTCTTGTCTTATCTTGTCTTGTTTTGTCTTGTCTTGTCTTGTTTTGTCTTGTCTTGTCTTGTCTTGTCTTGTCTTGTCATGTCATGTCTTGTCTTGTCTTGTCTTGTCTTGTCTTGTTTTGTCTTGTCTTGTCTTGTCTTGTCTTGTCTTGTCTTGTCTTGTCTTGTCTTGTCTTGTCTTGTCTTGTCTTGTCTTGTCTTGTCTTGTCTTGTCTTGTCTTGTCTTGTCTTGTCTTGTCTTGTCTTGTCTTGTCTTGTCTTGTCTTGTCTTGTCTTGTCTTGTCTTGTCTTGTCTTGTCTTGTCTTGTCTTGTCTTGTCTTGTCTTGTCTTGTCTTGTCTTGTTTTGTCTTGTCTTGTCTTGTCTTGTCTTGTCTTGTCTTGTCTTGTCTTGTCTTGTCTTGTCTTGTCTTGTCTTGTCGTGTGTTGTGTTGTTTTGTCTTGTCTTGTCTTGTCTTGTCTTGTCTTGTCTTGTCTTGTCTTGTCTTGTCTTGTCTTGTCTTGTCTTATTTTGTTTTGTCTTGTCTTGTCTTGTCTTGTCTTGTCATGTCGTGTGTTGTGTTGTTTTGTCTTGTCTTGCCTTGTTTTGTCTTGTCTTGTTTTGTCTTGTCATGTCATGTCTTGCCTTGTCTTGTCTTGTCTTGTCTTGTCTTGTCTTGTCTTGTCATGTCATGTCATGTCTTGTCATGTCGTGCGTTGTCTTGTCTTGTCTTGTCATGTCATGTCATGTCTTGTCTTATCTTATCTTGTCTTGTTTTGTCTTGTCTTGTCTTGTTTTGTCTTGTCTTGTCTTGTCTTGTCTTGTCTTGTCTTTTCTTGTCTTGTCTTGTCATGTCATGTCATGTCTTGTCTTGTCTTGTCTTGTTTTGTCTTGTCTTGTCTTGTCTTGTCTTGTCTTGTCTTGTCTTGTCTTGTCTTGTCTTGTCTTGTCTTGTCTTGTCTTGTCTTGTCTTGTCTTGTCTTGTCTTGTCTTGTTTTGTCTTGTCTTGACTTGTCTTGTCTTGTCTTGTCTTGTCTTGTCTTGTCTTGTCTTGTCTTGTCTTGTCTTGTCTTGTCTTGTCTTGTCTTGTCTTGTCTTGTCTTGTCTTGTCTTGTCTTGTCTTGTCTTGTCTTGTCTTGTCTTGTCTTGTCTTGTCTTGTCTTGTCTTGTCTTGTCTTGTCTTTTCTTGTCTTGTCTTGTCTTGTCTTGTCTTGTCGTGTGTTGTGTTGTGTTGTGTTGTTTTGTCTTGTCTTGTCTTGTCTTGTCTTGTCTTGTCTTGTCTTGTCTTGTCTTGTCTTGTCTTGTCTTGTCTTGTCTTGTCTTGTCATGTCATGTCGTGTCTTGTGTTGCTTTGTCTTGTCTTGTCTTGTCTTGTCATGTCGTGTGTTGTGTTGTTTTGTCTTGTCTTGTCTTTTCTTGTCTTGTCTTGTCTTGTCTTGTCTTGTCGTGTGTTGTGTTGTGTTGTGTTGTTTTGTCTTGTCTTGTCTTGTCTTGTCTTGTCTTGTCTTGTCTTGTCTTGTCTTGTCTTGTCTTGTCTTGTCTTGTCTTGTCTTGTCTTGTCTTGTCATGTCATGTCGTGTCTTGTGTTGCTTTGTCTTGTCTTGTCTTGTCTTGTCATGTCGTGTGTTGTGTTGTTTTGTCTTGTCTTGTTGTGTATTGTCATGTCTTATATTGTCTTGTCTTGTCTTGTCATGTCATGTCATGTCGTGTGTTGTGTTGTTTAGTCTTGTCTTGTCTTGTCTTGTCTTGTCTTGTCTTGTCTTGTCTTGTCTTGTCTTGTCATGTCATGTCTTGTCTTGTCTTGTCTTGTTTTGTCTTGTCTTGTCTTGTCTTGTCTTGTCCTGTCTTGTCTTGTCTTGTCTTGTCTTGTCTTGTCTTGTCTTGTCTTGTCTTGTCTTGTCTTGTCTTGTCTTGTCTTGTCTTGTCTTGTCTTGTCTTGTCTTGTCTTGTCTTGTCTTGTCTTGTCTTGTCTTGTCTTGTCTTGTCTTGTCTTGTCTTGTCTTGTCTTGTCTTGTCTTGTCTTGTCTTGTCTTGTCTTGTTTTGTCTTGTCTTGTCTTGTCTTGTCTTGTCTTGTCTTGTCTTGTCTTGTCTTGTCTTGTCTTGTCTTGTCTTGTCTTGTCTTGTCTTGTCTTGTCTTGTCTTGTCTTGTCTTGTCTTGTCTTGTCTTGTCTTGTCTTGTCTTGTCTTGTCTTGTCTTGTCTTGTCTTGTCTTGTCTTGTCTTGTCTTGTCTTGTCTTGTCTTGTCTTGTCTTGTCTTGTCTTGTCTTGTCTTGTCTTGTCTTGTCTTGTCTTGTCGTGTGTTGTGTTGTCTTGTCTTGTCTTGTCTTGTCTTGTCTTATTTTGTTTTGTCTTGTCTTGTCTTGTCTTGTCATGTTTTGTCATGTCATGTCATGTCTTGTCTTGTGTTGCTTTGTCTTGTCTTGTCTTGTCTTGTCATGTCGTGTGTTGTGTTGTTTTGTCTTGTCTTGTTGTGTATTGTCATGTCTTATATTGTCTTGTCTTGTCTTGTCATGTCATGTCATGTCGTGTGTTGTGTTGTTTTGTCTTGTCTTGTTTTGTCTTGTCATGTCATGTCTTGTCTTGTCTTGTCTTGTTTTGTCTTGTCATGTCTTGTCTTGTCTTGTCTTGTCTTGTCTTGTCTTGTCTTGTCTTGTCTTGTCTTGTCTTGTCTTGTTTTGTCTTGTCTTGTCTTGATTTGTCATGTCTTGTCTTGTCTTGTCTTGTCTTGTCTTGTCTTGTCTTGTCTTGTCTTGTCCTGTCGTGTGTTGTGTTGTTTTGTCTTGTCTTGTCTTGTTTTGTCTTGTCTTGTCTTGTCTTGTCTTGCCTTGTCTTGTCTTGTCCTGTCGTGTGTTGTGTTGTTTTGTCTTGTCTTGTCTTGTTTTGTCTTGTCTTGTTTTGTCTTGTCTTGCCTTGTCTTGTCTTGTCCTGTCGTGTGTTGTGTTGTTTTGTCTTGTCTTGTCTTGTTTTGTCTTGTCTTGTTTTGTCTTGTCATGTCATGTCTTGCCTTGTCTTGTCTTGTCTTGTCTTGTCTTGTCTTGTCATGTCATGTCATGTCATGTCATGTCTTGTCATGTCGTGTGTTGTGTTGTTTTGTCTTGTCTTGTCTTGTCTTGTCTTTTCTTGTCTTGTCTTGTCTTGTCTTGTCTTGTCTTGTCTTGTCCTGTCGTGTGTTGTGTTGTTTTGTCTTGTCTTGTCTTGTTTTGTCTTGTCTTGTCTTGTCTTGTCTTGCCTTGTCTTGTCTTGTCCTGTCGTGTGTTGTGTTGTTTTGTCTTGTCTTGTCTTGTTTTGTCTTGTCTTGTTTTGTCTTGTCTTGCCTTGTCTTGTCTTGTCCTGTCGTGTGTTGTGTTGTTTTGTCTTGTCTTGTCTTGTTTTGTCTTGTCTTGTTTTGTCTTGTCATGTCATGTCTTGCCTTGTCTTGTCTTGTCTTGTCTTGTCTTGTCTTGTCATGTCATGTCATGTCATGTCATGTCTTGTCATGTCGTGTGTTGTGTTGTTTTGTCTTGTCTTGTCTTGTCTTGTCTTGTCTTGTCTTGTCTTGTCTTGTCTTGTCTTGTCTTGTCTTGTCTTGTCTTGTCTTGTCTTGTCTTGTCTTGTCTTGTCTAGTCTTGTCTTGTCTTGTCTTGTCTTGTTTTGTCTTGTCTTGTTTTGTCTTGTCTTGCCTTGTCTTGTCTTGTCCTGTCGTGTGTTGTGTTGTTTTGTCTTGTCTTATCTTGTTTTGTCTTGTCTTGTTTTGTCTTGTCATGTCATGTCTTGCCTTGTCTTGTCTTGTCTTGTCTTGTCTTGTCTTGTCATGTCATGTCATGTCATGTCATGTCTTGTCATGTCGTGTGTTGTGTTGTTTTGTCTTGTCTTGTCTTGTCTTGTCTTGTCTTGTCTTGTCTTGTCTTGTCTTGTCTTGTCTTGTCTTGTCTTGTCTTGTCTTGTCTTGTCTTGTCTTGTCTTGTCTTGTCTTGTCTTGTCTTGTCTTGTCTTGTCTTGTCTTGTCTTGTCTTGTCTTGTCTTGTCTTGTCTTGTCATGTCATGTCATGTCTTGTCATGTCGTGCGTTGTGTTGTTTTGTCTTGTCTTGTTGTGTATTGTCATGTCTTGTCTTGTCTTGTCTTGTCTTGTCTTGTCTTGTCTTGTCTTATTTTGTTTTGTCTTGTCATGTCATGTCTTGCCTTGTCTTGTCTTGTCTTGTCTTGTCTTGTCTTGTCTTGTCTTGTCTTGTCTTGTCTTGTCTTGTCTTGTCTTGTCTTGTCTTGTCTTGTCTTGTCTTGTCTTGTCTTGTCTTGTCTTGTCTTGTCTTGTCTTGTCTTGTCTTGTCTTGTCTTGTCTTGTCTTGTCTTGTCTTGTCTTGTCTTGTCTTGTCTTGTCTTGTCTTATTTTGTTTTGTCTTGTCTTGTCTTGTCTTGTCATGTTTTGTCATGTCATGTCATGTCGTGTCTTGTGTTGCTTTGTCTTGTCTTGTCTTGTCTTGTCATGTCGTGTGTTGTGTTGTTTTGTCTTGTCTTGTTGTGTATTGTCATGTCTTATATTGTCTTGTCTTGTCTTGTCATGTCATGTCATGTCGTGTGTTGTGTTGTTTTGTCTTGTCTTGTTTTGTCTTGTCATGTCATGTCTTGTCTTGTCTTGTTTTGTCTTGTCATGTCTTGTCTTGTCTTGTCTTGTCTTGTCTTGTCTTGTCTTGTCTTGTCTTGTTTTGTCTTGTCTTGTCTTGATTTGTCATGTCTTGTCTTGTCTTGTCTTGTCTTGTCTTGTCTTGTCTTGTCTTGTCTTGTCCTGTCGTGTGTTGTGTTGTTTTGTCTTGTCTTGTCTTGTTTTGTCTTGTCTTGTCTTGTCTTGTCTTGCCTTGTCTTGTCTTGTCCTGTCGTGTGTTGTGTTGTTTTGTCTTGTCTTGTCTTGTTTTGTCTTGTCTTGTTTTGTCTTGTCATGTCATGTCTTGCCTTGTCTTGTCTTGTCTTGTCTTGTCTTGTCTTGTCATGTCATGTCATGTCATGTCATGTCTTGTCATGTCGTGTGTTGTGTTGTTTTGTCTTGTCTTGTCTTGTCTTGTCTTGTCTTGTCTTGTCTTGTCTTGTCTTGTCTTGTCTTGTCTTGTCTTGTCTTGTCTTGTCTTGTCTTGTCTTGTCTTGTCATGTCTTGTCATGTCGTGTGTTGTGTTGTTTTGTCTTGTCTTGTCTTGTCTTGTCTTTTCTTGTCTTGTCTTGTCTTGTCTTGTCTTGTCTTGTCTTGTCCTGTCGTGTGTTGTGTTGTTTTGTCTTGTCTTGTCTTGTTTTGTCTTGTCTTGTCTTGTCTTGTCTTGCCTTGTCTTGTCTTGTCCTGTCGTGTGTTGTGTTGTTTTGTCTTGTCTTGTCTTGTTTTGTCTTGTCTTGTTTTGTCTTGTCTTGCCTTGTCTTGTCTTGTCCTGTCGTGTGTTGTGTTGTTTTGTCTTGTCTTGTCTTGTTTTGTCTTGTCTTGTTTTGTCTTGTCATGTCATGTCTTGCCTTGTCTTGTCTTGTCTTGTCTTGTCTTGTCTTGTCATGTCATGTCATGTCATGTCATGTCTTGTCATGTCGTGTGTTGTGTTGTTTTGTCTTGTCTTGTCTTGTCTTGTCTTGTCTTGTCTTGTCTTGTCTTGTCTTGTCTTGTCTTGTCTTGTCTTGTCTTGTCTTGTCTTGTCTTGTCTTGTCTTGTCTAGTCTTGTCTTGTCTTGTCTTGTCTTGTCTTGTCTTGTCTTGTCTTGTCTTGTTTTGTCTTGTCTTGCCTTGTCTTGTCTTGTCCTGTCGTGTGTTGTGTTGTTTTGTCTTGTCTTATCTTGTTTTGTCTTGTCTTGTTTTGTCTTGTCATGTCATGTCTTGCCTTGTCTTGTCTTGTCTTGTCTTGTCTTGTCTTGTCATGTCATGTCATGTCATGTCATGTCTTGTCATGTCGTGTGTTGTGTTGTTTTGTCTTGTCTTGTCTTGTCTTGTCTTGTCTTGTCTTGTCTTGTCTTGTCTTGTCTTGTCTTGTCTTGTCTTGTCTTGTCTTGTCTTGTCTTGTCTTGTCTTGTCTTGTCTTGTCTTGTCTTGTCTTGTCTTGTCTTGTCTTGTCTTGTCTTGTCTTGTCTTGTCTTGTCTTGTCATGTCATGTCATGTCTTGTCATGTCGTGCGTTGTGTTGTTTTGTCTTGTCTTGTTGTGTATTGTCATGTCTTGTCTTGTCTTGTCTTGTCTTGTCTTGTCTTGTCTTGTCTTATTTTGTTTTGTCTTGTCATGTCATGTCTTGCCTTGTCTTGTCTTGTCTTGTCTTGTCTTGTCTTGTCTTGTCTTGTCTTGTCTTGTCTTGTCTTGTCTTGTCTTGTCTTGTCTTGTCTTGTCTTGTCTTGTCTTGTCTTGTCTTGTCTTGTCTTGTCTTGTCTTGTCTTGTCTTGTCTTGTCTTGTCTTGTCTTGTCTTATTTTGTTTTGTCTTGTCTTGTCTTGTCTTGTCATGTTTTGTCATGTCATGTCATGTCGTGTCTTGTGTTGCTTTGTCTTGTCTTGTCTTGTCTTGTCATGTCGTGTGTTGTGTTGTTTTGTCTTGTCTTGTTGTGTATTGTCATGTCTTATATTGTCTTGTCTTGTCTTGTCATGTCATGTCATGTCGTGTGTTGTGTTGTTTTGTCTTGTCTTGTTTTGTCTTGTCATGTCATGTCTTGTCTTGTCTTGTTTTGTCTTGTCATGTCTTGTCTTGTCTTGTCTTGTCTTGTCTTGTCTTGTCTTGTCTTGTCTTGTTTTGTCTTGTCTTGTCTTGATTTGTCATGTCTTGTCTTGTCTTGTCTTGTCTTGTCTTGTCTTGTCTTGTCTTGTCTTGTCCTGTCGTGTGTTGTGTTGTTTTGTCTTGTCTTGTCTTGTTTTGTCTTGTCTTGTCTTGTCTTGTCTTGCCTTGTCTTGTCTTGTCCTGTCGTGTGTTGTGTTGTTTTGTCTTGTCTTGTCTTGTTTTGTCTTGTCTTGTTTTGTCTTGTCATGTCATGTCTTGCCTTGTCTTGTCTTGTCTTGTCTTGTCTTGTCTTGTCATGTCATGTCATGTCATGTCATGTCTTGTCATGTCGTGTGTTGTGTTGTTTTGTCTTGTCTTGTCTTGTCTTGTCTTGTCTTGTCTTGTCTTGTCTTGTCTTGTCTTGTCTTGTCTTGTCTTGTCTTGTCTTGTCTTGTCTTGTCTTGTCTTGTCTTGTCTTGTCTTGTCTTGTCAAGTCATGTCATGTCTTGTCATGTCGTGCGTTGTGTTGTTTTGTCTTGTCTTGTTTTGTCTTGTCATGTCATGTCTTGCCTTGTCTTGTCTTGTCTTGTCTTGTCTTGTCTTGTCTTGTCTTGTCATGTCATGTCATGTCATGTCTTGTCATGTCGTGTGTTGTGTTGTTTTGTCTTGTCTTGTCTGGTCTTGTCTTGTCTTGTCTTGTCTTGTCTTGTCTTGTCTTGTCTTGTCATGTCATGTCATGTCTTGTCATGTCGTGCGTTGTGTTGTTTTGTCTTGTCTTTTTTTGTCTTGTCATGTCATGTCTTGTCTTGTCTTGTCTTGTCATGTCATGTCATGTCATGTCATGTCATGTCTTGTCTTATCTTGTCTTGTTTTGTCTTGTCTTGTCTTGTTTTGTCTTGTCTTGTCTTGTCTTGTCTTGTCTTGTCATGTCATGTCTTGTCTTGTCTTGTCTTGTCTTGTTTTGTCTTGTCTTGTCTTGTCTTGTCTTGTCTTGTCTTGTCTTGTCTTGTCTTGTCTTGTCTTGTCTTGTCTTGTCTTGTCTTGTCTTGTCTTGTCTTGTCTTGTCTTGTCTTGTCTTGTCTTGTCTTGTCTTGTCTTGTCTTGTCTTGTCTTGTTTTGTCTTGTCTTGTCTTGTCTTGTCTTGTCTTGTCTTGTCTTGTCTTGTCTTGTCTTGTCTTGTCTTGTCTTGTCTTGTCTTGTCTTGTCGTGTGTTGTGTTGTTTTGTCTTGTCTTGTCTTGTCTTGTCTTGTCTTGTCTTGTCTTGTCTTGTCTTGTCTTGTCTTGTCTTGTCTTATTTTGTTTTGTCTTGTCTTGTCTTGTCTTGTCTTGTCTTGTCATGTCGTGTGTTGTGTTGTTTTGTCTTGTCTTGCCTTGTTTTGTCTTGTCTTGTTTTGTCTTGTCATGTCATGTCTTGCCTTGTCTTGTCTTGTCTTGTCTTGTCTTGTCTTGTCATGTCATGTCATGTCTTGTCATGTCGTGCGTTGTCTTGTCTTGTCTTGTCATGTCATGTCATGTCTTGTCTTATCTTATCTTGTCTTGTTTTGTCTTGTCTTGTCTTGTTTTGTCTTGTCTTGTCTTGTCTTGTCTTTTCTTGTCTTGTCTTGTCATGTCATGTCTTGTCTTGTCTTGTCTTGTTTTGTCTTGTCTTGTCTTGTCTTGTCTTGTCTTGTCTTGTCTTGTCTTGTCTTGTCTTGTCTTGTCTTGTCTTGTCTTGTCTTGTCTTGTCTTGTCTTGTCTTGTCTTGTTTTGTCTTGTCTTGACTTGTCTTGTCTTGTCTTGTCTTGTCTTGTCTTGTCTTGTCTTGTCTTGTCTTGTCTTGTCTTGTCTTGTCTTGTCTTGTCTTGTCTTGTCTTGTCTTGTCTTGTCTTGTCTTGTCTTGTCTTGTCTTGTCTTGTCTTGTCTTGTCTTGTCTTGTCTTGTCTTGTCTTGTCTTGTCTTGTCTTGTCTTGTCTTGTCTTGTCATGTCATGTCGTGTCTTGTGTTGCTTTGTCTTGTCTTGTCTTGTCTTGTCATGTCGTGTGTTGTGTTGTTTTGTCTTGTCTTGTTGTGTATTGTCATGTCTTATATTGTCTTGTCTTGTCTTGTCATGTCATGTCATGTCGTGTGTTGTGTTGTTTTGTCTTGTCTTGTCTTGTCTTGTCTTGTCTTGTCTTATTTTGTTTTGTCTTGTCTTGTCTTGTCTTGTCATGTTTTGTCATGTCATGTCATGTCGTGTCTTGTGTTGCTTTGTCTTGTCTTGTCTTGTCTTGTCATGTCGTGTGTTGTGTTGTTTTGTCTTGTCTTGTTGTGTATTGTCATGTCTTATATTGTCTTGTCTTGTCTTGTCATGTCATGTCATGTCGTGTGTTGTGTTGTTTTGTCTTGTCTTGTTTTGTCTTGTCATGTCATGTCTTGTCTTGTCTTGTTTTGTCTTGTCATGTCTTGTCTTGTCTTGTCTTGTCTTGTCTTGTCTTGTCTTGTCTTGTCTTGTCTTGTCTTGTCTTGTCTTGTCTTGTCTTGTCTTGTCTTGTCTTGTCTTGTCTTGTCTTGTCTTGTCTTGTCTTGTCTTGTCTTGTCTTGTCTTGTCTTGTCATGTCGTGTGTTGTGTTGTTTTGTCTTGTCTTGTTGTGTATTGTCATGTCTTATATTGTCTTGTCTTGTCTTGTCATGTCATGTCATGTCGTGTGTTGTGTTGTTTTGTCTTGTGATGTCTTGTCTTGTCTTGTCTTGTCTTGTCTTATTTTGTCTTGTCTTGTCTTGTCTTGTCTTGTCTTGTCTTGTCATGTTTTGTCATGTCATGTCATGTCGTGTCTTGTGTTGCTTTGTCTTGTCTTGTCTTGTCATGTCGTGTGTTGTGCTGTTTTGTCTTGTCATGTCTTGTCTTGTCTAGTCTTGTCTTGTCTTGTCATTCTTGTCTTGTCTTGTCTTGTCTTGTCTTGTCTTGTCGTGTGTTGTGTTGTTTTGTCTTGTCTTGTCTTGTCTTGTCTTGTCTTGTCTTGTCTTGTCTTGTCTTGTCTTGTCTTGTCTTGTCTTGTTTTGTCTTGTCTTGTCTTGTCTTGTCTTGTCTTGTCTTGTCTTGTCTTGTCTTGTCTTGTCTTGTCTTGTCTTGTCTTGTCTTGTCTTGTCTTGTCTTGTCTTGTCTTGTCTTGTCTTGTCTTGTCTTGCCTTGTCTTGTCTTGTCTTGTCTTGTCTTGTCTTGTCTTGTCTTGTCTTGTCTTGTCTTGTCTTGTCTTGTCTTGTCTTGTCGTGTGTTGTGTTGTTTTGTCTTGTCATGTCATGTCTTGCCTTGTCTTGTCTTGTCTTGTCTTGTCTTGTCTTGTCTTGTCTTGTCTTGTCATGTCATGTCATGTCATGTCTTGTCATGTCGTGTGTTGTGTTGTTTTGTCTTGTCTTGTCTGGTCTTGTCTTGTCTTGTCTTGTCTTGTCTTGTCTTGTCTTGTCATGTCATGTCATGTCTTGTCATGTCGTGCGTTGTGTTGTTTTGTCTTGTCTTTTTTTGTCTTGTCATGTCATGTCTTGTCTTGTCTTGTCTTGTCATGTCATGTCATGTCATGTCATGTCTTGTCTTATCTTGTCTTGTTTTGTCTTGTCTTGTCTTGTTTTGTCTTGTCTTGTCTTGTCTTGTCTTGTCTTGTCATGTCATGTCTTGTCTTGTCTTGTCTTGTCTTGTTTTGTCTTGTCTTGTCTTGTCTTGTCTTGTCTTGTCTTGTCTTGTCTTGTCTTGTCTTGTCTTGTCTTGTCTTGTCTTGTCTTGTCTTGTCTTGTCTTGTCTTGTCTTGTCTTGTCTTGTCTTGTCTTGTCTTGTCTTGTCTTGTCTTGTCTTGTCTTGTCTTGTCTTGTCTTGTCTTGTCTTGTCTTGTCTTGTCTTGTCTTGTCTTGTCTTGTCTTGTCTTGTCTTGTCTTGTCTTGTCTTGTCTTGTCTTGTCTTGTCTTGTCTTGTTTTGTCTTGTCTTGTCTTGTCTTGTCTTGTCTTGTCTTGTCTTGTCTTGTCTTGTCTTGTCTTGTCTTGTCTTGTCTTGTCTTGTCGTGTGTTGTGTTGTTTTGTCTTGTCTTGTCTTGTCTTGTCTTGTCTTGTCTTGTCTTGTCTTGTCTTGTCTTGTCTTGTCTTGTCTTGTCTTGTCTTGTCTTATTTTGTTTTGTCTTGTCTTGTCTTGTCTTGTCTTGTCTTGTCATGTCGTGTGTTGTGTTGTTTTGTCTTGTCTTGCCTTGTTTTGTCTTGTCTTGTTTTGTCTTGTCATGTCATGTCTTGCCTTGTCTTGTCTTGTCTTGTCTTGTCTTGTCTTGTCATGTCATGTCATGTCTTGTCATGTCGTGCGTTGTCTTGTCTTGTCTTGTCATGTCATGTCATGTCTTGTCTTATCTTATCTTGTCTTGTTTTGTCTTGTCTTGTCTTGTTTTGTCTTGTCTTGTCTTGTCTTGTCTTGTCTTGTCTTTTCTTGTCTTGTCTTGTCATGTCATGTCTTGTCTTGTCTTGTCTTGTTTTGTCTTGTCTTGTCTTGTCTTGTCTTGTCTTGTCTTGTCTTGTCTTGTCTTGTCTTGTCTTGTCTTGTCTTGTCTTGTCTTGTCTTGTCTTGTCTTGTCTTGTCTTGTTTTGTCTTGTCTTGACTTGTCTTGTCTTGTCTTGTCTTGTCTTGTCTTGTCTTGTCTTGTCTTGTCTTGTCTTGTCTTGTCTTGTCTTGTCTTGTCTTGTCTTGTCTTGTCTTGTCTTGTCTTGTCTTGTCTTGTCTTGTCTTGTCTTGTCTTGTCTTGTCTTGTCTTGTCTTGTCTTGTCTTGTCTTGTCTTGTCTTGTCTTGTCTTGTCTTGTCTTGTCTTGTCTTGTCTTGTCTTGTCATGTCATGTCGTGTCTTGTGTTGCTTTGTCTTGTCTTGTCTTGTCTTGTCATGTCGTGTGTTGTGTTGTTTTGTCTTGTCTTGTTGTGTATTGTCATGTCTTATATTGTCTTGTCTTGTCTTGTCATGTCATGTCATGTCGTGTGTTGTGTTGTTTTGTCTTGTCTTGTCTTGTCTTGTCTTATTTTGTTTTGTCTTGTCTTGTCTTGTCTTGTCATGTTTTGTCATGTCATGTCATGTCGTGTCTTGTGTTGCTTTGTCTTGTCTTGTCTTGTCTTGTCATGTCGTGTGTTGTGTTGTTTTGTCTTGTCTTGTTGTGTATTGTCATGTCTTATATTGTCTTGTCTTGTCTTGTCATGTCATGTCATGTCGTGTGTTGTGTTGTTTTGTCTTGTCTTGTTTTGTCTTGTCATGTCATGTCTTGTCTTGTCTTGTTTTGTCTTGTCATGTCTTGTCTTGTCTTGTCTTGTCTTGTCTTGTCTTGTCTTGTCTTGTCTTGTCTTGTCTTGTCTTGTCTTGTCTTGTCTTGTCTTGTCTTGTCTTGTCTTGTCTTGTCTTGTCTTGTCTTGTCTTGTCTTGTCTTGTCTTGTCTTGTCATGTCGTGTGTTGTGTTGTTTTGTCTTGTCTTGTTGTGTATTGTCATGTCTTATATTGTCTTGTCTTGTCTTGTCATGTCATGTCATGTCGTGTGTTGTGTTGTTTTGTCTTGTGATGTCTTGTCTTGTCTTGTCTTGTCTTGTCTTATTTTGTCTTGTCTTGTCTTGTCTTGTCTTGTCTTGTCTTGTCATGTTTTGTCATGTCATGTCATGTCGTGTCTTGTGTTGCTTTGTCTTGTCTTGTCTTGTCATGTCGTGTGTTGTGCTGTTTTGTCTTGTCATGTCTTGTCTTGTCTAGTCTTGTCTTGTCTTGTCATTCTTGTCTTGTCTTGTCTTGTCTTGTCTTGTCTTGTCTTGTCGTGTGTTGTGTTGTTTTGTCTTGTCTTGTCTTGTCTTGTCTTGTCTTGTCTTGTCTTGTCTTGTCTTGTCTTGTCTTGTCTTGTCTTGTCTTGTTTTGTCTTGTCTTGTCTTGTCTTGTCTTGTCTTGTCTTGTCTTGTCTTGTCTTGTCTTGTCTTGTCTTGTCTTGTCTTGTCTTGTCTTGTCTTGTCTTGTCTTGTCTTGTCTTGTCTTGTCTTGTCTTGTCTTGTCTTGTCTTGTCTTGTCTTGTCTTGTCTTGTCTTGTCTTGTCTTGTCTTGTCTTGTCTTGTCTTGTCTTGTCTTGTCTTGTCGTGTGTTGTGTTGTTTTGTCTTGTCTTGTCTTGTCTTGTCTTGTCTTGTCTTGTCTTGTCTTGTCTTGTCTTGTCTTGTCTTGTCTTGTCTTGTCTTGTCTTGTCTTGTCTTGTCTTGTCTTGTCTTGTCTTGTCTTGTCTTGTCTTGTCTTGTCTTGTCTTGTCTTGTCTTGTCTTGTCTTGTCTTGTCTTGTCTTGTCTTGTCTTGTCTTGTCTTGTCTTATTTTGTTTTGTCTTGTCTTGTCTTGTCTTGTCATGTTTTGTCATGTCATGTCATGTCGTGTCTTGTGTTGCTTTGTCTTGTCTTGTCTTGTCTTGTCATGTCGTGTGTTGTGTTGTTTTGTCTTGTCTTGTTGTGTATTGTCATGTCTTATATTGTCTTGTCTTGTCTTGTCATGTCATGTCATGTCGTGTGTTGTGTTGTTTTGTCTTGTCTTGTTTTGTCTTGTCATGTCATGTCTTGTCTTGTCTTGTTTTGTCTTGTCATGTCTTGTCTTGTCTTGTCTTGTCTTGTCTTGTCTTGTCTTGTCTTGTCTTGTCTTGTCTTGTCTTGTCTTGTCTTGTCTTGTCTTGTCGTGTGTTGTGTTGTTTTGTCTTGTCTTGTCTTGTCTTGTCTTGTCTTGTCTTGTCCTGTCGTGTGTTGTGTTGTTTTGTCTTGTCTTGTCTTGTTTTGTCTTGTCTTGTCTTGTCTTGTCTTGCCTTGTCTTGTCTTGTCCTGTCGTGTGTTGTGTTGTTTTGTCTTGTCTTGTCTTGTTTTGTCTTGTCTTGTTTTGTCTTGTCATGTCATGTCTTGCCTTGTCTTGTCTTGTCTTGTCTTGTCTTGTCTTGTCATGTCATGTCATGTCATGTCATGTCTTGTCATGTCGTGTGTTGTGTTGTTTTGTCTTGTCTTGTCTTGTCTTGTCTTGTCTTGTCTTGTCTTGTCTTGTCTTGTCTTGTCTTGTCTTGTCTTGTCTTGTCTTGTCTTGTCTTGTCTTGTCTTGTCTTGTCTTGTCTTGTCTTGTCTTGTCTTGTCTTGTCTTGTCTTGTCTTGTCATGTCATGTCATGTCTTGTCATGTCGTGCGTTGTGTTGTTTTGTCTTGTCTTGTTTTGTCTTGTCATGTCATGTCTTGCCTTGTTTTGTCTTGTCTTGTCTTGTCTTGTCTTGTCTTGTCTTGTCATGTCATGTCATGTCATGTCTTGTCATGTCGTGTGTTGTGTTGTTTTGTCTTGTCTTGTCTGGTCTTGTCTTGTCTTGTCTTGTCTTGTCTTGTCTTGTCTTGTCATGTCATGTCATGTCTTGTCATGTCGTGCGTTGTGTTGTTTTGTCTTGTCTTTTTTTGTCTTGTCATGTCATGTCTTGTCTTGTCTTGTCTTGTCATGTCATGTCATGTCATGTCATGTCTTGTCTTATCTTGTCTTGTTTTGTCTTGTCTTGTCTTGTTTTGTCTTGTCTTGTCTTGTCTTGTCTTGTCTTGTCATGTCATGTCTTGTCTTGTCTTGTCTTGTCTTGTTTTGTCTTGTCTGGTCTTGTCTTGTCTTGTCTTGTCTTGTCTTGTCTTGTCTTGTCTTGTCTTGTCTTGTCTTGTCTTGTCTTGTCTTGTCTTGTCTTGTCTTGTCTTGTCTTGTCTTGTCTTGTCTTGTCTTGTCTTGTCTTGTCTTGTCTTGTCTTGTCTTGTCTTGTCTTGTCTTGTCTTGTCTTGTCTTGTTTTGTCTTGTCTTGTCTTGTCTTGTCTTGTCTTGTCTTGTCTTGTCTTGTCTTGTCTTGTCTTGTCTTGTCGTGTGTTGTGTTGTTTTGTCTTGTCTTGTCTTGTCTTGTCTTGTCTTGTCTTGTCTTGTCTTGTCTTGTCTTGTCTTATTTTGTTTTGTCTTGTCTTGTCTTGTCTTGTCTTGTCATGTCGTGTGTTGTGTTGTTTTGTCTTGTCTTGCCTTGTTTTGTCTTGTCTTGTTTTGTCTTGTCATGTCATGTCTTGCCTTGTCTTGTCTTGTCTTGTCTTGTCTTGTCATGTCATGTCATGTCTTGTCATGTCGTGCGTTGTCTTGTCTTGTCTTGTCATGTCATGTCATGTCTTGTCTTATCTTATCTTGTCTTGTTTTGTCTTGTCTTGTCTTGTTTTGTCTTGTCTTGTCTTGTCTTGTCTTGTCTTGTCTTGTCTTTTCTTGTCTTGTCTTGTCATGTCATGTCTTGTCTTGTCTTGTCTTGTTTTGTCTTGTCTTGTCTTGTCTTGTCTTGTCTTGTCTTGTCTTGTCTTGTCTTGTCTTGTCTTGTCTTGTCTTGTCTTGTCTTGTCTTGTCTTGTTTTGTCTTGTCTTGACTTGTCTTGTCTTGTCTTGTCTTGTCTTGTCTTGTCTTGTCTTGTCTTGTCTTGTCTTGTCTTGTCTTGTCTTGTCTTGTCTTGTCTTGTCTTTTCTTGTCTTGTCTTGTCTTGTCTTGTCTTGTCGTGTGTTGTGTTGTGTTGTGTTGTTTTGTCTTGTCTTGTCTTGTCTTGTCTTGTCTTGTCTTGTCTTGTCTTGTCTTGTCTTGTCTTGTCTTGTCTTGTCTTGTCTTGTCTTGTCATGTCATGTCGTGTCTTGTGTTGCTTTGTCTTGTCTTGTCTTGTCTTGTCATGTCGTGTGTTGTGTTGTTTTGTCTTGTCTTGTTGTGTATTGTCATGTCTTATATTGTCTTGTCTTGTCTTGTCATGTCATGTCATGTCGTGTGTTGTGTTGTTTTGTCTTGTCTTGCCTTGTTTTGTCTTGTCTTGTTTTGTCTTGTCTTGTCTTGTCTTATTTTGTTTTGTCTTGTCTTGTCTTGTCTTGTCATGTTTTGTCATGTCATGTCATGTCGTGTCTTGTGTTGCTTTGTCTTGTCTTGTCTTGTCTTGTCATGTCGTGTGTTGTGTTGTTTTGTCTTGTCTTGTTGTGTATTGTCATGTCTTATATTGTCTTGTCTTGTCTTGTCATGTCATGTCATGTCGTGTGTTGTGTTGTTTTGTCTTGTCTTGTTTTGTCTTGTCATGTCATGTCTTGTCTTGTCTTGTTTTGTCTTGTCATGTCTTGTCTTGTCTTGTCTTGTCTTGTCTTGTCTTGTCTTGTCTTGTCTTGTCTTGTCTTGTCTTGTCTTGTCTTGTCTTGTCTTGTCTTGTCTTGTCTTGTCTTGTCTTGTCTTGTCTTGTCTTGTCTTGTCTTGTCTTGTCTTGTCTTGTCTTGTCTTGTCTTGTCTTGTCTTGTCTTGTCTTGTCTTGTCTTGTCTTGTCTTGTCTTGTCTTGTCTTGTCTTGTCTTGTCTTGTCTTGTCTTGTCTTGTCTTGTCTTGTCTTGTCTTGTCTTGTCTTGTCTTGTTTTGTCTTGTCTTGTCTTGTCATGTCGTGTGTTCTGTTGTTTTGTCTTGTCTTGTTGTGTATTGTCATGTCTTTTATTGTCTTGTCTTGTCATGTCATGTCATGTCGTGTGTTGTGTTGTTTAGTGTTGTTTTGTCTTGTCATGTCTTGTCTTGTCTAGTCTTGTCTTGTCTTGTCATTCTTGTCTTGTCTTGTCTTGTCTTGTCTTGTCTTGTCTTGTCTTGTCTTGTCTTGTCTTGTCTTGTCTTGTCTTGTCTTGTCTTGTCTTGTCTTGTCTTGTCTTGTCTTGTCTTGTCTTGTCTTGTCTTGTTTTATCTTGTCTTGTCTTGTCTTGTCATGTCGTGTCATGTCATGTGTTGTGTTGTTTTGTCTTGTTTTGTCTTGTCTTGTCTTGGCTTGTTTTGTCTTGTCTTGTCTCGTCTTGTCTTGTCTTGTCATGTCGTGTCTTGTCATGTGTTGTGTTGTTTTGTCTTGTTTTGTCATGTTTTGTCTTGTCTTGTCTTGTCTTGTCTTGTCTTGTGATGTCTTGTCTGGTCTTGTCTTGTCTTGTCTTGTCTTGTCTTGTCTTGTCTTGTCTTGTCTTGTCTTGTCTTGTCTTGTCTTGTCTTGTCTTGTCTTGTCTTGTCTTGTCTTGTCTTGTCTTGTCTTGTCTTGTCTTTTCTTGCCTTGTCTTGTCTTGTCATGTCATGTCTTGTCTTGCCTTGTCTTGTCTTGTTTTGTCTTGTCTTGTCTTGTCTTGTCTTGTCTTGTCTTGTCTTGTCTTGTCTTGTCTTGTCTTGTCTTGTCTTGTCTTGTCTTGTCTTGTCTTGTCTTGTCTTGTCTTGTCTTGTCTTGTCTTGTCTTGTCTTGTCTTGTCTTGTCTTGTCTTGTCTTGTCTTGTCTTGTCTTGTCTTGTCTTGTCTTGTCTTGTCTTGTCTTGTCTTGTCTTGTCTTGTCTTGTCTTGTCTTGTCTTGTCTTGTCTTGTCTTGTCTTGTTTTGTCTTGTCTTGATTTGTCTTGTCATGTCTTGTCTTGTCTTGTCTTGTCTTGTCTTGTCTTGTCTTGTCTTGCCTTGTCTTGTCTTGTCCTGTCGTGTGTTGTGTTGTTTTGTCTTGTCTTGTCTTGTTTTGTCTTGTCATGTCATGTCTTGCCTTGTCTTGTCTTGACTTGTCTTGTCTTGTCTTGTCTTGTCTTGTCATGTCATGTCTTGTCATGTCGTGTGTTGTGTTGTTTTGTCTTGTCTTGTCTGGTCTTGTCTTGTCTTGTCTTGTCTTGTCTTGTCTTGTCTTGTCTTGTCTTGTCTTGTCTTTTCTTGTCTTGTCTTGTCTTGTCTTGTCTTGTCTTGTCTTGTCATGTCATGTCTTGTCTTGTCTTGTCTTGTTTTGTCTTGTCTTGTCTTGTCTTGTCTTGTCTTGTCTTGTCTTGTCTTGTCTTGTCTTGTCTTGTCTTGTCTTGTCTTGTCTTGTCTTGTCTTGTCTTGTCTTGTCTTGTCTTGTCTTGTCTTGTCTTGTCTTGTCTTGTCTTGTCTTGTCTTGTTTTGTCTTGTCTTGTCTTGTCTTGTTTTGCCTTGTCTTGTCTTGATTTGTCTTGTCATGTCTTGTCTTGTCTTGCCTTGTCTTGTCTTGTCCTGTCGTGTGTTGTGTTGTTTTGTCTTTTCTTGTCTTGTTTTGTCTTGTCTTGTTTTGTCTTGTCATGTCATGTCTTGCCTTGTCTTGTCTTGTCTTGTCTTGTCTTGTCTTGTCATGTCATGTCATGTCTTGTCATGTCGTGCGTTGTGTTGTTTTGTCTTGTCTTGTTTTGTCTTGTCATGTCATGTCTTGTCTTGTCTTGTCTTGTCATGTCATGTCATGTCTTGTCTTATCTTGTCTTGTTTTGTCTTGTCTTGTCTTGTTTTGTCTTTTCTTGTCTTGTCTTGTCTTGTCTTGTCTTGTCTTGTCATGTCATGTCTTGTCTTGTTTTGTCTTGTCTTGTCTTGTCTTGTCTTGTTGTGTATTGTCATGTCTTTTATTGTCTTGTCTTGTCATGTCATGTCATGTCATGTCATGTCGTGTGTTGTGTTGTTTAGTGTTGTTTTGTCTTGTCATGTCTTGTCTTGTCTAGTCTTGTCTTGTCTTGTCATTCTTGTCTTGTGTTGTCTTGTCTTGTCTTGTCTTGTCTTGTCTTGTCTTGTCTTGTCTTGTCTTGTCTTGTCTTGTCTTGTCTTGTCTTGTCTTGTCTTGTCTTGTCTTGTCTTGTCTTGTCTTGTCTTGTCTTGTCTTGTCTTGTCTTGTCTTGTCTTGTCTTGTCTTGTCTTGTCTTGTCTTGTTTTATCTTGTCTTGTCTTGTCTTGTCATGTCGTGTCATGTCATGTGTTGTGTTGTTTTGTCTTGTTTTGTCTTGTCTTGTCTTGTCTTGTCTTGTCATGTCGTGTCATGTCATGTGTTGTGTTGTTTTGTCTTGTTTTGTCATGTTTTGTCTTGTCTTGTCTTGTCTTGTCTTGTCTTGTCTTGTGATGTCTTGTCTTGTCTTGTCTTGTCTTGTCTTGTCTTGTCTTATTTTGTCTTGTCTTGTCTTGTCTTGTCTTGTCTTGTCTTGTCATGTTTTGTCATGTCATGTCATGTCGTGTCTTGTGTTGCTTTGTCTTGTCTTGTCTTGTCATGTCGTGTGTTGTGCTGTTTTGTCTTGTCATGTCTTGTCTTGTCTAGTCTTGTCTTGTCTTGTCATTCTTGTCTTGTCTTGTCTTGTCTTGTCTTGTCTTGTCTTGTCTTGTCTTGTCGTGTGTTGTGTTGTTTTGTCTTGTCTTGTCTTGTCTTGTCTTGTCTTGTCTTGTCTTGTCTTGTCTTGTCTTGTCTTGTCTTGTCTTGTCTTGTCTTGTCTTGTCTTGTCTTGTCTTGTCTTGTCTTGTTTTATCTTGTCTTGTCTTGTCTTGTCATGTCGTGTCATGTCATGTGTTGTGTTGTTTTGTCTTGTTTTGTCTTGTCTTGTCTTGGCTTGTTTTGTCTTGTCTTGTCTTGTCTTGTCTTGTCTTGTCATGTCGTGTCTTGTCATGTGTTGTGTTGTTTTGTCTTGTTTTGTCATGTTTTGTCTTGCCTTGTCTTGTCTTGTCTTGTCTTGTGATGTCTTGTCTGGTCTTGTCTTGTCTTGTCTTGTCTTGTCTTGTCTTGTCTTGTCTTGTCTTGTCTTGTCTTGTCTTGTCTTGTCTTGTCTTGTCTTGTCTTGTCTTGTCTTGTCTTTTCTTGTCTTGTCTTGTCTTGTCATGTCATGTCTTGTCTTGCCTTGTCTTGTCTTGTTTTGTCTTGTCTTGTCTTGTCTTGTCTTGTCTTGTCTTGTCTTGTCTTGTCTTGTCTTGTCTTGTCTTGTCTTGTCTTGTCTTGTCTTGTCTTGTCTTGTCTTGTCTTGTCTTGTCTTGTCTTGTCTTGTCTTGTCTTGTCTTGTCTTGTCTTGTCTTGTCTTGTCTTGTCTTGTCTTGTCTTGTCTTGTCTTGTCTTGTCTTGTCTTGTCTTGTCTTGTCTTGTCTTGTCTTGTCTTGTCTTGTCTTGTCTTGTCTTGTCTTGTCTTGTCTTGTCTTGTCTTGTCTTGTCTTGTCTTGTCTTGTCTTGTCTTGTCTTGTCTTGTCTTGTCTTGTCTTGTCTTGTCTTGTCTTGTCTTGTCTTGTCTTGTCTTGTCTTGTCTTGTCTTGTCTTGTCTTGTTTTGTCTTGTCTTGATTTGTCTTGTCATGTCTTGTCTTGTCTTGTCTTGTCTTGTCTTGTCTTGTCTTGTCTTGTCTTGTCTTGCCTTGTCTTGTCTTGTCCTGTCGTGTGTTGTGTTGTTTTGTCTTGTCTTGTCTTGTTTTGTCTTGTCTTGTTTTGTCTTGTCATGTCATGTCTTGCCTTGTCTTGTCTTGACTTGACTTGTCTTGTCTTGTCTTGTCTTGTCTTGTCATGTCATGTCATGTCTTGTCATGTCGTGTGTTGTGTTGTTTTGTCTTGTCTTGTCTGGTCTTGTCTTGTCTTGTCTTGTCTTGTCTTGTCTTGTCTTGTCTTGTCTTGTCTTGTCTTGTCTTGTCTTGTCTTGTCTTGTCTTGTCTTGTCTTGTCATGTCATGTCTTGTCTTGTCTTGTCTTGTTTTGTCTTGTCTTGTCTTGTCTTGTCTTGTCTTGTCTTGTCTTGTCTTGTCTTGTCTTGTCTTGTCTTGTCTTGTCTTGTCTTGTCTTGTCTTGTCTTGTCTTGTCTTGTCTTGTCTTGTCTTGTCTTGTCTTGTCTTGTCTTGTCTTGTCTTGTCTTGTCTTGTCTTGTCTTGTCTTGTCTTGTCTTGTCTTGTCTTGTCTTGTCTTGTCTTGTCTTGTCTTGTCTTGTCTTGTCTTGTCTTGTCTTGTTTTGTCTTGTCTTGTCTTGATTTGTCTTGTCATGTCTTGTCTTGTCTTGCCTTGTCTTGTCTTGTCCTGTCGTGTGTTGTGTTGTTTTGTCTTTTCTTGTCTTGTTTTGTCTTGTCTTGTTTTGTCTTGTCATGTCATGTCTTGCCTTGTCTTGTCTTGTCTTGTCTTGTCTTGTCTTGTCATGTCATATCATGTCTTGTCATGTCGTGCGTTGTGTTGTTTTGTCTTGTCTTGTTTTGTCTTGTCTTGTCTGGTCTTGTCTTGTCTTGTCTTGTCTTGTCTTGTCTTGTCTTGTCTTGTCTTGTCTTGTCTTGTCTTTTCTTGTCTTGTCTTGTCTTGTCTTGTCTTGTCTTGTCATGTCATGTCTTGTCTTGTCTTGTCTTGTTTTGTCTTGTCTTGTCTTGTCTTGTCTTGTCTTGTCTTGTCTTGTCTTGTCTTGTCTTGTCTTGTCTTGTCTTGTCTTGTCTTGTCTTGTCTTGTCTTGTCTTGTCTTGTCTTGTCTTGTCTTGTCTTGTCTTGTCTTGTCTTGTCTTGTCTTGTCTTGTCTTGTCTTGTCTTGTCTTGTCTTGTCTTGTCTTGTCTTGTCTTGTCTTGTCTTGTCTTGTCTTGTCTTGTCTTGTCTTGTCTTGTCTTGTCTTGTCTTGTCTTGTCTTGTCTTGTCTTGTCTTGTCTTGTCTTGTCTTGTCTTGTCTTGTCTTGTCTTGTCTTGTCTTGTCTTGTCTTGTCTTGTCTTGATTTGTCTTGTCATGTCTTGTCTTGTCTTGTCTTGTCTTGTCTTGTCTTGCCTTGTCTTGTCTTGTCCTGTCGTGTGTTGTGTTGTTTTGTCTTGTCTTGTCTTGTTTTGTCTTGTCTTGTTTTGTCTTGTCATGTCATGTCTTGCCTTGTCTTGTCTTGACTTGACTTGTCTTGTCTTGTCTTGTCTTGTCTTGTCTTGTCTTGTCTTGTCTTGTCTTGTCATGTCATGTCTTGTCTTGTTTTGTCTTGTCTTGTCTTGTCTTGTCTTGTTGTGTATTGTCATGTCTTTTATTGTCTTGTCTTGTCATGTCATGTCATGTCATGTCATGTCGTGTGTTGTGTTGTTTAGTGTTGTTTTGTCTTGTCATGTCTTGTCTTGTCTAGTCTTGTCTTGTCTTGTCATTCTTGTCTTGTCTTGTCTTGTCTTGTCTTGTCTTGTCTTGTCTTGTCTTGTCTTGTCTTGTCTTGTCTTGTCTTGTCTTGTCTTGTCTTGTCTTGTCTTGTCTTGTCTTGTCTTGTCTTGTCTTGTCTTGTCTTGTCTTGTCTTGTCTTGTCTTGTCTTGTCTTGTCTTGTTTTATCTTGTCTTGTCTTGTCTTGTCATGTCGTGTCATGTCATGTGTTGTGTTGTTTTGTCTTGTTTTGTCTTGTCTTGTCTTGTCTTGTCTTGTCATGTCGTGTCATGTCATGTGTTGTGTTGTTTTGTCTTGTTTTGTCTTGTCATGTCTTGTCTTGTCTAGTCTTGTCTTGTCTTGTCATTCTTGTCTTGTCTTGTCTTGCCTTGTCTTGTCTTGTCTTGTCTTGTCTTGTCTTGTCTTGTCTTGTCTTGTCTTGTCGTGTGTTGTGTTGTTTTGTCTTGTCTTGTCTTGTCTTGTCTTGTCTTGTCTTGTCTTGTCTTGTCTTGTCTTGTCTTGTCTTGTCTTGTCTTGTCTTGTCTTGTCTTGTCTTGTCTTGTCTTGTCTTGTCTTGTCGTGTGTTGTGTTGTTTTGTCTTGTCTTGTCTTGTCTTGTCTTGTCTTGTCTTGTCTTGTCTTGTCTTGTCTTGTCTTGTCTTGTCTTATTTTGTCTTGTCTTGTCTTGTCTTGCCTTGTCTTGTCATGTTTTGTCATGTCATGTCATGTCGTGTCTTGTGTTGCTTTGTCTTGTCTTGTCTTGTCATGTCGTGTGTTGTGTTGTTTTGTCTTGTCTTGTTGTGTATTGTCATGTCTTATATTGTCTTGTCTTGTCTTGTCTTGTCGTGTGTTGTGTTGTTTTGTCTTGTCTTGTCTTGTCTTGTCTTGTCTTGTCTTGTCTTGTCTTGTCTTGTCTTGTCTTGTCTTGTCTTGTCTTGTCTTGTCTTGTCTTGTCTTGTCTTGTCTTGTCTTGTCTTGTCTTGTCTTGTCTTGTCTTGTCTTGTCTTGTCTTGTCTTGTCTTGTCTTGTCTTGTCTTGTCTTGTCTTGTCTTGTCTTGTCTTGTCTTGTCTTGTCTTGTCTTGTCTTGTCTTGTCTTGTCTTGTCTTGTCTTGTCTTGTCTTGTCTTGTCTTGTCTTGTCTTGTCTTGTCTTGTCTTGTCTTGCCTTGTCTTGTCTTGTCCTGTCGTGTGTTGTGTTGTTTTGTCTTGTCTTGTCTTGTCTTGTCTTGTCTTGTCTTGTCTTGTCTTGTCTTGTCTTGTCTTGTCTTGTCTTGTCTTGTCTTGTCTTGTCTTGTCTTGTCTTGTCTTGTCTTGTCTTGTCTTGTCTTGTCTTGTCTTGTCTTGTCTTGTCTTGTCTTGTCGTGTGTTGTGTTCTTTAGTCCTGTTTTGTCTTGTCATGTCTTGTCTTGTCTTGTCTTGTCTTGTCTTGTCTTGTGTTGTGTTGTTTTGTCATGTCATGTCGTGTGTTGTGTTGTTTAGTCTTGTCATGTCTTGTCTTGTCTTGTCTTGTCTTGTCTTGTCATGTCTTGTCTTGTCATGTCTTGTCTTGTCTTGTCTTGTCTTGTCTTGTCTTGTCTTGTCTTGTCTTGCCTTGTCTTGTCTTGTCCTGTCGTGTGTTGTGTTGTTTTGTCTTGTCTTGTCTTGTCTTGTCTTGTCTTGTCTTGTCTTGTCTTGTCTTGTCTTGTCTTGTCTTGTCTTGTCTTGTCTTGTCTTGTCTTGTTTTGTCTTGCCTTATCTTGTCTTGTTTTGTCTTGTCTGGTCTTGATTTGTCTTGTCATGTCTTGTCTTGTCTTGTCTTGTCTTGTCTTGTCTTGTCTTGTCTTGTCTTGTCTTGTCTTGTCTTGTCTTGTCTTGCCTTGTCTTGTCTTGTCCTGTCGTGTGTTGTGTTGTTTTGTCTTGTCTTGTCTTGTCTTGTCTTGTCTTGTCTTGTCTTGTCTTGTCTTGTCTTGTCTTGTCTTGTCTTGTCGAGTGTTGTGTTGTTTTGTCTTGTCTTGTCTTGTCTTGTCTTGTCTTGTCTTGTCTTGTCTTGTCTTGTCTTGTCTTGTCTTGTCTTGTCTTGTCTTGTCTTGTCTTGTCTTGTCTTGTCTTGTCTTGTCTTGTCTTGTCTTGTCTTGTCTTGTCTTGTCTTGTTTTGTCTTGTCTTGTCTTGTCTTGTCTTGTCTTGTCTTGTTTTGTCTTGTCTGGTCTTGATTTGTCTTGTCTTGTCTTGTCTTGTCTTGTCTTGTCTTGTCTTGTCTTGTCTTGTCTTGTCTTGTCTTGTCGTGTGTTGTGTTGTTTAGTCTTGTTTTGTCTTGTCATGTCTTGTCTTGTCTTGTCTTGTCTTGTGTTGTGTTGTTTTGTCATGTCATGTCGTGTGTTGTGTTGTTTAGTCTTGTCATGTCTTGTCTTGTCTTATCTTGTCTTGTCTTGTCATGTCTTGTCTTGTCTAGTCTTGTCTTGTCTTGTCTTGTCTTGTCTTGTGTTGTCTTGTCTTGTCTTGTCTTGTCTTGTCTTGTCCTGTCTTGTCTTGTCTTGTCTTGTCTTGTCTTGACTTGTCTTGTCTTGTCTTGTGTTGTGTTGTTTTGTCATGTCATGTCGAGTGTTGTGTTGTTTAGTTTTGTCATGTCTTGTCTTGTCTTGTCTTGTCTTGTCTTGTCTTGTCATGTCTTGTCTTGTCTAGTCTTGTCTTGTCTTGTCTTGTCTTGTCTTGTCTTGTCTTGTCTTGTCTTGTCTTGTCTTGTCTTGTCTTGCCTTGTCTTGTCTTGCCTTGTCTTGTCTTGTCTTGTCTTGTTTTGTCTTGTCTTGTCTTGTCTTGTCTTGTATTGTCTTGTCTTGTCTTGCCTTGTCTTGTCTTGTCCTGTCGTGTGTTGTGTTGTTTTGTCTTGTCTTGTCTTGTCTTGTCTTGTCTTGTCTTGTCTTGTCTTGTCTTGTTTTGTCTTGTCTTGTCTTGTCTTGTTTTGTCTTGTCTGGTCTTGATTTGTCTTGTCATGTCTTGTCTTGTCTTGTCTTGTCTTGTCTTGTCTTGTCTTGTCTTGTCTTGTCTTGTCTTGTCTTGTCTTGTCTTGCCTTGTCTTGTCTTGTCCTGTCGTGTGTTGTGTTGTTTTGTCTTGTCTTGTCTTGTCTTGTCTTGTCTTGTCTTGTCTTGTCTTGTCGTGTGTTGTGTTGTTTTGTCTTGTCTTGTCTTGTCTTGTCTTATCTTGTCTTGTCTTGTCTTGTCTTGTCTTGTCTTGTCTTGTCTTGTCTTGTCTTGTCTTGTCTTGTCTTGTCTTGTCTTGTCTTGTCTTGTCTTGTCTTGTCTTGTCTTGTCTTGTCTTGTCTTGTCTTGTCTTGTCTTGTCTTGTCTTGTCTTGTCTTGTCTTGTCTTGTCTTGTCTTGTCTTGTCTTGTCTTGTCTTGTCTTGTCTTGTCTTGCCTTGTCTTGTCTTGTCCTGTCGTGTGTTGTGTTGTTTTGTCTTGTCTTGTCTTGTCTTGTCTTGTCTTGTCTTGTCTTGTCTTGTCTTGTCTTGTCTTGTCTTGTCTTGTCTTGTCTTGTCTTGTCTTGTCTTGTCTTGTCTTGTCTTGTCTTGTCTTGTCTTGTCTTGTCTTGTCTTGTTTTGTCTTGTCTGGTCTTGATTTGTCTTGTCTTGTCTTGTCTTGTCTTGTCTTGTCTTGTCTTGTCTTGTCTTGTCTTGTCTTGTCTTGTCTTGTCTTGTCTTGTCTTGTGTTGTGTTGTTTTGTCATGTCATGTCGTGTGTTGTGTTGTTTAGTCTTGTCATGTCTTGTCTTGTCTTGTCTTGTCATGTCTTGTCTTGTCTAGTCTTGTCTTGTCTTGTCTTGTCTTGTCTTGTCTTGTCTTGTCTTGTCTTGTCTTGTCTTGTCTTGTCTTGTCTTGTCCTGTCTTGTCTTGTCTTGTCTTGCCTTGTCTTGTCTTGTCTTGTCTTGTCTTGTCTTGTCTTGTCTTGTCTTGTCTTGTCTTGTCTTGTCTTGTCTTGTCTTGTCTTGTCTTGTCTTGTCTTGTCTTGTCTTGTCTTGTCTTGTCTTGTCTTGTCTTGTCTTGTCTTGTCTTGTCTTGTCTTGTCTTGTTTTATCTTGTCTTGTCTTGTCTTGTCATGTCGTGTCATGTCATGTGTTGTGTTGTTTTGTCTTGTTTTGTCTTGTCCTGTCTTGGCTTGTTTTGTCTTGTCTTGTCTTGTCTTGTCTTGTCTTGTCTTGTCATGTCGTGTCATGTCAAGTGTTGTCTTGTTTTGTCTTGTTTTGTCATGTTTTGTCTTGTCTTGTCTTGTCTTGTCTTGTCTTGTCTTGTCTTGTCTTGTCTTGTCTTGTCTTGTCTTGTCTTGTCTTGTCTTGTCTTGTCTTGTCTTGTCTTGTCTTGTCTTGTCTTGTCTTGTGTTGTTTTGTCTTGTCATGTCTTATATTGTCTTGTCTTGTCATGTCATGTCATGTCATACGTGTGTTGTGTTGTTTTGTCTTGTCTTATCTTGTCTTGTCTTGTCTTGTCATGTCGTGTCATGTCGTGTCATGTGTTGTTTTGTTTTGTCTTGTCTTGTCCTGTCATGTCATGTCTTGTCTTGTCTTGTCTTGTCTTGTCTTGTCTTGTCTTGTCTTGTCTTGTCTTGTCTTGTCATGTCCTGTCATGCCATGCCATGTGTTGTGTTGTTTTGTCTTGTTTTGTCTTGTTTTTTCTTGTTTTGTTTTGTCTTGTCAAGTCTTGTCTTGTCTTGTCTTGTCTTGTCTTGTCTTGTCTTGTCATGTCGTGTCATGTCATGTGTTGTGTTGTTTTGTCTTGTTTTGTTTTGTCTTGTCTTGTCTTGGCTTGTTTTGTCTTGTCTTGTCTTGTCTTGTCTTGTCTTGTCTTGTGTTGTGTTGTTTTGTCTTGTCATGTCTTATATTGTCTTGTCTTGTCATGTCATGTCATGTCATACGTGTGTTGTGTTGTTTTGTCTTGTCATGTCTTATCTTGTCTTGTCTTGTCTTGTCTTGTCTTGTATTGTCATGTCTTATATTGTCTTGTCTTGTCATGTCATATCATGTCGTGTGTTGTGTTGTTTTGTCTTGTCATGTATTGTCTTGTCTTGTCTTGTCTTGTCATGTCGTGTCTTGTCATGTGTTGTGTTGTTTCGTCTTGTTTTGTCTTGTCTTGTCTTGGCTTGTTTTGTCTTGTCTTGACTTGTCTTGTCTTGTCTTGTCTTGTCATGTCGTGTGTTGTGTTGTTTTGTCTTGTCATGTCTTATATTGTCTTGTCTTGTCATGTCATGTCATGTCATACGTGTGTTGTGTTGTCATGTCATATCATGTCGTGTGTTGTGTTGTTTTGTCTTGTTATGTTTTGTCTTGTCATGTCTTGTCTTGTCTTGTCTTGTCTTGTCATGTCATGTCATATCATGTCTTGTCTTGTCTTGTCTTGTCTTGTCTTGTCTTGTCTTGTCTTGTCTTGTCTTGTCTTATCTTGTCTTGTCTTGTCTTGTCTTGTCTTGTCTTGTCTTGTCTTGTCTTGTCTTGTCTTGTCTTGTCTTGTCTTGTCTTGTCTTGTCTTGTCTTGTCTTGTCTTGTCTTGTCTTGTCTTGTCTTGTCTTGTTTTGTCTTGTCTTGTCTTGTCGTATGTTGTGTTGTTTTGTCTTGTCTTGTTTTGTCTTGTCATGTCGTATGTTGTGTTGTTTTGTCTTGTCTTGTTTTGTCTTGTCTTGTCTTATATTGTCTTGTCTTGTCTTGTCATGTCATGTCATGTCATGTCGTGTGTTGTGTTGTTTAGTCTTGTTTTGTCTTGTCATGTCTTGTCTTGTCTTGTCTTGTCTTGTCTTGTCTTGTCTTGTCTTGTCTTGCCTTGTCTTGTCTTGTCTTGTCTTGTCTTGTCTTGTCTTGTCTTGTCTTGTCTTGTCTTGTCTTGTCTTGTCTTGTTTTGTCTTGTCTTGTCTTGTCTTGTTTTGTCTTGTCTGGTCTTGATTTGTCTTGTCTTGTCTTGTCTTGTCTTGTCTTGTCTTGTCTTGTCTTGTCTTGTCTTGTCGTGTGTTGTGTTGTTTAGTCTTGTTTTGTCTTGTCATGTCTTGTCTTGTCTTGTCTTGTCTTGTGTTGTGTTGTTTTGTCATGTCATGTCGTGTGTTGTGTTGTTTAGTCTTGTCATGTCTTGTCTTGTCTTGTCTTGTCTTGTCATGTCTTGTCTTGTCTAGTCTTGTCTTGTCTTGTCTTGTCTTGTGTTGTCTTGTCTTGTCTTGTCTTGTCTTGTCCTGTCTTGTCTTGTCTTGTCTTGCCTTGTCTTGTCTTGTCTTGTCTTGTTTTGTCTTGTCTTGTCTTGTCTTGTCTTGTCTTGTCTTGTCTTGTCTTGCCTTGTCTTGTCTTGTCCTGTCGTGTGTTGTGTTGTTTTGTCTTGTCTTGTCTTGTCTTGTTTTATCTTGTCTTGTCTTGTCTTGTCTTGTCTTGTCTTGTCGTGTGTTGTGTTGTTTAGTCTTGTTTTGTCTTGTCATGTCTTGTCTTGTCTTGTCTTGTCTTGTCTTGTGTTGTGTTGTTTTGTCATGTCATGTCGAGTGTTGTGTTGTTTAGTTTTGTCATGTCTTGTCTTGTCTTGTCTTGTCTTGTCTTGTCATGTCTTGTCTTGTCTAGTCTTGTCTTGTCTTGTCTTGTCTTGTCTTGTCTTGTCTTGTCTTGTCTTGTCTTGTCTTGCCTTGTCTTGTCTTGTCATGTTTTGTCATGTCATGTCATGTCGTGTCTTGTGTTGCTTTGTCTTGTCTTGTCTTGTCATGTCGTGTCTTGTGTTGCTTTGTCTTGTCTTGTCTTGTCTTGTCATGTCGTGTGTTGTGTTGTTTTGTCTTGTCTTGTTGTGTATTGTCATGTCTTATATTGTCTTGTCTTGTCTTGTCATGTCATGTCATGTCGTGTGTTGTGTTGTTTTGTCTTGTCTTGTCTTGTCTTGTCTTGTCTTGTCTTGTCTTGTCTTGTCTTATTTTGTTTTGTCTTGTCTTGTCTTGTCTTGTCATGTTTTGTCATGTCATGTCATGTCGTGTCTTGTGTTGCTTTGTCTTGTCTTGTCTTGTCTTGTGTTGTGTTGTTTTGTCATGTCATGTCGAGTGTTGTGTTGTTTAGTTTTGTCATGTCTTGTCTTGTCTTGTCTTGTCTTGTCTTGTCATGTCTTGTCTTGTCTAGTCTTGTCTTGTCTTGTCTTGTCTTGTCTTGTCTTGTCTTGTCTTGTCTTGTCTTGTCTTGTCTTGTCTTGTCTTGTCTTGTCTTGTCTTGTCTTGTCCTGTCGTGTGTTGTGTTGTTTTGTCTTGTCTTGTCTTGTCTTGTCTTGTCTTGTCTTGTCTTGTCTTGTCTTGTCTTGTCTTGTCTTGTCTTGTCTTGTCTTGTCTTGTCTTGTCTTGTCTTGTCTTGTCTTGTCTTGTCTTGTCTTGTCTTGTCTTGTCTTGTCTTGTCTTGTCTTGTCTTGTCTTGTCTTGTCTTGTCTTGTCTTGTCTTGTCTTGTCTTGTCTTGTCTTGTGTTGTGTTGTTTTGTCATGTCATGTCGTGTGTTGTGTTGTTTAGTCTTGTCTTGTCTTGTCTTGTCTTGTCTTGTCTTGTCTTGTCTTGTCTTGTCTTGTCATGTCATGTCTTGTCTTGTCTTGTCTTGTCTTGTTTTGTCTTGTCTTGTCTTGTCTTGTCTTGTCTTGTCTTGTCTTGTCTTGTCTTGTCTTGTCTTGTCTTGTCTTGTCTTGTCTTGTCTTGTCTTGTCTTGTCTTGTCTTGTCTTGTCTTGTCTTGTCTTGTCTTGTCTTGTCTTGTCTTGTCTTGTCTTGTCTTGTCTTGTCTTGTCTTGTCTTGTCTTGTCTTGTCTTGTCTTGTCTTGTCTTGTCTTGTCTTGTCTTGTCTTGTCTTGTCTTGTCTTGTCTTGTCTTGTTTTGTCTTGTCTTGTCTTGTCTTGTCTTGTCTTGTCTTGTCTTGTCTTGTCTTGTCTTGTCTTGTCTTGTCTTGTCTTGTCTAGTCTTGTCTTGTCTTGTCTTGTCTTGTCTTGTCTTGTCTTGTCTTGTCTTGTCTTGTCTTGTCTTGTCTTGTCTTGTCTTGTCTTGTCTTGTCTTGTCTTGTCTTGTCTTGTCTTGTCGTGTGTTGTGTTGTTTTGTCTTGTCTTGTCTTGTCTTGTCTTGTCTTGTCTTGTCTTGTCTTGTCTTGTCTTGTCTTGTCTTGTCTTGTCTTGTCTTGTCTTGTCTTGTCTTGTCTTGTCTTGTCTTGTCTTATTTTGTTTTGTCTTGTCTTGTCTTGTCTTGTCATGTTTTGTCATGTCATGTCGTGTCGTGTCTTGTGTTGCTTTGTCTTGTCTTGTCTTGTCTTGTTATGTCGTGTGTTGTGTTGTTTTGTCTTGTCTTGTTGTGTATTGTCATGTCTTATATTGTCTTGTCTTGTCTTGTCTTGTCATGTCATGTCATGTCGTGTGTTGTGTTGTTTTGTCTTGTCTTGTTTTGTCTTGTCATGTCATGTCTTGTCTTGTCTTGTCTTGTTTTGTCTTGTCATGTCTTGTCTTGTCTTGTCTTGTCTTGTCTTGTCTTGTCTTGTCTTGTCTTGTCTTGTTTTGTCTTGTCTTGTCTTGATTTGTCATGTCTTGTCTTGTCTTGTCTTGTCTTGTCTTGTCTTGTCTTGTCTTGTCTTGTCTTGTCTTGTCCTGTCGTGTGTTGTGTTGTTTTGTCTTGTCTTGTCTTGTTTTGTCTTGTCTTGTCTTGTCTTGTCTTGCCTTGTCTTGTCTTGTCCTGTCGTGTGTTGTGTTGTTTTGTCTTGTCTTGTCTTGTTTTGTCTTGTCTTGTTTTGTCTTGTCTTGCCTTGTCTTGTCTTGTCCTGTCGTGTGTTGTGTTGTTTTGTCTTGTCTTGTCTTGTTTTGTCTTGTCTTGTTTTGTTTTGTCATGTCATGTCTTGCCTTGTCTTGTCTTGTCTTGTCTTGTCTTGTCATGTCATGTCATGTCATGTCATGTCTTGTCATGTCGTGTGTTGTGTTGTTTTGTCTTGTCTTGTCTTGTCTTGTCTTGTCTTGTCTTGTCTTGTCTTGTCTTGTCTTGTCTTGTCTTGTCTTGTCTTGTCTTGTCTTGTCTTGTCTTGTCTTGTCTTGTCTTGTCTTGTCTTGTCTTGTCTTGTCTTGTCTTGTCTTGTCTTGTCTTGTCTTGTCTTGTCTTGTCTTGTCTTGTCTTGTCTTGTCTTGTCTTGTCTTGTCTTGTCTTGTCTTGTCTTGTCATGTCATGTCATGTCTTGTCATGTCGTGCGTTGTGTTGTTTTGTCTTGTCTTGTTTTGTCTTGTCATGTCATGTCTTGCCTTGTCTTGTCTTGTCTTGTCTTGTCTTGTCTTGTCTTGTCTTGTCATGTCATGTCATGTCATGTCTTGTCATGTCGTGTGTTGTGTTGTTTTGTCTTGTCTTGTCTTGTCTTGTCTTGTCTTGTCTTGTCTTGTCTTGTCTTGTCTTGTCTTGTCTTGTCATGTCATGTCATGTCTTGTCATGTCGTGCGTTGTGTTGTTTTGTCTTGTCTTTTTTTGTCTTGTCATGTCATGTCTTGTCTTGTCTTGTCTTGTCATGTCATGTCATGTCATGTCATGTCTTGCCTTATCTTGTCTTGTTTTGTCTTGTCTTGTCTTGTTTTGTCTTGTCTTGTCTTGTCTTGTCTTGTCTTGTCATGTCATGTCTTGTCTTGTCGTGTCTTGTCTTGTTTTGTCTTGTCTTGTCTTGTCTTGTCTTGTCTTGTCTTGTCTTGTCTTGTCTTGTCTTGTCTTGTCTTTTCTTGTCTTGTCTTGTCTTGTCTTGTCTTGTCTTGTCTTGTCTTGTCTTGTCTTGTCTTGTCTTGTCTTGTCTTGTCTTGTCTTGTCTTGTCTTGTCTTGTCTTGTCTTGTCTTGTTTTGTCTTGTCTTGTCTTGTCTTGTCTTGTCTTGTCTTGTCTTGTCTTGTCTTGTCTTGTCTTGTCTTGTCTTGTCTTGTCTTGTCTTGTCTTGTCGTGTGTTGTGTTGTTTTGTCTTGTCTTGTCTTGTCTTGTCTTGTCTTGTCTTGTCTTGTCTTGTCTTGTCTTGTCTTGTCTTATTTTGTTTTGTCTTGTCTTGTCTTGTCTTGTCTTGTCATGTCGTGTGTTGTGTTGTTTTGTCTTGTCTTGCCTTGTTTTGTCTTGTCTTGTTTTGTCTTGTCATGTCATGTCTTGCCTTGTCTTGTCTTGTCTTGTCTTGTCTTGTCTTGTCTTGTCATGTCATGTCATGTCATGTCTTGTCATGTCGTGCGTTGTCTTGTCTTGTCTTGTCATGTCATGTCATGTCTTGTCTTATCTTATCTTGTCTTGTTTTGTCTTGTCTTGTCTTGTTTTGTCTTGTCTTGTCTTGTCTTGTCTTGTCTTGTCTTTTCTTGTCTTGTCTTGTCATGTCATGTCTTGTCTTGTCTTGTCTTGTTTTGTCTTGTCTTGTCTTGTCTTGTCTTGTCTTGTCTTGTCTTGTCTTGTCTTGTCTTGTCTTGTCTTGTCTTGTCTTGTCTTGTCTTGTCTTGTCTTGTCTTGTCTTGTCTTGTCTTGTCTTGTTTTGTCTTGTCTTGACTTGTCTTGTCTTGTCTTGTCTTGTCTTGTCTTGTCTTGTCTTGTCTTGTCTTGTCTTGTCTTGTCTTGTCTTGTCTTGTCTTGTCTTGTCTTGTCTTGTCTTGTCTTGTCTTGTCTTGTCTTGTCTTGTCTTGTCTTGTCTTGTCTTGTCTTGTCTTGTCTTGTCTTTTCTTGTCTTGTCTTGTCTTGTCTTGTCTTGTCTTGTCGTGTGTTGTGTTGTGTTGTGTTGTTTTGTCTTGTCTTGTCATGTCGTGTGTTGTGTTGTTTTGTCTTGTCTTGTTGTGTATTGTCATGTCTTATATTGTCTTGTCTTGTCTTGTCATGTCATGTCATGTCGTGTGTTGTGTTGTTTTGTCTTGTGATGTCTTGTCTTGTCTTGTCTTGTCTTGTCTTATTTTGTCTTGTCTTGCCTTGTCTTGTCTTGTCCTGTCGTGTGTTGTGTTGTTTTGTCTTGTCTTGTCTTGTTTTGTCTTGTCTTGTCTTGTCTTGTCTTGCCTTGTCTTGTCTTGTCCTGTCGTGTGTTGTGTTGTTTTGTCTTGTCTTGTCTTGTTTTGTCTTGTCTTGTTTTGTCTTGTCTTGCCTTGTCTTGTCTTGTCCTGTCGTGTGTTGTGTTGTTTTGTCTTGTCTTGTCTTGTTTTGTCTTGTCTTGTTTTGTCTTGTCATGTCATGTCTTGCCTTGTCTTGTCTTGTCTTGTCTTGTCTTGTCATGTCATGTCATGTCATGTCATGTCTTGTCATGTCGTGTGTTGTGTTGTTTTGTCTTGTCTTGTCTTGTCTTGTCTTGTCTTGTCTTGTCTTGTCTTGTCTTGTCTTGTCTTGTCTTGTCTTGTCTTGTCTTGTCTTGTCTTGTCTTGTCTTGTCTTGTCTTGTCTTGTCTTGTTTTGTCTTGTCTTGTCTTGTCATGTCGTGTGTTCTGTTGTTTTGTCTTGTCTTGTTGTGTATTGTCATGTCTTTTATTGTCTTGTCTTGTCATGTCATGTCATGTCGTGTGTTGTGTTGTTTAGTGTTGTTTTGTCTTGTCATGTCTTGTCTTGTCTAGTCTTGTCTTGTCTTGTCATTCTTGTCTTGTCTTGTCTTGTCTTGTCTTGTCTTGTCTTGTCTTGTCTTGTCTTGTCTTGTCTTGTCTTGTCTTGTCTTGTCTTGTCTTGTCTTGTCTTGTCTTGTCTTGTCTTGTCTTGTTTTATCTTGTCTTGTCTTGTCTTGTCATGTCGTGTCATGTCATGTGTTGTGTTGTTTTGTCTTGTTTTGTCATGTTTTGTCTTGTCTTGTCTTGTCTTGTCTTGTCTTGTGATGTCTTGTCTGGTCTTGTCTTGTCTTGTCTTGTCTTGTCTTGTCTTGTCTTGTCTTGTCTTGTCTTGTCTTGTCTTGTCTTGTCTTGTCTTGTCTTGTCTTGTCTTGTCTTGTCTTGTCTTGTCTTGTCTTGTCTTGTCTTGTCTTGTTTTGTCATGTTTTGTCTTGTCTTGTCTTGTCTTGTCTTGTCTTGTGATGTCTTGTCTGGTCTTGTCTTGTCTTGTCTTGTCTTGTCTTGTCTTGTCTTGTCTTGTCTTGTCTTGTCTTGTCTTGTCTTGTCTTGTCTTGTCTTGTCTTGTCTTGTCTTGTCTTGTCTTGTCTTGTCTTGTCTTGTCTTTTCTTGCCTTGTCTTGTCTTGTCATGTCATGTCTTGTCTTGCCTTGCCTTGTCTTGTTTTGTCTTGTCTTGTCTTGTCTTGTCTTGTCTTGTCTTGTCTTGTCTTGTCTTGTCTTGTCTTGTCTTGTCTTGTCTTGTCTTGTCTTGTCTTGTCTTGTCTTGTCTTGTCTTGTCTTGTCTTGTCTTGTCTTGTCTTGTCTTGTCTTGTCTTGTCTTGTCTTGTCTTGTCTTGTCTTGTCTTGTCTTGTCTTGTCTTGTCTTGTCTTGTCTTGTCTTGTCTTGTCTTGTCTTGTCTTGTCTTGTCTTGTCTTGTCTTGTCTTGTCTTGTTTTGTCTTGTCTTGATTTGTCTTGTCATGTCTTGTCTTGTCTTGTCTTGTCTTGTCTTGTCTTGTCTTGTCTTGCCTTGTCTTGTCTTGTCCTGTCGTGTGTTGTGTTGTTTTGTCTTGTCTTGTCTTGTTTTGTCTTGTCATGTCATGTCTTGCCTTGTCTTGTCTTGACTTGTCTTGTCTTGTCTTGTCTTGTCTTGTCATGTCATGTCTTGTCATGTCGTGTGTTGTGTTGTTTTGTCTTGTCTTGTCTGGTCTTGTCTTGTCTTGTCTTGTCTTGTCTTGTCTTGTCTTGTCTTGTCTTGTCTTGTCTTTTCTTGTCTTGTCTTGTCTTGTCTTGTCTTGTCTTGTCATGTCATGTCTTGTCTTGTCTTGTCTTGTTTTGTCTTGTCTTGTCTTGTCTTGTCTTGTCTTGTCTTGTCTTGTCTTGTCTTGTCTTGTCTTGTCTTGTCTTGTCTTGTCTTGTCTTGTCTTGTCTTGTCTTGTCTTGTCTTGTCTTGTCTTGTCTTGTCTTGTCTTGTCTTGTCTTGTCTTGTCTTGTCTTGTCTTGTTTTGTCTTGTCTTGTCTTGTCTTGTTTTGCCTTGTCTTGTCTTGATTTGTCTTGTCATGTCTTGTCTTGTCTTGCCTTGTCTTGTCTTGTCCTGTCGTGTGTTGTGTTGTTTTGTCTTTTCTTGTCTTGTTTTGTCTTGTCTTGTTTTGTCTTGTCATGTCATGTCTTGCCTTGTCTTGTCTTGTCTTGTCTTGTCTTGTCTTGTCATGTCATGTCATGTCTTGTCATGTCGTGCGTTGTGTTGTTTTGTCTCGTCTTGTTTTGTCTTGTCATGTCATGTCTTGTCTTGTCTTGTCTTGTCATGTCATGTCATGTCTTGTCTTATCTTGTCTTGTTTTGTCTTGTCTTGTCTTGTTTTGTCTTTTCTTGTCTTGTCTTGTCTTGTCTTGTCTTGTCTTGTCATGTCATGTCTTGTCTTGTTTTGTCTTGTCTTGTCTTGTCTTGTCTTGTTGTGTATTGTCATGTCTTTTATTGTCTTGTCTTGTCATGTCATGTCATGTCATGTCATGTCGTGTGTTGTGTTGTTTAGTGTTGTTTTGTCTTGTCATGTCTTGTCTTGTCTAGTCTTGTCTTGTCTTGTCATTCTTGTCTTGTGTTGTCTTGTCTTGTCTTGTCTTGTCTTGTCTTGTCTTGTCTTGTCTTGTCTTGTCTTGTCTTGTCTTGTCTTGTCTTGTCTTGTCTTGTCTTGTCTTGTCTTGTCTTGTCTTGTCTTGTCTTGTCTTGTCTTGTCTTGTCTTGTCTTGTCTTGTCTTGTCTTGTTTTATCTTGTCTTGTCTTGTCTTGTCATGTCGTGTCATGTCATGTGTTGTGTTGTTTTGTCTTGTTTTGTCTTGTCTTGTCTTGTCTTGTCTTGTCATGTCGTGTCATGTCATGTGTTGTGTTGTTTTGTCTTGTTTTGTCATGTTTTGTCTTGTCTTGTCTTGTCTTGTCTTGTCTTGTCTTGTGATGTCTTGTCTTGTCTTGTCTTGTCTTGTCTTGTCTTGTCTTATTTTGTCTTGTCTTGTCTTGTCTTGTCTTGTCTTGTCTTGTCATGTTTTGTCATGTCATGTCATGTCGTGTCTTGTGTTGCTTTGTCTTGTCTTGTCTTGTCATGTCGTGTGTTGTGCTGTTTTGTCTTGTCATGTCTTGTCTTGTCTAGTCTTGTCTTGTCTTGTCATTCTTGTCTTGTCTTGTCTTGTCTTGTCTTGTCTTGTCTTGTCTTGTCTTGTCTTGTCTTGTCTTGTCTTGTCTTGTCGTGTGTTGTGTTGTTTTGTCTTGTCTTGTCTTGTCTTGTCTTGTCTTGTTTTGTCTTGCCTTGTCTTGTCTTGTCTTGTCTTGTGATGTCTTGTCTGGTCTTGTCTTGTCTTGTCTTGTCTTGTCTTGTCTTGTCTTGTCTTGTCTTGTCTTGTCTTGTCTTGTCTTGTCTTGTCTTGTCTTGTCTTGTCTTGTCTTGTCTTGTCTTGTCTTTTCTTGTCTTGTCTTGTCTTGTCATGTCATGTCTTGTCTTGCCTTGTCTTGTCTTGTTTTGTCTTGTCTTGTCTTGTCTTGTCTTGTCTTGTCTTGTCTTGTCTTGTCTTGTCTTGTCTTGTCTTGTCTTGTCTTGTCTTGTCTTGTCTTGTCTTGTCTTGTCTTGTCTTGTCTTGTCTTGTCTTGTCTTGTCTTGTCTTGTCTTGTCTTGTCTTGTCTTGTCTTGTCTTGTCTTGTCTTGTCTTGTCTTGTCTTGTCTTGTCTTGTCTTGTCTTGTCTTGTCTTGTCTTGTCTTGTCTTGTCTTGTCTTGTCTTGTCTTGTCTTGTCTTGTCTTGTCTTGTCTTGTCTTGTCTTGTCTTGTCTTGTCTTGTCTTGTCTTGTCTTGTCTTGTCTTGTCTTGTCTTGTCTTGTCTTGTCTTGTCTTGTCTTGTCTTGTCTTGTCTTGTCTTGTCTTGTCTTGTCTTGTTTTGTCTTGTCTTGATTTGTCTTGTCATGTCTTGTCTTGTCTTGTCTTGTCTTGTCTTGTCTTGTCTTGTCTTGTCCTGTCTTGCCTTGTCTTGCCTTGTCTTGTCTTGTCCTGTCGTGTGTTGTGTTGTTTTGTCTTGTCTTGTCTTGTTTTGTCTTGTCTTGTTTTGTCTTGTCATGTCATGTCTTGCCTTGTCTTGTCTTGACTTGACTTGTCTTGTCTTGTCTTGTCTTGTCTTGTCATGTCATGTCATGTCTTGTCATGTCGTGTGTTGTGTTGTTTTGTCTTGTCTTGTCTGGTCTTGTCTTGTCTTGTCTTGTCTTGTCTTGTCTTGTCTTGTCTTGTCTTGTCTTGTCTTGTCTTGTCTTGTCTTGTCTTGTCTTGTCTTGTCTTGTCATGTCATGTCTTGTCTTGTCTTGTCTTGTTTTGTCTTGTCTTGTCTTGTCTTGTCTTGTCTTGTCTTGTCTTGTCTTGTCTTGTCTTGTCTTGTCTTGTCTTGTCTTGTCTTGTCTTGTCTTGTCTTGTCTTGTCTTGTCTTGTCTTGTCTTGTCTTGTCTTGTCTTGTCTTGTCTTGTCTTGTCTTGTCTTGTCTTGTCTTGTCTTGTCTTGTCTTGTCTTGTCTTGTCTTGTCTTGTCTTGTCTTGTCTTGTCTTGTCTTGTCTTGTCTTGTCTTGTCTTGTCTTGTCTTGTCTTGTTTTGTCTTGTCTTGTCTTGATTTGTCTTGTCATGTCTTGTCTTGTCTTGCCTTGTCTTGTCTTGTCCTGTCGTGTGTTGTGTTGTTTTGTCTTTTCTTGTCTTGTTTTGTCTTGTCTTGTTTTGTCTTGTCATGTCATGTCTTGTCTTGTCTTGTCTTGTCTTGTCTTGTCTTGTCTTGTCATGTCATGTCATGTCTTGTCATGTCGTGCGTTGTGTTGTTTTGTCTTGTCTTGTTTTGTCTTGTCTTGTCTGGTCTTGTCTTGTCTTGTCTTGTCTTGTCTTGTCTTGTCTTGTCTTGTCTTGTCTTGTCTTGTCTTTTCTTGTCTTGTCTTGTCTTGTCTTGTCTTGTCTTGTCATGTCATGTCTTGTCTTGTCTTGTCTTGTCTTGTTTTGTCTTGTCTTGTCTTGTCTTGTCTTGTCTTGTCTTGTCTTGTCTTGTCTTGTCTTGTCTTGTCTTGTCTTGTCTTGTCTTGTCTTGTCTTGTCTTGTCTTGTCTTGTCTTGTCTTGTCTTGTCTTGTCTTGTCTTGTCTTGTCTTGTCTTGTCTTGTCTTGTCTTGTCTTGTCTTGTCTTGTCTTGTCTTGTCTTGTCTTGTCTTGTCTTGTCTTGTCTTGTCTTGTCTTGTCTTGTCTTGTCTTGTCTTGTCTTGTCTTGTCTTGTCTTGTCTTGTCTTGATTTGTCTTGTCATGTCTTGTCTTGTCTTGTCTTGTCTTGTCTTGTCTTGCCTTGTCTTGTCTTGTCCTGTCGTGTGTTGTGTTGTTTTGTCTTGTCTTGTCTTGTTTTGTCTTGTCTTGTTTTGTCTTGTCATGTCATGTCTTGCCTTGTCTTGTCTTGACTTGACTTGTCTTGTCTTGTCTTGTCTTGTCTTGTCTTGTCTTGTCTTGTCTTGTCTTGTCATGTCATGTCTTGTCTTGTTTTGTCTTGTCTTGTCTTGTCTTGTCTTGTTGTGTATTGTCATGTCTTTTATTGTCTTGTCTTGTCATGTCATGTCATGTCATGTCATGTCGTGTGTTGTGTTGTTTAGTGTTGTTTTGTCTTGTCATGTCTTGTCTTGTCTAGTCTTGTCTTGTCTTGTCATTCTTGTCTTGTCTTGTCTTGTCTTGTCTTGTCTTGTCTTGTCTTGTCTTGTCTTGTCTTGTCTTGTCTTGTCTTGTCTTGTCTTGTCTTGTCTTGTCTTGTCTTGTCTTGTCTTGTCTTGTCTTGTCTTGTCTTGTCTTGTCTTGTCTTGTTTTATCTTGTCTTGTCTTGTCTTGTCATGTCGTGTCATGTCATGTGTTGTGTTGTTTTGTCTTGTTTTGTCTTGTCTTGTCTTGTCTTGTCTTGTCATGTCGTGTCATGTCATGTGTTGTGTTGTTTTGTCTTGTTTTGTCTTGTCATGTCTTGTCTTGTCTAGTCTTGTCTTGTCTTGTCATTCTTGTCTTGTCTTGTCTTGCCTTGTCTTGTCTTGTCTTGTCTTGTCTTGTCTTGTCTTGTCTTGTCTTGTCTTGTCTTGTCGTGTGTTGTGTTGTTTTGTCTTGTCTTGTCTTGTCTTGTCTTGTCTTGTCTTGTCTTGTCTTGTCTTGTCTTGTCTTGTCTTGTCTTGTCTTGTCTTGTCTTGTCTTGTCTTGTCGTGTGTTGTGTTGTTTTGTCTTGTCTTGTCTTGTCTTGTCTTGTCTTGTCTTGTCTTGTCTTGTCTTGTCTTGTCTTGTCTTATTTTGTCTTGTCTTGTCTTGTCTTGCCTTGTCTTGTCATGTTTTGTCATGTCATGTCATGTCGTGTCTTGTGTTGCTTTGTCTTGTCTTGTCTTGTCATGTCGTGTGTTGTGTTGTTTTGTCTTGTCTTGTTGTGTATTGTCATGTCTTATATTGTCTTGTCTTGTCTTGTCTTGTCGTGTGTTGTGTTGTTTTGTCTTGTCTTGTCTTGTCTTGTCTTGTCTTGTCTTGTCTTGTCTTGTCTTGTCTTGTCTTGTCTTGTCTTGTCTTGTCTTGTCTTGTCTTGTCTTGTCTTGTCTTGTCTTGTCTTGTCTTGTCTTGTCTTGTCTTGTCTTGTCTTGTCTTGTCTTGTCTTGTCTTGTCTTGTCTTGTCTTGTCTTGTCTTGTCTTGTCTTGTCTTGCCTTGTCTTGTCTTGTCCTGTCGTGTGTTGTGTTGTTTTGTCTTGTCTTGTCTTGTCTTGTCTTGTCTTGTCTTGTCTTGTCTTGTCTTGTCTTGTCTTGTCTTGTCTTGTCTTGTCTTGTCTTGTCTTGTCTTGTCTTGTCTTGTCTTGTCTTGTCTTGTCTTGTCGTGTGTTGTGTTCTTTAGTCCTGTTTTGTCTTGTCATGTCTTGTCTTGTCTTGTCTTGTCTTGTCTTGTCTTGTGTTGTGTTGTTTTGTCATGTCATGTCGTGTGTTGTGTTGTTTAGTCTTGTCATGTCTTGTCTTGTCTTGTCTTGTCTTGTCTTGTCATGTCTTGTCTTGTCATGTCTTGTCTTGTCTTGTCTTGTCTTGTCTTGTCTTGTCTTGTCTTGCCTTGTCTTGTCTTGTCCTGTCGTGTGTTGTGTTGTTTTGTCTTGTCTTGTCTTGTCTTGTCTTGTCTTGTCTTGTCTTGTCTTGTCTTGTCTTGTCTTGTCTTGTCTTGTCTTGTCTTGTCTTGTCTTGTCTTGTCTTGTCTTGTCTTGTCTTGTCTTGTCTTGTCTTGTCTTGTCTTGTCTTGTCTTGTCTTGTCTTGTCTTGTCTTGTCTTGTCTTGTCTTGTCTTGTCTTGTCTTGTCTTGTTTTGTCTTGTCTTGTCTTGTCTTGTCTTGTCTTGTCTTGTTTTGTCTTGTCTGGTCTTGATTTGTCTTGTCTTGTCTTGTCTTGTCTTGTCTTGTCTTGTCTTGTCTTGTCTTGTCTTGTCTTGTCTTGTCTTGTCGTGTGTTGTGTTGTTTAGTCTTGTTTTGTCTTGTCATGTCTTGTCTTGTCTTGTCTTGTCTTGTGTTGTGTTGTTTTGTCATGTCATGTCGTGTGTTGTGTTGTTTAGTCTTGTCATGTCTTGTCTTGTCTTGTCTTGTCTTGTCTTGTCATGTCTTGTCTTGTCTAGTCTTGTCTTGTCTTGTCTTGTCTTGTCTTGTGTTGTCTTGTCTTGTCTTGTCTTGTCTTGTCCTGTCTTGTCTTGTCTTGTCTTGTCTTGTCTTGTCTTGTCTTGTCTTGTCTTGTGTTGTGTTGTTTTGTCATGTCATGTCGAGTGTTGTGTTGTTTAGTTTTGTCATTGTCATGTCGTGTCATGTCATGTGTTGTGTTGTTTTGTCTTGTTTTGTCATGTTTTGTCTTGTCTTGTCTTGTCTTGTCTTGTCTTGTCTTGTGATGTCTTGTCTTGTCTTGTCTTGTCTTGTCTTGTCTTGTCTTATTTTGTCTTGTCTTGTCTTGTCTTGTCTTGTCTTGTCTTGTCATGTTTTGTCATGTCATGTCATGTCGTGTCTTGTGTTGCTTTGTCTTGTCTTGTCTTGTCATGTCGTGTGTTGTGCTGTTTTGTCTTGTCATGTCTTGTCTTGTCTAGTCTTGTCTTGTCTTGTCATTCTTGTCTTGTCTTGTCTTGTCTTGTCTTGTCTTGTCTTGTCTTGTCTTGTCTTGTCTTGTCTTGTCTTGTCTTGTCTTGTCTTGTCGTGTGTTGTGTTGTTTTGTCTTGTCTTGTCTTGTCTTGTCTTGTCTTGTCTTGTCTTGTCTTGTCTTGTCTTGTCTTGTCTTGTCTTGTCTTGTCTTGTCTTGTCTTGTCTTGTCTTGTCTTGTCTTGTCTTGTTTTATCTTGTCTTGTCTTGTCTTGTCATGTCGTGTCATGTCATGTGTTGTGTTGTTTTGTCTTGTTTTGTCTTGTCTTGTCTTGGCTTGTTTTGTCTTGTCTTGTCTTGTCTTGTCTTGTCTTGTCATGTCGTGTCTTGTCATGTGTTGTGTTGTTTTGTCTTGTTTTGTCATGTTTTGTCTTGCCTTGTCTTGTCTTGTCTTGTCTTGTGATGTCTTGTCTGGTCTTGTCTTGTCTTGTCTTGTCTTGTCTTGTCTTGTCTTGTCTTGTCTTGTCTTGTCTTGTCTTGTCTTGTCTTGTCTTGTCTTGTCTTGTCTTGTCTTGTCTTGTCTTGTCTTTTCTTGTCTTGTCTTGTCTTGTCATGTCATGTCTTGTCTTGCCTTGTCTTGTCTTGTTTTGTCTTGTCTTGTCTTGTCTTGTCTTGTCTTGTCTTGTCTTGTCTTGTCTTGTCTTGTCTTGTCTTGTCTTGTCTTGTCTTGTCTTGTCTTGTCTTGTCTTGTCTTGTCTTGTCTTGTCTTGTCTTGTCTTGTCTTGTCTTGTCTTGTCTTGTCTTGTCTTGTCTTGTCTTGTCTTGTCTTGTCTTGTCTTGTCTTGTCTTGTCTTGTCTTGTCTTGTCTTGTCTTGTCTTGTCTTGTCTTGTCTTGTCTTGTCTTGTCTTGTCTTGTCTTGTCTTGTCTTGTCTTGTCTTGTCTTGTCTTGTCTTGTCTTGTCTTGTCTTGTCTTGTCTTGTCTTGTCTTGTCTTGTCTTGTCTTGTCTTGTCTTGTCTTGTCTTGTCTTGTCTTGTCTTGTCTTGTCTTGTCTTGTCTTGTTTTGTCTTGTCTTGATTTGTCTTGTCATGTCTTGTCTTGTCTTGTCTTGTCTTGTCTTGTCTTGTCTTGTCTTGTCCTGTCTTGCCTTGTCTTGCCTTGTCTTGTCTTGTCCTGTCGTGTGTTGTGTTGTTTTGTCTTGTCTTGTCTTGTTTTGTCTTGTCTTGTTTTGTCTTGTCATGTCATGTCTTGCCTTGTCTTGTCTTGACTTGACTTGTCTTGTCTTGTCTTGTCTTGTCTTGTCATGTCATGTCATGTCTTGTCATGTCGTGTGTTGTGTTGTTTTGTCTTGTCTTGTCTGGTCTTGTCTTGTCTTGTCTTGTCTTGTCTTGTCTTGTCTTGTCTTGTCTTGTCTTGTCTTGTCTTGTCTTGTCTTGTCTTGTCTTGTCTTGTCTTGTCTTGTCATGTCATGTCTTGTCTTGTCTTGTCTTGTTTTGTCTTGTCTTGTCTTGTCTTGTCTTGTCTTGTCTTGTCTTGTCTTGTCTTGTCTTGTCTTGTCTTGTCTTGTCTTGTCTTGTCTTGTCTTGTCTTGTCTTGTCTTGTCTTGTCTTGTCTTGTCTTGTCTTGTCTTGTCTTGTCTTGTCTTGTCTTGTCTTGTCTTGTCTTGTCTTGTCTTGTCTTGTCTTGTCTTGTCTTGTCTTGTCTTGTCTTGTCTTGTCTTGTCTTGTCTTGTCTTGTCTTGTCTTGTCTTGTCTTGTCTTGTCTTGTCTTGTCTTGTCTTGTCTTGTCTTGTCTTGTCTTGTTTTGTCTTGTCTTGTCTTGATTTGTCTTGTCATGTCTTGTCTTGTCTTGCCTTGTCTTGTCTTGTCCTGTCGTGTGTTGTGTTGTTTTGTCTTTTCTTGTCTTGTTTTGTCTTGTCTTGTTTTGTCTTGTCATGTCATGTCTTGCCTTGTCTTGTCTTGTCTTGTCTTGTCTTGTCTTGTCATGTCATGTCATGTCTTGTCATGTCGTGCGTTGTGTTGTTTTGTCTTGTCTTGTTTTGTCTTGTCTTGTCTGGTCTTGTCTTGTCTTGTCTTGTCTTGTCTTGTCTTGTCTTGTCTTGTCTTGTCTTGTCTTGTCTTTTCTTGTCTTGTCTTGTCTTGTCTTGTCTTGTCTTGTCATGTCATGTCTTGTCTTGTCTTGTCTTGTCTTGTTTTGTCTTGTCTTGTCTTGTCTTGTCTTGTCTTGTCTTGTCTTGTCTTGTCTTGTCTTGTCTTGTCTTGTCTTGTCTTGTCTTGTCTTGTCTTGTCTTGTCTTGTCTTGTCTTGTCTTGTCTTGTCTTGTCTTGTCTTGTCTTGTCTTGTCTTGTCTTGTCTTGTCTTGTCTTGTCTTGTCTTGTCTTGTCTTGTCTTGTCTTGTCTTGTCTTGTCTTGTCTTGTCTTGTCTTGTCTTGTCTTGTCTTGTCTTGATTTGTCTTGTCATGTCTTGTCTTGTCTTGTCTTGTCTTGTCTTGTCTTGCCTTGTCTTGTCTTGTCCTGTCGTGTGTTGTGTTGTTTTGTCTTGTCTTGTCTTGTTTTGTCTTGTCTTGTTTTGTCTTGTCATGTCATGTCTTGCCTTGTCTTGTCTTGACTTGACTTGTCTTGTCTTGTCTTGTCTTGTCTTGTCTTGTCTTGTCTTGTCTTGTCTTGTCATGTCATGTCTTGTCTTGTTTTGTCTTGTCTTGTCTTGTCTTGTCTTGTTGTGTATTGTCATGTCTTTTATTGTCTTGTCTTGTCATGTCATGTCATGTCATGTCATGTCGTGTGTTGTGTTGTTTAGTGTTGTTTTGTCTTGTCATGTCTTGTCTTGTCTAGTCTTGTCTTGTCTTGTCATTCTTGTCTTGTCTTGTCTTGTCTTGTCTTGTCTTGTCTTGTCTTGTCTTGTCTTGTCTTGTCTTGTCTTGTCTTGTCTTGTCTTGTCTTGTCTTGTCTTGTCTTGTCTTGTCTTGTCTTGTCTTGTCTTGTCTTGTCTTGTCTTGTCTTGTTTTATCTTGTCTTGTCTTGTCTTGTCATGTCGTGTCATGTCATGTGTTGTGTTGTTTTGTCTTGTTTTGTCTTGTCTTGTCTTGTCTTGTCTTGTCATGTCGTGTCATGTCATGTGTTGTGTTGTTTTGTCTTGTTTTGTCTTGTCATGTCTTGTCTTGTCTAGTCTTGTCTTGTCTTGTCATTCTTGTCTTGTCTTGTCTTGCCTTGTCTTGTCTTGTCTTGTCTTGTCTTGTCTTGTCTTGTCTTGTCTTGTCTTGTCTTGTCGTGTGTTGTGTTGTTTTGTCTTGTCTTGTCTTGTCTTGTCTTGTCTTGTCTTGTCTTGTCTTGTCTTGTCTTGTCTTGTCTTGTCTTGTCTTGTCTTGTCTTGTCTTGTCGTGTGTTGTGTTGTTTTGTCTTGTCTTGTCTTGTCTTGTCTTGTCTTGTCTTGTCTTGTCTTGTCTTGTCTTGTCTTGTCTTATTTTGTCTTGTCTTGTCTTGTCTTGCCTTGTCTTGTCATGTTTTGTCATGTCATGTCATGTCGTGTCTTGTGTTGCTTTGTCTTGTCTTGTCTTGTCATGTCGTGTGTTGTGTTGTTTTGTCTTGTCTTGTTGTGTATTGTCATGTCTTATATTGTCTTGTCTTGTCTTGTCTTGTCGTGTGTTGTGTTGTTTTGTCTTGTCTTGTCTTGTCTTGTCTTGTCTTGTCTTGTCTTGTCTTGTCTTGTCTTGTCTTGTCTTGTCTTGTCTTGTCTTGTCTTGTCTTGTCTTGTCTTGTCTTGTCTTGTCTTGTCTTGTCTTGTCTTGTCTTGTCTTGTCTTGTCTTGTCTTGTCTTGTCTTGTCTTGTCTTGTCTTGTCTTGTCTTGTCTTGTCTTGTCTTGTCTTGTCTTGTCTTGTCTTGCCTTGTCTTGTCTTGTCCTGTCGTGTGTTGTGTTGTTTTGTCTTGTCTTGTCTTGTCTTGTCTTGTCTTGTCTTGTCTTGTCTTGTCTTGTCTTGTCTTGTCTTGTCTTGTCTTGTCTTGTCTTGTCTTGTCTTGTCTTGTCTTGTCTTGTCTTGTCTTGTCTTGTCTTGTCTTGTCGTGTGTTGTGTTCTTTAGTCCTGTTTTGTCTTGTCATGTCTTGTCTTGTCTTGTCTTGTCTTGTCTTGTCTTGTGTTGTGTTGTTTTGTCATGTCATGTCGTGTGTTGTGTTGTTTAGTCTTGTCATGTCTTGTCTTGTCTTGTCTTGTCTTGTCTTGTCATGTCTTGTCTTGTCATGTCTTGTCTTGTCTTGTCTTGTCTTGTCTTGTCTTGTCTTGTCTTGCCTTGTCTTGTCTTGTCCTGTCGTGTGTTGTGTTGTTTTGTCTTGTCTTGTCTTGTCTTGTCTTGTCTTGTCTTGTCTTGTCTTGTCTTGTCTTGTCTTGTCTTGTCTTGTCTTGTCTTGTCTTGTCTTGTCTTGTCTTGTCTTGTCTTGTCTTGTCTTGTTTTGTCTTGCCTTGTCTTGTCTTGTTTTGTCTTGTCTGGTCTTGATTTGTCTTGTCATGTCTTGTCTTGTCTTGTCTTGTCTTGTCTTGTCTTGTCTTGTCTTGTCTTGTCTTGTCTTGTCTTGTCTTGCCTTGTCTTGTCTTGTCCTGTCGTGTGTTGTGTTGTTTTGTCTTGTCTTGTCTTGTCTTGTCTTGTCTTGTCTTGTCTTGTCTTGTCTTGTCTTGTCGAGTGTTGTGTTGTTTTGTCTTGTCTTGTCTTGTCTTGTCTTGTCTTGTCTTGTCTTGTCTTGTCTTGTCTTGTCTTGTCTTGTCTTGTCTTGTCTTGTCTTGTCTTGTCTTGTCTTGTCTTGTCTTGTCTTGTCTTGTCTTGTCTTGTCTTGTCTTGTCTTGTCTTGTCTTGTCTTGTCTTGTCTTGTCTTGTCTTGTCTTGTTTTGTCTTGTCTTGTCTTGTCTTGTCTTGTCTTGTCTTGTTTTGTCTTGTCTGGTCTTGATTTGTCTTGTCTTGTCTTGTCTTGTCTTGTCTTGTCTTGTCTTGTCTTGTCTTGTCTTGTCTTGTCTTGTCTTGTCGTGTGTTGTGTTGTTTAGTCTTGTTTTGTCTTGTCATGTCTTGTCTTGTCTTGTCTTGTCTTGTGTTGTGTTGTTTTGTCATGTCATGTCGTGTGTTGTGTTGTTTAGTCTTGTCATGTCTTGTCTTGTCTTGTCTTGTCTTGTCTTGTCATGTCTTGTCTTGTCTAGTCTTGTCTTGTCTTGTCTTGTCTTGTCTTGTGTTGTCTTGTCTTGTCTTGTCTTGTCTTGTCCTGTCTTGTCTTGTCTTGTCTTGTCTTGTCTTGTCTTGTCTTGTCTTGTGTTGTGTTGTTTTGTCATGTCATGTCGAGTGTTGTGTTGTTTAGTTTTGTCATGTCTTGTCTTGTCTTGTCTTGTCTTGTCTTGTCTTGTCTTGTCATGTCTTGTCTTGTCTAGTCTTGTCTTGTCTTGTCTTGTCTTGTCTTGTCTTGTCTTGTCTTGTCTTGTCTTGTCTTGTCTTGTCTTGCCTTGTCTTGTCTTGCCTTGTCTTGTCTTGTCTTGTCTTGTTTTGTCTTGTCTTGTCTTGTCTTGTCTTGTATTGTCTTGTCTTGTCTTGCCTTGTCTTGTCTTGTCCTGTCGTGTGTTGTGTTGTTTTGTCTTGTCTTGTCTTGTCTTGTCTTGTCTTGTCTTGTCTTGTCTTGTCTTGTCTTGTTTTGTCTTGTCTTGTCTTGTCTTGTTTTGTCTTGTCTGGTCTTGATTTGTCTTGTCATGTCTTGTCTTGTCTTGTCTTGTCTTGTCTTGTCTTGTCTTGTCTTGTCTTGTCTTGTCTTGTCTTGTCTTGTCTTGCCTTGTCTTGTCTTGTCCTGTCGTGTGTTGTGTTGTTTTGTCTTGTCTTGTCTTGTCTTGTCTTGTCTTGTCTTGTCTTGTCTTGTCGTGTGTTGTGTTGTTTTGTCTTGTCTTGTCTTGTCTTGTCTTATCTTGTCTTGTCTTGTCTTGTCTTGTCTTGTCTTGTCTTGTCTTGTCTTGTCTTGTCTTGTCTTGTCTTGTCTTGTCTTGTCTTGTCTTGTCTTGTCTTGTCTTGTCTTGTCTTGTCTTGTCTTGTCTTGTCTTGTCTTGTCTTGTCTTGTCTTGTCTTGTCTTGTCTTGTCTTGTCTTGTCTTGTCTTGTCTTGTCTTGTCTTGTCTTGTCTTGTCTTGTCTTGTCTTGTCTTGTCTTGTCTTGTCTTGTCTTGTCTTGTCTTGTCTTGTCTTGTCTTGTCTTGTCTTGTCTTGCCTTGTCTTGTCTTGTCCTGTCGTGTGTTGTGTTGTTTTGTCTTGTCTTGTCTTGTCTTGTCTTGTCTTGTCTTGTCTTGTCTTGTCTTGTCTTGTCTTGTCTTGTCTTGTCTTGTCTTGTCTTGTCTTGTCTTGTCTTGTCTTGTCTTGTCTTGTCTTGTCTTGTCTTGTCTTGTCTTGTCTTGTCTTGTCTTGTCTTGTCTTGTCTTGTCTTGTCTTGTCTTGTCTTGTCTTGTCTTGTCTTGTCTTGTCTTGTCTTGTTTTGTCTTGTCTGGTCTTGATTTGTCTTGTCTTGTCTTGTCTTGTCTTGTCTTGTCTTGTCTTGTCTTGTCTTGTCTTGTCTTGTCTTGTCTTGTCTTGTCTTGTCTTGTCTTGTCTTGTCTTGTGTTGTGTTGTTTTGTCATGTCATGTCGTGTGTTGTGTTGTTTAGTCTTGTCATGTCTTGTCTTGTCTTGTCTTGTCATGTCTTGTCTTGTCTAGTCTTGTCTTGTCTTGTCTTGTCTTGTCTTGTCTTGTCTTGTCTTGTCTTGTCTTGTCTTGTCTTGTCTTGTCTTGTCTTGTCCTGTCTTGTCTTGTCTTGCCTTGTCTTGTCTTGTCTTGTCTTGTCTTGTCTTGTCTTGTCTTGTCTTGTCTTGTCTTGTCTTGTCTTGTCTTGTCTTGTCTTGTCTTGTCTTGTCTTGTCTTGTCTTGTCTTGTCTTGTCTTGTCTTGTCTTGTCTTGTCTTGTCTTGTCTTGTCTTGTCTTGTCTTGTCTTGTCTTGTCTTGTTTTATCTTGTCTTGTCTTGTCTTGTCTTGTCATGTCGTGTCATGTCATGTGTTGTGTTGTTTTGTCTTGTTTTGTCTTGTCCTGTCTTGGCTTGTTTTGTCTTGTCTTGTCTTGTCTTGTCTTGTCTTGTCTTGTCATGTCGTGTCATGTCAAGTGTTGTCTTGTTTTGTCTTGTTTTGTCATGTTTTGTCTTGTCTTGTCTTGTCTTGTCTTGTCTTGTCTTGTCTTGTCTTGTCTTGTCTTGTCTTGTCTTGTCTTGTCTTGTCTTGTCTTGTCTTGTCTTGTCTTGTCTTGTCTTGTCTTGTCTTGTCTTGTCTTGTCTTGTGTTGTTTTGTCTTGTCATGTCTTATATTGTCTTGTCTTGTCATGTCATGTCATGTCATACGTGTGTTGTGTTGTTTTGTCTTGTCTTATCTTGTCTTGTCTTGTCTTGTCATGTCGTGTCATGTCGTGTCATGTGTTGTTTTGTTTTGTCTTGTCTTGTCCTGTCATGTCATGTCTTGTCTTGTCTTGTCTTGTCTTGTCTTGTCTTGTCTTGTCTTGTCTTGTCTTGTCTTGTCATGTCCTGTCATGCCATGCCATGTGTTGTGTTGTTTTGTCTTGTTTTGTCTTGTTTTTTCTTGTTTTGTTTTGTCTTGTCAAGTCTTGTCTTGTCTTGTCTTGTCTTGTCTTGTCTTGTCTTGTCTTGTCATGTCGTGTCATGTCATGTGTTGTGTTGTTTTGTCTTGTTTTGTTTTGTCTTGTCTTGTCTTGGCTTGTTTTGTCTTGTCTTGTCTTGTCTTGTCTTGTCTTGTCTTGTGTTGTGTTGTTTTGTCTTGTCATGTCTTATATTGTCTTGTCTTGTCATGTCATGTCATGTCATACGTGTGTTGTGTTGTTTTGTCTTGTCATGTCTTATCTTGTCTTGTCTTGTCTTGTCTTGTCTTGTATTGTCATGTCTTATATTGTCTTGTCTTGTCATGTCATATCATGTCGTGTGTTGTGTTGTTTTGTCTTGTCATGTATTGTCTTGTCTTGTCTTGTCTTGTCATGTCGTGTCTTGTCATGTGTTGTGTTGTTTCGTCTTGTTTTGTCTTGTCTTGTCTTGGCTTGTTTTGTCTTGTCTTGACTTGTCTTGTCTTGTCTTGTCTTGTCATGTCGTGTGTTGTGTTGTTTTGTCTTGTCATGTCTTATATTGTCTTGTCTTGTCATGTCATGTCATGTCATACGTGTGTTGTGTTGTCATGTCATATCATGTCGTGTGTTGTGTTGTTTTGTCTTGTTATGTTTTGTCTTGTCATGTCTTGTCTTGTCTTGTCTTGTCTTGTCATGTCATGTCATATCATGTCTTGTCTTGTCTTGTCTTGTCTTGTCTTGTCTTGTCTTGTCTTGTCTTGTCTTGTCTTATCTTGTCTTGTCTTGTCTTGTCTTGTCTTGTCTTGTCTTGTCTTGTCTTGTCTTGTCTTGTCTTGTCTTGTCTTGTCTTGTCTTGTCTTGTCTTGTCTTGTCTTGTCTTGTCTTGTCTTGTCTTGTCTTGTCTTGTCTTGTCTTGTTTTGTCTTGTCTTGTCTTGTCGTATGTTGTGTTGTTTTGTCTTGTCTTGTTTTGTCTTGTCATGTCGTATGTTGTGTTGTTTTGTCTTGTCTTGTTTTGTCTTGTCTTGTCTTATATTGTCTTGTCTTGTCTTGTCATGTCATGTCATGTCATGTCGTGTGTTGTGTTGTTTAGTCTTGTTTTGTCTTGTTATGTCTTGTCTTGTCTTGTCTTGTCTTGTCTTGTCTTGTCTTGTCTTGTCTTGCCTTGTCTTGTCTTGTCTTGTCTTGTCTTGTCTTGTCTTGTCTTGTCTTGTCTTGTCTTGTCTTGTCTTGTCTTGTTTTGTCTTGTCTTGTCTTGTCTTGTTTTGTCTTGTCTGGTCTTGATTTGTCTTGTCTTGTCTTGTCTTGTCTTGTCTTGTCTTGTCTTGTCTTGTCTTGTCGTGTGTTGTGTTGTTTAGTCTTGTTTTGTCTTGTCATGTCTTGTCTTGTCTTGTCTTGTCTTGTGTTGTGTTGTTTTGTCATGTCATGTCGTGTGTTGTGTTGTTTAGTCTTGTCATGTCTTGTCTTGTCTTGTCTTGTCTTGTCTTGTCATGTCTTGTCTTGTCTAGTCTTGTCTTGTCTTGTCTTGTCTTGTGTTGTCTTGTCTTGTCTTGTCTTGTCTTGTCCTGTCTTGTCTTGTCTTGTCTTGCCTTGTCTTGTCTTGTCTTGTCTTGTTTTGTCTTGTCTTGTCTTGTCTTGTCTTGTCTTGTCTTGTCTTGTCTTGTCTTGTCTTGCCTTGTCTTGTCTTGTCCTGTCGTGTGTTGTGTTGTTTTGTCTTGTCTTGTCTTGTCTTGTCTTATCTTGTCTTGTCTTGTCTTGTCTTGTCTTGTCTTGTCGTGTGTTGTGTTGTTTAGTCTTGTTTTGTCTTGTCATGTCTTGTCTTGTCTTGTCTTGTCTTGTCTTGTCTTGTCTTGTGTTGTGTTGTTTTGTCATGTCATGTCGAGTGTTGTGTTGTTTAGTTTTGTCATGTCTTGTCTTGTCTTGTCTTGTCTTGTCTTGTCATGTCTTGTCTTGTCTAGTCTTGTCTTGTCTTGTCTTGTCTTGTCTTGTCTTGTCTTGTCTTGTCTTGTCTTGTCTTGTCTTGTCTTGTCTTGTCTTGCCTTGTCTTGTCTTGTCATGTTTTGTCATGTCATGTCATGTCGTGTCTTGTGTTGCTTTGTCTTGTCTTGTCTTGTCTTGTCATGTCGTGTCTTGTGTTGCTTTGTCTTGTCTTGTCTTGTCTTGTCATGTCGTGTGTTGTGTTGTTTTGTCTTGTCTTGTTGTGTATTGTCATGTCTTATATTGTCTTGTCTTGTCTTGTCATGTCATGTCATGTCGTGTGTTGTGTTGTTTTGTCTTGTCTTGTCTTGTCTTGTCTTGTCTTGTCTTGTCTTGTCTTATTTTGTTTTGTCTTGTCTTGTCTTGTCTTGTCATGTTTTGTCATGTCATGTCATGTCGTGTCTTGTGTTGCTTTGTCTTGTCTTGTCTTGTCTTGTGTTGTGTTGTTTTGTCATGTCATGTCGAGTGTTGTGTTGTTTAGTTTTGTCATGTCTTGTCTTGTCTTGTCTTGTCTTGTCTTGTCATGTCTTGTCTTGTCTAGTCTTGTCTTGTCTTGTCTTGTCTTGTCTTGTCTTGTCTTGTCTTGTCTTGTCTTGTCTTGTCTTGTCTTGTCTTGTCTTGTCTTGTCTTGTCTTGTCTTGTCCTGTCGTGTGTTGTGTTGTTTTGTCTTGTCTTGTCTTGTCTTGTCTTGTCTTGTCTTGTCTTGTCTTGTCTTGTCTTGTCTTGTCTTGTCTTGTCTTGTCTTGTCTTGTCTTGTCTTGTCTTGTCTTGTCTTGTCTTGTCTTGTCTTGTCTTGTCTTGTCTTGTCTTGTCTTGTCTTGTCTTGTCTTGTCTTGTCTTGTCTTGTCTTGTCTTGTCTTGTCTTGTCTTGTCTTGTGTTGTGTTGTTTTGTCATGTCATGTCGTGTGTTGTGTTGTTTAGTCTTGTCTTGTCTTGTCTTGTCTTGTCTTGTCTTGTCTTGTCTTGTCTTGTCTTGTCATGTCATGTCTTGTCTTGTCTTGTCTTGTCTTGTTTTGTCTTGTCTTGTCTTGTCTTGTCTTGTCTTGTCTTGTCTTGTCTTGTCTTGTCTTGTCTTGTCTTGTCTTGTCTTGTCTTGTCTTGTCTTGTCTTGTCTTGTCTTGTCTTGTCTTGTCTTGTCTTGTCTTGTCTTGTCTTGTCTTGTCTTGTCTTGTCTTGTCTTGTCTTGTCTTGTCTTGTCTTGTCTTGTCTTGTCTTGTCTTGTCTTGTCTTGTCTTGTCTTGTCTTGTCTTGTCTTGTCTTGTTTTGTCTTGTCTTGTCTTGTCTTGTCTTGTCTTGTCTTGTCTTGTCTTGTCTTGTCTTGTCTTGTCTTGTCTTGTCTTGTCTAGTCTTGTCTTGTCTTGTCTTGTCTTGTCTTGTCTTGTCTTGTCTTGTCTTGTCTTGTCTTGTCTTGTCTTGTCTTGTCTTGTCTTGTCTTGTCTTGTCTTGTCTTGTCTTGTCTTGTCTTGTCTTGTCTTGTCTTGTCGTGTGTTGTGTTGTTTTGTCTTGTCTTGTCTTGTCTTGTCTTGTCTTGTCTTGTCTTGTCTTGTCTTGTCTTGTCTTGTCTTGTCTTGTCTTGTCTTGTCTTGTCTTGTCTTGTCTTATTTTGTTTTGTCTTGTCTTGTCTTGTCTTGTCATGTTTTGTCATGTCATGTCGTGTCGTGTCTTGTGTTGCTTTGTCTTGTCTTGTCTTGTCTTGTCATGTCGTGTGTTGTGTTGTTTTGTCTTGTCTTGTTGTGTATTGTCATGTCTTATATTGTCTTGTCTTGTCTTGTCATGTCATGTCATGTCGTGTGTTGTGTTGTTTTGTCTTGTCTTGTTTTGTCTTGTCATGTCATGTCTTGTCTTGTCTTGTCTTGTTTTGTCTTGTCATGTCTTGTCTTGTCTTGTCTTGTCTTGTCTTGTCTTGTCTTGTCTTGTCTTGTCTTGTCTTGTCTTGTCTTGTTTTGTCTTGTCTTGTCTTGATTTGTCATGTCTTGTCTTGTCTTGTCTTGTCTTGTCTTGTCTTGTCTTGTCTTGTCTTGTCTTGTCCTGTCGTGTGTTGTGTTGTTTTGTCTTGTCTTGTCTTGTTTTGTCTTGTCTTGTCTTGTCTTGTCTTGCCTTGTCTTGTCTTGTCCTGTCGTGTGTTGTGTTGTTTTGTCTTGTCTTGTCTTGTTTTGTCTTGTCTTGTTTTGTCTTGTCTTGCCTTGTCTTGTCTTGTCCTGTCGTGTGTTGTGTTGTTTTGTCTTGTCTTGTCTTGTTTTGTCTTGTCTTGTTTTGTCTTGTCATGTCATGTCTTGCCTTGTCTTGTCTTGTCTTGTCTTGTCTTGTCATGTCATGTCATGTCATGTCATGTCTTGTCATGTCGTGTGTTGTGTTGTTTTGTCTTGTCTTGTCTTGTCTTGTCTTGTCTTGTCTTGTCTTGTCTTGTCTTGTCTTGTCTTGTCTTGTCTTGTCTTGTCTTGTCTTGTCTTGTCTTGTCTTGTCTTGTCTTGTCTTGTCTTGTCTTGTCTTGTCTTGTCTTGTCTTGTCTTGTCTTGTCTTGTCTTGTCTTGTCTTGTCTTGTCTTGTCTTGTCTTGTCTTGTCTTGTCTTGTCTTGTCTTGTCATGTCATGTCATGTCTTGTCATGTCGTGCGTTGTGTTGTTTTGTCTTGTCTTGTTTTGTCTTGTCATGTCATGTCTTGCCTTGTCTTGTCTTGTCTTGTCTTGTCTTGTCTTGTCTTGTCTTGTCATGTCATGTCATGTCATGTCTTGTCATGTCGTGTGTTGTGTTGTTTTGTCTTGTCTTGTCTGGTCTTGTCTTGTCTTGTCTTGTCTTGTCTTGTCTTGTCTTGTCTTGTCATGTCATGTCATGTCTTGTCATGTCGTGCGTTGTGTTGTTTTGTCTTGTCTTTTTTTGTCTTGTCATGTCATGTCTTGTCTTGTCTTGTCTTGTCATGTCATGTCATGTCATGTCATGTCTTGCCTTATCTTGTCTTGTTTTGTCTTGTCTTGTCTTGTTTTGTCTTGTCTTGTCTTGTCTTGTCTTGTCTTTTCATGTCATGTCTTGTCTTGTCGTGTCTTGTCTTGTTTTGTCTTGTCTTGTCTTGTCTTGTCTTGTCTTGTCTTGTCTTGTCTTGTCTTGTCTTGTCTTGTCTTGTCTTTTCTTGTCTTGTCTTGTCTTGTCTTGTCTTGTCTTGTCTTGTCTTGTCTTGTCTTGTCTTGTCTTGTCTTGTCTTGTCTTGTCTTGTCTTGTCTTGTTTTGTCTTGTCTTGTCTTGTCTTGTCTTGTCTTGTCTTGTCTTGTCTTGTCTTGTCTTGTCTTGTCTTGTCTTGTCTTGTCTTGTCTTGTCGTGTGTTGTGTTGTTTTGTCTTGTCTTGTCTTGTCTTGTCTTGTCTTGTCTTGTCTTGTCTTGTCTTGTCTTGTCTTGTCTTGTCTTGTCTTATTTTGTTTTGTCTTGTCTTGTCTTGTCTTGTCTTGTCATGTCGTGTGTTGTGTTGTTTTGTCTTGTCTTGCCTTGTTTTGTCTTGTCTTGTTTTGTCTTGTCATGTCATGTCTTGCCTTGTCTTGTCTTGTCTTGTCTTGTCTTGTCTTGTCTTGTCATGTCATGTCATGTCATGTCTTGTCATGTCGTGCGTTGTCTTGTCTTGTCTTGTCATGTCATGTCATGTCTTGTCTTATCTTATCTTGTCTTGTTTTGTCTTGTCTTGTCTTGTTTTGTCTTGTCTTGTCTTGTCTTGTCTTGTCTTGTCTTTTCTTGTCTTGTCTTGTCATGTCATGTCTTGTCTTGTCTTGTCTTGTTTTGTCTTGTCTTGTCTTGTCTTGTCTTGTCTTGTCTTGTCTTGTCTTGTCTTGTCTTGTCTTGTCTTGTCTTGTCTTGTCTTGTCTTGTCTTGTCTTGTCTTGTCTTGTCTTGTCTTGTTTTGTCTTGTCTTGACTTGTCTTGTCTTGTCTTGTCTTGTCTTGTCTTGTCTTGTCTTGTCTTGTCTTGTCTTGTCTTGTCTTGTCTTGTCTTGTCTTGTCTTGTCTTGTCTTGTCTTGTCTTGTCTTGTCTTGTCTTGTCTTGTCTTGTCTTGTCTTGTCTTGTCTTGTCTTGTCTTGTCTTGTCTTGTCTTGTCTTGTCTTGTCTTGTCTTGTCTTGTCTTTTCTTGTCTTGTCTTGTCTTGTCTTGTCATGTCGTGTGTTGTGTTGTTTTGTCTTGTCTTGTTGTGTATTGTCATGTCTTATATTTTCTTGTCTTGTCTTGTCATGTCATGTCATGTCGTGTGTTGTGTTGTTTTGTCTTGTGATGTCTTGTCTTGTCTTGTCTTGTCTTGTCTTATTTTGTCTTGTCTTGTCTTGTCTTGTCTTGTCATGTTTTGTCATGTCATGTCATGTCGTGTCTTGTGTTGCTTTGTCTTGTCTTGTCTTGTCATGTCGTGTGTTGTGCTGTTTTGTCTTGTCATGTCTTGTCTTGTCTAGTCTTGTCTTGTCTTGTCATTCTTGTCTTGTCTTGTCTTGTCTTGTCTTGTCTTGTCTTGTCGTGTGTTGTGTTGTTTTTGTCTTGTCTTGTCTTGTTTTTGTCTTGTCTTGTCTTGTCTTGTCTTGTCTTGTCTTGTTTTGTCTTGTTTTGTCTTGTCTTGTCTTGTCTTGTCTTGTCTTGTCTTGTCTTGTCTTGTCTTGTCTTGTCTTGTCTTGTCTTGTCTTGTCTTGTCTTGTCTTGTCTTGTCTTGTCTTGTCTTGTCTTGTCTTGTCTTGTCTTGTCTTGTCTTGTCGTGTGTTGTGTTGTTTTGTCTTGTATTGTCTTGTCTTGTCTTGTCTTGTCTTGTCTTGTCTTGTCTTGTCTTGTCTTGTCTTGTCTTGTCTTGTCTTGTCTTGTCTTGTCTTGTCTTGTCTTGTCTTGTCTTGTCTTGTCTTGTCTTGTCTTGTCTTGTCTTGTCTTGTCTTGTCTTGTCTTGTCTTGTCTTGTCTTGTCTTGTCTTGTCTTGTCTTGTCTTGTCTTGTCTTGTCTTGTCTTGTCTTGTCTTGTCTTGTCTTGTCTTGTCTTGTCTTGTCTTGTCTTGTCTTGTCTTGTCTTGTCTTGTCTTATTTTGTTTTGTCTTGTCTTGTCTTGTCTTGTCATGTTTTGTCATGTCATGTCATGTCGTGTCTTGTGTTGCTTTGTCTTGTCTTGTCTTGTCTTGTCATGTCGTGTGTTGTGTTGTTTTGTCTTGTCTTGTTGTGTATTGTCATGTCTTATATTGTCTTGTCTTGTCTTGTCATGTCATGTCATGTCGTGTGTTGTGTTGTTTTGTCTTGTCTTGTTTTGTCTTGTCATGTCATGTCTTGTCTTGTCTTGTTTTGTCTTGTCATGTCTTGTCTTGTCTTGTCTTGTCTTGTCTTGTCTTGTCTTGTCTTGTCTTGTCTTGTCTTGTCTTGTTTTGTCTTGTCTTGTCTTGATTTGTCATGTCTTGTCTTGTCTTGTCTTGTCTTGTCTTGTCTTGTCTTGTCTTGTCTTGTCCTGTCGTGTGTTGTGTTGTTTTGTCTTGTCTTGTCTTGTTTTGTCTTGTCTTGTCTTGTCTTGTCTTGTCTTGCCTTGTCTTGTCTTGTCCTGTCGTGTGTTGTGTTGTTTTGTCTTGTCTTGTCTTGTTTTGTCTTGTCTTGTTTTGTCTTGTCATGTCTTGCCTTGTCTTGTCTTGTCTTGTCTTGTCTTGTCTTGTCATGTCATGTCATGTCATGTCATGTCTTGTCATGTCGTGTGTTGTGTTGTTTTGTCTTGTCTTGTCTTGTCTTGTCTTGTCTTGTCTTGTCTTGTCTTGTCTTGTCTTGTCTTGTCTTGTCTTGTCTTGTCTTGTCTTGTCTTGTCTTGTCTTGTCTTGTCTTGTCTTGTCTTGTCTTGTCTTGACTTGTCTTGTCTTGTCTTGTCTTGTCTTGTCTTGTCTTGTCTTGTCTTGTCTTGTCATGTCATGTCATGTCTTGTCATGTCGTGCGTTGTGTTGTTTTGTCTTGTCTTGTTTTGTCTTGTCATGTCATGTCTTGCCTTGTCTTGTCTTGTCTTGTCTTGTCTTGTCTTGTCTTGTCTTGTCATGTCATGTCATGTCATGTCTTGTCATGTCGTGTGTTGTGTTGTTTTGTCTTGTCTTGTCTGGTCTTGTCTTGTCTTGTCTTGTCTTGTCTTGTCTTGTCTTGTCATGTCATGTCATGTCTTGTCATGTCGTGCGTTGTGTTGTTTTGTCTTGTCTTTTTTTGTCTTGTCATGTCATGTCTTGTCTTGTCTTGTCTTGTCATGTCATGTCATGTCATGTCATGTCATGTCTTGTCTTATCTTGTCTTGTTTTGTCTTGTCTTGTCTTGTTTTGTCTTGTCTTGTCTTGTCTTGTCTTGTCTTGTCATGTCATGTCTTGTCTTGTCTTGTCTTGTCTTGTTTTGTCTTGTCTTGTCTTGTCTTGTCTTGTCTTGTCTTGTCTTGTCTTGTCTTGTCTTGTCTTGTCTTGTCTTGTCTTGTCTTGTCTTGTCTTGTCTTGTCTTGTCTTGTCTTGTCTTGTCTTGTCTTGTCTTGTCTTGTCTTGTCTTGTCTTGTCTTGTCTTGTCTTGTCTTGTCTTGTCTTGTCTTGTCTTGTCTTGTCTTGTCTTGTTTTGTCTTGTCTTGTCTTGTCTTGTCTTGTCTTGTCTTGTCTTGTCTTGTCTTGTCTTGTCTTGTCTTGTCTTGTCTTGTCTTGTCGTGTGTTGTGTTGTTTTGTCTTGTCTTTTCTTGTCTTGTCTTGTCTTGTCTTGTCTTGTCTTGTCTTGTCTTGTCTTGTCTTGTCTTGTCTTGTCTTGTCTTGTCTTGTCTTGTCTTGTCTTATTTTGTTTTGTCTTGTCTTGTCTTGTCTTGTCTTGTCTTGTCATGTCGTGTGTTGTGTTGTTTTGTCTTGTCTTGCCTTGTTTTGTCTTGTCTTGTTTTGTCTTGTCATGTCATGTCTTGCCTTGTCTTGTCTTGTCTTGTCTTGTCTTGTCTTGTCATGTCATGTCATGTCTTGTCATGTCGTGCGTTGTCTTGTCTTGTCTTGTCATGTCATGTCATGTCTTTACTTATCTTATCTTGTCTTGTTTTGTCTTGTCTTGTCTTGTTTTGTCTTGTCTTGTCTTGTCTTGTCTTGTCTTGTCTTTTCTTGTCTTGTCTTGTCATGTCATGTCTTGTCTTGTCTTGTCTTGTTTTGTCTTGTCTTGTCTTGTCTTGTCTTGTCTTGTCTTGTCTTGTCTTGTCTTGTCTTGTCTTGTCTTGTCTTGTCTTGTCTTGTCTTGTCTTGTCTTGTCTTGTCTTGTCTTGTCTTGTCTTGTCTTGTTTTGTCTTGTCTTGACTTGTCTTGTCTTGTCTTGTCTTGTCTTGTCTTGTCTTGTCTTGTCTTGTCTTGTCTTGTCTTGTCTTGTCTTGTCTTGTCTTGTCTTGTCTTGTCTTGTCTTGTCTTGTCTTGTCTTGTCTTGTCTTGTCTTGTCTTGTCTTGTCTTGTCTTGTCTTGTCTTGTCTTGTCTTGTCTTGTCATGTCATGTCGTGTCTTGTGTTGCTTTGTCTTGTCTTGTCTTGTCTTGTCATGTCGTGTGTTGTGTTGTTTTGTCTTGTCTTGTTGTGTATTGTCATGTCTTATATTGTCTTGTCTTGTCTTGTCATGTCATGTCATGTCGTGTGTTGTGTTGTTTTGTCTTGTCTTGTCTTGTCTTGTCTTGTCTTGTCTTGTCTTATTTTGTTTTGTCTTGTCTTGTCTTGTCTTGTCATGTTTTGTCATGTCATGTCATGTCGTGTCTTGTGTTGCTTTGTCTTGTCTTGTCTTGTCTTGTCATGTCGTGTGTTGTGTTGTTTTGTCTTGTCTTGTTGTGTATTGTCATGTCTTATATTGTCTTGTCTTGTCTTGTCATGTCATGTCATGTCGTGTGTTGTGTTGTTTTGTCTTGTCTTGTTTTGTCTTGTCATGTCATGTCTTGTCTTGTCTTGTTTTGTCTTGTCATGTCTTGTCTTGTCTTGTCTTGTCTTGTCTTGTCTTGTCTTGTCTTGTCTTGTCTTGTCTTGTCTTGTCTTGTCTTGTCTTGTCTTGTCTTGTCTTGTCTTGTCTTGTCTTGTCTTGTCTTGTCTTGTCTTGTCTTGTCTTGTCTTGTCTTGTCTTGTCTTGTCTTGTCTTGTCATGTCGTGTGTTGTGTTGTTTTGTCTTGTCTTGTTGTGTATTGTCATGTCTTATATTGTCTTGTCTTGTCTTGTCATGTCATGTCATGTCGTGTGTTGTGTTGTTTTGTCTTGTGATGTCTTGTCTTGTCTTGTCTTGTCTTGTCTTATTTTGTCTTGTCTTGTCTTGTCTTGTCTTGTCTTGTCTTGTCATGTTTTGTCATGTCATGTCATGTCGTGTCTTGTGTTGCTTTGTCTTGTCTTGTCTTGTCATGTCGTGTGTTGTGCTGTTTTGTCTTGTCATGTCTTGTCTTGTCTAGTCTTGTCTTGTCTTGTCATTCTTGTCTTGTCTTGTCTTGTCTTGTCTTGTCTTGTCGTGTGTTGTGTTGTTTTGTCTTGTCTTGTCTTGTCTTGTCTTGTCTTGTCTTGTCTTGTCTTGTCTTGTCTTGTCTTGTCTTGTCTTGTCTTGTCTTGTCTTGTCTTGTCTTGTCTTGTCTTGTCTTGTCTTGTTTTGTCTTGTCTTGTCTTGTCTTGTCTTGTCTTGTCTTGTCTTGTCTTGTCTTGTCTTGTCTTGTCTTGTCTTGTCTTGTCTTGTCTTGTCTTGTCTTGTCTTGTCTTGTCTTGTCTTGTCTTGTCTTGTCTTGTCTTGTCTTGTCTTGTCTTGTCTTGTCTTGTCTTGTCTTGTCTTGTCTTGTCTTGTCTTGTCTTGTCTTGTCTTGTCTTGCCTTGTCTTGTCGTGTGTTGTGTTGTTTTGTCTTGTCTTGTCTTGTCTTGTCTTGTCTTGTCTTGTCTTGTCTTGTCTTGTCTTGTCTTGTCTTGTCTTGTCTTGTCTTGTCTTGTCTTGTCTTGTCTTGTCTTGTCTTGTCTTGCCTTGTCTTGTCTTGTCTTGTCTTGTCTTGTCTTGTCTTGTCATGTCGTGCGTTGTCTTGTCTTGTCTTGACTTGTCTTGTCTTGTCTTGTCTTGTCTTGTCTTGTCTTGTCTTGTCTTGTCTTGTCTTGTCTTGTCTTGTCTTGTCTTGTCTTGTCTTGTCTTGTCTTGTCTTGTCTTGTCTTGTCTTGTCTTGTCTTGTCTTGTCTTGTCTTGTCTTGTCTTGTCTTGTCTTGTCTTGTCATGTCATGTCGTGTCTTGTGTTGCTTTGTCTTGTCTTGTCTTGTCTTGTCATGTCGTGTGTTGTGTTGTTTTGTCTTGTCTTGTTGTGTATTGTCATGTCTTATATTGTCTTGTCTTGTCTTGTCATGTCATGTCATGTCGTGTGTTGTGTTGTTTTGTCTTGTCTTGTCTTGTCTTGTCTTGTCTTGTCTTGTCTTATTTTGTTTTGTCTTGTCTTGTCTTGTCTTGTCATGTTTTGTCATGTCATGTCATGTCGTGTCTTGTGTTGCTTTGTCTTGTCTTGTCTTGTCTTGTCATGTCGTGTGTTGTGTTGTTTTGTCTTGTCTTGTTGTGTATTGTCATGTCTTATATTGTCTTGTCTTGTCTTGTCATGTCATGTCATGTCGTGTGTTGTGTTGTTTTGTCTTGTCTTGTTTTGTCTTGTCATGTCATGTCTTGTCTTGTCTTGTTTTGTCTTGTCATGTCTTGTCTTGTCTTGTCTTGTCTTGTCTTGTCTTGTCTTGTCTTGTCTTGTCTTGTCTTGTCTTGTCTTGTCTTGTCTTGTCTTGTCTTGTCTTGTCTTGTCTTGTCTTGTCTTGTCTTGTCTTGTCTTGTCTTGTCTTGTCTTGTCTTGTCTTGTCTTGTCTTGTCTTGTCTTGTCTTGTCTTGTCATGTCGTGTGTTGTGTTGTTTTGTCTTGTCTTGTTGTGTATTGTCATGTCTTATATTGTCTTGTCTTGTCTTGTCATGTCATGTCATGTCGTGTGTTGTGTTGTTTTGTCTTGTGATGTCTTGTCTTGTCTTGTCTTGTCTTGTCTTATTTTGTCTTGTCTTGTCTTGTCTTGTCTTGTCTTGTCTTGTCTTGTCATGTTTTGTCATGTCATGTCATGTCGTGTCTTGTGTTGCTTTGTCTTGTCTTGTCTTGTCATGTCGTGTGTTGTGCTGTTTTGTCTTGTCATGTCTTGTCTTGTCTAGTCTTGTCTTGTCTTGTCATTCTTGTCTTGTCTTGTCTTGTCTTGTCTTGTCTTGTCGTGTGTTGTGTTGTTTTGTCTTGTCTTGTCTTGTCTTGTCTTGTCTTGTCTTGTCTTGTCTTGTCTTGTCTTGTCTTGTCTTGTCTTGTCTTGTCTTGTCTTGTCTTGTCTTGTCTTGTCTTGTCTTGTCTTGTTTTGTCTTGTCTTGTCTTGTCTTGTCTTGTCTTGTCTTGTCTTGTCTTGTCTTGTCTTGTCTTGTCTTGTCTTGTCTTGTCTTGTCTTGTCTTGTCTTGTCTTGTCTTGTCTTGTCTTGTCTTGTCTTGTCTTGTCTTGTCTTGTCTTGTCTTGTCTTGTCTTGTCTTGTCTTGTCTTGTCTTGTCTTGTCTTGTCTTGTCTTGTCTTGTCTTGCCTTGTCTTGTCGTGTGTTGTGTTGTTTTGTCTTGTCTTGTCTTGTCTTGTCTTGTCTTGTCTTGTCTTGTCTTGTCTTGTCTTGTCTTGTCTTGTCTTGTCTTGTCTTGTCTTGTCTTGTCTTGTCTTGTCTTGTCTTGTCTTGTCTTGTCTTGTCTTGTCTTGTCTTGTCTTGTCTTGTCTTATTTTGTTTTGTCTTGTCTTGTCTTGTCTTGTCATGTTTTGTCATGTCATGTCATGTCGTGTCTTGTGTTGCTTTGTCTTGTCTTGTCTTGTCTTGTCATGTCGTGTGTTGTGTTGTTTTGTCTTGTCTTGTTGTGTATTGTCATGTCTTATATTGTCTTGTCTTGTCTTGTCATGTCATGTCATGTCGTGTGTTGTGTTGTTTTGTCTTGTCTTGTTTTGTCTTGTCATGTCATGTCTTGTCTTGTCTTGTTTTGTCTTGTCATGTCTTGTCTTGTCTTGTCTTGTCTTGTCTTGTCTTGTCTTGTCTTGTCTTGTCTTGTCTTGTCTTGTCTTGTCTTGTCTTGTTTTGTCTTGTCTTGTCTTGATTTGTCATGTCTTGTCTTGTCTTGTCTTGTCTTGTCTTGTCTTGTCTTGTCTTGTCCTGTCGTGTGTTGTGTTGTTTTGTCTTGTCTTGTCTTGTTTTGTCTTGTCTTGTCTTGTCTTGTCTTGCCTTGTCTTGTCTTGTCCTGTCGTGTGTTGTGTTGTTTTGTCTTGTCTTGTCTTGTTTTGTCTTGTCTTGTTTTGTCTTGTCATGTCATGTCTTGCCTTGTCTTGTCTTGTCTTGTCTTGTCTTGTCTTGTCATGTCATGTCATGTCATGTCATGTCTTGTCATGTCGTGTGTTGTGTTGTTTTGTCTTGTCTTGTCTTGTCTTGTCTTGTCTTGTCTTGTCTTGTCTTGTCTTGTCTTGTCTTGTCTTGTCTTGTCTTGTCTTGTCTTGTCTTGTCTTGTCTTGTCTTGTCTTGTCTTGTCTTGTCTTGTCATGTCATGTCATGTCTTGTCATGTCGTGCGTTGTGTTGTTTTGTCTTGTCTTGTTTTGTCTTGTCATGTCATGTCTTGCCTTGTTTTGTCTTGTCTTGTCTTGTCTTGTCTTGTCTTGTCTTGTCTTGTCATGTCATGTCATGTCATGTCTTGTCATGTCGTGTGTTGTGTTGTTTTGTCTTGTCTTGTCTGGTCTTGTCTTGTCTTGTCTTGTCTTGTCATGTCTTGTCATGTCATGTCATGTCTTGTCATGTCGTGCGTTGTGTTGTTTTGTCTTGTCTTTTTTTGTCTTGTCATGTCATGTCTTGTCTTGTCTTGTCTTGTCATGTCATGTCATGTCATGTCATGTCTTGTCTTATCTTGTCTTGTTTTGTCTTGTCTTGTCTTGTTTTGTCTTGTCTTGTCTTGTCTTGTCTTGTCTTGTCATGTCATGTCTTGTCTTGTCTTGTCTTGTCTTGTCTTGTCTTGTCTTGTCTTGTCTTGTCTTGTCTTGTCTTGTCTTGTCTTGTCTTGTCTTGTCTTGTCTTGTCTTGTCTTGTCTTGTCTTGTCTTGTCTTGTCTTGTCTTGTCTTGTCTTGTCTTGTCTTGTCTTGTCTTGTCTTGTCTTGTCTTGTCTTGTCTTGTCTTGTCTTGTCTTGTCTTGTCTTGTCTTGTCTTGTCTTGTCTTGTCTTGTCTTGTCTTGTTTTGTCTTGTCTTGTCTTGTCTTGTCTTGTCTTGTCTTGTCTTGTCTTGTCTTGTCTTGTCGTGTGTTGTGTTGTTTTGTCTTGTCTTGTCTTGTCTTGTCTTGTCTTGTCTTGTCTTGTCTTGTCTTGTCTTGTCTTGTCTTGTCTTATTTTGTTTTGTCTTGTCTTGTCTTGTCTTGTCTTGTCATGTCGTGTGTTGTGTTGTTTTGTCTTGTCTTGCCTTGTTTTGTCTTGTCTTGTTTTGTCTTGTCATGTCATGTCTTGCCTTGTCTTGTCTTGTCTTGTCTTGTCTTGTCTTGTCATGTCATGTCATGTCTTGTCATGTCGTGCGTTGTCTTGTCTTGTCTTGTCATGTCATGTCATGTCTTGTCTTATCTTATCTTGTTTTGTCTTGTCTTGTCTTGTTTTGTCTTGTCTTGTCTTGTCTTGTCTTGTCTTGTCTTTTCTTGTCTTGTCTTGTCATGTCATGTCTTGTCTTGTCTTGTCTTGTTTTGTCTTGTCTTGTCTTGTCTTGTCTTGTCTTGTCTTGTCTTGTCTTGTCTTGTCTTGTCTTGTCTTGTCTTGTCTTGTCTTGTCTTGTCTTGTCTTGTCTTGTCTTGTCTTGTCTTGTCTTGTCTTGTCTTGTTTTGTCTTGTCTTGACTTGTCTTGTCTTGTCTTGTCTTGTCTTGTCTTGTCTTGTCTTGTCTTGTCTTGTCTTGTCTTGTCTTGTCTTGTCTTGTCTTGTCTTGTCTTGTCTTGTCTTGTCTTGTCTTGTCTTGTCTTGTCTTGTCTTGTCTTGTCTTGTCTTGTCTTGTCTTGTCTTGTCTTGTCTTGTCTTGTCTTGTCTTGTCGTGTGTTGTGTTGTCTTTTCTTGTCTTGTCTTGTCTTGTCTTGTCTTGTCGTGTGTTGTGTTGTGTTGTGTTGTTTTGTCTTGTCTTGTCTTGTCTTGTCTTGTCTTGTCTTGTCTTGTCTTGTCTTGTCTTGTCTTGTCTTGTCTTGTCTTGTCTTGTCTTGTCTTGTCTTGTCTTGTCTTGTCTTGTCTTGTCATGTCATGTCGTGTCTTGTGTTGCTTTGTCTTGTCTTGTCTTGTCTTGTCATGTCGTGTGTTGTGTTGTTTTGTCTTGTCTTGTTGTGTATTGTCATGTCTTATATTGTCTTGTCTTGTCTTGTCTTGTCTTGTTTTGTCATGTCATGTCATGTCGTGTCTTGTGTTGCTTTGTCTTGTCTTGTCTTGTCTTGTCATGTCGTGTGTTGTGTTGTTTTGTCTTGTCTTGTTGTGTATTGTCATGTCTTATATTGTCTTGTCTTGTCTTGTCATGTCATGTCATGTCGTGTGTTGTGTTGTTTTGTCTTGTCTTGTTTTGTCTTGTCATGTCATGTCTTGTCTTGTCTTGTTTTGTCTTGTCATGTCTTGTCTTGTCTTGTCTTGTCTTGTCTTGTCTTGTCTTGTCTTGTCTTGTCTTGTCTTGTCTTGTCTTGTCTTGTCTTGTCTTGTCTTGTCTTGTCTTGTCTTGTCTTGTCTTGTCTTGTCTTGTCTTGTCTTGTCTTGTCTTGTCTTGTCTTGTCTTGTCTTGTCTTGTCTTGTCTTGTCTTGTCTTGTCTTGTCTTGTCTTGTCTTGTCTTGTCTTGTCTTGTCTTGTCTTGTCTTGTCTTGTCTTGTCTTGTCTTGTCTTGTCTTGTTTTGTCTTGTCTTGTCATGTCGTGTGTTCTGTTGTTTTGTCTTGTCTTGTTGTGTATTGTCATGTCTTTTATTGTCTTGTCTTGTCATGTCATGTCATGTCGTGTGTTGTGTTGTTTAGTGTTGTTTTGTCTTGTCATGTCTTGTCTTGTCTAGTCTTGTCTTGTCTTGTCATTCTTGTCTTGTCTTGTCTTGTCTTGTCTTGTCTTGTCTTGTCTTGTCTTGTCTTGTCTTGTCTTGTCTTGTCTTGTCTTGTCTTGTCTTGTCTTGTCTTGTCTTGTCTTGTCTTGTTTTATCTTGTCTTGTCTTGTCTTGTCATGTCGTGTCATGTCATGTGTTGTGTTGTTTTGTCTTGTTTTGTCTTGTCTTGTCTTGGCTTGTTTTGTCTTGTCTTGTCTCGTCTTGTCTTGTCTTGTCATGTCGTGTCTTGTCATGTGTTGTGTTGTTTTGTCTTGTTTTGTCATGTTTTGTCTTGTCTTGTCTTGTCTTGTCTTGTCTTGTGATGTCTTGTCTGGTCTTGTCTTGTCTTGTCTTGTCTTGTCTTGTCTTGTCTTGTCTTGTCTTGTCTTGTCTTGTCTTGTCTTGTCTTGTCTTGTCTTGTCTTGTCTTGTCTTGTCTTGTCTTGTCTTGTCTTGTCTTGTCTTGTCTTGTCTTGTCTTGTCTTTTCTTGCCTTGTCTTGTCTTGTCATGTCATGTCATGTCTTGTCTTGCCTTGTCTTGTCTTGTTTTGTCTTGTCTTGTCTTGTCTTGTCTTGTCTTGTCTTGTCTTGTCTTGTCTTGTCTTGTCTTGTCTTGTCTTGTCTTGTCTTGTCTTGTCTTGTCTTGTCTTGTCTTGTCTTGTCTTGTCTTGTCTTGTCTTGTCTTGTTTTGTCTTGTCTTGTCTTGTCTTGTCTTGTCTTGTCTTGTCTTGTCTTGTCTTGTCTTGTCTTGTCTTGTCTTGTCTTGTCTTGTCTTGTCTTGTCTTGTCTTGTCTTGTCTTGTCTTGTCTTGTCTTGTCTTGTCTTGTCTTGTCTTGTCTTGTTTTGTCTTGTCTTGATTTGTCTTGTCATGTCTTGTCTTGTCTTGTCTTGTCTTGTCTTGTCTTGTCTTGTCTTGCCTTGTCTTGTCTTGTCCTGTCGTGTGTTGTGTTGTTTTGTCTTGTCTTGTCTTGTTTTGTCTTGTCATGTCATGTCTTGCCTTGTCTTGTCTTGACTTGTCTTGTCTTGTCTTGTCTTGTCTTGTCATGTCATGTCTTGTCATGTCGTGTGTTGTGTTGTTTTGTCTTGTCTTGTCTGGTCTTGTCTTGTCTTGTCTTGTCTTGTCTTGTCTTGTCTTGTCTTGTCTTGTCTTGTCTTTTCTTGTCTTGTCTTGTCTTGTCTTGTCTTGTCTTGTCATGTCATGTCTTGTCTTGTCTTGTCTTGTTTTGTCTTGTCTTGTCTTGTCTTGTCTTGTCTTGTCTTGTCTTGTCTTGTCTTGTCTTGTCTTGTCTTGTCTTGTCTTGTCTTGTCTTGTCTTGTCTTGTCTTGTCTTGTCTTGTCTTGTCTTGTCTTGTCTTGTCTTGTCTTGTCTTGTCTTGTCTTGTCTTGTCTTGTCTTGTTTTGTCTTGTCTTGTCTTGTCTTGTTTTGCCTTGTCTTGTCTTGATTTGTCTTGTCATGTCTTGTCTTGTCTTGCCTTGTCTTGTCTTGTCCTGTCGTGTGTTGTGTTGTTTTGTCTTTTCTTGTCTTGTTTTGTCTTGTCTTGTTTTGTCTTGTCATGTCATGTCTTGCCTTGTCTTGTCTTGTCTTGTCTTGTCTTGTCTTGTCATGTCATGTCATGTCTTGTCATGTCGTGCGTTGTGTTGTTTTGTCTTGTCTTGTTTTGTCTTGTCATGTCATGTCTTGTCTTGTCTTGTCTTGTCATGTCATGTCATGTCTTGTCTTATCTTGTCTTGTTTTGTCTTGTCTTGTCTTGTTTTGTCTTTTCTTGTCTTGTCTTGTCTTGTCTTGTCTTGTCTTGTCATGTCATGTCTTGTCTTGTTTTGTCTTGTCTTGTCTTGTCTTGTCTTGTTGTGTATTGTCATGTCTTTTAGTGTCTTGTCTTGTCATGTCATGTCATGTCATGTCATGTCGTGTGTTGTGTTGTTTAGTGTTGTTTTGTCTTGTCATGTCTTGTCTTGTCTAGTCTTGTCTTGTCTTGTCATTCTTGTCTTGTGTTGTCTTGTCTTGTCTTGTCTTGTCTTGTCATTCTTGTCTTGTGTTGTCTTGTGTTGTCTTGTCTTGTCTTGTCTTGTCTTGTCTTGTCTTGTCTTGTCTTGTCTTGTCTTGTCTTGTCTTGTCTTGTCTTGTCTTGTCTTGTCTTGTCTTGTCTTGTCTTGTCTTGTCTTGTCTTGTTTTATCTTGTCTTGTCTTGTCTTGTCATGTCGTGTCATGTCATGTGTTGTGTTGTTTTGTCTTGTTTTGTCTTGTCTTGTCTTGTCTTGTCTTGTCATGTCGTGTCATGTCATGTGTTGTGTTGTTTTGTCTTGTTTTGTCATGTTTTGTCTTGTCTTGTCTTGTCTTGTCTTGTCTTGTCTTGTGATGTCTTGTCTTGTCTTGTCTTGTCTTGTCTTGTCTTGTCTTATTTTGTCTTGTCTTGTCTTGTCTTGTCTTGTCTTGTCTTGTCTTGTCATGTTTTGTCATGTCATGTCATGTCGTGTCTTGTGTTGCTTTGTCTTGTCTTGTCTTGTCATGTCGTGTGTTGTGCTGTTTTGTCTTGTCATGTCTTGTCTTGTCTAGTCTTGTCTTGTCTTGTCATTCTTGTCTTGTCTTGTCTTGTCTTGTCTTGTCTTGTCTTGTCTTGTCTTGTCTTGTCTTGTCTTGTCTTGTCGTGTGTTGTGTTGTTTTGTCTTGTCTTGTCTTGTCTTGTCTTGTCTTGTCTTGTCTTGTCTTGTCTTGTCTTGTCTTGTCTTGTCTTGTCTTGTCTTGTCTTGTCTTGTCTTGTCTTGTCTTGTCTTGTCTTGTCTTGTCTTGTCTTGTCTTGTCTTGTCTTGTCTTGTCTTGTCTTGTCTTGTCTTGTCTTGTCTTGTTTTATCTTGTCTTGTCTTGTCTTGTCATGTCGTGTCATGTCATGTGTTGTGTTGTTTTGTCTTGTTTTGTCTTGTCTTGTCTTGGCTTGTTTTGTCTTGTCTTGTCTTGTCTTGTCTTGTCTTGTCTTGTCATGTCGTGTCTTGTCATGTGTTGTGTTGTTTTGTCTTGTTTTGTCATGTTTTGTCTTGTCTTGTCTTGTCTTGTCTTGTCTTGTGATGTCTTGTCTGGTCTTGTCTTGTCTTGTCTTGTCTTGTCTTGTCTTGTCTTGTCTTGTCTTGTCTTGTCTTGTCTTGTCTTGTCTTGTCTTGTCTTGTCTTGTCTTGTCTTGTCTTGTCTTGTCTTGTCTTGTCTTGTCTTGTCTTGTCTTGTCTTGTCTTGTCTTGTCTTGTCTTGTCTTGTCTTGTTTTATCTTGTCTTGTCTTGTCTTGTCATGTCGTGTCATGTCATGTGTTGTGTTGTTTTGTCTTGTTTTGTCTTGTCTTGTCTTGGCTTGTTTTGTCTTGTCTTGTCTTGTCTTGTCTTGTCTTGTCATGTCGTGTCTTGTCATGTGTTGTGTTGTTTTGTCTTGTTTTGTCATGTTTTGTCTTGTCTTGTCTTGTCTTGTCTTGTCTTGTGATGTCTTGTCTGGTCTTGTCTTGTCTTGTCTTGTCTTGTCTTGTCTTGTCTTGTCTTGTCTTGTCTTGTCTTGTCTTGTCTTGTCTTGTCTTGTCTTGTCTTGTCTTGTCTTGTCTTGTCTTGTCTTGTCGTGTGTTGTGTTGTTTTGTCTTGTCTTGTCTTGTCTTGTCTTGTCTTGTCTTGTCTTGTCTTGTCTTGTCTTGTCTTGTCTTGTCTTGTCTTGTCTTGTCTTGTCTTGTCATGTCTTGTCTTGTCTTGTCTTGTCTTGTCTTGTCTTGTCTTGTCTTGTCTTGTCTTGTCTTGTCTTGTCTTGTTTTGTCTTGTCTTGATTTGTCTTGTCATGTCTTGTCTTGTCTTGTCTTGTCTTGTCTTGTCTTGTCTTGTCTTGTCTTGTCTTGTCTTGCCTTGTCTTGTCTTGTCCTGTCGTGTGTTGTGTTGTTTTGTCTTGTCTTGTCTTGTTTTGTCTTGTCTTGTTTTGTCTTGTCATGTCATGTCTTGCCTTGTCTTGTCTTGACTTGACTTGTCTTGTCTTGTCTTGTCTTGTCTTGTCATGTCATGTCATGTCTTGTCATGTCGTGTGTTGTGTTGTTTTGTCTTGTCTTGTCTTGTCTTGTCTTGTCTTGTCTTGTCTTGTCTTGTCTTGTCTTGTCTTGTCTTGTCTTGTCTTGTCTTGTCTTGTCTTGTCTTGTCTTGTCATGTCATGTCTTGTCTTGTCTTGTCTTGTTTTGTCTTGTCTTGTCTTGTCTTGTCTTGTCTTGTCTTGTCTTGTCTTGTCTTGTCTTGTCTTGTCTTGTCTTGTCTTGTCTTGTCTTGTCTTGTCTTGTCTTGTCTTGTCTTGTCTTGTCTTGTCTTGTCTTGTCTTGTCTTGTCTTGTCTTGTCTTGTCTTGTCTTGTCTTGTCTTGTCTTGTCTTGTCTTGTCTTGTCTTGTCTTGTCTTGTTTTGTCTTGTCTTGTCTTGATTTGTCTTGTCATGTCTTGTCTTGTCTTGCCTTGTCTTGTCTTGTCCTGTCGTGTGTTGTGTTGTTTTGTCTTTTCTTGTCTTGTTTTGTCTTGTCTTGTTTTGTCTTGTCATGTCATGTCTTGCCTTGTCTTGTCTTGTCTTGTCTTGTCTTGTCTTGTCTTGTCATGTCATGTCATGTCTTGTCATGTCGTGCGTTGTGTTGTTTTGTCTTGTCTTGTTTTGTCTTGTCTTGTCTGGTCTTGTCTTGTCTTGTCTTGTCTTGTCTTGTCTTGTCTTGTCTTGTCTTGTCTTGTCTTGTCTTTTCTTGTCTTGTCTTGTCTTGTCTTGTCTTGTCTTGTCTTGTCATGTCATGTCTTGTCTTGTCTTGTCTTGTTTTGTCTTGTCTTGTCTTGTCTTGTCTTGTCTTGTCTTGTCTTGTCTTGTCTTGTCTTGTCTTGTCTTGTCTTGTCTTGTCTTGTCTTGTCTTGTCTTGTCTTGTCTTGTCTTGTCTTGTCTTGTCTTGTCTTGTCTTGTCTTGTCTTGTCTTGTCTTGTCTTGTCTTGTCTTGTCTTGTCTTGTCTTGTCTTGTCTTGTCTTGTCTTGTCTTGTCTTGTCTTGTCTTGTCTTGTCTTGTCTTGTCTTGTCTTGTCTTGTCTTGTCTTGTCTTGTCTTGTCTTGTCTTGTCTTGTCTTGTCTTGTCTTGTCTTGTCTTGTCTTGATTTGTCTTGTCATGTCTTGTCTTGTCTTGTCTTGTCTTGTCTTGTCTTGCCTTGTCTTGTCTTGTCCTGTCGTGTGTTGTGTTGTTTTGTCTTGTCTTGTCTTGTTTTGTCTTGTCTTGTTTTGTCTTGTCATGTCATGTCTTGCCTTGTCTTGTCTTGACTTGACTTGTCTTGTCTTGTCTTGTCTTGTCTTGTCTTGTCTTGTCTTGTCTTGTCTTGTCTTGTCTTGTCATGTCATGTCTTGTCTTGTTTTGTCTTGTCTTGTCTTGTCTTGTCTTGTTGTGTATTGTCATGTCTTTTATTGTCTTGTCTTGTCATGTCATGTCATGTCATGTCATGTCGTGTGTTGTGTTGTTTAGTGTTGTTTTGTCTTGTCATGTCTTGTCTTGTCTAGTCTTGTCTTGTCTTGTCATTCTTGTCTTGTCTTGTCTTGTCTTGTCTTGTCTTGTCTTGTCTTGTCTTGTCTTGTCTTGTCTTGTCTTGTCTTGTCTTGTCTTGTCTTGTCTTGTCTTGTCTTGTCTTGTCTTGTCTTGTCTTGTCTTGTCTTGTCTTGTCTTGTCTTGTCTTGTCTTGTCTTGTCTTGTCTTGTCTTGTCTTGTTTTATCTTGTCTTGTCTTGTCTTGTCATGTCGTGTCATGTCATGTGTTGTGTTGTTTTGTCTTGTTTTGTCTTGTCTTGTCTTGTCTTGTCTTGTCATGTCGTGTCATGTCATGTGTTGTGTTGTTTTGTCTTGTTTTGTCTTGTCATGTCTTGTCTTGTCTAGTCTTGTCTTGTCTTGTCATTCTTGTCTTGTCTTGTCTTGCCTTGTCTTGTCTTGTCTTGTCTTGTCTTGTCTTGTCTTGTCTTGTCTTGTCTTGTCGTGTGTTGTGTTGTTTTGTCTTGTCTTGTCTTGTCTTGTCTTGTCTTGTCTTGTCTTGTCTTGTCTTGTCTTGTCTTGTCTTGTCTTGTCTTGTCTTGTCTTGTCTTGTCTTGTCTTGTCTTGTCGTGTGTTGTGTTGTTTTGTCTTGTCTTGTCTTGTCTTGTCTTGTCTTGTCTTGTCTTGTCTTGTCTTGTCTTGTCTTGTCTTGTCTTGTCTTGTCTTGTCTTATTTTGTCTTGTCTTGTCTTGTCTTGCCTTGTCTTGTCATGTTTTGTCATGTCATGTCATGTCGTGTCTTGTGTTGCTTTGTCTTGTCTTGTCTTGTCATGTCGTGTGTTGTGTTGTTTTGTCTTGTCTTGTTGTGTATTGTCATGTCTTATATTGTCTTGTCTTGTCTTGTCTTGTCGTGTGTTGTGTTGTTTTGTCTTGTCTTGTTGTGTATTGTCATGTCTTATATTGTCTTGTCTTGTCTTGTCTTGTCGTGTGTTGTGTTGTTTTGTCTTGTCTTGTCTTGTCTTGTCTTGTCTTGTCTTGTCTTGTCTTGTCTTGTCTTGTCTTGTCTTGTCTTGTCTTGTCTTGTCTTGTCTTGTCTTGTCTTGTCTTGTCTTGTCTTGTCTTGTCTTGTCTTGTCTTGGCTTGTCTTGTCTTGTCTTGTCTTGTCTTGTCTTGTCTTGTCTTGTCTTGTCTTGTCTTGTCTTGTCTTGTCTTGTCTTGTCTTGTCTTGTCTTGCCTTGTCTTGTCTTGTCCTGTCGTGTGTTGTGTTGTTTTGTCTTGTCTTGTCTTGTCTTGTCTTGTCTTGTCTTGTCTTGTCTTGTCTTGTCTTGTCTTGTCTTGTCTTGTCTTGTCTTGTCTTGTCTTGTCTTGTCTTGTCTTGTCTTGTCGTGTGTTGTGTTCTTTAGTCCTGTTTTGTCTTGTCATGTCTTGTCTTGTCTTGTCTTGTCTTGTCTTGTCTTGTGTTGTGTTGTTTTGTCATGTCATGTCGTGTGTTGTGTTGTTTAGTCTTGTCATGTCTTGTCTTGTCTTGTCTTGTCTTGTCTTGTCATGTCTTGTCTTGTCATGTCTTGTCTTGTCTTGTCTTGTCTTGTCTTGTCTTGTCTTGTCTTGCCTTGTCTTGTCTTGTCCTGTCGTGTGTTGTGTTGTTTTGTCTTGTCTTGTCTTGTCTTGTCTTGTCTTGTCTTGTCTTGTCTTGTCTTGTCTTGTCTTGTCTTGTCTTGTCTTGTCTTGTCTTGTCTTGTCTTGTCTTGTCTTGTCTTGTCTTGTTTTGTCTTGCCTTGTCTTGTCTTGTTTTGTCTTGTCTGGTCTTGATTTGTCTTGTCATGTCTTGTCTTGTCTTGTCTTGTCTTGTCTTGTCTTGTCTTGTCTTGTCTTGTCTTGTCTTGTCTTGTCTTGCCTTGTCTTGTCTTGTCCTGTCGTGTGTTGTGTTGTTTTGTCTTGTCTTGTCTTGTCTTGTCTTGTCTTGTCTTGTCTTGTCTTGTCTTGTCTTGTCTTGTCTTGTCTTGTCTTGTCTTGTCTTGTCGAGTGTTGTGTTGTTTTGTTTTGTCTTGTCTTGTCTTGTCTTGTCTTGTCTTGTCTTGTCTTGTCTTGTCTTGTCTTGTCTTGTCTTGTCTTGTCTTGTCTTGTCTTGTCTTGTCTTGTCTTGTCTTGTCTTGTCTTGTCTTGTCTTGTCTTGTCTTGTCTTGTCTTGTCTTGTCTTGTCTTGTCTTGTCTTGTCTTGTTTTGTCTTGTCTGGTCTTGATTTGTCTTGTCTTGTCTTGTCTTGTCTTGTCTTGTCTTGTCTTGTCTTGTCTTGTCTTGTCTTGTCTTGTCGTGTGTTGTGTTGTTTAGTCTTGTTTTGTCTTGTCATGTCTTGTCTTGTCTTGTCTTGTCTTGTGTTGTGTTGTTTTGTCATGTCATGTCGTGTGTTGTGTTGTTTAGTCTTGTCATGTCTTGTCTTGTCTTGTCTTGTCTTGTCTAGTCTTGTCTTGTCTTGTCTTGTCTTGTCTTGTGTTGTCTTGTCTTGTCTTGTCTTGTCTTGTCCTGTCTTGTCTTGTCTTGTCTTGTCTTGTCTTGTCTTGTCTTGTCTTGTCTTGTCTTGTCTTGTCTTGTCTTGTTTTATCTTGTCTTGTCTTGTCTTGTCATGTCGTGTCATGTCATGTGTTGTGTTGTTTTGTCTTGTTTTGTCTTGTCCTGTCTTGGCTTGTTTTGTCTTGTCTTGTCTTGTCTTGTCTTGTCTTGTCTTGTCATGTCGTGTCATGTCAAGTGTTGTGTTGTTTTGTCTTGTTTTGTCTTGTTTTGTCATGTTTTGTCTTGTCTTGTCTTGTCTTGTCTTGTCTTGTCTTGTCTTGTCTTGTCTTGTCTTGTCATGTCTTGTCTTGTCTAGTCTAGTCTTGTCTTGTCTTGTCTTGTCTTGTCTTGTCTTGTCTTGCCTTGTCTTGTCTTGTCTAGTCTTGTCTTGTCTTGTCATGTCTTGTCTTGTCTTGTCTTGTCTTGTCTTGTCTTGTCTTGTCTTGCCTTGTCTTGTCTTGTCCTGTCGTGTGTTGTGTTGTTTTGTCTTGTCTTGTCTTGTCTTGTCTTGTCTTGTCTTGTCTTGTCTTGTCTTGTCTTGTCTTGTCTTGTCTTGTCTTGTCTTGTTTTATCTTGTCTTGTCTTGTCTTGTCATGTCGTGTCATGTCATGTGTTGTGTTGTTTTGTCTTGTTTTGTCTTGTCCTGTCTTGGCTTGTTTTGTCTTGTCTTGTCTTGTCTTGCCTTGTCTTGTCTTGTCCTGTCGTGTGTTGTGTTGTTTTGTCTTGTCTTGTCTTGTCTTGTCTTGTCTTGTCTTGTCTTGTCTTGTCGTGTGTTGTGTTGTTTTGTCTTGTCTTGTCTTGTCTTGTCTTATCTTGTCTTGTCTTGTCTTGTCTTGTCTTGTCTTGTCTTGTCTTGTCTTGTCTTGTCTTGTCTTGTCTTGTCTTGTCTTGTCTTGTCTTGTCTTGTCTTGTCTTGTCTTGTCTTGTCTTGTCTTGTCTTGTCTTGTCTTGTCTTGTGTTGTGTTGTTTTGTCATGTCATGTCGTGTGTTGTGTTGTTTAGTCTTGTCATGTCTTGTCTTGTCTAGTCTTGTCTTGTCTTGTCTTGTCTTGTCTTGTCTTGTCTTGTCTTGTCTTGTCTTGTCTTGTCTTGTCTTGTCCTGTCTTGTCTTGTCTTGTCTTGCCTTGTCTTGTCTTGTCTAGTCTTGTCTTGTCTTGTCTTGTCTTGTCTTGTGTTGTCTTGTCTTGTCTTGTCTTGTCTTGTCCTGTCTTGTCTTGTCTTGTCTTGTCTTGTCTTGTCTTGTCTTGTCTTGTCTTGTCTTGTGTTGTGTTGTTTTGTCATGTCATGTCGAGTGTTGTGTTGTTTAGTTTTGTCATGTCTTGTCTTGTCTTGTCTTGTCTTGTCTTGTCTTGTCATGTCTTGTCTTGTCTAGTCTAGTCTTGTCTTGTCTTGTCTTGTCTTGTCTTGTCTTGTCTTGTCTTGTCTTGTCTTGTCTTGCCTTGTCTTGTCTTGCCTTGTCTTGTCTTGTCTTGTCTTGTTTTGTCTTGTCTTGTCTTGTCTTGTCTTGTATTGTCTTGTCTTGTCTTGCCTTGTCTTGTCTTGTCCTGTCGTGTGTTGTGTTGTTTTGTCTTGTTTTGTCTTGTCTTGTCTTGTCTTGTCTTGTCTTGTCTTGTCTTGTTTTGTCTTGTCTTGTCTTGTCTTGTTTTGTCTTGTCTGGTCTTGATTTGTCTTGTCATGTCTTGTCTTGTCTTGTCTTGTCTTGTCTTGTCTTGTCTTGTCTTGTCTTGTCTTGTCTTGTCTTGTCTTGTCTTGCCTTGTCTTGTCTTGTCCTGTCGTGTGTTGTGTTGTTTTGTCTTGTCTTGTCTTGTCTTGTCTTGTCTTGTCTTGTCTTGTCTTGTCGTGTGTTGTGTTGTTTTGTCTTGTGTTGTCTTGTCTTGTCTTATCTTGTCTTGTCTTGTCTTGTCTTGTCTTGTCTTGTCTTGTCTTGTCTTGTCTTGTCTTGTCTTGTCTTGTCTTGTCTTGTCTTGTCTTGTCTTGTCTTGTCTTGTCTTGTCTTGTCTTGTCTTGTCTTGTCTTGTCTTGTCTTGTCTTGTCTTGTCTTGTCTTGTCTTGTCTTGTGTTGTGTTGTTTTGTCATGTCATGTCGTGTGTTGTGTTGTTTAGTCTTGTCATGTCTTGTCTTGTCTAGTCTTGTCTTGTCTTGTCTTGTCTTGTCTTGTCTTGTCTTGTCTTGTCTTGTCTTGTCTTGTCTTGTCCTGTCTTGTCTTGTCTTGTCTTGCCTTGTCTTGTCTTGTCTTGTCTTGTCTTGTCTTGTCTTGTCTTGTCTTGTCTTGTCTTGTCTTGTCTTGTCTTGTCTTGTCTTGTCTTGTCTTGTCTTGTCTTGTCTTGTCTTGTCTTGTCTTGTCTTGTCTTGTTTTATCTTGTCTTGTCTTGTCTTGTCATGTCGTGTCATGTCATGTGTTGTGTTGTTTTGTCTTGTTTTGTCTTGTCCTGTCTTGGCTTGTTTTGTCTTGTCTTGTCTTGTCTTGTCTTGTCTTGTCTTGTCATGTCGTGTCATGTCAAGTGTTGTGTTGTTTTGTCTTGTTTTGTCTTGTTTTGTCATGTTTTGTCTTGTCTTGTCTTGTCTTGTCTTGTCTTGTCTTGTCTTGTCTTGTCTTGTCTTGTCTTGTCTTGTCTTGTCTTGTCTTGTCTTGTCTTGTCTTGTCTTGTCTTGTCTTGTCTTGTCTTGTGTTGTGTTGTTTTGTCTTGTCATGTCTTATATTGTCTTGTCTTGTCATGTCATGTCATGTCATACGTGTGTTGTGTTGTTTTGTCTTGTCTTATCTTGTCTTGTCTTGTCTTGTCATGTCGTGTCATGTCGTGTCATGTGTTGTTTTGTTTTGTCTTGTCTTGTCCTGTCATGTCATGTCTTGTCTTGTCTTGTCTTGTCTTGTCTTGTCTTGTCTTGTCTTGTCTTGTCTTGTCTTGTCATGTCCTGTCATGCCATGCCATGTGTTGTGTTGTTTTGTCTTGTTTTGTCTTGTTTTTTCTTGTTTTGTTTTGTCTTGTCAAGTCTTGTCTTGTCTTGTCTTGTCTTGTCTTGTCTTGTCTTGTCTTGTCTTGTCTTGTCATGTCGTGTCATGTCATGTGTTGTGTTGTTTTGTCTTGTTTTGTTTTGTCTTGTCTTGTCTTGGCTTGTTTTGTCTTGTCTTGTCTTGTCTTGTCTTGTCTTGTGTTGTGTTGTTTTGTCTTGTCATGTCTTATATTGTCTTGTCTTGTCATGTCATGTCATGTCATACGTGTGTTGTGTTGTTTTGTCTTGTCATGTCTTATCTTGTCTTGTCTTGTCTTGTCTTGTCTTGTATTGTCATGTCTTATATTGTCTTGTCTTGTCATGTCATATCATGTCGTGTGTTGTGTTGTTTTGTCTTGTCATGTATTGTCTTGTCTTGTCTTGTCTTGTCATGTCGTGTCTTGTCATGTGTTGTGTTGTTTCGTCTTGTTTTGTCTTGTCTTGTCTTGGCTTGTTTTGTCTTGTCTTGACTTGTCTTGTCTTGTCTTGTCTTGTCATGTCGTGTGTTGTGTTGTTTTGTCTTGTCATGTCTTATATTGTCTTGTCTTGTCATGTCATGTCATGTCATACGTGTGTTGTGTTGTCATGTCATATCATGTCGTGTGTTGTGTTGTTTTGTCTTGTTATGTTTTGTCTTGTCATGTCTTGTCTTGTCTTGTCTTGTCTTGTCATGTCATGTCATATCATGTCTTGTCTTGTCTTGTCTTGTCTTGTCTTGTCTTGTCTTGTCTTGTCTTGTCTTGTCTTATCTTGTCTTGTCTTGTCTTGTCTTGTCTTGTCTTGTCTTGTCTTGTCTTGTCTTGTCTTGTCTTGTCTTGTCTTGTCTTGTCTTGTCTTGTCTTGTCTTGTCTTGTCTTGTCTTGTTTTGTCTTGTCTTGTCTTGTCGTATGTTGTGTTGTTTTGTCTTGTCTTGTTTTGTCTTGTCATGTCGTATGTTGTGTTGTTTTGTCTTGTCTTGTTTTGTCTTGTCTTGTCTTATATTGTCTTGTCTTGTCTTGTCATGTCATGTCATGTCATGTCATGTCGTGTGTTGTGTTGTTTAGTCTTGTTTTGTCTTGTCATGTCTTGTCTTGTCTTGTCTTGTCTTGTCTTGTCTTGTCTTGTCTTGTCTTGCCTTGTCTTGTCTTGTCTTGTCTTGTCTTGTCTTGTCTTGTCTTGTCTTGTCTTGTCTTGTCTTGTCTTGTCTTGTCTTGTTTTGTCTTGTCTTGTCTTGTCTTGTTTTGTCTTGTCTGGTCTTGATTTGTCTTGTCTTGTCTTGTCTTGTCTTGTCTTGTCTTGTCTTGTCTTGTCTTGTCTTGTCTTGTCGTGTGTTGTGTTGTTTAGTCTTGTTTTGTCTTGTCATGTCTTGTCTTGTCTTGTCTTGTCTTGTGTTGTGTTGTTTTGTCATGTCATGTCGTGTGTTGTGTTGTTTAGTCTTGTCATGTCTTGTCTTGTCTTGTCTTGTCTTGTCTTGTCATGTCTTGTCTTGTCTAGTCTTGTCTTGTCTTGTCTTGTCTTGTGTTGTCTTGTCTTGTCTTGTCTTGTCTTGTCCTGTCTTGTCTTGTCTTGTCTTGCCTTGTCTTGTCTTGTCTTGTCTTGTTTTGTCTTGTCTTGTCTTGTCTTGTCTTGTCTTGTCTTGTCTTGTCTTGTCTTGTCTTGCCTTGTCTTGTCTTGTCCTGTCGTGTGTTGTGTTGTTTTGTCTTGTCTTGTCTTGTCTTGTCTTATCTTGTCTTGTCTTGTCTTGTCTTGTCTTGTCTTGTCGTGTGTTGTGTTGTTTAGTCTTGTTTTGTCTTGTCATGTCTTGTCTTGTCTTGTCTTGTCTTGTCTTGTCTTGTCTTGTGTTGTGTTGTTTTGTCATGTCATGTCGAGTGTTGTGTTGTTTAGTTTTGTCATGTCTTGTCTTGTCTTGTCTTGTCTTGTCTTGTCATGTCTTGTCTTGTCTAGTCTTGTCTTGTCTTGTCTTGTCTTGTCTTGTCTTGTCTTGTCTTGTCTTGTCTTGTCTTGTCTTGTCTTGTCTTGTCTTGCCTTGTCTTGTCTTGCCTTGTCTTGTCTTGTCTTGTCTTGTTTTGTCTTGTCTTGTCTTGTCTTGTCTTGTATTGTCTTGTCTTGTCTTGCCTTGTCTTGTCTTGTCCTGTCGTGTGTTGTGTTGTTTTGTCTTGTCTTGTCTTGTCTTGTCTTGTCTTGTCTTGTCTTGTCTTGTCTTGTCTTGTCTTGTCTTGTCTTGTCTTGTCTTGTCTTGTCTTGTCTTGTCTTGTCTTGTTTTGTCTTGTCTTGTCTTGTCTTGTTTTGTCTGGTCTTGATTTGTCTTGTCATGTCTTGTCTTGTCTTGTCTTGTCTTGTCTTGTCTTGTCTTGTCTTGTCTTGTCTTGTCTTGTCTTGCCTTGTCTTGTCTTGTCCTGTCGTGTGTTGTGTTGTTTTGTCTTGTCTTGTCTTGTCTTGTCTTGTCTTGTCTTGTCTTGTCTTGTCTTGTCGTGTGTTGTGTTGTTTTGTCTTGTCTTGTCTTGTCTTATCTTGTCTTGTCTTGTCTTGTCTTGTCTTGTCTTGTCTTGTCTTGTCTTGTCTTGTCTTGTCTTGTCTTGTCTTGTCTTGTCTTGTCTTGTCTTGTCTTGTCTTGTCTTGTCTTGTCTTGTCTTGTCTTGTCTTGTCTTGTCTTGTCTTGTCTTGTCTTGTCTTGTCTTGTCTTGTCTTGTCTTGTCTTGTCTTGTCTTGTCTTGTCTTGCCTTGTCTTGTCTTGTCCTGTCGTGTGTTGTGTTGTTTTGTCTTGTCTTGTCTTGTCTTGTCTTGTCTTGTCTTGTCTTGTCTTGTCTTGTCTTGTCTTGTTTTGTCTTGTCTTGTCTTGTCTTGTTTTTTCTTGTCTGGTCTTGATTTGTCTTGTCTTGTCTTGTCTTGTCTTGTCTTGTCTTGTCTTGTCTTGTCTTGTCTTGTCTTGTCTTGTCTTGTCTTGTCTTGTCTTGTCTTGTGTTGTGTTGTTTTGTCATGTCATGTCGTGTGTTGTGTTGTTTAGTCTTGTCATGTCTTGTCTTGTCTTGTCTTGTCATGTCTTGTCTAGTCTAGTCTTGTCTTGTCTTGTCTTGTCTTGTCTTGTCTTGTCTTGTCTTGTCTTGTCTTGTCTTGTCTTGTCTTGTCTTGTCTTGTCTTGTCTTGTCTTGTCCTGTCTTGTCTTGTCTTGTCTTGCCTTGTCTTGTCTTGTCTTGTCTTGTCTTGTCTTGTCTTGTCTTGTCTTGTCTTGTCTTGTCTTGTCTTGTCTTGTCTTGTCTTGTCTTGTCTTGTCTTGTCTTGTCTTGTCTTGTCTTGTCTTGTCTTGTCTTGTCTTGTCTTGTCTTGTCTTGTTTTATCTTGTCTTGTCTTGTCTTGTCATGTCGTGTCATGTCATGTGTTGTGTTGTTTTGTCTTGTTTTGTCTTGTCCTGTCTTGGCTTGTTTTGTCTTGTCTTGTCTTGTCTTGTCTTGTCTTGTCTTGTCATGTCGTGTCATGTCATACGTGTGTTGTGTTGTTTTGTCTTGTCATGTCTTATCTTGTCTTGTCTTGTCTTGTCTTGTCATGTCTTGTCATGTCTTATATTGTCTTGTCTTGTCATGTCATATCATGTCGTGTGTTGTGTTGTTTTGTCTTGTCATGTATTGTCTTGTCTTGTCTTGTCTTGTCATGTCGTGTCTTGTCATGTGTTGTGTTGTTTCGTCTTGTTTTGTCTTGTCTTGTCTTGTCTTGGCTTGTTTTGTCTTGTCTTGTCATGTCGTGTCATGTCATACGTGTGTTGTGTTGTCTTGTCTTGTCTTGTCTTGTCTTGTCTTGTCTTGTTTTATCTTGTCTTGTCTTGTCTTGTCATGTCGTGTCATGTCATGTGTTGTGTTGTTTTGTCTTGTTTTGTCTTGTCTTGTCTTGTCTTGTGTTGTGTTGTTTTGTCTTGTCATGTCTTATATTGTCTTGTCTTGTCATGTCATGTCATGTCATACGTGTGTTGTGTTGTTTTGTCTTGTCATGTCTTATCTTGTCTTGTCTTGTCATGTCTTGTCATGTCTTATATTGTCTTGTCTTGTCATGTCATATCATGTCGTGTGTTGTGTTGTTTTGTCTTGTCATGTATTGTCTTGTCTTGTCTTGTCTTGTCTTGTCATGTCGTGTCATGTCATGTGTTGTGTTGTTTTGTCTTGTTTTGTCTTGTCCTGTCTTGGCTTGTTTTGTCTTGTCTTGTCTTGTCTTGTCTTGTCTTGTCTTGTCATGTCGTGTCATGTCATACGTGTGTTGTGTTGTCTTGTCTTGTCTTGTCTTGTCTTGTCTTGTTTTATCTTGTCTTGTCTTGTCTTGTCATGTCGTGTCATGTCATGTGTTGTGTTGTTTTGTCTTGTTTTGTCTTGTCTTGTCTTGTCTTGTGCTGTGTTGTTTTGTCTTGTCATGTCTTATATTGTCTTTTCTTGTCATGTCATGTCATGTCATACGTGTGTTGTGTTGTTTTGTCTTGTCATGTCTTATCTTGTCTTGTCTTGTCTTGTCTTGTCTTGTATTGTCATGTCTTATATTGTCTTGTCTTGTCATGTCATATCATGTCGTGTGTTGTGTTGTTTTGTCTTGTCATGTATTGTCTTGTCTTGTCTTGTCTTGTCATGTCGTGTCTTGTCATGTGTTGTGTTGTTTCGTCTTGTTTTGTCTTGTCTTGTCTTGGCTTGTTTTGTCTTGTCTTGACTTGTCTTGTCTTGTCTTGTCATGTCGTGTGTTGTGTTGTTTTGTCTTGTCATGTCTTATATTGTCTTGTCTTGTCATGTCATGTCATGTCATACGTGTGTTGTGTTGTCATGTCATATCATGTCGTGTGTTGTGTTGTTTTGTCTTGTTATGTTTTGTCTTGTCATGTCTTGTCTTGTCTTGTCTTGTCTTGTCTTGTCATGTCATATCATGTCTTGTCTTGTCTTGTCTTGTCTTGTCTTGTCTTGTCTTGTCTTGTCGTATGTTGTGTTGTTTTGTCTTGTCTTGTTTTGTCTTGTCATGTCGTATGTTGTGTTGTTTTGTCTTGTCTTGTTTTGTCTTGTCTTGTCTTATATTGTCTTGTCTTGTCTTGTCATGTCATGTCATGTCATGTCGTGTGTTGTGTTGTTTAGTCTTGTTTTGTCTTGTCATGTCTTGTCTTGTCTTGTCTTGTCTTGTCTTGTCATGTCTTGTCTTGTCTAGTCTTGTCTTGTCTTGTCTTGTCTTGTCTTGTCTTGTCTTGTCTTGTCTTGTCTTGTCTTGTCTTGTCTTGTCTTGTCTTGTCTTGTCTTGTCTTGTCTTGTCTTGTCTTTTCTTGTCATGTCATGTCATGTCATACGTGTGTTGCGTCGTTTTGTCTTGTCTTATTTTGTCTTGTCATGTCTTGTCTTGTCTTGTCTTGTCTTGTCTTGTCTTGTCTTGTCGTGTGTTGTGTTCTTTAGTCCTGTTTTGTCTTGTCATGTCTTGTCTTGTCTTGTCTTGTCTTGTCTTGTGTTGTGTTGTTTTGTCATGTCATGTCGTGTGTTGTGTTGTTTAGTCTTGTCATGTCTTGTCTTGTCTTGTCTTGTCTTGTCTTGTCATGTCTTGTCTTGTCATGTCTTGTCTTGTCTTGTCTTGTCTTGTCTTGTCTTGTCTTGTCTTGCCTTGTCTTGTCTTGTCCTGTCGTGTGTTGTGTTGTTTTGTCTTGTCTTGTCTTGTCTTGTCTTGTCTTGTCTTGTCTTGTCTTGTCTTGTCTTGTTTTGTCTTGTCTTGTCTTGTCTTGTCTTGTCTTGTCTTGCCTTGTCTTGTCTTGTCTTGTCTTGTTTTGTCTTGTCTTGTCTTGTCTTGACTTGTCTTGTCTTGTCTTGTCTTGTCTTGCCTTGTCTTGTCTTGTCCTGTCGTGTGTTGTGTTGTTTTGTCTTGTCTTGTCTTGTCTTGTCTTGTCTTGTCTTGTCTTGTCTTGTCTTGTCTTGTCTTGTCTTGTCTTGTCTTGTCTTGCCTTGTCTTGTCTTGTCTTGTCTTGTCATGTCTTGTCTTGTCTTGTCTTGTCTTGTCTTGTCATGTCTTGTCTTGTCATGTCATGTCTTGTCTTGTCTTGTCTTGTCTTGTCTTGTCTTGTCTTGTCTTGCCTTGTCTTGTCTTGTCCTGTCGTGTGTTGTGTTGTTTTGTCTTGTCTTGTCTTGTCTTGTCTTGTCTTGTCTTGTCTTGTCTTGTCTTGTCTTGTCTTGTCTTGTCTTGTCTTGTCTTGTCTTGTCTTGTCTTGTCTTGTCTTGTCTTGTCTTGTCTTGTCTTGTCTTGTCTTGTCTTGTTTTGTCTTGTCTTGTCTTGTCTTGTTTTGTCTTGTCTGGTCTTGATTTGTCTTGTCATGTCTTGTCTTGTCTTGTCTTGTCTTGTCTTGTCTTGTCTTGCCTTGTCTTGTCTTGTCCTGTCGTGTGTTGTGTTGTTTTGTCTTGTCTTGTCTTGTCTTGTCTTGTCTTGTCTTGTCTTGTCTTGTCTTGTCTTGTCTTGTCTTGTCTTGTCTTGTCTTGTCTTGTCTTGTCTTGTCTTGTCTTGTCTTGTCTTGTCTTGTCTTGTCTTGTCTTGTCGTGTGTTGTGTTGTTTTGTCTTGTCTTGTCTTGTCTTGTCTTGTCTTGTCTTGTCTTGTCTTGTCTTGTCTTGTCTTGTCTTATCTTGTCTTGTCTTGTCTTGTCTTGTCTTGTCTTGTCCTGTCGTGTGTTGTGTTGTTTTGTCTTGTCTTGTCTTGTCTTGTCTTGTCTTGTCTTGTCTTGTCTTGTCTTGTCGTGTGTTGTGTTGTTTAGTCTTGTTTTGTCTTGTCATGTCTTGTCTTGTCTTGTCTTGTCTTGTCTTGTCTTGTCTTGTCTTGTCTTGTCTTGTCTTGTGTTGTGTTGTTTTGTCATGTCATGTCGAGTGTTGTGTTGTTTAGTTTTGTCATGTCTTGTCTTGTCTTGTCTTGTCTTGTCTTGTCATGTCTTGTCTTGTCTAGTCTTGTCTTGTCTTGTCTTGTCTTGTCTTGTCTTGTCTTGTCTTGTCTTGTCTTGTCTTGTCTTGTCTTGTCTTGTCTTGTCTTGTCTTGTCTTGCCTTGTCTTGTCTTGCCTTGTCTTGTCTTGTCTTGTCTTGTTTTGTCTTGTCTTGTCTTGTCTTGTCTTGTCTTGTATTGTCTTGTCTTGTCTTGCCTTGTCTTGTCTTGTCCTGTCGTGTGTTGTGTTGTTTTGTCTTGTCTTGTCTTGTCTTGTCTTGTCTTGTCTTGTCTTGTCTTGTCTTGTCTTGTCTTGTCTTGTCTTGTCTTGTCTTGTTTTGTCTTGTCTTGTCTTGTCTTGTTTTGTCTTGTCTGTTCTTGATTTGTCTTGTCATGTCTTGTCTTGTCTTGTCTTGTCTTGTCTTGTCTTGTCTTGTCTTGTCTTGTCTTGTCTTGTCTTGTCTTGTCTTGTCTTGTCTTGTCCTGTCGTGTGTTGTGTTGTTTTGTCTTGTCTTGTCTTGTCTTGTCTTGTCTTGTCTTGTCGTGTGTTGTGTTGTTTTGTCTTGTCTTGTCTTGTCTTGTCGTGTGTTGTGTTGTTTTGTCTTGTCTTGTCTTGTCTTGTCTTGTCTTGTCTTGTCTTGTCTTGTCTTGTCTTGTCTTGTCTTGTCTTGTCTTGTCTTGTCTTGTCTTGTCTTGTCTTGTCTTGTCTTGTCTTGTCTTGTCTTGTCTTGCCTTGTCTTGTCTTGTCCTGTCGTGTGTTGTGTTGTTTTGTCTTGTCTTGTCTTGTCTTGTCTTGTCTTGTCTTGTCTTGTCTTGTCTTGTCTTGTCTTGTCTTGTCTTGTCTTGTCTTGTCTTGTCTTGTCTTGTCTTGTCTTGTCTTGTCTTGTCTTGTCTTGTCTTGTCTTGTCTTGTCTTGTCGTGTGTTGTGTTGTTTAGTCCTGTTTTGTCTTGTCATGTCTTGTCTTGTCTTGTCTTGTCTTGTCTTGTCTTGTCTTGTCTTGTCTTGTCTTGTCTTGTGTTGTGTTGTTTTGTCATGTCATGTCGTGTGTTGTGTTGTTTAGTCTTGTCATGTCTTGTCTTGTCTTGTCTTGTCTTGTCTTGTCATGTCTTGTCTTGTCTAGTCTTGTCTTGTCTTGTCTTGTCATGTCTTGTCTTGTCTTGTCTTGTCTTGTCTTGTCTTGTCTTGTCTTGTCTTGTCTTGTCTTGTCTTGTCTTGCCTTGTCTTGTCTTGTCCTGTCCTGTCGTGTGTTGTGTTGTTTTGTCTTGTCTTGTCTTGTCTTGTCTTGTCTTGTCTTGTCTTGTCTTGTCTTGTCTTGTCTTGTCTTGTCTTGTCTTGTCTTGTCTTGTCTTGTCTTGTCTTGTCTTGTCTTGTCTTGTCTTGTCTTGTCTTGTCTTGTCTTGTCTTGTCTTGTCTTGTCTTGTCTTGTCTTGTCTTGTCTTGTCTTGTCTTGTCTTGTCTTGTCTTGTCTTGTCTTGTCTTGTCTTGTCTTGTCATGTCTTGTCATGTCGTGTGTTGTGTTGTTTTGTCTTGTCATGTCTTGTCTTGTCATGTCATGTCGTGTGTTGTGTTGTTTTGTCTTGTCTTGTCTTGTCTTGTCTTGTCTTGTCTTGTCTTGTCTTGTCTTGTCTTGTCTTGTCTTGTCTTGTCTTGTCTTGTCTTGTCTTGTCTTGTCTTGTCTTGTCTTGTCTTGTCTTGTCTTGTCTTGTCTTGTCTTGTCTTGTCTTGTCTTGTCTTGTTTTGTCTTGTCTTGTCTTGTCTTGTTTTGTCTTGTCTGGTCTTGATTTATCTTGTCTTGTCTTGTCTTGTCTTGTCTTGTCTTGTCTTGTCTTGTCTTGTCTTGTCGTGTGTTGTGTTGTTTAGTCTTGTTTTGTCTTGTCATGTCTTGTCTTGTCTTGTCTTGTCTTGTGTTGTGTTGTTTTGTCATGTCATGTCGTGTGTTGTGTTGTTTAGTCTTGTCATGTCTTGTCTTGTCTTGTCTTGTCTTGTCTTGTCATGTCTTGTCTTGTCTAGTCTTGTCTTGTCTTGTCTTGTCTTGTGTTGTCTTGTCTTGTCTTGTCTTGTCTTGTCCTGTCTTGTCTTGTCTTGTCTTGCCTTGTCTTGTCTTGTCTTGTCTTGTTTTGTCTTGTCTTGTCTTGTCTTGTCTTGTCTTGTCTTGTCTTGTCTTGTCTTGTCTTGCCTTGTCTTGTCTTGTCCTGTCGTGTGTTGTTTTGTCTTGTCTTGTCTTGTCTTGTCTTGTCTTTTCTTGTCTTGTCTTGTCTTGTCATGTCATGTCGTGTGTTGTGTTGTTTTGTCTTGTCTTGTCTTGTCTTGTCTTGTCTTGTCTTGTCTTGTCTTGTCTTGTCTTGTCTTGTCTTGTCTTGTCTTGTCTTGTCTTGCCTTGTCTTGTCTTGTCCTGTCCTGTCGTGTGTTGTGTTGTTTTGTCTTGTCTTGTCTTGTCTTGTCTTGTCTTGTCTTGTCTTGTCTTGTCTTGTCTTGTCTTGTCTTGTCTTGTCTTGTCTTGTCTTGTCTTGTCTTGTCTTGTCTTGTCTTGTCTTGTCTTGTCTTGTCTTGTCTTGTCTTGTCTTGTCTTGTCTTGTCTTGTCTTGTCTTGTCTTGTCTTGTCATGTCTTGTCATGTCGTGTGTTGTGTTGTTTTGTCTTGTCATGTCTTGTCTTGTCATGTCATGTCGTGTGTTGTGTTGTTTTGTCTTGTCTTGTCTTGTCTTGTCTTGTCTTGTCTTGTCTTGTCTTGTCTTGTCTTGTCTTGTCTTGTCTTGTCTTGTCTTGTCTTGTCTTGTCTTGTCTTGTCTTGTCTTGTCTTGTCTTGTCTTGTCTTGTCTTGTCTTGTCTTGTCTTGTCTTGTTTTGTCTTGTCTTGTCTTGTCTTGTTTTGTCTTGTCTGGTCTTGATTTATCTTGTCTTGTCTTGTCTTGTCTTGTCTTGTCTTGTCTTGTCTTGTCGTGTGTTGTGTTGTTTAGTCTTGTTTTGTCTTGTCATGTCTTGTCTTGTCTTGTCTTGTCTTGTGTTGTGTTGTTTTGTCATGTCATGTCGTGTGTTGTGTTGTTTAGTCTTGTCATGTCTTGTCTTGTCTTGTCTTGTCTTGTCTTGTCATGTCTTGTCTTGTCTAGTCTTGTCTTGTCTTGTCTTGTCTTGTGTTGTCTTGTCTTGTCTTGTCTTGTCTTGTCCTGTCTTGTCTTGTCTTGTCTTGCCTTGTCTTGTCTTGTCTTGTCTTGTTTTGTCTTGTCTTGTCTTGTCTTGTCTTGTCTTGTCTTGTCTTGCCTTGTCTTGTCTTGTCCTGTCGTGTGTTGTTTTGTCTTGTCTTGTCTTGTCTTGTCTTGTCTTTTCTTGTCTTGTCTTGTCTTGTCTTGTCATGTCCTGTCATGTCATGTCATGTGTTGTGTTGAGTTGTTTTGTCTTGTCTTGTCTTGTCTTGTCTTGTCTTGTCTTGTTTGTCTTGTCTTGTCTTGTCTTGTCTTGTCTTGTCTTGTCTTGTCATGTCCTGTCATGTCATGTCATGTGTTGTGTTGAGTTGTTTTGTCTTGTCTTGTCTTGTCTTGTCTTGTCTTGTCTTGTCTTGTCTTGTCTTGTTTTGTCTTGTCTTGTCTTGTCTTGTCTTGTCTTGTCTTGTCTTGTCTTGTCTTGTGATGTCTTGTCTTGTCTTGTCTTGTCTTGTCTTGTCTTGTCTTGTCTTGTCTTGTCTTGTCTTGTCTTGTCTTGTCTTGTCTTGTCTTGTCTTGTCTTGTCTTGTCTTGTCTTGTCTTGTCTTGTCTTGTCTTGTCATGTCTTGTCTTGTCTAGTGTTGTCTTGTCTTGTCTTGTCTTGTCTTGTCTTGTCTTGTCTTGTCTTGTCTTGTCTTGTCTTGTCTTGCCTTGTCTTGTCTTGCCTTGTCTTGTCTTGTCTTGTCTTGTTTTGTCTTGTCTTGTCTTGTCTTGTCTTGTCTTGTCTTGTCTTGTCTTGTCTTGCCTTGTCTTGTCTTGTCCTGTCGTGTGTTGTCTTGTCTTGTCTTGTCTTGTCTTGTCTTGTCTTGTCTTGTCTTGTCTTGTCTTGTCGTGTGTTGTGTTGTTTAGTCTTGTTTTGTCTTGTCATGTCTTGTCTTGTCTTGTCTTGTCTTGTCTTGTCTTGTCTTGTCTTGTCTTGTCTTGTCTTGTCTTGTGTTGTGTTGTTTTGTCATGTCATGTCGAGTGTTGTGTTGTTTAGTTTTGTCATGTCTTGTCTTGTCTTGTCTTGTCTTGTCTTGTCTTGTCTAGTCTTGTCTTGTCTTGTCTTGTCTTGTCTTGTCTTGTCTTGTCTTGTCTTGTCTTGTCTTGTCTTGTCTTGTCTTGTCTTGTCTTGTCTTGTCTTGTCTTGTCTTGTCTAGTCTTGTCTTGTCTTGTCTTGTCTTGTCTTGTCTTGTCTTGTCTTGTCTTGTCTTGTCTTGTCTTGTCTTGTCTTGTCTTGTCTTGTCTTGTCTTGTCTTGTCTTGTCTTGTCTTGTCTTGTCTTGTCTTGACTTGTCTTGTCTTGTCTTGTCTTGTCTTGTCTTGTCTTGTCTTGTCTTGTCTTGTCTTGTCTTTTCTTGTCATGTCATCTCATGTCATACGTGTGTTGCGTCGTTTTGTCTTGTCTTATTTTGTCTTGTCATGTCTTGTCTTGTCTTGTCTTGTCTTGTCTTGTCTTGTCTTGTCTTGTCGTGTGTTGTGTTCTTTAGTCCTGTTTTGTCTTGTCATGTCTTGTCTTGTCTTGTCTTGTCTTGTCTTGTGTTGTGTTGTTTTGTCATGTCATGTCGTGTGTTGTGTTGTTTAGTCTTGTCATGTCTTGTCTTGTCTTGTCTTGTCTTGTCTTGTCATGTCTTGTCTTGTCATGTCTTGTCTTGTCTTGTCTTGTCTTGTCTTGTCTTGTCTTGTCTTGCCTTGTCTTGTCTTGTCCTGTCGTGTGTTGTGTTGTTTTGTCTTGTCTTGTCTTGTCTTGTCTTGTCTTGTCTTGTCTTGTCTTGTCTTGTCTTGTCTTGTCTTGTCTTGTCTTGTCTTGTCTTGTTTTGTCTTGTCTTGTCTTGTCTTGTCTTGTCTTGTCTTGCCTTGTCTTGTCTTGTCTTGTCTTGTTTTGTCTTGTCTTGTCTTGTCTTGACTTGTCTTGTCTTGTCTTGTCTTGTCTTGCCTTGTCTTGTCTTGTCCTGTCGTGTGTTGTGTTGTTTTGTCTTGTCTTGTCTTGTCTTGTCTTGTCTTGTCTTGTCTTGTCTTGTCTTGTCTTGTCTTGTCTTGTCTTGTCTTGTCTTGTCTTGCCTTGTCTTGTCTTGTCTTGTCTTGTCATGTCTTGTCTTGTCTTGTCTTGTCTTGTCTTGTCATGTCTTGTCTTGTCATGTCTTGTCTTGTCTTGTCTTGTCTTGTCTTGTCTTGTCTTGTCTTGTCTTGCCTTGTCTTGTCTTGTCCTGTCGTGTGTTGTGTTGTTTTGTCTTGTCTTGTCTTGTCTTGTCTTGTCTTGTCTTGTCTTGTCTTGTCTTGTCTTGTCTTGTCTTGTCTTGTCTTGTCTTGTCTTGTCTTGTCTTGTCTTGTCTTGTCTTGTCTTGTCTTGTCTTGTCTTGTCTTGTCTTGTCTTGTCTTGTTTTGTCTTGTCTTGTCTTGTCTTGTTTTGTCTTGTCTGGTCTTGATTTGTCTTGTCATGTCTTGTCTTGTCTTGTCTTGTCTTGTCTTGTCTTGTCTTGTCTTGTCTTGTCTTGCCTTGTCTTGTCTTGTCCTGTCGTGTGTTGTGTTGTTTTGTCTTGTCTTGTCTTGTCTTGTCTTGTCTTGTCTTGTCTTGTCTTGTCTTGTCTTGTCTTGTCTTGTCTTGTCTTGTCTTGTCTTGTCTTGTCTTGTCTTGTCGTGTGTTGTGTTGTTTTGTCTTGTCTTGTCTTGTCTTGTCTTGTCTTGTCTTGTCTTGTCTTGTCTTGTCTTGTCTTGTCTTGTCTTGTCTTGTCTTATCTTGTCTTGTCTTGTCTTGTCTTGTCTTGTCTTGTCCTGTCGTGTGTTGTGTTGTTTTGTCTTGTCTTGTCTTGTCTTGTCTTGTCTTGTCTTGTCTTGTCGTGTGTTGTGTTGTTTAGTCTTGTTTTGTCTTGTCATGTCTTGTCTTGTCTTGTCTTGTCTTGTCTTGTCTTGTCTTGTCTTGTCTTGTGTTGTGTTGTTTTGTCATGTCATGTCGAGTGTTGTGTTGTTTAGTTTTGTCATGTCTTGTCTTGTCTTGTCTTGTCTTGTCTTGTCATGTCTTGTCTTGCCTTGTCTTGTCTTGCCTTGTCTTGTCTTGTCTTGTCTTGTTTTGTCTTGTCTTGTCTTGTCTTGTCTTGTATTGCCTTGTATTGCCTTGTCTTGTCTTGTCTTGTCTTGTCCTGTCGTGTGTTGTGTTGTTTTGTCTTGTCTTGTCTTGTCTTGTCTTGTCTTGTCTTGTCTTGTCTTGTCTTGTCTTGTCTTGTTTTGTCTTGTCTTGTCTTGTCTTGTTTTGTCTTGTCTTGTCTTGTCTTGTCGTATGTTGTGTTGTTTTGTCTTGTCTTGTTTTGTCTTGTCATGTCGTATGTTGTGTTGTTTTGTCTTGTCTTGTTTTGTCTTGTCTTGTCTTATATTGTCTTGTCTTGTCTTGTCATGTCATGTCATGTCATGTCGTGTGTTGTGTTGTTTAGTCTTGTTTTGTCTTGTCATGTCTTGTCTTGTCTTGTCTTGTCTTGTCTTGTCATGTCTTGTCTTGTCTAGTCTTGTCTTGTCTTGTCTTGTCTTGTCTTGTCTTGTCTTGTCTTGTCTTGTCTTGTCTTGTCTTGTCTTGTCTTGTCTTGTCTTGTCTTGTCTTGTCTTGTCTTTTCTTGTCATGTCATGTCATGTCATACGTGTGTTGCGTCGTTTTGTCTTGTCTTATTTTGTCTTGTCATGTCTTGTCTTGTCTTGTCTTGTCTTGTCTTGTCTTGTCTTGTCGTGTGTTGTGTTCTTTAGTCCTGTTTTGTCTTGTCATGTCTTGTCTTGTCTTGTCTTGTCTTGTCTTGTGTTGTGTTGTTTTGTCATGTCATGTCGTGTGTTGTGTTGTTTAGTCTTGTCATGTCTTGTCTTGTCTTGTCTTGTCTTGTCTTGTCATGTCTTGTCTTGTCATGTCTTGTCTTGTCTTGTCTTGTCTTGTCTTGTCTTGTCTTGTCTTGCCTTGTCTTGTCTTGTCCTGTCGTGTGTTGTGTTGTTTTGTCTTGTCTTGTCTTGTCTTGTCTTGTCTTGTCTTGTCTTGTCTTGTCTTGTCTTGTCTTGTCTTGTTTTGTCTTGTCTTGTCTTGTCTTGTCTTGTCTTGTCTTGCCTTGTCTTGTCTTGTCTTGTCTTGTTTTGTCTTGTCTTGTCTTGTCTTGACTTGTCTTGTCTTGTCTTGTCTTGTCTTGCCTTGTCTTGTCTTGTCCTGTCGTGTGTTGTGTTGTTTTGTCTTGTCTTGTCTTGTCTTGTCTTGTCTTGTCTTGTCTTGTCTTGTCTTGTCTTGTCTTGTCTTGTCTTGTCTTGTCTTGTCTTGTCTTGCCTTGTCTTGTCTTGTCTTGTCTTGTCATGTCTTGTCTTGTCTTGTCTTGTCTTGTCTTGTCATGTCTTGTCTTGTCATGTCATGTCTTGTCTTGTCTTGTCTTGTCTTGTCTTGTCTTGTCTTGTCTTGCCTTGTCTTGTCTTGTCCTGTCGTGTGTTGTGTTGTTTTGTCTTGTCTTGTCTTGTCTTGTCTTGTCTTGTCTTGTCTTGTCTTGTCTTGTCTTGTCTTGTCTTGTCTTGTCTTGTCTTGTCTTGTCTTGTCTTGTCTTGTCTTGTCTTGTCTTGTCTTGTCTTGTCTTGTCTTGTCTTGTTTTGTCTTGTCTTGTCTTGTCTTGTTTTGTCTTGTCTGGTCTTGATTTGTCTTGTCATGTCTTGTCTTGTCTTGTCTTGTCTTGTCTTGTCTTGTCTTGTCTTGTCTTGCCTTGTCTTGTCTTGTCCTGTCGTGTCTTGTCTTGTCTTGTCTTGTCTTGTCTTGTCTTGTCTTGTCTTGTCTTGTCTTGTCTTGTCTTGCCTTGTCTTGTCTTGCCTTGTCTTGTCTTGTCTTGTCTTGTTTTGTCTTGTCTTGTCTTGTCTTGTCTTGTCTTGTATTGTCTTGTCTTGTCTTGCCTTGTCTTGTCTTGTCCTGTCGTGTGTTGTGTTGTTTTGTCTTGTCTTGTCTTGTCTTGTCTTGTCTTGTCTTGTCTTGTCTTGTCTTGTCTTGTCTTGTCTTGTCTTGTCTTGTCTTGTTTTGTCTTGTCTTGTCTTGTCTTGTTTTGTCTTGTCTGTTCTTGATTTGTCTTGTCATGTCTTGTCTTGTCTTGTCTTGTCTTGTCTTGTCTTGTCTTGTCTTGTCTTGTCTTGTCTTGTCTTGTCTTGTCTTGTCTTGTCTTGTCTTGTCTTGTCTTGTCTTGTCTTGTCTTGTCTTGTCTTGTCTTGTCTTGCCTTGTCTTGTCTTGCCTTGTCTTGTCTTGTCTTGTCTTGTCTTGTCTTGTCTTGTCTTGTCTTGCCTTGTCTTGTCTTGTCCTGTCCTGTCGTGTGTTGTTTTGTCTTGTCTTGTCTTGTCTTGTCTTGTCTTGTCTTGTCTTGTCTTGTCTTGTCTTGTCTTGTCGTGTGTTGTGTTGTTTAGTCTTGTTTTGTCTTGTCATGTCTTGTCTTGTCTTGTCTTGTCTTGTGTTGTGTTGTTTTGTCATGTCATGTCGTGTGTTGTGTTGTTTAGTCTTGTCATGTCTTGTCTTGTCTTGTCTTGTCTTGTCTTGTCTTGTCTTGTCATGTCTTGTCTTGTCTAGTCTTGTCTTGTCTTGTCTTGTCTTGTGTTGTCTTGTCTTGTCTTGTCTTGTCTTGTCCTGTCTTGTCTTGTCTTGTCTTGCCTTGTCTTGTCTTGTCTTGTCTTGTTTTGTCTTGTCTTGTCTTGTCTTGTCTTGTCTTGTCTTGTCTTGTCTTGTCTTGTCTTGCCTTGTCTTGTCTTGTCCTGTCGTGTGTTGTTTTGTCTTGTCTTGTCTTGTCTTGTCTTGTCTTTTCTTGTCTTGTCTTGTCTTGTCTTGTCATGTCCTGTCATGTCATGTCATGTGTTGTGTTGAGTTGTTTTGTCTTGTCTTGTCTTGTCTTGTCTTGTCTTGTCTTGTTTGTCTTGTCTTGTCTTGTCTTGTCTTGTCTTGTCTTGTCTTGTCATGTCCTGTCATGTCATGTCTTGTCTTGTCTTGTCTTGTCTTGTCTTGTCTTGTCTTGTCTTGTCTTGTCTTGTCTTGTCTTGTCTTGTCTTGTCTTGTCTTGTCTTGTCTTGTCTTGTCTTGTCTTGTCTTGTCTTGTCATGTCTTGTCTTGTCTAGTCTTGTCTTGTCTTGTCTTGTCTTGTCTTGTCTTGTCTTGTCTTGTCTTGTCTTGTCTTGTCTTGTCTTGTCTTGTCTTGTCTTGTCTTGTCTTGTCTTGTCTTGTCTTGTCTTGTCTTGTCTTGTCTTGTCTTGTCTTGTCTTGTCTTGTCTTGTCTTGTCTTGTTTTGTCTTGTCTTGTCTTGTCTTGTCTTGTCTTGTCTTGTCTTGTCTTGTCTTGTGATGTCTTGTCTTGTCTTGTCTTGTCTTGTCTTGTCTTGTCTTGTCTTGTCTTGTCTTGTCTTGTCTTGTCTTGTCTTGTCTTGTCTTGTCTTGTCTTGTCTTGTCTTGTCTTGTCTTGTCTTGTCTTGTCTTGTCTTGTCTTGTCTTGTCTTGTCTTGTCTTGTCTTGTCTTGTCTTGTCTTGTCTTGTCTTGTCTTGTCTTGTCATGTCTTGTCTTGTCTAGTCTTGTCTTGTCTTGTCTTGTCTTGTCTTGTCTTGTCTTGTCTTGTCTTGTCTTGTCTTGTCTTGTCTTGCCTTGTCTTGTCTTGCCTTGTCTTGTCTTGTCTTGTCTTGTTTTGTCTTGTCTTGTCTTGTCTTGTCTTGTCTTGTCTTGTCTTGTCTTGTCTTGCCTTGTCTTGTCTTGTCCTGTCGTGTGTTGTCTTGTCTTGTCTTGTCTTGTCTTGTCTTGTCTTGTCTTGTCTTGTCTTGTCTTGTCTTGTCGTGTGTTGTGTTGTTTAGTCTTGTTTTGTCTTGTCATGTCTTGTCTTGTCTTGTCTTGTCTTGTCTTGTCTTGTCTTGTCTTGTCTTGTCTTGTCTTGTCTTGTCTTGTCTTGTCTTGTCTTGTCTTGCCTTGTCTTGTCTTGTCTTGTCTTGTCATGTCTTGTCTTGTCTTGTCTTGTCTTGTCTTGTCATGTCTTGTCTTGTCATGTCATGTCTTGTCTTGTCTTGTCTTGTCTTGTCTTGTCTTGTCTTGTCTTGCCTTGTCTTGTCTTGTCCTGTCGTGTGTTGTGTTGTTTTGTCTTGTCTTGTCTTGTCTTGTCTTGTCTTGTCTTGTCTTGTCTTGTCTTGTCATGTCTTGTCTTGTCTAGTCTTGTCTTGTCTTGTCTTGTCTTGTGTTGTCTTGTCTTGTCTTGTCTTGTCTTGTCTTGTCATGTCTTGTCTTGTCATGTCATGTCTTGTCTTGTCTTGTCTTGTCTTGTCTTGTCTTGTCTTGTGTTGTCTTGTCTTGTCTTGTCTTGTCTTGTCTTGTCATGTCTTGTCTTGTCATGTCATGTCTTGTCTTGTCTTGTCTTGTCTTGTCTTGTCTTGTCTTGTCTTGCCTTGTCTTGTCTTGTCCTGTCGTGTGTTGTGTTGTTTTGTCTTGTCTTGTCTTGTCTTGTCTTGTCTTGTCTTGTCTTGTCTTGTCTTGTCTTGTCTTGTCTTGTCTTGTCTTGTCTTGTCTTGTCTTGTCTTGTCTTGTCTTGTCTTGTCTTGTCTTGTCTTGTCTTGTCTTGTCTTGTCTTGTCTTGTTTTGTCTTGTCTTGTCTTGTCTTGTTTTGTCTTGTCTGGTCTTGATTTGTCTTGTCATGTCTTGTCTTGTCTTGTCTTGTCTTGTCTTGTCTTGTCTTGTCTTGTCTTGCCTTGTCTTGTCTTGTCCTGTCGTGTCTTGTCTTGTCTTGTCTTGTCTTGTCTTGTCTTGTCTTGTCTTGTCTTGTCTTGTCTTGTCTTGTCTTGTCTTGTCTTGTCTTGTCTTGTCTTGTCTTGTCTTGTCTTGTCTTGTCTTGTCGTGTGTTGTGTTGTTTTGTCTTGTCTTGTCTTGTCTTGTCTTGTCTTGTCTTGTCTTGTCTTGTCTTGTCTTGTCTTGTCTTGTCTTATCTTGTCTTGTCTTGTCTTGTCTTGTCTTGTCTTGTCCTGTCGTGTGTTGTGTTGTTTTGTCTTGTCTTGTCTTGTCTTGTCTTGTCTTGTCTTGTCTTGTCTTGTCTTGTCGTGTGTTGTGTTGTTTAGTCTTGTTTTGTCTTGTCATGTCTTGTCTTGTCTTGTCTTGTCTTGTCTTGTCTTGTCTTGTCTTGTCTTGTCTTGTGTTGTGTTGTTTTGTCATGTCATGTCGAGTGTTGTGTTGTTTAGTTTTGTCATGTCTTGTCTTGTCTTGTCTTGTCTTGTCTTGTCATGTCTTGTCTTGTCTAGTCTTGTCTTGTCTTGTCTTGTCTTGTCTTGTCTTGTCTTGTCTTGTCTTGTCTTGTCTTGTCTTGTCTTGTCTTGTCTTGTCTTGTCTTGTCTTGCCTTGTCTTGTCTTGCCTTGTCTTGTCTTGTCTTGTCTTGTTTTGTCTTGTCTTGTCTTGTCTTGTCTTGTCTTGTATTGTCTTGTCTTGTCTTGCCTTGTCTTGTCTTGTCCTGTCGTGTGTTGTGTTGTTTTGTCTTGTCTTGTCTTGTCTTGTCTTGTCTTGTCTTGTCTTGTCTTGTCTTGTCTTGTCTTGTCTTGTCTTGTCTTGTCTTGTTTTGTCTTGTCTTGTCTTGTCTTGTTTTGTCTTGTCTGTTCTTGATTTGTCTTGTCATGTCTTGTCTTGTCTTGTCTTGTCTTGTCTTGTCTTGTCTTGTCTTGTCTTGTCTTGTCTTGTCTTGTCTTGTCTTGTCTTGTCGTGTGTTGTGTTGTTTTGTCTTGTCTTGTCTTGTCTTGTCTTGTCTTGTCTTGTCGTGTGTTGTGTTGTTTTGTCTTGTCTTGTCTTGTCTTGTCGTGTGTTGTGTTGTTTTGTCTTGTCTTGTCTTGTCTTGTCTTGTCTTGTCTTGTCTTGTCTTGTCTTGTCTTGTCTTGTCTTGTCTTGTCTTGTCTTGTCTTGTCTTGTCTTGTCTTGTCTTGTCTTGTCTTGTCTTGTCTTGTCTTGTCTTGTCTTGTCTTGTCTTGTCTTGTCTTGTCTTGTCTTGCCTTGTCTTGTCTTGTCCTGTCGTGTGTTGTGTTGTTTTGTCTTGTCTTGTCTTGTCTTGTCTTGTCTTGTCTTGTCTTGTCTTGTCTTGTCTTGTCTTGTCTTGTCTTGTCTTGTCTTGTCTTGTCTTGTCTTGTCTTGTCTTGTCTTGTCTTGTCTTGTCTTGTCTTGTCTTGTCTTGTCTTGTCTTGTCTTGTCGTGTGTTGTGTTGTTTAGTCCTGTTTTGTCTTGTCATGTCTTGTCTTGTCTTGTCTTGTCTTGTCTTGTCTTGTCTTGTCTTGTCTTGTCTTGTCTTGTCTTGTGTTGTGTTGTTTTGTCATGTCATGTCGTGTGTTGTGTTGTTTAGTCTTGTCATGTCTTGTCTTGTCTTGTCTTGTCTTGTCTTGTCATGTCTTGTCTTGTCTAGTCTTGTCTTGTCTTGTCTTGTCATGTCTTGTCTTGTCTTGTCTTGTCTTGTCTTGTCTTGTCTTGTCTTGTCTTGTCTTGTCTTGTCTTGTCTTGCCTTGTCTTGTCTTGTCCTGTCCTGTCGTGTGTTGTTTTGTCTTGTCTTGTCTTGTCTTGTCTTGTCTTGTCTTGTCTTGTCTTGTCTTGTCTTGTCTTGTCTTGTCTTGTCTTGTCTTGTCTTGTCTTGTCTTGTCTTGTCTTGTCTTGTCTTGTCTTGTCTTGTCTTGTCTTGTCTTGTCTTGTCTTGTCTTGTCTTGTCATGTCTTGTCATGTCGTGTGTTGTGTTGTTTTGTCTTGTCATGTCTTGTCTTGTCATGTCATGTCGTGTGTTGTGTTGTTTTGTCTTGTCTTGTCTTGTCTTGTCTTGTCTTGTCTTGTCTTGTCTTGTCTTGTCTTGTCTTGTCTTGTCTTGTCTTGTCTTGTCTTGTCTTGTCTTGTCTTGTCTTGTCTTGTCTTGTCTTGTCTTGTCTTGTCTTGTCTTGTCTTGTCTTGTCTTGTCTTGTCTTGTCTTGTCTTGTCTTGTCTTGTTTTGTCTTGTCTTGTCTTGTCTTGTTTTGTCTTGTCTGGTCTTGATTTATCTTGTCTTGTCTTGTCTTGTCTTGTCTTGTCTTGTCTTGTCTTGTCTTGTCTTGTCGTGTGTTGTGTTGTTTAGTCTTGTTTTGTCTTGTCATGTCTTGTCTTGTCTTGTCTTGTCTTGTGTTGTGTTGTTTTGTCATGTCATGTCGTGTGTTGTGTTGTTTAGTCTTGTCATGTCTTGTCTTGTCTTGTCTTGTCTTGTCTTGTCTTGTCTTGTCATGTCTTGTCTTGTCTAGTCTTGTCTTGTCTTGTCTTGTCTTGTGTTGTCTTGTCTTGTCTTGTCTTGTCTTGTCCTGTCTTGTCTTGTCTTGTCTTGCCTTGTCTTGTCTTGTCTTGTCTTGTTTTGTCTTGTCTTGTCTTGTCTTGTCTTGTCTTGTCTTGTCTTGTCTTGTCTTGTCTTGCCTTGTCTTGTCTTGTCCTGTCGTGTGTTGTTTTGTCTTGTCTTGTCTTGTCTTGTCTTGTCTTTTCTTGTCTTGTCTTGTCTTGTCTTGTCATGTCCTGTCATGTCATGTCATGTGTTGTGTTGAGTTGTTTTGTCTTGTCTTGTCTTGTCTTGTCTTGTCTTGTCTTGTTTGTCTTGTCTTGTCTTGTCTTGTCTTGTCTTGTCTTGTCTTGTCATGTCCTGTCATGTCATGTCATGTGTTGTGTTGAGTTGTTTTGTCTTGTCTTGTCTTGTCTTGTCTTGTCTTGTTTTGTCTTGTCTTGTCTTGTCTTGTCTTGTCTTGTCTTGTCTTGTCTTGTCTTGTGATGTCTTGTCTTGTCTTGTCTTGTCTTGTCTTGTCTTGTCTTGTCTTGTCTTGTCTTGTCTTGTCTTGTCTTGTCTTGTCTTGTCTTGTCTTGTCTTGTCTTGTCTTGTCTTGTCTTGTCTTGTCTTGTCTTGTCTTGTCTTGTCTTGTCTTGTCTTGTCTTGTCTTGTCTTGTCTTGTCTTGTCTTGTCTTGTCTTGTCTTGTCATGTCTTGTCTTGTCTAGTCTTGTCTTGTCTTGTCTTGTCTTGTCTTGTCTTGTCTTGTCTTGTCTTGTCTTGTCTTGTCTTGTCTTGCCTTGTCTTGTCTTGCCTTGTCTTGTCTTGTCTTGTCTTGTTTTGTCTTGTCTTGTCTTGTCTTGTCTTGTCTTGTCTTGTCTTGTCTTGTCTTGCCTTGTCTTGTCTTGTCCTGTCGTGTGTTGTCTTGTCTTGTCTTGTCTTGTCTTGTCTTGTCTTGTCTTGTCTTGTCTTGTCTTGTCTTGTCGTGTGTTGTGTTGTTTAGTCTTGTTTTGTCTTGTCATGTCTTGTCTTGTCTTGTCTTGTCTTGTCTTGTCTTGTCTTGTCTTGTCTTGTCTTGTCTTGTGTTGTGTTGTTTTGTCATGTCATGTCGAGTGTTGTGTTGTTTAGTTTTGTCATGTCTTGTCTTGTCTTGTCTTGTCTTGTCTTGTCTTGTCTAGTCTTGTCTTGTCTTGTCTTGTCTTGTCTTGTCTTGTCTTGTCTTGTCTTGTCTTGTCTTGTCTTGTCTTGTCTTGTCTTGTCTTGTCTTGTCTTGTCTTGTCTAGTCTTGTCTTGTCTTGTCTTGTCTTGTCTTGTCTTGTCTTGTCTTGTCTTGTCTTGTCTTGTCTTGTCTTGTCTTGTCTTGTCTTGTCTTGTTTTGTCTTGTCTTGTCTTGTCTTGTTTTGTCTTGTCTGGTCTTGATTTGTCTTGTCATGTCTTGTCTTGTCTTGTCTTGTCTTGTCTTGTCTTGTCTTGTCTTGTCTTGTCTTGCCTTGTCTTGTCTTGTCCTGTCGTGTGTTGTGTTGTTTTGTCTTGTCTTGTCTTGTCTTGTCTTGTCTTGTCTTGTCTTGTCTTGTCTTGTCTTGTCTTGTCTTGTCTTGTCTTGTCTTGTCTTGTCTTGTCTTGTCTTGTCGTGTGTTGTGTTGTTTTGTCTTGTCTTGTCTTGTCTTGTCTTGTCTTGTCTTGTCTTGTCTTGTCTTGTCTTGTCTTGTCTTGTCTTGTCTTGTCTTATCTTGTCTTGTCTTGTCTTGTCTTGTCTTGTCTTGTCCTGTCGTGTGTTGTGTTGTTTTGTCTTGTCTTGTCTTGTCTTGTCTTGTCTTGTCTTGTCGTGTGTTGTGTTGTTTAGTCTTGTTTTGTCTTGTCATGTCTTGTCTTGTCTTGTCTTGTCTTGTCTTGTCTTGTCTTGTCTTGTCTTGTGTTGTGTTGTTTTGTCATGTCATGTCGAGTGTTGTGTTGTTTAGTTTTGTCATGTCTTGTCTTGTCTTGTCTTGTCTTGTCTTGTCATGTCTTGTCTTGCCTTGTCTTGTCTTGCCTTGTCTTGTCTTGTCTTGTCTTGTTTTGTCTTGTCTTGTCTTGTCTTGTCTTGTATTGCCTTGTCTTGTCTTGTCTTGTCTTGTCCTGTCGTGTGTTGTGTTGTTTTGTCTTGTCTTGTCTTGTCTTGTCTTGTCTTGTCTTGTCTTGTCTTGTCTTGTCTTGTCTTGTCTTGTCTTGTTTTGTCTTGTCTTGTCTTGTCTTGTTTTGTCTTGTCTTGTCTTGTCTTGTCGTATGTTGTGTTGTTTTGTCTTGTCTTGTTTTGTCTTGTCATGTCGTATGTTGTGTTGTTTTGTCTTGTCTTGTTTTGTCTTGTCTTGTCTTATATTGTCTTGTCTTGTCTTGTCATGTCATGTCATGTCATGTCGTGTGTTGTGTTGTTTAGTCTTGTTTTGTCTTGTCATGTCTTGTCTTGTCTTGTCTTGTCTTGTCTTGTCATGTCTTGTCTTGTCTAGTCTTGTCTTGTCTTGTCTTGTCTTGTCTTGTCTTGTCTTGTCTTGTCTTGTCTTGTCTTGTCTTGTCTTGTCTTGTCTTGTCTTGTCTTGTCTTGTCTTGTCTTTTCTTGTCATGTCATGTCATGTCATACGTGTGTTGCGTCGTTTTGTCTTGTCTTATTTTGTCTTGTCATGTCTTGTCTTGTCTTGTCTTGTCTTGTCTTGTCTTGTCTTGTCGTGTGTTGTGTTCTTTAGTCCTGTTTTGTCTTGTCATGTCTTGTCTTGTCTTGTCTTGTCTTGTCTTGTGTTGTGTTGTTTTGTCATGTCATGTCGTGTGTTGTGTTGTTTAGTCTTGTCATGTCTTGTCTTGTCTTGTCTTGTCTTGTCTTGTCATGTCTTGTCTTGTCATGTCTTGTCTTGTCTTGTCTTGTCTTGTCTTGTCTTGTCTTGTCTTGCCTTGTCTTGTCTTGTCCTGTCGTGTGTTGTGTTGTTTTGTCTTGTCTTGTCTTGTCTTGTCTTGTCTTGTCTTGTCTTGTCTTGTCTTGTCTTGTCTTGTCTTGTCTTGTTTTGTCTTGTCTTGTCTTGTCTTGTCTTGTCTTGTCTTGCCTTGTCTTGTCTTGTCTTGTCTTGTTTTGTCTTGTCTTGTCTTGTCTTGACTTGTCTTGTCTTGTCTTGTCTTGTCTTGCCTTGTCTTGTCTTGTCCTGTCGTGTGTTGTGTTGTTTTGTCTTGTCTTGTCTTGTCTTGTCTTGTCTTGTCTTGTCTTGTCTTGTCTTGTCTTGTCTTGTCTTGTCTTGTCTTGTCTTGTCTTGCCTTGTCTTGTCTTGTCTTGTCTTGTCATGTCTTGTCTTGTCTTGTCTTGTCTTGTCTTGTCATGTCTTGTCTTGTCATGTCATGTCTTGTCTTGTCTTGTCTTGTCTTGTCTTGTCTTGTCTTGTCTTGCCTTGTCTTGTCTTGTCCTGTCGTGTGTTGTGTTGTTTTGTCTTGTCTTGTCTTGTCTTGTCTTGTCTTGTCTTGTCTTGTCTTGTCTTGTCTTGTCTTGTCTTGTCTTGTCTTGTCTTGTCTTGTCTTGTCTTGTCTTGTCTTGTCTTGTCTTGTCTTGTCTTGTCTTGTCTTGTCTTGTCTTGTTTTGTCTTGTCTTGTCTTGTCTTGTTTTGTCTTGTCTGGTCTTGATTTGTCTTGTCATGTCTTGTCTTGTCTTGTCTTGTCTTGTCTTGTCTTGTCTTGTCTTGTCTTGCCTTGTCTTGTCTTGTCCTGTCGTGTCTTGTCTTGTCTTGTCTTGTCTTGTCTTGTCTTGTCTTGTCTTGTCTTGTCTTGTCTTGTCTTGTCTTGTCTTGTCTTGTCTTGTCTTGTCTTGTCTTGTCTTGTCTTGTCTTGTCTTGTCGTGTGTTGTGTTGTTTTGTCTTGTCTTGTCTTGTCTTGTCTTGTCTTGTCTTGTCTTGTCTTGTCTTGTCTTGTCTTGTCTTGTCTTATCTTGTCTTGTCTTGTCTTGTCTTGTCTTGTCTTGTCCTGTCGTGTGTTGTGTTGTTTTGTCTTGTCTTGTCTTGTCTTGTCTTGTCTTGTCTTGTCTTGTCTTGTCTTGTCTTGTCGTGTGTTGTGTTGTTTAGTCTTGTTTTGTCTTGTCATGTCTTGTCTTGTCTTGTCTTGTCTTGTCTTGTCTTGTCTTGTCTTGTCTTGTCTTGTGTTGTGTTGTTTTGTCATGTCATGTCGAGTGTTGTGTTGTTTAGTTTTGTCATGTCTTGTCTTGTCTTGTCTTGTCTTGTCTTGTCATGTCTTGTCTTGTCTAGTCTTGTCTTGTCTTGTCTTGTCTTGTCTTGTCTTGTCTTGTCTTGTCTTGTCTTGTCTTGTCTTGTCTTGTCTTGTCTTGTCTTGTCTTGCCTTGTCTTGTCTTGCCTTGTCTTGTCTTGTCTTGTCTTGTTTTGTCTTGTCTTGTCTTGTCTTGTCTTGTCTTGTATTGTCTTGTCTTGTCTTGCCTTGTCTTGTCTTGTCCTGTCGTGTGTTGTGTTGTTTTGTCTTGTCTTGTCTTGTCTTGTCTTGTCTTGTCTTGTCTTGTCTTGTCTTGTCTTGTCTTGTCTTGTCTTGTCTTGTCTTGTCTTGTCTTGTTTTGTCTTGTCTTGTCTTGTCTTGTTTTGTCTTGTCTGTTCTTGATTTGTCTTGTCATGTCTTGTCTTGTCTTGTCTTGTCTTGTCTTGTCTTGTCTTGTCTTGTCTTGTCTTGTCTTGTCTTGTCTTGTCGTGTGTTGTGTTGTTTTGTCTTGTCTTGTCTTGTCTTGTCTTGTCTTGTCTTGTCGTGTGTTGTGTTGTTTTGTCTTGTCTTGTCTTGTCTTGTCGTGTGTTGTGTTGTTTTGTCTTGTCTTGTCTTGTCTTGTCTTGTCTTGTCTTGTCTTGTCTTGTCTTGTCTTGTCTTGTCTTGTCTTGTCTTGTCTTGTCTTGTCTTGTCTTGTCTTGTCTTGTCTTGTCTTGTCTTGTCTTGTCTTGTCTTGTCTTGTCTTGTCTTGTCTTGTCTTGTCTTGTCTTGCCTTGTCTTGTCTTGTCCTGTCGTGTGTTGTGTTGTTTTGTCTTGTCTTGTCTTGTCTTGTCTTGTCTTGTCTTGTCTTGTCTTGTCTTGTCTTGTCTTGTCTTGTCTTGTCTTGTCTTGTCTTGTCTTGTCTTGTCTTGTCTTGTCTTGTCTTGTCTTGTCTTGTCTTGTCTTGTCTTGTCTTGTCTTGTCTTGTCGTGTGTTGTGTTGTTTAGTCCTGTTTTGTCTTGTCATGTCTTGTCTTGTCTTGTCTTGTCTTGTCTTGTCTTGTCTTGTCTTGTCTTGTCTTGTCTTGTCTTGTGTTGTGTTGTTTTGTCATGTCATGTCGTGTGTTGTGTTGTTTAGTCTTGTCATGTCTTGTCTTGTCTTGTCTTGTCTTGTCTTGTCATGTCTTGTCTTGTCTAGTCTTGTCTTGTCTTGTCTTGTCATGTCTTGTCTTGTCTTGTCTTGTCTTGTCTTGTCTTGTCTTGTCTTGTCTTGTCTTGTCTTGTCTTGTCTTGCCTTGTCTTGTCTTGTCCTGTCCTGTCGTGTGTTGTTTTGTCTTGTCTTGTCTTGTCTTGTCTTGTCTTGTCTTGTCTTGTCTTGTCTTGTCTTGTCTTGTCTTGTCTTGTCTTGTCTTGTCTTGTCTTGTCTTGTCTTGTCTTGTCTTGTCTTGTCTTGTCTTGTCTTGTCTTGTCTTGTCTTGTCTTGTCTTGTCTTGTCTTGTCATGTCTTGTCATGTCGTGTGTTGTGTTGTTTTGTCTTGTCATGTCTTGTCTTGTCATGTCATGTCGTGTGTTGTGTTGTTTTGTCTTGTCTTGTCTTGTCTTGTCTTGTCTTGTCTTGTCTTGTCTTGTCTTGTCTTGTCTTGTCTTGTCTTGTCTTGTCTTGTCTTGTCTTGTCTTGTCTTGTCTTGTCTTGTCTTGTCTTGTCTTGTCTTGTCTTGTCTTGTCTTGTCTTGTCTTGTCTTGTTTTGTCTTGTCTTGTCTTGTCTTGTTTTGTCTTGTCTGGTCTTGATTTATCTTGTCTTGTCTTGTCTTGTCTTGTCTTGTCTTGTCTTGTCTTGTCTTGTCTTGTCGTGTGTTGTGTTGTTTAGTCTTGTTTTGTCTTGTCATGTCTTGTCTTGTCTTGTCTTGTCTTGTGTTGTGTTGTTTTGTCATGTCATGTCGTGTGTTGTGTTGTTTAGTCTTGTCATGTCTTGTCTTGTCTTGTCTTGTCTTGTCTTGTCTTGTCTTGTCATGTCTTGTCTTGTCTAGTCTTGTCTTGTCTTGTCTTGTCTTGTGTTGTCTTGTCTTGTCTTGTCTTGTCTTGTCCTGTCTTGTCTTGTCTTGTCTTGCCTTGTCTTGTCTTGTCTTGTCTTGTTTTGTCTTGTCTTGTCTTGTCTTGTCTTGTCTTGTCTTGTCTTGTCTTGTCTTGTCTTGCCTTGTCTTGTCTTGTCCTGTCGTGTGTTGTTTTGTCTTGTCTTGTCTTGTCTTGTCTTGTCTTTTCTTGTCTTGTCTTGTCTTGTCTTGTCATGTCCTGTCATGTCATGTCATGTGTTGTGTTGAGTTGTTTTGTCTTGTCTTGTCTTGTCTTGTCTTGTCTTGTCTTGTTTGTCTTGTCTTGTCTTGTCTTGTCTTGTCTTGTCTTGTCTTGTCATGTCCTGTCATGTCATGTCATGTGTTGTGTTGAGTTGTTTTGTCTTGTCTTGTCTTGTCTTGTCTTGTCTTGTTTTGTCTTGTCTTGTCTTGTCTTGTCTTGTCTTGTCTTGTCTTGTCTTGTCTTGTGATGTCTTGTCTTGTCTTGTCTTGTCTTGTCTTGTCTTGTCTTGTCTTGTCTTGTCTTGTCTTGTCTTGTCTTGTCTTGTCTTGTCTTGTCTTGTCTTGTCTTGTCTTGTCTTGTCTTGTCTTGTCTTGTCTTGTCTTGTCTTGTCTTGTCTTGTCTTGTCTTGTCTTGTCTTGTCTTGTCTTGTCTTGTCTTGTCTTGTCATGTCTTGTCTTGTCTAGTCTTGTCTTGTCTTGTCTTGTCTTGTCTTGTCTTGTCTTGTCTTGTCTTGTCTTGTCTTGTCTTGTCTTGCCTTGTCTTGTCTTGCCTTGTCTTGTCTTGTCTTGTCTTGTTTTGTCTTGTCTTGTCTTGTCTTGTCTTGTCTTGTCTTGTCTTGTCTTGTCTTGCCTTGTCTTGTCTTGTCCTGTCGTGTGTTGTCTTGTCTTGTCTTGTCTTGTCTTGTCTTGTCTTGTCTTGTCTTGTCTTGTCTTGTCTTGTCGTGTGTTGTGTTGTTTAGTCTTGTTTTGTCTTGTCATGTCTTGTCTTGTCTTGTCTTGTCTTGTCTTGTCTTGTCTTGTCTTGTCTTGTCTTGTCTTGTGTTGTGTTGTTTTGTCATGTCATGTCGAGTGTTGTGTTGTTTAGTTTTGTCATGTCTTGTCTTGTCTTGTCTTGTCTTGTCTTGTCTTGTCTAGTCTTGTCTTGTCTTGTCTTGTCTTGTCTTGTCTTGTCTTGTCTTGTCTTGTCTTGTCTTGTCTTGTCTTGTCTTGTCTTGTCTTGTCTTGTCTTGTCTTGTCTAGTCTTGTCTTGTCTTGTCTTGTCTTGTCTTGTCTTGTCTTGTCTTGTCTTGTCTTGTCTTGTCTTGTCTTGTCTTGTCTTGTCTTGTCTTGTCTTGTCTTGTCTTGTCTTGTCTTGACTTGTCTTGTCTTGTCTTGTCTTGTCTTGTCTTGTCTTGTCTTGTCTTGTCTTGTCTTGTCTTTTCTTGTCATGTCATGTCATGTCATACGTGTGTTGCGTCGTTTTGTCTTGTCTTATTTTGTCTTGTCATGTCTTGTCTTGTCTTGTCTTGTCTTGTCTTGTCTTGTCTTGTCTTGTCGTGTGTTGTGTTCTTTAGTCCTGTTTTGTCTTGTCATGTCTTGTCTTGTCTTGTCTTGTCTTGTCTTGTGTTGTGTTGTTTTGTCATGTCATGTCGTGTGTTGTGTTGTTTAGTCTTGTCATGTCTTGTCTTGTCTTGTCTTGTCTTGTCTTGTCTTGTCTTGTCTTGTCTTGTCTTGTCTTGTCTTGTCTTGTCTTGTCTTGTCTTGTCTTGTCATGTCTTGTCTTGTCTAGTCTTGTCTTGTCTTGTCTTGTCTTGTCTTGTCTTGTCTTGTCTTGTCTTGTCTTGTCTTGTCTTGTCTTGCCTTGTCTTGTCTTGCCTTGTCTTGTCTTGTCTTGTCTTGTTTTGTCTTGTCTTGTCTTGTCTTGTCTTGTCTTGTCTTGTCTTGTCTTGTCTTGCCTTGTCTTGTCTTGTCCTGTCGTGTGTTGTCTTGTCTTGTCTTGTCTTGTCTTGTCTTGTCTTGTCTTGTCTTGTCTTGTCTTGTCTTGTCGTGTGTTGTGTTGTTTAGTCTTGTTTTGTCTTGTCATGTCTTGTCTTGTCTTGTCTTGTCTTGTCTTGTCTTGTCTTGTCTTGTCTTGTCTTGTCTTGTCTTGTGTTGTGTTGTTTTGTCATGTCATGTCGAGTGTTGTGTTGTTTAGTTTTGTCATGTCTTGTCTTGTCTTGTCTTGTCTTGTCTTGTCTTGTCTAGTCTTGTCTTGTCTTGTCTTGTCTTGTCTTGTCTTGTCTTGTCTTGTCTTGTCTTGTCTTGTCTTGTCTTGTCTTGTCTTGTCTTGTCTTGTCTTGTCTTGTCTAGTCTTGTCTTGTCTTGTCTTGTCTTGTCTTGTCTTGTCTTGTCTTGTCTTGTCTTGTCTTGTCTTGTCTTGTCTTGTCTTGTCTTGTCTTGTCTTGTCTTGTCTTGTCTTGTCTTGACTTGTCTTGTCTTGTCTTGTCTTGTCTTGTCTTGTCTTGTCTTGTCTTGTCTTGTCTTGTCTTGTCTTTTCTTGTCATGTCATGTCATGTCATACGTGTGTTGCGTCGTTTTGTCTTGTCTTATTTTGTCTTGTCATGTCTTGTCTTGTCTTGTCTTGTCTTGTCTTGTCTTGTCTTGTCTTGTCGTGTGTTGTGTTCTTTAGTCCTGTTTTGTCTTGTCATGTCTTGTCTTGTCTTGTCTTGTCTTGTCTTGTGTTGTGTTGTTTTGTCATGTCATGTCGTGTGTTGTGTTGTTTAGTCTTGTCATGTCTTGTCTTGTCTTGTCTTGTCTTGTCTTGTCATGTCTTGTCTTGTCATGTCTTGTCTTGTCTTGTCTTGTCTTGTCTTGTCTTGTCTTGTCTTGCCTTGTCTTGTCTTGTCCTGTCGTGTGTTGTGTTGTTTTGTCTTGTCTTGTCTTGTCTTGTCTTGTCTTGTCTTGTCTTGTCTTGTCTTGTCTTGTCTTGTCTTGTCTTGTCTTGTCTTGTCTTGTCTTGTCTTGTTTTGTCTTGTCTTGTCTTGTCTTGTCTTGTCTTGTCTTGCCTTGTCTTGTCTTGTCTTGTCTTGTTTTGTCTTGTCTTGTCTTGTCTTGACTTGTCTTGTCTTGTCTTGTCTTGTCTTGCCTTGTCTTGTCTTGTCCTGTCGTGTGTTGTGTTGTTTTGTCTTGTCTTGTCTTGTCTTGTCTTGTCTTGTCTTGTCTTGTCTTGTCTTGTCTTGTCTTGTCTTGTCTTGTCTTGTCTTGCCTTGTCTTGTCTTGTCTTGTCTTGTCATGTCTTGTCTTGTCTTGTCTTGTCTTGTCTTGTCATGTCTTGTCTTGTCATGTCTTGTCTTGTCTTGTCTTGTCTTGTCTTGTCTTGTCTTGTCTTGCCTTGTCTTGTCTTGTCCTGTCGTGTGTTGTGTTGTTTTGTCTTGTCTTGTCTTGTCTTGTCTTGTCTTGTCTTGTCTTGTCTTGTCTTGTCTTGTCTTGTCTTGTCTTGTCTTGTCTTGTCTTGTCTTGTCTTGTCTTGTCTTGTCTTGTCTTGTCTTGCCTTGTCTTGTCTTGTCTTGTCTTGTCTTGTCTTGTTTTGTTTTGTCTTGTCTTGTCTTGTTTTGTCTTGTCTGGTCTTGATTTGTCTTGTCATGTCTTGTCTTGTCTTGTCTTGTCTTGTCTTGTCTTGTCTTGTCTTGTCTTGTCTTGTCTTGCCTTGTCTTGTCTTGTCCTGTCGTGTGTTGTGTTGTTTTGTCTTGTCTTGTCTTGTCTTGTCTTGTCTTGTCTTGTCTTGTCTTGTCTTGTCTTGTCTTGTCTTGTCTTGTCTTGTCTTGTCTTGTCTTGTCGTGTGTTGTGTTGTTTTGTCTTGTCTTGTCTTGTCTTGTCTTGTCTTGTCTTGTCTTGTCTTGTCTTGTCTTGTCTTGTCTTGTCTTGTCTTGTCTTATCTTGTCTTGTCTTGTCTTGTCTTGTCTTGTCTTGTCCTGTCGTGTGTTGTGTTGTTTTGTCTTGTCTTGTCTTGTCTTGTCTTGTCGTGTGTTGTGTTGTTTAGTCTTGTTTTGTCTTGTCATGTCTTGTCTTGTCTTGTCTTGTCTTGTCTTGTCTTGTCTTGTCTTGTCTTGTGTTGTGTTGTTTTGTCATGTCATGTCGAGTGTTGTGTTGTTTAGTTTTGTCATGTCTTGTCTTGTCTTGTCTTGTCATGTCTTGTCTTGCCTTGTCTTGTCTTGCCTTGTCTTGTCTTGTCTTGTCTTGTTTTGTCTTGTCTTGTCTTGTCTTGTCTTGTATTGTCTTGTCTTGTCTTGCCTTGTCTTGTCTTGTCCTGTCGTGTGTTGTGTTGTTTTGTCTTGTCTTGTCTTGTCTTGTCTTGTCTTGTCTTGTCTTGTCTTGTCTTGTCTTGTCTTGTTTTGTCTTGTCTTGTCTTGTCTTGTTTTGTCTTGTCTGGTCTTGATTTGTCTTGTCATGTCTTGTCTTGTCTTGTCTTGTCTTGTCTTGTCTTGTCTTGTCTTGTCTTGTCTTGTCTTGTCTTGTCTTGTCTTGTCTTGTCCTGTCGTGTGTTGTGTTGTTTTGTCTTGTCTTGTCTTGTCTTGTCTTGTCTTGTCGTGTGTTGTGTTGTTTTGTCTTGTCTTGTCTTGTCTTGTCTTGTCTTGTCTTGTCTTGTCTTGTCTTGTCTTGTCTTGTCTTGTCTTGTCTTGTCTTGCCTTGTCTTGTCTTGTCCTGTCGTGTGTTGTGTTGTTTTGTCTTGTCTTGTCTTGTCTTGTCTTGTCTTGTCTTGTCTTGTCTTGTCTTGTCTTGTCTTGTCTTGTCTTGTCTTGTCTTGTCTTGTCTTGTCTTGTCTTGTCTTGTCTTGTCGTGTGTTGTGTTGTTTTGTCTTGTCATGTCTTGTCTTGTCTTGTCTTGTCTTGTCTTGTCTTGTCTTGTCTTGTCTTGTCTTGTCTTGTGTTGTGTTGTTTTGTCATGTCATGTCGTGTGTTGTGTTGTTTAGTCTTGTCATGTCTTGTCTTGTCTTGTCTTGTCTTGTCTTGTCATGTCTTGTCTTGTCTAGTCTTGTCTTGTCTTGTCTTGTCTTGTCATGTCTTGTCTTGTCTTGTCTTGTCTTGTCTTGTCTTGTCTTGTCTTGTCTTGTCTTGTCTTGTCTTGCCTTGTCTTGTCTTGTCCTGTCCTGTCGTGTGTTGTGTTGTTTTGTCTTGTCTTGTCTTGTCTTGTCTTGTCTTGTCTTGTCGTGTGTTGTGTTGTTTAGTCCTGTTTTGTCTTGTCATGTCTTGTCTTGTCTTGTCTTGTCTTGTCTTGTCTTGTCTTGTCTTGTCTTGTCTTGTCTTGTGTTGTGTTGTTTTGTCATGTCATGTCGTGTGTTGTGTTGTTTAGTCTTGTCTTGTCTTGTCTTGTCTTGTCTTGTCTTGTCTTGTCTTGTCTTGTCTTGTCTTGTCTTGTCTTGTCTTGTCTTGTCTTGTCTTGTCTTGTCTTGTCTTGTCGTGTGTTGTGTTGTTTTGTCTTGTCATGTCTTGTCTTGTCTTGTCTTGTCTTGTCTTGTCTTGTCTTGTCTTGTCTTGTCTTGTCTTGTGTTGTGTTGTTTTGTCATGTCATGTCGTGTGTTGTGTTGTTTAGTCTTGTCATGTCTTGTCTTGTCTTGTCTTGTCTTGTCTTGTCATGTCTTGTCTTGTCTAGTCTTGTCTTGTCTTGTCTTGTCTTGTCATGTCTTGTCTTGTCTTGTCTTGTCTTGTCTTGTCTTGTCTTGTCTTGTCTTGTCTTGTCTTGTCTTGTCTTGCCTTGTCTTGTCTTGTCCTGTCCTGTCGTGTGTTGTGTTGTTTTGTCTTGTCTTGTCTTGTCTTGTCTTGTCTTGTCTTGTCTTGTCTTGTCGTGTGTTGTGTTGTTTAGTCCTGTTTTGTCTTGTCATGTCTTGTCTTGTCTTGTCTTGTCTTGTCTTGTCTTGTCTTGTCTTGTCTTGTGTTGTGTTGTTTTGTCATGTCATGTCGTGTGTTGTGTTGTTTAGTCTTGTCATGTCTTGTCTTGTCTTGTCTTGTCTTGTCTTGTCATGTCTTGTCTTGTCTAGTCTTGTCTTGTCTTGTCTTGTCTTGTCATGTCTTGTCTTGTCTTGTCTTGTCTTGTCTTGTCTTGTCTTGTCTTGTCTTGTCTTGTCTTGTCTTGCCTTGTCTTGTCTTGTCCTGTCCTGTCGTGTGTTGTGTTGTTTTGTCTTGTCTTGTCTTGTCTTGTCTTGTCTTGTCTTGTCTTGTCTTGTCTTGTCTTGTCTTGTCTTGTCTTGTCTTGTCTTGTCTTGTCTTGTCTTGTCTTGTCTTGTCTTGTCTTGTCTTGTCTTGTCTTGTCTTGTCTTGTCTTGTCTTGTCTTGTCTTGTCTTGTCTTGTCTTGTCTTGTCTTGTCTTGTCTTGTCTTGTCTTGTCTTGTCTTGTCTTGTCTTGTCTTGTCTTGTCTTGTCTTGTCTTGTCTTGTCTTGTCTTGTCTTGTCTTGTCTTGTCTTGTCTTGTCTTGTCTTGTCTTGTCTTGTCTTGTCTTGTCTTGTCATGTCTTGTCATGTCGTGTGTTGTGTTGTTTTGTCTTGTCATGTCTTGTCTTGTCATGTCATGTCGTGTGTTGTGTTGTTTTGTCTTGTCTTGTCTTGTCTTGTCTTGTCTTGTCTTGTCTTGTCTTGTCTTGTCTTGTCTTGTCTTGTCTTGTCTTGTCTTGTCTTGTCTTGTCTTGTCTTGTCTTGTTTTGTCTTGTCTTGTCTTGTTTTGTTTTGTCTTGTCTGGTCTTGATTTGTCTTGTCTTGTCTTGTCTTGTCTTGTCTTGTCTTGTCTTGTCTTGTCTTGTCTTGTCGTGTGTTGTGTTGTTTAGTCTTGTTTTGTCTTGTCATGTCTTGTCTTGTCTTGTCTTGTCTTGTGTTGTGTTGTTTTGTCATGTCATGTCGTGTGTTGTGTTGTTTAGTCTTGTCATGTCTTGTCTTGTCTTGTGTTGTCTTGTCTTGTCTTGTCTTGTCTTGTCCTGTCTTGTCTTGTCTTGTCTTGCCTTGTCTTGTCTTGTCTTGTCTTGTTTTGTCTTGTCTTGTCTTGTCTTGTCTTGTCTTGTCTTGTCTTGTCTTGTCTTGTCTTGCCTTGTCTTGTCTTGTCCTGTCGTGTGTTGTTTTGTCTTGTCTTGTCTTGTCTTGTCTTGTCTTGTCTTTTCTTGTCTTGTCTTGTCTTGTCTTGTCATGTCCTGTCATGTCATGTCATGTGTTGTGTTGAGTTGTTTTGTCTTGTCTTGTCTTGTTTGGTCTTGTCTTGTCTTGTCTTGTCTTGTCTTGTTTTGTCTTGTCTTGTCTTGTCTGGTCTTGTCTTGTCTTGTCCTGTCCTGTCTTGTCATGTCATGTCATGTCATGTGTTGTGTTGTGTTGTCTTGTCATGTCTTGTCTTGTCTTGTCTTGTCTTGTCTTGTTTTGTCTTGTCTTGTCTTGTCTTGTTTTGTCTTGTCTGGTCTTGATTTGTCATGTCATGTCATGTCATGTGTTGTGTTGTGTTGTCTTGTCATGTCTTGTCTTGTCTTGTCTTGTCATGTCATGTCATGTCATGTCATGTGTTGTTTTGTCTTGTCTTGTCTTGTCTTGTCTTGTCTTGTCTTGTCTTTTCTTGTCTTGTCTTGTCTTGTCTTGTCATGTCCTGTCATGTCATGTCATGTGTTGTGTTGAGTTGTTTTGTCTTGTCTTGTCTTGTTTGGTCTTGTCTTGTCTTGTCTTGTCTTGTCTTGTCTTGTTTTGTCTTGTCTTGTCTTGTCTGGTCTTGTCTTGTCTTGTCCTGTCCTGTCTTGTCATGTCATGTCATGTCATGTCATGTGTTGTGTTGTGTTGTCTTGTCATGTCTTGTCTTGTCTTGTCTTGTCTTGTCTTGTCTTGTCTTGTCTTGTCTTGTCTTGTCTTGTCTTGTCTTGTCTTGTCTTGTCTTGTCTTGTCTTGTCTTGTCTTGTCTTGTCTTGTCTTGTCCTGTCCTGTCTTGTCATGTCATGTCATGTCATGTCATGTGTTGTGTTGTGTTGTCTTGTCATGTCTTGTCTTGTCATGTCTTGTCTTGTCTTGTCTTGTCTTGTCTTGTCTTGTCTTGTCTTGTCTTGTCTTGTCTTGTCTTGCCTTGTCTTGTCTTGTCCTGTCCTGTCGTGTGTTGTGTTGTTTTGTCTTGTCTTGTCTTGTCTTGTCTTGTCTTGTCTTGTCTTGTCTTGTCGTGTGTTGTGTTGTTTAGTCCTGTTTTGTCTTGTCATGTCTTGTCTTGTCTTGTCTTGTCTTGTCTTGTCTTGTCTTGTCTTGTCTTGTCTTGTCTTGTGTTGTGTTGTTTTGTCATGTCATGTCGTGTGTTGTGTTGTTTAGTCTTGTCATGTCTTGTCTTGTCTTGTCTTGTCTTGTCTTGTCTTGTCTTGTCTTGTCTTGTTTTGTCTTGTCTTGTCTTGTTTTGTTTTGTCTTGTCTGGTCTTGATTTGTCTTGTCTTGTCTTGTCTTGTCTTGTCTTGTCTTGTCTTGTCTTGTCGTGTGTTGTGTTGTTTAGTCTTGTTTTGTCTTGTCATGTCTTGTCTTGTCTTGTCTTGTCTTGTGTTGTGTTGTTTTGTCATGTCATGTCGTGTGTTGTGTTGTTTAGTCTTGTCATGTCTTGTCATGTCTTGTCTTGTCTTGTCTTGTCATGTCTTGTCTTGTCTAGTCTTGTCTTGTCTTGTCTTGTCTTGTGTTGTCTTGTCTTGTCTTGTCTTGTCTTGTCCTGTCTTGTCTTGTCTTGTCTTGCCTTGTCTTGTCTTGTCTTGTCTTGTTTTGTCTTGTCTTGTCTTGTCTTGTCTTGTCTTGTCTTGTCTTGTCTTGTCTTGCCTTGTCTTGTCTTGTCCTGTCGTGTGTTGTTTTGTCTTGTCTTGTCTTGTCTTGTCTTGTCTTGTCTTTTCTTGTCTTGTCTTGTCTTGTCTTGTCTTGTCATGTCCTGTCATGTCATGTCATGTGTTGTGTTGAGTTGTTTTGTCTTGTCTTGTCTTGTTTGGTCTTGTCTTGTCTTGTCTTGTCTTGTCTTGTCTTGTTTTGTCTTGTCTTGTCTTGTCTGGTCTTGTCTTGTCTTGTCCTGTCCTGTCTTGTCATGTCATGTCATGTCATGTCATGTGTTGTGTTGTGTTGTCTTGTCATGTCTTGTCTTGTCTTGTCTTGTCTTGTCTTGTCTTGTCTTGTCTTGTCTTGTCTTGTCTTGTCTTGTCTTGTCTTGTCTTGTCTTGTCTTGTCTTGTCTTGTCATGTCCTGTCATGTCATGTCATGTGTTGTGTTGAGTTGTTTTGTCTTGTCTTGTCTTGTCTTGTCTTGTCTTGTCTTGTCTTGTCTTGTCTTGTCTTGTCTTGTTTTGTCTTGTCTTGTCTTGTCTTGTCTTGTCTTGTCTTGTCTTGTCTTGTCTTGTCTTGTGATGTCTTGTCTTGTCTTGTCTTGTCTTGTCTTGTCTTGTCTTGTCTTGTCTTGTCTTGTCTTGTCTTGTCTTGTCTTGTCTTGTCTTGTCTTGTCTTGTTTTGTCTTGTCTTGTCTTGTCTTGTCTTGTCTTGTCTTGTCTTGTCTTGTCTTGCCTTGTCTTGTCTTGTCCTGTCGTGTGTTGTCTTGTCTTGTCTTGTCTTGTCTTGTCTTGTCTTGTCTTGTCTTGTCTTGTCGTGTGTTGTGTTGTTTAGTCTTGTTTTGTCTTGTCATGTCTTGTCTTGTCTTGTCTTGTCTTGTCTTGTCTTGTCTTGTCTTGTCTTGTCTTGTCTTGCCTTGTCTTGTCTTGCCTTGTCTTGTCTTGTCTTGTCTTGTTTTGTCTTGTCTTGTCTTGTCTTGTCTTGTCTTGTCTTGTCTTGTCTTGTCTTGTCTTGTCTTGTCTTGTCTTGTCTTGTCTTGTCTTGTCGTGTGTTGTGTTGTTTAGTCTTGTTTTGTCTTGTCATGTCTTGTCTTGTCTTGTCTTGTCTTGTCTTGTCTTGTCTTGCCTTGTCTTGTCTTGCCTTGTCTTGTCTTGTGTTGTGTTGTTTTGTCATGTCATGTCGAGTGTTGTGTTGTTTAGTTTTGTCATGTCTTGTCTTGTCTTGTCTTGTCTTGTCTTGTCATGTCTTGTCTTGTCTAGTCTTGTCTTGTCTTGTCTTGTCTTGTCTTGTCTTGTCTTGTCTTGTCTTGTCTTGTCTTGTCTTGTCTTGCCTTGTCTTGTCTTGCCTTGTCTTGTCTTGTCTTGTCTTGTTTTGTCTTGTCTTGTCTTGTCTTGTCTTGTCTTGTCTTGTCTTGTCTTGTCTTGTCTTGTCTTGTCTTGTCTTGTCTTGTCTTGCCTTGTCTTGTCCTGTCGTGTGTTGTGTTGTTTTGTCTTGTCTTGTCTTGTCTTGTCTTGTCTTGTCTTGTCTTGTCTTGTCTTGTCTTGTCTTGTCTTGTCTTGTCTTGTCTTGTCTTGTCTTGTCTTGTCTTGTCTTGTCTTGTCTTGTTTTGTCTTGTCTTGTCTTGTCTTGTTTTGTCTTGTCTGGTCTTGATTTGTCTTGTCATGTCTTGTCTTGTCTTGTCTTGTCTTGTCTTGTCTTGTCTTGTCTTGTCTTGTCTTGCCTTGTCTTGTCTTGTCCTGTCGTGTGTTGTGTTGTTTTGTCTTGTCTTGTCTTGTCTTGTCTTGTCTTGTCTTGTCTTGTCTTGTCTTGTCTTGTCTTGTCTTGTCTTGTCTTGTCTTGTCGTGTGTTGTGTTGTTTTGTCTTGTCTTGTCTTGTCTTGTCTTGTCTTGTCTTGTCTTGTCTTGTCTTGTCTTGTCTTGCCTTGTCTTGTCTTGTCCTGTCGTGTGTTGTGTTGTTTTGTCTTGTCTTGTCTTGTCTTGTCTTGTCTTGTCTTGTCTTGTCTTGTCTTGTCTTGTCTTGTCTTGTCTTGTCTTGTCTTGTCTTGTCTTGTCTTGTCTTGTCTTGTCGTGTGTTGTGTTGTTTAGTCCTGTTTTGTCTTGTCATGTCTTGTCTTGTCTTGTCTTGTCTTGTCTTGTCTTGTCTTGTCTTGTCCTGTCGTGTGTTGTGTTGTTTTGTCTTGTCTTGTCTTGTCTTGTCTTGTCTTGTCTTGTCTTGTCTTGTCTTGTCTTGTCTTGTCTTGTCTTGTCTTGTCATGTCTTGTCTTGTCTAGCCTTGTCTTGTCTTGTCTTGTCATGTCTTGTCCTGTTTTGTCTTGTCTTGTCTTGTCTTGTCTTGTCTTGTCTTGCCTTGTCTTGTCTTGTCCTGTCCTGTCGTGTGTTGTGTTGTTTTGTCTTGTCTTGTCTTGTCTTGTCTTGTCTTGTCTTGTCTTGTCTTGTCTTGTCTTGTCTTGTCTTGTCTTGTCTTGTCTTGTCTTGTCTTGTCTTGTCTTGTCTTGTCTTGTCTTGTCTTGTCTTGTCTTGTTTTGTCTTGTCTTGTTTTGTCTTGTCTGGTCTTGATTTGTCTTGTCATGTCTTGTCTTGTCTTGTCTTGTCTTGTCTTGTCTTGTCTTGTCTTGTCTTGTCTTGTCTTGTCTTGTCTTGTCTTGTCTTGTCTTGTCTTGTCTTGTCTTGTCTTGTCTTGTCTTGCCTTGTCTTGTCTTGTCCTGTCGTGTGTTGTGTTGTTTTGTCTTGTCTTGTCTTGTCTTGTCTTGTCTTGTCTTGTCTTGTCTTGTCTTGTCTTGTCTTGTCTTGTCTTGTCTTGTCTTGTCTTGTCTTGTCTTGTCTTGTCTTGTCGTGTGTTGTGTTGTTTAGTCCTGTTTTGTCTTGTCATGTCTTGTCTTGTCTTGTCTTGTCTTGTCTTGTCTTGTCTTGTCTTGTCTTGTGTTGTGTTGTTTTGTCATGTCATGTCGTGTGTTGTGTTGTTTAGTCTTGTCATGTCTTGTCTTGTCTTGTCTTGTCTTGTCTTGTCATGTCTTGTCTTGTCTAGTCTTGTCTTGTCTTGTCTTGTCATGTCTTGTCTTGTCTTGTCTTGTCTTGTCTTGTCTTGTCTTGTCTTGTCTTGCCTTGTCTTGTCTTGTCCTGTCCTGTCGTGTGTTGTGTTGTTTTGTCTTGTCTTGTCTTGTCTTGTCTTGTCTTGTCTTGTCTTGTCTTGTCTTGTCTTGTCTTGTCTTGTCTTGTCTTGTCTTGTCTTGTCTTGTCTTGTCTTGTCTTGTCTTGTCTTGTCTTGTCTTGTCTTGTCTTGTCTTGTTTTGTCTTGTCTTGTCTTGTCTTGTTTTGTCTTGTCTGGTCTTGATTTGTCTTGTCATGTCTTGTCTTGTCTTGTCTTGTCTTGTCTTGTCTTGTCTTATCTTGTCTTGTCTTGTCTTGTCTTGTCTTGTCTTGTCTTGTCTTGTCTTGTCTTGTCTTGTCTTGTCTTGCCTTGTCTTGTCTTGTCCTGTCGTGTGTTGTGTTGTTTTGTCTTGTCTTGTCTTGTCTTGTCTTGTCTTGTCTTGTCTTGTCTTGTCTTGTCTTGTCTTGTCTTGTCTTGTCTTGTCTTGTCTTGTCTTGTCTTGTCTTGTCTTGTCTTGTCTTGCCTTGTCTTGTCTTGTCCTGTCGTGTGTTGTGTTGTTTTGTCTTGTCTTGTCTTGTCTTGTCTTGTCTTGTCTTGTCTTGTCTTGCCTTGTCTTGTCTTGTCCTGTCGTGTGTTGTGTTGTTTTGTCATGTCTTGTCTTGTCTTGTCTTGTCTTGTCTTGTCTTGTCTTGTCTTGTCTTGTCTTGTCTTGTCTTGTCTTGTCTTGTCTTGTCTTGTCTTGTCTTGTCTTGTCTTGTCTTGTCTGGTCTTGTCTTGTCTTGTCTTGTCTTGTCTTGTTTTGTCTTGTCTTGTCTTGTCTTGTCTTGTCTTGTCTTGTCTTGTCTTGTCTTGTCTTGTCTTGTCTTGTCTTGTCTTGTCTTGTCTTGTCTTGTCTTGTCTTGCCTTGTCTTGTCTTGTCCTATCGTGTGTTGTGTTGTTTTGTCTTGTCTTGTCTTGTCTTGTCTTGTCTTGTCTTGTCTTGTCTTGTCTTGTCTTGCCTTGTCTTGTCTTGTCTTGTCATGTCTTGTCTTGTCTTGTCTTGTCTTGTCTTGTCTTGTCTTGTCTTGTCTTGTCTTGTCTTGTCTTGTCTTGTCTTGCCTTGTCTTGTCTTGTCTTGTCTTGTCTTGTCTTGTCTTGTCTTGTCTTGTCTTGTCTTGTCTTGTCTTGCCTTGTCTTGTCTTGTCCTGTCTTGTCTTGTCTTGTCTTGTCTTGTCTTGTCTTGTCTTGTCTTGTCTTGTCTTGTCTTGTCTTGTCTTGTCTTGTCTTGTCTTGTCTTGTCTTGTCTTGTCTTGTCTTGTCTTGTCTTGTCTTGTCTTGTCTTGTCTTGTCTTGTCTTGTCTTGTCTTGTCTTGTCTTGTCTTGTCTTGTCTTGTCTTGTCTTGTCTTGTCTTGTCTTGTCTTGTCTTGTCTTGTCTTGTCTTGTCTTGTCTTGTCTTGTCTTGTCTTGTCTTGTCTTGTCTTGTCTTGTCTTGTCTTGTCTTGTCTTGTCTTGTCTTGTCTTGTCTTGTCTTGTCTTGTCTTGTCTTGTCTTGTCTTGTCTTGTCTTGTCTTGTCTTGTCTTGTCTTGTCTTGTCTTGTCTTGTCTTGTCTTGTCTTGTCTTGTCTTGTCTTGTCTTGTCTTGTCTTGTCTTGTCTTGTCTTGTTTTGTCTTGTCTTGTCTTGTCTTGTTTTGTCTTGTCTGGTCTTGATTTGTCTTGTCTTGTCTTGTCTTGTCTTGTCTTGTCTTGTCTTGTCTTGTCTTGTCTTGTCTTGTCTTGTCTTGTCTTGTCTTGTCTTGTCTTGTCTTGTCTTGTCGTGTGTTGTGTTGTTTAGTCTTGTTTTGTCTTGTCATGCCTTGTCTTGTCTTGTCTTGTCTTGTCTTGTCTTGTCTTGTGTTGTGTTGTTTTGTCATGTCATGTCGTGTGTTGTGTTGTTTAGTCTTGTCATGTCTTGTCTTGTCTTGTCTTGTCATGTCTTGTCTTGTCTAGTCTTGTCTTGTCTTGTCTTGTCTTGTCTTGTCTTGTCTTGTCTTGTCTTGTCTTGTCTTGTCTTGCCTTGTCTTGTCTTGTCCTGTCGTGTGTTGTGTTGTTTTGTCTTGTCTTGTCTTGTCTTGTCTTGTCTTGTCTTGTCTTGTCTTGTCTTGTCTTGTCTTGTCTTGTCTTGTCTTGTCTTGTCTTGTCTTGTCTTGTCTTGTCTTGTCTTGTCTTGTCTTGTCTTGTCTTGTCTTGTCTTGTCTTGTCTTGTCTTGTCTTGTCTTGTCTTGTCTTGTCTTGTCTTGTCTTGTCTTGTCTTGTCTTGTCTTGTTTTGTCTTGTCTTGTCTTGTCTTGTTTTGTCTTGTCTGGTCTTGATTTGTCTTGTCATGTCTTGTCTTGTCTTGTCTTGTCTTGTCTTGTCTTGTCTTGTCTTGTCTTGCCTTGTCTTGTCTTGTCCTGTCGTGTGTTGTGTTGTTTTGTCTTGTCTTGTCTTGTCTTGTCTTGTCTTGTCTTGTATTGTCGTGTGTTGTTTTGTCTTGTCTTGTCTTGTCTTGTCTTGTCTTGTCTTGTCTTGTCTTGTCTTGTCTTGTCTTGTCTTGTCTTGTCTTGTCTTGTCTTGTCTTGTCTTGTCTTGTCTTGTCTTGTCTTGTCTTGTCTTGTCTTGTCTTGTCTTGTCTTGTCTTGTCTTGTCTTGTCTTGTCTTGTCTTGTCTTGTCTTGTCTTGTCTTGTCTTGTCTTGTCTTGTCTTGCCTTGTCTTGTCTTGTCTTGTCTTGTCTTGTCTTGTCTTGTCTTGTCTTGTCTTGTTTTGTCTTGTCTTGTCTGGTCTTGTTTTGTCTTGTCTGGTCTTGATTTGTCTTGTCATGTCTTGTCTTGTCTTGTCTTGTCTTGTCTTGTCTTGTCTTGTCTTGTCTTGTCTTGTCTTGTCTTGTCCTGTCGTGTCTTGTCTTGTCTTGTCTTGTCTTGTCTTGTCTTGTCTTGTCTTGTCTTGTCTTGTCTTGTCTTGTCTTGTCTTGTCTTGTCTTGTCTTGTCTTGTCTTGTCTTGTCTTGTCTTGTCTTGTCTTGTCTTGTCTTGTCTTGTCTTGTCTTGTCTTGTCTTGTCGTATGTTGTGTTGTTTTGTCTTGTCTTGTTTTGTCTTGTCATGTCGTATGTTGTGTTGTTTTGTCTTGTCTTGTTTTGTCTTGTCTTGTCTTATTTTGTCTTGTCTTGTCTTGTCATGTCATGTCATGTCATGTCGTGTGTTGTGTTGTTTAGTCTTGTTTTGTCTTGTCATGTCTTGTCTTGTCTTGTCTTGTCTTGTCTTGTCTTGTCATGTCTTGTCTTGTCTAGTCTTGTCTTGTCTTGTCTTGTCTTGTCTTGTCTTGTCTTGTCTTGTCTTGTCTTGTCTTGTCTTGTCTTGTCTTGTCTTGTCTTGTCTTGTCTTGTCTTGTCTTGTCTTTTCTTGTCATGTCATGTCATGTCATACGTGTGTTGCGTTGTTTTGTCTTGTCTTATTTTGTCTTGTCATGTCTTATCTTGTCTTGTCTTGTCTTGTCTTGTATTGTCATGTCTTATATTGTCTTGTCTTGTCATGTCGTGTCATGTCGTGTGTTGTGTTGTTTAGTCTTGTTTTGTCTTGTCATGTCTTGTCTTGTCTTGTCTTGTCTTGTGTTGTGTTGTTTTGTTTTGTCTTGTCATGTCTTGTCTTGTCTTGTCTTGTCATGTTTTGTCTTGTCTTGTCTTGTCTTGTCTTGTCTTGTCTTGTCTTGTCTTGTCTTGTCTTGTCTTGTCTTGTCTTGTCTTGTCTTGTCTTGTCTTGTCTTGTCTTGTCTTGTCTTGTCTTGTCTTGTCTTGTCTTGTCTTGTCTTGTCTTGTCTTGTCTTGTCTTGTCTTGTCTTGTCTTGTCTTGTCTTGTCTTGTCTTGTCTTGTCTTGTCTTGTCTTGTCTTGTCTTGTCTTGTCTTGTCTTGTCTTGTCTTGTCTTGTCTTGTCTTGTCTTGTCTTGTCGTGTGTTGTGTTGTTTAGTCTTGTTTTGTCTTGTCATGTCTTGTCTTGTCTAGTCTTGTCTTGTCTTGTCTTGTCTTGTCTTGTCTTGTCTTGTCTTGTCTTGTCTTGTCTTGTCTTGTCTTGTCTTGTCTTGTCTTGTCTTGTCTTGTCTTGTCTTGTCTTGTCTTGTCTTGTCTTGTCTTGTCTTGCCTTGTCTTGTCTTGTCCTGTCGTGTGTTGTCTTGTTTTGCCTTGTCATGTCATGTCTTGCCTTGTCTCGTCTTGTCTTGTCTTGTCTTGTCTTGTCTTGTCTTGTCTTGTCTTGTCATGTCATGTCATGTCTTGTCATGTCGTGCGTTGTGTTGTTTTGTCTTGTCTTGTTTTGTCTTGTCATGTCATGTCTTGTCTTGTCTTGTCTTGTCATGTCAAGTCATGTCTTGTCTTATCTTGTCTTGTTTTGTCTTGTCTTGTCTTGTTTTGTCTTTTCTTGTCTTGTCTTGTCTTGTCTTGTCTTGTCATGTCATGTCTTGTCTTGTCTTGTCTTGTTTTGTTTTGTCTTGTCTTGTCTTGTCTTGTCTTGTCTTGTCTTGTCTTGTCTTGTCTTGTCTTGTCTTGTCTTGTCTTGTCTTGTCTTGTCTTGTCTTGTCTTGTCTTGTTTTGTCTTGTCTTGTCTTGTCTTGTCTTGTCTTGTCTTGTCTTGTCTTGTCTTGTCTTGTCTTGTCTTGTCTTGTCTTGTCTTGTCTTGTCTTGTCTTGTCTTGTCTTGTCTTGTCTTGTCTTGTCTTGTCTTGTCTTGTCTTGTCTTGTCTTGTCTTGTCTTGTCTTGTCTTGTCTTGTCTTGTCTTGTCTTGTCTTGTCTTGTCTTGTCTTGTCTTGTCTTGTCTTGTCTTGTCTTGTCTTGTCTTGTCGTGTGTTGTGTTGTTTTGTTTTGTCTTGTCTTGTCTTGTCTTGTCTTGTCTTGTCTTGTCTTGTCTTGTCTTGTCTTGTCTTGTCTTGTCTTGTCTTGTCTTGTCTTGTCTTGTCTTGTCTTGTCTTGTCTTGTCTTGTCTTGTCTTGTCTTGTCTTGTCTTGTCTTGTCTTGTCTTGTCTTGTCTTGTCTTGTCTTGTCTTGTCTTGTCTTGTCTTGTCTTGTCTTGTCTTGTCTTATTTTGTCTTGTCTTGTCTTGTCTTGTCATGTTTTGTCATGTCATGTCATGTCGTGTCTTGTGTTGCTTTGTCTTGTCTTGTCTTGTCTTGTCATGTCGTGTGTTGTGTTGTTTTGTCTTGTCTTGTTGTGTATGTTTTGTCTTGTCTCGTTTTGTCTTGTCATGTCATGTCTTGTCTTGTCTTGTTTTGTCTTGTCATGTCTTGTCTTGTCTTGTCTTGTCTTGTCTTGTGTTGTCTTGTCTTGTCTTGTCTTGTCTTGTCTTGTCTTGTCTTGTCTTGTCTTGTCTTGTCTTGTCTTGTCTTGTCTTGTCTTGTCTTGTCTTGTCTTGTCTTGTCTTGTCTTGTCTTGTCTTGTCTTGTCTTGTCTTGTCTTGTCTTGTCTTGTCTTGTCTTGTCTTGTCTTGTCTTGTCTTGTCTTGTCTTGTCTTGTCTTGTCTTGTCTTGTCTTGTTTTGTCTTGTCTTGTCTTGTGCTGCTTTGTCTTGTCTTATCATGTCGTGTGTTCTGTTGTTTTGTCTTGTCTTGTTGTGTATTGTCATGTCTTTTATTGTCTTGTCTTGTCATGTCATGTCATGTCATGTCATGTCGTGTGTTGTGTTGTTTAGTGTTGTTTTGTCTTGTCATGTCTTGTCTTGTCTAGTCTTGTCTTGTCTTGTCATTCTTGTCTTGTCTTGTCTTGTCTTGTCTTGTCTTGTCTTGTCTTGTCTTGTCTTGTCTTGTCTTGTCTTGTCTTGTCTTGTCTTGTCTTGTCTTGTCTTGTCTTGTCTTGTCTTGTCTTGTCTTGTCTTGTCTTGTCTTGTCTTGTCTTGTCTTGTCTTGTCTTGTCTTGTCTTGTCTTGTCTTGTCTTGTTTTATCTTGTCTTGTCTTGTCTTGTCATGTCGTGTCATGTCATGTGTTGTGTTGTTTTGTCTTGTTTTGTCTTGTCTTGTCTTGGCTTGTTTTGTCTTGTCTTGTCTTGTCTTGTCTTGTCTTGTCTTGTCATGTCGTGTCATGTCATGTGTTGTGTTGTTTTGTCTTGTTTTGTCATGTCATGTCATGTCATACGTGTGTTGTGTTGTTTTGTCTTGTCATGTCTTATCTTGTCTTGTCTTGTCTTGTCTTGTCATGTCTTGTCTTGTCTTGTCTTGTCTTGTCTTGTCTTGTCTTGTCTTGTCTTGTCATGTCCTGTCATGTCATGTCATGTGTTGTGTTGTTTTGTCTTGTTTAGTCTTGTTTTGTCTTGTCTTGTCATGTCTTGTCTTGTCTTGTCTTGTCTTGTCTTGTCTTGTCTTGTCATGTCGTGTCATGTCGTGTCATGTGTTGTTTTGTTTTGTCTTGTCTTGTCCTGTCATGTCATGTCTTGTCTTGTCTTGTCTTGTCTTGTCTTGTCTTGTCTTGTCTTGTCTTGTCTTGTCTTGTCTTGTCTTGTCTTGTCTTGTCAAGTCTTGTCTTGTCATGTCGTGTCATGTCATGTGTTGTGTTGTTTTGTCTTGTTTTGTCTTGTCTTGTCTTGTCTTGGCTTGTTTTGTCTTGTCTTGTCTTGTCATGTCGTGTCATGTAATGTGTTGTGTTGTTTTGTCTTGTTCTGTCATGTTTTGTCTTGTTTTGTCTTGTCTTGTCTTGTCTTGTCTTGTCTTGTCTTGTCTTGTGTTGTGTTGTTTTGTCTTGTCATGTCTTATATTGTCTTGTCTTGTCATGTCATGTCATGTCATACGTGTGTTGTGTTGTTTTGTCTTGTCATGTCTTATCTTGTCTTGTCTTGTCTTGTCTTGTATTGTCATGTCTTATATTGTCTTGTCTTGTCATGTCATATCATGTCGTGTGTTGTGTTGTTTTGTCTTGTCATGTATTGTCTTGTCATGTCGTGTCATGTCATGTGTTGTGTTGTTTTGTCTTGTTTTGTCTTGTCTTGTCTTGGCTTGTTTTGTCTTGTCTTGTCTTGTCTTGTCTTGTCTTGTCTTGTCATGTCGTGTCATGTCATGTGTTGTGTTGTTTTGTCTTGTTTTGTCATGTCATGTCATGTCATACGTGTGTTGTGTTGTTTTGTCTTGTCATGTCTTATCTTGTCTTGTCTTGTCTTGTCTTGTCATGTCTTGTCTTGTCTTGTCTTGTCTTGTCTTGTCTTGTCTTGTCTTGTCTTGTCATGTCCTGTCATGTCATGTCATGTGTTGTGTTGTTTTGTCTTGTTTTGTCTTGTTTTGTCTTGTCTTGTCATGTCTTGTCTTGTCTTGTCTTGTCTTGTCTTGTCTTGTCATGTCGTGTCATGTCGTGTCATGTGTTGTTTTGTTTTGTCTTGTCTTGTCCTGTCATGTCATGTCTTGTCTTGTCTTGTCTTGTCTTGTCTTGTCTTGTCTTGTCTTGTCTTGTCTTGTCTTGTCTTGTCTTGTCAAGTCTTGTCTTGTCATGTCGTGTCATGTCATGTGTTGTGTTGTTTTGTCTTGTTTTGTCTTGTCTTGTCTTGTCTTGGCTTGTCTTGTGTTGTGTTGTTTTGTCTTGTCATGTCTTATATTGTCTTGTCTTGTCATGTCATGTCATGTCATACGTGTGTTGTGTTGTTTTGTCTTGTCATGTCTTATCTTGTCTTGTCTTGTCTTGTCTTGTATTGTCATGTCTTATATTGTCTTGTCTTGTCATGTCGTGTGTTGTGTTGTTTTGTCTTGTCATGTCATGTTTTGTCTTGTTTTGTCATGTCATGTGTTGTGTTGTTTTGTCTTGTTTTGTCTTGTTTTGTCTTGTCTTGTCATGTCTTGTCTTGTCTTGTCTTGTCTTGTCTTGTCTTGTCATGTCGTGTCTTATATTGTCTTGTCTTGTCATGTCATGTCATGTCATACGTGTGTTGTGTTGTTTTGTCTTGTCATGTCTTATCTTGTCTTGTCTTGTCTTGTCTTGTATTGTCATGTCTTATATTGTCTTGTCTTGTCATGTCATATCATGTCGTGTGTTGTGTTGTTTTGTCTTGTCATGTATTGTCTTGTCTTGTCTTGTCTTGTCATGTCGTGTCATGTCATGTGTTGTGTTGTTTTGTCTTGTCTTGTCTTGTCTTGTCTTGTCTTGTCTTGTCTTGTCTTGTCTTGTCTTGTCTTGTCAAGTCTTGTCTTGTCATGTCGTGTCATGTCATGTGTTGTGTTGTTTTGTCTTGTTTTGTCTTGTCTTGTCTTGTCTTGGCTTGTTTTGTCTTGTCTTGTCTTGTCATGTCGTGTCATGTCATGTGTTGTGTTGTTTTGTCTTGTTTTGTCTTGTCATGTCTTATCTTGTCTTGTCTTGTCTTGTCTTGTATTGTCATGTCTTATATTGTCTTGTCTTGTCATGTCGTGTGTTGTGTTGTTTTGTCTTGTTTTGTCATGTTTTGTCTTGTTTTGTCTTGTCTTGTCTTGTCTTGTCTTGTCTTGTCTTGTCTTGTCTTGTCTTGTGTTGTGTTGTTTTGTCTTGTCATGTCTTATATTGTCTTGTCTTGTCATGTCATGTCATGTCATACGTGTGTTGTGTTGTTTTGTCTTGTCATGTCTTATCTTGTCTTGTCTTGTCTTGTCTTGTATTGTCATGTCTTATATTGTCTTGTCTTGTCATGTCATATCATGTCGTGTGTTGTGTTGTTTTGTCTTGTCATGTATTGTCTTGTCTTGTCTTGTCTTGTCATGTCGTGTCATGTCATGTGTTGTGTTGTTTCGTCTTGTTTTGTCTTGTTTTGTCTTGTCTTGTCTTGGCTTGTTTTGTCTTGTCTTGACTTGTCTTGTCTTGTCTTGTCTTGTCATGTCGTGTGTTGTGTTGTTTTGTCTTGTCATGTCTTATATTGTCTTGTCTTGTCATGTCATGTCATGTCATACGTGTGTTGTGTTGTCATGTCATATCATGTCGTGTGTTGTGTTGTTTTGTCTTGTCATGTTTTGTCTTGTCATGTCTTGTCTTGTCTTGTCTTGTCTTGTCTTGTCATGTCATATCATGTCGTGTGTTGTGTTGTTTTGGCTTGTCTTGTCTTGTCTTGTCTTGTCTTGTCTTGTCTTGTCTTGTCTTGTCTTGTCTTGTCTTGTCTTGTCTTGTCTTGTCTTGTCGTATGTTGTGTTGTTTTGTCTTGTCTTGTTTTGTCTTGTCATGTCGTATGTTGTGTTGTCTTGTCTTGTCTTGTCTTGTCTTGTCTTGTCTTGTCTTGTCTTGTCTTGTCTTGTCTTGTCTTGTCTTGTCTTGTCTTGTCTTGTCTTGTCTTGTCTTGTCTTGTCTTGTTTTGTCTTGTCTTGTCTTGTGCTGCTTTGTCTTGTCTTATCATGTCGTGTGTTCTGTTGTTTTGTCTTGTCTTGTTGTGTATTGTCATGTCTTTTATTGTCTTGTCTTGTCATGTCATGTCATGTCATGTCGTGTGTTGTGTTGTTTAGTGTTGTTTTGTCTTGTCATGTCTTGTCTTGTCTAGTCTTGTCTTGTCTTGTCATTCTTGTCTTGTCTTGTCTTGTCTTGTCTTGTCTTGTCTTGTCTTGTCTTGTCTTGTCTTGTCTTGTCTTGTCTTGTCTTGTCTTGTCTTGTCTTGTCTTGTCTTGTCTTGTCTTGTCTTGTCTTGTCTTGTCTTGTTTTATCTTGTCTTGTCTTGTCTTGTCATGTCGTGTCATGTCATGTGTTGTGTTGTTTTGTCTTGTTTTGTCTTGTCTTGTCTTGGCTTGTTTTGTCTTGTCTTGTCTTGTCTTGTCTTGTCTTGTCTTGTCATGTCGTGTCATGTCATGTGTTGTGTTGTTTTGTCTTGTTTTGTCATGTCATGTCATGTCATACGTGTGTTGTGTTGTTTTGTCTTGTCATGTCTTATCTTGTCTTGTCTTGTCTTGTCTTGTCATGTCTTGTCTTGTCTTGTCTTGTCTTGTCTTGTCTTGTCTTGTCTTGTCTTGTCTTGTCATGTCCTGTCATGTCATGTCATGTGTTGTGTTGTTTTGTCTTGTTTTGTCTTGTTTTGTCTTGTCTTGTCATGTCTTGTCTTGTCTTGTCTTGTCTTGTCTTGTCTTGTCATGTCGTGTCATGTCGTGTCATGTGTTGTTTTGTTTTGTCTTGTCTTGTCCTGTCATGTCATGTCTTGTCTTGTCTTGTCTTGTCTTGTCTTGTCTTGTCTTGTCTTGTCTTGTCTTGTCTTGTCTTGTCTTGTCTTGTCTTGTCTTGTCTTGTCTTGTCTTGTCATGTCCTGTCATGCCATGCCATGTGTTGTGTGGTTTTGTCTTGTTTTGTCTTGTTTTGTTTTGTCTTGTCAAGTCTTGTCTTGTCATGTCGTGTCATGTCATGTGTTGTGTTGTTTTGTCTTGTTTTGTCTTGTCTTGTCTTGTCTTGGCTTGTTTTGTCTTGTCTTGTCTTGTCATGTCGTGTCATGTAATGTGTTGTGTTGTTTTGTCTTGTTTTGTCATGTTTTGTCTTGTTTTGTCTTGTCTTGTCTTGTCTTGTCTTGTTTTGTCTTGTCTTGTGTTGTGTTGTTTTGTCTTGTCATGTCTTATATTGTCTTGTCTTGTCATGTCATGTCATGTCATACGTGTGTTGTGTTGTTTTGTCTTGTCATGTCTTATCTTGTCTTGTCTTGTCTTGTCTTGTATTGTCATGTCTTATATTGTCTTGTCTTGTCATGTCATATCATGTCGTGTGTTGTGTTGTTTTGTCTTGTCATGTATTGTCTTGTCTTGTCTTGTCTTGTCATGTCGTGTCATGTCATGTGTTGTGTTGTTTCGTCTTGTTTTGTCTTGTTTTGTCTTGTCTTGTCTTGGCTTGTTTTGTCTTGTCTTGACTTGTCTTGTCTTGTCTTGTCTTGTCATGTCGTGTGTTGTGTTGTTTTGTCTTGTCATGTCTTATATTGTCTTGTCTTGTCATGTCATGTCATGTCATACGTGTGTTGTGTTGTCATGTCATATCATGTCGTGTGTTGTGTTGTTTTGTCTTGTCATGTTTTGTCTTGTCATGTCTTGTCTTGTCTTGTCTTGTCTTGTCTTGTCATGTCATATCATGTCGTGTGTTGTGTTGTTTTGTCTTGTCTTGTCTTGTCTTGTCTTGTCTTGTCTTGTCTTGTCTTGTCTTGTCTTGTCGTATGTTGTGTTGTTTTGTCTTGTCTTGTTTTGTCTTGTCATGTCGTATGTTGTGTTGTTTTGTCTTGTCTTGTTTTGTCTTGTCTTGTCTTATATTGTCTTGTCTTGTCTTGTCATGTCATATCATGTCATGTCGTGTGTTGTGTTGTTTAGTCTTGTTTTGTCTTGTCATGTCTTGTCTTGTCTTGTCTTGTCTTGTCTTGTCTTGTCTTGTCTTGTCTTGTCTTGTCTTGTCTTGTCTTGTCTTGTCTTGTCTTGTCTTGTCTTGTCTTGTCTTTTCTTGTCATGTCATGTCATGTCATACGTGTGTTGCGTTGTTTTGTCTTGTCTTATTTTGTCTTGTCATGTCTTATCTTGTCTTGTCTTGTCTTGTCTTGTATTGTCATGTCTTATATTGTCTTGTCTTGTCATGTCATGTCATGTCGTGTGTTGTGTTGTTTAGTCTTGTTTTGTCTTGTCATGTCTTGTCTTGTCTTGTCTTGTCTTGTCTTGTCATGTCTTGTCCTGTCTTGTCTTGTCTTGTCTTGTCTTGTCTTGTCTTGTCTTGTCTTGTCTTGTTTTATGTTGCCTTGTCTTGTCTTGTCTTGTCTTGTCTTGTCATGTGTTGTCATGTCACGTGTTGTGTTGTGTTGTCTTGTCTTGTCTTGTATTGTCTTGTCTTGTCTTGTCTTGTCTTGTCTTGTCTTGTCTTGTCTTGTGTTGCTTTGTCTTGTCTTGTCTGGTCTTGTCTTGTCTTGTCTTGTCTTATCTTGTCCTGTCTTGTCTTGTCTTGTCCTGTCGTGTGTTGTGTTGTGTTGTTTTGTCGTGTCATGTCATGTCATGTCTTGTCATGTCATGTCATGTCTTGTGTTGCTTTGTCTTGTCTTGTCTTGTCTTGAATTGTCTTGTCTTGTCTTGTCTTGTCTTGTCTTGTCTTGTCTTGTCTTGTCTTGTCTTGTCCTGTCTGGCCTTGTCTTGTCTTGTCTTATCTTCTTAATTAATTTAAAAACAAATCAAACAGAATTGTCTTGTCTTGTCTTGTCTTGTCTGGCCTTGTCTTGTCTTGTCTTATCTTCCTAATTAATTTAAAAACAAATCAAACAGAATTGTCTTGTCTTGTCTTGTCTTGTCTTGTCGTGTCTTGTCGTGTCTTGTCTTGTCTTGTCTTGTCTTCTCTTCTCTTCTCTTCTCTTGTCTTGTCTTGTCTTGTCTTGTCTTGTCTTGTCTTGTCTTGTCTTGTCTTGTCTTGTCTTGTCTTGTCTTGTCTTGTCTTGTCTTGTCTTGTCTTGTCTTGTCTTGTCTTGTCTTGTCTTGTCTTGTCTTGTCTTGTCTTTTCTTGTCATGTCATGTCATGTCATACGTGTGTTGCGTTGTTTTGTCTTGTCTTATTTTGTCTTGTCATGTCTTATCTTGTCTTGTCTTGTCTTGTCTTGTATTGTCATGTCTTATATTGTCTTGTCTTGTCATGTCATGTCATGTCGTGTGTTGTGTTGTTTAGTCTTGTTTTGTCTTGTCATGTCTTGTCTTGTCTTGTCTTGTCTTGTCTTGTCATGTCTTGTCCTGTCTTGTCTTGTCTTGTCTTGTCTTGTCTTGTCTTGTCTTGTCTTGTCTTGTCTTGTCTTGTCTTGTCTTGTCTTGTCTTGTCTTGTCTTGTCTTGTCTTGTCTTGTCTTGTCTTGTCTTGTTTTATGTTGTCTTGTCTTGTCTTGTCTTGTCTTGTCATGTGATGTCATGTCACGTGTTGTGTTGTGTTGTCTTGTCTTGTCTTGTATTGTCTTGTCTTGTCTTGTCTTGTCTTGTCTTGTCTTGTCTTGTCTTGTCTTGTGTTGCTTTGTCTTGTCTTGTCTGGTCTTGTCTTGTCTTGTCTTGTCTTATCTTGTCTTGTCTTGTCTTGTCTTGTCTTGTCCTGTCGTGTGTTGTGTTGTGTTGTTTTGTCGTGTCATGTCATGTCATGTCTTGTCATGTCATGTCATGTCTTGTGTTGCTTTGTCTTGTCTTGTCTTGTCTTGAATTGTCTTGTCTTGTCTTGTCTTGTCTTGTCTTGTCTTGTCTTGTCCTGTCGTGTGTTGTGTTGTTTTGTCTTTTCTTGTCTTGTCTTGTCTTGTCTTGTCTTGTCTTGTCTTGTCCTGTCTGGCCTTGTCTTGTCTTGTCTTATCTTCTTAATTAATTTAAAAACAAATCAAACAGAATTGTCTTGTCTTGTCTTGTCTTGTCTGGCCTCGTCTTGTCTTGTCTTGTCTTATCTTCTTAATTAATTTAAAAACAAATCAAACAGAATTGTCTTGTCTTGTCTTGTCTTGTCGTGTCTTGTCGTGTCTTGTCTTGTCTTGTCTTGTCTTGTCTTGTCTTGTCTTCTCTTCTCTTCTCTTCTCTTGTCTTGTCTTGTCTTGTCTTGTCTTGTCTTGTCTTGTCTTGTCTTGTCTTGTCTTGTCTTGTCTTGTCTTGTCTTGTCTTGTCTTGTCTTGTCTTGTCTTGTCTTGTCTTGTCTTGTCTTGTCTTGTCTTGTCTTGTCTTGTCTTGTCTTGTCTTGTCTTGTCTTGTCTTGTCTTGTCTTGTCTTGTCTTGTCTTGTCTTGTCTTGTCTTGTCTTGTCTTGTCTTGTCTTGTCTTGTCTTGTCTTGTCTTGTCTTGTCTTGTCTTGTCTTGTCTTGTCTTGTAATGTCATGTCGTGTGTTGTGTTGTTTTGTTTTGTCTTGTCTTGTCCTGTCATGTCATGTCTTGTCTTGTCTTGTCTTGTCTTGTCTTGTCTTGTCTTGTCTTGTCTTGTCTTGTCTTGTCTTGTCTTGTCTTGTCTTGTCATGCCCTGTCATGTCATGTCATGTGTTGTGTTGTTTTGTCTTGTTTTGTCTTGTTTTGTCTTGTTTTGTCTTGTTTTGTCTTGTCTTGTCTTGGCTTGTTTTGTCTTGTCTTGTCTTGTCTTGTCATGTCGTGTCATGTCATGTCTTGTGTTGTTTTGTCTTGTTTTGTCATGTTTTGTCTTGTCTTGTCTTGGCTTGTTTTGTCTTGTCTTGTCTTGTCTTGTCTTGTCTTGTCATGTCGTGTGTTGTGTTGTTTTGTCTTGTCTTGTCTTGTCTTGTCCTGTCGTGTGTTGTGTTGTGTTGTTTTGTCGTGTCATGTCATGTCATGTCTTGTGTTGCTTTGTCTTGTCTTGTCTTATCTTGTCTTGTCTTGTCTTGTCTTGTCTTGTCTTGTCTTGTCTTGTCTTGTCTTATCTTGTCTTGTCTTGTCTTGTCTTGTCTTGTCCTGTCGTGTGTTGTGTTGTTTTGTCTTTTCTTGTCTTGTCTTGTCTTGTCTTGTCTTGTCTTGTCTTGTCTTGTCTTTTCTTGTCTTGTCTTGTCTGGCCTTGTCTTGTCTTGTCTTATCTTCTTAATTAATTTAAAAACAAATCAAACAGAATTGTCTTGTCTTGTCTTGTCTTGTCTTGTCGTGTCTTGTCGTGTCTTGTCTTGTCTTGTCTTGTCTTCTCTTCTCTTCTCTTCTCTTGTCTTGTCTTGTCTTGTCTTGTCTTGTCTTGTCTTGTCTTGTCTTGTCTTGTCTTGTCTTGTCTTGTCTTGTCTTGTCTTGTCTTGTCTTGTCTTGTCTTGTCTTGTCTTGTCTTGTCTTGTCTTGTCTTGTCTTGTCTTGTCTTGTCTTGTCTTGTCTTGTCTTGTCTTGTCTTGTCTTGTCATGTCCTGTCATGTCATGTCATGTGTTGTGTTGTTTTGTCTTGTTTTGTCTTGTTTTGTCTTGTTTTGTCTTGTTTTGTCTTGTTTTGTCTTGTTTTGTCTTGTCTTGTCATGTCTTGTCTTGTCTTGTCTTGTCTTATCTTGTCTTGTCATGTCGTGTCATGTCATGTGTTGTGTTGTTTTGTCTTGTTTTGTCTTGTTTTGTCTTGTCTTGTCTTGGCTTGTCCTGTCTTGTCTTGTCTTGTCTTGTCTTGTCTTGTCTTGTCTTGTCTTGTCTTGTCTTGTCTTGTCTTGTCTTGTCTTGTCTTGTCTTGTCTTGTCTTGTCTTGTCTTGTCTTGTCTTGTCTTGTTTTATGTTGTCTTGTCTTGTCTTGTCTTGTCTTGTCTTGTCATGTGATGTCATGTCACGTGTTGTGTTGTGTTGTCTTGTCTTGTCTTGTATTGTCTTGTCTTGTCTTGTCTTGTCTTGTCTTGTCTTGTCTTGTCTTGTCTTGTCTTGTGTTGCTTTGTCTTGTCTTGTCTGGTCTTGTCTTGTCTTGTCTTGTCTTATCTTGTCTTGTCTTGTCTTGTCTTGTCTTGTCCTGTCGTGTGTTGTGTTGTGTTGTTTTGTCGTGTCATGTCATGTCATGTCTTGTCATGTCATGTCTTGTCATGTCATGTCATGTCTTGTGTTGCTTTGTCTTGTCTTGTCTTGTCTTGAATTGTCTTGTCTTGTCTTGTCTTGTCTTGTCTTGTCTTGTCTTGTCTTGTCCTGTCGTGTGTTGTGTTGTTTTGTCTTTTCTTGTCTTGTCTTGTCTTGTCTTGTCTTGTCTTGTCTTGTCCTGTCTGGCCTTGTCTTGTCTTGTCTTATCTTCTTAATTAATTTAAAAACAAATCAAACAGAATTGTCTTGTCTTGTCTTGTCTTGTCTGGCCTCGTCTTGTCTTGTCTTGTCTTGTCTTGTCTTGTCTTGTCTTGTCTTGTCTTGTCTTGTCATGTCCTGTCATGTCATGTCATGTGTTGTGTTGAGTTGTTTTGTCTTGTCTTGTCTTGTCTTGTCTTGTCTTGTCTTGTCTTGTCTTGTCTTGTCTTGTCTTGTTTTGTCTTGTCTTGTCTTGTCTTGTCTTGTCTTGTCTTGTCTTGTCTTGTCTTGTGATGTCTTGTCTTGTCTTGTCTTGTCTTGTCTTGTCTTGTCTTGTCTTGTCTTGTCTTGTCTTGTCTTGTCTTGTCTTGTCTTGTCTTGTCTTGTCTTGTCTTGTCTTGTCTTGTCTTGTCTTGTCTTGTCTTGTCTTGTCTTGTCTTGTCTTGTCTTGTCTTGTCTTGTCTTGTCTTGTCATGTCTTGTCTTGTCTAGTCTAGTCTTGTCTTGTCTTGTCTTGTCTTGTCTTGTCTTGTCTTGTCTTGTCTTGTCTTGTCTTGTCTTGTCTTGCCTTGTCTTGTCTTGCCTTGTCTTGTCTTGTCTTGTCTTGTTTTGTCTTGTCTTGTCTTGTCTTGTCTTGTCTTGTCTTGTCTTGTCTTGTCTTGCCTTGTCTTGTCTTGTCCTGTCGTGTGTTGTCTTGTCTTGTCTTGTCTTGTCTTGTCTTGTCTTGTCTTGTCTTGTCTTGTCGTGTGTTGTGTTGTTTAGTCTTGTTTTGTCTTGTCATGTCTTGTCTTGTCTTGTCTTGTCTTGTCTTGTCTTGTCTTGTCTTGTCTTGTCTTGTCTTGCCTTGTCTTGTCTTGCCTTGTCTTGTCTTGTCTTGTCTTGTTTTGTCTTGTCTTGTCTTGTCTTGTCTTGTCTTGTCTTGTCTTGTCTTGTCTTGTCTTGTCTTGTCTTGTCTTGTCTTGTCTTGTCGTGTGTTGTGTTGTTTAGTCTTGTTTTGTCTTGTCATGTCTTGTCTTGTCTTGTCTTGTCTTGTCTTGTCTTGTCTTGCCTTGTCTTGTCTTGCCTTGTCTTGTCTTGTGTTGTGTTGTTTTGTCATGTCATGTCGAGTGTTGTGTTGTTTAGTTTTGTCATGTCTTGTCTTGTCTTGTCTTGTCTTGTCTTGTCATGTCTTGTCTTGTCTAGTCTTGTCTTGTCTTGTCTTGTCTTGTCTTGTCTTGTCTTGTCTTGTCTTGTCTTGTCTTGTCTTGTCTTGCCTTGTCTTGTCTTGCCTTGTCTTGTCTTGTCTTGTCTTGTTTTGTCTTGTCTTGTCTTGTCTTGTCTTGTCTTGTCTTGTCTTGTCTTGTCTTGTCTTGTCTTGTCTTGTCTTGTCTTGCCTTGTCTTGTCCTGTCGTGTGTTGTGTTGTTTTGTCTTGTCTTGTCTTGTCTTGTCTTGTCTTGTCTTGTCTTGTCTTGTCTTGTCTTGTCTTGTCTTGTCTTGTCTTGTCTTGTCTTGTCTTGTCTTGTCTTGTCTTGTCTTGTCTTGTCTTGTCTTGTCTTGTCTTGTCTTGTCTTGTCTTGTCTTGTCATGTCTTGTCTTGTCTAGTCTTGTCTTGTCTTGTCTTGTCATGTCTTGTCTTGTCTTGTCTTGTCTTGTCTTGTCTTGTCTTGTCTTGTCTTGCCTTGTCTTGTCTTGTCCTGTCCTGTCGTGTGTTGTGTTGTTTTGTCTTGTCTTGTCTTGTCTTGTCTTGTCTTGTCTTGTCTTGTCTTGTCTTGTCTTGTCTTGTCTTGTCTTGTCTTGTCTTGTCTTGTCTTGTCTTGTCTTGTCTTGTCTTGTCTTGTCTTGTCTTGTTTTGTCTTGTCTTGTCTTGTCTTGTTTTGTCTTGTCTGGTCTTGATTTGTCTTGTCATGTCTTGTCTTGTCTTGTCTTGTCTTGTCTTGTCTTGTCTTGTCTTGTCTTGTCTTGTCTTGTCTTGTCTTGTCTTGTCTTGTCTTGTCTTGTCTTGTCTTGTCTTGTCTTGTCTTGCCTTGTCTTGTCTTGTCCTGTCGTGTGTTGTGTTGTTTTGTCTTGTCTTGTCTTGTCTTGTCTTGTCTTGTCTTGTCTTGTCTTGTCTTGTCTTGTCTTGTCTTGTCTTGTCTTGTCTTGTCTTGTCTTGTCTTGTCTTGTCTTGTCTTGCCTTGTCTTGTCTTGTCCTGTCGTGTGTTGTGTTGTTTTGTCTTGTCTTGTCTTGTCTTGTCTTGTCTTGTCTTGTCTTGCCTTGTCTTGTCTTGTCCTGTCGTGTGTTGTGTTGTTTTGTCATGTCTTGTCTTGTCTTGTCTTGTCTTGTCTTGTCTTGTCTTGTCTTGTCTTGTCTTGTCTTGTCTTGTCTTGTCTTGTCTTGTCTTGTCTTGTCTTGTCTTGTCTTGTCTTGTCTTGTCTGGTCTTGTCTTGTCTTGTCTTGTCTTGTCTTGTCTTGTTTTGTCTTGTCTTGTCTTGTCTTGTCTTGTCTTGTCTTGTCTTGTCTTGTCTTGTCTTGTCTTGTCTTGTCTTGTCTTGTCTTGTCTTGTCTTGTCTTGTCTTGTCTTGCCTTGTCTTGTCTTGTCCTATCGTGTGTTGTGTTGTTTTGTCTTGTCTTGTCTTGTCTTGTCTTGTCTTGTCTTGTCTTGTCTTGTCTTGTCTTGTCTTGCCTTGTCTTGTCTTGTCTTGTCATGTCTTGTCTTGTCTTGTCTTGTCTTGTCTTGTCTTGTCTTGTCTTGTCTTGTCTTGTCTTGTCTTGTCTTGCCTTGTCTTGTCTTGTCTTGTCTTGTCTTGTCTTGTCTTGTCTTGTCTTGTCTTGTCTTGTCTTGTCTTGCCTTGTCTTGTCTTGTCCTGTCTTGTCTTGTCTTGTCTTGTCTTGTCTTGTCTTGTCTTGTCTTGTCTTGTCTTGTCTTGTCTTGTCTTGTCTTGTCTTGTCTTGTCTTGTCTTGTCTTGTCTTGTCTTGTCTTGTCTTGTCTTGTCTTGTCTTGTCTTGTCTTGTCTTGTCTTGTCTTGTCTTGTCTTGTCTTGTCTTGTCTTGTCTTGTCTTGTCTTGTCTTGTCTTGTCTTGTCTTGTCTTGTCTTGTCTTGTCTTGTCTTGTCTTGTCTTGTCTTGTCTTGTCTTGTCTTGTCTTGTCTTGTCTTGTCTTGTCTTGTCTTGTCTTGTCTTGTCTTGTCTTGTCTTGTCTTGTCTTGTCTTGTCTTGTCTTGTCTTGTCTTGTCTTGTCTTGTCTTGTCTTGTCTTGTCTTGTCTTGTCTTGTCTTGTCTTGTCTTGTCTTGTCTTGTCTTGTCTTGTCTTGTCTTGTCTTGTCTTGTCTTGTCTTGTCTTGTCTTGTCTTGTCTTGTCTTGTCTTGTCTTGTCTTGTCTTGTCTTGTCTTGTCTTGTCTTGTCTTGTCTTGTCTTGTCTTGTCTTGTCTTGTCTTGTCTTGTCTTGTCTTGTCGTGTGTTGTGTTGTTTAGTCTTGTTTTGTCTTGTCATGCCTTGTCTTGTCTTGTCTTGTCTTGTCTTGTCTTGTCTTGTGTTGTGTTGTTTTGTCATGTCATGTCGTGTGTTGTGTTGTTTAGTCTTGTCATGTCTTGTCTTGTCTTGTCTTGTCATGTCTTGTCTTGTCTAGTCTTGTCTTGTCTTGTCTTGTCTTGTCTTGTCTTGTCTTGTCTTGTCTTGTCTTGTCTTGTCTTGTCTTGCCTTGTCTTGTCTTGTCCTGTCGTGTGTTGTGTTGTTTTGTCTTGTCTTGTCTTGTCTTGTCTTGTCTTGTCTTGTCTTGTCTTGTCTTGTCTTGTCTTGTCTTGTCTTGTCTTGTCTTGTCTTGTCTTGTCTTGTCTTGTCTTGTCTTGTCTTGTCTTGTCTTGTCTTGTCTTGTCTTGTCTTGTCTTGTCTTGTCTTGTCTTGTCTTGTCTTGTCTTGTCTTGTCTTGTCTTGTCTTGTCTTGTCTTGTCTTGTCTTGTCTTGTCTTGTTTTGTCTTGTCTTGTCTTGTCTTGTTTTGTCTTGTCTGGTCTTGATTTGTCTTGTCATGTCTTGTCTTGTCTTGTCTTGTCTTGTCTTGTCTTGTCTTGTCTTGTCTTGCCTTGTCTTGTCTTGTCCTGTCGTGTGTTGTGTTGTTTTGTCTTGTCTTGTCTTGTCTTGTCTTGTCTTGTCTTGTCTTGTATTGTCGTGTGTTGTTTTGTCTTGTCTTGTCTTGTCTTGTCTTGTCTTGTCTTGTCTTGTCTTGTCTTGTCTTGTCTTGTCTTGTCTTGTCTTGTCTTGTCTTGTCTTGTCTTGTCTTGTCTTGTCTTGTCTTGTCTTGTCTTGTCTTGTCTTGTCTTGTCTTGTCTTGTCTTGTCTTGTCTTGTCTTGTCTTGTCTTGTCTTGTCTTGTCTTGTCTTGTCTTGTCTTGTCTTGTCTTGTCTTGTCTTGTCTTGTCTTGTCTTGTCTTGTCTTGTCTTGTCTTGTCTTGTCTTGTCTTGTCTTGTCTTGTCTTGTCTTGCCTTGCCTTGTCTTGTCTTGTCTTGTCTTGTCTTGTCTTGTCTTGTCTTGTTTTGTCTTGTCTTGTCTGGTCTTGTTTTGTCTTGTCTGGTCTTGATTTGTCTTGTCATGTCTTGTCTTGTCTTGTCTTGTCTTGTCTTGTCTTGTCTTGTCTTGTCTTGTCTTGTCTTGTCCTGTCGTGTCTTGTCTTGTCTTGTCTTGTCTTGTCTTGTCTTGTCTTGTCTTGTCTTGTCTTGTCTTGTCTTGTCTTGTCTTGTCTTGTCTTGTCTTGTCTTGTCTTGTCTTGTCTTGTCTTGTCTTGTCTTGTCTTGTCTTGTCTTGTCTTGTCTTGTCGTATGTTGTGTTGTTTTGTCTTGTCTTGTTTTGTCTTGTCATGTCGTATGTTGTGTTGTTTTGTCTTGTCTTGTTTTGTCTTGTCTTGTCTTATTTTGTCTTGTCTTGTCTTGTCATGTCATGTCATGTCATGTCGTGTGTTGTGTTGTTTAGTCTTGTTTTGTCTTGTCATGTCTTGTCTTGTCTTGTCTTGTCTTGTCTTGTCTTGTCATGTCTTGTCTTGTCTAGTCTTGTCTTGTCTTGTCTTGTCTTGTCTTGTCTTGTCTTGTCTTGTCTTGTCTTGTCTTGTCTTGTCTTGTCTTGTCTTGTCTTGTCTTGTCTTGTCTTGTCTTGTCTTTTCTTGTCATGTCATGTCATGTCATACGTGTGTTGCGTTGTTTTGTCTTGTCTTATTTTGTCTTGTCATGTCTTGTCTTGTCTTGTCTTGTCTTGTCTTGTATTGTCATGTCTTATATTGCCTTGTCTTGTCATGTCGTGTCATGTCGTGTGTTGTGTTGTTTAGTCTTGTTTTGTCTTGTCATGTCTTGTCTTGTCTTGTCTTGTCTTGTGTTGTGTTGTTTTGTTTTGTCTTGTCATGTCTTGTCTTGTCTTGTCTTGTCATGTTTTGTCTTGTCTTGTCTTGTCTTGTCTTGTCTTGTCTTGTCTTGTCTTGTCTTGTCTTGTCTTGTCTTGTCTTGTCTTGTCTTGTCTTGTCTTGTCTTGTCTTGTCTTGTCTTGTCTTGTCTTGTCTTGTCTTGTCTTGTCTTGTCTTGTCTTGTCTTGTCTTGTCTTGTCTTGTCTTGTCTTGTCTTGTCTTGTCTTGTCTTGTCTTGTCTTGTCTTGTCTTGTCTTGTCTTGTCTTGTCTTGTCTTGTCTTGTCTTGTCTTGTCTTGTCTTGTCTTGTCTTGTCTTGTCTTGTCTTGTCTTGTCTTGTCTTGTCTTGTCTTGTCTTGTCTTGTCTTGTCTTGTCTTGTCGTGTGTTGTGTTGTTTAGTCTTGTTTTGTCTTGTCATGTCTTGTCTTGTCTAGTCTTGTCTTGTCTTGTCTTGTCTTGTCTTGTCTTGTCTTGTCTTGTCTTGTCTTGTCTTGTCTTGTCTTGTCTTGTCTTGTCTTGTCTTGTCTTGTCTTGTCTTGTCTTGTCTTGTCTTGTCTTGTCTTGTCTTGTCTTGTCTTGTCTTGCCTTGTCTTGTCTTGTCCTGTCGTGTGTTGTCTTGTTTTGCCTTGTCATGTCATGTCTTGCCTTGTCTCGTCTTGTCTTGTCTTGTCTTGTCTTGTCTTGTCTTGTCTTGTCTTGTCTTGTCATGTCATGTCATGTCTTGTCATGTCGTGCGTTGTGTTGTTTTGTCTTGTCTTGTTTTGTCTTGTCATGTCATGTCTTGTCTTGTCTTGTCTTGTCATGTCAAGTCATGTCTTGTCTTATCTTGTCTTGTTTTGTCTTGTCTTGTCTTGTTTTGTCTTTTCTTGTCTTGTCTTGTCTTGTCTTGTCTTGTCATGTCATGTCTTGTCTTGTCTTGTCTTGTTTTGTTTTGTCTTGTCTTGTCTTGTCTTGTCTTGTCTTGTCTTGTCTTGTCTTGTCTTGTCTTGTCTTGTCTTGTCTTGTCTTGTCTTGTCTTGTCTTGTCTTGTCTTGTCTTGTCTTGTCTTGTCTTGTCTTGTCTTGTCTTGTCTTGTCTTGTCTTGTCTTGTCTTGTCTTGTCTTGTCTTGTCTTGTCTTGTCTTGTCTTGTCTTGTCTTGTCTTGTCTTGTCTTGTCTTGTCTTGTCTTGTCTTGTCTTGTCTTGTCTTGTCGTGTGTTGTGTTGTTTTGTCTTGTCTTGTCTTGTCTTGTCTTGTCTTGTCTTGTCTTGTCTTGTCTTGTCTTGTCTTGTCTTGTCTTGTCTTGTCTTGTCTTGTCTTGTCTTGTCTTGTCTTGTCTTGTCTTGTCTTGTCTTGTCTTGTCTTGTCTTGTCTTGTCTTGTCTTGTCTTGTCTTGTCTTGTCTTGTCTTGTCTTATTTTGTCTTGTCTTGTCTTGTCTTGTCATGTTTTGTCATGTCATGTCATGTCGTGTCTTGTGTTGCTTTGTCTTGTCTTGTCTTGTCTTGTCATGTCGTGTGTTGTGTTGTTTTGTCTTGTCTTGTTGTGTATGTTTTGTCTTGTCTCGTTTTGTCTTGTCATGTCATGTCTTGTCTTGTCTTGTTTTGTCTTGTCATGTCTTGTCTTGTCTTGTCTTGTCTTGTCTTGTGTTGTCTTGTCTTGTCTTGTCTTGTCTTGTCTTGTCTTGTCTTGTCTTGTCTTGTCTTGTCTTGTCTTGTCTTGTCTTGTCTTGTCTTGTCTTGTCTTGTCTTGTCTTGTCTTGTCTTGTCTTGTCTTGTCTTGTCTTGTCTTGTCTTGTCTTGTCTTGTCTTGTCTTGTCTTGTCTTGTCTTGTCTTGTCTTGTCTTGTCTTGTCTTGTCTTGTCTTGTTTTGTCTTGTCTTGTCTTGTGCTGCTTTGTCTTGTCTTATCATGTCGTGTGTTCTGTTGTTTTGTCTTGTCTTGTTGTGTATTGTCATTTCTTTTATTGTCTTGTCTTGTCATGTCATGTCATGTCATGTCATGTCGTGTGTTGTGTTGTTTAGTGTTGTTTTGTCTTGTCATGTCTTGTCTTGTCTAGTCTTGTCTTGTCTTGTCATTCTTGTCTTGTCTTGTCTTGTCTTGTCTTGTCTTGTCTTGTCTTGTCTTGTCTTGTCTTGTCTTGTCTTGTCTTGTCTTGTCTTGTCTTGTCTTGTCTTGTCTTGTCTTGTCTTGTCTTGTCTTGTCTTGTCTTGTCTTGTCTTGTCTTGTCTTGTCTTGTCTTGTCTTGTCTTGTCTTGTTTTATCTTGTCTTGTCTTGTCTTGTCATGTCGTGTCATGTCATGTGTTGTGTTGTTTTGTCTTGTTTTGTCTTGTCTTGTCTTGGCTTGTTTTGTCTTGTCTTGTCTTGTCTTGTCTTGTCTTGTCTTGTCATGTCGTGTCATGTCATGTGTTGTGTTGTTTTGTCTTGTTTTGTCATGTCATGTCATGTCATACGTGTGTTGTGTTGTTTTGTCTTGTCATGTCTTATCTTGTCTTGTCTTGTCTTGTCTTGTCATGTCTTGTCTTGTCTTGTCTTGTCTTGTCTTGTCTTGTCTTGTCTTGTCTTGTCATGTCCTGTCATGTCATGTCATGTGTTGTGTTGTTTTGTCTTGTTTAGTCTTGTTTTGTCTTGTCTTGTCATGTCTTGTCTTGTCTTGTCTTGTCTTGTCTTGTCTTGTCTTGTCATGTCGTGTCATGTCGTGTCATGTGTTGTTTTGTTTTGTCTTGTCTTGTCCTGTCATGTCATGTCTTGTCTTGTCTTGTCTTGTCTTGTCTTGTCTTGTCTTGTCTTGTCTTGTCTTGTCTTGTCTTGTCAAGTCTTGTCTTGTCATGTCGTGTCATGTCATGTGTTGTGTTGTTTTGTCTTGTTTTGTCTTGTCTTGTCTTGTCTTGGCTTGTTTTGTCTTGTCTTGTCTTGTCATGTCGTGTCATGTAATGTGTTGTGTTGTTTTGTCTTGTTTTGTCATGTTTTGTCTTGTTTTGTCTTGTCTTGTCTTGTCTTGTCTTGTCTTGTCTTGTCTTGTCTTGTGTTGTGTTGTTTTGTCTTGTCATGTCTTATATTGTCTTGTCTTGTCATGTCATGTCATGTCATACGTGTGTTGTGTTGTTTTGTCTTGTCATGTCTTATCTTGTCTTGTCTTGTCTTGTCTTGTATTGTCATGTCTTATATTGTCTTGTCTTGTCATGTCATATCATGTCGTGTGTTGTGTTGTTTTGTCTTGTCATGTATTGTCTTGTCTTGTCTTGTCTTGTCATGTCGTGTCATGTCATGTGTTGTGTTGTTTTGTCTTGTTTTGTCTTGTCTTGTCTTGGCTTGTTTTGTCTTGTCTTGTCTTGTCTTGTCTTGTCTTGTCTTGTCATGTCGTGTCATGTCATGTGTTGTGTTGTTTTGTCTTGTTTTGTCATGTCATGTCATGTCATACGTGTGTTGTGTTGTTTTGTCTTGTCATGTCTTATCTTGTCTTGTCTTGTCTTGTCTTGTCATGTCTTGTCTTGTCTTGTCTTGTCTTGTCTTGTCTTGTCTTGTCTTGTCTTGTCATGTCCTGTCATGTCATGTCATGTGTTGTGTTGTTTTGTCTTGTTTTGTCTTGTTTTGTCTTGTCTTGTCATGTCTTGTCTTGTCTTGTCTTGTCTTGTCTTGTCTTGTCATGTCGTGTCATGTCGTGTCATGTGTTGTTTTGTTTTGTCTTGTCTTGTCCTGTCATGTCATGTCTTGTCTTGTCTTGTCTTGTCTTGTCTTGTCTTGTCTTGTCTTGTCTTGTCTTGTCTTGTCTTGTCTTGTCAAGTCTTGTCTTGTCATGTCGTGTCATGTCATGTGTTGTGTTGTTTTGTCTTGTTTTGTCTTGTCTTGTCTTGTCTTGGCTTGTCTTGTGTTGTGTTGTTTTGTCTTGTCATGTCTTATATTGTCTTGTCTTGTCATGTCATGTCATGTCATACGTGTGTTGTGTTGTTTTGTCTTGTCATGTCTTATCTTGTCTTGTCTTGTCTTGTCTTGTATTGTCATGTCTTATATTGTCTTGTCTTGTCATGTCGTGTGTTGTGTTGTTTTGTCTTGTCATGTCATGTTTTGTCTTGTTTTGTCATGTCATGTGTTGTGTTGTTTTGTCTTGTTTTGTCTTGTTTTGTCTTGTCTTGTCATGTCTTGTCTTGTCTTGTCTTGTCTTGTCTTGTCTTGTCTTGTCATGTCGTGTCTTATATTGTCTTGTCTTGTCATGTCATGTCATGTCATACGTGTGTTGTGTTGTTTTGTCTTGTCATGTCTTATCTTGTCTTGTCTTGTCTTGTCTTGTATTGTCATGTCTTATATTGTCTTGTCTTGTCATGTCATATCATGTCGTGTGTTGTGTTGTTTTGTCTTGTCATGTATTGTCTTGTCTTGTCTTGTCTTGTCATGTCGTGTCATGTCATGTGTTGTGTTGTTTTGTCTTGTCTTGTCTTGTCTTGTCTTGTCTTGTCTTGTCTTGTCTTGTCTTGTCTTGTCTTGTCAAGTCTTGTCTTGTCATGTCGTGTCATGTCATGTGTTGTGTTGTTTTGTCTTGTTTTGTCTTGTCTTGTCTTGTCTTGGCTTGTTTTGTCTTGTCTTGTCTTGTCATGTCGTGTCATGTCATGTGTTGTGTTGTTTTGTCTTGTTTTGTCTTGTCATGTCTTATCTTGTCTTGTCTTGTCTTGTCTTGTATTGTCATGTCTTATATTGTCTTGTCTTGTCATGTCGTGTGTTGTGTTGTTTTGTCTTGTTTTGTCATGTTTTGTCTTGTTTTGTCTTGTCTTGTCTTGTCTTGTCTTGTCTTGTCTTGTCTTGTCTTGTCTTGTGTTGTGTTGTTTTGTCTTGTCATGTCTTATATTGTCTTGTCTTGTCATGTCATGTCATGTCATACGTGTGTTGTGTTGTTTTGTCTTGTCATGTCTTATCTTGTCTTGTCTTGTCTTGTCTTGTATTGTCATGTCTTATATTGTCTTGTCTTGTCATGTCATATCATGTCGTGTGTTGTGTTGTTTTGTCTTGTCATGTATTGTCTTGTCTTGTCTTGTCTTGTCATGTCGTGTCATGTCATGTGTTGTGTTGTTTCGTCTTGTTTTGTCTTGTTTTGTCTTGTCTTGTCTTGGCTTGTTTTGTCTTGTCTTGACTTGTCTTGTCTTGTCTTGTCTTGTCATGTCGTGTGTTGTGTTGTTTTGTCTTGTCATGTCTTATATTGTCTTGTCTTGTCATGTCATGTCATGTCATACGTGTGTTGTGTTGTCATGTCATATCATGTCGTGTGTTGTGTTGTTTTGTCTTGTCATGTTTTGTCTTGTCATGTCTTGTCTTGTCTTGTCTTGTCTTGTCTTGTCATGTCATATCATGTCGTGTGTTGTGTTGTTTTGGCTTGTCTTGTCTTGTCTTGTCTTGTCTTGTCTTGTCTTGTCTTGTCTTGTCTTGTCTTGTCTTGTCTTGTCTTGTCTTGTCTTGTCGTATGTTGTGTTGTTTTGTCTTGTCTTGTTTTGTCTTGTCATGTCGTATGTTGTGTTGTCTTGTCTTGTCTTGTCTTGTCTTGTCTTGTCTTGTCTTGTCTTGTCTTGTCTTGTCTTGTCTTGTCTTGTCTTGTCTTGTCTTGTCTTGTCTTGTCTTGTCTTGTCTTGTCTTGTCTTGTCTTGTCTTGTCTTGTCTTGTCTTGTCTTGTCTTGTCTTGTCTTGTTTTGTCTTGTCTTGTCTTGTGCTGCTTTGTCTTGTCTTATCATGTCGTGTGTTCTGTTGTTTTGTCTTGTCTTGTTGTGTATTGTCATGTCTTTTATTGTCTTGTCTTGTCATGTCATGTCATGTCATGTCGTGTGTTGTGTTGTTTAGTGTTGTTTTGTCTTGTCATGTCTTGTCTTGTCTAGTCTTGTCTTGTCTTGTCATTCTTGTCTTGTCTTGTCTTGTCTTGTCTTGTCTTGTCTTGTCTTGTCTTGTCTTGTCTTGTCTTGTCTTGTCTTGTCTTGTCTTGTCTTGTCTTGTCTTGTCTTGTCTTGTCTTGTCTTGTTTTATCTTGTCTTGTCTTGTCTTGTCATGTCGTGTCATGTCATGTGTTGTGTTGTTTTGTCTTGTTTTGTCTTGTCTTGTCTTGGCTTGTTTTGTCTTGTCTTGTCTTGTCTTGTCTTGTCTTGTCTTGTCATGTCGTGTCATGTCATGTGTTGTGTTGTTTTGTCTTGTTTTGTCATGTCATGTCATGTCATACGTGTGTTGTGTTGTTTTGTCTTGTCATGTCTTATCTTGTCTTGTCTTGTCTTGTCTTGTCATGTCTTGTCTTGTCTTGTCTTGTCTTGTCTTGTCTTGTCTTGTCTTGTCTTGTCTTGTCATGTCCTGTCATGTCATGTCATGTGTTGTGTTGTTTTGTCTTGTTTTGTCTTGTTTTGTCTTGTCTTGTCATGTCTTGTCTTGTCTTGTCTTGTCTTGTCTTGTCTTGTCATGTCGTGTCATGTCGTGTCATGTGTTGTTTTGTTTTGTCTTGTCTTGTCCTGTCATGTCATGTCTTGTCTTGTCTTGTCTTGTCTTGTCTTGTCTTGTCTTGTCTTGTCTTGTCTTGTCTTGTCTTGTCTTGTCTTGTCTTGTCTTGTCATGTCCTGTCATGCCATGCCATGTGTTGTGTGGTTTTGTCTTGTTTTGTCTTGTTTTGTTTTGTCTTGTCAAGTCTTGTCTTGTCATGTCGTGTCATGTCATGTGTTGTGTTGTTTTGTCTTGTTTTGTCTTGTCTTGTCTTGTCTTGGCTTGTTTTGTCTTGTCTTGTCTTGTCATGTCGTGTCATGTAATGTGTTGTGTTGTTTTGTCTTGTTTTGTCATGTTTTGTCTTGTTTTGTCTTGTCTTGTCTTGTCTTGTCTTGTCTTGTCTTGTCTTGTCTTGTCTTGTGTTGTGTTGTTTTGTCTTGTCATGTCTTATATTGTCTTGTCTTGTCATGTCATGTCATGTCATACGTGTGTTGTGTTGTTTTGTCTTGTCATGTCTTATCTTGTCTTGTCTTGTCTTGTCTTGTATTGTCATGTCTTATATTGTCTTGTCTTGTCATGTCATATCATGTCGTGTGTTGTGTTGTTTTGTCTTGTCATGTATTGTCTTGTCTTGTCTTGTCTTGTCATGTCGTGTCATGTCATGTGTTGTGTTGTTTCGTCTTGTTTTGTCTTGTTTTGTCTTGTCTTGTCTTGGCTTGTTTTGTCTTGTCTTGACTTGTCTTGTCTTGTCTTGTCTTGTCATGTCGTGTGTTGTGTTGTTTTGTCTTGTCATGTCTTATATTGTCTTGTCTTGTCATGTCATGTCATGTCATACGTGTGTTGTGTTGTCATGTCATATCATGTCGTGTGTTGTGTTGTTTTGTCTTGTCATGTTTTGTCTTGTCATGTCTTGTCTTGTCTTGTCTTGTCTTGTCTTGTCATGTCATATCATGTCGTGTGTTGTGTTGTTTTGTCTTGTCTTGTCTTGTCTTGTCTTGTCTTGTCTTGTCTTGTCTTGTCTTGTCTTGTCGTATGTTGTGTTGTTTTGTCTTGTCTTGTTTTGTCTTGTCATGTCGTATGTTGTGTTGTTTTGTCTTGTCTTGTTTTGTCTTGTCTTGTCTTATATTGTCTTGTCTTGTCTTGTCATGTCATATCATGTCATGTCGTGTGTTGTGTTGTTTAGTCTTGTTTTGTCTTGTCATGTCTTGTCTTGTCTTGTCTTGTCTTGTCTTGTCTTGTCTTGTCTTGTCTTGTCTTGTCTTGTCTTGTCTTGTCTTGTCTTGTCTTGTCTTGTCTTGTCTTGTCTTGTCTTGTCTTTTCTTGTCATGTCATGTCATGTCATACGTGTGTTGCGTTGTTTTGTCTTGTCTTATTTTGTCTTGTCATGTCTTATCTTGTCTTGTCTTGTCTTGTCTTGTATTGTCATGTCTTATATTGTCTTGTCTTGTCATGTCATGTCATGTCGTGTGTTGTGTTGTTTAGTCTTGTTTTGTCTTGTCATGTCTTGTCTTGTCTTGTCTTGTCTTGTCTTGTCATGTCTTGTCCTGTCTTGTCTTGTCTTGTCTTGTCTTGTCTTGTCTTGTCTTGTCTTGTCTTGTTTTATGTTGCCTTGTCTTGTCTTGTCTTGTCTTGTCTTGTCATGTGTTGTCATGTCACGTGTTGTGTTGTGTTGTCTTGTCTTGTCTTGTATTGTCTTGTCTTGTCTTGTCTTGTCTTGTCTTGTCTTGTCTTGTCTTGTCTTGTGTTGCTTTGTCTTGTCTTGTCTGGTCTTGTCTTGTCTTGTCTTGTCTTATCTTGTCCTGTCTTGTCTTGTCTTGTCCTGTCGTGTGTTGTGTTGTGTTGTTTTGTCGTGTCATGTCATGTCATGTCTTGTCATGTCATGTCATGTCTTGTGTTGCTTTGTCTTGTCTTGTCTTGTCTTGAATTGTCTTGTCTTGTCTTGTCTTGTCTTGTCTTGTCTTGTCTTGTCTTGTCTTGTCTTGTCCTGTCTGGCCTTGTCTTGTCTTGTCTTATCTTCTTAATTAATTTAAAAACAAATCAAACAGAATTGTCTTGTCTTGTCTTGTCTTGTCTGGCCTTGTCTTGTCTTGTCTTATCTTCCTAATTAATTTAAAAACAAATCAAACAGAATTGTCTTGTCTTGTCTTGTCTTGTCGTGTCTTGTCGTGTCTTGTCTTGTCTTGTCTTGTCTTCTCTTCTCTTCTCTTCTCTTGTCTTGTCTTGTCTTGTCTTGTCTTGTCTTGTCTTGTCTTGTCTTGTCTTGTCTTGTCTTGTCTTGTCTTGTCTTGTCTTGTCTTGTCTTGTCTTGTCTTGTCTTGTCTTGTCTTGTCTTGTCTTGTCTTTTCTTGTCATGTCATGTCATGTCATACGTGTGTTGCGTTGTTTTGTCTTGTCTTATTTTGTCTTGTCATGTCTTATCTTGTCTTGTCTTGTCTTGTCTTGTATTGTCATGTCTTATATTGTCTTGTCTTGTCATGTCATGTCATGTCGTGTGTTGTGTTGTTTAGTCTTGTTTTGTCTTGTCATGTCTTGTCTTGTCTTGTCTTGTCTTGTCTTGTCATGTCTTGTCCTGTCTTGTCTTGTCTTGTCTTGTCTTGTCTTGTCTTGTCTTGTCTTGTCTTGTCTTGTCTTGTCTTGTCTTGTCTTGTCTTGTCTTGTCTTGTCTTGTCTTGTCTTGTCTTGTCTTGTTTTATGTTGTCTTGTCTTGTCTTGTCTTGTCTTGTCATGTGATGTCATGTCACGTGTTGTGTTGTGTTGTCTTGTCTTGTCTTGTCTTGTCTTGTCTTGTCTTGTCTTGTCTTGTCTTGTCTTGTCTTGTCTTGTCTTGTCTTGTCTTGTCTTGTCTTGTCTTGTCTTGTCTTGTCTTGTCTTGTCTTGTCTTGTCTTGTCTTGTCTTGTCTTGTCTTGTCTTGTCTTGTCTTGTCTTGTCTTGTCTTGTCTTGTCTTGTCTTGTCTTGTCTTGTCTTGTCTTGTCTTGTAATGTCATGTCGTGTGTTGTGTTGTTTTGTTTTGTCTTGTCTTGTCCTGTCATGTCATGTCTTGTCTTGTCTTGTCTTGTCTTGTCTTGTCTTGTCTTGTCTTGTCTTGTCTTGTCTTGTCTTGTCTTGTCATGCCCTGTCATGTCATGTCATGTGTTGTGTTGTTTTGTCTTGTTTTGTCTTGTTTTGTCTTGTTTTGTCTTGTTTTGTCTTGTCTTGTCTTGGCTTGTTTTGTCTTGTCTTGTCTTGTCTTGTCATGTCGTGTCATGTCATGTCTTGTGTTGTTTTGTCTTGTTTTGTCATGTTTTGTCTTGTCTTGTCTTGGCTTGTTTTGTCTTGTCTTGTCTTGTCTTGTCTTGTCTTGTCATGTCGTGTGTTGTGTTGTTTTGTCTTGTCTTGTCTTGTCTTGTCCTGTCGTGTGTTGTGTTGTGTTGTTTTGTCGTGTCATGTCATGTCATGTCTTGTGTTGCTTTGTCTTGTCTTGTCTTATCTTGTCTTGTCTTGTCTTGTCTTGTCTTGTCTTGTCTTGTCTTGTCTTGTCTTATCTTGTCTTGTCTTGTCTTGTCTTGTCTTGTCCTGTCGTGTGTTGTGTTGTTTTGTCTTTTCTTGTCTTGTCTTGTCTTGTCTTGTCTTGTCTTGTCTTGTCTTGTCTTTTCTTGTCTTGTCTTGTCTGGCCTTGTCTTGTCTTGTCTTATCTTCTTAATTAATTTAAAAACAAATCAAACAGAATTGTCTTGTCTTGTCTTGTCTTGTCTTGTCGTGTCTTGTCGTGTCTTGTCTTCTCTTCTCTTCTCTTCTCTTGTCTTGTCTTGTCTTGTCTTGTCTTGTCTTGTCTTGTCTTGTCTTGTCTTGTCTTGTCTTGTCTTGTCTTGTCTTGTCTTGTCTTGTCTTGTCTTGTCTTGTCTTGTCTTGTCTTGTCTTGTCTTGTCTTGTCTTGTCTTGTCTTGTCTTGTCTTGTCTTGTCTTGTCATGTCCTGTCATGTCATGTCATGTGTTGTGTTGTTTTGTCTTGTTTTGTCTTGTTTTGTCTTGTTTTGTCTTGTTTTGTCTTGTTTTGTCTTGTTTTGTCTTGTCTTGTCATGTCTTGTCTTGTCTTGTCTTGTCTTATCTTGTCTTGTCATGTCGTGTCATGTCATGTGTTGTGTTGTTTTGTCTTGTTTTGTCTTGTTTTGTCTTGTCTTGTCTTGGCTTGTCCTGTCTTGTCTTGTCTTGTCTTGTCTTGTCTTGTCTTGTCTTGTCTTGTCTTGTCTTGTCTTGTCTTGTCTTGTCTTGTCTTGTCTTGTCTTGTCTTGTCTTGTCTTGTCTTGTTTTATGTTGTCTTGTCTTGTCTTGTCTTGTCTTGTCATGTGATGTCATGTCACGTGTTGTGTTGTGTTGTCTTGTCTTGTCTTGTATTGTCTTGTCTTGTCTTGTCTTGTCTTGTCTTGTCTTGTCTTGTCTTGTGTTGCTTTGTCTTGTCTTGTCTGGTCTTGTCTTGTCTTGTCTTGTCTTATCTTGTCTTGTCTTGTCTTGTCTTGTCTTGTCCTGTCGTGTGTTGTGTTGTGTTGTTTTGTCGTGTCATGTCATGTCATGTCTTGTCATGTCATGTCATGTCTTGTGTTGCTTTGTCTTGTCTTGTCTTGTCTTGAATTGTCTTGTCTTGTCTTGTCTTGTCTTGTCTTGTCTTGTCTTGTCTTGTCTTGTCCTGTCGTGTGTTGTGTTGTTTTGTCTTTTCTTGTCTTGTCTTGTCTTGTCTTGTCTTGTCTTGTCTTGTCCTGTCTGGCCTTGTCTTGTCTTGTCTTATCTTCTTAATTAATTTAAAAACAAATCAAACAGAATTGTCTTGTCTTGTCTTGTCTTGTCTGGCCTCGTCTTGTCTTGTCTTGTCTTATCTTCTTAATTAATTTAAAAACAAATCAAACAGAATTGTCTTGTCTTGTCTTGTCTTGTCGTGTCTTGTCGTGTCTTGTCTTGTCTTGTCTTGTCTTGTCTTCTCTTCTCTTCTCTTCTCTTGTCTTGTCTTGTCTTGTCTTGTCTTGTCTTGTCTTGTCTTGTCTTGTCTTGTCTTGTCTTGTCTTGTCTTGTCTTGTCTTGTCTTGTCTTGTCTTGTCTTGTCTTGTCTTGTCTTGTCTTGTCTTGTCTTGTCTTGTCTTGTCTTGTCTTGTCTTGTCTTGTCTTGTCTTGTCTTGTCTTGTCTTGTCTTGTCTTGTCTTGTCTTGTCTTGTCTTGTCTTGTCTTGTCTTGTCTTGTCTTGTCTTGTAATGTCATGTCGTTTGTTGTGTTGTTTTGTTTTGTCTTGTCTTGTCCTGTCATGTCATGTCTTGTCTTGTCTTGTCTTGTCTTGTCTTGTCTTGTCTTGTCTTGTCTTGTCTTGTCTTGTCTTGTCTTGTCATGCCCTGTCATGTCATGTCATGTGTTGTGTTGTTTTGTCTTGTTTTGTCTTGTTTTGTCTTGTTTTGTCTTGTTTTGTCTTGTCTTGTCTTGGCTTGTTTTGTCTTGTCTTGTCTTGTCTTGTCATGTCGTGTCATGTCATGTCTTGTGTTGTTTTGTCTTGTTTTGTCATGTTTTGTCTTGTCTTGTCTTGGCTTGTTTTGTCTTGTCTTGTCTTGTCTTGTCTTGTCTTGTCATGTCGTGTGTTGTGTTGTTTTGTCTTGTCTTGTCTTGTCTTGTCCTGTCGTGTGTTGTGTTGTGTTGTTTTGTCGTGTCATGTCATGTCATGTCTTGTGTTGCTTTGTCTTGTCTTGTCTTATCTTGTCTTGTCTTGTCTTGTCTTGTCTTGTCTTGTCTTGTCTTGTCTTGTCTTATCTTGTCTTGTCTTGTCTTGTCTTGTCTTGTCCTGTCGTGTGTTGTGTTGTTTTGTCTTTTCTTGTCTTGTCTTGTCTTGTCTTGTCTTGTCTTGTCTTGTCTTGTCTTTTCTTGTCTTGTCTTGTCTGGCCTTGTCTTGTCTTGTCTTATCTTCTTAATTAATTTAAAAACAAATCAAACAGAATTGTCTTGTCTTGTCTTGTCTTGTCTTGTCGTGTCTTGTCGTGTCTTGTCTTGTCTTGTCTTGTCTTCTCTTCTCTTCTCTTCTCTTGTCTTGTCTTGTCTTGTCTTGTCTTGTCTTGTCTTGTCTTGTCTTGTCTTGTCTTGTCTTGTCTTGTCTTGTCTTGTCTTGTCTTGTCTTGTCTTGTCTTGTCTTGTCTTGTCTTGTCTTGTCTTGTCTTGTCTTGTCTTGTCTTGTCTTGTCTTGTCTTGTCTTGTCTTGTCTTGTCTTGTCTTGTCTTGTCTTGTCTTGTCTTGTCTTGTCTTGTCTTGTCTTGTCTTGTCTTGTCTTGTCTTGTCATGTCCTGTCATGTCATGTCATGTGTTGTGTTGTTTTGTCTTGTTTTGTCTTGTTTTGTCTTGTTTTGTCTTGTTTTGTCTTGTTTTGTCTTGTTTTGTCTTGTTTTGTCTTGTCTTGTCATGTCTTGTCTTGTCTTGTCTTGTCTTATCTTGTCTTGTCATGTCGTGTCATGTCATGTGTTGTGTTGTTTTGTCTTGTTTTGTCTTGTTTTGTCTTGTCTTGTCTTGGCTTGTTTTGTCTTGTCTTGTCTTGTCTTCTCTTGTCTTGTCATGTCGTGTCATGTCATGTGTTGTGTTGTTTTGTCTTGTTTTGTCATGTTTTGTCTTGTCTTGTCTTGGCTTGTTTTGTCTTGTCTTGTCTTGTCTTGTCTTGTCTTGTCATGTCGTGTGTTGTGTTGTTTTGTCTTGTCATGTCTTATATTGTCTTGTCTTGTCATGTCATGTCATGTCATACGTGTGTTGTGTTGTTTTGTCTTGTCATGTCTTATCTTGTCTTGTCTTGTCTTGTCTTGTATTGTCATGTCTTATATTGTCTTGTCTTGTCATGTCATATCATGTCGTGTGTTGTGTTGTTTTGTCTTGTCATGTATTGTCATGTCTTGTCTTGTCTTGTCATGTCGTGTCATGTCATGTGTTGTGTTGTTTCGTCTTGTTTTGTCTTGTTTTGTCTTGTCTTGTCTTGGCTTGTTTTGTCTTGTCTTGTCTTGTCTTGTCTTGTCTTGTTTTGTCTTGTCATGTCGTGTGTTGTGTTGTTTTGTCTTGTCATGTCTTATATTGTCTTGTCTTGTCATGTCATGTCATGTCATACGTGTGTTGTGTTGTCATGTCATATCATGTCGTGTGTTGTGTTGTTTTGTCTTGTCATGTTTTGTCTTGTCATGTCTTGTCTTGTCTTGTCTTGTCATGTCATATCATGTCGTGTGTTGTGTTGTTTTGTCTTGTCATGTCTTGTCTTGTCTTGTCTTGTCTTGTCTTGTCGTATGTTGTGTTGTTTTGTCTTGTCTTGTCTTGGCTTGTTTTGTCTTGTCTTGTCTTGTCTTGTCTTGTCTTGTCTTGTCATGTCGTGTCATGTCATGTGTTGTGTTGTTTTGTCTTGTTTTGTCATGTCATGTCATGTCATACGTGTGTTGTGTTGTTTTGTCTTGTCATGTCTTATCTTGTCTTGTCTTGTCTTGTCTTGTCATGTCTTGTCTTGTCTTGTCTTGTCTTGTCTTGTCTTGTCTTGTCTTGTCTTGTCTTGTCATGTCCTGTCATGTCATGTCATGTGTTGTGTTGTTTTGTCTTGTTTTGTCTTGTTTTGTCTTGTCTTGTCATGTCTTGTCTTGTCTTGTCTTGTCTTGTCTTGTCTTGTCATGTCGTGTCATGTCGTGTCATGTGTTGTTTTGTTTTGTCTTGTCTTGTCCTGTCATGTCATGTCTTGTCTTGTCTTGTCTTGTCTTGTCTTGTCTTGTCTTGTCTTGTCTTGTCTTGTCTTGTCTTGTCTTGTCTTGTCATGTCCTGTCATGCCATGCCATGTGTTGTGTGGTTTTGTCTTGTTTTGTCTTGTTTTGTTTTGTCTTGTCTTGTCTTGTCTTGTCTTGTCTTGTCTTGTCTTGTCTTGTCTTGTCTTGTCTTGTCTTGTCTTGTCTTGTCTTGTCTTGTCTTGTAATGTCATGTCGTTTGTTGTGTTGTTTTGTTTTGTCTTGTCTTGTCCTGTCATGTCATGTCTTGTCTTGTCTTGTCTTGTCTTGTCTTGTCTTGTCTTGTCTTGTCTTGTCTTGTCTTGTCTTGTCTTGTCATGCCCTGTCATGTCATGTCATGTGTTGTGTTGTTTTGTCTTGTTTTGTCTTGTTTTGTCTTGTTTTGTCTTGTTTTGTCTTGTCTTGTCTTGGCTTGTTTTGTCTTGTCTTGTCTTGTCTTGTCATGTCGTGTCATGTCATGTCTTGTGTTGTTTTGTCTTGTTTTGTCATGTTTTGTCTTGTCTTGTCTTGGCTTGTTTTGTCTTGTCTTGTCTTGTCTTGTCTTGTCTTGTCTTGTCATGTCGTGTGTTGTGTTGTTTTGTCTTGTCTTGTCTTGTCTTGTCCTGTCGTGTGTTGTGTTGTGTTGTTTTGTCGTGTCATGTCATGTCATGTCTTGTGTTGCTTTGTCTTGTCTTGTCTTATCTTGTCTTGTCTTGTCTTGTCTTGTCTTGTCTTGTCTTGTCTTGTCTTGTCTTATCTTGTCTTGTCTTGTCTTGTCTTGTCTTGTCCTGTCGTGTGTTGTGTTGTTTTGTCTTTTCTTGTCTTGTCTTGTCTTGTCTTGTCTTGTCTTGTCTTGTCTTGTCTTTTCTTGTCTTGTCTTGTCTGGCCTTGTCTTGTCTTGTCTTATCTTCTTAATTAATTTAAAAACAAATCAAACAGAATTGTCTTGTCTTGTCTTGTCTTGTCTTGTCGTGTCTTGTCGTGTCTTGTCTTGTCTTGTCTTGTCTTCTCTTCTCTTCTCTTCTCTTGTCTTGTCTTGTCTTGTCTTGTCTTGTCTTGTCTTGTCTTGTCTTGTCTTGTCTTGTCTTGTCTTGTCTTGTCTTGTCTTGTCTTGTCTTGTCTTGTCTTGTCTTGTCTTGTCTTGTCTTGTCTTGTCTTGTCTTGTCTTGTCTTGTCTTGTCTTGTCTTGTCTTGTCTTGTCTTGTCTTGTCTTGTCTTGTCTTGTCTTGTCTTGTCTTGTCTTGTCTTGTCTTGTCTTGTCTTGTCTTGTCTTGTCTTGTCTTGTCTTGTCATGTCCTGTCATGTCATGTCATGTGTTGTGTTGTTTTGTCTTGTTTTGTCTTGTTTTGTCTTGTTTTGTCTTGTTTTGTCTTGTTTTGTCTTGTTTTGTCTTGTTTTGTCTTGTCTTGTCATGTCTTGTCTTGTCTTGTCTTGTCTTATCTTGTCTTGTCATGTCGTGTCATGTCATGTGTTGTGTTGTTTTGTCTTGTTTTGTCTTGTTTTGTCTTGTCTTGTCTTGGCTTGTTTTGTCTTGTCTTGTCTTGTCTTCTCTTGTCTTGTCATGTCGTGTCATGTCATGTGTTGTGTTGTTTTGTCTTGTTTTGTCATGTTTTGTCTTGTCTTGTCTTGGCTTGTTTTGTCTTGTCTTGTCTTGTCTTGTCTTGTCTTGTCATGTCGTGTGTTGTGTTGTTTTGTCTTGTCATGTCTTATATTGTCTTGTCTTGTCATGTCATGTCATGTCATACGTGTGTTGTGTTGTTTTGTCTTGTCATGTCTTATCTTGTCTTGTCTTGTCTTGTCTTGTATTGTCATGTCTTATATTGTCTTGTCTTGTCATGTCATATCATGTCGTGTGTTGTGTTGTTTTGTCTTGTCATGTATTGTCATGTCTTGTCTTGTCTTGTCATGTCGTGTCATGTCATGTGTTGTGTTGTTTCGTCTTGTTTTGTCTTGTTTTGTCTTGTCTTGTCTTGGCTTGTTTTGTCTTGTCTTGTCTTGTCTTGTCTTGTCTTGTTTTGTCTTGTCATGTCGTGTGTTGTGTTGTTTTGTCTTGTCATGTCTTATATTGTCTTGTCTTGTCATGTCATGTCATGTCATACGTGTGTTGTGTTGTCATGTCATATCATGTCGTGTGTTGTGTTGTTTTGTCTTGTCATGTTTTGTCTTGTCATGTCTTGTCTTGTCTTGTCTTGTCATGTCATATCATGTCGTGTGTTGTGTTGTTTTGTCTTGTCATGTCTTGTCTTGTCTTGTCTTGTCTTGTCTTGTCGTATGTTGTGTTGTTTTGTCTTGTCTTGTCTTGGCTTGTTTTGTCTTGTCTTGTCTTGTCTTGTCTTGTCTTGTCTTGTCATGTCGTGTCATGTCATGTGTTGTGTTGTTTTGTCTTGTTTTGTCATGTCATGTCATGTCATACGTGTGTTGTGTTGTTTTGTCTTGTCATGTCTTATCTTGTCTTGTCTTGTCTTGTCTTGTCATGTCTTGTCTTGTCTTGTCTTGTCTTGTCTTGTCTTGTCTTGTCTTGTCTTGTCTTGTCATGTCCTGTCATGTCATGTCATGTGTTGTGTTGTTTTGTCTTGTTTTGTCTTGTTTTGTCTTGTCTTGTCATGTCTTGTCTTGTCTTGTCTTGTCTTGTCTTGTCTTGTCATGTCGTGTCATGTCGTGTCATGTGTTGTTTTGTTTTGTCTTGTCTTGTCCTGTCATGTCATGTCTTGTCTTGTCTTGTCTTGTCTTGTCTTGTCTTGTCTTGTCTTGTCTTGTCTTGTCTTGTCTTGTCTTGTCTTGTCTTGTCTTGTCATGTCCTGTCATGCCATGCCATGTGTTGTGTGGTTTTGTCTTGTTTTGTCTTGTTTTGTTTTGTCTTGTCAAGTCTTGTCTTGTCATGTCGTGTCATGTCATGTGTTGTGTTGTTTTGTCTTGTTTTGTCTTGTCTTGTCTTGTCTTGGCTTGTTTTGTCTTGTCTTGTCTTGTCATGTCGTGTCATGTAATGTGTTGTGTTGTTTTGTCTTGTTTTGTCTTGTCTTGTCTTGTCATGTCTTGTCATGTCGTGTGTTGTGTTGTTTTGTCTTGTCATGTCTTATATTGTCTTGTCTTGTCATGTCATGTCATGTCATACGTGTGTTGTGTTGTCATGTCATATCATGTCGTGTGTTGTGTTGTTTTGTCTTGTCATGTTTTGTCTTGTCATGTCTTGTCTTGTCTTGTCTTGTCTTGTCTTGTCATGTCATATCATGTCGTGTGTTGTGTTGTTTTGTCTTGTCTTGTCTTGTCTTGTCTTGTCTTGTCTTGTCTTGTCTTGTCTTGTCTTGTCTTGTCTTGTCTTGTCTTGTCTTGTCGTATGTTGTGTTGTTTTGTCTTGTCTTGTTTTGTCTTGTCATGTCGTATGTTGTGTTGTTTTGTCTTGTCTTGTTTTGTCTTGTCTTGTCTTATATTGTCTTGTCTTGTCTTGTCATGTCATATCATGTCATGTCGTGTGTTGTGTTGTTTAGTCTTGTTTTGTCTTGTCATGTCTTGTCTTGTCTTGTCTTGTCTTGTCTTGTCTTGTCTTGTCTTGTCTTGTCTTGTCTTGTCTTGTCTTGTCTTGTCTTGTCTTGTCTTGTCTTGTCTTGTCTTGTCTTGTCTTTTCTTGTCATGTCATGTCATGTCATACGTGTGTTGCGTTGTTTTGTCTTGTCTTATTTTGTCTTGTCATGTCTTATCTTGTCTTGTCTTGTCTTGTCTTGTATTGTCATGTCTTATATTGTCTTGTCTTGTCATGTCATGTCATGTCGTGTGTTGTGTTGTTTAGTCTTGTTTTGTCTTGTCATGTCTTGTCTTGTCTTGTCTTGTCTTGTCTTGTCATGTCTTGTCCTGTCTTGTCTTGTCTTGTCTTGTCTTGTCTTGTCTTGTCTTGTCTTGTCTTGTTTTATGTTGCCTTGTCTTGTCTTGTCTTGTCTTGTCTTGTCATGTGTTGTCATGTCACGTGTTGTGTTGTGTTGTCTTGTCTTGTCTTGTATTGTCTTGTCTTGTCTTGTCTTGTCTTGTCTTGTCTTGTCTTGTCTTGTGTTGCTTTGTCTTGTCTTGTCTGGTCTTGTCTTGTCTTGTCTTGTCTTATCTTGTCCTGTCTTGTCTTGTCTTGTCCTGTCGTGTGTTGTGTTGTGTTGTTTTGTCGTGTCATGTCATGTCATGTCTTGTCATGTCATGTCATGTCTTGTGTTGCTTTGTCTTGTCTTGTCTTGTCTTGAATTGTCTTGTCTTGTCTTGTCTTGTCTTGTCTTGTCTTGTCTTGTCTTGTCTTGTCTTGTCCTGTCTGGCCTTGTCTTGTCTTGTCTTATCTTCTTAATTAATTTAAAAACAAATCAAACAGAATTGTCTTGTCTTGTCTTGTCTTGTCTGGCCTTGTCTTGTCTTGTCTTATCTTCCTAATTAATTTAAAAACAAATCAAACAGAATTGTCTTGTCTTGTCTTGTCTTGTCGTGTCTTGTCGTGTCTTGTCTTGTCTTGTCTTGTCTTCTCTTCTCTTCTCTTCTCTTGTCTTGTCTTGTCTTGTCTTGTCTTGTCTTGTCTTGTCTTGTCTTGTCTTGTCTTGTCTTGTCTTGTCTTGTCTTGTCTTGTCTTGTCTTGTCTTGTCTTGTCTTGTCTTGTCTTGTCTTTTCTTGTCATGTCATGTCATGTCATACGTGTGTTGCGTTGTTTTGTCTTGTCTTATTTTGTCTTGTCATGTCTTATCTTGTCTTGTCTTGTCTTGTCTTGTATTGTCATGTCTTATATTGTCTTGTCTTGTCATGTCATGTCATGTCGTGTGTTGTGTTGTTTAGTCTTGTTTTGTCTTGTCATGTCTTGTCTTGTCTTGTCTTGTCTTGTCTTGTCATGTCTTGTCCTGTCTTGTCTTGTCTTGTCTTGTCTTGTCTTGTCTTGTCTTGTCTTGTCTTGTCTTGTCTTGTCTTGTCTTGTCTTGTCTTGTCTTGTCTTGTCTTGTTTTATGTTGTCTTGTCTTGTCTTGTCTTGTCTTGTCATGTGATGTCATGTCACGTGTTGTGTTGTGTTGTCTTGTCTTGTCTTGTATTGTCTTGTCTTGTCTTGTCTTGTCTTGTCTTGTCTTGTCTTGTCTTGTCTTGTGTTGCTTTGTCTTGTCTTGTCTGGTCTTGTCTTGTCTTGTCTTGTCTTATCTTGTCTTGTCTTGTCTTGTCTTGTCTTGTCCTGTCGTGTGTTGTGTTGTGTTGTTTTGTCGTGTCATGTCATGTCATGTCTTGTCATGTCATGTCATGTCTTGTGTTGCTTTGTCTTGTCTTGTCTTGTCTTGAATTGTCTTGTCTTGTCTTGTCTTGTCTTGTCTTGTCTTGTCTTGTCCTGTCGTGTGTTGTGTTGTTTTGTCTTTTCTTGTCTTGTCTTGTCTTGTCTTGTCTTGTCTTGTCTTGTCCTGTCTGGCCTTGTCTTGTCTTGTCTTATCTTCTTAATTAATTTAAAAACAAATCAAACAGAATTGTCTTGTCTTGTCTTGTCTTGTCTGGCCTCGTCTTGTCTTGTCTTGTCTTATCTTCTTAATTAATTTAAAAACAAATCAAACAGAATTGTCTTGTCTTGTCTTGTCTTGTCGTGTCTTGTCGTGTCTTGTCTTGTCTTGTCTTGTCTTGTCTTCTCTTCTCTTCTCTTCTCTTGTCTTGTCTTGTCTTGTCTTGTCTTGTCTTGTCTTGTCTTGTCTTGTCTTGTCTTGTCTTGTCTTGTCTTGTCTTGTCTTGTCTTGTCTTGTCTTGTCTTGTCTTGTCTTGTCTTGTCTTGTCTTGTCTTGTCTTGTCTTGTCTTGTCTTGTCTTGTCTTGTCTTGTCTTGTCTTGTCTTGTCTTGTCTTGTCTTGTCTTGTCTTGTCTTGTCTTGTCTTGTCTTGTCTTGTCTTGTCTTGTCTTGTCTTGTCTTGTCTTGTCTTGTCTTGTAATGTCATGTCGTGTGTTGTGTTGTTTTGTTTTGTCTTGTCTTGTCCTGTCATGTCATGTCTTGTCTTGTCTTGTCTTGTCTTGTCTTGTCTTGTCTTGTCTTGTCTTGTCTTGTCTTGTCTTGTCTTGTCTTGTCTTGTCATGCCCTGTCATGTCATGTCATGTGTTGTGTTGTTTTGTCTTGTTTTGTCTTGTTTTGTCTTGTTTTGTCTTGTCTTGTCTTGGCTTGTTTTGTCTTGTCTTGTCTTGTCTTGTCATGTCGTGTCATGTCATGTCTTGTGTTGTTTTGTCTTGTTTTGTCATGTTTTGTCTTGTCTTGTCTTGGCTTGTTTTGTCTTGTCTTGTCTTGTCTTGTCTTGTCTTGTCATGTCGTGTGTTGTGTTGTTTTGTCTTGTCTTGTCTTGTCTTGTCCTGTCGTGTGTTGTGTTGTGTTGTTTTGTCGTGTCATGTCATGTCATGTCTTGTGTTGCTTTGTCTTGTCTTGTCTTATCTTGTCTTGTCTTGTCTTGTCTTGTCTTGTCTTGTCTTGTCTTGTCTTGTCTTATCTTGTCTTGTCTTGTCTTGTCTTGTCTTGTCCTGTCGTGTGTTGTGTTGTTTTGTCTTTTCTTGTCTTGTCTTGTCTTGTCTTGTCTTGTCTTGTCTTTTCTTGTCTTGTCTTGTCTGGCCTTGTCTTGTCTTGTCTTATCTTCTTAATTAATTTAAAAACAAATCAAACAGAATTGTCTTGTCTTGTCTTGTCTTGTCTTGTCGTGTCTTGTCGTGTCTTGTCTTGTCTTGTCTTGTCTTGTCTTGTCTTGTCTTGTCTTGTCTTGTCTTGTCTTGTCTTGTCTTGTCTTGTCTTGTCTTGTCTTGTCTTGTCTTGTCTTGTCTTGTCTTGTCTTGTCTTGTCTTGTCTTGTCATGTCCTGTCATGTCATGTCATGTGTTGTGTTGTTTTGTCTTGTTTTGTCTTGTTTTGTCTTGTTTTGTCTTGTTTTGTCTTGTTTTGTCTTGTCTTGTCATGTCTTGTCTTGTCTTGTCTTGTCTTATCTTGTCTTGTCATGTCGTGTCATGTCATGTGTTGTGTTGTTTTGTCTTGTTTTGTCTTGTTTTGTCTTGTCTTGTCTTGGCTTGTCCTGTCTTGTCTTGTCTTGTCTTGTCTTGTCTTGTCTTGTCTTGTCTTGTCTTGTCTTGTCTTGTCTTGTCTTGTCTTGTCTTGTCTTGTCTTGTCTTGTTTTATGTTGTCTTGTCTTGTCTTGTCTTGTCTTGTCATGTGATGTCATGTCACGTGTTGTGTTGTGTTGTCTTGTCTTGTCTTGTATTGTCTTGTCTTGTCTTGTCTTGTCTTGTCTTGTCTTGTCTTGTCTTGTCTTGTGTTGCTTTGTCTTGTCTTGTCTGGTCTTGTCTTGTCTTGTCTTGTCTTATCTTGTCTTGTCTTGTCTTGTCTTGTCTTGTCCTGTCGTGTGTTGTGTTGTGTTGTTTTGTCGTGTCATGTCATGTCATGTCTTGTCATGTCATGTCATGTCTTGTGTTGCTTTGTCTTGTCTTGTCTTGTCTTGAATTGTCTTGTCTTGTCTTGTCTTGTCTTGTCTTGTCCTGTCGTGTGTTGTGTTGTTTTGTCTTTTCTTGTCTTGTCTTGTCTTGTCTTGTCTTGTCTTGTCTTGTCCTGTCTGGCCTTGTCTTGTCTTGTCTTATCTTCTTAATTAATTTAAAAACAAATCAAACAGAATTGTCTTGTCTTGTCTTGTCTTGTCTGGCCTCGTCTTGTCTTGTCTTGTCTTATCTTCTTAATTAATTTAAAAACAAATCAAACAGAATTGTCTTGTCTTGTCTTGTCTTGTCGTGTCTTGTCGTGTCTTGTCTTGTCTTGTCTTGTCTTGTCTTCTCTTCTCTTCTCTTCTCTTGTCTTGTCTTGTCTTGTCTTGTCTTGTCTTGTCTTGTCTTGTCTTGTCTTGTCTTGTCTTGTCTTGTCTTGTCTTGTCTTGTCTTGTCTTGTCTTGTCTTGTCTTGTCTTGTCTTGTCTTGTCTTGTCTTGTCTTGTCTTGTCTTGTCTTGTCTTGTCTTGTCTTGTCTTGTCTTGTCTTGTCTTGTCTTGTCTTGTAATGTCATGTCGTTTGTTGTGTTGTTTTGTTTTGTCTTGTCTTGTCCTGTCATGTCATGTCTTGTCTTGTCTTGTCTTGTCTTGTCTTGTCTTGTCTTGTCTTGTCTTGTCTTGTCTTGTCTTGTCTTGTCTTGTCTTGTCATGCCCTGTCATGTCATGTCATGTGTTGTGTTGTTTTGTCTTGTTTTGTCTTGTTTTGTCTTGTTTTGTCTTGTTTTGTCTTGTCTTGTCTTGGCTTGTTTTGTCTTGTCTTGTCTTGTCTTGTCATGTCGTGTCATGTCATGTCTTGTGTTGTTTTGTCTTGTTTTGTCATGTTTTGTCTTGTCTTGTCTTGGCTTGTTTTGTCTTGTCTTGTCTTGTCTTGTCTTGTCTTGTCATGTCGTGTGTTGTGTTGTTTTGTCTTGTCTTGTCTTGTCTTGTCCTGTCGTGTGTTGTGTTGTGTTGTTTTGTCGTGTCATGTCATGTCATGTCTTGTGTTGCTTTGTCTTGTCTTGTCTTATCTTGTCTTGTCTTGTCTTGTCTTGTCTTGTCTTGTCTTGTCTTGTCTTGTCTTATCTTGTCTTGTCTTGTCTTGTCTTGTCTTGTCCTGTCGTGTGTTGTGTTGTTTTGTCTTTTCTTGTCTTGTCTTGTCTTGTCTTGTCTTGTCTTGTCTTTTCTTGTCTTGTCTTGTCTGGCCTTGTCTTGTCTTGTCTTATCTTCTTAATTAATTTAAAAACAAATCAAACAGAATTGTCTTGTCTTGTCTTGTCTTGTCTTGTCGTGTCTTGTCGTGTCTTGTCTTGTCTTGTCTTGTCTTCTCTTCTCTTCTCTTCTCTTGTCTTGTCTTGTCTTGTCTTGTCTTGTCTTGTCTTGTCTTGTCTTGTCTTGTCTTGTCTTGTCTTGTCTTGTCTTGTCTTGTCTTGTCTTGTCTTGTCTTGTCTTGTCTTGTCTTGTCTTGTCTTGTCTTGTCTTGTCTTGTCTTGTCTTGTCTTGTCTTGTCTTGTCTTGTCTTGTCTTGTCTTGTCTTGTCTTGTCTTGTCTTGTCTTGTCTTGTCTTGTCTTGTCTTGTCTTGTCTTGTCTTGTCTTGTCTTGTCTTGTCTTGTCTTGTCTTGTCTTGTCTTGTCTTGTCTTGTCTTGTCTTGTCTTGTCTTGTCTTGTCTTGTCTTGTCTTGTCATGTCCTGTCATGTCATGTCATGTGTTGTGTTGTTTTGTCTTGTTTTGTCTTGTTTTGTCTTGTTTTGTCTTGTTTTGTCTTGTTTTGTCTTGTTTTGTCTTGTTTTGTCTTGTCTTGTCATGTCTTGTCTTGTCTTGTCTTGTCTTATCTTGTCTTGTCATGTCGTGTCATGTCATGTGTTGTGTTGTTTTGTCTTGTTTTGTCTTGTTTTGTCTTGTCTTGTCTTGGCTTGTTTTGTCTTGTCTTGTCTTGTCTTCTCTTGTCTTGTCATGTCGTGTCATGTCATGTGTTGTGTTGTTTTGTCTTGTTTTGTCATGTTTTGTCTTGTCTTGTCTTGGCTTGTTTTGTCTTGTCTTGTCTTGTCTTGTCTTGTCTTGTCATGTCGTGTGTTGTGTTGTTTTGTCTTGTCATGTCTTATATTGTCTTGTCTTGTCATGTCATGTCATGTCATACGTGTGTTGTGTTGTTTTGTCTTGTCATGTCTTATCTTGTCTTGTCTTGTCTTGTCTTGTATTGTCATGTCTTATATTGTCTTGTCTTGTCATGTCATATCATGTCGTGTGTTGTGTTGTTTTGTCTTGTCATGTATTGTCATGTCTTGTCTTGTCTTGTCATGTCGTGTCATGTCATGTGTTGTGTTGTTTCGTCTTGTTTTGTCTTGTTTTGTCTTGTCTTGTCTTGGCTTGTTTTGTCTTGTCTTGTCTTGTCTTGTCTTGTCTTGTTTTGTCTTGTCATGTCGTGTGTTGTGTTGTTTTGTCTTGTCATGTCTTATATTGTCTTGTCTTGTCATGTCATGTCATGTCATACGTGTGTTGTGTTGTCATGTCATATCATGTCGTGTGTTGTGTTGTTTTGTCTTGTCATGTTTTGTCTTGTCATGTCTTGTCTTGTCTTGTCTTGTCATGTCATATCATGTCGTGTGTTGTGTTGTTTTGTCTTGTCATGTCTTGTCTTGTCTTGTCTTGTCTTGTCTTGTCTTGTCTTGTCTTGTCTTGTCTTGTCTTGTCTTGTCTTGTCTTGTCTTGTCTTGTCTTGTCGTATGTTGTGTTGTTTTGTCTTGTCTTGTTTTGTCTTGTCATGTCGTATGTTGTGTTGTTTTGTCATGTCTTGTTTTGTCTTGTCTTGTCTTATATTGTCTTGTCTTGTCTTGTCATGTCATGTCATGTCATGTCGTGTGTTGTGTTGTTTAGTCTTGTTTTGTCTTGTCATGTCTTGTCTTGTCTTGTCTTGTCTTGTCATGTCTTGTCTTGTCTAGTCTTGTCTTGTCTTGTCTTGTCTTGTCTTGTCTTGTCTTGTCTTGTCTTGTCTTGTCTTGTCTTGTTTTGTCTTGTCTTGTCTTGTCTTGTCTTGTCTTGTCTTGTCTTGCCTTGTCTTGTCTTGTCCTGTCGTGTGTTGTGTTGTTTTGTCTTGTCTTGTCTTGTCTTGTCTTGTCTTGTCTTGTCTTGTCTTGTCTTGTCTTGTCTTGTCTTGTCTTGTCTTGTCTTGTCGTATGTTGTGTTGTTTTGTCTTGTCTTGTTTTGTCTTGTCTTGTTTTGTCTTGTCATGTCGTATGTTGTGTTGTTTTGTCTTGTCTTGTTTTGTCTTGTCTTGTCTTATATTGTCTTGTCTTGTCTTGTCATGTCATGTCATGTCATGTCGTGTGTTGTGTTGTTTAGTCTTGTTTTGTCTTGTCATGTCTTGTCTTGTCTTGTCTTGTCTTGTCTTGTCTTGTCTTGTCTTGTCTTGTCTTGTCTTGTCTTGTCTTGTCTTGTCTTGTCTTGTCTTGTCTTGTCTTGTCTTGTCTTGTCTTGTCTTTTCTTGTCATGTCATGTCATGTCATACGTGTGTTGCGTTGTTTTGTCTTGTCTTATTTTGTCTTGTCATGTCTTATCTTGTCTTGTCTTGTCTTGTCTTGTATTGTCATGTCTTATATTGTCTTGTCTTGTCATGTCATGTCATGTCGTGTGTTGTGTTGTTTAGTCTTGTTTTGTCTTGTCATGTCTTGTCTTGTCTTGTCTTGTCTTGTCTTGTCATGTCTTGTCCTGTCTTGTCTTGTCTTGTCTTGTCTTGTCTTGTCTTGTCTTGTCTTGTCTTGTCTTGTCTTGTCTTGTCTTGTCTTGTCTTGTCTTGTCTTGTTTTATGTTGTCTTGTCTTGTCTTGTCTTGTCTTGTCATGTTTTATGTTGCCTTGTCTTGTCTTGTCTTGTCTTGTCTTGTCATGTGTTGTCATGTCACGTGTTGTGTTGTGTTGTCTTGTCTTGTCTTGTATTGTCTTGTCTTGTCTTGTCTTGTCTTGTCTTGTCTTGTCTTGTCTTGTCTTGTCTTGTGTTGCTTTGTCTTGTCTTGTCTGGTCTTGTCTTGTCTTGTCTTGTCTTATCTTGTCCTGTCTTGTCTTGTCTTGTCCTGTCGTGTGTTGTGTTGTGTTGTTTTGTCGTGTCATGTCATGTCATGTCTTGTCATGTCATGTCATGTCTTGTGTTGCTTTGTCTTGTCTTGTCTTGAATTGTCTTGTCTTGTCTTGTCTTGTCTTGTCTTGTCTTGTCCTGACGTGTATTGTGTTGTTTTGTCTTTTCTTGTCTTGTCTTGTCTTGTCTTGTCTTGTCTTGTCTTGTCCTGTCTGGCCTTGTCTTGTCTTGTCTTATCTTCTTAATTAATTTAAAAACAAATCAAACAGAATTGTCTTGTCTTGTCTTGTCTTGTCTGGCCTTGTCTTGTCTTGTCTTATCTTCCTAATTAATTTAAAAACAAATCAAACAGAATTGTCTTGTCTTGTCTTGTCTTGTCGTGTCTTGTCGTGTCTTGTCTTGTCTTGTCTTGTCTTCTCTTCTCTTCTCTTCTCTTGTCTTGTCTTGTCTTGTCTTGTCTTGTCTTGTCTTGTCTTGTCTTGTCTTGTCTTGTCTTGTCTTGTCTTGTCTTGTCTTGTCTTGTCTTGTCTTGTCTTGTCTTGTCTTGTCTTGTCTTGTCCTGTCTTGTCTTGTCTTGTCTTGTCTTGTCTTGTCTTGTCTTTTCTTGTCATGTCATGTCATGTCATACGTGTGTTGCGTTGTTTTGTCTTGTCTTATTTTGTCTTGTCATGTCTTATCTTGTCTTGTCTTGTCTTGTCTTGTATTGTCATGTCTTATATTGTCTTGTCTTGTCATGTCATGTCATGTCGTGTGTTGTGTTGTTTAGTCTTGTTTTGTCTTGTCATGTCTTGTCTTGTCTTGTCTTGTCTTGTCTTGTCTTGTCATGTCTTGTCCTGTCTTGTCTTGTCTTGTCTTGTCTTGTCTTGTCTTGTCTTGTCTTGTCTTGTCTTGTCTTGTCTTGTCTTGTCTTGTCTTGTCTTGTCTTGTCTTGTCTTGTCTTGTCTTGTTTTATGTTGTCTTGTCTTGTCTTGTCTTGTCTTGTCTTGTCATGTGATGTCATGTCACGTGTTGTGTTGTGTTGTCTTGTCTTGTCTTGTATTGTCTTGTCTTGTCTTGTCTTGTCTTGTCTTGTCTTGTCTTGTCTTGTGTTGCTTTGTCTTGTCTTGTCTGGTCTTGTCTTGTCTTGTCTTGTCTTATCTTGTCTTGTCTTGTCTTGTCTTGTCTTGTCCTGTCGTGTGTTGTGTTGTGTTGTTTTGTCGTGTCATGTCATGTCATGTCTTGTCATGTCATGTCATGTCTTGTGTTGCTTTGTCTTGTCTTGTCTTGTCTTGAATTGTCTTGTCTTGTCTTGTCTTGTCTTGTCTTGTCTTGTCCTGTCGTGTGTTGTGTTGTTTTGTCTTTTCTTGTCTTGTCTTGTCTTGTCTTGTCTTGTCTTGTCTTGTCCTGTCTGGCCTTGTCTTGTCTTGTCTTATCTTCTTAATTAATTTAAAAACAAATCAAACAGAATTGTCTTGTCTTGTCTTGTCTTGTCTGGCCTTGTCTTGTCTTGTCTTATCTTCTTAATTAATTTAAAAACAAATCAAACAGAATTGTCTTGTCTTGTCGTGTCTTGTCGTGTCTTGTCTTGTCTTGTCTTGTCTTCTCTTCTCTTCTCTTCTCTTGTCTTGTCTTGTCTTGTCTTGTCTTGTCTTGTCTTGTCTTGTCTTGTCTTGTCTTGTCTTGTCTTGTCTTGTCTTGTCTTGTCTTGTCTTGTCTTGTCTTGTCTTGTCGTGTCTTGTCTTGTCTTGTCTTGTCTTGTCTTGTCTTGTCTTGTCTTGTCTTGTCTTGTCTTGTCTTGTCTTGTATTGTATTGTTTTATCTTGTCTTGTCTTGTCTTGTCATGTAATGTCATGTCGTGTGTTGTGTTGTTTTGTTTTGTCTTGTCTTGTCCTGTCATGTCATGTCTTGTCTTGTCTTGTCTTGTCTTGTCTTGTCTTGTCTTGTCTTGTCTTGTCTTGTCTTGTCTTGTCTTGTCTTGTCTTGTCTTGTCTTGTCTTGTCTTGTCTTGTCTTGTCTTGTCTTGTCTTGTCTTGTCTTGTCATGCCCTGTCATGTCATGTCATGTGTTGTGTTGTTTTGTCTTGTTTTGTCTTGTTTTGCCTTGTTTTGTCTTGTTTTGTCTTGTCTTGTCTTGGCTTGTTTTGTTTTGTCTTGTCTTGTCTTGTCATGTCGTGTCATGTCATGTGTTGTGTTGTTTTGTCTTGTTTTGTCATGTTTTGTCTTGTCTTGTCTTGGCTTGTTTTGTCTTGTCTTGTCTTGTCTTGTCTTGTCTTGTCATGTCGTGTGTTGTGTTGTTTTGTCTTGTCTTGTCTTGTCTTGTCCTGTCGTGTGTTGTGTTGTGTTGTTTTGTCGTGTCATGTCATGTCTTGTCTTGTCATGTCATGTCATGTCTTGTGTTGCTTTGTCTTGTCTTGTCTGGTCTTGTCTTGTCTTGTCTTGTCTTATCTTGTCTTGTCTTGTCTTGTCTTGTCTTGTCTTGTCTTGTCTTGTCTTGTCTTGTCTTGTCTTGTCTTGTCTTGTCTTGTCCTGCCGTGTGTTGTGTTGTTTTGTCTTTTCTTGTCTTGTCTTGTCTTGTCTTGTCTTGTCTTGTCTTTTCTTGTCTTTTCTTGTCTTGTCTTGTCTGGCCTTGTCTTGTCTTGTCTTATCTTCTTAATTAATTTAAAAACAAATCAAACAGAATTTTCTTGTCTTGTCTTGTCTTGTCTTGTCGTGTCTTGTCGTGTCTTGTCTTGTCTTGTCTTGTCTTGTCTTCTCTTCTCTTGTCTTGTCTTGTCTTGTCTTGTCTTGTCTTGTCTTGTCTTGTCTTGTCTTGTCTTGTCTTGTCTTGTCTTGTCTTGTCTTGTCTTGTCTTGTCTTGTCTTGTCTTGTCTTGTCTTGTCTTGTCTTGTCTTGTCTTGTCTTGTCTTGTCTTGTCTTGTCTTGTCTTGTCTTGTCTTGTCTCGTCTTGTCTTGTCTTGTCTTGTCTTGTCTTGTCTTGTCTTGTCTTGTCTTGTCTTGTCTTGTCTTGTCTTGTCTTGTCTTGTCTTGTTTTATCTTGTCTTGTCTTGTCTTGTCATGTAATGTCATGTCGTGTGTTGCGTTGTTTTGTTTTGTCTTGTCTTGTCCTGTCATGTCATGTCTTGTCTTGTCTTGTCTTGTCTTGTCTTGTCTTGTCTTGTCTTGTCTTGTCTTGTCTTGTCTTGTCTTGTCTTGTCTTGTCTTGTCTTGTCTTGTCTTGTCTTGTCTTGTCTTGTCTTGTCTTGTCTTGTCTTGTCTTGTCTTGTCTTGTCTTGTCTTGTCTTGTCTTGTCTTGTCTTGTCTTGTCATGTCCTGTCATGTCATGTCATGTGTTGTGTTGTTTTGTCTTGTCATGTCTTATCTTGTCTTGTCTTGTCTTGTCTTGTATTGTCATGTCTTATATTGTCTTGTCTTGTCATGTCATATCATGTCGTGTGTTGTGTTGTTTTGTCTTGTCATGTATTGTCATGTCTTGTCTTGTCTTGTCATGTCGTGTCATGTCATGTGTTGTGTTGTTTCGTCTTGTTTTGTCTTGTTTTGTCTTGTCTTGTCTTGGCTTGTTTTGTCTTGTCTTGTCTTGTCTTGTCTTGTCTTGTTTTGTCTTGTCATGTCGTGTGTTGTGTTGTTTTGTCTTGTCATGTCTTATATTGTCTTGTCTTGTCATGTCATGTCATGTCATACGTGTGTTGTGTTGTCATGTCATATCATGTCGTGTGTTGTGTTGTTTTGTCTTGTCATGTTTTGTCTTGTCATGTCTTGTCTTGTCTTGTCTTGTCATGTCATATCATGTCGTGTGTTGTGTTGTTTTGTCTTGTCATGTCTTGTCTTGTCTTGTCTTGTCTTGTCTTGTCTTGTCTTGTCTTGTCTTGTCTTGTCTTGTCTTGTCTTGTCTTGTCTTGTCTTGTCGTATGTTGTGTTGTTTTGTCTTGTCTTGTTTTGTCTTGTCATGTCGTATGTTGTGTTGTTTTGTCATGTCTTGTTTTGTCTTGTCTTGTCATGTCATGTCATGTCATGTCGTGTGTTGTGTTGTTTAGTCTTGTTTTGTCTTGTCATGTCTTGTCTTGTCTTGTCTTGTCTTGTCATGTCTTGTCTTGTCTAGTCTTGTCTTGTCTTGTCTTGTCTTGTCTTGTCTTGTCTTGTCTTGTCTTGTCTTGTCTTGTCTTGTTTTGTCTTGTCTTGTCTTGTCTTGTCTTGTCTTGTCTTGTCTTGCCTTGTCTTGTCTTGTCCTGTCGTGTGTTGTGTTGTTTTGTCTTGTCTTGTCTTGTCTTGTCTTGTCTTGTCTTGTCTTGTCTTGTCTTGTCTTGTCTTGTCTTGTCTTGTCTTGTCTTGTCGTATGTTGTGTTGTTTTGTCTTGTCTTGTTTTGTCTTGTCATGTCGTATGTTGTGTTGTTTTGTCTTGTCTTGTTTTGTCTTGTCTTGTCTTATATTGTCTTGTCTTGTCTTGTCATGTCATGTCATGTCATGTCGTGTGTTGTGTTGTTTAGTCTTGTTTTGTCTTGTCATGTCTTGTCTTGTCTTGTCTTGTCTTGTCTTGTCTTGTCTTGTCTTGTCTTGTCTTGTCTTGTCTTGTCTTGTCTTGTCTTGTCTTGTCTTGTCTTGTCTTGTCTTGTCTTGTCTTGTCTTGTCTTGTCTTGTCTTTTCTTGTCATGTCATGTCATGTCATACGTGTGTTGCGTTGTTTTGTCTTGTCTTATTTTGTCTTGTCATGTCTTATCTTGTCTTGTCTTGTCTTGTCTTGTATTGTCATGTCTTATATTGTCTTGTCTTGTCATGTCATGTCATGTCGTGTGTTGTGTTGTTTAGTCTTGTTTTGTCTTGTCATGTCTTGTCTTGTCTTGTCTTGTCTTGTCTTGTCATGTCTTGTCCTGTCTTGTCTTGTCTTGTCTTGTCTTGTCTTGTCTTGTCTTGTCTTGTCTTGTCTTGTCTTGTCTTGTCTTGTCTTGTTTTATGTTGTCTTGTCTTGTCTTGTCTTGTCTTGTCATGTTTTATGTTGCCTTGTCTTGTCTTGTCTTGTCTTGTCTTGTCATGTGTTGTCATGTCACGTGTTGTGTTGTGTTGTCTTGTCTTGTCTTGTCTTGTCTTGTCTTGTCTTGTCTTGTCTTGTCTTGTCTTGTCTTGTCTTGTGTTGCTTTGTCTTGTCTGGTCTTGTCTTGTCTTGTCTTGTCTTGTCTTATCTTGTCCTGTCTTGTCTTGTCTTGTCCTGTCGTGTGTTGTGTTGTGTTGTTTTGTCGTGTCATGTCATGTCATGTCTTGTCATGTCATGTCATGTCTTGTGTTGCTTTGTCTTGTCTTGTCTTGTCTTGAATTGTCTTGTCTTGTCTTGTCTTGTCTTGTCTTGTCTTGTCCTGACGTGTATTGTGTTGTTTTGTCTTTTCTCGTCTTGTCTTGTCTTGTCTTGTCTTGTCTTGTCTTGTCCTGTCTGGCCTTGTCTTGTCTTGTCTTATCTTCTTAATTAATTTAAAAACAAATCAAACAGAATTGTCTTGTCTTGTCTTGTCTTGTCTGGCCTTGTCTTGTCTTGTCTTATCTTCCTAATTAATTTAAAAACAAATCAAACAGAATTGTCTTGTCTTGTCTTGTCTTGTCGTGTCTTGTCGTGTCTTGTCTTGTCTTGTCTTGTCTTGTCTTGTCTTCTCTTCTCTTCTCTTGTCTTGTCTTGTCTTGTCTTGTCTTGTCTTGTCTTGTCTTGTCTTGTCTTGTCTTGTCTTGTCTTGTCTTGTCTTGTCTTGTCTTGTCTTGTCTTGTCTTGTCTTGTCTTGTCTTGTCTTGTCTTGTCCTGTCTTGTCTTGTCTTGTCTTGTCTTGTCTTGTCTTGTCTTTTCTTGTCATGTCATGTCATGTCATACGTGTGTTGCGTTGTTTTGTCTTGTCTTATTTTGTCTTGTCATGTCTTATCTTGTCTTGTCTTGTCTTGTCTTGTATTGTCATGTCTTATATTGTCTTGTCTTGTCATGTCATGTCATGTCGTGTGTTGTGTTGTTTAGTCTTGTTTTGTCTTGTCATGTCTTGTCTTGTCTTGTCTTGTCTTGTCTTGTCTTGTCATGTCTTGTCCTGTCTTGTCTTGTCTTGTCTTGTCTTGTCTTGTCTTGTCTTGTCTTGTCTTGTCTTGTCTTGTCTTGTCTTGTCTTGTCTTGTCTTGTCTTGTTTTATGTTGTCTTGTCTTGTCTTGTCTTGTCTTGTCTTGTCATGTGATGTCATGTCACGTGTTGTGTTGTGTTGTCTTGTCTTGTCTTGTATTGTCTTGTCTTGTCTTGTCTTGTCTTGTCTTGTCTTGTCTTGTCTTGTGTTGCTTTGTCTTGTCTTGTCTGGTCTTGTCTTGTCTTGTCTTGTCTTATCTTGTCTTGTCTTGTCTTGTCTTGTCTTGTCCTGTCGTGTGTTGTGTTGTGTTGTTTTGTCGTGTCATGTCATGTCATGTCTTGTCATGTCATGTCATGTCTTGTGTTGCTTTGTCTTGTCTTGTCTTGTCTTGAATTGTCTTGTCTTGTCTTGTCTTGTCTTGTCTTGTCTTGTCTTGTCCTGTCGTGTGTTGTGTTGTTTTGTCTTTTCTTGTCTTGTCTTGTCTTGTCTTGTCTTGTCTTGTCTTGTCCTGTCTGGTCTTGTCTTGTCTTGTCTTATCTTCTTAATTAATTTAAAAACAAATCAAACAGAATTGTCTTGTCTTGTCTTGTCTTGTCTGGCCTTGTCTTGTCTTGTCTTATCTTCTTAATTAATTTAAAAACAAATCAAACAGAATTGTCTTGTCTTGTCTTGTCTTGTCGTGTCTTGTCGTGTCTTGTCTTGTCTTGTCTTGTCTTGTCTTGTCTTCTCTTCTCTTCTCTTCTCTTGTCTTGTCTTGTCTTGTCTTGTCTTGTCTTGTCTTGTCTTGTCTTGTCTTGTCTTGTCTTGTCTTGTCTTGTCTTGTCTTGTCTTGTCTTGTCTTGTCTTGTCTTGTCTTGTCTTGTCTTGTCGTGTCTTGTCTTGTCTTGTCTTGTCTTGTCTTGTCTTGTCTTGTCTTGTCTTGTCTTGTCTTGTCTTGTCTTGTCTTGTATTGTATTGTTTTATCTTGTCTTGTCTTGTCTTGTCATGTAATGTCATGTCGTGTGTTGTGTTGTTTTGTTTTGTCTTGTCTTGTCCTGTCATGTCATGTCTTGTCTTGTCTTGTCTTGTCTTGTCTTGTCTTGTCTTGTCTTGTCTTGTCTTGTCTTGTCTTGTCTTGTCTTGTCTTGTCTTGTCTTGTCTTGTCTTGTCTTGTCTTGTCTTGTCTTGTCATGCCCTGTCATGTCATGTCATGTGTTGTGTTGTTTTGTCTTGTTTTGTCTTGTTTTGTCTTGTTTTGCCTTGTTTTGTCTTGTTTTGTCTTGTCTTGTCTTGGCTTGTTTTGTCTTGTCTTGTCTTGTCTTGTCATGTCGTGTCATGTCATGTGTTGTGTTGTTTTGTCTTGTTTTGTCATGTTTTGTCTTGTCTTGTCTTGGCTTGTTTTGTCTTGTCTTGTCTTGTCTTGTCTTGTCTTGTCATGTCGTGTGTTGTGTTGTTTTGTCTTGTCTTGTCTTGTCTTGTCCTGTCGTGTGTTGTGTTGTGTTGTTTTGTCGTGTCATGTCATGTCTTGTCTTGTCATGTCATGTCATGTCTTGTGTTGCTTTGTCTTGTCTTGTCTGGTCTTGTCTTGTCTTGTCTTGTCTTATCTTGTCTTGTCTTGTCTTGTCTTGTCTTGTCTTGTCTTGTCTTGTCTTGTCTTGTCTTGTCTTGTCTTGTCTTGTCTTGTCCTGCCGTGTGTTGTGTTGTTTTGTCTTTTCTTGTCTTGTCTTGTCTTGTCTTGTCTTGTCTTGTCTTGTCTTTTCTTGTCTTGTCTTGTCTGGCCTTGTCTTGTCTTGTCTTATCTTCTTAATTAATTTAAAAACAAATCAAACAGAATTGTCTTGTCTTGTCTTGTCTTGTCTTGTCGTGTCTTGTCGTGTCTTGTCTTGTCTTGTCTTGTCTTCTCTTCTCTTCTCTTGTCTTGTCTTGTCTTGTCTTGTCTTGTCTTGTCTTGTCTTGTCTTGTCTTGTCTTGTCTTGTCTTGTCTTGTCTTGTCTTGTCTTGTCTTGTCTTGTCTTGTCTTGTCTTGTCTTGTCTTGTCTTGTCTTGTCTTGTCTTGTCTTGTCTTGTCTTGTCTTGTCTTGTCTTGTCTTGTCTTGTCTTGTCTTGTCTTGTCTTGTCTTGTCTTGTCTTGTCTTGTCTTGTCTTGTCTTGTCTTGTCTCGTCTTGTCTTGTCTTGTCTTGTCTTGTCTTGTCTTGTCTTGTCTTGTCTTGTCTTGTCTTGTCTTGTCTTGTCTTGTCTTGTCTTGTCTTGTCTTGTTTTATCTTGTCTTGTCTTGTCTTGTCATGTAATGTCATGTCGTGTGTTGCGTTGTTTTGTTTTGTCTTGTCTTGTCCTGTCATGTCATGTCTTGTCTTGTCTTGTCTTGTCTTGTCTTGTCTTGTCTTGTCTTGTCTTGTCTTGTCTTGTCTTGTCTTGTCTTGTCTTGTCTTGTCTTGTCTTGTCTTGTCTTGTCTTGTCTTGTCTTGTCTTGTCTTGTCTTGTCTTGTCTTGTCTTGTCTTGTCTTGTCTTGTCTTGTCTTGTCTTGTCTTGTCTTGTCTTGTCATGTCCTGTCATGTCCTGTCATGTCATGTCATGTGTTGTGTTGTTTTGTCTTGTTTTGTCTTGTTTTGTCTTGTTTTGTCTTGTTTTGTCTTGTTTTGTCTTGTCTTGTCATGTCTTGTCTTGTCTTGTCTTGTCTTATCTTGTCTTGTCATGTCGTGTCATGTCATGTGTTGTGTTGTTTTGTCTTGTTTTGTCTTGTTTTGTCTTGTCTTGTCTTGGCTTGTTTTGTCTTGTCTTGTCTTGTCTTGTCTTGTCTTGTCATGTCGTTTCATGTCATGTGTTGTGTTGTTTTGTCTTGTTTTGTCATGTTTTGTCTTGTCTTGTCTTGGCTTGTTTTGTCTTGTCTTGTCTTGTCTTGTCTTGTCTTGTCATGTCGTGTGTTGTGTTGTTTTGTCTTGTCATGTCTTATATTGTCTTGTCTTGTCATGTCATGTCATGTCATACGTGTGTTGTGTTGTTTTGTCTTGTCATGTCTTATCTTGTCTTGTCTTGTCTTGTATTGTCATGTCTTATATTGTCTTGTCTTGTCATGTCATATCATGTCGTGTGTTGTGTTGTTTTGTCTTGTCATGTATTGTCATGTCTTGTCTTGTCTTGTCATGTCGTGTCATGTCATGTGTTGTGTTGTTTCGTCTTGTTTTGTCTTGTTTTGTCTTGTCTTGTCTTGGCTTGTTTTGTCTTGTCTTGTCTTGTCTCGTCTTGTCTTGTTTTGTCTTGTCATGTCGTGTGTTGTGTTGTTTTGTCTTGTCATGTCTTATATTGTCTTGTCTTGTCATGTCATGTCATGTCATGTCATACGTGTGTTGTGTTGTCATGTCATATCATGTCGTGTGTTGTGTTGTTTTGTCTTGTCATGTTTTGTCTTGTCATGTCTTGTCTTGTCTTGTCTTGTCATGTCATATCATGTCGTGTGTTGTGTTGTTTTGTCTTGTCATGTCTTGTCTTGTCTTGTCTTGTCTTGTCTTGTCTTGTCTTGTCTTGTCTTGTCTTGTCTTGTCTTGTCTTGTCTTGTCTTGTCTTGTCTTGTCTTGTCTTGTCTTGTCTTGTCTTGTCGTATGTTGTGTTGTTTTGTCTTGTCTTGTTTTGTCTTGTCATGTCGTATGTTGTGTTGTTTTGTCATGTCTTGTTTTGTCTTATCTTGTCTTATATTGTCTTGTCTTGTCTTGTCATGTCATGTCATGTCATGTCGTGTGTTGTGTTGTTTAGTCTTGTTTTGTCTTGTCATGTCTTGTCTTGTCTTGTCTTGTCTTGTCATGTCTTGTCTTGTCTAGTCTTGTCTTGTCTTGTCTTGTCTTGTCTTGTCTTGTCTTGTCTTGTCTTGTCTTGTCTTGTCTTGTCTTGTCTTGTCTTGTCTTGTCTTGTCTTGTCTTGTCTTGTCTTGTCTTGTCTTGTCTTGTCTTGTCTTGTCTTGTCTTGTCTTGTCTTGTCTTGTCTTGTCTTGTCTTTTCTTGTCATGTCATGTCATGTCATACGTGTGTTGCGTTGTTTTGTCTTGTCTTATTTTGTCTTGTCATGTCTTATCTTGTCTTGTCTTGTCTTGTCTTGTATTGTCATGTCTTATATTGTCTTGTCTTGTCATGTCATGTCATGTCGTGTGTTGTGTTGTTTAGTCTTGTTTTGTCTTGTCATGTCTTGTCTTGTCTTGTCTTGTCTTGTCTTGTCTTGTGTTGTGTTGTTTTGTCTTGTCATGTCTTGTCTTGTCTTGTCTTGTCTTGTCTTGTCATGTTTTGTCTTGTCTTGTCTTGTCTTGTCTTGTCTTGTCTTGTCTTGTCTTGTCTTGTCTTGTCTTGTCGTGTGTTGTGTTGTTTAGTCTTGTTTTGTCTTGTCATGTCTTGTCTTGTCTTGTCTTGTCTTGTCTTGTCTTGTCTTGTCTTGTGTTGTGTTGTTTTGTCATGTCATGTCGTGTGTTGTGTTGTTTAGTCTTGTCATGTCTTGTCTTGTCTTGTCTTGTCTTGTCTTGTCATGTCTTGTCTTGTCTAGTCTTGTCTTGTCTTGTCTTGTCTTGTCTTGTCCTGTCTTGTCTTGTCTTGTCTTGTCTTGCCTTGTCTTGTCTTGTCTTGTCTTGTTTTGTCTTGTCTTGTCTTGTCTTGTCTTGTCTTGTCTTGTCTTGTCTTGTCTTGTCTTGTCTTGCTTGTCTTGTCTTGTCCTGTCGTGTGTTGTGTTGTTTTGTCTTGTCTTGTCTTGTCTTGTCTTGTCTTGTCTTGTCTTGTCATGTCATGTCATGTCTTGTCATGTCGTGCGTTGTGTTGTTTTGTCTTGTCTTGTTTTGTCTTGTCATGTCATGTCTTGTCTTGTCTTGTCTTGTCATGTCATGTCTTGTCTTGTCTTGTCTTGTCTTGTCTTGTCTTGTCTTGTCTTGTCTTGTCTTGTCTTGTCTTGTCTTGTCTTGTCTTGTCTTGTCTTGTCTTGTCTTGTCTTGTCTTGTCTTGTCTTGTCTTGTCTTGTCTTGTCTTGTCTTGTCTTGTCTTGTCTTGTCTTATTTTGTCTTGTCTTGTCTTGTCTTGTCATGTTTTGTCATGTCATGTCATGTCGTGTCTTGTGTTGCTTTGTCTTGTCTTGTCTTGTCTTGTCTTGTCTTGTCTTGTCTTGTCTTGTCTTGTCTTGTCTTGTCTTGTCTTGTCTTGTCTTGTCTTGTCTTGTCTTGTCTTATTTTGTCTTGTCTTGTCTTGTCTTGTCATGTTTTGTCATGTCATGTCATGTCGTGTCTTGTGTTGCTTTGTCTTGTCTTGTCTTGTCTTGTCATGTCGTGTGTTGTGTTGTTTTGTCTTGTCTTGTTGTGTATTGTCATGTCTTATATTGTCTTGTCTTGTCTTGTCTTGTCTTGTCTTGTCTTGTCTTGTCTTGTCTTGTCTTGTCTTGTCTTATTTTGTCTTGTCTTGTCTTGTCTTGTCATGTTTTGTCATGTCATGTCATGTCGTGTCTTGTGTTGCTTTGTCTTGTCTTGTCTTGTCTTGTCATGTCGTGTGTTGTGTTGTTTTGTCTTGTCTTGTTGTGTATTGTCATGTCTTATATTGTCTCGTTTTGTCTTGTCATGTCATGTCTTGTCTTGTCTTGTTTTGTCTTGTCATGTTTTGTCTTGTCTTGTCTTGTCTTGTCTTGTCTTGTCTTGTCTTGTCTTGTCTTGTCTTGTCTTGTCTTGTCTTGTCTTGTCTTGTCTTGTCTTGTCTTGTCTTGTCTTGTCTTGTCTTGTCTTGTCTTGTCTTGTCTTGTCTTGTCTTGTCTTGTCTTGTCTTGTCTTGTCTTGTCTTGTCTTGTCTTGTCTTGTCTTGTCTTGTCTTGTTTTGTCTTGTCTTGTCTTGTGCTGCTTTGTCTTGTCTTATCATGTCGTGTGTTCTGTTGTTTTGTCTTGTCTTGTTGTGTATTGTCATGTCTTTTATTGTCTTGTCTTGTCATGTCATGTCATGTCATGTCATGTCGTGTGTTGTGTTGTTTAGTGTTGTTTTGTCTTGTCATGTCTTGTCTTGTCTAGTCTTGTCTTGTCTTGTCATTCTTGTCTTGTCTTGTCTTGTCTTGTCTTGTCTTGTCTTGTCTTGTCTTGTCTTGTCTTGTCTTGTCTTGTCTTGTCTTGTCTTGTCTTGTCTTGTCTTGTCTTGTCTTGTCTTGTCTTGTCTTGTCTTGTCTTGTCTTGTCTTGTCTTGTCTTGTCTTGTCTTGTCTTGTCTTGTCTTGTCTTGTCTTGTCTTGTCTTGTCTTGTCTTGTCTTGTCTTGTCTTGTCTTGTCTTGTCTTGTCTTGTCTTGTGTTGTGTTGTCTTGTCTTGTCTTGTCTTGTCTTGTCTTGTCTTGTTTTATCTTATCTTGTCTTGTCTTGTCATGTCGTGTCATGTCATGTGTTGTGTTGTTTTGTCTTGTTTTGTCTTGTCTTGTCTTGGCTTGTTTTGTCTTGTCTTGTCTTGTCTTGTCTTGTCTTGTCTTGTCATGTCGTGTCATGTCATGTATTGTGTTGTTTTGTCTTGTTTTGTCATGTTTTGTCTTGTCTTGTCTTGTCTTGTCTTGTCTTGTCTTGTCTTGTCTTGTCTTGTCTTGTCTTGTCTTGTCTTGTCTTGTCTTGTCTTGTCTTGTCTTGTCTTGTCTTGTCTTGTCTTGTCTTGTGTTGTGTTGTTTTGTCTTGTCATGTCTTATATTGTCTTGTCTTGTCATGTCATGTCATGTCATACGTGTGTTGTGTTGTTTTGTCTTGTCATGTCTTATCTTGTCTTGTCTTGTCTTGTCTTGTCTTGTCATGTCTTGTCTTGTCTTGTCTTGTCTTGTCTTGTCTTGTCTTGTCTTGTCTTGTCTTGTCTTGTCTTGTCTTGTCATGTCCTGTCATGTCATGTCATGTGTTGTGTTGTTTTGTCTTGTTTTGTCTTGTTTTGTCTTGTCTTGTCATGTCTTGTCTTGTCTTGTCTTGTCTTGTCTTGTCTTGTCATGTCGTGTCATGTCGTGTCATGTGTTGTTTTGTTTTGTCTTGTCTTGTCCTGTCATGTCATGTCTTGTCTTGTCTTGTCTTGTCTTGTCTTGTCTTGTCTTGTCTTGTCTTGTCTTGTCTTGTCTTGTCTTGTCTTGTCTTGTCTTGTCATGTCCTGTCATGCCACGCCATGTGTTGTGTTGTTTTGTCTTGTTTTGTTTTGTCTTGTCAAGTCTTGTCTTGTCTTGTCTTGTCTTGTCTTGTCTTGTCTTGTCTTGTCTTGTCTTGTCTTGTCTTGTCTTGTCATGTCGTGTCATGTCATGTGTTGTGTTGTTTTGTCTTGTCTTGTCTTGTCTTGGCTTGTTTTGTCTTGTCTTGTCTTGTCATGTCGTGTCATGTCATGTGTTGTGTTGTTTTGTCTTGTTTTGTCATGTTTTGTCTTGTCTTGTCTTGTCTTGTCTTGTCTTGTCTTGTCTTGTGTTGTGTTGTGTTGTTTTGTCTTGTCATGTCTTATATTGTCTTGTCTTGTCATGTCATGTCATGTCATACGTGTGTTGTGTTGTTTTGTCTTGTCATGTCTTATCTTGTCTTGTCTTGTCTTGTCTTGTATTGTCATGTCTTATATTGTCTTGTCTTGTCATGTCATATCATGTCGTGTGTTGTGTTGTTTTGTCTTGTCATGTATTGTCTTGTCTTGTCTTGTCTTGTCATGTCGTGTCATGTCATGTGTTGTGTTGTTTCGTCTTGTTTTGTCTTGTTTTGTCTTGTCTTGTCTTGGCTTGTTTTGTCTTGTCTTGACTTGTCTTGTCTTGTCTTGTCTTGTCATGTCGTGTGTTGTGTTGTTTTGTCTTGTCATGTCTTATATTGTCTTGTCTTGTCATGTCATGTCATGTCATACGTGTGTTGTGTTGTCATGTCATATCATGTCGTGTGTTGTGTTGTTTTGTCTTGTCATGTTTTGTCTTGTCATGTCTTGTCTTGTCTTGTCTTGTCTTGTCTTGTCATGTCATATCATGTCGTGTGTTGTGTTGTTTTGTCTTGTCTTGTCTTGTCTTGTCTTGTCTTGTCTTGTCTTGTCTTGTCTTGTCTTTTCTTGTCATGTCATGTCATACGTGTGTTGCGTTGTTTTGTCTTGTCTTATTTTGTCTTGTCATGTCTTATCTTGTCTTGTCTTGTCTTGTCTTGTCATGTCTTGTCCTGTCTTGTCTTGTCTTGTCGTATGTTGTGTTGCTTTGTCTTGTCTTGTTTTGTCTTGTCATGTCGTATGTTGTGTTGTTTTGTCTTGTCTTGTTTTGTCTTGTCTTGTCTTATATTGTCTTGTCTTGTCTTGTCATGTCATGTCATGTCATGTCGTGTGTTGTGTTGTTTAGTCTTGTTTTGTCTTGTCATGTCTTGTCTTGTCTTGTCTTGTCTTGTCTTGTCTTGTCTTGTCTTGTCTTGTCTTGTCTTGTCTTGTCTTGTCTTGTTTTATGTTGTCTTGTCTTGTCTTGTCTTGTCTTGTCTTGTCATGTGATGTCATGTCACGTGTTGTGTTGTGTTGTCTTGTCTTGTCTTGTATTGTCTTGTCTTGTCTTGTCTTGTCTTGTGTTGCTTTGTCTTGTCTTGTCTGGTCTTGTCTTGTCGTGTCTTGTCTTATCTTGTCTTGTCTTGTCTTGTCTTGTCCTGTCGTGTGTTGTGTTGTGTTGTTTTGTCGTGTCATGTCATGTCATGTCTTGTCATGTCATGTCATGTCTTGTGTTGCTTTGTCTTGTCTTGTCTTGTCTTGAATTGTCTTGTCTTGTCTTGTCTTGTCTTGTCTTGTCTTGTCCTGTCGTGTGTTGTGTTGTTTTGTCTTTTCTTGTCTTGTCTTGTCTTGTCTTGTCTTGTCTTGTCTTGTCCTGTCTGGCCTTGTCTTGTCTTGTCTTGTCTTGTCTTGTCTTGTCTGGTCTTGTCTTGTCTTGTCTTGTCTTATCTTGTCTTGTCTTGTCTTGTCTTGTCCTGTCGTGTGTTGTGTTGTCTTGTCTTGTCTGGTCTTGTCTTGTCTTGTCTTGTCTTATCTTGTCTTGTCTTGTCTTGTCTTGTCCTGTCGTGTGTTGTGTTGTCTTGTCTTGTCTTGTCTTGTCTTGTCTTGTCTTGTCTTGTCTTGTCTTGTCTTGTCTTGTCTTGTCTTGTCTTGTCTTGTCTTGTCTTGTCTTGTCTTGTCTTGTCTTGTATTGTCTTGTTTTATCTTGTCTTGTCTTGTCTTGTCATGTAATGTCATGTCGTGTGTTGTGTTGTTTTGTTTTGTCTTGTCTTGTCCTGTCATGTCATGTCTTGTCTTGTCTTGTCTTGTCTTGTCTTGTCTTGTCTTGTCTTGTCTTGTCTTGTCTTGTCTTGTCATGCCCTGTCATGTCATGTCATGTGTTGTGTTGTTTTGTCTTGTTTTGTCTTGTTTTGTCTTGTTTTGTCTTGTTTTGTCTTGTTTTGTCTTGTCTTGTCTTGGCTTGTTTTGTCTTGTCTTGTCTTGTCTTGTCTTGTCATGTCGTGTCATGTCATGTGTTGTGTTGTTTTGTCTTGTTTTGTCATGTTTTGTCTTGTCTTGTCTTGGCTTGTTTTGTCTTGTCTTGTCTTCTCTTGTCTTGTCTTGTCATGTCGTGTGTTGTGTTGTTTTGTCTTGTCTTGTCTTGTCTTGTCCTGTCGTGTGTTGTGTTGTGTTGTTTTGTCGTGTCATGTCATGTCTTGTCTTGTCATGTCATGTCATGTCTTGTGTTGCTTTGTCTTGTCTTGTCTGGTCTTGTCTTGTCTTGTCTTGTCTTATCTTGTCTTGTCTTGTCTTGTCTTGTCTTGTCTTGTCTTGTCTTGTCTTGTCTTGTCCTGTCGTGTGTTGTGTTGTTTTGTCTTTTCTTGTCTTGTCTTGTCTTGTCTTGTCTTGTCTTGTCTTGTCTTGTCCTGTCTGGCCTTGTCTTGTCTTGTCTTATCTTCTTAATTAATTTAAAAACAAATCTTGTCTTGTCTTGTTTTATCTTGTCTTGTCTTGTCTTGTCATGTAATGTCATGTCGTGTGTTGTGTTGTTTTGTTTTGTCTTGTCTTGTCCTGTCATGTCATGTCTTGTCTTGTCTTGTCTTGTCTTGTCTTGTCTTGTCTTGTCTTGTCTTGTCTTGTCTTGTCTTGTCTTGTCTTGTCTTGTCTTGTCTCGTCTTGTCTTGTCTTGTCTTGTCTTGTCTTGTCTTGTCTTGTCTTGTCTTGTCTTGTCTTGTCTTGTCTTGTCTTGTCTTGTCTTGTCTTGTCTTGTCATGTCCTGTCATGTCATGTCATGTGTTGTGTTGTTTTGTCTTGTTTTGTCTTGTTTTGTCTTGTTTTGTCTTGTCTTGTCTTGTCTTGTCTTGTCTTGTCATGTCATGTCATGTCATACGTGTGTTGCGTTGTTTTGTCTTGTCTTATTTTGTCTTGTCATGTCTTATCTTGTCTTGTCTTGTCTTGTCTTGTATTGTCATGTCTTATATTGTCTTGTCTTGTCATGTCATGTCATGTCGTGTGTTGTGTTGTTTTGTCTTGTCTTGTTTTGTCTTGTCATGTCGTATGTTGTGTTGTTTTGTCTTGTCTTGTTTTGTCTTGTCTTGTCTTATATTGTCTTGTCTTGTCTTGTCATGTCATGTCATGTCATGTCGTGTGTTGTGTTGTTTAGTCTTGTTTTGTCTTGTCATGTCTTGTCTTGTCTTGTCTTGTCTTGTCTTGTCTTGTCTTGTCTTGTCTTGTCTTGTCTTGTCTTGTCTTGTCTTGTCTTGTCTTGTTTTATGTTGTCTTGTCTTGTCTTGTCTTGTCTTGTCTTGTCATGTGATGTCATGTCACGTGTTGTGTTGTGTTGTCTTGTCTTGTCTTGTATTGTCTTGTCTTGTCTTGTCTTGTCTTGTGTTGCTTTGTCTTGTCTTGTCTGGTCTTGTCTTGTCGTGTCTTGTCTTATCTTGTCTTGTCTTGTCTTGTCTTGTCCTGTCGTGTGTTGTGTTGTGTTGTTTTGTCGTGTCATGTCATGTCATGTCTTGTCATGTCATGTCATGTCTTGTGTTGCTTTGTCTTGTCTTGTCTTGTCTTGAATTGTCTTGTCTTGTCTTGTCTTGTCTTGTCTTGTCTTGTCCTGTCGTGTGTTGTGTTGTTTTGTCTTTTCTTGTCTTGTCTTGTCTTGTCTTGTCTTGTCTTGTCTTGTCCTGTCTGGCCTTGTCTTGTCTTGTCTTGTCTTGTCTTGTCTTGTCTGGTCTTGTCTTGTCTTGTCTTGTCTTATCTTGTCTTGTCTTGTCTTGTCTTGTCCTGTCGTGTGTTGTGTTGTCTTGTCTTGTCTGGTCTTGTCTTGTCTTGTCTTGTCTTATCTTGTCTTGTCTTGTCTTGTCTTGTCCTGTCGTGTGTTGTGTTGTCTTGTCTTGTCTTGTCTTGTCTTGTCTTGTCTTGTCTTGTCTTGTCTTGTCTTGTCTTGTCTTGTCTTGTCTTGTCTTGTCTTGTCTTGTCTTGTCTTGTATTGTCTTGTTTTATCTTGTCTTGTCTTGTCTTGTCATGTAATGTCATGTCGTGTGTTGTGTTGTTTTGTTTTGTCTTGTCTTGTCCTGTCATGTCATGTCTTGTCTTGTCTTGTCTTGTCTTGTCTTGTCTTGTCTTGTCTTGTCTTGTCTTGTCTTGTCTTGTCATGCCCTGTCATGTCATGTCATGTGTTGTATTGTTTTGTCTTGTTTTGTCTTGTTTTGTCTTGTTTTGTCTTGTTTTGTCTTGTTTTGTCTTGTCTTGTCTTGGCTTGTTTTGTCTTGTCTTGTCTTGTCTTGTCATGTCGTGTCATGTCATGTGTTGTGTTGTTTTGTCTTGTTTTGTCATGTTTTGTCTTGTCTTGTCTTGGCTTGTTTTGTCTTGTCTTGTCTTCTCTTGTCTTGTCTTGTCATGTCGTGTGTTGTGTTGTTTTGTCTTGTCTTGTCTTGTCTTGTCCTGTCGTGTGTTGTGTTGTGTTGTTTTGTCGTGTCATGTCATGTCTTGTCTTGTCATGTCATGTCATGTCTTGTGTTGCTTTGTCTTGTCTTGTCTGGTCTTGTCTTGTCTTGTCTTGTCTTATCTTGTCTTGTCTTGTCTTGTCTTGTCTTGTCTTGTCTTGTCTTGTCTCGTCTTGTCTTGTCTTGTCTTGTCTTGTCTTGTCTTGTCTTGTCTTGTCTTGTCTTGTCTTGTCTTGTCTTGTCTTGTCTTGTCTTGTCTTGTCTTGTCATGTCCTGTCATGTCATGTCATGTGTTGTGTTGTTTTGTCTTGTTTTGTCTTGTTTTGTCTTGTTTTGTCTTGTCTTGTCTTGTCTTGTCTTGTCTTGTCATGTCATGTCATGTCATACGTGTGTTGCGTTGTTTTGTCTTGTCTTATTTTGTCTTGTCATGTCTTATCTTGTCTTGTCTTGTCTTGTCTTGTATTGTCATGTCTTATATTGTCTTGTCTTGTCATGTCATGTCATGTCGTGTGTTGTGTTGTTTAGTCTTGTTTTGTCTTGTCATGTCTTGTCTTGTCTTGTCTTGTCTTGTCTTGTCATGTCTTGTCCTGTCTTGTCTTGTCTTGTCTTGTCTTGTCTTGTCTTGTCTTGTCTTGTCTTGTCTTGTCTTGTCTTGTCTTGTCTTGTTTTATGTTGTCTTGTCTTGTCTTGTCTTGTCTTGTCATGTTTTATGTTGCCTTGTCTTGTCTTGTCTTGTCTTGTCTTGTCATGTGTTGTCATGTCACGTGTTGTGTTGTGTTGTCTTGTCTTGTCTTGTATTGTCTTGTCTTGTCTTGTCTTGTCTTGTCTTGTCTTGTCTTGTCTTGTGTTGCTTTGTCTTGTCTTGTCTGGTCTTGTCTTGTCTTGTCTTGTCTTATCTTGTCCTGTCTTGTCTTGTCTTGTCCTGTCGTGTGTTGTGTTGTGTTGTTTTGTCGTGTCATGTCATGTCATGTCTTGTCATGTCATGTCATGTCTTGTGTTGCTTTGTCTTGTCTTGTCTTGTCTTGAATTGTCTTGTCTTGTCTTGTCTTGTCTTGTCTTGTCTTGTCCTGACGTGTATTGTGTTGTTTTGTCTTTTCTTGTCTTGTCTTGTCTTGTCTTGTCTTGTCTTGTCTTGTCCTGTCTGGCCTTGTCTTGTCTTGTCTTATCTTCTTAATTAATTTAAAAACAAATCAAACAGAATTGTCTTGTCTTGTCTTGTCTTGTCTGGCCTTGTCTTGTCTTGTCTTATCTTCCTAATTAATTTAAAAACAAATCAAACAGAATTGTCTTGTCTTGTCTTGTCTTGTCGTGTCTTGTCGTGTCTTGTCTTGTCTTGTCTTGTCTTGTCTTGTCTTCTCTTCTCTTCTCTTGTCTTGTCTTGTCTTGTCTTGTCTTGTCTTGTCTTGTCTTGTCTTGTCTTGTCTTGTCTTGTCTTGTCTTGTCTTGTCTTGTCTTGTCTTGTCTTGTCTTGTCTTGTCTTGTCTTGTCTTGTCTTGTCTTGTCTTGTCTTGTCCTGTCTTGTCTTGTCTTGTCTTGTCTTGTCTTGTCTTGTCTTTTCTTGTCATGTCATGTCATGTCATACGTGTGTTGCGTTGTTTTGTCTTGTCTTATTTTGTCTTGTCATGTCTTATCTTGTCTTGTCTTGTCTTGTCTTGTATTGTCATGTCTTATATTGTCTTGTCTTGTCATGTCATGTCATGTCGTGTGTTGTGTTGTTTAGTCTTGTTTTGTCTTGTCATGTCTTGTCTTGTCTTGTCTTGTCTTGTCTTGTCATGTCTTGTCCTGTCTTGTCTTGTCTTGTCTTGTCTTGTCTTGTCTTGTCTTGTCTTGTCTTGTCTTGTCTTGTCTTGTCTTGTCTTGTCTTGTCTTGTCTTGTCTTGTCTTGTCTTGTCTTGTTTTATGTTGTCTTGTCTTGTCTTGTCTTGTCTTGTCTTGTCATGTGATGTCATGTCACGTGTTGTGTTGTGTTGTCTTGTCTTGTCTTGTCTTGTCTTGTCTTGTCTTGTCTTGTGTTGCTTTGTCTTGTCTTGTCTGGTCTTGTCTTGTCTTGTCTTGTCTTATCTTGTCTTGTCTTGTCTTGTCTTGTCTTGTCCTGTCGTGTGTTGTGTTGTGTTGTTTTGTCGTGTCATGTCATGTCATGTCTTGTCATGTCATGTCATGTCTTGTGTTGCTTTGTCTTGTCTTGTCTTGTCTTGAATTGTCTTGTCTTGTCTTGTCTTGTCTTGTCTTGTCTTGTCTTGTCCTGTCGTGTGTTGTGTTGTTTTGTCTTTTCTTGTCTTGTCTTGTCTTGTCTTGTCTTGTCTTGTCTTGTCCTGTCTGGCCTTGTCTTGTCTTGTCTTATCTTCTTAATTAATTTAAAAACAAATCAAACAGAATTGTCTTGTCTTGTCTTGTCTTGTCTGGCCTTGTCTTGTCTTGTCTTATCTTCTTAATTAATTTAAAAACAAATCAAACAGAATTGTCTTGTCTTGTCTTGTCTTGTCGTGTCTTGTCGTGTCTTGTCTTGTCTTGTCTTGTCTTGTCTTGTCTTCTCTTCTCTTCTCTTCTCTTGTCTTGTCTTGTCTTGTCTTGTCTTGTCTTGTCTTGTCTTGTCTTGTCTTGTCTTGTCTTGTCTTGTCTTGTCTTGTCTTGTCTTGTCTTGTCTTGTCTTGTCTTGTCTTGTCGTGTCTTGTCTTGTCTTGTCTTGTCTTGTCTTGTCTTGTCTTGTCTTGTCTTGTCTTGTCTTGTCTTGTCTTGTCTTGTCTTGTCTTGTCTTGTATTGTATTGTTTTATCTTGTCTTGTCTTGTCTTGTCATGTAATGTCATGTCGTGTGTTGTGTTGTTTTGTTTTGTCTTGTCTTGTCCTGTCATGTCATGTCTTGTCTTGTCTTGTCTTGTCTTGTCTTGTCTTGTCTTGTCTTGTCTTGTCTTGTCTTGTCTTGTCTTGTCTTGTCTTGTCTTGTCTTGTCTTGTCTTGTCTTGTCATGCCCTGTCATGTCATGTCATGTGTTGTGTTGTTTTGTCTTGTTTTGTCTTGTTTTGTCTTGTTTTGCCTTGTTTTGTCTTGTTTTGTCTTGTCTTGTCTTGGCTTGTTTTGTCTTGTCTTGTCTTGTCTTGTCTTGTCATGTCGTGTCATGTCATGTGTTGTGTTGTTTTGTCTTGTTTTGTCATGTTTTGTCTTGTCTTGTCTTGGCTTGTTTTGTCTTGTCTTGTCTTGTCTTGTCTTGTCTTGTCATGTCGTGTGTTGTGTTGTTTTGTCTTGTCTTGTCTTGTCTTGTCCTGTCGTGTGTTGTGTTGTGTTGTTTTGTCGTGTCATGTCATGTCTTGTCTTGTCATGTCATGTCATGTCTTGTGTTGCTTTGTCTTGTCTTGTCTGGTCTTGTCTTGTCTTGTCTTGTCTTATCTTGTCTTGTCTTGTCTTGTCTTGTCTTGTCTTGTCTTGTCTTGTCTTGTCTTGTCTTGTCTTGTCTTGTCTTGTCTTGTCCTGCCGTGTGTTGTGTTGTTTTGTCTTTTCTTGTCTTGTCTTGTCTTGTCTTGTCTTGTCTTGTCTTGTCTTTTCTTGTCTTGTCTTGTCTGGCCTTGTCTTGTCTTGTCTTATCTTCTTAATTAATTTAAAAACAAATCAAACAGAATTGTCTTGTCTTGTCTTGTCTTGTCGTGTCTTGTCGTGTCTTGTCTTGTCTTGTCTTGTCTTCTCTTCTCTTCTCTTGTCTTGTCTTGTCTTGTCTTGTCTTGTCTTGTCTTGTCTTGTCTTGTCTTGTCTTGTCTTGTCTTGTCTTGTCTTGTCTTGTCTTGTCTTGTCTTGTCTTGTCTTGTCTTGTCTTGTCTTGTCTTGTCTTGTCTTGTCTTGTCTTGTCTTGTCTTGTCTTGTCTTGTCTTGTCTTGTCTTGTCTTGTCTTGTCTTGTCTTGTCTTGTCTTGTCTTGTCTTGTCTTGTCTTGTCTTGTCTCGTCTTGTCTTGTCTTGTCTTGTCTTGTCTTGTCTTGTCTTGTCTTGTCTTGTCTTGTCTTGTCTTGTCTTGTCTTGTCTTGTCTTGTTTTATCTTGTCTTGTCTTGTCTTGTCATGTAATGTCATGTCGTGTGTTGCGTTGTTTTGTTTTGTCTTGTCTTGTCCTGTCATGTCATGTCTTGTCTTGTCTTGTCTTGTCTTGTCTTGTCTTGTCTTGTCTTGTCTTGTCTTGTCTTGTCTTGTCTTGTCTTGTCTTGTCTTGTCTTGTCTTGTCTTGTCTTGTCTTGTCTTGTCTTGTCTTGTCTTGTCTTGTCTTGTCATGTCCTGTCATGTCATGTCATGTGTTGTGTTGTTTTGTCTTGTTTTGTCTTGTTTTGTCTTGTTTTGTCTTGTTTTGTCTTGTTTTGTCTTGTTTTGTCTTGTCTTGTCATGTCTTGTCTTGTCTTGTCTTGTCTTATCTTGTCTTGTCATGTCGTGTCATGTCATGTGTTGTGTTGTTTTGTCTTGTTTTGTCTTGTTTTGTCTTGTCTTGTCTTGGCTTGTTTTGTCTTGTCTTGTCTTGTCTTGTCTTGTCTTGTCATGTCGTTTCATGTCATGTGTTGTGTTGTTTTGTCTTGTTTTGTCATGTTTTGTCTTGTCTTGTCTTGGCTTGTTTTGTCTTGTCTTGTCTTGTCTTGTCTTGTCTTGTCATGTCGTGTGTTGTGTTGTTTTGTCTTGTCATGTCTTATATTGTCTTGTCTTGTCATGTCATGTCATGTCATACGTGTGTTGTGTTGTTTTGTCTTGTCATGTCTTATCTTGTCTTGTCTTGTCTTGTATTGTCATGTCTTATATTGTCTTGTCTTGTCATGTCATATCATGTCGTGTGTTGTGTTGTTTTGTCTTGTCATGTATTGTCATGTCTTGTCTTGTCTTGTCATGTCGTGTCATGTCATGTGTTGTGTTGTTTCGTCTTGTTTTGTCTTGTTTTGTCTTGTCTTGTCTTGGCTTGTTTTGTCTTGTCTTGTCTTGTCTCGTCTTGTCTTGTTTTGTCTTGTCATGTCGTGTGTTGTGTTGTTTTGTCTTGTCATGTCTTATATTGTCTTGTCTTGTCATGTCATGTCATGTCATGTCATACGTGTGTTGTGTTGTCATGTCATATCATGTCGTGTGTTGTGTTGTTTTGTCTTGTCATGTTTTGTCTTGTCATGTCTTGTCTTGTCTTGTCTTGTCATGTCATATCATGTCGTGTGTTGTGTTGTTTTGTCTTGTCATGTCTTGTCTTGTCTTGTCTTGTCTTGTCTTGTCTTGTCTTGTCTTGTCTTGTCTTGTCTTGTCTTGTCTTGTCTTGTCTTGTCTTGTCTTGTCTTGTCTTGTCTTGTCTTGTCTTGTCTTGTCTTGTCTTGTCTTGTCGTATGTTGTGTTGTTTTGTCTTGTCTTGTTTTGTCTTGTCATGTCGTATGTTGTGTTGTTTTGTCATGTCTTGTTTTGTCTTATCTTGTCTTATATTGTCTTGTCTTGTCTTGTCATGTCATGTCATGTCATGTCGTGTGTTGTGTTGTTTAGTCTTGTTTTGTCTTGTCATGTCTTGTCTTGTCTTGTCTTGTCTTGTCATGTCTTGTCTTGTCTAGTCTTGTCTTGTCTTGTCTTGTCTTGTCTTGTCTTGTCTTGTCTTGTCTTGTCTTGTCTTGTCTTGTCTTGTCTTGTCTTGTCTTGTCTTGTCTTGTCTTGTCTTGTCTTGTCTTGTCTTGTCTTGTCTTGTCTTGTCTTGTCTTGTCTTGTCTTGTCTTGTCTTGTCTTGCCTTTTCTTGTCATGTCATGTCATGTCATACGTGTGTTGCGTTGTTTTGTCTTGTCTTATTTTGTCTTGTCATGTCTTATCTTGTCTTGTCTTGTCTTGTCTTGTATTGTCATGTCTTATATTGTCTTGTCTTGTCATGTCATGTCATGTCGTGTGTTGTGTTGTTTAGTCTAGTTTTGTCTTGTCATGTCTTGTCTTGTCTTGTCTTGTCTTGTCTTGTCTTGTGTTGTGTTGTTTTGTCTTGTCATGTCTTGTCTTGTCTTGTCTTGTCTTGTCTTGTCATGTTTTGTCTTGTCTTGTCTTGTCTTGTCTTGTCTTGTCTTGTCTTGTCTTGTCTTGTCTTGTCGTGTGTTGTGTTGTTTAGTCTTGTTTTGTCTTGTCATGTCTTGTCTTGTCTTGTCTTGTCTTGTCTTGTCTTGTCTTGTGTTGTGTTGTTTTGTCATGTCATGTCGTGTGTTGTGTTGTTTAGTCTTGTCATGTCTTGTCTTGTCTTGTCTTGTCTTGTCTTGTCATGTCTTGTCTTGTCTAGTCTTGTCTTGTCTTGTCTTGTCTTGTCTTGTCTTGTCCTGTCTTGTCTTGTCTTGTCTTGTCTTGCCTTGTCTTGTCTTGTCTTGTCTTGTTTTGTCTTGTCTTGTCTTGTCTTGTCTTGTCTTGTCTTGTCTTGTCTTGTCTTGTCTTGCTTGTCTTGTCCTGTCGTGTGTTGTGTTGTTTTGTCTTGTCTTGTCTTGTCTTGTCTTGTCTTGTCTTGTCTTGTCATGTCATGTCATGTCTTGTCATGTCGTGCGTTGTGTTGTTTTGTCTTGTCTTGTTTTGTTTTGTCTTGTCATGTCATGTCTTGTCTTGTCTTGTCTTGTCATGTCATGTCTTGTCTTGTCTTGTCTTGTCTTGTCTTGTCTTGTCTTGTCTTGTCTTGTCTTGTCTTGTCTTGTCTTGTCTTGTCTTGTCTTGTCTTGTCTTGTCATGTAATGTCATGTCGTGTGTTGTGTTGTTTTGTTTTGTCTTGTCTTGTCCTGTCATGTCATGTCTTGTCTTGTCTTGTCTTGTCTTGTCTTGTCTTGTCTTGTCTTGTCTTGTCTTGTCTTGTCTTGTCATGCCCTGTCATGTCATGTCATGTGTTGTGTTGTTTTGTCTTGTTTTGTCTTGTTTTGTCTTGTTTTGTCTTGTTTTGTCTTGTTTTGTCTTGTCTTGTCTTGGCTTGTTTTGTCTTGTCTTGTCTTGTCTTGTCATGTCGTGTCATGTCATGTGTTGTGTTGTTTTGTCTTGTTTTGTCATGTTTTGTCTTGTCTTGTCTTGGCTTGTTTTGTCTTGTCTTGTCTTCTCTTGTCTTGTCTTGTCATGTCGTGTGTTGTGTTGTTTTGTCTTGTCTTGTCTTGTCTTGTCCTGTCGTGTGTTGTGTTGTGTTGTTTTGTCGTGTCATGTCATGTCTTGTCTTGTCATGTCATGTCATGTCTTGTGTTGCTTTGTCTTGTCTTGTCTGGTCTTGTCTTGTCTTGTCTTGTCTTATCTTGTCTTGTCTTGTCTTGTCTTGTCTTGTCTTGTCTTGTCTTGTCTTGTCTTGTCCTGTCGTGTGTTGTGTTGTTTTGTCTTTTCTTGTCTTGTCTTGTCTTGTCTTGTCTTGTCTTGTCTTGTCTTGTCCTGTCTGGCCTTGTCTTGTCTTGTCTTATCTTCTTAATTAATTTAAAAACAAATCTTGTCTTGTCTTGTCATGTAATGTCATGTCGTGTGTTGTGTTGTTTTGTTTTGTCTTGTCTTGTCCTGTCATGTCATGTCTTGTCTTGTCTTGTCTTGTCTTGTCTTGTCTTGTCTTGTCTTGTCTTGTCTTGTCTTGTCTTGTCTTGTCTTGTCTTGTCTTGTCTCGTCTTGTCTTGTCTTGTCTTGTCTTGTCTTGTCTTGTCTTGTCTTGTCTTGTCTTGTCTTGTCTTGTCTTGTCTTGTCTTGTCTTGTCTTGTCTTGTCATGTCCTGTCATGTCATGTCATGTGTTGTGTTGTTTTGTCTTGTTTTGTCTTGTTTTGTCTTGTTTTGTCTTGTTTTGTCTTGTTTTGTCTTGTCTTGTCATGTCTTGTCTTGTCTTGTCTTGTCTTGTCTTGTCTTGTCATGTCGTGTCTTGTCTTGTCTTGGCTTGTTTTGTCTTGTCTTGTCTTGTCTTGTCTTGTCATGTCGTGTCATGTCATGTGTTGTGTTGTTTTGTCTTGTTTTGTCATGTTTTGTCTTGTCTTGTCTTGGCTTGTTTTGTCTTGTCTTGTCTTGTCTTGTCTTGTCATGTCGTGTGTTGTGTTGTTTTGTCTTGTCATGTCATGTCATGTCATACGTGTGTTGTGTTGTTTTGTCTTGTCATGTCTTATCTTGTCTTGTCTTGTCTTGTCTTGTCTTGTATTGTCATGTCTTATATTGTCTTGTCTTGTCATGTCATATCATGTCGTGTGTTGTGTTGTTTTGTCTTGTCATGTATTGTCATGTCTTGTCTTGTCTTGACATGTCGTGTCATGTCATACGTGTGTTGTGTTGTCATGTCATATCATGTCGTGTGTTGTGTTGTTTTGTCTTGTCATGTTTTGTCTTGTCATGTCTTGTCTTGTCTTGTCTTGTCATGTCATATCATGTCGTGTGTTGTGTTGTTTTGTCTTGTCATGTCTTGTCTTGTCTTGTCTTGTCTTGTCTTGTCTTGTCTTGTCTTGTCTTGTCTTGTCTTGTCTTGTCTTGTCTTGTCTTGTCTTGTCTTGTCTTGTCTTGTCTTGTCTTGTCTTGTCTTGTCTTGTCTTGTCTTGTCTTGTCTTGTCTTGTCTTGTCTTTTCTTGTCATGTCATGTCATGTCATACGTGTGTTGCGTTGTTTTGTCTTGTCTTATTTTGTCTTGTCTTGTCTTGTCATGTCATGTCGTATATTGTGTTGTTTTGTCATGTCTTGTTTTGTCTTGTCTTGTCTTATATTGTCTTGTCTTGTCTTGTCATGTCATGTCATGTCATGTCGTGTGTTGTGCTGTTTAGTCTTGTTTTGTCTTGTCATGTCTTGTCTTGTCTTGTCTTGTCTTGTCTTGTCATGTCTTGTCTTGTCTTGTCTTGTCTCGTCTTGTCTTGTCTTGTCTTGTCTTGTCTTGTCTTGTCTTGTCTTGTCTTGTTTTATGTTGTCTTGTCTTGTCTTGTCTTGTCTTGTCTTGTCATGTGATGTCATGTCACGTGTTGTGTTGTGTTGTCTTGTCTTGTCTTGTCTTGTCTTGTCTTGTCTTGTCTTGTGTTGCTTTGTCTTGTCTTGTCTGGTCTTGTCTTGTCTTGTCTTGTCTTATCTTGTCTTGTCTTGTCTTGTCTTGTCTTGTCCTGTCGTGTGTTGTGTTGTGTTGTTTTGTCGTGTCATGTCATGTCATGTCTTGTCATGTCATGTCATGTCTTGTGTTGCTTTGTCTTGTCTTGTCTTGTCTTGAATTGTCTTGTCTTGTCTTGTCTTGTCTTGTCTTGTCTTGTCTTGTCCTGTCGTGTGTTGTGTTGTTTTGTCTTTTCTTGTCTTGTCTTGTCTTGTCTTGTCTTGTCTTGTCTTGTCCTGTCTGGCCTTGTCTTGTCTTGTCTTATCTTCTTAATTAATTTAAAAACAAATCAAACAGAATTGTCTTGTCTTGTCTTGTCTTGTCTGGCCTTGTCTTGTCTTGTCTTATCTTCTTAATTAATTTAAAAACAAATCAAACAGAATTGTCTTGTCTTGTCTTGTCTTGTCGTGTTTTGTCGTGTCTTGTCTTGTCTTGTCTTGTCTTGTCTTGTCTTCTCTTCTCTTCTCTTCTCTTGTCTTGTCTTGTCTTGTCTTGTCTTGTCTTGTCTTGTCTTGTCTTGTCTTGTCTTGTCTTGTCTTGTCTTGTCTTGTCTTGTCTTGTCTTGTCGTGTCTTGTCTTGTCTTGTCTTGTCTTGTCTTGTCTTGTCTTGTCTTGTCTTGTCTTGTCTTGTCTTGTCTTGTCTTGTCTTGTCTTGTATTGTATTGTTTTATCTTGTCTTGTCTTGTCTTGTCATGTAATGTCATGTCGTGTGTTGTGTTGTTTTGTTTTGTCTTGTCTTGTCCTGTCATGTCATGTCTTGTCTTGTCTTGTCTTGTCTTGTCTTGTCTTGTCTTGTCTTGTCTTGTCTTGTCTTGTCTTGTCTTGTCTTGTCTTGTCTTGTCTTGTCTTGTCTTGTCTTGTCTTGTCTTGTCTTGTCTTGTCTTGTCATGCCCTGTCATGTCATGTCATGTGTTGTGTTGTTTTGTCTTGTTTTGTCTTGTTTTGTCTTGTTTTGCCTTGTTTTGTCTTGTTTTGTCTTGTCTTGTCTTGGCTTGTTTTGTCTTGTCTTGTCTTGTCTTGTCATGTCGTGTCATGTCATGTGTTGTGTTGTTTTGTCTTGTTTTGTCATGTTTTGTCTTGTCTTGTCTTGGCTTGTTTTGTCTTGTCTTGTCTTGTCTTGTCTTGTCTTGTCATGTCGTGTGTTGTGTTGTTTTGTCTTGTCTTGTCTTGTCTTGTCCTGTCGTGTGTTGTGTTGTGTTGTTTTGTCGTGTCATGTCATGTCTTGTCTTGTCATGTCATGTCATGTCTTGTGTTGCTTTGTCTTGTCTTGTCTGGTCTTGTCTTGTCTTGTCTTGTCTTATCTTGTCTTGTCTTGTCTTGTCTTGTCTTGTCTTGTCTTGTCTTGTCTTGTCTTGTCTTGTCTTGTCTTGTCTTGTCTTGTCTTGTCCTGCCGTGTGTTGTGTTGTTTTGTCTTTTCTTGTCTTGTCTTGTCTTGTCTTGTCTTGTCTTGTCTTGTCTTTTCTTGTCTTGTCTTGTCTGGCCTTGTCTTGTCTTGTCTTATCTTCTTAATTAATTTAAAAACAAATCAAACAGAATTGTCTTGTCTTGTCTTGTCTTGTCTTGTCGTGTCTTGTCGTGTCTTGTCTTGTCTTGTCTTGTCTTCTCTTCTCTTCTCTTGTCTTGTCTTGTCTTGTCTTGTCTTGTCTTGTCTTGTCTTGTCTTGTCTTGTCTTGTCTTGTCTTGTCTTGTCTTGTCTTGTCTTGTCTTGTCTTGTCTTGTCTTGTCTTGTCTTGTCTTGTCTTGTCTTGTCTTGTCTTGTCTTGTCTTGTCTTGTCTTGTCTTGTCTTGTCTTGTCTTGTCTTGTCTCGTCTTGTCTTGTCTTGTCTTGTCTTGTCTTGTCTTGTCTTGTCTTGTCTTGTCTTGTCTTGTCTTGTCTTGTCTTGTCTTGTCTTGTCTTGTCTTGTTTTATCTTGTCTTGTCTTGTCTTGTCATGTAATGTCATGTCGTGTGTTGCGTTGTTTTGTTTTGTCTTGTCTTGTCCTGTCATGTCATGTCTTGTCTTGTCTTGTCTTGTCTTGTCTTGTCTTGTCTTGTCTTGTCTTGTCTTGTCTTGTCTTGTCTTGTCTTGTCTTGTCTTGTCTTGTCTTGTCTTGTCTTGTCTTGTCTTGTCTTGTCTTGTCTTGTCTTGTCTTGTCTTGTCATGTCCTGTCATGTCATGTCATGTGTTGTGTTGTTTTGTCTTGTTTTGTCTTGTTTTGTCTTGTTTTGTCTTGTTTTGTCTTGTTTTGTCTTGTCTTGTCATGTCTTGTCTTGTCTTGTCTTGTCTTATCTTGTCTTGTCATGTCGTGTCATGTCATGTGTTGTGTTGTTTTGTCTTGTTTTGTCTTGTTTTGTCTTGTCTTGTCTTGGCTTGTTTTGTCTTGTCTTGTCTTGTCTTGTCTTGTCTTGTCATGTCGTTTCATGTCATGTGTTGTGTTGTTTTGTCTTGTTTTGTCATGTTTTGTCTTGTCTTGTCTTGGCTTGTTTTGTCTTGTCTTGTCTTGTCTTGTCTTGTCTTGTCATGTCGTGTGTTGTGTTGTTTTGTCTTGTCATGTCTTATATTGTCTTGTCTTGTCATGTCATGTCATGTCATACGTGTGTTGTGTTGTTTTGTCTTGTCATGTCTTACCTTGTCTTGTCTTGTCTTGTATTGTCATGTCTTATATTGTCTTGTCTTGTCATGTCATATCATGTCGTGTGTTGTGTTGTTTTGTCTTGTCATGTATTGTCATGTCTTGTCTTGTCTTGTCATGTCGTGTCATGTCATGTGTTGTGTTGTTTCGTCTTGTTTTGTCTTGTTTTGTCTTGTCTTGTCTTGGCTTGTTTTGTCTTGTCTTGTCTTGTCTCGTCTTGTCTTGTTTTGTCTTGTCATGTCGTGTGTTGTGTTGTTTTGTCTTGTCATGTCTTATATTGTCTTGTCTTGTCATGTCATGTCATGTCATGTCATACGTGTGTTGTGTTGTCATGTCATATCATGTCGTGTGTTGTGTTGTTTTGTCTTGCCATGTTTTGTCTTGTCATGTCTTGTCTTGTCTTGTCTTGTCATGTCATATCATGTCGTGTGTTGTGTTGTTTTGTCTTGTCATGTCTTGTCTTGTCTTGTCTTGTCTTGTCTTGTCTTGTCTTGTCTTGTCTTGTCTTGTCTTGTCGTATGTTGTGTTGTTTTGTCTTGTCTTGTTTTGTCTTGTCATGTCGTATGTTGTGTTGTTTTGTCATGTCTTGTTTTGTCTTATCTTGTCTTATATTGTCTTGTCTTGTCTTGTCATGTCATGTCATGTCATGTCGTGTGTTGTGTTGTTTAGTCTTGTTTTGTCTTGTCATGTCTTGTCTTGTCTTGTCTTGTCTTGTCATGTCTTGTCTTGTCTAGTCTTGTCTTGTCTTGTCTTGTCTTGTCTTGTCTTGTCTTGTCTTGTCTTGTCTTGTCTTGTCTTGTCTTGTCTTGTCTTGTCTTGTCTTGTCTTGTCTTGTCTTGTCTTGTCTTGTCTTGTCTTGTCTTGTCTTGTCTTGTCTTGTCTTGTCTTGTCTTGTCTTGTCTTGTCTTGTCTTGTCTTGTCTTGTCTTGTCTTGTCTTTTCTTGTCATGTCATGTCATGTCATACGTGTGTTGCGTTGTTTTGTCTTGTCTTATTTTGTCTTGTCATGTCTTATCTTGTCTTGTCTTGTCTTGTCTTGTATTGTCATGTCTTATATTGTCTTGTCTTGTCATGTCATGTCATGTCGTGTGTTGTGTTGTTTAGTCTTGTTTTGTCTTGTCATGTCTTGTCTTGTCTTGTCTTGTCTTGTCTTGTCTTGTGTTGTGTTGTTTTGTCTTGTCATGTCTTGTCTTGTCTTGTCTTGTCTTGTCATGTTTTGTCTTGTCTTGTCTTGTCTTGTCTTGTCTTGTCTTGTCTTGTCTTGTCTTGTCTTGTCGTGTGTTGTGTTGTTTAGTCTTGTTTTGTCTTGTCATGTCTTGTCTTGTCTTGTCTTGTCTTGTCTTGTCTTGTCTTGTGTTGTGTTGTTTTGTCATGTCATGTCGTGTGTTGTGTTGTTTAGTCTTGTCATGTCTTGTCTTGTCTTGTCTTGTCTTGTCTTGTCATGTCTTGTCTTGTCTAGTCTTGTCTTGTCTTGTCTTGTCTTGTCTTGTCCTGTCTTGTCTTGTCTTGTCTTGTCTTGCCTTGTCTTGTCTTGTCTTGTCTTGTTTTGTCTTGTCTTGTCTTGTCTTGTCTTGTCTTGTCTTGTCTTGTCTTGTCTTGTCTTGCTTGTCTTGTCTTGTCCTGTCGTGTGTTGTGTTGTTTTGTCTTGTCTTGTCTTGTCTTGTCTTGTCTTGTCTTGTCTTGTCTTGTCATGTCATGTCATGTCTTGTCATGTCGTGCGTTGTGTTGTTTTGTCTTGTCTTGTTTTGTCTTGTCATGTCATGTCTTGTCTTGTCTTGTCTTGTCATGTCATGTCTTGTCTTGTCTTGTCTTGTCTTGTCTTGTCTTGTCTTGTCTTGTCTTGTCTTGTCTTGTCTTGTCTTGTCTTGTCTTGTCTTGTCTTGTCTTGTCTTGTCTTGTCTTGTCTTGTCTTGTCTTGTCTTGTCTTGTCTTGTCTTGTCTTGTCTTGTCTTGTCTTGTCTTGTCTTGTCTTGTCTTGTCTTATTTTGTCTTGTCTTGTCTTGTCTTGTCATGTTTTGTCATGTCATGTCATGTCGTGTCTTGTGTTGCTTTGTCTTGTCTTGTCTTGTCTTGTCTTGTCTTGTCTTGTCTTGTCTTGTCTTGTCTTGTCTTGTCTTGTCTTGTCTTGTCTTATTTTGTCTTGTCTTGTCTTGTCTTGTCATGTTTTGTCATGTCATGTCATGTCGTGTCTTGTGTTGCTTTGTCTTGTCTTGTCTTGTCTTGTCATGTCGTGTGTTGTGTTGTTTTGTCTTGTCTTGTTGTGTATTGTCATGTCTTATATTGTCTTGTCTTGTCTTGTCTTGTCTTGTCTTGTCTTGTCTTGTCTTGTCTTGTCTTGTCTTGTCTTGTCTTATTTTGTCTTGTCTTGTCTTGTCTTGTCATGTTTTGTCATGTCATGTCATGTCGTGTCTTGTGTTGCTTTGTCTTGTCTTGTCTTGTCTTGTCATGTCGTGTGTTGTGTTGTTTTGTCTTGTCTTGTTGTGTATTGTCATGTCTTATATTGTCTCGTTTTGTCTTGTCATGTCATGTCTTGTCTTGTCTTGTTTTGTCTTGTCATGTTTTGTCTTGTCTTGTCTTGTCTTGTCTTGTCTTGTCTTGTCTTGTCTTGTCTTGTCTTGTCTTGTCTTGTCTTGTCTTGTCTTGTCTTGTCTTGTCTTGTCTTGTCTTGTCTTGTCTTGTCTTGTCTTGTCTTGTCTTGTCTTGTCTTGTCTTGTCTTGTCTTGTCTTGTTTTGTCTTGTCTTGTCTTGTGCTGCTTTGTCTTGTCTTATCATGTCGTGTGTTCTGTTGTTTTGTCTTGTCTTGTTGTGTATTGTCATGTCTTTTATTGTCTTGTCTTGTCATGTCATGTCATGTCATGTCATGTCGTGTGTTGTGTTGTTTAGTGTTGTTTTGTCTTGTCATGTCTTGTCTTGTCTAGTCTTGTCTTGTCTAGTCTTGTCTTGTCTTGTCATTCTTGTCTTGTCTTGTCTTGTCTTGTCTTGTCTTGTCTTGTCTTGTCTTGTCTTGTCTTGTCTTGTCTTGTCTTGTCTTGTCTTGTCTTGTCTTGTCTTGTCTTGTCTTGTCTTGTCTTGTCTTGTCTTGTCTTGTCTTGTCTTGTCTTGTCTTGTCTTGTCTTGTCTTGTCTTGTCTTGTGTTGTCTTGTCTTGTCTTGTCTTGTCTTGTCTTGTCTTGTTTTATCTTATCTTGTCTTGTCTTGTCATGTCGTGTCATGTCATGTGTTGTGTTGTTTTGTCTTGTTTTGTCTTGTCTTGTCTTGGCTTGTTTTGTCTTGTCTTGTCTTGTCTTGTCTTGTCTTGTCTTGTCATGTCGTGTCATGTCATGTATTGTGTTGTTTTGTCTTGTTTTGTCATGTTTTGTCATGTTTTGTCTTGTCTTGTCTTGTCTTGTCTTGTCTTGTCTTGTCTTGTCTTGTCTTGTCTTGTCTTGTCTTGTCTTGTCTTGTCTTGTCTTGTCTTGTCTTGTCTTGTCTTGTCTTGTCTTGTCTTGTCTTGTCTTGTCTTGTGTTGTGTTGTTTTGTCTTGTCATGTCTTATATTGTCTTGTCTTGTCATGTCATGTCATGTCATACGTGTGTTGTGTTGTTTTGTCTTGTCATGTCTTATCTTGTCTTGTCTTGTCTTGTCTTGTCATGTCTTGTCTTGTCTTGTCTTGTCTTGTCTTGTCTTGTCTTGTCTTGTCTTGTCTTGTCTTGTCTTGTCTTGTCATGTCCTGTCATGTCATGTCATGTGTTGTGTTGTTTTGTCTTGTTTTGTCTTGTTTTGTCTTGTCTTGTCATGTCTTGTCTTGTCTTGTCTTGTCTTGTCTTGTCTTGTCATGTCGTGTCATGTCGTGTCATGTGTTGTTTTGTTTTGTCTTGTCTTGTCCTGTCATGTCATGTCTTGTCTTGTCGTGTCTTGTCTTGTCTTGTCTTGTCTTGTCTTGTCTTGTCTTGTCTTGTCTTGTCTTGTCTTGTCTTGTCTTGTCTTGTCATGTCCTGTCATGCCACGCCATGTGTTGTGTTGTTTTGTCTTGTTTTGTTTTGTCTTGTCAAGTCTTGTCTTGTCTTGTCTTGTCTTGTCTTGTCTTGTCTTGTCTTGTCTTGTCTTGTCTTGTCTTGTCTTGTCATGTCGTGTCATGTCATGTGTTGTGTTGTGTTGTTTTGTCTTGTCTTGTCTTGTCTTGGCTTGTTTTGTCTTGTCTTGTCTTGTCATGTCGTGTCATGTCATGTGTTGTGTTGTTTTGTCTTGTTTTGTCATGTTTTGTCTTGTCTTGTCTTGTCTTGTCTTGTCTTGTCTTGTCTTGTGTTGTGTTGTGTTGTGTTGTTTTGTCTTGTCATGTCTTATATTGTCTTGTCTTGTCATGTCATGTCATGTCATACGTGTGTTGTGTTGTTTTGTCTTGTCATGTCTTATCTTGTCTTGTCTTGTCTTGTCTTGTATTGTCATGTCTTATATTGTCTTGTCTTGTCATGTCATATCATGTCGTGTGTTGTGTTGTTTTGTCTTGTCATGTATTGTCTTGTCTTGTCTTGTCTTGTCATGTCGTGTCATGTCATGTGTTGTGTTGTTTCGTCTTGTTTTGTCTTGTTTTGTCTTGTCTTGTCTTGGCTTGTTTTGTCTTGTCTTGACTTGTCTTGTCTTGTCTTGTCTTGTCATGTCGTGTGTTGTGTTGTTTTGTCTTGTCATGTCTTATATTGTCTTGTCTTGTCATGTCATGACATGTCATACGTGTGTTGTGTTGTCATGTCATATCATGTCGTGTGTTGTGTTGTTTTGTCTTGTCATGTTTTGTCTTGTCATGTCTTGTCTTGTCTTGTCTTGTCTTGTCTTGTCATGTCATATCATGTCGTGTGTTGTGTTGTTTTGTCTTGTCTTGTCTTGTCTTGTCTTGTCTTGTCTTGTCTTGTCTTGTCTTGTCTTTTCTTGTCATGTCATGTCATACGTGTGTTGCGTTGTTTTGTCTTGTCTTATTTTGTCTTGTCATGTCTTATCTTGTCTTGTCTTGTCTTGTCTTGTCATGTCTTGTCCTGTCTTGTCTTGTCTTGTCGTATGTTGTGTTGTTTTGTCTTGTCTTGTTTTGTCTTGTTATGTCGTATGTTGTGTTGTTTTGTCTTGTCTTGTTTTGTCTTGTCTTGTCTTATATTGTCTTGTCTTGTCTTGTCATGTCATGTCATGTCATGTCGTGTGTTGTGTTGTTTAGTCTTGTTTTGTCTTGTCATGTCTTGTCTTGTCTTGTCTTGTCTTGTCTTGTCTTGTCTTGTCTTGTCTTGTCTTGTCTTGTCTTGTCTTGTCTTGTTTTATGTTGTCTTGTCTTGTCTTGTCTTGTCTTGTCTTGTCATGTGATGTCATGTCACGTGTTGTGTTGTGTTGTCTTGTCTTGTCTTGTATTGTCTTGTCTTGTCTTGTCTTGTCTTGTGTTGCTTTGTCTTGTCTTGTCTGGTCTTGTCTTGTCGTGTCTTGTCTTATCTTGTCTTGTCTTGTCTTGTCTTGTCCTGTCGTGTGTTGTGTTGTGTTGTTTTGTCGTGTCATGTCATGTCATGTCTTGTCATGTCATGTCATGTCTTGTGTTGCTTTGTCTTGTCTTGTCTTGTCTTGAATTGTCTTGTCTTGTCTTGTCTTGTCTTGTCTTGTCTTGTCCTGTCGTGTGTTGTGTTGTTTTGTCTTTTCTTGTCTTGTCTTGTCTTGTCTTGTCTTGTCTTGTCTTGTCCTGTCTGGCCTTGTCTTGTCTTGTCTTGTCTTGTCTTGTCTTGTCTGGTCTTGTCTTGTCTTGTCTTGTCTTATCTTGTCTTGTCTTGTCTTGTCTTGTCCTGTCGTGTGTTGTGTTGTCTTGTCTTGTCTGGTCTTGTCTTGTCTTGTCTTGTCTTATCTTGTCTTGTCTTGTCTTGTCTTGTCCTGTCGTGTGTTGTGTTGTCTTGTCTTGTCTTGTCTTGTCTTGTCTTGTCTTGTCTTGTCTTGTCTTGTCTTGTCTTGTCTTGTCTTGTCTTGTCTTGTCTTGTCTTGTCTTGTCTTGTATTGTCTTGTTTTATCTTGTCTTGTCTTGTCTTGTCATGTAATGTCATGTCGTGTGTTGTGTTGTTTTGTTTTGTCTTGTCTTGTCCTGTCATGTCATGTCTTGTCTTGTCTTGTCTTGTCTTGTCTTGTCTTGTCTTGTCTTGTCTTGTCTTGTCTTGTCTTGTCATGCCCTGTCATGTCATGTCATGTGTTGTGTTGTTTTGTCTTGTTTTGTCTTGTTTTGTCTTGTTTTGTCTTGTTTTGTCTTGTTTTGTCTTGTCTTGTCTTGGCTTGTTTTGTCTTGTCTTGTCTTGTCTTGTCATGTCGTGTCATGTCATGTGTTGTGTTGTTTTGTCTTGTTTTGTCATGTTTTGTCTTGTCTTGTCTTGGCTTGTTTTGTCTTGTCTTGTCTTCTCTTGTCTTGTCTTGTCATGTCGTGTGTTGTGTTGTTTTGTCTTGTCTTGTCTTGTCTTGTCCTGTCGTGTGTTGTGTTGTGTTGTTTTGTCGTGTCATGTCATGTCTTGTCTTGTCATGTCATGTCATGTCTTGTGTTGCTTTGTCTTGTCTTGTCTTGTCTGGTCTTGTCTTGTCTTGTCTTGTCTTATCTTGTCTTGTCTTGTCTTGTCTTGTCTTGTCTTGTCTTGTCTTGTCTTGTCTTGTCCTGTCGTGTGTTGTGTTGTTTTGTCTTTTCTTGTCTTGTCTTGTCTTGTCTTGTCTTGTCTTGTCTTGTCTTGTCCTGTCTGGCCTTGTCTTGTCTTGTCTTATCTTCTTAATTAATTTAAAAACAAATCTTGTCTTGTCTTGTTTTATCTTGTCTTGTCTTGTCTTGTCATGTAATGTCATGTCGTGTGTTGTGTTGTTTTGTTTTGTCTTGTCTTGTCCTGTCATGTCATGTCTTGTCTTGTCTTGTCTTGTCTTGTCTTGTCTTGTCTTGTCTTGTCTTGTCTTGTCTTGTCTCGTCTTGTCTTGTCTTGTCTTGTCTTGTCTTGTCTTGTCTTGTCTTGTCTTGTCTTGTCTTGTCTTGTCTTGTCTTGTCTTGTCTTGTCTTGTCTTGTCTTGTCTTGTCATGTCCTGTCATGTCATGTCATGTGTTGTGTTGTTTTGTCTTGTTTTGTCTTGTTTTGTCTTGTTTTGTCTTGTCTTGTCATGTCTTGTCTTGTCTTGTCTTGTCTTGTCTTGTCTTGTCATGTCGTGTCTTGTCTTGTCTTGGCTTGTTTTGTCTTGTCTTGTCTTGTCTTGTCTTGTCATGTCGTGTCATGTCATGTGTTGTGTTGTTTTGTCTTGTTTTGTCATGTTTTGTCTTGTCTTGTCTTGGCTTGTTTTGTCTTGTCTTGTCTTGTCTTGTCATGTCGTGTGTTGTGTTGTTTTGTCTTGTCATGTCATGTCATGTCATACGTGTGTTGTGTTGTTTTGTCTTGTCATGTCTTATCTTGTCTTGTCTTGTCTTGTCTTGTCTTGTATTGTCATGTCTTATATTGTCTTGTCTTGTCATGTCATATCATGTCGTGTGTTGTGTTGTTTTGTCTTGTCATGTATTGTCATGTCTTGTCTTGTCTTGACATGTCGTGTCATGTCATACGTGTGTTGTGTTGTCATGTCATATCATGTCGTGTGTTGTGTTGTTTTGTCTTGTCATGTTTTGTCTTGTCATGTCTTGTCTTGTCTTGTCTTGTCATGTCATATCATGTCGTGTGTTGTGTTGTTTTGTCTTGTCATGTCTTGTCTTGTCTTGTCTTGTCTTGTCTTGTCTTGTCTTGTCTTGTCTTGTCTTGTCTTGTCTTGTCTTGTCGTATGTTGTGTTGTTTTGTCTTGTCTTGTTTTGTCTTGTCATGTCGTATATTGTGTTGTTTTGTCATGTCTTGTTTTGTCTTGTCTTGTCTTATATTGTCTTGTCTTGTCTTGTCATGTCATGTCATGTCATGTCGTGTGTTGTGCTGTTTAGTCTTGTTTTGTCTTGTCATGTCTTGTCTTGTCTTGTCTTGTCTTGTCTTGTCATGTCTTGTCTTGTCTAGTCTTGTCTTGTCTTGTCTTGTCTTGTCTTGTCTTGTCTTGTCTTGTCTTGTCTTGTCTTGTCTTGTCTTGTCTTGTCTTGTCTTGTCTTGTCTTGTCTTGTCTTGTCTTGTCTTGTCTTTTCTTGTCATGTCATGTCATGTCATACGTGTGTTGCGTTGTTTTGTCTTGTCTTATTTTGTCTTGTCATGTCTTATCTTGTCTTGTCTTGTCTTGTCTTGTATTGTCATGTCTTATATTGTCTTGTCTTGTCATGTCATATCATGTCGTGTGTTGTGTCTTGTCTTGTCCTGTCTTGTCTTGTCCTGTCTTGTCTTGTCTTGTCTTGTCTTGTCTTGTCTTGTCTTGTCTTGTCTTGTCTTGTCTTGTCTTGTCTTGTTTTATGTTGTCTTGTCTTGTCTTGTCTTGTCTTGTCTTGTCTTGTCTTGTCATGTGATGTCATGTCACGTGTTGTGTTGTGTTGTCTTGTCTTGTCTTGTCTTGTCTTGTATTGTCTTGTCTTGTCTTGTCTTGTCTTGTCTTGTCTTGTCTTGTCTTGTCTTGTCTTGTCTTGTCTGGTCGTATGTTGTGTTGTTTTGTCTTGTCTTGTTTTGTCTTGTCATGACGTTTGTTGTGTTGTTTTGTCTTGTCTTGTTTTGTCTTGTCTTGTCTTATATTGTCTTGTCTTGTCTTGTCTTGTCATGTCATGTCATGTCATGTCGTGTCTTGTGTTGTTTTGTCTTGTCTTGTCTTGTCTTGTCTTGTCTTGTCTTGTCTTGTCTTGTCTTGTCTTGTCTTGTCTTGTCTTGTCTTGTCTTGTCTTGTCTTGTCTTGTGTTGTCTTGTCTTGTCTTGTCTTGTTTTATGTTGTCTTGTCTTGTCTTGTCTTGTCTTGTCTTGTATTGTCTTGTCTTGTCTTGTCTTGTCATGTGATGTCATGTCACGTGTTGTGTTGTGTTGTCTTGTCTTGTCTTGTCTTGTATTGTCTTGTCTTGTCTTGTATTGTCTTGTCTTGTCTTGTCTTGTCTTGTCTTGTCTTGTCTGGTCGTATGTTGTGTTGTTTTGTCTTGTCTTGTTTTGTCTTGTCATGTCGTTTGTTGTGTTGTTTTGTCTTGTCTTGTTTTGTCTTGTTTTGTCTTGTCTTGTCTTATATTGTCTTGTCTTGTCTTGTCATGTCATGTCATGTCAAGTCGTGTCTTGTGTTGTTTTGTCTTGTCTTGTCTTGTCTTGTCTTGTCTTGTCTTGTCTTATTTTGTCTTGTCTTGTCTTGTCTTGTCTTGTCTTGTCTTGTCTGGTCGTATGTTGTGTTGTTTTGTCTTGTCTTGATTTGTCTTGTCATGTCGTTTGTTGTGTTGTTTTGTCTTGTCTTGTTTTGTCTTGTCTTGTCTTATATTGTCTTGTCTTGTCTTGTCATGTCATGTCATGTCATGTCGTGTCTTGTGTTGTTTTGTCTTGTCTTGTCTTGTCTTGTCTTGTCGTATGTTGTGTTGTTTTGTCTTGTCTTGTTTTGTCTTGTCATGTCGTATATTGTGTTGTTTTGTCATGTCTTGTTTTGTCTTGTCTTGTCTTATATTGTCTTGTCTTGTCTTGTCATGTCATGTCATGTCATGTCGTGTGTTGTGCTGTTTAGTCTTGTTTTGTCTTGTCATGTCTTGTCTTGTCTTGTCTTGTCTTGTCTTGTCATGTCTTGTCTTGTCTAGTCTTGTCTTGTCTTGTCTTGTCTTGTCTTGTCTTGTCTTGTCTTGTCTTGTCTTGTCTTGTCTTGTCTTGTCTTGTCTTGTCTTGTCTTGTCTTGTCTTGTCTTGTCTTGTCTTGTCTTTTCTTGTCATGTCATGTCATGTCATACGTGTGTTGCGTTGTTTTGTCTTGTCTTATTTTGTCTTGTCATGTCTTATCTTGTCTTGTCTTGTCTTGTCTTGTATTGTCATGTCTTATATTGTCTTGTCTTGTCATGTCATATCATGTCGTGTGTTGTGTCTTGTCTTGTCCTGTCTTGTCTTGTCCTGTCTTGTCTTGTCTTGTCTTGTCTTGTCTTGTCTTGTCTTGTCTTGTCTTGTCTTGTCTTGTTTTATGTTGTCTTGTCTTGTCTTGTCTTGTCTTGTCTTGTCTTGTCTTGTCATGTGATGTCATGTCACGTGTTGTGTTGTGTTGTCTTGTCTTGTCTTGTCTTGTCTTGTATTGTCTTGTCTTGTCTTGTCTTGTCTTGTCTTGTCTTGTCTTGTCTTGTCTTGTCTTGTCTGGTCGTATGTTGTGTTGTTTTGTCTTGTCTTGTTTTGTCTTGTCATGACGTTTGTTGTGTTGTTTTGTCTTGTCTTGTTTTGTCTTGTCTTGTCTTATATTGTCTTGTCTTGTCTTGTCTTGTCATGTCATGTCATGTCATGTCGTGTCTTGTGTTGTTTTGTCTTGTCTTGTCTTGTCTTGTCTTGTCTTGTCTTGTCTTGTCTTGTCTTGTCTTGTCTTGTCTTGTCTTGTCTTGTGTTGTCTTGTGTTGTCTTGTCTTGTCTTGTCTTGTTTTATGTTGTCTTGTCTTGTCTTGTCTTGTCTTGTCTTGTCTTGTATTGTCTTGTCTTGTCTTGTCTTGTCATGTGATGTCATGTCACGTGTTGTGTTGTGTTGTCTTGTCTTGTCTTGTCTTGTATTGTCTTGTCTTGTCTTGTATTGTCTTGTCTTGTCTTGTCTTGTCTTGTCTTGTCTTGTCTGGTCGTATGTTGTGTTGTTTTGTCTTGTCTTGTTTTGTCTTGTCATGTCGTTTGTTGTGTTGTTTTGTCTTGTCTTGTTTTGTCTTGTTTTGTCTTGTCTTGTCTTATATTGTCTTGTCTTGTCTTGTCATGTCATGTCATGTCAAGTCGTGTCTTGTGTTGTTTTGTCTTGTCTTGTCTTGTCTTGTCTTGTCTTGTCTTGTCTTATTTTGTCTTGTCTTGTCTTGTCTTGTCTTGTCTTGTCTTGTCTGGTCGTATGTTGTGTTGTTTTGTCTTGTCTTGATTTGTCTTGTCATGTCGTTTGTTGTGTTGTTTTGTCTTGTCTTGTTTTGTCTTGTCTTGTCTTATATTGTCTTGTCTTGTCTTGTCATGTCATGTCATGTCATGTCGTGTCTTGTGTTGTTTTGTCTTGTCTTGTATTGTCTTGTCTTGTCTTGTCTTGTCTTGTCTTGTCTTGTCTTGTCTTGTCTTGTCTTGTCTTGTCTTATTTTGTCTTGGCTTGTCTTGTCTTGTCTTGTCTTGTCTTGTCTTGTCTTGTCTTGTTTTATGTTGTCTTGTCTTGTCTTGTCTTGTCTTGTCTTGTCTTGTCTTGTCTTGTCTTGTCTTGTCTTGTCTTGTCTTGTCTTGTCTTGTCTTGTCTTGTCTTGTCTTGTCTTGTCTTGTCTTGTCTTGTCATGTGATGTCATGTCACGTGTTGTGTTGTGTTGTCTTGTCTTGTCTTGTCTTGTATTGTCTTGTCTTGTCTTGTCTTGTCTTGTCTTGTCTTGTCTTGTCTTGTCTGGTCGTATGTTGTGTTGTGTTGTTTAGTCTTGTTTTGTCTTGTCATGTCTTGTCTTGTCTTGTCTTGTCTTGTCTTGTCTTGTCTTGTCTTGTCTTGTCTTGTCTTGTCTTGTCTTGTCTTGTCGTGTGTTGTGTTGTTTTGTCTTGTCATGTCTTATATTGTCTTGTCTTGTCATGTCATGTCATGTCATACGTGTGTTGTGTTGTCATGTCATATCATGTCGTGTGTTGTGTTGTTTTGTCTTGTCATGTTTTGTCTTGTCATGTCTTGTCTTGTCTTGTCTTGTCTTGTCTTGTCTTGTCTTGTCTTGTCTTGTCTTGTCTTGTCTTGTCTTGTCGTATGTTGTGTTGTTTTGTCTTGCCTTGTTTTGTCTTGTCATGTCGTATGTTGTGTTGTTTTGTCTTGTCTTGTTTTGTCTTGTCTTGTCTTATATTGTCTTGTCTTGTCTTGTCATGTCATGTCATGTCATGTCGTGTGTTGTGTTGTTTAGTCTTGTTTTGTCTTGTCATGTCTTGTCTTGTCTTGTCTTGTCTTGTCTTGTCTTGTCTTTTCTTGTCATGTCATGTCATGTCATACGTGTGTTGCGTTGTTTTGTCTTGTCTTATTTTGTCTTGTCATGTCTTATCTTGTCTTGTCTTGTCTTGTCTTGTCTTGTCTTGTCTTGTCTTGTCTTGTCTTGTCTTGTTTTATGTTGTCTTGTCTTGTCTTGTCTTGTCTTGTCTTGTCATGTGATGTCATGTCACGTGTTGTGTTGTGTTGTCTTGTCTTGTCTTGTATTGTCTTGTCTTGTCTTGTCTTGTCTTGTCTTGTATTGTCTTGTCTTGTCTTGTCATGTCATGTCATGTCATGTCGTGTCTTGTGTTGTTTAGTCTTGTTTTGTCTTGTCTTGTCTTGTCTTGTCTTGTCTTGTCTTGTCTTGTCTTGTCATGTCTTGTCTTGTCTTGTCTAGTCTTGTCTTGTCTTGTCTTGTCTTGTCTTGTCTTGTCTTGTCTTGTCTTGTCTTGTCTTGTCTTGTCTTGTCTTGTCTTGTCTTGTCTTGTCTTGTCTTGTCTTGTCTTGTCTTGTCTTGTCTTGTCTTGTCTTGTCTTGTCTCGTCTTGTCTTGTCTTGTCTTGTCTTGTCTTGTCTTGTCTTGTCTTGTCTTGTCTTGTCTTGTCTTGTCTTGTCTTGTCTTGTCTTGTCTTGTCTTGTCTTGTCTTGTCTTGTCTTGTCTTGTCTTGTCTTGTCTTGTCTTGTCTTGTCTTGTCTTGTCTTGTCTTATTTTGTCTTGTCTTGTCTTGTCTTGTCTTGTCATGTTTTGTCATGTAATGTCATGTTGTGTGTTGTGTTGTTTTGTCTTGTCGTGTCTTCTCCTTGTCTTGTCTTGTCATGTCGTGTGTTGTGTTGTTTTGTCTTGTCATGTCTTATATTGTCTTGTCTTGTCTTGTGATGTCATGTCGTGTTGTTTTGTCTTGTATTGTCTTGTCTTGTCTTGTTTTGTCTTGTCTTGTCTTGTCTTGTCTTGTCTTTTCTTGTCATGTCATGTCATGTCATACGTCTTGTCTTGTCTTGTCTTGTCTTGTCTTGTCTTGTCTTGTCTTATTTTGTCTTGTCTTGTCTTGTCTTGTCATGTTTTGTCATGTAATGTCATGTCGTGTGTTGTGTTGTTTTGTCTTGTCGTGTCTTCTCCTTGTCTTGTCTTGTCATGTCGTGTGTTGTGTTGTTTTGTCTTGTCATGTCTTATATTGTCTTGTCTTGTCTTGTGATGTCATGTCGTGTGTTGTGTTGTTTTGTCTTGTATTGTCTTGTCTTGTCTTGTCTTATTTTGTCTTGTCATGTCTTATCTTGTCTTGTCTTGTCTTGTCTTGTAATGTCATGTCATGTCTTGTCTTGTCTTGTCTTGTCTTGTCTTGTCTTGTCTTGTCTTGTCTTGTCTTGTCTTGTCTTGTCTTGTCTTGTCTTGTCTTGTCTTGTCTTGTCTTGTCTTGTCTTGTCTTGTCTTGTCCTGTCGTGTGTTGTGTTGTTTTGTCGTGTCATGTCATGTCTTGTCTTGTCATGTCATGTCATGTCTTGTGTTGCTTTGTCTTGTCTTGTCTGGTCTTGTCTTGTCTTGTCTTGTCCTGTCGTGTGTTGTGTTGTTTTGTCTTTTCTTGTCTTGTCTTGTCTTGTCTTGTCTTGTCCTGTCTGGCCTTGTCATGTGATGTCATGTCACGTGTTGTGTTGTGTTGTCTTGTCTTGTCTTGTCTTGTCTTGTCGTATGTTGTGTTGTTTTGTCTTGTCTTGTTTTGTCTTGTCATGTCTTGTCTTGTCTTGTCTTGTCATGTGATGTCATGTCACGTGTTGTGTTGTGTTGTCTTGTCTTGTCTTGTCTTGTCTTGTCTTGTCTTGTCTTGTCTTGTCTTGTCTTGTCTTGTCTTGTCTTGTCTTGTCTTGTCTTGTCTTGTCATGTCATGTCATGTGTTGTGTTGTTTTGTCTTGTCTTGTCTTGTTTGGTCTTGTCTTGTTTTGTCTTGTCTTGTTTTGTCTTGTCTTGTCTTGTCTTGTTTTGTCTTGTCATGTCTTGTCTTGTCTTGTCTTGTCTTGTCTTGTCCTGTCATGTCATGTCATGTCATGTGTTGTGTTGTTTTGTCTTGTTTGGTCTTGTCTTGTCTTGTTTTGTCTTGTCTTGTCTTGTCTTGTCTTGTCTTGTCTTGTCTTGTCTTGTCTTGTCTTGTCTTGTCTTGTCTTGTCTTGTCTTGTCTTGTCTTGTCTTGTCTTGTCTTGTCTTGTCTTGTCTTGTCCTGTCGTGTGTTGTGTTGTTTTGTCGTGTCATGTCATGTCTTGTCTTGTCATGTCATGTCATGTCTTGTGTTGCTTTGTCTTGTCTTGTCTGGTCTTGTCTTGTCTTGTCTTGTCCTGTCGTGTGTTGTGTTGTTTTGTCTTTTCTTGTCTTGTCTTGTCTTGTCTTGTCTTGTCCTGTCTGGCCTTGTCATGTGATGTCATGTCACGTGTTGTGTTGTGTTGTCTTGTCTTGTCTTGTCTTGTCTTGTCGTATGTTGTGTTGTTTTGTCTTGTCTTATTTTGTCTTGTCATGTCTTGTCTTGTCTTGTCTTGTCATGTGATGTCATGTCACGTGTTGTGTTGTGTTGTGTTGTCTTGTCTTGTCTTGTCTTGTCTTGTCTTGTCTTGTCTTGTCTTGTCTTGTCTTGTCTTGTCTTGTCTTGTCTTGTCTTGTCTTGTCTTGTCTTGTCTTGTCATGTCATGTCATGTGTTGTGTTGTTTTGTCTTGTCTTGTCTTGTTTGGTCTTGTCTTGTTTTGTCTTGTCTTGTTTTGTCTTGTCTTGTCTTGTCTTGTTTTGTCTTGTCATGTCTTGTCTTGTCTTGTCTTGTCTTGTCTTGTCCTGTCATGTCATGTCATGTCATGTGTTGTGTTGTTTTGTCTTGTCTTGTCTTGTTTGGTCTTGTCTTGTCTTGTTTTGTCTTGTCTTGTCTTGTCTTGTCTTGTCTTGTCTTGTCTTGTCTTGTCTTGTCTTGTCTTGTCTTGTCTTGTATTGTCTTGTCTTGTCTTGTCTTGTCTTGTCTTGTCTTGTCTTGTCTTGTCTTGTCTTGTCTTGTCTTGTCTTGTCTTGTCTTGTCTTGTCTTGTCTTGTCTTGTCTTGTCTTGTCTTGTCTTGTCTTGTCATGTCATGTCATGTGTTGTGTTGTTTTGTCTTGTCTTGTCTTGTTTGGTCTTGTCTTGTTTTGTCTTGTCTTGTTTTGTCTTGTCTTGTCTTGTCTTGTTTTGTCTTGTCATGTCTTGTCTTGTCTTGTCTTGTCTTGTCTTGTCCTGTCATGTCATGTCATGTCATGTGTTGTGTTGCTTTGTCTTGTCTTGTCTTGTCTTGTCTTGTCTTGTCTTGTCTTGTCTTGTCTTGTCTTGTCTTGTCTTGTCTTGTCTTGTCTTGTCTTGTCTTGTCTTGTCTTGTCTTGTCTTGTCTTGTCTTGTCTTGTCTTGTCTTGTCTTGTCTTGTCTTGTCTTGTCTTGTCTTGTCTTGTCTTGTCTTGTCTTGTCTTGTCTTGTCTTGTCTTGTCTTGTCTTGTCTTGTCTTGTCTTGTCTTGTCTTGTCTTGTCTTGTCTTGTCTTGTCTTGTCTTGTCTTGTCTTGTCTTGTCATGTCATGTCATGTGTTGTTTTGTCTTGTCTTGTCTTGTCCTGTCCTGTCGTGTTTTGTCTTGTCTTGTTTTGTCTTGTCTTGTCTTGTCTTGTTTTGTCTTGTCTTGTCTTGTCTTGTCTTGTCTTGTCTTGTCTTGTCTTGTCTTGTCTTGTCTTGTCTTGTCTTGTCTTGTCTTGTCTTGTCTTGTCTTGTCTTGTCTTGTCTTGTCTTGTCTTGTCCTGTCTGGCCTTGTCATGTGATGTCATGTCACGTGTTGTGTTGTGTTGTCTTGTCTTGTCTTGTCTTGTCTTGTCGTATGTTGTGTTGTTTTGTCTTGTCTTGTTTTGTCTTGTCATGTCTTGTCTTGTCTTGTCTTGTCATGTGATGTCATGTCACGTGTTGTGTTGTGTTGTCTTGTCTTGTCTTGTCTTGTCTTGTCTTGTCTTGTCTTGTCTTGTCTTGTCATGTGATGTCATGTCACGTGTTGTGTTGTGTTGTCTTGTCTTGTCTTGTCTTGTCTTGTCTTGTCTTGTCTTGTCTTGTCTTGTCTTGTCTTGTCTTGTCTTGTCTTGTCTTGTCTTGTCGTGTCTTGTCTTGTCTTGTCTTGTCTTGTCTTGTCTTGTCTTGTCTTGTCTTGTCTTGTCTTGTCTTGTCTTGTCTTGTCTCATCTTGTCTTGTCTTGTCTCATCTTGTCTTGTCTTGCCTTGTCTTGTCTTGTCTTGTCTTGTCTTGTCTTGTCTTGTCTTGTCTTGTCTTGTCTTGTCTTGTCTTGTCTTGTCTTGTCTTATCTTGTTTTGTCTTGTCTTGTCTTGTCTTGTTTTTTCTTGTCTGGTCTTGATTTGTCTTGTCTTGTCTTGTCTTGTCTTGTCTTGTCTTGTCTTGTCTTGTCTTGTCTTGTCTTGTCTTGTCTTGTCTTGTCTTGTCTTGTCTTGTCTTATCTTGTTTTGTCTTGTCTTGTCTTGTCTTGTTTTTTCTTGTCTGGTCTTGATTTGTCTTGTCTTGTCTTGTCTTGTCTTGTCTTGTCTTGTCTTGTCTTGTCTTGTCTTGTCTTGTCTTGTCTTGTCTTGTCTTGTCTTGTCTTGTGTTGTGTTGTTTTGTCATGTCATGTCGTGTGTTGTGTTGTTTAGTCTTGTCATGTCTTGTCTTGTCTTGTCTTGTCATGTCTTGTCTTGTCTAGTCTTGTCTTGTCTTGTCTTGTCTTGTCTTGTCTTGTCTTGTCTTGTCTTGTCTTGTCTTGTCTTGTCTTGTCTTGTCCTGTCTTGTCTTGTCTTGTCTTGCCTTGTCTTGTCTTGTCTTGTCTTGTCTTGTCTTGTCTTGTCTTGTCTTGTCTTGTCTTGTCTTGTCTTGTCTTGTCTTGTCTTGTCTTGTCTTGTCTTGTCTTGTCTTGTCTTGTCTTGTCTTGTCTTGTCTTGTCTTGTCTTGTCTTGTCTTGTCTTGTCTTGTCTTGTCTTGTCTTGTCTTGTTTTATCTTGTCTTGTCTTGTCTTGTCATGTCGTGTCATGTCATGTGTTGTGTTGTTTTGTCTTGTTTTGTCTTGTCCTGTCTTGGCTTGTTTTGTCTTGTCTTGTCTTGTCTTGTCTTGTCTTGTCTTGTCATGTCGTGTCATGTCATACGTGTGTTGTGTTGTTTTGTCTTGTCATGTCTTATCTTGTCTTGTCTTGTCTTGTCTTGTCATGTCTTGTCATGGCTTATATTGTCTTGTCTTGTCATGTCATATCATGTCGTGTGTTGTGTTGTTTTGTCTTGTCATGTATTGTCTTGTCTTGTCTTGTCTTGTCATGTCGTGTCTTGTCATGTGTTGTGTTGTTTCGTCTTGTTTTGTCTTGTCTTGTCTTGGCTTGTTTTGTCTTGTCTTGTCATGTCGTGTCATGTCATACGTGTGTTGTGTTGTCTTGTCTTGTCTTGTCTTGTCTTGTCTTGTTTTATCTTGTCTTGTCTTGTCTTGTCATGTCGTGTCATGTCATGTGTTGTGTTGTTTTGTCTTGTTTTGTCTTGTCTTGTCTTGTCTTGTGTTGTGTTGTTTTGTCTTGTCATGTCTTATATTGTCTTGTCTTGTCATGTCATGTCATGTCATACGTGTGTTGTGTTGTTTTGTCTTGTCATGTCTTATCTTGTCTTGTCTTGTCTTGTCTTGTCATGTCTTGTCATGTCTTATATTGTCTTGTCTTGTCATGTCATATCATGTCGTGTGTTGTGTTGTTTTGTCTTGTCATGTATTGTCTTGTCTTGTCTTGTCTTGTCATGTCGTGTCATGTCATGTGTTGTGTTGTTTTGTCTTGTTTTGTCTTGTCCTGTCTTGGCTTGTTTTGTCTTGTCTTGTCTTGTCTTGTCTTGTCTTGTCTTGTCATGTCGTGTCATGTCATACGTGTGTTGTGTTGTCTTGTCTTGTCTTGTCTTGTCTTGTCTTGTTTTATCTTGTCTTGTCTTGTCTTGTCATGTCGTGTCATGTCATGTGTTGTGTTGTTTTGTCTTGTTTTGTCTTGTCTTGTCTTGTCTTGTGCTGTGTTGTTTTGTCTTGTCATGTCTTATATTGTCTTGTCTTGTCATGTCATGTCATGTCATACGTGTGTTGTGTTGTTTTGTCTTGTCATGTCTTATCTTGTCTTGTCTTGTCTTGTCTTGTCTTGTATTGTCATGTCTTATATTGTCTTGTCTTGTCATGTCATATCATGTCGTGTGTTGTGTTGTTTTGTCTTGTCATGTATTGTCTTGTCTTGTCTTGTCTTGTCATGTCGTGTCTTGTCATGTGTTGTGTTGTTTCGTCTTGTTTTCTCTTGTCTTGTCTTGGCTTGTTTTGTCTTGTCTTGACTTGTCTTGTCTTGTCTTGTCATGTCGTGTGTTGTGTTGTTTTGTCTTGTCATGTCTTATATTGTCTTGTCTTGTCATGTCATGTCATGTCATACGTGTGTTGTGTTGTCATGTCATATCATGTCGTGTGTTGTGTTGTTTTGTCTTGTTATGTTTTGTCTTGTCATGTCTTGTCTTGTCTTGTCTTGTCTTGTCTTGTCATGTCATATCATGTCTTGTCTTGTCTTGTCTTGTCTTGTCTTGTCTTGTCTTGTCTTGTCTTGTCTTGTCTTATCTTGTCTTGTCTTGTCTTGTCTTGTCTTGTCTTGTCTTGTCTTGTCTTGTCTTGTCTTGTCTTGTCTTGTCTTTTCTTGTCTTGTCTTGTCTTGTCTTGTCTTGTCTTGTCTTGTCTTGTCTTGTCTTGTCTTGTCTTGTCTTGTCTTGTCTTGTCTTGTCTTGTCTTGTCTTGTCTTGTCGTATGTTGTGTTGTTTTGTCTTGTCTTGTTTTGTCTTGTCATGTCGTATGTTGTGTTGTTTTGTCTTGTCTTGTTTTGTCTTGTCTTGTCTTATATTGTCTTGTCTTGTCTTGTCATGTCATGTCATGTCATGTCGTGTGTTGTGTTGTTTAGTCTTGTTTTGTCTTGTCATGTCTTGTCTTGTCTTGTCTTGTCTTGTCTTGTCATGTCTTGTCTTGTCTAGTCTTGTCTTGTCTTGTCTTGTCTTGTCTTGTCTTGTCTTGTCTTGTCTTGTCTTGTCTTGTCTTGTCTTGTCTTGTCTTGTCTTGTCTTGTCTTGTCTTGTCTTGTCTTGTCTTGTCTTGTCTTGTCTTGTCTTGTCTTGTCTTTTCTTGTCATGTCATGTCATGTCATACGTGTGTTGCGTCGTTTTGTCTTGTCTTATTTTGTCTTGTCATGTCTTGTCTTGTCTTGTCTTGTCTTGTCTTGTCTTGTCTTGTCTTGTCGTGTGTTGTGTTCTTTAGTCCTGTTTTGTCTTGTCATGTCTTGTCTTGTCTTGTCTTGTCTTGTCTTGTGTTGTGTTGTTTTGTCATGTCATGTCGTGTGTTGTGTTGTTTAGTCTTGTCATGTCTTGTCTTGTCTTGTCTTGTCTTGTCTTGTCATGTCTTGTCTTGTCATGTCTTGTCTTGTCTTGTCTTGTCTTGTCTTGTCTTGTCTTGTCTTGCCTTGTCTTGTCTTGTCCTGTCGTGTGTTGTGTTGTTTTGTCTTGTCTTGTCTTGTCTTGTCTTGTCTTGTCTTGTCTTGTTTTGTCTTGTCTTGTCTTGTCTTGTCTTGTCTTGTCTTGTCTTGTCTTGCCTTGTCTTGTCTTGTCCTGTCGTGTGTTGTGTTGTTTTGTCTTGTCTTGTCTTGTCTTGTCTTGTCTTGTCTTGTCTTGTCTTGTCTTGTCTTGTCTTGTCTTGTCTTGTCTTGTCTTGCCTTGTCTTGTCTTGTCTTGTCTTGTCATGTCTTGTCTTGTCTTGTCTTGTCTTGTCTTGTCATGTCTTGTCTTGTCATGTCTTGTCTTGTCTTGTCTTGTCTTGTCTTGTCTTGTCTTGTCTTGCCTTGTCTTGTCTTGTCCTGTCGTGTGTTGTGTTGTTTTGTCTTGTCTTGTCTTGTCTTGTCTTGTCTTGTCTTGTCTTGTCTTGTCTTGTCTTGTCTTGTCTTGTCTTGTCTTGTCTTGTCTTGTCTTGTCTTGTCTTGTCTTGTCTTGTCTTGTCTTGTCTTGTCTTGTTTTGTCTTGTCTTGTCTTGTCTTGTTTTGTCTTGTCTGGTCTTGATTTGTCTTGTCATGTCTTGTCTTGTCTTGTCTTGTCTTGTCTTGTCTTGTCTTGTCTTGTCTTGTCTTGTCTTGCCTTGTCTTGTCTTGTCCTGTCGTGTGTTGTGTTGTTTTGTCTTGTCTTGTCTTGTCTTGTCTTGTCTTGTCTTGTCTTGTCTTGTCTTGTCTTGTCTTGTCTTGTCTTGTCTTGTCTTGTCTTGTCGTGTGTTGTGTTGTGTTGTTTTGTCTTGTCTTGTCTTGTCTTGTCTTGTCTTGTCTTGTCTTGTCTTGTCTTGTCTTGTCTTGTCTTGTCTTGTCTTGTCTTATCTTGTCTTGTCTTGTCTTGTCTTGTCTTGTCTTGTCCTGTCGTGTGTTGTGTTGTTTTGTCTTGTCTTGTCTTGTCTTGTCTTGTCTTGTCTTGTCTTGTCTTGTCTTGTCTTGTCTTGTCTTGTCGTGTGTTGTGTTGTTTAGTCTTGTCATGTCTTGTCTTGTCTTGTCTTGTCTTGTCTTGTCTTGTCTTGTGTTGTGTTGTTTTGTCATGTCATGTCGAGTGTTGTGTTGTTTAGTTTTGTCATGTCTTGTCTTGTCTTGTCTTGTCTTGTCTTGTCATGTCTTGTCTTGTCTAGTCTTGTCTTGTCTTGTCTTGTCTTGTCTTGTCTTGTCTTGTCTTGTCTTGTCTTGTCTTGTCTTGTCTTGTCTTGTCTTGTCTTGTCTTGTCTTGCCTTGTCTTGTCTTGCCTTGTCTTGTCTTGTCTTGTCTTGTTTTGTCTTGTCTTGTCTTGTCTTGTCTTGTCTTGTCTTGTCTTGTCTTGTCTTGTCTTGTCTTGTCTTGTCTTGTCTTGTCTTGTCTTGTCTTGTTTTGTCTTGTCTGGTCTTGTCTTGTTTTGTCTTGTCTGTTCTTGATTTGTCTTGTCATGTCTTGTCTTGTCTTGTCTTGTCTTGTCTTGTCTTGTCTTGTCTTGTCTTGTCTTGTCTTGTCTTGTCTTGTCCTGTCGTGTGTTGTGTTGTTTTGTCTTGTCTTGTCTTGTCTTGTCTTGTCTTGTCTTGTCTTGTCTTGTCTTGTCTTGTCGTGTGTTGTGTTGTTTTGTCTTGTCTTGTCTTGTCTTGTCTTGTCTTGTCTTGTCTTGTCTTGTCTTGTCTTGTCTTGTCTTGTCTTGTCTTGTCTTGTCTTGTCTTGCCTTGTCTTGTCTTGTCCTGTCGTGTGTTGTGTTGTTTTGTCTTGTCTTGTCTTGTCTTGTCTTGTCTTGTCTTGTCTTGTCTTGTCTTGTCTTGTCTTGTCTTGTCTTGTCTTGTCTTGTCTTGTCTTGTCTTGTCTTGTCTTGTCTTGTCGTGTGTTGTGTTGTTTAGTCCTGTTTTGTCTTGTCATGTCTTGTCTTGTCTTGTCTTGTCTTGTCTTGTCTTGTCTTGTCTTGTCTTGTGTTGTGTTGTTTTGTCATGTCATGTCGTGTGTTGTGTTGTTTAGTCTTGTCATGTCTTGTCTTGTCTTGTCTTGTCTTGTCTTGTCTTGTCATGTCTTGTCTTGTCTAGTCTTGTCTTGTCTTGTCTTGTCTTGTCATGTCTTGTCTTGTCTTGTCTTGTCTTGTCTTGTCTTGTCTTGTCTTGTCTTGTCTTGTCTTGTCTTGCCTTGTCTTGTCTTGTCCTGTCCTGTCGTGTGTTGTGTTGTTTTGTCTTGTCTTGTCTTGTCTTGTCTTGTCTTGTCTTGTCTTGTCTTGTCTTGTCTTGTCTTGTCTTGTCTTGTCTTGTCTTGTCTTGTCTTGTCTTGTCTTGTCTTGTCTTGTCTTGTCATGTCTTGTCATGTCGTGTGTTGTGTTGTTTTGTCTTGTCATGTCTTGTCTTGTCATGTCATGTCGTGTGTTGTGTTGTTTTGTCTTGTCTTGTCTTGTCTTGTCTTGTCTTGTCTTGTCTTGTCTTGTCTTGTCTTGTCTTGTCTTGTCTTGTCTTGTCTTGTCTTGTCTTGTCTTGTCTTGTCTTGTCTTGTCTTGTCTTGTCTTGTCTTGTCTTGTCTTGTCTTGTCTTGTCTTGTCTTGTCTTGTCTTGTCTTGTCTTGTCTTGTCTTGTCTTGTCTTGTCTTGTCTTGTTTTGTTTTGTCTTGTCTTGTCTTGTTTTGTCTTGTCTGGTCTTGATTTGTCTTGTCTTGTCTTGTCTTGTCTTGTCTTGTCTTGTCTTGCCTTGTCTTGTCGTGTGTTGTGTTGTTTAGTCTTGTTTTGTCTTGTCATGTCTTGTCTTGTCTTGTCTTGTCTTGTGTTGTGTTGTTTTGTCATGTCATGTCGTGTGTTGTGTTGTTTAGTCTTGTCATGTCTTGTCTTGTCTTGTCTTGTCTTGTCTTGTCATGTCTTGTCTTGTCTAGTCTTGTCTTGTCTTGTCTTGTCTTGTGTTGTCTTGTCTTGTCTTGTCTTGTCTTGTCCTGTCTTGTCTTGTCTTGTCTTGCCTTGTCTTGTCTTGTCTTGTCTTGTTTTGTCTTGTCTTGTCTTGTCTTGTCTTGTCTTGTCTTGTCTTGTCTTGTCTTGCCTTGTCTTGTCTTGTCCTGTCGTGTGCTGTTTTGTCTTGTCTTGTCTTGTCTTGTCTTGTCTTTTCTTGTCTTGTCTTGTCTTGTCTTGTCATGTCCTGTCATGTCATGTCATGTGTTGTGTTGAGTTGTTTTGTCTTGTCTTGTCTTGTCTTGTCTTGTCTTGTCTTGTTTGTCTTGTCTTGTCTTGTCTTGTCTTGTCTTGTCTTGTCTTGTCTTGTCTTGTCATGTCCTGTCATGTCATGTCATGTGTTGTGTTGAGTTGTTTTGTCTTGTCTTGTCTTGTCTTGTCTTGTCTTGTCTTGTCTTGTCTTGTCTTGTCTTGTCTTGTTTTGTCTTGTCTTGTCTTGTCTTGTCTTGTCTTGCCTTGTCTTGTCTTGTGATGTCTTGTCTTGTCTTGTCTTGTCTTGTCTTGTCTTGTCTTGTCTTGTCTTGTCTTGTCTTGTCTTGTCTTGTCTTGTCTTGTCTTGTCTTGTCTTGTCTTGTCTTGTCTTGTCTTGTCTTGTCTTGTCTTGTCTTGTCTTGTCTTGTCTTGTCTTGTCTTGTCATGTCTTGTCTTGTCTAGTCTTGTCTTGTCTTGTCTTGTCTTGTCTTGTCTTGTCTTGTCTTGTCTTGTCTTGTCTTGTCTTGTCTTGCCTTGTCTTGTCTTGCCTTGTCTTGTCTTGTCTTGTCTTGTTTTGTCTTGTCTTGTCTTGTCTTGTCTTGTCTTGTCTTGTCTTGTCTTGTCTTGCCTTGTCTTGTCTTGTCTTGTCTTGTCTTGTCTTGTCTTGTCTTGTCTTGTCTTGTCTTGTCTTGTCTTGTCTTGTCTTGTCTTGTTTTGTCTTGTCTTGTCTTGTCTTGTTTTGTCTTGTCTGGTCTTGATTTGTCTTGTCATGTCTTGTCTTGTCTTGTCTTGTCTTGTCTTGTCTTGTCTTGTCTTGTCTTGTCTTGCCTTGTCTTGTCTTGTCCTGTCGTGTGTTGTGTTGTTTTGTCTTGTCTTGTCTTGTCTTGTCTTGTCTTGTCTTGTCTTGTCTTGTCTTGTCTTGTCTTGTCTTGTCGTGTGTTGTGTTGTTTTGTCTTGTCTTGTCTTGTCTTGTCTTGTCTTGTCTTGTCTTGTCTTGTCTTGTCTTGTCTTGTCTTGTCTTATCTTGTCTTGTCTTGTCTTGTCTTGTCTTGTCTTATCCTGTCGTGTGTTGTGTTGTTTTGTCTTGTCTTGTCTTGTCTTGTCTTGTCTTGTCTTGTCTTGTCTTGTCTTGTCTTGTCTTGTCTTGTCTTGTCTTGTCTTGTGTTGTGTTGTTTTGTCATGTCATGTCGAGTGTTGTGTTGTTTAGTTTTGTCATGTCTTGTCTTGTCTTGTCTTGTCTTGTCTTGTCATGTCTTGTCTTGTCTAGTCTTGTCTTGTCTTGTCTTGTCTTGTCTTGTCTTGTCTTGTCTTGTCTTGTCTTGTCTTGTCTTGTCTTGTCTTGTCTTGTCTTGTCTTGCCTTGTCTTGTCTTGCCTTGTCTTGTCTTGTCTTGTCTTGTTTTGTCTTGTCTTGTCTTGTCTTGTCTTGTATTGTCTTGTCTTGTTTTGCCTTGTCTTGTCTTGTCCTGTCGTGTGTTGTGTTGTTTTGTCTTGTCTTGTCTTGTCTTGTCTTGTCTTGTCTTGTCTTGTCTTGTCTTGTCTTGTCTTGTCTTGTCTTGTCTTGTTTTGTCTTGTCTTGTCTTGTCTTGTTTTGTCTTGTCTGGTCTTGATTTGTCTTGTCATGTCTTGTCTTGTCTTGTCTTGTCTTGTCTTGTCTTGTCTTGTCTTGTCTTGTCTTGTCTTGTCTTGTCTTGTCCTGTCGTGTGTTGTGTTGTTTTGTCTTGTCTTGTCTTGTCTTGTCTTGTCTTGTCTTGTCTTGTCGTGTGTTGTGTTGTTTTGTCTTGTCTTGTCTTGTCTTGTCTTGTCTTGTCTTGTCTTGTCTTGTCTTGTCTTGTCTTGTCTTGTCTTGCCTTGTCTTGTCTTGTCCTGTCGTGTGTTGTGTTGTTTTGTCTTGTCTTGTCTTGTCTTGTCTTGTCTTGTCTTGTCTTGTCTTGTCTTGTCTTGTCTTGTCTTGTCTTGTCTTGTCTTGTCTTGTCTTGTCGTGTGTTGTGTTGTTTAGTCCTGTTTTGTCTTGTCATGTCTTGTCTTGTCTTGTCTTGTCTTGTCTTGTCTTGTCTTGTCTTGTCTTGTCTTGTGTTGTGTTGTTTTGTCATGTCATGTCGTGTGTTGTGTTGTTTAGTCTTGTCATGTCTTGTCTTGTCTTGTCTTGTCTTGTCTTGTCATGTCTTGTCTTGTCTAGTCTTGTCTTGTCTTGTCTTGTCTTGTCATGTCTTGTCTTGTCTTGTCTTGTCTTGTCTTGTCTTGTCTTGTCTTGTCTTGTCTTGTCTTGTCTTGCCTTGTCTTGTCTTGTCCTGTCCTGTCGTGTGTTGTGTTGTTTTGTCTTGTCTTGTCTTGTCTTGTCTTGTCTTGTCTTGTCTTGTCTTGTCGTGTGTTGTGTTGTTTAGTCCTGTTTTGTCTTGTCATGTCTTGTCTTGTCTTGTCTTGTCTTGTCTTGTCTTGTCTTGTCTTGTCTTGTCTTGTCTTGTCTTGTCTTGTCTTGTCTTGTGTTGTGTTGTTTTGTCATGTCATGTCGTGTGTTGTGTTGTTTAGTCTTGTCATGTCTTGTCTTGTCTTGTCTTGTCTTGTCTTGTCATGTCTTGTCTTGTCTAGTCTTGTCTTGTCTTGTCTTGTCTTGTCATGTCTTGTCTTGTCTTGTCTTGTCTTGTCTTGTCTTGTCTTGTCTTGTCTTGTCTTGTCTTGTCTTGTCTTGTCTTGCCTTGTCTTGTCTTGTCCTGTCCTGTCGTGTGTTGTGTTGTTTTGTCTTGTCTTGTCTTGTCTTGTCTTGTCTTGTCTTGTCTTGTCTTGTCTTGTCTTGTCTTGTCTTGTCTTGTCTTGTCTTGTCTTGTCTTGTCTTGTCTTGTCTTGTCTTGTCTTGTCTTGTCTTGTCTTGTCTTGTCTTGTCTTGTCTTGTCTTGTCTTGTCTTGTCTTGCCTTGTCTTGTCTTGTCCTGTCCTGTCGTGTGTTGTGTTGTTTTGTCTTGTCTTGTCTTGTCTTGTCTTGTCTTGTCTTGTCTTGTCTTGTCTTGTCTTGTCTTGTCTTGTCTTGTCTTGTCTTGTCTTGTCTTGTCTTGTCTTGTCTTGTCTTGTCTTGTCTTGTCTTGTCTTGTCTTGTCTTGTCTTGTCTTGTCTTGTCTTGTCATGTCGTGTGTTGTGTTGTTTTGTCTTGTCATGTCTTGTCTTGTCATGTCATGTCGTGTGTTGTGTTGTTTTGTCTTGTCTTGTCTTGTCTTGTCTTGTCTTGTCTTGTCTTGTCTTGTCTTGTCTTGTCTTGTCTTGTCTTGTCTTGTCTTGTCTTGTCTTGTCTTGTCTTGTCTTGTCTTGTCTTGTCTTGTCTTGTCTTGTCTTGTTTTGTCTTGTCTTGTCTTGTCTTGTTTTGTCTTGTCTGGTCTTGATTTGTCTTGTCTTGTCTTGTCTTGTCTTGTCTTGTCTTGTCTTGTCTTGTCTTGTCTTGTCTTGTCGTGTGTTGTGTTGTTTAGTCTTGTTTTGTCTTGTCATGTCTTGTCTTGTCTTGTCTTGTCTTGTGTTGTGTTGTTTTGTCATGTCATGTCGTGTGTTGTGTTGTTTAGTCTTGTCATGTCTTGTCTTGTCTTGTCTTGTCTTGTCTTGTCATGTCTTGTCTTGTCTAGTCTTGTCTTGTCTTGTCTTGTCTTGTGTTGTCTTGTCTTGTCTTGTCTTGTCTTGTCCTGTCTTGTCTTGTCTTGTCTTGCCTTGTCTTGTCTTGTCTTGTCTTGTTTTGTCTTGTCTTGTCTTGTCTTGTCTTGTCTTGTCTTGTCTTGTCTTGTCTTGTCTTGTCTTGCCTTGTCTTGTCTTGTCCTGTCGTGTGTTGTTTTGTCTTGTCTTGTCTTGTCTTGTCTTGTCTTGTCTTTTCTTGTCTTGTCTTGTCTTGTCTTGTCATGTCCTGTCATGTCATGTCATGTGTTGTGTTGAGTTGTTTTGTCTTGTCTTGTCTTGTTTGGTCTTGTCTTGTTTTGTCTTGTCTTGTCTTGTCTGGTCTTGTCTTGTCTTGTCCTGTCCTGTCTTGTCATGTCATGTCATGTCATGTCATGTGTTGTGTTGTGTTGTCTTGTCATGTCTTGTCTTGTCTTGTCTTGTCTTGTCTTGTCTTGTCTTGTCTTGTCTTGTCTTGTCTTGTCTTGTCTTGTCTTGTCTTGTCTTGTCTTGTCTTGTCTTGTCTTGTCTTGTCTTGTCATGTCCTGTCATGTCATGTCATGTGTTGTGTTGAGTTGTTTTGTCTTGTCTTGTCTTGTCTTGTCTTGTCTTGTCTTGTCTTGTCTTGTCTTGTTTTGTCTTGTCTTGTCTTGTCTTGTCTTGTCTTGTCTTGTCTTGTCTTGTCTTGTCTTGTCTTGTCTTGTGATGTCTTGTCTTGTCTTGTCTTGTCTTGTCTTGTCTTGTCTTGTCTTGTCTTGTCTTGTCTTGTCTTGTCTTGTCTTGTCTTGTCTTGTCTTGTCTTGTCTTGTCTTGTCTTGTCTTGTCTTGTCTTGTCTTGTCTTGTCTTGTCTTGTCTTGTCTTGTCTTGTCTTGTCTTGTCTTGTCTTGTCTTGTCTTGTCTTGTCTTGTCTTGTCTTGTCTTGTCTTGTCTTGTCTTGTCTTGTCTTGTCTTGTCTTGTCTTGTCTTGTCTTGTCTTGTCTTGTCTTGTCTTGTCTTGTCTTGTCTTGTCTTGTCATGTCTTGTCTTGTCATGTCTTGTCTTGTCTTGTCTTGTCTTGTCTTGTCTTGTCTTGTCTTGTCTTGTCTTGTCTTGTCTTGTCTTGTCTTGTCTTGTCTTGTCTTGCCTTGTCTTGTCTTGCCTTGTCTTGTCTTGTCTTGTCTTGTTTTGTCTTGTCTTGTCTTGTCTTGTCTTGTCTTGTCTTGTCTTGTCTTGTCTTGCCTTGTCTTGTCTTGTCCTGTCGTGTGTTGTCTTGTCTTGTCTTGTCTTGTCTTGTCTTGTCTTGTCTTGTCTTGTCTTGTCTTGTCTTGTCGTGTGTTGTGTTGTTTAGTCTTGTTTTGTCTTGTCATGTCTTGTCTTGTCTTGTCTTGTCTTGTCTTGTCTTGTCTTGTCTTGTCTTGCCTTGTCTTGTCTTGCCTTGTCTTGTCTTGTCTTGTCTTGTTTTGTCTTGTCTTGTCTTGTCTTGTCTTGTCTTGTCTTGTCTTGTCTTGTCTTGTCTTGTCTTGTCTTGTCTTGTCGTGTGTTGTGTTGTTTAGTCTTGTTTTGTCTTGTCATGTCTTGTCTTGTCTTGTCTTGTCTTGTCTTGTCTTGTCTTGTCTTGCCTTGTCTTGTCTTGCCTTGTCTTGTCTTGTGTTGTGTTGTTTTGTCATGTCATGTCGAGTGTTGTGTTGTTTAGTTTTGTCATGTCTTGTCTTGTCTTGTCTTGTCTTGTCTTGTCATGTCTTGTCTTGTCTTGTCTTGTCTTGTCTTGTCTTGTCTTGTCTTGTCTTGTCTTGTCTTGTCTTGTCTTGTCTTGTCTTGTCTTGCCTTGTCTTGTCTTGCCTTGTCTTGTCTTGTCTTGTCTTGTTTTGTCTTGTCTTGTCTTGTCTTGTCTTGTCTTGTCTTGTCTTGTCTTGTCTTGTCTTGTCTTGTCTTGCCTTGTCTTGTCTTGTCCTGTCGTGTGTTGTGTTGTTTTGTCTTGTCTTGTCTTGTCTTGTCTTGTCTTGTCTTGTCTTGTCTTGTCTTGTCTTGTCTTGTCTTGTCTTGTCTTGTCTTGTCTTGTCTTGTCTTGTCTTGTTTTGTCTTGTCTTGTCTTGTCTTGTTTTGTCTTGTCTGGTCTTGATTTGTCTTGTCATGTCTTGTCTTGTCTTGTCTTGTCTTGTCTTGTCTTGTCTTGTCTTGTCTTGTCTTGCCTTGTCTTGTCTTGTCCTGTCGTGTGTTGTGTTGTTTTGTCTTGTCTTGTCTTGTCTTGTCTTGTCTTGTCTTGTCTTGTCTTGTCTTGTCTTGTCTTGTCTTGTCGTGTGTTGTGTTGTTTTGTCTTGTCTTGTCTTGTCTTGTCTTGTCTTGTCTTGTCTTGTCTTGTCTTGTCTTGTCTTGTCTTGTCTTGTCTTGTCTTGTCTTGTCTTGTCTTGTCTTGTCTTGTCTTGTCTTGTCTTGTCTTGTCTTGTCTTGCCTTGTCTTGTCTTGTCCTGTCGTGTGTTGTGTTGTTTTGTCTTGTCTTGTCTTGTCTTGTCTTGTCTTGTCTTGTCTTGTCTTGTCTTGTCTTGTCTTGTCTTGTCTTGTCTTGTCTTGTCTTGTCTTGTCTTGTCTTGTCTTGTCTTGTCTTGTCTTGTCTTGTCTTGTCTTGTCTTGTCTTGTCTTGTCTTGTCTTGTCTTGTCTTGTCTTGTCTTGTCTTGTCTTGTCTTGTCTTGTCTTGTCTTGTCTTGTCTTGTCTTGTCTTGTCGTGTGTTGAGTTGTTTAGTCCTGTTTTGTCTTGTCATGTCTTGTCTTGTCTTGTCTTGTCTTGTCTTGTCTTGTCTTGTCTTGTCTTGTGTTGTGTTGTTTTGTCATGTCATGTCGTGTGTTGTGTTGTTTAGTCTTGTCATGTCTTGTCTTGTCTTGTCTTGTCTTGTCTTGTCATGTCTTGTCTTGTCTAGTCTTGTCTTGTCTTGTCTTGTCTTGTCATGTCTTGTCTTGTCTTGTCTTGTCTTGTCTTGTCTTGTCTTGTCTTGTCTTGTCTTGTCTTGTCTTGCCTTGTCTTGTCTTGTCCTGTCCTGTCGTGTGTTGTGTTGTTTTGTCTTGTCTTGTCTTGTCTTGTCTTGTCTTGTCTTGTTTTGTCTTGTCTTGTCTTGTCTTGTTTTGTCTTGTCTTGTCTTGTCTTGTCTTGTCTTGTCTTGTCTTGTCTTGTCTTGTCTTGTCTTGTCTTGTCTTGTCTTGTCTTGTCTTGTCTTGTCTTGTCTTGCCTTGTCTTGTCTTGTCCTGTCGTGTGTTGTGTTGTTTTGTCTTGTCTTGTCTTGTCTTGTCTTGTCTTGTCTTGTCTTGTCTTGTCTTGTCTTGTCTTGTCTTGTCTTGTCTTGTCTTGTCTTGTCTTGTCTTGTCTTGTCTTGTCTTGCCTTGTCTTGTCTTGTCCTGTCGTGTGTTGTGTTGTTTTGTCTTGTCTTGTCTTGTCTTGTCTTGTCTTGTCTTGTCTTGCCTTGTCTTGTCTTGTCCTGTCGTGTGTTGTGTTGTTTTGTCATGTCTTGTCTTGTCTTGTCTTGTCTTGTCTTGTCTTGTCTTGTCTTGTCTTGTCTTGTCTTGTCTTGTCTTGTCTTGTCTTGTCTTGTCTTGTCTGGTCTTGTCTTGTCTTGTCTTGTCTTGTCTTGTCTTGTCTTGTCTTGTCTTGTCTTGTCTTGTCTTGCCTTGTCTTGTCTTGTCCTGTCGTGTGTTGTGTTGTTTTGTCTTGTCTTGTCTTGTCTTGTCTTGTCTTGTCTTGTCTTGTCTTGTCTTGTCTTGTCTTGCCTTGTCTTGTCTTGTCTTGTCATGTCTTGTCTTGTCTTGTCTTGTCTTGTCTTGTCTTGTCTTGTCTTGTCTTGTCTTGTCTTGTCTTGTCTTGTCTTGTCTTGCCTTGTCTTGTCTTGTCCTGTCGTGTGTTGTGTTGTTTTGTCATGTCTTGTCTTGTCTTGTCTTGTCTTGTCTTGTCTTGTCTTGTCTTGTCTTGTCTTGTCTTGTCTTGTCTTGCCTTGTCTTGTCTTGTCCTGTCGTGTGTTGTGTTGTTTTGTCTTGTCTTGTCTTGTCTTGTCTTGTCTTGTCTTGTCTTGTCTTGCCTTGTCTTGTCTTGTCCTGTCGTGTGTTGTGTTGTTTTGTCTTGTCTTGTCTTGTCTTGTCTTGTCTTGTCTTGTCTTGTCTTGTCTTGTCTTGTCTTGTCTTGTCTTGTCTTGTCTTGTCTTGTCTTGTCTTGTCTTGTCTTGTCTTGTCTTGTCTTGTTTTGTCTTGTCTTGTCTTGTCTTGTTTTGTCTTGTCTGGTCTTGATTTGTCTTGTCTTGTCTTGTCTTGTCTTGTCTTGTCTTGTCTTGTCTTGTCTTGTCTTGTCTTGTCTTGTCTTGTCGTGTGTTGTGTTGTTTAGTCTTGTTTTGTCTTGTCATGCCTTGTCTTGTCTTGTCTTGTCTTGTCTTGTCTTGTCTTGTGTTGTGTTGTTTTGTCATGTCATGTCGTGTGTTGTGTTGTTTAGTCTTGTCTTGTCCTGTCTTGTCTTGTCTTGTCTTGCCTTGTCTTGTCTTGTCTTGTCTTGTTTTGTCTTGTCTTGTCTTGTCTTGTCTTGTCTTGTCTTGTCTTGTCTTGTCTTGTCTTGTCTTGTCTTGTCTTGTCTTGCCTTGTCTTGTCTTGTCCTGTCGTGTGTTGTGTTGTTTTGTCTTGTCTTGTCTTGTCTTGTCTTGTCTTGTCTTGTCTTGTCTTGTCTTGTCTTGTCTTGTCTTGTCTTGTCTTGTCTTGTCTTGTCTTGTCTTGTCTTGTCTTGTCTTGTCTTGTCTTGTCTTGTCTTGTCTTGTCTTGTCTTGTCTTGTCTTGTCTTGTCTTGTCTTGTTTTGTCTTGTCTTGTCTTGTCTTGTTTTGTCTTGTCTGGTCTTGATTTGTCTTGTCTTGTCTTGTCTTGTCTTGTCTTGTTTTGTCTTGTCTTGTCTTGTCTTGTTTTGTCTTGTCTGGTCTTGATTTGTCTTGTCATGTCTTGTCATGTCTTGTCTTGTCTTGTCTTGTCTTGTCTTGTCTTGTCTTGCCTTGTCTTGTCTTGTCCTGTCGTGTGTTGTGTTGTTTTGTCTTGTCTTGTCTTGTCTTGTCTTGTCTTGTCTTGTCTTGTCTTGTCTTGTATTGTCGTGTGTTGTTTTGTCTTGTCTTGTCTTGTCTTGTCTTGTCTTGTCTTGTCTTGTCTTGTCTTGTCTTGTCTTGTCTTGTCTTGTCTTGTCTTGTCTTGTCTTGTCTTGTCTTGTCTTGTCTTGTCTTGTCTTGTCTTGTCTTGTCTTGTCTTGTCTTGTCTTGTCTTGTCTTGTCTTGTCTTGTCTTGTCTTGTCTTGTCTTGCCTTGTCTTGTCTTGTCCTGTCGTGTGTTGTGTTGTTTTGTCTCGTCTTGTCTTGTCTTGTCTTGTCTTGTCTTGTCTTGTCTTGTCTTGTCTTGTCTTGTCTTGTCTTGTCTTGTCTTGTCTTGTCTTGTCTTGTCTTGTCTTGTCTTGTCTTGTCTTGTCTTGTCTTGTCTTGTCTTGTCTTGTCTTGTCTTGTCTTGTCTTGTCTTGTTTTGTCTTGTCTTGTCTGGTCTTGTTTTGTCTTGTCTGGTCTTGATTTGTCTTGTCATGTCTTGTCTTGTCTTGTCTTGTCTTGTCTTGTCTTGTCTTGTCTTGTCCTGTCGTGTCTTGTCTTGTCTTGTCTTGTCTTGTCTTGTCTTGTCTTGTCTTGTCTTGTCTTGTCTTGTCTTGTCTTGTCTTGTCTTGTCTTGTCTTGTCTTGTCTTGTCTTGTCTTGTCTTGTCTTGTCTTGTCTTGTCGTATGTTGTGTTGTTTTGTCTTGTCTTGTTTTGTCTTGTCATGTCGTATGTTGTGTTGTTTTGTCTTGTCTTGTTTTGTCTTGTCTTGTCTTATTTTGTCTTGTCTTGTCTTGTCATGTCATGTCATGTCATGTCGTGTGTTGTGTTGTTTAGTCTTGTTTTGTCTTGTCATGTCTTGTCTTGTCTTGTCTTGTCTTGTCTTGTCTTGTCATGTCTTGTCTTGTCTAGTCTTAGTCTTGTCTTGTCTTGTCTTGTCTTGTCTTGTCTTGTCTTGTCTTGTCTTGTCTTGTCTTGTCTTGTCTTGTCTTGTCTTGTCTTGTCTTTTCTTGTCATGTCATGTCATGTCATACGTGTGTTGCGTTGTTTTGTCTTGTCTTATTTTGTCTTGTCATGTCTTATCTTGTCTTGTCTTGTCTTGTCTTGTATTGTCATGTCTTATATTGTCTTGTCTTGTCATGTCATGTCGTGTGTTGTGTTGTTTAGTCTTGTTTTGTCTTGTCATGTCTTGTCTTGTCTTGTCTTGTCTTGTGTTGTGTTGTTTTGTTTTGTCTTGTCATGTCTTGTCTTGTCTTGTCTTGTCTTGTCTTGTCATGTTTTGTCTTGTCTTGTCTTGTCTTGTCTTGTCTTGTCTTGTCTTGTCTTGTCTTGTCTTGTCTTGTCTTGTCTTGTCTTGTCTTGTCTTGTCTTGTCTTGTCTTGTCTTGTCTTGTCTTGTCTTGTCTTGTCTTGTCTTGTCTTGTCTTGTCTTGTCTTGTCTTGTCTTGTCTTGTCTTGTCTTGTCTTGTCTTGTCTTGTCTTGTCTTGTCTTGTCTTGTCTTGTCTTGTTTTGTCTTGTCTTGTCTTGTCTTGTCTTGTCTTGTCTTGTCTTGTCTTGTTTCGTCTTGTCTTGTCTTGTCTTGTTTTGTCTTGTCTGGTCTTGATTTGTCTTGTCATGTCTTGTCTTGTCTTGTCTTGTCTTGTCTTGTCTTGTCTTGTCTTGCCTTGTCTTGTCTTGTCCTGTCGTGTGTTGTCTTGTTTTGCCTTGTCATGTCATGTCTTGCCTTGTCTTGTCTTGTCTTGTCTTGTCTTGTCTTGTCATGTCATGTCATGTCTTGTCATGTCGTGCGTTGTGTTGATTTGTCTTGTCTTGTTTTGTCTTGTCATGTCATGTCTTGTCTTGTCTTGTCTTGTCATGTCAAGTCATGTCTTGTTTTATCTTGTCTTGTTTTGTCTTGTCTTGTCTTGTTTTGTCTTTTCTTGTCTTGTCTTGTCTTGTCTTGTCTTGTCATGTCATGTCTTGTCTTGTCTTGTCTTGTTTTGTTTTGTCTTGTCTTGTCTTGTCTTGTCTTGTCTTGTCTTGTCTTGTCTTGTCTTGTCTTGTCTTGTCTTGTCTTGTCTTGTCTTGTTTTGTCTTGTCTTGTCTTGTCTTGTCTTGTCTTGTCTTGTCTTGTCTTGTCTTGTCTTGTCTTGTCTTGTCTTGTCTTGTCTTGTCTTGTCTTGTCTTGTCTTGTCTTGTCTTGTCTTGTCTTGTCTTGTCTTGTCTTGTCTTGTCTTGTCTTGTCTTGTCTTGTCTTGTCTTGTCTTGTCTTGTCTTGTCTTGTCTTGTCTTGTCTTGTCTTGTCTTGTCTTGTCTTGTCTTGTCTTGTCTTGTCTTGTCTTGTCTTGTCTTGTCTTGTCTTGTCTTGTCTTGTCTTGTCTTGTCTTGTCTTGTCTTGTCTTGTCTTGTCTTGTCTTGTCTTGTCTTGTCTTGTCTTGTCGTGTGTTGTGTTGTTTTGTCTTGTCTTGTCTTGTCTTGTCTTGTCTTGTCTTGTCTTGTCTTGTCTTGTCTTGTCTTGTCTTGTCTTGTCTTGTCTTGTCTTGTCTTGTCTTGTCTTGTCTTGTCTTGTCTTGTCTTGTCTTGTCTTGTCTTGTCTTGTCTTGTCTTGTCTTGTCTTGTCTTGTCTTGTCTTGTCTTGTCTTGTCTTGTCTTGTCTTGTCTTGTCTTGTCTTGTCTTGTCTTATTTTGTCTTGTCTTGTCTTGTCTTGTCATGTTTTGTCATGTCATGTCATGTCGTGTCTTGTGTTGCTTTGTCTTGTCTTGTCTTGTCTTGTCATGTCGTGTGTTGTGTTGTTTTGTCTTGTCTTGTTGTGTATTGTCATGTCTTATATTGTCTTGTCTTGTCTTGTCATGTCATGTCATGTCGTGTGTTGTGTTGTTTTGTCTTGTCTCGTTTTGTCTTGTCATGTCATGTCTTGTCTTGTCTTGTTTTGTCTTGTCATGTCTTGTCTTGTCTTGTCTTGTCTTGTCTTGTCTTGTCTTGTCTTGTCTTGTCTTGTCTTGTCTTGTCTTGTCTTGTCTTGTCTTGTCTTGTCTTGTCTTGTCTTGTCTTGTCTTGTCTTGTCTTGTCTTGTCTTGTCTTGTCTTGTCTTGTCTTGTCTTGTCTTGTCTTGTCTTGTCTTGTCTTGTCTTGTCTTGTCTTGTCTTGTCTTGTCTTGTCTTGTCTTGTCTTGTCTTGTCTTGTCTTGTCTTGTCTTGTCTTGTCTTGTCTTGTCTTGTCTTGTCTTGTCTTGTCTTGTCTTGTCTTGTCTTGTTTTGTCTTGTCTTGTCTTGTGCTGCTTTGTCTTGTCTTATCATGTCGTGTGTTCTGTTGTTTTGTCTTGTCTTGTTGTGTATTGTCATGTCTTTTATTGTCTTGTCTTGTCATGTCATGTCATGTCATGTCATGTCGTGTGTTGTGTTGTTTAGTGTTGTTTTGTCTTGTCATGTCTTGTCTTGTCTAGTCTTGTCTTGTCTTGTCATTCTTGTCTTGTCTTGTCTTGTCTTGTCTTGTCTTGTCTTGTCTTGTCTTGTCTTGTCTTGTCTTGTCTTGTCTTGTCTTGTCTTGTCTTGTCTTGTCTTGTCTTGTCTTGTCTTGTCTTGTCTTGTCTTGTCTTGTCTTGTCTTGTTTTATCTTGTCTTGTCTTGTCTTGTCATGTCGTGTCATGTCATGTGTTGTGTTGTTTTGTCTTGTTTTGTCTTGTCTTGTCTTGGCTTGTTTTGTCTTGTCTTGTCTTGTCTTGTCTTGTCTTGTCTTGTCATGTCGTGTCATGTCATGTGTTGTGTTGTTTTGTCTTGTTTTGTCATGTCATGTCATGTCATACGTGTGTTGTGTTGTTTTGTCTTGTCTTGTCTTGTCTTGTCTTGTCTTGTCTTGTCTTGTCTTGTCTTGTCTTGTCATGTCCTGTCATGTCATGTCATGTGTTGTGTTGTTTTGTCTTGTTTTGTCTTGTTTTGTCTTGTCTTGTCATGTCTTGTCTTGTCTTGTCTTGTCTTGTCTTGTCTTGTCATGTCGTGTCATGTCGTGTCATGTGTTGTTTTGTTTTGTCTTGTCTTGTCCTGTCATGTCATGTCTTGTCTTGTCTTGTCTTGTCTTGTCTTGTCTTGTCTTGTCTTGTCTTGTCTTGTCTTGTCTTGTCTTGTCTTGTCTTGTCTTGTCTTGTCTTGTCTTGTCATGTCCTGTCATGCCATGCCATGTGTTGTGTGGTTTTGTCTTGTTTTGTCTTGTTTTGTTTTGTCTTGTCAAGTCTTGTCTTGTCATGTCGTGTCATGTCATGTGTTGTGTTGTTTTGTCTTGTTTTGTCTTGTCTTGTCTTGTCTTGGCTTGTTTTGTCTTGTCTTGTCTTGTCATGTCGTGTCATGTAATGTGTTGTGTTGTTTTGTCTTGTTTTGTCATGTTTTGTCTTGTCTTGTCTTGTCTTGTCTTGTCTTGTCTTGTCTTGTCTTGTGTTGTGTTGTTTTGTCTTGTCATGTCTTATATTGTCTTGTCTTGTCATGTCATGTCATGTCATACGTGTGTTGTGTTGTTTTGTCTTGTCATGTCTTATCTTGTCTTGTCTTGTCTTGTCTTGTATTGTCATGTCTTATATTGTCTTGTCTTGTCATGTCATATCATGTCGTGTGTTGTGTTGTTTTGTCTTGTCATGTATTGTCTTGTCTTGTCTTGTCTTGTCATGTCGTGTCATGTCATGTGTTGTGTTGTTTCGTCTTGTTTTGTCTTGTTTTGTCTTGTCTTGTCTTGGCTTGTTTTGTCTTGTCTTGACTTGTCTTGTCTTGTCTTGTCTTGTCATGTCGTTTGTTGTGTTGTTTTGTCTTGTCATGTCTTATATTGTCTTGTCTTGTCATGTCATGTCATGTCATACGTGTGTTGTGTTGTCATGTCATATCATGTCGTGTGTTGTGTTGTTTTGTCTTGTCATGTTTTGTCTTGTCATGTCTTGTCTTGTCTTGTCTTGTCTTGTCTTGTCATGTCATATCATGTCGTGTGTTGTGTTGTTTTGTCTTGTCTTGTCTTGTCTTGTCTTGTCTTGTCTTGTCTTGTCTTGTCTTGTCTTGTCTTGTCTTGTCGTATGTTGTGTTGTTTTGTCTTGTCTTGTTTTGTCTTGTCATGTCGTATGTTGTGTTGTTTTGTCTTGTCTTGTTTTGTCTTGTCTTGTCTTATATTGTCTTGTCTTGTCTTGTCATGTCATGTCATGTCATGTCGTGTGTTGTGTTGTTTAGTCTTGTTTTGTCTTGTCATGTCTTGTCTTGTCTTGTCTTGTCTTGTCTTGTCTTGTCTTGTCTTGTCTTGTCTTGTCTTGTCTTGTCTTGTCTTGTCTTGTCTTGTCTTGTCTTGTCTTGTCTTGTCTTGTCTTGTCTTTTCTTGTCATGTCATGTCATGTCATACGTGTGTTGCGTTGTTTTGTCTTGTCTTATTTTGTCTTGTCATGTCTTATCTTGTCTTGTCTTGTCTTGTCTTGTATTGTCATGTCTTATATTGTCTTGTCTTGTCATGTCATGTCATGTCGTGTGTTGTGTTGTTTAGTCTTGTTTTGTCTTGTCATGTCTTGTCTTGTCTTGTCTTGTCTTGTCTTGTCATGTCTTGTCCTGTCTTGTCTTGTCTTGTCTTGTCTTGTCTTGTCTTGTCTTGTCTTGTCTTGTTTTATGTTGCCTTGTCTTGTCTTGTCTTGTCTTGTCTTGTCATGTGTTGTCATGTCACGTGTTGTGTTGTGTTGTCTTGTCTTGTCTTGTATTGTCTTGTCTTGTCTTGTCTTGTCTTGTCTTGTCTTGTCTTGTCTTGTGTTGCTTTGTCTTGTCTTGTCTGGTCTTGTCTTGTCTTATCTTGTCCTGTCTTGTCTTGTCTTGTCCTGTCGTGTGTTGTGTTGTGTTGTTTTGTCGTGTCATGTCATGTCATGTCTTGTCATGTCATGTCATGTCTTGTGTTGCTTTGTCTTGTCTTGTCTTGTCTTGAATTGTCTTGTCTTGTCTTGTCTTGTCTTGTCTTGTCTTGTCTTGTCTTGTCTTGTCCTGTCGTGTATTGTGTTGTTTTGTCTTTTCTTGTCTTGTCTTGTCTTGTCTTGTCTTGTCTTGTCTTGTCCTGTCTGGCCTTGTCTTGTCTTGTCTTATCTTCTTAATTAATTTAAAAACAAATCAAACAGAATTGTCTTGTCTTGTCTTGTCTTGTCTGGCCTTGTCTTGTCTTGTCTTATCTTCCTAATTAATTTAAAAACAAATCAAACAGAATTGTCTTGTCTTGTCTTGTCTTGTCGTGTCTTGTCGTGTCTTGTCTTGTCTTGTCTTGTCTTCTCTTCTCTTCTCTTCTCTTGTCTTGTCTTGTCTTGTCTTGTCTTGTCTTGTCTTGTCTTGTCTTGTCTTGTCTTGTCTTGTCTTGTCTTGTCTTGTCTTGTCTTGTCTTGTCTTGTCTTGTCTTTTCTTGTCATGTCATGTCATGTCTTACGTGTGTTGCGTTGTTTTGTCTTGTCTTATTTTGTCTTGTCATGTCTTATCTTGTCTTGTCTTGTCTTGTCTTGTATTGTCATGTCTTATATTGTCTTGTCTTGTCATGTCATGTCATGTCGTGGGTTGTGTTGTTTAGTCTTGTTTTGTCTTGTCATGTCTTGTCTTGTCTTGTCTTGTCTTGTCTTGTCATGTCTTGTCCTGTCTTGTCTTGTCTTGTCTTGTCTTGTCTTGTCTTGTCTTGTCTTGTCTTGTCTTGTCTTGTCTTGTCTTGTCTTGTCTTGTCTTGTCTTGTTTTATGTTGTCTTGTCTTGTCTTGTCTTGTCTTGTCATGTGATGTCATGTCACGTGTTGTGTTGTGTTGTCTTGTCTTGTCTTGTATTGTCTTGTCTTGTCTTGTCTTGTCTTGTCTTGTCTTGTCTTGTCTTGTCTTGTGTTGCTTTGTCTTGTCTTGTCTGGTCTTGTCTTGTCTTGTCTTGTCTTATCTTGTCTTGTCTTGTCTTGTCTTGTCTTGTCCTGTCGTGTGTTGTGTTGTGTTGTTTTGTCGTGTCATGTCATGTCATGTCTTGTCATGTCATGTCATGTCTTGTGTTGCTTTGTCTTGTCTTGTCTTGTCTTGAATTGTCTTGTCTTGTCTTGTCTTGTCTTGTCTTGTCTTGTCTTGTCTTGTCCTGTCGTGTGTTGTGTTGTTTTGTCTTTTCTTGTCTTGTCTTGTCTTGTCTTGTCTTGTCTTGTCTTGTCCTGTCTGGCCTTGTCTTGTCTTGTCTTATCTTCTTAATTAATTTAAAAACAAATCAAACAGAATTGTCTTGTCTTGTCTTGTCTTGTCTGGCCTTGTCTTGTCTTGTCTTATCTTCTTAATTAATTTAAAAACAAATCAAACAGAATTGTCTTGTCTTGTCTTGTCTTGTCGTGTCTTGTCGTGTCTTGTCTTGTCTTGTCTTGTCTTGTCTTCTCTTCTCTTCTCTTCTCTTCTCTTGTCTTGTCTTGTCTTGTCTTGTCTTGTCTTGTCTTGTCTTGTCTTGTCTTGTCTTGTCTTGTCTTGTCTTGTCTTGTCTTGTCTTGTCTTGTCTTGTCTTGTCTTGTCTTGTCTTGTCTTGTCTTGTCTTGTCTTGTCTTGTCTTGTCTTGTCTTGTCTTGTCTTGTCTTGTCTTGTCTTGTCTTGTCTTGTCTTGTCTTGTCTTGTCTTGTCTTGTCTTGTCTTGTCTTGTCTTGTCTTGTCTTGTCTTGTCTTGTCTTGTCTTGTCTTGTCTTGTCTTGTCTTGTCTTGTCTTGTCTTGTCTTGTCTTGTCTTGTCTTGTCTTGTCTTGTCTTGTCTTGTCTTGTCTTGTCTTGTCTTGTCTTGTCTTGTCTTGTCTTGTCTTGTCTTGTCTTGTCTTGTCTTGTCTTGTATTGTCTTGTTTTATCTTGTCTTGTCTTGTCTTGTCATGTAATGTCATGTCGTGTGTTGTGTTGTTTTGTTTTGTCTTGTCTTGTCCTGTCATGTCATGTCTTGTCTTGTCTTGTCTTGTCTTGTCTTGTCTTGTCTTGTCTTGTCTTGTCTTGTCTTGTCTTGTCTTGTCTTGTCTTGTCTGTCTTGTCTTGTCTTGTCATGCCCTGCCCTGTCATGTCATGTCATGTGTTGTGTTGTTTTGTCTTGTTTTGTCTTGTTTTGTCTTGTTTTGTCTTGTCTTGTCTTGGCTTGTTTTGTCTTGTCTTGTCTTGTCTTGTCATGTCGTGTCATGTCATGTGTTGTGTTGTTTTGTCTTGTTTTGTCATGTTTTGTCTTGTCTTGTCTTGGCTTGTTTTGTCTTGTCTTGTCTTGTCTTGTCTTGTCTTGTCATGTCGTGTGTTGTGTTGTTTTGTCTTGTCTTGTCTTGTCTTGTCCTGTCGTGTGTTGTGTTGTGTTGTTTTGTCGTGTCATGTCATGTCTTGTCTTGTCATGTCATGTCATGTCTTGTGTTGCTTTGTCTTGTCTTGTCTTATCTTGTCTTGTCTTGTCTTGTCTTGTCTTGTCTTGTCTTGTCTTGTCTTGTCTTGTCTTGTCTTGTCTTGTCTTGTCTTGTCTTGTCTTGTCTTGTCTTGTCTTGTCTTGTCTTGTCATGTCCTGTCATGTCATGTCATGTGTTGTGTTGTTTTGTCTTGTTTTGTCTTGTTTTGTCTTGTTTTGTCTTGTTTTGTCTTGTTTTGTCTTGTTTTGTCTTGTTTTGTCTTGTTTTGTCTTGTTTTGTCTTGTCTTGTCATGTCTTGTCTTGTCTTGTCTTGTCTTATCTTGTCTTGTCATGTCGTGTCATGTCATGTGTTGTGTTGTTTTGTCTTGTTTTGTCTTGTTTTGTCTTGTCTTGTCTTGGCTTGTTTTGTCTTGTCTTGTCTTGTCTTCTCTTGTCTTGTCATGTCGTGTCATGTCATGTGTTGTGTTGTTTTGTCTTGTTTTGTCATGTTTTGTCTTGTCTTGTCTTGGCTTGTTTTGTCTTGTCTTGTCTTGTCTTGTCTTGTCTTGTCTTGTCTTGTCATGTCGTGTGTTGTGTTGTTTTGTCTTGTCATGTCTTATATTGTCTTGTCTTGTCATGTCATGTCATGTCATACGTGTGTTGTGTTGTTTTGTCTTGTCATGTCTTATCTTGTCTTGTCTTGTCTTGTCTTGTATTGTCATGTCTTATATTGTCTTGTCTTGTCATGTCATATCATGTCGTGTGTTGTGTTGTTTTGTCTTGTCATGTATTGTCATGTCTTGTCTTGTCTTGTCATGTCGTGTCATGTCATGTGTTGTGTTGTTTCGTCTTGTTTTGTCTTGTTTTGTCTTGTCTTGTCTTGGCTTGTTTTGTCTTGTCTTGTCTTGTCTTGTCTTGTCTTGTTTTGTCTTGTCATGTCGTGTGTTGTGTTGTTTTGTCTTGTCATGTCTTATATTGTCTTGTCTTGTCATGTCATGTCATGTCATACGTGTGTTGTGTTGTCATGTCATATCATGTCGTGTGTTGTGTTGTTTTGTCTTGTCATGTTTTGTCTTGTCATGTCTTGTCTTGTCTTGTCTTGTCATGTCATATCATGTCGTGTGTTGTGTTGTTTTGTCTTGTCATGTCTTGTCTTGTCTTGTCTTGTCTTGTCTTGTCTTGTCTTGTCTTGTCTTGTCTTGTCTTGTCTTGTCTTGTCTTGTCGTATGTTGTGTTGTTTTGTCTTGTCTTGTTTTGTCTTGTCATGTCGTATGTTGTGTTGTTTTGTCATGTCTTGTTTTGTCTTGTCTTGTCTTATATTGTCTTGTCTTGTCTTGTCATGTCATGTCATGTCATGTCGTGTGTTGTGTTGTTTAGTCTTGTTTTGTCTTGTCATGTCTTGTCTTGTCTTGTCTTGTCTTGTCATGTCTTGTCTTGTCTAGTCTTGTCTTGTCTTGTCTTGTCTTGTCTTGTCTTGTCTTGTCTTGTCTTGTCTTGTCTTGTCTTGTCTTGTCTTGTCTTGTCTTGTCTTGTCTTGTCTTGTCTTGTCTTGTCTTGTCTTGTCTTGTCTTGTCTTGTCTTGTCTTTTCTTGTCATGTCATGTCATGTCATACGTGTGTTGCGTTGTTTTGTCTTGTCTTATTTTGTCTTGTCATGTCTTATCTTGTCTTGTCTTGTCTTGTCTTGTATTGTCATGTCTTATATTGTCTTGTCTTGTCATGTCATGTCATGTCGTGTGTTGTGTTGTTTAGTCTTGTTTTGTCTTGTCATGTCTTGTCTTGTCTTGTCTTGTCTTGTCTTGTCTTGTCTTGTCTTGTCTTGTGTTGTGTTGTGTTGTTTTGTCTTGTCATGTCTTGTCTTGTCTTGTCTTGTCTTGTCTTGTCTTGTCATGTTTTGTCTTGTCTTGTCTTGTCTTGTCTTGTCTTGTCTTGTCTTGTCTTGTCTTGTCTTGTCTTGTCTTGTCTTGTCTTGTCTTGTCTTGTCTTGTCTTGTCTTGTCTTGTCTTGTCTTGTCTTGTCTTGTCTTGTCGTGTGTTGTGTTGTTTAGTCTTGTTTTGTCTTGTCATGTCTTGTCTTGTCTTGTCTTGTCTTGTCTTGTCTTGTCTTGTGTTGTGTTGTTTTGTCATGTCATGTCGTGTGTTGTGTTGTTTAGTCTTGTCATGTCTTGTCTTGTCTTGTCTTGTCTTGTCTTGTCTTGTCATGTCTTGTCTTGTCTAGTCATGTCTTGTCTTGTCTTGTCTTGTCTTGTCTTGTCTTGTCTTGTCTTGTCTTGTCTTGTCTTGTCTTGTCCTGTCTTGTCTTGTCTTGTCTTGTCTTGCCTTGTCTTGTCTTGTCTTGTCTTGTTTTGTCTTGTCTTGTCTTGTCTTGTCTTGTCTTGTCTTGTCTTGTCTTGCCTTGTCTTGTCTTGTCCTGTCGTGTGTTGTGTTGTTTTGTCTTGTCTTGTCTTGTCTTGTCTTGTCTTGTCTTGTCTTGTCTTGTCATGTCATGTCATGTCTTGTCATGTCGTGCGTTGTGTTGTTTTGTCTTGTCTTGTTTTGTCTTGTCATGTCATGTCTTGTCTTGTCTTGTCATGTCATGTCTTGTCTTGTCTTGTCTTGTCTTGTCTTGTCTTGTCTTGTCCTGTCTTGTCTTGTCTTGTCTTGTCTTGCCTTGTCTTGTCTTGTCTTGTCTTGTTTTGTCTTGTCTTGTCTTGTCTTGTCTTGTCTTGTCTTGTCTTGTCTTGCCTTGTCTTGTCTTGTCCTGTCGTGTGTTGTGTTGTTTTGTCTTGTCTTGTCTTGTCTTGTCTTGTCTTGTCTTGTCTTGTCTTGTCTTGTCTTGTCTTGTCTTGTCGTATGTTGTGTTGTTTTGTCTTGTCTTGTTTTGTCTTGTCATGTCGTATGTTGTGTTGTTTTGTCTTGTCTTGTTTTGTCTTGTCTTGTCTTATATTGTCTTGTCTTGTCTTGTCATGTCATGTCATGTCATGTCGTGTGTTGTGTTGTTTAGTCTTGTTTTGTCTTGTCATGTCTTGTCTTGTCTTGTCTTGTCTTGTCTTGTCTTGTCTTGTCTTGTCTTGTCTTGTCTTGTCTTGTCTTGTCTTGTCTTGTCTTGTCTTGTCTTGTCTTGTCTTGTCTTGTCTTGTCTTGTCTTGTCTTGTCTTTTCTTGTCATGTCATGTCATGTCATACGTGTGTTGCGTTGTTTTGTCTTGTCTTATTTTGTCTTGTCATTGTCTTGTCTTGTATTGTCATGTCTTATATTGTCTTGTCTTGTCATGTCATGTCATGTCGTGTGTTGTGTTGTTTAGTCTTGTTTTGTCTTGTCATGTCTTGTCTTGTCTTGTCTTGTCTTGTCTTGTCATGTCTTGTCCTGTCTTGTCTTGTCTTGTCTTGTCTTGTCTTGTCTTGTCTTGTCTTGTCTTGTCTTGTCTTGTCTTGTCTTGTTTTATGTTGTCTTGTCTTGTCTTGTCTTGTCTTGTCTTGTTTTATGTTGCCTTGTCTTGTCTTGTCTTGCCTTGTCTTGTCATGTGTTGTCATGTCACGTGTTGTGTTGTGTTGTCTTGTCTTGTCTTGTATTGTCTTGTCTTGTCTTGTCTTGTCTTGTCTTGTCTTGTCTTGTCTTGTCTTGTGTTGCTTTGTCTTGTCTTGTCTGGTCTTGTCTTGTCTTGTCTTGTCTTATCTTGTCCTGTCTTGTCTTGTCTTGTCCTGTCGTGTGTTGTGTTGTGTTGTTTTGTCGTGTCATGTCATGTCATGTCTTGTCATGTCATGTCATGTCTTGTGTTGCTTTGTCTTGTCTTGTCTTGTCTTGAATTGTCTTGTCTTGTCTTGTCTTGTCTTGTCTTGTCCTGTCGTGTATTGTGTTGTTTTGTCTTTTCTTGTCTTGTCTTGTCTTGTCTTGTCTTGTCTTGTCTTGTCCTGTCTGGCCTTGTCTTGTCTTGTCTTATCTTCTTAATTAATTTAAAAACAAATCAAACAGAATTGTCTTGTCTTGTCTTGTCTTGTCTGGCCTTGTCTTGTCTTGTCTTATCTTCCTAATTAATTTAAAAACAAATCAAACAGAATTGTCTTGTCTTGTCTTGTCTTGTCGTGTCTTGTCGTGTCTTGTCTTGTCTTGTCTTGTCTTCTCTTCTCTTCTCTTCTCTTGTCTTGTATTGTCTTGTCTTGTCTTGTCTTGTCTTGTCTTGTCTTGTCTTGTCTTGTCTTGTCTTGTCTTGTCTTGTCTTGTCTTGTCTTGTCTTGTCTTGTCTTGTCTTGTCTTGTCTTGTCTTGTCTTGTCCTGTCTTGTCTTGTCTTGTCTTGTCTTGTCTTGTCTTGTCTTTTCTTGTCATGTCATGTCATGTCATGTCATACGTGTGTTGCGTTGTTTTGTCTTGTCTTATTTTGTCTTGTCATGTCTTATCTTGTCTTGTCTTGTCTTGTCTTGTATTGTCATGTCTTATATTGTCTTGTCTTGTCATGTCATGTCATGTCGTGTGTTGTGTTGTTTAGTCTTGTTTTGTCTTGTCATGTCTTGTCTTGTCTTGTCTTGTCTTGTCTTGTCTTGTCATGTCTTGTCCTGTCTTGTCTTGTCTTGTCTTGTCTTGTCTTGTCTTGTCTTGTCTTGTCTTGTCTTGTCTTGTCTTGTCTTGTCTTGTCTTGTCTTGTCTTGTTTTATGTTGTCTTGTCTTGTCTTGTCTTGTCATGTGATGTCATGTCACGTGTTGTGTTGTGTTGTCTTGTCTTGTCTTGTATTGTCTTGTCTTGTCTTGTCTTGTCTTGTCTTGTCTTGTCTTGTCTTGTGTTGCTTTGTCTTGTCTTGTCTGGTCTTGTCTTGTCTTGTCTTGTCTTATCTTGTCTTGTCTTGTCTTGTCTTGTCTTGTCCTGTCGTGTGTTGTGTTGTGTTGTTTTGTCGTGTCATGTCATGTCATGTCTTGTCATGTCATGTCATGTCTTGTGTTGCTTTGTCTTGTCTTGTCTTGTCTTGAATTGTCTTGTCTTGTCTTGTCTTGTCTTGTCTTGTCTTGTCCTGTCGTGTGTTGTGTTGTTTTGTCTTTTCTTGTCTTGTCTTGTCTTGTCTTGTCTTGTCTTGTCTTGTCCTGTCTGGCCTTGTCTTGTCTTGTCTTATCTTCTTAATTAATTTAAAAACAAATCAAACAGAATTGTCTTGTCTTGTCTTGTCTTGTCTGGCCTTGTCTTGTCTTGTCTTATCTTCTTAATTAATTTAAAAACAAATCAAACAGAATTGTCTTGTCTTGTCTTGTCTTGTCGTGTCTTGTCGTGTCTTGTCTTGTCTTGTCTTGTCTTGTCTTGTCTTCTCTTCTCTTCTCTTCTCTTGTCTTGTCTTGTCTTGTCTTGTCTTGTCTTGTCTTGTCTTGTCTTGTCTTGTCTTGTCTTGTCTTGTCTTGTCTTGTCTTGTCTTGTCTTGTCTTGTCTTGTCTTGTCTTGTCGTGTCTTGTCTTGTCTTGTCTTGTCTTGTCTTGTCTTGTCTTGTCTTGTCTTGTCTTGTCTTGTCTTGTCTTGTCTTGTCTTGTCTTGTCTTGTCTTGTCTTGTATTGTATTGTTTTATCTTGTCTTGTCTTGTCTTGTCATGTAATGTCATGTCGTGTGTTGTGTTGTTTTGTTTTGTCTTGTCTTGTCCTGTCATGTCATGTCTTGTCTTGTCTTGTCTTGTCTTGTCTTGTCTTGTCTTGTCTTGTCTTGTCTTGTCTTGTCTTGTCTTGTCATGCCCTGTCATGTCATGTCATGTGTTGTGTTGTTTTGTCTTGTTTTGTCTTGTTTTGTCTTGTTTTGTCTTGTTTTGTCTTGTTTTGTCTTGTTTTGTCTTGTCTTGTCTTGGCTTGTTTTGTCTTGTCTTGTCTTGTCATGTCGTGTCATGTCATGTGTTGTGTTGTTTTGTCTTGTTTTGTCATGTTTTGTCTTGTCTTGTCTTGGCTTGTTTTGTCTTGTCTTGTCTTGTCTTGTCTTGTCTTGTCATGTCGTGTGTTGTGTTGTTTTGTCTTGTCTTGTCTTGTCTTGTCCTGTCGTGTGTTGTGTTGTGTTGTTTTGTCTTGTCTTGTCTTGTCTTGTCTTGTCTTGTCTTGTCTTGTCTTGTCTTGTCTTGTCTTGTCTTGTCCTGTCGTGTGTTGTGTTGTTTTGTCTTTTCTTGTCTTGTCTTGTCTTGTCTTGTCTTGTCTTGTCTTGTCTTGTCTTGTCTTGTCTTGTCTTGTCTTGTCGTGTCTTGTCGTGTCTTGTCTTGTCTTGTCTTGTCTTCTCTTCTCTTCTCTTGTCTTGTCTTGTCTTGTCTTGTCTTGTCTTGTCTTGTCTTGTCTTGTCTTGTCTTGTCTTGTCTTGTCTTGTCTTGTCTTGTCTTGTCTTGTCTTGTCTTGTCTTGTCTTGTCTTGTCTTGTCTTGTCTTGTCTTGTCTTGTCTTGTCTTGTCTTGTCTTGTCTTGTCTTGTCTTGTCTTGTCTTGTCTTGTCTTGTCTTGTCTTGTCTTGTCATGTCTTGTCCTGTCTTGTCTTGTCTTGTCTTGTCTTGTCTTGTCTTGTCTTATATTGTCTTGTCTTGTCTTGTCATGTCATGTCATGTCATGTCGTGTGTTGTGTTGTTTAGTCTTGTTTTGTCTTGTCATGTCTTGTCTTGTCTTGTCTTGTCTTGTCTTGTCTTGTCTTGTCTTGTCTTGTCTTGTCTTGTCTTGTCTTGTCTTGTCTTGTCTTGTCTTGTCTTGTCTTGTCTTGTCTTGTCTTGTCTTGTCTTGTCTTGTCTTTTCTTGTCATGTCATGTCATGTCATACGTGTGTTGCGTTGTTTTGTCTTGTCTTATTTTGTCTTGTCATGTCTTATCTTGTCTTGTCTTGTCTTGTCTTGTCTTGTGTTGCTTTGTCTTGTCTTGTCTGGTCTTGTCTTGTCTTGTCTTGTCTTGTCTTGTCTTGTCTTGTCTTGTCTTTTCTTGTCATGTCATTTCATGTCATACGTGTGTTGCGTTGTTTTGTCTTGTCTTATTTTGTCTTGTCTTGTCTTGTCTTGTCTTGTCTTGTCTTGTCTTGTCTTGTGTTGCTTTGTCTTGTCTTGTCTGGTCTTGTCTTGTCTTGTCTTGTCTTATCTTGTCCTGTCTTGTCTTGTCTTGTCCTGTCGTGTGTTGTGTTGTGTTGTTTTGTCGTGTCATGTCATGTCATGTCTTGTCATGTCATGTCATGTCTTGTGTTGCTTTGTCTTGTCTTGCCTTGTCTTGAATTGTCTTGTCTTGTCTTGTCTTGTCTTGTCTTGTCCTGTCGTGTATTGTGTTGTTTTGTCTTTTCTTGTCTTGTCTTGTCTTGTCTTGTCTTGTCTTGTCTTGTCCTGTCTGGCCTTGTCTTGTCTTGTCTTATCTTCTTAATTAATTTAAAAACAAATCAAACAGAATTGTCTTGTCTTGTCTTGTCTTGTCTGGCCTTGTCTTGTCTTGTCTTATCTTCCTAATTAATTTAAAAACAAATCAAACAGAATTGTCTTGTCTTGTCTTGTCTTGTCGTGTCTTGTCGTGTCTTGTCTTGTCTTGTCTTGTCTTCTCTTCTCTTCTCTTCTCTTGTCTTGTATTGTCTTGTCTTGTCTTGTCTTGTCTTGTCTTGTCTTGTCTTGTCTTGTCTTGTCTTGTCTTGTCTTGTCTTGTCTTGTCTTGTCTTGTCTTGTCTTGTCTTGTCTTGTCTTGTCTTGTCTTGTCCTGTCTTGTCTTGTCTTGTCTTGTCTTGTCTTGTCTTGTCTTTTCTTGTCATGTCATGTCATGTCATGTCATACGTGTGTTGCGTTGTTTTGTCTTGTCTTATTTTGTCTTGTCATGTCTTATCTTGTCTTGTCTTGTCTTGTCTTGTATTGTCATGTCTTATATTGTCTTGTCTTGTCATGTCATGTCATGTCGTGTGTTGTGTTGTTTAGTCTTGTTTTGTCTTGTCATGTCTTGTCTTGTCTTGTCTTGTCTTGTCTTGTCTTGTCATGTCTTGTCCTGTCTTGTCTTGTCTTGTCTTGTCTTGTCTTGTCTTGTCTTGTCTTGTCTTGTCTTGTCTTGTCTTGTCTTGTCTTGTCTTGTTTTATGTTGTCTTGTCTTGTCTTGTCTTGTCATGTGATGTCATGTCACGTGTTGTGTTGTGTTGTCTTGTCTTGTCTTGTATTGTCTTGTCTTGTCTTGTCTTGTCTTGTCTTGTCTTGTCTTGTCTTGTGTTGCTTTGTCTTGTCTTGTCTGGTCTTGTCTTGTCTTGTCTTGTCTTATCTTGTCTTGTCTTGTCTTGTCTTGTCTTGTCCTGTCGTGTGTTGTGTTGTGTTGTTTTGTCGTGTCATGTCATGTCATGTCTTGTCATGTCATGTCATGTCTTGTGTTGCTTTGTCTTGTCTTGTCTTGTCTTGAATTGTCTTGTCTTGTCTTGTCTTGTCTTGTCTTGTCTTGTCCTGTCGTGTGTTGTGTTGTTTTGTCTTTTCTTGTCTTGTCTTGTCTTGTCTTGTCTTGTCTTGTCTTGTCCTGTCTGGCCTTGTCTTGTCTTGTCTTATCTTCTTAATTAATTTAAAAACAAATCAAACAGAATTGTCTTGTCTTGTCTTGTCTTGTCTGGCCTTGTCTTGTCTTGTCTTATCTTCTTAATTAATTTAAAAACAAATCAAACAGAATTGTCTTGTCTTGTCTTGTCTTGTCGTGTCTTGTCGTGTCTTGTCTTGTCTTGTCTTGTCTTGTCTTGTCTTCTCTTCTCTTCTCTTCTCTTGTCTTGTCTTGTCTTGTCTTGTCTTGTCTTGTCTTGTCTTGTCTTGTCTTGTCTTGTCTTGTCTTGTCTTGTCTTGTCTTGTCTTGTCTTGTCTTGTCTTGTCTTGTCTTGTCTTGTCTTGTCGTGTCTTGTCTTGTCTTGTCTTGTCTTGTCTTGTCTTGTCTTGTCTTGTCTTGTCTTGTCTTGTCTTGTCTTGTCTTGTCTTGTCTTGTCTTGTATTGTATTGTTTTATCTTGTCTTGTCTTGTCTTGTCATGTAATGTCATGTCGTGTGTTGTGTTGTTTTGTTTTGTCTTGTCTTGTCTTGTCCTGTCATGTCATGTCTTGTCTTGTCTTGTCTTGTCTTGTCTTGTCTTGTCTTGTCTTGTCTTGTCTTGTCTTGTCTTGTCTTGTCATGCCCTGTCATGTCATGTCATGTGTTGTGTTGTTTTGTCTTGTTTTGTCTTGTTTTGTCTTGTTTTGTCTTGTTTTGTCTTGTTTTGTCTTGTTTTGTCTTGTCTTGTCTTGGCTTGTTTTGTCTTGTCTTGTCTTGTCTTGTCATGTCGTGTCATGTCATGTGTTGTGTTGTTTTGTCTTGTTTTGTCATGTTTTGTCTTGTCTTGTCTTGGCTTGTTTTGTCTTGTCTTGTCTTGTCTTGTCTTGTCTTGTCATGTCGTGTGTTGTGTTGTTTTGTCTTGTCTTGTCTTGTCTTGTCCTGTCGTGTGTTGTGTTGTGTTGTTTTGTCTTGTCTTGTCTTGTCTTGTCTTGTCTTGTCTTGTCTTGTCTTGTCTTGTCTTGTCTTGTCTTGTCCTGTCGTGTGTTGTGTTGTTTTGTCTTTTCTTGTCTTGTCTTGTCTTGTCTTGTCTTGTCTTGTCTTGTCTTGTCTTGTCTTGTCTTGTCTTGTCTTGTCTTGTCTTGTCGTGTCTTGTCGTGTCTTGTCTTGTCTTGTCTTGTCTTCTCTTCTCTTCTCTTGTCTTGTCTTGTCTTGTCTTGTCTTGTCTTGTCTTGTCTTGTCTTGTCTTGTCTTGTCTTGTCTTGTCTTGTCTTGTCTTGTCTTGTCTTGTCTTGTCTTGTCTTGTCTTGTCTTGTCTTGTCTTGTCTTGTCTTGTCTTGTCTTGTCTTGTCTTGTCTTGTCTTGTCTTGTCTTGTCTTGTCTTGTCTTGTCTTGTCTTGTCTTGTCTTGTCTTGTCTCGTCTTGTCTTGTCTTGTCTTGTCTTGTCTTGTCTTGTCTTGTCTTGTTTTGTCTTGTCTTGTCTTGTCTTGTCTTGTCTTGTCTTGTTTTATCTTGTCTTGTCTTGTCTTGTCATGTAATGTCATGTCGTGTGTTGCGTTGTTTTGTTTTGTCTTGTCTTGTCCTGTCATGTCATGTCTTGTCTTGTCTTGTCTTGTCTTGTCTTGTCTTGTCTTGTCTTGTCTTGTCTTGTCTTGTCTTGTCTTGTCTTGTCTTGTCTTGTCTTGTCTTGTCTTGTCTTGTCTTGTCTTGTCTTGTCTTGTCTTGTCTTGTCTTGTCTTGTCTTGTCTTGTCTTGTCTTGTCTTGTCTTGTCTTGTCTTGTCTTGTCTTGTCTTGTCTTGTCTTGTCATGTCCTGTCATGTCATGTCATGTGTTGTGTTGTTTTGTCTTGTTTTGTCTTGTTTTGTCTTGTTTTGTCTTGTTTTGTCTTGTTTTGTCTTGTCTTGTCATGTCTTGTCTTGTCTTGTCTTGTCTTATCTTGTCTTGTCATGTCGTGTCATGTCATGTGTTGTGTTGTTTTGTCTTGTTTTGTCTTGTTTTGTCTTGTCTTGTCTTGGCTTGTTTTGTCTTGTCTTGTCTTGTCTTGTCTTGTCTTGTCATGTCGTTTCATGTCATGTGTTGTGTTGTTTTGTCTTGTTTTGTCATGTTTTGTCTTGTCTTGTCTTGGCTTGTTTTGTCTTGTCTTGTCTTGTCTTGTCTTGTCTTGTCATGTCGTGTGTTGTGTTGTTTTGTCTTGTCATGTCTTATATTGTCTTGTCTTGTCATGTCATGTCATGTCATACGTGTGTTGTGTTGTTTTGTCTTGTCATGTCTTATCTTGTCTTGTCTTGTCTTGTCTTGTATTGTCATGTCTTATATTGTCTTGTCTTGTCATGTCATATCATGTCGTGTGTTGTGTTGTTTTGTCTTGTCATGTATTGTCATGTCTTGTCTTGTCTTGTCATGTCGTGTCATGTCATGTGTTGTGTTGTTTCGTCTTGTTTTGTCTTGTTTTGTCTTGTCTTGTCTTGGCTTGTTTTGTCTTGTCTTGTCTTGTCTTGTCTTGTCTTGTTTTGTCTTGTCATGTCGTGTGTTGTGTTGTTTTGTCTTGTCATGTCTTATATTGTCTTGTCTTGTCATGTCATGTCATGTCATGTCATACGTGTGTTGTGTTGTCATGTCATATCATGTCGTGTGTTGTGTTGTTTTGTCTTGTCATGTTTTGTCTTGTCATGTCTTGTCTTGTCTTGTCTTGTCATGTCATATCATGTCGTGTGTTGTGTTGTTTTGTCTTGTCATGTCTTGTCTTGTCTTGTCTTGTCTTGTCTTGTCTTGTCTTGTCTTGTCTTGTCTTGTCTTGTCTTGTCTTGTCTTGTCTTGTCTTGTCTTGTCTTGTCTTGTCTTGTCTTGTCGTATGTTGTGTTGTTTTGTCTTGTCTTGTTTTGTCTTGTCATGTCGTATGTTGTGTTGTTTTGTCATGTCTTGTTTTGTCTTATCTTGTCTTATATTGTCTTGTCTTGTCTTGTCATGTCATGTCATGTCATGTCGTGTGTTGTGTTGTTTAGTCTTGTTTTGTCTTGTCATGTCTTGTCTTGTCTTGTCTTGTCTTGTCATGTCTTGTCTTGTCTAGTCTTGTCTTGTCTTGTCTTGTCTTGTCTTGTCTTGTCTTGTCTTGTCTTGTCTTGTCTTGTCTTGTCTTGTCTTGTCTTGTCTTGTCTTGTCTTGTCTTGTCTTGTCTTGTCTTGTCTTGTCTTGTCTTGTCTTGTCTTGTCTTGTCTTGTCTTGTCTTGTCTTGTCTTGTCTTGTCTTGTCTTGTCTTGTCTTGTCTTGTCTTGTCTTGTCTTGTCTTGTCTTTTCTTGTCATGTCATGTCATGTCATACGTGTGTTGCGTTGTTTTGTCTTGTCTTATTTTGTCTTGTCATGTCTTATCTTGTCTTGTCTTGTCTTGTCTTGTATTGTCATGTCTTATATTGTCTTGTCTTGTCATGTCATGTCATGTCGTGTGTTGTGTTGTTTAGTCTTGTTTTGTCTTGTCATGTCTTGTCTTGTCTTGTCTTGTCTTGTCTTGTCTTGTCTTGTGTTGTGTTGTTTTGTCTTGTCATGTCTTGTCTTGTCTTGTCTTGTCTTGTCTTGTCATGTTTTGTCTTGTCTTGTCTTGTCTTGTCTTGTCTTGTCTTGTCTTGTCTTGTCTTGTCTTGTCTTGTCTTGTCGTGTGTTGTGTTGTTTAGTCTTGTTTTGTCTTGTCATGTCTTGTCTTGTCTTGTCTTGTCTTGTCTTGTCTTGTCTTGTGTTGTGTTGTTTTGTCATGTCATGTCGTGTGTTGTGTTGTTTAGTCTTGTCATGTCTTGTCTTGTCTTGTCTTGTCTTGTCTTGTCATGTCTTGTCTTGTCTAGTCTTGTCTTGTCTTGTCTTGTCTTGTCTTGTCCTGTCTTGTCTTGTCTTGTCTTGTCTTGCCTTGTCTTGTCTTGTCTTGTCTTGTTTTGTCTTGTCTTGTCTTGTCTTGTCTTGTCTTGTCTTGTCTTGTCTTGTCCTGTCGTGTGTTGTGTTGTTTTGTCTTGTCTTGTCTTGTCTTGTCTTGTCATGTCATGTCATGTTTTGTCATGTCGTGCGTTGTGTAGTTTTGTCTTGTCTTGTTTTGTCTTGTCATGTCATGTCTTGTCTTGTCTTGTCTTGTCATGTCATGTCTTGTCTTGTCTTGTCTTGTCTTGTCTTGTCTTGTCTTGTCTTGTCTTGTCTTGTCTTGTCTTGTCTTGTCTTGTCTTGTCTTGTCTTGTCTTGTCTTGTCTTGTCTTGTCTTGTCTTGTCTTGTCTTGTCTTGTCTTGTCTTGTCTTGTCTTGTCTTGTCTTGTCTTGTCTTGTCTTGTCTTGTCTTGTCTTGTCTTGTCTTGTCTTGTCTTGTCTTGTCTTGTCTTGTCTTGTCTTGTCTTGTCTTGTCTTGTCTTGTCTTGTCTTGTCTTGTCTTGTCTTGTCTTGTCTTGTCTTGTCTTGTCTTGTCTTGTCTTGTCTTGTCTTGTCTTATTTTGTCTTGTCTTGTCTTGTCTTGTCATGTTTTGTCATGTCATGTCATGTCGTGTCTTGTGTTGCTTTGTCTTGTCTTGTCTTGTCTTGTCTTGTCTTGTCTTGTCTTGTCTTGTCTTGTCTTGTCTTGTCTTGTCTTGTCTTGTCTTGTCTTGTCTTGTCTTGTCTTGTCTTGTCTTGTCTTGTCTTGTCTTGTCTTGTCTTGTCTTGTCTTGTCTTGTCTTATTTTGTCTTGTCTTGTCTTGTCTTGTCATGTTTTGTCATGTCATGTCATGTCGTGTTTTGTGTTGCTTTGTCTTGTCTTGTCTTGTCTTGTCATGTCGTGTGTTGTGTTGTTTTGTCTTGTCCTGTTGTGTATTGTCATGTCTTATATTGTCTTGTCTTGTCTTGTCTTGTCTTGTCTTGTCTTGTCTTGTCTTATTTTGTCTTGTCTTGTCTTGTCTTGTCATGTTTTGTCATGTCATGTCATGTCGTGTCTTGTGTTGCTTTGTCTTGTCTTGTCTTGTCTTGTCATGTCGTGTGTTGTGTTGTTTTGTCTTGTCTTGTTGTGTATTGTCATGTCTTATATTGTCTCGTTTTGTCTTGTCATGTCATGTCTTGTCTTGTCTTGTTTTGTCTTGTCATGTTTTGTCTTGTCTTGTCTTGTCTTGTCTTGTCTTGTCTTGTCTTGTCTTGTCTTGTCTTGTCTTGTCTTGTCTTGTCTTGTCTTGTCTTGTCTTGTCTTGTTTTGTCTTGTCTTGTCTTGTCTTGTCTTGTCTTGTCTTGTCTTGTCTTGTCTTGTCTTGTCTTGTCTTGTCTTGTTTTGTCTTGTCTTGTCTTGTGCTGCTTTGTCTTGTCTTATCATGTCGTGTGTTCTGTTGTTTTGTCTTGTCTTGTTGTGTATTGTCATGTCTTTTATTGTCTTGTCTTGTCATGTCATGTCATGTCATGTCATGTCGTGTGTTGTGTTGTTTAGTGTTGTTTTGTCTTGTCATGTCTTGTCTTGTCTAGTCTTGTCTTGTCTTGTCATTCTTGTCTTGTCTTGTCTTGTCTTGTCTTGTCTTGTCTTGTCTTGTCTTGTCTTGTCTTGTCTTGTCTTGTCTTGTCTTGTCTTGTCTTGTCTTGTCTTGTCTTGTCTTGTCTTGTCTTGTCTTGTCTTGTCTTGTCTTGTCTTGTCTTGTCTTGTCTTGTCTTGTGTTGTCTTGTCTTGTCTTGTCTTGTCTTGTCTTGTCTTGTTTTATCTTATCTTGTCTTGTCTTGTCATGTCGTGTCATGTCATGTGTTGTGTTGTTTTGTCTTGTTTTGTCTTGTCTTGTCTTGGCTTGTTTTGTCTTGTCTTGTCTTGTCATGTCGTGTCATGTCATGTGTTGTTTTATCTTATCTTGTCTTGTCTTGTCATGTCGTGTCATGTCATGTGTTGTGTTGTTTTGTCTTGTTTTGTCTTGTCTTGTCTTGGCTTGTTTTGTCTTGTCTTGTCTTGTCTTGTCTTGTCTTGTCTTGTCTTGTCATGTCGTGTCATGTCATGTGTTGTGTTGTTTTGTCTTGTTTTGTCATGTTTTGTCTTGTCTTGTCTTGTCTTGTCTTGTCTTGTCTTGTCTTGTCTTGTCTTGTCTTGTCTTGTCTTGTCTTGTCTTGTCTTGTCTTGTCTTGTCTTGTCTTGTCTTGTCTTGTCTTGTCTTGTGTTGTGTTGTTTTGTCTTGTCATGTCTTATATTGTCTTGTCTTGTCATGTCATGTCATGTCATACGTGTGTTGTGTTGTTTTGTCTTGTCATGTCTTATCTTGTCTTGTCTTGTCTTGTCTTGTCTTGTCATGTCTTGTCTTGTCTTGTCTTGTCTTGTCTTGTCTTGTCTTGTCTTGTCTTGTCTTGTCTTGTCTTGTCTTGTCTTGTCATGTCCTGTCATGTCATGTCATGTGTTGTGTTGTTTTGTCTTGTTTTGTCTTGTTTTGTCTTGTCTTGTCATGTCTTGTCTTGTCTTGTCTTGTCTTGTCTTGTCTTGTCATGTCGTGTCATGTCGTGTCATGTGTTGTTTTGTTTTGTCTTGTCTTGTCCTGTCATGTCATGTCTTGTCTTGTCTTGTCTTGTCTTGTCTTGTCTTGTCTTGTCTTGTCTTGTCTTGTCTTGTCTTGTCTTGTCTTGTCTTGTCTTGTCTTGTCTTGTCTTTTCTTGTCATGTCATGTCATACGTGTGTTGCGTTGTTTTGTCTTGTCTTATTTTGTCTTGTCATGTCTTATCTTGTCTTGTCTTGTCTTGTCTTGTCATGTCTTGTCCTGTCTTGTCTTGTCTTGTCGTATGTTGTGTTGTTTTGTCTTGTCTTGTTTTGTCTTGTCATGTCGTATGTTGTGTTGTTTTGTCTTGTCTTGTTTTGTCTTGTCTTGTCTTATATTGTCTTGTCTTGTCTTGTCATGTCATGTCATGTCATGTCGTGTGTTGTGTTGTTTAGTCTTGTTTTGTCTTGTCATGTCTTGTCTTGTCTTGTCTTGTCTTGTCTTGTCTTGTCTTGTCTTGTCTTGTTTTATGTTGTCTTGTCTTGTCTTGTCTTGTCTTGTCTTGTCATGTGATGTCATGTCACGTGTTGTGTTGTGTTGTCTTGTCTTGTCTTGTATTGTCTTGTCTTGTCTTGTCTTGTCTTGTGTTGCTTTGTCTTGTCTTGTCTGGTCTTGTCTTGTCGTGTCTTGTCTTATCTTGTCTTGTCTTGTCTTGTCTTGTCCTGTCGTGTGTTGTGTTGTGTTGTTTTGTCGTGTCATGTCATGTCATGTCTTGTCATGTCATGTCATGTCTTGTGTTGCTTTGTCTTGTCTTGTCTTGTCTTGTCTTGTCTTGAATTGTCTTGTCTTGTCTTGTCTTGTCTTGTCTTGTCCTGTCGTGTGTTGTGTTGTTTTGTCTTTTCTTGTCTTGTCTTGTCTTGTCTTGTCTTGTCTTGTCTTGTCCTGTCTGGCCTTGTCTTGTCTTGTCTTGTCTTGTCTTGTCTTGTCTGGTCTTGTCTTGTCTTGTCTTGTCTTATCTTGTCTTGTCTTGTCTTGTCTTGTCCTGTCGTGTGTTGTGTTGTCTTGTCTTGTCTGGTCTTGTCTTGTCTTGTCTTGTCTTATCTTGTCTTGTCTTGTCTTGTCTTGTCCTGTCGTGTGTTGTGTTGTCTTGTCTTGTCTTGTCTTGTCTTGTCTTGTCTTGTCTTGTCTTGTCTTGTCTTGTCTTGTCTTGTCTTGTCTTGTCTTGTCTTGTCTTGTCTTGTCTTGTCTTGTCTTGTCTTGTCTTGTCTTGTCTTGTCTTGTCTTGTCTTGTCTTGTCTTGTCTTGTCTTGTCTTGTCTTGTCTTGTCTTGTCTTGTCTTGTCTTGTCTTGTCTTGTCTTGTCTTGTCTTGTCTTGTCTTGTCTTGTCTTGTCTTGTCTTGTCTTGTCTTGTCTTGTCTTGTCTTGTCTTGTCTTGTCTTGTATTGTCTTGTTTTATCTTGTCTTGTCTTGTCTTGTCATGTAATGTCATGTCGTGTGTTGTGTTGTTTTGTTTTGTCTTGTCTTGTCCTGTCATGTCATGTCTTGTCTTGTCTTGTCTTGTCTTGTCTTGTCTTGTCTTGTCTTGTCTTGTCTTGTCATGCCCTGTCATGTCATGTCATGTGTTGTGTTGTTTTGTCTTGTTTTGTCTTGTTTTGTCTTGTCTTGTCTTGGCTTGTTTTGTCTTGTCTTGTCTTGTCTTGTCATGTCGTGTCATGTCATGTGTTGTGTTGTTTTGTCTTGTTTTGTCATGTTTTGTCTTGTCTTGTCTTGGCTTGTTTTGTCTTGTCTTGTCTTCTCTTGTCTTGTCTTGTCATGTCGTGTGTTGTGTTGTTTTGTCTTGTCTTGTCTTGTCTTGTCCTGTCGTGTGTTGTGTTGTGTTGTTTTGTCGTGTCATGTCATGTCTTGTCTTGTCATGTCATGTCATGTCTTGTGTTGCTTTGTCTTGTCTTGTCTGGTCTTGTCTTGTCTTATCTTGTCTTGTCTTGTCTTGTCTTGTCTTGTCTTGTCTTGTCTTGTCTTGTCTTGTCTTGTCTTGTCTTGTCTTGTCCTGTCGTGTGTTGTGTTGTTTTGTCTTTTCTTGTCTTGTCTTGTCTTGTCTTGTCTTGTCTTGTCTTGTCTTGTCTTGTCTTGTCCTGTCTGGCCTTGTCTTGTCTTGTCTTATCTTCTTAATTAATTTAAAAACAAATCTTGTCTTGTCTTGTCTTGTTTTATCTTGTCTTGTCTTGTCTTGTCATGTAATGTCATGTCGTGTGTTGTGTTGTTTTGTTTTGTCTTGTCTTGTCCTGTCATGTCATGTCTTGTCTTGTCTTGTCTTGTCTTGTCTTGTCTTGTCTTGTCTTGTCTTGTCTTGTCTTGTCTTGTCTTGTCTTGTCTTGTCTTGTCTTGTCTTGTCTTGTCTCGTCTTGTCTTGTCTTGTCTTGTCTTGTCTTGTCTTGTCTTGTCTTGTCTTGTCTTGTCTTGTCTTGTCTTGTCTTGTCTTGTCTTGTCTTGTCTTGTCTTGTCTTGTCATGTCCTGTCATGTCATGTCATGTGTTGTGTTGTTTTGTCTTGTTTTGTCTTGTTTTGTCTTGTTTTGTCTTGTTTTGTCTTGTTTTGTCTTGTCTTGTCATGTCTTGTCTAGTCTTGTCTTGTCTTGTCTTGTCATGTCGTGTCTTGTCTTGTCTTGGCTTGTTTTGTCTTGTCTTGTCTTGTCTTGTCTTGTCATGTCGTGTCATGTCATGTGTTGTGTTGTTTTGTCTTGTTTTGTCATGTTTTGTCTTGTCTTGTCTTGGCTTGTTTTGTCTTGTCTTGTCTTGTCTTGTCTTGTCATGTCGTGTGTTGTGTTGTTTTGTCTTGTCATGTCATGTCATGTCATACGTGTGTTGTGTTGTTTTGTCTTGTCATGTCTTATCTTGTCTTGTCTTGTCTTGTCTTGTCTTGTATTGTCATGTCTTATATTGTCTTGTCTTGTCATGTCATATCATGTCGTGTGTTGTGTTGTTTTGTCTTGTCATGTATTGTCATGTCTTGTCTTGTCTTGACATGTCGTGTCATGTCATACGTGTGTTGTGTTGTCATGTCATATCATGTCGTGTGTTGTGTTGTTTTGTCTTGTCATGTTTTGTCTTGTCATGTCTTGTCTTGTCTTGTCTTGTCATGTCATATCATGTCGTGTGTTGTGTTGTTTTGTCTTGTCATGTCTTGTCTTGTCTTGTCTTGTCTTGTCTTGTCTTGTCTTGTCTTGTCTTGTCTTGTCGTATGTTGTGTTGTTTTGTCTTGTCTTGTTTTGTCTTGTCATGTCGTATATTGTGATGTTTTGTCATGTCTTGTTTTGTCTTGTCTTGTCTTATATTGTCTTGTCTTGTCTTGTCATGTCATGTCATGTCATGTCGTGTGTTGTGTTGTTTAGTCTTGTTTTGTCTTGTCATGTCTTGTCTTGTCTTGTCTTGTCTTGTCTTGTCATGTCTTGTCTTGTCTAGTCTTGTCTTGTCTTGTCTTGTCTTGTCTGGTCTTGTCTTGTCTTGTCTTGTCTTGTCTTGTCTTGTCTTGTCTTGTCTTGTCTTGTCTTGTCTTGTCTTGTCTTGTCTTGTCTTTTCTTGTCATGTCATGTCATGTCATACGTGTGTTGCGTTGTTTTGTCTTGTCTTATTTTGTCTTGTCATGTCTTATCTTGTCTTGTCTTGTCTTGTCTTGTATTGTCATGTCTTATATTGTCTTGTCTTGTCATGTCATATCATGTCGTGTGTTGTGTCTTGTCTTGTCCTGTCTTGTCTTGTCCTGTCTTGTCTTGTCTTGTCTTGTCTTGTCTTGTCTTGTCTTGTCTTGTCTTGTCTTGTCTTGTCTTGTCTTGTTTTATGTTGTCTTGTCTTGTCTTGTCTTGTCTTGTCTTGTCTTGTCTTGTCTTGTCTTGTCTTGTCATGTGATGTCATGTCACGTGTTGTGTTGTGTTGTCTTGTCTTGTCTTGTCTTGTCTTGTATTGTCTTGTCTTGTCTTGTCTTGTCTTGTCTTGTCTTGTCTTGTCTTGTCTTGTCTGGTCGTATGTTGTGTTGTTTTGTCTTGTCTTGTTTTGTCTTGTCATGACGTTTGTTGTGTTGTTTTGTCTTGTCTTGTTTTGTCTTGTCTTGTCTTATATTGTCTTGTCTTGTCTTGTCTTGTCATGTCATGTCATGTCATGTCGTGTCTTGTGTTGTTTTGTCTTGTCTTGTCTTGTCTTGTCTTGTCTTGTCTTGTCTTGTCTTGTCTTGTCTTGTCTTGTCTTGTCTTGTCTTGTCTTGTCTTGTCTTGTCTTGTCTTGTCTTGTCTTGTCTTGTCTTGTGTTGTCTTGTCTTGTCTTGTCTTGTTTTATGTTGTCTTGTCTTGTCTTGTCTTGTCTTGTCTTGTCTTGTATTGTCTTGTCTTGTCTTGTCTTGTCATGTGATGTCATGTCACGTGTTGTGTTGTGTTGTCTTGTCTTGTCTTGTCTTGTATTGTCTTGTCTTGTCTTGTATTGTCTTGTCTTGTCTTGTCTTGTCTTGTCTTGTCTTGTCTGGTCGTATGTTGTGTTGTTTTGTCTTGTCTTGTTTTGTCTTGTCATGTCGTTTGTTGTGTTGTTTTGTCTTGTCTTGTTTTGTCTTGTTTTGTCTTGTCTTGTCTTATATTGTCTTGTCTTGTCTTGTCATGTCATGTCATGTCAAGTCGTGTCTTGTGTTGTTTTGTCTTGTCTTGTCTTGTCTTGTCTTGTCTTGTCTTATTTTGTCTTGTCTTGTCTTGTCTTGTCTTGTCTTGTCTTGTCTGGTCGTATGTTGTGTTGTTTTGTCTTGTCTTGATTTGTCTTGTCATGTCGTTTGTTGTGTTGTTTTGTCTTGTCTTGTTTTGTCTTGTCTTGTCTTATATTGTCTTGTCTTGTCTTGTCATGTCATGTCATGTCATGTCGTGTCTTGTGTTGTTTTGTCTTGTCTTGTCTTGTCTTGTCTTGTCTTGTCTTGTCTTGTCTTGTCTTGTCTTGTCTTGTCTTGTCTTATTTTGTCTTGGCTTGTCTTGTCTTGTCTTGTCTTGTCTTGTCTTGTCTTGTCTTGTTTTATGTTGTCTTGTCTTGTCTTGTCTTGTCTTGTCTTGTCTTGTCTTGTCTTGTCTTGTCTTGTCTTGTCTTGTCTTGTCTTGTCTTGTCTTGTCTTGTCTTGTCATGTGATGTCATGTCACGTGTTGTGTTGTGTTGTCTTGTCTTGTCTTGTCTTGTATTGTCTTGTCTTGTCTTGTCTTGTCTTGTCTTGTCTTGTCTTGTCTTGTCTGGTCGTATGTTGTGTTGTGTTGTTTAGTCTTGTTTTGTCTTGTCATGTCTTGTCTTGTCTTGTCTTGTCTTGTCTTGTCTTGTCTTGTCTTGTCTTGTCTTGTCTTGTCTTGTCTTGTCGTGTGTTGTGTTGTTTTGTCTTGTCATGTCTTATATTGTCTTGTCTTGTCATGTCATGTCATGTCATACGTGTGTTGTGTTGTCATGTCATATCATGTCGTGTGTTGTGTTGTTTTGTCTTGTCATGTTTTGTCTTGTCATGTCTTGTCTTGTCTTGTCTTGTCTTGTCTTGTCTTGTCTTGTCTTGTCTTGTCTTGTCGTATGTTGTGTTGTTTTGTCTTGCCTTGTTTTGTCTTGTCATGTCGTATGTTGTGTTGTTTTGTCTTGTCTTGTTTTGTCTTGTCTTGTCTTATATTGTCTTGTCTTGTCTTGTCATGTCATGTCATGTCATGTCGTGTGTTGTGTTGTTTAGTCTTGTTTTGTCTTGTCATGTCTTGTCTTGTCTTGTCTTGTCTTGTCTTGTCTTGTCTTTTCTTGTCATGTCATGTCATGTCATACGTGTGTTGCGTTGTTTTGTCTTGTCTTATTTTGTCTTGTCATGTCTTATCTTGTCTTGTCTTGTCTTGTCTTGTCTTGTCTTGTCTTGTCTTGTCTTGTCTTGTCTTGTCTTGTCTTGTCTTGTCTTGTCTTGTCTTGTCTTGTCTTGTCATGTGATGTCATGTCACGTGTTGTGTTGTGTTGTCTTGTCTTGTCTTGTATTGTCTTGTCTTGTCTTGTCTTGTCTTGTCTTGTATTGTCTTGTCTTGTCTTGTCATGTCATGTCATGTCATGTCGTGTCTTGTGTTGTTTAGTCTTGTTTTGTCTTGTCTTGTCTTGTCTTGTCTTGTCTTGTCTTGTCTTGTCTTGTCTTGTCTTGTCATGTCTTGTCTTGTCTTGTCTAGTCTTGTCTTGTCTTGTCTTGTCTTGTCTTGCCTTGTCTTGTCTTGTCTTGTCTTGTCTTGTCTTGTCTTGTCTTGTCTTGTCTTGTCTTGTCTTGTCTTGTCTTGTCTTGTCTTGTCTTGTCTTGTCTTGTCTTGTCTTGTCTTGTCTTGTCTTGTCTTGTCTTGTCTTGTCTTGTCTTGTCTTGTCTTGTCTTGTCTTGTCTTGTCTTGTCTTGTCTTGTCTTGTCTTGTCTTGTCTTGTCTTGTCTTGTCTTGTCTTGTCTTGTCTTGTCTTGTCTTGTCTTGTCTTGTCTTGTCTTGTCTTGTCTTGTTTGGTCTTGTCTTGTTTTGTCTTGTCTTGTTTTGTCTTGTCTTGTCTTGTCTTGTTTTGTCTTGTCATGTCTTGTCTTGTCTTGTCTTGTCTTGTCTTGTCCTGTCATGTCATGTCATGTCATGTGTTGTGTTGTTTTGTCTTGTCTTGTCTTGTTTGGTCTTGTCTTGTCTTGTTTTGTCTTGTCTTGTCTTGTCTTGTCTTGTCTTGTCTTGTCTTGTCTTGTCTTGTCTTGTCTTGTCTTGTCTTGTCTTGTCTTGTCTTGTCTTGTCTTGTCTTGTCTTGTCTTGTCTTGTCTTGTCCTGTCGTGTGTTGTGTTGTTTTGTCGTGTCATGTCATGTCTTGTCTTGTCATGTCATGTCATGTCTTGTGTTGCTTTGTCTTGTCTTGTCTGGTCTTGTCTTGTCTGGTCTTGTCTTGTCTTGTCTTGTCCTGTCGTGTGTTGTGTTGTTTTGTCTTTTCTTGTCTTGTCTTGTCTTGTCTTGTCTTGTCCTGTCTGGCCTTGTCATGTGATGTCATGTCACGTGTTGTGTTGTGTTGTCTTGTCTTGTCTTGTCTTGTCTTGTCGTATGTTGTGTTGTTTTGTCTTGTCTTGTTTTGTCTTGTCATGTCTTGTCTTGTCTTGTCTTGTCATGTGATGTCATGTCACGTGTTGTGTTGTGTTGTGTTGTCTTGTCTTGTCTTGTCTTGTCTTGTCTTGTCTTGTCTTGTCTTGTCTTGTCTTGTCTTGTCATGTCATGTCATGTGTTGTGTTGTTTTGTCTTGTCTTGTCTTGTTTGGTCTTGTCTTGTTTTGTCTTGTCTTGTTTTGTCTTGTCTTGTCTTGTCTTGTTTTGTCTTGTCATGTCTTGTCTTGTCTTGTCTTGTCTTGTCTTGTCTTGTCCTGTCATGTCATGTCATGTCATGTGTTGTGTTGTTTTGTCTTGTCTTGTCTTGTTTGGTCTTGTCTTGTCTTGTTTTGTCTTGTCTTGTCTTGTCTTGTCTTGTCTTGTCTTGTCTTGTCTTGTCTTGTCTTGTCTTGTCTTGTCTTGTCTTGTCTTGTCTTGTCTTGTCTTGTCTTGTCTTGTCTTGTCTTGTCTTGTCTTGTCTTGTCTTGTCTTGTCTTGTCTTGTCTTGTCTTGTCTTGTCTTGTCTTGTCTTGTCTTGTCTTGTCTTGTCATGTCATGTCATGTGTTGTGTTGTTTTGTCTTGTCTTGTCTTGTTTGGTCTTGTCTTGTTTTGTCTTGTCTTGTTTTGTCTTGTCTTGTCTTGTCTTGTTTTGTCTTGTCATGTCTTGTCTTGTCTTGTCTTGTCTTGTCTTGTCCTGTCATGTCATGTCATGTCATGTGTTGTGTTGTTTTGTCTTGTCTTGTCTTGTTTGGTCTTGTCTTGTCTTGTTTTGTCTTGTCTTGTCTTGTCTTGTCTTGTCTTGTCTTGTCTTGTCTTGTCTTGTCTTGTCTTGTCTTGTCTTGTCTTGTCTTGTCTTGTCTTGTCTTGTCTTGTCTTGTCTTGTCTTGTCTTGTCTTGTCTTGTCTTGTCCTGTCGTGTGTTGTGTTGTTTTGTCGTGTCATGTCATGTCTTGTCTTGTCATGTCATGTCATGTCTTGTGTTGCTTTGTCTTGTCTTGTCTGGTCTTGTCTTGTCTTGTCTTGTCCTGTCGTGTGTTGTGTTGTTTTGTCTTTTCTTGTCTTGTCTTGTCTTGTCTTGTCTTGTCCTGTCTGGCCTTGTCATGTGATGTCATGTCACGTGTTGTGTTGTGTTGTCTTGTCTTGTCTTGTCTTGTCTTGTCTTGTCGTATGTTGTGTTGTTTTGTCTTGTCTTGTTTTGTCTTGTCATGTCTTGTCTTGTCTTGTCTTGTCATGTGATGTCATGTCACGTGTTGTGTTGTGTTGTCTTGTCTTGTCTTGTCTTGTCTTGTCTTGTCTTGTCTTGTCTTGTCTTGTCTTGTCTTGTCTTGTCTTGTCTTGTCTTGTCTTGTCTTGTCTTGTCTTGTCTTGTCTTGTCTTGTCTTGTCTTGTCTTGTCTTGTCTTGTCTTGTCATGTCATGTCATGTGTTGTTTTGTCTTGTCTTGTCTTGTTTGGTCTTGTCTTGTTTTGTCTTGTCTTGTTTTGTCTTGTCTTGTCTTGTCTTGTTTTGTCTTGTCTTGTCTTGTCTTGTCTTGTCTTGTCTTGTCTTGTCTTGTCTTGTCTTGTCTTGTCTTGTCTTGTCTTGTCTTGTCTTGTCTTGTCTTGTCTTGTCTTGTCTTGTCTTGTCTTGTCTTGTCTTGTCCTGTCTGGCCTTGTCATGTGATGTCATGTCACGTGTTGTGTTGTGTTGTCTTGTCTTGTCTTGTCTTGTCTTGTCGTATGTTGTGTTGTTTTGTCTTGTCTTGTTTTGTCTTGTCATGTCTTGTCTTGTCTTGTCTTGTCATGTGATGTCATGTCACGTGTTGTGTTGTGTTGTCTTGTCTTGTCTTGTCTTGTCTTGTCTTGTCTTGTCTTGTCTTGTCTTGTCTTGTCTTGTCTTGTCTTGTCATGTGATGTCATGTCACGTGTTGTGTTGTGTTGTCTTGTCTTGTCTTGTCTTGTCTTGTCTTGTCTTGTCTTGTCTTGTCTTGTCATGTGATGTCATGTCACGTGTTGTGTTGTGTTGTCTTGTCTTGTCTTGTCTTGTCTTGTCTTGTCTTGTCTTGTCTTGTCTTGTCTTGTCTTGTCTTGTCTTGTCGTGTCTTGTCTTGTCTTGTCTTGTCTTGTCTTGTCTTGTCTTGTCTTGTCTTGTCTTGTCTTGTCTTGTCTTGTCTTGTCTTGTCTTGTCTTGTCTTGTCTTGCCTTGTCTTGTCTTGTCTTGTCTTGTCTTGTCTTGTCTTGTCTTGTCTTGTCTTGTCCTGTCGTGTGTTGTGTTGTTTTGTCGTGTCATGTCATGTCTTGTCTTGTCATGTCATGTCATGTCTTGTGTTGCTTTGTCTTGTCTTGTCTGGTCTTGTCTTGTCTTGTCTTGTCCTGTCGTGTGTTGTGTTGTTTTGTCTTTTCTTGTCTTGTCTTGTCTTGTCTTGTCTTGTCCTGTCTGGCCTTGTCATGTGATGTCATGTCACGTGTTGTGTTGTGTTGTCTTGTCTTGTCTTGTCTTGTCTTGTCGTATGTTGTGTTGTTTTGTCTTGTCTTGTTTTGTCTTGTCATGTCTTGTCTTGTCTTGTCTTGTCATGTGATGTCATGTCACGTGTTGTGTTGTGTTGTCTTGTCTTGTCTTGTCTTGTCTTGTCTTGTCTTGTCTTGTCTTGTCTTGTCTTGTCTTGTCTTGTCTTGTCTTGTCTTGTCTTGTCTTGTCTTGTCTTGTCTTGTCTTGTCTTGTCTTGTCTTGTCTTGTCTTGTCTTGTCTTGTCATGTCATGTCATGTGTTGTTTTGTCTTGTCTTGTCTTGTTTGGTCTTGTCTTGTTTTGTCTTGTCTTGTTTTGTCTTGTCTTGTCTTGTCTTGTTTTGTCTTGTCTTGTCTTGTCTTGTCTTGTCTTGTCTTGTCTTGTCTTGTCTTGTCTTGTCTTGTCTTGTCTTGTCTTGTCTTGTCTTGTCTTGTCTTGTCTTGTCTTGTCTTGTCTTGTCTTGTCTTGTCTTGTCTTGTCTTGTCTTGTCCTGTCTGGCCTTGTCATGTGATGTCATGTCACGTGTTGTGTTGTGTTGTCTTGTCTTGTCTTGTCTTGTCTTGTCGTATGTTGTGTTGTTTTGTCTTGTCTTGTTTTGTCTTGTCATGTCTTGTCTTGTCTTGTCTTGTCATGTGATGTCATGTCACGTGTTGTGTTGTGTTGTCTTGTCTTGTCTTGTCTTGTCTTGTCTTGTCTTGTCTTGCCTTGTCTTGTCTTGTCTTGTCTTGTCTTGTCTTGTCTTGTCTTGTCTTGTCTTGTCTTGTCTTGTCTTGTCTTGTCTTGTCTTGTCTTGTCTTGTCTTGTCTTGTCTTGTCTTGTCTTGTCTTGTCTTGTCTTGTCTTGTCTTGTCTTGTCTTGTCTTGTCTTGTCTTGTCTTGTCTTGTCTTGTCTTGTCTTGTCTTGTCTTGTCTTGTCTTGTCTTGTCTTGTCTTGTCTTGTCTTGTCTTGTCTTGTCTTGTCTTGTTTGGTCTTGTCTTGTTTTGTCTTGTCTTGTTTTGTCTTGTCTTGTCTTGTCTTGTTTTGTCTTGTCATGTCTTGTCTTGTCTTGTCTTGTCTTGTCTTGTCCTGTCATGTCATGTCATGTCATGTGTTGTGTTGTTTTGTCTTGTCTTGTCTTGTTTGGTCTTGTCTTGTCTTGTTTTGTCTTGTCTTGTCTTGTCTTGTCTTGTCTTGTCTTGTCTTGTCTTGTCTTGTCTTGTCTTGTCTTGTCTTGTCTTGTCTTGTCTTGTCTTGTCTTGTCTTGTCTTGTCTTGTCTTGTCTTGTCCTGTCGTGTGTTGTGTTGTTTTGTCGTGTCATGTCATGTCTTGTCTTGTCATGTCATGTCATGTCTTGTGTTGCTTTGTCTTGTCTTGTCTGGTCTTGTCTTGTCTGGTCTTGTCTTGTCTTGTCTTGTCCTGTCGTGTGTTGTGTTGTTTTGTCTTTTCTTGTCTTGTCTTGTCTTGTCTTGTCTTGTCCTGTCTGGCCTTGTCATGTGATGTCATGTCACGTGTTGTGTTGTGTTGTCTTGTCTTGTCTTGTCTTGTCTTGTCGTATGTTGTGTTGTTTTGTCTTGTCTTGTTTTGTCTTGTCATGTCTTGTCTTGTCTTGTCTTGTCATGTGATGTCATGTCACGTGTTGTGTTGTGTTGTGTTGTCTTGTCTTGTCTTGTCTTGTCTTGTCTTGTCTTGTCTTGTCTTGTCTTGTCTTGTCTTGTCATGTCATGTCATGTGTTGTGTTGTTTTGTCTTGTCTTGTCTTGTTTGGTCTTGTCTTGTTTTGTCTTGTCTTGTTTTGTCTTGTCTTGTCTTGTCTTGTTTTGTCTTGTCATGTCTTGTCTTGTCTTGTCTTGTCTTGTCTTGTCTTGTCCTGTCATGTCATGTCATGTCATGTGTTGTGTTGTTTTGTCTTGTCTTGTCTTGTTTGGTCTTGTCTTGTCTTGTTTTGTCTTGTCTTGTCTTGTCTTGTCTTGTCTTGTCTTGTCTTGTCTTGTCTTGTCTTGTCTTGTCTTGTCTTGTCTTGTCTTGTCTTGTCTTGTCTTGTCTTGTCTTGTCTTGTCTTGTCTTGTCTTGTCTTGTCTTGTCTTGTCTTGTCTTGTCTTGTCTTGTCTTGTCTTGTCTTGTCTTGTCTTGTCTTGTCTTGTCTTGTCTTGTCTTGTCTTGTCTTGTCATGTCATGTCATGTGTTGTGTTGTTTTGTCTTGTCTTGTCTTGTTTGGTCTTGTCTTGTTTTGTCTTGTCTTGTTTTGTCTTGTCTTGTCTTGTCTTGTTTTGTCTTGTCATGTCTTGTCTTGTCTTGTCTTGTCTTGTCTTGTCCTGTCATGTCATGTCATGTCATGTGTTGTGTTGTTTTGTCTTGTCTTGTCTTGTTTGGTCTTGTCTTGTCTTGTTTTGTCTTGTCTTGTCTTGTCTTGTCTTGTCTTGTCTTGTCTTGTCTTGTCTTGTCTTGTCTTGTCTTGTCTTGTCTTGTCTTGTCTTGTCTTGTCTTGTCTTGTCTTGTCTTGTCTTGTCTTGTCTTGTCTTGTCTTGTCCTGTCGTGTGTTGTGTTGTTTTGTCGTGTCATGTCATGTCTTGTCTTGTCATGTCATGTCATGTCTTGTGTTGCTTTGTCTTGTCTTGTCTGGTCTTGTCTTGTCTTGTCTTGTCCTGTCGTGTGTTGTGTTGTTTTGTCTTTTCTTGTCTTGTCTTGTCTTGTCTTGTCTTGTCCTGTCTGGCCTTGTCATGTGATGTCATGTCACGTGTTGTGTTGTGTTGTCTTGTCTTGTCTTGTCTTGTCTTGTCTTGTCGTATGTTGTGTTGTTTTGTCTTGTCTTGTTTTGTCTTGTCATGTCTTGTCTTGTCTTGTCTTGTCATGTGATGTCATGTCACGTGTTGTGTTGTGTTGTCTTGTCTTGTCTTGTCTTGTCTTGTCTTGTCTTGTCTTGTCTTGTCTTGTCTTGTCTTGTCTTGTCTTGTCTTGTCTTGTCTTGTCTTGTCTTGTCTTGTCTTGTCTTGTCTTGTCTTGTCTTGTCTTGTCTTGTCTTGTCTTGTCTTGTCATGTCATGTCATGTGTTGTTTTGTCTTGTCTTGTCTTGTTTGGTCTTGTCTTGTTTTGTCTTGTCTTGTTTTGTCTTGTCTTGTCTTGTCTTGTTTTGTCTTGTCTTGTCTTGTCTTGTCTTGTCTTGTCTTGTCTTGTCTTGTCTTGTCTTGTCTTGTCTTGTCTTGTCTTGTCTTGTCTTGTCTTGTCTTGTCTTGTCTTGTCTTGTCTTGTCTTGTCTTGTCTTGTCTTGTCCTGTCTGGCCTTGTCATGTGATGTCATGTCACGTGTTGTGTTGTGTTGTCTTGTCTTGTCTTGTCTTGTCTTGTCGTATGTTGTGTTGTTTTGTCTTGTCTTGTTTTGTCTTGTCATGTCTTGTCTTGTCTTGTCTTGTCATGTGATGTCATGTCACGTGTTGTGTTGTGTTGTCTTGTCTTGTCTTGTCTTGTCTTGTCTTGTCTTGTCTTGTCTTGTCTTGTCTTGTCATGTGATGTCATGTCACGTGTTGTGTTGTGTTGTCTTGTCTTGTCTTGTCTTGTCTTGTCTTGTCTTGTCTTGTCTTGTCTTGTCATGTGATGTCATGTCACGTGTTGTGTTGTGTTGTCTTGTCTTGTCTTGTCTTGTCTTGTCTTGTCTTGTCTTGTCTTGTCTTGTCTTGTCTTGTCTTGTCTTGTCGTGTCTTGTCTTGTCTTGTCTTGTCTTGTCTTGTCTTGTCTTGTCTTGTCTTGTCTTGTCTTGTCTTGTCTTGTCTTGTCTTGTCTTGTCTTGTCTTGTCTTGCCTTGTCTTGTCTTGTCTTGTCTTGTCTTGTCTTGTCTTGTCTTGTCTTGTCTTGTCCTGTCGTGTGTTGTGTTGTTTTGTCGTGTCATGTCATGTCTTGTCTTGTCATGTCATGTCATGTCTTGTGTTGCTTTGTCTTGTCTTGTCTGGTCTTGTCTTGTCTTGTCTTGTCCTGTCGTGTGTTGTGTTGTTTTGTCTTTTCTTGTCTTGTCTTGTCTTGTCTTGTCTTGTCTTGTCTTGCCTTGTCTTGTCTTGTCTTGTCTTGTCTTGTCTTGTCTTGTCTTGTCTTGTCTTGTCCTGTCGTGTGTTGTGTTGTTTTGTCGTGTCATGTCATGTCTTGTCTTGTCATGTCATGTCATGTCTTGTGTTGCTTTGTCTTGTCTTGTCTGGTCTTGTCTTGTCTTGTCTTGTCTTGTCTTGTCTTGTCTTGTCTTGTCTTGTCTTGTCTTGTCTTGTCTTGTCTTGTCTTGTCTTGTCTTGTCTTGTCTTGTCTTGTCTTGTCTTGTCTTGTCTTGTCTTGTCTTGTCTTGTCTTGTCTTGTCTTGTCTTGTCTTGTCTTGTCTTGTCATGTCATGTCATGTGTTGTTTTGTCTTGTCTTGTCTTGTTTGGTCTTGTCTTGTTTTGTCTTGTCTTGTTTTGTCTTGTCTTGTCTTGTCTTGTTTTGTCTTGTCTTGTCTTGTCTTGTCTTGTCTTGTCTTGTCTTGTCTTGTCTTGTCTTGTCTTGTCTTGTCTTGTCTTGTCTTGTCTTGTCTTGTCTTGTCTTGTCTTGTCTTGTCTTGTCTTGTCTTGTCTTGTCTTGTCTTGTCTTGTCTTGTCTTGTCCTGTCTGGCCTTGTCATGTGATGTCATGTCACGTGTTGTGTTGTGTTGTCTTGTCTTGTCTTGTCTTGTCTTGTCGTATGTTGTGTTGTTTTGTCTTGTCTTGTTTTGTCTTGTCATGTCTTGTCTTGTCTTGTCTTGTCATGTGATGTCATGTCACGTGTTGTGTTGTGTTGTCTTGTCTTGTCTTGTCTTGTCTTGTCTTGTCTTGTCTTGTCTTGTCTTGTCTTGTCTTGTCTTGTCTTGTCATGTGATGTCATGTCACGTGTTGTGTTGTGTTGTCTTGTCTTGTCTTGTCTTGTCTTGTCTTGTCTTGTCTTGTCTTGTCTTGTCTTGTCGTGTCTTGTCTTGTCTTGTCTTGTCTTGTCTTGTCTTGTCTTGTCTTGTCTTGTCTTGTCTTGTCTTGTCTTGTCTTGTCTTGTCTTGTCTTGTCTTGTCTTGTCTTGTCTTGTCTTGTCTTGTCTTGTCTTGTCTTGTCTTGTCTTGTCTTGTCTTGTCTTGTCTTGTCTTGTCTTGTCTTGTCTTGTGTCTTGTCTTGTCTTGTCTTGTCTTGTCTTGTCTTGTCTTGTCTTGTCTTGTCTTGTCTTGTCTTGTCTTGTCTTGTCTTGTCTTGTCTTGTCTTGTCTTGTCTTGTCTTGTCTTGTCTTGTCTTGTCTTGTCTTGTCTTGTCTTGTCTTGTCTTGTCTTGTCTTGTCTTGTCTTGTCTTGTCTTGTCTTGTCTTGTCTTGTCTTGTCTTGTCTTGTCTTGTCTTGTCTTGTCTTGTCTTGTCTTGTCTTGTCTTGTCTTGTCTTGTCTTGTCTTGTCTTGTCTTGTCTTGTCTTGTCTTGTCTTGTCTTGTCTTGTCTTGTCTTGTCTTGTCTTGTCTTGTCTTGTCTTGTCTTGTCTTGTCTTGTCTTGTCTTGTCTTGTCTTGTCTTGTCTTGTCTTGTCTTGTCTTGTCTTGTCTTGTCTTGTCTTGTCTTGTCTTGTCTTGTCTTGTCTTGTCTTGTCTTGTCTTGTCTTGTCTTGTCTTGTCTTGTCTTGTCTTGTCTTGTCTTGTCTTGTCTTGTCTTGTCTTGTCTTGTCTTGTCTTGTCTTGTCTTGTCTTGTCTTGTCTTGTCTTGTCTTGTCTTGTCTTGTCTTGTCTTGTCTTGTCTTGTCTTGTCCTGTCGTGTGTTGTGTTGTTTTGTCGTGTCATGTCATGTCTTGTCTTGTCATGTCATGTCATGTCTTGTGTTGCTTTGTCTTGTCTTGTCTGGTCTTGTCTTGTCTTGTCTTGTCCTGTCGTGTGTTGTGTTGTTTTGTCTTTTCTTGTCTTGTCTTGTCTTGTCTTGTCTTGTCTTGTCCTGTCTGGCCTTGTCATGTGATGTCATGTCACGTGTTGTGTTGTGTTGTCTTGTCTTGTCTTGTCTTGTCTTGTCTTGTCGTATGTTGTGTTGTTTTGTCTTGTCATGTCGTATGTTGTGTTGTTTTGTCTTGTCTTGTTTTGTCTTGTCATGTCTTGTCTTGTCTTGTCATGTGATGTCATGTCACGTGTTGTGTTGTGTTGTCTTGTCTTGTCTTGTCTTGTCATGTGATGTCATGTCACGTGTTGTGTTGTGTTGTCTTGTCTTGTTTTGTCTTGTCTTGTCTTGTCGTATGTTGTGTTGTTTTGTCTTGTCTTGTCTTGTCTTGTCTTGTCTTGTCTTGTCTTGTCTTGTCATGTGATGTCATGTCACGTGTTGTGTTGTGTTGTCTTGTCTTGTCTTGTCTTGTCTTGTCGTATGTTGTGTTGTTTTGTCTTGTCATGTCGTATGTTGTGTTGTTTTGTCTTGTCATGTCTTGTCTTGTCTTGTCTTGTCTAGTCTTGTCTTGTCTTGTCTTGTCTTGTCTTGTCTTGTCTTGTCTTGTTTTGTCTTGTCTTGTCTTGTCTTGTCTTGTCTTGTCTTGTCTTGTCTTGTCTTGTCTTGTCTTATTTTATCTTGTCTTGTCTTGTCTTGTCTTGTCTTGTCTTGTCTTGTCTTGTCTTGTCTTGTCTTGTCTTGTCATGTTTTGTCATGTTATGTCATGTCGTATGTTGTGTTGTTTTGTCTTGTCGTGTCTTCTCCTTGTCTTGTCTTGTCTTGTCTTGTCTTGTCTTGTCTTGTCTTGTCTTGTCTTGTCATGTCGTGTCATGTCATGTGTTGTGTTGTTTTGTCTTGTTTTGTCTTGTCTTGTCTTGGCTTGTTTTGTCTTGTCTTGTCTTGTCTTGTCATGTCGTGTGTTGTCATGTCGTGTGTTGTGTTGTTTTGTCTTGTATTGTCTTGTCTTGTTTTGTCTTGTTTTGTCTTGTCTTGTCTTGTCTTGTCTTGTCATGTCATGTCATGTCATACGTGTGTTGTGTTGTTTTGTCTTGTCTTATTTTGTCTTGTCATGTCTTATCTTGTCTTGTCTTGTCTTGTATTGTCATGTCTTATATTGTCTTGTCTTGTCATGTCGTATCATGTCGTGTGTTGTCTTGTCTTGTCTTGTCATGTCGTGTGTTGTGTTGTTTTGTCTTGTATTGTCTTGTCTTGTTTTGTCTTGTTTTGTCTTGTCTTGTCTTGTCTTGTCTTGTCTTGTCGTGTCCTGTCATGTCATGTCATGTGTTGTGTTGTTTTGTCTTGTCTTGTCTTGTTTGGTCTTGTCTTGTATTGTCTTGTCTTGTCTTGTCTTGTCTTGTCTTGTCTTGTCTTGTCTTGTCTTGTCTTGTCTTGTCTTGTCTTGTCTTGTCTTGTCTTGTCTTGTCTTGTCTTGTCTTGTCTTGTCTTGTCTTGTCTTGTCTTGTCTTGTCTTGTCTTGTCTTGTCTTGTCTTGTCTTGTCTTGTCTTGTCTTGTCTTGTCTTGTCTTGTCTTGTCTTGTCTTGTCTTGTCTTGTCTTGTCTTGTCTTGTCTTGTCTTGTCTTGTCTTGTCTTGTCTTGTCTTGTCTTGTCTTGTCTTGTCTTGTCTTGTCTTGTCATGTCGTGTGTTGTGTTGTTTTGTTTTGTCTTGTCTTGTCCTGTCATGTCTTGTCTTGTCTTGTCTTGTCTTGTCTTGTCTTGTCTTGTCTTGTCTTGTCTTGTCTTGTCTTGTCTTGTCTTGTCTTGTCTTGTCTTGTCTTGTCTTGTCTTGTCTTGTCATGTCCTGTCATGTCATGTGTTTTGTTGTTTTGTCTTGTTTTGTCTTGTCTTGTCTTGTCTTGTCATATCATGTCATGTCATGTATTGTGTTGTTTTGTCTTGTTTTGTCTTGTCTTGTCTTGGCTTGTTTTGTCTTGTCTTGTCATGTCGTGTCATGTCATGTGTTGTGTTGTTTTGCCTTGTTTTGTCATGTTTTGTCTTGTCTTGTCTTGGCTTGTTTTGTCTTGTCTTGTCTTGTCATGTCGTGTGTTGTGTTGTTTTGTCTTGTCATGTCTTATATTGTCTTGTCTTGTCATGTCATGTCATGTCATACGTGTGTTGTGTTGTTTTGTCTTGTCATGTCTTATCTTGTTTTGTCTTGTCTTGTCTTGTATTGTCATGTCTTATATTGTCTTGTCTTGTCATGTCATATCATGTCGTGTGTTGTGTTGTTTTGTCTTGTCATGTTTTGTCTTGTCATGTATTGTCTTGTCTTGTCTTTTCTTGTCTTGTCTTGTCTTGTCTTGTCTTGTCTTGTCTTGTCTTGTCTTGTCTTGTCTTGTCTTGTCTTGTCTTGTCATGTGATGTCATGTCACGTGTTGTGTTGTGTTGTCTTGTCTTGTCATGTCTTGTCTTGTCTTGTCTTGTCTTGTCTTGTCTTGTCTTGTCTTGTCTTGTCTTGTCTTGTCTTGTCTTGTCTTGTCTTGTCTTGTCTTGTCTTGTCTTGTCTTGTCTTGTCTTGTCTTGTATTGTCTTGTCTTGTCTTGTCTTGTCATGTGATGTCATGTCACGTGTTGTGTTGTGTTGTTTTGTCTTGTCTTGTCTTGTTTGGTCTTGTCTTGTCTTGTCTTGTCTTGTCTTGTCTTGTCTTGTCTTGTCTTGTCTTGTCTTGTCTTGTCTTGTCTTGACTTGTCTTGTCTTGTCTTGTCTTGTCTGGTCTTGTCTTATCTTGTCATGTCATGTCATGTCTTGTCTTGTCTTGTCTTGTTTTGTCTTGTTTTGTCTTGTCTTGTCCTGTCTTGTCTTTTCTTGTCTTGTCTTGTCTTTTCTTGTCTTGTCTTGTCTTGTCTTGTCTTGTCTTGTCTTGTCTTGTCTTGTCTTGTCTTGTCTTGTCTTGTCTTGTCCTGTCTTGTCTTGTCATGTGATGTCATGTCACGTGTTGTGTTGTGTTGTGTTGTCTTGTCTTGTCATGTCCTGTCTTGTCTTGTCTTGCCTTGTTTTGCCTTGTCTTGTCTTGTCTTGTCTTGTCTTGCCTTGTCTTGTCTTGTCTTGTCTTGTCTTGTCTTGTCTTGTCTTGTCTTGTCTTGTCTTGTCTTGTCTTGTCTTGTCTTGTCTTGTCTTGTCTTGTCTTGTCTTGTCTTGTCTTGTCTTGTCTTGTCTTGTCTTGTCTTGTCTTGTCTTGTCTTGTCTTGTCTTGTCTTGTCTTGTCTTGTCTTGTCTTGTCTTGTCTTGTCTTGTCTTGTCTTGTCTTGTCTTGTCTTGTCTTGTGATGTCATGTCGTGTGTTGTGTTGTGTTGTTTTGTCTTGTCTTGTCTTGTCTTGTCTTGTCTTGTCTTGTCTTGCCTTATCTTGCCTTGTCTTGTCTTGTCTGGTCTTGTCTTGTCTTGTCTTGTCTTGTCTTGTCTTGTCTTGTCTTGTCTTGTCATGTCTTGTCTTGTCTTGCCTTGTCTTGCCTTATCTTGCCTTGTCTTGTCTGGTCTTGTCTTGTCTTGTCTTGTCTTGTCTTGTCTTGTCTTGTCTTGTCTTGTCTTGTCTTGTCTTGTCTTTTTTTGTCTTGTCATGTCTTGTCTTGACTTGTCTTGTCTTGTCTTGTCTGGTCTTGTCTTGTCTTATCTTGTCATGTCATGTCATGTCTTGTCTTGTCTTGTCTTGTCTTGTTTTGTCTTGTTTTGTCTTGTCTTGTCCTGTCTTGTCTTGTCTTGTCTTGTCTTGTCTTGTCTTGTCTTGTCTTGTCTTGTCTTGTTTTGTCACGTCTTGTCTTGACTTGTCTTGTCTTGTCTTGTCTTGTCTTTTCTTGTCTTGTCCTGTCATGTCATGTCATGTGTTGTGTTGTTTTGTCTTGTCTTGTCTTGTTTGGTCTTGTCTTGTCTTGTTTTGTCTTGTCTTGTCTTGTCTTGTCTTGTCTTGTCTTGTCTTGTCTTGTCTTGTCTTGTCTTGTCTTGTCTTGTCTTGTCTTGTCTTGTTTTGTCTTGTCTTGTCTTGTCTGGTCTTGTCTTGTCTTGTCTTGTCTTGTCTTGTCTTGTCTTGTCTTGTCTTGTCTTGTCTTGTCTTGTCTTGTCTTTTCTTTTCTTTTCTTGTCTTGTCTTGTCTTGTCTTGTCTTGTCATGTCATGTAATGTCATGTCGTGTGTTATGTTGTTTTGTCTTGTCTTCTCCTTGTCTTGTCTAGTCTTGTCTTGTCTTGTCTTGTCTTGTCTTGTCTTGTCTTGTCTTGTCTTGTCTTGTCTTGTCTTGTCTTGTCTTGTCTTGTCTTGTCTTGTCTTGTCTTGTCTTGTCTTATATTGTCTTGTCTTGTCTTGTCTTGTCTTGTCATGTCGTGTGTTGTGTTGTTTTGTCTTGTCTTGTTGTGTATTGTCATGTGTTATATTGTCTTGTCTTGTCTTGTCTTGTCATGTAATGTCTAGTCTTGTCTTGTCTTTTTTTGTCTTGTCATGTCTTGTCTTGACTTGTCTTGTCTTGTCTTGTCTAGTCTTGTCTTGTCTTATCTTGTCATGTCATGTCATGTCTTGTCTTGTCTTGTCTTGTCTTGTCTTGTTTTGTCTTGTCCTGTCTTGTCTTTTCTTTTCTTGTCTTGTCTTGTCTTGTCTGGTCTTGTCTTGTCTTGTCTGGTCTTATCTTGTCTTGTCTTGTCCTGTCTTGTCTTGTCTTTTCTTGTCTTGTCTTGTCTTTTCTTGTCTTGTCCTGTCATGTCATGTCATGTGTTGTGTTGTTTTGTCTTGTCTTGTTTTGTCTTGTCTTGTCTTGTCTTGTCTTCTCTTGTCTTGTCTTGTCTTGTCTTGTTTTGTCTTGTCTTGTCTTGTCTTGTCTGGTCTTGTCTTGTCTTGTCTTGTCTTGTCTTGTCTTGTCTTGTCTGTCTTGTCTTGACTTGTCTTGTCTTGTCTTGTCTTGTCTTGTCTTGTCTTGTCTTGTCTTGTCTTGTCTTGTCTTGTCTTGTCTTGTCTTGTCTTGTCTTGTCTTGTCTTGTCTTGTCTTGTCTTGTCTTGTCTTGTCTTGTCTTGTCTTGTCTTGTCTTATTTTGTCTTGTCTTGTCTTGTCTTGTCTTGTCTTGTCTTGTCTAGTCTTGTCATGTTTTGTCATGTAATGTCATGTCGTGTGTTGTGTTGTTTTGTCTTGTCTTGTCATGTCGTGTGTTGTGTTGTTTTGTCTTGTCATGTCTTATTTTGTCTTGTCTTGTTTTGTCTTGTGATGTCATGTCGTGTGTTGTGTTGTTTTGTCTTGTATTGTCTTGTCTTGTCTTGTCATGTCTTATATTGTCTTGTCTTGTCTTGTGTTGTGATGTCATGTCGTGTGTTGTGTTGTTTTGTCTTGTCTTGTCTTGTCTTGTCCTGTCCTGTCCTGTCCTGTCTTGTCTTGTCTTGTCTTGTCTTGTCTCGTCTTGTCTTGTCTTCTCCTGTCCTGACGTGTGTTGTCTTGTCTTGTCTTGTCTTGTCATGTCTTGTCTTGTCTAGTCTTGTCTTGTCTTGTCTTGTCTTGTCTTGTCTTGTTTTGTCTTGTCTTGTCTTGTCTTGTCTTGTCTTGTCTTGTCTTGTCTTGTCTTGTCTTGTCTTGTCTTGTCTTGTCTTGTCTTGTCTTGTCTTGTCTTGTCTTGTCTTGTCTTGTCTTGTCTTGTCTTGTCTTGTCTTGTCTTGTCTTGTCTTGTCTTGTCTTGTCTTGTCTTGTCTTGTCTTGTCTTGTCTTGTCTTGTCTTGTCTTGTCTTGTCTTGTCTTGTCTTGTCTTGTCTTGTCTTGTCTTGTCTTGTCTTGTCTTGTCTTGTCTTATTTTGTCTTGTCTTGTCTTGTCTTGTCTTGTCTTGTCTTGTCTTGTCTTGTCTTGTCTTGTCTTGTCTTGTCTTGTCTTGTCTTGTCTTGTCTTGTCTTGTCTTGTCATGTTTTGTCATGTAATGTCATGTCGTGTGTTGTGTTGTTTTGTCTTGTCGTGTCTTCTCCTTGTCTTGTCTTGTCATGTCGTGTGTTGTGTTGTTTTGTCTTGTCATGTCTTATTTTGTCTTGTCTTGTCTTATTTTGTCTTGTCTTGTCTTGTCTTGTCTTGTCTTGTCTTGTCTTGTCTTGTCTTGTCTTGTCTTGTCTTGTCTTGTCTTGTCTTGTCTTGTCTTGTCTTGTCATGTTTTGTCATGTAATGTCATGTCGTGTGTTGTGTTGTTTTGTCTTGTCGTGTCTTCTCCTTGTCTTGTCTTGTCTTGTCTTGTCTTGTCTTGTCTTGTCTTGTCTTGTCTTGTCTTGTCTTGTCTTGTCTTGTCTTGTCTTGTCTTGTCTTGTCTTGTCTTGTCTTGTCTTGTCTTGTCTTGTCTTGTCTTGTCTTGTCTTGTCTTGTCTTGTCTTGTCTTGTCTTGTCTTGTCTTGTCTTGTCATGTTTTGTCATGTAATGTCATGTCGTGTGTTGTGTTGTTTTGTCTTGTCGTGTCTTCTCCTTGTCTTGTCTTGTCATGTCGTGTGTTGTGTTGTGTTGTTTTGTCTTGTCATGTCTTATTTTGTCTTGTCTTGTCTTGTCTTGTGATGTCATGTCGTGTGTTGTGTTGTTTTGTCTTGTCTTGTTTTGTTTTGTCTTGTCGTGTCTTGTCTTGTCTTGTCTTGTCTTGTCTTGTCTTGTCTTGTCTTGTCTTGTCTTGTCTTGTCTTGTCTTGTCTTGTCTTGTCTTGTCTTGTCTTGTCTTGTCTTGTCTTGTCTTGTCTTGTCTTGTCTTGTCTTGTCTTGTCTTGTCATGTCATGTCATGTCGTGTCTTGTGTTGCTTTGTCTTGTCTTGTCTTGTTTTGTCTTTTCTTGTCTTGTCTTGTCTTGTCTTGTCTGGTCTTGTCTTGTCTTGTCTTGTCTTGTCTTGTCTTGTCTTGTCTTGTCTTGTCTTGTCTTGTTTTGTCTTGTCTTGTTTTGTCTTTTCTTGTCTTGTCTTGTCTTGTCTTGTCATGTCATGTCTTGTCTTGTCTTGTCTTGTCTTGTTTTGTCTTGTCTTGTTTTGTCTTGTCATGTCTTGTCTTATCTTGTCTTGTCTTGTCTTGTCTTGTCTTGTCTTGTCTTGTCTTGTCTTGTCTTGTCTTGTCTTGCCTTGTCTTGTCTTGCCTTGTCTTGTCTTGTCTTGTCTTGTCTTGTCTTGTCTTGTCTTGTCTTGTCTTGTCTTGTCTTGTCTTGTCTTGTCTTGTCTTGTCTTGTCTTGTCTTGTCTTGTCGTATGTTGTGTTGTCTTGCCTTGCCTTGTCTTGTCTTGTCTTGTCTTGTCTTGTCTTGTCTTGTCTTGTCTTGTCTTGTCTTGTCTTGTCTTGTCTTGTCTTGTCTTGTCTTGTCGTATGTTGTGTTGTTTTGTCTTGTCTTGTTTTGTCTTGTCATGTCGTATGTTGTGTTGTTTTGTCTTGTCTTGTTTTGTCTTGTCTTGTCTTATATTGTCTTATATTGTCTTGTCTTGTCTTGTCATGTCATCTCGTGTGTTGTGTTGTTTAGTCTTGTTTTGTCTTGTCATGTCTTGTCTTGTCTTGTCTTGTCTTGTCTTGTCATGTCTTGTCTTGTCTTGTCTTGTCTTGTCTTGTCTTGTCTTGTCTTGTCTTGTCTTGTCTTGTCTTGTCTTGTCTTGTCTTGTCTTGTCTTGTCTTGTCTTGTCTTGTCTTGTCTTGTCTTGTCTTGTCTTGTCTTGTCTTGTCTTGTCTTGTCTTGTCTTGTCTTGTCTTGTCTTGTCTTGTCTTGTCTTGTCTTGTCTTGTCTTGTCTTGTCTTGTCTTGTCTTGTCTTGTCTTGTCTTGTCTCTTCTTGTCTTGTCTTGTCTTGTCTTGTCTTGTCTTGTCTTGTCTTGTCTTGTCTTTTCTTGTCTTGTCTTGTCTTGTCTTGTCTTGTCTGGTCTTGTCTTGTCTTGTCTTGTCTTGTCTTGTCTTGTCTTGTCTTGTCTTGTCTTGTCTTGTCTTGTCTTGTCTTGTCTTGTCTTGTCTTGTCTTGTCTTGTCTTGTCTTGTCTTGTCTTGTCTTGTCTTGTCTTGTCTTGTCTTGTCTTTTCTTTTCTTGTCTTGTCTTGTCTTGTCTTGTCTTGTCTTGTCATGTCATGTAATGTCATGTCGTGTGTTATGTTGTTTTGTCTTGTCTTCTCCTTGTCTTGTCTAGTCTTGTCTTGTCTTGTCTTGTCTTGTCTTGTCTTGTCTTGTCTTGTCTTGTCTTGTCTTGTCTTGTCTTGTCTTGTCTTGTCTTGTCTTGTCTTGTCTTGTCTTGTCTTGTCTTGTCTTGTCTTATATTGTCTTGTCTTGTCTTGTCTTGTCATGTCGTGTGTTGTGTTGTTTTGTCTTGTCTTGTTGTGTATTGTCATGTGTTATATTGTCTTGTCTTGTCTTGTCTTGTCATGTAATGTCTAGTCTTGTCTTGTCTTATCTTGTCATGTCATGTCATGTCTTGTCTTGTCTTGTCTTGTCTTGTCTTGTTTTGTCTTGTTTTGTCTTGTCTTGTCCTGTCTTGTCTTTTCTTTTCTTGTCTTGTCTTGTCTTGTCTGGTCTTGTCTTGTCTTGTCTGGTCTTATCTTGTCTTGTCTTGTCCTGTCCTGTCTTGTCTTGTCTTTTCTTGTCTTGTCTTGTCTTTTCTTGTCTTGTCCTGTCATGTCATGTCATGTGTTGTGTTGTTTTGTCTTGTCTTGTCTTGTTTGGTCTTGTCTTGTCTTGTCTTGTCTTGTCTTCTCTTGTCTTGTCTTGTCTTGTCTTGTTTTGTCTTGTCTGGTCTTGTCTTGTCTGGTCTTGTCTTGTCTTGTCTTGTCTTGTCTTGTCTGTCTTGTCTTGACTTGTCTTGTCTTGTCTTGTCTTGTCTTGTCTTGTCTTGTCTTGTCTTGTCTTGTCTTGTCTTGTCTTGTGTTGTCTTGTCTTGTCTTGTCTTGTCTTGTCTTGTCTTGTCTTGTCTTATTTTGTCTTGTCTTGTCTTGTCTTGTCTTGTCTTGTCTTGTCTTGTCTAGTCTTGTCATGTTTTGTCATGTAATGTCATGTCGTGTGTTGTGTTGTTTTGTCTTGTCTTGTCATGTCGTGTGTTGTGTTGTTTTGTCTTGTCATGTCTTATTTTGTCTTGTCTTGTTTTGTCTTGTGATGTCATGTCGTGTGTTGTGTTGTTTTGTCTTGTATTGTCTTGTCTTGTCTTGTCATGTCTTATATTGTCTTGTCTTGTCTTGTGTTGTGATGTCATGTCGTGTGTTGTGTTGTTTTGTCTTGTCTTGTCTTGTCTTGTCCTGTCCTGTCCTGTCCTGTCTTGTCTTGTCTTGTCTTGTCTTGTCTCGTCTTGTCTTGTCTTCTCCTGTCCTGACGTGTGTTGTCTTGTCTTGTCTTGTCATGTCTTGTCTTGTCTAGTCTTGTCTTGTCTTGTCTTGTCTTGTCTTGTCTTGTCTTGTCTTGTCATGTTTTGTCATGTAATGTCATGTCGTGTGTTGTGTTGTTTTGTCTTGTCGTGTCTTCTCCTTGTCTTGTCTTGTCATGTCGTGTGTTGTGTTGTTTTGTCTTGTCATGTCTTATTTTGTCTTGTCTTGTCTTGTCTTGTGATGTCATGTCGTGTGTTGTGTTGTTTTGTCTTGTCTTGTTTTGTTTTGTCTTGTCGTGTCTTGTCTTGTCTTGTCTTGTCTTGTCTTGTCTTGTCTTGTCTTGTCTTGTCTTGTCTTGTCTTGTCTTGTCTTGTCTTGTCTTGTTTTGTCTTGTCTTGTCATGTTTTGTCATGTAATGTCATGTCGTGTGTTGTGTTGTTTTGTCTTGTCGTGTCTTCTCCTTGTCTTGTCTTGTCATGTCGTGTGTTGTGTTGTTTTGTCTTGTCATGTCTTATTTTGTCTTGTCTTGTCTTGTCTTGTGATGTCATGTCGTGTGTTGTGTTGTTTTGTCTTGTCTTGTTTTGTTTTGTCTTGTCGTGTCTTGTCTTGTCTTGTCTTGTCTTGTCTTGTCTTGTCTTGTCATGTCGTGTGTTGTGTTGTTTTGTCTTGTCGTGTCTTCTCCTTGTCTTGTCTTGTCTTGTCGTATGTTGTGTTGTTTTGTCTTGTCTTGTTTTGTCTTGTCATGTCGTGTGTTGTGTTGTTTTGTCTTGTTTTGTCTTTTCTTGTCTTGTCTTGTCTTGTCTTGTCTTGTCTTGTCATGTCATGTCTTGTCTTGTCTTGTCTTGTCTTGTTTTGTCTTGTCGTGTCTTCTCCTTGTCTTGTCTTGTCATGTCGTGTGTTGTGTTGTTTTGTCTTGTCATGTCTTATTTTGTCTTGTCTTGTCATGTCGTGTGTTGTGTTGTTTTGTCTTGTCGTGTCTTCTCCTTGTCTTGTCTTGTCATGTCGTGTGTTGTGTTGTTTTGTCTTGTCATGTCTTATTTTGTCTTGTCTTGTCATGTCATGTAATGTCATGTCGTGTGTTGTGTTGTTTTGTCTTGTCGTGTCTTCTCCTTGTCTTGTCTTGTCTTGTCGTATGTTGTGTTGTTTTGTCTTGTCTTGTTTTGTCTTGTCATGTCGTATGTTGTGTTGTTTTGTCTTGTCTTGTCTTGTCTTGTCTTGTCTTGTCTTGTCTTGTCTTGTCTTGTCTTGTCTTGTTTTGTCTTGTCTTGTCTTGTCTTGTCTTGTCTTGTCTTGTCTTGTCTTGTCTTGTCTTGTCTTGTCTTGTCTTATATTGTCTTGTCTTGTCTTGTCTTGTCTTGTCATGTCGTGTGTTGTGTTGTTTTGTCTTGTCTTGTTGTGTATTGTCATGTGTTATATTGTCTTGTCTTGTCTTGTCATGTCATGTAATGTCTAGTCTTGTCTTGTCTTTTTTTGTCTTGTCATGTCTTGTCTTGACTTGTCTTGTCTTGTCTTGTCTAGTCTTGTCTTGTCTTATCTTGTCATGTCATGTCATGTCTTGTCTTGTCTTGTCTTGTCTTGTTTTGTCTTGTTTTGTCTTGTCTTGTCCTGTCTTGTCTTTTCTTGTCTTGTCTTGTCTTGTCTGGTCTTGTCTTGTCTTGTCTGGTCTTATCTTGTCTTGTCTTGTCCTGTCCTGTCTTGTCTTGTCTTTTCTTGTCTTGTCTTGTCTTTTCTTGTCTTGTCCTGTCATGTCATGTCATGTGTTGTGTTGTTTTGTCTTGTCTTGTCTTGTTTGGTCTTGTCTTGTCTTGTTTTGTCTTGTCTTGTCTTGTCTTGTCTTGTCTTCTCTTGTCTTGTCTTGTCTTGTCTTGTTTTGTCTTGTCTTGTCTTGTCTTGTCTGGTCTTGTCTTGTCTTGTCTTGTCTTGTCTTGTCTTGTCTGTCTTGTCTTGACTTGTCTTGTCTTGTCTTGTCTTGTCTTGTCTTGTCTTGTCTTGTCTTGTCTTGTCTTGTCTTGTCTTGTCTTGTCTTGTCTTGTCTTGTCTTGTCTTGTCATGTCATGTCATGTCGTGTCTTGTGTTGTTTTGTCTTGTCATGTCTTATTTTGTCTTGTCTTGTCTTGTCTTGTGATGTCATGTCGTGTGTTGTGTTGTTTTGTCTTGTCTTGTTTTGTTTTGTCTTGTCGTGTCTTGTCTTGTCTTGTCTTGTCTTGTCTTGTCTTGTCTTGTCTTGTCTTGTCTTGTCTTGTCTTGTCTTGTCTTGTCTTGTCTTGTCTTGTCTTGTCTTGTCTTTTCTTGTCTTGTCTTGTCTTGTCTTGTCTGGTCTTGTCTTGTCTTGTCTTGTCTTGTCTTGTCTTGTCTTGTCTTGTTTTGTCTTGTCTTGTTTTGTCTTTTCTTGTCTTGTCTTGTCTTGTCTTGTCTTGTCTTGTCATGTCATGTCTTGTCTTGTCTTGTCTTGTCTTGTTTTGTCTTGTCTTGTTTTGTCTTGTCATGTCTTGTCTTATCTTGTCTTGTCTTGTCTTGTCTTGTCTTGTCTTGTCTTGTCTTGTCTTGCCTTGTCTTGTCTTGTCTTGTCTTGTCTTGTCTTGTCTTGTCTTGTCTTGTCTTGTCTTGTCTTGTCTTGTCTTGTCTTGTCTTGTCTTGTCTTGTCTTGTCTTGTCTTGTCTTGTCTTGTCTTGTCTTGTCTTGTCTTGTCGTATGTTGTGTTGTCTTGCCTTGCCTTGTCTTGTCTTGTCTTGTCTTGTCTTGTCTTGTCTTGTCTTGTCTTGTCTTGTCTTGTCTTGTCTTGTCGTATGTTGTGTTGTTTTGTCTTGTCTTGTTTTGTCTTGTCATGTCGTATGTTGTGTTGTTTTGTCTTGTCTTGTTTTGTCTTGTCTTGTCTTATATTGTCTTATATTGTCTTGTCTTGTCTTGTCATGTCATCTCGTGTGTTGTGTTGTTTAGTCTTGTTTTGTCTTGTCATGTCTTGTCATGTCTTGTCTTGTCTTGTCTTGTCTTGTCTTGTCTTGTCTTGTCTTGTCTTGTCTTGTCTTGTCTTGTCTTGTCTTGTCTTGTCTTGTCTTGTCTTGTCTTGTCTTGTCTTGTCTTGTCTTGTCTTGTCTTGTCTTGTCTTGTCTTGTCTTGTCTTGTCTTGTCTTGTCTTGTCTTGTCTTGTCTTGTCTTGTCTTGTCTTGTCTTGTCTTGTCTTGTCTTGTCTTGTCTTGTCTTGTCTTGTCTTGTCTTGTCTTGTCTTGTCTTGTCTTGTCTTGTCTTGTCTTGTCTTGTCTTGTCTTGTCTTGTCTTGTCTTGTCTTGTCTTATTTTGTCTTGTCTTGTCTTGTCTTGTCTTGTCTTGTCTTGTCTTGTCTTGTCTTGTCTTGTCTTGTCTTGTCTTGTCTTGTCTTGTCTTGTCTTGTCTTGTCTTGTCTTGTCTTGTCTTGTCTTGTCTTGTCTTGTCATGTTTTGTCATGTAATGTCATGTCGTGTGTTGTGTTGTTTTGTCTTGTCGTGTCTTCTCCTTGTCTTGTCTTGTCATGTCGTGTGTTGTGTTGTTTTGTCTTGTCATGTCTTATTTTGTCTTGTCTTGTCTTGTCTTGTGATGTCATGTCGTGTGTTGTGTTGTTTTGTCTTGTCTTGTTTTGTTTTGTCTTGTCGTGTCTTGTCTTGTCTTGTCTTGTCTTGTCTTGTCTTGTCTTGTCTTGTCTTGTCTTGTCTTGTCTTGTCTTGTCTTGTCTTGTCTTGTCTTGTCTTGTCTTGTCTTGTCTTGTCTTGTCTTGTCTTGTCTTGTCTTGTCTTGTCTTGTCTTGTCTTGTCTTGTCTTGTCATGTCATGTCATGTCGTGTCTTGTGTTGCTTTGTCTTGTCTTGTCTTGTTTTGTCTTTTCTTGTCTTGTCTTGTCTTGTCTTGTCTGGTCTTGTCTTGTCTTGTCTTGTCTTGTCTTGTCTTGTCTTGTCTTGTTTTGTCTTGTCTTGTTTTGTCTTTTCTTGTCTTGTCTTGTCTTGTCTTGTCTTGTCTTGTCATGTCATGTCTTGTCTTGTCTTGTCTTGTCTTGTTTTGTCTTGTCTTGTTTTGTCTTGTCATGTCTTGTCTTATCTTGTCTTGTCTTGTCTTGTCTTGTCTTGTCTTGTCTTGTCTTGTCTTGTCTTGTCTTGTCTTGTCTTGCCTTGTCTTGTCTTGTCTTGTCTTGTCTTGTCTTGTCTTGTCTTGTCTTGTCTTGTCTTGTCTTGTCTTGTCTTGTCTTGTCTTGTCTTGTCTTGTCTTGTCTTGTCGTATGTTGTGTTGTCTTGCCTTGCCTTGTCTTGTCTTGTCTTGTCTTGTCTTGTCTTGTCTTGTCTTGTCTTGTCTTGTCTTGTCTTGTCTTGTCTTGTCTTGTCTTGTCTTGTCGTATGTTGTGTTGTTTTGTCTTGTCTTGTTTTGTCTTGTCATGTCGTATGTTGTGTTGTTTTGTCTTGTCTTGTTTTGTCTTGTCTTGTCTTATATTGTCTTATATTGTCTTGTCTTGTCTTGTCATGTCATCTCGTGTGTTGTGTTGTTTAGTCTTGTTTTGTCTTGTCATGTCTTGTCTTGTCTTGTCTTGTCTTGTCATGTCATGTCTTGTCTTGTCTTGTCTTGTCTTGTTTTGTCTTGTCTTGTTTTGTCTTGTCATGTCTTGTCTTATCTTGTCTTGTCTTGTCTTGTCTTGTCTTGTCTTGTCTTGTCTTGTCTTGCCTTGTCTTGTCTTGTCTTGTCTTGTCTTGTCTTGTCTTGTCTTGTCTTGTCTTGTCTTGTCTTGTCTTGTCTTGTCTTGTCTTGTCTTGTCTTGTCTTGTCTTGTCTTGTCTTGTCTTGTCTTGTCTTGTCTTGTCTTGTCTTGTCGTATGTTGTGTTGTCTTGCCTTGCCTTGTCTTGTCTTGTCTTGTCTTGTCTTGTCTTGTCTTGTCTTGTCTTGTCTTGTCTTGTCTTGTCTTGTCGTATGTTGTGTTGTTTTGTCTTGTCTTGTTTTGTCTTGTCATGTCGTATGTTGTGTTGTTTTGTCTTGTCTTGTTTTGTCTTGTCTTGTCTTATATTGTCTTATATTGTCTTGTCTTGTCTTGTCATGTCATCTCGTGTGTTGTGTTGTTTAGTCTTGTTTTGTCTTGTCATGTCTTGTCATGTCTTGTCTTGTCTTGTCTTGTCTTGTCTTGTCTTGTCTTGTCTTGTCTTGTCTTGTCTTGTCTTGTCTTGTCTTGTCTTGTCTTGTCTTGTCTTGTCTTGTCTTGTCTTGTCTTGTCTTGTCTTGTCTTGTCTTGTCTTGTCTTGTCTTGTCTTGTCTTGTCTTGTCTTGTCTTGTCTTGTCTTGTCTTGTCTTGTCTTGTCTTGTCTTGTCTTGTCTTGTCTTGTCTTGTCTTGTCTTGTCTTGTCTTGTCTTGTCTTGTCTTGTCTTGTCTTGTCTTGTCTTGTCTTGTCTTGTCTTGTCTTGTCTTGTCTTGTCTTATTTTGTCTTGTCTTGTCTTGTCTTGTCTTGTCTTGTCTTGTCTTGTCTTGTCTTGTCTTGTCTTGTCTTGTCTTGTCTTGTCTTGTCTTGTCTTGTCTTGTCTTGTCTTGTCTTGTCTTGTCATGTTTTGTCATGTAATGTCATGTCGTGTGTTGTGTTGTTTTGTCTTGTCGTGTCTTCTCCTTGTCTTGTCTTGTCATGTCGTGTGTTGTGTTGTTTTGTCTTGTCATGTCTTATTTTGTCTTGTCTTGTCTTGTCTTGTGATGTCATGTCGTGTGTTGTGTTGTTTTGTCTTGTCTTGTTTTGTTTTGTCTTGTCGTGTCTTGTCTTGTCTTGTCTTGTCTTGTCTTGTCTTGTCTTGTCTTGTCTTGTCTTGTCTTGTCTTGTCTTGTCTTGTCTTGTCTTGTCTTGTCTTGTCTTGTCTTGTCTTGTCTTGTCTTGTCTTGTCTTGTCTTGTCTTGTCTTGTCTTGTCATGTCATGTCATGTCGTGTCTTGTGTTGCTTTGTCTTGTCTTGTCTTGTTTTGTCTTTTCTTGTCTTGTCTTGTCTTGTCTTGTCTGGTCTTGTCTTGTCTTGTCTTGTCTTGTCTTGTCTTGTCTTGTCTTGTTTTGTCTTGTCTTGTTTTGTCTTTTCTTGTCTTGTCTTGTCTTGTCTTGTCTTGTCTTGTCATGTCATGTCTTGTCTTGTCTTGTCTTGTCTTGTTTTGTCTTGTCTTGTTTTGTCTTGTCATGTCTTGTCTTATCTTGTCTTGTCTTGTCTTGTCTTGTCTTGTCTTGTCTTGTCTTGTCTTGTCTTGTCTTGTCTTGTCTTGCCTTGTCTTGTCTTGTCTTGTCTTGTCTTGTCTTGTCTTGTCTTGTCTTGTCTTGTCTTGTCTTGTCTTGTCTTGTCTTGTCTTGTCTTGTCTTGTCTTGTCGTATGTTGTGTTGTCTTGCCTTGCCTTGTCTTGTCTTGTCTTGTCTTGTCTTGTCTTGTCTTGTCTTGTCTTGTCTTGTCTTGTCTTGTCTTGTCTTGTCTTGTCTTGTCTTGTCGTATGTTGTGTTGTTTTGTCTTGTCTTGTTTTGTCTTGTCATGTCGTATGTTGTGTTGTTTTGTCTTGTCTTGTTTTGTCTTGTCTTGTCTTATATTGTCTTATATTGTCTTGTCTTGTCTTGTCATGTCATCTCGTGTGTTGTGTTGTTTAGTCTTGTTTTGTCTTGTCATGTCTTGTCTTGTCTTGTCTTGTCTTGTCATGTCTTGTCTTGTCTTGTCTTGTCTTGTCTTGTCTTGTCTTGTCTTGTCTTGTCTTGTCTTGTCTTGTCTTGTCTTGTCTTGTCTTGTCTTGTCTTGTCTTGTCTTGTCTTGTCTTGTCTTGTCTTGTCTTGTCTTGTCTTGTCTTGTCTTGTCTTGTCTTGTCTTGTCTTGTCTTGTCTCTTCTTGTCTTGTCTTGTCTTGTCTTGTCTTGTCTTGTTGTGTATTGTCATGTGTTATATTGTCTTGTCTTGTCTTGTCTTGTCATGTAATGTCTAGTCTTGTCTTGTCTTTTTTTGGTCTTGTCATGTCTTGTCTTGTCTTGTCTTGTCTTGTCTTGTCTAGTCTTGTCTTGTCTTATCTTGTCATGTCATGTCATGTCTTGTCTTGTCTTGTCTTGTCTTGTCTTGTTTTGTCTTGTTTTGTCTTGTCTTGTCCTGTCTTGTCTTTTCTTTTCTTGTCTTGTCTTGTCTTGTCTGGTCTTGTCTTTTCTTGTCTGGTCTTATCTTGTCTTGTCTTGTCCTGTCCTGTCTTGTCTTGTCTTTTCTTGTCTTGTCTTGTCTTTTCTTGTCTTGTCCTGTCATGTCATGTCATGTGTTGTGTTGTTTTGTCTTGTCTTGTCTTGTTTGGTCTTGTCTTGTCTTGTTTTGTCTTGTCTTGTCTTGTCTTGTCTTGTCTTGTCTTCTCTTGTCTTGTCTTGTCTTGCCTTGTTTTGTCTTGTCTGGTCTTGTCTTGTCTGGTCTTGTCTTGTCTTGTCTTGTCTTGTCTTGTCTTGTCTGTCTTGTCTTGACTTGTCTTGTCTTGTCTTGTCTTGTCTTGTCTTGTCTTGTCTTGTCTTGTCTTGTCTTGTCTTGTCTTGTCTTGTCTTGTCTTGTCTTGTCTTGTCTTGTCTTGTCTTGTCTTGTCTTGTCTTGTCTTATTTTGTCTTGTCTTGTCTTGTCTTGTCTTGTCTTGTCTTGTCTTGTCTAGTCTTGTCATGTTTTGTCATGTAATGTCATGTCGTGTGTTGTGTTGTTTTGTCTTGTCTTGTCATGTCGTGTGTTGTGTTGTTTTGTCTTGTCATGTCTTATTTTGTCTTGTCTTGTTTTGTCTTGTGATGTCATGTCGTGTGTTGTGTTGTTTTGTCTTGTATTGTCTTGTCTTGCCTTGTCATGTCTTATATTGTCTTGTCTTGTCTTGTGTTGTGATGTCATGTCGTGTGTTGTGTTGTTTTGTCTTGTCTTGTCTTGTCTTGTCCTGTCCTGTCCTGTCCTGTCTTGTCTTGTCTTGTCTTGTCTTGTCTCGTCTTGTCTTGTCTTCTCCTGTCCTGACGTGTGTTGTCTTGTCTTGTCTTGTCATGTCTTGTCTTGTCTAGTCTTGTCTTGTCTTGTCTTGTCTTGTCTTGTCTTGTCTTGTCTTGTCATGTTTTGTCATGTAATGTCATGTCGTGTGTTGTGTTGTTTTGTCTTGTCGTGTCTTCTCCTTGTCTTGTCTTGTCATGTCGTGTGTTGTGTTGTTTTGTCTTGTCATGTCTTATTTTGTCTTGTCTTGTCTTGTCTTGTGATGTCATGTCGTGTGTTGTGTTGTTTTGTCTTGTCTTGTTTTGTTTTGTCTTGTCGTGTCTTGTCTTGTCTTGTCTTGTCTTGTCTTGTCTTGTCTTGTCTTGTCTTGTCTTGTCTTGTCTTGTCTTGTCTTGTCTTGTTTTGTCTTGTCTTGTCATGTTTTGTCATGTAATGTCATGTCGTGTGTTGTGTTGTTTTGTCTTGTCGTGTCTTCTCCTTGTCTTGTCTTGTCATGTCGTGTGTTGTGTTGTTTTGTCTTGTCATGTCTTATTTTGTCTTGTCTTGTCTTGTCTTGTGATGTCATGTCGTGTGTTGTGTTGTTTTGTCTTGTCTTGTTTTGTTTTGTCTTGTCGTGTCTTGTCTTGTCTTGTCTTGTCTTGTCTTGTCTTGTCTTGTCATGTCGTGTGTTGTGTTGTTTTGTCTTGTCGTGTCTTCTCCTTGTCTTGTCTTGTCATGTCGTGTGTTGTGTTGTTTTGTCTTGTTTTGTCTTTTCTTGTCTTGTCTTGTCTTGTCTTGTCTTGTCATGTCATGTCTTGTCTTGTCTTGTCTTGTCTTGTTTTGTCTTGTCGTGTCTTCTCCTTGTCTTGTCTTGTCATGTCGTGTGTTGTGTTGTTTTGTCTTGTCATGTCTTATTTTGTCTTGTCTTGTCATGTCGTGTGTTGTGTTGTTTTGTCTTGTCGTGTCTTCTCCTTGTCTTGTCTTGTCATGTCGTGTGTTGTGTTGTTTTGTCTTGTCATGTCTTATTTTGTCTTGTCTTGTCATGTCATGTAATGTCATGTGGTGTGTTGTGTTGTTTTGTCTTGTCATGTCTTATTTTGTCTTGTCTTGTCATGTCATGTAATGTCATGTCGTGTGTTGTGTTGTTTTGTCTTGTCGTGTCTTCTCCTTGTCTTGTCTTGTCTTGTCGTATGTTGTGTTGTTTTGTCTTGTCTTGTTTTGTCTTGTCATGTCGTATGTTGTGTTGTTTTGTCTTGTCTTGTTTTGTCTTGTCTTGTCTTATATTGTCTTATATTGTCTTGTCTTGTCTTGTCATGTCATCTCGTGTGTTGTGTTGTTTAGTCTTGTTTTGTCTTGTCATGTCTTGTCTTGTCTTGTCTTGTCTTGTCATGTCTTGTCTTGTCTTGTCTTGTCTTGTCTTGTCTTGTCTTGTCTTGTCTTGTCTTGTCTTGTCTTGTCTTGTCTTGTCTTGTCTTGTCTTGTCTTGTCTTGTCTTGTCTTGTCTTGTCTTGTCTTGTCTTGTCTTGTCTTGTCTTGTCTTGTCTTGTCTTGTCTTGTCTTGTCTTGTCTTGTCTTGTCTTGTCTTGTCTTGTCTTGTCTTGTCTTGTCTTGTCTTGTCTTGTCTTGTCTTATTTTGTCTTGTCTTGTCTTGTCTTGTCTTGTCTTGTCTTGTCTTGTCTTGTCTTGTCTTGTCTTGTCTTGTCTTGTCTTGTCTTGTCTTGTCTTGTCTTGTCTTGTCTTGTCTTGTCTTGTCATGTTTTGTCATGTAATGTCATGTCGTGTGTTGTGTTGTTTTGTCTTGTCGTGTCTTCTCCTTGTCTTGTCTTGTCATGTCGTGTGTTGTGTTGTTTTGTCTTGTCATGTCTTATTTTGTCTTGTCTTGTCTTGTCTTGTGATGTCATGTCGTGTGTTGTGTTGTTTTGTCTTGTCTTGTTTTGTTTTGTCTTGTCGTGTCTTGTCTTGTCTTGTCTTGTCTTGTCTTGTCTTGTCTTGTCTTGTCTTGTCTTGTCTTGTCTTGTCTTGTCTTGTCTTGTCTTGTCTTGTCTTGTCTTGTCTTGTCTTGTCTTGTCTTGTCTTGTCTTGTCTTGTCTTGTCTTGTCTTGTCTTGTCTTATTTTGTCTTGTCTTGTCTTGTCTTGTCTTGTCTTGTCTTGTCTTGTCTTGTCTTGTCTTGTCTTGTCTTGTCTTGTCTTGTCTTGTCTTGTCTTGTCTTGTCTTGTCTTGTCTTGTCTTGTCATGTTTTGTCATGTAATGTCATGTCGTGTGTTGTGTTGTTTTGTCTTGTCGTGTCTTCTCCTTGTCTTGTCTTGTCATGTCGTGTGTTGTGTTGTTTTGTCTTGTCATGTCTTATTTTGTCTTGTCTTGTCTTGTCTTGTGATGTCATGTCGTGTGTTGTGTTGTTTTGTCTTGTCTTGTTTTGTTTTGTCTTGTCGTGTCTTGTCTTGTCTTGTCTTGTCTTGTCTTGTCTTGTCTTGTCTTGTCTTGTCTTGTCTTGTCTTGTCTTGTCTTGTCTTGTCTTGTCTTGTCTTGTCTTGTCTTGTCTTGTCTTGTCTTGTCTTGTCTTGTCTTGTCTTGTCTTGTCATGTCATGTCATGTCGTGTCTTGTGTTGCTTTGTCTTGTCTTGTCTTGTTTTGTCTTTTCTTGTCTTGTCTTGTCTTGTCTTGTCTGGTCTTGTCTTGTCTTGTCTTGTCTTGTCTTGTCTTGTCTTGTCTTGTCTTGTTTTGTCTTGTCTTGTTTTGTCTTGTTTTGTCTTTTCTTGTCTTGTCTTGTCTTGTCTTGTCTTGTCTTGTCATGTCATGTCTTGTCTTGTCTTGTCTTGTCTTGTTTTGTCTTGTCTTGTTTTGTCTTGTCATGTCTTGTCTTATCTTGTCTTGTCTTGTCTTGTCTTGTCTTGTCTTGTCTTGTCTTGTCTTGTCTTGTCTTGTCTTGTCTTGTCTTGCCTTGTCTTGTCTTGTCTTGTCTTGTCTTGTCTTGTCTTGTCTTGTCTTGTCTTGTCTTGTCTTGTCTTGTCTTGTCTTGTCTTGTCTTGTCTTGTCTTGTCTTGTCTTGTCTTGTCTTGTCTTGTCTTGTCTTGTCGTATGTTGTGTTGTCTTGCCTTGCCTTGTCTTGTCTTGTCTTGTCTTGTCTTGTCTTGTCTTGTCTTGTCTTGTCTTGTCTTGTCTTGTCTTGTCTTGTCTTGTCTTGTCTTGTCGTATGTTGTGTTGTTTTGTCTTGTCTTGTTTTGTCTTGTCATGTCGTATGTTGTGTTGTTTTGTCTTGTCTTGTTTTGTCTTGTCTTGTCTTATATTGTCTTATATTGTCTTGTCTTGTCTTGTCATGTCATCTCGTGTGTTGTGTTGTTTAGTAATGTTTTGTCTTGTCATGTCTTGTCTTGTCTTGTCTTGTCTTGTCTTGTCTTGTCATGTCTTGTCTTGTCTTGTCTTGTCTTGTCTTGTCTTGTCTTGCCTTGTCTTGTCTTGTCTTGTCTTGTCTTGTCTTGTCTTGTCTTGTCTTGTCTTGTCTTGTCTTGTCTTGTCTTGTCTTGTCTTGTCTTGTCTTGTCTTGTCTTGTCTTGTCTTGTCTTGTCTTGTCTTGTCTTGTCTTGTCTTGTCTTGTCTTGTCTCTTCTTGTCTTGTCTTGTCTTGTCTTGTCTTGTCTTGTCTTGTCTTGTCTTGTCTTGTCTTGTCTTGTCTTTTCTTGTCTTGTCTTGTCTTGTCTTGTCTTGTCTTGTCTGGTCTTGTCTTGTCTTGTCTTGTCTTGTCTTGTCTTGTCTTGTCTTGTCTTGTCTTGTCTTGTCTTGTCTTGTCTTGTCTTGTCTTGTCTTGTCTTGTCTTGTCTTGTCTTGTCTTTTCTTTTCTTGTCTTGTCTTGTCTTGTCTTGTCTTGTCTTGTCATGTCATGTAATGTCATGTCGTGTGTTATGTTGTTTTGTCTTGTCTTCTCCTTGTCTTGTCTAGTCTTGTCTTGTCTTGTCTTGTCTTGTCTTGTCTTGTCCTGTCGTGTGTTGTGTTGTTTTGTCTTGTCTTGTCTTGTCTTGTCTTGTCTTGTCTTGTCTTGTCTTATATTGTCTTGTCTTGTCTTGTCTTGTCATGTCGTGTGTTGTGTTGTTTTGTCTTGTCTTGTTGTGTATTGTCATGTGTTATGTTGTCTTGTCTTGTCTTGTCTTGTCTTGTCATGTAATGTCTAGTCTTGTCTTGTCTTTTTTTGTCTTGTCATGTCTTGTCTTGTCTTGTCTTGTCTTGTCTTGTCTAGTCTTGTCTTGTCTTATCTTGTCATGTCATGTCATGTCTTGTCTTGTCTTGTCTTGTCTTGTCTTGTTTTGTCTTGTTTTGTCTTGTCTTGTCCTGTCTTGTCTTGTCCTGTCCTGTCGTGTGTTGTTTTGTATTGTCTTGTCTTGTGTTGTTTTGTCGTGTCATGTCTTGTCTTGTCTTGTCCTGTCCTGTCCTGTCATGTCTTATCTTGTCTTGTCTTGTCTTGTCTTGTCCTGTCCTGTCGTGTGTTGTTTTGTATTGTCTTGTCTTGTGTTGTTTTGTCGTGTCATGTCTTGTCTTGTCTTGTCCTGTCATGTCATGTCTTGTCTTGTCTTGTCTTGTCTTGTCTTGTCTTGTCATGTCTTATCTTGTCTTGTCTTGTCTTGTCTTGTCATGTCTTATCTTGTCTTGTCTTGTCTTGTCTTGTCCTGTCCTGTCGTGTGTTGTTTTGTATTGTCTTGTCTTGTGTTGTTTTGTCGTGTCATGTCTTGTCTTGTCTTGTCTTGTCTTGTCTTGTCCTGTCTTGTCTTTTCTTTTCTTGTCTTGTCTTGTCTTGTCTGGTCTTGTCTTGTCTTGTCTGGTCTTATCTTGTCTTGTCTTGTCCTGTCCTGTCTTGTCTTGTCTTTTCTTGTCTTGTCTTGTCTTTTCTTGTCTTGTCCTGTCATGTCATGTCATGTGTTGTGTTGTTTTGTCTTGTCTTGTCTTGTTTGGTCTTGTCTTGTCTTGTTTTGTCTTGTCTTGTCTTGTCTTGTCTTGTCTTCTCTTGTCTTGTCTTGTCTTGTCTTGTTTTGTCTTGTCTGGTCTTGTCTTGTCTGGTCTTGTCTTGTCTTGTCTTGTCTTGTCTTGTCTGTCTTGTCTTGACTTGTCTTGTCTTGTCTTGTCTTGTCTTGTCTTGTCTTGTCTTGTCTTGTCTTGTCTTGTCTTGTCTTATTTTGTCTTGTCTTGTCTTGTCTTGTCTTGTCTTGTCTTGTCTAGTCTTGTCATGTTTTGTCATGTAATGTCATGTCGTGTGTTGTGTTGTTTTGTCTTGTCTTGTCATGTCGTGTGTTGTGTTGTTTTGTCTTGTCATGTCTTATTTTGTCTTGTCTTGTTTTGTCTTGTGATGTCATGTCGTGTGTTGTGTTGTTTTGTCTTGTATTGTCTTGTCTTGTCTTGTCATGTCTTATATTGTCTTGTCTTGTCTTGTGTTGTGATGTCATGTCGTGTGTTGTGTTGTTTTGTCTTGTCTTGTCTTGTCTTGTCCTGTCCTGTCCTGTCCTGTCTTGTCTTGTCTTGTCTTGTCTTGTCTCGTCTTGTCTTGTCTTCTCCTGTCCTGACGTGTGTTGTCTTGTCTTGTCTTGTCATGTCTTGTCTTGTCTAGTCTTGTCTTGTCTTGTCTTGTCTTGTCTTGTCTTGTCTTGTCTTGTCATGTTTTGTCATGTAATGTCATGTCGTGTGTTGTGTTGTTTTGTCTTGTCGTGTCTTCTCCTTGTCTTGTCTTGTCATGTCGTGTGTTGTGTTGTTTTGTCTTGTCATGTCTTATTTTGTCTTGTCTTGTCTTGTCTTGTGATGTCATGTCGTGTGTTGTGTTGTTTTGTCTTGTCTTGTTTTGTTTTGTCTTGTCGTGTCTTGTCTTGTCTTGTCTTGTCTTGTCTTGTCTTGTCTTGTCTTGTCTTGTCTTGTCTTGTCTTGTCTTGTCTTGTCTTGTCTTGTCTTGTCTTGTCTTGTCATGTTTTGTCATGTAATGTCATGTCGTGTGTTGTGTTGTTTTGTCTTGTCGTGTCTTCTCCTTGTCTTGTCTTGTCATGTCGTGTGTTGTGTTGTTTTGTCTTGTCATGTCTTATTTTGTCTTGTCTTGTCTTGTCTTGTGATGTCATGTCGTGTGTTGTGTTGTTTTGTCTTGTCTTGTTTTGTTTTGTCTTGTCGTGTCTTGTCTTGTCTTGTCTTGTCTTGTCTTGCCTTGTCTTGTCATGTCGTGTGTTGTGTTGTTTTGTCTTGTCGTGTCTTCTCCTTGTCTTGTCTTGTCATGTCGTGTGTTGTGTTGTTTTGTCTTGTTTTGTCTTTTCTTGTCTTGTCTTGTCTTGTCTTGTCTTGTCATGTCATGTCTTGTCTTGTCTTGTCTTGTCTTGTTTTGTCTTGTCGTGTCTTCTCCTTGTCTTGTCTTGTCATGTCGTGTGTTGTGTTGTTTTGTCTTGTCATGTCTTATTTTGTCTTGTCTTGTCATGTCGTGTGTTGTGTTGTTTTGTCTTGTCGTGTCTTCTCCTTGTCTTGTCTTGTCATGTCGTGTGTTGTGTTGTTTTGTCTTGTCATGTCTTATTTTGTCTTGTCTTGTCATGTCATGTAATGTCATGTCGTGTGTTGTGTTGTTTTGTCTTGTCATGTCTTATTTTGTCTTGTCTTGTCATGTCATGTAATGTCATGTCGTGTGTTGTGTTGTTTTGTCTTGTCGTGTCTTCTCCTTGTCTTGTCTTGTCATGTCGTGTGTTGTGTTGTTTTGTCTTGTCGTGTCTTCTCCTTGTCTTGTCTTGTCATGTCGTGTGTTGTGTTGTTTTGTCTTGTCATGTCTTATTTTGTCCTGTCTTGTCTTGTCTTGTGATGTCATGTCGTGTGTTGTGTTGTTTTGTCTTGTCTTGTTTTGTTTTGTCTTGTCTTGTCTTGTCTTGTCTTGTCTTGTCTTGTCTTGTCTTGTCTTGTCTTGTCTTGTCTTGTCTTGTCTTGTCTTGTCTTGTCTTGTCTTGTCTTGTCTTGTCTTGTCTTGTCTTGTCTTGTCTTGTCTTGTCTTGTCTTGTCATGTCATGTCATGTCGTGTCTTGTGTTGCTTTGTCTTGTCTTGTCTTGTTTTGTCTTTTCTTGTCTTGTCTTGTCTTGTCTTGTCTTGTCTTGTCTTGTCTTGTCTTGCCTTGTCTTGTCTTGTCTTGTCTTGTTTTGTCTTGTCTTGTTTTGTCTTTTCTTGTCTTGTCTTGTCTTGTCTTGTCTTGTCTTGTCTTGTCATGTCATGTCTTGTCTTGTCTTGTCTTGTCTTGTTTTGTCTTGTCTTGTTTTGTCTTGTCATGTCTTGTCTTATCTTGTCTTGTCTTGTCTTGTCTTGTCTTGTCTTGTCTTGTCTTATATTGTCTTATATTGTCTTGTCTTGTCTTGTCATGTCATCTCGTGTGTTGTTTTGTCTTGTCATGTCTTGTCTTGTCTTGTCTTGTCTTGTCATGTCTTGTCTTGTCTAGTCTTGTCTTGTCTTGTCTTGTCTTGTCTTGTCTTGTCTTGTCTTGTCTTGTCTTGTCTTGTCTTGTCTTGTCTTGTCTTGTCTTGTCTTGTCTTGTCTTGTCTTGTCTTGTCTTGTCTTGTCTTGTCTTGTCTTGTCTTGCCTTGTCTTGTCTTGTCTTGTCTTGTCTTGTCTTGTCTTGTCTCTTCTTGTCTTGTCTTGTCTTGTCTTGTCTTGTCTTGTCTTGTCTTGTCTTGTCTTGTCTTGTCTTGTCTTGTCTTGTCTTGTCTTGTCTTGTCTTGTCTTGTCTTGTCTTGTCTTGTCTTGTCTTGTCTTGTCTTGTCTTGTCTTGTCTTGTCTTGTCTTGTCTTGTCTTGTCTTGTCTTGTCTTGTCTTGTCTTGTCTTGTCTTGTCTTGTCTTGTCTTGTCTTGTCTTGTCTTGTCTTGTCTTGTCTTGTCTTGTCTTGTCTTGTCTTGTCTTGTCTTGTCTTGTCTTGTCTTGTCTTGTCTTGTCTTGTCTTGTCTTGTCTTGTCTTGTCTTGTCTTGTCTTGTCTTGTCTTGTCTTGTCTTGTCTTGTCTTGTCTTGTCTTGTCTTGTCTTGTCTTGTCTTGTCTTGTCTTGTCTTGTCTTGTCTTGTCTTGTCTTGTCTTGTCTTGTCTTGTCTTGTCTTGTCATGTCATGTGTTGTGTTGTTTTGTCTTGTCTTGTCTTGTTTGGTCTTGTCTTGTCTTGTATTGTCTTGTCTTTTCTTGTCTTGTCTTGTCTTGTCTTGTCTTGTCTTGTCTTGTCTTGTCTTGTCTTGTCTTGTCTTGTCTTTTCTTGTCTTTTCTTGTCTTGTCTTGTCTTTTCTTGTCTTGTCTTGTCTTGTCTTGTCTTGTCTTGTCTTGTCTTGTCTTGTCTTGTCTTGTCTTGTCTTGTCTTGTCTTGTCTTGTCTTGTCTTGTCTTGTCATGTAATGTCATGTCATGTCGTGTGTTGTGTTGTTTTGTCTTGTCTTGTCTTGTTTGGTCTTGTCTTGTCTTGTCTTGTCTTGTATTGTCTTGTCTTTTCTTGTCTTGTCTTGTCTTGTCTTGTCTTTTCTTGTCTTGTCTTGTCTTTTCTTGTCTTGTCTTGTCTTGTCTTGTCTTGTCTTGTCTTGTCTTGTCTTGTCTTGTCTTGTCTTGTCTTGTCTTGTCTTGTCTTGTCTTGTCTTGTCTTGTCTTTTCTTGTCTTGTCTTGTCTTGTCTTGTCTTGTCTTGTCTTGTCTTGTCTTGTCTTGTCTTGTCTTGTCTTGTCTTGTCTTGTCTTGTCTTGTCTTGTCTTGTCTTGTCTTGTCTTGTCATGTAATGTCATGTCATGTCGTGTGTTGTGTTGTTTAGTCTTGTCATGTCTTGTCATGTCTTGTCTTGTCTTGTCTTGTCTTGTCATGTCTTGTCTTGTCTAGTCTTGTCTTGTCTTGTCTTGTCTTGTCTTTTCTTGTCTTGTCTTGTCTTGTCATGTAATGTCATGTCGTGTGTTGTGTTGTTTTGTCTTGTCGTGTCTTGTCTTGTCTTGTCTTGTCTTGTCTTGTCATGTCATGTCTTGTCTTGTCTTGCCTTGCCTTGTCTTGTCTTGTCTTGTCTTGTCTTGTCGTATGTTGTGTTGTTTTGTCTTGTCTTGTTTTGTCTTGTCATGTCGTATGTTGTGTTGTTTTGTCTTGTATTGTTTTGTCTTGTCTTGTCTTATATTGTCTTATATTGTCTCGTCTTGTCTTGTCATGTCATGTCGTGTGTTGTGTTGTTTAGTCTTGTTTTGTCTTGTCTTGTCTTGTTTTGTCTTGTCTTGTCTTGTTTTGTCTTGTCATGTCTTGTCTTGTCTTGTCTTGTCTTGTCTTGTCTTGTCTTGTCTTGTCTTGTCTTGTCATGTCTTGTCTTGTCTTGTCTTGTCTTGTCTTGTTTTGTCTTGTCTTGTCTTGTCTTGTCTTGTCTTGTCTTGTCTCGTCTTATCTTGTCTTGTCTTGTCCTGTCCTGTCTTGTCTTGTCTTTTCTTGTCTTGTCTTGTCTTTTCTTGTCTTGTCTTGTCTTGTCTTGTCTTGTCTTGTCTTGACATGTCATGTCTTGTCTTGTCTTGTCTTGTTTTGTCTTGTCTTGTCTTGTTTTGTCTTTTCTTGTCTTGTCTTGTCTTGTCTTGTCTTGTCTTGTCTTGTCTTGTCTTGTCTTGTCTTGTCTTGTCTTGTCTTGTCTTGTCTTGTCATGTCATGTCTTGTCTTGTCTTGTCTTGTTTTGTCTTGTCTTGTCTTGTCTTGTCTTGTCTTGTCTTGTCTTGTCTTGTCATGTCATGTCTTGTCTTGTCTTGTTTTGTCTTGTGTTGTCTTGTTTTGTCTTGTCATGTCTTGTCTTGTCTTGTCTTGTCTTGTCTTGTCTTGTCTTGTCTTGTCTTGTCTTGTCTTGTCTTGTCTTGTCTTGTCTTGTCTTGTCTTGTCTTGTCTTGTCTTGTCTTGTCTTGTCTTGTCTTGTCTTGTCTTGTCTTGCCTTATCTTGTCTTGTCTTGTCCTGTCCTTGTCTTGTCTTGTCATGTCGTGTGTTGTGTTGTTTTGTCTTGTCATGTCTTATTTTGTCTTGTCTTGTCTTGTCTTGTGATGTCATGTCGTGTGTTGTGTTGTTTTGTCTTGTATTGTCTTGTCTTGTCTTGTCATGTCTTATATTGTCTTGTCTTGTCTTGTGTTGTGATGTCATGTCGTGTGTTGTGTTGTTTTGTCTTGTCTTGTCTTGTCTTGTCTTGTCTTGTCTTGTCTTGTCTTGTCTTGTCTTGTCTTGTCTTGTCTTGTCTTGTCTTGTCTTGTCTTGTCTTGTCTTGTCTTGTCTTGTCTTGTCTTGTCTTGTCTTGTCTTATTTTGTCTTGTCTTGTCTTGTCTTGTCTTGTCTTGTCTTGTCTTGTCTTGTCTTGTCTTGTCTTGTCTTGTCTTGTCTTGTCTTGTCTTGTCTTGTCTTGTCTTGTCTTGTCTTATTTTGTCTTGTCTTGTCTTGTCTTGTCTTGTCTTGTCTTGTCTTGTCTTGTCTTGTCTTGTCTTGTCTTGTCTTGTCTTGTCTTGTCTTGTCTTGTCTTGTCTTGTCTTGTCTTGTCTTGTCTTGTCTTGTCTTGTCTTGTCTTGTCTTGTCTTGTCTTGTCTTGTCTTATTTTGTCTTGTCTTGTCTTGTCTTGTCTTGTCTTGTCTTGTCTTGTCTTGTCTTGTCTTGTCTTGTCTTGTCTTGTCTTGTCTTGTCTTGTCTTGTCTTGTCTTGTCTTATTTTGTCTTGTCTTGTCTTGTCTTGTCTTGTCTTGTCTTGTCTTGTCTTGTCTTGTCTTGTCTTGTCTTGTCTTGTCTTGTCTTGTCTTGTCTTGTCTTGTCTTGTCTTGTCTTGTCTTGTCTTGTCTTGTCTTGTCATGTTTTGTCATGTAATGTCATGTCGGGTGTTGTGTTGTTTTGTCTTGTCGTGTCTTCTCCTTGTCTTGTCTTGTCATGTCGTGTGTTGTGTTGTTTTGTCTTGTCATGTCTTATTTTGTCTTGTCTTGTCTTGTCTTGTGATGTCATGTCGTGTGTTGTGTTGTTTTGTCTTGTCTTGTTTTGTCTTGTCCTGTCATGTCTTTTCTTGTCTTGTCATGTAATGTCATGTCGTGTGTTGTGTTGTTTTGTCTTGTCGTGTCTTGTCTTGTCTTGTCTTGTCTTGTCTTGTCTTGTCTTGTCTTGTCTTGTCTTGTCTTGTCTTGTCTTGTCTTGTCTTGTCTTGTCTTGTCTTGTCTTGTCTTGTCTTGTCTTGTCTTGTCTTGTCTTGTCTTGTCTTGTCTTGTCTTGTCTTGTCTTGTCTTGTCTTGTCTTGTCTTGTCTTGTCTTGTCTTGTCTTGTCTTGTCTTGTCTTGTCTTGTCATGTCATGTCATGTCGTGTCTTGTGTTGCTTTGTCTTGTCTTGTCTTGTTTTGTCTTTTCTTGTCTTGTCTTGTCTTGTCTTGTCTTGTCTTGTCTTGTCTTGTCTTGTCTTGTCTTGTCTTGTCTTGTCTTGTTTTGTCTTGTCTTGTTTTGTCTTTTCTTGTCTTGTCTTGTCTTGTCTTGTCTTGTCTTGTCATGTCATGTCTTGTCTTGTCTTGTCTTGTCTTGTTTTGTCTTGTCTTGTTTTGTCTTGTCATGTCTTGTCTTATCTTGTCTTGTCTTGTCTTGTCTTGTCTTGTCTTGTCTTGTCTTGTCTTGTCTTGTCTTGTCTTGTCTTGTCTTGTCTTGTCTTGCCTTGTCTTGTCTTGTCCTGTCGTGTGTTGTGTTGTTTTGTCTTGTCTTGTCTTGTCTTGTCTTGTCTTGTCTTGTCCTGTCTTGTCTTGTCTTGTCTTGCCTTGCCTTGTCTTGTCTTGTCTTGTCTTGTCTTGTCTTGTCTTGTGTTGTCTTGTTTCGTCTTGTCTTGTCTTGTGTTGTCTTGTCTTGTCTTGTCTTGTCTTGTCTTGTCTTGTCTTGTCTTGTCTTGTCTTGTCTTGTCTTGTCTTGTCTTGTCTTGTATTGTCTTGTCTTGTCTTGTCTTGTCTTGTCTTGTCTTGTCTTGTCTTGTCTTGTCTTGTCTTGTCTTGTCTTGTCTTGTCTTGTCTTGTCTTGTCTTGTCTTGTCTTGTCTTGTCTTGTCTTGTCTTGTCTTGTCTTGTCTTGTCTTGTCTTGTCTTGTCTTGTCTTGTCTTGTCTTGTCTTGTCTTGTCTTGTCTTGTCATGTAATGTCATGTCATGTCGTGTGTTGTGTTGTTTAGTCTTGTTTTGTCTTGTCATGTCTTGTCTTGTCTTGTCTTGTCTTGTCATGTCTTGTCTTGTCTAGTCTTGTCTTGTCTTGTCTTGTCTTGTCTTTTCTTGTCTTGTCTTGTCTTGTCATGTAATGTCATGTCGTGTGTTGTGTTGTTTTGTCTTGTCGTGTCTTGTCTTGTCTTGTCTTGTCTTGTCATGTCATGTCATGTCTTGTCTTGTCTTGTCTTGTCGTATGTTGTGTTGTTTTGTCTTGTCTTGTTTTGTCTTGTCATGTCGTATGTTGTGTTGTTTTGTCTTGTATTGTTTTGTCTTGTCTTGTCTTATATTGTCTTATATTGTCTTGTCTTGTCTTGTCATGTCATGTCGTGTGTTGTGTTGTTTAGTCTTGTTTTGTCTTGTCTTGTCTCGTTTTGTCTTGTCTTGTGTTGTCTTGTCATGTCATGTCTTGTCTTGTTTTGTCTTGTCTTGTCTTGCCTTGTCTTGTCTGGTCTTGTCTTGTCTTGTCATGTCATGTCTTGTCTTGTCTTGTTTTGTCTTGTGTTGTCTTGTTTTGTCTTGTCATGTCTTGTCTTGTCTTGTCTTGTCATGTAATGTCATGTCATGTCGTGTGTTGTGTTGTTTAGTCTTGTTTTGTCTTGTCATGTCTTGTCTTGTCATGTCTTGTCTTGTTTTGTCTTGTCTTATCTTGCCTTGTCTTGTCTGGTCTTGTCTTGTCTTGTCTTGTCTTGTCTTGTCTTGTCTTGTCATGTAATGTCATGTCATGTCGTGTGTTGTGTTGTTTAGTCTTGTTTTGTCTTGTCATGTCTTGTCTTGTCATGTCATGTCTTGTCTTGTTTTGTCTTGTCTTGTCTTGCCTTGTCTTGTCTGGTCTTGTCTTGTCTTGTCATGTCATGTCTTGTCTTGTCTTGTTTTGTCTTGTGTTGTCTTGTTTCGTCTTGTCATGTCTTGTCTTGTCTTGTCTTGTCTTGTCTTGTCTTGTCTTGTCTTGTCTTGTCTTGTTTGGTCTTGTCTTGTCTTGTCTTGTCTTGTCTTGTCTTGTCTTGTCTTGTCTTGTCTTGTCTTGTCTTGTCTTGTCTTGTCTTGTCTTGTCTTGTCTTGTCTTGTCTTGTCTTGTCTTGTCTTGTCTTGTCTTGTCTTGTCTTGTCTTGTCTTGTCTTGTCTTGTCTTGTCTTGTCTTGTCTTGTCTTGTCTTGTCTTGTCTTGTCTTGTCTTGTCTTGTCTTGTCTTGTCTTGTCTTGTCTTGTCTTGTCTTGTCTTGTCTTGTCTTGTCTTGTCTTGTCTTGTCTTGTCTTGTCTTGTCTTGTCTTGTCTTGTCTTGTCTTGTCTTGTCTTGTCTTGTCTTGTCTTGTCTTGTCTTGTCTTGTCTTGTCTTGTCTTGTCTTGTCTTGTCTTGTCTTGTCTTGTCTTGTCTTGTCTTGTCTTGTCTTGTCTTGTCTTGTCTTGTCTTGTCATGTAATGTCATGTCATGTCGTGTGTTGTGTTGTTTAGTCTTGTTTTGTCTTGTCATGTCTTGTCTTGTCTTGTCTTGTCTTGTCATGTCTTGTCTTGTCTAGTCTTGTCTTGTCTTGTCTTGTCTTGTCTTTTCTTGTCTTGTCTTGTCTTGTCATGTAATGTCATGTCGTGTGTTGTGTTGTTTTGTCTTGTCGTGTCTTGTCTTGTCTTGTCTTGTCTTGTCTTGTCTTGTCTTGTCTTGTCTTGTCTTGTCTTGTCTTGTCTTGTCTTGTCTTGTCTTGTCTTGTCTTGTCTTGTCTTGTCTTGTCTTGTCTTGTCTTGTCTTGTCTTGTCTTGTCTTGTCTTGTCTTGTCTTGTCTTGTCTTGTCTTGTCTTGTCTTGTCTTGTCTTGTCTTGTCTTGTCTTGTCTTGTCTTGTCTTGTCTTGTCTTGTCTTGTCTTGTCTTGTCTTGTCTTGTCTTGTCTTGTCTTGTCTTGTCTTGTCTTGTCTTGTCTTGTCTTGTCTTGTCTTGTCTTGTCTTGTCTTGTCTTGTCTTGTCTTGTCTTGTCTTGTCATGTAATGTCATGTCATGTCGTGTGTTGTGTTGTTTAGTCTTGTTTTGTCTTGTCATGTCTTGTCTTGTCTTGTCTTGTCTTGTCTTGTCTTGTCATGTCTTGTCTTGTCTAGTCTTGTCTTGTCTTGTCTTGTCTTGTCTTGTCTTTTCTTGTCTTGTCTTGTCTTGTCATGTAATGTCATGTCGTGTGTTGTGTTGTTTTGTCTTGTCGTGTCTTGTCTTGTCTTGTCTTGTCTTGTCATGTCATGTCTTGTCTTGTCTTGCCTTGCCTTGTCTTGTCTTGTCTTGTCTTGTCGTATGTTGTGTTGTTTTGTCTTGTCTTGTTTTGTCTTGTCTTGTTTTGTCTTGTCATGTCGTATGTTGTGTTGTTTTGTTTTGTCTTGTCTTGTCTTGTCTTGTCTTGTCTTGTCTTGTCTTGTCTTGTCTTGTCTTGTCATGTCATGTCTTGTCTTGTCTTGTCTTGTCTTGTTTTGTCTTGTGTTGTCTTGTTTTGTCTTGTCATGTCTTGTCTTGTCTTGTCTTGTCTTGTCTTGTCTTGTCTTGTCTTGTCTTGTCTTGTCTTGTCTTGTCTTGTCTTGTCTTGCCTTATCTTGTCTTGTCCTGTCGTGTGTTGTGTTGTTTTGTCTTGTCTTGTCTTGTCTTGCCTTGTCTTGTCTTGTCTTGTCTTGTCTTGTCTTGTCTTGTCTTGTCGTATGTTGTGTTGTTTTGTCTTGTCTTGTTTTGTCTTGTCTTGTTTTGTCTTGTCATGTCGTATGTTGTGTTGTTTTGTTTTGTCTTGTCTTGTCTTGTCTTGTCTTGTCTTGTCTTGTCTTGTCTTGTCTTGTCTTGTCTTGTCTTTTCTTGTCTTGTCTTGTCTTGTCATGTAATGTCATGTCGTGTGTTGTGTTGTTTTGTCTTGTCGTGTCTTGTCTTGTCTTGTCTTGTCATGTCATGTCTTGTCTTGTCTTGTCTTGCCTTGCCTTGTCTTGTCTTGTCTTGTCTTGTCGTATGTTGTGTTGTTTTGTCTTGTCTTGTTTTGTCTTGTCATGTCGTATGTTGTGTTGTTTTGTCTTGTATTGTTTTGTCTTGTCTTGTCTTATATTGTCTTATATTGTCTTGTCTTGTCTTGTCATGTCATGTCGTGTGTTGTGTTGTTTAGTCTTGTTTTGTCTTGTCTTGTCTTGTTTTGTCTTGTCTTGTCTTGTCTTGTCATGTCATGTCTTGTCTTGTTTTGTCTTGTCTTGTCTTGTCTTGTATTGTCTTGTCTTGTCTTGTCATGTCATGTCATGTCTTGTCTTGTCTTGTCTTGTTTTGTCTTGTGTTGTCTTGTTTTGTCTTGTCTTGTCTTGTCTTGTCTTGTCTTGTCTTGTCTTGTCTTGTCTTGTCTTGTCTTGTCTTGTCTTGTCTTGTCTTGTCTTGTCTTGTCTTGTCTTGTCTTGTCTTGTCTTGTCTTGTCTTGTCTTGTCTTGTCTTGTCTTGTCTTGCCTTATCTTGTCTTGTCCTGTCGTGTGTTGTGTTGTTTTGTCTTGTCTTGTCTTGTCTTGCCTTGTCTTGTCTTGTCTTGTCATGTCTTGTCTTGTCTTGTCTTGTCTTGTCTTGTCGTATGTTGTGTTGTTTTGTCTTGTCTTGTTTTGTCTTGTCTTGTTTTGTCTTGTCATGTCGTATGTTGTGTTGTTTTGTTTTGTCTTGTCTTGTCTTGTCTTGTCTTGTCTTGTCTTGTCTTGTCTTGTCTTGTCTTGTCTTGTCTTGTCTTGTCTTGTCTTGTCTTGTCTTGTCTTGTCTTGTCTTGTCTTGTCTTGTCTTGTCTTGTCTTGTCTTGTCTTGTCTTGTCTTGTCTTGTCTTGTCTTGTCTTGTCTTGTCTTGTCTTGTCTTGTCTTGTCTTGTCTTGTATTGTCTTGTCTTGTCTTGTCATGTCATGTCATGTCGTGTCTTGTGTTGCTTTGTCTTGTCTTGTCTTGTCTTGTCATGTCGTGTGTTGTGTTGTTTTGTCTTGTCATGTCTTGTCTTGTCTTGTCTTGTTTTGTCTTGTCTTGTCTTGTTTTGTCTTTTCTTGTCTTTTCTTGTCTTGTCTTGTCTTGTCTTGTCTTGTCTTGTCTTGTCTTGTCTTGTCATGTCATGTCTTGTCTTGTCTTGTCTAGTCTTGTTTTGTCTTGTCTTGTCTTGTTTTGTCTTGTCATGTCTTGTCTTGTCTTGTCTTGTCTTGTCTTGTCTTGTCTTGTCTTGTCTTGTCTTGTCTTGTCTTGTCTTGTCTTGTCTTGTCTTGTCTTGTCTTGTCTTGTCTTGTCTTGTCTTGTCTTGTCTTGTCTTGCCTTGTCTTGTCTTGTCCTGTCGTGTGTTGTGTTGTTTTGTCTTGTCTTGTCTTGTCTTGTCTTGTCTTGTCTTGTCCTGTCTTGTCTTGTCTTGTCTTGCCTTGCCTTGCATTGTCTTGTCTTGTCTTGTCTTGTCTTGTCTTGTCTTGTCTTGTCTTGTCGTATGTTGTGTTGTTTTGACTTGTCTTGTTTTGTCTTGTCATGTCGTATGTTGTGTTGTTTTGTCTTGTCTTGTTTTGTCTTGTCTTGTCTTATATTGTCTTATATTGTCTTGTCTTGTCTTGTCATGTCATCTCGTGTGTTGCGTTGTTTAGTCTTGTTTTGTCTTGTCATGTCTTGTCTTGTCTTGTCTTGTCTTGTCTTGTCTTGTCTTGTCTTGTCTTGTCTTGTCTTGTCTTGTCTTGTCTTGTCTTGTCTTGTCTTGCCTTGCCTTGCCTTGTCTTGTCTTGTCTTGTCTTGTCTTGTCTTGTCTTGTCTTGTCTTGTCTTGTCTTGTCTTGTATTGTCTTGTCTTGTCTTGTCATGTCATGTCGTGTCTTGTGTTGCTTTGTCTTGTCTTGTCTTGTCTTGTCTTGTCATGTCGTGTGTTGTGTTGTTTTGTCTTGTCATGTCTTGTCTTGTCTTGTCTTGTTTTGTCTTGTCTTGTCTTGTTTTGTCTTTTCTTGTCTTGTCTTGTCTTGTCTTGTCTTGTCTTGTCTTGTCATGTCATGTCTTGTCTTGTCATGTCATGTCTTGTCATGTCTTGTCATGTCTTGTCTAGTCTTGTCTTGTCTTGTCTTGTCTTGTCTTGTCTTGTCTTGTCTTGTCTTGTCTTGTCTTGTCTTGTCTTGTCTTGTCTTGTCTTGTCTTGTCTTGTCTTGTCTTGTCTTGTCTTGTCTTGTCTTGTCTTGTCTTGTCTTGTCTTGTCTTGTCTTGTCTTGTCTTGTCTTGTCTTGTCTTGTCTTGTCTTGTCTTGTCTTGTCTTGTCTTGTCTTGTCTTGTCTTGTCTTGTCTTGTCTTGTCTTGTCTTGTCTTGTCTTGTCTTGTCTTGTCTTGTCTTGTCTTGTCTTGTCTTGTCTTGTCTTGTCTTGTCTTGTCTTGTCTTGTCTTGTCTTGTCTTGTCTTGTCTTGTCTTGTCTTGTCTTGTCTTGTCTTGTCTTGTCTTGTCTTGTCTTGTCTTGTCTTGTCTTGTCATGTAATGTCATGTCATGTCGTGTGTTGTGTTGTTTAGTCTTGTTTTGTCTTGTCATGTCTTGTCTTGTCTTGTCTTGTCTTGTCATGTCTTGTCTTGTCTAGTCTTGTCTTGTCTTGTCTTGTCATGTCATGTCATGTCTTGTCGTGCCTTGCCTTGCCTTGTCTTGTCTTGTCTAGTCTTGTCTTGTCTTGTCTTGTCATGTCATGTCTTGTCTTGTCTTGTCTAGTCTTGTCTTGTCTTGTCTTGTCATGTAATGTCATGTCGTGTGTTGTGTTGTTTTGTCTTGTCGTGTCTTGTCTTGTCTTGTCTTGTCTTGTCATGTCATGTCATGTCTTGTCTTGCCTTGTCTTGTCTTGTCTTGTCTTGTCTTGTCATGTCTTGTCTTGTCTTGTCTTGTCTTGTCTTGTCTTGTCTTGTCTTGTCTTGTCTTGTCTTGTCTTGTCTTGTCTTGTCTTGTCTTGTCTTGTCTTGTCTTGTCTTGTCTTGTCTTGTCTTGTCTTGTCTTGTCTTGTCTTGTCTTGTCTTGTCTTGTCTTGTCTTGTCTTGTCTTGTCTTGTCTTGTCTTGTCTTGTCTTGTCTTGTCTTGTCTTGTCTTGTCTTGTCTTGTCTTGTCTTGTCTTGTCTTGTCTTGTCTTGTCTTGTCTTGTCTTGTCTTGTCGTATGTTGTGTTGTTTTGTCTTGTCTTGTTTTGTCTTGTCATGTCGTATGTTGTGTTGTTTTGTCTTGTATTGTTTTGTCTTGTCTTGTCTTATATTGTCTTATATTGTCTTGTCTTGTCTTGTCATGTCATGTCGTGTGTTGTGTTGTTTAGTCTTGTTTTGTCTTGTCTTGTCTTGTTTTGTCTTGTCTTGTCTTGTCTTGTCTTGTCTTGTCATGTCATGTCTTGTCTTGTCTTGTCTTGTTTTGTCTTGTCTTGTCTTGTTTTGTCTTGTCATGTCTTGTCTTGTCTTGTCTTGTCTTGTCTTGTCTTGTCTTGTCTTGTCTTGTCTTGTCTTGTCTTGTCGTGTCTTGTCTTGTCTTGTCTTGTTTTGTCTTGTCTTGTCTTGTCTTGTCTTGTCTTGTCTTGTCTGGTCTTATCTTGTCTTGTCTTGTCCTGTCCTGTCTTGTCTTGTCTTTTCTTTTCTTGTCTTGTCTTTTCTTGTCTTGTCTTGTCTTGTCTTGTCTTGTCTTGTTTTGTCTTGTCATGTCTTGTCTTGTCTTGTCTTGTCTTGTCTTGTCTTGTCTTGTCTTGTCTTGTCTTGTCTTATCTTGTCTTGTTTTGTCTTGTCATGTCTTGTCTTGTCTTGTCTTGTCTTGTCTTGTCTTGTCTTGCCTTATCTTGTCTTGTCCTGTCGTGTGTTGTGTTGTTTTGTCTTGTCTTGTCTTGTCTTGCCTTGTCTTGTCTAGTCTTGTCTTGTCTTGTCTTGTCTTTTCTTGTCTTGTCTTGTCTTGTCATGTAATGTCATGTCGTGTGTTGTGTTGTTTTGTCTTGTCGTGTCTTGTCATGTCTTGTCTTGTCTTGTCATGTCATGTCATGTCTTGTCTTGCCTTGCCTTGCCTTGTCTTGTCTTGTCTTGTCTGTCTTGTCTTGTCTTGTCTTGTCTTGTCTTGTCTTGTCTTGTCTTGTCTTGTCTTGTCTTGTCGTATGTTGTGTTGTTTTGTCTTGTCTTGTTTTGTCTTGTCATGTCGTATGTTGAGTTGTTTTGTCTTGTATTGTTTTGTCTTGTCTTGTCTTATATTGTCTTGTCTTGTCTTGTCATGTCATGTCGTGTGTTGTGTTGTTTAGTCTTGTTTTGTCTTGTCTTGTCTTGTTTTGTCTTGTCTTGTCTTGTCTTGTCATGTCATGTCTTGTCTTGTCATGTCTTGTCTTGTCTTGTCTTGTTTTGTCTTGTCATGTCTTGTCTTGTCTTGTCTTGTCTTGTCTTGTCTTGTCTTGTCTTGTCTTGTCTTGTCTTGTCTTGTCTTGTCTTGTTTTGTCTTGTTTTGTCTTGTCTTGTCTTGTCTTGTCTTGTCTGGTCTTATCTTGTCTTGTCTTGTCCTGTCCTGTCTGGTCTTGTCTTTTCTTGTCTTGTCTTTTCTTGTCTTGTCTTGTCTTGTCTTGTCTTGTCTTGTCTTGTCTTGTCTTGTCATGTCATGTCTTGTCTTGTCTTGTCTTGTTTTGTCTTGTCTTGTCTTGTTTTGTCTTTTCTTGTCTTGTCTTGTCTTGTCTTGTCTTGTCTTGTCTTGTCATGTCATGTCTTGTCTTGTCTTGTCTTGTCTTATCTTGTCTTGTCTTGTCTTGTCTTGTCTTGTCTTGTCTTGTCGTACGTTGTGTTGTTTTGTCTTGTCTTGTTTTGTCTTTTCTTGTCTTGTCTTGTCTTGTCTTGTCTTGTCTTGTCTTGTCTTGTCATGTCTTGTCTTGTCTTGTCATGTCATGTCTTGTCTTGTCTTGTTTTGTCTTGTCTTGTCTTGTTTTGTCTTTTCTTGTCTTGTCTTGTCTTGTCTTGTCATGTCATGTCATGTCTTGTCTTGCCTTGCCTTGCCTTGTCTTGTCTTGTCTTGTCTTGTCTTGTCTTGTCTTGTCTTGTCTTGTCTTGTCTTGTCTTGTCTTGTCGTATGTTGTGTTGTTTTGTCTTGTCTTGTTTTGTCTTGTCATGTCGTATGTTGTGTTGTTTTGTCTTGTATTGTTTTGTCTTGTCTTGTCTTATATTGTCTTATATTGTCTTGTCTTGTCTTGTCATGTCATGTCGTGTGTTGTGTTGTTTAGTCTTGTTTTGTCTTGTCTTGTCTTGTTTTGTCTTGTCTTGTCTTGTCTTGTCTTGTGATGTCATGTCGTGTGTTGTGTTGTTTTGTCTTGTCTTGTTTTGTTTTGTCTTGTCGTGTCTTGTCTTGTCTTGTCTTGTCTTGTCTTGTCTTGTCTTGTCTTGTCTTGTCTTGTCTTGTCTTGTCTTGTCTTGTCTTGTCTTGTCTTGTCTTGTCTTGTCTTGTCTTGTCTTGTCTTGTCTTGTCTTGTCTTGTCTTGTCTTGTCTTGTCTTGTCTTGTCTTGTCTTGTCTTGTCTTGTCTTGTCTTGTCTTGTCTTGTCTTGTCTTGTCTTGTCTTGTCTTGTCTTGTCTTGTCTTGTCTTGTCTTGTCATGTCATGTCTTGTGTTGCTTTGTCTTGTCTTGTCTTGTTTTGTCTTGTCTTGTTTTGTCTTTTCTTGTCTTGTCTTGTCTTGTCTTGTCTGGTCTTGTCTTGTCTTGTCTTGTCTTGTCTTGTCTTGTCTTGTCTTGTTTTGTCTTGTCTTGTTTTGTCTTTTCTTGTCTTGTCTTGTCTTGTCTTGTCTTGTCTTGTCATGTCATGTCTTGTCTTGTCTTGTCTTGTCTTGTTTTGTCTTGTCTTGTTTTGTCTTGTCATGTCTTGTCTTATCTTGTCTTGTCTTGTCTTGTCTTGTCTTGTCTTGTCTTGTCTTGTCTTGTCTTGTCTTGTCTTGTCTTGTCTTGTCTTGCCTTGTCTTGTCTTGTCTTGTCTTGTCTTGTCTTGTCTTGTCTTGTCTTGTCTTGTCTTGTCTTGTCTTGTCTTGTCTTGTCTTGTCTTGTCTTGTCTTGTCTTGTCTTGTCTTGTCTTGTCTTGTCTTGTCTTGTCTTGTCGTATGTTGTGTTGTCTTGCCTTGCCTTGTCTTGTCTTGTCTTGTCTTGTCTTGTCTTGTCTTGTCTTGTCTTGTCTTGTCTTGTCTTGTCTTGTCTTGTCTTGTCTTGTCGTATGTTGTGTTGTTTTGTCTTGTCTTGTTTTGTCTTGTCATGTCGTATGTTGTGTTGTTTTGTCTTGTCTTGTTTTGTCTTGTCTTGTCTTATATTGTCTTATATTGTCTTGTCTTGTCTTGTCATGTCATCTCGTGTGTTGTGTTGTTTAGTCTTGTTTTGTCTTGTCATGTCTTGTCTTGTCTTGTCTTGTCTTGTCATGTCTTGTCTTGTCTTGTCTTGTCTTGTCTTGTCTTGTCTTGTCTTGTCTTGTCTTGTCTTGTCTTGTCTTGTCTTGTCTTGTCTTGTCTTGTCTTGTCTTGTCTTGTCTTGTCTTGTCTTGTCTTGTCTTGTCTTGTCTTGTCTTGTCTTGTCTTGTCTTGTCTTGTCTTGTCTTGTCTTGTCTTGTCTTGTCTTGTCTTGTCTTGTCTTGTCTTGTCTCTTCTTGTCTTGTCTTGTCTTGTCTTGTCTTGTCTTGTCTTGTCTTGTCTTGTCTTGTCTTGTCTTGTCTTGTCTTGTCTTGTCTTGTCTTTTCTTGTCTTGTCTTGTCTTGTCTTGTCTGGTCTTGTCTTGTCTTGTCTTGTCTTGTCTTGTCTTGTCTTGTCTTGTCTTGTCTTGTCTTGTCTTGTCTTGTCTTGTCTTGTCTTGTCTTGTCTTGTCTTGTCTTGTCTTGTCTTGTCTTGTCTTGTCTTGTCTTGTCTTGTATTGTCTTGTCTTGTCTTGTCTTTTCTTTTCTTGTCTTGTCTTGTCTTGTCTTGTCTTGTCTTGTCTTGTCTTGTCATGTCATGTAATGTCATGTCGTGTGTTATGTTGTTTTGTCTTGTCTTCTCCTTGTCTTGTCTAGTCTTGTCTTGTCTTGTCTTGTCTTGTCTTGTCTTGTCTTGTCTTGTCTTGTCTTGTCTTGTCTTGTCTTGTCTTGTCTTGTCTTGTCTTGTCTTGTCTTGTCTTGTCTTATATTGTCTTGTCTTGTCTTGTCTTGTCATGTCGTGTGTTGTGTTGTTTTGTCTTGTCTTGTTGTGTATTGTCATGTGTTATATTGTCTTGTCTTGTCTTGTCTTGTCATGTAATGTCTAGTCTTGTCTTGTCTTTTTTTGTCTTGTCATGTCTTGTCTTGTCTTGTCTTGTCTAGTCTTGTCTTGTCTTATCTTGTCATGTCATGTCATGTCTTGTCTTGTCTTGTCTTGTCTTGTCTTGTCTTGTTTTGTCTTGTTTTGTCTTGTCTTGTCCTGTCTTGTCTTTTCTTTTCTTGTCTTGTCTTGTCTTGTCTGGTCTTGTCTTGTCTTGTCTGGTCTTATCTTGTCTTGTCTTGTCCCGTCCTGTCTTGTCTTGTCTTTTCTTGTCTTGTCTTGTCTTTTCTTGTCTTGTCCTGTCATGTCATGTCATGTGTTGTGTTGTTTTGTCTTGTCTTGTCTTGTTTGGTCTTGTCTTGTCTTGTCTTGTCTTGTCTTGTTTTGTCTTGTTTTGTCTTGTCTTGTCCTGTCTTGTCTTTTCTTTTCTTGTCTTGTCTTGTCTTGTCTGGTCTTGTCTTGTCTTGTCTGGTCTTATCTTGTCTTGTCTTGTCCTGTCCTGTCTTGTCTTGTCTTTTCTTGTCTTGTCTTGTCTTTTCTTGTCTTGTCCTGTCATGTCATGTCATGTGTTGTGTTGTTTTGTCTTGTCTTGTCTTGTTTGGTCTTGTCTTGTCTTGTTTTGTCTTGTCTTGTCTTGTCTTGTCTTGTCTTCTCTTGTCTTGTCTTGTCTTGTCTTGTTTTGTCTTGTCTGGTCTTGTCTTGTCTGGTCTTGTCTTGTCTTGTCTTGTCTTGTCTTGTCTGTCTTGTCTTGACTTGTCTTGTCTTGTCTTGTCTTGTCTTGTCTTGTCTTGTCTTGTCTTGTCTTGTCTTGTCTTGTCTTGTCTTGTCTTGTCTTGTCTTGTCTTGTCTTGTCTTGTCTTGTCTTGTCTTGTCTTGTCTTATTTTGTCTTGTCTTGTCTTGTCTTGTCTTGTCTAGTCTTGTCATGTTTTGTCATGTAATGTCATGTCGTGTGTTGTGTTGTTTTGTCTTGTCTTGTCATGTCGTGTGTTGTGTTGTTTTGTCTTGTCATGTCTTATTTTGTCTTGTCTTGTTTTGTCTTGTGATGTCATGTCGTGTGTTGTGTTGTTTTGTCTTGTATTGTCTTGTCTTGTCTTGTCATGTCTTATATTGTCTTGTCTTGTCTTGTGTTGTGATGTCATGTCGTGTGTTGTGTTGTTTTGTCTTGTCTTGTCTTGTCTTGTCCTGTCCTGTCCTGTCCTGTCTTGTCTTGTCTTGTCTTGTCTTGTCTCGTCTTGTCTTGTCTTCTCCTGTCCTGACGTATGTTGTCTTGTCTTGTCTTGTCATGTCTTGTCTTGTCTAGTCTTGTCTTGTCTTGTCTTGTCTTGTCTTGTCTTGTCTTGTCATGTTTTGTCATGTAATGTCATGTCGTGTGTTGTGTTGTTTTGTCTTGTCGTGTCTTCTCCTTGTCTTGTCTTGTCATGTCGTGTGTTGTGTTGTTTTGTCTTGTCATGTCTTATTTTGTCTTGTCTTGTCTTGTCTTGTGATGTCATGTCGTGTGTTGTGTTGTTTTGTCTTGTCTTGTTTTGTTTTGTCTTGTCGTGTCTTGTCTTGTCTTGTCTTGTCTTGTCTTGTCTTGTCTTGTCTTGTCTTGTCTTGTCTTGTCTTGTCTTGTCTTGTCTTGTCTTGTCTTGTCTTGTCTTGTCTTGTCTTGTCTTGTCTTGTCTTGTCATGTTTTGTCATGTAATGTCATGTCGTGTGTTGTGTTGTTTTGTCTTGTCGTGTCTTCTCCTTGTCTTGTCTTGTCATGTCGTGTGTTGTGTTGTTTTGTCTTGTCATGTCTTATTTTGTCTTGTCTTGTCTTGTCTTGTGATGTCATGTCGTGTGTTGTGTTGTTTTGTCTTGTCTTGTTTTGTTTTGTCTTGTCGTGTCTTGTCTTGTCTTGTCTTGTCATGTCGTGTGTTGTGTTGTTTTGTCTTGTCGTGTCTTCTCCTTGTCTTGTCTTGTCATGTCGTGTGTTGTGTTGTTTTGTCTTGTTTTGTCTTTTCTTGTCTTGTCTTGTCTTGTCTTGTCTTGTCATGTCATGTCTTGTCTTGTCTTGTCTTGTCTTGTTTTGTCTTGTCGTGTCTTCTCCTTGTCTTGTCTTGTCATGTCGTGTGTTGTGTTGTTTTGTCTTGTCATGTCTTATTTTGTCTTGTCTTGTCATGTCGTGTGTTGTGTTGTTTTGTCTTGTCGTGTCTTCTCCTTGTCTTGTCTTGTCATGTCGTGTGTTGTGTTGTTTTGTCTTGTCATGTCTTATTTTGTCTTGTCTTGTCATGTCATGTAATGTCATGTCGTGTGTTGTGTTGTTTTGTCTTGTCATGTCTTATTTTGTCTTGTCTTGTCATGTCATGTAATGTCATGTCGTGTGTTGTGTTGTTTTGTCTTGTCGTGTCTTCTCCTTGTCTTGTCTTGTCATGTCGTGTGTTGTGTTGTTTTGTCTTGTCGTGTCTTCTCCTTGTCTTGTCTTGTCATGTCGTGTGTTGTGTTGTTTTGTCTTGTCATGTCTTATTTTGTCTTGTCTTGTCTTGTCTTGTGATGTCATGTCGTGTGTTGTGTTGTTTTGTCTTGTCTTGTTTTGTTTTGTCTTGTCTTGTCTTGTCTTGTCTTGTCTTGTCTTGTCTTGTCTTGTCTTGTCTTGTCTTGTCTTGTCTTGTCTTGTCTTGTCTTGTCTTGTCTTGTCTTGTCTTGTCTTGTCTTGTCTTGTCTTGTCTTGTCTTGTCTTGTCTTGTCTTGTCTTGTCTTGTCTTGTCTTGTCTTGTCTTGTCTTGTCTTGTCTTGTCTTGTCTTGTCTTGTCTTGTCATGTCATGTCATGTCGTGTCTTGTGTTGCTTTGTCTTGTCTTGTCTTGTTTTGTCTTTTCTTGTCTTGTCTTGTCTTGTCTTGTCTTGTCTTGTCTTGCCTTGTCTTGTCTTGTCTTGTCTTGTTTTGTCTTGTCTTGTTTTGTCTTTTCTTGTCTTGTCTTGTCTTGTCTTGTCTTGTCTTGTCTTGTCTTGTCATGTCATGTCTTGTCTTGTCTTGTCTTGTCTTGTTTTGTCTTGTCTTGTTTTGTCTTGTCATGTCTTGTCTTATCTTGTCTTGTCTTGTCTTGTCTTGTCTTGTCTTGTCTTATATTGTCTTATATTGTCTTGTCTTGTCTTGTCATGTCATCTCGTGTGTTGTCTTGTCTTGTCATGTCTTGTCTTGTCTAGTCTTGTCTTGTCTTGTCTTGTCTTGTCTTGTCTTGTCTTGTCTTGTCTTGTCTTGTCTTGTCTTGTCTTGTCTTGTCTTGTCTTGTCTTGTCTTGTCTTGTCTTGTCTTGTCTTGTCTTGTCTTGTCTTGTCTTGTCTTGTCTTGTCTTGTCTTGTCTTGTCTTGTCTTGTCTTGTCTTGTCTTGTCTTGTCTTGTCTTGTCTTGTCTTGTCTTGTCTTGTCTTGTCTTGTCATGTCTTGTCTTGTCTTGTCTTGTCTTGTCTTGTCTTGTCTTGTCTTGTCTTGTCTTGTCTTGTCTTGTCTTGTCTTGTCTTGTCTTGTCTTGTCTTGTCTTGTCTTGTCTTGTCTTGTCTTGTCTGTCTTGTCTTGACTTGTCTTGTCTTGTCTTGTCTTGTCTTGTCTTGTCTTGTCTTGTCTTGTCTTGTCTTGTCTTGTCTTGTCTTGTCTTGTCTTGTCTTGTCTTGTCTTATTTTGTCTTGTCTTGTCTTGTCTTGTCTTGTCTTGTCTAGTCTTGTCATGTTTTGTCATGTAATGTCATGTCGTGTGTTGTGTTGTTTTGTCTTGTCGTGTCTTCTCCTTGTCTTGTCTTGTCATGTCGTGTGTTGTGTTGTTTTGTCTTGTCATGTCTTATTTTGTCTTGTCTTGTCTTGTCTTGTGATGTCATGTCGTGTGTTGTGTTGTTTTGTCTTGTATTGTCTTGTCTTGTCTTGTCATGTCTTATATTGTCTTGTCTTGTCTTGTGTTGTGATGTCATGTCGTGTGTTGTGTTGTTTTGTCTTGTCTTGTCTTGTCTTGTCCTGTCCTGTCCTGTCCTGTCTTGTCTTGTCTTGTCTTGTCTTGTCTCGTCTTGTCTTGTCTTCTCCTGTCCTGACGTGTGTTGTCTTGTCTTGTCTTGTCATGTCTTGTCTTGTCTAGTCTTGTCTTGTCTTGTCTTGTCTTGTCTTGTCTTGTCTTGTCTTGTTTTGTCTTGTCTTGTCTTGTCTTGTCTTGTCTTGTCTTGTCTTGTCTTGTCTTGTCTTGTCTTGTCTTGTCTTGTCTTGTCTTGTCTTGTCTTGTCTTGTCTTATTTTGTCTTGTCTTGTCTTGTCTTGTCTTGTCTTGTCTTGTCTTGTCTTGTCTTGTCTTGTCTTGTCTTGTCTTGTCTTGTCTTGTCTTGTCTTGTCTAGTCTTGTTATGTTTTGTCATGTAATGTCATGTCGTGTGTTGTGTTGTTTTGTCTTGTCGTGTCTTCTCCTTGTCTTGTCTTGTCATGTCGTGTGTTGTGTTGTTTTGTCTTGTCATGTCTTATTTTGTCTTGTCTTGTCTTGTCTTGTGATGTCATGTCGTGTGTTGTGTTGTTTTGTCTTGTATTGTCTTGTCTTGTCTTGTCATGTCTTATATTGTCTTGTCTTGTCTTGTGTTGTGATGTCATGTCGTGTGTTGTGTTGTTTTGTCTTGTCTTGTCTTGTCTTGTCCTGTCCTGTCCTGTCCTGTCTTGTCTTGTCTTGTCTTGTCTTGTCTCGTCTTGTCTTGTCTTCTCCTGTCCTGACGTGTGTTGTCTTGTCTTGTCTTGTCATGTCTTGTCTTGTCTAGTCTTGTCTTGTCTTGTCTTGTCTTGTCTTGTCTTGTCTTGTCTTGTCTTGTTTTGTCTTGTCTTGTCTTGTCTTGTCTTGTCTTGTCTTGTCTTGTCTTGTCTTGTCTTGTCTTGTCTTGTCTTGTCTTGTCTTGTCTTGTCTTGTCTTGTCTTGTCTTGTCTTGTCTTGTCTTATTTTGTCTTGTCTTGTCTTGTCTTGTCTTGTCTTGTCTTGTCTTGTCTTGTCTTGTCTTGTCTTGTCTTGTCTTGTCTTGTCTTGTCTTGTCTTGTCTTGTCTTGTCTTGTCTTGTCTTGTCTTGTCTTGTCTTGTCTTGTCTTGTCTTGTCATGTTTTGTCATGTAATGTCATGTCGTGTGTTGTGTTGTTTTGTCTTGTCGTGTCTTCTCCTTGTCTTGTCTTGTCATGTCGTGTGTTGTGTTGTTTTGTCTTGTCATGTCTTATTTTGTCTTGTCTTGTCTTGTCTTGTGATGTCATGTCGTGTGTTGTGTTGTTTTGTTTTGTCTTGTCTTGTTTTGTCTTGTCCTGTCATGTCTTTTCTTGTCTTGTCATGTAATGTCATGTCGTGTGTTGTGTTGTTTTGTCTTGTCTTGTCGTGTCTTGTCTTGTCTTGTCTTGTCTTGTCTTGTCTTGTCTTGTCTTGTCTTGTCTTGTCTTGTCTTGTCTTGTGTTGTCTTGTTTCGTCTTGTCATGTCTTGTCTTGTCTTGTCTTGTCTTGTCTTGTCTTGTCTTGTCTTGTCTTGTCTTGTCTTGTCTTGTCTTGTCTTGTCTTGTCTTGTCTTGTCTTGTCTTGTCTTGTCTTGTCTTGTCTTTTCTTTTCTTGTCTTGTCTTGTCTTGTCTTGTCTTGTCTTGTCTTGTCTTGTCTTGTCTTGTCTTGTCTTGTCTTGTCTTGTCTTGTCTTGTCTTGTCTTGTCTTGTCTTGTCTTGTCTTGTCTTGTCTTGTCTTGTCTTGTCATGTAATGTCATGTCATGTCGTGTGTTGTGTTGTTTAGTCTTGTTTTGTCTTGTCATGTCTTGTCTTGTCTTGTCTTGTCTTGTCATGTCTTGTCTTGTCTAGTCTTGTCTTGTCTTGTCTTGTCTTGTCTTTTCTTGTCTTGTCTTGTCTTGTCATGTAATGTCATGTCGTGTGTTGTGTTGTTTTGTCTTGTCGTGTCTTGTCTTGTCTTGTCTTGTCATGTCATGTCATGTCTTGTCTTGTCTTGTCTTGTCGTATGTTGTGTTGTTTTGTCTTGTCTTGTTTTGTCTTGTCATGTCGTATGTTGTGTTGTTTTGTCTTGTATTGTTTTGTCTTGTCTTGTCTTATATTGTCTTATATTGTCTTGTCTTGTCTTGTCATGTCATGTCGTGTGTTGTGTTGTTTAGTCTTGTTTTGTCTTGTCTTGTCTCGTTTTGTCTTGTCTTGTGTTGTCTTGTCATGTCATGTCTTGTCTTGTTTTGTCTTGTCTTGTCTTGCCTTGTCTTGTCTGGTCTTGTCTTGTCTTGTCATGTCATGTCTTGTCTTGTCTTGTTTTGTCTTGTGTTGTCTTGTTTTGTCTTGTCATGTCTTGTCTTGTCTTGTCTTGTCATGTAATGTCATGTCATGTCGTGTGTTGTGTTGTTTAGTCTTGTTTTGTCTTGTCATGTCTTGTCTTGTCATGTCATGTCTTGTCTTGTTTTGTCTTGTCTTATCTTGCCTTGTCTTGTCTGGTCTTGTCTTGTCTTGTCTTGTCTTGTCTTGTCTTGTCTTGTCTTGTCATGTAATGTCATGTCATGTCGTGTGTTGTGTTGTTTAGTCTTGTTTTGTCTTGTCATGTCTTGTCTTGTCATGTCATGTCTTGTCTTGTTTTGTCTTGTCTTGTCTTGCCTTGTCTTGTCTGGTCTTGTCTTGTCTTGTCATGTCATGTCTTGTCTTGTCTTGTTTTGTCTTGTGTTGTCTTGTTTCGTCTTGTCATGTCTTGTCTTGTCTTGTCTTGTCTTGTCTTGTCTTGTCTTGTCTTGTCTTGTCTTGTCTTGTCTTGTTTGGTCTTGTCTTGTCTTGTCTTGTCTTGTCTTGTCTTGTCTTGTCTTGTCTTGTCTTGTCTTGTCTTGTCTTGTCTTGTCTTGTCTTGTCTTGTCTTGTCTTGTCTTGTCTTGTCTTGTCTTGTCTTGTCTTGTCTTGTCTTGTCTTGTCTTGTCTTGTCTTGTCTTGTCTTGTCTTGTCTTGTCTTGTCTTGTCTTGTCTTGTCTTGTCTTGTCTTGTCTTGTCTTGTCTTGTCTTGTCTTGTCTTGTCTTGTCTTGTCTTGTCTTGTCTTGTCTTGTCTTGTCTTGTCTTGTCTTGTCTTGTCTTGTCTTGTCTTGTCTTGTCTTGTCTTGTCTTGTCTTGTCTTGTCTTGTCTTGTCTTGTCTTGTCTTGTCTTGTCTTGTCTTGTCTTGTCTTGTCTTGTCTTGTCTTGTCTTGTCTTGTCTTGTCTTGTCTTGTCTTGTCTTGTCTTGTCTTGTCTTGTCTTGTCTTGTAATGTCATGTCATGTCGTGTGTTGTGTTGTTTAGTCTTGTTTTGTCTTGTCATGTCTTGTCTTGTCTTGTCTTGTCTTGTCATGTAATGTCATGTCGTGTGTTGTGTTGTTTTGTCTTGTCGTGTCTTGTCTTGTCTTGTCTTGTCTTGTCATGTCATGTCTTGTCTTGTCTTGCCTTGCCTTGTCTTGTCTTGTCTTGTCTTGTCGTATGTTGTGTTGTTTTGTCTTGTCTTGTTTTGTCTTGTCATGTCGTATGTTGTGTTGTTTTGTCTTGTATTGTTTTGTCTTGTCTTGTCTTATATTGTCTTATATTTTCTTGTCTTGTCTTGTCATGTCATGTCGTGTGTTGTGTTGTTTAGTCTTGTTTTGTCTTGTCTTGTCTTGTTTTGTCTTGTCTAGTCTTGTCTTGTCATGTCATGTCTTGTCTTGTCTTGTCTTGTTTTGTCTTGTCTTGTCTTGTTTTGTCTTGTCATGTCTTGTCTTGTCTTGTCTTGTCTTGTCTTGTCTTGTCTTGTCTTGTCTTGTCTTGTCTTGTTTTGTCTTGTCTTGTCTTGTCTTGTCTTGTCTTGTCTTGTCTGGTCTTATCTTGTCTTGTCTTGTCCTGTCCTGTCTTGTCTTGTCTTTTCTTGTCTTGTCTTGTCTTTTCTTGTCTTGTCTTGTCTTGTCTTGTCTTGTCTTGTCTTGTCTTGTCTTGTCATGTCATGTCTTGTCTTGTCTTGTCTTGTTTTGTCTTGTCTTGTCTTGTTTTGTCTTTTCTTGTCTTGTCTTGTCTTGTCTTGTCTTGTCTTGTCTTGTCTTGTCTTGTCTTGTCTTGTCTTGTCTTGTCTTGTCTTGTCTTGTCTTGTCTTGTCTTGTCGTATGTTGTGTTGTTTTGTCTTGTCTTGTTTTGTCTTGTCTTGTTTTGTCTTGTCATGTCGTATGTTGTGTTGTTTTGTTTTGTCTTGTCTTGTCTTGTCTTGTCTTGTCTTGTCTTGTCTTGTCTTGTCTTGTCTTGTCTTGTCGTATGTTGTGTTGTTTTGTCTTGTCTTGTTTTGTCTTGTCTTGTTTTGTCTTGTCATGTCGTATGTTGTGTTGTTTTGTTTTGTCTTGTCTTGTCTTGTCTTGTCTTGTCTTGTCTTGTCTTGTCTTGTCTTGTCTTGTCTTGTCTTGTCTTGTCTTGTCTTGTCTTGTCTTGTCTTTTCTTGTCTTGTCTTGTCTTGTCATGTAATGTCATGTCGTGTGTTGTGTTGTTTTGTCTTGTCGTGTCTTGTCTTGTCTTGTCTTGTCATGTCATGTCTTGTCTTGTCTTGTCTTGCCTTGCCTTGTCTTGTCTTGTCTTGTCTTGTCGTATGTTGTGTTGTTTTGTCTTGTCTTGTTTTGTCTTGTCATGTCGTATGTTGTGTTGTTTTGTCATGTATTGTTTTGTCTTGTCTTGTCTTATATTGTCTTATATTGTCTTGTCTTGTCTTGTCATGTCATGTCGTGTGTTGTGTTGTTTAGTCTTGTTTTGTCTTGTCTTGTCTTGTTTTGTCTTGTCTTGTCTTGTCTTGTCATGTCATGTCTTGTCTTGTTTTGTCTTGTCTTGTCTTGTCTTGTATTGTCTTGTCTTGTCTTGTCATGTCATGTCATGTCTTGTCTTGTCTTGTCTTGTTTTGTCTTGTGTTGTCTTGTTTTGTCTTGTCTTGTCTTGTCTTGTCTTGTCTTGTCTTGTCTTGTCTTGTCTTGTCTTGTCTTGTCTTGTCTTGTCTTGTCTTGTCTTGTCTTGTCTTGTCTTGTCTTGTCTTGTCTTGTCTTGTCTTGTCTTGTCTTGTCTTGTCTTGTCTTGTCTTGTCTTGTCTTGTCTTGTCTTGTCTTGTCTTGTCTTGTCTTGTCTTGTCTTGTCTTGTCTTGTCTTGTCTTGTCTTGTCTTGTCTTGTCTTGTCTTGTCTTGTCTTGTCTTGTCTTGTCTTGTCTTGTCTTGTCTTGCCTTATCTTGTCTTGTCCTGTCGTGTGTTGTGTTGTTTTGTCTTGTCTTGTCTTGTCTTGCCTTGTCTTGTCTTGTCTTGTCTTGTCTTGTCTTGTCTTGTCTTGTCTTGTCTTGTCTTGTCTTGTCTTGTCTTGTCTTGTCTTGTCTTGTCTTGTCTTGTCTTGTCTTGTCTTGTCTTGTCTTGTCGTGTCTTGTGTTGCTTTGTCTTGTCTTGTCTTGTCTTGTCTTGTCATGTCGTGTGTTGTGTTGTTTTGTCTTGTCATGTCTTGTCTTGTCTTGTCTTGTTTTGTCTTGTCTTGTCTTGTTTTGTCTTTTCTTGTCTTTTCTTGTCTTGTCTTGTCTTGTCTTGTCTTGTCTTGTCTTGTCTTGTCTTGTCATGTCATGTCTTGTCTTGTCTTGTCTAGTCTTGTTTTGTCTTGTCTTGTCTTGTTTTGTCTTGTCATGTCTTGTCTTGTCTTGTCTTGTCTTGTCTTGTCTTGTCTTGTCTTGTCTTGTCTTGTCTTGTCTTGTCTTGTCTTGTCTTGTCTTATTTTGTCTTGTCTTGTCTTGTCTTGTCTTGTCTTGTCTTGTCTTGTCTTGTCTTGTCTTGTCTTGTCTTGTCTTGTCATGTTTTGTCATGTAATGTCATGTCGTGTGTTGTGTTGTTTTGTCTTGTCGTGTCTTCTCCTTGTCTTGTCTTGTCATGTCGTGTGTTGTGTTGTTTTGTCTTGTCATGTCTTATTTTGTCTTGTCTTGTCTTGTCTTGTGATGTCATGTCGTGTGTTGTGTTGTTTTGTCTTGTCTTGTTTTGTCTTGTCCTGTCATGTCTTTTCTTGTCTTGTCATGTAATGTCATGTCGTGTGTTGTGTTGTTTTGTCTTGTCGTGTCTTGTCTTGTCTTGTCTTGTCTTGTCTTGTCTTGTCTTGTCTTGTCTTGTCTTGTCTTGTCTTGTCTTGTCTTGTCTTGTCTTGTCTTGTCTTGTCTTGTCTTGTCTTGTCTTGTCTTGTCTTGTCTTGTCTTGTCTTGTCTTGTCTTGTCTTGTCTTGTCTTGTCTTGTCTTGTCTTGTCTTGTCATGTCATGTCATGTCGTGTCTTGTGTTGCTTTGTCTTGTCTTGTCTTGTTTTGTCTTTTCTTGTCTTGTCTTGTCTTGTCTTGTCTTGTCTTGTCTTGTCTTGTCTTGTCTTGTCTTGTCTTGTCTTGTCTTGTCTTGTCTTGTCTTGTCTTGTCTTGTCTTGTCTTGTCTTGTTTTGTCTTGTCTTGTTTTGTCTTTTCTTGTCTTGTCTTGTCTTGTCTTGTCTTGTCTTGTCTTGTCATGTCTTGTCTTGTCTTGTCTTGTTTTGTCTTGTCATGTCTTGTCTTATCTTGTCTTGTCTTGTCTTGTCTTGTCTTGTCTTGTCCTGTCTTGTCTTGTCTTGTCTTGCCTTGCCTTGTCTTGTCTTGTCTTGTCTTGTCTTGTCTTGTCTTGTGTTGTCTTGTTTCGTCTTGTCATGTCTTGTCTTGTCTTGTCTTGTCTTGTCTTGTCTTGTCTTGTCTTGTCTTGTCTTGTCTTGTCTTGTCTTGTCTTGTCTTGTCTTGTCTTGTCTTGTCTTTTCTTGTCTTGTCTTGTCTTGTCTTGTCTTGTCTTGTCTTGTCTTGTCTTGTCTTGTCTTGTCTTGTCTTGTCTTGTCTTGTCTTGTCTTGTCTTGTCTTGTCTTGTCTTGTCTTGTCTTGTCTTGTCTTGTCTTGTCATGTAATGTCATGTCATGTCGTGTGTTGTGTTGTTTAGTCTTGTTTTGTCTTGTCATGTCTTGTCTTGTCTTGTCTTGTCTTGTCATGTCTTGTCTTGTCTAGTCTTGTCTTGTCTTGTCTTGTCTTGTCTTTTCTTGTCTTGTCTTGTCTTGTCATGTAATGTCATGTCGTGTGTTGTGTTGTTTTGTCTTGTCGTGTCTTGTCTTGTCTTGTCTTGTCATGTCATGTCATGTCTTGTCTTGTCTTGTCTTGTCGTATGTTGTGTTGTTTTGTCTTGTCTTGTTTTGTCTTGTCATGTCGTATGTTGTGTTGTTTTGTCTTGTATTGTTTTGTCTTGTCTTGTCTTATATTGTCTTATATTGTCTTGTCTTGTCTTGTCATGTCATGTCGTGTGTTGTGTTGTTTAGTCTTGTTTTGTCTTGTCTTGTCTCGTTTTGTCTTGTCTTGTGTTGTCTTGTCATGTCATGTCTTGTCTTGTTTTGTCTTGTCTTGTCTTGCCTTGTCTTGTCTGGTCTTGTCTTGTCTTGTCATGTCATGTCTTGTCTTGTCTTGTTTTGTCTTGTGTTGTCTTGTTTTGTCTTGTCATGTCTTGTCTTGTCTTGTCTTGTCATGTAATGTCATGTCATGTCGTGTGTTGTGTTGTTTAGTCTTGTTTTGTCTTGTCATGTCTTGTCTTGTCATGTCATGTCTTGTCTTGTTTTGTCTTGTCTTATCTTGCCTTGTCTTGTCTGGTCTTGTCTTGTCTTGTCTTGTCTTGTCTTGTCTTGTCATGTAATGTCATGTCATGTCGTGTGTTGTGTTGTTTAGTCTTGTTTTGTCTTGTCATGTCTTGTCTTGTCATGTCATGTCTTGTCTTGTTTTGTCTTGTCTTGTCTTGCCTTGTCTTGTCTGGTCTTGTCTTGTCTTGTCATGTCATGTCTTGTCTTGTCTTGTTTTGTCTTGTGTTGTCTTGTTTCGTCTTGTCATGTCTTGTCTTGTCTTGTCTTGTCTTGTCTTGTCTTGTCTTGTCTTGTCTTGTCTTGTCTTGTCTTGTCTTGTCTTGTCTTGTCTTGTTTGGTCTTGTCTTGTCTTGTCTTGTCTTGTCTTGTCTTGTCTTGTCTTGTCTTGTCTTGTCTTGTCTTGTCTTGTCTTGTCTTGTCTTGTCTTGTCTTGTCTTGTCTTGTCTTGTCTTGTCTTGTCTTGTCTTGTCTTGTCTTGTCTTGTCTTGTCTTGTCTTGTCTTGTCTTGTCTTGTCTTGTCTTGTCTTGTCTTGTCTTGTCTTGTCTTGTCTTGTCTTGTCTTGTCTTGTCTTGTCTTGTCTTGTCTTGTCTTGTCTTGTCTTGTCTTGTCTTGTCTTGTCTTGTCTTGTCTTGTCTTGTCTTGTCTTGTCTTGTCTTGTCTTGTCTTGTCTTGTCTTGTCTTGTCTTGTCTTGTCTTGTCTTGTCTTGTCTTGTCTTGTCTTGTCTTGTCTTGTCTTGTCTTGTCTTGTCTTGTAATGTCATGTCATGTCGTGTGTTGTGTTGTTTAGTCTTGTTTTGTCTTGTCATGTCTTGTCTTGTCTTGTCTTGTCTTGTCATGTCTTGTCTTGTCTAGTCTTGTCTTGTCTTGTCTTGTCTTGTCTTTTCTTGTCTTGTCTTGTCTTGTCATGTAATGTCATGTCGTGTGTTGTGTTGTTTTGTCTTGTCGTGTCTTGTCTTGTCTTGTCTTGTCTTGTCATGTCATGTCTTGTCTTGTCTTGCCTTGCCTTGTCTTGTCTTGTCTTGTCTTGTCGTATGTTGTGTTGTTTTGTCTTGTCTTGTTTTGTCTTGTCATGTCGTATGTTGTGTTGTTTTGTCTTGTATTGTTTTGTCTTGTCTTGTCTTATATTGTCTTATATTTTCTTGTCTTGTCTTGTCATGTCATGTCGTGTGTTGTGTTGTTTAGTCTTGTTTTGTCTTGTCTTGTCTTGTTTTGTCTTGTCTAGTCTTGTCTTGTCATGTCATGTCTTGTCTTGTCTTGTCTTGTTTTGTCTTGTCTTGTCTTGTTTTGTCTTGTCATGTCTTGTCTTGTCTTGTCTTGTCTTGTCTTGTCTTGTCTTGTCTTGTCTTGTTTTGTCTTGTCTTGTCTTGTCTTGTCTTGTCTTGTCTTGTCTGGTCTTATCTTGTCTTGTCTTGTCCTGTCCTGTCTTGTCTTGTCTTTTCTTGTCTTGTCTTGTCTTTTCTTGTCTTGTCTTGTCTTGTCTTGTCTTGTCTTGTCTTGTCTTGTCTTGTCTTGTCTTGTCTTGTCATGTCATGTCTTGTCTTGTCTTGTCTTGTTTTGTCTTGTCTTGTCTTGTTTTGTCTTTTCTTGTCTTGTCTTGTCTTGTCTTGTCTTGTCTTGTCTTGTCTTGTCTTGTCTTGTCTTGTCTTGTCTTGTCTTGTCTTGTCTTGTCTTGTCTTGTCGTATGTTGTGTTGTTTTGTCTTGTCTTGTTTTGTCTTGTCTTGTTTTGTCTTGTCATGTCGTATGTTGTGTTGTTTTGTTTTGTCTTGTCTTGTCTTGTCTTGTCTTGTCTTGTCTTGTCTTGTCTTGTCTTGTCTTGTCTTGTCTTGTCTTGTCTTGTCTTGTCTTTTCTTGTCTTGTCTTGTCTTGTCATGTAATGTCATGTCGTGTGTTGTGTTGTTTTGTCTTGTCGTGTCTTGTCTTGTCTTGTCTTGTCATGTCATGTCTTGTCTTGTCTTGTCTTGCCTTGCCTTGTCTTGTCTTGTCTTGTCTTGTCTTGTCGTATGTTGTGTTGTTTTGTCTTGTCTTGTTTTGTCTTGTCATGTCGTATGTTGTGTTGTTTTGTCATGTATTGTTTTGTCTTGTCTTGTCTTATATTGTCTTATATTGTCTTGTCTTGTCTTGTCATGTCATGTCGTGTGTTGTGTTGTTTAGTCTTGTTTTGTCTTGTCTTGTCTCGTTTTGTCTTGTCTTGTCTTGTCTTGTCATGTCATGTCTTGTCTTGTTTTGTCTTGTCTTGTCTTGTCTTGTATTGTCTTGTCTTGTCTTGTCATGTCATGTCATGTCTTGTCTTGTCTTGTCTTGTTTTGTCTTGTGTTGTCTTGTTTTGTCTTGTCCTGTCCTGTCTTGTCTTGTCTTTTCTTGTCTTGTCTTGTCTTTTCTTGTCTTGTCTTGTCTTGTCTTGTCTTGTCTTGTCTTGTCTTGTCTTGTCTTTTCTTGTCTTGTCTTTTCTTGTCTTGTCTTGTCTTGTCTAGTCTTGTTTTGTCTTGTCTTGTCTTGTTTTGTCTTGTCATGTCTTGTCTTGTCTTGTCTTGTCTTGTCTTGTCTTGTCTTGTCTTGTCTTGTCTTGTCTTGTCTTGTCTTGTCTTGTCTTGTCTTGTCTTGTCTTGTCTTGTCTTGTCTTGTCTTGTCTTGTCTTGTCTTGTAATGTCATGTCATGTCGTGTGTTGTGTTGTTTAGTCTTGTTTTGTCTTGTCATGTCTTGTCTTGTCTTGTCTTGTCTTGTCATGTCTTGTCTTGTCTAGTCTTGTCTTGTCTTGTCTTGTCTTGTCTTTTCTTGTCTTGTCTTGTCTTGTCATGTAATGTCATGTCGTGTGTTGTGTTGTTTTGTCTTGTCGTGTCTTGTCTTGTCTTGTCTTGTCTTGTCATGTCATGTCTTGTCTTGTCTTGCCTTGCCTTGTCTTGTCTTGTCTTGTCTTGTCGTATGTTGTGTTGTTTTGTCTTGTCTTGTTTTGTCTTGTCATGTCGTATGTTGTGTTGTTTTGTCTTGTATTGTTTTGTCTTGTCTTGTCTTATATTGTCTTATATTGTCTTGTCTTGTCTTGTCATGTCATGTCGTGTGTTGTGTTGTTTAGTCTTGTTTTGTCTTGTCTTGTCTTGTTTTGTCTTGTCTTGTCTTGTCTTGTCATGTCATGTCTTGTCTTGTCATGTCTTGTCTGGTCTTGTCTTGTCTTGTTTTGTCTTGTCATGTCTTGTCTTGTCTTGTCTTGTCTTGTCTTGTCTTGTCTTGTCTTGTCATGTCATGTCATGTCTTGTCTTGTCTTGTCTTGTTTTGTCTTGTCTTGTCTTGTTTTGTCTTGTCATGTCTTGTCTTGTCTTGTCTTGTCTTGTCTTGTCTTGTCTTGTCTTGTCTTGTCTTGTCTTGTCGTGTCTTGTCTTGTCTTGTTTTGTCTTGTCTTGTCTTGTCTTGTCTTGTCTTGTCTTGTCTTGTCTTGTCTGGTCTTATCTCGCCTTGCCTTGTCTTGTCTTGTCTAGTCTTGTCTTGTCTTGTCTTGTCATGTCATGTCTTGTCTTGTCTTGTCTAGTCTTGTCTTGTCTTGTCTTGTCATGTAATGTCATGTCGTGTGTTGTGTTGTTTTGTCTTGTCGTGTCTTGTCTTGTCTTGTCTTATCTTGTCATGTCATGTCATGTCATGTCTTGTCTTGCCTTGCCTTGTCTTGTCTTGTCTTGTCTTGTCTTGTCTTGTCTTGTCTTGTCTTGTCTTGTCTTGTCTTGTCTTGTCTTGTCTTGTCTTGTCTTGTCTTGTCTTGTCTTGTCTTGTCTTGTCTTGTCTTGTCTTGTCTTGTCTTGTCTTGTCTTGTCTTGTCTTGTCTTGTCTTGTCTTGTCTTGTCTTGTCTTGTCTTGTCTTGTCTTGTCTTGTCTTGTCTTGTCTTGTCTTGTCTTGTCTTGTCTTGTCTTGTCTTGTCTTGTCTTGTCTTGTCTTGTCTTGTCTTGTCTTGTCTTGTCTTGTCTTGTCTTGTCTTGTCTTGTCTTGTCTTGTCTTGTCTTGTCTTGTCTTGTCTTGTCTTGTCTTGTCTTGTCTTGTCTTGTCTTGTCTTGTCTTGTCTTGTCTTGTCTTGTCTTGTCTTGTCTTGTCTTGTCTTGTCTTGTCTTGTCTTGTCTTGTCTTGTCTTGTCTTGTCTTGTCTTGTCTTGTCTTGTCTTGTCTTGTCTTGTCTTGTCTTGTCTTGTCTTGTCGTATGTTGTGTTGTTTTGTCTTGTCATGTCGTATGTTGTGTTGTTTTGTCTTGTATTGTTTTGTCTTGTCTTGTCTTATATTGTCTTATATTGTCTTGTCTTGTCTTGTCATGTCATGTCGTGTGTTGTGTTGTTTAGTCTTGTTTTGTCTTGTCTTGTCTTGTTTTGTCTTGTCTTGTCTTGTCTTGTCTTGTCTTGTCATGTCATGTCTTGTCTTGTCTTGTCTTGTTTTGTCTTGTCTTGTCTTGTTTTGTCTTTTCTTGTCTTGTCTTGTCTTGTCTTGTCTTGTCTTGTCTTGTCTTGTCTTGTCATGTCTTGTCTTGTCTTGTCTTGTCTTGTCTTGTCTTGTCTTGTCTTGCCTTATCTTGTCTTGTCCTGTCGTGTGTTGTGTTGTTTTGTCTTGTCTTGTCTTGTCTTGCCTTGTCTTGTCTAGTCTTGTCTGGTCTTGTCATGTCATGTCTTGTCTTGTCTTGTCTTGTTTTTCCTTATCTTGTCTTGTTTTGTCTTGTCATGTCTTGTCTTGTCTTGTCTTGTCTTGTCTTGTCTTGTCTTGTCTTGCCTTATCTTGTCTTGTCCTGTCGTGTGTTGTGTTGTTTTGTCTTGTCTTGTCTTATCTTGCCTTGTCTTGTCTAGTCTTGTCTTGTCTTGTCTTGTCTTTTCTTGTCTTGTCTTGTCTTGTAATGTCATGTCGTGTGTTGTGTTGTTTTGTCTTGTCTTGTCTTGTCTTGTCTTGTCTTGTCATGTCATGTCATGTCTTGTCTTGCCTTGCCTTGTCTTGCCTTGCCTTGCCTTGAATTGTCTTGTCTTGTCTTGTCTTGTCTTGTCTTGTCTTGTCTTGTCTTGTCTTGTCTTGTCTTGTCTTGTCTTGTCTTGTCTTGTCTTGTCTTGTCTTGTCGTATGTTGTGTTGTTTTGTCTTGTCTTGTTTTGTCTTGTCATGTCGTATGTTGTGTTGTTTTGTCTTGTATTGTTTTGTCTTGTCTTGTCTTATATTGTCTTATATTGTCTTGTCTTGTCTTGTCATGTCATGTCGTGTGTTGTGTTGTTTAGTCTTGTTTTGTCTTGTCTTGTCTTGTTTTGTCATGTCATGTCATGTCTTGTCTTGTCTTGTCTTGTCTTGTTTTGTCTTGTCTTGTCTTGTTTTGTCTTTTCTTGTCTTGTCTTGTCTTGTCTTGTCTTGTCTTGTCTTGTCTTGTCTTGTCTTGTCTTGTCTTGTCTTGTCTTGTCTTGTCTTGTCTTGTCTTGCCTTATCTTGTCTTGTCCTGTCGTGTGTTGTGTTGTTTTGTCTTGTCTTGTCTTGTCTTGCCTTGTCTTGTCTTGTTTTGTATTGTCTTTTCTTGTCTTGTCTTGTCTTGTCTTGTCTTGTCTTGTCTTGTCTTGTCTTGTCTTGTCTTGTCTTGTCTTGTCTTGTCTTGTCTTGTCTTGTCTTGTCTTGTCTTGTCTTGTCTTGTCTTGTCTTGTCTTGTCTTGTCTTGTCTTGTCTTGTCTTGTCTTGTCTTGTCTTGTCCTGTCCTGTCTTGTCTTGTCTTTTCTTGTCTTGTCTTGTCTTGTCTTGTCTTGTCTTGTCTTGTCTTGTCTTGTCTTGCCTTGTCTTGTCTTGTCCTGTCGTGTGTTGTGTTGTTTTGTCTTGTCTTGTCTTGTCTTGTCTTGTCTTGTCCTGTCTTGCCTTGTCTTGTCTTGTCTTGTCTTGTCTTGTCTTGTCTTGTCTTGTCTTGTCTTGTCTTGTCTTGTCTTGTCTTGTCTTGTCTTGTCTTGTCCTGTCTTGTCTTGCCTTGTCTTGTCTTGTCTTGTCTTGTCTTGTCTTGTCTTGTCTTGTCTTGTCTTGTCTTGTCTTGTCTTGTCTTGTCTTGTCTTGTCTTGTCTTGTCTTGTCTTGTCTTGTCTTGTCTTGTCTTGTCTTGTCTTGTCTTGTCATGTCATGTCATGTCTTGTCTTGCCTTGCCTTGCCTTGCCTTGTCTTGTCTTGTCTTGTCTTGTCTTGTCTTGTCTTGTCTTGTCTTGTCTTGTCTTGTCTTGTCTTGTCTTGTCTTGTCTTGTCTTGTCTTGTCTTGTCTTGTCTTGTCTTGTCTTGTCTTGTCTTGTCTTGTCTTGTCTTGTCTTGTCTTGTCTTGTTTTGTCTTGTCTTGTCGTATGTTGTGTTGTTTTGTCTTGTCTTGTTTTGTCTTGTCATGTCGTATGTTGTGTTGTTTTGTCTTGTCTTGTCTTATATTGTCTTATATTGTCTTGTCTTGTCTTGTCATGTCATGTCGTGTGTTGTGTTGTTTAGTCTTGTTTTGTCTTGTCTTGTCTTGTTTTGTCATGTCATGTCTTGTCTTGCCTTGTCTTGTCTAGTCTTGTCTTGTCTTGTCTTGTCTTTTCTTGTCTTGTCTTGTCTTGTAATGTCATGTCGTGTGTTGTGTTGTTTTGTCTTGTCTTGTCTTGTCTTGTCTTGTCTTGTCTTGTCATGTCATGTCATGTCTTGTCTTGCCTTGCCTTGCCTTGCCTTGTCTTGTCTTGTCTTGTCTTGTCTTGTCTTGTCTTGTCTTGTCTTGTCTTGTCTTGTCTTGTCTTGTCTTGTCTTGTCTTGTCTTGTCTTGTCTTGTCTTGTCTTGTCTTGTCTTGTCTTGTCTTGTCTTGTCTTGTCTTGTCTTGTCTTGTCTTGTCTTGTCTTGTCTTGTCTTGTCTTGTCTTGTCTTGTCTTGTCTTGTCTTGTCTTGTCTTGTCTTGTCTTGTCGTATGTTGTGTTGTTTTGTCTTGTCTTGTTTTGTCTTGTCATGTCGTATGTTGTGTTGTTTTGTCTTGTATTGTTTTGTCTTGTCTTGTCTTATATTGTCTTATATTGTCTTGTCTTGTCTTGTCATGTCATGTCGTGTGTTGTGTTGTTTAGTCTTGTTTTGTCTTGTCTTGTCTTGTTTTGTCATGTCATGTCATGTCTTGTCTTGTCTTGTCTTGTCTTGTTTTGTCTTGTCTTGTCTTGTTTTGTCTTTTCTTGTCTTGTCTTGTCTTGTCTTGTCTTGTCTTGTCTTGTCTTGTCATGTCATGTCTTGTCTTGTCTTGTCTTGTTTTGTCTTGTCTTGTCTTGTCTTGTCTTGTCTTGTCATGTCATGTCTTGTCTTGTCTTGTCTTGTTTTGTCTTATCTTGTCTTGTTTTGTCTTGTCATGTCTTGTCTTGTCTTGTCTTGTCTTGTCTTGTCTTGTCTTGTCTTGTCTTGTCTTGCCTTATCTTGTCTTGTCCTGTCGTGTGTTGTGTTGTTTTGTCTTGTCTTGTCTTGTCTTGCCTTGTCTTGTCTTGTTTTGTATTGTCTTTTCTTGTCTTGTCTTGTCTTGTCTTGTCTTGTCTTGTCTTGTCTTGTCTTGTCTTGTCTTGTCTTGTCTTGTCTTGTCTTGTCTTGTCTTGTCTTGTCTTGTCTTGTCTTGTCTTGTCTTGTCTTGTCTTGTCTTGTCTTGTCTTGTCTTGTCTTGTCTTGTCTTGTCTTGTCTTGTCTTGTCTTGTCTTGTCTTGTCTTGTCTTGTCTTGTCTTGTCTTGTCCTGTCCTGTCTTGTCTTGTCTTTTCTTGTCTTGTCTTGTCTTGTCTTGTCTTGTCTTGTCTTGTCTTGTCTTGTCTTGTCTTGTCTTGTCTTGCCTTGTCTTGTCTTGTCCTGTCGTGTGTTGTGTTGTTTTGTCTTGTCTTGTCTTGTCTTGTCTTGTCTTGTCCTGTCTTGTCTTGCCTTGTCTTGTCTTGTCTTGTCTTGTCTTGTCTTGTCTTGTCTTGTCTTGTCTTGTCTTGTCTTGTCTTGTCTTGTCTTGTCTTGTCTTGTCTTGTCTTGTCTTGTCTTGTCTTGTCTTGTCTTGTCTTGTCTTGTCTTGTCTTGTCTTGTCTTGTCTTGTCTTGTCTTGTCTTGTCTTGTCTTGTCTTGTCTTGTCTTGTCTTGTCTTGTCTTGTCTTGTCTTGTCTTGTCTTGTCTTGTCTTGTCTTGTCTTGTCGTATGTTGTGTTGTTTTGTCTTGTCTTGTTTTGTCTTGTCATGTCGTATGTTGTGTTGTTTTGTCTTGTCTTGTTTTGTCTTGTCTTGTCTTATATTGTCTTATATTGTCTTGTCTTGTCTTGTCATGTCTTGTCTTGTTTTGTCTTGTCTTGTATTGTCTTGTTTTCTCATGTAATGTCATGTCGTGTGTTGTGTTGTTTTGTCTTGTCTTGTTTTGTCTTGTCTTGTCTTATATTGTCTTGTCTTGTCTTATCTTGTCTTGTCTTGTCTTGTCTTGTCTTGTCTCGTCTTGTCTTGCCTTGTCTTGTCTTGTCTTGTCTTGTCTTGTCTTGTCTTGTCTTGTCTTGTCTTGTCTTGTCTTGTCTTGTCTTGTCTTGTCTTGTCTTGTCTTGTCTTGTCTTGTCTTGTCTTGTCTTGTCTTGTCTTGTCTTGTCTTGTCTTGTCTTGTCTTGTCTTGTCTTGTCTTGTCTTGTCTTGTCTTGTCTTGTCTTGTCTTGTCTTGCCATGTCATGTCATGTGTTGTGTTGTTTTGTCTTGTCTTGTCATGTCATGTCATGTGTTGTGTTGTTTTTTCTTGTCTTGTCTTGTTTGGTCTTGTCTTGTCTTGTCTTGTCTTGTCTTGTCTTGTCTTGTCTTGTCTTGTCTTGTCTTGTCTTGTCTTGTCTTGTCTTGTCTTGTCTTGTCTTGTCTTGTCTTGTCTTGTCTTGTCTTGTCTTGTCTTGTCTTGTCTTGTCTTGTCTTGTCTTGTCTTGTCTTGTCTTGTCTTGTCTTGTCTTGTCTTGTCTTGTCTTGTCTTGTCTTGTCTTGTCTTGTCTTGTCTTGTCTTGTCTTGTCTTGTCTTGTCTTGTCTTGTCTTGTCTTGTCTTGTCTTGTTTTGTCTTGTCTTGTCTTGTCTTGTCTTGTCTTGTCTTGTCGTGTCTTGTCTTTTCTTGTCTTGTCTTGCCTTGTCTTGTCTTGTCTTGTCTTGTCATGTAATGTCATGTCATGTCGTGTGTTGTGTTGTTTAGTCTTGTTTTGTCTTGTCATGTCTTGTCTTGTCTTGTCCTGTCATGTCTTGTCTTGTCTAGTGTTGTCTTGTCTTGTCTTGTCTTCTCTTGTCATGTAATGTCATGTCGTGTGTTGTGTTGTTTTGTCTTGTCGTGTCTTCTCCTTGTCTTGTCTTGTCATGTCGTGTGTTGTGTTGTTTTGTCTTGTCATGTCTTATATTGTCTTGTCTTGTCTTGTGATGTCATGTCGTGTGTTGTGTTGTTTTGTCTTGTATTGTCTTGTCTTGTCTTGTCTTGTCTTGTCTTGTCTTGTCTTGTCTTGTCTTGTCTTGTCTTGTCTTGTCTTGTCTTGTCTTGTCTTGTCTTGTCTTGTCTTGTCTTGTCTTGTCTTGTCTTGTCTTGTCTTGTCTTGTCTTGTCTTGTCTTGTCTTGTCTTGTCTTGTCTTGTCTTGTCTTGTCTTGTCTTGTCTTGTCTTGTCTTGTCTTGTCTTGTCTTGTCTTGTCTTGTCTTGTCTTGTCTTGTCTTGTCTTGTCTTGTCTTGTCATGTCATGTCATGTCATACGTGTGTTGTGTTGTTTTGTCTTGTCTTATTTTGTCTTGTCATGTCTTATCTTGTCTTGTCTTGTCTTGTATTGTCATGTCTTATATTGTCTTGTCTTGTCATGTCATATCATGTCGTGTGTTGTGTTGTTTTGTCTTGTCATGTTTTGTCTTGTCATGTATTGTCTTGTCTTGTCATGTCATGTCATGTCATGTCATGTGTTGTGTTGTGTTGTTTTGTCTTGTCTTGTCATGTTTTATGTTGTCTTGTTTTGTCATGTAATGTCATACGTGTGTTGCGTTGTTTTGTCTTGTCTTATTTTGTCTTGTCATGTCTTATCTTGTCTTGTCTTGTCTTGTCTTGTATTGTCATGTCTTATATTGTCTTGTCTTGTCCTGTCATGTCATGTCATGTGTTGTGTTGTTTTGTCTTGTCTTGTCTTGTTTGGTCTTGTCTTGTATTGTCTTGTCTTGTCTTGTCTTGTCTTGTCTTGTCTTGTCTTGTCTTGTTTGGTCTTGTCTTGTATTGTCTTGTCTTGTCTTGTCTTGTCTTGTCTTGTCTTGCCATGTCATGTCATGTGTTGTGTTGTTTTGTCTTGTCTTGTCATGTCATGTCATGTGTTGTGTTGTTTTGTCTTGTCTTGTCTTGTTTGGTCTTGTCTTGTCTTGTCTTGTCTTATATTGTCTTGTCTTGTCTTGTCTTGTCTTGTCTTGTCTTGTCTTGTCTTGTCTTGTCTTGTCTCGTCTTATCTTATCTTGTCTTGTCTTGTCTTGTCTTGTCTTGTCTTGTCTTGTCTTGTCTTGTCTTGTCTTGTCTTGTCTTGTCTTGTCTTGTCGTGTCTTGTCTTTTCTTGTCTTGTCTTGCCTTGTCTTGTCTTGTCTTGTCTTGTCATGTAATGTCATGTCATGTCGTGTGTTGTGTTGTTTAGTCTTGTTTTGTCTTGTCATGTCTTGTCTTGTCTTGTCCTGTCATGTCTTGTCTTGTCTAGTGTTGTCTTGTCTTGTCTTGTCTTGTCTTGTCTTCTCTTGTCATGTAATGTCATGTCGTGTGTTGTGTTGTTTTGTCTTGTCGTGTCTTCTCCTTGTCTTGTCTTGTCATGTCGTGTGTTGTGTTGTTTTGTCTTGCCATGTCTTATATTGTCTTGTCTTGTCTTGTGATGTCATGTCGTGTGTTGTGTTGTTTTGTCTTGTATTGTCTTGTCTTGTCTTGTCTTGTTTTGTCTTGTCTTGTCTTGTCTTGTCTTGTCTTGTCTTGTCTTGTCTTGTCTTGTCTTGTCTTGTCTTGTCTTGTCTTGTCTTGTCTTGTCATGTCATGTCATGTCATACGTGTGTTGTGTTGTTTTGTCTTGTCTTATTTTGTCTTGTCATGTCTTATCTTGTCTTGTCTTGTCTTGTATTGTCATGTCTTATATTGTCTTGTCTTGTCATGTCATATCATGTCGTGTGTTGTGTTGTTTTGTCTTGTCATGTTTTGTCTTGTCATGTATTGTCTTGTCTTGTCATGTCATGTCATGTCATGTGTTGTGTTGTGTTGTTTTGTCTTGTCTTGTCATGTTTTATGTTGTCTTGTTTTGTCATGTAATGTCATACGTGTGTTGCGTTGTTTTGTCTTGTCTTATTTTGTCTTGTCATGTCTTATCTTGTCTTGTCTTGTCTTGTCTTGTATTGTCATATCTTATATTGTCTTGTCTTGTCCTGTCATGTCATGTCATGTGTTGTGTTGTCTTGTCTTGTCTTGTCTTGTCTTGTCTTGTCATGTCTTGTCTTGTCTTGTTTTGCCTTGTCTTGTATTGTCTTGTTTTGTCTTGTCTTGTCTTGTCTTGTCTTGTCTTGTCTTGTCTTGTCTTGTCTGGTCTTATCTCGCCTTGCCTTGTCTTGTCTTGTCTAGTCTTGTCTTGTCTTGTCTTGTCATGTCATGTCTTGTCTTGTCTTGTCTAGTCTTGTCTTGTCTTGTCTTGTCATGTAATGTCATGTCGTGTGTTGTGTTGTTTTGTCTTGTCGTGTCTTGTCTTGTCTTGTCTTATCTAGTCTTGTCTTGTCTTGTCTTGTCATGTCATGTCTTGTCTTGTCTTGTCTAGTCTTGTCTTGTCTTGTCTTGTCATGTAATGTCATGTCGTGTGTTGTGTTGTTTTGTCTTGTCGTGTCTTGTCATGTCTTGTCTTGTCTTGTCATGTCATGTCTTGTCTTGTCTTGTTTTGTCTTGTCTTGTCTTGTTTTGTCTTTTCTTGTCTTGTCTTGTCTTGTCTTGTCATGTCATGTCATGTCTTGTCTTGCCTTGCCTTGCCTTGTCTTGTCTTGTCTTGTCTTGTCTTGTCTTGTCTTGTCTTGTCTTGTCTTGTCTTGTCTTGTCTTGTCGTATGTTGTGTTGTTTTGTCTTGTCTTGTTTTGTCTTGTCATGTCGTATGTTGTGTTGTTTTGTCTTGTATTGTTTTGTCTTGTCTTGTCTTATATTGTCTTATATTGTCTTGTCTTGTCTTGTCATGTCATGTCGTGTGTTGTGTTGTTTAGTCTTGTTTTGTCTTGTCTTGTCTTGTTTTGTCTTGTCTTGTCTTGTCTTGTCATGTCATGTCTTGTCTTGTCTTGTCTTGTCTTGTCTTGTCTTGTCTTGTCGTGTCTTGTCTTTTCTTGTCTTGTCTTGCCTTGTCTTGTCTTGTCTTGTCTTGTCATGTAATGTCATGTCATGTCGTGTGTTGTGTTGTTTAGTCTTGTTTTGTCTTGTCATGTCTTGTCTTGTCTTGTCCTGTCATGTCTTGTCTTGTCTAGTGTTGTCTTGTCTTGTCTTGTCTTGTCTTGTCTTCTCTTGTCATGTAATGTCATGTCGTGTGTTGTGTTGTTTTGTCTTGTCGTGTCTTCTCCTTGTCTTGTCTTGTCATGTCGTGTGTTGTGTTGTTTTGTCTTGCCATGTCTTATATTGTCTTGTCTTGTCTTGTGATGTCATGTCGTGTGTTGTGTTGTTTTGTCTTGTATTGTCTTGTCTTGTCTTGTCTTGTTTTGTCTTGTCTTGTCTTGTCTTGTCTTGTCTTGTCTTGTCTTGTCTTGTCTTGTCTTGTCTTGTCTTGTCTTGTCTTGTCATGTCATGTCATGTCATACGTGTGTTGTGTTGTTTTGTCTTGTCTTATTTTGTCTTGTCATGTCTTATCTTGTCTTGTCTTGTCTTGTATTGTCATGTCTTATATTGTCTTGTCTTGTCATGTCATATCATGTCGTGTGTTGTGTTGTTTTGTCTTGTCATGTTTTGTCTTGTCATGTATTGTCTTGTCTTGTCATGTCATGTCATGTCATGTCATGTGTTGTGTTGTGTTGTTTTGTCTTGTCTTGTCATGTTTTATGTTGTCTTGTTTTGTCATGTAATGTCATACGTGTGTTGCGTTGTTTTGTCTTGTCTTATTTTGTCTTGTCATGTCTTATCTTGTCTTGTCTTGTCTTGTCTTGTATTGTCATGTCTTATATTGTCTTGTCTTGTCCTGTCATGTCATGTCATGTGTTGTGTTGTTTTGTCTTGTCTTGTCTTGTTTGGTCTTGTCTTGTATTGTCTTGTCTTGTCTTGTCTTGTCTTGTCTTGTCTTGTCTTGTCTTGTCTTGTCTTGTCTTGCCTTGTCTTGTCTTGTCTTGTCTTGTCTTGCCTTGTCTTGTCTTGTCCTGTCGTGTGTTGTGTTGTTTTGTCTTGTGTTGTCTTGTCTTGTCTTGTCCTGTCTTGTCTTGCCTTGTCTTGCCTTGTCTTGTCTTGTCTTGTCTTGTCTTGTCTTGTCTTGTCTTGTCTTGTCATGTCATGTCATGTCGTGCGTTGTGTTGTTTTGTCTTGTCTTGCTTTGTCTTGTCATGTCATGTCTTGTCTTGTCTTGTCTTGTCTTGTCTTGTCATGTCGTGCGTTGTGTTGTTTTGTCTTGTCTTGTTTTGTCTTGTCATGTCATGTCTTGTCTTGTCTTGTCTTGTCTTGTCTTGTCTTGTCTTGTCTTGTCTTGTCATGTCATGTCATGTCATGTCATGTGTTGTGTTGTGTTGTTTTGTCTTGTCTTGTCTTGTTTGGTCTTGTCTTGTTTGGTCTTGTCTTGTCTTGTCATGTTTTATGTTGTCTTGTTTTGTCATGTAATGTCATGTCGTGTGTTGTGTTGTTTTGTCTTGTCTTGTCTTCTCCTTGTCTTGTCTTGTCATGTCGTGTGTTGTGTTGTTTTGTCTTGTCATGTCTTGTCCTGTCTTGTCTTGTCTTGTCTTGTCTTGTCTTGTCATGTCTTGTCTTGTCTTGTTTTGCCTTGTCTTGTATTGTCTTGTTTTGTCTTGTCTTGTCTTGTCTTGTCTTGTCTTGTCTTGTCTTGTCTTGTCTGGTCTTATCTCGCCTTGCCTTGTCTTGTCTTGTCTAGTCTTGTCTTGTCTTGTCTTGTCATGTCATGTCTTGTCTTGTCTTGTCTAGTCTTGTCTTGTCTTGTCTTGTCATGTAATGTCATGTCGTGTGTTGTGTTGTTTTGTCTTGTCGTGTCTTGTCTTGTCTTGTCTTATCTAGTCTTGTCTTGTCTTGTCTTGTCATGTCATGTCTTGTCTTGTCTTGTCTAGTCTTGTCTTGTCTTGTCTTGTCATGTAATGTCATGTCGTGTGTTGTGTTGTTTTGTCTTGTCGTGTCTTGTCATGTCTTGTCTTGTCTTGTCATGTCATGTCTTGTCTTGTCTTGTTTTGTCTTGTCTTGTCTTGTTTTGTCTTTTCTTGTCTTGTCTTGTCTTGTCTTGTCATGTCATGTCATGTCTTGTCTTGCCTTGCCTTGCCTTGTCTTGTCTTGTCTTGTCTTGTCTTGTCTTGTCTTGTCTTGTCTTGTCTTGTCTTGTCTTGTCTTGTCGTATGTTGTGTTGTTTTGTCTTGTCTTGTTTTGTCTTGTCATGTCGTATGTTGTGTTGTTTTGTCTTGTATTGTTTTGTCTTGTCTTGTCTTATATTGTCTTATATTGTCTTGTCTTGTCTTGTCATGTCATGTCGTGTGTTGTGTTGTTTAGTCTTGTTTTGTCTTGTCTTGTCTTGTTTTGTCTTGTCTTGTCTTGTCTTGTCATGTCATGTCTTGTCTTGTCATGTCTTGTCTGGTCTTGTCTTGTCTTGTTTTGTCTTGTCATGTCTTGTCTTGTCTTGTCTTGTCTTGTCTTGTCTTGTCTTGTCTTGTCATGTCATGTCATGTCTTGTCTTGTCTTGTCTTGTTTTGTCTTGTCTTGTCTTGTTTTGTCTTGTCATGTCTTGTCTTGTCTTGTCTTGTCTTGTCTTGTCTTGTCTTGTCTTGTCTTGTCTTGTCTTGTCTTGTCGTGTCTTGTCTTGTCTTGTTTTGTCTTGTCTTGTCTTGTCTTGTCTTGTCTTGTCTTGTCTTGTCTTGTCTGGTCTTATCTCGCCTTGCCTTGTCTTGTCTTGTCTAGTCTTGTCTTGTCTTGTCTTGTCATGTCATGTCTTGTCTTGTCTTGTCTAGTCTTGTCTTGTCTTGTCTTGTCATGTAATGTCATGTCGTGTGTTGTGTTGTTTTGTCTTGTCGTGTCTTGTCTTGTCTTGTCTTATCTTGTCATGTCATGTCATGTCATGTCTTGTCTTGTCTTGCCTTGTCTTGTCTTGTCTTGTCTTGTCTTGTCTTGTCTTGTCTTGTCTTGTCTTGTCTTGTCTTGTCTTGTCTTGTCTTGTCTTGTCTTGTCTTGTCTTGTCTTGTCTTGTCTTGTCTTGTCTTGTCTTGTCTTGTCTTGTCTTGTCTTGTCTTGTCTTGTCTTGTCTTGTCTTGTCTTGTCTTGTCTTGTCTTGTCTTGTCTTGTCTTGTCTTGTCTTGTCTTGTCTTGTCTTGTCTTGTCTTGTCTTGTCTTGTCTTGTCTTGTCTTGTCTTGTCTTGTCTTGTCTTGTCTTGTCTTGTCTTGTCTTGTCTTGTCTTGTCTTGTCTTGTCTTGTCTTGTCTTGTCTTGTCTTGTCTTGTCTTGTCTTGTCTTGTCGTATGTTGTGTTGTTTTGTCTTGTCTTGTTTTGTCTTGTCATGTCGTATGTTGTGTTGTTTTGTCTTGTATTGTTTTGTCTTGTCTTGTCTTATATTGTCTTATATTGTCTTGTCTTGTCTTGTCATGTCATGTCGTGTGTTGTGTTGTTTAGTCTTGTTTTGTCTTGTCTTGTCTTGTTTTGTCTTGTCTTGTCTTGTCTTGTCTTGTCTTGTCATGTCATGTCTTGTCTTGTCTTGTCTTGTTTTGTCTTGTCTTGTCTTGTTTTGTCTTTTCTTGTCTTGTCTTGTCTTGTCTTGTCTTGTCTTGTCTTGTCTTGTCTTGTCATGTCTTGTCTTGTCTTGTCTTGTCTTGTCTTGTCTTGTCTTGTCTTGCCTTATCTTGTCTTGTCCTGTCGTGTGTTGTGTTGTTTTGTCTTGTCTTGTCTTGTCTTGCCTTGTCTTGTCTAGTCTTGTCTTGTCTTGTCATGTCATGTCTTGTCTTGTCTTGTCTTGTTTTGTCTTATCTTGTCTTGTTTTGTCTTGTCATGTCTTGTCTTGTCTTGTCTTGTCTTGTCTTGTCTTGTCTTGTCTTGCCTTATCTTGTCTTGTCCTGTCGTGTGTTGTGTTGTTTTGTCTTGTCTTGTCTTATCTTGCCTTGTCTTGTCTAGTCTTGTCTTGTCTTGTCTTGTCTTTTCTTGTCTTGTCTTGTCTTGAAATGTCATGTCGTGTGTTGTGTTGTTTTGTCTTGTCTTGTCTTGTCTTGTCTTGTCTTGTCATGTCATGTCATGTCTTGTCTTGCCTTGCCTTGTCTTGCCTTGCCTTGCCTTGAATTGTCTTGTCTTGTCTTGTCTTGTCTTGTCTTGTCTTGTCTTGTCTTGTCTTGTCTTGTCTTGTCTTGTCTTGTCTTGTCTTGTCTTGTCTTGTCTTGTCTTGTCTTGTCTTGTCTTGTCTTGTCTTGTCTTGTCTTGTCTTGTCGTATGTTGTGTTGTTTTGTCTTGTCTTGTTTTGTCTTGTCATGTCGTATGTTGTGTTGTTTTGTCTTGTATTGTTTTGTCTTGTCTTGTCTTATATTGTCTTATATTGTCTTGTCTTGTCTTGTCATGTCATGTCGTGTGTTGTGTTGTTTAGTCTTGTTTTGTCTTGTCTTGTCTTGTTTTGTCATGTCATGTCATGTCTTGTCTTGTCTTGTCTTGTCTTGTTTTGTCTTGTCTTGTCTTGTTTTGTCTTTTCTTGTCTTGTCTTGTCTTGTCTTGTCTTGTCTTGTCTTGTCTTGTCTTGTCTTGTCTTGTCTTGTCTTGTCTTGTCTTGTCTTGTCTTGCCTTATCTTGTCTTGTCCTGTCGTGTGTTGTGTTGTTTTGTCTTGTCTTGTCTTGTCTTGCCTTGTCTTGTCTTGTTTTGTATTGTCTTTTCTTGTCTTGTCTTGTCTTGTCTTGTCTTGTCTTGTCTTGTCTTGTCTTGTCTTGTCTTGTCTTGTCTTGTCTTGTCTTGTCTTGTCTTGTCTTGTCTTGTCTTGTCTTGTCTTGTCTTGTCTTGTCTTGTCTTGTCTTGTCTTGTCTTGTCCTGTCCTGTCTTGTCTTGTCTTTTCTTGTCTTGTCTTGTCTTGTCTTGTCTTGTCTTGTCTTGTCTTGTCTTGTCTTGCCTTGTCTTGTCTTGTCCTGTCGTGTGTTGTGTTGTTTTGTCTTGTCTTGTCTTGTCTTGTCTTGTCTTGTCCTGTCTTGCCTTGTCTTGTCTTGTCTTGTCTTGTCTTGTCTTGTCTTGTCTTGTCTTGTCTTGTCTTGTCTTGTCTTGTCTTGTCTTGTCTTGTCTTGTCCTGTCTTGTCTTGCCTTGTCTTGTCTTGTCTTGTCTTGTCTTGTCTTGTCTTGTCTTGTCTTGTCTTGTCTTGTCTTGTCTTGTCTTGTCTTGTCTTGTCTTGTCTTGTCTTGTCTTGTCTTGTCTTGTCTTGTCTTGTCTTGTCTTGTCTTGTCTTGTCATGTCATGTCATGTCTTGTCTTGCCTTGCCTTGCCTTGCCTTGTCTTGTCTTGTCTTGTCTTGTCTTGTCTTGTCTTGTCTTGTCTTGTCTTGTCTTGTCTTGTCTTGTCTTGTCTTGTCTTGTCTTGTCTTGTCTTGTCTTGTCTTGTCTTGTCTTGTTTTGTCTTGTCTTGTCGTATGTTGTGTTGTTTTGTCTTGTCTTGTTTTGTCTTGTCATGTCGTATGTTGTGTTGTTTTGTCTTGTCTTGTCTTATATTGTCTTATATTGTCTTGTCTTGTCTTGTCATGTCATGTCGTGTGTTGTGTTGTTTAGTCTTGTTTTGTCTTGTCTTGTCTTGTTTTGTCATGTCATGTCTTGTCTTGCCTTGTCTTGTCTAGTCTTGTCTTGTCTTGTCTTGTCTTTTCTTGTCTTGTCTTGTCTTGTAATGTCATGTCGTGTGTTGTGTTGTTTTGTCTTGTCTTGTCTTGTCTTGTCTTGTCTTGTCATGTCATGTCATGTCTTGTCTTGCCTTGCCTTGCCTTGCCTTGTCTTGTCTTGTCTTGTCTTGTCTTGTCTTGTCTTGTCTTGTCTTGTCTTGTCTTGTCTTGTCTTGTCTTGTCTTGTCTTGTCTTGTCTTGTCTTGTCTTGTCTTGTCTTGTCTTGTCTTGTCTTGTCTTGTCTTGTCTTGTCTTGTCTTGTCTTGTCTTGTCTTGTCTTGTCTTGTCTTGTCTTGTCTTGTCTTGTCTTGTCTTGTCTTGTCGTATGTTGTGTTGTTTTGTCTTGTCTTGTTTTGTCTTGTCATGTCGTATGTTGTGTTGTTTTGTCTTGTATTGTTTTGTCTTGTCTTGTCTTATATTGTCTTATATTGTCTTGTCTTGTCTTGTCATGTCATGTCGTGTGTTGTGTTGTTTAGTCTTGTTTTGTCTTGTCTTGTCTTGTTTTGTCATGTCATGTCATGTCTTGTCTTGTCTTGTCTTGTCTTGTTTTGTCTTGTCTTGTCTTGTTTTGTCTTTTCTTGTCTTGTCTTGTCTTGTCTTGTCTTGTCTTGTCTTGTCTTGTCTTGTCATGTCATGTCTTGTCTTGTCTTGTCTTGTTTTGTCTTGTCTTGTCTTGTCTTGTCTTGTCTTGTCATGTCATGTCTTGTCTTGTCTTGTCTTGTTTTGTCTTATCTTGTCTTGTTTTGTCTTGTCATGTCTTGTCTTGTCTTGTCTTGTCTTGTCTTGTCTTGTCTTGTCTTGTCTTGTCTTGCCTTATCTTGTCTTGTCCTGTCGTGTGTTGTGTTGTTTTGTCTTGTCTTGTCTTGTCTTGCCTTGTCTTGTCTTGTTTTGTATTGTCTTTTCTTGTCTTGTCTTGTCTTGTCTTGTCTTGTCTTGTCTTGTCTTGTCTTGTCTTGTCTTGTCTTGTCTTGTCTTGTCTTGTCTTGTCTTGTCTTGTCTTGTCTTGTCTTGTCTTGTCTTGTCTTGTCTTGTCTTGTCTTGTCTTGTCTTGTCTTGTCTTGTCTTGTCTTGTCTTGTCTTGTCTTGTCCTGTCCTGTCTTGTCTTGTCTTTTCTTGTCTTGTCTTGTCTTGTCTTGTCTTGTCTTGTCTTGTCTTGTCTTGTCTTGTCTAGTCTTGTCTTGCCTTGTCTTGTCTTGTCCTGTCGTGTGTTGTGTTGTTTTGTCTTGTCTTGTCTTGTCTTGTCTTGTCTTGTCCTGTCTTGTCTTGCCTTGTCTTGTCTTGTCTTGTCTTGTCTTGTCTTGTCTTGTCTTGTCTTGTCTTGTCTTGTCTTGTCTTGTCTTGTCTTGTCTTGTCTTGTCTTGTCTTGTCTTGTCTTGTCTTGTCTTGTCTTGTCTTGTCTTGTCTTGTCTTGTCTTGTCTTGTCTTGTCTTGTCTTGTCTTGTCTTGTCTTGTCTTGTCTTGTCTTGTCTTGTCTTGTCTTGTCTTGTCTTGTCTTGTCTTGTCTTGTCTTGTCTTGTCTTGTCTTGTCTTGTCTTGTCTTGTCTTGTCTTGTCTTGTCGTATGTTGTGTTGTTTTGTCTTGTCTTGTTTTGTCTTGTCATGTCGTATGTTGTGTTGTTTTGTCTTGTCTTGTTTTGTCTTGTCTTGTCTTATATTGTCTTATATTGTCTTGTCTTGTCTTGTCATGTCTTGTCTTGTTTTGTCTTGTCTTGTATTGTCTTGTTTTCTCATGTAATGTCATGTCGTGTGTTGTGTTGTTTTGTCTTGTCTTGTTTTGTCTTGTCTTGTCTTATATTGTCTTGTCTTGTCTTATCTTGTCTTGTCTTGTCTTGTCTTGTCTTGTCTCGTCTTGTCTTGCCTTGTCTTGTCTTGTCTTGTCTTGTCTTGTCTTGTCTTGTCTTGTCTTGTCTTGTCTTGTCTTGTCTTGTCTTGTCTTGTCTTGTCTTGTCTTGTCTTGTCTTGTCTTGTCTTGTCTTGTCTTGTCTTGTCTTGTCTTGTCTTGTCTTGTCTTGTCTTGTCTTGTCTTGTCTTGTCTTGTCTTGTCTTGTCTTGTCTTGCCTTGTCTTGTCTTGTCTTGTCTTGTCTTGTCTTGTCTTGTCTTGTCTTGTCTTGTCTTGTCTTGTCTTGCCATGTCATGTCATGTGTTGTGTTGTTTTGTCTTGTCTTGTCATGTCATGTCATGTGTTGTGTTGTTTTTTCTTGTCTTGTCTTGTTTGGTATTGTCTTGTCTTGTCTTGTCTTGTATTGTCTTGTCTTGTCTTGTCTTGTCTTGTCTTGTCTTGTCTTGTCTTGTCTTGTCTTGTCTTGTCTTGTCTTGTCTTGTCTTGTCTTGTCTTGTCTTGTCTTGTCTTGTCTTGTCTTGTCTTGTCTTGTCTTGTCTTGTCTTGTCTTGTCTTGTCTTGTCTTGTCTTGTCTTGTCTTGTCTTGTCTTGTCTTGTCTTGTCTTGTCTTGTCTTGTCTTGTTTTGTCTTGTCTTGTCTTGTCTTGTCTTGTCTTGTCTTGTCGTGTCTTGTCTTTTCTTGTCTTGTCTTGCCTTGTCTTGTCTTGTCTTGTCTTGTCATGTAATGTCATGTCATGTCGTGTGTTGTGTTGTTTAGTCTTGTTTTGTCTTGTCATGTCTTGTCTTGTCTAGTGTTGTCTTGTCTTGTCTTGTCTTCTCTTGTCATGTAATGTCATGTCGTGTGTTGTGTTGTTTTGTCTTGTCGTGTCTTCTCCTTGTCTTGTCTTGTCATGTCGTGTGTTGTGTTGTTTTGTCTTGTCATGTCTTATATTGTCTTGTCTTGTCTTGTGATGTCATGTCGTGTGTTGTGTTGTTTTGTCTTGTATTGTCTTGTCTTGTTTTGTCTTGTCTTGTCTTGTCTTGTCTTGTCTTGTCTTGTCTTGTCTTGTCTTGTCTTGTCTTGTCTTGTCTTGTCTTGTCTTGTCTTGTCTTGTCTTGTCTTGTCTTGTCTTGTCTTGTCTTGTCTTGTCTTGTCTTGTCTTGTCTTGTCTTGTCTTGTCTTGTCTTGTCTTGTCTTGTCTTGTCTTGTCTTGTCTTGTCTTGTCTTGTCTTGTCTTGTCATGTCATGTCATGTCATACGTGTGTTGTGTTGTTTTGTCTTGTCTTATTTTGTCTTGTCATGTCTTATCTTGTCTTGTCTTGTCTTGTATTGTCATGTCTTATATTGTCTTGTCTTGTCATGTCATATCATGTCGTGTGTTGTGTTGTTTTGTCTTGTCATGTTTTGTCTTGTCATGTATTGTCTTGTCTTGTCATGTCATGTCATGTCATGTCATGTGTTGTGTTGTGTTGTTTTGTCTTGTCTTGTCATGTTTTATGTTGTCTTGTTTTGTCATGTAATGTCATACGTGTGTTGCGTTGTTTTGTCTTGTCTTATTTTGTCTTGTCATGTCTTATCTTGTCTTGTCTTGTCTTGTCTTGTATTGTCATGTCTTATATTGTCTTGTCTTGTCCTGTCATGTCATGTCATGTGTTGTGTTGTTTTGTCTTGTCTTGTCTTGTTTGGTCTTGTCTTGTATTGTCTTGTCTTGTCTTGTCTTGTCTTGTCTTGTCTTGTCTTGTCTTGTCTTGTCTTGTTTGGTCTTGTCTTGTATTGTCTTGTCTTGTCTTGTCTTGTCTTGTCTTGTCTTGCCATGTCATGTCATGTGTTGTGTTGTTTTGTCTTGTCTTGTCATGTCATGTCATGTGTTGTGTTGTTTTGTCTTGTCTTGTCTTGTTTGGTCTTGTCTTGTCTTGTCTTGTCTTATATTGTCTTGTCTTGTCTTGTCTTGTCTTGTCTTGTCTTGTCTTGTCTTGTCTTGTCTTGTCTCGTCTTATCTTATCTTGTCTTGTCTTGTCTTGTCTTGTCTTGTCTTGTCTTGTCTTGTCTTGTCTTGTCTTGTCTTGTCTTGTCGTGTCTTGTCTTTTCTTGTCTTGTCTTGCCTTGTCTTGTCTTGTCTTGTCTTGTCATGTAATGTCATGTCATGTCGTGTGTTGTGTTGTTTAGTCTTGTTTTGTCTTGTCATGTCTTGTCTTGTCTTGTCCTGTCATGTCTTGTCTTGTCTAGTGTTGTCTTGTCTTGTCTTGACTTGTCTTGTCTTCTCTTGTCATGTAATGTCATGTCGTGTGTTGTGTTGTTTTGTCTTGTCGTGTCTTCTCCTTGTCTTGTCTTGTCATGTCGTGTGTTGTGTTGTTTTGTCTTGCCATGTCTTATATTGTCTTGTCTTGTCTTGTGATGTCATGTCGTGTGTTGTGTTGTTTTGTCTTGTATTGTCTTGTCTTGTCTTGTCTTGTTTTGTCTTGTCTTGTCTTGTCTTGTCTTGTCTTGTCTTGTCTTGTCTTGTCTTGTCTTGTCTTGTCTTGTCTTGTCTTGTCTTGTCTTGTCATGTCATGTCATGTCATACGTGTGTTGTGTTGTTTTGTCTTGTCTTATTTTGTCTTGTCATGTCTTATCTTGTCTTGTCTTGTCTTGTATTGTCATGTCTTATATTGTCTTGTCTTGTCATGTCATATCATGTCGTGTGTTGTGTTGTTTTGTCTTGTCATGTTTTGTCTTGTCATGTATTGTCTTGTCTTGTCATGTCATGTCATGTCATGTCATGTGTTGTGTTGTGTTGTTTTGTCTTGTCTTGTCATGTTTTATGTTGTCTTGTTTTGTCATGTAATGTCATACGTGTGTTGCGTTGTTTTGTCTTGTCTTATTTTGTCTTGTCATGTCTTATCTTGTCTTGTCTTGTCTTGTCTTGTATTGTCATGTCTTATATTGTCTTGTCTTGTCCTGTCATGTCATGTCATGTGTTGTGTTGTTTTGTCTTGTCTTGTCTTGTTTGGTCTTGTCTTGTATTGTCTTGTCTTGTCTTGTCTTGTCTTGTCTTGTCTTGTCTTGTCTTGTCTTGTCTTGTCTTGTTTTGTCTTGTCTTGCCTTGTCTTGTCTTGTCTTGTCTTGTCTTGCCTTGTCTTGTCTTGTCCTGTCGTGTGTTGTGTTGTTTTGTCTTGTGTTGTCTTGTCTTGTCTTGTCCTGTCTTGTCTTGCCTTGTCTTGCCTTGTCTTGTCTTGTCTTGTCTTGTCTTGTCTTGTCTTGTCTTGTCTTGTCATGTCATGTCATGTCGTGCGTTGTGTTGTTTTGTCTTGTCTTGCTTTGTCTTGTCATGTCATGTCTTGTCTTGTCTTGTCTTGTCTTGTCTTGTCATGTCGTGCGTTGTGTTGTTTTGTCTTGTCTTGTTTTGTCTTGTCATGTCATGTCTTGTCTTGTCTTGTCTTGTCTTGTCTTGTCTTGTCTTGTCTTGTCTTGTCATGTCATGTCATGTCATGTCATGTGTTGTGTTGTGTTGTTTTGTCTTGTCTTGTCTTGTTTGGTCTTGTCTTGTTTGGTCTTGTCTTGTCTTGTCATGTTTTATGTTGTCTTGTTTTGTCATGTAATGTCATGTCGTGTGTTGTGTTGTTTTGTCTTGTCTTGTCTTCTCCTTGTCTTGTCTTGTCATGTCGTGTGTTGTGTTGTTTTGTCTTGTCATGTCTTGTCCTGTCTTGTCTTGTCTTGTCTTGTCTTGTCTTGTCATGTCTTGTCTTGTCTTGTTTTGCCTTGTCTTGTATTGTCTTGTTTTCTCATGTAATGTCATGTCGTGTGTTGTGTTGTTTTGTCTTGTCTTGTGCTGTTTTGTCGTGTCATGTCTTGTCTTGTCTTGTCCTGTCCTGTCGTGTGTTGTGTTGTTTTGTTTTGTCTTGTCTTGTCTTGTCTTGTCTTGTCATGTCATGTCTTGTCTTGTCTTGTCTTGTTTTGTCTTGTCTTGTCTTGTTTTGTCTTGTCATGTCTTGTCTTGTCTTGTCTTGTCTTGTCTTGTCTTGTCTTGTCTTGTCTTGTCTTGTCTTGTCTTGTCTTGTCTTGTCTTGTCTTGTCTTGTCTTGTCTTGTCTTGTCTTGTCTTGTCTTGTTTTGTCTTGTCTTGTCTTGTCTTGTCTTGTCTTGTCTTGTGTTGTGTTGTTTTGTCTTGTCTTGTGTTGTTTTGTCGTGTCATGTCTTGTCTTGTCTTGTCCTGTCCTGTCGTGTGTTGTGTTGTTTTGTTTTGTCTTGTCTTGTCATGTCATGTCTTGTCTTGTCTTGTCTTGTCTTGTTTTGTCTTATCTTGTCTTGTTTTGTCATGTCATGTCTTGTCTTGTCTTGTCTTGTCTTGTCTTGTCTTGTCTTGTCTTGTCTTGTCTTGTCTTGTCTTGTCTTGCCTTATCTTGTCTTGTCCTGTCGTGTGTTGTGTTGTTTTGTCTTGTCTTGTCTTGTCTTGCCTTGTCTTGTCTTGTCTTGTCTTGTCTTGTCTTGTCTTGTCTTGTCTTGTCTTGTCTTGTCATGTCGTATGTTGTGTTGTTTTGTCTTATATTGTCTTGTCTTGTCTTGTCATGTCATGTCATGTCGTATGTTGTGTTGTTTTGTCTTGTCTTGTTTTGTCTTGTCTTGTCTTATATTGTCTTGTCTTGTCTTGTCATGTCATGTCATGTCGTGTGTTGTGTTGTTTAGTCTTGTTTTGTCTTGTCATGTCTTGTCTTGTCTTGTCTAGTCTTGTCTTGTCTTGTGTTGTCTTGTCTTGTCTTGTCTTGTCTTGTCTTGTCTTGTCTTGTCTTGTCTTGTCTTGTCTTGTCTTGTCTTGTCTTGTCTTGTCTTGTCTTGTCTTGTCTTGTCTTGTCTTGTCTTGTCTTGTCTTGTCTTGTCTTGTCTTGTCTTGTCTTGTCTTGTCTTGTCTTGTCTTGTCTTGTCTTGTCTTGTCTTGTCTTGTCTTGTCTTGTCTTGTCTTGTCTTGTCTTGTCTTGTCTTGTCTTGTCTTGTCTTGTCTTGTCTTGTCTTGTCTTGTCTTGTCTTGTCTTGTCTTGTCTTGTCTTGTCTTGTCTTGTCTTGTCTTGTCTTGTCTTGTCTTGTCTTGTCTTGTCTTGTCTTGTCTTGTCTTGTCTTGTCTTGCCTTGTCTTGTCTTGTCCTGTCGTGTGTAGTATTGTTTTGTCTTGTCTTGTCTTGTCTTATCTTGTCTTGTCTTGTCCTGTCTTGTCTTGCCTTGTCTTGTCTTGTCTTGTCTTGTCTTGTCTTGTCTTGTCTTGTCTTGTCTTGTCTTGTCTTGTCTTGTCTTGTCTTGTCTTGTCTTGTCTTGTCTTGTCTTGTCTTGTCTTGTCTTGTCTTGTCTTGTCTTGTCTTGTCTTGTCTTGTCTTGTCTTGTCTTGTCTTGTCTTGTCGTATGTTGTGTTGATTTGTCTTGTCTTGTTTTGTCTTGTCATGTCGTATGTTGTGTTGTTTTGTCTTGTCTTGTTTTGTCTTGTCTTGTCTTGTCTTGTCTTGTCTTGTCTTGCCTTGTCTTGTCTTGTCTTGCCTTGTCTTGTCTTGTCCTGTCGTGTGTTGTCTTGTCTTGTCTTACCTTGTCTTGTCTTGTCATGTCATGTCATGTCGTGCGTTGTGTTGTTTTGTCTTGTCTTGCTATGTCTTGTCATGTCATGTCTTGTCTTGTCTTGTCTTGTCTTGTCTTGTCATGTCGTGCGTTGTGTTGTTTTGTCTTGTCTTGTTTTGTCTTGTCATGTCATGTCTTGTCTTGTCTTGGCTTGTCTTGTCTTGTCTTGTCATGTCATGTCATGTCATGTCATGTGTTGTGTTGTGTTGTTTTGTCTTGTCTTGTCTTGTTTGGTCTTGTCTTGTCTTGTCATGTTTTATGTTGTCTTGTTTTGTCATGTAATGTCATGTCGTGTGTTGTGTTGTTTTGTCTTGTCTTGTCTTCTCCTTGTCTTGTCTTGTCATGTCGTGTGTTGTGTTGTTTTGTCTTGTAATGTCTTATATTGTCTTGTCTTGTCTTGTCTTGTCTTGTGATGTCATGTGTTGTGTTGTGTTGTTTTGTCTTGTCTTGTCTTGTCTTGTCTTGTCTTGTCTTGTCTTGTCTTGTCTTGTCTTGTCTTGTCTTGTCTTGTCTTGTCTTGTCTTGTCTTGTCTTGTTTTGTCTTGTCTTGTATTGTCTTGTTTTCTCATGTAATGTCATGTCGTGTGTTGTGTTGTTTTGTCTTGTCTTGTGTTGTTTTGTCGTGTCATGTCTTGTCTTGTCTTGTCCTGTCCTGTCGTGTGTTGTGTTGTTTTGTCTTGTCTTGTCATGTCATGTCATGTCGTGTCTTGTGTTGCTTTGTCTTGTCTTGCCTTGTCATGTCGTGTGTTGTGTTGTTTTGTCTTGTCTTGTTGTGTATTGTCATGTCTTATATTGTCTTGTCTTGTCTTGTCATGTCATGTCATGTCATGTCGTGTGTTGTGTTGTTTTGTCTTGTCTTGTCTTGTCTGGTCTTGTCTGGTCTTGTCTTGTCTTGTCTTGTCTTGTCTTGTCTTGTTTTGTCTTGTCTTGTATTGTCTTGTTTTCTCATGTAATGTCATGTCGTGTGTTGTGTTGTTTTGTCTTGTCTTGTGTTGTTTTGTCGTGTCATGTCTTGTCTTGTCTTGTCCTGTCCTGTCGTGTGTTGTGTTGTTTTGTCTTGTCTTGTCATGTCATGTCATGTCGTGTCTTGTGTTGCTTTGTCTTGTCTTGTCTTGTCATGTCGTGTGTTGTGTTGTTTTGTCTTGTCTTGTTGTGTATTGTCATGTCTTATATTGTCTTGTCTTGTCTTGTCATGTCATGTCATGTCATGTCGTGTGTTGTGTTGTTTTGTCTTGTCTTGTTTTGTCTGGTCATGTCTTGTCTTGTCTTGTCATGTCTTGTCTTGTCTTGTCTTGTTTTGTCTTGTCATGTCTTGTCTTGTCTTGTCTTGTCTTGTCTTGGCTTGTCTTGTCGTGTCTTGTCTTGTCTTGTCTTGTCTTGTCTTGTCTTGTCTTGTCTTGTCTTGTCTTGTCTTGTCTTGTCTTGTCTTGTCTTGTCTTGTCTTGTCTTGTCTTGTCTTGTCTTGTCTTGTCTTGTCTTGTCTTGTCTTGTCTTGTCTTGTCTTGTCTTCTCTTGTCTTGTCTTGTCTTGTCTTGTCTTGTCTTGTCTTGTCTTGTCTTGTCTTGTCTTGTCTTGTCCTGTCCTGTCGTGTGTTGTGTTGTTTTGTCTTGTCTTGTCATGTCATGTCATGTCGTGTCTTGTGTTGCTTTGTCTTGTCTTGTCTTGTCATGTCGTGTGTTGTGTTGTTTTGTCTTGTCTTGTTGTATATTGTCATGTCTTATATTGTCTTGTCATGTCATGTCATGTCATGTCGTGTGTTGTGTTGTTTTGTCTTGTCTTGTTTTGTCTGGTCATGTCTTGTCTTGTCTTGTCATGTCTTGTCTTGTCTTGTTTTGTCTTGTCATGTCTTGTCTTGTCTTGTCTTGTCTTGTCTTGTCTTGTCTTGTCTTGTCTTGTCTTGTCTTGTCTTGTCTTGTCTTGTCTTGTCTTGTCTTGTCTTGTCTTGTCTTGTCTTGTCTTGTCTTGTCTTGTCTTGTCTTGTCTTGTCTTGTCTTGTCTTGTCTTGTCTTGTCTTGTCTTGTTTTGTCTTGTCTTGTCTTGTCTTGTCTTGTCTTGTCTTGTCTTGTCTTGTCTTGTCTTGTCTTGTCTTGTCTTGTCTTGTCTTGTCTTGTCTTGTCTTGTCTTGTCTTGTCTTGTCTTGTCTTGTCTTGTCTTGTCTTGTCTTGTCTTGTCTTGTCTTGTCTTGTCTTGTCTTGTCTTGTCTTGTCTTGTCTTGTCTTGTCTTGTCTTGTCTTGTCTTGTCTTGTCTTGTCTTGTCTTGTCTTGTCTTGTCTTGTCTTGTCTTGTCTTGTCTTGTCTTGTCTTGTCTTGTCTTGTCTTGTCTTGTCTTGTCTTGTCTTGTCTTGTCTTGTCTTGTCTGGTCTTGTCTGGTCTTGTCTGGTCTTGTCTTGTCTTGTCTTGTCTTGTCTTGTCTTGTCTTGTCTTGTGATGTCATGTCGTGTGTTGTGTTGTGTTGTTTTGTCTTGTCTTGTCTTGTCTTGTTTTGTCTTGTATTGTCTTGTCTGGTCTTGTCTGGTCTTGTCTTGTCTTGTCTTGTCTTGTCTTGTCTTGTCTTGTCTTGTCTTGTCTTGTCTTGTCTTGTCTTGTCTTGTCTTGTCTTGTCTTGTCTTGTCTTGTCTTGTCTTGTCTTGTCTTGTCTTGTCTTGTCTTGTCTTGTCTTGTATTGTCTTGTCTTGTCTTGTCTTGTCTTGTCTTGTCTTGTCTTGTCTTGTCTTGTCTTGTCTTGTCTTGTCTTGTCTTGTCTTGTCTTGTCTTTTCTTGTCTTGTCTTGTCTTGTCTTGTCTTGCCTTGTCTTTTCTTTTCTTGTCTTGTCTTGTTTTGTCTGGTCATGTCTTGTCTTGTCTTGTCATGTCTTGTCTTGTCTTGTCTTGTCTTGTCTTGTTTTGTCTTGTCTTGTCATGTCTTGTCTTGTCTTGTCTTGTCTTGTCTTGTCTTGTCTTGTATTGTCTTGTCTTGTCTTGTCTTGTCTTGTCTTGTCTTGTCTTGTCTTGTCTTGTCTTGTCTTGTCTTGTCTTGTCTTGTCTTGTCTTGTCTTGTCTTGTCTTGTCTTGTCTTGTCTTGTCTTGTCTTGTCTTGTCTTGTCTTGTCTTGTCTTGTCTTGTCTTGTCTTGTCTGGTCTTGTCTGGTCTTGTCTTGTCTTGTCTTGTCTTGTCTTGTCTTGTCTTGTCTTGTTTTGTCTTGTCTTGTCTTGTCTTGTCTTGTCTTGTCTTGTCTTGTCTGGTCTTGTCTTGTCTTGTCTTGTCTTGTCTTGTCTTGTCTTGTCTTGTCTTGTCTTGTCTTGTCTTTTCTTGTCTTGTCTTGTCTTGTCTTGTCTTGTCCCGTCTTGTCTTGTCTTGTCTTGTCTTGTCTTGTCTTGTGATGTCATGTCGTGTGTTGTGTTGTTTTGTCTTGTCTTGTCTTGTCTTGTCTTGTCTTGTCTTGTGATGTCATGTCGTGTGTTGTGTTGTTTTGTCTTGTCTTGTCTTGTCTTGTCTTGTCTTGTCTTGTCTTGTCTTGTCTTGTCTTGTTTTGTCTTGTCTTGTCTTGTCTGGTCTTGTCTGGTCTTGTCTGGTCTTGTCTTGTCTTGTCTTGTCTTGTCTTGTCTTGTCTTGTCTTTTCTTGTCTTGTCTTGTCTTGTCTTGTCTTGTCCCGTCTTGTCTTGTCTTGTCTTGTCTTGTCTTGTCTTGTGATGTCATGTCGTGTGTTGTGTTGTTTTGTCTTGTCTTGTCTTGTCTTGTCTTGTCTTGTCTTGTCTTGTCTTGTCTTGTCTTGTCTTGTCTTGTCTTGTCTTGTGATGTCATGTCGTGTGTTGTGTTGTTTTGTCTTGTCTTGTCTTGTCTTGTCTTGTCTTGTCTTGTCTTGTCTTGTCTTGTCTTGTCTTGTCTTGTTTTGTCTTGTCTTGTCTTGTCTGGTCTTGTCTGGTCTTGTCTGGTCTTGTCTGGTCTTGTCTTGTCTTGTCTTGTCTGGTCTTGTCTTGTCTTGTCTTGTCTTGTCTTGTCTTGTCTTGTCTTGTCTTGTCTTGTCTTGTCTTGTCTTGTCTTGTCTTGTCTTGTCTTGTCTTGTCTTGTCTTGTCTTGTCTTGTCTTGTCTTGTCTTGTCTTGTCTTGTCTTGTCTTGTCTTGTTTTGTCTTGTCTTGTCTTGTCTGGTCTTGTCTGGTCTTGTCTGGTCTTGTCTTGTCTTGTCTTGTCTTGTCTTGTCTTGTCTTGTCTTGTCTTGTCTTGTCTTTTCTTGTCTTGTCTTGTCTTGTCTTGTCTTGTCCCGTCTTGTCTTGTCTTGTCTTGTCTTGTCTTGTCTTGTCTTGTGATGTCATGTCGTGTGTTGTGTTGTTTTGTCTTGTCTTGTCTTGTCTTGTCTTGTCTTGTCTTGTCTTGTCTTGTCTTGTCTTGTCTTGTCTTGTTTTGTCTTGTCTTGTCTTGTCTGGTCTTGTCTTGTCTTGTCTTGTCTTGTCTTGTCTTGTCTTGTCTTGTCTTGTCTTGTGATGTCATGTCGTGTGTTGTGTTGTTTTGTCTTGTCTTGTCTTGTCTTGTCTTGTCTTGTCTTGTCTTGTCTTGTCTTGTCTTGTCTTGTCTTGTCTTGTCTTGTCTTGTTTTGTCTTGTCTTGTCTTGTCTGGTCTTGTCTGGTCTTGTCTGGTCTTGTCTTGTCTTGTCTTGTCTGGTCTTGTCTTGTCTTGTCTTGTCTTGTCTTGTCTTGTCTTGTCTTGTCTTGTCTTGTCTTGTCTTGTCTTGTCTTGTCTTGTCTTGTCTTGTCTTGTCTTGTCTTGTCTTGTCTTGTCTTGTCTTGTCTTGTCTTGTCTTGTCTTGTCTTGTCTTGTCTTGTCCCGTCTTGTCTTGTCTTGTCTTGTCTTGTCTTGTGATGTCATGTCGTGTGTTGTGTTGTTTTGTCTTGTCTTGTCTTGTCTTGTCTTGTCTTGTCTTGTGATGTCATGTCGTGTGTTGTGTTGTTTTGTCTTGTCTTGTCTTGTCTTGTCTTGTCTTGTCTTGTCTTGTCTTGTCTTGTCTTGTCTTGTTTTGTCTTGTCTTGTCTTGTCTGGTCTTGTCTGGTCTTGTCTGGTCTTGTCTTGTCTTGTCTTGTCTTGTCTTGTCTTGTCTTGTCTTGTCTTGTCTTGTCTTTTCTTGTCTTGTCTTGTCTTGTCTTGTCTTGTCCCGTCTTGTCTTGTCTTGTCTTGTCTTGTCTTGTCTTGTGATGTCATGTCGTGTGTTGTGTTGTTTTGTCTTGTCTTGTCTTGTCTTGTCTTGTCTTGTCTTGTCTTGTCTTGTCTTGTCTTGTTTTGTCTTGTCTTGTCTTGTCTGGTCTTGTCTTGTCTTGTCTTGTCTTGTCTTGTCTTGTCTTGTCTTGTCTTGTCTTGTCTTGTCTTGTCTTGTCTTGTCTTGTCTTGTCTGGTCTTGTCTGGTCTTGTCTGGTCTTGTCTTGTCTTGTCTTGTCTTGTCTTTTCTTGTCTTGTCTTGTCTTGTCTTGTCTTGTCTTGTCTTGTCCCGTCTTGTCTTGTCTTGTCTTGTCTTGTCTTGTCTTGTGATGTCATGTCGTGTGTTGTGTTGTTTTGTCTTGTCTTGTCTTGTCTTGTCTTGTCTTGTCTTGTCTTGTCTTGTCTTGTCTTGTCTTGTCTTGTCTTGTCTTGTTTTGTCTTGTCTTGTCTTGTCTGGTCTTGTCTTGTCTTGTCTTGTCTTGTCTTGTCTTGTCTTGTCTTGTCTTGTCTTGTCTTGTCTTGTCTTGTCTTGTCTTGTCTTGTCTTGTCTTGTCTTGTCTTGTCTTGTCTTGTTTTGTCTTGTCTTGTTTTGTCTTGTCTTTTCTTGTCTTGTCTTGTCTTGTCTTGTCTTGTCTTGTCTTGTCATGTCATGTCTTGTCTTGTCTTGTTTTGTCTTTTCTTGTCTTGTTTTGTCTTGTCATGTCTTGTCTTGTCTTGTCTTGTCTTGTCTTGTCCTGTCATGTCATGTCTTGTCTTGTCTTGTTTTGTCTTTTCTTGTCTTGTTATGTCTTGTCATGTCTTGTCATGTCTTGTCTTGTCTTGTCTTGTCTTGTCTTGTCTTGTCTTGTCTTGTCTTGTCTTGTCTTGTCCTGTCATGTCATGTCATGTCATGTGTTGCGTTGTTTTGTCTTGTCTTGTCTTGTCTTGTCTAGTTTTGTCTTGTCTTGTCTTGTTTTGTCTTGTCTTGTCATGTCGTGCGTTGTGTTGTTTTGTCTTGTCTTGTTTTGTCTTGTCATGTCATGTCTTGTCTTGTCTTGTCTTGTCTTGTCTTGTCTTGTCTTGTCTTGTCATGTCATGTCATGTCATGTCATGTGTTGTGTTGTGTTGTTTATTCTTGTCTTGTCTTGTCTTGTTTTGTCTTGTCTTGTCTTGTTTTGTCTTGTCTTGTCTTGTTTTGTCTCGTCTTGTTTTGTCTTGTCATGTCATGTCTTGTCTTGTCTTGTCTGGTCTTGTCTTGTTTTGTCTTGTCTTGTCTTGTCCTGTCCTGTCCTGTCTTGTCTTTTCTTGTCTTGTCTTGTCTTTTCTTGTCTTGTTTTGTCTTGTCTTGTCTGGTCTTGTCTTGTCTTGTCTTGTCTTGTCTTGTCTTGTCTTGTCTTGTCTTGTCTTGTCTTGTCTTGTCTTGTCTTGTCTTGTCTTGTCTTGTCCTGTCCTGTCCTGTCTTGTCTTTTCTTGTCTTGTCTTGTCTTTTCTTGTCTTGTTTTGTCTTGTCTTGTCTGGTCTTGTCTTGTCTTGTCTTGTCTTGTCTTGTCTTGTCTTGTCTTGTCTTGTCTTGTCTTGTCTTGTCTTGTCTTGTCTTGTCTTGTCTTGTCTTGTCTTGTCTTGTCTTGCCTTGTCTTGTCTTGTCTTGTCTTGTCTTGTCTTGTCTTGTCTTGTCTTGTTTTGTCTTGTCTTGTTTTGTCTTGTCTTTTCTTGTCTTATCTTGTCTTGTCTTGTCTTGTCTTGTCTTGTCTTGTCTTGTCTTGTCTTGTCTTGTCTTGTCTTGTCTTGTCTTGTCTTGTCTTGTCTTGTCTTGTCTTGTCTTGTCTTGTCTTGTCTTGTCTTGTCTTGTCTTGTCTTGTCTTGTCTTGTCCCGTCTTGTCTTGTCTTGTCTTGTCTTGTCTTGTGATGTCATGTCGTGTGTTGTGTTGTTTTGTCTTGTCTTGTCTTGTCTGGTCTTGTCTTGTCTTGTCTTGTCTTGTCTTGTCTTGTCTTGTCTTGTCTTGTCTTGTCTTGTCTTGTCTTGTCTTGTCTTGTCTTGTCTTGTCTTGTCTTGTCTTGTCTTGTCTTGTCTTGTCTTGTTTTGTCTTGTCTTGTTTTGTCTTGTCTTTTCTTGTCTTGTCTTGTCTTGTCTTGTCTTGTCTTGTCTTGTCTTGTCTTGTCTTGTCATGTCATGTCTTGTCTTGTCTTGTTTTGTCTTTTCTTGTCTTGTTTTGTCTTGTCATGTCTTGTCTTGTCTTGTCTTGTCTTGTCTTGTCCTGTCATGTCATGTCTTGTCTTGTCTTGTTTTGTCTTTTCTTGTCTTGTTATGTCTTGTCATGTCTTGTCATGTCTTGTCTTGTCTTGTCTTGTCTTGTCTTGTCTTGTCTTGTCTTGTCTTGTCTTGTCTTGTCCTGTCATGTCATGTCATGTCATGTGTTGCGTTGTTCTGTCTTGTCTTGTCTTGTCTTGTCTAGTTTTGTCTTGTCTTGTCTTGTTTTGTCTTGTCTTGTCATGTCGTGCGTTGTGTTGTTTTGTCTTGTCTTGTTTTGTCTTGTCATGTCATGTCTTGTCTTGTCTTGTCTTGTCTTGTCTTGTCTTGTCTTGTCTTGTCATGTCATGTCATGTCATGTCATGTGTTGTGTTGTGTTGTTTATTCTTGTCTTGTCTTGTCTTGTTTTGTCTTGTCTTGTCTTGTTTTGTCTTGTCTTGTCTTGTTTTGTCTCGTCTTGTTTTGTCTTGTCATGTCATGTCTTGTCTTGTCTTGTCTGGTCTTGTCTTGTTTTGTCTTGTCTTGTCTTGTCCTGTCCTGTCCTGTCTTGTCTTTTCTTGTCTTGTCTTGTCATGTCATGTCATGTCATGTGTTGTGTTGTGTTGTTTATTCTTGTCTTGTCTTGTCTTGTTTTGTCTTGTCTTGTCTTGTCTTGTCTTGTCTTGTCTTGTCTTGTCTTGTCTTGTCCTGTCCTGTCCTGTCTTTTCTTGTCTTGTCTTGTCTTTTCTTGTCTTGTTTTGTCTTGTCTTGTCTGGTCTTGTCTTGTCTTGTCTTGTCTTGTCTTGTCTTGTCTTGTCTTGTCTTGTCTTGTCTTGTCTTGTCTTGTCTTGTCTTGTCTTGTCTTGTCTTGTCTTGTCTTGCCTTGTCTTGTCTTGTCTTGTCTTGTCTTGTCTTGTCTTGTCTTGTCTTGTTTTGTCTTGTCTTGTTTTGTCTTGTCTTTTCTTGTCTTATCTTGTCTTGTCTTGTCTTGTCTTGTCTTGTCTTGTCTTGTCTTGTCTTGTCTTGTCTTGTCTTGTCTTGTCTTGTCTTGTCTTGTCTTGTCTTGTCTTGTCTTGTCTTGTCTTGTCTTGTCTTGTCTTGTCTTGTCTTGTCCCGTCTTGTCTTGTCTTGTCTTGTCTTGTCTTGTGATGTCATGTCGTGTGTTGTGTTGTTTTGTCTTGTCTTGTCTTGTCTGGTCTTGTCTTGTCTTGTCTTGTCTTGTCTTGTCTTGTCTTGTCTTGTCTTGTCTTGTCTTGTCTTGTCTTGTCTTGTCTTGTCTTGTCTTGTCTTGTCTTGTCTTGTCTTGTCTTGTCTTGTCTTGTTTTGTCTTGTCTTGTTTTGTCTTGTCTTTTCTTGTCTTGTCTTGTCTTGTCTTGTCTTGTCTTGTCTTGTCATGTCATGTCTTGTCTTGTCTTGTTTTGTCTTTTCTTGTCTTGTTTTGTCTTGTCATGTCTTGTCTTGTCTTGTCTTGTCTTGTCTTGTCCTGTCATGTCATGTCTTGTCTTGTCTTGTTTTGTCTTTTCTTGTCTTGTTATGTCTTGTCATGTCTTGTCATGTCTTGTCTTGTCTTGTCTTGTCTTGTCTTGTCTTGTCTTGTCTTGTCTTGTCTTGTCTTGTCCTGTCATGTCATGTCATGTCATGTGTTGCGTTGTTTTGTCTTGTCTTGTCTTGTCTTGTCTTGTCTTGTCTTGTCTTGTCTTGTCTTGTCTTGTTTTGTCTTGTCTTGTTTTGTCTTGTCTTTTCTTGTCTTGTCTTGTTTTGTCTTGTCTTGTCTTGTCTGGTCTTGTCTTGTCTTGTCTTGTCTTGTCTTGTCTTGTCTTGTCTTGTCTTGTCTTGTCTTGTCTTGTCTTGTCTTGTCTTGTCTTGTCTTGTCTTGTCTTGTCTTGTCTTGTCTTGTCTTGTTTTGTCTTGTCTTGTCTTGTCTGGTCTTGTCTGGTCTTGTCTGGTCTTGTCTTGTCTTGTCTTGTCTTGTCTTGTTTTGTCTTGTCTTGTCTTGTCTTGTCTTGTCTTGTCTTGTCTTGTCTTGTCTTGTCTTGTCTTGTCTTGTCTTGTCTTGTCTTGTCTTGTCTTGTCTTGTCTTGTCTTGTCTTGTCTTGTCTTGTCTTGTCTTGTCTTGTCTTGTCTTGTCTTGTCTTGTCTTGTCTTGTCTTGTCTTGTCTTGTCTTGTCTTGTCTTGTCTTGTCTTGTCTTGTCTTGTCTTGTCTTGTCTTGTCTTGTCTTGTCTTGTCTTGTCTTGTCTTGTCTTGTCTTGTCTTGTCTTGTCTTGTCATGTCATGTCTTGTCTTGTCTTGTCTTGTCTTGTCTTGTCTTGTCTTGTCTTGTCATGTCATGTCATGTCATGTCATGTGTTGTGTTGTGTTGTTTATTCTTGTCTTGTCTTGTCTTGTTTTGTCTTGTCTTGTCTTGTTTTGTCTTGTCTTGTCTTGTTTTGTCTCGTCTTGTTTTGTCTTGTCATGTCATGTCTTGTCTTGTCTTGTCTGGTCTTGTCTTGTTTTGTCTTGTCTTGTCTTGTCCTGTCCTGTCCTGTCTTGTCTTTTCTTGTCTTGTCTTGTCTTTTCTTGTCTTGTTTTGTCTTGTCTTGTCTGGTCTTGTCTTGTCTTGTCTTGTCTTGTCTTGTCTTGTCTTGTCTTGTCTTGTCTTGTCTTGTCTTGTCTTGTCTTGTCTTGTCTTGTCTTGTCTTGTTTTGTCTTGTCATGTCTTGTCTTGTCTTGTCTTGTCTTGTCTTGTCCTGTCATGTCATGTCTTGTCTTGTCTTGTTTTGTCTTTTCTTGTCTTGTTATGTCTTGTCATGTCTTGTCTTGTCTTGTCTTGTCTTGTCTTGTCTTGTCTTGTCTTGTCTTGTCTTGTCTGGTCTTGTCTGGTCTTGTCTGGTCTTGTCTTGTCTTGTCTTGTCTTGTCTTTTCTTGTCTTGTCTTGTCTTGTCTTGTCTTGTCTTGTCTTGTCTTGTCCCGTCTTGTCTTGTCTTGTCTTGTCTTGTCTTGTCTTGTGATGTCATGTCGTGTGTTGTGTTGTTTTGTCTTGTCTTGTCTTGTCTTGTCTTGTCTTGTCTTGTCTTGTCTTGTCTTGTCTTGTCTTGTCTTGTCTTGTCTTGTCTTGTCTTGTCTTGTCTTGTCTTGTCTTGTTTTGTCTTGTCTTGTCTTGTCTGGTCTTGTCTGGTCTTGTCTGGTCTTGTCTTGTCTTGTCTTGTCTTGTCTTGTTTTGTCTTGTCTTGTCTTGTCTTGTCTTGTCTTGTCTTGTCTTGTCTTGTCTTGTCTTGTCTTGTCTTGTCTTGTCTTGTCTTGTCTTGTCTTGTCTTGTCTTGTCTTGTCTTGTCTTGTCTTGTCTTGTCTTGTCTTGTCTTGTCTTGTCTTGTCTTGTCTTGTCTTGTCTTGTCTTGTCTTGTCTTGTCTTGTCTTGTCTTGTCTTGTCTTGTCTTGTCTTGTCTTGTCTTGTCTTGTCTTGTCTTGTCTTGTCTTGTCTTGTCTTGTCTTGTCTTGTCTTGTCTTGTCTTGTCTTGTCTTGTCTTGTCTTGTCTTGTCTTGTCTTTTCTTTTCTTGTCTTGTCTTGTCTTGTCTGGTCTTGTCTTGTCTTGTCTGGTCTTATCTTGTCTTATCTTGTCTTGTCTTGTCTTGTCCTGTCTTGTCTTGTCTTTTCTTGTTTTGTCTTGTCTTTTCTTGTCTTGTCTTGTCTTGTCTTGTCTTGTCTTGTCTTGCCTTGTCTTGTCTTGTCTTGTTTTATCTTGTCTTGTCTTGTCTTGTCTTGTTTTGTCTTGTCTTGTCTTGTTTTGTCTTGTCATGTCTTGTCTTGTCTTGACTAGCCTTGTCTTGTCTTGTCTTGTCCTGTCATGTCATCTCATGTGTTGTGTTGTTTTGTCTTGTCTTGTCTTGTCTTGTCTTGTCTTGTCTTGTCTTGTCTTGTCTTGTCTTGTCTTGTCTTGACTTGTCTTGTCTTGTCTTGTCTTGTCTTGTCTTGTCTTGTCTTGTCTTGTCTTGTCTTGTCTTGTCTTGTCTTGTCTTGTCTTGTCTTGTCTTGTCTTGTCTTGTCTTGTCTTGTCTTGTCTTGTCTTGTCTTGTCTTGTCTTGTCTTGTCTTGTCTTGTCTTGTCTTGTCTTGTCTTGTCTTGTCTTGTCTTGTCTTGTCTTGTCTTGTCTTGTCTTGTCTTGTCTTGTCTTGTCTTGTTTTGTCTTGTCTTGTTTTGTCTTGTCTTTTCTTGTCTTGTCTTGTCTTGTCTTGTCTTGTCTTGTCTTGTCATGTCATGTCTTGTCTTGTCTTGTTTTGTCTTTTCTTGTCTTGTTTTGTCTTGTCATGTCTTGTCTTGTCTTGTCTTGTCTTGTCTTGTCCTGTCATGTCATGTCTTGTCTTGTCTTGTTTTGTCTTTTCTTGTCTTGTTATGTCTTGTCATGTCTTGTCATGTCTTGTCTTGTCTTGTCTTGTCTTGTCTTGTCTTGTCTTGTCTTGTCTTGTCTTGTCTTGTCCTGTCATGTCATGTCATGTCATGTGTTGCGTTGTTTTGTCTTGTCTTGTCTTGTCTTGTCTAGTTTTGTCTTGTCTTGTCTTGTTTTGTCTTGTCTTGTCATGTCGTGCGTTGTGTTGTTTTGTCTTGTCTTGTTTTGTCTTGTCATGTCATGTCTTGTCTTGTCTTGTCTTGTCTTGTCTTGTCTTGTCTTGTCTTGTCATGTCATGTCATGTCATGTCATGTGTTGTGTTGTGTTGTTTATTCTTGTCTTGTCTTGTCTTGTTTTGTCTTGTCTTGTCTTGTTTTGTCTTGTCTTGTCTTGTTTTGTCTTGTCTTGTTTTGTCTTGTCATGTCATGTCTTGTCTTGTCTTGTCTGGTCTTGTCTTGTTTTGTCTTGTCTTGTCTTGTCCTGTCCTGTCCTGTCTTGTCTTTTCTTGTCTTGTCTTGTCTTTTCTTGTCTTGTTTTGTCTTGTCTTGTCTGGTCTTGTCTTGTCTTGTCTTGTCTTGTCTTGTCTTGTCTTGTCTTGTCTTGTCTTGTCTTGTCTTGTCTTGTCTTGTCTTGTCTTGTCCTGTCCTGTCCTGTCTTGTCTTTTCTTGTCTTGTCTTGTCTTTTCTTGTCTTGTTTTGTCTTGTCTTGTCTGGTCTTGTCTTGTCTTGTCTTGTCTTGTCTTGTCTTGTCTTGTCTTGTCTTGTCTTGTCTTGTCTTGTCTTGTCTTGTCTTGTCTTGTCTTGTCTTGTCTTGTCTTGCCTTGTCTTGTCTTGTCTTGTCTTGTCTTGTCTTGTCTTGTCTTGTCTTGTTTTGTCTTGTCTTGTTTTGTCTTGTCTTTTCTTGTCTTATCTTGTCTTGTCTTGTCTTGTCATGTCATGTCATGTCTTGTCTTGTCTTGTTTTGTCTTTTCTTGTCTTGTTTTGTCTTGTCATGTCTTGTCTTGTCTTGTCTTGTCTTATCTTGTCTTGTCTTGTCGTGTCTTGTCTTGTCTTGTCTTGTCTTGTCTTGTCTTGTCTTGTCTTGTCTTGTCTTGTCTTGTCTTGTCTTGTCTTGTCTTGCCTTGTCTTGTCTTGTCTTGTCTTGTCTTGTCTTGTCTTGTCTTGTCTTGTTTGGTCTTGTCTTGTCTTGTCGTGTCTTGTCGTGTCTTGTCTTGTCTTGTCTTGTCTGGTCTTGTCTTGTCTGGTCTTATCTTGTCTTGTCTTGTCCTGTCCTGTCTTGTCTTGTCTTTTCTTGTCTCGTCTTGTCTTTTCTTGTCTTGTCTTGTCTTGTCTTGTCTTGTCTTGTCTTGTCTTGTTTTATGTTGTCTTGTTTTGTCTTGTCTTGTCTTGTTTGGTCTTGTCTTGTCTTGTCTTGTTTTATGTTGTCTTGTTTTGTCATGTAATGTCATGTCGTGTGTTGTGTTGTTTTGTCTTGTCTTGTCTTCTCCTTGTCTTGTCTTGTCATGTCGTGTGTTGTGTTGTTTTGTCTTGTCATGTCTTATATTGTCTTGTCTTGTCTTGTCTTGTCTTGTGATGTCATGTCGTGTGTTGTGTTGTTTTGTCTTGTCTTGTTTTGTCTTGTCCTGTCTTGTCCTGTCTTGTCTTGTCTTTTCTTGTCTCGTCTTGTCTTTTCTTGTCTTGTCTTGTCTTGTCTTGTCTTGTCTTGTCTTGTCTTGTTTTATGTTGTCTTGTTTTGTCTTGTCTTGTCTTGTTTGGTCTTGTCTTGTCTTGTCTTGTTTTATGTTGTCTTGTTTTGTCATGTAATGTCATGTCGTGTGTTGTGTTGTTTTGTCTTGTCTTGTCTTCTCCTTGTCTTGTCTTGTCATGTCGTGTGTTGTGTTGTTTTGTCTTGTCATGTCTTATATTGTCTTGTCTTGTCTTGTCTTGTCTTGTGATGTCATGTCGTGTGTTGTGTTGTTTTGTCTTGTCTTGTTTTGTCTTGTCCTGTCTTGTCTTGTCATGTCATGTCATGTGTTGTGTTGTGTTGTTTTGTCTTGTCTTGTCTTGACTTGTCTTGTCTTGCCTTATCTTGCCTTGTCTTGTCTTGTCTGGTCTTGTCTTGTCTTGTCTTGTCTTGTCTTGTCTTGTCTTGTCTTGTCATGTCTTGTCTTGTTTTGTCTTGTCTTGTATTGTCTTGTTTTCTCATGTAATGTCATGTCATGTGTTGTGTTGTTTTGTCTTGTCTTGTCTTGTCTTGTTTGGTCTTGTCTTGTCTTGTTTTGTCTTGTCTTGTCTTGTCTGGTCTTGTCTTGTCTTGTCTTGTCTTGTCTTGTCTTGTCTTGTCTGGTCTTGTCTGGTCTTGTCTTGTCTTGTCTTGTCTTGTCTTGTCTTGTCTTGTCTTGTTTTGTCTTGTCTTGTCTTTTCTTGTCTTGTCTTGTCTTGTCTTGTCTTTTCTTTTCTTGTCTTGTCTTGTCTTGTCTTGTCATGTCTTGTCTTGTCTTGTCTTGTCTTGTCTGGTCTTGTCTTGTCTGGTCTTATCTTGTCTTGTCTTGTCCTGTCCTGTCTTGTCTTGTCTTGTCTTGTCTTTTCTTGTCTTGTCTTGTCTTGTCTTGTCCTGTCTTGTCTTGTCTTGTCATGTCATGTCTTGTCTTGTCTTGTTTTGTTTTGTCTTGTCTTTTCTTGTCTTGTCTTGTCTTGTCTTGTCTTGTCATGTCATGTCATGGCTTGTCTTGTCTTGTTTTGTCTTGTCTTGTCTTGTTTTATCTTGTCATGTCTTGTCTTGTCTTGTCTTGTCTTGTCTTGTCTTGTCCTGTCATGTCATGTCATGTCATGTGTTGTGTTGTTTTGTCTTGTCTTGTCTTGTTTGGTCTTGTCTTGTCTTGTCTTGTTTTGTCTTGTCTTGTCTTGTCTTGTCTTGTCTTGTCTTGTCTTGTCTTGTCTTGTCTTGTCTTGTCTTGTCTTGTCTTGTCTTGTCTTGTCTTGTCTTGTCTTGTCTTGTCTTGTCTTGTCTTGTCTTGTCTTGTCTTGTCTGGTCTTATCTTGTCTTGTCTTGTCCTGTCCTGTCTTGTCTTGTCTTTTCTTGTCTAGTCTTGTCTTTTCTTGTCTTGTCTTGTCTTGTCTTGTCTTGTCTTGTCTTGTCTTGTCTTGTCTTGTCATGTCATGTCTTGTCTTGTCTTGTCTTGTTTTGTCTTGTCTTCTCTTGTTTTGTCTTTTCTTGTCTTGTCTTGTCTTGTCTTGTCTTGTCTTGTCTTGTCTTGTCTTGTCTTGTCATGTCATGTCTTGTCTTGTCTTGTCTTGTTTTGTCTTGTCTTGTCTTGTTTTGTCTTGTCATGTCATGTCTTGTCTTGCCTTGCCTTGTCTTGTCTTGTCTTGTCTTGTCTTGTCTTGTCTTGTTTTGTCTTGTCTTGTCTTGTCTTGTCTTGTCTTGTCTTGTCTTGTCTTATCTTGTCTTGTCTTGTCGTGTCTTGTCTTGTCTTGTCTTGTCTTGTCTTGTCTTGTCTTGTCGTATGTTGTGTTGTTTTGTCTTGTCTTGTTTTGTCTTGTCATGTCGTATGTTGTGTTGTTTAGTCTTGTCTTGTCTTGTCTTATCTTGTCTTGTCTTGTCTTGTCTTGTCTTGTCTTGTCTTGTCTTGTCTTGTCTTGTCTTGTCTTGTCTTGTCTTGTCTTGTCTTGTCGTATGTTGTGTTGTTTTGTCTTGTCTTGTTTTGTCTTGTCATGTCGTATGTTGTGTTGTTTAGTTTTGTCTTGTTTTGTCTTGTCTTGTCTTATATTGTCTTATATTGTCTTGTCTTGTCTTGTCTTGTCATGTCTTGTCTTGTTTTGTCTTGTCTTGTATTGTCTTGTTTTCTCATGTAATGTCATGTCGTGTGTTGTGTTGTTTTGTCTTGTCTTGTTTTGTCTTATATTGTCTTGTCTTGTCTTGTCTTGTCTTGTCTTGTCTTGTCTTGTCTTGTCTTGTCTTGTCTTGTCTTGTCTTGTCATGTCATGTCATGTGTTGTTTTGTCTTGTCTTGTCTTGTCATGTCATGTCATGTGTTGTGTTGTTTTGTCTTGTCTTGTCTTGTTTGGTCTTGTCTTGTCTTGTCTTGTCTTGTCTTGTCTTGTCTTGTCTTGTCTTGTCTTGTCTTGTCTTGTCTTGTCTTGTCTTGTCTTGTCATGTCTTGTCTTGTCTTGTCTTGTCTTATCTTGTCTTGTCTTGTCGTGTCTTGTCTTGTCTTGTCTTGTCTTGTCTTGTCTTGTCTTGTCTTGTCTTGTCTTGTCTTGTCTTGTCTTGTCTTGCCTTGTCTTGTCTTGTCTTGTCTTGTCTTGTCTTGTCTTGTCTTGTCTTGTTTGGTCTTGTCTTGTCTTGTCGTGTCTTGTCGTGTCTTGTCTTGTCTTGTCTTGTCTGGTCTTGTCTTGTCTGGTCTTATCTTGTCTTGTCTTGTCCTGTCCTGTCTTGTCTTGTCTTTTCTTGTCTCGTCTTGTCTTTTCTTGTCTTGTCTTGTCTTGTCTTGTCTTGTCTTGTCTTGTCTTGTTTTATGTTGTCTTGTTTTGTCTTGTCTTGTCTTGTTTGGTCTTGTCTTGTCTTGTCTTGTTTTATGTTGTCTTGTTTTGTCATGTAATGTCATGTCGTGTGTTGTGTTGTTTTGTCTTGTCTTGTCTTCTCCTTGTCTTGTCTTGTCATGTCGTGTGTTGTGTTGTTTTGTCTTGTCATGTCTTATATTGTCTTGTCTTGTCTTGTCTTGTCTTGTGATGTCATGTCGTGTGTTGTGTTGTTTTGTCTTGTCTTGTTTTGTCTTGTCCTGTCTTGTCCTGTCTTGTCTTGTCTTTTCTTGTCTCGTCTTGTCTTTTCTTGTCTTGTCTTGTCTTGTCTTGTCTTGTCTTGTCTTGTCTTGTTTTATGTTGTCTTGTTTTGTCTTGTCTTGTCTTGTTTGGTCTTGTCTTGTCTTGTCTTGTTTTATGTTGTCTTGTTTTGTCATGTAATGTCATGTCGTGTGTTGTGTTGTTTTGTCTTGTCTTTGTCTTGTCATGTCGTGTGTTGTGTTGTTTTGTCTTGTCATGTCTTATATTGTCTTGTCTTGTCTTGTCTTGTCTTGTGATGTCATGTCGTGTGTTGTGTTGTTTTGTCTTGTCTTGTTTTGTCTTGTCCTGTCTTGTCTTGTCATGTCATGTCATGTGTTGTGTTGTGTTGTTTTGTCTTGTCTTGTCTTGACTTGTCTTGTCTTGCCTTATCTTGCCTTGTCTTGTCTTGTCTGGTCTTGTCTTGTCTTGTCTTGTCTTGTCTTGTCTTGTCTTGTCTTGTCATGTCTTGTCTTGTTTTGTCTTGTCTTGTATTGTCTTGTTTTCTCATGTAATGTCATGTCATGTGTTGTGTTGTTTTGTCTTGTCTTGTCTTGTCTTGTTTGGTCTTGTCTTGTCTTGTTTTGTCTTGTCTTGTCTTGTCTGGTCTTGTCTTGTCTTGTCTTGTCTTGTCTTGTCTTGTCTTGTCTGGTCTTGTCTGGTCTTGTCTTGTCTTGTCTTGTCTTGTCTTGTCTTGTCTTGTCTTGTTTTGTCTTGTCTTGTCTTTTCTTGTCTTGTCTTGTCTTGTCTTGTCTTGTCTTGTCTTTTCTTTTCTTGTCTTGTCTTGTCTTGTCTTGTCATGTCTTGTCTTGTCTTGTCTTGTCTTGTCTGGTCTTGTCTTGTCTTGTCTTGTCTGGTCTTGTCTTGTCTGGTCTTATCTTGTCTTGTCTTGTCCTGTCCTGTCTTGTCTTGTCTTGTCTTGTCTTTTCTTGTCTTGTCTTGTCTTGTCTTGTCCTGTCTTGTCTTGTCTTGTCATGTCATGTCTTGTCTTGTCTTGTTTTGTTTTGTCTTGTCTTTTCTTGTCTTGTCTTGTCTTGTCTTGTCTTGTCATGTCATGTCATGGCTTGTCTTGTCTTGTTTTGTCTTGTCTTGTCTTGTTTTATCTTGTCATGTCTTGTCTTGTCTTGTCTTGTCTTGTCTTGTCTTGTCCTGTCATGTCATGTCATGTCATGTGTTGTGTTGTTTTGTCTTGTCTTGTCTTGTTTGGTCTTGTCTTGTCTTGTCTTGTTTTGTCTTGTCTTGTCTTGTCTTGTCTTGTCTTGTCTTGTCTTGTCTTGTCTTGTCTTGTCTTGTCTTGTCTTGTCTTGTCTTGTCTTGTCTTGTCTTGTCTTGTCTTGTCTTGTCTTGTCTTGTCTTGTCTTGTCTTGTCTTGTCTTGTCTTGTCTTGTCTTGTCTTGTCTTGTCTTGTCTTGTCTTGTCTTGTCTTGTCTTGTCTTGTCTTGTCTTGTCTTGTTTTGTCTTGTCTTGTCTTGTCTTGTCTTGTCTGGTCTTATCTTGTCTTGTCTTGTCCTGTCCTGTCTTGTCTTGTCTTTTCTTGTCTAGTCTTGTCTTTTCTTGTCTTGTCTTGTCTTGTCTTGTCTTGTCTTGTCTTGTCTTGTCTTGTCATGTCATGTCTTGTCTTGTCTTGTCTTGTTTTGTCTTGTCTTCTCTTGTTTTGTCTTTTCTTGTCTTGTCTTGTCTTGTCTTGTCTTGTCTTGTCTTGTCTTGTCTTGTCTTGTCATGTCATGTCTTGTCTTGTCTTGTCTTGTTTTGTCTTGTCTTGTCTTGTTTTGTCTTGTCATGTCATGTCTTGTCTTGCCTTGCCTTGTCTTGTCTTGTCTTGTCTTGTCTTGTCTTGTCTTGTTTTGTCTTGTCTTGTCTTGTCTTGTCTTGTCTTGTCTTGTCTTGTCTTATCTTGTCTTGTCTTGTCGTGTCTTGTCTTGTCTTGTCTTGTCTTGTCTTGTCTTGTCGTATGTTGTGTTGTTTTGTCTTGTCTTGTTTTGTCTTGTCATGTCGTATGTTGTGTTGTTTAGTCTTGTCTTATCTTGTCTTGTCTTGTCTTGTCTTGTCTTGTCTTGTCTTGTCTTGTCTTGTCTTGTCTTGTCTTGTCTTGTCTTGTCTTGTCTTGTCTTGTCGTATGTTGTGTTGTTTTGTCTTGTCTTGTTTTGTCTTGTCATGTCGTATGTTGTGTTGTTTAGTTTTGTCTTGTTTTGTCTTGTCTTGTCTTATATTGTCTTATATTGTCTTGTCTTGTCTTGTCTTGTCATGTCTTGTCTTGTTTTGTCTTGTCTTGTATTGTCTTGTTTTCTCATGTAATGTCATGTCGTGTGTTGTGTTGTTTTGTCTTGTCTTGTTTTGTCTTGTCTTGTCTTATATTGTCTTGTCTTGTCTTGTCTTGTCTTGTCTTGTCTTGTCTTGTCTTGTCTTGTCTTGTCTTGTCTTGTCTTGTCTTGTCTTGTCATGTCATGTCATGTGTTGTTTTGTCTTGTCTTGTCTTGTCATGTCATGTCATGTGTTGTGTTGTTTTGTCTTGTCTTGTCTTGTTTGGTCTTGTCTTGTCTTGTCTTGTCTTGTCTTGTCTTGTCTTGTCTTGTCTTGTCTTGTCTTGTCTTGTCTTGTCTTGTCTTGTCTTGTCTTGTCTTGTCTTGTCTTGTCTTGTCTTGTCTTGTCTTGTCTTGTCTTGTCTTGTTTTGTCTTGTCTTGTCTTGTCTTGTCTTGTCTTGTCTTGTCTTGTCTTGTCTTGTCTTGTCTTGTCTTGTCTTGTCTTGTCTTGTCTTGTCTTGTCTTGTCTTGTCTTGTCTTGTCTTGTCTTGTCTTGTCTTGTCTTGTTTTGTCTTGTCTTTTCTTGTCTTGTCTTGTCTTGTCTTGTCTTGTCTTGTCATGTCATGTCTTGTCTTGTCTTGTTTTGTCTCTTCTTGTCTTGTTTTGTCTTGTCATGTCTTGTCTTGTCTTGTCTTGTCCTGTCATGTCATGTCTTGTCTTGTCTTGTTTTGTCTTTTTTTGTCTTGTTATGTCTTGTCATGTCTTGTCATGTCTTGTCTTGTCTTGTCTTGTCTTGTCTTGTCTTGTCTTGTCTTGTCTTGTCTTGTCTTGTCCTGTCATGTCATGTCATGTCATGTGTTGCGTTGTTTTGTCTTGTCTTGTCTTGTCTTGTCTAGTTTTGTCTTGTCTTGTCTTGTTTTGTCTTGTCTTGTCATGTCGTGCGTTGTGTTGTTTTGTCTTGTCTTGTTTTGTCTTGTCATGTCATGTCTTGTCTTGTCTTGTCTTGCCTTGTCTTGTCTTGTCTTGTCTTGTCATGTCATGTCATGTCATGTCATGTGTTGTGTTGTGTTGTTTATTCTTGTCTTGTCTTGTCTTGTTTTGTCTTGTCTTGTCTTGTTTTGTCTTGTCTTGTTTTGTCTTGTCATGTCATGTCTTGTCTTGTCTTGTCTGGTCTTGTCTTGTCTTGTCTTGTCTTGTCTTGTCCTGTCCTGTCCTGTCCTGTCTTGTCTTTTCTTGTCTTTTCTTGTCTTTTCTTGTCTTTTCTTGTCTTGTTTTGTCTTGTCTTGTCTTGTCTTGTTTTGTCTTGTCTTGTCATGTCGTGCGTTGTGTTGTTTTGTCTTGTCTTGTTTTGTCTTGTCATGTCATGTCTTGTCTTGTCTTGTCTTGTCTTGTCTTGTCTTGTCTTGTCTTGTCTTGTCATGTCATGTCATGTCATGTCATGTGTTGTGTTGTGTTGTTTATTCTTGTCTTGTCTTGTCTTGTTTTGTCTTGTCTTGTCTTGTTTTGTCTTGTCTTGTTTTGTCTTGTCATGTCATGTCTTGTCTTGTCTTGTCTGGTCTTGTCTTGTCTTGTCTTGTCTTGTCTTGTCTTGTCCTGTCCTGTCCTGTCTTGTCTTTTCTTGTCTTGTCTTGTCTTTTCTTGTCTTGTTTTGTCTTGTCTTGTCTGGTCTTGTCTTGTCTTGTCTTGTCTTGTCTTGTCTTGTCTTGTCTTGTCTTGTCTTGTCTTGTCTTGTCTTGTCTTGTCTTGTCCTGTCCTGTCCTGTCTTGTCTTTTCTTGTCTTGTCTTGTCTTTTCTTGTCTTGTTTTGTCTTGTCTTGTCTGGTCTTGTCTTGTCTTGTCTTGTCTTGTCTTGTCTTGTCTTGTCTTGTCTTGTCTTGTCTTGTCTTGTCTTGCCTTGTCTTGTCTTGTCTTGTCTTGTCTTGTCTTGTCTTGTCTTGTCTTGTCTTGTCTTGTCTTGTCTTGCCTTGTCTTGTCTTGTCTTGTCTTGTCTTGTCTTGTCTTGTCTTGTCTTGTCTTGTTTTGTCTTGTCTTGTCTTGTCTTGTCTTGTCTGGTCTTATCTTGTCTTGTCTTGTCCTGTCCTGTCTTGTCTTGTCTTGTCTTGTCTTGTCTTGTCTTGTCTTGTCTTGTCTTGTCTTGTCTTGTCTTGTGTTGTGTTGTTTTGTCTTGTCTGTTTTGTCTTGTCCTGTCTTGTCTTGTCATGTCATGTCATGTGTTGTGTTGTGTTGTTTTGTCTTGTTTTGTCTTGTCTTGTCTTGCCTTATCTTGCCTTGTCTTGCCTTGTCTGGTCTTGTCTTGTCTTGTCTTGTCTTGTCTTGTCTTGTCTTGTCTTGTCTTTTCTTTTCTTGTCTTGTCTTGTCTTGTCTTGTCTGGTCTTGTCTTGTCTTGTCTGGTCTTATCTTGTCTTATCTTGTCTTGTCTTGTCCTGTCTTGTCTTGTCTTGTCTTGTCTTGTCTTGTCTTGTCTTGTCTTGTCTTGTCTTGTCTTGTCTTGTCTTGTCTTGTTTTGTCTTGTCTTGTTTTGTCTTGTCTTTTCTTGTCTTGTCTTGTCTTGTCTTGTCTTGTCATGTCATGTCTTGTCTTGTCTTGTTTTGTCTTTTCTTGTCTTGTTTTGTCTTGTCATGTCTTGTCTTGTCTTGTCTTGTCTTGTCTTGTCTTGTCTTGTCCTGTCATGTCATGTCTTGTCTTGTCTTGTTTTGTCTTTTCTTGTCTTGTTATGTCTTGTCATGTCTTGTCATGTCTTGTCTTGTCTTGTCTTGTCTTGTCCTGTCCTGTCCTGTCTTGTCTTGTCTTGTCTTGTCTTGTCTTGTCTTGTCCTGTCCTGTCATGTCATGTCATGTCATGTGTTGTGTTGTTTTGTCTTGTCTTGTCTTGTTTGGTCTTGTCTTGTCTTGTTTTGTCTTGTCTTGTCTTGTCTTGTCTTGTCTTGTCTTGTCTTGTCTTGTCTTGTCTTGTCTTGGCTTGTCTTGTCTTGTCTTGTCTTGTCTTGTCTTGTCTTGTCTTGTTTGGTCTTGTCTTGTCTTGTTTTGTCTTGTCTTGTCTTGTCTTGTCTTGTCTTGTCTTGTCTTGTCTTGTCTTGTCTTTTCTTGTCTTGTCTTGTCTTGTCTTGTCTTGTCTTGTCTTGTCTTGTCTTGTCTTGTCTTGTCTTGTCTTGTCTTGTCTTGTCTTGTCTTGTCTTGTCTTGTCTTGTCTTGTCTTGTCTTGTCTTGTCTTGTCTTGTCTTGTCTTGTCTTGTCTTGTCTTGTCTTGTCTTGTCTTGTCTTGTCTTGTCTTGTCTTGTCTTGTCTTGTCTGGTCTTGTCTGGTCTTGTCTGGTCTTGTCTTGTCTTGTCTTGTCTTGTCTTTTCTTGTCTTGTCTTGTCTTGTCTTGTCTTGTCTTGTGATGTCATGTCGTGTGTTGTGTTGTTTTGTCTTGTCTTGTCTTGTCTTGTCTTGTCTTGTCTTGTCTTGTCTGGTCTTGTCTGGTCTTGTCTGGTCTTGTCTTGTCTTGTCTTGTCTTGTCTTGTCTTGTTTTGTCTTGTCTTGTCTTGTCTGGTCTTGTCTGGTCTTGTCTGGTCTTGTCTTGTCTTGTCTTGTCTTGTCTTGTCTGGCCTTGTCTGGTCTTGTCTTGTCTTGTCTTGTCTTGTCTTGTCTTTTCTTGTCTTGTCTTGTCTTGTCTTGTCTTGTCTTGTCTTGTCTTGTCATGTCTTGTCTTGTCTTGTTTTGTCTTTTCTTGTCTTGTTATGTCTTGTCATGTCTTGTCATGTCTTGTCTTGTCTTGTCTTGTCTTGTCTTGTCTTGTCTTGTCTTGTCTTGTCTTGTCCTGTCATGTCATGTCATGTCATGTGTTGCGTTGTTTTGTCTTGTCTTGTCTTGTCTTGTCTAGTTTTGTCTTGTCTTGTCTTGTTTTGTCTTGTCTTGTCATGTCGTGCGTTGTGTTGTTTTGTCTTGTCTTGTTTTGTCTTGTCATGTCATGTCTTGTCTTGTCTTGTCTTGCCTTGTCTTGTCTTGTCTTGTCTTGTCATGTCATGTCATGTCATGTCATGTGTTGTGTTGTGTTGTTTATTCTTGTCTTGTCTTGTCTTGTTTTGTCTTGTCTTGTCTTGTTTTGTCTTGTCTTGTTTTGTCTTGTCATGTCATGTCTTGTCTTGTCTTGTCTGGTCTTGTCTTGTCTTGTCTTGTCTTGTCTTGTCCTGTCCTGTCCTGTCCTGTCTTGTCTTTTCTTGTCTTTTCTTGTCTTTTCTTGTCTTTTCTTGTCTTGTTTTGTCTTGTTTTGTCTTGTTTTGTCTGGTCTTGTCTTGTCTTGTCTTGTCTTGTCTTGTCTTGTCTTGTCTTGTCTTGTCTTGTCTTGTCTTGTCTTGTCTTGTCTTGTCTTGTCTTGTCTTGTCTTGTCTTGTCTTGTCTTGTCTTGTCTTGTCTTGTCTTGTCTTGTCTTGTCTTGTCTTGTCTTGTCTTGTCTTGTCTTGTCTTGTCTTGTCTTGTCTTGTCTTGTCTTGTCTTGTCTTGTCTTGTCTTGTCTTGTCTTGTCTTGTCTTGTCTTGTTTTGTCTTGTCTTGTCTTGTCTTGTCTTGTCTTGTCTGGTCTTATCTTGTCTTGTCTTGTCCTGTCCTGTCTTGTCTTGTCTTGTCTTGTCTTGTCTTGTCTTGTCTTGTCTTGTCTTGTCTTGTCTTGTGTTGTGTTGTTTTGTCTTGTCTTGTTTTGTCTTGTCTTGTCTTGTCTTGTCTTGTCTTGTCTTGTCTTGTCTTGTCTTGTCTTGTCTTGTCTTGTCTTATCTTGTCTTGTCTTGTCGTGTCTTGTCTTGTCTTGTCTTGTCTTGTCTTGTCTTGTCTTGTCTTGTCTTGTCTTGTCTTGTCTTGTCTTGTCTTGTCTTGTCTTGTCTTGCCTTGTCTTGTCTTGTCTTGTCTTGTCTTGTCTTGTCTTGTCTTGTCTTGTTTGGTCTTGTCTTGTCTTGTCGTGTCTTGTCGTGTCTTGTCTTGTCTTGTCTTGTCTTGTCTGGTCTTGTCTTGTCTGGTCTTATCTTGTCTTGTCTTGTCCTGTCCTGTCTTGTCTTGTCTTTTCTTGTCTCGTCTTGTCTTTTCTTGTCTTGTCTTGTCTTGTCTTGTCTTGTCTTGTCTTGTCTTGTCTTGTCTTGTCTTGTTTTATGTTGTCTTGTTTTGTCTTGTCTTGTCTTGTTTGGTCTTGTCTTGTCTTGTCTTGTTTTATGTTGTCTTGTTTTGTCATGTAATGTCATGTCGTGTGTTGTGTTGTTTTGTCTTGTCTTGTCTTCTCCTTGTCTTGTCTTGTCATGTCGTGTGTTGTGTTGTTTTGTCTTGTCATGTCTTATATTGTCTTGTCTTGTCTTGTCTTGTCTTGTGATGTCATGTCGTGTGTTGTGTTGTTTTGTCTTGTCTTGTTTTGTCTTGTCCTGTCTTGTCTTGTCATGTCATGTCATGTGTTGTGTTGTGTTGTTTTGTCTTGTCTTGTCTTGACTTGTCTTGTCTTGCCTTATCTTGCCTTGTCTTGTCTTGTCTGGTCTTGTCTTGTCTTGTCTTGTCTTGTCTTGTCTTGTCTTGTCTTGTCATGTCTTGTCTTGTTTTGTCTTGTCTTGTATTGTCTTGTTTTCTCATGTAATGTCATGTCATGTGTTGTGTTGTTTTGTCTTGTCTTGTCTTGTCTTGTTTGGTCTTGTCTTGTCTTGTTTTGTCTTGTCTTGTCTTGTCTGGTGTCTGGTCTTGTCTTGTCTTGTCTTGTCTTGTCTTGTCTTGTCTGGGTCTTGTCTGGTCTTGTCTTGTCTTGTCTTGTCTTGTCTTGTCTTGTCTTGTCTTGTTTTGTCTTGTCTTGTCTTTTCTTGTCTTGTCTTGTCTTGTCTTGTCTTGTCTTTTCTTTTCTTGTCTTGTCTTGTCTTGTCTTGTGTCATGTCTTGTCTTGTCTTGTCTTGTCTTGTCTGGTCTTGTCTTGTCTGGTCTTATCTTGTCTTGTCTTGTCCTGTCCTGTCTTGTCTTGTCTTGTCTTGTCTTTTCTTGTCTTGTCTTGTCTTGTCTTGTCCTGTCTTGTCTTGTCTTGTCATGTCATGTCTTGTCTTGTCTTGTTTTGTTTTGTCTTGTCTTTTCTTGTCTTGTCTTGTCTTGTCTTGTCTTGTCATGTCATGTCATGGCTTGTCTTGTCTTGTTTTGTCTTGTCTTGTCTTGTTTTATCTTGTCATGTCTTGTCTTGTCTTGTCTTGTCTTGTCTTGTCTTGTCCTGTCATGTCATGTCATGTCATGTGTTGTGTTGTTTTGTCTTGTCTTGTCTTGTTTGGTCTTGTCTTGTCTTGTCTTGTTTTGTCTTGTCTTGTCTTGTCTTGTCTTGTCTTGTCTTGTCTTGTCTTGTCTTGTCTTGTCTTGTCTTGTCTTGTCTTGTCTTGTCTTGTCTTGTCTTGTCTTGTCTTGTCTTGTCTTGTCTTGTCTTGTCTTGTCTTGTCTTGTCTTGTCTTGTCTTGTCTTGTCTTGTCTTGTCTTGTCTTGTCTTGTCTTGTCTTGTCTTGTCTTGTCTTGTCTTGTCTTGTTTTGTCTTGTCTTGTCTTGTCTTGTCTTGTCTGGTCTTATCTTGTCTTGTCTTGTCCTGTCCTGTCTTGTCTTGTCTTTTCTTGTCTAGTCTTGTCTTTTCTTGTCTTGTCTTGTCTTGTCTTGTCTTGTCTTGTCTTGTCTTGTCTTGTCATGTCATGTCTTGTCTTGTCTTGTCTTGTTTTGTCTTGTCTTCTCTTGTTTTGTCTTTTCTTGTCTTGTCTTGTCTTGTCTTGTCTTGTCTTGTCTTGTCTTGTCTTGTCTTGTCATGTCATGTCTTGTCTTGTCTTGTCTTGTTTTGTCTTGTCTTGTCTTGTTTTGTCTTGTCATGTCATGTCTTGTCTTGCCTTGCCTTGTCTTGTCTTGTCTTGTCTTGTCTTGTCTTGTTTTGTCTTGTCTTGTCTTGTCTTGTCTTGTCTTGTCTTGTCTTGTCTTATCTTGTCTTGTCTTGTCGTGTCTTGTCTTGTCTTGTCTTGTCTTGTCTTGTCTTGTCGTATGTTGTGTTGTTTTGTCTTGTCTTGTTTTGTCTTGTCATGTCGTATGTTGTGTTGTTTAGTCTTGTCTTGTCTTGTCTTATCTTATCTTGTCTTGTCTTGTCTTGTCTTGTCTTGTCTTGTCTTGTCTTGTCTTGTCTTGTCTTGTCTTGTCTTGTCTTGTATTGTCTTGTTTTCTCATGTAATGTCATGTCGTGTGTTGTGTTGTTTTGTCTTGTCTTGTTTTGTCTTGTCTTGTCTTATATTGTCTTGTCTTGTCTTGTCTTGTCTTGTCTTGTCTTGTCTTGTCTTGTCTTGTCTTGTCTTGTCTTGTCATGTCATGTCATGTGTTGTTTTGTCTTGTCTTGTCTTGTCATGTCATGTCATGTGTTGTGTTGTTTTGTCTTGTCTTGTCTTGTTTGGTCTTGTCTTGTCTTGTCTTGTCTTGTCTTGTCTTGTCTTGTCTTGTCTTGTCTTGTCTTGTCTTGTCTTGTCTTGTCTTGTCTTGTCTTGTCTTGTCTTGTCTTGTCTTGTCTTGTCTTGTCTTGTCTTGTCTTGTCTTGTCTTGTCTTGTCTTGTCTTGTCTTGTCTTGTCTTGTCTTGTCTTGTCTTGTCTTGTCTTGTCTTGTCTTGTCTTGTCTTGTCTTGTCTTGTCTTGTCTTGTCTTGTCTTGTCTTGTCTTGTCTTGTCTTGTCTTGTCTTGTCTTGTCTTGTCTTGTCTTGTCTTGTCTTGTCTTGTCTTGTCTTGTCTTGTCTTGTCTTGTCTTGTCTTGTCTTGTCTTGTCTTGTCTTGTCTTGTCTTGTCTTGTCTTGTCTTGTCTTGTCTTGTCTTGTCTTGTCTTGTCTTGTCTTGTCTTGTCTTGTCTTGTCTTGTCTTGTCTTGTCTTGTCTTGTCTTGTCTTGTCTTGTCTTGTCTTGTCTTGTCTTGTCTTGTCTTGTCTTGTCTTGTCTTGTCTTGTCTTGTCTTGTCTTGTCTTATCTTGTCTTGTCTTGTCTTGTCTTGCCTTGTCTTGTCTTGTCCTGTCGTGTGTTGTGTTGTTTAGTCTTGTTTTGTCTTGTCATGTCTTGTGTTGTCTTGTCCTGTCATGTCTTGTCTTGTCTAGTCTTGTCTTGTCTTGTCTTGTCTTGTCTTGTCTTGTCTTGTCTTGTTTTGTCTTGTCTTGTCTTGTCATGTAATGTCATGTCGTGTGTTGTGTTGTTTTGTCTTGTCGTGTCTTCTCCTTGTCTTGTCTTGTCATGTCGTGTGTTGTGTTGATTTGTCTTGTCATGTCTTATATTGTCTTGCCTTGTCTTGTGATGTCATGTCGTGTGTTGTGTTGTTTTGTCTTGTATTGTCTTGTCTTGTCTTGTCTTGTTTTGTCTTGTCTTGTCTTGTCTTGTCTTGTCTTGTCTTGTCTTGTCATGTCATGTCATGTCATACGTGTGTTGTGTTGTTTTGTCTTGTCTTATTTTATCTTGTCATGTCTTATCTTGTCTTGTCTTGTCTTGTCTTGTATTGTCATGTCTTATATTGTCTTGTCTTGTCATGTCATATCATGTGTTGTGTTGTTTTGTCTTGTCTTGTCATGTCATGTCATGTGTTGTGTTGTTTTGTCTTGTCTTGTCTTGTTTGGTCTTGTCTTGTCTTGTATTGTCTTGTCTTGTCTTGTCTTGTCTTGTCTTGTCTTGTCTTGTCTTGTCTCGTCTTATCTTATCTTGTCTTGTCTTGTCTTGTCTTGTCTTGTCTTGTCTTGTCTTGTCGTGTCTTGTCTTTTCTTGTCTTGTCTTGCCTTGTTTTGTCTTGTCTTGTCTTGTCTTGTCTTGTCATGTAATGTCATGTCATGTCGTGTGTTGTGTTGTTTAGTCTTGTTTTGTCTTGTCATGTCTTGTCTTGTCTTGTCCTGTCATGTCTTGTCTTGTCTAGTGTTGTCTTGTCTTGTCTTGTCTTGTCTTGTCTTCTCTTGTCATGTAATGTCATGTCGTGTGTTGTGTTGTTTTGTCTTGTCGTGTCTTCTGCTTGACTTGTCTTGTCATGTCGTGTGTTGTGTTGTTTTGTGATGTCATGTCGTGTGTTGTGTTGTTTTGTCTTGTGATGTCATGTCGTGTGTTGTGTTGTTTTGTCTTGTATTGTCTTGTCTTGTCTTGTCTTGTTTTGTCTTGTCTTGTCTTGTCTTGTCTTGTCTTGTCTTGTCTTGTCTTGTCTTGTCTTGTCATGTCATGTCATGTCATACGTGTGTTGTGTTGTTTTGTCTTGTCTTATTTTGTCTTGTCATGTCTTATCTTGTCTTGTCTTGTCTTGTATTGTCATGTCTTATATTGTCTTGTCTTGTCATGTCATATCATGTCGTGTGTTGTGTTGTTTTGTCTTGTCATGTTTTGTCTTGTCATGTATTGTCTTGTCTTGTCATGTCATGTCATGTCATGTCATGTGTTGTGTTGTGTTGTTTTGTCTTGTCTTGTCATGTTTTATGTTGTCTTGTTTTGTCATGTAATGTCATACGTGTGTTGCGTTGTTTTGTCTTGTCTTATTTTGTCTTGTCATGTCTTGTCTTGTCTTGTCTTGTCTTGTCTTGTCTTGTCTTGTCTTGTCTTGTCTTGTTTTGTCTTGTCTTGTCTTGTCATGTAATGTCATGTCGTGTGTTGTGTTGTTTTGTCTTGTCGTGTCTTCTCCTTGTCTTGTCTTGTCATGTCGTGTGTTGTGTTGATTTGTCTTGTCATGTCTTATATTGTCTTGTCTTGTCTTGTGATGTCATGTCGTGTGTTGTGTTGTTTTGTCTTGTATTGTCTTGTCTTGTCTTGTCTTGTTTTGTCTTGTCTTGTCTTGTCTTGTCTTGTCTTGTCTTGTCTTGTCATGTCATGTCATGTCATACGTGTGTTGTGTTGTTTTGTCTTGTCTTATTTTGTCTTGTCATGTCTTATCTTGTCTTGTCTTGTCTTGTCTTGTATTGTCATGTCTTATATTGTCTTGTCTTGTCATGTCATATCATGTGTTGTGTTGTTTTGTCTTGTCTTGTCATGTCATGTCATGTGTTGTGTTGTTTTGTCTTGTCTTGTCTTGTTTGGTCTTGTCTTGTCTTGTCTTGTCTTGTATTGTCTTGTCTTGTCTTGTCTTGTCTTGTCTTGTCTTGTCTTGTCTTGTCTCGTCTTATCTTATCTTGTCTTGTCTTGTCTTGTCTTGTCTTGTCTTGTCTTGTCTTGTCTTGTCTTGTCTTGTCTTGTCGTGTCTTGTCTTTTCTTGTCTTGTCTTGCCTTGTCTTGTCTTGTCTTGTCTTGTCTTGTCATGTAATGTCATGTCATGTCGTGTGTTGTGTTGTTTAGTCTTGTTTTGTCTTGTCATGTCTTGTCTTGTCTTGTCCTGTCATGTCTTGTCTTGTCTAGTGTTGTCTTGTCTTGTCTTGTCTTGTCTTGTCTTCTCTTGTCATGTAATGTCATGTCGTGTGTTGTGTTGTTTTGTCTTGTCGTGTCTTCTGCTTGACTTGTCTTGTCATGTCGTGTGTTGTGTTGTTTTGTCTTGTCATGTCTTATATTGTCTTGTCTTGTCTTGTGATGTCATGTCGTGTGTTGTGTTGTTTTGTCTTGTATTGTCTTGTCTTGTCTTGTCTTGTTTTGTCTTGTCTTGTCTTGTCTTGTCTTGTCTTGTCTTGTCTTGTCTTGTCTTGTCTTGTCTTGTCTTGTCATGTCATGTCATGTCATACGTGTGTTGTGTTGTTTTGTCTTGTCTTATTTTGTCTTGTCATGTCTTATCTTGTCTTGTCTTGTCTTGTATTGTCATGTCTTATATTGTCTTGTCTTGTCATGTCATATCATGTCGTGTGTTGTGTTGTTTTGTCTTGTCATGTTTTGTCTTGTCATGTATTGTCTTGTCTTGTCATGTCATGTCATGTCATGTCATGTGTTGTGTTGTTTTGTCTTGTCTTGTCATGTTTTATGTTGTCTTGTTTTGTCATGTAATGTCATACGTGTGTTGCGTTGTTTTGTCTTGTCTTATTTTGTCTTGTCATGTCTTATCTTGTCTTGTCTTGTCTTGTCTTGTATTGTCATGTCTTATATTGTCTTGTCTTGTCCTGTCATGTCATGTCATGTGTTGTGTTGTTTTGTCTTGTCTTGTCTTGTTTGGTCTTGTCTTGTATTGTCTTGTCTTGTCTTGTCTTGTCTTGTCTTGTCTTGTCTTGTCTTGTCTTGTCTTGTCTTGTCTTGTCTTGTCTTGCCTTGTCTTGTCTTGTCTTGTCTTGTCTTGCCTTGTCTTGTCTTGTCCTGTCCTGTCTTGTCTTGTCTTGTGTTGTGTTGTCTTGTCTTGTCCTGTCTTGTCTTGCCTTGTCTTGTCTTGTCTTGTCTTGTCTTGTCTTGTCTTGTCTTGTCTTGTCTTGTCTTGTTTTGTCTTGTCTTGTCTTGTCTTGTCTTGTCTTGTCTTGTCTTGTCTTGTCTTGTCTTGTCATGTCATGTCATGTCATACGTGTGTTGTGTTGTTTTGTCTTGTCTTATTTTGTCTTGTCATGTCTTATCTTGTCTTGTCTTGTCTTGTATTGTCATGTCTTATATTGTCTTGTCTTGTCATGTCATATCATGTCGTGTGTTGTGTTGTTTTGTCTTGTCATGTTTTGTCTTGTCATGTATTGTCTTGTCTTGTCATGTCATGTCATGTCATGTCATGTGTTGTGTTGTGTTGTTTTGTCTTGTCTTGTCATGTTTTATGTTGTCTTGTTTTGTCATGTAATGTCATACGTGTGTTGCGTTGTTTTGTCTTGTCTTGTTTTGTCTTGTCATGTCTTATCTTGTCTTGTCTTGTCTTGTCTTGTATTGTCATGTCTTATATTGTCTTGTCTTGTCCTGTCATGTCATGTCATGTGTTGTGTTGTTTTGTCTTGTCTTGTCTTGTTTGGTCTTGTCTTGTATTGTCTTGTCTTGTCTTGTCTTGTCTTGTCTTGTCTTGTCTTGTCTTGTCTTGTCTTGTCTTGTCTTGTCTTGCCTTGTCTTGTCTTGTCTTGTCTTGTCTTGCCTTGTCTTGTCTTGTCTTGTCTTGTGTTGTCTTGTCTTGTCTTGTCCTGTCTTGTCTTGCCTTGTCTTGCCTTGTCTTGTCTTGTCTTGTCTTGTCTTGTCTTGTCTTGTCTTGTCTTGTCATGTCATGTCATGTCGTGCGTTGTGTTGTTTTGTCTTGTCTTGCTTTGTCTTGTCATGTCATGTCTTGTCTTGTCTTGTCTTGTCTTGTCTTGTCATGTCGTGCGTTGTGTTGTTTTGTCTTGTCTTGTTTTGTCTTGTCATGTCATGTCTTGTCTTGTCTTGTCTTGTCTTGTCTTGTCTTGTCTTGTCTTGTCTTGTCTTGTCATGTCATGTCATGTCATGTCATGTGTTGTGTTGTGTTGTTTTGTCTTGTCTTGTCTTGTTTGGTCTTGTCTTGTTTGGTCTTGTCTTGTCTTGTCATGTTTTATGTTGTCTTGTTTTGTCATGTAATGTCATGTCGTGTGTTGTGTTGTTTTGTCTTGTCTTGTCTTCTCCTTGTCTTGTCTTGTCATGTCGTGTGTTGTGTTGTTTTGTCTTGTCATGTCTTGTCTTGTCTTGTCTTGTCTTGTCTTGTCTTGTCATGTCTTGTCTTGTCTTGTTTTGCCTTGTCTTGTATTGTCTTGTTTTCTCATGTAATGTCATGTCGTGTGTTGTGTTGTTTTGTCTTGTCTTATGCTGTTTTGTCGTGTCATGTCTTGTCTTGTCTTGTCCTGTCTTGTCTTGTCTTGTCTTGTCTTGTCTTGTCTTGTCTTGTCTTGTCTTGTGTTGTGTTGTTTTGTCTTGTCTTGTGTTGTTTTGTCATGTCATGTCTTGTCTTGTCTTGTCTTGTCTTGTCTTGTCTTGTCTTGTCTTGTCATGTCATGTCATGTCATGTCATGTGTTGTGTTGTGTTGTTTTGTCTTGTCTTGTCTTGTTTGGTCTTGTCTTGTTTGGTCTTGTCTTGTCTTGTCATGTTTTATGTTGTCTTGTTTTGTCATGTAATGTCATGTCGTGTGTTGTGTTGTTTTGTTTTGTCTTGTCTTGTCTTGCCTTGTCTTGTCTTGCCTTGTCTTGCCTTGTCTTGTCTTGTCTTGTCTTGTCATGTCATGTCATGTCGTGCGTTGTGTTGTTTTGTCTTGTCTTGCTTTGTCTTGTCATGTCATGTCTTGTCTTGTCTTGTTTTGTCTTGTCTTGTCTTGTCTTGTCTTGTCTTGTCTTGTCTTGCCTTGTCTTGTCTTGTCTTGTCTTGTGTTGTCTTGTCTTGTCTTGTCCTGTCTTGTCTTGCCTTGTCTTGCCTTGTCTTGTCTTGTCTTGTCTTGTCTTGTCATGTCATGTCATGTCGTGCGTTGTGTTGTTTTGTCTTGTCTTGCTTTGTCTTGTCATGTCATGTCTTGTCTTGTCTTGTTTTGTCTTGTCTTGTCTTGTCTTGTCTTGTCTTGTCTTGTCTTGTCTTGTCTTGTCTTGTCTTGTCTTGTCTTGTCTTGTGTTGTGTTGTTTTGTCTTGTCTTGTGTTGTTTTGTCGTGTCATGTCTTGTCTTGTCTTGTCCTGTCCTGTCGTGTGTTGTGTTGTTTTGTTTTGTCTTGTCTTGTCATGTCATGTCTTGTCTTGTCTTGTCTTGTCTTGTTTTGTCTTATCTTGTCTTGTTTTGTCATGTCATGTCTTGTCTTGTCTTGTCTTGTCTTGTCTTGTCTTGTCTTGTCTTGTCTTGTCTTGTCTTGTCTTGTCTTGTCTTGCCTTATCTTGTCTTGTCCTGTCGTGTGTTGTGTTGTTTTGTCTTGTCTTGTCTTGTCTTGCCTTGTCTTGTCTTGTCTTGTCTTGTCTTGTCTTGTCTTGTCTTGTCTTGTCATGTCGTATGTTGTGTTGTTTTGTCCTGTCTTGTTTTGTCTTGTCTTGTTTTGTCTTGTCATGTCGTATGTTGTGTTGTTTTGTCTTGTCTTGTTTTGTCTTGTATTGTCTTATATTGTCTTGTCTTGTCTTGTCATGTCATGTCATGTGTTGTGTTGTTTAGTCTTGTTTTGTCTTGTCATGTCTTGTCTTGTCTTGTCTTGTCATGTCTTGTCTAGTCTTGTCTTGTCTTGTCTTGTCTTGTCGTATGTTGTGTTGTTCTGTCTTGTCTTGTTTTGTCTTGTCATGTCGTATGTTGTGTTGTTTTGTCTTGTCTTGTTTTGTCTTGTCTTGTCTTATATTGTCTTATATTGTCTTGTCTTGTCTTGTCTTGGCATGTCTTGTCTTGTTTTGTCTTGTCTTGTATTGTCTTGTTTTCTCATGTAATGTCATGTCGTGTGTTGTGTTGTTTTGTCTTGTCTTGTTTTGTCTTGTCTTGTCTTATATTGTCTTGTCTTGTCTTATCTTGTCTTGTCTTGTCTTGTCTTGTCTTGTCTTGTCTTGTCTTGTCTTGTCTTGTCTTGTCTTGTCTTGTCTTGTCTTGTCTTGTCTTGTCTTGTCTTGTCTTGTCTTGTCTTGTCTTGTCATGTCATGTCATGTCATGTGTTGTGTTGTTTTGTCTTGTCTTGTCTTGTTTGGTCTTGTCTTGTCTTGTCTTGTATTGTCTTGTCTTGTCTTGTCTTGTCTTGTCTTGTCTTGTCTTGTCTTGTCTTGTCTTGTCTTGTCTTGTCTTGTCTTGTCTTGTCTTGTCTTGTCTTGTCTTGTCTTGTCTTGTCTTGTCTTGTCTTGTCTTGTCTTGTCTTGTCTTGTCTTGTCTTGTCTTGTCTTGTCTTGTCTTGTCTTGTCTTGTCTTGTCTTGTCTTGTCTTGTCTTGTCTTGTCTTGTCTTGTCTTGTCTTGTCTTGTCTTGTCTTGTCTTGTCTTGTCTTGTCTTGTCTTGTCTTGTCTTGTCTTGTCTTGTCTTGTCTTGTCTTGTCTTGTCTTGTCTTGTCTTGTCTTGTCTTGTCTTGTCTTGTCTTGTCTTGTCTTGTCGTGTCTTGTCTTTTCTTGTCTTGTCTTGTCTTGCCTTGTCTTGTCTTGTCTTGTCATGTAATGTCATGTCATGTCGTGTGTTGTGTTGTTTAGTCTTGTTTTGTCTTGTCATGTCTTGTCTTGTCTTGTCCTGTCATGTCTTGTCTTGTCTAGTCTTGTCTTGTCTTGTCTTGTCTTGTCTTGTCTTGTCTTGTCTTGTCTTGTCTTGTCTTGTAATGTCATGTCGTGTGTTGTGTTGTTTTGTCTTGTCGTGTCTTCTCCTTGTCTCGTCTTGTCATGTCGTGTGTTGTGTTGTTTTGTCTTGTCATGTCCTATATTGTCTTGTCTTGTCTTGTGATGTCATGTCGTGTGTTGTGTTGTTTTGTCTTGTATTGTCTTGTCTTGTCTTGTCTTGTTTTGTCTTGTCTTGTCTTGTCTTGTCTTGTCTTGTCTTGTCTTGTCTTGTCTTGTCTTGTCATGTCATGTCATGTCATACGTGTGTTGTGTTGTTTTGTCTTGTCTTATTTTGTCTTGTCATGTCTTATCTTGTCTTGTCTTGTCTTGTATTGTCATGTCTTATATTGTCTTGTCTTGTCATTTCATATCATGTCGTGTGTTGTGTTGTTTTGTCTTGTCATGTTTTGTCTTGTCATGTATTGTCTTGTCTTGTCATGTCATGTCATGTCATGTGTTGTGTCGTGTTGTTTTGTCTTGTCTTGTCATGTTTTATGTTGTCTTGTTTTGTCATGTAATGTCATACGTGTGTTGTGTTGTTTTGTCTTGTCTTATTTTGTCTTGTCATGTCTTATCTTGTCTTGTCTTGTCTTGTCTTGTCTTGTATTGTCATGTCTTATATTGTCTTGTCTTGTCCTGTCATGTCATGTCATGTGTTGTGTTGTTTTGTCTTGTCTTGTCTTGTCTTGTTTGGTCTTGTCTTGTCTTGTCTTGTATTGTCTTGTCTTGTCTTGTCTTGTCTTGTCTTGTCTTGTCTTGTCTTGTCTTGCCTTGTCTTGTCTTGTCTTGTCTTGTCTTGTCTTGCCTTGTCTTGTCTTGTCCTGTCGTGTGTTGTGTTGTTTTGTCTTGTGTTGTCTTGTCTTGTCTTGTCCTGTCTTGTCTTGTCTTGTCTTGCCTTGTCTTGTCTTGTCTTGTCTTGTCTTGTCTTGTCTTATCTTGTCTTGTCTTGTCATGTCATGTCATGCCGTGCGTTGTGTTGTTTTGTCTTGTCTTGCTTTGTCTTGTCATGTCATGTCTTGTCTTGTCTTGTCTTGTCTTGTCTTGTCATGTCGTGCGTTGTGTTGTTTTGTCTTGTCTTGTTTTGTCTTGTCATGTCATGTCATGTCTTGTCTTGTCTTGTCATGTCATGTCATGTCATGTCATGTGTTGTGTTGTGTTGTTTTGTCTTGTCTTGTCTTGTTTGGTCTTGTCTTGTCATGTTTTATGTTGTCTTGTTTTGTCATGTAATGTCATGTCGTGTGTTGTGTTGTTTTGTCTTGTCTTGTCTTCTCCTTGTCTTGTCTTGTCATGTCGTGTGTTGTGTTGTTTTGTCTTGTAATGTCTTATATTGTCTTGTCTTGTCTTGTCTTGTCTTGTGATGTCATGTGTTGTGTTGTGTTGTTTTGTCTTGTCTTGTCTTGTCTTGTCTTGTGATGTCATGTGTTGTGTTGTGTTGTTTTGTCTTGTCTTGTCTTGTCTTGTCTTGTCTTGTCTTGTCTTGTCTTGTCTTGTCTTGTCTTGTCTTGTCTTGTCTTGTCTTGTCTTGTCTTGTCTTGTCTTGTCTTGTCTTGTCTTGTCTTGTCTTGTCTTGTCTTGTCTTGTCTTGTCTTGTCTTGTTTTGTCTTGTGTTGCTTTGTCTTGTCTTGTCTTGTCATGTCGTGTGTTGTGTTGTTTTGTCTTGTCTTGTTGTGTATTGTCATGTCCTGTCGTGTGTTGTGTTGTTTTGTCTTGTCTTGTCATGTCATGTCATGTCGTGTCTTGTGTTGCTTTGTCTTGTCTTGTCTTGTCATGTCGTGTGTTGTGTTGTTTTGTCTTGTCTTGTTGTGTATTGTCATGTCTTATATTGTCTTGTCTTGTCTTGTCATGTCTTGTCTTGTTTTGTCTTGTCTTGTATTGTCTTGTTTTCTCATGTAATGTCATGTCGTGTGTTGTGTTGTTTTGTCTTGTCTTGTGTTGTTTTGTCGTGTCATGTCTTGTCTTGTCTTGTCCTGTCCTGTCGTGTGTTGTGTTGTGTTGTCTTGTCTTGTCATGTCATGTCATGTCGTGTCTTGTGTTGCTTTGTCTTGTCTTGTCTTGTCATGTCGTGTGTTGTGTTGTTTTGTCTTGTCTTGTTTTGTCTGGTCATGTCTTGTCTTGTCATGTCTTGTCTTGTCTTGTCTTGTCTTGTTTTGTCTTGTCTTGTCTTGTCTGGTCTTGTCTTGTCTTGTCTTGTCTTGTCTTGTCTTGTCTTGTCTTGTCTTGTTTGGTCTTGTCTTGTCTTGTTTTGTCTTGTCTTGTCTTGTCTTGTCTTGTTTTGTCTTGTCTTGTCTTGTCTGGTCTTTTCTTGTCTTGTCTTGTCTTGTCTTGTCTTGTCTTGTCTTGCCTTGTCTTGTCTTGTCTTGTCTTGGCTTGTCTTGTCTTGTCTTGTCTTGTCTTGTCTTGTCTTGTCTTGTCTTGTCTTGTCTTGTCTTGTCTTGTCTTGTCTTGTCCCGTCTTGTCTTGTCTTGTCTTGTCTTGTGATGTCATGTCGTGTGTTGTGTTGTTTTGTCTTGTCTTGTCTTGTCTTGTCTTGTCTTGTCTTGTCTTGTCTTGTCTTGTCTTGTCTTGTCTTTTCTTGTCTTGTCTTGTCTTGTCTTGTCTTGTCTTGTCCTGTCCTGTCATGTCATGTCATGTCATGTGTTGTGTTGTTTTGTCTTGTCTTGTCTTGTTTGGTCTTGTCTTGTCTTGTTTTGTCTTGTCTTGTCTTGTCTTGTCTTGTCTTGTCTTGTCTTGTCTTGACTTGTCTTGTCTTGTCTTGTCTTGGCTTGTCTTGTCTTGTCTTGTCTTGTCTTGTCTTGTCTTGTCTTGTCTTGTCTTGTCTTGTCTTGTCTTGTCTTGTTTGGTCTTGTCTTGTCTTGTTTTGTCTTGTCTTGTCTTGTCTTGTCTTGTCTTGTCTTGTCTTGTCTTTTCTTGTCTTTTCTTGTCTTGTCTTGTCTTGTCTTGTCTTGTCTTGTCCCGTCTTGTCTTGTCTTGTCTTGTTTGGTCTTGTCTTGTCTTGTTTTGTCTTGTCTTGTCTTGTCTGGTCTTGTCTTGTCTTGTCTTGTCTTGTCTTGTCTTGTCTTGTCTTGTCTTGTCTTGTCTTGTCTTGTCTTGTCTTGTCTTGTCTTGTCTTGTCTTGTCTTGTCTTGTCTTGTCTTGTCTTGTCTTGTCTTGTCTTGTCTTGTCTTGTCTTGTCTTGTCTTGTCTTGTCTTGTCTTGTCTTGTCTTGTCTTGTCTTGTCTTGTCTTGTCTTGTCTTGTCTTGTCTTGTCTTGTCTTGTCTTGTCTTGTCTTGTCTTGTCTTGTCTTGTCTTGTCTTGTCTTGTCTTGTCTTGTCTTGTCTTGTCTTGTCTTGTCTTGTCTTATCTTGTCTTGTCTTGTCGTGTCTTGTCTTGTCTTGTCTTGTCTTGTCTTGTCTTGTCTTGTCTTGTCTTGTCTTGTCTTATCTTGTCTTGTCTTGTCGTGTCTTGTCTTGTCTTGTCTTGTCTTGTCTTGTCTTGTCGCATGTTGTGTTGTTTTGTCTTGTCTTGTTTTGTCTTGTCATGTCGTATGTTGTGTTGTTTAGTCTTGTCTTGTCTTGTCTTGTCTTGTCTTGTTTTGTCTTGTCTTGTCTTGTCTTGTCTTGTCTTGTCTTGTCTTGTCTTGTCTTGTCTTTTCTTTTCTTGTCTTGTCTTGTCTTGTCTTGTCTTGTCTTGTCTTGTCTTGTCTTGTCTTGTCTTGTCTTGTCTTGTCTTGTCTTGTCTTGTCTGGTCTTGTCTTGTCTGGTCTTATCTTGTCTTGTCTTGTCCTGTCCTGTGTTGTCTTGTCTTGTCTTGTCTTGTCTTGTCTTGTCTTGTCTTGTCTTGTCTTGTCTTGTCTTGTCTTGTCTTGTCTTGTCTTGTCTTGTCATATCATGTCATGTCATGTCATGTGTTGTGTTGTGTTGTTTTGTCTTGTCTTGTCTTGTTTGGTCTTGTCTTGTCTTGTCTTGTTTTATGTTGTCTTGTTTTGTCATGTAATGTCATGTCGTGTGTTGTGTTGTTTTGTCTTGTCTTGTCTTCTCCTTGTCTTGTCTTGTCATGTCGTGTGTTGTGTTGTTTTGTCTTGTCATGTCTTATATTGTCTTGTCTTGTCTTGTCTTGTCTTGTGATGTCATGTCGTGTGTTGTGTTGTTTTGTCTTGTCTTGTTTTGTCTTGTCCTGTCTTGTCTTGTCATGTCATGTCATGTGTTGTGTTGTGTTGTTTTGTCTTGTCTTGTCTTGTCTTGTCTTGTCTTGCCTTATCTTGCCTTGTCTTGTCTTGTCTGGTCTTGTCTTGTCTTGTCTTGTCTTGTCTTGTCTTGTCTTGTCTTGTCTTGTCTTGTCATGTCTTGTCTTGTTTTGTCTTGTCTTGTATTGTCTTGTTTTCTCATGTAATGTCATGTCATGTGTTGTGTTGTTTTGTCTTGTCTTGTCTTGTCTTGTTTGGTCTTGTCTTGTCTTGTTTTGTCTTGTCTTGTCTTGTCTGGTCTGGTCTTGTCTTGTCTTGTCTTGTCTTGTCTTGTCTTGTCTGGTCTTGTCTGGTCTCGTCTTGTCTTGTCTTGTCTTGTCTTGTCTTGTCTTGTTTTGTCTTGTCTTGTCTTGTCTTGTCTTGTCTTGTCTTGTCTTGTCTTGTCTTGTCTTTTCTTTTCTTGTCTTGTCTTGTCTTGTCTTGTCATGTCTTGTCTTGTCTTGTCTTGTCTGGTCTTGTCTTGTCTGGTCTTATCTTGTCTTGTCCTGTCCTGTCTTGTCTTGTCTTTTCTTGTCTCGTCTTGTCTTTTCTTGTCTTGTCTTGTCTTGTCTTGTCCTGTCCTGTCTTGTCTTGTCTTGTCATGTCATGTCTTGTCTTGTCTTGTTTTGTCTTGTCTTGTCTTGTTTTGTCTTTTCTTGTCTTATCTTGTCTTATCTTGTCTTGTCTTGTCTTGTCTTGTCATGTCATGTCATGTCTTGTCTTGTCTTGTTTTGTCTTGTCTTGTCTTGTTTTGTCTTGTCATGTCTTGTCTTGTCTTGTCTTGTCTTGTCTTGTCCTGTCATGTCATGTCATGTCATGTGTTGTGTTGTTTTGTCTTGTCTTGTCTTGTTTTGTCTTGTCTTGTCTTGTCTTGTCTTGTCTTGTCTTGTCTTGTCTTGTCTTGTCTTGTCTTGTCTTGTCTTGTCTTGTCTTGTCTTGTCTTGTCTTGTCTTGTCTTGTCTTGTCTCGTCTTGTCTTGTCTTGTCTTGTCTTGTCTTGTCTTGTCTTGTCTTGTCTTGTCTTGTCTTGTCTTGCCATGTCATGTCATGTGTTGTGTTGTTTTGTCTTGTCTTGCCATGTCATGTCATGTGTTGTGTTGTTTTGTCTTGTCTTGTCATGTCATGTCATGTGTTGTGTTGTTTTGTCTTGTCTTGTCTTGTTTGGTCTTGTCTTGTCTTGTCTTGTCTTGTCTTGTCTTGTATTGTCTTGTCTTGTCTTGTCTTGTCTTGTCTTGTCTTGTCTTGTCTTGTCTCGTCTTGTCTTGTCTTGTCTTGTCTTGTCTTGTCTTGTCTTGTCTTGTCTTGTCTTGTCTTGTCTTGTCTTGTCTTGTCTTGTCTTGTCTTGTCTTGTCTTGTCTTGTCTTGTCTTGTCTTGTCTTGTCTTGTCTTGTCTTGTCTTGTCTTGTCTTGTCTTGTCTTGTCTTGTCTTGTCTTGTCTTGTCTTGTCTTGTCTTGTCTTGTCTTGTCTTGTCTTGTCTTGTCTTGTCTTGTCTTGTCTTGTTTGTCTTGTCTTGTCTTGTCTTGTCTTGTCTTGTCTTGTCTTGTCTTGTCTTGTCTTGTCTTGTCTTGTCTTGTCTTGTCTTGTCGTGTCTTGTCTTTTCTTGTCTTGTCTTGCCTTGTCTTGTCTTGTCTTGTCTTGTCATGTAATGTCATGTCATGTCGTGTGTTGTGTTGTTTAGTCTTGTTTTGTCTTGTCATGTCTTGTCTTGTCTTGTCCTGTCATGTCTTGTCTTGTCTAGTGTTGTCTTGTCTTGTCTTGTCTTCTCTTGTCATGTAATGTCATGTCGTGTGTTGTGTTGTTTTGTCTTGTCGTGTCTTCTCCTTGTCTTGTCTTGTCATGTCGTGTGTTGTGTTGTTTTGTCTTGTATTGTCTTGTCTTGTTTTGTCTTGTCTTGTCTTGTCTTGTCTTGTCATGTCTTGTCTTGTCTTGTCTTGTCTTGCCTTGTCTTGTCTTGTCTTGTCTTGTCTTGTCTTGTCTTGTCTTGTCTTGTCTTGTCTTGTCTTGTCTTGTCTTGTCTTGTCATGTCATGTCATGTCATACGTGTGTTGTGTTGTTTTGTCTTGTCTTATTTTGTCTTGTCATGTCTTATCTTGTCTTGTCTTGTCTTGTATTGTCATGTCTTATATTGTCTTGTCTTGTCATGTCATATCATGTCGTGTGTTGTGTTGTTTTGTCTTGCCATGTTTTGTCTTGTCATGTATTGTCTTGTCTTGTCATGTCATGTCATGTCATGTCATGTGTTGTGTTGTGTTGTTTTGTCTTGTCTTGTCATGTTTTATGTTGTCTTGTTTTGTCATGTAATGTCATACGTGTGTTGCGTTGTTTTGTCTTGTCTTATTTTGTCTTGTCATGTCTTATCTTGTCTTGTCTTGTCTTGTCTTGTATTGTCATGTCTTATATTGTCTTGTCTTGTCCTGTCATGTCATGTCATGTGTTGTGTTGTTTTGTCTTGTCTTATCTTGTTTGGTCTTGTCTTGTATTGTCTTGTCTTGTCTTGTCTTGTCTTGTCTTGTCTTGTCTTGTCTTGTCTTGTATTGTCTTGTCTTGTCTTGTCTTGTCTTGTATTGTCTTGTCTTGTCTTGTCTTGTCTTGTCTTGTCTTGTCTTGTCTTGTCTTGTCTTGTCTTGTCTCGTCTTATCTTATCTTGTCTTGTCTTGTCTTGTCTTGTCTTGTCTTGTCTTGTCTTGTCTTGTCTTGTCTTGTCGTGTCTTGTCTTTTCTTGTCTTGTCTTGCCTTGTCTTGTCTTGTCTTGTCTTGTCATGTAATGTCATGTCATGTCGTGTGTTGTGTTGTTTAGTCTTGTTTTGTCTTGTCATGTCTTGTCTTGTCTTGTCCTGTCATGTCTTGTCTTGTCTAGTGTTGTCTTGTCTTGTCTTGTCTTGTCTTGTCTTGTCTTGTCTTGTCTTGTCTTCTCTTGTCATGTAATGTCATGTCGTGTGTTGTGTTGTTTTGTCTTGTCGTGTCTTCTCCTTGTCTTGTCTTGTCATGTCGTGTGTTGTGTTGTTTTGTCTTGTCATGTCTTATATTGTCTTGTCTTGTCTTGTGATGTCATGTCGTGTGTTGTGTTGTTTTGTCTTGTATTGTCTTGTCTTGTCTTGTCTTGTTTTGTCTTGTCTTGTCTTGTCTTGTCTTGTCTTGTCTTGTCTTGTCTTGTCTTGTCTTGTCTTGTCTTGTCTTGTCTTGTCTTGTCTTGTCTTGTCTTGTCTTGTCTTGTCTTGTCTTGTCTTGTCTTGTCTTGTCTTGTCTTGTCTTGTCTTGTCTTGTCTTGTCTTGTCATGTCATGTCATGTCATGTCATGTCATGTCATACGTGTGTTGTGTTGTTTTGTCTTGTCTTATTTTGTCTTGTCATGTCTTATCTTGTCTTGTCTTGTCTTGTATTGTCATGTCTTATATTGTCTTGTCTTGTCATGTCATATCATGTCGTGTGTTGTGTTGTTTTGTCTTGTCATGTTTTGTCTTGTCATGTATTGTCTTGTCTTGTCATGTCATGTCATGTCATGTCATGTGTTGTGTTGTGTTGTTTTGTCTTGTCTTGTCATGTTTTATGTTGTCTTGTTTTGTCATGTAATGTCATACGTGTGTTGCGTTGTTTTGTCTTGTCTTATTTTGTCTTGTCATGTCTTATCTTGTCTTGTCTTGTCTTGTCTTGTATTGTCATGTCTTATATTGTCTTGTCTTGTCCTGTCATGTCATGTCATGTGTTGTTTTGTCTTGTCTTGTCTTGTTTGGTCTTGTCTTGTATTGTCTTGTCTTGTCTTGTCTTGTCTTGTCTTGTCTTGTCTTGTCTTGTCTTGTCTTGTCTTGTCTTGTCTTGCCTTGTCTTGTCTTGTCTTGTCTTGTCTTGCCTTGTCTTGTCTTGTCCTGTCGTGTGTTGTGTTGTTTTGTCTTGTGTTGTCTTGTCTTGTCTTGTCCTGTCTTGTCTTGCCTTGTCTTGCCTTGTCTTGTCTTGTCTTGTCTTGTCTTGTCTTGTCTTGTCTTGTCATGTCATGTCATGTCGTGCGTTGTGTTGTTTTGTCTTGTCTTGCTTTGTCTTGTCATGTCATGTCTTGTCTTGTCTTGTCATGTCGTGCGTTGTGTTGTTTTGTCTTGTCTTGTTTTGTCTTGTCATGTCATGTCATGTCTTGTCTTGTCTTGTCTTGTCTTGTCTTGTCTTGTCTTGTCTTGTCATGTCATGTCATGTCATGTCATGTGTTGTGTTGTGTTGTTTTGTCTTGTCTTGTCTTGTTTGGTCTTGTCTTGTTTGGTCTTGTCTTGTTTGGTCTTGTCTTGTTTGGTCTTGTCTTGTCTTGTCATGTTTTATGTTGTCTTGTTTTGTCATGTAATGTCATGTCGTGTGTTGTGTTGTTTTGTCTTGTCTTGTCTTCTCCTTGTCTTGTCTTGTCATGTCGTGTGTTGTGTTGTTTTGTCATGTCTTGTCTTGTCTTGTCTTGTCTTGTCTTGTCTTGTCATGTCTTGTCTTGTCTTGTTTTGCCTTGTCTTGTATTGTCTTGTTTTCTCATGTAATGTCATGTCGTGTGTTGTGTTGTTTTGTCTTGTCTTGTGCTGTTTTGTCGTGTCATGTCTTGTCTTGTCTTGTCCTGTCCTGTCGTGTGTTGTGTTGTTTTGTTTTGTCTTGTCTTGTCTTGTCTTGTCATGTCATGTCTTGTCTTGTCTTGTCTTGTTTTGTCTTGTCTTGTCTTGTTTTGTCTTGTCATGTCTTGTCTTGTCTTGTCTTGTCTTGTCTTGTCTTGTCTTGTCTTGTCTTGTCTTGTCTTGTCTTGTCTTGTCTTGTCTTGTCTTGTCTTGTCTTGTTTTGTCTTGTCTTGTCTTGTCTTGTCTTGTCTTGTCTTGTGTTGTATTGTTTTGTCTTGTCTTGTGTTGTTTTGTCGTGTCTTGTCTTGTCTTGTCTTGTCTTGTCTTGTCTTGTCTTGTCTTGTCTTGTCTTGTCTTGTCTTGTCTTGTCTTGTCTTATCTTGTCTTGTCTTGTCTTGTCTTGTCTTGTTTGGTCTTGTCTTGTATTGTTTTGTTTTGTCTTGTCTTGTCTTGTCTTGTCTTGTCTTGTCTTGTCTTGTCTTGTCTTGTCTTGTCTTGTCTTGTCTTGTCTTGTCTTGTCTTGTCTTGTCTTGTCTTGTCTTGTCTTGTCTTGTCTTGTCTTGTCTTGTCTTGTCTTGTCTTGTCTTGTCTTGTCTTGTCTTGTCTTGTCTCTTCTTGTCTTGTCTTGTCTTGTCTTGTCTTGTCTTGTCTTGTCTTTTCTTTTCTTGTCTTGTCTTGTCTTGTCTTGTCTGGTCTTGTCTTGTCTTGTCTGGTCTTATCTTGTCTTATCTTGCCTTGTCTTGTCTTGTCTTGTCTTGTCTTGCCTTATCTTGTCTTGTCCTGTCGTGTGTTGTATTGTTTTGTCTTGTCTTGTCTTGTCTTGCCTTGTCTTGTCTTGTTTTGTCTTATCTTGTCTTGTTTTGTCATGTCATGTCTTGTCTTGTCTTGTCTTGTCTTGTCTTGTCTTGTCTTGTCTTGTCTTGTCTTGTCTTGTCTGGTCTTGTCTTGCCTTATCTTGTCTTGTCCTGTCGTGTGTTGTATTGTTTTGTCTTGTCTTGTCTTGTCTTGCCTTGTCTTGTCTTGTCTTGTCTTGTCTTGTCTTGTCTTGTCTTGTCTTGTCTTGTCTTGTCATGTCGTATGTTGTGTTGTTTTGTCTTGTCTTGTTTTGTCTTGTCTTGTTTTGTCTTGTCATGTCGTATGTTGTGTTGTTTTGTCTTGTCTTGTTTTGTCTTGTCTTGTCTTATATTGTCTTGTCTTGTCTTGTCATGTCATGTCATGTCGTGTGTTGTGTTGTTTAGTCTTGTTTTGTCTTGTCATGTCTTGTCTTGTCTTGTCTTGTCATGTCTTGTCTTGTCTTGTCTTGTCTTGTCTTGTCTTGTCTTGTCTTGTCTTGTCTTGTCTTGTCTTGTCTTGTCTTGTCTTGTCTTGTCTTGTCTTGTCTTGTCTTGTCTTGTCTTGTCTTGTCTTGTCTTGTCTTGTCTTGTCTTGTCTTGTCTTGTCTTGTCTTGTCTTGTCTTGTCTTGTCTTGTCTTGTCTTGTCTTGTCTTGTCTTGTCTTGTCTTGTCTTGTCTTGTCTTGTCTTGTCTTGTCTTGTCTTGTCTTGTCTTGTCTTGTCTTGTCTTGTCTTGTCTTGTCTTGTCTTGTCTTGTCTTGTCTTGTCTTGTCTTGTCTTGTCTTGTCTTGTCTTGTCTTGTCTTGTCTTGTCTTGTCTTGTCTTGTCTTGTCTTGTCTTGTCTTGTCTTGTCTTGTCTTGTCTTGTCTTGTCTTGTCTTGTCTTGTCTTGTCTTGTCTTGTCTTGTCTTGTCTTGTCTTGTCTTGTCTTGTCTTGTCTTGTCTTGTCTTGTCTTGTCTTGTCTTGTCTTGTCTTGTCTTGTCTTGTCTTGTCTTGTCTTGTCTTGTCTTGTCTTGTCTTGTCTTGTCTTGTCTTGTCTTGTCTTGTCTTGTCTTGTCTTGCCTTGTCTTGTCTTGTCCTGTCGTGTGTTGTGTTGTTTTGTCTTGTCTTGTCTTGTCTTATCTTGTCTTGTCTTGTCCTGTCTTGTCTTGCCTTGTCTTGTCTTGTCTTGTCTTGTCTTGTCTTGTCTTGTCTTGTCTTGTCTTGTCTTGTCTTGTCTTGTCTTGTCTTGTCTTGTCTTGTCTTGTCTTGTCTTGTCTTGTCTTGTCTTGTCTTGTCTTGTCTTGTCTTGTCTTGTCTTGTCTTGTCTTGTCTTGTCTTGTCTTGTCTTGTCTTGTCTTGTCTTGTCGTATGTTGTGTTGTTTTGTCTTGTCTTGTTTTGTCTTGTCATGTCGTATGTTGTGTTGTTTTGTCTTGTCTTGTTTTGTCTTGTCTTGTCTTATATTGTCTTATATTGTCTTGTCTTGTCTTGTCTTGTCATGTCTTGTCTTGTTTTGTCTTGTCTTGTATTGTCTTGTTTTCTCATGTAATGTCATGTCGTGTGTTGTGTTGTTTTGTCTTGTCTTGTTTTGTCTTGTCTTGTCTTATATTGTCTTGTCTTGTCTTATCTTGTCTTGTCTTGTCTTGTCTTGTCTTGTCTTGTCTTGTCTTGTCTTGTCTTGTCTTGTCTTGTCTTGTCTTGTCTTGTCTTGTCTTGTCTTGTCTTGTCTTGTCTTGTCTTGTCTTGTCTTGTCTTGTCTTGTCTTGTCTTGTCTTGTCTTGTCTTGTCTTGTCTTGTCTTGTCTTGTCTTGTCTTGTCTTGTCTTGTCTTGTCTTGTCTTGTCTTGTCTTGTCTTGTCTTGTCTTGTCTTGTCTTGTCTTGTCTTGTCTTGTCTTGTCTTGTCTTGTCATGTCATGTCATGTCATGTGTTGTGTTGTTTTGTCTTGTCTTGTCTTGTTTGGTCTTGTCTTGTCTTGTCTTGTCTTGTATTGTCTTGTCTTGTCTTGTCTTGTCTTGTCTTGTCTGGTCTTGTCTTGTCTTGTCTTGTATTGTCTTGTCTTGTCTTGTCTTGTCTTGTCTTGTCTTGTCTTGTCTTGTCTTGTCTTGTCTTGTCTTGTCTTGTCTTGTCTTGTCTTGTCTTGTCTTGTCTTGTCTTGTCTTGTCTTGTCTTGTCTTGTCTTGTCTTGTCTTGTCTTAACTTGTCTTGTCTTGTCTTGTCTTGTCTTGTCTTGTCTTGTCTTGTCTTGTCTTGTCTTGTCTTGTCTTGTCTTGTCTTGTCTTGTCTTGTCTTGTCTTGTCTTGTCTTGTCTTGTTTTGTCTTGTCTTGTCTTGTCTTGTCTTGTCGTGTCTTGTCTTTTCTTGTCTTGTCTTGTCTTGCCTTGTCTTGTATTGTCTTGTCATGTAATGTCATGTCATGTCGTGTGTTGTGTTGTTTAGTCTTGTTTTGTCTTGTCATGTCTTGTCTTGTCTTGTCCTGTCATGTCTTGTCTTGTCTAGTCTAGTCTTGTCTTGTCTTGTCTTGTCTTGTCTTGTCTTGTCTTGTCTTGTCTTGTCTTGTCTTGTCTTGTCTTGTCATGTAATGTCATGTCGTGTGTTGTGTTGTTTTGTCTTGTCGTGTCTTCTCCTTGTCTTGTCTTGTCATGTCGTGTGTTGTGTTGTTTTGTCTTGTCATGTCCTATATTGTCTTGTCTTGTCTTGTAATGTCATGTCGTGTGTTGTGTTGTTTTGTCTTGTATTGTCTTGTCTTGTCTTGTCTTGTCTTGTCTTGTCTTGTCTTGTCTTGTCTTGTCTTGTCTTGTCTTGTCTTGTCTTGTCTTGTCTTGTCTTGTCATGTCATGTCATGTCATACGTGTGTTGTGTTGTTTTGTCTTGTCTTATTTTGTCTTGTCATGTCTTATCTTGTCTTGTCTTGTCTTGTATTGTCATGTCTTATATTGTCTTGTCTTGTCATGTCATATCATGTCGTGTGTTGTGTTGTTTTGTCTTGTCATGTTTTGTCTTGTCATGTATTGTCTTGTCTTGTCATGTCATGTCATGTCATGTCATGTGTTGTGTTGTGTTGTTTTGTCTTGTCTTGTCATGTTTTATGTTGTCTTGTTTTGTCATGTAATGTCATACTAGTGTTGTGTTGTTTTGTCTTGTCTTATTTTGTCTTGTCATGTCTTATCTTGTCTTGTCTTGTCTTGTCTTGTCTTGTATTGTCATGTCTTATATTGTCTTGTCTTGTCCTGTCATGTCATGTCATGTGTTGTGTTGTTTTGTCTTGTCTTGTCTTGTTTGATCTTGTCTTGTCTTGTCTTGTATTGTCTTGTCTTGTCTTGTCTTGTCTTGTCTTGTCTTGTCTTGCCTTGTCTTGTCTTGTCTTGTCTTGTCTTGTCTTGTTTTGTCTTGTCATGTCTTGTCTTGTCTTGTCTTGTCTTGTCTTGTCTTGTCTTGTCTTGTCTTGTCTTGTCTTGTCTTGTCTTGTCTTGTCTTGTCTTGTCTTGTCTTGTCTGGTCTTGTCTGGTCTTGTCTGGTCTTGTATTGTCTTGTTTTCTCATGTAATGTCATGTCGTGTGTTGTGTTGTTTTGTCTTGTCTTGTGTTGTTTTGTCGTGTCTTGTCTTGTCTTGTCTTGTCTTGTCTTGTCTTGTCTTGTCTTGTCTTGTCTGGTCTTGTCTGGTCTTGTCTGGTCTTGTATTGTCTTGTTTTCTCATGTAATGTCATGTCGTGTGTTGTGTTGTTTTGTCTTGTCGTGTCTTCTCCTTGTCTTGTCTTGTCATGTCGTGTGTTGTGTTGTTTTGTCTTGTCATGTCCTATATTGTCTTGTCTTGTCTTGTAATGTCATGTCGTGTGTTGTGTTGTTTTGTCTTGTATTGTCTTGTCTTGTCTTGTCTTGTCTTGTCTTGTCTTGTCTTGTCTTGTCTTGTCTTGTCTTGTCTTGTCATGTCGTATGTTGTGTTGTTTTGTCTTGTCTTGTTTTGTCTTGTCTTGTCTTATATTGTCTTATATTGTCTTGTCTTGTCTTGTCTTGTCATGTCTTGTCTTGTTTTGTCTTGTCTTGTATTGTCTTGTTTTCTCATGTAATGTCATGTCGTGTGTTGTGTTGTTTTGTCTTGTCTTGTTTTGTCTTGTCTTGTCTTATATTGTCTTGTCTTGTCTTATCTTGTCTTGTCTTGTCTTGTCTTGTCTTGTCTTGTCTTGTCTTGTCTTGTCTTGTCTTGTCTTGTCTTGTCTTGTCTTGTCTTGTCTTGTCTTGTCTTGTCTTGTCTTGTCTTGTCTTGTCTTGTCTTGTCTTGTCTTGTCTTGTCTTGTCTTGTCTTGTCTTGTCTTGTCTTGTCTTGTCTTGTCTTGTCTTGTCTTGTCTTGTCTTGTCTTGTCTTGTCTTGTCTTGTCTTGTCTTGTCATGTCATGTCATGTCATGTGTTGTGTTGTTTTGTCTTGTCTTGTCTTGTTTGGTCTTGTCTTGTCTTGTCTTGTCTTGTATTGTCTTGTCTTGTCTTGTCTTGTCTTGTCTTGTCTTGTCTTGTCTGGTCTTGTCTTGTCTTGTCTTGTATTGTCTTGTCTTGTCTTGTCTTGTCTTGTCTTGTCTTGTCTTGTCTTGTCTTGTCTTGTCTTGTCTTGTCTTGTCTTGTCTTGTCTTGTCTTGTCTTGTCTTGTCTTGTCTTGTCTTGTCTTGTCTTGTCTTGTCTTGTCTTGTCTTAACTTGTCTTGTCTTGTCTTGTCTTGTCTTGTCTTGTCTTGTCTTGTCTTGTCTTGTCTTGTCTTGTCTTGTCTTGTCTTGTCTTGTCTTGTCTTGTCTTGTCTTGTCTTGTCTTGTTTTGTCTTGTCTTGTCTTGTCTTGTCTTGTCGTGTCTTGTCTTTTCTTGTCTTGTCTTGTCTTGCCTTGTCTTGTATTGTCTTGTCATGTAATGTCATGTCATGTCGTGTGTTGTGTTGTTTAGTCTTGTTTTGTCTTGTCATGTCTTGTCTTGTCTTGTCCTGTCATGTCTTGTCTTGTCTAGTCTAGTCTTGTCTTGTCTTGTGTTGTCTTGTCTTGTCTTGTCTTGTCTTGTCTTGTCTTGTCTTGTCTTGTCTTGTCATGTAATGTCATGTCGTGTGTTGTGTTGTTTTGTCTTGTCGTGTCTTCTCCTTGTCTTGTCTTGTCATGTCGTGTGTTGTGTTGTTTTGTCTTGTCATGTCCTATATTGTCTTGTCTTGTCTTGTAATGTCATGTCGTGTGTTGTGTTGTTTTGTCTTGTATTGTCTTGTCTTGTCTTGTCTTGTCTTGTCTTGTCTTGTCTTGTCTTGTCTTGTCTTGTCTTGTCTTGTCTTGTCTTGTCTTGTCATGTCATGTCATGTCATACGTGTGTTGTGTTGTTTTGTCTTGTCTTATTTTGTCTTGTCATGTCTTATCTTGTCTTGTCTTGTCTTGTATTGTCATGTCTTATATTGTCTTGTCTTGTCATGTCATATCATGTCGTGTGTTGTGTTGTTTTGTCTTGTCATGTTTTGTCTTGTCATGTATTGTCTTGTCTTGTCATGTCATGTCATGTCATGTCATGTGTTGTGTTGTGTTGTTTTGTCTTGTCTTGTCATGTTTTATGTTGTCTTGTTTTGTCATGTAATGTCATACTAGTGTTGTGTTGTTTTGTCTTGTCTTATTTTGTCTTGTCATGTCTTATCTTGTCTTGTCTTGTCTTGTCTTGTCTTGTATTGTCATGTCTTATATTGTCTTGTCTTGTCCTGTCATGTCATGTCATGTGTTGTGTTGTTTTGTCTTGTCTTGTCTTGTTTGATCTTGTCTTGTCTTGTCTTGTATTGTCTTGTCTTGTCTTGTCTTGTCTTGTCTTGTCTTGTCTTGCCTTGTCTTGTCTTGTCTTGTCTTGTCTTGTCTTGTTTTGTCTTGTCATGTCTTGTCTTGTCTTGTCTTGTCTTGTCTTGTCTTGTCTTGTCTTGTCTTGTCTTGTCTTGTCTTGTCTTGTCTTGTCTTGTCTTGTCTTGTCTTGTCTGGTCTTGTCTGGTCTTGTCTGGTCTTGTATTGTCTTGTTTTCTCATGTAATGTCATGTCGTGTGTTGTGTTGTTTTGTCTTGTCTTGTGTTGTTTTGTCGTGTCTTGTCTTGTCTTGTCTTGTCTTGTCTTGTCTTGTCTTGTCTTGTCTTGTCTGGTCTTGTCTGGTCTTGTCTGGTCTTGTATTGTCTTGTTTTCTCATGTAATGTCATGTCGTGTGTTGTGTTGTTTTGTCTTGTCGTGTCTTCTCCTTGTCTTGTCTTGTCATGTCGTGTGTTGTGTTGTTTTGTCTTGTCATGTCCTATATTGTCTTGTCTTGTCTTGTAATGTCATGTCGTGTGTTGTGTTGTTTTGTCTTGTATTGTCTTGTCTTGTCTTGTCTTGTCTTGTCTTGTCTTGTCTTGTCTTGTCTTGTCTTGTCTTGTCTTGTCTTGTCATGTCATGTCATGTCATACGTGTGTTGTGTTGTTTTGTCTTGTCTTATTTTGTCTTGTCATGTCTTATCTTGTCTTGTCTTGTCTTGTATTGTCATGTCTTATATTGTCTTATCTTGTCATGTCATATCATGTCGTGTGTTGTGTTGTTTTGTCTTGTCATGTTTTGTCTTGTCATGTATTGTCTTGTCTTGTCATGTCATGTCATGTCATGTCATGTCATGTGTTGTGTTGTGTTGTTTTGTCTTGTCTTGTCTTGTTTTGTCTTGTCTTGTCTTATATTGTCTTGTCTTGTCTTATCTTGTCTTGTCTTGTCTTGTCTTGTCTTGTCTTGTCTTGTCTTGTCTTGTCTTGTCTTGTCTTGTCTTGTCTTGTCTTGTCTTGTCTTGTCTTGTCTTGTCTTGTCTTGTCTTGTCTTGTCTTGTCTTGTTTTGTCTTGTCTTGTATTGTCTTGTTTTCTCATGTAATGTCATGTCATGTCGTGTGTTGTGTTGTTTTGTCTTGTCTTGTCTTGTCTTGTCTTGTCTTGTCTTGTCTTGTCTTGTCTTGTCTTGTCTTGTCTTGTCTTGTCATGTCATGTCATGTCATACGTGTGTTGTGTTGTTTTGTCTTGTCTTATTTTGTCTTGTCATGTCTTATCTTGTCTTGTCTTGTCTTGTATTGTCATGTCTTATATTGTCTTGTCTTGTCATGTCATATCATGTCGTGTGTTGTGTTGTTTTGTCTTGTCATGTTTTGTCTTGTCATGTATTGTCTTGTCTTGTCATGTCATGTCATGTCATGTCATGTGTTGTGTTGTGTTGTTTTGTCTTGTCTTGTTTTGTCTTGTCTTGTCTTATATTGTCTTGTCTTGTCTTGTCTTATCTTGTCTTGTCTTGTCTTGTCTTGTCTTGTCTTGTCTTGTCTTGTCTTGTCTTGTCTTGTCTTGTCTTGTCTTGTCTTGTCTTGTCTTGTCTTGTCTTGTCTTGTCTTGTCTTGTCTTGTCTTGTCTTGTCTTGTCTTGTCTTGTCTTGTCTTGTCTTGTCTTGTCTTGTCTTGTCTTGTCTTGTCTTGTCTTGTCTTGTCTTGTCTTGTCTTGTCTTGTCTTGTCTTGTCTTGTTTGGTCTTGTCTTGTCTTGTTTTGTCTTGTCTTGTCTTGTCTGGTCTTGTCTTGTCTTGTCTTGTCTTGTCTTGTCTTGTCTTGTCTTGTCTTGTCTTGTCTTGTCTTTTCTTGTCTTGTCTTGTCTTGTCTTGTCTTGTCTTGTCTTGTCTTGTCTTGTCTTGTCTTGTCTTGTCTTGTCTTGTCTTGTTTGGTCTTGTCTTGTCTTGTTTTGTCTTGTCTTGTCTTGTCTGGTCTTGTCTTGTCTTGTCTTGTCTTGTCTTGTCTTGTCTTGTCTTGTCTTGTCTTGTCCTGTGTTGTCTTGTCTTTTCTTGTCTCGTCTTGTCTCGTCTTGTCTTTTCTTGTCTTGTCTTGTCTTGTCTTGTCTTGTCTTGTCTTGTCTTGTCTTGTCTTGTCTTGTCTTGTCTTGTCTTGTCTTGTCTTGTCTTGTCTTGTCTTGTCTTGTCTTGTCTTGTCTTGTCTTGTCTTGTCTTGTCTTGTCTTGTCTTGTCTTGTCTTGTCTTGTCTTGTCTTGTCTTGTCTTGTCTTGTCTTGTCTTGTCTTGTCTTGTCTTGTCTTGTCTTGTCTTGTCTTGTCTTGTCTTGTCTTGTCTTGTCTTGTCTTGTCTTGTCTTGTCTTGTCTTGTCATGTCATGTCATGTCATGTCATGTGTTGTGTTGTGTTGTTTTGTCTTGTCTTGTCTTGTTTGGTCTTGTCTTGTCTTGTCTTGTTTTATGTTGTCTTGTTTTGTCATGTAATGTCATGTCGTGTGTTGTGTTGTTTTGTCTTGTCTTGTCTTCTCCTTGTCTTGTCTTGTCATGTCGTGTGTTGTGTTGTTTTGTCTTGTCATGTCTTATATTGTCTTGTCTTGTCTTGTCTTGTCTTGTGATGTCATGTCGTGTGTTGTGTTGTTTTGTCTTGTCTTGTTTTGTCTTGTCCTGTCTTGTCTTGTCATGTCATGTCATGTGATGTGTTGTGTTGTGTTGTTTTGTCTTGTCTTGTCTTGTCTTGTCTTGTCTTGCCTTATCTTGCCTTGTCTTGTCTTGTCTGGTCTTGTCTTGTCTTGTCTTGTCTTGTCTTGTCTTGTCTTGTCTTGTCTTGTCTTGTCATGTCTTGTCTTGTTTTGTCTTGTCTTGTATTGTCTTGTTTTCTCATGTAATGTCATGTCATGTGTTGTGTTGTTTTGTCTTGTCTTGTCTTGTCTTGTTTGGTCTTGTCTTGTCTTGTTTTGTCTTGTCTTGTCTTGTCTGGTCTGGTCTTGTCTTGTCTTGTCTTGTCTTGTCTTGTCTTGTCTTGTCTGGTCTTGTCTGGTCTTGTCTTGTCTTGTCTTGTCTTGTCTTGTCATGTCTTGTCTTGTCTTGTCTTGTCTTGTCTTGTCTCGTCTTGTCTTGTCTTGTCTTGTCTTGTCTTGTCTTGTCTTGTCTTGTCTTGTCTTGTCTTGTCTTGTCTTGTCTTGTCTTGTCTTGTCTTGTCTTGTCTTGTCTTGTCTTGTCTTGTCTTGTCTTGTCTTGTCTTGTCTTGTCTTGTCTTGTCTTGTCTTGTCTTGTCTTGTCTTGTCTTGTCTTGTCTTGTCTTGTCTTGTCTTGTCTTGTCTTGTCTTGTCTTGTCTTGTCTTGTCTTGTCTTGTCTTGTCTTGTCTTGTCTTGTCTTGTCTTGTCTTGTCTTGTCTTGTCTTGTCTTGTCTTGTCTTGTCTTGTCTTGTCTTGTCTTGTCTTGTCTTGTCTTGTCTTGTCTTGTCTTGTCTTGTCTTGTCTTGTCTTGTCTTGTCTTGTCTTGTCTTGTCTTGTCTTGTCTTGCCTTGTCTTGTCTTGTCCTGTCGTGTGTTGTGTTGTTTTGTCTTGTCTTGTCTTGTCTTATCTTGTCTTGTCTTGTCCTGTCTTGTCTTGCCTTGTCTTGTCTTGTCTTGTCTTGTCTTGTCTTGTCTTGTCTTGTCTTGTCTTGTCTTGTCTTGTCTTGTCTTGTCTTGTCTTGTCTTGTCTTGTCTTGTCTTGTCTTGTCTTGTCTTGTCTTGTCTTGTCTTGTCTTGTCTTGTCTTGTCTTGTCTTGTCTTGTCTTGTCTTGTCTTGTCTTGTCTTGTCTTGTCTTGTCTTGTCTTGTCGTATGTTGTGTTGTTTTGTCTTGTCTTGTTTTGTCTTGTCATGTCGTATGTTGTGTTGTTTTGTCTTGTCTTGTCTTATATTGTCTTATATTGTCTTGTCTTGTCTTGTCTTGTCATGTCTTGTCTTGTTTTGTCTTGTCTTGTATTGTCTTGTTTTCTCATGTAATGTCATGTCGTGTGTTGTGTTGTTTTGTCTTGTCTTGTTTTGTCTTGTCTTGTCTTATATTGTCTTGTCTTGTCTTATCTTGTCTTGTCTTGTCTTGTCTTGTCTTGTCTTGTCTTGTCTTGTCTTGTCTTGTCTTGTCTTGTCTTGTCTTGTCTTGTCTTGTCTTGTCTTGTCTTGTCTTGTCTTGTCTTGTCTTGTCTTGTCTTGTCTTGTCTTGTCTTGTCTTGTCTTGTCTTGTCTTGTCTTGTCTTGTCTTGTCTTGTCTTGTCTTGTCTTGTCTTGTCTTGTCTTGTCTTGTCTTGTCTTGTCTTGTCTTGTCTTGTCTTGTCTTGTCTTGTCTTGTCTTGTCTTGTCTTGTCTTGTCTTGTCTTGTCTTGTCTTGTCTTGTCTTGTCTTGTCTTGTCTTGTCTTGTCTTGTCTTGTCTTGTCTTGTCTTGTCTTGTTTTGTCTTGTCTTGTCTTGTCTTAACTTGTCTTGTCTTGTCTTGTCTTGTCTTGTCTTGTCTTGTCTTGTCTTGTCTTGTCTTGTATTGTCTTGTCTTGTCTTGTCTTGTCTTGTCTTGTCTTGTCTTGTCTTGTCTTGTCATGTCGTGTGTTGTGTTGTTTTGTCTTGTCATGTCCTATATTGTCTTGTCTTGTCTTGTAATGTCATGTCGTGTGTTGTGTTGTTTTGTCTTGTATTGTCTTGTCTTGTCTTGTCTTGTCTTGTCTTGTCTTGTCTTGTCTTGTCTTGTCTTGTCTTGTCTTGTCTTGTCTTGTCTTGTCTTGTCTTGTCATGTCATGTCATGTCATACGTGTGTTGTGTTGTTTTGTCTTGTCTTATTTTGTCTTGTCATGTCTTATCTTGTCTTGTCTTGTCTTGTATTGTCATGTCTTATATTGTCTTGTCTTGTCATGTCATATCATGTCGTGTGTTGTGTTGTTTTGTCTTGTCATGTTTTGTCTTGTCATGTATTGTCTTGTCTTGTCATGTCATGTCATGTCATGTCATGTGTTGTGTTGTGTTGTTTTGTCTTGTCTTGTCATGTTTTATGTTGTCTTGTTTTGTCATGTAATGTCATACTAGTGTTGTGTTGTTTTGTCTTGTCTTATTTTGTCTTGTCATGTCTTATCTTGTCTTGTCTTGTCTTGTCTTGTCTTGTATTGTCATGTCTTATATTGTCTTGTCTTGTCCTGTCATGTCATGTCATGTGTTGTGTTGTTTTGTCTTGTCTTGTCTTGTTTGATCTTGTCTTGTCTTGTCTTGTATTGTCTTGTCTTGTCTTGTCTTGTCTTGTCTTGTCTTGTCTTGTCTTGCCTTGTCTTGTCTTGTCTTGTCTTGTCTTGTTTTGTCTTGTCATGTCTTGTCTTGTCTTGTCTTGTCTTGTCTTGTCTTGTCTTGTCTTGTCTTGTCTTGTCTTGTCTTGTCTTGTCTTGTCTTGTCTTGTCTTGTCTTGTCTTGTCTTGTCTTGTCTTGTCTGGTCTTGTCTGGTCTTGTCTGGTCTTGTATTGTCTTGTTTTCTCATGTAATGTCATGTCGTGTGTTGTGTTGTTTTGTCTTGTCTTGTGTTGTTTTGTCGTGTCTTGTCTTGTCTTGTCTTGTCTTGTCTTGTCTTGTCTTGTCTTGTCTTGTCTTGTCTGGTCTTGTCTGGTCTTGTCTGGTCTTGTATTGTCTTGTTTTCTCATGTAATGTCATGTCGTGTGTTGTGTTGTTTTGTCTTGTCGTGTCTTCTCCTTGTCTTGTCTTGTCATGTCGTGTGTTGTGTTGTTTTGTCTTGTCATGTCCTATATTGTCTTGTCTTGTCTTGTAATGTCATGTCGTGTGTTGTGTTGTTTTGTCTTGTATTGTCTTGTCTTGTCTTGTCTTGTCTTGTCTTGTCTTGTCTTGTCTTGTCTTGTCTTGTCTTGTCTTGTCTTGTCTTGTCTTGTCTTGTCTTGTCATGTCATGTCATGTCATACGTGTGTTGTGTTGTTTTGTCTTGTCTTATTTTGTCTTGTCATGTCTTATCTTGTCTTGTCTTGTCTTGTATTGTCATGTCTTATATTGTCTTGTCTTGTCATGTCATATCATGTCGTGTGTTGTGTTGTTTTGTCTTGTCATGTTTTGTCTTGTCATGTATTGTCTTGTCTTGTCATGTCATGTCATGTCATGTCATGTCATGTGTTGTGTTGTGTTGTTTTGTCTTGTCTTGTCTTGTTTTGTCTTGTCTTGTCTTATATTGTCTTGTCTTGTCTTATCTTGTCTTGTCTTGTCTTGTCTTGTCTTGTCTTGTCTTGTCTTGTCTTGTCTTGTCTTGTCTTGTCTTGTCTTGTCTTGTCTTGTCTTGTCTTGTCTTGTCTTGTCTTGTCTTGTCTTGTCTTGTCTTGTCTTGTCTTGTCTTGTCTTGTTTTGTCTTGTCTTGTATTGTCTTGTTTTCTCATGTAATGTCATGTCATGTCGTGTGTTGTGTTGTTTTGTCTTGTCTTGTCTTGTCTTGTCTTGTCTTGTCTTGTCTTGTCTTGTCTTGTCTTGTCTTGTCTTGTCTTGTCTTGTCTTGTCTTGTCTTGTCTTGTCTTGTCTTGTCATGTCATGTCATGTCATACGTGTGTTGTGTTGTTTTGTCTTGTCTTATTTTGTCTTGTCATGTCTTATCTTGTCTTGTCTTGTCTTGTATTGTCATGTCTTATATTGTCTTGTCTTGTCATGTCATATCATGTCGTGTGTTGTGTTGTTTTGTCTTGTCATGTTTTGTCTTGTCATGTATTGTCTTGTCTTGTCATGTCATGTCATGTCATGTCATGTCATGTGTTGTGTTGTGTTGTTTTGTCTTGTCTTGTTTTGTCTTGTCTTGTCTTATATTGTCTTGTCTTGTCTTGTCTTATCTTGTCTTGTCTTGTCTTGTCTTGTCTTGTCTTGTCTTGTCTTGTCTTGTCTTGTCTTGTCTTGTCTTGTCTTGTCTTGTCTTGTCTTGTCTTGTCTTGTCTTGTCTTGTCTTGTCTTGTCTTGTCTTGTCTTGTCTTGTCTTGTCTTGTCTTGTCTTGTCTTGTCTTGTCTTGTCTTGTCTTGTCTTGTCTTGTCTTGTTTGGTCTTGTCTTGTCTTGTTTTGTCTTGTCTTGTCTTGTCTGGTCTTGTCTTGTCTTGTCTTGTCTTGTCTTGTCTTGTCTTGTCTTGTCTTGTCTTGTCTTGTCTTGTCTTGTCTTGTCTTGTCTTGTCTTGTCTTGTCTTGTCTTGTCTTGTCTTGTCTTGTCTTGTCTTGTCTTGTCTTGTCTTGTCTTGTCTTGTCTTGTCTTGTTTGGTCTTGTCTTGTCTTGTTTTGTCTTGTCTTGTCTTGTCTGGTCTTGTCTTGTCTTGTCTTGTCTTGTCTTGTCTTGTCTTGTCTTGTCTTGTCTTGTCTTGTCTTGTCTTGTCCTGTGTTGTCTTGTCTTTTCTTGTCTCGTCTTGTCTCGTCTTGTCTTTTCTTGTCTTGTCTTGTCTTGTCTTGTCTTGTCTTGTCTTGTCTTGTCTTGTCTTGTCTTGTCTTGTCTTGTCTTGTCTTGTCTTGTCTTGTCTTGTCTTGTCTTGTCTTGTCTTGTCTTGTCTTGTCTTGTCTTGTCTTGTCTTGTCTTGTCTTGTCTTGTCTTGTCTTGTCTTGTCTTGTCTTGTCTTGTCTTGTCTTGTCTTGTCTTGTCTTGTCTTGTCTTGTCTTGTCTTGTCTTGTCATGTCATGTCATGTCATGTCATGTGTTGTGTTGTGTTGTTTTGTCTTGTCTTGTCTTGTTTGGTCTTGTCTTGTCTTGTCTTGTTTTATGTTGTCTTGTTTTGTCATGTAATGTCATGTCGTGTGTTGTGTTGTTTTGTCTTGTCTTGTCTTCTCCTTGTCTTGTCTTGTCATGTCGTGTGTTGTGTTGTTTTGTCTTGTCATGTCTTATATTGTCTTGTCTTGTCTTGTCTTGTCTTGTGATGTCATGTCGTGTGTTGTGTTGTTTTGTCTTGTCTTGTTTTGTCTTGTCCTGTCTTGTCTTGTCATGTCATGTCATGTGATGTGTTGTGTTGTGTTGTTTTGTCTTGTCTTGTCTTGTCTTGTCTTGTCTTGCCTTATCTTGCCTTGTCTTGTCTTGTCTGGTCTTGTCTTGTCTTGTCTTGTCTTGTCTTGTCTTGTCTTGTCATGTCTTGTCTTGTTTTGTCTTGTCTTGTATTGTCTTGTTTTCTCATGTAATGTCATGTCATGTGTTGTGTTGTTTTGTCTTGTCTTGTCTTGTCTTGTTTGGTCTTGTCTTGTCTTGTTTTGTCTTGTCTTGTCTTGTCTGGTCTGGTCTTGTCTTGTCTTGTCTTGTCTTGTCTTGTCTTGTCTTGTCTGGTCTTGTCTGGTCTTGTCTTGTCTTGTCTTGTCTTGTCTTGTCTTGTCTTGTCTTGTTTTGTCTTGTCTTGTCTTGTCTTGTCTTGTCTTGTCTTGTCTTGTCTTGTCTTGTCTTTTCTTTTCTTGTCTTGTCTTGTCTTGTCTTGTCATGTCTTGTCTTGTCTTGTCTTGTCTGGTCTTGTCTTGTCTGGTCTTATCTTGTCTTGTCTTGTCCTGTCCTGTCTTGTCTTGTCTTTTCTTGTCTCGTCTTGTCTTTTCTTGTCTTGTCTTGTCTTGTCCTGTCTTGTCTTGTCTTGTCATGTCATGTCTTGTCTTGTCTTGTTTTGTCTTGTCTTGTCTTGTTTTGTCTTTTCTTGTCTTGTCTTGTCTTGTCTTGTCTTGTCATGTCATGTCATGTCTTGTCTTGTCTTGTTTTGTCTTGTCTTGTCTTGTTTTGTCTTGTCATGTCTTGTCTTGTCTTGTCTTGTCTTGTCTTGTCCTGTCATGTCATGTCATGTCATGTGTTGTGTTGTTTTGTCTTGTCTTGTCTGGTTTGGTCTTGTCTTGTCTTGTTTTGTCTTGTCTTGTCTTGTCTTGTCTTGTCTTGTCTTGTCTTGTCTTGTCTTGTCTTGTCTTGTCTTGTCTTGTCTTGTCTTGTCTTGTCTTGTCTTGTCTTGTCTTGTCTTGTCTTGTCTTGTCTTGTTTTGTCTTGTCTTGTCTTGTCTTGTCTTGTCTTGTCTGGTCTTATCTTGTCTTGTCTTGTCCTGTCATGTCTTGTCTTGTCTTTTCTTGTCTTGTCTTGTCTTTTCTTGTCTTGTCTTGTCTTGTCTTGTCTTGTCTTGTCTTGTCATGTCATGTCTTGTCTTGTCTTGTCTTGTTTTGTCTTGTCTTCTCTTGTTTTGTCTTTTCTTGTCTTGTCTTGTCTTGTCTTGTCTTGTCTTGTCATGTCATGTCTTGTCTTGTCTTGTCTTGTTTTGTCTTGTCTTGTCTTGTTTTGTCTTGTCATGTCATGTCTTGTCTTGCCTTGCCTTGTCTTGTCTTGTCTTGTCTTGTCTTGTCTTGTCTTGTCTTGTCTTGTCTTGTCTTGTCTTATCTTGTCTTGTCTTGTCTTGTCGTGTCTTGTCTTGTCTTGTCTTGTCTTGTCGTATGTTGTGTTGTTTTGTCTTGTCTTGTTTTGTCTTGTCATGTCGTATGTTGTGTTGTTTAGTCTTGTCTTGTCTTGTCTTATCTTGTCTTGTCTTGTCTTGTCTTGTCTTGTCTTGTCTTGTCTTGTCTTGTCTTGTCTTGTCTTGTCGTATGTTGTGTTGTTTTGTCTTGTCTTGTTTTGTCTTGTCATGTCGTATGTTGTGTTGTTTAGTCTTGTCTTGTTTTGTCTTGTCTTGTCTTATATTGTCTTATATTGTCTTGTCTTGTCTTGTCATGTCTTGTCTTGTTTTGTCTTGTCTTGTATTGTCTTGTTTTCTCATGTAATGTCATGTCGTGTGTTGTGTTATTTTGTCTTGTCTTGTTTTGTCTTGTCTTGTCTTATATTGTCTTGTCTTGTCTTGTCTTGTCTTGTCTTGTCTTGTCTTGTCATGTCATGTCATGTGTTGTTTTGTCTTGTCTTGTCTTGTCATGTCATGTCATGTGTTGTGTTGTTTTGTCTTGTCTTGTCTTGTTTGGTCTTGTCTTGTCTTGTCTTGTCTTGTCTTGTCTTGTCTTGTCTTGTCTTGTCTTGTTTTGTCTTGTCTTGTCTTGTCTTGTCTTGTCTTGTCTTGTCTTGTCTTGTCTTGTCTTGTCTTGTCTTGTCTTGTCCTGTCATGTCATGTCATGTCATGTGTTGTGTTGTTTTGTCTTGTCTTGTCTTGTTTGGTCTTGTCTTGTCTTGTTTTGTCTTGTCTTGTCTTGTCTTGTCTTGTCTTGTCTTGTCTTGTCTTGTCTTGTCTTGTCTTGTCTTGCCTTGTTTTGTCTTGTCTTGTCTTGTCTTTTCTTTTCTTGTCTTGTCTTGTCTTGTTTTGTCTTGTCTTGTTTTGTCTTGTCTTGTCTTGTTTTGTCTTTTCTTGTCTTGTCTTGTCTTGTCTTGTCTTGTATTGTCTTGTTTTGTCATGTAATGTCATGTCATGTGTTGTGTTGTGTTGTTTTGTCTTGTCTTGTCTTGTTTGGTCTTGTCTTGTCTTGTCTTGTTTTATGTTGTCTTGTTTTGTCATGTAATGTCATGTCGTGTGTTGTGTTGTTTTGTCTTGTTTTGTCTTCTCCTTGTCTTGTCTTGTCATGTCGTGTGTTGTGTTGTTTTGTCTTGTCATGTCTTATATTGTCTTGTCTTGTCTTGTCTTGTCTTGTGATGTCATGTCGTGTGTTGTGTTGTTTTGTCTTGTCTTGTTTTGTCTTGTCCTGTCTTGTCTTGTCATGTCATGTCATGTGTTGTGTTGTTTTGTCTTGTCTTGTCTTGTCTTGTCTTGTCTTGCCTTATCTTGCCTTGTCTTGTCTTGTCTGGTCTTGTCTTGTCTTGTCTTGTCTTGTCTTGTCTTGTCATGTCTTGTCTTGTTTTGTCTTGTCTTGTATTGTCTTGTTTTCTCATGTAATGTCATGTCATGTGTTGTGTTGTTTTGTGTTGTCTTGTCTTGTTTGGTCTTGTCTTGTCTTGTTTTGTCTTTTCTTGTCTTGTCTGGTCTTGTCTTGTCTTGTCTTGTCTTGTCTTGTCTTGTCTTGTCTGGTCTTGTCTGGTCTTGTCTTGTCTTGTCTTGTCTTGTCTTGTCTTGTCTTGTCTTGTGTTGTCTTGTCTTGTCTTGTCTTGTCTTGTCTTGTCTTGTCTTGTCTTGTCTTGTCTTGTCTTGTCTTATCTTGTCTTGTCTTGTCGTGTCTTGTCTTGTCTTGTCTTGTCTTGTCTTGTCTTGTCTTGTCGTATGTTGTGTTGTTTTGTCTTGTCTTGTTTTGTCTTGTCATGTCGTATGTTGTGTTGTTTAGTCTTGTCTTGTCTTGTCTTGTCTTGTCTTGTTTTGTCTTGTCTTGTCTTGTCTTGTCTTGTCTTGTCTGGTCTTGTCTTGTCTTGTCTTGTCTTGTCTTGTCTTGTCTTGTCTGGTCTTGTCTGGTCTTGTCTTGTCTTGTCTTGTCTTGTCTTGTCTTGTCTTGTCTTGTCTTGTCTTGTCTTGTCTTGTTTTGTCTTGTCTTGTCTTGTCTTGTCTTGTCTTGTCTTGTCTTGTCTTGTCTTGTCTTGTCTTGTCTTGTCTTGTCTTTTCTTTTCTTTTCTTGTCTTGTCTTGTCTTGTCTTGTCTTGTCTTGTCTTGTCTTGTCTTGTCTTGTCTTGTCTTGTCTTTTCTTTTCTTGTCTTGTCTTGTCTTGTCTTGTCTTGTCTTGTCTTGTCTGGTCTTGTCTTGTCTGGTCTTATCTTGTCTTGTCTTGTCCTGTCCTGTCTTGTCTTGTCTTTTCTTGTCTCGTCTTGTCTTTTCTTGTCTTGTCTTGTCTTGTCTTGTCTTGTTTTGTCTTGTCTTGTCTTGTCTTGTCTTGTCATGTCATGTCTTGTCTTGCCTTGCCTTGTCTTGTCTTGTCTTGTCTTGTCTTGTCTTGTCTTGTCTTGTCTTGTCTTGTCTTGTCTTATCTTGTCTTGTCTTGTCGTGTCTTGTCTTGTCTTGTCTTGTCTTGTCTTGTCTTGTCTTGTCGTATGTTGTGTTGTTTTGTCTTGTCTTGTTTTGTCTTGTCATGTCGTATGGTGTGTTGTTTAGTCTTGTCTTGTCTTGTCTTATCTTGTCTTGTCTTGTCTTGTCTTGTCTTGTCTTGTCTTGTCTTGTCTTGTCTTGTCTTGTCTTGTCGTATGTTGTGTTGTTTTGTCTTGTCTTGTTTTGTCTTGTCATGTCGTATGTTGTGTTGTTTAGTCTTGTCTTGTTTTGTCTTGTCTTGTCTTATATTGTCTTATATTGTCTTGTCTTGTCTTGTCATGTCTTGTCTTGTTTTGTCTTGTCTTGTATTGTCTTGTTTTCTCATGTAATGTCATGTCGTGTGTTGTGTTGTTTTGTCTTGTCTTGTTTTGTCTTGTCTTGTCTTATATTGTCTTGTCTTGTCTTGTCTTGTCTTGTCTTGTCTTGTCTTGTCTTGTCTTGTCTTGTCATGTCATGTCATGTGTTGTTTTGTCTTGTCTTGTCTTGTCATGTCATGTCATGTGTTGTGTTGTTTTGTCTTGTCTTGTCTTGTTTGGTCTTGTCTTGTCTTGTCTTGTCTTGTCTTGTCTTGTCTTGTCTTGTCTTGTTTTGTCTTGTCTTGTCTTGTCTTGTCTTGTCTTGTCTTGTCTTGTCTTGTCTTGTCTTGTCTTGTCTTGTCTTGTCCTGTCATGTCATGTCATGTCATGTGTTGTGTTGTTTTGTCTTGTCTTGTCTTGTTTGGTCTTGTCTTGTCTTGTTTTGTCTTGTCTTGTCTTGTCTTGTCTTGTCTTGTCTTGTCTTGTCTTGTCTTGTCTTGTCTTGTCTTGTCTTGTCTTGTCTTGTCTTGTCTTGTTTTGTCTTGTCTTGTCTTGTCTTGTCTTTTCTTTTCTTGTCTTGTCTTGTCTTGTTTTGTCTTGTCTTGTTTTGTCTTGTCTTGTCTTGTTTTGTCTTTTCTTGTCTTGTCTTGTCTTGTCTTGTCTTGTATTGTCTTGTTTTGTCATGTAATGTCATGTCATGTGTTGTGTTGTGTTGTTTTGTCTTGTCTTGTCTTGTTTGGTCTTGTCTTGTCTTGTCTTGTTTTATGTTGTCTTGTTTTGTCACGTAATGTCATGTCGTGTGTTGTGTTGTTTTGTCTTGTTTTGTCTTGTTTTGTCTTCTCCTTGTCTTGTCTTGTCATGTCGTGTGTTGTGTTGTTTTGTCTTGTCATGTCTTATATTGTCTTGTCTTGTCTTGTCTTGTCTTGTGATGTCATGTCGTGTGTTGTGTTGTTTTGTCTTGTCTTGTTTTGTCTTGTCCTGTCTTGTCTTGTCATGTCATGTCATGTGTTGTGTTGTTTTGTCTTGTCTTGTCTTGTCTTGTCTTGTCTTGCCTTATCTTGCCTTGTCTTGTCTTGTCTGGTCTTGTCTTGTCTTGTCTTGTCTTGTCTTGTCTTGTCATGTCTTGTCTTGTTTTGTCTTGTCTTGTATTGTCTTGTTTTCTCATGTAATGTCATGTCATGTGTTGTGTTGTTTTGTCTTGTCTTGTCTTGTCTTGTCTTATCTTGTCTTGTCTTGTCGTGTCTTGTCTTGTCTTGTCTTGTCTTGTCTTGTCTTGTCTTGTCGTATGTTGTGTTGTTTTGTCTTGTCTTGTTTTGTCTTGTCATGTCGTATGTTGTGTTGTTTAGTCTTGTCTTGTCTTGTCTTGTCTTGTCTTGTTTTGTCTTGTCTTGTCTTGTCTTGTCTTGTCTTGTCTTGTCTTGTCTTGTCTTGTCTTGTCTTGTCTTGTCTTGTCTTTTCTTTTCTTGTCTTGTCTTGTCTTGTCTTGTCTTGTCTTGTCTTGTCTTGTCTGGTCTTGTCTTGTCTGGTCTTATCTTGTCTTGTCCTGTCCTGTCTTGTCTTGTCTTTTCTTGTCTCGTCTTGTCTTTTCTTGTCTTGTCTTGTCTTGTCTTGTCTTGTCTTGTCTTGTCTTGTCTTGTCTTGTCTTGTCTTGTCTTGTCTTGTCTTGTCTTGTCTTGTCTTGTCTTGTCTTGTCTTGTCTTGTCTTGTCTTGTCTTGTCTTGTCTTGTCTTGTCTTGTCTTGTCTTGTCTTGTCTTGTCTTGTCTTGTCTTGTCTTATCTTGCCTTGTCTTGTCTTGTCTTGTCTTGTCTTGTCTTGTCTTGTCTTGTCTTGTCATGTCTTGTCTTGTCTTGTCTTGTCTTGTCTTGTCTTGTCTTGTCTTGTCTTGTCTTGTCTTGTCTTGTCTTGTCTTGTCTTGTCTTGTCTTGTCTTGTCTTGTCTTGTCTTGTCTTGTCTTGTCTTGTCTTGTCTTGTCTTGTCTTGTCTTGTCTTGTCTTGTCTTGTCTTGTCTTGTCTTGTCTTGTCTTGTCTTGTCTTGTCTTGTCTTGTCTTGTCTTGTCTTGTCTTGTCTTGTCTTGTCTTGTCTTGTCTTGTCATGTCTTGTCTTGTTTTGTCTTGTCTTGTCTTGTCTTGTCTTGTCTTGTCTTGTCTTGTCTTGTCTTTTCTTTTCTTGTCTTGTCTTGTCTTGTCTTGTCTTGTCTTGTCTTGTCTTGTCTGGTCTTATCTTGTCTTGTCTTGTCTTGTCTTATCTTGCCTTGTCTTGTCTTGTCGTGTCTTGTCTTGTCTTGTCTTGTCTTGTCTTGTCTTGTCTTGTCGTATGTTGTGTTGTTTTGTCTTGTCTTGTTTTGTCTTGTCATGTCGTATGTTGTGTTGTTTAGTCTTGTCTTGTCTTGTCTTGTCTTGTTTTGTCTTGTCTTGTCTTGTCTTGTCTTGTCTTGTCTTGTCTTGTCTTGTCTTTTCTTTTCTTTTCTTGTCTTGTCTTGTCTTGTCTTGTCTTGTCTTGTCTTGTCTTGTCTTGTCTGGTCTTGTCTTGTCTGGTCTTATCTTGTCTTGTCTTGTCCTGTCCTGTCTTGTCTTGTCTTTTCTTGTCTCGTCTTGTCTTTTCTTGTCTTGTCTTGTCTTGTCTTGTCTTGTCTTGTCTTGTCTTGTCTTGTCTTGTCTTGTCTTGTCTTGTCTTGTCTTGTCTTGTCTTGTCTTGTCTTGTCTTGTCTTGTCTTGTCTTGTCTTGTCTTGTCTTGTCTTGTCTTGTCTTGTCTTGTCTTGTCTTGTCTTGTCTTGTCTTGTCTTGTCTTGTCTTGTCTTGTCTTGTCTTGTCTTGTCTTGTCTTGTCTTGTCATGTCATGTCATGTCATGTCATGTGTTGTGTTGTGTTGTTTTGTCTTGTCTTGTCTTGTTTGGTCTTGTCTTGTCTTGTCTTGTTTTATGTTGTCTTGTTTTGTCATGTAATGTCATGTCGTGTGTTGTGTTGTTTTGTCTTGTCTTGTCTTCTCCTTGTCTTGTCTTGTCATGTCGTGTGTTGTGTTGTTTTGTCTTGTCATGTCTTATATTGTCTTGTCTTGTCTTGTCTTGTCTTGTGATGTCATGTCGTGTGTTGTGTTGTTTTGTCTTGTCTTGTTTTGTCTTGTCCTGTCTTGTCTTGTCATGTCATGTCATGTGTTGTGTTGTGTTGTTTTGTCTTGTCTTGTCTTGTCTTGTCTTGTCTTGTCTTGCCTTATCTTGCCTTGTCTTGTCTTGTCTGGTCTTGTCTTGTCTTGTCTTGTCTTGTCTTGTCTTGTCTTGTCTTGTCTTGTCATGTCTTGTCTTGTTTTGTCTTGTCTTGTATTGTCTTGTTTTCTCATGTAATGTCATGTCATGTGTTGTGTTGTTTTGTCTTGTCTTGTCTTGTTTTGTCTTGTCTTGTCTTGTCTGGTCTGGTCTTGTCTTGTCTTGTCTTGTCTTGTCTTGTCTTGTCTTGTCTTGTCTGGTCTTGTCTGGTCTTGTCTTGTCTTGTCTTGTCTTGTCTTGTCTTGTTTTGTCTTGTCTTGTCTTGTCTTGTCTTGTCTTGTCTTGTCTTGTCTTGTCTTGTCTTGTCTTGTCTTGTCTTTTCATTTCTTGTCTTGTCTTGTCTTGTCTTGTCATGTCATGTCTTGTCTTGTCTTGTCTGGTCTTGTCTTGTCTGGTCTTATCTTGTCTTGTCTTGTCCTGTCCTGTCTTGTCTTGTCTTTTCTTGTCTCGTCTTGTCTTTTCTTGTCTTGTCATGTCATGTCTTGTCTTGTCTTGTTTTGTCTTGTCTTGTCTTGTTTTGTCTTTTCTTGTCTTGTCTTGTCTTGTCTTGTCTTGTCATGTCATGTCATGTCTTGTCTTGTCTTGTTTTGTCTTGTCTTGTCTTGTTTTGTCTTGTCATGTCTTGTCTTGTCTTGTCTTGTCTTGTCTTGTCCTGTCATGTCATGTCATGTCATGTGTTGTGTTGTTTTGTCTTGTCTTGTCTTGTTTGGTCTTGTCTTGTCTTGTTTTGTCTTGTCTTGTCTTGTCTTGTCTTGTCTTGTCTTGTCTTGTCTTGTCTTGTCTTGTCTTGTCTTGTCTTGTCTTGTCTTGTCTTGTCTTGTCTTGTCTTGTCTTGTCTTGTTTTGTCTTGTCTTGTCTTGTCTTGTCTTGTCTGGTCTTATCTTGTCTTGTCTTGTCCTGTCCTGTCTTGTCTTGTCTTTTCTTGTCTTGTCTTGTCTTTTCTTGTCTTGTCTTGTCTTGTCTTGTCTTGTCTTGTCTTGTCATGTCATGTCTTGTCTTGTCTTGTTTTGTCTTTTCTTGTCTTGTTTTGTCTTTTCTTGTCTTGTCTTGTCTTGTCTTGTCTTGTCTTGTCATGTCATGTCTTGTCTTGTCTTGTCTTGTTTTGTCTTGTCTTGTTTTGTCTTGTCATGTCATGTCTTGTCTTGCCTTGCCTTGTCTTGTCTTGTCTTGTCTTGTCTTGTCTTGTCTTTTCTTGTCTTGTCTTGTCTTATCTTGTCTTGTCTTGTCGTGTCTTATCTTGTCTTGTCTTGTCTTGTCTTGTCTTGTCTTGTCGTATGTTGTGTTGTTTTGTCTTGTCTTGTTTTGTCTTGTCATGTCGTATGTTGTGTTGTTTAGTCTTGTCTTGTCTTGTCTTATCTTGTCTTGTCTTGTCTTGTCTTGTCTTGTCTTGTCTTGTCTTGTCTTGTTTTGTCTTGTCTTGTCTTATATTGTCTTATATTGTCTTATCTTGTCTTGTCATGTCTTGTCTTGTTTTGTCTTGTCTTGTATTGTCTTGTTTTCTCATGTAATGTCATGTCGTGTGTTGTGTTGTTTTGTCTTGTCTTGTTTTGTCTTGTCATGTATTGTCTTGTCTTGCCATGTCATGTCATGTCATGTGTTGTGTTGTGTTGTTTTGTCTTGTCTTGTCATGTTTTATGTTGTCTTGTTTTGTCATGTAATGTCATACGTGTGTTGTGTTGTTTTGTCTTGTCTTATTTTGTCTTGTCATGTCTTATCTTGTCTTGTCTTGTCTTGTCTTGTCTTGCCTTGTATTGTCATGTCTTATATTGTCTTGTCTTGTCCTGTCATGTCATGTCATGTGTTGTCTTGTTTGGTCTTGTCTTGTCTTGTCTTGTCTTGTCTTGTATTGTCTTGTCTTGTCTTGTCTTGTCTTGTCTTGTCTTGTCTTGCCTTGTCTTGTCTTGTCCTGTCGTGTGTTGTGTTGTTTTGTCTTGTGTTGTCTTGTCTTGTCTTGTCCTGTCTTGTCTTGTCTTGTCTTGCCTTGTCTTGTCTTGTCTTGTCTTGTCTTGTCTTGTCTTGTCTTGTCTTGTCTTGTCTTGTCTTGTCTTGTCTTGTCTTGTCTTGTCTTGTCTTGTCTTGTCTTGTCTTGTCTTGTCTTGTCTTGTCTTGTCTTGTCTTGTCTTGTCTTGTCTTGTCTTGTCTTGTCTTGTCTTGTCTTGTCTTGTCTTGTCTTGTCTTGTCATGTCATGTCATGTCGTGCGTTGTGTTGTTTTGTCTTGTCTTGTTTTGTCTTGTCATGTCATGTCTTGTCTTGTCTTGTCTTCTCTTGTCATGTCGTGCGTTGTGTTGTTTTGTCTTGTCTTGTTTTGTCTTGTCATGTCATGTCTTGTCTTGTCTTGTCGTGTCTTGTCTTGTCATGTCATGTCATGTCATGTCATGTGTTGTGTTGTGTTGTTTTGTCTTGTCTTGTCTTGTTTGGTCTTGTCTTGTTTGGTCTTGTCTTGCCTTGTCATGTTTTATGTTGTCTTGTTTTGTCATGTAATGTCATGTCTGTGTTGTGTTGTTTTGTCTTGTCTTGTCTTCTCCTTGTCTTGTCTTGTCATGTCGTGTGTTGTGTTGTTTTGTCTTGTCATGTCTTATATTGTCTTGTCTTGTCTTGTCTTGTCTTGTCTTGTGATGTCATGTGTTGTGTTGTGTTGTGTTGCCTTGTCTTGTCTTGTCTTGTCTTGTCTTGTCTTGTCTTGTCTTGTCTTGTCTTGTCTTGTCATGTCTTGTCTTGTCTTGTTTTGTCTTGTCTTGTATTGTCTTGTTTTCTCATGTATTGTCATGTCGTGTGTTGTGTTGTTTTGTCTTGTCTTGTGTTGTTTTGTCGTGTCATGTCTTGTCTTGTCTTGTCTTGTCCTGTCCTGTCGTGTGTTGTGTTGTTTTGTCTTGTCTTGTCATGTCATGTCATGTCGTGTCTTGTGTTGCTTTGTCTTGTCTTGTCTTGTCATGTCGTGGGTTGTGTTGTTTTGTCTTGTCTTGTTGTGTATTGTCATGTCTTATATTGTCTTGTCTTGTCTTGTCATGTCATGTCATGTCATGTCGTGTGTTGTGTTGTTTTGTCTTGTCTTGTTTTGACTTGTCTTGTTTTGACTTGTCTTGTTTTGTCTTGTCATGTCTTGTCTTGTTTTGTCTTGTCTTGTCTTGTCTTGTCTTGTTTTGTCTTGTCTTGTCTTGTTTTGTCTTGTCTTGTCTTGACTTGTCTTGTCTTGTCTTGTCTTGTCTTGTCTTGTCTTGTCTTGTCTTGTCTTGTCTTGTCTTGTCTTGTCTTGTCTTGTCTTGTCTTGTCTTGTCTTGTCTTGTCTTGTCTTGTCTTGTCTTGTCTTGTCTTGTCTGGTCTTGTCTTGTCTTGTCTTGTCTTGTTTTGTCTTGTCTTGTCTTGTTTGGTCTTGTCTTGTCTTGTTTTGTCTTGTCTTGTCTTGTCTTGTCTTGTCTTGTCTTGTCTTGTCTTGTCTTGTCTTGTCTTGTCTTGTCTTGTCTTGCCTTGTCTTGTCTTGTCTTGTCTTGTCTTGTCTTGTCTTGTCTTGTCTTGTCTTGTCTTGTCTTGTCTTGTCTTGTCTTGTCTTGTCTTGTCTTGTCTTGTCTTGTCTTGTCTTGTCTTGTCTTGTCTTGTCTTGTCTTGTCTTGTCTTGTCTTGTCTTGTCTTGTCTTGTCTTGTCTTGTCTTGTCTTGTCTTGTCTTGTCTTGTCTTGTCTTGTCATGTCATGTCTTGTCTTGTCTTGTTTTGTCTTGTCTTGTCTTGTTTTGTCTTGTCATGTCTTGTCTTGTCTTGTCTTGTCTTGTCTTGTCTTGTCTTGTCTTGTCTTGTCTTGTCTTGTCCTGTCATGTCTTGTCATGTCATGTGTTGTCTTGTCTTGTCTTGTCTTGTCTTGTCTTGTCTTGTCTTGTCTTGTCTTGTCTTGTCTTGTCTTGTCTTGTCTTGTCTTGTCTTGTCTTGTCTTGTCTTGTCTTGTCTTGTCTTGTCTTGTCTTGTCTTGTCTTGTCTTGTCTTGTCTTGTCTTGTCTTGTCTTGTCTTGTCTTGTCTTGTCTTGTCTTGTCTTGTCTTGTCTTGTCTTGTCTTGTCTTGTCTTGTCTTGTCTTGTCTTGTCTTGTCTTGTCTTGTCTTGTCTTGTCTTGTCTTGTCTTGTCTTGTCTTGTCTTGTCTTGTCTTGTCTTGTCTTGTCTTGTCTTGTTTTGTCTTGTCTTGTCTTGTCTTGTCTTGTCTTGTCTTGTCTTGTCTTGTCTTGTCTTGTCTTGTCTTGTCTTGTCTTGTCTTGTCTTGTCTTGTCTTGTCTTGTCTTGTCTTGACTTGTCTTGTCTTGTCTTGTCTTCTCTTGTCTTGTCTTGTCTTGTCTTGTCTTGTCTTGTCTTGTGATGTCATGTCGTGTGTTGTCATGTCATGTCATGTGTTGTATTGTTTTGTCTTGTCTTGTCTTGTTTGGTCTTATCTTGTCTTGTTTTGTCTTGTCTTGTCTTGTCTTGTCTTGTCTTGTCTTGTCTTGTCTTGTCTTGTCTTGTCTTGTCTTGTCTTGTCTTGTCTTGTCTTGTCTTGACTTGTCTTGTCTTGTCTTGTCTTGTCTTGTCTTGTCTTGTCTTGTCTTGTCTTGTCTTGTCTTGTCTTGTCTTGTCTTGTTTTGTCTTGTCTTGTCTTGTCTTGTCTTGTCTTGCCTTGTCTTGTCTTGTCTTGTCTTGTCTTGTCTTGTCTTGTCTTGTCTTGTCTTGTCTTGTCTTGTCTTGTCTTGTCCTGTCTTGTCTTGTCTTGTCTTTTCTTGTCTCGTCTTGTCTTTTCTTGTCTTGTCTTGTCTTGTCTTGTCCTGTCTTGTCTTGTCTTGTCTTGTCTTGTCTTCTCTTGTCTTGTCTTGTCTTGTCTTGTCTTGTCTTGTCTTGTGATGTCATGTCGTGTGTTGTCATGTCATGTCATGTGTTGTATTGTTTTGTCTTGTCTTGTCTTGTTTGGTCTTGTCTTGTCTTGTTTTGTCTTGTCTTGTCTTGTCTTGTCTTGTCTTGTCTTGTCTTGTCTTGTCCTGTCCTGTCTTGTCTTGTCTTGTCTTTTCTTGTCTCGTCTTGTCTTTTCTTGTCTTGTCTTGTCTTGTCTTGTCCTGTCTTGTCTTGTCTTGTCATGTCATGTCTTGTCTTGTCTTGTTTTGTCTTGTCTTGTCTTGTTTTGTCTTGTCTTGTCTTGTCTTGTCTTGTCTTGTCTTGTCATGTCATGTCATGTCTTGTCTTGTCTTGTTTTGTCTTGTCTTGTCTTGTTTTGTCTTGTCATGTCTTGTCTTGTCTTGTCTTGTCTTGTCTTGTCCTGTCATGTCATGTCATGTCATGTGTTGTGTTGTTTTGTCTTGTCTTGTCTTGTTTGGTCTTGTCTTGTCTTGTTTTGTCTTGTCTTGTCTTGTCTTGTCTTGTCTTGTCTTGTCTTGTCTTGTCTTGTCTTGTCTTGTCTTGTCTTGTCTTGTCTTGTCTTGTCTTGTCTTGTCTTGTCTTGTCTTGTCTTGTCTTGTCTTGTCTTGTCTTGTCTTGTCTTGTCTTGTCTTGTCTTGTTTTGTCTTGTCTTGTCTTGTCTTGTCTTGTCTGGTCTTATCTTGTCTTGTCTTGTCCTGTCCTGTCTTGTCTTGTCTTTTCTTGTCTTGTCTTGTCTTTTCTTGTCTTGTCTTGTCTTGTCTTGTCTTGTCTTGTCTTGTCTTGTCATGTCATGTCTTGTCTTGTCTTGTCTTGTTTTGTCTTGTCTTCTCTTGTTTTGTCTTTTCCTGTCTTGTCTTGTCTTGTCTTGTCTTGTCTTGTCATGTCATGTCTTGTCTTGTCTTGTCTTGTTTTGTCTTGTCTTGTCTTGTTTTGTCTTGTCATGTCTTGTCTTGTCTTGTCTTGTCGTATGTTGTGTTGTTTTGTCTTGTCTTGTTTTGTCTTGTCATGTCGTATGTTGTGTTGTTTAGTCTTGTCTTGTCTTGTCTTGTCTTGTCTTATCTTGTCTTGTCTTGTCTTGTCTTGTCTTGTCTTGTCTTGTCTTGTCTTGTCTTGTCTTGTCTTGTCTTGTCTTGTCTTGTCGTATGTTGTGTTGTTTTGTCATGTCTTGTTTTGTCTTGTCATGTCGTATGTTGTGTTGTTTAGTCTTGTCTTGTTTTGTCTTGTCTTGTCTTATATTGTCTTATATTGTCTTGTCTTGTCTTGTCATGTCCTGTCTTGTTTTGTCTTGTCTTGTATTGTCTTGATTTCTCATGTAATGTCATGTCGTGTGTTGTGTTGTTTTGTCTTGTCTTGTTTTGTCTTGTCTTGTCTTATATTGTCTTGTCTTGTCTTGTCTTGTCTTGTCTTGTTTTGTCTTGTCTTGTCTTGTTTGGTCTTGTCATGTCTTGTCTTGTCTTGTCTTGTCTTGTTTTGTCTTGTCTTGTCTTGTCTTGTTTTGTCTTGTCTTGTCTTGTCTTGTCTTGTCTTGTCTTGTCTTATATTGTCTTGTCTTGTCTTGTCATGTCCTGTCTTGTTTTGTCTTGTCTTGTATTGTCTTGATTTCTCATGTAATGTCATGTCGTGTGTTGTGTTGTTTTGTCTTGTCTTGTTTTGTCTTGTCTTGTCTTATATTGTCTTGTCTTGTCTTGTCTTGTCTTGTCTTGTTTTGTCTTGTCTTGTCTTGTTTGGTCTTGTCATGTCTTGTCTTGTCTTGTCTTGTTTTGTCTTGTCTTGTCTTGTCTTGTCTTGTCTTGTCTTGTGTGGTCTTGTCTTGTCTTGTCTTGTCTTGTTTTGTCTTGTCTTGTCTTGTTTGGTCTTGTCTTGTCTTGTTTTGTCTTGTCTTGTCTTGTCTTGTCTTGTCTTGTCTTGTCTTGTCTTGTTTTGTCTTGTCTTGCCTTGTCTTGTCTTGTCTTGTCTTGTCTTGTCTTGTCTTGTCTTGTCTTGTCTTGTCTTGTCTTGTCTTGTCTTGTCTTGTCTTGTCTTGTCTTGTCTTGTCTTGTCCTGTCATGTCTTGTCATGTCATGTGTTGTGTTGTCTTGTCTTGTCTTGTCTTTTCTTTTCTTGTCTTGTCTTGTCATGTCATGTCATGTCTTGTCTTGTCTTGTCTTGTCTTGTTTTGTCTTGTCTTGTCTTGTCTTGTCTTGTCTTGTCCTGTCATGTCTTGTCATGTCATGTGTTGTGTTGTCTTGTCTTGTCTTGTCTTTTCTTTTCTTGTCTTGTCTTGTCTTATTTTGTCTTGTCATGTCTTATCTTGTCTTGTCTTGTCTTGTTTTGTATTGTCATGTCTTATATTGTCTTGTCTTGTCATGTCATATCATGTCGTGTGTTGTGTTGTTTTGTCTGGTCATGTTTTGTCTTGTCATGTATTGTCTTGTCTTGCCATGTCATGTCATGTCATGTGTTGTGTTGTGTTGTTTTGTCTTGTCTTGTCATGTTTTATGTTGTCTTGTTTTGTCATGTAATGTCATACGTGTGTTGTGTTGTTTTGTCTTGTCTTATTTTGTCTTGTCATGTCTTATCTTGTCTTGTCTTGTCTTGTCTTGTCTTGCCTTGTATTGTCATGTCTTATATTGTCTTGTCTTGTCCTGTCATGTCATGTCATGTGTTGTCTTGTTTGGTCTTGTCTTGTCTTGTCTTGTCTTGTCTTGTATTGTCTTGTCTTGTCTTGTCTTGTCTTGTCTTGTCTTGCCTTGTCTTGTCTTGTCCTGTCGTGTGTTGTGTTGTTTTGTCTTGTGTTGTCTTGTCTTGTCTTGTCCTGTCTTGTCTTGTCTTGTCTTGCCTTGTCTTGTCTTGTCTTGTCTTGTCTTGTCTTGTCTTGTCTTGTCTTGTCTTGTCTTGTCTTGTCTTGTCTTGTCTTGTCTTGTCTTGTCTTGTCTTGTCTTGTCTTGTCTTGTCTTGTCTTGTCTTGTCATGTCATGTCTTGTCTTGTCTTGTCTTCTCTTGTCATGTCGTGCGTTGTGTTGTTTTGTCTTGTCTTGTTTTGTCTTGTCATGTCATGTCTTGTCTTGTCTTGTCGTGTCTTGTCTTGTCATGTCATGTCATGTCATGTCATGTGTTGTGTTGTGTTGTTTTGTCTTGTCTTGTCTTGTTTGGTCTTGTCTTGTTTGGTCTTGTCTTGCCTTGTCATGTTTTATGTTGTCTTGTTTTGTCATGTAATGTCATGTCGTGTGTTGTGTTGTTTTGTCTTGTCTTATCTTCTCCTTGTCTTGTCTTGTCATGTCGTGTGTTGTGTTGTTTTGTCTTGTCATGTCTTATATTGTCTTGTCTTGTCTTGTCCTGTCTTGTCTTGTCTTGTCTTGCCTTGTCTTGTCTTGTCTTGTCTTGTCTTGTCTTGTCTTGTCTTGTCTTGTCTTGTCTTGTCTTGTCTTGTCTTGTCTTGTCTTGTCTTGTCTTGTCTTGTCTTGTCTTGTCTTGTCTTGTCTTGTCATGTCATGTCTTGTCTTGTCTTGTCTTCTCTTGTCATGTCGTGCGTTGTGTTGTTTTGTCTTGTCTTGTTTTGTCTTGTCATGTCATGTCTTGTCTTGTCTTGTCGTGTCTTGTCTTGTCATGTCATGTCATGTCATGTCATGTGTTGTGTTGTGTTGTTTTGTCTTGTCTTGTCTTGTTTGGTCTTGTCTTGTTTGGTCTTGTCTTGCCTTGTCATGTTTTATGTTGTCTTGTTTTGTCATGTAATGTCATGTCGTGTGTTGTGTTGTTTTGTCTTGTCTTATCTTCTCCTTGTCTTGTCTTGTCATGTCGTGTGTTGTGTTGTTTTGTCTTGTCATGTCTTATATTGTCTTGTCTTGTCTTGTCTTGTCTTGTGATGTCATGTGTTGTGTTGTGTTGTTTTGTCTTGTCTTGTCTTGTCTTGTCTTGTCTTGTCTTGTCTTGTCTTGTCTTGTCATGTCTTGTCTTGTCTTGTTTTGTCTTGTCTTGTATTGTCTTGTTTTCTCATGTATTGTCATGTCGTGTGTTGTGTTGTTTTGTCTTGTCTTGTGTTGTTTTGTCGTGTCATGTCTTGTCTTGTCTTGTCTTGTCCTGTCCTGTCGTGTGTTGTGTTGTTTTGTCTTGTCTTGTCATGTCATGTCATGTCGTGTCTTGTGTTGCTTTGTCTTGTCTTGTCTTGTCATGTCGTGGGTTGTGTTGTTTTGTCTTGTCTTGTTGTGTATTGTCATGTCTTATATTGTCTTGTCTTGTCATGTCATGTCATGTCATGTCGTGTGTTGTGTTGTTTTGTCTTGTCTTGTTTTGTCTTGTCATGTCTTGTCTTGTCTTGTCTTGTTTTGTCTTGTCTTGTCTTGTCTTGTCTTGTTTTGTCTTGTCTTGTCTTGTTTTGTCTTGTCTTGTCTTATCTTGTCTTGTCTTGTCTTGTCTTGTCTTGTATTGTCATGTCTTATATTGTCTTGTCTTGTCCTGTCATGTCATGTCATGTGTTGTGTTGTTTTGTCTTGTCTTGTCTTGTTTGGTCTTGTCTTGTCTTGTCCTGTATTGTCTTGTCTTGTCTTGTCTTGTCTTGTCTTGTCTTGTCTTGTCTTGTCTTGCCTTGTCTTGTCTTGTCTTGTCTTGTCTTGTCTTGCCTTGTCTTGTCTTGTCCTGTCGTGTGTTGTGTTGTTTTGTCTTGTGTTGTCTTGTCTTGTCTTGTCCTGTCTTGTCTTGTCTTGTCTTGCCTTGTCTTGTCTTGTCCTGTCGTGTGTTGTGTTGTTTTGTCTTGTGTTGTCTTGTCTTGTCTTGTCCTGTCTTGTCTTGTCTTGTCTTGCCTTGTCTTGTCTTGTCTTGTCTTGTCTTGTCTTGTCTTGTCTTGTCTTGTCTTGTCTTGTCTTGTCTTGTCTTGTCTTGTCTTGTCTTGTCTTGTCTTGTCTTGTCTTGTCTTGTCTTGTCATGTCATGTCTTGTCTTGTCTTGTCTTCTCTTGTCATGTCGTGCGTTGTGTTGTTTTGTCTTGTCTTGTTTTGTCTTGTCATGTCATGTCTTGTCTTGTCTTGTCTTGTCTTGTCTTGTCTTGTCTTGTCTTGTCTTGTCTTGTCCTGTCATGTCTTGTCATGTCATGTGTTGTCCTGTCTTGTCTTGTCTTGTCTTGCCTTGTCTTGTCTTGTCCTGTCGTGTGTTGTGTTGTTTTGTCTTGTGTTGTCTTGTCTTGTCTTGTCCTGTCTTGTCTTGTCTTGTCTTGCCTTGTCTTGTCTTGTCTTGTCTTGTCTTGTCTTGTCTTGTCTTGTCTTGTCTTGTCTTGTCTTGTCTTGTCTTGTCTTGTCTTGTCATGTCATGTCTTGTCTTGTCTTGTCTTGTCTTGTCTTGTTTGGTCTTGTCTTGTTTGGTCTTGTCTTGCCTTGTCATGTTTTATGTTGTCTTGTTTTGTCATGTAATGTCATGTCGTGTGTTGTGTTGTTTTGTCTTGTCTTGTTTGGTCTTGTCTTGTTTGGTCTTGTCTTGTCTTGTCATGTTTTATGTTGTCTTGTTTTGTCATGTAATGTCATACGTGTGTTGTGTTGTTTTGTCTTGTCTTATTTTGTCTTGTCATGTCTTATCTTGTCTTGTCTTGTCTTGTCTTGTCTTGCCTTGTATTGTCATGTCTTATATTGTCTTGTCTTGTCCTGTCATGTCATGTCATGTGTTGTCTTGTTTGGTCTTGTCTTGTCTTGTCTTGTCTTGTCTTGTATTGTCTTGTCTTGTCTTGTCTTGTCTTGTCTTGTCTTGTCTTGTCTTGCCTTGTCTTGTCTTGTCCTGTCGTGTGTTGTGTTGTTTTGTCTTGTGTTGTCTTGTCTTGTCTTGTCCTGTCTTGTCTTGTCTTGTCTTGCCTTGTCTTGTCTTGTCTTGTCTTGTCTTGTCTTGTCTTGTCTTGTCTTGTCTTGTCTTGTCTTGTCTTGTCTTGTCTTGTCTTGTCATGTCATGTCTTGTCTTGTCTTGTCTTCTCTTGTCATGTCGTGCGTTGTGTTGTTTTGTCTTGTCTTGTTTTGTCTTGTCATGTCATGTCTTGTCTTGTCTTGTCGTGTCTTGTCTTGTCTTGTCATGTCATGTCATGTCATGTCATGTGTTGTGTTGTGTTGTTTTGTCTTGTCTTGTCTTGTTTGGTCTTGTCTTGTTTGGTCTTGTCTTGCCTTGTCATGTTTTATGTTGTCTTGTTTTGTCATGTAATGTCATGTCGTGTGTTGTGTTGTTTTGTCTTGTCTTGTCTTCTCCTTGTCTTGTCTTGTCTTGTCTTGTCTTGTCTTGTCTTGTCTTGTCTTGTCTTGTCTTGTCATGTCATGTCATGTCATGTGTTGTGTTGTTTTGTCTTGTCTTGTCTTGTTTGGTCTTGTCTTGTCTTGTCTTGTCTTGTATTGTATTGTCTTGTCTTGTCTTGTCTTGTCTTGTCTTGTCTTGTCTTGTCTTGTCTTGTCTTGTCTTGTCTTGTCTTGTCTTGTCTTGTCTTGTCTTGTCTTGTCTTGTCTTGTCTTGTCTTGTCTTGTCTTGTCTTGTCTTGTCTTGTCTTGTCTTGTCTTGTCTTGTCTTGTCTTGTCTTGTCTTGTCTTGTCTTGTCTTGTCTTGTCTTGTCTTGTCTTGTCTTGTCTTGTCTTGTCTTGTCTTGTCTTGTCTTGTCTTGTCTTGTCTTGTCTTGTCTTGTCTTGTCTTGTCTTGTCTTGTCTTGTCTTGTCTTGTCTTGTCTTGTCTTGTCTTGTCTTGTCTTGTCTTGTCTTGTCTTGTCTTGTCTTGTCTTGTCTTGTCTTGTCTTGTCTTGTCTTGTCTTGTCTTGTCTTGTCTTGTCTTGTCTTGTCTTGTCTTGTCTTGTCTTGTCTTGTCTTGTCTTGTCTTGTCTTGTCTTGTCTTGTCGTGTCTTGTCTTTTCTTGTCTTGTCTTGTCTTGCCTTGTCTTGTCTTGTCTTGTCATGTAATGTCATGTCATGTCGTGTGTTGTGTTGTTTAGTCTTGTTTTGTCTTGTCATGTCTTGTCTTGTCTTGTCCTGTCATGTCTTGTCTTGTCTAGTCTTGTCTTGTCTTGTCTTGTCTTGTCTTGTCTTGTCTTGTCTTGTCTTGTCTTGTCTTGTCTTGTCTTGTAATGTCATGTCGTGTGTTGTGTTGTTTTGTCTTGTCGTGTCTTCTCCTTGTCTCGTCTTGTCATGTCGTGTGTTGTGTTGTTTTGTCTTGTCATGTCCTATATTGTCTTGTCTTGTCTTGTGATGTCATGTCGTGTGTTGTGTTGTTTTGTCTTGTATTGTCTTGTCTTGTCTTGTCTTGTTTTGTCTTGTCTTGTCTTGTCTTGTCTTGTCTTGTCTTGTCTTGTCTTGTCTTGTCTTGTCATGTCATACGTGTGTTGTGTTGTTTTGTTTTGTCTTGTCTTATTTTGTCTTGTCATGTCTTATCTTGTCTTGTCTTGTCTTGTCTTGTCTTGTATTGTCTTGTCTTGTTTGGTCTTGTCTTGTCTTGTCTTGTATTGTCTTGTCTTGTCTTGTCTTGTCTTGTCTTGTCTTGTCTTGTCTTGTCTTGTCTTGTCTTGTCTTGTCTTGTCTTGTCTTGTCTTGTCTTGTCTTGTCTTGTCTTGTCTTGTCTTGTCTTGTCTTGTCTTGTCTTGCCTTGTCTTGTCTTGTCTTGTCTTGTCTTGTCTTGCCTTGTCTTGTCTTGTCCTGTCGTGTGTTGTGTTGTTTTGTCTTGTGTTGTCTTGTCTTGTCTTGTCCTGTCTTGTCTTGTCTTGTCTTGCCTTGTCTTGTCTTGTCTTGTCTTGTCTTGTCTTGTCTTGTCTTATCTTGTCTTGTCTTGTCATGTCATGTCATGTCGTGCGTTGTGTTGTTTTGTCTTGTCTTGCTTTGTCTTGTCATGTCATGTCTTGTCTTGTCTTGTCTTGTCTTGTCTTGTCATGTCGTGCGTTGTGTTGTTTTGTCTTGTCTTGTTTTGTCTTGTCATGTCATGTCTTGTCTTGTCTTGTCATGTCATGTCATGTCATGTCATGTGTTGTGTTGTGTTGTTTTGTCTTGTCTTGTCTTGTTTGGTCTTGTCTTGTCATGTTTTATGTTGTCTTGTTTTGTCATGTAATGTCATGTCGTGTGTTGTGTTGTTTTGTCTTGTCTTGTCTTCTCCTTGTCTTGTCTTGTCATGTCGTGTGTTGTGTTGTTTTGTCTTGTAATGTCTTATATTGTCTTGTCTTGTCTTGTCTTGTCTTGTGATGTCATGTGTTGTGTTGTGTTGTTTTGTCTTGTCTTGTCTTGTCTTGTCTTGTGATGTCATGTGTTGTGTTGTGTTGTTTTGTCTTGTCTTGTCTTGTCTTGTCTTGTCTTGTTTTGTCTTGTGTTGCTTTGTCTTGTCTTGTCTTGTCATGTCGTGTGTTGTGTTGTTTTGTCTTGTCTTGTCTTGTCTTGTCTTGTCTTGTTTTGTCTTGTGTTGCTTTGTCTTGTCTTGTCTTGTCATGTCGTGTGTTGTGTTGTTTTGTCTTGTCTTGTTGTGTATTGTCATGTCCTGTCGTGTGTTGTGTTGTTTTGTCTTGTCTTGTCATGTCATGTCATGTCGTGTCTTGTGTTGCTTTGTCTTGTTTTGTCTGGTCATGTCTTGTCTTGTCATGTCTTGTCTTGTCTTGTCTTGTCTTGTTTTGTCTTGTCTTGTCTTGTCTGGTCTTGTCTTGTCTTGTCTTGTCTTGTCTTGTCTTGTCTTGTCTTGTCTTGTCTTGTCTTGTCTTGTCTTGTCTTGTCTTGTCTTGTCTTGTCTTGTTTTGTCTTGTGTTGCTTTGTCTTGTCTTGTCTTGTCATGTCGTGTGTTGTGTTGTTTTGTCTTGTCTTGTTGTGTATTGTCATGTCCTGTCGTGTGTTGTGTTGTTTTGTCTTGTCTTGTCATGTCATGTCATGTCGTGTCTTGTGTTGCTTTGTCTTGTCTTGTCTTGTCATGTCGTGTGTTGTGTTGTTTTGTCTTGTCTTGTTGTGTATTGTCATGTCTTATATTGTCTTGTCTTGTCTTGTCATGTCTTGTCTTGTTTTGTCTTGTCTTGTATTGTCTTGTTTTCTCATGTAATGTCATGTCGTGTGTTGTGTTGTTTTGTCTTGTCTTGTGTTGTTTTGTCGTGACATGTCTTGTCTTGTCTTGTCCTGTCCTGTCGTGTGTTGTGTTGTTTTGTCTTGTCTTGTCATGTCATGTCATGTCGTGTCTTGTTTTGCTTTGTCTTGTCTTGTCTTGTCATGTCGTGTGTTGTGTTGTTTTGTCTTGTCTTGTTTTGTCTGGTCATGTCTTGTCTTGTCATGTCTTGTCTTGTCTTGTCTTGTCTTGTTTTGTCTTGTCTTGTCTTGTCTGGTCTTGTCTTGTCTTGTCTTGTCTTGTCTTGTCTTGTCTTGTCTTGTTTGGTCTTGTCTTGTCTTGTTTTGTCTTGTCTTGTCTTGTCTTGTCTTGTTTTGTCTTGTCTTGTCTTGTCTGGTCTTGTCTTGTCTTGTCTTGTCTTGTCTTGTCTTGTCTTGCCTTGTCTTGTCTTGTCTTGTCTTGTCTTGTCTTGTCTTGTCTTGTCTTGTCTTGTCTTGTCTGGTCTTGTCTTGTCTTGTCTTGTCTTGTCTTGTCTTGTCTTGTGATGTCTTGTCCTGTCCTGTCCTGTCTTGTCTTGTCTTGTCTTGTCTTGTCTTGTCTTGTCCTGTCCTGTCATGTCATGTCATGTCATGTGTTGTGTTGTGTTGTTTTGTCTTGTCTTGTCTTGTTTGGTCTTGTCTTGTCTTGTTTTGTCTTGTCTTGTCTTGTCTTGTCTTGTCTTGTCTTTTCTTGTCTTGTCTTGTCTTGTCTTGGCTTGTCTTGTCTTGTCTTGTCTTGTCTTGTCTTGTCTTGTCTTGTCTTGTCTTGTCTTGTCTTGTCTTGTTTGGTCTTGTCTTGTCTTGTCTTGTCTTGTTTTGTCTTGTCTTGTCTTGTCTTGTCTTGTCTTGTCTTGTCTTGTCTTGTCTTGTCTTGTCTTGTCTTGTCTTGTCTTGTCTTGTCTTGTCTTGTCTTGTCTTGTCTTGTCTTGTCTTGTCTTGTCTTGTCTTCTCTTGTCTTGTCTTGTCTTGTCTTGTCTTGTCTTGTCTTGTCTTGTCTTGTCTTGTCTGGTCTTGTCTGGTCTTGTCTGGTCTTGTCTTGTCTTGTCTTGTCTTGTCTTGTCTTGTCTTGTCTTGTCTTGTCTTGTCTTGTCCCGTCTTGTCTTGTCTTGTCTTGTCTTGTGATGTCATGTCGTGTGTTGTGTTGTTTTGTCTTGTCTTGTCTTGTCTTGTCTTGTCTTGTCTTGTCTTGTCTTGTTTTGTCTTGGCTTGTCTTGTCTGGTCTTGTCTGGTCTTGTCTGGTCTTGTCTTGTCTTGTCTTGTCTTGTCTTGTTTTGTCTTGTCTTGTCTTGTCTGGTCTTGTCTGGTCTTGTCTTGTCTTGTCTTGTCTTGTCTTGTCTTGTCTTGTCTTGTCTTGTTTTGTCTTGTCTTGTTTTGTCTGGTCTTGTCTGGTCTTGTCTGGTCTTGTCTTGTCTTGTCTTGTCTGGTCTTGTCTGGTCTTGTCTGGTCTTGTCTGGTCTTGTCTTGTCTTGTCTTGTCTTGTCTTGTCTTGACTTGTCTTGTCTTGTCTTGTCTTGTCTTGTCTTGTCTTGTCTTGTCTTGTCTTGTCTTGTCTTGTCTTGTCTTGTCTTGTCTTGTCTTGTCTTGTCTTGTCTTGTCTTGTCTTGTCTTGTCTTGTCTTGTCTTGTCTTGTCTTGTCTTGTCTTGTCTTGTCTTGTCTTGTCTTGTCTTGTCTTGTCTTGTCTTGTCTTGTCTTGTCTTGTCTTGTCTTGTCTTGTCTTGTCTTGTCTTGTCTTGTCTTGTCTTGTCTTGTCTTGTCTTGTCTTGTCTTGTCTTGTCTTGTCTTGTCTTGTCTTGTCTTGTCTTGTCTTGTCTTGTCTTGTCTTGTCTTGTCTTGTCTTGTCTTGTCTTGTCTTGTCTTGTCTTGTCTTGTCTTGTCTTGTCTTGTCTTGTCTTGTCTTGTCTTGTCTTGTCTTGTCTTGTCTTGTCTTGTCTTGTCTTGTCTTGTCTTGTCTTGTCTTGTCTTGTCTTGTCTTGTCTTGTCTTGTCTTGTCTTGTCTTGTCTTGTCTTGTCTTGTCTTGTCTTGTCTTGTCTTGTCTTGTCTTGTCTTGTCTTGTCTTGTCTTGTCTTGTCTTGTCTTGTCTTTTCTTTTCTTTTCTTTTCTTGTCTTGTCTTGTCTTGTCTTGTCTGGTCTTGTCTTGTCTTGTCTGGTCTTATCTTGTCTGGTTTTGTCTTGTCATGTCTTGTCTTGTCTTGTCTTGTCTTGTCTTGTCCTGTCATGTCATGTCTTGTCTTGTCTTGTTTTGTCTTTTCTTGTCTTGTTTTGTCTTGTCATGTCTTGTCATGTCTTGTCTTGTCTTGTCTTGTCTTGTCTTGTCTTGTCTTGTCTTGTCCTGTCATGTCATGTCATGTCATGTGTTGCGTTGTTTTGTCTTGTCTTGTCTTGTCTTGTCTTGTCTAGTTTTGTCTTGTCTTGTCTTGTTTTGTCTTGTCTTGTCATGTCGTGCGTTGTGTTGTTTTGTCTTGTCTTGTTTTGTCTTGTCATGTCATGTTTTGTCTTGTCTTGTCTTGTCTTGTCTTGTCTTGTCTTGTCATGTCATGTCATGTCATGTCATGTGTTGTGTTGTGTTGTTTATTCTTGTCTTGTCTTGTCTTGTTTTGTCTTGTCATGTCATGTCTTGTCTTGTCTTGTCTGGTCTTGTCTTGTCTTGTCTTGTCTTGTCTTGTCCTGTCCTGTCCTGTCTTGTCTTTTCTTGTCTTGTCTTGTCTTTTCTTGTCTTGTTTTGTCTTGTCTTGTCTGGTCTTGTCTTGTCTTGTCTTGTCTTGTCTTGTCTTGTCTTGTTTTGTCTTGTCTTGTCTTGTCTTGTCTTGTCTTGTCTTGTCTTGTCTTGTCTTTTCTTTTCTTGTCTTGTCTTGTCTTGTCTTGTCTTGTCTTGTCTTGTCTTGTCTTGTCTTGTCTTGTCTTGTCTTGTCTTGTCTTGTCTTGTCATGTCATGTCATGTCATGTCATGTGTTGTGTTGTGTTGTTTTGTCTTGTCTTGTCTTGTTTGGTCTTGTCTTGTCTTGTCTTGTCTTGTCTTGTCTTGTCTTGTCTTGTCTTGTCTTGTCTTGTTTTGTCTTGTCTTGTCTTGTCTTGTCTTGTCTTGTCTTGTCTTGTCTTGTCTTGTCTTGTCTTTTCTTTTCTTGTCTTGTCTTGTCTTGTCTTGTCTTGTCTTGTCTTGTCTTGTCTTGTCTTGTCTGGTCTTGTCTTGTCTGGTCTTATCTTGTCTTGTCTTGTCCTGTCCTGTCTTGTCTTGTCTTGTCTTTTCTTGTCTCGTCTTGTCTTTTCTTGTCTTGTCTTGTCTTGTCTTGTCTTGTCTTGTCTTGTCTTGTCTTGTCTTGTCTTGTCTTGTCTTGTCTTGTCTTGTCTTGTCTTGTCTTGTCTTGTCTTGTCTTGTCTTGTCTTGTCTTGTCTTGTCATGTCATGTCATGTCATGTCATGTGTTGTGTTGTGTTGTTTTGTCTTGTCTTGTCTTGTTTGGTCTTGTCTTGTCTTGTCTTGTTTGGTCTTGTCTTGTCTTGTCTTGTTTTATGTTGTCTTGTTTTGTCATGTAATGTCATGTCATGTGTTGTGTTGTTTTGTCTTGTCTTGTCTTCTCCTTGTCTTGTCTTGTCATGTCGTGTGTTGTGTTGTTTTGTCTTGTCATGTCTTATATTGTCTTGTCTTGTCTTGTCTTGTCTTGTGATGTCATGTCGTGTGTTGTGTTGTTTTGTCTTGTCTTGTTTTGTCTTGTCCTGTCTTGTCTTGTCATGTCATGTCATGTGTTGTGTTGTGTTGTTTTGTCTTGTCTTGTCTTGACTTGTCTTGTCTTGCCTTATCTTGCCTTGTCTTGTCTTGTCTGGTCTTGTCTTGTCTTGTCTTGTCTTGTCTTGTCTTGTCTTGTCTTGTCTTGTCTTGTCTTGTCATGTCTTGTCTTGTTTTGTCTTGTCTTGTTTTGTCTTGTCTTGTTATGTCTTGTTTTCTCATGTAATGTCATGTCATGTGTTGTGTTATTTTGTCTTGTCTTGTCTTGTCTTGTTTGGTCTTGTCTTGTCTTGTTTTGTCTTGTCTTGTCTTGTCTGGTCTTGTCTTGTCTTGTCTTGTCTTGTCTTGTCTTGTCTTGTCTTGTCTGGTCTTGTCTGGTCTTGTCTTGTCTTGTCTTGTCTTGTCTTGTCTTGTCTTGTCTTGTTTTGTCTTGTCTTGTCTTGTCTTGTCTTGTCTAGTCTTGTCTTTCCTTTTCTTGTCTTGTCTTGTCTAGTCTTGTCATGTCTTGTCTTGTCTTGTCTTTTCTGGTCTTGTCTTGTCTGGTCTTATCTTGTCTTGTCTTGTCCTGTCCTGTCTTGTCTTGTCTTTTCTTGTCTCGTCTTGTCTTTTCTTGTCTTGTCTTGTCTTGTCTTGTCCTGTCTTGTCTTGTCTTGTCATGTCATGTCTTGTCTTGTCTTGTTTTGTTTTGTCTTGTCTTGTCTTGTTTTGTCTTTTCTTGTCTTGTCTTGTCTTGTCTTGTCTTGTCATGTCATGTCATGTCTTGTCTTGTCTTGTTTTGTCTTGTCTTGTTTTGTCTTGTCATGTCTTGTCTTGTCTTGTCTTGTCTTGTCTTGTCTTGTCCTGTCATGTCATGTCATGTCATGTCTTGTCTTGTCTTGTCTTGTCTTGTCTTGTCTTGTCTTGTCCTGTCATGTCATGTCATGTCATGTGTTGTGTTGTTTTGTCTTGTCTTGTCTTGTCTTGTTTTGTCTTGTCTTGTCTTGTCTTGTCTTGTCTTGTCTTGTCTTGTCTTGTCTTGTCTTGTCTTGTCTTGTCTTGTCTTGTCTTGTCTTGTCTTGTCTTGTCTTGTCTTGTCTTGTCTTGTCTTGTCTTGTCTTGTCTTGTCTTGTTTTGTCTTGTCTTGTCTTGTCTGGTCTTATCTTGTCTTGTCTTGTCCTGTCCTGTCTTGTCTTGTCTTTTCTTGTCTAGTCTTGTCTTTTCTTGTCTTGTCTTGTCTTGTCTTGTCTTGTCTTGTCATGTCATGTCTTGTCTTGTCTTGTCTTGTTTTGTCTTGTCTTCTCTTGTTTTGTCTTCTCTTGTCTTGTCTTGTCTTGTCTTGTCTTGTCTTGTCATGTCATGTCTTGTCTTGTCTTGTCTTGTTTTGTCTTGTCTTGTCTTGTTTTGTCTTGTCATGTCATGTCTTGTCTTGCCTTGCCTTGTCTTGTCTTGTCTTGTCTTGTCTTGTCTTGTCTTGTCTTGTCTTGTCTTGTCTTGTCTTGTCTTGTCTTGTCTTGTCTTGTCTTGTCTTGTCTTGTCTTGTCTTGTCTTGTCTTGTCTTGTCTTGTCTTGTCTTGTCTTGTCTTGTCTTGTCTTGTCTTGTCTTGTCTTGTCTTGTCTTGTCTTGTCTTGTCTTGTCTTGTCTTGTCTTATCTTGTCTTGTCTTGTCGTGTCTTGTCTTGTCTTGTCTTGTCTTGTCTTGTCTTGTCGTATGTTGTGTTGTTTTGTCTTGTCTTGTTTTGTCTTGTCATGTCGTATGTTGTGTTGTTTAGTCTTGCCTTGTCTTGTCTTATCTTGTCTTGTCTTGTCTTGTCTTGTCTTGTCTTGTCTTGTCTTGTCTTGTCTTGTCTTGTCTTGTCTTGTCTTGTCTTGTCTTGTCGTATGTTGTGTTGTTTTGTCTTGTCTTGTTTTGTCTTGTCATGTCGTATGTTGTGTTGTTTAGTCTTGTCTTGTTTTGTCTTGTCTTGTCTTATATTGTCTTATATTGTCTTGTCTTGTCTTGTCTTGTCATGTCTTGTCTTGTTTTGTCTTGTCTTGTATTGTCTTGTTTTCTCATGTAATGTCATGTCGTGTGTTGTGTTGTTTTGTCTTGTCTTGTTTTGTCTTGTCTTGTCTTGTCTTGTCTTGTCTTGTCTTGTCTTGTCTTGTCTTGTCTTGTCTTGTCTTGTCTTGTCTTGTCTTGTCTTGTCATGTCATGTCATGTGTTGTTTTGTCTTGTCTTGTCTTGCCTTGTCATGTCATGTCATGTGTTGTGTTGTTTTGTCTTGTCTTGTCTTGTTTGGTCTTGTCTTGTCTTGTCTTGTCTTGTCTTGTCTTGTCTTGTCTTGTCTTGTCTTGTCTTGTCTTGTCTTGTCTTGTCTTGTCTTGTCTTGTCTTGTCTTGTCTTGTTTTGTCTTGTCTTGTCTTGTCTTGTCTTGTCTTGTCTTGTCTTGTCTTGTCTTGTCTTGTCTTGTCTTGTCTTGTCTTGTCTTGTCTTGCCTTGTCTTGTCTTGTCTTGTCTTGTCTTGTCTTGTCTTGTCTTGTCTTGTCTTGTCTTGTCTTGTCTTGTCTTGTCTTGTCTTGTCTTGTCTTGTCTTGTCTTGTCTTGTCTTGTCTTGTCTTGTCTTGTCTTGTCTTGTCTTGTCTTGTCTTGTCTTGTCTTGTCTTGTCTTGTCTTGTCTTGTCTTGTCTTGTCTTGTCTTGTCTTGTCTTGTCTTGTCTTGTCTTGTCTTGTCTTGTCTTGTCTTGTCTTGTCTTGTCTTGTCTTGTCTTGTCTTGTCTTGTCTTGTCTTGTCTTGTCTTGTCTTGTCTTGTCTTGTCTTGTCTTGTCTTGTCTTGTCTTGTCTTGTCTTGTCTTGTCTTGTCTTGTCTTGTCTTGTCTTGTCTTGTCTTGTCTTGTCTTGTCTTGTCTTGTCTTGTCTTGTCTTGCCTTGTCTTGTCTTGTCCTGTCGTGTGTTGTGTTGTTTAGTCTTGTTTTGTCTTGTCATGTCTTGTGTTGTCTTGTCCTGTCATGTCTTGTCTTGTCTAGTCTTGTCTTGTCTTGTCTTGTCTTGTCTTGTCTTGTCTTGTCTTGTTTTGTCTTGTCTTGTCTTGTCATGTAATGTCATGTCGTGTGTTGTGTTGTTTTGTCTTGTCGTGTCTTCTCCTTGTCTTGTCTTGTCATGTCGTGTGTTGTGTTGATTTGTCTTGTCATGTCTTATATTGTCTTGTCTTGTCTTGTGATGTCATGTCGTGTGTTGTGTTGTTTTGTCTTGTATTGTCTTGTCTTGTCTTGTCTTGTTTTGTCTTGTCTTGTCTTGTCTTGTCTTGTCTTGTCTTGTCTTGTCAAGTCATGTCATGTCATACGTGTGTTGTGTTGTTTTGTCTGGTCATGTTTTGTCTTGTCATGTATTGTCTTGTCTTGCCATGTCATGTCATGTCATGTGTTGTGTTGTGTTGTTTTGTCTTGTCTTGTCATGTTTTATGTTGTCTTGTTTTGTCATGTAATGTCATACGTGTGTTGTGTTGTTTTGTCTTGTCTTATTTTGTCTTGTCATGTCTTATCTTGTCTTGTCTTGTCTTGTCTTGTCTTGCCTTGTATTGTCATGTCTTATATTGTCTTGTCTTGTCCTGTCATGTCATGTCATGTGTTGTCTTGTTTGGTCTTGTATTGTCTTGTCTTGTCTTGTCTTGTCTTGTATTGTCTTGTCTTGTCTTGTCTTGTCTTGTCTTGTCTTGTCTTGTCTTGCCTTGTCTTGTCTTGTCCTGTCGTGTGTTGTGTTGTTTTGTCTTGTGTTGTCTTGTCTTGTCTTGTCCTGTCTTGTCTTGTCTTGTCTTGCCTTGTCTTGTCTTGTCTTGTCTTGTCTTGTCTTGTCTTGTCTTGTCTTGTCTTGTCTTGTCTTGTCTTGTCTTGTCTTGTCTTGTCTTGTCTTGTCTTGTCTTGTCTTGTCTTGTCTTGTCTTGTCTTGTCTTGTCTTGTCATGTCATGTCATGTCGTGCGTTGTGTTGTTTTGTCTTGTCTTGTTTTGTTTTGTCTTGTCATGTCATGTCTTGTCTTGTCTTGTCTTCTCTTGTCATGTCGTGCGTTGTGTTGTTTTGTCTTGTCTTGTTTTGTCTTGTCATGTCATGTCTTGTCTTGTCTTGTCGTGTCTTGTCTTGTCATGTCATGTCATGTCATGTCATGTGTTGTGTTGTCTTGTCTTGTCTTGTCTTGTCTTGTTTGGTCTTGTCTTGTTTGGTCTTGTCTTGCCTTGTCATGTTTTATGTTGTCTTGTTTTGTCATGTAATGTCATGTCGTGTGTTGTGTTGTTTTGTCTTGTCTTGTCTTCTCCTTGTCTTGTCTTGTCATGTCGTGTGTTGTGTTGTTTTGTCTTGTCATGTCTTATATTGTCTTGTCTTGTCTTGTCTTGTCTTGTGATGTCATGTGTTGTGTTGTGTTGTTTTGTCTTGTCTTGTCTTGTCTTGTCTTGTCTTGTCTTGTCTTGTCTTGTCTTGTCATGTCTTGTCTTGTCTTGTTTTGTCTTGTCTTGTATTGTCTTGATTTCTCATGTATTGTCATGTCGTGTGTTGTGTTGTTTTGTCTTGTCTTGTGTTGTTTTGTCGTGTCATGTCTTGTCTTGTCTTGTCTTGTCCTGTCCTGTCGTGTGTTGTGTTGTTTTGTCTTGTCTTGTCATGTCATGTCATGTCGTGTCTTGTGTTGATTTGTCTTGTCTTGTCTTGTCTTGTCTTGTCTTGTCTTGTCTTGTCTTGTCTTGTCTTGTCTTGTCTTGTCTTGTCTTGTCTTGTCTTGTCTTGTCTGGTCTTGTCTGGTCTTGTCTGGTCTTGTCTTGTCTTGTCTTGTCTTGTCTTGTCTTGTCTTGTCTTGTCTTGTCTTGTCTTGTCTTGTCTTGTCTTGTCTTGTCTTGTCTTGTCTTGTCTTGTCTTGTCTTGTCTTGTCTTGTCTTGTCTTGTCTTGTCTTGTCTTGTCTTGTCTTGTCTTGTCTTGTCTTGCCTTGTCTTGTCTTGTCTTGTCTTGTCTTGTTTTATCTTGTCTTGTCTTGTCTTGTTTTGTCTTGTCTTGTCTTGTTTTGTCTTGTCATGTCTTGTCTTGTCTTGTCTTGTCTTGTCTTGTCTTGTCTTGTCTTGTCTTGTCCTGTCATGTCATGTCATGTGTTGTGTTGTTTTGTCTTGTCTTGTCTTGTTTGGTCTTGTCTTGTCTTGTCTTGTCTTGTCTTGTCTTGTCTTGTCTTGTCTTGTCTTGCCTTGTCTTGTCTTGTCTTGTCTTGTCTTGTCTTGTCTTGTCTTGTCTTGTCTTGTCTTGTCTTGTCTTGTCTTGTCTTGTCCTGTCATGTCATGTCATGTGTTGTGTTGTTTTGTCTTGTCTTGTCTTGTTTGGTCTTGTCTTGTCTTGTCTTGTCTTGTCTTGTCTTGTCTTGTGTTGTTTTGTCGTGTCATGTCTTGTCTTGTCTTGTCTTGTCCTGTCCTGTCGTGTGTTGTGTTGTTTTGTCTTGTCTTGTCATGTCATGTCATGTCGTGTCTTGTATTGATTTGTCTTGTCTTGTCTTGTCTTGTCTTGTCTTGTCTTGTCTTGTCTTGTCTTGTCTTGTCTTGTCTTGTCTTGTCTTGTCTTGTCTTGTCTTGTCTTGTCTTGTCTTGTCTTGTCTTGTCTTGTCTTGTCTTGTCTGGTCTTGTCTGGTCTTGTCTGGTCTTGTCTTGTCTTGTCTTGTCTTGTCTTGTCTTGTCTTGTCTTGTCTTGTCTTGTCTTGTCTTGTCTTGTCTTGTCTTGTCTTGTCTTGTCTAGTCTTGTCTTGTCTTGCCTTATCTTGCCTTGTCTTGTCTTGTCTTGTCTTGTCTTGTCTTGTCTTGTCTTGTCTTGTCTTGTCTTGTCTTGTCTTGTCTTGCCTTGTCTTGTCTTGTCTTGTCTTGTCTTGTCTTGTCTTGTCTTGTCTTGTCTTGTCTTGTCTTGTCTTGTCTTGTCTTGTCTTGTCTTGTCTTGTCTTGTCTTGTCTTGTCTTGTCTTGTCTTGTCTTGTCTTGTCTTGTCCTGTCATGTCATGTCATGTGTTGTGTTGTTTTGTCTTGTCTTGTCTTGTTTGGTCTTGTCTTGTCTTGTCTTGTCTTGTCTTGTCTTGTCTTGTCTTGTCTTGTCTTGCCTTGTCTTGTCTTGTCTTGTCTTGTCTTGTCTTGTCTTGTCTTGTCTTGTCTTGTCTTGTCTTGTCTTGTCTTGTCTTGTCTTGTCTTGTCCTGTCATGTCATGTCATGTGTTGTGTTGTTTTGTCTTGTCTTGTCTTGTTTGGTCTTGTCTTGTCTTGTCTTGTCTTGTCTTGTCTTGTCTTGTCTTGTCTTGTCTTGTCTTGTCTTGTCTTGCCTTGTCTTGTCTTGTCTTGTCTTGTCTTGTCTTGTCTTGTCTTGTCTTGTCTTGTCTTGTCTTGTCTTGTCTGTTCTTGTCCTTGTCTTGTCTTGTCTTGTCTTGTCTTGTCTTGTCTTGTCTTGTGTCTTGTCTTGTCTTGTCTTGTTCTTGTCTTGTCTTGTCTTGTCTTGTCTTGTCTTGTCTTGTCTTGTCTTGTCTTGTCTTGTCTTGTCTTGTCTTGTCTGTCTTGTCTTGTCTTGTCTTGTCTGTCTTTGTCTTGTCTTGTCTTGTCTTGTCTTGTCTTGTCCTTGACTTGTCTTGTCTTGTCTTGTCTTGTCTTGTCTTGACTTGTCTTGTCTTGTCTTGCTCTTAGTCTTGCCTTGTCTAGTCTTGTCTTGTCTTGCCTTATCTTGTCTTGTCTTGTCTTGTTGGTCTTGTCTTGTCTTGTCTTGTCTTTCTTGTCTTGTCTTGTCTTGTCTTGTCTTGTCTTGTCTTCTTGGCTTGTCTGTCATGTCTTGTCTTGTCTTGTCTTGTCTTGTCTTGTCTTGTCTTGGTCTTGTCTGTCTTGTCTTGTCTTGTCTTGTCTTGTCTTGTCTGTCTTGTCTTGTCTTGTCTTGTCTTGTCTTGTCTTGTCTTGTCTTGTCTTGTCTTGTCTTGTCTTGTCTTGTCTTGTCTTGTCTTGTCTTGTCTGTCTAGTCTTGTCTTGTCTTGCCTTATCTTGCCTTGTCTTGTCTTGTCTTGTCTGGTCTTGTCTTGTCTTGTCTTGTCTTGTCTTGTCTTGTCCTTGTCTTGTCTTGTCTTGTCTTGTCTTGTCTTGTCTTGTCTTGTCTTGTCTTGTCATGTCTTGTGTTGTTTTGTCTTGTCTTGTATTGTCTTGTTTTCTCATGTAATGTCATGTCGTGTGTTGTGTTGTTTTGTCTTGTCTTGTGTTGTTTTGTCGTGTCATGTCTTGTCTTGTCTTGTCTTGTCCTGTCCTGTCGTGTGTTGTGTTGTTTTGTCTTGTCTTGTCATGTCATGTCATGTCGTGTCTTGTGTTGCTTTGTCTTGTCTTGTCTTGTCTTGTCTTGTCATGTCGTGTGTTGTGTTGTTTTGTCTTGTCATGTTGTGTATTGTCATGTCTTATATTGTCTTGTCTTGTCTTGTCATGTCATGTCATGTCGTGTGTTGTGTTGTTTTGTCTTGTCATGTCTTGTCTTGTCTTGTCTTGTTTTGTCTTGTCATGTTTTGTCTTGTCATGTCTTGTCTTGTCTTGTCTTGTCTTGTCTTGTCTGGTCTTATCTTGTCTTGTCTAGTCCTGTCCTGTCTTGTCTTGTCTTTTCTTGTCTTGTCTTGTCTTGTCTTTTCTTGTCTTGTCTTGTCTTGTCTTGTCTTGTCTTGTCATGTCTTGTCTTGTCTTGTCTTGTCTTGTCTTGTTTTGTCTTGTCTTGTCTTGTCTTGTCTTGTTTTGTCTTTTCTTGTCTTGTCTTGTCTTGTCTTGTCTTGTCTTGTCTTGTCTTGTCTTGTCTTGCCTTGTCTTGTCATGTCATGTCTTGTCTTGTCTTGTCTTGTTTTGTCTTGTCTTGTTTTGTCTTTTCTTGTCTTGTCTTGTCTTGTCTTGTCTTGTCTTGTCTTGTCTTGTCTTGTCTTGTCTTGTCTTGTCATGTCATGTCATGTCATGTCTTGTCTTGTTTTGTCTTGTCTTGTCTTGTCTTTTCTTGTCTTGTCTTGTCTTGTCTTGTCTTGTCTTGTTTTGTCTTGTCTTGTCTTGTCTTGTCTTGTCTTGTCTTGTCTTGTCTTGTCTTGTCTTGTCTTGTCTTGTCTTGCCTTGTCTTGTCTTGTCTTGTCTTGTCTTGTCTTTTCTTGTCTTGTCTTGTCTTGTCTTGTCTTGTCTTGTCTTGTCTTGTCTTGTCTTGTCTTGTCTTGTCTTGTCTTGTCTTGTCTTGTTTTGTCTTGTCTTGTCTTGTCTTGTCTTGTCTGGTCTTGTCTTGTCTTGTCTTGTCTTGTCATGTCTTGTCTTGTCTTGTCTTGTCTTGTCTTGTCTTGTCTTGTCTTGTCTTGTCTTGTCTTGTCTTGTCTTGTCTTGTCTGGTCTTGTCTTGTCTTGTCTTGTCTTGTCTTGTCTTGTCTTGTCTTGACTTGTCTTGTCTTGTCTTGTCTTGTCTTGTCTTGTCTAGTCTTGTCTTGTCTTGCCTTATCTTGCCTTGTCTTGTCTTGTCTTGTCTGGTCTTGTCTTGTCTTGTCTTGTCTTGTCTTGTCTTGTCTTGTCTTGTCTTGTCTTGTCTTGTCTTGTCTTGTCTTGTCTTGTCTTGTCTTGTCTTGTCTTGTCTTGTCTTGTCTTGTCTTGTCTTGTCTTGTCTTGTCTTGTCTTGTCTTGTCTTGTCTTGTCATGTCTTGTCTTGTCTTGTCTTGTCTTGTCTTGTCTTGTCTTGTCTTGTCTTGTCTTGTCTTGTCTTGTCTTGTCTTGTCTTGTCTTGTCTTGTCTTGTCTTGACTTGTCTTGTCTTGTCTTGTCTTGTCTTGTCTTGTCTAGTCTTGTCTTGTCTTGCCTTATCTTGCCTTGTCTTGTCTTGTCTTGTCTGGTCTTGTCTTGTCTTGTCTTGTCTTGTCTTGTCTTGTCTTGTCTTGTCTTGTCTTGTCTTGTCTTGTCTTGTCTTGTCTTGTCTTGTCTTGTCTTGTCATGTCTTGTGTTGTTTTGTCTTGTCTTGTATTGTCTTGTTTTCTCATGTAATGTCATGTCGTGTGTTGTGTTGTTTTGTCTTGTCTTGTGTTGTTTTGTCGTGTCATGTCTTGTCTTGTCTTGTCTTGTCCTGTCCTGTCGTGTGTTGTGTTGTTTTGTCTTGTCTTGTCATGTCATGTCATGTCGTGTCTTGTGTTGCTTTGTCTTGTTTTGTCTTGTCTTGTCTTGTCATGTCGTGTGTTGTGTTGTTTTGTCTTGTCATGTTGTGTATTGTCATGTCTTATATTGTCTTGTCTTGTCTTGTCATGTCATGTCATGTCGTGTGTTGTGTTGTTTTGTCTTGTCATGTCTTGTCTTGTCTTGTCTTGTTTTGTCTTGTCATGTCTTGTCTTGTCTTGTCTTGTCTTGTCTTGTCTGGTCTTATCTTGTCTTGTCTAGTCCTGTCCTGTCTTGTCTTGTCTTTTCTTGTCTTGTCTTGTCTTGTCTTTTCTTGTCTTGTCTTGTCTTGTCTTGTCTTGTCTTGTCATGTCTTGTCTTGTCTTGTCTTGTCTTGTCTTGTTTTGTCTTGTCTTGTCTTGTCTTGTCTTGTTTTGTCTTTTCTTGTCTTGTCTTGTCTTGTCTTGTCTTGTCTTGTCTTGTCTTGTCTTGTCTTGTCTTGTCTTGTCTTGCCTTGTCTTGTCATGTCATGTCTTGTCTTGTCTTGTCTTGTTTTGTCTTGTCTTGTTTTGTCTTTTCTTGTCTTGTCTTGTCTTGTCTTGTCTTGTCTTGTCTTGTCTTGTCTTGTCTTGTCTTGTCTTGTCTTGTCTTGTCTTGTCATGTCATGTCATGTCATGTCTTGTCTTGTTTTGTCTTGTCTTGTCTTGTCTTTTCTTGTCTTGTCTTGTCTTGTCTTGTCTTGTTTTGTCTTGTCTTGTCTTGTCTTGTCTTGTCTTGTCTTGTCTTGTCTTGTCTTGTCTTGTCTTGTCTTGTCTTGTCTTGTCTTGTCTTGTCTTGTCTTGTCTTGTCTTGTCTTGTCTTTTCTTGTCTTGTCTTGTCTTGTCTTGTCTTGTCTTGTCTTGTCTTGTCTTGTCTTGTCTTGTCTTGTCTTGTCTTGTCTTGTTTTGTCTTGTCTTGTCTTGTCTTGTCTTGTCTGGTCTTGTCTTGTCTTGTCTTGTCTTGTCATGTCTTGTCTTGCCTTGTCTTGTCTTGTCTTGTCTTGTCTTGTCTTGTCTTGTCTTGTCTTGTCTTGTCTTGTCTGGTCTTGTCTTGTCTTGTCTGGTCTTATCTTGTCTTGTCCTGTCCTGTCTTGTCTTGTCTTTTCTTGTCTTGTCTTGTCATGTCTTGTCTTGTCTTGTCTTGTCTTGTCTTGTCTTGTCTTGTCTTGTCTTGTCTGGTCTTGTCTTGTCTTGTTTTGTCTTGTCTTGTCTTGTCTTGTCTTGTCTTGTCTTGTCTTGTCTTGTCTTGTCTGGTCTTGTCTTGTCTTGTCTGGTCTTATCTTGTCTTGTCTTGTCATGTCTTGTCTTGTCTTATTTTGTCTTGTCTTGTCTTGTCTTGTCTTGTCTTGTCTTGTCTTGTCTTGTCTTGTCTTGTCTTGTCTTGTCTTGTCTTGTCTTGTCTTGTCTTGTTTTGTCTTGTCTTGTCTTGTCTTGTCTTGTCTGGTCTTGTCTTGTCTTGTCTTGTCATGTCTTGTCTTGTCTTGTCTTGTCTTGTCTTGTTTTGTCTTGTCTTGTCTTGTCTTGTCTTGTCTGGTCTTGTCTTGTCTTGTCTTGTCTTGTCATGTCTTGTCTTGTCTTGTCTTGTCTTGTCTTGTCTTGTCTTGTCTTGTCTTGTCTTGTTTTGTCTTGTCTTGTCTTGTCTTGTCTTGTCTGGTCTTGTCTTGTCTTGCCTTGTCTTGTCTTGTCTTGTTTTGTCTTGTCTTGTCTTGTCTTGTCTTGTCTTGTCTTGTCTTGTTTTGTCTTGTCTTGTCTTGTCTTGTCTTGTCTTGTCTTGTCTTGTCTTGTCTTGTCTTGTCTTGTCTTGTCTTGTCTTGTCTTGTCTTGTCTTGTCTTGTCTTTTCTTGTCTTGTCTTGTCTTGTCTTGTCTTGTCTTGTCTTGTCTTGTCTTGTCTTGTCTTGTCTTGTCTTGTCTTGTCTTGTTTTGTCTTGTCTTGTCTTGTCTTGTCTTGTCTGGTCTTGTCTTGTCTTGTCTTGTCTTGTCATGTCTTGTCTTGTCTTGTCTTGTCTTGTCTTGTCTTGTCTTGTCTTGTCTTGTCTTGTCTTGTCTTGTCTTGTCTTGTCTTGTCTTGTCTTGTCTTGTTTTGTCTTGTCTTGTCTTGTCTTGTCTTGTCTGGTCTTGTCTTGTCTGGTCTTGTCTTGTCTTGTCTTGTCTTGTCATGTCTTGTCTTGTCTTGTCTTGTCATGTCTTGTCTTGTCTTGTCTTGTCTTGTCTTGTCTTGTCTTGTCTTGTCTTGTCTTGTCTTGTCTTGTCTTGTCTTGTCTTGTCTTGTCTTGTCTTGTCTTGTCTTGTCTTGTCTTGTCTTGTCTTGTCTTGTCTTGTCTTGTCTTGTCTTGTCTTGTCTTGTCTTGTCTTGTCTTGTCTTGTCTTGTCTTGTCTTGTCTTGTCTTGTCTTGTCTTGTCTTGTCTTGTCTTGTCTTGTCTTGTTTTGTCTTGTCTTGTCTTGTCTTGTCTTGTCTGGTCTTGTCTTGTCTTGTCTTGTCTTGTCATGTCTTGTCTTGTCTTGTCTTGTCTTGTCTTGTCTTGTCTTGTCTTGTCTTGTCTTGTCTTGTCTTGTCTTGTCTTGTCTTGTCTTGTCTGGTCTTGTCTTGTCTTGTCTGGTCTTATCTTGTCTTGTCTTGTCCTGTCCTGTCTTGTCTTGTCTTTTCTTGTCTTGTCTTGTCATGTCTTGTCTTGTCTTGTCTTGTCTTGTCTTGTCTTGTCTTGTCTTGTCTTGTCTGGTCTTGTCTTGTCTTGTTTTGTCTTGTCTTGTCTTGTCTTGTCTTGTCTTGTCTTGTCTTGTCTTGTCTTGTCTGGTCTTGTCTTGTCTTGTCTGGTCTTATCTTGTCTTGTCTTGTCTTGTCTTGTCTTGTCTTATTTTGTCTTGTCTTGTCTTGTCTTGTCTTGTCTTGTCTTGTCTTGTCTTGTCTTGTCTTGTCTTGTCTTGTCTTGTCTTGTCTTGTCTTGTCTTGTCTTGTCTTGTCTTGTCTTGTCTTGTCTTGTCTTGTCTTGTCTTGTCTTGTCATGTTTTGTCATGTAATGTCATGTCGTGTGTTGTGTTGTTTTGTCTTGTCGTGTCTTCTCCTTGTCTTGTCTTGTCATGTCGTGTGTTGTGTTGTTTTGTCTTGTCATGTCTTATTTTGTCTTGTCTTGTCTTGTCTTGTGATGTCATGTCGTGTGTTGTGTTGTTTTGTCTTGTCTTTTCTTGTCTTGTCATGTAATGTCATGTCGTGTGTTGTGTTGTTTTGTCTTGTCGTGTCTTGTCTTGTCTTGTCTTGTCTTGTCTTGTCTTGTCTTGTCTTGTCTTGTCTTGTCTTGTCTTGTCTTGTCTTGTCTTGTCTTGTCTTGTCTTGTCTTGTCTTGTCTTGTCTTGTCTTGTCTTGTCTTGTCTTGTCTTGTCTTGTCTTGTCTTGTCTTGTCTTGTCTTGTCTTGTCTTGTCTTGTCTTGTCTTGTCTTGTCTTGTCATGTCATGTCATGTCGTGTCTTGTCTTGTTTGGTCTTGTCTTGTTTTGTCTTGTCTTGTCTTGTCTTGTCTTGTCTTGTTTTGTCTTGTCTTGTCTTGTCTTGTCTTCTCTTGTCTTGTCTTGTCTTGTCTTGTCTTGTCTTGTTTTGTCTTGTCTTGTCTTGTCTTGTCTGGTCTTGTCTTGTCTTGTCTTGTCTTGTCTTGTCTTGTCTTGTCTGTCTTGTCTTGACTTGTCTTGTCTTGTCTTGTCTTGTCTTGTCTTGTCTTGTCTTGTCTTGTCTTGTCTTGTCTTGTCTTGTCTTGTCTTGTCTTGTCTTGTTTTATTTTGTCTTGTCTTGTCTTGTCTTGTCTAGTCTTGTCATGTTTTGTCATGTAATGTCATGTCGTGTGTTGTGTTGTTTTGTCTTGTCGTGTCTTCTCCTTGTCTTGTCTTGTCATGTCGTGTGTTGTGTTGTTTTGTCTTGTCATGTCTTATTTTGTCTTGTCTTGTCTTGTCTTGTGATGTCATGTCGTGTGTTGTGTTGTTTTGTCTTGTATTGTCTTGTCTTGTCTTGTCATGTCTTATATTGTCTTGTCTTGTCTTGTGTTGTGATGTCATGTCGTGTGTTGTGTTGTTTTGTCTTGTCTTGTCCTGTCCTGTCCTGTCCTGTCCTGTCCTGTCTTGTCTTGTCTTGTCTTGTCTTGTCTTGTCTCGTCTTGTCTTCTCCTGTCCTGACGTGTGTTGTCTTGTCTTGTCTTGTCATGTCTTGTCTTGTCTAGTCTAGTCTTGTCTTGTCTTGTCTTGTCTTGTCTTGTCTTGTTTTGTCTTGTCTTGTCTTGTCTTGTCTTGTCTTGTCTTGTCTTGTCTTGTCTTGTCTTGTCTTGTCGTGTCTTGTCTTGTCTTGTCTTGTCTTATTTTGTCTTGTCTTGTCTTGTCTTGTCTTGTCTTGTCTTGTCTTGTCTTGTCTTGTCTTGTCTTGTCTTGTCTTGTCTTGTCTTGTCTTGTCTTGTCTTTTCTTGTCTTGTCATGTTTTGTCATGTAATGTCATGTCGTGTGTTGTGTTGTTTTGTCTTGTCGTGTCTTCTCCTTGTCTTGTCTTGTCATGTCGTGTGTTGTGTTGTTTTGTCTTGTCATGTCTTATTTTGTCTTGTCTTGTCTTGTCTTGTGATGTCATGTCGTGTGTTGTGTTGTTTTGTCTTGTCTTGTTTTGTCTTGTCCTGTCTTGTCTTTTCTTGTCTTGTCATGTAATGTCATGTCGTGTGTTGTGTTGTTTTGTCTTGTCGTGTCTTGTCTTGTCTTGTCTTGTCTTGTCTTGTCTTGTCTTGTCTTGTCTTGTCTTGTCTTGTCTTGTCTTGTCCTGTCTTGTCTTGTCTTGTTTGGTCTTGTCTTGCCTTGTCTTGTTTTATGTTGTCTTGTTTTGTCATGTTATGTCATGTCGTGTGTTGTGTTGTCTTGTCTTGTCTTGCTTTGTCTTTTCTTGTCTTGTCTTGTCTTGTCTTGTCTTGTCTTGTCTTGTCCTGTCTTGTCTTGTCTTGTCTTGTCCTGTCTTGTCTTGTCTTGTCTTGTCTTGTCTTGTCTTGTCTTGTCTTGTCTTGTCTTGTGATGTCATGTCTTGTCTTGTCTTGTCTTGTCTTGTCTTGTCTTGTCTTGTCTTGTCTTGTCTTGTCCTGTCTTGTCTTGTCTTGTTTTGTCTTGTCATGTCTTGTCTTATCTTGTCTTTTCTTGTCTCGTCTTGTCTTTTCTTGTCTTGTCTTGTTTGGTCTTGTCTTGCCTTGTCTTGTTTTATGTTGTCTTGTTTTGTCATGTTATGTCATGTCGTGTGTTGTGTTGTCTTGTCTTGTCTTGTTTTGTCTTTTCTTGTCTTGTCTTGTCTTGTCTTGTCTTGTCTTGTCTTGTCCTGTCTTGTCTTGTCTTGTCTTGTCCTGTCTTGTCTTGTCTTGTCTTGCCTTGCCTTGTCTTGTCTTGTCTTGTCTTGTCTTGTCTTGTCTTGTCTTGTCTTGTCTTGTCTTGTCTTGTCTTGTCCTGTCTTGTCTTGTCTTGTCTTGCCTTGCCTTGTCTTGTCTTGTCTTGTCTTGTCTTGTCTTGTCTTGTCTTGTCTTGTCTTGTCGTATGTTGTGTTGTTTTGTCTTGTCTTGTTTTGTCTTGTCATGTCGTATGTTGTGTTGTTTTGTCTTGTCTTGTTTTGTCTTGTCATGTCGTATGTTGTGTTGTTTTGTCTTGTCTTGCCTTGTCTTGTTTTATCTTGTCTTGTTTTGTCATGTTATGTCATGTCGTGTGTTGTGTTGTCTTGTCTTGTCTTGTCTTGTCTTGTCTTGTCTTGTCTTGTCTTGTCTTGTCTTGTCTTGTCTTGTCTTGTCTTGTCTTGTCTTGTCTTGTCTTGTCTTGTCTTGTCTTGTCTTGTCTTGTCTTGTCTTGTCTTGTCTTGTCTTGTCTTGTCTTGTCTTGTCTTGTCTTGTCTTGTCTTGTCTTGTCTTGTCTTGTCTTGTCTTGTCTTGTCTTGTCTTGTCTTGTCTTGTCTTGTCTTGTCTTGTCTTGTCTTGTCTTGTCTTGTCTTGTCATGTCATGTCATGTCGTGTGTTGTGTTGTTTAGTCTTGTTTTGTCTTGTCATGTCTTGTCTTGTCTTGTCTTGTCTTGTCATGTCTTGTCTTGTCTAGTCTTGTCTTGTCTTGTCTTGTCTTGTCTTGTCTTTTCTTGTCTTGTCTTGTCTTGTCATGTAATGTCATGTCGTGTGTTGTGTTGTTTTGTCTTGTCGTGTCTTGTCTTGTCTTGTCTTGTCTTGTCATGTCATGTCTTGTCTTGTCTTGCCTTGCCTTGTCTTGTCTTGTCTTGTCTTGTCGTATGTTGTGTTGTTTTGTCTTGTCTTGTTTTGTCTTGTCATGTCGTATGTTGTGTTGTTTTGTCTTGTATTGTTTTGTCTTGTCTTGTCTTATATTGTCTTATATTTTCTTGTCTTGTCTTGTCATGTCATGTCGTGTGTTGTGTTGTTTAGTCTTGTTTTGTCTTGTCTTGTCTTGTTTTGTCTGGTCTTGTCTTGTCTTGTCATGTCATGTCTTGTCTTGTCTTGTCTTGTTTTGTCTTGTCTTGTCTTGTTTTGTCTTGTCATGTCTTGTCTTGTCTTGTCTTGTCTTGTCTTGTCTTGTCTTGTCTTGTCTTGTCTTGTCTTGTCTTGTCTTGTCTTGTCTTGTCTTGTCTTGTTTTGTCTTGTCTTGTCTTGTCTTGTCTTGTCTTGTCTTGTCTGGTCTTATCTTGTCTTGTCTTGTCCTGTCTTGTCTTGTCTTTTCTTGTCTTGTCTTGTCTTTTCTTGTCTTGTCTTGTCTTGTCTTGTCTTGTCTTGTCTTGTCATGTCATGTCTTGTCTTGTCTTGTCTTGTTTTGTCTTGTCTTGTCTTGTTTTGTCTTTTCTTGTCTTGTCTTGTCTTGTCTTGTCTTGTCTTGTCTTGTCTTGTCTTGTCTTGTCTTGTCTTGTCATGTCATGTCTTGTCTTGTCTTGTCTTGTCTTGTCTTGTTTTGTCTTGTCTTGTCTTGTCTTGTCTTGTCTTGTCATGTCATGTCTTGTCTTGTCTTGTCTTGTCTTGTTTTGTCTTGTGTTGTCTTGTTTTGTCTTGTCATGTCTTGTCTTGTCTTGTCTTGTCTTGTCTTGTCTTGTCTTGTCTTGTCTTGTCTTGTCTTGTCTTGTCTTGTCTTGTCTTGTCTTGTCTTGCCTTATCTTGTCTTGTCCTGTCGTGTGTTGTGTTGTTTTGTCTTGTCTTGTCTTGTCTTGCCTTGTCTTGTCTTGTCTTGTCTTGTCTTGTCTTGTCTTGTCTTGTCGTATGTTGTGTTGTTTTGTCTTGTCTTGTTTTGTGTTGTCTTGTTTTGTCTTGTCATGTCGTATGTTGTGTTGTTTTGTTTTGTCTTGTCTTGTCTTGTCTTGTCTTGTCTTGTCTTGTCTTGTCTTGTCTTGTCTTGTCTTGTCTTGTCTTGTCTTGTCTTGTCTTGTCTTGTCTTGTCTTGTCTTGTCTTGTCTTGTCTTGTCTTGTCTTGTCTTGTCTTGTCTTGTCTTGTCTTGTCTTGTCTTTTCTTGTCTTGTCTTGTCTTGTCATGTAATGTCATGTCGTGTGTTGTGTTGTTTTGTCTTGTCGTGTCTTGTCTTGTCTTGTCTTGTCTTGTCATGTCATGTCTTGTCTTGTCTTGTCTTGCCTTGCCTTGTCTTGTCTTGTCTTGTCTTGTCGTATGTTGTGTTGTTTTGTCTTGTCTTGTTTTGTCTTGTCATGTCGTATGTTGTGTTGTTTTGTCTTGTATTGTTTTGTCTTGTCTTGTCTTATATTGTCTTATATTGTCTTGTCTTGTCTTGTCATGTCATGTCGTGTGTTGTGTTGTTTAGTCTTGTTTTGTCTTGTCTTGTCTTGTTTTGTCTTGTCTTGTCTTGTCTTGTCATGTCATGTCTTGTCTTGTTTTGTCTTGTCTTGTCTTGTCTTGTCTTGTCTTGTCTTGTTTTGTCTTGTGTTGTCTTGTTTTGTCTTGTCATGTCTTGTCTTCTCTTGTCTTGTCTTGTCTTGTCTTGTCTTGTCTTGTCTTGTCTTGTCTTGTCTTGTCTTGTCTTGTCTTGTCTTGTCTTGTCTTGTCTTGTCTTGTCTTGCCTTATCTTGTCTTGTCCTGTCGTGTGTTGTGTTGTTTTGTCTTGTCTTGTCTTGTTTTGCCTTGTCTTGTCTTGTCTTGTCTTGTCTTGTCTTGTCTTGTCTTGTCTTGTCTTGTCGTATGTTGTGTTGTTTTGTTTTGTCTTGTCATGTCGTATGTTGTGTTGTTTTGTTTTGTCTTGTCTTGTCTTGTCTTGTCATGTCGTATGTTGTGTTGTTTTGTTTTGTCTTGTCTTGTCTTGTCTTGTCTTGTCTTGTCTTGTCTTGTCTTGTCTTGTATTGTCTTGTCTTGTCTTGTCATGTCATGTCATGTCGTGTCTTGTGTTGCTTTGTCTTGTCTTGTCTTATCTTGTCTTGTCTTGTCATGTCGTGTGTTGTGTTGTTTTGTCTTGTCATGTCTTGTCTTGTCTTGTCTTGTTTTGTCTTGTCTTGTCTTGTTTTGTCTTTTCTTGTCTTGTCTTGTCTTGTCTTGTCTTGTCATGTCATGTCTTGTCTTGTCTTGTCTTGTCTTGTTTTGTCTTGTCTTGTCTTGTTTTGTCTTGTCATGTCTTGTCTTGTCTTGTCTTGTCTTGTCTTGTCTTGTCTTGTCTTGCCTTGTCTTGTCTTGTCTTGTCTTGTCTTGTCTTGTCTTGTCTTGCCTTGTCTTGTCTTGTCCTGTCGTGTGTTGTGTTGTTTTGTCTTGTCTTGTCTTGTCTTGTCTTGTCTTGTCTTGTCTTGTCTTGTCTTGTCTTGTCTTGTCTTGTCGTATGTTGTGTTGTTTTGACTTGTCTTGTTTTGTCTTGTCATGTCGTATGTTGTGTTGTTTTGTCTTGTCTTGTTTTGTCTTGTCTTGTCTTATATTGTCTTATATTGTCTTGTCTTGTCTTGTCATGTCATCTCGTGTGTTGTGTTGTTTAGTCTTGTTTTGTCTTGTCATGTCTTGTCTTGTCTTGTCTTGTCATGTCTTGTCTTGTCTTGTCTTATTTTGTCTTGTCTTGTCTTGTCTTGTCTTGTCTTGTCTTGTCATGTCATGTGTTGTGTTGTTTTGTCTTGTCTTGTCTTGTTTGGTCTTGTCTTGTCTTGTATTGTCTTGTCTTGTCTTGTCTTGTCTTGTCTTGTCTTGTCTTGTCTTGTCTTGTCTTGTCTTGTCTTGTCTTGTCTTGTCTTGTCTTGTCTTGTCTTGTCTTGTCTTGTCTTGTCTTGTCTTGTCTTGTCTTGTCTTGTCTTGTCTTGTCTTGTCTTGTCTTGTCTTGTCTTGTCTTGTCTTGTCTTGTCTTGTCTTGTCTTGTCTTGTCTTGTCTTGTCTTGTCTTGTCTTGTCTTGTCTTGTCTTGTCTTGTCTTGTCTTGTCTTGTCTTGTCTTGTCTTGTCTTGTCTTGTCTTGTCTTGTCTTGTCTTGTCTTGTCTTGTCTTGTCTTGTCTTGTCTTGTCTTGTCTTGTCTTGTCTTGTCTTGTCTTGTCTTGTCTTGTCTTGTCTTGTCTTGTCTTGTCTTGTCTTGTCTTGTCTTGTCTTGTCTTGTCTTGTCTTGTCTTGTCTTGTCTTGTCTTGTCTTGTCTTGTCTTGTCTTGTCTTGTCTTGTCTTGTCTTGTCTTGTCTTGTCTTGTCTTGTCAAGTAATGTCATGTCATGTCGTGTGTTGTGTTGTTTAGTCTTGTCTTGTCATGTCTTGTCTTGTCTTGTCTTGTCTTGTCTTGTCATGTCTTGTCATGTCTTGTCTAGTCTTGTCTTGTCTTGTCTTGTCTTGTCTTGTCTTGTCTTGTCTTGTCTTGTCTTGTCTTGTCTTGTCTTGTCTTGTCTTGTCTTGTCTTGTCTTGTCTTGTCTTGTCTTGTCTTGTCTTGTCTTGTCTTGTCTTGTCTTGTCTTGTCTTGTCTTGTCTTGTCTTGCCTTGTCTTGTCTTGTCTTGTCTTGTCTTGTCTTGTCTTGTCTTGTCTTGTCGTATGTTGTGTTGTTTTGTCTTGTCTTGTTTTGTCTTGTCATGTCGTATGTTGTGTTGTTTTGTCTTGTTTTGTCTTGTCTTGTCTTGTCTTGTCTTGTCTTGTCTTGTCTTGTCTTGTCTTGTCTTGTCTTGTCTTGTCTTGTCTTGTCATGTAATGTCATGTCATGTCGTGTGTTGTGTTGTTTAGTCTTGTTTTGTCTTGTCATGTCTTGTCTTGTCTTGTCTTGTCTTGTCATGTCTTGTCTTGTCTAGTCTTGTCTTGTCTTGTCTTGTCATGTCATGTCATGTCTTGTCTTGTCTTGTCTTGTCTTGTCTTGTCTTGTCTTGTCTTGTCTTGTCTTGTCTTGTCTTGTCTTGTCTTGTCTTGTCTTGTCTTGTCTTGTCTTGTCTTGTCTTGTCTTGTCTTGTCTTGTCTTGTCTTGTCTTGTCTTGTCTTGTCTTGTCTTGTCTTGTCTTGTCTTGTCTTGTCTTGTCTTGTCTTGTCTTGTCTTGTCTTGTCTTGTCTTGTCTTGTCTTGTCTTGTCTTGTCTTGTCTTGTCTTGTCTTGTCTTGTCTTGTCTTGTCTTGTCTTGTCTTGTCTTGTCTTGTCTTGTCTTGTCTTGTCTTGTCTTGTCTTGTCTTGTCTTGTCTTGTCTTGTCTTGTCTTGTCTTGTCTTGTCTTGTCTTGTCTTGTCTTGTCTTGTCTTGTCTTGTCTTGTCTTGTCTTGTCTTGTCTTGTCTTGTCTTGTCTTGTCTTGTCTTGTCTTGTCTTGTCTTGTCTTGTCTTGTCTTGTCTTGTCTTGTCTTGTCTTGTCTTGTCTTGTCTTGTCTTGTCTTGTCTTGTCTTGTCTTGTCTTGTCTTGTCTTGTCTTGTCTTGTCTTGTCTTGTCTTGTCTTGTCTTGTCTTGTCTTGTCTTGTCTTGTCTTGTCTTGTCTTGTCTTGTCTTGTCTTGTCTTGTCTTGTCTTGTCTTGTCTTGTCTTGTCTTGTCTTGTCTTGTCTTGTCTAGTCTTGTCTAGTCTTGTCTTGTCTTGTCTTGTCATGTCATGTCTTGTCTTGTCTAGTCTTGTCTTGTCTTGTCTTGTCATGTAATGTCATGTCGTGTGTTGTGTTTTTTTGTCTTGTCGTGTCTTGTCTTGTCTTGTCTTGTCTTGTCTTGTCTTGTCTTGTCTTGTCTTGTCTTGTCTTGTCTTGTCTTGTCTTGTCTTGTCTTGTCTTGTCTTGTCTTGTCTTGTCTTGTCTTGTCTTGTCTTGTCTTGTCTTGTCTTGTCTTGTCTTGTCTTGTCTTGTCTTGTCTTGTCTTGTCTTGTCTTGTCTTGTCTTGTCTTGTCTTGTCTTGTCTTGTCTTGTCTTGTCTTGTCTTGTATTGTCTTGTCTTGTCTTGTCTTGTCTTGTCTTGTCTTGTCTTGTCTTGTCTTGTCTTGTCTTGTCTTGTCTTGTCTTGTCTTGTCTGGTCTTGTCTGGTCTTGTCTGGTCTTGTCTGGTCTTGTCTTGTCTTGTCTTGTGATGTCATGTCGTGTGTTGTGTTGTTTTGTCTTGTCTTGTCTTGTCTTGTCTTGTCTTGTTTTGTCTTGTCTTGTCTTGTCTGGTCTTGTCTGGTCTTGTCTTGTCTTGTCTTGTCTTGTCTTGTCTTGTCTTGTCTTGTCTTGTCTTGTCTTGTCTTGTCTTGTCTTGTCTTGTCTTGTCTTGTCTTGTCTTGTCTTGTCTTGTCTTGTCTTGTCTGGTCTTGTCTGGTCTTGTCTGGTCTTGTCTTGTCTTGTCTTGTCTTGTCTTGTCTTGTCTTGTGATGTCATGTCGTGTGTTGTGTTGTTTTGTCTTGTCTTGTCTTATCTTGTCTTGTCTTGTCTTGTTTTGTCTTGTCTTGTCTTGTCTGGTCTTGTCTTGTCTTGTCTTGTCTTGTCTTGTCTTGTCTTGTCTTGTCTTGTCTTGTCTTGTCATGTCATGTCTTGTCTTGTCTTGTCTTGTCTTGTTTTGTCTTGTGTTGTCTTGTTTTGTCTTGTCATGTCTTGTCTTGTCTTGTCTTGTCTTGTCTTGTCTTGTCTTGTCTTGTCTTGTCTTGTCTTGTCTTGTCTTGTCTTGTCTTGTCTTGTCTTGCCTTATCTTGTCTTGTCCTGTCGTGTGTTGTGTTGTTTTGTCTTGTCTTGTCTTGTCTTGCCTTGTCTTGTCTTGTCTTGTCTTGTCTTGTCTTGTCTTGTCGTATGTTGTGTTGTTTTGTCTTGTCTTGTTTTGTGTTGTCTTGTTTTGTCTTGTCATGTCGTATGTTGTGTTGTTTTGTTTTGTCTTGTCTTGTCTTGTCTTGTCTTGTCTTGTCTTGTCTTGTCTTGTCTTTTCTTGTCTTGTCTTGTCTTGTCATGTAATGTCATGTCGTGTGTTGTGTTGTTTTGTCTTGTCGTGTCTTGTCTTGTCTTGTCTTGTCTTGTCATGTCATGTCTTGTCTTGTCTTGTCTTGCCTTGCCTTGTCTTGTCTTGTCTTGTCTTGTCGTATGTTGTGTTGTTTTGTATTGTCATGTCGTATGTTGTGTTGTTTTGTCTTGTATTGTTTTGTCTTGTCTTGTCTTATATTGTCTTATATTGTCTTGTCTTGTCTTGTCATGTCATGTCGTGTGTTGTGTTGTTTAGTCTTGTTTTGTCTTGTCTTGTCTTGTTTTGTCTTGTCTTGTCTTGTCTTGTCATGTCATGTCTTGTCTTGTTTTGTCTTGTCTTGTCTTGTCTTGTCTTGTCTTGTCTTGTCTTGTTTTGTCTTGTGTTGTCTTGTTTTGTCTTGTCATGTCTTGTCTTGTCTTGTCTTGTCTTGTCTTGTCTTGTCTTGTCTTGTCTTGTCTTGTCTTGTCTTGTCTTGTCTTGTCTTGTCTTGTCTTGTCTTGCCTTATCTTGTCTTGTCCTGTCGTGTGTTGTGTTGTTTTGTCTTGTCTTGTCTTGTTTTGCCTTGTCTTGTCTTGTCTTGTCTTGTCTTGTCTTGTCTTGTCTTGTCTTGTCTTGTCTTGTCTTGTCTTGTCGTATGTTGTGTTGTTTTGTCTTGTCTTGTTTTGTCTTGTCATGTCGTATGTTGTGTTGTTTTGTTTTGTCTTGTCTTGTCTTGTCTTGTCTTGTCATGTCGTATGTTGTGTTGTTTTGTTTTGTCTTGTCTTGTCTTGTCTTGTCTTGTCTTGTCTTGTCTTGTCTTGTCTTGTCTTGTCTTGTCTTGTCTTGTCTTGTATTGTCTTGTCTTGTCTTGTTATGTCATGTCATGTCGTGTCTTGTGTTGCTTTGTCTTGTCTTGTCTTATCTTGTCTTGTCTTGTCATGTCGTGTGTTGTGTTGTTTTGTCTTGTCATGTCTTGTCTTGTCTTGTCTTGTTTTGTTTTGTCTTGTCTTGTCTTGTTTTGTCTTTTCTTGTCTTGTCTTGTCTTGTCTTGTCTTGTCATGTCATGTCTTGTCTTGTCTTGTCTTGTCTTGTTTTGTCTTGTCTTGTCTTGTCTTGTTTTGTCTTGTCATGTCTTGTCTTGTCTTGTCTTGTCTTGTCTTGTCTTGTCTTGTCTTGCCTTGTCTTGTCTTGTCTTGTCTTGTCTTGTCTTGTCTTGTCTTGCCTTGTCTTGTCCTGTCCTGTCGTGTGTTGTGTTGTTTTGTCTTGTCTTGTCTTGTCTTGTCTTGTCTTGTCTTGTCTTGTCTTGTCTTGTCTTGTCTTGTCTTGTCTTGTCGTATGTTGTGTTGTTTTGACTTGTCTTGTTTTGTCTTGTCATGTCGTATGTTGTGTTGTTTTGTCTTGTCTTGTTTTGTCTTGTCTTGTCTTATATTGTCTTATATTGTCTTGTCTTGTCTTGTCATGTCATCTCGTGTGTTGTGTTGTTTAGTCTTGTTTTGTCTTGTCATGTCTTGTCTTGTCTTGTCTTGTCTTGTCATGTCTTGTCTTGTCTTGTCTTATTTTGTCTTGTCTTGTCTTGTCTTGTCTTGTCTTGTCATGTCATGTGTTGTGTTGTTTTGTCTTGTCTTGTCTTGTTTGGTCTTGTCTTGTCTTGTATTGTCTTGTCTTGTCTTGTCTTGTCTTGTCTTGTCTTGTCTTGTCTTGTCTTGTCTTGTCTTGTCTTGTCTTGTCTTGTCTTGTCTTGTCTTGTCTTGTCTTGTCTTGTCTTGTCTTGTCTTGTCTTGTCTTGTCTTGTCTTGTCTTGTCTTGTCTTGTCTTGTCTTGTCTTGTCTTGTCTTGTCTTGTCTTGTCTTGTCTTGTCTTGTCTTGTCTTGTCTTGTCTTGTCTTGTCTTGTCTTGTCTTGTCTTGTCTTGTCTTGTCTTGTCTTGTCTTGTCTTGTCTTGTCTTGTCTTGTCTTGTCTTGTCTTGTCTTGTCTTGTCTTGTCTTGTCTTGTCTTGTCTTGTCTTGTCTTGTCTTGTCTTGTCTTGTCTTGTCTTGTCTTGTCTTGTCTTGTCTTGTCTTGTCTTGTCTTGTCTTGTCTTGTCATGTAATGTCATGTCATGTCGTGTGTTGTTTTGTCTTGTCGTGTCTTGTCTTGTCTTGTCTTGTCATGTCATGTCATGTCTTGCCTTGCCTTGCCTTGCCTTGTCTTGTCTTGTCTTGTCTTGTCTTGTCTTGTCTTGTCTTGTCTTGTCTTGTCTTGTCTTGTCTTGTCTTGTCTTGTCTTGTCTTGTCTTGTCTTGTCTTGTCATGTAATGTCATGTCATGTCGTGTGTTGTGTTGTTTAGTCTTGTTTTGTCTTGTCATGTCTTGTCTTGTCTTGTCTTGTCTTGTCATGTCTTGTCTTGTCTAGTCTTGTCTTGTCTTGTCTTGTCTTGTCTTGTCTTGTCTTGTCTTGTCTTGTCTTGTCTTGTCTTGTCTTGTCTTGTCGTATGTTGTGTTGTTTTGTCTTGTCTTGTTTTGTCTTGTCATGTCGTATGTTGTGTTGTTTTGTCTTGTTTTGTCTTGTCTTGTCTTGTCTTGTCTTGTCTTGTCTTGTCTTGTCTTGTCTTGTCTTGTCTTGTCTTGTCTTGTCTTGTCATGTAATGTCATGTCATGTCGTGTGTTGTGTTGTTTAGTCTTGTTTTGTCTTGTCATGTCTTGTCTTGTCTTGTCTTGTCTTGTCTTGTCTTGTCATGTCTTGTCTTGTCTAGTCTTGTCTTGTCTTGTCTTGTCTTGTCTTGTCTTGTCTTGTCTTGTCTTGTCTTGTCTTGTCTTGTCTTGTCTTGTCTTGTCTTGTCTTGTCGTATGTTGTGTTGTTTTGTCTTGTCTTGTTTTGTCTTGTCATGTCGTATGTTGTGTTGTTTTGTCTTGTTTTGTCTTGTCTTATCTTGTCTTGTCTTGTCTTGTCTTGTCTTGTCTTGTCTTGTCTTGTCTTGTCTTGTCTTGTCTTGTCTTGTCTTGTCTTGTCTTGTCTTGTCTTGTCTTGTCTTGTCTTGTCTTGTCTTGTCTTGTCTTGTCTTGTCTTGTCTTGTCATGTAATGTCATGTCATCTCGTGTGTTGTGTTGTTTAGTCTTGTTTTGTCTTGTCATGTCTTGTCTTGTCTTGTCTTGTCTTGTCATGTCTTGTCTTGTCTAGTCTTGTCTTGTCTTGTCTTGTCATGTCATGTCATGTCTTGTCTTGCCTTGCCTTGCCTTGTCTTGTCTTGTCTAGTCTTGTCTTGTCTTGTCTTGTCATGTCATGTCTTGTCTTGTCTAGTCTTGTCTTGTCTTGTCTTGTCATGTAATGTCATGTCGTGTGTTGTGTTTTTTTGTCTTGTCGTGTCTTGTCTTGTCTTGTCTTGTCTTGTCATGTCATGTCATGTCTTGTCTTGCCTTGCCTTGCCTTGTCTTGTCTTGTCTAGTCTTGTCTTGTCTTGTCTTGTCATGTAATGTCATGTCGTGTGTTGTGTTGTTTTGTCTTGTCGTGTCTTGTCTTGTCTTGTCTTGTCATGTCATGTCATGTCATGTCTTGCCTTGCCTTGCCTTGTCTTGTGTTGTCTTGTCTTGTCTTGTCTTGTCTTGTCTTGTCTTGTCTTGTCTTGTCTTGTCTTGTCTTGTCTTGTCTTGTCTTGTCTTGTCTTGTCTTGTCTTGTCTTGTCTTGTCTTGTCTTGTCTTGTCTTGTCTTGTCTTGTCTTGTCTTGTCTTGTCTTGTCTTGTCTTGTCTTGTCTTGTCTTGTCTTGTCTTGTCTTGTCTTGTCTTGTCTTGTCTTGTCTTGTCTTGTCTTGTCTTGTCTTGTCTTGTCTTGTCTTGTCTTGTCTTGTCTTGTCTTGTCTTGTCTTGTCTTGTCTTGTCTTGTCTTGTCTTGTCTTGTCTTGTCTTGTCTTGTCTTGTCTTGTCTTGTCTTGTCTGGTCTTGTCTGGTCTTGTCTGGTCTTGTCTTGTCTTGTCTTGTCTTGTCTTGTCTTGTCTTGTGATGTCATGTCGTGTGTTGTGTTGTTTTGTCTTGTCTTGTCTTGTGTTGTCTTGTTTTGTCTTGTCTTGTCTTGTCTGGTCTTGTCTGGTCTTGTCTTGTCTTGTCTTGTCTTGTCTTGTCTTGTCTTGTCTTGTCTTGTCTTGTCTTGTCTTGTCTTGTCTTGTCTTGTCTTGTCTTGTCTTGTCTTGTCTTGTCTTGTCTTGTCTTGTCTTGTCTTGTCTTGTCTTGTCTTGTCTTGTCTGGTCTTGTCTGGTCTTGTCTGGTCTTGTCTTGTCTTGTCTTGTCTTGTCTTGTCTTGTCTTGTCTTGTCTTGTCTTGTGATGTCATGTCGTGTGTTGTGTTGTTTTGTCTTGTCTTGTCTTATCTTGTCTTGTCTTGTCTTGTTTTGTCTTGTCTTGTCTTGTCTGGTCTTGTCTTGTCTTGTCTTGTCTTGTCTTGTCTTGTCTTGTCTTGTCTTGTCTTGTCTTGTCTTGTCTTGTCTTGTCTTGTCTTGTCTTGTCTTGTCTTGTCTTGTCTTGTCTTGTCTTGTCTTGTCTTGTCTTGTCTTGTCTTGTCTTGTCTTGTCTTGTCTTGTCTTGTCTTTTCTTGTCTTGTCTTGGCTTGTCTTGTCTTGTCTTGTCTTGTCTTGTCTTGTCTTGTCTTGTCTTGTCTTGTCTTGTCTTGTCTTGTTTGGTCTTGTCTTGTCTTGTTTTGTCTTGTCTTGTCTTGTCTTGTCTTGTCTTGTCTTGTCTTGTCTTGTCTTTTCTTGTCTTGTCTTGTCTTGTCTTGTCTTGTCTTGTCTTGTCTTGTCTTGTCTTGTCTTATCTTGTCTTATCTTGTCTTGTCTTGTCTTGTCTTGTCTTGTCTTGTCTTGTCTTGTCTTGTCTTGTCTTGTCTGGTCTTGTCTGGTCTTGTCTGGTCTTGTCTTGTCTTGTCTTGTCTTGTCTTGTCTTGTCTTGTCTTGTCTTGTCTTGTCTTGTCTTGTCTTGTCTTGTCTTGTCTTGTCTTGTCTTGTCTTGTCTTGTCTTGTCTTGTCTTGTCTTGTCTTGTCTTGTCTTGTCTTGTCTTGTCTTGTCTTGTCTTGTCTTGTCTTGTCTTGTCTTGTCTTGTCTTGTCTTGTCTTGTCTTGTCTTGTCTTGTCTAGTCTTGTCTAGTCTTGTCTTGTCTTGTCTTGTCATGTCATGTCTTGTCTTGTCTAGTCTTGTCTTGTCTTGTCTTGTCATGTAATGTCATGTCGTGTGTTGTGTTTTTTTGTCTTGTCGTGTCTTGTCTTGTCTTGTCTTGTCTTGTCTTGTCTTGTCTTGTCTTGTCTTGTCTTGTCTTGTCTTGTCTTGTCTTGTCTTGTCTTGTCTTGTCTTGTCTTGTCTTGTCTTGTCTTGTCTTGTCTTGTCTTGTCTTGTCTTGTCTTGTCTTGTCTTGTCTTGTCTTGTCTTGTCTTGTCTTGTCTTGTCTTGTCTTGTCTTGTCTTGTCTTGTCTTGTCTTGTCTTGTCTTGTCTTGTCTTGTCTTGTCTTGTCTTGTCTTGTCTTGTCTTGTCTTGTCTTGTCTTGTCTTGTCTTGTCTTGTCTTGTCTTGTCTTGTCTTGTCTGGTCTTGTCTGGTCTTGTCTGGTCTTGTCTGGTCTTGTCTTGTCTTGTCTTGTGATGTCATGTCGTGTGTTGTGTTGTTTTGTCTTGTCTTGTCTTGTCTTGTCTTGTCTTGTTTTGTCTTGTCTTGTCTTGTCTGGTCTTGTCTGGTCTTGTCTTGTCTTGTCTTGTCTTGTCTTGTCTTGTCTTGTCTTGTCTTGTCTTGTCTTGTCTTGTCTTGTCTTGTCTTGTCTTGTCTTGTCTTGTCTTGTCTTGTCTTGTCTTGTCTGGTCTTGTCTGGTCTTGTCTGGTCTTGTCTTGTCTTGTCTTGTCTTGTCTTGTCTTGTCTTGTGATGTCATGTCGTGTGTTGTGTTGTTTTGTCTTGTCTTGTCTTATCTTGTCTTGTCTTGTCTTGTTTTGTCTTGTCTTGTCTTGTCTGGTCTTGTCTTGTCTTGTCTTGTCTTGTCTTGTCTTGTCTTGTCTTGTCTTGTCTTGTCTTGTCATGTCATGTCTTGTCTTGTCTTGTCTTGTCTTGTTTTGTCTTGTGTTGTCTTGTTTTGTCTTGTCATGTCTTGTCTTGTCTTGTCTTGTCTTGTCTTGTCTTGTCTTGTCTTGTCTTGTCTTGTCTTGTCTTGTCTTGTCTTGTCTTGTCTTGTCTTGTCTTGCCTTATCTTGTCTTGTCCTGTCGTGTGTTGTGTTGTTTTGTCTTGTCTTGTCTTGTCTTGCCTTGTCTTGTCTTGTCTTGTCTTGTCTTGTCTTGTCTTGTCGTATGTTGTGTTGTTTTGTCTTGTCTTGTTTTGTGTTGTCTTGTTTTGTCTTGTCATGTCGTATGTTGTGTTGTTTTGTTTTGTCTTGTCTTGTCTTGTCTTGTCTTGTCTTGTCTTGTCTTGTCTTGTCTTTTCTTGTCTTGTCTTGTCTTGTCATGTAATGTCATGTCGTGTGTTGTGTTGTTTTGTCTTGTCGTGTCTTGTCTTGTCTTGTCTTGTCTTGTCATGTCATGTCTTGTCTTGTCTTGTCTTGCCTTGCCTTGTCTTGTCTTGTCTTGTCTTGTCGTATGTTGTGTTGTTTTGTATTGTCATGTCGTATGTTGTGTTGTTTTGTCTTGTATTGTTTTGTCTTGTCTTGTCTTATATTGTCTTATATTGTCTTGTCTTGTCTTGTCATGTCATGTCGTGTGTTGTGTTGTTTAGTCTTGTTTTGTCTTGTCTTGTCTTGTTTTGTCTTGTCTTGTCTTGTCTTGTCATGTCATGTCTTGTCTTGTTTTGTCTTGTCTTGTCTTGTCTTGTCTTGTCTTGTCTTGTCTTGTTTTGTCTTGTGTTGTCTTGTTTTGTCTTGTCATGTCTTGTCTTGTCTTGTCTTGTCTTGTCTTGTCTTGTCTTGTCTTGTCTTGTCTTGTCTTGTCTTGTCTTGTCTTGTCTTGTCTTGTCTTGCCTTATCTTGTCTTGTCCTGTCGTGTGTTGTGTTGTTTTGTCTTGTCTTGTCTTGTTTTGCCTTGTCTTGTCTTGTCTTGTCTTGTCTTGTCTTGTCTTGTCTTGTCTTGTCTTGTCTTGTCTTGTCGTATGTTGTGTTGTTTTGTCTTGTCTTGTTTTGTCTTGTCTTGTTTTGTCTTGTCATGTCGTATGTTGTGTTGTTTTGTTTTGTCTTGTCTTGTCTTGTCTTGTCTTGTCATGTCGTATGTTGTGTTGTTTTGTTTTGTCTTGTCTTGTCTTGTCTTGTCTTGTCTTGTCTTGTCTTGTCTTGTCTTGTATTGTCTTGTCTTGTCTTGTTATGTCATGTCATGTCGTGTCTTGTGTTGCTTTGTCTTGTCTTGTCTTATCTTGTCTTGTCTTGTCATGTCGTGTGTTGTGTTGTTTTGTCTTGTCATGTCTTGTCTTGTCTTGTCTTGTTTTGTCTTGTCTTGTCTTGTTTTGTCTTTTCTTGTCTTGTCTTGTCTTGTCTTGTCTTGTCATGTCATGTCTTGTCTTGTCTTGTCTTGTCTTGTTTTGTCTTGTCTTGTCTTGTCTTGTTTTGTCTTGTCATGTCTTGTCTTGTCTTGTCTTGTCTTGTCTTGTCTTGTCTTGTCTTGCCTTGTCTTGTCTTGTCTTGTCTTGTCTTGTCTTGTCTTGTCTTGCCTTGTCTTGTCCTGTCCTGTCGTGTGTTGTGTTGTTTTGTCTTGTCTTGTCTTGTCTTGTCTTGTCTTGTCTTGTCTTGTCTTGTCTTGTCTTGTCTTGTCTTGTCGTATGTTGTGTTGTTTTGACTTGTCTTGTTTTGTCTTGTCATGTCGTATGTTGTGTTGTTTTGTCTTGTCTTGTTTTGTCTTGTCTTGTCTTATATTGTCTTATATTGTCTTGTCTTGTCTTGTCATGTCATCTCGTGTGTTGTGTTGTTTAGTCTTGTTTTGTCTTGTCATGTCTTGTCTTGTCTTGTCTTGTCTTGTCATGTCTTGTCTTGTCTTGTCTTATTTTGTCTTGTCTTGTCTTGTCTTGTCTTGTCTTGTCATGTCATGTGTTGTGTTGTTTTGTCTTGTCTTGTCTTGTTTGGTCTTGTCTTGTCTTGTATTGTCTTGTCTTGTCTTGTCTTGTCTTGTCTTGTCTTGTCTTGTCTTGTCTTGTCTTGTCTTGTCTTGTCTTGTCTTGTCTTGTCTTGTCTTGTCTTGTCTTGTCTTGTCTTGTCTTGTCTTGTCTTGTCTTGTCTTGTCTTGTCTTGTCTTGTCTTGTCTTGTCTTGTCTTGTCTTGTCTTGTCTTGTCTTGTCTTGTCTTGTCTTGTCTTGTCTTGTCTTGTCTTGTCTTGTCTTGTCTTGTCTTGTCTTGTCTTGTCTTGTCTTGTCTTGTCTTGTCTTGTCTTGTCTTGTCTTGTCTTGTCTTGTCTTGTCTTGTCTTGTCTTGTCTTGTCTTGTCTTGTCTTGTCTTGTCTTGTCTTGTCTTGTCTTGTCTTGTCTTGTCTTGTCTTGTCTTGTCTTGTCTTGTCTTGTCTTGTCTTGTCTTGTCTTGTCTTGTCTTGTCATGTAATGTCATGTCATGTCGTGTGTTGTTTTGTCTTGTCGTGTCTTGTCTTGTCTTGTCTTGTCATGTCATGTCATGTCTTGCCTTGCCTTGCCTTGCCTTGTCTTGTCTTGTCTTGTCTTGTCTTGTCTTGTCTTGTCTTGTCTTGTCTTGTCTTGTCTTGTCTTGTCTTGTCTTGTCTTGTCTTGTCTTGTCTTGTCTTGTCATGTAATGTCATGTCATGTCGTGTGTTGTGTTGTTTAGTCTTGTTTTGTCTTGTCATGTCTTGTCTTGTCTTGTCTTGTCTAGTCTTGTCTTGTCTTGTCTTGTCTTGTCTTGTCTTGTCTTGTCTTGTCTTGTCTTGTCTTGTCTTGTCTTGTCGTATGTTGTGTTGTTTTGTCTTGTCTTGTTTTGTCTTGTCATGTCGTATGTTGTGTTGTTTTGTCTTGTTTTGTCTTGTCTTGTCTTGTCTTGTCTTGTCTTGTCTTGTCTTGTCTTGTCTTGTCTTGTCTTGTCTTGTCTTGTCTTGTCTTGTCATGTAATGTCATGTCATGTCGTGTGTTGTGTTGTTTAGTCTTGTTTTGTCTTGTCATGTCTTGTCTTGTCTTGTCTTGTCTTGTCTTGTCTTGTCATGTCTTGTCTTGTCTAGTCTTGTCTTGTCTTGTCTTGTCTTGTCTTGTCTTGTCTTGTCTTGTCTTGTCTTGTCTTGTCTTGTCTTGTCTTGTCTTGTCTTGTCGTATGTTGTGTTGTTTTGTCTTGTCTTGTTTTGTCTTGTCATGTCGTATGTTGTGTTGTTTTGTCTTGTTTTGTCTTGTCTTATCTTGTCTTGTCTTGTCTTGTCTTGTCTTGTCTTGTCTTGTCTTGTCTTGTCTTGTCTTGTCTTGTCTTGTCTTGTCTTGTCTTGTCTTGTCTTGTCTTGTCTTGTCTTGTCTTGTCTTGTCTTGTCTTGTCTTGTCTTGTCATGTAATGTCATGTCATCTCGTGTGTTGTGTTGTTTAGTCTTGTTTTGTCTTGTCATGTCTTGTCTTGTCTTGTCTTGTCTTGTCATGTCTTGTCTTGTCTAGTCTTGTCTTGTCTTGTCTTGTCATGTCATGTCATGTCTTGTCTTGCCTTGCCTTGCCTTGTCTTGTCTTGTCTAGTCTTGTCTTGTCTTGTCTTGTCATGTCATGTCTTGTCTTGTCTAGTCTTGTCTTGTCTTGTCTTGTCATGTAATGTCATGTCGTGTGTTGTGTTTTTTTGTCTTGTCGTGTCTTGTCTTGTCTTGTCTTGTCTTGTCTTGTCATGTCATGTCATGTCTTGTCTTGCCTTGCCTTGCCTTGTCTTGTCTTGTCTAGTCTTGTCTTGTCTTGTCTTGTCATGTAATGTCATGTCGTGTGTTGTGTTGTTTTGTCTTGTCGTGTCTTGTCTTGTCTTGTCTTGTCATGTCATGTCATGTCATGTCTTGCCTTGCCTTGCCTTGTCTTGTGTTGTCTTGTCTTGTCTTGTCTTGTCTTGTCTTGTCTTGTCTTGTCTTGTCTTGTCTTGTCTTGTCTTGTCTTGTCTTGTCTTGTCTTGTCTTGTCTTGTCTTGTCTTGTCTTGTCTTGTCTTGTCTTGTCTTGTCTTGTCTTGTCTTGTCTTGTCTTGTCTTGTCTTGTCTTGTCTTGTCTTGTCTTGTCTTGTCTTGTCTTGTCTTGTCTTGTCTTGTCTTGTCTTGTCTTGTCTTGTCTTGTCTTGTCTTGTCTTGTCTTGTCTTGTCTTGTCTTGTCTTGTGTCTTGTCTTGTCTTGTCTTGTCTTGTCTTGTCTTGTCTTGTCTTGTCTTGTCTTGTCTGGTCTTGTCTGGTCGTTGTCTTGTCTTGTCTTGTCATGTCTTGTCTTGTCTTGTCTTGTGATGTCATGTCGTGTGTTGTGTTGTTTTGTCTTGTCTTGTCTTGTGTTGTCTTGTTTTGTCTGTTTGTCTTGTCTTGTCTTGTCTGGTCTGGTCTTGTCTTGTCTTGTCTTGTCTTGTCTTGTCTTGTCTTGTCTTGTCTTGTCTTGTCTTGTCTTGTCTTGTCTTGTCTTGTCTTGTCTTGTCTTGTCTTGTCTTGTCTTGTCTTGTCTTGTCTTGTCTGGTCTTGTCTGGTCTTGTCTGGTCTTGTCTTGTCTTGTCTTGTCTTGTCTTGTCTTGTCTTGTCTTGTCTTGTCTTGTGATGTCATGTCGTGTGTTGTGTTGTTTTGTCTTGTCTTGTCTTATCTTGTCTTGTCTTGTCTTGTTTTGTCTTGTCTTGTCTTGTCTGGTCTTGTCTTGTCTTGTCTTGTCTTGTCTTGTCTTGTCTTGTCTTGTCTTGTCTTGTCTTGTCTTGTCTTGTCTTGTCTTGTCTTGTCTTGTTCTTGTCTTGTCTTGTCTTGTCTTGTCTTGTCTTGTCTTGTCTTGTCTTGTCTTGTCTTGTCTTGTCTTGTCTTGTCTTTTCTTGTCTTGTCTTGTCTTGTCTTGTCTTGTCTTGTCTTGTCTTGTCTTGTCTTGTCTTGTCTTGTCTTGTCTTGTCTTGTTTTGGTCTTGTCTTGTCTTGTTTTGTCTTGTCTTGTCTTGTCTTGTCTTGTCTTGTCTTGTCTTGTCTTTTCTTGTCTTGTCTTGTCTTGTCTTGTCTTGTCTTGTCTTGTCTTGTCTTGTCTTGTCTTATCTTGTCTTATCTTGTCTTGTCTTGTCTTGTCTTGTCTTGTCTTGTCTTGTCTTGTCTTGTCTTGTCTTGTCTGGTCTTGTCTGGTCTTGTCTGGTCTTGTCTTGTCTTGTCTTGTCTTGTCTTGTCTTGTCCCGTCTTGTCTTGTCTTGTCTTGTCTTGTCTTGTCTTGTGATGTCATGTCATGTCATGTGTTGTGTTTGTTTTGTCTTGTCTTGTCTTGTTTGGTCTTGTCTTGTCTTGTTTTGTCTTGTCTTGTCTTGTCTTGTCTTGTCTTGTCTTGTCTTGTCTTGTCTTGTCTTGTCTTGTCTTGTCTTGTCTTGTCTTGTCTTGTCTTGTCTTGTCTTGTCTTGTCTTGGCTTGTCTTGTCTTGTCTTGTCTTGTCTTGTCTTATCTTGTCTTGTCTTGTCTTGTCTTGTCTTGTTTGGTCTTGTCTTGTATTGTTTTTGTCTTGTCTTGTCTTGTCTTGTCTTGTCTTGTCTTGTCTTGTCTTGTCTTGTCTTGTCTTGTCTTGTCTTGTCTTGTCTTGTCTTGTCTTGTCTTGTCTTGTCTTGTCTTGTCTTGTCTTGTCTTGTCTTGTCTTGTCTTGTCTTGTCTTGTCTTGTCTTGTCTTGTCTTGTCTTGTCTTGTCTTGTCTTGTCTTGTCTGTGTCTTTGTCTTGTCTTGTCTTGTCTTGTCTTGTCTTGTCTTGTCTTGTCTTGTCTGTCTTGTCTTGTCTTGTCTTGTCTTGTCTTGTCTTGTCTTGTCTTGTCTTGTCTTGTCTTGTCTGTCTTGTCTTGTCTTGTCTTGTCTTGTCTTGTCTTGTCTTGTCTTGTCTTGTCTTGTCTTGTCTTGTCTTGTCTTGTCTTGTCTTGTCTTGTCGTATGTTGTGTTGTTTTGTCTTGTCTTGTTTTGTCTTGTCATGTCGTATGTTGTGTTGTTTTGTCTTGTTTTGTCTTGTCTTGTCTTGTCTTGTCTTGTCTTGTCTTGTCATGTAATGTCATGTCATGTCGTGTGTTGTGTTGTTTAGTCTTGTTTTGTCTTGTCATGTCTTGTCTTGTCTTGTCTTGTCTTGTCATGTCTTGTCTTGTCTAGTCTTGTCTTGTCTTGTCTTGTCATGTCATGTCATGTCTTGTCTTGCCTTGCCTTGGCTTGTCTTGTCTTGTCTAGTCTTGTCTTGTCTTGTCTTGTCATGTCATGTCTTGTCTTGTCTAGTCTTGTCTTGTCTTGTCTTGTCATGTAATTGTCATGTCGTGTGTTGTGTTTTTTTGTCTTGTCGTGTCTTGTCTTGTCTTGTCTTGTCTTGTCATGTCATGTCATGTCTTGTCTTGCCTTGCCTTGCCTTGTCTTGTCTTGTCTAGTCTTGTCTTGTCTTGTCTTGTCATGTAATGTCATGTCGTGTGTTGTGTTGTTTTGTCTTGTCGTGTCTTGTCTTGTCTTGTCTTGTCATGTCATGTCATGTCTTGCCTTCGCCTTGCCTTGCCTTGTCTTGTCTTGTCTTGTCTTGTCTTGTCTTGTCTTGTCTTGTCTTGTCTTGTCTTGTCTTGTCTTGTCTGGTCTTGTCTTGTCTTGTCTTGTCTTGTCTTGTCTTGTCTTGTCTTGCCTTGTCTTGTCTTGTCTTGTCTTGTCTTGTCTTGTCTTGTCTTGTCTTGTCTTGTCTTGTCTTGTCTTGTCTTGTCTTGTCTTGTCTTGTCTTGTCTTGTCTTGTCTTGTCTTGTCTTGTCTTGTCTTGTCTTGTCTTGTCTTGTCTTGTCTTGTCTTGTCTTGTCTTGTCTTGTCTTGTCTTGTCTTGTCTTGTCTTGTCTTGTCTTGTCTTGTCTTGTCTTGTCTTGTCTTGTCTTGTCTTGTCTTGTCTTGTCTGGTCTTGTCTGGTCTTGTCTGGTCTTGTCTTGTCTTGTCTTGTCTTGTCTTGTCTTGTGATGTCATGTCGTGTGTTGTGTTGTTTTGTCTTGTCTTGTCTTGTTTTGTCTTGTCTTGTCTTGTCTGGTCTTGTCTGGTCTTGTCTTGTCTTGTCTTGTCTTGTCTTGTCTTGTCTTGTCTTGTCTTGTCTTGTCTTGTCTTGTCTTGTCTTGTCTTGTCTTGTCTTGTCTGGTCTTGTCTGGTCTTGTCTGGTCTTGTCTTGTCTTGTCTTGTCTTGTCTTGTCTTGTCTTGTCTTGTCTTGTGATGTCATGTCGTGTGTTGTGTTGTTTTGTCTTGTCTTGTCTTATCTTGTCTTGTCTTGTCTTGTTTTGTCTTGTCTTGTCTTGTCTGGTCTTGTCTTGTCTTGTCTTGTCTTGTCTTGTCTTGTCTTGTCTTGTCTTGTCTTGTCTTGTCTTGTCTTGTCTTGTCTTGTCTTGTCTTGTCTTGTCTTGTCTTGTCTTGTCTTGTCTTGTCTTGTCTTGTCTTGTCTTGTCTTGTCTTGTCTTGTCTTGTCTTGTCTTGTCTTGTCTTGTCTTGTCTTGTCTTGTCTTGTCTTGTCTTGTCTTGTCTTGTTTGTCTGGCTTGTCTTGTCTTGTCTTGTCTTGTCTTGTCTTGTCTTGTCTTGTCTTGTCTTGTCTTGTCTTGTCTTGTTTGGGTCTTGTCTTGTCTTGTTTGTCTTGTCTTGTCTTGTCTTGTCTTGTCTTTGTCCTTGTCTTGTCTTGTCTTTTCTTGTCTTGTCTTGTCTTGTCTTGTCTTGTCTTGTCTTGTCTTGTCTTGTCTTGTCTTATCTTGTCTTATCTTGTCTTGTCTTGTCTTGTCTTGTCTTGTCTTGTCTTGTCTTGTCTTGTCTTGTCTTGTCTTGTCTGGTCTTGTCTGGTCTTGTCTGGTCTTGTCTTGTCTTGTCTTGTCTTGTCTTGTCTTGTCCCGTCTTGTCTTGTCTTGTCTTGTCTTGTCTTGTCTTGTGATGTCATGTCATGTCATGTGTTGTGTTGTTTTGTCTTGTCTTGTCTTGTTTGGTCTTGTCTTGTCTTGTTTTGTCTTGTCTTGTCTTGTCTTGTCTTGTCTTGTCTTGTCTTGTCTTGTCTTGTCTTGTGATGTCATGTCGTGTTGTTGTGTTGTTTTGTCTTGTCTTTGTCTTATCTTGTCTTGTCTTGTCTTGTTTTGTCTTGTCTTGTCTTGTCTGGTCTTGTCTTGGTCTTGTCTTGTCTTGTCTCGTCTTGTCTTGTCTTGTCTTGTCTTGTCTTGTCTTGTCTTGTCTTGTCTTGTCTTGTCTTGTCTTGTCTTGTCTTGTCTTGTCTTGTCTTGTCTTGTCTTTGTCTTGTCTTGTCTTGTCTTGTCTTGGCTTGTCTTGTCTTGTCTTGTCTTGTCTTGTCTTGTCTTGTCTTGTCTTGTCTTGTCTTGTCTTGTCTTGTTTGGTCTTGTCTTGTCTTGTTTTGTCTTGTCTTGTCTTGTCTTGTCTTGTCTTGTCATTGTCTTGTCTTGTCTTTTCTTGTCTTGTCTTGTCTTGTCTTGTCTTGTCTTGTCTTGTCTTGTCTTGTCTTGTCTTATCTTGTCTTATCTTGTCTTGTCTTGTCTTGTCTTGTCTTGTCTTGTCTTGTCTTGTCTGTCTTGTCTTGTCTTGTCTGGTCTTGTCTGGTCTTGTCTGGTCTTGTCTTGTCTTGTCTTGTCTTGTCTTGTCTTGTCCCGTCTTGTCTTGTCTTGTCTTGTCTTTGTCTTGTCTTGTGATGTCATGTCATGTCATGTGTTGTGTTGTTTTGTCTTGTCTTGTCTTGTTTGGTCTTGTCTTGTCTTGTTTTGTCTTGTCTTGTCTTGTCTTGTCTTGTCTTGTCTTGTCTTGTCTTGTCTTGTCTTGTCTTGTCTTGTCTTGTCTTGTCTTGTCTTGTCTTGTCTTGTCTTGTCTTGTCTTGTCTTGGCTTGTCTTGTCTTGTCTTGTCTTGTCTTGTCTTATCTTGTCTTGTCTTGTCTTGTCTTGTCTTTTTTGGTCTTGTCTTGTCTTGTCTTGTCTTGTCTGGTCTTGTCTTGTCTTGTCTGGTCTTATCTTGTCTTATCTTGCCTTGTCTTGTCTTGTTTTATCTTGTCTTGTCTTGTCTTGTCTTGTTTTGTCTTGTCTTGTCTTGTCTTGTTTTGTCTTGTCATGTCTTGTCTTGTCTTGACTAGCCTTGTCTTGTCTTGTCTTGTCCTGTCATGTCATGTCATGTCATGTGTTGTGTTGTTTTGTCTTGTCTTGTCTTGTTTGGTCTTGTCTTGTCTTGTTTTGTCTTGTCTTGTCTTGTCTTGTCTTGTCTTGTCTTGTCTTGTCTTGTATTGTCTTGTCTTGTCTTGTCTGTCTTGTCTTGTCTTGTCTTGTCTTGTCTGTCTTGTCTTGTCTTGTCTTGTCTTGTCTTGTCTTGTCTTGTCTTGTCTTGTCTTGTCTTGTCTTGTCTTGTCTTGTCTTGTCTTGTCTTGTCTTGTCTTGTCTTGTCTTGTCCTGTCCTGTCTTGTCTTGTCTTGTCTTGTCTTGTCTTGTCTTGTCTTGTCTTGTCTTGTCTTGTCTTGTCTTGTCATGTCATGTCTTGTCTTGTCTTGTCTTTGTTTTGTCTTGTCTTGTCTTGTTTTGTCTTTTCTTGTCTTTTCTTGTCTTGTCTTGTCTTGTCTTGTCTTGTCTTGTCTTGTCTTGTCTTGTCTTGTCATGTCATGTCTTGTCTTGTCTTGTCTGTCTTGTCTTGTCTTGTCTTGTCTTGTCTTGTCTTGTCTTGTCTTGTCTTGTCTTGTCTTGTTTGGTCTTGTCTTGTCTTGTTTTGTCTTGTCTTGTCTTGTCTGGTCTTGTCTTGTCTTGTCTTGTCTTGTCTTGTCTTGTCTTGTCTTGTCTTGTCTTGTCTTGTCTTGTCTTGTCTTGTCTTGTCTTGTCTTGTCTTGTCTTGTCTTGTCTTGTCTTGTCTTGTCTTGTCTTGTCTTGTCTTGTCTTGTCTTGTCTTGTCTTGTCGTATGTTGTGTTGTTTTGTCTTGTCTTGTTTTGTCTTGTCATGTCGTATGTTGTGTTGTTTAGTCTTGTCTTGTCTTGTCTTGTCTTGTTTTGTCTTGTCTTGTCTTGTCTTGTCTTGTCTTGTCTTGTCTTGTCTTGCCTTGTCTTGTCTTGTCTTTTCTTTTCTTGTCTTGTCTTGTCTTGTCTTGTCTTGTCTTGTCTTGTCTTGTCTTGTCTTGTCTTGTCTTGTCTTGTCTGGTCTTGTCTTGTCTGGTCTTATCTTGTCTTGTCTTGTCCTGTCCTGTGTTGTCTTGTCTTTTCTTGTCTCGTCTTGTCTTTTCTTGTCTTGTCTTGTCTTGTCTTGTCTTGTCTTGTCTTGTCTTGTCTTGTCTTGTCTTGTCTTGTCTTGTCTTGTCTTGTTTTGTCTTGTCTTGTCTTGTCTGGTCTTGTCTTGTCTTGTCTTGTCTTGTCTTGTCTTGTCTTGTCTTGTCTTGTCTTGTCTTGTCTTGTCTTGTCTTGTCTTGTCTTGTCTTGTCTTGTCTTGTCTTGTCTTGTCTTGTCTTGTCTTGTCTTGTCTTGTCTTGTCTTGTCTTGTCTTGTCTTGTCTTGTCTTGTCTTGTCTTGTCTTGTCTTGTCATGTCATGTCTTGTCTTGTCTTGTCTTGTCTTGTCTAGTCTTGTCTTGTCTTGTCTTGTCTTGTCTTGTCTTGTCTTGTCTTGTCTTGTCTTGTCTTGTCTTGTCTTGTCTTGTCTTGTCTTGTCTTGTCTTGTCTTGTCTTGTCTTGTCTTGTCTTGTCTTGTCTTGTCTTGTCTTGTCTTGTCTTGTCTTGTCTTGTCTTGTCTTGTTTGGTCTTGTCTTGTCTTGTTTTGTCTTGTCTTGTCTTGTCTGGTCTTGTCTTGTCTTGTCTTGTCTTGTCTTGTCTTGTCTTGTCTTGTCTTGTCTTGTCTTGTCTTGTCTTGTCTTGTCTTGTCTTGTCTTGTCTTGTCTTGTCTTGTCTTGTCTTGTCTTGTCTTGTCTTGTCTTGTCTTGTCTTGTCTTGTCTTGTCTTGTCTTGTCTTGTCTTGTCTTGTCTTGTCTTGTCTTGTCTTGTCTTGTCTTGTCTTGTCTTGTCTTGTCTTGTCTTGTCTTGTCTTGTCTTGTCTTGTCTTGTCTTGTCTTGTCTTGTCTTGTCTTGTCTTGTCTTGTCTTGTCTTGTCTTGTCTTGTCTTGTCTTGTCTTGTCTTGTCTTGTCTTGTCTTGTCTTGTCTTCTCTTGTCTTGTCTTATCTTGTCTTGTCTTGTCGTGTCTTGTCTTGTCTTGTCTTGTCTTGTCTTGTCTTGTCTTGTCGTATGTTGTGTTGTTTTGTCTTGTCTTGTTTTGTCTTGTCATGTCGTATGTTGTGTTGTTTAGTCTTGTCTTGTCTTGTCTTGTCTTGTCTTGTCTGGTCTTGTCTGGTCTTGTCTTGTCTTGTCTTGTCTTGTCTTGTTTTGTCTTGTCTTGTCTTGTCTTGTCTTGTCTTGTCTTGTCTTGTCTTGTCTTATCTTGTCTTGTCTTGTCGTGTCTTGTCTTGTCTTGTCTTGTCTTGTCTTGTCTTGTCTTGTCGTATGTTGTGTTGTTTTGTCTTGTCTTGTTTTGTCTTGTCATGTCGTATGTTGTGTTGTTTAGTCTTGTCTTGTCTTGTCTTGTCTTGTTTTGTCTTGTCTTGTCTTGTCTTGTCTTGTCTTGTCTTGTCTTGTCTTGCCTTGTCTTGTCTTGTCTTTTCTTTTCTTGTCTTGTCTTGTCTTGTCTTGTCTTGTCTTGTCTTGTCTTGTCTTGTCTTGTCTTGTCTTGTCTTGTCTTGTCTTGTCTTGTCTGGTCTTGTCTTGTCTGGTCTTATCTTGTCTTGTCTTGTCCTGTCCTGTGTTGTCTTGTCTTTTCTTGTCTCGTCTTGTCTTTTCTTGTCTTGTCTTGTCTTGTCTTGTCTTGTCTTGTCTTGTCTTGTCTTGTCTTGTCTTGTCTTGTCTTGTCTTGTCTTGTCTTGTCTTGTCTTGTCTTGTCTTGTCTTGTCTTGTCTTGTCTTGTCTTGTCTTGTCTTGTCTTGTCTTGTCTTGTCTTGTCTTGTCTTGTCTTGTCTTGTCTTGTCATGTCATGTCATGTCATGTCATGTGTTGTGTTGTGTTGTTTTGTCTTGTCTTGTCTTGTTTGGTCTTGTCTTGTCTTGTCTTGTTTTATGTTGTCTTGTTTTGTCATGTAATGTCATGTCGTGTGTTGTGTTGTTTTGTCTTGTCTTGTCTTCTCCTTGTCTTGTCTTGTCATGTCGTGTGTTGTGTTGTTTTGTCTTGTCATGTCTTATATTGTCTTGTCTTGTATTGTCTTGTCTTGTGATGTCATGTCGTGTGTTGTGTTGTTTTGTCTTGTCTTGTTTTGTCTTGTCCTGTCTTGTCTTGTCATGTCATGTCATGTGTTGTGTTGTGTTGTTTTGTCTTGTCTTGTCTTGTCTTGTCTTGTCTTGCCTTATCTTGCCTTGTCTTGTCTTGTCTGGTCTTGTCTTGTCTTGTCTTGTCTTGTCTTGTCTTGTCTTGTCTTGTCTTGTCATGTCTTGTCTTGTTTTGTCTTGTCTTGTATTGTCTTGTTTTCTCATGTAATGTCATGTCATGTGTTGTGTTGTTTTGTCTTGTCTTGTCTTGTCTTGTTTGGTCTTGTCTTGTCTTGTTTTGTCTTGTCTTGTCTTGTCTGGTCTGGTCTTGTCTTGTCTTGTCTTGTCTTGTCTTGTCTTGTCTTGTCTTGTCTTGTCTTGTCTGGTCTTGTCTGGTCTTGTCTTGTCTTGTCTTGTCTTGTCTTGTCTTGTCTTGTCTTGTTTTGTCTTGTCTTGTCTTGTCTTGTCTTGTCTTGTCTTGTCTTGTCTTGTCTTGTCTTTTCTTTTCTTGTCTTGTCTTGTCTTGTCTTGTCATGTCTTGTCTTGTCTTGTCTTGTCTGGTCTTGTCTTGTCTGGTCTTATCTTGTCTTGTCCTGTCCTGTCTTGTCTTGTCTTTTCTTGTCTCGTCTTGTCTTTTCTTGTCTTGTCTTGTCTTGTCTTGTCCTGTCTTGTCTTGTCTTGTCATGTCATGTCTTGTCTTGTCTTGTTTTGTCTTGTCTTGTCTTGTTTTGTCTTTTCTTGTCTTGTCTTGTCTTGTCTTGTCTTGTCTTGTCATGTCATGTCATGTCTTGTCTTGTCTTGTTTTGTCTTGTCTTGTCTTGTTTTGTCTTGTCATGTCTTGTCTTGTCTTGTCTTGTCTTGTCTTGTCCTGTCATGTCATGTCATGTCTTGTCTTGTCTTGTCTGGTCTTGTCTTGTCTGGTCTTATCTTGTCTTGTCCTGTCCTGTCTTGTCTTGTCTTTTCTTGTCTCGTCTTGTCTTTTCTTGTCTTGTCTTGTCTTGTCTTGTCTTGTCTTGTCTTGTCTTGTCTTGCCTGGTCTTGTCTGGTCTTGTCTTGTCTTGTCATGTCATGTCATGTCTTGTCTTGTCTTGTTTTGTCTTGTCTTGTCTTGTTTTGTCTTGTCATGTCTTGTCTTGTCTTGTCTTGTCTTGTCTTGTCATGTCTTGTCTTGTCTTGTCTTGTCTTGTCTTGTCTGGTCTTGTCTTGTCTGGTCTTATCTTGTCTTGTCCTGTCCTGTCTTGTCTTGTCTTTTCTTGTCTCGTCTTGTCTTTTCTTGTCTTGTCTTGTCTTGTCTTGTCCTGTCTTGTCTTGTCTTGTCATGTCATGTCTTGTCTTGTCTTGTTTTGTCCTGTCCTGTCTTGTCTTGTCTTTTCTTGTCTCGTCTTGTCTTTTCTTGTCTTGTCTTGTCTTGTCTTGTCTTGTCTTGTCTTGTCTGGTCTTGTCTTGTCTGGTCTTATCTTGTCTTGTCCTGTCCTGTCTTGTCTTGTCTTTTCTTGTCTCGTCTTGTCTTTTCTTGTCTTGTCTTGTCTTGTCTTGTCCTGTCTTGTCTTGTCTTGTCATGTCATGTCTTGTCTTGTCTTGTCTTGTCTTGTCTTGTCTTGTCTTGTCTTGTCTGGTCTTGTCTTGTCTGGTCTTATCTTGTCTTGTCTTGTCCTGTCCTGTGTTGTCTTGTCTTTTCTTGTCTCGTCTTGTCTTTTCTTGTCTTGTCTTGTCTTGTCTTGTCTTGTCTTGTCTTGTCTTGTCTTGTCTTGTCTTGTCTTGTCTTGTCTTGTCTTGTCTTGTCTTGTCTTGTCTTGTCTTGTCTTGTCTTGTCTTGTCTTGTCTTGTCTTGTCTTGTCTTGTCTTGTCTTGTCATGTCATGTCATGTCATGTCATGTCATGTCATGTCATGTGTTGTGTTGTGTTGTTTTGTCTTGTCTTGTCTTGTTTGGTCTTGTCTTGTCTTGTCTTGTTTTATGTTGTCTTGTTTTGTCATGTAATGTCATGTCGTGTGTTGTGTTGTTTTGTCTTGTCTTGTCTTCTCCTTGTCTTGTCTTGTCATGTCGTGTGTTGTGTTGTTTTGTCTTGTCATGTCTTATATTGTCTTGTCTTGTCTTGTCTTGTCTTGTGATGTCATGTCGTGTGTTGTGTTGTTTTGTCTTGTCTTGTTTTGTCTTGTCCTGTCTTGTCTTGTCATGTCATGTCATGTGTTGTGTTGTGTTGTTTTGTCTTGTCTTGTCTTGTCTTGTCTTGTCTTGCCTTATCTTGCCTTGTCTTGTCTTGTCTGGTCTTGTCTTGTCTTGTCTTGTCTTGTCTTGTCTTGTCTTGTCTTGTCTTGTCTTGTCTTGTCTTGTCTTGTCATGTCTTGTCTTGTTTTGTCTTGTCTTGTATTGTCTTGTTTTCTCATGTAATGTCATGTCATGTGTTGTGTTGTTTTGTCTTGTCTTGTCTTGTCTTGTTTGGTCTTGTCTTGTCTTGTTTTGTCTTGTCTTGTCTTGTCTGGTCTGGTCTGGTCTTGTCTTGTCTTGTCTTGTCTTGTCTTGTCTTGTCTTGTCTTGTCTGGTCTTGTCTGGTCTTGTCTTGTCTTGTCTTGTCTTGTCTTGTCTTGTCTTGTCTTGTCTTGTCTTGTCTTGTCTTGTTTTGTCTTGTTTTGTCTTGTCTTGTCTTGTGGTGTCTTGTCTTGTCTTGTCTTTTCTTGTCTTGTCTTTTCTTGTCTTGTCTTGTCTTGTCTTGTCTTGTCTTGTCTTGTCTTATCTTGTCTTATCTTGTCTTGTCTTGTCTTGTCTTGTCTTGTCTTGTCTTGTCTTGTCTGGTCTTGTCTGGTCTTGTCTGGTCTTGTCTTGTCTTGTCTTGTCTTGTCTTGTCTTGTCTTGTCTTGTCTTGTCTTGTCTTGTCTTGTCTTGTCTTGTCTTGTCTTGTTTGGTCTTGTCTTGTCTTGTTTTGTCTTGTCTTGTCTTGTCTGGTCTTGTCTTGTCTTGTCTTGTCTTCTCTTGTCTTGTCTTGTCTTGTCTTGTCTTGTCTTGTCTTGTCTTGTCTTGTCTTGTCTTGTCTTGTCTTGTCTTGTCTTGTCTTGTCTTGTCTTGTCTTGTCTTGTCTTGTCTTGTCTTGTCTTGTCTTGTCTTGTCTTGTCTTGTCTTGTCTTGTCTTGTCTTGTCTTGTCTTGTCTTGTCTTGTCTTGTCTTGTCTTGTCTTGTCGTGTCTTGTCTTGTCTTGTCTTGTCTTGTCTTGTCTTGTCTTGTCTTGTCTTGTCCTGTCTTCTCTTGTCTTGTCTTATCTTGTCTTGTCTTGTCGTGTCTTGTCTTGTCTTGTCTTGTCTTGTCTTGTCTTGTCTTGTCGTATGTTGTGTTGTTTTGTCTTGTCTTGTTTTGTCTTGTCATGTCGTATGTTGTGTTGTTTAGTCTTGTCTTGTCTTGTCTTGTCTTGTCTTGTCTGGTCTTGTCTGGTCTTGTCTTGTCTTGTCTTGTCTTGTCTTGTCTTGTCTTGTCTTGTCTTGTCTTGTCTTGTCTTGTCTTGTCTTGTCTTGTCTTGTCTTATCTTGTCTTGTCTTGTCGTGTCTTGTCTTGTCTTGTCTTGTCTTGTCTTGTCTTGTCGTATGTTGTGTTGTTTTGTCTTGTCTTGTTTTGTCTTGCCATGTCGTATGTTGTGTTGTTTAGTCTTGTCTTGTCTTGTCTTGTCTTGCTTTGTCTTGTCTTGTCTTGTCTTGTCTTGTCTTGTCTTGTCTTGTCTTGCCTTGTCTTGTCTTGTCTTTTCTTTTCTTGTCTTGTCTTGTCTTGTCTTGTCTTGTCTTGTCTTGTCTTGTCTTGTCTTGTCTTGTCTTGTCTTGTCTTGTCTTGTCTTGTCTGGTCTTGTCTTGTCTGGTCTTATCTTGTCTTGTCTTGTCCTGTCCTGTGTTGTCTTGTCTTTTCTTGTCTCGTCTTGTCTTGTCTTGTCTTGTCTTGTCTTGTCTTGTCTTGTCTTGTCTTGTCTTGTCTTGTCTTGTCTTGTCTTGTCTTGTCTTGTCTTGTCTTGTCTTGTCTTGTCTTGTCATGTCATGTCATGTCATGTCATGTGTTGTGTTGTGTTGTTTTGTCTTGTCTTGTCTTGTTTGGTCTTGTCTTGTCTTGTCTTGTTTTATGTTGTCTTGTTTTGTCATGTAATGTCATGTCGTGTGTTGTGTTGTTTTGTCTTGTCTTGTCTTCTCCTTGTCTTGTCTTGTCATGTCGTGTGTTGTGTTGTTTTGTCTTGTCATGTCTTATATTGTCTTGTCTTGTCTTGTCTTGTCTTGTGATGTCATGTCGTGTGTTGTGTTGTTTTGTCTTGTCTTGTTTTGTCTTGTCCTGTCTTGTCTTGTCATGTCATGTCATGTGTTGTGTTGTGTTGTTTTGTCTTGTCTTGTCTTGTCTTGTCTTGTCTTGCCTTATCTTGCCTTGTCTTGTCTTGTGTTGTCTTGTCTTGTCTTGTCTTGTCTTGTCTTGTCTTGTCTTGTCTTGTCTTGTCATGTCTTGTCTTGTTTTGTCTTGTCTTGTATTGTCTTGTTTTCTCATGTAATGTCATGTCATGTGTTGTGTTGTTTTGTCTTGTCTTGTCTTGTCTTGTTTGGTCTTGTCTTGTCTTGTTTTGTCTTGTCTTGTCTTGTCTGGTCTGGTCTTGTCTTGTCTTGTCTTGTCTTGTCTTGTCTGGTCTTGTCTGGTCTTGTCTTGTCTTGTCTTGTCTTGTCTGGTCTTGTCTGGTCTTGTCTTGTCTTGTCTTGTCTTGTCTTGTCTTGTCTTGTCTTGTCTTGTCTTGTCTTGTCTTGTCTTGTCTTGTCTTGTCTTGTCTTGTCTTGTCTTGTCTTGTCTTGTTTTGTCTTGTCTTGTCTTGTCTTGTCTTGTCTTGTCTTATCTTGTCTTGCCTTGTCTTGTCTTGTCTTTTCTTTTCTTGTCTTGTCTTGTCTTGTCTTGTCTTGTCTTGTCTTGTCTTGTCTTGTCTTGTCTTGTCTTGTCTTGTCTTGTCTTGTCTTGTCTTGTCTGGTCTTGTCTTGTCTGGTCTTATCTTGTCTTGTCTTGTCCTGTCCTGTGTTGTCTTGTCTTTTCTTGTCTCGTCTTGTCTTTTCTTGTCTTGTCTTGTCTTGTCTTGTCTTGTCTTGTCTTGTCTTGTCTTGTCTTGTCTTGTCTTGTCTTGTCTTGTCTTGTCTTGTCTTGTCTTGTCTTGTCTTGTCTTGTCTTGTCTTGTCTTGTCTTGTCTTGTCTTGTCTTGTCTTGTCTTGTCTTGTCTTGTCTTGTCTTGTCTTGTCTTGTCTTGTCTTGTCTTGTCTTGTCTTGTCTTGTCATGTCATGTCATGTCATGTCATGTGTTGTGTTGTGTTGTTTTGTCTTGTCTTGTCTTGTTTGGTCTTGTCTTGTCTTGTCTTGTTTTATGTTGTCTTGTTTTGTCATGTAATGTCATGTCGTGTGTTGTGTTGTTTTGTCTTGTCTTGTCTTCTCCTTGTCTTGTCTTGTCATGTCGTGTGTTGTGTTGTTTTGTCTTGTCATGTCTTATATTGTCTTGTCTTGTATTGTCTTGTCTTGTGATGTCATGTCGTGTGTTGTGTTGTTTTGTCTTGTCTTGTTTTGTCTTGTCCTGTCTTGTCTTGTCATGTCATGTCATGTGTTGTGTTGTGTTGTTTTGTCTTGTCTTGTCTTGTCTTGTCTTGTCTTGCCTTATCTTGCCTTGTCTTGTCTTGTCTGGTCTTGTCTTGTCTTGTCTTGTCTTGTCTTGTCTTGTCTTGTCTTGTCTTGTCATGTCTTGTCTTGTTTTGTCTTGTCTTGTATTGTCTTGTTTTCTCATGTAATGTCATGTCATGTGTTGTGTTGTTTTGTCTTGTCTTGTCTTGTCTTGTTTGGTCTTGTCTTGTCTTGTTTTGTCTTGTCTTGTCTTGTCTGGTCTGGTCTTGTCTTGTCTTGTCTTGTCTTGTCTTGTCTTGTCTTGTCTTGTCTTGTCTGGTCTTGTCTGGTCTTGTCTTGTCTTGTCTTGTCTTGTCTTGTCTTGTCTTGTCTTGTTTTGTCTTGTCTTGTCTTGTCTTGTCTTGTCTTGTCTTGTCTTGTCTTGTCTTGTCTTGTCTTTTCTTTTCTTGTCTTGTCTTGTCTTGTCTTGTCATGTCTTGTCTTGTCTTGTCTTGTCTGGTCTTGTCTTGTCTGGTCTTATCTTGTCTTGTCCTGTCCTGTCTTGTCTTGTCTTTTCTTGTCTCGTCTTGTCTTTTCTTGTCTTGTCTTGTCTTGTCTTGTCTTGTCCTGTCTTGTCTTGTCTTGTCATGTCATGTCTTGTCTTGTCTTGTTTTGTCTTGTCTTGTCTTGTTTTGTCTTTTCTTGTCTTGTCTTGTCTTGTCTTGTCTTGTCTTGTCATGTCATGTCATGTCTTGTCTTGTCTTGTTTTGTCTTGTCTTGTCTTGTTTTGTCTTGTCATGTCTTGTCTTGTCTTGTCTTGTCTTGTCCTGTCATGTCATGTCATGTCTTGTCTTGTCTTGTCTGGTCTTGTCTTGTCTGGTCTTATCTTGTCTTGTCCTGTCCTGTCTTGTCTTGTCTTTTCTTGTCTCGTCTTGTCTTTTCTTGTCTTGTCTTGTCTTGTCTTGTCTTGTCTTGTCTTGTCTTGTCTTGCCTGGTCTTGTCTGGTCTTGTCTTGTCTTGTCATGTCATGTCATGTCTTGTCTTGTCTTGTTTTGTCTTGTCTTGTCTTGTTTTGTCTTGTCATGTCTTGTCTTGTCTTGTCTTGTCTTGTCTTGTCATGTCTTGTCTTGTCTTGTCTTGTCTTGTCTTGTCTGGTCTTGTCTTGTCTGGTCTTATCTTGTCTTGTCCTGTCCTGTCTTGTCTTGTCTTTTCTTGTCTCGTCTTGTCTTTTCTTGTCTTGTCTTGTCTTGTCTTGTCCTGTCTTGTCTTGTCTTGTCATGTCATGTCTTGTCTTGTCTTGTTTTGTCTTGTCTTGTCTTGTTTTGTCTTTTCTTGTCTTGTCTTGTCTTGTCTTGTCTTGTCTTGTCATGTCATGTCATGTCTTGTCTTGTCTTGTTTTGTCTTGTCTTGTCTTGTTTTGTCTTTTCTTTTCTTGTCTTGTCTTGTCTTGTCTTGTCTTGTCTTGTCTTGTCTGGTCTTGTCTTGTCTGGTCTTATCTTGTCTTGTCTTGTCCTGTCCTGTGTTGTCTTGTCTTTTCTTGTCTCGTCTTGTCTTTTCTTGTCTTGTCTTGTCTTGTCTTGTCTTGTCTTGTCTTGTCTTGTCTTGTCTTGTCTTGTCTTGTCTTGTCTTGTTTTGTCTTGTCTTGTCTTGTCTTGTCTTGTCTTGTCTTGTCTTTTCTTGTCTTGTCTTTTCTTGTCTTGTCTTGTCTTGTCTTGTCTTGTCTTGTCTTGTCTTATCTTGTCTTATCTTGTCTTGTCTTATCTTGTCTTGTCTTGTCTTGTCTTGTCTTGTCTTGTCTTGTCTTGTCTTGTCTGGTCTTGTCTGGTCTTGTCTGGTCTTGTCTTGTCTTGTCTTGTCTTGTCTTGTCTTGTCCCGTCTTGTCTTGTCTTGTCTTGTCTTGTCTTGTCTTGTCTTGTGATGTCATGTCATGTCATGTGTTGTGTTGTTTTGTCTTGTCTTGTCTTGTTTGGTCTTGTCTTGTCTTGTTTTGTCTTGTCTTGTCTTGTCTTGTCTTGTCTTGTCTTGTCTTGTCTTGTCTTGTCTTGTCTTGTCTTGTCTTGTCTTGTCTTGTCTTGTCTTGTCTTGTCTTGTCTTGTCTTGTCTTGGCTTGTCTTGTCTTGTCTTGTCTTGTCTTGTCTTATCTTGTCTTGTCTTGTCTTGTCTTGTCTTTTTTGGTCTTGTCTTGTCTTGTCTTTTTTGGTCTTGTCTTGTATTGTTTTGTCTTGTCTTGTCTTGTCTTGTCTTGTCTTGTCTTGTCTTGTCTTGTCTTGTCTTGTCTTGTCTTGTCTTGTCTTGTCTTGTCTTGTCTTGTCTTGTCTTGTCTTGTCTTGTCTTGTCTTGTCTTGCCTTATCTTGCCTTGTCTTGTCTTGTCTGGTCTTGTCTTGTCTTGTCTTGTCTTGTCTTGTCTTGTCTTGTCTTGTCTTGTCTTGTCTTGTCTTGTCTTGTCTTGTCATGTCTTGTCTTGTTTTGTCTTGTCTTGTATTGTCTTGTTTTCTCATGTAATGTCATGTCATGTGTTGTGTTGTTTTGTCTTGTCTTGTCTTGTCTTGTTTGGTCTTGTCTTGTCTTGTTTTGTCTTGTCTTGTCTTGTCTGGTCTGGTCTGGTCTTGTCTTGTCTTGTCTTGTCTTGTCTTGTCTTGTCTTGTCTTGTCTGGTCTTGTCTGGTCTTGTCTTGTCTTGTCTTGTCTTGTCTTGTCTTGTCTTGTCTTGTTTTGTCTTGTCTTGTCTTGTTTTGTCTTGTCATGTCTTGTCTTGTCTTGTCTTGTCTTGTCTTGTCCTGTCATGTCATGTCATGTCTTGTCTTGTCTTGTCTGGTCTTGTCTTGTCTGGTCTTATCTTGTCTTGTCCTGTCCTGTCTTGTCTTGTCTTTTCTTGTCTCGTCTTGTCTTTTCTTGTCTTGTCTTGTCTTGTCTTGTCTTGTCTTGTCTTGTCTTGTCTTGCCTGGTCTTGTCTGGTCTTGTCTTGTCTTGTCATGTCATGTCATGTCTTGTCTTGTCTTGTTTTGTCTTGTCTTGTCTTGTTTTGTCTTGTCATGTCTTGTCTTGTCTTGTCTTGTCTTGTCTTGTCATGTCTTGTCTTGTCTTGTCTTGTCTTGTCTTGTCTGGTCTTGTCTTGTCTGGTCTTATCTTGTCTTGTCCTGTCCTGTCTTGTCTTGTCTTTTCTTGTCTCGTCTTGTATTTTCTTGTCTTGTCTTGTCTTGTCTTGTCCTGTCTTGTCTTGTCTTGTCCTGTCATGTCTTGTCTTGTTTTGTCTTGTCTTGTCTTGTTTTGTCTTTTCTTGTCTTGTCTTGTCTTGTCTTGTCTTGTCTTGTCATGTCATGTCATGTCTTGTCTTGTCTTGTTTTGTCTTGTCTTGTCTTGTTTTGTCTTTTCTTTTCTTGTCTTGTCTTGTCTTGTCTTGTCTTGTCTTGTCTTGTCTTGTCTTGTCTTGTCTGGTCTTGTCTTGTCTGGTCTTATCTTGTCTTGTCTTGTCCTGTCCTGTGTTGTCTTGTCTTTTCTTGTCTCGTCTTGTCTTTTCTTGTCTTGTCTTGTCTTGTCTTGTCTTGTCTTGTCTTGTCTTGTCTTGTCTTGTCTTGTCTTGTTTTGTCTTGTCTTGTCTTGTCTTGTCTTGTCTTGTCTTGTCTTGTCTTGTCTTGTCTTTTCTTGTCTTGTCTTGTCTTGTCTTGTCTTGTCTTGTCTTGTCTTGTCTTGTCTTATCTTGTCTTATCTTGTCTTGTCTTGTCTTGTCTTGTCTTGTCTTGTCTTGTCTTGTCTTGTCTTGTCTTGTCTTGTCTTGTCTTGTCTGGTCTTGTCTGGTCTTGTCTGGTCTTGTCTTGTCTTGTCTTGTCTTGTCTTGTCTTGTCTTGTCTTGTCCCGTCTTGTCTTGTCTTGTCTTGTCTTGTCTTGTCTTGTGATGTCATGTCATGTCATGTGTTGTGTTGTTTTGTCTTGTCTTGTCTTGTTTGGTCTTGTCTTGTCTTGTTTTGTCTTGTCTTGTCTTGTCTTGTCTTGTCTTGTCTTGTCTTGTCTTGTCTTGTCTTGTCTTGTCTTGTCTTGGCTTGTCTTGTCTTGTCTTGTCTTGTCTTATCTTGTCTTGTCTTGTCTTGTCTTGTCTTTTTTGGTCTTGTCTTGTATTGTTTTGTCTTGTCTTGTCTTGTCTTGTCTTGTCTTGTCTTGTCTTGTCTTGTCTTGTCTTGTCTTGTCTTGTCTTGTCTTGTCTTGTCTTGTCTTGTCTTGTCTTGTCTTGTCTTGTCTTGTCTTGTCTTGTCTTGTCTTGTCTTGTCTTGTCTTGTCTTGTCTTGTCTTGTCTTGTCTTGTCTTGTCTTGTCTTGTCTTGTCTTGTCTTGTCTTGTCTTGTCTTGTCTTGTCTTGTCTTGTCTCTTCTTGTCTTGTCTTGTCTTGTCTTGTCTTGTCTTGTCTTGTCTTTTCTTTTCTTGTCTTGTCTTGTCTTGTCTGGTCTTGTCTTGTCTTGTCTGGTCTTATCTTGTCTTATCTTGCCTTGTCTTGTCTTGTTTTATCTTGTCTTGTCTTGTCTTGTTTTGTCTTGTCTTGTCTTGTCTTGTTTTGTCTTGTCATGTCTTGTCTTGTCTTGACTAGCCTTGTCTTGTCTTGTCTTGTCCTGTCATGTCATGTCATGTGTTGTGTTGTTTTGTCTTGTCTTGTCTTGTTTGGTCTTGTCTTGTCTTGTTTTGTCTTGTCTTGTCTTGTCTTGTCTTGTCTTGTCTTGTCTTGTCTTGTCTTGTCTTGTCTTGTCTTGTCTTGTCTTGTCTTGTCTTGTCTTGTCTTGTCTTGTCTTGTCTTGTCCTGTCCTGTCTTGTCTTGTCTTGTCTTGTCTTGTCTTGTCTTGTCTTGTCTTGTCTTGTCTTGTCTTGTCTTGTCTTGTCTTGTCTTGTCTTGTCATGTCATGTCTTGTCTTGTCTTGTCTTGTTTTGTCTTGTCTTGTCTTGTTTTGTCTTTTCTTGTCTTTTCTTGTCTTGTCTTGTCTTGTCTTGTCTTGTCTTGTCATGTCATGTCTTGTCTTGTCTTGTCTTGTCTTGTCTTGTCTTGTCTTGTCTTGTCTTGTCTTGTCTTGTCTTGTCTTGTCTTGTCTTGTCTTGTCTTGTCTTGTCTTGTCTTGTCTTGTCTTGTCTTGTCTTGTCTTGTCTTGTCTTGTCTTGTCTTGTCTTGTCTTGTCTTGTCTTGTTTGGTCTTGTCTTGTCTTGTTTTGTCTTGTCTTGTCTTGTCTGGTCTTGTCTTGTCTTGTCTTGTCTTGTCTTGTCTTGTCTTGTCTTGTCTTGTCTTGTCTTGTCTTGTCTTGTCTTGTCTTGTCTTGTCTTGTCTTGTCTTGTCTTGTCTTGTCATGTCATGTCTTGTCTTGTCTTGTCTTGTCTTGTCTTGTCTTGTCTTGTCTTGTCTTGTCTTGTCTTGTCTTGTCTTGTCTTGTCTTGTCTTGTCTTGTCTTGTCTTGTCTTGTCTTGTCTTGTCTTGTCTTGTCTTGTCTTGTCTTGTCTTGTCTTGTCTTGTCTTGTCTTGTCTTGTCTTGTCTTGTCTTGTCTTGTCTTGTCTTGTCTTGTCTTGTCTTGTCTTGTCTTGTTTGGTCTTGTCTTGTCTTGTTTTGTCTTGTCTTGTCTTGTCTGGTCTTGTCTTGTCTTGTCTTGTCTTGTCTTGTCTTGTCTTGTCTTCTCTTGTCTTGTCTTATCTTGTCTTGTCTTGTCGTGTCTTGTCTTGTCTTGTCTTGTCTTGTCTTGTCTTGTCTTGTCTTGTCGTATGTTGTGTTGTTTTGTCTTGTCTTGTTTTGTCTTGTCATGTCGTATGTTGTGTTGTTTAGTCTTGTCTTGTCTTGTCTTGTCTTGTCTTGTCTGGTCTTGTCTGGTCTTGTCTTGTCTTGTCTTGTCTTGTCTTGTCTTGTCTTGTCTTGTCTTGTCTTGTCTTGTCTTGTCTTGTCTTGTCTTGTCTTGTCTTGTCTTATCTTGTCTTGTCTTGTCGTGTCTTGTCTTGTCTTGTCTTGTCTTGTCTTGTCTTGTCGTATGTTGTGTTGTTTTGTCTTGTCTTGTTTTGTCTTGTCATGTCGTATGTTGTGTTGTTTAGTCTTGTCTTGTCTTGTCTTGTCTTGTTTTGTCTTGTCTTGTCTTGTCTTGTCTTGTCTTGTCTTGTCTTGTCTTGCCTTGTCTTGTCTTGTCTTTTCTTTTCTTGTCTTGTCTTGTCTTGTCTTGTCTTGTCTTGTCTTGTCTTGTCTTGTCTTGTCTTGTCTTGTCTTGTCTTGTCTTGTCTTGTCTGGTCTTGTCTTGTCTGGTCTTATCTTGTCTTGTCTTGTCCTGTCCTGTGTTGTCTTGTCTTTTCTTGTCTCGTCTTGTCTTGTCTTGTCTTGTCTTGTCTTGTCTTGTCTTGTCTTGTCTTGTCTTGTCTTGTCTTGTCTTGTCTTGTCTTGTCTTGTCTTGTCATGTCATGTCATGTCATGTCATGTGTTGTGTTGTGTTGTTTTGTCTTGTCTTGTCTTGTTTGGTCTTGTCTTGTCTTGTCTTGTTTTATGTTGTCTTGTTTTGTCATGTAATGTCATGTCGTGTGTTGTGTTGTTTTGTCTTGTCTTGTCTTCTCCTTGTCTTGTCTTGTCATGTCGTGTGTTGTGTTGTTTTGTCTTGTCATGTCTTATATTGTCTTGTCTTGTCTTGTCTTGTGATGTCATGTCGTGTGTTGTGTTGTTTTGTCTTGTCTTGTTTTGTCTTGTCCTGTCTTGTCTTGTCATGTCATGTCATGTGTTGTGTTGTGTTGTTTTGTCTTGTCTTGTCTTGTCTTGTCTTGCCTTATCTTGCCTTGTCTTGTCTTGTCTGGTCTTGTCTTGTCTTGTCTTGTCTTGTCTTGTCTTGTCTTGTCTTGTCTTGTCTTGTCATGTCTTGTCTTGTTTTGTCTTGTCTTGTATTGTCTTGTTTTCTCATGTAATGTCATGTCATGTGTTGTGTTGTTTTGTCTTGTCTTGTCTTGTCTTGTTTGGTCTTGTCTTGTCTTGTTTTGTCTTGTCTTGTCTTGTCTGGTCTGGTCTTGTCTTGTCTTGTCTTGTCTTGTCTTGTCTTGTCTTGTCTTGTCTTGTCTTGTCTTGTCTGGTCTTGTCTGGTCTTGTCTTGTCTTGTCTTGTCTTGTCTTGTCTTGTCTTGTTTTGTCTTGTCTTGTCTTGTCTTGTCTTGTCTTGTCTTGTCTTGTCTTGTCTTGTCTTGTCTTTTCTTTTCTTGTCTTGTCTTGTCTTGTCTTGTCATGTCTTGTCTTGTCTTGTCTTGTCTGGTCTTGTCTTGTCTTGTCTGGTCTTATCTTGTCTTGTCCTGTCCTGTCTTGTCTTGTCTTTTCTTGTCTCGTCTTGTCTTTTCTTGTCTTGTCTTGTCTTGTCTTGTCCTGTCTTGTCTTGTCTTGTCATGTCATGTCTTGTCTTGTCTTGTTTTGTCTTGTCTTGTCTTGTTTTGTCTTTTCTTGTCTTGTCTTGTCTTGTCTTGTCTTGTCTTGTCTTGTCATGTCATGTCATGTCTTGTCTTGTCTTGTTTTGTCTTGTCTTGTCTTGTTTTGTCTTGTCATGTCTTGTCTTGTCTTGTCTTGTCTTGTCTTGTCCTGTCATGTCATGTCATGTCATGTGTTGTGTTGTTTTGTCTTGTCTTGTCTTGTTTGGTCTTGTCTTGTCTTGTTTTGTCTTGTCTTGTCTTGTCTTGTCTTGTCTTGTCTTGTCTTGTCTTGTCTTGTCTTGTCTTGTCTTGTCTTGTCTTGTCTTGTCTTGTCTTGTCTTGTCTTGTCTTGTCTTGTCTTGTCTCGTCTTGTCTTGTCTTGTCTTGTCTTGTCTTGTCTTGTCTTGTCTTGTCTTGTCTTGTCTTGTCTTGCCATGTCATGTCATGTGTTGTGTTGTTTTGTCTTGTCTTGTCATGTCATGTCATGTGTTGTGTTGTTTTGTCTTGTCTTGTCTTGTTTGGTCTTGTCTTGTCTTGTCTTGTCTTGTCTTGTCTTGTCTTGTCTTGTCTTGTCTTGTCTTGTCTTGTCTTGTCTTGTCTTGTCTTGTCTTGTCTTGTCTTGTCTTGTCTTGTCTTGTCTTGTCTTGTCTTGTCTTGTCTTGTCTTGTCTTGCCATGTCATGTCATGTGTTGTGTTGTTTTGTCTTGTCTTGTCATGTCATGTCATGTGTTGTGTTGTTTTGTCTTGTCTTGTCTTGTTTGGTCTTGTCTTGTCTTGTCTTGTCTTGTCTTGTCTTGTATTGTCTTGTCTTGTCTTGTCTTGTCTTGTCTTGTCTTGTCTTGTCTTGTCTTGTCTTGTCTCGTCTTGTCTTGTCTTGTCTTGTCTTGTCTTGTCTTGTCTTGTCTTGTCTTGTTTTGTCTTGTCTTGTCTTGTCTTGTCTTGTCTTGTCTTGTCTTGTCTTGTCTTGTCTTGTCTTGTCTTGTCTTGTCTTGTCTTGTCTTGTCTTGTCTTGTCTTGTCTTGTCTTGTCTTGTCTTGTCTTGTCTTGTCTTGTCTTGTCTTGTCTTGTTTGTCTTGTCTTGTCTTGTCTTGTCTTGTCTTGTCTTGTCTTGTCTTGTCTTGTCTTGTCTTGTCTTGTCTTGTCTTGTCTTGTCGTGTCTTTTCTTGTCTTGTCTTGCCTTGTCTTGTCTTGTCTTGTCTTGTCATGTAATGTCATGTCATGTCGTGTGTTGTGTTGTTTAGTCTTGTTTTGTCTTGTCATGTCTTGTCTTGTCTTGTCCTGTCATGTCTTGTCTTGTCTAGTGTTGTCTTGTCTTGTCTTGTCTTCTCTTGTCATGTAATGTCATGTCGTGTGTTGTGTTGTTTTGTCTTGTCGTGTCTTCTCCTTGTCTTGTCTTGTCATGTCGTGTGTTGTGTTGTTTTGTCTTGTCATGTCTTATATTGTCTTGTCTTGTCTTGTGATGTCATGTCGTGTGTTGTGTTGTTTTGTCTTGTATTGTCTTGTCTTGTCTTGTCTTGTTTTGTCTTGTCTTGTCTTGTCTTGTCTTGTCTTGTCTTGTCTTGTCTTGTCTTGTCTTGCCTTGTCTTGTCTTGTCTTGTCTTGTCTTGTCTTGTCTTGTCTTGTCTTGTCTTGTCTTGTCATGTCATGTCATGTCATACGTGTGTTGTGTTGTTTTGTCTTGTCTTATTTTGTCTTGTCATGTCTTATCTTGTCTTGTCTTGTCTTGTATTGTCATGTCTTATATTGTCTTGTCTTGTCATGTCATATCATGTCGTGTGTTGTGTTGTTTTGTCTTGCCATGTTTTGTCTTGTCATGTATTGTCTTGTCTTGTCATGTCATGTCATGTCATGTCATGTGTTGTGTTGTGTTGTTTTGTCTTGTCTTGTCATGTTTTATGTTGTCTTGTTTTGTCATGTAATGTCATACGTGTGTTGCGTTGTTTTGTCTTGTCTTATTTTGTCTTGTCATGTCTTATCTTGTCTTGTCTTGTCTTGTCTTGTATTGTCATGTCTTATATTGTCTTGTCTTGTCCTGTCATGTCATGTCATGTGTTGTGTTGTTTTGTCTTGTCTTATCTTGTTTGGTCTTGTCTTGTATTGTCTTGTCTTGTCTTGTCTTGTCTTGTCTTGTCTTGTATTGTCTTGTCTTGTCTTGTCTTGTCTTGTATTGTCTTGTCTTGTCTTGTCTTGTCTTGTCTTGTCTTGTCTTGTCTTGTCTTGTCTTGTCTTGTCTTGTCTCGTCTTATCTTATCTTGTCTTGTCTTGTCTTGTCTTGTCTTGTCTTGTCTTGTCTTGTCTTGTCTTGTCGTGTCTTGTCTTTTCTTGTCTTGTCTTGCCTTGTCTTGTCTTGTCTTGTCTTGTCATGTAATGTCATGTCATGTCGTGTGTTGTGTTGTTTAGTCTTGTTTTGTCTTGTCATGTCTTGTCTTGTCTTGTCCTGTCATGTCTTGTCTTTTCTAGTGTTGTCTTGTCTTGTCTTGTCTTGTCTTGTCTTCTCTTGTCATGTAATGTCATGTCGTGTGTTGTGTTGTTTTGTCTTGTCGTGTCTTCTCCTTGTCTTGTCTTGTCATGTCGTGTGTTGTGTTGTTTTGTCTTGTCATGTCTTATATTGTCTTGTCTTGTCTTGTGATGTCATGTCGTGTGTTGTGTTGTTTTGTCTTGTAATGTCTTGTCTTGTCTTGTCTTGTTTTGTCTTGTCTTGTCTTGTCTTGTCTTGTCTTGTCTTGTCTTGTCTTGTCTTATCTTGTCTTGTCTTGTCTTGTCTTGTCTTGTCTTGTCTTGTCTTGTCATGTCATGTCATGTCATACGTGTGTTGTGTTGTTTTGTCTTGTCTTATTTTGTCTTGTCATGTCTTATCTTGTCTTGTCTTGTCTTGTATTGTCATGTCTTATATTGTCTTGTCTTGTCATGTCATATCATGTCGTGTGTTGTGTTGTTTTGTCTTGTCATGTTTTGTCTTGTCATGTATTGTCTTGTCTTGTCATGTCATGTCATGTCATGTCATGTGTTGTGTTGTGTTGTTTTGTCTTGTCTTGTCATGTTTTATGTTGTCTTGTTTTGTCATGTAATGTCATACGTGTGTTGCGTTGTTTTGTCTTGTCTTATTTTGTCTTGTCATGTCTTATCTTGTCTTGTCTTGTCTTGTCTTGTATTGTCATGTCTTATATTGTCTTGTCTTGTCCTGTCATGTCATGTCATGTGTTGTTTTGTCTTGTCTTGTCTTGTTTGGTCTTGTCTTGTATTGTCTTGTCTTGTCTTGTCTTGTCTTGTCTTGTCTTGTCTTGTCTTGTCTTGTCTTGTCTTGTCTTGTCTTGTCTTGTCTTGCCTTGTCTTGTCTTGTCTTGTCTTGTCTTGCCTTGTCTTGTCTTGTCCTGTCGTGTGTTGTGTTGTTTTGTCTTGTGTTGTCTTGTCTTGTCTTGTCCTGTCTTGTCTTGCCTTGTCTTGCCTTGTCTTGTCTTGTCTTGTCTTGTCTTGTCTTGTCTTGTCTTGTCTTGTCATGTCATGTCATGTCGTGCGTTGTGTTGTTTTGTCTTGTCTTGCTTTGTCTTGTCATGTCATGTCTTGTCTTGTCTTGTCATGTCGTGCGTTGTGTTGTTTTGTCTTGTCTTGTTTTGTCTTGTCATGTCATGTCATGTCTTGTCTTGTCTTGTCTTGTCTTGTCTTGTCTTGTCTTGTCTTGTCATGTCATGTCATGTCATGTCATGTGTTGTGTTGTGTTGTTTTGTCTTGTCTTGTCTTGTTTGGTCTTGTCTTGTTTGGTCTTGTCTTGTTTGGTCTTGTCTTGTCTTGTCATGTTTTATGTTGTCTTGTTTTGTCATGTAATGTCATGTCGTGTGTTGTGTTGTTTTGTCTTGTCTTGTCTTCTCCTTGTCTTGTCTTGTCATGTCGTGTGTTGTGTTGTTTTGTCATGTCTTGTCTTGTCTTGTCTTGTCTTGTCTTGTCTTGTCATGTCTTGTCTTGTCTTGTTTTGCCTTGTCTTGTATTGTCTTGTTTTCTCATGTAATGTCATGTCGTGTGTTGTGTTGTTTTGTCTTGTCTTGTGCTGTTTTGTCCTGTCCTGTCTTGTCTTGTCTTTTCTTGTCTCGTCTTGTCTTTTCTTGTCTTGTCTTGTCTTGTCTTGTCCTGTCTTGTCTTGTCTTGTCATGTCATGTCTTGTCTTGTCTTGTTTTGTCTTGTCTTGTCTTGTTTTGTCTTTTCTTGTCTTGTCTTGTCTTGTCTTGTCTTGTCTTGTCATGTCATGTCATGTCTTGTCTTGTCTTGTTTTGTCTTGTCTTGTCTTGTTTTGTCTTGTCATGTCTTGTCTTGTCTTGTCTTGTCTTGTCTTGTCCTGTCATGTCATGTCATGTCATGTGTTGTGTTGTTTTGTCTTGTCTTGTCTTGTTTGGTCTTGTCTTGTTTTGTCTTGTCTTGTCTTGTCTTGTCTTGTCTTGTCTTGTCTTGTCTTGTCTTGTCTTGTCTTGTCTTGTCTTGTCTTGTCTTGTCTTGTCTTGTCTTGTCTTGTCTTGTCTTGTCTTGTCTCGTCTTGTCTTGTCTTGTCTTGTCTTGTCTTGTCTTGTCTTGTCTTGTCTTGTCTTGTCTTGCCATGTCATGTCATGTGTTGTGTTGTTTTGTCTTGTCTTGTCATGTCATGTCATGTGTTGTGTTGTTTTGTCTTGTCTTGTCTTGTTTGGTCTTGTCTTGTCTTGTCTTGTCTTGTCTTGTCTTGTCTTGTCTTGTCTTGTCTTGTCTTGTCTTGTCTTGTCTTGTCTTGTCTTGTCATGTCATGTGTTGTGTTGTTTTGTCTTGTCTTGTCATGTCATGTCATGTGTTGTGTTGTTTTGTCTTGTATTGTCTTGTCTTGTCTTGTCTTGTCTTGTCTTGTCTTGTCTTGTCTTGTCTCGTCTTGTCTTGTCTTGTCTTGTCTTGTCTTGTCTTGTCTTGTCTTGTCTTGTCTTGTCTTGTCTTGTCTTGTCTTGTCTTGTCTTGTCTTGTCTTGTCTTGTCTTGTCTTGTCTTGTCTTGTCTTGTCTTGTCTTGTCTTGTCTTGTCTTGTCTTGTCTTGTCTTGTCTTGTCTTGTCTTGTCTTGTCTTGTCTTGTCTTGTCTTGTCTTGTCTTGTCTTGTCTTGTCTTGTCTTGTCTTGTCTTGTTTGTCTTGTCTTGTCTTGTCTTGTCTTGTCTTGTCTTGTCTTGTCTTGTCTTGTCTTGTCTTGTCTTGTCTTGTCTTGTCGTGTCTTTTCTTGTCTTGTCTTGCCTTGTCTTGTCTTGTCTTGTCTTGTCATGTAATGTCATGTCATGTCGTGTGTTGTGTTGTTTAGTCTTGTTTTGTCTTGTCATGTCTTGTCTTGTCTTGTCCTGTCATGTCTTGTCTTGTCTAGTGTTGTCTTGTCTTGTCTTGTCTTCTCTTGTCATGTAATGTCATGTCGTGTGTTGTGTTGTTTTGTCTTGTCGTGTCTTCTCCTTGTCTTGTCTTGTCATGTCGTGTGTTGTGTTGTTTTGTCTTGTCATGTCTTATATTGTCTTGTCTTGTCTTGTGATGTCATGTCGTGTGTTGTGTTGTTTTGTCTTGTATTGTCTTGTCTTGTCTTGTCTTGTTTTGTCTTGTCTTGTCTTGTCTTGTCTTGTCTTGTCTTGTCTTGTCTTGTCTTGTCTTGCCTTGTCTTGTCTTGTCTTGTCTTGTCTTGTCTTGTCTTGTCTTGTCTTGTCTTGTCTTGTCTTGTCTTGTCATGTCATGTCATGTCATACGTGTGTTGTGTTGTTTTGTCTTGTCTTATTTTGTCTTGTCATGTCTTATCTTGTCTTGTCTTGTCTTGTATTGTCATGTCTTATATTGTCTTGTCTTGTCATGTCATATCATGTCGTGTGTTGTGTTGTTTTGTCTTGCCATGTTTTGTCTTGTCATGTATTGTCTTGTCTTGTCATGTCATGTCATGTCATGTCATGTGTTGTGTTGTGTTGTTTTGTCTTGTCTTGTCATGTTTTATGTTGTCTTGTTTTGTCATGTAATGTCATACGTGTGTTGCGTTGTTTTGTCTTGTCTTATTTTGTCTTGTCATGTCTTATCTTGTCTTGTCTTGTCTTGTATTGTCATGTCTTATATTGTCTTGTCTTGTCCTGTCATGTCATGTCATGTGTTGTGTTGTTTTGTCTTGTCTTATCTTGTTTGGTCTTGTCTTGTATTGTCTTGTCTTGTCTTGTCTTGTCTTGTCTTGTCTTGTCTTGTATTGTCTTGTCTTGTCTTGTCTTGTCTTGTATTGTCTTGTCTTGTCTTGTCTTGTCTTGTCTTGTCTTGTCTTGTCTTGTCTTGTCTTGTCTTGTCTTGTCTCGTCTTATCTTATCTTGTCTTGTCTTGTCTTGTCTTGTCTTGTCTTGTCTTGTCTTGTCTTGTCTTGTCGTGTCTTGTCTTTTCTTGTCTTGTCTTGCCTTGTCTTGTCTTGTCTTGTCTTGTCATGTAATGTCATGTCATGTCGTGTGTTGTGTTGTTTAGTCTTGTTTTGTCTTGTCATGTCTTGTCTTGTCTTGTCCTGTCATGTCTTGTCTTTTCTAGTGTTGTCTTGTCTTGTCTTGTCTTGTCTTGTCTTCTCTTGTCATGTAATGTCATGTCGTGTGTTGTGTTGTTTTGTCTTGTCGTGTCTTCTCCTTGTCTTGTCTTGTCATGTCGTGTGTTGTGTTGTTTTGTCTTGTCATGTCTTATATTGTCTTGTCTTGTCTTGTGATGTCATGTCGTGTGTTGTGTTGTTTTGTCTTGTATTGTCTTGTCTTGTCTTGTCTTGTTTTGTCTTGTCTTGTCTTGTCTTGTCTTGTCTTGTCTTGTCTTGTCTTGTCTTGTCTTGTCTTGTCTTGTCTTGTCTTGTCTTGTCTTGTCTTGTCTTGTCTTGTCTTGTCTTGTCATGTCATGTCATGTCATACGTGTGTTGTGTTGTTTTGTCTTGTCTTATTTTGTCTTGTCATGTCTTATCTTGTCTTGTCTTGTCTTGTATTGTCATGTCTTATATTGTCTTGTCTTGTCATGTCATATCATGTCGTGTGTTGTGTTGTTTTGTCTTGTCATGTTTTGTCTTGTCATGTATTGTCTTGTCTTGTCATGTCATGTCATGTCATGTCATGTGTTGTGTTGTTTTGTCTTGTCTTGTCATGTTTTATGTTGTCTTGTTTTGTCATGTAATGTCATACGTGTGTTGCGTTGTTTTGTCTTGTCTTATTTTGTCTTGTCATGTCTTATCTTGTCTTGTCTTGTCTTGTCTTGTATTGTCATGTCTTATATTGTCTTGTCTTGTCCTGTCATGTCATGTCATGTGTTGTTTTGTCTTGTCTTGTCTTGTTTGGTCTTGTCTTGTATTGTCTTGTCTTGTCTTGTCTTGTCTTGTCTTGTCTTGTCTTGTCTTGTCTTGTCTTGTCTTGTCTTGTCTTGCCTTGTCTTGTCTTGTCTTGTCTTGTCTTGCCTTGTCTTGTCTTGTCCTGTCGTGTGTTGTGTTGTTTTGTCTTGTGTTGTCTTGTCTTGTCTTGTCCTGTCTTGTCTTGCCTTGTCTTGCCTTGTCTTGTCTTGTCTTGTCTTGTCTTGTCTTGTCTTGTCTTGTCTTGTCATGTCATGTCATGTCGTGCGTTGTGTTGTTTTGTCTTGTCTTGCTTTGTCTTGTCATGTCATGTCTTGTCTTGTCTTGTCATGTCGTGCGTTGTGTTGTTTTGTCTTGTCTTGTTTTGTCTTGTCATGTCATGTCATGTCTTGTCTTGTCTTGTCTTGTCTTGTCTTGTCTTGTCTTGTCTTGTAATGTCATGTCATGTCATGTCATGTGTTGTGTTGTGTTGTTTTGTCTTGTCTTGTCTTGTTTGGTCTTGTCTTGTTTGGTCTTGTCTTGTTTGGCCTTGTCTTGTCTTGTCATGTTTTATGTTGTCTTGTTTTGTCATGTAATGTCATGTCGTGTGTTGTGTTGTTTTGTCTTGTCTTGTCTTCTCCTTGTCTTGTCTTGTCATGTCGTGTGTTGTGTTGTTTTGTCATGTCTTGTCTTGTCTTGTCTTGTCTTGTCTTGTCTTGTCATGTCTTGTCTTGTCTTGTTTTGCCTTGTCTTGTATTGTCTTGTTTTCTCATGTAATGTCATGTCGTGTGTTGTGTTGTTTTGTCTTGTCTTGTGCTGTTTTGTCGTGTCATGTCTTGTCTTGTCTTGTCCTGTCCTGTCGTGTGTTGTGTTGTTTTGTTTTGTCTTGTCTTGTCTTGTCTTGTCATGTCATGTCTTGTCTTGTCTTGTCTTGTCTTGTCTTGTCTTGTCTTGTCTTGTCTTGTCTTGTCTTGTTTTGTCTTGTCTTGTCTTGTCTTGTCTTGTCTTGTCTTGTCTTGTCTTGTCTTGTCTTGTCTTGTCTTGTCTTGTCTTGTTTTGTCTTGTCTTGTCTTGTCTTGTCTTGTCTTGTCTTGTCTTGTCTTGTCTTGTCTTGTCTTGTCTTGTCTTGTCTTGTCTCTTCTTGTCTTGCCTTGTCTTGTCTTGTCTTGTCTTGTCTTGTCTTTTCTTTTCTTGTCTTGTCTTGTCTTGTCTTGTCTGGTCTTGTCTTGTCTTGTCTGGTCTTATCTTGTCTTATCTTGCCTTGTCTTGTCTTGTCTTGTCTTGCCTTATCTTGTCTTGTCCTGTCGTGTGTTGTATTGTTTTGTCTTGCCTTGTCTTGTCTTGTTTTGTCTTATCTTGTCTTGTTTTGTCATGTCATGTCTTGTCTTGTCTTGTCTTGTCTTGTCTTGTCTTGTCTTGTCTTGTCTTGTCTTGTCTTGTCTTGTCTTGTCTTGTCTTGTCTTGCCTTATCTTGTCTTGTCCTGTCGTGTGTTGTATTGTTTTGTCTTGTCTTGTCTTGTCTTGTCTTGTCTTGTCTTGTCTTGTCTTGTCTTGTCTTGTCTTGTCTTGTCTCTTCTTGTCTTGTCTTGTCTTGTCTTGTCTTGTCTTGTCTTGTCTTGTCTTATCTTGTCTTGCCTTGTCTTGTCTTGTCTTGTTTGGTCTTGTCTTGTATTGTTTTGTCTTGTCTTGTCTTGTCTTGTCTTGTCTTGTCTTGTCTTGTCTTGTCTTGTCTTGTCTTGTCTTGTCTTGTCTTGTCTTGTCTTGTCTTGTCTTGTCTTGTCTTGTCTTGTCTTGTCTTGTCTTGTCTTGTCTTGTCTTGTCTTGTCTTGTCTTGTCTTGTCTTGTCTTGTCTTGTCTTGTCTTGTCTTGTCTTGTCTTGTCTTGTCTTGTCTTGTCTTGTCTTGTCTTGTCTTGTCTTGTCTTGTCTTGTCTTGTCTTGTCTTGTCTTGTCTTGTCTTGTCTTGTCTTGTCTTGTCTTGTCTTGTCTTGTCTTGTCTTGTCTTGTCTTGTCTTGTCTTGTCTTGTCTTGTCTTGTCTTGTCTTGTCTTGTCTTGTCTTGTCTTGTCTTGTCTTGTCTTGTCTTGTCTTGTCTTGTCTTGTCTTGTCTTGTCTTGTCTTGTCTTGTCTTGTCTTGTCTCTTCTTGTCTTGTCTTGTCTTGTCTTGTCTTGTCTTGTCTTGTCTTTTCTTTTCTTGTCTTGTCTTGTCTTGTCTTGTCTGGTCTTGTCTTGTCTTGTCTGGTCTTATCTTGTCTTATCTTGCCTTGTCTTGTCTTGTCTTGTCTTGCCTTATCTTGTCTTGTCCTGTCGTGTGTTGTATTGTTTTGTCTTGCCTTGTCTTGTCTTGTTTTGTCTTATCTTGTCTTGTTTTGTCATGTCATGTCTTGTCTTGTCTTGTCTTGTCTTGTCTTGTCTTGTCTTGTCTTGTCTTGTCTTGTCTTGTCTTGTCTTGTCTTGTCTTGCCTTATCTTGTCTTGTCCTGTCGTGTGTTGTATTGTTTTGTCTTGTCTTGTCTTGTCTTGCCTTGTCTTGTCTTGTCTTGTCTTGTCTTGTCTTGTCTTGTCTTGTCTTGTCATGTCGTATGTTGTGTTGTTTTGCCTTGTCTTGTTTTGTCTTGTCTTGTTTTGTCTTGTCATGTCGTATGTTGTGTTGTTTTGTCTTGTCTTGTTTTGTCTTGTCTTGTCTTATATTGTCTTGTCTTGTCTTGTCATGTCATGTCATGTCGTGTGTTGTGTTGTTTAGTCTTGTTTTGTCTTGTCATGTCTTGTCTTGTCTTGTCTTGTCTTGTCTTGTCATGTCTTGTCTTGTCTTGTCTTGTCTTGTCTTGTCTTGTCTTGTCTTGTCTTGTCTTGTCTTGTCTTGTCTTGTCTTGTCTTGTCTTGTCTTGTCTTGTCTTGTCTTGTCTTGTCTTGTCTTGTCTTGTCTTGTCTTGTCTTGTCTTGTCTTGTCTTGTCTTGTCTTGTCTTGTCTTGTCTTGTCTTGTCTTGTCTTGTCTTGTCTTGTCTTGTCTTGTCTTGTCTTGTCTTGTCTTGTCTTGTCTTGTCTTGTCTTGTCTTGTCTTGTCTTGTCTTGTCTTGTCTTGTCTTGTCTTGTCTTGTCTTGTCTTGTCTTGTCTTGTCTTGTCTTGTCTTGTCTTGTCTTGTCTTGTCTTGTCTTGTCTTGTCTTGTCTTGTCTTGTCTTGTCTTGTCTTGTCTTGTCTTGTCTTGTCTTGTCTTGTCTTGTCTTGTCTTGTCATGTCATGTCATGTCATGTGTTGTGTTGTTTTGTCTTGTCTTGTCTTGTTTGGTCTTGTCTTGTCTTGTCTTGTCTTGTATTGTCTTGTCTTGTCTTGTCTTGTCTTGTCTTGTCTTGTCTTGTCTTGTCTTGTCTTGTCTGGTCTTGTCTTGTCTTGTCTTGTATTGTCTTGTCTTGTCTTGTCTTGTCTTGTCTTGTCTTGTCTTGTCTTGTCTTGTCTTGTCTTGTCTTGTCTTGTCTTGTCTTGTCTTGTCTTGTCTTGTCTTGTCTTGTCTTGTCTTGTCTTAACTTGTCTTGTCTTGTCTTGTCTTGTCTTGTCTTGTCTTGTCTTGTCTTTCCTTGTCTTGTCTTGTCTTGTCTTGTCTTGTCTTGTCTTGTCTTGTCTTGTCTTGTCTTGTCTTGTCTTGTCTTGTCTTGTCGTGTCTTGTCTTTTCTTGTCTTGTCTTGTCTTGCCTTGTCTTGTCTTGTCTTGTCATGTAATAACATGTCATGTCGTGTGTTGTGTTGTTTAGTCTTGTTTTGTCTTGTCATGTCTTGTCTTGTCTTGTCCTGTCATGTCTTGTCTTGTCTAGTCTAGTCTTGTCTTGTCTTGTCTTGTCTTGTCTTGTCTTGTCTTGTCTTGTCTTGTCTTGTCTTGTCATGTAATGTCATGTCGTGTGTTGTGTTGTTTTGTCTTGTCGTGTCTTCTCCTTGTCTTGTCTTGTCATGTCGTGTGTTGTGTTGTTTTGTCTTGTCATGTCCTATATTGTCTTGTCTTGTCTTGTAATGTCATGTCGTGTGTTGTGTTGTTTTGTCTTGTATTGTCTTGTCTTGTCTTGTCTTGTCTTGTCTTGTCTTGTCTTGTCTTGTCTTGTCTTGTCTTGTCTTGTCTTGTCTTGTCATGTCATGTCATGTCATACGTGTGTTGTGTTGTTTTGTCTTGTCTTATTTTGTCTTGTCATGTCTTATCTTGTCTTGTCTTGTCTTGTATTGTCATGTCTTATATTGTCTTGTCTTGTCATGTCATATCATGTCGTGTGTTGTGTTGTTTTGTCTTGTCATGTTTTGTCTTGTCATGTATTGTCTTGTCTTGTCATGTCATGTCATGTCATGTCATGTGTTGTGTTGTGTTGTTTTGTCTTGTCTTGTCATGTTTTATGTTGTCTTGTTTTGTCATGTAATGTCATACCAGTGTTGTGTTGTTTTGTCTTGTCTTATTTTGTCTTGTCATGTCTTATCTTGTCTTGTCTTGTCTTGTCTTGTCTTGTATTGTCATGTCTTATATTGTCTTGTCTTGTCCTGTCATGTCATGTCATGTGTTGTGTTGTTTTGTCTTGTCTTGTCTTGTTTGATCTTGTCTTGTCTTGTCTTGTATTGTCTTGTCTTGTCTTGTCTTGTCTTGTCTTGTCTTGTCTTGCCTTGTCTTGTCTTGTCTTGTATTGTCTTGCCTTGTCTTGTCTTGTCCTGTCGTGTGTTGTGTTGTTTTGTCTTGTGTTGTCTTGTCTTGTCTTGTCCTGTCTTGTCTTGTCTTGTCTTGTCTTGTCTTGTCTTGTCTTGTCTTGTCTTGTCTTGTCTTGTCTTGTCTTGTCTTGTCTTGTCTTGTCTTGTCTTGTCTTGTCTTGTCTTGTCTTGTCTTGTCTTGTCTTGTCTTGTCTTGTCTTGTCTTGTCTTGTCTTGTCTTGTCTTGTCTTGTCTTGTCTTGTCTTGTCATGTCATGTCATGTCATACGTGTGTTGTGTTGTTTTGTCTTGTCTTATTTTGTCTTGTCATGTCTTATCTTGTCTTGTCTTGTCTTGTATTGTCATGTCTTATATTGTCTTGTCTTGTCATGTCATATCATGTCGTGTGTTGTGTTGTTTTGTCTTGTCATGTTTTGTCTTGTCATGTATTGTCTTGTCTTGTCATGTCATGTCATGTCATGTCATGTGTTGTGTTGTGTTGTTTTGTCTTGTCTTGTCATGTTTTATGTTGTCTTGTTTTGTCATGTAATGTCATACCAGTGTTGTGTTGTTTTGTCTTGTCTTATTTTGTCTTGTCATGTCTTATCTTGTCTTGTCTTGTCTTGTCTTGTCTTGTATTGTCATGTCTTATATTGTCTTGTCTTGTCCTGTCATGTCATGTCATGTGTTGTGTTGTTTTGTCTTGTCTTGTCTTGTTTGATCTTGTCTTGTCTTGTCTTGTATTGTCTTGTCTTGTCTTGTCTTGTCTTGTCTTGTCTTGTCTTGCCTTGTCTTGTCTTGTCTTGTATTGTCTTGCCTTGTCTTGTCTTGTCCTGTCGTGTGTTGTGTTGTTTTGTCTTGTGTTGTCTTGTCTTGTCTTGTCCTGTCTTGTCTTGTCTTGTCTTGTCTTGTCTTGTCTTGTCTTGTCTTGTCTTGTCTTGTCTTGTCTTGTCTTGTCTTGTCTTGTCTTGTCTTGTCTTGTCTTGTCTTGTCTTGTCTTGTCTTGTCTTGTCTTGTCTTGTCTTGTCTTGTCTTGTCTTGTCTTGTCTTGTCTTGTCTTGTCTTGTCTTGTCTTGTCTTGTCTTGTCTTGTCTGGTCTTGTCTGGTCTTGTCTGGTCTTGTCTTGTCTTGTCTTGTCTTGTTTTGTCTTGTCTTGTATTGTCTTGTTTTCTCATGTAATGTCATGTCGTGTGTTGTGTTGTTTTGTCTTGTCTTGTGTTGTTTTGTCGTGTCATGTCTTGTCTTGTCTTGTCCTGTCCTGTCGTGTGTTGTGTTGTTTTGTCTTGTCTTGTCATGTCATGCCATGTCGTGTCTTGTGTTGCTTTGTCTTGTCTTGTCTTGTCATGTCGTGTGTTGTGTTGTTTTGTCTTGTCTTGTTGTGTATTGTCATGTCTTATATTGTCTTGTCTTGTCTTGTCATGTCATGTCATGTCATGTCGTGTGTTGTGTTGTTTTGTCTTGTCTTGTTTTGTCTGGTCATGTCTTGCCTTGTCTTGTCATGTCTTGTCTTGTCTTGTCTTGTCTTGTCTTGTTTTGTCTTGTCATGTCTTGTCTTGTCTTGTCTTGTCTTGTCTTGTCTTGTCTTGTCTTGTCTTGTCTTGTCTTGTCTTGTCTTGTCTTGTCTTGTCTTGTCTTGTTTTGTTTTGTCTTGTCTTGTCTTGTCGTGTCTTGTCTTGTCTTGTCTTGTCTTGTCTTGTCTTGTCTTGTCTTGTCTTGTCTTGTCTTGTCTTGTCTTGTCTTGTCTTGTCTTGTCTTGTCTTGTCTTGTCTTGTCTTGTCTTGTCTTGTCTTGTCTTGTCTTGTCTTGTCTTGTCTTGTCTTGTCTTGTCTTGTCTTGTCTTGTCTTGTCTTGTCTTGTCTTGTCTTGTCTTGTCTTGTCTTGTCTTGTCTTGTCTTGTCTTGTCTTGTCTTGTCTTGTCTTGTCTTGTCTTGTCTTGTCTTGTCTTGTCTTGTCTTGTCTTGTCTTGTCTTGTCTTGTCTTGTCTTGTCTTGTCTTGTATTGTCATGTCTTATATTGTCTTGTCTTGTCCTGTCATGTAATGTCATACGTGTGTTGTGTTGTTTTGTCTTGTCTTATTTTGTCTTGTCATGTCTTATCTTGTCTTGTCTTGTCTTGTCTTGTCTTGTATTGTCATGTCTTATATTGTCTTGTCTTGTCCTGTCATGTCAGGTCATGTGTTGTGTTGTTTTGTCTTGTCTTGTCTTGTTTGGTCTTGTCTTGTCTTGTCTTGTATTGTCTTGTCTTGTCTTGTCTTGTCTTGTCTTGTCTTGTCTTGCCTTGTCTTGTCTTGTCTTGTCTTGTATTGTCTTGCCTTGTCTTGTCTTGTCCTGTCGTGTGTTGTGTTGTTTTGTCTTGTGTTGTCTTGTCTTGTCTTGTCCTGTCTTGTCTTGTCTTGTCTTGTCTTGTCTTGTCTTGTCTTGTCTTGTCTTGTCTTGTCTTGTCTTGTCTTGTCTTGTCTTGTCTTGTCTTGTCTTGTCTTGTCTTGTCTTGTCATGTCTTGTCTTGTCTGGTCTTGTCTGGTCTTGTCTGGTCTTGTCTTGTCTTGTCTTGTCTTGTTTTGTCTTGTCTTGTATTGTCTTGTTTTCTCATGTAATGTCATGTCGTGTGTTGTGTTGTTTTGTCTTGTCTTGTGTTGTTTTGTCGTGTCATGTCTTGTCTTGTCTTGTCCTGTCCTGTCGTGTGTTGTGTTGTTTTGTCTTGTCTTGTCATGTCATGTCATGTCGTGTCTTGTGTTGCTTTGTCTTGTCTTGTCTTGTCATGTCGTGTGTTGTGTTGTTTTGTCTTGTCTTGTTGTGTATTGTCATGTCTTATATTGTCTTGTCTTGTCTTGTCATGTCATGTCATGTCATGTCGTGTGTTGTGTTGTTTTGTCTTGTCTTGTTTTGTCTGGTCATGTCTTGCCTTGTCTTGTCATGTCTTGTCTTGTCTTGTCTTGTCTTGTTTTGTTTTGTCTTGTCATGTCTTGTCTTGTCTTGTCTTGTCTTGTCTTGTCTTGTCTTGTCTTGTCTTGTCTTGTCTTGTCTTGTCTTGTCTTGTCTTGTCTTGTCTTGTCTTGTCTTGTTTTGTCTTGTTTTGTCTTGTCTTGTCTTGTCTTGTCTTGTCTTGTCTTGTCTTGTCTTGTCTTGTCTTGTCTTGTCTTGTCTTGTCTTGTCTTGTCTTGTCTTGTCTTGTCTTGTCTTGTCTTGTCTTGTCTTGTCTTGTCTTGTCTTGTCTTGTCTTGTCTTGTCTTGTCTTGTCTTGTCTTGTCTTGTCTTGTCTTGTCTTGTCTTGTCTTGTCTTGTCTTGTCTTGTCTTGTCTTGTCTTGTCTTGTCTTGTCTTGTCTTGTCTTGTCTGGTCTTGTCTGGTCTTGTCTGGTCTTGTCTGGTCTTGTCTTGTCTTGTCTTGTCTTGTCTTGTCTTGTCTTGTCTTGTGATGTCATGTCGTGTGTTGTGTTGTTTTGTCTTGTCTTTTCTTGTCTTGTCTTGTTTTGTCATGTCTTGTCTTGTCTGGTCTTGTCTGGTCTTGTCTTGTCTTGTCTTGTCTTGTCTTGTCTTGTCTTGTCTTGTCTTGTCTTGTCTTGTCTTGTCTTGTCTTGTCTTGTCTTGTCTTGTCTTGTCTTGTCTTGTCTTGTCTGGTCTTGTCTGGCCTTGTCTGGTCTTGTCTTGTCTTGTCTTGTCTTGTCTTGTCTTGTCTTGTCTTGTCTTGTCTTGTCTTGTCTTGTCTTGTCTTGTCTTGTCTTGTGATGTCATGTCGTGTGTTGTGTTGTTTTGTCTTGTCTTGTCTTGTCTTGTCTTGTCTTGTCTTGTTTTGTCTTGTCTTGTCTTGTCTGGTCTTGTCTTGTCTTGTCTTGTCTTGTCTTGTCTTGTCTTGTCTTGTCTTGTCTTGTCTTGTCTTGTCTTGTCTTGTCTTGTCTTGTCTTGTCTTGTCTTGTCTTGTCTTGTCTTGTCTTGTCTTTTCTTGTCTTGTCTTGTCTTGTCTTGTCTTGTCTTGTCTTGTCTTGTCTTGGCTTGTCTTGTCTTGTCTTGTCTTGTCTTGTCTTGTCTTGTCTTGTCTTGTCTTGTCTTGTCTTGTCTTGTCTTGTTTGGTCTTGTCTTGTCTTGTTTTGTCTTGTCTTGTCTTGTCTTGTCTTGTCTTGTCTTGTCTTGTCTTGTCTTGTCTTGTCTTTTCTTGTCTTGTCTTGTCTTGTCTTGTCTTGTCTTGTCTTGTCTTGTCTTGTCTTATCTTGTCTTATCTTGTCTTGTCTTGTCTTGTCTTGTCTTGTCTTGTCTTGTCTTGTCTTGTCTTGTCTGGTCTTGTCTGGTCTTGTCTGGTCTTGTCTTGTCTTGTCTTGTCTTGTCTTGTCTTGTCTTGTCTTGTCTTGTCTTGTCTTGTCTTGTCTTGTCTTGTCTTGTGATGTCATGTCGTGTGTTGTGTTGTTTTGTCTTGTCTTGTCTTGTCTTGTCTTGTCTTGTCTTGTTTTGTCTTGTCTTGTCTTGTCTGGTCTTGTCTTGTCTTGTCTTGTCTTGTCTTGTCTTGTCTTGTCTTGTCTTGTCTTGTCTTGTCTTGTCTTGTCTTGTCTTGTCTTGTCTTGTCTTGTCTTGTGATGTCATGTCATGTCATGTGTTGTTTTGTCTTGTCTTGTCTTGTTTGGTCTTGTCTTGTCTTGTTTTGTCTTGTCTTGTCTTGTCTTGTCTTGTCTTGTCTTGTCTTGTCTTGTCTTGTCTTGTCTTGTCTTGTTTGGTCTTGTCTTGTCTTGTTTTGTCTTGTCTTGTCTTGTCTTGTCTTGTCTTGTCTTGTCTTGTCTTGTCTTGTCTTGTCTTGTCTTGTCTTTTCTTGTCTTGTCTTGTCTTGTCTTGTCTTGTCTTGTCTTGTCTTGTCTTGTCTTATCTTGTCTTATCTTGTCTTGTCTTGTCTTGTCTTGTCTTGTCTTGTCTTGTCTTGTCTTGTCTGGTCTTGTCTGGTCTTGTCTGGTCTTGTCTTGTCTTGTCTTGTCTTGTCTTGTTTTGTCTTGTCTTGTCTTGTCTTGTCTTGTCTTGTCTTGTCTTGTCTTGTCTTGTCTTGTCTTGTCTTGTCTTGTGATGTCATGTCATGTCATGTGTTGTTTTGTCTTGTCTTGTCTTGTTTGGTCTTGTCTTGTCTTGTTTTGTCTTGTCTTGTCTTGTCTTGTCTTGTCTTGTCTTGTCTTGTCTTGTCTTGTCTTGTCTTCTCTTGTCTTGGCTTGTCTTGTCTTGTCTTGTCTTGTCTTGTCTTGTCTTATCTTGTCTTGTCTTGTCTTGTCTTGTCTTGTTTGGTCTTGTCTTGTATTGTTTTGTCTTGTCTTGTCTTGTCTTGTCTTGTCTTGTCTTGTCTTGTCTTGTCTTGTCTTGTCTTGTCTTGTCTTGTCTTGTCTTGTCTTGTCTTGTCTTGTCTTGTCTTGTCTTGTCTTGTCTTGTCTTGTCTTGTCTTGTCTTGTCTTGTCTTGTCTTGTCTTGTCTTGTCTTGTCTTGTCTTGTCTTGTCTCTTCTTGTCTTGTCTTGTCTTGTCTTGTCTTGTCTTGTCTTGTCTTGTCTTGTCTTTTCTTTTCTTGTCTTGTCTTGTCTTGTCTTGTCTGGTCTTGTCTTGTCTTGTCTGGTCTTATCTTGTCTTATCTTGCCTTGTCTTGTCTTGTCCTGTCTTGTCTTGTCTTTTCTTGTCTTGTCTTGTCTTTTCTTTTCTTGTCTTGTCTTGTCTTGTCTTGTCTTGCCTTGTCTTGTCTTGCCTTGTCTTGTCTTGTCTTGTTTTATCTTGTCTTGTCTTGTCTTGTCTTGTTTTGTCTTGTCTTGTCTTGTCTTGTTTTGTCTTGTCATGTCTTGTCTTGTCTTGACTAGCCTTGTCTTGTCTTGTCTTGTCCTGTCATGTCATGTCATGTGTTGTGTTGTTTTGTCTTGTCTTGTCTTGTTTGGTCTTGTCTTGTCTTGTTTTGTCTTGTCTTGTCTTGTCTTGTCTTGTCTTGTCTTGTCTTGTCTTGTCTTGTCTTGTCTTGTCTTGTCTTGTCTTGTCTTGTCTTGTCTTGTCTTGTCTTGTCTTGTCTTGTCTTGTCTTGTCTTGTCTTGTCTTGTCTTGTCTTGTCTTGTCTTGTCTTGTCTTGTCTTGTCTTGTCTTGTCTTGTCTTGTCTTGTCTTGTCTTGTCTTGTCTTGTCTTGTCTTGTCTTGTCTTGTCTTGTCTTGTCTTGTCTTGTCTTGTCTTGTCTTGTCTTGTCTTGTCTTGTCTTGTCTTGTCTTGTCTTGTCTTGTCTTGTCTTGTTTGGTCTTGTCTTGTCTTGTTTTGTCTTGTCTTGTCTTGTTTTGTCTTGTCTTGTCTTGTCTGGTCTTGTCTTGTCTTGTCTTGTCTTGTCTTGTCTTGTCTTGTCTTGTCTTGTCTTGTCTTGTCTTGTCTTGTCTTGTCTTGTCTTGTCTTGTCTTGTCTTGTCTTGTCTTGTCTGGTCTTGTCTTGTCTTGTCTTGTCTTGTCTTGTCTTGTCTTGTCTTGTCTTGTCTTGTCTTGTCTTGTCTTGTCTTGTCTTGTCTTGTCTTGTCTTGTCTTGTCTTGTCTTGTCTTGTCTTGTCTTGTCTTGTCTTGTCTTGTCTTGTCTTGTCTTGTCTTGTCTTGTCTTGTCTTGTCTTGTCTTGTCTTGTCTTGTCTTGTCTTGTCTTGTCTTGTCTTGTCTTGTCTTGTCTTGTCTTGTCTTGTCTTGTCTTGTCTTGTCTTGTCTTGTCTTGTCTTGTCTTGTCTTGTCTTGTCTTGTCTTGTCTTGTCTTGTCTTGTCTTGTCTTGTCTTGTCTTGTCTTGTCTTGTCTTGTCTTGTCTTGTCTTGTCTTGTCTTGTCTTGTCTTGTCTTGTCTTGTCTTGTCATGTCATGTCTTGTCTTGTCTTGTCTTGTCTTGTCTTGTCTTGTCTTGTCTTGTCTTGTCTTGTATTGTCTTGTCTTGTCTTGTCTTGTCTTGTCTTGTCTTGTTTGGTCTTGTCTTGTCTTGTTTTGTCTTGTCTGGTCTTGTCTTGTCTTGTCTTGTCTTGTCTTGTCTTGTCTTGTCTTGTCTTGTCTTGTCTTGTCTTGTCTTGTCTTGTCTTGTCTTGTCTTGTCTTGTCTTGTCTTGTCTTGTCTTGTCTTGTCTTGTCTTGTCTTGTCTTGTCTTGTCTTGTCTTGTCTTGTCTTGTCTTGTCTTGTCTTGTCTTGTCTTGTCTTGTCTTGTCTTGTCTTGTCTTGTCTTGTCTTGTCTTGTCTTGTCTTGTCTTGTCTTGTCTTGTCTTGTCTTGTCTTGTCTTGTCTTGTCTTGTCTTGTCTTGTCTTGTCTTGTCTTGTTTTGTCTTGTCTTGTCTTGTCTTGTCTTGTCTTGTCTTGTCTTGTCTTTTCTTTTCTTGTCTTGTCTTGTCTTGTTTTGTCTTGTCTTGTCTTGTTTTGTCTTGTCTTGTCTTGTTTTGTCTTTTCTTGTCTTGTCTTGTCTTGTCTTGTCTTGTCTTGTCTTGTCTTGTCTTGTATTGTCTTGTTTTGTCATGTAATGTCATGTCATGTGTTGTGTTGTGTTGTTTTGTCTTGTCTTGTCTTGTTTGGTCTTGTCTTGTCTTGTCTTGTTTTATGTTGTCTTGTTTTGTCATGTAATGTCATGTCGTGTGTTGTGTTGTTTTGTCTTGTCTTGTCTTCTCCTTGTCTTGTCTTGTCATGTCGTGTGTTGTGTTGTTTTGTCTTGTCATGTCTTATATTGTCTTGTCTTGTCTTGTCTTGTCTTGTCTTGTCTTGTCTTGTCTTGTCTTGTCTTGTCTTGTCTTGTCTTGTCTTGTCTTGTCTTGTCTTGTCTTGTCTTGTCTTGTCTTGTCTTGTCTTGTCTTGTCTTGTCTTGTCTTGTCTTGTCTTGTCTTGTCATGTCATGTCTTGTCTTGTCTTGTCTTGTCTTGTCTTGTCTTGTCTTGTCTTGTCTTGTCTTGTATTGTCTTGTCTTGTCTTGTCTTGTCTTGTCTTGTCTTGTCTTGTTTTGTCTTGTCTGGTCTTGTCTTGTCTTGTCTTGTCTTGTCTTGTCTTGTCTTGTCTTGTCTTGTCTTGTCTTGTCTTGTCTTGTCTTGTCTTGTCTTGTCTTGTCTTGTCTTGTCTTGTCTTGTCTTGTCTTGTCTCTTCTTGTCTTGTCTTGTCTTGTCTTGTCTTGTCTTGTCTTGTCTTGTCTTTTCTTTTCTTGTCTTGTCTTGTCTTGTCTTGTCTGGTCTTGTCTTGTCTTGTCTGGTCTTATCTTGTCTTATCTTGCCTTGTCTTGTCTTGTCCTGTCTTGTCTTGTCTTTTCTTGTCTTGTCTTGTCTTTTCTTTTCTTGTCTTGTCTTGTCTTGTCTTGTCTTGCCTTGTCTTGTCTTGCCTTGTCTTGTCTTGTCTTGTTTTATCTTGTCTTGTCTTGTCTTGTCTTGTTTTGTCTTGTCTTGTCTTGTCTTGTTTTGTCTTGTCATGTCTTGTCTTGTCTTGACTAGCCTTGTCTTGTCTTGTCTTGTCCTGTCATGTCATGTCATGTGTTGTGTTGTTTTGTCTTGTCTTGTCTTGTTTGGTCTTGTCTTGTCTTGTTTTGTCTTGTCTTGTCTTGTCTTGTCTTGTCTTGTCTTGTCTTGTCTTGTCTTGTCTTTTCTTGTCTTGTCTTGTCTTGTCTTGTCTTGTCTTGTCTTGTCTTGTCTTGTCTTGTCTTGTCTTGTCTTGTCTTGTCTTGTCTTGTCTTGTCTTGTCTTGTCTTGTCTTGTCTTGTCTTGTCTTGTCTTGTCTTGTCTTGTCTTGTCTTGTCTTGTCTTGTCTTGTCTTGTCTTGTCTTGTCTTGTCTTGTCTTGTCTTGTCTTGTCTTGTCTTGTCTTGTCTTGTCTTGTCTTGTCTTGTCTTGTCTTGTCTTGTCTTGTCTTGTCTTGTCTTGTCTTGTCTTGTCTTGTCTTGTCTTGTCTTGTCTTGTTTGGTCTTGTCTTGTCTTGTTTTGTCTTGTCTTGTCTTGTTTTGTCTTGTCTTGTCTTGTCTGGTCTTGTCTTGTCTTGTCTTGTCTTGTCTTGTCTTGTCTTGTCTTGTCTTGTCTTGTCTTGTCTTGTCTTGTCTTGTCTTGTCTTGTCTTGTCTTGTCTTGTCTTGTCTTGTCTTGTCTGGTCTTGTCTTGTCTTGTCTTGTCTTGTCTTGTCTTGTCTTGTCTTGTCTTGTCTTGTCTTGTCTTGTCTTGTCTTGTCTTGTCTTGTCTTGTCTTGTCTTGTCTTGTCTTGTCTTGTCTTGTCTTGTCTTGTCTTGTCTTGTCTTGTCTTGTCTTGTCTTGTCTTGTCTTGTCTTGTCTTGTCTTGTCTTGTCTTGTCTTGTCTTGTCTTGTCTTGTCTTGTCTTGTCTTGTCTTGTCTTGTCTTGTCTTGTCTTGTCTTGTCTTGTCTTGTCTTGTCTTGTCTTGTCTTGTCTTGTCTTGTCTTGTCTTGTCTTGTCTTGTCTTGTCTTGTCTTGTCTTGTCTTGTCTTGTCTTGTCTTGTCTTGTCTTGTCTTGTCTTGTCTTGTCTTGTCTTGTCTTGTCTTGTCTTGTCTTGTCTTGTCTTGTCTTGTCATGTCTTGTCTTGTCTTGTCTTGTCTTGTCTTGTCTTGTCTTGTCTTGTCTTGTCTTGTATTGTCTTGTCTTGTCTTGTCTTGTCTTGTCTTGTCTTGTCTTGTCTTGTCTTGTCTTGTCTTGTCTTGTCTTGTCTTGTCTTGTCTTGTCTTGTCTTGTCTTGTCTTGTCTTGTCTTGTCTTGTTTTGTCATGTCATGTCTTGTCTTGTCTTGTTTTGTCTTGTCATGTCATGTCTTGTCTTGTCTTGTCTTGTCTTGTCTTGTCTTGTCTTGTCTTGTCTTGTCTTGTCTTGTCTTGTCTTGTCTTGTCTTGTCTTGTCTTGTCTTGTCTTGTCTTGTCTTGTCTTGTCTTGTCTTGTCTTGTCTTGTCTTGTCTTGTCTTGTCTTGTCTTGTCTTGTCTTGTCTTGTCTTGTCTTGTCTTGTCTTGTCTTGTCTTGTCTTGTCTTGTCTTGTCTTGTCTTGTCTTGTCTTGTCTTGTCTTGTCTTGTCTTGTCTTGTCTTGTCTTGTCTTGTCTTGTCTTGTCTTGTCTTGTCTTGTCTTGTCTTGTCTTGTCTTGTCTTGTCTTGTCTTGTCTTGTCTTGTCTTGTCTTGTCTTGTCTTGTCTTGTCTTGTCTTGTCTTGTCTTGTCTTGTCTTGTCTTGTCTTGTCTTGTCTTGTCTTGTCTTGTCTTGTCTTGTCTTGTCTTGTCTTGTCTTGTCTTGTCTTGTTTTGTCTTGTCTTGTCTTGTCATGTCGTGTGTTCTGTTGTTTTGTCTTGTCTTGTTGTGTATTGTCATGTCTTTTATTGTCTTGTCTTGTCATGTCATGTCATGTCATGTCATGTCATGTCGTGTGTAGTGTTGTTTAGTGTTGTTTTGTCTTGTCATGTCTTGTCTTGTCTAGTCTTGTCTTGTCTTGTCATTCTTGTCTTGTCTTGTCTTGTCTTGTCTTGTCTTGTCTTGTCTTGTCTTGTCTTGTCTTGTCTTGTCTTGTCTTGTCTTGTCTTGTCTTGTCTTGTCTTGTCTTGTCTTGTTTTATCTTGTCTTGTCTTGTCTTGTCATGTCGTGTCATGTCATGTGTTGTGTTGTTTTGTCTTGTTTTGTCTTGTCTTGTCTTGTCTTGTTTTGTCTTGTCTTGTCTTGTCTTGTCTTGTCTTGTCATGTCGTGTCATGTCATGTGTTGTGTTGTTTTGTCTTGTTTTGTCATGTTTTGTCTTGTCTTGTCTTGTCTTGTCTTGTCTTGTCTTGTGATGTCTTGTCTGGTCTTGTCTTGTCTTGTCTTGTCTTGTCTTGTCTTGTCTTGTCTTGTCTTGTCTTGTCTTGTCTTGTCTTGTCTTGTCTTGTCTTGTCTTGTCTTGTCTTGTCTTGTCTTGTCTTGTCTTGTCTTGTCTTGTCTTGTCTTGTCTTGTCTTGTCTTGTCTTGTCTTGTCTTGTCTTGTCTTGTCTTGTCTTGTCTTGTCTTGTCTTGTCTTGTCTTTTCTTGTGTTGTCTTGTCTTGTCTTGTCTTGTCTTGCCTTGCCTTGTCTTGTCTTGTCCTGTCGTGTGTTGTGTTGTTTTGTCTTGTCTTGTCTTGTTTTGTCTTGTCTTGTCTTGTCTTGTCTTGTCTTGTTTTGTCTTGTCTTGTCTTGATTTGTCTTGTCATGTCTTGTCTTGTCTTGTCTTGTCTTGTCTTGTCTTGTCTTGCCTTGCCTTGTCTTGTCTTGTCCTGTCGTGTGTTGTGTTGTTTTGTCTTGTCTTGTCTTGTTTTGTCTTGTCTTGTCTTGTCTTGTTTTGTCTTGTCTTGTCTTGATTTGTCTTGTCATGTCTTGTCTTGTCTTGTCTTGTCTTGTCTTGTCTTGTCTTGCCTTGCCTTGTCTTGTCTTGTCTTGTCTTGTCTTGTCTTGTCTTGTCTTGTCTTGTCTTGTCTTGTCTTGTCTTGTCTTGTTTTGTCTTGTCTTGTCTTGATTTGTCTTGTCATGTCTTGTCTTGTCTTGTCTTGTCTTGTCTTGCCTTGCCTTGTCTTGTCTTGTCCTGTCGTGTGTTGTGTTGTTTTGTCTTGTCTTGTCTTGTTTTGTCTTGTCTTGTTTTGTCTTGTCATGTCATGTCTTGCCTTGTCTTGTCTTGTCTTGTCTTGTCTTGTCTTGTCTTGTCATGTCATGTCATGTCATGTCTTGTCATGTCGTGTGTTGTGTTGTTTTGTCTTGTCTTGTCTGGTCTTGTCTTGTCTTGTCTTGTCTTGTCTTGTCTTGTCTTGTCTTGTCTTGTCTTGTCTTGTCTTTTCTTGTCTTTTCTTGTCTTGTCTTGTCTTGTCTTGTCATGTCATGTCTTGTCTTGTCTTGTCTTGTTTTGTCTTGTCTTGTCTTGTCTTGTCTTGTCTTGTCTTGTCTTGTCTTGTCTTGTATTGTCTTGTCTTGTCTTGTCTTGTCTTGTCTTGTCTTGTCTTGTCTTGTCTTGTCTTGTCTTGTCTTGTCTTGTCTTGTCTTGTCTTGTCTTGTCTTGTTTTGTCTTGTCTTGTCTTGTCTTGTTTTGTCTTGTCTTGTCTTGATTTGTCTTGTCATGTCTTGTCTTGTCTTGTCTTGTCTTGCCTTGTCTTGTCTTGTCCTGTCGTGTGTTGTGTTGTTTTGTCTTTTCTTGTCTTGTTTTGTCTTGTCTTGTTTTGTCTTGTCATGTCATGGCTTGCCTTGTCTTGTCTTGTCTTGTCTTGTCTTGTCTTGTCATGTCATGTCATGTCTTGTCATGTCGTGCGTTGTGTTGTTTTGTCTTGTCTTGTTTTGTCTTGTCATGTCTTGTCTTGTCTTGTCATGTCATGTCATGTCATGTCTTGTCTTATCTTGTCTTGTTTTGTCTTGTCTTGTCTTGTTTTGTCTTTTCTTGTCTTGTCTTGTCTTGTCTTGTCTTGTCTTGTCATGTCATGTCTTGTCTTGTTTTGTCTTGTCTTGTCTTGTCTTGTCTTGTCTTGTCTTGTCTTGTTTTGTCTTGTCTTGTCTTGTCTTGTCTTGTCTTGTCTTGTCTTGTCTTGTCTTGTCTTGTCTTGTCTTGTCTTGTCTTGTCTTGTCTTGTCTTGTCTTGTCTTGTCTTGTCTTGTCTTGTCTTGTCTTGTCTTGTCTTGTCTTGTCTTGTCTTGTCTTGTCTTGTCTTGTCTTGTCGTGTGTTGTGTTGTTTTGTCTTGTCTTGTCTTGTCTTGTCTTGTCTTGTCTTGTCTTGTCTTGTCTTGTCTTGTCTTGTCTTGTCTTGTCTTGTCTTGTCTTGTCTTGTCTTGTCTTGTCTTGTCTTGTCTTGTCTTATTTTGTCTTGTCTTGTCTTGTCTTGTCTTGTCTTGTCATGTTTTGTCATGTCATGTCATGTCGTGTCTTGTGTTGCTTTGTCTTGTCTTGTCTTGTCTTGTCTTGTCATGTCGTGTGTTGTGTTGTTTTGTCTTGTCTTGTTGTGTATTGTCATGTCTTATATTGTCTTGTCTTGTCTTGTCATGTCATGTCATGTCGTGTGTTGTGTTGTTTTGTCTTGTCTCTTTTTTCTTGTCATGTCATGTCTTGTCTTGTCTTGTTTTGTCTTGTCATGTCATGTCTTGTCTTGTCTTGTCTTGTCTTGTCTTGTCTTGTCTTGTCTTGTCTTGTCTTGTCTTGTCTTGTCTTGTCTTGTCTTGTCTTGTCTTGTCTTGTCTTGTCTTGTCTTGTCTTGTCTTGTCTTGTCTTGTCTTGTCTTGTCTTGTCTTGTCTTGTCTTGTCTTGTCTTGTCTTGTCTTGTCTTGTCTTGTCTTGTTTTGTCTTGTCTTGTCTTGTGTTGCTTTGTCTTGTCTTGTCATGTCGTGTGTTCTGTTGTTTTGTCTTGTTTTGTTGTGTATTGTCATGTCTTTTATTGTCTTGTCTTGTCATGTCATGTCATGTCATGTCATGTCATGTCATGTGTTGTGTTGTTTAGTGTTGTTTTGTCTTGTTATGTCTTGTCTTGTCTAGTCTTGTCTTGTCTTGTCATTCTTGTCTTGTCTTGTCTTGTCTTGTCTTGTCTTGTCTTGTCTTGTCTTGTCTTGTCTTGTCTTGTCTTGTCTTGCCTTGTCTTGTCTTGTCTTGTCTTGTCTTGTCTTGTCTTGTCTTGTCTTGTCTTGTTTTATCTTGTCTTGTCTTGTCTTGTCATGTCGTGTCATGTCATGTGTTGTGTTGTTTTGTCTTGTTTTGTCTTGTCCTGTCTTGGCTTGTTTTGTCTTGTCTTGTCTTGTGTTGTCTTGTCTTGTCTTGTCTTGTCTTGTCTTGTCTTGTCTTGTCTTGTCTTGTTTTGTCTTGTCTTGTCTAGTCTTGTCTTGTCTTGTCATTCTTGTCTTGTCTTGTCTTGTCTTGTCTTGCCTTGTCTTGTCTTGTCTTGTCTTGTCTTGTCTTGTCTTGTCTTGTCTTGTCTTGTCTTGTCTTGTCTTGTCTTGTCTTGTCTTGTCTTGTCTTGTCTTGTCTTGTCTTGTCTTGTCTTGTCTTGTCTTGTCTTGTCTTGTCTTGTCTTGTCTTGTCTTGTCTTGTCTTGTCTTGTCTTGTCTTGTCTTGTCTTGTCTTGTCTTGTCTTGTGTTGTGTTGTTTTGTCTTGTCATGTCTTATATTGTCTTGTCTTGTCATGTCATGTCATGTCATACGTGTGTTGTGTTGTTTTGTCTTGTCTTATCTTGTCTTGTCTTGTCTTGTCATGTCGTGTCATGTCGTGTCATGTGTTGTTTTGTTTTGTCTTGTCTTGTCCTGTCATGTCATGTCTTGTCTTGTCTTGTCTTGTCTTGTCTTGTCTTGTCTTGTCTTGTCTTGTCATGTCCTGACATGCCATGCCATGTGTTGTGTTGTTTTGTCTTGTTTTGTCTTGTTTTGTTTTGTCTTGTCAAGTCTTGTCTTGTCTTGTCTTGTCTTGTCTTGTCTTGTCTTGTCTTGTCTTGTCTTGTCTTGTCTTGTCATGTCGTGTCATGTCATGTGTTGTGTTGTTTTGTCTTGTTTTGTTTTGTCTTGTCTTGTCTTGACTTGTTTTGTCTTGTCTTGTCTTGTCTTGTCTTGTCTTGTCTTGTGTTGTGTTGTTTTGTCTTGTCATGTCTTATATTGTCTTGTCTTGTCATGTCATGTCATGTCATACGTGTGTTGTGTTGTTTTGTCTTGTCATGTCTTATCTTGTCTTGTCTTGTCTTGTCTTGTCTTGTATTGTCATGTCTTATATTGTCTTGTCTTGTCATGTCATATCATGTCGTGTGTTGTGTTGTTTTGTCTTGTCATGTATTGTCTTGTCTTGTCTTGTCTTGTCATGTCGTGTCTTGTCATGTGTTGTGTTGTTTCGTCTTGTTTTGTCTTGTCTTGTCTTGGCTTGTTTTGTCTTGTCTTGACTTGTCTTGTCTTGTCTTGTCTTGTCATGTCGTGTGTTGTGTTGTTTTGTCTTGTCATGTCTTATATTGTCTTGTCTTGTCATGTCATGTCATGTCATACGTGTGTTGTGTTGTCATGTCATATCATGTCGTGTGTTGTGTTGTTTTGTCTTGTTATGTTTTGTCTTGTCATGTCTTGTCTTGTCTTGTCTTGTCTTGTCTTGTCTTGTCATGTCATATCATGTCTTGTCTTGTCTTGTCTTGTCTTGTCTTGTCTTGTCTTGCCTTGTCTTGTCTTGTCTTGTCTTGTCTTGTCTTGTCTTGTCTTGTCTTGTCTTGTCTTGTCTTGTCTTGTCTTGTCTTGTCTTGTCTTGTCTTGTCTTGTCTTGTCTTGTCTTGTCTTGTCTTGCCTTGTCTTGTCTTGTCTTGTCTTGTCTTGTCTTGTCTTGTCTTGTCTTGTCTTGTCTTGTCTTGTCTTGTCTTGTCTTGTCTTGTCTTGTCTTGTCTTGTCTTGTCTTGTCTTGTCTTGTCTTGTCTTGTCTTGTCTTGTCTTGTCTTGTCTTGTCTTGTCTTGTCTTGTCTTGTCTTGTCTTGTCTTGTCTTGTCTTGTCTTGTCTTGTCTTGTCTTGTCTTGTCGTATGTTGTGTTGTTTTGTCTTGTCTTGTTTTGTCTTGTCATGTCGTATGTTGTGTTGTTTTGTCTTGTCTTGTTTTGTCTTGTCTTGTCTTATATTGTCTTGTCTTGTCTTGTCATGTCATGTCATGTCATGTCGTGTGTTGTGTTGTTTAGTCTTGTTTTGTCTTGTCATGTCTTGTCTTGTCTTGTCTTGTCTTGTCATGTCTTGTCTTGTCTAGTCTTGTCTTGTCTTGTCTTGTCTTGTCTTGTCTTGTCTTGTCTTGTCTTGTCTTGTCTTGTCTTGTCTTGTCTTGTCTTTTCTTGTCATGTCATGTCATGTCATACGTGTGTTGCGTTGTTTTGTCTTGTCTTATTTTGTCTTGTCATGTCTTATCTTGTCTTGTCTTGTCTTGTCTTGTATTGTCATGTCTTATATTGTCTTGTCTTGTCATGTCATGTCATGTCGTGTGTTGTGTTGTTTAGTCTTGTTTTGTCTTGTCATGTCTTGTCTTGTCTTGTCTTGTCTTGTCTTGTCTTGTCTTGTCTTGTCTTGTCTTGTCTTGTCTTGTGTTGTGTTGTTTTGTCTTGTCATGTCTTGTCTTGTCTTGTCTTGTCTTGTCTTGTCATGTTTTGTCTTGTCTTGCCTTGTCTTGTCTTGTCTTGTCTTGTCTTGTCTTGTCTTGTCTTGTCTTGTCTTGTCTTGTCTTGTCTTGTCTTGTCTTGTCTTGTCTTGTCTTGTCTTGTCTTGTCTTGTCGTGTGTTGTGTTGTTTAGTCTTGTTTTGTCTTGTCATGTCTTGTCTTGTCTTGTCTTGTCTTGTCTTGTCTTGTCTTGTGTTGTGTTGTTTTGTCATGTCATGTCGTGTGTTGTGTTGTTTAGTCTTGTCATGTCTTGTCTTGTCTTGTCTTGTCTTGTCTTGTCATGTCTTGTCTTGTCTAGTCTTGTCTTGTCTTGTCTTGTCTTGTCTTGTCTTGTCTTGTCTTGTCTTGTCTTGTCCTGTCTTGTCTTGTCTTGTCTTGCCTTGTCTTGTCTTGTCTTGTCTTGTTTTGTCTTGTCTTGTCTTGTCTTGTCTTGTCTTGTCTTGTCTTGTCTTGTCTTGTCTTGTCTTGTCTTGCCTTGTCTTGTCTTGTCCTGTCGTGTGTTGTGTTGTTTTGTCTTGTCTTGTCTTGTCTTGTCTTGTCTTGTCTTGTCTTGTCTTGTCTTGTCTTGTCTTGTCTTGACTTGTCTTGTCTTGTCTTGTCTTGTCTTGTCTTGTTTTGTCTTGTCTTGTCTTGTCTTGTTTTGTCTTGTCTGGTCTTGATTTGTCTTGTCATGTCTTGTCTTGTCTTGTCTTGTCTTGTCTTGTTTTGTCTTGTCTTGTCTTGCCTTGTCTTGTCTTGTCCTGTCGTGTGTTGTGTTGTTTTGTCTTGTCTTGTCTTGTTTTGTCTTGTCTTGTTTTGCCTTGTCATGTCATGTCTTGCCTTGTCTTGTCTTGTCTTGTCTTGTCTTGTCTTGTCATGTCATGTCATGTCTTGTCATGTCGTGCGTTGTGTTGTTTTGTCTTGTCTTGTTTTGTCTTGTCATGTCATGTCTTGTCTTGTCTTGTCTTGTCATGTCATGTCATGTCTTGTCTTATCTTGTCTTGTTTTGTCTTGTCTTGTCTTGTTTTGTCTTTTCTTGTCTTGTCTTGTCTTGTCTTGTCTTGTCTTGTCATGTCATGTCTTGTCTTGTCTTGTCTTGTTTTGTCTTGTCTTGTCTTGTCTTGTCTTGTCTTGTCTTGTCTTGTCTTGTCATGTTTTGTCATGTCATGTCATGTCGTGTCTTGTGTTGCTTTGTCTTGTCTTGTCTTGTCTTGTCATGTCGTGTGTTGTGTTCTTTTGTCTTGTCTTGTTGTGTATTGTCATGTCTTATATTGTCTTGTCTTGTCTTGTCATGTCATGTCATGTCGTGTGTTGTGTTGTTTTGTCTTGTCTCGTTTTGTCTTGTCATGTCATGTCTTGTCTTGTCTTGTTTTGTCTTGTCATGTCTTGTCTTGTCTTGTCTTGTCTTGTCTTGTCTTGTGTTGTCTTGTCTTGTCTTGTCTTGTCTTGTCTTGTCTTGTCTTGTCTTGTCTTGTCTTGTCTTGTCTTGTCTTGTCTTGTCTTGTCTTGTCTTGTCTTGTCTTGTCTTGTCTTGTCTTGTCTTGTCTTGTCTTGTCTTGTCTTGTCTTGTCTTGTCTTGTCTTGTCTTGTCTTGTCTTGTCTTGTCTTGTCTTGTCTTGTTTTGTCTTGTCTTGTCTTGTGCTGCTTTGTCTTGTCTTATCATGTCGTGTGTTCTGTTGTTTTGTCTTGTCTTGTTGTGTATTGTCATGTCTTTTATTGTCTTGTCTTGTCATGTCATGTCATGTCATGTCATGTCGTGTGTTGTGTTGTTTAGTGTTGTTTTGTCTTGTCATGTCTTGTCTTGTCTAGTCTTGTCTTGTCTTGTCATTCTTGTCTTGTCTTGTCTTGTCTTGTCTTGTCTTGTCTTGTCTTGTCTTGTCTTGTCTTGTCTTGTCTTGTCTTGTCTTGTCTTGTTTTATCTTGTCTTGTCTTGTCTTGTCATGTCGTGTCATGTCATGTGTTGTGTTGTTTTGTCTTGTTTTGTCTTGTCTTGTCTTGGCTTGTTTTGTCTTGTCTTGTCTTGTCTTGTCTTGTCTTGTCATGTCGTGTCATGTCATGTGTTGTGTTGTTTTGTCTTGTTTTGTCATGTTTTGTCTTGTCTTGTCTTGTCTTGTCTTGTCTTGTCTTGTCTTGTCTTGTCTTGTCTTGTCTTGTCTTGTCTTGTCTTGTGTTGTGTTGTTTTGTCTTGTCATGTCTTATATTGTCTTGTCTTGTCATGTCATGTCATGTCATACGTGTGTTGTGTTGTTTTGTCTTGTCATGTCTTATCTTGTATTGTCTTGTCTTGTCTTGTCATGTCTTGTCTTGTCTTGTCTTGTCTTGTCTTGTCTTGTCTTGTCTTGTCTTGTCTTGTCTTGTCTTGTCTTGTCTTGTCTTGTCTTGTCTTGTCATGTCCTGTCATGTCATGTCATGTGTTGTGTTGTTTTGTCTTGTTTTGTCTTGTTTTGTCTTGTCTTGTCATGTCTTGTCTTGTCTTGTCTTGTCTTGTCTTGTCTTGTCTTGTCTTGTCTTGTCTTGTCATGTCGTGTCATGTCGTGTCATGTGTTGTTTTGTTTTGTCTTGTCTTGTCCTGTCATGTAATGTCTTGTCTTGTCTTGTCTTGTCTTGTCTTGTCTTGTCTTGTCTTGTCTTGTCATGTCCTGTCATGCCATGCCATGTGTTGCGTTGTTTTGTCTTGTTTTGTCTTGTTTTGTTTTGTCTTGTCAAGTCTTGTTTTGTCTTGTCTTGTCTTGTCATGTCGTGTCATGTCATGTGTTGTGTTGTTTTGTCTTGTTTTGTCTTGTCTTGTCTTGTCTTGTCTTGGCTTGTTTTGTCTTGTCTTGTCTTGTCTTGTCATGTCGTGTCATGTCATGTGTTGTGTTGTTTTGTCTTGTTTTGTCATGTTTTGTCTTGTCTTGTCTTGTCTTGTCTTGTCTTGTCTTGTCTTGTCTTGTCTTGTCTTGTCTTGTCTTGTCTTGTCTTGTCTTGTCTTGTCTTGTGTTGTTTTGTCTTGTCATGTCTTATATTGTCTTGTCTTGTCATGTCATGTCATGTCATACGTGTGTTGTGTTGTTTTGTCTTGTCATGTGTTATCTTGTCTTGTCTTGTCTTGTCTTGTATTGTCATGTCTTATATTGTCTTGTCTTGTCATGTCATATCATGTCGTGTGTTGTGTTGTTTTGTCTTGTCATGTATTGTCTTGTCTTGTCTTGTCTTGTCATGTCGTGTCATGTCATGTGTTGTGTTGTTTCGTCTTGTTTTGTCTTGTTTTGTCTTGTCTTGTCTTGGCTTGTTTTGTCTTGTCTTGACTTGTCTTGTCTTGTCTTGTCATGTCGTGTGTTGTGTTGTTTTGTCTTGTCATGTCTTATATTGTCTTGTCTTGTCATGTCATGTCATGTCATACGTGTGTTGTGTTGTCATGTCATATCATGTCGTGTGTTGTGTTGTTTTGTCTTGTCATGTTTTGTCTTGTCATGTCTTGTCTTGTCTTGTCTTGTCTTGTCTTGTCATGTCATATCATGTCGTGTGTTGTGTTGTTTTGTCTTGTCTTGTCTTGTCTTGTCTTGTCTTGTCTTGTCTTGTCTTGTCTTGTCTTGTCTTGTCTTGTCTTGTCTTGTCGTATGTTGTGTTGTTTTGTCTTGTCTTGTTTTGTCTTGTCATGTCGTATGTTGTGTTGTTTTGTCTTGTCTTGTTTTGTCTTGTCTTGTCTTATATTGTCTTGTCTTGTCTTGTCATGTCATGTCATGTCATGTCGTGTGTTGTGTTGTTTAGTCTTGTTTTGTCTTGTCATGTCTTGTCTTGTCTTGTCTTGTCTTGTCTTGTCTTGTCTTGTCTTGTCTTGTCTTTTCTTGTCATGTCATGTCATGTCATACGTGTGTTGCGTTGTTTTGTCTTGTCTTATTTTGTCTTGTCATGTCTTATCTTGTCTTGTCTTGTCTTGTCTTGTATTGTCATGTCTTATATTGTCTTGTCTTGTCATGTCATGTCATGTCGTGTGTTGTGTTGTTTAGTCTTGTTTTGTCTTGTCATGTCTTGTCTTGTCTTGTCTTGTCTTGTCTTGTCTTGTCATGTCTTGTCCTGTCTTGTCTTGTCTTGTCTTGTCTTGTCTTGTCTTGTCATGTCTTGTCCTGTCTTGTCTTGTCTTGTCTTGTCTTGTCTTGTCTTGTCTTGTCTTGTCTTGTCTTGTCTTGTCTTGTCTTGTCTTGTCTTGTCTTGTCTTGTTTTATGTTGTCTTGCCTTGTCTTGTCTTGTCTTGTCTTGTCATGTGATGTCATGTCACGTGTTGTGTTGTGTTGTCTTGTCTTGTCTTGTATTGTCTTGTCTTGTCTTGTCTTGTCTTGTCTTGTCTTGTCTTGTCTTGTCTTGTCTTGTGTTGCTTTGTCTTGTCTTGTCTGGTCTTGTCTTGTCTTGTCTTGTCTTATCTTGTCTTGTCTTGTCTTGTCTTGTCCTGTCGTGTGTTGTGTTGTGTTGTTTTGTCGTGTCATGTCATGTCATGTCTTGTCATGTCATGTCATGTCTTGTGTTGCTTTGTCTTGTCTTGTCTTGTCTTGTCCTGTCGTGTGTTGTGTTGTGTTGTTTTGTCGTGTCATGTCATGTCATGTCTTGTCATGTCATGTCATGTCTTGTGTTGCTTTGTCTTGTCTTGTCTTGTCTTGAATTGTCTTGTCTTGTCTTGTCTTGTCTTGTCTTGTCTTGTCTTGTCTTGTCTTGTCTTGTCTTGTCTTGTCTTGTCTTGTCTTGTCTTGTCTTGTCTTGTCTTGTCTTGTCTTGTCTTGTCTTGTCGTGTGATGTGTTGTTTTGTCTTTTCTTGTCTTGCCTTGTCTTGTCTTGTCTTGTCCTGTCTGGCCTTGTCTTGTCTTGTCTTATCTTCTTAATTAATTTAAAAACAAATCAAACAGAATTGTCTTGTCTTGTCTTGTCTTGTCTGGCCTTGTCTTGTCTTGTCTTATCTTCTTAATTAATTTAAAAACAAATCAAACAGAATTGTCTTGTCTTGTCTTGTCTTGTCGTGTCTTGTCTTGTCGTGTCTTGTCTTGTCTTGTCTTGTCATGTCTTGTCTTGTCTTGTCTTGTCTTGTCTTGTCTTGTCTTGTCTTGTCTTGTCTTGTCTTGTCTTGTCTTGTCTTGTCTTGTCTTGTCTTGTCTTGTCTTGTCTTGTCTTGTCTTGTCTTGTCTTGTCTTGTCTTGTCTTGTCTTGTCTTGTCTTGTCTTGTCTTGTCTTGTCTTGTCTTGTCTTGTCTTGTCTTGTCTTGTCTTGTCTTGTATTGTCTTGTCTTGTCTTGTCTTGTCTTGTCTTGTCTTGTCTTGTCTTGTCTTGTCTTGTCTTGTCTTGTCTTGTCTTGTCTTGTCTTGTCTTGTCTTGTCTTGTCTTGTCTTGTCTTGTCTTGTCTTGTCTTGTCTTGTCTTGTCTTGTCTTGTCTTGTCTTGTCTTGTCTTGTCTTGTCTTGTCTTGTCTTGTCTTGTCTTGTCTTGTCTTGTCTTGTCTTGTCTTGTCTTGTCTTGTCTTGTCTTGTCTTGTCTTGTCTTGTCTTGTCTTGCCTTGTCTTGTATTGTCTTGTTTTATCTTGTCTTGTCTTGTCTTGTCATGTAATGTCATGTCGTGTGTTGTGTTGTTTTGTTTTGTCTTGTCTTGTCCTGTCATGTCATGTCTTGTCTTGTCTTGTCTTGTCTTGTCTTGTCTTGTCTTGTCTTGTCTTGTCTTGTCTTGTCTTGTCTTGTCTTGTCTTGTCTTGTCATGCCCTGTCATGTCATGTCATGTGTTGTGTTGTTTTGTCTTGTTTTGTCTTGTTTTGTCTTGTTTTGTCTTGTCTTGTCTTGGCTTGTTTTGTCTTGTCTTGTCTTGTCTTGTCATGTCGTGTCATGTCATGTGTTGTGTTGTTTTGTCTTGTTTTGTCATGTTTTGTCTTGTCTTGTCTTGGCTTGTTTTGTCTTGTCTTGTCTTGTCTTGTCTTGTCTTGTCATGTCGTGTGTTGTGTTGTTTTGTCTTGTCTTGTCTTGTCTTGTCCTGTCGTGTGTTGTGTTGTGTTGTTTTGTCGTGCCATGTCATGTCTTGTCTTGTCATGTCATGTCATGTCTTGTGTTGCTTTGTCTTGTCTTGTCTGGTCTTGTCTTGTCTTGTCTTGTCTTATCTTGTCTTGTCTTGTCTTGTCTTGTCTTGTCTTGTCTTGTCCTGTCTTGTCTTGTCCTGTCGTGTGTTGTGTTGTTTTGTCTTTTCTTGTCTTGTCTTGTCTTGTCTTGTCTTGTCTTGTCTTGTATTGTCTTGTCTTGTCTTGTCTTGTCTTGTCTTGTCCTGTCTGGCCTTGTCTTGTCTTGTCTTATCTTCTTAATTAATTTAAAAACAAATCAAACAGAATTGTCTTTTCTTGTCTTGTCTTGTCTGGCCTTGTCTTGTCTTGTCTTATCTTCTTAATTAATTTAAAAACAAATCAAACAGAATTGTCTTGTCTTGTCTTGTCTTGTCTTGTCTTGTCTTGTCTTGTCTTGTCTTGTCTTGTCTTGTCTTGTCTTGTCTTGTCTTGTCTTGTCTTGTCTTGTCTTGTCTTGTCTTGTCTTGTCTTGTCTTGTCTTGTCTTGTCTTGTCTTGTCTTGTCTTGTCTTGTCTTGTCTTGTCTTGTCTTGTCTTGCCTTGTCTTGTCTTGTCTTGTCTTGTCTTGTCTTGTCTTGTCTTGTCTTGTCTTGTCTTGTCTTGTCTTGTCTTGTCTTGTCTTGTCTTGTCTTGTCTTGTCTTGTCTTGTCTTGTTTTATCTTGTCTTGTCTTGTCTTGTCATGTAATGTCATGTCGTGTGTTGTGTTGTTTTGTTTTGTCTTGTCTTGTCCTGTCATGTCATGTCTTGTCTTGTCTTGTCTTGTCTTGTCTTGTCTTGTCTTGTCTTGTCTTGTCTTGTCTTGTCTTGTCTTGTCTTGTCTTGTCTTGTCTTGTCTTGTCTTGTCTTGTCTTGTCTTGTCTTGTCTTGTCTTGTCTTGTCTTGTCTTGTCTTGTCATGTCCTGTCATGTCATGTCATGTGTTGTGTTGTTTTGTCTTGTTTTGTCTTGTTTTGTCTTGTTTTGTCTTGTCTTGTCATGTCGTGTGTTGTGTTGTTTTGTCTTGTCATGTCTTATATTGTCTTGTCTTGTCATGTCATGTCATGTCATACGTGTGTTGTGTTGTTTTGTCTTGTCATGTCTTATCTTGTCTTGTCTTGTATTGTCATGTCTTATATTGTCTTGTCTTGTCATGTCATATTATGTCGTGTGTTGTGTTGTTTTGTCTTGTCATGTATTGTCATGTCTTGTCTTGTCTTGTCATGTCGTGTCATGTCATGTGTTGTGTTGTTTCGTCTTGTTTTGTCTTGTTTTGTCTTGTCTTGTCTTGGCTTGTTTTGTCTTGTCTTGTCTTGTCTTGTCTTGTCTTGTCTTGTCTTGTCTTGTCTTGTCATGTCGTGTGTTGTGTTGTTTTGTCTTGTCATGTCTTATATTGTCTTGTCTTGTCATGTCATGTCATGTCATGTCATACGTGTGTTGTGTTGTCATGTCATATCATGTCGTGTGTTGTGTTGTTTTGTCTTGTCATGTTTTGTCTTGTCATGTCTTGTCTTGTCTTGTCATGTCATGTCATATCATGTCGTGTGTTGTGTTGTTTTGTCTTGTCATGTCTTGTCTTGTCTTGTCTTGTCTTGTCTTGTCTTGTCTTGTCTTGTCGTATGTTGTGTTGTTTTGTCTTGTCTTGTTTTGTCTTGTCATGTCGTATGTTGTGTTGTTTTGTCATGTCTTGTTTTGTCTTGTCTTGTCTTATATTGTCTTGTCTTGTCTTGTCATGTCATGTCATGTCATGTCGTGTGTTGTGTTGTTTAGTCTTGTTTTGTCTTGTCATGTCTTGTCTTGTCTTGTCTTGTCTTGTCTTGTCATGTCTTGTCTTGTCTAGTCTTGTCTTGTCTTGTCTTGTCTTGTCTTGTCTTGTCTTGTCTTGTCTTGTCTTGTCTTGTCTTGTCTTGTCTTGTCTTGTCTTGTCTTGTCTTGTCTTGTCTTGTCTTGTCTTGTCTTGTCTTGTCTTGTCTTGTCTTGTCTTGTCTTGTCTTGTCTTGTCTTGTCTTGTCTTGTTTTGTCTTGTCTTGTCTTGTCTTGTCTTGTCTTTTCTTGTCATGTCATGTCATGTCATACGTGTGTTGCGTTGTTTTGTCTTGTCTTATTTTGTCTTGTCATGTCTTATCTTGTCTTGTCTTGTCTTGTCTTGTATTGTCATGTCTTATATTGTCTTGTCTTGTCATGTCATATCATGTCGTGTGTTGTGCCTTGTCCTGTCTTGTCTTGTCTTGTCTTGTCTTGTCTTGTCTTGTCTTGTCTTGTCTTGTCTTGTCTTGTCTTGTCTTGTCTTGTTTTATGTTGTCTTGTCTTGTCTTGTCTTGTCTTGTCTTGTCATGTGATGTCATGTCACGTGTTGTGTTGTGTTGTCTTGTCTTGTCTTGTCTTGTATTGTCTTGTCTTGTCTTGTCTTGTCTTGTCTTGTCTTGTCTTGTCTTGTCTTGTCTGGTCGTATGTTGTGTTGTTTTGTCTTGTCTTGTTTTGTCTTGTCATGACGTTTGTTGTGTTGTTTTGTCTTGTCTTGTTTTGTCTTGTCTTGTCTTATATTGTCTTGTCTTGTCTTGTCATGTCATGTCATGTCATGTCGTGTCTTGTGTTGTTTTGTCTTGTCTTGTCTTGTCTTGTCTTGTCTTGTCTTGTCTTGTCTTGTCTTGTCTTGTCTTATTTTGTCTTGTCTTGTGTTGTCTTGTCTTGTCTTGTCTTGTTTTATGTTGTCTTGTCTTGTCTTGTCTTGTCTTGTATTGTCTTGTCTTGTCTTGTCTTGTCATGTGATGTCATGTCACGTGTTGTGTTGTGTTGTCTTGTCTTGTCTTGTCTTGTCTTGTATTGTCTTGTCTTGTCTTGTCTTGTCTTGTCTTGTCTTGTCTTGTCTGGTCGTATGTTGTGTTGTTTTGTCTTGTCTTGTTTTGTCTTGTCATGTCGTTTGTTGTGTTGTTTTGTCTTGTCTTGTTTTGTCTTGTCTTGTCTTATATTGTCTTGTCTTGTCTTGTCATGTCATGTCATGTCGTGTCTTGTGTTGTTTTGTCTTGTCTTGTCTTGTCTTGTCTTGTCTTGTCTTGTCTTGTCTTTTCTTGTCTTGTCTTGTCTTGTCTTGTCTTGTCTTGTCTTGTCTTGTCTTGTCTTATTTTGTCTTGTCTTGTCTTGTCTTGTCTTGTCTTGTCCTGTCTGGTCGTATGTTGTGTTGTTTTGTCTTGTCTTGTTTTGTCTTGTCATGTCGTTTGTTGTGTTGTTTTGTCTTGTCTTGTTTTGTCTTGTCTTGTCTTATATTGTCTTGTCTTGTCTTGTCATGTTTTGTCTTGTCTTGTCTTGTCTTGTCTTGTCTTGTCTTGTCTTGTCTTGTCTTGTCTTGTCTTGTCTTGTCTTGTCTTGTCTTGTCTTGTCTTGTCTTGTCTTGTCTTGTCTTGTCTTGTCTTGTCTTGTCTTGTCATGTGATGTCATGTCACGTGTTGTGTTGTGTTGTCTTGTCTTGTCTTGTCTTGTATTGTCTTGTCTGGTCGTATGTTGTGTTGTTTTGTCTTGTCTTGGTTTGTCTTGTCATGTCGTTTGTTGTGTTGTTTTGTCTTGTCTTGTCTTGTCTTGTCTTGTCTAGTCTTGTCTTGTCTTGTCTTGTCTTGTCTTGTCTTGTCTTGTCTTGTCTTGTCTTGTCTTGTCTTGTCTTGTCTTGTCTTGTCTTGTCTTGTCTTGTCTTGTCTTGTCTTGTCTTGTCTTGTCTTGTCTTGTCTTGTCTTGTCTTGTCTTGTCTTGTCTTGTCTTGTCTTGTCTTGTCTTGTCTTGTCTTGTCTTGTCTTGTCTTGTCTTGTCTTGTCTTGTCTTGTCTTGTCTTGTCTTGTCTTGTCTTGTCTTGTCTTGTCTTGTCTTGTCTTGTCTTGTCTTGTCTTGTCTTGTCTTGTCTTGTCTTGTCTTGTCTTGTCTTGTCTTGTCTTGTCTTGTCTTGTCTTGTCTTGTCTTGTCTTGTCTTGTCTTGTCTTGTCTTGTCTTGTCTTGTCTTGTCTTGTCTTGTCTTGTCTTGTCTTGTCTTGTCTTGTCGTGTGTTGTGTTGTTTTGTCTTGTCATGTCTTATATTGTCTTGTCTTGTCATGTCATGTCATGTCATACGTGTGTTGTGTTGTCATGTCATATCATGTCGTGTGTTGTGTTGTTTTGTCTTGTCATGTTTTGTCTTGTCATGTCTTGTCTTGTCTTGTCTTGTCTTGTCGTATGTGTTGTTGTTTTGTCTTGCCTTGTTTTGTCTTGTCATGTCGTATGTTGTGTTGTTTTGTCTTGTCTTGTTTTGTCTTGTCTTGTCTTATATTGTCTTGTCTTGTCTTGTCATGTCATGTCATGTCATGTCGTGTGTTGTGTTGTTTAGTCTTGTCTTGTCTTGTCATGTCTTGTCTTTCTTGTCTTGTCTTGTCATGTCTTGTCTTGTCTAGTCTTGTCTTGTCTTGTCTTGTCTTGTCTTGTCTTGTCTTGTCTTGTCTTGTCTTGTCTTGTCTTTTCTTTTCTTGTCATGTCATGTCATGTCATACGTGTGTTGCGTTGTTTTGTCTTGTCTTATTTTGTCTTGTCATGTCTTATCTTGTCTTGTCTTGTCTTGTCTTGTATTGTCATGTCTTATATTGTCTTGTCTTGTCATGTCATATCATGTCGTGTGTTGTGTCTTGTCTTGTCTTGTCCTGTCTTGTCTTGTCTTGTCTTGTCTTGTCTTGTCTTGTCTTGTCTTGTCTTGTCTTGTCTTGTCTTGTCTTGTCTTGTCTTGTCTTGTCTTGTCTTGTCTTGTCTTGTCTTGTCTTGTCTTGTCTTGTCTTGTCTTGTCTTGTCTTGTCTTGTCTTGTCTTCTATTGTCTTGTCTTGTCTTGTCTTGTCTTGTCTTGTCTTGTCTTGTCTTGTCTTGTCTTGTCTTGTCTTGTCTTGTCTTGTCTTGTCTTGTCTTGTCTTGTCTTGTCTTGTCTTGTCTTGTCTTGTCTTGTCTTGTCTTGTCTTGTCTTGTCTTGTCTTGTCTTGTCTTGTCTTGTCTTGTCTTGTCTTGTCTTGTCTTGTCTTGTCTTGTCTTGTCTTGTCTTGTCTTGTCTTGTCTTGTCTTGTCTTGTCTTGTCTTGTCTTGTCTTGTCTTGTCTTGTCTTGTCTTATTTTGTCTTGTCTTGTCTTGTCTTGTCTTGTCATGTTTTGTCATGTAATGTCATGTCGTGTGTTGTGTTGTTTTGTCTTGTCGTGTCTTCTCCATGTCTTGTCTTGTCATGTCGTGTGTTGTGTTGTTTTGTCTTGTCATGTCTTAAATTGTCTTGTCTTGTCTTGTGATGTCATGTCGTGTTGTTTTGTCTTGTATTGTCTTGTCTTGTCTTGTTTTGTCTTGTCTTGTCTTGTCTTGTCTTGTCTTTTCTTGTCATGTCATGTCATGTCATACGTCTTGTCTTGTCTTGTCTTGTCTTGTCTTGTCTTGTCTTGTCTTGTCTTGTCTTATTTTGTCTTGTCTTGTCTTGTCTTGTCATGTTTTGTCATGTCGTGTGTTGTGTTGTTTTGTCTTGTCGTGTCTTCTCCATGTCTTGTCTTGTCATGTCGTGTGTTGTGTTGTTTTGTCTTGTCATGTCTTATATTGTCTTGTCTTGTCTTGTGATGTCATGTCGTGTGTTGTGTTGTTTTGTCTTGTATTGTCTTGTCTTGTCTTGTCTTATTTTGTCTTGTCATGTCTTATCTTGTCTTGTCTTGTCTTGTCTTGTAATATCATGTCATGTCATGTCATGTGTTGTGTTGTTTTGTCTTGTCATGTATTGTCTTGTCTTGTCTTGTCCTGTCATGTCATGTCATGTCATGTGTTGTGTTGTTTTGTCTTGTCTTGTCTTGTCTTGTCTTGTATTGTCTTGTCTTGTCTTGTCTTGTCTTGTCTTGTCTTGTCTTGTCTTGTCTTGTCTTGTCTTGTCTTGTCTTGTCTTGTCTTGTCTTGTCTTGTCTTGCCTTGTCTTGTCTTGTCTTGTCATGTCCTGTCATGCCATGCCATGTGTTGTGTTGTTTTGTCTTGTTTTGTCTTGTTTTGTTTTGTCTTGTCAAGTCTTGTTTTGTCTTGTCTTGTCTTGTCTTGTCATGTCGTGTCATGTCATGTGTTGTGTTGTTTTGTCTTGTTTTGTCTTGTCTTGTCTTGTCTTGTCTTGGCTTGTTTTGTCTTGTCTTGTCTTGTCTTGTCATGTCGTGTCATGTCATGTGTTGTGTTGTTTTGTCTTGTTTTGTCATGTTTTGTCTTGTCTTGTCTTGTCTTGTCTTGTCTTGTCTTGTCTTGTCTTGTCTTGTCTTGTCTTGTCTTGTCTTGTCTTGTCTTGTCTTGTCTTGTGTTGTTTTGTCTTGTCATGTCTTATATTGTCTTGTCTTGTCATGTCATGTCATGTCATACGTGTGTTGTGTTGTTTTGTCTTGTCATGTGTTATCTTGTCTTGTCTTGTCTTGTCTTGTATTGTCATGTCTTATATTGTCTTGTCTTGTCATGTCATATCATGTCGTGTGTTGTGTTGTTTTGTCTTGTCATGTATTGTCTTGTCTTGTCTTGTCTTGTCATGTCGTGTCATGTCATGTGTTGTGTTGTTTCGTCTTGTTTTGTCTTGTTTTGTCTTGTCTTGTCTTGGCTTGTTTTGTCTTGTCTTGACTTGTCTTGTCTTGTCTTGTCATGTCGTGTGTTGTGTTGTTTTGTCTTGTCATGTCTTATATTGTCTTGTCTTGTCATGTCATGTCATGTCATACGTGTGTTGTGTTGTCATGTCATGTGTTGTGTTGTTTTGTCTTGTTTTGTCATGTTTTGTCTTGTCTTGTCTTGTCTTGTCTTGTCTTGTCTTGTCTTGTCTTGTCTTGTCTTGTCTTGTCTTGTGTTGTGTTGTTTTGTCTTGTCATGTCTTATATTGTCTTGTCTTGTCATGTCATGTCATGTCATACGTGTGTTGTGTTGTTTTGTCTTGTCATGTCTTATCTTGTATTGTCTTGTCTTGTCTTGTCATGTCTTGTCTTGTCTTGTCTTGTCTTGTCTTGTCTTGTCTTGTCTTGTCTTGTCTTGTCTTGTCTTGTCTTGTCTTGTCTTGTCTTGTCTTGTCTTGTCATGTCCTGTCATGTCATGTCATGTGTTGTGTTGTTTTGTCTTGTTTTGTCTTGTTTTGTCTTGTCTTGTCATGTCTTGTCTTGTCTTGTCTTGTCTTGTCTTGTCTTGTCTTGTCTTGTCTTGTCATGTCGTGTCATGTCGTGTCATGTGTTGTTTTGTTTTGTCTTGTCTTGTCCTGTCATGTAATGTCTTGTCTTGTCTTGTCTTGTCTTGTCTTGTCTTGTCTTGTCTTGTCTTGTCTTGTCATGTCCTGTCATGCCATGCCATGTGTTGTGTTGTTTTGTCTTGTTTTGTCTTGTTTTGTTTTGTCTTGTCAAGTCTTGTTTTGTCTTGTCTTGTCTTGTCTTGTCATGTCGTGTCATGTCATGTGTTGTGTTGTTTTGTCTTGTTTTGTCTTGTCTTGTCTTGTCTTGTCTTGGCTTGATTTGTCTTGTCTTGTCTTGTCTTGTCATGTCGTGTCATGTCATGTGTTGTGTTGTTTTGTCTTGTTTTGTCATGTTTTGTCTTGTCTTGTCTTGTCTTGTCTTGTCTTGTCTTGTCTTGTCTTGTCTTGTCTTGTCTTGTCTTGTCTTGTCTTGTCTTGTCTTGTCTTGTCTTGTGTTGTTTTGTCTTGTCATGTCTTATATTGTCTTGTCTTGTCATGTCATGTCATGTCATACGTGTGTTGTGTTGTTTTGTCTTGTCATGTGTTATCTTGTCTTGTCTTGTCTTGTCTTGTATTGTCATGTCTTATATTGTCTTGTCTTGTCATGTCATATCATGTCGTGTGTTGTGTTGTTTTGTCTTGTCATGTATTGTCTTGTCTTGTCTTGTCTTGTCATGTCGTGTCATGTCATGTGTTGTGTTGTTTCGTCTTGTTTTGTCTTGTTTTGTCTTGTCTTGTCTTGGCTTGTTTTGTCTTGTCTTGACTTGTCTTGTCTTGTCTTGTCATGTCGTGTGTTGTGTTGTTTTGTCTTGTCATGTCTTATATTGTCTTGTCTTGTCATGTCATGTCATGTCATACGTGTGTTGTGTTGTCATGTCATATCATGTCGTGTGTTGTGTTGTTTTGTCTTGTCATGTTTTGTCTTGTCATGTCTTGTCTTGTCTTGTCTTGTCTTGTCTTGTCATGTCATATCATGTCGTGTGTTGTGTTGTTTTGTCTTGTCTTGTCTTGTCTTGTCTTGTCTTGTCTTGTCTTGTCTTGTCTTGTCTTGTCTTGTCTTGTCTTGTCTTGTCTTGTCTTGTCGTATGTTGTGTTGTTTTGTCTTGTCTTGTTTTGTCTTGTCTTGTCATGTCGTATGTTGTGTTGTTTTGTCTTGTCTTGTTTTGTCTTGTCTTGTCTTATATTGTCTTGTCTTGTCTTGTCATGTCATGTCATGTCATGTCGTGTGTTGTGTTGTTTAGTCTTGTTTTGTCTTGTCTTGTCTTGTCTTGTCTTGTCTTGTCTTGTCTTGTCTTGTCTTTTCTTGTCATGTCATGTCATGTCATACGTGTGTTGCGTTGTTTTGTCTTGTCTTATTTTGTCTTGTCATGTCTTATCTTGTCTTGTCTTGTCTTGTCTTGTATTGTCATGTCTTATATTGTCTTGTCTTGTCATGTCATGTCATGTCGTGTGTTGTGTTGTTTAGTCTTGTTTTGTCTTGTCATGTCTTGTCTTGTCTTGTCTTGTCTTGTCTTGTCTTGTCATGTCTTGTCCTGTCTTGTCTTGTCTTGTCTTGTCTTGTCTTGTCTTGTCTTGTCTTGTCTTGTCTTGTCTTGTCTTGTCTTGTCTTGTCTTGTCTTGTCTTGTTTTATGTTGTCTTGCCTTGTCTTGTCTTGTCTTGTCTTGTCATGTGATGTCATGTCACGTGTTGTGTTGTGTTGTCTTGTCTTGTCTTGTATTGTCTTGTCTTGTCTTGTCTTGTCTTGTCTTGTCTTGTCTTGTCTTGTCTTGTCTTGTGTTGCTTTGTCTTGTCTTGTCTGGTCTTGTCTTGTCTTGTCTTGTCTTATCTTGTCTTGTCTTGTCTTGTCTTGTCCTGTCGTGTGTTGTGTTGTGTTGTTTTGTCGTGTCATGTCATGTCATGTCTTGTCATGTCATGTCATGTCTTGTGTTGCTTTGTCTTGTCTTGTCTTGTCTTGAATTGTCTTGTCTTGTCTTGTCTTGTCTTGTCTTGTCTTGTCTTGTCTTGTCTTGTCTTGTCTTGTCTTGTCTTGTCTTGTCTTGTCTTGTCTTGTCTTGTCTTGTCTTGTCTTGTCTTGTCCTGTCGTGTGATGTGTTGTTTTGTCTTTTCTTGTCTTGCCTTGTCTTGTCTTGTCTTGTCCTGTCTGGCCTTGTCTTGTCTTGTCTTATCTTCTTAATTAATTTAAAAACAAATCAAACAGAATTGTCTTGTCTTGTCTTGTCTTTTCTGGCCTTGTCTTGTCTTGTCTTATCTTCTTAATTAATTTAAAAACAAATCAAACAGAATTGTCTTGTCTTGTCTTGTCTTGTCGTGTCTTGTCTTGTCGTGTCTTGTCTTGTCTTGTCTTGTCTTGTCTTGTCTTGTCTTGTCTTGTCTTGTCTTGTCTTGTCTTGTCTTGTCTTGTCTTGTCTTGTCTTGTCTTGTCTTGTCTTGTCTTGTCTTGTCTTGTCTTGTCTTGTCTTGTCTTGTCTTGTCTTGTCTTGTCTTGTCTTGTCTTGTCTTGTCTTGTCTTGTCTTGTCTTGTCTTGTCTTGTCTTGTCTTGTCTTGTCTTGTCTTGTCTTGTCTTGTCTTGTCTTGTCTTGTCTTGTCTTGTCTTGTCTTGTCTTGTCTTGTCTTGTCTTGTCTTGTCTTGTCTTGTCTTGTCTTGTCTTGTCTTGTCTTGTCTTGTCTTGTCTTGTCTTGTCTTGTCTTGTCTTGTCTTGTCTTGTCTTGTCTTGTCTTGTCTTGTCTTGTCTTGTCTTGTCTTGTCTTGTCTTGTCTTGTCTTGTCTTGCCTTGTCTTGTATTGTCTTGTTTTATCTTGTCTTGTCTTGTCTTGTCATGTAATGTCATGTCGTGTGTTGTGTTGTTTTGTTTTGTCTTGTCTTGTCCTGTCATGTCATGTCTTGTCTTGTCTTGTCTTGTCTTGTCTTGTCTTGTCTTGTCTTGTCTTGTCTTGTCTTGTCTTGTCTTGTCATGCCCTGTCATGTCATGTCATGTGTTGTGTTGTTTTGTCTTGTTTTGTCTTGTTTTGTCTTGTTTTGTCTTGTCTTGTCTTGGCTTGTTTTGTCTTGTCTTGTCTTGTCTTGTCATGTCGTGTCATGTCATGTGTTGTGTTGTTTTGTCTTGTTTTGTCATGTTTTGTCTTGTCTTGTCTTGGCTTGTTTTGTCTTGTCTTGTCTTGTCTTGTCTTGTCTTGTCATGTCGTGTGTTGTGTTGTTTTGTCTTGTCTTGTCTTGTCTTGTCCTGTCGTGTGTTGTGTTGTGTTGTTTTGTCGTGCCATGTCATGTCTTGTCTTGTCATGTCATGTCATGTCTTGTGTTGCTTTGTCTTGTCTTGTCTGGTCTTGTCTTGTCTTGTCTTGTCTTATCTTGTCTTGTCTTGTCTTGTCTTGTCTTGTCTTGTCTTGTCCTGTCTTGTCTTGTCCTGTCGTGTGTTGTGTTGTTTTGTCTTGTCTTGTTTTGTCTTGTCATGTCGTATGTTATGTTGTCCTGTCTTGTCTTGTCTTGTCTTGTCTTGTCTTGTCTTGTCTTGTCTTGTCTTGTCTTGTCTTGTCTTGTCTTGTTTTATGTTGTCTTGTCTTGTCTTGTCTTGTCTTGTCTTGTCATGTGATGTCATGTCACGTGTTGTGTTGTGTTGTCTTGTCTTGTCTTGTCTTGTATTGTCTTGTCTTGTCTTGTCTTGTCTTGTCTTGTCTTGTCTGGTCGTATGTTGTGTTGTTTTGTCTTGTCTTGTTTTGTCTTGTCATGACGTTTGTTGTGTTGTTTTGTCTTGTCTTGTTTTGTCTTGTCTTGTCTTATATTGTCTTGTCTTGTCTTGTCATGTCATGTCATGTCATGTCGTGTCTTGTGTTGTTTTGTCTTGTCTTGTCTTGTCTTGTCTTGTCTTGTCTTGTCTTGTCTTGTCTTGTCTTGTCTTGTCTTGTCTTATTTTGTCTTGTCTTGTGTTGTCTTGTCTTGTCTTGTCTTGTTTTATGTTGTCTTGTCTTGTCTTGTCTTGTCTTGTATTGTCTTGTCTTGTCTTGTCTTGTCATGTGATGTCATGTCACGTGTTGTGTTGTGTTGTCTTGTCTTGTCTTGTCTTGTCTTGTATTGTCTTGTCTTGTCTTGTCTTGTCTTGTCTTGTCTTGTCTGGTCGTATGTTGTGTTGTTTTGTCTTGTCTTGTTTTGTCTTGTCATGTCGTTTGTTGTGTTGTTTTGTCTTGTCTTGTTTTGTCTTGTCTTGTCTTATATTGTCTTGTCTTGTCTTGTCATGTCATGTCATGTCGTGTCTTGTGTTGTTTTGTCTTGTCTTGTCTTGTCTTGTCTTGTCTTGTCTTGTCTTGTCTTTTCTTGTCTTGTCTTGTCTTGTCTTGTCTTGTCTTGTCTTGTCTTGTCTTGTCTTATTTTGTCTTGTCTTGTCTTGTCTTGTCTTGTCTTGTCCTGTCTGGTCGTATGTTGTGTTGTTTTGTCTTGTCTTGTTTTGTCTTGTCATGTCGTTTGTTGTGTTGTTTTGTCTTGTCTTGTTTTGTCTTGTCTTGTCTTATATTGTCTTGTCTTGTCTTGTCATGTCATGTCATGTCATGTCGTGTCTTGTGTTGTTTTGTCTTGTCTTGTCTTGTCTTGTCTTGTCTTGTCTTGTCTTGTCTTGTCTTGTCTTGTCTTGTCTTGTCTTGTCTTGTCTTGTCTTGTCTTGTCTTGTCTTGTCTTGTCTTGTCTTGTCTTGTCATGTGATGTCATGTCACGTGTTGTGTTGTGTTGTCTTGTCTTGTCTTGTCTTGTATTGTCTTGTCTGGTCGTATGTTGTGTTGTTTTGTCTTGTCTTGTTTTGTCTTGTCATGTCGTTTGTTGTGTTGTTTTGTCTTGTCTTGTCTTGTCTTGTCTTGTCTTGTCTTGTCTTGTCTAGTCTTGTCTTGTCTTGTCTTGTCTTGTCTTGTCTTGTCTTGTCTTGTCTTGTCTTGTCTTGTCTTGTCTTGTCTTGTCTTGTCTTGTCTTGTCTTGTCTTGTCTTGTCTTGTCTTGTCTTGTCTTGTCTTGTCTTGTCTTGTCTTGTCTTGTCTTGTCTTGTCTTGTCTTGTCTTGTCTTGTCTTGTCTTGTCTTGTCTTGTCTTGTCTTGTCTTGTCTTGTCTTGTCTTGTCTTGTCTTGTCTTGTCTTGTCTTGTCTTGTCTTGTCTTGTCTTGTCTTGTCTTGTCTTGTCTTGTCTTGTCGTGTGTTGTGTTGTTTTGTCTTGTCATGTCTTATATTGTCTTGTCTTGTCATGTCATGTCATGTCATACGTGTGTTGTGTTGTCATGTCATATCATGTCGTGTGTTGTGTTGTTTTGTCTTGTCATGTTTTGTCTTGTCATGTCTTGTCTTGTCTTGTCTTGTCTTGTCGTATGTGTTGTTGTTTTGTCTTGCCTTGTTTTGTCTTGTCATGTCGTATGTTGTGTTGTTTTGTCTTGTCTTGTTTTGTCTTGTCTTGTCTTATATTGTCTTGTCTTGTCTTGTCATGTCATGTCATGTCATGTCGTGTGTTGTGTTGTTTAGTCTTGTCTTGTCTTGTCATGTCTTGTCTTTCTTGTCTTGTCTTGTCATGTCTTGTCTTGTCTAGTCTTGTCTTGTCTTGTCTTGTCTTGTCTTGTCTTGTCTTGTCTTGTCTTGTCTTGTCTTGTCTTGTCTTTTCTTGTCATGTCATGTCATGTCATACGTGTGTTGCGTTGTTTTGTCTTGTCTTATTTTGTCTTGTCATGTCTTATCTTGTCTTGTCTTGTCTTGTCTTGTATTGTCATGTCTTATATTGTCTTGTCTTGTCATGTCATATCATGTCGTGTGTTGTGTCTTGTCTTGTCTTGTCCTGTCTTGTCATGTCTTATATTGTCTTGTCTTGTCATGTCATATCATGTCGTGTGTTGTGTCTTGTCTTGTCTTGTCCTGTCTTGTCTTGTCTTGTTTTGTCTTGTCTTGTCTTATATTGTCTTGTCTTGTCTTGTCATGTCATGTCATGTCATGTCGTGTCTTGTGTTGTTTTGTCTTGTCTTGTCTTGTCTTGTCTTGTCTTGTCTTGTCTTGTCTTGTCTTGTCTTGTCTTATTTTGTCTTGTCTTGTGTTGTCTTGTCTTGTCTTGTCTTGTTTTATGTTGTCTTGTCTTGTCTTGTCTTGTATTGTCTTGTCTTGTCTTGTCTTGTCATGTGATGTCATGTCACGTGTTGTGTTGTGTTGTCTTGTCTTGTCTTGTCTTGTCTTGTATTGTCTTGTCTTGTCTTGTCTTGTCTTGTCTTGTCTTGTCTTGTCTGGTCGTATGTTGTGTTGTTTTGTCTTGTCTTGTTTTGTCTTGTCATGTCGTTTGTTGTGTTGTTTTGTCTTGTCTTGTTTTGTCTTGTCTTGTCTTATATTGTCTTGTCTTGTCTTGTCATGTCATGTCATGTCGTGTCTTGTGTTGTTTTGTCTTGTCTTGTCTTGTCTTGTCTTGTCTTGTCTTGTCTTGTCTTTTCTTGTCTTGTCTTGTCTTGTCTTGTCTTGTCTTGTCTTGTCTTGTCTTGTCTTATTTTGTCTTGTCTTGTCTTGTCTTGTCTTGTCTTGTCCTGTCTGGTCGTATGTTGTGTTGTTTTGTCTTGTCTTGTTTTGTCTTGTCATGTCGTTTGTTGTGTTGTTTTGTCTTGTCTTGTTTTGTCTTGTCTTGTCTTATATTGTCTTGTCTTGTCTTGTCATGTCATGTCATGTCATGTCGTGTCTTGTGTTGTTTTGTCTTGTCTTGTCTTGTCTTGTCTTGTCTTGTCTTGTCTTGTCTTGTCTTGTCTTGTCTTGTCTTGTCTTGTCTTGTCTTGTCTTGTCTTGTCTTGTCTTGTCTTGTCTTGTCTTGTCTTGTCTTGTCATGTGATGTCATGTCACGTGTTGTGTTGTGTTGTCTTGTCTTGTCTTGTCTTGTATTGTCTTGTCTGGTCGTATGTTGTGTTGTTTTGTCTTGTCTTGTTTTGTCTTGTCATGTCGTTTGTTGTGTTGTTTTGTCTTGTCTTGTCTTGTCTTGTCTTGTCTTGTCTTGTCTTGTCTTGTCTTGTCTAGTCTTGTCTTGTCTTGTCTTGTCTTGTCTTGTCTTGTCTTGTCTTGTCTTGTCTTGTCTTGTCTTGTCTTGTCTTGTCTTGTCTTGTCTTGTCTTGTCTTGTCTTGTCTTGTCTTGTCTTGTCTTGTCTTGTCTTGTCTTGTCTTGTCTTGTCTTGTCTTGTCTTGTCTTGTCTTGTCTTGTCTTGTCTTGTCTTGTCTTGTCTTGTCTTGTCTTGTCTTGTCTTGTCTTGTCTTGTCTTGTCTTGTCTTGTCTTGTCTTGTCTTGTCTTGTCTTGTCTTGTCTTGTCTTGTCTTGTCTTGTCTTGTCTTGTCTTGTCTTGTCTTGTCTTGTCTTGTCTTGTCTTGTCTTGTCTTGTCTTGTCTTGTCTTGTCGTGTGTTGTGTTGTTTTGTCTTGTCATGTCTTATATTGTCTTGTCTTGTCATGTCATGTCATGTCATACGTGTGTTGTGTTGTCATGTCATATCATGTCGTGTGTTGTGTTGTTTTGTCTTGTCATGTTTTGTCTTGTCATGTCTTGTCTTGTCTTGTCTTGTCTTGTCGTATGTGTTGTTGTTTTGTCTTGCCTTGTTTTGTCTTGTCATGTCGTATGTTGTGTTGTTTTGTCTTGTCTTGTTTTGTCTTGTCTTGTCTTATATTGTCTTGTCTTGTCTTGTCATGTCATGTCATGTCATGTCGTGTGTTGTGTTGTTTAGTCTTGTCTTGTCTTGTCATGTCTTGTCTTTCTTGTCTTGTCTTGTCATGTCTTGTCTTGTCTAGTCTTGTCTTGTCTTGTCTTGTCTTGTCTTGTCTTGTCTTGTCTTGTCTTGTCTTGTCTTGTCTTTTCTTGTCATGTCATGTCATGTCATACGTGTGTTGCGTTGTTTTGTCTTGTCTTATTTTGTCTTGTCATGTCTTATCTTGTCTTGTCTTGTCTTGTCTTGTATTGTCATGTCTTATATTGTCTTGTCTTGTCATGTCATATCATGTCGTGTGTTGTGTCTTGTCTTGTCTTGTCCTGTCTTGTCTTGTCTTGTCTTGTCTTGTCTTGTCTTGTCTTGTCTTGTCATGTCTTGTCTTGTCTAGTCTAGTCTTGTCTTGTCTTGTCTTGTCTTGTCTTGTCTTGTCTTGTCTTGTCTTGTCTTGTCTTGTCTTGTCTTGTCTTGTCTTGTCTTGTCTTGTCTTGTCTTGTCTTGTCTTGTCTTGTCTTGTCTTGTCTTGTCTTGTCTTGTCTTGTCTTGTCTTGTCTTGTCTTGTCTTGTCTTGTCTTGTCTTGTCTTGTCTTGTCTTGTCTTCTATTGTCTTGTCTTGTCTTGTCTTGTCTTGTCTTGTCTTGTCTTGTCTTGTCTTGTCTTGTCTTGTCTTGTCTTGTCTTGTCTTGTCTTGTCTTGTCTTGTCTTGTCTTGTCTTGTCTTGTCTTGTCTTGTCTTGTCTTGTCTTGTCTTGTCTTGTCTTGTCTTGTCTTGTCTTGTCTTGTCTTGTCTTGTCTTGTCTTGTCTTGTCTTGTCTTGTCTTGTCTTGTCTTGTCTTGTCTTGTCTTGTCTTGTCTTGTCTTGTCTTGTCTTGTCTTGTCTTGTCTTGTCTTGTCTTGTCTTGTCTTGTCTTGTCTTGTCTTGTCTTGTCTTGTCTTGTCTTATTTTGTCTTGTCTTGTCTTGTCTTGTCTTGTCATGTTTTGTCATGTAATGTCATGTCGTGTGTTGTGTTGTTTTGTCTTGTCGTGTCTTCTCCATGTCTTGTCTTGTCATGTCGTGTGTTGTGTTGTTTTGTCTTGTCATGTCTTAAATTGTCTTGTCTTGTCTTGTGATGTCATGTCGTGTTGTTTTGTCTTGTATTGTCTTGTCTTGTCTTGTTTTGTCTTGTCTTGTCTTGTCTTGTCTTGTCTTTTCTTGTCATGTCATGTCATGTCATACGTCTTGTCTTGTCTTGTCTTGTCTTGTCTTGTCTTATTTTGTCTTGTCTTGTCTTGTCTTGTCATGTTTTGTCATGTAATGTCATGTCGTGTGTTGTGTTGTTTTGTCTTGTCGTGTCTTCTCCATGTCTTGTCTTGTCATGTCGTGTGTTGTGTTGTTTTGTCTTGTCATGTCTTATATTGTCTTGTCTTGTCTTGTGATGTCATGTCGTGTGTTGTGTTGTTTTGTCTTGTATTGTCTTGTCTTGTCTTGTCTTATTTTGTCTTGTCATGTCTTATCTTGTCTTGTCTTGTCTTGTCTTGTAATATCATGTCATGTCATGTCATGTGTTGTGTTGTTTTGTCTTGTCATGTATTGTCTTGTCTTGTCTTGTCCTGTCATGTCATGTCATGTCATGTGTTGTGTTGTTTTGTCTTGTCTTGTCTTGTCTTGTCTTGTATTGTCTTGTCTTGTCTTGTCTTGTCTTGTCTTGTCTTGTCTTGTCTTGTCTTGTCTTGTCTTGTCTTGTCTTGTCTTGTCTTGCCTTGTCTTGTCTTGTCTTGTCTTGTCTTGTCTTGTCTTGTCTTGTCTTGTCTTGTCTTGTCTTGTCTTGTCTTGTCTTGTCTTGTCTTGTCTTGTCTTGTCTTGTCTTGTCTTGTCTTGTCTTGTCTTGTCTTGCCTTGTCTTGTCTTGTCTTGTCCTGTCGTGTGTTGTGTTGTTTTGTCTTGTCTTGTCTTGTCTTGTCTTGTCTTGTCTTGTCCTGTCTTGTCTTGTCTTGTCTTGCCTTGTCTTGTCTTGTCTTGTCTTGTCTTGTCTTGTCTTGTCTTGTCTTGTCTTGTCTTGTCTTGTCTTGTCTTGTCATGTCATGTCATGTCGTGCGTTGTGTTGTTTTGTCTTGTCTTGTTTTGTCTTGTCATGTCATGTCTTGTCTTGTCTTGTCTTGTCTTGTCTTGTCTTGTCTTGTCATGTCATGTCATGTCATGTCATGTGTTGTCTTGTCTTGTTTGGTCTTGTCTTGTTTGGTCTTGTCTTGTCTTGTCATGTTTTATGTTGTCTTGTTTTGTCATGTAATGTCATGTCGTGTGTTGTGTTGTTTTGTCTTGTCTTGTCTTCTCCTTGTCTTGTCTTGTCATGTCGTGTGTTGTGTTGTTTTGTCTTGTCATGTCTTATATTGTCTTGTCATGTAATGTCATGTCGTGTGTTGTGTTGTTTTGTCTTGTCTTGTCTTCTCCTTGTCTTGTGATGTCATGTCGTGTGTTGTGTTGTTTTGTCTTGTCCTGTCTTGTCTTGTCATGTCATGTCATGTGTTGTGTTGTGTTGTTTTGTCTTGTCTTGTCTTGCCTTGTCTTGTCTTGTCTGGTCTTGTCTTGTCTTGTCTTGTCTTGTCTTGTCTTGTCTTGTCTTGCCATGTCTTGTCTTGTCTTGTTTTGTCTTGTCTTGTCTTGTCTTGTCCTGTCCTGTCGTGTGTTGTGTTGTTTTGTCTTGTCTTGTCATGTCATGTCATGTCGTGTCTTGTGTTGCTTTGTCTTGTCTTGTCTTGTCTTGTCTAGTCATGTCGTGTGTTGTGTTGCTTTGTCTTGTCTTGTTGTGTATTGTCATGTCTTATATTGTCTTGTCTTGTCTTGTCATGTCATGTCATGTCGTGTGTTGTGTTGCTTTGTCTTGTCTTGTTGTATATTGTCATGTCTTATATTGTCTTGTCTTGTCTTGTCATGTCATGTCTTGTCTTGTCTTGTCTTGTCCTGTCTTGTCTTGTCTTGTCTTGCCTTGTCTTGTCTTGTCTTGTCTTGTCTTGTCTTGTCTTGTCTTGTCTTGTCTTGTCTTGTCATGTCATGTCATGTCGTGCGTTGTGTTGTTTTGTCTTGTCTTGTTTTGTCTTGTCATGTCATGTCTTGTCTTGTCTTGTCTTGTCTTGTCTTGTCTTGTCTTGTCATGTCATGTCATGTCATGTCATGTGTTGTCTTGTCTTGTTTGGTCTTGTCTTGTTTGGTCTTATCTTGTCTTGTCATGTTTTATGTTGTCTTGTTTTCTCATGTAATGTCATGTCGTGTGTTGTGTTGTTTTGTCTTGTCTTGTGTTGTTTTGTCTTGTCATGTCTTGTCTTGTCTTGTCTTGTCCTGTCCTGTCGTGTGTTGTGTTGTTTTGTCTTGTCTTGTCATGTCATGTCATGTCGTGTCTTGTGTTGATTTGTCTTGTCTTGTCTTGTCTTGTCTAGTCATGTCGTGTGTTGTGTTGCTTTGTCTTGTCTTGTTGTGTATTGTCATGTCTTATATTGTCTTGTCTTGTCTTGTCATGTCATGTCATGTCGTGTGTTGTGTTGCTTTGTCTTGTCTTGTTTTGTCTTGTCCTGTCTTGTCTTGTCATGTCATGTCATGTCATGTCTTGTCTTTTCTTGTCTTGTCTTGTCTTGTCTTGTCTTGTCTTGTCTTGTCTTGTCTTGTCTTGTCATGTCATGTCTTGTCTTGTCTTGTCTTGTCATGTCATGTCTTGCCTTGTCTTGTCTTGTTTTGTCTTGTCTTGTCTTGTTTTGTCTTGTCCTGTCCTGTCTTGTCTTGTCTTTTCTTGTCTTGTCTTGTGATGTCATGTCGTGTTGTTTTGTCTTGTATTGTCTTGTCTTGTCTTGTTTTGTCTTGTCTTGTCTTGTCTTGTCTTGTCTTTTCTTGTCATGTCATGTCGTGTGTTGTGTTGTTTTGTCTTGTATTGTCTTGTCTTGTCTTGTCTTATTTTGTCTTGTCATGTCTTATCTTGTCTTGTCTTGTCTTGTCTTGTAATATCATGTCATGTCATGTCATGTGTTGTGTTGTTTTGTCTTGTCATGTATTGTCTTGTCTTGTCTTATTTTGTCTTGTCATGTCTTATCTTGTCTTGTCTTGTCTTGTCTTGTAATATCATGTCATGTCATGTCATGTGTTGTGTTGTTTTGTCTTGTCTTGTCTTGTCTTGTCTGGTATTGTCTTGTCTTGTCTTGTCTTGTCTTGTCTTGTCTTGTCTTGTCTTGTCTTGTCTTGTCTTGTCTTGTCTTGTCTTGTCTTGTCTTGTCTTGTCTTGTCTTGTCTTGTCTTGTCTTGTCTTGCCTTGTCTTGTCTTGTCTTGTCCTGTCGTGTGTTGTGTTGTTTTGTCTTGTCTTGTCTTGTCCTGTCTTGTCTTGTCCTGTCTTGTCTTGTCTTGTCTTGCCTTGTCTTGTCTTGTCTTGTCTTGTCTTGTCTTGTCTTGTCTTGTCTTGTCTTGTCTTGTCTTGTCTTGTCTTGTCTTGTCTTGTCTTGTCTTGTCTTGTCTTGTCATGTCATGTCATGTCATGTCATGTGTTTTCTTGTCTTGTTTGGTCTTGTCTTGTTTGGTCTTGTCTTGTCTTGTCATGTTTTATGTTGTCTTGTTTTGTCATGTAATGTCATGTCGTGTGTTGTGTTGTTTTGTCTTGTCTTGTCTTCTCCTTGTCTTGTCTTGTCATGTCGTGTGATGTGTTGTTTTGTCTTGTCATGTCTTATATTGTCTTGTCATGTAATGTCATGTCGTGTGTTGTGTTGTTTTGTCTTGTCTTGTCTTCTCCTTGTCTTGTGATGTCATGTCGTGTGTTGTGTTGTTTTGTCTTGTCCTGTCTTGTCTTGTCATGTCATGTCATGTGTTGTGTTGTGTTATTTTGTCTTGTCTTGTCTTGCCTTGTCTTGTCTTGTCTGGTCTTGTCTTGTCTTGTCTTGTCTTGTCTTGTCTTGTCTTGTCTTGTCTTGTCTTGCCATGTCTAGTCTTGTCTTGTTTTGTCTTGTCGTGTATTGTCTTGTTTTCTCATGTAATGTCATGTCGTGTGTTGTGTTGTTTTGTCTTGTCTTGTGTTGTTTTGTCTTGTCATGTCTTGTCTTGTCTTGTCTTGTCCCGTCCTGTCGTGTGTTGTGTTGTTTTGTCTTGTCTTGTCATGTCATGTCATGTCGTGTCTTGTGTTGCTTTGTCTTGTCTTGTCTTGTCTTGTCTAGTCATGTCGTGTGTTGTGTTGCTTTGTCTTGTCTTGTTGTGTATTGTCATGTCTTATATTGTCTTGTCTTGTCTTGTCATGTCATGTCATGTCGTGTGTTGTGTTGCTTTGTCTTGTCTTGTTTTGTCTTGTCCTGTCTTGTCTTGTCATGTCATGTCATGTCATGTCTTGTCTTTTCTTGTCTTGTCTTGTCTTGTCTTGTCTTGTCTTGTCTTGTCTTGTCTTGTCTTGTCTTGTCATGTCATGTCTTGTCTTGTCTTGTCTTGTCATGTCATGTCTTGCCTTGTCTTGTCTTGTTTTGTCTTGTCTTGTCTTGTCTTGTCTTGTCTTGTCTTGTCTTGTCTTGTCTTGTCTTGTCTTGTCTTGTCTTGTCTTGTCTTGTCTTGTCTTGTCTTGTCTTGTCTTGTCTTGTCTTGTCTTGTCTTGTCTTGTCTTGTCTTGTCTTGTCTTGTCTTGTCTTGTCTTGTCTTGTCTTGTCTTGTCTTGTCTTGTCTTGTCTTGTCTTGTCTTGTCTTGTCTTGTCTTGTCTTGTCTTGTCTTGTCTTGTCTTGTCTTGTCTTGTCTTGTCTTGTCTTGTCTTGTCTTGTCTTGTCTTGTCTTGTCTTGTCTTGTCTTGTCTTGTCTTGTCTTGTCTTGTCTTGTCTTGTCTTGTCTTGTCTTGTCTTGTCTTGTCTTATCTTGTCTTGTCTTGTCTTGTCTTGTCTTGTCTTGTCTTGTCTTGTCTTGTCTTGTCTTGTCTTGTCTTGTCTTGTCTTGTCTTGTCTTGTCTTGTCTTGTCTTGTCTTGTCTTGTCTTGTCTTGTCTTGTCTTGTCTTGTCTTGTCTTGTCTTGTCTTGTCTTGTCTTGTCTTGTCGTGTGTTGTGTTGTTTTGTCGTGTGTTGTGTTGTTTTGTCGTGTCATGTCATGTCTTGTCTTGTCATGTCATGTCATGTCTTGTGTTGCTTTGTCTTGTCTTGTCTGTTCTTGTCTTGTCTTGTCTTGTCCTGTCGTGTGTTGTGTTGTTTTGTCTTTTCTTGTCTTGTCTTGTCTTGTCTTGTCTTGTCTTGTCTTGTCTTGTCTTGTCTTGTCTTGTCTTGTCTTGTCTTGTCTTGTCTTGTCTTGTCTTGTCTTGTCTTGTCTTGTCTTGTCTTGTCTTGTCTTGTCTTGTCTTGTCTTGTCTTGTCTTGTCTTGTCTTGTCTTGTCTTGTCTTGTCTTGTCTTGTCTTGTCTTGTCTTGTCTTGTCTTGCCTTGTCTTGTCTTGTCTTGTCTTGTCTTGTCTTGTCTTGTCTTGTCTTGTCTTGTCTTGTCTTGTCTTGTCTTGTCTTGTCTTGTCTTGTCTTGTCTTGTCTTGTCTTGTCTTGTCTTGTCTTGTCTTGTCTTGTCTTGTCTTGTCTTGTCTTGTCTTGTCTTGTCTTGTCTTGTCTTGTCTTGTCTTGTCTTGTCTTGTCTTGTCTTGTCTTGTTTTGTCTTGTCTTGTCTTGTCTTGTCTTGTCTTGTCTTGTCTTGTCTTGTCTTGTCTTGTCTTGTCTTGTCTTGTCTTGTCTTGTCTTGTCTTGTCTTGTCTTGTCTTGTCTTGTCTTGTCTTGTCTTGTCTTGTCTTGTCTTGTCTTGTCTTGTCTTGTCTTGTCTTGTCTTGTCTTGTCTTGTCTTGTCTTGTCTTGTCTTGTCTTGTCTTGTCTTGTCTTGTCTTGTCTTGTCTTGTCTTGTCTTGTCTTGTCTTGTCTTGTCTTGTCTTGTCTTGTCTTGTCTTGTCTTGTCTTGTCTTGTCTTGTCTTGTCCTGTCGTGTGTTGTGTTGTTTTGTCGTGCCATGTCATGTCTTGTCTTGTCATGTCATGTCATGTCTTGTGTTGCTTTGTCTTGTCTTGTCTGGTCTTGTCTTGTCTTGTCTTGTCCTGTCGTGTGTTGTGTTGTTTTGTCGTTTCTTGTCTTGTCTTGTCTTGTCTTGTCTTGTCTTGTCCTGTCTGGCCTTGTCATGTGATGTCATGTCACGTGTTGTGTTGTGTTGTCTTGTCTTGTCTTGTCTTGTCTTGTCTTGTCGTATGTTGTGTTGTTTTGTCTTGTCATGTCGTATGTTGTGTTGTTTTGTCTTGTCTTGTTTTGTCTTGTCATGTCTTGTCTTGTCTTGTCATGTGATGTCATGTCACGTGTTGTGTTGTGTTGTCTTGTCTTGTCTTGTCTTGTCTTGTCTTGTCATGTGATGTCATGTCACGTGTTGTGTTGTGTTGTCTTGTCTTGTCTTGTCTTGTCTTGTCGTATGTTGTGTTGTTTTGTCTTGTCTTGTCTTGTCTTGTCTTGTCTTGTCTTGTCTTGTCATGTGATGTCATGTCACGTGTTGTGTTGTCTTGTCTTGTCTTGTCTTGTCTTGTCGTATGTTGTGTTGTTTTGTCTTGTCATGTCGTATGTTGTGTTGTTTTGTCTTGTCTTGTTTTGTCTTGTCATGTCTTGTCTTGTCTTGTCATGTCTTGTCTTGTCTAGTCTTGTCTTGTCTTGTCTTGTCTTGTCTTGTCTTGTCTTGTCTTGTCTTGTTTTGTCTTGTCTTGTCTTGTCTTGTCTTGTCTTGTCTTGTCTTGTCTTGTCTTGTCTTATTTTGTCTTGTCTTGTCTTGTCTTGTCTTGTCTTGTCTTGTCTTGTCTTGTCTTGTCTTGTCTTGTCTTGTCTTGTCATGTTTTGTCATGTTATGTCATGTCGTATGTTGTGTTGCTTTGTCTTGTCGTGTCTTCTCCTTGTCTTGTCTTGTCTTGTCTTGTCTTTTCTTGTCTTGTCTTGTCTTGTCATGTCGTGTCATGTCATGTGTTGTGTTGTTTTGTCTTGTTTTGTCTTGTCTTGTCTTGGCTTGTTTTGTCTTGTCTTGTCTTGTCTTGTCATGTCGTGTGTTGTGTTGTTTTGTCTTGTATTGTCTTGTCTTGTTTTGTCTTGTTTTGTCTTGTCTTGTCTTGTCTTGTCTTGTCTTGTCATGTCATGTCATGTCATACGTGTGTTGTGTTGTTTTGTCTTGTCTTATTTTGTCTTGTCATGTCTTATCTTGTCTTGTCTTGTCTTGTATTGTCATGTCTTATATTGTCTTGTCTTGTCATGTCATATCATGTCGTGTGTTGTCTTGTCTTGTCTTGTCATGTCGTGTGTTGTGTTGTTTTGTCTTGTCATGTCTTATATTGTCTTGTCTTGTGATGTCATGTCGTGTGTTGTGTTGTTTTGTCTTGTATTGTCTTGTCTTGTTTTGTCTTGTTTTGTCTTGTCTTGTCTTGTCTTGTCTTGTCTTGTCGTGTCCTGTCATGTCATGTCATGTGTTGTGTTGTTTTGTCTTGTCTTGTCTTGTTTGGTCTTGTCTTGTATTGTCTTGTCTTGTCTTGTCTTGTCTTGTCTTGTCTTGTCTTGTCTTGTCTTGTCTTGTCTTGTCTTGTCTTGTCTTGTCTTGTCTTGTCTTGTCTTGTCTTGTCTTGTCTTGTCTTGTCTTGTTTTGTCTTGTCTTGTCTTGTTTTGTCTTTTCTTGTCTTGTCTTGTCTTGTCTTGTTTTGTCTTGTCGTGTCTTGTCTTGTCTTGTCTTGTCTTGTCTTGTCTTGTCTTGTCTTGTCTTGTCTTGTCTTGTCTTGTCTTGTCTTGTCTTGTCTTGTCTTGTCTTGTCTTGTCTTGTCTTGTCTTGTCTTGTCTTGTCTTGCCTTGTCTTGTCTTGTCCTGTCGTGTGTTGTGTTGTCTTGTCTTGTCTTGTCTTGTCTTGTCTTGTCTTGTCTTGTCTTGTCTTGTCTTGTCTTGTCTTGTCTTGTCTTGTCTTGTCTTGTCTTGTCTTGTCTTGTCTTGTCTCGTCTTGTCTTGTCTTGTCTTGTCTTGTCTTGTCTTGTCTTGTCTTGTCTTGTCTTGTCTTGTCTTGTCTTGTCTTGTCTTGTCTTGTCTTGTCTTGTCTTGTCTTGTCTTGTCTTGTCTTGTCTTGTCTTATCTTGTCTTGTCTTGTCTTGTCTTGTCTTGTCTTGTCTTGTCTTGTCTTGTCTTGTCTTGTCTTGTCTTGTCTTGTCTTGTCTTGTCTTGTCTTGTCTTGTCTTGTCTTGTCTTGTCTTGTCTTGTCTTGTCTTGTCTTGTCTTGTCTTGTCTTGTCTTATCTTGTCTTGTCTTGTCTTGTCTTGTCTTGTCTTGTCTTGTCTTGTCTTGTCTTGTCTTATCTTGTCTTGTCTTGTCTTGTCTTGTCTTGTCTTGTCTTGTCTTGTCTTGTCTTGTCTTGTCTTGTCTTGTCTTGTCTTGTCTTGTCTTGTCTTGTCTTGTCTTGTCTTGTCTTGTCTCGTCTTGTCTTGTCTTGTCTTGTGTTGCTTTGTCTTGTCTTGTCTGTTCTTGTCTTGTCTTGTCTTGTCCTGTCGTGTGTTGTGTTGTTTTGTCTTTTCTTGTCTTGTCTTGTCTTGTCTTGTCTTGTCCTGTCTGGCCTTGTCATGTGATGTCATGTCACGTGTTGTGTTGTGTTGTCTTGTCTTGTCTTGTCTTGTCTTGTCTTGTCGTATGTTGTGTTGTTTTGTCTTGTCATGTCGTATGTTGTGTTGTTTTGTCTTGTCTTGTTTTGTCTTGTCATGTCTTGTCTTGTCTTGTCATGTGATGTCATGTCACGTGTTGTGTTGTGTTGTCTTGTCTTGTCTTGTCTTGTCTTGTCTTGTCTTGTCTTGTCTTGTCATGTGATGTCATGTCACGTGTTGTGTTGTGTTGTCTTGTCTTGTCTTGTCTTGTCTTGTCGTATGTTGTGTTGTTTTGTCTTGTCTTGTCTGGTCTTGTCTTGTCTTGTCTTGTCTTGTCTTGTCATGTGATGTCATGTCACGTGTTGTGTTGTGTTGTCTTGTCTTGTCTTGTCTTGTCTTGTCGTATGTTGTGTTGTTTTGTCTTGTCTTGTTTTGTCTTGTCATGTCTTGTCTTGTCTTGTCATGTCTTGTCTTGTCTAGTCTTGTCTTGTCTTGTCTTGTCTTGTCTTGTCTTGTCTTGTTTTGTCTTGTCTTGTCTTGTCTTGTCTTGTCTTGTCTTGTCTTGTCTTGTCTTGTCTTATTTTGTCTTGTCTTGTCTTGTCTTGTCTTGTCTTGTCTTGTCTTGTCTTGTCTTGTCTTGTCATGTTTTGTCATGTTATGTCATGTCGTATGTTGTGTTGTTTTGTCTTGTCGTGTCTTCTCCTTGTCTTGTCTTGTCTTGTCTTGTCTTGTCTTGTCTTGTCTTGTCTTGTCATTTCGTGTCATGTCATGTGTTGTGTTGTTTTGTCTTGTTTTGTCTTGTCTTGTCTTGGCTTGTTTTGTCTTGTCTTGTCTTGTCTTGTCATGTCGTGTGTTGTCATGTCGTGTGTTGTGTTGTTTTGTCTTGTATTGTCTTGTCTTGTTTTGTCTTGTTTTGTCTTGTCTTGTCTTGTCTTGTCTTGTCTTGTCATGTCATGTCATGTCATACGTGTGTTGTGTTGTTTTGTCTTGTCTTATTTTGTCTTGTCATGTCTTATCTTGTCTTGTCTTGTCTTGTATTGTCATGTCTTATATTGTCTTGTCTTGTCATGTCTTGTCATGTCATATCATGTCGTGTGTTGTCTTGTCTTGTCTTGTCATGTCGTGTGTTGTGTTGTTTTGTCTTGTCATGTCTTATATTGTCTTGTCTTGTGATGTCATGTCGTGTGTTGTGTTGTTTTGTCTTGTATTGTCTTGTCTTGTTTTGTCTTGTTTTGTCTTGTCTTGTCTTGTCTTGTCTTGTCTTGTCGTGTCCTGTCATGTCATGTCATGTGTTGTGTTGTTTTGTCTTGTCTTGTCTTGTTTGGTCTTGTCTTGTATTGTCTTGTCTTGTCTTGTCTTGTCTTGTCTTGTCTTGTCTTGTCTTGTCTTGTCTTGTCTTGTCTTGTCTTGTCTTGTCTTGTCTTGTCTTGTCTTGTCTTGTCTTGTCTTGTCTTGTCTTGTCTTGTCTTGTCTTGTCTTGTCTTGTCTTGTCTTGTCTTGTCTTGTCTTGTCTTGTCATGTCGTGTGTTGTGTTGTTTTGTTTTGTCTTGTCTTGTCCTGTCATGTCTTGTCTTGTCTTGTCTTGTCTTGTCTTGTCTTGTCTTGTCTTGTCTTGTCTTGTCTTGTCTTGTCTTGTCTTGTCTTGTCTTGTCTTGTCTTGTCTTGTCTTGTCTTGTCTTGTCTTGTCTTGTCATGTCCTGTCATGTCATGTGTTTTGTTGCTTTGTCTTGTTTTGTCTTGTCTTGTCTTGTCTTGTCATGTCATGTCATGTCATGTATTGTGTTGTTTTGTCTTGTTTTGTCTTGTTTTGTCTTGTCTTGTCTTGGCTTGTTTTGTCTTGTCTTGTCATGTCGTGTCATGTCATGTGTTGTGTTGTTTTGCCTTGTTTTGTCATGTTTTGTCTTGTCTTGTCTTGGCTTGTTTTGTCTTGTCTTGTCTTGTCTTGTCATGTCGTGTGTTGTGTTGTTTTGTCTTGTCATGTCTTATATTGTCTTGTCTTGTCATGTCATGTCATGTCATACGTGTGTTGTGTTGTTTTGTCTTGTCATGTCTTATCTTGTTTTGTCTTGTCTTGTCTTGTATTGTCATGTCTTATATTGTCTTGTCTTGTCATGTCATATCATGTCGTGTGTTGTGTTGTTTTGTCTTGTCATGTTTTGTCTTGTCATGTATTGTCTTGTCTTGTCTTTTCTTGTCTTGTCTTGTCTTGTCTTGTCTTGTCTTGTCTTGTCATGTGATGTCATGTCACGTGTTGTGTTGTGTTGTCTTGTCATGTCTTGTCTTGTCTTGTCTTGTCTTGTCTTGTCTTGTCTTGTCTTGTCTTGTCTTGTCTTGTCTTGTCTTGTCTTGTCTTGTCTTGTCTTGTCTTGTCTTGTCTTGTCTTGTCTTGTCTTGTCTTGTCTTGTCTTGTCTTGTGATGTCATGTCGTATGTTGTGTTGTGTTGTTTTGTCTTGTCTTGTCTTGTCTTGTCTTGTCTTGTCTTGCCTTATCTTGCCTTGTCTTGTCTTGTCTGGTCTTGTCTTGTCTTGTCTTGTCTTGTCTTGTCTTGTCATGTCTTGTCTTGTCTTGTCTTGTCTTGCCTTATCTTGCCTTGTCTTGTCTTGTCTGGTCTTGTCTTGTCTTGACTTGTCTTGTCTTGTCTTGTCTTGTCTTGTCTTGTCTTGTCTTGTCTTGTCTTGTCTTTTTTTGTCTTGTCATGTCTTGTCTTGACTTGTCTTGTCTTGTCTTGTCTGGTCTTGTCTGGTCTTGTCTTGTCTTATCTTGTCATGTCATGTCATGTCTTGTCTTGTCTTGTCTTGTCTTGTTTTGTCTTGTTTTGTCTTGTCTTGTCTTGTCTTGTCCTGTCTTGTCTTTTCTTGTCTTGTCTTGTCTTTTCTTGTCTTGTCTTGTCTTGTCTTTTCTTGTCTTGTCTTGTCTTGTCTTGTCTTGTCTTGTCATGTGATGTCATGTCACGTGTTGTGTTGTGTTGTTTTGTCTTGTCTTGTCTTGTTTGGTCTTGTCTTGTATTGTCTTGTCTTGTCTTGTCTTGTCTTGTCTTGTCTTGTCTTGTCTTGTCTTGTCTAGTCTTGTCTTGTCTTGTCTTGTCTTGTCTTGTCTTGTCTTGTCTTGTCCTGTCTTGTCTTGTCATGTGATGTCATGTCACGTGTTGTGTTGTGTTGTCTTGTCTTGTCATGTCCTGTCTTGTCTTGTCTTGCCTTGTTTTGTCTTGTCTTGTCTTGTCTTTTTTTGTCTTGTCATGTCTTGTCTTGACTTGTCTTGTCTTGTCTTGTCTGATCTTGTCTTGTCTTATCTTGTCATGTCATGTCATGTCTTGTCTTGTCTTGTCTTGTCTTGTTTTGTCTTGTTTTGTCTTGTCTTGTCCTGTCCTGTCTTGTCTTTTCTTGTCTTGTCTTGTCTTGTCTTGTCTTGTCTTGTCTTGTCTTGTTTTGTCATGTCTTGTCTTGACTTGTCTTGTCTTGTCTTGTCTTGTCTTGTCTTGTCTTTTCTTGTCTTGTCCTGTCATGTCATGTCATGTGTAGTGTTGTTTTGTCTTGTCTTGTCTTGTTTGGTCTTGTCTTGTCTTGTTTTGTCTTGTCTTGTCTTGTCTTGTCTTGTCGTGTCTTGTCTTGTCTTGTCTTGTCTTGTCTTGTCTTGTCTTGTCTTGTCTTGTCTTGTCTTGTCTTGTTTTGTCTTGTCTTGTCTTGTCTGGTCTTGTCTTGTCTTGTCTTGTCTTGTCTTGTCTTGTCTTGTCTTGTCTTGTCTTGTCTTGTCTTGTCTTGTCTTGTCTTGTCTTGTCTTGTCTTGTCTTGTCTTGTCTTGTCTTGTCTTGTCTTGTCTTGTCTTGTCTTGTCTTGTCTTGTCTTGTCTTGTCTTGTCTTGTCTTGTCTTGTCTTGTCTTGTCTTGTCTTGTCTTGTCTTGTCTTTTCTTTTCTTTTCTTTTCTTGTCTTGTCTTGTCTTGTCTTGTCTTGTCTTGTCATGTCATGTAATGTCATGTCGTGTGTTATGTTGTTTTGTCTTGTCTTCTCCTTGTCTTGTCTTGTCTTGTCTTGTCTTGTCTTGTCTTGTCTTGTCTTGTCTTGTCTTGTCTTGTCTTGTCTTGTCTTGTCTTGTCTTGTCTTGTCTTGTCTTGTCTTGTCTTGTCTTGTCTTGTCTTGTCTTGTCTTGTCTTGTCTTGTCTTGTCTTGTCTTGTCTTGTCTTGTCTTGTCTTGTCTTGTCTTGTCATGTCATGTCATGTCGTGTCTTGTGTTGCTTTGTCTTGTCTTGTCTTGTTTTGTCTTTTCTTGTCTTGTCTTGTCTTGTCTGGTCTTGTCTTGTCTTGTCTTGTCTTGTCTTGTCTTGTCTTGTCTTGTCATGTCATGTCATGTCTTGTCTTGTCTTGTTTTGTCTTGTCTTGTTTTGTCTTGTCATGTCTTGTCTTATCTTGTCTTGTCTTGTCTTGTCTTGTCTTGTCTTGTCTTGTCTTGTCTTGTCTTGTCTTGTCTTGCCTTGTCTTGTCTTGTCCTGTCGTGTGTTGTGTTGTTTTGTCTTGTCTTGTCTTGTCTTGTCTTGTCTTGTCTTGTCCTGTCTTGTCTTGTCTTGTCTTGCCTTGCCTTGTCTTGTCTTGTCTTGTCTTGTCTTGTCTTGTCTTGTCTTGTCTTGTCGTATGTTGTGTTGTTTTGTCTTGTCATGTCGTATGTTGTGTTGTTTTGTCTTGTCTTGTTTTGTCTTGTCTTGTCTTATATTGTCTTGTCTTGTCTTGTCATGTCATCTCGTGTGTTGTGTTGTTTAGTCTTGTTTTGTCTTGTCATGTCTTGTCTTGTCTTGTCTTGTCTTGTCATGTCTTGTCTTGTCTAGTCTTGTCTTGTCTTGTCTTGTCTTGTCTTGTCTTGTCTTGTCTTGTCTTGTCTTGTCTTGTCTTGTCTTGTCTTGTCTTGTCTTGTCTTGTCTTGTCTTGTCTTGTCTTGTCTTGTCTTGTCTTGTCTTGTCTTGTCTTGTCTTGTCTTGTCTTGTCTTGTCTTGTCTTGTCTTGTCTTGTCTTGTCTTGTCTTGTCTTGTCTTGTCTTGTCTTGTCTTGTCTTGTCTTGTCTTGTCTTGTCTTGTCTTGTCTTGTCTTGTCTTGTCTTGTCTTGTCTTGTCTTGTCTTGTCTTGTCTTGTCTTGTCTTGTCTTGTCTTGTCTTGTCTTGTCTTGTCTTGTCTTGTCTTGTCTTGTCTTGTCTTGTCTTGTCTTGTCTTGTCTTGTCTTGTCTTGTCTTGTCTTGTCTTGTCTTGTCTTGTCTTGTCTTGTCTTGTCTTGTCTTGTCTTGTCTTGTCTTGTCTTGTCTTGTCTTGTCTTGTCTTGTCTTGTCTTGTCTTGTCTTGTCTTGTCTTGTCTTGTCTTGTCTTGTCTTGTCTTGTCTTGTCTTGTCTTGTCTTGTCTTGTCTTGTCTTGTCTTGTCTGTTCTTGTCTTGTCTTATATTGTCTTATATTGTCTTGTATTGTCTTGTCATATCATGTCGTGTGTTGTGTTGTTTAGTCTCGTTTTGTCTTGTCTTGTCTTGTTTTGTCTTGTCTTGTCTTGTTTTGTCTTGTCATGTCTTGTCTTGTCTTGTCTTGTCTTGTCTTGTCTTGTCTTGTCTTGTCTTGTCTTGTCTTGTCTTGTCTTGTCTTGTCTTGTCTTGTCTTGTCTTGTCTTGTCTTGTCTTGTCTTGTCTTGTCTTGTCTTGTCTTGTCTTGTCTTGTTTTGTCTTGTCTTGTCTTGTCTTGTCTTGTCTTGTCTTGTCTGGTCTTATCTTGTCTTGTCTTGTCCTGTCCTGTCCTGTCTTGTCTTGTCTTTTCTTGTCTTGTCTTGTCTTTTCTTGTCTTGTCTTGTCTTGTCTTGTCTTGTCTTGTCTTGACATGTCATGTCTTGTCTTGTCTTGTCTTGTTTTGTTTTGTCTTGTCTTGTTTTGTCTTTTCTTGTCTTGTCTTGTCTTGTCTTGTCTTGTCTTGTCTTGTCTTGTCTTGTCTTGTCTTGTCTTGTCTTGTCTTGTCTTGTCTTGTCTTGTCTTGTCTTGTCATGTCATGTCTTGTCTTGTCTTGTCTTGTTTTGTCTTGTCTTGTCTTGTCTTGTCTTGTCATGTCATGTCTTGTCTTGTCTTGTTTTGTCTTGTGTTGTCTTGTTTTGTCTTGTCATGTCTTGTCTTGTCTTGTCTTGTCTTGTCTTGTCTTGTCTTGTCTTGTCTTGTCTTGTTTTGTCTTGTCTTGTCTTGCCTTATCTTGTCTTGTCTTGTCCTGTCCTGTCTTGTCTTGTCTTGTCTTGTCTTGTTTTGTCTTGTCTTGTCTTGTCTTGTCTTGTCTTGTCTTGTCTTGTCTTGTGTTGTCTTGTCTTGTCTTGTCTTGTCTTGTCTTGTCTTGTCTAGTCTTGTCTTGTCTTGTCTTGTTTTGTCTTGTCTTGTCTTGCCTTATCTTGTCTTGTCTTGTCCTGTCCTGTCTTGTCTTGTTTTGTCTTGTCATGTCTTGTCTTGTCTTGTCTTGTCTTGTCTTGTCTTGTCTTGTTTTGTCTTGTCTTGTCTTGCCTTATCTTGTCTTGTCTTGTCCTGTCCTGTCTTGTCTTGTCTTGTCTTGTCTTGTTTTGTCTTGTCTTGTCTTGTCTTGTCTTGTCTTGTCTTGTCTTGTCATGTCTTGTCTTGTCTTGTCTTGTCTTGTCTTGTTTTGTCTTGTCTTGTTTTGTCTTGTGTTGTCTTGTTTTGTCTTGTCATGTCTTGTCTTGTCTTGTCTTGTCTTGTCTTGTCTTGTCTTGTCTTGTCTTGTCTTGTCTTGTTTTGTCTTGTCTTGTCTTGCCTTATCTTGTCTTGTCTTGTCCTGTCCTGTCTTGTCTTGTCTTGTCTTGTCTTGTCTTGTTTTGTCTTGTCTTGTCTTGTCTTGTCTTGTCTTGTCTTGTCTTGTCTTGTCTTGTCATGTCTTGTCTTGTCTTGTCTTGTCTTGTTTTGCCTTGTCTTGTCTTGCCTTATCTTGTCTTGTCTTGTCCTGTCCTGTCTTGTCTTGTCTTGTCTTGTCTTGTTTTGTCTTGTCTTGTCTTGTCTTGTCTTGTCTTGTCTTGTCTTGTCTTGTCTTGTCTTGTCTTGTCTTGTCTTGTCTTGTCTTGTCTTGTCTTGTCTTGTCTTGTCTTGTCTTGTCTAGTCTTGTCTTGTCTTGTCTTGTCTTGTCTTGTCTTGTCTTGTCTTGTCTTGTTTTGTCTTGTCTTGTCTTGTCTTGTCTGGTCTTGTCTTGTCTTGTCTTGTCTTGTCTTGACTTGTCTTGTCTTGTCTTGTCTTGTCTTGTCTTGTCTTGTCTTGTCTTGTCTTGTCTTGTCTTGTCTTGTCTTGTCTTGTCTTGTCTTGTCTTGTCTTATTTTGTCTTGTCTTGTCTTGTCTTGTCTTGTCTTGTCTAGTCTTGTCATGTTTTGTCATGTAATGTCATGTCGTGTGTTGTGTTGTTTTGTCTTGTCGTGTCTTCTCCTTGTCTTGTCTTGTCATGTCGTGTGTTGTGTTGTTTTGTCTTGTCATGTCTTATTTTGTCTTGTCTTGTCTTGTCTTGTGATGTCATGTCGTGTGTTGTGTTGTTTTGTCTTGTATCGTCTTGTCTTGTCTTGTCATGTCTTATATTGTCTCTTCTTGTCTTGTGTTGTGATGTCATGTCGTGTGTTGTGTTGTTTTGTCTTGTCTTGTCTTGTCTTGTCCTGTCCTGTCCTGTCCTGTCTTGTCTTGTCTTGTCTTGTCTTGTCTCGTCTTGTCTTGTCTTCTCCTGTCCTGACGTGTGTTGTCTTGTCTTGTCTTGTCATGTCTTGTCTTGTCTAGTCCTGTCTTGTCTTGTCTTGTCTTGTCTTGTCTTGTTTTGTGTTGTCTTGTCTTGTCTTGTCATGTCTTGTCTTGTCTTGTCTTGTCATGTTTTGTCATGTAATGTCACGTCGTGTGTTGTGTTGTTTTGTCTTGTCGTGTCTTCTCCTTGTCTTGTCTTGTCATGTCGTGTGTTGTGTTGTTTTGTCTTGTCATGTCTTATTTTGTCTTGTCTTGTCTTGTCTTGTGATGTCATGTCGTGTGTTGTTTTGTCTTGTCTTGTCTTATTTTGTCTTGTCTTGTCTTGTCTTGTCTTGTCTTGTCTTGTCTTGTCTTGTCTTGTCTTGTCTTGTCTTGTCTTGTCTTGTCTTGTCTTGTCTTGTCTTGTCTTGTCATGTTTTGTCATGTAATGTCACGTCGTGTGTTGTGTTGTTTTGTCTTGTCGTGTCTTCTCCTTGTCTTGTCTTGTCATGTCGTGTGTTGTGTTGTTTTGTCTTGTCATGTCTTATTTTGTCTTGTCTTGTCTTGTCTTGTGATGTCATGTCGTGTGTTGTGTTGTTTTGTCTTGTCTTGTTTTGTCTTGTCCTGTCTTGTCTTTTCTTGTCTTGTCATGTAATGTCATGTCGTGTGTTGTGTTGTTTTGTCTTGTCGTGTCTTGTCTTGTCTTGTCTTGTCTTGTCTTGTCTTGTCTTGTCTTGTCTTGTCTTGTCTTGCCTTGTCTTGTCTTGTCTTGTCTTGTCTTGTCTTGTCTTGTCTTGTCATGTCATGTCATGTCGTGTCTTGTGTTGCTTTGTCTTGTCTTGTCTTGTTTTGTCTTTTCTTGTCTTGTCTTGTCTTGTCTTGTCTGGTCTTGTCTTGTCTTGTCTTGTCTTGTCTTGTCTTGTCTTGTCTTGTCTTGTCTTGTCTTGTCTTGTCTTGTTTTGTCTTGTCTTGTTTTGTCTTTTCTTGTCTTGTCTTGTCTTGTCTTGTCTTGTCTTGTCTTGTCATGTCATGTCTTGTCTTGTCTTGTCTTGTCTTGTTTTGTCTTGTCTTGTTTTGTCTTGTCATGTCTTGTCTTATCTTGTCTTGTCTTGTCTTGTCTTGTCTTGTCTTGTCTTGTCTTGTCTTGTCTTGTCTTGTCTTGTCTTGTCTTGTCTTGTCTTGCCTTGTCTTGTCTTGTCCTGTCGTGTGTTGTGTTGTTTTGTCTTGTCGTGTCTTGTCTTGTCTTGTCTTGTCTTGTCTTGTCCTGTCTTGTCTTGTCTTGTCTTGTCTTGCCTTGCCTTGTCTTGTCTTGTCTTGTCTTGTCTTGTCTTGTCTTGTCTTGTCTTGTCTTGTCGTATGTTGTGTTGTTTTGTCTTGTCTTGTTTTGTCTTGTCATGTCGTATGTTGTGTTGTTTTGTCTTGTCTTGTCTTATATTGTCTTATATTGTCTTGTCTTGTCTTGTCATGTCATCTCGTGTGTTGTGTTGTTTAGTCTTGTTTTGTCTTGTCATGTCTTGTCTTGTCTTGTCATGTCTTGTCTTGTCTAGTCTAGTCTTGTCTTGTCTTGTCTTGTCTTGTCTTGTCTTGTCTTGTCTTGTCTTGTCTTGTCTTGTCTTGTCTTGTCTTGTCTTGTCTTGTCTTGTCTTGTCTTGTCCTGTCTTGTCTTGTCTTGTCTTGTCTTGTCTTGTCTTGTCTTGTCTTGTCTTGTCTTGTCTTGTCTTGTCTTGTATTGTGTTGTTTTGTCTTGTTTTGTCTTGTTTTGTCTTGTCTTGTCTTGGCTTGTTTTGTCTTGTCTTGTCATGTCGTGTCATGTCATGTGTTGTGTTGTTTTGCCTTGTTTTGTCATGTTTTGTCTTGTCTTGTCTTGGCTTGTTTTGTCTTGTCTTGTCTTGTCTTGTCATGTCGTGTGTTGTGTTGTTTTGTCTTGTCATGTCTTATATTGTCTTGTCTTGTCATGTCATGTCATGTCATACGTGTGTTGTGTTGTTTTGTCTTGTCATGTCTTATCTTGTTTTGTCTTGTCTTGTCTTGTATTGTCATGTCTTATATTGTCTTGTCTTGTCATGTCATATCATGTCGTGTGTTGTGTTGTTTTGTCTTGTCATGTTTTGTCTTGTCATGTATTGTCTTGTCTTGTCTTTTCTTGTCTTGTCTTGTCTTGTCTTGTCTTGTCTTGTCTTGTCTTGTCTTGTCTTGTCATGTGATGTCATGTCACGTGTTGTGTTGTGTTGTCTTGTCATGTCTTGTCTTGTCTTGTCTTGTCTTGTCTTGTCTTGTCTTGTCTTGTCTTGTCTTGTCTTGTCTTGTCTTGTCTTGTCTTGTCTTGTCTTGTCTTGTCTTGTCTTGTCTTGTCTTGTCTTGTCTTGTCTTGTCTTGTCTTGTCTTGTCTTGTCTTGTCTTGTCTTGTCTTGTCTTGTCTTGTCTTGTCTTGTCTTGTCTTGTCTTGTCTTGTCTTGTCTTGTCTTGTCTTGTGATGTCATGTCGTATGTTGTGTTGTGTTGTTTTGTCTTGTCTTGTCTTGTCTTGTCTTGTCTTGTCTTGCCTTATCTTGCCTTGTCTTGTCTTGTCTGGTCTTGTCTTGTCTTGTCTTGTCTTGTCTTGTCTTGTCATGTCTTGTCTTGTCTTGTCTTGTCTTGCCTTATCTTGCCTTGTCTTGTCTTGTCTGGTCTTGTCTTGTCTTGACTTGTCTTGTCTTGTCTTGTCTTGTCTTGTCTTGTCTTGTCTTGTCTTGTCTTGTCTTGTCTTGTCTTGTCTTGTCTTTTTTTGTCTTGTCATGTCTTGTCTTGACTTGTCTTGTCTTGTCTTGTCTGGTCTTGTCTTGTCTTATCTTGTCATGTCATGTCATGTCTTGTCTTGTCTTGTCTTGTCTTGTTTTGTCTTGTTTTGTCTTGTCTTGTCTTGTCTTGTCTTGTCTTGTCTTGTCTTGTCTTGTCTTGTCTTGACTTGTCTTGTCTTGTCTTGTCTTGTCTTGTCTTGTCTTGTCTTGTCTTGTCTTGTCTTGTCTTGTCTTGTCTTGTCTTGTTTTGTCTTGTTTTGTCTTGTCTTGTCTTGTCTTGTCCTGTCTTGTCTTGTCTTGTCTTGCCTTGCCTTGTCTTGTCTTGTCTTGTCTTGTCATGTCCTGTCATGTCATGTGTTTTGTTGCTTTGTCTTGGTTTGTCTTGTCTTGTCTTGTCTTGTCATGTCATGTCATGTCATGTATTGTGTTGTTTTGTCTTGTTTTGTCTTGTTTTGTCTTGTCTTGTCTTGTCTTGTCTTGTCTTGTCTGGTCTTGTCTGGTCTTGTCTTGTCTTATCTTGTCATGTCATGTCATGTCATGTCTTGTCTTGTCTTGTGTTGTCTTGTTTTGTCTTGTTTTGTCTTGTCTTGTCTTGTCTTGTCCTGTCTTGTCTTTTCTTGTCTTGTCTTGTCTTTTCTTGTCTTGTCTTGTCCTGTCTTGTCTTGTCTTGTCTTGCCTTGCCTTGTCTTGTCTTGTCTTGTCTTGTCATGTCCTGTCATGTCATGTGTTTTGTTGCTTTGTCTTGTTTTGTCTTGTCTTGTCTTGTCTTGTCTTGTCATGTCATGTCATGTCATGTATTGTGTTGTTTTGTCTTGTTTTGTCTTGTTTTGTCTTGTCTTGTCTTGGCTTGTTTTGTCTTGTCTTGTCATGTCGTGTCATGTCATGTGTTGTGTTGTTTTGCCTTGTTTTGTCATGTTTTGTCTTGTCTTGTCTTGGCTTGTTTTGTCTTGTCTTGTCTTGTCTTGTCATGTCGTGTGTTGTGTTGTTTTGTCTTGTCATGTCTTATATTGTCTTGTCTTGTCATGTCATGTCATGTCATACGTGTGTTGTGTTGTTTTGTCTTGTCATGTCTTATCTTGTTTTGTCTTGTCTTGTCTTGTATTGTCATGTCTTATATTGTCTTGTCTTGTCATGTCATATCATGTCGTGTGTTGTGTTGTTTTGTCTTGTCATGTTTTGTCTTGTCATGTATTGTCTTGTCTTGTCTTGTCTTTTCTTGTCTTGTCTTGTCTTGTCTTGTCTTGTCTTGTCTTGTCTTGTCATGTGATGTCATGTCACGTGTTGTGTTGTGTTGTCTTGTCATGTCTTGTCTTGTCTTGTCTTGTCTTGTCTTGTCTTGTCTTGTCTTGTCTTGTCTTGTCTTGTCTTGTCTTGTCTTGTCTTGTCTTGTCTTGTCTTGTCTTGTCTTGTCTTGTCTTGTCTTGTCTTGTCTTGTCTTGTCTTGTCTTGTCTTGTCTTGTCTTGTCTTGTCTTGTCTTGTCTTGTCTTGTCTTGTGATGTCATGTCGTATGTTGTGTTGTGTTGTTTTGTCTTGTCTTGTCTTGTCTTGTCTTGTCTTGTCTTGCCTTATCTTGCCTTGTCTTGTCTTGTCTGGTCTTGTCTTGTCTTGTCTTGTCTTGTCTTGTCTTGTCATGTCTTGTCTTGTCTTGTCTTGTCTTGCCTTATCTTGCCTTGTCTTGTCTTGTCTGGTCTTGTCTTGTCTTGACTTGTCTTGTCTTGTCTTGTCTTGTCTTGTCTTGTCTTGTCTTGTCTTGTCTTGTCTTGTCTTGTCTTTTTTTGTCTTGTCATGTCTTGTCTTGACTTGTCTTGTCTTGTCTTGTCTGGTCTTGTCTGGTCTTGTCTTGTCTTATCTTGTCATGTCATGTCATGTCTTGTCTTGTCTTGTCTTGTCTTGTTTTGTCTTGTTTTGTCTTGTCTTGTCTTGTCTTGTCCTGTCTTGTCTTTTCTTGTTTTGTCTTGTCTTTTCTTGTCTTGTCTTGTCTTGTCTTGTCTTGTCTTGTCTTGTCTTGTCTTGTCTTGTCTTGTCTTGTCATGTGATGTCATGTCACGTGTTGTGTTGTGTTGTTTTGTCTTGTCTTGTCTTGTTTGGTCTTGTCTTGTATTGTCTTGTCTTGTCTTGTCTTGTCTTGTCTTGTCTTGTCTTGTCTTGTCTTGTCTTGTCTTGTCTTGTCTTGTCTTGTCTTGTCTTGTCTTGTCTTGTCTTGTCTTGTCTTGTCTTGTCTTGTCTTGTCTTGTCCTGTCTTGTCTTGTCATGTGATGTCATGTCACGTGTTGTGTTGTGTTGTCTTGTCTTGTCATGTCCTGTCTTGTCTTGTCTTGCCTTGTTTTGTCTTGTCTTGTCTTGTCTTTTTTTGTCTTGTCATGTCTTGTCTTGACTTGTCTTGTCTTGTCTTGTCTGATCTTGTCTTGTCTTGTCTTGTCTGATCTTGTCTTGTCTTATCTTGTCATGTCATGTCATGTCTTGTCTTGTCTTGTCTTGTCTTGTCTTGTTTTGTCTTGTTTTGTCTTGTCTTGTCCTGTCTTGTCTTTTCTTTTCTTGTCTTGTCTTGTCTTGTCTTGTCTTGTCTTGTCTTGTTTTGTCATGTCTTGTCTTGACTTGTCTTGTCTTGTCTTGTCTTGTCTTTTCTTGTCTTGTCCTGTCATGTCATGTCATGTGTAGTGTTGTTTTGTCTTGTCTTGTCTTGTTTGGTCTTGTCTTGTCTTGTTTTGTCTTGTCTTGTCTTGTCTTGTCTTGTCTTGTCGTGTCTTGTCTTGTCTTGTCTTGTCTTGTCTTGTCTTGTCTTGTCTTGTCTTGTCTTGTCTTGTCTTGTCTTGTCTTGTCTTGTCTTGTCTTGTTTTGTCTTGTCTTGTCTTGTCTGGTCTTGTCTTGCCTTGTCTTGTCTTGTCTTGTCTTGTCTTGTCTTGTCTTGTCTTGTCTTGTCTTGTCTTGTCTTGTCTTGTCTTGTCTTGTCTTGTCTTGTCTTGTCTTGTCTTGTCTTGTCTTGTCTTGTCTTGTCTTGTCTTGTCTTTTCTTTTCTTGTCTTGTCTTGTCTTGTCTTGTCTTGTCTTGTCATGTCATGTAATGTCATGTCGTGTGTTATGTTGTTTTGTCTTGTCTTCTCCTTGTCTTGTCTTGTCTTGTCTTGTCTTGTCTTGTCTTGTCTTGTCTTGTCTTGTCTTGTCTTGTCTTGTCTTGTCTTGTCTTGTCTTGTCTTGTCTTGTCTTGTCTTGTCATGTCATGTCATGTCGTGTCTTGTGTTGCTTTGTCTTGTCTTGTCTTGTTTTGTCTTTTCTTGTCTTGTCTTGTCTTGTCTGGTCTTGTCTTGTCTTGTCTTGTCTTGTCTTGTCTTGTCTTGTCTTGTCTTGTCTTGTCATGTCATGTCATGTCTTGTCTTGTCTTGTCTTGTTTTGTCTTGTCTTTTTTTGTCTTGTCATGTCTTGTCTTATCTTGTCTTGTCTTGTCTTGTCTTGTCTTGTCTTGTCTTGTCTTGTCTTGTCTTGTCTTGTCTTGTCTTGCCTTGTCTTGTCTTGTCCTGTCGTGTGTTGTGTTGTTTTGTCTTGTCTTGTCTTGTCTTGTCTTGTCTTGTCTTGCCCTGTCTTGTCTTGTCTTGTCTTGCCTTGCCTTGTCTTGTCTTGTCTTGTCTTGTCTTGTCTTGTCTTGTCTTGTCTTGTCTTGTCTTGTCTTGTCGTATGTTGTGTTGTTTTGTCTTGTCATGTCGTATGTTGTGTTGTTTTGTCTTGTCTTGTTTTGTCTTGTCTTGTCTTATATTGTCTTGTCTTGTCTTGTCATGTCATCTCGTGTGTTGTGTTGTTTAGTCTTGTTTTGTCTTGTCATGTCTTGTCTTGTCTTGTCTTGTCTTGTCATGTCTTGTCTTGTCTAGTCTTGTCTTGTCTTGTCTTGTCTTGTCTTGTCTTGTCTTGTCTTGTCTTGTCTTGTCTTGTCTTGTCTTGTCTTGTCTTGTCTTGTCTTGTCTTGTCTTGTCTTGTCTTGTCTTGTCTTGTCTTGTCTTGTCTTGTCTTGTCTTGTCTTGTCATGTCATCTCGTGTGTTGTGTTGTTTAGTCTTGTTTTGTCTTGTCATGTCTTGTCTTGTCTTGTCTTGTCTTGTCATGTCTTGTCTTGTCTAGTCTTGTCTTGTCTTGTCTTGTCTTGTCTTGTCTTGTCTTGTCTTGTCTTGTCTTGTCTTGTCTTATATTGTCTTGTCTTGTCTTGTCTTGTGATGTCATGTCGTGTGTTGTGTTGTTTTGTCTTGTATTGTCTTGTCTTGTCTTGTCATGTCTTATATTGTCTCTTCTTGTCTTGTGTTGTGATGTCATGTCGTGTGTTGTGTTGTTTTGTCTTGTCTTGTTTTGTCTTGTCTTGTCTTATATTGTCTTGTCTTGTCTTGTCATGTCATGTCGTGTGTTGTGTTGTTTTGTCTTGTCTTGTCTTGTCTTGTCTTGTCTTATATTGTCTTGTCTTGTCTTGTCTTGTGATGTCATGTCGTGTGTTGTGTTGTTTTGTCTTGTATTGTCTTGTCTTGTCTTGTCATGTCTTATATTGTCTCTTCTTGTCTTGTGTTGTGATGTCATGTCGTATGTTGTGTTGTTTTGTCTTGTCTTGTTTTGTCTTGTCTTGTCTTATATTGTCTTGTCTTGTCTTGTCATGTCATCTCGTGTGTTGTGTTGTTTAGTCTTGTTTTGTCTTGTCATGTCTTGTCTTGTCTTGTCTTGTCTTGTCATGTCTTGTCTTGTCTAGTCTTGTCTTGTCTTGTCTTGTCTTGTCTTGTCTTGTCTTGTCTTGTCTTGTCTTGTCATGTCTTGTCTTGTCTTGTCTTGTCTTGTCATGTCTTGTCTTGTCTAGTCTTGTCTTGTCTTGTCTTGTCTTGTCTTGTCTTGTCTTGTCTTGTCTTGTCTTGTCTTGTCTTGTCTTGTCTTGTCTTGTCTTGTCTTGTCTTGTCTTGTCTTGTCTTGTCTTGTCTTGTCTTGTCTTGTCTTGTCTTGTCTTGTCTTGTCTTGTCTTGTCTTGTCTTGTCTTGTCTTGTCTTGTCTTGTCTTGTCTTGTCTTGTCTTGTTTTGTCTTGTCTTGTCTTGCCTTATCTTGTCTTGTCTTGTCCTGTCCTGTCTTGTCTTGTCTTGTCTTGTCTTGTTTTGTCTTGTCTTGTCTTGTCTTGTCTTGTCTTGTCTTGTCTTGTCATGTCTTGTCTTGTCTTGTCTTGTCTTGTTTTGTCTTGTCTTGTCTTGCCTTATCTTGTCTTGTCTTGTCCTGTCCTGTCTTGTCTTGTCTTGTCTTGTCTTGTTTTGTCTTGTCTTGTCTTGTCTTGTCTTGTCTTGTCTTGTCTTGTGTTGTCTTGTCTTGTCTTGTCTTGTCTTGTCTTGTCTTGTCTTGTCTTGTCTTGTCTTGTCTTGTCTAGTCTTGTCTTGTCTTGTCTTGTCTTGTCTTGTCTTGTCTTGTCTTGTCTTGTTTTGTCTTGTCTTGTCTTGTCTTGTCTGGTCTTGTCTTGTCTTGTCTTGTCTTGTCTTGTCTTGTCTTGTCTGTCTTGTCTTGACTTGTCTTGTCTTGTCTTGTCTTGTCTTGTCTTGTCTTGTCTTGTCTTGTCTTGTCTTGTCTTGTCTTGTCTTGTCTTGTCTTGTCTTGTCTTGTCTTGTCTTATTTTGTCTTGTCTTGTCTTGTCTTGTCTTGTCTTGTCTAGTCTTGTCATGTTTTGTCATGTAATGTCATGTCGTGTGTTGTGTTGTTTTGTCTTGTCGTGTCTTCTCCTTGTCTTGTCTTGTCATGTCGTGTGTTGTGTTGTCTTGTCTTGTCATGTCTTATTTTGTCTTGTCTTGTCTTGTCTTGTGATGTCATGTCGTGTGTTGTGTTGTTTTGTCTTGTATTGTCTTGTCTTGTCTTGTCATGTCTTATATTGTCTCTTCTTGTCTTGTGTTGTGATGTCATGTCGTGTGTTGTGTTGTTTTGTCTTGTCTTGTCTTGTCTTGTCCTGTCCTGTCCTGTCCTGTCTTGTCTTGTCTTGTCTTGTCTTGTCTCGTCTTGTCTTGTCTTCTCCTGTCCTGACGTGTGTTGTCTTGTCTTGTCTTGTCATGTCTTGTCTTGTCTAGTCCTGTCTTGTCTTGTCTTGTCTTGTCTTGTCTTGTCTTGTCTTGTTTTGTCTTGTCTTGTCTTGTCTTGTCATGTCTTGTCTTGTCTAGTCCTGTCTTGTCTTGTCTTGTCTTGTCCTGTCCTGTCTTGTCTTGTCTTGTCTTGTCTTGTCTTGTCTTGTCATGTCATCTCGTGTGTTGTGTTGTTTAGTCTTGTCATGTCGTATGTTGTGTTGTTTTGTCTTGTCTTGTTTTGTCATGTCGTGTGTTGTGTTGTCTTGTCTTGTCATGTCTTATTTTGTCTTGTCTTGTCTTGTCTTGTGATGTCATGTCGTGTGTTGTGTTGTTTTGTCTTGTATTGTCTTGTCTTGTCTTGTCATGTCTTATATTGTCTCTTCTTGTCTTGTGTTGTGATGTCATGTCGTGTGTTGTGTTGTTTTGTCTTGTCTTGTCTTGTCTTGTCCTGTCCTGTCCTGTCCTGTCTTGTCTTGTCTTGTCTTGTCTTGTCTCGTCTTGTCTTGTCTTCTCCTGTCCTGACGTGTGTTGTCTTGTCTTGTCTTGTCATGTCTTGTCTTGTCTAGTCCTGTCTTGTCTTGTCTTGTCTTGTCTTGTCTTGTCTTGTCTTGTTTTGTCTTGTCTTGTCTTGTCTTGTCATGTCTTGTCTTGTCTAGTCCTGTCTTGTCTTGTCTTGTCTTGTCTTGTCTTGTCTTGTCTTGTCTTGTCTTGTCTTGTCTTGTCTTGTCGTATGTTGTGTTGTTTTGTCTTGTCATGTCGTATGTTGTGTTGTTTTGTCTTGTCTTGTTTTGTCTTGTCTTGTCTTATATTGTCTTGTCTTGTCTTGTCATGTCATCTCGTGTGTTGTGTTGTTTAGTCTTGTTTTGTCTTGTCATGTCTTGTCTTGTCTTGTCTTGTCTTGTCATGTCTTGTCTTGTCTAGTCTTGTCTTGTCTTGTCTTGTCTTGTCTTGTCTTGTCTTGTCTTGTCTTGTCTTGTCTTGTCTTGTCTTGTCTTGTCTTGTCTTGTCTTGTCTTGTCTTGTCTTGTCTTGTCTTGTCTTGTCTTGTCTTGTCTTGTCTTGTCTTGTCTTGTCTTGTCTTGTCTTGTCTTGTCTTGTCTTGTCTTGTCTTGTCTTGTCTTGTCTTGTCTTGTCTTGTCTTGTCTTGTCTTGTCTTGTCTTGTCTTGTCTTGTCTTGTCTTGTCTTGTCTTGTCTTGTCTTGTCTTGTCTTGTCTTGTCTTGTCTTGTCTTGTCTTGTCTTGTCTTGTCTTGTCTTGTCTTGTCTTGTCTTGTCTTGTCTGTTCTTGTCTTGTCTTATATTGTCTTATATTGTCTTGTATTGTCTTGTCATATCATGTCGTGTGTTGTGTTGTTTAGTCTCGTTTTGTCTTGTCTTGTCTTGTTTTGTCTTGTCTTGTCTTGTTTTGTCTTGTCATGTCTTGTCTTGTCTTGTCTTGTCTTGTCTTGTCTTGTCTTGTCTTGTCTTGTCTTGTCTTGTCTTGTCTTGTCTTGTCTTGTCTTGTCTTGTCTTGTCTTGTCTTGTCTTGTTTTGTCTTGTCTTGTCTTGTCTTGTCTTGTCTTGTCTTGTCTGGTCTTATCTTGTCTTGTCTTGTCCTGTCCTGTCCTGTCTTGTCTTGTCTTTTCTTGTCTTGTCTTGTCTTTTCTTGTCTTGTCTTGTCTTGTCTTGTCTTGTCTTGTCTTGACATGTCATGTCTTGTCTTGTCTTGTCTTGTTTTGTCTTGTCTTGTCTTGTTTTGTCTTTTCTTGTCTTGTCTTGTCTTGTCTTGTCTTGTCTTGTCTTGTCTTGTCTTGTCTTGTCTTGTCTTGTCTTGTCTTGTCTTGTCTTGTCTTGTCTTGTCTTGTCTTGTCATGTCATGTCTTGTCTTGTCTTGTCTTGTTTTGTCTTGTCTTGTCTTGTCTTGTCTTGTCTTGTCTTGTCTTGTCTTGTCTTGTCATGTCATGTCTTGTCTTGTCTTGTTTTGTCTTGTGTTGTCTTGTTTTGTCTTGTCATGTCTTGTCTTGTCTTGTCTTGTCTTGTCTTGTCTTGTCTTGTCTTGTCTTGTCTTGTTTTGTCTTGTCTTGTCTTGCCTTATCTTGTCTTGTCTTGTCCTGTCCTGTCTTGTCTTGTCTTGTCTTGTCTTGTTTTGTCTTGTCTTGTCTTGTCTTGTCTTGTCTTGTCTTGTCTTGTCTTGTGTTGTCTTGTCTTGTCTTGTCTTGTCTTGTCTTGTCTTGTCTAGTCTTGTCTTGTCTTGTCTTGTTTTGTCTTGTCTTGTCTTGCCTTATCTTGTCTTGTCTTGTCCTGTCCTGTCTTGTCTTGTTTTGTCTTGTCATGTCTTGTCTTGTCTTGTCTTGTCTTGTCTTGTCTTGTCTTGTCTTGTCTTGTCTTGTTTTGTCTTGTCTTGTCTTGCCTTATCTTGTCTTGTCCTGTCCTGTCTTGTCTTGTCTTGTCTTGTCTTGTCTTGTTTTGTCTTGTCTTGTCTTGTCTTGTCTTGTCTTGTCTTGTCTTGTCTTGTCATGTCTTGTCTTGTCTTGTCTTGTCTTGTTTTGTCTTGTCTTGTTTTGTCTTGTGTTGTCTTGTTTTGTCTTGTCATGTCTTGTCTTGTCTTGTCTTGTCTTGTCTTGTCTTGTCTTGTCTTGTCTTGTCTTGTCTTGTTTTGTCTTGTCTTGTCTTGCCTTATCTTGTCTTGTCTTGTCCTGTCCTGTCTTGTCTTGTCTTGTCTTGTCTTGTTTTGTCTTGTCTTGTCTTGTCTTGTCTTGTCTTGTCTTGTCTTGTCATGTCTTGTCTTGTCTTGTCTTGTCTTGTTTTGTCTTGTCTTGTCTTGCCTTATCTTGTCTTGTCTTGTCCTGTCCTGTCTTGTCTTGTCTTGTCTTGTCTTGTTTTGTCTTGTCTTGTCTTGTCTTGTCTTGTCTTGTCTTGTCTTGTGTTGTCTTGTCTTGTCTTGTCTTGTCTTGTCTTGTCTTGTCTTGTCTTGTCTTGTCTTGTCTTGTCTAGTCTTGTCTTGTCTTGTCTTGTCTTGTCTTGTCTTGTCTTGTCTTGTCTTGTTTTGTCTTGTCTTGTCTTGTCTTGTCTGGTCTTGTCTTGTCTTGTCTTGTCTTGTCTTGTCTTGTCTTGTCTGTCTTGTCTTGACTTGTCTTGTCTTGTCTTGTCTTGTCTTGTCTTGTCTTGTCTTGTCTTGTCTTGTCTTGTCTTGTCTTGTCTTGTCTTGTCTTGTCTTGTCTTGTCTTGTCTTATTTTGTCTTGTCTTGTCTTGTCTTGTCTTGTCTTGTCTAGTCTTGTCATGTTTTGTCATGTAATGTCATGTCGTGTGTTGTGTTGTTTTGTCTTGTCGTGTCTTCTCCTTGTCTTGTCTTGTCATGTCGTGTGTTGTGTTGTCTTGTCTTGTCATGTCTTATTTTGTCTTGTCTTGTCTTGTCTTGTGATGTCATGTCGTGTGTTGTGTTGTTTTGTCTTGTATTGTCTTGTCTTGTCTTGTCATGTCTTATATTGTCTCTTCTTGTCTTGTGTTGTGATGTCATGTCGTGTGTTGTGTTGTTTTGTCTTGTCTTGTCTTGTCTTGTCCTGTCCTGTCCTGTCCTGTCTTGTCTTGTCTTGTCTTGTCTTGTCTCGTCTTGTCTTGTCTTCTCCTGTCCTGACGTGTGTTGTCTTGTCTTGTCTTGTCATGTCTTGTCTTGTCTAGTCCTGTCTTGTCTTGTCTTGTCTTGTCTTGTCTTGTCTTGTCTTGTTTTGTCTTGTCTTGTCTTGTCTTGTCATGTCTTGTCTTGTCTAGTCCTGTCTTGTCTTGTCTTGTCTTGTCCTGTCCTGTCTTGTCTTGTCTTGTCTTGTCTTGTCTTGTCTTGTCTTGTCTTGTCTTGTCTTGTCTTGTCTTGTCTTGTCTTGTCTTGTCTTGTCTTGTCTTGTCATGTTTTGTCATGTAATGTCACGTCGTGTGTTGTGTTGTTTTGTCTTGTCGTGTCTTCTCCTTGTCTTGTCTTGTCATGTCGTGTGTTGTGTTGTTTTGTCTTGTCATGTCTTATTTTGTCTTGTCTTGTCTTGTCTTGTGATGTCATGTCGTGTGTTGTGTTGTTTTGTCTTGTCTTGTTTTGTCTTGTCCTGTCTTGTCTTTTCTTGTCTTGTCATGTAATGTCATGTCGTGTGTTGTGTTGTTTTGTCTTGTCGTGTCTTGTCTTGTCTTGTCTTGTCTTGTCTTGTCTTGTCTTGTCTTGTCTTGTCTTGTCTTGCCTTGTCTTGTCTCGTCTTGTCTTGTCTTGTCTTGTCTTGTCTTGTCATGTCATGTCATGTCGTGTCTTGTGTTGCTTTGTCTTGTCTTGTCTTGTTTTGTCTTTTCTTGTCTTGTCTTGTCTTGTCTTGTCTGGTCTTGTCTTGTCTTGTCTTGTCTTGTCTTGTCTTGTCTTGTCTTGTCTTGTCTTGTCTTGTCTTGTTTTGTCTTGTCTTGTTTTGTCTTTTCTTGTCTTGTCTTGTCTTGTCTTGTCTTGACATGTCATGTCTTGTCTTGTTTTGTCTTGTCTTGTCTTGTTTTGTCTTTTCTTGTCTTGTCTTGTCTTGTCTTGTCTTGTCTTGTCTTGTTTTGTCTTTTCTTGTCTTGTCTTGTCTTGTCTTGTCTTGTCTTGTCTTGTCTTGTCTTGTCTTGTCTTGTCTTGTCTTGTCTTGTCTTGTCTTGTCTTGTCTTGTCTTGTCTTGTCTTGTCTTGTCTTGTCTGTTCTTGTCTTGTCTTATATTGTCTTATATTGTCTTGTATTGTCTTGTCATATCATGTCGTGTGTTGTGTTGTTTAGTCTCGTTTTGTCTTGTCTTGTCTTGTTTTGTCATGTCTTGTCTTGTTTTGTCTTGTCATGTCTTGTCTTGTCTTGTCTTGTCTTGTCTTGTCTTGTCTTGTCTTGTCTTGTCTTGTCTTGTCTTGTCTTGTCTTGTCTTGTCTTGTCTTGTCTTGTCTTGTCTTGTCTTGTCTTGTTTTGTCTTGTCTTGTCTTGTCTTGTCTTGTCTTGTCTTGTCTGGTCTTATCTTGTCTTGTCTTGTCCTGTCCTGTCCTGTCTTGTCTTGTCTTTTCTTGTCTTGTCTTGTCTTTTCTTGTCTTGTCTTGTCTTGTCTTGTCTTGTCTTGTCTTGACATGTCATGTCTTGTCTTGTCTTGTCTTGTTTTGTCTTGTCTTGTCTTGTTTTGTCTTTTCTTGTCTTGTCTTGTCTTGTCTTGTCTTGTCTTGTCTTGTCTTGTCTTGTCTTGTCTTGTCTTGTCTTGTCTTGTCTTGTCTTGTCTTGTCTTGTCTTGTCTTGTCTTGTCTTGTCTTGTCATGTCATGTCTTGTCTTGTCTTGTCTTGTTTTGTCTTGTCTTGTCTTGTCTTGTCTTGTCTTGTCTTGTCTTGTCTTGTCTTGTCATGTCATGTCTTGTCTTGTCTTGTTTTGTCTTGTGTTGTCTTGTTTTGTCTTGTCATGTCTTGTCTTGTCTTGTCTTGTCTTGTCTTGTCTTGTCTTGTCTTGTCTTGTCTTGTCTTGTTTTGTCTTGTCTTGTCTTGCCTTATCTTGTCTTGTCTTGTCCTGTCCTGTCTTGTCTTGTCTTGTCTTGTCTTGTCTTGTTTTGTCTTGTCTTGTCTTGTCTTGTCTTGTCTTGTCTTGTCTTGTCTTGTGTTGTCTTGTCTTGTCTTGTCTTGTCTTGTCTTGTCTTGTCTAGTCTTGTCTTGTCTTGTCTTGTTTTGTCTTGTCTTGTCTTGCCTTATCTTGTCTTGTCTTGTCCTGTCCTGTCTTGTCTTGTTTTGTCTTGTCATGTCTTGTCTTGTCTTGTCTTGTCTTGTCTTGTCTTGTCTTGTCTTGTCTTGTTTTGTCTTGTCTTGTCTTGCCTTATCTTGTCTTGTCTTGTCCTGTCCTGTCCTGTCTTGTCTTGTCTTGTCTTGTCTTGTTTTGTCTTGTCTTGTCTTGTCTTGTCTTGTCTTGTCTTGTCTTGTCTTGTCTTGTCTTGTCTTGTCTTGTCTTGTCTTGTCTTGTCTTGTTTTGTCTTGTCTTGTTTTGTCTTGTGTTGTCTTGTTTTGTCTTGTCATGTCTTGTCTTGTCTTGTCTTGTCTTGTCTTGTCTTGTCTTGTCTTGTCTTGTCTTGTCTTGTCTTGTTTTGTCTTGTCTTGTCTTGCCTTATCTTGTCTTGTCTTGTCCTGTCCTGTCTTGTCTTGTCTTGTCTTGTCTTGTTTTGTCTTGTCTTGTCTTGTCTTGTCTTGTCTTGTCTTGTCTTGTCTTGTCTTGTCTTGTCATGTCTTGTCTTGTCTTGTCTTGTCTTGTTTTGTCTTGTCTTGTCTTGCCTTATCTTGTCTTGTCTTGTCCTGTCCTGTCTTGTCTTGTCTTGTCTTGTCTTGTTTTGTCTTGTCTTGTCTTGTCTTGTCTTGTCTTGTCTTGTGTTGTCTTGTCTTGTCTTGTCTTGTCTTGTCTTGTCTTGTCTTGTCTTGTCTTGTCTAGTCTTGTCTTGTCTTGTCTTGTCTTGTCTTGTCTTGTCTTGTCTTGTCTTGTTTTGTCTTGTCTTGTCTTGTCTTGTCTGGTCTTGTCTTGTCTTGTCTTGTCTTGTCTTGTCTTGTCTTGTCTGTCTTGTCTTGACTTGTCTTGTCTTGTCTTGTCTTGTCTTGTCTTGTCTTGTCTTGTCTTGTCTTGTCTTGTCTTGTCTTGTCTTGTCTTGTCTTGTCTTATTTTGTCTTGTCTTGTCTTGTCTTGTCTTGTCTTGTCTAGTCTTGTCATGTTTTGTCATGTAATGTCATGTCGTGTGTTGTGTTGTTTTGTCTTGTCGTGTCTTCTCCTTGTCTTGTCTTGTCATGTCGTGTGTTGTGTTGTTTTGTCTTGTCATGTCTTATTTTGTCTTGTCTTGTCTTGTCTTGTGATGTCATGTCGTGTGTTGTGTTGTTTTGTCTTGTATTGTCTTGTCTTGTCTTGTCATGTCTTATATTGTCTCTTCTTGTCTTGTGTTGTGATGTCATGTCGTGTGTTGTGTTGTTTTGTCTTGTCTTGTCTTGTCTTGTCCTGTCCTGTCCTGTCCTGTCTTGTCTTGTCTTGTCTTGTCTTGTCTCGTCTTGTCTTGTCTTCTCCTGTCCTGACGTGTGTTGTCTTGTCTTGTCTTGTCTTGTCATGTCTTGTCTTGTCTAGTCCTGTCTTGTCTTGTCTTGTCTTGTCTTGTCTTGTCTTGTCTTGTTTTGTGTTGTCTTGTCTTGTCTTGTCTTGTCTTGTCTTGTCTTGTCTTGTCTTATTTTGTCTTGTCTTGTCTTGTCTTGTCTTGTCTTGTCTTGTCTTGTCTTGTCTTGTCTTGTCTTGTCTTGTCTTGTCTTGTCTTGTCTTGTCTTGTCTTGTCACGTTTTGTCATGTAATGTCACGTCGTGTGTTGTCGTGTCTTCTCCTTGTCTTGTCTTGTCATGTCGTGTGTTGTGTTGTTTTGTCTTGTCATGTCTTATTTTGTCTTGTCTTGTCTTGTCTTGTGATGTCATGTCGTGTGTTGTGTTGTTTTGTCTTGTCTTGTTTTGTCTTGTCCTGTCTTGTCTTTTCTTGTCTTGTCATGTAATGTCATGTCGTGTGTTGTGTTGTTTTGTCTTGTCGTGTCTTGTCTTGTCTTGTCTTGTCTTGTCTTGTCTTGTCTTGTCTTGTCTTGTCTTGTCTTGTCTTGCCTTGTCTTGTCTTGTCTTGTCTTGTCTTGTCTTGTCTTGTCTTGTCATGTCATGTCATGTCGTGTCTTGTGTTGCTTTGTCTTGTCTTGTCTTGTTTTGTCTTTTCTTGTCTTGTCTTGTCTTGTCTTGTCTGGTCTTGTCTTGTCTTGTCTTGTCTTGTCTTGTCTTGTCTTGTCTTGTCTTGTCTTGTCTTGTCTTGTCTTGTCTTGTTTTGTCTTGTCTTGTTTTGTCTTTTCTTGTCTTGTCTTGTCTTGTCTTGTCTTGTCATGTCATGTCTTGTCTTGTCTTGTCTTGTCTTGTTTTGTCTTGTCTTGTTTTGTCTTGTCATGTCTTGTCTTATCTTGTCTTGTCTTGTCTTGTCTTGTCTTGTCTTGTCTTGTCTTGTCTTGTCTTGTCTTGTCTTGTCTTGTCTTGTCTTGCCTTGTCTTGTCTTGTCCTGTCGTGTGTTGTGTTGTTTTGTCTTGTCGTGTCTTGTCTTGTCTTGTCTTGTCTTGTCTTGTCCTGTCTTGTCTTGTCTTGTCTTGCCTTGCCTTGTCTTGTCTTGTCTTGTCTTGTCTTGTCTTGTCTTGTCTTGTCTTGTCTTGTCTTGTCTTGTCTTGTCTTGTCATGTAATGTCATGTCATGTCGTGTGTTGTGTTGTTTAGTCTTGTTTTGTCTTGTCATGTCTTGTCTTGTCTTGTCTTGTCTTTTCTTTTCTTGTCTTGTCTTGTCTTGTCTTGTCTTGTCTTGTCTTGTCTTGTCTTGTCTTGTCTTGTCTTGTCTTGTCTTGTCTTGTCTTGTCTTGTCTTGTCTTGTCATGTAATGTCATGTCATGTCGTGTGTTGTGTTGTTTAGTCTTGTTTTGTCTTGTCATGTCTTGTCTTGTCTTGTCTTGTCTTGTCTTGTCATGTCTTGTCTTGTCTTGTCTTGTCTTGTCTTGTCTTGTCTTGTCTTGTCTTGTCTTGTCTTGTCATGTAATGTCATGTCATGTCGTGTGTTGTGTTGTTTAGTCTTGTTTTGTCTTGTCATGTCTTGTCTTGTCTTGTCTTGTCTTGTCATGTCTTGTCTTGTCTAGTCTTGTCTTGTCTTGTCTTGTCTTGTCTTTTCTTGTCTTGTCTTGTCTTGTCATGTAATGTCATGTCGTGTGTTGTGTTGTTTTGTCTTGTCGTGTCTTGTCTTGTCTTGTCTTGTCTTGTCATGTCATGTCTTGTCTTGTCTTGCCTTGCCTTGTCTTGCCTTGTCTTGTCTTGTCTTGTCTTGTCGTATGTTGTGTTGTCTTGTCTTGTCTTGTCTTGTCTTGTCTTGTCTTATTTTGTCTTGTCTTGTCTTGTCTTGTCTTGTCTTGTCTTGTCTTGTCTTGTCTTGTCTTGTCTTGTCTTGTCTTGTCTTGTCTTGTCTTGTCTTGTCTTGTCATGTTTTGTCATGTCATGTAATGTCACGTCGTGTGTTGTGTTGTTTTGTCTTGTCGTGTCTTCTCCTTGTCTTGTCTTGTCATGTCGTGTGTTGTGTTGTTTTGTCTTGTCATGTCTTATTTTGTCTTGTCTTGTCTTGTCTTGTGATGTCATGTCGTGTGTTGTGTTGTTTTGTCTTGTCTTGTTTTGTCTTGTCCTGTCTTGTCTTTTCTTGTCTTGTCATGTAATGTCATGTCGTGTGTTGTGTTGTTTTGTCTTGTCGTGTCTTGTCTTGTCTTGTCTTGTCTTGTCTTGTCTTGTCTTGTCTTGTCTTGTCTTGCCTTGTCTTGTCTTGTCTTGTCTTGTCTTGTCTTGTCTTGTCTTGTCTTGTCATGTCATGTCATGTCGTGTCTTGTGTTGCTTTGTCTTGTCTTGTCTTGTCTTGTTTTGTCTTTTCTTGTCTTGTCTTGTCTTGTCTTGTCTGGTCTTGTCTTGTCTTGTCTTGTCTTGTCTTGTCTTGTCTTGTCTTGTCTTGTCTTGTCTTGTCTTGTTTTGTCTTGTCTTGTCTTGTCTTGTCTTGTCTTGTCTTGTCTTGTCTAGTCTTGTCTTGTCTTGTCTTGTCTTGTCTTGTCTTGTCTTGTCTTGTCTTGTCTTGTCTTGTTTTGTCTTGTCTTGTCTTGTCTTGTCTGGTCTTGTCTTGTCTTGTCTTGTCTTGTCTTGTCTTGTCTTGTCTTGTCTGTCTTGTCTTGACTTGTCTTGTCTTGTCTTGTCTTGTCTTGTCTTGTCTTGTCTTGTCTTGTGTTGTTTTGTCTTGTCGTGTCTTGTCTTGTCTTGTCTTATTTTGTCTTGTCTTGTCTTGTCTTGTCTTGTCTAGTCTTGTCATGTTTTGTCATGTAATGTCATGTCGTGTGTTGTGTTGTTTTGTCTTGTCGTGTCTTCTCCTTGTCTTGTCTTGTCATGTCGTGTGTTGTGTTGTTTTGTCTTGTCATGTCTTATTTTGTCTTGTCTTGTCTTGTCTTGTGATGTCATGTCGTGTGTTGTGTTGTTTTGTCTTGTATTGTCTTGTCTTGTCTTGTCATGTCTTATATTGTCTCTTCTTGTCTTGTGTTGTGATGTCATGTCGTGTGTTGTGTTGTTTTGTCTTGTCTTGTCTTGTCTTGTCCTGTCCTGTCCTGTCCTGTCTTGTCTTGTCTTGTCTTGTCTTGTCTCGTCTTGTCTTGTCTTCTCCTGTCCTGACGTGTGTTGTCCTGTCTTGTCTTGTCATGTCTTGTCTTGTCTAGTCCTGTCTTGTCTTGTCTTGTCTTGTCTTGTCTTGTCTTGTCTTGTTTTGTGTTGTCTTGTCTTGTCTTGTCTTGTCTTGTCTTGTCTTGTCTTGTCTTATTTTGTCTTGTCTTGTCTTGTCTTGTCTTGTCTTGTCTTGTCTTGTCTTGTCTTGTCTTTTCTTGTCTTGTCTTGTCTTGTCTTGTCTTGTCTTGTCTTGTCTTGTCTTGTCATGTTTTGTCATGTAATGTCACGTCGTGTGTTGTGTTGTTTTGTCTTGTCGTGTCTTCTCCTTGTCTTGTCTTGTCATGTCGTGTGTTGTGTTGTTTTGTCTTGTCATGTCTTATTTTGTCTTGTCTTGTCTTGTCTTGTGATGTCATGTCGTGTGTTGTGTTGTTTTGTCTTGCCTTGTTTTGTCTTGTCCTGTCTTGTCTTTTCTTGTCTTGTCATGTAATGTCATGTCGTGTGTTGTGTTGTTTTGTCTTGTCGTGTCTTGTCTTGTCTTGTCTTGTCTTGTCTTGTCTTGTCTTGTCTTGTCTTGTCTTGTCTTGCCTTGTCTTGTCTTGTCTTGTCTTGTCTTGTCTTGTCTTGTCTTGTCATGTCATGTCATGTCGTGTCTTGTGTTGCTTTGTCTTGTCTTGTCTTGTTTTGTCTTTTCTTGTCTTGTCTTGTCTTGTCTTGTCTGGTCTTGTCTTGTCTTGTCTTGTCTTGTCTTGTCTTGTCTTGTCTTGTCTTGTCTTGTCTTGTCTTGTTTTGTCTTGTTTGTTTTGTCTTTTCTTGTCTTGTCTTGTCTTGTCTTGTCTTGTCTTGTCATGTCATGTCTTGTCTTGTCTTGTCTTGTCTTGTTTTGTCTTGTCTTGTTTTGTCTTGTCATGTCTTGTCTTATCTTGTCTTGTCTTGTCTTGTCTTGTCTTGTCTTGTCTTGTCTTGTCTTGTCTTGTCTTGTCTTGTCTTGTCTTGTCTTGCCTTGTCTTGTCTTGTCCTGTCGTGTGTTGTGTTGTTTTGTCTTGTCGTGTCTTGTCTTGTCTTGTCTTGTCTTGTCTTGTCCTGTCTTGTCTTGTCTTGTCTTGCCTTGCCTTGTCTTGTCTTGTCTTGTCTTGTCTTGTCTTGTCTTGTCTTGTCGTATGTTGTGTTGTTTTGTCTTGTCTTGTTTTGTCTTGTCTTGTCTTGTTTGGTCTTGTCTTGTCTTGTCTTGTCTTGTATTGTCTTGTCTTTTCTTTTCTTTTCTTGTCTTGTCTTGTCTTGTCTTGTCTTGTCTTGTCTTGTCTTGTCTTGTCTTGTCTTGTCTTGTCTTGTCTTGTCTTGTCTTGTCTTGTTTTGTCTTTTCTTGTCTTGTCTTGTCTTGTCTTGTCTTGTCTTGTCTTGTCTTGTCTTGTTTTGTCTTGTCTTGTTTTGTCTTGTCATGTCATGTCTTGTCTTGTCTTGTTTTGTCTTGTCTTGTCTTGTCTTGTCTTGTCTTGTCTTGTCTTGTCTTGTCTTGTCTTGTCATGTCATGTCTTGTCTTGTCTTGTTTTGTCTTGTTTTGTCTTGTTTTGTCTTGTCTTGTCTTGTCTTGTCTTGTCTTGTCTTGTCTTGTCTTGTCTTGTCTTGTCTTGTCTTGTCTTGTCTTGTCTTGTCTTGTCTTGTCTTGTCTTGTCTTGTCTTGTCTTGTCTTGTCTTGTCTTGTCTTGTCTTGTCTTGTCTTGTCTTGTCTTGTCTTGTCTTGTCTTGTCTTGTCTTGTCTTGTCTTGTCTTGTCTTGTCTTGTCTTGTCTTGTCTTGTCTTGTCTTGTCTTGTCTTGTCTTGTCTTGTCTTGTCTTGTCTTGTCTTGTCTTGTCTTGTCTTGTCTTGTCTTGTCTTGTCTTGTCTTATTTTGTCTTGTCTTGTCTTGTCTTGTCTTGTCTTGTCTTGTCTTGTCTTGTCTTGTCTTGTCTTGTCTTGTCTTGTCTTGTCTTGTCTTGTCTTGTCTTGTCTTGTCTTGTCTTGTCTTGTCTTGTCTTGTCTTGTCTTGTCTTGTCTTGTCTTGTCTTGTCTTGTCTTGTCTTGTCATGAAATGTCATGTCATGTCGTGTGTTGTGTTGTTTAGTCTTGTTTTGTCTTGTCATGTCTTGTCTTGTCATGTCATGTCTTGTCTTGTTTTGTCTTGTCTTGTCTTGCCTTGTCTTGTCTGGTCTTGTCTTGTCTTGTCATGTCATGTCTTGTCTTGTCTTGTTTTGTCTTGTGTTGTCTTGTTTTGTCTTGTCATGTCTTGTCTTGTCTTGTCTTGTCTTGTCTTGTCTTGTCTTGTCTTGTCTTGTTTGGTCTTGTCTTGTCTTGTCCTGTCTTGTATTGTCTTGTCTTGTCTTGTCTTGTCTTGTCTTGTCTTGTCTTGTCTTGTCTTGTCTTGTCTTGTCTTGTCTTGTCTTGTCTTGTCTTGTCTTGTCTTGTCTTGTCTTGTCTTGTCTTGTCTTGTCTTGTCTTGTCTTGTCTTGTCTTGTCTTGTCTTGTCTTGTCTTGTCTTGTCTTGTCTTGTCTTGTCTTGTCTTGTCTTGTCTTGTCTTGTCTTGTCTTGTCTTGTCTTGTCTTGTCTTGTCTTGTCTTGTCTTGTCTTGTCTTGTCTTGTCTTGTCTTGTCTTGTCTTGTCTTGTCTTGTCTTGTCTTGTCTTGTCTTGTCTTGTCTTGTCTTGTCTTGTCTTGTCTTGTCTTGTCTTGTCTTGTCTTGTCTTGTCATGTAATGTCATGTCATGTCGTGTGTTGTGTTGTTTAGTCTTGTTTTGTCTTGTCATGTCTTGTCTTGTCTTGTCTTGTCTTGTCATGTCTTGTCTTGTCTAGTCTTGTCTTGTCTTGTCTTGTCTTGTCTTTTCTTGTCTTGTCTTGTCTTGTCATGTAATGTCATGTCGTGTGTTGTGTTGTTTTGTCTTGTCGTGTCTTGTCTTGTCTTGTCTTGTCTTGTCATGTCATGTCTTGTCTTGTCTTGCCTTGCCTTGTCTTGTCTTGTCTTGTCTTGTCGTATGTTGTGTTGTTTTGTCTTGTCTTGTTTTGTCTTGTCATGTCGTATGTTGTGTTGTTTTGTCTTGTATTGTTTTGTCTTGTCTTGTCTTATATTGTCTTATATTTTCTTGTCTTGTCTTGTCATGTCATGTCGTGTGTTGTGTTGTTTAGTCTTGTTTTGTCTTGTCTTGTCTTGTTTTGTCTGGTCTTGTCTTGTCTTGTCATGTCATGTCTTGTCTTGTCTTGTCTTGTTTTGTCTTGTCTTGTCTTGTTTTGTCTTGTCATGTCTTGTCTTGTCTTGTCTTGTCTTGTCTTGTCTTGTCTTGTCTTGTCTTGTCTTGTCTTGTCTTGTCTTGTCTTGTTTTGTCTTGTCTTGTCTTGTCTTGTCTTGTCTTGTCTTGTCTTGTCTGGTCTTATCTTGTCTTGTCTTGTCCTGTCCTGTCTTGTCTTGTCTTTTCTTGTCTTGTCTTGTCTTTTCTTGTCTTGTCTTGTCTTGTCTTGTCTTGTCTTGTCATGTCATGTCTTGTCTTGTCTTGTCTTGTTTTGTCTTGTCTTGTCTTGTTTTGTCTTTTCTTGTCTTGTCTTGTCTTGTCTTGTCTTGTCTTGTCTTGTCTTGTCTTGTCTTGTCTTGTCTTGTCTTGTCTTGTCATGTCATGTCTTGTCTTGTCTTGTCTTGTCTTGTTTTGTCTTGTCTTGTCTTGTCTTGTCTTGTCTTGTCATGTCATGTCTTGTCTTGTCTTGTCTTGTCTTGTTTTGTCTTGTGTTGTCTTTTTTTGTCTTGTCATGTCTTGTCTTGTCTTGTCTTGTCTTGTCTTGTCTTGTCTTGTCTTGTCTTGTCTTGTCTTGTCTTGTCTTGTCTTGTGTTGTCTTGTCTTGTCTTGTCTTGCCTTATCTTGTCTTGTCCTGTCGTGTGTTGTGTTGTTTTGTCTTGTCTTGTCTTGTCTTGCCTTGTCTTGTCTTGTCTTGTCTTGTCTTGTCTTGTCATGTAATGTCATGTCGTGTGTTGTGTTGTTTTGTCTTGTCGTGTCTTGTCTTGTCTTGTCTTGTCTTGTCATGTCATGTCTTGTCTTGTCTTGTCTTGCCTTGCCTTGTCTTGTCTTGTCTTGTCTTGTCGTATGTTGTGTTGTTTTGTCTTGTCTTGTTTTGTCTTGTCATGTCGTATGTTGTGTTGTTTTGTCTTGTATTGTTTTGTCTTGTCTTGTCTTATATTGTCTTATATTGTCTTGTCTTGTCTTGTCATGTCATGTCGTGTGTTGTGTTGTTTAGTCTTGTTTTGTCTTGTCTTGTCTTGTTTTGTCTTGTCTTGTCTTGTCTTGTCATGTCATGTCTTGTCTTGTTTTGTCTTGTCTTGTCTTGTCTTGTCTTGTCTTGTCTTGTCATGTCATGTCTTGTCTTGTCTTGTTTTGTCTTGTGTTGTCTTGTTTTGTCTTGTCATGTCTTGTCTTGTCTTGTCTTGTCTTGTCTTGTCTTGTCTTGTCTTGTCTTGTCTTGTCTTGTCATGTCTTGTCTTGTCTTGTCTTGTCTTGTCTTGTCTTGTCTTGTCTTGTCTTGTCTTGTCTTGTCTTGTCTTGTCTTGTCTTGTCTTGTCTTGTCTTGTCTTGTCTTGTCTTATCTTGTCTTGTCCTGTCGTGTGTTGCTTTGTCTTGTCTTGTCTTATCTTGTCTTGTCTTGTCATGTCGTGTGTTGTGTTGTTTTGTCTTGTCATGTCTTGTCTTGTCTTGTCTTGTCTTGTTTTGTCTTGTCTTGTCTTGTTTTGTCTTTTCTTGTCTTGTCTTGTCTTGTCTTGTCTTGTCTTGTCTTGTCATGTCATGTCTTGTCTTGTCTTGTCTTGTCTTGTTTTGTCTTGTCTTGTCTTGTTTTGTCTTGTCTTGTCTTGCCTTGTCTTGTCTTGTCCTGTCGTGTGTTGTGTTGTCTTGTCTTGTCTTGTCTTGTCTTGTCTTGTCTTGTCTTGTCTTGTCTTGTATTGTCTTGTCTTGTCTTGTCTTGTCTTGTCATGTCATGTCTTGTCTTGTCTTGTCTTGTCTTGTTTTGTCTTGTCTTGTCTTGTCTTGTCTTGTCTTGTCATGTCATGTCTTGTCTTGTCTTGTCTTGTCTTGTTTTGTCTTGTGTTGTCTTGTTTTGTCTTGTCATGTCTTGTCTTGTCTTGTCTTGTCTTGTCTTGTCTTGTCTTGTCTTGTCTTGTCTTGTCTTGTCTTGTCTTGTCTTGTCTTGTCTTGTCTTGCCTTATCTTGTCTTGTCCTGTCGTGTGTTGTGTTGTTTTGTCTTGTCTTGTCTTGTCTTGCCTTGTCTTGTCTTGTCTTGTCTTGTCTTGTCTTGTCATGTAATGTCATGTCGTGTGTTGTGTTGTTTTGTCTTGTCGTGTCTTGTCTTGTCTTGTCTTGTCTTGTCATGTCATGTCTTGTCTTGTCTTGTCTTGCCTTGCCTTGTCTTGTCTTGTCTTGTCGTATGTTGTGTTGTTTTGTCTTGTCTTGTTTTGTCTTGTCATGTCGTATGTTGTGTTGTTTTGTCTTGTATTGTTTTGTCTTGTCTTGTCTTATATTGTCTTATATTGTCTTGTCTTGTCTTGTCATGTCATGTCGTGTGTTGTGTTGTTTAGTCTTGTTTTGTCTTGTCTTGTCTTGTTTTGTCTTGTCTTGTCTTGTCTTGTCATGTCATGTCTTGTCTTGTTTTGTCTTGTCTTGTCTTGTCTTGTCTTGTCTTGTCTTGTCATGTCATGTCTTGTCTTGTCTTGTTTTGTCTTGTGTTGTCTTGTTTTGTCTTGTCATGTCTTGTCTTGTCTTGTCTTGTCTTGTCTTGTCTTGTCTTGTCTTGTCTTGTCTTGTCTTGTCTTGTCTTGTCTTGTCTTGTCTTATCTTGTCTTGTCCTGTCGTGTGTTGTGTTGTTTTGTCTTGTCTTGTCTTGTCTTGCCTTGTCTTGTCTTGTCTTGTCTTGTCTTGTCATGTCATGTCGTGTCTTGTGTTGCTTTGTCTTGTCTTGTCTTATCTTGTCTTGTCTTGTCATGTCGTGTGTTGTGTTGTTTTGTCTTGTCATGTCTTGTCTTGTCTTGTCTTGTTTTGTCTTGTCCTGTCGTGTGTTGTGTTGTCTTGTCTTGTTTTGTCTTGTCTTGTTTTGTCTTGTCTTGTTTTGTCTTGTCATGTCGTATGTTGTGTTGTTTTGTTTTGTCTTGTCTTGTCTTGTCTTGTCTTGTCATGTCGTATGTTGTATTGTTTTGTCTTGTCTTGTCTTGTCTTGTCTTGTCTTGTCTTGTCTTGTCTTGTCTTGTCTTGTCTTGTCTTGTCTTGTCTTGTCTTGTCTTGTCTTGTATTGTCTTGTCTTGTCTTGTCATGTCATGTCATGTCGTGTCTTGTGTTGCTTTGTCTTGTCTTGTCTTATCTTGTCTTGTCTTGTCTTGTCTTGTCATGTCATGTCTTGTCTTGTCTTGTCTTGCCTTGCCTTGTCTTGTCTTGTCTTGTCTTGTCGTATGTTGTGTTGTTTTGTCTTATCTTGTCTTGTCTTGTCATGTCGTATGTTGTGTTGTTTTGTTTTGTCTTGTCTTGTCTTGTCTTGTCTTGTCTTGTCTTGTCTTGTCTTGTCTTGTCTTGTCTTGTCTTGTCTTGTCTTGTCTTGTCTTGTATTGTCTTGTCTTGTCTTGTCATGTCATGTCATGTCGTGTCTTGTGTTGCTTTGTCTTGTCTTGTCTTATCTTGTCTTGTCTTGTCTTGTCTTGTCTTGTCTTGTCTTGTCTTGTCTTGTCTTGTCTTGTCTTGTCTTGTCTTGTCTTGTATTGTCTTGTCTTGTCTTGTCATGTCATGTCATGTCATGTCGTGTGTTGTGTTGTTTTGTCTTGTTGTGTCTTGTCTTGTCTTGTCTTGTCTTGTCATGTCATGTCTTGTCTTGTCTTGTCTTGCCTTGCCTTGTCTTGTCTTGTCTTGTCTTGTCGTATGTTGTGTTGTTTTGTCTTATCTTGTCTTGTCTTGTCATGTCGTGTGTTGTGTTGTTTTGTCTTGTCATGTCTTGTCTTGTCTTGTCTTGTTTTGTCTTGTCTTGTCTTGTTTTGTCTTTTCTTGTCTTGTCTTGTCTTGTCTTGTCTTGTCTTGTCTTGTCTTGTCATGTCATGTCTTGTCTTGTCTTGTCTTGTCTTGTTTTGTCTTGTCTTGTCTTGTTTTGTCTTGTCTTGTCTTGCCTTGTCTTGTCTTGTCCTGTCGTGTGTTGTGTTGTCTTGTCTTGTTTTGTCTTGTCTTGTTTTGTCTTGTCTTGTTTTGTCTTGTCATGTCGTATGTTGTGTTGTTTTGTTTTGTCTTGTCTTGTCTTGTCTTGTCTTGTCATGTCGTATGTTGTGTTGTTTTGTCTTGTCTTGTCTTGTCTTGTCTTGTCTTGTCTTGTCTTGTCTTGTCTTGTCTTGTCTTGTCTTGTCTTGTCTTGTCTTGTCTTGTATTGTCTTGTCTTGTCATGTCATGTCATGTCGTGTCTTGTGTTGCTTTGTCTTGTCTTGTCTTATCTTGTCATGTCGTGTGTTGTGTTGTTTTGTTTTGTCTTGTCATGTCTTGTCTTGTCATGTCGTATGTTGTGTTGTTTTGTTTTGTCTTGTCTTGTCTTGTCTTGTCTTGTCATGTCGTGTGTTGTGTTGTTTTGTCTTGTCATGTCTTGTCTTGTCTTGTCTTGTTTTGTCTTGTCTTGTCTTGTTTTGTCTTTTCTTGTCTTGTCTTGTCTTGTCTTGTCTTGTCTTGTCTTGTCTTGTCTTGTCATGTCATGTCTTGTCTTGTCTTGTCTTGTCTTGTTTTGTCTTGTCTTGTCTTGTTTTGTCTTGTCATGTCTTGTCTTGTCTTGTCTTGTCTTGTCTTGTCTTGTCTTGTCTTGTCTTGTCTTGTCTTGTCTTGTCTTGTCTTGTCTTGTCTTGTCTTGTCTTGTCTTGTCTTGTCTTGTCTTGTCTTGCCTTGTCTTGTCTTGTCCTGTCGTGTGTTGTGTTGTTTTGTCTTGTCTTGTCTTGTCTTGTCTTGTCTTGTCTTGTCTTGTCTTGTCTTGTCTTGTCTTGTCGTATGTTGTGTTGTTTTGACTTGTCTTGTTTTGTCTTGTCATGTCGTAAGTTGTGTTGTTTTGTCTTGTCTTGTTTTGTCTTGTCTTGTCTTATATTGTCTTATATTGTCTTGTCTTGTCTTGTCATGTCATCTCGTGTGTTGTGTTGTTTAGTCTTGTTTTGTCTTGTCATGTCTTGTCTTGTCTTGTCTTGTCATGTCTTGTCTTGTCTTGTCTTATTTTGTCTTGTCTTGTCTTGTCTTGTCTTGTCTTGTCATGTCATGTGTTGTGTTGTTTTGTCTTGTCTTGTCTTGTTTGGTCTTGTCTTGTCTTGTCTTGTATTGTCTTGTCTTGTCTTGTCTTGTCTTGTCTTGTCTTGTCTTGTCTTGTCTTGTCTTGTCTTGTCTTGTCTTGTCTTGTCTTGTCTTGTCTTGTCTTGTCTTGTCTTGTCTTGTCTTGTCTTGTCTTGTCTTGTCTTGTCTTGTCTTGTCTTGTCTTGTCTTGTCTTGTCTTGTCTTGTCTTGTCTTGTCTTGTCTTGTCTTGTCTTGTCATGTAATGTCATGTCATGTCGTGTGTTGTGTTGTTTAGTCTTGTCTTGTCATGTCTTGTCTTGTCTTGTCATGTCTTGTCTAGTCTTGTCTTGTCTTGTCTTGTCTTGTCTTGTCTTGTCATGTCATGTCTTGTCTTGTCTTGTCTTGTCTTGTTTTGTCTTGTCTTGTCTTGTTTTGTCTTGTCATGTCTTGTCTTGTCTTGTCTTGTCTTGTCTTGTCTTGTCTTGTCTTGTCTTGTCTTGTTTTGTCTTGTCTTGTCTTGCCTTGTCTTGTCTTGTCCTGTCGTGTGTTGTGTTGTTTTGTCTTGTCTTGTCTTGTCTTGTCTTGTCTTGTCTTGTCGTATGTTGTGTTGTTTTGACTTGTCTTGTTTTGTCTTGTCATGTCGTATGTTGTGTTGTTTTGTCTTGTCTTGTTTTGTCTTGTCTTGTCTTATATTGTCTTATATTGTCTTGTCTTGTCTTGTCATGTCATCTCGTGTGTTGTGTTGTTTAGTCTTGTTTTGTCTTGTCATGTCTTGTCTTGTCTTGTCTTGTCTTGTCATGTCTTGTCTTGTCTTGTCTTATTTTGTCTTGTCTTGTCTTGTCTTGTCTTGTCTTGTCATGTCATGTGTTGTGTTGTTTTGTCTTGTCTTGTCTTGTTTGGTCTTGTCTTGTCTTGTCTTGTATTGTCTTGTCTTGTCTTGTCTTGTCTTGTCTTGTCTTGTCTTGTCTTGTCTTGTCTTGTCTTGTCATGTAATGTCATGTCATGTCGTGTGTTGTGTTGTTTAGTCTTGTTTTGTCTTGTCATGTCTTGTCTTGTCTTGTCTTGTCTTGTCATGTCTTTTCTTGTCTAGTCTTGTCTTGTCTTGTCTTGTCATGTCATGTCATGTCTTGTCTTGCCTTGCCTTGCCTTGTCTTGTCTTGTCTAGTCTTGTCTTGTCTTGTCTTGTCATGTCATGTCTTGTCTTGTCTAGTCTTGTCTTGTCTTGTCTTGTCATGTAATGTCATGTCGTGTGTTGTGTTTTTTTGTCTTGTCGTGTCTTGTCTTGTCTTGTCTTGTCTTGTCATGTCATGTCATGTCTTGTCTTGCCTTGCCTTGTCTTGTCTAGTCTTGTCTTGTCTTGTCTTGTCATGTCATGTCTTGTCTTGTCTAGTCTTGTCTTGTCTTGTCTTGTCATGTAATGTCATGTCGTGTGTTGTGTTGTTTAGTCTTGTTTTGTCTTGTCATGTCTTGTCTTGTCTTGTCTTGTCTTGTCATGTCTTGTCTTGTCTAGTCTTGTCTTGTCTTGTCTTGTCTTGTCTTTTCTTGTCTTGTCTTGTCTTGTCTTGTCATGTAATGTCATGTCGTGTGTTGTGTTGTTTTGTCTTGTCGTGTCTTGTCTTGTCTTGTCTTGTCTTGTCATGTCATGTCTTGTCTTGTCTTGCCTTGCCTTGTCTTGTCTTGTCTTGTCTTGTCGTATGTTGTGTTGTTTTGTCTTGTCTTGTTTTGTCTTGTCATGTCGTATGTTGTGTTGTTTTGTCTTGTATTGTTTTGTCTTGTCTTGTCTTATATTGTCTTATATTTTCTTGTCTTGTCTTGTCATGTCATGTCGTGTGTTGTGTTGTTTAGTCTTGTTTTGTCTTGTCTTGTCTTGTTTTGTCTGGTCTTGTCTTGTCTTGTCATGTCATGTCTTGTCTTGTCTTGTCTTGTTTTGTCTTGTCTTGTCTTGTTTTGTCTTGTCATGTCTTGTCTTGTCTTGTCTTGTCTTGTCTTGTCTTGTCTTGTCTTGTCTTGTCTTGTCTTGTCTTGTCTTGTCTTGTCTTGTCTTGTCTTGTCTTGTCTTGTCTTGTCTTGTTTTGTCTTGTCTTGTCTTGTCTTGTCTTGTCTTGTCTTGTCTGGTCTTATCTTGTCTTGTCTTGTCCTGTCCTGTCTTGTCTTGTCTTTTCTTGTCTTGTCTTGTCTTTTCTTGTCTTGTCTTGTCTTGTCTTGTCTTGTCTTGTCATGTCATGTCTTGTCTTGTCTTGTCTTGTCTTGTTTTGTCTTGTCTTGTCTTGTTTTGTCTTTTCTTGTCTTGTCTTGTCTTGTCTTGTCTTGTCTTGTCTTGTCTTGTCTTGTCTTGTCTTGTCTTGTCTTGTCTTGTCTTGTCTTGTCTTGTGATGTCATGTCTTGTCTTGTCTTGTCTTGTCTTGTTTTGTCTTGTCTTGTCTTGTCTTGTCTTGTCTTGTCATGTCATGTCTTGTCTTGTCTTGTTTTGTCTTGTTTTGTCTTGTGTTGTCTTGTTTTGTCTTGTCATGTCTTGTCTTGTCTTGTCTTGTCTTGTCTTGTCTTGTCTTGTCTTGTCTTGTCTTGTCTTGTCTTGTCTTGTCTTGTCTTGTCTTGTCTTGTCTTGTCTTGTCTTGTCTTGTCTTGCCTTATCTTGTCTTGTCCTGTCGTGTGTTGTGTTGTTTTGTCTTGTCTTGTCTTGTCTTGCCTTGTCTTGTCTTGTCTTGTCTTGTCTTGTCATGTAATGTCATGTCGTGTGTTGTGTTGTTTTGTCTTGTCGTGTCTTGTCTTGTCTTGTCTTGTCTTGTCATGTCATGTCTTGTCTTGTCTTGTCTTGCCTTGCCTTGTCTTGTCTTGTCTTGTCTTGTCGTATGTTGTGTTGTTTTGTCTTGTCTTGTTTTGTCTTGTCATGTCGTATGTTGTGTTGTTTTGTCTTGTATTGTTTTGTCTTGTCTTGTCTTATATTGTCTTATATTGTCTTGTCTTGTCTTGTCATGTCATGTCGTGTGTTGTGTTGTTTAGTCTTGTTTTGTCTTGTCTTGTCTTGTTTTGTCTTGTCTTGTCTTGTCTTGTCATGTCATGTCTTGTCTTGTTTTGTCTTGTCTTGTCTTGTCTTGTCTTGTCTTGTCTTGTCATGTCATGTCTTGTCTTGTCTTGTTTTGTCTTGTGTTGTCTTGTTTTGTCTTGTCATGTCTTGTCTTGTCTTGTCTTGTCTTGTCTTGTCTTGTCTTGTCTTGTCTTGTCTTGTCTTGTCTTGTCTTGCCTTATCTTGTCTTGTCCTGTCGTGTGTTGTGTTGTTTTGTCTTGTCTTGTCTTGTCTTGCCTTGTCTTGTCTTGTCTTGTCTTGTCTTGTCTTGTCTTGTCTTGTCTTGTCTTGTCTTGTCTTGTCTTGTCGTATGTTGTGTTGTTTTGTCTTGTCTTGTTTTGTCTTGTCTTGTTTTGTCTTGTCATGTCGTATGTTGTGTTGTTTTGTTTTGTCTTGTCTTGTCTTGTCTTGTCTTGTCATGTCGTATGTTGTGTTGTTTTGTTTTGTCTTGTCTTGTCTTGTCTTGTCTTGTCTTGTCTTGTCTTGTCTTGTCTTGTCTTGTCTTGTCTTGTCTTGTCTTGTCTTGTCTTGTATTGTCTTGTCTTGTCTTGTCATGTCATGTCATGTCATGTCGTGTCTTGTGTTGCTTTGTCTTGTCTTGTCTTATCTTGTCTTGTCTTGTCATGTCGTGTGTTGTGTTGTTTTGTCTTGTCATGTCTTGTCTTGTCTTGTCTTGTTTTGTCTTGTCTTGTCTTGTTTTGTCTTTTCTTGTCTTGTCTTGTCTTGTCTTGTCTTGTCTTGTCTTGTCATGTCATGTCTTGTCTTGTCTTGTCTTGTCTTGTTTTGTCTTGTCTTGTCTTGTTTTGTCTTGTCATGTCTTGTCTTGTCTTGTCTTGTCTTGTCTTGTCTTGTCTTGTCTTGTCTTGTCTTGTCTTGTCTTGTCTTGTCTTGTCTTGTCTTGTCTTGTCTTGCCTTGTCTTGTCTTGTCCTGTCGTGTGTTGTGTTGTTTTGTCTTGTCTTGTCTTGTCTTGTCTTGTCTTGTCTTGTCTTGTCTTGTCTTGTCTTCTCTTGTCTTGTCTTGTCTTGTCGTATGTTGTGTTGTTTTGACTTGTCTTGTTTTGTCTTGTCATGTCGTATGTTGTGTTGTTTTGTCTTGTCTTGTTTTGTCTTGTCTTGTCTTATATTGTCTTATATTGTCTTGTCTTGTCTTGTCATGTCATCTCGTGTGTTGTGTTGTTTAGTCTTGTTTTGTCTTGTCATGTCTTGTCTTGTCTTGTCTTGTCTTGTCATGTCTTGTCTTGTCTTGTCTTATTTTGTCTTGTCTTGTCTTGTCTTGTCATGTCATGTGTTGTGTTGTTTTGTCTTGTCTTGTCTTGTTTGGTCTTGTCTTGTCTTGTCTTGTATTGTCTTGTCTTGTCTTGTCTTGTCTTGTCTTGTCTTGTCTTGTCTTGTCTTGTCTTGTCTTGTCTTGTCTTGTCTTGTCTTGTCTTGTCTTGTCTTGTCTTGTCTTGTCTTGTCTTGTCTTGTCTTGTCTTGTCTTGTCTTGTCTTGTCTTGTCTTGTCTCGTCTTGTCTTGTCTTGTCTTGTCTTGTCTTGTCTTGTCTTGTCTTGTCTTGTCTTGTCTTGTCTTGTCTTGTCTTGTCTTGTCTTGTCTTGTCTTGTCTTGTCTTGTCTTGTCTTGTCTTGTCTTGTCTTGTCTTGTCTTGTCTTGTCTTGTCTTGTCTTGTCTTGTCTTGTCTTGTCTTGTCTTGTCTTGTCTTGTCTTGTCTTGTCTTGTCTTGTCTTGTCTTGTCTTGTCTTGTCTTGTCATGTAATGTCATGTCATGTCGTGTGTTGTGTTGTTTAGTCTTGTCTTGTCATGTCTTGTCTTGTCTTGTCTTGTCTTGTCATGTCTTGTCATGTCTTGTCTAGTCTTGTCTTGTCTTGTCTTGTCTTGTCTTGTCTTGTCTTGTCTTGTCTTGTCTTGTCTTGTCTTGTCTTGTCTTGTCTTGTCTTGTCTTGTCTTGTCTTGTCTTGTCTTGTCTTGTCTTGTCTTGTCTTGTCTTGTCTTGTCTTGTCTTGTCTTGTCTTGTCTTGTCTTGTCTTGTCTTGTCTTGTCTTGTCTTGTCTTGTCTTGTCTTGTCTTGTCTTGTCTTGTCTTGTCTTGTCTTGTCTTGTCTTGTCTTGTCTTGTCTTGTCTTGTCATGTAATGTCATGTCATGTCGTGTGTTGTGTTGTTTAGTCTTGTCTTGTCATGTCTTGTCTTGTCTTGTCTTGTCTTGTCATGTCTTGTCATGTCTTGTCTAGTCTTGTCTTGTCTTGTCTTGTCTTGTCTTGTCTTGTCTTGTCTTGTCTTGTCTTGTCTTGTCTTGTCTTGTCTTGTCTTGTCTTGTCTTGTCTTGTCTTGTCTTGTCTTGTCTTGTCTTGTCTTGTCTTGTCTTGTCATGTAATGTCATGTCATGTCGTGTGTTGTGTTGTTTAGTCTTGTTTTGTCTTGTCTTGTTTTGTCTTGTCATGTCGTATGTTGTGTTGTTTTGTCTTGTTTTGTCTTGTCTTGTCTTGTCTTGTCTTGTCTTGTCTTGTCTTGTCTTGTCTTGTCTTGTCTTGTCTTGTCTTGTCTTGTCTTGTCTTGTCTTGTCTTGTCTTGTCTTGTCTTGTCTTGTCTTGTCTTGTCTTGTCTTGTCTTGTCTTGTCTTGTCTTGTCTTGTCTTGTCTTGTCTTGTCTTGTCTTGTCTTGTCTTGTCTTGTCTTGTCTTGTCTTGTCATGTAATGTCATGTCATGTCGTGTGTTGTGTTGTTTAGTCTTGTTTTGTCTTGTCATGTCTTGTCTTGTCTTGTCTTGTCATGTCTTTTCTTGTCTAGTCTTGTCTTGTCTTGTCTTGTCACGTCATGTCATGTCTTGTCTTGCCTTGCCTTGCCTTGTCTTGTCTTGTCTAGTCTTGTCTTGTCTTGTCTTGTCATGTCATGTCTTGTCTTGTCTAGTCTTGTCTTGTCTTGTCTTGTCATGTAATGTCATGTCGTGTGTTGTGTTTTTTTGTCTTGTCGTGTCTTGTCTTGTCTTGTCTTGTCTTGTCATGTCATGTCATGTCTTGTCTTGCCTTGCCTTGCCTTGTCTTGTCTTGTCTAGTCTTGTCTTGTCTTGTCTTGTCATGTCATGTCTTGTCTTGTCTAGTCTTGTCTTGTCTTGTCTTGTCATGTAATGTCATGTCGTGTGTTGTGTTGTTTTGTCTTGTCGTGTCTTGTCTTGTCTTGTCTTGTCATGTCATGTCATGTCTTGTCTTGCCTTGCCTTGTCTTGTCTTGTCTTGTCTTGTCTTGTCTTGTCTTGTCTTGTCTTGTCTTGTCTTGTCTTGTCTTGTCTTGTCTTGTCTTGTCTTGTCTTGTCTTGTCTTGTCTTGTCTTGTCTTGTCTTGTCTTGTCTTGTCTTGTCTTGTCTTGTCTTGTCTTGTCTTGTCTTGTCTTGTCTTGTCTTGTCTTGTCTTGTCTTGTCTTGTCTTGTCTTGTCTTGTCTTGTCTTGTCTTGTCTTGTCTTGTCTTGTCTTGTCTTGTCTTGTCTTGTCTTGTCTTGTCTTGTCTTGTCTTGTCTTGTCTTGTCTTGTCTTGTCTTGTCTTGTCTTGTCTTGTCTTGTCTTGTCTTGTCTTGTCTTGTCTTGTCTTGTCTTGTCTTGTCTTGTCTTGTCTTGTCTTGTCTTGTCTTGTCTTGTCTTGTCTTGTCTTGTCTTGTCTTGTCTTGTCTTGTCTTGTCTTGTCTTGTCTTGTCTTGTCTTGTCTTGTCTTGTCTTGTCTTGTCTTGTCTTGTCTTGTCTTGTCTTGTCTTGTCGTATGTTGTGTTGTTTTGTCTTGTCTTGTTTTGTCTTGTCATGTCGTATGTTGTGTTGTTTTGTCTTGTATTGCTTTGTCTTGTCTTGTCTTATATTGTCTTATATTGTCTTGTCTTGTCTTGTCATGTCATGTCGTGTGTTGTGTTGTTTAGTCTTGTTTTGTCTTGTCTTGTCTTGTTTTGTCTTGTCTTGTCTTGTCTTGTCATGTCATGTCATGTCTTGTCTTGTCTTGTCTTGTTTTGTCTTGTCTTGTCTTGTTTTGTCTTGTCATGTCTTGTCTTGTCTTGTCTTGTCTTGTCTTGTCTTGTCTTGTCTTGTCTTGCCTTGTCTTGTCTTGTCTTGTCTTGTTTTGTCTTGTTTTGTCTTGTCTTGTCTTGTCTTGTCTTGTCTTGTCTTGTCTGGTCTTATCTTGTCTTGTCTTGTCCTGTCCTGTCTTGTCTTGTCTTTTCTTGTCTTGTCTTTTCTTGTCTTGTCTTGTCTTGTCTTGTCTTGTCTTGTCTTGTCATGTCATGTCTTGTCTTGTCTTGTCTTGTTTTGTCTTGTCTTGTCTTGTCTTGTCTTGTCTTGTCTTGTCTTGTCTTGTCTTGTCCTGTCCTGTCTTGTCTTGTCTTTTCTTGTCTTGTCTTGTCTTGTCTTGTCTTGTCTTGTCTTGTCTTGTCTTGTCTTGCCTTGTCTTGTCTTGTCCTGTCGTGTGTTGTGTTGTTTTGTCTTGTCTTGTCTTGTCTTGTCTTGTCCTGTCTTGTCTTGCCTTGTCTTGTCTTGTCTTGTCTTGTCTTGTCTTGTCTTGTCTTGTCTTGTCTTGTCTTGTCTTGTCTTGTCTTGTCTTGTCTTGTCTTGTCTTGTCTTGTCTTGTCTTGTCTTGTCTTGTCTTGTCTTGTCTTGTCTTGTCTTGTCTTATCTTGTCTTGTCTTGTCTTGTCTTGTCTTGTCTTGTCTTGTCTTGTCTTGTCTTGTCTTGTCTTGTCTTGTCTTGTCTTGTCTTGTCTTGTCTTGTCTTGTCTTGTCTTGTCTTGTCTTGTCGTATGTTGTGTTGTTTTTTCTTGTCTTGTTTTGTCTTGTCATGTCGTATGTTGTGTTGTTTTGTCTTGTCTTGTTTTGTCTTGTCTTGTCTTATATTGTCTTGTCTTGTCTTGTCATGTCTTGTCTTGTTTTGTCTTGTCTTGTATTGTCTTGTTTTCTCATGTAATGTCATGTCGGGTGTTGTGTTGTTTTGTCTTGTCTTGTTTTGTCTTGTCTTGTCTTATATTGTCTTGTCTTGTCTTATCTTGTCTTGTCTTGTCTTGTCTTGTCTTGTCTTGTCTTGTCTTGTCTTGTCTTGTCTTGTCTTGTCTTGTCTTGTCTTGTCTTGTCTTGTCTTGTCTTGTCTTGTCTTGTCTTGTCTTGTCTTGTCTTGTCTTGTCTTGTCTTGTCTTGTCTTGTCTTGTCTTGTCTTGTCTTGTCTTGTCTTGTCTTGTCTTGTCTTGTCTTGTCTTGTCTTGTCTTGTCTTGTCTTGTCTTGCCATGTCATGTCATGTGTTGTGTTGTTTTGTCTTGTCTTGTCATGTCATGTCATGTGTTGTGTTGTTTTGTCTTGTCTTGTCTTGTTTGGTCTTGTCTTGTCTTGTCTTGTCTTGTATTGTCTTGTCTTGTCTTGTCTTGTCTTGTCTTGTCTTGTCTTGTCTTGTCTCGTCTTGTCTTGTCTTGTCTTGTCTTGTCTTGTCTTGTCTTGTCTTGTCTTGTCTTGTCTTGTCTTGTCTTGTCTTGTCTTGTCTTGTCTTGTCTTGTCTTGTCTTGTCTTGTCTTGTCTTGTCTTGTCTTGTCTTGTCTTGTCTTGTCTTGTCTTGTCTTGTCTTGTCTTGTCTTGTCTTGTCTTGTCTTGTCTTGTCTTGTCTTGTCTTGTCTTGTCTTGTCTTGTCTTGTTTGTCTTGTCTTGTCTTGTCTTGTCTTGTCTTGTCTTGTCTTGTCTTGTCTTGTCTTGTCTTGTCTTGTCTTGTCTTCTCTTGTCTTGTCTTGTCTTGTCTTGTCTTGTCTTGTCTTGTCTTGTCTTGTCTTGTCTTGTCTTGTCTTGTCTTGTCTTGTCTTGTCTTGTCTTGTCTTGTCTTGTCTTGTCTTGTCTTGTCTTGTCTTGTTTGTCTTGTCTTGTCTTGTCTTGTCTTGTCTTGTCTTGTCTTGTCTTGTCTTGTCTTGTCTTGTCTTGTCGTGTCTTGTCTTTTCTTGTCTTGTCTTGCCTTGTCTTGTCTTGTCTTGTCTTGTCATGTAATGTCATGTTATGTCGTGTGTTGTGTTGTTTAGTCTTGTTTTGTCTTGTCATGTCTTGTCTTGTCTTGTCCTGTCATGTCTTGTCTTGTCTAGTGTTGTCTTGTCTTGTCTTGTCTTCTCTTGTCATGTAATGTCATGTCGTGTGTTGTGTTGTTTTGTCTTGTCGTGTCTTCTCCTTGTCTTGTCTTGTCATGTCGTGTGTTGTGTTGTTTTGTCGTGTCATGTCTTATATTGTCTTGTCTTGTCTTGTGATGTCATGTCGTGTGTTGTGTTGTTTTGTCTTGTATTGTCTTGTCTTGTCTTGTCTTGTTTTGTCTTGTCTTGTCTTGTCTTGTCTTGTCTTGTCTTGTCTTGTCTTGTCTTGTCTTGCCTTGTCTTGTCTTGTCTTGTCTTGTCTTGTCTTGTCTTGTCTTGTCTTGTCTTGTCTTGTCTTGTCTTGTCTTGTCTTGTCTTGTCATGTCATGTCATGTCATACGTGTGTTGTGTTGTTTTGTCTTGTCTTATTTTGTCTTGTCAAGTCTTATCTTGTCTTGTCTTGTCTTGTATTGTCATGTCTTATATTGTCTTGTCTTGTCATGTCATATCATGTCGTGTGTTGTGTTGTTTTGTCTTGCCATGTTTTGTCTTGTCATGTATTGTCTTGTCTTGTCATGTCATGTCATGTCATGTCATGTGTTGTGTTGTGTTGTTTTGTCTTGTCTTGTCATGTTTTATGTTGTCTTGTTTTGTCATGTAATGTCATACGTGTGTTGCGTTGTTTTGTCTTGTCTTATTTTGTCTTGTCATGTCTTATCTTGTCTTGTCTTGTCTTGTCTTGTATTGTCATGTCTTATATTGTCTTGTCTTGTCCTGTCATGTCATGTCATGTGTTGTGTTGTTTTGTCTTGTCTTATCTTGTTTGGTCTTGTCTTGTATTGTCTTGTCTTGTCTTGTCTTGTCTTGTCTTGTCTTGTCTTGTCTTGTCTTGTCTTGTCTTGTATTGTCTTGTCTTGTCTTGTCTTGTCTTGTATTGTCTTGTCTTGTCTTGTCTTGTCTTGTCTTGTCTTGTCTTGTCTTGTCTTGTCTTGTCTTGTCTTGTCTTGTCTTGTCTTGTCTCGTCTTATCTTATCTTGTCTTGTCTTGTCTTGTCTTGTCTTGTCTTGTCTTGTCTTGTCTTGTCTTGTCTTGTCGTGTCTTGTCTTTTCTTGTCTTGTCTTGCCTTGTCTTGTCTTGTCTTGTCTTGTCATGTAATGTCATGTCATGTCGTGTGTTGTGTTGTTTAGTCTTGTTTTGTCTTGTCATGTCTTGTCTTGTCTTGTCCTGTCATGTCCTGTCTTGTCTAGTGTTGTCTTGTCTTGTCTTGTCTTGTCTTGTCTTCTCTTGTCATGTAATGTCATGTCGTGTGTTGTGTTGTTTTGTCTTGTCGTGTCTTCTCCTTGTCTTGTCTTGTCATGTCGTGTATTGTGTTGTTTTGTCTTGTCATGTCTTATATTGTCTTGTCTTGTCTTGTGATGTCATGTCGTGTGTTGTGTTGTTTTGTCTTGTCTTGTCTTGTCTTGTCTTGTCTTGTCTTGTCTTGTCTTGTCTTGTCTTGTCTTGTCTTGTCTTGTCTTGTCGTATGTTGTGTTGTCTTGCCTTGCCTTGTCTTGTCTTGTCTTGTCTTGTCTTGTCTTGTCTTGTCTTGTCTTGTCTTGTCTTGTCTTGTCTTGTCTTGTCGTATGTTGTGTTGTTTTTTCTTGTCTTGTTTTGTCTTGTCATGTCGTATGTTGTGTTGTTTTGTCTTGTCTTGTTTTGTCTTGTCTTGTCTTATATTGTCTTATATTGTCTTGTCTTGTCTTGTCATGTCTTGTCTTGTTTTGTCTTGTCTTGTATTGTCTTGTTTTCTCATGTAATGTCATGTCGGGTGTTGTGTTATTTTGTCTTGTCTTGTTTTGTCTTGTCTTGTCTTATATTGTCTTGTCTTGTCTTATCTTGTCTTGTCTTGTCTTGTCTTGTCTTGTCTTGTCTTGTCTTGTCTTGTCTTGTCTTGTCTTGTCTTGTCTTGTCTTGTCTTGTCTTGTCTTGTCTTGTCTTGTCTTGTCTTGTCTTGTCTTGTCTTGTCTTGTCTTGCCATGTCATGTCATGTGTTGTGTTGTTTTGTCTTGTCTTGTCATGTCATGTCATGTGTTGTGTTGTTTTGTCTTGTCTTGTCTTGTTTGGTCTTGTCTTGTCTTGTCTTGTCTTGTCTTGTCTTGTCTTGTCTTGTTTGTCTTGTCTTGTCTTGTCTTGTCTTGTCTTGTCTTGTCTTGTCTTGTCTTGTCTTCTCTTGTCTTGTCTTCTCTTGTCTTGTCTTGTCTTGTCTTGTCTTGTCTTGTCTTGTCTTGTCTTGTCTTGTCTTGTCTTGTCTTGTCTTGTCTTGTCTTGTCTTGTCTTGTCTTGTCTTGTCTTGTCTTGTCTTGTCTTGTCTTGTCTTGTCTTGTCTTGTCTTGTCTTGTCTTGTCTTGTCTTGTTTGTCTTGTCTTGTCTTGTCTTGTCTTGTCTTGTCTTGTCTTGTCTTGTCGTGTCTTGTCTTTTCTTGTCTTGTCTTGCCTTGTCTTGTCTTATCTTGTCTTGTCATGTAATGTCATGTCATGTCGTGTGTTGTGTTGTTTAGTCTTGTTTTGTCTTGTCATGTCTTGTCTTGTCTTGTCCTGTCATGTCTTGTCTTGTCTAGTGTTGTCTTGTCTTGTCTTGTTTTCTCTTGTCATGTAATGTCATGTCGTGTGTTGTGTTGTTTTGTCTTGTCGTGTCTTCTCCTTGTCTTGTCTTGTCATGTCGTGTGTTGTGTTGTTTTGTCTTGTCATGTCTTATATTGTCTTGTCTTGTCTTGTGATGTCATGTCGTGTGTTGTGTTGTTTTGTCTTGTATTGTCTTGTCTTGTCTTGTCTTGTTTTGTCTTGTCTTGTCTTGTCTTGTCTTGTCTTGTCTTGTCTTGTCTTGTCTTGTCTTGTCTTGTCTTGTCTTGTCTTGTCTTGTCTTGTCTTGTCTTGTCTTGTCTTGTCTTGTCTTGTCTTGTCTTGTCTTGTCTTGTCTTGTCTTGTCTTGTCTTGTCTTGTCTTGTCTTGTCTTGTCTTGTCATGTCATGTCATGTCATACGTGTGTTGTGTTGTTTTGTCTTGTCTTATTTTGTCTTGTCAAGTCTTATCTTGTCTTGTCTTGTCTTGTATTGTCATGTCTTATATTGTCTTGTCTTGTCATGTCATATCATGTCGTGTGTTGTGTTGTTTTGTCTTGCCATGTTTTGTCTTGTCATGTATTGTCTTGTCTTGTCATGTCATGTCATGTCATGTCATGTGTTGTGTTGTGTTGTTTTGTCTTGTCTTGTCATGTTTTATGTTGTCTTGTTTTGTCATGTAATGTCATACGTGTGTTGCGTTGTTTTGTCTTGTCTTATTTTGTCTTGTCATGTCTTATCTTGTCTTGTCTTGTCTTGTCTTGTCTTGTCTTGTCTTGTCTTGTCTTGTCTTGTCTTGTCTTGTCTTGTCTTGTCTTGTCTTGTCTTGTCTTGTCTTGTCTTGTCTTGTCTTGTCTTGTCTTGTCTTGTCTTGTCTTGTCTTGTCTTGTCTTGTCTTGTCTTGTCTTGTCTTGTCTTGTCTTGTCTTGTCTTGTCTTGTCTTGTCTTGTCTTGTCTTGTCTTGTCTTGTCTTGTCTAGTCTTGTCTTGTCTTGTCTTGTCATGTAATGTCATGTCGTGTGTTGTGTTGTTTTGTCTTGTCGTGTCTTGTCTTGTCTTGTCTTGTCATGTCATGTCATGTCTTGTCTTGCCTTGCCTTGTCTTGTCTTGTCTTGTCTTGTCTTGTCTTGTCTTGTCTTGTCTTGTCTTGTCTTGTCTTGTCTTGTCTTGTCTTGTCTTGTCTTGTCTTGTCTTGTCTTGTCTTGTCTTGTCTTGTCTTGTCTTGTCTTGTCTTGTCTTGTCTTGTCTTGTCTTGTCTTGTCTTGTCTTGTCTTGTCTTGTCTTGTCTTGTCTTGTCTTGTCTTGTCTTGTCTTGTCTTGTCTTGTCTTGTCTTGTCTTGTCTTGTCTTGTCTTGTCTTGTCTTGTCTTGTCTTGTCTTGTCTTGTCTTGTCTTGTCTTGTCTTGTCTTGTCTTGTCTTGTCTTGTCTTGTCTTGTCTTGTCTTGTCTTGTCTTGTCTTGTCTTGTCTTGTCTTGTCTTGTCTTGTCTTGTCTTGTCTTGTCTTGTCTTGTCTTGTCTTGTCTTGTCTTGTCTTGTCTTGTCTTGTCTTGTCTTGTCTTGTCTTGTCTTGTCTTGTCTTGTCTTGTCTTGTCTTGTCTTGTCTTGTCTTGTCTTGTCTTGTCTTGTCTTGTCTTGTCTTGTCTTGTCGTATGTTGTGTTGTTTTGTCTTGTCTTGTTTTGTCTTGTCATGTCGTATGTTGTGTTGTTTTGTCTTGTATTGCTTTGTCTTGTCTTGTCTTATATTGTCTTATATTGTCTTGTCTTGTCTTGTCATGTCATGTCGTGTGTTGTGTTGTTTAGTCTTGTTTTGTCTTGTCTTGTCTTGTTTTGTCTTGTCTTGTCTTGTCTTGTCATGTCATGTCATGTCTTGTCTTCTCTTGTCTTGTTTTGTCTTGTCTTGTCTTGTTTTGTCTTGTCATGTCTTGTCTTGTCTTGTCTTGTCTTGTCTTGTCTTGTCTTGTCTTGTCTTGTCTTGTCTTGTCTTGTCTTGTCTTGTCTTGTCTTGTTTTGTCTTGTTTTGTCTTGTCTTGTCTTGTCTTGTCTTGTCTTGTCTTGTCTGGTCTTATCTTGTCTTGTCTTGTCCTGTCCTGTCTTGTCTTGTCTTTTCTTGTCTTGTCTTTTCTTGTCTTGTCTTGTCTTGTCTTGTCTTGTCTTGTCTTGTCATGTCATGTCTTGTCTTGTCTTGTCTTGTTTTGTCTTGTCTTGTCTTGTCTTGTCTTGTCTTGTCTTGTCTTGTCTTGTCTTGTCTTGTCCTGTCCTGTCTTGTCTTGTCTTTTCTTGTCTTGTCTTGTCTTGTCTTGTCTTGTCTTGTCTTGTCTTGTCTTGTCTTGTCTTGCCTTGTCTTGTCTTGTCCTGTCGTGTGTTGTGTTGTTTTGTCTTGTCTTGTCTTGTCTTGTCTTGTCCTGTCTTGTCTTGCCTTGTCTTGTCTTGTCTTGTCTTGTCTTGTCTTGTCTTGTCTTGTCTTGTCTTGTCTTGTCTTGTCTTGTCTTGTCTTGTCTTGTCTTGTCTTGTCTTGTCTTGTCTTGTCTTGTCTTGTCTTGTCTTGTCTTGTCTTGTCTTGTCTTGTCTTGTCTTGTCTTGTCTTGTCTTGTCTTGTCTTGTCTTGTCTTGTCTTGTCTTGTCTTGTCTTGTCTTGTCTTGTCTTGTCTTGTCTTGTCTTGTCTTGTCTTGTCTTGTCTTGTCTTGTCTTGTCTTGTCTTGTCTTGTCTTGTCTTGTCTTGTCTTGTCTTGTCTTGTCTTGTCTTGTCTTGTCTTGTCTTGTCTTGTCTTGTCTTGTCTTGTCTTGTCTTGTCTTGTCTTGTCTTGTCTTGTCTTGTCTTGTCTTGTCTTGTCTTGTCTTGTCTTGTCTTGTCTTGTCTTGTCTTGTCTTGTCTTGTCTTGTCTTGTCTTGTCTTGTCTTGTCTTGTCTTGTCGTATGTTGTGTTGTTTTGTCTTGTCTTGTTTTGTCTTGTCATGTCGTATGTTGTGTTGTTTTGTCTTGTATTGCTTTGTCTTGTCTTGTCTTATATTGTCTTATATTGTCTTGTCTTGTCTTGTCATGTCATGTCGTGTGTTGTGTTGTTTAGTCTTGTTTTGTCTTGTCTTGTCTTGTTTTGTCTTGTCTTGTCTTGTCTTGTCATGTCATGTCATGTCTTGTCTTGTCTTGTCTTGTTTTGTCTTGTCTTGTCTTGTTTTGTCTTGTCATGTCTTGTCTTGTCTTGTCTTGTCTTGTCTTGTCTTGTCTTGTCTTGTCTTGTCTTGTCTTGTCTTGTCTTGTCTTGTCTTGTCTTGTTTTGTCTTGTTTTGTCTTGTCTTGTCTTGTCTTGTCTTGTCTTGTCTTGTCTGGTCTTATCTTGTCTTGTCTTGTCCTGTCCTGTCTTGTCTTGTCTTTTCTTGTCTTGTCTTTTCTTGTCTTGTCTTGTCTTGTCTTGTCTTGTCTTGTCTTGTCATGTCATGTCTTGTCTTGTCTTGTCTTGTTTTGTCTTGTCTTGTCTTGTCTTGTCTTGTCTTGTCTTGTCTTGTCTTGTCTTGTCTTGTCCTGTCCTGTCTTGTCTTGTCTTTTCTTGTCTTGTCTTGTCTTGTCTTGTCTTGTCTTGTCTTGTCTTGTCTTGTCTTGCCTTGTCTTGTCTTGTCCTGTCGTGTGTTGTGTTGTTTTGTCTTGTCTTGTCTTGTCTTGTCTTGTCCTGTCTTGTCTTGCCTTGTCTTGTCTTGTCTTGTCTTGTCTTGTCTTGTCTTGTCTTGTCTTGTCTTGTCTTGTCTTGTCTTGTCTTGTCTTGTCTTGTCTTGTCTTGTCTTGTCTTGTCTTGTCTTGTCTTGTCTTGTCTTGTCTTGTCTTGTCTTGTCTTGTCTTGTCTTGTCTTGTCTTGTCTTGTCTTGTCTTGTCTTGTCTTGTCTTGTCTTGTCTTGTCTTGTCTTGTCTTGTCTTGTCTTGTCTTGTCTTGTCTTGTCTTGTCTTGTCTTGTCTTGTCTTGTCTTGTCTTGTCTTGTCTTGTCTTGTCTTGTCTTGTCTTGTCTTGTCTTGTCTTGTCTTGTCTTGTCTTGTCTTGTCGTATGTTGTGTTGTTTTGTCTTGTCTTGTTTTGTCTTGTCATGTCGTATGTTGTGTTGTTTTGTCTTGTATTGCTTTGTCTTGTCTTGTCTTATATTGTCTTATATTGTCTTGTCTTGTCTTGTCATGTCATGTCGTGTGTTGTGTTGTTTAGTCTTGTTTTGTCTTGTCTTGTCTTGTTTTGTCTTGTCTTGTCTTGTCTTGTCATGTCATGTCATGTCTTGTCTTGTCTTGTCTTGTTTTGTCTTGTCTTGTCTTGTTTTGTCTTGTCATGTCTTGTCTTGTCTTGTCTTGTCTTGTCTTGTCTTGTCTTGTCTTGTCTTGTCTTGTCTTGTCTTGTCTTGTCTTGTTTTGTCTTGTTTTGTCTTGTTTTGTCTTGTCTTGTCTTGTCTTGTCTTGTCTTGTCTTGTCTGGTCTTATCTTGTCTTGTCTTGTCCTGTCCTGTCTTGTCTTGTCTTTTCTTGTCTTGTCTTTTCTTGTCTTGTCTTGTCTTGTCTTGTCTTGTCATGTCATGTCTTGTCTTGTCTTGTCTTGTTTTGTCTTGTCTTGTCTTGTCTTGTCTTGTCTTGTCTTGTCTTGTCTTGTCTTGTCCTGTCCTGTCTTGTCTTGTCTTTTCTTGTCTTGTCTTGTCTTGTCTTGTCTTGTCTTGTCTTGTCTTGTCTTGTCTTGCCTTGTCTTGTCTTGTCCTGTCGTGTGTTGTGTTGTTTTGTCTTGTCTTGTCTTGTCTTGTCTTGTCCTGTCTTGTCTTGCCTTGTCTTGTCTTGTCTTGTCTTGTCTTGTCTTGTCTTGTCTTGTCTTGTCTTGTCTTGTCTTGTCTTGTCTTGTCTTGTCTTGTCTTGTCTTGTCTTGTCTTGTCTTGTCTTGTCTTGTCTTGTCTTGTCTTGTCTTGTCTTGTCTTGTCTTGTCTTGTCTTGTCTTGTCTTGTCTTGTCTTGTCTTGTCTTGTCTTGTCTTGTCTTGTCTTGTCTTGTCTTGTCTTGTCTTGTCTTGTCTTGTCTTGTCTTGTCTTGTCTTGTCTTGTCTTGTCTTGTCTTGTCTTGTCTTGTCTTGTCTTGTCTTGTCTTGTCTTGTCTTGTCTTGTCTTGTCTTGTCTTGTCTTGTCTTGTCTTGTCTTGTCTTGTCTTGTCTTGTCTTGTCTTGTCTTGTCTTGTCTTGTCTTGTCTTGTCTTGTCTTGTCTTGTCTTGTCTTGTCTTGTCTTGTCTTGTCTTGTCTTGTCTTGTCTTGTCTTGTCTTGTCTTGTCTTGTCTTGTCTTGTCTTGTCTTGTCTTGTCTTGTCTTGTCTTGTCGTATGTTGTGTTGTTTTGTCTTGTCTTGTTTTGTCTTGTCTTGTTTTGTCTTGTCATGTCGTATGTTGTGTTGTTTTGTCTTGTATTGCTTTGTCTTGTCTTGTCTTATATTGTCTTATATTGTCTTGTCTTGTCTTGTCATGTCATGTCGTGTGTTGTGTTGTTTAGTCTTGTTTTGTCTTGTCTTGTCTTGTTTTGTCTTGTCTTGTCTTGTCTTGTCATGTCATGTCATGTCTTGTCTTGTCTTGTCTTGTTTTGTCTTGTCTTGTCTTGTTTTGTCTTGTCATGTCTTGTCTTGTCTTGTCTTGTCTTGTCTTGTCTTGTCTTGTCTTGTCTTGTCTTGTCTTGTCTTGTCTTGTCTTGTCTTGTCTTGTTTTGTCTTGTTTTGTCTTGTCTTGTCTTGTCTTGTCTTGTCTTGTCTTGTCTGGTCTTATCTTGTCTTGTCTTGTCCTGTCCTGTCTTGTCTTGTCTTTTCTTGTCTTGTCTTTTCTTGTCTTGTCTTGTCTTGTCTTGTCTTGTCTTGTCTTGTCATGTCATGTCTTGTCTTGTCTTGTCTTGTTTTGTCTTGTCTTGTCTTGTCTTGTCTTGTCTTGTCTTGTCTTGTCTTGTCTTGTCCTGTCCTGTCTTGTCTTGTCTTTTCTTGTCTTGTCTTGTCTTGTCTTGTCTTGTCTTGTCTTGTCTTGTCTTGTCTTGCCTTGTCTTGTCTTGTCCTGTCGTGTGTTGTGTTGTTTTGTCTTGTCTTGTCTTGTCTTGTCTTGTCCTGTCTTGTCTTGCCTTGTCTTGTCTTGTCTTGTCTTGTCTTGTCTTGTCTTGTCTTGTCTTGTCTTGTCTTGTCTTGTCTTGTCTTGTCTTGTCTTGTCTTGTCTTGTCTTGTCTTGTCTTGTCTTGTCTTGTCTTGTCTTGTCTTGTCTTGTCTTGTCTTGTCTTGTCTTGTCTTGTCTTGTCTTGTCTTGTCTTGTCTTGTCTTGTCTTGTCTTGTCTTGTCTTGTCTTGTCTTGTCTTGTCTTGTCTTGTCTTGTCTTGTCTTGTCTTGTCTTGTCTTGTCTTGTCTTGTCTTGTCTTGTCTTGTCTTGTCTTGTCTTGTCTTGTCTTGTCTTGTCTTGTCTTGCCATGTCATGTCATGTGTTGTGTTGTTTTGTCTTGTATTGTCTTGTTTTCTCATGTAATGTCATGTCGGGTGTTGTGTTGTTTTGTCTTGTCTTGTTTTGTCTTGTCTTGTCGTATGTTGTGTTGTTTTGTCTTGTCTTGTTTTGTCTTGTCTTGTCTTATATTGTCTTATATTGTCTTGTCTTGTCTTGTCATGTCTTGTCTTGTTTTGTCTTGTCTTGTATTGTCTTGTTTTCTCATGTAATGTCATGTCGGGTGTTGTGTTGTTTTGTCTTGTCTTGTTTTGTCTTGTCTTGTCTTATATTGTCTTGTCTTGTCTTATCTTGTCTTGTCTTGTCTTGTCTTGTCTTGTCTTGTCTTGTCTTGTCTTGTCTTGTCTTGTCTTGTCTTGTCTTGTCTTGTCTTGTCTTGTCTTGTCTTGTCTTGTCTTGTCTTGTCTTGTCTTGTCTTGTCTTGTCTTGTCTTGTCTTGTCTTGTCTTGTCTTGTCTTGTCTTGTCTTGTCTTGTCTTGTCTTGTCTTGTCTTGTCTTGTCTTGCCATGTCATGTCATGTGTTGTGTTGTTTTGTCTTGTCTTGTCATGTCATGTCATGTGTTGTGTTGTTTTGTCTTGTCTTGTCTTGTTTGGTCTTGTCTTGTCTTGTCTTGTCTTGTATTGTCTTGTCTTGTCTTGTCTTGTCTTGTCTTGTCTTGTCTTGTCTTGTCTCGTCTTGTCTTGTCTTGTCTTGTCTTGTCTTGTCTTGTCTTGTCTTGTCTTGTCTTGTCTTGTCTTGTCTTGTCTTGTCTTGTCTTGTCTTGTCTTGTCTTGTCTTGTCTTGTCTTGTCTTGTCTTGTCTTGTCTTGTCTTGTCTTGTCTTGTCTTGTCTTGTCTTGTCTTGACTTGTCTTGTCTTGTTTGTCTTGTCTTGTCTTGTCTTGTCTTGTCTTGTCTTGTCTTGTCTTGTCTTGTCTTGTCTTGTCTTGTCTTCTCTTGTCTTGTCTTGTCTTGTCTTGTCTTGTCTTGTCTTGTCTTGTCTTGTCTTGTCTTGTCTTGTCTTGTCTTGTCTTGTCTTGTCTTGTCTTGTCTTGTCTTGTCTTGTCTTGTCTTGTCTTGTCTTGTTTGTCTTGTCTTGTCTTGTCTTGTCTTGTCTTGTCTTGTCTTGTCTTGTCTTGTCTTGTCGTGTCTTGTCTTTTCTTGTCTTGTCTTGCCTTGTCTTGTCTTGTCTTGTCTTGTCATGTAATGTCATGTCATGTCGTGTGTTGTGTTGTTTAGTCTTGTTTTGTCTTGTCATGTCTTGTCTTGTCTTGTCCTGTCATGTCTTGTCTTGTCTAGTGTTGTCTTGTCTTGTCTTGTCTTCTCTTGTCATGTAATGTCATGTCGTGTGTTGTGTTGTTTTGTCTTGTCGTGTCTTCTCCTTGTCTTGTCTTGTCATGTCGTGTGTTGTGTTGTTTTGTCGTGTCATGTCTTATATTGTCTTGTCTTGTCTTGTGATGTCATGTCGTGTGTTGTGTTGTTTTGTCTTGTATTGTCTTGTCTTGTCTTGTCTTGTTTTGTCTTGTCTTGTCTTGTCTTGTCTTGTCTTGTCTTGTCTTGTCTTGTCTTGTCTTGCCTTGTCTTGTCTTGTCTTGTCTTGTCTTGTCTTGTCTTGTCTTGTCTTGTCTTGTCTTGTCTTGTCTTGTCTTGTCTTGTCTTGTCTTGTCTTGTCATGTCATGTCATGTCATACGTGTGTTGTGTTGTTTTGTCTTGTCTTATTTTGTCTTGTCAAGTCTTATCTTGTCTTGTCTTGTCTTGTATTGTCATGTCTTATATTGTCTTGTCTTGTCATGTCATATCATGTCGTGTGTTGTGTTGTTTTGTCTTGCCATGTTTTGTCTTGTCATGTATTGTCTTGTCTTGTCATGTCATGTCATGTCATGTCATGTGTTGTGTTGTGTTGTTTTGTCTTGTCTTGTCATGTTTTATGTTGTCTTGTTTTGTCATGTAATGTCATACGTGTGTTGCGTTGTTTTGTCTTGTCTTATTTTGTCTTGTCATGTCTTATCTTGTCTTGTCTTGTCTTGTCTTGTATTGTCATGTCTTATATTGTCTTGTCTTGTCCTGTCATGTCATGTCATGTGTTGTGTTGTTTTGTCTTGTCTTATCTTGTTTGGTCTTGTCTTGTATTGTCTTGTCTTGTCTTGTCTTGTCTTGTCTTGTCTTGTCTTGTCTTGTCTTGTATTGTCTTGTCTTGTCTTGTCTTGTCTTGTATTGTCTTGTCTTGTCTTGTCTTGTCTTGTCTTGTCTTGTCTTGTCTTGTCTTGTCTTGTCTTGTCTTGTCTCGTCTTATCTTATCTTGTCTTGTCTTGTCTTGTCTTGTCTTGTCGTGTCTTGTCTTTTCTTGTCTTGTCTTGCCTTGTCTTGTCTTGTCTTGTCTTGTCATGTAATGTCATGTCATGTCGTGTGTTGTGTTGTTTAGTCTTGTTTTGTCTTGTCATGTCTTGTCTTGTCTTGTCCTGTCATGTCCTGTCTTGTCTAGTGTTGTCTTGTCTTGTCTTGTCTTGTCTTGTCTTCTCTTGTCATGTAATGTCATGTCGTGTGTTGTGTTGTTTTGTCTTGTCGTGTCTTCTCCTTGTCTTGTCTTGTCATGTCGTGTATTGTGTTGTTTTGTCTTGTCATGTCTTATATTGTCTTGTCTTGTCTTGTGATGTCATGTCGTGTGTTGTGTTGTTTTGTCTTGTCTTGTCTTGTCTTGTCTTGTCTTGTCTTGTCTTGTCTTGTCTTGTCTTGTCTTGTCTTGTCTTGTCTTGTCTTGTCTTGTCTTGTCTTGTCTTGTCTTGTCTTGTCTTGTCTTGTCTTGTCTTGTCTTGTCTTGTCTTGTCTTGTCTTGTCGTATGTTGTGTTGTTTTTTCTTGTCTTGTTTTGTCTTGTCATGTCGTATGTTGTGTTGTTTTGTCTTGTCTTGTTTTGTCTTGTCTTGTCTTATATTGTCTTATATTGTCTTGTCTTGTCTTGTCATGTCTTGTCTTGTTTTGTCTTGTCTTGTATTGTCTTGTTTTCTCATGTAATGTCATGTCGGGTGTTGTGTTGTTTTGTCTTGTCTTGTTTTGTCTTGTCTTGTCTTATATTGTCTTGTCTTGTCTTATCTTGTCTTGTCTTGTCTTGTCTTGTCTTGTCTTGTCTTGTCTTGTCTTGTCTTGTCTTGTCTTGTCTTGTCTTGTCTTGTCTTGTCTTGTCTTGTCTTGTCTTGTCTTGTCTTGCCATGTCATGTCATGTGTTGTGTTGTTTTGTCTTGTCTTGTCATGTCATGTCATGTGTTGTGTTGTTTTGTCTTGTCTTGTCTTGTTTGGTCTTGTCTTGTCTTGTCTTGTCTTGTCTTGTCTTGTCTTGTCTTGTTTGTCTTGTCTTGTCTTGTCTTGTCTTGTCTTGTCTTGTCTTGTCTTGTCTTCTCTTGTCTTGTCTTGTCTTGTCTTGTTTGTCTTGTCTTGTCTTGTCTTGTCTTGTCTTGTCTTGTCTTGTCTTGTCTTGTCTTGTATTGTCTTGTCTTGTCTTGTCTTGTCTTGTCTTGTCTTGTCTTGTCTTGTCTTGTCTTGTCTTGTCTTGTCTTGTCTTGTCGTGTCTTGTCTTTTCTTGTCTTGTCTTGCCTTGTCTTGTCTTATCTTGTCTTGTCATGTAATGTCATGTCATGTCGTGTGTTGTGTTGTTTAGTCTTGTTTTGTCTTGTCATGTCTTGTCTTGTCTTGTCCTGTCTTATTTTGTCTTGTCTTGTCTTGTCTTGTCTTGTTTGTCTTGTCTTGTCTTGTCTTGTCTTGTCTTGTTTGTCTTGTCTTGTCTTGTCTTGTCTTGTCTTGTCTTGTCTTGTCTTGTCTTGTCTTCTCTTGTCTTGTCTTGTCTTGTCTTGTCTTGTCTTGTCTTGTCTTGTCTTGTCTTGTCTTGTCTTGTCTTGTCTTGTCTTGTCTTGTCTTGTCTTGTCTTGTCTTGTCTTGTCTTGTCTTGTCTTGTCTTGTCTTGTCGTGTCTTGTCTTTTCTTGTCTTGTCTTGCCTTGTCTTGTCTTATCTTGTCTTGTCATGTAATGTCATGTCATGTCGTGTGTTGTGTTGTTTAGTCTTGTTTTGTCTTGTCATGTCTTGTCTTGTCTTGTCCTGTCTTATTTTGTATTGTCTTGTCTTGTCTTGTCTTGTCTTGTCTTGTCTTGTCTTGTCTTGTCTTGTCTTGTCTTGTATTGTCTTGTCTTGTCTTGTCTTGTATTGTCTTGTCTTGTCTTGTCTTGTCTTGTCTTGTCTTGTCTTGTCTTGTCTTGTCTTGTCTTGTCTTGTCTTGTCTTGTCTTGTCTCGTCTTATCTTATCTTGTCTTGTCTTGTCTTGTCTTGTCTTGTCTTGTCTTGTCTTATATTGTCTTGTCTTGTCTTATCTTGTCTTGTCTTGTCTTGTCTTGTCTTGTCTTGTCTTGTCTTGTCTTGTCTTGTCTTGTCTTGTCTTGTCTTGTCTTGTCTTGTCTTGTCTTGTCTTGTCTTGTCTTGTCTTGTCTTGTCTTGTCTTGTCTTGTCTTGCCATGTCATGTCATGTGTTGTGTTGTTTTGTCTTGTCTTGTCATGTCATGTCTTGCCATGTCATGTCATGTGTTGTGTTGTTTTGTCTTGTCTTGTCATGTCATGTCATGTGTTGTGTTGTTTTGTCTTGTCTTGTCTTGTTTGGTCTTGTCTTGTCTTGTCTTGTCTTGTCTTGCCATGTCATGTCATGTGTTGTGTTGTTTTGTCTTGTCTTGTCATGTCATGTCATGTGTTGTGTTGTTTTGTCTTGTCTTGTCTTGTTTGGTCTTGTCTTGTCTTGTCATGTCATGTGTTGTGTTGTTTTGTCTTGTCTTATCTTGTTTGGTCTTGTCTTGTATTGTCTTGTCTTGTCTTGTCTTGTCTTGTCTTGTCTTGTCTTGTCTTGTCTTGTATTGTATTGTCTTGTCTTGTCTTGTCTTGTCTTGTATTGTCTTGCCTTGTCTTGTCTTGTATTGTCTTGTCTTGTCTTGTCTTGTCTTGTCTTGTCTTGTCTTGTCTTGTCTCGTCTTATCTTATCTTGTCTCGTCTTGTATTGTCTTGTCTTGTCTTGTCATGTCTTATCTTGTCTTGTCTTGTCTTGTCTTGTATTGTCATGTCTTATATTGTCTTGTCTTGTCCTGTCATGTCATGTCATGTGTTGTGTTGTTTTGTCTTGTCTTATCTTGTTTGGTCTTGTCTTGTATTGTCTTGTCTTGTCTTGTCTTGTCTTGTCTTGTCTTGTCTTGTATTGTCTTGTCTTGTCTTGTCTTGTCTTGTCTTGTCTTGTCGTGTCTTGTCTTTTCTTGTCTTGTCTTGCCTTGTCTTGTCTTGTCTTGTCTTGTCATGTAATGTCATGTCATGTCGTGTGTTGTGTTGTTTAGTCTTGTTTTGTCTTGTCATGTCTTGTCTTGTCTTGTCCTGTCATGTCTTGTCTTGTCTAGTGTTGTCTTGTCTTGTCTTGTCTTGTCTTGTCTTCTCTTGTCATGTAATGTCATGTCGTGTGTTGTGTTGTTTTGTCTTGTCGTGTCTTCTCCTTGTCTTGTCTTGTCATGTCGTGTATTGTGTTGTTTTGTCTTGTCATGTCTTATATTGTCTTGTCTTGTCTTGTGATGTCATGTCGTGTGTTGTGTTGTTTTGTCTTGTATTGTCTTGTCTTGTCTTGTCTTGTTTTGTCTTGTCTTGTCTTGTCTTGTCTTGTCTTGTCTTGTCTTGTCTTGTCTTGTCTTGTCTTGTCTTGTCTTGTCTTGTCTTGTCTTGTCTTGTCTTGTCATGTCATGTCATGTCATACGTGTGTTGTGTTGTTTTGTCTTGTCTTATTTTGTCTTGTCATGTCTTATCTTGTCTTGCCTTGTCTTGTATTGTCATGTCTTATATTGTCTTGTCTTGTCATGTCATATCATGTCGTGTGTTGTGTTGTTTTGTCTTGTCATGTTTTGTCTTGTCATGTATTGTCTTGTCTTGTCATGTCATGTCATGTCATGTCATGTGTTGTGTTGTGTTGTTTTGTCTTGTCTTGTCATGTTTTATGTTGTCTTGTTTTGTCATGTAATGTCATACGTGTGTTGCGTTGTTTTGTCTTGTCTTATTTTGTCTTGTCATGTCTTATCTTGTCTTGTCTTGTCTTGTCTTGTATTGTCATGTCTTATATTGTCTTGTCTTGTCCTGTCATGTCATGTCATGTGTTGTTTTGTCTTGTCTTGTCTTGTTTGGTCTTGTCTTGTATTGTCTTGTCTTGTCTTGTCTTGTCTTGTCTTGTCTTGTCTTGTCTTGTCTTGTCTTGTCTTGTCTTGTCTTGTCTTGCCTTGTCTTGTCTTGTCTTGTCTTGTCTTGCCTTGTCTTGTCTTGTCCTGTCGTGTGTTGTGTTGTTTTGTCTTGTGTTGTCTTGTCTTGTCTTGTCCTGTCTTGTCTTGCCTTGTCTTGTCTTGTCTTGTCTTGTCTTGTCTTGTCTTGTCATGTCATGTCATGTCGTGCGTTGTGTTGTTTTGTCTTGTCTTGCTTTGTCTTGTCATGTCATGTCTTGTCTTGTCTTGTCATGTCGTGCGTTGTGTTGTTTTGTCTTGTCTTGTTTTGTCTTGTCATGTCATGTCTTGTCTTGTCTTGTCTTGTCTTGTCTTGTCTTGTCTTGTCTTGTCTTGTCTTGTCATGTCATGTCATGTCATGTCATGTGTTGTGTTGTGTTGTTTTGTCTTGTCTTGTCTTGTTTGGTCTTGTCTTGTTTGGTCTTGTCTTGTTTGGTCTTGTCTTGTCTTGTCATGTTTTATGTTGTCTTGTTTTGTCATGTAATGTCATGTCGTGTGTTGTGTTGTTTTGTCTTGTCTTGTCTTCTCCTTGTCTTGTCTTGTCATGTCGTGTGTTGTGTTGTTTTGTCTTGTCATGTCTTGTCTTGTCTTGTCTTGTCTTGTCTTGTCTTGTCATGTCTTGTCTTGTCTTGTTTTGCCTTGTCTTGTATTGTCTTGTTTTCTCATGTAATGTCATGTCGTGTGTTGTGTTGTTTTGTCTTGTCTTGTGCTGTTTTGTCGTGTCATGTCTTGTCTTGTCTTGTCCTGTCCTGTCGTGTGTTGTGTTGTTTTGTTTTGTCTTGTCTTGTCTTGTCTTGTCATGTCATGTCTTGTCTTGTCTTGTCTTGTTTTGTCTTGTCTTGTCTTGTTTTGTCTTGTCATGTCTTGTCTTGTCTTGTCTTGTCTTTTCTTGTCTTGTCTTGTCTTGTCTTGTCTTGTCTTGTCTTGTCTTGTCTTGTCTTGTCTTGTTTTGTCTTGTCTTGTCTTGTCTTGTCTTGTCTTGTCTTGTGTTGTGTTGTTTTGTCTTGTCTTGTGTTGTTTTGTCGTGTCATGTCTTGTCTTGTCTTGTCCTGTCCTGTCGTGTGTTGTGTTGTTTTGTTTTGTCTTGTCTTGTCATGTCATGTCTTGTCTTGTCTTGTCTTGTCTTGTTTTGTCTTATCTTGTCTTGTTTTGTCATGTCATGTCTTGTCTTGTCTTGTCTTGTCTTGTCTTGTCTTGTCTTGTCGTGTCTTGTCTTGCCTCTTCTTGTCTTGCCTTATCTTGTCTTGTCCTGTCGTGTGTTGTGTTGTTTTGTCATTTCGTATGTTGTGTTGTTTTGTCTTGTCTTGTTTTGTCTTGTCTTGTTTTGTCTTGTCATGTCGTATGTTGTGTTGTTTTGTCTTGTCTTGTTTTGTCTTGTCTTGTCTTATATTGTCTTGTCTTGTCTTGTCTTGCCTTGTCTTGTCTTGTCTTGTCTTGTCTTGTCTTGTCTTGTCTTGTCTTGTCTTGTCATGTCGTATGTTGTGTTGTTTTGTCTTGTCTTGTTTTGTCTTGTCTTGTTTTGTCTTGTCATGTCGTATGTTGTGTTGTTTTGTCTTGTCTTGTTTTGTCTTGTCTTGTCTTATATTGTCTTGTCTTGTCTTGTCATGTCATGTCATGTCGTGTGTTGTGTTGTTTAGTCTTGTTTTGTCTTGTCATGTCTTGTCTTGTTTTGTCTTGTCTTGTCTTGTCATGTCTTGTCTTGTCTTGTCTTGTCTTGTCTTGTCTTGTCTTGTCTTGTCTTGTCTTGTCTTGTCTTGTCTTGTCTTGTCTTGTCTTGTCTTGTCTTGTCTTGTCTTGTCTTGTCTTGTCTTGTCTTGTCTTGTCTTGTCTTGTCTTGTCTTGTCTTGTCTTGTCTTGTCTTGTCTTGTCTTGTCTTGTCTTGTCTTGTCTTGTCTTGTCTTGTCTTGTCTTGTCTTGTCTTGTCTTGTCTTGTCTTGTCTTGTCTTGTCTTGTCTTGCCTTGCCTTGTCTTGTCCTGTCGTGTGTTGTGTTGTTTTGTCTTGTCTTGTCTTGTCTTATCTTGTCTTGTCTTGTCCTGTCTTGTCTTGCCTTGTCTTGTCTTGTCTTGTCTTGTCTTGTCTTGTCTTGTCTTGTCTTGTCTTGTCTTGTCTTGTCTTGTCTTGTCTTGTCTTGTCTTGTCTTGTCTTGTCTTGTCATGTAATGTCATGTCATACGTGTGTTGTGTTGTTTTGTCTTGTCTTATTTTGTCTTGTCATGTCTTATCTTGTCGTGTGTTGTGTTGTTTTGTCTTGTATTGTCTTGTCTTGTCTTGTCTTGTTTTGTCTTGTCTTGTCTTGTCTTGTCTTGTCTTGTCTTGTCTTGTCTTGTCTTGTCTTGTCTTGTCTTGTCTTGTCTTGTCATGTAATGTCATGTCATACGTGTGTTGTGTTGTTTTGTCTTGTCTTATTTTGTCTTGTCATGTCTTATCTTGTCTTGTCTTGTCTTGTATTGTCATGTCTTATATTGTCTTGTCTTGTCATGTCATATCATGTCGTGTGTTGTGTTGTTTTGTCTTGTCATGTTTTGTCTTGTCATGTATTGTCTTGTCTTGTCATGTCATGTCATGTCATGTCATGTGTTGTGTTGTGTTGTTTTGTCTTGTCTTGTCATGTTTTATGTTGTCTTGTTTTGTCATGTAATGTCATACGTGTGTTGTGTTGTTTTGTCTTGTCTTATTTCGTCTTGTCATGTCTTATCTTGTCTTGTCTTGTCTTGTCTTGTCTTGTATTGTCATGTCTTATATTGTCTTGTCTTGTCCTGTCATGTCATGTCATGTGTTGTGTTGTTTTGTCTTGTCTTGTCTTGTTTGGTCTTGTCTTGTCTTGTCTTGTATTGTCTTGTCTTGTCTTGTCTTGTCTTGTCTTGTCTTGCCTTGTCTTGTCTTGTCTTGTCTTGTCTTGTATTGTCTTGCCTTGTCTTGTCTTGTCCTGTCGTGTGTTGAGTTGTTTTGTCTTGTGTTGTCTTGTCTTGTCTTGTCCTGTCTTGTCTTGTCTTGTCTTATCTTGTCTTGTCTTGTCATGTCATGTCATGTCGTGCGTTGTGTTGTTTTGTCTTGTCTTGCTTTGTCTTGTCATGTCATGTCTTGTCTTGTCTTGTCTGGTCTTGTCTGGTCTTGTCTTGTCTTGTCTTGTCTTGTCTTGTCTTGTTTTGTCTTGTCTTGTATTGTCTTGTTTTCTCATGTAATGTCATGTCGTGTGTTGTGTTGTTTTGTCTTGTCTTGTGTTGTTATGTCGTGTCATGTCTTGTCTTGTCTTGTCCTGTCCTGTCGTGTGTTGTGTTGTTTTGTCTTGACATGTCATGTCGTGTCTTGTGTTGCTTTGTCTTGTCTTGTCTTGTCATGTCGTGTGTTGTGTTGTTTTGTCTTGTCTTGTTGTGTATTGTCATGTCTTATATTGTCTTGTCTTGTCTTGTCATGTCATGTCATGTCATGTCGTGTGTTGTGTTGTTTTGTCTTGTCTTGTTTTGTCTGGTCATGTCTTGTCTTGTCTTGTCATGTCTTGTCTTGTCTTGTCTTGTTTTGTCTTGTCATGTCTTGTCTTGTCTTGTCTTGTCTTGTCTTGTCTTGTCTTGTCTTGTCTTGTCTTGTCTTGTCTTGTCTTGTCTTGTCTTGTCTTATCTTGTCTTGTCTTGTCTTGTCTTGTCTTGTTTGGTCTTGTCTTGTATTGTTTTGTCTTGTCTTGTCTTGTCTTGTCTTGTCTTGTCTTGTCTTGTCTTGTCTTGTCTTGTCTTGTCTTGTCTTGTCTTGTCTTGTCTTGTCTTGTCTTGTCTTGTCTTGTCTTGTCTTGTCTTGTCTTGTCTTGTCTTGTCTTGTCTTGTCTTGTCTTGTGATGTCATGTCGTGTGTTGTGTTGTTTTGTCTTGTCTTGTCTTGTCTTGTCTTGTCTTGTCTTGTTTTGTCTTGTCTTGTCTTGTCTGGTCTTGTCTTGTCTTGTCTTGTCTTGTCTTGTCTTGTCTTGTCTTGTCTTGTCTTGTCTTGTCTTGTCTTGTCTTGTCTTGTCTTGTCTTGTCTTGTCTTGTCTTGTCTTGTCTTGTCTTGTCTTGTCTTGTCTTGTCTTGTCTTGTCTTGTCTTGTCTTGTCTTGTCTTGTCTTGTCTTGTCTTGTCTTGTCTTGTCTTGTCTTGTCTTGTCTTGTCCCGTCTTGTCTTGTCTTGTCTTGTCTTGTCTTGTCTTGTCTTGTGATGTCATGTCATGTCATGTGTTGTGTTGTTTTGTCTTGTCTTGTTTGGTCTTGTCTTGTCTTGTTTTGTCTTGTCTTGTCTTGTCTTGTCTTGTCTTGTCTTGTCTTGTCTTGTCTTGTCTTGCCTTGTCTTGTCTTGTCTTGTCTTGTCTTGTCTTGTCTTGGCTTGTCTTGTCTTGTCTTGTCTTGTCTTGTCTTATCTTGTCTTGTCTTGTCTTGTCTTGTCTTGTTTGGTCTTGTCTTGTATTGTTTTGTCTTGTCTTGTCTTGTCTTGTCTTGTCTTGTCTTGTCTTGTCTTGTCTTGTCTTGTCTTGTCTTGTCTTGTCTTGTCTTGTCTTGTCTTGTCTTGTCTTGTCTTGTCTTGTCTTGTCTTGTCTTGTCTTGTCTTGTCTTGTCTTGTCTTGTCTTGTCTTGTCTTGTCTTGTCTTGTCTTGTCTTGTCTTGTCTTGTCTTGTCTTGTCTTGTCTTGTCTTGTCTTGTCTTGTCTTGTCTTGTCTTGTCTTGTTTTATCTTGTCTTGTCTTGTCTTGTCTTGTCTTTTCTTTTCTTGTCTTGTCTTGTCTTGTCTTGTCTTGTCTGGTCTTGTCTTGTCTTGTCTGGTCTTATCTTGTCTTGTCTTGTCTTGTCTTGTCTTGTCTTGTCTTGTCTTGTCTTGTCTTGTCTTGTCTTGTCTTGTCTTGTCTTGTCTTGTCTTGTCTTGTCTTGTCTTGTCTTGTCTTGTCTTGTCTTGTCTTGTCTTGTCTTGTCTTGTCTTGTCTTGTCTTGTCTTGTCTTGTCTTGTCTTGTCTTGTCTTGTCCTGTCCTGTCTTGTCTTGTCTTGTCTTGTCTTGTCTTGTCTTGTCTTGTCTTGTCTTGTCTTGTCTTGTCTTGTCTTGTCTTGTCTTGTCTTGTCATGTCATGTCTTGTCTTGTCTTGTCTTGTTTTGTCTTGTCTTGTTTTGTCTTTTCTTGTCTTGTCTTGTCTTGTCTTGTCTTGTCTTGTCTTGTCTTGTCTTGTCATGTCTTGTCTTGTCTTGTCTTGTCTTGTCTTGTCTTGTCTTGTCTTGTCTTGTCTTGTCTTGTCTTGTCTTGTCTTGTCTTGTCTTGTCTTGTCTTGTCTTGTTTGGTCTTGTCTTGTCTTGTTTTGTCTTGTCTTGTCTTGTCTGGTCTTGTCTTGTCTTGTCTTGTCTTGTCTTGTCTTGTCTTGTCTTGTCTTGTCTTGTCTTGTCTTGTCTTGTCTTGTCTTGTCTTGTCTTGTCTTGTCTTGTCTTGTCTTGTCTTGTCTTGTCTTGTCTTGTCTTGTCTTGTCTTGTCTTGTCTTGTCTTGTCTTGTCTTGTCTTGTCTTGTCTTGTCTTGTCTTGTCTTGTCTTGTCTTGTCTTGTCTTCTCTTGTCTTGTCTTGTCTTGTCTTGTCTTGTCTTGTCTTGTCTTGTCTTGTCTTGTCTTGTCTTGTCTTGTCTTGTCTTGTCTTGTCTTGTCTTGTCTTGTTTTGTCTTGTCTTGTCTTGTCTTGTCTTGTCTTGTCTTGTCTTGTCTTTTCTTTTCTTGTCTTGTCTTGTCTTGTTTTGTCTTGTCTTGTCTTGTTTTGTCTTTTCTTGTCTTGTCTTGTCTTGTCTTGTCTTGTATTGTCTTGTTTTGTCATGTAATGTCATGTCATGTGTTGTGTTGTGTTGTTTTGTCTTGTCTTGTCTTGTTTGGTCTTGTCTTGTCTTGTCTTGTTTTATGTTGTCTTGTTTTGTCATGTAATGTCATGTCGTGTGTTGTGTTGTTTTGTCTTGTCTTGTCTTCTCCTTGTCTTGTCTTGTCATGTCGTGTGTTGTGTTGTTTTGTCTTGTCATGTCTTATATTGTCTTGTCTTGTCTTGTCTTGTTTTGTCTTGTCTTGTCTTGTCTGGTCTTGTCTTGTCTGGTCTTGTCTTGTCTTGTCTTGTCTTGTCTTGTCTTGTCTTGTCTTGTCTTGTCTTGTCTTGTCTTGTCTTGTCTTGTCTTGTCTTGTCTTGTCTTGTCTTGTCTTGTCTTGTCTTGTCTTGTCTTGTCTTGTCTTGTCTTGTCTTGTCTTGTCTTGTCTTGTCCCGTCTTGTCTTGTCTTGTCTTGTCTTGTCTTGTCTTGTCTTGTGATGTCATGTCATGTGTTGTGTTGTTTTGTCTTGTCTTGTCTTGTTTGGTCTTGTCTTGTCTTGTTTTGTCTTGTCTTGTCTTGTCTTGTCTTGTCTTGTGATGTCATGTCGTGTGTTGTGTTGTTTTGTCTTGTCTTGTCTTGTCTTGTCTTGTCTTGTCTTGTCTTGTCTTGTTTTGTTTTGTCTTGTCTTGTCTGGTCTTGTCTTGTCTTGTCTTGTCTTGTCTTGTCTTGTCTTGTCTTGTCTTGTCTTGTCTTGTCTTGTCTTGTCTTGTCTTGTCTTGTCTTGTCTTGTCTTGTCTTGTCTTGTCTTGTCTTGTCTTGTCTTGTCTTGTCTTGTCTTGTCTTGTCTTGTCTTGTCTTGTCTTGTCCCGTCTTGTCTTGTCTTGTCTTGTCTTGTCTTGTCTTGTCTTGTCTTGTCTTGTCTTGTGATGTCATGTCATGTCATGTGTTGTGTTGTTTTGTCTTGTCTTGTCTTGTTTGGTCTTGTCTTGTCTTGTTTTGTCTTGTCTTGTCTTGTCTTGTCTTGTCTTGTCTTGTCTTGTCTTGTCTTGTCTTGTCTTGTCTTGTCTTGTCTTGTCTTGTCTTGTCTTGTCTTGTCTTGTCTTGTCTTGTCTTGTCTTGTCTTGTCTTGTCTTGTCTTGTCTTGTCTTGGCTTGTCTTGTCTTGTCTTGTCTTGTCTTGTCTTATCTTGTCTTGTCTTGTCTTGTCTTGTCTTGTTTGGTCTTGTCTTGTATTGTTTTGTCTTGTCTTGTCTTGTCTTGTCTTGTCTTGTCTTGTCTTGTCTTGTCTTGTCTTGTCTTGTCTTGTCTTGTCTTGTCTTGTCTTGTCTTGTCTTGTCTTGTCTTGTCTTGTCTTGTCTTGTCTTGTCTTGTCTTGTCTTGTCTTGTCTTGTCTTGTCTTGTCTTGTCTTGTCTTGTCTTGTCTTGTCTTGTCTTGTCTTGTCTTGTCTTGTCTTGTCTTGTCTTGTCTTGTCTTGTCTTGTCTTGTCTTGTTTTGTGTTGTTTTGTCTTGTCTTGTCTTGTCTTGTCTTGTCATGTCTTGTCTTGTCTTGTCTTGTCTTGTCTTGTCTTGTCTTGTTTTGTCTTGTCTTGTCTTGTCTTGTCTTGTCTTGTCTTGTCTTGTCTTGTCTTGTCTTGTCTTGTCTTGTCTTGTCTTGTCTTGTCTTGTCTTGTCTTGTCTTGCCTTGTCTTGTCTTGTCCTGTCGTGTGTTGTGTTGTTTAGTCTTGTTTTGTCTTGTCATGTCTTGTGTTGTCTTGTCCTGTCATGTCTTGTCTTGTCTAGTCTTGTCTTGTCTTGTCTTGTCTTGTCTTGTCTTGTCTTGTCTTGTTTTGTCTTGTCTTGTCTTGTCATGTAATGTCATGTCGTGTGTTGTGTTGTTTTGTCTTGTCGTGTCTTCTCCTTGTCTTGTCTTGTCATGTCGTGTGTTGTGTTGATTTGTCTTGTCATGTCTTATATTGTCTTGTCTTGTCTTGTGATGTCATGTCGTGTGTTGTGTTGTTTTGTCTTGTATTGTCTTGTCTTGTCTTGTCTTGTTTTGTCTTGTCTTGTCTTGTCTTGTCTTGTCTTGTCTTGTCTTGTCTTGTCATGTCATGTCATGTCATACATGTGTTGTGTTGTTTTGTCTTGTCTTATTTTGTCTTGTCATGTCTTATCTTGTCTTGTCTTGTATTGTCATGTCTTATATTGTCTTGTCTTGTCATGTCATATCATGTCGTGTGTTGTGTTGTTTTGTCTGGTCATGTTTTGTCTTGTCATGTATTGTCTTGTCTTGCCATGTCATGTCATGTCATGTGTTGTGTTGTGTTGTTTTGTCTTGTCTTGTCATGTTTTATGTTGTCTTGTTTTGTCATGTAATGTCATACGTGTGTTGTGTTGTTTTGTCTTGTCTTATTTTGTCTTTTCATGTCTTATCTTGTCTTGTCTTGTCTTGTCTTGTCTTGCCTTGTATTGTCATGTCTTATATTGTCTTGTCTTGTCCTGTCATGTCATGTCATGTGTTGTCTTGTTTGGTCTTGTCTTGTCTTGTCTTGTCTTGTCTTGTATTGTCTTGTCTTGTCTTGTCTTGTCTTGTCTTGTCTTGCCTTGTCTTGTCTAGTCCTGTCGTGTGTTGTGTTGTTTTGTCTTGTGTTGTCTTGTCTTGTCTTGTCCTGTCTTGTCTTGTCTTGTCTTGCCTTGTCTTGTCTTGTCTTGTCTTGTCTTGTCTTGTCTTGTCTTGTCTTGTCTTGTCTTGTCTTGTCTTCTCTTGTCATGTCGTGTGTTGTGTTGTTTTGTCTTGTGTTGTCTTGTCTTGTCTTGTCCTGTCTTGTCTTGTCTTGTCTTGCCTTGTCTTGTCTTGTCTTGTCTTGTCTTGTCTTGTCTTGTCTTGTCTTGTCTTGTCTTGTCTTGTCTTGTCTTGTCTTGTCTTGTCTCGTCTTGTCTTGTCTTGTCTTGTCTTGTCTTGTCTTGTCTTGTCTTGTCTTGTCTTGTCTTGTCTTGTCTTGTCTTGTCTTGTCTTGGCTTGTCTTGTCTTGTCTTGTCTTGTCTTGTCTTATCTTGTCTTGTCTTGTCTTGTCTTGTCTTGTTTGGTCTTGTCTTGTATTGTTTTGTCTTGTCTTGTCTTGTCTTGTCTTGTCTTGTCTTGTCTTGTCTTGTCTTGTCTTGTCTTGTCTTGTCTTGTCTTGTCTTGTCTTGTCTTGTCTTGTCTTGTCTTGTCTTGTCTTGTCTTGTCTTGTCTTGTCTTGTCTTGTCTTGTCTTGTCTTGTCTTGTCTTGTCTTGTCTTGTCTTGTCTTGTCTTGTCTTGTCTTGTCTTGTCTTGTTTTGTGTTGTTTTGTCTTGTCTTGTCTTGTCTTGTCTTGTCATGTCTTGTCTTGTCTTGTCTTGTCTTGTCTTGTCTTGTCTTGTTTTGTCTTGTCTTGTCTTGTCTTGTCTTGTCTTGTCTTGTCTTGTCTTGTCTTGTCTTGTCTTGTCTTGTCTTGTCTTGTCTTGTCTTGTCTTGTCTTGTCTTGTCTTGCCTTGTCTTGTCTTGTCCTGTCGTGTGTTGTGTTGTTTAGTCTTGTTTTGTCTTGTCATGTCTTGTGTTGTCTTGTCCTGTCATGTCTTGTCTTGTCTAGTCTTGTCTTGTCTTGTCTTGTCTTGTCTTGTCTTGTCTTGTCTTGTTTTGTCTTGTCTTGTCTTGTCATGTAATGTCATGTCGTGTGTTGTGTTGTTTTGTCTTGTCGTGTCTTCTCCTTGTCTTGTCTTGTCATGTCGTGTGTTGTGTTGATTTGTCTTGTCATGTCTTATATTGTCTTGTCTTGTCTTGTGATGTCATGTCGTGTGTTGTGTTGTTTTGTCTTGTATTGTCTTGTCTTGTCTTGTCTTGTTTTGTCTTGTCTTGTCTTGTCTTGTCTTGTCTTGTCTTGTCATGTCATGTCATGTCATACATGTGTTGTGTTGTTTTGTCTTGTCTTATTTTGTCTTGTCATGTCTTATCTTGTCTTGTCTTGTATTGTCATGTCTTATATTGTCTTGTCTTGTCATGTCATATCATGTCGTGTGTTGTGTTGTTTTGTCTGGTCATGTTTTGTCTTGTCATGTATTGTCTTGTCTTGCCATGTCATGTCATGTCATGTGTTGTGTTGTGTTGTTTTGTCTTGTCTTGTCATGTTTTATGTTGTCTTGTTTTGTCATGTAATGTCATACGTGTGTTGTGTTGTTTTGTCTTGTCTTATTTTGTCTTTTCATGTCTTATCTTGTCTTGTCTTGTCTTGTCTTGTCTTGCCTTGTATTGTCATGTCTTATATTGTCTTGTCTTGTCCTGTCATGTCATGTCATGTGTTGTCTTGTTTGGTCTTGTCTTGTCTTGTCTTGTCTTGTCTTGTATTGTCTTGTCTTGTCTTGTCTTGTCTTGCCTTGTCTTGTCTAGTCCTGTCGTGTGTTGTGTTGTTTTGTCTTGTGTTGTCTTGTCTTGTCTTGTCCTGTCTTGTCTTGTCTTGTCTTGCCTTGTCTTGTCTTGTCTTGTCTTGTCTTGTCTTGTCTTGTCTTGTCTTGTCTTGTCTTGTCTTGTCTTGTCTTGTCTTGTCTTGTCTTGTCTTGTCTTGTCTTGTCTTGTCTTGTCTTGTCTTGTCTTGTCTTGTCTTGTCTTGTCTTGTCTTGTCATGTCATGTCTTGTCTTGTCTTGTCTTCTCTTGTCATGTCGTGTGTTGTGTTGTTTTGTCTTGTCTTGTTTTGTCTTGTCATGTCATGTCTTGTCTTGTCTTGTCGTGTCTTGTCTTGTCATGTCATGTCATGTCATGTCATGTGTTGTGTTGTGTTGTTTTGTCTTGTCTTGTCTTGTTTGGTCTTGTCTTGTTTGGTCTTGTCTTGCCTTGTCATGTTTTATGTTGTCTTGTTTTGTCATGTAATGTCATGTCGTGTGTTGTGTTGTTTTGTCTTGTCTTGTCTTCTCCTTGTCTTGTCTTGTCATGTCGTGTGTTGTGTTGTTTTGTCTTGTCATGTCTTATATTGTCTTGTCTTGTCTTGTCTTGTCTTGTGATGTCATGTGTTGTGTTGTGTTGTTTTGTCTTGTCTTGTCTTGTCTTGTCTTGTCTTGTCTTGTCTTGTCTTGTCTTGTTTGGTCTTGTCTTGTCTTGTTTTGTCTTGTCTTGTATTGTCTTGTTTTCTCATGTATTGTCATGTCGTGTGTTGTGTTGTTTTGTCTTGTCTTGTCCTGTCCTGTCGTGTGTTGTGTTGTTTTGTCTTGTCTTGTCATGTCATGTCATGTCGTGTCTTGTGTTGCTTTGTCTTGTCTTGTCTTGTCATGTCGTGGGTTGTGTTGTTTTGTCTTGTCTTGTTGTGTATTGTCATGTCTTATATTGTCTTGTCTTGTCTTGTCATGTCATGTCATGTCATGTCGTGTGTTGTGTTGTTTTGTCTTGTCTTGTTTTGTCTTGTCATGTCTTGTCTTGTCTTGTCTTGTTTTGTCTTGTCTTGTCTTGTCTTGTCTTGTTTTGTCTTGTCTTGTCTTGTTTTGTCTTGTCTTGTCTTGACTTGTCTTGTCTTGTCTTGTCTTGTCTTGTCTTGTCTTGTCTTGTCTTGTCTTGTCTTGTTTTGTCTTGTCTTGCCTTGTCTTGTCTTGTCTTGTCTTGTCTTGTCTTGTCTTGTCTTGTCTTGTCTTGTCTTGTCTTGTCTTGTCTTGTCTTGTCTTGTCTTGTCTTGTCTTGTCTTGTATTGTCTTGTCTTGTCTTGTCTTGTCTTGTCTTGTCTTGTCTTGTCTTGTCTTGTTTTGTCTTGTCTTGTCTTGTTTGGTCTTGTCTTGTCATGTTTTGTCTTGTCTTGTCTTGTCTTGTCTTGTCTTGTCTTGTCTTGTCTTGTCTTGTCTTGTCTTGTCTTGTTTTGTCTTGTCTTGCCTTGTCTTGTCTTGTCTTGTCTTGTCTTGTCTTGTCTTGTCTTGTCTTGTCTTGTTTGTCTTGTCTTGTCTTGTCTTGTCTTGTCTTGTCTTGTCTTGTCTTGTCTTGTCTTGTCTTGTCTTGTCTTGTCATGTCATGTCTTGTCTTGTCTTGTCTTGTCTTGTCTTGTCTTGTCTTGTCTTGTCTTGCCTTGTCTTGTCTTGTCTTGTCTTGTCTTGTCTTGTCTTGTCTTGTCTTGACTTGTCTTGTCTTGTCTTGTCTTGTCTTGTCTTGTCTTGCCTTGCCTTGTCTTGTCTTGTCTTGTCTTGTCTTGTCTTGTCTTGTCTTGTCTTGTCTTGTCTTGTCTTGTCTTGTCTTGTCTTGTGTTGTCTTGTCTTGTCTGGTCTTGTCTTGTCTTGTCTTGTCTTGTCTTGTCTTGTCTTGTCTTGTCTTGTCTTGTCTTGTCTTGTCTTGTCTTGTCTTGTCTTGTCTTGTCTTGTCTTGTCTTGTCTTGTCCTGTCTTGTCTTGTCTTTTCTTGTCTCGTCTTGTCTTTTCTTGTCTTGTCTTGTCTTGTCTTGTCCTGTCTTGTCTTGTCTTGTCATGTCATGTCTTGTCTTGTCTTGTTTTGTCTTGTCTTGTCTTGTCTTGTCCTGTCTTGTCTTGTCTTTTCTTGTCTCGTCTTGTCTTTTCTTGTCTTGTCTTGTCTTGTCCTGTCTTGTCTTGTCTTGTCATGTCATGTCTTGTCTTGTCTTGTTTTGTCTTGTCTTGTTTTGTCTTGTCATGTCATGTCTTGTCTTGTCTTGTCTTGTCTTGTCTTGTCTTGTCTTGTCATGTCATGTCATGTCATGTCATGTGTTGTGTTGTGTTGTTTTGTCTTGTCTTGTCTTGTTTGGTCTTGTCTTGTTTGGTCTTGTCTTGTCTTGTCTTGTTTTATGTTGTCTTGTATTGTCATGTAATGTCATGTCGTGTGTTGTGTTGTTTTGTCTTGTCTTGTCTTCTCCTTGTCTTGTCTTGTCATGTAGTGTGTTGTGTTGTTTTGTCTTGTCATGTCATGTCGTGTCTTGTGTTGCTTTGTCTTGTCTTGTCTTGTCTTGTTTTGTCTTGTCTTGTCTTGTTTTGTCTTTTCTTGTCTTGTCTTGTCTTGTCTTGTCTTGTCTTGTCTTGTCTTGTCTTGTCATGTCTTGTCTTGTCTTGTCTTGTTTTGTCTTGTCTTGTCTTGTTTTGTCTTGTCATGTCTTGTCTTGTCTTGTCTTGTCTTGTCTTGTCTTGTCTTGTCTTGTCTTGTCTTGTCTTGTCTTGTCCTGTCATGTCATGTCATGTGTTGTGTTGTTTTGTCTTGTCTTGTCTTGTTTGGTCTTGTCTTGTCTTGTCTTGTCTTGTCTTGTCTTGTCTTGTCTTGTCTTGTCTTGTCTTGTCTTGTCTTGTCTTGTCTTGTCTTGTCTTGTCTTGTCTTGTCTTGTCTTGTCTTGTCTTGTCTTGTCTTGTCTTGTCTTGTCTTGTCTTGTCTTGTCTTGTCTTGTCTTTTCTTGTCTCGTCTTGTCTTTTCTTGTCTTGTCTTGTCTTGTCTTGTCCTGTCTTGTCTTGTCTTGTCATGTCATGTCTTGTCTTGTCTTGTTTTGTCTTGTCTTGTCTTGTTTTGTCTTTTCTTGTCTTGTCTTGTCTTGTCTTGTCTTGTCATGTCATGTCATGTCTTGTCTTGTCTTGTTTTGTCTTGTCTTGTCTTGTTTTGTCTTGTCATGTCTTGTCTTGTCTTGTCTTGTCTTGTCTTGTCCTGTCATGTCATGTCATGTCATGTGTTGTGTTGTTTTGTCTTGTCTTGTCTTGTTTGGTCTTGTCTTGTCTTGTTTTGTTTTGTCTTGTCTTGTCTTGTCTTGTCTTGTCTTGTCTTGTCTTGTCTTGTCTTGTCTTGTCTTGTCTTGTCTTGTCTTGTCTTGTCTTGTCTTGTCTTGTCTTGTCTTGTCTTGTCTTGTCTTGTCTTGTCTTGTCTTGTCTTGTCTTGTCTTGTCTTGTCTTGTCTTGTCTTGTTTTGTCTTGTCTCGTCTTGTCTTGTCTCGTCTTGTCTTGTCTGGTCTTATCTTGTCTTGTCTTGTCCTGTCCTGTCTTGTCTTGTCTTTTCTTGACTTGTCTTGTCTTTTCTTGTCTTGTCTTGTCTTGTCTTGTCTTGTCTTGTCTTGTCTTGTCATGTCATGTCTTGTCTTGTCTTGTCTTGTTTTGTCTTGTCTTCTCTTGTTTTGTCTTTTCTTGTCTTGTCTTGTCTTGTCTTGTCATGTCATGTCTTGTCTTGTCTTGTCTTGTTTTGTCTTGTCTTGTCTTGTTTTGTCTTGTCATGTCATGTCTTGTCTTGCCTTGTCTTGTCTTGTCTTGTCTTGTCTTGTCTTGTCTTGTCTTGTCTTGTCTTGTCTTGTCTTGCCTTGCCTTGTCTTGTCTTGTCGTGTCTTGTCTTGTCTTGTCTTGTCTTGTCTTGTCTTGTCGTATGTTGTGTTGTTTTGTCTTGTCTTGTTTTGTCTTGTCATGTCGTATGTTGTGTTGTTTAGTCTTGTCTTGTCTTGTCTTGTCTTGTCTTGTCTTGTCTTGTCTTGTCTTGTCCTGTCTTGTCTTGTCTTTTCTTGTCTCGTCTTGTCTTTTCTTGTCTTGTCTTGTCTTGTCTTGTCCTGTCTTGTCTTGTCTTGTCATGTCATGTCTTGTCTTGTCTTGTTTTGTCTTGTCTTGTCTTGTCTTGTCCTGTCTTGTCTTGTCTTTTCTTGTCTCGTCTTGTCTTTTCTTGTCTTGTCTTGTCTTGTCCTGTCTTGTCTTGTCTTGTCATGTCATGTCTTGTCTTGTCTTGTTTTGTCTTGTCTTGTTTTGTCTTGTCATGTCATGTCTTGTCTTGTCTTGTCTTGTCTTGTCTTGTCTTGTCTTGTCATGTCATGTCATGTCATGTCATGTGTTGTGTTGTGTTGTTTTGTCTTGTCTTGTCTTGTTTGGTCTTGTCTTGTTTGGTCTTGTCTTGTCTTGTCTTGTTTTATGTTGTCTTGTATTGTCATGTAATGTCATGTCGTGTGTTGTGTTGTTTTGTCTTGTCTTGTCTTCTCCTTGTCTTGTCTTGTCATGTAGTGTGTTGTGTTGTTTTGTCTTGTCATGTCATGTCGTGTCTTGTGTTGCTTTGTCTTGTCTTGTCTTGTCTTGTTTTGTCTTGTCTTGTCTTGTTTTGTCTTTTCTTGTCTTGTCTTGTCTTGTCTTGTCTTGTCTTGTCTTGTCTTGTCTTGTCTTGTCATGTCTTGTCTTGTCTTGTCTTGTTTTGTCTTGTCTTGTCTTGTTTTGTCTTGTCATGTCTTGTCTTGTCTTGTCTTGTCTTGTCTTGTCTTGTCTTGTCTTGTCTTGTCTTGTCTTGTCTTGTCTTGTCCTGTCATGTCATGTCATGTGTTGTGTTGTTTTGTCTTGTCTTGTCTTGTTTGGTCTTGTCTTGTCTTGTCTTGTCTTGTCTTGTCTTGTCTTGTCTTGTCTTGTCTTGTCTTGTCTTGTCTTGTCTTGTCTTGTCTTGTCTTGTCTTGTCTTGTCTTGTCTTGTCCCGTCCTGTCTTGTCTTGTCTTGTCTTTTCTTGTCTCGTCTTGTCTTTTCTTGTCTTGTCTTGTCTTGTCTTGTCCTGTCTTGTCTTGTCTTGTCATGTCATGTCTTGTCTTGTCTTGTTTTGTCTTGTCTTGTCTTGTTTTGTCTTTTCTTGTCTTGTCTTGTCTTGTCTTGTCTTGTCATGTCATGTCATGTCTTGTCTTGTCTTGTTTTGTCTTGTCTTGTCTTGTTTTGTCTTGTCATGTCTTGTCTTGTCTTGTCTTGTCTTGTCTTGTCCTGTCATGTCATGTCATGTCATGTGTTGTGTTGTTTTGTCTTGTCTTGTCTTGTTTGGTCTTGTCTTGTCTTGTTTTGTTTTGTCTTGTCTTGTCTTGTCTTGTCTTGTCTTGTCTTGTCTTGTCTTGTCTTGTCTTGTCTTGTCTTGTCTTGTCTTGTCTTGTCTTGTCTTGTCTTGTCTTGTCTTGTCTTGTCTTGTCTTGTCTTGTCTTGTTTTGTCTTGTCTCGTCTTGTCTTGTCTGGTCTTATCTTGTCTTGTCTTGTCCTGTCCTGTCTTGTCTTGTCTTTTCTTGTCTTGTATTGTCTTTTCTTGTCTTGTCTTGTCTTGTCTTGTCTTGTCTTGTCTTGTCTTGTCTTGTCATGTCATGTCTTGTCTTGTCTTGTCTTGTTTTGTCTTGTCTTCTCTTGTTTTGTCTTTTCTTGTCTTGTCTTGTCTTGTCTTGTCATGTCATGTCTTGTCTTGTCTTGTCTTGTTTTGTCTTGTCTTGTCTTGTTTTGTCTTGTCATGTCATGTCTTGTCTTGCCTTGTCTTGTCTTGTCTTGTCTTGTCTTGTCTTGTCTTGTCTTGTCTTGTCTTGTCTTGTCTTATCTTGTCTTGTCTTGTCGTGTCTTGTCTTGTCTTGTCTTGTCTTGTCTTGTCTTGTCTTGTCTTGTCTTGTCTTGTCTTGTCTTGTCATGTCTTGTCTTGTCTTGTCTTTTTTTGTCTTGTCTTGTCTTGTCTTGTCTTGTCTTGTCATGTCATGTCATGTCTTGTCTTGTCTTGTTTTGTCTTGTCTTGTCTTGTTTTGTCTTGTCATGTCTTGTCTTGTCTTGTCTTGTCTTGTCTTGTCCTGTCATGTCATGTCATGTCATGTGTTGTGTTGTTTTGTCTTGTCTTGTCTTGTTTGGTCTTGTCTTGTCTTGTTTTGTTTTGTCTTGTCTTGTCTTGTCTTGTCTTGTCTTGTCTTGTCTTGTCTTGTCTTGTCTTGTCTTGTCTTGTCTTGTCTTGTCTTGTTTGGTCTTGTCTTGTCTTGTCTTGTCTTGTCTTGTCATGTCTTGTCTTGTCTTGTCTTGTCTTGTCTTGTCTTGTCTTGTCTTGTCTTGTCTTGTCTTGTCTTGTCTTGTTTTGTCTTGTCTTGTCTTGTCTTGTCTTGTCTTGTCTTGTCTTGTCTTGTCTTGTCTTGTCTTGTCTTGTCTTGTCTTGTCTTGTCTTGTCTTGTCTTGTCTTGTCTTGTCTTGTCTTGTCTTGTCTTGTCTTGTCTTGTCTTGTCTTGTCTTGTCTTGTCTTGTCTTGTCTTGTCTTGTCTTGTCTTGTCTTGTCTTGTCTTGTCTTGTCTTGTCTTGTCTTGTCTTGTCTTGTCTTGTCTTGTCTTGTCTTGTCTTGTCTTGTCTTGTCTTGTCTTGTCTTGTCTTGTCTTGTCTTGTCTTGTCTTGTCTTGTCTTGTCTTGTCTTGTCTTGTCTTGTCTTGTCTTGTCTTGTCTTGTCTTGTCTTGTCTTGTCTTGTCTTGTCTTGTCTTGTCTTGTCTTGTCTTGTCTTGTCTTGCCTTGTCTTGTCTTGTCCTGCCGTGTGTTGTGTTGTTTAGTCTTGTTTTGTCTTGTCATGTCTTGTGTTGTCTTGTCCTGTCATGTCTTGTCTTGTCTAGTCTTGTCTTGTCTTGTCTTGTCTTGTCTTGTCTTGTCTTGTCTTGTCTTGTTTTGTCTTGTCTTGTCTTGTCATGTAATGTCATGTCGTGTGTTGTGTTGTTTTGTCTTGTCGTGTCTTCTCCTTGTCTTGTCTTGTCTTGTGATGTCATGTCGTGTGTTGTGTTGTTTTGTCTTGTATTGTCTTGTCTTGTCTTGTCTTGTTTTGTCTTGTCTTGTCTTGTCTTGTCTTGTCTTGTCTTGTCTTGTCTTGTCTTGTCTTGTCTTGTCATGTCATGTCATGTCATACGTGTGTTGTGTTGTTTTGTCTTGTCTTATTTTGTCTTGTCATGTCTTATCTTGTCTTGTCTTGTCTTGTCTTGTATTGTCATGTCTTATATTGTCTTGTCTTGTCATGTCATATCATGTCGTGTGTTGTGTTGTTTTGTCTGGTCATGTTTTGTCTTGTCATGTATTGTCTTGTCTTACCATGTCATGTCATGTCATGTGTTGTGTTGTGTTGTTTTGTCTTGTCTTGTCATGTTTTATGTTGTCTTGTTTTGTCATGTAATGTCATACGTGTGTTGTGTTGTTTTGTCTTGTCTTATTTTGTCTTGTCATGTCTTATCTTGTCTTGTCTTGTCTTGTCTTGTCTTGCCTTGTATTGTCATGTCTTATATTGTCTTGTCTTGTCCTGTCATGTCATGTCATGTGTTGTCTTGTTTGGTCTTGTCTTGTCTTGTCTTGTCTTGTCTTGTATTGTCTTGTCTTGTCTTGTCTTGTCTTGTCTTGTCTTGCCTTGTCTTGTCTAGTCCTGTCGTGTGTTGTGTTGTTTTGTCTTGTGTTGTCTTGCCTTGTCTTGTCCTGTCTTCTCTTGTCTTGTCTTGCCTTGTCTTGTCTTGTCTTGTCTTGTCTTGTCTTGTCTTGTCTTGTCTTGTCTTGTCTTGTCTTGTCTTGTCTTGTCTTGTCTTGTCTTGTCTTGTCTTGTCTTGTCTTGTCATGTCATGTCTTGTCTTGTCTTGTTTTGTCTTGTCTTGTCTTGTCTTGTCTTGTCTTGTCTTGTCTTGTCTTGTCTTGTCTTGTCTTGTCTTGTCTTGTCTTGTCTTGTCTTGTCTTGTCTTGTCTTGTCTTGTCTTGTCTTGTCTTGTCTGGTCTTGTCTTGTCTTGTCTTGTTTTGTCTTGTCTTGTCTTGTTTGGTCTTGTCTTGTCTTGTTTTGTCTTGTCTTGTCTTGTCTTGTCTTGTCTTGTCTTGTCTTGTCTTGTTTGGTCTTGTCTTGTCTTGTCTTGTCTTGTCTTGTCATGTCATGTCATGTCTTGTCTTGTCTTGTCTTGTCTTGTCTTGTTTTGTCTTGTCTTGTCTTGTCTTGTCTTGTCTTGTCTTGTCTTGTCTTGTCTTGTCTTGTCTTGTCTTGTCTTGTCTTGTCTTGTCTTGTCTTGTCTTGTCTTGTCTTGTTTTGTCTTGTCTTGTCTTGTCTTGTCTTGTCTTGTCTTGTCTTGTCTTGTCTTGTCTTGTTTTGTCTTGTCTTGTCTTGTCTTGTCATGTCATGTCATGTCTTGTCTTGTCTTGTCTTGTCTTGTCTTGTTTTGTCTTGTCTTGTCTTGTCTTGTCTTGTCTTGTCTTGTCTTGTCTTGTCTTGTCTTGTCTTGTCTTGTCTTGTCTTGTCTTGTCTTGTCTGGTCTTGTCTTGTCTTGTCTTGTCTTGTTTTGTCTTGTCTTGTCTTGTTTGGTCTTGTCTTGTCTTGTTTTGTCTTGTCTTGTCTTGTCTTGTCTTGTCTTGTCTTGTCTTGTCTTGTCTTGTCTTGTCTTGTTTTGTCTTGTCTTGCCTTGTCTTGTCTTGTCTTGTCATGTCTTATCTTGTCTTGTCTTGTCTTGTCTTGTCCTGTCATGTCATGTCATGTGTTGTGTTGTTTTGTCTTGTCTTGTCTTGTTTGGTCTTGTCTTGTCTTGTCTTGTCTTGTCTTGTCATGTCATGTCATGTCTTGTCTTGTCTTGTCTTGTCTTGTTTTGTCTTGTCTTGTCTTGTCTTGTCTTGTCTTGTCTTGTCTTGTCTTGTCTTGTCTTGTCTTGTCTGGTCTTGTCTTGTCTTGTCTTGTCTTGTTTTGTCTTGTCTTGTCTTGTTTGGTCTTGTCTTGTCTTGTTTTGTCTTGTCTTGTCTTGTCTTGTCTTGTCTTGTCTTGTCTTGTCTTGTCTTGTTTTGTCTTGTCTTGCCTTGTCTTGTCTTGTCTTGTCTTGTCTTGTCTTGTCTTGTCTTGTCTTGTCTTGTCTTGTCTTGTCTTGTCTTGTCTTGTCTTGTCTTGTCTTGTCTTGTCTTGTCTTGTCTTGTCATGTCATGTCTTGTCTTGTCTTGTTTTGTCTTGTCTTGTCTTGTTTTGTCTTGTCATGTCTTGTCTTGTCTTGTCTTGTCTTGTCTTGTCTTGTCTTGTCTTGTCTTGTCTTGTCCTGTCATGTCTTGTCATGTCATGTGTTGTGTTGTCTTGTCTTGTCTTGTCTTTTCTTGTCTTGTCTTGTCTTGTCTTGTCTTGTCTTGTCTTGTCTTGTCTTGTCTTGTCTTGTCTTGTCTTGTCTTGTCTTGTCTTGTTTTGTCTTGTCTTGTCTTGTCTTGTCTTGTCTTGTCTTGTCTTGTCTTGTCTTGTCTTGTCTTGTCTTGTCTTGTCTTGTCTTGTCTTGTCTTGTCTTGTCTTGTCTTGTCTTGTCTTGTCTTGTCTTGTCTTGTCTTGTCTTGTCTTGTCTTGTCTTGTCTTGTTTTGTCTTGTCTTGTCTTGTCTTGTCTTGTCTTGTCTTGTCTTGTCTTGTCTTGTCTTGTCTTGTCTTGTCTTGTCTTGTCTTGTCTTGTCTTGTCTTGTCTTGTCTTGTCTTATCCTGTCGTGTGTTGTGTTGTTTTGTCTTGTCTTGTCTTGTCTTGTCTTGTCTTGTCTTGTCCTGTCTTGTCTTGTCTTGCCTTGTCTTGTCTTGTCTTGTCTTGTCTTGTCTTGTCTTGTCATGTCATGTCATGTCTTGTCATGTCGTGCGTTGTGTTGTTTTGTCTTGTCTTGTTTTGTCTTGTCATGTCATGTCTTGTCTTGTCTTGTCTTGTCTTGTCTTGTCTTGTCTTGTCATGTCATGTCATGTCTTGTCTTGTCTTGTCTTGTCTTGTCTTGTTTTGTCTTTTCTTGTCTTTTCTTGTCTTGTCTTGTCTTGTCTTGTCATGTCATGTCATGTCTTGTCTTGTCTTGTCTTGTCTTGTTTTGTCTTGTCTTGTCTTGTCTTGTCTTGTCTTGTCTTGTCTTGTCTTGTCTTGTCTTGTCTTGTCTTGTCTTGTCTTGTCTTGTCTTGTCTTGTCTTGTCTTGTCTTGTCTTGTCATGTCTTGTCTTGTCTTGTCTTGTCTTGTCATGTCGTGCGTTGTGTTGTTTTGTCTTGTCTTGTTTTGTCTTGTCATGTCATGTCTTGTCTTGTCTTGTCTTGTCTTGTCTTGTCTTGTCTTGTCTTGTCATGTCATGTCATGTCATGTCATGTGTTGTGTTGTGTTGTTTTGTCTTGTCTTGTCTTGTTTGGTCTTGTCTTGTTTGGTCTTGTCTTGTCTTGTCTTGTTTTATGTTGTCTTGTATTGTCATGTAATGTCATGTCGTGTGTTGTGTTGTTTTGTCTTGTCTTGTCTTCTCCTTGTCTTGTCTTGTCATGTAGTGTGTTGTGTTGTTTTGTCTTGTCATGTCATGTCGTGTCTTGTGTTGCTTTGTCTTGTCTTGTCTTGTCTTGTTTTGTCTTGTCTTGTCTTGTTTTGTCTTTTCTTGTCTTGTCTTGTCTTGTCTTGTCTTGTCTTGTCTTGTCTTGTCATGTCTTGTCTTGTCTTGTCTTGTTTTGTCTTGTCTTGTCTTGTTTTGTCTTGTCATGTCTTGTCTTGTCTTGTCTTGTCTTGTCTTGTCTTGTCTTGTCTTGTCTTGTCTTGTCTTGTCCTGTCATGTCATGTCATGTGTTGTGTTGTTTTGTCTTGTCTTGTCTTGTTTGGTCTTGTCTTGTTTTGTCCTGTCTTGTCTTGTCTTGTCTTGTCTTTTCTTGTCTTGTCTTGTCTTGCCTTGTCTTGTCTTGTCTTGTCTTGTCTTGTCTTGTCTTGTCTTGTCTTGTCTTGTCTTGTCTTGTCTTGTCTTGTCTTGTCTTGTCTTGTCTTGTCTTGTCTTGTCTTGTCTTGTCTTGTCTTGTCTTGTCTTGTCTTGTCTTGTCTTGTCTTGTCTTGTCTTGTCTTGTCTTGTCTTGTCTTGTCTTGTCTTGTCTTGTCTTGTCTTGTCTTGTCTTGTCTTGTCTTGTCTTGTCTTGTCTTGTCTTGTCTTGTCTTGTCTTGTCTTGTCTTGTCTTGTCTTGTCTTGTCTTGTCTTGTCTTGTCTTGTCTTGTCTTGTCTTGTCTTGTCTTGTCTTGTCTTGTCTTGTCTTGTCTTGTCTTGTCTTGTCTTGTCTTGTCTTGTCTTGTCTTGTCTTGTCTTGTCTTGTCTTGTCTTGTTTTGTCTTGTCTTGTTTTGTCTTGTCTTGTCTTGTCTTGTCTTGTCTTGTCTTGTCTTGTCTTGTCTTGCCTTGTCTTGTCTTTTCTTGTCTTGTCTTGTCTTGTCTTGTCTTGTCTTGTCTTGTCTTCTCTTGTGATGTCATGTCGTGTGTTGTGTTGTTTTGTCTTGTCTTGTTTTGTCTTGCCTTGTCATGTCTTGTCTTGTCTTGTCTTGTCTTGTCATGTCGTGCGTTGTGCTGTTTTGTCTTGTCTTGTCTTGTCTTGTCTTGTCTTGTCTTGTCTTGTCTTGTCTTGTCTTGTCTTGTCTTGACTTGTCTTGTCTTGTCTTGTCTTGTCTTGTCTTGTCTTGTCTTGTCTTGTCTTGTCTTGTCTTGTCTTGTCTTGTCTTGTCTTGTCTTGTCTTGTCTTGTCTTGTCTTGTTTTGTCTTGTCTTGTTTTGTCTTGTCTTGTCTTGTCTTGTCTTGTCTTGTCTTGTCTTGTCTTGTCTTGTCTTGTCTTGCCTTGTCTTGTCTTGTCTTGTCTTGTCTTGTCTTGTCTTTTCTTGTCTTGTCTTGTCTTGTCTTGTCTTGTCTTGTCTTGTCTTCTCTTGTGATGTCATGTCGTGTGTTGTGTTGTTTTGTCTTGTCTTGTTTTGTCTTGCCTTGTCATGTCTTGTCTTGTCTTTTCTTGTCTTGTCCTGTCGTGTGTTGTGTTGTTTTGTCTCTTCTTGTCTTGTCTTGTCTTGTCTTGTCTTGTCTTGTCTTGTCTTGTCTTGTCTTGTCTTGTCTTGACTTGTCTTGTTATGTCGTATGTTGTGTTGTTTTGTCTTGTCTTGTCTTGTCTTGTTTTGTCTTGTCTTGTCTTGTCTTGTCTTGACTTGTCTTGTCATGTCGTATGTTGTGTTGTTTTGTCTTGTCTTGTCTTGTCTTGTCTTGTCTTGTCTTGTCTTGTCTTGTCATGTCATGTCATGTCATGTCATGTGTTGTATTGTGTTGTTTTGTCATGTCTTATATTGTCTTGTCTTGTCTTGTCTTGTGATGTCATGTCGTGTGTTGTGTTGTTTTGTCTTGTCTTGTCTTGTCTTGTCTTGTCTTGTCTTGTCTTGTCTTGTCTTGTTTTGTCTTGTCTTGTCTTGTCTGGTCTTGTCTGGTCTTGTCTTGTCTTGTCTTGTCTTGTCTTGTCTTGTCTTGTCTTGTCTTGGCTTGTTTTGTCTTGTCTTGTCATGTCGTGTGTTGTGTTGTTTTGTCTTGTCATGTCTTATATTGTCTTGTCTTGTGATGTCATGTCGTGTGTTGTGTTGTTTTGTCTTGTATTGTCTTGTCTTGTTTTGTCTTGTTTTGTCTTGTTTTGTCTTGTCTTGTCTTGTTTTGTCTTGTCTTGTCTTGTCTTGTCTTGTCTTGTCTTGTCTTGTCTTGTTTTGTCTTGTCTTGTCTTGTCTTGTCTTGTCTTGTCTTGTCTTGTCTTGTCTTGTCTTGTCTTTTCTTGTCTTGTCTTGTCTTGTCTTGTCTTGTCTTGTCTTGTCTTGTCTTGTCTCGTCTTTTCTTGTCTTGTCTTGTCTTGTCTTGTCTTGTCTTGTCTTGTCTTGTCTTGTCTTGTCTTGTCTTGTCTCGTCTTTTCTTGTCTTGTCTTGTCTTGTCTTGTCTTGTCTTGTCTTGTCTTGTCTTGTCTTGTCTTGTCTTGTCTTGTCTTGTTTTGTCTTGTCTTGTCTTGTCTTGTCTTGTCTTGTCATGTCGTGCGTTGTGTTGTTTCGTCTTGTCTTGTTTTGTCTTGTCATGTCATGTCTTGTCTTGTCTTGTCTTGTCTTGTCTTGTCTTGTCTTGTCTTGTCTTGTCTTGTCTTGTCTTGTCTTGTCTTGTCTTGTCTTGTCTTGTCATGTCATGTCATGTCATGTCATGTCATGTGTTGTGTTGTGTTGTTTTGTCTTGTCTTGTCTTGTTTGGTCTTGTCTTGTTTGGTCTTGTCTTGTCTTGTCTTGTCTTGTCTTGTTTTATGTTGTCTTGTCTTGTCTTGTCTTGTCTTGTCTTGTCTTGTCTTGTCTTGTCTTGTCTTGTCTTGTCTTGTCTTGTCTTGTCTTGTCTTGTCTTGTCTTGTCTTGTCTTGTCTTGTCTTGTCTTCTCTTGTGATGTCATGTCGTGTGTTGTGTTGTTTTGTCTTGTCTTGTTTTGTCTTGTCATGTCATGTCTTGTCTTGTCTTGTCTTGTCTTGTCTTGTCTTTTCTTGTCTTGTCTTGTCTTGTCTTGTCATGTCATGTCATGTCATGTCATGTGTTGTATTGTGTTGTTTTGTCTTGTCTTGTCTTGTCTTGTCTTGTCTTGTCTTATCTTGTCTTGTCTTGTCTTGTCTTTTCTTGTCTTGTCCTGTCGTGTGTTGTGTTGTTTTGTCTTTTCTTGTCTTGTCTTGTCTTGTCTTGTCTTGTCTTGTCTTGTCTTGTCTTGCCTTGTCTTGTCTTGTCTTGTCTTGTCTTGTCTTGTCTTGTCCTGTCTGGCCTTGTCTTGTCTTGTCTTATCTTCTTAATTAATTTAAAAACAAATCAAACAGAATTGTCTTGTCTTGTCTTGTATTGTCTGGCCTTGTCTTGTCTTGTCTTATCTTCTTAATTAATTTAAAAACAAATCAAACAGAATTGTCTTGTCTTGTCTTGTCTTGTCGTGTCTTGTCGTGTTTTGTCTTGTCTTGTCTTGTCTTCTCTTCTCTTCTCTTCTCTTCTCTTCTCTTCTCTTCTCTTCTCTTCTCTTCTCTTCTCTTCTCTTCTCTTCTCTTCTCTTCTCTTCTCTTCTCTTCTCTTCTCTTCTCTTCTCTTCTCTTGTCTTGTCTTGTCTTGTCTTGTCTTGTCTTGTCTTGTCTTGTCTTGTCTTGTCTTGTCTTGTCTTGTCTTGTCTTGTCTTGTCTTGTCTTGTCTTGTCTTGTCTTGTCTTGTCTTGTCTTGTCTTGTCTTGTCTTGTCTTGTCTTGTCTTGTCTTGTCTTGTCTTGTCTTGTCTTGTCTTGTCTTGTCTTGTCTTGTTTTGTCTTGTCTTGTCTTGTCTTGTCTTGTCTTGTCTTGTCTTGTCTTGTCTTGTCTTGTCTTGTCTTGTCTTGTCTTGTCTTGTCTTGTCTTTTCTTGTCTTGTCTTGTCTTGTCTTGTCTTGTCTTGTCTTCTCTTGTGATGTCATGTCGTGTGTTGTGTTGTTTTGTCTTGTCTTGTTTTGTCTTGCCTTGTCATGTCTTGTCTTGTCTTGTCTTGTCATGTCGTGCGTTGTGCTGTTTTGTCTTGTCTTGTTTTGTCTTGTCATGTCATGTCTTGTCTTGTCTTGTCTTGTCTTGTCTTGTCTTGTCTTGTCCTGTCCTGTCTTGTCTTGTCTTGTCTTGTCTTGTCTTGTCTTGTCTTGTCTTGTCTTGTCTTGTCTTGTCTTGTCTTGTCTTGTCATGTCTTGTCTTGTCTTGTTTTGTCTTGTCTTGTCTTGTCTTGTCTTGTCTTGTCTTGTCTTGTCTTGTCTTGTCTTGTCATGTCTTGCCTTGTCTTGTCTTGTTTTGTCTTGTCTTGTCTTGTTTTGTCTTTTCTTGTCTTGTCTTGTCTTGTCTTGTCTTGTCTTGTCATGTCATGTCTTGTCTTGTCTTGTCTTGTTTTGCCTTGTCTTGTCTTGTTTTGTCTTGTCATGTCTTGTCTTGTCTTGTCTTGTCTGGTCTTGTCTTGTCTTGTCTTGTCTTGTCTTGTCTTGTCTTGTCTTGTCTTGTCTTGTCTTGTCTTGTCTTGGCTTGTCTTGTCTTGTCTTGCCTTGTCTTGTCTTGTCTTGTCTTGTCTTGTCTTGTCTTGTCTTGTCTTGTCTTGTCTTGTCTTGTCTTGTCTTGTCTTGTCTTTTCTTTTCTTTTCTTTTCTTGTCTTGTCTTGTCTTGTCTTGTCTTGTCTTGTCTGGTCTTGTCTTGTCTTGTCTGGTCTTATCTTGTCTTGTCTTGTCCTGTCCTGTCTTGTCTGGTCTTGTCTTTTCTTGTCTTGTCTTGTCTTGTCTTGTCTTGTCATGTCATGTCTTGTCATGTCATGTCTTGTCTTGTCCTGTCGTGTGTTGTCTTGTCTTGTCTTGTCATGTCATGTCATGTCGTGCGTTGTGTTGTTTTGTCTTGTCTTGTCTTGTCTTGTCATGTTATGTCTTGTCATGTCGTGCGTTGTGTTGTTTTGTCTTGTCTTGTCTTGTCTTGTCTTGTCTTGTCTTGTCATGTCATGTCTTGTCTTGTCTTGTTTTGCCTTGTCTTGTCTTGTTTTGTCTTGTCATGTCTTGTCTTGTCTTGTCTTGTCTTGTCTTGTCTTGTCTTGTCTTGTCTTGTCTTTTCTTTTCTTTTCTTTTCTTGTCTTGTCTTGTCTTGTCTTGTCTTGTCTTGTCTTGTCTTGTCTGGTCTTGTCTTGTCTTGTCTGGTCTTATCTTGTCTTGTCTTGTCCTGTCCTGTCTTGTCTTGTCTTGTCTTTTCTTGTCTTGTCTTGTCTTGTCTTGTCTTGTCTTGTCTTGTCTTGTCTTGTCATGTCATGTCATGTCATACGTGTGTTGTGTTGTTTTGTCTTGTCTTATTTTGTCTTGTCTTGTCTTGTCTTGTCTTGTCTTGTCTTGTCTTGTCTTGTCTTGTCTTGTCTTGTCATGTTTTGTCATGTAATGTCATGTCGTGTGTTGTGTTGTTTTGTCTTGTCTTGTCTTGTCTTGTCATGTTATGTCTTGTCATGTCGTGCGTTGTGTTGTTTTGTCTTGTCTTGTCTTGTCTTGTCTTGTCTTGTCTTGTCATGTCATGTCTTGTCTTGTCTTGTTTTGCCTTGTCTTGTCTTGTTTTGTCTTGTCATGTCTTGTCTTGTCTTGTCTTGTCTTGTCTTGTCTTGTCTTGTCTTGTCTTGTCTTTTCTTTTCTTTTCTTTTCTTGTCTTGTCTTGTCTTGTCTTGTCTTGTCTTGTCTTGTCTTGTCTTGTCTTGTCTTGTCTTGTCTTGTCTTGTCTTGGCTTGTCTTGTCTTGTCTTGCCTTGTCTTGTCTTGTCTTGTCTTGTCTTGTCTTGTCTTGTCTTGTCTTGTCTTGTCTTGTCTTGTCTTGTCTTGTCTTGTCTTTTCTTTTCTTTTCTTTTCTTGTCTTGTCTTGTCTTGTCTTGTCTTGTCTTGTCTTGTCTTGTCTTGTCTTGTCTTGTCTTGTCTTGTCTTGTCTTGTCTTGTCTTGTCTTGTCTTGTCTTGTCTTGTCTTGTTTTGTCTTGTCTTGTTTTGTCTTGTCTTGTCTTGTCTTGTCTTGTCTTGTCTTGTCTTGTCTTGTCTTGCCTTGTCTTGTCTTTTCTTGTCTTGTCTTGTCTTGTCTTGTCTTGTCTTGTCTTGTCTTCTCTTGTGATGTCATGTCGTGTGTTGTGTTGTTTTGTCTTGTCTTGTTTTGTCTTGCCTTGTCATGTCTTGTCTTGTCTTGTCTTGTCTTGTCATGTCGTGCGTTGTGCTGTTTTGTCTTGTCTTGTCTTGTCTTGTCTTGTCTTGTCTTGTCTTGTCTTGTCTTGTCTTGTCTTGTCTTGTCTTGTCTTGACTTGTCTTGTCTTGTCTTGTCTTGTCTTGTCTTGTCTTGTCTTGTCTTGTCTTGTCTTGTCTTGTCTTGTCTTGTCTTGTCTTGTCTTGTCTTGTCTTGTCTTGTCTTGTTTTGTCTTGTCTTGTTTTGTCTTGTCTTGTCTTGTCTTGTCTTGTCTTGTCTTGTCTTGTCTTGTCTTGTCTTGTCTTGCCTTGTCTTGTCTTGTCTTGTCTTGTCTTGTCTTGTCTTTTCTTGTCTTGTCTTGTCTTGTCTTGTCTTGTCTTGTCTTGTCTTCTCTTGTGATGTCATGTCGTGTGTTGTGTTGTTTTGTCTTGTCTTGTTTTGTCTTGCCTTGTCATGTCTTGTCTTGTCTTTTCTTGTCTTGTCCTGTCGTGTGTTGTGTTGTTTTGTCTCTTCTTGTCTTGTCTTGTCTTGTCTTGTCTTGTCTTGTCTTGTCTTGTCTTGTCTTGTCTTGTCTTGACTTGTCTTGTTATGTCGTATGTTGTGTTGTTTTGTCTTGTCTTGTCTTGTCTTGTCTTGTCTTGTCTTGTCTTGTCTTGTCTTGACTTGTCTTGTCATGTCGTATGTTGTGTTGTTTTGTCTTGTCTTGTCTTGTCTTGTCTTGTCTTGTCTTGTCTTGTCTTGTCATGTCATGTCATGTCATGTCATGTGTTGTATTGTGTTGTTTTGTCATGTCTTATATTGTCTTGTCTTGTCTTGTCTTGTGATGTCATGTCGTGTGTTGTGTTGTTTTGTCTTGTCTTGTCTTGTCTTGTCTTGTCTTGTCTTGTCTTGTCTTGTCTTGTTTTGTCTTGTCTTGTCTTGTCTGGTCTTGTCTGGTCTTGTCTTGTCTTGTCTTGTCTTGTCTTGTCTTGTCTTGTCTTGGCTTGTTTTGTCTTGTCTTGTCATGTCGTGTGTTGTGTTGTTTTGTCTTGTCATGTCTTATATTGTCTTGTCTTGTGATGTCATGTCGTGTGTTGTGTTGTTTTGTCTTGTATTGTCTTGTCTTGTTTTGTCTTGTTTTGTCTTGTTTTGTCTTGTCTTGTCTTGTTTTGTCTTGTCTTGTCTTGTCTTGTCTTGTCTTGTCTTGTCTTGTCTTGTTTTGTCTTGTCTTGTCTTGTCTTGTCTTGTCTTGTCTTGTCTTGTCTTGTCTTTTCTTGTCTTGTCTTGTCTTGTCTTGTCTTGTCTTGTCTTGTCTTGTCTTGTCTCGTCTTTTCTTGTCTTGTCTTGTCTTGTCTTGTCTTGTCTTGTCTTGTCTTGTCTTGTCTTGTCTTGTCTTGTCTCGTCTTTTCTTGTCTTGTCTTGTCTTGTCTTGTCTTGTCTTGTCTTGTCTTGTCTTGTCTTGTCTTGTCTTGTCTTGTTTTGTCTTGTCTTGTCTTGTCTTGTCTTGTCTTGTCATGTCGTGCGTTGTGTTGTTTCGTCTTGTCTTGTTTTGTCTTGTCATGTCATGTCTTGTCTTGTCTTGTCTTGTCTTGTCTTGTCTTGTCTTGTCTTGTCTTGTCTTGTCTTGTCTTGTCTTGTCTTGTCTTGTCTTGTCATGTCATGTCATGTCATGTCATGTCATGTGTTGTGTTGTGTTGTTTTGTCTTGTCTTGTCTTGTTTGGTCTTGTCTTGTTTGGTCTTGTCTTGTCTTGTCTTGTCTTGTCTTGTTTTATGTTGTCTTGTCTTGTCTTGTCTTGTCTTGTCTTGTCTTGTCTTGTCTTGTCTTGTCTTGTCTTGTCTTGTCTTGTCTTGTCTTGTCTTGTCTTGTCTTGTCTTGTCTTGTCTTGTCTTCTCTTGTGATGTCATGTCGTGTGTTGTGTTGTTTTGTCTTGTCTTGTTTTGTCTTGTCATGTCATGTCTTGTCTTGTCTTGTCTTGTCTTGTCTTGTCTTTTCTTGTCTTGTCTTGTCTTGTCTTGTCATGTCATGTCATGTCATGTCATGTGTTGTATTGTGTTGTTTTGTCTTGTCTTGTCTTGTCTTGTCTTGTCTTGTCTTATCTTGTCTTGTCTTGTCTTGTCTTTTCTTGTCTTGTCCTGTCGTGTGTTGTGTTGTTTTGTCTTTTCTTGTCTTGTCTTGTCTTGTCTTGTCTTGTCTTGTCTTGTCTTGTCTTGCCTTGTCTTGTCTTGTCTTGTCTTGTCTTGTCTTGTCTTGTCCTGTCTGGCCTTGTCTTGTCTTGTCTTATCTTCTTAATTAATTTAAAAACAAATCAAACAGAATTGTCTTGTCTTGTCTTGTCTTGTCTGGCCTTGTCTTGTCTTGTCTTATCTTCTTAATTAATTTAAAAACAAATCAAACAGAATTGTCTTGTCTTGTCTTGTCTTGTCGTGTCTTGTCGTGTTTTGTCTTGTCTTGTCTTGTCTTCTCTTCTCTTCTCTTCTCTTCTCTTCTCTTCTCTTCTCTTCTCTTCTCTTCTCTTCTCTTCTCTTCTCTTCTCTTCTCTTCTCTTCTCTTCTCTTCTCTTGTCTTGTCTTGTCTTGTCTTGTCTTGTCTTGTCTTGTCTTGTCTTGTCTTGTCTTGTCTTGTCTTGTCTTGTCTTGTCTTGTCTTGTCTTGTCTTGTCTTGTCTTGTCTTGTCTTGTCTTGTCTTGTCTTGTCTTGTCTTGTCTTGTCTTGTCTTGTCTTGTCTTGTCTTGTCTTGTCTTGTCTTGTCTTGTCTTGTCTTGTCTTGTCTTGTCTTGTCTTGTCTTGTTTTGTCTTGTCTTGTCTTGTCTTGTCTTGTCTTGTCTTGTCTTGTCTTGTCTTGTCTTGTCTTGTCTTGTCTTGTCTTGTCTTGTCTTTTCTTGTCTTGTCTTGTCTTGTCTTGTCTTGTCTTGTCTTCTCTTGTGATGTCATGTCGTGTGTTGTGTTGTTTTGTCTTGTCTTGTTTTGTCTTGCCTTGTCATGTCTTGTCTTGTCTTGTCTTGTCATGTCGTGCGTTGTGCTGTTTTGTCTTGTCTTGTTTTGTCTTGTCATGTCATGTCTTGTCTTGTCTTGTCTTGTCTTGTCTTGTCTTGTCTTGTCCTGTCCTGTCTTGTCTTGTCTTGTCTTGTCTTGTCTTGTCTTGTCTTGTCTTGTCTTGTCTTGTCTTGTCTTGTCTTGTCTTGTCATGTCTTGTCTTGTCTTGTTTTGTCTTGTCTTGTCTTGTCTTGTCTTGTCTTGTCTTGTCTTGTCTTGTCTTGTCTTGTCATGTCTTGCCTTGTCTTGTCTTGTTTTGTCTTGTCTTGTCTTGTTTTGTCTTTTCTTGTCTTGTCTTGTCTTGTCTTGTCTTGTCTTGTCATGTCATGTCTTGTCTTGTCTTGTCTTGTTTTGCCTTGTCTTGTCTTGTTTTGTCTTGTCATGTCTTGTCTTGTCTTGTCTTGTCTGGTCTTGTCTTGTCTTGTCTTGTCTTGTCTTGTCTTGTCTTGTCTTGTCTTGTCTTGTCTTGTCTTGTCTTGGCTTGTCTTGTCTTGTCTTGCCTTGTCTTGTCTTGTCTTGTCTTGTCTTGTCTTGTCTTGTCTTGTCTTGTCTTGTCTTGTCTTGTCTTGTCTTGTCTTGTCTTTTCTTTTCTTTTCTTTTCTTGTCTTGTCTTGTCTTGTCTTGTCTTGTCTTGTCTGGTCTTGTCTTGTCTTGTCTGGTCTTATCTTGTCTTGTCTTGTCCTGTCCTGTCTTGTCTGGTCTTGTCTTTTCTTGTCTTGTCTTGTCTTGTCTTGTCTTGTCATGTCATGTCTTGTCATGTCATGTCTTGTCTTGTCCTGTCGTGTGTTGTCTTGTCTTGTCTTGTCATGTCATGTCATGTCGTGCGTTGTGTTGTTTTGTCTTGTCTTGTCTTGTCTTGTCATGTTATGTCTTGTCATGTCGTGCGTTGTGTTGTTTTGTCTTGTCTTGTCTTGTCTTGTCTTGTCTTGTCTTGTCATGTCATGTCTTGTCTTGTCTTGTTTTGCCTTGTCTTGTCTTGTTTTGTCTTGTCATGTCTTGTCTTGTCTTGTCTTGTCTTGTCTTGTCTTGTCTTGTCTTGTCTTGTCTTTTCTTTTCTTTTCTTTTCTTGTCTTGTCTTGTCTTGTCTTGTCTTGTCTTGTCTTGTCTTGTCTGGTCTTGTCTTGTCTTGTCTGGTCTTATCTTGTCTTGTCTTGTCCTGTCCTGTCTTGTCTTGTCTTGTCTTTTCTTGTCTTGTCTTGTCTTGTCTTGTCTTGTCTTGTCTTGTCTTGTCTTGTCATGTCATGTCATGTCATACGTGTGTTGTGTTGTTTTGTCTTGTCTTATTTTGTCTTGTCTTGTCTTGTCTTGTCTTGTCTTGTCTTGTCTTGTCTTGTCTTGTCTTGTCATGTTTTGTCATGTAATGTCATGTCGTGTGTTGTGTTGTTTTGTCTTGTCGTGTCTTCTCCTTGTCTTGTCTTGTCATGTCTTGTCTTGTCTTGTCTTGTCTTGTCTTGTCTTGTCTTGTCTTGTCTTGTCTTGTCTTGTCATGTCGTGTCATGTCATGTGTTGTGTTGTTTTGTCTTGTTTTGTCTTGTCTTGTCTTGGCTTGTTTTGTCTTGTCTTGTCTTGTCATGTCATGTCATGTCATGTGTTGTGTTGTTTTGTCTTGTCTTGTCTTGTCTTGTCTTGTCTTGTCTTGTCATGTCGTGTCATGTCATGTGTTGTGTTGTTTTGTCTTGTTTTGTCTTGTCTTGTCTTGGCTTGTTTTGTCTTGTCTTGTCATGTCGTGTGTTGTGTTGTTTTGTCTTGTCATGTCTTATATTGTCTTGTCTTGTGATGTCATGTCGTGTGTTGTGTTGTTTTGTCTTGTATTGTCTTGTCTTGTTTTTTCTTGTTTTGTCTTGTTTTGTCTTGTCTTGTCTTGTCTTGTCATGTCATGTCATGTCATACGTGTGTTGTGTTGTTTTGTCTTGTCTTATTTTGTCTTGTCATGTCTTATCTTGTCTTGTCTTGTCTTGTCTTGTCTTGTCTTGTCTTGTCTTGTCTTGTCTTGTCATGTTTTGTCATGTAATGTCATGTCGTGTGTTGTGTTGTTTTGTCTTGTCGTGTCTTCTCCTTGTCTTGTCTTGTCATGTCTTGTCTTGTCTTGTCTTGTCTTGTCTTGTCTTGTCTTGTCTTGTCTTGTCATGTCGTGTCATGTCATGTGTTGTGTTGTTTTGTCTTGTTTTGTCTTGTCTTGTCTTGTCTTGTCTTGTCATGTCATGTCATGTCATGTGTTGTGTTGTTTTGTCTTGTCTTGTCTTGTCTTGTCTTGTCTTGTCATGTCGTGTCATGTCATGTGTTGTGTTGTTTTGTCTTGTTTTGTCTTGTCTTGTCTTGGCTTGTTTTGTCTTGTCTTGTCATGTCGTGTGTTGTGTTGTTTTGTCTTGTCATGTCTTATATTGTCTTGTCTTGTGATGTCATGTCGTGTGTTGTGTTGTTTTGTCTTGTATTGTCTTGTCTTGTTTTGTCTTGTTTTGTCTTGTTTTGTCTTGTCTTGTCTTGTCTTGTCATGTCATGTCATGTCATACGTGTGTTGTGTTGTTTTGTCTTGTCTTATTTTGTCTTGTCATATCTTATCTTGTCTTGTCTTGTCTTGTCTTGTATTGTCATGTCTTATATTGTCTTGTCTTGTCATGTCATATCATGTCGTGTGTTGTGTTGTTTTGTCTTGTCATGTATTGTCTTGTCTTGTCTTGTCTTGTCTTGTCTTGTCTTGTCCTGTCCTGTCATGTCATGTGTTGTGTTGTTTTGTCTTGTTTTGTCTTGTTTTGTCTTGTCTTGTCTTGTCTTGTCTTGTCTTGTCTTGTCTTGTCTTGTCTTGTCTTGTCTTGTCTTGTCTTGTCTTGTCTTGTCTTGTCTTGTCTTGTCTTGTCTTGTCTTGTCTTGTCTTGTCTTGTCTTGTCTTGTCTTGTCTTGTCTTGTCTTGTCTTGTCTTGTCTTGTCTTGTCTTGTCTTGTCTTGTCTTGTCTTGTCATGTGATGTCATGTCACGTGTTGTGTTGTCTTGTCTTGTCTTGTCTTGTCATGTGATGTCATGTCACGTGTTGTGTTGTGTTGTCTTGTCTTGTCTTGTCTTGTCTTGTCGTATGTTGTGTTGTTTTGTCTTGTCTTGTTTTGTCTTGTCATGTCGTATGTTGTGTTGTTTTGTCTTGTCTTGTTTTGTCTTGTCATGTCTTGTCTTGTCTTGTCATGTCTTGTCTTGTCTAGTCTTGTCTTGTCTTGTCTTGTCTTGTCTTGTTTTGTCTTGTCTTGTCTTGTCTTGTCTTGTCTTGTCTTGTCTTGTCTTGTCTTGTCTTGTCTTGTCTTATTTTGTCTTGTCTTGTCTTGTCTTGTCTTGTCTTGTCTTGTCTTGTCTTGTCTTGTCTTGTCTTGTCATGTTTTGTCATGTAATGTCATGTCGTGTGTTGTGTTGTTTTGTCTTGTCGTGTCTTCTCCTTGTCTTGTCTTGTCATGTCTTGTCTTGTCTTGTCTTGTCTAGTCTTGTCTTGTCTTGTCTTGTCTTGTCATGTCGTGTCATGTCATGTGTTGTGTTGTTTTGTCTTGTTTTGTCTTGTCTTGTCTTGGCTTGTTTTGTCTTGTCTTGTCATGTCGTGTGTTGTGTTGTTTTGTCTTGTCATGTCTTATATTGTCTTGTCTTGTGATGTCATGTCGTGTGTTGTGTTGTTTTGTCTTGTATTGTCTTGTCTTGTTTTGTCTTGTTTTGTCTTGTTTTGTCTTGTCTTGTCTTGTCTTGTCATGTCATGTCATGTCATACGTGTGTTGTGTAGTTTTGTCTTGTCTTATTTTGTCTTGTCATGTCTTATCTTGTCTTGTCTTGTCTTGTCTTGTATTGTCATGTCTTATATTGTCTTGTCTTGTCTTGTCATGTCATATCATGTCGTGTGTTGTGTTGTTTTGTCTTGTCATGTATTGTCTTGTCTTGTCTTGTCTTGTCTTGTCTTGTCTTGTCCTGTCATGTCATGTCATGTGTTGTGTTGTTTTGTCTTGTCTTGTCTTGTTTGGTCTTGTCTTGTCTTGTCTTGTCTTGTATTGTCTTGTCTTGTCTTGTCTTGTCTTGTCTTGTCTTGTCTTGTCTTGTCTTGTCTTGTCTTGTCTTGTCTTGTCTTGTCTTGTCTTGTCTTGTCTTGTCATGTCGTGTGTTGTGTTGTTTTGTTTTGTCTTGTCTTGTCCTGTCATGTCTTGTCTTGTCTTGTCTTGTCTTGTCTTGTCTTGTCTTGTCTTGTCTTGTCTTGTCTTGTCTTGTCATGTCATGTCATGTCATGTCATGTGTTGTGTTGTTTTGTCTTGTTTTGTCTTGTCTTGTCTTGTCTTGTCTTGTCATGTCGTGTCATGTCATGTGTTGTGTTGTTTTGTCTTGTTTTGTCATGTTTTGTCTTGTCTTGTCTTGGCTTGTTTTGTCTTGTCTTGTCTTGTCATGTCGTGTGTTAAGTTGTTTTGTCTTGTCATGTCTTATATTGTCTTGTCTTGTGATGTCATGTCGTGTGTTGTGTTGTTTTGTCTTGTATTGTCTTGTCTTGTTTTGTCTTGTTTTGTCTTGTCTTGTCTTGTCTTGTCATGTCATGTCATGTCATACGTGTGTTGTGTTGTTTTGTCTTGTCTTATTTTGTCTTGTCATGTCTTATCTTGTCTTGTCTTGTCTTGTCTTGTATTGTCATGTCTTATATTGTCTTGTCTTGTCATGTCATATCATGTCGTGTGTTGTGTTGTTTTGTCTTGTCATGTATTGTCTTGTCTTGTCTTGTCCTGTCATGTCATGTCATGTGTTGTGTTGTTTTGTCTTGTCTTGTCTTGTTTGGTCTTGTCTTGTTTTGTCTTGTCTTGTCTTGTCTTGTCTTGTCTTGTCTTGTCATGTCATGTCTTGCCTTGTCTTGTCTTGTTTTGTCTTGTCTTGTCTTGTTTTGTCTTTTCTTGTCTTGTCTTGTCTTGTCTTGTCATGTCATGTCTTGTCTTGTCTTGTTTTGCCTTGTCTTGTCTTGTTTTGTCTTGTCATGTCTTGTCTTGTCTTGTCTTGTCTTGTCTTGTCTTGTCTTGTCTTGTCTTGTCTTGTCTTGTCTTGTCTTGTCTTGTCTTGTCTTGCCTTGTCTTGTCTTGTCCTGTCGTGTGTTGTCTTGTCTTGTCTTGTCATGTCATGTCATGACGTGCGTTGTGTTGTTTTGTCTTGTCTTGTCTTGTCTTGTCTTGTCTGGTCTTGTCATGTCATGTCTTGTCTTGTCTTGTCTTGTCTTGTCCTGTCATGTCATGTCATGTCATGTCATGTGTTGTCTTGTCTTGTTTTGTCTTGTCTTGTCTTGTTTTGTCTTGTCATGTCTTGTCTTGTCTTGTCTTGTCTTGTCTTGTCCTGTCATGTCATGTCATGTCATGTGTTGTGTTGTTTTGTCTTGTCTTGTCTTGTCTTGTCTTGTCTTGACTTGTCTTGTCTTGTCTTGTCTTGTCTTGTCTTGTCTTGTCTTGTCTTGTCTTGTCTTGTCTTGTCTTGTCTTGTCTTGTCTTGTCTTGTCTTGTCTTGTCTTGTCTTGTCTTGTCTTGTCTTGTCTTGTCTTGTCTTGTCTTGTCTTGTCTTGTCTTGTCTTGTCTTGTCTTGTCTTGTCTTGTCTTGTCTTGTCTTGTCTTGTCTTGTCTTGTCTTGTCTTGCCTTGTCTTGTCTTGTCTTGTCTTGTTTTGTCTTGTCTTGTCTTGTCTTGTCTTGTCTTGTCTTGTCTTGTCTTGTCTTGTCTTGTCCTGTCGTGTGTTGTGTTGTTTTGTCGTGTCATGTCATGTCTTGTCTTGTCATGTCATGTCATGTCTTGTGTTGCTTTGTCTTGTCTTGTCTGGTCTTGTCTTGTCTTGTCTTGTCCTGTCGTGTGTTGTGTTGTTTTGTCTTTTCTTGTCTTGTCTTGTCTTGTCTTGTCCTGTCTGGCCTTGTCTTGTCTTGTCTTATCTTCTTAATTAATTTAAAAACAAATCAAACAGATTTGTCTTGTCTTGTCTTATCTTGTCTGGCCTTGTCTTGTCTTGTCTTATCTTCTTAATTAATTTAAAAACAAATCAAACAGAATTGTCTTGTCGTGTCGTGTCTTGTCTTGTCTTGTCTTGTCTTCTCTTCTCTTCTCTTCTCTTCTCTTCTCTTCTCTTGTCTTGTCTTGTCTTGTCTTGTCTTGTCTTGTCTTGTTTTATCTTGTCTTGTCTTGTCTTGTCATGTAATGTCATGTCGTGTGTTGTGTTGTTTTGTTTTGTCTTGTCCTGTCATGTCATGTCTTGTCTTGTCTTGTCTTGTCTTGTCTTGTCTTGTCTTGTCTTGTCTTGTCTTGTCTTGTCTTGTCTTGTCTTGTCTTGTCTTGTCTTGTCTTGTCTTGTCTTGTCTTGTCTTGTCATGTCCTGTCATGTCATGTGTTGTGTTGTTTTGTCTTGTTTTGTCTTGTCTTGTCTTGTCTTGTCTTGTCTTGTCTTGTCATGTGATGTCATGTCACGTGTTGTGTTGTGTTGTCTTGTCTTGTCTTGTCTTGTGATGTCATGTCGTGTGTTGTGTTGTGTTGTTTTGTCTTGCCTTGTCTTGTCTTGTCTTGTCTGGTCTTGTCTTGTCTTGTCTTGTCTTGTCTTGTCTTGTCTTGTCTTGTCTTGTCTTGTCTTGTCTTGTCTTGTCTTGTCTTGTCTTGTCTTGTCTTGTCTTGTCTTGTCTTGTCTTGTCTTGTCTTGTCTTGTCTTGTCTTGTCTTGTCTTGTCTTGTCTTGTCTTGTCTTGTCTTGTCTTGTCTTGTCTTGTCTTGTCTTGTCTTGTCTTGTGACGTCATGTCGTGTGTTGTGTTGTGTTGTTTTGTCTTGTCTTGTCTTGTCTTGTCTTGTCTTGCCTTATCTTGCCTTGTCTTGTCTTGTCTGGTCTTGTCTTGTCTTGTCTTGTCTTGTCTTGTCTTGTCTTGTCTTGTCTTGTCTTGTCTTGTCTTGTCTTGTCTTGTCTTGTCTTGTCTTGTCTTGTCTTGTCTTGTCTTGCCTTATCTTGCCTTGTCTTGTCTTGTCTGGTCTTGTCTTGTCTTGTCTTGACTTTTCTTGTCTTGTCTTGTCTTGTCTTGTCTTTTTTTGTCTTGTCATGTCTTGTCTTGACTTGTCTTGTCTTGTCTTGTCTGGTCTTGTCTTGTCTTATCTTGTCATGTCATGTCATGTCTTGTCTTGTCATGTCTTGTCTTGTCTTGTCTTGTCTTGCCTTGTCTTGTCTTGTCTGGTCTTGTCTTGTCTTGTCTTGACTTGTCTTGTCTTGTCTTGTCTTGTCTTGTCTTGTCTTGTCTTGTCTTGTCTTTTTTTGTCTTGTCATGTCTTGTCTTGACTTGTCTTGTCTTGTCTTGTCTGGTCTTGTCTTGTCTTATCTTGTCTTGTCTTGTCTTGTTTTGTCTTGTCTTGTCTTGTCTTGTCTTTTCTTTTCTTGTTTTGTCTTGTCTTGTCTGGTCTTATCTTGTCTTGTCTTGTCTTGTCTTGTCTTTTCTTTTCTTGTTTTGTCTTGTCTTGTCTGGTCTTATCTTGTCTTGTCTTGTCTTGTCTTGCCTTGTCTTGTCATGTCATGTCATGTCTTGTCTTGTCTTGTCTTGTTTTGTCTTGTCTTGTCTTGTTTTGTCTTTTCTTGTCTTGTCTTGTCTTGTCTTGTCTTGTCTTGTCTTGTCTTGTCATGTCATGTCTTGTCTTGTCTTGTCTTGTCTTGTCTTGTCTTGTTTTGTCTTGTCATGTCTTGTCTTGTCTTGTCTTGTCTTGTCTTGTCTTGTCTTGTCTTGTCTTGTCTTGTCTTGTCTTGTCTTGTCTTGTCTTGTCTTGTCTTGTCCTGTCATGTCATGTCATGTCATGTGTTGTGTTGTTTTGTCTTGTCTTGTCTTGTTTGGTCTTGTCTTGTCTTGTTTTGTCTTGTCTTGCCTTGTCTTGTCTTGTCTTGTCTTGTCTTGTCTGGTCTTGTCTGGTCTTGTCTGGTCTTGTCTTGTCTTGTCTTGTCTTGTCTTGTCTTGTCTTGTCTTGTCTTGTCTTGTCTTGTCTTGTCTTGTCTTGTCTTGTCTTGTCTTGTCTTGTCTTGTCTTGTCTTGTCTTGTCTTGTCTTGTCTTGTCTTGTCTTGTCTTGTCTTGTCTTGTCTTGTCTTGTCTTGTCTTGTCTTGTCTTGTCTTGTCTTGTCTTGTCTTGTCTTGTCTTGTCTTGTCTTGTCTTGTCTTGTCTTGTCTTGTCTTGTCTTGTCTTGTCTTGTCTTGTCTTGTCTTGTCTTGTCTTGTCTTGCCTTGTCTTGTCTTGTCTTGTCTTGTCTTGTCTTGTCTTGTCTTGCCTTGTCTTGTCTTGTCTTGTCTTGTCTTGTCTTGTCTTGTCTTGTCTTGTCTTGTCTTGTCTTGTCTTGTCTTGTCTTGTCTTGTCTTGTCTTGTTTTGTCTTGTCTTGTCTTGTCTTGTCTGGTCTTGTCTGGTCTTGTCTGGTCTTGTCTGGTCTTGTCTTGTCTTGTCTTGTCTTGTCTTGTCTTGTCTTGTCTTGTCTTGTCTTGTCTTGTCTTGTCTTGTCTTGTCTTGTCTTGTCTTGTCTTGTCTTGTCTTGTCTTGTCTTGTCTTGTCTTGTCTTGTCTTGTCTTGTCTTGTCTTGTCTTGTCTTGTCTTGTCTTGTCTTGTCTTGTCTTGTCTTGTCTTGTCTTGTCTTGTCTTGTCTTGTCTTGTCTTGTCTTGTCTTGTCTTGTCTTGTCTTGTCTTGTCTTGTCTTGTCTTGTCTTGTCTTGTCTTGTCTTGTCTTGTCTTGTCTTGTCTTGTCTTGTCTTGTCTTGTCTTGTCTTGTCTTGTCTTGTCTTGTCTTGTCTTGTCTTGTCTTGTCTTGTCTTGTCTTGTCTTGTCTTGTCTTGTCTTGTCTTGTCTTGTCTTGTCTTGTCTTGTCTTGTCTTGTCTTGTCTTGTCTTGTCTTGTGACGTCATGTCTTGTCTTGTCTTGTCTTGTCTTGTCTTGTCTTGTCTTGTCTTGTCTTGTCTTGTTTTATCTTGTCTTGTCTTGTCTTGTCATGTAATGTCATGTCGTGTGTTGTGTTGTTTTGTTTTGTCTTGTCCTGTCATGTCATGTCTTGTCTTGTCTTGTCTTGTCTTGTCTTGTCTTGTCTTGTCTTGTCTTGTCTTGTCTTGTCTTGTCTTGTCTTGTCTTGTCTTGTCTTGTCTTGTCTTGTCTTGTCATGTCCTGTCATGTCATGTGTTGTGTTGTTTTGTCTTGTTTTGTCTTGTCTTGTCTTGTCTTGTCTTGTCTTGTCTTGTCATGTGATGTCATGTCACGTGTTGTGTTGTGTTGTCTTGTCTTGTCTTGTCTTGTGATGTCATGTCGTGTGTTGTGTTGTGTTGTTTTGTCTTGCCTTGTCTTGCCTTGTCTTGTCTTGTCTGGTCTTGTCTTGTCTTGTCTTGTCTTGTCTTGTCTTGTCTTGTCTTGTCTTGTCTTGTCTTGTCTTGTCTTGTCTTGTCTTGTCTTGTCTTGTCTTGTCTTGTCTTGTCTTGTCTTGTCTTGTCTTGTCTTGTCTTGTCTTGTCTTGTCTTGTCTTGTCTTGTCTTGTCTTGTCTTGTCTTGTCTTGTCTTGTCTTGTCTTGTCTTGTCTTGTCTTGTCTTGTCTTGTCTTGTCTTGTCTTGTCTTGTCTTGTCTTGTCTTGTCTTGTCTTGTCTTGTCTTGTCTTGTCTTGTCTTGTCTTGTCTTGTCTTGTCTTGTCTTGTGACGTCATGTCGTGTGTTGTGTTGTGTTGTTTTGTCTTGTCTTGTCTTGTCTTGTCTTGTCTTGCCTTATCTTGCCTTGTCTTGTCTTGTCTGGTCTTGTCTTGTATTGTCTTGTCTTGTCTTGTCTTGTCTTGTCTTGTCTTGTCTTGTCTTGTCTTGTCTTGTCTTGTCTTGTCTTGTCTTGCCTTATCTTGCCTTGTCTTGTCTTGTCTGGTCTTGTCTTGTCTTGTCTTGACTTTTCTTGTCTTGTCTTGTCTTGTCTTGTCTTTTTTTGTCTTGTCATGTCTTGTCTTGACTTGTCTTGTCTTGTCTTGTCTGGTCTTGTCTTGTCTTATCTTGTCATGTCATGTCATGTCTTGTCTTGTCATGTCTTGTCTTGTCTTGTCTTGTCTTGCCTTGTCTTGTCTTGTCTGGTCTTGTCTTGTCTTGTCTTGACTTGTCTTGTCTTGTCTTGTCTTGTCTTGTCTTGTCTTGTCTTGTCTTGTCTTTTTTTGTCTTGTCATGTCTTGTCTTGACTTGTCTTGTCTTGTCTTGTCTGGTCTTGTCTTGTCTTATCTTGTCTTGTCTTGTCTTGTTTTGTCTTGTCTTGTCTTGTCTTGTCTTGTCTTTTCTTTTCTTGTTTTGTCTTGTCTTGTCTGGTCTTATCTTGTCTTGTCTTGTCTTGTCTTGTCTTTTCTTTTCTTGTTTTGTCTTGTCTTGTCTGGTCTTATCTTGTCTTGTCTTGTCTTGTCTTGCCTTGTCTTGTCATGTCATGTCATGTCTTGTCTTGTCTTGTCTTGTTTTGTCTTGTCTTGTCTTGTTTTGTCTTTTCTTGTCTTGTCTTGTCTTGTCTTGTCTTGTCTTGTCTTGTCTTGTCATGTCATGTCTTGTCTTGTCTTGTCTTGTCTTGTCTTGTTTTGTCTTGTCATGTCTTGTCTTGTCTTGTCTTGTCTTGTCTTGTCTTGTCTTGTCTTGTCTTGTCTTGTCTTGTCTTGTCTTGTCTTGTCTTGTCTTGTCTTGTCTTGTCTTGTCCTGTCATGTCATGTCATGTCATGTGTTGTGTTGTTTTGTCTTGTCTTGTCTTGTTTGGTCTTGTCTTGTCTTGTTTTGTCTTGTCTTGCCTTGTCTTGTCTTGTCTTGTCTTGTCTTGTCTTGTCTTGTCTTGTCTTGTCTTGTCTTGTCTTGTCTTGTCTTGTCTTGTCTTGTCTTGTCTTGTCTTGTCTTGTCTTGTCTTGTCTTGTCTTGTCTTGTCTTGTCTTGTCTTGTCTTGTCTTGTCTTTTCTTGTCTTGTCTTGTCTTGTCTTGTCTTGTCTTGTCTTGTCTTGTCTTGTCTGGTCTTGTCTTGTCTTGTCTGGTCTTGTCTTGTTTTGTCTTGTCTTGTCTGGTCTTGTCTGGTCTTGTCTGGTCTTGTCTTGTCTTGTCTTGTCTTGTCTTGTCTTGTCTTGTCTTGTCTTGTCTTGTCTTGTCTTGTCTTGTCTTGTCTTGTCTTGTCTTGCCTTGTCTTGTCTTGTCTTGTCTTGTCTTGTCTGGTCTTGTCTGGTCTTGTCTGGTCTTGTCTTGTCTTGTCTTGTCTTGTCTTGTCTTGACTTGTCTTGTTTTGTCTTGTCTTGTCTTGTCTGGTCTTGTCTGGTCTTGTCTGGTCTTGTCTGGTCTTGTCTTGTCTTGTCTTGTCTTGTCTTGTCTTGTCTTGTCTTGTCTTGTCTTGTCTTGTCTTGTCTTGTCTTTTCTTGTCTTGTCTTGTCTTGTCTTGTCTTGTCTTGCCTTGTCTTGTCATGTCATGTCTTGTCTTGTCTTGTCTTGTTTTGTCTTGTCTTGTCTTGTTTTGTCTTTTCTTGTCTTGTCTTGTCTTGTCTTGTCATGTCATGTCTTGTCTTGTCTTGTTTTGTCTTGTCTTGTCTTGTTTTGTCTTGTCATGTCTTGTCTTGTCTTTTCTTGTCTTGTCTTGTCTTGTCTTGTCTTGTCTTGTCCTGTCATGTCATGTCATGTGTTGTGTTGTGTTGTTTTGTCTTGTCTTGTCTTGTTTTGTCTTGTCTTGTCTTGTCTTGTCTTGTCTTGTCTTGTCTTGTCTTGTCTTGTCTTGTCTTGTCTTGTCTTGTCTTGTCTTGTCTTGTCTTGTCTTGTCTTGTCTTGTCTTGTCTTGTCTTGTCTTGTCTTGTCTTGTCTTGTCTTGTCTTGTCTTGTCTTGTCTTGTCTTGTCTTGTCTTGTCTTGTCTTGTCTTGTCTTGTCTTGTCTTGTCTTGTCTTGTCTTGTCTTGTCTTGTCTTGTCTTGTCTTGTCTTGTGATGTCATGTCGTGTGTTGTGTTGTTTTGTCTTGTCTTGTCTTGTCTTGTCTTGTCTTGTCTTTTCTTGTCTTGTCTGGTCTTGTCTTGTCTTGTCTTGTCTTGTCTTGTCTTTTCTTGTCTTGTCTGGTCTTGTCTTGTCTTGTCTGGTCTTATCTTGTCCTGTCCTGTCTTGTCTTGTCTTTTCTTGTCTTGTCTTGTCTTGTCTTGTCTTGTCCTGTCATGTCATGTCATGTGTTGTGTTGTTTTGTCTTGATTTGTCTTTTCTTGTCTTGTCTTGTCTTGTCTTGTCTTGTCTTGTCTTGTCTTGTCCTGTCATGTCATGTCATGTCATGTGTTGTGTTGTTTTGTCTTGTCTTGTCTTGTTTGGTCTTGTCTTGTCTTGTCTTGTCTTGTTTTGTCTTGTCTTGTCTTGTCTTGTCTTGTTTTGTCTTGTCTTGTCTTGTCTTGTCTTGTCTTGTCTTGTCTTGTCTTGTCTTGTCTTGTCTTGTCTTGTCTTGTCATGTCTTGTCTTGTCTTGTCTTGTCTTGTCTTGTCTTGTCTTGTCTTGTCTTGTCTTGTCTTGTCTTGTCTTGTCTGGTCTTGTCTGGTCTTGTCTTGTCTTGTCTTGTCTTGTCTTGTCTTGTCTTGTCTTGTCTTGTCTTGTCTTGTCTTGTCTTGTCTTGTCTTGTCTTGTCTTGTCTTGTCTTGTCTTGTCTTTTCTTGTCTTGTCTTGTTTTGACTTGTCTTGTTTTGACTTGTCTTGTCTTGTCTGGTCTTGTCTGGTCTTGTCTGGTCTTGTCTGGTCTTGTCTTGTCTTGTCTTGTCTTGTCTTGTCTTGTCTTGTCTTGTCTTGTCTTGTCTTGTCTTGTCTTGCCTTGTCTTGTCTTGTCTTGTCTTGTCTTGTCTTGTCTTGTCTTGTCTTGTCTTGTCTTGTCTTGTCTTTTCTTGTCTTGTCTTGTCTTGTCTTGTCTTGTCTTGTCTTGTCTTGTCTGGTCTTGTCTTGTCTTGTCTGGTCTTATCTTGTCTTGTCTTGTCCTGTCCTGTCTTGTCTTGTCTTGTCTTGTCTTGTCTTGTCTTGTCTTGTCTTGTCTTGTCTTGTCTTGTCTTGTCTTGTCTTGTTTTGTCTTGTCTTGTCTTGTCTTGTCTTGTCTTGTCTTGTCTTGTCTTGTCTTGTCTTGTTTTGTCTTGTCTTGTCTTGTCTTGTCTTGTTTTGTCTTGTCTTGTCTTGTCTTGTCTTGTCTTGTCTTGTCTTGTCTTGTCTTGTCTTGTCTTGTCTTGTCTTGTCATGTCTTGTCTTGTCTTGTCTTGTCTTGTCTTGTCTTGTCTTGTCTTGTCTTGTCTTGTCTTGTCTTGTCTTGTCTTGTCTTGTCTTGTCTTGTCTTGTCTTGTCTTGTCTTGTCTTGTCTTGTCTTGTCTTGTCTTGTCTTGTCTTGTCTTGTCTTGTCTTGTCTTGTCTTGTCTTGTCTTGTCTTGTCTTGTCTTGTCTTGTCTTGTCTTGTCTTGTCTTGTCTTGTCTTGTCTTGTCTTGTCTTGTCCTGTCTTGTCTTGTCTTGTCTTGTCTTGTCTTGTCTTGTCTTGTCTTGTCTTGTCTTGTCTTGTTTTGACTTGTCTTGTTTTGACTTGTCTTGTCTTGTCTGGTCTTGTCTGGTCTTGTCTGGTCTTGTCTTGTCTTGTCTTGTCTTGTCTTGTCTTGTCTTGTCTTGTCTTGTCTTGTCTTGTCTTGTCTTGTCTTGTCTTGTCTTGTCTTGTCTTGTCTTGTCTTGTCTTGTCTTGTCTTGTCTTGTCTTGTCTTGTCTTGTCTTGTCTTTTCTTGTCTTGTCTTGTCTTGTCTTGTCTTGTCTTGTCTTGTCTTGTCTTGTCTGGTCTTGTCTTGTCTTGTCTGGTCTTATCTTGTCTTGTCTTGTCCTGTCCTTTCTTGTCTTGTCTTGTCTTGTCTTGTCTTGTCTTGTCTTGTCTTGTCTTGTCTTGTCTTGTCTTGTCTTGTCTTGTTTTGTCTTGTCTTGTCTTGTCTTGTCTTGTCTTGTCTTGTCTTGTCTTGTCTTGTCTTGTCTTGTCTTGTCTTGTCTTGTCTTGTCTTGTCGTGTCTTGTCGTGTCTTGTCTTGTCTTGTCTTGTCTTGTCTTGTCTTGTCTTGTCTTGTCTTGTCTTGTCTTGTCTTGTCTTGTCTTGTCTTGTCTTGTCTTGTCTTGTCTTGTCTTGTCTTGTCTTGTCTTGTCTTGTCTTGTCTTGTCTTGTCTTGTCTTGTCTTGTCTTGTCTTGTCTTGTCTTGTCTTGTCTTGTCTTGTCTTGTCTTGTCTTGTCTTGTCTTGTCTTGTCTTGTCATGTCTTGTCTTGTCTTGTCTTGTCTTGTCTTGTCTTGTCTTGTCTTGTCTTGTCTTGTCTTGTCTTGTTTTATTTTGTCTTGTCTTGTCTTGTCATGTAATGTCATGTCGTGTGTTGTGTTGTTTTGTTTTGTCTTGTCTTGTCCTGCCATGTCATGTCTTGTCTTGTCTCGTCTTGTCTTGTCTTGTCTTGTCTTGTCTTGTCTTGTCTTGTCTTGTCCTGTCATGTCATGTCATGTGTTGTGTTGTTTTGTCTTGTTTTGTTTTGTCTTGTCTTGTCTTGTCTTGTCTTGTCTTGTCTTGTCTTGTCTTGTCATGTCGTGTCATGTCATGTGTTGTGTTGTTTTGTCTTGTTTTGTCTTGTTTTGTCTTGTCTTGTCTTGTCTTGGCTTGTTTTGTCTTGTCTTGTCTTGTCTTGTCTTGTCATGTCGTGTCATGTCATGTGTTGTGTTGTTTTGTCTTGTTTTGTCATGTTTTGTGTTGTCTTGTCTTGGCTTGTTTTGTCTTGTCTTGTCTTGTCTTATCTTGTCTTGTCATGTCGTGTGTTGTGTTGTTTTGTCTTGTCATGTCATGTCATGTCATACGTGTGTTGTGTTGTTTTGTCTTGTCATGTCTTATCTTGTCTTGTCTTGTCTTGTCTTTTATTGTCATGTCTTATATTGTCTTGTCTTGTCATGTCATATCATGTCGTGTGTTGTGTTGTTTTGTCTTGTCATGTTTTGTCTTGTCATGAATTGTCTTGTCTTGTCTTGTCATGTCGTGTTATGTCATGTGTTGTGTTGTTTCGTCTTGTTTTGTCTTGTCTTGTCTTGTCTTGTCTTGTCTTGTCTTGTCTTGTCTTGTCTTGTCTTGTCTTGTCTTGTCTTGTCTTGTCTTGTCATGTCGTGTGTTGTGTTGTTTTGTCTTGTCATGTCTTATATTGTCTTGTCTTGTCTTGCCTTGTGATGTCATGTCGTGTGTTGTGTTGTTTTGTCTTGTCTCGTCTTGTCTTGTTTTGTCTTGTCTTGTCTTGTCTTGTCTTGTCTTGTCTTGTCTTGTCTTGTCTTGTCTTGTCTTGTCTTGTCTTGTCTTGTCTTGTCTTGTCTTGTCTTGTCTTGTCTTGTCTTGTCTTGTCTTGTCTTGTCTTGTCTTGTCTTGTCTTGTCTTGTCTTGTCTTGTCTTGTCTTGTCTTGTCTTGTCTTGTCTTGTCTTGTCTTGTCTTGTCTTGTCTTGTCTTGTCTTGTCTTGTCTTGTCTTGTCTTGTCTTGTCTTGTCTTGTCTTGTCTTGTCTTGTCTTGTCTTGTCTTGTCTTGTCTTGTCTTGTCTTGTCTTGTCTTGTCTTGTCTTGTCTTGTCTTGTCTTGTCTTGTCTTGTCTTGTCTTGTCTTGTCTTGTCTTGTCTTGTCTTGTCTTGTCTTGTCTTGTCTTGTCTTGTCTTGTCTTGTCTTGTCTTGTCTTGTCTTGTCTTGTCTTGTCTTGTCTTGTCTTGTCTTGTCTTGTCTTGTCTTGTCTTGTCTTGTCTTGTCTTGTCTTGTCTTGTCTTGTCTTGTCTTGTCTTGTCTTGTCTTGTCTTGTCTTGTCTTGTCTTGTCTTGTCTTGTCTTGTCTTGTCTTGTCTTGTCTTGTCTTGTCTTGTCTTGTCTTGTCTTGTCTTGTCTTGTCTTGTCTTGTCTTGTCTTGTCTTGTCTTGTCTTGTCTTGTCTTGTCTTGTCTTGTCTTGTCTTGTCTTGTCTTGTCTTGTCTTGTCTTGTCTTGTCTTGTCTTGTCTTGTCTTGTCTTGTCTTGTCTTGTCTTGTCTTGTCTTGTCTTGTCTTGTCTTGTCTTGTCTTGTCTTGTCTTGTCTTGTCTTGTCTTGTCTTGTCCTGTCGTGTGTTGTGTTGTTTTGTCGTGTCATGTCATGTCTTGTCTTGTCATGTCATGTCATGTCTTGTCTTGTCTGGTCTTGTCTTGTCTTGTCTTGTCTTATCTTGTCTTGTCTTGTCTTGTCTTGTCCTGTCGAGTGTTGTGTTGTTTTGTCTTTTCTTGTCTTGTCTTGTCTTGTCTTGTCCTGTCTGGCCTTGTCTTGTCTTGTCTTATCTTCTTAATTAATTTAAAAACAAATCAAACAGAATTGTCTTGTCTTGTCTTGTCTTGTCTGGCCTTGTCTTGTCTTGTCTTATCTTCTTAATTAATTTAAAAACAAATCAAACAGAATTGTCTTGTCTTGTCTTGTCTTGTCTTGTCGTGTCTTGTCGTGTCGTGTCTTGTCTTGTCTTGTCTTGTCTTCTCTTCTCTTGTCTTGTCTTGTCTTGTCTTGTCTTGTCTTGTCTTGTCTTGTCTTGTCTTGTCTTGTCTTGTCTTGTCTTGTCTTGTCTTGTCTTGTCTTGTCTTGTCTTGTCTTGTCTTGTCTTGTCTTGTCTTGTCTTGTCTTGTCTTGTCTTGTCTTGTCTTGTCTTGTCTTGTCTTGTCTTGTCTTGTCTTGTCTTGTCTTGTCTTGTCTTGTCTTGTCTTGTCTTGTCTTGTCTTGTCTTGTCTTGTCTTGTCTTGTCTTGTCTTGTCTTGTCTTGTCTTGTCTTGTCTTGTCTTGTCTTGTCTTGTCTTGTCTTGTCTTGTCTTGTCTTGTCTTGTCTTGTCTTGTCTTGTCTTGTCTTGTCTTGTCTTGTCTTGTCTTGTCTTGTCTTGTCTTGTCTTGTCTTGTCTTGTCTTGTCTTGTCTTTTCTTGTCTTGTCTTGTCTTGTCTTGTCTTGTTTTATTTTGTCTTGTCTTGTCTTGTCATGTAATGTCATGTCGTGTGTTGTGTTGTTTTGTTTTGTCTTGTCTTGTCCTGCCATGTCATGTCTTGTCTTGTCTCGTCTTGTCTTGTCTTGTCTTGTCTTGTCTTGTCTTGTCTTGTCTTGTCTTGTCCTGTCATGTCATGTCATGTGTTGTGTTGTTTTGTCTTGTTTTGTTTTGTCTTGTCTTGTCTTGTCTTGTCTTGTCTTGTCTTGTCTTGTCTTGTCTTGTCATGTCGTGTCATGTCATGTGTTGTGTTGTTTTGTCTTGTTTTGTCTTGTTTTGTCTTGTCTTGTCTTGTCTTGGCTTGTTTTGTCTTGTCTTGTCTTGTCTTGTCTTGTCTTGTCATGTCGTGTCATGTCATGTGTTGTGTTGTTTTGTCTTGTTTTGTCTTGTCTTGGCTTGTTTTGTCTTGTCTTGTCTTGTCTTGTCTTGTCTTGTCTTGTCTTGTCTTGTCATGTCGTGTGTTGTGTTGTTTTGTCTTGTCATGTCATGTCATGTCATACGTGTGTTGTGTTGTTTTGTCTTGTCATGTCTTATCTTGTCTTGTCTTGTCTTGTCTTGTATTGTCATGTCTTATATTGTCTTGTCTTGTCATGTCATATCATGTCGTGTGTTGTGTTGTTTTGTCTTGTCATGTTTTGTCTTGTCATGTATTGTCTTGTCTTGTCTTGTCATGTCGTGTTATGTCATGTGTTGTGTTGTTTCGTCTTGTTTTGTCTTGTCTTGTCTTGTCTTGTCTTGTCTTGTCTTGTCTTGTCTTGTCTTGTCTTGTCATGTCGTGTGTTGTGTTGTTTTGTCTTGTCATGTCTTATATTGTCTTGTCTTGTCTTGTCTTGTCTTGTGATGTCATGTCGTGTGTTGTGTTGTTTTGTCTTGTCTCGTCTTGTCTTGTTTTGTCTTGTCTTGTCTTGTCTTGTCTTGTCTTGTCTTGTCTTGTCTTGTCTTGTCTTGTCTTGTCTTGTCTTGTCTTGTCTTGTCTTGTCTTGTCTTGTCTTGTCTTGTCTTGTCTTGTCTTGTCTTGTCTTGTCTTGTCTTGTCTTGTCTTGTCTTGTCTTGTCTTGTCTTGTCTTGTCTTGTCTTGTCTTGTCTTGTCTTGTCTTGTCTTGTCTTGTCTTGTCTTGTCTTGTCTTGTCTTGTCTTGTCTTGTCTTGTCTTGTCTTGTCTTGTCTTGTCTTGTCTTGTCTTGTCTTGTCTTGTCTTGTCTTGTCTTGTCTTGTCTTGTCTTGTCTTGTCTTGTCTTGTCTTGTCTTGTCTTGTCTTGTCTTGTCTTGTCTTGTCTTGTCTTGTCTTGTCTTGTCTTGTCTTGTCTTGTCTTGTCTTGTCTTGTCTTGTCTTGTCTTGTCTTGTCTTGTCTTGTCTTGTCTTGTCTTGTCTTGTCTTGTCTTGTCTTGTCTTGTCTTGTCTTGTCTTGTCTTGTCTTGTCTTGTCTTGTCTTGTCTTGTCTTGTCTTGTCTTGTCTTGTCTTGTCTTGTCTTGTCTTGTCTTGTCTTGTCTTGTCTTGTCTTGTCTTGTCTTGTCTTGTCTTGTCTTGTCTTGTCTTGTCTTGTTTTATTTTGTCTTGTCTTGTCTTGTCATGTAATGTCATGTCGTGTGTTGTGTTGTTTTGTTTTGTCTTGTCTTGTCTTGTCTTGTCTTGTCTTGTCTTGTCTTGTCTTGTCTTGTCTTGTCTTGTCTTGTCTTGTCCTGTCATGTCATGTCATGTGTTGTGTTGTTTTGTCTTGTTTTGTCTTGTTTTGTCTTGTCTTGTCTTGTCTTGTCTTGTCTTGTCTTGTCTTGTCTTGTCTTGTCTTGTCTTGTCTTGTCTTGTCTTGTCTTGTCTTGTCTTGTCTTGTCTTGTCTTGTCTTGTCTTGTCATGTCGTGTCATGTCATGTGTTGTGTTGTCTTGTTTTGTCTTGTTTTGTCTTGTTTTGTCTTGTCTTGTCTTGGCTTGTTTTGTCTTGTCTTGTCTTGTCTTGTCTTGTCTTGTTTTATTTTGTCTTGTCTTGTCTTGTCATGTAATGTCATGTCGTGTGTTGTGTTGTTTTGTTTTGTCTTGTCTTGTCTTGTCTTGTCTTGTCTTGTCTTGTCTTGTCTTGTCTTGTCTTGTCTTGTCTTGTCTTGTCTTGTCTTGTCTTGTTTTATTTTGTCTTGTCTTGTCTTGTCATGTAATGTCATGTCGTGTGTTGTGTTGTTTTGTTTTGTCTTGTCTTGTCTTGTCTTGTCTTGTCTTGTCTTGTCTTGTCTTGTCTTGTCTTGTCTTGTCTTGTCTTGTCTTGTCCTGTCATGTCATGTCATGTGTTGTGTTGTTTTGTCTTGTTTTGTCTTGTCTTGTCTTGTCTTGTCTTGTCTTGTCTTGTCTTGTCTTGTCTTGTCTTGTCTTGTCTTGTCTTGTCTTGTCTTGTCTTGTCTTGTCTTGTCATGTCGTGTCATGTCATGTGTTGTGTTGTCTTGTTTTGTCTTGTTTTGTCTTGTCTTGTCTTGGCTTGTTTTGTCTTGTCTTGTCTTGTCTTGTCTTGTCATGTCGTGTCATGTCATGTGTTGTGTTGTTTTGTCTTGTTTTGTCATGTTTTGTCTTGTCTTGTCTTGGCTTGTTTTGTCTTGTCTTGTCTTGTCTTGTCTTGTCATGTCGTGTGTTGTGTTGTTTTGTCTTGTCATGTCATGTCATGTCATACGTGTGTTGTGTTGTTTTGTCTTGTCATGTCTTATCTTGTCTTGTCTTGTCTTGTCTTGTATTGTCATGTCTTATATTGTCTTGTATTGTCATGTCATATCATGTCGTGTGTTGTGTTGTTTTGTCTTGTCATGTATTGTCTTGTCTTGTCTTGTCATGTCGTGTTATGTCATGTGTTGTGTTGTTTCGTCTTGTTTTGTCTTGTCTTGTCTTGTCTTGTCTTGTCATGTCGTGTGTTGTGTTGTTTTGTCTTGTCATGTCTTATATTGTCTTGTCTTGTCTTGTCTTGTGATGTCATGTCGTGTGTTGTGTTGTTTTGTCTTGTCTCGTCTTGTCTTGTCTTGTCTTGTCTTGTCTTGTCTCGTCTTGTCTTGTCTTGTCTTGTCTTGTCTTGTCTTGTCTTGTCTTGTCTTGTCTTGTCTTGTCTTGTCTTGTCTTGTCTTGTCTTGTCTTGTCTTGTCTTGTCTTGTCTTGTCTTGTCTTGTTTTGTCTTGTCTTGTCTTGTCTTGAGATGTCATGTCGTGTGTTGTATTGTTTTGTCTTGTCTCGTCTTGTCTTGTTTTGTCTTGTCTTGTCTTGTCTTGTCTTGTCTTGTCTTGTCTTGTCTTGTCTTGTTTTGTCTTGTCTTGTCTGGTCTTGTCTGGTCTTGTCTTGTCTTGTCTTGTCTTTTCTTGTCTTGTTTTGTCTTGTCTTGTCTTGTCTTGTCTTGTCTTGTCTTGTCTTGTCTTGTCTTGTCTTGTCTTGTCTTGTCTTGTCTTGTCTTGTCTTGTCTTGTCTTGTCTTGTCTTGTCTTGTCTTGTCTTGTCTTGTCTTGTCTTGTCTTGTCTTGTCTTGTCTTGTCTTGTCTTGTCTTGTCTTGTCTTGTCTTGTCTTGTCTTGTCTTGTCTTGTCTTGTCTTGTCTTGTCTTGTCTTGTCTTGTCTTGTCTTGTCTTGTCTTGTCTTGTCTTGTCTTGTCTTGTCTTGTCTTGTCTTGTCTTGTCTTGTCTTGTCTTGTCTTGTCTTGTCTTGTCTTGTCTTGTCTTGTCTTGTCTTGTCTTGTCTTGTCTTGTCTTGTCTTGTCTTGTCTTGTCTTGTCTTGTCTTGTCTTGTCTTGTCTTGTCTTGTCTTGTCTTGTCTTGTCTTGTCTTGTCTTGTCTTGTCTTGTCTTGTCTTGTCTTGTCTTGTCTTGTCTTGTCTTGTCTTGTCTTGTCTTGTCTTGTCTTGTCTTGTCTTGTCTTGTCTTGTCTTGTCTTGTCTTGTCTTGTCTTGTCTTGTCTTGTCTTGTCTTGTCTTGTCTTGTCTTGTCTTGTCTTGTCTTGTCTTGTCTTGTCTTGTCTTGTCTTGTCTTGTCTTGTCTTGTCTTGTCTTGTGATGTCATGTCGTGTGTTGTGTTGTTTTGTCTTGTCTTGTCTTGTCTTGTCTTGTCTTTTCTTGTCTTGTCTGGTCTTGTCTTGTCTTGTCTTGTCTTGTCTTTTCTTGTCTTGTCTGGTCTTGTCTTGTCTTGTCTGGTCTTATCTTGTCCTCTCCTGTCTTGTCTTGTCTTTTCTTGTCTTGTCTTGTCTTGTCTTGTCTTGTCCTGTCATGTCATGTCATGTGTTGTGTTGTTTTGTCTTGTTTTGTCTTTTCTTGTCTTGTCTTGTCTTGTCTTGTCTTGTCTTGTCTTGTCTTGTCTTGTCCTGTCATGTCATGTCATGTCATGTGTTGTGTTGTTTTGTCTTGTCTTGTCTTGTTTGGTCTTGTCTTGTTTTGTCTTGTCTTGTCTTGTCTTGTCTTGTCTTGTCTTGTCTTGTCTTGTCTTGTCTTGTCTTGTCTTGTCTTGTCTTGTCTTGTCTTGTCTTGTCTTGTCTTGTCTTGTCTTGTCTTGTCTTGTCTTGTCTTGTCTTGTCTTGTCTTGTCTTGTCTTGTCTTGTCTTGTCTTGTCTTGTCTTGTCTTGTCTTGTCTTGTCTTGTCTTGTCTTGTCTTGTCTTGTCTTGTCTTGTCTTGTCTTGTCTTGTCTTGTCTTGTCTTGTCTTGTCTTGTCTTGTCTTGTCTTGTCTTGTCTTGTCTTGTCTTGTCTTGTCTTGTCTTGTCTTGTCTTGTCTTGTCTTGTCTTGTCTTGTCTTGTCTTGTCTTGTCTTGTCTTGTCTTGTCTTGTCTTGTCTTGTCTTGTCTTGTCTTGTCTTGTCTTGTCTTGTCTTGTCTTGTCTTGTCTTGTCTTGTCTTGTCTTGTCTTGTCTTGTCCTGTCGTGTGTTGTGTTGTTTTGTCTGGTCTTGTCTTGTCTTGTCTTATCTTGTCTTGTCTTGTCTTGTCTTGTCTTGTCCTGTCGAGTGTTGTGTTGTTTTGTCTTTTCTTGTCTTGTCTTGTCTTGTCTTGTCCTGTCTGGCCTTGTCTTGTCTTGTCTTATCTTCTTAATTAATTTAAAAACAAATCAAACAGAATTGTCTTGTCTTGTCTTGTCTTGTCTGGCCTTGTCTTGTCTTGTCTTATCTTCTTAATTAATTTAAAAACAAATCAAACAGAATTGTCTTGTCTTGTCTTGTCTTGTCGTGTCTTGTCGTGTCTTGTCTTGTCTTGTCTTGTCTTCTCTTCTCTTGTCTTGTCTTGTCTTGTCTTGTTTTGTCTTGTCTTGTCTTGTCTTGTCTTGTCTTGTCTTGTCTTGTCTTGTCTTGTCTTGTCTTGTCTTGTCTTGTCTTGTCTTGTCTTGTCTTGTCTTGTCTTGTCTTGTCTTGTCTTGTCTTGTCTTGTCTTGTTTTATTTTGTCTTGTCTTGTCTTGTCATGTAATGTCATGTCGTGTGTTGTGTTGTTTTGTTTTGTCTTGTCTTGTCCTGCCATGTCATGTCTTGTCTTGTCTTGTCTTGTCTTGTCTTGTCTTGTCTTGTCTTGTCTTGTCTTGTCTTGTCTTGTCTTGTCCTGTCATGTCATGTCATGTGTTGTGTTGTTTTGTCTTGTTTTGTCTTGTTTTGTCTTGTCTTGTCTTGTCTTGTCTTGTCTTGTCTTGTCTTGTCTTGTCATGTCGTGTCATGTCATGTGTTGTGTTGTTTTGTCTTGTTTTGTCTTGTTTTGTCTTGTCTTGTCTTGTCTTGGCTTGTTTTGTCTTGTCTTGTCTTGTCTTGTCTTGTCATGTCGTGTCATGTCATGTGTTGTGTTGTTTTGTCTTGTTTTGTCATGTTTTGTCTTGTCTTGTCTTGGCTTGTTTTGTCTTGTCTTGTCTTGTCTTGTCTTGTCTTGTCTTGTCTTGTCATGTCGTGTGTTGTGTTGTTTTGTCTTGTCATGTCTTATCTTGTCTTGTCTTGTCTTGTCTTGTATTGTCATGTCTTATATTGTCTTGTCTTGTCATGTCATATCATGTCGTGTGTTGTGTTGTTTTGTCTTGTCATGTTTTGTCTTGTCATGTATTGTCTTGTCTTGTCTTGTCTTGTCCTGCCATGTCATGTCTTGTCTTGTCTTGTCTTGTCTTGTCTTGTCTTGTCCTGTCATGTCATGTCATGTGTTGTGTTGTTTTGTCTTGTTTTGTCTTGTTTTGTCTTGTCTTGTCTTGTCTTGTCTTGTCTTGTCTTGTCTTGTCTTGTCATGTCGTGTCATGTCATGTGTTGTGTTGTTTTGTCTTGTTTTGTCTTGTTTTGTCTTGTCTTGTCTTGTCTTGGCTTGTTTTGTCTTGTCTTGTCTTGTCTTGTCATGTCGTGTCATGTCATGTGTTGTGTTGTTTTGTCTTGTTTTGTCATGTTTTGTCTTGTCTTGTCTTGGCTTGTTTTGTCTTGTCTTGTCTTGTCTTGTCTTGTCTTGTCTTGTCTTGTCTTGTCTTGTCATGTCGTGTGTTGTGTTGTTTTGTCTTGTCATGTCATGTCATGTCATACGTGTGTTGTGTTGTTTTGTCTTGTCATGTCTTATCTTGTCTTGTCTTGTCTTGTCTTGTATTGTCATGTCTTATATTGTCTTGTCTTGTCATGTCATATCATGTCGTGTGTTGTGTTGTTTTGTCTTGTCATGTTTTGTCTTGTCATGTATTGTCTTGTCTTGTCTTGTCATGTCGTGTTATGTCATGTGTTGTGTTGTTTCGTCTTGTTTTGTCTTGTCTTGTCTTGTCTTGTCTTGTCTTGTCATGTCGTGTGTTGTGTTGTTTTGTCTTGTCATGTCTTATATTGTCTTATATTGTCTTGTCTTGTGATGTCATGTCGTGTGTTGTGTTGTTTTGTCTTGTCTCGTCTTGTCTTGTCTTGTCTTGTCTTGTCTTGTCTTGTCTTGTCTTGTCTTGTCTTGTCTTGTCTTGTCGTGTCTTGTCGTGTCTTGTCGTGTCTTGTCGTGTCTTGTCGTGTCTTGTCTTGTCTTGTCTTGTCTTGTCTTGTCTTGTCTTATCTTGTCTTGTCTTGTCTTGTCTTGTCTTGTCTTGTCTTGTCTTGTCTTGTCTTGTCTTGTCTTGTCTTGTCTTGTCTTGTCTTGTCTTGTCTTGTCTTGTCTTGTCTTGTCTTGTCTTGTCTTGTCTTGTCTTGTCTTGTCTTGTCTTGTCTTGTCTTGTCTTGTCTTGTCTTGTCTTGTCTTGTCTTGTCTTGTCTTGTCTTGTCTTGTCTTGTCTTGTCTTGTCTTGTCTTGTCTTGTCTTGTTTTATTTTGTCTTGTCTTGTCTTGTCATGTAATGTCATGTCTTGTGTTGTGTTGTTTTGTTTGTCTTGTCTTGTCTTGTCTTGTCTTGTCTTGTCTTGTCCTGTCATGTCTTGTCTTTTCTTGTCTTGTCTTGTCTTGTCTTGTCTTGTTTTATTTTGTCTTGTCTTGTCTTGTCATGTAATGTCATGTCGTGTGTTGTGTTGTTTTGTTTGTCTTGTCTTGTCTTGTCTTGTCTTGTCTTGTCTTGTCTTGTCCTGTCATGTCTTGTCTTTTCTTGTCTTGTCTTGTCTTGTCTTGTCTTGTCTTGTCTTGTCTTGTCTTGTCCTGTCTTGTCTTGTCTTGTCTTGTCTTGTCTTGTCTTGTCTTGTCTTGTTTTGACTTGTCTTGTTTTGACTTGTCTTGTCTTGTCTGGTCTTGTCTGGTCTTGTCTGGTCTTGTCTTGTCTTGTCTTGTCTTGTCTTGTCTTGTCTTGTCTTGTCTTGTCTTGTCTTGTCTTGTCTTGTCTTGCCTTGTCTTGCCTTGTCTTGTCTTGTCTTGTCTTGTCTTGTCTTGTCTTGTCTTGTCTTGTCTTGTCTTGTCTTGTCTTGTCTTGTCTTGTCTTGTCTTGTCTTGTCTTGTTTTGTCTTGTCTTGTCTTGTCTTGTCTTGTCTTGTCTTGTCTTGTCTTGTCTTGTCTTGTCTTGTCTTGTCTTGTCTTGTCTTGTCTTGTCTTGTCTTGTCTTGTCTTGTCTTGTCTTGTCTTGTCTTGTCTTGTCTTGTCATGTCTTGTCTTGTCTTGTCTTGTCTTGTCTTGTCTTGTCTTGTCTTGTCTTGTCTTGTCTTGTCTTGTCTTGTCTTGTCTTGTCTTGTCTTGTCTTGTCTTGTCTTGTCTTGTCTTGTCATGTCTTGTCTTGTCTTGTCTTGTCTTGTCTTGTCTTGTCTTGTCTTGTCTTGTCTTGTCTTGTCTTGTCTTGTCTTGTCTTGTCTTGTCTTGTCTTGTCTTGTCTTGTCTTGTCTTGTCTTGTCTTGTCTTGTCTTGTCTTGTCTTGTCTTGTCTTGTCTTGTCTTGTCTTGTCTTGTCTTGTCTTGTCTTGTCTTGTCTTGTCTTGTCTTGTCTTGTCTTGTCTTGTCTTGTCTTGTCTTGTCTTGTCTTGTCTTGTCTTGTCTTGTCTTGTCTTGTCTTGTCTTGTCTTGTCTTGTCTTGTCTTGTCTTGTCTTGTCTTGTCTTGTCTTGTCTTGTCTTGTCTTGTCTTGTCTTGTCTTGTCTTGTCTTGTCTTGTCTTGTCTTGTCTTGTCTTGTCTTGTCTTGTCTTGTCTTGTCTTGTCTTGTCTTGTCTTGTCTTGTCTTGTCTTGTCTTGTCTTGTCTTGTCTTGTCTTGTCTTGTCTTGTCTTGTCTTGTCTTTTCTTGTCTTGTCTTGTCTTGTCTTGTCCTGTCTGGCCTTGTCTTGTCTTGTCTTATCTTCTTAATTAATTTAAAAACAAATCAAACAGAATTGTCTTGTCTTGTCTTGTCTTGTCTGGCCTTGTCTTGTCTTGTCTTATCTTCTTAATTAATTTAAAAACAAATCAAACAGAATTGTCATGTCTTATATTGTCTTGTCTTGTCTTGTCTTGTCTTGTGATGTCATGTCGTGTGTTGTGTTGTTTTGTCTTGTCTCGTCTTGTCTTGTTTTGTCTTGTCTTGTCTTGTCTTGTCTTGTCTTGTCTTGTCTTGTCTTGTCTTGTCTTGTCTTGTCTTGTCTTGTCTTGTCTTGTCTTGTCTTGTCTTGTCTTGTCTTGTCTTGTCTTGTCTTGTCTTGTCTTGTCTTGTCTTGTCTTGTCTTGTCTTGTCTTGTCTTGTCTTGTCTTGTCTTGTCTTGTCTTGTCTTGTCTTGTCTTGTCTTGTCTTGTCTTGTCTTTTCTTGTCTTGTCTTGTCTTGTCTTGTCCTGTCTGGCCTTGTCTTGTCTTGTCTTATCTTCTTAATTAATTTAAAAACAAATCAAACAGAATTGTCTTGTCTTGTCTTGTCTTGTCTGGCCTTGTCTTGTCTTGTCTTATCTTCTTAATTAATTTAAAAACAAATCAAACAGAATTGTCTTGTCTTGTCATGTATTGTCTTGTCTTGTCTTGTCATGTCGTGTTATGTCATGTGTTGTGTTGTTTCGTCTTGTTTTGTCTTGTCTTGTCTTGTCTTGTCTTGTCATGTCGTGTGTTGTGTTGTTTTGTCTTGTCATGTCTTATATTGTCTTGTCTTGTCTTGTCATGTCTTGTCTTGTCATGTCGTGTGTTGTGTTGTTTTGTCTTGTCATGTCTTATATTGTCTTGTCTTGTCTTGTCTTGTCTTGTCTTGTCTTGTCTTGTCTTGTCTTGTCTTGTCTTGTCTTGTCTTGTCTTGTCTTGTCTTGTCTTGTCTTGTCTTGTCTTGTCTTGTCTTGTCTTGTCTTGTCTTGTCTTGTCTTGTCTTGTCTTGTCTTGTCTTGTCTTGTCTTGTCTTGTCTTGTCTTGTCTTGTCTTGTCTTGTCTTGTCTTGTCTTGTCTTGTCTTGTCTTGTCTTGTCTTGTCTTGTCTTGTCTTGTCTTGTCTTGTCTTGTCTTGTCTTGTCTTGTCTTGTCTTGTCTTGTCTTGTCTTGTCTTGTCTTGTCTTGTCTTGTCTTGTCTTGTCTTGTCTTGTCTTGTCTTGTCTTGTCTTGTCTTGTCTTGTGATGTCATGTCGTGTGTTGTGTTGTTTTGTCTTGTCTTGTCTTGTCTTGTCTTGTCTTTTCTTGTCTTGTCTGGTCTTGTCTTGTCTTGTCTTGTCTTGTCTTTTCTTGTCTTGTCTGGTCTTGTCTTGTCTTGTCTTGTCTTGTCTTTTCTTGTCTTGTCTGGTCTTGTCTTGTCTTGTCTGGTCTTATCTTGTCCTCTCCTGTCTTGTCTTGTCTTTTCTTGTCTTGTCTTGTCTTGTCTTGTCTTGTCCTGTCATGTCATGTCATGTGTTGTGTTGTTTTGTCTTGTTTTGTCTTTTCTTGTCTTGTCTTGTCTTGTCTTGTCTTGTCTTGTCTTGTCTTGTCTTGTCTTGTCCTGTCATGTCATGTCATGTCATGTGTTGTGTTGTTTTGTCTTGTCTTGTCTTGTTTGGTCTTGTCTTGTCTTGTTTTGTCTTGTCTTGTCTTGTCTTGTCTTGTCTTGTCTTGTCTTGTCTTGTCTTGTCTTGTCTTGTCTTGTCTTGTCTTGTCTTGTCTTGTCTTGTCTTGTCTTGTCTTGTCTTGTCTTGTCTTGTCTTGTCTTGTCTTGTCTTGTCCTGTCGAGTGTTGTGTTGTTTTGTCTTTTCTTGTCTTGTCTTGTCTTGTCTTGTCCTGTCTGGCCTTGTCTTGTCTTGTCTTATCTTCTTAATTAATTTAAAAACAAATCAAACAGAATTGTCTTGTCTTGTCTTGTCTTGTCTGGCCTTGTCTTGTCTTGTCTTATCTTCTTAATTAATTTAAAAACAAATCAAACAGAATTGTCTTGTCTTGTCTTGTCTTGTCGTGTCTTGTCGTGTCTTGTCTTGTCTTGTCTTGTCTTCTCTTCTCTTGTCTTGTCTTGTCATGTCTTGTTTTGTCTTGTCTTGTCTTGTCTTGTCTTGTCTTGTCTTGTCTTGTCTTGTCTTGTCTTGTCTTGTCTTGTCTTGTCTTGTCTTGTCTTGTCTTGTCTTGTCTTGTCTTGTCTTGTCTTGTCTTGTCTTGTTTTATTTTGTCTTGTCTTGTCTTGTCATGTAATGTCATGTCGTGTGTTGTGTTGTTTTGTTTTGTCTTGTCTTGTCCTGCCATGTCATGTCTTGTCTTGTCTTGTCTTGTCTTGTCTTGTCTTGTCTTGTCTTGTCTTGTCTTGTCTTGTCTTGTCTTGTCCTGTCATGTCATGTCATGTGTTGTGTTGTTTTGTCTTGTTTTGTCTTGTTTTGTCTTGTCTTGTCTTGTCTTGTCTTGTCTTGTCTTGTCTTGTCTTGTCTTGTCTTGTCTTGTCATGTCGTGTCATGTCATGTGTTGTGTTGTTTTGTCTTGTTTTGTCTTGTTTTGTCTTGTCTTGTCTTGTCTTGGCTTGTTTTGTCTTGTCTTGTCTTGTCATGTCGTGTCATGTCATGTGTTGTGTTGTTTTGTCTTGTTTTGTCATGTTTTGTCTTGTCTTGTCTTGGCTTGTTTTGTCTTGTCTTGTCTTGTCTTGTCTTGTCTTGTCTTGTCTTGTCTTGTCATGTCGTGTGTTGTGTTGTTTTGTCTTTTCATGTCTTATCTTGTCTTGTCTTGTCTTGTCTTGTATTGTCATGTCTTATATTGTCTTGTCTTGTCATGTCATATCATGTCGTGTGTTGTGTTGTTTTGTCTTGTCATGTTTTGTCTTGTCATGTATTGTCTTGTCTTGTCTTGTCTTGTCCTGCCATGTCATGTCTTGTCTTGTCTTGTCTTGTCTTGTCTTGTCTTGTCCTGTCATGTCATGTCATGTGTTGTGTTGTTTTGTCTTGTTTTGTCTTGTTTTGTCTTGTCTTGTCTTGTCTTGTCTTGTCTTGTCTTGTCTTGTCTTGTCATGTCGTGTCATGTCATGTGTTGTGTTGTTTTGTCTTGTTTTGTCTTGTTTTGTCTTGTCTTGTCTTGTCTTGGCTTGTTTTGTCTTGTCTTGTCTTGTCTTGTCATGTCGTGTCATGTCATGTGTTGTGTTGTTTTGTCTTGTTTTGTCATGTTTTGTCTTGTCTTGTCTTGGCTTGTTTTGTCTTGTCTTGTCTTGTCTTGTCTTGTCTTGTCTTGTCTTGTCTTGTCTTGTCATGTCGTGTGTTGTGTTGTTTTGTCTTGTCATGTCATGTCATGTCATACGTGTGTTGTGTTGTTTTGTCTTGTCATGTCTTATCTTGTCTTGTCTTGTCTTGTCTTGTATTGTCATGTCTTATATTGTCTTGTCTTGTCATGTCATATCATGTCGTGTGTTGTGTTGTTTTGTCTTGTCATGTTTTGTCTTGTCATGTATTGTCTTGTCTTGTCTTGTCATGTCGTGTTATGTCATGTGTTGTGTTGTTTCGTCTTGTTTTGTCTTGTCTTGTCTTGTCTTGTCTTGTCTTGTCATGTCGTGTGTTGTGTTGTTTTGTCTTGTCATGTCTTATATTGTCTTATATTGTCTTGTCTTGTGATGTCATGTCGTGTGTTGTGTTGTTTTGTCTTGTCTCGTCTTGTCTTGTCTTGTCTTGTCTTGTCTTGTCTTGTCTTGTCTTGTCTTGTCTTGTCTTGTCGTGTCTTGTCGTGTCTTGTCGTGTCTTGTCTTGTCTTGTCTTGTCTTGTCTTGTCTTGTCTTATCTTGTCTTGTCTTGTCTTGTCTTGTCTTGTCTTGTCTTGTCTTGTCTTGTCTTGTCTTGTCTTGTCTTGTCTTGTCTTGTCTTGTCTTGTCTTGTCTTGTCTTGTCTTGTCTTGTCTTGTCTTGTCTTGTCTTGTCTTGTCTTGTCTTGTCTTGTCTTGTCTTGTCTTGTCTTGTCTTGTCTTGTCTTGTCTTGTCTTGTCTTGTCTTGTCTTGTCTTGTCTTGTCTTGTCTTGTCTTGTCTTGTTTTATTTTGTCTTGTCTTGTCTTGTCATGTAATGTCATGTCTTGTGTTGTGTTGTTTTGTTTGTCTTGTCTTGTCTTGTCTTGTCTTGTCTTGTCTTGTCTTGTCCTGTCATGTCATGTCATGTGTTGTGTTGTTTTGTCTTGTTTTGTCTTGTTTTGTCTTGTCTTGTCTTGTCTTGTCTTGTCTTGTCTTGTCTTGTCTTGTCTTTTCTTGTCATGTCGTGTCATGTCATGTGTTGTGTTGTTTTGTCTTGTTTTGTCTTGTTTTGTCTTGTCTTGTCTTGGCTTGTTTTGTCTTGTCTTGTCTTGTCTTGTCTTGTCATGTCGTGTCATGTCATGTGTTGTGTTGTTTTGTCTTGTTTTGTCATGTTTTGTCTTGCCTTGTCTTGGCTTGTTTTGTCTTGTCTTGTCTTGTCTTGTCTTGTCTTGTCATGTCGTGTGTTGTGTTGTTTTGTCTTGTCATGTCATGTCATGTCATACGTGTGTTGTGTTGTTTTGTCTTGTCATGTCTTATCTTGTCTTGTCTTGTCTTGTCTTGTATTGTCATGTCTTATATTGTCTTGTCTTGTCATGTCATATCATGTCGTGTGTTGTGTTGTTTTGTCTTGTCATGTATTGTCTTGTCTTGTCTTGTCATGTCGTGTTATGTCATGTGTTGTGTTGTTTCGTCTTGTTTTGTCTTGTCTTGTCTTGTCTTGTCATGTCGTGTGTTGTGTTGTTTTGTCTTGTCATGTCTTATATTGTCTTGTCTTGTCTTGTCTTGTCTTGTGATGTCATGTCGTGTGTTGTGTTGTTTTGTCTTGTCTCGTCTTGTCTTGTTTTGTCTTGTCTTGTCTTGTCTTGTCTTGTCTTGTCTTGTCTTGTCTTGTCTTGTCTTGTCTTGTCTTGTCTTGTCTTGTTTTGTCTTGTCTTGTCTTGTCTTGAGATGTCATGTCGTGTGTTGTATTGTTTTGTCTTGTCTCGTCTTGTCTTGTTTTGTCTTGTCTTGTCTTGTCTTGTCTTGTCTTGTCTTGTCTTGTCTTGTCTTGTTTTGTCTTGTCTTGTCTGGTCTTGTCTGGTCTTGTCTTGTCTTGTCTTTTCTTGTCTTGTTTTGTCTTGTCTTGTCTTGTCTTGTCTTGTCTTGTCTTGTCTTGTCTTGTCTTGTTTTGTCTTGTCTTGTCTGGTCTTGTCTGGTCTTGTCTGGTCTTGTCTTGTCTTGTCTTGTCTTGTCTTGTCTTGTCTTGTCTTGTCTTGTCTTGTCTTGTCTTGTCTTGTCTTGTCTTGTCTTGTCTTGTCTTGTCTTGTCTTGTCTTGTCTTGTCTTGTCTTGTCTTGTCTTGTCTTGTCTTGTCTTGTCTTGTCTTGTCTTGTCTTGTCTTGTCTTGTCTTGTCTTGTCTTGTCTTGTCTTGTCTTGTCTTGTCTTGTCTTGTCTTGTCTTGTCTTGTCTTGTCTTGTCTTGTCTTGTCTTGTCTTGTCTTGTCTTGTCTTGTCTTGTCTTGTCTTGTCTTGTCTTGTCTTGTCTTGTCTTGTCTTGTCTTGTCTTGTCTTGTCTTGTCTTGTCTTGTCTTGTCTTGTCTTGTCTTGTCTTGTCTTGTCTTGTCTTGTCTTGTCTTGTCTTGTCTTGTCTTGTCTTGTCTTGTCTTGTCTTGTCTTGTGATGTCATGTCGTGTGTTGTGTTGTTTTGTCTTGTCTTGTCTTGTCTTGTCTTGTCTTGTCTTTTCTTGTCTTGTCTGGTCTTGTCTTGTCTTGTCTTGTCTTGTCTTTTCTTGTCTTGTCTGGTCTTGTCTTGTCTTGTCTGGTCTTATCTTGTCCTGTCCTGTCTTGTCTTGTCTTTTCTTGTCTTGTCTTGTCTTGTCTTGTCTTGTCTTGTCCTGTCATGTCATGTCATGTGTTGTGTTGTTTTGTCTTGTTTTGTCTTTTCTTGTCTTGTCTTGTCTTGTCTTGTCTTGTCTTGTCTTGTCTTGTCCTGTCATGTCATGTCATGTCATGTGTTGTGTTGTTTTGTCTTGTCTTGTCTTGTTTGGTCTTGTCTTGTCTTGTTTTGTCTTGTCTTGTCTTGTCTTGTCTTGTCTTGTCATGTCGTGTTATGTCATGTGTTGTGTTGTTTCGTCTTGTTTTGTCTTGTCTTGTCTTGTCTTGTCTTGTCTTGTCATGTCGTGTGTTGTGTTGTTTTGTCTTGTCATGTCTTATATTGTCTTATATTGTCTTGTCTTGTGATGTCATGTCGTGTGTTGTGTTGTTTTGTCTTGTCTCGTCTTGTCTTGTCTTGTCTTGTCTTGTCTTGTCTTGTCTTGTCTTGTCTTGTCTTGTCGTGTCTTGTCGTGTCTTGTCGTGTCTTGTCTTGTCTTGTCTTGTCTTGTCTTGTCTTGTCTTATCTTGTCTTGTCTTGTCTTGTCTTGTCTTGTCTTGTCTTGTCTTGTCTTGTCTTGTCTTGTCTTGTCTTGTCTTGTCTTGTCTTGTCTTGTCTTGTCTTGTCTTGTCTTGTCTTGTCTTGTCTTGTCTTGTCTTGTCTTGTCTTGTCTTGTCTTGTCTTGTCTTGTCTTGTCTTGTCTTGTCTTGTCTTGTCTTGTCTTGTCTTGTCTTGTCTTGTCTTGTCTTGTCTTGTCTTGTCTTGTCTTGTCTTGTCTTGTCTTGTTTTATTTTGTCTTGTCTTGTCTTGTCATGTAATGTCATGTCTTGTGTTGTGTTGTTTTGTTTGTCTTGTCTTGTCTTGTCTTGTCTTGTCTTGTCTTGTCTTGTCCTGTCATGTCATGTCATGTGTTGTGTTGTTTTGTCTTGTTTTGTCTTGTTTTGTCTTGTCTTGTCTTGTCTTGTCTTGTCTTGTCTTGTCTTGTCTTGTCTTTTCTTGTCATGTCGTGTCATGTCATGTGTTGTGTTGTTTTGTCTTGTTTTGTCTTGTTTTGTCTTGTCTTGTCTTGGCTTGTTTTGTCTTGTCTTGTCTTGTCTTGTCTTGTCATGTCGTGTCATGTCATGTGTTGTGTTGTTTTGTCTTGTTTTGTCATGTTTTGTCTTGCCTTGTCTTGGCTTGTTTTGTCTTGTCTTGTCTTGTCTTGTCATGTCGTGTGTTGTGTTGTTTTGTCTTGTCATGTCATGTCATGTCATACGTGTGTTGTGTTGTTTTGTCTTGTCATGTCTTATCTTGTCTTGTCTTGTCTTGTCTTGTATTGTCATGTCTTATATTGTCTTGTCTTGTCATGTCATATCATGTCGTGTGTTGTGTTGTTTTGTCTTGTCATGTATTGTCTTGTCTTGTCTTGTCATGTCGTGTTATGTCATGTGTTGTGTTGTTTCGTCTTGTTTTGTCTTGTCTTGTCTTGTCTTGTCATGTCGTGTGTTGTGTTGTTTTGTCTTGTCATGTCTTATATTGTCTTGTCTTGTCTTGTCTTGTCTTGTGATGTCATGTCGTGTGTTGTGTTGTTTTGTCTTGTCTCGTCTTGTCTTGTTTTGTCTTGTCTTGTCTTGTCTTGTCTTGTCTTGTCTTGTCTTGTCTTGTCTTGTCTTGTCTTGTCTTGTCTTGTCTTGTCTTGTTTTGTCTTGTCTTGTCTTGTCTTGAGATGTCATGTCGTGTGTTGTATTGTTTTGTCTTGTCTCGTCTTGTCTTGTTTTGTCTTGTCTTGTCTTGTCTTGTCTTGTCTTGTCTTGTCTTGTCTTGTCTTGTTTTGTCTTGTCTTGTCTGGTCTTGTCTGGTCTTGTCTTGTCTTGTCTTTTCTTGTCTTGTTTTGTCTTGTCTTGTCTTGTCTTGTCTTGTCTTGTCTTGTCTTGTCTTGTTTTGTCTTGTCTTGTCTTGTCTGGTCTTGTCTGGTCTTGTCTTGTCTTGTCTTGTCTTGTCTTGTCTTGTCTTGTCTTGTCTTGTCTTGTCTTGTCTTGTCTTGTCTTGTCTTGTCTTGTCTTGTCTTGTCTTGTCTTGTCTTGTCTTGTCTTGTCTTGTCTTGTCTTGTCTTGTCTTGTCTTGTCTTGTCTTGTCTTGTCTTGTCTTGTCTTGTCTTGTCTTGTCTTGTCTTGTCTTGTCTTGTCTTGTCTTGTCTTGTCTTGTCTTGTCTTGTCTTGTCTTGTCTTGTCTTGTCTTGTCTTGTCTTGTCTTGTCTTGTCTTGTCTTGTCTTGTCTTGTCTTGTCTTGTCTTGTCTTGTCTTGTCTTGTCTTGTCTTGTCTTGTCTTGTCTTGTCTTGTCTTGTCTTGTCTTGTCTTGTCTTGTCTTGTCTTGTCTTGTCTTGTCTTGTCTTGTCTTGTCTTGTCTTGTCTTGTCTTGTCTTGTCTTGTCTTGTCTTGTGATGTCATGTCGTGTGTTGTGTTGTTTTGTCTTGTCTTGTCTTGTCTTGTCTTGTCTTGTCTTTTCTTGTCTTGTCTGGTCTTGTCTTGTCTTGTCTTGTCTTGTCTTTTCTTGTCTTGTCTGGTCTTGTCTTGTCTTGTCTGGTCTTATCTTGTCCTGTCCTGTCTTGTCTTGTCTTTTCTTGTCTTGTCTTGTCTTGTCTTGTCTTGTCTTGTCCTGTCATGTCATGTCATGTGTTGTGTTGTTTTGTCTTGTTTTGTCTTTTCTTGTCTTGTCTTGTCTTGTCTTGTCTTGTCTTGTCTTGTCCTGTCATGTCATGTCATGTCATGTGTTGTGTTGTTTTGTCTTGTCTTGTCTTGTTTGGTCTTGTCTTGTCTTGTTTTGTCTTGTCTTGTCTTGTCTTGTCTTGTCTTGTCTTGTCTTGTCTTGTCTTGTTTTGTCTTGTCTTGTCTTGTCTTGTCTTGTCTTGTCTTGTCTTGTCTTGTCTTGTCTTGTCTTGTCTTGTCTTGTCTTGTCTTGTCTTGTCTTGTCTTGTCTTGTCTTGTCTTGTCTTGTCTTGTCTTGTCTTGTCTTGTCTTGTCTTGTCTTGTCTTGTCTTGTCTTGTCTTGTCTTGTCTTGTCTTGTCTTGTCTTGTCTTGTCTTGTCTTGTCTTGTCTTGTCTTGTCTTGTCTTGTCTTGTCTTGTCTTGCCTTGTCTTGTCTTGTCTTGTCTTGTCTTGTCTTGTCTTGTCTTGTCTTGTCTTGTCTTGTCTTGTCTTGTCTTGTCTTGTCTTGTCTTGTCTTGTCTTGTCTTGTCTTGTCTTGTCTTGTCTTGTCTTGTCTTGTCTTGTCTTGTCTTGTCTTGTCTTGTCTTGTCTTGTCTTGTCTTGTCTTGTCTTGTCTTGTCTTGTCTTGTCTTGTCTTGTCTTGTCTTGTCTTGTCTTGTCTTGTCTTGTCTTGTCTTGTCTTGTCTTGTCTTGTCTTGTCTTGTCTTGTCTTGTCGTGTGTTGTGTTGTTTTGTCGTGTCATGTCATGTCTTGTCTTGTCATGTCATGTCATGTCTTGTCTTGTCTGGTCTTGTCTTGTCTTGTCTTGTCTTATCTTGTCTTGTCTTGTCTTGTCTTGTCTTGTCCTGTCGAGTGTTGTGTTGTTTTGTCTTTTCTTGTCTTGTCTTGTCTTGTCTTGTCTTGTCTTGTCTTGTCTTGTCCTGTCTGGCCTTGTCTTGTCTTGTCTTATCTTCTTAATTAATTTAAAAACAAATCAAACAGAATTGTCTTGTCTTGTCTTGTCTTGTCTGGCCTTGTCTTGTCTTGTCTTATCTTCTTAATTAATTTAAAAACAAATCAAACAGAATTGTCTTGTCTTGTCTTGTCTTGTCGTGTCTTGTCGTGTCTTGTCTTGTCTTGTCTTGTCTTGTCTTGTCTTGTCTTGTCTTCTCTTCTCTTCTCTTGTCTTGTCTTGTCTTGTCTTGTCTTGTCTGGTCTTATCTTGTCCTGTCCTGTCTTGTCTTGTCTTTTCTTGTCTTGTCTTGTCTTGTCTTGTCTTGTCTTGTCCTGTCATGTCATGTCGTGTGTTGTGTTGTTTTGTCTTGTCTTGTCTTGTCTTGTCTTGTCTTGTCTTTTCTTGTCTTGTCTGGTCTTGTCTTGTCTTGTCTGGTCTTGTCTTTTCTTGTCTTGTCTGGTCTTGTCTTGTCTTGTCTGGTCTTATCTTGTCCTGTCCTGTCTTGTCTTGTCTTGTCTTGTCTTGTCCTGTCATGTCATGTCATGTGTTGTGTTGTTTTGTCTTGTTTTGTCTTTTCTTGTCTTGTCTTGGCTTGTTTTGTCTTGTCTTGTCTTGTCTTGTCTTGTCATGTCGTGTCATGTCATGTGTTGTGTTGTTTTGTCTTGTTTTGTCATGTTTTGTCTTGTCTTGTCTTGGCTTGTTTTGTCTTGTCTTGTCTTGTCTTGTCTTGTCTTGTCTTGTCTTGTCATGTCGTGTGTTGTATTGTTTTGTCTTGTCATGTCTTATCTTGTCTTGTCTTGTCTTGTCTTGTATTGTCATGTCTTATATTGTCTTGTCTTGTCATGTCATATCATGTCGTGTGTTGTGTTGTTTTGTCTTGTCATGTTTTGTCTTGTCATGTATTGTCTTGTCTTGTCTTGTCTTGTCCTGCCATGTCATGTCTTGTCTTGTCTTGTCTTGTCTTGTCTTGTCTTGTCCTGTCATGTCATGTCATGTGTTGTGTTGTTTTGTCTTGTTTTGTCTTGTTTTGTCTTGTCTTGTCTTGTCTTGTCTTGTCTTGTCTTGTCTTGTCTTGTCTTGTCATGTCGTGTCATGTCATGTGTTGTGTTGTTTTGTCTTGTTTTGTCTTGTTTTGTCTTGTCTTGTCTTGTCTTGGCTTGTTTTGTCTTGTCTTGTCTTGTCTTGTCATGTCGTGTCATGTCATGTGTTGTGTTGTTTTGTCTTGTTTTGTCATGTTTTGTCTTGTCTTGTCTTGGCTTGTTTTGTCTTGTCTTGTCTTGTCTTGTCTTGTCTTGTCTTGTCTTGTCATGTCGTGTGTTGTGTTGTTTTGTCTTGTCATGTCATGTCATGTCATACGTGTGTTGTGTTGTTTTGTCTTGTCATGTCTTATCTTGTCTTGTCTTGTCTTGTCTTGTATTGTCATGTCTTATATTGTCTTGTCTTGTCATGTCATATCATGTCGTGTGTTGTGTTGTTTTGTCTTGTCATGTTTTGTCTTGTCATGTATTGTCTTGTCTTGTCTTGTCATGTCGTGTTATGTCATGTGTTGTGTTGTTTCGTCTTGTTTTGTCTTGTCTTGTCTTGTCTTGTCTTGTCTTGTCATGTCGTGTGTTGTGTTGTTTTGTCTTGTCATGTCTTATATTGTCTTATATTGTCTTGTCTTGTGATGTCATGTCGTGTGTTGTGTTGTTTTGTCTTGTCTCGTCTTGTCTTGTCTTGTCTTGTCTTGTCTTGTCTTGTCTTGTCTTGTCTTGTCTTGTCTTGTCTTGTCGTGTCTTGTCGTGTCTTGTCGTGTCTTGTCTTGTCTTGTCTTGTCTTGTCTTGTCTTGTCTTATCTTGTCTTGTCTTGTCTTGTCTTGTCTTGTCTTGTCTTGTCTTGTCTTGTCTTGTCTTGTCTTGTCTTGTCTTGTCTTGTCTTGTCTTGTCTTGTCTTGTCTTGTCTTGTCTTGTCTTGTCTTGTCTTGTCTTGTCTTGTCTTGTCTTGTCTTGTCTTGTCTTGTCTTGTCTTGTCTTGTCTTGTCTTGTCTTGTCTTGTCTTGTCTTGTCTTGTCTTGTTTTATTTTGTCTTGTCTTGTCTTGTCATGTAATGTCATGTCTTGTGTTGTGTTGTTTTGTTTGTCTTGTCTTGTCTTGTCTTGTCTTGTGTTGTGTTGTTTTGTCTTGTTTTGTCTTGTTTTGTCTTGTCTTGTCTTGTCTTGTCTTGTCTTGTCTTGTCTTGTCTTGTCTTTTCTTGTCATGTCGTGTCATGTCATGTGTTGTGTTGTTTTGTCTTGTTTTGTCTTGTTTTGTCTTGTCTTGTCTTGGCTTATTTTGTCTTGTCTTGTCTTGTCTTGTCTTGTCATGTCGTGTCATGTCATGTGTTGTGTTGTTTTGTCTTGTTTTGTCATGTTTTGTCTTGCCTTGTCTTGGCTTGTTTTGTCTTGTCTTGTCTTGTCTTGTCTTGTCATGTCGTGTGTTGTGTTGTTTTGTCTTGTCATGTCATGTCATGTCATACGTGTGTTGTGTTGTCTTGTCTTGTCTTGTCTTGTATTGTCATGTCTTATATTGTCTTGTCTTGTCATGTCATATCATGTCGTGTGTTGTGTTGTTTTGTCTTGTCATGTATTGTCTTGTCTTGTCTTGTCATGTCGTGTTATGTCATGTGTTGTGTTGTTTCGTCTTGTTTTGTCTTGTCTTGTCTTGTCTTGTCATGTCGTGTGTTGTGTTGTTTTGTCTTGTCATGTCTTATATTGTCTTGTCTTGTCTTGTCTTGTCTTGTGATGTCATGTCGTGTGTTGTGTTGTTTTGTCTTGTCTCGTCTTGTCTTGTTTTGTCTTGTCTTGTCTTGTCTTGTCTTGTCTTGTCTTGTCTTGTCTTGTCTTGTCTTGTCTTGTCTTGTCTTGTTTTGTCTTGTCTTGTCTTGTCTTGAGATGTCATGTCGTGTGTTGTATTGTTTTGTCTTGTCTCGTCTTGTCTTGTTTTGTCTTGTCTTGTCTTGTCTTGTCTTGTCTTGTCTTGTCTTGTCTTGTCTTGTCTTGTCTTGTTTTGTCTTGTCTTGTCTGGTCTTGTCTGGTCTTGTCTTGTCTTGTCTTTTCTTGTCTTGTTTTGTCTTGTCTTGTCTTGTCTTGTCTTGTCTTGTCTTGTCTTGTCTTGTTTTGTCTTGTCTTGTCTTGTCTGGTCTTGTCTGGTCTTGTCTTGTCTTGTCTTGTCTTGTCTTGTCTTGTCTTGTCTTGTCTTGTCTTGTCTTGTCTTGTCTTGTCTTGTCTTGTCTTGTCTTGTCTTGTCTTGTCTTGTCTTGTCTTGTCTTGTCTTGTCTTGTCTTGTCTTGTCTTGTCTTGTCTTGTCTTGTCTTGTCTTGTCTTGTCTTGTCTTGTCTTGTCTTGTCTTGTCTTGTCTTGTCTTGTCTTGTCTTGTCTTGTCTTGTCTTGTCTTGTCTTGTCTTGTCTTGTCTTGTCTTGTCTTGTCTTGTCTTGTCTTGTCTTGTCTTGTCTTGTCTTGTCTTGTCTTGTCTTGTCTTGTCTTGTCTTGTCTTGTCTTGTCTTGTCTTGTCTTGTCTTGTCTTGTCTTGTCTTGTCTTGTGATGTCATGTCGTGTGTTGTGTTGTTTTGTCTTGTCTTGTCTTGTCTTGTCTTGTCTTGTCTTTTCTTGTCTTGTCTGGTCTTGTCTTGTCTTGTCTTGTCTTGTCTTTTCTTGTCTTGTCTGGTCTTGTCTTGTCTTGTCTGGTCTTATCTTGTCCTGTCCTGTCTTGTCTTGTCTTTTCTTGTCTTGTCTTGTCTTGTCTTGTCTTGTCTTGTCCTGTCATGTCATGTCATGTGTTGTGTTGTTTTGTCTTGTTTTGTCTTTTCTTGTCTTGTCTTGTCTTGTCTTGTCTTGTCTTGTCTTGTCTTGTCTTGTCCTGTCATGTCATGTCATGTCATGTGTTGTGTTGTTTTGTCTTGTCTTGTCTTGTTTGGTCTTGTCTTGTCTTGTTTTGTCTTGTCTTGTCTTGTCTTGTCTTGTCTTGTCTTGTCTTGTCTTGTTTTGTCTTGTCTTGTCTTGTCTTGTCTTGTCTTGTCTTGTCTTGTCTTGTCTTGTCTTGTCTTGTCTTGTCTTGTCTTGTCTTGTCTTGTCTTGTCTTGTCTTGTCTTGTCTTGTCTTGTCTTGTCTTGTCTTGTCTTGTCTTGTCTTGTCTTGTCTTGTCTTGTCTTGTCTTGTCTTGTCTTGTCTTGTCTTGTCTTGTCTTGTCTTGTCTTGTCTTGTCTTGTCTTGTCTTGTCTTGTCTTGTCTTGTCTTGTCTTGTCTTGTCTTGTCTTGTCTTGTCTTGTCTTGTCTTGTCTTGTCTTGTCTTGTCTTGTCTTGTCTTGTCTTGTCTTGTCTTGTCTTGTCTTGTCTTGTCTTGTCTTGCCTTGTCTTGTCTTGTCTTGTCTTGTCTTGTCTTGTCTTGTCTTGTCTTGTCTTGTCTTGTCTTGTCTTGTCTTGTCTTGTCTTGTCTTGTCTTGTCTTGTCTTGTCTTGTCTTGTCTTGTCTTGTCTTGTCTTGTCTTGTCTTGTCTTGTCTTGTCTTGTCTTGTCTTGTCTTGTCTTGTCTTGTCTTGTCTTGTCTTGTCTTGTCTTGTCTTGTCTTGTCTTGTCTTGTCTTGTCTTGTCTTGTCTTGTCTTGTCTTGTCTTGTCTTGTCTTGTCTTGTCTTGTCTTGTCGTGTGTTGTGTTGTTTTGTCGTGTCATGTCATGTCTTGTCTTGTCATGTCATGTCATGTCTTGTCTTGTCTGGTCTTGTCTTGTCTTGTCTTGTCTTATCTTGTCTTGTCTTGTCTTGTCTTGTCTTGTCCTGTCGAGTGTTGTGTTGTTTTGTCTTTTCTTGTCTTGTCTTGTCTTGTCTTGTCTTGTCTTGTCTTGTCTTGTCCTGTCTGGCCTTGTCTTGTCTTGTCTTATCTTCTTAATTAATTTAAAAACAAATCAAACAGAATTGTCTTGTCTTGTCTTGTCTTGTCTGGCCTTGTCTTGTCTTGTCTTATCTTCTTAATTAATTTAAAAACAAATCAAACAGAATTGTCTTGTCTTGTCTTGTCTTGTCGTGTCTTGTCGTGTCTTGTCTTGTCTTGTCTTGTCTTGTCTTGTCTTGTCTTCTCTTCTCTTCTCTTGTCTTGTCTTGTCTTGTCTTGTCTTGTCTGGTCTTATCTTGTCCTGTCCTGTCTTGTCTTGTCTTTTCTTGTCTTGTCTTGTCTTGTCTTGTCTTGTCTTGTCCTGTCATGTCATGTCGTGTGTTGTGTTGTTTTGTCTTGTCTTGTCTTGTCTTGTCTTGTCTTGTCTTTTCTTGTCTTGTCTGGTCTTGTCTTGTCTTGTCTTGTCTTGTCTTTTCTTGTCTTGTCTGGTCTTGTCTTGTCTTGTCTGGTCTTATCTTGTCCTGTCCTGTCTTGTCTTGTCTTTTCTTGTCTTGTCTTGTCTTGTCTTGTCTTGTCCTGTCATGTCATGTCATGTGTTGTGTTGTTTTGTCTTGTTTTGTCTTTTCTTGTCTTGTCTTGTCTTGTCTTGTCTTGTCTTGTCTTGTCTTGTCCTGTCATGTCATGTCATGTCATGTGTTGTGTTGTTTTGTCTTGTCTTGTCTTGTTTGGTCTTGTCTTGTCTTGTTTTGTCTTGTCTTGTCTTGTCTTGTCTTGTCTTGTCTTGTCTTGTCTTGTCTTGTCTTGTCTTGTCTTGTCTTGTCTTGTCTTGTCTTGTCTTGTCTTGTCTTGTCTTGTCTTGTCTTGTCTTGTCTTGTCTTGTCTTGTCTTGTCTTGTCTTGTCTTGTCTTGGCTTGGCTTGTCTTGTCTTGTCTTGTCTTGTTTTGTCTTGTCTTGTCTTGTCTGGTCTTGTCTGGTCTTGTCTTGTCTTGTCTTGTCTTGTCTTGTCTTGTCTTGTCTTGTCTTGTCTTGTCTTGTCTTGTCTTGTCTTGTCTTGTCTTGTCTTGTCTTGTCTTGTCTTGTCTTGTCTTGTCTTGTCTTGTCTTGTCTTGTCTTGTCTTGTCTTGTCTTGTCTTGTCTTGTCTTGTCTTGTCTTGTCTTGTCTTGTCTTGTCTTGTCTTGTCTTGTCTTGTCTTGTCTTGTCTTGTCTTGTCTTGTCTTGTCTTGTCTTGTCTTGTCTTGTCTTGTCTTGTCCTGTCTTGTCTTGTCTTGTCTTGTCTTGTCTTGTCTTGTCTTGTCTTGTCTTGTCTTGTCTTGTCTTGTCTTGTCTTGTCCTGTCGTGTGTTGTGTTGTTTTGTCGTGTCATGTCATGTCTTGTCTTGTCATGTCATGTCATGTCTTGTCTTGTCTGGTCTTGTCTTGTCTTGTCTTGTCTTATCTTGTCTTGTCTTGTCTTGTCTTGTCTTGTCCTGTCGAGTGTTGTGTTGTTTTGTCTTTTCTTGTCTTGTCTTGTCTTGTCTTGTCCTGTCTGGCCTTGTCTTGTCTTGTCTTATCTTCTTAATTAATTTAAAAACAAATCAAACAGAATTGTCTTGTCTTGTCTTGTCTTGTCTGGCCTTGTCTTGTCTTGTCTTATCTTCTTAATTAATTTAAAAACAAATCAAACAGAATTGTCTTGTCTTGTCTTGTCTTGTCGTGTCTTGTCGTGTCTTGTCTTGTCTTGTCTTGTCTTGTCTTGTCTTCTCTTCTCTTCTCTTGTCTTGTCTTGTCTTGTCTTGTCTTGTCTTGTCTTGTCTTGTCTTGTCTTGTCTTGTCTTGTCTTGTCTTGTCTTGTCTTGTCTTGTCTTGTCTTGTCTTGTCTTGTCTTGTCTTGTCTTGTCTTGTCTTGTCTTGTCTTGTCTTGTCTTGTCTTGTCTTGTCTTGTCTTGTCTTGTCTTGTCTTGTCTTGTCTTGTCTTGTCTTGTCTTGTCTTGTCTTGTCTTGTCTTGTTTTGTCTTGTCTTGTCTTGTCTTGTCTTGTCTTGTCTTGTCTTGTCTTGTCTTGTCTTGTCTTGTCATGTCATGTCTTGTCTTGTCTTGTCTTGTCTTGTCTTGTCTTGTCTTGTCTTGTCTTGTCTTGTCTTGTCTTGTCTTGTCTTGTCTTGTCTTGTCTTGTCTTGTCTTGTCTTGTCTTGTCTTGTCTTGTCTTGTCTTGTCTTGTCTTGTCTTGTCTTGTCTTGTCTTGTCTTGTCTTGTCTTGTCTTGTCTTGTCTTGTCTTGTCTTGTCTTGTCTTGTCTTGTCTTGTCTTGTCTTGTCTTGTCTTGTCTTGTCTTGTCTTGTCTTGTCTTGTCTTGTCTTGTCTTGTCTTGTCTTGTCTTGTCTTGTCTTGTCTTGTCTTGTCTTGTCTTGTCTTGTCTTGTCTTGTCTTGTCTTGTCTTGTCTTGTTTTATTTTGTCTTGTCTTGTCTTGTCATGTAATGTCATGTCGTGTGTTGTGTTGTTTTGTTTTGTCTTGTCTTGTCCTGCCATGTCATGTCTTGTCTTGTCTTGTCTTGTCTTGTCTTGTCTTGTCTTGTCTTGTCTTGTCTTGTCTTGTCTTGTCTTGTCCTGTCATGTCATGTCATGTGTTGTGTTGTTTTGTCTTGTTTTGTCTTGTTTTGTCTTGTCTTGTCTTGTCTTGTCTTGTCTTGTCTTGTCTTGTCTTGTCTTGTCATGTCGTGTCATGTCATGTGTTGTGTTGTTTTGTCTTGTTTTGTCTTGTTTTGTCTTGTCTTGTCTTGTCTTGGCTTGTTTTGTCTTGTCTTGTCTTGTCTTGTCTTGTCATGTCGTGTCATGTCATGTGTTGTGTTGTTTTGTCTTGTTTTGTCATGTTTTGTCTTGTCTTGTCTTGGCTTGTTTTGTCTTGTCTTGTCTTGTCTTGTCTTGTCTTGTCTTGTCTTGTCATGTCGTGTGTTGTGTTGTTTTGTCTTGTCATGTCATGTCATGTCATACGTGTGTTGTGTTGTTTTGTCTTGTCATGTCTTATCTTGTCTTGTCTTGTCTTGTCTTGTATTGTCATGTCTTATATTGTCTTGTCTTGTCATGTCATATCATGTCGTGTGTTGTGTTGTTTTGTCTTGTCATGTTTTGTCTTGTCATGTATTGTCTTGTCTTGTCTTGTCATGTCGTGTTATGTCATGTGTTGTGTTGTTTCGTCTTGTTTTGTCTTGTCTTGTCTTGTCTTGTCATGTCGTGTGTTGTGTTGTTTTGTCTTGTCATGTCTTATATTGTCTTGTCTTGTCTTGTCTTGTGATGTCATGTCGTGTGATGTCGTGTGTTGTGTTGTTTTGTCTTGTCTCGTCTTGTCTTGTTTTGTCTTGTCTTGTCTTGTCTTGTCTTGTCTTGTCTTGTCTTGTCTTGTCTTGTCGTGTCTTGTCGTGTCTTGTCGTGTCTTGTCGTGTCTTGTCTTGTCTTGTCTTGTCTTGTCTTGTCTTGTCTTGTCTTGTCTTGTCTTGTCTTGTCTTGTCTTGTCTTGTCTTGTCTTGTCTTGTCTTGTCTTGTCTTGTCTTGTCTTGTCTTGTCTTGTCTTGTCTTGTCTTGTCTTGTCTTGTCTTGTCTTGTCTTGTCTTGTCTTGTCTTGTCTTGTCTTGTCTTGTCTTGTCTTGTCTTGTCTTGTCTTGTCTTGTCTTGTCTTGTCTTGTCTTGTCTTGTCTTGTCTTGTCTTGTCTTGTCTTGTCTTGTCTTGTCTTGTCTTGTCTTGTCTTGTCTTGTCTTGTCTTGTCTTGTCTTGTCTTGTCTTGTCTTGTCTTGTCTTGTCTTGTCTTGTCTTGTTTTATTTTGTCTTGTCTTGTCTTGTCATGTAATGTCATGTCGTGTGTTGTGTTGTTTTGTTTTGTCTTGTCTTGTCTTGTCTTGTCTTGTCTTGTCTTGTCTTGTCTTGTCTTGTCCTGTCATGTCATGTCATGTGTTGTGTTGTTTTGTCTTGTTTTGTCTTGTTTTGTCTTGTCTTGTCTTGTCTTGTCTTGTCTTGTCTTGTCTTGTCTTGTCTTGTCTTGTCTTGTCTTGTCTTGTCTTGTCTTGTCTTGTCTTGTCTTGTCTTGTCTTGTCTTGTCTTGTCTTTTCATGTCGTGTCATGTCATGTGTTGTGTTGTCTTGTTTTGTCTTGTTTTGTCTTGTCTTGTCTTGGCTTGTTTTGTCTTGTCTTGTCTTGTCTTGTCTTGTCATGTCGTGTCATGTCATGTGTTGTGTTGTTTTGTCTTGTTTTGTCATGTTTTGTCTTGTCTTGTCTTGGCTTGTTTTGTCTTGTCTTGTCTTGTCTTGTCTTGTCATGTCGTGTGTTGTGTTGTTTTGTCTTGTCATGTCATGTCATGTCATACGTGTGTTGTGTTGTTTTGTCTTGTCATGTCTTATCTTGTCTTGTCTTGTCTTGTCTTGTATTGTCATGTCTTATATTGTCTTGTCTTGTCATGTCATATCATGTCGTGTGTTGTGTTGTTTTGTCTTGTCATGTATTGTCTTGTCTTGTCTTGTCTTGTCTTGTCTTGTCTTGTCTTGTCTTGTCTTGTCTTGTCTTGTCTTGTCTTGTCTTGTCTTGTCTTGTCTTGTCTTGTCTTGTCTTGTCTTGTCTTGTCTTGTCTTGTCTTGTCTTGTCTTGTCATGTCATGTCATGTCATACGTGTGTTGTGTTGTTTTGTCTTGTCATGTCATGTCATGTCATACGTGTGTTGTGTTGTTTTGTCTTGTCATGTCTTATCTTGTCTTGTCTTGTCTTGTCTTGTATTGTCATGTCTTATATTGTCTTGTCTTGTCATGTCATATCATGTCGTGTGTTGTGTTGTTTTGTCTTGTCATGTATTGTCTTGTCTTGTCTTGTCTTGTCTTGTCTTGTCTTGTCTTGTCTTGTCTTGTCTTGTCTTGGCTTGTTTTGTCTTGTCTTGTCTTGTCTTGTCTTGTCTTGTCTTGTCATGTCGTGTGTTGTGTTGTTTTGTCTTGTCATGTCATGTCATGTCATACGTGTGTTGTGTTGTTTTGTCTTGTCATGTCTTATCTTGTCTTGTCTTGTCTTGTCTTGTATTGTCATGTCTTATATTGTCTTGTCTTGTCATGTCATATCATGTCGTGTGTTGTGTTGTTTTGTCTTGTCATGTTTTGTCTTGTCATGTATTGTCTTGTCTTGTCTTGTCATGTCGTGTTATGTCATGTGTTGTGTTGTTTCGTCTTGTTTTGTCTTGTCTTGTCTTGTCTTGTCTTGTCTTGTCATGTCGTGTGTTGTGTTGTTTTGTCTTGTCATGTCTTATATTGTCTTGTCTTGTCTTGTCTTGTGATGTCATGTCGTGTGTTGTGTTGTTTTGTCTTGTCTCGTCTTGTCTTGTTTTGTCTTGTCTTGTCTTGTCTTGTCTTGTCTTGTCTTGTCTTGTCTTGTCTTGTCTTGTCGTGTCTTGTCGTGTCTTGTCGTGTCTTGTCTTATCTTGTCTTGTCTTGTCTTGTCTTGTCTTGTCTTGTCTTGTCTTGTCTTGTCTTGTCTTGTCTTGTCTTGTCTTGTCTTGTCTTGTCTTGTCTTGTCTTGTCTTGTCTTGTCTTGTCTTGTCTTGTCTTGTCTTGTCTTGTCTTGTCTTGTCTTGTCTTGTCTTGTCTTGTCTTGTCTTGTCTTGTCTTGTCTTGTCTTGTCTTGTCTTGTCTTGTCTTGTCTTGTCTTGTCTTGTCTTGTCTTGTCTTGTCTTGTCTTGTCTTGTCTTGTCTTGTCTTGTCTTGTCTTGTCTTGTCTTGTCTTGTCTTGTCTTGTCTTGTCTTGTCTTGTCTTGTCTTGTCTTGTCTTGTCTTGTCTTGTCTTGTCTTGTCTTGTCTTGTCTTGTCTTGTCTTGTCTTGTCTTGTCTTGTCTTGTCTTGTCTTGTCTTGTCTTGTCTTGTCTTGTCTTGTCTTGTTTTATTTTGTCTTGTCTTGTCTTGTCATGTAATGTCATGTCGTGTGTTGTGTTGTTTTGTTTTGTCTTGTCTTGTCTTGTCTTGTCTTGTCTTGTCTTGTCTTGTCTTGTCTTGTCTTGTCCTGTCATGTCATGTCATGTGTTGTGTTGTTTTGTCTTGTTTTGTCTTGTTTTGTCTTGTCTTGTCTTGTCTTGTCTTGTCTTGTCTTGTCTTGTCTTGTCTTGTCTTGTCTTGTCTTGTCTTGTCTTGTCTTTTCATGTCGTGTCATGTCATGTGTTGTGTTGTCTTGTTTTGTCTTGTTTTGTCTTGTCTTGTCTTGGCTTGTTTTGTCTTGTCTTGTCTTGTCTTGTCTTGTCTTGTCATGTCGTGTCATGTCATGTGTTGTGTTGTTTTGTCTTGTTTTGTCATGTTTTGTCTTGTCTTGTCTTGGCTTGTTTTGTCTTGTCTTGTCTTGTCTTGCCTTGTCATGTCGTGTGTTGTGTTGTTTTGTCTTGTCATGTCATGTCATGTCATACGTGTGTTGTGTTGTTTTGTCTTGTCATGTCTTATCTTGTCTTGTCTTGTCTTGTCTTGTATTGTCATGTCTTATATTGTCTTGTCTTGTCATGTCATATCATGTCGTGTGTTGTGTTGTTTTGTCTTGTCATGTATTGTCTTGTCTTGTCTTGTCATGTCGTGTTATGTCATGTGTTGTGTTGTTTCGTCTTGTTTTGTCTTGTCTTGTCTTGTCTTGTCTTGTCATGTCGTGTGCTGTGTTGTTTTGTCTTGTCATGTCTTATATTGTCTTGTCTTGTCTTGTCTTGTGATGTCATGTCGTGTGTTGTGTTGTTTTGTCTTGTCTCGTCTTGTCTTGTCTTGTCTTGTCTTGTCTTGTCTTGTCTTGTCTTGTCTTGTCTTGTCTTGTCTTGTCTTGTCTTGTCTTGTCTTGTCTTGTCTTGTCTTGTCTTGTCTTGTCTTGTCTTGTCTTGTCTTGTCTTGTCTTGTCTTGTCTTGTCTTGAGATGTCATGTCGTGTGTTGTATTGTTTTGTCTTGTCTCGTCTTGTCTTGTTTTGTCTTGTCTTGTCTTGTCTTGTCTTGTCTTGTCTTGTCTTGTCTTGTCTTGTCTTGTTTTGTCTTGTCTTGTCTGGTCTTGTCTGGTCTTGTCTTGTCTTGTCTTGTCTTTTCTTGTCTTGTTTTGTCTTGTCTTGTCTTGTCTTGTCTTGTCTTGTCTTGTCTTGTCATGTCGTGTGTTGTGTTGTTTTGTCTTGTCATGTCTTATATTGTCTTGTCTTGTCTTGTCTTGTGATGTCATGTCGTGTGTTGTGTTGTTTTGTCTTGTCTTGTTTTGTCTTGTCTTGTCTTGTCTTGTCTTGTCTTGTCTTGTCTTGTCTTGTCTTGTCTTGTCTTGTCTTGTCTTGTCTTGTTTTGTCTTGTCTTGTCTGGTCTTGTCTGGTCTTGTCTTGTCTTGTCTTGTCTTGTCTTGTCTTGTCTTGTCTTGTCTTGTCTTGTCTTGTCTTGTCTTGTCTTGTCTTGTCTTGTCTTGTCTTGTCTTGTCTTGTCTTGTCTTGTCTTGTCTTGTCTTGTCTTGTCTTGTCTTGTCTTGTCTTGTCTTGTCTTGTCTTGTCTTGTCTTGTCTTGTCTTGTCTTGTCTTGTCTTGTCTTGTCTTGTCTTGTCTTGTCTTGTCTTGTCTTGTCTTGTCTTGTCTTGTCTTGTCTTGTCTTGTCTTGTCTTGTCTTGTCTTGTCTTGTCTTGTCTTGTCTTGTCTTGTCTTGTCTTGTCTTGTCTTGTCTTGTCTTGTGATGTCATGTCGTGTGTTGTGTTGTTTTGTCTTGTCTTGTCTTGTCTTGTCTTTTCTTGTCTTGTCTGGTCTTGTCTTGTCTTGTCTGGTCTTATCTTGTCCTCTCCTGTCTTGTCTTGTCTTTTCTTGTCTTGTCTTGTCTTGTCTTGTCTTGTCCTGTCATGTCATGTCATGTGTTGTGTTGTTTTGTCTTGTTTTGTCTTTTCTTGTCTTGTCTTGTCTTGTCTTGTCTTGTCTTGTCTTGTCCTGTCATGTCATGTCATGTCATGTGTTGTGTTGTTTTGTCTTGTATTGTCTTGTTTGGTCTTGTCTTGTCTTGTTTTGTCTTGTCTTGTCTTGTCTTGTCTTGTCTTGTCTTGTCTTGTCTTGTCTTGTCTTGTCTTGTCTTGTCTTGTCTTGTCTTGTCTTGTCTTGTCTTGTCTTGTCTTGTCTTGTCTTGTCTTGTCTTGTCTTGTCTTGTCTTGTCTTGTCTTGTCTTGTCTTGTCCTGTCATGTCATGTCATGTCATTTGTTGTGTTGTTTTGTCTTGTCTTGTCTTGTTTGGTCTTGTCTTGTCTTGTTTTGTCTTGTCTTGTCTTGTCTTGTCTTGTCTTGTCTTGTCTTGTCTTGTCTTGTCTTGTCTTCTCCTTGTCTTGTCTTGTCATGTCGTGTGTTGTGTTGTTTTGTCTTGTCATGTCTTATTTTGTCTTGTCTTGTCTTGTCTTGTGATGTCATGTCGGGTGTTGTGTTTGTTTTGTCTTGTCTTGTTTGGTCTTGTCTTGTCTTGTCTTGTGATGTCATGTCGTGTGTTGTGTTGTGTTGTTTTGTTGTCTTGTCTTGTCTTGTCTTGTCTTGTCTTGTCTTGTCTTGTCTTGTCTTGTCTTGTCTTGTCTTGTCTTGTCTTGTCTTGTTTTGTCATGTCTTGTCTTGACTTGTCTTGTCTTGTCTTGTCTTGTCTTGTCTTGTCTTGTCTAGTCTTGTCTTGTCTTGTCTTGTCTTGTCTTGTCTTGTCTTGTCTTGTCTTGTCTTGTCTTGTCTTGTCTTGTCTTGTCTTGACTTGCCTTGTCTTGTCTTGTCTTGTTTTGTCTTGTTTTGTCTTGTCTTGTCTTGTCTTGTCTTGTCTTGTCTTGTCTTGTCTTGTCTTGTCTTGTCTTGTCTTGTCTTGTCTTGTCCTGTCATGTCATGTCATGTCATGTGTTGTGTTGTTTTGTCTTGTCTTGTCTTGTTTGGTCTTGTCTTGTCTTGTTTTGTCTTGTCTTGTCTTGTCTTGTCTTGTCTTGTCTTGTCTTGTCTTGTCTTGTCTTGTCTTCTCCTTGTCTTGTCTTGTCATGTCGTGTGTTGTGTTGTTTTGTCTTGTCATGTCTTATTTTGTCTTGTCTTGTCTTGTCTTGTGATGTCATGTCGGGTGTTGTGTTTGTTTTGTCTTGTCTTGTTTGGTCTTGTCTTGTCTTGTCTTGTGATGTCATGTCGTGTGTTGTGTTGTGTTGTTTTGTTGTCTTGTCTTGTCTTGTCTTGTCTTGTCTTGTCTTGTCTTGTCTTGTCTTGTCTTGTCTTGTCTTGTTTTGTCATGTCTTGTCTTGACTTGTCTTGTCTTGTCTTGTCTTGTCTTGTCTTGTCTTGTCTAGTCTTGTCTTGTCTTGTCTTGTCTTGTCTTGTCTTGTCTTGTCTTGTCTTGTCTTGTCTTGTCTTGTCTTGTCTTGTCTTGTCTTGACTTGCCTTGTCTTGTCTTGTCTTGTTTTGTCTTGTTTTGTCTTGTCTTGTCTTGTCTTGTTTTATGTTGTCTTGTCTTGTTTTGTCATGTAATGTCATGTCGTGTGTTGTGTTGTTTTGTCTTGTCGTGTCTTCTGCTTGTCTTGTCTAGTCATGCCGTGTGTTGTGTTGTTTTGTCTTGTCATGTCTTATTTTGTCTTGTCTTGTCTTGTCTTGTCTTGTCTTGTCTTGTTTTGACTTGTCTTGTCTTGTCTTGTCTTGTCTTGTTTTGTCTTGTCTTGACTTGTCTTGTTTTATGTTGTCTTGTCTTGTTTTGTCATGTAATGTCATGTCGTGTGTTGTGTTGTTTTGTCTTGTCTTGTCTCCTCCTTGTCTTGTCTTGTCATGTCGTGTGTTGTGTTGTTTTGTCTTGTCTTGTCTTATATTGTCTTGTCTTGTCTTGTGATGTCATGTCATGTGTTGTGTTGTTTTGTCTTGTCTTGTTTTGTCTTGTTTTGTCTTGTCTTGTATTGTCTTGTTTTCTCATGTAATGTCATGTCGTGTGTTGTGTTGTTTTGTCTTGTCTTGTGTTGTGTTGTTTTGTTTTGTCTTGTCTTGTCATGTCATGTCATGTCGTGTCTTGTGTTGCTTTGTCTTGTCTTGTATTGTCTTGTCTTGTCTTGTCTTGTCTTGCCTTATCTTGCCTTGTCTTGTCTTGTCTTGTCTTGTCATGTCTTGTCTTGTCTTGTTTTGTCTTGTCTTGTATTGTCTTGTTTTCTCATGTAATGTCATGTCGTGTGTTGTGTTGTTTTGTCTTGTCTTGTGTTGTGTTGTTTTGTTTTGTCTTGTCTTGTCATGTCATGTCATGTCGTGTCTTGTGTTGCTTTGTCTTGTCTTGTCTTGTCTTGTCATGTCGTGTGTTGTGTTGTTTTGTCTTGTCTTGTTTTGTCTTGTTTTGTCTTGTCTTGTATTGTCTTGTTTTCTCATGTAATGTCATGTCGTGTGTTGTGTTGTTTTGTCTTGTCTTGTTTTGTCTTGTCTTGTCTTGTATTGTCTTGTCTTGTCTTGTCTTGTCTTGTCTTGTCTTGTCTTGTCTTGTTTTGTCATGTCTTGTCTTGACTTGTCTTGTCTTGTCTTGTCTTGTCTTGTCTTGTCTTGTCTTGTCTTGTCTTGTCTTGTCTTGTCTTGTCTTGTCTTGTCTTGTCTTGACTTGTCTTGTCTTGTCTTGTCTTGTCTTGTTTTGTCTTGTCTTGTCTTGTCTTGTTTTATGTTGTCTTGTCTTGTTTTGTCATGTAATGTCATGTCGTGTGTTGTGTTGTTTTGTCTTGTCATGTCTTATTTTGTCTTGTCTTGTCTTGTCTTGTCTTGTCTTGTCTTGTCTTGTCTTGTCTTGTCTTGTCTTGTTTTGTCTTGTCTTGTCTTGTCTTGTTTTATGTTGTCTTGTCTTGTTTTGTCATGTAATGTCATGTCGTGTGTTGTGTTGTTTTGTCTTGTCTTGTCTCCTCCTTGTCTTGTCTTGTCATGTCGTGTGTTGTGTTGTTTTGTCTTGTCTTGTCTTATATTGTCTTGTCTTGTCTTGTGATGTCATGTCGTGTGTTGTGTTGTTTTGTCTTGTCTTGTTTTGTCTTGTTTTGTCTTGTCTTGTATTGTCTTGTTTTCTCATGTAATGTCATGTCGTGTGTTGTGTTGTTTTGTCTTGTCTTGTGTTGTGTTGTTTTGTTTTGTCTTGTCTTGTCATGTCATGTCATGTCATGTGTTGTGTTGTGTTGTTTTGTCTTGTCTTGTCTTGTCTTGTCTTGTCTTGTCTTGCCTTATCTTGCCTTGTCTTGTCTTGTCTTGTCTTGTCATGTCTTGTCTTGTCTTGTTTTGTCGTGTCTTGTATTGTCTTGTTTTCTCATGTAATGTCATGTCGTATGTTGTGTTGTTTTGTCTTGTCTTGTGTTGTGTTGTTTTGTTTTGTCTTGTCTTGTCATGTCATGTCATGTCGTGTCTTGTGTTGCTTTGTCTTGTCTTGTCTTGTCTTGTCATGTCGTGTGTTGTGTTGTTTTGTCTTGTCTTGTGTTGTGTTGTTTTGTTTTGTCTTGTCTTGTCATGTCATGTCATGTCATGTGTTGTGTTGTGTTGTTTTGTCTTGTCTTGTCTTGTCTTGTCTTGTCTTGTCTTGCCTTATCTTGCCTTGTCTTGTCTTGTCTGGTTTTGTCCTGTCTTGTCTTGTCTTGTCTTGTCATGTCTTGTCTTGTCTTGTTTTGTCTTGTCTTGTATTGTCTTGTTTTCTCATGTAATGTCATGTCTTGTCTTGTCTTGTCCTGTCCTGTCCTGTCGTGTGTTGTGTTGTTTTGTCTTGTCTTGTCATGTCTTGTCTTGTCTTGTCTTGTCTTGTCTTGTCTTGTCTTGTCTTGTCTTGACTTGTCTTGTCTTGTCTTGTCTTGTCTTGTTTTATGTTGTCTTGTCTTGTTTTGTCATGTAATGTCATGTCGTGTGTTGTGTTGTTTTGTCTTGTCATGTCTTATTTTGTCTTGTCTTGTCTTGTCTTGTCTTGTCTTGTCTTGTCTTGTCTTGTCTTGTTTTGTCTTGTCTTGTCTTGTCTTGTTTTATGTTGTCTTGTCTTGTTTTGTCATGTAATGTCATGTCGTGTGTTGTGTTGTTTTGTCTTGTCTTTTCTCCTCCTTGTCTTGTCTTGTCATGTCGTGTGTTGTGTTGTTTTGTCTTGTCTTGTCTTATATTGTCTTGTCTTGTCTTGTGATGTCATGTCGTGTGTTGTGTTGTTTTGTCTTGTCTTGTTTTGTCTTGTTTTGTCTTGTCTTGTATTGTCTTGTTTTCTCATGTAATGTCATGTCGTGTGTTGTGTTGTTTTGTCTTGTCTTGTGTTGTGTTGTTTTGTTTTGTCTTGACTTGTCATGTCATGTCATGTCGTGTCTTGTGTTGCTTTGTCTTGTCTTGTATTGTCTTGTCTTGTCTTGTCTTGTCTTGCCTTATCTTGCCTTGTCTTGTCTTGTCTTGTCATGTCTTGTCTTGTCTTGTTTTGTCGTGTCTTGTATTGTCTTGTTTTGTCATGTAATGTCATGTCGTGTGTTGTGTTGTTTTGTCTTGTCTTTTCTCCTCCTTGTCTTGTCTTGTCATGTCGTGTGTTGTGTTGTTTTGTCTTGTCTTGTCTTATATTGTCTTGTCTTGTCTTGTGATGTCATGTCGTGTGTTGTGTTGTTTTGTCTTGTCTTGTCTTGTCTTGTCTTGTCTTGTCTTGCCTTATCTTGCCTTGTCTTGTCTTGTCTTGTCTTGTCATGTCTTGTCTTGTCTTGTTTTGTCGTGTCTTGTATTGTCTTGTTTTCTCATGTAATGTCATGTCGTGTGTTGTGTTGTTTTGTCTTGTCTTGTGTTGTGTTGTTTTGTTTTGTCTTGTCTTGTCATGTCATGTCATGTCGTGTCTTTGTCTTGTCTTGTCTTGTCTTGTCATGTCGTGTGTTGTGTTGTTTTGTCTTGTCTTGTGTTGTGTTGTTTTGTTTTGTCTTGTCTTGTCATGTCATGTCATGTCATGTGTTGTGTTGTGTTGTTTTGTCTTGTCTTGTCTTGTCTTGTCTTGCCTTATCTTGCCTTGTCTTGTCTTGTCTGGTTTTGTCCTGTCTTGTCTTGTCTTGTCTTGTCATGTCTTGTCTTGTCTTGTTTTGTCTTGTCTTGTATTGTCTTGTTTTCTCATGTAATGTCATGTCTTGTCTTGTCTTGTCCTGTCCTGTCCTGTCGTGTGTTGTGTTGTTTTGTCTTGTCTTGTCATGTCATGTCATGTCGTGTCTTGTGTTGCTTTGTCTTGTCTTGTCTTGTCATGTCGTGTGTTGTGTTGTCTTGTCTTGTCTTGTCTTGTCTTGTCTTGTCTTGTCTTGTCATGTCTTGTCTTGACTTGTCTTGTCTTGTCTTGTCTTGTCTTGTCTTGTCTTGTCTTGTCTTGTCTTGTCTTGTCTTGTCTTGTCTTGACTTGTCTTTTCTTGTCTTGTCTTGTCATGTCTTGTCTTGACTTGTCTTGTCTTGTCTTGTCTGGTCTTGTCTTGTCTTATCTTGTCATGTCATGTCATGTCTTGTCTTGTCTTGTCTTGTTTTGTCTTGTCTTGTCTTGTCTTGTCTTTTCTTTTCTTTTCTTGTCTTGTCTTGTCTTGTCTGGTCTTGTCTTGTCTTGTCTGGTCTTATCTTGTCTTGTCTTGTCTTGTCCTGTCCTGTCTTGTCTTGTCTTTTCTTGTCTTGTCTTGTCTTTTCTTGTCTTGTCCTGCCATGTCATGTCATGTGTTGTGTTGTTTTGTCTTGTCTTGTCTTGTCTTGTTTGGTCTTGTCTTGTCTTGTTTTGTCTTGTCTTGTCTTGTCTTGTCTTGTCTTGTCTTGTCTTGTCTTGTCTTGTCTTGTCTTGTCTTGTCTTGTCTTGTCTTGTCTTGACTTGTCTTGTCTTGTCTTGTCTTGTCATGTCTTGTCTTGTCTTGTCTTGTCTTGTCTTGTCTTGTCTTGTCTTGTCTTGTCTTGTCTTGTCTTGTCTTGTCTTGTCTTGTCTTGTCTTGTCTTGTCTTGTCTTGTCTTGTCTTGTCTTGTCTTTTCTTTTCTTTTCTTGTCTTGTCTTGTCTTGTCTTGTCTTGTCATGTCATGTAATGTCATGTCGTGTGTTATGTTGTTTTGTCTTGTCTTGTCTTCTCCTTGTCTTGACTAGTCTTGTCTTGTCTTGTCTTGTCTTGTCTTGTCTTGTCTTGTCTTGTCTTGTCATGTCTTATATTGTCTTGTCTTATCTTGTCATGTCGTGTGTTGAGTTGTTTTGTCTTGTCTTGTTGTGTATTGTCATGTCTTATATTGTCTTGTCTTGTCTTGTCATGTCATGTCATGTCATGTCGTGTGTTGTGTTGTTTTGTCTTGTCTTGTCTTCTCCTTGTCTTGTCTAGTCTTGTCTTGTCTTGTCTTGTCTTGTCTTGTCTTGTCTTGTCTTGTCTTGTCTTGTCTTGTGTTGCTTTGTCTTGTCTTGTTGTGTATTGTCATGTCTTATATTGTCTTGTCTTGTCATGTCATGTCATGTCATGTCTTATATTGTCTTGTCTTGTCATGTCATGTCATGTCATGTCCTGCCGTGTGTTGTGTTGTTTTGTCTTGTCATGTCGTATGTTGTGTTGTTTTGTCTTGTCTTGTCTTGTGTTGTGATGTCATGTCGTGTGTTGTGTTGTTTTGTCTTGTCTTGTCTTGTCTTGTCCTGTCCTGTCCCATCCTGTCCTGTCTTGTCTTGTCTCGTCTTGTCTTGTCTTCTCCTGTCCTGACGTGTGTTGTGTTGTTTTGTCTTGTCTGACAATTGTCTTGTCATGTCTTATCTTGTCTTGTCTTGTCTTGTCCTGTCCTGTCGTGTGTTGTGTTGTTTTGTCTTGTCTTGTGTTGTTTTGTCGTGTCATGTCTTGTCTTGTCTTGTCCTGTCCTGTCGTGTGTTGTGTTGTTTTGTCTTGTCTTGTCTTGTCATGTCATGTCATGTCGTGTCTTGTGTTGCTTTGTCTTGTCTTGTCTTGTCTTGTCATGTCGTGTGTTGTGTTGTTTTGTCTTGTCATGTCTTGTCTTGTCATGTCATGTCTTGTCTTGTCTTGTCTTGTTTTGTCTTGTCTTGTCTTGTTTTGTCTTTTCTTGTCTTGTCTTGTCTTGTCTTGTCTTGTCATGTCATGTCTTGTCTTGTCTTGTCTTGTTTTGTCTTGTCTTGTCTTGTTTTGTCTTGTCATGTCTTGTCTTGTCTTGTCTTGTCTTGTCTTGTTTTGTCTTGTCTTGTCTTGTCTTGTCTTGTCTTGTCTTGTCTTGTCTTGTCTTGCCTTGTCTTGTCTTGTCCTGTCGTGTGTTGTGTTGTTTTGTCTTGTCTTGTCTTGTCTTGTCTTGTCCTGTCTTGTCTTGTCTTGTCTTGCCTTGCCTTGCCTTGTCTTGTCTTGTCTTGTATTGTCTTGTCTTGTCTTGTCTTGTCTTGTCTTGTCTTGTCTTGTCGTATGTTGTGTTGTTTTGTCTTGTCTTGTTTTATCTTGTCACGTCGTATGTTGTGTTGTTTTGTCTTGTCTTGTTTTGTCTTGTCTTGTCTTATATTGTCTTATATTGTCTTGTCTTGTCTTGTCATGTCATGTCGTGTGTTGTGTTGTTTAGTCTTTTTTAGTCTTTTTTTGTCTTGTCATGTCTTGTCTTGTCTTGTTTTGTCTTGTCTTGTCTTGTCATGTCATGTCGTGTGTTGTGTTGTTTAGTCTTTTTTAGTCTTGTTTTGTCTTTTCTTGTCTTGTCTTGTCTTGTCTTGTCTTGTCTTGTCTTGTCTTGTCTTGTCTTGTCTTGTCTTGTCTTGTCATGTCATGTCATGTCTTGTCTTGTCATGTCTTGTCTTGTCTTGTCTTGTCTTGTCTTGTCTTGTCTTGTCATGTCTTGTCTTGTCTTGTCATGTCTTGTCTTGTCTTGTCTTGTCTTGTCTTGTCTTGTCTTGTCTGGTCTTATCTTGTCTTGTCTTGTCCTGTCCTGTCTTGTCTTGTCTTTTCTTGTCTTGTCTTGTCTTTTCTTGTCTTGTCTTGTCTTGTCTTGTCTTGTCATGTCATGTCATGTCTTGTCTTGTTTTGTCTTGTCTTGTCTTGTCTTGTTTTGTCTTTTCTTGTCTTGTCTTGTCTTGTCTTGTCTTGTCTTGTCTTGTCTTGTCTTGTCTTTTCTTGTCTTGTCTTGTCATGTCATGTCATGTCTTGTCTTGTCTTGTCTTGTTTTGTCTTGTCTTGTCTTGTCTTGTCTTGTCTTGTCTTGTCTTGTCTTGTCTTTTCTTTTCTTGTCTTGTCTTGTCTTGTCTTGTCTTGTCTTGTCTTGTCTTGTCTTGTCTTGTCATGTCTTGTCTTGTCTTGTCTTGTCTTGTCTTGTCTTGTCTTGTCTTGTCATGTCTTGTCTTGTCTTGTCTTGTCTTGTCTTGTCTTGTCTTGACTTGTCTTGTCTTGTCTTGTCTTGTCTTGTCTTGTCTTGTCTTGTCTTGTTTTGTCTTGTCTTGTCTTGTCTTGTCTTGTCTTGTCTGGTCTTATCTTGTCTTGTCTTGTCCTGTCCTGTCTTGTCTTGTCTTTTCTTGTCTTGTCTTGTCTTTTCTTGTCTTGTCTTGTCTTGTCTTGTCATGTCATGTCATGTCTTGTCTTGTCTTGTTTTGTCTTGTCTTGTCTTGTTTTGTCTTTTCTTGTCTTGTCTTGTCTTGTCTTGTCTTGTCTTGTCTTGTCTTGTCTTGTCTTGTCTTGTCTTGTCATGTCATGTCTTGTCTTGTCTTGTTTTGTCTTGTCTTGTCTTGTCTTGTCTTGTCTTGTCTTGTCTTGTCTTGTCTTGTCTTGTCTTGTCTTGTCTTGTCTTGTCTTTTCTTGTCTTGTCTTGTCTAGTCTTGTCATGTCTTGTCTTGTCTTGTCTTGTCTTGTCTTGTCTTGTCTTGTCTTGTCTTGTCTTGTCTTGTCATGTCTTGTCTTGTCTTGTCTTGTCTTGTCTTGTCATGTCATGTCTTGTCTTGTCTTGTCTTGTCTTGTCTTGTCTTGTCTTGTCTTGTCTTGTCTTGTCTTGTCATGTCATGTCATGTCATGTCGTGTGTTGTGTTGTTTAGTCTTGTTTTGTCTTGACATGTCTTGTCTTGTCTTGTCTTGTCATGTCTTGTCTTGTCTAGTCTTTTCTTGTCTTGTCTTGTCTTGTCTTGTCTTGTCTTGTCTTGTCTTGTCTTGTCTTGTCTTGTCTTGTCTTGTCTTGTCTTGTCTTGTCTTGTCATGTCTTGTCTTGTCTAGTCTTGTCTTGTCTTGTCTTGTCTTGTCTTGTCTTGTCTTGTCTTGTCTTGTCTTGTCTTGTCTTGTCATGTCATGTCATGTGTTGTGTTGTTTTGTCTTGTCTTGTCATGTCATGTCATGTGTTGTGTTGTTTTGTCTTGTCTTGTGTTGTTTTGTCTTGTCTTGTCTTGTTTGGTCTTGTCTTGTCTTGTCTTGTCTTGTCTTGTCTTGTTTTGTCTTGTCTTGTCTTGTCTTGTCTTGTCTTGTCTTGTCTTGTCTTGGCTTGTCTTGTCTTGTCTTGTCTTGTCTTGTCTTGTCTTGTCTTGTCTTGTCTTGTCTTGTCTTGTCATGTCATGTCTTGTCTTGTCTTGTCTTGTTTTGTCTTGTCTTGTCTTGTTTTGTCTTGACATGTCTTGTCTTGTCTTGTCTTGTCTTGTCTTGTCTTGTCTTGTCTTGTCTTGTCTTGTCTTGTCTTGTCTTGTCTTGTCTTGTCTTGTCTTGTCTTGTCTTGTCTTGTCTTGTCTTGTCTTGTCTTGTCTTGTCTTGTCTTGTCTTGTCATGTCTTGTCTTGTCTAGTCTTGTCTTGTCTTGTCTTGTCTTGTCTTGTCTTGTCTTGTCTTGTCTTGTCTTGTCTTGTCTTGTCTTGTCTTGTCATGTCATGTCATGTGTTGTGTTGTTTTGTCTTGTCTTGTCATGTCATGTCATGTGTTGTGTTGTTTTGTCTTGTCTTGTCTTGTTTGGTCTTGTCTTGTCTTGTCTTGTCTTGTCTTGTCTTGTTTTGTCTTGTCTTGTCTTGTCTTGTCTTGTCTTGTCTTGTCTTGTCTTGGCTTGTCTTGTCTTGTCTTGTCTTGTCTTGTCTTGTCTTGTCTTGTCTTGTCATGTCATGTCTTGTCTTGTCTTGTCTTGTCTTGTTTTGTCTTGTCTTGTCTTGTTTTGTCTTGTCATGTCTTGTCTTGTCTTGTCTTGTCTTGTCTTGTCTTGTCTTGTCTTGTCTTGTCTTGTCTTGTCTTGTCTTGTCTTGTCTTGTCTTGTCTTGTCTTGTCTTGTCTTGTCTTGTCTTGTCTTGTCTTGTCTTGTCTTGTCATGTCATGTCATGTGTTGTGTTGTTTTGTCTTGTCTTGTCATGTCATGTCATGTGTTGTGTTGTTTTGTCTTGTCTTGTCTTGTTTGGTCTTGTCTTGTCTTGTCTTGTCTTGTCTTGTCTTGTCTTGTCTTGTCTTGTCTTGTCTTGTCTTGTCTTGTCTTGTCTTGTCTTGTCTTGTCTTGTCTTGTCTTGTCTTGTCTTGTCTTGTCTTGTCTTGTCTTGTCTTGTCTTGTCTTGTCTTGTCTTGTCTTGTCTTGTCTTGTCTTGTCTTGTCTTGTCTTGTCTTGTCTTGTCTTGTCTTGTCTTGTCTTGTCTTGTCTTGTCTTGTCTTGTCTTGTCTTGTCTTGTCTTGTCTTGTCTTGCCTTGTCTTGTCTTGTCTTGTCTTGTCTTGTCTTGCCTTGTCTTGTCTTGTCCTGTCGTGTGTTGTGTTGTTTTGTCTTGTGTTGTCTTGTCTTGTCTTGTCCTGTCTTGTCTTGTCTTGTCTTGTCTTGCCTTGCCTTGTCTTGTCTTGTCTTGTCTTGTCTTGTCTTGTCTTGTCTTGTCTTGTCTTGTCTTGTCTTGTCTTGTCTTGTCTTGTCTTGTCTTGTCTTGTCTTGTCTTGTCTTGTCTTGTCTTGTCTTGTCTTGTCTTGTCTTGTCTTGTCTTGTCTTGTCTTGTCATGTCATGTCATGTCATGTCATGTGTTGTGTTGTGTTTTTTGTCTTGTCTTGTCTTGTTTGGTCTTGTCTTGTTTGGTCTTGTCTTGTCTTGTCATGTTTTATGTTGTCTTGTTTTGTCATGTAATGTCATGTCGTGTGTTGTGTTGTTTTGTCTTGTCTTGTCTTCTCCTTGTCTTGTCTTGTCTTGTCTTGTCTTGTCTTGTGTTGCTTTGTCTTGTCTTGTCATGTCATGTGTTGCGTTGTGTTGTTTTGGCTTGTCTTGTCATGTCATGTCATGTCGTGTCTTGTGTTGCTTTGTCTTGTCTTGTCATGTCGTGTGTTGTGTTGTTTTGTCTTGTCTTGTTGTGTATTGTCATGTCTTATATTGTCTTGTCTTGTCATGTCATGTCATGTCATGTCATGTCGTGTGTTGTGTTGTTTAGTGTTGTTTTGTCTTGTCATGTCTTGTCTTGTCTTGTCTTGTCATGTCTTGTCTTGTCTAGTCTTGTCTTGTCTTGTCTTGTCTTGTCTTGTCTTGTCTTGTCTTGTCTTGTCTTGTCTTGTCTTGTCTTGTCTTGTCTTATTTTGCCTTGTCTTGTCTTGTCTTGTCTTGTCTTGTCATGTTTTGTCATGTAATGTCATGTCGTGTGTTGTGTTGTTTTGTCTTGCCGTGTCTTCTCCTTGTCTTGTCTTGTCATGTCGTGTGTTGTGTTGTTTTGTCTTGTCATGTCTTATTTTGTCTTGTCTTGTCTTGTAATGTCATGTCGTGTGTTGTGTTGTTTTGTCTTGTATTGTCTTGTCTTGTCTTGTCATGTCTTATTTTGTCTTGTCTTGTCTTGTCTTGTCTTGTCTTGTGTTGTGATGTCATGTCGTGTGTTGTGTTGTTTTGTCTTGTCTTGTCTTGTCTTGTCTTGTCTTGTCTTGTCTTGTCTTGTCTTGTCTTGTCTTGTCTTGTCTTGTCTTGTCTTGTCTTGTCTTGTCTTGTCTTGTCTTGTCTTGTCATGTTTTGTCATGTAATGTCATGTCGTGTGTTGTGTTGTTTTGTCTTGTCGTGTCTTCTCCTTGTCTTGTCTTGTCATGTCGTGTGTTGTGTTGTTTTGTCTTGTCATGTCTTATTTTGTCTTGTCTTGTCTTGTCATGTCTTATTTTGTCTTGTCTTGTCTTGTCTTTTCTTGTCTTGTCTTGTGTTGTGATGTCATGTCGTGTGTTGTGTTGTTTTGTCTTGTCTTGTCTTGTCTTGTCTTGTCTTGTCTTGTCTTGTCTTGTCTTGTCTTGTCTTGTCTTGTCTTGTCTTGTCTTGTCTTGTCTTGTCTTGTCTTGTCTTGTCTTGTCTTGTCTTGTTTTGTCTTTTCTTGTCTTGTCTTGTCTTGTCTTGTCTTGTCTTGTCATGTCATGTCTTGTCTTGTCTTGTCTTGTTTTGTCTTGTCTTGTCTTGTCTTGTCATGTTTTGTCATGTAATGTCATGTCGTGTGTTGTGTTGTTTTGTCTTGTCGTGTCTTCTCCTTGTCTTGTCTTGTCATGTCGTGTGTTGTGTTGTTTTGTCTTGTCATGTCTTATTTTGTCTTGTCTTGTCTTGTCTTGTGATGTCATGTCGTGTGTGGTGTTGTTTTGTCTTGTCTTGTTTTGTCTTGTCTGACAATTGTCTTGTCATGTCTTATCTTGTCTTGTCTTGTCTTGTCCTGTCCTGTCGTGTGTTGTGTTGTTTTGTCTTGTCTTGTCATGTCATGTCATGTCGTGTCTTGTGTTGTTTTGTCTTGTCTTGTTTTGTCTTGTCTGACAATTGTCTTGTCATGTCTTATCTTGTCTTGTCTTGTCTTGTCCTGTCCTGTCGTGTGTTGTGTTGTTTTGTCTTGTCTTGTGTTGTTTTGTCGTGTCATGTCTTGTCTTGTCTTGTCTTGTCTTGTCATGTCGTGTGTTGTGTTGTTTTGTCTTGTCATGTCTTGTCTTGTCATGTCATGTCTTGTCTTGTCTTGTCTTGTTTTGTCTTGTCTTGTCTTGTTTTGTCTTTTCTTGTCTTGTCTTGTCTTGTCTTGTCTTGTCTTGTCATGTCCTGTCTTGTCTTGTCTTGTCTTGTTTTGTCTTGTCTTGTCTTGTTTTGTCTTGTCATGTCTTGTCTTGTCTTGTCTTGTCTTGTCTTGTCTTGTCTTGTCTTGTCTTGTCTTGTCTTGTCTTGTCTTGTCTTGTCTTGTCTTGTTTTGTCTTTTCTTGTCTTGTCTTGTCTTGTCTTGTCTTGTCTTGTCATGTCCTGTCTTGTCTTGTCTTGTCTTGTTTTGTCTTGTCTTGTCTTGTTTTGTCTTGTCATGTCTTGTCTTGTCTTGTCTTGTCTTGTCTTGTCTTGTCTTGTCATGTCTTGTCTTGTCTTGTCTTGTCTTGTCTTGTCTTGTCTTGTCTTGCCTTGTCTTGTCTTGTCCTGTCGTGTGTTGTGTTGTTTTGTCTTGTCTTGTCCTGTCTTGTCTTGTCTTGTCTTGTCTTGCCTTGCCTTGCCTTGTGTTGCTTTGTCTTGTCTTGTTGTGTATTGTCATGTCTTAATTGTCTTGTCTTGTCATGTCATGTCATGTCATGTCATGCCGTGTGTTGTGTTGTTTTGTCTTGTCTTGTCATGTCATGTCATGTCGTGTCTTGTGTTGCTTTGTCTTGTCTTGTCTTGTCTTGTCGTATGTTGTGTTGTTTTGTCTTGTCTTGTTTTGTCTTGTCATGTCGTATGTTGTGTTGTTTTGCCTTGTCTTGTTTTGTCTTGTCTTGTCTTATATTGTCTTATATTGTCTTGTAATGTCATGTCTTGTCTTGTTTTGTCTTTTCTTGTCTTGTCTTGTCTTTTCTTGTCTTGTCCTGTCATGTCATGTCATGTGTTGTGTTGTTTTGTCTTGTCTTGTCTTGTCTTGTCTTGTCTAGTCTTGTCTTGTCTTGTCTTGTCTTGTCTTGTCTTGTCTTGTCTTGTCTTGTCTTGTCTTGTCTTGTCTTGTCTTGTCTTGTCATGTCTTGTCTTGTCTAGTCTTGTCTTGTCTTGTCTTGTCTTGTCTTGTCTTGTCTTGTCTTGTCTTGTCTTGTCTTGTCTTGTCTTGTCTTGTCTTGTCTTGTCTTGTCTTGTCTTGTCTTGTCTTGTCATGTCATGTCATGTGTTGTGTTGTGTTGTGTTGTCTTGTCTTGTCATGTCATGTCATGTGTTGTGTTGTTTTGTCTTGTCTTGTCTTGTTTGGTCTTGTCTTGTCTTGTCTTGTCTTGTCTTGTCTTGTCTTGTTTTGTCTTGTCTTGTCTTGTCTTGTCTTGTCTTGTCTTGTCTTGGCTTGTCTTGTCTTGTCTTGTCTTGTCTTGTCTGGTTTGTCTTGTCTTGTCTTGTCTTGTCATGTCATGTCTTGTCTTGTCTTGTCTTGTTTTGTCTTGTCTTGTCTTGTTTTGTCTTGTCATGTCTTGTCTTGTCTTGTCTTGTCTTGTCTTGTCTTGTCTTGTCTTGTCTTGTCTTGTCTTGTCTTGTCTTGTCTTGTCTTGTCTTGTCTTGTCTTGTCTTGTCTTGTCTTGTCATGTCATGTCATGTGTTGTGTTGTTTTGTCTTGTCTTGTCATGTCATGTCATGTGTTGTGTTGTTTTGTCTTGTCTTGTCTTGTTTGGTCTTGTCTTGTCTTGTCTTGTCTTGTCTTGTCTTGTCTTGTCTTGTCTTGTCTTGTCTTGTCTTGTCTTGTCTTGTCTTGTCTTGTCTTGTCTTGTCTTGTCTTGTCTTGTCTTGTCTTGTCTTGTCTTGTCTTGTCTTGTCTTGTCTTGTCTTGTCTTGTCTTGTCTTGTCTTGTCTTGTCTTGTCTTGTCTTGTCTTGTCTTGTCTTGTCTTGTCTTGTCTTGTCTTGTCTTGTCTTGTCTTGTCTTGTCTTGTCTTGTCTTGTCTTGTCTTGTCTTGTCTTGTCTTGTCTTGTCTTGTCTTGTCTTGTCTTGTCTTGTCTTGTCTTGTCTTGTCTTGTCTTGTCTTGTCTTGTCTTGTCTTGTCTTGTCTTGTCTTGTCTTGTCTTGTCTTGCCTTGTCTTGTCTTGTCCTGTCGTGTGTTGTGTTGTTTTGTCTTGTGTTGTCTTGTCTTGTCTTGTCCTGTCTTGTCTTGTCTTGTCTTGCCTTGCCTTGTCTTGTCTTGTCTTGTCTTGTCTTGTCTTGTCTTGTCTTGTCTTGTCTTGTCTTGTCTTGTCTTGTCATGTCATGTCATGTCATGTCATGTGTTGTGTTGTGTTTTTTGTCTTGTCTTGTCTTGTTTGGTCTTGTCTTGTTTGGTCTTGTCTTGTTTGGTCTTGTCTTGTCTTGTCATGTTTTATGTTGTCTTGTTTTGTCATGTAATGTCATGTCGTGTGTTGTGTTGTTTTGTCTTGTCTTGTCTTCTCCTTGTCTTGTCTTGTCTTGTCTTGTCTTGTCTTGTGTTGTTTTGTCTTGTCTTGTCATGTCATGTGTTGCGTTGTGTTGTTTTGTCTTGTCTTGTCATGTCATGTCATGTCGTGTCTTGTGTTGCTTTGTCTTGTCTTGTCATGTCGTGTGTTGTGTTGTTTTGTCTTGTCTTGTTGTGTATTGTCATGTCTTATATTGTCTTGTCTTGTCATGTCATGTCATGTCATGTCATGTCGTGTGTTGTGTTGTTTAGTGTTGTTTTGTCTTGTCATGTCTTGTCTTGTCTTGTCTTGTCTTGTCATGTCTTGTCTTGTCTAGTCTTGTCTTGTCTTGTCTTGTCTTGTCTTGTCTTGTCTTGTCTTGTCTTGTCTTGTCTTGTCTTGTCTTGTCTTGTCTTGTCTTGTCTTGTCTTGTCTTGTCTTGTCTTGTCTTGTCTTGTCTTGTCTTGTCTTGTCTTGTCTTGTCTTGTCTTGTCTTGTCTTGTCTTGTCTTGTCTTTTCTTGTCTTATTTTGCCTTGTCTTGTCTTGTCTTGTCTTGTCTTGTCTTGTCATGTTTTGTCATGTAATGTCATGTCGTGTGTTGTGTTGTTTTGTCTTGTCGTGTCTTCTCCTTGTCTTGTCTTGTCATGTCGTGTGTTGTGTTGTTTTGTCTTGTCATGTCTTATTTTGTCTTGTCTTGTCTTGTGATGTCATGTCGTGTGTTGTGTTGTTTTGTCTTGTATTGTCTTGTCTTGTCTTGTCATGTCTTATTTTGTCTTGTCTTGTCTTGTCTTGTCTTGTCTTGTCTTGTCTTGTCTTGTCTTGTCTTGTCTTGTGTTGTGATGTCATGTCGTGTGTTGTGTTGTTTTGTCTTGTCTTGTCTTGTCTTGTCTTGTCTTGTCTTGTCTTGTCTTGTCTTGTCTTGTCTTGTCTTGTCTTGTCTTGTCTTGTCTTGTCTTGTCTTGTCTTGTCTTGTCTTGTCTTGTCTTGTCTTGTCTTGTCTTATTTTGCCTTGTCTTGTCTTGTCTTGTCTTGTCTTGTCTTGTCTTGTCATGTTTTGTCATGTAATGTCATGTCGTGTGTTGTGTTGTTTTGTCTTGTCGTGTCTTCTCCTTGTCTTGTCTTGTCATGTCGTGTGTTGTGTTGTTTTGTCTTGTCATGTCTTATTTTGTCTTGTCTTGTCTTGTCTTGTGATGTCATGTCGTGTGTTGTGTTGTTTTGTCTTGTCTTGTTTTGTCTTGTCTGACAATTGTCTTGTCATGTCTTATCTTGTCTTGTCTTGTCTTGTCCTATCCTGTCGCGTGTTGTGTTGTTTTGTCTTGTCTTGTCTTGTCTTGTCTTGTCTTGTCTTGTCTTGTCTTGTCTTGTCTTGTCTTGTCTTGTCTTGTCTTGTCTTGTCTTGTCTTGTCTTGTCTTGTCTTATTTTGCCTTGTCTTGTCTTGTCTTGTCTTGTCTTGTCTTGTCTTGTCATGTTTTGTCATGTAATGTCATGTCGTGTGTTGTGTTGTTTTGTCTTGTCGTGTCTTCTCCTTGTCTTGTCTTGTCATGTCGTGTGTTGTGTTGTTTTGTCTTGTCTTGTCTTGTCTTATTTTGCCTTGTCTTGTCTTGTCTTGTCTTGTCTTGTCTTGTCATGTTTTGTCATGTAATGTCATGTCGTGTGTTGTGTTGTTTTGTCTTGTCGTGTCTTCTCCTTGTCTTGTCTTGTCATGTCGTGTGTTGTGTTGTTTTGTCTTGTCATGTCTTCTCCTTGTCTTGTCTTGTCCTGTCCTGTCGTGTGTTGTGATGTCATGTCGTGTGTTGTGTTGTTTTGTCTTGTCTTGTCTTGTCTTGTCTTGTCTTGTCTTGTCTTGTCTTGTCTTGTCTTGTCTTGTCTTGTCTTGTCTTGTCTTGTCTTGTCTTGTCTTGTCTTGTCTTGTCTTGTCTTGTCTTGTCTTGTCTTGTCTTGTCTTATTTTGCCTTGTCTTGTCTTGTCTTGTCTTGTCTTGTCTTGTCTTGTCATGTTTTGTCATGTAATGTCATGTCGTGTGTTGTGTTGGTTTGTCTTGTCGTGTCTTCTCCTTGTCTTGTCTTGTCATGTCGTGTGTTGTGTTGTTTTGTCTTGTCATGTCTTATTTTGTCTTGTCTTGTCTTGTCTTGTGATGTCATGTCGTGTGTTGTGTTGTTTTGTCTTGTCTTGTTTTGTCTTGTCTGACAATTGTCTTGTCATGTCTTATCTTGTCTTGTCTTGTCTTGTCCTGTCCTGTCGTGTGTTGTGTTGTTTTGTCTTGTCTTGTCATGTCATGTCATGTCGTGTCTTGTGTTGTTTTGTCTTGTCTTGTTTTGTCTTGTCTGACAATTGTCTTGTCATGTCTTATCTTGTCTTGTCTTGTCTTGTCCTGTCCTGTCGTGTGTTGTGTTGTTTTGTCTTGTCTTGTGTTGTTTTGTCGTGTCATGTCTTGTCTTGTCTTGTCTTGTCTTGTCATGTCGTGTGTTGTGTTGTTTTGTCTTGTCATGTCTTGTCTTGTCATGTCATGTCTTGTCTTGTCTTGTCTTGTTTTGTCTTGTCTTGTCTTGTTTTGTCTTTTCTTGTCTTGTCTTGTCTTGTCTTGTCTTGTCTTGTCATGTCATGTCTTGTCTTGTCTTGTCTTGTTTTGTCTTGTCTTGTCTTGTTTTGTCTTGTCATGTCTTGTCTTGTCTTGTCTTGTCTTGTCTTGTCTTGTCTTGTCTTGTCTTGTCTTGTCTTGTCTTGTCTTGTCTTGTCTTGTCTTGTCTTGTCTTGTCTTGTCTTGTCTTGTCTTGTCTTGTCTTGTCTTGTCTTGTCTTGTCTTGTCTTGTCTTGCCTTGTCTTGTCTTGTCCTGTCGTGTGTTGTGTTGTTTTGTCTTGTCTTGTCTTGTCTTGTCTTGTCTTGTCTTGTCTTGTCTTGTCTTGTCTTGTCTTGTCTTGTCTTGTCTTGCCTTGCCTTGTGTTGCTTTGTCTTGTCTTGTTGTGTATTGTCATGTCTTATATTGTCTTGTCTTGTCATGTCATGTCATGTCATGTCATGCCGTGTGTTGTGTTGTTTTGTCTTGTCTTGTGTTGCTTTGTCTTGTCTTGTTGTGTATTGTCATGTCTTATATTGTCTTGTCTTGTCATGTCATGTCATGTCATGTCATGCCGTGTGTTGTGTTGTTTTGTCTTGTCTTGTCATGTCATGTCATGTCATGTCGTGTCTTGTGTTGCTTTGTCTTGTCTTGTTTTGTCATGTCTTGTCTTGACTTGTCTTGTCTTGTCTTGTCTTGTCTTGTCTTGTCTTGTCTTGTCTTGTCTTGTCTTGTCTTGTCTTGTCTTGTCTTGTCTTGTCTTGTCTTGTCTTGTCTTGTCTTGTCTTGTCTTGTCTTGTCTTGTCTTGTCTTGTCTTGTCTTGTCTTGTCTTGTCTTGTCTTGTCTTGTCTTGTCTTGTCTTGTCTTGTCTTGTCTTGTCTTGTCTTGTCTTGTCTTGTCTTGTCTTGTCTTGTCTTGTCTTGTCTTGTCTTGTCTTGTCTTGTCTTGTCTTGTCTTGCCTTGTCTTGTCTTGTCCTGTCGTGTGTTGTGTTGTTTTGTCTTGTGTTGTCTTGTCTTGTCTTGTCCTGTCTTGTCTTGTCTTGTCTTGCCTTGCCTTGTCTTGTCTTGTCTTGTCTTGTCTTGTCTTGTCTTGTCTTGTCTTGTCTTGTCTTGTCTTGTCTTGTCTTGTCTTGTCTTGTCTTGTCATGTCATGTCATGTCATGTCATGTGTTGTGTTGTGTTTTTTGTCTTGTCTTGTCTTGTTTGGTCTTGTCTTGTTTGGTCTTGTCTTGTTTGGTCTTGTCTTGTCTTGTCTTGTGTTGCTTTGTCTTGTCTTGTCATGTCATGTGTTGCGTTGTGTTGTTTTGTCTTGTCTTGTCATGTCATGTCATGTCGTGTCTTGTGTTGCTTTGTCTTGTCTTGTCATGTCGTGTGTTGTGTTGTTTTGTCTTGTCTTGTTGTGTATTGTCATGTCTTATATTGTCTTGTCTTGTCATGTCATGTCATGTCATGTCATGTCGTGTGTTGTGTTGTTTAGTGTTGTTTTGTCTTGTCATGTCTTGTCTTGTCTTGTCTTGTCTTGTCATGTCTTGTCTTGTCTAGTCTTGTCTTGTCTTGTCTTGTCTTGTCTTGTCTTGTCTTGTCTTGTCTTGTCTTGTCTTGTCTTGTCTTGTCTTGTCTTGTCTTGTCTTGTCTTGTCTTGTCTTGTCTTGTCTTGTCTTGTCTTGTCTTGTCTTGTCTTGTCTTGTCTTATTTTGCCTTGTCTTGTCTTGTCTTGTCTTGTCTTGTCTTGTCATGTTTTGTCATGTAATGTCATGTCGTGTGTTGTGTTGTTTTGTCTTGTCGTGTCTTCTCCTTGTCTTGTCTTGTCATGTCGTGTGTTGTGTTGTTTTGTCTTGTCATGTCTTATTTTGTCTTGTCTTGTCTTGTGATGTCATGTCGTGTGTTGTGTTGCTTTGTCTTGTCATGTCTTGTCATGTCTTGTCTTGTCTTGTCTTCTCCTTGTCTTGTCTTGTCTTGTCTTGTCTTGTCTTGTGTTGCTTTGTCTTGTCTTGTCATGTCATGTGTTGCGTTGTGTTGTTTTGTCTTGTCTTGTCATGTCATGTCATGTCGTGTCTTGTGTTGCTTTGTCTTGTCTTGTCATGTCGTGTGTTGTGTTGTTTTGTCTTGTCTTGTTGTGTATTGTCATGTCTTATATTGTCTTGTCTTGTCATGTCATCTCATGTCATGTCATGTCGTGTGTTGTGTTGTTTAGTGTTGTTTTGTCTTGTCATGTCTTGTCTTGTCTTGTCTTGTCTTGTCATGTCTTGTCTTGTCTAGTCTTGTCTTGTCTTGTCTTGTCTTGTCTTGTCTTGTCTTGTCTTGTCTTGTCTTGTCTTGTCTTGTCTTGTCTTGTCTTGTCTTGTCTTGTCTTGTCTTGTCTTGTCTTGTCTTGTCTTGTCTTGTCTTGTCTTGTCTTGTCTTATTTTGCCTTGTCTTGTCTTGTCTTGTCTTGTCTTGTCTTGTCATGTTTTGTCATGTAATGTCATGTCGTGTGTTGTGTTGTTTTGTCTTGTCGTGTCTTCTCCTTGTCTTGTCTTGTCATGTCGTGTGTTGTGTTGTTTTGTCTTGTCATGTCTTATTTGGTCTTGTCTTGTCTTGTGATGTCATGTCGTGTGTTGTGTTGTTTTGTCTTGTATTGTCTTGTCTTGTCTTGTCATGTCTTGTCTTGTGTTGTGATGTCATGTCGTGTGTTGTGTTGTTTTGTTTTGTCTTGTCTTGTCTTGTCTTGTCTTGTCTTGTCTTGTCTTGTCTTGTCTTGTCTTGTCTTGTCTTGTCTTGTCTTGTCTTGTCTTGTCTTGTCTTGTCTTGTCTTGTCTTGTCTTGTCTTGTCTTGTCTTGTCTTGTCTTGTCTTATTTTGCCTTGTCTTGTCTTGTCTTGTCTTGTCTTGTCTTGTCTTGTCATGTTTTGTCATGTAATGTCATGTCGTGTGTTGTGTTGTTTTGTCTTGTCGTGTCTTCTCCTTGTCTTGTCTTGTCATGTCGTGTGTTGTGTTGTTTTGTCTTGTCATGTCTTATTTTGTCTTGTCTTGTCTTGTCTTGTGATGTCATGTCGTGTGTTGTGTTGTTTTGTCTTGTCTTGTTTTGTCTTGTCTGACAATTGTCTTGTCATGTCTTATCTTGTCTTGTCTTGTCTTGTCTTGTCTTGTCTTGTCTTGTCTTGTCTTGTCTTGTCTTGTCTTGTCTTATTTTGCCTTGTCTTGTCTTGTCTTGTCTTGTCTTGTCTTGTCTTGTCTTATTTTGCCTTGTCTTGTCTTGTCTTGTCTTGTCTTGTCTTGTCTTGTCTTGTCTTGTCTTGTCTTGTCTTGTCTTGTCTTGTCTTGTCTTGTCTTATTTTGCCTTGTCTTGTCTTGTCTTGTCTTGTCTTGTCTTGTCTTGTCTTGTCTTGTCTTGTCTTGTCTTATTTTGCCTTGTCTTGTCTTGTCTTGTCTTGTCTTGTCTTGTCATGTTTTGTCATGTAATGTCATGTCGTGTGTTGTGTTGTTTTGTCTTGTCGTGTCTTCTCCTTGTCTTGTCTTGTCATGTCGTGTGTTGTGTTGTTTTGTCTTGTCTTGTCTTGTCTTATTTTGCCTTGTCTTGTCTTGTCTTGTCTTGTCTTGTCTTGTCATGTTTTGTCATGTAATGTCATGTCGTGTGTTGTGTTGTTTTGTCTTGTCGTGTCTTCTCCTTGTCTTGTCTTGTCATGTCGTGTGTTGTGTTGTTTTGTCTTGTCATGTCTTCTCCTTGTCTTGTCTTGTCCTGTCCTGTCCTGTCGTGTGTTGTGATGTCATGTCGTGTGTTGTTTTGTCTTGTCTTGTCTTGTCTTGTCTTGTCTTGTCTTGTCTTGTCTTGTCTTGTCTTGTCTTGTCTTGTCTTGTCTTGTCTTATTTTGCCTTGTCTTGTCTTGTCTTGTCTTGTCTTGTCTTGTCTTGTCATGTTTTGTCATGTAATGTCATGCCGTGTGTTGTGTTGGTTTGTCTTGTCGTGTCTTCTCCTTGTCTTGTCTTGTCATGTCGTGTGTTGTGTTGTTTTGTCTTGTCATGTCTTATTTTGTCTTGTCTTGTCTTGTCTTGTGATGTCATGTCGTGTGTTGTGTTGTTTTGTCTTGTCTTGTTTTGTCTTGTCTGACAATTGTCTTGTCATGCCTTATCTTGTCTTGTCTTGTCTTGTCCTGTCCTGTCGTGTGTTGTGTTGTTTTGTCTTGTCTTGTCATGTCATGTCATGTCGTGTCTTGTGTTGTTTTGTCTTGTCTTGTTTTGTCTTGTCTGACAATTGTCTTGTCATGTCTTATCTTGTCTTGTCTTGTCTTGTCCTGTCCTGTCGTGTGTTGTGTTGTTTTGTCTTGTCTTGTGTTGTTTTGTCGTGTCATGTCTTGTCTTGTCTTGTCTTGTCTTGTCATGTCGTGTGTTGTGTTGTTTTGTCTTGTCATGTCTTGTCTTGTCATGTCATGTCTTGTCTTGTCTTGTCTTGTTTTGTCTTGTCTTGTCTTGTTTTGTCTTTTCTTGTCTTGTCTTGTCTTGTCTTGTCTTGTCTTGTCATGTCAAGTCTTGTCTTGTCTTGTCTTGTTTTGTCTTGTCTTGTCTTGTTTTGTCTTGTCATGTCTTGTCTTGTCTTGTCTTGTCTTGTCTTGTCTTGTCTTGTCTTGTCTTGTCTTGTCTTGTCTTGTCTTGTCTTGTCTTGTCTTGTCTTGTCTTGTCTTGCCTTGTCTTGTCTTGTCCTGTCGTGTGTTGTGTTGTTTTGTCTTGTCTTGTCTTGTCTTGTCTTGTCTTGTCTTGTCCTGTCTTGTCTTGTCTTGTCTTGCCTTGCCTTGCCTTGTGTTGCTTTGTCTTGTCTTGTTGTGTATTGTCATGTCTTATATTGTCTTGTCTTGTCATGTCATGTCATGTCATGTCATGCCGTGTGTTGTGTTGTTTTGTCTTGTCTTGTGTTGCTCTGTCTTGTCTTGTTGTGTATTGTCATGTCTTATATTGTCTTGTCTTGTCATGTCATGTCATGTCATGTCATGCCGTGTGTTGTGTTGTTTTGTCTTGTCTTGTCATGTCATGTCATGTCATGTCGTGTCTTGTGTTGCTTTGTCTTGTCTTGTCTTGTCTTGTTTTGTCATGTCTTGTCTTGACTTGTCTTGTCTTGTCTTGTCTTGTCTTGTCTTGTCTTGTCTTGTCTTGTCTTGTCTTGTCTTGTCTTGTCTTGTCTTGTCTTGTCTTGTCTTGTCTTGTCTTGACTTGTCTTGTCTTGTCTTGTCTTGTCATGTCTTGTCTTGACTTGTCTTGTCTTGTCTTGTCTGGTCTTGTCTTGTCTTATCTTGTCATGTCATGTCTTGTCTTGTCTTGTCTTGTCTTGTTTTGTCTTGTCTTGTCTTGTCTTGTCTTGTCTTTTCTTTTCTTTTCTTGTCTTGTCTTGTCTTGTCTGGTCTTGTCTTGTCATGTCTTGTCTTGACTTGTCTTGTCTTGTCTTGTCTGGTCTTGTCTTGTCTTATCTTGTCATGTCATGTCTTGTCTTGTCTTGTCTTGTTTTGTCTTGTCTTGTTTTGTCTTGTCTTGTCTTGTCTTGTCTTATCATGTCTTGTCTTGACTTGTCTTGTCTTGTCTTGTCTTGTCATGTCATGTCATGCCGTGTGTTGTGTTGTCTTGTCTTGTCTTGTTTTGTCATGTCTTGTCTTGACTTGTCTTGTCTTGTCTTGTCTTGTCTTGTCTTGTCTTGTCTTGTCTTGTCTTGTCTTGTCTTGTCTTGTCTTGTCTTGTCTTGTCTTGTCTTGTCTTGACTTGTCTTGTCTTGACTTGTCTTGTCTTGTCTTGTCTGGTCTTGTCTTGTCTTATCTTGTCATGTCATGTCATGTCTTGTCTTGTCTTGTCTTGTTTTGTCTTGTCTTGTTTTGTCTTGTCTTGTCTTGTCTTGTCTTTTCTTTTCTTTTCTTTTCTTGTCTTGTCTTGTCTTGTCTGGTCTTGTCCTGTCATGTCATGTCATGTCTTGTTTTGTCTTGTCTTGTCTTGTCTTGTCTTGTCTTGTCTTGTCTTGTCTTGTTTTGTCTTGTCTTGTCTTGTCTTGTCTTGTCTTGTCATGTCATGTCATGTCATGCCGTGTGTTGTGTTGTCTTGTCTTGTCTTGTTTTGTCATGTCTTGTCTTGACTTGTCTTGTCTTGTCTTGTCTTGTCTTGTCTTGACTTGTCTTGTCTTGTCTTGTCTTGTCTTGTCTTGTCTTGTCTTGTCTTGTCTTGTCTTGTCTTGTCTTGTCTTGTCTTGTCTTGACTTGTCTTGTCTTGTCTTGTCTTGTCATGTCTTGTCTTGACTTGTCTTGTCTTGTCTTGTCTGGTCTTGTCTTGTCTTATCTTGTCATGTCATGTACTGTCTTGTCTTGTCTTGTCTTGTTTTGTCTTGTCTTGTTTTGTCTTGTCTTGTCTTGTCTTGTCTTGTCTTTTCTTTTCTTTTCTTTTCTTGTCTTGTCTTGTCTTGTCTGGTCTTGTCCTGTCATGTCATGTCATGTCTTGTTTTGTCTTGTCTTGTCTTGTCTTGTCTTGTCTTGTCTTGTTTTGTCTTGTCTTGTCTTGTCTTGTCTTGTCTTTTCTTGTCTTGTCTTGTCTTTTCTTGTCTTGTCCTGTCATGTCATGTCATGTCTTGTTTTGTCTTGTCTTGTCTTGTCTTGTCTTGTCTTGTCTTGTCTTGTCTTGTCTTGTCTTGTTTTGTCTTGTCTTGTCTTGTCTTGTCTTGTCTTGTCATGTCATGTAATGTCATGTCGTGTGTTATGTTGTTTTGTCTTGTCTTGTCTTCTCCTTGTCTTGTCTAGTCTTGTCTTGTCTTGTCTTGTCTTGTCTTGTCTTGTCTAGTCTTGTCTTGTCTTGTCTTGTCTTGTCTTGTCTTGTCTTGTCTTGTTTTGTCTTGTCTTGTCTTGTTTTGTCTTTTCTTGTCTTGCCTTGTCTTGTCTTGTCTTGTCTTGTCTTGTCTTGTGTTGCTTTGTCTTGTCTTGTCTTGTCTTGTCATGTCGTGTCGTGTCGTGTGTTGTGTTGTTTTGTCTTGTCTTGTCTTGTCTTGCCTTGTCTTGTCATGTCTTGTCGTGTCTTGTGTCGCTTTGTCTTGTCTTGTCTTGTCTTGTCATGTCGTGTGTTGTGTTGTTTTGTCTTGTCTTGTCTTGTCTTGCCTTGTCTTGTCATGTCTTGTCTTGTCGTGTCTTGTGTTGCTTTGTCTTGTCTTGTCTTGTCTTGTCATGTCGTGTGTTGTGTTGTTTTGTCTTGTCTTGTCTTGTCTTGTCTAGTCTTGTCTTGTCTTGTCTTGTCTTGTCTTGTCTTGTTTTGTCTTGTCTTGTTTTGTTTTGTCTTTTCTTGTCTTGTCTTGTCTTGTCTTGTCTTGTCTTGTCTTGTCTTGTCTTGTCTTGTCTTGTCTTGTCTTGTCTTGTCTTGTCTTGTCTTGTCTTGTCTTGTCTTGTCTTGTCTTGTCTTGTCTTGTCTTGTCTTGTCATGTCATGTCTTGTCTTGTCTTGTCTTGTCTTGTCTTGTCTTGTCTTGTCTTGTCTTGTCTTGTTTTGTCTTGTCATGTCTTGTCTTGTCTTGTCTTGTCTTGTCTTGTCTTGTCTTGTCTTGTCTTGTCTTGTCTTGTCTTGTCTTGTCTTGTCTTGTCTTGTCTTGTCTTGTCTTGTCTTGTCTTGTCTTGTCTTGTCTTGTCTTGTCCTGTCGTGTGTTGTGTTGTTTTGTCTTGTCTTGTCTTGTCTTGTCTTGTCTTGTCTTGTCTTGTCCTGTCTTGTCTTGCCTTGTGTTGCTTTGTCTTGTCTTGTTGTGTATTGTCATGTCTTATATTGTCTTGTCTTGTCATGTCATGTCATGTCATGTCATGCCGTGTGTTGTGTTGTTTTGTCTTGTCTTGTCATGTCATGTCATGTCGTGTCTTGTGTTGCTTTGTCTTGTCTTGTCTTGTCTTGTCTTGTCTTGTCGTATGTTGTGTTGTTTTGTCTTGTCTTGTTTTGTCTTGTCATGTCGTATGTTGTGTTGTTTTGCCTTGTCTTGTTTTGTCTTGTCTTGTCTTATATTGTCTTATATTGTCTTGTAATGTCATGTCTTGTCTTGTTTTGTCTTTTCTTGTCTTGTCTTGTCTTTTCTTGTCTTGTCCTGTCATGTCATGTCATGTGTTGTGTTGTTTTGTCTTGTCTTGTCTTGTCTTGTTTGGTCTTGTCTTGTCTTGTTTTGTCTTGTCTTGTCTTGTCTTGTCTTGTCTTGTCTTGTCTTGTCTTGTCTTGTCTTGTCTTGTCTTGTCTTGTCTTGTCTTGTCTTGTCATGTCTTGTCTTGACTTGTCTTGTCTTGTCTTGTCTGGTCTTGTCTTGTCTTATCTTGTCATGTCATGTCATGTCTTGTCTTGTCTTGTCTTGTTTTGTCTTGTCTTGTCTTGTCTTGTCTTTTCTTTTCTTTTCTTGTCTTGTCTTGTCTTGTCTGGTCTTGTCTTGTCATGTCTTGTCTTGACTTGTCTTGTCTTGTCTTGTCTGGTCTTGTCTTGTCTTATCTTGTCATGTCATGTCATGTCTTGTCATGTCATGTCTTGTCTTGTCTTGTCTTGTTTTGTCTTGTCTTGTTTTGTCTTGTCTTGTCATGTCTTGTCTTGACTTGTCTTGTCTTGTCTTGTCTTGTCATGTCATGTCATGTCATGCCGTGTGTTGTGTTGTCTTGTCTTGTCTTGTTTTGTCATGTCTTGTCTTGACTTGTCTTGTCTTGTCTTGTCTTGTCTTGTCTTGTCTTGTCTTGTCTTGTCTTGTCTTGTCTTGTCTTGTCTTGTCTTGTCTTGTCTTGTCTTGTCTTGACTTGTCTTGTCTTGTCTTGTCTTGTCATGTCTTGTCTTGACTTGTCTTGTCTTGTCTTGTCTGGTCTTGTCTTGTCTTATCTTGTCATGTCATGTCATGTCTTGTCTTGTCTTGTCTTGTTTTGTCTTGTCTTGTTTTGTCTTGTCTTGTCTTGTCTTGTCTTTTCTTTTCTTTTCTTTTCTTGTCTTGTCTTGTCTTGTCTGGTCTTGTCTTGTCTTGTCTGGTCTTATCTTGTCTTGTCTTGTCCTGTCCTGTCTTGTCTTGTCTTTTCTTGTCTTGTCTTGTCTTTTCTTGTCTTGTCCTGTCATGTCATGTCATGTCTTGTTTTGTCTTGTCTTGTCTTGTCTTGTCTTGTCTTGTCTTGTCTTGTTTTGTCTTGTCTTGTCTTGTCTTGTCTTGTCTTGTCATGTCATGTAATGTCATGTCGTGTGTTATGTTGTTTTGTCTTGTCTTGTCTTCTCCTTGTCTTGTCTAGTCTTGTCTTGTCTTGTCTTGTCTTGTCTTGTCTTGTCTTGTCTTGTCTAGTCTTGTCTTGTCTTGTCTTGTCTTGTCTTGTCTTGTCTTGTCTTGTTTTGTCTTGTCTTGTCTTGTTTTGTCTTTTCTTGTCTTGTCTTGTCTTGTCTTGTCTTGTCTTGTCTTGTCTTGTGTTGCTTTGTCTTGTCTTGTCTTGTCTTGTCATGTCGTGTCGTGTGTTGTGTTGTTTTGTCTTGTCTTGTCTTGTCTTGCCTTGTCTTGTCATGTCTTGTCGTGTCTTGTGTCGCTTTGTCTTGTCTTGTCATGTCGTGTGTTGTGTTGTTTTGTCTTGTCTTGTCTTGTCTTGCCTTGTCTTGTCATGTCTTGTCTTGTCGTGTCTTGTGTTGCTTTGTCTTGTCTTGTCTTGTCTTGTCATGTCGTGTGTTGTGTTGTTTTGTCTTGTCTTGTCTTGTCTAGTCTTGTCTTGTCTTGTCTTGTCTTGTCTTGTCTTGTTTTGTCTTGTCTTGTTTTGTCTTTTCTTGTCTTGTCTTGTCTTGTCTTGTCTTGTCTTGTCTTGTCTTGTCTTGTCTTGTCTTGTCTTGTCTTGTCTTGTCTTGTCTTGTCTTGTCTTGTCTTGTCTTGTCTTGTCTTGTCTTGTCTTGTCTTGTCTTGTCTTGTCTTGTCATGTCATGTCTTGTCTTGTCTTGTCTTGTTTTGTCTTGTCTTGTCTTGTCTTGTCTTGTCTTGTCTTGTCATGTCATGTCTTGTCTTGTCTTGTCTTGTCTTGTTTTGTCTTGTCTTGTCTTGTTTTGTCTTGTCATGTCTTGTCTTGTCTTGTCTTGTCTTGTCTTGTCTTGTCTTGTCTTGTCTTGTCTTGTCTTGTCTTGTCTTGTCTTGTCTTGTCTTGTCTTGTCTTGCCTTATCTTGTCTTGTCCTGTCGTGTGTTGTGTTGTTTTGTCTTGTCTTGTCTTGTCTTGCCTTGTCTTGTCTTGTCTTGTCTTGTCTTGTCTTGTCTTGTCTTGTCTTGTCTTGTCTTGTCTTGTCTTGTCTTGTCTTGTCTTGTCTTGTCTTGTCTTGTCTTGTCTTGTCTTGTCGTATGTTGTGTTGTTTTGTCTTGTCTTGTTTTGTCTTGTCTTGTCTTATATTGTCTTGTCTTGTCTTGTCATGTCATGTCATGTCATGTCGTGTGTTGTGTTGTTTAGTCTTGTTTTGTCTTGTCATGTCTTGTCATGTCTTGTCTTGTCATGTCTTGTCTTGTCTAGTCTTGTCTTGTCTTGTCTTGTCTTGTCTTGTCTTGTCTTGTCTTGTCATGTCTTGTCTTGTCTTGTCTTGTCTTGTCTTGTCTTGTCTTGTCTTGTCTTGTCTTCTCTTGTCTTGTCCTGTCCTGTCTTGTCTTGTCTTTTCTTGTCTTGTCTTGTCTTTTCTTGTCTTGTCTTGTCTTGTCTTGTCTTGTCTTGTCTTGTCTTGTCTTGTCTTGTCTTGTCTTGTCTTGTCTTGTCTTGTCTTGTCTTGTCTTGTCTTGTCTTGTCTTGTTTTGTTTTGTCTTGTCTTGTTTTGTCTTGTCTTGTCTTGTCTTGTCTTGTCTTGTCTTGTCTTGTCTTGTTTTGTCTTGTCTTGTCTTGTCTTGTCTTGTCTTGTTTTGTTTTGTCTTGTTTTGTTTTGTCTTGTCATGTCTTGTCTTGTCTTGTCTTGTCTTGTCTTGTCTTGTCCTGTCTTGTCTTGTCTTGTCTTGTCTTGTCTTGTCTTGTCTTGTCTTGTCTTGTCTTGTCTTGTCTTGTCTTGTCTTGTCTTGTCTTGTCTTGTCTTGTCTTGTCTTGTCTTGTCTTGTCTTGTCTTGTCCTGTCTTGTCTTGTCTTGTCTTGTCTTGTCTTGTCTTGTCTTGTCTTGTCTTGTCTTGTCTTGTCGTATGTTGTGTTGTTTTGTCTTGTCTTGTTTTGTCTTGTCATGTCGTATGTTGTGTTGTTTTGTCTTGTCTTGTCTTATATTGTCTTGTCTTGTCTTGTCATGTCTTGTCTTGTTTTGTCTTGTCTTGTATTGTCTTGTTTTCTCATGTAATGTCATGTCGTGTGTTGTGTTGTTTTGTTGTGTCTTGTCTTGTTTTGTCTTGTCTTGTCTTATATTGTCTTGTCTTGTCTTGTCTTGTCTTGTCTTGTCTTGTCTTGTCTTGTCTTGTCTTGTCATGTCATGTCATGTGTTGTGTTGTTTTGTTTTGTCTTGTCTTGTTTTGTCTTGTCTTGTCTTGTATTGTCTTGTTTTCTCATGTAATGTCATGTCGTGTGTTGTCTTGTCTTGTATTGTCTTGTTTTCTCATGTAATGTCATGTCGTGTGTTGTCTTGTCTTGTCTTGTCTTGTCTTGTCTTGTCTTGTCTTGTCTTGTCTTGTCTTGTCTTGTCTTGTCTTGTCTTGTCTTGTCTTGTCTTGTCTTGTCTTGTCTTGTCTTGTCTTGTCTTGTCTTGTCTTGTCTTGTCTTGTCTTGTCTTGTCTTGTCTTGTCTTGTCTTGTCTTGTCTTGTCTTGTCTTGTCTTGTCTTGTCTTGTCTTGTCTTGTCTTGTCTTGTCTTGTCTTGTCTTGTCTTGTCTTGTCTTGCCTTGTCTTGTCTTGTCTTGCCTTGTCTTGTCTTGTCTTGTCTTGTCTTGTCTTGTCTTGTCTTGTCATGTCATGTCATGTCGTGCGTTGTGTTGTTTTGTCTTGTCTTGTTTTGTCTTGTCATGTCATGTCTTGTCTTGTCTTGTCTTGTCTTGTCATGTCGTGCGTTGTGTTGTTTTGTCTTGTCTTGTCATGTCATGTCTTGTCTTGTCTTGCCTTGTCTTGTCTTGTCATGTCATGTCATGTCATGTCATGTGTTGTGTTGAGTTTTTTTGTCTTGTCTTGTCTTGTTTGGTCTTGTCTTGTTTGGTCTTGTCTTGTCTTGTCATGTTTTATGTTGTCTTGTTTTGTCATGTAATGTCATGTCGTGTGTTGTGTTGTTTTGTCTTGTCTTGTCTTCTCCTTGTCTTGTCTTGTCTTGTCTTGTGTTGCTTTGTCTTGTCTTGTCATGTCATGTGTTGCGTTGTGTTGTTTTGTCTTGTTTTGTCATGTAATGTCATGTCGTGTGTTGTGTTGTTTTGTCTTGTCTTGTCTTCTCCTTGTCTTGTCTTGTCTTGTCTTGTCTTGTCTTGTCTTGTGTTGCTTTGTCTTGTCTTGTCATGTCATGTGTTGCGTTGTGTTGTTTTATCTTGTCTTGTCATGTCATGTCATGTCGTGTCTTGTGTTGCTTTGTCTTGTCTTGTCATGTCGTGTGTTGTGTTGTTTTGTCTTGTCTTGTTGTGTATTGTCATGTCTTATATTGTCTTGTCTTGTCATGTCATGTCTTGTCTTGTCTTGCCTTGTCTTGTCTTGTCATGTCATGTCATGTCATGTCATGTGTTGTGTTGAGTTTTTTTGTCTTGTCTTGTCTTGTTTGGTCTTGTCTTGTTTGGTCTTGTCTTGTTTGGTCTTGTCTTGTCTTGTCATGTTTTATGTTGTCTTGTTTTGTCATGTAATGTCATGTCGTGTGTTGTGTTGTTTAGTGTTTTTTTGTCTTGTCATGTCTTGTCTTGTCTTGTCTTGTCTTGACTTGTCATGTCTTGTCTTGTCTAGTCTTGTCTAGTCTTGTCTTGTCTTGTCTTGTCTTGTCTTGTCTTGTCTTGTCTTGTCTTGTCTTGTCTTGTCTTGTCTTGTCTTGTCTTGTCTTGTCTTGTCTTGTCTTGTCTTGTCTTGTCTTGTCTTGTCTTGTCTTGTCTTGTCTTGTCTTGTCTTGTCTTGCCTTGTCTTGTCTTGTCTTGTCTTGTCTTGTCTTGTCTTGTCTTGTCTTGTCTTGTCTTGTCTTGTCTTGTCTTGTCTTGTCTTGTCTTGTCTTGTCATGTCTTGTCTTGTCTTGTCTTGTCGTCTTGTCTTGTCTTGTCTTGTCTTGTCTTGTCTTGTCTTGTCTTGTCTTGTCTTGTCTTGTCTTGTCTTGTCTTGTCTTGTCTTGTCTTGTCTTGTCTTGTCTTGTCTTGTCTTGTCTTGTCTTGTCTTGTCTTGTCTTGTCTTGTCTTGTGTCTTGTCTTGTCTTGTCTTGTCTTGTCTTGTCTTGTCTTGTCTTGTCTTGTCTTGTCTTGTCTTGTCTTGTCTTGTCTTGTCTTGTCTTGTCTTGTCTTGTCTTGTCTTGTCTTGTCTTGTCTTGTCTTGTCTTGTCTTGTCTTGTCTTGTCTTGTCTTGTCTTGTCTTGTCTTGTCTTGTCTTGTCTTGTCTTGTCTTGTCTTGTCTTGTCTTGTCTTGTCTTGTCTTGTCTTGTCTTGTCTTGTCTTGTCTTGTCTTGTCTTGTCTTGTCTTGTCTTGTCTTGTCTTGTCTTGTCTTGTCTTGTCTTGTCTTGTCTTGTCTTGTCTTGTCTTGTCTTGTCTTGTCTTGTCTTGTCTTGTCTTGTCTTGTCTTGTCTTGTCTTGTCTTGTCTTGTCTTGTCTTGTCTTATTTTGCCTTGTCTTGTCTTGTCTTGTCATGTTTTGTCATGTAATGTCATGTCGTGTGTTGTGTTGTTTTGTCTTGTCGTGTCTTCTCCTTGTCTTGTCTTGTCATGTCGTGTGTTGTGTTGTCTTGTCTTGTCTTGTCTTGTCTTGTCTTGTCTGGTCTTGTCTTGTCATGTCTTGTCTTGTCTTGTCATGTCTTGTCTTGTCTTGTCTTGTCTTGTCTTGTCTTGTCTTGTCTTGTCGTGTCTTCTCCTTGTCTTGTCTTGTCATGTCGTGTGTTGTGTTGTCTTGTCTTGTCTTGTCTTGTCTTGGCTTGTCATGTCTTGTCTTGTCTTGCCTTGCCTTGTCTTGTCTTGTCTTGTCTTGTCTTGTCTTGTCTTGTCATGTCATGTCATGTCGTGCGTTGTGTTGTTTTGTCTTGTCTTGTTTTGTCTTGTCATGTCATGTCTTGTCTTGTCTTGTCTTGTCTTGTCTTGTCTTGTCATGTCGTGCGTTGTGTTGTTTTGTCTTGTCTTGTCTTGTCTTGTCTTGTCTTGTCTTGTCTTGTCTTGTCTTGTCTTGTCTTGTCTTGTCTTGTCTTGTATTGTCTTGTTTTCTCATGTAATGTCATGTCGTGTGTTGTGTTGTTTTGTTTTGTCTTGTCTTGTTTTGTCTTGTCTTGTCTTGTCTTGTATTGTCTTGTTTTCTCATGTAATGTCATGTCGTGTGTTGTGTTGTTTTGTTTTGTCTTGTCTTGTTTTGTCTTGTCTTGTCTTATATTGTCTTGTCTTGTCTTGTCTTGTCTTGTCTTGTCTTGTCTTGTCTTGTCTTGTCATGTCATGTCATGTGTTGTGTTGTTTTGTCTTGTCTTGTCTTGTCTTGTCTTGTCTTGTCTTGTCTTGTCTTGTCTTGTCTTGTCTTGTCTTGTCTTGTCTTGTCTTGTCTTGTCTTGTCTTGTCTTGTCTTGTCTTGTCTTGTCTTGTCTTGTCTTGTCTTGTCTTGTCTTGTCTTGTCTTGTCTTGTCTTGTCTTGTCTTGTCTTGTCTTGTCTTGTCTTGTCTTGTCTTGTCTTGTCTTGTCTTGCCTTGCCTTGTCTTGTCTTGTCTTGTCTTGTCTTGCCTTGTCTTGTCTTGTCCTGTCGTGTGTTGTGTTGTTTTGTCTTGTGTTGTCTTGTCTTGTCTTGTCCTGTCTTGTCTTGTCTTGTCTTGCCTTGTCTTGTCTTGTCTTGTCTTGTCTTGTCTTGTCTTGTCTTGTCATGTCATGTCATGTCGTGCGTTGTGTTGTTTTGTCTTGTCTTGTCTTGTCTTGTTATGTCGTGCGTTGTGTTGTTTTGTCTTGTCTTGTCATGTCATGTCTTGTCTTGTCTTGCCTTGTCTTGTCTTGTCATGTCATGTCATGTCATGTCATGTGTTGTGTTGAGTTTTTTTGTCTTGTCTTGTCTTGTTTGGTCTTGTCTTGTCTTGTCATGTTTTATGTTGTCTTGTTTTGTCATGTAATGTCATGTCGTGTGTTGTGTTGTTTTGTCTTGTCTTGTCTTCTCCTTGTCTTGTCTTGTCTTGTCTTGTGTTGCTTTGTCTTGTCTTGTCATGTCATGTGTTGCGTTGTGTTGTTTTGTCTTGTTTTGTCATGTAATGTCATGTCGTGTGTTGTGTTGTTTTGTCTTGTCTTGTCTTCTCCTTGTCTTGTCTTGTCTTGTCTTGTCTTGTCTTGTCTTGTGTTGCTTTGTCTTGTCTTGTCATGTCATGTGTTGCGTTGTGTTGTTTTGTCTTGTCTTGTCATGTCATGTCATGTCGTGTCTTGTGTTGCTTTGTCTTGTCTTGTCATGTCGTGTGTTGTGTTGTTTTGTCTTGTCTTGTTGTGTATTGTCATGTCTTATATTGTCTTGTCTTGTCATGTCATGTCTTGTCTTGTCTTGCCTTGTCTTGTCTTGTCATGTCATGTCATGTCATGTCATGTGTTGTGTTGAGTTTTTTTGTCTTGTCTTGTCTTGTTTGGTCTTGTCTTGTTTGGTCTTGTCTTGTTTGGTCTTGTCTTGTCTTGTCATGTTTTATGTTGTCTTGTTTTGTCATGTAATGTCATGTCGTGTGTTGTGTTGTTTAGTGTTGTTTTGTCTTGTCATGTCTTGTCTTGTCTAGTCTTGTCTTGTCTTGTCTTGTCTTGTCTTGTCTTGTCTTGTCTTGTCTTGTCTTGTCTTGTCTTGTCTTGTCTTGTCTTGTCTTGTCTTGTCTTGTCTTGTCTTGTCTTGTCTTGTCTTGTCTTGTCTTGTCTTGTCTTGTCTTGTCTTGTCTTGTCTTGTCTTGTCTTGTCTTGTCTTGTCTTGTCTTGTCTTGTCTTGTCTTGTCTTGTCTTGTCTTGTCTTGTCTTGTCTTGTCTTGTCTTGTCTTGTCTTGTCTTGTCTTGTCTTGTCTTGTCTTGTCTTGTCTTGTCTTGTCTTGTCTTGTCTTGTCTTGTCTTGTCTTGTCATGTCTTGTCTTGTCTTGTCTTGTCTTGTCTAGTCTTGTCTTGTCTTGTCTTGTCTTGTCTTGTCTTGTCTTGTCTTGTCTTGTCTTGTCTTGTCTTGTCTTCTCTTGTCTTGTCTTGTCTTGTCTTGTCTTGTCTTGTCTTGTCTTGTCTTGTCTTGTCATGTCTTGTCTTGTCATGTCTTGTCTTGTCTTGTCTTGTCTTGTCTTGTCTTGTCTTGTCTTGTCTTGTCTTGTCTTGTCTTGTCTTGTCTTGTCTTGTCTTGTCTTGTCTTGTCTTGTCTTGTCTTGTCTTGTCTTGTCTTCTCCTGTCCTGACGTGTGTTGTGTTGTTTTGTCTTGTCTTGTTTTGTCTTGTCTGACAATTGTCATGTCTTGTCTTGTCTTGCCTTGTCTTGTCTTGTCATGTCATGTCATGTCATGTCATGTGTTGTGTTGAGTTTTTTTGTCTTGTCTTGTCTTGTTTGGTCTTGTCTTGTTTGGTCTTGTCTTGTCTTGTCATGTTTTATGTTGTCTTGTTTTGTCATGTAATGTCATGTCGTGTGTTGTGTTGTTTAGTGTTTTTTTGTCTTGTCATGTCTTGTCTTGTCTTGTCTTGTCTTGACTTGTCATGTCTTGTCTTGTCTAGTCTTGTCTTGTCTTGTCTTGTCTTGTCTTGTCTTGTCTTGTCTTGTCTTGTCTTGTCTTGTCTTGTCTTGTCTTGTCTTGTCTTGTCTTGTCTTGTCTTGTCTTGTCTTGTCTTGTCTTGTCTTGTCTTGTCTTGTCTTGTCTTGTCTTGTCTTGTCTTGTCTTGTCTTGTCTTGTCTTGTCTTGTCTTGTCTTGTCTTGTCTTGTCTTGTCTTGTCTTGTCTTGTCTTGTCTTGTCTTGTCTTGTCTTGTCTTGTCTTGTCTTGTCTTGTCTTGTCTTGTCTTGCCTTGCCTTGTCTTGTCTTGTCTTGTCTTGTCTTGTCTTGTCTTGCCTTGTCTTGTCTTGTCTTGTCTTGTCTTGTCTTGTCTTGTCTTGTCATGTCATGTCATGTCGTGCGTTGTGTTGTTTTGTCTTGTCTTGTCTTGTCTTGTCATGTCGTGCGTTGTGTTGTTTTGTCTTGTCTTGTCATGTCATGTCTTGTCTTGTCTTGCCTTGTCTTGTCTTGTCATGTCATGTCATGTCATGTCATGTGTTGTGTTGAGTTTTTTTGTCTTGTCTTGTCTTGTTTGGTCTTGTCTTGTTTGGTCTTGTCTTGTCTTGTCATGTTTTATGTTGTCTTGTTTTGTCATGTAATGTCATGTCGTGTGTTGTGTTGTTTTGTCTTGTCTTGTCTTCTCCTTGTCTTGTCTTGTCTTGTCTTGTGTTGCTTTGTCTTGTCTTGTCATATCATGTGTTGCGTTGTGTTGTTTTGTCTTGTTTTGTCATGTAATGTCATGTCGTGTGTTGTGTTGTTTTGTCTTGTCTTGTCTTCTCCTTGTCTTGTCTTGTCTTGTCTTGTCTTGTCTTGTCTTGTGTTGCTTTGTCTTGTCTTGTCATGTCATGTGTTGCGTTGTGTTGTTTTGTCTTGTCTTGTCATGTCATGTCATGCCGTGTCTTGTGTTGCTTTGTCTTGTCTTGTCATGTCGTGTGTTGTGTTGTTTTGTCTTGTCTTGTTGTGTATTGTCATGTCTTATATTGTCTTGTCTTGTCATGTCATGTCTTGTCTTGTCTTGCCTTGTCTTGTCTTGTCATGTCATGTCATGTCATGTCATGTGTTGTGTTGTGTTGAGTTTTTTTGTCTTGTCTTGTCTTGTTTGGTCTTGTCTTGTTTGGTCTTGTCTTGTCTTGTCATGTTTTATGTTGTCTTGTTTTGTCATGTAATGTCATGTCGTGTGTTGTGTTGTTTAGTGTTGTTTAGTGTTGTTTTGTCTTGTCATGTCTTGTCTTGTCTAGTCTTGTCTTGTCTTGTCTTGTCTTGTCTTGTCTTGTCTTGTCTTGTCTTGTCTTGTCTTGTCTTGTCTTGTCTTGTCTTGTCTTGTCTTGTCTTGTCTTGTCTTGTCTTGTCTTGTCTTGTCTTGTCTTGTCTTGTCTTGTCTTGTCTTGTCTTGTCTTGTCTTGTCTTGTCTTGTCTTGTCTTGTCTTGTCTTGTCTTGTCTTGTCTTGTCTTGTCTTGTCTTGTCTTGTCTTGTCTTGTCTTGTCTTGTCTTGTCATGTCTTGTCTTGTCTTGTCTTGTCTTGTCTTGTCTTGTCTTGTCTTGTCTTGTCTTGTCTTGTCTTGTCGTGTCTTGTCTTGTCTTGTCTTGTCTTGTCTTGTCTTGTCTTGTCTTGTCTTGTCTTCTCTTGTCTTGTCTTGTCTTGTCTTGTCTTGTCTTGTCTTGTCATGTCTTGTCTTGTCTTGTCTTGTCTTGTCTTGTCTTGTCATGTCATGTCTTGTCTTGTCATGTCTTGTCTTGTCTTGTCTTGTCTTGTCTTGTCTTGTCTTGTCTTGTCTTGTCTTGTCTTGTCTTGTCTTGTCTTGTCTTGTCTTGTCTTGTCTTGTCTTGTCTTGTCTTGTCTTGTCTTGTCTTGTCTTGTCTTGTCTTGTCTTGTCTTGTCTTGTCTTGTCTTGTCTTGTCTTGTCTTGTCTTGTCTTGTCTTGTCTTGTCTTATTTTGCCTTGTCTTGTCTTGTCTTGTCTTGTCTTGTCTTGTCATGTTTTGTCATGTAATGTCATGTCGTGTGTTGTGTTGTTTTGTCTTGTCGTGTCTTCTCCTTGTCTTGTCTTGTCATGTCGTGTGTTGTCTTGTCTTGTCTTGTCTTGTGATGTCATGTCGTGTGTTGTGTTGTTTTGTCTTGTATTGTCTTGTCTTGTCTTGTCATGTCTTATATTGTCTTGTCTTGTCTTGTCTTGTCTTGTGTTGTGATGTCATGTCGTGTGTTGTCTTGTGTTGTGATGTCATGTCGTGTGTTGTGTTGTTTTGTCTTGTCTTGTCTTGTCTTGTCCTGTCCTGTCCTGTCCTGTCTTGTTTTGTCTTGTCTTGTCTTGTCTCGTCTTGTCTTGTCTTCTCCTGTCCTGACGTGTGTTGTGTTGTTTTGTCTTGTCTTGTTTTGTCTTGTCATGTCTTATCTTGTCTTGTCTTGTCTTGTCCTGTCCTGTCGTGTGTTGTGTTGTTTTGTCTTGTCTTGTGTTGTTTTGTCGTGTCATGTCTTGTCTTGTCTTGTCCTGTCCTGTCGTGTGTTGTGTTGTTTTGTCTTGTCTTGTCTTGTCATGTCGTGTCTTGTGTTGCTTTGTCTTGTCTTGTCTTGTCTTGTCATGTCGTGTGTTGTGTTGTTTTGTCTTGTCATGTCTTGTCTTGTCATGTCATGTCTTGTCTTGTCTTGTCTTGTTTTGTCTTGTCTTGTCTTGTTTTGTCTTTTCTTGTCTTGTCTTGTCTTGTCTTGTCTTGTCATGTCATGTCTTGTCTTGTCTTGTCTTGTTTTGTCTTGTCTTGTCTTGTTTTGTCTTGTCATGTCTTGTCTTGTCTTGTCTTGTCTTGTCTTGTCTTGTCTTGTCTTGTCTTGTCTTGTCTTGTCTTGTCTTGTCTTGTCTTGTCTTGTCTTGTCTTGTCTTGTCTTGTCTTGTCTTGTCTTGTCTTGTCTTGTCTTGTCTTGTCTTGTCTTGTCTTGTCTTGTCTTGTCTTGTCTTGTCTTGTCTTGTCTTGTCCTGTCGTGTGTTGTGTTGTTTTGTCTTGTCTTGTCTTGTCTTGTCTTGTCTTGTCTTGTCTTGTCTTGTCTTGTCTTGTCTTGTCTTGTCTTGTCTTGTCTTGTCTTGTCTTGACTTGTCATGTCTTGTCTTGTCTTGTCCTGTCTTGTCTTGTCTTGTCTTGCCTTGCCTTGCCTTGTCTTGTCTTGTATTGTCTTGTCTTGTCTTGTCTTGTCTTGTCGTATGTTGTGTTGTTTTGTCTTGTCTTGTTTTGTCTTGTCATGTCGTATGTTGTGTTGTTTTGTATTGTCTTGTTTTGTCTTGTCTTGTCTTATATTGTCTTATATTGTCTTGTCTTGTCTTGTCATGTCATGTCGTGTGTTGTGTTGTTTAGTCTTGTTTAGTCTTGTTTTGTCTTGTCATGTCTTGTCTTGTCTTGTCATGTCTTGTCTTGTCTAGTCTTGTCTTGTATTGTCTTGTCTTGTCTTGTCTTGTCTTGTCTTTTCTTGTCTTGTCTTGTCTTGTCTTGTCTTGTCTTGTCATGTCATGTCATGTCTTGTTTTGTATTTTCTTGTCTTGTCTTGTCTTGTCTTGTCTTGTCTTGTCTTGTCTTGTCTTGTCTTGTCTTGTCTTGTCTTGTCTTGTCTTGACTTGTCATGTCATGTCTTGTCTTGTCTTGTCTTGTTTTGTCTTGTCTTGTCTTGTCTTGTCTTGTCTTGTCTTGTCTTGTCTTGTCTTGTCATGTCATGTCTTGTCTTGTCTTGTCTTGTTTTGTCTTGTCTTGTCTTGTTTTGTCTTGTCATGTCTTGTCTTGTCTTGTCTTGTCTTGTCTTGTTTTGTCTTGTCTTGTCTTATATTGTCTTGTCTTGTCTTGTCATGTCATGTAATGTCATGTCGTGTGTTGTGTTGTTTAGTCTTGTTTTGTCTTGTTTAGTCTTGTTTTGTCTTGTCATGTCTTGTCTTGTCTTGTCATGTCTTGTCTTGTCTAGTCTTGTCTTGTCTTGTCTTGTCTTGTCTTGTCTTGTCTTGTCTTGTCTTGTCTTGTCTTGTCTTGTCTTGTCATGTCATGTCATGTCTTGTCTTGTCTTGTCTTGTCTTGTCTTGTCATGTCTTGTCTTGTCTTGTCCTTTCTTGTCTTGTCTTGTCTTGTCTTGTCTTGTCTTGTCTTGTCTTGTCTTGTCTTGTCTTGTCTTGTCTTGTTTTGTCTTGTCTTGTCTTGTCTTGTCTTGTCTTGTCTTGTTTTGTCTTGTCTTGTCTTGTCTTGTCTTGTCTGGTCTTATCTTGTCTTGTCTTATCCTGTCCTGTCTTGTCTTGTCTTGTCTTGTCTTGTCTTGTCTTGTCTTGTCTTGTCTTGTCTTGTCATGTCATGTCTTGTCTTGTCTTGTCTTGTTTTGTCTTGTCTTGTCTTGTTTTGTCTTGTCATGTCTTGTCTTGTCTTGTCTTGTCTTGTCTTGTCTTGTCTTGTCTTGTCTTGTCTTGTCTTGTCTTGTCTTGTCTTGTCTTGTCTTGTCTTGTCTTGTCTTGTCTTGTCTTGTCTTGTCTTGTCTTGTCTTGTCTTGTCTTGTCTTGTCTTGTCTTGTCTTGTCTTGTCTTGTCTTGTCTTGTCTTGTCTTGTCTTGTCTTGTCTTGTCTTGTCTTGTCTTGTCTTGTCTTGTCTTGTCTTGTCTTGTCTTGTCTTGTCTTGTCTTGTCTTGTCTTGTCGTATGTTGTGTTGTTTTGTCTTGTCTTGTTTTGTCTTGTCATGTCGTATGTTGTGTTGTTTTGTCTTGTCTTGTTTTGTCTTGTCTTGTCTTATATTGTCTTATATTGTCTTGTCTTGTCTTGTCATGTCATGTCGTGTGTTGTGTTGTTTAGTCTTGTTTAGTCTTGTTTTGTCTTGTCATGTCTTGTCTTGTCTTGTCATGTCTTGTCTTGTCTTGTCTTGTCTTGTCTTGTCTTGTCTTGTCTTGTCTTGTCTTGTCTTGTCTTGTCTTGTCTGGTCTTATCTTGTCTTGTCTTGTCTTGTCTTGTCTTGTCTTGTCTTGTCTTGTCTTGTCTTGTCTTGTCTTGTCTTGTCTTGTCTTGTCTTGTCTTGTCTTGTCTTGTCTTGTCTTGTCTTGTCTTGTCTTGTCTTGTCTTGTCTTGTCTTGTCTTGTCTTGTCTTGTCTTGTCTTGTCTTGTCTTGTCTTGTCTTGTCTTGTCTTGTCTTGTCTTGTCTTGTCTTGTCTTGTCTTGTCTTGTCTTGTCTTGTCTTGTCTTGTCTTGTCTTGTCTTGTCTTGTCTTGTCTTGTCTTGCCTTGTCTTGTCTTGTCCTGTCGTGTGTTGTGTTGTTTTGTCTTGTCTTGTCTTGTCTTGTCTTGTCTTGCCTTGTCTTGTCTTGTCATGTCTTGTCTTGTCTTGTCTTGTCTTGTCTTGTCTTGTCTTGTCTTGTCTTGTCTTGTCTTGTCTTGTCTTGTCTTGTCGTATGTTGTGTTGTTTTGTCTTGTCTTGTTTTGTCTTGTCATGTCGTATGTTGTGTTGTTTTGTCTTGTCTTGTCTTATATTGTCTTATATTGTCTTGTCTTGTCTTGTCATGTCTTGTCTTGTTTTGTCTTGTCTTGTATTGTCTTGTTTTCTCATGTAATGTCATGTCGTGTGTTGTGTTGTTTTGTTTTGTCTTGTCTTGTCTTGTCTTGTCTTGTCTTGTCTTGTCTTGTCTTGTCTTGTCTTGTCTTGTCTTGTCTTGTCTTGTCTTGTCTTGTCATGTCATGTCATGTGTTGTGTTGTTTTGTTTTGTCTTGTCATGTCATGTCATGTGTTGTGTTGTTTTGTCTTGTCTTGTCTTGTCTTGTCTTGTCTTGTCTTGTCTTGTCTTGTCTTGTCTTGTCTTGTCTTGTCTTGTTTTGTCTTGTCTTGTTTTGTCTTGTCTTGTCTTATATTGTCTTGTCTTGTCTTGTCTTGTCTTGTCTTGTCTTGTCTTGTCTTGTCTTGTCTTGTCTTGTCTTGTCTTGTCTTGTCTTGTCTTGTCTTGTCTTGTCTTGTCTTGTCTTGTCTTGTCTTGTCTTGTCTTGTCTTGTCTTGTCTTGTCTTGTCTTGTCTTGTCTTGTCTTGTCTTGTCTTGTCATGTCATGTCGTGCGTTGTGTTGTTTTGTCTTGTCTTGTTTTGTCTTGTCATGTCATGTCTTGTCTTGTCTTGTCTTGTCTTGTCATGCCGTGCGTTGTGTTGTTTTGTCTTGTCTTGTTTTGTCTTGTCATGTCATGTCTTGTCTTGTCTTGTCTTGTCTTGTCATGTCATGTCATGTCATGTCATGTGTTGTGTTGTGTTTTTTTGTCTTGTCTTGTCTTGTTTGGTCTTGTCTTGTTTGGTCTTGTCTTGTCTTGTCATGTTTTATGTTGTCTTGTTTTGTCATGTAATGTCATGTCGTGTGTTGTGTTGTTTTGTCTTGTCTTGTCATGTTTTATGTTGTCTTGTTTTGTCATGTAATGTCATGTCGTGTGTTGTGTTGTTTTGTCTTGTCATGTCTTATATTGTCTTGTCTTGTCTTGTCATGTCATGTCATGTCGTGTCTTGTGTTGCTTTGTCTTGTCTTGTCTTGTCATGTCTTGTCATGTCGTGTGTTGTGTTGTTTTGTCTTGTCTTGTTGTGTATTGTCATGTCTTATATTGTCTTGTCTTGTCATGTCATGTCATGTCATGTCGTGTGTTGTGTTGTTTTGTTTTGTCTTGTCTTGTTTTGTCTTGTCATGTCTTGTCTTGTCTTGTCTTGTTTTGTCTTGTCATGTCTTGTCTTGTCTTGTCTTGTCTTGTCTTGTCTTGTCTTGTCTTGTCTTGTCTTGTCTCGTCTTGTCTTGTCTTGTCTTGTCTTGTCTTGTCTTGTCTTGTCTTGTCTTGTCTTGTCTTGTCTTGTCTTGTCTTGTCTTGTCTTGTCTTGTCTTGTCCTGTCTTGTCTTGTCTTGTCTTGTCTTGCCTTGTCTTGTCTTGTCTTGTCTTGTCTTGTCATGTCATGTCATGTCATGTCGTGCGTTGTGTTGTTTTGTCTTGTCTTGATTTGTCTTGTCATGTCATGTCTTGGCTTGTCTTGTCTTGTCTTGTCTTGTCTTGTCATGTCTTGTCTTGTCTTGTCTTGTCTTGTCTTGTCTTGTCTTGTCTTGTCTTGTCTTGTCTTGTCTTGTCTTGTCTTGTCTTGTCTTGTCTTGTCTTGTCTTGTCTTGTCTTGTCTTGTCTTGTCTTGTCTTGTCTTGTCTTGTCTTGTCTTGTCTTGTCTTGTCTTGTCTTGTCTTGTCTTGTCTTGTCTTGTCTTGTCTTGTCTTGTCTTGTCTTGTCTTGTCTTGTCTTGTCTTGTCTTGTCTTGTCTTGTCTTGTCTTGTCTTGTCTTGTCTTGTCTTGTCTTGTCTTGTCTTGTCTTGTCTTGTCTTGTCTTGTCTTGTCTTGTCTTGTCTTGTCTTGTCTTGTCTTGTCTTGTCTTGTCTTGTCTTGTCTTGTCTTGTCTTGTCTTTTCTTGTCTTGTCTTGTCTTGTCTTGTCTTGTCTTGTCATGTCGTGCGTTGTGTTGTTTTGTCTTGTCTTGTTTTGTCTTGTCATGTCATGTCTTGTCTTGTCTTGTCATGTCTTGTCTTGTCTTGTCATGTCATGTCATGTCATGTCTGTCATGTCATGTGTTGTGTTGTGTTGTTTTGTCTTGTCTTGTCTTGTTTGGTCTTGTCTTGTCTTGTCATGTTTTATGTTGTCTTGTTTTGTCATGTAATGTCATGTCGTGTGTTGTGTTGTTTTGTCTTGTCTTGTCTTCTCCTTGTCTTGTCTTGTCATGTCGTGTGTTGTGTTGTCATGTCTTATATTGTCTTGTCTTGTCTTGTCTTGTCTTGTCTTGTCTTGTGATGTCATGTCATGTGTTGTGTTGTTTTGTCTTGTCTTGTCATGTCATGTCATGTGTTGTGTTGTGTTGTTTTGTCTTGTCTTGTCTTGTCTAGTCTTGTCTTGTCTTGCCTTATCTTGCCTTGTCTTGTCTTGTCTGGTCTTGTCTTGTCTTGTCTTGTCTTGTCTTGTCTTGTCATGTCTTGTCTTGTCTTGTTTTGTCTTGTCTTGTATTGTCATGTCGTGTGTTGTGTTGTTTTGTCTTGTCTTGTGTTGTTTTGTCGTGTCATGTCTTGTCTTGTCTTGTCTTGTCCTGTCCTGTCGTGTGTTGTGTTGTTTTGTCTTGTCTTGTCATGTCATATCATGTCGTGTCTTGTGTTGCTTTGTCTTGTCTTGTTTTGTCTTGTCTTGTCATGTCGTGTGTTGTGTTGTTTTGTCTTGTCTTGTTGTGTATTGTCATGTCTTATATTGTCTTGGCTTGTCTTGTCTTGTCATGTCATGTCATGTCGTGCGTTGTGTTGTTTTGTCTTGTCATGTCTTGTCTTGTCTTGTCGTGTTTTGTCTTGTCATGTCTTGTCTTGTCTTGTCTTGTCTTGTCTTGTCTTGTCTTGTCTTGTCTTGTCTTGTCTTGTCTTGTCTTGTCTTGTCTTGTCTTGTCTTGTCTTGTCTTGTCTTGTCTTGTCTTGTCTTGTCTTGTCCTGTCGTGTGTTGTGTTGTTTTGTCTTGTCTTGTCTTGTCTTGTCTTGTTTTGTCTTGTCTTGTCTTGTCTTGTCTTGTCTTGTCTTGTCTTGTCATGTCATGTCTTGTCTTGTCTTGTCTTGTTTTGTCTTGTCTTGTCTTGTTTTGTCTTGTCTTGTCTTGTCCTGTCTTGTCTTGTCTTGTCTTGTCTTGCCTTGTCTTGTCTTGTCTTGTCTTGTCTTGTCTTGTCTTGTCATGTCATGTCATGTCGTGCGTTGGGTTGTTTTGTCTTGTCTTGATTTGTCTTGTCATGTCATGTCTGGTCTTGTCTTGTCTTGTCTTGTCTTGTCATGTCGTGCGTTGTGTTGTTTTGTCTTGTCTTGTTTTGTCTTGTCATGTCATGTCTTGTCTTGTCTTGTCTTGTCTTGTCTTGTCTTGTCTTGTCTTGTCTTGTCATGTCATGTCATGTCATGTCATGTGTTTGTGTTGTGTTGTTTTGTCTTGTCTTGTCATGTCATGTCTTGTCTTGTCTTGTCTTGTTTTGTCTTGTCTTGTCTTGTTTTGACTTGTCATGTCTTGTCTTGTCTTGTCTTGTCTTGTCTTGTCTTGTCTTGCCTTGTCTTGTCTTGTCCTGTCGTGTGTTGTGTTGTGTTGTTTTGTCTTGTCTTGTCTTGTCTTGCCTTGCCTTGTCTTGTCTTGTCTTGTCTTGTCTTGTCTTGTCTTGTCGTATGTTGTGTTGTTTTGTCTTGTCATGTCGTATGTTGTGTTGTTTTGTCTTGTCTTGTTTTGTCTTGTCTTGTCTTATATAGTCTTGTCTTGTCTTGTCATGTCATGTCATGTCATGTCGTGTGTTGTGTTGTTTAGTCTTGTTTTGTCTTGTCATGTCTTGTCTTGTCTTGTCTTGTCTTGTCATGTCTTGTCTTGTCTTGTCTTGTCTTGTCTTGTCTTGTCTTGTCTTGTCTTGTCTTGTCTTGTCTTGTCTTGCCTTGTCTTGTCTTGTCTTGTCTTGTCTTGTCTTGTCTTGTCTTGTCTTGTCTTGTCTTGTCTTTTCATGTCTTGTTTTGTCTTGTCTTGTCTTGTCTTGTCTTGTCTTGTCTGGTCTTATCTTGTCTTGCCTTGTCCTGTCCTGTCTTGCCTTGTCTTTTCTTGTCTTGTCTTGTCTTTTCTTGTCTTGTCTTGTCTTGTCTTGTCTTGTCTTGTCATGTCATGTCTTGTCTTGTCTGGTCTTGTTTTGTCTTGTCTTGTCTTGTTTTGTCTTTTCTTGTCTTGTCTTGTCTTGTCTTGTCATGTCATGTCTTGTCTTGTCTTGTCTTGTTTTGTCTTGTCTTGTCTTGTTTTGTCTTGTCATGTCTTGTCTTGTCTTGTCTTGTCTTGTCTTGTCTTGTCTTGTCTTGTCTTGTCTTGTCATGTCATGTCTTGTTTTGTCTTGTCTTGTCTTGTCTTGTCTTGTCTTGTCCTGTCTTGTCTTGTCTTGTCTTGCCTTGTCTTGTCTTGTCTTGTCTTGTATTGTCTTGTCTTGTCTTGTCTTGTCTTGTCTTGTCTTGTCTTGTCTTGTCTTGTCTTGTCATGTCATGTCTTGTCTTGTCTTGTCTTGTTTTGTCTTGTCTTGTCATGTCATGTCATGTCGTGCGTTGGGTTGTTTTGTCTTGTCTTGATTTGTCTTGTCATGTCATGTCTGGTCTTGTCTTGTCTTGTCTTGTCTTGTCTTGTCGTATGTTGTGTTGTTTTGTCTTGTCTTGTCTTGTCTTGTCCTGTCGTGTGTTGTGTTGTTTTGTCTTGTCTTGTCTTGTCTTGTCTTGTCTTGTCTTGTTTTGTCTTGTCTTGTCTTGTCTTGTCTTGTCTTGTCTTGTCTTGTCTTGTCTTGTCATGTCTTGTCTTGTCTTGTCTTGTTTTGTCTTGTCTTGTCTTGTTTTGTCTTGTCTTGTCTTGTCCTGTCTTGTCTTGTCTTGCCTTGTCTTGTCTTGTCTTGTCTTGTCTTGTCTTGTCTTGTCATGTCATGTCATGTCGTGCGTTGTGTTGTTTTGTCTTGTCTTGATTTGTCTTGTCATGTCATGTCTGGTCTTGTCTTGTCTTGTCTTGTCTTGTCATGTCGTGCGTTGTGTTGTTTTGTCTTGTCTTGTTTTGTCTTGTCATGTCATGTCTTGTCTTGTCATGTCATGTCTGGTCTTGTCTTGTCTTGTCTTGTCGTATGTTGTGTTGTTTTGTCTTGTCTTGTCTTGTCTTGTCCTGTCGTGTGTTGTGTTGTTTTGTCTTGTCTTGTCTTGTCTTGTCTTGTCTTGTCTTGTTTTGTCTTGTCTTGTCTTGTCTTGTCTTGTCTTGTCTTGTCTTGTCATGTCTTGTCTTGTCTTGTCTTGTTTTGTCTTGTCTTGTCTTGTTTTGTCTTGTCTTGTCTTGTCCTGTCTTGTCTTGTCTTGTCTTGCCTTGTCTTGTCTTGTCTTGTCTTGTCTTGTCTTGTCATGTCATGTCATGTCGTGCGTTGTGTTGTTTTGTTTTGTCTTGATTTGTCTTGTCATGTCATGTCTGGTCTTGTCTTGTCTTGTCTTGTCTTGTCATGTCGTGCGTTGTGTTGTTTTGTCTTGTCTTGTTTTGTCTTGTCATGTCATGTCTTGTCTTGTCTTGTCTTGTCTTGTCTTGTCTTGTCTTGTCATGTCATGTCATGTCATGTCATGTGTTTGTGTTGTGTTGTTTTGTCTTGTCTTGTCTTGTCTTGTCTTGTCTTGTCATGTCATGTCTTGTCTTGTCTTGTCTTGTTTTGTCTTGTCTTGTCTTGTTTTGTCTTGTCATGTCTTGTCTTGTCTTGTCTTGTCTTGTCTTGTCTTGTCTTGTCTTGTCTTGTCTTGTCTTGTCGTATGTTGTGCTGTTTTGTCTTGTCATGTCGTATGTTGTGTTGTTTTGTCTTGTCTTGTTTTGTCTTGTCTTGTCTTATATAGTCTTGTCTTGTCTTGTCATGTCATGTCATGTCATGTCGTGTGTTGTGTTGTTTAGTCTTGTTTTGTCTTGTCATGTCTTGTCTTGTCTTGTCTTGTCTTGTCATGTCTTGTCTTGTCTTGTCTTGTCTTGTCTTGTCTTGTCTTGTCTTGTCTTGCCTTGCCTTGTCTTGTCTTGTCTTGTCTTGTCTTGTCTTGTCTTGTCGTATGTTGTGTTGTTTTGTCTTGTCATGTCGTATGTTGTGTTGTTTTGTCTTGTCTTGTTTTGTCTTGTCTTGTCTTATATAGTCTTGTCTTGTCTTGTCTTGTCTTGTCTTGTCTTGTCTTGTCTTGTCTTGTCGTATGTTGTGTTGTTTTGTCTTGTCTTGTTTTGTCTTGTCATGTCGTATGTTGTTGTCTTGTCTTGTCTTGTCTTGTCTTGTCTTGTCTTGTCTTGTCTTGTCGTATGTTGTGTTGTTTTGTCTTGTCTTGTTTTGTCTTGTCATGTCGTATGTTGTGTTGTTTTGTCTTGTCTTGTTTTGTCTTGTCTTGTCTTATATTGTCTTATATTGTCTTGTCTTGTCTTGTCATGTCATGTCGTGTGTTGCGTTGTTTAGTCTTGTTTTGTCTTGTCTTGTCATGTCTTGTCTTGTCTTGTCTTGTCATGTCTTGTCTTGTCTAGTCTTGTCTTGTCTTGTCTTGTCTTGTCTTGTCTTGTCTTGTCTTGTCTTGTCTTGTCTTGTCTTGTCTTGTCTTGTCTTGTCTTGTCTTGTCTTGTCTTGTCTTGTCTTGTCTTGTCTTGTCTTGTCTTGTCTTGTCTTGTCTTGTCTTGTCTTGTCTTGTCTTGTCTTGTCTTGTCTTGTCTTGTCTTGTCTTGTCTTGTCTTGTCTTGTCTTGTCTTGTCTTGTCTTGTCTTGTCTTGTCTTGTCTTGTCTTGTCTTGTCTTGTCTTGTCTTGTCTTGTCTTGTCTTGTCTTGTCTTGTCTTGTCTTGTCTTGTCTTGTCTTGTCTTGTCTTGTCATGTCTAGTCTAGTCTTGTCTTGTCTTGTCTTGTCTTGTCTTGTCTTGTCTTGTCTTGTCTTGTCTTGTCTTGTCTTGTCTTGTCTTGTCTTGTCTTGTCTTGTCTTGTCTTGTCTTGTCTTGTCTTGTCTTGTCTTGTCTTGTCTTGTCTTGTCTTGTCTTGTCATGTAATGTCATGTCGTGTGTTGTGTTGTTTTGTCTTGTCGTGTCTTCTCCTTGTCTTGTCTTGTCATGTTGTGTGTTGTGTTGTTTTGTCTTGTCATGTCTTATATTGTATTGTCTTGTCTTGTGATGTCATGTCGTGTGTTGTGTTGTTTTGTCTTGTATTGTCTTGTCTTGTCTTGTCTTGTCTTGTTTTGTCTTGTCTTGTCTTGTCTTGTCTTGTCTTGTCTTGTCTTTTCTTGTCTTGTCTTGTCTTGTCTTGTCATGTCATGTCATGTCATACGTGTGTTGTGTTGTTTTGTCTTGTCTTATTTTGTCTTGTCATGTCTTATCTTGTCTTGTCTTGTCTTGTCTTGTATTGTCATGTCTTATATTGTCTTGTCTTGTCATGTCATATCATGTCGTGTGTTGTGTTGTTTTGTCTTGTCATGTTTTGTCTTGTCATGTATTGTCTTGTCTTGTCATGTCATGTCATGTCTTGTATTGTCATGTCTTATATTGTCTTGTCTTGTCTTGTCTTGTCCTGTCGTGTGTTGTGTTGTTTTGTCTTGTCTTGTCTTGTCTTGCCTTGTCTTATATTGTCTTGTCTTGTCTTGTCTTGTCTTGGCTTGTCTTGTCTTGTCTTGTCTTGTCTTGTGTTGTCTTGTCTTGTCTTGTCTTGTCTTGTCTTGTCTTGTCTTGTCTTGTATTGTCATGTCTTATATTGTCTTGTCTTGTCTTGTCTTGTCCTGTCGTGTGTTGTGTTGTTTTGTCTTGTCTTGTCTTGTCTTGCCTTGTCTTGTCTTGTCTTGGCTTGTCTTGTCTTGTCTTGTCGTATGTTGTGTTGTTTTGTCTTGTCTTGTTTTGTCTTGTCATGTCGTATGTTGTGTTGTTTTGTCTTGTCTTGTCTTATATTGTCTTGTTTAGTCTTGTTTTGTCTTGTCATGTCTTGTCTATTCTTGTCTTGTCTTGTCTTGTCTAGTCTTGTCTTGTCTTGTCTTGTCTTGTCTTGTCTTGTCTTGTCTTGTCTTGTCTTGTCTTGTGTTGTCTTGTCTTGTCTTGTCTTGTCTTGTCTTGTCTTGTCTTGTCTTCTCTTGTTTTGTCTTGTCTTGTCTTGTCTTGTCTTGTCTTGTCTTGTCTTGTCTTGTCTTGTATGGTCTTATCTTGTCTTGTCTTGTCCTGTCCTGTCTTGTCTTTTCTTGTCTTGTCTTGTCATGTCTTGTCTTGTCATGTCATGTCTTGTCTTGTCTTGTCTTGTCTTGTCATGTCGTGCGTTGTCTTGTCTTTTCTTGTCTTGTCTTGTCTTGTCTGGTCTTGTCTTGTCTTGTCTTGTCTTGTCTTGTCTTGTCTTGTCTTGTCTTGTCTTGTCTTGTCTTGTCTTGTCTTGTCTTGTTTGGTCTTGTCTTGTCTTGTCATGTTTTATGTTGTCTTGTTTTGTCATGTAATGTCATTTCGTGTGTTGTGTTGTTTTGTCTTGTCTTGTCTTCTCCTTGTCTTGTCTTGTCATGTCGTGTGTTGTGTTGTTTTGTCTTGTCATGTCATGTCTTGTCTTGTCTTGTCTTGTCTTGTCTTGTCTTGTCATGTCATGTCATGTCATGTCTGTCATGTCATGTGTTGTGTTGTGTTGTTTTGTCTTGTTTGGTCTTGTCTTGTTTGGTCTTTTCTTGTCTTGTCATGTTTTATGTTGTCTTGTTTTGTCATGTAATGTCATGTCGTGTGTTGTGTTGTTTTGTCTTGTCTTGTCTTCTCCTTGTCATGTCATGTCATGTCTTGTGTTGTGTTGTGTTTTTTTGTCTTGTCTTGTCTTGTTTGGTCTTGTCTTGTTTGGTCTTGTCTTGTCTTGTCATGTTTTATGTTGTCTTGTTTTGTCATGTAATGTCATGTCGTGTGTTGTGTTGTTTTGTCTTGTCTTGTCTTCTCCTTGTCTTGTCTTGTCATGTCGTGTGTTGTGTTGTTTTGTCTTGTCATGTCTTATATTGTCTTGTCTTGTCTTGTCTTGTCTTGTGATGTCATGTGTTGTGTTGTGTTGTTTTGTCTTGTCTTGTCTTGTCTTGTCTTGTCTTGTCTTGTCTTGTCTTGTCTTGTCTTGTCTTGTCTTGTCTTGTCTTGTCTTGTCTTGTCTTGTCTTGTCTTGTCTTGTCTTGTCATGTCTTGTCTTGTCTTGTTTTGTCTTGTTTTCTCATGTAGTGTCATGTCGTGTGTTGTGTTGTTTTGTCTTGTCTTGTGTTGTTTTGTCGTGTCATGTCTTGTCTTGTCTTGTCTTGTCCTGTCCTGTCGTGTGTTGTGTTGTTTTGTCTTGTCTTGTCTTGTCATGTCATGTCATGTCGTGTCTTGTGTTGCTTTGTCTTGTCTTGTCTTGTCATGTCTTGTCATGTCGTGTGTTGTGTTGTTTTGTCTTGTCTTGTTGTGTATTGTCATGTCTTATATTGTCTTGTCTTGTCTTGTCATGTCATGCCATGTCATGTCGTGTGTTGTGTTGTTTTGTCTTGTCTTGTTTTGTCTTGTCATGTCTTGTCTTGTCTTGTCTTGTTTTGTCTTGTCATGTCTTGTCTTGTCTTGTCTTGTCTTGTCTTGTCTTGTCTTGTCTTGTCTTGTCTTGTCTTGTCTCGTCTTGTCTTGTCTTGCCTTGTCTTGTCTTGTCTTGTCTTGTCTTGTCTTGTCTTGTCTTGTCTTGTCTTGTCTTGTCTTGTCTTGTCTTGTCTTGTCTTGTCTTTTCTTGTCTTGTCCTGTCTTGTCTTGTCTTGTCTTGCCTTGTCTTGTCTTGTCTTGTTTTGTCTTGTCTTGCCTTGTCTTGTCATGTCATGTCATGTCATGTCGTGCGTTGTGTTGTTTTGTCTTGTCTTGATTTGTCTTGTCATGTCATGTCTTGTCTTGTCTTGTCTTGTCTTGTCTTGTCTTGTCTTGTCTTGTCTTGTCATGTCGTGCGTTGTGTTGTTTTGTCTTGTCTTGTTTTGTCTTGTCATGTCATGTCTTGTCTTGTCTTGTCTTGTCTTGTCTTGTCTTGTCTTGTCTTGTCATGTCATGTCATGTCATGTCATGTGTTGTGTTGTGTTGTTTTGTCTTGTCTTGTCTTGTTTGGTCTTGTCTTGTTTGGTCTTGTCTTGTGTTGTCATGTTTTATGTTGTCTTGTTTTGTCATGTAATGTCATGTCGTGTGTTGTGTTGTTTTGTCTTGTCTTGTTTTGTCTTGTCTTGTCTTCTCCTTGTCTTGTCTTGTCATGTCGTGTGTTGTGTTGTTTTGTCTTGTCATGTCTTATATTGTCTTGTCTTGTCTTGTCTTGTCTTGTCTTGTCTTGTCTTGTCTTGTCTTGTGATGTCATGTCGTGTGTTGTGTTGTGTTGTGTTGTTTTGTCTTGTCTTGTCTTGTCTAGTCTTGTCTTGTCTTGCCTTATCTTGCCTTGTCTTGTCTTGTCTGGTCTTGTCTTGTCTTGTCTTGTCTTGTCTTGTCTTGTCTTGTCATGTCTTGTCTTGTCTTGTTTTGTCTTGTCTTGTATTGTCCTGTTTTCTCATGTAATGTCATGTCGTGTGTTGTGTTGTTTTGTCTTGTCTTGTGTTGTTTTGTCCTGTCATGTCTTGTCTTGTCTTGTCTTGTCCTGTCCTGTCGTGTGTTGTGTTGTTTTGTCTTGTCTTGTCATGTCATATCATGTCGTGTCTTGTGTTGCTTTGTCTTGTCTTGTCTTGTCTTGTCTTGTCATGTCGTGTGTTGTGTTGTTTTGTCTTGTCTTGTTGTGTATTGTCATGTCTTATATTGTCTTGTCTTGTCTTGTCTTGTCATGTCATGTCATGTCGTGTGTTGTGTTGTTTTGTCTTGTCATGTCTTGTCTTGTTTTGTCTTGTCATGTCTTGTCTTGTCTTGTCTTGTCTTGTCTTGTCTTGTCTTGTCTTGTCTTGTCTTGTCTTGTCTTGTCTTGTCTTGTCTTGTCTTGTCTTGTCTTGTCTTGTCTTGTCTTGTCTTGTCTTGTCTTGTCTTGTCTTGTCCTGTCGTGTGTTGTGTTGTTTTGTCTTGTCTTGTCTTGTCTTGTCTTGTTTTGTCTTGTCTTGTCTTGTCTTGTCTTGTCATGTCATGTCTTGTCTTGTCTTGTCTTGTTTTGTCTTGTCTTGTCTTGTTTTGTCTTGTCTTGTGTTGTCCTGTCTTGTCTTGTCTTGTCTTGCCTTGTCTTGTCTTGTCTTGTCTTGTCTTGTCATGTCATGTCATGTCGTGCGTTGTGTTGTTTTGTCTTGTCTTGATTTGTCTTGTCATGTCATGTCTTGTCTTGTCTTGTCTTGTCTTGTCTTGTCATGTCGTGCGTTGTGTTGTTTTGTCTTGTCTTGTTTTGTCTTGTCATGTCATGTCTTGTCTTGTCTTGTCTTGTCTTGTCTTGTCTTGTCTTGTCTTGTCTTGTCGTGTCATGTCATGTCATGTCATGTGTTTGTGTTGTGTTGTTTTGTATTGTCTTGTCTTGTCTTGTCTTGTCTTGTCTTGTCATGTCATGTCTTGTCTTGTCTTGTCTTGTTTTGTCTTGTCTTGTCTTGTTTTGTCTTGTCATGTCTTGTCTTGTCTTGTCTTGTCATGTCGTGCGTTGTGTTGTTTTGTCTTGTCTTGTTTTGTCTTGTCATGTCATGTCTTGTCTTGTCTTGTCTTGTCTTGTCTTGTCTTGTCTTGTCTTGTCATGTCATGTCATGTCATGTGTTTGTGTTGTTTTGTCTTGTCTTGTTTTGTCTTGTCATGTCTTGTCTTGTCTTGTCTTGTCTTGTCTTGTCTTGTCTTGTTTGGTCTTGTCTTGTCTTGTCATGTTTTATGTTGTCTTGTTTTGTCATGTAATGTCATACGTGTGTTGTGTTGTTTTGTCTTGTCTTATTTTGTCTTGTCATGTCTTATCTTGTCTTGTCTTGTCTTGTCTTGTATTGTCATGTCTTATATTGTCTTGTCTTGTCTTGTCTTGTCCTGTCGTGTGTTGTGTTGTTTTGTCTTGTCTTGTCTTGTCTTGCCTTGTCTTGTCTTGTCTTGTCTTGTCTTGTCTTGTCTTGTCTTGTCTTGTCGTATGTTGTGTTGTTTTGTCTTGTCTTGTTTTGTCTTGTCTTGTTTTGTCTTGTCATGTCGTATGTTGTGTTGTTTTGTCTTGTCTTGTTTTGTCTTGTCTTGTCTTATATTGTCTTGTCTTGTCTTGTCTTGTCTTGTCTTGGCTTGTCTTGTCTTGTCTTGTCTTGTCTTGTCTTGTGTTGTCTTGTCTTGTCTTGTCTTGTCTTGTCTTGTCTTGTCTTGTCTTGTCTTGTCTTGTCTTGTATTGTCATGTCTTATATTGTCTTGTCTTGTCTTGTCTTGTCCTGTCGTGTGTTGTGTTGTTTTGTCTTGTCTTGTCTTGTTTTGCCTTGTCTTGTCTTGTCTTGGCTTGTCTTGTCTTGTCTTGTCGTATGTTGTGTTGTTTTGTCTTGTCTTGTTTTGTCTTGTCATGTCGTATGTTGTGTTGTTTTGTCTTGTCTTGTTTTGTCTTGTCTTGTCTTATATTGTCTTGTTTAGTCTTGTTTTGTCTTGTCATGTCTTGTCTTGTCTTGTCTTGTCTTGTCTTGTCTTGTCTTGTCTTGTCTTGTCTTGTCTTGTCTTGTCTTGTCTTGTCTTGTCTTGTCTTGTCTTGTCTTGTCTTGTCTTGTCTTGTCTTGTCTTGTCTTGTCTTGTCTTGTCTTGTGTTGTCTTGTCTTGTCTTGTCTTGTCTTGTCTTGTCTTGTCTTGTCTTGTCTTGTTTTGTCTTGTCTTGTCTTGTCTTGTCTTGTCTTGTCTTGTCTTGTCTTGTCTTGTCTGGTCTTATCTTGTCTTGTCTTGTCCTGTCCTGTCTTGTCTTGTCTTGTCTTTTCTTGTCTTGTCTTGTCATGTCTTGTCTTGTCTTGTCATGTCATGTCTTGTCTTGTCTTGTCTTGTCTTGTCATGTCGTGCGTTGTCTTTTCTTGTCTTGTCTTGTCTTGTCTTGTCTTGTCTTGTCTTGTCTTGTCTTGTCTTGTCTTGTCTTGTCTTGTCTTGTCTTGTCTTGTCTTGTCTTGTTTGGTCTTGTCTTGTCTTGTCATGTTTTATGTTGTCTTGTTTTGTCATGTAATGTCATTTCGTGTGTTGTGTTGTTTTGTCTTGTCTTGTCTTCTCCTTGTCTTGTCTTGTCATGTCGTGTGTTGTGTTGTTTTGTCTTGTCATGTCATGTCTTGTCTTGTCTTGTCTTGTCTTGTCTTGTCTTGTCTTGTCATGTCATGTCATGTCATGTCTGTCATGTCATGTGTTGTGTTGTGTTGTTTTGTCTTGTCTTGTCTTGTTTGGTCTTGTCTTGTTTGGTCTTGTCTTGTCTTGTCATGTTTTATGTTGTCTTGTTTTGTCATGTAATGTCATGTCGTGTGTTGTGTTGTTTTGTCTTGTCTTGTCTTCTCCTTGTCATGTCATGTCATGTCTTGTGTTGTGTTGTGTTTTTTTGTCTTGTCTTGTCTTGTTTGGTCTTGTCTTGTTTGGTCTTGTCTTGTCTTGTCATGTTTTATGTTGTCTTGTTTTGTCATGTAATGTCATGTCGTGTGTTGTGTTGTTTTGTCTTGTCTTGTCTTCTCCTTGTCTTGTCTTGTCATGTCGTGTGTTGTGTTGTTTTGTCTTGTCATGTCTTATATTGTCTTGTCTTGTCTTGTCTTGTCTTGTGATGTCATGTGTTGTGTTGTGTTGTTTTGTCTTGTCTTGTCTTGTCTTGTCTTGTCTTGTCATGTCTTGTCTTGTCTTGTTTTGTCTTGTTTTCTCATGTAGTGTCATGTCGTGTGTTGTGTTGTTTTGTCTTGTCTTGTGTTGTTTTGTCGTGTCATGTCTTGTCTTGTCTTGTCTTGTCCTGTCCTGTCGTGTGTTGTGTTGTTTTGTCTTGTCTTGTCATGTCATGTCATGTCGTGTCTTGTGTTGCTTTGTCTTGTCTTGTCTTGTCATGTCTTGTCATGTCGTGTGTTGTGTTGTTTTGTCTTGTCTTGTTGTGTATTGTCATGTCTTATATTGTCTTGTCTTGTCTTGTCATGTCATGTCATGTCATGTCGTGTGTTGTGTTGTTTTGTCTTGTCTTGTTTTGTCTTGTCATGTCTTGTCTTGTCTTGTCTTGTTTTGTCTTGTCATGTCTTGTCTTGTATTGTCTTGTCTTGTCTTGTCTTGTCTTGTCTTGTCTTGTCTCGTCTTGTCATGTCATGTCATGTCTTGTGTTGTGTTGTGTTTTTTTGTCTTGTCTTGTCTTGTTTGGTCTTGTCTTGTTTGGTCTTGTCTTGTCTTGTCATGTTTTATGTTGTCTTGTTTTGTCATGTAATGTCATGTCGTGTGTTGTGTTGTTTTGTCTTGTCTTGTCTTCTCCTTGTCATGTCATGTCATGTCTTGTGTTGTGTTGTGTTTTTTTGTCTTGTCTTGTCTTGTTTGGTCTTGTCTTGTTTGGTCTTGTCTTGTCTTGTCATGTTTTATGTTGTCTTGTTTTGTCACGTAATGTCATGTCGTGTGTTGTGTTGTTTTGTCTTGTCTTGTCTTCTCCTTGTCTTGTCTTGTCATGTCGTGTGTTGTGTTGTTTTGTCTTGTCATGTCTTATATTGTCTTGTCTTGTCTTGTCTTGTCTTGTGATGTCATGTGTTGTGTTGTGTTGTTTTGTCTTGTCTTGTCTTGTCTTGTCTTGTCTTGTCTTGTCTTGTCTTGTCTTGTCTTGTCTTGTCTTGTCTTGTCTTGTCTTGTCTTGTCTTGTCTTGTCTTGTCTTGTCTTGTCATGTCTTGTCTTGTCTTGTTTTGTCTTGTTTTCTCATGTAGTGTCATGTCGTGTGTTGTGTTGTTTTGTCTTGTCTTGTGTTGTTTTGTCGTGTCATGTCTTGTCTTGTCTTGTCTTGTCCTGTCCTGTCGTGTGTTGTGTTGTTTTGTCTTGTCTTGTCATGTCATGTCATGTCGTGTCTTGTGTTGCTTTGTCTTGTCTTGTCTTGTCATGTCTTGTCATGTCGTGTGTTGTGTTGTTTTGTCTTGTCTTGTTGTGTATTGTCATGTCTTATATTGTCTTGTCTTGTCTTGTCATGTCATGTCATGTCATGTCGTGTGTTGTGTTGTTTTGTCTTGTCTTGTTTTGTCTTGTCATGTCTTGTCTTGTTTGGTCTTGTCTTGTTTGGTCTTGTCTTGTCTTGTCATGTTTTATGTTGTCTTGTTTTGTCATGTAATGTCATGTCGTGTGTTGTGTTGTTTTGTCTTGTCTTGTCTTCTCCTTGTCATGTCATGTCATGTCTTGTGTTGTGTTGTGTTTTTTTGTCTTGTCTTGTCTTGTTTGGTCTTGTCTTGTTTGGTCTTGTCTTGTCTTGTCATGTTTTATGTTGTCTTGTTTTGTCACGTAATGTCATGTCGTGTGTTGTGTTGTTTTGTCTTGTCTTGTCTTCTCCTTGTCTTGTCTTGTCATGTCGTGTGTTGTGTTGTTTTGTCTTGTCATGTCTTATATTGTCTTGTCTTGTCTTGTCTTGTCTTGTGATGTCATGTGTTGTGTTGTGTTGTTTTGTCTTGTCTTGTCTTGTCTTGTCTTGTCTTGTCTTGTCTTGTCTTGTCTTGTCTTGTCTTGTCTTGTCTTGTCTTGTCTTGTCTTGTCTTGTCTTGTCTTGTCTTGTCATGTCTTGTCTTGTCTTGTTTTGTCTTGTTTTCTCATGTAGTGTCATGTCGTGTGTTGTGTTGTTTTGTCTTGTCTTGTGTTGTTTTGTCGTGTCATGTCTTGTCTTGTCTTGTCTTGTCCTGTCCTGTCGTGTGTTGTGTTGTTTTGTCTTGTCTTGTCATGTCATGTCATGTCGTGTCTTGTGTTGCTTTGTCTTGTCTTGTCTTGTCATGTCTTGTCATGTCGTGTGTTGTGTTGTTTTGTCTTGTCTTGTTGTGTATTGTCATGTCTTATATTGTCTTGTCTTGTCTTGTCATGTCATGTCATGTCATGTCGTGTGTTGTGTTGTTTTGTCTTGTCTTGTTTTGTCTTGTCATGTCTTGTCTTGTCTTGTCTTGTTTTGTCTTGTCATGTCTTGTCTTGTCTTGTCTTGTCTTGTCTTGTCTTGTCTTGTCTTGTCTTGTCTTGTCTTGTCTTGTGATGTCATGTCGTGTGTTGTGTTGTTTTGTCTTGTCTTGTTTTGTCTTGTCCTGTCTTGTCTTGTCATGTCATGTCATGTGTTGTGTTGTGTTGTGTTGTTTTGTCTTGTCTTGTCTTGTCTAGTCTTGTCTTGTCTTGCCTTATCTTGCCTTGTCTTGTCTTGTCTGGTCTTGTCTTGTCTTGTCTTGTCTTGTCTTGTCTTGTCTTGTCTTGTCATGTCTTGTCTTGTCTTGTTTTGTCTTGTCTTGTATTGTCCTGTTTTCTCATGTAATGTCATGTCGTGTGTTGTGTTGTTTTGTCTTGTCTTGTGTTGTTTTGTCCTGTCATGTCTTGTCTTGTCTTGTCTTGTCCTGTCCTGTCGTGTGTTGTGTTGTTTTGTCTTGTCTTGTCATGTCATATCATGTCGTGTCTTGTGTTACTTTGTCTTGTCTTGTCTTGTCATGTCGTGTTGTTTTGTCTTGTCTTGTTGTGTATTGTCATGTCTTATATTGTCTTGTCTTGTCTTGTCTTGTCATGTCATGTCATGTCGTGTGTTGTGTTGTCTTGTCTTGTCTTGTCTTGTCTTGTCTTGTCTTGTCTTGTCTTGTCTTGTCTTGTCTTGTCTTGTCTTGTCTTGTCTTGTCTTGTCGTATGTTGTGTTGTTTTGTCTTGTCATGTCGTATGTTGTGTTGTTTTGTCTTGTCTTGTTTTGTCTTGTCTTGTCTTATATTGTCTTGTCTTGTCTTGTCTTGTCTTGTCTTGTCATGTCATGTCATGTCATGTCGTGTGTTGTGTTGTTTAGTCTTGTTTTGTCTTGTCTTGTTTTGTCTTGTCATGTCTTGTCTTGTCTTGTCTTGTTTTGTCTTGTCATGTCTTGTCTTGTCTTGTCTTGTCTTGTCTTGTCTTGTCTTGTCTTGTCTTGTCTTGTCTTGTCTTGTCTTGTCTCGTCTTGTCTTGTCTTGTCTTGTCTTGTCTTGTCTTGTCTTGTCTTGTCTTGTCTTGTCTTGTCTTGTCTTGTCTTGTCTTGTCTTGTCTTGTCTTGTCTTGTCTTGTCTTGTCTTGTCTTGTCTTTTCTTGTCTTGTCCTGTCTTGTCTTGTCTTGTCTTGCCTTGTCTTGTCTTGTCTTGTCTTGTCTTGTCTTGTCTTGTCTTGTCTTGTCTTCTCCTTGTCTTGTCTTGTCATGTCGTGTGTTGTGTTGTGTTGTTTAGTCTTGTTTTGTCTTGTCTTGTCTTGTCTTGTCTTGTCTTGTCTTGTCTTGTCTTGTCTTGTCTTGTCTTGTCTTGTTTTGTCTTGTCTTGTCTTGTTTTGTCTTGTCTTGTCTTGTCCTGTCTTGTCTTGTCTTGTCTTGCCTTGTCTTGTCTTGTCTTGTCTTGTCTTGTCTTGTCTTGTCTTGTCTTGTCATGTCATGTCATGTCGTGCGTTGTGTTGTTTTGTCATGTCTTATATTGTCTTGTCTTGTCTTGTCTTGTCTTGTCTTGTGATGTCATGTCGTGTGTTGTGTTGTTTTGTCTTGTCTTGTTTTGTCTTGTCCTGTCTTGTCTTGTCATGTCATGTCATGTATTGTGTTGTGTTGTTTTGTCTTGTCTTGTCTTGTCTAGTCTTGTCTTGTCTTGCCTTATCTTGCCTTGTCTTGTCTTGTCTGGTCTTGTCTTGTCTTGTCTTGTCTTGTCTTGTCTTGTCTTGTCTTGTCATGTCTTGTCTTGTCTTGTTTTGTCTTGTCTTGTATTGTCCTGTTTTCTCATGTAATGACATGTCGTGTGTTGTGTTGTTTTGTCTTGTCTTGTGTTGTTTTGTCGTGTCATGTCTTGTCTTGTCTTGTCTTGTCCTGTCCTGTCGTATGTTGTGTTGTTTTGTCTTGTCTTGTCATGTCATATCATGTCGTGTCTTGTGTTGCTTTGTCTTGTCTTGTCTTGTCTTGTCTTGTCATGTCGTGTGTTGTGTTGTTTTGTCTTGTCTTGTGTTGTTTTGTCCTGTCATGTCTTGTCTTGTCTTGTCTTGTCCTGTCCTGTCGTGTGTTGTCTTGTCTTGTCTTGTCTTGTCTTGTCTTGTCCTGTCGTGTGTTGTGTTGTTTTGTCTTGTCTTGTCTTGTCTTGTCTTGTCTTGTCTTGTTTTGTCTTGTCTTGTCTTGTCTTGTCTTGTCTTGTCTTGTCTTGTCATGTCATGTCTTGTCTTGTCTTGTCTTGTTTTGTCTTGTCTTGTCTTGTTTTGTCTTGTCTTGTCTTGTCCTGTCTTGTCTTGTCTTGTCTTGCCTTGTCTTGTCTTGTCTTGTCTTGTCTTGTCTTGTCTTGTCTTGTCATGTCATGTCATGTCGTGCGTTGTGTTGTTTTGTCTTGTCTTGATTTGTCTTGTCATGTCATGTCTTGTCTTGTCTTGTCTTGTCTTGTCTTGTCATGTCTTGTCTTGTCTTGTCTTGTCTTGTCTTGTCTTGTCTTGTCTTGTCTTGTCTTGTCTTGTCTTGTCGTGTCATGTCATGTCATGTCATGTGTTTGTGTTGTGTTGTTTTGTATTGTATTGTCTTGTCTTGTCTTGTCTTGTCTTGTCATGTCATGTCTTGTCTTGTCTTGTCTTGTTTTGTCTTGTCTTGTCTTGTTTTGTCTTGGCATGTCTTGTCTTGTCCTGTCTTGTCATGTCGTGCGTTGTGTTGTTTTGTCTTGTCTTGTTTTGTCTTGTCATGTCATGTCTTGTCTTGTCTTGTCTTGTCTTGTCTTGTCTTGTCTTGTCATGTCATGTCATGTCATGTCATGTGTTTGTGTTGTGTTGTTTTGTCTTGTCTTGTCTTGTTTTGTCTTGTCATGTCTTGTCTTGTCTTGTCTTGTCTTGTCTTGTCTTGCCTTGTCTTGTCTTGTCCTGTCGTGTGTTGTGTTGTTTTGTCTTGTTTTGTCTTGTCTTGTCTTGTCTTGTCTTGTCTTGTCTTGTCTTGTCTTGTCGTATGTTGTGTTGTTTTGTCTTGTCATGTCGTATGTTGTGTTGTTTTGTCTTGTCTTGTTTTGTCTTGTCTTGTCTTATATTGTCTTGTCTTGTCTTGTCTTGTCATGTCATGTCATGTCATGTCGTGTGTTGTGTTGTTTAGTCTTGTTTTGTCTTGTCTTGTTTTGTCTTGTCATGTCTTGTCTTGTCTTGTCTTGTTTTGTCTTGTCATGTCTTGTCTTGTCTTGTCTTGTCTTGTCTTGTCTTGTCTTGTCTTGTCTTGTCTTGTCTTGTCTTGTCTTGTCTTGTCTTGTCTTGTCTTGTCTTGTCTTGTCTTGTCTTCTCCTTGTCTTGTCTTGTCATGTCGTGTGTTGTGTTGTTTTGTCTTGTCATGTCTTATATTGTCTTGTCTTGTCTTGTCTTGTCTTGTCTTGTGATGTCATGTCGTGTGTTGTGTTGTTTTGTCTTGTCTTGTTTTGTCTTGTCCTGTCTTGTCTTGTCATGTCATGTCATGTATTGTGTTGTGTTGTTTTGTCTTGTCTTGTCATGTCATATCATGTCGTGTCTTGTGTTGCTTTGTCTTGTCTTGTCTTGTCTTGTCTTGTCATGTCGTGTGTTGTGTTGTTTTGTCTTGTCTTGTTGTGTATTGTCATGTCTTATATTGTCTTGTCTTGTCTTGTCTTGTCATGTCATGTCATGTCGTGTGTTGTGTTGTTTTGTCTTGTCATGTCTTGTCTTGTCTTGTCTTGTTTTGTCTTGTCATGTCTTGTCTTGTCTTGTCTTGTCTTGTCTTGTCTTGTCTTGTCTTGTCTTGTCTTGTCTTGTCTTGTCTTGTCTTGTTTTGTCTTGTCTTGTCTTGTCTTGTCTTGTCTTGTCTTGTCATGTCTTGTCTTGTTTTGTCTTGTCTTGTCTTGTCATGTCATGTCTTGTCTTGTCTTGTCTTGTTTTGTCTTGTCTTGTCTTGTTTTGTCTTGTCTTGTCTTGTCCTGTCTTGTCTTGTCTTGTCTTGCCTTGTCTTGTCTTGTCTTGTCTTGTCTTGTCTTGTCTTGTCATGTCATGTCATGTCGTGCGTTGTGTTGTTTTGTCTTGTCTTGATTTGTCTTGTCATGTCATGTCTTGTCTTGTCTTGTCTTGTCTTGTCATGTCGTGCGTTGTGTTGTTTTGTCTTGTCTTGTTTTGTCTTGTCATGTCTTGTCTTGTCTTGTCTTGTCTTGTCTTGTCTTGTCTTGTCTTGTCTTGTCTTGTCTTGTCTTGTTTTGTCTTGTCTTGTCTTGTCTTGTCTTGTCTTGTCTTGTCATGTCTTGTCTTGTTTTGTCTTGTCTTGTCTTGTCTTGTCTTGTCTTGTCTTGTCATGTCATGTCTTGTCTTGTCTTGTCTTGTTTTGTCTTGTCTTGTCTTGTTTTGTCTTGTCTTGTCTTGTCCTGTCTTGTCTTGTCTTGTCTTGTCTTGTCTTGCCTTGTCTTGTCTTGTCTTGTCTTGTCTTGTCTTGTCATGTCATGTCATGTCGTGCGTTGTGTTGTTTTGTCTTGTCTTGATTTGTCTTGTCATGTCATGTCTTGTCTTGTCTTGTCTTGTCTTGTCATGTCGTGCGTTGTGTTGTTTTGTCTTGTCTTGTTTTGTCTTGTCATGTCATGTCTTGTCTTGTCTTGTCTTGTCTTGTCTTGTCTTGTCATGTCATGTCATGTCATGTCATGTGTTTGTGTTGTGTTGTTTTGTCTTGTCTTGTCTTGTCTTGTCTTGTCTTGTCTTGTCATGTCATGTCTTGTCTTGTCTTGTCTTGTTTTGTCTTGTCTTGTCTTGTTTTGTCTTGTCATGTCTTGTCTTGTCTTGTCTTGTCTTGTCTTGTCTTGTCTTGCCTTGTCTTGTCTTGTCCTGTCGTGTGTTGTGTTGTTTTGTCTTGTCTTGTCTTGTCTTGTCTTGTCGTATGTTGTGTTGTTTTGTCTTGTCATGTCGTATGTTGTGTTGTTTTGTCTTGTCTTGTTTTGTCTTGTCTTGTCTTGTCATGTCATGTCATGTCATGTCGTGTGTTGTGTTGTTTAGTCTTGTTTTGTCTTGTCATGTCTTGTCTTGTCATGTCTTGTCTTGTTTAGTCTTGTCTTGTCTTGTCTTGTCTTGTCTTGTCTTGTCTTGTCTTGTCTTGCCTTGTCTTGTCTTGTCTTGTCTTGTCTTGTCTTGTCTTGTCTTGTCTTGTCTTTTCTTGTCTTGTTTTGTCTTGTCTTGTCTTGTCTTGTCTTGTCTTGTCTTGTCTTGTCTTGTCTGGTCTTATCTTGTCTTGTCTTGTCCTGTCCTGTCTTGTCTTGTCTTTTCTTGTCTTGTCTTGTCTTTTCTTGTCTTGTCTTGTCTTGTCTTGTCTTGTCTTGTCATGTCATGTCTTGTCTTGTCTTGTCTTGTTTTGTCTTGTCTTGTCTTGTTTTGTCTTTTCTTGTCTTGTCTTGTCTTGTCTTGTCTTGTCATGTCATGTCTTGTCTTGTCTTGTCTTGTTTTGTCTTGTCTTGTCTTGTTTTGTATTGTCATGTCTTGTCTTGTCTTGTCTTGTCTTGTCTTGTCTTGTCTTGTCATGTCATGTCTTGTCTTGTCTTGTCTTGTTTTGTCTTGTCTTGTCTTGTCTTGTCTTGTCTTGTCTTGTCTTGCCTTGTCTTGTCTTGTCTTGTCTTGTCTTGTCTTGTCTTGTCTTGTCTTGTCTTGTCTTGTCTTGCCTTGTCTTGTCTTGTCTTGTGTTGTTTTGTCCTGTCATGTCTTGTCTTGTCTTGTCTTGTCTCGTCTTGTCTTGTCTTGTCTTGTCTTGTCTTGTCTTGTCATGTCATGTCATGTCTTGTCTTGTCTTGTCTTGTCTTGCCTTGTCTTGTCTTGTCTTGTGTTGTTTTGTCCTGTCATGTCTTGTCTTGTCTTGTCTTGTCTCGTCTTGTCTTGTCTTGTCTTGTCTTGTCTTGTCTTGTCATGTCATGTCATGTCTTGTCTTGTCTTGTCTTGTTTTGTCTTGTCTTGTCTTGTCTTGTCTTGTCTTGTCTTGTCTTGTCTTGTCTTGTCTTGTCTTGTCTTGTCTTGTCTTGTCTTGTCTTGTCTTGTCTTGTCCTGTCGTGTGTTGTGTTGTTTTGTCTTGTCTTGTCTTGTCTTGTCTTGTTTTGTCTTGTCTTGTCTTGTCTTGTCATGTCATGTCATGTCATGTCTTGTCTTGTCTTGTCTTGTTTTGTCTTGTCTTGTCTTGTTTTGTCTTGTCTTGTCTTGTCTTGTCTTGTCTTGTCTTGTCTTGTCTTGCCTTGTCTTGTCTTGTCTTGTCTTGTCTTGTCTTGTCTTGTCTTGTCTTGTCTTGTCTTGCCTTGTCTTGTCTTGTGTTGTTTTGTCCTGTCTTGTCTTGTCTTGTCTTGTCATGTCATGTCTTGTCCTGTCATGTCTTGTCTTGTCTTGTCTTGTCTTGTCATGTCATGTCTTGTCTTGTCTTGTTTTGTCTTGTTTTCTCATGTAGTGTCATGTCGTGTGTTGTGTTGTTTTGTCTTGTCTTGTGTTGTTTTGTCGTGTCATGTCTTGTCTTGTCTTGTCTTGTCCTGTCCTGTCGTGTGTTGTGTTGTTTTGTCTTGTCTTGTCATGTCATGTCATGTCGTGTCTTGTGTTGCTTTGTCTTGTCTTGTCTTGTCTTGTCTTGTCTTTTCTTGTCTTGTCTTGTCTTCTCCTTGTCATGTCATGTCTTGTGTTGTGTTGTGTTTTTTTGTCTTGTCTTGTCTTGTTTGGTCTTGTCTTGTTTGGTCTTGTCTTGTTTGGTCTTGTTTTATGTTGTCTTGTTTTGTCATGTAATGTCATGTCGTGTGTTGTGTTGTTTTGTCTTGTCTTGTCTTCTCCTTGTCTTGTCTTGTCATGTCGTGTGTTGTGTTGTTTTGTCTTGTCATGTCTTATATTGTCTTGTCTTGTCTTGTCTTGTCTTGTCTTGTGATGTCATGTGTTGTGTTGTGTTGTTTTGTCTTGTCTTGTCTTGTCTTGTCTTGTCTTGTCTTGTCTTGTCTTGTCTTGTCTTGTCTTGTCTTGTCTTGTCTTGTCTTGTCATGTCTTGTCTTGTCTTGTTTTGTCTTGTTTTCTCATGTAGTGTCATGTCGTGTGTTGTGTTGTTTTGTCTTGTCTTGTGTTGTTTTGTCGTGTCATGTCTTGTCTTGTCTTGTCTTGTCCTGTCCTGTCGTGTGTTGTGTTGTTTTGTCTTGTCTTGTCATGTCATGTCATGTCGTGTCTTGTGTTGCTTTGTCTTGTCTTGTCTTGTCATGTCTTGTCATGTCGTGTGTTGTGTTGTTTTGTCTTGTCTTGTTTTGTCTTGTCATGTCTCGTCTTGTCTCGTCTTGTCTTGTTTTGTATTGTCATGTCTTATATTGTCTTGTCTTGTCTTGTCATGTCATGTCATGTCATGTCGTGTGTTGTGTTGTTTTGTCTTGTCTTGTTTTGTCTTGTCATGTCTTGTCTTGTCTTGTCTTGTGTTGTTTTGTCGTGTCATGTCTTGTCTTGTCTTGTCTTGTCCTGTCCTGTCGTGTGTTGTGTTGTTTTGTCTTGTCTTGTCATGTCATGTCATGTCGTGTCTTGTGTTGCTTTGTCTTGTCTTGTCTTGTCATGTCTTGTCATGTCGTGTGTTGTGTTGTTTTGTCTTGTCTTGTTTTGTCTTGTCATGTCTCGTCTTGTCTCGTCTTGTCTTGTTTTGTATTGTCATGTCTTATATTGTCTTGTCTTGTCTTGTCATGTCATGTCATGTCATGTCGTGTGTTGTGTTGTTTTGTCTTGTCTTGTCTTGTCTTGTCATGTCATGTCTTGTCTTGTCTTGTCTTGTTTTGTATTGTCATGTCTTATATTGTCTTGTCTTGTCTTGTCATGTCATGTCATGTCATGTCGTGTGTTGTGTTGTTTTGTCTTGTCTTGTTTTGTCTTGTCATGTCTTGTCTTGTCTTGTCTTGTTTTGTCTTGTCATGTCTTGTCTTGTCTTGTCTTGTCTTGTCTTGTCTTGTCTTGCCTTGTCTTGTCTTGTCTTGTCTTGTCTTGTCTCGTCTTGTCTCGTCTTGTCTTGTCTTGTCTTGTCTTGTCTTGTCTTGTCTTGTCTTGTCTTGTCTTGTCTTGTCTTGTCTTGTCTTGTCTTGTCTTGTCTTTTCTTGTCTTGTCCTGTCTTGTCTTGTCTTGTCTTGCCTTGTCTTGTCTTGTCTTGTCTTGTCTTGTCTTGTCTTGTCATGTCATGTCATGTCATGTCGTGCGTTGTGTTGTTTTGTCTTGTCTTGATTTGTCTTGTCATGTCATGTCTTGTCTTGTCTTGTCTTGTCTTGTCTTGTCTTGTCTTGTCTTGTCATGTCGTGCGTTGTGTTGTTTTGTCTTGTCTTGTTTTGTCTTGTCATGTCATGTCTTGTCTTGTCTTGTCTTGTCTTGTCTTGTCTTGTCATGTCATGTCATGTCATGTCATGTGTTGTGTTGTGTTGTTTTGTCTTGTCTTGTCTTGTTTGGTCTTGTCTTGTTTGGTCTTGTCTTGTCTTGTCATGTTTTATGTTGTCTTGTTTTGTCATGTAATGTCATGTCGTGTTTTGTGTTGTTTTGTCTTGTCTTGTCTTCTCCTTGTCTTGTCTTGTCATGTCGTGTGTTGTGTTGTTTTGTCTTGTCATGTCTTATATTGTCTTGTCTTGTCTTGTCTTGTCTTGTCTTGTCTTGTCTTGTCTTGTCTTGTCTTGTCTTGTCTTGTCTTGTCTTGTCTTGTCTTGTCTTGTCTTGTCTTGTGATGTCATGTCGTGTGTTGTGTTGTTTTGTCTTGTCTTGTTTTGTCTTGTCCTGTCTTGTCTTGTCATGTCATGTCATGTGTTGTGTTGTGTTGTTTTGTCTTGTCTTGTCTTGTCTAGTCTTGTCTTGTCTTGCCTTATCTTGCCTTGTCTTGTCTTGTCTGGTCTTGTCTTGTCTTGTCTTGTCTTGTCTTGTCTTGTCTTGTCTTGTCTTGTCTTGTCATGTCTTGTCTTGTCTTGTTTTGTCTTGTCTTGTATTGTCCTGTTTTCTCATGTAATGTCATGTCGTGTGTTGTGTTGTTTTGTCTTGTCTTGTGTTGTTTTGTCCTGTCATGTCTTGTCTTGTCTTGTCTTGTCCTGTCCTGTCGTGTGTTGTGTTGTTTTGTCTTGTCTTGTCATGTCATATCATGTCGTGTCTTGTGTTGCTTTGTCTTGTCTTGTCTTGTCTTGTCTTGTCATGTCGTGTGTTGTGTTGTTTTGTCTTGTCTTGTTGTGTATTGTCATGTCTTATATTGTCTTGTCTTGTCTTGTCTTGTCATGTCATGTCATGTCGTGTGTTGTGTTGTTTTGTCTTGTCATGTCTTGTCTTGTCTTGTCTTGTTTTGTCTTGTCATGTCTTGTCTTGTCTTGTCTTGTCTTGTCTTGTCTTGTCTTGTCTTGTCTTGTCTTGTCTTGTCTTGTCTTGTCATGTCTTGTCTTGTCTTGTCTTGTCTTGTCTTGTCTTGTCTTGTCTTGTCTTGTCCTGTCGTGTGTTGTGTTGTTTTGTCTTGTCTTGTCTTGTCTTGTCTTGTTTTGTCTTGTCTTGTCTTGTCTTGTCTTGTCTTGTCTTGTCTTGTCTTGTCATGTCATGTCTTGTCTTGTCTTGTCTTGTTTTGTCTTGTCTTGTCTTGTTTTGTCTTGTCTTGTCTTGTCCTGTCTTGTCTTGTCTTGTCTTGCCTTGTCTTGTCTTTTCTTGTCTTGTCTTGTCATGTCATGTCATGTCGTGCGTTGTGTTGTTTTGTCTTGTCTTGATTTGTCTTGTCATGTCATGTCTTGTCTTGTCTTGTCTTGTCATGTCGTGCGTTGTGTTGTTTTGTCTTGTCTTGTTTTGTCTTGTCATGTCATGTCTTGTCTTGTCTTGTCTTGTCTTGTCTTGTCTTGTCTTGTCTTGTCTTGTCATGTCATGTCATGTCATGTCATGTCATGTGTTTGTGTTGTGTTGTTTTGTCTTGTCTTGTCTTGTCTTGTCTTGTCATGTCATGTCTTGTCTTGTCTTGTCTTGTTTTGTCTTGTCTTGTCTTGTTTTGTCTTGTCATGTCTTGTCTTGTCTTGTCTTGTCTTGTCTTGTCTTGTCTTGTCTTGTCATGTCATGTCATGTCATGTCGTGCGTTGTGTTGTCTTGTCTTGTCTTGTCTTGTCTTGTCTTGTCTTGTCTTGTCTTGTCTTGTCTTGTCTTGTCTTGTCTTGTCTTGTCTTGTCTTGTCTTGTCTTGTCTTGTCTTGTCTTGTCTTGTCTTGTCTTGTCTTGTCTTGTCTTGTCTTGTCTTGTCTTGTCTTGTCTTGTCTTGTCTTGTCTTGTCTTGTCTTGTCCTGTCGTGTGTTGTGTTGTTTTGTCTTGTCTTGTCTTGTCTTGTCTTGTTTTGTCTTGTCTTGTCTTGTCTTGTCTTGTTTTGTCTTGTCTTGTCTTGTCTTGTCTTGTCATGTCATGTCATGTCATGTCTTGTCTTGTCTTGTTTTGTCTTGTCTTGTCTTGTTTTGTCTTGTCTTGTCTTGTCTTGTCTTGTCTTGTCTTGTCTTGTCTTGCCTTGTCTTGTCTTGTCTTGTCTTGTCTTGTCTTGTCTTGTCTTGTCTTGTCTTGTCTTGCCTTGTCTTGTCTTGTGTTGTTTTGTCCTGTCTTGTCTTGTCTTGTCTTGTCATGTCATGTCTTGTCCTGTCATGTCTTGTCTTGTCTTGTCTTGTCTTGTCATGTCATGTCTTGTCTTGTCTTGTTTTGTCTTGTTTTCTCATGTAGTGTCATGTCGTGTGTTGTGTTGTTTTGTCTTGTCTTGTGTTGTTTTGTCGTGTCATGTCTTGTCTTGTCTTGTCTTGTCCTGTCCTGTCGTGTGTTGTGTTGTTTTGTCTTGTCTTGTCATGTCATGTCATGTCGTGTCTTGTGTTGCTTTGTCTTGTCTTGTCTTGTCTTGTCTTGTCTTTTCTTGTCTTGTCTTGTCTTCTCCTTGTCATGTCATGTCTTGTGTTGTGTTGTGTTTTTTTGTCTTGTCTTGTCTTGTTTGGTCTTGTCTTGTTTGGTCTTGTCTTGTTTGGTCTTGTTTTATGTTGTCTTGTTTTGTCATGTAATGTCATGTCGTGTGTTGTGTTGTTTTGTCTTGTCTTGTCTTCTCCTTGTCTTGTCTTGTCATGTCGTGTGTTGTGTTGTTTTGTCTTGTCATGTCTTATATTGTCTTGTCTTGTCTTGTCTTGTCTTGTGATGTCATGTGTTGTGTTGTGTTGTTTTGTCTTGTCTTGTCTTGTCTTGTCTTGTCTTGTCTTGTCTTGTCTTGTCTTGTCTTGTCTTGTCTTGTCTTGTCTTGTCTTGTCTTGTCTTGTCTTGTCTTGTCATGTCTTGTCTTGTCTTGTTTTGTCTTGTTTTCTCATGTAGTGTCATGTCGTGTGTTGTGTTGTTTTGTCTTGTCTTGTGTTGTTTTGTCGTGTCATGTCTTGTCTTGTCTTGTCTTGTCCTGTCCTGTCGTGTGTTGTGTTGTTTTGTCTTGTCTTGTCATGTCATGTCATGTCGTGTCTTGTGTTGCTTTGTCTTGTCTTGTCTTGTCATGTCTTGTCATGTCGTGTGTTGTGTTGTTTTGTCTTGTCTTGTTTTGTCTTGTCATGTCTCGTCTTGTCTCGTCTTGTCTTGTTTTGTATTGTCATGTCTTATATTGTCTTGTCTTGTCTTGTCATGTCATGTCATGTCATGTCGTGTGTTGTGTTGTTTTGTCTTGTCTTGTTTTGTCTTGTCATGTCTTGTCTTGTCTTGTCTTGCGTTGTTTTGTCGTGTCATGTCTTGTCTTGTCTTGTCTTGTCCTGTCCTGTCGTGTGTTGTGTTGTTTTGTCTTGTCTTGTCATGTCATGTCATGTCGTGTCTTGTGTTGCTTTGTCTTGTCTTGTCTTGTCATGTCTTGTCATGTCGTGTGTTGTGTTGTTTTGTCTTGTCTTGTTTTGTCTTGTCATGTCTCGTCTTGTCTCGTCTTGTCTTGTTTTGTATTGTCATGTCTTATATTGTCTTGTCTTGTCTTGTCATGTCATGTCATGTCATGTCGTGTGTTGTGTTGTTTTGTCTTGTCTTGTCTTGTCTTGTCATGTCATGTCTTGTCTTGTCTTGTCTTGTTTTGTATTGTCATGTCTTATATTGTCTTGTCTTGTCTTGTCTTGTCATGTCATGTCATGTCATGTCGTGTGTTGTGTTGTTTTGTCTTGTCTTGTTTTGTCTTGTCATGTCTTGTCTTGTCTTGTCTTGTTTTGTCTTGTCATGTCTTGTCTTGTCTTGTCTTGTCTTGTCTTGTCTTGTCTTGCCTTGTCTTGTCTTGTCTTGTCTTGTCTTGTCTCGTCTTGTCTCGTCTTGTCTTGTCTTGTCTTGTCTTGTCTTGTCTTGTCTTGTCTTGTCTTGTCTTGTCTTGTCTTGTCTTGTCTTGTCTTGTCTTGTCTTTTCTTGTCTTGTCCTGTCTTGTCTTGTCTTGTCTTGCCTTGTCTTGTCTTGTCTTGTCTTGTCTTGTCTTGTCATGTCATGTCATGTCATGTCGTGCGTTGTGTTGTTTTGTCTTGTCTTGATTTGTCTTGTCATGTCATGTCTTGTCTTGTCTTGTCTTGTCTTGTCTTGTCTTGTCTTGTCTTGTCATGTCGTGCGTTGTGTTGTTTTGTCTTGTCTTGTTTTGTCTTGTCATGTCATGTCTTGTCTTGTCTTGTCTTGTCTTGTCTTGTCTTGTCATGTCATGTCATGTCATGTCATGTGTTGTGTTGTGTTGTTTTGTCTTGTCTTGTCTTGTTTGGTCTTGTCTTGTTTGGTCTTGTCTTGTCTTGTCATGTTTTATGTTGTCTTGTTTTGTCATGTAATGTCATGTCGTGTTTTGTGTTGTTTTGTCTTGTCTTGTCTTCTCCTTGTCTTGTCTTGTCATGTCGTGTGTTGTGTTGTTTTGTCTTGTCATGTCTTATATTGTCTTGTCTTGTCTTGTCTTGTCTTGTCTTGTCTTGTCTTGTCTTGTGATGTCATGTCGTGTGTTGTGTTGTTTTGTCTTGTCTTGTTATGTCTTGTCCTGTCTTGTCTTGTCATGTCATGTCATGTGTTGTGTTGTGTTGTTTTGTCTTGTCTTGTCTTGTCTAGTCTTGTCTTGTCTTGCCTTATCTTGCCTTGTCTTGTCTTGTCTGGTCTTGTCTTGTCTTGTCTTGTCTTGTCTTGTCTTGTCTTGTCTTGTCATGTCTTGTCTTGTCTTGTTTTGTCTTGTCTTGTATTGTCCTGTTTTCTCATGTAATGTCATGTCGTGTGTTGTGTTGTTTTGTCTTGTCTTGTGTTGTTTTGTCCTGTCATGTCTTGTCTTGTCTTGTCTTGTCCTGTCCTGTCGTGTGTTGTGTTGTTTTGTCTTGTCTTGTCATGTCATATCATGTCGTGTCTTGTGTTGCTTTGTCTTGTCTTGTCTTGTCTTGTCTTGTCATGTCGTGTGTTGTGTTGTTTTGTCTTGTCTTGTTGTGTATTGTCATGTCTTATATTGTCTTGTCTTGTCTTGTCTTGTCATGTCATGTCATGTCGTGTGTTGTGTTGTTTTGTCTTGTCATGTCTTGTCTTGTCTTGTCTTGTTTTGTCTTGTCATGTCTTGTCTTGTCTTGTCTTGTCTTGTCTTGTCTTGTCTTGTCTTGTCTTGTCTTGTCTTGTCTTGTCATGTCTTGTCTTGTCTTGTCTTGTCTTGTCTTGTCTTGTCTTGTCTTGTCTTGTCCTGTCGTGTGTTGTGTTGTTTTGTCTTGTCTTGTCTTGTCTTGTCTTGTCTTGTCTTGTTTTGTCTTGTCTTGTCTTGTCTTGTCTTGTCTTGTCTTGTCTTGTCTTGTCATGTCATGTCTTGTCTTGTCTTGTCTTGTTTTGTCTTGTCTTGTCTTGTTTTGTCTTGTCTTGTCTTGTCCTGTCTTGTCTTGTCTTGTCTTGCCTTGTCTTGTCTTTTCTTGTCTTGTCTTGTCATGTCATGTCATGTCGTGCGTTGTGTTGTTTTGTCTTGTCTTGATTTGTCTTGTCATGTCATGTCTTGTCTTGTCTTGTCTTGTCATGTCGTGCGTTGTGTTGTTTTGTCTTGTCTTGTTTTGTCTTGTCATGTCATGTCTTGTCTTGTCTTGTCTTGTCTTGTCTTGTCTTGTCTTGTCTTGTCTTGTCTTGTCATGTCATGTCATGTCATGTCATGTGTTTGTGTTGTGTTGTTTTGTCTTGTCTTGTCTTGTCTTGTCTTGTCTTGTCATGTCATGTCTTGTCTTGTCTTGTCTTGTTTTGTCTTGTCTTGTCTTGTTTTGTCTTGTCATGTCTTGTCTTGTCTTGTCTTGTCATGTCGTGCGTTGTGTTGTTTTGTCTTGTCTTGTTTTGTCTTGTCATGTTATGTCTTGTCTTGTCTTGTCTTGTCTTGTCTTGTCTTGTCTTGTCATGTCATGTCATGTCATGTCATGTGTTTGTGTTGTGTTGTTTTGTCTTGTCTTGTCTTGTTTTGTCTTGTCTTGTCTTGTCTTGTCTTGTCTTGTCTTGTCTTGCCTTGTCTTGTCTTGTCCTGTCGTGTGTTGTGTTGTTTTGTCTTGTCTTGTCTTGTCTTGTCTTGTCTTGTCTTGTCTTGTCGTATGTTGAGTTGTTTTGTCTTGTCATGTCGTATGTTGTGTTGTTTTGTCTTGTCTTGTTTTGTCTTGTCTTGTCTTATATTGTCTTGTCTTGTCTTGTCTTGTCTTGTCTTGTCTTGTCTTGTCTTATCTCGTCTTGTCTTGTCTTGTCTTGTCTTGTCTTGTCTTGTCTTGTCTTGTCTTGTCTTGTCTTGTCTTGTCTTGTCTTTTCTTGTCTTGTCCTGTCTTGTCTTGTCTTGTCTGGCCTTGTCTTGTCTTGTCTTGTCTTGTCTTGTCTTGTCTTGTCTTGTCTTGTCATGTCATGTCATGTCATGTCGTGCGTTGTGTTGTTTTGTCTTGTCTTGATTTGTCTTGTCATGTCATGTCTTGACTTGTCTTGTCTTGTCTTGTCTTGTGATGTCATGTCGTGTGTTGTGTTGTTTTGTCTTGTCTTGTTTTGTCTTGTCCTGTCTTGTCTTGTCATGTCATGTCATGTGTTGTGTTGTGTTGTTTTGTCTTGTCTTGTCTTGTCTAGTCTTGTCTTGTCTTGCCTTATCTTGCCTTGTCTTGTCTTGTCTGGTCTTGTCTTGTCTTGTCTTGTCTTGTCTTGTCTTGTCATGTCTTGTCTTGTCTTGTTTTGTCTTGTCTTGTATTGTCCTGTTTTCTCATGTAATGTCATGTCGTGTGTTGTGTTGTTTTGTCTTGTCTTGTGTTGTTTTGTCCTGTCATGTCTTGTCTTGTCTTGTCTTGTCCTGTCCTGTCGTGTGTTGTGTTGTTTTGTCTTGTCTTGTCATGTCATATCATGTCGTGTCTTGTCTTGCTTTGTCTTGTCTTGTCTTGTCTTGTCTTGTCATGTCGTGTGTTGTGTTGTTTTGTCTTGTCTTGTTGTGTATTGTCATGTCTTATATTGTCTTGTCTTGTCTTGTCTTGTCATGTCATGTCATGTCATGTCATGTGTTTGTGTTGTGTTGTTTTGTCTTGTCTTGTCTTGTCTTGTCTTGTCTTGTCATGTCATGTCTTGTCTTGTCTTGTCTTGTTTTGTCTTGTCTTGTCTTGTTTTGTCTTGTCATGTCTTGTCATGTCATGTCATGTCATGTCGTGTGTTGTGTTGTTTAGTCTTGTTTTGTCTTGTCTTGTTTTGTCTTGTCATGTCTTGTCTTGTCTTGTCTTGTTTTGTCTTGTCATGTCTTGTCTTGTCTTGTCTTGTCTTGTCTTGTCTTGTCTTGTCTTGTCTTGCCTTGTCTTGTCTTGTCTTGTCTTGTCTTGTCTTGTCTTGTCTTGTCTTGTCTTGTCTTGTCTTGTCTTGTCTTGTCTTGTCTTGTCTTGTCTTGTCTTGTCTTGTCTTGTCTTGTTTGGTCTTGTCTTGTCTTGTCATGTTTTATGTTGTCTTGTTTTGTCATGTAATGTCATACGTGTGTTGTGTTGTTTTGTCTTGTCTTATTTTGTCTTGTCATGTCTTATCTTGTCTTGTCTTGTCTTGTCTTGTATTGTCATGTCTTATATTGTCTTGTCTTGTCTTGTCTTGTCCTGTCGTGTGTTGTGTTGTTTTGTCTTGTCTTGTCTTGTCTTGCCTTGTCTTGTCTTGTCTTGTCTTGTCTTGTCTTGTCTTGTCTTGTCTTGTCTTGTCGTATGTTGTGTTGTTTTGTCTTGTCTTGTTTTGTCTTGTCTTGTTTTGTCTTGTCATGTCGTATGTTGTGTTGTTTTGTCTTGTCTTGTCTTTTCTTGTCTTGTCTTGTCTTGTCTTGTGTTGTCTTGTCTTGTCTTGTCTTGTATTGTCTTGTCTTGTCTTGTCTTGTTTTGTCTTGTCTTGTCTTGTCTTGTCTTGTCTGGTCTTATCTTGTCTTGTCTTGTCCTGTCCTGTCTTGTCTTTTCTTGTCTTGTCTTGTCTTGTTTTGTCTTGTCTTGTCTTGTCTTGTCTTGTCTTGTCTTGTCTTGTCTTGTCTTGTCTTGTCTTGTCTTGTCTTGTCTTGTCTTGTCTTGTCTTGTTTGGTCTTGTCTTGTCTTGTCATGTTTTATGTTGTCTTGTTTTGTCATGTAATGTCATACGTGTGTTGTGTTGTTTTGTCTTGTCTTATTTTGTCTTGTCATGTCTTATCTTGTCTTGTCTTGTCTTGTCTTGTATTGTCATGTCTTATATTGTCTTGTCATGTCATGTCATGTCATGTCGTGTGTTGTGTTGTTTAGTCTTGTTTTGTCTTGTCATGTCTTGTCTTGTCTTGTCTTGTCATGTCTTGTCTTGTCTAGTCTTGTCTTGTCTTGTCTTGTCTGGTCTTGTCTTGTCTTGTCTTGTCTTGTCTTGTCTTGTCTTGTCTTGTCTTGTCTTGTCTTGTCTTGTCTTGTCTTGTCTTGTCTTGTCTTGTCTTGTCTTGTCTTGTGTTGTCTTGTCTTGTCTTGTCTTGTATTGTCTTGTCTTGTCTTGTCTTGTTTTGTCTTGTCTTGTCTTGTCTTGTCTTGTCTGGTCTTATCTTGTCTTGTCTTGTCCTGTCCTGTCTTGTCTTTTCTTGTCTTGTCTTGTCTTTTCTTGTCTTGTCTTGTCTTGTCTTGTCTTGTCTTGTCTTGTCTTGTCATGTCATGTCTTGTCTTGTCTTGTCTTGTTTTGTCTTGTCTTGTCTCGTTTTGTCTTTTCTTGTCTTGTCTTGTCTTGTCTTGTCTTGTCATGTCATGTCTTGTCTTGTCTTGTCTTGTTTTGTCTTGTCTTGTCTTGTTTTGTCTTGTCTTGTCTTGTTTTGTCTTTTCTTGTCTTGTCTTGTCTTGTCTTGTCTTGTCATGTCATGTCTTGTCTTGTCTTGTCTTGTTTTGTCTTGTCTTGTCTTGTTTTGTCTTGTCATGTCATGTCTTGTCTTGTCTTGTCTTGTCTTGTCTTGTCTTGTCTTGTCTTGTCTTGTCGTATGTTGTGTTGTTTTGTCTTGTCTTGTTTTGTCTTGTCATGTCGTATGTTGTGTTGTTTTGTCTTGTCTTGTCTTATATTGTCTTATATTGTCTTGTCATGTCATGTCGTGTGTTGTGTTGTTTTGTCTTGTCTTGTTTTGTCTTGTCTTGTCATACATTGTCTTGTCTTGTCTTGTCATGTCATGTCATGTCATGTCATGTCGTGTGTTGTGTTGTTTAGTCTTGTTTTGTCTTGTCTCGTCTTGTCTTGTCTTGTCATGTCTTGTCTTGTCTAGTCTTGTCTTGTCTTGTCTTGTCTTGTCTTGTCTTGTCTTGTCTTGTCCTGTCTTGTCTTGTCTTGTCTTGCCTTGTCTTGTCTTGTCTTGTCTTGTCTTGTCTTGTCTTGTCATATCATGTCATGTCGTGTGTTGTGTTGTTTTGTCTTGTCTTGTTTTGTCTTGTCTTGTCTTGTTTGGTCTTGTCTTGTCTTGTCATGTTTTATGTTGTCTTGTTTTGTCATGTCATGTCTTGTCTTGTCTTGTCTTGTTTTGTCTGGTCTTGTCTTGTCTTGTCTTGTCTTGTCTTGTCTTGTCTTGTCTTGTCTTGTCTTGTCTTGTCTTGTCTTGTCTTGTCTTGTCTTGTCTTGTCTTGTCTTGTCTTGTCTTGTCTTGTCTTGTCTTGTCTTGTCTTGTCTTGTCTTGTCTTGTCTTGTCTTGTCTTGTCTTGTCTTGTCTTGTCTTGTCTTGTCTTGTCTTGTCTTGTCTGGTCTTATCTTGTCTTGTCTTGTCCTGTCCTGTCTTGTCTTGTCTTTTCTTGTCTTGTCTTGTCTTGTCTTGTCTTGTCTTGTCTTGTCTTGTCTTGTCTTGTCTTGTCTTGTCTTGTCTTGTCTTGTCTTGTCTTGTCTTGTCTTGTCTTGTCTTGTCTTGTCTTGTCTTGTCTTGTCTTGTCTTGTCTTGTCTTGTCTTGTCTTGTCTTGTCTTGTCTTGTCTTGTCTTGTCTTGTCTTGTCTTGTCTTGTCTTGTCTTGTCTTGTCTTGTCTTGTCTTGTCTTGTCTTGTCTTGTCTTGTCTTGTCTTGTCTTGTCTTGTCTTGTCTTGTCTTGTCTTGTCTTGTGTTGTCTTGTCTTGTCTTGTCTTGTATTGTCTTGTCTTGTCTTGTCTTGTTTTGTCTTGTCTTGTCTTGTCTTGTCTTGTCTTGTCTTGTTTTATGTTGTCTTGTCTTGTCTTGTCTTGTCTTGTCTTGTCTTGTCTTGTCTTGTCTTGTCTTGTCTTGTCTTGTTTTGCCTTGTCTTGTCTTGTCTTGTCTTGTCTTGTCTTGTCTTGTCTTGTCTTGTCTTGTTTTGTCTTGTCATGTCTTATCTTGTCTTGTCTTGTCTTGTCTTGTCTTGTCCTGCCGTGTGTTGTGTTGTTTTGTCTTGTGTTGTCTTGTCTTGTCTTGTCCTGTCTTGTCTTGTCTTGTCTTGCCTTGTCTTGTCTTGTCTTGTTTTGTCTTGTCTTGTCTCGTTTTGTCTTTTCTTGTCTTGTCTTGTCTTGTCTTGTCTTGTCTTGTCATGTCATGTCTTGTCTTGTCTTGTCTTGTTTTGTCTTGTCTTGTCTTGTTTTGTCTTGTCTTGTCTTGTTTTGTCTTTTCTTGTCTTGTCTTGTCTTGTCTTGTCTTGTCATGTCATGTCTTGTCTTGTCTTGTCTTGTTTTGTCTTGTCTTGTCTTGTCTTGTCATGTCTTGTCTTGTCTTGTCTTGTCTTGTCTTGTCTTGTCTTGTCTTGTCTTGTCTTGTCTTGTCTTGTCTTGTCTTGTCTTGTCTTGTCTTGTCTTGTCTTGTCTTGTCTTGTCTTGTCTTGTCCTGTCCTGTCTTGTCTTTTCTTGTCTTGTCTTGTCTTTTCTTGTCTTGTCTTGTCTTGTCTTGTCTTGTCTTGTCTTGTCATGTCTTGTCTTGTCTTGTCTTGTCTTGTCTTGTCTTGTCCTGTCTTTTCTTGTCTTGTCTTGTCTTGTCTTGTCTTGTCCTGTCTTGTCTTGTCTTGTCTTGTCTTGTCTTGTCTTGTCTTGTCTTGTCCTGTCTTGTCTTGTCTTGCCTTGCCTTGTCTTGTCTTGTCTTGTCTTGTCTTGTCTTGTCTAGTCTTGCCTTGTCTTGTCTTGTCTTGTCTTGTCTTGTCTTGTCTTGTCTTGTCTTGTCTTGTCTTGTCTTGTCTTGTCTTGTCTTGTCTTGTCTTGTCTTGTCTTGTCTTGTCTTGTCTTGTCTTGTCTTGTCTTGTCTTGTCTTGTCTTGTCTTGTCTTGTCTTGTCTTTTCTTGTCTTGTCTTGTCTTGTCCTGTCTTGTCTTGTCTTGTCTTGTCTTGTCTTGTCTTGTCCTGTCTTGTCCTGTCTTGTCTTGTCTTGTCTTGTCTTGCCTTGCCTTGCCTTGTCTTGTCTGGTCTTGTCTTGTCTTGTCTTGTCTTGTCTTGTCTTGTCTTGTCTTGTCTTGTCTTGTCTTGTCTTGTCTTGTCTTGTCTTGTCTTGTCTTGTCTTGTCTTGTTTTGTCTTTTCTTGTCTTGTCTTGTCTTGTCATGTCTTGTCTTGTCTTGTCTTGTCATGTCATGTCTTGTCTTGTCTTGTCTTGTTTTGTCTTGTCTTGTCTTGTTTTGTCTTGTCATGTCTTGTCTTGTCTTGTCTTGTCTTGTCTTGTCTTGTCCTGTCTTGTCTTGTCTTGTCTTGCCTTGCCTTGCCTTGTCTTGTCTTGTCTTGTCTTGTCTTGTCTTGTCTTGTCTTGTCTTGTCTTGTCTTGTCTTGTCTTGTCTTGTCTTGTCTTGTCTTGTCTTGTCTTGTCTTGTCTTGTCTTGTCTTGTCTTGTCTTGTCTTGTCTTGTCTTGTCTTGCCTTGCCTTGTCTTGTCTTGTCTTGTCTTGTCTTGTCTTGTCTTGTCTTGTCTTGTCTTGTCTTGTCTTGTCTTGTCTTGTCTTGTCTTGTCTTGTCTTGTCTTGTCTTGTCTTGTCTTGTCTTGTCTTGTCTTGTCTTGTCTTGTCTTGTCTTGTTTTGTCTTGTCTTGTCTTGTTTTGTCTTGTCTTGTCTTGTTTTGTCTTTTCTTGTCTTGTCCTGTCTTGTCTTGTCTTGTCTTGTCTTGTCTTGTCTTGTCTTGTCTTGTCTTGTCTTGTCTTGTCTTGTCTTGTCTTGTCTTGTCTTGTCTTGTCTTGTCGTATATTGTCGTATATTGTGTTGTTTTGTCTTGTCTTGTTTTGTCTTGTCATGTCGTATGTTGTGTTGTTTTGTCTTTTCTTGTTTTGTCTTGTCATGTCGTATGTTGTGTTGTTTTGTCTTGTCTTGTTTTGTCTTGTCTTGTCTTATATTGTCTTATATTGTCTTGTCATGTCATGTCGTGTGTTGTGTTGTTTTGTCTTGTCATGTCTTGTCTTGTCTTGTCTTGTCTTGTCTTGTCATGTCTTGTCTAGTCTTGTCTTGTCTTGTCTTGTCTTGTCTTGTCTTGTCTTGTCTTGTCTTGTCTTGTCTTGTCTTGTCTAGTCTTGTCTTGTCTTGTCTTGTCTTGTCTTGTCTTGTCTTGTCTTGTCTTGTCTTGTCTTGTCTTGTCTTGTCTTGACTTGTCTTGTCTTGTCTTGTCTTGTCTTGTCTTGTCTTGCCTTGTCTTGTCTTGTCTTGTCTTGTCTTGTCTTGTCTTGTCTTGTCTTGTCTTGTCTTGTCTTGTCTTGTCTTGTCTTGTCTTGTCTTGTCTTGTCTTGTCTTGTCTTGTCTTGTCTTTTCTTGTCTTGTCTTGTCTTGTCTTGTCTTGTCTTGTCTTGTCTTGTCTTGTCTTGTCTTGTCTTGTCCTGTCTTGTCTTGTCTTGTCTTGCCTTGCCTTGTCTTGTCTGGTCTTGTCTTGTCTTGTCTTGTCTTGTCTTGTCTTGTCTTGTCTTGTCTTGTCTTGTCTTGTCTTGTCTTGTCTTGTCTTGTCTTGTCTTGTCTTGTCTTGTCTTGTCTTGTCTTGTCTTGTCTTGTCTTGTCTTGTCTTGTCTTGTCTTGTCTTGTCTTGTCTTGTCTTGTCTTGTCTTGTCTTGTCTTGTCTTGTCTTGTCTTGTCGTATATTGTGTTGTTTTGTCTTGTCTTGTTTTGTCTTGTCATGTCGTATGTTGTGTTGTTTTGTCTTGTCTTGTTTTGTCTTGTCTTGTCTTATATTGTCTTATATTGTCTTGTCATGTCATGTCGTGTGTTGTGTTGTTTTGTCTTGTCATGTCTTGTCTTGTCTTGTCTTGTCATGTCTTGTCTTGTCTAGTCTTGTCTTGTCTTGTCTTGTCTTGTCTTGTCTTGTCTTGTCTTGTCTTGTCTAGTCTTGTCTTGTCATGTCATGTCATGTCATGTGTTGTGTTGTTTTGTCTTGTCTTGTCTTGTTTGGTCTTGTCTTGTCTTGTCTTGTCTTGTATTGTCTTGTCTTGTCTTGTCTTGTCTTGTCTTGTCTTGTCTTGTCTTGTCTTGTCTTGTCTTGTCTTGTCTTGTCTTGTCTTGTCTTGTCTTGTCTTGTCTTGTCTTGTCTTGTCTTGTCTTGTCTTGTCTTGTCTTGTCTTGTCTTGTCTTGTCTTGTCTTGTCTTGTCTTGTCTTGTCTTGTCTTGTCTTGTCTTGTCTTGTCTTGTCTTGTCTTGTCTTGTCTTGTCTTGTCTTGTCTTGTCTTGTCTTGTCTTGTCTTGTCTTGTCTTGTCTTGTCTTGTCTTGTCTTGTCTTGTCTTGTCTTGTCTTGTCTTGTCTTGTCTTGTCTTGTCTTGTCTTGTCTTGTCTTGTCTTGTCTTGTCTTGTCTTGTCTTGTCTTGTCTTGTCTTGTCTTGTCTTGTCTTGTCTTGTCTTGTCTTGTCTTGTCTTGTCTTGTCTTGTCTTGTCTTGTCTTGTCTTGTCTTGTCTTGTCTTGTCTTGTCTTGTCTTGTCTTGTCTTGTCTTGTCTTGTCTTGTCTTGTCTTGTCTTGTCTTGTCTTGTCTTGTCTTGTCTTGTCTTGTCTTGTCTTGTCTTGTCTTGTCTTGTCTTGTCTTGTCTTGTCTTGTCTTGTCTTGTCTTGTCATGTAATGTCATGTCGTGTGTTGTGTTGTTTTGTCTTGTCGTGTCTTCTCCTTGTCTTGTCTTGTCATGTCGTGTGTTGTGTTGTTTTGTCTTGTCATGTCTTATATTGTCTTCTCTTGTCTTGTGATGTCATGTCGTGTGTTGTGTTGTTTTGTCTTGTATTGTCTTGTCTTGTCTTGTCTTGTTTTGTCTTGTCTTGTCTTGTCTTGTCTTGTCTTGTCTTGTCATGTCATGTCATGTCATACGTGTGTTGTGTTGTTTTGTCTTGTCTTATTCTGTCTTGTCTTGTCATGTCATATCATGTCGTGTGTTGTGTTGTTTTGTCTTGTCATGTTTTGTCTTGTCGTGTATTGTCTTGTCTTGTCATGTCATGTAATGTCATGTCATGTGTTGTGTTGTGTTGTTTTGTCTTGTCTTGTCTTGTTTGGTCTTGTCTTGTCTTGTCTTGTCATGTTTTATGTTGTCTTGTTTTGTCATGTAATGTCATACGTGTGTTGTGTTGTTTTGTCTTGTCTTATTTGGTCTTGTCATGTCTTATCTTGTCTTGTCTTTTATTGTCATGTCTTATATTGTCTTGTCTTGTCCTGTCATGTCATGTCATGTGTTGTGTTGTTTTGTCTTGTCTTGTCTTGTTTGGTCTTGTCTTGTCTTGTCTTGTCTTGTCTTGTCTTGTCTTGTCTTGTCTTGTCTTGTCTTGTCTTGTCTTGTCTTGTCTTGTCTTGTCTTGTCTTGTCTTGTCTTGTCTTGTCTTGTCTTGTCTTGTCTTGTCTTGTCTTGTCTTGTCTTGTCTTGTCTTGTCTTGTCTTGTCTTGTCTTGTCTTGTCTTGTCTTGTCTTGTCTTGTCTTGTCTTGTCTTGTCTTGTCTTGTCTTGTCTTGTCTTGTCTTGTCTTGTCTTGTCTTGTCTTGTCTTGTCTTGTCTTGTCTTGTCTTGTCTTGCCTTGTCTTGTCTTGTCCTGCCGTGTGTTGTGTTGTTTTGTCTTGTGTTGTCTTGTCTTGTCTTGTCCTGTCTTGTCTTGTCATGTCGAGCGTTGTGTTGTTTTGTCTTGTCTTGTTTCGTTTTGTCATGTCATGTCTTGTCTTGTCTTGTCTTGTCTTGTCTTGTCATGTCATGTCATGTCATGTCATGTGTTGTGTTGTGTTGTGTTGTTTTGTCTTGTCTTGTCTTGTTTGGTCTTGTCTTGTTTGGTCTTGTCTTGTTTGGTCTTGTCTTGTCTTGTCATGTTTTATGTTGTCTTGTTTTGTCATGTAATGTCATGTCGTGTGTTGTGTTGTTTTGTCTTGTCTTGTCTTCTCCTTGTCTTGTCTTGTCATGTCGTGTGTTGTGTTGTTTTGTCTTGTCATGTCTTATATTGTCTTGTCTTGTCTTGTCTGGTCTTGTCTTGTCTTGTCTTGTCTTGCCTTGTCTTGTCTTGTCTTGTCTTGTCTTGTCTTGTCTTGTCTTGTCTTGTCTTGTCTTGTCTTGTCTTGTCTTGTCTTGTCTTGTCTTGTCTTGTCTTGTCTTGTCTTGTCTTGTCTTGTCTTGTCTTGTCTTGTCTTGTCTTGTCTTGTCTTGTCTTGTCTTGTCTTGTCTTGTCTTGTCTTGTCATGTCTTGTCTTGTCTTGTTTTGTCTTGTCTTGTATTGTCTTGTTTTCTCATGTAATGTCATGTCGTGTGTTGTGTTGTTTTGTCTTGTCTTGTGTTGTTTTGTCGTGTCATGTCATGTCGTGTCTTGTGTTGCTTTGTCTTGTCTTGTCTTGTCATGTCGTGTGTTGTGTTGTTTTGTCTTGTCTTGTTGTGTATTGCCATGTCTTATATTGTCTTGTCTTGTCTTGTCATGTCATGTCATGTCATGTCGTGTGTTGTGTTGTCTTGTCTTGCCTTGTCTTGTCTTGTCTTGTCTTGTCTTGTCTTGTCTTGTCATGTCATGTCATGTGGTGCGTTGTGTTGTTTTGTCTTGTCTTGTTTTGCCTTGTCATGTCATGTCTTGTCTTGTTTTGTTTTGTCATGTCATGTCTTGTCTTGTCTTGTCTTGTCTTGTCTTGTCATGTCATGTCATGTCATGTCATGTGTTGTGTTGTGTTGTGTTGTTTTGTCTTGTCTTGTCTTGTTTGGTCTTGTCTTGTTTGGTCTTGTCTTGTTTGGTCTTGTCTTGTCTTGTCATGTTTTATGTTGTCTTGTTTTGTCATGTAATGTCATGTCGTGTGTTGTGTTGTTTTGTCTTGTCTTGTCTTCTCCTTGTCTTGTCTTGTCATGTCGTGTGTTGTGTTGTTTTGTCTTGTCATTTCTTATATTGTCTTGTCTTGTCTTGTCTGGTCTTGTCTTGTCTTGTCTTGTCTTGTCTTGTCTTGTCTTGTCTTGTCTTGTCTTGTCTTGTCTTGTCTTGTCTTGTCTTGTCTTGTCTTGTCTTGTCTTGTCTTGCCTTGTCTTGTCTTGTCTTGTCTTGTCTTGTCTTGTCTTGTCATGTCTTGTCTTGTCTTGTTTTGTCTTGTCTTGTATTGTCTTGTTTTCTCATGTAATGTCATGTCGTGTGTTGTGTTGTTTTGTCTTGTCTTGTGTTGTTTTGTCGTGTCATGTCATGTCGTGTCTTGTGTTGCTTTGTCTTGTCTTGTCTTGTCATGTCGTGTGTTGTGTTGTTTTGTCTTGTCTTGTTGTGTATTGCCATGTCTTATATTGTCTTGTCTTGTCTTGTCATGTCATGTCATGTCATGTCGTGTGTTGTGTTGTTTTGTCTTGTCTTGTCTTGTTTTGTCTTGTCTTGTCATGTCTTGTCTTGTCTTGTCTTGTTTTGTCTTGACTTGTCTTGTCTTGTCTTGTCTTGTCTTGTCTTGTCTTGTCTTGTCTTGTCTTGTCTTGTCTTGTCTTGTCTTGTCTTGTCTTGTCTTGTCTTGTCTTGTCTTGTCTTGTCTTGTCTTGTCTTGTCTTGTCTTGTCTTGTCTTGTCTTGTCTTGTCTTGTCTTGTCTTGTCTTGTCTTGTCTTGTCTTGTCTTGTCTTGTCTTGTCTTGTCTTGTCTTGTCTTGTCTTGTCTTGTCTTGTCTTGTCTTGTCTTGTCTTGTCTTGTCTTGTCTTGTCTTGTCTTGTCTTGTCTTGTCTTGTCTTGTCTTGTCTTGTCTTGTCTTGTCTTGTCTTGTGCTGTCTTGTCTTGTCTTGTCTTGCCTTGTCTTGTCTTGTCTTGTCTTGTCTTGTCTTGTCTTGTCATATCATGTCATGTCGTGCGTTGTGTTCTTTTGTCTTGTCTGGTTTTGCCTTGTCATGTCATGTCTTGTCTTGTCTTGTCTTGTCATGTCGAGCGTTGTGTTGTTTTGTCTTGTCTTGTTTTGTCTTGTCATGTCATGTCTTGTCTTGTCTTGTCTTGTCTTGTCTTGTCATGTCATGTCATGTCATGTCATGTGTTGTGTTGTGTTGTGTTGTTTTGTCTTGTCTTGTCTTGTTTGGTCTTGTCTTGTTTGGTCTTGTCTTGTTTGGTCTTGTCTTGTCTTGTCATGTTTTATGTTGTCTTGTTTTGTCATGTAATGTCATGTCGTGTGTTGTGTTGTTTTGTCTTGTCTTGTCTTCTCCTTGTCTTGTCTTGTCATGTCGTGTGTTGTGTTGTTTTGTCTTGTCATGTCTTATATTGTCTTGTCTTGTCTTGTCTTGTCTTGCCTTACCTTGCCTTGTCTTGTCTTGTCTGGTCTTGTCTTGTCTTGTCTTCTCTTGTATTGTCTTGTCTTGTCTTGTCTTGTCTTGTCTTGTCTTGTCTTGTAATGTCTTGTCTTGTCTTGTTTTGTCTTGTCTTGTATTGTCTTGTTTTCTCATGTAATGTCATGTCGTGTGTTGTGTTGTTTTGTCTTGTCTTGTGTTGTTTTGTCGTGTCATGTCATGTCGTGTCTTGTGTTGCTTTGTCTTGTCTTGTCTTGTCTTGTCTTGTCATGTCGTGTGTTGTGTTGTTTTGTCTTGTCTTGTTGTGTATTGTCATGTCTTATATTGTCTTGTCTTGTCTTGTCTTGTCATGTCATGTCATGTCATGTCGTGTGTTGTGTTGTTTTGTCTTGTCTTGTTTTGTCTTGTCATGTCTTGTCTTGTCTTGTCTTGTTTTGTCTTGTCATGTCTTGTCTTGTCTTGTCTTGTCTTGTCTTGTCTTGTCTTGTATTGTCTTGTCTTGTCTTGTCTTGTCTTGTCTTGTCTTGTCTTGTCTTGTCTTGTCTTGTCTTGTCTTGTCTTGTCTTGTCTTGTCTTGTCTTGTCTTGTCTTGTCTTGTCTTGTCTTGTCTTGTCTTGTCTTGTCTTGTCTTGTCTTGTCTTGTCTTGTCTTGTCTTGTCTTGTCTTGTCTTGTCTTGTCTTGTCTTGTCTTGTCTTGTCTTGTCTTGTCTTGTCTTGTCTTGTCTTGTCTTGTCTTGTCTTGTCTTGTCTTGTCTTGTCTTGTCTTGTCTTGTCTTGTCTTGTCTTGTCTTGTCTTGTCTTGTCTTGTCTTGTCTTGTCTTGTCTTGTCTTGTCTTGTCTTGTCTTGTCTTGTCTTGTCTTGTCTTGTCTTGTCTTGTCTTGTCTTGTCTTGTCTTGTCTTGTCTTGTCTTGTTTGGTCTTGTCTTGTCTTGTCATGTTTTATGTTGTCTTGTTTTGTCATGTAATGTCATACGTGTGTTGTGTTGTTTTGTCTTGTCTTATTTTGTCTTGTCATGTCTTATCTTGTCTTGTCTTGTCTTGTTTTGTATTGTCATGTCTTATATTGTCTTGTCTTGTCTTGTCTTGTCCTGTCGTGTGTTGTGTTGTTTTGTCTTGTCTTGTCTTGTCTTGTCTTGCCTTGTCTTGTCTTGTTTTGTCTTGTCTTGTCTTGTCTTGTCGTATGTTGTGTTGTTTTGTCTTGTCTTGTTTTGTCTTGTCATGTCGTATGTTGTGTTGTTTTGTCTTGTCTTGTTTTGTCTTGTCTTGTCTTATATTGTCTTGTCTTGTCTTGTCATGTCATGTCATGTCATGTCGTGTGTTGTGTTGTTTAGTCTTGTTTTGTCTTGTCATGTCTTGTCTTGTCTTGTCTTGTCATGTCTTGTCTTGTCTAGTTTTGTCTTGTCTTGTCTTGTCTTGTCTTGTCTTGTCTTGTCTTGTCTTGTCTTGTCTTGTCTTGTCTTGTCTTGTCTTGTCTTGTCTTGTCTTGTGTTGTCTTGTCTTGTCTTGTCTTGTATTGTCTTGTCTTGTCTTGTCTTGTTTTGTCTTGTCTTGTCTTGTCTTGTCTTGTCTTGTCTTGTCTTGTCTGGTCTTATCTTGTCTTGTCTTGTCCTGTCTTGTCTTGTCTTGTCTTGTCTTGTCATAACATGTCTTGTCTTGTCTTGTCTTGTTTTGTCTTGTCTTGTCTTGTTTTGTCTTTTCTTGTCTTGTCTTGTCTTGTCTTGTCTTGTCATGTTTTATGTTGTCTTGTTTTGTCATGTAATGTCATGTCGTGTGTTGTGTTGTTTTGTCTTGTCTTGTCTTGTCTTGTCATGTCGTGTGTTGTGTTGTTTTGTCTTGTCATGTCTTATATTGTCTTGTCTTGTCTTGTCTTGTCTTGCCTTATCTTGCCTTGTCTTGTCTTGTCTGGTCTTGTCTTGTCTTGTCTTGTCTTGTCTTGTCTTGTCTTGTCTTGTCTTGTCTTGTAATGTCTTGTCTTGTCTTGTTTTGTCTTGTCTTGTATTGTCTTGTTTTCTCATGTAATGTCATGTCGTGTGTTGTGTTGTTTTGTCTTGTCTTGTGTTGTTTTGTCGTGTCATGTCATGTCGTGTCTTGTGTTGCTTTGTCTTGTCTTGTCTTGTCTTGTCTTGTCATGTCGTGTGTTGTGTTGTTTTGTCTTGTCTTGTTGTGTATTGTCATGTCTTATATTGTCTTGTCTTGTCTTGTCATGTCATGTCATGTCATGTCGTGTGTTGTGTTGTTTTGTCTTGTCTTGTTTTGTCTTGTCATGTCTTGTCATGTCTTGACTTGTTTTGTCTTGTCATGTCTTGTCTTGTCTTGTCTTGTCTTGTCTTGTCTTGTCTTGTCTTGTCTTGTCTTGTCTCGTCTTGTCTTGTCTTGTCTTGTCTTGTCTTGTCTTGTCTTGTCTTGTCTTGTCTTGTCTTGTCTTGTCTTGTCTTGTCTTGTCTTGTCTTGTCTTGTCTTGTCTTGTCTTGTCTTGTCTTGTCTTGTCTTGTCTTGTCTTGTCTTGTCTTGCCTTGTCTTGTCTTGTCTTGTCTTGTTTGGTGTTGTCTTGTCTTGTCATGTTTTATGTTGTCTTGTTTTGTCATGTAATGTCATACGTGTGTTGTGTTGTTTTGTCTTGTCTTATTTTGTCTTGTCATGTCTTATCTTGTCTTGTCTTGTCTTGTTTTGTATTGTCATGTCTTATATTGTCTTGTCTTGTCTTGTCTTGTCCTGTCGTGTGTTGTGTTGTTTTGTCTTGTCTTGTCTTGTCTTGCCTTGTCTTGTCTTGTCTTGTCTTGTCTTGTCTTGTCTTGTCTTGTCTTGTCTTGTCTTGTCTTGTCTTGTCTTGTCTTGTCTTGTCTTGTCGTATGTTGTGTTGTTTTGTCTTGTCTTGTTTTGTCTTGTCATGTCGTATGTTGTGTTGTTTTGTCTTGTCTTGTTTTGTCTTGTCTTGTCTTATATTGTCTTGTCTTGTCTTGTCATGTCATGTCATGTCATGTCGTGTGTTGTGTTGTTTAGTCTTGTTTTGTCTTGTCATGTCTTGTCTTGTCTTGTCTTGTCATGTCTTGTCTTGTCTAGTCTAGTCTTGTCTTGTCTTGTCTGGTCTTGTCTTGTCTTGTCTTGTCTTGTCTTGTCTTGTCTTGTCTTGTCTTGTCTTGTCTTGTCTTGTGTTGTCTTGTCTTGTCTTGTCTTGTATTGTCTTGTCTTGTCTTGTCTTGTTTTGTCTTGTCTTGTCTTGTCTTGTCTTGTCTTGTCTTGTCTTGTCTTGTCTGGTCTTATCTTGTCTTGTCTTGTCCTGTCCTGTCTTGTCTTTTCTTGTCTTGTCTTGTCTTTTCTTGTCTTGTCTTGTCTTGTCTTGTCTTGTCTTGTCTTGTCTTGTCTTGTCTTGTCATGTCATGTCTAGTCTTGTCTTGTCTTGTTTTGTCTTGTCTTGTCTCGTTTTGTCTTTTCTTGTCTTGTCTTGTCTTGTCTTGTCTTGTCATGTCATGTCTTGTCTTGTCTTGTCTTGTCTTGTTTTGTCTTGTCTTGTCTTGTTTTGTCTTGTCTTGTCTTGTCTTGTTTTGTCTTTTCTTGTCTTGTCTTGTCTTGTCTTGTCTTGTCTTGTCATGTCATGTCTTGTCTTGTTTTGTCATGTAATGTCATACGTGTGTTGTGTTGTTTTGTCTTGTCTTATTTTGTCTTGTCATGTCTTATCTTGTCTTGTCTTGTCTTGTCTTGTATTGTCATGTCTTATATTGTCTTGTCTTGTCTTGTCTTGTCCTGTCGTGTGTTGTGTTGTTTTGTCTTGTCTTGTCTTGTCTTGCCTTGTCTTGTCTTGTCTTGTCTTGCCTTGTCTTGTCTTGTCTTGTCATGTCTTGTCTTGTCTAGTCTTGTCTTGTCTTGTCTTGTCTTGTCTTGTCTTGTCTTGTCTTGTCTTGTCCTGTCATGTCTTGTCATGTCATGTGTTGTGTTGTCTTGTCTTGTCTTGTCTTTTCTTTTCTTGTCTTGTCTTGTCTTGTCTTGTCTTGTCTTGTCTTGTCTTGTCTTGTCTTGTCTTGTCTTGTCTTGTCTTGTCTTGTCTTGTCTTGTCTTGTCTTGTGTTGTCTTGTATTGTCTTGTCTTGTCTTGTCTTGTTTTGTCTTGTCTTGTCTTGTCTTGTCTTGTCATGTCATGTCATGTCATGTCGTGTGTTGTGTTGTTTTGTCTTGTCTTGTCTTATATTGTCTTATATTGTCTTGTCATGTCATGTCGTGTGTTGTGTTGTTTTGTCTTGTCTTGTTTTGTCTTGTCTTGTCATACATTGTCTTGTCTTGTCTTGTCATGTCATGTCATGTCATGTCGTGTGTTGTGTTGTTTTGTCTTGTCTTGTTTTGTCTTGTCTTGTCTTGTTTGGTCTTGTCTTGTCTTGTCATGTTTTATGTTGTCTTGTTTTGTCATGTAATGTCACACGTGTGTTGTGTTGTTTTGTCTTGTCTTATTTTGTCTTGTCATGTCTTATCTTGTCTTGTCTTGTCTTGTTTTGTATTGTCATGTCTTATATTGTCTTGTCTTGTCTTGTCTTGTCGTGTGTTGTGTTGTTTTGTCTTGTTTTGTCATGTCTTGTCTTGTCTTGTCTTGTCTTGTCTTGTCTTGTCTTGTCTTGTCTTGTCTTGTCTTGTCTTGTCTTGTCTTGTCTTGTCTTGTCTTGTCTTGTCTTGTCTTGTCTTGTCTTGTCTTGTCTTGTCTTGTCTTGTCTTGTCTTGTCTTGTCTTGTCTTGTCTTGTCTTGTCTTGTCTTGTCTTGTCTTGTCTTGTCTTGTCTTGTCTTGTCTTGTCTTGTCTTGTCTTGTCTTGTCTTGTCTTGTCTTGTCTTGTCTTGTCTTGTCTTGTCTTGTCTTGTCTTGTCTTGTCTTGTCTTGTCTTGTCTTGTCTTGTCTTGTCTTGTCTTGTCTTGTCTTGTCTTGTCTTGTCTTGTCTTGTCTTGTCTTGTCTTGTCTTGTCTTGTCTTGTCTTGTCTTGTCTTGTCTTGTCTTGTCTTGTCTTGTCTTGTCTTGTCTTGTCTTGTCTTGTCTTGTCTTGTCTTGTCTTGTCTTGTAATGTCTTGTCTTGTATTGTCTTGTTTTCACATGTAATGTCATGTCGTGTGTTGTGTTGTTTTGTCTTGTCTTGTGTTGTTTTGTCGTGTCATGTCATGTCGTGTCTTGTGTTGCTTTGTCTTGTCTTGTCTTGTCTTGTCTTGTCATGTCGTGTGTTGTGTTGTTTTGTCTTGTCTTGTTGTGTATTGTCATGTCTTATATTGTCTTGTCTTGTCTTGTCATGTCATGTCATGTCATGTCGTGTGTTGTGTTGTTTTGTCTTGTCTTGTTTTGTCTTGTCTTGTCTTGTTTGGTCTTGTCTTGTCTTGTCATGTTTTATGTTGTCTTGTTTTGTCATGTAATGTCATACGTGTGTTGTGTTGTTTTGTCTTGTCTTATTTTGTCTTGTCATGTCTTATCTTGTCTTGTCTTGTCTTGTTTTGTATTGTCATGTCTTATATTGTCTTATCTTGTCTTGTCTTGTCTTATCTTGTCTTGTCTTGTCTTGTCTTGTCTTGTCGTGTGTTGTGTTGTTTTGTCTTGTTTTGTCATGTCTTGTCTTGTCTTGTCTTGTCTTGTCTTGTCTTGTCTTGTCTTGTCTTGTCTTGTCTTGTCTTGCCTTGTCTTGTCTTGTCTTGTCTTGTCTTGTCTTGTCTTGTCTTGTTTGGTCTTGTCTTGTCTTGTCATGTTTTATGTTGTCTTGTTTTGTCATGTAATGTCATACGTGTGTTGTGTTGTTTTGTCTTGTCTTATTTTGTTTTGTCATGTCTTATCTTGTCTTGTCTTGTATTGTCATGTCTTATATTGTCTTGTCTTGTCTTGTCTTGTCCTGTCGTGTGTTGTGTTGTTTTGTCTTGTCTTGTCTTGTCTTGCCTTGTCTTGTCTTGTCTTGTCTTGTCTTGTCTTGTCTTGTCTTGTCGTATGTTGTGTTGTTTTGTCTTGTCTTGTTTTGTCTTGTCTTGTTTTGTCTTGTCATGTCGTATGTTGTGTTGTTTTGTCTTGTCTTGTTTTGTCTTGTCTTATATTGTCTTGTCTTGTCTTGTCTTGTATTGTCATGTCTTATATTGTCTTGTCTTGTCTTGTCTTGTCCTGTCGTGTGTTGTGTTGTTTTGTCTTGTCTTGTCCTGTCTTGCCTTGTCTTGTCTTGTCTTGTCTTGTCTTGTCTTGTCTTGTCTTGTCTTGTCTTGTCGTATGTTGTGTTGTTTTGTCTTGTCTTGTTTTGTCTTGTCATGTCGTATGTTGTGTTGTTTTGTCTTGTCTTGTTTTGTCTTGTCTTGTCTTGTCTTGTCAAGTCATGTCATGTCATGTCGTGTGTTGTGTTGTTTAGTCTTGTTTTGTCTTGTCATGTCTTGTCTTGTCTTGTCTTGTCATGTCTTGTCTTGTCTAGTCTAGTCTTGTCTTGTCTTGTCTTGTCTGGTCTTGTCTTGTCTTGTCTTGTCTTGTCTTGTCTTGTCTTGTCTTGTCTTGTCTTGTGTTGTCTTGTCTTGTCTTGTCGTGTCTTGTCTTGTCTTGTCTTGTCTTGTCTTGTCTTGTCTTGTCTTGTCTTGTCTTGTCTTGTCTTGTCTTGTCTTGTCTTGTCTTGTCTTGTCTTGTCTTGTCTTGTCTTGTCTTGTCTTGTCTTGTCTTGTCTTGTCTTGTCTTGTCTTGTCTTGTCTTGTCTTGTCTTGTCTTGTCTTGTCTTGTCTTGTCTTGTCTTGTCTTGTCTTGTCTTGTCTTGTCTTGTCTTGTCTTGTCTTGTCTTGTCTTGTCTTGTCTTGTCTTGTCTTGTCTTGTCTTGTCTTGTCTTGTCTTGTCTTGTCTTGTCTTGTCTTGTCTTGTCTTGTCTTGTCTTGTCTTGTCTTGTCTTGTCTTGTCTTGTCTTGTCTTGTCTTGTCTTGTCTTGTCTTGTCTTGTCTTGTCTTGTCTTGTCTTGTCTTGTCTTGTCTTGTCTTGTCTTGTCTTGTCTTGTCTTGTCTTGTCTTGTCTTGTCTTGTCTTGTCTTGTCTTGTCTTGTCTTGTCTTGTCTGTTTGGTCTTGTCTTGTCTTGTCTTGTCTTGTTTGGTCTTGTCTTGTCTTGTCATGTTTTATGTTGTCTTGTTTTGTCATGTAATGTCATACGTGTGTTGTGTTGTTTTGTCTTGTCTTATTTTGTCTTGTCATGTCTTATCTTGTCTTGTCTTGTCTTGTCTTGTATTGTCATGTCTTATATTGTCTTGTCTTGTCTTGTCTTGTCCTGTCGTGTGTTGTGTTGTTTTGTCTTGTCTTGTCTTGTCTTGCCTTGTCTTGTCTTGTCTTGTCTTGTCTTGTCTTGTCTTGTCATGTTTTATGTTGTCTTGTTTTGTCATGTAATGTCATACGTGTGTTGTGTTGTTTTGTCTTGTCTTATTTTGTCTTGTCATGTCTTATCTTGTCTTGTCTTGTCTTGTCTTGTATTGTCATGTCTTATATTGTCTTGTCTTGTCTTGTCTTGTCCTGTCGTGTGTTGTGTTGTTTTGTCTTGTCTTGTCTTGTCTTGCCTTGTCTTGTCTTGTCTTGTCTTGTCTTGTCTTGTCTTGTCTTGTCTTGTCTTGTCTTGTCGTATGTTGTGTTGTTTTGTCTTGTCTTGTTTTGTCTTGTCTTGTTTTGTCTTGTCATGTCGTATGTTGTCTTGTTTTGTCTTGTCATGTCGTATGTTGTGTTGTTTTGTCTTGTCTTGTCTTATATTGTCTTGTCTTGTCTTGTCATGTCATGTCATGTCATGTCGTGTGTTGTGTTGTTTAGTCTTGTTTTGTCTTGTCATGTCTTGTCTTGTCTTGTCTTGTCTTGTCTTGTCTTGTCATGTCTTGTCTTGTCTAGTCTTGTCTTGTCTTGTCTTGTCTTGTCTTGTCTTGTCTTGTCTTGTCCTGTCATGTCTTGTCATGTCATGTGTTGTGTTGTCTTGTCTTGTCTTGTCTTTTCTTTTCTTGTCTTGTCTTGTCTTGTCTTGTCTTGTCTTGTCTTGTCTTGTCTTGTCTTGTCTTGTCTTGTCTTGTCTTGTCTTGTCTTGTCTTGTCTTGTCTTGTCTTGTCTTGTCTTGTCTTGTCTTGTCTTGTCTTGTCTTGTCTTGTCTTGTCTTGTCTTGTCTTGTCTTGTCTTGTCTTGTCTTGTCTTGTCTTGTCTTGTGTTGTCTTGTATTGTCTTGTCTTGTCTTGTCTTGTTTTGTCTTGTCTTGTCTTGTCTTGTCTTGTCATGTCATGTCATGTCATGTCGTGTGTTGTGTTGTTTTGTCTTGTCTTGTCTTGTCTTGTCTTGTCTTGTCTGGTCTTATCTTGTCTTGTCTTGTCCTGTCCTGTCTTGTCTTTTCTTGTCTTGTCTTGTCTTTTCTTGTCTTGTCTTGTCTTGTCTTGTCTTGTCTTGTCTTGTCTTGTCTTGTCATGTCATGTCTTGTCTTGTCTTGTCTTGTTTTGTCTTGTCTTGTCTCGTTTTGTCTTTTCTTGTCTTGTCTTGTCTTGTCTTGTCATGTCATGTCTTGTCTTGTCTTGTCTTGTTTTGTCTTGTCTTGTCTTGTTTTGTTTTGTCTTGTCTTGTTTTGTCTTTTCTTGTCTTGTCTTGTCTTGTCTTGTCTTGTCATGTCATGTCTTGTCTTGTCTTGTCTTGTTTTGTCTTGTCTTGTCTTGTTTTGTCTTGTCATGTCTTGTCTTGTCTTGTCTTGTCTTGTCTTGTCTTGTCTTGTCTTGTCTTGTCTTGTCGTATGTTGTGTTATTTTGTCTTGTCTTGTTTTGTCTTGTCATGTCGTATGTTGTGTTGTTTTGTCTTGTCTTGTCTTATATTGTCTTATATTGTCTTGTCATGTCATGTCGTGTGTTGTGTTGTTTTGTCTTGTCTTGTTTTGTCTTGTCTTGTCATACATTGTCTTGTCTTGTCTTGTCATGTCATGTCATGTCATGTCGTGTGTTGTGTTGTTTAGTCTTGTTTTGTCTTGTCATGTCTTGTCTCGTCTTGTCTTGTCTTGTCATGTCTTGTCTTGTCTAGTCTTGTCTTGTCTTGTCTTGTCTTGTCTTGTCTTGTCTTGTCTTGTCTTGTCCTGTCTTGTCTTGTCTTGTCTTGCCTTGTCTTGTCTTGTCTTGTCTTGTCTTGTCTTGTCTTGTCTTGTCATATCATGTCATGTCGTGCGTTGTGTTGTTTTGTCTTGTCTGGTTTTGCCTTGTCATGTCATGTCTTGTCTTGTCTTGTCTTGTCATGTCGAGCGTTGTGTTGTTTTGTCTTGTCTTGTTTTGTCTTGTCATGTCATGTCTTGTCTTGTCTTGTCATGTCTTGTCTTGTCTTGTCATGTCATGTCATGTCATGTCATGTGTTGTGTTGTGTTGTGTTGTGTTGTTTTGTCTTGTCTTGTCTTGTCTTGTCTTGTCTTGTTTTGTCTTGTCTTGTCTTGTTTTGTCTTGTCTTGTCTTGTTTTGTCTTTTCTTGTCTTGTCTTGTCTTGTCTTGTCTTGTCATGTCATGTCTTATCTTGTCTTGTCTTGTTTTGTCTTGTCTTGTCTTGTTTTGTCTTGTCATGTCTTGTCTTGTCTTGTTTTGTCTTGTCTTGTCTTGTCTTGTCTTGTCTTGTCTTGTCGTATGTTGTGTTGTTTTGTCTTGTCTTGTTTTGTCTTGTCATGTCGTATGTTGTGTTGTTTTGTCTTGTCTTGTCTTATATTGTCTTATATTGTCTCTTCATGTCATGTCGTGTGTTGTGTTGTTTTGTCTTGTCTTGTTTTGTCTTGTCTTGTCATACATTGTCTTGTCTTGTCTTGTCATGTCATGTCATGTCATGTCGTGTGTTGTGTTGTTTAGTCTTGTCTTGTCTTGTCATGTCTTGTCTCGTCTTGTCTTGTCTTGTCATGTCTTGTCTTGTCTAGTCTTGTCTTGTCTTGTCTTGTCTTGTCTTGTCTTGTCTTGTCTTGTCTTGTCTTGTCTTGTCCTGTCTTGTCTTGTCTTGTCTTGCCTTGTCTTGTCTTGTCTTGTCTTGTCTTGTCTTGTCATATCATGTCATGTCGTGCGTTGTGTTGTTTTGTCTTGTCTGGTTTTGCCTTGTCATGTCATGTCTTGTCTTGTCATGTCGAGCGTTGTGTTGTTTTGTCTTGTCTTGTTTTGTCTTGTCTTGTCATGTCATGTCTTGTCTTGTCTTGTCTTGTCTTGTCTTGTCTTGTCTTGTCTTGTCATGTCATGTCATGTCATGTCATGTGTTGTGTTGTGTTGTGTTGTTTTGTCTTGTCTTGTCTTGTCTTGTCTTGTTTGGTCTTGTCTTGTTTGGTCTTGTCTTGTTTGGTCTTGTCTTGTCTTGTCATGTTTTATGTTGTCTTGTTTTGTCATGTAATGTCATGTCGTGTGTTGTGTTGTTTTGTCTTGTCTTGTCTTCTCCTTGTCTTGTCTTGTCATGTCGTGTGTTGTGTTGTTTTGTCTTGTCATGTCTTATATTGTCTTGTCTTGTCTTGTCTTGTCTTGCCTTATCTTGCCTTGTCTTGTCTTGTCTGGTCTTGTCTTGTCTTGTCTTGTCTTGTCTTGTCTTGTCTTGTCTTGTCTTGTCTTGTCTTGTCTTGTCTTGTCTTGTCTTGTCTTGTCTTGTCTTGTTGTGTATTGTCATGTCTTATATTGTCTTGTCTTGTCTTGTCATGTCATGTCATGTCATGTCGTGTGTTGTGTTGTTTTGTCTTGTCTTGTTTTGTCTTGTCTTGTCTTGTTTGGTCTTGTCTTGTCTTGTCATGTTTTATGTTGTCTTGTTTTGTCATGTAATGTCATGTCGTGTGTTGTGTTGTTTTGTCTTGTCTTGTCTTCTCCTTGTCTTGTCTTGTCATGTCGTGTGTTGTGTTGTTTTGTCTTGTCATGTCTTATATTGTCTTGTCTTGTCTTGTCTTGTCTTGCCTTATCTTGCCTTGTCTTGTCTTGTCTGGTCTTGTCTTGTCTTGTCTTGTCTTATTTTGTCTTGTCATGTCTTATCTTGTCTTGTCTTGTCTTGTTTTGTATTGTCATGTCTTATATTGTCTTGTCTTGTCTTGTCTTGTCTTGTCTTGTCTTGTCTTGTCTTGTCTTGTCTTGTCTTGTCTTGTCTTGTCTTGTCTTGTCTTGTCTTGTCTTGTCTTGTCTTGTCTTGTCTTGTCTTGTCTTGTCTTGTCTTGTTTGGTCTTGTCTTGTCTTGTCATGTTTTATGTTGTCTTGTTTTGTCATGTAATGTCATACGTGTGTTGTGTTGTTTTGTCTTGTCTTATTTTGTCTTGTCATGTCTTATCTTGTCTTGTCTTGTCTTGTCTTGTATTGTCATGTCTTATATTGTCTTGTCTTGTCTTGTCTTGTCCTGTCGTGTGTTGTGTTGTTTTGTCTTGTCTTGTCTTGTCTTGCCTTGTCTTGTCTTGTCTTGTCTTGTCTTGTCTTGTCTTGTCTTGTCTTGTCTTGTCGTATGTTGTGTTGTGTTGTCTTGTCTTGTTTTGTCTTGTTTTGTCTTGTCATGTCGTATGTTGTGTTGTTTTGTCTTGTCTTGTTTTGTCTTGTCTTGTCTTATATTGTCTTGTCTTGTCTTGTCATGTCATGTCATGTCATGTCGTGTGTTGTGTTGTTTAGTCTTGTTTTGTCTTGTCATGTCTTGTCTTGTCTTGTCATGTCTTGTCTTGTCTAGTCTTGTCTTGTCTTGTCTTGTCTTATCTTGTCTTGTCTTGTCTTGTCCTGTCATGTCTTGTCATGGCATGTGTTGTGTTGTCTTGTCTTGTCTTGTCTTTTCTTTTCTTGTCTTGTCTTGTCTTGTCTTGTCTTGTCTTGTCTTGTCTTGTCTTGTCTTGTCTTGTCTTGTCTTGTCTTGTCTTGTCTTGTCTTGTCTTGTCTTGTCTTGTCTTGTCTTGTCTTGTCTTGTCTTGTGTTGTCTTGTATTGTCTTGTCTTGTCTTGTCTTGTTTTGTCTTGTCTTGTCTTGTCTTGTCTTGTCATGTCATGTCATGTCATGTCGTGTGTTGTGTTGTTGTTTTGTCTTGTCTTGTCTTATATTGTCTTATATTGTCTTGTCATGTCATGTCGTGTGTTGTGTTGTTTGTCTTGTCTTGTTTTGTCTTGTCTTGTCATACATTGTCTTGTCTTGTCTTGTCATGTCATGTCATGTCATGTCGTGTGTTGTGTTGTTTTGTCTTGTCTGGTTTTGTCTTGTCTTGTCTTGTTTGGTCTTGTCTTGTCTTGTCATGTTTTATGTTGTCTTGTTTTGTCATGTAATGTCATACGTGTGTTGTGTTGTTTTGTCTTGTCTTATTTTGTCTTGTCATGTCTTATCTTGTCTTGTCTTGTCTTGTTTTGTATTGTCATGTCTTATATTGTCTTGTCTTGTCTTGTCTTGTCTTGTCGTGTGTTGTGTTGTTTTGTCTTGTTTTGTCATGTCTTGTCTTGTCTTGTCTTGTCTTGTCTTGTCTTGTCTTGTCTTGTCTTGTCTTGTCTTGTCTTGTCTTGTCTTGTCTTGTCTTGTCTTGTCTTGTCTTGTCTTGTCTTGTCTTGTCTTGTCTTGTCTTGTCTTGTCTTGTCTTGTCTTGTCTTGTCTTGTCTTGTCTTGTCTTGTCTTGTCTTGTCTTGTCTTGTCTTGTCTTGTCTTGTCTTGTCTTGTCTTGTTTGGTCTTGTCTTGTCTTGTCATGTTTTATGTTGTCTTGTTTTGTCATGTAATGTCATACGTGTGTTGTGTTGTTTTGTCTTGTCTTATTTTGTCTTGTCATGTCTTATCTTGTCTTGTCTTGTCTTGTCTTGTATTGTCATGTCTTATATTGTCTTGTCTTGTCTTGTCTTGTCCTGTCGTGTGTTGTGTTGTTTTGTCTTGTCTTGTCTTGTCTTGCCTTGTCTTGTCTTGTCTTGTCTTGTCTTGTCTTGTCTTGTCTTGTCTTGTCTTGTCGTATGTTGTGTTGTTTTGTCTTGTCTTGTTTTGTCTTGTCTTGTTTTGTCCTGTCATGTCGTATGTTGTGTTGTTTTGTCTTGTCTTGTTTTGTCTTGTCTTGTCTTATATTGTCTTGTCTTGTCTTGTCATGTCATGTCATGTCATGTCGTGTGTTGTGTTGTTTAGTCTTGTTTTGTCTTGTCATGTCTTGTCTTGTCTTGTCATGTCTTGTCTTGTCTAGTCTTGTCTTGTCTTGTCTTGTCTTGTCTTGTCTTGTCTGGTCTTGTCTTGTCTTGTCTTGTCTTGTCTTGTCTTGTCTTGTCTTGTCTTGTCTTGTCTTGTCTTGTCTTGTCTTGTCTTGTGTTGTCTTGTCTTGTCTTGTCTTGTATTGTCTTGTCTTGTCTTGTCTTGTTTTGTCTTGTCTTGTCTTGTCTTGTCTTGTCTTGTCTTGTCTGGTCTTATCTTGTCTTGTCTTGTCCTGTCCTGTCTTGTCTTTTCTTGTCTTGTCTTGTCTTTTCTTGTCTTGTCTTGTCTTGTCTTGTCTTGTCTTGTCTTGTCTTGTCTTGTCTTGTCTTGTCTTGTCATGTCATGTCTTGTCTTGTCTTGTCTTGTTTTGTCTTGTCTTGTCTCGTTTTGTCTTTTCTTGTCTTGTCTTGTCTTGTCTTGTCTTGTCTTGTCATGTCATGTCTTGTCTTGTCTTGTCTTGTTTTGTCTTGTCTTGTCTTGTTTTGTCTTGTCTTGTCTTGTTTTGTCTTTTCTTGTCTTGTCTTGTCTTGTCTTGTCTTGTCTTGTCTTGTCTTGTCTTGTCTTGTCTTGTCTTGTCTTGTCTTGTCTTGTCTTTTCTTGTCTTGTCTTGTCTTGTCTTGTCTTGTCTTGTCTTGTCTTGTCTTGTCTTATTTTGTCTTGTCTTGTTTTGTCTTGTCTTGTCTTGTCTTGTCTTGTCATGTCATGTCATGTCATGTGTTGTGTTGTTTTGTCTTGTCTTGTCTTGTTTGGTCTTGTCTTGTCTTGTCTTGTCTTGTCTTGTCTTGTCTTGTCTTGTCTTGTCTTGTCTTGTCTTGTCTTGTCTTGTCTTGTCTTGTCTTGTCTTGTCTTGTCTTGTCTTGTCTTGTCTTGTCTTGTCTTGTCTTGTCTTGTCTTGTCTTGTCTTGTCTTGTCTTGTCTTGTCTTGTCTTGTCTTGTCTTGTCTTGTCTTGTCTTGTCTTGTCTTGTCTTGTCTTGTCTTGTCTTGTCTTGTCTTGTCTTGTCTTGTCTTGTCTTGTCTTGTCTTGTCTTGTCTTGTCTTGTCTTGTCTTGTCTTGTCTTGTCTTGTCTTGTCTTGTCTTGTCTTGTCTTGTCTTGTCTTGTCTTGTCTTGTCTTGTCTTGTCTTGTCTTGTCTTGTCTTGTCTTGTCTTGTCTTGTCTTGTCTTGTCTTGTCTTGTCTTGTCTTGTCTTGTCTTGTCATGTAATGTCATGTCGTGTGTTGTGTTGTTTTGTCTTGTCGTGTCTTCTCCTTGTCTTGTCTTGTCATGTCGTGTGTTGTGTTGTTTTGTCTTGTCATGTCTTATATTGTCTTGTGATGTCATGTCGTGTGTTGTGTTGTTTTGTCTTGTATTGTCTTGTCTTGTCTTGTCTTGTTTTGTCTTGTCTTGTCTTGTCTTGTCTTGTCTTGTCTTGTCTTGTCATGTCATGTCATGTCATACGTGTGTTGTGTTGTTTTGTCTTGTCTTATTTTGTCTTGTCTTGTCATGTCATATCATGTCGTGTGTTGTGTTGTTTTGTCTTGTCATGTTTTGTCTTGTCGTGTATTGTCTTGTCTTGTCATGTCATGTAATGTCATGTCATGTGTTGTGTTGTGTTGTTTTGTCTTGTCTTGTCTTGTTTGGTCTTGTCTTGTCTTGTCATGTTTTATGTTGTCTTGTTTTGTCATGTAATGTCATACGTGTGTTGTGTTGTTTTGTCTTGTCTTATTTTGTCTTGTCATGTCTTATCTTGTCTTGTCTTTTATTGTCATGTCTTATATTGTCTTGTCTTGTCCTGTCATGTCATGTCATGTGTTGTGTTGTTTTGTCTTGTCTTGTTTGGTCTTGTCTTGTCTTGTCTTGTCTTGTCTTGTCTTGTCTTGTCTTGTCTTGTCTTGTCTTGTCTTGTCTTGTCTTGTCTTGTCTTGTCTTGTCTTGTCTTGTCTTGTCTTGTCTTGTCTTGTCTTGTCTTGTCTTGTCTTGTCTTGTCTTGTCTTGTCTTGTCTTGTCTTGTCTTGTCTTGTCTTGTCTTGTCTTGTCTTGTCTTGTCTTGTCTTGTCTTGTCTTGTCTTGTCTTGTCTTGCCTTGTCTTGTCTTGTCCTGCCGTGTGTTGTGTTGTTTTGTCTTGTGTTGTCTTGTCTTGTCTTGTCCTGTCTTGTCTTGTCATGTCGAGCGTTGTGTTGTTTTGTCTTGTCTTGTTTTGTTTTGTCATGTCATGTCTTGTCTTGTCTTGTCTTGTCATGTCATGTCATGTCATGTCATGTGTTGTGTTGTGTTGTGTTGTTTTGTCTTGTCTTGTCTTGTTTGGTCTTGTCTTGTTTGGTCTTGTCTTGTCTTGTCATGTTTTATGTTGTCTTGTTTTGTCATGTAATGTCATGTCGTGTGTTGTGTTGTTTTGTCTTGTCTTGTCTTCTCCTTGTCTTGTCTTGTCATGTCGTGTGTTGTGTTGTTTTGTCTTGTCATGTCTTATATTGTCTTGTCTTGTCTTGTCTTGTCTTGTCTTGTCTGGTCTTGTCTTGTTTTGTCTTGTCTTGTCTGGTCTTGTCTGGTCTTTTCTTGTCTTGTCTTGTCTTGTCTTGTTTGGTCTTGTCTTGCCTTGTCTTGTTTTATGTTGTCTTGTTTTGTCATGTAATGTCATTTCGTGTGTTGTGTTGTCTTGTCTTGTCTTGTTTGGTCTTGTCTTGCCTTGTCTTGTTTTATGTTGTCTTGTTTTGTCATGTTATGTCATGTCGTGTGTTGTGTTGTCTTGTCTTGTCTTGTTTTGTCTTTTCTTGTCTTTTCTTGTCTTGTCTTGTCTTGTCTTGTCTTGTCATGTCATGTCTTGTCTTGTCTTGTCTTGTCTTGTTTTGTCTTGTCTTGTCTTGTTTTGTCTTGTCTTGTCTTGTCTTGTCTTGTCTTGTCTTGTCTTGTCTTGTCTTGTCTTGTCATGTCATGTCATGTGTCGTGTTGTGTTGTTTTGCTTGTCTTGTCTTGTTTGGTCTTGTCTTGTTTGGTCTTGTCTTGTTTGGTCTTGTCTTGCCTTGTCTTGTTTTATGTTGTCTTGTTTTGTCATGTTATGTCATGTCGTGTGTTGTGTTGTCTTGTCTTGTCTTGTTTTGTCTTTTCTTGTCTTTTCTTTTCTTTTCTTGTCTTGTCTTGTCTTGTCTTGTCTTGTCTTGTCTTGTCTTGTCTTGTCTTGTCCTGTCTTGTCTTGTCTTGTCTTGTCTTGTCTTGTCTTGTCTTGTCTTGTCTTGTCTTGTCTTGTCTTGTCTTGTCTTGTCTTGTCTTGTCTTGTCTTGTCTTGTCTTGTCTTGTCTTGTCTTGTCTTGTCTTGTCTTGTCTTGTCTTGTCTTGTCTTGTCTTGTCTTGTCTTGTCTTGTCTTGTCTTGTCTTGTCTGGTCTTGACTTGTCTTGTCTTGTCTTGTCTTGTCTTGTCTTGTCTTGTCTTGTCTTGTCTTGTCTTGTCTTGTCTTGTCTTGTCTTGTCTTGTCTTGTCTTGTCTTGTCTTGTCTTGTCTTGTCTTTTCTTGTCTTGTCTTGTCTTGTCTTGTCTTGTCTTGTCTTGTCATGTCATGTCTTGTCTTGTCTTGTCTTGTTTTGTCTTGTCTTGTCTTGTTTTGTCTTTTCTTGTCTTGTCTTGTATTGTCTTGTCTTGTCTTGTCTTGTCATGTCATGTCTTGTCTTGTCTTGTCTTGTTTTGTCTTGTCTTGTCTTGTTTTGTCTTTTCTTGTCTTGTCTTGTCTTGTCTTGTCTTGTCTTGTCTTGTCTTGTCATGTCATGTCTTGTCTTGTCTTGTCTTGTTTTGTCTTGTCTTGTCTTGTTTTGTCTTTTCTTGTCTTGTCTTGTCTTGTCTTGTCTTGTCATGTCATGTCATGTGTTGTGTTGTGTTGTTTTGTCTTGTCTTGTCTTGTTTGGTCTTGTCTTGTCTTGCCTTGTCTTGTTTTATGTTGTCTTGTTTTGTCATGTAATGTCATGTCGTGTGTTGTGTTGTTTTGTCTTGTCTTGTCTTCTCCTTGTCTTGTCTTGTCATGTCGTGTGTTGTGTTGTTTTGTCTTGTCATGTCTTATATTGTCTTGTCTTGTCTTGTCTTGTCTTGTGATGTCATGTCGTGTGTTGTGTTGTTTTGTCTTGTCTGGTCTTGTCTGGTCTTATCTTGTCTTGTCTTGTCCTGTCCTGTCTTGTCTTGTCTTTTCTTGTCTTGTCTTGTCTTGTCTTGTCTTGTCTTGTCTTGTCTTGTCTTGTCTTGTCTTGTCTTGTCTTGTCTTGTCATGTCATGTCTTGTCTTGTCTTGTCTTGTCTTGTCTTGTCTTGTCTTGTCTTGTCTTGTCTTGTCTTGTCTTGTCTTGTCTTGACATGTCTTCTCTTGTCTTGTCTTGTCTTGTCTTGTCTTGTCTTGTCTTGTCTTGTCTTGTCTTGTCTTGTCTTGTCTTGTCTTGTCTTGTCTTGTATTGTCTTGTCTTGTCTTGTCTTGTCTTGTATTGTCTTGTCTTGTCTTGTCTTGTCTTGTCTTGTCTTGTCTTGTCTTGTCTTGTCTTGTCTTGTCTTGTCTTGTCTTGTCTTGTCTTGTCTTGTCTTGTCTTGTCTTGTCTTGTCTTGTCTTGTCTTGTCTTGTCTTGTCTTGTCTTGTCTTGTCTTGTCTTGTCTTGTCTTGTCTTGTCTTGTCTTGTCTTGTCTTGTCTTGTCTTGTCTTGTCTTGTCTTGTCTTGTCTTGTCTTGTCTTGTCTTGTCTTGTCTTGTCTTGTCTTGTCTTGTCTTGTTTTATGTTGTCTTGTCTTGTCTTATCTTGTTTTATGTTGTCTTGTCTTGTCTTGTCTTGTCTTGTCTTGTCTTGCCTTGTCTTGTCTTGTTTTGTCTTGTTTTGTCTTGTCCTGTCCTGTCTTGTCTTGTCTTGTCTTGTCTTGTCTTGTCTTGTCTTGTCTTGTCTTGTCTTGTCTTGTCTTTTCTTGTCTTTTCTTGTCTTGTCTTGTCTTGTCTTGTCTTGTCTTGTCTTGTCTTGTCTTGTCTTGTCTTGTCTTGTCTTGTCTTGTCTTGTCTTGTCTTGTCTTGTCTTGTCTTGTCTTGTCTTGTCTTGTCTTGTCTTGTCTTGTCTTGTCTTGTCTTGTCTTGTCTTGTCTTGTCTTGTCTTGTCTTGTCTTGTCTTGTCTTGTCTTGTCTTGTCTTGTCTTGTCTTGTCTTGTGATGTCATGTCGTGTGTTGTGTTGTTTTGTCTTGTCTTGTCTTGTCTTGTCTTGTCTTGTCTTGTCTTTTCTTTTCTTGTCTGGTCTGGTCTGGTCTGGTCTGGTCTTGTCTTGTCTTGTCTGGTCTTATCTTGTCTTGTCTTGTCCTGTCCTGTCTTGTCTTGTCTTTTCTTGTCTTGTCCTGTCATGTCATGTCATGTGTTGTGTTGTTTTGTCTTGTCTTGTCTTGTTTGGTCTTGTCTTGTCTTGTTTTGTCTTGTCTTGCCCTGTCATGTCATGTCATGTGTTGTGTTGTTTTGTCTTGTTTGGTCTTGTCTTGTCTTGTTTTGTCTTGTCTTGTCTTGTCTTGTCTTGTCTTGTCTTGTCTTGTCTTGTCTTGTCTTGTCTTGTCTTGTCTTGTCTTGTCTTGACATGTCGTGTCTTGTCTTGACATGTCTTCTCTTGTCTTGTCTTGTCTTGTCTTGTCTTGTCTTGTCTTGTCTTGTCTTGTCTTGTATTGTCTTGTCTTGTCTTGTCTTGTCTTGTCTTGTCTTGTCTTGTCTTGTCTTGTCTTGTCTTGTCTTGTCTTGTCTTGTCTTGTCTTATCTTGTCTTGTCTTGTCTTGTCTTGTCTTGTCTTGTCTTGTCTTGTCTTGTCTTGTCTTGTCTTGTCTTGTCTTGTCTTGTCTTGTCTTGTCTTGTCTTGTCTTGTCTTGTCTTGTCTTGTCTTGTCTTGTCTTGTCTTGTCTTGTCTTGTCTTGTCTTGTCTTGTCTTGTCTTGTCTTGTCTTGTCTTGTCTTGTCTTGTCTTGTCTTGTCTTGTCTTGTCTTGTCTTGTCTTGTCTTGTCTTGTCTTGTCTTGTCTTGTCTTGTCTTGTCTTGTCTTGTCTTGTCTTGTCTTGTCTTGTCTTGTCTTGTCTTGTCTTGTCTTGTCTTGTCTTGTTTTATGTTGTCTTGTCTTGTCTTATCTTGTTTTATGTTGTCTTGTCTTGTCTTGTCTTGTCTTGCCTTGTTTTGTCTTGTCTTGTCTTGTCTTGTCTTGTCTTGTCTTGTCTTGTCTTGTCTTGTCTTGTCTTGTCTTGTCTTGTCTTGTCTTGTCTTGTCTTGTCTTGTCTTGTCTTGTCTTGTCTTGTCTTGTCTTGTCTTGTCTTGTCTTGTCTTGTCTTGTCTTGTCTTGTCTTGTCTTGTCTTGTCTTGTCTTGTCTTGTCTTGTCTTGTCTTGTCTTGTCTTGTCTTGTCTTGTCTTGTCTTGTCTTGTCTTGTCTTGTCTTGTCTTGTCTTGTGATGTCATGTCGTGTGTTGTGTTGTTTTGTCTTGTCTTGTCTTGTCTTGTCTTGTCTTGTCTTGTCTTTTCTTTTCTTGTCTGGTCTGGTCTGGTCTGGTCTTGTCTTGTCTTGTCTGGTCTTATCTTGTCTTGTCTTGTCCTGTCCTGTCTTGTCTTGTCTTTTCTTGTCTTGTCCTGTCATGTCATGTCATGTGCTGTGTTGTTTTGTCTTGTCTTGTCTTGTCTTGTTTTGTCTTGTCTTGTCCTGTCATGTCATGTCATGTGTTGTGTTGTTTTGTCTTGTCTTGTCTTGTTTGGTCTTGTCTTGTCTTGTTTTGTCTTGTCTTGTCTTGTCTTGTCTTGTCTTGTCTTGTCTTGTCTTGTCTTGTCTTGTCTTGTCTTGTCTTGTCTTGTCTTGTCTTGTCTAGTCTTGTCTTGTCTTGTCTTGTCTTGTCTTGTCTTGTCTTGTCTTGTCTTGTCTTGTCTTGTCTTGTCTTGTCTTGTCTTGTCTTGTCTTGTCTTGTCTTGTCTTGTCTTGTCTTGTCTTGTCTTGTCTTGTCTTGTCTTGTCTTGTCTTGTCTTGTCTTGTCTTGTCTTGTCTTGTCTTGTCTTGTCTTGTCTTGTCTTGTCTTGTCTTGTCTTGTCTTGTCTTGTCTTGTCTTGTCTTGTCTTGTCTTGTCTTGTCTTGTCTTGTCTTGTCTTGTCTTGTCTTGTCTTGTCTTGTCTTGTCTTGTCTTGTCTTGTCTGTCATGTCGTGTGTTGTGTTGTTTTGTCTTGTCTTGTTTTGTCTTGTCATGTCTTGTCTTTTCTTGTCTTGTCTTGTTTTGTCTTGTCATGTCTTGTCTTGTCTTGTCTTGTCTTGTCTTGTCTTGTCTTTTCTTTTCTTGTCTTGTCTTGTCTTGTCTTGTCTTGTCTTGTCTTGTCTTGTCTTGTCTTGTCTTGTCTGGTCTTGTCTTGTCTTGTCTGGTCTTATCTTGTCTTGTCTTGTCCTGTCCTGTCTTGTCTTGTCTTTTCTTGTCTTGTCTTGTCTTTTCTTGTCTTGTCTTGTCTTTTCTTGTCTTGTCTTGTCTTGTCTTGTCATGTCATGTCTTGTCTTGTCTTGTCTTGTTTTGTCTTGTCTTGTCTTGTTTTGTCTTTTCTTGTCTTTTCTTGTCTTGTCTTGTCTTGTCTTGTCTTGTCTTGTCTTGCCATGTCTTGTCATGTCATGTCTTGTCTTGTCTTGTCTTGTTTTGTCTTGTCTTGTCTTGTTTTGTCTTGTCATGTCTTGTCTTGTCTTGTCTTGTCTTGTCTTGTCTTGTCTTGTCTTGTCTTGTCTTGTCTTGTCTTGTCTTGTCTTGTCTTGTCTTGTCTTGTCTTGTCTTGTCTTGTCTTGTCTTGTCTTGTCTTGTCTTGTCTTGTCTTGTCTTGTCTTGTCTTGTCTTGTCTTGCCTTGTCTTGTCCTGTCGTGTGTTGTTTTGTCTTGTCTTGTCTTGTCTTGTCTTGTCTTGTCTTGTCCTGTCTTGTCTTGTCTTGTCTTGCCTTGTCTTGTCTTGTCATGTCATGTCATGTCTTGTCATGTCGTGCGTTGTGTTGTTTTGTCTTGTCTTGTTTTGTCTTGTCATGTCATGTCTTGTCTTGTCTTGTCTTGTCTTGTCATGTCTTGTCTTGTCTTGTCTTGTTTTGTCTTGTCTTGTCTTGTTTTGTCTTTTCTTGTCTTGTCTTGTCGTGTCATGTCTTGTCTTGTCTTGTCTTGTCTTGTCTTGTCTTGTCTTGTCTTGTCTTGTCTTGTCTTGTCTTGTCTTGTCTTGTCTTGTCTTGTCTTGTCTTGTCATGTCATGTCATGTCTTGTCATGTCGTGCGTTGTGTTGTTTTGTCTTGTCTTGTTTTGTTTTGTCTTGTCATGTCTTGTCTTGTCTTGTCTTGTCTTGTCTTGTCTTGTCTTGTCTTGTCTTGTCTTGTCTTGTCTTGTCTTGTCTTGTCTTGTCTTGTCTTGTCTTGTCTTGTCTTGTCTTGTCTTGTCTTGTCTTGTCTTGTCTTGTCTTGTCTTGTCTTGTCTTGTCTTGCCTTGTCTTGTCTTGTCCTGTCGTGTGTTGTGTTGTTTTGTCTTGTCTTGTCTTGTTTTGTCTTGTCTTGTCTTGTCTTGTCTTGTCTTGTCTTGTCATGTCTTGTCTTGTCTTGTTTTGTCTTGTCTTGTCTTGTTTTGTCTTTTCTTGTCTTGTCTTGTCTTGTCATGTCTTGTCTTGTCTTGTCTTGTCTTGTCTTGTCTTGTCTTGTCTTGTCTTGTCTTGTCTTGTCTTGTCTTGTCTTGTCTTGTCTTATCTCTTGTCTTGTCTTGTCTTGTCATGTCATGTCTTGTCTTGTCTTGTCTTGTTTTGTCTTGTCTTGTCTTGTTTTGTCTTTTCTTGTCTTGTCTTGTCTTGCCTTGTCTTGTCTTGTCTTGTCTTGTCTTGTCTTGTCTTGTCATGTCATGTCTTGTCTTGTCTTGTCTTGTCTTGTTTTGTCTTGTCTTGTCTTGTTTTGTCTTTTCTTGTCTTGTCTTGTCTTGTCTTGTCTTGTCATGTCATGTCATGTGTTGTGTTGTGTTGTTTTGCTTGTCTTGTCTTGTTTGGTCTTGTCTTGTTTGGTCTTGTCTTGCCTTGTCTTGTTTTATGTTGTCTTGTTTTGTCATGTAATGTCATGTCGTGTGTTGTTTTGTCTTGTCTTGTCTTGTTTGGTCTTGTCTTGCCTTGTCTTGTTTTATGTTGTCTTGTTTTGTCATGTAATGTCATGTCGTGTGTTGTGTTGTCTTGTCTTGTCTTGTTTTGTCTTTTCTTGTCTTGTCTTGTCTTTTCTTTTCTTGTCTTGTCTTGTCTTGTCTTGTCTTGTCTTGTCTGGTCTTGTCTGGTCTTATCTTGTCTTGTCTTGTCCTGTCTTGTCTTGTCTTTTCTTGTCTTGTCTTGTCTTGTCTTGTCTTTTCTTGTCTTGTCTTGTCTTGTCTTGTCTTGTCTTGTCTTGTCTTGTCTTGTCTTGTCTTGTCTTGTCTTGTCTTGTCTTGTCTTGTCTTGTCATGTCATGTCTTGTCTTGTCTTGTTTTGTCTTGTCTTGTCTTGTTTTGTCTTTTCTTGTCTTGTCTTGTCTTGTCTTGTCTTGTCTTGTCTTGTCTTGTCTTGTCTTGTCTTGTCTTGTCTTGTCTTGTCATGTCATGTCTTGTCTTGTCTTGTCTTGTTTTGTCTTGTCTTGTCTTGTTTTGTCTTTTCTTGTCTTGTCTTGTCTTGTCTTGTCTTGTCTTGTCTTGTCTTGTCTTGTCTTGTCTTGTCATGTCATGTCATGTGTTGTGTTGTGTTGTTTTGTCTTGTCTTGTCTTGTTTGGTCTTGTCTTGTTTGGTCTTGTCTTGTTTGGTCTTGTCTTGCCTTGTCTTGTTTTATGTTGTCTTGTTTTGTCATGTAATGTCATGTCGTGTGTTGTGTTGTTTTGTCTTGTCTTGTCTTCTCCTTGTCTTGTCATGTCATGTCTTGTCTTGTCTTGTCTTGTCATGTCATGTCTTGTCTTGTCTTGTCTTGTTTTGTCTTGTCTTGTCTTGTCTTGTCTTGTCTTGTCTTGTCTTGTCTGGTCTTGTCTTGTCTTGCCTTGTCTTGTCTTGTCTTGTCTTGTCTTGTCTTGTCATGTCATGTCATGTGTTGTGTTGTGTTGTTTTATCTTGTCTTGTCTTGTTTGGTCTTGTCTTGTTTGGTCTTGTCTTGCCTTGTCTTGTTTTATGTTGTCTTGTCTTGTTTTGTCTTTTCTTGTCTTGTCTTGTCTTGTCTTGTCTTGTCTTGTCATGTCATGTCTTGTCTTGTCTTGTCTTGTCTTGTCTTGTCTTGTCTTGTCTTGTCTTGTCTTGTCTTGTCTTGTCTTGTCTTGTCTTGTCTTGTCTTGTCTTGTCTTGTCTTGTCTTGTCTTGTCTTGTCTTGTCTTGTCTTGTCTTGTCTTGTCTTGTCTTGTCTTGTTTTATGTAGTCTTGTCTTGTCTTGTCTTGTCTTGTCTTGTCTTGTCTTGTCTTGTCTTGTCTTGTCTTGTCTTGTCTTGTCTTGTTTTATGTAGTCTTGTCTTGTCTTGTCTTGTCTTGTCTTGTCTTGTCTTGTCTTGTCTTGTCTTGTTTTATGTAGTCTTGTCTTGTCTTGTCTTGTCTTGTCTTGTCTTGTCTTGTCTTGTCTTGTCTTGTCTTGTCTTGTCTTGTCTTGTCTTGTCTTGTCTTGTCTTGTCTTGTCTTGTCTTGTCTTGTCTTGTCTTGTCTTGTCTTGTCTTGTCTTGTCTTGTCTTGTCTTGTCTTGTCTTGTCTTGTCTTGTCTTGTCTTGTCTTGTCTTGTCTTGTCTTGTCTTGTCTTGTCTTGTCTTGTCTTGTCTTGTCTTGTCTTGTCTTGTCTTGTCTTGTCTTGTCTTGTCTTGTCTTGTCTTGTCTTGTCTTGTCTTGTCTTGTCTTGTCTTGTCTTGTCTTGTCTTGTCTTGTCTTGTCTTGTCTTGTCTTGTCTTGTCTTGTCTTGTCTTGTCTTGTCTTGTCTTGTCTTGTCTTGTCTTGTCTTGTCTTGTCTTGTCTTGTCTTGTCTTGTCTTGTCTTGTCTTGTCTTGTCTTGTCTTGTCTTGTCTTGTCTTGTCTTGTCTTGTCTTGTCTTGTCTTGTCTTGTCTTGTCTTGTCTTGTCTTGTCTTGTCTTGTCTTGTCTTGTCTTGTCTTGTCTTGTCTTGTCTTGTCTTGTCTTGTCTTGTCTTGTCTTGTCTTGTCTTGTCTTGTCTTGTCTTGTCTTGTCTTGTCTTGTGATGTCATGTCGTGTGTTGTGTTGTTTTGTCTTGTCTTGTCTTTTCTTTTCTTGTCTGGTCTGGTCTGGTCTTGTCTTGTCTTGTCTGGTCTTATCTTGTCTTGTCTTGTCCTGTCCTGTCTTGTCTTGTCTTTTCTTGTCTTGTCCTGTCATGTCATGTCATGTGTTGTGTTGTCTTGTCTTGTCTTTTCTTTTCTTGTCTGGTCTGGTCTGGTCTGGTCTTGTCTTGTCTTGTCTGGTCTTATCTTGTCTTGTCTTGTCTTGTCTTGTCTTGTCTTGTCTTGTCTTGTCTTGTCTTGTTTTGTCTTGTCTTGTCTTGTCTTTTCTTGTCTTGTCCTGTCATGTCATGTCATGTGTTGTGTTGTTTTGTCTTGTCTTGTCTTGTTTTGTCTTGTCTTGTCTTGTCTTGTCTTGTCTGGTCCTGACTTATCTTGTCTTGTCTTGTCTTGTCTTGTCTTGTCTTGTCTTGTCTTGTCTTGTCTTGTCTTGTCTTGTCTTGTCTTGTCTTGTCTTGTCTTGTCTTGTCTGTCATGTCGTGTGTTGTGTTGTTTTGTCTTGTCTTGTTTTGTCTTGTCATGTCTTGTCCTTTCTTGTCTTGTCTTGTCTTGTCTTGTCTTGTCTTGTCTTGTCTTGTCTTGTCTTGTCTTGTCTTGTCTTGTCTTGTCTTGTCTTGTCTTGTCTTGTCTTGTCTTGTCTTGTCTTGTCTTGTCTTGTCTTGTCTTGTCTTGTCTTGTCTTGTCTTGTCTTGTCTTGTCTTGTCTTGTCTTGTCTTGTCTTGTCTTGTCTTGTCTTGTCTTGTCTTGTCTTGTCTTGTCTTGTCTTGTCTTGTCTTGTCTTGTCTTGTCTTGTCTTGTCTTGTCTTGTCTTGTCTTGTCTTGTCTTGTCTTGTCTTGTCTTGTCTTGTCTTGTCTTGTCTTGTCTTGTCTTGTCTTGTCTTGTCTTGTCTTGTCTTGTCTTGTCTTGTCTTGTCTTGTCTTGTCTTGTCTTGTCTTGTCTTGTCTTGTCTTGTCTTGTCTTGCCTTATCTTGCCTTGTCTTGTCGTGTGTTGTGTTGTTTTGTCTTGTCTTGTCTTATATTGTCTTCTCTTGTCTTGTGATGTCATGTCGTGGGTTGTGTTGTTTTGTCTTGTTTTGTCTTGTCCTGTCTTGTCTTGTCATGTCATGTCATGTGTTGTGTTGTGTTGTTTTGTCTTGTCTAGTCTTGTCTTGTCTTGTCTTGCCTTATCTTGCCTTGTCTTGTCTTGTCTGGTCTTTTCTTGTCTTGTCTTGTCTTGTCATGTCTTGTCTTGTCTTGTTTTGTCTTGTCTTGTATTGTCTTGTTTTCTCATGTAATGTCATGTCGTGTGTTGTGTTGTTTTGTCTTGTCTTGTGTTGTTTTGTCTTGTCTTGTCATGTCATGTTATGTCGTGTCTTGTGTTGCTTTGTCTTGTCTTGTCTTGTCTTGTCTTGTCTTGTCTTGTCTTGTCTTGTCTTGTCTTGTCTTGTCTTGTCTTGTCTTGTCTTGTCTTGTCTTGTCTTGTCTTGTCTTGTCTTGTCTTGTCTTGTCTTGTCTTGTCTTGTCTTGTGATGTCATGTCGTGTGTTGTGTTGTTTTGTCTTGTCTTGTCTTTTCTTTTCTTGTCTGGTCTGGTCTGGTCTTGTCTTGTCTTGTCTGGTCTTATCTTGTCTTGTCTTGTCCTGTCCTGTCTTGTCTTGTCTTTTCTTGTCTTGTCCTGTCATGTCATGTCATGTGTTGTGTTGTCTTGTCTTGTCTTTTCTTTTCTTGTCTGGTCTGGTCTGGTCTGGTCTTGTCTTGTCTTGTCTGGTCTTATCTTGTCTTGTCTTGTCTTGTCTTGTCTTGTCTTGTCTTGTCTTGTCTTGTCTTGTTTTGTCTTGTCTTGTCTTGTCTTTTCTTGTCTTGTCCTGTCATGTCATGTCATGTGTTGTGTTGTTTTGTCTTGTCTTGTCTTGTTTTGTCTTGTCTTGTCTTGTCTTGTCTTGTCTGGTCCTGACTTATCTTGTCTTGTCTTGTCTTGTCTTGTCTTGTCTTGTCTTGTCTTGTCTTGTCTTGTCTTGTCTTGTCTTGTCTTGTCTTGTCTTGTCTTGTCTTGTCTGTCATGTCGTGTGTTGTGTTGTTTTGTCTTGTCTTGTTTTGTCTTGTCATGTCTTGTCCTTTCTTGTCTTGTCTTGTCTTGTCTTGTCTTGTCTTGTCTTGTCTTGTCTTGTCTTGTCTTGTCTTGTCTTGTCTTGTCTTGTCTTGTCTTGTCTTGTCTTGTCTTGTCTTGTCTTGTCTTGTCTTGTCTTGTCTTGTCTTGTCTTGTCTTGTCTTGTCTTGTCTTGTCTTGTCTTGTCTTGTCTTGTCTTGTCTTGTCTTGTCTTGTCTTGTCTTGTCTTGTCTTGTCTTGTCTTGTCTTGTCTTGTCTTGTCTTGTCTTGTCTTGTCTTGTCTTGTCTTGTCTTGTCTTGTCTTGTCTTGTCTTGTCTTGTCTTGTCTTGTCTTGTCTTGTCTTGTCTTGTCTTGTCTTGTCTTGTCTTGTCTTGTCTTGTCTTGTCTTGTCTTGTCTTGTCTTGTCTTGTCTTGTCTTGTCTTGTCTTGTCTTGTCTTGTCTTGTCTTGTCTTGTCTTGTCTTGTCTTGTCTTGCCTTATCTTGCCTTGTCTTGTCGTGTGTTGTGTTGTTTTGTCTTGTCTTGTCTTATATTGTCTTCTCTTGTCTTGTGATGTCATGTCGTGGGTTGTGTTGTTTTGTCTTGTTTTGTCTTGTCCTGTCTTGTCTTGTCATGTCATGTCATGTGTTGTGTTGTGTTGTTTTGTCTTGTCTAGTCTTGTCTTGTCTTGTCTTGCCTTATCTTGCCTTGTCTTGTCTTGTCTGGTCTTTTCTTGTCTTGTCTTGTCTTGTCATGTCTTGTCTTGTCTTGTTTTGTCTTGTCTTGTATTGTCTTGTTTTCTCATGTAATGTCATGTCGTGTGTTGTGTTGTTTTGTCTTGTCTTGTGTTGTTTTGTCTTGTCTTGTCATGTCATGTTATGTCGTGTCTTGTGTTGCTTTGTCTTGTCTTGTCTTGTCTTGTCCTGTCGTGTGTTGTGTTGTTTTGTCTTGTCTTGTCATGTCATGTCTTGTCTTGTCTTGTCTTGTTTTGTCTTGTCTTGTCTTGTCTTGTCTTGTCTTGTCTTGTCTTGTGTTGTTTTGTCTTGTCTTGTCATGTCATGTCTTGTCTTGTCTTGTCTTGTTTTGTCTTGTCATGTCTTGCCTTGTCTTGTCTTGTCTTGTCTTGTCTTGTCTAGTCTTGTCTTGTCTAGTCTTGTCTTGTCTTGTGTTTTTTTGTCTTGTCTTGTCATGTCATGTTATGTCGTGTCTTGTGTTGTCTTGTCTTGTCTTGTCTTGTCTTGTCTTGTCTTGTCTTGTCTTGTCTTGTCTTGTCTTGTCTTGTCTTGTCTTGTCTTGTTTTGTCTTGTCTTGTCTTGTCTTGTCTTGTTTTATGTTGACTTGTCTTGTTTTGTCATGTAATGTCATGTCGTGTGTTGTGTTGTTTTGTCTTGTCTTGTCTTCTCCTTGTCTTGTCTTGTCATGTCGTGTGTTGTGTTGTTTTGTCTTGTCTTGTCTTATATTGTCTTCTCTTGTCTTGTGATGTCATGTCGTGTGTTGTGTTGTTTTGTCTTGTTTTGTCTTGTCCTGTCTTGTCTTGTCATGTCATGTCATGTGTTGTGTTGTGTTGTTTTGTCTTGTCTTGTTGTGTATTGTCATGTCTTTTATTGTCTTGTCTTGTCTTGTCATGTCATGTAATGTCATGTCGTGTGTTGTGTTGTTTTGTCTTGTCTTGTCTTCTCCTTGTCTTGTCTAGTCTTGTCTTGTCTTGTCTTGTCTTGTCTTGTCATGTCGTGTGTTGTGTTGTTTTGTCTTGTCTTGTCTTGTCTTGTCTTGTGATGCCATGTCGTGTGTTGTGTTGTGTTGTTTTGTCTTGTCTTGTCTTGTCTTGTCTTGTCTTGCCTTATCTTGCCTTGTCTTGTCTTGTCTGGTCTTGTCTTGTCTTGTCTTGTCTTGTCTTGTCTTGTCTTGTCATGTCATGTCGTATGTTGTGTTGTTTTGTCTTGTGCTGCTTTGTCCTGTCTTGTCTTGTCTTGTCTTGTCATGTCGTGTGTTGTGTTGTTTTGTTTTGCCTTGTTGTGTATTGTCATGTCTTATATTGTCTTGTCTTGTCTTGTCATGTCATGTCATGTCGTGTGTTATGTTGTGTTGTCTTGTTTTGTCTTGTCATGTCATGTCATGTCTTGTCTTGTCTTGTCTTGTTTTGTCTTGTCATGTCATGTCTTGTCTTGTCTTGTCTTGTCTTGTCTTGTTTTGTCTTGTCATGTCTTGTCTTGACTTGTCTTGTCTTGTCTTGTCTTGTCTTGTCTTGTCTTGTCTTGTCATGTCTTGTCTTGTCTTGTCTTGTCTTGTCTTGTCTTGTCTTGTCTTGTCTTGTCTTGTCTTGTCTTGTCTTGTCTTGTCTTGTCTTGTCTTGTCTTGTCTTGTCTTGTCTTGTCTTGTCTTGTCATGTCTTGTCTTGTCTTGTCTTGTCTTGTCTTGTCTTGTCATGTCATGTCTTGTCTTGTCTTGTCTTGTCTTGTCTTGTCTTGTCTTGTCTTGTCTTGTCTTGTCTTGTCTTGTTTTGTCTTGTCTTGTCTTGTCTTGTCTTGTCTTGTCTTGTCTTGTCTTGTCTTGTCTTGTCTTGTCTTGTCTTGTCTTGTCTTGTCTTGTCTTGTCTTGTCTTGTCTTGTCTTGTCTTGTCTTGTCTTGTCTTGTCTTGTCTTGTCTTGTCTTGTCTTGTCTTGTCTTGTCTTGTCTTGTCTTGTCTTGTCTTGTCTTGTCTTGTCTTGTCTTGTCTTGTCTTGTCTTGTCTTGTCTTGTCTTGTCTTGTCTTGTCTTGTCTTGTCTTGTCTTGTCTTGTCTTGTCTTGTCTTGTCTTGTCTTGTCTTGTCTTGTCTTGTCTTGTCTTGTCTTGTCTTGTCTTGTCTTGTCTTGTCTTGTCTTGTCTTGTCTTGTCTTGTCTTGTCTTGTCTTGTCTTGTCTTGTCTTGTCTTGTCTTGTCTTGTCTTGTCTTGTCTTGTCTTGTCTTGTCTTGTCTTGTCTTGTCTTGTCTTGTCTTGTCTTGTCTTGTCTTGTCTTGTCTTGTCTTGTCTTGTGATGTCATGTCGTGTGTTGTCTTGTTTGGTCTTGTCTTGTTTGGTCTTGTCTTGCCTTGTCTTGTTTTATGTTGTCTTGTTTTGTCATGTAATGTCATGTCGTGTGTTGTGTTGTTTTGTCTTGTCTTGTCTTCTCCTTGTCTTGTCATGTCATGTCTTGTCTTGTCTTGTCTTGTCATGTCATGTCTTGTCTTGTCTTGTCTTGTTTTGTCTTGTCTTGTCTTGTCTTGTCTTGTCTTGTCTTGTCTTGTCTGGTCTTGTCTTGTCTTGCCTTGTCTTGTCTTGTCTTGTCTTGTCTTGTCTTGTCATGTCATGTCATGTGTTGTGTTGTGTTGTTTTATCTTGTCTTGTCTTGTTTGGTCTTGTCTTGTTTGGTCTTGTCTTGCCTTGTCTTGTTTTATGTTGTCTTGTCTTGTTTTGTCTTTTCTTGTCTTGTCTTGTCTTGTCTTGTCTTGTCTTGTCATGTCATGTCTTGTCTTGTCTTGTCTTGTCTTGTCTTGTCTTGTCTTGTCTTGTCTTGTCTTGTCTTGTCTTGTCTTGTCTTGTCTTGTCTTGTCTTGTCTTGTCTTGTCTTGTCTTGTCTTGTCTTGTCTTGTCTTGTCTTGTCTTGTCTTGTCTTGTCTTGTCTTGTTTTATGTAGTCTTGTCTTGTCTTGTCTTGTCTTGTCTTGTCTTGTCTTGTCTTGTTTTATGTAGTCTTGTCTTGTCTTGTCTTGTCTTGTCTTGTCTTGTCTTGTCTTGTCTTGTCTTGTCTTGTTTTATGTAGTCTTGTCTTGTCTTGTCTTGTCTTGTCTTGTCTTGCCTTGTCTTGTCTTGTCTTGTCTTGTCTTGTCTTGTCTTGTCTTGTCTTGTCTTGTCTTGTCTTGTCTTGTCTTGTCTTGTCTTGTCTTGTCTTGTCTTGTCTTGTCTTGTCTTGTCTTGTCTTGTCTTGTCTTGTCTTGTCTTGTCTTGTCTTGTCTTGTCTTGTCTTGTCTTGTCTTGTCTTGTCTTGTCTTGTCTTGTCTTGTCTTGTCTTGTCTTGTCTTGTCTTGTCTTGTCTTGTCTTGTCTTGTCTTGTCTTGTCTTGTCTTGTCTTGTCTTGTCTTGTCTTGTCTTGTCTTGTCTTGTCTTGTCTTGTCTTGTCTTGTCTTGTCTTGTCTTGTCTTGTCTTGTCTTGTCTTGTCTTGTCTTGTCTTGTCTTGTCTTGTCTTGTCTTGTCTTGTCTTGTCTTGTCTTGTCTTGTCTTGTCTTGTCTTGTCTTGTCTTGTCTTGTCTTGTCTTGTCTTGTCTTGTCTTGTCTTGTCTTGTCTTGTCTTGTCTTGTCTTGTCTTGTCTTGTCTTGTCTTGTCTTGTCTTGTCTTGTCTTGTCTTGTCTTGTCTTGTCTTGTCTTGTCTTGTCTTGTCTTGTCTTGTCTTGTCTTGTCTTGTCTTGTCTTGTCTTGTCTTGTCTTGTCTTGTCTTGTCTTGTGATGTCATGTCGTGTGTTGTGTTGTTTTGTCTTGTCTTGTCTTTTCTTTTCTTGTCTGGTCTGGTCTGGTCTTGTCTTGTCTTGTCTGGTCTTATCTTGTCTTGTCTTGTCCTGTCCTGTCTTGTCTTGTCTTTTCTTGTCTTGTCCTGTCATGTCATGTCATGTGTTGTGTTGTCTTGTCTTGTCTTTTCTTTTCTTGTCTGGTCTGGTCTGGTCTGGTCTTGTCTTGTCTTGTCTGGTCTTATCTTGTCTTGTCTTGTCTTGTCTTGTCTTGTCTTGTCTTGTCTTGTCTTGTCTTGTTTTGTCTTGTCTTGTCTTGTCTTTTCTTGTCTTGTCCTGTCATGTCATGTCATGTGTTGTGTTGTTTTGTCTTGTCTTGTCTTGTTTTGTCTTGTCTTGTCTTGTCTTGTCTTGTCTGGTCCTGACTTATCTTGTCTTGTCTTGTCTTGTCTTGTCTTGTCTTGTCTTGTCTTGTCTTGTCTTGTCTTGTCTTGTCTTGTCTTGTCTTGTCTTGTCTTGTCTTGTCTGTCATGTCGTGTGTTGTGTTGTTTTGTCTTGTCTTGTTTTGTCTTGTCATGTCTTGTCCTTTCTTGTCTTGTCTTGTCTTGTCTTGTCTTGTCTTGTCTTGTCTTGTCTTGTCTTGTCTTGTCTTGTCTTGTCTTGTCTTGTCTTGTCTTGTCTTGTCTTGTCTTGTCTTGTCTTGTCTTGTCTTGTCTTGTCTTGTCTTGTCTTGTCTTGTCTTGTCTTGTCTTGTCTTGTCTTGTCTTGTCTTGTCTTGTCTTGTCTTGTCTTGTCTTGTCTTGTCTTGTCTTGTCTTGTCTTGTCTTGTCTTGTCTTGTCTTGTCTTGTCTTGTCTTGTCTTGTCTTGTCTTGTCTTGTCTTGTCTTGTCTTGTCTTGTCTTGTCTTGTCTTGTCTTGTCTTGTCTTGTCTTGTCTTGTCTTGTCTTGTCTTGTCTTGTCTTGTCTTGTCTTGTCTTGTCTTGTCTTGTCTTGTCTTGTCTTGTCTTGTCTTGTCTTGTCTTGTCTTGTCTTGTCTTGTCTTGTCTTGTCTTGCCTTATCTTGCCTTGTCTTGTCGTGTGTTGTGTTGTTTTGTCTTGTCTTGTCTTATATTGTCTTCTCTTGTCTTGTGATGTCATGTCGTGTGTTGTGTTGTTTTGTCTTGTTTTGTCTTGTCCTGTCTTGTCTTGTCATGTCATGTCATGTGTTGTGTTGTGTTGTTTTGTCTTGTCTAGTCTTGTCTTGTCTTGTCTTGCCTTATCTTGCCTTGTCTTGTCTTGTCTGGTCTTTTCTTGTCTTGTCTTGTCTTGTCATGTCTTGTCTTGTCTTGTTTTGTCTTGTCTTGTATTGTCTTGTTTTCTCATGTAATGTCATGTCGTGTGTTGTGTTGTTTTGTCTTGTCTTGTGTTGTTTTGTCTTGTCTTGTCATGTCATGTTATGTCGTGTCTTGTGTTGCTTTGTCTTGTCTTGTCTTGTCTTGTCCTGTCGTGTGTTGTGTTGTTTTGTCTTGTCTTGTCATGTCATGTCTTGTCTTGTCTTGTCTTGTTTTGTCTTGTCTTGTCTTGTCTTGTCTTGTCTTGTCTTGTCTTGTCTTGTCTTGTCTTGTGTTGTTTTGTCTTGTCTTGTCATGTCATGTCTTGTCTTGTCTTGTCTTGTTTTGTCTTGTCATGTCTTGCCTTGTCTTGTCTTGTCTTGTCTTGTCTTGTCTAGTCTTGTCTTGTCTAGTCTTGTCTTGTCTTGTGTTTTTTTGTCTTGTCTTGTCATGTCATGTCATGTTATGTCGTGTCTTGTGTTGTCTTGTCTTGTCTTGTCTTGTCTTGTCTTGTCTTGTCTTGTCTTGTCTTGTCTTGTCTTGTCTTGTCTTGTCTTGTCTTGTTTTGTCTTGTCTTGTCTTGTCTTGTCTTGTTTTATGTTGACTTGTCTTGTTTTGTCATGTAATGTCATGTCGTGTGTTGTGTTGTTTTGTCTTGTCTTGTCTTCTCCTTGTCTTGTCTTGTCATGTCGTGTGTTGTGTTGTTTTGTCTTGTCTTGTCTTATATTGTCTTCTCTTGTCTTGTGATGTCATGTCGTGTGTTGTGTTGTTTTGTCTTGTTTTGTCTTGTCCTGTCTTGTCTTGTCATGTCATGTCATGTGTTGTGTTGTGTTGTTTTGTCTTGTCTTGTTGTGTATTGTCATGTCTTTTATTGTCTTGTCTTGTCTTGTCATGTCATGTAATGTCATGTCGTGTGTTGTGTTGTTTTGTCTTGTCTTGTCTTCTCCTTGTCTTGTCTAGTCTTGTCTTGTCTTGTCTTGTCTTGTCTTGTCATGTCGTGTGTTGTGTTGTTTTGTCTTGTCTTGTCTTGTCTTGTCTTGTGATGCCATGTCGTGTGTTGTGTTGTGTTGTTTTGTCTTGTCTTGTCTTGTCTTGTCTTGTCTTGCCTTATCTTGCCTTGTCTTGTCTTGTCTGGTCTTGTCTTGTCTTGTCTTGTCTTGTCTTGTCTTGTCTTGTCTTGTCATGTCATTTCGTATGTTGTGTTGTTTTGTCTTGTGCTGCTTTGTCCTGTCTTGTCTTGTCTTGTCTTGTCATGTCGTGTGTTGTGTTGTTTTGTTTTGCCTTGTTGTGTATTGTCATGTCTTATATTGTCTTGTCTTGTCTTGTCATGTCATGTCATGTCGTGTGTTATGTTGTGTTGTCTTGTTTTGTCTTGTCATGTCATGTCATGTCTTGTCTTGTCTTGTCTTGTTTTGTCTTGTCATGTCATGTCTTGTCTTGTCTTGTCTTGTCTTGTCTTGTTTTGTCTTGTCATGTCTTGTCTTGACTTGTCTTGTCTTGTCTTGTCTTGTCTTGTCTTGTCTTGTCTTGTCATGTCTTGTCTTGTCTTGTCTTGTCTTGTCTTGTCTTGTCTTGTCTTGTCTTGTCTTGTCTTGTCTTGTCTTGTCTTGTCTTGTCTTGTCTTGTCTTGTCTTGTCTTGTCTTGTCTTGTCTTGTCATGTCTTGTCTTGTCTTGTCTTGTCTTGTCTTGTCTTGTCATGTCATGTCTTGTCTTGTCTTGTCTTGTCTTGTCTTGTCTTGTCTTGTCTTGTCTTGTCTTGTCTTGTCTTGTTTTGTCTTGTCTTGTCTTGTCTTGTCTTGTCTTGTCTTGTCTTGTCTTGTCTTGTCTTGTCTTGTCTTGTCTTGTCTTGTCTTGTCTTGTCTTGTCTTGTCTTGTCTTGTCTTGTCTTGTCTTGTCTTGTCTTGTCTTGTCTTGTCTTGTCTTGTCTTGTCTTGTCTTGTCTTGTCTTGTCTTGTCTTGTCTTGTCTTGTCTTGTCTTGTCTTGTCTTGTCTTGTCTTGTCTTGTCTTGTCTTGTCTTGTCTTGTCTTGTCTTGTCTTGTCTTGTCTTGTCTTGTCTTGTCTTGTCTTGTCTTGTCTTGTCTTGTCTTGTCTTGTCTTGTCTTGTCTTGTCTTGTCTTGTCTTGTCTTGTCTTGCGATGTCATGTCGTGTGTTGTGTTGTGTTGTTTTGTCTTGTCTTGTCTTGTCTTGTCTTGTCTTGCCTTATCTTGCCTTGTCTTGTCTTGTCATGTCTTGTCATGTCTTGTCTTGTCTTGTCTTGTCTTGTCTTGTCTTGTCTTGCCTTATCTTGCCTTGTCTTGTCTGGTCTTGTCTTGTCTTGTCTTGTCTTGTCTTGTCTTGTCTTGTGTTGTCATGTCTTGTCTTGTCTTGTCTTGTCTTGTCTTGTCTTGTCTTGTCTTGTCTTGTCTTGTCTTGTCTTGTCTTGTCTTGTCTTGTCTTGTCTTGTCTTGTCTTGTCTTGCCTTATCTTGCCTTGTCTTGTCTTGTCTGGTCTTGTCCTGTCCTGTTCTGTCCTGTCTTGTCTTGTCATGTCATGTCATGTCATGTCATGTCATGTCGTGTGTTTTGTTGTGTTGTCTTGTTTTGTGCTGTCATGTCATGTCATGTCTTGTCTTGTCTTGTCTTGTCTTGTTTTGTCTTGTCATGTCTTGTCTTGTCTTGTCTTGTCTTGTCTGGTTTTGTCTTGTCATGTCTTGTCTTGACTTGTCTTGTCTTGTCTTGTCTTGTCTTGTCTTGTCTTGTCTTGTCTTGTCTTGTCTTGTCTTGTCTTGTCTTGTCTTGTCTTGTCTTGTCTTGTCTTGTCTTGTCTTGTCTTGTCTTGTCTTGTCTTGTCTTGTCTTGTCTTGTCTTGTCTTGTCTTGTCTTGTCTTGTCTTGTCTTGTCTTGTCTTGTCTTGTCTTGTCTTGTCTTGTCTGGTTTTGTCTTGTCATGTCTTGTCTTGACTTGTCTTGTCTTGTCTTGTCTTGTCTTGTCTTGTCTTGTCTTGTCTTGTCTTGTTTTGTCTTGTCTTGTTTTGTCTTGTCTTGTCTTGTCTTGTCATGTCTTATATTGTCTTGTCTTGTCTTGTCTTGTCTTGTCTTGTCTTGTCTTGTCTTGTCTTGTCTTGTCTTGTCTTGTCTTGTCTTGTCTTGTCTTGTCTTGTCTTGTCTTGTCTTGTCTTGTCTTGTCTTGTCTTGTCTTGTCTTGTCTTGTCTTGTCTTGTCTTGTCTTGTCTTGTCTTGTCTTGTCTTGTCTTGTCTTGTCTTGTCTTGTCTTGTCTTGTCTTGTCTTGTCTTGTCTTGTCTTGTCTTGTCTTGTCATGTCTTGTCTTGTCTTGTCTTGTCTTGTCTTGTCTTGTCTTGTCTTGTCTTGTCTTGTCATGTCATGTCGTATGTTGTGTTGTTTTGTCTTGTGCTGCTTTGTCCTGTCTTGTCTTGTCTTGTCTTGTCATGTCGTGTGTTGTGTTGTTTTGTCTTGTCTTGTTGTGTATTGTCATGTCTTATATTGTCTTGTCTTGTCTTGTCTTGTCTTGTCTTGTCTTGTCTTGTCTTGTCTTGTCTTGTCTTGTCTTGTCTTGTCTTGTCTTGTCTTGTCTTGTCTTGTCTTGTCTTGTCTTGTCTTGTCTTGTCTTGTCTTGTCTTGTCTTGTCTTGTCTTGTCTTGTCTTGTCTTGTCTTGTCTTGTTTTGTCTTGTCTTGTCTTGTCTTGTCATGTCTTATATTGTCTTGTCTTGTCTTGTCTTGTCTTGTCTTGTCTTGTCTTGTCTTGTCTTGTCTTGTCTTGTCTTGTCTTGTCTTGTCTTGTCTTGTCTTGTCTTGTCTTGTCTTGTCTTGTCTTGTCTTGTCTTGTCTTGTCTTGTCTTGTCTTGTCTTGCCTTATCTTGCCTTGTCTTGTCTTGTCTGGTCTTGTCCTGTCCTGTCCTGTCCTGTCTTGTCTTGTCATGTCATGTCATGTCATGTCATGTCATGTCGTGTGTTTTGTTGTGTTGTCTTGTTTTGTGTTGTCATGTCATGTCATGTCTTGTCTTGTCTTGTCTTGTCTTGTCTTGTCTTGTCTTGTCTTGTCTTGTCTTGTCTTGTCTTGTCTTGTCTTGTCTTGTCTTGTCTTGTCTTGTCTTGTCTTGTCTTGTCTTGTCTTGTCTTGTCTTGTCTTGTCTTGTCTTGTCTTGTCTTGTCTTGTTTTGTTTTGTCTTGTCTTGTCTTGTCTTGTTTTATGTTGTCTTGTCTTGTCTTGTCTTGTCTTGTCTTGTCTTGTTTTTTCTTGTCATGTCTTGTCTTGTCTTGTCTTGTCTTGTCTTGTTTTGTCTTGTCATGTCTTGTCTTGACTTGTCTTGTCTTGTCTTGTCTTGTCATGTCATGTCTTGTCTTGTCTTGTCTTGTCTTGTTTTGTCTTGTCATGTCTTGTCTTGTCTTGTTTTGTCTTGTCATGTCATGTCTTGTCTTGTTTTGTCTTGTCTTGTTTTGTCTTGTCTTGTCTTGTCTTGTCATGTCTTATATTGTCTTGTCTTGTCTTGTCTTGTCTTGTCTTGTCTTGTCTTGTCTTGTCTTGTCTTGTCTTGTCTTGTCTTGTCTTGTCTTGTCTTGTCTTGTCTTGTCTTGTCTTGTCTTGTTTTGTCTTGTCTTGTCTTGTCTTGTCTTGTCTTGTCTTGTCTTGTCTTGTCTTGTCTTGTCTTGTCTTGTCTTGTCTTGTCATGTCATGTCGTATGTTGTGTTGTTTTGTCTTGTGCTGCTTTGTCCTGTCTTGTCTTGTCTTGTCTTGTCATGTCGTGTGTTGTGTTGTTTTGTCTTGTCTTGTTGTGTATTGTCATGTCTTATATTGTCTTGTCTTGTCTTGTCATGTCATGTCATGTCGTGTGTTGTGTTGTGTTGTCTTGTTTTGTCTTGTCTTGTCATGTCTTGTCTTGTTTTGTCTTGTCTTGTCATGTCATGTCATGTCGTGTGTTGTGTTGTCTTGTCTTGTCTTGTCTTGTCATGTCTTGTCTTGTTTTGTCTTGTCTTGTCTTGTCTTGTCTTGTCTTGTCTTGTCTTGTCTTGTCTTGTCTTGTCTTGTCTTGTCTTGTCTTGTCTTGTCTTGTCTTGTCTTGTCTTGTCTTGTCTTGTCTTGTCTTGTCTTGTCTTGTCTTGTCTTGTCTTGTCTTGTCTTGTCTTGTCTTGTCTTGTCTTGTCTTGTCTTGTCTTGTCTTGTCTTGTCTTGTCTTGTCTTGTCTTGTCTTGTCTTGTCTTGTCTTGTCTTGTCTTGTCTTGTCTTGTCTTGTCTTGTCTTGTCTTGTCTTGTTTTGTCTTGTCTTGTCTTGTCTTGTCTTGTCTTGTCTTGTCTTGTCTTGTCTTGTCTTGTCTTGTCTTGTCTTGTCTTGTCTTGTCTTGTCTTGTCTTGTCTTGTCTTGTCTTGTCTTGTCTTGTCTTGTCTTGTCTTGTCTTGTCTTGTTTTGTCTTGTCTTGTCATGTCGTGTGTTGTGTTGTGTTGTCTTGTTTTGTCTTGTCTTGTCATGTCTTATATTGTCTTGTCTTGTCTTGTCATGTCATGTCATGTCGTGTGTTGTGTTGTCTTGTCTTGTCTTGTCTTGTCATGTCTTGTCTTGTTTTGTCTTGTCTTGTCTTGTCTTGTCTTGTCTTGTCTTGTCTTGTCTTGTCTTGTCTTGTCTTGTCTTGTCTTGTCTTGTCTTGTCTTGTCTTGTCTTGTCTTGTCTTGTCTTGTCTTGTCTTGTCTTGTCTTGTCTTGTCTTGTCTTGTCTTGTCTTGTCTTGTCTTGTCTGGTCTTGTCTTGTCTTGTCTTGTCTTGTCTTGTCTTGTCTTGTCTTGTCTTGTCTTGTCTTGTCTTGTCTTGTCTTGTCTTGTCTTGTCTTGTCTTGTCTTGTCTTGTTTTGTCTTGTCTTGTCTTGTCTTGTCTTGTCTTGTCTTGTCTTGTCTTGTCTTGTCTTGTCTTGTCTTGTCTTGTCTTGTCTTGACTTGTCTTGTCTTGTCTTGTCTTGTCATGTCTTGTCTTGTCTTGTCTTGTCTTGTCTTGTCATGTCATGTCGTATGTTGTGTTGTTTTGTCTTGTGCTGCTTTGTCCTGTCTTGTCTTGTCTTGTCTTGTCATGTCGTGTGTTGTGTTGTTTTGTCTTGTCTTGTTGTGTATTGTCATGTCTTATATTGTCTTGTCTTGTCTTGTCATGTCATGTCATGTCGTGTGTTGTGTTGTGTTGTCTTGTTTTGTCTTGTCATGTCATGTCATGTCTTGTCTTGTCCTGTCTTGTCTTGTTTTGTCTTGTCATGTCTTGTCTTGTCTTGTCTTGTCTTGTCTTGTCATGTCATGTCTTGTCTTGACTTGTCTTGTCTTGTCTTGTCTTGTCTTGTCTTGTCTTGTCTTGTCTTGTCTTGTCTTGTCTTGTCTTGTCTTGTCTTGTCTTGTCTTGTCTTGTCTTGTCTTGTCTTGTCTTGTCTTGTCTTGTCTTGTCTTGTCTTGTCTTGTCTTGTCTTGTCTTGTCTTGTCTTGTCTTGTCTTGTCTTGTCTTGTCTTGTCTTGTCATGTCTTGTCTTGTCTTGTCTTGTCTTGTCTTGCCTTATCTTGCCTTGCCTTGTCTTGTCTGGTCTTGTCTTGTCTTGTCTTGTCTTGTTTTGTCTTGTCTTGTCTTGTCTTGTCTTGTCTTGTCTTGTCTTGTCTTGTCATGTCTTGTCTTGTCTTGTCTTGTCATGTCGTGTGTTGTGTTGTTTTGTCTTGTCTTGTTGTGTATTGTCATGTCTTTTATTGTCTTGTCTTGTCTTGTCATGTCATGTAATGTCATGTCGTGTGTTGTGTTGTTTTGTCTTGTCTTGTCTTCTCCTTGTCTTGTCTAGTCTTGTCTTGTCTTGTCTTGTCTTGTCTTGTCATGTCGTGTGTTGTGTTCTTTTGTCTTGTCTTGTCTTGTCTTGTCTTGTGATGCCATGTCGTGTGTTGTGTTGTGTTGTTTTGTCTTGTCTTGTCTTGTCTTGTCTTGTCTTGCCTTATCTTGCCTTGTCTTGTCTTGTCTGGTCTTGTCTTGTCTTGTCTTGTCTTGTCTTGTCATGTCATGTCGTATGTTGTGTTGTTTTGTCTTGTGCTGCTTTGTCCTGTCTTGTCTTGTCTTGTCTTGTCATGTCGTGTGTTGTGTTGTTTTGTTTTGTCTTGTTGTGTATTGTCATGTCTTATATTGTCTTGTCTTGTCTTGTCATGTCATGTCATGTCGTGTGTTATATTGTGTTGTCTTGTTTTGTCTTGTCATGTCATGTCATGTCTTGTCTTGTCTTGTCTTGTTTTGTCTTGTCATGTCTTGTCTTGTCTTGTCTTGTCTTGTCTTGTTTTGTCTTGTCATGTCTTGTCTTGTCTTGTCTTGTCTTGTCTTGTCTTGTCTTGTCTTGTCTTGTCTTGTCATGTCTTGTCTTGTCTTGTCTTGTCTTGTCTTGTCTTGTCTTGTCTTGTCTTGTCTTGTCTTGTCTTGTCTTGTCTTGTCTTGTCTTGTCTTGTCTTGTCTTGTCATGTCTTGTCTTGTCTTGTCTTGTCTTGTCTTGTCTTGTCATGTCATGTCTTGTCTTGTCTTGTCTTGTCTTGTCTTGTCTTGTCTTGTCTTGTTTTGTTTTGTCTTGTCTTGTCTTGTCTTGTCTTGTCTTGTCTTGTCTTGTCTTGTCTTGTCTTGTCTTGTCTTGTCTTGTCTTGTCTTGTCTTGTCTTGTCTTGTCTTGTCTTGTCTTGTCTTGTCTTGTCTTGTCTTGTCTTGTCTTGTCTTGTCTTGTCTTGTCTTGTCTTGCGATGTCATGTCGTGTGTTGTGTTGTTTTGTCTTGTCTTGTTGTGTATTGTCATGTCTTATATTGTCTTGTCTTGTCTTGTCATGTCATGTCATGTCGTGTGTTGTGTTGTGTTGTCTTGTTTTGTCTTGTCATGTCATGTCATGTCTTGTCTTGTCTTGTCTTGTCTTGTTTTGTCTTGTCATGTCTTGTCTTGTCTTGTCTTGTCTTGTCTTGTCATGTCATGTCTTGTCTTGACTTGTCTTGTCTTGTCTTGTCTTGTCTTGTCTTGTCTTGTCTTGTCTTGTCTTGTCTTGTCTTGTCTTGTCTTGTCTTGTCTTGTCTTGTCTTGTCTTGTCTTGTCTTGTCTTGTCTTGTCTTGTCTTGTCTTGTCTTGTCTTGTCTTGTCTTGTCTTGTCTTGTCTTGTCTTGTCTTGTCTTGTCTTGTCATGTCTTGTCTTGTCTTGTCTTGTCTTGTCTTGCCTTATCTTGCCTTGCCTTGTCTTGTCTGGTCTTGTCTTGTCTTGTCTTGTCTTGTTTTGTCTTGTCTTGTCTTGTCTTGTCTTGTCTTGTCTTGTCTTGTCTTGTCATGTCTTGTCTTGTCTTGTCTTGTCATGTCGTGTGTTGTGTTGTTTTGTCTTGTCTTGTTGTGTATTGTCATGTCTTTTATTGTCTTGTCTTGTCTTGTCATGTCATGTAATGTCATGTCGTGTGTTGTGTTGTTTTGTCTTGTCTTGTCTTCTCCTTGTCTTGTCTAGTCTTGTCTTGTCTTGTCTTGTCTTGTCTTGTCATGTCGTGTGTTGTGTTCTTTTGTCTTGTCTTGTCTTGTCTTGTCTTGTGATGCCATGTCGTGTGTTGTGTTGTGTTGTTTTGTCTTGTCTTGTCTTGTCTTGTCTTGTCTTGCCTTATCTTGCCTTGTCTTGTCTTGTCTGGTCTTGTCTTGTCTTGTCTTGTCTTGTCATGTCATGTCGTATGTTGTGTTGTTTTGTCTTGTGCTGCTTTGTCCTGTCTTGTCTTGTCTTGTCTTGTCATGTCGTGTGTTGTGTTGCTTTGTTTTGTCTTGTTGTGTATTGTCATGTCTTATATTGTCTTGTCTTGTCTTGTCATGTCATGTCATGTCGTGTGTTATATTGTGTTGTCTTGTTTTGTCTTGTCATGTCATGTCATGTCTTGTCTTGTCTTGTCTTGTTTTGTCTTGTCATGTCTTGTCTTGTCTTGTCTTGTCTTGTCTTGTTTTGTCTTGTCATGTCTTGTCTTGACTTGTCTTGTCTTGTCTTGTCTTGTCTTGTCTTGTCTTGTCTTGTCTTGTCTTGTCTTGTCTTGTCATGTCTTGTCTTGTCTTGTCTTGTCTTGTCTTGTCTTGTCTTGTCTTGTCTTGTCTTGTCTTGTCTTGTCTTGTCTTGTCTTGTCTTGTCTTGTCTTGTCTTGTCTTGTCATGTCTTGTCTTGTCTTGTCTTGTCTTGTCTTGTCTTGTCATGTCATGTCTTGTCTTGTCTTGTCTTGTCTTGTCTTGTCTTGTCTTGTCTTGTTTTGTCTTGTCTTGTCTTGTCTTGTCTTGTCTTGTCTTGTCTTGTCTTGTCTTGTCTTGTCTTGTCTTGTCTTGTCTTGTCTTGTCTTGTCTTGTCTTGTCTTGTCTTGTCTTGTCTTGTCTTGTCTTGTCTTGTCTTGTCTTGTCTTGTCTTGTCTTGTCTTGTCTTGCGATGTCATGTCGTGTGTTGTGTTGTGTTGTTTTGTCTTGTCTTGTCTTGTCTTGTCTTGTCTTGCCTTATCTTGCCTTGTCTTGTCTTGTCATGTCTTGTCTTGTCTTGTCTTGTCTTGTCTTGCCTTATCTTGCCTTGTCTTGTCTGGTCTTGTCTTGTCTTGTCTTGTCTTGTCTTGTCTTGTCTTGTCTTGTCTTGTCTTGTCATGTCTTGTCTTGTCTTGTCTTGTCTCGTCTTGTCTTGTCTTGTCTTGTCTTGTCTTGTCTTGACTTGTCTTGTCTTGTCTTGTCTTGTCTTGTCTTGTCTTGTCTTGTCTTGTCTTGTCTTGTCTTGTCTTGCCTTATCTTGCCTTGTCTTGTCTTGTCTGGTCTTGTCCTGTCCTGTCCTGTCCTGTCTTGTCTTGTCATGTCATGTCATGTCATGTCATGTCATGTCATGTCGTGTGTTTTGTTGTGTTGTCTTGTTTTGTGTTGTCATGTCATGTCATGTCTTGTCTTGTCTTGTCTTGTCTTGTTTTGTCTTGTCATGTCTTGTCTTGTCTTGTCTTGTCTTGTCTGGTTTTGTCTTGTCATGTCTTGTCTTGACTTGTCTTGTCTTGTCTTGTCTTGTCTTGTCTTGTCTTGTCTTGTCTTGTCTTGTCTTGTCTTGTCTTGTCTTGTCTTGTCTTGTCTTGTCTTGTCTTGTCTTGTCTTGTCTTGTCTTGTCTTGTCTTGTCTTGTCTTGTCTTGTCTTGTCTTGTCTTGTCTTGTCTTGTCTTGTCTTGTCTTGTCTTGTCTTGTCTTGTCTTGTCTTGTCTTGTCTTATCTTGTCTTGTCTTGTGATGTCATGTCGTGTGTTGTGTTGTTTTGTCTTGTCTTGTTTTGTCTTGTCCTGTCTTGTCTTGTCATATCATGTCATGTGTTGTGTTGTGTTGTGTTGTGTTGTTTTGTCCTGTCTTGTCTTGTCTTGTCTTGTCTTGTCTTGTCTTGTTTTTTCTTGTCTTGTCTTGTCTTGCCTTATCTTGCCTTGTCTTGTCTTGTCTGGTCTTGTCTTGTCTTGTCTTGTCTTGTCTTGTCTTGTCTTGTCATGTCTTGTCATGTCTTGTCTTGTCTTGTCTTGTCTTGTCCTGTCCTGTCGTGTGTTGTGTTGTTTTGTCTTGTCTTGTCATGTCATGTCATGTCGTGTCTTGTGTTGCTTTGTCTTGTCTTGTCTTGTCTTGTATTGTCATGTCGTGTGTTGTGTTGCTTTGTCTTGTCCTGTCTTGTCTTGTATTGTCATGTCGTGTGTTGTGTTGTTTTGTCTTGTCTTGTTGTGTATTGTCATGTCTTATATTGTCTTGTCTTGTCTTGTCTTGTCATGTCATGTCATGTCGTGTGTTGTGTTGTTTTGTCTTGTCTTGTTTTGTCTTGTCATGTCTTGTCTTGTCTTGTCTTGTTTTGTCATGTCTTGTCTTGTCTTGTCTTGTCTTGTCTTGTCTTGTCTTGTCTTGTCTTGTCTTGTCTTGTCTTGTCTTGTCTTGTCTTGTCTTGTCTTGTCTTGTCTTGTCTTGTCTTGTCTTGTCTTGTCTTGTCTTGTCTTGTCTTGTCTTGTCTTGTCTTGTCTTGTCATGTCTTGTCTTGTCTTGTCTTGTCTTGTCTTGTCTTGTCTTGTCTTGTCTTGTCTTGTCTTGTCTTGTCTTGTCTTGTCTTGTCTTGTCTTGTCTTGTCTTGTCTTGTCTTGTCTTGTCTTGTCTTGTCTTGTCTTGTCTTGTCTTGTCTTGTCTTGTCTTGTCTTGTCTTGTCTTGTCTTGTCTTGTCTTGTCTTGTCTTGTCTTGTCTTGTCTTGTCTTGTCTTGTCTTGTCTTGTCTTGTCTTGTCTTGTCTTGTCTTGTCTTGTCTTGTCTTGTCTTGTCTTGTCTTGTCTTGTCTTGTCTTGTCTTGTCTTGTCATGTCATGTCATGTATTGTGTTGTGTTGTTTTGTCTTGTCTTGCCTTATCTTGCCTTGTCTTGTCTTGTCTGGTCTTGTCTTGTCTTGTCTTGTCTTGTCTTGTCTTGTCTTGTCTTGTCTTGTCTTGTCTTGTCTTGTCTTGTCTTGTCTTGTCTTGTCTTGTCTTGTCTTGTCTTGTCTTGTCTTGTCTTGTCTTGTCTTGTCTTGTCTTGTCTTGTCTTGTCTTGTCTTGTCTTGTCTTGTCTTGTCTTGTCTTGTCATGTCGTGTGTTGTGTTGTTTTGTCTTGTCTTGTTTTGTCTTGTCCTGTCTTGTCTTGTCATGTCATGTCATGTATTGTGTTGTGTTGTTTTGTCTTGTCTTGCCTTATCTTGCCTTGTCTTGTCTTGTCTGGTCTTGTCTTGTCTTGTCTTGTCTTGTCTTGTCATGTCTTGTCTTGTCTTGTTTTGTCTTGGCTTGTATTGTCCTGTTTTCTCATGTAATGTCATGTCGTGTGTTGTGTTGTTTTGTCTTGTCTTGTGTTGTTTTGTCCTGTCATGTCTTGTCTTGTCTTGTCTTGTCCTGTCCTGTCGTGTGTTGTGTTGTTTTGTCTTGTCTTGTCATGTCATATCATGTCGTGTCTTGTGTTGCTTTGTCTTGTCTTGTCTTGTCTTGTCTTGTCATGTCGTGTGTTGTGTTGTTTTGTTTTGTCTTGTTGTGTATTGTCATGTCTTATATTGTCTTGTCTTGTCTTGTCTTGTCATGTCATGTCATGTCGTGTGTTGTGTTGTTTTGTCTTGTCATGTCTTGTCTTGTCTTGTCTTGTTTTGTCTTGTCATGTCTTGTCTTGTCTTGTCTTGTCTTGTCTTGTCTTGTCTTGTCTTGTCTTGTCTTGTCTTGTCTTGTCTTGTCTTGTCTTGTCTTGTCTTGTCTTGTCTTGTCTTGTCTTGTCTTGTCTTGTCTTGTCTTGTCTTGTCTTGTCTTGTCTTGTCTTGTCTTGTCTTGTCTTGTCTTGTCTTGTCTTGTCTTGTCTTGTCTTGTCTTGTCTTGTCTTGTCTTGTCTTGTCTTGTCTTGTCTTGTCTTGTCTTGTCTTGTCTTGTCTTGTCTTGTCCTGTCGTGTGTTGTGTTGTTTTGTCTTGTCTTGTCTTGTCTTGTCTTGTCTTGTCTTGTTTTGTCTTGTCTTGTCTTGTCTTGTCTTGTCTTGTCTTGTCTTGTCTTGTCTTGTCTTGTCTTGTCATGTCATGTCATGTCATGTCTTGTCTTGTCTTGTCTTGTTTTGTCTTGTCTTGTCTTGTCTTGTTTTGTCTTGTCTTGTCCTGTCTTGTCTTGTCTTGTCTTGCCTTGTCTTGTCTTGTCTTGTCTTGTCTTGTCATGTCATGTCATGTCGTGCGTTGTGTTGTTTTGTCCTGTCTTGATTTGTCTTGTCATGTCATGTCTTGTCTTGTCTTGTCATGTCGTGCGTTGTGTTGTTTTGTCTTGTCTTGTTTTGTCTTGTCATGTCATGTCTTGTCTTGTCTTGTCTTGTCTTGTCTTGTCTTGTCTGGTCTTATCTTGTCTTGTCTTGTCCTGTCCTGTCTTGTCTTGTCTTTTCTTGTCTTGTCTTGTCTTTTCTTGTCTTGTCTTGTCTTGTCTTGTCTTGTCTTGTCTTGTCCTGTCTTGTCTTGTCGTGTCTTGCCTTGTCTTGTCTTGTCTTGTCTTGTCTTGTCTTGTCTTGTCTTGTCTTGTCTTGTCTTGTCTTGTCTTGTCGTGTCTTGTCTTGTCTTGTCTTGTCTTGTCTTGTCTTGTCTTGTCTTGTCTTGTCTTGTCTTGTCTTGTCTTGTCTTGTCTTGTCTTGTCTTGTCTTGTCTTGTCTTGTCCTGTCGTGTGTTGTGTTGTTTTGTCTTGTCTTGTCTTGTGTTGTTTTGTCCTGTCATGTCTTGTCTTGTCTTGTCTTGTCTTGTCATGTCATGTCTTGTCTTGTCTTGTCTTGTCTTGTTTTGTCTTGTCTTGTCTTGTTTTGTCTTTTCTTGTCTTGTCTTGTCTTGTCTTGTCTTGCCATGTCATGTCTTGTCTTGTCTTGTCTTGTTTTGTCTTGTCTTGTCTTGTTTTGTATTGTCATGTCTTGTCTTGTCTTGTCTTGTCTTGTCTTGTCATGTCATGTCTTGTCTTGTCTTGTCTTGTCTTGTCTTGTTTTGTCTTGTCTTGTCTTGTCCTGTCTTGTCTTGTCTTGTCTTGCCTTGTCTTGTCTTGTCTTGTCTTGTCTTGTCTTGTCTTGTCTTGTCATGTCATGTCATGTCGTGCGTTGTGTTGTTTTGTCTTGTCTTGATTTGTCTTGTCATGTCATGTCTTGTCTTGTCTTGTCTTGTCTTGTCTTGTCATGTCGTGCGTTGTGTTGTTTTGTCTTGTCTTGTTTTGTCTTGTCATGTCATGTCTTGTCTTGTCTTGTCTTGTCTTGTCTTGTCTTGTCTTGTCGTGTCATGTCATGTCATGTCATGTGTTTGTGTTGTGTTGTTTTGTATTGTCTTGTCTTGTCTTGTCTTGTCTTGTCTTGTCTTGTCATGTCATGTCTTGTCTTGTCTTGTCTTGTTTTGTCTTGTCTTGTCTTGTTTTGTCTTGGCATGTCTTGTCTTGTCTTGTCATGTCGTGCGTTGTGTTGTTTTGTCTTGTCTTGTTTTGTCTTGTCATGTCATGTCTTGTCTTGTCTTGTCTTGTCTTGTCTTGTCTTGTCTTGTCTTGTCATGTCATGTCATGTCATGTCATGTGTTTGTGTTGTGTTGTTTTGTCTTGTCTTGTCTTGTTTTGTCTTGTCATGTCTTGTCTTGTCTTGTCTTGTCTTGTCTTGTCTTGTCTTGCCTTGTCTTGTCTTGTCCTGTGTTGTTTTGTCCTGTCATGTCTTGTCTTGTCTTGTCTTGTCTTGTCTTGTCTCGTCTTGTCTTGTCTTGTCTTGTCTTGTCTTGTCATGTCATGTCATGTCTTGTCTTGTCTTGTCTTGTTTTGTCTTGTCTTGTCTTGTCTTGTCTTGTCTTGTCTTGTCTTGTCTTGTCTTGTCTTGTCTTGTCTTGTCTTGTCTTGTCTTGTCTTGTCTTGTCCTGTCGTGTGTTGTGTTGTTTTGTCTTGTCTTGTCTTGTCTTGTCTTGTCTTGTCTTGTTTTGTCTTGTCTTGTCTTGTATTGTCTTGTCTTGTCTTGTCATGTCTTGTCTTGTCTTGTCTTGTCTTGTTTTGTCTTGTCTTGTCTTGTCTTGTTTTGTCTTGTCTTGTCTTGTCTTGTCTTGTCTTGTCTTGTCTTGTCCTGTCGTGTGTTGTGTTGTTTTGTCTTGTCTTGTCTTGTCTTGTCTTGTCCTGTCGTGTGTTGTGTTGTTTTGTCTTGTCTTGTCTTGTCTTGTCTTGTCTTGTCTTGTTTTGTCTTGTCTTGTCTTGTATTGTCTTGTCTTGTCTTGTCATGTCTTGTCTTGTCTTGTCTTGTCTTGTTTTGTCTTGTCTTGTCTTGTCTTGTTTTGTCTTGTCTTGTCTTGTCTTGTCTTGTCTTGTCTTGTCTTGCCTTGTCTTGTCTTGTCTTGTCTTGTCTTGTCTTGTCTTGTCTTGTCTTGTCTTGTCTTGTCTTGTCTTGTCATGTCATGTCTTGTCTTGTCTTGTCTTGTCTTGTTTTGTCTTGTCTTGTCTTGTTTTGTCTTTTCTTGTCTTGTCTTGTCTTGTCTTGTCTTGCCATGTCATGTCTTGTCTTGTCTTGTCTTGTTTTGTCTTGTCTTGTCTTGTTTTGTATTGTCATGTCTTGTCTTGTCTTGTCTTGTCTTGTCTTGTCATGTCATGTCTTGTCTTGTCTTGTCTTGTTTTGTATTGTCTTGTCTTGTCTTGTCTTGTCTTGTCTTGTCTTGTCTTGTCTTGTCTTGTCTTGTCTTGTCTTGTCTTGTCTTGTCTTGTCTTGTCTTGTCTTGTCTTGTCTTGCCTTGTCTTGTCTTGTCTTGTGTTGTTTTGTCCTGTCATGTCTTGTCTTGTCTTGTCTTGTCTCGTCTTGTCTTGTCTTGTCTTGTCTTGTCTTGTCTTGTCTTGTCTTGTCTTGTCTTGTCTTGTCTTGTCTAGTCTTGTCTTGTCTTTTCTTGTCTTGTCCTGTCTTGTCTTGTCTTGTCTTGCCTTGTCATGTCTTGTCTTGTCTTGTCTTGTCATGTCGTGCGTTGTGTTGTTTTGTCTTGTCTTGATTTGTCTTGTCATGTCATGTCTTGTCTTGTCTTGTCTTGTCTTGTCTTGTCTTGTCTTGTCATGTCGTGCGTTGTGTTGTTTTGTCTTGTCTTGTTTTGTCTTGTCATGTCATGTCTTGTCTTGTCTTGTCTTGTCTTGTCATGTCATGTCATGTCATGTCATGTGTTGTGTTGTGTTGTTTTGTCTTGTCTTGTCTTGTTTGGTCTTGTCTTGTCTTGTCATGTTTTATGTTGTCTTGTTTTGTCATGTAATGTCATGTCGTGTTTTGTGTTGTTTTGTCTTGTCTTGTCTTCTCCTTGTCTTGTCTTGTCATGTCGTGTGTTGTGTTGTTTTGTCTTGTCATGTCTTATATTGTCTTGTCTTGTCTTGTCTTGTCTTGTCTTGTCTTGTCTTGTCTTGTCTTGTCTTGTCTTGTGATGTCATGTCGTGTGTTGTGTTGTTTTGTCTTGTCTTGTCATGTCATGTCATGTGTTGTGTTGTGTTGTTTTGTCTTGTCTTGTCTTGTCTAGTCTTGTCTTGTCTTGCCTTATCTTGCCTTGTCTTGTCTTGTCTGGTCTTGTCTTGTCTTGTCTTGTCTTGTCTTGTCTTGTCTTGTTTTGTCTTGTCTTGTATTGTCCTGTTTTCTCATGTAATGTCATGTCGTGTGTTGTGTTGTTTTGTCTTGTCTTGTGTTGTTTTGTCCTGTCATGTCTTGTCTTGTCTTGTCTTGTCCTGTCCTGTCGTGTGTTGTGTTGTTTTGTCTTGTCTTGTCATGTCATATCATGTCGTGTCTTGTGTTGCTTTGTCTTGTCTTGTCTTGTCTTGTCTTGTCATGTCGTGTGTTGTGTTGTTTTGTCTTGTCTTGTTGTGTATTGTCATGTCTTATATTGTCTTGTCTTGTCTTGTCTTGTCATGTCATGTCATGTCGTGTGTTGTGTTGTTTTGTCTTGTCATGTCTTGTCTTGTCTTGTCTTGTTTTGTCTTGTCATGTCTTGTCTTGTCTTGTCTTGTCTTGTCTTGTCTTGTCTTGTCTTGTCTTGTCTTGTCTTGTCTTGTCTTGTCTTGTCATGTCTTGTCTTGTCTTGTCTTGTCTTGTCTTGTCTTGTCTTGTCTTGTCTTGTCCTGTCGTGTGTTGTGTTGTTTTGTCTTGTCTTGTCTTGTCTTGTCTTGTCTTGTCTTGTCTTGTCTTGTCTTGTTTTGTCTTGTCTTGTCTTGTCTTGTCTTGTCTTGTCTTGTCTTGTCATGTCATGTCTTGTCTTGTCTTGTTTTGTCTTGTCTTGTCTTGTTTTGTCTTGTCTTGTCTTGTCCTGTCTTGTCTTGTCTTGTCTTGCCTTGTCTTGTCTTGTCTTGTCTTGTCTTGTCATGTCATGTCATGTCGTGCGTTGTGTTGTTTTGTCTTGTCTTGATTTGTCTTGTCATGTCATGTCTTGTCTTGTCTTGTCTTGTCTTGTCTTGTCATGTCGTGCGTTGTGTTGTTTTGTCTTGTCTTGTTTTGTCTTGTCATGTCATGTCTTGTCTTGTCTTGTCTTGTCTTGTCTTGTCTTGTCTTGTCTTGTCTTGTCTTGTCATGTCATGTCATGTCATGTCATGTGTTTGTGTTGTGTTGTTTTGTCTTGTCTTGTCTTGTCTTGTCTTGTCTTGTCATGTCATGTCTTGTCTTGTCTTGTCTTGTTTTGTCTTGTCTTGTCTTGTTTTGTCTTGTCATGTCTTGTCTTGTCTTGTCTTGTCATGTCGTGCGTTGTGTTGTTTTGTCTTGTCTTGTTTTGTCTTGTCATGTTATGTCTTGTCTTGTCTTGTCTTGTCTTGTCTTGTCTTGTCTTGTCTTGTCATGTCATGTCATGTCATGTCATGTGTTTGTGTTGTGTTGTTTTGTCTTGTCTTGTCTTGTTTTGTCTTGTCTTGTCTTGTCTTGTCTTGTCTTGTCTTGTCTTGTCTTGTCTTGCCTTGTCTTGTCTTGTCCTGTCGTGTGTTGTGTTGTTTTGTCTTGTCTTGTCTTGTCTTGTCTTGTCGTATGTTGTGTTGTTTTGTCTTGTCATGTCGTATGTTGTGTTGTTTTGTCTTGTCTTGTTTTGTCGTGTCTTGTCTTATATTGTCTTGTCTTGTCTTGTCTTGTCTTGTCTTGTCTTGTCTTGTCTCGTCTTGTCTTGTCTTGTCTTGTCTTGTCTTGTCTTGTCTTGTCTTGTCTTGTCTTGTCTTGTCTTTTCTTGTCTTGTCCTGTCTTGTCTTGTCTTGTCTTGCCTTGTCTTGTCTTGTCTTGTCTTGTCTTGTCTTGTCTTGTCTTGTCTTGTCTTGTCATGTCATGTCATGTCATGTCGTGCGTTGTGTTGTTTTGTCTTGTCTTGATTTGTCTTGTCTTGTCTTGTCTTGTCTTGTCTTGTCTTGTCTTGTCATGTCATGTCATGTCATGTCATGTGTTTGTGTTGTGTTGTTTTGTCTTGTCTTGTCTTGTCTTGTCTTGTCTTGTCATGTCATGTCTTGTCTTGTCTTGTCTTGTTTTGTCTTGTCTTGTCTTGTTTTGTCTTGTCATGTCTTGTCTTGTCTTGTCATGTCGTGCGTTGTGTTGTTTTGTCTTGTCTTGTTTTGTCTTGTCATGTTATGTCTTGTCTTGTCTTGTCTTGTCTTGTCTTGTCTTGTCTTGTCTTGTCATGTCATGTCATGTCATGTCATGTGTTTGTGTTGTGTTGTTTTGTCTTGTCTTGTCTTGTTTTGTCTTGTCTTGTCTTGTCTTGTCTTGTCTTGTCTTGTCTTGTCTTGTCTTGTCTTGCCTTGTCTTGTCTTGTCCTGTCGTGTGTTGTGTTGTTTTGTCTTGTCTTGTCTTGTCTTGTCTTGTCGTATGTTGTGTTGTTTTGTCTTGTCATGTCGTATGTTGTGTTGTTTTGTCTTGTCTTGTTTTGTCGTGTCTTGTCTTATATTGTCTTGTCTTGTCTTGTCTTGTCTTGTCTTGTCTTGTCTTGTCTCGTCTTGTCTTGTCTTGTCTTGTCTTGTCTTGTCTTGTCTTGTCTTGTCTTGTCTTGTCTTGTCTTTTCTTGTCTTGTCCTGTCTTGTCTTGTCTTGTCTTGCCTTGTCTTGTCTTGTCTTGTCTTGTCTTGTCTTGTCTTGTCTTGTCTTGTCTTGTCATGTCATGTCATGTCATGTCGTGCGTTGTGTTGTTTTGTCTTGTCTTGATTTGTCTTGTCATGTCATGTCTTGTCTTGTCTTGTCTTGTCTTGTCTTGTGATGTCATGTCGTGTGTTGTGTTGTTTTGTCTTGTCTTGTATTGTCTTGTCCTGTCTTGTCTTGTCATGTCATGTCATGTGTTGTGTTGTGTTGTTTTGTCTTGTCTTGTCTTGTCTAGTCTTGTCTTGTCTTGCCTTATCTTGCCTTGTCTTGTCTTGTCTGGTCTTGTCTTGTCTTGTCTTGTCTTGTCTTGTCTTGTCATGTCTTGTCTTGTCTTGTTTTGTCTTGTCTTGTATTGTCCTGTTTTCTCATGTAATGTCATGTCGTGTGTTGTGTTGTTTTGTCTTGTCTTGTGTTGTTTTGTCCTGTCATGTCTTGTCTTGTCTTGTCTTGTCCTGTCCTGTCGTGTGTTCTGTTGTTTTGTCTTGTTTTGTCATGTCATATCATGTCGTGTCTTGTGTTGCTTTGTCTTGTCTTGTCTTGTCTTGTCTTGTCATGTCGTGTGTTGTGTTGTTTTGTCTTGTCTTGTTGTGTATTGTCATGTCTTATATTGTCTTGTCTTGTCTTGTCTTGTCATGTCATGTCATGTCATGTGTTTGTGTTGTGTTGTTTTGTCTTGTCTTGTCTTGTCTTGTCTTGTCTTGTCATGTCATGTCTTGTCTTGTCTTGTCTTGTTTTGTCTTGTCTTGTCTTGTTTTGTCTTGTCATGTCTTGTCATGTCATGTCATGTCATGTCGTGTGTTGTGTTGTTTAGTCTTGTTTTGTCTTGTCTTGTTTTGTCTTGTCATGTCTTGTCTTGTCTTGTCTTGTTTTGTCTTGTCATGTCTTGTTTTGTCTTGTCTTGTATTGTCCTGTTTTCTCATGTAATGTCATGTCGTGTGTTGTCTTGTCTTGTCTTGTCTTGTCATGTCATGTCTTGTCTTGTCTTGTTTTGTCTTGTCTTGTATTGTCCTGTTTTCTCATGTAATGTCATGTCGTGTGTTGTCTTGTCTTGTCTTGTCTTGTCATGTCATGTCTTGTCTTGTCTTGTCTTGTCTTGTCTTGTTTTGTCTTGTCTTGTCTTGTCCTGTCTTGTCTTGTCTTGTCTTGCCTTGTCTTGTCTTGTCTTGTCTTGTCTTGTCTTGTCTTGTCTTGTCATGTCATGTCATGTCGTGCGTTGTGTTGTTTTGTCTTGTCTTGATTTGTCTTGTCATGTCATGTCTTGTCTTGTCTTGTCTTGTCTTGTCTTGTCATGTCGTGCGTTGTGTTGTTTTGTCTTGTCTTGTTTTGTCTTGTCATGTCATGTCTTGTCTTGTCTTGTCTTGTCTTGTCTTGTCTTGTCGTGTCATGTCATGTCATGTCATGTGTTTGTGTTGTGTTGTTTTGTATTGTCTTGTCTTGTCTTGTCTTGTCTTGTCTTGTCTTGTCATGTCATGTCTTGTCTTGTCTTGTCTTGTTTTGTCTTGTCTTGTCTTGTTTTGTCTTGGCATGTCTTGTCTTGTCTTGTCATGTCGTGCGTTGTGTTGTTTTGTCTTGTCTTGTTTTGTCTTGTCATGTCATGTCTTGTCTTGTCTTGTCTTGTCTTGTCTTGTCTTGTCTTGTCTTGTCATGTCATGTCATGTCATGTCATGTGTTTGTGTTGTGTTGTTTTGTCTTGTCTTGTCTTGTTTTGTCTTGTCATGTCTTGTCTTGTCTTGTCTTGTCTTGTCTTGTCTTGTCTTGCCTTGTCTTGTCTTGTCCTGTGTTGTTTTGTCCTGTCATGTCTTGTCTTGTCTTGTCTTGTCTTGTCTTGTCTCGTCTTGTCTTGTCTTGTCTTGTCTTGTCTTGTCATGTCATGTCATGTCTTGTCTTGTTTTGTCTTGTCTTGTCTTGTCTTGTCTTGTCTTGTCTTGTCTTGTCTTGTCTTGTCTTGTCTTGTCTTGTCTTGTCTTGTCTTGTCTTGTCTTGTCTTGTCCTGTCGTGTGTTGTGTTGTTTTGTCTTGTCTTGTCTTGTCTTGTCTTGTCTTGTCTTGTTTTGTCTTGTCTTGTCTTGTATTGTCTTGTCTTGTCTTGTCATGTCTTGTCTTGTCTTGTCTTGTCTTGTTTTGTCTTGTCTTGTCTTGTCTTGTTTTGTCTTGTCTTGTCTTGTCTTGTCTTGTCTTGTCTTGTCTTGTCCTGTCGTGTGTTGTGTTGTTTTGTCTTGTCTTGTCTTGTCTTGTCTTGTCCTGTCGTGTGTTGTGTTGTTTTGTCTTGTCTTGTCTTGTCTTGTCTTGTCTTGTCTTGTTTTGTCTTGTCTTGTCTTGTATTGTCTTGTCTTGTCTTGTCATGTCTTGTCTTGTCTTGTCTTGTCTTGTTTTGTCTTGTCTTGTCTTGTCTTGTTTTGTCTTGTCTTGTCTTATCTTGTCTTGTCTTGTCTTGTCTTGCCTTGTCTTGTCTTGTCTTGTCTTGTCTTGTCTTGTCTTGTCTTGTCTTGTCTTGTCTTGTCTTGTCTTGTCTTGTCATGTCATGTCTTGTCTTGTCTTGTCTTGTCTTGTTTTGTCTTGTCTTGTCTTGTTTTGTCTTTTCTTGTCTTGTCTTGTCTTGTCTTGTCTTGCCATGTCATGTCTTGTCTTGTCTTGTCTTGTTTTGTCTTGTCTTGTCTTGTTTTGTATTGTCATGTCTTGTCTTGTCTTGTCTTGTCTTGTCATGTCATGTCTTGTCTTGTCTTGTCTTGTTTTGTATTGTCTTGTCTTGTCTTGTCTTGTCTTGTCTTGTCTTGTCTTGTCTTGTCTTGTCTTGTCTTGTCTTGTCTTGTCTTGTCTTGTCTTGTCTTGTCTTGTCTTGTCTTGTCTTGTCTTGTCTTGTCTTGCCTTGTCTTGTCTTGTCTTGTGTTGTTTTGTCCTGTCATGTCTTGTCTTGTCTTGTCTTGTCTCGTCTTGTCTTGTCTTGTCTTGTCTTGTCTTGTCTTGTCTTGTCTTGTCTAGTCTTGTCTTGTCTTTTCTTGTCTTGTCCTGTCTTGTCTTGTCTTGTCTTGCCTTGTCATGTCTTGTCTTGTCTTGTCTTGTCATGTCGTGCGTTGTGTTGTTTTGTCTTGTCTTGATTTGTCTTGTCATGTCATGTCTTGTCTTGTCTTGTCTTGTCTTGTCTTGTCTTGTCTTGTCATGTCGTGCGTTGTGTTGTTTTGTCTTGTCTTGTTTTGTCTTGTCATGTCATGTCTTGTCTTGTCTTGTCTTGTCTTGTCATGTCATGTCATGTCATGTCATGTGTTGTGTTGTGTTGTTTTGTCTTGTCTTGTCTTGTTTGGTCTTGTCTTGTCTTGTCATGTTTTATGTTGTCTTGTTTTGTCATGTAATGTCATGTCGTGTTTTGTGTTGTTTTGTCTTGTCTTGTCTTCTCCTTGTCTTGTCTTGTCATGTCGTGTGTTGTGTTGTTTTGTCTTGTCATGTCTTATATTGTCTTGTCTTGTCTTGTCTTGTCTTGTCTTGTCTTGTCTTGTCTTGTCTTGTCTTGTCTTGTCTTGTCTTGTCTTGTGATGTCATGTCGTGTGTTGTGTTGTTTTGTCTTGTCTTGTCATGTCATGTCATGTGTTGTGTTGTGTTGTTTTGTCTTGTCTTGTCTTGTCTAGTCTTGTCTTGTCTTGCCTTATCTTGCCTTGTCTTGTCTTGTCTGGTCTTGTCTTGTCTTGTCTTGTCTTGTCTTGTCTTGTCTTGTCATGTCTTGTCTTGTCTTGTTTTGTCTTGTCTTGTATTGTCCTGTTTTCTCATGTAATGTCATGTCGTGTGTTGTGTTGTTTTGTCTTGTCTTGTGTTGTTTTGTCCTGTCATGTCTTGTCTTGTCTTGTCTTGTCCTGTCCTGTCGTGTGTTGTGTTGTTTTGTCTTGTCTTGTCATGTCATATCATGTCGTGTCTTGTGTTGCTTTGTCTTGTCTTGTCTTGTCTTGTCTTGTCATGTCGTGTGTTGTGTTGTTTTGTCTTGTCTTGTTGTGTATTGTCATGTCTTATATTGTCTTGTCTTGTCTTGTCTTGTCATGTCATGTCATGTCGTGTGTTGTGTTGTTTTGTCTTGTCATGTCTTGTCTTGTCTTGTCTTGTTTTGTCTTGTCATGTCTTGTCTTGTCTTGTCTTGTCTTGTCTTGTCTTGTCTTGTCTTGTCTTGTCTTGTCTTGTCTTGTCTTGTCTTGTCATGTCTTGTCTTGTCTTGTCTTGTCTTGTCTTGTCTTGTCTTGTCTTGTCTTGTCCTGTCGTGTGTTGTGTTGTTTTGTCTTGTCTTGTCTTGTCTTGTCTTGTCTTGTCTTGTCTTGTCTTGTCTTGTCTTGTTTTGTCTTGTCTTGTCTTGTCTTGTCTTGTCTTGTCTTGTCTTGTCATGTCATGTCTTGTCTTGTCTTGTTTTGTCTTGTCTTGTCTTGTTTTGTCTTGTCTTGTCTTGTCCTGTCTTGTCTTGTCTTGTCTTGCCTTGTCTTGTCTTGTCTTGTCTTGTCTTGTCTTGTCATGTCATGTCATGTCGTGCGTTGTGTTGTTTTGTCTTGTCTTGATTTGTCTTGTCATGTCATGTCTTGTCTTGTCTTGTCTTGTCTTGTCTTGTCATGTCGTGCGTTGTGTTGTTTTGTCTTGTCTTGTTTTGTCTTGTCATGTCATGTCTTGTCTTGTCTTGTCTTGTCTTGTCTTGTCTTGTCTTGTCTTGTCTTGTCTTGTCGTGTCATGTCATGTCATGTCATGTCATGTGTTTGTGTTGTGTTGTTTTGTCTTGTCTTGTCTTGTCTTGTCTTGTCTTGTCATGTCATGTCTTGTCTTGTCTTGTCTTGTTTTGTCTTGTCTTGTCTTGTTTTGTCTTGTCATGTCTTGTCTTGTCTTGTCTTGTCATGTCGTGCGTTGTGTTGTTTTGTCTTGTCTTGTTTTGTCTTGTCATGTTATGTCTTGTCTTGTCTTGTCTTGTCTTGTCTTGTCTTGTCTTGTCTTGTCATGTCATGTCATGTCATGTCATGTGTTTGTGTTGTGTTGTTTTGTCTTGTCTTGTCTTGTTTTGTCTTGTCTTGTCTTGTCTTGTCTTGTCTTGTCTTGTCTTGTCTTGTCTTGTCTTGCCTTGTCTTGTCTTGTCCTGTCGTGTGTTGTGTTGTTTTGTCTTGTCTTGTCTTGTCTTGTCTTGTCGTATGTTGTGTTGTTTTGTCTTGTCATGTCGTATGTTGTGTTGTTTTGTCTTGTCTTGTTTTGTCGTGTCTTGTCTTATATTGTCTTGTCTTGTCTTGTCTTGTCTTGTCTTGTCTTGTCTTGTCTCGTCTTGTCTTGTCTTGTCTTGTCTTGTCTTGTCTTGTCTTGTCTTGTCTTGTCTTGTCTTGTCTTTTCTTGTCTTGTCCTGTCTTGTCTTGTCTTGTCTTGCCTTGTCTTGTCTTGTCTTGTCTTGTCTTGTCTTGTCTTGTCTTGTCTTGTCTTGTCATGTCATGTCATGTCATGTCGTGCGTTGTGTTGTTTTGTCTTGTCTTGATTTGTCTTGTCATGTCATGTCTTGTCTTGTCTTGTCTTGTCTTGTCTTGTGATGTCATGTCGTGTGTTGTGTTGTTTTGTCTTGTCTTGTATTGTCTTGTCCTGTCTTGTCTTGTCATGTCATGTCATGTGTTGTGTTGTGTTGTTTTGTCTTGTCTTGTCTTGTCTAGTCTTGTCTTGTCTTGCCTTATCTTGCCTTGTCTTGTCTTGTCTGGTCTTGTCTTGTCTTGTCTTGTCTTGTCTTGTCTTGTCATGTCTTGTCTTGTCTTGTTTTGTCTTGTCTTGTATTGTCCTGTTTTCTCATGTAATGTCATGTCGTGTGTTGTGTTGTTTTGTCTTGTCTTGTGTTGTTTTGTCCTGTCATGTCTTGTCTTGTCTTGTCTTGTCCTGTCCTGTCGTGTGTTCTGTTGTTTTGTCTTGTTTTGTCATGTCATATCATGTCGTGTCTTGTGTTGCTTTGTCTTGTCTTGTCTTGTCTTGTCTTGTCATGTCGTGTGTTGTGTTGTTTTGTCTTGTCTTGTTGTGTATTGTCATGTCTTATATTGTCTTGTCTTGTCTTGTCTTGTCATGTCATGTCATGTCATGTGTTTGTGTTGTGTTGTTTTGTCTTGTCTTATATTGTCTTGTCTTGTCTTGTCATGTCATGTCATGTCGTGTGTTGTGTTGTGTTGTCTTGTTTTGTCTTGTCATGTCATGTCATGTCTTGTCTTGTCTTGTCTTGTTTTGTCTTGTCATGTCTTGTCTTGTCTTGTCTTGTCTTGTCTTGTTTTGTCTTGTCATGTCTTGTCTTGACTTGTCTTGTCTTGTCTTGTCTTGTCTTGTCTTGTCTTGTCTTGTCTTGTCTTGTCATGTCATGTCTTGTCTTGTCTTGTCTTGTCTTGTCTTGTCTTGTCTTGTCTTGTCTTGTCTTGTCTTGTCTTGTCTTGTCTTGTCTTGTCTTGTCTTGTCTTGTCTTGTCTTGTCTTGTCTTGTCTTGTCTTGTCTTGTCTTGTCTTGTCTTGTCTTGTCTTGTCTTGTCTTGTCTTGTCTTGTCTTGTCTTGTCTTGTCTTGTCTTGTCTTGTCTTGTCTTGTCTTGTCTTGTCTTGTCTTGTCTTGTCTTGTCTTGTCTTGTCTTGTCTTGTCTTGTCTTGTCTTGTCTTGTCTTGTCTTGTCTTGTCTTGTCTTGTCTTGTCTTGTCTTGTCTTGTCTTGTCTTGTCTTGTCTTGTCTTGTCTTGTCTTGTCTTGTCTTGTCTTGTCTTGTGATGTCATGTCGTGTGTTGTTTTGTCTTGTCTTGTCTTGTCTTGTCTTGTCTTGTCTTGTCTTGTCTTGTCTTGTCTTGTCTTGTCTTGTCTTGTCTTGTCTTGTCTTGTCTTGTCTTGTGATGTCATGTCGTGTGTTGTGTTGTTTTGTCTTGTCTTGTCTTGTCTTGTCTTTTCTTGTCTTGTCTGGTCTTGTCTTGTCTTGTCTGGTCTTATCTTGTCCTCTCCTGTCTTGTCTTGTCTTTTCTTGTCTTGTCTTGTCTTGTCTTGTCTTGTCCTGTCATGTCATGTCATGTGTTGTGTTGTTTTGTCTTGTTTTGTCTTTTCTTGTCTTGTCTTGTCTTGTCTTGTCTTGTCTTGTCTTGTCCTGTCATGTCATGTCATGTCATGTGTTGTGTTGTTTTGTCTTGTATTGTCTTGTTTGGTCTTGTCTTGTCTTGTTTTGTCTTGTCTTGTCTTGTCTTGTCTTGTCTTGTCTTGTCTTGTCTTGTCTTGTCTTGTCTTGTCTTGTCTTGTCTTGTCTTGTCTTGTCTTGTCTTGTCTTGTCTTGTCTTGTCTTGTCTTGTCTTGTCTTGTCTTGTCTTGTCTTGTCTTGTCTTGTCTTGTCTTGTCTTGTCATGTCATGTCATGTCATGTGTTGTGTTGTTTTGTCTTGTCTTGTCTTGTTTGGTCTTGTCTTGTCTTGTTTTGTCTTGTCTTGTCTTGTCTTGTCTTGTCTTGTCTTGTCTTGTCTTGTCTTGTCTTGTCTTCTCCTTGTCTTGTCTTGTCATGTCGTGTGTTGTGTTGTTTTGTCTTGTCATGTCTTATTTTGTCTTGTCTTGTCTTGTCTTGTGATGTCATGTCGGGTGTTGTGTTTGTTTTGTCTTGTCTTGTTTGGTCTTGTCTTGTCTTGTCTTGTGATGTCATGTCGTGTGTTGTGTTGTGTTGTTTTGTTGTCTTGTCTTGTCTTGTCTTGTCTTGTCTTGTCTTGTCTTGTCTTGTCTTGTCTTGTCTTGTCTTGTCTTGTCTTGTTTTGTCATGTCTTGTCTTGACTTGTCTTGTCTTGTCTTGTCTTGTCTTGTCTTGTCTTGTCTAGTCTTGTCTTGTCTTGTCTTGTCTTGTCTTGTCTTGTCTTGTCTTGTCTTGTCTTGTCTTGTCTTGTCTTGTCTTGTCTTGACTTGCCTTGTCTTGTCTTGTCTTGTTTTGTCTTGTTTTGTCTTGTCTTGTCTTGTCTTGTCTTGTCTTGTCTTGTCTTGTCTTGTCTTGTCTTGTCTTGTCTTGTCTTGTCTTGTCCTGTCATGTCATGTCATGTCATGTGTTGTGTTGTTTTGTCTTGTCTTGTCTTGTTTGGTCTTGTCTTGTCTTGTTTTGTCTTGTCTTGTCTTGTCTTGTCTTGTCTTGTCTTGTCTTGTCTTGTCTTGTCTTGTCTTGTCTTCTCCTTGTCTTGTCTTGTCATGTCGTGTGTTGTGTTGTTTTGTCTTGTCATGTCTTATTTTGTCTTGTCTTGTCTTGTCTTGTGATGTCATGTCGGGTGTTGTGTTTGTTTTGTCTTGTCTTGTTTGGTCTTGTCTTGTCTTGTCTTGTGATGTCATGTCGTGTGTTGTGTTGTGTTGTTTTGTTGTCTTGTCTTGTCTTGTCTTGTCTTGTCTTGTCTTGTCTTGTCTTGTCTTGTCTTGTCTTGTCTTGTCTTGTCTTGTCTTGTTTTGTCATGTCTTGTCTTGACTTGTCTTGTCTTGTCTTGTCTTGTCTTGTCTTGTCTTGTCTAGTCTTGTCTTGTCTTGTCTTGTCTTGTCTTGTCTTGTCTTGTCTTGTCTTGTCTTGTCTTGTCTTGTCTTGTCTTGTCTTGACTTGCCTTGTCTTGTCTTGTCTTGTTTTGTCTTGTTTTGTCTTGTCTTGTCTTGTCTTGTTTTATGTTGTCTTGTCTTGTTTTGTCATGTAATGTCATGTCGTGTGTTGTGTTGTTTTGTCTTGTCGTGTCTTCTGCTTGTCTTGTCTAGTCATGCCGTGTGTTGTGTTGTTTTGTCTTGTCATGTCTTATTTTGTCTTGTCTTGTCTTGTCTTGTCTTGTCTTGTCTTGTTTTGACTTGTCTTGTCTTGTCTTGTCTTGTCTTGTTTTGTCTTGTCTTGACTTGTCTTGTTTTATGTTGTCTTGTCTTGTTTTGTCATGTAATGTCATGTCGTGTGTTGTGTTGTTTTGTCTTGTCTTGTCTCCTCCTTGTCTTGTCTTGTCATGTCGTGTGTTGTGTTGTTTTGTCTTGTCTTGTCTTATATTGTCTTGTCTTGTCTTGTGATGTCATGTCATGTGTTGTGTTGTTTTGTCTTGTCTTGTTTTGTCTTGTTTTGTCTTGTCTTGTATTGTCTTGTTTTCTCATGTAATGTCATGTCGTGTGTTGTGTTGTTTTGTCTTGTCTTGTGTTGTGTTGTTTTGTTTTGTCTTGTCTTGTCTTGTCATGTCATGTCATGTCGTGTCTTGTGTTGCTTTGTCTTGTCTTGTATTGTCTTGTCTTGTCTTGTCTTGTCTTGCCTTATCTTGCCTTGTCTTGTCTTGTCTTGTCTTGTCATGTCTTGTCTTGTCTTGTTTTGTCTTGTCTTGTATTGTCTTGTTTTCTCATGTAATGTCATGTCGTGTGTTGTGTTGTTTTGTCTTGTCTTGTGTTGTGTTGTTTTGTTTTGTCTTGTCTTGTCATGTCATGTCATGTCGTGTCTTGTGTTGCTTTGTCTTGTCTTGTCTTGTCATGTCGTGTGTTGTGTTGTTTTGTCTTGTCTTGTTTTGTCTTGTTTTGTCTTGTCTTGTATTGTCTTGTTTTCTCATGTAATGTCATGTCGTGTGTTGTGTTGTTTTGTCTTGTCTTGTTTTGTCTTGTCTTGTCTTGTATTGTCTTGTCTTGTCTTGTCTTGTCTTGTCTTGTCTTGTCTTGTCTTGTTTTGTCATGTCTTGTCTTGACTTGTCTTGTCTTGTCTTGTCTTGTCTTGTCTTGTCTTGTCTTGTCTTGTCTTGTCTTGTCTTGTCTTGTCTTGTCTTGTCTTGTCTTGTCTTGTCTTGTCTTGTCTTGTCTTGTCTTGTCTTGTCTTGTCTTGTCTTGACTTGTCTTGTCTTGTCTTGTCTTGTCTTGTTTTGTCTTGTCTTGTCTTGTCTTGTTTTATGTTGTCTTGTCTTGTTTTGTCATGTAATGTCATGTCGTGTGTTGTGTTGTTTTGTCTTGTCATGTCTTATTTTGTCTTGTCTTGTCTTGTCTTGTCTTGTCTTGTCTTGTCTTGTCTTGTCTTGTCTTGTCTTGTTTTGTCTTGTCTTGTCTTGTCTTGTTTTATGTTGTCTTGTCTTGTTTTGTCATGTAATGTCATGTCGTGTGTTGTGTTGTTTTGTCTTGTCTTGTCTCCTCCTTGTCTTGTCTTGTCATGTCGTGTGTTGTGTTGTTTTGTCTTGTCTTGTCTTATATTGTCTTGTCTTGTCTTGTGATGTCATGTCGTGTGTTGTGTTGTTTTGTCTTGTCTTGTTTTGTCTTGTTTTGTCTTGTCTTGTATTGTCTTGTTTTCTCATGTAATGTCATGTCGTGTGTTGTGTTGTTTTGTCTTGTCTTGTGTTGTGTTGTTTTGTTTTGTCTTGTCTTGTCATGTCATGTCATGTCATGTGTTGTGTTGTGTTGTTTTGTCTTGTCTTGTCTTGTCTTGTCTTGTCTTGTCTTGCCTTATCTTGCCTTGTCTTGTCTTGTCTTGTCTTGTCATGTCTTGTCTTGTCTTGTTTTGTCGTGTCTTGTATTGTCTTGTTTTCTCATGTAATGTCATGTCGTATGTTGTGTTGTTTTGTCTTGTCTTGTGTTGTGTTGTTTTGTTTTGTCTTGTCTTGTCATGTCATGTCATGTCGTGTCTTGTGTTGCTTTGTCTTGTCTTGTCTTGTCTTGTCATGTCGTGTGTTGTGTTGTTTTGTCTTGTCTTGTGTTGTGTTGTTTTGTTTTGTCTTGTCTTGTCATGTCATGTCATGTCATGTGTTGTGTTGTGTTGTTTTGTCTTGTCTTGTCTTGTCTTGTCTTGTCTTGTCTTGCCTTATCTTGCCTTGTCTTGTCTTGTCTGGTTTTGTCCTGTCTTGTCTTGTCTTGTCTTGTCATGTCTTGTCTTGTCTTGTTTTGTCTTGTCTTGTATTGTCTTGTTTTCTCATGTAATGTCATGTCTTGTCTTGTCTTGTCCTGTCCTGTCCTGTCGTGTGTTGTGTTGTTTTGTCTTGTCTTGTCATGTCTTGTCTTGTCTTGTCTTGTCTTGTCTTGTCTTGTCTTGTCTTGTCTTGACTTGTCTTGTCTTGTCTTGTCTTGTCTTGTTTTATGTTGTCTTGTCTTGTTTTGTCATGTAATGTCATGTCGTGTGTTGTGTTGTTTTGTCTTGTCATGTCTTATTTTGTCTTGTCTTGTCTTGTCTTGTCTTGTCTTGTCTTGTCTTGTCTTGTCTTGTTTTGTCTTGTCTTGTCTTGTCTTGTTTTATGTTGTCTTGTCTTGTTTTGTCATGTAATGTCATGTCGTGTGTTGTGTTGTTTTGTCTTGTCTTTTCTCCTCCTTGTCTTGTCTTGTCATGTCGTGTGTTGTGTTGTTTTGTCTTGTCTTGTCTTATATTGTCTTGTCTTGTCTTGTGATGTCATGTCGTGTGTTGTGTTGTTTTGTCTTGTCTTGTTTTGTCTTGTTTTGTCTTGTCTTGTATTGTCTTGTTTTCTCATGTAATGTCATGTCGTGTGTTGTGTTGTTTTGTCTTGTCTTGTGTTGTGTTGTTTTGTTTTGTCTTGTCTTGTCATGTCATGTCATGTCGTGTCTTGTGTTGCTTTGTCTTGTCTTGTATTGTCTTGTCTTGTCTTGTCTTGTCTTGCCTTATCTTGCCTTGTCTTGTCTTGTCTTGTCATGTCTTGTCTTGTCTTGTTTTGTCGTGTCTTGTATTGTCTTGTTTTGTCATGTAATGTCATGTCGTGTGTTGTGTTGTTTTGTCTTGTCTTTTCTCCTCCTTGTCTTGTCTTGTCATGTCGTGTGTTGTGTTGTTTTGTCTTGTCTTGTCTTATATTGTCTTGTCTTGTCTTGTGATGTCATGTCGTGTGTTGTGTTGTTTTGTCTTGTCTTGTCTTGTCTTGTCTTGTCTTGTCTTGCCTTATCTTGCCTTGTCTTGTCTTGTCTTGTCTTGTCATGTCTTGTCTTGTCTTGTTTTGTCGTGTCTTGTATTGTCTTGTTTTCTCATGTAATGTCATGTCGTGTGTTGTGTTGTTTTGTCTTGTCTTGTGTTGTGTTGTTTTGTTTTGTCTTGTCTTGTCATGTCATGTCATGTCGTGTCTTTGTCTTGTCTTGTCTTGTCATGTCGTGTGTTGTGTTGTTTTGTCTTGTCTTGTGTTGTGTTGTTTTGTTTTGTCTTGTCTTGTCATGTCATGTCATGTCATGTGTTGTGTTGTGTTGTTTTGTCTTGTCTTGTCTTGTCTTGTCTTGCCTTATCTTGCCTTGTCTTGTCTTGTCTGGTTTTGTCCTGTCTTGTCTTGTCTTGTCTTGTCATGTCTTGTCTTGTCTTGTTTTGTCTTGTCTTGTATTGTCTTGTTTTCTCATGTAATGTCATGTCTTGTCTTGTCTTGTCCTGTCCTGTCCTGTCGTGTGTTGTGTTGTTTTGTCTTGTCTTGTCATGTCATGTCATGTCGTGTCTTGTGTTGCTTTGTCTTGTCTTGTCTTGTCATGTCGTGTGTTGTGTTGTCTTGTCTTGTCTTGTCTTGTCTTGTCTTGTCTTGTCTTGTCATGTCTTGTCTTGACTTGTCTTGTCTTGTCTTGTCTTGTCTTGTCTTGTCTTGTCTTGTCTTGTCTTGTCTTGTCTTGTCTTGTCTTGACTTGTCTTTTCTTGTCTTGTCTTGTCATGTCTTGTCTTGACTTGTCTTGCCTTGTCTTGTCTGGTCTTGTCTTGTCTTATCTTGTCATGTCATGTCATGTCTTGTCTTGTCTTGTCTTGTTTTGTCTTGTCTTGTCTTGTCTTGTCTTTTCTTTTCTTTTCTTGTCTTGTCTTGTCTTGTCTGGTCTTGTCTTGTCTTGTCTGGTCTTATCTTGTCTTGTCTTGTCTTGTCCTGTCCTGTCTTGTCTTGTCTTTTCTTGTCTTGTCTTGTCTTTTCTTGTCTTGTCCTGCCATGTCATGTCATGTGTTGTGTTGTTTTGTCTTGTCTTGTCTTGTCTTGTTTGGTCTTGTCTTGTCTTGTTTTGTCTTGTCTTGTCTTGTCTTGTCTTGTCTTGTCTTGTCTTGTCTTGTCTTGTCTTGTCTTGTCTTGTCTTGTCTTGACTTGTCTTGTCTTGTCTTGTCTTGTCATGTCTTGTCTTGTCTTGTCTTGTCTTGTCTTGTCTTGTCTTGTCTTGTCTTGTCTTGTCTTGTCTTGTCTTGTCTTGTCTTGTCTTGTCTTGTCTTGTCTTGTCTTGTCTTGTCTTGTCTTGTCTTTTCTTTTCTTTTCTTGTCTTGTCTTGTCTTGTCTTGTCTTGTCATGTCATGTAATGTCATGTCGTGTGTTATGTTGTTTTGTCTTGTCTTGTCTTCTCCTTGTCTTGACTAGTCTTGTCTTGTCTTGTCTTGTCTTGTCTTGTCTTGTCTTGTCTTGTCTTGTCATGTCTTATATTGTCTTGTCTTATCTTGTCATGTCGTGTGTTGAGTTGTTTTGTCTTGTCTTGTTGTGTATTGTCATGTCTTATATTGTCTTGTCTTGTCTTGTCATGTCATGTCATGTCATGTCGTGTGTTGTGTTGTTTTGTCTTGTCTTGTCTTCTCCTTGTCTTGTCTAGTCTTGTCTTGTCTTGTCTTGTCTTGTCTTGTCTTGTCTTGTCTTGTCTTGTCTTGTCTTGTGTTGCTTTGTCTTGTCTTGTTGTGTATTGTCATGTCTTATATTGTCTTGTCTTGTCATGTCATGTCATGTCATGTCTTATATTGTCTTGTCTTGTCATGTCATGTCATGTCATGTCCTGCCGTGTGTTGTGTTGTTTTGTCTTGTCATGTCGTATGTTGTGTTGTTTTGTCTTGTCTTGTCTTGTGTTGTGATGTCATGTCGTGTGTTGTGTTGTTTTGTCTTGTCTTGTCTTGTCTTGTCCTGTCCTGTCCCATCCTGTCCTGTCTTGTCTTGTCTCGTCTTGTCTTGTCTTCTCCTGTCCTGACGTGTGTTGTGTTGTTTTGTCTTGTCTGACAATTGTCTTGTCATGTCTTATCTTGTCTTGTCTTGTCTTGTCCTGTCCTGTCGTGTGTTGTGTTGTTTTGTCTTGTCTTGTGTTGTTTTGTCGTGTCATGTCTTGTCTTGTCTTGTCCTGTCCTGTCGTGTGTTGTGTTGTTTTGTCTTGTCTTGTCTTGTCATGTCATGTCATGTCGTGTCTTGTGTTGCTTTGTCTTGTCTTGTCTTGTCTTGTCATGTCGTGTGTTGTGTTGTTTTGTCTTGTCATGTCTTGTCTTGTCATGTCATGTCTTGTCTTGTCTTGTCTTGTTTTGTCTTGTCTTGTCTTGTTTTGTCTTTTCTTGTCTTGTCTTGTCTTGTCTTGTCTTGTCATGTCATGTCTTGTCTTGTCTTGTCTTGTTTTGTCTTGTCTTGTCTTGTTTTGTCTTGTCATGTCTTGTCTTGTCTTGTCTTGTCTTGTCTTGTTTTGTCTTGTCTTGTCTTGTCTTGTCTTGTCTTGTCTTGTCTTGTCTTGCCTTGTCTTGTCTTGTCCTGTCGTGTGTTGTGTTGTTTTGTCTTGTCTTGTCTTGTCTTGTCCTGTCTTGTCTTGTCTTGTCTTGCCTTGCCTTGCCTTGTCTTGTCTTGTCTTGTATTGTCTTGTCTTGTCTTGTCTTGTCTTGTCTTGTCTTGTCTTGTCGTATGTTGTGTTGTTTTGTCTTGTCTTGTTTTATCTTGTCACGTCGTATGTTGTGTTGTTTTGTCTTGTCTTGTTTTGTCTTGTCTTGTCTTATATTGTCTTATATTGTCTTGTCTTGTCTTGTCATGTCATGTCGTGTGTTGTGTTGTTTAGTCTTTTTTAGTCTTTTTTTGTCTTGTCATGTCTTGTCTTGTCTTGTTTTGTCTTGTCTTGTCTTGTCATGTCATGTCGTGTGTTGTGTTGTTTAGTCTTTTTTAGTCTTGTTTTGTCTTTTCTTGTCTTGTCTTGTCTTGTCTTGTCTTGTCTTGTCTTGTCTTGTCTTGTCTTGTCTTGTCTTGTCTTGTCATGTCATGTCATGTCTTGTCTTGTCATGTCTTGTCTTGTCTTGTCTTGTCTTGTCTTGTCTTGTCTTGTCATGTCTTGTCTTGTCTTGTCATGTCTTGTCTTGTCTTGTCTTGTCTTGTCTTGTCTTGTCTTGTCTGGTCTTATCTTGTCTTGTCTTGTCCTGTCCTGTCTTGTCTTGTCTTTTCTTGTCTTGTCTTGTCTTTTCTTGTCTTGTCTTGTCTTGTCTTGTCTTGTCATGTCATGTCATGTCTTGTCTTGTTTTGTCTTGTCTTGTCTTGTCTTGTTTTGTCTTTTCTTGTCTTGTCTTGTCTTGTCTTGTCTTGTCTTGTCTTGTCTTGTCTTTTCTTGTCTTGTCTTGTCATGTCATGTCATGTCTTGTCTTGTCTTGTCTTGTCTTGTTTTGTCTTGTCTTGTCTTGTCTTGTCTTGTCTTGTCTTGTCTTGTCTTGTCTTTTCTTTTCTTGTCTTGTCTTGTCTTGTCTTGTCTTGTCTTGTCTTGTCTTGTCTTGTCTTGTCATGTCTTGTCTTGTCTTGTCTTGTCTTGTCTTGTCTTGTCTTGTCTTGTCATGTCTTGTCTTGTCTTGTCTTGTCTTGTCTTGTCTTGTCTTGACTTGTCTTGTCTTGTCTTGTCTTGTCTTGTCTTGTCTTGTCTTGTCTTGTTTTGTCTTGTCTTGTCTTGTCTTGTCTTGTCTTGTCTGGTCTTATCTTGTCTTGTCTTGTCCTGTCCTGTCTTGTCTTGTCTTTTCTTGTCTTGTCTTGTCTTTTCTTGTCTTGTCTTGTCTTGTCTTGTCATGTCATGTCATGTCTTGTCTTGTCTTGTTTTGTCTTGTCTTGTCTTGTTTTGTCTTTTCTTGTCTTGTCTTGTCTTGTCTTGTCTTGTCTTGTCTTGTCTTGTCTTGTCTTGTCTTGTCATGTCATGTCTTGTCTTGTCTTGTTTTGTCTTGTCTTGTCTTGTCTTGTCTTGTCTTGTCTTGTCTTGTCTTGTCATGTCATGTCTTGTCTTGTCTTGTCTTGTTTTGTCTTGTCTTGTCTTGTTTTGTCTTGTCTTGTCTTGTTTTGTCTTGTCATGTCTTGTCTTGTCTTGTCTTGTCTTGTCTTGTCTTGTCTTGTCTTGTCTTGTCTTGTCTTGTCCTGTCGTGTGTTGTGTTGTTTTGTCTTGTCTTGTCTTGTCTTGTCTTGTCTTGTCTTGTCTTGTCTTGTCTTGTCTTGTCGTATGTTGTGTTGTTTTGTCTTGTCTTGTTTTGTCTTGTCATGTCGTATGTTGTGTTGTTTTGTCTTGTCTTGTTTTGTCTTGTCTTGTCTTATATTGTCTTGTCTTGTCTTTTCATGTCATGTCATGTCATGTCGTGTGTTGTGTTGTTTAGTCTTGTTTTGTCTTGTCATGTCTTGTCTTGTCTTGTCTTGTCATGTCTTGTCTTGTCTAGTCTTGTCATGTCTTGTCTTGTCTTGTCTTGTCTTGTCTTGTCTTGTCTTGTCTTGTCTTGTCTTGTCTTGTCATGTCTTGTCTTGTCTTGTCTTGTCTTGTCTTGTCTTGTCTTGTCATGTCATGTCTTGTCTTGTCTTGTCTTGTCTTGTCTTGTCTTGTCTTGTCTTGTCTTGTCTTGTCTTGTCATGTCATGTCATGTCATGTCGTGTGTTGTGTTGTTTAGTCTTGTTTTGTCTTGACATGTCTTGTCTTGTCTTGTCTTGTCATGTCTTGTCTTGTCTAGTCTTTTCTTGTCTTGTCTTGTCTTGTCTTGTCTTGTCTTGTCTTGTCTTGTCTTGTCTTGTCTTGGCTTGTCTTGTCTTGTCTTGTCTTGTCTTGTCTTGTCTTGTCTTGTCTTGTCTTGTCTTGTCTTGTCTTGTCTTGGCTTGTCTTGTCTTGTCTTGTCTTGTCTTGTCTTGTCTTGTCTTGTCTTGTCTTGTCTTGTCTTGTCTTGTCATGTCATGTCTTGTCTTGTCTTGTCTTGTTTTGTCTTGTCTTGTCTTGTTTTGTCTTGACATGTCTTGTCTTGTCTTGTCTTGTCTTGTCTTGTCTTGTCTTGTCTTGTCTTGTCTTGTCTTGTCTTGTCTTGTCTTGTCTTGTCTTGTCTTGTCTTGTCTTGTCTTGTCTTGTCTTGTCTTGTCTTGTCTTGTCTTGTCTTGTCTTGTCTTGTCATGTCTTGTCTTGTCTAGTCTTGTCTTGTCTTGTCTTGTCTTGTCTTGTCTTGTCTTGTCTTGTCTTGTCTTGTCTTGTCTTGTCTTGTCATGTCATGTCATGTGTTGTGTTGTTTTGTCTTGTCTTGTCATGTCATGTCATGTGTTGTGTTGTTTTGTCTTGTCTTGTCTTGTTTGGTCTTGTCTTGTCTTGTCTTGTCTTGTCTTGTCTTGTTTTGTCTTGTCTTGTCTTGTCTTGTCTTGTCTTGTCTTGTCTTGTCTTGGCTTGTCTTGTCTTGTCTTGTCTTGTCTTGTCTTGTCTTGTCTTGTCTTGTCTTGTCATGTCATGTCTTGTCTTGTCTTGTCTTGTTTTGTCTTGTCTTGTCTTGTTTTGTCTTGTCATGTCTTGTCTTGTCTTGTCTTGTCTTGTCTTGTCTTGTCTTGTCTTGTCTTGTCTTGTCTTGTCTTGTCTTGTCTTGTCTTGTCTTGTCTTGTCTTGTCTTGTCTTGCCTTGTCTTGTCTTGTCTTGTCTTGTCTTGTCTTGTCTTGTCTTGTCTTGTCTTGTCTTGTCTTGTCTTGTCTTGTCTTGTCTTGTCTTGTCTTGTCTTGTCTTGTCTTGTCTTGTCTTGTCTTGTCTTGTCTTGTCTTGTCTTGTCTTGTCTTGTCATGTCATGTCATGTCATGTCATGTGTTGTGTTGTGTTTTTTGTCTTGTCTTGTCTTGTTTGGTCTTGTCTTGTTTGGTCTTGTCTTGTCTTGTCATGTTTTATGTTGTCTTGTTTTGTCATGTAATGTCATGTCGTGTGTTGTGTTGTTTTGTCTTGTCTTGTCTTCTCCTTGTCTTGTCTTGTCTTGTCTTGTCTTGTCTTGTGTTGCTTTGTCTTGTCTTGTCATGTCATGTGTTGCGTTGTGTTGTTTTGGCTTGTCTTGTCATGTCATGTCATGTCGTGTCTTGTGTTGCTTTGTCTTGTCTTGTCATGTCGTGTGTTGTGTTGTTTTGTCTTGTCTTGTTGTGTATTGTCATGTCTTATATTGTCTTGTCTTGTCATGTCATGTCATGTCATGTCTTGTCTTGTCTTGTCCTGTCTTGTCTTGTCTTGTCTTGTCTTGCCTTGCCTTGCCTTGTGTTGCTTTGTCTTGTCTTGTTGTGTATTGTCATGTCTTAATTGTCTTGTCTTGTCATGTCATGTCATGTCATGTCATGCCGTGTGTTGTGTTGTTTTGTCTTGTCTTGTCATGTCATGTCATGTCGTGTCTTGTGTTGCTTTGTCTTGTCTTGTCTTGTCTTGTCGTATGTTGTGTTGTTTTGTCTTGTCTTGTTTTGTCTTGTCATGTCGTATGTTGTGTTGTTTTGCCTTGTCTTGTTTTGTCTTGTCTTGTCTTATATTGTCTTATATTGTCTTGTAATGTCATGTCTTGTCTTGTTTTGTCTTTTCTTGTCTTGTCTTGTCTTTTCTTGTCTTGTCCTGTCATGTCATGTCATGTGTTGTGTTGTTTTGTCTTGTCTTGTCTTGTCTTGTCTTGTCTAGTCTTGTCTTGTCTTGTCTTGTCTTGTCTTGTCTTGTCTTGTCTTGTCTTGTCTTGTCTTGTCTTGTCTTGTCTTGTCATGTCTTGTCTTGTCTAGTCTTGTCTTGTCTTGTCTTGTCTTGTCTTGTCTTGTCTTGTCTTGTCTTGTCTTGTCTTGTCTTGTCTTGTCTTGTCTTGTCTTGTCTTGTCTTGTCTTGTCTTGTCTTGTCTTGTCTTGTCTTGTCTTGTCTTGTCATGTCATGTCATGTGTTGTGTTGTGTTGTGTTGTCTTGTCTTGTCATGTCATGTCATGTGTTGTGTTGTTTTGTCTTGTCTTGTCTTGTTTGGTCTTGTCTTGTCTTGTCTTGTCTTGTCTTGTCTTGTTTTGTCTTGTCTTGTCTTGTCTTGTCTTGTCTTGTCTTGTCTTGGCTTGTCTTGTCTTGTCTTGTCTTGTCTTGTCTGGTTTGTCTTGTCTTGTCTTGTCTTGTCATGTCATGTCTTGTCTTGTCTTGTCTTGTTTTGTCTTGTCTTGTCTTGTTTTGTCTTGTCATGTCTTGTCTTGTCTTGTCTTGTCTTGTCTTGTCTTGTCTTGTCTTGTCTTGTCTTGTCTTGTCTTGTCTTGTCTTGTCTTGTCTTGTCTTGTCTTGTCTTGTCTTGTCATGTCATGTCATGTGTTGTGTTGTTTTGTCTTGTCTTGTCATGTCATGTCATGTGTTGTGTTGTTTTGTCTTGTCTTGTCTTGTTTGGTCTTGTCTTGTCTTGTCTTGTCTTGTCTTGTCTTGTCTTGTCTTGTCTTGTCTTGTCTTGTCTTGTCTTGTCTTGTCTTGTCTTGTCTTGTCTTGTCTTGTCTTGTCTTGTCTTGTCTTGTCTTGTCTTGTCTTGTCTTGTCTTGTCTTGTCTTGTCTTGTCTTGTCTTGTCTTGTCTTGTCTTGTCTTGTCTTGTCTTGTCTTGTCTTGTCTTGTCTTGTCTTGTCTTGTCTTGTCTTGTCTTGTCTTGTCTTGTCTTGTCTTGTCTTGTCTTGTCTTGTCTTGTCTTGTCTTGTCTTGTCTTGTCTTGTCTTGTCTTGTCTTGTCTTGTCTTGTCTTGTCTTGTCTTGTCTTGTCTTGTCTTGTCTTGTCTTGTCTTGTCTTGTCTTGTCTTGTCTTGTCTTGTCTTGTCTTGTCTTGTCTTGTCTTGCCTTGTCTTGTCTTGTCCTGTCGTGTGTTGTGTTGTTTTGTCTTGTGTTGTCTTGTCTTGTCTTGTCCTGTCTTGTCTTGTCTTGTCTTGCCTTGCCTTGTCTTGTCTTGTCTTGTCTTGTCTTGTCTTGTCTTGTCTTGTCTTGTCTTGTCTTGTCTTGTCTTGTCATGTCATGTCATGTCATGTCATGTGTTGTGTTGTGTTTTTTGTCTTGTCTTGTCTTGTTTGGTCTTGTCTTGTTTGGTCTTGTCTTGTTTGGTCTTGTCTTGTCTTGTCATGTTTTATGTTGTCTTGTTTTGTCAGGTAATGTCATGTCGTGTGTTGTGTTGTTTTGTCTTGTCTTGTCTTCTCCTTGTCTTGTCTTGTCTTGTCTTGTCTTGTCTTGTGTTGTTTTGTCTTGTCTTGTCATGTCATGTGTTGCGTTGTGTTGTTTTGTCTTGTCTTGTCATGTCATGTCATGTCGTGTCTTGTGTTGCTTTGTCTTGTCTTGTCATGTCGTGTGTTGTGTTGTTTTGTCTTGTCTTGTTGTGTATTGTCATGTCTTATATTGTCTTGTCTTGTCATGTCATGTCATGTCATGTCATGTCGTGTGTTGTGTTGTTTAGTGTTGTTTTGTCTTGTCATGTCTTGTCTTGTCTTGTCTTGTCTTGTCATGTCTTGTCTTGTCTAGTCTTGTCTTGTCTTGTCTTGTCTTGTCTTGTCTTGTCTTGTCTTGTCTTGTCTTGTCTTGTCTTGTCTTGTCTTGTCTTGTCTTGTCTTGTCTTGTCTTGTCTTGTCTTGTCTTGTCTTGTCTTGTCTTGTCTTTTCTTGTCTTATTTTGCCTTGTCTTGTCTTGTCTTGTCTTGTCTTGTCTTGTCATGTTTTGTCATGTAATGTCATGTCGTGTGTTGTGTTGTTTTGTCTTGTCGTGTCTTCTCCTTGTCTTGTCTTGTCATGTCGTGTGTTGTGTTGTTTTGTCTTGTCATGTCTTATTTTGTCTTGTCTTGTCTTGTGATGTCATGTCGTGTGTTGTGTTGTTTTGTCTTGTATTGTCTTGTCTTGTCTTGTCATGTCTTATTTTGTCTTGTCTTGTCTTGTCTTGTCTTGTCTTGTCTTGTCTTGTCTTGTCTTGTCTTGTCTTGTGTTGTGATGTCATGTCGTGTGTTGTGTTGTTTTGTCTTGTCTTGTCTTGTCTTGTCTTGTCTTGTCTTGTCTTGTCTTGTCTTGTCTTGTCTTGTCTTGTCTTGTCTTGTCTTGTCTTGTCTTGTCTTGTCTTGTCTTGTCTTGTCTTGTCTTGTCTTGTCTTGTCTTGTCTTGTCTTATTTTGCCTTGTCTTGTCTTGTCTTGTCTTGTCTTGTCTTGTCTTGTCATGTTTTGTCATGTAATGTCATGTCGTGTGTTGTGTTGTTTTGTCTTGTCGTGTCTTCTCCTTGTCTTGTCTTGTCATGTCGTGTGTTGTGTTGTTTTGTCTTGTCATGTCTTATTTTGTCTTGTCTTGTCTTGTCTTGTGATGTCATGTCGTGTGTTGTGTTGTTTTGTCTTGTCTTGTTTTGTCTTGTCTGACAATTGTCTTGTCATGTCTTATCTTGTCTTGTCTTGTCTTGTCCTATCCTGTCGCGTGTTGTGTTGTTTTGTCTTGTCTTGTCTTGTCTTGTCTTGTCTTGTCTTGTCTTGTCTTGTCTTGTCTTGTCTTGTCTTGTCTTGTCTTGTCTTGTCTTGTCTTGTCTTATTTTGCCTTGTCTTGTCTTGTCTTGTCTTGTCTTGTCTTGTCTTGTCATGTTTTGTCATGTAATGTCATGTCGTGTGTTGTGTTGTTTTGTCTTGTCGTGTCTTCTCCTTGTCTTGTCTTGTCATGTCGTGTGTTGTGTTGTTTTGTCTTGTCTTGTCTTGTCTTATTTTGCCTTGTCTTGTCTTGTCTTGTCTTGTCTTGTCTTGTCATGTTTTGTCATGTAATGTCATGTCGTGTGTTGTGTTGTTTTGTCTTGTCGTGTCTTCTCCTTGTCTTGTCTTGTCATGTCGTGTGTTGTGTTGTTTTGTCTTGTCATGTCTTCTCCTTGTCTTGTCTTGTCCTGTCCTGTCGTGTGTTGTGATGTCATGTCGTGTGTTGTGTTGTTTTGTCTTGTCTTGTCTTGTCTTGTCTTGTCTTGTCTTGTCTTGTCTTGTCTTGTCTTGTCTTGTCTTGTCTTGTCTTGTCTTGTCTTGTCTTGTCTTGTCTTGTCTTGTCTTGTCTTGTCTTGTCTTGTCTTATTTTGCCTTGTCTTGTCTTGTCTTGTCTTGTCTTGTCTTGTCTTGTCATGTTTTGTCATGTAATGTCATGTCGTGTGTTGTGTTGGTTTGTCTTGTCGTGTCTTCTCCTTGTCTTGTCTTGTCATGTCGTGTGTTGTGTTGTTTTGTCTTGTCATGTCTTATTTTGTCTTGTCTTGTCTTGTCTTGTGATGTCATGTCGTGTGTTGTGTTGTTTTGTCTTGTCTTGTTTTGTCTTGTCTGACAATTGTCTTGTCATGTCTTATCTTGTCTTGTCTTGTCTTGTCCTGTCCTGTCGTGTGTTGTGTTGTTTTGTCTTGTCTTGTCATGTCATGTCATGTCGTGTCTTGTGTTGTTTTGTCTTGTCTTGTTTTGTCTTGTCTGACAATTGTCTTGTCATGTCTTATCTTGTCTTGTCTTGTCTTGTCCTGTCCTGTCGTGTGTTGTGTTGTTTTGTCTTGTCTTGTGTTGTTTTGTCGTGTCATGTCTTGTCTTGTCTTGTCTTGTCTTGTCATGTCGTGTGTTGTGTTGTTTTGTCTTGTCATGTCTTGTCTTGTCATGTCATGTCTTGTCTTGTCTTGTCTTGTTTTGTCTTGTCTTGTCTTGTTTTGTCTTTTCTTGTCTTGTCTTGTCTTGTCTTGTCTTGTCTTGTCATGTCATGTCTTGTCTTGTCTTGTCTTGTTTTGTCTTTTCTTGTCTTGTTTTGTCTTGTCATGTCTTGTCTTGTCTTGTCTTGTCTTGTCTTGTCTTGTCTTGTCTTGTCTTGTCTTGTCTTGTCTTGTCTTGTCTTGTCTTGTCTTGTCTTGTCTTGTCTTGTCTTGTCTTGTCTTGTCTTGTCTTGTCTTGTCTTGCCTTGTCTTGTCTTGTCCTGTCGTGTGTTGTGTTGTTTTGTCTTGTCTTGTCTTGTCTTGTCTTGTCTTGTCTTGTCTTGTCTTGTCTTGTCTTGTCTTGCCTTGCCTTGCCTTGTGTTGCTTTGTCTTGTCTTGTTGTGTATTGTCATGTCTTATATTGTCTTGTCTTGTCATGTCATGTCATGTCATGTCATGCCGTGTGTTGTGTTGTTTTGTCTTGTCTTGTGTTGCTTTGTCTTGTCTTGTTGTGTATTGTCATGTCTTATATTGTCTTGTCTTGTCATGTCATGTCATGTCATGTCATGCCGTGTGTTGTGTTGTTTTGTCTTGTCTTGTCATGTCATGTCATGTCATGTCGTGTCTTGTGTTGCTTTGTCTTGTCTTGTTTTGTCATGTCTTGTCTTGACTTGTCTTGTCTTGTCTTGTCTTGTCTTGTCTTGTCTTGTCTTGTCTTGTCTTGTCTTGTCTTGTCTTGTCTTGTCTTGTCTTGTCTTGTCTTGTCTTGTCTTGTCTTGTCTTGTCTTGACTTGTCTTGTCTTGTCTTGTCTTGTCTTGTCTTGTCTTGTCTTGTCTTGTCTTGTCTTGTCTGGTCTTGTCTTGTCTTGTCTTGTCTTGTCTTGTCTTGTCTTGTCTTGTCTTGTCTTGTCTTGTCTTGTCTTGTCTTGTCTTGTCTTGTCTTGTCTTGTCTTGCCTTGTCTTGTCTTGTCCTGTCGTGTGTTGTGTTGTTTTGTCTTGTGTTGTCTTGTCTTGTCTTGTCCTGTCTTGTCTTGTCTTGTCTTGCCTTGCCTTGTCTTGTCTTGTCTTGTCTTGTCTTGTCTTGTCTTGTCTTGTCTTGTCTTGTCTTGTCTTGTCTTGTCTTGTCTTGTCTTGTCATGTCATGTCATGTCATGTCATGTGTTGTGTTGTGTTTTTTGTCTTGTCTTGTCTTGTTTGGTCTTGTCTTGTTTGGTCTTGTCTTGTTTGGTCTTGTCTTGTCTTGTCTTGTGTTGCTTTGTCTTGTCTTGTCATGTCATGTGTTGCGTTGTGTTGTTTTGTCTTGTCTTGTCATGTCATGTCATGTCGTGTCTTGTGTTGCTTTGTCTTGTCTTGTCATGTCGTGTGTTGTGTTGTTTTGTCTTGTCTTGTTGTGTATTGTCATGTCTTATATTGTCTTGTCTTGTCATGTCATGTCATGTCATGTCATGTCGTGTGTTGTGTTGTTTAGTGTTGTTTTGTCTTGTCATGTCTTGTCTTGTCTTGTCTTGTCTTGTCATGTCTTGTCTTGTCTAGTCTTGTCTTGTCTTGTCTTGTCTTGTCTTGTCTTGTCTTGTCTTGTCTTGTCTTGTCTTGTCTTGTCTTGTCTTGTCTTGTCTTGTCTTGTCTTGTCTTGTCTTGTCTTGTCTTGTCTTGTCTTGTCTTGTCTTGTCTTATTTTGCCTTGTCTTGTCTTGTCTTGTCTTGTCTTGTCTTGTCATGTTTTGTCATGTAATGTCATGTCGTGTGTTGTGTTGTTTTGTCTTGTCGTGTCTTCTCCTTGTCTTGTCTTGTCATGTCGTGTGTTGTGTTGTTTTGTCTTGTCATGTCTTATTTTGTCTTGTCTTGTCTTGTGATGTCATGTCGTGTGTTGTGTTGCTTTGTCTTGTCATGTCTTGTCTTGTCTTGTCTTCTCCTTGTCTTGTCTTGTCTTGTCTTGTCTTGTCTTGTGTTGCTTTGTCTTGTCTTGTCATGTCATGTGTTGCGTTGTGTTGTTTTGTCTTGTCTTGTCATGTCATGTCATGTCGTGTCTTGTGTTGCTTTGTCTTGTCTTGTCATGTCGTGTGTTGTGTTGTTTTGTCTTGTCTTGTTGTGTATTGTCATGTCTTATATTGTCTTGTCTTGTCATGTCATCTCATGTCATGTCATGTCGTGTGTTGTGTTGTTTAGTGTTGTTTTGTCTTGTCATGTCTTGTCTTGTCTTGTCTTGTCTTGTCATGTCTTGTCTTGTCTAGTCTTGTCTTGTCTTGTCTTGTCTTGTCTTGTCTTGTCTTGTCTTGTCTTGTCTTGTCTTGTCTTGTCTTGTCTTGTCTTGTCTTGTCTTGTCTTGTCTTGTCTTGTCTTGTCTTGTCTTGTCTTGTCTTGTCTTGTCTTATTTTGCCTTGTCTTGTCTTGTCTTGTCTTGTCTTGTCTTGTCATGTTTTGTCATGTAATGTCATGTCGTGTGTTGTGTTGTTTTGTCTTGTCGTGTCTTCTCCTTGTCTTGTCTTGTCATGTCGTGTGTTGTGTTGTTTTGTCTTGTCATGTCTTATTTTGTCTTGTCTTGTCTTGTGATGTCATGTCGTGTGTTGTGTTGCTTTGTCTTGTCATGTCTTGTCTTGTCTTGTCTTCTCCTTGTCTTGTCTTGTCTTGTCTTGTCTTGTCTTGTGTTGCTTTGTCTTGTCTTGTCATGTCATGTGTTGCGTTGTGTTGTTTTGTCTTGTCTTGTCATGTCATGTCATGTCGTGTCTTGTGTTGCTTTGTCTTGTCTTGTCATGTCGTGTGTTGTGTTGTTTTGTCTTGTCTTGTTGTGTATTGTCATGTCTTATATTGTCTTGTCTTGTCATGTCATCTCATGTCATGTCATGTCGTGTGTTGTGTTGTTTAGTGTTGTTTTGTCTTGTCATGTCTTGTCTTGTCTTGTCTTGTCTTGTCATGTCTTGTCTTGTCTAGTCTTGTCTTGTCTTGTCTTGTCTTGTCTTGTCTTGTCTTGTCTTGTCTTGTCTTGTCTTGTCTTGTCTTGTCTTGTCTTGTCTTGTCTTGTCTTGTCTTGTCTTGTCTTGTCTTGTCTTGTCTTGTCTTGTCTTGTCTTATTTTGCCTTGTCTTGTCTTGTCTTGTCTTGTCTTGTCTTGTCATGTTTTGTCATGTAATGTCATGTCGTGTGTTGTGTTGTTTTGTCTTGTCGTGTCTTCTCCTTGTCTTGTCTTGTCATGTCGTGTGTTGTGTTGTTTTGTCTTGTCATGTCTTATTTGGTCTTGTCTTGTCTTGTGATGTCATGTCGTGTGTTGTGTTGTTTTGTCTTGTATTGTCTTGTCTTGTCTTGTCATGTCTTGTCTTGTGTTGTGATGTCATGTCGTGTGTTGTGTTGTTTTGTTTTGTCTTGTCTTGTCTTGTCTTGTCTTGTCTTGTCTTGTCTTGTCTTGTCTTGTCTTGTCTTGTCTTGTCTTGTCTTGTCTTGTCTTGTCTTGTCTTGTCTTGTCTTGTCTTGTCTTGTCTTGTCTTGTCTTGTCTTGTCTTGTCTTATTTTGCCTTGTCTTGTCTTGTCTTGTCTTGTCTTGTCTTGTCTTGTCATGTTTTGTCATGTAATGTCATGTCGTGTGTTGTGTTGTTTTGTCTTGTCGTGTCTTCTCCTTGTCTTGTCTTGTCATGTCGTGTGTTGTGTTGTTTTGTCTTGTCATGTCTTATTTTGTCTTGTCTTGTCTTGTCTTGTGATGTCATGTCGTGTGTTGTGTTGTTTTGTCTTGTCTTGTTTTGTCTTGTCTGACAATTGTCTTGTCATGTCTTATCTTGTCTTGTCTTGTCTTGTCTTGTCTTGTCTTGTCTTGTCTTGTCTTGTCTTGTCTTGTCTTGTCTTGTCTTATTTTGCCTTGTCTTGTCTTGTCTTGTCTTGTCTTGTCTTGTCTTGTCTTATTTTGCCTTGTCTTGTCTTGTCTTGTCTTGTCTTGTCTTGTCTTGTCTTGTCTTGTCTTGTCTTGTCTTGTCTTGTCTTGTCTTATTTTGCCTTGTCTTGTCTTGTCTTGTCTTGTCTTGTCTTGTCTTGTCTTGTCTTGTCTTGTCTTGTCTTATTTTGCCTTGTCTTGTCTTGTCTTGTCTTGTCTTGTCTTGTCTTGTCATGTTTTGTCATGTAATGTCATGTCGTGTGTTGTGTTGTTTTGTCTTGTCGTGTCTTCTCCTTGTCTTGTCTTGTCATGTCGTGTGTTGTGTTGTTTTGTCTTGTCTTGTCTTGTCTTATTTTGCCTTGTCTTGTCTTGTCTTGTCTTGTCTTGTCTTGTCATGTTTTGTCATGTAATGTCATGTCGTGTGTTGTGTTGTTTTGTCTTGTCGTGTCTTCTCCTTGTCTTGTCTTGTCATGTCGTGTGTTGTGTTGTTTTGTCTTGTCATGTCTTCTCCTTGTCTTGTCTTGTCCTGTCCTGTCCTGTCGTGTGTTGTGATGTCATGTCGTGTGTTGTTTTGTCTTGTCTTGTCTTGTCTTGTCTTGTCTTGTCTTGTCTTGTCTTGTCTTGTCTTGTCTTGTCTTGTCTTGTCTTATTTTGCCTTGTCTTGTCTTGTCTTGTCTTGTCTTGTCTTGTCTTGTCATGTTTTGTCATGTAATGTCATGCCGTGTGTTGTGTTGGTTTGTCTTGTCGTGTCTTCTCCTTGTCTTGTCTTGTCATGTCGTGTGTTGTGTTGTTTTGTCTTGTCATGTCTTATTTTGTCTTGTCTTGTCTTGTCTTGTGATGTCATGTCGTGTGTTGTGTTGTTTTGTCTTGTCTTGTTTTGTCTTGTCTGACAATTGTCTTGTCATGCCTTATCTTGTCTTGTCTTGTCTTGTCCTGTCCTGTCGTGTGTTGTGTTGTTTTGTCTTGTCTTGTCATGTCATGTCATGTCGTGTCTTGTGTTGTTTTGTCTTGTCTTGTTTTGTCTTGTCTGACAATTGTCTTGTCATGTCTTATCTTGTCTTGTCTTGTCTTGTCCTGTCCTGTCGTGTGTTGTGTTGTTTTGTCTTGTCTTGTGTTGTTTTGTCGTGTCATGTCTTGTCTTGTCTTGTCTTGTCTTGTCATGTCGTGTGTTGTGTTGTTTTGTCTTGTCATGTCTTGTCTTGTCATGTCATGTCTTGTCTTGTCTTGTCTTGTTTTGTCTTGTCTTGTCTTGTTTTGTCTTTTCTTGTCTTGTCTTGTCTTGTCTTGTCTTGTCTTGTCATGTCAAGTCTTGTCTTGTCTTGTCTTGTTTTGTCTTGTCTTGTCTTGTTTTGTCTTGTCATGTCTTGTCTTGTCTTGTCTTGTCTTGTCTTGTCTTGTCTTGTCTTGTCTTGTCTTGTCTTGTCTTGTCTTGTCTTGTCTTGTCTTGTCTTGTCTTGCCTTGTCTTGTCTTGTCCTGTCGTGTGTTGTGTTGTTTTGTCTTGTCTTGTCTTGTCTTGTCTTGTCTTGTCTTGTCCTGTCTTGTCTTGTCTTGTCTTGCCTTGCCTTGCCTTGTGTTGCTTTGTCTTGTCTTGTTGTGTATTGTCATGTCTTATATTGTCTTGTCTTGTCATGTCATGTCATGTCATGTCATGCCGTGTGTTGTGTTGTTTTGTCTTGTCTTGTGTTGCTCTGTCTTGTCTTGTTGTGTATTGTCATGTCTTATATTGTCTTGTCTTGTCATGTCATGTCATGTCATGTCATGCCGTGTGTTGTGTTGTTTTGTCTTGTCTTGTCATGTCATGTCATGTCATGTCGTGTCTTGTGTTGCTTTGTCTTGTCTTGTCTTGTCTTGTTTTGTCATGTCTTGTCTTGACTTGTCTTGTCTTGTCTTGTCTTGTCTTGTCTTGTCTTGTCTTGTCTTGTCTTGTCTTGTCTTGTCTTGTCTTGTCTTGTCTTGTCTTGTCTTGTCTTGACTTGTCTTGTCTTGTCTTGTCTTGTCATGTCTTGTCTTGACTTGTCTTGTCTTGTCTTGTCTGGTCTTGTCTTGTCTTATCTTGTCATGTCATGTCATGTCTTGTCTTGTCTTGTCTTGTTTTGTCTTGTCTTGTCTTGTCTTGTCTTGTCTTGTCTTGTCTTGACTTGTCTTGTCTTGTCTTGTCTTGTCATGTCTTGTCTTGACTTGTCTTGTCTTGTCTTGTCTGGTCTTGTCTTGTCTTATCTTGTCATGTCATGTCATGTCTTGTCTTGTCTTGTCTTGTTTTGTCTTGTCTTGTTTTGTCTTGTCTTGTCTTGTCTTGTCTTATCATGTCTTGTCTTGACTTGTCTTGTCTTGTCTTGTCTTGTCATGTCATGTCATGCCGTGTGTTGTGTTGTCTTGTCTTGTCTTGTTTTGTCATGTCTTGTCTTGACTTGTCTTGTCTTGTCTTGTCTTGTCTTGTCTTGTCTTGTCTTGTCTTGTCTTGTCTTGTCTTGTCTTGTCTTGTCTTGTCTTGTCTTGTCTTGTCTTGACTTGTCTTGTCTTGTCTTGTCTTGTCATGTCTTGTCTTGACTTGTCTTGTCTTGTCTTGTCTGGTCTTGTCTTGTCTTATCTTGTCATGTCATGTCATGTCTTGTCTTGTCTTGTCTTGTTTTGTCTTGTCTTGTTTTGTCTTGTCTTGTCTTGTCTTGTCTTTTCTTTTCTTTTCTTTTCTTGTCTTGTCTTGTCTTGTCTGGTCTTGTCCTGTCATGTCATGTCATGTCTTGTTTTGTCTTGTCTTGTCTTGTCTTGTCTTGTCTTGTCTTGTCTTGTTTTGTCTTGTCTTGTCTTGTCTTGTCTTGTCTTGTCATGTCATGTCATGTCATGCCGTGTGTTGTGTTGTCTTGTCTTGTCTTGTTTTGTCATGTCTTGTCTTGACTTGTCTTGTCTTGTCTTGTCTTGTCTTGTCTTGACTTGTCTTGTCTTGTCTTGTCTTGTCTTGTCTTGTCTTGTCTTGTCTTGTCTTGTCTTGTCTTGTCTTGTCTTGTCTTGTCTTGTCTTGACTTGTCTTGTCTTGTCTTGTCTTGTCATGTCTTGTCTTGACTTGTCTTGTCTTGTCTTGTCTGGTCTTGTCTTGTCTTATCTTGTCATGTCATGTACTGTCTTGTCTTGTCTTGTCTTGTTTTGTCTTGTCTTGTTTTGTCTTGTCTTGTCTTGTCTTGTCTTGTCTTTTCTTTTCTTTTCTTTTCTTGTCTTGTCTTGTCTTGTCTGGTCTTGTCCTGTCATGTCATGTCATGTCTTGTTTTGTCTTGTCTTGTCTTGTCTTGTCTTGTCTTGTCTTGTTTTGTCTTGTCTTGTCTTGTCTTGTCTTGTCTTTTCTTGTCTTGTCTTGTCTTTTCTTGTCTTGTCCTGTCATGTCATGTCATGTCTTGTTTTGTCTTGTCTTGTCTTGTCTTGTCTTGTCTTGTCTTGTCTTGTCTTGTCTTGTCTTGTTTTGTCTTGTCTTGTCTTGTCTTGTCTTGTCTTGTCATGTCATGTAATGTCATGTCGTGTGTTATGTTGTTTTGTCTTGTCTTGTCTTCTCCTTGTCTTGTCTAGTCTTGTCTTGTCTTGTCTTGTCTTGTCTTGTCTTGTCTAGTCTTGTCTTGTCTTGTCTTGTCTTGTCTTGTCTTGTCTTGTCTTGTTTTGTCTTGTCTTGTCTTGTTTTGTCTTTTCTTGTCTTGCCTTGTCTTGTCTTGTCTTGTCTTGTCTTGTCTTGTGTTGCTTTGTCTTGTCTTGTCTTGTCTTGTCATGTCGTGTCGTGTCGTGTGTTGTGTTGTTTTGTCTTGTCTTGTCTTGTCTTGCCTTGTCTTGTCATGTCTTGTCGTGTCTTGTGTCGCTTTGTCTTGTCTTGTCTTGTCTTGTCATGTCGTGTGTTGTGTTGTTTTGTCTTGTCTTGTCTTGTCTTGCCTTGTCTTGTCATGTCTTGTCTTGTCGTGTCTTGTGTTGCTTTGTCTTGTCTTGTCTTGTCTTGTCATGTCGTGTGTTGTGTTGTTTTGTCTTGTCTTGTCTTGTCTTGTCTAGTCTTGTCTTGTCTTGTCTTGTCTTGTCTTGTCTTGTTTTGTCTTGTCTTGTTTTGTTTTGTCTTTTCTTGTCTTGTCTTGTCTTGTCTTGTCTTGTCTTGTCTTGTCTTGTCTTGTCTTGTCTTGTCTTGTCTTGTCTTGTCTTGTCTTGTCTTGTCTTGTCATGTCATGTCTTGTCTTGTCTTGTCTTGTCTTGTCTTGTCTTGTCTTGTCTTGTCTTGTCTTGTTTTGTCTTGTCATGTCTTGTCTTGTCTTGTCTTGTCTTGTCTTGTCTTGTCTTGTCTTGTCTTGTCTTGTCTTGTCTTGTCTTGTCTTGTCTTGTCTTGTCTTGTCTTGTCTTGTCTTGTCTTGTCTTGTCTTGTCTTGTCTTGTCTTGTCCTGTCGTGTGTTGTGTTGTTTTGTCTTGTCTTGTCTTGTCTTGTCTTGTCTTGTCTTGTCTTGTCTTGTCCTGTCTTGTCTTGCCTTGTGTTGCTTTGTCTTGTCTTGTTGTGTATTGTCATGTCTTATATTGTCTTGTCTTGTCATGTCATGTCATGTCATGTCATGCCGTGTGTTGTGTTGTTTTGTCTTGTCTTGTCATGTCATGTCATGTCGTGTCTTGTGTTGCTTTGTCTTGTCTTGTCTTGTCTTGTCTTGTCTTGTCGTATGTTGTGTTGTTTTGTCTTGTCTTGTTTTGTCTTGTCATGTCGTATGTTGTGTTGTTTTGCCTTGTCTTGTTTTGTCTTGTCTTGTCTTATATTGTCTTATATTGTCTTGTAATGTCATGTCTTGTCTTGTTTTGTCTTTTCTTGTCTTGTCTTGTCTTTTCTTGTCTTGTCCTGTCATGTCATGTCATGTGTTGTGTTGTTTTGTCTTGTCTTGTCTTGTCTTGTTTGGTCTTGTCTTGTCTTGTTTTGTCTTGTCTTGTCTTGTCTTGTCTTGTCTTGTCTTGTCTTGTCTTGTCTTGTCTTGTCTTGTCTTGTCTTGTCTTGTCTTGTCTTGTCTTGTCATGTCTTGTCTTGACTTGTCTTGTCTTGTCTTGTCTGGTCTTGTCTTGTCTTATCTTGTCATGTCATGTCATGTCTTGTCTTGTCTTGTCTTGTTTTGTCTTGTCTTGTCTTGTCTTGTCTTTTCTTTTCTTTTCTTGTCTTGTCTTGTCTTGTCTGGTCTTGTCTTGTCATGTCTTGTCTTGACTTGTCTTGTCTTGTCTTGTCTGGTCTTGTCTTGTCTTATCTTGTCATGTCATGTCATGTCTTGTCATGTCATGTCTTGTCTTGTCTTGTCTTGTTTTGTCTTGTCTTGTTTTGTCTTGTCTTGTCATGTCTTGTCTTGACTTGTCTTGTCTTGTCTTGTCTTGTCATGTCATGTCATGTCATGCCGTGTGTTGTGTTGTCTTGTCTTGTCTTGTTTTGTCATGTCTTGTCTTGACTTGTCTTGTCTTGTCTTGTCTTGTCTTGTCTTGTCTTGTCTTGTCTTGTCTTGTCTTGTCTTGTCTTGTCTTGTCTTGTCTTGTCTTGTCTTGACTTGTCTTGTCTTGTCTTGTCTTGTCATGTCTTGTCTTGACTTGTCTTGTCTTGTCTTGTCTGGTCTTGTCTTGTCTTATCTTGTCATGTCATGTCATGTCTTGTCTTGTCTTGTCTTGTTTTGTCTTGTCTTGTTTTGTCTTGTCTTGTCTTGTCTTGTCTTTTCTTTTCTTTTCTTTTCTTGTCTTGTCTTGTCTTGTCTGGTCTTGTCTTGTCTTGTCTGGTCTTATCTTGTCTTGTCTTGTCCTGTCCTGTCTTGTCTTGTCTTTTCTTGTCTTGTCTTGTCTTTTCTTGTCTTGTCCTGTCATGTCATGTCATGTCTTGTTTTGTCTTGTCTTGTCTTGTCTTGTCTTGTCTTGTCTTGTCTTGTTTTGTCTTGTCTTGTCTTGTCTTGTCTTGTCTTGTCATGTCATGTAATGTCATGTCGTGTGTTATGTTGTTTTGTCTTGTCTTGTCTTCTCCTTGTCTTGTCTAGTCTTGTCTTGTCTTGTCTTGTCTTGTCTTGTCTTGTCTTGTCTTGTCTAGTCTTGTCTTGTCTTGTCTTGTCTTGTCTTGTCTTGTCTTGTCTTGTTTTGTCTTGTCTTGTCTTGTTTTGTCTTTTCTTGTCTTGTCTTGTCTTGTCTTGTCTTGTCTTGTCTTGTCTTGTCTTGTCTTGTGTTGCTTTGTCTTGTCTTGTCTTGTCTTGTCATGTCGTGTCGTGTGTTGTGTTGTTTTGTCTTGTCTTGTCTTGTCTTGCCTTGTCTTGTCATGTCTTGTCGTGTCTTGTGTCGCTTTGTCTTGTCTTGTCATGTCGTGTGTTGTGTTGTTTTGTCTTGTCTTGTCTTGTCTTGCCTTGTCTTGTCATGTCTTGTCTTGTCGTGTCTTGTGTTGCTTTGTCTTGTCTTGTCTTGTCTTGTCATGTCGTGTGTTGTGTTGTTTTGTCTTGTCTTGTCTTGTCTAGTCTTGTCTTGTCTTGTCTTGTCTTGTCTTGTCTTGTTTTGTCTTGTCTTGTTTTGTCTTTTCTTGTCTTGTCTTGTCTTGTCTTGTCTTGTCTTGTCTTGTCTTGTCTTGTCTTGTCTTGTCTTGTCTTGTCTTGTCTTGTCATGTCTTGTCTTGTCTTGTCTTGTCTTGTCTTGTCTTGTCTTGTCTTGTCTTGTCTTGTCTTGTCATGTCATGTCTTGTCTTGTCTTGTCTTGTTTTGTCTTGTCTTGTCTTGTCTTGTCTTGTCTTGTCTTGTCATGTCATGTCTTGTCTTGTCTTGTCTTGTCTTGTTTTGTCTTGTCTTGTCTTGTTTTGTCTTGTCATGTCTTGTCTTGTCTTGTCTTGTCTTGTCTTGTCTTGTCTTGTCTTGTCTTGTCTTGTCTTGTCTTGTCTTGTCTTGTCTTGTCTTGTCTTGTCTTGTCTTGTCTTGTCTTGCCTTATCTTGTCTTGTCCTGTCGTGTGTTGTGTTGTTTTGTCTTGTCTTGTCTTGTCTTGCCTTGTCTTGTCTTGTCTTGTCTTGTCTTGTCTTGTCTTGTCTTGTCTTGTCTTGTCTTGTCTTGTCTTGTCTTGTCTTGTCTTGTCTTGTCTTGTCTTGTCTTGTCTTGTCTTGTCGTATGTTGTGTTGTTTTGTCTTGTCTTGTTTTGTCTTGTCTTGTCTTATATTGTCTTGTCTTGTCTTGTCATGTCTTGTCATGTCATGTCGTGTGTTGTGTTGTTTAGTCTTGTTTTGTCTTGTCATGTCTTGTCATGTCTTGTCTTGTCATGTCTTGTCTTGTCTAGTCTTGTCTTGTCTTGTCTTGTCTTGTCTTGTCTTGTCTTGTCTTGTCATGTCTTGTCTTGTCTTGTCTTGTCTTGTCTTGTCTTGTCTTGTCTTGTCTTGTCTTCTCTTGTCTTGTCCTGTCCTGTCTTGTCTTGTCTTTTCTTGTCTTGTCTTGTCTTTTCTTGTCTTGTCTTGTCTTGTCTTGTCTTGTCTTGTCTTGTCTTGTCTTGTCTTGTCTTGTCTTGTCTTGTCTTGTCTTGTCTTGTCTTGTTTTGTTTTGTCTTGTCTTGTTTTGTCTTGTCTTGTCTTGTCTTGTCTTGTCTTGTCTTGTCTTGTTTTGTCTTGTCTTGTCTTGTCTTGTCTTGTCTTGTTTTGTTTTGTCTTGTTTTGTTTTGTCTTGTCATGTCTTGTCTTGTCTTGTCTTGTCTTGTCTTGTCTTGTCCTGTCTTGTCTTGTCTTGTCTTGTCTTGTCTTGTCTTGTCTTGTCTTGTCTTGTCTTGTCTTGTCTTGTCTTGTCTTGTCTTGTCTTGTCTTGTCTTGTCTTGTCTTGTCTTGTCTTGTCTTGTCTTGTCTTGTCTTGTCCTGTCTTGTCTTGTCTTGTCTTGTCTTGTCTTGTCTTGTCTTGTCTTGTCTTGTCTTGTCTTGTCTTGTCTTGTCTTGTCTTGTCTTGTCTTGTCTTGTCTTGTCTTGTCTTGTCTTGTCTTGTCTTGTCTTGTCTTGTCTTGTCTTGTCTTGTCTTGTCTTGTCTTGTCTTGTCTTGTCTTGTCTTGTCTTGTCTTGCCTTGTCTTGTCTTGCCTTGTCTTGTCTTGTCCTGTCGTGTGTTGTGTTGTTTTGTCTTGTCTTGTCTTGCCTTGTCTTGTCATGTCTTGTCTTGTCTTGTCTTGTCTTGTCTTGTCTTGTCTTGCCTTGTCTTGTCTTGCCTTGTCTTGTCTTGTCCTGTCGTGTGTTGTGTTGTTTTGTCTTGTCTTGTCTTGCCTTGTCTTGTCTTGTCATGTCTTGTCTTGTCTTGTCTTGTCTTGTCTTGTCTTGTCTTGTCTTGTCTTGTCGTATGTTGTGTTGTTTTGTCTTGTCTTGTTTTGTCTTGTCATGTCGTATGTTGTGTTGTTTTGTCTTGTCTTGTCTTATATTGTCTTGTCTTGTCTTGTCATGTCTTGTCTTGTTTTGTCTTGTCTTGTATTGTCTTGTTTTCTCATGTAATGTCATGTCGTGTGTTGTGTTGTTTTGTTGTGTCTTGTCTTGTTTTGTCTTGTCTTGTCTTATATTGTCTTGTCTTGTCTTGTCTTGTCTTGTCTTGTCTTGTCTTGTCTTGTCTTGTCTTGTCATGTCATGTCATGTGTTGTGTTGTTTTGTCTTGTCTTGTCTTGTTTGGTCTTGTCTTGTCTTGTCTTGTCTTGTCTTGTCTTGTCTTGTCTTGTCTTGTCTTGTCTTGTCTTGTCTTGTCTTGTCTTGTCTTGTCTTGTCTTGTCTTGTCTTGTCTTGTCTTGTCTTGTCTTGTCTTGTCTTGTCTTGTCTTGTCTTGTCTTGTCTTGTCTTGTCTTGTCTTGTCTTGTCTTGTCTTGTCTTGTCTTGTCTTGTCTTGTCTTGTCTTGTCTTGTCTTGTCTTGTCTTGTATTGTCTTGTTTTCTCATGTAATGTCATGTCGTGTGTTGTGTTGTTTTGTTTTGTCTTGTCTTGTTTTGTCTTGTCTTGTCTTGTATTGTCTTGTTTTCTCATGTAATGTCATGTCGTGTGTTGTCTTGTCTTGTCTTGTCTTGTCTTGTCTTGTCTTGTCTTGTCTTGTCTTGTCTTGTCTTGTCTTGTCTTGTCTTGTCTTGTCTTGTCTTGTCTTGTCTTGTCTTGTCTTGTCTTGTCTTGTCTTGTCTTGTCTTGTCTTGTCTTGTCTTGTCTTGTCTTGCCTTGCCTTGTCTTGTCTTGTCTTGCCTTGTCTTGTCTTGTCTTGTCTTGTCTTGTCTTGTCTTGTCTTGTCATGTCATGTCATGTCGTGCGTTGTGTTGTTTTGTCTTGTCTTGTTTTGTCTTGTCATGTCATGTCTTGTCTTGTCTTGTCTTGTCTTGTCATGTCGTGCGTTGTGTTGTTTTGTCTTGTCTTGTCATGTCATGTCTTGTCTTGTCTTGCCTTGTCTTGTCTTGTCATGTCATGTCATGTCATGTCATGTGTTGTGTTGAGTTTTTTTGTCTTGTCTTGTCTTGTTTGGTCTTGTCTTGTTTGGTCTTGTCTTGTCTTGTCATGTTTTATGTTGTCTTGTTTTGTCATGTAATGTCATGTCGTGTGTTGTGTTGTTTTGTCTTGTCTTGTCTTCTCCTTGTCTTGTCTTGTCTTGTCTTGTGTTGCTTTGTCTTGTCTTGTCATGTCATGTGTTGCGTTGTGTTGTTTTGTCTTGTTTTGTCATGTAATGTCATGTCGTGTGTTGTGTTGTTTTGTCTTGTCTTGTCTTCTCCTTGTCTTGTCTTGTCTTGTCTTGTCTTGTCTTGTCTTGTGTTGCTTTGTCTTGTCTTGTCATGTCATGTGTTGCGTTGTGTTGTTTTGTCTTGTCTTGTCATGTCATGTCATGTCGTGTCTTGTGTTGCTTTGTCTTGTCTTGTCATGTCGTGTGTTGTGTTGTTTTGTCTTGTCTTGTTGTGTATTGTCATGTCTTATATTGTCTTGTCTTGTCATGTCATGTCTTGTCTTGTCTTGCCTTGTCTTGTCTTGTCATGTCATGTCATGTCATGTCATGTGTTGTGTTGAGTTTTTTTGTCTTGTCTTGTCTTGTTTGGTCTTGTCTTGTTTGGTCTTGTCTTGTTTGGTCTTGTCTTGTCTTGTCATGTTTTATGTTGTCTTGTTTTGTCATGTAATGTCATGTCGTGTGTTGTGTTGTTTAGTGTTTTTTTGTCTTGTCATGTCTTGTCTTGTCTTGTCTTGTCTTGACTTGTCATGTCTTGTCTTGTCTAGTCTTGTCTAGTCTTGTCTTGTCTTGTCTTGTCTTGTCTTGTCTTGTCTTGTCTTGTCTTGTCTTGTCTTGTCTTGTCTTGTCTTGTCTTGTCTTGTCTTGTCTTGTCTTGTCTTGTCTTGTCTTGTCTTGTCTTGTCTTGTCTTGTCTTGTCTTGTCTTGTCTTGTCTTGTCTTGTCTTGTCTTGTCTTGTCTTGTCTTGTCTTGTCTTGTCTTGTCTTGTCTTGTCTTGTCTTGTCTTGTCTTGTCATGTCTTGTCATGTCTTGTCTTGTCTTGTCTAGACTTGTCTTGTCTTGTCTTGTCTTGTCTTGTCTTGTCTTGTCTTGTCTTGTCTTGTCTTGTCTTGTCTTGTCTTGTCTTGTCTTGTCTTGTCTTGTCTTGTCTTGTCTTGTCTTGTCTTCTCTTGTCTTGTCTTGTCTTGTCTTGTCTTGTCTTGTCTTGTCTTGTCTTGTCATGTCTTGTCTTGTCTTGTCATGTCTTGTCTTGTCTTGTCTTGTCTTGTCTTGTCTTGTCTTGTCTTGTCTTGTCTTGTCTTGTCTTGTCTTGTCTTGTCTTGTCTTGTCTTGTCTTGTCTTGTCTTGTCTTGTCTTGTCTTGTCTTGTCTTGTCTTGTCTTGTCTTGTCTTGTCTTGTCTTGTCTTGTCTTGTCTTGTCTTGTCTTGTCTTGTCTTGTCTTGTCTTGTCTTGTCTTGTCTTGTCTTGTCTTGTCTTGTCTTGTCTTGTCTTGTCTTGTCTTGTCTTGTCTTGTCTTGTCTTGTCTTGTCTTGTCTTGTCTTGTCTTGTCTTGTCTTGTCTTGTCTTGTCTTGTCTTGTCTTGTCTTGTCTTATTTTGCCTTGTCTTGTCTTGTCTTGTCATGTTTTGTAATGTCATGTCGTGTGTTGTGTTGTTTTGTCTTGTCGTGTCTTCTCCTTGTCTTGTCTTGTCATGTCGTGTGTTGTGTTGTCTTGTCTTGTCTTGTCTTGTCTGGTCTTGTCTTGTCATGTCTTGTCTTGTCTTGTCATGTCTTGTCTTGTCTTGTCTTGTCTTGTCTTGTCTTGTCTTGTCTTGTCGTGTCTTCTCCTTGTCTTGTCTTGTCATGTCGTGTGTTGTGTTGTCTTGTCTTGTCTTGTCTTGTCTTGGCTTGTCATGTCTTGTCTTGTCTTGTCTTGCCTTGCCTTGTCTTGTCTTGTCTTGTCTTGTCTTGTCTTGTCTTGTCATGTCATGTCATGTCGTGCGTTGTGTTGTTTTGTCTTGTCTTGTTTTGTCTTGTCATGTCATGTCTTGTCTTGTCTTGTCTTGTCTTGTCTTGTCTTGTCATGTCGTGCGTTGTGTTGTTTTGTCTTGTCTTGTCTTGTCTTGTCTTGTCTTGTCTTGTCTTGTCTTGTCTTGTCTTGTCTTGTCTTGTATTGTCTTGTTTTCTCATGTAATGTCATGTCGTGTGTTGTGTTGTTTTGTTTTGTCTTGTCTTGTTTTGTCTTGTCTTGTCTTGTCTTGTATTGTCTTGTTTTCTCATGTAATGTCATGTCGTGTGTTGTGTTGTTTTGTTTTGTCTTGTCTTGTTTTGTCTTGTCTTGTCTTATATTGTCTTGTCTTGTCTTGTCTTGTCTTGTCTTGTCTTGTCTTGTCTTGTCATGTCATGTCATGTGTTGTGTTGTTTTGTCTTGTCTTGTCTTGTTTGGTCTTCTCTTGTCTTGTCTTGTCTTGTCTTGTCTTGTCTTGTCTTGTCTTGTCTTGTCTTGTCTTGTCTTGTCTTGTCTTGTCTTGTCTTGTCTTGTCTTGTCTTGTCTTGTCTTGTCTTGTCTTGTCTTGTCTTGTCTTGTCTTGTCTTGTCTTGTCTTGTCTTGTCTTGTCTTGTCTTGTCTTGTCTTGTCTTGTCTTGTCTTGTCTTGTCTTGTCTTGTCTTGTCTTGCCTTGCCTTGTCTTGTCTTGTCTTGTCTTGTCTTGCCTTGTCTTGTCTTGTCCTGTCGTGTGTTGTGTTGTTTTGTCTTGTGTTGTCTTGTCTTGTCTTGTCCTGTCTTGTCTTGTCTTGCCTTGCCTTGTCTTGTCTTGTCTTGTCTTGTCTTGTCTTGTCTTGTCTTGTCATGTCATGTCATGTCGTGCGTTGTGTTGTTTTGTCTTGTCTTGTCTTGTCTTGTTATGTCGTGCGTTGTGTTGTTTTGTCTTGTCTTGTCATGTCATGTCTTGTCTTGTCTTGCCTTGTCTTGTCTTGTCATGTCATGTCATGTCATGTCATGTGTTGTGTTGAGTTTTTTTGTCTTGTCTTGTCTTGTTTGGTCTTGTCTTGTCTTGTCATGTTTTATGTTGTCTTGTTTTGTCATGTAATGTCATGTCGTGTGTTGTGTTGTTTTGTCTTGTCTTGTCTTCTCCTTGTCTTGTCTTGTCTTGTCTTGTGTTGCTTTGTCTTGTCTTGTCATGTCATGTGTTGCGTTGTGTTGTTTTGTCTTGTTTTGTCATGTAATGTCATGTCGTGTGTTGTGTTGTTTTGTCTTGTCTTGTCTTCTCCTTGTCTTGTCTTGTCTTGTCTTGTCTTGTCTTGTCTTGTGTTGCTTTGTCTTGTCTTGTCATGTCATGTGTTGCGTTGTGTTGTTTTGTCTTGTCTTGTCATGTCATGTCATGTCGTGTCTTGTGTTGCTTTGTCTTGTCTTGTCATGTCGTGTGTTGTGTTGTTTTGTCTTGTCTTGTTGTGTATTGTCATGTCTTATATTGTCTTGTCTTGTCATGTCATGTCTTGTCTTGTCTTGCCTTGTCTTGTCTTGTCATGTCATGTCATGTGTTGTGTTGAGTTTTTTTGTCTTGTCTTGTCTTGTTTGGTCTTGTCTTGTTTGGTCTTGTCTTGTTTGGTCTTGTCTTGTCTTGTCATGTTTTATGTTGTCTTGTTTTGTCATGTAATGTCATGTCGTGTGTTGTGTTGTTTAGTGTTGTTTTGTCTTGTCATGTCTTGTCTTGTCTAGTCTTGTCTTGTCTTGTCTTGTCTTGTCTTGTCTTGTCTTGTCTTGTCTTGTCTTGTCTTGTCTTGTCTTGTCTTGTCTTGTCTTGTCTTGTCTTGTCTTGTCTTGTCTTGTCTTGTCTTGTCTTGTCTTGTCTTGTCTTGTCTTGTCTTGTCTTGTCTTGTCTTGTCTTGTCTTGTCTTGTCTTGTCTTGTCTTGTCTTGTCTTGTCTTGTCTTGTCTTGTCTTGTCTTGTCTTGTCTTGTCTTGTCTTGTCTTGTCTTGTCTTGTCTTGTCTTGTCTTGTCTTGTCTTGTCTTGTCTTGTCTTGTCTTGTCATGTCTTGTCTTGTCTTGTCTTGTCTTGTCTAGTCTTGTCTTGTCTTGTCTTGTCTTGTCTTGTCTTGTCTTGTCTTGTCTTGTCTTGTCTTGTCTTGTCTTCTCTTGTCTTGTCTTGTCTTGTCTTGTCTTGTCTTGTCTTGTCTTGTCTTGTCTTGTCATGTCTTGTCTTGTCATGTCTTGTCTTGTCTTGTCTTGTCTTGTCTTGTCTTGTCTTGTCTTGTCTTGTCTTGTCTTGTCTTGTCTTGTCTTGTCTTGTCTTGTCTTGTCTTGTCTTGTCTTGTCTTGTCTTCTCCTGTCCTGACGTGTGTTGTGTTGTTTTGTCTTGTCTTGCCTTGTCTTGTCTTGTCATGTCATGTCATGTCATGTCATGTGTTGTGTTGAGTTTTTTTGTCTTGTCTTGTCTTGTTTGGTCTTGTCTTGTTTGGTCTTGTCTTGTCTTGTCATGTTTTATGTTGTCTTGTTTTGTCATGTAATGTCATGTCGTGTGTTGTGTTGTTTAGTGTTTTTTTGTCTTGTCATGTCTTGTCTTGTCTTGTCTTGTCTTGACTTGTCATGTCTTGTCTTGTCTAGTCTTGTCTTGTCTTGTCTTGTCTTGTCTTGTCTTGTCTTGTCTTGTCTTGTCTTGTCTTGTCTTGTCTTGTCTTGTCTTGTCTTGTCTTGTCTTGTCTTGTCTTGTCTTGTCTTGTCTTGTCTTGTCTTGTCTTGTCTTGTCTTGTCTTGTCTTGTCTTGTCTTGTCTTGTCTTGTCTTGTCTTGTCTTGTCTTGTCTTGTCTTGTCTTGTCTTGTCTTGTCTTGTCTTGTCTTGTCTTGTCTTGTCTTGTCTTGTCTTGTCTTGTCTTGTCTTGTCTTGTCTTGTCTTGCCTTGCCTTGTCTTGTCTTGTCTTGTCTTGTCTTGTCTTGTCTTGCCTTGTCTTGTCTTGTCTTGTCTTGTCTTGTCTTGTCTTGTCTTGTCATGTCATGTCATGTCGTGCGTTGTGTTGTTTTGTCTTGTCTTGTCTTGTCTTGTCATGTCGTGCGTTGTGTTGTTTTGTCTTGTCTTGTCATGTCATGTCTTGTCTTGTCTTGCCTTGTCTTGTCTTGTCATGTCATGTCATGTCATGTCATGTGTTGTGTTGAGTTTTTTTGTCTTGTCTTGTCTTGTTTGGTCTTGTCTTGTTTGGTCTTGTCTTGTCTTGTCATGTTTTATGTTGTCTTGTTTTGTCATGTAATGTCATGTCGTGTGTTGTGTTGTTTTGTCTTGTCTTGTCTTCTCCTTGTCTTGTCTTGTCTTGTCTTGTGTTGCTTTGTCTTGTCTTGTCATATCATGTGTTGCGTTGTGTTGTTTTGTCTTGTTTTGTCATGTAATGTCATGTCGTGTGTTGTGTTGTTTTGTCTTGTCTTGTCTTCTCCTTGTCTTGTCTTGTCTTGTCTTGTCTTGTCTTGTCTTGTGTTGCTTTGTCTTGTCTTGTCATGTCATGTGTTGCGTTGTGTTGTTTTGTCTTGTCTTGTCATGTCATGTCATGCCGTGTCTTGTGTTGCTTTGTCTTGTCTTGTCATGTCGTGTGTTGTGTTGTTTTGTCTTGTCTTGTTGTGTATTGTCATGTCTTATATTGTCTTGTCTTGTCATGTCATGTCTTGTCTTGTCTTGCCTTGTCTTGTCTTGTCATGTCATGTCATGTCATGTCATGTGTTGTGTTGTGTTGAGTTTTTTTGTCTTGTCTTGTCTTGTTTGGTCTTGTCTTGTTTGGTCTTGTCTTGTCTTGTCATGTTTTATGTTGTCTTGTTTTGTCATGTAATGTCATGTCGTGTGTTGTGTTGTTTAGTGTTGTTTAGTGTTGTTTTGTCTTGTCATGTCTTGTCTTGTCTAGTCTTGTCTTGTCTTGTCTTGTCTTGTCTTGTCTTGTCTTGTCTTGTCTTGTCTTGTCTTGTCTTGTCTTGTCTTGTCTTGTCTTGTCTTGTCTTGTCTTGTCTTGTCTTGTCTTGTCTTGTCTTGTCTTGTCTTGTCTTGTCTTGTCTTGTCTTGTCTTGTCTTGTCTTGTCTTGTCTTGTCTTGTCTTGTCTTGTCTTGTCTTGTCTTGTCTTGTCTTGTCTTGTCTTGTCTTGTCTTGTCTTGTCTTGTCTTGTCTTGTCTTGTCTTGTCTTGTCATGTCTTGTCTTGTCTTGTCTTGTCTTGTCTTGTCTTGTCTTGTCTTGTCTTGTCTTGTCTTGTCTTGTCGTGTCTTGTCTTGTCTTGTCTTGTCTTGTCTTGTCTTGTCTTGTCTTGTCTTGTCTTGTCTTGTCTTCTCTTGTCTTGTCTTGTCTTGTCTTGTCTTGTCTTGTCTTGTCATGTCTTGTCTTGTCTTGTCTTGTCTTGTCTTGTCTTGTCATGTCTTGTCTTGTCATGTCTTGTCTTGTCTTGTCTTGTCTTGTCTTGTCTTGTCTTGTCTTGTCTTGTCTTGTCTTGTCTTGTCTTGTCTTGTCTTGTCTTGTCTTGTCTTGTCTTGTCTTGTCTTGTCTTGTCTTGTCTTGTCTTGTCTTGTCTTGTCTTGTCTTGTCTTGTCTTGTCTTGTCTTGTCTTGTCTTGTCTTGTCTTGTCTTGTCTTGTCTTGTCTTGTCTTGTCTTGTCTTATTTTGCCTTGTCTTGTCTTGTCTTGTCTTGTCTTGTCTTGTCATGTTTTGTCATGTAATGTCATGTCGTGTGTTGTGTTGTTTTGTCTTGTCGTGTCTTCTCCTTGTCTTGTCTTGTCATGTCGTGTGTTGTCTTGTCTTGTCTTGTCTTGTGATGTCATGTCGTGTGTTGTGTTGTTTTGTCTTGTATTGTCTTGTCTTGTCTTGTCATGTCTTATATTGTCTTGTCTTGTCTTGTCTTGTCTTGTGTTGTGATGTCATGTCGTGTGTTGTGTTGTTTTGTCTTGTCTTGTCTTGTCTTGTCCTGTCCTGTCCTGTCCTGTCTTGTTTTGTCTTGTCTTGTCTTGTCTCGTCTTGTCTTGTCTTCTCCTGTCCTGACGTGTGTTGTGTTGTTTTGTCTTGTCTTGTTTTGTCTTGTCTGACAATTGTCTTGTCATGTCTTATCTTGTCTTGTCTTGTCTTGTCCTGTCCTGTCGTGTGTTGTGTTGTTTTGTCTTGTCTTGTGTTGTTTTGTCGTGTCATGTCTTGTCTTGTCTTGTCCTGTCCTGTCGTGTGTTGTGTTGTTTTGTCTTGTCTTGTCTTGTCATGTCGTGTCTTGTGTTGCTTTGTCTTGTCTTGTCTTGTCTTGTCATGTCGTGTGTTGTGTTGTTTTGTCTTGTCATGTCTTGTCTTGTCATGTCATGTCTTGTCTTGTCTTGTCTTGTTTTGTCTTGTCTTGTCTTGTTTTGTCTTTTCTTGTCTTGTCTTGTCTTGTCTTGTCTTGTCATGTCATGTCTTGTCTTGTCTTGTCTTGTTTTGTCTTGTCTTGTCTTGTTTTGTCTTGTCATGTCTTGTCTTGTCTTGTCTTGTCTTGTCTTGTCTTGTCTTGTCTTGTCTTGTCTTGTCTTGTCTTGTCTTGTCTTGTCTTGTCTTGTCTTGTCTTGTCTTGTCTTGTCTTGTCTTGTCTTGTCTTGTCTTGTCTTGTCTTGTCTTGTCTTGTCTTGTCTTGTCTTGTCTTGTCTTGTCTTGTCTTGTCTTGTCTTGTCTTGTCTTGTCTTGTCCTGTCGTGTGTTGTGTTGTTTTGTCTTGTCTTGTCTTGTCTTGTCTTGTCTTGTCTTGTCTTGTCTTGTCTTGTCTTGTCTTGTCTTGTCTTGTCTTGTCTTGACTTGTCATGTCTTGTCTTGTCTTGTCCTGTCTTGTCTTGTCTTGTCTTGCCTTGCCTTGCCTTGTCTTGTCTTGTCTTGTATTGTCTTGTCTTGTCTTGTCTTGTCTTGTCGTATGTTGTGTTGTTTTGTCTTGTCTTGTTTTGTCTTGTCATGTCGTATGTTGTGTTGTTTTGTATTGTCTTGTTTTGTCTTGTCTTGTCTTATATTGTCTTATATTGTCTTGTCTTGTCTTGTCATGTCATGTCGTGTGTTGTGTTGTTTAGTCTTGTTTAGTCTTGTTTTGTCTTGTCATGTCTTGTCTTGTCTTGTCATGTCTTGTCTTGTCTAGTCTTGTCTTGTATTGTCTTGTCTTGTCTTGTCTTGTCTTGTCTTTTCTTGTCTTGTCTTGTCTTGTCTTGTCTTGTCTTGTCATGTCATGTCATGTCTTGTTTTGTCTTTTCTTGTCTTGTCTTGTCTTGTCTTGTCTTGTCTTGTCTTGTCTTGTCTTGTCTTGTCTTGTCTTGTCTTGTCTTGTCTTGTCTTGACTTGTCATGTCATGTCTTGTCTTGTCTTGTCTTGTTTTGTCTTGTCTTGTCTTGTCTTGTCTTGTCTTGTCTTGTCTTGTCTTGTCTTGTCATGTCATGTCTTGTCTTGTCTTGTCTTGTTTTGTCTTGTCTTGTCTTGTTTTGTCTTGTCATGTCTTGTCTTGTCTTGTCTTGTCTTGTCTTGTTTTGTCTTGTCTTGTCTTATATTGTCTTGTCTTGTCTTGTCATGTCATGTAATGTCATGTCGTGTGTTGTGTTGTTTAGTCTTGTTTTGTCTTGTTTAGTCTTGTTTTGTCTTGTCATGTCTTGTCTTGTCTTGTCATGTCTTGTCTTGTCTAGTCTTGTCTTGTCTTGTCTTGTCTTGTCTTGTCTTGTCTTGTCTTGTCTTGTCTTGTCTTGTCTTGTCTTGTCATGTCATGTCATGTCTTGTCTTGTCTTGTCTTGTCTTGTCATGTCTTGTCTTGTCTTGTCCTTTCTTGTCTTGTCTTGTCTTGTCTTGTCTTGTCTTGTCTTGTCTTGTCTTGTCTTGTCTTGTCTTGTCTTGTCTTGTCTTGTCTTGTCTTGTTTTGTCTTGTCTTGTCTTGTCTTGTCTTGTCTTGTCTTGTCTTGTCTTGTCTTGTCTTGTCTTGTCTTGTCTTGTCTTGTCTTGTCTTGTCTTGTCTTGTCTTGTCTTGTCTTGTCTTGTCTTGTCTTGTCTTGTCTTGTCTTGTCTTGTCTTGTCTTGTCTTGTCTTGTCTTGTCTTGTCTTGTCTTGTCTTGTCTTGTCTTGTCTTGTCTTGTCTTGTCTTGTCTTGTCTTGTCTTGTCTTGTCTTGTCTTGTCGTATGTTGTGTTGTTTTGTCTTGTCTTGTTTTGTCTTGTCATGTCGTATGTTGTGTTGTTTTGTCTTGTCTTGTTTTGTCTTGTCTTGTCTTATATTGTCTTATATTGTCTTGTCTTGTCTTGTCATGTCATGTCGTGTGTTGTGTTGTTTAGTCTTGTTTAGTCTTGTTTTGTCTTGTCATGTCTTGTCTTGTCTTGTCATGTCTTGTCTTGTCTAGTCTTGTCTTGTCTTGTCTTGTCTTGTCTTGTCTTGTCTTGTCTTGTCTTGTCTTGTCTTGTCTTGTCTTGTCTTGTCTGGTCTTATCTTGTCTTGTCTTGTCTTGTCTTGTCTTGTCTTGTCTTGTCTTGTCTTGTCTTGTCTTGTCTTGTCTTGTCTTGTCTTGTCTTGTCTTGTCTTGTCTTGTCTTGTCTTGTCTTGTCTTGTCTTGTCTTGTCTTGTCTTGTCTTGTCTTGTCTTGTCTTGTCTTGTCTTGTCTTGTCTTGTCTTGTCTTGTCTTGTCTTGTCTTGTCTTGTCTTGTCTTGTCTTGTCTTGTCTTGTCTTGTCTTGTCTTGTCTTGTCTTGTCTTGTCTTGTCTTGTCTTGTCTTGTCTTGTCTTGTCTTGTCTTGTCTTGCCTTGTCTTGTCTTGTCCTGTCGTGTGTTGTGTTGTTTTGTCTTGTCTTGTCTTGTCTTGTCTTGTCTTGCCTTGTCTTGTCTTGTCATGTCTTGTCTTGTCTTGTCTTGTCTTGTCTTGTCTTGTCTTGTCTTGTCTTGTCTTGTCTTGTCTTGTCTTGTCGTATGTTGTGTTGTTTTGTCTTGTCTTGTTTTGTCTTGTCATGTCGTATGTTGTGTTGTTTTGTCTTGTCTTGTCTTATATTGTCTTATATTGTCTTGTCTTGTCTTGTCATGTCTTGTCTTGTTTTGTCTTGTCTTGTATTGTCTTGTTTTCTCATGTAATGTCATGTCGTGTGTTGTGTTGTTTTGTTTTGTCTTGTCTTGTCTTGTCTTGTCTTGTCTTGTCTTGTCTTGTCTTGTCTTGTCTTGTCTTGTCTTGTCTTGTCTTGTCTTGTCTTGTCTTGTCTTGTCATGTCATGTCATGTGTTGTGTTGTTTTGTTTTGTCTTGTCATGTCATGTCATGTGTTGTGTTGTTTTGTCTTGTCTTGTCTTGTCTTGTCTTGTCTTGTCTTGTCTTGTCTTGTCTTGTCTTGTCTTGTCTTGTCTTGTCTTGTTTTGTCTTGTCTTGTTTTGTCTTGTCTTGTCTTATATTGTCTTGTCTTGTCTTGTCTTGTCTTGTCTTGTCTTGTCTTGTCTTGTCTTGTCTTGTCTTGTCTTGTCTTGTCTTGTCTTGTCTTGTCTTGTCTTGTCTTGTCTTGTCTTGTCTTGTCTTGTCTTGTCTTGTCTTGTCTTGTCTTGTCTTGTCTTGTCTTGTCTTGTCTTGTCTTGTCTTGTCTTGTCTTGTCATGTCATGTCGTGCGTTGTGTTGTTTTGTCTTGTCTTGTTTTGTCTTGTCATGTCATGTCTTGTCTTGTCTTGTCTTGTCTTGTCATGCCGTGCGTTGTGTTGTTTTGTCTTGTCTTGTTTTGTCTTGTCATGTCATGTCTTGTCTTGTCTTGTCTTGTCTTGTCATGTCATGTCATGTCATGTCATGTGTTGTGTTGTGTTTTTTTGTCTTGTCTTGTCTTGTTTGGTCTTGTCTTGTTTGGTCTTGTCTTGTCTTGTCATGTTTTATGTTGTCTTGTTTTGTCATGTAATGTCATGTCGTGTGTTGTGTTGTTTTGTCTTGTCTTGTCATGTTTTATGTTGTCTTGTTTTGTCATGTAATGTCATGTCGTGTGTTGTGTTGTTTTGTCTTGTCATGTCTTATATTGTCTTGTCTTGTCTTGTCATGTCATGTCATGTCGTGTCTTGTGTTGCTTTGTCTTGTCTTGTCTTGTCATGTCTTGTCATGTCGTGTGTTGTGTTGTTTTGTCTTGTCTTGTTGTGTATTGTCATGTCTTATATTGTCTTGTCTTGTCATGTCATGTCATGTCATGTCGTGTGTTGTGTTGTTTTGTTTTGTCTTGTCTTGTTTTGTCTTGTCATGTCTTGTCTTGTCTTGTCTTGTTTTGTCTTGTCATGTCTTGTCTTGTCTTGTCTTGTCTTGTCTTGTCTTGTCTTGTCTTGTCTTGTCTTGTCTCGTCTTGTCTTGTCTTGTCTTGTCTTGTCTTGTCTTGTCTTGTCTTGTCTTGTCTTGTCTTGTCTTGTCTTGTCTTGTCTTGTCTTGTCCTGTCTTGTCTTGTCTTGTCTTGTCTTGCCTTGTCTTGTCTTGTCTTGTCTTGTCTTGTCATGTCATGTCATGTCATGTCGTGCGTTGTGTTGTTTTGTCTTGTCTTGATTTGTCTTGTCATGTCATGTCTTGGCTTGTCTTGTCTTGTCTTGTCTTGTCTTGTCATGTCTTGTCTTGTCTTGTCTTGTCTTGTCTTGTCTTGTCTTGTCTTGTCTTGTCTTGTCTTGTCTTGTCTTGTCTTGTCTTGTCTTGTCTTGTCTTGTCTTGTCTTGTCTTGTCTTGTCTTGTCTTGTCTTGTCTTGTCTTGTCTTGTCTTGTCTTGTCTTGTCTTGTCTTGTCTTGTCTTGTCTTGTCTTGTCTTGTCTTGTCTTGTCTTGTCTTGTCTTGTCTTGTCTTGTCTTGTCTTGTTTTGTCTTGTCTTGTCTTGTCTTGTCTTGTCTTGTCTTGTCTTGTCTTGTCTTGTCTTGTCTTGTCTTGTCTTGTCTTGTCTTGTCTTGTCTTGTCTTGTCTTGTCTTGTCTTGTCTTGTCTTGTCTTGTCTTGTCTTGTCTTGTCTTGTCTTGTCTTGTCTTGTCTTGTCTTGTCTTGTCTTTTCTTGTCTTGTCTTGTCTTGTCTTGTCTTGTCTTGTCATGTCGTGCGTTGTGTTGTTTTGTCTTGTCTTGTTTTGTCTTGTCATGTCATGTCTTGTCTTGTCTTGTCATGTCTTGTCTTGTCTTGTCATGTCATGTCATGTCATGTCTGTCATGTCATGTGTTGTGTTGTGTTGTTTTGTCTTGTCTTGTCTTGTTTGGTCTTGTCTTGTCTTGTCATGTTTTATGTTGTCTTGTTTTGTCATGTAATGTCATGTCGTGTGTTGTGTTGTTTTGTCTTGTCTTGTCTTCTCCTTGTCTTGTCTTGTCATGTCGTGTGTTGTGTTGTCATGTCTTATATTGTCTTGTCTTGTCTTGTCTTGTCTTGTCTTGTCTTGTGATGTCATGTCATGTGTTGTGTTGTTTTGTCTTGTCTTGTCATGTCATGTCATGTGTTGTGTTGTGTTGTTTTGTCTTGTCTTGTCTTGTCTAGTCTTGTCTTGTCTTGCCTTATCTTGCCTTGTCTTGTCTTGTCTGGTCTTGTCTTGTCTTGTCTTGTCTTGTCTTGTCTTGTCATGTCTTGTCTTGTCTTGTTTTGTCTTGTCTTGTATTGTCATGTTTTCTCATGTAATGTCATGTCGTGTGTTGTGTTGTTTTGTCTTGTCTTGTGTTGTTTTGTCGTGTCATGTCTTGTCTTGTCTTGTCTTGTCCTGTCCTGTCGTGTGTTGTGTTGTTTTGTCTTGTCTTGTCATGTCATATCATGTCGTGTCTTGTGTTGCTTTGTCTTGTCTTGTTTTGTCTTGTCTTGTCATGTCGTGTGTTGTGTTGTTTTGTCTTGTCTTGTTGTGTATTGTCATGTCTTATATTGTCTTGGCTTGTCTTGTCTTGTCATGTCATGTCATGTCGTGCGTTGTGTTGTTTTGTCTTGTCATGTCTTGTCTTGTCTTGTCGTGTTTTGTCTTGTCATGTCTTGTCTTGTCTTGTCTTGTCTTGTCTTGTCTTGTCTTGTCTTGTCTTGTCTTGTCTTGTCTTGTCTTGTCTTGTCTTGTCTTGTCTTGTCTTGTCTTGTCTTGTCTTGTCTTGTCTTGTCTTGTCTTGTCTTGTCCTGTCGTGTGTTGTGTTGTTTTGTCTTGTCTTGTCTTGTCTTGTCTTGTTTTGTCTTGTCTTGTCTTGTCTTGTCTTGTCTTGTCTTGTCTTGTCATGTCATGTCTTGTCTTGTCTTGTCTTGTTTTGTCTTGTCTTGTCTTGTTTTGTCTTGTCTTGTCTTGTCCTGTCTTGTCTTGTCTTGTCTTGTCTTGCCTTGTCTTGTCTTGTCTTGTCTTGTCTTGTCTTGTCTTGTCATGTCATGTCATGTCGTGCGTTGGGTTGTTTTGTCTTGTCTTGATTTGTCTTGTCATGTCATGTCTTGTCTTGTCTTGTCTTGTCTTGTCTTGTCTTGTCATGTCATGTCATGTCATGTCATGTGTTTGTGTTGTGTTGTTTTGTCTTGTCTTGTCATGTCATGTCTTGTCTTGTCTTGTCTTGTTTTGTCTTGTCTTGTCTTGTTTTGACTTGTCATGTCTTGTCTTGTCTTGTCTTGTCTTGTCTTGTCTTGTCTTGTCTTGTCTTGTCTTGTCTTGTCTTGTCGTGCGTTGTGTTGTTTTGTCTTGTCTTGTTTTGTCTTGTCATGTCATGTCTTGTCTTGTCTTGTCTTGTCTTGTCTTGTCTTGTCTTGTCTTGTCATGTCATGTCATGTCATGTCATGTGTTTGTGTTGTGTTGTTTTGTCTTGTCTTGTCATGTCATGTCTTGTCTTGTCTTGTCTTGTTTTGTCTTGTCTTGTCTTGTTTTGACTTGTCATGTCTTGTCTTGTCTTGTCTTGTCTTGTCTTGTCTTGTCTTGCCTTGTCTTGTCTTGTCCTGTCGTGTGTTGTGTTGTGTTGTTTTGTCTTGTCTTGTCTTGTCTTGCCTTGCCTTGTCTTGTCTTGTCTTGTCTTGTCTTGTCTTGTCTTGTCGTATGTTGTGTTGTTTTGTCTTGTCATGTCGTATGTTGTGTTGTTTTGTCTTGTCTTGTTTTGTCTTGTCTTGTCTTATATAGTCTTGTCTTGTCTTGTCATGTCATGTCATGTCATGTCGTGTGTTGTGTTGTTTAGTCTTGTTTTGTCTTGTCATGTCTTGTCTTGTCTTGTCTTGTCTTGTCATGTCTTGTCTTGTCTTGTCTTGTCTTGTCTTGTCTTGTCTTGTCTTGTCTTGTCTTGTCTTGTCTTGTCTTGCCTTGTCTTGTCTTGTCTTGTCTTGTCTTGTCTTGTCTTGTCTTGTCTTGTCTTGTCTTGTCTTTTCATGTCTTGTTTTGTCTTGTCTTGTCTTGTCTTGTCTTGTCTTGTCTGGTCTTATCTTGTCTTGCCTTGTCCTGTCCTGTCTTGCCTTGTCTTTTCTTGTCTTGTCTTGTCTTTTCTTGTCTTGTCTTGTCTTGTCTTGTCTTGTCTTGTCATGTCATGTCTTGTCTTGTCTGGTCTTGTTTTGTCTTGTCTTGTCTTGTTTTGTCTTTTCTTGTCTTGTCTTGTCTTGTCTTGTCATGTCATGTCTTGTCTTGTCTTGTCTTGTTTTGTCTTGTCTTGTCTTGTTTTGTCTTGTCATGTCTTGTCTTGTCTTGTCTTGTCTTGTCTTGTCTTGTCTTGTCTTGTCTTGTCTTGTCATGTCATGTCTTGTTTTGTCTTGTCTTGTCTTGTCTTGTCTTGTCTTGTCCTGTCTTGTCTTGTCTTGTCTTGCCTTGTCTTGTCTTGTCTTGTCTTGTATTGTCTTGTCTTGTCTTGTCTTGTCTTGTCTTGTCTTGTCTTGTCTTGTCTTGTCTTGTCATGTCATGTCTTGTCTTGTCTTGTCTTGTTTTGTCTTGTCTTGTCATGTCATGTCATGTCGTGCGTTGGGTTGTTTTGTCTTGTCTTGATTTGTCTTGTCATGTCATGTCTGGTCTTGTCTTGTCTTGTCTTGTCTTGTCTTGTCGTATGTTGTGTTGTTTTGTCTTGTCTTGTCTTGTCTTGTCCTGTCGTGTGTTGTGTTGTTTTGTCTTGTCTTGTCTTGTCTTGTCTTGTCTTGTCTTGTTTTGTCTTGTCTTGTCTTGTCTTGTCTTGTCTTGTCTTGTCTTGTCTTGTCATGTCTTGTCTTGTCTTGTCTTGTTTTGTCTTGTCTTGTCTTGTTTTGTCTTGTCTTGTCTTGTCCTGTCTTGTCTTGTCTTGCCTTGTCTTGTCTTGTCTTGTCTTGTCTTGTCTTGTCTTGTCATGTCATGTCATGTCGTGCGTTGTGTTGTTTTGTCTTGTCTTGATTTGTCTTGTCATGTCATGTCTGGTCTTGTCTTGTCTTGTCTTGTCTTGTCATGTCGTGCGTTGTGTTGTTTTGTCTTGTCTTGTTTTGTCTTGTCATGTCATGTCTTGTCTTGTCATGTCATGTCTGGTCTTGTCTTGTCTTGTCTTGTCGTATGTTGTGTTGTTTTGTCTTGTCTTGTCTTGTCTTGTCCTGTCGTGTGTTGTGTTGTTTTGTCTTGTCTTGTCTTGTCTTGTCTTGTCTTGTCTTGTTTTGTCTTGTCTTGTCTTGTCTTGTCTTGTCTTGTCTTGTCTTGTCATGTCTTGTCTTGTCTTGTCTTGTTTTGTCTTGTCTTGTCTTGTTTTGTCTTGTCTTGTCTTGTCCTGTCTTGTCTTGTCTTGTCTTGCCTTGTCTTGTCTTGTCTTGTCTTGTCTTGTCTTGTCATGTCATGTCATGTCGTGCGTTGTGTTGTTTTGTTTTGTCTTGATTTGTCTTGTCATGTCATGTCTGGTCTTGTCTTGTCTTGTCTTGTCTTGTCATGTCGTGCGTTGTGTTGTTTTGTCTTGTCTTGTTTTGTCTTGTCATGTCATGTCTTGTCTTGTCTTGTCTTGTCTTGTCTTGTCTTGTCTTGTCTTGTCATGTCATGTCATGTCATGTCATGTGTTTGTGTTGTGTTGTTTTGTCTTGTCTTGTCTTGTCTTGTCTTGTCTTGTCTTGTCATGTCATGTCTTGTCTTGTCTTGTCTTGTTTTGTCTTGTCTTGTCTTGTTTTGTCTTGTCATGTCTTGTCTTGTCTTGTCTTGTCTTGTCTTGTCTTGTCTTGCCTTGTCTTGTCTTGTCCTGTCGTGTGTTGTGTTGTTTTGTCTTGTCTTGTCTTGTCTTGCCTTGCCTTGTCTTGTCTTGTCTTGTCTTGTCTTGTCTTGTCGTATGTTGTGCTGTTTTGTCTTGTCATGTCGTATGTTGTGTTGTTTTGTCTTGTCTTGTTTTGTCTTGTCTTGTCTTATATAGTCTTGTCTTGTCTTGTCATGTCATGTCATGTCATGTCGTGTGTTGTGTTGTTTAGTCTTGTTTTGTCTTGTCATGTCTTGTCTTGTCTTGTCTTGTCTTGTCATGTCTTGTCTTGTCTTGTCTTGTCTTGTCTTGTCTTGTCTTGTCTTGTCTTGTCTTGTCTTGTCTTGTCTTGTCTTGTCTTGTCTTGTCTTGTCTTGTCTTGTCTTGTCTTGTCTTGTCTTGTCTTGTCTTGTCTTTTCATGTCTTGTTTTGTCTTGTCTTGTCTTGTCTTGTCTTGTCTTGTCTTGTCTGGTCTTATCTTGTCTTGCCTTGTCCTGTCCTGTCTTGCCTTGTCTTTTCTTGTCTTGTCTTGTCTTTTCTTGTCTTGTCTTGTCTTGTCTTGTCTTCTCATGTCATGTCTTGTCTTGTCTTGTCTTGTTTTGTCTTGTCTTGTCTTGTTTTGTCTTTTCTTGTCTTGTCTTGTCATGTCATGTCATGTCTTGTCTTGTCTTGTCTTGTTTTGTCTTGTCTTGTCTTGTTTTGTCTTGTCCTGTCTTGTCTTGTCTTGTCTTGTCTTGTCTTGTCTTGTCTTGTCATGTCATGTCTTGTCTTGTCTTGTCTTGTTTTGTCTTGTCTTGTCTTGCCTTGTCTTGTCTTGTCTTGTCTTGTCTTGTATTGTCTTGTCTTGTCTTGTCTTGTCTTGTCTTGTCTTGTCTTGTCTTGTCTTGTCTTGTCTTGTCTTGTCTTGTCTTGTCTTGTCTTGTCTTGTCTTGTCTTGTCTTGTCTTGTCTTGTCTTGTCTTGTCTTGTCTTGTCTTGTCTTGTCTTGTCTTGTCTTGTCTTGTCTTGTCTTGTCTTGTCTTGTCTTGTCTTGTCTTGTCTTGTCTTGTCTTGTCTTGTCTTGTCTTGTCTTGTCGTATGTTGTGTTGTTTTGTCTTGTCTTGTTTTGTCTTGTCATGTCGTATGTTGTGTTGTTTTGTCTTGTCTTGTTTTGTCTTGTCTTGTCTTATATTGTCTTATATTGTCTTGTCTTGTCTTGTCTTGTCTTGTCTTTTCATGTCTTGTTTTGTCTTGTCTTGTCTTGTCTTGTCTTGTCTTGTCTTGTCTTGTCTTGTCTTGTCTTGTCTTGTCTTGTCTTGTCTTGTCTTGTCTTGTCTTGTCTTGTCTTGTCTTGTCTTGTCTTGTCTTGTCTTGTCTTGTCTTGTCTTGTCTTGTCTTGTCTTGTCTTGTCTTGTCTTGTCTTGTCTTGTCTTGTCTTGTCTTGTCATGTCTAGTCTAGTCTTGTCTTGTCTTGTCTTGTCTTGTCTTGTCTTGTCTTGTCTTGTCTTGTCTTGTCTTGTCTTGTCTTGTCTTGTCTTGTCTTGTCTTGTCTTGTCTTGTCTTGTCTTGTCTTGTCTTGTCTTGTCTTGTCTTGTCTTGTCTTGTCTTGTCTTGTCTTGTCATGTAATGTCATGTCGTGTGTTGTGTTGTTTTGTCTTGTCGTGTCTTCTCCTTGTCTTGTCTTGTCATGTTGTGTGTTGTGTTGTTTTGTCTTGTCATGTCTTATATTGTATTGTCTTGTCTTGTGATGTCATGTCGTGTGTTGTGTTGTTTTGTCTTGTATTGTCTTGTCTTGTCTTGTCTTGTCTTGTTTTGTCTTGTCTTGTCTTGTCTTGTCTTGTCTTGTCTTGTCTTGTCTTTTCTTGTCTTGTCTTGTCTTGTCTTGTCATGTCATGTCATGTCATACGTGTGTTGTGTTGTTTTGTCTTGTCTTATTTTGTCTTGTCATGTCTTATCTTGTCTTGTCTTGTCTTGTCTTGTATTGTCATGTCTTATATTGTCTTGTCTTGTCATGTCATATCATGTCGTGTGTTGTGTTGTTTTGTCTTGTCATGTTTTGTCTTGTCATGTATTGTCTTGTCTTGTCATGTCATGTCATGTCTTGTATTGTCATGTCTTATATTGTCTTGTCTTGTCTTGTCTTGTCCTGTCGTGTGTTGTGTTGTTTTGTCTTGTCTTGTCTTGTCTTGCCTTGTCTTATATTGTCTTGTCTTGTCTTGTCTTGTCTTGGCTTGTCTTGTCTTGTCTTGTCTTGTCTTGTGTTGTCTTGTCTTGTCTTGTCTTGTCTTGTCTTGTCTTGTCTTGTCTTGTATTGTCATGTCTTATATTGTCTTGTCTTGTCTTGTCTTGTCCTGTCGTGTGTTGTGTTGTTTTGTCTTGTCTTGTCTTGTCTTGCCTTGTCTTGTCTTGTCTTGGCTTGTCTTGTCTTGTCTTGTCGTATGTTGTGTTGTTTTGTCTTGTCTTGTTTTGTCTTGTCATGTCGTATGTTGTGTTGTTTTGTCTTGTCTTGTCTTATATTGTCTTGTTTAGTCTTGTTTTGTCTTGTCATGTCTTGTCTATTCTTGTCTTGTCTTGTCTTGTCTAGTCTTGTCTTGTCTTGTCTTGTCTTGTCTTGTCTTGTCTTGTCTTGTCTTGTCTTGTCTTGTGTTGTCTTGTCTTGTCTTGTCTTGTCTTGTCTTGTCTTGTCTTGTCTTCTCTTGTTTTGTCTTGTCTTGTCTTGTCTTGTCTTGTCTTGTCTTGTCTTGTCTTGTCTTGTATGGTCTTATCTTGTCTTGTCTTGTCCTGTCCTGTCTTGTCTTTTCTTGTCTTGTCTTGTCATGTCTTGTCTTGTCATGTCATGTCTTGTCTTGTCTTGTCTTGTCATGTCGTGCGTTGTCTTGTCTTTTCTTGTCTTGTCTTGTCTTGTCTGGTCTTGTCTTGTCTTGTCTTGTCTTGTCTTGTCTTGTCTTGTCTTGTCTTGTCTTGTCTTGTCTTGTCTTGTTTGGTCTTGTCTTGTCTTGTCATGTTTTATGTTGTCTTGTTTTGTCATGTAATGTCATTTCGTGTGTTGTGTTGTTTTGTCTTGTCTTGTCTTCTCCTTGTCTTGTCTTGTCATGTCGTGTGTTGTGTTGTTTTGTCTTGTCATGTCATGTCTTGTCTTGTCTTGTCTTGTCTTGTCTTGTCATGTCATGTCATGTCATGTCTGTCATGTCATGTGTTGTGTTGTGTTGTTTTGTCTTGTTTGGTCTTGTCTTGTTTGGTCTTTTCTTGTCTTGTCATGTTTTATGTTGTCTTGTTTTGTCATGTAATGTCATGTCGTGTGTTGTGTTGTTTTGTCTTGTCTTGTCTTCTCCTTGTCATGTCATGTCATGTCTTGTGTTGTGTTGTGTTTTTTTGTCTTGTCTTGTCTTGTTTGGTCTTGTCTTGTTTGGTCTTGTCTTGTCTTGTCATGTTTTATGTTGTCTTGTTTTGTCATGTAATGTCATGTCGTGTGTTGTGTTGTTTTGTCTTGTCTTGTCTTCTCCTTGTCTTGTCTTGTCATGTCGTGTGTTGTGTTGTTTTGTCTTGTCATGTCTTATATTGTCTTGTCTTGTCTTGTCTTGTCTTGTGATGTCATGTGTTGTGTTGTGTTGTTTTGTCTTGTCTTGTCTTGTCTTGTCTTGTCTTGTCTTGTCTTGTCTTGTCTTGTCTTGTCTTGTCTTGTCTTGTCTTGTCTTGTCTTGTCTTGTCTTGTCTTGTCTTGTCTTGTCATGTCTTGTCTTGTCTTGTTTTGTCTTGTTTTCTCATGTAGTGTCATGTCGTGTGTTGTGTTGTTTTGTCTTGTCTTGTGTTGTTTTGTCGTGTCATGTCTTGTCTTGTCTTGTCTTGTCCTGTCCTGTCGTGTGTTGTGTTGTTTTGTCTTGTCTTGTCTTGTCATGTCATGTCATGTCGTGTCTTGTGTTGCTTTGTCTTGTCTTGTCTTGTCATGTCTTGTCATGTCGTGTGTTGTGTTGTTTTGTCTTGTCTTGTTGTGTATTGTCATGTCTTATATTGTCTTGTCTTGTCTTGTCATGTCATGCCATGTCATGTCGTGTGTTGTGTTGTTTTGTCTTGTCTTGTTTTGTCTTGTCATGTCTTGTCTTGTCTTGTCTTGTTTTGTCTTGTCATGTCTTGTCTTGTCTTGTCTTGTCTTGTCTTGTCTTGTCTTGTCTTGTCTTGTCTTGTCTCGTCTTGTCTTGTCTTGCCTTGTCTTGTCTTGTCTTGTCTTGTCTTGTCTTGTCTTGTCTTGTCTTGTCTTGTCTTGTCTTGTCTTGTCTTGTCTTGTCTTGTCTTGTCTTTTCTTGTCTTGTCCTGTCTTGTCTTGTCTTGTCTTGCCTTGTCTTGTCTTGTCTTGTTTTGTCTTGTCTTGCCTTGTCTTGTCATGTCATGTCATGTCATGTCGTGCGTTGTGTTGTTTTGTCTTGTCTTGATTTGTCTTGTCATGTCATGTCTTGTCTTGTCTTGTCTTGTCTTGTCTTGTCTTGTCTTGTCATGTCGTGCGTTGTGTTGTTTTGTCTTGTCTTGTTTTGTCTTGTCATGTCATGTCTTGTCTTGTCTTGTCTTGTCTTGTCTTGTCTTGTCTTGTCTTGTCATGTCATGTCATGTCATGTCATGTGTTGTGTTGTGTTGTTTTGTCTTGTCTTGTCTTGTTTGGTCTTGTCTTGTTTGGTCTTGTCTTGTGTTGTCATGTTTTATGTTGTCTTGTTTTGTCATGTAATGTCATGTCGTGTGTTGTGTTGTTTTGTCTTGTCTTGTTTTGTCTTGTCTTGTCTTCTCCTTGTCTTGTCTTGTCATGTCGTGTGTTGTGTTGTTTTGTCTTGTCATGTCTTATATTGTCTTGTCTTGTCTTGTCTTGTCTTGTCTTGTCTTGTCTTGTCTTGTCTTGTGATGTCATGTCGTGTGTTGTGTTGTGTTGTGTTGTTTTGTCTTGTCTTGTCTTGTCTAGTCTTGTCTTGTCTTGCCTTATCTTGCCTTGTCTTGTCTTGTCTGGTCTTGTCTTGTCTTGTCTTGTCTTGTCTTGTCTTGTCTTGTCATGTCTTGTCTTGTCTTGTTTTGTCTTGTCTTGTATTGTCCTGTTTTCTCATGTAATGTCATGTCGTGTGTTGTGTTGTTTTGTCTTGTCTTGTGTTGTTTTGTCCTGTCATGTCTTGTCTTGTCTTGTCTTGTCCTGTCCTGTCGTGTGTTGTGTTGTTTTGTCTTGTCTTGTCATGTCATATCATGTCGTGTCTTGTGTTGCTTTGTCTTGTCTTGTCTTGTCTTGTCTTGTCATGTCGTGTGTTGTGTTGTTTTGTCTTGTCTTGTTGTGTATTGTCATGTCTTATATTGTCTTGTCTTGTCTTGTCTTGTCATGTCATGTCATGTCGTGTGTTGTGTTGTTTTGTCTTGTCATGTCTTGTCTTGTTTTGTCTTGTCATGTCTTGTCTTGTCTTGTCTTGTCTTGTCTTGTCTTGTCTTGTCTTGTCTTGTCTTGTCTTGTCTTGTCTTGTCTTGTCTTGTCTTGTCTTGTCTTGTCTTGTCTTGTCTTGTCTTGTCTTGTCTTGTCTTGTCTTGTCTTGTCTTGTCCTGTCGTGTGTTGTGTTGTTTTGTCTTGTCTTGTCTTGTCTTGTCTTGTTTTGTCTTGTCTTGTCTTGTCTTGTCTTGTCATGTCATGTCTTGTCTTGTCTTGTCTTGTTTTGTCTTGTCTTGTCTTGTTTTGTCTTGTCTTGTGTTGTCCTGTCTTGTCTTGTCTTGTCTTGCCTTGTCTTGTCTTGTCTTGTCTTGTCTTGTCATGTCATGTCATGTCGTGCGTTGTGTTGTTTTGTCTTGTCTTGATTTGTCTTGTCATGTCATGTCTTGTCTTGTCTTGTCTTGTCTTGTCTTGTCATGTCGTGCGTTGTGTTGTTTTGTCTTGTCTTGTTTTGTCTTGTCATGTCATGTCTTGTCTTGTCTTGTCTTGTCTTGTCTTGTCTTGTCTTGTCTTGTCTTGTCTTGTCGTGTCATGTCATGTCATGTCATGTGTTTGTGTTGTGTTGTTTTGTAGTGTCTTGTCTTGTCTTGTCTTGTCTTGTCTTGTCATGTCATGTCTTGTCTTGTCTTGTCTTGTTTTGTCTTGTCTTGTCTTGTTTTGTCTTGTCATGTCTTGTCTTGTCTTGTCTTGTCATGTCGTGCGTTGTGTTGTTTTGTCTTGTCTTGTTTTGTCTTGTCATGTCATGTCTTGTCTTGTCTTGTCTTGTCTTGTCTTGTCTTGTCTTGTCTTGTCATGTCATGTCATGTCATGTGTTTGTGTTGTTTTGTCTTGTCTTGTTTTGTCTTGTCATGTCTTGTCTTGTCTTGTCTTGTCTTGTCTTGTTTGGTCTTGTCTTGTCTTGTCATGTTTTATGTTGTCTTGTTTTGTCATGTAATGTCATACGTGTGTTGTGTTGTTTTGTCTTGTCTTATTTTGTCTTGTCATGTCTTATCTTGTCTTGTCTTGTCTTGTCTTGTATTGTCATGTCTTATATTGTCTTGTCTTGTCTTGTCTTGTCCTGTCGTGTGTTGTGTTGTTTTGTCTTGTCTTGTCTTGTCTTGCCTTGTCTTGTCTTGTCTTGTCTTGTCTTGTCTTGTCTTGTCTTGTCTTGTCGTATGTTGTGTTGTTTTGTCTTGTCTTGTTTTGTCTTGTCTTGTTTTGTCTTGTCATGTCGTATGTTGTGTTGTTTTGTCTTGTCTTGTTTTGTCTTGTCTTGTCTTATATTGTCTTGTCTTGTCTTGTCTTGTCTTGTCTTGGCTTGTCTTGTCTTGTCTTGTCTTGTCTTGTCTTGTGTTGTCTTGTCTTGTCTTGTCTTGTCTTGTCTTGTCTTGTCTTGTCTTGTCTTGTCTTGTCTTGTATTGTCATGTCTTATATTGTCTTGTCTTGTCTTGTCTTGTCCTGTCGTGTGTTGTGTTGTTTTGTCTTGTCTTGTCTTGTCTTGTTTTGCCTTGTCTTGTCTTGTCTTGGCTTGTCTTGTCTTGTCTTGTCGTATGTTGTGTTGTTTTGTCTTGTCTTGTTTTGTCTTGTCATGTCGTATGTTGTGTTGTTTTGTCTTGTCTTGTTTTGTCTTGTCTTGTCTTATATTGTCTTGTTTAGTCTTGTTTTGTCTTGTCATGTCTTGTCTTGTCTTGTCTTGTCTTGTCTTGTCTTGTCTTGTCTTGTCTTGTCTTGTCTTGTCTTGTCTTGTCTTGTCTTGTCTTGTCTTGTCTTGTCTTGTCTTGTCTTGTCTTGTCTTGTCTTGTCTTGTGTTGTCTTGTCTTGTCTTGTCTTGTCTTGTCTTGTCTTGTCTTGTCTTGTCTTGTTTTGTCTTGTCTTGTCTTGTCTTGTCTTGTCTTGTCTTGTCTTGTCTTGTCTTGTCTGGTCTTATCTTGTCTTGTCTTGTCCTGTCCTGTCTTGTCTTGTCTTGTCTTTTCTTGTCTTGTCTTGTCATGTCTTGTCTTGTCTTGTCATGTCATGTCTTGTCTTGTCTTGTCTTGTCTTGTCATGTCGTGCGTTGTCTTTTCTTGTCTTGTCTTGTCTTGTCTTGTCTTGTCTTGTCTTGTCTTGTCTTGTCTTGTCTTGTCTTGTCTTGTCTTGTCTTGTCTTGTCTTGTCTTGTCTTGTCTTGTTTGGTCTTGTCTTGTCTTGTCATGTTTTATGTTGTCTTGTTTTGTCATGTAATGTCATTTCGTGTGTTGTGTTGTTTTGTCTTGTCTTGTCTTCTCCTTGTCTTGTCTTGTCATGTCGTGTGTTGTGTTGTTTTGTCTTGTCATGTCATGTCTTGTCTTGTCTTGTCTTGTCTTGTCTTGTCTTGTCATGTCATGTCATGTCATGTCTGTCATGTCATGTGTTGTGTTGTGTTGTTTTGTCTTGTCTTGTCTTGTTTGGTCTTGTCTTGTTTGGTCTTGTCTTGTCTTGTCATGTTTTATGTTGTCTTGTTTTGTCATGTAATGTCATGTCGTGTGTTGTGTTGTTTTGTCTTGTCTTGTCTTCTCCTTGTCATGTCATGTCATGTCTTGTGTTGTGTTGTGTTTTTTTGTCTTGTCTTGTCTTGTTTGGTCTTGTCTTGTTTGGTCTTGTCTTGTCTTGTCATGTTTTATGTTGTCTTGTTTTGTCATGTAATGTCATGTCGTGTGTTGTGTTGTTTTGTCTTGTCTTGTCTTCTCCTTGTCTTGTCTTGTCATGTCGTGTGTTGTGTTGTTTTGTCTTGTCATGTCTTATATTGTCTTGTCTTGTCTTGTCTTGTCTTGTGATGTCATGTGTTGTGTTGTGTTGTTTTGTCTTGTCTTGTCTTGTCTTGTCTTGTCTTGTCATGTCTTGTCTTGTCTTGTTTTGTCTTGTTTTCTCATGTAGTGTCATGTCGTGTGTTGTGTTGTTTTGTCTTGTCTTGTGTTGTTTTGTCGTGTCATGTCTTGTCTTGTCTTGTCTTGTCCTGTCCTGTCGTGTGTTGTGTTGTTTTGTCTTGTCTTGTCATGTCATGTCATGTCGTGTCTTGTGTTGCTTTGTCTTGTCTTGTCTTGTCATGTCTTGTCATGTCGTGTGTTGTGTTGTTTTGTCTTGTCTTGTTGTGTATTGTCATGTCTTATATTGTCTTGTCTTGTCTTGTCATGTCATGTCATGTCATGTCGTGTGTTGTGTTGTTTTGTCTTGTCTTGTTTTGTCTTGTCATGTCTTGTCTTGTCTCGTCTTGTTTTGTCTTGTCATGTCTTGTCTTGTATTGTCTTGTCTTGTCTTGTCTTGTCTTGTCTTGTCTTGTCTCGTCTTGTCATGTCATGTCATGTCTTGTGTTGTGTTGTGTTTTTTTGTCTTGTCTTGTCTTGTTTGGTCTTGTCTTGTTTGGTCTTGTCTTGTCTTGTCATGTTTTATGTTGTCTTGTTTTGTCATGTAATGTCATGTCGTGTGTTGTGTTGTTTTGTCTTGTCTTGTCTTCTCCTTGTCATGTCATGTCATGTCTTGTGTTGTGTTGTGTTTTTTTGTCTTGTCTTGTCTTGTTTGGTCTTGTCTTGTTTGGTCTTGTCTTGTCTTGTCATGTTTTATGTTGTCTTGTTTTGTCATGTAATGTCATGTCGTGTGTTGTGTTGTTTTGTCTTGTCTTGTCTTCTCCTTGTCATGTCATGTCATGTCTTGTGTTGTGTTGTGTTTTTTTGTCTTGTCTTGTCTTGTTTGGTCTTGTCTTGTTTGGTCTTGTCTTGTCTTGTCATGTTTTATGTTGTCTTGTTTTGTCACGTAATGTCATGTCGTGTGTTGTGTTGTTTTGTCTTGTCTTGTCGTCTCCTTGTCTTGTCTTGTCATGTCGTGTGTTGTGTTGTTTTGTCTTGTCATGTCTTATATTGTCTTGTCTTGTCTTGTCTTGTCTTGTGATGTCATGTGTTGTGTTGTGTTGTTTTGTCTTGTCTTGTCTTGTCTTGTCTTGTCTTGTCTTGTCTTGTCTTGTCTTGTCTTGTCTTGTCTTGTCTTGTCTTGTCTTGTCTTGTCTTGTCTTGTCTTGTCTTGTCTTGTCATGTCTTGTCTTGTCTTGTTTTGTCTTGTTTTCTCATGTAGTGTCATGTCGTGTGTTGTGTTGTTTTGTCTTGTCTTGTGTTGTTTTGTCGTGTCATGTCTTGTCTTGTCTTGTCTTGTCCTGTCCTGTCGTGTGTTGTGTTGTTTTGTCTTGTCTTGTCATGTCATGTCATGTCGTGTCTTGTGTTGCTTTGTCTTGTCTTGTCTTGTCATGTCTTGTCATGTCGTGTGTTGTGTTGTTTTGTCTTGTCTTGTTGTGTATTGTCATGTCTTATATTGTCTTGTCTTGTCTTGTCATGTCATGTCATGTCATGTCGTGTGTTGTGTTGTTTTGTCTTGTCTTGTTTTGTCTTGTCATGTCTTGTCTTGTCTTGTCTTGTTTTGTCTTGTCATGTCTTGTCTTGTCTTGTCTTGTCTTGTCTTGTCTTGTCTTGTCTTGTCTTGTCTTGTCTTGTCTTGTGATGTCATGTCGTGTGTTGTGTTGTTTTGTCTTGTCTTGTTTTGTCTTGTCCTGTCTTGTCTTGTCATGTCATGTCATGTGTTGTGTTGTGTTGTGTTGTTTTGTCTTGTCTTGTCTTGTCTAGTCTTGTCTTGTCTTGCCTTATCTTGCCTTGTCTTGTCTTGTCTGGTCTTGTCTTGTCTTGTCTTGTCTTGTCTTGTCTTGTCTTGTCTTGTCATGTCTTGTCTTGTCTTGTTTTGTCTTGTCTTGTATTGTCCTGTTTTCTCATGTAATGTCATGTCGTGTGTTGTGTTGTTTTGTCTTGTCTTGTGTTGTTTTGTCCTGTCATGTCTTGTCTTGTCTTGTCTTGTCCTGTCCTGTCGTGTGTTGTGTTGTTTTGTCTTGTCTTGTCATGTCATATCATGTCGTGTCTTGTGTTACTTTGTCTTGTCTTGTCTTGTCATGTCGTGTTGTTTTGTCTTGTCTTGTTGTGTATTGTCATGTCTTGTCATGTCATGTCATGTCGTGTGTTGTGTTGTCTTGTCTTGTCTTGTCTTGTCTTGTCTTGTCTTGTCTTGTCTTGTCTTGTCTTGTCTTGTCTTGTCTTGTCTTGTCTTGTCTTGTCTTGTCGTATGTTGTGTTGTTTTGTCTTGTCATGTCGTATGTTGTGTTGTTTTGTCTTGTCTTGTTTTGTCTTGTCTTGTCTTATATTGTCTTGTCTTGTCTTGTCTTGTCTTGTCTTGTCATGTCATGTCATGTCATGTCGTGTGTTGTGTTGTTTAGTCTTGTTTTGTCTTGTCTTGTTTTGTCTTGTCATGTCTTGTCTTGTCTTGTCTTGTTTTGTCTTGTCATGTCTTGTCTTGTCTTGTCTTGTCTTGTCTTGTCTTGTCTTGTCTTGTCTTGTCTTGTCTTGTCTTGTCTCGTCTTGTCTTGTCTTGTCTTGTCTTGTCTTGTCTTGTCTTGTCTTGTCTTGTCTTGTCTTGTCTTGTCTTGTCTTGTCTTGTCTTGTCTTGTCTTGTCTTGTCTTGTCTTGTCTTGTCTTGTCTTTTCTTGTCTTGTCCTGTCTTGTCTTGTCTTGTCTTGCCTTGTCTTGTCTTGTCTTGTCTTGTCTTGTCTTGTCTTGTCTTGTCTTCTCCTTGTCTTGTCTTGTCATGTCGTGTGTTGTGTTGTGTTGTTTAGTCTTGTTTTGTCTTGTCTTGTCTTGTCTTGTCTTGTCTTGTCTTGTCTTGTCTTGTCTTGTCTTGTCTTGTCTTGTCTTGTCTTGTCTTGTTTTGTCTTGTCTTGTCTTGTTTTGTCTTGTCTTGTCTTGTCCTGTCTTGTCTTGTCTTGTCTTGCCTTGTCTTGTCTTGTCTTGTCTTGTCTTGTCTTGTCTTGTCTTGTCATGTCATGTCATGTCGTGCGTTGTGTTGTTTTGTCATGTCTTATATTGTCTTGTCTTGTCTTGTCTTGTCTTGTCTTGTGATGTCATGTCGTGTGTTGTGTTGTTTTGTCTTGTCTTGTTTTGTCTTGTCCTGTCTTGTCTTGTCATGTCATGTCATGTATTGTGTTGTGTTGTTTTGTCTTGTCTTGTCTTGTCTAGTCTTGTCTTGTCTTGCCTTATCTTGCCTTGTCTTGTCTTGTCTGGTCTTGTCTTGTCTTGTCTTGTCTTGTCTTGTCTTGTCTTGTCTTGTCATGTCTTGTCTTGTCTTGTTTTGTCTTGTCTTGTATTGTCCTGTTTTCTCATGTAATGACATGTCGTGTGTTGTGTTGTTTTGTCTTGTCTTGTGTTGTTTTGTCGTGTCATGTCTTGTCTTGTCTTGTCTTGTCCTGTCCTGTCGTATGTTGTGTTGTTTTGTCTTGTCTTGTCATGTCATATCATGTCGTGTCTTGTGTTGCTTTGTCTTGTCTTGTCTTGTCTTGTCTTGTCATGTCGTGTGTTGTGTTGTTTTGTCTTGTCTTGTGTTGTTTTGTCCTGTCATGTCTTGTCTTGTCTTGTCTTGTCCTGTCCTGTCGTGTGTTGTCTTGTCTTGTCTTGTCTTGTCTTGTCTTGTCCTGTCGTGTGTTGTGTTGTTTTGTCTTGTCTTGTCTTGTCTTGTCTTGTCTTGTCTTGTTTTGTCTTGTCTTGTCTTGTCTTGTCTTGTCTTGTCTTGTCTTGTCATGTCATGTCTTGTCTTGTCTTGTCTTGTTTTGTCTTGTCTTGTCTTGTTTTGTCTTGTCTTGTCTTGTCCTGTCTTGTCTTGTCTTGTCTTGCCTTGTCTTGTCTTGTCTTGTCTTGTCTTGTCTTGTCTTGTCTTGTCATGTCATGTCATGTCGTGCGTTGTGTTGTTTTGTCTTGTCTTGATTTGTCTTGTCATGTCATGTCTTGTCTTGTCTTGTCTTGTCTTGTCTTGTCATGTCTTGTCTTGTCTTGTCTTGTCTTGTCTTGTCTTGTCTTGTCTTGTCTTGTCTTGTCTTGTCTTGTCGTGTCATGTCATGTCATGTCATGTGTTTGTGTTGTGTTGTTTTGTATTGTATTGTCTTGTCTTGTCTTGTCTTGTCTTGTCATGTCATGTCTTGTCTTGTCTTGTCTTGTTTTGTCTTGTCTTGTCTTGTTTTGTCTTGGCATGTCTTGTCTTGTCCTGTCTTGTCATGTCGTGCGTTGTGTTGTTTTGTCTTGTCTTGTTTTGTCTTGTCATGTCATGTCTTGTCTTGTCTTGTCTTGTCTTGTCTTGTCTTGTCTTGTCATGTCATGTCATGTCATGTCATGTGTTTGTGTTGTGTTGTTTTGTCTTGTCTTGTCTTGTTTTGTCTTGTCATGTCTTGTCTTGTCTTGTCTTGTCTTGTCTTGTCTTGCCTTGTCTTGTCTTGTCCTGTCGTGTGTTGTGTTGTTTTGTCTTGTCTTGTCTTGTCTTGTCTTGTCTTGTCTTGTCTTGTCGTATGTTGTGTTGTTTTGTCTTGTCATGTCGTATGTTGTGTTGTTTTGTCTTGTCTTGTTTTGTCTTGTCTTGTCTTATATTGTCTTGTCTTGTCTTGTCTTGTCATGTCATGTCATGTCATGTCGTGTGTTGTGTTGTTTAGTCTTGTTTTGTCTTGTCTTGTTTTGTCTTGTCATGTCTTGTCTTGTCTTGTCTTGTTTTGTCTTGTCATGTCTTGTCTTGTCTTGTCTTGTCTTGTCTTGTCTTGTCTTGTCTTGTCTTGTCTTGTCTTGTCTTGTCTTGTCTTGTCTTGTCTTGTCTTGTCTTGTCTTGTCTTCTCCTTGTCTTGTCTTGTCATGTCGTGTGTTGTGTTGTTTTGTCTTGTCATGTCTTATATTGTCTTGTCTTGTCTTGTCTTGTCTTGTCTTGTGATGTCATGTCGTGTGTTGTGTTGTTTTGTCTTGTCTTGTTTTGTCTTGTCCTGTCTTGTCTTTTTATGTCATGTCATGTATTGTGTTGTGTTGTTTTGTCTTGTCTTGTCATGTCATATCATGTCGTGTCTTGTGTTGCTTTGTCTTGTCTTGTCTTGTCTTGTCTTGTCATGTCGTGTGTTGTGTTGTTTTGTCTTGTCTTGTTGTGTATTGTCATGTCTTATATTGTCTTGTCTTGTCTTGTCTTGTCATGTCATGTCATGTCGTGTGTTGTGTTGTTTTGTCTTGTCATGTCTTGTCTTGTCTTGTCTTGTTTTGTCTTGTCATGTCTTGTCTTGTCTTGTCTTGTCTTGTCTTGTCTTGTCTTGTCTTGTCTTGTCTTGTCTTGTCTTGTCTTGTCTTGTTTTGTCTTGTCTTGTCTTGTCTTGTCTTGTCTTGTCTTGTCATGTCTTGTCTTGTTTTGTCTTGTCTTGTCTTGTCATGTCATGTCTTGTCTTGTCTTGTCTTGTTTTGTCTTGTCTTGTCTTGTTTTGTCTTGTCTTGTCTTGTCCTGTCTTGTCTTGTCTTGTCTTGCCTTGTCTTGTCTTGTCTTGTCTTGTCTTGTCTTGTCATGTCATGTCATGTCGTGCGTTGTGTTGTTTTGTCTTGTCTTGATTTGTCTTGTCATGTCATGTCTTGTCTTGTCTTGTCTTGTCTTGTCATGTCGTGCGTTGTGTTGTTTTGTCTTGTCTTGTTTTGTCTTGTCATGTCTTGTCTTGTCTTGTCTTGTCTTGTCTTGTCTTGTCTTGTCTTGTCTTGTCTTGTCTTGTCTTGTTTTGTCTTGTCTTGTCTTGTCTTGTCTTGTCTTGTCTTGTCATGTCTTGTCTTGTTTTGTCTTGTCTTGTCTTGTCTTGTCTTGTCTTGTCTTGTCATGTCATGTCTTGTCTTGTCTTGTCTTGTTTTGTCTTGTCTTGTCTTGTTTTGTCTTGTCTTGTCTTGTCCTGTCTTGTCTTGTCTTGTCTTGTCTTGTCTTGCCTTGTCTTGTCTTGTCTTGTCTTGTCTTGTCTTGTCATGTCATGTCATGTCGTGCGTTGTGTTGTTTTGTCTTGTCTTGATTTGTCTTGTCATGTCATGTCTTGTCTTGTCTTTTCTTGTCTTGTCATGTCGTGCGTTGTGTTGTTTTGTCTTGTCTTGTTTTGTCTTGTCATGTCATGTCTTGTCTTGTCTTGTCTTGTCTTGTCTTGTCTTGTCATGTCATGTCATGTCATGTCATGTGTTTGTGTTGTGTTGTTTTGTCTTGTCTTGTCTTGTCTTGTCTTGTCTTGTCTTGTCATGTCATGTCTTGTCTTGTCTTGTCTTGTTTTGTCTTGTCTTGTCTTGTTTTGTCTTGTCATGTCTTGTCTTGTCTTGTCTTGTCTTGTCTTGTCTTGTCTTGCCTTGTCTTGTCTTGTCCTGTCGTGTGTTGTGTTGTTTTGTCTTGTCTTGTCTTGTCTTGTCTTGTCGTATGTTGTGTTGTTTTGTCTTGTCATGTCGTATGTTGTGTTGTTTTGTCTTGTCTTGTTTTGTCTTGTCTTGTCTTGTCATGTCATGTCATGTCATGTCGTGTGTTGTGTTGTTTAGTCTTGTTTTGTCTTGTCATGTCTTGTCTTGTCATGTCTTGTCTTGTTTAGTCTTGTCTTGTCTTGTCTTGTCTTGTCTTGTCTTGTCTTGTCTTGTCTTGCCTTGTCTTGTCTTGTCTTGTCTTGTCTTGTCTTGTCTTGTCTTGTCTTGTCTTTTCTTGTCTTGTTTTGTCTTGTCTTGTCTTGTCTTGTCTTGTCTTGTCTTGTCTTGTCTTGTCTTGTCTGGTCTTATCTTGTCTTGTCTTGTCCTGTCCTGTCTTGTCTTGTCTTTTCTTGTCTTGTCTTTTCTTGTCTTGTCTTGTCTTGTCTTGTCTTGTCTTGTCATGTCATGTCTTGTCTTGTCTTGTCTTGTTTTGTCTTGTCTTGTCTTGTTTTGTCTTTTCTTGTCTTGTCTTGTCTTGTCTTGTCTTGTCATGTCATGTCTTGTCTTGTCTTGTCTTGTTTTGTCTTGTCTTGTCTTGTTTTGTATTGTCATGTCTTGTCTTGTCTTGTCTTGTCTTGTCTTGTCTTGTCTTGTCATGTCATGTCTTGTCTTGTCTTGTCTTGTTTTGTCTTGTCTTGTCTTGTCTTGTCTTGTCTTGTCTTGTCTTGCCTTGTCTTGTCTTGTCTTGTCTTGTCTTGTCTTGTCTTGTCTTGTCTTGTCTTGTCTTGTCTTGCCTTGTCTTGTCTTGTCTTGTGTTGTTTTGTCCTGTCATGTCTTGTCTTGTCTTGTCTTGTCTCGTCTTGTCTTGTCTTGTCTTGTCTTGTCTTGTCTTGTCATGTCATGTCATGTCTTGTCTTGTCTTGTCTTGTCTTGCCTTGTCTTGTCTTGTCTTGTGTTGTTTTGTCCTGTCATGTCTTGTCTTGTCTTGTCTTGTCTCGTCTTGTCTTGTCTTGTCTTGTCTTGTCTTGTCTTGTCATGTCATGTCATGTCTTGTCTTGTCTTGTCTTGTTTTGTCTTGTCTTGTCTTGTCTTGTCTTGTCTTGTCTTGTCTTGTCTTGTCTTGTCTTGTCTTGTCTTGTCTTGTCTTGTCTTGTCCTGTCGTGTGTTGTGTTGTTTTGTCTTGTCTTGTCTTGTCTTGTTTTGTCTTGTCTTGTCTTGTCTTGTCATGTCATGTCATGTCATGTCTTGTCTTGTCTTGTCTTGTTTTGTCTTGTCTTGTCTTGTTTTGTCTTGTCTTGTCTTGTCTTGTCTTGTCTTGTCTTGTCTTGTCTTGCCTTGTCTTGTCTTGTCTTGTCTTGTCTTGTCTTGTCTTGTCTTGTCTTGTCTTGTCTTGCCTTGTCTTGTCTTGTGTTGTTTTGTCCTGTCTTGTCTTGTCTTGTCTTGTCATGTCATGTCTTGTCCTGTCATGTCTTGTCTTGTCTTGTCTTGTCTTGTCATGTCATGTCTTGTCTTGTCTTGTTTTGTCTTGTTTTCTCATGTAGTGTCATGTCGTGTGTTGTGTTGTTTTGTCTTGTCTTGTGTTGTTTTGTCGTGTCATGTCTTGTCTTGTCTTGTCTTGTCCTGTCCTGTCGTGTGTTGTGTTGTTTTGTCTTGTCTTGTCATGTCATGTCATGTCGTGTCTTGTGTTGCTTTGTCTTGTCTTGTCTTGTCTTGTCTTGTCTTTTCTTGTCTTGTCTTGTCTTCTCCTTGTCATGTCATGTCTTGTGTTGTGTTGTGTTTTTTTGTCTTGTCTTGTCTTGTTTGGTCTTGTCTTGTTTGGTCTTGTCTTGTTTGGTCTTGTTTTATGTTGTCTTGTTTTGTCATGTAATGTCATGTCGTGTGTTGTGTTGTTTTGTCTTGTCTTGTCTTCTCCTTGTCTTGTCTTGTCATGTCGTGTGTTGTGTTGTTTTGTCTTGTCATGTCTTATATTGTCTTGTCTTGTCTTGTCTTGTCTTGTCTTGTGATGTCATGTGTTGTGTTGTGTTGTTTTGTCTTGTCTTGTCTTGTCTTGTCTTGTCTTGTCTTGTCTTGTCTTGTCTTGTCTTGTCTTGTCTTGTCTTGTCTTGTCTTGTCTTGTCATGTCTTGTCTTGTCTTGTTTTGTCTTGTTTTCTCATGTAGTGTCATGTCGTGTGTTGTGTTGTTTTGTCTTGTCTTGTGTTGTTTTGTCGTGTCATGTCTTGTCTTGTCTTGTCTTGTCCTGTCCTGTCGTGTGTTGTGTTGTTTTGTCTTGTCTTGTCATGTCATGTCATGTCGTGTCTTGTGTTGCTTTGTCTTGTCTTGTCTTGTCATGTCTTGTCATGTCGTGTGTTGTGTTGTTTTGTCTTGTCTTGTTTTGTCTTGTCATGTCTCGTCTTGTCTCGTCTTGTCTTGTTTTGTATTGTCATGTCTTATATTGTCTTGTCTTGTCTTGTCATGTCATGTCATGTCGTGTGTTGTGTTGTTTTGTCTTGTCTTGTTTTGTCTTGTCATGTCTTGTCTTGTCTTGTCTTGTGTTGTTTTGTCGTGTCATGTCTTGTCTTGTCTTGTCTTGTCCTGTCCTGTCGTGTGTTGTGTTGTTTTGTCTTGTCTTGTCATGTCATGTCATGTCGTGTCTTGTGTTGCTTTGTCTTGTCTTGTCTTGTCATGTCTTGTCATGTCGTGTGTTGTGTTGTTTTGTCTTGTCTTGTTTTGTCTTGTCATGTCTCGTCTTGTCTCGTCTTGTCTTGTTTTGTATTGTCATGTCTTATATTGTCTTGTCTTGTCTTGTCATGTCATGTCATGTCATGTCGTGTGTTGTGTTGTTTTGTCTTGTCTTGTCTTGTCTTGTCATGTCATGTCTTGTCTTGTCTTGTCTTGTTTTGTATTGTCATGTCTTATATTGTCTTGTCTTGTCTTGTCATGTCATGTCATGTCATGTCGTGTGTTGTGTTGTTTTGTCTTGTCTTGTTTTGTCTTGTCATGTCTTGTCTTGTCTTGTCTTGTTTTGTCTTGTCATGTCTTGTCTTGTCTTGTCTTGTCTTGTCTTGTCTTGTCTTGCCTTGTCTTGTCTTGTCTTGTCTTGTCTTGTCTCGTCTTGTCTCGTCTTGTCTTGTCTTGTCTTGTCTTGTCTTGTCTTGTCTTGTCTTGTCTTGTCTTGTCTTGTCTTGTCTTGTCTTGTCTTGTCTTGTCTTTTCTTGTCTTGTCCTGTCTTGTCTTGTCTTGTCTTGCCTTGTCTTGTCTTGTCTTGTCTTGTCTTGTCTTGTCTTGTCATGTCATGTCATGTCATGTCGTGCGTTGTGTTGTTTTGTCTTGTCTTGATTTGTCTTGTCATGTCATGTCTTGTCTTGTCTTGTCTTGTCTTGTCTTGTCTTGTCTTGTCTTGTCATGTCGTGCGTTGTGTTGTTTTGTCTTGTCTTGTTTTGTCTTGTCATGTCATGTCTTGTCTTGTCTTGTCTTGTCTTGTCTTGTCTTGTCATGTCATGTCATGTCATGTCATGTGTTGTGTTGTGTTGTTTTGTCTTGTCTTGTCTTGTTTGGTCTTGTCTTGTTTGGTCTTGTCTTGTCTTGTCATGTTTTATGTTGTCTTGTTTTGTCATGTAATGTCATGTCGTGTTTTGTGTTGTTTTGTCTTGTCTTGTCTTCTCCTTGTCTTGTCTTGTCATGTCGTGTGTTGTGTTGTTTTGTCTTGTCATGTCTTATATTGTCTTGTCTTGTCTTGTCTTGTCTTGTCTTGTCTTGTCTTGTCTTGTCTTGTCTTGTCTTGTCTTGTCTTGTCTTGTCTTGTCTTGTCTTGTCTTGTCTTGTCTTGTCTTGTGATGTCATGTCGTGTGTTGTGTTGTTTTGTCTTGTCTTGTTTTGTCTTGTCCTGTCTTGTCTTGTCATGTCATGTCATGTGTTGTGTTGTGTTGTTTTGTCTTGTCTTGTCTTGTCTAGTCTTGTCTTGTCTTGCCTTATCTTGCCTTGTCTTGTCTTGTCTGGTCTTGTCTTGTCTTGTCTTGTCTTGTCTTGTCTTGTCTTGTCTTGTCTTGTCTTGTCATGTCTTGTCTTGTCTTGTTTTGTCTTGTCTTGTATTGTCCTGTTTTCTCATGTAATGTCATGTCGTGTGTTGTGTTGTTTTGTCTTGTCTTGTGTTGTTTTGTCCTGTCATGTCTTGTCTTGTCTTGTCTTGTCCTGTCCTGTCGTGTGTTGTGTTGTTTTGTCTTGTCTTGTCATGTCATATCATGTCGTGTCTTGTGTTGCTTTGTCTTGTCTTGTCTTGTCTTGTCTTGTCATGTCGTGTGTTGTGTTGTTTTGTCTTGTCTTGTTGTGTATTGTCATGTCTTATATTGTCTTGTCTTGTCTTGTCTTGTCATGTCATGTCATGTCGTGTGTTGTGTTGTTTTGTCTTGTCATGTCTTGTCTTGTCTTGTCTTGTTTTGTCTTGTCATGTCTTGTCTTGTCTTGTCTTGTCTTGTCTTGTCTTGTCTTGTCTTGTCTTGTCTTGTCTTGTCTTGTCTTGTCTTGTCTTGTCTTGTCTTGTCTTGTCTTGTCTTGTCTTGTCCTGTCGTGTGTTGTGTTGTTTTGTCTTGTCTTGTCTTGTCTTGTCTTGTCTTGTCTTGTTTTGTCTTGTCTTGTCTTGTCTTGTCTTGTCTTGTCTTGTCTTGTCTTGTCATGTCATGTCTTGTCTTGTCTTGTCTTGTTTTGTCTTGTCTTGTCTTGTTTTGTCTTGTCTTGTCTTGTCCTGTCTTGTCTTGTCTTGTCTTGCCTTGTCTTGTCTTTTCTTGTCTTGTCTTGTCATGTCATGTCATGTCGTGCGTTGTGTTGTTTTGTCTTGTCTTGATTTGTCTTGTCATGTCATGTCTTGTCTTGTCTTGTCTTGTCATGTCGTGCGTTGTGTTGTTTTGTCTTGTCTTGTTTTGTCTTGTCATGTCATGTCTTGTCTTGTCTTGTCTTGTCTTGTCTTGTCTTGTCTTGTCTTGTCTTGTCATGTCATGTCATGTCATGTCATGTCATGTGTTTGTGTTGTGTTGTTTTGTCTTGTCTTGTCTTGTCTTGTCTTGTCTTGTCATGTCATGTCTTGTCTTGTCTTGTCTTGTTTTGTCTTGTCTTGTCTTGTTTTGTCTTGTCATGTCTTGTCTTGTCTTGTCTTGTCTTGTCTTGTCTTGTCTTGTCTTGTCATGTCATGTCATGTCATGTCGTGCGTTGTGTTGTCTTGTCTTGTCTTGTCTTGTCTTGTCTTGTCTTGTCTTGTCTTGTCTTGTCTTGTCTTGTCTTGTCTTGTCTTGTCTTGTCTTGTCTTGTCTTGTCTTGTCTTGTCTTGTCTTGTCTTGTCTTGTCTTGTCTTGTCTTGTCTTGTCTTGTCTTGTCTTGTCTTGTCTTGTCTTGTCTTGTCTTGTCTTGTCTTGTCTTGTCTTGTCTTGTCTTGTCCTGTCGTGTGTTGTGTTGTTTTGTCTTGTCTTGTCTTGTCTTGTCTTGTTTTGTCTTGTCTTGTCTTGTCTTGTCTTGTTTTGTCTTGTCTTGTCTTGTCTTGTCTTGTCATGTCATGTCATGTCATGTCTTGTCTTGTCTTGTTTTGTCTTGTCTTGTCTTGTTTTGTCTTGTCTTGTCTTGTCTTGTCTTGTCTTGTCTTGTCTTGTCTTGCCTTGTCTTGTCTTGTCTTGTCTTGTCTTGTCTTGTCTTGTCTTGTCTTGTCTTGTCTTGCCTTGTCTTGTCTTGTGTTGTTTTGTCCTGTCTTGTCTTGTCTTGTCTTGTCATGTCATGTCTTGTCCTGTCATGTCTTGTCTTGTCTTGTCTTGTCTTGTCATGTCATGTCTTGTCTTGTCTTGTTTTGTCTTGTTTTCTCATGTAGTGTCATGTCGTGTGTTGTGTTGTTTTGTCTTGTCTTGTGTTGTTTTGTCGTGTCATGTCTTGTCTTGTCTTGTCTTGTCCTGTCCTGTCGTGTGTTGTGTTGTTTTGTCTTGTCTTGTCATGTCATGTCATGTCGTGTCTTGTGTTGCTTTGTCTTGTCTTGTCTTGTCTTGTCTTGTCTTTTCTTGTCTTGTCTTGTCTTCTCCTTGTCATGTCATGTCTTGTGTTGTGTTGTGTTTTTTTGTCTTGTCTTGTCTTGTTTGGTCTTGTCTTGTTTGGTCTTGTCTTGTTTGGTCTTGTTTTATGTTGTCTTGTTTTGTCATGTAATGTCATGTCGTGTGTTGTGTTGTTTTGTCTTGTCTTGTCTTCTCCTTGTCTTGTCTTGTCATGTCGTGTGTTGTGTTGTTTTGTCTTGTCATGTCTTATATTGTCTTGTCTTGTCTTGTCTTGTCTTGTGATGTCATGTGTTGTGTTGTGTTGTTTTGTCTTGTCTTGTCTTGTCTTGTCTTGTCTTGTCTTGTCTTGTCTTGTCTTGTCTTGTCTTGTCTTGTCTTGTCTTGTCTTGTCTTGTCTTGTCTTGTCATGTCTTGTCTTGTCTTGTTTTGTCTTGTTTTCTCATGTAGTGTCATGTCGTGTGTTGTGTTGTTTTGTCTTGTCTTGTGTTGTTTTGTCGTGTCATGTCTTGTCTTGTCTTGTCTTGTCCTGTCCTGTCGTGTGTTGTGTTGTTTTGTCTTGTCTTGTCATGTCATGTCATGTCGTGTCTTGTGTTGCTTTGTCTTGTCTTGTCTTGTCATGTCTTGTCATGTCGTGTGTTGTGTTGTTTTGTCTTGTCTTGTTTTGTCTTGTCATGTCTCGTCTTGTCTCGTCTTGTCTTGTTTTGTATTGTCATGTCTTATATTGTCTTGTCTTGTCTTGTCATGTCATGTCATGTCATGTCGTGTGTTGTGTTGTTTTGTCTTGTCTTGTTTTGTCTTGTCATGTCTTGTCTTGTCTTGTCTTGCGTTGTTTTGTCGTGTCATGTCTTGTCTTGTCTTGTCTTGTCCTGTCCTGTCGTGTGTTGTGTTGTTTTGTCTTGTCTTGTCATGTCATGTCATGTCGTGTCTTGTGTTGCTTTGTCTTGTCTTGTCTTGTCATGTCTTGTCATGTCGTGTGTTGTGTTGTTTTGTCTTGTCTTGTTTTGTCTTGTCATGTCTCGTCTTGTCTCGTCTTGTCTTGTTTTGTATTGTCATGTCTTATATTGTCTTGTCTTGTCTTGTCATGTCATGTCATGTCATGTCGTGTGTTGTGTTGTTTTGTCTTGTCTTGTCTTGTCTTGTCATGTCATGTCTTGTCTTGTCTTGTCTTGTTTTGTATTGTCATGTCTTATATTGTCTTGTCTTGTCTTGTCTTGTCATGTCATGTCATGTCATGTCGTGTGTTGTGTTGTTTTGTCTTGTCTTGTTTTGTCTTGTCATGTCTTGTCTTGTCTTGTCTTGTTTTGTCTTGTCATGTCTTGTCTTGTCTTGTCTTGTCTTGTCTTGTCTTGTCTTGCCTTGTCTTGTCTTGTCTTGTCTTGTCTTGTCTCGTCTTGTCTCGTCTTGTCTTGTCTTGTCTTGTCTTGTCTTGTCTTGTCTTGTCTTGTCTTGTCTTGTCTTGTCTTGTCTTGTCTTGTCTTTTCTTGTCTTGTCCTGTCTTGTCTTGTCTTGTCTTGCCTTGTCTTGTCTTGTCTTGTCTTGTCTTGTCTTGTCATGTCATGTCATGTCATGTCGTGCGTTGTGTTGTTTTGTCTTGTCTTGATTTGTCTTGTCATGTCATGTCTTGTCTTGTCTTGTCTTGTCTTGTCTTGTCTTGTCTTGTCTTGTCATGTCGTGCGTTGTGTTGTTTTGTCTTGTCTTGTTTTGTCTTGTCATGTCATGTCTTGTCTTGTCTTGTCTTGTCTTGTCTTGTCTTGTCATGTCATGTCATGTCATGTCATGTGTTGTGTTGTGTTGTTTTGTCTTGTCTTGTCTTGTTTGGTCTTGTCTTGTTTGGTCTTGTCTTGTCTTGTCATGTTTTATGTTGTCTTGTTTTGTCATGTAATGTCATGTCGTGTTTTGTGTTGTTTTGTCTTGTCTTGTCTTCTCCTTGTCTTGTCTTGTCATGTCGTGTGTTGTGTTGTTTTGTCTTGTCATGTCTTATATTGTCTTGTCTTGTCTTGTCTTGTCTTGTCTTGTCTTGTCTTGTCTTGTCTTGTCTTGTCTTGTCTTGTCTTGTCTTGTCTTGTGATGTCATGTCGTGTGTTGTGTTGTTTTGTCTTGTCTTGTTATGTCTTGTCCTGTCTTGTCTTGTCATGTCATGTCATGTGTTGTGTTGTGTTGTTTTGTCTTGTCTTGTCTTGTCTAGTCTTGTCTTGTCTTGCCTTATCTTGCCTTGTCTTGTCTTGTCTGGTCTTGTCTTGTCTTGTCTTGTCTTGTCTTGTCTTGTCTTGTCTTGTCATGTCTTGTCTTGTCTTGTTTTGTCTTGTCTTGTATTGTCCTGTTTTCTCATGTAATGTCATGTCGTGTGTTGTGTTGTTTTGTCTTGTCTTGTGTTGTTTTGTCCTGTCATGTCTTGTCTTGTCTTGTCTTGTCCTGTCCTGTCGTGTGTTGTGTTGTTTTGTCTTGTCTTGTCATGTCATATCATGTCGTGTCTTGTGTTGCTTTGTCTTGTCTTGTCTTGTCTTGTCTTGTCATGTCGTGTGTTGTGTTGTTTTGTCTTGTCTTGTTGTGTATTGTCATGTCTTATATTGTCTTGTCTTGTCTTGTCTTGTCATGTCATGTCATGTCGTGTGTTGTGTTGTTTTGTCTTGTCATGTCTTGTCTTGTCTTGTCTTGTTTTGTCTTGTCATGTCTTGTCTTGTCTTGTCTTGTCTTGTCTTGTCTTGTCTTGTCTTGTCTTGTCTTGTCTTGTCTTGTCATGTCTTGTCTTGTCTTGTCTTGTCTTGTCTTGTCTTGTCTTGTCTTGTCTTGTCCTGTCGTGTGTTGTGTTGTTTTGTCTTGTCTTGTCTTGTCTTGTCTTGTCTTGTCTTGTTTTGTCTTGTCTTGTCTTGTCTTGTCTTGTCTTGTCTTGTCTTGTCTTGTCATGTCATGTCTTGTCTTGTCTTGTCTTGTTTTGTCTTGTCTTGTCTTGTTTTGTCTTGTCTTGTCTTGTCCTGTCTTGTCTTGTCTTGTCTTGCCTTGTCTTGTCTTTTCTTGTCTTGTCTTGTCATGTCATGTCATGTCGTGCGTTGTGTTGTTTTGTCTTGTCTTGATTTGTCTTGTCATGTCATGTCTTGTCTTGTCTTGTCTTGTCTTGTCTTGTCATGTCGTGCGTTGTGTTGTTTTGTCTTGTCTTGTTTTGTCTTGTCATGTCATGTCTTGTCTTGTCTTGTCTTGTCTTGTCTTGTCTTGTCTTGTCTTGTCTTGTCTTGTCATGTCATGTCATGTCATGTCATGTGTTTGTGTTGTGTTGTTTTGTCTTGTCTTGTCTTGTCTTGTCTTGTCTTGTCATGTCATGTCTTGTCTTGTCTTGTCTTGTTTTGTCTTGTCTTGTCTTGTTTTGTCTTGTCATGTCTTGTCTTGTCTTGTCTTGTCATGTCGTGCGTTGTGTTGTTTTGTCTTGTCTTGTTTTGTCTTGTCATGTTATGTCTTGTCTTGTCTTGTCTTGTCTTGTCTTGTCTTGTCATGTCATGTCATGTCATGTCATGTGTTTGTGTTGTGTTGTTTTGTCTTGTCTTGTCTTGTTTTGTCTTGTCTTGTCTTGTCTTGTCTTGTCTTGTCTTGTCTTGCCTTGTCTTGTCTTGTCCTGTCGTGTGTTGTGTTGTTTTGTCTTGTCTTGTCTTGTCTTGTCTTGTCTTGTCTTGTCGTATGTTGAGTTGTTTTGTCTTGTCATGTCGTATGTTGTGTTGTTTTGTCTTGTCTTGTTTTGTCTTGTCTTGTCTTATATTGTCTTGTCTTGTCTTGTCTTGTCTTGTCTTGTCTTGTCTTGTCTTATCTCGTCTTGTCTTGTCTTGTCTTGTCTTGTCTTGTCTTGTCTTGTCTTGTCTTGTCTTGTCTTGTCTTGTCTTTTCTTGTCTTGTCCTGTCTTGTCTTGTCTTGTCTTGCCTTGTCTTGTCTTGTCTTGTCTTGTCTTGTCTTGTCTTGTCTTGTCTTGTCATGTCATGTCATGTCATGTCGTGCGTTGTGTTGTTTTGTCTTGTCTTGATTTGTCTTGTCATGTCATGTCTTGACTTGTCTTGTCTTGTCTTGTGATGTCATGTCGTGTGTTGTGTTGTTTTGTCTTGTCTTGTTTTGTCTTGTCCTGTCTTGTCTTGTCATGTCATGTCATGTGTTGTGTTGTGTTGTTTTGTCTTGTCTTGTCTTGTCTAGTCTTGTCTTGTCTTGCCTTATCTTGCCTTGTCTTGTCTTGTCTGGTCTTGTCTTGTCTTGTCTTGTCTTGTCTTGTCTTGTCATGTCTTGTCTTGTCTTGTTTTGTCTTGTCTTGTATTGTCCTGTTTTCTCATGTAATGTCATGTCGTGTGTTGTGTTGTTTTGTCTTGTCTTGTGTTGTTTTGTCCTGTCATGTCTTGTCTTGTCTTGTCTTGTCCTGTCCTGTCGTGTGTTGTGTTGTTTTGTCTTGTCTTGTCATGTCATATCATGTCGTGTCTTGTCTTGCTTTGTCTTGTCTTGTCTTGTCTTGTCTTGTCATGTCGTGTGTTGTGTTGTTTTGTCTTGTCTTGTTGTGTATTGTCATGTCTTATATTGTCTTGTCTTGTCTTGTCTTGTCATGTCATGTCATGTCATGTCATGTGTTTGTGTTGTGTTGTTTTGTCTTGTCTTGTCTTGTCTTGTCTTGTCTTGTCATGTCATGTCTTGTCTTGTCTTGTCTTGTTTTGTCTTGTCTTGTCTTGTTTTGTCTTGTCATGTCTTGTCATGTCATGTCATGTCATGTCGTGTGTTGTGTTGTTTAGTCTTGTTTTGTCTTGTCTTGTTTTGTCTTGTCATGTCTTGTCTTGTCTTGTCTTGTTTTGTCTTGTCATGTCTTGTCTTGTCTTGTCTTGTCTTGTCTTGTCTTGTCTTGTCTTGTCTTGCCTTGTCTTGTCTTGTCTTGTCTTGTCTTGTCTTGTCTTGTCTTGTCTTGTCTTGTCTTGTCTTGTCTTGTCTTGTCTTGTCTTGTCTTGTCTTGTCTTGTCTTGTCTTGTCTTGTTTGGTCTTGTCTTGTCTTGTCATGTTTTATGTTGTCTTGTTTTGTCATGTAATGTCATACGTGTGTTGTGTTGTTTTGTCTTGTCTTATTTTGTCTTGTCATGTCTTATCTTGTCTTGTCTTGTCTTGTCTTGTATTGTCATGTCTTATATTGTCTTGTCTTGTCTTGTCTTGTCCTGTCGTGTGTTGTGTTGTTTTGTCTTGTCTTGTCTTGTCTTGCCTTGTCTTGTCTTGTCTTGTCTTGTCTTGTCTTGTCTTGTCTTGTCTTGTCTTGTCGTATGTTGTGTTGTTTTGTCTTGTCTTGTTTTGTCTTGTCTTGTTTTGTCTTGTCATGTCGTATGTTGTGTTGTTTTGTCTTGTCTTGTCTTTTCTTGTCTTGTCTTGTCTTGTCTTGTGTTGTCTTGTCTTGTCTTGTCTTGTATTGTCTTGTCTTGTCTTGTCTTGTTTTGTCTTGTCTTGTCTTGTCTTGTCTTGTCTGGTCTTATCTTGTCTTGTCTTGTCCTGTCCTGTCTTGTCTTTTCTTGTCTTGTCTTGTCTTGTTTTGTCTTGTCTTGTCTTGTCTTGTCTTGTCTTGTCTTGTCTTGTCTTGTCTTGTCTTGTCTTGTCTTGTCTTGTCTTGTCTTGTCTTGTCTTGTTTGGTCTTGTCTTGTCTTGTCATGTTTTATGTTGTCTTGTTTTGTCATGTAATGTCATACGTGTGTTGTGTTGTTTTGTCTTGTCTTATTTTGTCTTGTCATGTCTTATCTTGTCTTGTCTTGTCTTGTCTTGTATTGTCATGTCTTATATTGTCTTGTCATGTCATGTCATGTCATGTCGTGTGTTGTGTTGTTTAGTCTTGTTTTGTCTTGTCATGTCTTGTCTTGTCTTGTCTTGTCATGTCTTGTCTTGTCTAGTCTTGTCTTGTCTTGTCTTGTCTGGTCTTGTCTTGTCTTGTCTTGTCTTGTCTTGTCTTGTCTTGTCTTGTCTTGTCTTGTCTTGTCTTGTCTTGTCTTGTCTTGTCTTGTCTTGTCTTGTCTTGTGTTGTCTTGTCTTGTCTTGTCTTGTATTGTCTTGTCTTGTCTTGTCTTGTTTTGTCTTGTCTTGTCTTGTCTTGTCTTGTCTGGTCTTATCTTGTCTTGTCTTGTCCTGTCCTGTCTTGTCTTTTCTTGTCTTGTCTTGTCTTTTCTTGTCTTGTCTTGTCTTGTCTTGTCTTGTCTTGTCTTGTCTTGTCTTGTCATGTCATGTCTTGTCTTGTCTTGTCTTGTTTTGTCTTGTCTTGTCTCGTTTTGTCTTTTCTTGTCTTGTCTTGTCTTGTCTTGTCTTGTCATGTCATGTCTTGTCTTGTCTTGTCTTGTTTTGTCTTGTCTTGTCTTGTTTTGTCTTGTCTTGTCTTGTTTTGTCTTTTCTTGTCTTGTCTTGTCTTGTCTTGTCTTGTCATGTCATGTCTTGTCTTGTCTTGTCTTGTTTTGTCTTGTCTTGTCTTGTTTTGTCTTGTCATGTCATGTCTTGTCTTGTCTTGTCTTGTCTTGTCTTGTCTTGTCTTGTCTTGTCTTGTCGTATGTTGTGTTGTTTTGTCTTGTCTTGTTTTGTCTTGTCATGTCGTATGTTGTGTTGTTTTGTCTTGTCTTGTCTTATATTGTCTTATATTGTCTTGTCATGTCATGTCGTGTGTTGTGTTGTTTTGTCTTGTCTTGTTTTGTCTTGTCTTGTCATACATTGTCTTGTCTTGTCTTGTCATGTCATGTCATGTCATGTCATGTCGTGTGTTGTGTTGTTTAGTCTTGTTTTGTCTTGTCTCGTCTTGTCTTGTCTTGTCATGTCTTGTCTTGTCTAGTCTTGTCTTGTCTTGTCTTGTCTTGTCTTGTCTTGTCTTGTCTTGTCCTGTCTTGTCTTGTCTTGTCTTGCCTTGTCTTGTCTTGTCTTGTCTTGTCTTGTCTTGTCTTGTCATATCATGTCATGTCGTGTGTTGTGTTGTTTTGTCTTGTCTTGTTTTGTCTTGTCTTGTCTTGTTTGGTCTTGTCTTGTCTTGTCATGTTTTATGTTGTCTTGTTTTGTCATGTCATGTCTTGTCTTGTCTTGTCTTGTTTTGTCTGGTCTTGTCTTGTCTTGTCTTGTCTTGTCTTGTCTTGTCTTGTCTTGTCTTGTCTTGTCTTGTCTTGTCTTGTCTTGTCTTGTCTTGTCTTGTCTTGTCTTGTCTTGTCTTGTCTTGTCTTGTCTTGTCTTGTCTTGTCTTGTCTTGTCTTGTCTTGTCTTGTCTGGTCTTATCTTGTCTTGTCTTGTCCTGTCCTGTCTTGTCTTGTCTTGTCTTTTCTTGTCTTGTCTTGTCTTGTCTTGTCTTGTCTTGTCTTGTCTTGTCTTGTCTTGTCTTGTCTTGTCTTGTCTTGTCTTGTCTTGTCTTGTCTTGTCTTGTCTTGTCTTGTCTTGTCTTGTCTTGTCTTGTCTTGTCTTGTCTTGTCTTGTCTTGTCTTGTCTTGTCTTGTCTTGTCTTGTCTTGTCTTGTCTTGTCTTGTCTTGTCTTGTCTTGTCTTGTCTTGTCTTGTCTTGTCTTGTCTTGTCTTGTCTTGTCTTGTCTTGTCTTGTCTTGTCTTGTCTTGTGTTGTCTTGTCTTGTCTTGTCTTGTATTGTCTTGTCTTGTCTTGTCTTGTTTTGTCTTGTCTTGTCTTGTCTTGTCTTGTCTTGTCTTGTTTTATGTTGTCTTGTCTTGTCTTGTCTTGTCTTGTCTTGTCTTGTCTTGTCTTGTCTTGTTTTGCCTTGTCTTGTCTTGTCTTGTCTTGTCTTGTCTTGTCTTGTCTTGTCTTGTCTTGTTTTGTCTTGTCATGTCTTATCTTGTCTTGTCTTGTCTTGTCTTGTCTTGTCCTGCCGTGTGTTGTGTTGTTTTGTCTTGTGTTGTCTTGTCTTGTCTTGTCCTGTCTTGTCTTGTCTTGTCTTGCCTTGTCTTGTCTTGTCTTGTTTTGTCTTGTCTTGTCTCGTTTTGTCTTTTCTTGTCTTGTCTTGTCTTGTCTTGTCTTGTCTTGTCATGTCATGTCTTGTCTTGTCTTGTCTTGTTTTGTCTTGTCTTGTCTTGTTTTGTCTTGTCTTGTCTTGTTTTGTCTTTTCTTGTCTTGTCTTGTCTTGTCTTGTCTTGTCATGTCATGTCTTGTCTTGTCTTGTCTTGTTTTGTCTTGTCTTGTCTTGTCTTGTCATGTCTTGTCTTGTCTTGTCTTGTCTTGTCTTGTCTTGTCTTGTCTTGTCTTGTCTTGTCTTGTCTTGTCTTGTCTTGTCTTGTCTTGTCTTGTCTTGTCTTGTCTTGTCTTGTCCTGTCCTGTCTTGTCTTTTCTTGTCTTGTCTTGTCTTTTCTTGTCTTGTCTTGTCTTGTCTTGTCTTGTCTTGTCTTGTCTTGTCATGTCTTGTCTTGTCTTGTCTTGTCTTGTCTTGTCTTGTCCTGTCTTTTCTTGTCTTGTCTTGTCTTGTCTTGTCTTGTCCTGTCTTGTCTTGTCTTGTCTTGTCTTGTCTTGTCTTGTCTTGTCTTGTCCTGTCTTGTCTTGTCTTGCCTTGCCTTGTCTTGTCTTGTCTTGTCTTGTCTTGTCTTGTCTAGTCTTGTCTTGCCTTGTCTTGTCTTGTCTTGTCTTGTCTTGTCTTGTCTTGTCTTGTCTTGTCTTGTCTTGTCTTGTCTTGTCTTGTCTTGTCTTGTCTTGTCTTGTCTTGTCTTGTCTTGTCTTGTCTTGTCTTGTCTTGTCTTGTCTTGTCTTGTCTTTTCTTGTCTTGTCTTGTCTTGTCCTGTCTTGTCTTGTCTTGTCTTGTCTTGTCTTGTCTTGTCCTGTCTTGTCCTGTCTTGTCTTGTCTTGTCTTGTCTTGCCTTGCCTTGCCTTGTCTTGTCTGGTCTTGTCTTGTCTTGTCTTGTCTTGTCTTGTCTTGTCTTGTCTTGTCTTGTCTTGTCTTGTCTTGTCTTGTCTTGTCTTGTCTTGTTTTGTCTTTTCTTGTCTTGTCTTGTCTTGTCATGTCTTGTCTTGTCTTGTCTTGTCATGTCATGTCTTGTCTTGTCTTGTCTTGTTTTGTCTTGTCTTGTCTTGTTTTGTCTTGTCATGTCTTGTCTTGTCTTGTCTTGTCTTGTCTTGTCTTGTCCTGTCTTGTCTTGTCTTGTCTTGCCTTGCCTTGCCTTGTCTTGTCTTGTCTTGTCTTGTCTTGTCTTGTCTTGTCTTGTCTTGTCTTGTCTTGTCTTGTCTTGTCTTGTCTTGTCTTGTCTTGTCTTGTCTTGTCTTGTCTTGTCTTGTCTTGTCTTGTCTTGTCTTGCCTTGCCTTGTCTTGTCTTGTCTTGTCTTGTCTTGTCTTGTCTTGTCTTGTCTTGTCTTGTCTTGTCTTGTCTTGTCTTGTCTTGTCTTGTCTTGTCTTGTCTTGTCTTGTCTTGTCTTGTCTTGTCTTGTCTTGTCTTGTCTTGTCTTGTCTTGTCTTGTTTTGTCTTGTCTTGTCTTGTTTTGTCTTGTCTTGTCTTGTTTTGTCTTTTCTTGTCTTGTCCTGTCTTGTCTTGTCTTGTCTTGTCTTGTCTTGTCTTGTCTTGTCTTGTCTTGTCTTGTCTTGTCTTGTCTTGTCTTGTCTTGTCTTGTCTTGTCTTGTCGTATATTGTCGTATATTGTGTTGTTTTGTCTTGTCTTGTTTTGTCTTGTCATGTCGTATGTTGTGTTGTTTTGTCTTTTCTTGTTTTGTCTTGTCATGTCGTATGTTGTGTTGTTTTGTCTTGTCTTGTTTTGTCTTGTCTTGTCTTATATTGTCTTATATTGTCTTGTCATGTCATGTCGTGTGTTGTGTTGTTTTGTCTTGTCATGTCTTGTCTTGTCTTGTCTTGTCTTGTCTTGTCATGTCTTGTCTAGTCTTGTCTCGTCTTGTCTTGTCTTGTCTTGTCTTGTCTTGTCTTGTCTTGTCTTGTCTTGTCTTGCCTAGTCTTGTCTTGTCTTGTCTTGTCTTGTCTTGTCTTGTCTTGTCTTGTCTTGTCTTGTCTTGTCTTGTCTTGTCTTGACTTGTCTTGTCTTGTCTTGTCTTGTCTTGTCTTGTCTTGTCTTGTCTTGCCTTGTCTTGTCTTGTCTTGTCTTGTCTTGTCTTGTCTTGTCTTGTCTTGTCTTGTCTTGTCTTGTCTTGTCTTGTCTTGTCTTGTCTTGTCTTGTCTTGTCTTGTCTTGTCTTTTCTTGTCTTGTCTTGTCTTGTCTTGTCTTGTCTTGTCTTGTCTTGTCTTGTCTTGTCTTGTCTTGTCCTGTCTTGTCTTGTCTTGTCTTGCCTTGCCTTGTCTTGTCTGGTCTTGTCTTGTCTTGTCTTGTCTTGTCTTGTCTTGTCTTGTCTTGTCTTGTCTTGTCTTGTCTTGTCTTGTCTTGTCTTGTCTTGTCTTGTCTTGTCTTGTCTTGTCTTGTCTTGTCTTGTCTTGTCTTGTCTTGTCTTGTCTTGTCTTGTCTTGTCTTGTCTTGTCTTGTCTTGTCTTGTCTTGTCTTGTCTTGTCTTGTCTTGTCTTGTCTTGTCTTGTCTTGTCGTATATTGTGTTGTTTTGTCTTGTCTTGTTTTGTCTTGTCATGTCGTATGTTGTGTTGTTTTGTCTTGTCTTGTTTTGTCTTGTCTTGTCTTATATTGTCTTATATTGTCTTGTCATGTCATGTCGTGTGTTGTGTTGTTTTGTCTTGTCATGTCTTGTCTTGTCTTGTCTTGTCATGTCTTGTCTTGTCTAGTCTTGTCTTGTCTTGTCTTGTCTTGTCTTGTCTTGTCTTGTCTTGTCTTGTCTAGTCTTGTCTTGTCTTGTCTTGTCTTGTCTTGTCTTGTCTTGTCTTGTCTTGTCTTGTCTTGTCTTGTCTTGTCTTGTCTTGTCTTGACTTGTCTTGTCTTGTCTTGTCTTGTCTTGTCTTGTCTTGTCTTGTCTTGTCTTGTCTTGTCTTGTCTTGTCTTGTCTTGTCTTGTCTTGTCTTGTCTTGTCTTGTCTTGTCTTGTCTTGTCTTGTCTTGTCTTGTCTTGTCTTGTCTTGTCTTGTCTTGTCTTGTCTTGTCTTGTCTTGTCTTGTCTTGTCTTGTCTTTTCTTGTCTTGTCTTGTCTTGTCTTGTCTTGTCTTGTCTTGTCTTGTCTTGTCTTGTCTTATTTTGTCTTGTCTTGTTTTGTCTTGTCTTGTCTTGTCTTGTCTTGTCATGTCATGTCATGTCATGTGTTGTGTTGTTTTGTCTTGTCTTGTCTTGTTTGGTCTTGTCTTGTCTTGTCTTGTCTTGTATTGTCTTGTCTTGTCTTGTCTTGTCTTGTCTTGTCTTGTCTTGTCTTGTCTTGTCTTGTCTTGTCTTGTCTTGTCTTGTCTTGTCTTGTCTTGTCTTGTCTTGTCTTGTCTTGTCTTGTCTTGTCTTGTCTTGTCTTGTCTTGTCTTGTCTTGTCTTGTCTTGTCTTGTCTTGTCTTGTCTTGTCTTGTCTTGTCTTGTCTTGTCTTGTCTTGTCTTGTCTTGTCTTGTCTTGTCTTGTCTTGTCTTGTCTTGTCTTGTCTTGTCTTGTCTTGTCTTGTCTTGTCTTGTCTTGTCTTGTCTTGTCTTGTCTTGTCTTGTCTTGTCTTGTCTTGTCTTGTCTTGTCTTGTCTTGTCTTGTCTTGTCTTGTCTTGTCTTGTCTTGTCTTGTCTTGTCTTGTCTTGTCTTGTCTTGTCTTGTCTTGTCTTGTCTTGTCTTGTCTTGTCTTGTCTTGTCTTGTCTTGTCTTGTCTTGTCTTGTCTTGTCTTGTCTTGTCTTGTCTTGTCTTGTCTTGTCTTGTCTTGTCTTGTCATGTAATGTCATGTCGTGTGTTGTGTTGTTTTGTCTTGTCGTGTCTTCTCCTTGTCTTGTCTTGTCATGTCGTGTGTTGTGTTGTTTTGTCTTGTCATGTCTTATATTGTCTTCTCTTGTCTTGTGATGTCATGTCGTGTGTTGTGTTGTTTTGTCTTGTATTGTCTTGTCTTGTCTTGTCTTGTTTTGTCTTGTCTTGTCTTGTCTTGTCTTGTCTTGTCTTGTCATGTCATGTCATGTCATACGTGTGTTGTGTTGTTTTGTCTTGTCTTATTCTGTCTTGTCTTGTCATGTCATATCATGTCGTGTGTTGTGTTGTTTTGTCTTGTCATGTTTTGTCTTGTCGTGTATTGTCTTGTCTTGTCATGTCATGTAATGTCATGTCATGTGTTGTGTTGTGTTGTTTTGTCTTGTCTTGTCTTGTTTGGTCTTGTCTTGTCTTGTCTTGTCATGTTTTATGTTGTCTTGTTTTGTCATGTAATGTCATACGTGTGTTGTGTTGTTTTGTCTTGTCTTATTTTGTCTTGTCATGTCTTATCTTGTCTTGTCTTTTATTGTCATGTCTTATATTGTCTTGTCTTGTCCTGTCATGTCATGTCATGTGTTGTGTTGTTTTGTCTTGTCTTGTCTTGTTTGGTCTTGTCTTGTCTTGTCTTGTCTTGTCTTGTCTTGTCTTGTCTTGTCTTGTCTTGTCTTGTCTTGTCTTGTCTTGTCTTGTCTTGTCTTGTCTTGTCTTGTCTTGTCTTGTCTTGTCTTGTCTTGTCTTGTCTTGTCTTGTCTTGTCTTGTCTTGTCTTGTCTTGTCTTGTCTTGTCTTGTCTTGTCTTGTCTTGTCTTGTCTTGTCTTGTCTTGTCTTGTCTTGTCTTGTCTTGTCTTGTCTTGTCTTGTCTTGTCTTGTCTTGTCTTGCCTTGTCTTGTCTTGTCCTGCCGTGTGTTGTGTTGTTTTGTCTTGTGTTGTCTTGTCTTGTCTTGTCCTGTCTTGTCTTGTCATGTCGAGCGTTGTGTTGTTTTGTCTTGTCTTGTTTCGTTTTGTCATGTCATGTCTTGTCTTGTCTTGTCTTGTCTTGTCTTGTCATGTCATGTCATGTCATGTCATGTGTTGTGTTGTGTTGTGTTGTTTTGTCTTGTCTTGTCTTGTTTGGTCTTGTCTTGTTTGGTCTTGTCTTGTTTGGTCTTGTCTTGTCTTGTCATGTTTTATGTTGTCTTGTTTTGTCATGTAATGTCATGTCGTGTGTTGTGTTGTTTTGTCTTGTCTTGTCTTCTCCTTGTCTTGTCTTGTCATGTCGTGTGTTGTGTTGTTTTGTCTTGTCATGTCTTATATTGTCTTGTCTTGTCTTGTCTGGTCTTGTCTTGTCTTGTCTTGTCTTGCCTTGTCTTGTCTTGTCTTGTCTTGTCTTGTCTTGTCTTGTCTTGTCTTGTCTTGTCTTGTCTTGTCTTGTCTTGTCTTGTCTTGTCTTGTCTTGTCTTGTCTTGTCTTGTCTTGTCTTGTCTTGTCTTGTCTTGTCTTGTCTTGTCTTGTCATGTCTTGTCTTGTCTTGTTTTGTCTTGTCTTGTATTGTCTTGTTTTCTCATGTAATGTCATGTCGTGTGTTGTGTTGTTTTGTCTTGTCTTGTGTTGTTTTGTCGTGTCATGTCATGTCGTGTCTTGTGTTGCTTTGTCTTGTCTTGTCTTGTCATGTCGTGTGTTGTGTTGTTTTGTCTTGTCTTGTTGTGTATTGCCATGTCTTATATTGTCTTGTCTTGTCTTGTCATGTCATGTCATGTCATGTCGTGTGTTGTGTTGTCTTGTCTTGCCTTGTCTTGTCTTGTCTTGTCTTGTCTTGTCTTGTCTTGTCATGTCATGTCATGTGGTGCGTTGTGTTGTTTTGTCTTGTCTTGTTTTGCCTTGTCATGTCATGTCTTGTCTTGTTTTGTTTTGTCATGTCATGTCTTGTCTTGTCTTGTCTTGTCTTGTCATGTCATGTCATGTCATGTCATGTGTTGTGTTGTGTTGTGTTGTTTTGTCTTGTCTTGTCTTGTTTGGTCTTGTCTTGTTTGGTCTTGTCTTGTTTGGTCTTGTCTTGTCTTGTCATGTTTTATGTTGTCTTGTTTTGTCATGTAATGTCATGTCGTGTGTTGTGTTGTTTTGTCTTGTCTTGTCTTCTCCTTGTCTTGTCTTGTCATGTCGTGTGTTGTGTTGTTTTGTCTTGTCATTTCTTATATTGTCTTGTCTTGTCTTGTCTGGTCTTGTCTTGTCTTGTCTTGTCTTGTCTTGTCTTGTCTTGTCTTGTCTTGTCTTGTCTTGTCTTGTCTTGTCTTGTCTTGTCTTGTCTTGTCTTGTCTTGTCTTGTCTTGCCTTGTCTTGTCTTGTCTTGTCTTGTCTTGTCTTGTCTTGTCTTGTCATGTCTTGTCTTGTCTTGTTTTGTCTTGTCTTGTATTGTCTTGTTTTCTCATGTAATGTCATGTCGTGTGTTGTGTTGTTTTGTCTTGTCTTGTGTTGTTTTGTCGTGTCATGTCATGTCGTGTCTTGTGTTGCTTTGTCTTGTCTTGTCTTGTCATGTCGTGTGTTGTGTTGTTTTGTCTTGTCTTGTTGTGTATTGCCATGTCTTATATTGTCTTGTCTTGTCTTGTCATGTCATGTCATGTCATGTCGTGTGTTGTGTTGTTTTGTCTTGTCTTGTCTTGTTTTGTCTTGTCTTGTCATGTCTTGTCTTGTCTTGTCTTGTTTTGTCTTGACTTGTCTTGTCTTGTCTTGTCTTGTCTTGTCTTGTCTTGTCTTGTCTTGTCTTGTCTTGTCTTGTCTTGTCTTGTCTTGTCTTGTCTTGTCTTGTCTTGTCTTGTCTTGTCTTGTCTTGTCTTGTCTTGTCTTGTCTTGTCTTGTCTTGTCTTGTCTTGTCTTGTCTTGTCTTGTCTTGTCTTGTCTTGTCTTGTCTTGTCTTGTCTTGTCTTGTCTTGTCTTGTCTTGTCTTGTCTTGTCTTGTCTTGTCTTGTCTTGTCTTGTCTTGTCTTGTCTTGTCTTGTCTTGTCTTGTCTTGTCTTGTCTTGTCTTGTCTTGTCTTGTCTTGTCTTGTCTTGTCTTGTCTTGTCTTGTCTTGTCTTGTCTTGTCTTGTCTTGTGCTGTCTTGTCTTGTCTTGTCTTGCCTTGTCTTGTCTTGTCTTGTCTTGTCTTGTCTTGTCTTGTCATATCATGTCATGTCGTGCGTTGTGTTCTTTTGTCTTGTCTGGTTTTGCCTTGTCATGTCATGTCTTGTCTTGTCTTGTCTTGTCATGTCGAGCGTTGTGTTGTTTTGTCTTGTCTTGTTTTGTCTTGTCATGTCATGTCTTGTCTTGTCTTGTCTTGTCTTGTCTTGTCATGTCATGTCATGTCATGTCATGTGTTGTGTTGTGTTGTGTTGTTTTGTCTTGGCTTGTCTTGTTTGGTCTTGTCTTGTTTGGTCTTGTCTTGTTTGGTCTTGTCTTGTCTTGTCATGTTTTATGTTGTCTTGTTTTGTCATGTAATGTCATGTCGTGTGTTGTGTTGTTTTGTCTTGTCTTGTCTTCTCCTTGTCTTGTCTTGTCATGTCGTGTGTTGTGTTGTTTTGTCTTGTCATGTCTTATATTGTCTTGTCTTGTCTTGTCTTGTCTTGCCTTACCTTGCCTTGTCTTGTCTTGTCTGGTCTTGTCTTGTCTTGTCTTCTCTTGTATTGTCTTGTCTTGTCTTGTCTTGTCTTGTCTTGTCTTGTCTTGTAATGTCTTGTCTTGTCTTGTTTTGTCTTGTCTTGTATTGTCTTGTTTTCTCATGTAATGTCATGTCGTGTGTTGTGTTGTTTTGTCTTGTCTTGTGTTGTTTTGTCGTGTCATGTCATGTCGTGTCTTGTGTTGCTTTGTCTTGTCTTGTCTTGTCTTGTCTTGTCATGTCGTGTGTTGTGTTGTTTTGTCTTGTCTTGTTGTGTATTGTCATGTCTTATATTGTCTTGTCTTGTCTTGTCTTGTCTTGTCATGTCATGTCATGTCATGTCGTGTGTTGTGTTGTTTTGTCTTGTCTTGTTTTGTCTTGTCATGTCTTGTCTTGTTTTGTCTTGTCATGTCTTGTCTTGTCTTGTCTTGTCTTGTCTTGTCTTGTCTTGTCTTGTATTGTCTTGTCTTGTCTTGTCTTGTCTTGTCTTGTCTTGTCTTGTCTTGTCTTGTCTTGTCTTGTCTTGTCTTGTCTTGTCTTGTCTTGTCTTGTCTTGTCTTGTCTTGTCTTGTCTTGTCTTGTCTTGTCTTGTCTTGTCTTGTCTTGTCTTGTCTTGTCTTGTCTTGTCTTGTCTTGTCTTGTCTTGTCTTGTCTTGTCTTGTCTTGTCTTGTCTTGTCTTGTCTTGTCTTGTCTTGTCTTGTCTTGTCTTGTCTTGTCTTGTCTTGTCTTGTCTTGTTTGGTCTTGTCTTGTCTTGTCATGTTTTATGTTGTCTTGTTTTGTCATGTAATGTCATACGTGTGTTGTGTTGTTTTGTCTTGTCTTATTTTGTCTTGTCATGTCTTATCTTGTCTTGTCTTGTCTTGTTTTGTATTGTCATGTCTTATATTGTCTTGTCTTGTCTTGTCTTGTCCTGTCGTGTGTTGTGTTGTTTTGTCTTGTCTTGTCTTGTCTTGTCTTGCCTTGTCTTGTCTTGTCTTGTCTTGTCTTGTCTTGTCTTGTCGTATGTTGTGTTGTTTTGTCTTGTCTTGTTTTGTCTTGTCATGTCGTATGTTGTGTTGTTTTGTCTTGTCTTGTTTTGTCTTGTCGTGTCTTATATTGTCTTGTCTTGTCTTGTCATGTCATGTCATGTCATGTCGTGTGTTGTGTTGTTTAGTCTTGTTTTGTCTTGTCATGTCTTGTCTTGTCTTGTCTTGTCATGTCTTGTCTTGTCTAGTTTTGTCTTGTCTTGTCTTGTCTTGTCTTGTCTTGTCTTGTCTTGTCTTGTCTTGTCTTGTCTTGTCTTGTCTTGTCTTGTCTTGTCTTGTCTTGTGTTGTCTTGTCTTGTCTTGTCTTGTATTGTCTTGTCTTGTCTTGTCTTGTTTTGTCTTGTCTTGTCTTGTCTTGTCTTGTCTTGTCTTGTCTTGTCTGGTCTTATCTTGTCTTGTCTTGTCCTGTCTTGTCTTGTCTTGTCTTGTCTTGTCATAACATGTCTTGTCTTGTCTTGTCTTGTTTTGTCTTGTCTTGTCTTGTTTTGTCTTTTCTTGTCTTGTCTTGTCTTGTCTTGTCTTGTCATGTTTTATGTTGTCTTGTTTTGTCATGTAATGTCATGTCGTGTGTTGTGTTGTTTTGTCTTGTCTTGTCTTGTCTTGTCATGTCGTGTGTTGTGTTGTTTTGTCTTGTCATGTCTTATATTGTCTTGTCTTGTCTTGTCTTGTCTTGCCTTATCTTGCCTTGTCTTGTCTTGTCTGGTCTTGTCTTGTCTTGTCTTGTCTTGTCTTGTCTTGTCTTGTCTTGTCTTGTCTTGTAATGTCTTGTCTTGTCTTGTTTTGTCTTGTCTTGTATTGTCTTGTTTTCTCATGTAATGTCATGTCGTGTGTTGTGTTGTTTTGTCTTGTCTTGTGTTGTTTTGTCGTGTCATGTCATGTCGTGTCTTGTGTTGCTTTGTCTTGTCTTGTCTTGTCTTGTCTTGTCATGTCGTGTGTTGTGTTGTTTTGTCTTGTCTTGTTGTGTATTGTCATGTCTTATATTGTCTTGTCTTGTCTTGTCATGTCATGTCATGTCATGTCGTGTGTTGTGTTGTTTTGTCTTGTCTTGTTTTGTCTTGTCATGTCTTGTCATGTCTTGACTTGTTTTGTCTTGTCATGTCTTGTCTTGTCTTGTCTTGTCTTGTCTTGTCTTGTCTTGTCTTGTCTTGTCTTGTCTTGTCTTGTCTCGTCTTGTCTTGTCTTGTCTTGTCTTGTCTTGTCTTGTCTTGTCTTGTCTTGTCTTGTCTTGTCTTGTCTTGTCTTGTCTTGTCTTGTCTTGTCTTGTCTTGTCTTGTCTTGTCTTGTCTTGTCTTGTCTTGTCTTGTCTTGTCTTGCCTTGTCTTGTCTTGTCTTGTCTTGTTTGGTGTTGTCTTGTCTTGTCATGTTTTATGTTGTCTTGTTTTGTCATGTAATGTCATACGTGTGTTGTGTTGTTTTGTCTTGTCTTATTTTGTCTTGTCATGTCTTATCTTGTCTTGTCTTGTCTTGTTTTGTATTGTCATGTCTTATATTGTCTTGTCTTGTCTTGTCTTGTCCTGTCGTGTGTTGTGTTGTTTTGTCTTGTCTTGTCTTGTCTTGCCTTGTCTTGTCTTGTCTTGTCTTGTCTTGTCTTGTCTTGTCTTGTCTTGTCTTGTCTTGTCTTGTCTTGTCTTGTCTTGTCTTGTCGTATGTTGTGTTGTTTTGTCTTGTCTTGTTTTGTCTTGTCATGTCGTATGTTGTGTTGTTTTGTCTTGTCTTGTTTTGTCTTGTCTTGTCTTATATTGTCTTGTCTTGTCTTGTCATGTCATGTCATGTCATGTCGTGTGTTGTGTTGTTTAGTCTTGTTTTGTCTTGTCATGTCTTGTCTTGTCTTGTCTTGTCATGTCTTGTCTTGTCTAGTCTAGTCTTGTCTTGTCTTGTCTTGTCTTGTCTTGTCTTGTCTTGTCTTGTCTTGTCTTGTGTTGTCTTGTCTTGTCTTGTCTTGTATTGTCTTGTCTTGTCTTGTCTTGTTTTGTCTTGTCTTGTCTTGTCTTGTCTTGTCTTGTCTTGTCTTGTCTTGTCTTGTCTGGTCTTATCTTGTCTTGTCTTGTCCTGTCCTGTCTTGTCTTTTCTTGTCTTGTCTTGTCTTTTCTTGTCTTGTCTTGTCTTGTCTTGTCTTGTCTTGTCTTGTCTTGTCTTGTCTTGTCATGTCATGTCTAGTCTTGTCTTGTCTTGTTTTGTCTTGTCTTGTCTCGTTTTGTCTTTTCTTGTCTTGTCTTGTCTTGTCTTGTCTTGTCATGTCATGTCTTGTCTTGTCTTGTCTTGTCTTGTTTTGTCTTGTCTTGTCTTGTTTTGTCTTGTCTTGTCTTGTCTTGTTTTGTCTTTTCTTGTCTTGTCTTGTCTTGTCTTGTCTTGTCTTGTCATGTCATGTCTTGTCTTGTTTTGTCATGTAATGTCATACGTGTGTTGTGTTGTTTTGTCTTGTCTTATTTTGTCTTGTCATGTCTTATCTTGTCTTGTCTTGTCTTGTCTTGTATTGTCATGTCTTATATTGTCTTGTCTTGTCTTGTCTTGTCCTGTCGTGTGTTGTGTTGTTTTGTCTTGTCTTGTCTTGTCTTGCCTTGTCTTGTCTTGTCTTGTCTTGTCTTGTCTTGTCTTGTCGTATGTTGTGTTGTTTTGTCTTGTCTTGTTTTGTCTTGTCTTGTTTTGTCTTGTCATGTCGTATGTTGTGTTGTTTTGTCTTGTCTTGTTTTGTCTTGTCTTGTCTTATATTGTCTTGTCTTGTCTTGTCATGTCATGTCATGTCATGTCGTGTGTTGTGTTGTTTAGTCTTGTTTTGTCTTGTCATGTCTTGCCTTGTCTTGTCTTGTCTTGTCATGTCTTGTCTTGTCTAGTCTTGTCTTGTCTTGTCTTGTCTTGTCTTGTCTTGTCTTGTCTTGTCTTGTCCTGTCATGTCTTGTCATGTCATGTGTTGTGTTGTCTTGTCTTGTCTTGTCTTTTCTTTTCTTGTCTTGTCTTGTCTTGTCTTGTCTTGTCTTGTCTTGTCTTGTCTTGTCTTGTCTTGTCTTGTCTTGTCTTGTCTTGTCTTGTCTTGTGTTGTCTTGTATTGTCTTGTCTTGTCTTGTCTTGTTTTGTCTTGTCTTGTCTTGTCTTGTCTTGTCATGTCATGTCATGTCATGTCGTGTGTTGTGTTGTTTTGTCTTGTCTTGTCTTATATTGTCTTATATTGTCTTGTCATGTCATGTCGTGTGTTGTGTTGTTTTGTCTTGTCTTGTTTTGTCTTGTCTTGTCATGTCATGTCATGTCATGTCGTGTGTTGTGTTGTTTTGTCTTGTCTTGTTTTGTCTTGTCTTGTCTTGTTTGGTCTTGTCTTGTCTTGTCATGTTTTATGTTGTCTTGTTTTGTCATGTAATGTCATACGTGTGTTGTGTTGTTTTGTCTTGTCTTATTTTGTCTTGTCATGTCTTATCTTGTCTTGTCTTGTCTTGTTTTGTATTGTCATGTCTTATATTGTCTTGTCTTGTCTTGTCTTGTCGTGTGTTGTGTTGTTTTGTCTTGTTTTGTCATGTCTTGTCTTGTCTTGTCTTGTCTTGTCTTGTCTTGTCTTGTCTTGTCTTGTCTTGTCTTGTCTTGTCTTGTCTTGTCTTGTCTTGTCTTGTCTTGTCTTGTCTTGTCTTGTCTTGTCTTGTCTTGTCTTGTCTTGTCTTGTCTTGTCTTGTCTTGTCTTGTCTTGTCTTGTCTTGTCTTGTCTTGTCTTGTCTTGTCTTGTCTTGTCTTGTCTTGTCTTGTCTTGTCTTGTCTTGTCTTGTCTTGTCTTGTCTTGTCTTGTCTTGTCTTGTCTTGTCTTGTCTTGTCTTGTCTTGTCTTGTCTTGTCTTGTCTTGTCTTGTCTTGTCTTGTCTTGTCTTGTCTTGTCTTGTCTTGTCTTGTCTTGTCTTGTCTTGTCTTGTCTTGTCTTGTCTTGTAATGTCTTGTCTTGTATTGTCTTGTTTTCACATGTAATGTCATGTCGTGTGTTGTGTTGTTTTGTCTTGTCTTGTGTTGTTTTGTCGTGTCATGTCATGTCGTGTCTTGTGTTGCTTTGTCTTGTCTTGTCTTGTCTTGTCTTGTCATGTCGTGTGTTGTGTTGTTTTGTCTTGTCTTGTTGTGTATTGTCATGTCTTATATTGTCTTGTCTTGTCTTGTCATGTCATGTCATGTCATGTCGTGTGTTGTGTTGTTTTGTCTTGTCTTGTTTTGTCTTGTCTTGTCTTGTTTGGTCTTGTCTTGTCTTGTCATGTTTTATGTTGTCTTGTTTTGTCATGTAATGTCATACGTGTGTTGTGTTGTTTTGTCTTGTCTTATTTTGTCTTGTCATGTCTTATCTTGTCTTGTCTTGTCTTGTTTTGTATTGTCATGTCTTATATTGTCTTATCTTGTCTTGTCTTGTCTTATCTTGTCTTGTCTTGTCTTGTCTTGTCTTGTCGTGTGTTGTGTTGTTTTGTCTTGTTTTGTCATGTCTTGTCTTGTCTTGTCTTGTCTTGTCTTGTCTTGTCTTGTCTTGTCTTGTCTTGTCTTGTCTTGCCTTGTCTTGTCTTGTCTTGTCTTGTCTTGTCTTGTCTTGTCTTGTCTTGTTTGGTCTTGTCTTGTCTTGTCATGTTTTATGTTGTCTTGTTTTGTCATGTAATGTCATACGTGTGTTGTGTTGTTTTGTCTTGTCTTATTTTGTTTTGTCATGTCTTATCTTGTCTTGTCTTGTATTGTCATGTCTTATATTGTCTTGTCTTGTCTTGTCTTGTCCTGTCGTGTGTTGTGTTGTTTTGTCTTGTCTTGTCTTGTCTTGCCTTGTCTTGTCTTGTCTTGTCTTGTCTTGTCTTGTCTTGTCTTGTCGTATGTTGTGTTGTTTTGTCTTGTCTTGTTTTGTCTTGTCTTGTTTTGTCTTGTCATGTCGTATGTTGTGTTGTTTTGTCTTGTCTTGTTTTGTCTTGTCTTATATTGTCTTGTCTTGTCTTGTCTTGTATTGTCATGTCTTATATTGTCTTGTCTTGTCTTGTCTTGTCCTGTCGTGTGTTGTGTTGTTTTGTCTTGTCTTGTCCTGTCTTGCCTTGTCTTGCCTTGTCTTGTCTTGTCTTGTCTTGTCTTGTCTTGTCTTGTCTTGTCTTGTCTTGTCGTATGTTGTGTTGTTTTGTCTTGTCTTGTTTTGTCTTGTCATGTCGTATGTTGTGTTGTTTTGTCTTGTCTTGTTTTGTCTTGTCTTGTCTTATATTGTCTTGTCTTGTCTTGTCAAGTCATGTCATGTCATGTCGTGTGTTGTGTTGTTTAGTCTTGTTTTGTCTTGTCATGTCTTGTCTTGTCTTGTCTTGTCATGTCTTGTCTTGTCTAGTCTAGTCTTGTCTTGTCTTGTCTTGTCTGGTCTTGTCTTGTCTTGTCTTGTCTTGTCTTGTCTTGTCTTGTCTTGTCTTGTGTTGTGTTGTCTTGTCTTGTCTTGTCGTGTCTTGTCTTGTCTTGTCTTGTCTTGTCTTGTCTTGTCTTGTCTTGTCTTGTCTTGTCTTGTCTTGTCTTGTCTTGTCTTGTCTTGTCTTGTCTTGTCTTGTCTTGTCTTGTCTTGTCTTGTCTTGTCTTGTCTTGTCTTGTCTTGTCTTGTCTTGTCTTGTCTTGTCTTGTCTTGTCTTGTCTTGTCTTGTCTTGTCTTGTCTTGTCTTGTCTTGTCTTGTCTTGTCTTGTCTTGTCTTGTCTTGTCTTGTCTTGTCTTGTCTTGTCTTGTCTTGTCTTGTCTTGTCTTGTCTTGTCTTGTCTTGTCTTGTCTTGTCTTGTCTTGTCTTGTCTTGTCTTGTCTTGTCTTGTCTTGTCTTGTCTTGTCTTGTCTTGTCTTGTCTTGTCTTGTCTTGTCTTGTCTTGTCTTGTCTTGTCTTGTCTTGTCTTGTCTTGTCTTGTCTTGTCTTGTCTTGTCTTGTCTTGTCTTGTCTTGTCTTGTCTTGTCTTGTCTTGTCTTGTCTTGTCTTGTCTGTTTGGTCTTGTCTTGTCTTGTCTTGTCTTGTTTGGTCTTGTCTTGTCTTGTCATGTTTTATGTTGTCTTGTTTTGTCATGTAATGTCATACGTGTGTTGTGTTGTTTTGTCTTGTCTTATTTTGTCTTGTCATGTCTTATCTTGTCTTGTCTTGTCTTGTCTTGTATTGTCATGTCTTATATTGTCTTGTCTTGTCTTGTCTTGTCCTGTCGTGTGTTGTGTTGTTTTGTCTTGTCTTGTCTTGTCTTGCCTTGTCTTGTCTTGTCTTGTCTTGTCTTGTCTTGTCTTGTCATGTTTTATGTTGTCTTGTTTTGTCATGTAATGTCATACGTGTGTTGTGTTGTTTTGTCTTGTCTTATTTTGTCTTGTCATGTCTTATCTTGTCTTGTCTTGTCTTGTCTTGTATTGTCATGTCTTATATTGTCTTGTCTTGTCTTGTCTTGTCCTGTCGTGTGTTGTGTTGTTTTGTCTTGTCTTGTCTTGTCTTGCCTTGTCTTGTCTTGTCTTGTCTTGTCTTGTCTTGTCTTGTCTTGTCTTGTCTTGTCTTGTCGTATGTTGTGTTGTTTTGTCTTGTCTTGTTTTGTCTTGTCTTGTTTTGTCTTGTCATGTCGTATGTTGTCTTGTTTTGTCTTGTCATGTCGTATGTTGTGTTGTTTTGTCTTGTCTTGTCTTATATTGTCTTGTCTTGTCTTGTCATGTCATGTCATGTCATGTCGTGTGTTGTGTTGTTTAGTCTTGTTTTGTCTTGTCATGTCTTGTCTTGTCTTGTCTTGTCTTGTCTTGTCTTGTCATGTCTTGTCTTGTCTAGTCTTGTCTTGTCTTGTCTTGTCTTGTCTTGTCTTGTCTTGTCTTGTCCTGTCATGTCTTGTCATGTCATGTGTTGTGTTGTCTTGTCTTGTCTTGTCTTTTCTTTTCTTGTCTTGTCTTGTCTTGTCTTGTCTTGTCTTGTCTTGTCTTGTCTTGTCTTGTCTTGTCTTGTCTTGTCTTGTCTTGTCTTGTCTTGTCTTGTCTTGTCTTGTCTTGTCTTGTCTTGTCTTGTCTTGTCTTGTCTTGTCTTGTCTTGTCTTGTCTTGTCTTGTCTTGTCTTGTCTTGTCTTGTCTTGTCTTGTCTTGTCTTGTCTTGTCTTGTCTTGTGTTGTCTTGTATTGTCTTGTCTTGTCTTGTCTTGTTTTGTCTTGTCTTGTCTTGTCTTGTCTTGTCATGTCATGTCATGTCATGTCGTGTGTTGTGTTGTTTTGTCTTGTCTTGTCTTGTCTTGTCTTGTCTTGTCTGGTCTTATCTTGTCTTGTCTTGTCCTGTCCTGTCTTGTCTTTTCTTGTCTTGTCTTGTCTTTTCTTGTCTTGTCTTGTCTTGTCTTGTCTTGTCTTGTCTTGTCTTGTCTTGTCATGTCATGTCTTGTCTTGTCTTGTCTTGTTTTGTCTTGTCTTGTCTCGTTTTGTCTTTTCTTGTCTTGTCTTGTCTTGTCTTGTCATGTCATGTCTTGTCTTGTCTTGTCTTGTTTTGTCTTGTCTTGTCTTGTTTTGTTTTGTCTTGTCTTGTTTTGTCTTTTCTTGTCTTGTCTTGTCTTGTCTTGTCTTGTCATGTCATGTCTTGTCTTGTCTTGTCTTGTTTTGTCTTGTCTTGTCTTGTTTTGTCTTGTCATGTCTTGTCTTGTCTTGTCTTGTCTTGTCTTGTCTTGTCTTGTCTTGTCTTGTCTTGTCGTATGTTGTGTTATTTTGTCTTGTCTTGTTTTGTCTTGTCATGTCGTATGTTGTGTTGTTTTGTCTTGTCTTGTCTTATATTGTCTTATATTGTCTTGTCATGTCATGTCGTGTGTTGTGTTGTTTTGTCTTGTCTTGTTTTGTCTTGTCTTGTCATACATTGTCTTGTCTTGTCTTGTCATGTCATGTCATGTCATGTCGTGTGTTGTGTTGTTTAGTCTTGTTTTGTCTTGTCATGTCTTGTCTCGTCTTGTCTTGTCTTGTCATGTCTTGTCTTGTCTAGTCTTGTCTTGTCTTGTCTTGTCTTGTCTTGTCTTGTCTTGTCTTGTCTTGTCCTGTCTTGTCTTGTCTTGTCTTGCCTTGCCTTGTCTTGTCTTGTCTTGTCTTGTCTTGTCTTGTCTTGTCATATCATGTCATGTCGTGCGTTGTGTTGTTTTGTCTTGTCTGGTTTTGCCTTGTCATGTCATGTCTTGTCTTGTCTTGTCTTGTCATGTCGAGCGTTGTGTTGTTTTGTCTTGTCTTGTTTTGTCTTGTCATGTCATGTCTTGTCTTGTCTTGTCATGTCTTGTCTTGTCTTGTCATGTCATGTCATGTCATGTCATGTGTTGTGTTGTGTTGTGTTGTTTTGTCTTGTCTTGTCTTGTCTTGTCTTGTCTTGTTTTGTCTTGTCTTGTCTTGTTTTGTCTTGTCTTGTCTTGTTTTGTCTTTTCTTGTCTTGTCTTGTCTTGTCTTGTCTTGTCATGTCATGTCTTATCTTGTCTTGTCTTGTTTTGTCTTGTCTTGTCTTGTTTTGTCTTGTCATGTCTTGTCTTGTCTTGTTTTGTCTTGTCTTGTCTTGTCTTGTCTTGTCTTGTCTTGTCGTATGTTGTGTTGTTTTGTCTTGTCTTGTTTTGTCTTGTCATGTCGTATGTTGTGTTGTTTTGTCTTGTCTTGTCTTATATTGTCTTATATTGTCTCTTCATGTCATGTCGTGTGTTGTGTTGTTTTGTCTTGTCTTGTTTTGTCTTGTCTTGTCATACATTGTCTTGTCTTGTCTTGTCATGTCATGTCATGTCATGTCGTGTGTTGTGTTGTTTAGTCTTGTCTTGTCTTGTCATGTCTTGTCTCGTCTTGTCTTGTCTTGTCATGTCTTGTCTTGTCTAGTCTTGTCTTGTCTTGTCTTGTCTTGTCTTGTCTTGTCTTGTCTTGTCTTGTCTTGTCTTGTCCTGTCTTGTCTTGTCTTGTCTTGCCTTGTCTTGTCTTGTCTTGTCTTGTCTTGTCTTGTCATATCATGTCATGTCGTGCGTTGTGTTGTTTTGTCTTGTCTGGTTTTGCCTTGTCATGTCATGTCTTGTCTTGTCATGTCGAGCGTTGTGTTGTTTTGTCTTGTCTTGTTTTGTCTTGTCTTGTCATGTCATGTCTTGTCTTGTCTTGTCTTGTCTTGTCTTGTCTTGTCTTGTCTTGTCATGTCATGTCATGTCATGTCATGTGTTGTGTTGTGTTGTGTTGTTTTGTCTTGTCTTGTCTTGTCTTGTCTTGTTTGGTCTTGTCTTGTTTGGTCTTGTCTTGTTTGGTCTTGTCTTGTCTTGTCATGTTTTATGTTGTCTTGTTTTGTCATGTAATGTCATGTCGTGTGTTGTGTTGTTTTGTCTTGTCTTGTCTTCTCCTTGTCTTGTCTTGTCATGTCGTGTGTTGTGTTGTTTTGTCTTGTCATGTCTTATATTGTCTTGTCTTGTCTTGTCTTGTCTTGCCTTATCTTGCCTTGTCTTGTCTTGTCTGGTCTTGTCTTGTCTTGTCTTGTCTTGTCTTGTCTTGTCTTGTCTTGTCTTGTCTTGTCTTGTCTTGTCTTGTCTTGTCTTGTCTTGTCTTGTTGTGTATTGTCATGTCTTATATTGTCTTGTCTTGTCTTGTCATGTCATGTCATGTCATGTCGTGTGTTGTGTTGTTTTGTCTTGTCTTGTTTTGTCTTGTCTTGTCTTGTTTGGTCTTGTCTTGTCTTGTCATGTTTTATGTTGTCTTGTTTTGTCATGTAATGTCATGTCGTGTGTTGTGTTGTTTTGTCTTGTCTTGTCTTCTCCTTGTCTTGTCTTGTCATGTCGTGTGTTGTGTTGTTTTGTCTTGTCATGTCTTATATTGTCTTGTCTTGTCTTGTCTTGTCTTGCCTTATCTTGCCTTGTCTTGTCTTGTCTGGTCTTGTCTTGTCTTGTCTTGTCTTATTTTGTCTTGTCATGTCTTATCTTGTCTTGTCTTGTCTTGTTTTGTATTGTCATGTCTTATATTGTCTTGTCTTGTCTTGTCTTGTCTTGTCTTGTCTTGTCTTGTCTTGTCTTGTCTTGTCTTGTCTTGTCTTGTCTTGTCTTGTCTTGTCTTGTCTTGTCTTGTCTTGTTTGGTCTTGTCTTGTCTTGTCATGTTTTATGTTGTCTTGTTTTGTCATGTAATGTCATACGTGTGTTGTGTTGTTTTGTCTTGTCTTATTTTGTCTTGTCATGTCTTATCTTGTCTTGTCTTGTCTTGTCTTGTATTGTCATGTCTTATATTGTCTTGTCTTGTCTTGTCTTGTCCTGTCGTGTGTTGTGTTGTTTTGTCTTGTCTTGTCTTGTCTTGCCTTGTCTTGTCTTGTCTTGTCTTGTCTTGTCTTGTCTTGTCTTGTCTTGTCTTGTCGTATGTTGTGTTGTGTTGTCTTGTCTTGTTTTGTCTTGTTTTGTCTTGTCATGTCGTATGTTGTGTTGTTTTGTCTTGTCTTGTTTTGTCTTGTCTTGTCTTATATTGTCTTGTCTTGTCTTGTCATGTCATGTCATGTCATGTCGTGTGTTGTGTTGTTTAGTCTTGTTTTGTCTTGTCATGTCTTGTCTTGTCTTGTCATGTCTTGTCTTGTCTAGTCTTGTCTTGTCTTGTCTTGTCTTATCTTGTCTTGTCTTGTCTTGTCCTGTCATGTCTTGTCATGGCATGTGTTGTGTTGTCTTGTCTTGTCTTGTCTTTTCTTTTCTTGTCTTGTCTTGTCTTGTCTTGTCTTGTCTTGTCTTGTCTTGTCTTGTCTTGTCTTGTCTTGTCTTGTCTTGTCTTGTCTTGTCTTGTCTTGTCTTGTCTTGTCTTGTCTTGTCTTGTCTTGTCTTGTCTTGTCTTGTCTTGTCTTGTCTTGTGTTGTCTTGTATTGTCTTGTCTTGTCTTGTCTTGTTTTGTCTTGTCTTGTCTTGTCTTGTCTTGTCATGTCATGTCATGTCATGTCGTGTGTTGTGTTGTTGTTTTGTCTTGTCTTGTCTTATATTGTCTTATATTGTCTTGTCATGTCATGTCGTGTGTTGTGTTGTTTGTCTTGTCTTGTTTTGTCTTGTCTTGTCATACATTGTCTTGTCTTGTCTTGTCATGTCATGTCATGTCATGTCGTGTGTTGTGTTGTTTTGTCTTGTCTGGTTTTGTCTTGTCTTGTCTTGTATTGTCATGTCTTATATTGTCTTGTCTTGTCTTGTCTTGTCCTGTCGTGTGTTGTGTTGTTTTGTCTTGTCATGTCATGTCTTGTCTTGTCTTGTCTTGTTTTGTCTTGTCTTGTCTCGTTTTGTCTTGTCTTGTCTTGTCTTGTCTTGTCTTGTCTTGTCTTGTCTTGTCTTGTCTTGTCTTGTCTTGTCTTGTCTTGTCTTGTCTTGTCTTGTCTTGTCTTGTCTTGTCATGTCTTGTCTTGTCTTGTTTTGTCTTGTCTTGTATTGTCTTGTTTTCTCATGTAATGTCATGTCGTGTGTTGTGTTGTTTTGTCTTGTCTTGTGTTGTTTTGTCGTGTCATGTCATGTCGTGTCTTGTGTTGCTTTGTCTTGTCTTGTCTTGTCATGTCGTGTGTTGTGTTGTTTTGTCTTGTCTTGTTGTGTATTGCCATGTCTTATATTGTCTTGTCTTGTCTTGTCATGTCATGTCATGTCATGTCGTGTGTTGTGTTGTCTTGTCTTGCCTTGTCTTGTCTTGTCTTGTCTTGTCTTGTCTTGTCTTGTCATGTCATGTCATGTGGTGCGTTGTGTTGTTTTGTCTTGTCTTGTTTTGCCTTGTCATGTCATGTCTTGTCTTGTTTTGTTTTGTCATGTCATGTCTTGTCTTGTCTTGTCTTGTCTTGTCTTGTCATGTCATGTCATGTCATGTCATGTGTTGTGTTGTGTTGTGTTGTTTTGTCTTGTCTTGTCTTGTTTGGTCTTGTCTTGTTTGGTCTTGTCTTGTTTGGTCTTGTCTTGTCTTGTCATGTTTTATGTTGTCTTGTTTTGTCATGTAATGTCATGTCGTGTGTTGTGTTGTTTTGTCTTGTCTTGTCTTCTCCTTGTCTTGTCTTGTCATGTCGTGTGTTGTGTTGTTTTGTCTTGTCATTTCTTATATTGTCTTGTCTTGTCTTGTCTGGTCTTGTCTTGTCTTGTCTTGTCTTGTCTTGTCTTGTCTTGTCTTGTCTTGTCTTGTCTTGTCTTGTCTTGTCTTGTCTTGTCTTGTCTTGTCTTGTCTTGTCTTGCCTTGTCTTGTCTTGTCTTGTCTTGTCTTGTCTTGTCTTGTCTTGTCATGTCTTGTCTTGTCTTGTTTTGTCTTGTCTTGTATTGTCTTGTTTTCTCATGTAATGTCATGTCGTGTGTTGTGTTGTTTTGTCTTGTCTTGTGTTGTTTTGTCGTGTCATGTCATGTCGTGTCTTGTGTTGCTTTGTCTTGTCTTGTCTTGTCATGTCGTGTGTTGTGTTGTTTTGTCTTGTCTTGTTGTGTATTGCCATGTCTTATATTGTCTTGTCTTGTCTTGTCATGTCATGTCATGTCATGTCGTGTGTTGTGTTGTTTTGTCTTGTCTTGTCTTGTTTTGTCTTGTCTTGTCATGTCTTGTCTTGTCTTGTCTTGTTTTGTCTTGACTTGTCTTGTCTTGTCTTGTCTTGTCTTGTCTTGTCTTGTCTTGTCTTGTCTTGTCTTGTCTTGTCTTGTCTTGTCTTGTCTTGTCTTGTCTTGTCTTGTCTTGTCTTGTCTTGTCTTGTCTTGTCTTGTCTTGTCTTGTCTTGTCTTGTCTTGTCTTGTCTTGTCTTGTCTTGTCTTGTCTTGTCTTGTCTTGTCTTGTCTTGTCTTGTCTTGTCTTGTCTTGTCTTGTCTTGTCTTGTCTTGTCTTGTCTTGTCTTGTCTTGTCTTGTCTTGTCTTGTCTTGTCTTGTCTTGTCTTGTCTTGTCTTGTCTTGTCTTGTCTTGTCTTGTCTTGTCTTGTCTTGTCTTGTCTTGTCTTGTCTTGTCTTGTCTTGTCTTGTCTTGTGCTGTCTTGTCTTGTCTTGTCTTGCCTTGTCTTGTCTTGTCTTGTCTTGTCTTGTCTTGTCTTGTCATATCATGTCATGTCGTGCGTTGTGTTCTTTTGTCTTGTCTGGTTTTGCCTTGTCATGTCATGTCTTGTCTTGTCTTGTCTTGTCATGTCGAGCGTTGTGTTGTTTTGTCTTGTCTTGTTTTGTCTTGTCATGTCATGTCTTGTCTTGTCTTGTCTTGTCTTGTCTTGTCATGTCATGTCATGTCATGTCATGTGTTGTGTTGTGTTGTGTTGTTTTGTCTTGGCTTGTCTTGTTTGGTCTTGTCTTGTTTGGTCTTGTCTTGTTTGGTCTTGTCTTGTCTTGTCATGTTTTATGTTGTCTTGTTTTGTCATGTAATGTCATGTCGTGTGTTGTGTTGTTTTGTCTTGTCTTGTCTTCTCCTTGTCTTGTCTTGTCATGTCGTGTGTTGTGTTGTTTTGTCTTGTCATGTCTTATATTGTCTTGTCTTGTCTTGTCTTGTCTTGCCTTACCTTGCCTTGTCTTGTCTTGTCTGGTCTTGTCTTGTCTTGTCTTCTCTTGTATTGTCTTGTCTTGTCTTGTCTTGTCTTGTCTTGTCTTGTCTTGTAATGTCTTGTCTTGTCTTGTTTTGTCTTGTCTTGTATTGTCTTGTTTTCTCATGTAATGTCATGTCGTGTGTTGTGTTGTTTTGTCTTGTCTTGTGTTGTTTTGTCGTGTCATGTCATGTCGTGTCTTGTGTTGCTTTGTCTTGTCTTGTCTTGTCTTGTCTTGTCATGTCGTGTGTTGTGTTGTTTTGTCTTGTCTTGTTGTGTATTGTCATGTCTTATATTGTCTTGTCTTGTCTTGTCTTGTCTTGTCATGTCATGTCATGTCATGTCGTGTGTTGTGTTGTTTTGTCTTGTCTTGTTTTGTCTTGTCATGTCTTGTCTTGTTTTGTCTTGTCATGTCTTGTCTTGTCTTGTCTTGTCTTGTCTTGTCTTGTCTTGTCTTGTATTGTCTTGTCTTGTCTTGTCTTGTCTTGTCTTGTCTTGTCTTGTCTTGTCTTGTCTTGTCTTGTCTTGTCTTGTCTTGTCTTGTCTTGTCTTGTCTTGTCTTGTCTTGTCTTGTCTTGTCTTGTCTTGTCTTGTCTTGTCTTGTCTTGTCTTGTCTTGTCTTGTCTTGTCTTGTCTTGTCTTGTCTTGTCTTGTCTTGTCTTGTCTTGTCTTGTCTTGTCTTGTCTTGTCTTGTCTTGTCTTGTCTTGTCTTGTCTTGTCTTGTCTTGTCTTGTCTTGTCTTGTTTGGTCTTGTCTTGTCTTGTCATGTTTTATGTTGTCTTGTTTTGTCATGTAATGTCATACGTGTGTTGTGTTGTTTTGTCTTGTCTTATTTTGTCTTGTCATGTCTTATCTTGTCTTGTCTTGTCTTGTTTTGTATTGTCATGTCTTATATTGTCTTGTCTTGTCTTGTCTTGTCCTGTCGTGTGTTGTGTTGTTTTGTCTTGTCTTGTCTTGTCTTGTCTTGCCTTGTCTTGTCTTGTCTTGTCTTGTCTTGTCTTGTCTTGTCGTATGTTGTGTTGTTTTGTCTTGTCTTGTTTTGTCTTGTCATGTCGTATGTTGTGTTGTTTTGTCTTGTCTTGTTTTGTCTTGTCGTGTCTTATATTGTCTTGTCTTGTCTTGTCATGTCATGTCATGTCATGTCGTGTGTTGTGTTGTTTAGTCTTGTTTTGTCTTGTCATGTCTTGTCTTGTCTTGTCTTGTCATGTCTTGTCTTGTCTAGTTTTGTCTTGTCTTGTCTTGTCTTGTCTTGTCTTGTCTTGTCTTGTCTTGTCTTGTCTTGTCTTGTCTTGTCTTGTCTTGTCTTGTCTTGTCTTGTGTTGTCTTGTCTTGTCTTGTCTTGTATTGTCTTGTCTTGTCTTGTCTTGTTTTGTCTTGTCTTGTCTTGTCTTGTCTTGTCTTGTCTTGTCTTGTCTGGTCTTATCTTGTCTTGTCTTGTCCTGTCTTGTCTTGTCTTGTCTTGTCTTGTCATAACATGTCTTGTCTTGTCTTGTCTTGTTTTGTCTTGTCTTGTCTTGTTTTGTCTTTTCTTGTCTTGTCTTGTCTTGTCTTGTCTTGTCATGTTTTATGTTGTCTTGTTTTGTCATGTAATGTCATGTCGTGTGTTGTGTTGTTTTGTCTTGTCTTGTCTTGTCTTGTCATGTCGTGTGTTGTGTTGTTTTGTCTTGTCATGTCTTATATTGTCTTGTCTTGTCTTGTCTTGTCTTGCCTTATCTTGCCTTGTCTTGTCTTGTCTGGTCTTGTCTTGTCTTGTCTTGTCTTGTCTTGTCTTGTCTTGTCTTGTCTTGTCTTGTAATGTCTTGTCTTGTCTTGTTTTGTCTTGTCTTGTATTGTCTTGTTTTCTCATGTAATGTCATGTCGTGTGTTGTGTTGTTTTGTCTTGTCTTGTGTTGTTTTGTCGTGTCATGTCATGTCGTGTCTTGTGTTGCTTTGTCTTGTCTTGTCTTGTCTTGTCTTGTCATGTCGTGTGTTGTGTTGTTTTGTCTTGTCTTGTTGTGTATTGTCATGTCTTATATTGTCTTGTCTTGTCTTGTCATGTCATGTCATGTCATGTCGTGTGTTGTGTTGTTTTGTCTTGTCTTGTTTTGTCTTGTCATGTCTTGTCATGTCTTGACTTGTTTTGTCTTGTCATGTCTTGTCTTGTCTTGTCTTGTCTTGTCTTGTCTTGTCTTGTCTTGTCTTGTCTTGTCTTGTCTTGTCTCGTCTTGTCTTGTCTTGTCTTGTCTTGTCTTGTCTTGTCTTGTCTTGTCTTGTCTTGTCTTGTCTTGTCTTGTCTTGTCTTGTCTTGTCTTGTCTTGTCTTGTCTTGTCTTGTCTTGTCTTGTCTTGTCTTGTCTTGTCTTGTCTTGCCTTGTCTTGTCTTGTCTTGTCTTGTTTGGTGTTGTCTTGTCTTGTCATGTTTTATGTTGTCTTGTTTTGTCATGTAATGTCATACGTGTGTTGTGTTGTTTTGTCTTGTCTTATTTTGTCTTGTCATGTCTTATCTTGTCTTGTCTTGTCTTGTTTTGTATTGTCATGTCTTATATTGTCTTGTCTTGTCTTGTCTTGTCCTGTCGTGTGTTGTGTTGTTTTGTCTTGTCTTGTCTTGTCTTGCCTTGTCTTGTCTTGTCTTGTCTTGTCTTGTCTTGTCTTGTCTTGTCTTGTCTTGTCTTGTCTTGTCTTGTCTTGTCTTGTCTTGTCGTATGTTGTGTTGTTTTGTCTTGTCTTGTTTTGTCTTGTCATGTCGTATGTTGTGTTGTTTTGTCTTGTCTTGTTTTGTCTTGTCTTGTCTTATATTGTCTTGTCTTGTCTTGTCATGTCATGTCATGTCATGTCGTGTGTTGTGTTGTTTAGTCTTGTTTTGTCTTGTCATGTCTTGTCTTGTCTTGTCTTGTCATGTCTTGTCTTGTCTAGTCTAGTCTTGTCTTGTCTTGTCTTGTCTTGTCTTGTCTTGTCTTGTCTTGTCTTGTCTTGTGTTGTCTTGTCTTGTCTTGTCTTGTATTGTCTTGTCTTGTCTTGTCTTGTTTTGTCTTGTCTTGTCTTGTCTTGTCTTGTCTTGTCTTGTCTTGTCTTGTCTTGTCTGGTCTTATCTTGTCTTGTCTTGTCCTGTCCTGTCTTGTCTTTTCTTGTCTTGTCTTGTCTTTTCTTGTCTTGTCTTGTCTTGTCTTGTCTTGTCTTGTCTTGTCTTGTCTTGTCTTGTCATGTCATGTCTAGTCTTGTCTTGTCTTGTTTTGTCTTGTCTTGTCTCGTTTTGTCTTTTCTTGTCTTGTCTTGTCTTGTCTTGTCTTGTCATGTCATGTCTTGTCTTGTCTTGTCTTGTCTTGTTTTGTCTTGTCTTGTCTTGTTTTGTCTTGTCTTGTCTTGTCTTGTTTTGTCTTTTCTTGTCTTGTCTTGTCTTGTCTTGTCTTGTCTTGTCATGTCATGTCTTGTCTTGTTTTGTCATGTAATGTCATACGTGTGTTGTGTTGTTTTGTCTTGTCTTATTTTGTCTTGTCATGTCTTATCTTGTCTTGTCTTGTCTTGTCTTGTATTGTCATGTCTTATATTGTCTTGTCTTGTCTTGTCTTGTCCTGTCGTGTGTTGTGTTGTTTTGTCTTGTCTTGTCTTGTCTTGCCTTGTCTTGTCTTGTCTTGTCTTGTCTTGTCTTGTCTTGTCGTATGTTGTGTTGTTTTGTCTTGTCTTGTTTTGTCTTGTCTTGTTTTGTCTTGTCATGTCGTATGTTGTGTTGTTTTGTCTTGTCTTGTTTTGTCTTGTCTTGTCTTATATTGTCTTGTCTTGTCTTGTCATGTCATGTCATGTCATGTCGTGTGTTGTGTTGTTTAGTCTTGTTTTGTCTTGTCATGTCTTGCCTTGTCTTGTCTTGTCTTGTCATGTCTTGTCTTGTCTAGTCTTGTCTTGTCTTGTCTTGTCTTGTCTTGTCTTGTCTTGTCTTGTCTTGTCCTGTCATGTCTTGTCATGTCATGTGTTGTGTTGTCTTGTCTTGTCTTGTCTTTTCTTTTCTTGTCTTGTCTTGTCTTGTCTTGTCTTGTCTTGTCTTGTCTTGTCTTGTCTTGTCTTGTCTTGTCTTGTCTTGTCTTGTCTTGTCTTGTGTTGTCTTGTATTGTCTTGTCTTGTCTTGTCTTGTTTTGTCTTGTCTTGTCTTGTCTTGTCTTGTCATGTCATGTCATGTCATGTCGTGTGTTGTGTTGTTTTGTCTTGTCTTGTCTTATATTGTCTTATATTGTCTTGTCATGTCATGTCGTGTGTTGTGTTGTTTTGTCTTGTCTTGTTTTGTCTTGTCTTGTCATGTCATGTCATGTCATGTCGTGTGTTGTGTTGTTTTGTCTTGTCTTGTTTTGTCTTGTCTTGTCTTGTTTGGTCTTGTCTTGTCTTGTCATGTTTTATGTTGTCTTGTTTTGTCATGTAATGTCATACGTGTGTTGTGTTGTTTTGTCTTGTCTTATTTTGTCTTGTCATGTCTTATCTTGTCTTGTCTTGTCTTGTTTTGTATTGTCATGTCTTATATTGTCTTGTCTTGTCTTGTCTTGTCGTGTGTTGTGTTGTTTTGTCTTGTTTTGTCATGTCTTGTCTTGTCTTGTCTTGTCTTGTCTTGTCTTGTCTTGTCTTGTCTTGTCTTGTCTTGTCTTGTCTTGTCTTGTCTTGTCTTGTCTTGTCTTGTCTTGTCTTGTCTTGTCTTGTCTTGTCTTGTCTTGTCTTGTCTTGTCTTGTCTTGTCTTGTCTTGTCTTGTCTTGTCTTGTCTTGTCTTGTCTTGTCTTGTCTTGTCTTGTCTTGTCTTGTCTTGTCTTGTCTTGTCTTGTCTTGTCTTGTCTTGTCTTGTCTTGTCTTGTCTTGTCTTGTCTTGTCTTGTCTTGTCTTGTCTTGTCTTGTCTTGTCTTGTCTTGTCTTGTCTTGTCTTGTCTTGTCTTGTCTTGTCTTGTCTTGTCTTGTCTTGTCTTGTCTTGTCTTGTCTTGTCTTGTCTTGTCTTGTAATGTCTTGTCTTGTATTGTCTTGTTTTCACATGTAATGTCATGTCGTGTGTTGTGTTGTTTTGTCTTGTCTTGTGTTGTTTTGTCGTGTCATGTCATGTCGTGTCTTGTGTTGCTTTGTCTTGTCTTGTCTTGTCTTGTCTTGTCATGTCGTGTGTTGTGTTGTTTTGTCTTGTCTTGTTGTGTATTGTCATGTCTTATATTGTCTTGTCTTGTCTTGTCATGTCATGTCATGTCATGTCGTGTGTTGTGTTGTTTTGTCTTGTCTTGTTTTGTCTTGTCTTGTCTTGTTTGGTCTTGTCTTGTCTTGTCATGTTTTATGTTGTCTTGTTTTGTCATGTAATGTCATACGTGTGTTGTGTTGTTTTGTCTTGTCTTATTTTGTCTTGTCATGTCTTATCTTGTCTTGTCTTGTCTTGTTTTGTATTGTCATGTCTTATATTGTCTTATCTTGTCTTGTCTTGTCTTATCTTGTCTTGTCTTGTCTTGTCTTGTCTTGTCGTGTGTTGTGTTGTTTTGTCTTGTTTTGTCATGTCTTGTCTTGTCTTGTCTTGTCTTGTCTTGTCTTGTCTTGTCTTGTCTTGTCTTGTCTTGTCTTGCCTTGTCTTGTCTTGTCTTGTCTTGTCTTGTCTTGTCTTGTCTTGTCTTGTTTGGTCTTGTCTTGTCTTGTCATGTTTTATGTTGTCTTGTTTTGTCATGTAATGTCATACGTGTGTTGTGTTGTTTTGTCTTGTCTTATTTTGTTTTGTCATGTCTTATCTTGTCTTGTCTTGTATTGTCATGTCTTATATTGTCTTGTCTTGTCTTGTCTTGTCCTGTCGTGTGTTGTGTTGTTTTGTCTTGTCTTGTCTTGTCTTGCCTTGTCTTGTCTTGTCTTGTCTTGTCTTGTCTTGTCTTGTCTTGTCGTATGTTGTGTTGTTTTGTCTTGTCTTGTTTTGTCTTGTCTTGTTTTGTCTTGTCATGTCGTATGTTGTGTTGTTTTGTCTTGTCTTGTTTTGTCTTGTCTTATATTGTCTTGTCTTGTCTTGTCTTGTATTGTCATGTCTTATATTGTCTTGTCTTGTCTTGTCTTGTCCTGTCGTGTGTTGTGTTGTTTTGTCTTGTCTTGTCCTGTCTTGCCTTGTCTTGTCTTGTCTTGTCTTGTCTTGTCTTGTCTTGTCTTGTCTTGTCTTGTCGTATGTTGTGTTGTTTTGTCTTGTCTTGTTTTGTCTTGTCATGTCGTATGTTGTGTTGTTTTGTCTTGTCTTGTTTTGTCTTGTCTTGTCTTATATTGTCTTGTCTTGTCTTGTCAAGTCATGTCATGTCATGTCGTGTGTTGTGTTGTTTAGTCTTGTTTTGTCTTGTCATGTCTTGTCTTGTCTTGTCTTGTCATGTCTTGTCTTGTCTAGTCTAGTCTTGTCTTGTCTTGTCTTGTCTGGTCTTGTCTTGTCTTGTCTTGTCTTGTCTTGTCTTGTCTTGTCTTGTCTTGTGTTGTGTTGTCTTGTCTTGTCTTGTCGTGTCTTGTCTTGTCTTGTCTTGTCTTGTCTTGTCTTGTCTTGTCTTGTCTTGTCTTGTCTTGTCTTGTCTTGTCTTGTCTTGTCTTGTCTTGTCTTGTCTTGTCTTGTCTTGTCTTGTCTTGTCTTGTCTTGTCTTGTCTTGTCTTGTCTTGTCTTGTCTTGTCTTGTCTTGTCTTGTCTTGTCTTGTCTTGTCTTGTCTTGTCTTGTCTTGTCTTGTCTTGTCTTGTCTTGTCTTGTCTTGTCTTGTCTTGTCTTGTCTTGTCTTGTCTTGTCTTGTCTTGTCTTGTCTTGTCTTGTCTTGTCTTGTCTTGTCTTGTCTTGTCTTGTCTTGTCTTGTCTTGTCTTGTCTTGTCTTGTCTTGTCTTGTCTTGTCTTGTCTTGTCTTGTCTTGTCTTGTCTTGTCTTGTCTTGTCTTGTCTTGTCTTGTCTTGTCTTGTCTTGTCTTGTCTTGTCTTGTCTTGTCTTGTCTTGTCTTGTCTTGTCTTGTCTTGTCTTGTCTTGTCTTGTCTTGTCTTGTCTTGTCTGTTTGGTCTTGTCTTGTCTTGTCTTGTCTTGTTTGGTCTTGTCTTGTCTTGTCATGTTTTATGTTGTCTTGTTTTGTCATGTAATGTCATACGTGTGTTGTGTTGTTTTGTCTTGTCTTATTTTGTCTTGTCATGTCTTATCTTGTCTTGTCTTGTCTTGTCTTGTATTGTCATGTCTTATATTGTCTTGTCTTGTCTTGTCTTGTCCTGTCGTGTGTTGTGTTGTTTTGTCTTGTCTTGTCTTGTCTTGCCTTGTCTTGTCTTGTCTTGTCTTGTCTTGTCTTGTCTTGTCATGTTTTATGTTGTCTTGTTTTGTCATGTAATGTCATACGTGTGTTGTGTTGTTTTGTCTTGTCTTATTTTGTCTTGTCATGTCTTATCTTGTCTTGTCTTGTCTTGTCTTGTATTGTCATGTCTTATATTGTCTTGTCTTGTCTTGTCTTGTCCTGTCGTGTGTTGTGTTGTTTTGTCTTGTCTTGTCTTGTCTTGCCTTGTCTTGTCTTGTCTTGTCTTGTCTTGTCTTGTCTTGTCTTGTCTTGTCTTGTCTTGTCTTGTCTTGTCGTATGTTGTGTTGTTTTGTCTTGTCTTGTTTTGTCTTGTCTTGTTTTGTCTTGTCATGTCGTATGTTGTCTTGTTTTGTCTTGTCATGTCGTATGTTGTGTTGTTTTGTCTTGTCTTGTCTTATATTGTCTTGTCTTGTCTTGTCATGTCATGTCATGTCATGTCGTGTGTTGTGTTGTTTAGTCTTGTTTTGTCTTGTCATGTCTTGTCTTGTCTTGTCTTGTCTTGTCTTGTCTTGTCATGTCTTGTCTTGTCTAGTCTTGTCTTGTCTTGTCTTGTCTTGTCTTGTCTTGTCTTGTCTTGTCCTGTCATGTCTTGTCATGTCATGTGTTGTGTTGTCTTGTCTTGTCTTGTCTTTTCTTTTCTTGTCTTGTCTTGTCTTGTCTTGTCTTGTCTTGTCTTGTCTTGTCTTGTCTTGTCTTGTCTTGTCTTGTCTTGTCTTGTCTTGTCTTGTCTTGTCTTGTCTTGTCTTGTCTTGTCTTGTCTTGTCTTGTCTTGTCTTGTCTTGTCTTGTCTTGTCTTGTCTTGTCTTGTCTTGTCTTGTCTTGTCTTGTCTTGTCTTGTCTTGTCTTGTGTTGTCTTGTATTGTCTTGTCTTGTCTTGTCTTGTTTTGTCTTGTCTTGTCTTGTCTTGTCTTGTCATGTCATGTCATGTCATGTCGTGTGTTGTGTTGTTTTGTCTTGTCTTGTCTTGTCTTGTCTTGTCTTGTCTGGTCTTATCTTGTCTTGTCTTGTCCTGTCCTGTCTTGTCTTTTCTTGTCTTGTCTTGTCTTTTCTTGTCTTGTCTTGTCTTGTCTTGTCTTGTCTTGTCTTGTCTTGTCTTGTCATGTCATGTCTTGTCTTGTCTTGTCTTGTTTTGTCTTGTCTTGTCTCGTTTTGTCTTTTCTTGTCTTGTCTTGTCTTGTCTTGTCATGTCATGTCTTGTCTTGTCTTGTCTTGTTTTGTCTTGTCTTGTCTTGTTTTGTTTTGTCTTGTCTTGTTTTGTCTTTTCTTGTCTTGTCTTGTCTTGTCTTGTCTTGTCATGTCATGTCTTGTCTTGTCTTGTCTTGTTTTGTCTTGTCTTGTCTTGTTTTGTCTTGTCATGTCTTGTCTTGTCTTGTCTTGTCTTGTCTTGTCTTGTCTTGTCTTGTCTTGTCTTGTCGTATGTTGTGTTATTTTGTCTTGTCTTGTTTTGTCTTGTCATGTCGTATGTTGTGTTGTTTTGTCTTGTCTTGTCTTATATTGTCTTATATTGTCTTGTCATGTCATGTCGTGTGTTGTGTTGTTTTGTCTTGTCTTGTTTTGTCTTGTCTTGTCATACATTGTCTTGTCTTGTCTTGTCATGTCATGTCATGTCATGTCGTGTGTTGTGTTGTTTAGTCTTGTTTTGTCTTGTCATGTCTTGTCTCGTCTTGTCTTGTCTTGTCATGTCTTGTCTTGTCTAGTCTTGTCTTGTCTTGTCTTGTCTTGTCTTGTCTTGTCTTGTCTTGTCTTGTCCTGTCTTGTCTTGTCTTGTCTTGCCTTGCCTTGTCTTGTCTTGTCTTGTCTTGTCTTGTCTTGTCTTGTCATATCATGTCATGTCGTGCGTTGTGTTGTTTTGTCTTGTCTGGTTTTGCCTTGTCATGTCATGTCTTGTCTTGTCTTGTCTTGTCATGTCGAGCGTTGTGTTGTTTTGTCTTGTCTTGTTTTGTCTTGTCATGTCATGTCTTGTCTTGTCTTGTCATGTCTTGTCTTGTCTTGTCATGTCATGTCATGTCATGTCATGTGTTGTGTTGTGTTGTGTTGTTTTGTCTTGTCTTGTCTTGTCTTGTCTTGTCTTGTTTTGTCTTGTCTTGTCTTGTTTTGTCTTGTCTTGTCTTGTTTTGTCTTTTCTTGTCTTGTCTTGTCTTGTCTTGTCTTGTCATGTCATGTCTTATCTTGTCTTGTCTTGTTTTGTCTTGTCTTGTCTTGTTTTGTCTTGTCATGTCTTGTCTTGTCTTGTTTTGTCTTGTCTTGTCTTGTCTTGTCTTGTCTTGTCTTGTCGTATGTTGTGTTGTTTTGTCTTGTCTTGTTTTGTCTTGTCATGTCGTATGTTGTGTTGTTTTGTCTTGTCTTGTCTTATATTGTCTTATATTGTCTCTTCATGTCATGTCGTGTGTTGTGTTGTTTTGTCTTGTCTTGTTTTGTCTTGTCTTGTCATACATTGTCTTGTCTTGTCTTGTCATGTCATGTCATGTCATGTCGTGTGTTGTGTTGTTTAGTCTTGTCTTGTCTTGTCATGTCTTGTCTCGTCTTGTCTTGTCTTGTCATGTCTTGTCTTGTCTAGTCTTGTCTTGTCTTGTCTTGTCTTGTCTTGTCTTGTCTTGTCTTGTCTTGTCTTGTCTTGTCCTGTCTTGTCTTGTCTTGTCTTGCCTTGTCTTGTCTTGTCTTGTCTTGTCTTGTCTTGTCATATCATGTCATGTCGTGCGTTGTGTTGTTTTGTCTTGTCTGGTTTTGCCTTGTCATGTCATGTCTTGTCTTGTCATGTCGAGCGTTGTGTTGTTTTGTCTTGTCTTGTTTTGTCTTGTCTTGTCATGTCATGTCTTGTCTTGTCTTGTCTTGTCTTGTCTTGTCTTGTCTTGTCTTGTCATGTCATGTCATGTCATGTCATGTGTTGTGTTGTGTTGTGTTGTTTTGTCTTGTCTTGTCTTGTCTTGTCTTGTTTGGTCTTGTCTTGTTTGGTCTTGTCTTGTTTGGTCTTGTCTTGTCTTGTCATGTTTTATGTTGTCTTGTTTTGTCATGTAATGTCATGTCGTGTGTTGTGTTGTTTTGTCTTGTCTTGTCTTCTCCTTGTCTTGTCTTGTCATGTCGTGTGTTGTGTTGTTTTGTCTTGTCATGTCTTATATTGTCTTGTCTTGTCTTGTCTTGTCTTGCCTTATCTTGCCTTGTCTTGTCTTGTCTGGTCTTGTCTTGTCTTGTCTTGTCTTGTCTTGTCTTGTCTTGTCTTGTCTTGTCTTGTCTTGTCTTGTCTTGTCTTGTCTTGTCTTGTCTTGTTGTGTATTGTCATGTCTTATATTGTCTTGTCTTGTCTTGTCATGTCATGTCATGTCATGTCGTGTGTTGTGTTGTTTTGTCTTGTCTTGTTTTGTCTTGTCTTGTCTTGTTTGGTCTTGTCTTGTCTTGTCATGTTTTATGTTGTCTTGTTTTGTCATGTAATGTCATGTCGTGTGTTGTGTTGTTTTGTCTTGTCTTGTCTTCTCCTTGTCTTGTCTTGTCATGTCGTGTGTTGTGTTGTTTTGTCTTGTCATGTCTTATATTGTCTTGTCTTGTCTTGTCTTGTCTTGCCTTATCTTGCCTTGTCTTGTCTTGTCTGGTCTTGTCTTGTCTTGTCTTGTCTTATTTTGTCTTGTCATGTCTTATCTTGTCTTGTCTTGTCTTGTTTTGTATTGTCATGTCTTATATTGTCTTGTCTTGTCTTGTCTTGTCTTGTCTTGTCTTGTCTTGTCTTGTCTTGTCTTGTCTTGTCTTGTCTTGTCTTGTCTTGTCTTGTCTTGTCTTGTTTGGTCTTGTCTTGTCTTGTCATGTTTTATGTTGTCTTGTTTTGTCATGTAATGTCATACGTGTGTTGTGTTGTTTTGTCTTGTCTTATTTTGTCTTGTCATGTCTTATCTTGTCTTGTCTTGTCTTGTCTTGTATTGTCATGTCTTATATTGTCTTGTCTTGTCTTGTCTTGTCCTGTCGTGTGTTGTGTTGTTTTGTCTTGTCTTGTCTTGTCTTGCCTTGTCTTGTCTTGTCTTGTCTTGTCTTGTCTTGTCTTGTCTTGTCTTGTCTTGTCGTATGTTGTGTTGTGTTGTCTTGTCTTGTTTTGTCTTGTTTTGTCTTGTCATGTCGTATGTTGTGTTGTTTTGTCTTGTCTTGTTTTGTCTTGTCTTGTCTTATATTGTCTTGTCTTGTCTTGTCATGTCATGTCATGTCATGTCGTGTGTTGTGTTGTTTAGTCTTGTTTTGTCTTGTCATGTCTTGTCTTGTCTTGTCATGTCTTGTCTTGTCTAGTCTTGTCTTGTCTTGTCTTGTCTTATCTTGTCTTGTCTTGTCTTGTCCTGTCATGTCTTGTCATGGCATGTGTTGTGTTGTCTTGTCTTGTCTTGTCTTTTCTTTTCTTGTCTTGTCTTGTCTTGTCTTGTCTTGTCTTGTCTTGTCTTGTCTTGTCTTGTCTTGTCTTGTCTTGTCTTGTCTTGTCTTGTCTTGTCTTGTCTTGTCTTGTCTTGTCTTGTCTTGTCTTGTCTTGTCTTGTCTTGTCTTGTCTTGTCTTGTGTTGTCTTGTATTGTCTTGTCTTGTCTTGTCTTGTTTTGTCTTGTCTTGTCTTGTCTTGTCTTGTCATGTCATGTCATGTCATGTCGTGTGTTGTGTTGTTGTTTTGTCTTGTCTTGTCTTATATTGTCTTATATTGTCTGGTCATGTCATGTCGTGTGTTGTGTTGTTTGTCTTGTCTTGTTTTGTCTTGTCTTGTCATACATTGTCTTGTCTTGTCTTGTCATGTCATGTCATGTCATGTCGTGTGTTGTGTTGTTTTGTCTTGTCTGGTTTTGTCTTGTCTTGTCTTGTTTGGTCTTGTCTTGTCTTGTCATGTTTTATGTTGTCTTGTTTTGTCATGTAATGTCATACGTGTGTTGTGTTGTTTTGTCTTGTCTTATTTTGTCTTGTCATGTCTTATCTTGTCTTGTCTTGTCTTGTTTTGTATTGTCATGTCTTATATTGTCTTGTCTTGTCTTGTCTTGTCTTGTCGTGTGTTGTGTTGTTTTGTCTTGTTTTGTCATGTCTTGTCTTGTCTTGTCTTGTCTTGTCTTGTCTTGTCTTGTCTTGTCTTGTCTTGTCTTGTCTTGTCTTGTCTTGTCTTGTCTTGTCTTGTCTTGTCTTGTCTTGTCTTGTCTTGTCTTGTCTTGTCTTGTCTTGTCTTGTCTTGTCTTGTCTTGTCTTGTCTTGTCTTGTCTTGTCTTGTCTTGTCTTGTCTTGTCTTGTCTTGTCTTGTCTTGTCTTGTCTTGTCTTGTCTTGTCTTGTCTTGTCTTGTCTTGTCTTGTCTTGTCTTGTCTTGTCTTGTCTTGTCTTGTCTTGTCTTGTCTTGTCTTGTTTGGTCTTGTCTTGTCTTGTCATGTTTTATGTTGTCTTGTTTTGTCATGTAATGTCATACGTGTGTTGTGTTGTTTTGTCTTGTCTTATTTTGTCTTGTCATGTCTTATCTTGTCTTGTCTTGTCTTGTCTTGTATTGTCATGTCTTATATTGTCTTGTCTTGTCTTGTCTTGTCCTGTCGTGTGTTGTGTTGTTTTGTCTTGTCTTGTCTTGTCTTGCCTTGTCTTGTCTTGTCTTGTCTTGTCTTGTCTTGTCTTGTCTTGTCGTATGTTGTGTTGTTTTGTCTTGTCTTGTTTTGTCTTGTCTTGTTTTGTCTTGTCATGTCGTATGTTGTGTTGTTTTGTCTTGTCTTGTTTTGTCTTGTCTTGTCTTATATTGTCTTGTCTTGTCTTGTCATGTCATGTCATGTCATGTCGTGTGTTGTGTTGTTTAGTCTTGTTTTGTCTTGTCATGTCTTGTCTTGTCTTGTCTTGTCATGTCTTGTCTTGTCTAGTCTTGTCTTGTCTTGTCTTGTCTTGTCTTGTCTTGTCTGGTCTTGTCTTGTCTTGTCTTGTCTTGTCTTGTCTTGTCTTGTCTTGTCTTGTCTTGTCTTGTCTTGTCTTGTCTTGTGTTGTCTTGTCTTGTCTTGTCTTGTATTGTCTTGTCTTGTCTTGTCTTGTTTTGTCTTGTCTTGTCTTGTCTTGTCTTGTCTTGTCTTGTCTGGTCTTATCTTGTCTTGTCTTGTCCTGTCCTGTCTTGTCTTTTCTTGTCTTGTCTTGTCTTTTCTTGTCTTGTCTTGTCTTGTCTTGTCTTGTCTTGTCTTGTCTTGTCTTGTCTTGTCTTGTCATGTCATGTCTTGTCTTGTCTTGTCTTGTTTTGTCTTGTCTTGTCTCGTTTTGTCTTTTCTTGTCTTGTCTTGTCTTGTCTTGTCTTGTCATGTCATGTCTTGTCTTGTCTTGTCTTGTTTTGTCTTGTCTTGTCTTGTTTTGTCTTGTCTTGTCTTGTTTTGTCTTTTCTTGTCTTGTCTTGTCTTGTCTTGTCTTGTCTTGTCTTGTCTTGTCTTGTCTTGTCTTGTCTTGTCTTGTCTTGTCTTGTCTTGTCTTTTCTTGTCTTGTCTTGTCTTGTCTTGTCTTGTCTTGTCTTGTCTTGTCTTGTCTTATTTTGTCTTGTCTTGTTTTGTCTTGTCTTGTCTTGTCTTGTCTTGTCATGTCATGTCATGTCATGTGTTGTGTTGTTTTGTCTTGTCTTGTCTTGTTTGGTCTTGTCTTGTCTTGTCTTGTCTTGTCTTGTCTTGTCTTGTCTTGTCTTGTCTTGTCTTGTCTTGTCTTGTCTTGTCTTGTCTTGTCTTGTCTTGTCTTGTCTTGTCTTGTCTTGTCTTGTCTTGTCTTGTCTTGTCTTGTCTTGTCTTGTCTTGTCTTGTGATGTCATGTCGTGTGTTGTGTTGTTTTGTCTTGTCTTGTCTTTTCTTTTCTTGTCTGGTCTGGTCTTGTCTTGTCTTGTCTGGTCTTGTCTTGTCTTGTCTTGTCTTGTCTTGTCTTGTCTTGTCTTGTCTTGTCTTGTCTTGTCTTGTCTTGTCTTGTCTTGTCTTGTCTTATTTTGTCTTGTCTTGTTTTGTCTTGTCTTGTCTTGTCTTGTCTTGTCTTGTCTTGTCTTGTCTTGTCTTGTGATGTCATGTCGTGTGTTGTGTTGTTTTGTCTTGTCTTGTCTTCTCCTTGTCTTGTCTTGTCATGTCGTGTGTTGTGTTGTTTTGTCTTGTCATGTCTTATATTGTCTTGTCTTGTCTTGTCTTGTCTTGTCTTGTCTTGTCTTGTCTTGTCTTGTCTTGTCTTGTCTTGTCTTGTCTTGTCTTGTCTTGTCTTGTCTTGTCTTGTCTTGTCTTGTCTTGTCTTGTCTTGTCTTGTCTTGTCTTGTCTTGTCTTGTCTTGTCTTGTCTTGTCTTGTCTTGTCTTGTCTTGTCTTGTCTTGTCTTGTCTTGTGATGTCATGTCGTGTGTTGTGTTGTTTTGTCTTGTCTGGTCTTGTCTGGTCTTATCTTGTCTTGTCTTGTCCTGTCCTGTCTTGTCTTGTCTTTTCTTGTCTTGTCTTGTCTTGTCTTGTCTTGTCTTGTCTTGTCTTGTCTTGTCTTGTCTTGTCTTGTCTTGTCTTGTCTTGTCTTGTCTTGTCTTGTCTTGTCTTGTCTTGTCTTGTCTTGTCTTGTCTTGTCTTGTCTTGTCTTGTCTTGTCTTGTGATGTCATGTCGTGTGTTGTGTTGTTTTGTCTTGTCTTGTCTTTTCTTTTCTTGTCTGGTCTGGTCTTGTCTTGTCTTGTCTGGTCTTATCTTGTCTTGTCTTGTCCTGTCCTGTCTTGTCTTGTCTTTTCTTGTCTTGTCCTGTCATGTCATGTCATGTGTTGTGTTGTCTTGTCTTGTCTTTTCTTTTCTTGTCTGGTCTGGTCTGGTCTGGTCTTGTCTTGTCTTGTCTGGTCTTATCTTGTCTTGTCTTGTCTTGTCTTGTCTTGTCTTGTCTTGTCTTGTCTTGTCTTGTCTTGTTTTGTCTTGTCTTGTCTTGTCTTTTCTTGTCTTGTCCTGTCATGTCATGTCATGTGTTGTGTTGTTTTGTCTTGTCTTGTCTTGTTTTGTCTTGTCTTGTCTTGTCTTGTCTTGTCTGGTCCTGACTTATCTTGTCTTGTCTTGTCTTGTCTTGTCTTGTCTTGTCTTGTCTTGTCTTGTCTTGTCTTGTCTTGTCTTGTCTTGTCTTGTCTTGTCTTGTCTTGTCTTGTCTTGTCTTGTCTTGTCTTGTCTGTCATGTCGTGTGTTGTGTTGTTTTGTCTTGTCTTGTTTTGTCTTGTCATGTCTTGTCCTTTCTTGTCTTGTCTTGTCTTGTCTTGTCTTGTCTTGTCTTGTCTTGTCTTGTCTTGTCTTGTCTTGTCTTGTCTTGTCTTGTCTTGTCTTGTCTTGTCTTGTCTTGTCTTGTCTTGTCTTGTCTTGTCTTGTCTTGTCTTGTCTTGTCTTGTCTTGTCTTGTCTTGTCTTGTCTTGTCTTGTCTTGTCTTGTCTTGTCTTGTCTTGTCTTGTCTTGTCTTATCTTGTCTTGTCTTGTCTTGTCTTGTCTTGTCTTGTCTTGTCTTGTCTTGTCTTGTCTTGTCTTGTCTTGTCTTGTCTTGTCTTGTCTTGTCTTGTCTTGTCTTGTCTTGTCTTGTCTTGTCTTGTCTTGTCTTGTCTTGTCTTGTCTTGTCTTGTCTTGTCTTGTCTTGCCTTATCTTGCCTTGTCTTGTCGTGTGTTGTGTTGTTTTGTCTTGTCTTGTCTTATATTGTCTTCTCTTGTCTTGTGATGTCATGTCGTGTGTTGTGTTGTTTTGTCTTGTTTTGTCTTGTCCTGTCTTGTCTTGTCATGTCATGTCATGTGTTGTGTTGTGTTGTTTTGTCTTGTCTAGTCTTGTCTTGTCTTGTCTTGCCTTATCTTGCCTTGTCTTGTCTTGTCTGGTCTTTTCTTGTCTTGTCTTGTCTTGTCATGTCTTGTCTTGTCTTGTTTTGTCTTGTCTTGTATTGTCTTGTTTTCTCATGTAATGTCATGTCGTGTGTTGTGTTGTTTTGTCTTGTCTTGTGTTGTTTTGTCTTGTCTTGTCATGTCATGTTATGTCGTGTCTTGTGTTGCTTTGTCTTGTCTTGTCTTGTCTTGTCCTGTCGTGTGTTGTGTTGTTTTGTCTTGTCTTGTCATGTCATGTCTTGTCTTGTCTTGTCTTGTTTTGTCTTGTCTTGTCTTGTCTTGTCTTGTCTTGTCTTGTCTTGTCTTGTCTTGTCTTGTGTTGTTTTGTCTTGTCTTGTCATGTCATGTCTTGTCTTGTCTTGTCTTGTTTTGTCTTGTCATGTCTTGCCTTGTCTTGTCTTGTCTTGTCTTGTCTTGTCTAGTCTTGTCTTGTCTAGTCTTGTCTTGTCTTGTGTTTTTTTGTCTTGTCTTGTCATGTCATGTTATGTCGTGTCTTGTGTTGTCTTGTCTTGTCTTGTCTTGTCTTGTCTTGTCTTGTCTTGTCTTGTCTTGTCTTGTCTTGTCTTGTCTTGTCTTGTCTTGTTTTGTCTTGTCTTGTCTTGTCTTGTCTTGTTTTATGTTGACTTGTCTTGTTTTGTCATGTAATGTCATGTCGTGTGTTGTGTTGTTTTGTCTTGTCTTGTCTTCTCCTTGTCTTGTCTTGTCATGTCGTGTGTTGTGTTGTTTTGTCTTGTCTTGTCTTATATTGTCTTCTCTTGTCTTGTGATGTCATGTCGTGTGTTGTGTTGTTTTGTCTTGTTTTGTCTTGTCCTGTCTTGTCTTGTCATGTCATGTCATGTGTTGTGTTGTGTTGTTTTGTCTTGTCTTGTTGTGTATTGTCATGTCTTTTATTGTCTTGTCTTGTCTTGTCATGTCATGTAATGTCATGTCGTGTGTTGTGTTGTTTTGTCTTGTCTTGTCTTCTCCTTGTCTTGTCTAGTCTTGTCTTGTCTTGTCTTGTCTTGTCTTGTCATGTCGTGTGTTGTGTTGTTTTGTCTTGTCTTGTCTTGTCTTGTCTTGTGATGCCATGTCGTGTGTTGTGTTGTGTTGTTTTGTCTTGTCTTGTCTTGTCTTGTCTTGTCTTGCCTTATCTTGCCTTGTCTTGTCTTGTCTGGTCTTGTCTTGTCTTGTCTTGTCTTGTCTTGTCTTGTCTTGTCATGTCATGTCGTATGTTGTGTTGTTTTGTCTTGTGCTGCTTTGTCCTGTCTTGTCTTGTCTTGTCTTGTCATGTCGTGTGTTGTGTTGTTTTGTTTTGCCTTGTTGTGTATTGTCATGTCTTATATTGTCTTGTCTTGTCTTGTCATGTCATGTCATGTCGTGTGTTATGTTGTGTTGTCTTGTTTTGTCTTGTCATGTCATGTCATGTCTTGTCTTGTCTTGTCTTGTTTTGTCTTGTCATGTCATGTCTTGTCTTGTCTTGTCTTGTCTTGTCTTGTTTTGTCTTGTCATGTCTTGTCTTGACTTGTCTTGTCTTGTCTTGTCTTGTCTTGTCTTGTCTTGTCTTGTCATGTCTTGTCTTGTCTTGTCTTGTCTTGTCTTGTCTTGTCTTGTCTTGTCTTGTCTTGTCTTGTCTTGTCTTGTCTTGTCTTGTCTTGTCTTGTCTTGTCTTGTCTTGTCTTGTCTTGTGATGTCATGTCTTGTCTTGTCTTGTCTTGTCTTGTCTTGTCTTGTCTTGTCTTGTCTTGTCATGTCTTGTCTTGTCTTGTCTTGTCTTGTCTTGTCTTGTCATGTCATGTCTTGTCTTGTCTTGTCTTGTCTTGTCTTGTCTTGTCTTGTCTTGTCTTGTCTTGTCTTGTCTTGTCTTGTCTTGTCTTGTCTTGTCTTGTCTTGTCTTGTCTTGTCTTGTCTTGTCTTGTCTTGTCTTGTCTTGTCTTGTCTTGTCTTGTCTTGTCTTGTCTTGTCTTGTCTTGTCTTGTCTTGTCTTGTCTTGTCTTGTCTTGTCTTGTCTTGTCTTGTCTTGTCTTGTCTTGTCTTGTCTTGTCTTGTCTTGTCTTGTCTTGTCTTGTCTTGTCTTGTCTTGTCTTGTCTTGTCTTGTCTTGTCTTGTCTTGTCTTGTCTTGTCTTGTCTTGTGTTGTCTTGTCTTGTCTTGTCTTGTCTTGTCTTGTCTTGTCTTGTCTTGTCTTGTCTTGTCTTGTCTTGTCTTGTCTTGTCTTGTCTTGTCTTGTCTTGTCTTGTCTTGTCTTGTCTGGTTTTGTCTTGTCATGTCTTGTCTTGACTTGTCTTGTCTTGTCTTGTCTTGTCTTGTCTTGCCTTATCTTGCCTTGTCTTGTCTTGTCTGGTCTTGTCCTGTCCTGTTCTGTCCTGTCTTGTCTTGTCATGTCATGTCATGTCATGTCATGTCATGTCGTGTGTTTTGTTGTGTTGTCTTGTTTTGTGCTGTCATGTCATGTCATGTCTTGTCTTGTCTTGTCTTGTCTTGTTTTGTCTTGTCATGTCTTGTCTTGTCTTGTCTTGTCTTGTCTGGTTTTGTCTTGTCATGTCTTGTCTTGACTTGTCTTGTCTTGTCTTGTCTTGTCTTGTCTTGTCTTGTCTTGTCTTGTCTTGTCTTGTCTTGTCTTGTCTTGTCTTGTCTTGTCTTGTCTTGTCTTGTCTTGTCTTGTCTTGTCTTGTCTTGTCTTGTCTTGTCTTGTCTTGTCTTGTCTTGTCTTGTCTTGTCTTGTCTTGTCTTGTCTTGTCTTGTCTTGTCTTGTCTTGTCTGGTCATGTCTTGTCTTGTCTTGTCTTGTCTTGTCTTGTCTTGTCTTGTCTTGTCTTGTCTTGTCATGTCATGTCGTATGTTGTGTTGTTTTGTCTTGTGCTGCTTTGTCCTGTCTTGTCTTGTCTTGTCTTGTCATGTCGTGTGTTGTGTTGTTTTGTCTTGTCTTGTTGTGTATTGTCATGTCTTATATTGTCTTGTCTTGTCTTGTCTTGTCTTGTCTTGTCTTGTCTTGTCTTGTCTTGTCTTGTCTTGTCTTGTCTTGTCTTGTCTTGTCTTGTCTTGTCTTGTCTTGTCTTGTCTTGTCTTGTCTTGTCTTGTCTTGTCTTGTCTTGTCTTGTCTTGTCTTGTCTTGTCTTGTCTTGTCTTGTCTTGTCTTGTCTTGTCTTGTCTTGTCTTGTCTTGTCTTGTCTTGTCTTGTCTTGTTTTGTCTTGTCTTGTCTTGTCTTGTCATGTCTTATATTGTCTTGTCTTGTCTTGTCTTGTCTTGTCTTGTCTTGTCTTGTCTTGTCTTGTCTTGTCTTGTCTTGTCTTGTCTTGTATTGTCTTGTCTTGTCTTGTCTTGTCTTGTCTTGTCTTGTCTTGTCTTGTCTTGTCTTGTCTTGTCTTGTATTGTCTTGTCTTGTCTTGTCTTGCCTTATCTTGCCTTGTCTTGTCTTGTCTGGTCTTGTCCTGTCCTGTCCTGTCCTGTCTTGTCTTGTCATGTCATGTCATGTCATGTCATGTCATGTCGTGTGTTTTGTTGTGTTGTCTTGTTTTGTGTTGTCATGTCATGTCATGTCTTGTCTTGTCTTGTCTTGTCTTGTCTTGTCTTGTCTTGTCTTGTCTTGTCTTGTCTTGTCTTGTCTTGTCTTGTCTTGTCTTGTCTTGTCTTGTCTTGTCTTGTCTTGTCTTGTCTTGTCTTGTCTTGTCTTGTCTTGTCTTGTCTTGTCTTGTCTTGTCTTGTCTTGTCTTGTTTTGTTTTGTCTTGTCTTGTCTTGTCTTGTTTTATGTTGTCTTGTCTTGTCTTGTCTTGTCTTGTCTTGTCTTGTTTTTTCTTGTCATGTCTTGTCTTGTCTTGTCTTGTCTTGTCTTGTTTTGTCTTGTCATGTCTTGTCTTGACTTGTCTTGTCTTGTCTTGTCTTGTCATGTCATGTCTTGTCTTGTCTTGTCTTGTCTTGTTTTGTCTTGTCATGTCTTGTCTTGTCTTGTTTTGTCTTGTCATGTCATGTCTTGTCTTGTTTTGTCTTGTCTTGTTTTGTCTTGTCTTGTCTTGTCTTGTCATGTCTTATATTGTCTTGTCTTGTCTTGTCTTGTCTTGTCTTGTCTTGTCTTGTCTTGTCTTGTCTTGTCTTGTCTTGTCTTGTCTTGTCTTGTCTTGTCTTGTCTTGTCTTGTCTTGTTTTGTCTTGTCTTGTCTTGTCTTGTCTTGTCTTGTCTTGTCTTGTCTTGTCTTGTCTTGTCTTGTCTTGTCTTGTCATGTCATGTCGTATGTTGTGTTGTTTTGTCTTGTGCTGCTTTGTCCTGTCTTGTCTTGTCTTGTCTTGTCATGTCGTGTGTTGTGTTGTTTTGTCTTGTCTTGTTGTGTATTGTCATGTCTTATATTGTCTTGTCTTGTCTTGTCATGTCATGTCATGTCGTGTGTTGTGTTGTGTTGTCTTGTTTTGTCTTGTCTTGTCATGTCTTGTCTTGTTTTGTCTTGTCTTGTCATGTCATGTCATGTCGTGTGTTGTGTTGTCTTGTCTTGTCTTGTCTTGTCATGTCTTGTCTTGTTTTGTCTTGTCTTGTCTTGTCTTGTCTTGTCTTGTCTTGTCTTGTCTTGTCTTGTCTTGTCTTGTCTTGTCTTGTCTTGTCTTGTCTTGTCTTGTCTTGTCTTGTCTTGTCTTGTCTTGTCTTGTCTTGTCTTGTCTTGTCTTGTCTTGTCTTGTCTTGTCTTGTCTTGTCTTGTCTTGTCTTGTCTTGTCTTGTCTTGTCTTGTCTTGTCTTGTCTTGTCTTGTCTTGTCTTGTCTTGTCTTGTCTTGTCTTGTCTTGTCTTGTCTTGTCTTGTCTTGTCTTGTCTTGTCTTGTCTTGTCTTGTCTTGTCTTGTCTTGTCTTGTCTTGTTTTGTCTTGTCTTGTCTTGTCTTGTCTTGTCTTGTCTTGTCTTGTCTTGTCTTGTCTTGTCTTGTCTTGTCTTGTCTTGTCTTGTCTTGTCTTGTCTTGTCTTGTCTTGTCTTGTCTTGTCTTGTTTTGTCTTGTCTTGTCATGTCGTGTGTTGTGTTGTGTTGTCTTGTTTTGTCTTGTCTTGTCATGTCTTATATTGTCTTGTCTTGTCTTGTCATGTCATGTCATGTCGTGTGTTGTGTTGTCTTGTCTTGTCTTGTCTTGTCATGTCTTGTCTTGTTTTGTCTTGTCTTGTCTTGTCTTGTCTTGTCTTGTCTTGTCTTGTCTTGTCTTGTCTTGTCTTGTCTTGTCTTGTCTTGTCTTGTCTTGTCTTGTCTTGTCTTGTCTTGTCTTGTCTTGTCTTGTCTTGTCTTGTCTTGTCTTGTCTTGTCTTGTCTTGTCTTGTCTTGTCTTGTCTTGTCTTGTCTTGTCTTGTCTTGTCTTGTCTTGTCTTGTCTTGTCTTGTCTTGTCTTGTCTTGTCTTGTCTTGTCTTGTCTTGTCTTGTCTTGTCTTGTCTTGTCTTGTCTTGTCTTGTCTTGTCTTGTCTTGTCTTGTCTTGTCTTGTTTTGTCTTGTCTTGTCTTGTCTTGTCTTGTCTTGTCTTGTCTTGTCTTGTCTTGTCTTGTCTTGTCTTGTCTTGTCTTGACTTGTCTTGTCTTGTCTTGTCTTGTCATGTCTTGTCTTGTCTTGTCTTGTCTTGTCTTGTCATGTCATGTCGTATGTTGTGTTGTTTTGTCTTGTGCTGCTTTGTCCTGTCTTGTCTTGTCTTGTCTTGTCATGTCGTGTGTTGTGTTGTTTTGTCTTGTCTTGTTGTGTATTGTCATGTCTTATATTGTCTTGTCTTGTCTTGTCATGTCATGTCATGTCGTGTGTTGTGTTGTGTTGTCTTGTTTTGTCTTGTCATGTCATGTCATGTCTTGTCTTGTCTTGTCTTGTCTTGTTTTGTCTTGTCATGTCTTGTCTTGTCTTGTCTTGTCTTGTCTTGTCATGTCATGTCTTGTCTTGACTTGTCTTGTCTTGTCTTGTCTTGTCTTGTCTTGTCTTGTCTTGTCTTGTCTTGTCTTGTCTTGTCTTGTCTTGTCTTGTCTTGTCTTGTCTTGTCTTGTCTTGTCTTGTCTTGTCTTGTCTTGTCTTGTCTTGTCTTGTCTTGTCTTGTCTTGTCTTGTCTTGTCTTGTCTTGTCTTGTCTTGTCTTGTCTTGTCTTGTCATGTCTTGTCTTGTCTTGTCTTGTCTTGTCTTGCCTTATCTTGCCTTGCCTTGTCTTGTCTGGTCTTGTCTTGTCTTGTCTTGTCTTGTTTTGTCTTGTCTTGTCTTGTCTTGTCTTGTCTTGTCTTGTCTTGTCTTGTCATGTCTTGTCTTGTCTTGTCTTGTCATGTCGTGTGTTGTGTTGTTTTGTCTTGTCTTGTTGTGTATTGTCATGTCTTTTATTGTCTTGTCTTGTCTTGTCATGTCATGTAATGTCATGTCGTGTGTTGTGTTGTTTTGTCTTGTCTTGTCTTCTCCTTGTCTTGTCTAGTCTTGTCTTGTCTTGTCTTGTCTTGTCTTGTCATGTCGTGTGTTGTGTTCTTTTGTCTTGTCTTGTCTTGTCTTGTCTTGTGATGCCATGTCGTGTGTTGTGTTGTGTTGTTTTGTCTTGTCTTGTCTTGTCTTGTCTTGTCTTGCCTTATCTTGCCTTGTCTTGTCTTGTCTTGTCTTGTCTTGTCATGTCGTGTGTTGTGTTCTTTTGTCTTGTCTTGTCTTGTCTTGTCTTGTGATGCCATGTCGTGTGTTGTGTTGTGTTGTTTTGTCTTGTCTTGTCTTGTCTTGTCTTGTCTTGTCTTGTCTTGTCTTGTCTTGTCTTGTCTTGTCTTGTCTTGTCTTGTCTTGTCTTGTCTTGTCTTGTCTTGTCTTGTCTTGTCTTGTCTTGTCTTGTCTTGTCTTGTCTTGTCTTGTCTTGTCTTGTCTTGTCTTGTCTTGTCTTGTCTTGTTTTGTTTTGTCTTGTCTTGTCTTGTCTTGTTTTATGTTGTCTTGTCTTGTCTTGTCTTGTCTTGTCTTGTCTTGTTTTTTCTTGTCATGTCTTGTCTTGTCTTGTCTTGTCTTGTCTTGTTTTGTCTTGTCATGTCTTGTCTTGACTTGTCTTGTCTTGTCTTGTCTTGTCATGTCATGTCTTGTCTTGTCTTGTCTTGTCTTGTTTTGTCTTGTCATGTCTTGTCTTGTCTTGTTTTGTCTTGTCATGTCATGTCTTGTCTTGTTTTGTCTTGTCTTGTTTTGTCTTGTCTTGTCTTGTCTTGTCATGTCTTATATTGTCTTGTCTTGTCTTGTCTTGTCTTGTCTTGTCTTGTCTTGTCTTGTCTTGTCTTGTCTTGTCTTGTCTTGTCTTGTCTTGTCTTGTCTTGTCTTGTCTTGTCTTGTTTTGTCTTGTCTTGTCTTGTCTTGTCTTGTCTTGTCTTGTCTTGTCTTGTCTTGTCTTGTCTTGTCTTGTCTTGTCATGTCATGTCGTATGTTGTGTTGTTTTGTCTTGTGCTGCTTTGTCCTGTCTTGTCTTGTCTTGTCTTGTCATGTCGTGTGTTGTGTTGTTTTGTCTTGTCTTGTTGTGTATTGTCATGTCTTATATTGTCTTGTCTTGTCTTGTCATGTCATGTCATGTCGTGTGTTGTGTTGTGTTGTCTTGTTTTGTCTTGTCTTGTCATGTCTTGTCTTGTTTTGTCTTGTCTTGTCATGTCATGTCATGTCGTGTGTTGTGTTGTCTTGTCTTGTCTTGTCTTGTCATGTCTTGTCTTGTTTTGTCTTGTCTTGTCTTGTCTTGTCTTGTCTTGTCTTGTCTTGTCTTGTCTTGTCTTGTCTTGTCTTGTCTTGTCTTGTCTTGTCTTGTCTTGTCTTGTCTTGTCTTGTCTTGTCTTGTCTTGTCTTGTCTTGTCTTGTCTTGTCTTGTCTTGTCTTGTCTTGTCTTGTCTTGTCTTGTCTTGTCTTGTCTTGTCTTGTCTTGTCTTGTCTTGTCTTGTCTTGTCTTGTCTTGTCTTGTCTTGTCTTGTCTTGTCTTGTCTTGTCTTGTCTTGTCTTGTCTTGTCTTGTCTTGTCTTGTCTTGTCTTGTCTTGTCTTGTCTTGTCTTGTTTTGTCTTGTCTTGTCTTGTCTTGTCTTGTCTTGTCTTGTCTTGTCTTGTCTTGTCTTGTCTTGTCTTGTCTTGTCTTGTCTTGTCTTGTCTTGTCTTGTCTTGTCTTGTCTTGTCTTGTCTTGTTTTGTCTTGTCTTGTCATGTCGTGTGTTGTGTTGTGTTGTCTTGTTTTGTCTTGTCTTGTCATGTCTTATATTGTCTTGTCTTGTCTTGTCATGTCATGTCATGTCGTGTGTTGTGTTGTCTTGTCTTGTCTTGTCTTGTCATGTCTTGTCTTGTTTTGTCTTGTCTTGTCTTGTCTTGTCTTGTCTTGTCTTGTCTTGTCTTGTCTTGTCTTGTCTTGTCTTGTCTTGTCTTGTCTTGTCTTGTCTTGTCTTGTCTTGTCTTGTCTTGTCTTGTCTTGTCTTGTCTTGTCTTGTCTTGTCTTGTCTTGTCTTGTCTTGTCTTGTCTTGTCTTGTCTTGTCTTGTCTTGTCTTGTCTTGTCTTGTCTTGTCTTGTCTTGTCTTGTCTTGTCTTGTCTTGTCTTGTCTTGTCTTGTCTTGTCTTGTCTTGTCTTGTCTTGTCTTGTCTTGTCTTGTCTTGTCTTGTCTTGTCTTGTCTTGTCTTGTCTTGTTTTGTCTTGTCTTGTCTTGTCTTGTCTTGTCTTGTCTTGTCTTGTCTTGTCTTGTCTTGTCTTGTCTTGTCTTGTCTTGACTTGTCTTGTCTTGTCTTGTCTTGTCATGTCTTGTCTTGTCTTGTCTTGTCTTGTCTTGTCATGTCATGTCGTATGTTGTGTTGTTTTGTCTTGTGCTGCTTTGTCCTGTCTTGTCTTGTCTTGTCTTGTCATGTCGTGTGTTGTGTTGTTTTGTCTTGTCTTGTTGTGTATTGTCATGTCTTATATTGTCTTGTCTTGTCTTGTCATGTCATGTCATGTCGTGTGTTGTGTTGTGTTGTCTTGTTTTGTCTTGTCATGTCATGTCATGTCTTGTCTTGTCTTGTCTTGTCTTGTTTTGTCTTGTCATGTCTTGTCTTGTCTTGTCTTGTCTTGTCTTGTCATGTCATGTCTTGTCTTGACTTGTCTTGTCTTGTCTTGTCTTGTCTTGTCTTGTCTTGTCTTGTCTTGTCTTGTCTTGTCTTGTCTTGTCTTGTCTTGTCTTGTCTTGTCTTGTCTTGTCTTGTCTTGTCTTGTCTTGTCTTGTCTTGTCTTGTCTTGTCTTGTCTTGTCTTGTCTTGTCTTGTCTTGTCTTGTCTTGTCTTGTCTTGTCTTGTCTTGTCATGTCTTGTCTTGTCTTGTCTTGTCTTGTCTTGCCTTATCTTGCCTTGCCTTGTCTTGTCTGGTCTTGTCTTGTCTTGTCTTGTCTTGTTTTGTCTTGTCTTGTCTTGTCTTGTCTTGTCTTGTCTTGTCTTGTCTTGTCATGTCTTGTCTTGTCTTGTCTTGTCATGTCGTGTGTTGTGTTGTTTTGTCTTGTCTTGTTGTGTATTGTCATGTCTTTTATTGTCTTGTCTTGTCTTGTCATGTCATGTAATGTCATGTCGTGTGTTGTGTTGTTTTGTCTTGTCTTGTCTTCTCCTTGTCTTGTCTAGTCTTGTCTTGTCTTGTCTTGTCTTGTCTTGTCATGTCGTGTGTTGTGTTCTTTTGTCTTGTCTTGTCTTGTCTTGTCTTGTGATGCCATGTCGTGTGTTGTGTTGTGTTGTTTTGTCTTGTCTTGTCTTGTCTTGTCTTGTCTTGCCTTATCTTGCCTTGTCTTGTCTTGTCTGGTCTTGTCTTGTCTTGTCTTGTCTTGTCTTGTCATGTCATGTCGTATGTTGTGTTGTTTTGTCTTGTGCTGCTTTGTCCTGTCTTGTCTTGTCTTGTCTTGTCATGTCGTGTGTTGTGTTGTTTTGTTTTGTCTTGTTGTGTATTGTCATGTCTTATATTGTCTTGTCTTGTCTTGTCATGTCATGTCATGTCGTGTGTTATATTGTGTTGTCTTGTTTTGTCTTGTCATGTCATGTCATGTCTTGTCTTGTCTTGTCTTGTTTTGTCTTGTCATGTCTTGTCTTGTCTTGTCTTGTCTTGTCTTGTTTTGTCTTGTCATGTCTTGTCTTGACTTGTCTTGTCTTGTCTTGTCTTGTCTTGTCTTGTCTTGTCTTGTCTTGTCTTGTCTTGTCTTGTCATGTCTTGTCTTGTCTTGTCTTGTCTTGTCTTGTCTTGTCTTGTCTTGTCTTGTCTTGTCTTGTCTTGTCTTGTCTTGTCTTGTCTTGTCTTGTCTTGTCATGTCTTGTCTTGTCTTGTCTTGTCTTGTCTTGTCTTGTCATGTCATGTCTTGTCTTGTCTTGTCTTGTCTTGTCTTGTCTTGTCTTGTCTTGTTTTGTCTTGTCTTGTCTTGTCTTGTCTTGTCTTGTCTTGTCTTGTCTTGTCTTGTCTTGTCTTGTCTTGTCTTGTCTTGTCTTGTCTTGTCTTGTCTTGTCTTGTCTTGTCTTGTCTTGTCTTGTCTTGTCTTGTCTTGTCTTGTCTTGTCTTGTCTTGTCTTGCGATGTCATGTCGTGTGTTGTGTTGTGTTGTTTTGTCTTGTCTTGTCTTGTCTTGTCTTGTCTTGCCTTATCTTGCCTTGTCTTGTCTTGTCATGTCTTGTCTTGTCTTGTCTTGTCTTGTCTTGCCTTATCTTGCCTTGTCTTGTCTGGTCTTGTCTTGTCTTGTCTTGTCTTGTCTTGTCTTGTCTTGTCTTGTCTTGTCTTGTCATGTCTTGTCTTGTCTTGTCTTGTCTCGTCTTGTCTTGTCTTGTCTTGTCTTGTCTTGTCTTGACTTGTCTTGTCTTGTCTTGTCTTGTCTTGTCTTGTCTTGTCTTGTCTTGTCTTGTCTTGTCTTGTCTTGCCTTATCTTGCCTTGTCTTGTCTTGTCTGGTCTTGTCCTGTCCTGTCCTGTCCTGTCTTGTCTTGTCATGTCATGTCATGTCATGTCATGTCATGTCATGTCGTGTGTTTTGTTGTGTTGTCTTGTTTTGTGTTGTCATGTCATGTCTTGTCTTGTCTTGTCTTGTCTTGTTTTGTCTTGTCATGTCTTGTCTTGTCTTGTCTTGTCTTGTCTGGTTTTGTCTTGTCATGTCTTGTCTTGACTTGTCTTGTCTTGTCTTGTCTTGTCTTGTCTTGTCTTGTCTTGTCTTGTCTTGTCTTGTCTTGTCTTGTCTTGTCTTGTCTTGTCTTGTCTTGTCTTGTCTTGTCTTGTCTTGTCTTGTCTTGTCTTGTCTTGTCTTGTCTTGTCTTGTCTTGTCTTGTCTTGTCTTGTCTTGTCTTGTCTTGTCTTGTCTTGTCTTGTCTTGTCTTGTCTTGTCTTATCTTGTCTTGTCTTGTGATGTCATGTCGTGTGTTGTGTTGTTTTGTCTTGTCTTGTTTTGTCTTGTCCTGTCTTGTCTTGTCATATCATGTCATGTGTTGTGTTGTGTTGTGTTGTGTTGTGTTGTTTTGTCCTGTCTTGTCTTGTCTTGTCTTGTCTTGTCTTGTCTTGTTTTTTCTTGTCTTGTCTTGTCTTGCCTTATCTTGCCTTGTCTTGTCTTGTCTGGTCTTGTCTTGTCTTGTCTTGTCTTGTCTTGTCTTGTCATGTCTTGTCATGTCTTGTCTTGTCTTGTCTTGTCTTGTCCTGTCCTGTCGTGTGTTGTGTTGTTTTGTCTTGTCTTGTCATGTCATGTCATGTCGTGTCTTGTGTTGCTTTGTCTTGTCTTGTCTTGTCTTGTATTGTCATGTCGTGTGTTGTGTTGCTTTGTCTTGTCCTGTCTTGTCTTGTATTGTCATGTCGTGTGTTGTGTTGTTTTGTCTTGTCTTGTTGTGTATTGTCATGTCTTATATTGTCTTGTCTTGTCTTGTCTTGTCATGTCATGTCATGTCGTGTGTTGTGTTGTTTTGTCTTGTCTTGTTTTGTCTTGTCATGTCTTGTCTTGTCTTGTCTTGTTTTGTCATGTCTTGTCTTGTCTTGTCTTGTCTTGTCTTGTCTTGTCTTGTCTTGTCTTGTCTTGTCTTGTCTTGTCTTGTCTTGTCTTGTCTTGTCTTGTCTTGTCTTGTCTTGTCTTGTCTTGTCTTGTCTTGTCTTGTCTTGTCTTGTCTTGTCTTGTCATGTCTTGTCTTGTCTTGTCTTGTCTTGTCTTGTCTTGTCTTGTCTTGTCTTGTCTTGTCTTGTCTTGTCTTGTCTTGTCTTGTCTTGTCTTGTCTTGTCTTGTCTTGTCTTGTCTTGTCTTGTCTTGTCTTGTCTTGTCTTGTCTTGTCTTGTCTTGTCTTGTCTTGTCTTGTCTTGTCTTGTCTTGTCTTGTCTTGTCTTGTCTTGTCTTGTCTTGTCTTGTCTTGTCTTGTCTTGTCTTGTCATGTCATGTCATGTATTGTGTTGTGTTGTTTTGTCTTGTCTTGCCTTATCTTGCCTTGTCTTGTCTTGTCTGGTCTTGTCTTGTCTTGTCTTGTCTTGTCTTGTCTTGTCTTGTCTTGTCTTGTCTTGTCTTGTCTTGTCTTGTCTTGTCTTGTCTTGTCTTGTCTTGTCTTGTCTTGTCTTGTCTTGTCTTGTCTTGTCTTGTCTTGTCTTGTCTTGTCTTGTCTTGTCTTGTCTTGTCTTGTCTTGTCTTGTCATGTCGTGTGTTGTGTTGTTTTGTCTTGTCTTGTTTTGTCTTGTCCTGTCTTGTCTTGTCATGTCATGTCATGTATTGTGTTGTGTTGTTTTGTCTTGTCTTGCCTTATCTTGCCTTGTCTTGTCTTGTCTGGTCTTGTCTTGTCTTGTCTTGTCTTGTCTTGTCATGTCTTGTCTTGTCTTGTTTTGTCTTGGCTTGTATTGTCCTGTTTTCTCATGTAATGTCATGTCGTGTGTTGTGTTGTTTTGTCTTGTCTTGTGTTGTTTTGTCCTGTCATGTCTTGTCTTGTCTTGTCTTGTCCTGTCCTGTCGTGTGTTGTGTTGTTTTGTCTTGTCTTGTCATGTCATATCATGTCGTGTCTTGTGTTGCTTTGTCTTGTCTTGTCTTGTCTTGTCTTGTCATGTCGTGTGTTGTGTTGTTTTGTTTTGTCTTGTTGTGTATTGTCATGTCTTATATTGTCTTGTCTTGTCTTGTCTTGTCATGTCATGTCATGTCGTGTGTTGTGTTGTTTTGTCTTGTCATGTCTTGTCTTGTCTTGTCTTGTTTTGTCTTGTCATGTCTTGTCTTGTCTTGTCTTGTCTTGTCTTGTCTTGTCTTGTCTTGTCTTGTCTTGTCTTGTCTTGTCTTGTCTTGTCTTGTCTTGTCTTGTCTTGTCTTGTCTTGTCTTGTCTTGTCTTGTCTTGTCTTGTCTTGTCTTGTCTTGTCTTGTCTTGTCTTGTCTTGTCTTGTCTTGTCTTGTCTTGTCTTGTCTTGTCTTGTCTTGTCTTGTCTTGTCTTGTCTTGTCTTGTCTTGTCTTGTCTTGTCTTGTCTTGTCTTGTCTTGTCCTGTCGTGTGTTGTGTTGTTTTGTCTTGTCTTGTCTTGTCTTGTCTTGTCTTGTCTTGTTTTGTCTTGTCTTGTCTTGTCTTGTCTTGTCTTGTCTTGTCTTGTCTTGTCTTGTCTTGTCTTGTCATGTCATGTCATGTCATGTCTTGTCTTGTCTTGTCTTGTTTTGTCTTGTCTTGTCTTGTCTTGTTTTGTCTTGTCTTGTCCTGTCTTGTCTTGTCTTGTCTTGCCTTGTCTTGTCTTGTCTTGTCTTGTCTTGTCATGTCATGTCATGTCGTGCGTTGTGTTGTTTTGTCCTGTCTTGATTTGTCTTGTCATGTCATGTCTTGTCTTGTCTTGTCATGTCGTGCGTTGTGTTGTTTTGTCTTGTCTTGTTTTGTCTTGTCATGTCATGTCTTGTCTTGTCTTGTCTTGTCTTGTCTTGTCTTGTCTGGTCTTATCTTGTCTTGTCTTGTCCTGTCCTGTCTTGTCTTGTCTTTTCTTGTCTTGTCTTGTCTTTTCTTGTCTTGTCTTGTCCTGTCTTGTCTTGTCTTGTCTTGTCCTGTCTTGTCTTGTCGTGTCTTGCCTTGTCTTGTCTTGTCTTGTCTTGTCTTGTCTTGTCTTGTCTTGTCTTGTCTTGTCTTGTCGTGTCTTGTCTTGTCTTGTCTTGTCTTGTCTTGTCTTGTCTTGTCTTGTCTTGTCTTGTCTTGTCTTGTCTTGTCTTGTCTTGTCTTGTCTTGTCTTGTCCTGTCGTGTGTTGTGTTGTTTTGTCTTGTCTTGTCTTGTGTTGTTTTGTCCTGTCATGTCTTGTCTTGTCTTGTCTTGTCTTGTCATGTCATGTCTTGTCTTGTCTTGTCTTGTCTTGTTTTGTCTTGTCTTGTCTTGTTTTGTCTTTTCTTGTCTTGTCTTGTCTTGTCTTGTCTTGCCATGTCATGTCTTGTCTTGTCTTGTCTTGTTTTGTCTTGTCTTGTCTTGTTTTGTATTGTCATGTCTTGTCTTGTCTTGTCTTGTCTTGTCTTGTCATGTCATGTCTTGTCTTGTCTTGTCTTGTCTTGTCTTGTTTTGTCTTGTCTTGTCTTGTCCTGTCTTGTCTTGTCTTGTCTTGCCTTGTCTTGTCTTGTCTTGTCTTGTCTTGTCTTGTCTTGTCTTGTCATGTCATGTCATGTCGTGCGTTGTGTTGTTTTGTCTTGTCTTGATTTGTCTTGTCATGTCATGTCTTGTCTTGTCTTGTCTTGTCTTGTCTTGTCATGTCGTGCGTTGTGTTGTTTTGTCTTGTCTTGTTTTGTCTTGTCATGTCATGTCTTGTCTTGTCTTGTCTTGTCTTGTCTTGTCTTGTCGTGTCATGTCATGTCATGTCATGTGTTTGTGTTGTGTTGTTTTGTATTGTCTTGTCTTGTCTTGTCTTGTCTTGTCTTGTCTTGTCATGTCATGTCTTGTCTTGTCTTGTCTTGTTTTGTCTTGTCTTGTCTTGTTTTGTCTTGGCATGTCTTGTCTTGTCTTGTCATGTCGTGCGTTGTGTTGTTTTGTCTTGTCTTGTTTTGTCTTGTCATGTCATGTCTTGTCTTGTCTTGTCTTGTCTTGTCTTGTCTTGTCTTGTCTTGTCATGTCATGTCATGTCATGTCATGTGTTTGTGTTGTGTTGTTTTGTCTTGTCTTGTCTTGTTTTGTCTTGTCATGTCTTGTCTTGTCTTGTCTTGTCTTGTCTTGTCTTGTCTTGCCTTGTCTTGTCTTGTCCTGTGTTGTTTTGTCCTGTCATGTCTTGTCTTGTCTTGTCTTGTCTTGTCTTGTCTCGTCTTGTCTTGTCTTGTCTTGTCTTGTCTTGTCATGTCATGTCATGTCTTGTCTTGTCTTGTCTTGTTTTGTCTTGTCTTGTCTTGTCTTGTCTTGTCTTGTCTTGTCTTGTCTTGTCTTGTCTTGTCTTGTCTTGTCTTGTCTTGTCTTGTCTTGTCTTGTCTTGTCTTGTCCTGTCGTGTGTTGTGTTGTTTTGTCTTGTCTTGTCTTGTCTTGTCTTGTCTTGTCTTGTTTTGTCTTGTCTTGTCTTGTATTGTCTTGTCTTGTCTTGTCATGTCTTGTCTTGTCTTGTCTTGTCTTGTTTTGTCTTGTCTTGTCTTGTCTTGTTTTGTCTTGTCTTGTCTTGTCTTGTCTTGTCTTGTCTTGTCTTGTCCTGTCGTGTGTTGTGTTGTTTTGTCTTGTCTTGTCTTGTCTTGTCTTGTCCTGTCGTGTGTTGTGTTGTTTTGTCTTGTCTTGTCTTGTCTTGTCTTGTCTTGTCTTGTCTTGTTTTGTCTTGTCTTGTCTTGTATTGTCTTGTCTTGTCTTGTCATGTCTTGTCTTGTCTTGTCTTGTCTTGTTTTGTCTTGTCTTGTCTTGTCTTGTTTTGTCTTGTCTTGTCTTGTCTTGTCTTGTCTTGTCTTGTCTTGCCTTGTCTTGTCTTGTCTTGTCTTGTCTTGTCTTGTCTTGTCTTGTCTTGTCTTGTCTTGTCTTGTCTTGTCTTGTCTTGTCATGTCATGTCTTGTCTTGTCTTGTCTTGTCTTGTTTTGTCTTGTCTTGTCTTGTTTTGTCTTTTCTTGTCTTGTCTTGTCTTGTCTTGTCTTGCCATGTCATGTCTTGTCTTGTCTTGTCTTGTTTTGTCTTGTCTTGTCTTGTTTTGTATTGTCATGTCTTGTCTTGTCTTGTCTTGTCTTGTCTTGTCATGTCATGTCTTGTCTTGTCTTGTCTTGTTTTGTATTGTCTTGTCTTGTCTTGTCTTGTCTTGTCTTGTCTTGTCTTGTCTTGTCTTGTCTTGTCTTGTCTTGTCTTGTCTTGTCTTGTCTTGTCTTGTCTTGTCTTGTCTTGTCTTGTCTTGTCTTGCCTTGTCTTGTCTTGTCTTGTGTTGTTTTGTCCTGTCATGTCTTGTCTTGTCTTGTCTTGTCTCGTCTTGTCTTGTCTTGTCTTGTCTTGTCTTGTCTTGTCTTGTCTTGTCTAGTCTTGTCTTGTCTTTTCTTGTCTTGTCCTGTCTTGTCTTGTCTTGTCTTGCCTTGTCATGTCTTGTCTTGTCTTGTCTTGTCATGTCGTGCGTTGTGTTGTTTTGTCTTGTCTTGATTTGTCTTGTCATGTCATGTCTTGTCTTGTCTTGTCTTGTCTTGTCTTGTCTTGTCTTGTCTTGTCATGTCGTGCGTTGTGTTGTTTTGTGTTGTGTTGTTTTGTCTTGTCTTGTCTTGTTTGGTCTTGTCTTGTCTTGTCATGTTTTATGTTGTCTTGTTTTGTCATGTAATGTCATGTCGTGTTTTGTGTTGTTTTGTCTTGTCTTGTCTTCTCCTTGTCTTGTCTTGTCATGTCGTGTGTTGTGTTGTTTTGTCTTGTCATGTCTTATATTGTCTTGTCTTGTCTTGTCTTGTCTTGTCTTGTCTTGTCTTGTCTTGTCTTGTCTTGTCTTGTCTTGTGATGTCATGTCGTGTGTTGTGTTGTTTTGTCTTGTCTTGTCATGTCATGTCATGTGTTGTGTTGTGTTGTTTTGTCTTGTCTTGTCTTGTCTAGTCTTGTCTTGTCTTGCCTTATCTTGCCTTGTCTTGTCTTGTCTGGTCTTGTCTTGTCTTGTCTTGTCTTGTCTTGTCTTGTCTTGTCATGTCTTGTCTTGTCTTGTTTTGTCTTGTCTTGTATTGTCCTGTTTTCTCATGTAATGTCATGTCGTGTGTTGTGTTGTTTTGTCTTGTCTTGTGTTGTTTTGTCCTGTCATGTCTTGTCTTGTCTTGTCTTGTCCTGTCCTGTCGTGTGTTGTGTTGTTTTGTCTTGTCTTGTCATGTCATATCATGTCGTGTCTTGTGTTGCTTTGTCTTGTCTTGTCTTGTCTTGTCTTGTCATGTCGTGTGTTGTGTTGTTTTGTCTTGTCTTGTTGTGTATTGTCATGTCTTATATTGTCTTGTCTTGTCTTGTCTTGTCATGTCATGTCATGTCGTGTGTTGTGTTGTTTTGTCTTGTCATGTCTTGTCTTGTCTTGTCTTGTTTTGTCTTGTCATGTCTTGTCTTGTCTTGTCTTGTCTTGTCTTGTCTTGTCTTGTCTTGTCTTGTCTTGTCTTGTCTTGTCTTGTCTTGTCATGTCTTGTCTTGTCTTGTCTTGTCTTGTCTTGTCTTGTCTTGTCTTGTCTTGTCCTGTCGTGTGTTGTGTTGTTTTGTCTTGTCTTGTCTTGTCTTGTCTTGTCTTGTCTTGTCTTGTCTTGTCTTGTTTTGTCTTGTCTTGTCTTGTCTTGTCTTGTCTTGTCTTGTCTTGTTTTGTCTTGTCTTGTCTTGTTTTGTCTTGTCTTGTCTTGTCCTGTCTTGTCTTGTCTTGTCTTGCCTTGTCTTGTCTTGTCTTGTCTTGTCTTGTCATGTCATGTCATGTCGTGCGTTGTGTTGTTTTGTCTTGTCTTGATTTGTCTTGTCATGTCATGTCTTGTCTTGTCTTGTCTTGTCTTGTCTTGTCATGTCGTGCGTTGTGTTGTTTTGTCTTGTCTTGTTTTGTCTTGTCATGTCATGTCTTGTCTTGTCTTGTCTTGTCTTGTCTTGTCTTGTCTTGTCTTGTCTTGTCTTGTCATGTCATGTCATGTCATGTCATGTGTTTGTGTTGTGTTGTTTTGTCTTGTCTTGTCTTGTCTTGTCTTGTCTTGTCATGTCATGTCTTGTCTTGTCTTGTCTTGTTTTGTCTTGTCTTGTCTTGTTTTGTCTTGTCATGTCTTGTCTTGTCTTGTCTTGTCATGTCGTGCGTTGTGTTGTTTTGTCTTGTCTTGTTTTGTCTTGTCATGTTATGTCTTGTCTTGTCTTGTCTTGTCTTGTCTTGTCTTGTCTTGTCTTGTCATGTCATGTCATGTCATGTCATGTGTTTGTGTTGTGTTGTTTTGTCTTGTCTTGTCTTGTTTTGTCTTGTCTTGTCTTGTCTTGTCTTGTCTTGTCTTGTCTTGTCTTGTCTTGCCTTGTCTTGTCTTGTCCTGTCGTGTGTTGTGTTGTTTTGTCTTGTCTTGTCTTGTCTTGTCTTGTCGTATGTTGTGTTGTTTTGTCTTGTCATGTCGTATGTTGTGTTGTTTTGTCTTGTCTTGTTTTGTCGTGTCTTGTCTTATATTGTCTTGTCTTGTCTTGTCTTGTCTTGTCTTGTCTTGTCTTGTCTCGTCTTGTCTTGTCTTGTCTTGTCTTGTCTTGTCTTGTCTTGTCTTGTCTTGTCTTGTCTTGTCTTTTCTTGTCTTGTCCTGTCTTGTCTTGTCTTGTCTTGCCTTGTCTTGTCTTGTCTTGTCTTGTCTTGTCTTGTCTTGTCTTGTCTTGTCTTGTCATGTCATGTCATGTCATGTCGTGCGTTGTGTTGTTTTGTCTTGTCTTGATTTGTCTTGTCTTGTCTTGTCTTGTCTTGTCTTGTCTTGTCTTGTCATGTCATGTCATGTCATGTCATGTGTTTGTGTTGTGTTGTTTTGTCTTGTCTTGTCTTGTCTTGTCTTGTCTTGTCATGTCATGTCTTGTCTTGTCTTGTCTTGTTTTGTCTTGTCTTGTCTTGTTTTGTCTTGTCATGTCTTGTCTTGTCTTGTCTTGTCATGTCGTGCGTTGTGTTGTTTTGTCTTGTCTTGTTTTGTCTTGTCATGTTATGTCTTGTCTTGTCTTGTCTTGTCTTGTCTTGTCTTGTCATGTCATGTCATGTCATGTCATGTGTTTGTGTTGTGTTGTTTTGTCTTGTCTTGTCTTGTTTTGTCTTGTCTTGTCTTGTCTTGTCTTGTCTTGTCTTGTCTTGTCTTGTCTTGCCTTGTCTTGTCTTGTCCTGTCGTGTGTTGTGTTGTTTTGTCTTGTCTTGTCTTGTCTTGTCTTGTCGTATGTTGTGTTGTTTTGTCTTGTCATGTCGTATGTTGTGTTGTTTTGTCTTGTCTTGTTTTGTCGTGTCTTGTCTTATATTGTCTTGTCTTGTCTTGTCTTGTCTTGTCTTGTCTTGTCTTGTCTCGTCTTGTCTTGTCTTGTCTTGTCTTGTCTTGTCTTGTCTTGTCTTGTCTTGTCTTGTCTTTTCTTGTCTTGTCCTGTCTTGTCTTGTCTTGTCTTGCCTTGTCTTGTCTTGTCTTGTCTTGTCTTGTCTTGTCTTGTCTTGTCTTGTCTTGTCTTGTCATGTCATGTCATGTCATGTCGTGCGTTGTGTTGTTTTGTCTTGTCTTGATTTGTCTTGTCATGTCATGTCTTGTCTTGTCTTGTCTTGTCTTGTCTTGTGATGTCATGTCGTGTGTTGTGTTGTTTTGTCTTGTCTTGTATTGTCTTGTCCTGTCTTGTCTTGTCATGTCATGTCATGTGTTGTGTTGTGTTGTTTTGTCTTGTCTTGTCTTGTCTAGTCTTGTCTTGTCTTGCCTTATCTTGCCTTGTCTTGTCTTGTCTGGTCTTGTCTTGTCTTGTCTTGTCTTGTCTTGTCTTGTCATGTCTTGTCTTGTCTTGTTTTGTCTTGTCTTGTATTGTCCTGTTTTCTCATGTAATGTCATGTCGTGTGTTGTGTTGTTTTGTCTTGTCTTGTGTTGTTTTGTCCTGTCATGTCTTGTCTTGTCTTGTCTTGTCCTGTCCTGTCGTGTGTTCTGTTGTTTTGTCTTGTTTTGTCATGTCATATCATGTCGTGTCTTGTGTTGCTTTGTCTTGTCTTGTCTTGTCTTGTCTTGTCATGTCGTGTGTTGTGTTGTTTTGTCTTGTCTTGTTGTGTATTGTCATGTCTTATATTGTCTTGTCTTGTCTTGTCTTGTCATGTCATGTCATGTCATGTGTTTGTGTTGTGTTGTTTTGTCTTGTCTTGTCTTGTCTTGTCTTGTCTTGTCATGTCATGTCTTGTCTTGTCTTGTCTTGTTTTGTCTTGTCTTGTCTTGTTTTGTCTTGTCATGTCTTGTCATGTCATGTCATGTCATGTCGTGTGTTGTGTTGTTTAGTCTTGTTTTGTCTTGTCTTGTTTTGTCTTGTCATGTCTTGTCTTGTCTTGTCTTGTTTTGTCTTGTCATGTCTTGTTTTGTCTTGTCTTGTATTGTCCTGTTTTCTCATGTAATGTCATGTCGTGTGTTGTCTTGTCTTGTCTTGTCTTGTCATGTCATGTCTTGTCTTGTCTTGTTTTGTCTTGTCTTGTATTGTCCTGTTTTCTCATGTAATGTCATGTCGTGTGTTGTCTTGTCTTGTCTTGTCTTGTCATGTCATGTCTTGTCTTGTCTTGTCTTGTCTTGTCTTGTTTTGTCTTGTCTTGTCTTGTCCTGTCTTGTCTTGTCTTGTCTTGCCTTGTCTTGTCTTGTCCTGTCTTGTCTTGTCTTGTCTTGTCTTGTCATGTCATGTCATGTCGTGCGTTGTGTTGTTTTGTCTTGTCTTGATTTGTCTTGTCATGTCATGTCTTGTCTTGTCTTGTCTTGTCTTGTCTTGTCATGTCGTGCGTTGTGTTGTTTTGTCTTGTCTTGTTTTGTCTTGTCATGTCATGTCTTGTCTTGTCTTGTCTTGTCTTGTCTTGTCTTGTCGTGTCATGTCATGTCATGTCATGTGTTTGTGTTGTGTTGTTTTGTATTGTCTTGTCTTGTCTTGTCTTGTCTTGTCTTGCCTTGTCTTGTTTTGTCTTGTCTTGTCTTGTCTTGTCTTGTCTTGTCTTGTCTTGTTTTGTCTTGGCATGTCTTGTCTTGTCTTGTCATGTCGTGCGTTGTGTTGTTTTGTCTTGTCTTGTTTTGTCTTGTCATGTCATGTCTTGTCTTGTCTTGTCTTGTCTTGTCTTGTCTTGTCTTGTCTTGTCATGTCATGTCATGTCATGTCATGTGTTTGTGTTGTGTTGTTTTGTCTTGTCTTGTCTTGTTTTGTCTTGTCATGTCTTGTCTTGTCTTGTCTTGTCTTGTCTTGTCTTGTCTTGCCTTGTCTTGTCTTGTCCTGTGTTGTTTTGTCCTGTCATGTCTTGTCTTGTCTTGTCTTGTCTTGTCTTGTCTCGTCTTGTCTTGTCTTGTCTTGTCTTGTCTTGTCATGTCATGTCATGTCTTGTCTTGTCTTGTCTTGTTTTGTCTTGTCTTGTCTTGTCTTGTCTTGTCTTGTCTTGTCTTGTCTTGTCTTGTCTTGTCTTGTCTTGTCTTGTCTTGTCTTGTCTTGTCTTGTCTTGTCTTGTCCTGTCGTGTGTTGTGTTGTTTTGTCTTGTCTTGTCTTGTCTTGTCTTGTCTTGTCTTGTTTTGTCTTGTCTTGTCTTGTATTGTCTTGTCTTGTCTTGTCATGTCTTGTCTTGTCTTGTCTTGTCTTGTTTTGTCTTGTCTTGTCTTGTCTTGTTTTGTCTTGTCTTGTCTTGTCTTGTCTTGTCTTGTCTTGTCTTGTCCTGTCGTGTGTTGTGTTGTTTTGTCTTGTCTTGTCTTGTCTTGTCTTGTCCTGTCGTGTGTTGTGTTGTTTTGTCTTGTCTTGTCTTGTCTTGTCTTGTCTTGTCTTGTTTTGTCTTGTCTTGTCTTGTATTGTCTTGTCTTGTCTTGTCATGTCTTGTCTTGTCTTGTCTTGTCTTGTTTTGTCTTGTCTTGTCTTGTCTTGTTTTGTCTTGTCTTGTCTTGTCTTGTCTTGTCTTGTCTTGTCTTGCCTTGTCTTGTCTTGTCTTGTCTTGTCTTGTCTTGTCTTGTCTTGTCTTGTCTTGTCTTGTCTTGTCTTGTCATGTCATGTCTTGTCTTGTCTTGTCTTGTCTTGTTTTGTCTTGTCTTGTCTTGTTTTGTCTTTTCTTGTCTTGTCTTGTCTTGTCTTGTCTTGCCATGTCATGTCTTGTCTTGTCTTGTCTTGTTTTGTCTTGTCTTGTCTTGTTTTGTATTGTCATGTCTTGTCTTGTCTTGTCTTGTCTTGTCATGTCATGTCTTGTCTTGTCTTGTCTTGTTTTGTATTGTCTTGTCTTGTCTTGTCTTGTCTTGTCTTGTCTTGTCTTGTCTTGTCTTGTCTTGTCTTGTCTTGTCTTGTCTTGTCTTGTCTTGTCTTGTCTTGTCTTGTCTTGTCTTGCCTTGTCTTGTCTTGTCTTGTGTTGTTTTGTCCTGTCATGTCTTGTCTTGTCTTGTCTTGTCTCGTCTTGTCTTGTCTTGTCTTGTCTTGTCTTGTCTTGTCTTGTCTTGTCTTGTCTAGTCTTGTCTTGTCTTTTCTTGTCTTGTCCTGTCTTGTCTTGTCTTGTCTTGCCTTGTCATGTCTTGTCTTGTCTTGTCTTGTCATGTCGTGCGTTGTGTTGTTTTGTCTTGTCTTGATTTGTCTTGTCATGTCATGTCTTGTCTTGTCTTGTCTTGTCTTGTCTTGTCTTGTCTTGTCATGTCGTGCGTTGTGTTGTTTTGTCTTGTCTTGTTTTGTCTTGTCATGTCATGTCTTGTCTTGTCTTGTCTTGTCTTGTCATGTCATGTCATGTCATGTCATGTGTTGTGTTGTGTTGTTTTGTCTTGTCTTGTCTTGTTTGGTCTTGTCTTGTCTTGTCATGTTTTATGTTGTCTTGTTTTGTCATGTAATGTCATGTCGTGTTTTGTGTTGTTTTGTCTTGTCTTGTCTTCTCCTTGTCTTGTCTTGTCATGTCGTGTGTTGTGTTGTTTTGTCTTGTCATGTCTTATATTGTCTTGTCTTGTCTTGTCTTGTCTTGTCTTGTCTTGTCTTGTCTTGTCTTGTCTTGTCTTGTCTTGTCTTGTCTTGTGATGTCATGTCGTGTGTTGTGTTGTTTTGTCTTGTCTTGTCATGTCATGTCATGTGTTGTGTTGTGTTGTTTTGTCTTGTCTTGTCTTGTCTAGTCTTGTCTTGTCTTGCCTTATCTTGCCTTGTCTTGTCTTGTCTGGTCTTGTCTTGTCTTGTCTTGTCTTGTCTTGTCTTGTCTTGTCATGTCTTGTCTTGTCTTGTTTTGTCTTGTCTTGTATTGTCCTGTTTTCTCATGTAATGTCATGTCGTGTGTTGTGTTGTTTTGTCTTGTCTTGTGTTGTTTTGTCCTGTCATGTCTTGTCTTGTCTTGTCTTGTCCTGTCCTGTCGTGTGTTGTGTTGTTTTGTCTTGTCTTGTCATGTCATATCATGTCGTGTCTTGTGTTGCTTTGTCTTGTCTTGTCTTGTCTTGTCTTGTCATGTCGTGTGTTGTGTTGTTTTGTCTTGTCTTGTTGTGTATTGTCATGTCTTATATTGTCTTGTCTTGTCTTGTCTTGTCATGTCATGTCATGTCGTGTGTTGTGTTGTTTTGTCTTGTCATGTCTTGTCTTGTCTTGTCTTGTTTTGTCTTGTCATGTCTTGTCTTGTCTTGTCTTGTCTTGTCTTGTCTTGTCTTGTCTTGTCTTGTCTTGTCTTGTCTTGTCTTGTCTTGTCATGTCTTGTCTTGTCTTGTCTTGTCTTGTCTTGTCTTGTCTTGTCTTGTCTTGTCCTGTCGTGTGTTGTGTTGTTTTGTCTTGTCTTGTCTTGTCTTGTCTTGTCTTGTCTTGTCTTGTCTTGTCTTGTTTTGTCTTGTCTTGTCTTGTCTTGTCTTGTCTTGTCTTGTCTTGTCATGTCATGTCTTGTCTTGTCTTGCTTTGTCTTGTCTTGTCTTGTTTTGTCTTGTCTTGTCTTGTCCTGTCTTGTCTTGTCTTGTCTTGCCTTGTCTTGTCTTGTCTTGTCTTGTCTTGTCATGTCATGTCATGTCGTGCGTTGTGTTGTTTTGTCTTGTCTTGATTTGTCTTGTCATGTCATGTCTTGTCTTGTCTTGTCTTGTCTTGTCTTGTCATGTCGTGCGTTGTGTTGTTTTGTCTTGTCTTGTTTTGTCTTGTCATGTCATGTCTTGTCTTGTCTTGTCTTGTCTTGTCTTGTCTTGTCTTGTCTTGTCTTGTCTTGTCATGTCATGTCATGTCATGTCATGTGTTTGTGTTGTGTTGTTTTGTCTTGTCTTGTCTTGTCTTGTCTTGTCTTGTCATGTCATGTCTTGTCTTGTCTTGTCTTGTTTTGTCTTGTCTTGTCTTGTTTTGTCTTGTCATGTCTTGTCTTGTCTTGTCTTGTCATGTCGTGCGTTGTGTTGTTTTGTCTTGTCTTGTTTTGTCTTGTCATGTTATGTCTTGTCTTGTCTTGTCTTGTCTTGTCTTGTCTTGTCTTGTCTTGTCATGTCATGTCATGTCATGTCATGTGTTTGTGTTGTGTTGTTTTGTCTTGTCTTGTCTTGTTTTGTCTTGTCTTGTCTTGTCTTGTCTTGTCTTGTCTTGTCTTGTCTTGTCTTGCCTTGTCTTGTCTTGTCCTGTCGTGTGTTGTGTTGTTTTGTCTTGTCTTGTCTTGTCTTGTCTTGTCGTATGTTGTGTTGTTTTGTCTTGTCATGTCGTATGTTGTGTTGTTTTGTCTTGTCTTGTTTTGTCGTGTCTTGTCTTATATTGTCTTGTCTTGTCTTGTCTTGTCTTGTCTTGTCTTGTCTTGTCTCGTCTTGTCTTGTCTTGTCTTGTCTTGTCTTGTCTTGTCTTGTCTTGTCTTGTCTTGTCTTGTCTTTTCTTGTCTTGTCCTGTCTTGTCTTGTCTTGTCTTGCCTTGTCTTGTCTTGTCTTGTCTTGTCTTGTCTTGTCTTGTCTTGTCTTGTCTTGTCATGTCATGTCATGTCATGTCGTGCGTTGTGTTGTTTTGTCTTGTCTTGATTTGTCTTGTCATGTCATGTCTTGTCTTGTCTTGTCTTGTCTTGTCTTGTGATGTCATGTCGTGTGTTGTGTTGTTTTGTCTTGTCTTGTATTGTCTTGTCCTGTCTTGTCTTGTCATGTCATGTCATGTGTTGTGTTGTGTTGTTTTGTCTTGTCTTGTCTTGTCTAGTCTTGTCTTGTCTTGCCTTATCTTGCCTTGTCTTGTCTTGTCTGGTCTTGTCTTGTCTTGTCTTGTCTTGTCTTGTCTTGTCTTGTCATGTCTTGTCTTGTCTTGTTTTGTCTTGTCTTGTATTGTCCTGTTTTCTCATGTAATGTCATGTCGTGTGTTGTGTTGTTTTGTCTTGTCTTGTGTTGTTTTGTCCTGTCATGTCTTGTCTTGTCTTGTCTTGTCCTGTCCTGTCGTGTGTTCTGTTGTTTTGTCTTGTTTTGTCATGTCATATCATGTCGTGTCTTGTGTTGCTTTGTCTTGTCTTGTCTTGTCTTGTCTTGTCATGTCGTGTGTTGTGTTGTTTTGTCTTGTCTTGTTGTGTATTGTCATGTCTTATATTGTCTTGTCTTGTCTTGTCTTGTCATGTCATGTCATGTCATGTGTTTGTGTTGTGTTGTTTTGTCTTGTCTTGTCTTGTCTTGTCTTGTCTTGTCATGTCATGTCTTGTCTTGTCTTGTCTTGTTTTGTCTTGTCTTGTCTTGTTTTGTCTTGTCATGTCTTGTCATGTCATGTCATGTCATGTCGTGTGTTGTGTTGTTTAGTCTTGTTTTGTCTTGTCTTGTTTTGTCTTGTCATGTCTTGTCTTGTCTTGTCTTGTTTTGTCTTGTCATGTCTTGTCTTGTCTTGTCTTGTCTTGTCTTGTCTTGTCTTGTCTTGTCTTGTCTTGTCTTGTCTTTTCTTGTCTTGTCCTGTCTTGTCTTGTCTTGTCTTGCCTTGTCTTGTCTTGTCTTGTCTTGTCTTGTCTTGTCTTGTCTTGTCTTGTCATGTCATGTCATGTCATGTCGTGCGTTGTGTTGTTTTGTCTTGTCTTGATTTGTCTTGTCATGTCATGTCTTGTCTTGTCTTGTCTTGTCTTGTCTTGTCTTGTCTTGTCTTGTCATGTCGTGCGTTGTGTTGTTTTGTCTTGTCTTGTTTTGTCTTGTCATGTCATGTCTTGTCTTGTCTTGTCTTGTCTTGTCTTGTCTTGTCTTGTCATGTCATGTCATGTCATGTCATGTGTTGTGTTGTGTTGTTTTGTCTTGTCTTGTCTTGTTTGGTCTTGTCTTGTTTGGTCTTGTCTTGTCTTGTCATGTTTTATGTTGTCTTGTTTTGTCATGTAATGTCATGTCGTGTGTTGTGTTGTTTTGTCTTGTCTTGTCTTCTCCTTGTCTTGTCTTGTCATGTCGTGTGTTGTGTTGTTTTGTCTTGTCATGTCTTATATTGTCTTGTCTTGTCTTGTCTTGTCTTGTCTTGTCTTGTCTTGTCTTGTCTTGTGATGTCATGTCGTGTGTTGTGTTGTTTTGTCTTGTCTTGTTTTGTCTTGTCCTGTCTTGTCTTGTCATGTCATGTCATGTATTGTGTTGTGTTGTTTTGTCTTGTCTTGCCTTATCTTGCCTTGTCTTGTCTTGTCTGGTCTTGTCTTGTCTTGTCTTGTCTTGTCTTGTCTTGTCATGTCTTGTCTTGTCTTGTTTTGTCTTGGCTTGTATTGTCCTGTTTTCTCATGTAATGTCATGTCGTGTGTTGTGTTGTTTTGTCTTGTCTTGTGTTGTTTTGTCCTGTCATGTCTTGTCTTGTCTTGTCTTGTCCTGTCCTGTCGTGTGTTGTGTTGTGTTGTTTTGTCTTGTCTTGTCATGTCATATCATGTCGTGTCTTGTGTTGCTTTGTCTTGTCTTGTCTTGTCTTGTCTTGACATGTCGTGTGTTGTGTTGTTTTGTTTTGTCTTGTTGTGTATTGTCATGTCTTATATTGTCTTGTCTTGTCTTGTCTTGTCATGTCATGTCATGTCGTGTGTTGTGTTGTTTTGTCTTGTCATGTCTTGTCTTGTCTTGTCTTGTTTTGTCTTGTCATGTCTTGTCTTGTCTTGTCTTGTCTTGTCTTGTCTTGTCTTGTCTTGTCTTGTCTTGTCTTGTCTTGTCTTGTCTTGTCTTGTCTTGTCTGTCGTGTGTTGTGTTGTTTTGTCTTGTCTTGTCTTGTCTTGTCTTGTCTTGTTTTGTCTTGTCTTGTCTTGTCTTGTCTTGTCTTGTCTTGTCTTGTCTTGTCTTGTCATGTCATGTCATGTCATGTCATGTCTTGTCTTGTCTTGTTTTGTCTTGTCTTGTCTTGTTTTGTCTTGTCTTGTCTTGTCCTGTCTTGTCTTGTCTTGCCTTGCCTTGTCTTGTCTTGTCTTGTCTTGTCTTGTCTTGTCATGTCATGTCATGTCGTGCGTTGTGTTGTTTTGTCTTGTCTTGATTTGTCTTGTCATGTCATGTCTTGTCTTGTCTTGTCATGTCGTGCGTTGTGTTGTTTTGTCTTGTCATGTCATGTCTTGTCTTGTCTTGTCTTGTCTTGTCTTGTCTTGTCATGTCATGTCATGTCATGTCATGTGTTTGTGTTGTGTTGTTTTGTCTTGTCTTGTCTTGTCTTGTCTTGTCTTGTCATGTCATGTCTTGTCTTGTCTTGTCTTGTTTTGTCTTGTCTTGTCTTGTCTTGTCTTGTCTTGTCTTGTTTTGTCTTGTCATGTCTTATCTTGTCTTGTCTTGTCTTGTTTTGTATTGTCATGTCTTATATTGTCTTGTCTTGTCTTGTCTTGTCCTGTCGTGTGTTGTGTTGTTTTGTCTTGTCTTGTCTTGTCTTGCCTTGTCTTGTCTTGTCTTGTCTTGTCTTGTCTTGTCTTGTCTTGTCTTGTCTTGTCTTGTCTTGTCTTGTCTTGTCTTGTCTTGTCGTATGTTGTGTTGTTTTGTCTTGTCTTGTTTTGTCTTGTCATGTCGTATGTTGTGTTGTTTTGTCTTGTCTTGTTTTGTCTTGTCTTGTCTTATATTGTCTTGTCTTGTCTTGTCATGTCATGTCATGTCATGTCGTGTGTTGTGTTGTTTAGTCTTGTTTTGTCTTGTCATGTCTTGTCTTGTCTTGTCTTGTCATGTCTTGTCTTGTCTTGTCTAGTCTTGTCTTGTCTTGTCTGGTCTTGTCTTGTCTTGTCTTGTCTTGTCTTGTCTTGTCTTGTCTTGTCTTGTCTTGTCTTGTCTTGTCTTGTCTTGTCTTGTCTTGTGTTGTCTTGTCTTGTCTTGTCTTGTATTGTCTTGTCTTGTCTTGTTTTGTCTTGTCTTGTCTTGTCTTGTCTTGTCTTGTCTTGTCTTGTCTTGTCTTGTCTTGTCTGGTCTTATCTTGTCTTGTCTTGTCCTGTCCTGTCTTGTCTTTTCTTGTCTTGTCTTGTCTTTTCTTGTCTTGTCTTGTCTTGTCTTGTCTTGTCTTGTCTTGTCTTGTCTTGTCTTGTCATGTCATGTCTAGTCTTGTCTTGTCTTGTTTTGTCTTGTCTTGTCTCGTTTTGTCTTTTCTTGTCTTGTCTTGTCTTGTCTTGTCTTGTCATGTCATGTCTTGTCTTGTCTTGTCTTGTTTTGTCTTGTCTTGTCTTGTTTTGTCTTGTCTTGTCTTGTTTTGTCTTTTCTTGTCTTGTCTTGTCTTGTCTTGTCTTGTCTTGTCATGTCATGTCTTGTCTTGTTTTGTCATGTAATGTCATACGTGTGTTGTGTTGTTTTGTCTTGTCTTATTTTGTCTTGTCATGTCTTATCTTGTCTTGTCTTGTCTTGTCTTGTATTGTCATGTCTTATATTGTCTTGTCTTGTCTTGTCTTGTCCTGTCGTGTGTTGTGTTGTTTTGTCTTGTCTTGTCTTGTCTTGCCTTGTCTTGTCTTGTCTTGTCTTGTCTTGTCTTGTCGTATGTTGTGTTGTTTTGTCTTGTCTTGTTTTGTCTTGTCTTGTTTTGTCTTGTCATGTCGTATGTTGTGTTGTTTTGTCTTGTCTTGTTTTGTCTTGTCTTGTCTTATATTGTCTTGTCTTGTCTTGTCATGTCATGTCATGTCATGTCGTGTGTTGTGTTGTTTAGTCTTGTTTTGTCTTGTCATGTCTTGTCTTGTCTTGTCTTGTCTTGTCATGTCTTGTCTTGTCTAGTCTTGTCTTGTCTTGTCTTGTCTTGTCTTGTCTTGTCTTGTCTTGTCCTGTCATGTCTTGTCATGTCATGTGTTGTGTTGTCTTGTCTTGTCTTGTCTTTTCTTTTCTTGTCTTGTCTTGTCTTGTCTTGTCTTGTCTTGTCTTGTCTTGTCTTGTCTTGTCTTGTCTTGTCTTGTCTTGTCTTGTCTTGTCTTGTCTTGTCTTGTCTTGTGTTGTCTTGTATTGTCTTGTCTTGTCTTGTCTTGTTTTGTCTTGTCTTGTCTTGTCTTGTCTTGTCATGTCATGTCATGTCATGTCGTGTGTTGTGTTGTTTTGTCTTGTCTTGTCTTATATTGTCTTATATTGTCTTGTCATGTCATGTCGTGTGTTGTGTTGTTTTGTCTTGTCTTGTTTTGTCTTGTCTTGTCATACATTGTCTTGTCTTGTCTTGTCATGTCATGTCATGTCATGTCGTGTGTTGTGTTGTTTTGTCTTGTCTTGTTTTGTCTTGTCTTGTCTTGTATGGTCTTGTCTTGTCTTGTCATGTTTTATGTTGTCTTGTTTTGTCATGTAATGTCATACGTGTGTTGTGTTGTTTTGTCTTGTCTTATTTTGTCTTGTCATGTCTTATCTTGTCTTGTCTTGTCTTGTTTTGTATTGTCATGTCTTATATTGTCTTGTCTTGTCTTGTCTTGTCTTGTCTTGTCTTGTCTTGTCTTGTCTTGTCTTGTCTTGTCTTGTCTTGTCTTGTCTTGTCTTGTCTTGTCTTGTCTTGTCTTGTCTTGTCGTGTGTTGTGTTGTTTTGTCTTGTTTTGTCATGTCTTGTCTTGTCTTGTCTTGTCTTGTCTTGTCTTGTCTTGTCTTGTCTTGTCTTGTCTTGTCTTGTCTTGTCTTGTCTTGTCTTGTCTTGTCTTGTCTTGTCTTGTCTTGTCTTGTCTTGTCTTGTCTTGTCTTGTCTTGTCTTGTCTTGTCTTGTCTTGTCTTGTCTTGTCTTGTCTTTTCTTGTCTTGTCCTGTCGTGTGTTGTGTTGTTTTGTCTTGTCTTGTATTGTCTTGCCTTGTCTTGTCTTGTCTTGTCTTGTCTTGTCTTGTCTTGTCTTGTCATGTCTTATATTGTCTTGTCTTGTCTTGTCTTGTCCTGTCGTGTGTTGTGTTGTTTTGTCTTGTCTTGTCTTGTCTTGCCTTGTCTTGTCTTGTCTTGTCTTGTCTTGTCTTGTCTTGTCTTGTCTTGTCGTATGTTGTGTTGTTTTGTCTTGTCTTGTTTTGTCTTGTCTTGTCTTATATTGTCTTGTCTTGTCTTGTCATGTCATGTCATGTCATGTCGTGTGTTGTGTTGTTTAGTCTTGTTTTGTCTTGTCATGTCTTGTCTTGTCTTGTCTTGTCATGTCTTGTCTTGTCTAGTCTTGTCTTGTCTGGTCTTGTCTTGTCTTGTCTTGTCTTGTCTTGTCTTGTCTTGTCTTGTCTTGTCTTGTCTTGTCTTGTCTTGTCTTGTCTTGTCTTGTCTTGTCTTGTCTTGTCTTGTCTTGTGTTGTCTTGTCTTGTCTTGTCTTGTATTGTCTTGTCTTGTCTTGTCTTGTCTTGTCTTGTCTTGTCTTGTCTTGTCTTGTCTTGTCTTGTCTTGTCTTGTCTTGTCTTGTCTTGTCTTGTCTTGTCTGGTCTTATCTTGTCTTGTCTTGTCCTGTCCTGTCTTGTCTTTTCTTGTCTTGTCTTGTCTTTTCTTGTCTTGTCTTGTCTTGTCTTGTCTTGTCTTGTCTTGTCTTGTCTTGTCTTGTCTTGTCTTGTCTTGTCTTGTCTTGTCTTGTCTTGTCATGTCATGTCTTGTCTTGTCTTGTCTTGTCTTGTCTTGTTTTGTCTTGTCTTGTCTCGTTTTGTCTTTTCTTGTCTTGTCTTGTCATGTCATGTCTTGTCTTGTCTTGTCTTGTTTTGTCTTGTCTTGTCTTGTTTTGTCTTGTCTTGTCTTGTTTTGTCTTTTCTTGTCTTGTCTTGTCATGTCTTGTCTTGTCTTGTCTTGTCTTGTCTTGTCTTGTCTTGTCTTGTCTTGTCTTGTCGTATGTTGTGTTGTTTTGTCTTGTCTTGTTTTGTCTTGTCATGTCGTATGTTGTGTTGTTTTGTCTTGTCTTGTCTTATATTGTCTTATATTGTCTTGTCATGTCATGTCGTGTGTTGTGTTGTTTTGTCTTGTCTTGTTTTGTCTTGTCTTGTCATACATTGTCTTGTCTTGTCTTGTCATGTCATGTCATGTCGTGTGTTGTGTTGTTTAGTCTTGTTTTGTCTTGTCATGTCTTGTCTCGTCTTGTCTTGTCTTGTCATGTCTTGTCTTGTCTAGTCTTGTCTTGTCTTGTCTTGTCTTGTCTTGTCTTGTCTTGTCTTGTCTTGTCTTGTCTTGTCTTGTCTTGTCCTGTCTTGTCTTGTCTTGTCTTGCCTTGTCTTGTCTTGTCTTGTCTTGTCTTGTCTTGTCTTGTCTTCTCATATCATGTCATGTCGTGTGTTGTGTTGTTTTGTCTTGTCTTGTTTTGTCTTGTCTTGTTTGGTCTTTCTTGTCTTGTCATGTTTTATGTTGTCTTGTTTTGTCATGTCATGTCTTGTCTTGTCTTGTCTTGTTTTGTCTTGTCTTGTCTTGTTTTGTCTAGTCATGTCTTGTCTTGTCTTGTCTTGTCTTGTCTTGTCTTGTCTTGTCTTGTCTTGTCTTGTCTTGTCTTGTCTTGTCTTGTCTTGTCTTGTCTTGTCTTGTCTTGTCTTGTCTTGTCTTGTCTTGTCTTGTCTTGTCTTGTCTGGTCTTATCTTGTCTTGTCTTGTCCTGTCCTGTCTTGTCTTTTCTTGTCTTGTCTTGTCTTTTCTTGTCTTGTCTTGTCTTGTCTTGTCTTGTCTTGTCTTGTCTTGTCTTGTCTTGTCTTGTCTTGTCATGTCATGTCTTGTCTTGTCTTGTCTTGTTTTGTCTTGTCTTGTCTTGTTTTGTCTTGTCTTGTCTTGTCTTGTTTTGTCTTTTCTTGTCTTGTCTTGTCTTGTCTTGTCATGTCTTGTCTTGTCTTGTCTTGTTTTGTCTTGTCTTGTCTTGTTTTGTCTTTTCTTGTCTTGTCTTGTCTTGTCTTGTCATGTCATGTCTTGTCTTGTCTTGTCTTGTTTTGTCTTGTTTTGTCTTGTTTTGTCTTGTCATGTCTTGTCTTGTCTTGTCTTGTCTTGTCTTGTCTTGTCTTGTCTTGTCCTGTCTTGTCTTGTCTTGTCTTGTCTTGCCTTGTCTTGTCTTGTCTTGTAATGGCATGTCGTGTGTTGTGTTGTTTTGTCTTGTCGTGTCTTCTCCTTGTCTTGTCTTGTCATGTCGTGTGTTGCGTTGTTTTGTCTTGTCATGTCTTATATTGTCTTGTCTTGTCTTGTGATGTCATGTCGTGTGTTGTCTTGTCTTGTTTTGTCTTGTCATGTCTTGTCTTGTCTAGTCTTGTCTTGTCTTGTCTTGTCTTGTCTTGTCTTGTCTTGTCTTGTCTTGTCTTGTCTTGTCTTGTCTTGTCTTGTCTTGTCTTGTCTTGTCTTGTCTTGTCTTGTCTTGTCTTGTCTTGTCTTGTCTTGTCTTGTCTTGTCTTGTCTTGTCTTGTAATGTCTTGTCTTGTATTGTCTTGTTTTCTCATGTAATGTCATGTCGTGTGTTGTGTTGTTTTGTCTTGTCTTGTGTTGTTTTGTCGTGTCATGTCATGTCGTGTCTTGTGTTGCTTTGTCTTGTCTTGTCTTGTCTTGTCTTGTCATGTCGTGTGTTGTGTTGTTTTGTCTTGTCTTGTTGTGTATTGTCATGTCTTATATTGTCTTGTCTTGTCTTGTCATGTCATGTCATGTCATGTCGTGTGTTGTGTTGTTTTGTCTTGTCTTGTTTTGTCTTGTCTTGTCTTGTTTGGTCTTGTCTTGCCTTGTCATGTTTTATGTTGTCTTGTTTTGTCATGTAATGTCATACGTGTGTTGTGTTGTTTTGTCTTGTCTTATTTTGTCTTGTCATGTCTTATCTTGTCTTGTCTTGTCTTGTTTTGTATTGTCATGTCTTATATTGTCTTGTCTTGTCTTGTCTTGTCTTGTCTTGTCTTGTCTTGTCTTGTCTTGTCTTGTCTTGTCGTGTGTTGTGTTGTTTTGTCTTGTTTTGTCATGTCTTGTCTTGTCTTGTCTTGTCTTGTCTTGTCTTGTCTTGTCTTGTCTTGTCTTGTCTTGTCTTGTCTTGTCTTGTCTTGTCTTGTCTTGTCTTGTCTTGCCTTGTCTTGTCTTGTCTTGTCTTGTCTTGTCTTGTCTTGTCTTGTTTGGTCTTGTCTTGTCTTGTCATGTTTTATGTTGTCTTGTTTTGTCATGTAATGTCATACGTGTGTTGTGTTGTTTTGTCTTGTCTTATTTTGTTTTGTCATGTCTTATCTTGTCTTGTCTTGTCTTGTCTTGTATTGTCATGTCTTATATTGTCTTGTCTTGTCTTGTCTTGTCCTGTCGTGTGTTGTGTTGTTTTGTCTTGTCTTGTCTTGTCTTGCCTTGTCTTGTCTTGTCTTGTCTTGTCTTGTCTTGTCTTGTCTTGTCGTATGTTGTGTTGTTTTGTCTTGTCTTGTTTTGTCTTGTCTTGTTTTGTCTTGTCATGTCGTATGTTGTGTTGTTTTGTCTTGTCTTGTTTTGTCTTGTCTTGTCTTGTCTTGTCTTGTCTTGTCTTGTCTTGTCTTGTCTTGTCTTGTCTTGTCCTGTCTTGTCTTTTCTTGTCTTGTCTTGTCTTTTCTTGTCTTCTCTTGTCTTGTCTTGTCTTGTCTTGTCTTGTCTTGTCATGTCATGTCTTGACTTGTCTTGTCTTGTTTTGTCTTGTCTTGTCTTGTCTTGTCTTGTCTTGTCTTGTCTTGTCTTGTCTTGTCCTGTCGTGCGTTGTGTTGTTTTGTCTTGTCTGGTTTTGCCTTGTCATGTCATGTCTTGTCTTGTCTTGTCTTGTCATGTCGAGCGTTGTGTTGTTTTGTCTTGTCTTGTTTTGTCTTGTCATGTCATGTCTTGTCTTGTCTTGTCATGTCTTGTCTTGTCTTGTCATGTCATGTCATGTCATGTCATGTGTTGTGTTGTGTTGTGTTGTTTTGTCTTGTCTTGTCTTGTCTTGTCTTGTCTTGTTTTGTCTTGTCTTGTCTTGTTTTGTCTTGTCTTGTCTTGTTTTGTCTTTTCTTGTCTTGTCTTGTCTTGTCTTGTCATGTCATGTCTTGTCTTGTCTTGTCTTGTTTTGTCTTGTCTTGTCTTGTTTTGTCTTGTCATGTCTTGTCTTGTCTTGTCTTGTCTTGTCTTGTCTTGTCTTGTCTTGTCTTGTCTTGTCGTATGTTGTGTTGTTTTGTCTTGTCTTGTTTTGTCTTGTCATGTCGTATGTTGTGTTGTTTTGTCTTGTCTTGTCTTATATTGTCTTATATTGTCTCTTCATGTCATGTCGTGTGTTGTGTTGTTTTGTCTTGTCTTGTTTTGTCTTGTCTTGTCATACATTGTCTTGTCTTGTCTTGTCATGTCATGTCATGTCATGTCGTGTGTTGTGTTGTTTAGTCTTGTTTTGTCTTGTCATGTCTTGTCTCGTCTTGTCTTGTCTTGTCATGTCTTGTCTTGTCTAGTCTTGTCTTGTCTTGTCTTGTCTTGTCTTGTCTTGTCTTGTCTTGTCTTGTCTTGTCTTGTCCTGTCTTGTCTTGTCTTGTCTTGCCTTGCCTTGTCTTGTCTTGTCTTGTCTTGTCTTGTCTTGTCATATCATGTCATGTCGTGCGTTGTGTTGTTTTGTCTTGTCTGGTTTTGCCTTGTCATGTCATGTCTTGTCTTGTCTTGTCTTGTCATGTCGAGCGTTGTGTTGTTTTGTCTTGTCTTGTTTTGTCTTGTCTTGTCATGTCATGTCTTGTCTTGTCTTGTCTTGTCTTGTCTTGTCTTGTCATGTCATGTCATGTCATGTCATGTGTTGTGTTGTGTTGTGTTGTTTTGTCTTGTCTTGTCTTGTTTGGTCTTGTCTTGTTTGGTCTTGTCTTGTTTGGTCTTGTCTTGTCTTGTCATGTTTTATGTTGTCTTGTTTTGTCATGTAATGTCATGTCGTGTGTTGTGTTGTTTTGTCTTGTCTTGTCTTCTCCTTGTCTTGTCTTGTCATGTCGTGTGTTGTGTTGTTTTGTCTTGTCATGTCTTATATTGTCTTGTCTTGTCTTGTCTTGTCTTGCCTTATCTTGCCTTGTCTTGTCTTGTCTGGTCTTGTCTTGTCTTGTCTTGTCTTGTCTTGTCTTGTCTTGTCTTGTCTTGTCTTGTCTTGTCTTGTCTTGTCTTGTCTTGTCTTGTCTTGTCTTGTTGTGTATTGTCATGTCTTATATTGTCTTGTCTTGTCTTGTCATGTCATGTCATGTCATGTCGTGTGTTGTGTTGTTTTGTCTTGTCTTGTTTTGTCTTGTCTTGTCTTGTCATGTTTTATGTTGTCTTGTTTTGTCATGTAATGTCATGTCGTGTGTTGTGTTGTTTTGTCTTGTCTTGTCTTCTCCTTGTCTTGTCTTGTCATGTCGTGTGTTGTGTTGTTTTGTCTTGTCATGTCTTATATTGTCTTGTCTTGTCTTGTCTTGTCTTGCCTTATCTTGCCTTGTCTTGTCTTGTCTGGTCTTGTCTTGTCTTGTCTTGTGTTATTTTGTCTTGTCATGTCTTATCTTGTCTTGTCTTGTCTTGTTTTGTATTGTCATGTCTTATATTGTCTTGTCTTGTCTTGTCTTGTCTTGTCTTGTCTTGTCTTGTCTTGTCTTGTCTTGTCTTGTCTTGTCTTGTCTTGTCTTGTCTTGTCTTGTCTTGTCTTGTCTTGTCTTGTCTTGTCTTGTCTTGTCTTGTCTTGTCTTGTTTGGTCTTGTCTTGTCTTGTCATGTTTTATGTTGTCTTGTTTTGTCATGTAATGTCATACGTGTGTTGTGTTGTTTTGTCTTGTCTTATTTTGTCTTGTCATGTCTTATCTTGTCTTATCTTGTCTTGTCTTGTATTGTCATGTCTTATATTGTCTTGTCTTGTCTTGTCTTGTCCTGTCGTGTGTTGTGTTGTTTTGTCTTGTCTTGTCTTGTCTTGCCTTGTCTTGTCTTGTCTTGTCTTGTCTTGTCTTGTCTTGTCGTATGTTGTGTTGTTTTGTCTTGTCTTGTTTTGTCTTGTCATGTCGTATGTTGTGTTGTTTTGTCTTGTCTTGTTTTGTCTTGTCTTGTCTTATATTGTCTTGTCTTGTCTTGTCATGTCATGTCATGTCATGTCGTGTGTTGTGTTGTTTAGTCTTGTGTTGTCTTGTCATGTCTTGTCTTGTCTTGTCATGTCTTGTCTTGTCTAGTCTTGTCTTGTCTTGTCTTGTCTTGTCTTGTCTTGTCTTGTCTTGTCCTGTCATGTCTTGTCATGGCATGTGTTGTGTTGTCTTGTCTTGTCTTGTCTTTTCTTTTCTTGTCTTGTCTTGTCTTGTCTTGTCTTGTCTTGTCTTGTCTTGTCTTGTCTTGTCTTGTCTTGTCTTGTCTTGTCTTGTCTTGTCTTGTCTTGTCTTGTCTTGTCTTGTCTTGTCTTGTCTTGTCTTGTCTTGTCTTGTCTTGTCTTGTCTTGTCTTGTCTTGTCTTGTCTTGTCTTGTCTTGTCTTGTGTTGTCTTGTATTGTCTTGTCTTGTCTTGTCTTGTTTTGTCTTGTCTTGTCTTTTCTTGTCTTGTCATGTCATGTCATGTCATGTCGTGTGTTGTGTTGTTGTTTTGTCTTGTCTTGTCTTATATTGTCTTATATTGTCTTGTCATGTCATGTCGTGTGTTGTGTTGTTTGTCTTGTCTTGTTTTGTCTTGTCTTGTCATACATTGTCTTGTCTTGTCTTGTCATGTCATGTCATGTCATGTCGTGTGTTGTGTTGTTTTGTCTTGTCTTGTCTTGTCTTGTCTTGTCTTGTCTTGTCTTGTCTTGTCTTGTCTTGTCTTGTCTTGTCTTGTCTTGTCTTGTCTTGTGTTGTCTTGTATTGTCTTGTCTTGTCTTGTCTTGTTTTGTCTTGTCTTGTCTTGTCTTGTCTTGTCATGTCATGTCATGTCATGTCGTGTGTTGTGTTGTTGTTTTGTCTTGTCTTGTCTTATATTGTCTTATATTGTCTTGTCATGTCATGTCGTGTGTTGTGTTGTTTGTCTTGTCTTGTTTTGTCTTGTCTTGTCATGTCATGTCATGTCATGTCGTGTGTTGTGTTGTTTTGTCTTGTCTTGTTTTGTCTTGTCTTGTCTTGTTTGGTCTTGTCTTGTCTTGTCATGTTTTATGTTGTCTTGTTTTGTCATGTAATGTCATACGTGTGTTGTGTTGTTTTGTCTTGTCTTATTTTGTCTTGTCATGTCTTATCTTGTCTTGTCTTGTCTTGTTTTGTATTGTCATGTCTTATATTGTCTTGTCTTGTCTTGTCTTGTCTTGTCTTGTCTTGTCTTGTCTTGTCTTGTCTTGTCTTGTCTTGTCTTGTCTTGTCTTGTCGTGTGTTGTGTTGTTTTGTCTTGTTTTGTCATGTCTTGTCTTGTCTTGTCTTGTCTTGTCTTGTCTTGTCTTGTCTTGTCTTGTCTTGTCTTGTCTTGTCTTGTCTTGTCTTGTCTTGTCTTGTCTTGTCTTGTCTTGCCTTGTCTTGTCTTGTCTTGTCTTGTCTTGTCTTGTCTTGTCTTGTCTTGTCTTGTCTTGTCTTGTCTTGTCTTGTCTTGTCTTGTCTTGTCTTGTCTTGTCTTGTCTTGTCTTGTCTTGTCTTGTCTTGTCGTGTGTTGTGTTGTTTTGTCTTGTTTTGTCATGTCTTGTCTTGTCTTGTCTTGTCTTGTCTTGTCTTGTCTTGTCTTGTCTTGTCTTGTCTTGTCTTGTCTTGTCTTGTCTTGTCTTGTCTTGTCTTGTCTTGTCTTGTCTTGTCTTGTCTTGTCTTGTCTTGTCTTGTCTTGTCTTGTCTTGTCTTGTCTTGTCATGTCATGTCATGTCATGTCGTGTGTTGTGTTGTTGTTTTGTCTTGTCTTGTCTTATATTGTCTTATATTGTCTTGTCATGTCATGTCGTGTGTTGTGTTGTTTGTCTTGTCTTGTCATACATTGTCTTGTCTTGTCTTGTCATGTCATGTCATGTCTTGTCTTGTCTAGTCTTGTCTTGTCTTGTCTTGTCTGGTCTTGTCTTGTCTTGTCTTGTCTTGTCTTGTCTTGTCTTGTCTTGTCTTGTCTTGTCTTGTCTTGTCTTGTCTTGTCTTGTCTTGTCTTGTCTTGTCTTGTGTTGTCTTGTCTTGTCTTGTCTTGTATTGTCTTGTCTTGTCTTGTCTTGTTTTGTCTTGTCTTGTCTTGTCTTGTCTTGTCTTGTCTTGTCTTGTCTTGTCTTGTCTGGTCTTATCTTGTCTTGTCTTGTCTTGTCTTGTCTTGTCTTGTCTTGTCTTGTCTTGTCTTGTCGTGTGTTGTGTTGTTTTGTCTTGTTTTGTCATGTCTTGTCTTGTCTTGTCTTGTCTTGTCTTGTCTTGTCTTGTCTTGTCTTGTCTTGTCTTGTCTTGTCTTGTCTTGTCTTGTCTTGTCTTGTCTTGTCTTGTCTTGTCTTGTCTTGTTTGGTCTTGTCTTGTCTTGTCATGTTTTATGTTGTCTTGTTTTGTCATGTAATGTCATACGTGTGTTGTGTTGTTTTGTCTTGTCTTATTTTGTCTTGTCATGTCTTATCTTGTCTTGTCTTGTCTTGTCTTGTATTGTCATGTCTTATATTGTCTTGTCTTGTCTTGTCTTGTCCTGTCGTGTGTTGTGTTGTTTTGTCTTGTCTTGTCTTGTCTTGCCTTGTCTTGTCTTGTCTTGTCTTGTCTTGTCTTGTCTTGTCTTGTCTTGTCTTGTCTTGTCGTATGTTGTGTTGTTTTGTCTTGTCTTGTTTTGTCTTGTCTTGTCTTGTCTTGTCTTGTCGTATGTTGTGTTGTTTTGTCTTGTCTTGTTTTGTCTTGTCTTGTTTTGTCTTGTCATGTCGTATGTTGTGTTGTTTTGTCTTGTCTTGTTTTGTCTTGTCTTGTCTTATATTGTCTTGTCTTGTCTTGTCATGTCATGTCATGTCATGTCGTGTGTTGTGTTGTTTAGTCTTGTTTTGTCTTGTCATGTCTTGTCTTGTCTTGTCTTGTCATGTCTTGTCTTGTCTAGTCTTGTCTTGTCTTGTCTTGTCTGGTCTTGTCTTGTCTTGTCTTGTCTTGTCTTGTCTTGTCTTGTCTTGTCTTGTCTTGTCTTGTCTTGTCTTGTCTTGTCTTGTCTTGTCTTGTGTTGTCTTGTCTTGTCTTGTCTTGTATTGTCTTGTCTTGTCTTGTCTTGTTTTGTCTTGTCTTGTCTTGTCTTGTCTTGTCTTGTCTTGTCTTGTCTGGTCTTATCTTGTCTTGTCTTGTCCTGTCCTGTCTTGTCTTTTCTTGTCTTGTCTTGTCTTTTCTTGTCTTGTCTTGTCTTGTCTTGTCTTGTCTTGTCTTGTCTTGTCTTGTCATGTCATGTCTTGTCTTGTCTTGTCTTGTCTTGTCTTGTCTTGTCTTGTCATGTCATGTCTTGTCTTGTCTTGTCTTGTTTTGTCTTGTCTTGTCTCGTTTTGTCTTTTCTTGTCTTGTTTTGTCTTGTCTTGTCTTGTTTTGTCTTGTCTTGTCTTGTTTTGTCTTTTCTTGTCTTGTCTTGTCTTGTCTTGTCTTGTCTTGTCTTGTCTTGTCTTGTCTTGTCTTGTCTTGTCTTGTCTTGTCTTGTCTTGTCTTGTCTTGTCTTGTGTTGTCTTGTCTTGTCTTGTCTTGTATTGTCTTGTCTTGTCTTGTCTTGTTTTATGTTGTCTTGTCTTGTCTTGTCTTGTCTTGTCTTGTCTTGTCTTGTCTTGTCTTGTCTTGTCTTGTCTTGTCTTGTCTTGTCTTGTCTTGTTTTGCCTTGTCTTGTCTTGTCTTGTCTTGTCTTGTCTTGTCTTGTCTTGTCTTGTCTTGTCTTGTCTTGTCTTGTCATATCATGTCATGTCGTGTGTTGTGTTGTTTTGTCTTGTCTTGTTTTGTCTTGTCTTGTCTTGTTTGGTCTTGTCTTGTTTTGTCTTGTCTTGTCTTGTTTGGTCTTGTCTTGTCATGTTTTATGTTGTCTTGTTTTGTCATGTCATGTCTTGTCTTGTCTTGTCTTGTTTTGTCTGGTCTTGTCTTGTCTTGTCTTGTCTTGTCTTGTCTTGTCTTGTCTTGTCTTGTCTTGTCTTGTCTTGTCTTGTCTTGTCTTGTCTTGTCTTGTCTTGTCTTGTCTTGTCTTGTCTTGTCTTGTCTTGTCTTGTCTTGTCTTGTCTTGTCTTGTCTTGTCTTGTCTTGTCTTGTCTTGTCTTGTCTTGTCTTGTCTTGTCTTGTCTTGTCTTGTCTTGTCTTGTCTTGTCTTGTCTTGTCTTGTCTTGTCTTGTCTTGTCTTGTCTTGTCTTGTCTTGTCTTGTCTTGTCTGGTCTTATCTTGTCTTGTCTTGTCCTGTCCTGTCTTGTCTTGTCTTGTCTTTTCTTGTCTTGTCTTGTCTTGTCTTGTCTTGTCTTGTCTTGTCTTGTCTTGTCTTGTCTTGTCTTGTCTTGTCTTGTCTTGTCTTGTCTTGTCTTGTCTTGTCTTGTCTTGTCTTGTCTTGTCTTGTCTTGTCTTGTCTTGTCTTGTCTTGTCTTGTCTTGTCTTGTCTTGTCTTGTCTTGTCTTGTCTTGTCTTGTCTTGTCTTGTCTTGTCTTGTCTTGTGTTGTCTTGTCTTGTCTTGTCTTGTATTGTCTTGTCTTGTCTTGTCTTGTTTTATGTTGTCTTGTCTTGTCTTGTCTTGTCTTGTCTTGTCTTGTCTTGTCTTGTCTTGTCTTGTCTTGTCTTGTCTTGTCTTGTCTTGTTTTGCCTTGTCTTGTCTTGTCTTGTCTTGTCTTGTCTTGTCTTGTCTTGTCTTGTCTTGTTTTGTCTTGTCATGTCTTATCTTGTCTTGTCTTGTCTTGTCTTGTCTTGTCCTGCCGTGTGTTGTGTTGTTTTGTCTTGTGTTGTCTTGTCTTGTCTTGTCCTGTCTTGTCTTGTCTTGTCTTGCCTTGTCTTGTCTTGTCTTGTTTTGTCTTGTCTTGTCTCGTTTTGTCTTTTCTTGTCTTGTCTTGTCTTGTCTTGTCTTGTCATGTCATGTCTTGTCTTGTCTTGTCTTGTTTTGTCTTGTCTTGTCTTGTTTTGTCTTGTCTTGTCTTGTTTTGTCTTTTCTTGTCTTGTCTTGTCTTGTCTTGTCTTGTCATGTCATGTTTTGTCTTGTCTTGTCTTGTTTTGTCTTGTCTTGTCTTGTCTTGTCATGTCTTGTCTTGTCTTGTCTTGTCATGTCTTGTCTTGTCTTGTCTTGTCTTGTCTTGTCTTGTCTTGTCTTGTCTTGTCTTGTCTTGTCTTGTCTTGTCCTGTCCTGTCTTGTCTTTTCTTGTCTTGTCTTGTCTTGTCTTGTCTTGTCTTGTCTTGTCATGTCTTGTCTTGTCTTGTCTTGTCTTGTCTTGTCTTGTCCTGTCTTTTCTTGTCTTGTCTTGTCTTGTCTTGTCTTGTCCTGTCTTGTCTTGTCTTGTCTTGTCTTGTCTTGTCTTGTCTTGTCCTGTCTTGTCTTGTCTTGCCTTGCCTTGTCTTGTCTTGTCTTGTCTTGTCTTGTCTAGTCTAGTCTTGTCTTGCCTTGTCTTGTCTTGTCTTGTCTTGTCTTGTCTTGTCTTGTCTTGTCTTGTCTTGTCTTGTCTTGTCTTGTCTTGTCTTGTCTTGTCTTGTCTTGTCTTGTCTTGTCTTGTCTTGTCTTGTCTTGTCTTGTCTTGTCTTGTCTTGTCTTGTCTTTTCTTGTCTTGTCTTGTCTTGTCCTGTCTTGTCTTGTCTTGTCTTGTCTTGTCTTGTCCTGTCTTGTCCTGTCTTGTCTTGTCTTGTCTTGTCTTGCCTTGCCTTGTCTTGTCTGGTCTTGTCTTGTCTTGTCTTGTCTTGTCTTGTCTTGTCTTGTCTTGTCTTGTCTTGTCTTGTCTTGTCTTGTCTTGTCTTGTCTTGTCTTGTCTTGTCTTGTCTTGTTTTGTCTTTTCTTGTCTTGTCTTGTCTTGTCATGTCTTGTCTTGTCTTGTCTTGTCATGTCATGTCTTGTCTTGTCTTGTCTTGTTTTGTCTTGTCTAGTCTTGTTTTGTCTTGTCATGTCTTGTCTTGTCTTGTCTTGTCTTGTCTTGTCCTGTCTTGTCTTGTCTTGTTTTGTTTTGTCTTGTCTTGTCTTGTCTTGTCATGTCTTGTCTTGTCTTGTCTTGTCTTGTCTTGTCTTGTCTTGTCTTGTCTTGTCTTGTCTTGTCTTGTCTTGTCTTGTCTTGTCTTGTCTTGTCTTGTCTTGTCCTGTCCTGTCTTGTCTTTTCTTGTCTTGTCTTGTCTTGTCTTGTCTTGTCTTGTCTTGTCATGTCTTGTCTTGTCTTGTCTTGTCTTGTCTTGTCTTGTCCTGTCTTTTCTTGTCTTGTCTTGTCTTGTCTTGTCTTGTCCTGTCTTGTCTTGTCTTGTCTTGTCTTGTCTTGTCTTGTCTTGTCCTGTCTTGTCTTGTCTTGCCTTGCCTTGTCTTGTCTTGTCTTGTCTTGTCTTGTCTTGTCTAGTCTTGTCTTGCCTTGTCTTGTCTTGTCTTGTCTTGTCTTGTCTTGTCTTGTCTTGTCTTGTCTTGTCTTGTCTTGTCTTGTCTTGTCTTGTCTTGTCTTGTCTTGTCTTGTCTTGTCTTGTCTTGTCTTTTCTTGTCTTGTCTTGTCTTGTCCTGTCTTGTCTTGTCTTGTCTTGTCTTGTCTTGTCTTGTCTTGTCTTGTCCTGTCTTGTCCTGTCTTGTCTTGTCTTGTCTTGTCTTGCCTTGCCTTGTCTTGTCTGGTCTTGTCTTGTCTTGTCTTGTCTTGTCTTGTCTTGTCTTGTCTTGTCTTGTCTTGTCTTGTCTTGTCTTGTCTTGTCTTGTCTTGTCTTGTCTTGTCTTGTTTTGTCTTTTCTTGTCTTGTCTTGTCTTGTCATGTCTTGTCTTGTCTTGTCTTGTCATGTCATGTCTTGTCTTGTCTTGTCTTGTTTTGTCTTGTCTAGTCTTGTTTTGTCTTGTCATGTCTTGTCTTGTCTTGTCTTGTCTTGTCTTGTCTTGTCTTGTCCTGTCTTGTCTTGTCTTGTCTTGCCTTGCCTTGTCTTGTCTTGTCTTGTCTTGTCTTGTCTTGTCTTGTCTTGTCTTGTCTTGTCTTGTCTTGTCTTGTCTTGTCTTGTCTTGTCTTGTCTTGTCTTGTCTTGTCTTGTCTTGTCTTGTCTTGTCTTGTCTTGTCTTGTCTTGTCTTGTCTTGCCTTGCCTTGTCTTGTCTTGTCTTGTCTTGTCTTGTCTTGTCTTGTCTTGTCTTGTCTTGTCTTGTCTTGTCTTGTCTTGTCTTGTCTTGTCTTGTCTTGTCTTGTCTTGTCTTGTCTTGTTTTGTCTTGTCTTGTCTTGTTTTGTCTTGTCTTGTCTTGTTTTGTCTTTTCTTGTCTTGTCCTGTCTTGTCTTGTCTTGTCTTGTCTTGTCTTGTCTTGTGTTGTCTTGTCTTGTCTTGTCTTGTCTTGTCTTGTCTTGTCCTGTCCTGTCTTGTCTTTTCTTGTCTTGTCTTGTCTTGTCTTGTCTTGTCTTGTCTTGTCATGTCTTGTCTTGTCTTGTCTTGTCTTGTCTTGTCTTGTCCTGTCTTTTCTTGTCTTGTCTTGTCTTGTCTTGTCTTGTCCTGTCTTGTCTTGTCTTGTCTTGTCTTGTCTTGTCTTGTCTTGTCCTGTCTTGTCTTGTCTTGCCTTGCCTTGTCTTGTCTTGTCTTGTCTTGTCTTGTCTTGTCTAGTCTTGTCTTGCCTTGTCTTGTCTTGTCTTGTCTTGTCTTGTCTTGTCTTGTCTTGTCTTGTCTTGTCTTGTCTTGTCTTGTCTTGTCTTGTCTTGTCTTGTCTTGTCTTGTCTTGTCTTGTCTTGTCTTGTCTTGTCTTGTCTTGTCTTGTCTTTTCTTGTCTTGTCTTGTCTTGTCCTGTCTTGTCTTGTCTTGTCTTGTCTTGTCTTGTCTTGTCCTGTCTTGTCCTGTCTTGTCTTGTCTTGTCTTGTCTTGCCTTGCCTTGTCTTGTCTGGTCTTGTCTTGTCTTGTCTTGTCTTGTCTTGTCTTGTCTTGTCTTGTCTTGTCTAGTCTTGTTTTGTCTTGTCATGTCTTGTCTTGTCTTGTCTTGTCTTGTCTTGTCTTGTCCTGTCTTGTCTTGTCTTGTCTTGCCTTGCCTTGTCTTGTCTTGTCTTGTCTTGTCTTGTCTTGTCTTGTCTTGTCTTGTCTTGTCTTGTCTTGTCTTGTCTTGTCTTGTCTTGTCTTGTCTTGTCTTGTCTTGTCTTGTCTTGTCTTGTCTTGTCTTGTCTTGTCTTGTCTTGTCTTGTCTTGCCTTGCCTTGTCTTGTCTTGCCTTGTCTTGTCTTGTCTTGTCTTGTCTTGTCTTGTCTTGTCTTGTCTTGTCTTGTCTTGTCTTGTCTTGTCTTGTCTTGTCTTGTCTTGTCTTGTCTTGTCTTGTCTTGTCTTGTTTTGTCTTGTCTTGTCTTGTTTTGTCTTGTCTTGTCTTGTTTTGTCTTTTCTTGTCTTGTCCTGTCTTGTCTTGTCTTGTCTTGTCTTGTCTTGTCTTGTCTTGTCTTGTCTTGTCTTGTCTTGTCTTGTCTTGTCTTGTCTTGTCTTGTCTTGTCTTGTCTTGTCGTATATTGTGTTGTTTTGTCTTGTCTTGTTTTGTCTTGTCATGTCGTATGTTGTGTTGTTTTGTCTTTTCTTGTTTTGTCTTGTCATGTCGTATGTTGTGTTGTTTTGTCTTGTCTTGTTTTGTCTTGTCTTGTCTTATATTGTCTTATATTGTCTTGTCATGTCATGTCGTGTGTTGTGTTGTTTTGTCTTGTCATGTCTTGTCTTGTCTTGTCTTGTCTTGTCATGTCTTGTCTTGTCTAGTCTTGTCTTGTCTTGTCTTGTCTTGTCTTGTCTTGTCTTGTCTTGTCTTGTCTTGTCTTGTCTAGTCTTGTCTTGTCTTGTCTTGTCTTGTCTTGTCTTGTCTTGTCTTGTCTTGTCTTGTCTTGTCTTGTCTTGTCTTGACTTGTCTTGTCTTGTCTTGTCTTGTCTTGTCTTGTCTTGCCTTGTCTTGTCTTGTCTTGTCTTGTCTTGTCTTGTCTTGTCTTGTCTTGTCTTGTCTTGTCTTGTCTTGTCTTGTCTTGTCTTGTCTTGTCTTGTCTTGTCTTGTCTTTTCTTGTCTTGTCTTGTCTTGTCTTGTCTTGTCTTGTCTTGTCTTGTCTTGTCTTGTCTTGTCTTGTCTTGTCTTGTCTTGTCTTGTCTTGTCTTGTCTTGTCTTGTTTTGTCTTGTCTTGTCTTGTCTTGTCTTGTCTTGTCTTGTCTTGTCTTGTCTTGTCTTGTCTTGTCTTGTCTTGTCTTGTCTTGTCCTGTCTTGTCTTGTCATGTCATGTCATGTCATGTCGTGTGTTGTGTTGTTGTTTTGTCTTGTCTTGTCTTATATTGTCTTATATTGTCTTGTCATGTCATGTCGTGTGTTGTGTTGTTTGTTTTGTCTTGTCATACATTGTCTTGTCTTGTCTTGTCATGTCATGTCATGTCTTGTCTTGTCTAGTCTTGTCTTGTCTTGTCTTGTCTGGTCTTGTCTTGTCTTGTCTTGTCTTGTCTTGTCTTGTCTTGTCTTGTCTTGTCTTGTCTTGTCTTGTCTTGTCTTGTCTTGTCTTGTCTTGTCTTGTCTTGTCTTGTCTTGTCTTGTGTTGTCTTGTCTTGTCTTGTCTTGTATTGTCTTGTCTTGTCTTGTCTTGTTTTGTCTTGTCTTGTCTTGTCTTGTCTTGTCTTGTCTTGTCTTTTCTTGTCTTGTCTTGTCTTGTCTTGTCTTGTCTTGTCTTGTCTTGTCTTGTCTTGTCTTGTCGTATGTTGTGTTGTTTTGTCTTGTCTTGTTTTGTCTTGTCTTGTTTTGTCTTGTCATGTCGTATGTTGTGTTGTTTTGTCTTGTCTTGTTTTGTCTTGTCTTGTCTTATATTGTCTTGTCTTGTCTTGTCATGTCATGTCATGTCATGTCGTGTGTTGTGTTGTTTAGTCTTGTTTTGTCTTGTCATGTCTTGTCTTGTCTTGTCTTGTCATGTCTTGTCTTGTCTAGTCTTGTCTTGTCTTGTCTTGTCTGGTCTTGTCTTGTCTTGTCTTGTCTTGTCTTGTCTTGTCTTGTCTTGTCTTGTCTTGTCTTGTCTTGTCTTGTCTTGTCTTGTGTTGTCTTGTCTTGTCTTGTCTTGTCTTGTATTGTCTTGTCTTGTCTTGTCTTGTTTTGTCTTGTCTTGTCTTGTCTTGTCTTGTCTTGTCTTGTCTTGTCTGGTCTTATCTTGTCTTGTCTTGTCCTGTCCTGTCTTGTCTTTTCTTGTCTTGTCTTGTCTTTTCTTGTCTTGTCTTGTCTTGTCTTGTCTTGTCTTGTCTTGTCTTGTCTTGTCTTGTCATGTCATGTCTTGTCTTGTCTTGTCTTGTTTTGTCTTGTCTTGTCTCGTTTTGTCTTTTCTTGTCTTGTCTTGTCTTGTCTTGTCTTGTCATGTCATGTCTTGTCTTGTCTTGTCTTGTTTTGTCTTGTCTTGTCTTGTTTTGTCTTGTCTTGTCTTGTTTTGTCTTTTCTTGTCTTGTCTTGTCTTGTCTTGTCTTGTCTTGTCTTGTCTTGTCTTGTCTTGTCTTGTCTTGTCTTGTCTTGTCTTGTCTTGTCTTGTCTTGTCTTGTCTTGTCTTGTCTTGTCTTGTCTTGTGTTGTCTTGTCTTGTCTTGTCTTGTATTGTCTTGTCTTGTCTTGTCTTGTTTTATGTTGTCTTGTCTTGTCTTGTCTTGTCTTGTCTTGTCTTGTCTTGTCTTGTCTTGTCTTGTCTTGTCTTGTCTTGTCTTGTCTTGTCTTGTTTTGCCTTGTCTTGTCTTGTCTTGTCTTGTCTTGTCTTGTCTTGTCTTGTCTTGTCTTGTCTTGTCTTGTCTTGTCATATCATGTCATGTCGTGTGTTGTGTTGTTTTGTCTTGTCTTGTTTTGTCTTGTCTTGTCTTGTTTGGTCTTGTCTTGTTTTGTCTTGTCTTGTCTTGTTTGGTCTTGTCTTGTCATGTTTTATGTTGTCTTGTTTTGTCATGTCATGTCTTGTCTTGTCTTGTCTTGTTTTGTCTGGTCTTGTCTTGTCTTGTCTTGTCTTGTCTTGTCTTGTCTTGTCTTGTCTTGTCTTGTCTTGTCTTGTCTTGTCTTGTCTTGTCTTGTCTTGTCTTGTCTTGTCTTGTCTTGTCTTGTCTTGTCTTGTCTTGTCTTGTCTTGTCTTGTCTTGTCTTGTCTTGTCTTGTCTTGTCTTGTCTTGTCTTGTCTTGTCTTGTCTTGTCTTGTCTTGTCTTGTCTTGTCTGGTCTTATCTTGTCTTGTCTTGTCCTGTCCTGTCTTGTCTTGTCTTGTCTTTTCTTGTCTTGTCTTGTCTTGTCTTGTCTTGTCTTGTCTTGTCTTGTCTTGTCTTGTCTTGTCTTGTCTTGTCTTGTCTTGTCTTGTCTTGTCTTGTCTTGTCTTGTCTTGTCTTGTCTTGTCTTGTCTTGTCTTGTCTTGTCTTGTCTTGTCTTGTCTTGTCTTGTCTTGTCTTGTCTTGTCTTGTCTTGTCTTGTCTTGTGTTGTCTTGTCTTGTCTTGTCTTGTATTGTCTTGTCTTGTCTTGTCTTGTTTTATGTTGTCTTGTCTTGTCTTGTCTTGTCTTGTCTTGTCTTGTCTTGTCTTGTCTTGTCTTGTCTTGTCTTGTCTTGTCTTGTCTTGTCTTGTCTTGTCTTGTTTTGCCTTGTCTTGTCTTGTCTTGTCTTGTCTTGTCTTGTCTTGTCTTGTCTTGTCTTGTCTTGTTTTGTCTTGTCATGTCTTATCTTGTCTTGTCTTGTCTTGTCTTGTCTTGTCCTGCCGTGTGTTGTGTTGTTTTGTCTTGTGTTGTCTTGTCTTGTCTTGTCCTGTCTTGTCTTGTCTTGTCTTGCCTTGTCTTGTCTTGTCTTGTTTTGTCTTGTCTTGTCTCGTTTTGTCTTTTCTTGTCTTGTCTTGTCTTGTCTTGTCTTGTCATGTCATGTCTTGTCTTGTCTTGTCTTGTTTTGTCTTGTCTTGTCTTGTTTTGTCTTGTCTTGTCTTGTTTTGTCTTTTCTTGTCTTGTCTTGTCTTGTCTTGTCTTGTCTTGTCATGTCATGTTTTGTCTTGTCTTGTCTTGTTTTGTCTTGTCTTGTCTTGTCTTGTCATGTCTTGTCTTGTCTTGTCTTGTCTTGTCTTGTCTTGTCTTGTCTTGTCTTGTCTTGTCTTGTCTTGTCTTGTCTTGTCTTGTCTTGTCTTGTCTTGTCTTGTCTTGTCCTGTCCTGTCTTGTCTTTTCTTGTCTTGTCTTGTCTTGTCTTGTCTTGTCTTGTCTTGTCATGTCTTGTCTTGTCTTGTCTTGTCTTGTCTTGTCTTGTCCTGTCTTGTCTTGTTTTGTCTTGTCTTGTCTTGTTTTGTCTTTTCTTGTCTTGTCTTGTCTTGTCTTGTCTTGTCTTGTCATGTCATGTTTTGTCTTGTCTTGTCTTGTTTTGTCTTGTCTTGTCTTGTCTTGTCATGTCTTGTCTTGTCTTGTCTTGTCTTGTCTTGTCTTGTCTTGTCTTGTCTTGTCTTGTCTTGTCTTGTCTTGTCTTGTCTTGTCTTGTCTTGTCTTGTCTTGTCTTGTCCTGTCCTGTCTTGTCTTTTCTTGTCTTGTCTTGTCTTGTCTTGTCTTGTCTTGTCTTGTCTTGTCATGTCTTGTCTTGTCTTGTCTTGTCCTGTCTTGTCTTGTCTTGTCTTGTTTTGTCTTGTCTTGTCTTGTCTTGTCATGTCTTGTCTTGTCTTGTCTTGTCTTGTCTTGTCTTGTCTTGTCTTGTCTTGTCTTGTCTTGTCTTGTCTTGTCTTGTCTTGTCTTGTCTTGTCTTGTCTTGTCTTGTCTTGTCTTGTCCTGTCCTGTCTTGTCTTTTCTTGTCTTGTCTTGTCTTGTCTTGTCTTGTCTTGTCTTGTCATGTCTTGTCTTGTCTTGTCTTGTCTTGTCTTGTCTTGTCCTGTCTTTTCTTGTCTTGTCTTGTCTTGTCTTGTCTTGTCCTGTCTTGTCTTGTCTTGTCTTGTCTTGTCTTGTCTTGTCTTGTCTTGTCCTGTCTTGTCTTGTCTTGCCTTGCCTTGTCTTGTCTTGTCTTGTCTTGTCTTGTCTTGTCTAGTCTTGTCTTGCCTTGTCTTGTCTTGTCTTGTCTTGTCTTGTCTTGTCTTGTCTTGTCTTGTCTTGTCTTGTCTTGTCTTGTCTTGTCTTGTCTTGTCTTGTCTTGTCTTGTCTTGTCTTGTCTTGTCTTTTCTTGTCTTGTCTTGTCTTGTCCTGTCTTGTCTTGTCTTGTCTTGTCTTGTCTTGTCTTGTCCTGTCTTGTCCTGTCTTGTCTTGTCTTGTCTTGCCTTGCCTTGTCTTGTCTGGTCTTGTCTTGTCTTGTCTTGTCTTGTCTTGTCTTGTCTTGTCTTGTCTTGTCTTGTCTTGTCTTGTCTTGTCTTGTCTTGTCTTGTCTTGTCTTGTCTTGTCTTGTTTTGTCTTTTCTTGTCTTGTCTTGTCTTGTCATGTCTTGTCTTGTCTTGTCTTGTCATGTCATGTCTTGTCTTGTCTTGTCTTGTTTTGTCTTGTCTAGTCTTGTTTTGTCTTGTCATGTCTTGTCTTGTCTTGTCTTGTCTTGTCTTGTCTTGTCCTGTCTTGTCTTGTCTTGTCTTGTCTTGCCTTGCCTTGTCTTGTCTTGTCTTGTCTTGTCTTGTCTTGTCTTGTCTTGTCTTGTCTTGTCTTGTCTTGTCTTGTCTTGTCTTGTCTTGTCTTGTCTTGTCTTGTCTTGTCTTGTCTTGTCTTGTCTTGTCTTGTCTTGTCTTGTCTTGTCTTGTCTTGTCTTGTCTTGCCTTGCCTTGTCTTGTCTTGTCTTGTCTTGTCTTGTCTTGTCTTGTCTTGTCTTGTCTTGTCTTGTCTTGTCTTGTCTTGTCTTGTCTTGTCTTGTCTTGTCTTGTCTTGTTTTGTCTTGTCTTGTCTTGTTTTGTCTTGTCTTGTCTTGTTTTGTCTTTTCTTGTCTTGTCCTGTCTTGTCTTGTCTTGTCTTGTCTTGTCTTGTCTTGTCTTGTCTTGTCTTGTCTTGTCTTGTCTTGTCTTGTCTTGTCCTGTCCTGTCTTGTCTTTTCTTGTCTTGTCTTGTCTTGTCTTGTCTTGTCTTGTCTTGTCTTGTCTTGTCCTGTCTTTTCTTGTCTTGTCTTGTCTTGTCTTGTCTTGTCCTGTCTTGTCTTGTCTTGTCTTGTCTTGTCTTGTCTTGTCTTGTCCTGTCTTGTCTTGTCTTGCCTTGCCTTGTCTTGTCTTGTCTTGTCTTGTCTAGTCTTGTCTTGTCTTGTCTTGTCTTGTCTTGTCTTGTCTTGTCTTGTCTTGTCTTGTCTTGTCTTGTCTTGTCTTGTCTTGTCTTGTCTTGTCTTGTCTTGTCTTGTCTTGTCTTGTCTTGTCTTGTCTTGTCTTGTCTTGTCTTGTCTAGTCTTGTCTTGCCTTGTCTTGTCTTGTCTTGTCTTGTCTTGTCTTGTCTTGTCTTGTCTTGTCTTGTCTTGTCTTGTCTTGTCTTGTCTTGTCTTGTCTTGTCTTGTCTTGTCTTGTCTTGTCTTGTCTTGTCTTGTCTTGTCTTGTCTTGTCTTGTCTTGTCTTTTCTTGTCTTGTCTTGTCTTGTCCTGTCTTGTCTTGTCTTGTCTTGTCTTGTCTTGTCTTGTCCTGTCTTGTCCTGTCTTGTCTTGTCTTGTCTTGTCTTGCCTTGCCTTGTCTTGTCTGGTCTTGTCTTGTCTTGTCTTGTCTTGTCTTGTCTTGTCTTGTCTTGTCTTGTCTAGTCTTGTTTTGTCTTGTCATGTCTTGTCTTGTCTTGTCTTGTCTTGTCTTGTCTTGTCCTGTCTTGTCTTGTCTTGTCTTGCCTTGCCTTGTCTTGTCTTGTCTTGTCTTGTCTTGTCTTGTCTTGTCTTGTCTTGTCTTGTCTTGTCTTGTCTTGTCTTGTCTTGTCTTGTCTTGTCTTGTCTTGTCTTGTCTTGTCTTGTCTTGTCTTGTCTTGTCTTGTCTTGTCTTGTCTTGCCTTGCCTTGTCTTGTCTTGTCTTGTCTTGTCTTGTCTTGTCTTGTCTTGTCTTGTCTTGTCTTGTCTTGTCTTGTCTTGTCTTGTCTTGTCTTGTCTTGTCTTGTCTTGTCTTGTCTTGTTTTGTCTTGTCTTGTCTTGTTTTGTCTTGTCTTGTCTTGTTTTGTCTTTTCTTGTCTTGTCCTGTCTTGTCTTGTCTTGTCTTGTCTTGTCTTGTCTTGTCTTGTCTTGTCTTGTCTTGTCTTGTCTTGTCTTGTCTTGTCTTGTCTTGTCTTGTCTTGTCTTGTCTTGTCGTATATTGTGTTGTTTTGTCTTGTCTTGTTTTGTCTTGTCATGTCGTATGTTGTGTTGTTTTGTCTTTTCTTGTTTTGTCTTGTCATGTCGTATGTTGTGTTGTTTTGTCTTGTCTTGTTTTGTCTTGTCTTGTCTTATATTGTCTTATATTGTCTTGTCATGTCATGTCGTGTGTTGTGTTGTTTTGTCTTGTCATGTCTTGTCTTGTCTTGTCTTGTCTTGTCATGTCTTGTCTTGTCTAGTCTTGTCTTGTCTTGTCTTGTCTTGTCTTGTCTTGTCTTGTCTTGTCTTGTCTTGTCTTGTCTAGTCTTGTCTTGTCTTGTCTTGTCTTGTCTTGTCTTGTCTTGTCTTGTCTTGTCTTGTCTTGTCTTGTCTTGTCTTGACTTGTCTTGTCTTGTCTTGTCTTGTCTTGTCTTGTCTTGCCTTGTCTTGTCTTGTCTTGTCTTGTCTTGTCTTGTCTTGTCTTGTCTTGTCTTGTCTTGTCTTGTCTTGTCTTGTCTTGTCTTGTCTTGTCTTGTCTTGTCTTGTCTTGTCTTTTCTTGTCTTGTCTTGTCTTGTCTTGTCTTGTCTTGTCTTGTCTTGTCTTGTCTTGTCTTGTCTTGTCCTGTCTTGTCTTGTCTTGTCTTGCCTTGCCTTGTCTTGTCTGGTCTTGTCTTGTCTTGTCTTGTCTTGTCTTGTCTTGTCTTGTCTTGTCTTGTCTTGTCTTGTCTTGTCTTGTCTTGTCTTGTCTTGTCTTGTCTTGTCTTGTCTTGTCTTGTCTTGTCTTGTCTTGTCTTGTCTTGTCTTGTCTTGTCTTGTCTTGTCTTGTCTTGTCTTGTCTTGTCTTGTCTTGTCTTGTCTTGTCTTGTCTTGTCTTGTCTTGTCTTGTCTTGTCTTGTCTTGTCTTGTCTTGTCTTGTCGTATATTGTGTTGTTTTGTCTTGTCTTGTTTTGTCTTGTCATGTCGTATGTTGTGTTGTTTTGTCTTATCTTGTTTTGTCTTGTCTTGTCTTATATTGTCTTATATTGTCTTGTCATGTCATGTCGTGTGTTGTGTTGTTTTGTCTTGTCATGTCTTGTCTTGTCTTGTCTTGTCTTGTCTTGTCTTGTCTTGTCTTGTCTTGTCTTGTCTTGTCTTGTCTTGTCTTGTCTTGTCTTGTCTTGTCTTGTCTTGTCTTGTCTTGTCTTGTCTTGTCTTGTCTTGTCTTGTCTTGTCTTGTCTTGTCTTGTCTTGTCTTGTCTTGTCTTGTCTTGTCTTGTCTTGTCTTGTCTTGTCTTGTCTTGTCTTGTCTTGTCTTGTCTTGTCTTGTCTTGTCTTGTCTTGTCTTGTCTTGTCTTGTCTTGTCTTGTCTTGTCTTGTCTTGTCTTGTCTTGTCTTGTCTTGTCTTGTCTTGTCTTGTCTTGTCTTGTCTTGTCTTGTCTTGTCTTGTCTTGTCTTGTCTTGTCTTGTCTTGTCTTGTCTTGTCTTGTCTTGTCTTGTCTTGTCTTGTCTTGTCTTGTCTTGTCTTGTCTTTTCTTGTCTTGTCTTGTCTTGTCTTGTCTTGTCTTGTCTTGTCTTGTCTTGTCTTATTTTGTCTTGTCTTGTTTTGTCTTGTCTTGTCTTGTCTTGTCTTGTCATGTCATGTCATGTCATGTGTTGTGTTGCTTTGTCTTGTCTTGTCTTGTTTGGTCTTGTCTTGTCTTGTCTTGTCTTGTCTTGTCTTGTATTGTCTTGTCTTGTCTTGTCTTGTCTTGTCTTGTCTTGTCTTGTCTTGTCTTGTCTTGTCTTGTCTTGTCTTGTCTTGTCTTGTCTTGTCTTGTCTTGTCTTGTCTTGTCTTGTCTTGTCTTGTCTTGTCTTGTCTTGTCTTGTCTTGTCTTGTCTTGTCTTGTCTTGTCTTGTCTTGTCTTGTCTTGTCTTGTCTTGTCTTGTCTTGTCTTGTCTTGTCTTGTCTTGTCTTGTCTTGTCTTGTCTTGTCTTGTCTTGTCTTGTCTTGTCTTGTCTTGTCTTGTCTTGTCTTGTCTTGTCTTGTCTTGTCTTGTCTTGTCTTGTCTTGTCTTGTCTTGTCTTGTCTTGTCTTGTCTTGTCTTGTCTTGTCTTGTCTTGTCTTGTCTTGTCTTGTCTTGTCTTGTCTTGTCTTGTCTTGTCTTGTCTTGTCTTGTCTTGTCTTGTCTTGTCTTGTCTTGTCTTGTCTTGTCTTGTCTTGTCTTGTCTTGTCTTGTCTTGTCTTGTCTTGTCTTGTCTTGTCTTGTCTTGTCTTGTCTTGTCTTGTCTTGTCTTGTCTTGTCTTGTCTTGTCTTGTCTTGTCTTGTCTTGTCTTGTCTTGTCTTGTCTTGTCTTGTCTTGTCTTGTCTTGTCTTGTCTTGTCTTGTCTTGTCTTGTCTTGTCTTGTCTTGTCTTGTCTTGTCTTGTCTTGTCTTGTCTTGTCTTGTCTTGTCTTGTCTTGTCTTGTCTTGTCTTGTCTTGTCTTGTCTTGTCTTGTCTTGTCTTGTCATGTAATGTCATGTCGTGTGTTGTGTTGTTTTGTCTTGTCGTGTCTTCTCCTTGTCTTGTCTTGTCATGTCGTGTGTTGTGTTGTTTTGTCTTGTCATGTCTTATATTGTCTTGTCTTGTCTTGTGATGTCATGTCGTGTGTTGTGTTGTTTTGTCTTGTATTGTCTTGTCTTGTCTTGTCTTGTTTTGTCTTGTCTTGTCTTGTCTTGTCTTGTCTTGTCTTGTCATGTCATGTCATGTCATACGTGTGTTGTGTTGTTTTGTCTTGTCTTATTTTGTCTTGTCTTGTCATGTCATATCATGTCGTGTGTTGTGTTGTTTTGTCTTGTCATGTTTTGTCTTGTCGTGTATTGTCTTGTCTTGTCATGTCATGTAATGTCATGTCATGTGTTGTGTTGTGTTGTTTTGTCTTGTCTTGTCTTGTTTGGTCTTGTCTTGTCTTGTCATGTTTTATGTTGTCTTGTTTTGTCATGTAATGTCATACGTGTGTTGTGTTGTTTTGTCTTGTCTTATTTTGTCTTGTCATGTCTTATCTTGTCTTGTCTTTTATTGTCATGTCTTATATTGTCTTGTCTTGTCCTGTCATGTCATGTCATGTGTTGTGTTGTTTTGTCTTGTCTTGTCTTGTTTGGTCTTGTCTTGTCTTGTCTTGTCTTGTCTTGTCTTGTCTTGTCTTGTCTTGTCTTGTCTTGTCTTGTCTTGTCTTGTCTTGTCTTGTCTTGTCTTGTCTTGTCTTGTCTTGTCTTGTCTTGTCTTGTCTTGTCTTGTCTTGTCTTGTCTTGTCTTGTCTTGTCTTGTCTTGTCTTGTCTTGTCTTGTCTTGTCTTGTCTTGTCTTGTCTTGTCTTGTCTTGTCTTGTCTTGTCTTGTCTTGTCTTGTCTTGTCTTGTCTTGTCTTGTCTTGTCTTGTCTTGTCTTGTCTTGTCTTGTCTTGCCTTGTCTTGTCTTGTCCTGCCGTGTGTTGTGTTGTTTTGTCTTGTGTTGTCTTGTCTTGTCTTGTCCTGTCTTGTCTTGTCATGTCGAGCGTTGTGTTGTTTTGTCTTGTCTTGTTTCGTTTTGTCATGTCATGTCTTGTCTTGTCTTGTCTTGTCTTGTCTTGTCATGTCATGTCATGTCATGTCATGTGTTGTGTTGTGTTGTGTTGTTTTGTCTTGTCTTGTCTTGTTTGGTCTTGTCTTGTTTGGTCTTGTCTTGTTTGGTCTTGTCTTGTCTTGTCATGTTTTATGTTGTCTTGTTTTGTCATGTAATGTCATGTCGTGTGTTGTGTTGTTTTGTCTTGTCTTGTCTTCTCCTTGTCTTGTCTTGTCATGTCGTGTGTTGTGTTGTTTTGTCTTGTCATGTCTTATATTGTCTTGTCTTGTCTTGTCTTGTCTTGTCTGGTCTTGTCTTGTCTTGTCTTGTCTTGTCTTGTCTTGTCTTGTCTTGTCTTGTCTTGTCTTGTCTTGTCTTGTCTTGTCTTGTCTTGTCTTGTCTTGTCTTGTCTTGTCTTGTCTTGTCTTGTCTTGTCTTGTCTTGTCTTGTCTTGTCTTGTCTTGTCTTGTCTTGTCTTGTCTTGTCTTGTCTTGTCTTGTCATGTCTTGTCTTGTCTTGTTTTGTCTTGTCTTGTATTGTCTTGTTTTCTCATGTAATGTCATGTCGTGTGTTGTGTTGTTTTGTCTTGTCTTGTGTTGTTTTGTCGTGTCATGTCATGTCGTGTCTTGTGTTGCTTTGTCTTGTCTTGTCTTGTCATGTCGTGTGTTGTGTTGTTTTGTCTTGTCTTGTTGTGTATTGCCATGTCTTATATTGTCTTGTCTTGTCTTGTCATGTCATGTCATGTCATGTCGTGTGTTGTGTTGTCTTGTCTTGCCTTGTCTTGTCTTGTCTTGTCTTGTCTTGTCTTGTCTTGTCTTGTCTTGTCATGTCATGTCATGTGGTGCGTTGTGTTGTTTTGTCTTGTCTTGTTTGGCCTTGTCATGTCATGTCTTGTCTTGTTTTGTTTTGTCATGTCATGTCTTGTCTTGTCTTGTCTTGTCTTGTCTTGTCATGTCATGTCATGTCATGTCATGTGTTGTGTTGTGTTGTGTTGTTTTGTCTTGTCTTGTCTTGTTTGGTCTTGTCTTGTTTGGTCTTGTCTTGTTTGGTCTTGTCTTGTCTTGTCATGTTTTATGTTGTCTTGTTTTGTCATGTAATGTCATGTCGTGTGTTGTGTTGTTTTGTCTTGTCTTGTCTTCTCCTTGTCTTGTCTTGTCATGTCGTGTGTTGTGTTGTTTTGTCTTGTCATTTCTTATATTGTCTTGTCTTGTCTTGTCTGGTCTTGTCTTGTCTTGTCTTGTCTTGTCTTGTCTTGTCTTGTCTTGTCTTGTCTTGTCTTGTCTTGTCTTGTCTTGTCTTGTCTTGTCTTGTCTTGTCTTGTCTTGTCTTGTCTTGTCTTGTCTTGTCTTGTCTTGTCTTGTCTTGTCTTGTCTTGTCATGTCTTGTCTTGTCTTGTTTTGTCTTGTCTTGTATTGTCTTGTTTTCTCATGTAATGTCATGTCGTGTGTTGTGTTGTTTTGTCTTGTCTTGTGTTGTTTTGTCGTGTCATGTCATGTCGTGTCTTGTGTTGCTTTGTCTTGTCTTGTCTTGTCATGTCGTGTGTTGTGTTGTTTTGTCTTGTCTTGTTGTGTATTGCCATGTCTTATATTGTCTTGTCTTGTCTTGTCATGTCATGTCATGTCATGTCGTGTGTTGTGTCGTTTTGTCTTGTCTTGTTTTGTCTTGTCTTGTCATGTCTTGTCTTGTCTTGTCTTGTTTTGTCTTGTCATGTCTTGTCTTGTCTTGTCTTGTCTTGTCTTGTCTTGTCTTGTCTTGTCTTGTCTTGTCTTGTCTTGTCTTGTCTTGTCTTGTCTTGTCTTGTCTTGTCTTGTCTTGTCTTGTCTTGTCTTGTCTTGTCTTGTCTTGTCTTGTCTTGTCTTGTCTTGTCTTGTCTTGTCTTGTCTTGTCTTGTCTTGTCTTGTCTTGTCTTGTCTTGTCTTGTCTTGTCTTGTCTTGTCTTGTCTTGTCTTGTCTTGTCTTGTCTTGTCTAGTCTTGTCTTGTCTTGTCTTGTCTTGTCTTGTCTTGTCTTGTCTTGTCTTGTCTTGTCTTGTCTTGTCTTGTCTTGTCTTGTCTTGTCTTGTCTTGTCTTGTCTTGTCTTGTCTTGTCTTGTCTTGTCTTGTCTTGTCTTGTCTTGTCTTGTCTTGTCTTGTGCTGTCTTGTCTTGTCTTGTCTTGCCTTGTCTTGTCTTGTCTTGTCTTGTCTTGTCTTGTCTTGTCATATCATGTCATGTCGTGCGTTGTGTTCTTTTGTCTTGTCTGGTTTTGCCTTGTCATGTCATGTCTTGTCTTGTCTTGTCTTGTCATGTCGAGCGTTGTGTTGTTTTGTCTTGTCTTGTTTTGTCTTGTCATGTCATGTCTTGTCTTGTCTTGTCTTGTCTTGTCTTGTCATGTCATGTCATGTCATGTCATGTGTTGTGTTGTGTTGTGTTGTTTTGTCTTGTCTTGTCTTGTTTGGTCTTGTCTTGTTTGGTCTTGTCTTGTTTGGTCTTGTCTTGTTTGGTCTTGTCTTGTCTTGTCATGTTTTATGTTGTCTTGTTTTGTCATGTAATGTCATGTCGTGTGTTGTGTTGTTTTGTCTTGTCTTGTCTTCTCCTTGTCTTGTCTTGTCATGTCGTGTGTTGTGTTGTTTTGTCTTGTCATGTCTTATATTGTCTTGTCTTGTCTTGTCTTGTCTTGCCTTACCTTGCCTTGTCTTGTCTTGTCTGGTCTTGTCTTGTCTTGTCTTCTCTTGTATTGTCTTGTCTTGTCTTGTCTTGTCTTGTCTTGTCTTGTAATGTCTTGTCTTGTCTTGTTTTGTCTTGTCTTGTATTGTCTTGTTTTCTCATGTAATGTCATGTCGTGTGTTGTGTTGTTTTGTCTTGTCTTGTGTTGTTTTGTCGTGTCATGTCATGTCGTGTCTTGTGTTGCTTTGTCTTGTCTTGTCTTGTCTTGTCTTGTCATGTCGTGTGTTGTGTTGTTTTGTCTTGTCTTGTTGTGTATTGTCATGTCTTATATTGTCTTGTCTTGTCTTGTCTTGTCATGTCATGTCATGTCATGTCGTGTGTTGTGTTGTTTTGTCTTGTCTTGTTTTGTCTTGTCATGTCTTGTCTTGTCTTGTCTTGTTTTGTCTTGTCATGTCTTGTCTTGTCTTGTCTTGTCTTGTCTTGTCTTGTCTTGTCTTGTATTGTCTTGTCTTGTCTTGTCTTGTCTTGTCTTGTCTTGTCTTGTCTTGTCTTGTCTTGTCTTGTCTTGTCTTGTCTTGTCTTGTCTTGTCTTGTCTTGTCTTGTCTTGTCTTGTCTTGTCTTGTCTTGTCTTGTCTTGTCTTGTCTTGTCTTGTCTTGTCTTGTCTTGTCTTGTCTTGTCTTGTCTTGTCTTGTCTTGTCTTGTCTTGTCTTGTCTTGTCTTGTCTTGTCTTGTCTTGTCTTGTCTTGTCTTGTCTTGTCTTGTCTTGTCTTGTCTTGTCTTGTCTTGTCTTGTCTTGTCTTGTCTTGTCTTGTCTTGTCTTGTCTTGTCTTGTCTTGTCTTGTCTTGTCTTGTCTTGTCTTGTCTTGTCTTGTCTTGTCTTGTCTTGTCTTGTCTTGTCTTGTCTTGTCTTGTCTTGTCTTGTTTGGTCTTGTCTTGTCTTGTCATGTTTTATGTTGTCTTGTTTTGTCATGTAATGTCATACGTGTGTTGTGTTGTTTTGTCTTGTCTTATTTTGTCTTGTCATGTCTTATCTTGTCTTGTCTTGTCTTGTTTTGTATTGTCATGTCTTATATTGTCTTGTCTTGTCTTGTCTTGTCCTGTCGTGTGTTGTGTTGTTTTGTCTTGTCTTGTCTTGTCTTGTCTTGCCTTGTCTTGTCTTGTCTTGTCTTGTCTTGTCTTGTCTTGTCTTGTCGTATGTTGTGTTGTTTTGTCTTGTCTTGTTTTGTCTTGTCATGTCGTATGTTGTGTTGTTTTGTCTTGTCTTGTTTTGTCTTGTCTTGTCTTATATTGTCTTGTCTTGTCTTGTCATGTCATGTCATGTCATGTCGTGTGTTGTGTTGTTTAGTCTTGTTTTGTCTTGTCATGTCTTGTCTTGTCTTGTCTTGTCATGTCTTGTCTTGTCTAGTCTTGTCTTGTCTTGTCTTGTCTTGTCTTGTCTTGTCTTGTCTTGTCTTGTCTTGTCTTGTCTTGTCTTGTCTTGTCTTGTCTTGTCTTGTGTTGTCTTGTCTTGTCTTGTCTTGTATTGTCTTGTCTTGTCTTGTCTTGTTTTGTCTTGTCTTGTTTTGTCTTGTCTTGTCTTGTCTTGTCTTGTCTTGTCTTGTCTTGTCTGGTCTTATCTTGTCTTGTCTTGTCCTGTCTTGTCTTGTCTTGTCTTGTCTTGTCATGTCATGTCTTGTCTTGTCTTGTCTTGTTTTGTCTTGTCTTGTCTTGTTTTGTCTTTTCTTGTCTTGTCTTGTCTTGTCTTGTCTTGTCATGTTTTATGTTGTCTTGTTTTGTCATGTAATGTCATGTCGTGTGTTGTGTTGTTTTGTCTTGTCTTGTCTTGTCTTGTCATGTCGTGTGTTGTGTTGTTTTGTCTTGTCATGTCTTATATTGTCTTGTCTTGTCTTGTCTTGTCTTGCCTTATCTTGCCTTGTCTTGTCTTGTCTGGTCTTGTCTTGTCTTGTCTTGTCTTGTCTTGTCTTGTCTTGTCTTGTCTTGTCTTGTAATGTCTTGTCTTGTCTTGTTTTGTCTTGTCTTGTATTGTCTTGTTTTCTCATGTAATGTCATGTCGTGTGTTGTGTTGTTTTGTCTTGTCTTGTGTTGTTTTGTCGTGTCATGTCATGTCGTGTCTTGAGTTGCTTTGTCTTGTCTTGTCTTGTCTTGTCTTGTCATGTCGTGTGTTGTGTTGATTTGTCTTGTCTTGTTGTGTATTGTCATGTCTTATATTGTCTTGTCTTGTCTTGTCATGTCATGTCATGTCATGTCGTGTGTTGTGTTGTTTTGTCTTGTCTTGTTTTGGCTTGTCATGTCTTGTCTTGTCTTGTCTTGTCTTGTTTTGTCTTGTCATGTCTTGTCTTGTCTTGTCTTGTCTTGTCTTGTCTTGTCTTGTCTTGTCTTGTCTTGTCTTGTCTTGTCTTGTCTTGTCTTGTCTTGTCTTGTCTTGTCTTGTCTTGTCTTGTCTTGTCTTGTCTTGTCTTGTCTTGTCTTGTCTTGTCTTGTCTTGTCTTGTCTTGTCTTGTCTTGTCTTGTCTTGTCTTGTCTTGTCTTGTCTTGTCTTGTCTTGTCTTGTCTTGTCTTGTCTTGTCTTGCCTTGTCTTGTCTTGTCTTGTCTTGTTTGGTCTTGTCTTGTCTTGTCATGTTTTATGTTGTCTTGTTTTGTCATGTAATGTCATACGTGTGTTGTGTTGTTTTGTCTTGTCTTATTTTGTCTTGTCATGTCTTATCTTGTCTTGTCTTGTCTTGTTTTGTATTGTCATGTCTTATATTGTCTTGTCTTGTCTTGTCTTGTCCTGTCGTGTGTTGTGTTGTTTTGTCTTGTCTTGTCTTGTCTTGCCTTGTCTTGTCTTGTCTTGTCTTGTCTTGTCTTGTCTTGTCTTGTCTTGTCTTGTCTTGTCTTGTCTTGTCTTGTCTTGTCTTGTCTTGTCTTGTCGTATGTTGTGTTGTTTTGTCTTGTCTTGTTTTGTCTTGTCATGTCGTATGTTGTGTTGTTTTGTCTTGTCTTGTTTTGTCTTGTCTTGTCTTATATTGTCTTGTCTTGTCTTGTCATGTCATGTCATGTCATGTCGTGTGTTGTGTTGTTTAGTCTTGTTTTGTCTTGTCTTGCCTTGTCTTGTCTTGTCTTGTCTTGTCTTGTCTTGTCTTGTTTTGTCTTGTCTTGTCTTATATTGTCTTGTCTTGTCTTGTCATGTCATGTCATGTCATGTCGTGTGTTGTGTTGTTTAGTCTTGTTTTGTCTTGTCATGTCTTGTCTTGTCTTGTCTTGTCTTGTCATGTCTTGTCTTGTCTTGTCTAGTCTTGTCTTGTCTTGTCTTGTCTTGTCTTGTCTTGTCTTGTCTTGTCCTGTCATGTCTTGTCATGTCATGTGTTGTGTTGTCTTGTCTTGTCTTGTCTTTTCTTTTCTTGTCTTGTCTTGTCTTGTCTTGTCTTGTCTTGTCTTGTCTTGTCTTGTCTTGTCTTGTCTTGTCTTGTCTTGTCTTGTCTTGTCTTGTCTTGTCTTTTCTTGTCTTGTCTTGTCTTGTCTTGTCTTGTCTTGTCTTGTGTTGTCTTGTATTGTCTTGTCTTGTCTTGTCTTGTTTTGTCTTGTCTTGTCTTGTCTTGTCTTGTCTTGTCATGTCATGTCATGTCATGTCGTGTGTTGTGTTGTTTTGTCTTGTCTTGTCTTATATTGTCTTATATTGTCTTGTCATGTCATGTCGTGTGTTGTGTTGTTTTGTCTTGTCTTGTTTTGTCTTGTCTTGTCATACATTGTCTTGTCTTGTCTTGTCATGTCATGTCATGTCATGTCGTGTGTTGTGTTGTTTTGTCTTGTCTTGTTTTGTCTTGTCTTGTCTTGTTTGGTCTTGTCTTGTCTTGTCATGTTTTATGTTGTCTTGTTTTGTCATGTAATGTCATACGTGTGTTGTGTTGTTTTGTCTTGTCTTATTTTGTCTTGTCATGTCTTATCTTGTCTTGTCTTGTCTTGTTTTGTATTGTCATGTCTTATATTGTCTTGTCTTGTCTTGTCTTGTCGTGTGTTGTGTTGTTTTGTCTTGTTTTGTCATGTCTTGTCTTGTCTTGTCTTGTCTTGTCTTGTCTTGTCTTGTCTTGTCTTGTCTTGTCTTGTCTTGTCTTGTCTTGTCTTGTCTTGTCTTGTCTTGTCTTGTCTTGTCTTGTCTTGTCTTGTCTTGTCTTGTCTTGTCTTGTCTTGTCTTGTCTTGTCTTGTCTTGTCTTGTCTTGTCTTGTCTTGTCTTGTCTTGTCTTGTCTTGTCTTGTCATGTCGTGTGTTGTGTTGTTTTGTCTTGTCTTGTTGTGTATTGTCATGTCTTATATTGTCTTGTCTTGTCTTGTCATGTCATGTCATGTCATGTCGTGTGTTGTGTTGTTTTGTCTTGTCTTGTTTTGTCTTGTCTTGTCTTGTTTGGTCTTGTCTTGTCTTGTCATGTTTTATGTTGTCTTGTTTTGTCATGTAATGTCATACGTGTGTTGTGTTGTTTTGTCTTGTCTTATTTTGTCTTGTCATGTCTTATCTTGTCTTGTCTTGTCTTGTTTTGTATTGTCATGTCTTATATTGTCTTGTCTTGTCTTGTCTTGTCTTGTCTTGTCTTGTCTTGTCTTGTCTTGTCTTGTCTTGTCTTGTCTTGTCTTGTCTTGTCTTGTCTTGTCTTGTCTTGTCTTGTCTTGTCTTGTCTTGTCATGTCTTGTCTTGTCTTGTCTTGTCTTGTCTTGTCTTGTCATGTCGTGTGTTGTGTTGTTTTGTCTTGTCTTGTTGTGTATTGTCATGTCTTATATTGTCTTGTCTTGTCTTGTCATGTCATGTCATGTCATGTCGTGTGTTGTGTTGTTTTGTCTTGTCTTATTTTGTCTTGTCATGTCTTATCTTGTCTTGTCTTGTCTTGTTTTGTATTGTCATGTCTTATATTGTCTTGTCTTGTCTTGTCTTGTTTTGTCATGTCTTGTCTTGTCTTGTCTTGTCTTGTCTTGTCTTGTCTTGTCTTGTCTTGTCTTGTCTTGTCTTGTCTTGTCTTGTCTTGTCTTGTCTTGTCTTGTCTTGCCTTGTCTTGTCTTGTCTTGTCTTGTCTTGTCTTGTCTTGTCTTGTCTTGTTTGGTCTTGTCTTGTCTTGTCATGTTTTATGTTGTCTTGTTTTGTCATGTAATGTCATACGTGTGTTGTGTTGTTTTGTCTTGTCTTATTTTGTTTTGTCATGTCTTATCTTGTCTTGTCTTGTCTTGTCTTGTATTGTCATGTCTTATATTGTCTTGTCTTGTCTTGTCTTGTCCTGTCGTGTGTTGTGTTGTTTTGTCTTGTCTTGTCTTGTCTTGCCTTGTCTTGTCTTGTCTTGTCTTGTCTTGTCTTGTCTTGTCTTGTCGTATGTTGTGTTGTTTTGTCTTGTCTTGTTTTGTCTTGTCTTGTTTTGTCTTGTCATGTCGTATGTTGTGTTGTTTTGTCTTGTCTTGTTTTGTCTTGTCTTATATTGTCTTGTCTTGTCTTGTCTTGTATTGTCATGTCTTATATTGTCTTGTCTTGTCTTGTCTTGTCCTGTCGTGTGTTGTGTTGTTTTGTCTTGTCTTGTCCTGTCTTGCCTTGTCTTGTCTTGTCTTGTCTTGTCTTGTCTTGTCTTGTCTTGTCTTGTCGTATGTTGTGTTGTTTTGTCTTGTCTTGTTTTGTCTTGTCTTGTTTTGTCTTGTCATGTCGTATGTTGTGTTGTTTTGTCTTGTCTTGTTTTGTCTTGTCTTGTCTTATATTGTCTTGTCTTGTCTTGTCAAGTCATGTCATGTCATGTCGTGTGTTGTGTTGTTTAGTCTTGTTTTGTCTTGTCATGTCTTGTCTTGTCTTGTCTTGTCTTGTCATGTCTTGTCTTGTCTAGTCTTGTCTTGTCTTGTCTTGTCTGGTCTTGTCTTGTCTTGTCTTGTCTTGTCTTGTCTTGTCTTGTCTTGTCTTGTCTTGTGTTGTCTTGTCTTGTCTTGTCGTGTCTTGTCTTGTCTTGTCTTGTCTTGTCTTGTCTTGTCTTGTCTTGTCTTGTCTTGTCTTGTCTTGTCTTGTCTTGTCTTGTCTTGTCTTGTCTTGTCTTGTCTTGTCTTGTCTTGTCTTGTCTTGTCTTGTCTTGTCTTGTCTTGTCTTGTCTTGTCTTGTCTTGTCTTGTCTTGTCTTGTCTTGTCTTGTCTTGTCTTGTCTTGTCTTGTCTTGTCTTGTCTTGTCTTGTCTTGTCTTGTCTTGTCTTGTCTTGTCTTGTCTTGTCTTGTCTTGTCTTGTCTTGTCTTGTCTTGTCTTGTCTTGTCTTGTCTTGTCTTGTCTTGTCTTGTCTTGTCTTGTCTTGTCTTGTCTTGTCTTGTCTTGTCTTGTCTTGTCTTGTCTTGTCTTGTCATGTCATGTCATGTCGTGTGTTGTGTTGTTTTGTCTTGTCTTGTTTTGTCTTGTCTTGTCTTGTTTGGTCTTGTCTTGTCTTGTCATGTTTTATGTTGTCTTGTTTTGTCATGTAATGTCATACGTGTGTTGTGTTGTTTTGTCTTGTCTTATTTTGTCTTGTCATGTCTTATCTTGTCTTGTCTTGTCTTGTTTTGTATTGTCATGTCTTATATTGTCTTGTCTTGTCTTGTCTTGTCTTGTCTTGTCTTGTCTTGTCTTGTCTTGTCTTGTCTTGTCTTGTCTTGTCTTGTCTTGTCTTGTCTTGTCTTGTCTTGTCTTGTCTTGTCTTGTCATGTCTTGTCTTGTCTTGTCTTGTCTTGTCTTGTCTTGTCATGTCGTGTGTTGTGTTGTTTTGTCTTGTCTTGTTGTGTATTGTCATGTCTTATATTGTCTTGTCTTGTCTTGTCATGTCATGTCATGTCATGTCGTGTGTTGTGTTGTTTTGTCTTGTCTTATTTTGTCTTGTCATGTCTTATCTTGTCTTGTCTTGTCTTGTTTTGTATTGTCATGTCTTATATTGTCTTGTCTTGTCTTGTCTTGTTTTGTCATGTCTTGTCTTGTCTTGTCTTGTCTTGTCTTGTCTTGTCTTGTCTTGTCTTGTCTTGTCTTGTCTTGTCTTGTCTTGTCTTGTCTTGTCTTGTCTTGCCTTGTCTTGTCTTGTCTTGTCTTGTCTTGTCTTGTCTTGTCTTGTCTTGTTTGGTCTTGTCTTGTCTTGTCATGTTTTATGTTGTCTTGTTTTGTCATGTAATGTCATACGTGTGTTGTGTTGTTTTGTCTTGTCTTATTTTGTTTTGTCATGTCTTATCTTGTCTTGTCTTGTCTTGTCTTGTATTGTCATGTCTTATATTGTCTTGTCTTGTCTTGTCTTGTCCTGTCGTGTGTTGTGTTGTTTTGTCTTGTCTTGTCTTGTCTTGCCTTGTCTTGTCTTGTCTTGTCTTGTCTTGTCTTGTCTTGTCTTGTCGTATGTTGTGTTGTTTTGTCTTGTCTTGTTTTGTCTTGTCTTGTTTTGTCTTGTCATGTCGTATGTTGTGTTGTTTTGTCTTGTCTTGTTTTGTCTTGTCTTATATTGTCTTGTCTTGTCTTGTCTTGTATTGTCATGTCTTATATTGTCTTGTCTTGTCTTGTCTTGTCCTGTCGTGTGTTGTGTTGTTTTGTCTTGTCTTGTCCTGTCTTGCCTTGTCTTGTCTTGTCTTGTCTTGTCTTGTCTTGTCTTGTCTTGTCTTGTCTTGTCTTGTCGTATGTTGTGTTGTTTTGTCTTGTCTTGTTTTGTCTTGTCTTGTTTTGTCTTGTCATGTCGTATGTTGTGTTGTTTTGTCTTGTCTTGTTTTGTCTTGTCTTGTCTTATATTGTCTTGTCTTGTCTTGTCAAGTCATGTCATGTCATGTCGTGTGTTGTGTTGTTTAGTCTTGTTTTGTCTTGTCATGTCTTGTCTTGTCTTGTCTTGTCTTGTCATGTCTTGTCTTGTCTAGTCTTGTCTTGTCTTGTCTTGTCTGGTCTTGTCTTGTCTTGTCTTGTCTTGTCTTGTCTTGTCTTGTCTTGTCTTGTCTTGTGTTGTCTTGTCTTGTCTTGTCGTGTCTTGTCTTGTCTTGTCTTGTCTTGTCTTGTCTTGTCTTGTCTTGTCTTGTCTTGTCTTGTCTTGTCTTGTCTTGTCTTGTCTTGTCTTGTCTTGTCTTGTCTTGTCTTGTCTTGTCTTGTCTTGTCTTGTCTTGTCTTGTCTTGTCTTGTCTTGTCTTGTCTTGTCTTGTCTTGTCTTGTCTTGTCTTGTCTTGTCTTGTCTTGTCTTGTCTTGTCTTGTCTTGTCTTGTCTTGTCTTGTCTTGTCTTGTCTTGTCTTGTCTTGTCTTGTCTTGTCTTGTCTTGTCTTGTCTTGTCTTGTCTTGTCTTGTCTTGTCTTGTCTTGTCTTGTCTTGTCTTGTCTTGTCTTGTCTTGTCTTGTCTTGTCTTGTCTTGTCTTGTCTTGTCTTGTCTTGTCTTGTCTTGTCTTGTCTTGTCTTGTCTTGTCTTGTCTTGTCTTGTCTTGTCTTGTCTTGTCTTGTCTGTTTGGTCTTGTCTTGTCTTGTCTTGTCTTGTTTGGTCTTGTCTTGTCTTGTCATGTTTTATGTTGTCTTGTTTTGTCATGTAATGTCATACGTGTGTTGTGTTGTTTTGTCTTGTCTTATTTTGTCTTGTCATGTCTTATCTTGTCTTGTCTTGTCTTGTCTTGTATTGTCATGTCTTATATTGTCTTGTCTTGTCTTGTCTTGTCCTGTCGTGTGTTGTGTTGTTTTGTCTTGTCTTGTCTTGTCTTGCCTTGTCTTGTCTTGTCTTGTCTTGTCTTGTCTTGTCTTGTCATGTTTTATGTTGTCTTGTTTTGTCATGTAATGTCATACGTGTGTTGTGTTGTTTTGTCTTGTCTTATTTTGTCTTGTCATGTCTTATCTTGTCTTGTCTTGTCTTGTCTTGTATTGTCATGTCTTATATTGTCTTGTCTTGTCTTGTCTTGTCCTGTCGTGTGTTGTGTTGTTTTGTCTTGTCTTGTCTTGTCTTGCCTTGTCTTGTCTTGTCTTGTCTTGTCTTGTCTTGTCTTGTCTTGTCTTGTCTTGTCTTGTCTTGTCTTGTCTTGTCTTGTCGTATGTTGTGTTGTTTTGTCTTGTCTTGTTTTGTCTTGTCTTGTTTTGTCTTGTCATGTCGTATGTTGTGTTGTTTTGTCTTGTCTTGTTTTGTCTTGTCTTGTCTTATATTGTCTTGTCTTGTCTTGTCATGTCATGTCATGTCATGTCGTGTGTTGTGTTGTTTAGTCTTGTTTTGTCTTGTCATGTCTTGTCTTGTCTTGTCTTGTCTTGTCTTGTCTTGTCATGTCTTGTCTTGTCTAGTCTTGTCTTGTCTTGTCTTGTCTTGTCTTGTCTTGTCTTGTCTTGTCCTGTCATGTCTTGTCATGTCATGTGTTGTGTTGTCTTGTCTTGTCTTGTCTTTTCTTTTCTTGTCTTGTCTTGTCTTGTCTTGTCTTGTCTTGTCTTGTCTTGTCTTGTCTTGTCTTGTCTTGTCTTGTCTTGTCTTGTCTTGTCTTGTCTTGTCTTGTCTTGTCTTGTCTTGTCTTGTCTTGTCATGTCATGTCATGTCATGTCGTGTGTTGTGTTGTTTTGTCTTGTCTTGTCTTGTCTTGTCTTGTCTTGTCTGGTCTTATCTTGTCTTGTCTTGTCCTGTCCTGTCTTGTCTTTTCTTGTCTTGTCTTGTCTTTTCTTGTCTTGTCTTGTCTTGTCTTGTCTTGTCTTGTCTTGTCTTGTCTTGTCATGTCATGTCTTGTCTTGTCTTGTCTTGTTTTGTCTTGTCTTGTCTCGTTTTGTCTTTTCTTGTCTTGTCTTGTCTTGTCTTGTCTTGTCATGTCATGTCTTGTCTTGTCTTGTCTTGTTTTGTCTTGTCTTGTCTTGTTTTGTTTTGTCTTGTCTTGTTTTGTCTTTTCTTGTCTTGTCTTGTCTTGTCTTGTCTTGTCATGTCATGTCTTGTCTTGTCTTGTCTTGTTTTGTCTTGTCTTGTCTTGTTTTGTCTTGTCATGTCTTGTCTTGTCTTGTCTTGTCTTGTCTTGTCTTGTCTTGTCTTGTCTTGTCTTGTCGTATGTTGTGTTATTTTGTCTTGTCTTGTTTTGTCTTGTCATGTCGTATGTTGTGTTGTTTTGTCTTGTCTTGTCTTATATTGTCTTATATTGTCTTGTCATGTCATGTCGTGTGTTGTGTTGTTTTGTCTTGTCTTGTTTTGTCTTGTCTTGTCATACATTGTCTTGTCTTGTCTTGTCATGTCATGTCATGTCATGTCGTGTGTTGTGTTGTTTAGTCTTGTTTTGTCTTGTCATGTCTTGTCTCGTCTTGTCTTGTCTTGTCATGTCTTGTCTTGTCTAGTCTTGTCTTGTCTTGTCTTGTCTTGTCTTGTCTTGTCTTGTCTTGTCTTGTCTTGTCTTGTCCTGTCTTGTCTTGTCTTGTCTTGCCTTGTCTTGTCTTGTCTTGTCTTGTCATGTCTTGTCTTGTCTTGTCATATCATGTCATGTCGTGCGTTGTGTTGTTTTGTCTTGTCTGGTTTTGCCTTGTCATGTCATGTCTTGTCTTGTCTTGTCTTGTCATGTCGAGCGTTGTGTTGTTTTGTCTTGTCTTGTTTTGTCTTGTCATGTCATGTCTTGTCTTGTCTTGTCTTGTTTTGTCTTGTCTTGTCTTGTTTTGTCTTGTCATGTCTTGTCTTGTCTTGTCTTGTCTTGTCTTGTCTTGTCTTGTCTTGTCTTGTCTTGTCTTGTCTTGTCTTGTCGTATGTTGTGTTGTTTTGTCTTGTCTTGTTTTGTCTTGTCATGTCGTATGTTGTGTTGTTTTGTCTTGTCTTGTCTTATATTGTCTTATATTGTCTCTTCATGTCATGTCGTGTGTTGTGTTGTTTTGTCTTGTCTTGTTTTGTCTTGTCTTGTCATACATTGTCTTGTCTTGTCTTGTCATGTCATGTCATGTCATGTCGTGTGTTGTGTTGTTTAGTCTTGTCTTGTCTTGTCATGTCTTGTCTCGTCTTGTCTTGTCTTGTCATGTCTTGTCTTGTCTAGTCTTGTCTTGTCTTGTCTTGTCTTGTCTTGTCTTGTCTTGTCTTGTCTTGTCTTGTCTTGTCTTGTCCTGTCTTGTCTTGTCTTGTCTTGCCTTGTCTTGTCTTGTCTTGTCTTGTCTTGTCTTGTCATATCATGTCATGTCGTGCGTTGTGTTGTTTTGTCTTGTCTGGTTTTGCCTTGTCATGTCATGTCTTGTCTTGTCTTGTCTTGTCATGTCGAGCGTTGTGTTGTTTTGTCTTGTCTTGTTTTGTCTTGTCTTGTCATGTCATGTCTTGTCTTGTCTTGTCTTGTCTTGTCTTGTCTTGTCTTGTCTTGTCTTGTCATGTCATGTCATGTCATGTCATGTGTTGTGTTGTGTTGTGTTGTTTTGTCTTGTCTTGTCTTGTTTGGTCTTGTCTTGTTTGGTCTTGTCTTGTTTGGTCTTGTCTTGTCTTGTCATGTTTTATGTTGTCTTGTTTTGTCATGTAATGTCATGTCGTGTGTTGTGTTGTTTTGTCTTGTCTTGTCTTCTCCTTGTCTTGTCTTGTCATGTCGTGTGTTGTGTTGTTTTGTCTTGTCATGTCTTATATTGTCTTGTCTTGTCTTGTCTTGTCTTGCCTTATCTTGCCTTGTCTTGTCTTGTCTGGTCTTGTCTTGTCTTGTCTTGTCTTGTCTTGTCTTGTCTTGTCTTGTCTTGTCTTGTCTTGTCTTGTCTTGTCTTGTCTTGTCTTGTCTTGTCTTGTCTTGTTGTGTATTGTCATGTCTTATATTGTCTTGTCTTGTCTTGTCATGTCATGTCATGTCATGTCGTGTGTTGTGTTGTTTTGTCTTGTCTTGTTTTGTCTTGTCTTGTCTTGTTTGGTCTTGTCTTGTCTTGTCATGTTTTATGTTGTCTTGTTTTGTCATGTAATGTCATGTCGTGTGTTGTGTTGTTTTGTCTTGTCTTGTCTTCTCCTTGTCTTGTCTTGTCATGTCGTGTGTTGTGTTGTTTTGTCTTGTCATGTCTTATATTGTCTTGTCTTGTCTTGTCTTGTCTTGCCTTATCTTGCCTTGTCTTGTCTTGTCTGGTCTTGTCTTGTCTTGTCTTGTCTTATTTTGTCTTGTCATGTCTTATCTTGTCTTGTCTTGTCTTGTTTTGTATTGTCATGTCTTATATTGTCTTGTCTTGTCTTGTCTTGTCTTGTCTTGTCTTGTCTTGTCTTGTCTTGTCTTATCTTGTCTTGTCTTGTCTTGTCTTGTCTTGTCTTGTCTTGTCTTGTCTTGTCTTGTCTTGTCTTGTCTTGTCTTGTCTTGTCTTGTCTTGTCTTGTCTTGTCTTGTCTTGTCTTGTCTTGTTTGGTCTTGTCTTGTCTTGTCATGTTTTATGTTGTCTTGTTTTGTCATGTAATGTCATACGTGTGTTGTGTTGTTTTGTCTTGTCTTATTTTGTCTTGTCATGTCTTATCTTGTCTTGTCTTGTCTTGTCTTGTATTGTCATCTCTTATATTGTCTTGTCTTGTCTTGTCTTGTCTTGTCCTGTCGTGTGTTGTGTTGTTTTGTCTTGTCTTGTCTTGTCTTGCCTTGTCTTGTCTTGTCTTGTCTTGTCTTGTCTTGTCTTGTCTTGTCTTGTCGTATGTTGTGTTGTGTTGTCTTGTCTTGTTTTGTCTTGTTTTGTCTTGTCATGTCGTATGTTGTGTTGTTTTGTCTTGTCTTGTCTTATATTGTCTTGTCTTGTCTTGTCATGTCATGTCATGTCATGTCGTGTGTTGTGTTGTTTAGTCTTGTTTTGTCTTGTCATGTCTTGTCTTGTCTTGTCATGTCTTGTCTTGTCTAGTCTTGTCTTGTCTTGTCTTGTCTTATCTTGTCTTGTCTTGTCTTGTCCTGTCATGTCTTGTCATGGCATGTGTTGTGTTGTCTTGTCTTGTCTTGTCTTTTCTTTTCTTGTCTTGTCTTGTCTTGTCTTGTCTTGTCTTGTCTTGTCTTGTCTTGTCTTGTCTTGTCTTGTCTTGTCTTGTCTTGTCTTGTCTTGTCTTGTCTTGTCTTGTCTTGTCTTGTCTTGTCTTGTCTTGTCTTGTCTTGTCTTGTCTTGTCTTGTCTTGTGTTGTCTTGTCTTGTCTTGTCTTGTCTTGTTTTGTCTTGTCTTGTCTTGTCTTGTCTTGTCATGTCATGTCATGTCGTGTGTTGTGTTGTTGTTTTGTCTTGTCTTGTCTTATATTGTCTTATATTGTCTTGTCATGTCATGTCGTGTGTTGTGTTGTTTGTCTTGTCTTGTTTTGTCTTGTCTTGTCATACATTGTCTTGTCTTGTCTTGTCATGTCATGTCATGTCATGTCGTGTGTTGTGTTGTTTTGTCTTGTCTTGTTTTGTCTTGTCTTGTCTTGTTTGGTCTTGTCTTGTCTTGTCATGTTTTATGTTGTCTTGTTTTGTCATGTAATGTCATACGTGTGTTGTGTTGTTTTGTCTTGTCTTATTTTGTCTTGTCATGTCTTATCTTGTCTTGTCTTGTCTTGTTTTGTATTGTCATGTCTTATATTGTCTTGTCTTGTCTTGTCTTGTCTTGTCTTGTCTTGTCTTGTCGTGTGTTGTGTTGTTTTGTCTTGTTTTGTCATGTCTTGTCTTGTCTTGTCTTGTCTTGTCTTGTCTTGTCTTGTCTTGTCTTGTCTTGTCTTGTCTTGTCTTGTCTTGTCTTGTCTTGTCTTGTCTTGTCTTGTCTTGTCTTGTCTTGTCTTGTCTTGTCTTGTCTTGTCTTGTCTTGTCTTGTCTTGTTTGGTCTTGTCTTGTCTTGTCATGTTTTATGTTGTCTTGTTTTGTCATGTAATGTCATACGTGTGTTGTGTTGTTTTGTCTTGTCTTATTTTGTCTTGTCATGTCTTATCTTGTCTTGTCTTGTCTTGTCTTGTATTGTCATGTCTTATATTGTCTTGTCTTGTCTTGTCTTGTCCTGTCGTGTGTTGTGTTGTTTTGTCTTGTCTTGTCTTGTCTTGCCTTGTCTTGTCTTGTCTTGTCTTGTCTTGTCTTGTCTTGTCGTATGTTGTGTTGTTTTGTCTTGTCTTGTTTTGTCTTGTCTTGTTTTGTCTTGTCTTGTTTTGTCTTGTCATGTCGTATGTTGTGTTGTTTTGTCTTGTCTTGTTTTGTCTTGTCTTGTCTTATATTGTCTTGTCTTGTCTTGTCATGTCATGTCATGTCATGTCGTGTGTTGTGTTGTTTAGTCTTGTTTTGTCTTGTCATGTCTTGTCTTGTCTTGTCTTGTCATGTCTTGTCTTGTCTAGTCTTGTCTTGTCTTGTCTTGTCTTGTCTTGTCTTGTCTGGTCTTGTCTTGTCTTGTCTTGTCTTGTCTTGTCTTGTCTTGTCTTGTCTTGTCTTGTCTTGTCTTGTCTTGTCTTGTCTTGTCTTGTGTTGTCTTGTCTTGTCTTGTCTTGTATTGTCTTGTCTTGTCTTGTCTTGTTTTGTCTTGTCTTGTCTTGTCTTGTCTTGTCTTGTCTTGTCTGGTCTTATCTTGTCTTGTCTTGTCCTGTCCTGTCTTGTCTTTTCTTGTCTTGTCTTGTCTTTTCTTGTCTTGTCTTGTCTTGTCTTGTCTTGTCTTGTCTAGTCTTGTCTTGTCTTGTCTTGTCATGTCATGTCTTGTCTTGTCTTGTCTTGTTTTGTCTTGTCTTGTCTCGTTTTGTCTTTTCTTGTCTTGTCTTGTCTTGTCTTGTCTTGTCATCTCATGTCTTGTCTTGTCTTGTCTTGTTTTGTCTTGTCTTGTCTTGTTTTGTCTTGTCTTGTCTTGTTTTGTCTTTTCTTGTCTTGTCTTGTCTTGTCTTGTCTTGTCATGTCATGTCTTGTCTTGTCTTGTCTTGTCTTGTTTTGTCTTGTCTTGTCTTGTTTTGTCTTGTCATGTCTTGTCTTGTCTTGTCTTGTCTTGTCTTGTCTTGTCTTGTCTTGTCTTGTCTTGTCTTGTCGTATGTTGTGTTGTTTTGTCTTGTCTTGTTTTGTCTTGTCATGTCGTATGTTGTGTTGTTTTGTCTTGTCTTGTCTTATATTGTCTTATATTGTCTTGTCATGTCATGTCGTGTGTTGTGTTGTTTTGTCTTGTCTTGTTTTGTCTTGTCTTGTCATACATTGTCTTGTCTTGTCTTGTCATGTCATGTCATGTCATGTCGTGTGTTGTGTTGTTTAGTCTTGTTTTGTCTTGTCATGTCTTGTCTCGTCTTGTCTTGTCTTGTCATGTCTTGTCTTGTCTAGTCTTGTCTTGTCTTGTCTTGTCTTGTCTTGTCTTGTCTTGTCTTGTCCTGTCTTGTCTTGTCTTGTCTTGCCTTGTCTTGTCTTGTCTTGTCTTGTCTTGTCTTGTCTTGTCTTGTCATATCATGTCATGTCGTGTGTTGTGTTGTTTTGTCTTGTCTTGTCTTGTTTGGTCTTGTCTTGTCTTGTCATGTTTTATGTTGTCTTGTTTTGTCATGTCATGTCTTGTCTTGTCTTGTCTTGTTTTGTCTTGTCTTGTCTTGTTTTGTCTTGTCATGTCTTGTCTTGTCTTGTCTTGTCTTGTCTTGTCTTGTCTTGTCTTGTCTTGTCTTGTCTTGTCTTGTCTTGTCTTGTCTTGTCTTGTCTTGTCTTGTCTGGTCTTATCTTGTCTTGTCTTGTCCTGTCCTGTCTTGTCTTGTCTTGTCGTATGTTGTGTTGTTTTGTCTTGTCTTGTTTTGTCTTGTCTTGTTTTGTCTTGTCATGTCGTATGTTGTGTTGTTTTGTCTTGTCTTGTTTTGTCTTGTCTTGTCTTATATTGTCTTGTCTTGTCTTGTCAAGTCATGTCATGTCATGTCGTGTGTTGTGTTGTTTAGTCTTGTTTTGTCTTGTCATGTCTTGTCTTGTCTTGTCTTGTCTTGTCATGTCTTGTCTTGTCTAGTCTTGTCTTGTCTTGTCTTGTCTGGTCTTGTCTTGTCTTGTCTTGTCTTGTCTTGTCTTGTCTTATATTGTCTTGTCTTGTCTTGTCAAGTCATGTCATGTCATGTCGTGTGTTGTGTTGTTTAGTCTTGTTTTGTCTTGTCATGTCTTGTCTTGTCTTGTCTTGTTTTGTCTTGTCATGTCGTATGTTGTGTTGTTTTGTCTTGTCTTGTTTTGTCTTGTCTTATATTGTCTTGTCTTGTCTTGTCTTGTATTGTCATGTCTTATATTGTCTTGTCTTGTCTTGTCTTGTCTTGCCTTGTCTTGTCTTGTCGTATGTTGTGTTGTTTTGTCTTGTCTTGTTTTGTCTTGTCATGTCTTGTCTTGTCTTGTCTTGTCTTGTCTTGTCTTGTCTTGTCTTGTCTTGTCTTGTCTTGTCTTGTCTTGTCTTGTCTTGTCTTGTCTTGTCTTGTCTTGTCTTGTCTTGTCTTGTCTGGTCTTATCTTGTCTTGTCTTGTCCTGTCGTGTGTTGTGTTGTTTTGTCTTGTCTTGTCCTGTCTTGCCTTGTCTTGTCTTGTCTTGTCTTGTCTTGTCTTGTCTTGTCTTGTCTTGTCTTGTCGTATGTTGTGTTGTTTTGTCTTGTCTTGTTTTGTCTTGTCTTGTTTTGTCTTGTCATGTCGTATGTTGTGTTGTTTTGTCTTGTCTTGTTTTGTCTTGTCTTGTCTTATATTGTCTTGTCTTGTCTTGTCTTGTCTTGTCTTGTCTTGTCTGGTCTTATCTTGTCTTGTCTTGTCCTGTCCTGTCTTGTCTTGTCTTGTCGTATGTTGTGTTGTTTTGTCTTTTCTTGTTTTGTCTTGTCATGTCTTGTCTTGTTTTGTCTTGTCTTGTTTTGTCTTGTCATGTCGTATGTTGTGTTGTTTTGTCTTGTCTTGTTTTGTCTTGTCTTATATTGTCTTGTCTTGTCTTGTCTTGTATTGTCATGTCTTATATTGTCTTGTCTTGTCTTGTCTTGTCCTGTCGTGTGTTGTGTTGTTTTGTCTTGTCTTGTCCTGTCTTGCCTTGTCTTGTCTTGTCTTGTCTTGTCTTGTCTTGTCTTGTCTTGTCTTGTCGTATGTTGTGTTGTTTTGTCTTGTCTTGTTTTGTCTTGTCTTGTTTTGTCTTGTCATGTCGTATGTTGTGTTGTTTTGTCTTGTCTTGTTTTGTCTTGTCTTGTCTTATATTGTCTTGTCTTGTCTTGTCAAGTCATGTCATGTCATGTCGTGTGTTGTGTTGTTTAGTCTTGTTTTGTCTTGTCATGTCTTGTCTTGTCTTGTCTTGTCTTGTCATGTCTTGTCTTGTCTAGTCTTGTCTTGTCTTGTCTTGTCTGGTCTTGTCTTGTCTTGTCTTGTCTTGTCTTGTCTTGTCTTGTCTTGTCTTGTGTTGTCTTGTCTTGTCTTGTCGTGTCTTGTCTTGTCTTGTCTTGTCTTGTCTTGTCTTGTCTTGTCTTGTCTTGTCTTGTCTTGTCTTGTCTTGTCTTGTCTTGTCTTGTCTTGTCTTGTCTTGTCTTGTCTTGTCTTGTCTTGTCTTGTCTTGGTTTGTCTTGTCTTGTCTTGTCTTGTCTTGTCTTGTCTTGTCTTGTCTTGTCTTGTCTTGTCTTGTCTTGTCTTGTCTTGTCTTGTCTTGTCTTGTCTTGTCTTGTCTTGTCTTGTCTTGTCTTGTCTTGTCTTGTCTTGTCTTGTCTTGTCTTGTCTTGTCTTGTCTTGTCTTGTCTTGTCTTGTCTTGTCTTGTCTTGTCTTGTCTTGTCTTGTCTTGTCTTGTCTTGTCTTGTCTTGTCTTGTCTTGTCTTGTCTTGTCTTGTCTTGTCTTGTCTTGTCTTGTCTTGTCTTGTCTTGTCTTGTCTTGTCTTGTCTTGTCTTGTCTGTTTGGTCTTGTCTTGTCTTGTCTTGTCTTGTTTGGTCTTGTCTTGTCTTGTCATGTTTTATGTTGTCTTGTTTTGTCATGTAATGTCATACGTGTGTTGTGTTGTTTTGTCTTGTCTTATTTTGTCTTGTCATGTCTTATCTTGTCTTGTCTTGTCTTGTCTTGTATTGTCATGTCTTATATTGTCTTGTCTTGTCTTGTCTTGTCCTGTCGTGTGTTGTGTTGTTTTGTCTTGTCTTGTCTTGTCTTGCCTTGTCTTGTCTTGTCTTGTCTTGTCTTGTCTTGTCTTGTCATGTTTTATGTTGTCTTGTTTTGTCATGTAATGTCATACGTGTGTTGTGTTGTTTTGTCTTGTCTTATTTTGTCTTGTCATGTCTTATCTTGTCTTGTCTTGTCTTGTCTTGTATTGTCATGTCTTATATTGTCTTGTCTTGTCTTGTCTTGTCCTGTCGTGTGTTGTGTTGTTTTGTCTTGTCTTGTCTTGTCTTGCCTTGTCTTGTCTTGTCTTGTCTTGTCTTGTCTTGTCTTGTCTTGTCTTGTCTTGTCTTGTCTTGTCTTGTCTTGTCGTATGTTGTGTTGTTTTGTCTTGTCTTGTTTTGTCTTGTCTTGTTTTGTCTTGTCATGTCGTATGTTGTGTTGTTTTGTCTTGTCTTGTTTTGTCTTGTCTTGTCTTATATTGTCTTGTCTTGTCTTGTCATGTCATGTCATGTCATGTCGTGTGTTGTGTTGTTTAGTCTTGTTTTGTCTTGTCATGTCTTGTCTTGTCTTGTCTTGTCTTGTCTTGTCTTGTCATGTCTTGTCTTGTCTAGTCTTGTCTTGTCTTGTCTTGTCTTGTCTTGTCTTGTCTTGTCTTGTCCTGTCATGTCTTGTCATGTCATGTGTTGTGTTGTCTTGTCTTGTCTTGTCTTTTCTTTTCTTGTCTTGTCTTGTCTTGTCTTGTCTTGTCTTGTCTTGTCTTGTCTTGTCTTGTCTTGTCTTGTCTTGTCTTGTCTTGTCTTGTCTTGTCTTGTCTTGTCTTGTCTTGTCTTGTCTTGTCTTGTCTTGTCTTGTCTTGTCTTGTCTTGTCTTGTCTTGTCTTGTATTGTCTTGTCTTGTCTTGTCTTGTTTTGTCTTGTCTTGTCTTGTCTTGTCTTGTCATGTCATGTCATGTCATGTCGTGTGTTGTGTTGTTTTGTCTTGTCTTGTCTTGTCTTGTCTTGTCTTGTCTTGTCTTGTCTGGTCTTATCTTGTCTTGTCTTGTCCTGTCCTGTCTTGTCTTTTCTTGTCTTGTCTTGTCTTTTCTTGTCTTGTCTTGTCTTGTCTTGTCTTGTCTTGTCTTGTCTTGTCTTGTCATGTCATGTCTTGTCTTGTCTTGTCTTGTTTTGTCTTGTCTTGTCTCGTTTTGTCTTTTCTTGTCTTGTCTTGTCTTGTCTTGTCTTGTCATGTCATGTCTTGTCTTGTCTTGTCTTGTTTTGTCTTGTCTTGTCTTGTTTTGTTTTGTCTTGTCTTGTTTTGTCTTTTCTTGTCTTGTCTTGTCTTGTCTTGTCTTGTCATGTCATGTCTTGTCTTGTCTTGTCTTGTTTTGTCTTGTCTTGTCTTGTTTTGTCTTGTCATGTCTTGTCTTGTCTTGTCTTGTCTTGTCTTGTCTTGTCTTGTCTTGTCTTGTCGTATGTTGTGTTATTTTGTCTTGTCTTGTTTTGTCTTGTCATGTCGTATGTTGTGTTGTTTTGTCTTGTCTTGTCTTATATTGTCTTATATTGTCTTGTCATGTCATGTCGTGTGTTGTGTTGTTTTGTCTTGTCTTGTTTTGTCTTGTCTTGTCATACATTGTCTTGTCTTGTCTTGTCATGTCATGTCATGTCATGTCGTGTGTTGTGTTGTTTAGTCTTGTTTTGTCTTGTCATGTCTTGTCTCGTCTTGTCTTGTCTTGTCATGTCTTGTCTTGTCTAGTCTTGTCTTGTCTTGTCTTGTCTTGTCTTGTCTTGTCTTGTCTTGTCTTGTCTTGTCTTGTCCTGTCTTGTCTTGTCTTGTCTTGCCTTGTCTTGTCTTGTCTTGTCTTGTCTTGTCTTGTCTTGTCTTGTCATATCATGTCATGTCGTGCGTTGTGTTGTTTTGTCTTGTCTGGTTTTGCCTTGTCATGTCATGTCTTGTCTTGTCTTGTCTTGTCATGTCGAGCGTTGTGTTGTTTTGTCTTGTCTTGTTTTGTCTTGTCATGTCATGTCTTGTCTTGTCTTGTCATGTCTTGTCTTGTCTTGTCATGTCATGTCATGTCATGTCATGTCATGTGTTGTGTTGTGTTGTGTTGTTTTGTCTTGTCTTGTCTTGTCTTGTTTTGTCTTGTCTTGTCTTGTTTTGTCTTGTCTTGTCTTGTTTTGTCTTTTCTTGTCTTGTCTTGTCTTGTCTTGTCTTGTCTTGTCATGTCATGTCTTGTCTTGTCTTGTCTTGTTTTGTCTTGTCTTGTCTTGTTTTGTCTTGTCATGTCTTGTCTTGTCTTGTCTTGTCTTGTCTTGTCTTGCCTTATCTTGCCTTGTCTTGTCTTGTCTGGTCTTGTCTTGTCTTGTCTTGTCTTATTTTGTCTTGTCATGTCTTATCTTGTCTTGTCTTGTCTTGTTTTGTATTGTCATGTCTTATATTGTCTTGTCTTGTCTTGTCTTGTCTTGTCTTGTCTTGTCTTGTCTTGTCTTGTCTTGTCTTATCTTGTCTTGTCTTGTCTTGTCTTGTCTTGTCTTGTCTTGTCTTGTCTTGTCTTGTCTTGTCTTGTCTTGTCTTGTCTTGTCTTGTCTTGTCTTGTCTTGTCTTGTCTTGTCTTGTCTTGTCTTGTTTGGTCTTGTCTTGTCTTGTCATGTTTTATGTTGTCTTGTTTTGTCATGTAATGTCATACGTGTGTTGTGTTGTTTTGTCTTGTCTTATTTTGTCTTGTCATGTCTTATCTTGTCTTGTCTTGTCTTGTCTTGTATTGTCATCTCTTATATTGTCTTGTCTTGTCTTGTCTTGTCCTGTCGTGTGTTGTGTTGTTTTGTCTTGTCTTGTCTTGTCTTGCCTTGTCTTGTCTTGTCTTGTCTTGTCTTGTCTTGTCTTGTCTTGTCGTATGTTGTGTTGTGTTGTCTTGTCTTGTTTTGTCTTGTTTTGTCTTGTCATGTCGTATGTTGTGTTGTTTTGTCTTGTCTTGTTTTGTCTTGTCTTGTCTTATATTGTCTTGTCTTGTCTTGTCATGTCATGTCATGTCATGTCGTGTGTTGTGTTGTTTAGTCTTGTTTTGTCTTGTCATGTCTTGTCTTGTCTTGTCATGTCTTGTCTTGTCTAGTCTTGTCTTGTCTTGTCTTGTCTTATCTTGTCTTGTCTTGTCTTGTCCTGTCATGTCTTGTCATGGCATGTGTTGTGTTGTCTTGTCTTGTCTTGTCTTTTCTTTTCTTGTCTTGTCTTGTCTTGTCTTGTCTTGTCTTGTCTTGTCTTGTCTTGTCTTGTCTTGTCTTGTCTTGTCTTGTCTTGTCTTGTCTTGTCTTGTCTTGTCTTGTCTTGTCTTGTCTTGTCTTGTCTTGTCTTGTCTTGTCTTGTCTTGTCTTGTCTTGTCTTGTCTTGTCTTGTCTTGTCTTGTGTTGTCTTGTATTGTCTTGTCTTGTCTTGTCTTGTTTTGTCTTGTCTTGTCTTGTCTTGTCTTGTCATGTCATGTCATGTCGTGTGTTGTGTTGTTGTTTTGTCTTGTCTTGTCTTATATTGTCTTATATTGTCTTGTCATGTCATGTCGTGTGTTGTGTTGTTTGTCTTGTCTTGTTTTGTCTTGTCTTGTCATACATTGTCTTGTCTTGTCTTGTCATGTCATGTCATGTCATGTCGTGTGTTGTGTTGTTTTGTCTTGTCTTGTTTTGTCTTGTCTTGTCTTGTTTGGTCTTGTCTTGTCTTGTCATGTTTTATGTTGTCTTGTTTTGTCATGTAATGTCATACGTGTGTTGTGTTGTTTTGTCTTGTCTTATTTTGTCTTGTCATGTCTTATCTTGTCTTGTCTTGTCTTGTTTTGTATTGTCATGTCTTATATTGTCTTGTCTTGTCTTGTCTTGTCTTGTCTTGTCTTGTCTTGTCTTGTCTTGTCTTGTCTTGTCGTGTGTTGTGTTGTTTTGTCTTGTTTTGTCATGTCTTGTCTTGTCTTGTCTTGTCTTGTCTTGTCTTGTCTTGTCTTGTCTTGTCTTGTCTTGTCTTGTCTTGTCTTGTCTTGTCTTGTCTTGTCTTGTCTTGTCTTGTCTTGTCTTGTCTTGTCTTGTCTTGTCTTGTCTTGTCTTGTCTTGTCTTGTCTTGTCTTGTCTTGTCTTGTCTTGTCTTGTCTTGTCTTGTCTTGTCTTGTCTTGTCTTGTCTTGTCTTGTCTTGTCTTGTCTTGTCTTGTTTGGTCTTGTCTTGTCTTGTCATGTTTTATGTTGTCTTGTTTTGTCATGTAATGTCATACGTGTGTTGTGTTGTTTTGTCTTGTCTTATTTTGTCTTGTCATGTCTTATCTTGTCTTGTCTTGTATTGTCATGTCTTATATTGTCTTGTCTTGTCTTGTCTTGTCCTGTCGTGTGTTGTGTTGTTTTGTCTTGTCTTGTCTTGTCTTGCCTTGTCTTGTCTTGTCTTGTCTTGTCTTGTCTTGTCGTATGTTGTGTTGTTTTGTCTTGTCTTGTTTTGTCTTGTCTTGTTTTGTCTTGTCTTGTTTTGTCTTGTCATGTCGTATGTTGTGTTGTTTTGTCTTGTCTTGTTTTGTCTTGTCTTGTCTTATATTGTCTTGTCTTGTCTTGTCTTGTCTTGTCTTGTCCTGTCATGTCTTGTCATGTCATGTGTTGTGTTGTCTTGTCTTGTCTTGTCTTTTCTTTTCTTGTCTTGTCTTGTCTTGTCTTGTCTTGTCTTGTCTTGTCTTGTCTTGTCTTGTCTTGTCTTGTCTTGTCTTGTCTTGTCTTGTCTTGTCTTGTCTTGTCTTGTCTTGTCTTGTCTTGTCTTGTCTTGTCTTGTCTTGTCTTGTCTTGTCTTGTCTTGTCTTGTCTTGTCTTGTCTTGTCTTGTCTTGTCTTGTCTTGTCTTGTCTTGTCTTGTCTGTTTGGTCTTGTCTTGTCTTGTCTTGTCTTGTTTGGTCTTGTCTTGTCTTGTCATGTTTTATGTTGTCTTGTTTTGTCATGTAATGTCATACGTGTGTTGTGTTGTTTTGTCTTGTCTTATTTTGTCTTGTCATGTCTTATCTTGTCTTGTCTTGTCTTGTCTTGTATTGTCATGTCTTATATTGTCTTGTCTTGTCTTGTCTTGTCCTGTCGTGTGTTGTGTTGTTTTGTCTTGTCTTGTCTTGTCTTGCCTTGTCTTGTCTTGTCTTGTCTTGTCTTGTCTTGTCTTGTCATGTTTTATGTTGTCTTGTTTTGTCATGTAATGTCATACGTGTGTTGTGTTGTTTTGTCTTGTCTTATTTTGTCTTGTCATGTCTTATCTTGTCTTGTCTTGTCTTGTCTTGTATTGTCATGTCTTATATTGTCTTGTCTTGTCTTGTCTTGTCCTGTCGTGTGTTGTGTTGTTTTGTCTTGTCTTGTCTTGTCTTGCCTTGTCTTGTCTTGTCTTGTCTTGTCTTGTCTTGTCTTGTCTTGTCTTGTCTTGTCTTGTCTTGTCTTGTCTTGTCTTGTCGTATGTTGTGTTGTTTTGTCTTGTCTTGTTTTGTCTTGTCTTGTTTTGTCTTGTCATGTCGTATGTTGTGTTGTTTTGTCTTGTCTTGTTTTGTCTTGTCTTGTCTTATATTGTCTTGTCTTGTCTTGTCATGTCATGTCATGTCATGTCGTGTGTTGTGTTGTTTAGTCTTGTTTTGTCTTGTCATGTCTTGTCTTGTCTTGTCTTGTCTTGTCTTGTCTTGTCATGTCTTGTCTTGTCTAGTCTTGTCTTGTCTTGTCTTGTCTTGTCTTGTCTTGTCTTGTCTTGTCCTGTCATGTCTTGTCATGTCATGTGTTGTGTTGTCTTGTCTTGTCTTGTCTTTTCTTTTCTTGTCTTGTCTTGTCTTGTCTTGTCTTGTCTTGTCTTGTCTTGTCTTGTCTTGTCTTGTCTTGTCTTGTCTTGTCTTGTCTTGTCTTGTCTTGTCTTGTCTTGTCTTGTCTTGTCTTGTCTTGTCTTGTCTTGTCTTGTCTTGTCTTGTCTTGTCTTGTATTGTCTTGTCTTGTCTTGTCTTGTTTTGTCTTGTCTTGTCTTGTCTTGTCTTGTCATGTCATGTCATGTCATGTCGTGTGTTGTGTTGTTTTGTCTTGTCTTGTCTTGTCTTGTCTTGTCTTGTCTTGTCTTGTCTGGTCTTATCTTGTCTTGTCTTGTCCTGTCCTGTCTTGTCTTTTCTTGTCTTGTCTTGTCTTTTCTTGTCTTGTCTTGTCTTGTCTTGTCTTGTCTTGTCTTGTCTTGTCTTGTCATGTCATGTCTTGTCTTGTCTTGTCTTGTTTTGTCTTGTCTTGTCTCGTTTTGTCTTTTCTTGTCTTGTCTTGTCTTGTCTTGTCTTGTCATGTCATGTCTTGTCTTGTCTTGTCTTGTTTTGTCTTGTCTTGTCTTGTTTTGTTTTGTCTTGTCTTGTTTTGTCTTTTCTTGTCTTGTCTTGTCTTGTCTTGTCTTGTCATGTCATGTCTTGTCTTGTCTTGTCTTGTTTTGTCTTGTCTTGTCTTGTTTTGTCTTGTCATGTCTTGTCTTGTCTTGTCTTGTCTTGTCTTGTCTTGTCTTGTCTTGTCTTGTCGTATGTTGTGTTATTTTGTCTTGTCTTGTTTTGTCTTGTCATGTCGTATGTTGTGTTGTTTTGTCTTGTCTTGTCTTATATTGTCTTATATTGTCTTGTCATGTCATGTCGTGTGTTGTGTTGTTTTGTCTTGTCTTGTTTTGTCTTGTCTTGTCATACATTGTCTTGTCTTGTCTTGTCATGTCATGTCATGTCATGTCGTGTGTTGTGTTGTTTAGTCTTGTTTTGTCTTGTCATGTCTTGTCTCGTCTTGTCTTGTCTTGTCATGTCTTGTCTTGTCTAGTCTTGTCTTGTCTTGTCTTGTCTTGTCTTGTCTTGTCTTGTCTTGTCTTGTCTTGTCTTGTCCTGTCTTGTCTTGTCTTGTCTTGCCTTGTCTTGTCTTGTCTTGTCTTGTCTTGTCTTGTCTTGTCTTGTCATATCATGTCATGTCGTGCGTTGTGTTGTTTTGTCTTGTCTGGTTTTGCCTTGTCATGTCATGTCTTGTCTTGTCTTGTCTTGTCATGTCGAGCGTTGTGTTGTTTTGTCTTGTCTTGTTTTGTCTTGTCATGTCATGTCTTGTCTTGTCTTGTCATGTCTTGTCTTGTCTTGTCATGTCATGTCATGTCATGTCATGTCATGTGTTGTGTTGTGTTGTGTTGTTTTGTCTTGTCTTGTCTTGTCTTGTTTTGTCTTGTCTTGTCTTGTTTTGTCTTGTCTTGTCTTGTTTTGTCTTTTCTTGTCTTGTCTTGTCTTGTCTTGTCTTGTCTTGTCATGTCATGTCTTGTCTTGTCTTGTCTTGTTTTGTCTTGTCTTGTCTTGTTTTGTCTTGTCATGTCTTGTCTTGTCTTGTCTTGTCTTGTCTTGTCTTGCCTTATCTTGCCTTGTCTTGTCTTGTCTGGTCTTGTCTTGTCTTGTCTTGTCTTATTTTGTCTTGTCATGTCTTATCTTGTCTTGTCTTGTCTTGTTTTGTATTGTCATGTCTTATATTGTCTTGTCTTGTCTTGTCTTGTCTTGTCTTGTCTTGTCTTGTCTTGTCTTGTCTTGTCTTATCTTGTCTTGTCTTGTCTTGTCTTGTCTTGTCTTGTCTTGTCTTGTCTTGTCTTGTCTTGTCTTGTCTTGTCTTGTCTTGTCTTGTCTTGTCTTGTCTTGTCTTGTCTTGTCTTGTTTGGTCTTGTCTTGTCTTGTCATGTTTTATGTTGTCTTGTTTTGTCATGTAATGTCATACGTGTGTTGTGTTGTTTTGTCTTGTCTTATTTTGTCTTGTCATGTCTTATCTTGTCTTGTCTTGTCTTGTCTTGTATTGTCATCTCTTATATTGTCTTGTCTTGTCTTGTCTTGTCCTGTCGTATGTTGTGTTGTTTTGTCTTGTCTTGTCTTGTCTTGCCTTGTCTTGTCTTGTCTTGTCTTGTCTTGTCTTGTCTTGTCTTGTCGTATGTTGTGTTGTGTTGTCTTGTCTTGTTTTGTCTTGTTTTGTCTTGTCATGTCGTATGTTGTGTTGTTTTGTCTTGTCTTGTTTTGTCTTGTCTTGTCTTATATTGTCTTGTCTTGTCTTGTCATGTCATGTCATGTCATGTCGTGTGTTGTGTTGTTTAGTCTTGTTTTGTCTTGTCATGTCTTGTCTTGTCTTGTCATGTCTTGTCTTGTCTAGTCTTGTCTTGTCTTGTCTTGTCTTATCTTGTCTTGTCTTGTCTTGTCCTGTCATGTCTTGTCATGGCATGTGTTGTGTTGTCTTGTCTTGTCTTGTCTTTTCTTTTCTTGTCTTGTCTTGTCTTGTCTTGTCTTGTCTTGTCTTGTCTTGTCTTGTCTTGTCTTGTCTTGTCTTGTCTTGTCTTGTCTTGTCTTGTCTTGTCTTGTCTTGTCTTGTCTTGTCTTGTCTTGTCTTGTCTTGTCTTGTCTTGTCTTGTCTTGTCTTGTGTTGTCTTGTATTGTCTTGTCTTGTCTTGTCTTGTTTTGTCTTGTCTTGTCTTGTCTTGTCTTGTCATGTCATGTCATGTCGTGTGTTGTGTTGTTGTTTTGTCTTGTCTTGTCTTATATTGTCTTATATTGTCTTGTCATGTCATGTCGTGTGTTGTGTTGTTTGTCTTGTCTTGTTTTGTCTTGTCTTGTCATACATTGTCTTGTCTTGTCTTGTCATGTCATGTCATGTCATGTCGTGTGTTGTGTTGTTTTGTCTTGTCTTGTTTTGTCTTGTCTTGTCTTGTTTGGTCTTGTCTTGTCTTGTCATGTTTTATGTTGTCTTGTTTTGTCATGTAATGTCATACGTGTGTTGTGTTGTTTTGTCTTGTCTTATTTTGTCTTGTCATGTCTTATCTTGTCTTGTCTTGTCTTGTTTTGTATTGTCATGTCTTATATTGTCTTGTCTTGTCTTGTCTTGTCTTGTCTTGTCTTGTCTTGTCTTGTCTTGTCTTGTCTTGTCGTGTGTTGTGTTGTTTTGTCTTGTTTTGTCATGTCTTGTCTTGTCTTGTCTTGTCTTGTCTTGTCTTGTCTTGTCTTGTCTTGTCTTGTCTTGTCTTGTCTTGTCTTGTCTTGTCTTGTCTTGTCTTGTCTTGTCTTGTCTTGTCTTGTCTTGTCTTGTCTTGTCTTGTCTTGTCTTGTCTTGTCTTGTCTTGTCTTGTCTTGTCTTGTCTTGTCTTGTCTTGTCTTGTCTTGTCTTGTCTTGTCTTGTCTTGTCTTGTCTTGTCTTGTCTTGTCTTGTCTTGTCTTGTCTTGTCTTGTTTGGTCTTGTCTTGTCTTGTCATGTTTTATGTTGTCTTGTTTTGTCATGTAATGTCATACGTGTGTTGTGTTGTTTTGTCTTGTCTTATTTTGTCTTGTCATGTCTTATCTTGTCTTGTCTTGTCTTGTCTTGTATTGTCATGTCTTATATTGTCTTGTCTTGTCTTGTCTTGTCCTGTCGTGTGTTGTGTTGTTTTGTCTTGTCTTGTCTTGTCTTGCCTTGTCTTGTCTTGTCTTGTCTTGTCTTGTCTTGTCGTATGTTGTGTTGTTTTGTCTTGTCTTGTTTTGTCTTGTCTTGTTTTGTCTTGTCTTGTTTTGTCTTGTCATGTCGTATGTTGTGTTGTTTTGTCTTGTCTTGTTTTGTCTTGTCTTGTCTTATATTGTCTTGTCTTGTCTTGTCTTGTCATGTCATGTCATGTCATGTCGTGTGTTGTGTTGTTTAGTCTTGTTTTGTCTTGTCATGTCTTGTCTTGTCTTGTCTTGTCATGTCTTGTCTTGTCTAGTCTTGTCTTGTCTTGTCTTGTCTTGTCTTGTCTTGTCTTGTCTTGTCTGGTCTTGTCTTGTCTTGTCTTGTCTTGTCTTGTCTTGTCTTGTCTTGTCTTGTCTTGTCTTGTCTTGTCTTGTCTTGTGTTGTCTTGTCTTGTCTTGTCTTGTATTGTCTTGTCTTGTCTTGTCTTGTCTTGTCTTGTCTTGTCTTGTCTTGTCTTGTCTTGTCTTGTCTGGTCTTATCTTGTCTTGTCTTGTCCTGTCCTGTCTTGTCTTTTCTTGTCTTGTCTTGTCTTTTCTTGTCTTGTCTTGTCTTGTCTTGTCTTGTCTTGTCTAGTCTTGTCTTGTCTTGTCTTGTCTTGTCATGTCATGTCTTGTCTTGTCTTGTCTTGTTTTGTCTTGTCTTGTCTCGTTTTGTCTTTTCTTGTCTTGTCTTGTCTTGTCTTGTCTTGTCATGTCATGTCTTGTCTTGTCTTGTCTTGTTTTGTCTTGTCTTGTCTTGTTTTGTCTTGTCTTGTCTTGTTTTGTCTTTTCTTGTCTTGTCTTGTCTTGTCTTGTCTTGTCATGTCATGTCTTGTCTTGTCTTGTCTTGTTTTGTCTTGTCTTGTCTTGTTTTGTCTTGTCATGTCTTGTCTTGTCTTGTCTTGTCTTGTCTTGTCTTGTCTTGTCTTGTCTTGTCTTGTCTTGTCTTGTCTTGTCATGTCATGTCATGTCGTGTGTTGTGTTGTTGTTTTGTCTTGTCTTGTCTTATATTGTCTTATATTGTCTTGTCATGTCATGTCGTGTGTTGTGTTGTTTGTCTTGTCTTGTTTTGTCTTGTCTTGTCATACATTGTCTTGTCTTGTCTTGTCATGTCATGTCATGTCATGTCGTGTGTTGTGTTGTTTTGTCTTGTCTTGTTTTGTCTTGTCTTGTCTTGTTTGGTCTTGTCTTGTCTTGTCATGTTTTATGTTGTCTTGTTTTGTCATGTAATGTCATACGTGTGTTGTGTTGTTTTGTCTTGTCTTATTTTGTCTTGTCATGTCTTATCTTGTCTTGTCTTGTCTTGTTTTGTATTGTCATGTCTTATATTGTCTTGTCTTGTCTTGTCTTGTCTTGTCTTGTCTTGTCTTGTCTTGTCTTGTCTTGTCTTGTCGTGTGTTGTGTTGTTTTGTCTTGTTTTGTCATGTCTTGTCTTGTCTTGTCTTGTCTTGTCTTGTCTTGTCTTGTCTTGTCTTGTCTTGTCTTGTCTTGTCTTGTCTTGTCTTGTCTTGTCTTGTCTTGTCTTGTCTTGTCTTGTCTTGTCTTGTCTTGTCTTGTCTTGTCTTGTCTTGTCTTGTCTTGTCTTGTCTTGTCTTGTCTTGTCTTGTCTTGTCTTGTCTTGTCTTGTCTTGTCTTGTCTTGTCTTGTCTTGTCTTGTCTTGTCTTGTCTTGTCTTGTCTTGTCTTGTCTTGTCTTGTCTTGTCTTGTCTTGTTTGGTCTTGTCTTGTCTTGTCATGTTTTATGTTGTCTTGTTTTGTCATGTAATGTCATACGTGTGTTGTGTTGTTTTGTCTTGTCTTATTTTGTCTTGTCATGTCTTATCTTGTCTTGTCTTGTCTTGTCTTGTATTGTCATGTCTTATATTGTCTTGTCTTGTCTTGTCTTGTCCTGTCGTGTGTTGTGTTGTTTTGTCTTGTCTTGTCTTGTCTTGCCTTGTCTTGTCTTGTCTTGTCTTGTCTTGTCTTGTCGTATGTTGTGTTGTTTTGTCTTGTCTTGTTTTGTCTTGTCTTGTTTTGTCTTGTCTTGTTTTGTCTTGTCATGTCGTATGTTGTGTTGTTTTGTCTTGTCTTGTTTTGTCTTGTCTTGTCTTATATTGTCTTGTCTTGTCTTGTCTTGTCATGTCATGTCATGTCATGTCGTGTGTTGTGTTGTTTAGTCTTGTTTTGTCTTGTCATGTCTTGTCTTGTCTTGTCTTGTCATGTCTTGTCTTGTCTAGTCTTGTCTTGTCTTGTCTTGTCTTGTCTTGTCTTGTCTGGTCTTGTCTTGTCTTGTCTTGTCTTGTCTTGTCTTGTCTTGTCTTGTCTTGTCTTGTCTTGTCTTGTCTTGTCTTGTGTTGTCTTGTCTTGTCTTGTCTTGTATTGTCTTGTCTTGTCTTGTCTTGTCTTGTCTTGTCTTGTCTTGTCTTGTCTTGTCTTGTCTTGTCTGGTCTTATCTTGTCTTGTCTTGTCCTGTCCTGTCTTGTCTTTTCTTGTCTTGTCTTGTCTTTTCTTGTCTTGTCTTGTCTTGTCTTGTCTTGTCTTGTCTAGTCTTGTCTTGTCTTGTCTTGTCTTGTCATGTCATGTCTTGTCTTGTCTTGTCTTGTTTTGTCTTGTCTTGTCTCGTTTTGTCTTTTCTTGTCTTGTCTTGTCTTGTCTTGTCTTGTCATGTCATGTCTTGTCTTGTCTTGTCTTGTTTTGTCTTGTCTTGTCTTGTTTTGTCTTGTCTTGTCTTGTTTTGTCTTTTCTTGTCTTGTCTTGTCTTGTCTTGTCTTGTCATGTCATGTCTTGTCTTGTCTTGTCTTGTTTTGTCTTGTCTTGTCTTGTTTTGTCTTGTCATGTCTTGTCTTGTCTTGTCTTGTCTTGTCTTGTCTTGTCTTGTCTTGTCTTGTCTTGTCTTGTCTTGTCTTGTCTTGTCTTGTCGTATGTTGTGTTGTTTTGTCTTGTCTTGTTTTGTCTTGTCATGTCGTATGTTGTGTTGTTTTGTCTTGTCTTGTCTTATATTGTCTTATATTGTCTTGTCATGTCATGTCGTGTGTTGTGTTGTTTTGTCTTGTCTTGTTTTGTCTTGTCTTGTCATACATTGTCTTGTCTTGTCTTGTCATGTCATGTCATGTCATGTCGTGTGTTGTGTTGTTTAGTCTTGTTTTGTCTTGTCATGTCTTGTCTCGTCTTGTCTTGTCTTGTCATGTCTTGTCTTGTCTAGTCTTGTCTTGTCTTGTCTTGTCTTGTCTTGTCTTGTCTTGTCTTGTCTTGTCCTGTCTTGTCTTGTCTTGTCTTGCCTTGTCTTGTCTTGTCTTGTCTTGTCTTGTCTTGTCTTGTCTTGTCATATCATGTCATGTCGTGTGTTGTGTTGTTTTGTCTTGTCTTGTCTTGTTTGGTCTTGTCTTGTCTTGTCATGTTTTATGTTGTCTTGTTTTGTCATGTCATGTCTTGTCTTGTCTTGTCTTGTTTTGTCTTGTCTTGTCTTGTTTTGTCTTGTCATGTCTTGTCTTGTCTTGTCTTGTCTTGTCTTGTCTTGTCTTGTCTTGTCTTGTCTTGTCTTGTCTTGTCTTGTCTTGTCTTGTCTTGTCTTGTCTTGTCTGGTCTTATCTTGTCTTGTCTTGTCCTGTCCTGTCTTGTCTTGTCTTTTCTTGTCTTGTCTTGTCTTTTCTTGTCTTGTCTTGTCTTGTCTTGTCTTGTCTTGTCTTGTCTTGTCTTGTCTTGTCTTGTCTTGTCTTGTCTTGTCTTGTCTTGTCTTGTCTTGTCTTGTCTTGTCTTGTCTTGTCTTGTCTTGTGTTGTCTTGTCTTGTCTTGTCTTGTCTTGTTTTGTCTTGTCTTGTCTTGTCTTGTCTTGTCTTGTTTTGCCTTGTCTTGTCTTGTCTTGTCTTATCTTGTCTTGTCTTGTCTTGTCTTGTCCTGCCGTGTGTTGTGTTGTTTTGTCTTGTGTTGTCTTGTCTTGTCTTGTCCTGTCTTGTCTTGTCTTGTCTTGCCTTGTCTTGTCTTGTCTTGTTTTGTCTTGTCTTGTCTCGTTTTGTCTTTTCTTGTCTTGTCTTGTCTTGTCTTTTCTTGTCTTGTCTTGTCTTTTCTTGTCTTGTCTTGTCTTGTCTTGTCTTGTCTTGTCTTGTCATGTCTTGTCTTGTCTTGTCTTGTCTTGTCTTGTCTTGTCCTGTCTTTTCTTGTCTTGTCTTGTCTTGTCTTGTCTTGTCCTGTCTTGTCTTGTCTTGTCTTGTCTTGTCTTGTCATGTCTTGTCTTGTCTTGTCATGTCATGTCTTGTCTTGTCTTGTCTTGTTTTGTCTTGTCTTGTCTTGTTTTGTCTTGTCATGTCTTGTCTTGTCTTGTCTTGTCTTGTCTTGTCTTGTCCTGTCTTGTCTTGTCTTGTCTTGCCTTGCCTTGTCTTGTCTTGTCTTGTCTTGTCTTGTCTTGTCTTGTCTTGTCTTGTCTTGTCTTGTCTTGTCTTGTCTTGTCTTGTCTTGTCTTGTCTTGTCTTGTCTTGTCTTGTCTTGTCTTGTCTTGTCTTGTCTTGTCTTGTCTTGTCTTGTCTTGTCTTGTCTTGTCTTGTCTTGTCTTGTCGTATGTTGTGTTGTTTTGTCTTTTCTTGTTTTGTCTTGTCATGTCGTATGTTGTGTTGTTTTGTCTTGTCTTGTTTTGTCTTGTCTTGTCTTATATTGTCTTATATTGTCTTGTCATGTCATGTCGTGTGTTGTGTTGTCTTGTCTTGTCTTGTCTTGTCTTGTCTTGTCTTGTCTTGTCTTGTCTTGTCATGTCTTGTTTTGTCTTGTCTTGTCTTGTCTTGTCTTGTCTTGTCTTGTCTTGTCTTGTCTTGTCTTGTCTTGTCTTGTCTTGTCTTGTCTTGTCTTGTCTTGTCTTGTCCTGTCTTGTCTTGTCTTGTCTTGTCTTGTCTTGTCTTGTCTTGTCTTGTCTTGTCTTGTCTTGTCTTGTCTTGTTTTATGTTGTCTTGTCTTGTCTTGTCATGTCTTGTTTTGTCTTGTCTTGTCTTGTCTTGTCTTGTCTTGTCTTGTCTTGTCTTGTCTTGTCTTGTCTTGTCTTGTCTTGTCTTGTCTTGTCTTGTCTTGTCTTGTCCTGTCTTGTCTTGTCTTGTCTTGTCTTGTCTTGTCTTGTCTTGTCTTGTCTTGTCTTGTCTTGTCTTGTCTTGTCTTGTTTTATGTTGTCTTGTCTTGTCTTATCTTGTTTTATGTTGTCTTGTCTTGTCTTGTCTTGTCTTGTCTTGCCTTGTCTTGTCTTGTTTTGTCTTGTCTTGTCTTGTCTTGTCTTGTCTTGTCTTGTCTTGTCTTGTCTTGTCTTGTCTTGTCTTGTCTTGTCTTGTCTTGTCTTGTCTTGTCTTGTCTTGTCTTGTCTTGTCTTGTCTTGTCTTGTCTTGTCTTGTCTTGTCTTGTCTTGTCTTGTCTTGTCTTGTCTTGTCTTGTCTTGTCTTGTCTTGCCGTGTCTTGTCTTGTCTTGTCTTGTCTTGTCTTGTGATGTCATGTCGTGTGTTGTGTTGTTTTGTCTTGTCTTGTCTTGTCTTGTCTTGTCTTGTCTTTTCTTTTCTTGTCTGGTCTGGTCTGGTCTGGTCTTGTCTTGTCTTGTCTGGTCTTATCTTGTCTTGTCTTGTCCTGTCCTGTCCTGTCTTGTCTTGTCTTTTCTTGTCTTGTCCTGTCATGTCATGTCATGTGTTGTGTTGTTTTGTCTTGTCTTGTCTTGTTTGGTCTTGTCTTGTCTTGTTTTGTCTTGTCTTGTCCTGTCATGTCATGTCATGTGTTGTGTTGTTTTGTCTTGTCTTGTTTGGTCTTGTCTTGTCTTGTTTTGTCTTGTCTTGTCATGTCATGTCTTGTCTTGTCTTGTCTTGTCTTGTCTTGTCTTGTCTTGTCTTGTCTTGTCTTGTCTTGTCTTGTCTTGTCTTGTCTTGTCTTGACATGTCTTCTCTTGTCTTGTCTTGTCTTGTCTTGTCTTGTCTTGTCTTGTCTTGTCTTGTCTTGTCTTGTCTTGTCTTGTCTTGTCTTGTCTTGTCTTGTATTGTCTTGTCTTGTCTTGTCTTGTCTTGTCTTGTCTTGTCTTGTCTTGTCTTGTCTTGTCTTGTCTTGTCTTGTCTTGTCTTGTCTTGTCTTGTCTTGTCTTGTCTTGTCTTGTCTTGTCTTGTCTTGTATTGTCTTGTCTTGTCTTGTCTTGTCTTGTCTTGTCTTGTCTTGTCTTGTCTTGTCTTGTCTTGTCTTGTCTTGTCTTGTCTTGTCTTGTCTTGTCTTGTCTTGTCTTGTCTTGTCTTGTCTTGTCTTGTCTTGTCTTGTCTTGTCTTGTCTTGTCTTGTCTTGTCTTGTCTTGTCTTGTCTTGTCTTGTGATGTCATGTCGTGTGTTGTGTTGTTTTGTCTTGTCTTGTCTTGTCTTGTCTTGTCTTGTCTTGTCTTGTCTTGTCTTTTCTTTTCTTGTCTGGTCTGGTCTGGTCTGGTCTTGTCTTGTCTTGTCTGGTCTTATCTTGTCTTGTCTTGTCCTGTCCTGTCTTGTCTTGTCTTTTCTTGTCTTGTCCTGTCATGTCATGTCATGTGTTGTGTTGTTTTGTCTTGTCTTGTCTTGTTTGGTCTTGTCTTGTCTTGTTTTGTCTTGTCTTGTCCTGTCATGTCATGTCATGTGTTGTGTTGTTTTGTCTTGTCTTGTCTTGTTTGGTCTTGTCTTGTCTTGTTTTGTCTTGTCTTGTCATGTCATGTCTTGTCTTGTCTTGTCTTGTTTTGTCTTGTCTTGTCTTGTTTTGTCTTTTCTTGTCTTGTCTTGTCTTGTCTTGTCTTGTCTTGTCTTGTCTTGTCTTGTCTTGTCTTGTCTTGTTTTGTCTTGTCTTGTTTTGTCTTGTCATGTCTTGTCTTGTCTTGTCTTGTCTTGTCTTGTCATGTCATGTCTTGTCTTGTCTTGTCTTGTTTTGTCTTGTCTTGTCTTGTTTTGTCTTTTCTTGTCTTGTCTTGTCTTGCCTTGTCTTGTCTTGTCTTGTCTTGTCTTGTCTTGTCTTGTCATGTCATGTCTTGTCTTGTCTTGTCTTGTCTTGTTTTGTCTTGTCTTGTCTTGTTTTGTCTTTTCTTGTCTTGTCTTGTCTTGTCTTGTCTTGTCATGTCATGTCATGTGTTGTGTTGTGTTGTTTTGCTTGTCTTGTCTTGTTTGGTCTTGTCTTGTTTGGTCTTGTCTTGCCTTGTCTTGCCTTGTCTTGTTTTATGTTGTCTTGTTTTGTCATGTAATGTCATGTCGTGTGTTGTTTTGTCTTGTCTTGTCTTGTTTGGTCTTGTCTTGCCTTGTCTTGTTTTATGTTGTCTTGTTTTGTCATGTAATGTCATGTCGTGTGTTGTGTTGTCTTGTCTTGTCTTGTTTTGTCTTTTCTTGTCTTGTCTTGTCTTTTCTTTTCTTGTCTTGTCTTGTCTAGTCTTGTCTTGTCTGGTCTTGTCTGGTCTTATCTTGTCTTGTCTTGTCCTGTCTTGTCTTGTCTTTTCTTGTCTTGTCTTGTCTTGTCTTGTCTTTTCTTGTCTTGTCTTGTCTTGTCTTGTCTTGTCTTGTCTTGTCTTGTCTTGTCTTGTTTTGTCTTGTCTTGTCTTGTTTTGTCTTGTCTTGTCTTGTCTTGTCTTGTCTTGTCTTGTCTTGTCTTGTCTTGTCTTGTCTTGTCTTGTCTTGTCTTGTCTTGTCTTGTCTTGTCTTGTCTTGTCTTGTCTTGTCTTGTCTTGTCTTGTCTTGTCTTGTCTTGTCTTGTCTTGTCTTGTCTTGTCTTGTCTTGTCTTGTCTTGTCTTGTCTTGTTTTATGTAGTCTTGTCTTGTCTTGTCTTGTCTTGTCTTGTCTTGTCTTGTTTTATGTAGTCTTGTCTTGTCTTGTCTTGTCTTGTCTTGTCTTGTCTTGTCTTGTCTTGTCTTGTCTTGTCTTGTCTTGTCTTGTCTTGTCTTGTCTTGTCTTGTCTTGTCTTGTCTTGTCTTGTCTTGTCTTGTCTTGTCTTGTCTTGTCTTGTCTTGTCTTGTCTTGTGATGTCATGTCGTGTGTTGTGTTGTTTTGTCTTGTCTTGTCTTGTCTTGTCTTGTCTTGTCTTGTCTTGTCTTGTCTTGTCTTGTCTTGTCTTGTCTTGTCTTGTCTTGTCTTGTCTTGTCTTGTCTTGTCTTGTTTTATGTTGTCTTGTCTTGTCTTATCTTGTTTTATGTTGTCTTGTCTTGTCTTGTCTTGCCTTGTCTTGTCTTGTTTTGTCTTGTCTTGTCTTGTCTTGTCTTGTCTTGTCTTGTCTTGTCTTGTCTTGTCTTGTCTTGTCTTGTCTTGTCTTGTCTTGTCTTGTCTTGTCTTGTCTTGTCTTGTCTTGTCTTGTCTTGTCTTGTCTTGTCTTGTCTTGTCTTGTCTTGTCTTGTCTTGTCTTGTCTTGTCTTGTCTTGTCTTGTCTTGCCGTGTCTTGTCTTGTCTTGTCTTGTCTTGTCTTGTGATGTCATGTCGTGTGTTGTGTTGTTTTGTCTTGTCTTGTCTTGTCTTGTCTTGTCTTGTCTTTTCTTTTCTTGTCTGGTCTGGTCTGGTCTGGTCTTGTCTTGTCTTGTCTGGTCTTATCTTGTCTTGTCTTGTCCTGTCCTGTCTTGTCTTGTCTTTTCTTGTCTTGTCCTGTCATGTCATGTCATGTGTTGTGTTGTTTTGTCTTGTCTTGTCTTGTTTGGTCTTGTCTTGTCTTGTTTTGTCTTGTCTTGTCTTGTCCTGTCATGTCATGTCATGTGTTGTGTTGTTTTGTCTTGTCTTGTCTTGTTTGGTCTTGTCTTGTCTTGTTTTGTCTTGTCTTGTCATGTCATGTCTTGTCTTGTCTTGTCTTGTCTTGTCTTGTCTTGTCTTGTCTTGTCTTGTCTTGTCTTGTCTTGTCTTGTCTTGTCTTGTCTTGACATGTCTTCTCTTGTCTTGTCTTGTCTTGTCTTGTCTTGTCTTGTCTTGTCTTGTCTTGTCTTGTCTTGTCTTGTCTTGTCTTGTATTGTCTTGTCTTGTCTTGTCTTGTCTTGTCTTGTCTTGTCTTGTCTTGTCTTGTCTTGTCTTGTCTTGTCTTGTCTTGTCTTGTCTTGTCTTGTCTTGTCTTGTCTTGTCTTGTCTTGTATTGTCTTGTCTTGTCTTGTCTTGTCTTGTCTTGTCTTGTCTTGGCTTGTCTTGTCTTGTCTTGTCTTGTCTTGTCTTGTCTTGTCTTGTCTTGTCTTGTCTTGTCTTGTCTTGTCTTGTCTTGTCTTGTCTTGTCTTGTCTTGTCTTGTCTTGTCTTGTCTTGTCTTGTCTTGTCTTGTCTTGTCTTGTCTTGTCTTGTCTTGTCTTGTCTTGTCTTGTCTTGTCTTGTCTTGTCTTGTCTTGTCTTGTTTTATGTTGTCTTGTCTTGTCTTATCTTGTTTTATGTTGTCTTGTCTTGTCTTGTCTTGTCTTGTCTTGTCTTGTCTTGTTTTGTCTTGTCTTGTCTTGTCTTGTCTTGTCTTGTCTTGTCTTGTCTTGTCTTGTCTTGTCTTGTCTTGTCTTGTCTTGTCTTGTCTTGTCTTGTCTTGTCTTGTCTTGTCTTGTCTTGTCTTGTCTTGTCTTGTCTTGTCTTGTCTTGTCTTGTCTTGTCTTGTCTTGTCTTGTCTTGTCTTGTCTTGTCTTGTCTTGTCTTGTCTTGTCTTGTCTTGTCTTGTCTTGTCTTGTCTTGTCTTGTCTTGTCTTGTGATGTCATGTCGTGTGTTGTGTTGTTTTGTCTTGTCTTGTCTTGTCTTGTCTTGTCTTGTCTTGTCTTGTCTTGTCTTTTCTTTTCTTGTCTGGTCTGGTCTGGTCTGGTCTTGTCTTGTCTTGTCTGGTCTTATCTTGTCTTGTCTTGTCCTGTCCTGTCTTGTCTTGTCTTTTCTTGTCTTGTCCTGTCATGTCATGTCATGTGTTGTGTTGTTTTGTCTTGTCTTGTCTTGTTTGGTCTTGTCTTGTCTTGTTTTGTCTTGTCTTGTCCTGTCATGTCATGTCATGTGTTGTGTTGTTTTGTCTTGTCTTGTCTTGTTTGGTCTTGTCTTGTCTTGTTTTGTCTTGTCTTGTCTTGTCTTGTCTTGTCTGGTCTTGACTTGTCTTGTCTTGTCTTGTCTTGTCTTGTCTTGTCTTGTCTTGTCTTGTCTTGTCTTGTCTTGTCTTGTCTTGTCTTGTCTTGTCTTGTCTTGTCTTGTCTTGTCTTGTCTAGTCTTGTCTTGTCTTGTCTTGTCTTGTCTTGTCTTGTCTTGTCTTGTCTTGTCTTGTCTTGTCTTGTCTTGTCTTGTCTTGTCTTGTCTTGTCTTGTCTTGTCTTGTCTTGTCTTGTCTTGTTTTGTCTTTTCTTGTCTTGTCTTGTCTTGCCTTGTCTTGTCTTGTCTTGTCTTGTCTTGTCTTGTCTTGTCATGTCATGTCTTGTCTTGTCTTGTCTTGTCTTGTTTTGTCTTGTCTTGTCTTGTTTTGTCTTTTCTTGTCTTGTCTTGTCTTGTCTTGTCTTGTCATGTCATGTCATGTGTTGTGTTGTGTTGTTTTGCTTGTCTTGTCTTGTTTGGTCTTGTCTTGTTTGGTCTTGTCTTGCCTTGTCTTGCCTTGTCTTGTTTTATGTTGTCTTGTTTTGTCATGTAATGTCATGTCGTGTGTTGTTTTGTCTTGTCTTGTCTTGATTGGTCTTGTCTTGCCTTGTCTTGTTTTATGTTGTCTTGTTTTGTCATGTAATGTCATGTCGTGTGTTGTGTTGTCTTGTCTTGTCTTGTTTTGTCTTTTCTTGTCTTGTCTTGTCTTTTCTTTTCTTGTCTTGTCTTGTCTAGTCTTGTCTTGTCTGGTCTTGTCTGGTCTTATCTTGTCTTGTCTTGTCCTGTCTTGTCTTGTCTTTTCTTGTCTTGTCTTGTCTTGTCTTGTCTTTTCTTGTCTTGTCTTGTCTTGTCTTGTCTTGTCTTGTCTTGTCTTGTCTTGTCTTGTCTTGTCTTGTCTTGTCTTGTTTTGTCTTGTCTTGTCTTGTTTTGTCTTGTCTTGTCTTGTCTTGTCTTGTCTTGTCTTGTCTTGTCTTGTCTTGTCTTGTCTTGTCTTGTCTTGTCTTGTCTTGTCTTGTCTTGTCTTGTCTTGTCTTGTCTTGTCTTGTCTTGTCTTGTCTTGTCTTGTCTTGTCTTGTCTTGTCTTGTCTTGTCTTGTCTTGTCTTGTCTTGTCTTGTCTTGTCTTGTCTTGTCTTGTCTTGTCTTGTCTTGTCTTGTCTTGTCTTGTCTTGTCTTGTCTTGTTTTATGTAGTCTTGTCTTGTCTTGTCTTGTCTTGTCTTGTCTTGTCTTGTTTTATGTAGTCTTGTCTTGTCTTGTCTTGTCTTGTCTTGTCTTGTCTTGTCTTGTCTTGTCTTGTCTTGTCTTGTCTTGTCTTGTCTTGTCTTGTCTTGTCTTGTCTTGTCTTGTCTTGTCTTGTCTTGTCTTGTCTTGTCTTGTCTTGTCTTGTCTTGTCTTGTCTTGTCTTGTCTTGTCTTGTCTTGTCTTGTCTTGTGATGTCATGTCGTGTGTTGTGTTGTTTTGTCTTGTCTTGTCTTTTCTTGTCTTGTCTTGTGTTGTCTTGTCTTGTCTTGTCTTGTCTTGTCTTGTCTTGTCTTGTCTTGTCTTGTCTTGTCTTGTCTTGTCTTGTCTTGTCTTGTCTTGTCTTGTCTTGTCTTGTCTTGTCTTGTCTTGTCTTGTCTTGTCTTGTCTTGTCTTGTCTTGTCTTGTCTTGTCTTGTCTTGTCTTGTCTTGTCTTGTCTTGTCTTGTCTTGTCTTGTCTTGTCTTGTCTTGTCTTGTCTTGTCTTGTCTTGTCTTGTCTTGTCTTGTCTTGTCTTGTCTTGTCTTGTCTTGTCTTGTCTTGTCTTGTCTTGTCTTGTCTTGTCTTGTCTTGTCTTGTCTTGTCTTGTCTTGTCTTGTCTTGTCTTGTCTTGTCTTGTCTTGTCTTGTCTTGTCTTGTCTTGTCTTGTCTTGTCTTGTCTTGTCTTGTCTTGTCTTGTCTTGTCTTGTCTTGTCTTGTCTTGCCTTATCTTGCCTTGTCTTGTCTTGTTTTGTCTTGTCTTGTCTTGTCTTGTCTTGTTTTATGTTGTCTTGTCTTGTTTTGTCATGTAATGTCATGTCGTGTGTTGTGTTGTTTTGTCTTGTCTTGTCTTCTCCTTGTCTTGTCTTGTCTTGTCTTGTCTTGTCTTGTCTTGTCTTGTCTTGTCTTGTCTTGTCTTGTCTTGTCTTGTCTTGTCTTGTCTTGTCTTGTCTTGTCTTGTCTTGTCTTGTCTTGTCTTGTCTTGTCTTGTCTTGTCTTGTCTTGTCTTGTCTTGTCTTGTCTTGTCTTGTCTTGTCTTGTCTTGTCTTGTCTTGTCTTGTCTTGTCTTGTCTTGTCTTGTCTTTTCTTGTCTTGTCTTGTGTTGTCTTGTCTTGTCTTGTCTTGTCTTGTCTTGTCTTGTCTTGTCTTGTCTTGTCTTGTCTTGTCTTGTCTTGTCTTGTCTTGTCTTGTCTTGTCTTGTCTTGTCTTGTCTTGTCTTGTCTTGTCTTGTCTTGTCTTGTCTTGTCTTGTCTTGTCTTGTCTTGTCTCGTCTTGTCTTGTCTTGTCTTGTCTTGTCTTGTCTTGTGATGTCATGTCGTGTGTTGTGTTGTTTTGTCTTGTCTTGTCTTTTCTTTTCTTCTCTGGTCTGGTCTGGTCTTGTCTTGTCTTGTCTGGTCTTATCTTGTCTTGTCTTGTCCTGTCCTGTCTTGTCTTGTCTTTTCTTGTCTTGTCCTGTCATGTCATGTCATGTGTTGTGTTGTTTTGTCTTGTCTTTTCTTTTCTTGTCTGGTCTGGTCTGGTCTGGTCTGGTCTTGTCTTGTCTTGTCTGGTCTTATCTTGTCTTGTCTTGTCTTGTCTTGTCTTGTCTTGTCTTGTCTTGTCTTGTCTTGTCTTGTCTTGTCTTGTCTTGTCTTGTCTTGTCTTGTCTTGTCTTGTCTTGTCTTGTCTTGTCTTGTCTTGTCTTGTCTTGTTTTGTCTTGTCTTGTCTTGTCTTTTCTTGTCTTGTCCTGTCATGTCATGTCATGTGTTGTGTTGTTTTGTCTTGTCTTGTCTTGTTTTGTCTTGTCTTGTCTTGTCTTGTCTTGTCTGGTCCTGACTTATCTTGTCTTGTCTTGTCTTGTCTTGTCTTTTCTTGTCTTGTCTTGTCTTGTCTTGTCTTGTCTTGTTTTGTCTTGTCTTGTCTTGTCTGGTCTTGTCTTGTCTTGTCTTGTCTTGCCTTGTCTTGTCTTGTCTTGTCTTGTCTTGTCTTGTCTTGTCTTGTCTTGTCTTGTCTTGTCTTGTCTTGTCTTGTCATGTCATGTCATGTCATGTCTTGTCTTGTCTTGTCTTGTTTTGTCTTGTCTTGTCTTGTTTTGTCTTTTCTTGTCTTGTCTTGTCTTGTCTTGTCTTGTCTTGTCTTGTCTTGTCATGTCATGTCTTGTCTTGTCTTGTCTTGTTTTGTCTTGTCTTGTCTTGTTTTGTCTTTTCTTGTCTTGTCTTGTCTTGTCTTGTCTTGTCTTGTCTTGTCTTGTCTTGTCTTGTCTTGTCATGTCATGTCATGTCATGTCTTGTCTTGTCTTGTCTTGTTTTGTCTTGCTTGTCTTGTTTTGTCTTTTCTTGTCTTGTCTTGTCTTGTCTTGTCTTGTCTTGTCTTGTTTTGTCTTGTCATGTCTTATCTTGTCTTGTCTTGTCTTGTCTTGTCTTGTCCTGCCGTGTGTTGTGTTGTTTTGTCTTGTGTTGTCTTGTCTTGTCTTGTCCTGTCTTGTCTTGTCTTGTCTTGCCTTGTCTTGTCTTGTCTTGTTTTGTCTTGTCTTGTCTCGTTTTGTCTTTTCTTGTCTTGTCTTGTCTTGTCTTTTCTTGTCTTGTCTTGTCTTTTCTTGTCTTGTCTTGTCTTGTCTTGTCTTGTCTTGTCTTGTCATGTCTTGTCTTGTCTTGTCTTGTCTTGTCTTGTCTTGTCCTGTCTTTTCTTGTCTTGTCTTGTCTTGTCTTGTCTTGTCCTGTCTTGTCTTGTCTTGTCTTGTCTTGTCTTGTCATGTCTTGTCTTGTCTTGTCATGTCATGTCTTGTCTTGTCTTGTCTTGTTTTGTCTTGTCTTGTCTTGTTTTGTCTTGTCATGTCTTGTCTTGTCTTGTCTTGTCTTGTCTTGTCTTGTCCTGTCTTGTCTTGTCTTGTCTTGCATTGCCTTGTCTTGTCTTGTCTTGTCTTGTCTTGTCTTGTCTTGTCTTGTCTTGTCTTGTCTTGTCTTGTCTTGTCTTGTCTTGTCTTGTCTTGTCTTGTCTTGTCTTGTCTTGTCTTGTCTTGTCTTGTCTTGTCTTGTCTTGTCTTGTCTTGTCTTGTCTTGTCTTGTCTTGTCTTGTCTTGTCTTGTCTTGTCGTATGTTGTGTTGTTTTGTCTTTTCTTGTTTTGTCTTGTCATGTCGTATGTTGTGTTGTTTTGTCTTGTCTTGTTTTGTCTTGTCTTGTCTTATATTGTCTTATATTGTCTTGTCATGTCATGTCGTGTGTTGTGTTGTTTTGCCTTGTCATGTCTTGTCTTGTCTTGTCTTGTCTTGTCATGTCTTGTTTTGTCTTGTCTTGTCTTGTCTTGTCTTGTCTTGTCTTGTCTTGTCTTGTCTTGTCTTGTCTTGTCTTGTCTTGTCTTGTCTTGTCTTGTCTTGTCTTGTCTTGTCTTGTCTTGTCTTGTCTTGTCTTGTCTTGTCTTGTCTTGTCTTGTCTTGTCTTGTCTTGTCTTGTCTTGTCTTGTCTTGTCTTGTCTTGTCTTGTCTTGTCTTGTCTTGTTTTATGTTGTCTTGTCTTGTCTTATCTTGTTTTATGTTGTCTTGTCTTGTCTTGTCTTGTCTTGTCTTGCCTTGTCTTGTCTTGTTTTGTCTTGTCTTGTCTTGTCTTGTCTTGTCTTGTCTTGTCTTGTCTTGTCTTGTCTTGTCTTGTCTTGTCTTGTCTTGTCTTGTCTTGTCTTGTCTTGTCTTGTCTTGTCTTGTCTTGTCTTGTCTTGTCTTGTCTTGTCTTGTCTTGTCTTGTCTTGTCTTGTCTTGTCTTGTCTTGTCTTGTCTTGTCTTGTCTTGTCTTGTCTTGTCTTGCCGTGTCTTGTCTTGTCTTGTCTTGTCTTGTCTTGTGATGTCATGTCGTGTGTTGTGTTGTTTTGTCTTGTCTTGTCTTGTCTTGTCTTGTCTTGTCTTTTCTTTTCTTGTCTGGTCTGGTCTGGTCTGGTCTTGTCTTGTCTTGTCTGGTCTTATCTTGTCTTGTCTTGTCCTGTCCTGTCTTGTCTTGTCTTTTCTTGTCTTGTCCTGTCATGTCATGTCATGTGTTGTGTTGTTTTGTCTTGTCTTGTCTTGTTTGGTCTTGTCTTGTCTTGTTTTGTCTTGTCTTGTCCTGTCATGTCATGTCATGTGTTGTGTTGTTTTGTCTTGTCTTGTCTTGTTTGGTCTTGTCTTGTCTTGTTTTGTCTTGTCTTGTCATGTCATGTCTTGTCTTGTCTTGTCTTGTCTTGTCTTGTCTTGTCTTGTCTTGTCTTGTCTTGTCTTGTCTTGTCTTGTCTTGTCTTGTCTTGACATGTCTTCTCTTGTCTTGTCTTGTCTTGTCTTGTCTTGTCTTGTCTTGTCTTGTCTTGTCTTGTCTTGTCTTGTCTTGTCTTGTCTTGTATTGTCTTGTCTTGTCTTGTCTTGTCTTGTCTTGTCTTGTCTTGTCTTGTCTTGTCTTGTCTTGTCTTGTCTTGTCTTGTCTTGTCTTGTCTTGTCTTGTCTTGTCTTGTCTTGTCTTGTCTTGTCTTGTCTTGTCTTGTATTGTCTTGTCTTGTCTTGTCTTGTCTTGTCTTGTCTTGTCTTGTCTTGTCTTGTCTTGTCTTGTCTTGTCTTGTCTTGTCTTGTCTTGTCTTGTCTTGTCTTGTCTTGTCTTGTCTTGTCTTGTCTTTTCTTGTCTTGTCTTGTCTTGTCTTGTCTTGTCTTGTCTTGTCTTGTCTTGTCTTGTCTTGTCTTGTCTTGTCTTGTCTTGTCTTGTCTTGTTTTATGTTGTCTTGTCTTGTCTTATCTTGTTTTATGTTGTCTTGTCTTGTCTTGTCTTGTCTTGTCTTGTCTTGTCTTGTTTTGTCTTGTCTTGTCTTGTCTTGTCTTGTCTTGTCTTGTCTTGTCTTGTCTTGTCTTGTCTTGTCTTGTCTTGTCTTGTCTTGTCTTGTCTTGTCTTGTCTTGTCTTGTCTTGTCTTGTCTTGTCTTGTCTTGTCTTGTCTTGTCTTGTCTTGTCTTGTCTTGTCTTGTCTTGTCTTGTCTTGTCTTGTCTTGTCTTGTCTTGTGATGTCATGTCGTGTGTTGTGTTGTTTTGTCTTGTCTTGTCTTGTCTTGTCTTGTCTTGTCTTGTCTTGTCTTGTCTTTTCTTTTCTTGTCTGGTCTGGTCTGGTCTGGTCTTGTCTTGTCTTGTCTGGTCTTATCTTGTCTTGTCTTGTCCTGTCCTGTCTTGTCTTGTCTTTTCTTGTCTTGTCCTGTCATGTCATGTCATGTGTTGTGTTGTTTTGTCTTGTCTTGTCTTGTTTGGTCTTGTCTTGTCTTGTTTTGTCTTGTCTTGTCCTGTCATGTCATGTCATGTGTTGTGTTGTTTTGTCTTGTCTTGTCTTGTTTGGTCTTGTCTTGTCTTGTTTTGTCTTGTCTTGTCTTGTCTTGTCTTGTCTGGTCTTGACTTGTCTTGTCTTGTCTTGTCTTGTCTTGTCTTGTCTTGTCTTGTCTTGTCTTGTCTTGTCTTGTCTTGTCTTGTCTTGTCTTGTCTTGTCTTGTCTTGTCTTGTCTTGTCTTGTCTTGTCTTGTCTTGTCTTGTCTTGTCTAGTCTTGTCTTGTCTTGTCTTGTCTTGTCTTGTCTTGTCTTGTCTTGTCTTGTCTTGTCTTGTCTTGTCTTGTCTTGTCTTGTCCTGTCATGTCATGTCATGTGTTGTGTTGTTTTGTCTTGTCTTGTCTTGTTTGGTCTTGTCTTGTCTTGTTTTGTCTTGTCTTGTCCTGTCATGTCATGTCATGTGTTGTGTTGTTTTGTCTTGTCTTGTCTTGTTTGGTCTTGTCTTGTCTTGTTTTGTCTTGTCTTGTCATGTCATGTCTTGTCTTGTCTTGTCTTGTCTTGTCTTGTCTTGTCTTGTCTTGTCTTGTCTTGTCTTGTCTTGACATGTCTTCTCTTGTCTTGTTTTGTCTTGTCTTGTCTTGTCTTGTCTTGTCTTGTCTTGTCTTGTCTTGTCTTGTCTTGTCTTGTCTTGTCTTGTCTTGTATTGTCTTGTCTTGTCTTGTCTTGTCTTGTCTTGTCTTGTCTTGTCTTGTCTTGTCTTGTCTTGTCTTGTCTTGTCTTGTCTTGTCTTGTCTTGTCTTGTCTTGTCTTGTCTTGTCTTGTCTTGTCTTGTCTTGTCTTGTATTGTCTTGTCTTGTCTTGTCTTGTCTTGTCTTGTCTTGTCTTGTCTTGTCTTGTCTTGTCTTGTCTTGTCTTGTCTTGTCTTGTCTTGTCTTGTCTTGTCTTGTCTTGTCTTGTCTTTTCTTGTCTTGTCTTGTCTTGTCTTGTCTTGTCTTGTCTTGTCTTGTCTTGTCTTGTCTTGTCTTGTCTTGTCTTGTCTTGTCTTGTTTTATGTTGTCTTGTCTTGTCTTATCTTGTTTTATGTTGTCTTGTCTTGTCTTGTCTTGTCTTGTCTTGTCTTGTCTTGTTTTGTCTTGTCTTGTCTTGTCTTGTCTTGTCTTGTCTTGTCTTGTCTTGTCTTGTCTTGTCTTGTCTTGTCTTGTCTTGTCTTGTCTTGTCTTGTCTTGTCTTGTCTTGTCTTGTCTTGTCTTGTCTTGTCTTGTCTTGTCTTGTCTTGTCTTGTCTTGTCTTGTCTTGTCTTGTCTTGTCTTGTCTTGTCTTGTCTTGTCTTGTCTTGTCTTGTGATGTCATGTCGTGTGTTGTGTTGTTTTGTCTTGTCTTGTCTTGTCTTGTCTTGTCTTGTCTTGTCTTGTCTTGTCTTTTCTTTTCTTGTCTGGTCTGGTCTGGTCTGGTCTTGTCTTGTCTTGTCTGGTCTTATCTTGTCTTGTCTTGTCCTGTCCTGTCTTGTCTTGTCTTTTCTTGTCTTGTCCTGTCATGTCATGTCATGTGTTGTGTTGTTTTGTCTTGTCTTGTCTTGTTTGGTCTTGTCTTGTCTTGTTTTGTCTTGTCTTGTCCTGTCATGTCATGTCATGTGTTGTGTTGTTTTGTCTTGTCTTGTCTTGTTTGGTCTTGTCTTGTCTTGTTTTGTCTTGTCTTGTCTTGTCTTGTCTTGTCTGGTCTTGACTTGTCTTGTCTTGTCTTGTCTTGTCTTGTCTTGTCTTGTCTTGTCTTGTCTTGTCTTGTCTTGTCTTGTCTTGTCTTGTCTTGTCTTGTCTTGTCTTGTCTTGTCTTGTCTTGTCTTGTCTTGTCTTGTCTTGTCTTGTCTAGTCTTGTCTTGTCTTGTCTTGTCTTGTCTTGTCTTGTCTTGTCTTGTCTTGTCTTGTCTTGTCTTGTCTTGTCTTGTCTTGTCTTGTCTTGTCTTGTCTTGTCTTGTCTTGTCTTGTCTTGTCTTGTCTTGTCTTGTCTTGTCTTGTCTTGTCTTGTCTTGTCTTGTCTTGTCTTGTCTTGTCTTGTCTTGTCTTGTCTTGTCTTGTCTTGTCTTGTCTTGTCTTGTCTTGTCTTGTCTTGTCTTGTCTTGTCTTGTCTTGTCTTGTCTGTCATGTCGTGTGTTGTGTTGTTTTGTCTTGTCTTGTTTTGTCTTGTCATGTCTTGTCTTTTCTTGTCTTGTCTTGTTTTGTCTTGTCATGTCTTGTCTTGTCTTGTCTTGTCTTGTCTTGTCTTGTCTTTTCTTTTCTTGTCTTGTCTTGTCTTGTCTTGTCTTGTCTTGTCTTGTCTTGTCTTGTCTGGTCTTGTCTTGTCTTGTCTGGTCTTATCTTGTCTTGTCTTGTCCTGTCCTGTCTTGTCTTGTCTTTTCTTGTCTTGTCTTGTCTTTTCTTGTCTTGTCTTGTCTTTTCTTGTCTTGTCTTGTCTTGTCTTGTCATGTCATGTCTTGTCTTGTCTTGTCTTGTTTTGTCTTGTCTTGTCTTGTTTTGTCTTTTCTTGTCTTGTCTTGTCTTGTCTTGTCTTGTCTTGTCTTGCCATGTCTTGTCATGTCATGTCTTGTCTTGTCTTGTCTTGTTTTGTCTTGTCTTGTCTTGTTTTGTCTTGTCATGTCTTGTCTTGTCTTGTCTTGTCTTGTCTTGTCTTGTCTTGTCTTGTCTTGTCTTGTCTTGTCTTGTCTTGTCTTGTCTTGTCTTGTCTTGTCTTGTCTTGTCTTGTCTTGTCTTGTCTTGTCTTGTCTTGTCTTGTCTTGTCTTGTCTTGCCTTGTCTTGTCCTGTCGTGTGTTGTTTTGTCTTGTCTTGTCTTGTCTTGTCTTGTCTTGTCTTGTCTTGTCCTGTCTTGTCTTGTCTTGTCTTGCCTTGTCTTGTCTTGTCATGTCATGTCATGTCTTGTCATGTCGTGCGTTGTGTTGTTTTGTCTTGTCTTGTTTTGTCTTGTCATGTCATGTCTTGTCTTGTCTTGTCTTGTCTTGTCATGTCTTGTCTTGTCTTGTCTTGTTTTGTCTTGTCTTGTCTTGTTTTGTCTTTTCTTGTCTTGTCTTGTCGTGTCATGTCTTGTCTTGTCTTGTCTTGTCTTGTCTTGTCTTGTCTTGTCTTGTCTTGTCTTGTCTTGTCTTGTCTTGTCTTGTCTTGTCTTGTCTTGTCTTGTCTTGTCTTGCCTTGTCTTGTCTTGTCCTGTCGTGTGTTGTGTTGTTTTGTCTTGTCTTGTCTTGTTTTGTCTTGTCTTGTCTTGTCTTGTCTTGTCGTGTGTTGTGTTGTCTTGTCTTGTCTTGTTTTGTCTTTTCTTGTCTTGTCTTGTCTTGTCTTGTCTTGTCATGTCATGTCATGTCTTGTCATGTCGTGCGTTGTGTTGTTTTGTCTTGTCTTGTCTTGTCTTGTCTTGTCTTGTCTTGTCTTGTCTTGTCTTGTCTTGTCTTGTCTTGTCTTGTCTTGTCTTGTCTTGTCTTGCCTTGTCTTGTCTTGTCCTGTCGTGTGTTGTGTTGTTTTGTCTTGTCTTGTCTTGTTTTGTCTTGTCTTGTCTTGTCTTGTCTTGTCTTGTCATGTCTTGTCTTGTCTTGTTTTGTCTTGTCTTGTCTTGTTTTGTCTTTTCTTGTCTTGTCTTGTCTTGTCATGTCTTGTCTTGTCTTGTCTTGTCTTGCCTTGTCTTGTCTTGTCTTGTCTTGTCTTGTCTTGTCTTGTCTTGTCTTGTCTTGTCTCTTGTCTTGTCTTGTCTTGTCATGTCATGTCTTGTCTTGTCTTGTCTTGTTTTGTCTTGTCTTGTCTTGTTTTGTCTTTTCTTGTCTTGTCTTGTCTTGCCTTGTCTTGTCTTGTCTTGTCTTGTCTTGTCTTGTCTTGTCATGTCATGTCTTGTTTTGTCTTGTCTTGTCTTGTTTTGTCTTGTCTTGTCTTGTTTTGTCTTTTCTTGTCTTGTCTTGTCTTGTCTTGTCTTGTCATGTCATGTCATGTGTTGTGTTGTGTTGTTTTGCTTGTCTTGTCTTGTTTGGTCTTGTCTTGTTTGGTCTTGTCTTGCCTTGTCTTGCCTTGTCTTGTTTTATGTTGTCTTGTTTTGTCATGTAATGTCATGTCGTGTGTTGTTTTGTCTTGTCTTGTCTTGTTTGGTCTTGTCTTGCCTTGTCTTGTTTTATGTTGTCTTGTTTTGTCATGTAATGTCATGTCGTGTGTTGTGTTGTCTTGTCTTGTCTTGTTTTGTCTTTTCTTGTCTTGTCTTGTCTTTTCTTTTCTTGTCTTGTCTTGTCTAGTCTTGTCTTGTCTGGTCTTGTCTGGTCTTATCTTGTCTTGTCTTGTCCTGTCTTGTCTTGTCTTTTCTTGTCTTGTCTTGTCTTGTCTTGTCTTTTCTTGTCTTGTCTTGTCTTGTCTTGTCTTGTCTTGTCTTGTCTTGTCTTGTCTTGTCTTGTCTTGTCTTGTCTTGTTTTGTCTTGTCTTGTCTGGTTTTGTCTTGTCTTGTCTTGTCTTGTCTTGTCTTGTCTTGTCTTGTCTTGTCTTGTCTTGTCTTGTCTTGTCTTGTCTTGTCTTGTCTTGTCTTGTCTTGTCTTGTCTTGTCTTGTCTTGTCTTGTCTTGTCTTGTCTTGTCTTGTTTTATGTAGTCTTGTCTTGTCTTGTCTTGTCTTGTCTTGTCTTGTCTTGTCTTGTTTTATGTAGTCTTGTCTTGTCTTGTCTTGTCTTGTCTTGTCTTGTCTTGTCTTGTCTTGTCTTGTCTTGTCTTGTCTTGTCTTGTCTTGTCTTGTCTTGTCTTGTCTTGTCTTGTCTTGTCTTGTCTTGTCTTGTCTTGTCTTGTGATGTCATGTCGTGTGTTGTGTTGTTTTGTCTTGTCTTGTCTTTTCTTGTCTTGTCTTGTGTTGTCTTGTCTTGTCTTGTCTTGTCTTGTCTTGTCTTGTCTTGTCTTGTCTTGTCTTGTCTTGTCTTGTCTTGTCTTGTCTTGTCTTGTCTTGTCTTGTCTTGTCTTGTCTTGTCTTGTCTTGTCTTGTCTTGTCTTGTCTTGTCTTGTCTTGTCTTGTCTTGTCTTGTCTTGTCTTGTCTTGTCTTGTCTTGTCTTGTCTTGTCTTGTCTTGTCTTGTCTTGTCTTGTCTTGTCTTGTCTTGTCTTGTCTTGTCTTGTCTTGTCTTGTCTTGTCTTGTCTTGTCTTGTCTTGTCTTGTCTTGTCTTGTCTTGTCTTGTCTTGTCTTGTCTTGTCTTGTCTTGTCTTGTCTTGTCTTGTCTTGTCTTGTCTTGTCTTGTCTTCTCTTGTCTTGTCTTGTCTTGTCTTGTCTTGTCTTGTCTTGTCTTGTCTTGTCTTGTCTTGTCTTGTCTTGTCTTGTCTTGTCTTGTCTTGTCTTGTCTTGTCTTGTCTTGTCTTGTCTTGTCTTGTCTTGTCTTGTCTTGTCTTGTCTTGTCTTGTCTTGTCTTGTCTTGTCTTGTCTTGTCTTGTCTTGTCTTGTCTTGTCTTGTCTTGTCTTGTCTTGTCTTGTCTTGTCTTGTCTTGTCTTGTCTTGTCTTGTCTTGTCTTGTCTTGTCTTGTCTTGTCTTGTCTTGTCTTGTCTTGTCTTGTCTTGTCTTGTCTTGTCTTGTCTTGTCTTGTCTTGTCTTGTCTTGTCTTGCCTTATCTTGCCTTGTCTTGTCTTGTTTTGTCTTGTCTTGTCTTGTCTTGTCTTGTTTTATGTTGTCTTGTCTTGTTTTGTCATGTAATGTCATGTCGTGTGTTGTGTTGTTTTGTCTTGTCTTGTCTTCTCCTTGTCTTGTCTTGTCTTGTCTTGTCTTGTCTTGTCTTGTCTTGTCTTGTCTTGTCTTGTCTTGTCTTGTCTTGTCTTGTCTTGTCTTGTCTTGTCTTGTCTTGTCTTGTCTTGTCTTGTCTTGTCTTGTCTTGTCTTGTCTTGTCTTGTCTTGTCTTGTCTTGTCTTGTCTTGTCTTGTCTTGTCTTTTCTTGTCTTGTCTTGTGTTGTCTTGTCTTGTCTTGTCTTGTCTTGTCTTGTCTTGTCTTGTCTTGTCTTGTCTTGTCTTGTCTTGTCTTGTCTTGTCTTGTCTTGTCTTGTCTTGTCTTGTCTTGTCTTGTCTTGTCTTGTCTTGTCTTGTCTTGTCTTGTCTTGTCTTGTCTTGTCTTGTCTTGTCTTGTCTTGTCTTGTCTTGTCTTGTCTTGTGATGTCATGTCGTGTGTTGTGTTGTTTTGTCTTGTCTTGTCTTTTCTTTTCTTCTCTGGTCTGGTCTGGTCTTGTCTTGTCTTGTCTGGTCTTATCTTGTCTTGTCTTGTCCTGTCCTGTCTTGTCTTGTCTTTTCTTGTCTTGTCCTGTCATGTCATGTCATGTGTTGTGTTGTTTTGTCTTGTCTTTTCTTTTCTTGTCTGGTCTGGTCTGGTCTGGTCTTGTCTTGTCTTGTCTTGTCTGGTCTTATCTTGTCTTGTCTTGTCTTGTCTTGTCTTGTCTTGTCTTGTCTTGTCTTGTCTTGTCTTGTCTTGTCTTGTCTTGTCTTGTCTTGTCTTGTTTTGTCTTGTCTTGTCTTGTCTTTTCTTGTCTTGTCCTGTCATGTCATGTCATGTGTTGTGTTGTTTTGTCTTGTCTTGTCTTGTTTTGTCTTGTCTTGTCTTGTCTTGTCTTGTCTGGTCCTGACTTATCTTGTCTTGTCTTGTCTTGTCTTGTCTTGTCTTTTCTTGTCTTGTCTTGTCTTGTCTTGTCTTGTCTTGTTTTGTCTTGTCTTGTCTTGTCTGGTCTTGTCTTGTCTTGTCTTGTCTTGCCTTGTCTTGTCTTGTCTTGTCTTGTCTTGTCTTGTCTTGTCTTGTCTTGTCTTGTCTTGTCTTGTCTTGTCTTGTCATGTCATGTCATGTCATGTCTTGTCTTGTCTTGTCTTGTTTTGTCTTGTCTTGTCTTGTTTTGTCTTTTCTTGTCTTGTCTTGTCTTGTCTTGTCTTGTCTTGTCTTGTCTTGTCATGTCATGTCTTGTCTTGTCTTGTCTTGTTTTGTCTTGTCTTGTCTTGTTTTGTCTTTTCTTGTCTTGTCTTGTCTTGTCTTGTCTTGTCTTGTCTTGTCTTGTCTTGTCTTGTCTTGTCTTGTCTTGTCTTGTCTTGTCTTGTCTTGTCTTGTCTTGTCTTGTCTTGTCTTGTCTTGTCTTGTCTTGTCTTGTCTTGTCTTGTCTTGTCTTGTCTTGTCTTGTCTTGTCTTGTCTTGTCTTGTCTTGTCTTGTCTTGTCTTGTCTTGTCTTGTCTTGTCTTGTCTTGTCTTGTCTTGTCTTGTCTTGTCTTGTCTTGTCTTGTCTTGTCTTGTCTTGTCTTGTCTTGTCCTGTCTTGTCTTGTCTTTTCTTGTCTTGTCTTTTCTTGTCTTGTCTTGTCTTGTCTTGTCTTGTCTTGTCTTGTCTTGTCTTGTCATGTCATGTCTTGTCTTGTCTTGTCTTGTTTTGCCTTGTCTTGTCTTGTTTTGTCTTTTCTTGTCTTGTCTTGCATTGTCTTGTCTTGTCTTGTCTTGTCTTGTCTTGTCATGTCATGTCTTGTCTTGTCTTGTCTTGTTTTGTCTTGTCTTGTCTTGTTTTGTCTTTTCTTGTCTTGTCTTGTCTTGTCTTGTCTTGTCTTGTCTTGTCTTGTCATGTCATGTCTTGTCTTGTCTTGTCTTGTTTTGTCTTGTCTTGTCTTGTTTTGTCTTTTCTTGTCTTGTCTTGTCTTGTCTTGTCTTGTCTTGTCTTGTCTTGTCTTGTCATGTCATGTCATGTGTTGTGTTGTGTTGTTTTGTCTTGTCTTGTCTTGTTTGGTCTTGTCTTGTTTGGTCTTGTCTTGCCTTGTCTTGTTTTATGTTGTCTTGTTTTGTCATGTAATGTCATGTCGTGTGTTGTGTTGTTTTGTCTTGTCTTGTCTTCTCCTTGTCTTGTCATGTCATGTCTTGTCTTGTCTTGTCTTGTCATGTCATGTCTTGTCTTGTCTTGTCTTGTTTTGTCTTGTCTTGTCTTGTCTTGTCTTGTCTTGTCTTGTCTTGTCTTGTCTTGTCTTGTCTTGTCTTGTCTTGTCTTGTCTTGTCTTGTCTTGTCTTGTCTTGTCTTGTCTTGTCTTGTCTTGTCTTGTCTTGTCTTGTCTTGTCTTGTCTTGTCTTGTCTTGTCTTGTTTTGTCTTGTCTTGTCTTGTTTTGTCTTTTCTTGTCTTGTCTTGTCTTGTCTTGTCTTGTCTTGTCTTGTCTTGTCTTGTCTTGTCTTGTCTTGTCTTGTCTTGTCTTGTCTTGTCTTGTCTTGTCTTGTCTTGTCTTGTCTTGTCTTGTCTTGTCTTGTCTTGTCTTGTCTTGTCTTGTCTTGTCTTGTCTTGTCTTGTCTTGTCTTGTCTTGTCTTGTCTTGTCTTGTCTTGTCTTGTCTTGTCTTGTCTTGTCTTGTCTTGCCTTATCTTGCCTTGTCATGTCATGTCTTGTCTTGTCTTGTCTTGTTTTGTCTTGTCTTGTCTTGTTTTGTCTTTTCTTGTCTTGTCTTGTCTTGTCTTGTCTTGTCTTGTCTTGTCTTGTCTTGTCTTGTCTTGTCTTGTCTTGTCTTGTCTTGTCTTGTCTTGTCTTGTCTTGTCTTGTCTTGTCTTGTCTTGTCTTGTCTTGTCTTGTCTTGTCTTGTCTTGTCTTGTCTTGTCTTGTCTTGTCTTGTCTTGTCTTGTCTTGTCTTGTCTTGTCTTGCCTTATCTTGCCTTGTCTTGTCTTGTTTTGTCTTGTCTTGTCTTGTCTTGTCTTGTTTTATGTTGTCTTGTCTTGTTTTGTCATGTAATGTCATGTCGTGTGTTGTGTTGTTTTGTCTTGTCTTGTCTTCTCCTTGTCTTGTCTTGTCTTGTCTTGTCTTGTCTTGTCTTGTCTTGTCTTGTCTTGTCTTGTCTTGTCTTGTCTTGTCTTGTCTTGTCTTGTCTGGTCTTGTCTTGTCTTGTCTTGTCTTGCCTTGTCTTGTCTTGTCTTGTCTTGTCTTGTCTTGTCTTGTCTTGTCTTGTCTTGTCTTGTCTTGTCTTGTCTTGTCATGTCATGTCATGTCATGTCTTGTCTTGTCTTGTCTTGTTTTGTCTTGTCTTGTCTTGTTTTGTCTTTTCTTGTCTTGTCTTGTCTTGTCTTGTCTTGTCTTGTCTTGTCTTGTCATGTCATGTCTTGTCTTGTCTTGTCTTGTTTTGTCTTGTCTTGTCTTGTTTTGTCTTTTCTTGTCTTGTCTTGTCTTGTCTTGTCTTGTCTTGTCTTGTCTTGTCTTGTCTTGTCTTGTCTTGTCTTGTCTTGTCTTGTCTTGTCTTGTCTTGTCTTGTCTTGTCTTGTCTTGTCTTGTCTTGTCTTGTCTTGTCTTGTCTTGTCTTGTCTTGTCTTGTCTTGTCTTGTCTTGTCTTGTCTTGTCTTGTCTTGTCTTGTCTTGTCTTGTCTTGTCTTGTCTTGTCTTGTCTTGTCTTGTCTTGTCTTGTCTTGTCTTGTCTTGTCTTGTCTTGTCTTGTCCTGTCTTGTCTTGTCTTTTCTTGTCTTGTCTTTTCTTGTCTTGTCTTGTCTTGTCTTGTCTTGTCTTGTCTTGTCTTGTCTTGTCTTGTCTTGTCATGTCATGTCTTGTCTTGTCTTGTCTTGTTTTGCCTTGTCTTGTCTTGTTTTGTCTTTTCTTGTCTTGTCTTGCATTGTCTTGTCTTGTCTTGTCTTGTCTTGTCTTGTCATGTCATGTCTTGTCTTGTCTTGTCTTGTTTTGTCTTGTCTTGTCTTGTCTTTTCTTGTCTTGTCTTGTCTTGTCTTGTCTTGTCTTGTCTTGTCTTGTCTTGTCTTGTCTTGTCTTGTCTTGTCTTGTCTTGTCTTGTCTTGTCTTGTCTTGTCTTGTCTTGTCTTGTCTTGTCTTGTCTTGTCTTGTCTTGTCTTGTCTTGTCTTGTCTTGTCTTGTCTTGTCTTGTCTTGTCTTGTCTTGTCTTGTCTTGTCTTGTCTTGTCTTGTCTTGTCTTGTCTTGTCTTGTCTTGTCTTGTCTTGTCTTGTCTTGTCTTGTCTTGTCTTGTCTTGTCTTGTCTTGTTTTATGTAGTCTTGTCTTGTCTTGTCTTGTCTTGTCTTGTCTTGTCTTGTCTTGTCTTGTCTTGTCTTGTCTTGTCTTGTCTTGTCTTGTCTTGTCTTGTCTTGTCTTGTCTTGTCTTGTCTTGTCTTGTCTTGTGATGTCATGTCGTGTGTTGTGTTGTTTTGTCTTGTCTTGTCTTTTCTTTTCTTCTCTGGTCTGGTCTGGTCTTGTCTTGTCTTGTCTGGTCTTATCTTGTCTTGTCTTGTCCTGTCCTGTCTTGTCTTGTCTTTTCTTGTCTTGTCCTGTCATGTCATGTCATGTGTTGTGTTGTTTTGTCTTGTCTTTTCTTTTCTTGTCTGGTCTGGTCTGGTCTGGTCTGGTCTTGTCTTGTCTTGTCTGGTCTTATCTTGTCTTGTCTTGTCTTGTCTTGTCTTGTCTTGTCTTGTCTTGTCTTGTCTTGTCTTGTCTTGTCTTGTCTTGTCTTGTCTTGTCTTGTCTTGTCTTGTTTTGTCTTGTCTTGTCTTGTCTTTTCTTGTCTTGTCCTGTCATGTCATGTCATGTGTTGTGTTGTTTTGTCTTGTCTTGTCTTGTTTTGTCTTGTCTTGTCTTGTCTTGTCTTGTCTGGTCCTGACTTATCTTGTCTTGTCTTGTCTTGTCTTGTCTTGTCTTTTCTTGTCTTGTTTTGTCTTGTCTTGTCTTGTCTGGTCTTGTCTGGTCTTGTCTTGTCTTGCCTTGTCTTGTCTTGTCTTGTCTTGTCTTGTCTTGTCTTGTCTTGTCTTGTCTTGTCTTGTCTTGTCTTGTCTTGTCTTGTCTTGTCTTGTCTTGTCTTGTCTGTCATGTCGTGTGTTGTGTTGTTTTGTCTTGTCTTGTTTTGTCTTGTCATGTCTTGTCCTTTCTTGTCTTGTCTTGTCTTGTCTTGTCTTGTCTTGTCTTGTCTTGTCTTGTCTTGTCTTGTCTTGTCTTGTCTTGTCTTGTCTTGTCTTGTCTTGTCTTGTCTTGTCTTGTCTTGTCTTGTCTTGTCTTGTCTTGTCTTGTCTTGTCTTGTCTTGTCTTGTCTTGTCTTGTCTTGTCTTGTCTTGTCTTGTCTTGTCTTGTCTTGTCTTGTCTTGTCTTGTCTTGTCTTGTCTTGTCTTGTCTTGTCTTGTCTTGTCTTGTCTTGTCTTGTCTTGTCTTGTCTTGTCTTGTCTTGTCTTGTCTTGTCTTGTCTTGTCTTGTCTTGTCTTGTCTTGTCTTGCCTTATCTTGCCTTGTCTTGTCTTGTTTTGTCTTGTCTTGTCTTGTCTTGTCTTGTTTTATGTTGTCTTGTCTTGTTTTGTCATGTAATGTCATGTCGTGTGTTGTGTTGTTTTGTCTTGTCTTGTCTTCTCCTTGTCTTGTCTTGTCATGTCGTGTGTTGTGTTGTTTTGTCTTGTCTTGTCTTATATTGTCTTCTCTTGTCTTGTGATGTCATGTCGTGTGTTGTGTTGTTTTGTCTTGTCTTGTCTTATATTGTCTTCTCTTGTCTTGTGATGTCATGTCGTGTGTTGTGTTGTTTTGTCTTGTTTTGTCTTGTCCTGTCTTGTCTTGTCATGTCATGTCATGTGTTGTGTTGTGTTGTTTTGTCTTGTCTTGTCTTGTCTTGTCTTGTCTTGCCTTATCTTGCCTTGTCTTGTCTTGTCTGGTCTTTTCTTGTCTTGTCTTGTCTTGTCTTGTCATGTCTTGTCTTGTCTTGTTTTGTCTTGTCTTGTATTGTCTTGTTTTCTCATGTAATGTCATGTCGTGTGTTGTGTTGTTTTGTCTTGTCTTGTGTTGTTTTGTCTTGTCTTGTCATGTCATGTTATGTCGTGTCTTGTGTTGCTTTGTCTTGTCTTGTCTTGTCTTGTCCTGTCGTGTGTTGTGTTGTTTTGTCTTGTCTTGTCATGTCATGTCTTGTCTTGTCTTGTCTTGTTTTGTCTTGTCTTGTCTTGTCTTGTCTTGTCTTGTCTTGTCTTGTCTTGTCTTGTCTTGTCTTGTGTTGTTTTGTCTTGTCTTGTCATGTCATGTCTTGTCTTGTCTTGTCTTGTTTTGTCTTGTCATGTCTTGTCTTGCCTTGTCTTGTCTTGTCTTGTCTTGTCTTGTCTAGTCTTGTCTTGTCTAGTCTTGTCTTGTCTTGTGTTGTTTTGTCTTGTCTTGTCATGTCATGTTATGTCGTGTCTTGTGTTGTCTTGTGTTGTCTTGTCTTGTCTTGTCTTGTCTTGTCTTGTCTTGTCTTGTCTTGTCTTGTCTTGTCTTGTCTTGTTTTGTCTTGTCTTGTCTTGTCTTGTCTTGTTTTATGTTGACTTGTCTTGTTTTGTCATGTAATGTCATGTCGTGTGTTGTGTTGTTTTGTCTTGTCTTGTCTTCTCCTTGTCTTGTCTTGTCATGTCGTGTGTTGTGTTGTTTTGTCTTGTCTTGTCTTATATTGTCTTCTCTTGTCTTGTGATGTCATGTCGTGTGTTGTGTTGTTTTGTCTTGTTTTGTCTTGTCCTGTCTTGTCTTGTCATGTCATGTCATGTGTTGTGTTGTGTTGTTTTGTCTTGTCTTGTTGTGTATTGTCATGTCTTTTATTGTCTTGTCTTGTCTTGTCATGTCATGTAATGTCATGTCGTGTGTTGTGTTGTTTTGTCTTGTCTTGTCTTCTCCTTGTCTTGTCTAGTCTTGTCTTGTCTTGTCTTGTCTTGTCTTGTCATGTCGTGTGTTGTGTTGTTTTGTCTTGTCTTGTCTTGTGATGCCATGTCGTGTGTTGTGTTGTGTTGTTTTGTCTTGTCTTGTCTTGTCTTGTCTTGTCTTGCCTTATCTTGCCTTGTCTTGTCTTGTCTGGTCTTGTCTTGTCTTGTCTTGTCTTGTCTTGTCTTGTCATGTCATGTCGTATGTTGTGTTGTTTTGTCTTGTGCTGCTTTGTCCTGTCTTGTCTTGTCTTGTCTTGTCATGTCGTGTGTTGTGTTGTTTTGTTTTGCCTTGTTGTGTATTGTCATGTCTTATATTGTCTTGTCTTGTCTTGTCATGTCATGTCATGTCGTGTGTTATGTTGTGTTGTCTTGTTTTGTCTTGTCATGTCATGTCATGTCTTGTCTTGTCTTGTCTTGTTTTGTCTTGTCATGTCATGTCTTGTCTTGTCTTGTCTTGTCTTGTCTTGTTTTGTCTTGTCATGTCTTGTCTTGTCTTGTCTTGACTTGTCTTGTCTTGTCTTGTCTTGTCTTGTCTTGTCATGTCTTGTCTTGTCTTGTCTTGTCTTGTCTTGTCTTGTCTTGTCTTGTCTTGTCTTGTCTTGTCTTGTCTTGTCTTGTCTTGTCTTGTCTTGTCTTGTCTTGTCTTGTCTTGTCTTGTCTTGTCTTGTCTTGTCTTGTCTTGTCTTGTCTTGTCTTGTCTTGTCTTGTCTTGTGATGTCATGTCTTGTCTTGTCTTGTCTTGTCTTGTCTTGTCTTGTCTTGTCATGTCTTGTCTTGTCTTGTCTTGTCTTGTCTTGTCTTGTCTTGTCATGTCATGTCTTGTCTTGTCTTGTCTTGTCTTGTCTTGTCTTGTCTTGTCTTGTTTTGTCTTGTCTTGTCTTGTCTTGTCTTGTCTTGTCTTGTCTTGTCTTGTCTTGTCTTGTCTTGTCTTGTCTTGTCTTGTCTTGTCTTGTCTTGTCTTGTCTTGTCTTGTCTTCTCTTGTCTTGTCTTGTCTTGTCTTGTCTTGTCTTGTCTTGTCTTGTCTTGTCTTGTCTTGTCTTGTCTTGTCTTGTCTTGTCTTGCGATGTCATGTCGTGTGTTGTGTTGTGTTGTTTTGTCTTGTCTTGTCTTGTCTTGTCTTGTCTTGCCTTATCTTGCCTTGTCTTGTCTTGTCTTGTCATGTCTTGTCTTGTCTTGTCTTGTCTTGTCTTGTCTTGTCTTGCCTTATCTTGCCTTGTCTTGTCTGGTCTTGTCTTGTCTTGTCTTGTCTTGTCTTGTCTTGTCTTGTGTTGTCATGTCTTGTCTTGTCTTGTCTTGTCTTGTCTTGTCTTGTCTTGTCTTGTCTTGTCTTGTCTTGTCTTGTCTTGTCTTGTCTTGTCTTGTCTTGTCTTGTCTTGTCTTGTCTTGTCTTGTCTTGTCTTGTCTTGCCTTATCTTGCCTTGTCTTGTCTTGTCTGGTCTTGTCCTGTCCTGTCCTGTCCTGTCTTGTCTTGTCATGTCATGTCATGTCATGTCATGTCATGTCGTGTGTTTTGTTGTGTTGTCTTGTTTTGTGTTGTCATGTCATGTCATGTCTTGTCTTGTCTTGTCTTGTCTTGTTTTGTCTTGTCATGTCTTGTCTTGTCTTGTCTTGTCTTGTCTGGTTTTGTCTTGTCATGTCTTGTCTTGACTTGTCTTGTCTTGTCTTGTCTTGTCTTGTCTTGTCTTGTCTTGTCTTGTCTTGTCTTGTCTTGTCTTGTCTTGTCTTGTCTTGTCTTGTCTTGTCTTGTCTTGTCTTGTCTTGTCTTGTCTTGTCTTGTCTTGTCTTGTCTTGTCTTGTCTTGTCTTGTCATGTCTTGTCTTGTCTTGTCTTGTTTTGTCTTGTCTTGTCTTGTCTTGTCTTGTCTTGTCTTGTCTTGTCTTGTCTTGTCTTGTCTTGTCTTGTCTTGCCTTATCTTGTCTTGTCTTGTCTTGTCTTGTCTTGTCTTGTCTTGTCTTGTCTTGTCTTGTCTTGTCTTGTCTTGTCTTGTCTTGTCTTGTCTTGTCTTGTCTTGTCATGTCGTGTGTTTTGTTGTGTTGTCTTGTTTTGTCTTGTCATGTCTTGTCTTGTCTTGTCTTGTCTTGTCTTGTTTTGTCTTGTCATGTCTTGTCTTGTCTTGTCATGTCTTGTCTTGTCTTGTCTTGTTTTGTCTTGTCTTGTCTTGTCTTGTCTTGTCTTGTCTTGTCTTGTCTTGTCTTGTCTTGTCTTGTCTTGTCTTGCCTTATCTTGTCTTGTCTTGTCTTGTCTTGTCTTGTCTTGTCTTGTCTTGTCTTGTCTTGTCTTGTCTTGTCTTGTCTTGTCTTGTCTTGTCTTGTCTTGTCTTGTCTTGTCTTGTCTTGTCTTGTCTTGTCTTGTCTTGTCTTGTCTTGTCTTGTCTTGTCTTGTCATGTCGTGTGTTGTGTTGTTTTGTCTTGTTGTGTATTGTCATGTCTTATATTGTCTTGTCTTGTCTTGTCATGTCATGTCGTATGTTGTGTTGTTTTGTCTTGTGCTGCTTTGTCCTGTCTTGTCTTGTCTTGTCTTGTCATGTCGTGTGTTGTGTTGTTTTGTCTTGTTGTGTATTGTCATGTCTTATATTGTCTTGTCTTGTCTTGTCATGTCATGTCATGTCGTGTGTTGTGTTGTCTTGTCTTGTCTTGTCTTGTCATGTCTTGTCTTGTCTTGTTTTGTCTTGTCTTGTCTTGTCTTGTCTTGTCATGTCATGTCTTGTCTTGTCTTGTCTTGTCTTGTCTTGTCTTGTCTTGTCTTGTCTTGTCTTGTCTTGTCTTGTCTTGTCTTGTCTTGTCTTGTCTTGTCTTGTCTTGTCTTGTCTTGTCTTGTCTTGTCTTGTCTTGTCTTGTCTTGTCTTGTCTTGTCTTGTCTTGTCTTGTCTTGTCTTGTCTTGTCTTGTCTTGTCTTGTCTTGTCTTGTGATGTCATGTCATGTCTTGTCTTGTCTTGTCTTGTCTTGTCTTGTCTTGTCTTGTCTTGTCTTGTCTTGTCATGTCTTGTCTTGTCTTGTCTTGTCTTGTCTTGTCTTGTCTTGTCTTGTCATGTCTTGTCTTGTCTTGTCTTGTCTTGTCTTGTCTTGTCTTGTCTTGTCTTGTCTTGTCTTGTCTTGTCTTGTCTTGTCTTGTCTTGTCTTGTCTTGTCTTGTCTTGTCTTGTCTTGTCTTGTCTTGTCTTGTCTTGTCTTGTCTTGTCTTGTCTTGTCTTGTCTTGTCTTGTCTTGTCTTGTCTTGTCTTGTCTTGTCTTGTCTTGTCTTGTCTTGTCTTGTCTTGTCTTGTCTTGTTTTGTCTTGTCTTGTCATGTCTTGTCTTGACTTGTCTTGTCTTGTCTTGTCTTGTCTTGTCTTGTCTTGTCTTGTCTTGTCTTGTCTTGTCTTGTCTTGTCTTGTCTTGTCTTGTCTTGTCTTGTCTTGTCTTGTCTTGTCTTGTCTTGTCTTGTCTTGTCTTGTCGTGTCTTGTCTTGTCTTGTCTTGTCTTGTCTTGTTTTGTTTTGTCTTGTCTTGTCTTGTCTTGTCTTGTCTTGTCTTGTCTTGTCTTGTCATGTTTTGTCTTGACTTGTCTTGTCTTGTCTTGTCTTGTCTTGTCTTGTCTTGTCTTGTCTTGTCTTGTCTTGTCTTGTCTTGTCTTGTCTTGTCTTGTCTTGTCTTGTCTTGTCTTGTCTTGTCTTGTCTTGTCTTGTCTTGTTTTATGTTGTCTTGTCTTGTCTTGTCTTGTCTTGTTTTGTCTTGTCATGTCTTGTCTTGTCTTGTCTTGTCTTGTCTTGTTTTGTCTTGTCATGTCTTGTCTTGACTTGTCTTGTCTTGTCTTGTCTTGTCTTGTCTTGTCTTGTCATGTCATGTCTTGTCTTGTCTTGTCTTGTCTTGTTTTGTCTTGTCATGTCTTGTCTTGTCTTGTTTTGTCTTGTCATGTCATGTCTTGTCTTGTTTTGTCTTGTCTTGTTTTGTCTTGTCTTGTCTTGTCTTGTCATGTCTTATATTGTCTTGTCTTGTCTTGTCTTGTCTTGTCTTGTCTTGTCTTGTCTTGTCTTGTCTTGTCTTGTCTTGTCTTGTCTTGTCTTGTCTTGTCTTGTCTTGTCTTGTCTTGTCTTGTCTTGTCTTGTCTTGTCTTGTCTTGTCTTGTCTTGCCTTGTCTTGTCTTGTCTTGTCTTGTCATGTCATGTCGTATGTTGTGTTGTTTTGTCTTGTGCTGCTTTGTCCTGTCTTGTCTTGTCTTGTCTTGTCATGTCGTGTGTTGTGTTGTTTTGTCTTGTTGTGTATTGTCATGTCTTGTATTGTCTTGTCTTGTCTTGTCATGTCATGTCATGTCGTGTGTTGTGTTGTCTTGTCTTGTCTTGTCATGTCATGTCTTGTCTTGTCTTGTTTTGTCTTGTCTTGTCTTGTCTTGTCTTGTCATGTCATGTCTTGTCTTGTCTTGTCTTGTCTTGTCTTGTCTTGTCTTGTCTTGTCTTGTCTTGTCTTGTCTTGTCTTGTCTTGTCTTGTCTTGTCTTGTCTTGTCTTGTCTTGTCTTGTCTTGTCTTGTCTTGTCTTGTCTTGTCTTGTCTTGTCTTGTCTTGTCTTGTCTTGTCTTGTCTTGTCTTGTCTTGTCTTTTCTTGTCTTGTCTTGTCTTGTCTTGTCTTGTCTTGTCTTGTCTTGTCTTGTCTTGTCTTGTCTTGTCTTGTCTTGTCTTGTCTTGTCATGTCATGTCATGTCGTGTGTTGTGTTGTGTTGTCTTGTTTTGTCTTGTCATGTCATGTCATGTCTTGTTTTGTCCTGTCATGTCTTGTCTTGACTTGTCTTGTCTTGTCTTGTCTTGTCTTGTCTTGTCTTGTCTTGTCTTGTCTTGTCTTGTCTTGTCTTGTCTTGTCTTGTCTTGTCTTGTCTTGTCTTGTCTTGTCTTGTCTTGTCTTGTCTTGTCTTGTCTTGTCTTGTCTTGTCTTGTCTTGTCTTGTCTTGTCTTGTCTTGTCTTGTCTTGTCTTGTCTTGTCTTGTCTTGTCTTGTCTTGTCTTGTCTTGTCTTGTCTTGTCTTGTCTTATCTTATCTTGTCTTGTCTTGTCTTGTTTTGTCTTGTCTTGTCTTGTCTTGTCTTGTCTTGTCTTGTCTTGTCTTGTCTTGTCTTGTCTTGTCTTGTCTTGTCTTGTCTTGTCTTGTCTTGTCTTGTCTTGTCATGTCATGTCGTATGTTGTGTTGTTTTGTCTTGTGCTGCTTTGTCCTGTCTTGTCTTGTCATGTCGTGTGTTGTGTTGTTTTGTCTTGTCTTGTTGTGTATTGTCATGTCTTATATTGTCTTGTCTTGTCTTGTCATGTCATGTCATGTCGTGTGTTGTGTTGTGTTGTCTTGTTTTGTCTTGTCATGTCATGTCATGTCTTGTCTTGTCTTGTCTTGTCTTGTTTTGTCTTGTCATGTCTTGTCTTGTCTTGTCTTGTTTTGTCTTGTCATGTCTTGTCTTGTCTTGTCTTGTCTTGTCTTGTCTTGTCTTGTCTTGTCTTGTGCTGCTTTGTCCTGTCTTGTCATGTCATGTCGTATGTTGTGTTGTTTTGTCTTGTGCTGCTTTGTCCTGTCTTGTCTTGTCATGTCGTGTGTTGTGTTGTTTTGTCTTGTCTTGTTGTGTATTGTCATGTCTTATATTGTCTTGTCTTGTCTTGTCATGTCATGTCATGTCGTGTGTTGTGTTGTGTTGTCTTGTTTTGTCTTGTCATGTCATGTCATGTCTTGTCTTGTCTTGTCTTGTCTTGTTTTGTCTTGTCATGTCTTGTCTTGTCTTGTCTTGTCTTGTCTTGTCTTGTCTTGTCTTGTCTTGTCTTGTCTTGTCTTGTCTTGTCTTGTCTTGTCTTGTCTTGTCTTGTCTTGTCTTGTCTTGTCTTGTCTTGTCTTGTCTTGTCTTGTCTTGTCTTGTCTTGTCTTGTCTTGTCTTGTCTTGTCTTGTCTTGTCTTGTCTTGTCATGTCATGCCGTATGTTGTGTTGTTTTGTCTTGTGCTGCTTTGTCCTGTCTTGTCATGTCATGTCGTATGTTGTGTTGTTTTGTCTTGTGCTGCTTTGTCCTGTCTTGTCTTGTCATGTCGTGTGTTGTGTTGTTTTGTCTTGTCTTGTTGTGTATTGTCATGTCTTATATTGTCTTGTCTTGTCTTGTCATGTCATGTCATGTCGTGTGTTGTGTTGTGTTGTCTTGTTTTGTCTTGTCATGTCATGTCATGTCTTGTCTTGTCTTGTCTTGTCTTGTTTTGTCTTGTCATGTCTTGTCTTGTCTTGTCTTGTCTTGTTTTGTCTTGTCTTGTCATGTCTTGTCTTGACTTGTCTTGTCTTGTCTTGTCTTGTCTTGTCTTGTCTTGTCTTGTCTTGTCTTGTCTTGTCTTGTCTTGTCTTGTCTTGTCTTGTCTTGTCTTGTCTTGTCTTGTCTTGTCTTGTCTTGTCTTGTCTTGTCTTGTCTTGTCTTGTCTTGTCTTGTCTTGTCTTGTCTTGTCTTGTCTTGTCTTGTCTTGTCTTGTCTTGTCTTGTCTTGTCTTGTCTTGTCTTGTCTTGTCTTGTCTTGTCTTGTCTTGTCTTGTCTTGTCTTGTCTTGTCTTGTCTTGTCTTGTCTTGTCTTGTCTTGTCTTGTCTTGTCTTGTCTTGTCTTGTCTTGTCTTGTCTTGTCTTGTCTTGTCTTGTCTTGTCTTGTCTTGTCTTGTCTTGTCTTGTCTTGTCTTGTCTTGTCTTGTCTTGTCTTGTCTTGTCTTGTCTTGTCTTGTCTTGTCTTGTCTTGTCTTCTCCTTGTCTTGTCTTGTCTTGTCTTGTCTTGTCTTGTCTTGTCTTGTCTTGTCTTGTCTTGTCTTGTCTTGTCTTGTCTTGTCTTGTCTTGTCTTGTCTTGTCTTGTCTTGTCTTGTCTTGTCTTGTCTTGTCTTGTCTTGTCTTGTCTTGTCTTGTCTTGTCTTGTCTTGTCTTGTCTTGTCTTGTCTTGTCATGTCATGTCGTATGTTGTGTTGTTTTGTCTTGTGCTGCTTTGTCCTGTCTTGTCTTGTTTTGTCTTGTCTTGTTGTGTATTGTCATGTCTTATATTGTCTTGTCATGTCATGTCATGTCGTGTGTTGTGTTGTGTTGTCTTGTTTTGTTTTGTCTTGTCATGTCATGTCATGTCTTGTCTTGTCTTGTCTTGTTTTGTCTTGTCATGTCTTGTCTTGTCTTGTCTTGTCTTGTCTTGTCTTGTCTTGTCTTGTCTTGTCTTGTCTTGTCTTGTCTTGTCTTGTCTTGTCTTGTCTTGTCTTGTCTTGTCTTGTCTTGTCTTGTCTTGTCTTGTCTTTTCTTGTCTTGTCTTGTCTTGTCATGTCATGTCGTATGTTGCGTTGTTTTGTCTTGTGCTGCTTTGTCCTGTCTTGTCTTGTTTTGTCTTGTCTTGTTGTGTATTGTCATGTCTTATATTGTCTTGTCATGTCATGTCATGTCGTGTGTTGTGTTGTGTTGTCTTGTTTTGTTTTGTCTTGTCATGTCATGTCATGTCTTGTCTTGTCTTGTCTTGTTTTGTCTTGTCATGTCTTGTCTTGTCTTGTCTTGTCTTGTCTTGTTTTGTCTTGTCATGTCTTGTCTTGACTTGTCTTGTCTTGTCTTGTCTTGTCTTGTCTTGTCTTGTCTTGTCTTGTCTTGTCTTGTCTTGTCTTGTCTTGTCTTGTCTTGTCTTGTCTTGTCTTGTCTTGTCTTGTCTTGTCTTGTCTTGTCTTGTCTTGTCTTGTCTTGTCTTGTCTTGTCTTGTCTTGTCTTGTTTTGTCTTGTCTTGTCTTGTCTTGTCTTGTCTTGTTTTATGTTGCCTTGTTTTGTCATGTAATGTCATGTCGTGTGTTGTGTTGTTTTGTCTTGTCTTGTCTTCTCCTTGTCTTGTCTTGTCATGTCGTGTGTTGTGTTGTTTTGTCTTGTCTTGTCTTATATTGTCTTCTCTTGTCTTGTGATGTCATGTCGTGTGTTGTGTTGTTTTGTCTTGTTTTGTCTTGTCCTGTCTTGTCTTGTCATGTCATGTCATGTGTTGTGTTGTGTTGTTTTGTCTTGTCTTGTCTTGTCTTGTCTTGTCTTGTCTTGCCTTATCTTGCCTTGTCTTGTCTTGTCTGGTCTTGTCTTGTCTTGTCTTGTCTTGTCATGTCTTGTCTTGTCTTGTTTTGTCTTGTCTTGTATTGTCTTGTTTTCTCATGTAATGTCATGTCGTGTGTTGTGTTGTTTTGTCTTGTCTTGTGTTGTTTTGTCTTGTCTTGTCATGTCATGTTATGTCGTGTCTTGTGTTGCTTTGTCTTGTCTTGTCTTGTCTTGTCATGTCGTGTGTTGTGTTGTTTTGTCTTGTCTTGTCATGTCATGTCTTGTCTTGTCTTGTCTTGTCTTGTCTTGTTTTGTCTTGTCATGTCTTGTCTTGTCTTGTCTTGTCTTGTCTTGTCTTGTCTAGTCTTGTCTTGTCTTGTCTTGTCTTGTCTTGTCTTGTCTTGTCTTGTCTTGTCTTGTCATGTCATGTCTTGTCTTGTCTTGTCTTGTCTTGTCTTGTCTTGTCTTGTTTTGTCTTGTCATGTCTTGTCTTGTCTTGTCTTGTCTTGTCTTGTCTTGTCTTGTCTAGTCTTGTCTTGTCTTGTCTTGTCTTGTCTTGTCTTGTCTTGTCTTGTCTTGTCTTGTCTTGTCATGTCATGTCGTATGTTGTGTTGTTTTGTCTTGTGCTGCTTTGTCCTGTCTTGTCTTGTTTTGTCTTGTCTTGTTGTGTATTGTCATGTCTTATATTGTCTTGTCTTGTCTTGTCATGTCATGTCATGTCGTGTGTTGTGTTGTGTTGTCTTGTTTTGTTTTGTCTTGTCATGTCTTGTTTTATGTTGTCTTGTCTTGTTTTGTCATGTAATGTCATGTCGTGTGTTGTGTTGTTTTGTCTTGTCTTGTCTTCTCCTTGTCTTGTCTTGTCTTGTCTTGTCTTGTCTTGTCTTGTCTTGTCTTGTCTTGTCTTGTCTTGTCTTGTCTTGTCTTTTCTTGTCTTGTCTTGTCTTGTCTTGTCTTGTCATGTCATGTCGTATGTTGTGTTGTTTTGTCTTGTGCTGCTTTGTCCTGTCTTGTCTTGTTTTGTCTTGTCTTATTGTGTGTTGTCATGTCTTATTTTGTCTTGTCATGTCATGTCATGTCGTGTGTTGTGTTGTGTTGTCTTGTTTTGTTTTGTCTTGTCATGTCATGTCATGTCTTGTCTTGTCTTGTCTTGTTTTGTCTTGTCATGTCTTGTCTTGCTTGTCTTGTCTTGTCTTGTCTCGTTTTGTCTTGTCTTGACTTGTCTTGTCTTGTCTTGTCTTGTCTTGTCTTGTCTTGTCTTGTCTTGTCTTGTCTTGTCTTGTCTTGTCTTGTCTTGTCTTGTCTTGTCTTGTCTTGTCTTGTCTTGTCTTGTCTTGTCTTGTCTTGTCTTGTCTTGTCTTGTCTTGTCTTGTCTTGTCTTGTCTTGTCATGTCTTGTCTTGTCTTGTCTTGTCTTGTCTTGTCTTGTCTTGTCTTGTCTTGTCTTGTCTTGTCTTGTCTTGTCTTGTTTTGTCTTGTCTTGTCTTGTCTTGTCTTGTCTTGTTTTATGTTGTCTTGTCTTGTCATGTCGTGTGTTGTGTTGTTTTGTCTTGTCTTGTCTTATATTGTCTTCTCTTGTCTTGTGATGTCATGTCGTGTGTTGTGTTGTTTTGTCTTGTTTTGTCTTGTCCTGTCTTGTCTTGTCATGTCATGTCATGTGTTGTGTTGTGTTGTTTTGTCTTGTCTTGTCTTGTCTTGTCTTGTCTTGTCTTGTCTTGTCTTGCCTTATCTTGCCTTGTCTTGTCTTGTCTGGTCTTGTCTTGTCTTGTCTTGTCATGTCTTGTCTTGTCTTGTTTTGTCTTGTCTTGTATTGTCTTGTTTTCTCATGTAATGTCATGTCGTGTGTTGTGTTGTTTTGTCTTGTCTTGTGTTGTTTTGTCTTGTCTTGTCATGTCATGTTATGTCGTGTCTTGTGTTGCTTTGTCTTGTCTTGTCTTGTCTTGTGTTGCTTTGTCTTGTCTTGTCTTGTCTTGTCATGTCGTGTGTTGTGTTGTTTTGTCTTGTCTTGTCATGTCATGTCTTGTCTTGTCTTGTCTTGTCTTGTCTTGTCTTGTCTTGTCTTGTCTTGTCTTGTCTTGTCTTGTCTAGTCTTGTCTTGTCTTGTCTTGTCTTGTCTTGTCTTGTCTTGTCTTGTCTTGTCTTGTCTTGTCATGTCGTGTGTTGTGTTGTTTTGTCTTGTCTTGTCTTGTCATGTCGTGTGTTGTGTTGTTTTGTCTTGTCTTGTTGTGTATTGTCATGTCTTTTATTGTCTTGTCTTGTCTTGTCATGTCATGTAATGTCATGTCGTGTGTTGTGTTGTTTTGTCTTGTCTTGTCTTCTCCTTGTCTTGTCTAGTCTTGTCTTGTCCTGTCTTGTCTTGTCTTGTCTTGCCTTATCTTGCCTTGTCTTGTCTTGTCTTGTCTTGTCTTGTCTTGTCTTGTCTTGTCTTGTTTTGTCTTGTCATGTCTTGTCTTGTCTTGTCTTGTCTTGTCTTGTCTTGTCTTGTCTAGTCTTGTCTTGTCTTGTCTTGTCTTGTCTTGTCTTGTCTTGTCTTGTCTTGTCTTGTCTTGTCTTGTCTTGTCTTGTCTTGTCTTGTCTTGTCTTGTGTTGCTTTGTCTTGTCTTGTCATGTCGTGTGTTGTGTTGTTTTGTCTTGTCTTGTTGTGTATTGTCATGTCTTTTATTGTCTTGTCTTGTCTTGTCATGTCATGTAATGTCATGTCGTATGTTGTGTTGTTTTGTCTTGTGCTGCTTTGTCCTGTCTTGTCTTGTCTTGTCTTGTCATGTCGTGTGTTGTGTTGTTTTGTTTTGTCTTGTTGTGTATTGTCATGTCTTATATTGTCTTGTCTTGTCTTGTCATGTCATGTCATGTCGTGTGTTGTGTTGTGTTGTCTTGTTTTGTCTTGTCATGTCATGTCATGTCATGTCTTGTCTTGTCTTGTCTTGTTTTGTCTTGTCATGTCTTGTCTTGTCTTGTCTTGTCTTGTCTTGTTTTGTCTTGTCATGTCTTGTCTTGACTTGTCTTGTCTTGTCTTGTCTTGTCTTGTCTTGTCTTGTCTTGTCTTGTCATGTCATGTCTTGTCTTGTCTTGTCTTGTCTTGTCTTGTCTTGTCTTGTCTTGTCTTGTCTTGTCTTGTCTTGTCTTGTCTTGTCTTGTCTTGTCTTGTCTTGTCTTGTCTTGTCTTGTCTTGTCTTGTCTTGTCTTGTCTTGTCTTGTCTTGTCTTGTCTTGTCTTGTCTTGTCTTGTCTTGTCTTGTCTTGTCTTGTCTTGTGATGTCATGTCTTGTCTTGTCTTGTCTTGTCTTGTCTTGTCTTGTCTTGTCTTGTCTTGTCTTGTCTTGTTTTGTCTTGTCATGTCTTGTCTTGTCTTGTTTTGTCTTGTCATATCATGTCTTGTCTTGACTTGTCTTGTCTTGTCTTGTCTTGTCTTGTCTTGTCTTGTCTTGTCTTGTCTTGTCTTTTCTTGTCTTGTCTTGTCTTGTCATGTCATGTCGTATGTTGTGTTGTTTTGTCTTGTGCTGCTTTGTCCTGTCTTGTCTTGTTTTGTCTTGTCTTATATTGTCTTGTCTTGTCTTGTCATGTCATGTCATGTCGTGTGTTGTGTTGTGTTGTCTTGTTTTGTTTTGTCTTGTCTTGTCTTGTCTTGTCTTGTCTTGTCTTGTCTTGTCTTGTCATGTCATGTCATGTCGTGTGTTGTGTTGTGTTGTGTTGTCTTGTTTTGTTTTGTCTTGTCATGTCATGTCATGTCTTGTCTTGTGTTGTCTTGTTTTGTCTTGTCATGTCTTGTCTTGACTTGTCTTGTCTTGTCTTGTCTTGTCTTGTCTTGTCTTGTCTTGTCTTGTCTTGTCTTGTCTTGTCTTGTCTTGTCTTGTCTTGTCTTTTCTTGTCTTGTCTTATCTTGTCATGTCATGTCGTATGTTGTGTTGTTTTGTCTTGTGCTGCTTTGTCCTGTCTTGTCTTGTTTTGTCTTGTCTTGTTGTGTATTGTCATGTCTTATATTGTCTTGTCTTGTCTTGTCTTGTCATGTCATGTCATGTCGTGTGTTGTGTTGTGTTGTCTTGTTTTGTTTTGTCTTGTCTTGTCTTGTCTTGTCATGTCTTGTCTTGTCTTGTCTTGTCTTGTCTTGTCTTGTCTTGTCTTGTCTTGTCTTGTCTTGTCTTGTCTTGTCTTGTCTTGTCTTGTCTTGTCTTGTCTTGTCTTGTCTTGTCTTGTCTTGTCTTGTCTTGTCTTGTCTTGTCTTGTCTTGTCTTGTCTTGTCTTGTCTTGTCTTGTCTTTTCTTGTCTTGTCTTGTCTTGTCATGTCATGTCGTGTGTTGTGTTGTTTTGTCTTGTCTTGTTTTGTCTTGTCATGTCTTGTCTTGTCTTGTCTTGTCTTGTTTTGTCTTGTCATGTCATGTCTTGTCTTGACTTGTCTTGTCTTGTCTTGTCTTGTCATGTCTTGTCTTGTCTTGTCTTGTCTTGTCTTGTCTTGTCTTGTCTTGTCTTGTCTTGCCTTGTCTTGTCTTGTCTTGTCTTGTCTTGTCTTGTCTTGTCTTGTCTTGTCTTGTCTTGTCTTGTCTTGTCTTGTTTTGTCTTGTCATGTCATGTCTTGTCTTGTCTTGTCTTGTCTTGTCTTGTCTTGTCTTGTTTTGTCTTGTCATGTCTTGTCTTGTCTTGTCTTGTCTTGTTTTGTCTTGTCATGTCATGTCTTGTCTTGACTTGTCTTGTCTTGTCTTGTCTTGTCTTGTCTTGTCTTGTCTTGTCTTGTCTTGTCTTGTCTTGTCTTGTCTTGTCTTGTCTTGTCTTGTCTTGTCTTGTCTTGTCTTGTCTTGTCTTGTCTTGTCTTGTCTTGTCTTGTCTTGTCTTGTCTTGTCTTGTCTTGTTTTGTCTTGTCATGTCTTGTCTTGTCTTGTCTTGTCTTGTCTTGTCTTGTCTTGTCTTGTTTTGTCTTGTCATGTCTTGTCTTGTCTTGTCTTGTCTTGTTTTGTCTTGTCATGTCATGTCTTGTCTTGACTTGTCTTGTCTTGTCTTGTCTTGTCTTGTCTTGTCTTGTCTTGTCTTGTCTTGTCTTGTCTTGTCTTGTCTTGTCTTGTCTTGTCTTGTCTTGTCTTGTCTTGTCTTGTCTTGTCTTGTCTTGTCTTTTCTTGTCTTGTCTTGTCTTGTCATGTCATGTCGTATGTTGTGTTGTTTTGTCTTGTGCTGCTTTGTCCTGTCTTGTCTTGTTTTGTCTTGTCTTGTTGTGTATTGTCATGTCTTATATTGTCTTGTCTTGTCTTGTCATGTCATGTCATGTCGTGTGTTGTGTTGTGTTGTCTTGTTTTGTTTTGTCTTGTCATGTCATGTCATGTCTTGTCTTGTCTTGTCTTGTTTTGTCTTGTCATGTCTTGTCTTGTCTTGTCTTGTCTTGTCTTGTTTTGTCTTGTCTTGTCTTGTCTTGTCTTGTCTTGTCTTGTCTTGTCTTGTCTTGTCTTGTCTTGTTTTGTCTTGTCATGTCTTGTCTTGTCTTGTCTTGTCTTGTTTTGTCTTGTCATGTCATGTCTTGTCTTGTCTTGTCTTGTCTTGTCTTGTCTTGTTTTGTCTTGACTTGTCTTGTCTTGTCTTGTCTTGTCTTGTCTTGTCTTGTCTTGTCTTGTCTTGTCTTGTCTTGTCTTGTCTTGTCTTGTCTTGTCTTGTCTTGTCTTGTCATGTCATGTCGTATGTTGTGTTGTTTTGTCTTGTGCTGCTTTGTCCTGTCTTGTCTTGTCTTGTCTTGTCATGTCGTGTGTTGTGTTGTTTTGTCTTGTCTTGTTGTGTATTGTCATGTCTTGTCTTGTCTTGTCTTGTCTTGTCTTGTCTTGTCTAGTCTTGTCTTGTCTTGTCTTGTCTTGTCTTGTCTTGTCTTGTCTTGTCTTGTCTTGTCTTGTCTTGTCTTGTCTTGTCTTGTCTTGTCTTGTCTTGTCTTGTCTTGTCTTGTCTTGTCTTGTCTTGTCTTGTCTTGTCTTGTCTTGTCTTGTCTTGTCTTTTCTTGTCTTGTCTTGTCTTGTCATGTCATGTCGTATGTTGTGTTGTTTTGTCTTGTGCTGCTTTGTCCTGTCTTGTCTTGTTTTGTCTTGTCTTGTTGTGTATTGTCATGTCTTATATTGTCTTGTCTTGTCTTGTCATGTCATGCCATGTCGTGTGTTGTGTTGTTTTGTCTTGTCTTGTCTTGTCTTGTCATGTCTTGTCTCTTGTCTTGTCTTGTCTTGTCTTGTCATGTCATGTAATGTCATGTCGTGTGTTGTGTTGTTTTGTCTTGTCTTGTCTTCTCCTTGTCTTGTCTAGTCTTCTCTTGTCTTGTCTTGTCTTGTCTTGTCATGTCGTGTGTTGTGTTGTTTTGTCTTGTCTTGTCTTGTCTTGTCTTGTGATGCCATGTCGTGTGTTGTGTTGTGTTGTTTTGTCTTGTCATGTCTTGTCTTGTCTTGTCTTGTCTTGTCTTGTCTTGTCTTGTCTTGTCTTGTCTTGTCTTGTCTTGTCTTGTCTTGTCTTGTCTTGTCTTGTCATGTCATGTCTTGTCTTGTCTTGTCTTGTCTTGTCTTGTCATGTCATGTCTTGTCTTGTCTTGTCTTGTCTTGTCTTGTCTTGTTTTGTCTTGTCTTGTCTTGTCTTGTCTTGTCTTGTCTTGTCTTGTCTTGTCTTGTCTTGTCTTGTCTTGTCTTGTCTTGTCTTGTCTTGTCTTGTCTTGTCTTGTCTTGTCTTGTCTTGTCTTGTCTTGTCTTGTCTTGTCTTGTCTTGTCTTGTCTTGTCTTGTCTTGTCTTGTCTTGTCTTGTCTTGTTTTGTCATGTCTTGTCTTGTCTTGTCTTGTCTTGTCTTGTCTTGTCTTGTCTTGTCTAGTCTTGTCTTGTCTTGTCTTGTCTTGTCTTGTCTTGTCTTGTCTTGTCTTGTCTTGTCTTGTCTTGTCTTGTCTTGTCTTGTCTTGTCTTGTGTTGCTTTGTCTTGGCTTGTCATGTCGTGTGTTGTGTTGTTTTGTCTTGTCTTGTTGTGTATTGTCATGTCTTTTATTGTCTTGTCTTGTCATGTCATGTAATGTCATGTCGTGTGTTGTGTTGTTTTGTCTTGTCTTGTCTTCTCCTTGTCTTGTCTAGTCTTCTCTTGTCTTGTCTTGTCTTGTCTTGTCATGTCGTGTGTTGTGTTGTTTTGTCTTGTCTTGTCTTGTCTTGTCTTGTGATGCCATGTCGTGTGTTGTGTTGTGTTGTTTTGTCTTGTCATGTCTTGTCTTGTCTTGTCTTGTCTTGTCTTGTCTTGTCTTGTCTTGTCTTGTCTTGTCTTGTCTTGTCTTGTCTTGTCTTGTCTTGTCTTGTCATGTCATGTCTTGTCTTGTCTTGTCTTGTCTTGTCTTGTCATGTCATGTCTTGTCTTGTCTTGTCTTGTCTTGTCTTGCCTTGTTTTGTCTTGTCTTGTCTTGTCTTGTCTTGTCTTGTCTTGTCTTGTCTTGTCTTGTCTTGTCTTGTCTTGTCTTGTCTTGTCTTGCGATGTCATGTCGTGTGTTGTGTTGTGTTGTTTTGTCTTGTCTTGTCTTGTCTTGTCTTGTCTTGTCTTGCCTTATCTTGCCTTGTCTTGTCTTGTCATGTCTTGTCTTGTCTTGTCTTGTCTTGTCTTGTCTTGTCATGTCTTGTCTTGTCTTGTCTTGTCTTGTCTTGTCTTGTCTTGTCTTGTCTTGTCTTGTCTTGTCTTGTCTTGTCTTGTCTTGTCTTGTCTTGTCTTGTCTTGTCTTGTCTTGCCTTATCTTGCCTTGTCTTGTCTTGTCTGGTCTTGTCCTGTCCTGTCCTGTCCTGTCTTGTCTTGTCATGTCATGTCATGTCATGTCATGTCATGTCGTGTGTTTTGTTGTGTTGTCTTGTTTTGTGTTGTCATGTCATGTCATGTCTTGTCTTGTCTTGTCTTGCCTTGTTTTGTCTTGTCATGTCTTGTCTTGTCTTGTCTTGTCTGGTTTTGTCTTGTCATGTCTTGTCTTGTCTTGTCTTGTCTTGTCTTGTCTTGTCTTGTCTTGTCTTGTCTTGTCTTGTCTTGTCTTGTCTTGTCTTGTCTTGTCTTGTCTTGTCTTGTCTTGTCTTGTCTTGTCTTGTCTTGTCTTGTCTTGTCTTGTCTTGTCTTGTCTTGTCTTGTCTTGTCTTGTCTTGTCTTGTCTTGTCTTGTCTTGTCTTGTCTTGTCTTGTCTTGTCTTGTCTTGTCTTGTCTTGTCTCGTCTTTTCTTTTCTTTTCTTGTCTTGTCTTGTCTTGTCTTGTCTTGTCTTGTCTTGTCTTGTCTTGTCTTGTCTTGTCTTGTCTTGTCTTGTCTTGTCTTGTCTTGTCTTGTCTTGTCTTGTCTTGTCTTGTCGTGTCTTGTCTTGTCTTGTCTTGTCTTGGCTTGTCTTGTCTGGTCTTGACTTGTCTTGTCTTGTCTTGTCTTGTCTTGTCTTGTCTTGTCTTGTCTTGTCTTGTCTTGTCTTGTCTTGTTTTGTCTTGTCTTGTCTGGTCTTGTCTGGTCTTTTCTTGTCTTGTCTTGTCTTGTCTTGTTTGGTCTTGTCTTGCCTTGTCTTGTTTTATGTTGTCTTGTTTTGTCATGTAGTGTCATTTCGTGTGTTGTGTTGTCTTGTCTTGTCTTGTTTGGTCTTGTCTTGCCTTGTCTTGTTTTATGTTGTCTTGTTTTGTCATGTTATGTCATGTCGTGTGTTGTGTTGTCTTGTCTTGTCTTGTCTTGTCTTGTCTTGTCTTGTCTTGTCTTGTCTTGTCTTGTCTTGTCTTGTCTTGTCTTGTCTGGTCTTGACTTGTCTTGTCTTGTCTTGTCTTGTCTTGTCTTGTCTTGTCTTGTCTTGTCTTGTCTTGTCTTGTCTTGTCTTGTCTTGTCTTGTCTTGTCTTGTCTTGTCTTGTCTTGTCTTGTCTTGTCTTGTCTTGTCTTGTCTTGTCTTGTCTTGTCTTGTCTTTTCTTGTCTTGTCTTTTCTTGTCTTGTCTTGTCTTGTCTTGTCTTGTCTTGTCTTGTCTTGTCTTGTCTTGTCTTGTCTTGTCTTGTCTTGTCTTGTCTTGTCTGGTCTTGACTTGTCTTGTCTTGTCTTGTCTTGTCTTGTCTTGTCTTGTCTTGTCTTGTCTTGTCTTGTCTTGTCTTGTCTTGTCTTGTCTTGTCTTGTCTTGTCTTGTCTTGTCTTGTCTTGTCTTGTCTTGTCTTGTCTTGTCTTGTCTTGTCTTGTCTTGTCTTGTCTTGTCTTGTCTTTTCTTGTCTTGTCTTTTCTTGTCTTGTCTTGTCTTGTCTTGTCTTGTCTTGTCTTGTCTTGTCTTGTCTTGTCTTGTCTTGTCTTGTCTTGTCTTGTCTTGTCTTGTCTTGTCTTGTCTTGTCTTTTCTTGTCTTGTCTTGTCTTGTCTTGTCTTGTCTTGTCTTGTCTTGTCTTGTCTTGTCTTGTCTTGTCTTGTCTTGTCTTGTCTTGTCTTGTCTTGTCTTGTCTTGTCTTGTCTTGTCTTGTCTTGTCTTGTCTTGTCTTGTCTTGTCTTGTCTTGTCTTGTCTTGTCTTGTCTTGTCTTGTCTCGTCTTTTCTTTTCTTTTCTTGTCTTGTCTTGTCTTGTCTTGTCTTGTCTTGTCTTGTCTTGTCTTGTCTTGTCTTGTCTTGTCTTGTCTTGTCTTGTCTTGTCTTGTCTTGTCTTGTCTTGTCGTGTCTTGTCTTGTCTTGTCTTGTCTTGGCTTGTCTTGTCTGGTCTTGACTTGTCTTGTCTTGTCTTGTCTTGTCTTGTCTTGTCTTGTCTTGTCTTGTCTTGTCTTGTCTTGTCTTGTTTTGTCTTGTCTTGTCTGGTCTTGTCTGGTCTTTTCTTGTCTTGTCTTGTCTTGTCTTGTTTGGTCTTGTCTTGCCTTGTCTTGTTTTATGTTGTCTTGTCTTGTTTTGTCTTGTCATGTCTTGTCTTGTCTTGTCTTGTCTGGTCTTATCTTGTCTTGTCTTGTCCTGTCCTGTCTTGTCTTGTCTTTTCTTGTCTTGTCCTGTCATGTCATGTCATGTGTTGTGTTGTTTTGTCTTGTCTTGTCTTGTTTGGTCTTGTCTTGTCTTGTTTTGTCTTGTCTTGTCCTGTCATGTCATGTCATGTGTTGTGTTGTTTTGTCTTGTCTTGTCTTGTTTGGTCTTGTCTTGTCTTGTTTTGTCTTGTCTTGTCATGTCATGTCTTGTCTTGTCTTGTCTTGTCTTGTCTTGTCTTGTCTTGTCTTGTCTTGTCTTGTCTTGTCTTGTCTTGTCTTGTCTTGTCTTGTCTTGTCTTGACATGTCTTCTCTTGTCTTGTCTTGTCTTGTCTTGTCTTGTCTTGTCTTGTCTTGTCTTGTCTTGTCTTGTCTTGTCTTGTCTTGTCTTGTCTTGTATTGTCTTGTCTTGTCTTGTCTTGTCTTGTCTTGTCTTGTCTTGTCTTGTCTTGTCTTGTCTTGTCTTGTCTTGTCTTGTCTTGTCTTGTCTTGTCTTGTCTTGTCTTGTCTTGTCTTGTCTTGTCTTGTCTTGTCTTGTCTTGTCTTGTCTTGTCTTGTCTTGTCTTGTCTTGTCTTGTCTTGTCTTGTCTTGTCTTGTCTTGTCTTGTCTTGTCTTGTCTTGTCTTGTCTTGTCTTGTCTTGTCTTGTCTTGTCTTGTCTTGTCTTGTCTTGTCTTGTCTTGTCTTGTCTTGTCTTGTCTTGTCTTGTCTTGTCTTGTCTTGTCTTGTCTTGTCTTGTCTTGTTTTATGTTGTCTTGTCTTGTCTTATCTTGTTTTATGTTGTCTTGTCTTGTCTTGTCTTGTCTTGTCTTGTCTTGTCTTGTCTTGTCTTGTCTTGCCTTGTCTTGTTTTGTCTTGTCTTGTCTTGTCTTGTCTTGTCTTGTCTTGTCTTGTCTTGTCTTGTCTTGTCTTGTCTTGTCTTGTCTTGTCTTGTCTTGTCTTGTCTTGTCTTGTCTTGTCTTGTCTTGTCTTGTCTTGTCTTGTCTTGTCTTGTCTTGTCTTGTCTTGTCTTGTCTTGTCTTGTCTTGTCTTGTCTTGTCTTGTCTTGTCTTGTCTTGTCTTGTCTTGTCTTGTCTTGTCTTGTCTTGTCTTGTCTTGTCTTGTCTTGTCTTGTCTTGTCTTGTCTTGTCTTGTCTTGTCTTGTCTTGTCTTGTCTTGTCTTGTCTTGTCTTGTCTTGTCTTGTCTTGTCTTGTCTTGTCTTGTCTTGTCTTGTCTTGTCTTGTCTTGTCTTGTCTTGTCTTGTCTTGTCTTGTCTTGTCTTGTCTTGTCTTGTCTTGTGATGTCATGTCGTGTGTTGTGTTGTTTTGTCTTGTCTTGTCTTGTCTTGTCTTGTCTTTTCTTTTCTTGTCTGGTCTGGTCTGGTCTGGTCTGGTCTGGTCTTGTCTTGTCTTGTCTAGTCTTATCTTGTCTTGTCTTGTCCTGTCCTGTCTTGTCTTGTCTTTTCTTGTCTTGTCCTGTCATGTCATGTCATGTGTTGTGTTGTTTTGTCTTGTCTTGTCTTGTTTGGTCTTGTCTTGTCTTGTTTTGTCTTGTCTTGTCCTGTCATGTCATGTCATGTGTTGTGTTGTTTTGTCTTGTCTTGTCTTGTTTGGTCTTGTCTTGTCTTGTTTTGTCTTGTCTTGTCTTGTCTTGTCTTGTCTGGTCTTGACTTGTCTTGTCTTGTCTTGTCTTGTCTTGTCTTGTCTTGTCTTGTCTTGTCTTGCCTTGTCTTGTCTTGTCTTGTCTTGTCTTGCCATGTCTTGTCATGTCATGTCTTGTCTTGTCTTGTCTTGTTTTGTCTTGTCTTGTCTTGTTTTGTCTTGTCATGTCTTGTCTTGTCTTGTCTTGTCTTGTCTTGTCTTGTCTTGTCTTGTCTTGTCTTGTCTTGTCTTGTCTTGTCTTGTCTTGTCTTGTCTTGTCTTGTCTTGTCTTGTCTTGTCTTGTCTTGTCTTGTCTTGCCTTGCCTTGTCTTGTCCTGTCGTGTGTTGTCTTGTCTTGTCTTGTCTTGTCTTGTCTTGTCTTGTCTGTCATGTCGTGTGTTGTGTTGTTTTGTCTTGTCTTGTTTTGTCTTGTCATGTCTTGTCTTTTCTTGTCTTGTCTTGTTTTGTCTTGTCATGTCTTGTCTTGTCTTTTCTTTTCTTGTCTTGTCTTGTCTTGTCTTGTCTTGTCTTGTCTTGTCTTGTCTTGTCTTGTCTTGTTTTGTCTTGTCTTGTCTTGTTTTGTCTTTTCTTGTCTTGTCTTGTCTTGTCTTGTCTTGTCTTGTCTTGCCATGTCTTGTCATGTCATGTCTTGTCTTGTCTTGTCTTGTTTTGTCTTGTCTTGTCTTGTTTTGTCTTGTCATGTCTTGTCTTGTCTTGTCTTGTCTTGTCTTGTCTTGTCTTGTCTTGTCTTGTCTTGTCTTGTCTTGTCTTGTCTTGTCTTGTCTTGTCTTGTCTTGTCTTGTCTTGTCTTGTCTTGTCTTGCCTTGTCTTGTCCTGTCGTGTGTTGTTTTGTCTTGTCTTGTCTTGTCTTGTCTTGTCTTGTCTTGTCCTGTCTTGTCTTGTCTTGTCTTGCCTTGTCTTGTCTTGTCATGTCATGTCATGTCTTGTCATGTCGTGCGTTGTGTTGTTTTGTCTTGTCTTGTTTTGTCTTGTCATGTCATGTCTTGTCTTGTCTTGTCTTGTCTTGTCATGTCTTGTCTTGTCTTGTCTTGTTTTGTCTTGTCTTGTCTTGTTTTGTCTTTTCTTGTCTTGTCTTGTCGTGTCATGTCTTGTCTTGTCTTGTCTTGTCTTGTCTTGTCCTGTCTTGTCTTGTCTTGTCTTGTCTTGTCTTGTCTTGTCTTGTCTTGTCTTGTCTTGTCTTGTCTTGTCTTGTCATGTCATGTCATGTCTTGTCATGTCGTGCGTTGTGTTGTTTTGTCTTGTCTTGTTTTGTTTTGTCTTGTCATGTCTTGTCTTGTCTTGTCTTGTCTTGTCTTGTCTTGTCTTGTCTTGTCTTGTCTTGTCTTGTCTTGTCTTGTCTTGTCTTGTCTTGTCTTGTCTTGTCTTGTCTTGTCTTGTCTTGTCTTGTCTTGTCTTGTCTTGTCTTGTCTTGTCTTGTCTTGTCTTGTCTTGTCTTGTCTTGTCTTGTCTTGTCTTGTCTTGTCTTGTCTTGCCTTGTCTTGTCCTGTCGTGTGTTGTTTTGTCTTGTCTTGTCTTGTCTTGTCTTGCCTTGTCTTGTCCTGTCGTGTGTTGTTTTGTCTTGTCTTGTCTTGTCTTGTCTTGTCTTGTCTTGTCCTGTCTTGTCTTGTCTTGTCTTGCCTTGTCTTGTCTTGTCATGTCATGTCATGTCTTGTCATGTCGTGCGTTGTGTTGTTTTGTCTTGTCTTGTTTTGTCTTGTCATGTCATGTCTTGTCTTGTCTTGTCTTGTCTTGTCATGTCTTGTCTTGTCTTGTCTTGTTTTGTCTTGTCTTGTCTTGTTTTGTCTTTTCTTGTCTTGTCTTGTCGTGTCATGTCTTGTCTTGTCTTGTCTTGTCTTGTCTTGTCCTGTCTTGTCTTGTCTTGTCTTGTCTTGTCTTGTCTTGTCTTGTCTTGTCTTGTCTTGTCTTGTCTTGTCTTGTCATGTCATGTCATGTCTTGTCATGTCGTGCGTTGTGTTGTTTTGTCTTGTCTTGTTTTGTTTTGTCTTGTCATGTCTTGTCTTGTCTTGTCTTGTCTTGTCTTGTCTTGTCTTGTCTTGTCTTGTCTTGTCTTGTCTTGTCTTGTCTTGTCTTGTCTTGTCTTGTCTTGTCTTGTCTTGTCTTGTCTTGTCTTGTCTTGTCTTGTCTTGTCTTGTCTTGTCTTGTCTTGTCTTGTCTTGTCTTGTCTTGTCTTGTCTTGTCTTGTCTTGTCTTGTCTTGCCTTGTCTTGTCTTGTCCTGTCGTGTGTTGTGTTGTTTTGTCTTGTCTTGTCTTGTTTTGTCTTGTCTTGTCTTGTCTTGTCTTGTCTTGTCATGTCTTGTCTTGTCTTGTCTTGTCTTTTCTTTTCTTGTCTGGTCTGGTCTGGTCTGGTCTGGTCTGGTCTTGTCTTGTCTTGTCTGGTCTTATCTTGTCTTGTCTTGTCCTGTCCTGTCTTGTCTTGTCTTTTCTTGTCTTGTCCTGTCATGTCATGTCATGTGTTGTGTTGTTTTGTCTTGTCTTGTCTTGTTTGGTCTTGTCTTGTCTTGTTTTGTCTTGTCTTGTCCTGTCATGTCATGTCATGTGTTGTGTTGTTTTGTCTTGTCTTGTCTTGTTTGGTCTTGTCTTGTCTTGTTTTGTCTTGTCTTGTCTTGTCTTGTCTTGTCTGTTCTTGACTTGTCTTGTCTTGTCTTGTCTTGTCTTGTCTTGTCTTGTCTTGTCTTGTCTTGTCTTGTCTTGTCTTGTCTTGTCTTGTCTTGTCTTGTCTTGTCTTGTCTTGTCTTGTCTTGCCATGTCTTGTCATGTCATGTCTTGTCTTGTCTTGTTTTGTCTTGTCTTGTCTTGTTTTGTCTTGTCATGTCTTGTCTTGTCTTGTCTTGTCTTGTCTTGTCTTGTCTTGTCTTGTCTTGTCTTGTCTTGTCTTGTCTTGTCTTGTCTTGTCTTGTCTTGTCTTGTCTTGTCTTGTCTTGTCTTGTCTTGTCTTGTCTTGTCTTGTCTTGTCTTGCCTTGTCTTGTCCTGTCGTGTGTTGTCTTGTCTTGTCTTGTCTTGTCTTGTCTTGTCTGTCATGTCGTGTGTTGTGTTGTTTTGTCTTGTCTTGTTTTGTCTTGTCATGTCTTGTCTTTTCTTGTCTTGTCTTGTTTTGTCTTGTCATGTCTTGTCTTGTCTTGTCTTGTCTTGTCTTGTCTTGTCTTTTCTTTTCTTGTCTTGTCTTGTCTTGTCTTGTCTTGTCTTGTCTTGTCTTGTCTTGTCTGGTCTTGTCTTGTCTTGTCTGGTCTTATCTTGTCTTGTCTTGTCCTGTCCTGTCTTGTCTTGTCTTTTCTTGTCTTGTCTTGTCTTTTCTTGTCTTGTCTTGTCTTTTCTTGTCTTGTCTTGTCTTGTCTTGTCATGTCATGTCTTGTCTTGTCTTGTCTTGCCATGTCTTGTCATGTCATGTCTTGTCTTGTCTTGTCTTGTTTTGTCTTGTCTTGTCTTGTTTTGTCTTGTCATGTCTTGTCTTGTCTTGTCTTGTCTTGTCTTGTCTTGTCTTGTCTTGTCTTGTCTTGTCTTGTCTTGTCTTGTCTTGTCTTGTCTTGTCTTGTCTTGTCTTGTCTTGTCTTGTCTTGCCTTGTCTTGTCCTGTCGTGTGTTGTTTTGTCTTGTCTTGTCTTGTCTTGTCTTGTCTTGTCTTGTCCTGTCTTGTCTTGTCTTGTCTTGCCTTGTCTTGTCTTGTCATGTCATGTCATGTCTTGTCATGTCGTGAGTTGTGTTGTTTTGTCTTGTCTTGTTTTGTCTTGTCATGTCATGTCTTGTCTTGTCTTGTCTTGTCTTGTCTTGTCATGTCTTGTCTTGTCTTGTCTTGTTTTGTCTTGTCTTGTCTTGTTTTGTCTTTTCTTGTCTTGTCTTGTCGTGTCATGTCTTGTCTTGTCTTGTCTTGTCTTGTCTTGTCTTGTCTTGTCTTGTCTTGTCTTGTCTTGTCTTGTCTTGTCTTGTCTTGTCTTGTCTTGTCTTGTCTTGTCTTGTCATGTCATGTCATGTCTTGTCATGTCGTGCGTTGTGTTGTTTTGTCTTGTCTTGTTTTGTTTTGTCTTGTCATGTCTTGTCTTGTCTTGTCTTGTCTTGTCTTGTCTTGTCTTGTCTTGTCTTGTCTTGTCTTGTCTTGTCTTGTCTTGTCTTGTCTTGTCTTGTCTTGTCTTGTCTTGTCTTGTCTTGTCTTGTCTTGTCTTGTCTTGCCTTGTCTTGTCTTGTCCTGTCGTGTGTTGTGTTGTTTTGTCTTGTCTTGTCTTGTTTTGTCTTGTCTTGTCTTGTCTTGTCTTGTCTTGTCATGTCTTGTCTTGTCTTGTTTTGTCTTGTCTTGTCTTGTTTTGTCTTTTCTTGTCTTGTCTTGTCTTGTCATGTCTTGTCTTGTCTTGTCTTGTCTTGTCTTGTCTTGTCTTGTCTTGTCTTGTCTTGTCTTGTCTTGTCTTGTCTTGTCTTGTCTTGTCTTGTCTTGTCTTGTCTTGTCTCTTGTCTTGTCTTGTCTTGTCATGTCATGTCTTGTCTTGTCTTGTCTTGTTTTGTCTTGTCTTGTCTTGTCTTGTTTTGTCTTTTCTTGTCTTGTCTTGTCTTGCCTTGTCTTGTCTTGTCTTGTCTTGTCTTGTCTTGTCATGTCATGTCTTGTCTTGTCTTGTCTTGTCTTGTTTTGTCTTGTCTTGTCTTGTTTTGTCTTTTCTTGTCTTGTCTTGTCTTGTCTTGTCTTGTCTTGTCATGTCATGTCATGTGTTGTGTTGTGTTGTTTTGCTTGTCTTGTCTTGTTTGGTCTTGTCTTGTTTGGTCTTGTCTTGCCTTGTCTTGTTTTATGTTGTCTTGTTTTGTCATGTAATGTCATGTCGTGTGTTGTTTTGTCTTGTCTTGTCTTGTTTGGTCTTGTCTTGCCTTGTCTTGTTTTATGTTGTCTTGTTTTGTCATGTAATGTCATGTCGTGTGTTGTGTTGTCTTGTCTTGTCTTGTTTTGTCTTTTCTTGTCTTGTCTTGTCTTTTCTTTTCTTGTCTTGTCTTGTCTTGTCTTGTCTTGTCTTGTCTGGTCTTGTCTGGTCTTATCTTGTCTTGTCTTGTCCTGTCTTGTCTTGTCTTTTCTTGTCTTGTCTTGTCTTGTCTTGTCTTTTCTTGTCTTGTCTTGTCTTGTCTTGTCTTGTCTTGTCTTGTCTTGTCTTGTCTTGTCTTGTCTTGTCTTGTCATGTCATGTCTTGTCTTGTCTTGTCTTGTTTTGTCTTGTCTTGTCTTGTTTTGTCTTTTCTTGTCTTGTCTTGTCTTGTCTTGTCTTGTCTTGTCTTGTCTTGTCTTGTCTTGTCTTGTCTTGTCTTGTCTTGTCTTGTCTTGTCTTGTCTTGTCTTGTCTTGTCTTGTCTTGTCTTGTCTTGTCTTGTCTTGTCTTGTCTTGTCTTGTCCTGTCTTGTCTTGTCTTTTCTTGTCTTGTCTTTTCTTGTCTTGTCTTGTCTTGTCTGGTCTTGTCTTGTCTTGTCTTGTCTTGTCTTGTCATGTCATGTCTTGTCTTGTCTTGTCTTGTTTTGCCTTGTCTTGTCTTGTTTTGTCTTTTCTTGTCTTGTCTTGTCTTGTCTTGTCTTGTCTTGTCTTGTCATGTCATGTCTTGTCTTGTCTTGTCTTGTTTTGTCTTGTCTTGTCTTGTTTTGTCTTTTCTTGTCTTGTCTTGTCTTGTCTTGTCTTGTCTTGTCTTGTCTTGTCATGTCATGTCATGTCTTGTCTTGTCTTGTCTTGTTTTGTCTTGTCTTGTTTTGTCTTTTCTTGTCTTGTCTTGTCTTGTCTTGTCTTGTCTTGTCTTGTCTTGTCTTGTCATGTCATGTCATGTGTTGTGTTGTGTTGTTTTGTCTTGTCTTGTCTTGTTTGGTCTTGTCTTGTTTGGTCTTGTCTTGCCTTGTCTTGTTTTATGTTGTCTTGTTTTGTCATGTAATGTCATGTCGTGTGTTGTGTTGTTTTGTCTTGTCTTGTCTTCTCCTTGTCTTGTCATGTCATGTCTTGTCTTGTCTTGTCTTGTCTTGTCATGTCATGTCTTGTCTTGTCTTGTCTTGTTTTGTCTTGTCTTGTCTTGTCTTGTCTTGTCTTGTCTGGTCTTGTCTTGTCTTGCCTTGTCTTGTCTTGTCTTGTCTTGTCTTGTCATGTCATGTCATGTGTTGTGTTGTGTTGTTTTATCTTGTCTTGTCTTGTTTGGTCTTGTCTTGTTTGGTCTTGTCTTGCCTTGTCTTGTTTTATGTTGTCTTGTCTTGTTTTGTCTTTTCTTGTCTTGTCTTGTCTTGTCTTGTCTTGTCTTGTCTTGTCTTGTCTTGTCATGTCATGTCTTGTCTTGTCTTGTCTTGTCTTGTCTTGTCATGTCATGTCTTGTCTTGTCTTGTCTTGTTTTGTCTTGTCTTGTCTTGTTTTGTCTTTTCTTGTCTTGTCTTGTCTTGTCTTGTCTTGTCTTGTCTTGTCTTGTCATGTCATGTCTTGTCTTGTCTTGTCTTGTTTTGTCTTGTCTTGTCTTGTTTTGTCTTTTCTTGTCTTGTCTTGTCTTGTCTTGTCTTGTCTTGTCTTGTCTTGTCTTGTCTTGTCTTGTCTTGTCTTGTCATGTCATGTCTTGTCTTGTTTTGTCTTGTCTTGTCTTGTTTTGTCTTGTCTTGTCTTGTCTTGTCTTGTCTTGTCTTGTCTTGTCTTGTCTTGTCTTGTCTTGTCTTGTCTTGTCTTGTCTTGTCTTGTCTTGTCTTGTCTTGTCTTGACATGTCTTCTCTTGTCTTGTCTTGTCTTGTCTTGTCTTGTCTTGTCTTGTCTTGTCTTGTCTTGTCTTGTCTTGTCTTGTCTTGTCTTGTCTTGTCTTGTCTTGTCTTGTCTTGTCTTGTCTTGTCTTGTCTTGTCTTGTCTTGTCTTGTCTTGTCTTGTCTTGTCTTGTCTTGTCTTGTCTTGTCTTGTCTTGTCTTGTCTTGTCTTGTCTTGTCTTGTCTTGTCTTGTCTTGTCTTGTCTTGTCTTGTCTTGTCTTGTCTTGTCTTGTCTTGTCTTGTCTTGTCTTGTCTTGTCTTGTCTTGTCTTGTCTTGTCTTGTCTTGTCTTGTCTTGTCTTGTCTTGTCTTGTCTTGTCTTGTCTTGTCTTGTCTTGTCTTGTCTTGTCTTGTCTTGTCTTGTCTTGTCTTGTCTTGTGATGTCATGTCGTGTGTTGTGTTGTTTTGTCTTGTCTTGTCTTTTCTTTTCTTGTCTGGTCTGGTCTGGTCTTGTCTTGTCTTGTCTGGTCTTATCTTGTCTTGTCTTGTCCTGTCCTGTCTTGTCTTTTCTTGTCTTGTCCTGTCATGTCATGTCATGTGTTGTGTTGTTTTGTCTTGTCTTTTCTTTTCTTGTCTTGTCTTGTCTTGTCTTGTCTTGTCTTGTCTTGTCTTGTCTTGTCTTGTCTTGACATGTCTTCTCTTGTCTTGTCTTGTCTTGTCTTGTCTTGTCTTGTCTTGTCTTGTCTTGTCTTGTCTTGTCTTGTCTTGTCCTGTCATGTCATGTCATGTGTTGTGTTGTTTTGTCTTGTCTTGTCTTGTTTTGTCTTGTCTGGTCTGGTCTGGTCTTGTCTTGTCTTGTCTGGTCTTATCTTGTCTTGTCTTGTCTTGTCTTGTCTTGTCTTGTCTTGTCTTGTCTTGTCTTGTCTTGTCTTGTCTTGTCTTGTTTTGTCTTGTCTTGTCTGGTCCTGACTTATCTTGTCTTGTCTTGTCTTGTCTTGTCTTGTCTTTTCTTGTCTTGTCTTGTCTTGTCTTGTCTTGTCTTGTTTTGTCTTGTCTTGTCTTGTCTGGTCTTGTCTGGTCTTGTCTTGTCTTGTCTTGTCTTGTCTTGTCTTGTCTTGTCTTGTCTTGTCTTGTCTTGTCTTGTCTTGTCTTGTCTTGTCTTGTCTTGTCTTGTCTTGTCTTGTCTTGTCTTGTCTTGTCTTGTCTTGTCTTGTCTTGTCTTGTCTTGTCTTGTCTTGTCTTGTCTTGTCTTGTCTTGTCTTGTCTTTTCTTGTCTTGTCTTGTCTTGTCTTGTCTGGTCTTGTCTGGTCTTGTCTTGTCTTGCCTTGTCTTGTCTTGTCTTGTCTTGTCTTGTCTTGTCTTGTCTTTTCTTGTCTTGTCCTGTCATGTCATGTCATGTGTTGTGTTGTTTTGTCATGTGTTGTGTTGTTTTGTCTTGTCTTGTCTTGTTTTGTCTTGTCTTGTCTGGTCCTGACTTATCTTGTCTTGTCTTGTCTTGTCTTGTCTTTTCTTGTCTTGTCTTGTCTTGTCTTGTCTTGTCTTGTTTTGTCTTGTCTTGTCTTGTCTGGTCTTGTCTGGTCTTGTCTTGTCTTGCCTTGTCTTGTCTTGTCTTGTCTTGTCTTGTCTTGTCTTGTCTTGTCTTGTCTTGTCTTGTCTTGTCTTGTCTTGTCTTGTCTTGTCTTGTCTTGTCTTGTCTTGTCTGTCATGTCGTGTGTTGTGTTGTTTTGTCTTGTCTTGTTTTGTCTTGTCATGTCTTGTCCTTTCTTGTCTTGTCTTGTCTTGTCTTGTCTTGTCTTGTCTTGTCTTGTCTTGTCTTGTCTTGTCTTGTCTTGTCTTGTCTTGTCTTGTCTTGTCTTGTCTTGTCTTGTCTTGTCTTGTCTTGTCTTGTCTTGTCTTGTCTTGTCTTGTCTTGTCTTGTCTTGTCTTGTCTTGTCTTGTCTTGTCTTGTCTTGTCTTGTCTTGTCTTGTCTTGTCTTGTCTTGTCTTGTCTTGTCTTGTCTTGTCTTGTCTTGTCTTGTCTTGTCTTGTCTTGTCTTGTCTTGTCTTGTCTTGTCTTGTCTTGTCTTGTCTTGTCTTGTCTTGTCTTGTCTTGTCTTGTCTTGTCTTGTCTTGTCTTGTCTTGTCTTGTCTTGTCTTGTCTTGTCTTGTCTTGTCTTGTCTTGTCTTGTCTTGTCTTGTCTTGTCTTGTCTTGTCTTGTCTTGTCTTGTCTTGTCTTGTCTTGTCTTGTCTTGTCTTGTCTTGTCTTGTCTTGTCTTGTCTTGTCTTGTCTTGTCTTGTCTTGTCTTGTCTTGTCTTGTCTTGTCTTGTCTTGTCTTGTCTTGTCTTGTCTTGTCTTGTCTTGTCTTGTCTTGTCTTGTCTTGTCTTGTCTTGTCTTGTCTTGTCTTGTCTTGTCTTGTCTTGTCTTGTCTTGTCTTGTCTTGTCTTGTCTTGTCTTGTCTTGTCTTGTCTTGTCTTGTCTTGTCTTGTCTTGTCTTGTCTTGTCTTGTCTTGTCTTGTCTTGTCTTGTCTTGTCTTGTCTTGTCTTGTCTTGTCTTGTCTTGTCTTGTCTTGTCTTGTCTTGTCTTGTCTTGTCTTGTCTTGTCTTGTCTTGTCTTGTCTTGTCTTGTCTTGTCTTGTCTTGTCTTGTCTTGTCTTGTCTTGTCTTGTCTTGTCTTGTCTTGTCTTGTCTTGTCTTGTCTTGTCTTGTCTTGTCTTGTCTTGTCTTGTCTTGTCTTGTCTTGTCTTGTCTTGTCTTGTTTTGTTTTGTTTTGTCTTGTCATGTCTTGTCTTGTCTTGTCTTGTCTTGTCTTGTCTTGTCTTGTCTTGTCTTGTCTTGTCTTGTCTTGTCTTGTCTTGTCTTGTCTTGTCTTGTCTTGTCTTGTCTTGTCTTGTCTTGTCTTGTCTTGTCTTGTCTTGTCTTGCCTTGTCTTGTCTTGTCCTGTCGTGTGTTGTGTTGTTTTGTCTTGTCTTGTCTTGTTTTGTCTTGTCTTGTCTTGTCTTGTCTTGTCTTGTCTTGTCATGTCTTGTCTTGTCTTGTCTTGTTTTGTCTTGTCTTGTCTTGTTTTGTCTTTTCTTGTCTTGTCTTGTCTTGTCATGTCTTGTCTTGTCTTGTCTTGTCTTGTCTTGTCTTGTCTTGTCTTGTCTTGTCTTGTCTTGTCTTGTCTTGTCTGTCATGTCGTGTGTTGTGTTGTTTTGTCTTGTCTTGTTTTGTCTTGTCATGTCTTGTCCTTTCTTGTCTTGTCTTGTCTTGTCTTGTCTTGTCTTGTCTTGTCTTGTCTTGTCTTGTCTTGTCTTGTCTTGTCTTGTCTTGTCTTGTCTTGTCTTGTCTTGTCTTGTCTTGTCTTGTCTTGTCTTGTCTTGTCTTGTCATGTCTTGTCTTGTCTTGTCTTGTCTTGTCTTGTCTTGTCTTGTTTTGTTTTGTTTTGTCATGTCTTGTCTTGTCTTGTCTTGTCTTGTCTTGTCTTGTCTTGTCTTGTCTTGTCTTGTCTTGTCTTGTCTTGTCTTGTCTTGTCTTGTCTTGTCTTGTCTTGTCTTGTCTTGTCTTGTCTTGTCTTGTCTTGTCTTGTCTTGTCTTGTCTTGTCTTGTCTTGCCTTGTCTTGTCTTGTCCTGTCGTGTGTTGTGTTGTTTTGTCTTGTCTTGTCTTGTTTTGTCTTGTCTTGTCTTGTCTTGTCTTGTCTTGTCTTGTCATGTCTTGTCTTGTCTTGTTTTGTCTTGTCTTGTCTTGTTTTGTCTTTTCTTGTCTTGTCTTGTCTTGTCATGTCTTGTCTTGTCTTGTCTTGTCTTGTCTTGTCTTGTCTTGTCTTGTCTTGTCTTGTCTTGTCTTGTCTTGTCTTGTCTTGTCTTGTCTTGTCTTGTCTCTTGTCTTGTCTTGTCTTGTCATGTCATGTCTTGTCTTGTCTTGTCTTGTTTTGTCTTGTCTTGTCTTGTTTTGTCTTTTCTTGTCTTGTCTTGTCTTGCCTTGTCTTGTCTTGTCTTGTCTTGTCTTGTCTTGTCATGTCATGTCTTGTCTTGTCTTGTCTTGTCTTGTTTTGTCTTGTCTTGTCTTGTTTTGTCTTTTCTTGTCTTGTCTTGTCTTGTCTTGTCTTGTCTTGTCATGTCATGTCATGTGTTGTGTTGTGTTGTTTTGCTTGTCTTGTCTTGTTTGGTCTTGTCTTGCCTTGTCTTGTTTTATGTTGTCTTGTTTTGTCATGTAATGTCATGTCGTGTGTTGTTTTGTCTTGTCTTGTCTTGTTTGGTCTTGTCTTGCCTTGTCTTGTTTTATGTTGTCTTGTTTTGTCATGTAATGTCATGTCGTGTGTTGTGTTGTCTTGTCTTGTCTTGTTTTGTCTTTTCTTGTCTTGTCTTGTCTTTTCTTTTCTTGTCTTGTCTTGTCTTGTCTTGTCTTGTCTTGTCTGGTCTTGTCTGGTCTTATCTTGTCTTGTCTTGTCCTGTCTTGTCTTGTCTTTTCTTGTCTTGTCTTGTCTTGTCTTGTCTTTTCTTGTCTTGTCTTGTCTTGTCTTGTCTTGTCTTGTCTTGTCTTGTCTTGTCTTGTCTTGTCTTGTCTTGTCATGTCATGTCTTGTCTTGTCTTGTCTTGTTTTGTCTTGTCTTGTCTTGTTTTGTCTTTTCTTGTCTTGTCTTGTCTTGTCTTGTCTTGTCTTGTCTTGTCTTGTCTTGTCTTGTCTTGTCTTGTCTTGTCTTGTCTTGTCTTGTCTTGTCTTGTCTTGTCTTGTCTTGTCTTGTCTTGTCTTGTCTTGTCTTGTCTTGTCTTGTCTTGTCTTGTCTTGTCTTGTCTTGTCTTGTCTTGTCTTGTCCTGTCTTGTCTTGTCTTTTCTTGTCTTGTCTTTTCTTGTCTTGTCTTGTCTTGTCTGGTCTTGTCTTGTCTTGTCTTGTCTTGTCTTGTCATGTCATGTCTTGTCTTGTCTTGTCTTGTTTTGCCTTGTCTTGTCTTGTTTTGTCTTTTCTTGTCTTGTCTTGTCTTGTCTTGTCTTGTCTTGTCTTGTCTTGTCTTGTCATGTCATGTCTTGTCTTGTCTTGTCTTGTTTTGTCTTGTCTTGTCTTGTTTTGTCTTTTCTTGTCTTGTCTTGTCTTGTCTTGTCTTGTCTTGTCTTGTCTTGTCTTGTCATGTCATGTCTTGTCTTGTCTTGTCTTGTTTTGTCTTGTCTTGTCTTGTTTTGTCTTTTCTTGTCTTGTCTTGTCTTGTCTTGTCTTGTCTTGTCTTGTCTTGTCTTGTCTTGTCTTGTCTTGTCATGTCATGTCATGTGTTGTGTTGTGTTGTTTTGTCTTGTCTTGTCTTGGTTGGTCTTGTCTTGTTTGGTCTTGTCTTGCCTTGTCTTGTTTTATGTTGTCTTGTTTTGTCATGTAATGTCATGTCGTGTGTTGTGTTGTTTTGTCTTGTCTTGTCTTCTCCTTGTCTTGTCATGTCATGTCTTGTCTTGTCTTGTCTTGTCTTGTCTTGTCATGTCATGTCTTGTCTTGTCTTGTCTTGTTTTGTCTTGTCTTGTCTTGTCTTGTCTTGTCTTGTCTGGTCTTGTCTTGTCTTGCCTTGTCTTGTCTTGTCTTGTCTTGTCTTGTCTTGTCTTGTCATGTCATGTCATGTGTTGTGTTGTGTTGTTTTATCTTGTCTTGTCTTGTTTGGTCTTGTCTTGTTTGGTCTTGTCTTGCCTTGTCTTGTTTTATGTTGTCTTGTCTTGTTTTGTCTTGTCTTGTCTTGTTTTGTCTTGTCTTGTCTTGTCTTGTCTTGTCTTGTCTTGTCTTGTCTTGTCTTGTCTTGTCTTGTCTTGTCTTGTCTTGTCTTGTCTTGTCTTGACATGTCTTCTCTTGTCTTGTCTTGTCTTGTCTTGTCTTGTCTTGTCTTGTCTTGTCTTGTCTTGTCATGTCATGTCTTGTCTTGTCTTGTCTTGTTTTGTCTTGTCTTGTTTTGTCTTTTCTTGTCTTGTCTTGTCTTGTCTTGTCTTGTCTTGTCTTGTCTTGTCTTGTCTTGTCTTGTCTTGTCTTGTCTTGTCTTGTCATGTCATGTCTTGTCTTGTCTTGTCTTGTTTTGTCTTGTCTTGTCTTGTTTTGTCTTGTCTTGTCTTGTCTTGTCTTGTCTTGTCTTGTCTTGTCTTGTCTTGTCTTGTCTTGTCTTGTCTTGTCTTGTCTTGTCTTGTCTTGACATGTCTTCTCTTGTCTTGTCTTGTCTTGTCTTGTCTTGTCTTGTCTTGTCTTGTCTTGTCTTGTCTTGTCTTGTCTTGTCTTGTCTTGTCTTGTCTTGTCTTGTCTTGTCTTGTCTTGTCTTGTCTTGTCTTGTCTTGTCTTGTCTTGTCTTGTCTTGTCTTGTCTTGTCTTGTCTTGTCTTGTCTTGTCTTGTCTTGTCTTGTCTTGTCTTGTCTTGTCTTGTCTTGTCTTGTCTTGTCTTGTCTTGTCTTGTCTTGTCTTGTCTTGTCTTGTCTTGTCTTGTCTTGTCTTGTCTTGTCTTGTCTTGTCTTGTCTTGTCTTGTCTTGTCTTGCCTTGTCTTGTCTTGTCTTGTCTTGTCTTGTCTTGTCTTGTCTTGTCTTGTCTTGTCTTGTCTTGTCTTGTCTTGTCTTGTCTTGTCTTGTCTTGTCTTGTCTTGTCTTGTCTTGTCTTGTCTTGTCTTGTCTTGTCTTGTCTTGTCTTGTCTTGTCTTGTCTTGTCTTGTCTTGTCTTGTCTTGTCTTGTCTTGTCTTGTCTTGTCTTGTCTTGTCTTGTCTTGTCTTGTCTTGTCTTGTCTTGTCTTGTCTTGTCTTGTCTTGTCTTGTCTTGTCTTGTCTTGTCTTGTCTTGTCTTGTCTTGTCTTGTCTTGTCTTGTGATGTCATGTCGTGTGTTGTGTTGTTTTGTCTTGTCTTGTCTTTTCTTTTCTTGTCTGGTCTGGTCTGGTCTTGTCTTGTCTTGTCTGGTCTTATCTTGTCTTGTCTTGTCCTGTCCTGTCTTGTCTTGTCTTTTCTTGTCTTGTCCTGTCATGTCATGTCATGTGTTGTGTTGTTTTGTCTTGTCTTGTCTTGTCTTGTCTTGTCTTGTCTTGTCTTGTCTTGTCTTGTCTTGTCTTATCTTGTCTTGTCTTGTCTTGTCTTGTCTTGTCTTGTCTTGTCTTGTCTTGTCTTGTCTTGTCTTGTCTTGTCTTGTCTTGTCTTGTCTTGTCTTGTCTTGTCTTGTCTTGTCTTGTCATGTCATGTCTTGTCTTGTCTTGTCTTGTTTTGTCTTGTCTTGTCTTGTTTTGTCTTGTCTTGTCTTGTCTTGTCTTGTCTTGTCTTGTCTTGTCTTGTCTTGTCTTGTCTTGTCTTGTCATGTCATGTCTTGTCTTGTCTTGTCTTGTTTTGTCTTGTCTTGTCTTGTTTTGTCTTTTCTTGTCTTGTCTTGTCTTGTCTTGTCTTGTCTTGTCTTGTCTTGTCTTGTCTTGTCTTGTCTTGTCTTGTCTTGTCTTGTCTTGTCTTGTCTTGTCTTGTCTTGTCTTGTCTTGTCTTGTCTTGTCTTGTCTTGTCTTGTCTTGTCTTGTCTTGTCTTGTCTTGTCTTGTCTTGTCCTGTCTTGTCTTGTCTTTTCTTGTCTTGTCTTTTCTTGTCTTGTCTTGTCTTGTCTGGTCTTGTCTTGTCTTGTCTTGTCTTGTCTTGTCATGTCATGTCTTGTCTTGTCTTGTCTTGTTTTGCCTTGTCTTGTCTTGTTTTGTCTTTTCTTGTCTTGTCTTGTCTTGTCTTGTCTTGTCTTGTCTTGTCTTGTCTTGTCTTGTCATGTCATGTCTTGTCTTGTCTTGTCTTGTTTTGTCTTGTCTTGTCTTGTTTTGTCTTTTCTTGTCTTGTCTTGTCTTGTCTTGTCTTGTCTTGTCTTGTCTTGTCATGTCATGTCTTGTCTTGTCTTGTCTTGTTTTGTCTTGTCTTGTCTTGTTTTGTCTTTTCTTGTCTTGTCTTGTCTTGTCTTGTCTTGTCTTGTCTTGTCTTGTCTTGTCTTGTCTTGTCTTGTCTTGTCATGTCATGTCATGTGTTGTGTTGTGTTGTTTTGTCTTGTCTTGTCTTGGTTGGTCTTGTCTTGTTTGGTCTTGTCTTGCCTTGTCTTGTTTTATGTTGTCTTGTTTTGTCATGTAATGTCATGTCGTGTGTTGTGTTGTTTTGTCTTGTCTTGTCTTCTCCTTGTCTTGTCATGTCATGTCTTGTCTTGTCTTGTCTTGTCTTGTCTTGTCATGTCATGTCTTGTCTTGTCTTGTCTTGTTTTGTCTTGTCTTGTCTTGTCTTGTCTTGTCTTGTCTGGTCTTGTCTTGTCTTGCCTTGTCTTGTCTTGTCTTGTCTTGTCTTGTCTTGTCTTGTCATGTCATGTCATGTGTTGTGTTGTGTTGTTTTATCTTGTCTTGTCTTGTTTGGTCTTGTCTTGTTTGGTCTTGTCTTGCCTTGTCTTGTTTTATGTTGTCTTGTCTTGTTTTGTCTTGTCTTGTCTTGTTTTGTCTTGTCTTGTCTTGTCTTGTCTTGTCTTGTCTTGTCTTGTCTTGTCTTGTCTTGTCTTGTCTTGTCTTGTCTTGTCTTGTCTTGTCTTGACATGTCTTCTCTTGTCTTGTCTTGTCTTGTCTTGTCTTGTCTTGTCTTGTCTTGTCTTGTCTTGTCTTGTCTTGTCTTGTCTTGTCTTGTCTTGTCTTGTCTTGTCATGTCATGTCTTGTCTTGTCTTGTCTTGTTTTGTCTTGTCTTGTTTTGTCTTTTCTTGTCTTGTCTTGTCTTGTCTTGTCTTGTCTTGTCTTGTCTTGTTTTGTCTTGTCTTGTCTTGTTTTGTCTTTTCTTGTCTTGTCTTGTCTTGTCTTGTCTTGTCTTGTCATGTCATGTCATGTGTTGTGTTGTGTTGTTTTGCTTGTCTTGTCTTGTTTGGTCTTGTCTTGTCTTGTCTTGTCTTGTCTTGTTTTGTCTTGTCTTGTCTTGTCTTGTCTTGTCTTGTCTTGTCTTGTCTTGTCTTGTCATGTCATGTCTTGTCTTGTCTTGTCTTGTTTTGTCTTGTCTTGTCTTGTCTTGTCTTGTCTTGTCTGGTCTTGTCTTGTCTTGCCTTGTCTTGTCTTGTCTTGTCTTGTCTTGTCTTGTCTTGTCATGTCATGTCATGTGTTGTGTTGTGTTGTTTTATCTTGTCTTGTCTTGTTTGGTCTTGTCTTGTTTGGTCTTGTCTTGCCTTGTCTTGTTTTATGTTGTCTTGTCTTGTTTTGTCTTGTCTTGTCTTGTTTTGTCTTGTCTTGTCTTGTCTTGTCTTGTCTTGTCTTGTCTTGTCTTGTCTTGTCTTGTCTTGTCTTGTCTTGTCTTGTCTTGTCTTGTCTTGACATGTCTTCTCTTGTCTTGTCTTGTCTTGTCTTGTCTTGTCTTGTCTTGTCTTGTCTTGTCTTGTCTTGTCTTGTCTTGTCTTGTCTTGTCTTGTCTTGTCTTGTCTTGTCATGTCATGTCTTGTCTTGTCTTGTCTTGTTTTGTCTTGTCTTGTTTTGTCTTTTCTTGTCTTGTCTTGTCTTGTCTTGTCTTGTCTTGTCTTGTCTTGTTTTGTCTTGTCTTGTCTTGTTTTGTCTTTTCTTGTCTTGTCTTGTCTTGTCTTGTCTTGTCTTGTCATGTCATGTCATGTGTTGTGTTGTGTTGTTTTGCTTGTCTTGTCTTGTTTGGTCTTGTCTTGTTTGGTCTTGTCTTGCCTTGTCTTGTTTTATGTTGTCTTGTTTTGTCATGTAATGTCATGTCGTGTGTTGTTTTGTCTTGTCTTGTCTTGTTTGGTCTTGTCTTGCCTTGTCTTGTTTTATGTTGTCTTGTTTTGTCATGTAATGTCATGTCGTGTGTTGTGTTGTCTTGTCTTGTCTTGTTTTGTCTTTTCTTGTCTTGTCTTGTCTTTTCTTTTCTTGTCTTGTCTTGTCTTGTCTTGTCTTGTCTTGTCTGGTCTTGTCTGGTCTTATCTTGTCTTGTCTTGTCCTGTCTTGTCTTGTCTTTTCTTGTCTTGTCTTGTCTTGTCTTGTCTTTTCTTGTCTTGTCTTGTCTTGTCTTGTCTTGTCTTGTCTTGTCTTGTCTTGTCTTGTCTTGTCTTGTCTTGTCATGTCATGTCTTGTCTTGTCTTGTCTTGTTTTGTCTTGTCTTGTCTTGTTTTGTCTTTTCTTGTCTTGTCTTGTCTTGTCTTGTCTTGTCTTGTCTTGTCTTGTCTTGTCTTGTCTTGTCTTGTCTTGTCTTGTCTTGTCTTGTCTTGTCTTGTCTTGTCTTGTCTTGTCTTGTCTTGTCTTGTCTTGTCTTGTCTTGTCTTGTCTTGTCTTGTCTTGTCTTGTCTTGTCCTGTCTTGTCTTGTCTTTTCTTGTCTTGTCTTTTCTTGTCTTGTCTTGTCTTGTCTGGTCTTGTCTTGTCTTGTCTTGTCTTGTCTTGTCATGTCATGTCTTGTCTTGTCTTGTCTTGTTTTGCCTTGTCTTGTCTTGTTTTGTCTTTTCTTGTCTTGTCTTGTCTTGTCTTGTCTTGTCTTGTCTTGTCATGTCATGTCTTGTCTTGTCTTGTCTTGTTTTGTCTTGTCTTGTCTTGTTTTGTCTTTTCTTGTCTTGTCTTGTCTTGTCTTGTCTTGTCTTGTCTTGTCTTGTCATGTCATGTCATGTCTTGTCTTGTCTTGTCTTGTTTTGTCTTGTCTTGTTTTGTCTTTTCTTGTCTTGTCTTGTCTTGTCTTGTCTTGTCTTGTCTTGTCTTGTCATGTCATGTCTTGTCTTGTCTTGTCTTGTTTTGTCTTGTCTTGTCTTGTTTTGTCTTTTCTTGTCTTGTCTTGTCTTGTCTTGTCTTGTCTTGTCTTGTCTTGTCTTGTCTTGTCTTGTCATGTCATGTCTTGTCTTGTCTTGTCTTGTTTTGTCTTGTCTTGTCTTGTTTTGTCTTTTCTTGTCTTGTCTTGTCTTGTCTTGTCTTGTCTTGTCTTGTCTTGTCTTGTCTTGTCTTGTCTTGTCTTGTCTTGTCTTGTCTTGTCTTGTCTTGTCTTGTCTTGTCTTGTCTTGTCTTGTCTTGTCTTGTCTTGTCCTGTCTTGTCTTGTCTTTTCTTGTCTTGTCTTTTCTTGTCTTGTCTTGTCTTGTCTGGTCTTGTCTTGTCTTGTCTTGTCTTGTCTTGTCATGTCATGTCTTGTCTTGTCTTGTCTTGTTTTGCCTTGTCTTGTCTTGTTTTGTCTTTTCTTGTCTTGTCTTGTCTTGTCTTGTCTTGTCTTGTCTTGTTTTGTCTTTTCTTGTCTTGTCTTGTCTTGTCTTGTCTTGTCTTGTCTTGTCTTGTCTTGTCTTGTTTTGTCTTGTCTTGTCTTGTTTTGTCTTTTCTTGTCTTGTCTTGTCTTGTCTTGTCTTGTCTTGTCTTGTCTTGTCTTGTCTTGTCTTGTCTTGTCATGTCATGTCATGTGTTGTGTTGTGTTGTTTTGTCTTGTCTTGTCTTGGTTGGTCTTGTCTTGTTTGGTCTTGTCTTGCCTTGTCTTGTTTTATGTTGTCTTGTTTTGTCATGTAATGTCATGTCGTGTGTTGTGTTGTTTTGTCTTGTCTTGTCTTCTCCTTGTCTTGTCATGTCATGTCTTGTCTTGTCTTGTCTTGTCTTGTCTTGTCATGTCATGTCTTGTCTTGTCTTGTCTTGTTTTGTCTTGTCTTGTCTTGTCTTGTCTTGTCTTGTCTGGTCTTGTCTTGTCTTGCCTTGTCTTGTCTTGTCTTGTCTTGTCTTGTCTTGTCTTGTCATGTCATGTCATGTGTTGTGTTGTGTTGTTTTATCTTGTCTTGTCTTGTTTGGTCTTGTCTTGTTTGGTCTTGTCTTGCCTTGTCTTGTTTTATGTTGTCTTGTCTTGTTTTGTCTTGTCTTGTCTTGTTTTGTCTTGTCTTGTCTTGTCTTGTCTTGTCTTGTCTTGTCTTGTCTTGTCTTGTCTTGTCTTGTCTTGTCTTGTCTTGTCTTGTCTTGTCTTGTCTTGACATGTCTTCTCTTGTCTTGTCTTGTCTTGTCTTGTCTTGTCTTGTCTTGTCTTGTCTTGTCTTGTCTTGTCTTGTCTTGTCTTGTCTTGTCTTGTCTTGTCATGTCATGTCTTGTCTTGTCTTGTCTTGTTTTGTCTTGTCTTGTTTTGTCTTTTCTTGTCTTGTCTTGTCTTGTCTTGTCTTGTCTTGTCTTGTCTTGTCTTGTCTTGTCTTGTCTTGTCTTGTCTTGTCTTGTCTTGTCATGTCATGTCTTGTCTTGTCTTGTCTTGTTTTGTCTTGTCTTGTCTTGTTTTGTCTTGTCTTGTCTTGTTTTGTCTTGTCTTGTCTTGTCTTGTCTTGTCTTGTCTTGTCTTGTCTTGTCTTGTCTTGTCTTGTCTTGTCTTGTCTTGTCTTGTCTTGACATGTCTTCTCTTGTCTTGTCTTGTCTTGTCTTGTCTTGTCTTGTCTTGTCTTGTCTTGTCTTGTCTTGTCTTGTCTTGTCTTGTCTTGTCTTGTCTTGTCTTGTCTTGTCTTGTCTTGTCTTGTCTTGTCTTGTCTTGTCTTGTCTTGTCTTGTCTTGTCTTGTCTTGTCTTGTCTTGTCTTGTCTTGTCTTGTCTTGTCTTGTCTTGTCTTGTCTTTTCTTGTCTTGTCTTGTCTTGCCTTGTCTTGTCTTGTCTTGTCTTGTCTTGTCTTGTCATGTCATGTCTTGTCTTGTCTTGTCTTGTCTTGTTTTGTCTTGTCTTGTCTTGTTTTGTCTTTTCTTGTCTTGTCTTGTCTTGTCTTGTCTTGTCTTGTCATGTCATGTCATGTGTTGTGTTGTGTTGTTTTGCTTGTCTTGTCTTGTTTGGTCTTGTCTTGTTTGGTCTTGTCTTGCCTTGTCTTGTTTTATGTTGTCTTGTTTTGTCATGTAATGTCATGTCGTGTGTTGTTTTGTCTTGTCTTGTCTTGTTTGGTCTTGTCTTGCCTTGTCTTGTTTTATGTTGTCTTGTTTTGTCATGTAATGTCATGTCGTGTGTTGTGTTGTCTTGTCTTGTCTTGTTTTGTCTTTTCTTGTCTTGTCTTGTCTTTTCTTTTCTTGTCTTGTCTTGTCTTGTCTTGTCTTGTCTTGTCTGGTCTTGTCTGGTCTTATCTTGTCTTGTCTTGTCCTGTCTTGTCTTGTCTTTTCTTGTCTTGTCTTGTCTTGTCTTGTCTTTTCTTGTCTTGTCTTGTCTTGTCTTGTCTTGTCTTGTCTTGTCTTGTCTTGTCTTGTCTTGTCTTGTCTTGTCATGTCATGTCTTGTCTTGTCTTGTCTTGTTTTGTCTTGTCTTGTCTTGTTTTGTCTTTTCTTGTCTTGTCTTGTCTTGTCTTGTCTTGTCTTGTCTTGTCTTGTCTTGTCTTGTCTTGTCTTGTCTTGTCTTGTCTTGTCTTGTCTTGTCTTGTCTTGTCTTGTCTTGTCTTGTCTTGTCTTGTCTTGTCTTGTCTTGTCTTGTCTTGTCTTGTCTTGTCTTGTCTTGTCTTGTCTTGTCCTGTCTTGTCTTGTCTTTTCTTGTCTTGTCTTTTCTTGTCTTGTCTTGTCTTGTCTGGTCTTGTCTTGTCTTGTCTTGTCTTGTCTTGTCATGTCATGTCTTGTCTTGTCTTGTCTTGTTTTGCCTTGTCTTGTCTTGTTTTGTCTTTTCTTGTCTTGTCTTGTCTTGTCTTGTCTTGTCTTGTCTTGTCATGTCATGTCTTGTCTTGTCTTGTCTTGTTTTGTCTTGTCTTGTCTTGTTTTGTCTTTTCTTGTCTTGTCTTGTCTTGTCTTGTCTTGTCTTGTCTTGTCTTGTCATGTCATGTCATGTCTTGTCTTGTCTTGTCTTGTTTTGTCTTGTCTTGTTTTGTCTTTTCTTGTCTTGTCTTGTCTTGTCTTGTCTTGTCTTGTCTTGTCTTGTCTTGTCTTGTCATGTCATGTCATGTGTTGTGTTGTGTTGTTTTGTCTTGTCTTGTCTTGTTTGGTCTTGTCTTGTTTGGTCTTGTCTTGCCTTGTCTTGTTTTATGTTGTCTTGTTTTGTCATGTAATGTCATGTCGTGTGTTGTGTTGTTTTGTCTTGTCTTGTCTTCTCCTTGTCTTGTCATGTCATGTCTTGTCTTGTCTTGTCTTGTCTTGTCATGTCATGTCTTGTCTTGTCTTGTCTTGTTTTGTCTTGTCTTGTCTTGTCTTGTCTTGTCTTGTCTGGTCTTGTCTTGTCTTGCCTTGTCTTGTCTTGTCTTGTCTTGTCTTGTCATGTCATGTCATGTGTTGTGTTGTGTTGTTTTATCTTGTCTTGTCTTGTTTGGTCTTGTCTTGTTTGGTCTTGTCTTGCCTTGTCTTGTTTTATGTTGTCTTGTCTTGTTTTGTCTTTTCTTGTCTTGTCTTGTCTTGTCTTGTCTGGTCTTGTCTTGTCTTGCCTTGTCTTGTCTTGTCTTGTCTTGTCTTGTCATGTCATGTCATGTGTTGTGTTGTGTTGTTTTATCTTGTCTTGTCTTGTTTGGTCTTGTCTTGTTTGGTCTTGTCTTGCCTTGTCTTGTTTTATGTTGTCTTGTCTTGTTTTGTCTTTTCTTGTCTTGTCTTGTCTTGTCTTGTCTTGTCTTGTCTTGTCTTGTCTTGTCATGTCATGTCTTGTCTTGTCTTGTCTTGTCTTGTCTTGTCATGTCATGTCTTGTCTTGTCTTGTCTTGTTTTGTCTTGTCTTGTCTTGTTTTGTCTTTTCTTGTCTTGTCTTGTCTTGTCTTGTCTTGTCTTGTCTTGTCATGTCATGTCTTGTCTTGTCTTGTCTTGTTTTGTCTTGTCTTGTCTTGTTTTGTCTTTTCTTGTCTTGTCTTGTCTTGTCTTGTCTTGTCTTGTCTTGTCTTGTCTTGTCTTGTCTTGTCTTGTCTTGTCTTGTCTTGTCATGTCATGTCTTGTCTTGTTTTGTCTTGTCTTGTCTTGTTTTGTCTTGTCTTGTCTTGTCTTGTCTTGTCTTGTCTTGTCTTGTCTTGTCTTGTCTTGTCTTGTCTTGTCTTGTCTTGTCTTGTCTTGTCTTGTCTTGTCTTGACATGTCTTCTCTTGTCTTGTCTTGTCTTGTCTTGTCTTGTCTTGTCTTGTCTTGTCTTGTCTTGTCTTGTCTTGTCTTGTCTTGTCTTGTCTTGTCTTGTCTTGTCTTGTCTTGTCTTGTCTTGTCTTGTCTTGTCTTGTCTTGTCTTGTCTTGTCTTGTCTTGTCTTGTCTTGTCTTGTCTTGTCTTGTCTTGTCTTGTCTTGTCTTGTCTTGTCTTGTCTTGTCTTGTCTTGTCTTGTCTTGTCTTGTCTTGTCTTGTCTTGTCTTGTCTTGTCTTGTCTTGTCTTGTCTTGTCTTGTCTTGTCTTGTCTTGTCTTGTCTTGTCTTGTCTTGTCTTGTCTTGTCTTGTCTTGTCTTGTCTTGTCTTGTCTTGTCTTGTCTTGTCTTGTCTTGTCTTGTCTTGTCTTGTGATGTCATGTCGTGTGTTGTGTTGTTTTGTCTTGTCTTGTCTTTTCTTTTCTTGTCTGGTCTGGTCTGGTCTTGTCTTGTCTTGTCTGGTCTTATCTTGTCTTGTCTTGTCCTGTCCTGTCTTGTCTTGTCTTTTCTTGTCTTGTCCTGTCATGTCATGTCATGTGTTGTGTTGTTTTGTCTTGTCTTTTCTTTTCTTGTCTTGTCTTGTCTTGTCTTGTCTTGTCTTGTCTTGTCTTGTCTTGTCTTGTCTTGACATGTCTTCTCTTGTCTTGTCTTGTCTTGTCTTGTCTTGTCTTGTCTTGTCTTGTCTTGTCTTGTCTTGTCTTGTCTTGTCCTGTCATGTCATGTCATGTGTTGTGTTGTTTTGTCTTGTCTTGTCTTGTTTTGTCTTGTCTGGTCTGGTCTGGTCTTGTCTTGTCTTGTCTGGTCTTATCTTGTCTTGTCTTGTCTTGTCTTGTCTTGTCTTGTCTTGTCTTGTCTTGTCTTGTCTTGTCTTGTCTTGTCTTGTTTTGTCTTGTCTTGTCTGGTCCTGACTTATCTTGTCTTGTCTTGTCTTGTCTTGTCTTTTCTTGTCTTGTCTTGTCTTGTCTTGTCTTGTCTTGTTTTGTCTTGTCTTGTCTTGTCTGGTCTTGTCTGGTCTTGTCTTGTCTTGCCTTGTCTTGTCTTGTCTTGTCTTGTCTTGTCTTGTCTTGTCTTGTCTTGTCTTGTCTTGTCCTGTCATGTCATGTCATGTGTTGTGTTGTTTTGTCATGTGTTGTGTTGTTTTGTCTTGTCTTGTCTTGTCTTGTCTTGTCTTGTCTTGTCTTGTCTTGTCTTGTCTTGTCTTGTCTTGTCTTGTCTTGTCTTGTCTTGTCTTGTCTTGTCTTGTCTTGTCTTGTCTTGTCTTGTCTTGTCTTGTCTTGTCTTGTCTTGTCTTGTCTTGTCTTGTCTTGTCTTGTCTTGTCTTGTCTTGTCTTGTCTTGTCTTGTCTTGTCTTGTCTTGTCTTGTCTTGTCTTGTCTTGTCTTTTCTTGTCTTGTCTTGTCTTGTCTTGTCTGGTCTTGTCTGGTCTTGTCTTGTCTTGCCTTGTCTTGTCTTGTCTTGTCTTGTCTTGTCTTGTCTTGTCTTTTCTTGTCTTGTCCTGTCATGTCATGTCATGTGTTGTGTTGTTTTGTCATGTGTTGTGTTGTTTTGTCTTGTCTTGTCTTGTTTTGTCTTGTCTTGTCTTGTCTTGTCTGTCATGTCGTGTGTTGTGTTGTCTTGTCTTGTCTGTCATGTCGTGTGTTGTGTTGTTTTGTCTTGTCTTGTTTTGTCTTGTCATGTCTTGTCCTTTCTTGTCTTGTCTTGTCTTGTCTTGTCTTGTCTTGTCTTGTCTTGTCTTGTCTGTCATGTCGTGTGTTGTGTTGTTTTGTCTTGTCTTGTTTTGTCTTGTCATGTCTTGTCCTTTCTTGTCTTGTCTTGTCTTGTCTTGTCTTTTCTTGTCTTGTCTTGTCTTGTCTTGTCTTGTCTTGTCTTGTCTTGTCTTGTCTTGTCTTGTCTTGTCATGTCTTGTCTTGTCTTGTCTTGTCTTGTCTTGTCTTGTCTTGTTTTGTTTTGTTTTGTCATGTCTTGTCTTGTCTTGTCTTGTCTTGTCTTGTCTTGTCTTGTCTTGTCTTGTCTTGTCTTGTCTTGTCTTGTCTTGTCTTGTCTTGTCTTGTCTTGCCTTGTCTTGTCTTGTCCTGTCTTGTTTTGTCTTGTCTTGTCTTGTCTTGTCTTGTCTTGTCTTGTCTTGTCTTGTCTTGTCTTGTCTTGCCTTGTCTTGTCTTGTCTTGTCTTGTCTGTCATGTCGTGTGTTGTGTTGTCTTGTCTTGTCTGTCATGTCGTGTGTTGTGTTGTTTTGTCTTGTCTTGTTTTGTCTTGTCATGTCTTGTCCTTTCTTGTCTTGTCTTGTCTTGTCTTGTCTTGTCTTGTCTTGTCTTGTCTTGTCTGTCATGTCGTGTGTTGTGTTGTTTTGTCTTGTCTTGTTTTGTCTTGTCATGTCTTGTCCTTTCTTGTCTTGTCTTGTCTTGTCTTGTCTTTTCTTGTCTTGTCTTGTCTTGTCTTGTCTTGTCTTGTCTTGTCTTGTCTTGTCTTGTCTTGTCTTGTCTTGTCATGTCTTGTCTTGTCTTGTCTTGTCTTGTCTTGTCTTGTCTTGTTTTGTTTTGTTTTGTCATGTCTTGTCTTGTCTTGTCTTGTCTTGTCTTGTCTTGTCTTGTCTTGTCTTGTCTTGTCTTGTCTTGTCTTGTCTTGTCTTGTCTTGTCTTGTCTTGTCTTGTCTTGTCTTGCCTTGTCTTGTCTTGTCCTGTCGTGTGTTGTGTTGTTTTGTCTTGTCTTGTCTTGTTTTGTCTTGTCTTGTCTTGTCTTGTCTTGTCTTGTCTTGTCATGTCTTGTCTTGTCTTGTTTTGTCTTGTCTTGTCTTGTTTTGTCTTTTCTTGTCTTGTCTTGTCTTGTCATGTCTTGTCTTGTCTTGTCTTGTCTTGTCTTGTCTTGTCTTGTCTTGTCTTGTCTTGTCTTGTCTTGTCTTGTCTTGTCTTGTCTTGTCTTGTCTTGTCTTGTCTCTTGTCTTGTCTTGTCTTGTCATGTCATGTCTTGTCTTGTCTTGTCTTGTTTTGTCTTGTCTTGTCTTGTTTTGTCTTTTCTTGTCTTGTCTTGTCTTGCCTTGTCTTGTCTTGTCTTGTCTTGTCTTGTCTTGTCATGTCATGTCTTGTCTTGTCTTGTCTTGTCTTGCTTTGTCTTGTCTTGTCTTGTTTTGTCTTTTCTTGTCTTGTCTTGTCTTGTCTTGTCTTGTCTTGTCTTGTCTTGTCTTGTCTTGTCTTGTGTTGTTTTGCTTGTCTTGTCTTGTTTGGTCTTGTCTTGCCTTGTCTTGTTTTATGTTGTCTTGTTTTGTCATGTAATGTCATGTCGTGTGTTGTTTTGTCTTGTCTTGTCTTGTTTGGTCTTGTCTTGCCTTGTCTTGTTTTATGTTGTCTTGTTTTGTCATGTAATGTCATGTCGTGTGTTGTGTTGTCTTGTCTTGTCTTGTTTTGTCTTTTCTTGTCTTGTCTTGTCTTTTCTTTTCTTGTCTTGTCTTGTCTTGTCTTGTCTTGTCTTGTCTGGTCTTGTCTGGTCTTATCTTGTCTTGTCTTGTCCTGTCTTGTCTTGTCTTTTCTTGTCTTGTCTTGTCTTGTCTTGTCTTTTCTTGTCTTGTCTTGTCTTGTCTTGTCTTGTCTTGTCTTGTCTTGTCTTGTCTTGTCTTGTCTTGTCTTGTCATGTCATGTCTTGTCTTGTCTTGTCTTGTTTTGTCTTGTCTTGTCTTGTTTTGTCTTTTCTTGTCTTGTCTTGTCTTGTCTTGTCTTGTCTTGTCTTGTCTTGTCTTGTCTTGTCTTGTCTTGTCTTGTCTTGTCTTGTCTTGTCTTGTCTTGTCTTGTCTTGTCTTGTCTTGTCTTGTCTTGTCTTGTCTTGTCTTGTCTTGTCTTGTCTTGTCTTGTCTTGTCTTGTCTTGTCCTGTCTTGTCTTGTCTTTTCTTGTCTTGTCTTTTCTTGTCTTGTCTTGTCTTGTCTGGTCTTGTCTTGTCTTGTCTTGTCTTGTCTTGTCATGTCATGTCTTGTCTTGTCTTGTCTTGTTTTGCCTTGTCTTGTCTTGTTTTGTCTTTTCTTGTCTTGTCTTGTCTTGTCTTGTCTTGTCTTGTCTTGTCTTGTCTTGTCTTGTCATGTCATGTCTTGTCTTGTCTTGTCTTGTTTTGTCTTGTCTTGTCTTGTTTTGTCTTTTCTTGTCTTGTCTTGTCTTGTCTTGTCTTGTCTTGTCTTGTCTTGTCATGTCATGTCTTGTCTTGTCTTGTCTTGTTTTGTCTTGTCTTGTCTTGTTTTGTCTTTTCTTGTCTTGTCTTGTCTTGTCTTGTCTTGTCTTGTCTTGTCTTGTCTTGTCTTGTCTTGTCTTGTCATGTCATGTCATGTGTTGTGTTGTGTTGTTTTGTCTTGTCTTGTTTGGTCTTGTCTTGCCTTGTCTTGTTTTATGTTGTCTTGTTTTGTCATGTAATGTCATGTCGTGTGTTGTGTTGTTTTGTCTTGTCTTGTCTTCTCCTTGTCTTGTCATGTCATGTCTTGTCTTGTCTTGTCTTGTCTTGTCTTGTCATGTCATGTCTTGTCTTGTCTTGTCTTGTTTTGTCTTGTCTTGTCTTGTCTTGTCTTGTCTTGTCTGGTCTTGTCTTGTCTTGCCTTGTCTTGTCTTGTCTTGTCTTGTCTTGTCTTGTCTTGTCATGTCATGTCATGTGTTGTGTTGTGTTGTTTTATCTTGTCTTGTCTTGTTTGGTCTTGTCTTGTTTGGTCTTGTCTTGCCTTGTCTTGTTTTATGTTGTCTTGTCTTGTTTTGTCTTGTCTTGTCTTGTTTTGTCTTGTCTTGTCTTGTCTTGTCTTGTCTTGTCTTGTCTTGTCTTGTCTTGTCTTGTCTTGTCTTGTCTTGTCTTGTCTTGACATGTCTTCTCTTGTCTTGTCTTGTCTTGTCTTGTCTTGTCTTGTCTTGTCTTGTCTTGTCATGTCATGTCTTGTCTTGTCTTGTCTTGTTTTGTCTTGTCTTGTTTTGTCTTTTCTTGTCTTGTCTTGTCTTGTCTTGTCTTGTCTTGTCTTGTCTTGTCTTGTCTTGTCTTGTCTTGTCTTGTCTTGTCATGTCATGTCTTGTCTTGTCTTGTCTTGTTTTGTCTTGTCTTGTCTTGTTTTGTCTTGTCTTGTCTTGTCTTGTCTTGTCTTGTCTTGTCTTGTCTTGTCTTGTCTTGTCTTGTCTTGTCTTGTCTTGTCTTGTCTTGTCTTGTCTTGACATGTCTTCTCTTGTCTTGTCTTGTCTTGTCTTGTCTTGTCTTGTCTTGTCTTGTCTTGTCTTGTCTTGTCTTGTCTTGTCTTGTCTTGTCTTGTCTTGTCTTGTCTTGTCTTGTCTTGTCTTGTCTTGTCTTGTCTTGTCTTGTCTTGTCTTGTCTTGTCTTGTCTTGTCTTGTCTTGTCTTGTCTTGTCTTGTCTTGTCTTGTCTTGTCTTGTCTTGTCTTGCCTTGTCTTGTCTTGTCTTGTCTTGTCTTGTCTTGTCTTGTCTTGTCTTGTCTTGCCTTGTCTTGTCTTGTCTTGTCTTGTCTTGTCTTGTCTTGTCTTGTCTTGTCTTGTCTTGTCTTGTCTTGTCTTGTCTTGTCTTGTCTTGTCTTGTCTTGTCTTGTCTTGTCTTGTCTTGTCTTGTCTTGTCTTGTCTTGTCTTGTCTTGTCTTGTCTTGTCTTGTCTTGTCTTGTCTTGTCTTGTCTTGTCTTGTCTTGTCTTGTCTTGTCTTGTCTTGTCTTGTCTTGTCTTGTCTTGTCTTGTCTTGTCTTGTCTTGTCTTGTCTTGTCTTGTCTTGTCTTGTCTTGTCTTGTCTTGTCTTGTCTTGTCTTGTCTTGTCTTGTCTTGTGATGTCATGTCGTGTGTTGTGTTGTTTTGTCTTGTCTTGTCTTTTCTTTTCTTGTCTGGTCTGGTCTGGTCTTGTCTTGTCTTGTCTGGTCTTATCTTGTCTTGTCTTGTCCTGTCCTGTCTTGTCTTGTCTTTTCTTGTCTTGTCCTGTCATGTCATGTCATGTGTTGTGTTGTTTTGTCTTGTCTTGTCTTGTCTTGTCTTGTCTTGTCTTGTCTTGTCTTGTCTTGTCTTGTCTTGTCTTATCTTGTCTTGTCTTGTCTTGTCTTGTCTTGTCTTGTCTTGTCTTGTCTTGTCTTGTCTTGTCTTGTCTTGTCTTGTCTTGTCTTGTCTTGTCTTGTCATGTCATGTCTTGTCTTGTCTTGTCTTGTTTTGTCTTGTCTTGTCTTGTTTTGTCTTGTCTTGTCTTGTCTTGTCTTGTCTTGTCTTGTCTTGTCTTGTCTTGTCTTGTCTTGTCTTGTCATGTCATGTCTTGTCTTGTCTTGTCTTGTTTTGTCTTGTCTTGTCTTGTTTTGTCTTTTCTTGTCTTGTCTTGTCTTGTCTTGTCTTGTCTTGTCTTGTCTTGTCTTGTCTTGTCTTGTCTTGTCTTGTCTTGTCTTGTCTTGTCTTGTCTTGTCTTGTCTTGTCTTGTCTTGTCTTGTCTTGTCTTGTCTTGTCTTGTCTTGTCTTGTCTTGTCTTGTCTTGTCTTGTCTTGTCTTGTCTTGTCTTGTCTTGTCTTGTCTTGTCTTGTCCTGTCTTGTCTTGTCTTTTCTTGTCTTGTCTTTTCTTGTCTTGTCTTGTCTTGTCTGGTCTTGTCTTGTCTTGTCTTGTCTTGTCTTGTCATGTCATGTCTTGTCTTGTCTTGTCTTGTTTTGCCTTGTCTTGTCTTGTTTTGTCTTTTCTTGTCTTGTCTTGTCTTGTCTTGTCTTGTCTTGTCTTGTCTTGTCTTGTCATGTCATGTCTTGTCTTGTCTTGTCTTGTTTTGTCTTGTCTTGTCTTGTTTTGTCTTTTCTTGTCTTGTCTTGTCTTGTCATGTCATGTCTTGTCTTGTCTTGTCTTGTTTTGTCTTGTCTTGTCTTGTTTTGTCTTTTCTTGTCTTGTCTTGTCTTGTCTTGTCTTGTCTTGTCTTGTCTTGTCATGTCATGTCTTGTCTTGTCTTGTCTTGTTTTGTCTTGTCTTGTCTTGTTTTGTCTTTTCTTGTCTTGTCTTGTCTTGTCTTGTCTTGTCTTGTCTTGTCTTGTCTTGTCTTGTCTTGTCTTGTCATGTCATGTCATGTGTTGTGTTGTGTTGTTTTGTCTTGTCTTGTCTTGGTTGGTCTTGTCTTGTTTGGTCTTGTCTTGCCTTGTCTTGTTTTATGTTGTCTTGTTTTGTCATGTAATGTCATGTCGTGTGTTGTGTTGTTTTGTCTTGTCTTGTCTTCTCCTTGTCTTGTCATGTCATGTCTTGTCTTGTCTTGTCTTGTCTTGTCTTGTCATGTCATGTCTTGTCTTGTCTTGTCTTGTTTTGTCTTGTCTTGTCTTGTCTTGTCTTGTCTTGTCTGGTCTTGTCTTGTCTTGCCTTGTCTTGTCTTGTCTTGTCTTGTCTTGTCTTGTCTTGTCATGTCATGTCATGTGTTGTGTTGTGTTGTTTTATCTTGTCTTGTCTTGTTTGGTCTTGTCTTGTTTGGTCTTGTCTTGCCTTGTCTTGTTTTATGTTGTCTTGTCTTGTTTTGTCTTGTCTTGTCTTGTTTTGTCTTGTCTTGTCTTGTCTTGTCTTGTCTTGTCTTGTCTTGTCTTGTCTTGTCTTGTCTTGTCTTGTCTTGTCTTGTCTTGACATGTCTTCTCTTGTCTTGTCTTGTCTTGTCTTGTCTTGTCTTGTCTTGTCTTGTCTTGTCATGTCATGTCTTGTCTTGTCTTGTCTTGTTTTGTCTTGTCTTGTTTTGTCTTTTCTTGTCTTGTCTTGTCTTGTCTTGTCTTGTCTTGTCTTGTCTTGTCTTGTCTTGTCTTGTCTTGTCTTGTCTTGTCTTGTCTTGTCATGTCATGTCTTGTCTTGTCTTGTCTTGTTTTGTCTTGTCTTGTCTTGTTTTGTCTTGTCTTGTCTTGTCTTGTCTTGTCTTGTCTTGTCTTGTCTTGTCTTGTCTTGTCTTGTCTTGTCTTGTCTTGTCTTGTCTTGTCTTGTCTTGACATGTCTTCTCTTGTCTTGTCTTGTCTTGTCTTGTCTTGTCTTGTCTTGTCTTGTCTTGTCTTGTCTTGTCTTGTCTTGTCTTGTCTTGTCTTGTCTTGTCTTGTCTTGTCTTGTCTTGTCTTGTCTTGTCTTGTCTTGTCTTGTCTTGTCTTGTCTTGTCTTGTCTTGTCTTGTCTTGTCTTGTCTTGTCTTGTCTTGTCTTGTCTTGTCTTGTCTTGTCTTGTCTTGTCTTGTCTTGCCTTGTCTTGTCTTGTCTTGTCTTGTCTTGTCTTGTCTTGTCTTGTCTTGTCTTGCCTTGTCTTGTCTTGTCTTGTCTTGTCTTGTCTTGTCTTGTCTTGTCTTGTCTTGTCTTGTCTTGTCTTGTCTTGTCTTGTCTTGTCTTGTCTTGTCTTGTCTTGTCTTGTCTTGTCTTGTCTTGTCTTGTCTTGTCTTGTCTTGTCTTGTCTTGTCTTGTCTTGTCTTGTCTTGTCTTGTCTTGTCTTGTCTTGTCTTGTCTTGTCTTGTCTTGTCTTGTCTTGTCTTGTCTTGTCTTGTCTTGTCTTGTCTTGTCTTGTCTTGTCTTGTCTTGTCTTGTCTTGTCTTGTCTTGTCTTGTCTTGTCTTGTCTTGTCTTGTCTTGTCTTGTCTTGTGATGTCATGTCGTGTGTTGTGTTGTTTTGTCTTGTCTTGTCTTTTCTTTTCTTGTCTGGTCTGGTCTGGTCTTGTCTTGTCTTGTCTGGTCTTATCTTGTCTTGTCTTGTCCTGTCCTGTCTTGTCTTGTCTTTTCTTGTCTTGTCCTGTCATGTCATGTCATGTGTTGTGTTGTTTTGTCTTGTCTTGTCTTGTCTTGTCTTGTCTTGTCTTGTCTTGTCTTGTCTTGTCTTGTCTTGTCTTATCTTGTCTTGTCTTGTCTTGTCTTGTCTTGTCTTGTCTTGTCTTGTCTTGTCTTGTCTTGTCTTGTCTTGTCTTGTCTTGTCTTGTCTTGTCTTGTCATGTCATGTCTTGTCTTGTCTTGTCTTGTTTTGTCTTGTCTTGTCTTGTTTTGTCTTGTCTTGTCTTGTCTTGTCTTGTCTTGTCTTGTCTTGTCTTGTCTTGTCTTGTCTTGTCTTGTCATGTCATGTCTTGTCTTGTCTTGTCTTGTTTTGTCTTGTCTTGTCTTGTTTTGTCTTTTCTTGTCTTGTCTTGTCTTGTCTTGTCTTGTCTTGTCTTGTCTTGTCTTGTCTTGTCTTGTCTTGTCTTGTCTTGTCTTGTCTTGTCTTGTCTTGTCTTGTCTTGTCTTGTCTTGTCTTGTCTTGTCTTGTCTTGTCTTGTCTTGTCTTGTCTTGTCTTGTCTTGTCTTGTCTTGTCTTGTCTTGTCTTGTCTTGTCTTGTCTTGTCCTGTCTTGTCTTGTCTTTTCTTGTCTTGTCTTTTCTTGTCTTGTCTTGTCTTGTCTGGTCTTGTCTTGTCTTGTCTTGTCTTGTCTTGTCATGTCATGTCTTGTCTTGTCTTGTCTTGTTTTGCCTTGTCTTGTCTTGTTTTGTCTTTTCTTGTCTTGTCTTGTCTTGTCTTGTCTTGTCTTGTCTTGTCTTGTCTTGTCATGTCATGTCTTGTCTTGTCTTGTCTTGTTTTGTCTTGTCTTGTCTTGTTTTGTCTTTTCTTGTCTTGTCTTGTCTTGTCTTGTCTTGTCTTGTCTTGTCTTGTCATGTCATGTCTTGTCTTGTCTTGTCTTGTTTTGTCTTGTCTTGTCTTGTTTTGTCTTTTCTTGTCTTGTCTTGTCTTGTCTTGTCTTGTCTTGTCTTGTCTTGTCTTGTCTTGTCTTGTCTTGTCATGTCATGTCATGTGTTGTGTTGTGTTGTTTTGTCTTGTCTTGTCTTGGTTGGTCTTGTCTTGTTTGGTCTTGTCTTGCCTTGTCTTGTTTTATGTTGTCTTGTTTTGTCATGTAATGTCATGTCGTGTGTTGTGTTGTTTTGTCTTGTCTTGTCTTCTCCTTGTCTTGTCATGTCATGTCTTGTCTTGTCTTGTCTTGTCTTGTCTTGTCATGTCATGTCTTGTCTTGTCTTGTCTTGTTTTGTCTTGTCTTGTCTTGTCTTGTCTTGTCTTGTCTGGTCTTGTCTTGTCTTGCCTTGTCTTGTCTTGTCTTGTCTTGTCTTGTCTTGTCTTGTCATGTCATGTCATGTGTTGTGTTGTGTTGTTTTATCTTGTCTTGTCTTGTTTGGTCTTGTCTTGTTTGGTCTTGTCTTGCCTTGTCTTGTTTTATGTTGTCTTGTCTTGTTTTGTCTTGTCTTGTCTTGTTTTGTCTTGTCTTGTCTTGTCTTGTCTTGTCTTGTCTTGTCTTGTCTTGTCTTGTCTTGTCTTGACATGTCTTCTCTTGTCTTGTCTTGTCTTGTCTTGTCTTGTCTTGTCTTGTCTTGTCTTGTCTTGTCTTGTCTTGTCTTGTCTTGTCTTGTCATGTCATGTCTTGTCTTGTCTTGTCTTGTTTTGTCTTGTCTTGTTTTGTCTTTTCTTGTCTTGTCTTGTCTTGTCTTGTCTTGTCTTGTCTTGTCTTGTCTTGTCTTGTCTTGTCTTGTCTTGTCTTGTCTTGTCTTGTCTTGTCTTGTCATGTCATGTCTTGTCTTGTCTTGTCTTGTTTTGTCTTGTCTTGTCTTGTTTTGTCTTGTCTTGTCTTGTCTTGTCTTGTCTTGTCTTGTCTTGTCTTGTCTTGTCTTGTCTTGTCTTGTCTTGTCTTGTCTTGTCTTGTCTTGTCTTGTCTTGTCTTGTCTTGTCTTGTCTTGTCTTGTCTTGTCTTGTCTTGTCTTGTCTTGTCTTGTCTTGTCTTGTCTTGTCTTGTCTTGTCTTGTCTTGTCTTGTCTTGTCTTGTCTTGTCTTGTCTTGTCTTGTCTTGTCTTGTCTTGTCTTGTCTTGTCTTGTCTTGTCTTGTCTTGTCTTGTCTTGTCTTGTCTTGTCTTGTCTTGTCTTGTTTTGTCTTGTCTTGTCTTGTTTTGTCTTGTCTTGTCTTGTTTTGTCTTGTCTTGTCTTGTCTTGTCTTGTCTTGTCTTGTCTTGTCTTGTCTTGTCTTGTCTTGTCTTGTCTTGTCTTGTCTTGTCTTGACATGTCTTCTCTTGTCTTGTCTTGTCTTGTCTTGTCTTGTCTTGTCTTGTCTTGTCTTGTCTTGTCTTGTCTTGTCTTGTCTTGTCTTGTCTTGTCTTGTCTTGTCTTGTCTTGTCTTGTCTTGTCTTGTCTTGTCTTGTCTTGTCTTGTCTTGTCTTGTCTTGTCTTGTCTTGTCTTGTCTTGTCTTGTCTTGTCTTGTCTTGTCTTGTCTTGTCTTGTCTTGTCTTGTCTTGTCTTGTCTTGTCTTGTCTTGTCTTGTCTTGTCTTGTCTTGTCTTGTCTTGTCTTGTCTTGTCTTGTCTTGTCTTGTCTTGTCTTGTCTTGTCTTGTCTTGTCTTGTCTTGTCTTGTCTTGTCTTGTCTTGTCTTGTCTTGTCTTGTCTTGTCTTGTCTTGTCTTGTCTTGTCTTGTCTTGTCTTGTCTTGTCTTGTCTTGTCTTGTCTTGTCTTGTCTTGTCTTGTCTTGTCTTGTCTTGTCTTGTCTTGTCTTGTCTTGTCTTGTCTTGTCTTGTCTTGTCTTGTCTTGTCTTGTCTTGTCTTGTCTTGTCTTGTCTTGTCTTGTCTTGTCTTGTCTTGTCTTGTCTTGTCTTGTCTTGTCTTGTCTTGTCTTGTCTTGTCTTGTCTTGTCTTGTCTTGTCTTGTCTTGTCTTGTCTTGTCTTGTCTTGTCTTGTCTTGTCTTGTCTTGTCTTGTCTTGTCTTGTCTTGTCTTGTCTTGTCTTGTCTTGTCTTGTCTTGTCTTGTCTTGTCTTGTCTTGTCTTGTCTTGTCTTGTCTTGTCTTGTCTTGTCTTGTCTTGTCTTGTCTTGTCTTGTCTTGTCTTGTCTTGTCTTGTCTTGTCTTGTCTTGTCTTGTCTTGTCTTGTCTTGTCTTGTCTTGTCTTGTCTTGTCTTGTCTTGTTTTATGTAGTCTTGTCTTGTCTTGTCTTGTCTTGTCTTGTCTTGTCTTGTCTTGTCTTGTCTTGTCTTGTCTTGTCTTGTCTTGTCTTGTCTTGTCTTGTCTTGTCTTGTCTTGTCTTGTCTTGTCTTGTCTTTTCTTTTCTTGTCTGGTCTGGTCTTGTCTTGTCTTGTCTGGTCTTATCTTGTCTTGTCTTGTCCTGTCCTGTCTTGTCTTGTCTTTTCTTGTCTTGTCCTGTCATGTCATGTCATGTGTTGTGTTGTTTTGTCTTGTCTTTTCTTTTCTTGTCTGGTCTGGTCTGGTCTGGTCTTGTCTTGTCTTGTCTGGTCTTATCTTGTCTTGTCTTGTCTTGTCTTGTCTTGTCTTGTCTTGTCTTGTCTTGTCTTGTCTTGTCTTGTCTTGTCTTGTTTTGTCTTGTCTTGTCTTGTCTTTTCTTGTCTTGTCCTGTCATGTCATGTCATGTGTTGTGTTGTTTTGTCTTGTCTTGTCTTGTTTTGTCTTGTCTTGTCTTGTCTTGTCTTGTCTGGTCCTGACTTATCTTGTCTTGTCTTGTCTTGTCTTGTCTTTTCTTGTCTTGTCTTGTCTTGTCTTGTCTTGTCTTGTCTTGTCTTGTCTGGTCCTGACTTATCTTGTCTTGTCTTGTCTTGTCTTGTCTTTTCTTGTCTTGTCTTGTCTTGTCTTGTCTTGTCTTGTTTTGTCTTGTCTTGTCTTGTCTGGTCTTGTCTGGTCTTGTCTTGTCTTGCCTTGTCTTGTCTTGTCTTGTCTTGTCTTGTCTTGTCTTGTCTTGTCTTGTCTTGTCTTGTCTTGTCTTGTCTTGTCTTGTCTTGTCTGTCATGTCGTGTGTTGTGTTGTTTTGTCTTGTCTTGTTTTGTCTTGTCATGTCTTGTCCTTTCTTGTCTTGTCTTGTCTTGTCTTGTCTTGTCTTGTCTTGTCTTGTCTTGTCTTGTCTTGTCTTGTCTTGTCTTGTCTTGTCTTGTCTTGTCTTGTCTTGTCTTGTCTTGTCTTGTCTTGTCTTGTCTTGTCTTGTCTTGTCTTGTCTTGTCTTGTCTTGTCTTGTCTTGTCTTGTCTTGTCTTGTCTTGTCTTGTCTTGTCTTGTCTTGTCTTGTCTTGTCTTGTCTTGTCTTGTCTTGTCTTGTCTTGTCTTGTCTTGCCTTATCTTACCTTGTCTTGTCTTGTTTTGTCTTGTCTTGTCTTGTCTTGTCTTGTTTTATGTTGTCTTGTCTTGTTTTGTCATGTAATGTCATGTCGTGTGTTGTGTTGTTTTGTCTTGTCTTGTCTTCTCCTTGTCTTGTCTTGTCATGTCGTGTGTTGTGTTGTTTTGTCTTGTCTTGTCTTATATTGTCTTCTCTTGTCTTGTGATGTCATGTCGTGTGTTGTGTTGTTTTGTCTTGTCTTGTCTTATATTGTCTTCTCTTGTCTTGTGATGTCATGTCGTGTGTTGTGTTGTTTTGTCTTGTTTTGTCTTGTCCTGTCTTGTCTTGTCATGTCATGTCATGTGTTGTGTTGTGTTGTTTTGTCTTGTCTTGTCTTGTCTTGTCTTGTCTTGCCTTATCTTGCCTTGTCTTGTCTTGTCTGGTCTTTTCTTGTCTTGTCTTGTCTTGTCATGTCTTGTCTTGTCTTGTTTTGTCTTGTCTTGTATTGTCTTGTTTTCTCATGTAATGTCATGTCGTGTGTTGTGTTGTTTTGTCTTGTCTTGTGTTGTTTTGTCTTGTCTTGTCATGTCATGTTATGTCGTGTCTTGTGTTGCTTTGTCTTGTCTTGTCTTGTCTTGTCTTGTCCTGTCGTGTGTTGTGTTGTTTCGTCTTGTCTTGTCATGTCATGTCTTGTCTTGTCTTGTCTTGTTTTGTCTTGTCTTGTCTTGTCTTGTCTTGTCTTGTCTTGTCTTGTCTTGTCTTGTCTTGTCTTGTCTTGTCTTGTCTTGTGTTGTTTTGTCTTGTCTTGTCATGCCATGTCTTGTCTTGTCTTGTCTTGTTTTGTCTTGTCATGTCTTGTCTTGCCTTGCCTTGTCTTGTCTTGTCTTGTCTAGTCTTGTCTTGTCTTGTCTTGTCTTTTCTTGTGTTGTTTTGTCTTGTCTTGTCATGTCATGTTATGTCGTGTCTTGTCTTGTCTTGTCTTGTCTTGTCTTGTCTTGTCTTGTCTTGTCTTGTCTTGTCTTGTCTTGTCTTGTCTTGTCTTGTTTTGTCTTGTCTTGTCTTGTCTTGTCTTGTTTTATGTTGACTTGTCTTGTTTTGTCATGTAATGTCATGTCGTGTGTTGTGTTGTTTTGTCTTGTCTTGTCTTCTCCTTGTCTTGTCTTGTCATGTCGTGTGTTGTGTTGTTTTGTCTTGTCTTGTCTTATATTGTCTTCTCTTGTCTTGTGATGTCATGTCGTGTGTTGTGTTGTTTTGTCTTGTTTTGTCTTGTCCTGTCTTGTCTTGTCATGTCATGTCATGTGTTGTGTTGTGTTGTTTTGTCTTGTCTTGTTGTGTATTGTCATGTCTTTTATTGTCTTGTCTTGTCTTGTCATGTCATGTAATGTCATGTCGTGTGTTGTGTTGTTTTGTCTTGTCTTGTCTTCTCCTTGTCTTGTCTAGTCTTGTCTTGTCTTGTCTTGTCTTGTCTTGTCATGTCGTGTGTTGTGTTGTTTTGTCTTGTCTTGTCTTGTCTTGTCTTGTGATGCCATGTCGTGTGTTGTGTTGTGTTGTTTTGTCTTGTCTTGTCTTGTCTTGTCTTGTCTTGCCTTATCTTGCCTTGTCTTGTCTTGTCTGGTCTTGTCTTGTCTTGTCTTGTCTTGTCTTGTCTTGTCATGTCATGTCGTATGTTGTGTTGTTTTGTCTTGTGCTGCTTTGTCCTGTCTTGTCTTGTCTTGTCTTGTCATGTCGTGTGTTTTTGTTGTTTTGTTTTGCCTTGTTGTGTATTGTCATGTCTTATATTGTCTTGTCTTGTCTTGTCATGTCATGTCATGTCGTGTGTTATGTTGTGTTGTCTTGTTTTGTCTTGTCATGTCATGTCATGTCTTGTCTTGTCTTGTCTTGTTTTGTCTTGTCATGTCTTGTCTTGTCTTGTCTTGTCTTGTCTTGTTTTGTCTTGTCATGTCTTGTCTTGACTTGTCTTGTCTTGTCTTGTCTTGTCTTGTCTTGTCTTGTCTTGTCATGTCTTGTCTTGTCTTGTCTTGTCTTGTCTTGTCTTGTCTTGTCTTGTCTTGTCTTGTCTTGTCTTGTCTTGTCTTGTCTTGTCTTGTCTTGTCTTGTCTTGTCTTGTCTTGTCTTGTCTTGTCTTGTCTTGTCTTGTCTGGTCCTGACTTATCTTGTCTTGTCTTGTCTTGTCTTGTCTTTTCTTGTCTTGTCTTGTCTTGTCTTGTCTTGTCTTGTTTTGTCTTGTCTTGTCTTGTCTGGTCTTGTCTGGTCTTGTCTTGTCTTGCCTTGTCTTGTCTTGTCTTGTCTTGTCTTGTCTTGTCTTGTCTTGTCTTGTCTTGTCTTGTCTTGTCTTGTCTTGTCTTGTCTTGTCTGTCATGTCGTGTGTTGTGTTGTTTTGTCTTGTCTTGTTTTGTCTTGTCATGTCTTGTCCTTTCTTGTCTTGTCTTGTCTTGTCTTGTCTTGTCTTGTCTTGTCTTGTCTTGTCTTGTCTTGTCTTGTCTTGTCTTGTCTTGTCTTGTCTTGTCTTGTCTTGTCTTGTCTTGTCTTGTCTTGTCTTGTCTTGTCTTGTCTTGTCTTGTCTTGTCTTGTCTTGTCTTGTCTTGTCTTGTCTTGTCTTATCTTGTCTTGTCTTGTCTTGTCTTGTCTTGTCTTGTCTTGTCTTGTCTTGTCTTGTCTTGTCTTGTCTTGTCTTGTCTTGTCTTGTCTTGTCTTGTCTTGTCTTGTCTTGTCTTGTCTTGTCTTGTCTTGCCTTATCTTACCTTGTCTTGTCTTGTTTTGTCTTGTCTTGTCTTGTCTTGTCTTGTTTTATGTTGTCTTGTCTTGTTTTGTCATGTAATGTCATGTCGTGTGTTGTGTTGTTTTGTCTTGTCTTGTCTTCTCCTTGTCTTGTCTTGTCATGTCGTGTGTTGTGTTGTTTTGTCTTGTCTTGTCTTATATTGTCTTCTCTTGTCTTGTGATGTCATGTCGTGTGTTGTGTTGTTTTGTCTTGTCTTGTCTTATATTGTCTTCTCTTGTCTTGTGATGTCATGTCGTGTGTTGTGTTGTTTTGTCTTGTTTTGTCTTGTCCTGTCTTGTCTTGTCATGTCATGTCATGTGTTGTGTTGTGTTGTTTTGTCTTGTCTTGTCTTGTCTTGTCTTGTCTTGCCTTATCTTGCCTTGTCTTGTCTTGTCTGGTCTTTTCTTGTCTTGTCTTGTCTTGTCATGTCTTGTCTTGTCTTGTTTTGTCTTGTCTTGTATTGTCTTGTTTTCTCATGTAATGTCATGTCGTGTGTTGTGTTGTTTTGTCTTGTCTTGTGTTGTTTTGTCTTGTCTTGTCATGTCATGTTATGTCGTGTCTTGTGTTGCTTTGTCTTGTCTTGTCTTGTCTTGTCCTGTCGTGTGTTGTGTTGTTTCGTCTTGTCTTGTCATGTCATGTCTTGTCTTGTCTTGTCTTGTTTTGTCTTGTCTTGTCTTGTCTTGTCTTGTCTTGTCTTGTCTTGTCTTGTCTTGTCTTGTCTTGTCTTGTCTTGTGTTGTTTTGTCTTGTCTTGTCATGCCATGTCTTGTCTTGTCTTGTCTTGTTTTGTCTTGTCATGTCTTGTCTTGCCTTGCCTTGTCTTGTCTTGTCTTGTCTAGTCTTGTCTTGTCTTGTCTTGTCTTTTCTTGTGTTGTTTTGTCTTGTCTTGTCATGTCATGTTATGTCGTGTCTTGTCTTGTCTTGTCTTGTCTTGTCTTGTCTTGTCTTGTCTTGTCTTGTCTTGTCTTGTCTTGTCTTGTCTTGTCTTGTTTTGTCTTGTCTTGTCTTGTCTTGTCTTGTTTTATGTTGACTTGTCTTGTTTTGTCATGTAATGTCATGTCGTGTGTTGTGTTGTTTTGTCTTGTCTTGTCTTCTCCTTGTCTTGTCTTGTCATGTCGTGTGTTGTGTTGTTTTGTCTTGTCTTGTCTTATATTGTCTTCTCTTGTCTTGTGATGTCATGTCGTGTGTTGTGTTGTTTTGTCTTGTTTTGTCTTGTCCTGTCTTGTCTTGTCATGTCATGTCATGTGTTGTGTTGTGTTGTTTTGTCTTGTCTTGTTGTGTATTGTCATGTCTTTTATTGTCTTGTCTTGTCTTGTCATGTCATGTAATGTCATGTCGTGTGTTGTGTTGTTTTGTCTTGTCTTGTCTTCTCCTTGTCTTGTCTAGTCTTGTCTTGTCTTGTCTTGTCTTGTCTTGTCATGTCGTGTGTTGTGTTGTTTTGTCTTGTCTTGTCTTGTCTTGTCTTGTGATGCCATGTCGTGTGTTGTGTTGTGTTGTTTTGTCTTGTCTTGTCTTGTCTTGTCTTGTCTTGCCTTATCTTGCCTTGTCTTGTCTTGTCTGGTCTTGTCTTGTCTTGTCTTGTCTTGTCTTGTCTTGTCATGTCATGTCGTATGTTGTGTTGTTTTGTCTTGTGCTGCTTTGTCCTGTCTTGTCTTGTCTTGTCTTGTCATGTCGTGTGTTTTTGTTGTTTTGTTTTGCCTTGTTGTGTATTGTCATGTCTTATATTGTCTTGTCTTGTCTTGTCATGTCATGTCATGTCGTGTGTTATGTTGTGTTGTCTTGTTTTGTCTTGTCATGTCATGTCATGTCTTGTCTTGTCTTGTCTTGTTTTGTCTTGTCATGTCTTGTCTTGTCTTGTCTTGTCTTGTCTTGTTTTGTCTTGTCATGTCTTGTCTTGACTTGTCTTGTCTTGTCTTGTCTTGTCTTGTCTTGTCTTGTCTTGTCATGTCTTGTCTTGTCTTGTCTTGTCTTGTCTTGTCTTGTCTTGTCTTGTCTTGTCTTGTCTTGTCTTGTCTTGTCTTGTCTTGTCTTGTCTTGTCTTGTCTTGTCTTGTCTTGTCTTGTCTTGTCTTGTCTTGTCTTGTCTTGTCTTGTCTTGTCTTGTCTTGTCTTGTCTTGTCTTGTCTTGTCTTGTCTTGTCTTGTCTTGTCTTGTCTTGTCTTGTCTTGTCTTGTCTTGTCTTGTCTTGTCTTGTCTTGTCTTGTGATGTCATGTCTTGTCTTGTCTTGTCTTGTCTTGTCTTGTCTTGTCTTGTCTTGTCTTGTCTTGTCTTGTCATGTCTTGTCTTGTCTTGTCTTGTCTTGTCTTGTCTTGTCTTGTCTTGTCTTGTCATGTCATGTCTTGTCTTGTCTTGTCTTGTCTTGTCTTGTCTTGTCTTGTCTTGTTTTGTCTTGTCTTGTCTTGTCTTGTCTTGTCTTGTCTTGTCTTGTCTTGTCTTGTCTTGTCTTGTCTTGTCTTGTCTTGTCTTGTCTTGTCTTGTCTTGTCTTGTCTTGTCTTGTCTTGTCTTGTCTTGTCTTGTCTTGTCTTGTCTTGTCTTGTCTTGTCTTGTCTTGTCTTGTCTTGTCTTGTCTTGTCTTGTCTTGTCTTGTCTTGTCTTGTCTTGTCTTGTCTTGTCTTGTCTTGTCTTGTCTTGTCTTGTCTTGTCTTGTCTTGCGATGTCATGTCGTGTGTTGTGTTGTGTTGTTTTGTCTTGTCTTGTCTTGTCTTGTCTTGTCTTGCCTTATCTTGCCTTGTCTTGTCTTGTCATGTCTTGTCATGTCTTGTCTTGTCTTGTCTTGTCTTGTCTTGTCTTGTCTTGCCTTATCTTGCCTTGTCTTGTCTGGTCTTGTCTTGTCTTGTCTTGTCTTGTCTTGTCTTGTCTTGTGTTGTCATGTCTTGTCTTGTCTTGTCTTGTCTTGTCTTGTCTTGTCTTGTCTTGTCTTGTCATGTCATGTCTTGTCTTGTCTTGTCTTGTCTTGTCTGGTCTTGTCTTGTCTTGTCTTGTCTTGTCTTGTCTTGTCTTGTCTTGTCTTGTCTTGTCTTGTCTTGTCTTGTCTTGTCTTGTCTTGTCTTGTCTTGTCTTGTCTTGTCTTGTCTTGTCTTGTCTTGTCTTGTCTTGTCTTGTCTTGTCTTGTCTTGTCTTGTCTTGTCTTGTCTTGTCTTGTCTTGTCTTGTCTTGTCTTGTCTTGTCTTGTCTTGTCTTGTCTTGTCTTGTCTTGCCTTATCTTGCCTTGTCTTGTCTTGTCTGGTCTTGTCCTGTCCTGTCCTGTCCTGTCTTGTCTTGTCATGTCATGTCATGTCATGTCATGTCATGTCGTGTGTTTTGTTGTGTTGTCTTGTTTTGTGTTGTCATGTCATGTCATGTCTTGTCTTGTCTTGTCTTGTTTTGTCTTGTCATGTCTTGTCTTGTCTTGTCTTGTCTTGTCTTGTCTGGTTTTGTCTTGTCATGTCTTGTCTTGACTTGTCTTGTCTTGTCTTGTCTTGTCTTGTCTTGTCTTGTCTTGTCTTGTCTTGTCTTGTCTTGTCTTGTCTTGTCTTGTCTTGTCTTGTCTTGTCTTGTCTTGTCTTGTCTTGTCTTGTCTTGTCTTGTCTTGTCTTGTCTTGTCTTGTCTTGTCTTGTCTTGTCTTGTCTTGTCTTGTCTTGTCTTGTCTTGTCTTGTCTTGTCTTGTCTTGTCTTGTCTTGTCTTGTCTTGTCTTGTCTTGTCTTGTCTTGTCTTGTCTTGTCTTGTCTTGTCTTGTCTTGTCTTGTCTTGTCTTGTCTGGTTTTGTCTTGTCATGTCTTGTCTTGACTTGTCTTGTCTTGTCTTGTCTTGTCTTGTCTTGTCTTGTCTTGTCTTGTCTTGTCTTGTCTTGTCTTGTTTTGTCTTGTCTTGTTTTGTCTTGTCTTGTCTTGTCTTGTCATGTCTTATATTGTCTTGTCTTGTCTTGTCTTGTCTTGTCTTGTCTTGTCTTGTCTTGTCTTGTCTTGTCTTGTCTTGTCTTGTCTTGTCTTGTCTTGTCTTGTCTTGTCTTGTCTTGTCTTGTCTTGTCTTGTCTTGTCTTGTCTTGTCTTGTCTTGTCTTGTCTTGTCTTGTCTTGTCTTGTCTTGTCTTGTCTTGTCTTGTCTTGTCTTGTCTTGTCTTGTCTTGTCTTGTCTTGTCTTGTCATGTCATGTCGTATGTTGTGTTGTTTTGTCTTGTGCTGCTTTGTCCTGTCCTGTCATGTCTTGTCTTGTCATGTCGTGTGTTGTGTTGTGTTGTTTTTTCTTGTCTTGTTGTGTATTGTCATGTCTTATATTGTCTTGTCTTGTCTTGTCATGTCATGTCATGTCGTGTGTTGTGTTGTCTTGTCTTGTCTTGTCTTGTCATGTCTTGTCTTGTCTTGTTTTGTCTTGTCTTGTCTTGTCTTGTCTTGTCTTGTCTTGTCTTGTCTTGTCTTGTCTTGTCTTGTCTTGTCTTGTCTTGTCTTGTCTTGTCTTGTCTTGTTTTATGTTGTCTTGTCTTGTCTTGTCTTGTCTTGTCTTGTCTTGTTTTTTCTTGTCATGTCTTGTCTTGTCTTGTCTTGTCTTGTCTTGTTTTGTCTTGTCATGTCTTGTCTTGACTTGTCTTGTCTTGTCTTGTCTTGTCTTGTCATGTCATGTCTTGTCTTGTCTTGTCTTGTCTTGTCTTGTCTTGTCTTGTCTTGTCTTGTCTTGTCTTGTCTTGTCTTGTCTTGTCTTGTCTTGTCTTGTCTTGTCTTGTCTTTTCTTGTCTTGTCTTGTCTTGTCATGTCATGTCGTATGTTGTGTTGTTTTGTCTTGTGCTGCTTTGTCCTGTCCTGTCATGTCTTGTCTTGTCATGTCGTGTGTTGTGTTGTTTTTTCTTGTCTTGTTGTGTATTGTCATGTCTTATATTGTCTTGTCTTGTCTTGTCATGTCATGTCATGTCGTGTGTTGTGTTGTCTTGTCTTGTCTTGTCTTGTCATGTCTTGTCTTGTCTTGTTTTGTCTTGTCTTGTCTTGTCTTGTCTTGTCTTGTCTTGTCTTGTCTTGTCTTGTCTGGTCTTGTCTTGTCTTGTCTTGTCTTGTCTTGTCTTGTCTTGTCTTGTCTTGTCTTGTCTTGTCTTGTCTTGTCTTGTCTTGTTTTGTCTTGTCTTGTTTTGTCTTGTCTTGTCTTGTCTTGTCTTGTCTTGTCTTGTCTTGTCTTGTCTTGTCTTGTCTTGTCTTGTCTTGTCTTGTCTTGTCTTGTCTTGTCTTGTCTTGTCTTGTCTTGTCTTGCCTTATCTTGCCTTGTCTTGTCTTGTCTGGTCTTGTCCTGTCCTGTCCTGTCCTGTCTTGTCTTGTCATGTCATGTCATGTCATGTCATGTCATGTCGTGTGTTTTGTTGTGTTGTCTTGTTTTGTGTTGTCATGTCATGTCATGTCTTGTCTTGTCTTGTCTTGTCTTGTTTTGTCTTGTCATGTCTTGTCTTGTCTTGTCTTGTCTTGTCTGGTTTTGTCTTGTCATGTCTTGTCTTGACTTGTCTTGTCTTGTCTTGTCTTGTCTTGTCTTGTCTTGTCTTGTCTTGTCTTGTCTTGTCTTGTCTTGTCTTGTCTTGTCTTGTCTTGTTTTGTCTTGTCATGTCTTGTCTTGTCTTGTTTTGTCTTGTCATGTCATGTCATGTCTTGTTTTGTCTTGTCTTGTTTTGTCTTGTCTTGTCTTGTCTTGTCATGTCTTATATTGTCTTGTCTTGTCTTGTCTTGTCTTGTCTTGTCTTGTCTTGTCTTGTCTTGTCTTGTCTTGTCTTGTCTTGTCTTGTCTTGTCTTGTCTTGTCTTGTCTTGTCTTGTCTTGTCTTGTCTTGTCTTGTCTTGTCTTGTCTTGTCTTGTCTTGTCTTGTCTTGTCTTGTCTTGTCTTGTCTTGTCTTGTCTTGTCTTGTCTTGTCTTGTCTTGTCTTGTCTTGTCTTGTCTTGTCTTGTCTTGTCTTGTCTTGTCTTGTCTTGTCTTGTCTTGTCTTGTCTTGTCTTGTCTTGTCTTGTCTTGTCTTGTCTTGTCTTGTCTTGTCTTGTCTTGTCTTGTCTTGTCATGTCATGTCGTATGTTGTGTTGTTTTGTCTTGTGCTGCTTTGTCCTGTCTTGTCTTGTCTTGTCTTGTCATGTCGTGTGTTGTGTTGTTTTGTCTTGTCTTGTTGTGTATTGTCATGTCTTATATTGTCTTGTCTTGTCTTGTCATGTCATGTCATGTCGTGTGTTGTGTTGTCTTGTCTTGTCTTGTCTTGTCATGTCTTGTCTTGTCTTGTTTTGTCTTGTCTTGTCTTGTCTTGTCTTGTCTTGTCTTGTCTTGTCTTGTCTTGTTTTGTTTTGTCTTGTCTTGTCTTGTCTTGTCTTGTCTTGTCTTGTCTTGTCTTGTCTTGTCTTGTCTTGTCTTGTCTTGTCTTGTCTTGTCTTGTCTTGTCTTGTCTTGTCTTGTCTTGTCTTGTCTTGTTTTGTTTTGTCTTGTCTTGTCTTGTCTTGTTTTATGTTGTCTTGTCTTGTCTTGTCTTGTCTTGTTTTTTCTTGTCATGTCTTGTCTTGTCTTGTCTTGTCTTGTCTTGTTTTGTCTTGTCATGTCTTGTCTTGACTTGTCTTGTCTTGTCTTGTCTTGTCATGTCATGTCTTGTCTTGTCTTGTCTTGTCTTGTTTTGTCTTGTCATGTCTTGTCTTGTCTTGTTTTGTCTTGTCATGTCATGTCTTGTCTTGTTTTGTCTTGTCTTGTTTTGTCTTGTCTTGTCTTGTCTTGTCATGTCTTATATTGTCTTGTCTTGTCTTGTCTTGTCTTGTCTTGTCTTGTCTTGTCTTGTCTTGTCTTGTCTTGTCTTGTCTTGTCTTGTCTTGTCTTGTCATGTCATGTCGTATGTTGTGTTGTTTTGTCTTGTGCTGCGTTGTCCTGTCTTGTCTTGTCTTGTCTTGTCTTGTTTTGTTTTGTCTTGTCTTGTCTTGTCTTGTTTTATGTTGTCTTGTCTTGTCTTGTCTTGTCTTGTCTTGTCTTGTTTTTTCTTGTCATGTCTTGTCTTGTCTTGTCTTGTCTTGTCTTGTTTTGTCTTGTCATGTCTTGTCTTGACTTGTCTTGTCTTGTCTTGTCTTGTCATGTCATGTCTTGTCTTGTCTTGTCTTGTCTTGTTTTGTCTTGTCATGTCTTGTCTTGTCTTGTTTTGTCTTGTCATGTCATGTCTTGTCTTGTTTTGTCTTGTCTTGTCTTGTCTTGTCTTGTCTTGTCTTGTCTTGTCTTGTCTTGTCTTGTCTTGTCTTGTCTTGTCTTGTCTTGTCTTGTCTTGTCTTGTCTTGTCTTGTCTTGTCTTGTCTTGTCTTGTCTTGTCTTGTCTTGTCTTGTCTTGTCTTGTCTTGTCTTGTCTCGTCTTGTCTTGTCTTGTCTTGTCTTGTCTTGTCTTGTCTTGTCTTGTTTTGTCTTGTCTTGTCTTGTCTTGTCATGTCTTATATTGCCTTGTCTTGTCTTGTCTTGTCTTGTCTTGTCTTGTCTTGTCTTGTCTTGTCTTGTCTTGTCTTGTCTTGTCTTGTCTTGTCTTGTCTTGTCTTGTCTTGTCTTGTCTTGTCTTGTCTTGTCTTGTCTTGTCTTGTCTTGTCTTGTCTTGTCTTGTCTTGTCTTGCCTTATCTTGCCTTGTCTTGTCTTGTCTGGTCTTGTCCTGTCCTGTCCTGTCCTGTCTTGTCTTGTCATGTCATGTCATGTCATGTCATGTCATGTCGTGTGTTTTGTTGTGTTGTCTTGTTTTGTGTTGTCATGTCATGTCATGTCTTGTCTTGTCTTGTCTTGTCTTGTCTTGTCTTGTCTTGTCTTGTCTTGTCTTGTCTTGTCTTGTCTTGTCTTGTCTTGTCTTGTCTTGTCTTGTCTTGTCTTGTTTTGTTTTGTCTTGTCTTGTCTTGTCTTGTTTTATGTTGTCTTGTCTTGTCTTGTCTTGTCTTGTCTTGTCTTGTTTTTTCTTGTCATGTCTTGTCTTGTCTTGTCTTGTCTTGTCTTGTTTTGTCTTGTCATGTCTTGTCTTGACTTGTCTTGTCTTGTCTTGTCTTGTCATGTCATGTCTTGTCTTGTCTTGTCTTGTCTTGTTTTGTCTTGTCATGTCTTGTCTTGTCTTGTTTTGTCTTGTCATGTCATGTCTTGTCTTGTTTTGTCTTGTCTTGTTTTGTCTTGTCTTGTCTTGTCTTGTCATGTCTTATATTGTCTTGTCTTGTCTTGTCTTGTCTTGTCTTGTCTTGTCTTGTCTTGTCTTGTCTTGTCTTGTCTTGTCTTGTCTTGTCTTGTCTTGTCTTGTCTTGTCTTGTCTTGTCTTGTCTTGTCTTGTCTTGTCTTGTCTTGTCTTGTCTTGTCTTGTCTTGTCTTGTCTTGTCTTGTCTTGTCTTGTCTTGTCTTGTCTTGTCTTGTCTTGTCTTGTCTTGTCTTGTCTTGTCTTGTCTTGTCTTGTCTTGTCTTGTCTTGTCTTGTCTTGTCTTGTCTTGTCTTGTCTTGTCTTGTCTTGTCTTGTCTTGTCATGTCATGTCGTATGTTGTGTTGTTTTGTCTTGTGCTGCTTTGTCCTGTCTTGTCTTGTCTTGTCTTGTCATGTCGTGTGTTGTGTTGTTTTGTCTTGTCTTGTTGTGTATTGTCATGTCTTATATTGTCTTGTCTTGTCTTGTCATGTCATGTCATGTCGTGTGTTGTGTTGTCTTGTCTTGTCTTGTCTTGTCATGTCTTGTCTTGTCTTGTTTTGTCTTGTCTTGTCTTGTCTTGTCTTGTCTTGTCTTGTCTTGTCTTGTCTTGTCTTGTCTTGTCTTGTCTTGTCTTGTCTTGTCTTGTCTTGTCTTGTCTTGTCTTGTCTTGTCTTGTCTTGTCTTGTCTTGTCTTGTCTTGTCTTGTCTTGTCTTGTCTTGTCTTGTCTTGTCTTGTCTTGTCTTGTCTTGTCTTGTCTTGTCTTGTCTTGTCTTGTCTGGTCTTGTCTTGTCTTGTCTTGTCTTGTCTTGTCTTGTTTTGTCTTGTCTTGTCTTGTCTTGTCTTGTCTTGTCTTGTCTTGTCTTGTCTTGTCTTGTCTTATCTTGTCTTGTCTTGACTTGTCTTGTCTTGTCTTGTCTTGTCATGTCTTGTCTTGTCTTGTCTTGTCTTGTCTTGTCATGTCATGTCGTATGTTGTGTTGTTTTGTCTTGTGCTGCTTTGTCCTGTCTTGTCTTGTCTTGTCTTGTCATGTCGTGTGTTGTGTTGTTTTGTCTTGTCTTGTTGTGTATTGTCATGTCTTATATTGTCTTGTCTTGTCTTGTCATGTCATGTCATGTCGTGTGTTGTGTTGTGTTGTCTTGTTTTGTCTTGTCATGTCATGTCATGTCTTGTCTTGTCTTGTCTTGTCTTGTTTTGTCTTGTCATGTCTTGTCTTGTCTTGTCTTGTCTTGTCTTGTCATGTCATGTCTTGTCTTGACTTGTCTTGTCTTGTCTTGTCTTGTCTTGTCTTGTCTTGTCTTGTCTTGTCTTGTCTTGTCTTGTCTTGTCTTGTCTTGTCTTGTCTTGTCTTGTCTTGTCTTGTCTTGTCTTGTCTTGTCTTGTCTTGTCTTGTCTTGTCTTGTCTTGTCTTGTCTTGTCTTGTCTTGTCTTGTCTTGTCTTGTCTTGTCTTGTCTTGTCTTGTCTTGTCTTGTCTTGTCTTGTCTTGTCTTGTCTTGTCATGTCTTGTCTTGTCTTGTCTTGTCTTGTCTTGCCTTATCTTGCCTTGCCTTGTCTTGTCTGGTCTTGTCTTGTCTTGTCTTGTCTTGTCTTGTCTTGTCTTGTCTTGTCTTGTCTTGTCTTGTCTTGTCTTGTCTTGTCTTGTCTTGTCTTGTCATATCTTGTCTTGTCTTGTCTTGTCATGTCGTGTGTTGTGTTGTTTTGTCTTGTCTTGTTGTGTATTGTCATGTCTTTTATTGTCTTGTCTTGTCTTGTCATGTCATGTAATGTCATGTCGTGTGTTGTGTTGTTTTGTCTTGTCTTGTCTTCTCCTTGTCTTGTCTAGTCTTGTCTTGTCTTGTCTTGTCTTGTCTTGTCTTGTCTTGTCATGTCGTGTGTTGTGTTGTTTTGTCTTGCCTTGTCTTGTCTTGTCTTGTGATGCCATGTCGTGTGTTGTGTTGTGTTGTTTTGTCTTGTCTTGTCTTGTCTTGTCTTGTCTTGCCTTATCTTGCCTTGTCTTGTCTTGTCTGGTCTTGTCTTGTCTTGTCTTGTCTTGTCTTGTCATGTCATGTCGTATGTTGTGTTGTTTTGTCTTGTGCTGCTTTGTCCTGTCTTGTCTTGTCTTGTCTTGTCATGTCGTGTGTTGTGTTGTTTTGTTTTGTCTTGTTGTGTATTGTCATGTCTTATATTGTCTTGTCTTGTCTTGTCATGTCATGTCATGTCGTGTGTTATATTGTGTTGTCTTGTTTTGTCTTGTCATGTCATGTCATGTCTTGTCTTGTCTTGTCTTGTTTTGTCTTGTCATGTCTTGTCTTGTCTTGTCTTGTCTTGTCTTGTTTTGTCTTGTCATGTCTTGTCTTGACTTGTCTTGTCTTGTCTTGTCTTGTCTTGTCTTGTCTTGTCTTGTCTTGTCTTGTCATGTCTTGTCTTGTCTTGTCTTGTCTTGTCTTGTCTTGTCTTGTCTTGTCTTGTCTTGTCTTGTCTTGTCTTGTCTTGTCTTGTCTTGTCTTGTCATGTCTTGTCTTGTCTTGTCTTGTCTTGTCTTGTCTTGTCATGTCATGTCTTGTCTTGTCTTGTCTTGTCTTGTCTTGTCTTGTCTTGTCTTGTTTTGTCTTGTCTTGTCTTATCTTGTCTTGTCTTGTCTTGTCTTGTCTTGTCTTGTCTTGTTTTGTCTTGTCTTGTCTTATCTTGTCTTGTCTTGTCTTGTCTTGTCTTGCGATGTCATGTCGTGTGTTGTGTTGTGTTGTTTTGTCTTGTCTTGTCTTGTCTTGTCTTGTCTTGCCTTATCTTGCCTTGTCTTGTCTTGTCATGTCTTGTCTTGTCTTGTCTTGTCTTGTCTTGCCTTATCTTGCCTTGTCTTGTCTGGTCTTGTCTTGTCTTGTCTTGTCTTGTCTTGTCTTGTCTTGTCTTGTCATGTCTTGTCTTGTCTTGTCTTGTCTTGTCTTGTCTTGTCTTGTCTTGTCTTGTCTTGTCTTGTCTTGTCTTGTCTTGTCTTGTCTTGTCTTGTCTTGTCTTGTCTTGCCTTATCTTGCCTTGTCTTGTCTTGTCTGGTCTTGTCCTGTCCTGTCCTGTCCTGTCTTGTCTTGTCATGTCATGTCATGTCATGTCATGTCATGTCGTGTGTTTTGTTGTGTTGTCTTGTTTTGTGTTGTCATGTCATGTCATGTCTTGTCTTGTCTTGTCTTGTCTTGTTTTGTCTTGTCATGTCTTGTCTTGTCTTGTCTTGTCTTGTCTGGTTTTGTCTTGTCATGTCTTGTCTTGACTTGTCTTGTCTTGTCTTGTCTTGTCTTGTCTTGTCTTGTCTTGTCTTGTCTTGTCTTGTCTTGTCTTGTCTTGTCTTGTCTTGTCTTGTCTTGTCTTGTCTTGTCTTGTCTTGTCTTGTCTTGTCTTGTCTTGTCTTGTCTTGTCTTGTCTTGTCTTGTCTTGTCTTGTCTTGTCTTGTCTTGTCTTGTCTTATCTTGTCTTGTCTTGTGATGTCATGTCGTGTGTTGTGTTGTTTTGTCTTGTCTTGTTTTGTCTTGTCCTGTCTTGTCTTGTCATATCATGTCATGTGTTGTGTTGTGTTGTGTTGTGTTGTTTTGTCCTGTCTTGTCTTGTCTTGTCTTGTTTTTTTCTTGTCTTGTCTTGTCTTGCCTTATCTTGCCTTGTCTTGTCTTGTCTGGTCTTGTCTTGTCTTGTCTTGTCTTGTCTTGTCTTGTCATGTCTTGTCATGTCTTGTCTTGTCTTGTCTTGTCTTGTCCTGTCCTGTCGTGTGTTGTGTTGTTTTGTCTTGTCTTGTCATGTCATGTCATGTCGTGTCTTGTGTTGCTTTGTCTTGTCTTGTCTTGTCTTGTATTGTCATGTCGTGTGTTGTGTTGCTTTGTCTTGTCCTGTCTTGTCTTGTATTGTCATGTCGTGTGTTGTGTTGTTTTGTCTTGTCTTGTTGTGTATTGTCATGTCTTATATTGTCTTGTCTTGTCTTGTCATGTCATGTCATGTCGTGTGTTGTGTTGTTTTGTCTTGTCTTGTTTTGTCTTGTCATGTCTTGTCATGTCTTGTCTTGTCTTGTCTTGTTTTGTCATGTCTTGTCTTGTCTTGTCTTGTCTTGTCTTGTCTTGTCTTGTCTTGTCTTGTCTTGTCTTGTCTTGTCTTGTCTTGTCTTGTCTTGTCTTGTCTTGTCTTGTCTTGTCTTGTCTTGTCTTGTCTTGTCTTGTCTTGTCTTGTCTTGTCTTGTCTTGTCTTGTCTTGTCATGTCTTGTCTTGTCTTGTCTTGTCTTGTCTTGTCTTGTCTTGTCTTGTCTTGTCTTGTCTTGTCTTGTCTTGTCTTGTCTTGTCTTGTCTTGTCTTGTCGTGTCTTGTCTTGTCTTGTCTTGTCTTGTCTTGTTTTGTTTTGTCTTGTCTTGTCTTGTCTTGTTTTATGTTGTCTTGTCTTGTCTTGTCTTGTCTTGTCTTGTCGTGTCTTGTCTTGTTTTGTGTTGTCATGTCATGTCATGTCTTGTCTTGTCTTGTCTTGTTTTGTCTTGTCATGTCTTGTCTTGTCTTGTCTTGTCTTGTCTTGTCTTGTCTTGTCTTGTCTTGTCTTGTCTTGTCTTGTCTTGTCGTGTCTTGTCTTGTTTTGTGTTGTCATGTCATGTCATGTCTTGTCTTGTCTTGTCTTGTCTTGTTTTGTCTTGTCATGTCTTGTCTTGTCTTGTCTTGTCTTGTCTTGTCTGGTTTTGTCTTGTCATGTCTTGTCTTGACTTGTCTTGTCTTGTCTTGTCTTGTCTTGTCTTGTCTTGTCTTGTCTTGTCTTGTCTTGTCTTGTCTTGTCTTGTCTTGTCTTGTCTTGTCTTGTCTTGTCTTGTCTTGTCTTGTCTTGTCTTGTCTTGTCTTGTCTTGTCTTGTCTTGTCTTGTCTTGTCTTGTCTTGTCTTGTCTTGTCTTGTCTTGTCTTGTCTTGTCTTGTCATGTCATGTCGTATGTTGTGTTGTTTTGTCTTGTGCTGCTTTGTCCTGTCTTGTCATGTCATGTCGTATGTTGTGTTGTTTTGTCTTGTGCTGCTTTGTCCTGTCTTGTCTTGTCATGTCGTGTGTTGTGTTGTTTTGTCTTGTCTTGTTGTGTATTGTCATGTCTTATATTGTCTTGTCTTGTCTTGTCATGTCATGTCATGTCGTGTGTTGTGTTGTGTTGTCTTGTCTTGTCTTGTCATGTCATGTCGTATGTTGTGTTGTTTTGTCTTGTGCTGCTTTGTCCTGTCTTGTCTTGTTTTGTCTTGTCTTGTTGTGTGTTGTCATGTCTTATATTGTCTTGTCATGTCATGTCATGTCGTGTGTTGTGTTGTGTTGTCTTGTTTTGTTTTGTCTTGTCATGTCATGTCATGTCTTGTCTTGTCTTGTCTTGTCTTGTTTTGTCATGTCTTGTCTTGTCTTGTCTTGTCTTGTCTTGTTTTGTCTTGTCATGTCTTGTCTTGACTTGTCTTGTCTTGTCTTGTCTTGTCTTGTCTTGTCTTGTCTTGTCTTGTCTTGTCTTGTCTTGTCTTGTCTTGTCTTGTCTTGTCTTGTCTTGTCTTGTCTTGTCTTGTCTTGTCTTGTCTTGTGTTGTCTTGTCTTGTCTTGTCTTGTCTTGTCTTGTCTTGTCTTGTCTTGTCTTGTTTTGTCTTGTCTTGTCTTGTCTTGTCTTGTCTTGTTTTATGTTGTCTTGTCTTGTCATGTCGTGTGTTGTGTTGTTTTGTCTTGTCTTGTCTTATATTGTCTTCTCTTGTCTTGTGATGTCATGTCGTGTGTTGTGTTGTTTTGTCTTGTTTTGTCTTGTCCTGTCTTGTCTTGTCATGTCATGTCATGTGTTGTGTTGTGTTGTTTTGTCTTGTCTTGTCTTGTCTTGTCTTGTCTTGTCTTGCCTTATCTTGCCTTGTCTTGTCTTGTCTGGTCTTGTCTTGTCTTGTCTTGTCATGTCTTGTCTTGTCTTGTTTTGTCTTGTCTTGTATTGTCTTGTTTTCTCATGTAATGTCATGTCGTGTGTTGTGTTGTTTTGTCTTGTCTTGTGTTGTTTTGTCTTGTCTTGTCATGTCATGTTATGTCGTGTCTTGTGTTGCTTTGTCTTGTCTTGTCTTGTCTTGTCTTGTGTTGCTTTGTCTTGTCTTGTCTTGTCTTGTCATGTCGTGTGTTGTGTTGTTTTGTCTTGTCTTGTCATGTCATGTCTTGTCTTGTCTTGTCTTGTCTTGTCTTGTCTTGTCTTGTCTTGTCTTGTCTTGTCTTGTCTTGTCTAGTCTTGTCTTGTCTTGTCTTGTCTTGTCTTGTCTTGTCTTGTCATGTCGTGTGTTGTGTTGTTTTGTCTTGTCTTGTCTTGTCATGTCGTGTGTTGTGTTGTTTTGTCTTGTCTTGTTGTGTATTGTCATGTCTTTTATTGTCTTGTCTTGTCTTGTCATGTCATGTAATGTCATGTCGTGTGTTGTGTTGTTTTGTCTTGTCTTGTCTTCTCCTTGTCTTGTCTAGTCTTGTCTTGTCCTGTCTTGTCTTGTCTTGTCTTGCCTTATCTTGCCTTGTCTTGTCTTGTCTTGTCTTGTCTTGTCTTGTCTTGTCTTGTCTTGTTTTGTCTTGTCATGTCTTGTCTTGTCTTGTCTTGTCTTGTCTTGTCTTGTCTTGTCTAGTCTAGTCTTGTCTTGTCTTGTCTTGTCTTGTCTTGTCTTGTCTTGTCTTGTCTTGTCTTGTCTTGTCTTGTCTTGTCTTGTCTTGTCTTGTCTTGTGTTGCTTTGTCTTGTCTTGTCATGTCGTGTGTTGTGTTGTTTTGTCTTGTCTTGTTGTGTATTGTCATGTCTTTTATTGTCTTGTCTTGTCTTGTCATGTCATGTAATGTCATGTCGTATGTTGTGTCGTTTTGTCTTGTGCTGCTTTGTCCTGTCTTGTCTTGTCTTGTCATGTCGTGTGTTGTGTTGTTTTGTTTTGTCTTGTTGTGTATTGTCATGTCTTATATTGTCTTGTCTTGTCTTGTCATGTCATGTCATGTCGTGTGTTGTGTTGTGTTGTCTTGTTTTGTCTTGTCATGTCATGTCATGTCTTGTCTTGTCTTGTCTTGTTTTGTCTTGTCATGTCTTGTCTTGTCTTGTCTTGTCTTGTCTTGTCTTGTTTTGTCTTGTCATGTCTTGTCTTGACTTGTCTTGTCTTGTCTTGTCTTGTCTTGTCTTGTCTTGTCTTGTCTTGTCATGTCATGTCATGTCTTGTCTTGTCTTGTCTTGTCTTGTCTTGTCTTGTCTTGTCTTGTCTTGTCTTGTCTTGTCTTGTCTTGTCTTGTCTTGTCTTGTCTTGTCTTGTCTTGTCTTGTCTTGTCTTGTCTTGTCTTGTCTTGTCTTGTCTTGTCTTGTCTTGTCTTGTGATGTCATGTCTTGTCTTGTCTCGTCTTGTCTTGTCTTGTCTTGTCTTGTCTTGTCTTGTCTTGTCTTGTCTTGTCTTGTCTTGTCATGTCTTGTCTTGTCTTGTCTTGTCTTGTCTTGTCTTGTCTTGTTTTGTCTTGTCTTGTCTTGTCTTGTCTTGTCTTGTCTTGTCTTGTCTTGTGATGTCATGTCTTGTCTTGTCTTGTCTTGTCTTGTCTTGTCTTGTCTTGTCTTGTCATGTCTTGTCTTGTCTTGTCTTGTCTTGTCTTGTCATGTCATGTCTTGTCTTGTCTTGTCTTGTCTTGTGTTGCTTTGTCTTGTCTTGTCATGTCGTGTGTTGTGTTGTTTTGTCTTGTCTTGTTGTGTATTGTCATGTCTTTTATTGTCTTGTCTTGTCTTGTCATGTCATGTAATGTCATGTCGTGTGTTGTGTTGTTTTGTCTTGTCTTGTCTTCTCCTTGTCTTGTCTAGTCTTGTCTTGTCTTGTCTTGTCTTGTCTTGCCTTATCTTGCCTTGTCTTATCTTGTCTTGTCTTGTCTTGTCTTGTCTTGTCTTGTCTTGTCTTGTCTTGTCTTGTCTTGTCTTGTCTTGTCTTGTCTTGTCTTGTCTTGTCTTGTCTTGCGATGTCATGTCGTGTGTTGTGTTGTGTTGTTTTGTCTTGTCTTGTCTTGTCTTGTCTTGTCTTGTCTTGCCTTATCTTGCCTTGTCTTGTCTTGTCATGTCTTGTCTTGTCTTGTCTTGTCTTGTCCTGCCTTATCTTGCCTTGTCTTGTCTGGTCTTGTCTTGTCTTGTCTTGTCTTGTCTTGTCTTGTCTTGTCTTGTCATGTCATGTCGTATGTTGTGTTGTTTTGTCTTGTGCTGCTTTGTCCTGTCTTGTCTTGTCTTGTCTTGTCTTGTCTTGTCTTGTCATGTCATGTCGTATGTTGTGTTGTTTTGTCTTGTGCTGCTTTGTCCTGTCTTGTCTTGTCTTATCTTGTCATGTCGTGTGTTGTGTTGTTTTGTCTTGTCTTGTTGTGTATTGTCATGTCTTATATTGTCTTGTCATGTCTTGCCTTGTCTTGTCTTGTCTTGTCTTGTTTTGTCTTGTCATGTCTTGTCTTGTCTTGTCTTGTCTTGTCTTGTCTTGTCTTGTCTTGTCTTGTCTTGTCTTGTTTTGTCTTGTCATGTCTTGTCTTGTCTTGTTTTGTCTTGTCATATCATGTCTTGTCTTGACTTGTCTTGTCTTGTCTTGTCTTGTCTTGTCTTGTCTTGTCTTGTCTTGTCTTGTCTTTTCTTGTCTTGTCTTGTCTTGTCATGTCATGTCGTATGTTGTGTTGTTTTGTCTTGTGCTGCTTTGTCCTGTCTTGTCTTGTTTTGTCTTGTCTTGTTGTGTATTGTCATGTCTTATATTGTCTTGTCTTGTCTTGTCATGTCATGTCATGTCGTGTGTTGTGTTGTGTTGTCTTGTTTTGTTTTGTCTTGTCTTGTCTTGTCTTGTCTTGTCTTGTCATGTCATGTCATGTCGTGTGTTGTGTTGTGTTGTCTTGTTTTGTTTTGTCTTGTCATGTCATGTCATGTCTTGTCTTGTCTTGTCTTGTTTTGTCTTGTCATGTCTTGTCTTGACTTGTCTTGTCTTGTCTTGTCTTGTCTTGTCTTGTCTTGTCTTGTCTTGTCTTGTCTTGTCTTGTCTTGTCTTGTCTTGTCTTTTCTTGTCTTGTCTTATCTTGTCATGTCATGTCGTATGTTGTGTTGTTTTGTCTTGTGCTGCTTTGTCCTGTCTTGTCTTGTTTTGTCTTGTCTTGTTGTGTATTGTCATGTCTTATATTGTCTTGTCTTGTCTTGTCATGTCATGTCATGTCGTGTGTTGTGTTGTGTTGTCTTGTTTTGTTTTGTCTTGTCTTGTCTTGTCTTGTCATGTCTTGTCTTGTCTTGTCTTGTCTTGTCTTGTCTTGTCTTGTCTTGTCTTGTCTTGTCTTGTCTTGTCTTGTCTTGTCTTGTCTTGTCTTGTCTTGTCTTGTCTTGTCTTGTCTTGTCTTGTCTTGTCTTGTCTTGTCTTGTCTTGTCTTGTCTTGTCTTGTCTTGTCTTGTCTTGTCTTGTCTTGTCTTGTCTTGTCTTGTCTTGTCTTGTCTTGTCTTGTCATGTCATGTCGTGTGTTGTGTTGTTTTGTCTTGTCTTGTTTTGTCTTGTCATGTCTTGTCTTGTCTTGTCTTGTCTTGTCTTGTTTTGTCTTGTCATGTCATGTCTTGTCTTGACTTGTCTTGTCTTGTCTTGTCTTGTCATGTCTTGTCTTGTCTTGTCTTGTCTTGTCTTGTCTTGTCTTGTCTTGTCTTGTCTTGTCTTGTCTTGTCTTGTCTTGTCTTGTCTTGTCTTGTCTTGTCTTGTCTTGTCTTGTTTTGTCTTGTCATGTCTTGTCTTGTCTTGTCTTGTCTTGTCTTGTCTTGTCTTGTCTTGTTTTGTCTTGTCATGTCTTGTCTTGTCTTGTCTTGTCTTGTTTTGTCTTGTCATGTCTTGTCTTGTCTTGTCTTGTCTTGTCTTGTCTTGTCTTGTCTTGTCTTGTCTTTTCTTGTCTTGTCTTGTCTTGTCATGTCATGTCGTATGTTGTGTTGTTTTGTCTTGTGCTGCTTTGTCCTGTCTTGTCTTGTTTTGTCTTGTCTTGTCTTGTCTTGTCATGTCATGTCATGTCGTGTGTTGTGTTGTGTTGTCTTGTTTTGTTTTGTCTTGTCATGTCATGTCATGTCTTGTCTTGTCTTGTCTTGTTTTGTCTTGTCATGTCTTGTCTTGTCTTGTCTTGTCTTGTCTTGTTTTGTCTTGTCATGTCTTGTCTTGTCTTGTCTTGTCTTGTTTTGTCTCATGTCTTGTCTTGTCTTGTCTTGTCTTGTCTTGTCTTGTTTTGTCTTGACTTGTCTTGTCTTGTCTTATCTTGTCTTGTCTTGTCTTGTCTTGTCTTGTCTTGTCTTGTCTTGTCTTGTCTTGTCTTGTCTTGTCTTGTCTTGTCTTGTCTTGTCTTGTCTTGTCTTGTCTTGTCTTGTCTTGTCTTGTCATGTCATGTCGTATGTTGTGTTGTTTTGTCTTGTGCTGCTTTGTCCTGTCTTGTCTTGTCTTGTCTTGTCATGTCGTGTGTTGTGTTGTTTTGTCTTGTCTTGTTGTGTATTGTCATGTCTTGTCTTGTCTTGTCTTGTCATGTCTTGTCTTGTCTTGACTTGTCTTGTCTTGTCTTATCTTGTCTTGTCTTGTCTTGTCTTGTCTTGTCTTGTCTTGTCTTGTCTTGTCTTGTCTTGTCTTGTCTTGTCTTGTCTTGTCTTGTCTTGTCTTGTCTTGTCTTGTCTTGTCTTGTCTTGTCTTGTCTTGTCTTGTCTTTTCTTGTCTTGTCTTGTCTTGTCATGTCATGTCGTATGTTGTGTTGTTTTGTCTTGTGCTGCTTTGTCCTGTCTTGTCTTGTTTTGTCTTGTCTTGTTGTGTATTGTCATGTCTTATATTGTCTTGTCTTGTCTTGTCATGTCATGTCATGTCTTGTCTTGTCTTGTCTTGTCTTGTCTTGTCTTGTCTTGTCTTGTCTTGTCTTGTCTTGTCTTGTCTTGTCTTGTCTTGTCTTGTCTTGTCTTGTCTTGTCTTGTCTTGTCTTGTCTTGTCTTGTCTTGTCTTGTCTTGTCTTGTCTTGTCTTGTTTTGTCTTGTCATGTCATGTCTTGTCTTGACTTGTCTTGTCTTGTCTTGTCTTGTCATGTCTTGTCTTGTCTTGTCTTGTCTTGTCTTGTCTTGTCTTGTCTTGTCTTGTCTTGTCTTGTCTTGTCTTGTCTTGTCTTGTCTTGTCTTGTCTTGTCTTGTCTTGTCTTGTCTTGTCTTGTCTTGTTTTGTCTTGTCATGTCTTGTCTTGTCTTGTCTTGTCTTGTCTTGTCTTGTCTTGTCTTGTTTTGTCTTGTCATGTCTTGTCTTGTCTTGTCTTGTCTTGTTTTGTCTTGTCATGTCATGTCTTGTCTTGACTTGTCTTGTCTTGTCTTGTCTTGTCTTGTCTTGTCTTGTCTTGTCTTGTCTTGTCTTGTCTTGTCTTGTCTTGTCTTGTCTTTTCTTGTCTTGTCTTGTCTTGTCTTGTCTTGTCTTGTCATGTCATGTCGTATGTTGTGTTGTTTTGTCTTGTGCTGCTTTGTCCTGTCTTGTCTTGTCTTGTCTTGTCATGTCGTGTGTTGTGTTGTTTTGTCTTGTCTTGTTGTGTATTGTCATGTCTTGTCTTGTCTTGTCTTGTCTTGTCTTGTCTTGTCTAGTCTTGTCTTGTCTTGTCTTGTCTTGTCTTGTCTTGTCTTGTCTTGTCTTGTCTTGTCTTGTCTTGTCTTGTCTTGTCTTGTCTTGTCTTGTCTTGTCTTGTCTTGTCTTGTCTTGTCTTGTCTTGTCTTGTCTTGTCTTGTCTTGTCTTGTCTTTTCTTGTCTTGTCTTGTCTTGTCATGTCATGTCGTATGTTGTGTTGTTTTGTCTTGTGCTGCTTTGTCCTGTCTTGTCTTGTTTTGTCTTGTCTTGTTGTGTATTGTCATGTCTTATATTGTCTTGTCTTGTCTTGTCATGTCATGTCATGTCGTGTGTTGTGTTGTTTTGTCTTGTCTTGTCTTGTCTTGTCATGTCTTGTCTTGTCTTGTCTTGTCTTGTCTTGTCTTGTCTTGTCTTGTCTTGTCTTGTCTTGTCTTGTCTTGTCTTGTCTTGTCTTGTCTTGTCTTGTCTTGTCTTGTCTTGTCTTGTCTTGTCTTGTCTTGTCTTGTCTTGTCTTGTCTTGTCATGTCTTGTCTTGTCTTGTCTTGTCTTGTCTTGTCTTGTCTTGTCTTGTCTTGTCTTGTCTTGTCTTGTCTTGTCTTGTCTTGTCTTGTCTTGTCTTGTCTTGTCTTGTCTTGTCTTGTCTTGTCTTGTCTTGTCTTGTCTTGTCTTGTCTTGTCTTGTCTTGTCTTGTCTTGTCTAGTCTTGTCTTGTCTTGTCTTGTCTTGTCTTGTCTTGTCTTGTCTTGTCTTGTCTTGTCTTGTCTTGTCTTGTGTTGCTTTGTCTTGGCTTGTCATGTCGTGTGTTGTGTTGTTTTGTCTTGTCTTGTTGTGTATTGTCATGTCTTTTATTGTCTTGTCTTGTCATGTCATGTAATGTCATGTCGTGTGTTGTGTTGTTTTGTCTTGTCTTGTCTTCTCCTTGTCTTGTCTAGTCTTGTCTTGTCTTGTCTTGTCTTGTCTTGTCATGTCGTGTGTTGTGTTGTTTTGTCTTGTCTTGTCTTGTCTTGTCTTGTGATGCCATGTCGTGTGTTGTGTTGTGTTGTTTTGTCTTGTCATGTCTTGTCTTGTCTTGTCTTGTCTTGTCTTGTCTTGTCTTGTCTTGTCTTGTCTTGTCTTGTCTTGTCTTGTCTTGTCTTGTCTTGTCTTGTCTTGTCTTGTCTTGTTTTGTCTTGTCTTGTCTTGTCTTGTCTTGTCTTGTCTTGTCTTGTCTTGTCTTGTCTTGTCTTGTCTTGTCTTGTCTTGTCTTGTCTTGTCTTGTCTTGTCTTGTCTTGTCTTGTCATGTCATGTCGTATGTTGTGTTGTTTTGTCTTGTGCTGCTTTGTCCTGTCTTGTCTTGTCTTGTTGTGTATTGTCATGTCTTATATTGTCTTGTCTTGTCTTGTCATGTCATGTCATGTCGTGTGTTGTGTTGTTTTGTCTTGTCTTGTCTTGTCTTGTCATGTCTTGTCTTGTCTTGTCTTGTCTTGTCTTGTCTTGTCTTGTCTTGTCTTGTCTTGTCTTGTCTTGTCTTGTCTTGTCTTGTCTTGTCTTGTCTTGTCTTGTCTTGTCTTGTCTTGTCTTGTCTTGTCTTGTCTTGTCTTGTCTTGTCTTGTCATGTCTTGTCTTGTCTTGTCTTGTCTTGTCTTGTCTTGTCTTGTCTTGTCTTGTCTTGTCTTGTCTTGTCTTGTCTTGTCTTGTCTTGTCTTGTCTTGTCTTGTCTTGTCTTGTCTTGTCTTGTCTTGTCTTGTCTTGTCTTGTCTTGTCTTGTCTTGTCTTGTCTTGTCTTGTCTTGTCTAGTCTTGTCTTGTCTTGTCTTGTCTTGTCTTGTCTTGTCTTGTCTTGTCTTGTCTTGTCTTGTCTTGTCTTGTCTTGTGTTGCTTTGTCTTGGCTTGTCATGTCGTGTGTTGTGTTGTTTTGTCTTGTCTTGTTGTGTATTGTCATGTCTTTTATTGTCTTGTCTTGTCATGTCATGTAATGTCATGTCGTGTGTTGTGTTGTTTTGTCTTGTCTTGTCTTCTCCTTGTCTTGTCTAGTCTTGTCTTGTCTTGTCTTGTCTTGTCTTGTCATGTCGTGTGTTGTGTTGTTTTGTCTTGTCTTGTCTTGTCTTGTCTTGTGATGCCATGTCGTGTGTTGTGTTGTGTTGTTTTGTCTTGTCATGTCTTGTCTTGTCTTGCCTTGTCTTGTCTTGTCTTGTCTTGTCTTGTCTTGTCTTGTCTTGTCTTGTCTTGTCTTGTCTTGTCTTGTCTTGTCTTGTCTTGTCTTGTCTTGTCTTGTCTTGTCTTGTCTTGTCTTGTCTTGTCTTGTCTTGTCTTGTGATGTCATGTCATGTCTTGTCTTGTCTTGTCTTGTCTTGTCTTGTCTTGTCTTGTCTTGTCTTGTCTTGTCTTGTCATGTCATGTCTTGTCTTGTCTTGTCTTGTCTTGTCTTGTCTTGTCATGTCATGTCTTGTCTTGTCTTGTCTTGTCTTGTCTTGTCTTGTTTTGTCTTGTCTTGTCTTGTCTTGTCTTGTCTTGTCTTGTCTTGTCTTGTCTTGTCTTGTCTTGTCTTGTCTTGCGATGTCATGTCGTGTGTTGTGTTGTGTTGTTTTGTCTTGTCTTGTCTTGTCTTGTCTTGTCTTGTCTTGCCTTATCTTGCCTTGTCTTGTCTTGTCATGTCTTGTCTTGTCTTGTCTTGTCTTGTCTTGTCTTGTCATGTCTTGTCTTGTCTTGTCTTGTCTTGTCTTGTCTTGTCTTGTCTTGTCTTGTCTTGTCTTGTCTTGTCTTGTCTTATCTTGTCTTGTCTTGTCTTGTCTTGCCTTATCTTGCCTTGTCTTGTCTTGTCTGGTCTTGTCCTGTCCTGTCCTGTCCTGTCTTGTCTTGTCATGTCATGTCATGTCATGTCATGTCATGTCGTGTGTTTTGTTGTGTTGTCTTGTTTTGTGTTGTCATGTCATGTCATGTCTTGTCTTGTCTTGTCTTGCCTTGTTTTGTCTTGTCATGTCTTGTCTTGTCTTGTCTTGTCTTGTCTGGTTTTGTCTTGTCATGTCTTGTCTTGTCTTGTCTTGTCTTGTCTTGTCTTGTCTTGTCTTGTCTTGTCTTGTCTTGTCTTGTCTTGTCTTGTCTTGTCTTGTCTTGTCTTGTCTTGTCTTGTCTTGTCTTGTCTTGTCTTGTCTTGTCTTGTCTTGTCTTGTCTTGTCTTGTCTTGTCTTGTCTTGTCTTGTCTTGTCTTGTCTTGTCTTGTCTTGTCTTGTCTTATCTTGTCTTGTCTTGTCTTGTCTTGTCTTGTCTTGTCTTGTCTTGTCTTGTCTTGTCTTGTCTTGTCTTGTCTTGTCTTGTCTTGTCTTGTCTTGTCTTGTCTTGTCTTGTCTTGTCTTGTCTTGTCTTGTCTTGTCTTGTCTTGTCTTGTCTTGTCTTGTCTTGTCTTGTCTTGTCTTGTCTTGTCTTGTCTTGTCTTGTCTTGTCTTGTCTTATCTTGTCTTGTCTTGTGATGTCATGTCGTGTGTTGTGTTGTTTTGTCTTGTCTTGTTTTGTCTTGTCCTGTCTTGTCTTGTCATATCATGTCATGTGTTGTGTTGTGTTGTGTTGTGTTGTTTTGTCCTGTCTTGTCTTGTCTTGTCTTGTCTTGTCTTGTCTTGTTTTTTCTTGTCTTGTCTTGTCTTGCCTTATCTTGCCTTGTCTTGTCTTGTCTGGTCTTGTCTTGTCTTGTCTTGTCTTGTCTTGTCTTGTCTTGTCTTGTCTTGTCTTGTCTTGTCTTGTCTTGTCTTGTCTGGTTTTGTCTTGTCATGTCTTGTCTTGTCTTGTCTTGTCTTGTCTTGTCTTGTCTTGTCTTGTCTTGTCTTGTCTTGTCTTGTCTTGTCATGTCTTGTCTTGTCTTGTTTTGTCTTGTCTTGTATTGTCTTGTTTTCTCATGTAATGTCATGTCGTGTGTTGTGTTGTTTTGTCTTGTCTTGTGTTGTTTTGTCTTGTCTTGTCATGTCATGTTATGTCGTGTCTTGTGTTGCTTTGTCTTGTCTTGTCTTGTCTTGTCATGTCGTGTGTTGTGTTGTTTTGTCTTGTCTTGTCATGTCATGTCTTGTCTTGTCTTGTCTTGTCTTGTCTTGTTTTGTCTTGTCATGTCTTGTCTTGTCTTGTCTTGTCTTGTCTTGTCTTGTCTTGTCTAGTCTTGTCATGTCGTGTGTTGTGTTGTTTTGTCTTATATTGTCTTCTCTTGTCTTGTGATGTCATGTCGTGTGTTGTGTTGTTTTGTCTTGTTTTGTCTTGTCCTGTCTTGTCTTGTCATGTCATGTCATGTGTTGTGTTGTGTTGTTTTGTCTTGTCTTGTCTTGTCTTGTCTTGTCTTGTCTTGCCTTATCTTGCCTTGTCTTGTCTTGTCTTGTCTTGTCTTGTCTTGTCTTGTCTTGTCTTGTCTTGTCTTGTCTTGTCTTGTCTTGTCTTGTCTTGTCTTGTCATGTCGTGTGTTGTGTTGTTTTGTCTTATATTGTCTTCTCTTGTCTTGTGATGTCATGTCGTGTGTTGTGTTGTCTTGTCTTGTCTTGTCTTGTCTTGTCTTGTCATGTCGTGTGTTGTGTTGTTTTGTCTTATATTGTCTTCTCTTGTCTTGTGATGTCATGTCGTGTGTTGTGTTGTTTTGTCTTGTTTTGTCTTGTCCTGTCTTGTCTTGTCATGTCATGTCATGTGTTGTGTTGTGTTGTTTTGTCTTGTCTTGTCTTGTCTTGTCTTGTCTTGTCTTGCCTTATCTTGCCTTGTCTTGTCTTGTCTGGTCTTGTCTTGTCTTGTCTTGTCTTGTCTTGTCTTGTCTTGTTTTGTCTTGTCTTGTCATGTCATGTCATGTCTTGTCTTGTCTTGCCTTGTCTTGTTTTGTCTTGTCATGTCTTGTCTTGTCTTGTCTTGTCTTGTCTTGTTTTGTCTTGTCATGTCTTGTCTTGACTTGTCTTGTCTTGTCTTGTCTTGTCTTGTCTTGTCTTGTCAGGTCTTGTCTTGTCTTGTCTTGTCTTGTCTTGTCTTGTCTTGTCTTGTCTTGTCTTGTCTTGTCTTGTCTTGTCTTGTCTTGTCTTGTCTTGTCTTGTCTTGTCTTGTCTTGTCTTGTCTTGTCTTGTCTTGTCTTGTCTTGTCTTGTCTTGTCTTGTCTTGTCTTGTCTTGTCATGTCTTGTCTTGTCTTGTCTTGCCTTGTCTTGTCTTGTCTTGTCTTGTCTTGTCTTGTCTTGTCTTGTCTTGTCTTGTCTTGTTGTGTATTGTCATGTCTTATATTGTCTTGTCTTGTCATGTCATGTCGTATGTTGTGTTGTTTTGTCTTGTGCTGCTTTGTCCTGTCTTGTCTTGTTTTGTCTTGTCTTGTTGTGTATTGTCATGTCTTATATTGTCTTGTCTTGTCTTGTCATGTCATGTCATGTCGTGTGTTGTGTTGTGTTGTCTTGTTTTGTTTCGTCTTGTCATGTCATGTCATGTCTTGTCTTGTCTTGTCTTGTTTTGTCTTGTCATGTCTTGTCTTGTCTTGTCTTGTCTTTGTCTTGTTTTGTCTTGTCATGTCTTGTCTTGTCTTGTCTTGTCTTGTCTTGTCTTGTTTGTCTTGTCATGTCTTGTCTTGTCTTGTCTTGTCTTGTTTTGTCTTGTCATGTCATGTCTTGTCTTGTCTTGTCTTGTCTTGTCTTGTCTTGTCTGGTCTTGTCTTGTCTTGTCTTGTCTTGTCTTGTCTTGTCTTGTCTTGTCTTGTCTTGTCTTGTCTTGTCTTGTCTTGTCTTGTCTTGTCTTGTCTTGTCTTGTCTTGTCTTGTCATGTCTTGTCTTGTCTTGTCTTGCCTTGCCTTGTCTTTTCTTGTCTTGTCTTGTCTTGTCTTGTCTTGTCTTGTCTTGTCTTGTCTTGTCTTGTCTTGTCTTGTCTTGTCTTGTCTTGTCTTGTCTTGTCTTGTCTTGTCTTGTCTTGTCTTGTCTGGTCTTGTCTTGTCTTGTCTTGTCTTGTCTTGTCTTGTCTTGTCTTGTCTTGTCTTGTCTTGTCTTGTCTTGTCTTGTCTTGTCTTGTCTTGTCTTGTCTTGTCTTGTCTTGTCTTGTCTTGTCTTGTCTTGTCTTGTCTTGTCTTGTCTTGTCTTGTCTTGTCTTGTCTTGTCTTGTCTTGTCTTGTCTTGTCTTGTCTTGTCTTGTCTTGTCTTGTCTTGTCTTGTCTTGTCTTGTCTTGTCTTGTCTTGTCTTGTCTTGTCTTGTCTTGTCTTGTCTTTTCTTGTCTTGTCTTGTCTTGTCATGTCATGTCGTATGTTGTGTTGTTTTGTCTTGTGCTGCTTTGTCCTGTCTTGTCTTGTTTTGTCTTGTCTTGTTGTGTATTGTCATGTCTTATATTGTCTTGTCTTTTCTTGTCATGTCATGTCATGTCGTGTGTTGTGTTGTGTTGTCTTGTTTTGTTTTGTCTTGTCATGTCATGTCATGTCTTGTCTTGTCTTGTCTTGTTTTGTCTTGTCATGTCTTGTCTTGTCTTGTCTTGTCTTGTCTTGTCTTGTCTTGTCTTGTCTTGTCTTGTCTTGTCTTGTCTTGTCTTGTCTTGTCTTGTTTTGTCTTGTCTTGTCTTGTCTTGTCTTGTTTTATGTTGACTTGTCTTGTCTTGTCATGTAATGTCATGTCGTGTGTTGTATTGTTTTGTCTTGTCTTGTCTTCTCCTTGTCTTGTCTTGTCATGTCGTGTGTTGTGTTGTTTTGTCTTGTCTTGTCTTATATTGTCTTCTCTTGTCTTGTGATGTCATGTCGTGTGTTGTGTTGTTTTGTCTTGTTTTGTCTTGTCCTGTCTTGTCTTGTCATGTCATGTCATGTGTTGTGTTGTGTTGTTTTGTCTTGTCTTGTCTTGTCTTGTCTTGTCTTGTCTTGCCTTGTCTTGCCTTGTCTTGTCTTGTCTGGTCTTGTCTTGTCTTGTCTTGTCTTGTCATGTCTTGTCTTGTCTTGTTTTGTCTTGTCTTGTATTGTCTTGTTTTCTCATGTAATGTCATGTCGTGTGTTGTGTTGTTTTGTCTTGTCTTGTGTTGTTTTGTCTTGTCTTGTCATGTCATGTTATGTCGCGTCTTGTGTTGCTTTGTCTTGTCTTGTCTTGTCTTGTCATGTCGTGTGTTGTGTTGTTTTGTCTTGTCTTGTCATGTCATGTCTTGTCTTGTCTTGTCTTGTCTTGTTTTGTCTTGTCATGTCTTGTCTTGTCTTGTCTTGTCTTGTCTTGTCTTGTCTTGTCTAGTCTTGTCTTGTCTTGTCTTGTCTTGTCTTGTCTTGTCTTGTCTTGTCTTGTCTTGTCTTGTCTTGTCTTGTCTTGTCTTGTCTTGTCTTGTCTTGTGTTGCTTTGTCTTGTCTTGTCATGTCGTGTGTTGTGTTGTTTTGTCTTGTCTTGTTGTGTATTGTCATGTCTTTTATTGTCTTGTCTTGTCTTGTCATGTCATGTAATGTCATGTCGTGTGTTGTGTTGTTTTGTCTTGTCTTGTCTTCTCCTTGTCTTGTCTAGTCTTGTCTTGTCTTGTCTTGTCTTGTCTTGTCATGTCGTGTGTTGTGTTGTTTTGTCTTGTCTTGTCTTGTCTTGTCTTGTGATGCCATGTCGTGTGTTGTGTTGTGTTGTTTTGTCTTGTCTTGTCTTGTCTTGTCTTGTCTTGCCTTATCTTGCCTTGTCTTGTCTTGTCTGGTCTTGTCTTGTCTTGTCTTGTCTTGTCTTGTCTTGTCATGTCGTATGTTGTGTTGTTTTGTCTTGTCTTGTCTTCTCCTTGTCTTGTCTAGTCTTGTCTTGTCTTGTCTTGTCTTGTCTTGTCATGTCGTGTGTTGTGTTGTTTTGTCTTGTCTTGTCTTGTCTTGTCTTGTGATGCCATGTCGTGTGTTGTGTTGTCTTGTCATGTCATGTCTTGTCTTGTCTTGTCTTGTCTTGTCTTGTCTTGTCTTGTTTTGTCTTGTCTTGTCTTGTCTTGTCTTGTCTTGTCTTGTCTTGTCTTGTCTTGTCTTGCCTTGTCTTGTCTTGTCTGGTCTTGTCTTGTCTTGTCTTGTCTTGTCATGTCTTGTCTTGTCTTGTTTTGTCTTGTCTTGTATTGTCTTGTTTTCTCATGTAATGTCATGTCGTGTGTTGTGTTGTTTTGTCTTGTCTTGTGTTGTTTTGTCTTGTCTTGTCATGTCATGTTATGTCGTGTCTTGTGTTGCTTTGTCTTGTCTTGTCTTGTCTTGTCATGTCGAGTGTTGTGTTGTTTTGTCTTGTCTTGTCATGTCATGTCTTGTCTTGTCTTGTCTTGTCTTGTCTTGTTTTGTCTTGTCATGTCTTGTCTTGTCTTGTCTTGTCTTGTCTTGTCTTGTCTTGTCTAGTCTTGTCTTGTCTTGTCTTGTCTTGTCTTGTCTTGTCTTGTCTTGTCTTGTCTTGTCTTGTCTTGTCTTGTCTTGTCTTGTCTTGTCTTGTCTTGTCTTGTCTTGTCTTGTCTTGTCTTGTCTTGTCTTGTCTTGTCTTGTCTTGTGTTGCTTTGTCTTGTCTTGTCATGTCGTGTGTTGTGTTGTTTTGTCTTGTCTTGTTGTGTATTGTCATGTCTTTTATTGTCTTGTCTTGTCTTGTCATGTCATGTAATGTCATGTCGTGTGTTGTGTTGTTTTGTCTTGTCTTGTCTTCTCCTTGTCTTGTCTAGTCTTGTCTTGTCTTGTCTTGTCTTGTCTTGTCTTGTCTTGTCATGTCGTGTGTTGTGTTGTTTTGTCTTGTCTTGTCTTGTCTTGTGATGCCATGTCGTGTGTTGTGTTGTGTTGTTTTGTCTTGTCTTGTCTTGTCTTGTCTTGTCTTGCCTTATCTTGCCTTGTCTTGTCTTGTCTGGTCTTGTCTTGTCTTGTCTTGTCTTGTCTTGTCATGTCATGTCGTATGTTGTGTTGTTTTGTCTTGTGCTGCTTTGCCCTGTCTTGTCTTGTCTTGTCTTGTCATGTCGTGTGTTGTGTTGCTTTGTTTTGTCTTGTTGTGTATTGTCATGTCTTATATTGTCTTGTCTTGTCTTGTCATGTCATGTCATGTCGTGTGCTATGTTGTGTTGTCTTGTTTTGTCTTGTCATGTCATGTCATGTCTTGTCTTGTCTTGTCTTGTTTTGTCTTGTCATGTCTTGTCTTGTCTTGTCTTGTCTTGTCTTGTTTTGTCTTGTCATATCTTGTCTTGACTTGTCTTGTCTTGTCTTGTCTTGTCTTGTCTTGTCTTGTCATGTCTTGTCTTGTCTTGTCTTGTCTTGTCTTGTCTTGTCTTGTCTTGTCTTGTCTTGTCTTGTCTTGTCTTGTCTTGTCTTGTCTTGTCTTGTCTTGTCTTGTCTTGTCTTGTCTTGTCATGTCTTGTCTTGTCTTGTCTTGTCTTGTCTTGTCATGTCATGTCTTGTCTTGTCTTGTCTTGTCTTGTCTTGTCTTGTCTTGTTTTGTCTTGTCTTGTCTTGTCTTGTCTTGTCTTGTCTTGTCTGGTTTTGTCTTATCTTGTCTTATCTTGTCTTGTCTTGTGATGTCATGTCGTGTGTTGTGTTGTTTTGTCTTGTCTTGTTTCGTCTTGTCCTGTCTTGTCTTGTCATATCATGTCATGTGTTGTGTTGTGTTGTTTTGTCCTGTCTTGTCTTGTCTTGTCTTGTCTTGTCTTGTTTTTTCTTGTCTTGTCTTGTCTTGCCTTATCTTGCCTTGTCTTGTCTTGTCTGGTCTTGTCTTGTCTTGTCTTGTCTTGTCTTGTCTTGTCTTGTCTTGTCTTGTCTTGTCTTGTCTTGTCTTGTCATGTCTTGTCATGTCATGTCTTGTCTTGTCTTGTCTTGTCCTGTCCTGTCTTGTCTTGTCTTGTCTTGTCTTGTCTTGTCTTGTCTTATCTTGTCTTGTCTTGTGATGTCATGTCGTGTGTTGTGTTGTTTTGTCTTGTCCTGTCTTGTCTTGTCATATCATGTCATGTCTTGTCTTGTCTTGTCTTGTCTTGTCTGGTTTTGTCTTGTCATGTCTTGTCTTGACTTGTCTTGTCTTGTCTTGTCTTGTCTTGTCTTGTCTTGTCTTGTCTTGTCTTGTCTTGTCTTGTCTTGTCTTGTCTTGTCTTGTCTTGTCTTGTCTTGTCTTGTCTTGTCTTGTCTTGTCTTGTCTTGTCTTGTCTTGTCTTGTCTTGTCTTGTCTTGTCTTGTCTTGTCTTGTCTTGTCTTGTCTTGTCTTGTCTTGTCTTGTCTTGTCTTGTCTTGTCTTGTCTTGTCTTGTCTTGTCTTATCTTGTCTTGTCTTGTCTTGTCTTGTCTTATCTTGTCTTGTCTTGTGATGTCATGTCGTGTGTTGTGTTGTTTTGTCTTGTCTTGTTTTGTATTGTCCTGTCTTGTCTTGTCATATCATGTCATGTGTTGTGTTGTGTTGTTTTGTCCTGTCTTGTCTTGTCTTGTCTTGTCTTGTCTTGTCTTGTCTTGTCTTGTTTTTTCTTGTCTTGTCTTGTCTTGCCTTATCTTGCCTTGTCTTGTCTTGTCTGGTCTTGTCTTGTCTTGTCTTGTCTTGTCTTGTCTTGTCTTGTCTTGTCTTGTCTTGTCTTGTCTTGTCTTGTCTTGTCTTGTCTTGTCTTGTCATGTCTTGTCATGTCTTGTCTTGTCCTGTCTTGTCCTGTCCTGTCGTGTGTTGTGTTGTTTTGTCTTGTCTTGTCATGTCATGTCATGTCGTGTCTTGTGTTGCTTTGTCTTGTCTTGTCTTGTCTTGTATTGTCATGTCGTGTATTGTGTTGTTTTGTCTTGTCTTGTTGTGTATTGTCATGTCTTATATTGTCTTGTCTTGTCCTGTCATGTCATGTCATGTCGTGTGTTGTGTTGTTTTGTCTTGTCTTGTTTTGTCTTGTCATGTCTTGTCTTGTCTTGTCTTGTTTTGTCATGTCTTGTCTTGTCTTGTCTTGTCTTGTCTTGTCTTGTCTTGTCTTGTCTTGTCTTGTCTTGTCTTGTCTTGTCTTGTCTTGTCTTGTCTTGTCTTGTCTTGTCTTGTCTTGTCTTGTCTTGTCTTGTCTTGTCTTGTCTTGTCTTGTCTTGTCTTGTCTTGTCTTGTCTTGTCTTGTCTTGTCTTGTCTTGTCTTGTCTTGTCTTGTCTTGTCTTGTCTTGTCTTGTCTTGTCTTGTCTTGTCTTGTCTTGTCTTGTCTTGTCTTGTCTTGTCTTGTCTTGTCTTGTCTTGTCTTGTCTTGTCTTGTCTTGTCTTGTCTTGTCTTGTCTTGTCTTGTCTTGTCTTGTCTTGTCTTGTCTTGTCTTGTCTTGTCTTGTCTTGTCTTGTCTTGTCTTGTCTTGTCTTGTCTTGTCTTGTCTTGTCTTGTCTTGTCTTGTCTTGTCTTGTCTTGTCTTGTCTTGTCTTGTCTTGTCTTGTCTTGTCTTGTCTTGTCTTGTCTTGTCTTGTCTTGTCTTGTCTTGTCTTGTCTTGTCTTGTCTTGTCTTGTCTTGTCTTGTCTAGTCTTGTTTTGTCTTATCTTGTCTTGTCTTGTCTTGTCTTGTCTTGTCTTGTCTTGTCTTGTCTTGTCTTGTCTTGTCTTGTCTTGTCTTGTCTTGTCTTGTCTTGTCTTGTCTTGTCTTGTCTTGTCTTGTCTTGTCTTGTCTTGTCTAGTCTTGTTTTGTCTTATCTTGTCTTGTCTTGTCTTGTCTTGTCTTGTCTTGTCTTGTCTTGTCTTGTCTTGTCTTGTCTTGTCTTGTCTTGTCTTGTCTTGTCTTGTCTTGTGATGTCATGTCGTGTGTTGTGTTGTTTTGTCCTGTCTTGTCTTGTCTTGTCTTGTCTTGTGATGTCATGTCATGTCTTGTCTTGTCTTGTCTTGTCTTGTCTTGTCTTGTCTTGTCTTGTCTTGTCTTGTCTTGTCTTGTCTAGTCTTGTTTTGTCTTATCTTGTCTTGTCTTGTCTTGTCTTGTCTTGTCTTGTCTTGTGATGTCATGTCTTGTCTTGTCTTGTCTTGTCTTGTCTTGTCTTGTCTTGTCTTGTCTTGTCTTGTCTTGTCTTGTCTTGTCTTGTCTTGTCTTGTCTTGTCTTGTCTTGTCTTGTCTTGTCTTATCTTGTCTTGTCTTGTCTTGTCTTGTCTTATCTTGTCTTGTCTTGTGATGTCATGTCGTGTGTTGTGTTGTTTTGTCTTGTCTTGTTTTGTCTTGTCCTGTCTTGTCTTGTCATATCATGTCATGTGTTGTGTTGTGTTGTTTTGTCCTGTCTTGTCTTGTCTTGTCTTGTCTTGTCTTGTCTTGTCTTGTCTTGTTTTTTCTTGTCTTGTCTTGTCTTGCCTTATCTTGCCTTGTCTTGTCTTGTCTGGTCTTGTCTTGTCTTGTCTTGTCTTGTCTTGTCTTGTCTTGTCTTGTCTTGTCTTGTCTTGTCTTGTCTTGTCTTGTCTTGTCTTGTCTTGTCATGTCTTGTCATGTCTTGTCTTGTCCTGTCTTGTCCTGTCCTGTCGTGTGTTGTGTTGTTTTGTCTTGTCTTGTCATGTCATGTCATGTCGTGTCTTGTGTTGCTTTGTCTTGTCTTGTCTTGTCTTGTATTGTCATGTCGTGTATTGTGTTGTTTTGTCTTGTCTTGTTGTGTATTGTCATGTCTTATATTGTCTTGTCTTGTCCTGTCATGTCATGTCATGTCGTGTGTTGTGTTGTTTTGTCTTGTCTTGTTTTGTCTTGTCATGTCTTGTCTTGTCTTGTCTTGTTTTGTCATGTCTTGTCTTGTCTTGTCTTGTCTTGTCTTGTCTTGTCTTGTCTTGTCTTGTCTTGTCTTGTCTTGTCTTGTCTTGTCTTGTCTTGTCTTGTCTTGTCTTGTCTTGTCTTGTCTTGTCTTGTCTTGTCTTGTCTTGTCTTGTCTTGTCTTGTCTTGTCTTGTCTTGTCTTGTCTTGTCTTGTCTTGTCTTGTCTTGTCTTGTCTTGTCTTGTCTTGTCTTGTCTTGTCTTGTCTTGTCTTGTCTTGTCTTGTCTTGTCTTGTCTTGTCTTGTCTTGTCTTGTCTTGTCTTGTCTTGTCTTGTCTTGTCTTGTCTTGTCTTGTCTTGTCTTGTCTTGTCTTGTCTTGTCTTGTCTTGTCTTGTCTTGTCTTGTCTTGTCTTGTCTTGTCTTGTCTTGTCTTGTCTTGTCTTGTCTTGTCTTGTCTTGTCTTGTCTTGTCTTGTCTTGTCTTGTCTTGTCTTGTCTTGTCTTGTCTTGTCTTGTCTTGTCTTGTCTTGTCTTGTCTTGTCTTGTCTTGTCTTGTCTAGTCTTGTTTTGTCTTATCTTGTCTTGTCTTGTCTTGTCTTGTCTTGTCTTGTCTTGTCTTGTCTTGTCTTGTCTTGTCTTGTCTTGTCTTGTCTTGTCTTGTCTTGTCTTGTCTTGTCTTGTCTTGTCTTGTGATGTCATGTCGTGTGTTGTGTTGTTTTGTCCTGTCTTGTCTTGTCTTGTCTTGTCTTGTGATGTCATGTCATGTCTTGTCTTGTCTTGTCTTGTCTTGTCTTGTCTTGTCTTGTCTTGTCTTGTCTTGTCTTGTCTTGTCTTGTCTAGTCTTGTTTTGTCTTATCTTGTCTTGTCTTGTCTTGTCTTGTCTTGTCTTGTCTTGTGATGTCATGTCTTGTCTTGTCTTGTCTTGTCTTGTCTTGTCTTGTCTTGTCTTGTCTTGTCTTGTCTTGTCTTGTCTTGTCTTGTCTTGTCTTGTCTTGTCTTATCTTGTCTTGTCTTGTCTTGTCTTGTCTTGTCTTGTCTTGTCTTGTCTTGTCTTGTGATGTCATGTCTTGTCTTGACTTGTCTTGTCTTGTCTTGTCTTGTCTTGTCTTGTCATGTCATGTCTTGTCTTGTCTTGTCTTGTCTTGTCTTGTCTTGTCTTGTCTTGTCTTGACTTGTCTTGTCTTGTTTTGTTTTGTCTTGTCTTGTCTTGTCTTGTCTTGTCTTGTCTTGTCTTGTCTTGTCTTGTCTTGTCTTGTCTTGTCTTGTCATGTCATGTCGTATGTTGTGTTGTTTTGTCTTGTGCTGCTTTGTCCTGTCTTGTCTTGTCTTGTTTTGTCTTGTTTTATGTTGTCTTGTCTTGTCTTGTCTTGTCTTGTCTTGTCTTGTCTTGTCTTGTCTTGTCTTGTCTTGTCTTGTCTTGTCTTGTCTTGTCTTGTCTTGTCTTGTCTTGTCTTGTCTTGTCTTGTCTTGTCTTGTCTTGTCTTGTCTTGTCTTGTCTTGTCTTGTCTTGTCTTGTCTTGTCTTGTCTTGTCTTGTCTTGTCTTGTCTTGTTTTGCCTTGTCTTGTCTTGTCTTGTTTTGTCTTGTCATGTCTTGTCTTGTCTTGTCTTGTCTTGTCTTGTTTTGTCTTGTCATGTCTTGTCTTGACTTGTCTTGTCTTGTCTTGTCTTGTCTTGTCTTGTCATGTCATGTCTTGTCTTGTCTTGTCTTGTCTTGTTTTGTCTTGTCATGTCTTGTCTTGTCTTGTTTTGTCTTGTCATGTCATGTCTTGTCTTGTTTTGTCTTGTCTTGTTTTGTCTTGTCTTGTCTTGTCTTGTCATGTCTTATATTGTCTTGTCTTGTCTTGTCTTGTCTTGTCTTGTCTTGTCTTGTCTTGTCTTGTCTTGTCTTGTCTTGTCTTGTCTTGTCTTGTCTTGTCATGTCATGTCGTATGTTGTGTTGTTTTGTCTTGTGCTGCTTTGCCCTGTCTTGTCTTGTCTTGTCTTGTCATGTCGTGTGTTGTGTTGTTTTGTTTTGTCTTGTTGTGTATTGTCATGTCTTATATTGTCTTGTCTTGTCTTCTCATGTCATGTCATGTCGTGTGTTATGTTGTGTTGTCTTGTTTTGTCTTGTCATGTCATGTCATGTCTTGTCTTGTCTTGTCTTGTTTTGTCTTGTCTTGTCATGTCTTGTCTTGTCTTGTCTTGTCTTGTCTTGTCATGTCATGTCTTGTCTTGTCTTGTCTTGTCTTGTCTTGTCTTGTCTTGTCTTGTCTTGTCTTGTCTTGTCTTGTCTTGTCTTGTCTTGTCTTGTCTTGTCTTGTCTTGTCTTGTCTTGTCTTGTCATGTCTTGTCTTGTCTTGTCTTGTCTTGTCTTGTCTTGTCTTGTCATGTCATGTCTTGTCTTGTCTTGTCTTGTCTTGTCATGTCATGTCTTGTCTTGTCTTGTCTTGTCTTGTCTTGTCTTGTCTTGTTTTGTCATGTCATGTCTTGTCTTGTCTTGTCTTGTCTTGTCTTGTCTTGTCATGTCATGTCTTGTCTTGTCTTGTCTTGTCTTGTCTTGTCTTGTCTTGTCTTGTCTTGTCTTGTCTTGTCTTGTCTTGTCTTGTCTTGTCTTGTCTTGTCTTGTCTTGTCTTGTCTTGTCTTGTCTTGTCTTGTCTTGTCTTGTCTTGTCTTGTCTTGTCATGTCTTGTCTTGTCTTGTCTTGTCTTGTCTTGTCATGTCATGTCTTGTCTTGTCTTGTCTTGTCTTGTTTTGTCTTGTCTTGTCTTGTTTTGTCTTGTCTTGTCTGGTTTTGTCTTGTCTTGTCTTATCTTGTCTTGTCTTGTGATGTCATGTCGTGTCTTGTCTTGTTTTGTCTTGTCATGTCTTGTCTTGTCTTGTCTTGTCTTGTCTTGTCTTGTTTTGTCTTGTCATGTCTTGTCTTGACTTGTCTTGTCTTGTCTTGTCTTGTCTTGTCTTGTCTTGTCTTGTCTTGTCTTGTCTTGTCATGTCTTGTCTTGTCTTGTCTTGTCTTGTCTTGTCATGTCATGTCTTGTCTTGTCTTGTCTTGTCTTGTCTTGTCTTGTCTTGTCTTGTTTTGTCTTGTCTTGTCTTGTCTTGTCTTGTCTTGTCTTGTCTGGTTTTGTCTTGTCTTGTCTTATATTGTCTTGTCTTGTTTTGTCTTGTCTTGTCTTGTCTTGTTTTGTCTTGTCATGTCTTGTCTTGTCTTGTCTTGTCTTGTCTTGTTTTGTCTTGTCATGTCTTGTCTTGACTTGTCTTGTCTTGTCTTGTCTTGTCTTGTCTTGTCTTGTCTTGTCTTGTTTTGTCTTGTCTTGTCTTGTCTTGTCTTGTCTTGTCTTGTCTGGTTTTGTCTTGTCTTGTCTTATCTTGTCTTGTCTTGTTTTGTCTTGTCTTGTCTTGTCTTGTTTTGTCTTGTCATGTCATGTCTTGTCTTGTCTTGTCTTGTCTTGTCTTGTTTTGTCTTGTCATGTCTTGTCTTGACTTGTCTTGTCTTGTCTTGTCTTGTCTTGTCTTGTCTTGTCATGTCATGTCTTGTCTTGTCTTGTCTTGTCTTGTTTTGTCTTGTCATGTCTTGTCTTGTCTTGTTTTGTCTTGTCATGTCATGTCTTGTCTTGTTTTGTCTTGTCTTGTTTTGTCTTGTCTTGTCTTGTCTTGTCATGTCTTATATTGTCTTGTCTTGTCTTGTCTTGTCTTGTCTTGTCTTGTCTTGTCTTGTCTTGTCTTGTCTTGTCTTGTCTTGTCATGTCATGTCGTATGTTGTGTTGTTTTGTCTTGTGCTGCTTTGTCCTGTCTTGTCTTGTCTTGTCTTGTCATGTCGTGTGTTGTGTTGTTTTGTCTTGTTGTGTATTGTCATGTCTTATATTGTCTTGTCTTGTCTTGTCTTGTCATGTCATGTCATGTCATGTCGTGTGTTGTCTTGTCTTGTCTTGTCATGTCATGTCATGTCTTGTCTTGTCTTGTTTTGTCTTGTCTTGTCTTGTCTTGTCTTGTCTTGTCTTGTCTTGTCTTGTCTTGTCTTGTCTTGTCTTGTCTTGTCTTGTCTTGTCTTGTCTTGTCTTGTCTTGTCTTGTCTTGTCTTGTCTTGTCTTGTCTTGTCTTGTCTTGTCTTGTCTTGTCTTGTCTTGTCTTGTCTTGTCTTGTCTTGTCTTGTCTTGTCTTGTCTTGTCTTGTCTTGTCTTGTCTTGTCTTGTCTTGTCTTGTCTTGTCTTGTCTTGTCTTGTCTTGTCTTGTCTTGTCTTGTCTTGTCTTGTCTTGTCTTGTCTTGTCTTGTCTTGTCTTGTCTTGTCTTGTCTTGTCTTGTCTTGTCTTGTCTTGTCTTGTCTTGTCTTGTCTTGTCTTGTCTTGTCTTGTCTTGTCTTGTCTTGTCTTGTCTTGTCTTGTCTTGTCTTGTCTTGTCTTGTCTTGTCTTGTCTTGTCTTGTCTTGTCTTGTCTTGTCTTGTCTTGTCTTGTCTTGTCTTGTCATGTCATGTCGTATGTTGTGTTGTTTTGTCTTGTGCTGCTTTGCCCTGTCTTGTCTTGTCTTGTCTTGTCATGTCGTGTGTGGTGTTGTTTTGTTTTGTCTTGTTGTGTATTGTCATGTCTTATATTGTCTTGTCTTGTCTTGTCATGTCATGTCATGTCGTGTGTTATGTTGTGTTGTCTTGTTTTGTCTTGTCATGTCATGTCATGTCATGTCATGTCTTGTCTTGTCTTGTCTTGTTTTGTCTTGTCATGTCTTGTCTTGTCTTGTCTTGTCTTGTCTTGTTTTGTCTTGTCATGTCTTGTCTTGACTTGTCTTGTCTTGTCTCGTCTTGTCTTGTCTTGTCTTGTCATGTCTTGTCTTGTCTTGTCTTGTCTTGTCTTGTCTTGTCTTGTCTTGTCTTGTCTTGTCTTGTCTTGTCTTGTCTTGTCTTGTCTTGTCTTGTCTTGTCTTGTCTTGTCTTGTCTTGTCATGTCTTGTCTTGTCTTGTCTTGTCTTGTCTTGTCATGTCATGTCTTGTCTTGTCTTGTCTTGTCTTGTCTTGTCTTGTCTTGTTTTGTCTTGTCTTGTCTTGTCTTGTCTTGTCTTGTCTTGTCTTGTCTTGTCTTGTCTTGTCTGGTTTTGTCTTGTCTTGTCTTATCTTGTCTTGTCTTGTGATGTCATGTCGTGTGTTGTGTTGTTTTGTCTTGTCTTGTTTTGTCTTGTCCTGTCTTGTCTTGTCATATCATGTCATGTGTTGTGTTGTGTTGTTTTGTCCTGTCTTGTCTTGTCTTGTCTTGTCTTGTCTTGTCTTGTCTTGTTTTTTCTTGTCTTGTCTTGTCTTGCCTTATCTTGCCTTGTCTTGTCTTGTCTGGTCTTGTCTTGTCTTGTCTTGTCTTGTCTTGTCTTGTCTTGTCTTGTCTTGTCTTGTCTTGTCTTGTCTTGTCTTGTCATGTCTTGTCATGTCTTGTCTTGTCTTGTCTTGTCCTGTCTTGTCCTGTCCTGTCTTGTCTTGTCTTGTCTTGTCTTGTCTTGTCTTGTCTTATCTTGTCTTGTCTTGTGATGTCATGTCGTGTGTTGTGTTGTTTTGTCTTGTCTTGTTTTGTCTTGTCCTGTCTTGTCTTGTCATATCATGTCATGTCTTGTCTTGTCTTGTCTGGTTTTGTCTTGTCATGTCTTGTCTTGACTTGTCTTGTCTTGTCTTGTCTTGTCTTGTCTTGTCTTGTCTTGTCTTGTCTTGTCTTGTCTTGTCTTGTCTTGTCTTGTCTTGTCTTGTCTTGTCTTGTCTTGTCTTGTCTTGTCTTGTCTTGTCTTGTCTTGTCTTGTCTTGTCTTGTCTTGTCTTGTCTTGTCTTGTCTTGTCTTGTCTTGTCTTGTCTTGTCTTGTCTTGTCTTGTCTTGTCTTGTCTTGTCTTGTCTTGTCTTGTCTTGTCTTGTCTTGTCTTGTCTTGTCTTGTCTTGTCTTGTCTTGTCTTGTCTTATCTTGTCTTGTCTTGTGATGTCATGTCGTGTGATGTGTTGTTTTGTCTTGTCTTGTTTTGTCTTGTCCTGTCTTGTCTTGTCATATCATGTCATGTGTTGCGTTGTGTTGTTTTGTCCTGTCTTGTCTTGTCTTGTCTTGTCTTGTCTTGTCTTGTTTTGTCTTGTCATGTCTTGTCTTGTCTTGTCTTGTCTTGTTTTGTCATGTCTTGTCTTGTCTTGTCTTGTCTTGTCTTGTCTTGTCTTGTCTTGTCTTGTCTTGTCTTGTCTTGTCTTGTCTTGTCTTGTCTTGTCTTGTCTTGTCTTGTCTTGTCTTGTCTTGTCTTGTCTTGTCTTGTCTTGTCTTGTCTTGTCTTGTCTTGTCTTGTCTTGTCTTGTCTTGTCTTGTCTTGTCTTGTCTTGTCTTGTCTTGTCTTGTCTTGTCTTGTCTTGTCTTGTCTTGTCTTGTCTTGTCTTGTCTTGTCTTGTCTTGTCTTATCTTGTCTTGTCTTGTCTTGTCTTGTCTTGTCTTGTCTTGTCTTGTCTTGTCTTGTCTTGTCTTGTCTTGTCTTGTCTTGTCTTGTTTTGTCTTGTCTTGTCTTGTCTTGTCTTGTCTTGTCTTGTCTTGTCTTGTCTTGTCTTGTCTTGTCTTGTCTTGTCTTGTCTTGTCTTGTCTTGTCTTGTCTTGTCTTGTCTTGTCTTGTCTTGTCTTGTCTTGTCTTGTCTTGTCTTGTCTTGTTATGTCTTGTCTTGTCTTGTCTTGTCTTGTCTTGTCTTGTCTTGTCTTGTCTTGTCTTGTCTTGTCTTGTCTTGTCTTGTCTTGTCTTGTCTTGTCTCGTCTTGTCTTGTCTTGTCTTGTCTTGTCTTGTCTTGTCTTGTCTTGTCTTGTCTTGTCTTGTCTTGTCTTGTCTTGTCTTGTCTTGTCTAGTCTTGTTTTGTCTTGTCTTGTCTTGTCTTGTCTTGTCTTGTTATGTCTTGTCTTGTCTTGTCTTGTCTTGTCTTGTCTTGTCTTGTCTTGTCTTGTCTTGTCTTGTCTTGTCTTGTCTTGTCTTGTCTTGTCTTGTCTTGTCTTGTCTTGTCTTGTCTTGTCTTGTCTTGTCTTGTCTTGTCTTGTCTTGTCTTGTCTTGTCTTGTCTTGTCTTGTCTTGTCTTGTCTTGTCTAGTCTTGTTTTGTCTTATCTTGTCTTGTCTTGTCTTGTCTTGTCTTGTCTTGTCTTGTCTTGTCTTGTCTTGTCTTGTCTTGTCTTGTCTTGTCTTGTCTTGTGATGTCATGTCGTGTGTTGTGTTGTTTTGTCTTGTCTTGTCTTGTCTTGTCTTGTCTTGTCTTGTCTTGTCTTGTCTTGTCTTGTGATGTCATGTCATGTCATGTCTTGTCTTGTCTTGTCTTGTCTTGTCTTGTCTTGTCTTGTCTTGTCTTGTCTTGTCTTGTCTTGTCTTGTCTTGTCTTGTCTTGTCTTGTCTTGTCTTGTCTTGTCTTGTCTTGTCTTGTCTTGTCTTGTCTTGTCTTGTCTTGTCTTGTCTTGTCTTGTCTTGTCTTATCTTGTCTTGTCTTGTCTTGTCTTGTCTTGTCTTGTCTTGTCTTGTCTTGTCTTGTGATGTCATGTCTTGTCTTGTCTTGTCTTGTCTTGTCTTGTCTTGTCTTGTCTTGTCTTGTCTTGTCTTGTCTTGTCTTGTCTTGTCTTGTCTTGTCTTGTCTTGTGATGTCATGTCTTGTCTTGACTTGTCTTGTCTTGTCTTGTCTTGTCTTGTCTTGTCATGTCATGTCTTGTCTTGTCTTGTCTTGTCTTGTCTTGTCTTGTCTTGACTTGTCTTGTCTTGTTTTGTTTTGTCTTGTCTTGTCTTGTCTTGTCTTGTCTTGTCTTGTCTTGTCTTGTCTTGTCTTGTCATGTCATGTCGTATGTTGTGTTGTTTTGTCTTGTGCTGCTTTGTCCTGTCTTGTCTTGTCTTGTTTTGTCTTGTTTTATGTTGTCTTGTCTTGTCTTGTCTTGTCTTGTCTTGTCTTGTTTTGTTTTGTCTTGTCTTGTCTTGTCTTGTCTTGTCTTGTCTTGTCTTGTCTTGTCTTGTCTTGTCTTGTCTTGTCTTGTCTTGTCTTGTCTTGTCTTGTCTTGTCTTGTCTTGTTTTGTCTTGTCTTGTCTTGTCTTGTTTTGTCTTGTCATGTCTTGTCTTGTCTTGTCTTGTCTTGTCTTGTTTTGTCTTGTCATGTCTTGTCTTGACTTGTCTTGTCTTGTCTTGTCTTGTCTTGTCTTGTCATGTCATGTCTTGTCTTGTCTTGTCTTGTCTTGTTTTGTCTTGTCATGTCTTGTCTTGTCTTGTTTTGTCTTGTCATGTCATGTCTTGTCTTGTTTTGTCTTGTCTTGTTTTGTCTTGTCTTGTCTTGTCTTGTCATGTCTTATATTGTCTTGTCTTGTCTTGTCTTGTCTTGTCTTGTCTTGTCTTGTCTTGTCTTGTCTTGTCTTGTCTTGTCTTGTCTTGTCATGTCATGTCGTATGTTGTGTTGTTTTGTCTTGTGCTGCTTTGTCCTGTCTTGTCTTGTCTTGTCTTGTCATGTCGTGTGTTGTGTTGTTTTGTCTTGTTGTGTATTGTCATGTCTTATATTGTCTTGTCTTGTCTTGTCTTGTCATGTCATGTCATGTCGTGTGTTGTGTTGTCTTGTCTTGTCTTGTCATGTCATGTCTTGTCTTGTCTTGTCTTGTCTTGTCTTGTCTTGTCTTGTCTTGTCTTGTCTTGTCTTGTCTTGTCTTGTCTTGTCTTGTCTTGTCTTGTCTTGTCTTGTCTTGTCTTGTCTTGTCTTGTTTTGTTTTGTCTTGTCTTGTCTTGTCTTGTCTTGTCTTGTCTTGTCTTGTCTTGTCTTGTCTTGTCTTGTCTTGTCTTGTCTTGTCTTGTCTTGTCTTGTTTTGTCTTGTCTTGTCTTGTCTTGTTTTGTCTTGTCATGTCTTGTCTTGTCTTGTCTTGTCTTGTCTTGTTTTGTCTTGTCATGTCTTGTCTTGACTTGTCTTGTCTTGTCTTGTCTTGTCTTGTCTTGTCATGTCATGTCTTGTCTTGTCTTGTCTTGTCTTGTCTTGTTTTGTCTTGTCATGTCTTGTCTTGTCTTGTTTTGTCTTGTCATGTCATGTCTTGTCTTGTTTTGTCTTGTCTTGTTTTGTCTTGTCTTGTCTTGTCTTGTCATGTCTTATATTGTTTTGTCTTGTCTTGTCTTGTCTTGTCTTGTCTTGTCTTGTCTTGTCTTGTCTTGTCTTGTCTTGTCTTGTCTTGTCTTGTCTTGTCTTGTCTTGTCTTGTCTTGTCTTGTCTTGTCTTGTCTTGTCTTGTCTTGTCTTGTCTTGTCTTGTCTTGTCTTGTCTTGTCTTGTCTTGTCTTGTCTTGTCTTGTCTTGTCTTGTCTTGTCTTGTCTTGTCTTGTCTTGTCTTGTCTTGTCTTGTCTTGTCTTGTCTTGTCTTGTCTTGTCTTGTCTTGTCTTGTCTTGTCTTGTCTTGTCTTGTCTTGTCTTGTCTTGTCTTGTCTTGTCTTGTCTTGTCTTGTCTTGTCTTGTCTTGTCTTGTCTTGTCTTGTCTTGTCTTGTCTTGTCATGTCATGTCGTATGTTGTGTTGTTTTGTCCTGTCTTGTCTTGTCTTGTCTTGTCTTGTCTTGTCTTGTCTTGTCTTGTCTTGTCTTGTCTTGTCTTGTCTTGTCTTGTCTTGTCTTGTCTTGTCTTGTCTTGTCTTGTCTTGTCTTGTCTTGTCTTGTCTTGTCTTGTCTTGTCTTGTCTTGTCTTGTCTTGTCTTGTCTTGTCTTGTCTTGTCTTGTCTTGTCTTGTCTTGTCTTGTCTTGTCTTGCCTTATCTTGCCTTGTCTTGTCTGGTCTTGTCTTGTCTTGTCTTGTCTTGTCTTGTCATGTCTTGTCTTGTCTTGTCTTGTCTGGTTTTGTCTTGTCATGTCTTGTCTGGTTTTGTCTTGTCTTGTCTTGTCTTGTCTTGTCTTGTCATGTCTTGTCTTGTCTTGTCTTGTCTTGTCTTGTCTTGTCTTGTCTTGTCTTGTCTTGTCTTGTCTTGTCTTGTCTTGTCTTGTCTTGTCTTGTCTTGTCTTGTCTTGTCTTGTCTTGTCTTGTCTTGTCTTGTCTTGTCTTGTCTTGTCTTGTCTTGTCTTGTCTTGTCTTGTCTTGTCTTGTCTTGTCTTGTCTTGTCTTGTCTTGTCTTGTCTTGTCTTGTCTTGTCTTGTCTTGTCTTGTCTTGTCTTGTCTTGTCTTGTCTTGTCTTGTCTTGTCTTGTCTTGTCTTGTCTTGTCTTGTCTTGTCTTGTCTTGTCTTGTCTTGTCTTGTCTTGTCTTGTCTTGTCATGTCGTATGTTGTGTTGTTTTGTCTTGTGCTGCTTTGTCCTGTCTTGTCTTGTCTTGTCATGTCGTGTGTTGTGTTGTTTTGTCTTGTCTTGTTGTGTATTGTCATGTCTTATATTGTCTTGTCTTGTCTTGTCTTGTCATGTCATGTCATGTCGTGTGTTGTGTTGTGTTGTCTTGTTTTGTCTTGTGCTGCTTTGTCCTGTCTTGTCTTGTCTTGTCTTGTCATGTCGTGTGTTGTGTTGTTTTGTCTTGCCTTGTTGTGTATTGTCATGCCTTATATTGTCTTGTCTTGTCTTGTCATGTCATGTCATGTCGTGTGTTGTGTTGTGTTGTCTTGTTTTGTCTTGTCATGTCTTGTCTTGTCTTGTCTTGTCTTGTTTTGTCTTGTCATGTCTTGCCTTGTCTTGTCTTGTCTTGTCTTGTTTTGTCTTGTCATGTCTTGTCTTGTCTTGTCTTGTTTTGTCTTGTCATGTCATGTCTTGTCTTGACTTGTCTTGTCTTGTCTTGTCTTGTCTTGTCTTGTCTTGTCTTGTCTTGTCTTGTCTTGTCTTGTCTTGTCTTGTCTTGTCTTGTCTTGTCTTGTCTTGTCTTGTCTCGTCTTGTCTTGTCTTGTCTTGTCTTGTCTTGTCTTGTCTTGTCTTGTCTTGTCTTGTCTTGTCTTGTCTTGTCTTGTCTTGTCTTGTCTTGTCTTGTCTTGTCTTGTCTTGTCTTGTCTTGTCTTGTCTTGTCTTGTCTTGTCTTGTCTTGTCTTGTCTTGTCTTGTCTTGTCTTGTCTTGTCTTGTCTTGTCTTGTCTTGTCTTGTCTTGTCTTGTCTTGTCTTGTCTTGTCTTGTCTTGTCTTGTCTTGTCTTGTCTTGTCTTGTCTTGTCTTGTCTTGTCTTGTCTTGTCTTGTCTTGTCTTGTCTTGTCTTGTCTTGTCTTGTCATGTCTTGTCTTGTCTTGCCTTGTCTTGTCTTGTCTTGTCTTGTCTTGTCTTGTCTTGTCTTGTCTTGTCTTGTCTTGTCTTGTCTTGTCTTGTCTTGTCTTGTCTTGTCTTGTCTTGTCTTGTCTTGTTTTGTCTTGTCTTGTCTTGTCTTGTCTTGTCTTGTCATGTCTTGTCTTGTCATGTCTTGTCTTGTCATGTCTTATATTGTCTTGTCTTGTCTTGTCTTGTTTTGTCTTGTCTTGTCTTGTCTTGTCTTGTCTTGTCTTGTCTTGTCTTGTCTTGTCTTGTCTTGTCTTGTCTTGTCTTGTCTTGTCTTGTCTTGTCTTGTCTTGTCTTGTCTTGTCTTGTCTTGTCTTGTCTTGTCTTGTCTTGTCATGTCATGTCGTATGTTGTATTGTTTTGTCTTGTGCTGCTTTGTCCTGTCTTGTCTTGTCTTGTCATGTCGTGTGTTGTGTTGTTTTGTCTTGTCTTGTTGTGTATTGTCATGTCTTATATTGTCTTGTCTTGTCTTGTCATGTCATGTCATGTCGTGTGTTGTGTTGTGTTGTCTTGTTTTGTCTTATCATGTCATGTAATGTCATGTCGTGTGTTGTGTTGTTTTGTCTTGTCTTGTCTTCTCCTTGTCTTGTCTAGTCTTGTCTTGTCTTGTCTTGTCTTGTCTTGCCTTATCTTGCCTTGTCTTGTCTTGTCTTGTCTTGTCTTGTCTTGTCTTGTCTTGTCTTGTCTTGTCTTGTCTTGTTTTGTCTTGTCATGTCTTGTCTTGTCTTGTCTTGTCTTGTCTTGTCTTGTCTAGTCTAGTCTTGTCTTGTCTTGTCTTGTCTTGTCTTGTCTTGTCTTGTCTTGTCTTGTCTTGTCTTGTCTTGTCTTGTCTTGTCTTGTCTTGTCTTGTCTTGTCTTGTCTTGTCTTGTCTTGTCTTGTCTTGTCTTGTCTTGTCTTGTCTTGTCATGTCGTGTGTTGTGTTGTTTTGTCTTGTCTTGTTGTGTATTGTCATGTCTTTTATTGTCTTGTCTTGTCTTGTCATGTCATGTAATGTCATGTCGTATGTTGTGTTGTTTTGTCTTGTGCTGCTTTGTCCTGTCTTGTCTTGTCTTGTCTTGTCATGTCGTGTGTTGTGTTGTTTTGTTTTGTCTTGTTGTGTATTGTCATGTCTTATATTGTCTTGTCTTGTCATGTCATGTCATGTCATGTCGTGTGTTGTGTTGTGTTGTCTTGTTTTGTCTTGTCATGTCATGTCATGTCTTGTCTTGTCTTGTCTTGTTTTGTCTTGTCATGTCTTGTCTTGTCTTGTCTTGTCTTGTCTTGTTTTGTCTTGTCATGTCTTGTCTTGACTTGTCTTGTCTTGTCTTGTCTTGTCTTGTCTTGTCTTGTCTTGTCTTGTCTTGTCATGTCTTGTCTTGTCTTGTCTTGTCTTGTCTTGTCTTGTCTTGTCTTGTCTTGTCTTGTCTTGTCTTGTCTTGTCTTGTCTTGTCTTGTCTTGTCTTGTCTTGTCTTGTCTTGTCTTGTCTTGTCTTGTCTTGTCTTGTCTTGTCTTGTCTTGTCTTGTCTTGTCTTGTCTTGTGATGTCATGTCTTGTCTTGTCTTGTCTTGTCTTGTCTTGTCTTGTCTTGTCTTGTCTTGTCTTGTCTTGTCTTGTCTTGTCATGTCTTGTCTTGTCTTGTCTTGTCTTGTCTTGTCATGTCATGTCTTGTCTTGTCTTGTCTTGTCTTGTCTTGTCTTGTCTTGTTTTGTCTTGTCTTGTCTTGTCTTGTCTTGTCTTGTCTTGTCTTGTCTTGTCTTGTCTTGTCTTGTCTTGTCTTGTCTTATCTTGTCTTGTCTTGTCTTGCGATGTCATGTCGTGTGTTGTGTTGTGTTGTTTTGTCTTGTCTTGTCTTGTCTTGTCTTGTCTTGCCTTATCTTGCCTTGTCTTGTCTTGTCATGTCTTGTCTTGTCTTGTCTTGTCTTGTCTTGCCTTATCTTGCCTTGTCTTGTCTTGTCTTGTCTTGTCTTGTCTTGTCTTGTCTTGTCTTGTCTTGTCATGTCTTGTCTTGTCTTGTCTTGTCTTGTCTTGTCTTGTCTTTTCTTGTCTTGTCTTGTCTTGTCTTGTCTTGTCTGGTCTTGTCTTGTCTTGTCTTGTCTCGTCTTGTCTAGTCTTGTCTAGTCTTGTCTAGTCTTGACTTGTCTTGTCTTGTCATGTCATGTCATGTCATGTCATGTCATGTCGTGTGTTTTGTTGTGTTGTCTTGTTTTGTGTTGTCATGTCATGTCATGTCTTGTCTTGTCTTGTCTTGTCTTGTCTTGTTTTGTCTTGTCATGTCTTGTCTTGTCTTGTCTTGTCTTGTCTTGTCTTGTCTGGTTTTGTCTTGTCATGTCTTGTCTTGACTTGTCTTGTCTTGTCTTGTTTTGTCTTGTCATGTCTTGTCTTGACTTGTCTTGTCTTGTCTTGTCTTGTCTTGTCTTGTCTTGTCTTGTCTTGTCTTGTCATGTCTTGTCTTGTCTTGTCTTGTCTTGTCTTGTCTTGTCTTGTCTTGTCTTGTCTTGTCTTGTCTTGTCTTGTCTTGTCTTGTCTTGTCTTGTCTTGTCTTGTCTTGTCTTGTCTTGTCTTGTCTTGTCTTGTCTTGTCTTGTCTTGTCTTGTCTTGTCTTGTCTTGTCTTGTGATGTCATGTCTTGTCTTGTCTTGTCTTGTCTTGTCTTGTCTTGTCTTGTCTTGTCTTGTCTTGTCATGTCATGTAATGTCATGTCGTATGTTGTGTTGTTTTGTCTTGTGCTGCTTTGTCCTGTCTTGTCTTGTCTTGTCTTGTCATGTCATGTCTTGTCTTGTCTTGTCTTGTTTTGTCTTGTCATGTCATGTCATGTCTTGTCTTGTCTTGTCTTGTTTTGTCTTGTCATGTCTTGTCTTGTCTTGTCTTGTCTTGTCTTGTTTTGTCTTGTCATGTCTTGTCTTGACTTGTCTTGTCTTGTCTTGTCTTGTCTTGTCTTGTCTTGTCTTGTCTTGTCTTGTCATGTCTTGTCTTGTCTTGTCTTGTCTTGTCTTGTCTTGTCTTGTCTTGTCTTGTCTTGTCTTGTCTTGTCTTGTCTTGTCTTGTCTTGTCTTGTCTTGTCTTGTCTTGTCTTGTCTTGTCTTGTCTTGTCTTGTCTTGTCTTGTGATGTCATGTCTTGTCTTGTCTTGTCTTGTCTTGTCTTGTCTTGTCTTGTCTTGTCTTGTCTTGTCATGTCTTGTCTTGTCTTGTCTTGTCTTGTCTTGTCATGTCATGTCTTGTCTTGTCTTGTCTTGTCTTGTCTTGTCTTGTCTTGTTTTGTCTTGTCTTGTCTTGTCTTGTCTTGTCTTGTCTTGTCTTGTCTTGTCTTGTCTTGTCTTGTCTTGTCTTGTCTTATCTTGTCTTGTCTTGTCTTGCGATGTCATGTCGTGTGTTGTGTTGTGTTGTTTTGTCTTGTCTTGTCTTGTCTTGTCTTGTCTTGCCTTATCTTGCCTTGTCTTGTCTTGTCATGTCTTGTCTTGTCTTGTCTTGTCTTGTCTTGCCTTATCTTGCCTTGTCTTGTCTTGTCTTGTCTTGTCTTGTCTTGTCTTGTCTTGTCTTGTCTTGTCATGTCTTGTCTTGTCTTGTCTTGTCTTGTCTTGTCTTGTCTTTTCTTGTCTTGTCTTGTCTTGTCTTGTCTTGTCTTGTCTGGTCTTGTCTTGTCTTGTCTTGTCTCGTCTTGTCTAGTCTTGTCTAGTCTTGTCTAGTCTTGACTTGTCTTGTCTTGTCATGTCATGTCATGTCATGTCATGTCATGTCGTGTGTTTTGTTGTGTTGTCTTGTTTTGTGTTGTCATGTCATGTCATGTCTTGTCTTGTCTTGTCTTGTCTTGTCTTGTTTTGTCTTGTCATGTCTTGTCTTGTCTTGTCTTGTCTTGTCTTGTCTTGTCTGGTTTTGTCTTGTCATGTCTTGTCTTGACTTGTCTTGTCTTGTCTTGTCTTGTCTTGTCTTGTCTTGTCTTGTCTTGTCTTGTCTTGTCTTGTCTTGTCTTGTCTTGTCTTGTCTTGTCTTGTCTTGTCTTGTCTTGTCTTGTCTTGTCTTGTCTTGTCTTGTCTTGTCTTGTCTTGTCTTGTCTTGTCTTGTCTTGTCTTGTCTTGTCTTGTCTTTTCTTGTCTTGTCTTGTCTTGTCTTGTCTTGTCTTGTCTTGTCTTGTCTTGTCTTGTCTTGTCTTGTCTTGTCTTGTCTTGTCTTGTCTTGTCTTGTCTTGTCTTGTCTTGTCTTGTCTTGTCTTGTCTTGTCTTGTCTTGTCTTGTCTTGTCTTGTCTTGTCTTGTCTTGTCTTGTCTTGTCTTGTCTTGTCTTGTCTTGTCTTGTCTTGTCTTGTCTTGTCTTGTCTTGTCTTGTCTTGTCTTGTCTTGTCTTGTCTTGTCTTGTCTTGTCTTGTCTTGTCTTGTCTTGTCTTGTCTTGTCTTCTCTTGTCTTGTCTTGTCTTGTCTTGTCTTGTCTTGTCTTGTCTTGTCTTGTCTTGTCTTGTCTTGTCTTGTCTTGTTTTGTCATGTAATGTCATGTCGTGTGTTGTGTTGTTTTGTCTTGTCTTGTCTTCTCCTTGTCTTGTCTTGTCATGTCGTGTGTTGTGTTGTTTTGTCTTGTCTTGTCTTATATTGTCTTCTCTTGTCTTGTGATGTCGTGTCGTGTGTTGTGTTGTTTTGTCTTGTTTTGTCTTGTCCTGTCATGTCTTGTCTTGTTTTGTCTTGTCTTGTCTTGTCTTGTTTTGTCATGTAATGTCATGTCGTGTGTTGTGTTGTTTTGTCTTGTCTTGTCTTCTCCTTGTCTTGTCTTGTCATGTCGTGTGTTGTGTTGTTTTGTCTTGTCTTGTCTTATATTGTCTTCTCTTGTCTTGTGATGTCGTGTCGTGTGTTGTGTTGTTTTGTCTTGTCTTGTCTTGTCTTGTCATGTCTTGTCTTGTTTTGTCTTGTCTTGTATTGTCTTGTTTTCTCATGTAATGTCATGTCGTGTGTTGTGTTGTTTTGTCTTGTCTTGTGTTGTTTTGTCTTGTCTTGTCATGTCATGTCATGTCGTGTCTTGTGTTGCTTTGCTTGTCTTGTCTTGTCTTGTCTTGTCTTGTCTTGTCTTGTCTTGTCTTGTCATGTCGTGTGTTGTGTTGTTTTGTCTTGTCTTGTTGTGTATTGTCATGTCTTTTATTGTCTTGTCTTGTCTTGTCATGTCATGTAATGTCATGTCGTATGTTGTGTTGTTTTGTCTTGTGCTGCTTTGTCCTGTCTTGTCTTGTCTTGTCTTGTCATGTCGTGTGTTGTGTTGTTTTGTTTTGTCTTGTTGTGTATTGTCATGTCTTATATTGTCTTGTCTTGTCTTGTCATGTCATGTCATGTCGTGTGTTGTGTTGTGTTGTCTTGTTTTGTCTTGTCATGTCATGTCATGTCTTGTCTTGTCTTGTCTTGTTTTGTCTTGTCATGTCTTGTCTTGTCTTGTCTTGTCTTGTCTTGTTTTGTCTTGTCATGTCTTGTCTTGACTTGTCTTGTCTTGTCTTGTCTTGTCTTGTCATGTCATGTCGTGTGTTTTGTTGTGTTGTCTTGTTTTGTGTTGTCATGTCATGTCATGTCTTGTCTTGTCTGGTTTTGTCTTGTCATGTCTTGTCTTGACTTGTCTTGTCTTGTCTTGTCTTGTCTTGTCTTGTCTTGTCTTGTCTTGTCTTGTCTTGTCTTGTCTTGTCTTGTCTTGTCTTGTCTTGTCTTGTCTTGTCTTGTCTTGTCTTGTCTTGTCTTGTCTTGTCTTGTCTTGTCTTGTCTTGTCTTGTCTTGTCTTGTCTTGTCTTGTCTTGTCTTGTCTTGTCTTGTCTTGTCTTGTCTTGTCTTGTCTTGTCTTTTCTTGTCTTGTCTTGTCATGTCTTGTCTTGTCTTGTCTTGTCTTGTCTTGTCTTGTCTTGTCTTGTTTTGTCTTGTCATGTCTTGTCTTGACTTGTCTAGTCTTGTCTTGCCTTGTCTTGTCTTGTCTTGTCTTGTCTTGTCTTGTCTTGCCTTGCCTTGTCTTGTCTTGTCTTGTCTTGTCTTGTCTTGTCTTGTCTTGTCTTGTCTTGTCTTGTCTTGTCTTGTCTTGTCTTGTCTTGTCTTGTCTTGTCTTGTCTTGTCTTGTCATGTCATGTCGTATGTTGTATTGTTTTGTCTTGTGCTGCTTTGTCCTGTCTTGTCTTGTCTTGTCATGTCGTGTGTTGTGTTGTTTTGTCTTGTCTTGTTGTGTATTGTCATGTCTTATATTGTCTTGTCTTGTCTTGTCATGTCATGTCATGTCGTGTGTTGTGTTGTGTTGTCTTGTTTTGTCTTGTCATGTCATGTCATGTCTTGTATTGTCTTGTCTTGTCTTGTTTTGTCTTGTCATGTCTTGTCTTGTCTTGTCTTGTCTTGTCTTGTCTTGTCTTGTTTTGTCTTGTCATGTCTTGTCTTGACTTGTCTAGTCTTGTCTTGCCTTGTCTTGTCTTGTCTTGTCTTGTCTTGTCTTGTCTTGCCTTGCCTTGTCTTGTCTTGTCTTGTCTTGTCTTGTCTTGTCTTGTCTTGTCTTGTCTTGTCTTGTCTTGTCTTGTCTTGTCTTGTCTTGTCTTGTCTTGTCTTGTCTTGTCTTGTCTTGTCTTGTCTTGTCTTGTCTTGTCTTGTCTTGTCTTGTCTTGTCTTGTCTTGTCTTGTCTTGTCTTGTCTTGTCTTGTCTTGTCTTGTCTTGTCTTGTCTTGTCTTGTCTTGTCTTGTCTTGTCTTGTCTTGTCTTGTCTTGTCTTGTCTTGTCTTGTCTTGTCTTGTCTTGTCTTGTCTTGTCTTGTCTTGTCTTGTTTTGTCTTGTCTTGTCTTGTCTTGTTTTGTCATGTAATGTCATGTCGTGTGTTGTGTTGTTTTGTCTTGTCTTGTCTTCTCCTTGTCTTGTCTTGTCATGTCGTGTGTTGTGTTGTTTTGTCTTGTCTTGTCTTATATTGTCTTCTCTTGTCTTGTGATGTCGTGTCGTGTGTTGTGTTGTTTTGTCTTGTTTTGTCTTGTCCTGTCTTGTCTTGTCATGTCATGTCATGTGTTGTGTTGTGTTGTTTTGTCTTGCCTTGTCTTGTCCTGTCTTGTCTTGCCTTATCTTGCCTTGTCTTGTCTTGTCTGGTCTTGTCTTGTCTTGTCATGTCTTGTCTTGTTTTGTCTTGTCTTGTATTGTCTTGTTTTCTCATGTAATGTCATGTCGTGTGTTGTGTTGTTTTGTCTTGTCTTGTGTTGTTTTGTCTTGTCTTGTGTTGTTTTGTCTTGTCTTGTCATGTCATGTCATGTCGTGTCTTGTGTTGCTTTGCTTGTCTTGTCTTGTCTTGTCTTGTCTTGTCTTGTCTTGTCTTGTCTTGTCATGTCGAGTGTTGTGTTGTTTTGTCTTGTCTTGTTGTGTATTGTCATGTCTTTTATTGTCTTGTCTTGTCTTGTCATGTCATGTAATGTCATGTCGTATGTTGTGTTGTTTTGTCTTGTGCTGCTTTGTCCTGTCTTGTCTTGTCTTGTCTTGTCATGTCGTGTGTTGTGTTGTTTTGTTTTGTCTTGTTGTGTATTGTCATGTCTTATATTGTCTTGTCTTGTCTTGTCATGTCATGTCATGTCGTGTGTTGTGTTGTGTTGTCTTGTTTTGTCTTGTCATGTCATGTCATGTCTTGTCTTGTCTTGTCTTGTTTTGTCTTGTCATGTCTTGTCTTGTCTTGTCTTGTCTTGTTTTGTCTTGTCATGTCTTGTCTTGACTTGTCTTGTCTTGTCTTGTCTTGTCTTGTCATGTCATGTCATGTCATGTCATGTCATGTCATGTCATGTCGTGTGTTTTGTTGTGTTGTCTTGTTTTGTGTTGTCATGTCATGTCATGTCTTGTCTTGTCTTGTTTTGTCTTGTCATGTCTTGTCTTGTCTTGTCTTGTCTTGTCTTGTCTTGTCTGGTTTTGTCTTGTCATGTCTTGTCTTGTCTTGTCTTGTCTTGTCTGGTTTTGTCTTGTCATGTCTTGTCTTGACTTGTCTTGTCTTGTCTTGTCTTGTCTTGTCTTGTCTTGTCTTGTCTTGTCTTGTCTTGTCTTGTCTTGTCTTGTCTTGTCTTGTCTTGTCTTGTCTTGTCTTGTCTTGTCTTGTCTTGTCTTGTCTTGACTTGTCTTGTCTTGTCTTGTCTTGTCTTGTCTTGTCTTGTCTTGTCTTGTCTTGTCTTGTCTTGTCTTGTCTTGTCTTGTCTTGTCTTGTCTTGTCTTGTCTTGTCTTGTCTTGTCTTGTCTTGTCTTGTCTTGTCTTGTCTTGTCTTGTCTTGTCTTGTCTTGTCTTGTCTTGTCTTGTCTTGTATTGTCTTGTCTTGTCTTGTCTTGTCTTGTCTTGTCTTGTCTTGTCTTGTCTTGTCTTGTCTTGTCTTGTCTGGTTTTGTCTTGTCTTGTCTTGTCTCGTCTTGTCTAGTCTTGTCTAGTCTTGTCTAGTCTTGACTTGTCTTGTCTTGTCATGTCATGTCATGTCATGTCATGTCATGTCGTGTGTTTTGTTGTGTTGTCTTGTTTTGTGTTGTCATGTCATGTCATGTCTTGTCTTGTCTTGTCTTGTCTTGTTTTGTCTTGTCATGTCTTGTCTTGTCTTGTCTTGTCTTGTCTGGTTTTGTCATGTCTTGTCTTGACTTGTCTTGTCTTGTCTTGTCTTGTCTTGTCTTGTCTTGTCTTGTCTTGTCTTGTCTTGTCTTGTCTTGTCTTGTCTTGTCTTGTCTTGTCTTGTCTTGTCTTGTCTTGTCTTGTCTTGTCTTGTCTTGTCTTGTCTTGTCTTGTCTTGTCTTGTCTTGTCTTGCCTTGTCTTGTCTTGTCTTGTCTTGTCTTGTCTTGTCTTGTCTTGTCTTGTCTTGTCTTGTCTTGTCTTGTCTTGTCTTGTCTGGTTTTGTCATGTCTTATCTTGACTTGTCTTGTCTTGTCTTGTCTTGTCTTGTCTTGTCTTGTCTTGTCTTGTCTTGTCTTGTCTTGTCTTGTCTTGTCTTGTCTTGTCTTGTCTTGTCTTGTCTTGTCTTGTCTTGTCTTGTCTTGTCTTGTCTTGTCTTGTCTTGTCTTGTCTTGTCTTGTCTTGTCTTGTCTTGTCTTGTCTTGTCTTGTCTTGTCTTGTCTTGTCTTGTCTTGTCTTGTCTTGTCTTGTCTTGTCTTGTCTTGTCTTGTCTTGTCTTGTCTTGTCTTGTCTTGTCTTGTCTTGTCTTGTCTTGTCTTGTCTTGTCTTGTCTTGTCTTGTCTTGTCTTGTCTTGTCTTGTCTTGTGTTGTGTTGTGTTGTCTTGTCTTGTCTTGTCTTGTCTTGTCTTGTCTTGTCTTGTCTTGTCTTGTCTTGTCTTGTCTTGTCTTGTCTTGTCTTGTCTTGTCTTGTCTTGTCTTGTCTTGTCTTGTCTTGTCTTGTCTTGTCTTGTCTTGTCTTGTCTTGTCTTGTCTTGTCTTGTCTTGTGTGTGTTGTGTTGTCTTGTTTTGTCTTGTCATGTCATGTAATGTCTTGTCTTGTCTTGTCTTGTCTTGTCTTGTTTTGTCTTGTCATGTCTTGTCTTGTCTTGTCTTGTCTTGTTTTGTCTTGTCATGTCATGTCTTGTCTTGACTTGTCTTGTCTTGTCTTGTCTTGTCTTGTCTTGTCTTGTCTTGTCTTGTCTTGTCTTGTCTTGTCTTGTCTTGTCTTGTCTTGTCTTGTCTTGTCTTGTCTTGTCTTGTCTTGTCTTGTCTTGTCTTGTCTTGTCTTGTCTTGTCTTGTCTTGTCTTGTCTTGTCTTGTCTTGTCTTGTCATGTCATGTCGTATGTTGTGTTGTTTTGTCTTGTGCTGCTTTGTCCTGTCTTGTCTTGTCTTGTCTTGTCATGTCGTGTGTTGTGTTGTTTTGTCTTGTCTTGTTGTGTATTGTCATGTCTTATATTGTCTTGTCTTGTCTTGTCATGTCATGTCATGTCGTGTGTTGTGTTGTGTTGTCTTGTTTTGTCTTGTCATGTCATGTCATGTCTTGTCTTGTCTTGTTTTGTCTTGTCATGTCTTGCCTTGTCTTGTCTTGTCTTGCCTTGTTTTGTCTTGTCATGTCTTGTCTTGTCTTGTCTTGTCTTGTCTTGTCTTGTCTTGTCTTGTCTTGTCTTGTCTTGTCTTGTCTTGTCTTGTCTTGTCTTGTCTTGTCTTGTGTGTGTTGTGTTGTCTTGTTTTGTCTTGTCATGTCATGTAATGTCTTGTCTTGTCTTGTCTTGTCTTGTCTTGTTTTGTCTTGTCATGTCTTGTCTTGTCTTGTCTTGTCTTGTTTTGTCTTGTCATGTCATGTCTTGTCTTGACTTGTCTTGTCTTGTCTTGTCTTGTCTTGTCTTGTCTTGTCTTGTCTTGTCTTGTCTTGTCTTTTCTTGTCTTGTCTTGTCTTGTCTTGTCTTGTCTTGTCTTGTCTTGTCTTGTCTTGTCTTGTCTTGTCTTGTCTTGTCTTGTCTTGTCTTGTCTTGTCTTGTCTTGTCTTGTCTTGTCTTGTCTTGTCTTGTCTTGTCTTGTCTTGTCTTGTCTTGTCTTGTCTTGTCTTGTCTTGTCTTGTCTTGTCTTGTCTTGTCTTGTCTTGTCTTGTCTTGTCTTGTCTTGTCTTGTCTTGTCTTGTCTTGTCTTGTCTTGTCTTGTCTTGTCTTGTCTTGTCTTGTCTTGTCTTGTCTTGTCTTGTCTTGTCTTGTCTTGTCTTGTCTTGTCTTGTCTTGTCTTGTCTTGTCTTGTCTTGTCTTGTCTTGTCTTGTCTTGTCTTGTCTTGTCTTGTCTTGTCTTGTCTTGTCTTGTCTTGTCTTGTCTTGTCTTGTCTTGACTTGACTTGTCTTGTCTTGTCTTGTCTTGTCTTGTCTTGTCTTGTCTTGTCTTGTCTTGTCTTGTCTTGTCTTGTCTTGTCTTGTCTTGTCTTGTCTTGTCTTGTCTTGTCTTGTCTTGTCTTGTCTTGTCTTGTCTTGTCTTGTCTTGTCTTGTCTTGTCTTGTCTTGTCTTGTCTTGTCTTGTCTTGTCTTGTCTTGTCTTGTCTTGTCTTGTCTTGTCTTGTCTTGTCTTGTCTTGTCTTGTCTTGTCTTGTCTTGTCTTGTCTTGTCTTGTCTTGTCTTGTCTTGTCTTGTCTTGTCTTGTCTTGTCTTGTCTTGTCTTGTCTTGTCTTGTCTTGTCTTGTCTTGTCTTGTCTTGTCTTGTCTTGTCTTGTCTTGTCATGTCTTGTCTTGTCTTGCCTTGCCTTGTCTTTTCTTGTCTTGTCTTGTCTTGTCTTGTCTTGTCTTGTCTTGTCTTGTCTTGTCTTGTCTTGTCTTGTCTTGTCTTGTCTTGTCTTGTCTTGTCTTGTCTTGTCTTGTCTTGTCTTGTCTTGTCTTGTCTTGTCTTGTCTTGTCTTGTCTTGTCTTGTCTTGTCTTGTCTTGTCTTGTCTTGTCTTGTCTTGTCTTGTCTTGTCTTGTCTTGTCTTGTCTTGTCTTGTCTTGTCTTGTCTTGTCTTGTCTTGTCTTGTCTTGTCTTGTCTTGTCTTGTCTTGTCTTGTCTTGTCTTGTCTTGTCTTGTCTTGTCTTGTCTTGTCTTGTCTTGTCTTGTCATGTCTTGTCCGGTCTTGTCTTGTCTTGTCATGTCTTATATTGTCTTGTCTTGTCTTGTCTTGTCTTGTTTTGTCTTGTCTTGTCTTGTCTTGTCTTGTCTTGTCTTGTCTTGTCTTGTCTTGTCTTGTCTTGTCTTGTCTTGTCTTGTCTTGTCTTGTCTTGTCTTGTCTTGTCTTGTCTTGTCTTGTCTTGTCTTGTCTTGTCTTGTCTTGTCTTGTCTTGTCTTGTCTTGTCTTGTCTTGTCTTGTCTTGTCTTGTCTTGTCTTGTCTTGTCTTGTCTTGTCTTGTCTTGTCTTGTCATGTAATGTCGTATGTTGTATTGTTTTGTCTTGTGCTGCTTTGTCCTGTCTTGTCTTGTCTTGTCATGTCGTGTGTTGTGTTGTTTCGTCTTGTCTTGTTGTGTATTGTCATGTCTTATATTGTCTTGTCTTGTCTTGTCTTGTTTTGTCTTGTCATGTCATGTCATGTCTTGTATTGTCTTGTCTTGTCTTGTTTTGTTTTGTCTTGTCATGTCTTGTCTTGTCTTGTCTTGTCTTGTCTTGTCTTGTCTTGTCTTGTCTTGTTTTGTCTTGTCATGTCTTGTCTTGACTTGACTTGACTTGTCTTGTCTTGTCTTGCCTTGTCTTGTCTTGTCTTGTCTTGTCTTGTCTTGTCTTGTCTTGTCTTGTCTTGTCTTGTCTTGTCTTGTCTTGTCTTGTCTTGTCTTGTCTTGTCTTGTCTTGTCTTGTCTTGTCTTGTCTTGTCTTGTCTTGTCTTGTCTTGTCTTGTCTTGTCTTGTCTTGTCTTGTCTTGTCTTGTCTTGTCTTGTCTTGTCTTGTCTTGTCTTGTCTTGTCTTGTCTTGTCTTGTCTTGTCTTGTCTTGTCTTGTCTTGTCTTGTCTTGTCTTGTCTTGTCTTGTCTTGTCTTGTCTTGTCTTGTCTTGTCTTGTCTTGTCTTGTCTTGTCTTGTCTTGTCTTGTCTTGTCTTGTCTTGTCTTGTCTTGTCTTGTCTTGTCTTGTCTTGTCTTGTCTTGTCTTGTCTTGTCTTGTCTTGTCTTGTCTTGTCTTGTCTTGTCTTGTCTTGTCTTGTCTTGTCTTGTCTTGTCTTGTCTTGTCTTGTCTTGTCATGTCGTGTGTTGTGTTGTTTTGTCTTGTCTTGTCTTATATTGTCTTCTCTTGTCGTGTCGTGTGTTGTGTTATTTTGTCTTGTCTTGTCTTGTTTTGTCTTGTCTTGTCTTGTCTTGTCTTGTCTTGTCTTGTCTTGTCTTGTCTTGTCTTGTCTTGTCTTGTCTTGTCTTGTCTTGTCTTGTCTTGTTTTGTCTTGTCTTGTCTTGTCTTGTTTTGTCATGTAATGTCATGTCGTGTGTTGTGTTGTTTTGTCTTGTCTTGTCTTCTCCTTGTCTTGTCTTGTCATGTCGTGTGTTGTGTTGTTTATTCTTGTCTTGTCTTATATTGTCTTCTCTTGTCTTGTGATGTCGTGTCGTGTGTTGTGTTGTTTTGTCTTGTTTTGTCTTGTTTTGTCTTGTCCTGTCTTGTCTTGTCATGTCATGTCATGTGTTGTCTTGTGTTGTTTTGTCTTGTCTTGTCTTGTCCTGTCTTGTCTTGTCATGTCATGTCATGTCGTGTCTTGTGTTGCTTTGCTTGTCTTGTCTTGTCTTGTCTTGTCTTGTCTTGTCTTGTCTTGTCTTGTCATGTCGTGTGTTGTGTTGTTTTGTCTTGTCTTGTTGTGTATTGTAATGTCTTTTATTGTCTTGTCTTGTCTTGTCATGTCATGTAATGTCATGTCGTATGTTGTGTTGTTTTGTCTTGTGCTGCTTTGTCCTGTCTTGTCTTGTCTTGTCTTGTCATGTCGTGTGTTGTGTTGTTTTGTTTTGTCTTGTTGTGTATTGTCATGTCTTATATTGTCTTGTCTTGTCTTGTCATGTCATGTCATGTCGTGTGTTGTGTTGTGTTGTCTTGTTTTGTCTTGTCATGTCATGTCATGTCTTGTCTTGTCTTGTCTTGTTTTGTCTTGTCATGTCTTGTCTTGTCTTGTCTTGTCTTGTCTTGTTTTGTCTTGTCATGTCTTGTCTTGACTTGTCTTGTCTTGTCTTGTCTTGTCTTGTCATGTCATGTCATGTCATGTCATGTCATGTCATGTCATGTCGTGTGTTTTGTTGTGTTGTCTTGTTTTGTGTTGTCATGTCATGTCATGTCTTGTCTTGTCTTGTCTTGTTTTGTCTTGTCATGTCTTGTCTTGTCTTGTCTTGTCTGGTTTTGTCTTGTCATGTCATGTCTTGTCTTGACTTGTCTTGTCTTGTCTTGTCTTGTCTTGTCTTGTCTTGTCTTGTCTTGTCTTGTCTTGTCTTGTCTTGTCTTGTCTTGTCTTGTCTTGTCTTGTCTTGTCTTGTCTTGTCTTGTCTTGTCTTGTCTTGTCTTGTCTTGTCTTGTCTTGTCTTGTCTTGTCTTGTCTTGTCTTGTCTTGTCTTGTCCTGTCTTGTCTTGTCTTGTCTTGTCTTGTCTTGTCTTGTCTTGTCTTGTCTTGTCTTGTCTTGTCTTGTCTTGTCTTGTCTTGTCTTGTCTTGTCTTGTCTTGTCTTGTCTTGTCTTGTCTTGTCTTGCCTTGTCTTGTCTTGTCTTGTCTTGTCTTGTCTTGTCTTGTCTTGTCTTGTCTTGTCTTGTCTTGTCACGTCATGTCGTATGTTGTATTATTTTGTCTTGTGCTGCTTTGTCCTGTCTTGTCTTGTCTTGTCATGTCGTGTGTTGTGTTGTTTTGTCTTGTCTTGTTGTGTATTGTCATGTCTTATATTGTCTTGTCTTGTCTTGTCATGTCATGTCATGTCGTGTGTTGTGTTGTGTTGTCTTGTTTTGTCTTGTCATGTCATGTCATGTCTTGTCATGTCTTGTCTTGTCTTGTTTTGTCTTGTCATGTCTTGTCTTGTCTTGTCTTGTCTTGTCTGGTTTTGTCTTGTCATGTCTTGTCTTGACTTGTCTTGTCTTGTCTTGTCTTGTCTTGTCTTGTCTTGTCTTGTCTTGTCTTGTCTTGTCTTGTCTTGTCTTGTCTTGTCTTGTCTTGTCTTGTCTTGTCTTGTCTTGACTTGTCTTGTCTTGCCTTGTCTTGTCTTGTCTTGTCTTGTCTTGTCTTGTCTTGTCTTGTCTTGTCTTGTCTTGTCTTGTCTTGTCTTGTCTTGTCTTGTCTTGTCTTGTCTTGTCTTGTCTTGTCTTGTCTTGTCTTGTCTTGTCTTGTCTTGTCTTGTCTTGTCTTGTCTTGTCTTGTCTTGTCTTGTCTTGTCTTGTCTTGTCTTGTCTTGTCTTGTCTTGTCTTGTCTTGTCTTGTCTTGTCTTGTCTTGTCTTGTCTTGTCTTGTCTTGTCTTGTCTTGTCTTGTCTTGTCTTGTCTTGTCTTGTCTTGTCTTGTCTTGTCTTGTCTTGTCTTGTCTTGTCTTGTCTTGTCTTGTCTTGTCTTGTCTTGTCTTGTCTTGTCTTGTCTTGTCTTGTCTTGTCTTGTCTTGTCTTGTCTTGTCTTGTCTTGTCTTGTCTTGTCTTGTCTTGTCTTGTCTTGTCTTGTCTTGTCTTGTCTTGTCTTGTCTGGTCTTGTCTTGTCTTGTCTTGTCTTGTCTTGTCTTGTCTTGTCTTGTCTTGTCTTGTCTTGTCTTGTCTTGTCTTGTCTTGTCTTGTCTTGTCTTGTCTTGTCTTGTCTTGTCTTGTCTTGTCTTGTCTTGTCTTGTTTTGTCTTGTCTTGTCTTGTCTTGTCTTGTCTTGTCTTGTCTTGTCTTGTCTTGTCATGTCTTGTCTTGTCTTGTCTTGTCATGTCTTATATTGTCTTGTCTTGTCTTGTGTTGTCTTGTCTTGTCTTGTGATGTCGTGTCTTGTCTTGTCTTGTCTTGTCTTGCCTTATCTTGCCTTGTCTTGTCTTGTCTGGTCTTGTCTTGTCTTGTCTTGTCTTGTCTTGTCTTGTCTTGTCATGTCTTGTCTTGTCTTGTCTTGTCTTGTCTTGCCTTATCTTGCCTTGTCTTGTCTTGTCTGGTCTTGTCTTGTCTTGTCTTGTCTTGTCTTGTCTTGTCTTGTCTTGTCATGTCTTGTCATGTCTTGTCCTGTCTTGTCTTGTCTTGTCTTGTCTTGTCTTGTCTTATCTTGTCTTGCCTTATCTTGCCTTGTCTTGTCTTGTCTGGTCTTGTCTTGTCCTGTCCTGTCCTGTCTTGTCTTGTCATGTCATGTCATGTCATGTCGTGTGTTGTGTTGTGTTGTCTTGTTTTGTCTTGTCTTGTCATGTCATGTCATGTCTTGTCTTGTCTTGTCTTGTCTTGTTTTGTCTTGTCATGTCTTGTCTTGTCTTGTCTTGTCTTGTTTTGTCTTGTCATGTCTTATCTTGACTTGTCTTGTCTTGTCTTGTCTTGTCTTGTCTTGTCTTGTCATGTCTTGTCTTGTCTTGTCTTGTCTTGTCTTGTCTTGTCTTGTCTTGTCTTGTCTTGTCTTGTCTTGTCTTGTCTTGTCTTGTCTTGTCTTGTCTTGTCTTGTCTTGTCTTGTCTTGTCTTGTCTTGCCTTATCTTGCCTTGTCTTGTCTGGTCTTGTCTTGTCTTGTCTTGTCTTGTCTTGTCTTGTCTTGTCTTGTCTTGTCTTGTCTTGTCATGTCTTGTCTTGTCTTGTCTTGTCTTGTCTTGTCTTGTCTTGTCTTGTCTTGTCTTGTCTTGTCTTGTCTTGTCTTGTCTTGTCTTGTCTTGTCTTGTCTTGTCTTGTCTTGTCTTGTCTTGTCTTGTCTTGTGTTGTCTTGTCTTGTCATGTCATGTCGTATGTTGTGTTGTTTTGTCTTGTGCTGCTTTGTCCTGTCTTGTCTTGTCTTGTCTTTTCATGTCGTGTGTTGTGTTGTTTTGTCTTGTCTTGTTGTGTATTGTCATGTCTTATATTGTCTTGTCTTGTCTTGTCTTGTCTTGTCTTGTCTTGTCTTGTCTTGTCTTGTCTTGTCTTGTCTTGTCTTGTCTTGTCTTGTCTTGTCTTGTCTTGTCTTGTCTTGTCTTGTCTTGTCTTGACTTGTCTTGTCTTGCCTTGTCTTGTCTTGTCTTGTCTTGTCTTGTCTTGTCTTGTCTTGTCTTGTCTTGTCTTGTCTTGTCTTGTCTTGTCTTGTCTTGTCTTGTCTTGTCTTGTCTTGTCTTGTCATGTCTTGTCTTGTCTTGTCTTGTCTTGTCTTGCCTTATCTTGCCTTGTCTTGTCTTGTCTGGTCTTGTCTTGTCTTGTCTTGTCTTGTCTTGTCTTGTCTTGTCTTGTCTTGTCTTGTCTTGTCTTGTCTTGTCTTGTCTTGTCTTGTCTTGTCTTGTCTTGTCTTGTCTTGTCTTGTCTTGTCTTGTCTTGTCTTGTCTTGTCTTGTCTTGTCTTGTCTTGTCTTGTCTTGCCTTATCTTGCCTTGTCTTGTCTGGTCTTGTCTTGTCTTGTCTTGTCTTGTCTTGTCTTGTCTTGTCTTGTCTTGCCTTATCTTGCCTTGTCTTGTCTGGTCTTGTCTTGTCTTGTCTTGTCTTGTCTTGTCTTGTCATGTCTTATCTTGACTTGTCTTGTCTTGTCTTGTCTTGTCTTGTCTTGTCTTGTCATGTCTTGTCTTGTCTTGTCTTGTCTTGTCTTGTCTTGTCTTGTCTTGTCTTGTCTTGTCTTGTCTTGCCTTATCTTGCCTTGTCTTGTCTTGTCTGGTCTTGTCTTGTCCTGTCCTGTCCTGTCTTGTCTTGTCATGTCATGTCATGTCATGTCGTGTGTTGTGTTGTGTTGTCTTGTTTTGTCTTGTCTTGTCATGTCATGTCATGTCTTGTCTTGTCTTGTCTTGTCTTGTTTTGTCTTGTCATGTCTTGTCTTGTCTTGTCTTGTCTTGTTTTGTCTTGTCATGTCTTATCTTGACTTGTCTTGTCTTGTCTTGTCTTGTCTTGTCTTGTCTTGTCATGTCTTGTCTTGTCTTGTCTTGTCTTGTCTTGTCTTGTCTTGTCTTGTCTTGTCTTGTCTTGTCTTGTCTTGTCTTGTCTTGTCTTGTCTTGTCTTGTCTTGTCTTGTCTTGTCTTGTCTTGTCTTGTCTTGTCTTGTCTTGTCTTGTCTTGTCTTGTCTTGTCTTGTCTTGTGTTGTCTTGTCTTGTCATGTCATGTCGTATGTTGTGTTGTTTTGTCTTGTGCTGCTTTGTCCTGTCTTGTCTTGTCTTGTCTTTTCATGTCGTGTGTTGTGTTGTTTTGTCTTGTCTTGTTGTGTATTGTCATGTCTTATATTGTCTTGTCTTGTCTTGTCATGTCATGTCATGTCGTGTGTTGTGTTGTGTTGTCTTGTTTTGTCTTGTCATGTCATGTCATGTCATGTCTTGTCTTGTCTTGTCTTGTCTTGTTTTGTCTTGTCATGCCTTGTCTTGACTTGTCTTGTCTTGTCTTGTCTTGCCCTGTCTTGTCTTGTCTTGTCTTGTCTTGTCTTGTCTTGTCTTGTCTTGTCTTGTCTTGTCTTGTCTTGTCTTGTCTTGTCTTGTCTTGTCTTGTCTTGTCTTGTCTTGTCTTGTCTTGTCTTGTCTTGTCTTGTCTTGTCTTGTCTTGTCTTGTCTTGTCTTGTCTTGTCTTGTCTTGTCTTGTCTTGTCTGGTCTTGTCTTGTCTTGTCTTGTCTTGTCTTGTCTTGTCTTGTCTTGTCTTGTCATGTCTTGTCATGTCTTGTCCTGTCTTGTCTTGTCTTGTCTTGTCTTGTCTTGTCTTATCTTGTCTTGCCTTATCTTGCCTTGTCTTGTCTTGTCTGGTCTTGTCTTGTCCTGTCCTGTCCTGTCTTGTCTTGTCATGTCATGTCATGTCATGTCGTGTGTTGTGTTGTGTTGTCTTGTTTTGTCTTGTCTTGTCATGTCATGTCATGTCTTGTCTTGTCTTGTCTTGTCTTGTTTTGTCTTGTCATGTCTTGTCTTGTCTTGTCTTGTCTTGTTTTGTCTTGTCATGTCTTATCTTGACTTGTCTTGTCTTGTCTTGTCTTGTCTTGTCTTGTCTTGTCATGTCTTGTCTTGTCTTGTCTTGTCTTGTCTTGTCTTGTCTTGTCTTGTCTTGTCTTGTCTTGTCTTGTCTTGTCTTGTCTTGTCTTGTCTTGTCTTGTCTTGTCTTGTCTTGTCTTGTCTTGTCTTGCCTTATCTTGCCTTGTCTTGTCTGGTCTTGTCTTGTCTTGTCTTGTCTTGTCTTGTCTTGTCTTGTCTTGTCTTGTCTTGTCATGTCTTGTCTTGTCTTGTCTTGTCTTGTCTTGTCTTGTCTTGTCTTGTCTTGTCTTGTCTTGTCTTGTCTTGTCTTGTCTTGTCTTGTCTTGTCTTGTCTTGTCTTGTCTTGTCTTGTCTTGTCTTGTCTTGTCTTGTCTTGTCTTGTCTTGTCTTGTCTTGTGTTGTCTTGTCTTGTCATGTCATGTCGTATGTTGTGTTGTTTTGTCTTGTGCTGCTTTGTCCTGTCTTGTCTTGTCTTGTCTTTTCATGTCGTGTGTTGTGTTGTTTTGTCTTGTCTTGTTGTGTATTGTCATGTCTTATATTGTCTTGTCTTGTCTTGTCATGTCATGTCATGTCGTGTGTTGTGTTGTGTTGTCTTGTTTTGTCTTGTCATGTCATGTCATGTCATGTCTTGTCTTGTCTTGTCTTGTCTTGTTTTGTCTTGTCATGCCTTGTCTTGACTTGTCTTGTCTTGTCTTGTCTTGCCCTGTCTTGTCTTGTCTTGTCTTGTCTTGTCTTGTCTTGTCTTGTCTTGTCTTGTCTTGTCTTGTCTTGTCTTGTCTTGTCTTGTCTTGTCTTGTCTTGTCTTGTCTTGTCTTGTCTTGTCTTGTCTTGTCTTGTCTTGTCTTGTCTTGTCTTGTCTTGTCTTGTCTTGTCTTGTCTTGTCTTGTCTTGTCTTGTCTTGTCTTGTCTTGTCTTGTCTTGTCTTGTCTTGTCTTGTCTTGTCTTGTCTTGTCTTGTCTTGTCTTGTCTTGTCTTGTCTTGTCTTGTCTTGTCTTGTCTTGTCTTGTCTTGTCTTGTCTTGTCTTGTCTTGTCTTGTCTTGTCTTGTCTTGTCTTGTCTTGTCTTGTCTTGTCTTGTCTTGTCTTGTCTTGTCTTGTCTTGTCTTGTCTTGTCTTGTCTTGTCTTGTCTTGTCTTGTCTTGTCTTGTCTTGTCTTGTCTTGTCTTGTCTTGTCTTGTCTTGTCTTGTCTTGTCTTGTCTTGTCTTGTCTTGTCATGTCTTGTCTTGTCTTGTCTTGTCTTGTCATGTCTTATATTGTCTTGTCTTGTCTTGTCTTGTTTTGTCTTGTCTTGTCTTGTCTTGTCTTGTCTTGTCTTGTCTTGTCTTGTCTTGTCTTGTCTTGTCTTGTCTTGTCTTGTCTTGTCTTGTCTTGTCTTGTCTTGTCTTGTCTTGTCTTGTCTTGTCTTGTCTTGTCTTGTCTTGTCTTGTCTTGTCTTGTCTTGTCTTGTCTTGTCTTGTCTTGTCATGTCATGTCGTATGTTGTATTGTTTTGTCTTGTGCTGCTTTGTCCTGTCTTGTCTTGTCTTGTCATGTCGTGTGTTGTGTTGTTTCGTCTTGTCTTGTTGTGTATTGTCATGTCTTATATTGTCTTGTCTTGTCTTGTCTTGTTTTGTCTTGTCATGTCATGTCATGTCTTGTATTGTCTTGTCTTGTCTTGTCTTGTTTTGTTTTGTCTTGTCATGTCTTGTCTTGTCTTGTCTTGTCTTGTCTTGTCTTGTCTTGTTTTGTCTTGTCATGTCTTGTCTTGACTTGACTTGTCTTGTCTTGTCTTGCCTTGTCTTGTCTTGTCTTGTCTTGTCTTGTCTTGTCTTGTCTTGTCTTGTCTTGTCTTGTCTTGTCTTGTCTTGTCTTGTCTTGTCTTGTCTTGTCTTGTCTTGTCTTGTCTTGTCTTGTCTTGTCTTGTCTTGTCTTGTCTTGTCTTGTCTTGTCTTGTCTTGTCTTGTCTTGTCTTGTCTTGTCTTGTCTTGTCTTGTCTTGTCTTGTCTTGTCTTGTCTTGTCTTGTCTTGTCTTGTCTTGTCTTGTCTTGTCTTGTCTTGTCTTGTCTTGTCTTGTCTTGTCTTGTCTTGTCTTGTCTTGTCTTGTCTTGTCTTGTCTTGTCTTGTCTTGTCTTGTCTTGTCTTGTCTTGTCTTGTCATGTCGTGTGTTGTGTTGTTTTGTCTTGTCTTGTCTTATATTGTCTTCTCTTGTCTTGTGATGTCGTGTCGTGTGTTGTGTTGTTTTGTCTTGTCTTGTCTTGTCTTGTCTTGTCTTGTCTTGTCTTGTCTTGTCTTGTCTTGTCTTGTCTTGTCTTGTCTTGTCTTGTCTTGTCTTTTCTTGTCTTGTCTTGTCTTGTCTTGTTTTGTCTTGTCTTGTCTTGTCTTGTTTTGTCATGTAATGTCATGTCGTGTGTTGTGTTGTTTTGTCTTGTCTTGTCTTCTCCTTGTCTTGTCTTGTCATGTCGTGTGTTGTGTTGTTTTGTCTTGTCTTGTCTTATATTGTCTTCTCTTGTCTTGTGATGTCGTGTCGTGTGTTGTGTTGTTTTGTCTTGTTTTGTCTTGTCCTGTCTTGTCTTGTCATGTCATGTCATGTGTTGTCTTGTGTTGTTTTGTCTTGTCTTGTCTTGTCCTGTCTTGTCTTGTCATGTCATGTCATGTCGTGTCTGGTGTTGCTTTGCTTGTCTTGTCTTGTCTTGTCTTGTCTTGTCTTGTCTTGTCTTGTCTTGTCATGTCGTGTGTTGTGTTGTTTTGTCTTGTCTTGTTGTGTATTGTAATGTCTTTTATTGTCTTGTCTTGTCTTGTCATGTCATGTAATGTCATGTCGTATGTTGTGTTGTTTTGTCTTGTGCTGCTTTGTCCTGTCTTGTCTTGTCTTGTCTTGTCATGTCGTGTGTTGTGTTGTTTTGTTTTGTCTTGTTGTGTATTGTCATGTCTTATATTGTCTTGTCTTGTCTTGTCATGTCATGTCATGTCGTGTGTTGTATTGTGTTGTCTTGTTTTGTCTTGTCATGTCATGTCATGTCTTGTCTTGTCTTGTCTTGTTTTGTCTTGTCATGTCTTGTCTTGTCTTGTCTTGTCTTGTCTTGTTTTGTCTTGTCATGTCTTGTCTTGACTTGTCTTGTCTTGTCTTGTCTTGTCTTGTCATGTCATGTCATGTCATGTCATGTCATGTCATGTCGTGTGTTTTGTTGTGTTGTCTTGTTTTGTGTTGTCATGTCATGTCATGTCTTGTCTTGTCTTGTTTTGTCTTGTCATGTCTTGTCTTGTCTTGTCTTGTCTTGTCTTGTCTTGTCTGGTTTTGTCTTGTCATGTCTTGTCTTGACTTGTCTTGTCTTGTCTTGTCTTGTCTTGTCTTGTCTTGTCTTGTCTTGTCTTGTCTTGTCTTGTCTTGTCTTGTCTTGTCTTGTCTTGTCTTGTCTTGTCTTGTCTTGTCTTGTCTTGTCTTGTCTTGTCTTGTCTTGTCTTGTCTTGTCTTGTCTTGTCTTGTCTTGTCTTGTCTTGTCTTGTCTTGTCTTGTCTTGTCTTGTCTTGTCTTGTCTTGTCTTGTCTTGTCTTGTCTTGTCTTGTCTTGTCTTGTCTTGTCTTGTCTTGTCTTGTCTTGTCTTGTCTTGTCTTGTCTTGTCTTGTCTTGTCTTGTCTTGTCTTGTCTTGTCTTGTCTTGTCTTGTCTTGTCTTGTCTTGTCTTGTCTTGTCTTGTCTTGTCTTGTCTTGTCTTGTCTTGTCTTGTCTTGTCTTGTCTTGTCTTGTCTTGTCTTGTCTTGTCTTGTCTTGTCTTGTCACGTCATGTCGTATGTTGTATTATTTTGTCTTGTGCTGCTTTGTCCTGTCTTGTCTTGTCTTGTCATGTCGTGTGTTGTGTTGTTTTGTCTTGTCTTGTTGTGTATTGTCATGTCTTATATTGTCTTGTCTTGTCTTGTCATGTCATGTCATGTCGTGTGTTGTGTTGTGTTGTCTTGTTTTGTCTTGTCATGTCATGTCATGTCTTGTATTGTCTTGTCTTGTCTTGTTTTGTCTTGTCATGTCTTGTCTTGTGTTGTGTTGTGTTGTCTTGTTTTGTCTTGTCATGTCATGTCATGTCTTGTATTGTCTTGTCTTGTCTTGTTTTGTCTTGTCATGTCTTGTCATGTCATGTCATGTCTTGTATTGTCTTGTCTTGTCTTGTTTTGTCTTGTCTTGTCTTGTCTTGTCTTGTCTTGTCTTGTCTTGTCTTGTCTTGACTTGTCTTGTCTTGTCTTGTCTTGCCTTGTCTTGTCTTGTCTTGTCTTGTCTTGTCTTGTCTTGTCTTGTCTTGTCTTGTCTTGTCTTGTCTTGTCTTGTCTTGTCTTGTCCTGTCTTGTCTTGTCTTGTCTTGTCTTGTCTTGTCTTGTCTTGTCTTGTCTTGTCTTGTCTTGTCTTGTCTTGTCTTGTCTTGTCTTGTCTTGTCTTGTCTTGTGATGTCGTGTCTTGTCTTGTCTTGACTTGTCTTGTCTTGTCTTGTCTTGTCTTGTCTTGTCTTGTCTTGTCTTGTCTTGTCTTGTCTTGTCTTGTCTTGTCTTGTCTTGTCTTGTCTTGTCTTGTCTGGTCTTGTCTTGTCTTGTCTTGTCTTGTCATGTCTTATATTGTCTTGTCTTGTGTTGTCTTGTCTTGTCTTGTGATGTCGTGTCTTGACTTGTCTTGTCTTGTCTTGTCTTGTCTTGTCTTGTCTTGTCTTGTCTTGTCTTGTCTTGTCTTGTCTTGTCTTGTCTTGTCTTGTCTTGTCTTGTCTTGTCTTGTCTTGTCTTGTCTTGTCTTGTCTTGTCTTGTCTTGTCTTGTCTTGTCTTGTCTTGCCTTGTCTTGTCTTGTCTGGTCTTGTCTTGTCTTGTCTTGTCTTGTCTTGTCTTGTCTGGTCTTGTCTTGTCTTGTCTTGTCTTGTCATGTCTTATATTGTCTTGTCTTGTGTTGTCTTGTCTTGTCTTGTGATGTCGTGTCTTGTCTTGTCTTGTCTTGTCTTGCCTTATCTTGCCTTGTCTTGTCTTGTCTGGTCTTGTCTTGTCTTGTCTTGTCTTGTCTTGTCTTGTCTTGTCTTGTCTTGTCATGTCTTGTCATGTCTTGTCCTGTCTTGTCTTGTCTTGTCTTGTCTTGTCTTGTCTTATCTTGTCTTATCTTGTCTTGCCTTATCTTGCCTTGTCTTGTCTTGTCTGGTCTTGTCTTGTCCTGTCCTGTCCTGTCCTGTCCTGTCCTGTCTTGTCTTGTCATGTCATGTCATGTCATGTCGTGTGTTGTGTTGTGTTGTCTTGTTTTGTCTTGTCTTGTCATGTCATGTCATGTCTTGTCTTGTCTTGTCTTGTCTTGTTTTGTCTTGTCATGTCTTGTCTTGTCTTGTCTTGTCTTGTTTTGTCTTGTCATGTCTTGTCTTGACTTGCCTTGTCTTGTCTTGTCTTGTCTTGTCTTGTCTTGTCTTGTCTTGTCTTGTCTTGTCTTGTCTTGTCTTGTCTTGTCTTGTCTTGTCTTATCTTGCCTTGTCTTGTCTTGTCTGGTCTTGTCTTGTCTTGTCTTGTCTTGTCTTGTCTTGTCTTGTCTTGTCTTGTCTTGTCTTGTCTGGTCTTGTCTTGTCTTGTCTTGTCTTGTCTTGTCTTGTCTTGTCTTGTCTTGTCTTGTCTTGTCTTGTCATGTCTTGTCTTGTCTTGTCTTGTCTTGTCATGTCTTATATTGTCTTGTCTTGTCTTGTCTTGTCTTGTCTTGTCTTGTCTTGTCTTGTCTTGTCTTGTCTTGTCTTGTCTTGTCTTGTCTTGTCTTGTCTTGTCTTGTCTTGTCTTGTCTTGTCTTGTCTTGTTTTGTCTTGTCTTGTCTTGTCTGGTCTTGTCTTGTCTTGTCTTGTCTTGTCTTGTCTTGTCTTGTCTTGTCTTGTCTTGTCTTGTCTTGTCTTGTCTTGTCTTGTCTTGTCTTGTCTTGTCTTGTCTTGTCTTGTCTTGTCTTGTCATGTCTTGTCCTGTCTTGTCTTGTCTTGTCTTGTCTTGTCTTGTCTTGTCTTGTCTTGTCTTGCCTTATCTTGCCTTGTCTTGTCTTGTCTGGTCTTGTCTTGTCCTGTCCTGTCCTGTCCTGTCCTGTCTTGTCTTGTCATGTCATGTCATGTCATGTCGTGTGTTGTGTTGTGTTGTCTTGTTTTGTCTTGTCTTGTCATGTCATGTCATGTCTTGTCTTGTCTTGTCTTGTCTTGTTTTGTCTTGTCATGTCTTGTCTTGTCTTGTCTTGTCTTGTTTTGTCTTGTCATGTCTTGTCTTGACTTGTCTTGTCTTGTCTTGTCTTGTCTTGTCTTGTCTTGTCATGTCTTGTCTTGTCTTGTCTTGTCTTGTCTTGTCTTGTCTTGTCTTGTCTTGTCTTGTCTTGTCTTGTCTTGTCTTGTCTTGTCTTGTCTTGTCTTGTCTTGTCTTGTCTTGTCTTGTCTTGCCTTATCTTGCCTTGTCTTGTCTTGTCTGGTCTTGTCTTGTCTTGTCTTGTCTTGTCTTGTCTTGTCTTGTCTTGTCTTGTCTTGTCTTGTCTTGTCTTGTCATGTCTTGTCTTGTCTTGTCTTGTCTTGTCATGTCTTATATTGTCTTGTCTTGTCTTGTCTTGTCTTGTCTTGTCTTGTCTTGTCTTGTCTTGTCTTGTCTTGTCTTGTCTTGTCTTGTCTTGTCTTGTCTTGTCTTGTCTTGTCTTGTGTTGTCTTGTCTTGTCATGTCATGTCGTATGTTGTGTTGTTTTGTCTTGTGCTGCTTTGTCCTGTCTTGTCTTGTCTTGTCTTTTCATGTCGTGTGTTGTGTTGTTTTGTCTTGTCTTGTTGTGTATTGTCATGTCTTATATTGTCTTGTCTTGTCATGTCATGTCATGTCGTGTGTTGTGTTGTGTTGTCTTGTTTTGTCTTGTCATGTCATGTCATGTCATGTCTTGTCTTGTCTTGTCTTGTCTTGTTTTGTCTTGTCATGCCTTGTCTTGACTTGTCTTGTCTTGTCTTGTCTTGCCTTGTCTTGTCTTGTCTTGTCTTGTCTTGTCTTGTCTTGTCTTGTCTTGTCTTGTCTTGTCTTGTCTTGTCTTGTCTTGTCTTGTCTTGTCTTGTCTTGTCTTGTCTTGTCTTGTCTTGTCTTGTCTTGTCTTGTCTTGTCTTGTCTTGTCTTGTCTTGTCTTGTCTTGTCTTGTCTTGTCTTGTCTTGTCTTGTCTTGTCTTGTCTTGTCTTGTCTTGTCATGTCTTGTCTTGTCTTGTCTTGTCTTGTCTTGTCTTGTCTTGTCTTGTCTTGTCTTGTCTTGTCTTGTCTTGTCTTGTCTTGTCTTGTCTTGTCTTGTCTTGTCTTGTCTTGTCTTGTCTTGTCTTGTCTTGTCTTGTCTTGTCTTGTCTTGTCATGTCTTGTCTTGTCTTGTCTTGTCTTGTTTTGTCTTGTCTTGTTTTGTCTTGTCTTGTGATGTCATGTTGTGTATTGTCATGTCTTTTATTGTCTTGTCTTGTCTTGTCTTGTCTTGTCTTGTCATGTCTTGTCTTGTCTTGTCTTGTCATGTCTTATATTGTCTTGTCTTGCCTTGTCTTGTCATGTCATGTCATGTCGTGTGTTGTGTTGTTTTGTCTTGTCTTGTTTAGTCTTGTCATGTCATGTCTTGTCTTGTCTTGTCTTGTCTTGTCTTGTTTTGTCTTGTCATGTCTTGTCTTGTCTTGTCTTGTCTTGTCTTGTCTAGTCTTGTCTTGTCTTGTCTTGTCTTGTCTTGTCTTGTCTTGTCTTGTCTTGTCTTGTCTTGTCTTGTCTTGTCTTGTCTTGTCTTGTGTTGCTTTGTCTTGTCTTGTCATGTCGTGTGTTGTGTTGTTTTGTCTTGTCTTGTTGTGTATTGTCATGTCTTTTATTGTCTTGTCTTGTCTTGTCATGTCATGTAATGTCATGTCGTGTGTTGTGTTGTTTTGTCTTGTCTTGTCTTCTCTTTGTCTTGTCTAGTCTTGTCTTGTCTTGTCTTGTCTTGTCATGTCGTGTGTTGTGTTGTTTTGTCTTGTCTTGTCTTGTCTTGTCTTGTCTTGTCTTGTGATGTCATGTCGTGTGTTGTGTTGTGTTGTTTTGTCTTGTCTTGTCTTGTCTTGCCTTGTCTTGCCTTATCTTGCCTTGTCTTGTCTTGTCTGGTCTTGTCTTGTCTTGTCTTGTCTTGTCTTGTCATGTCATGTCGTATGTTGTGTTGTTTTGTCTTGTGCTGCTTTGTCCTGTCTTGTCTTGTCTTGTCTTGTCTTGTCATGTCGTGTGTTGTGTTGTTTTGTCTTGTATTGTTGTGTATTGTCATGTCTTATATTGTCTTGTCTTGTCTTGTCATGTCATGTCATGTCGTGTGTTGTGTTGTGTTGTCTTGTTTTGTCTTGTCTTGTCATGTCATGTCATGTCTTGTCTTGTCTTGTCTTGTCTTGGCTTGTCTTGTTTTGTCTTGTCATGTCTTGTCTTGTCTTGTCTTGTCTTGTCTTGTTTTGTCTTGTCATGTCTTGACTTGTCTTGTCTTGTCTTGTCTTGTCTTGTCTTGTCTTGTCTTGTCTTGTCTTGTCTTGTCTTGTCTTGTCTTGTCTTGTCTTGTCTTGTCTTGTCTTGTTTTGTCTTGTCTTGTCTTGTCATGTCTAGTCTTGTCTTGTCTTGTCTTGTCTTGTCTTGTCATATCTTGTCTTGTCTTGTCTTGTCATGTCTTATATTGTCTTGTCTTGTCTTGTCTTGTCTTGTTTTGTCTTGTCTTGTCTTGTCTTGTCTTGTCTTGTCATGTCTTGTCTTGTCTTGTCTTGTCTTGTCTTGTCTTGTCTTGTCTTGTCTTGTCTTGTCTTGTCTTGTCTTGTCATGTCTTGTCTTGTCTTGTCTTGTCTTGTCATGTCTTATATTGTCTTGTCTTGTCTTGTCTTGTCTTGTCTTGTCTTGTCTTGTCTTGTCTTGTCTTGTCTTGTCTTGTCTTGTCTTGTCTTGTCTTGTCTTGTCTTGTCTTGTCTTGTCTTGTCTTGTCTTGTCTTGTCTTGTGTTGTCTTGTCTTGTCATGTCATGTCGTATGTTGTGTTGTTTTGTCTTGTGCTGCTTTGTCCTGTCTTGTCTTGTCTTGTCTTTTCATGTCGTGTGTTGTGTTGTTTTGTCTTGTCTTGTTGTGTATTGTCATGTCTTATATTGTCTTGTCTTGTCATGTCATGTCATGTCGTGTGTTGTGTTGTGTTGTCTTGTTTTGTCTTGTCATGTCATGTCATGTCATGTCTTGTCTTGTCTTGTCTTGTCTTGTTTTGTCTTGTCATGCCTTGTCTTGACTTGTCTTGTCTTGTCTTGTCTTGCCTTGTCTTGTCTTGTCTTGTCTTGTCTTGTCTTGTCTTGTCTTGTCTTGTCTTGTCTTGTCTTGTCTTGTCTTGTCTTGTCTTGTCTTGTCTTGTCTTGTCTTGTCTTGTCTTGTCTTGTCTTGTCTTGTCTTGTCTTGTCTTGTCTTGTCTTGTCTTGTCTTGTCTTGTCTTGTCTTGTCTTGTCTTGTCTTGTCTTGTCTTGTCTTGTCTTGTCTTGTCTTGTCTTGTCTTGTCTTGTCTTGTCTTGTCTTGTCTTGTCTTGTCATGTCTTGTCTTGTCTTGTCTTGTCTTGTCTTGTCTTGTCTTGTCTTGTCTTGTCTTGTCTTGTCTTGTCTTGTCTTGTCTTGTCTTGTCTTGTCTTGTCTTGTCTTGTCTTGTCTTGTCTTGTCTTGTCTTGTCTTGTCATGTCTTGTCTTGTCTTGTCTTGTCTTGTTTTGTCTTGTCTTGTTTTGTCTTGTCTTGTGATGTCATGTTGTGTATTGTCATGTCTTTTATTGTCTTGTCTTGTCTTGTCTTGTCTTGTCTTGTCATGTCTTGTCTTGTCTTGTCTTGTCATGTCTTATATTGTCTTGTCTTGCCTTGTCTTGTCATGTCATGTCATGTCGTGTGTTGTGTTGTTTTGTCTTGTCTTGTTTTGTCTTGTCATGTCATGTCTTGTCTTGTCTTGTCTTGTCTTGTCTTGTTTTGTCTTGTCATGTCTTGTCTTGTCTTGTCTTGTCTTGTCTTGTCTAGTCTTGTCTTGTCTTGTCTTGTCTTGTCTTGTCTTGTCTTGTCTTGTCTTGTCTTGTCTTGTCTTGTCTTGTCTTGTCTTGTCTTGTGTTGCTTTGTCTTGTCTTGTCATGTCGTGTGTTGTGTTGTTTTGTCTTGTCTTGTTGTGTATTGTCATGTCTTTTATTGTCTTGTCTTGTCTTGTCATGTCATGTAATGTCATGTCGTGTGTTGTGTTGTTTTGTCTTGTCTTGTCTTCTCTTTGTCTTGTCTAGTCTTGTCTTGTCTTGTCTTGTCTTGTCATGTCGTGTGTTGTGTTGTTTTGTCTTGTCTTGTCTTGTCTTGTCTTGTGATGTCATGTCGTGTGTTGTGTTGTGTTGTTTTGTCTTGTCTTGTCTTGTCTTGCCTTGTCTTGCCTTATCTTGCCTTGTCTTGTCTTGTCTGGTCTTGTCTTGTCTTGTCTTGTCTTGTCTTGTCATGTCATGTCGTATGTTGTGTTGTTTTGTCTTGTGCTGCTTTGTCCTGTCTTGTCTTGTCTTGTCTTGTCTTGTCATGTCGTGTGTTGTGTTGTTTTGTCTTGTATTGTTGTGTATTGTCATGTCTTATATTGTCTTGTCTTGTCTTGTCATGTCATGTCATGTCGTGTGTTGTGTTGTGTTGTCTTGTTTTGTCTTGTCTTGTCATGTCATGTCATGTCTTGTCTTGTCTTGTCTTGTCTTGGCTTGTCTTGTTTTGTCTTGTCATGTCTTGTCTTGTCTTGTCTTGTCTTGTCTTGTTTTGTCTTGTCATGTCTTGACTTGTCTTGTCTTGTCTTGTCTTGTCTTGTCTTGTCTTGTCTTGTCTTGTCTTGTCTTGTCTTGTCTTGTCTTGTCTTGTCTTGTCTTGTTTTGTCTTGTCTTGTCTTGTCATGTCTAGTCTTGTCTTGTCTTGTCTTGTCTTGTCTTGTCATATCTTGTCTTGTCTTGTCTTGTCATGTCTTATATTGTCTTGTCTTGTCTTGTCTTGTCTTGTTTTGTCTTGTCTTGTCTTGTCTTGTCTTGTCTTGTCTTGTCTTGTCTTGTCTTGTCTTGTCTTGTCTTGTCTTGTCTTGTCTTGTCTTGTCTTGTCTTGTCTTGTCTTGTCATGTCATGTCTTGTCTTGTCTTGTCTTGTTTTGTCTTGTCATGTCTTGTCTTGTCTTGTCTTGTTTTGTCTTGTCATGTCATGTCTTGTCTTGTCTTGTCTTGTCTTGTCTTGTCTTGTTTTGTCTTGTCTTGTCTTGTCTTGTCTTGTCTTGTCTTGTCTTGTCTTGTCTTGTCTTGTCTTGTCTTGTCATATCTTGTCTTGTCTTGTCTTGTCATGTCTTATATTGTCTTGTCTTGTCTTGTCTTGTTTTGTCTTGTCTTGTCTTGTCTTGTCTTGTCTTGTCTTGTCTTGTCTTGTCTTGTCTTGTCTTGTCTTGTCTTGTCTTGTCTTGTCTTGTCTTGTCTTGTCTTGTCTTGTCTTGTCTTGTCTTGTCTTGTCTTGTCTTGTCTTGTCTTGTCATGTCTTATATTGTCTTGTCTTGTCTTGTCTTGTCTTGTCCTGTCATGTCATGTCGTATGTTGTATTGTTTTGTCTTGTGCTGCTTTGTCCTGTCTTGTCTTGTCTTGTCATGTCGTGTGTTGTGTTGTTTTGTCTTGTCTTGTTGTGTATTGTCATGTCTTATATTGTCTTGTCTTGTCTTGTCATGTCATGTCATGTCGTGTGTTGTGTTGTGTTGTCTTGTTTTGTCTTGTCATGTCATGTCATGTCTTGTCTTGTCTTGTCTTGTCTTGTTTTGTCTTGTCATGTCATGTCTTGTCTTGTCTTGTCTTGTTTTGTCTTGTCATGTCTTGTCTTGACTTGTCTTGTCTTGTCTTGTCTTGTCTTGTCTTGTCTTGTCTTGTCTTGTCTTGTCTTGTCTTGTCTTGTCTTGTCTTGTCTTGTCTTGTCTTGTCTTGTCTTGTCTTGTCTTGTCTTGTCTTGTCTTGTCTTGTCTTGTCTTGTCTTGTCTTGTCTTGTCTTGTGTTGTCTTGTTTTGTCTTGTCATGTCTTGTCTTGACTTGTCTTGTCTTGTCTTGTCTTGTCTTGTCTTGTCTTGTCTTGTCTTGTCTTGTCTTGTCTTGTCTTGTCTTGTCTTGTCTTGTCTTGTCTTGTCTTGTCTTGTCTTGTCTTGTCTTGTCTTGTCTTGTCTTGTCTTGTCTTGTCTTGTCTTGTCTTGTCTTGTCTTGTCTTGTCTTGTCTTGTCTTGTCTTGTCTTGTCTTGTCTTGTCTTGTCTTGTCTTGTCTTGTCTTGTCTTGTCTTGTCTTGTCTTGTCTTGTCTTGTCTTGTCTTGTCTTATCTTGCCTTGTCTTGTCTTGTCTGGTCTTGTCTTGTCTTGTCTTGTCTTGTCTTGTCTTGTCTTGTGATGTCGTGTCTTGTCTTGTCTTGTCTTGTCTTGTCTTGTCTTGCCTTATCTTGCCTTGTCTTGTCTTGTCTGGTCTTGTCTTGTCCTGTCCTGTCCTGTCCTGTCCTGTCTTGTCTTGTCATGTCATGTCATGTCATGACGTGTGTTGTGTTGTGTTGTCTTGTTTTGTCTTGTCTTGTCATGTCATGTCATGTCTTGTCTTGTCTTGTCTTGTCTTGTTTTGTCTTGTCATGTCTTGTCTTGTCTTGTCTTGTCTTGTCTTGTCTTGTCATGTCTTGTCTTGACTTGTCTTGTCTTGTCTTGTCTTGTCTTGTCTTGTCTTGTCATGTCTTGTCTTGTCTTGTCTTGTCTTGTCTTGTCTTGTCTTGTCTTGTCTTGTCTTGTCTTGTCTTGTCTTGTCTTGTCTTGTCTTGTCTTGTCTTGTCTTGTCTTGTCTTGTCTTGTCTTGTCTTGTCTTGTCTTGTCTTGTCTTGTCTTGTCTTGTCTTGTCTTGTCTTGTCTTGTCTTGTCTTGTCTTGTCTTGTCTTGTCTTGTCTTGTCTTGTCTTGTCTTGTCTTGTCTTGTCTTGTCTTGTCTTGTCTTGTCTTGTCTTGTCTTGTCTTGTCTTGCCTTATCTTGCCTTGTCTTGTCTTGTCTGGTCTTGTCTTGTCTTGTCTTGTCTTGTCTTGTCTTGTCTTGTCTTGTCTTGTCTTGTCTTGTCTTGTCATGTCTTGTCTTGTCTTGTCTTGTCTTGTCTTGTCATGTCTTGTCTTGTCTTGTCTTGTCTTGTCTTGTCTTGTCTTGTCTTGTCTTGTCTTGTCTTGTCTTGTCTTGTCTTGTCTTGTGTTGTCTTGTCTTGTCATGTCATGTCGTATGTTGTGTTGTTTTGTCTTGTGCTGCTTTGTCCTGTCTTGTCTTGTCTTGTTGTGTATTGTCATGTCTTATATTGTCTTGTCTTGTCATGTCATGTCATGTCGTGTGTTGTGTTGTGTTGTCTTGTTTTGTCTTGTCATGTCATGTCATGTCATGTCTTGTCTTGTCTTGTCTTGTCTTGTTTTGTCTTGTCATGCCTTGTCTTGACTTGTCTTGTCTTGTCTTGTCTTGCCTTGTCTTGTCTTGTCTTGTCTTGTCTTGTCTTGTCTTGTCTTGTCTTGTCTTGTCTTGTCTTGTCTTGTCTTGTCTTGTCTTGTCTTGTCTTGTCTTGTCTTGTCTTGTCTTGTCTTGTCTTGTCTTGTCTTGTCTTGTCTTGTCTTGGCTTGTCTTGTCTTGTCTTGTCTTGTCTTGTCTTGTCTTGTCTTGTCTTGTCTTGTCTTGTCTTGTCTTGTCTTGTCTTGTCTTGTCTTGTCTTGTCTTGTCTTGTCTTGTCATGTCTTGTCTTGTCTTGTCTTGTCTTGTCTTGCCTTATCTTGCCTTGTCTTGTCTTGTCTGGTCTTGTCTTGTCTTGTCTTGTCTTGTCTTGTCTTGTCTTGTCTTGTCATGTCTTGTCTTGTCTTGTCTTGTTTTGTCTTGTCTTGTTTTGTCTTGTCTTGTCTTGTCTTGTCTTGTCTTGTCTTGTCTTGTCTTGTCTTGTCTTGTCTTGTCTTGTCTTGTCTTGTCTTGTCTTGTCTTGTCTTGCCTTGTCTTGTCTTGTCTGGTCTTGTCTTGTCTTGTCTTGTCTTGTCTTGTCTTGTCTTGTCTTGTCTTGTCTTGTCTTGTCTTGTCATGTCTTGTCTTGTCTTGTCTTGTCTTGTCTTGTCTTGTCATGTCTTGTCTTGTCTTGTCTTGTCTTGTCTTGTCATGTCATGTCGTATGTTGTATTGTTTTGTCTTGTGCTGCTTTGTCCTGTCTTGTCTTGTCTTGTCATGTCGTGTGTTGTGTTGTTTTGTCTTGTCTTGTTGTGTATTGTCATGTCTTATATTGTCTTGTCTTGTATTGTCATGTCATGTCATGTCGTGTGTTGTGTTGTGTTGTCTTGTTTTGTCTTGTCATGTCATGTCATATCTTGTCTTGTCTTGTCTTGTCTTGTCTTGTTTTGTCTTGTCATGTCTTGTCTTGTCTTGTCTTGTCTTGTCTTGTCTTGTCTTGTCTTGTCTTGTCTTGTTTTGTCATGTCTTGTCTTGTCTTGTCTTGTCTTGTCTTGTCTTGTCTTGTCTTGTCTTGTCTTGTCTTGTCTTGTCTTGTCTTGTCTTGTCTTGTCTTGTCTTGTCTTGTCTTGTCTTGTCTTGTCTTGTCTTGTCTTGTCTTGTCTTGTCTTGTCTTGTCTTGTCTTGTCTTGTCTTGTCTTGTCTTGTCTTGTCTTGTCTTGTCTTGTCTTGTCTTGTCTTGTCTTGTCTTGTCTTGTCTTGTCTTGTCTTGTCATGTCTTGTCTTGTCTTGTCTTGTCTTGTCTTGCCTTATCTTGCCTTGTCTTGTCTTGTCTGGTCTTGTCTTGTCTTGTCTTGTCTTGTCATGTCTTGTCTCTTCTTGTCTTGTTTTGTCTTGTCTTGTTTTGTCTTGTCTTGTCTTGTCTTGTCTTGTCTTGTCTTGTCTTGTCTTGTCTTGTCTTGTCTTGTGTTGTCTTGTCTTGTGATGTCGTGTCTTGTCTTGTCTTGTTTTGTCTTGTCTTGTCTTGTCTTGTCTTGTCTTGTCTTGTTTTGTCTTGTCTTGTCTTGTCATGTCTTGCCTTGTCTTGTCTTGTCTTGTCTTGCCTTATCTTGCCTTGTCTTGTCTTGTCTGGTCTTGTCTTGTCTTGTCTTGTCTTGTCTTGTTTTGTCTTGTCATGTCTTGTCTTGACTTGTCTTGTCTTGTCTTGTCTTGTCTTGTCTTGTCTTGTCTTGTCTTGTCTTGTCTTGTCTTGTCTTGTCTTGTCTTGTCTTGTCTTGTCTTGTCTTGTCTTGTCTTGTCTTGTCTTGTCTTGTCTTGTCTTGTCTTGTCTTGTCTTGTCTTGTCTTGTCTTGTCTTGTCTTGTCTTGTCTTGTCTTGTCTTGTCTTGTCTTGTCTTGTCTTGTCTGGTCTTGTCTTGTCTTGTCTTGTCTTGTCTTGTCTTGTCTTGTCTTGTCTTGTCTTGTCTTGTCTTGTCTTGTCTTGTCATGTCTTGTCTTGTCTTGTTTTGTCTTGTCTTGTCTTGTCTTGTCTTGTCTTGTCTTGTCTTGTCTTGTCTTGTGTTGTCTTGTCTTGTCATGTCATGTCGTATGTTGTGTTGTTTTGTCTTGTGCTGCTTTGTCCTGTCTTGTCTTGTCTTGTCTTTTCATGTCGTGTGTTGTGTGGTTTTGTCTTGTCTTGTTGTGTCTTGTCTTGCCTTATCTTGCCTTGTCTTGTCTTGTCTTGTCATGTCTTATATTGTCTTGTCTTGTCTTGTCTTGTGTTGTCTTGTCTTGTCATGTCATGTCGTATGTTGTGTTGTTTTGTCTTGTGCTGCTTTGTCCTGTCTTGTCTTGTCTTGTCTTTTCATGTCGTGTGTTGTGTTGTTTTGTCTTGTCTTGTTGTGTCTTGTCTTGCCTTATCTTGCCTTGTCTTGTCTTGTCTTGTCATGTCTTATATTGTCTTGTCTTGTCTTGTCTTGTTTTGTCTTGTCTTGTCTTGTCATGTCTTATATTGTCTTGTCTTATCTTGTCTTGTTTTGTCTTGTCTTGCCTTATCGTGCCTTGTCTTGTCTTGTCTTGTCTTGTCTTGTCTTGTCTTGTCTTGTCTTGTCTTGTCTTGTCTTGTCTTGTCTTGTCTTGTCTTGTCTTGTCTTGTCTTGTCTTGTCTTGTCTTGTCTTGTCTTGTCTTGTCTTGTCTTGTCTTGTCTTGTCTTGTCTTGTCTTGTCTTGTCTTGTCTTGTCTTGTCTTGTCTTGTCTTGTCTTGTCTTGTCTTGTCTTGTCTTGTCTTGTCTTGTCTTGTCTTGTCTTGTCTTGTCTTGTCTTGTCTTGTCTTGTCTTGTCTTGTCTTGTCTTGTCTTGTCTTGTCTTGTCTTGTCTTGTCTTGTCTTGTCTTGTCTTGTCTTGTCTTGTCTTGTCTTGTCTTGTCTTGTCTTGTCATGTCTTATATTGTCTTGACTTGTCTTGTCTTGTTTTGTCTTGTCTTGCCTTATCTTGCCTTGTCTTGTCTTGTCTTGTCTTGTCTTGTCATGTCTTGTCTTGTCTTGTCTTGTCTTGTCTTGTCTTGTCTTGTCATGTCTTGTCTTGTCTTGTCTTGTCTTGTCTTGTCTTGTCTTGTCTTGTCTTGTCTTGTCTTGTCTTGTCTTGTCTTGTCTTGTCTTGTCTTGTCTTGTCTTGTCTTGTCTTGTCTTGTCTTGTCTTGTCTTGTCTTGTCTTGTCTTGTCTTGTCTTGTCTTGTCTTGTCTTGTCTTGTCTTGTCTTGTCTTGTCTTGTCTTGTCTTGTCTTGTCTTGTCTTGTCTTGTCTTGTCTTGCCTTATCTTGCCTTGTCTTGCCATGTCTTGTCTGGTCTTGTCTTGTCTTGTCTTGTCTTGTCTTGTCTTCTCCTTGTCTTGTCTAGTCTTGTCTTGTCTTGTCTTGTCTTGTCTTGTCTTGTCTTGTCTTGTCTTGTCTTGTCTTGTCTTGTCTTGTCTTGTCTTGTCTTGTCTTGTCTTGTCTTGTCTTGTCTTGTCTTGTCTTGTCTTGTCTTGTCTTGTCTTGTCTTGTCTTGTCTTGTCTTGTCTTGTCTTGTCTTGTCTTGTCTTGTCTTGTCTTGTCTTGTCTTGTCTTGTCTTGTCATGTCTTATATTGTCTTGACTTGTCTTGTCTTGTTTTGTCTTGTCTTGTCTTGTCTTGTCTTGTCTTGTCTTGTCTTGTCTTGTCTTGTCTTGTCTTGTCTTGTCTTGTCTTGTCTTGTCTTGTCTTGTCTTGTCTTGTCTTGTCTTGTCTTGTCTTGTCTTGTCTTGTCTTGTCTTGTCTTGTCTTGTCTTGTCTTGTCTTGTCTTGTCTTGTCTTGTCTTGTCTTGTCTTGTCTTGTCTTGTCTTGTCTTGTCTTGTCTTGTCTTGTCTTGTCTTGTCTTGTCTTGTCTTGTTTTGTCTTGTCTTGTGTTGCTTTGTCTTGTCTTGTCATGTCATGTGTTGCGTTGTGTTGTTTTGTCTTGTCTTGTCATGTCATGTCATGTCGTGTCTTGTGTTGCTTTGTCTTGTCATGTCGTGTGTTGTGTTGTTTTGTCTTGTCTTGTTGTGTATTGTCATGTCTTATATTGTCTTGTCTTGTCTTGGCATGTCATGTCATGTCATGTCGTGTGTTGTGTTGTTTTGTCTTGTCTTGTCATGTCATGTCATGTCGTGTCTTGTGTTGCTTTGTCTTGTCATGTCGTGTGTTGTGTTGTTTTGTCTTGTCTTGTCATGTCATGTCATGTCGTGTCTTGTGTTGCTTTGTCTTGTCATGTCGTGTGTTGTGTTGTTTTGTCTTGTCTTGTTGTGTATTGTCATGTCTTATATTGTCTTGTCTTGTCTTGTCATGTCTTGTCATGTCTTGTCTTGTCTTGTCTTGTTATGTCTTGTCTTGTCTAGTCTTGTCTTGTCTTGTCTTGTCTTGTCTTGTCTTGTCTTGTCTTGTCTTGTCTTGTCTTGTCTTGTCTTGTCTTGTCTTGTCTTGTCTTGTCTTGTCTTGTCTTGTCTTGTCTTGTCTTGTCTTGTCTTGTCTTGTCTTGTCTTGTCTTGTCTTGTCTTGTCTTGTCTTGTCTTGTCTTGTCTTGTCTTGTCTTGTCTTGTCTTGTCTTGTCTTGTCTTGTCTTGTCTTGTCTTGTCTTGTCTTGTCTTGTCTTGTCTTGCCTTATCTTGCCTTGTCTTGTCTTGTCTGGTCTTGTCTTGTCTTGTCTTGTCTTGTCTTGTCTTGTCTTGTCTTGTCTTGTCTTGTCTTGTCTTGTCTTGTCTTGTCTTGTCTTGTCTTGTCTTGTCTTGTCTTGTCTTGTCTTGTCATGTCTTGTCTTGTCTTGTCTTGTCTTGTCTTGTCTTGTCTTGCCTTGTCTTGTCTTGTCCTGTCGTGTGTTGTGTTGTTTTGTCTTGTCTTGTCTTGTCTTGTCGTATGTTGTGTTGTTTTGTCTTGTCATGTCGTATGTTGTGTTGCTTTGTCTGGTCTTGTTTTGTCTTGTCTTGTCTTATATTGTCTTGTCTTGTCTTGTCATGTCATGTCATGTCATGCCGTGTGTTGTGTTGTTTAGTCTTGTTTTGTCTTGTCATGTCTTGTCTTGTCTTGTCTTGTCTTGTCTTGCCTTGTCTTGTCTTGTCTTGTCTTGTCTTGTCTTGTCTTGTCTTGTCTTGTCTTGTCTTGTCTTTTCTTGTCTTGTCTTGTCTTGTCTTGTCTTGTCTTGTCTTGTCTTGTGTTGTCTTGTCTTGTCTTGTCTTGTCTTGTCTTGTCTTGTCTTGTCTTGTCTTGTCTTGTCTTGTCTTGTCTTGTGTTGTCTTGTCTTGTCTTGTCTTGTCTTGTCTTGTCTTGTCTTGCCTTGTCTTGTCTTGTCTTGTGTTGTTTTGTCCTGTCATGTCTTGTCTTGTCTTGTCTTGTCCTGTCCTGTCGTGTGTTGTGTTGTTTTGTCTTGTCTTGTCATGTCATATCATGTCGTGTCTTGTGTTGCTTTGTCTTGTCTTGTCTTGTCATGTCGTGTGTTGTGTTGTTTTGTCTTGTCTTGTTGTGTATTGTCATGTCTTATATTGTCTTGTCTTGTCTTGTCTTGTCATGTCATGTCATGTCGTGTGTTGTGTTGTTTTGTCTTGTCATGTCTTGTCTTGTCTTGTCTTGTTTTGTCTTGTCATGTCTTGTCTTGTCTTGTCTTGTCTTGTCTTGTCTTGTCTTGTCTTGTCTTGTCTTGTCTTGTCTTGTCTTGTCTTGTCTTGTCTTGTCTTGTCTTGTCTTGTCTTGTCTTGTCTTGTCTTGTCTTGTCTTGTCCTATCGTGTGTTGTGTTGTTTTGTCTTGTCTTGTCTTGTTTTGTCTTGTCTTGTCTTGTCTTGTCTTGTCTTGTCTTGTCTTGTCATGTCATGTCTTGTCTTGTCTTGTCTTGTTTTGTCTTGTCTTGTCTTGTTTTGTCTTGTCTTGTCTTGTCCTGTCTTGTCTTGTCTTGTCTTGCCTTGTCTTGTCTTGTCTTGTCTTGTCTTGTCTTGTCTTGTCATGTCATGTCATGTCGTGCGTTTTGTTGTTTTGTCTTGTCTTGTCTTGTCTTGTCATGTCGTGCGTTGTGTTGTTTTGTCTTGTCTTGTTTTGTCTTGTCATGTCATGTCTTGTCTTGTCTTGTCTTGTCTTGTCTTGTCTTGTCTTGTCTTGTCATGTCATGTCATGTCATGTCATGTGTTTGTGTTGTGTTGTTTTGTCTTGTCTTGTCTTGTCTTTTCTTGTCTTGTCTTGTCTTGTCATGTCATGTCTTGTCTTGTCTTGTCTTGTTTTGTCTTGTCTTGTCTTGTTTTGTCTTGTCATGTCTTGTCTTGTCTTGTCTTGTCTTGTCTTGTCTTGTCTTGCCTTGTCTTGTCTTGTCCTGTCGTGTGTTGTGTTGTTTTGTCTTGTCTTGTCTTGTCTTGTCTTGTCTTGTCTTGTCTTGTCGTATGTTGTGTTGTTTTGTCTTGTCATGTCGTATGTTGTGTTGTTTTGTCTGGTCTTGTTTTGTCTTGTCTTGTCTTATATTGTCTTGTCTTGTCTTGTCATGTCATGTCATGTCATGCCGTGTGTTGTGTTGTTTAGTCTTGTCTTGTCTTGTCTTGTCTTGTCTTGTCTTGTCTTGTCTTGTCTTGTCTTGTCTTGTCTTGTCTTGTCTTGTCTTGTCTTGTCTTGTCTTGTCTTGTCTTGTCTTGTCTTGTCTTGTCTTGTCTTGTCTTGTCTTGTCTTGTCTTGTCTTGTCTTGTCTTGTCTTGTCTTGTCTTGTCTTGTCTTGTCTTGTCTTGTCTTGTCTTGTCTTGTCTTGTCTTGTCTTGTCTTGTCTTGTCCTGTCGTGTGTTGTTTTGTCTTGTGTTGTCTTGTCTTGTCTTGTCCTGTCTTGTCTTGTCTTGTCTTGCCTTGTCTTGTCTTGTCTTGTCTTGTCTTGTCTTGTCTTGTCTTGTCTTGTCTTGTCATGTCATGTCATGTCGTGCGTTGTGTTGTTTTGTCTTGTCTTGTTTTGTCTTGTCATGTCATGTCTTGTCTTGTCTTGTCTTGTCATGTCGTGCGTTGTGTTGTTTTGTCTTGTCTTGTTTTGTCTTGTCATGTCATGTCTTGTCTTGTCTTGTCTTGTCTTGTCATGTCATGTCATGTCATGTCATGTGTTGTGTTGTGTTTTTATGTCTTGTCTTGTCTTGTTTGGTCTTGTCTTGTTTGGTCTTGTCTTGTCTTGTCATGCTTTATGTTGTCTTGTTTTGTCATGTAATGTCATGTCGTGTGTTGTGTTGTTTTGTCTTGTCATGTCTTATATTGTCTTGTCTTGTCTTGTCTTGTCTTGTGATGTCATGTGTTGTGTTGTGTTGTTTTGTCTTGTCTTGTCTTGTCTTGTCTTGTCTTGTCTTGTCTTGTCTTGTCTTGTCTTGTCTTGTCTTGTCTTGTCTTGTCTTGTCTTGTCTTGTCTTGTCTTGTCTTGTCTTGTCTTGTCTTGTCTTGTCTTGTCTTGTCCTGTCGTGTGTTGTTTTGTCTTGTGTTGTCTTGTCTTGTCTTGTCCTGTCTTGTCTTGTCTTGTCTTGTCTTGTCTTGTCTTGTCTTGTCTTGTCTTGTCTTGTCTTGTCTTGTCTTGTCTTGTCTTGTCTTGTCTTGTCTTGTCTTGTCTTGTCTTGTCTTGTCTTGTCTTGTCTTGTCTTGTCTTGTCTTGTCTTGTCTTGTCTTGTCTTGTCTTGTCTTGTCTTGTCTTGTCTTGTCTTGTCTTGCCTTATCTTGCCTTGTCTTGTCTTGTCTGGTCTTGTCTTGTCTTGTCTTGTCTTGTCTTGTCTTGTCTTGTCTTGTCTTGTCTTGTCTTGTCTTGTCTTGTCTTGTCTTGTCTTGTCTTGTCTTGTCTTGTCTTGTCTTGTCTTGTCTTGTCATGTCTTGTCTTGTCTTGTCTTGTCTTGTCTTGTCTTGTCTTGCCTTGTCTTGTCTTGTCCTGTCGTGTGTTGTGTTGTTTTGTCTTGTCTTGTCTTGTCTTGTCTTGTCTTGTCGTATGTTGTGTTGTTTTGTCTTGTCATGTCGTGTGTTGTGTTGTTTTGTCTTGTCTTGTTGTGTATTGTCATGTCTTATATTGTCTTGTCTTGTCTTGTCTTGTCATGTCATGTCATGTCGTGTGTTGTGTTGTTTTGTCTTGTCATGTCTTGTCTTGTCTTGTCTTGTTTTGTCTTGTCATGTCTTGTCTTGTCTTGTCTTGTCTTGTCTTGTCTTGTCTTGTCTTGTCTTGTCTTGTCTTGTCTTGTCTTGTCTTGTCTTGTCTTGTCTTGTCTTGTCTTGTCTTGTCTTGTCTTGTCTTGTCTTGTCCTGTCGTGTGTTGTGTTGTTTTGTCTTGTCTTGTCTTGTCTTGTTTTGTCTTGTCTTGTCTTGTCTTGTCTTGTCTTGTCTTGTCTTGTCATGTCATGTCTTGTCTTGTCTTGTCTTGTTTTGTCTTGTCTTGTCTTGTTTTGTCTTGTCTTGTCTTGTCCTGTCTTGTCTTGTCTTGTCTTGCCTTGTCTTGTCTTGTCTTGTCTTGTCTTGTCTTGTCATGTCATGTCATGTCGTGCGTTTTGTTGTTTTGTCTTGTCTTGTCTTGTCTTGTCATGTCGTGCGTTGTGTTGTTTTGTCTTGTCTTGTTTTGTCTTGTCATGTCATGTCTTGTCTTGTCTTGTCTTGTCTTGTCTTGTCTTGTCTTGTCTTGTCATGTCATGTCATGTCATGTCATGTGTTTGTGTTGTGTTGTTTTGTCTTGTCTTGTCTTGTCTTTTCTTGTCTTGTCTTGTCTTGTCATGTCATGTCTTGTCTTGTCTTGTCTTGTTTTGTCTTGTCTTGTCTTGTTTTGTCTTGTCATGTCTTGTCTTGTCTTGTCTTGTCTTGTCTTGTCTTGTCTTGCCTTGTCTTGTCTTGTCTTGTCTTGTCTTGTCTTGTCTTGTCATGTCATGTCATGTCGTGCGTTTTGTTGTTTTGTCTTGTCTTGTCTTGTCTTGTCATGTCGTGCGTTGTGTTGTTTTGTCTTGTCTTGTTGTGTATTGTCATGTCTTATATTGTCTTGTCTTGTCTTGTCTTGTCATGTCATGTCATGTCGTGTGTTGTGTTGTTTTGTCTTGTCATGTCTTGTCTTGTCTTGTCTTGTTTTGTCTTGTCATGTCTTGTCTTGTCTTGTCTTGTCTTGTCTTGTCTTGTCTTGTCTTGTCTTGTCTTGTCTTGTCTTGTCTTGTCTTGTCTTGTCTTGTCTTGTCCTGTCGTGTGTTGTTTTGTCTTGTGTTGTCTTGTCTTGTCTTGTCCTGTCTTGTCTTGTCTTGTCTTGTCATGCTTTATGTTGTCTTGTTTTGTCATGTAATGTCATGTCGTGTGTTGTGTTGTTTTGTCTTGTCATGTCTTATATTGTCTTGTCTTGTCTTGTCTTGTCTTGTGATGTCATGTGTTGTGTTGTGTTGTTTTGTCTTGTCTTGTCTTGTCTTGTCTTGTCTTGTCTTGTCTTGTCTTGTCTTGTCTTGTCTTGTCTTGTCTTGTCTTGTCTTGTCTTGTCTTGTCTTGTCTTGTCTTGTCTTGTCTTGTCTTGTCTTGTCTTGTCCTGTCGTGTGTTGTTTTGTCTTGTGTTGTCTTGTCTTGTCTTGTCCTGTCTTGTCTTGTCTTGTCTTGTCTTGTCTTGTCTTGTCTTGTCTTGTCTTGTCTTGTCTTGTCTTGTCTTGTCTTGTCTTGTCTTGTCTTGTCTTGTCTTGTCTTGTCTTGTCTTGTCTTGTCTTGTCTTGTCTTGTCTTGTCTTGTCTTGTCTTGTCTTGTCTTGTCTTGTCTTGTCTTGTCTTGTCTTGTCTTGTCTTGCCTTATCTTGCCTTGTCTTGTCTTGTCTGGTCTTGTCTTGTCTTGTCTTGTCTTGTCTTGTCTTGTCTTGTCTTGTCTTGTCTTGTCTTGTCTTGTCTTGTCTTGTCTTGTCTTGTCTTGTCTTGTCTTGTCTTGTCTTGTCTTGTCTTGTCATGTCTTGTCTTGTCTTGTCTTGTCTTGTCTTGTCTTGTCTTGCCTTGTCTTGTCTTGTCCTGTCGTGTGTTGTGTTGTTTTGTCTTGTCTTGTCTTGTCTTGTCTTGTCTTGTCGTATGTTGTGTTGTTTTGTCTTGTCATGTCGTGTGTTGTGTTGTTTTGTCTTGTCTTGTTGTGTATTGTCATGTCTTATATTGTCTTGTCTTGTCTTGTCTTGTCATGTCATGTCATGTCGTGTGTTGTGTTGTTTTGTCTTGTCATGTCTTGTCTTGTCTTGTCTTGTTTTGTCTTGTCATGTCTTGTCTTGTCTTGTCTTGTCTTGTCTTGTCTTGTCTTGTCTTGTCTTGTCTTGTCTTGTCTTGTCTTGTCTTGTCTTGTCTTGTCTTGTCTTGTCTTGTCTTGTCTTGTCTTGTCTTGTCCTGTCGTGTGTTGTGTTGTTTTGTCTTGTCTTGTCTTGTCTTGTTTTGTCTTGTCTTGTCTTGTCTTGTCTTGTCTTGTCTTGTCTTGTCATGTCATGTCTTGTCTTGTCTTGTCTTGTTTTGTCTTGTCTTGTCTTGTTTTGTCTTGTCTTGTCTTGTCCTGTCTTGTCTTGTCTTGTCTTGCCTTGTCTTGTCTTGTCTTGTCTTGTCTTGTCTTGTCATGTCATGTCATGTCGTGCGTTTTGTTGTTTTGTCTTGTCTTGTCTTGTCTTGTCATGTCGTGCGTTGTGTTGTTTTGTCTTGTCTTGTTTTGTCTTGTCATGTCATGTCTTGTCTTGTCTTGTCTTGTCTTGTCTTGTCTTGTCTTGTCTTGTCATGTCATGTCATGTCATGTCATGTGTTTGTGTTGTGTTGTTTTGTCTTGTCTTGTCTTGTCTTTTCTTGTCTTGTCTTGTCTTGTCATGTCATGTCTTGTCTTGTCTTGTCTTGTTTTGTCTTGTCTTGTCTTGTTTTGTCTTGTCATGTCTTGTCTTGTCTTGTCTTGTCTTGTCTTGTCTTGTCTTGCCTTGTCTTGTCTTGTCCTGTCGTGTGTTGTGTTGTTTTGTCTTGTCTTGTCTTGTCTTGTCTTGTCTTGTCTTGTCTTGTCGTATGTTGTGTTGTTTTGTCTTGTCATGTCGTATGTTGTGTTGTTTTGTCTGGTCTTGTTTTGTCTTGTCTTGTCTTATATTGTCTTGTCTTGTCTTGTCATGTCATGTCATGTCATGCCGTGTGTTGTGTTGTTTAGTCTTGTCTTGTCTTGTCTTGTCTTGTCTTGTCTTGTCTTGTCTTGTCTTGTCTTGTCTTGTCTTGTCTTGTCTTGTCTTGTCTTGTCTTGTCTTGTCTTGTCTTGTCTTGTCTTGTCTTGTCTTGTCTTGTCTTGTCTTGTCTTGTCTTGTCTTGTCTTGTCTTGTCTTGTCTTGTCTTGTCCTGTCGTGTGTTGTTTTGTCTTGTGTTGTCTTGTCTTGTCTTGTCCTGTCTTGTCTTGTCTTGTCTTGCCTTGTCTTGTCTTGTCTTGTCTTGTCTTGTCTTGTCTTGTCTTGTCTTGTCTTGTCATGTCATGTCATGTCGTGCGTTGTGTTGTTTTGTCTTGTCTTGTTTTGTCTTGTCATGTCATGTCTTGTCTTGTCTTGTCTTGTCTTGTCATGTCGTGCGTTGTGTTGTTTTGTCTTGTCTTGTTTTGTCTTGTCATGTCATGTCTTGTCTTGTCTTGTCTTGTCTTGTCATGTCATGTCATGTCATGTCATGTGTTGTGTTGTGTTTTTATGTCTTGTCTTGTCTTGTTTGGTCTTGTCTTGTTTGGTCTTGTCTTGTCTTGTCATGCTTTATGTTGTCTTGTTTTGTCATGTAATGTCATGTCGTGTGTTGTGTTGTTTTGTCTTGTCATGTCTTATATTGTCTTGTCTTGTCTTGTCTTGTCTTGTGATGTCATGTGTTGTGTTGTGTTGTTTTGTCTTGTCTTGTCTTGTCTTGTCTTGTCTTGTCTTGTCTTGTCTTGTCTTGTCTTGTCTTGTCATGTCTTGTCTTGTCTTGTTTTGCATTGTTTTCTCATGTAATGTCATGTCGTGTGTTGTGTTGTTTTGTCTTGTCTTGTGTTGTTTTGTCGTGTCATGTCTTGTCTTGTCTTGTCTTGTCCTGTCCTGTCGTGTGTTGTTTTGTCTTGTCTTGTCATGTCATGTCATGTCGTGTCTTGTGTTGCTTTGTCTTGTCTTGTCTTGTCATGTCGTGTGTTGTGTTGTTTTGTCTTGTCTTGTTGTGTATTGTCATGTCTTATATTGTCTTGTCTTGTCTTGTCATGTCATGTCATGTCATGTCGTGTGTTGTGTTGTTTTGTCTTGTCTTGTTTTGTCTTGTCATGTCTTGTCTTGTCTTGTCTTGTTTTGTCTTGTCATGTCTTGTCTTGTCTTGTCTTGTCTTGTCTTGTCTTGTCTTGTCTTGTCTTGTCTTGTCTCGTCTTGTCTTGTCTTGTCTTGTCTTGTCTTGTCTTGTCTTGTCTTGTCTTGTCTTGTCTTGTCTTGTCTTGTCTTGTCTTGTCTTGTCTTGTCTTGTCTTGTCTTGTCTTGTCTTGTCTTGTCTTGTCTTGTCTTGTCTTGTCTTGTCTTGTCTTGTCTTGTCTTGTCTTGTCTTGTCTTGTCTTGTCTTGTCTTTTCTTGTCTTGTCCTGTCTTGTCTTGTTTTGTCTTGCCTTGTCTTGTCTTGTCTTGTCTTGTCTTGTCTTGTCTTGTCATGTCATGTCATGTCATGTCGTGCGTTGTGTTGTTTTGTCTTGTCTTGATTTGTCTTGTCATGTCATGTCTTGTCTTGTCTTGTCTTGTCTTGTCTTGTCTTGTCTTGTCTTGTCATGTCTTGTCTTGTCTTGTCTTGTCTTGTCTTGTCTTGTCTTGTCTTGTCTTGTCTTGTCTTGTCTTGTCTTGTCTTGTCTTGTCTTGTCTTGTCTTGTCTTGTCTTGTCTTGTCTTGTCTTGTCTTGTCTTGTCTTGTCTTGTCTTGTCTTGTCTTGTCTTGTCTTGTCTTGTCTTGTCTTGTCTTGTCTTGTCTTGTCTTGTCTTGTCTTGTCTTGTCTTGTCTTGTCTTGTCTTGTCTTGTCTTGTCTTGTCTTGTCTTGTCTTGTCTTGTCTTGTCTTGTCTTGTCTTGTCATGTCGTGCGTTGTGTTGTTTTGTCTTGTCTTGTTTTGTCTTGTCTTGTCTTGTCTTGTCTTGTCTTGTCTTGTCTTGTCTTGTCTTGTCTTGTCTTGTCTTGTCTTGTCTTGTCTTGTCTTGTCCTGTCTTGTCTTGTTTTGTCTTGCCTTGTCTTGTCTTGTCTTGTCTTGTCTTGTCTTGTCTTGTCTTGTCCTGTCTTGTCTTGTTTTGTCGTGCGTTGTGTTGTTTTGTCTTGTCTTGTCTTGTCTTGTCTTGTCTTGTCGTATGTTGTGTTGTTTTGTCTTGTCATGTCGTATGTTGTGTTGTTTTGTCTTGTCTTGTCTTGTCTTGTCTTGTCTTGTCTTGTCTTGTCTCGTCTTGTCTTGTCTTGTCTTGTCTTGTCTTGTCTTGTCTTGTCTTGTCTTGTCTTGTCTTGTCTTGTCTTGCCTTGTCTTGTCTTGTCTTGTCTTGTCTTGTCTTGTCTTGTCTTGTCTTGTCTTGTCTTGTCTTGTCTTGTCTTGTCTTGTCTTGTCCTGTCTTGTCTTGTTTTGTCTTGTCATGTCTTGTCTTGTCTTGTCTTGTCTTGTCTTGTCTTGTCTTGTCTTGTCTTGTCTTGTCTCGTCTTGTCTTGTCTTGTCTTGTCTTGTCTTGTCTTGTCTTGTCTTGTCTTGTCTTGTCTTGTCTTGTCTTGTCTTGTCTTGTCTTGTCTTGTCTTGTCTTGTCTTGTCTTGTCTTGTCTTGTCTTGTCTTGTCTTGTCTTGTCTTGTCTTGTCTTGTCCTGTCTTGTCTTGTTTTGTCTTGCCTTGTCTTGTCTTGTCTTGTCTTGTCTTGTCTTGTCTTGCCTTGTCTTGTCTTGTCCTGTCGTGTGTTGTGTTGTTTTGTCTTGTCTTGTCTTGTCTTGTCTTGTCTTGTCGTATGTTGTGTTGTTTTGTCTTGTCATGTCGTATGTTGTGTTGTTTTGTCTGGTCTTGTTTTGTCTTGTCTTGTCTTATATTGTCTTGTCTTGTCTTGTCATGTCATGTCATGTCATGCCGTGTGTTGTGTTGTTTAGTCTTGTTTTGTCTTGTCATGTCTTGTCTTGTCTTGTCTTGTCTTGTCATGTCTTGTCTTGTCTAGTCTTGTCTTGTCTTGTCTTGTCTTGTCTTGTCTTGTCTTGTCTTGCCTTGTCTTGTCTTATCTTGTCTTGTCTTGTCTTGTCTTGTCTTGTCTTGTCTTGTCTTGTCTTGTCTTTTCTTGTCTTGTCTTGTCTTGTCTTGTCTTGTCTTGTCTTGTCTTGTGTTGTCTTGTCTTGTCTTGTCTTGTCTTGTCTTGTCTTGTCTTGTCTTGTCTTGTCTTGTCTTGTGTTGTCTTGTCTTGTCTTGTCTTGTCTTGTCTTGTCTTGTCTTGCCTTGTCTTGTCTTGTCTTGTGTTGTTTTGTCCTGTCATGTCTTGTCTTGTCTTGTCTTGTCCTGTCCTGTCGTGTGTTGTGTTGTTTTGTCTTGTCTTGTCATGTCATATCATGTCGTGTCTTGTGTTGCTTTGTCTTGTCTTGTCTTGTCATGTCGTGTGTTGTGTTGTTTTGTCTTGTCTTGTTGTGTATTGTCATGTCTTATATTGTCTTGTCTTGTCTTGTCATGTCATGTCATGTCATGTCGTGTGTTGTGTTGTTTTGTCTTGTCTTGTTTTGTCTTGTCATGTCTTGTCTTGTCTTGTCTTGTTTTGTCTTGTCATGTCTTGTCTTGTCTTGTCTTGTCTTGTCTTGTCTTGTCTTGTCTTGTCTTGTCTTGTCTTGTCTCGTCTTGTCTTGTCTTGTCTTGTCTTGTCTTGTCTTGTCTTGTCTTGTCTTGTCTTGTCTTGTCTTGTCTTGTCTTGTCTTGTCTTGTCTTGTCTTGTCTTGTCTTGTCTTGTCTTGTCTTGTCTTGTCTTGTCTTGTCTTGTCTTGTCTTGTCTTGTCTTGTCCTGTCTTGTCTTGTTTTGTCTTGCCTTGTCTTGTCTTGTCTTGTCTTGTCTTGTCTTGTCTTGTCATGTCATGTCATGTCATGTCGTGCGTTGTGTTGTTTTGTCTTGTCTTGATTTGTCTTGTCATGTCATGTCTTGTCTTGTCTTGTCTTGTCTTTTCATGTCTTGTCTTGTCTTGTCTTGTCTTGTCTTGTCTTGTCTTGTCTTGTCTTGTCTTGTCTTGTCTTGTCTTGTCTTGTCTTGTCTTGTCTTGTCTTGTCTTGTCTTGTCTTGTCTTGTCTTGTCTTGTCTTGTCTTGTCTTGTCTTGTCTTGTCTTGTCTTGTCTTGTCTTGTCTTGTCTTGTCTTGTCTTGTCTTGTCTTGTCTTGTCTTGTCTTGTCTTGTCTTGTCTTGTCTTGTCTTGTCTTGTCTTGTCTTGTCTTGTCTTGTCTTGTCTTGTCTTGTCTTGTCTTGTCTTGTCTTGTCATGTCGTGCGTTGTGTTGTTTTGTCTTGTCTTGTTTTGTCTTGTCATGTCATGTCTTGTCTTGTCTTGTCTTGTCTTGTCTTGTCTTGTCTTGTCATGTCATGTCATGTCATGTCTGTCATGTCATGTGTTGTGTTGTGTTGTTTTGTCTTGTCTTGTCTTGTTTGGTCTTGTCTTGTTTGGTCTTGTCTTGTCTTGTCATGTTTTATGTTGTCTTGTTTTGTCATGTAATGTCATGTCGTGTGTTGTGTTGTTTTGTCTTGTCTTGTCTTCTCCTTGTCTTGTCTTGTCATGTCGTGTGTTGTGTTGTTTTGTCTTGTCATGTCTTATATTGTCTTGTCTTGTCTTGTCTTGTCATGTCTTGTGATGTCATGTCGTGTGTTGTGTTGTTTTGTCTTGTCTTGTTTTTTCTTGTCCTGTCTTGTCTTGTCATGTCATGTCATGTGTTGTGTTGTGTTGTTTTGTCTTGTCTTGTCTTGTCTAGTCTTGTCTTGTCTTGCCTTATCTTGCCTTGTCTTGTCTTGTCTGGTCTTGTCTTGTCTTGTCTTGTCTTGTCTTGTCTTGTCATGTCTTGTCTTGTCTTGTTTTGTCTTGTCTTGTATTGTCTTGTTTTCTCATGTAATGTCATGTCGTGTGTTGTGTTGTTTTGTCTTGTCTTGTGTTGTTTTGTCGTGTCATGTCTTGTCTTGTCTTGTCTTGTCCTGTCCTGTCGTGTCTTGTGTTGTTTTGTCTTGTCTTGTCATGTCATATCATGTCGTGTCTTGTGTTGCTTTGTCTTGTCTTGTTTTGTCTTGTCTTGTCATGTCGTGTGTTGTGTTGTTTTGTCTTGTCTTGTTGTGTATTGTCTTGTCTTGTCTTGTCTTGTCTTGTCTTGTCTTGTCTTGTCTTGTCTTGTCTTGTCTTGTCTTGTCTTGTCTTGTCTTGTCATGTCATGTCGTATGTTGTGTTGTTTTGTCTTGTGCTGCTTTGTCCTGTCTTGTCTTGTCTTGTCATGTCGTGTGTTGTGTTGTTTTGTCTTGTCTTGTTGTGTATTGTCATGTCTTATATTGTCTTGTCTTGTCTTGTCATGTCATGTCATGTCGTGTGTTGTGTTGTGTTGTCATGTTTTGTCTTGTCATGTCTTGTCTTGTCTTGTTTTGTCTTGTCTTGTCTTGTCTTGTCTTGTCTTGTCTTGTCTTGTTTTGTCTTGTCTTGTCTTGTCTTGTCTTGTCTTGTCTTGTTTTGTCTTGTCATGTCATGTCTTGTCTTGTCTTGTCTTGTCTTGTCTTGTCTTGTCTTGTCTTGTCTTGTCTTGTCTTGTCTTGTTGTGTATTGTCATGTCTTATATTGTCTTGTCTTGTCTTGTCATGTCATGTCATGTCGTGTGTTGTGTTGTGTTGTCTTGTTTTGTCTTGTCATGTCTTGTCTTGTCTTGTCTTGTCTTGTTTTGTCTTGTCTTGTCTTGTCTTGTCTTGTCTTGTCTTGTCTTGTTTTGTCGTGTGTTGTGTTGTGTTGTCTTGTTTTGTCTTGTTTTGTCTTGTCATGTCTTGTCTTGTCTTGTCTTGTCTTGTCTTGTCTTGTCTTGTCTTGTCTTGTTTTGTCTTGTCATGTCTTGTCTTGTCTTGTCTTGTCTTGTTTTGTCTTGTCATGTCATGTCTTGTCTTGACTTGTCTTGTCTTGTCTTGTCTTGTCTTGTCTTGTCTTGTCTTGTCTTGTCTTGTCTTGTCTTGTCTTGTCTTGTCTTGTCTTGTCTTGTCTTTTCTTGTCTTGTCTTGTCTTGTCATGCCATGTCGTATGTTGTGTTGTTTTGTCTTGTGCTGCTTTGTCCTGTCTTGTCTTGTTTTGTCTTGTCTTGTTTTGTCTTGTCTTGTTGTGTATTGTCATGTCTTATATTGTCTTGTCTTGTCTTGTCATGTCATGTCATGTCGTGTGTTGTGTTGTCTTGTTTTGTTTCGTCTTGTCATGTCATGTCATGTCTTGTCTTGTCTTGTCTTGTTTTGTCTTGTCATGTCTTGTCTTGTCTTGTCTTGTCTTGTCTTGTTTTGTCTTGTCATGTCTTGTCTTGTCTTGTCTTGTCTTGTCTTGTCTTGTCTTGTCTTGTTTTGTCTTGTCATGTCTTGTCTTGTCTTGTCTTGTCTTGTTTTGTCTTGTCATGTCATGTCTTGTCTTGTCTTGTCTTGTCTGGTCTTGTCTTGTCTTGTCTTGTCTGGTCTTGTCTTGTCTGGTCTTGTCTTGTCTTGTCTTGTCTTGTCTTGTCTTGTCTTGTCTTGTCTTGTCTTGTCTTGTCTTGTCTTGTCTTGTCTTGTCTTGTCTTGTCTTGTCTTGTCTTGTCTTGTCTTGTCTTGTCTTGTCTTGTCTTGTCTTGTCTTGTCTTGTTTTGTCTTGTCATGTCTTGTCTTGTCTTGTCTTGTCTTGTCTTGTCTTGTTTTGTCTTGTCATGTCTTGTCTTGTCTTGTCTTGTCTTGTTTTGTCTTGTCATGTCATGTCTTGTCTTGTCTTGTCTTGTCTGGTCTTGTCTTGTCTTGTCTTGTCTTGTCTTGTCTTGTCTTGTCTTGTCTTGTCTTGTCTTGTCTTGTCTTGTCTTGTCTTGTCTTGTCTTGTCTTGTCTTGTCTTGTCTTGTCTTGTCATGTCTTGTCTTGTCTTGTCTTGTCTTGTCTTGTCTTGTCTTGTCTTGTCTTGTCTTGTCTTGTCTTGTCTTGTCTTGTCTTGTCTTGTCTTGTCTTGTCTTGTCTTGTCTTGTCTTGTCTTGTCTTGTCTTGTCTTGTCTTGTCTTGTCTTGTCTTGTCTTGTCTTGTCTTGTCTTGTCTTGTCTTGTCTTGTCTTGTCTTGTCTTGTCTTGTCTTGTCTTGTCTTGTCTTGTCTTGTCTTGTCTTGTCTTGTCTTGTCTTGTCTTGTCTTGTCTTGTCTTGTCTTGTCTTGTCTTGTCTTGTCTTGTCTTGTCTTGTCTTGTCTTGTCTTGTCTTGTCTTGTCTTGTCTTGTCTTGTCTTGTCTTGTCTTGTCTTGTCTTGTCTTGTCTTGTCTTGTCTTGTCTTGTCTTGTCTTGTCTTGTCTTGTCTTGTCTTGTCATGTCATGTCGTATGTTGTGTTGTTTTGTCTTGTGCTGCTTTGTCCTGTCTTGTCTTGTTTTGTCTTGTCTTGTTGTGTATTGTCTTGTCTTGTCTTGTCTTGTGTTGCTTTGTCTTGTCTTGTCATGTCGTGTGTTGTGTTGTCTTGTCTTGTCTTGTCTTGTCTTGTCTTGTCTTGTCTTGTCTTGTCTTGTGTTGCTTTGTCTTGTCTTGTCATGTCGTGTGTTGTGTTGTTTTGTCTTGTCTTGTTGTGTATTGTCATGTCTTTTATTGTCTTGTCTTGTCTTGTCTTGTCATGTCATGTAATGTCATGTCGTGTGTTGTGTTGTTTTGTCTTGTCTTGTCTTCTCCTTGTCTTGTCTAGTCTTGTCTTGTCTTGTCTTGTCTTGTCTTGTCATGTCGTGTGTTGTGTTGTTTTGTCTTGTCTTGTCTTGTCTTGTCTTGTGATGCCATGTCGTGTGTTGTGTTGTGTTGTTTTGTCTTGTCTTGTCTTGTCTTGTCTTGTCTTGCCTTATCTTGCCTTGTCTTGTCTTGTCTGGTCTTGTCTTGTCTTGTCTTGTCTTGTCTTGTCTTGTCATGTCATGTCGTATGTTGTGTTGTTTTGTCTTGAGCTGCTTTGCCCTGTCTTGTCTTGTCTTGTCTTGTCATGTCGTGTGTTGTGTTGTTTTGTTTTGTCTTGTTGTGTATTGTCATGTCTTATATTGTCTTGTCTTGTCTTGTCATGTCATGTCATGTCGTGTGTTATGTTGTGTTGTCTTGTTTTGTCTTGTCATGTCATGTCATGTCTTGTCTTGTCTTGTCTTGTTTTGTCTTGTCATGTCTTGTCTTGTCTTGTCTTGTCTTGTCTTGTTTTGTCTTGTCATGTCTTGTCTTGACTTGTCTTGTCTTGTCTTGTCTTGTCTTGTCTTGTCATGTCTTGTCTTGTCTTGTCTTGTCTTGTCTTGTCTTGTCTTGTCTTGTCTTGTCTTGTCTTGTCTTGTCTTGTCTTGTCTTGTCTTGTCTTGTCTTGTCTTGTCTTGTCTTGTCTTGTCTTGTCTTGTCTTGTCTTGTCTTGTCTTGTCTTGTCTTGTCTTGTCTTGTCTTGTCTTGTGATGTCATGTCTTGTCTTGTCTTGTCTTGTCTTGTCTTGTCTTGTCATGTCTTGTCTTGTCTTGTCTTGTCTTGTCTTGTCTTGTCATGTCATGTCATGTCATGTCTTGTCTTGTCTTGTCTTGTCTTGTCTTGTCTTGTCTGGTCTTGTCTTGTCTTGTCTTGTCTTGTCATGTCTTGTCTTGTCTTGTCTTGTCTTGTCTTGTCTTGTCTTGTCTTGTCTTGTCTTGACTTGTCTTGTCTTGTCTTGTCTTGTCTTGTCTTGTCTTGTCTTGTCTTGTCTTGTCTTGTCTTGTCTTGTCTTGTCTTGTCTTGTCTTGTCTTGTCTTGTCTTGTCTTGTCTTGTCTTGTCTTGTCTTGTCTTGTCTTGTCTTGTCTTGTCTTGTCTTGTCTTGTCTTGTCTTGTCTTGTCTTGTCTTGTCTTGTCTTGTCTTGTCTTGTCTTGTCTGGTCTTGTCTTGTCTTGTCTTGTCTTGTCTTGTCTTGTCTTGTCTTGTCTTGTCTTGTCTTGTCTTGTCTTGTCTTGTCTTGTCTTGTCTTGTCTTGTCTTGTCTTGTCTTGTCTTGTCTTGTCTTGTCTTGTCTTGTCTTGTCTTGTCTTGTCTTGTCTTGTCTTGTCTTGTCTTGTCTTGTCATGTCTTGTCTTGTCTTGTCTTGTCTTGTCTTGTCTTGTCTTGTCTTGTCTTGTCTTGTCTTGTCTTTTCTTGTCTTGTCTTGTCTTGTCTTGTCTTGTCTTGTCTTGTCTTGTCTTGTCTTGTCTTGTCTTGTCTTGTCTTGTCATGTCTTGTCTTGTCTTGTCTTGTCTTGTCTTGTCTTGTCTTGTCTTGTCTTGTCTTGTCTTGTCTTGTCTTGTCTTGTCTTGTCTTGTCTTGTCTTGTCTTGTCTTGTCTTGTCTTGTCTTGTCTTGTCTGGTCTTGTCTTGTCTTGTCTTGTCTTGTCTTGTCTTGTCTTGTCTTGTCTTGTCTTGTCTTGTCTTGTCTTGTCTTGTCTTGTCTTGTCTTGTCTTGTCTTGTCTTGTCTTGTCTTGTCTTGTCTTGTCTTGTCTTGTCTTGTCTTGTCTTGTCTTGTCTTGTCTTGTCTTGTCTTGTCTTGTCTTGTCTTGTCTTGTCTTGTCTTGTCTTGTCTTGTCTTGTCTTGTCTTGTCTTGTCTTGTCTTGTCTTTTCTTGTCTTGTCTTGTCTTGTCATGTCATGTCGTATGTTGTGTTGTTTTGTCTTGTGCTGCTTTGTCCTGTCTTGTCTTGTTTTGTCTTGTCTTGTTGTGTATTGTCTTGTCTTGTGTTGCTTTGTCTTGTCTTGTCATGTCGTGTGTTGTGTTGTCTTGTCTTGTCTTGTCTTGTCTTGTCTTGTCTTGTCTTGTCTTGTGTTGCTTTGTCTTGTCTTGTCATGTCGTGTGTTGTGTTGTTTTGTCTTGTCTTGTTGTGTATTGTCATGTCTTTTATTGTCTTGTCTTGTCTTGTCTTGTCATGTCATGTAATGTCATGTCGTGTGTTGTGTTGTTTTGTCTTGTCTTGTCTTCTCCTTGTCTTGTCTAGTCTTGTCTTGTCTTGTCTTGTCTTGTCTTGTCATGTCGTGTGTTGTGTTGTTTTGTCTTGTCTTGTCTTGTCTTGTCTTGTGATGCCATGTCGTGTGTTGTGTTGTGTTGTTTTGTCTTGTCTTGTCTTGTCTTGTCTTGTCTTGCCTTATCTTGCCTTGTCTTGTCTTGTCTGGTCTTGTCTTGTCTTGTCTTGTCTTGTCTTGTCTTGTCATGTCATGTCGTATGTTGTGTTGTTTTGTCTTGAGCTGCTTTGCCCTGTCTTGTCTTGTCTTGTCTTGTCATGTCGTGTGTTGTGTTGTTTTGTTTTGTCTTGTTGTGTATTGTCATGTCTTATATTGTCTTGTCTTGTCTTGTCATGTCATGTCATGTCGTGTGTTATGTTGTCTTGTCTTGTCTTTTCTTGTCTTGTCTTGTCTTGTCATGTCATGTCGTATGTTGTGTTGTTTTGTCTTGTGCTGCTTTGTCCTGTCTTGTCTTGTTTTGTCTTGTCTTGTTGTGTATTGTCTTGTCTTGTGTTGCTTTGTCTTGTCTTGTCATGTCGTGTGTTGTGTTGTCTTGTCTTGTCTTGTCTTGTCTTGTCTTGTCTTGTCTTGTGTTGCTTTGTCTTGTCTTGTCATGTCGTGTGTTGTGTTGTTTTGTCTTGTCTTGTTGTGTATTGTCATGTCTTTTATTGTCTTGTCTTGTCTTGTCTTGTCATGTCATGTAATGTCATGTCGTGTGTTGTGTTGTTTTGTCTTGTCTTGTCTTCTCCTTGTCTTGTCTAGTCTTGTCTTGTCTTGTCTTGTCTTGTCTTGTCATGTCGTGTGTTGTGTTGTTTTGTCTTGTCTTGTCTTGTCTTGTCTTGTGATGCCATGTCGTGTGTTGTGTTGTGTTGTTTTGTCTTGTCTTGTCTTGTCTTGTCTTGTCTTGCCTTATCTTGCCTTGTCTTGTCTTGTCTGGTCTTGTCTTGTCTTGTCTTGTCTTGTCTTGTCTTGTCATGTCATGTCGTATGTTGTGTTGTTTTGTCTTGAGCTGCTTTGCCCTGTCTTGTCTTGTCTTGTCTTGTCATGTCGTGTGTTGTGTTGTTTTGTTTTGTCTTGTTGTGTATTGTCATGTCTTATATTGTCTTGTCTTGTCTTGTCATGTCATGTCATGTCGTGTGTTATGTTGTGTTGTCTTGTTTTGTCTTGTCATGTCATGTCATGTCTTGTCTTGTCTTGTCTTGTTTTGTCTTGTCATGTCTTGTCTTGTCTTGTCTTGTCTTGTCTTGTTTTGTCTTGTCATGTCTTGTCTTGACTTGTCTTGTCTTGTCTTGTCTTGTCTTGTCTTGTCATGTCTTGTCTTGTCTTGTCTTGTCTTGTCTTGTCTTGTCTTGTCTTGTCTTGTCTTGTCTTGTCTTGTCTTGTCTTGTCTTGTCTTGTCTTGTCTTGTCTTGTCTTGTCTTGTCTTGTCTTGTCTTGTCTTGTCTTGTCTTGTCTTGTCTTGTGATGTCATGTCTTGTCTTGTCTTGTCTTGTCTTGTCTTGTCTTGTCTTGTCATGTCTTGTCTTGTCTTGTCTTGTCTTGTCTTGTCTTGTCATGTCATGTCATGTCATGTCTTGTCTTGTCTTGTCTTGTCTTGTCTTGTCTTGTCTTGTCTTGTCTTGTCTTGTCTTGTCTTGTCTTGTCTTGTCTTGTCTTGTCTTGTCTTGTCTTGTCTTGTCTTGTCTTGTCTTGTCTTGTCTTGTCTTGTCTTGTCTTGTCTTGTCTTGTCTGGTCTTGTCTTGTCTGGTCTTGTCTTGTCTTGTCTTGTCTTGTCTTGTCTTGTCTTGTCTTGTCTTGTCTTGTCTTGTCTTGTCTTGTCTTGTCTTGTCTTGTCTTGTCTTGTCTTGTCTTGTCTTGTCTTGTCTTGTCTTGTCTTGTCTTGTCTTGTCTTGTCTTGTCTTGTCTTGTCTTGTCTTGTCTTGTCTTGTCTTGTCTTGTCTTGTCTTGTCTTGTCTTGTCTTGTCTTGTCTTGTCTTGTCTTGTCTTGTCTTGTCTTGTCTTGTCTTGTCTTGTCTTGTCTTGTCTTGTCTTGTCTTGTCTTGTCTTGTCTTGTCTTGTCTTGTCTTGTCTTGTCTTGTCTTGTCTTGTCTTGTCTTGTCTTGTCTTTTCTTGTCTTGTCTTGTCTTGTCTTGTCATGTCATGTCGTATGTTGTGTTGTTTTGTCTTGTGCTGCTTTGTCCTGTCTTGTCTTGTTTTGTCTTGTCTTGTTGTGTATTGTCATGTCTTATATTGTCTTGTCTTGTCTTGTCATGTCATGCCATGTCGTGTGTTGTGTTGTCTTGTTTTGTTTTGTCTTGTCATGTCATGTCATGTCTTGTCTTGTCTTGTCTTGTTTTGTCTTGTCATGTCTTGTCTTGTCTTGTCTTGTCTTGTCTTGTTTTGTCTTGTCATGTCTTGCCTTGACTTGTCTTGTCTTGTCTTGTCTTGTCTTGTCTTGTCTTGTCTTGTCTTGTCTTGTCTTGTCTTGCCTTGTCTTGTCTTGTCTTGTCTTGTCTTGTCTTGTCTTGTCTTGTCTTGTCTTGTCTTGTCTTGTCTTGTCTTGTCTTGTCTTGTCTTGTCTTGTCTTGTCTTGTCTTGTCTTGTCTTGTCTTGTCTTGTCTTGTCTTGTCTTGTCTGGTCTTGTCTTGTCTTGTCTTGTCTTGTCTTGTCTTGTCTTGTCTTGTCTTGTCTTGTCTTGTCTTGTCTTGTCTTGTCTTGTCTTGTCTTGTCTTGTCTTGTCTTGTCTTGTCTTGTCTTGTCTTGTCTTGTCTTGTCTTGTCTTGTCTTGTCTTGTCTTGTCTTGTCTTGTCTTGTCTTGTCTTGTCTTGTCATGTCTTGTCTTGTCTTGTCTTGTCTTGCCTTGTCTTGTCTTGTCTTGTCTTGTCTTGTCTTGTCTTGTCTTGTCTTGTCTTGTCTTGTCTTGTCTTGTCTTGTCTTGTCTTGTCTTGTCTTGTCTTGTCTTGTCTTGTCTTGTCTTGTCTTGTCTTGTCTTGTCCTGTCTTGTCTTGTTTTGTCTTGTCATGTCTTGTCTTGTCTTGTCTTGTCTTGTCTTGTCTTGTCTTGTCTTGTCTTGTCTTGTCTTGTCTTGTCTTGTCTTGTCTTGTCTTGTCTTGTCTTGTCTTGTCTTGTCCTGTCTTGTCTTGTTTTGTCTTGCCTTGTCTTGTCTTGTCTTGTCTTGTCTTGTCTTGTCTTGTCTTGTCTTGTCTTGTCTTGTCTTGTCTTGTCTTGTCTTGTCTTGTCTTGTCTTGTCTTGTCTTGTCTTGTCTTGTCTTGTCTTGTCTTGTCTTGTCTTGTCTTGTCTTGTCTTGTCTTGTCTTGTCCTGTCTTGTCTTGTTTTGTCTTGCCTTGTCTTGTCTTGTCTTGTCTTGTCTTGTCTTGTCTTGCCTTGTCTTGTCTTGTCCTGTCGTGTGTTGTGTTGTTTTGTCTTGTCTTGTCTTGTCTTGTCTTGTCTTGTCGTATGTTGTGTTGTTTTGTCTTGTCATGTCGTATGTTGTGTTGTTTTGTCTGGTCTTGTTTTGTCTTGTCTTGTCTTATATTGTCTTGTCTTGTCTTGTCATGTCATGTCATGTCATGCCGTGTGTTGTGTTGTTTAGTCTTGTTTTGTCTTGTCATGTCTTGTCTTGTCTTGTCTTGTCTTGTCATGTCTTGTCTTGTCTAGTCTTGTCTTGTCTTGTCTTGTCTTGTCTTGTCTTGTCTTGTCTTGCCTTGTCTTGTCTTATCTTGTCTTGTCTTGTCTTGTCTTGTCTTGTCTTGTCTTGTCTTGTCTTGTCTTTTCTTGTCTTGTCTTGTCTTGTCTTGTCTTGTCTTGTCTTGTCTTGTGTTGTCTTGTCTTGTCTTGTCTTGTCTTGTCTTGTCTTGTCTTGTCTTGTCTTGTCTTGTCTTGTGTTGTCTTGTCTTGTCTTGTCTTGTCTTGTCTTGTCTTGTCTTGCCTTGTCTTGTCTTGTCTTGTGTTGTTTTGTCCTGTCATGTCTTGTCTTGTCTTGTCTTGTCCTGTCCTGTCGTGTGTTGTGTTGTTTTGTCTTGTCTTGTCATGTCATATCATGTCGTGTCTTGTGTTGCTTTGTCTTGTCTTGTCTTGTCATGTCGTGTGTTGTGTTGTTTTGTCTTGTCTTGTTGTGTATTGTCATGTCTTATATTGTCTTGTCTTGTCTTGTCATGTCATGTCATGTCATGTCGTGTGTTGTGTTGTTTTGTCTTGTCTTGTTTTGTCTTGTCATGTCTTGTCTTGTCTTGTCTTGTTTTGTCTTGTCATGTCTTGTCTTGTCTTGTCTTGTCTTGTCTTGTCTTGTCTTGTCTTGTCTTGTCTTGTCTTGTCTCGTCTTGTCTTGTCTTGTCTTGTCTTGTCTTGTCTTGTCTTGTCTTGTCTTGTCTTGTCTTGTCTTGTCTTGTCTTGTCTTGTCTTGTCTTGTCTTGTCTTGTCTTGTCTTGTCTTGTCTTGTCTTGTCTTGTCTTGTCTTGTCTTGTCTTGTCTTGTCTTGTCCTGTCTTGTCTTGTTTTGTCTTGCCTTGTCTTGTCTTGTCTTGTCTTGTCTTGTCTTGTCTTGTCATGTCATGTCATGTCATGTCGTGCGTTGTGTTGTTTTGTCTTGTCTTGATTTGTCTTGTCATGTCATGTCTTGTCTTGTCTTGTCTTGTCTTTTCATGTCTTGTCTTGTCTTGTCTTGTCTTGTCTTGTCTTGTCTTGTCTTGTCTTGTCTTGTCTTGTCTTGTCTTGTCTTGTCTTGTCTTGTCTTGTCTTGTCTTGTCTTGTCTTGTCTTGTCTTGTCTTGTCTTGTCTTGTCTTGTCTTGTCTTGTCTTGTCTTGTCTTGTCTTGTCTTGTCTTGTCTTGTCTTGTCTTGTCTTGTCTTGTCTTGTCTTGTCTTGTCTTGTCTTGTCTTGTCTTGTCTTGTCTTGTCTTGTCTTGTCATGTCGTGCGTTGTGTTGTTTTGTCTTGTCTTGTTTTGTCTTGTCATGTCATGTCTTGTCTTGTCTTGTCTTGTCTTGTCTTGTCTTGTCATGTCATGTCATGTCATGTCTGTCATGTCATGTGTTGTGTTGTGTTGTTTTGTCTTGTCTTGTCTTGTTTGGTCTTGTCTTGTTTGGTCTTGTCTTGTCTTGTCATGTTTTATGTTGTCTTGTTTTGTCATGTAATGTCATGTCGTGTGTTGTGTTGTTTTGTCTTGTCTTGTCTTCTCCTTGTCTTGTCTTGTCATGTCGTGTGTTGTGTTGTTTTGTCTTGTCATGTCTTATATTGTCTTGTCTTGTCTTGTCTTGTCATGTCTTGTGATGTCATGTCGTGTGTTGTGTTGTTTTGTCTTGTCTTGTTTTTTCTTGTCCTGTCTTGTCTTGTCATGTCATGTCATGTGTTGTGTTGTGTTGTTTTGTCTTGTCTTGTCTTGTCTAGTCTTGTCTTGTCTTGCCTTATCTTGCCTTGTCTTGTCTTGTCTGGTCTTGTCTTGTCTTGTCTTGTCTTGTCTTGTCTTGTCATGTCTTGTCTTGTCTTGTTTTGTCTTGTCTTGTATTGTCTTGTTTTCTCATGTAATGTCATGTCGTGTGTTGTGTTGTTTTGTCTTGTCTTGTGTTGTTTTGTCGTGTCATGTCTTGTCTTGTCTTGTCTTGTCCTGTCCTGTCGTGTCTTGTGTTGTTTTGTCTTGTCTTGTCATGTCATATCATGTCGTGTCTTGTGTTGCTTTGTCTTGTCTTGTTTTGTCTTGTCTTGTCATGTCGTGTGTTGTGTTGTTTTGTCTTGTCTTGTTGTGTATTGTCTTGTCTTGTCTTGTCTTGTCTTGTCTTGTCTTGTCTTGTCTTGTCTTGTCTTGTCTTGTCTTGTCTTGTCTTGTCTTGTCATGTCATGTCGTATGTTGTGTTGTTTTGTCTTGTGCTGCTTTGTCCTGTCTTGTCTTGTCTTGTCATGTCGTGTGTTGTGTTGTTTTGTCTTGTCTTGTTGTGTATTGTCATGTCTTATATTGTCTTGTCTTGTCTTGTCATGTCATGTCATGTCGTGTGTTGTGTTGTGTTGTCATGTTTTGTCTTGTCATGTCTTGTCTTGTCTTGTTTTGTCTTGTCTTGTCTTGTCTTGTCTTGTCTTGTCTTGTCTTGTTTTGTCTTGTCTTGTCTTGTCTTGTCTTGTCTTGTCTTGTTTTGTCTTGTCATGTCATGTCTTGTCTTGTCTTGTCTTGTCTTGTCTTGTCTTGTCTTGTCTTGTCTTGTCTTGTCTTGTCTTGTTGTGTATTGTCATGTCTTATATTGTCTTGTCTTGTCTTGTCATGTCATGTCATGTCGTGTGTTGTGTTGTGTTGTCTTGTTTTGTCTTGTCATGTCTTGTCTTGTCTTGTCTTGTCTTGTTTTGTCTTGTCTTGTCTTGTCTTGTCTTGTCTTGTCTTGTCTTGTTTTGTCGTGTGTTGTGTTGTGTTGTCTTGTTTTGTCTTGTTTTGTCTTGTCATGTCTTGTCTTGTCTTGTCTTGTCTTGTCTTGTCTTGTCTTGTCTTGTCTTGTTTTGTCTTGTCATGTCTTGTCTTGTCTTGTCTTGTCTTGTTTTGTCTTGTCATGTCATGTCTTGTCTTGACTTGTCTTGTCTTGTCTTGTCTTGTCTTGTCTTGTCTTGTCTTGTCTTGTCTTGTCTTGTCTTGTCTTGTCTTGTCTTGTCTTGTCTTGTCTTTTCTTGTCTTGTCTTGTCTTGTCATGCCATGTCGTATGTTGTGTTGTTTTGTCTTGTGCTGCTTTGTCCTGTCTTGTCTTGTTTTGTCTTGTCTTGTTTTGTCTTGTCTTGTTGTGTATTGTCATGTCTTATATTGTCTTGTCTTGTCTTGTCATGTCATGTCATGTCGTGTGTTGTGTTGTCTTGTCTTGTCTTGTCTTGTCTTGTCTTGTCTTGTCTTGTTTTGTCTTGTCTTGTTTTGTCTTGTCTTGTTGTGTATTGTCATGTCTTATATTGTCTTGTCTTGTCTTGTCTTGTCTGGTCTTGTCTTGTCTTGTCTTGTCTTGTCTTGTCTTGTCTTGTCTTGTCTTGTCTTGTCTTGTCTTGTCTTGTCTTGTCTTGTCTTGTCTTGTCTTGTCTTGTCTTGTCTTGTCTTGTCTTGTCTTGTCTTGTCTTGTCTTGTCTTGTCTTGTCTTGTCTTGTCTTGTCTTGTCTTGTCTTGTCTTGTCTTGTCTTGTCTTGTCTTGTCTTGTCTTGTCTTGTCTTGTCTTGTCTGGTCTTGTCTTGTCTTGTCTTGTCTTGTCTTGTCTTGTCTTGTCTTGTCTTGTCTTGTCTTGTCTTGTCTTGTCTTGTCTTGTCTTGTCTTGTCTTGTCTTGTCTTGTCTTGTCTTGTCTTGTCTTGTCTTGTCTTGTCTTGTCTTGTCTTGTCTTGTCTTGTCTTGTCTTGTCTTGTCTTGTCATGTCTTGTCTTGTCTTGTCTTGTCTTGTCTTGTCTTGTCTTGTCTTGTCTTGTCTTGTCTTGTCTTTTCTTGTCTTGTCTTGTCTTGTCTTGTCTTGTCTTGTCTTGTCTTGTCTTGTCTTGTCTTGTCTTGTCTTGTCATGTCTTGTCTTGTCTTGTCTTGTCTTGTCTTGTCTTGTCTTGTCTTGTCTTGTCTTGTCTTGTCTTGTCTTGTCTTGTCTTGTCTTGTCTTGTCTTGTCTTGTCTTGTCTTGTCTTGTCTTGTCTTGTCTGGTCTTGTCTTGTCTTGTCTTGTCTTGTCTTGTCTTGTCTTGTCTTGTCTTGTCTTGTCTTGTCTTGTCTTGTCTTGTCTTGTCTTGTCTTGTCTTGTCTTGTCTTGTCTTGTCTTGTCTTGTCTTGTCTTGTCTTGTCTTGTCTTGTCTTGTCTTGTCTTGTCTTGTCTTGTCTTGTCTTGTCTTGTCTTGTCTTGTCTTGTCTTGTCTTGTCTTGTCTTGTCTTGTCTTGTCTTGTCTTGTCTTGTCTTGTCTTGTCTTGTCTTGTCTTTTCTTGTCTTGTCTTGTCTTGTCATGTCATGTCGTATGTTGTGTTGTTTTGTCTTGTGCTGCTTTGTCCTGTCTTGTCTTGTTTTGTCTTGTCTTGTTGTGTATTGTCTTGTCTTGTGTTGCTTTGTCTTGTCTTGTCATGTCGTGTGTTGTGTTGTCTTGTCTTGTCTTGTCTTGTCTTGTCTTGTCTTGTCTTGTGTTGCTTTGTCTTGTCTTGTCATGTCGTGTGTTGTGTTGTTTTGTCTTGTCTTGTTGTGTATTGTCATGTCTTTTATTGTCTTGTCTTGTCTTGTCTTGTCATGTCATGTAATGTCATGTCGTGTGTTGTGTTGTTTTGTCTTGTCTTGTCTTCTCCTTGTCTTGTCTAGTCTTGTCTTGTCTTGTCTTGTCTTGTCTTGTCATGTCGTGTGTTGTGTTGTTTTGTCTTGTCTTGTCTTGTCTTGTCTTGTGATGCCATGTCGTGTGTTGTGTTGTGTTGTTTTGTCTTGTCTTGTCTTGTCTTGTCTTGTCTTGCCTTATCTTGCCTTGTCTTGTCTTGTCTGGTCTTGTCTTGTCTTGTCTTGTCTTGTCTTGTCTTGTCATGTCATGTCGTATGTTGTGTTGTTTTGTCTTGAGCTGCTTTGCCCTGTCTTGTCTTGTCTTGTCTTGTCATGTCGTGTGTTGTGTTGTTTTGTTTTGTCTTGTTGTGTATTGTCATGTCTTATATTGTCTTGTCTTGTCTTGTCATGTCATGTCATGTCGTGTGTTATGTTGTGTTGTCTTGTTTTGTCTTGTCATGTCATGTCATGTCTTGTCTTGTCTTGTCTTGTTTTGTCTTGTCATGTCTTGTCTTGTCTTGTCTTGTCTTGTCTTGTTTTGTCTTGTCATGTCTTGTCTTGACTTGTCTTGTCTTGTCTTGTCTTGTCTTGTCTTGTCATGTCTTGTCTTGTCTTGTCTTGTCTTGTCTTGTCTTGTCTTGTCTTGTCTTGTCTTGTCTTGTCTTGTCTTGTCTTGTCTTGTCTTGTCTTGTCTTGTCTTGTCTTGTCTTGTCTTGTCTTGTCTTGTCTTGTCTTGTCTTGTCTTGTCTTGTGATGTCATGTCTTGTCTTGTCTTGTCTTGTCTTGTCTTGTCTTGTCTTGTCATGTCTTGTCTTGTCTTGTCTTGTCTTGTCTTGTCTTGTCATGTCATGTCATGTCATGTCTTGTCTTGTCTTGTCTTGTCTTGTCTTGTCTTGTCTGGTCTTGTCTTGTCTTGTCTTGTCATGTCTTGTCTTGTCTTGTCTTGTCTTGTCTTGTCTTGTCTTGTCTTGTCTTGTCTTGTCTTGTCTTGTCTTGTCTTGTCTTGTCTTGTCTTGTCTTGTCTTGTCTTGTCTTGTCTTGTCTTGTCTTGTCTTGTCTTGTCTTGTCTTGTCTTGTCTTGTCTGGTCTTGTCTTGTCTGGTCTTGTCTTGTCTTGTCTTGTCTTGTCTTGTCTTGTCTTGTCTTGTCTTGTCTTGTCTTGTCTTGTCTTGTCTTGTCTTGTCTTGTCTTGTCTTGTCTTGTCTTGTCTTGTCTTGTCTTGTCTTGTCTTGTCTTGTCTTGTCTTGTCTTGTCTTGTCTTGTCTTGTCTTGTCTTGTCTTGTCTTGTCTTGTCTTGTCTTGTCTTGTCTTGTCTTGTCTTGTCTTGTCTTGTCTTGTCTTGTCTTGTCTTGTCTTGTCTTGTCTTGTCTTGTCTTGTCTTGTCTTGTCTTGTCTTGTCTTGTCTTGTCTTGTCTTGTCTTGTCTTGTCTTGTCTTGTCTTGTCTTGTCTTGTCTTGTCTTGTCTTGTCTTGTCTTGTCTTTTCTTGTCTTGTCTTGTCTTGTCTTGTCATGTCATGTCGTATGTTGTGTTGTTTTGTCTTGTGCTGCTTTGTCCTGTCTTGTCTTGTTTTGTCTTGTCTTGTTGTGTATTGTCATGTCTTATATTGTCTTGTCTTGTCTTGTCATGTCATGCCATGTCGTGTGTTGTGTTGTCTTGTTTTGTTTTGTCTTGTCATGTCATGTCATGTCTTGTCTTGTCTTGTCTTGTTTTGTCTTGTCATGTCTTGTCTTGTCTTGTCTTGTCTTGTCTTGTTTTGTCTTGTCATGTCTTGCCTTGACTTGTCTTGTCTTGTCTTGTCTTGTCTTGTCTTGTCTTGTCTTGTCTTGTCTTGTCTTGTCTTGCCTTGTCTTGTCTTGTCTTGTCTTGTCTTGTCTTGTCTTGTCTTGTCTTGTCTTGTCTTGTCTTGTCTTGTCTTGTCTTGTCTTGTCTTGTCTTGTCTTGTCTTGTCTTGTCTTGTCTTGTCTTGTCTTGTCTTGTCTTGTCTTGTCTTGTCTGGTCTTGTCTTGTCTTGTCTTGTCTTGTCTTGTCTTGTCTTGTCTTGTCTTGTCTTGTCTTGTCTTGTCTTGTCTTGTCTTGTCTTGTCTTGTCTTGTCTTGTCTTGTCTTGTCTTGTCTTGTCTTGTCTTGTCTTGTCTTGTCTTGTCTTGTCTTGTCTTGTCTTGTCTTGTCTTGTCTTGTCTTGTCTTGTCTTGTCATGTCTTGTCTTGTCTTGTCTTGTCTTGCCTTGTCTTGTCTTGTCTTGTCTTGTCTTGTCTTGTCTTGTCTTGTCTTGTCTTGTCTTGTCTTGTCTTGTCTTGTCTTGTCTTGTCTTGTCTTGTCTTGTCTTTTCTTGTCTTGTCTTGTCTTGTCATGTCATGTCGTATGTTGTGTTGTTGTCTTGTCTTGTCTTGTCTTGTCATGTCTTGTCTTGTCTTGTCTTGTCTTGTCTTGTCTTGTCTTGTCTTGTCTTGTCTTGTCTTGTCTTGTCTTGTCTTGTCTTGTCTTGTCTTGTCTTGTCTTGTCTTGTCTGGTCTTGTCTTGTCTTGTCTTGTCTTGTCTTGTCTTGTCTTGTCTTGTCTTGTCTTGTCTTGTCTTGTCTTGTCTTGTCTTGTCTTGTCTTGTCTTGTCTTGTCTTGTCTTGTCTTGTCTTGTCTTGTCTTGTCTTGTCTTGTCTTGTCTTGTCTTGTCTTGTCTTGTCTTGTCTTGTCTTGTCTTGTCTTGTCTTGTCTTGTCTTGTCTTGTCTTGTCTTGTCTTGTCTTTTCTTGTCTTGTCTTGTCTTGTCATGTCATGTCGTATGTTGTGTTGTTTTGTCTTGTGCTGCTTTGTCCTGTCTTGTCTTGTTTTGTCTTGTCTTGTTGTGTATTGTCTTGTCTTGTCTTGTCTTGTGTTGCTTTGTCTTGTCTTGTCATGTCGTGTGTTGTGTTGTCTTGTCTTGTCTTGTCTTGTCTTGTCTTGTCTTGTCTTGTGTTGCTTTGTCTTGTCTTGTCATGTCGTGTGTTGTGTTGTTTTGTCTTGTCTTGTTGTGTATTGTCATGTCTTTTATTGTCTTGTCTTGTCTTGTCTTGTCATGTCATGTAATGTCATGTCGTGTGTTGTGTTGTTTTGTCTTGTCTTGTCTTCTCCTTGTCTTGTCTAGTCTTGTCTTGTCTTGTCTTGTCTTGTCTTGTCATGTCGTGTGTTGTGTTGTTTTGTCTTGTCTTGTCTTGTCTTGTCTTGTGATGCCATGTCGTGTGTTGTGTTGTGTTGTTTTGTCTTGTCTTGTCTTGTCTTGTCTTGTCTTGCCTTATCTTGCCTTGTCTTGTCTTGTCTGGTCTTGTCTTGTCTTGTCTTGTCTTGTCTTGTCTTGTCATGTCATGTCGTATGTTGTGTTGTTTTGTCTTGAGCTGCTTTGCCCTGTCTTGTCTTGTCTTGTCTTGTCATGTCGTGTGTTGTGTTGTTTTGTTTTGTCTTGTTGTGTATTGTCATGTCTTATATTGTCTTGTCTTGTCTTGTCATGTCATGTCATGTCGTGTGTTATGTTGTGTTGTCTTGTTTTGTCTTGTCATGTCATGTCATGTCTTGTCTTGTCTTGTCTTGTTTTGTCTTGTCATGTCTTGTCTTGTCTTGTCTTGTCTTGTCTTGTTTTGTCTTGTCATGTCTTGTCTTGACTTGTCTTGTCTTGTCTTGTCTTGTCTTGTCTTGTCTTGTCTTGTCTTGTCTTGTCTTGTCTTGTCTTGTCTTGTCTTGTCTTGTCTTGTCTTGTCTTGTCTTGTCTTGTCTTGTCTTGTCTTGTCTTGTCTTGTCTTGTCTTGTCTTGTCTTGTCTTGTCTTGTCTTGTCTTGTCTTGTCTTGTGATGTCATGTCTTGTCTTGTCTTGTCTTGTCTTGTCTTGTCTTGTCTTGTCATGTCTTGTCTTGTCTTGTCTTGTCTTGTCTTGTCTTGTCATGTCATGTCATGTCATGTCTTGTCTTGTCTTGTCTTGTCTTGTCTTGTCTTGTCTGGTCTTGTCTTGTCTTGTCTTGTCATGTCTTGTCTTGTCTTGTCTTGTCTTGTCTTGTCTTGTCTTGTCTTGTCTTGTCTTGTCTTGTCTTGTCTTGTCTTGTCTTGTCTTGTCTTGTCTTGTCTTGTCTTGTCTTGTCTTGTCTTGTCTTGTCTTGTCTTGTCTTGTCTTGTCTTGTCTTGTCTTGTCTTGTCTTGTCTTGTCTTGTCTTGTCTTGTCTTGTCTTGTCTTGTCTGGTCTTGTCTTGTCTGGTCTTGTCTTGTCTTGTCTTGTCTTGTCTTGTCTTGTCTTGTCTTGTCTTGTCTTGTCTTGTCTTGTCTTGTCTTGTCTTGTCTTGTCTTGTCTTGTCTTGTCTTGTCTTGTCTTGTCTTGTCTTGTCTTGTCTTGTCTTGTCTTGTCTTGTCTTGTCTTGTCTTGTCTTGTCTTGTCTTGTCTTGTCTTGTCTTGTCTTGTCTTGTCTTGTCTTGTCTTGTCTTGTCTTGTCTTGTCTTGTCTTGTCTTGTCTTGTCTTGTCTTGTCTTGTCTTGTCTTGTCTTGTCTTGTCTTGTCTTGTCTTGTCTTGTCTTGTCTTGTCTTGTCTTGTCTTGTCTTGTCTTGTCTTGTCTTGTCTTGTCTTGTCTTGTCTTGTCTTGTCTTGTCTTGTCTTGTCTTGTCTTGTCTTGTCTTGTCTTGTCTTGTCTTGTCTTTTCTTGTCTTGTCTTGTCTTGTCTTGTCATGTCATGTCGTATGTTGTGTTGTTTTGTCTTGTGCTGCTTTGTCCTGTCTTGTCTTGTTTTGTCTTGTCTTGTTGTGTATTGTCATGTCTTATATTGTCTTGTCTTGTCTTGTCATGTCATGCCATGTCGTGTGTTGTGTTGTCTTGTTTTGTTTTGTCTTGTCATGTCATGTCATGTCTTGTCTTGTCTTGTCTTGTTTTGTCTTGTCATGTCTTGTCTTGTCTTGTCTTGTCTTGTCTTGTTTTGTCTTGTCATGTCTTGCCTTGACTTGTCTTGTCTTGTCTTGTCTTGTCTTGTCTTGTCTTGTCTTGTCTTGTCTTGTCTTGTCTTGCCTTGTCTTGTCTTGTCTTGTCTTGTCTTGTCTTGTCTTGTCTTGTCTTGTCTTGTCTTGTCTTGTCTTGTCTTGTCTTGTCTTGTCTTGTCTTGTCTTGTCTTGTCTTGTCTTGTCTTGTCTTGTCTTGTCTTGTCTTGTCTTGTCTGGTCTTGTCTTGTCTTGTCTTGTCTTGTCTTGTCTTGTCTTGTCTTGTCTTGTCTTGTCTTGTCTTGTCTTGTCTTGTCTTGTCTTGTCTTGTCTTGTCTTGTCTTGTCTTGTCTTGTCTTGTCTTGTCTTGTCTTGTCTTGTCTTGTCTTGTCTTGTCTTGTCTTGTCTTGTCTTGTCTTGTCTTGTCATGTCTTGTCTTGTCTTGTCTTGTCTTGCCTTGTCTTGTCTTGTCTTGTCTTGTCTTGTCTTGTCTTGTCTTGTCTTGTCTTGTCTTGTCTTGTCTTGTCTTGTCTTGTCTTGTCTTGTCTTGTCTTGTCTTGTCTTTTCTTGTCTTGTCTTGTCTTGTCATGTCATGTCGTATGTTGTGTTGTTTTGTCTTGTGCTGCTTTGTCCTGTCTTGTCTTGTTTTGTCTTGTCTTGTTGTGTATTGTCATGTCTTATATTGTCTTGTCTTGTCTTGTCATGTCATGCCATGTCGTGTGTTGTGTTGTCTTGTTTTGTTTTGTCTTGTCATGTCATGTCATGTCTTGTCTTGTCTTGTCTTGTTTTGTCTTGTCATGTCTTGTCTTGTCTTGTCTTGTCTTGTCTTGTTTTGTCTTGTCATGTCTTGTCTTGACTTGTCTTGTCTTGTCTTGTCTTGCCTTGTCTTGTCTTGTCTTGTCTTGTCTTGTCTTGTCTTGTCTTGTCTTGCCTTGTCTTGTCTTGTCTTGTCTTGTCTTGTCTTGTCTTGTCTTGTCTTGTCTTGTCTTGTCTTGCCTTGTCTTGTCTTGTCTTGTCTTGTCTTGTCTTGTCTTGTCTTGTCTTGTCTTGTCTTGTCTTGTCTTGTCTTGTCTTGTCTTGTCTTGTCTTGTCTTGTCTTGTCTTGTCTTGTCTTGTCTTGTCTTGTCTTGTCTTGTCTTGTCTTGTCTTGTCTTGTCTTGTCTTGTCTTGTCTTGTCTTGTCTTGTCTTGTCTTGTCTTGTCTTGTCTTGTCTTGTCTTGTCTTGTCTTGTCTTGTCTTGTCTTGTCTTGTCTTGTCTTGTCTTGTCTTGTCTTGTCTTGTCTTGTCTTGTCTTGTCTTGTCTTGTCTTGTCTTGTCTTGTCTTGTCTTGTCTTGTCTTGTCTTGTCTTGTCTTGTCTTGTCTTGTCTTGTCTTGTCTTGTCTTGTCTTGTCTTGTTTTGTCTTGTCTTGTCTTGTCTTGTCTTGTCTGGTCTTGTCTTGTCTTGTCTTGTCTTGTCTTGTCTTGTCTTGTCTTGTCTTGTCTTGTCTTGTCTTGTCTTGTCTTGTCTTGTCTTGTCTTGTCTTGTCTTGTCTTGTCTTGTCTTGTCTTGTCTGGTCTTGTCTTGTCTTGTCTTGTCTTGTCTTGTCTTGTCTTGTCTTGTCTTGTTTTATGTTGACTTGTCTTGTCTTGTCATGTCGTGTGTTGTGTTGTTTTGTCTTGTCTTGTCTTATATTGTCTTCTCTTGTCTTGTGATGTCATGTCGTGTGTTGTGTTGTTTTGTCTTGTTTTGTCTTGTCCTGTCTTGTCTTGTCATGTCATGTCATGTGTTGTGTTGTGTTGTTTTGTCTTGTCTTGTCTTGTCTTGTCTTGTCTTGTCTTGCCTTATCTTGCCTTGTCTTGTCTTGTCTGGTCTTGTCTTGTCTTGTCTTGTCTTGTCATGTCTTGTCTTGTCTTGTTTTGTCTTGTCTTGTATTGTCTTGTTTTCTCATGTAATGTCATGTCGTGTGTTGTGTTGTTTTGTCTTGTCTTGTGTTGTTTTGTCTTGTCTTGTCATGTCATGTTATGTCGTGTCTTGTGTTGCTTTGTCTTGTCTTGTCTTGTCTTGTCATGTCGTGTGTTGTGTTGTTTTGTCTTGTCTTGTCATGTCATGTCTTGTCTTGTCTTGTCTTGTCTTGTTTTGTCTTGTCATGTCTTGTCTTGTCTTGTCTTGTCTTGTCTTGTCTTGTCTTGTCTAGTCTTGTCTTGTCTTGTCTTGTCTTGTCTTGTCTTGTCTTGTCTTGTCTTGTCTTGTCTTGTCTTGTCTTGTCTTGTCTTGTCTTGTCTTGTCTTGTCTTGTCTTGTCTTGTGTTGCTTTGTCTTGTCTTGTCATGTCGTGTGTTGTGTTGTTTTGTCTTGTCTTGTTGTGTATTGTCATGTCTTTTATTGTCTTGTCTTGTCTTGTCTTGTCATGTCATGTAATGTCATGTCGTGTGTTGTGTTGTTTTGTCTTGTCTTGTCTTCTCCTTGTCTTGTCTAGTCTTGTCTTGTCTTGTCTTGTCTTGTCTTGCCATGTCGTGTGTTGTGTTGTTTTGTCTTGTCTTGTCTTGTCTTGTCTTGTGATGCCATGTCGTGTGTTGTGTTGTGTTGTTTTGTCTTGTCTTGTCTTGTCTTGTCTTGTCTTGCCTTATCTTGCCTTGTCTTGTCTTGTCTGGTCTTGTCTTGTCTTGTCTTGTCTTGTCTTGTCTTGTCATGTCATGTCGTATGTTGTGTTGTTTTGTCTTGTGCTGCTTTGCCCTGTCTTGTCTTGTCTTGTCTTGTCATGTCGTGTGTTGTGTTGTTTTGTTTTGTCTTGTTGTGTATTGTCATGTCTTATATTGTCTTGTCTTGTCTTGTCTTGTCATGTCATGTCATGTCATGTCGTGTGTTATGTTGTGTTGTCTTGTTTTGTCTTGTCATGTCATGTCATGTCTTGTCTTGTCTTGTCTTGTTATGTCTTGTCATGTCTTGTCTTGTCTTGTCTTGTCTTGTCTTGTTTTGTCTTGTCATGTCTTGTCTTGTCTTGTCATGTCTTGTCTTGTCTTGTCTTGTCTTGTCTTGTCTTGTCTTGTCTTGTCTTGTCTTGTCTTGTCTTGTCTTGTCTTGTCTTGTCTTGTCTTGTCTTGTCTTGTCTTGTCTTGTCTTGTCTTGTCTTGTCTTGTCTTGTCTTGTCTTGTCTTGTCTTGTCTTGTCTTGTCTTGTCTTGTCTTGTCTTGTCATGTCTTGTCTTGTCTTGTCTTGTCTTGTCTTGTCATGTCATGTCTTGTCTTGTCTTGTCTTGTCTTGTCTTGTCTTGTCTTGTTTTGTCTTGTCTTGTCTTGTCTTGTCTTGTCTTGTCTTGTCTTGTCTTGTCTTGTCTTGTCTTGCCTTGTCTTGTCTTGTCTGGTCTTGTCTTGTCTTGTCTTGTCTTGTCTTGTCATGTCTTGTCTTGTCTTGTTTTGTCTTGTCTTGTATTGTCTTGTTTTCTCATGTAATGTCATGTCGTGTGTTGTGTTGTTTTGTCTTGTCTTGTCATGTCATGTTATGTCGTGTCTTGTGTTGCTTTGTCTTGTCTTGTCTTGTCTTGTCATGTCGTGTGTTGTGTTGTTTTGTCTTGTCTTGTCATGTCATGTCTTGTCTTGTCTTGTCTTGTCTTGTCTTGTTTTGTCTTGTCATGTCTTGTCTTGTCTTGTCTTGTCTTGTCTTGTCTTGTCTTGTCTAGTCTTGTCTTGGCTTGTCTTGTCTTGTCTTGTCTTGTCTTGTCTTGTCTTGTCTTGTCTTGTCTTGTCTTGTCTTGTCTTGTCTTGTCTTGTCTTGTCTTGTCTTGTCTTGTTTTGTCTTGTCTTGTCTTGTCTTGTCTTGTCTTGTCTTGTCTTGTCTTGTCTTGTCTTGTGTTGCTTTGTCTTGTCTTGTCATGTCGTGTGTTGTGTTGTTTTGTCTTGTCTTGTTGTGTATTGTCATGTCTTTTATTGTCTTGTCTTGTCTTGTCATGTCATGTAATGTCATGTCGTGTGTTGTGTTGTTTTGTCTTGTCTTGTCTTCTCCTTGTCTTGTCTAGTCTTGTCTTGTCTTGTCTTGTCTTGTCTTGTCTTGTCATGTCGTGTGTTGTGTTGTTTTGTCTTGTCTTGTCTTGTCTTGTGATGCCATGTCGTGTGTTGTGTTGTGTTGTTTTGTCTTGTCTTGTCTTGTCTTGTCTTGTCTTGCCTTATCTTGCCTTGTCTTGTCTTGTCTGGTCTTGTCTTGTCTTGTCTTGTCTTGTCTTGTCTTGTCATGTCATGTCGTATGTTGTGTTGTTTTGTCTTGTGCTGCTTTGCCCTGTCTTGTCTTGTCTTGTCTTGTCATGTCGTGTGTTGTGTTGTTTTGTTTTGTCTTGTTGTGTATTGTCATGTCTTATATTGTCTTGTCTTGTCTTGTCATGTCATGTCATGTCGTGTGTTATGTTGTGTTGTCTTGTTTTGTCTTGTCATGTCATGTCATGTCTTGTCTTGTCTTGTCTTGTTTTGTCTTGTCATGTCTTGTCTTGTCTTGTCTTGTCTTGTCGTGTTTTGTCTTGTCATGTCTTGTCTTGACTTGTCTTGTCTTGTCTTGTCTTGTCTTGTCTTGTCTTGTCATGTCTTGTCTTGTCTTGTCTTGTCTTGTCTTGTCTTGTCTTGTCTTGTCTTGTCTTGTCTTGTCTTGTCTTGTCTTGTCTTGTCTTGTCTTGTCTTGTCTTGTCATGTCTTGTCTTGTCTTGTCTTGTCTTGTCTTGTCATGTCATGTCTTGTCTTGTCTTGTCTTGTCTTGTCTTGTTTTGTCTTGTCTTGTCTTGTCTTGTCTTGTCTTGTCTTGTCTTGTCATGTCTTGTCTTGTCTTGTCTTGTCTTGTCTTGTTTTGTCTTGTCATGTCTTGTCATGTCTTGTCTTGACTTGTCTTGTCTTGTCTTGTCTTGTCTTGTCTTGTCTTGTCTTGTCTTGTCTTGTCTTGTCTTGTCTTGTCTTGTCTTGTCTTGTCTTGTCTTGTCTTGTCTTGTCTTGTCTTGTCTTGTCTTGTCTTGTCTTGTCTTGTCTTGTCTTGTCTTGTCTAGTCTTGTCTTGTCTTGTCTTGTCTTGTCTTGTCTTGTCTTGTCTTGTCTTGTCTTCCCTTGTCTTGTCTTGTCTTGTCTTGTCTTGTCTTGTCTTGTCTTGTCTTGTCTTGTCTTGTCTTGTCTTGTGTTGCTTTTTCTTGTCTTGTCATGTCGTGTGTTGTGTTGTTTTGTCTTGTCTTGTTGTGTATTGTCATGTCTTTTATTGTCTTGTCTTGTCTTGTCTTGTCATGTCATGTAATGTCATGTCGTGTGTTGTGTTGTTTTGTCTTGTCTTGTCTTCTCCTTGTCTTGTCTAGTCTTGTCTTGTCTTGTCTTGTCTTGTCTTGTCATGTCGTGTGTTGTGTTGTTTTGTCTTGTCTTGTCTTGTCTTGTCTTGTCTTGTCTTGTCATGTCATGTAATGTCATGTCGTGTGTTGTGTTGTTTTGTCTTGTCTTGTCTTCTCCTTGTCTTGTCTAGTCTTGTCTTGTCTTGTCTTGTCTTGTCTTGTCTTGTCATGTCGTATGTTGTGTTGTTTTGTCTTGTGCTGCTTTGTCCTGTCTTGTCTTGTTTTGTCTTGTCTTGTTGTGTATTGTCATGTCTTATATTGTCTTGTCTTGTCTTGTCATGTCATGCCATGTCGTGTGTTGTGTTGTCTTGTTTTGTTTTGTCTTGTCATGTCATGTCATGTCTTGTCTTGTCTTGTCTTGTTTTGTCTTGTCATGTCTTGTCTTGTCTTGTCTTGTCTTGTCTTGTTTTGTCTTGTCATGTCTTGTCTTGACTTGTCTTGTCTTGTCTTGTCTTGTCTTGTCTTGTCTTGTCTTGTCTTGTCTTGTCTTGTCTTGTCTTGTCTTGTCTTGCCTTGTCTTGTCTTGTCTTGTCTTGTCTTGTCTTGTCTTGTCTTGTCTTGTCTTGTCTTGTCTTGTCTTGTCTAGTCTTGTCTTGTCTTGTCTTGTCTTGTCTTGTCTTGTCTTGTCTTGTCTTGTCTTGTCTTGTCTTGTCTTGTCTTGTCTTGTCTTGTCTTGTCTTGTCTTGTCTTGTCTTGTCTTGTCTTGTCTTGTGTTGCTTTGTCTTGTCTTGTCATGTCGTGTGTTGTGTTGTTTTGTCTTGTCTTGTTGTGTATTGTCATGTCTTTTATTGTCTTGTCTTGTCTTGTCTTGTCATGTCATGTAATGTCATGTCGTGTGTTGTGTTGTTTTGTCTTGTCTTGTCTTCTCCTTGTCTTGTCTAGTCTTGTCTTGTCTTGTCTTGTCTTGTCTTGTCATGTCGTGTGTTGTGTTGTTTTGTCTTGTCTTGTCTTGTCTTGTCTTGTGATGCTATGTCGTGTGTTGTGTTGTGTTGTTTTGTCTTGTCTTGTCTTGTCTTGTCTTGTCTTGCCTTATCTTGCCTTGTCTTGTCTTGTCTGGTCTTGTCTTGTCTTGTCTTGTCTTGTCTTGTCTTGTCATGTCATGTCGTATGTTGTGTTGTTTTGTCTTGTGCTGCTTTGCCCTGTCTTGTCTTGTCTTGTCTTGTCATGTCGTGTGTTGTGTTGTTTTGTTTTGTCTTGTTGTGTATTGTCATGTCTTATATTGTCTTGTCTTGTCTTGTCATGTCATGTCATGTCTTGTCTTGTCTTGTCTTGTTTTGTCTTGTCATGTCTTGTCTTGTCTTGTCTTGTCTTGTCTTGTTTTGTCTTGTCATGTCTTGTCTTGACTTGTCTTGTCTTGTCTTGTCTTGTCTTGTCTTGTCTTGTCTTGTCTTGTCTTGTCTTGTCTTGTCTTGTCTTGTCTTGTCTTGTCTTGTCTTGTCTTGTCTTGTCTTGTCTTGTCTTGTCTTGTCTTGTCTTGTCTTGTCTTGTCTTGTCTTGTCTTGTGATGTCATGTCTTGTCTTGTCTTGTCTTGTCTTGTCATGTCATGTCTTGTCTTGTCTTGTCTTGTCTTGTCTTGTCTTGTCTTGTCTTGTCTTGTCTTGTCTTGCCTTGTCTTGTCTTGTCTGGTCTTGTCTTGTCTTGTCTTGTCTTGTCTTGTCTTGTCATGTCTTGTCTTGTCTTGTCTTGTCTTGTCTTGTCTTGTCATGTCATGTCTTGTCTTGTCTTGTCTTGTCTTGTCTGGTCTTGTCTTGTCTGGTCTTGTCTTGTCTTGTCTTGTCTTGTCTTGTCTTGTCTTGTCTTGTCTTGTCTTGTCTTGTCTTGTCTTGTCTTGTCTTGTCTTGTCATGTCTTGTCTTGTCTTGTCTTGTCTTGTCTTGTCTTGTCTTGTCTTGTCTTGTCTTGTCTTGTCTTGTCTTGTCTTGTCTTGTCTTGTCTTGTCTTGTCTTGTCTTGTCTTGTCTTGTCTTGTCTTGTCTTGTCTTGTCTTGTCTTGTCTTGTCTTGTCTTGTCTTGTCTTGTCTTGTCTTGTCTTGTCTTGTCTTGTCTTGTCTTGTCTTGTCTTGTCTTGTCTTGTCTTGTCTTGTCTTGTCTTGTCTTGTCTTGTCTTGTCTTGTCTTGTCTTGTCTTGTCTTGTCTTGTCTTGTCTTGTCTTGTCTTGTCTTGTCTTGTCTTGTCTGGTCTTGTCTTGTCTTGTCTTGTCTTGTCTTGTCTTGTCTTGTCTTGTCTTGTCTTGTCTTGTCTTGTCTTGTCTTGTCTTGTCTTGTCTTGTCTTGTCTTGTCTTGTCTTGTCTTTTCTTGTCTTGTCTTGTCTTGTCATGTCATGTCGTATGTTGTGTTGTTTTGTCTTGTGCTGCTTTGTCCTGTCTTGTCTTGTTTTGTCTTGTCTTGTTGTGTATTGTCATGTCTTATATTGTCTTGTCTTGTCTTGTCATGTCATGCCATGTCGTGTGTTGTGTTGTCTTGTTTTGTTTTGTCTTGTCATGTCATGTCATGTCTTGTCTTGTCTTGTCTTGTCTTGTTTTGTCTTGTCTTGTCTTGTCTTGTCTTGTCTTGTCTTGTCTTGTCTTGTCTTGTCTTGTCTTGTCTTGTCTTGTCTTGTCTTGTCTTGTCTTGTCTTGTCTTGTCTTGTCTTGTCTTGTCTTGTCTTGTCTTGTCTTGTCTTGTCTTGTCTTGTCTTGTCTTGTCTTGTCTTGTCTTGTCTTGTCTTGTCTTGTCTTGTCTTGTCTTGTCTTGTCTTGTCTTGTCTTGTCTTGTCTTGTCTTGTCTTGTCTTGTCTTGTCTTGTCTTGTCTTGTCTTGTCTTGTCTTGCCTTGTCTTGTCTTGCCTTGTCTTGTCTTGTCTTGTCTTGTCTTGTTTTATGTTGACTTGTCTTGTCTTGTCATGTAATGTCATGTCGTGTGTTGTGCTGTTTTGTCTTGTCTTGTCTTCTCCTTGTCTTGTCTTTTTATGTCGTGTGTTGTGTTGTTTTGTCTTGTCTTGTCTTATATTGTCTTCTCTTGTCTTGTGATGTCATGTCGTGTGTTGTGTTGTTTTGTCTTGTTTTGTCTTGTCCTGTCTTGTCTTGTCATGTCATGTCATGTGTTGTGTTGTGTTGTTTTGTCTTGTCTTGTCTTGTCTTGTCTTGTCTTGTCTTGTCTTGCCTTATCTTGCCTTGTCTTGTCTTGTCTGGTCTTGTCTTGTCTTGTCTTGTCTTGTCATGTCTTGTCTTGTCTTGTTTTGTCTTGTCTTGTATTGTCTTGTTTTCTCATGTAATGTCATGTCGTGTGTTGTGTTGTTTTGTCTTGTCTTGTGTTGTTTTGTCTTGTCTTGTCATGTCATGTTATGTCGTGTCTTGTGTTGCTTTGTCTTGTCTTGTCTTGTCTTGTCATGTCGTGTGTTGTGTTGTTTTGTCTTGTCTTGTCATGTCATGTCTTGTCTTGTCTTGTCTTGTCTTGTTTTGTCTTGTCATGTCTTGTCTTGTCTTGTCTTGTCTTGTCTAGTCTTGTCTTGTCTTGTCTTGTCTTGTCTTGTCTTGTCTTGTCTTGTCTTGTCTTGTCTTGTCTTGTCTTGTCTTGTCTTGTCTTGTCTTGTCTTGTCTTGTCTTGTCTTGTGTTGCTTTGTCTTGTCTTGTCATGTCGTGTGTTGTGTTGTTTTGTCTTGTCTTGTTGTGTATTGTCATGTCTTTTATTGTCTTGTCTTGTCTTGTCTTGTCATGTCATGTAATGTCATGTCGTGTGTTGTGTTGTTTTGTCTTGTCTTGTCTTCTCCTTGTCTTGTCTAGTCTTGTCTTGTCTTGTCTTGTCTTGTCTTGTCATGTCGTGTGTTGTGTTGTTTTGTCTTGTCTTGTCTTGTCTTGTCTTGTGATGCCATGTGATGCCATGTCGTGTGTTGTGTTGTGTTGTTTTGTCTTGTCTTGTCTTGTCTTGTCTTGTCTTGCCTTATCTTGCCTTGTCTTGTCTTGTCTGGTCTTGTCTTGTCTTGTCTTGTCTTGTCTTGTCTTGTCATGTCATGTCGTATGTTGTGTTGTTTTGTCTTGTGCTGCTTTGCCCTGTCTTGTCTTGTCTTGTCTTGTCATGTCGTGTGTTGTGTTGTTTTGTTTTGTCTTGTTGTGTATTGTCATGTCTTATATTGTCTTGTCTTGTCTTGTCATGTCATGTCATGTCGTGTGTTATGTTGTGTTGTCTTGTTTTGTCTTGTCATGTCATGTCATGTCTTGTCTTGTCTTGTCTTGTTTTGTCTTGTCATGTCTTGTCTTGTCTTGTCTTGTCTTGTCTTGTTTTGTCTTGTCATGTCTTGTCTTGACTTGTCTTGTCTTGTCTTGTCTTGTCTTGTCTTGTCATGTCTTGTCTTGTCTTGTCTTGTCTTGTCTTGTCTTGTCTTGTCTTGTCTTGTCTTGTCTTGTCTTGTCTTGTCTTGTGATGTCATGTCTTGTCTTGTCTTGTCTTGTCTTGTCTTGTCTTGTCTTGTCTTGTCTTGTCATGTCTTGTCTTGTCTTGTCTTGTCTTGTCTTGTCATGTCATGTCTTGTCTTGTCTTGTCTTGTCTTGTCTTGTCTTGTCTTGTTTTGTCTTGTCTTGTCTTGTCTTGTCTTGTCTTGTCTTGTCTTGTCTTGTCTTGTCTGGTCTTGTCTTGTCTTGTCTTGTCTTGTCTTGTCTTGTCTTGTCTTGTCTTATGTTGTCTTGTCTTGTATTGTCTTGTCTTGTCTTGTCTTGTCTTGTCCTGTCCTGTCCTGTCCTGTCCTGTCCTGTCCTGTCCTGTCCTGTCCTGTCCTGTCTTGTCTTGTCTTGTCTTGTCTTGTCTTGTCTTGTCTTGTCTTGTCTTGTCTTGTCTTGTCTTGTCTTGTCTTGTCTTGTCTTGTCTTGTCTTGTCTTGTCTTGTCTTGTCTTGTCTTGTCTTGTCTTGTCTTGTCTTGTCTTGTCTTGTCTTGTCTTGTCTTGTCTTGTCTTGTCTTGTCTTGTCTTGTCTTGTCTTGTCTTGTCTTGTCTTGTCTTGTCTTGTCTTGTCTTGTCTTGTCTTGTCTTGTCTTGTCTTGTCTTGTCTTGTCTTGTCCTGTCGTGTGTTGTGTTGTTTTGTCTTGTCTTGTGTTGTTTTGTCGTGTCATGTTTTGTCTTGTCTTGTCTTGTCATGTCATGTCATGTCGTGTCTTGTGTTGCTTTGTCTTGTCTTGTCTTGTCTTGTCTTGTCTTGTCTTGTCTTGTCTTGTCTTGTCTTGTCTTGTCTTGTCTTGTCTTGTCTTGTCTTGTCTTGTCTTGTCTTGTCTTGTCTTGTCTTGTCGTGTCTTGTCTTGTCGTGTCTTGTCTTGTCTTGTCTTGTCTTGTCTTGTCTTGTCTTGTCTTGTCTTGTCTTGTCTTGTCTTGTCTTGTCTTGTCTTGTCTGGCCTTGTCTTGTCTTGTCGTGTCTTGTCTTGTCTTGTCTTGTCTTTTCTTGTCTTGTCTTGTCTTGTCTTGTCTTGTCGTGTCTTGTCGTGTCTTGTCTTGTCTTGTCTTGTCGTGTCTTGTCGTGTCTTGTCTTGTCTTGTCTTGTCTTGTCTTGTCTTGTCTTGTCTTGTCTTGTCTTGTCTTGTCTTGTCGTGTCTTGTCTTGTCTTGTCTTGTCTTGTCTTGTCTTGTGTTGTCTTGTCTTGTATTGTCTTGTCTTGTCTTGTCTTGTCTTGTCTTGTCTTGTCTTGTCTTGTCCTGTCCTGTCCTGTCCTGTCCTGTCGTGTCCTGTCCTGTCCTGTCTTGTCTTGTCTTGTCTTGTCTTGTCTTGTCTTGTCTTGTCTTGTCTTGTCTTGTCTTGTCTTGTCATGTCATGTCTTGTCTTGTCTTGTCTTGTCTTGCCTTGTCTTGTCTTGTCTTTTCTTGTCTTGTCTTGTCTTGTCTTGTCGTGTCTTGTCTTGTCTTGTCATGTCATGTCTTGTCTTGTCTTGTCTTGTCTTGTCTTATCTTCTTAATTAATTTAAAAACAAATCAAACAGAATTGTCTTGTCTTGTCTTGTCTTGTCGTGTCTTGTCTTGTCTTGTCTTGTCTTGTCTTGTCTTGTCTTGTCTTGTCTTGTCTTGTCTTGTCTTGTCTTGTCTTGTCTTGTCTTGTCTTGTCTTGTCTTGTCTTGTCTTGTCTTGTCTTGTCTTGTCTTGTCTTGTCTTGTCTTGTCTTGTCTGGTCTTGTCTTGTCTTGTCTTATCTTCTTAATTAATTTAAAAACAAATCAAACAGAATCCTCTTGTCTTGTCTTGTCTTGTCGTGTCTTGTCTTGTCTTGTCTTGTCTTGTCTTGTCTTGTCTTGTCTTGTCTTGTCTGGTCTTGTCTTGTCTTGTCTTGTCTTGTCTTGTCTTGTCTTGTCTTGTCTTGTCTTGTCTTGTCTTGTCTTGTCTTGTCTTGTCTTGTCTTGTCTTGTCTGGTCTTGTCTTGTCTTGTCTTATCTTCTTAATTAATTTAAAAACAAATCAAACAGAATCCTCTTGTCTTGTCTTGTCTTGTCGTGTCTTGTCTTGTCTTGTCTTGTCTTGTCTTGTCTTGTCTTGTCTTGTCTTGTCTTGTCTTGTCTTGTCTTGTCTTGTCTTGTCTTGTCTTGTCTTGTCTTGTCTTGTCTTGTCTTGTCTTGTCTTGTCTTGTCTTGTCTTGTCTTGTCTTGTCTTGTCTTGTCTTGTCTTGTCTTGTCTTGTCTTGTCTTGTCTTGTCTTGTCTTGTCTTGTCTTGTCTTGTCTTGTCTTGTCTTGTCTTGTCTTGTCTTGTCTTGTCTTGTCTTGTCTTGTCTTGTCTTGTCTTGTCTTGTCTTGTCTTGTCTTGTCTTGTCTTGTCTTGTCTTGTCTTGTCTTGTCTTGTCTTGTCTTGTCTTGTCTTGTCTTGTCTTGTCTTGTCTTGTCTTGTCTTGTCCTGTCGTGTGTTGTGTTGTTTTGTCTTGTCTTGTGTTGTTTTGTCGTGTCATGTCTTGTCCTGTCTTGTGTTGTCTTGTCTTGTATTGTCTTGTCTTGTCTTGTCCTGTCCTGTCCTGTCTTGGCTTGTCTTGTCTTGTCGTGTCTTGTCTTGTCTTGTCTTGTCTTGTCTTGTCTTGTCTTGTCTTGTCTTGTCTTGTCTTGTCTTGTCTTGTCTTGTCTTGTCTTGTCTTGTCTTGTCTTGTCTTGTCTTGTCTTGTCTTGTCTTGTCTTGTCTTGTCTTGTCTTGTCTTGTCTTGTCTTGTCTGGTCTTGTCGTGTCTTGTCGTGTCTTGTCTTGTCTTGTCTTGTCTTGTCTTGTCTTTTCTTGTCTTGTCTTGTCTTGTCTTGTCTTGTCTTGTCTTGTCTTGTCTTGTCTTGTCTTGTGTTGTCTTGTATTGTCTTGTCTTGTCTTGTCTTGTCTTGTCTTGTCTTGTCTTGTCTTGTCTTGTCTTGTCTTGTCCTGTCCTGTCCTGTCCTGTCCTGTCCTGTCCTGTCCTGTCCTGTCTTGTCTTGTCTTGTCTTGTCTTGTCTTGTCTTGTCTTGTCTTGTCTTGTCTTGTCTTGTCCTGTCGTGTGTTGTGTTGTTTAGTCTTGTCTTGTGTTGTTTTGTCGTGTCATGTTTTGTCTTGTCTTGTCTTGTCATGTCATGTCATGTCGTGTCTTGTGTTGCTTTGTCTTGTCTTGTCTTGTCTTGTCTTGTCTTGTCTTGTCTTGTCTTGTCATGTCATGTCATGTCGTGTCTTGTGTTGCTTTGTCTTGTCTTGTCTTGTCTTGTCTTGTCTTGTCTTGTCTTGTCTTGTCTTGTCTTGTCTTGTCCTGTCGTGTGTTGTGTTGTTTTGTCTTGTCTTGTGTTGTTTTGTCGTGTCATGTTTTGTCTTGTCTTGTCTTGTCATGTCATGTCATGTCGTGTCTTGTGTTGCTTTGTCTTGTCTTGTCTTGTCTTGTATTGTCTTGTCTTGTCTTGTCTTGTCTTGTCTTGTCTTGTCTTGTCTTGTCTTGTCTTGTCTTGTCTTGTCTTGTCTTGTCTTGTCTTGTCTTGTCTTGTCTTGTCTTGTCTTGTCTTGTCTTGTCTTGTCTTGTCTTGTCTTGTCTTGTCTTGTCTTGTCTTGTCTTGTCTTGTCTTGTCTTGTCTTGTCTTGTCTTCTTAATTAATTTAAAAACAAATCAAACAGAATTGTCTTGTCTTGTCTTGTCTTGTCTTGTCTTGTCTTGTCTTGTCTTGTCTTGTCTTGTCTTGTCTTGTCTTGCCTTGTCTTGTCGTGTCATGTTTTGTCTTGTGTTGTCTTGTCTTGTCTTGTCTTGTCTTGTCTTGTCTTGTCTTGTCTTGTCTTGTCTTGTCTTGTCTTGTCTTGTCTTGTCTTGTCTTGTCTTGTCTTGTCTTGTCTTGTCTTGTCTTGTCTTGTCTTGTCTTGTCTTGTCTTGTCTTGTCTTGTCTTGTCTTGTCTTGTCTTGTCTTGTCTTGTCTTGTCTTGTCTTGTCTTGTCTTGTCTTGTCTTGTCTTGTCTTGTCTTGTCTTGTCATGTCGTGTCTTGTGTTGCTTTGTCTTGTCTGGTCTTGTCTTGTCTTGTCTTGTATTGTCTTGTCTTGTCGTGTCATGTTTTGTCTTGTCATGTCATGTCATGTCGTGTCTTGTCCTGTCGTGTGTTGTGTTGTTTTGTCGTGTCATGTTTTGTCTTGTCTTGTCTTGTCTTGTCTGGCCTTGTCTGGCCTTGTCTTGTCTTTTCGTGTCTTGTCTTGTCTTGTCTTGTCTTTTCTTGTCTTGTCTTGTCTTGTCTTGTCTTGTCGTGTCTTGTCGTGTCTTGTCTTGTCTTGTCTTGTCTTGTCTTGTCTTGTCTTGTCTTGTCTTGTCTTGTCTTGTCTTGTCTTGTCTTGTCTTGTCTTGTCTTGTCTTGTCTTGTCTTGTCTTGTCTTGTCTTGTCTTGTCTTGTCTTGTCTTGTCGTGTCTTGTCTTGTCTTGTCGTGTCTTGTCTTGTCTTGTCTTGTCTTGTGTTGTCTTGTCTTGTATTGTCTTGTCTTGTCTTGTCTTGTCTTGTCTTGTCTTGTCTTGTCCTGTCCTGTCCTGTCCTGTCCTATCCTGTCCTGTCCTGTCTTGTCTTGTCTTGTCTTGTCTTGTCTTGTCTTGTCTTGTCTTGGCTTGTCTTGTCATGTCATGTCTTGTCTTGTCTTGTCTTGTCTTGTCTTGTCTTGCCTTGTCTTGTCTTGTCTTTTCTTGTCTTGTCTTGTCTTGTCTTGTCGTGTCTTGTCTTGTCTCGTCATGTCATGTCTTGTCTTGTCTTGTCTTGTCTTGTCTTATCTTCTTAATTAATTTAAAAACAAATCAAACAGAATTGTCTTGTCTTGTCTTGTCTTGTCGTGTCTTGTCTTGTCTTGTCTTGTCTTGTCTTGTCTTGTCTTGTCTTGTCTTGTCTTGTCTTGTCTTGTCTTGTCTTGTCTTGTCTTGTCTTGTCTTGTCTTGTCTTGTCTTGTCTTGTCTTGTCTGGTCTTGTCTTGTCTTGTCTTATCTTCTTAATTAATTTAAAAACAAATCAAACAGAATTGTCTTGTCTTGTCTTGTCTTGTCGTGTCTTGTCTTGTCTTGTCTTGTCTTGTCTTGTCTTGTCTTGTCTTGTCTTGTCTTGTCTGGTCTTGTCTTGTCTTGTCTTGTCTTGTCTTGTCTTGTCTTGTCTTGTCTTGTCTTGTCTTGTCATGTCGTGTGTTGTGTTGTTTTTTCTTGTCTTGCCTTGCCTTGTCTTGTCTTGTCTTGTCTTGTCTTGTCTTGTCTTGTCTTGTCTTGTCTTGTCTTGTCTTGTCTTGTCCTGTCGTGTGTTGTGTTGTTTTGCCTTGTCTTGTCTTGTCTTGTCCTGTCGTGTGTTGTGTTGTTTTGTCTTGTCTTGTGTTGTTTTGTCGTGTCATGTCTTGTCTTGTCTTGTCTTGTCTTGTCATGTCATGTCGTGTCTTGTGTTGGTTTGTCTTGTCTTGTCTTGTCTTGTCTTGTCTTGTCCTGTCGTGTGTTGTGTTGTTTTGTCTTGTCTTGTGTTGTTTTGTCGTGTCATGTCTTGTCTTGTCTTGTCTTGTCCTGTCCTGTCGTGTGTTGTGTTGTTTTGTCTTGTCTTGTCATGTCATGTCATGTCGTGTCTTGTGTTGCTTTGTCTTGTCTTGTCTTGTCTTGTCTGGTCTTGTCTTGTCTTGTCTTGTCTTGTCCTGTCGTGTGTTGTGTTGTTTTGTCTTGTCTTGTGTTGTTTTGTCGTGTCATGTTTTGTCTTGTCTTGTCATGTCATGTCATGTCGTGTCTTGTGTTGCTTTGTCTTGTCTTGTCTTGTCTTGTCTTGTCTTGTCTTGTCTTGTCTTGTCTTGTCTTGTCTTGTCTTGTCTTGTCTTGTTTTGTCTTGTCTTGTCTTGTCTTGTCTTGTCTTGTCTTGTCTTGTCTTGTCTTGTCTTGTCTTGTCTTGTCTTGTCTTGTCTTGTCTTGTCTTGTCTTGTCTTGTCTTGTCTTGTCTTGTCTTGTCTTGTCTTGTCTTGTCTGGTCTTGTCTTGTCTTGTCTTGTCTTGTCTTGTCTTGTCTTGTCTTGTCTTGTCTTGTCTTGTCTTGTCTTGTCTTGTCTTGTCTTGTCTTGTCTTGTCTTGTCTTGTCTTGTCTTGTCTTGTCTTGTCTTGTCTTGTCTTGTCTTGTCTTGTCTTGTCTTGTCTTGTCTTGTCTTGTCATGTCTTGTCTTGTCTTGTCTTGTCTTGTCTTGTCTTGTCCTGTCGTGTGTTGTGTTGTTCTGTCTTGTCTTGTGTTGTTTTGTCGTGTCATGTTTTGTCTTGTCTTGTCTTGTCATGTCATGTCATGTCGTGTCTTGTGTTGCTTTGTCTTGTCTTGTCTTGTCTTGTCTTGTCATGTCATGTCATGTCTTGTCTTATATTGTCTTGTCTTGTCTTGTCTTGTCTTGTCCTGTCATGTCATGTCGTATGTTGTATTGTTTTGTCTTGTGCTGCTTTGTCCTGTCTTGTCTTGTCTTGTCATGTCGTGTGTTGTGTTGTTTTGTCTTGTCTTGTTGTGTATTGTCATGTCTTATATTGTCTTGTCTTGTCTTGTCATGTCATGTCATGTCGTGTGTTGTGTTGTGTTGTCTTGTTTTGTCTTGTCATGTCATGTCATGTCTTGTCTTGTCTTGTCTTGTCTTGTTTTGTCTTGTCATGTCATGTCTTGTCTTGTCTTGTCTTGTTTTGTCTTGTCATGTCTTGTCTTGACTTGTCTTGTCTTGTCTTGTCTTGTCTTGTCTTGTCTTGTCTTGTCTTGTCTTGTCTTGTCTTGTCTTGTCTTGTCTTGTCTTGTCTTGTCTTGTCTTGTCTTGTCTTGTCTTGTCTTGTCTTGTCTTGTCTTGTCTTGTCTTGTCTTGTCTTGTCTTGTCTTGTCTTGTGTTGTCTTGTTTTGTCTTGTCATGTCTTGTCTTGACTTGTCTTGTCTTGTCTTGTCTTGTCTTGTCTTGTCTTGTCTTGTCTTGTCTTGTCTTGTCTTGTCTTGTCTTGTCTTGTCTTGTCTTGTCTTGTCTTGTCTTGTCTTGTCTTGTCTTGTCTTGTCTTGTCTTGTCTTGTCTTGTCTTGTCTTGTCTTGTCTTGTCTTGTCTTGTCTTGTCTTGTCTTGTCTTGTCTTGTCTTGTCTTGTCTTGTCTTGTCTTGTCTTGTCTTGTCTTGTCTTGTCTTGTCTTGTCTTGTCTTGTCTTGTCTTGTCTTATCTTGCCTTGTCTTGTCTTGTCTGGTCTTGTCTTGTCTTGTCTTGTCTTGTCTTGTCTTGTCTTGTGATGTCGTGTCTTGTCTTGTCTTGTCTTGTCTTGTCTTGTCTTGCCTTATCTTGCCTTGTCTTGTCTTGTCTGGTCTTGTCTTGTCCTGTCCTGTCCTGTCCTGTCCTGTCTTGTCTTGTCATGTCATGTCATGTCATGACGTGTGTTGTGTTGTGTTGTCTTGTTTTGTCTTGTCTTGTCATGTCATGTCATGTCTTGTCTTGTCTTGTCTTGTCTTGTTTTGTCTTGTCATGTCTTGTCTTGTCTTGTCTTGTCTTGTCTTGTCTTGTCATGTCTTGTCTTGACTTGTCTTGTCTTGTCTTGTCTTGTCTTGTCTTGTCTTGTCATGTCTTGTCTTGTCTTGTCTTGTCTTGTCTTGTCTTGTCTTGTCTTGTCTTGTCTTGTCTTGTCTTGTCTTGTCTTGTCTTGTCTTGTCTTGTCTTGTCTTGTCTTGTCTTGTCTTGTCTTGTCTTGTCTTGTCTTGTCTTGTCTTGTCTTGTCTTGTCTTGTCTTGTCTTGTCTTGTCTTGTCTTGTCTTGTCTTGTCTTGTCTTGTCTTGTCTTGTCTTGTCTTGTCTTGTCTTGTCTTGTCTTGTCTTGTCTTGTCTTGCCTTATCTTGCCTTGTCTTGTCTTGTCTGGTCTTGTCTTGTCTTGTCTTGTCTTGTCTTGTCTTGTCTTGTCTTGTCTTGTCTTGTCTTGTCTTGTCTTGTCATGTCTTGTCTTGTCTTGTCTTGTCTTGTCTTGTCATGTCTTGTCTTGTCTTGTCTTGTCTTGTCTTGTCTTGTCTTGTCTTGTCTTGTCTTGTCTTGTCTTGTCTTGTCTTGTGTTGTCTTGTCTTGTCATGTCATGTCGTATGTTGTGTTGTTTTGTCTTGTGCTGCTTTGTCCTGTCTTGTCTTGTCTTGTTGTGTATTGTCATGTCTTATATTGTCTTGTCTTGTCATGTCATGTCATGTCGTGTGTTGTGTTGTGTTGTCTTGTTTTGTCTTGTCATGTCATGTCATGTCATGTCTTGTCTTGTCTTGTCTTGTCTTGTTTTGTCTTGTCATGCCTTGTCTTGACTTGTCTTGTCTTGTCTTGTCTTGCCTTGTCTTGTCTTGTCTTGTCTTGTCTTGTCTTGTCTTGTCTTGTCTTGTCTTGTCTTGTCTTGTCTTGTCTTGTCTTGTCTTGTCTTGTCTTGTCTTGTCTTGTCTTGTCTTGTCTTGTCTTGTCTTGTCTTGTCTTGTCTTGTCTTGGCTTGTCTTGTCTTGTCTTGTCTTGTCTTGTCTTGTCTTGTCTTGTCTTGTCTTGTCTTGTCTTGTCTTGTCTTGTCTTGTCTTGTCTTGTCTTGTCTTGTCTTGTCATGTCTTGTCTTGTCTTGTCTTGTCTTGTCTTGCCTTATCTTGCCTTGTCTTGTCTTGTCTGGTCTTGTCTTGTCTTGTCTTGTCTTGTCTTGTCTTGTCTTGTCTTGTCATGTCTTGTCTTGTCTTGTCTTGTTTTGTCTTGTCTTGTTTTGTCTTGTCTTGTCTTGTCTTGTCTTGTCTTGTCTTGTCTTGTCTTGTCTTGTCTTGTCTTGTCTTGTCTTGTCTTGTCTTGTCTTGTCTTGCCTTGTCTTGTCTTGTCTGGTCTTGTCTTGTCTTGTCTTGTCTTGTCTTGTCTTGTCTTGTCTTGTCTTGTCTTGTCTTGTCTTGTCATGTCTTGTCTTGTCTTGTCTTGTCTTGTCTTGTCATGTCTTGTCTTGTCTTGTCTTGTCTTGTCTTGTCATGTCATGTCGTATGTTGTATTGTTTTGTCTTGTGCTGCTTTGTCCTGTCTTGTCTTGTCTTGTCATGTCGTGTGTTGTGTTGTTTTGTCTTGTCTTGTTGTGTATTGTCATGTCTTATATTGTCTTGTCTTGTATTGTCATGTCATGTCATGTCGTGTGTTGTGTTGTGTTGTCTTGTTTTGTCTTGTCATGTCATGTCATATCTTGTCTTGTCTTGTCTTGTCTTGTCTTGTTTTGTCTTGTCATGTCTTGTCTTGTCTTGTCTTGTCTTGTCTTGTCTTGTCTTGTCTTGTCTTGTCTTGTTTTGTCATGTCTTGTCTTGTCTTGTCTTGTCTTGTCTTGTCTTGTCTTGTCTTGTCTTGTCTTGTCTTGTCTTGTCTTGTCTTGTCTTGTCTTGTCTTGTCTTGTCTTGTCTTGTCTTGTCTTGTCTTGTCTTGTCTTGTCTTGTCTTGTCTTGTCTTGTCTTGTCTTGTCTTGTCTTGTCTTGTCTTGTCTTGTCTTGTCATGTCTTGTCTTGTCTTGTCTTGTCTTGTCTTGCCTTATCTTGCCTTGTCTTGTCTTGTCTGGTCTTGTCTTGTCTTGTCTTGTCTTGTCATGTCTTGTCTCTTCTTGTCTTGTTTTGTCTTGTCTTGTTTTGTCTTGTCTTGTCTTGTCTTGTCTTGTCTTGTCTTGTCTTGTCTTGTCTTGTCTTGTCTTGTGTTGTCTTGTCTTGTGATGTCGTGTCTTGTCTTGTCTTGTTTTGTCTTGTCTTGTCTTGTCTTGTCTTGTCTTGTCTTGTTTTGTCTTGTCTTGTCTTGTCATGTCTTGCCTTGTCTTGTCTTGTCTTGTCTTGCCTTATCTTGCCTTGTCTTGTCTTGTCTGGTCTTGTCTTGTCTTGTCTTGTCTTGTCTTGTCTTGTTTTGTCTTGTCATGTCTTGTCTTGACTTGTCTTGTCTTGTCTTGTCTTGTCTTGTCTTGTCTTGTCTTGTCTTGTCTTGTCTTGTCTTGTCTTGTCTTGTCTTGTCTTGTCTTGTCTTGTCTTGTCTTGTCTTGTCTTGTCTTGTCTTGTCTTGTCTTGTCTTGTCTTGTCTTGTCTTGTCTTGTCTTGTCTTGTCTTGTCTTGTCTTGTCTTGTCTTGTCTTGTCTTGTCTGGTCTTGTCTTGTCTTGTCTTGTCTTGTCTTGTCTTGTCTTGTCTTGTCTTGTCTTGTCTTGTCTTGTCTTGTCTTGTCATGTCTTGTCTTGTCTTGTTTTGTCTTGTCTTGTCTTGTCTTGTCTTGTCTTGTCTTGTCTTGTCTTGTCTTGTCTTGTGTTGTCTTGTCTTGTCATGTCATGTCGTATGTTGTGTTGTTTTGTCTTGTGCTGCTTTGTCCTGTCTTGTCTTGTCTTGTCTTTTCATGTCGTGTGTTGTGTTGTTTTGTCTTGTCTTGTTGTGTCTTGTCTTGCCTTATCTTGCCTTGTCTTGTCTTGTCTTGTCATGTCTTATATTGTCTTGTCTTGTCTTGTCTTGTGTTGTCTTGTCTTGTCATGTCATGTCGTATGTTGTGTTGTTTTGTCTTGTGCTGCTTTGTCCTGTCTTGTCTTGTCTTGTCTTTTCATGTCGTGTGTTGTGTTGTTTTGTCTTGTCTTGTTGTGTCTTGTCTTGCCTTATCTTGCCTTGTCTTGTCTTGTCTTGTCATGTCTTATATTGTCTTGTCTTGTCTTGTCTTGTTTTGTCTTGTCTTGTCTTGTCATGTCTTATATTGTCTTGTCTTATCTTGTCTTGTTTTGTCTTGTCTTGCCTTATCGTGCCTTGTCTTGTCTTGTCTTGTCTTGTCTTGTCTTGTCTTGTCTTGTCTTGTCTTGTCTTGTCTTGTCTTGTCTTGTCTTGTCTTGTCTTGTCTTGTCTTGTCTTGTCTTGTCTTGTCTTGTCTTGTCTTGTCTTGTCTTGTCTTGTCTTGTCTTGTCTTGTCTTGTCTTGTCTTGTCTTGTCTTGTCTTGTCTTGTCTTGTCTTGTCTTGTCTTGTCTTGTCTTGTCTTGTCTTGTCTTGTCTTGTCTTGTCTTGTCTTGTCTTGTCTTGTCTTGTCTTGTCTTGTCTTGTCTTGTCTTGTCTTGTCTTGTCTTGTCTTGTCTTGTCTTGTCTTGTCTTGTCTTGTCTTGTCTTGTCATGTCTTATATTGTCTTGACTTGTCTTGTCTTGTTTTGTCTTGTCTTGCCTTATCTTGCCTTGTCTTGTCTTGTCTTGTCTTGTCTTGTCATATCTTGTCTTGTCTTGTCTTGTCTTGTCTTGTCTTGTCTTGTCATGTCTTGTCTTGTCTTGTCTTGTCTTGTCTTGTCTTGTCTTGTCTTGTCTTGTCTTGTCTTGTCTTGTCTTGTCTTGTCTTGTCTTGTCTTGTCTTGTCTTGTCTTGTCTTGTCTTGTCTTGTCTTGTCTTGTCTTGTCTTGTCTTGTCTTGTCTTGTCTTGTCTTGTCTTGTCTTGTCTTGTCTTGTCTTGTCTTGTCTTGTCTTGTCTTGTCTTGTCTTGTCTTGTCTTGTCTTGTCTTGTCTTGTCTTGTCTTGTCTTGTCTTGTCTTGTCTTGCCTTATCTTGCCTTGTCTTGCCATGTCTTGTCTGGTCTTGTCTTGTCTTGTCTTGTCTTGTCTTGTCTTCTCCTTGTCTTGTCTAGTCTTGTCTTGTCTTGTCTTGTCTTGTCTTGTCTTGTCTTGTCTTGTCTTGTCTTGTCTTGTCTTGTCTTGTCTTGTCTTGTCTTGTCTTGTCTTGTCTTGTCTTGTCTTGTCTTGTCTTGTCTTGTCTTGTCTTGTCTTGTCTTGTCTTGTCTTGTCTTGTCTTGTCTTGTCTTGTCTTGTCTTGTCTTGTCTTGTCTTGTCTTGTCATGTCTTATATTGTCTTGACTTGTCTTGTCTTGTTTTGTCTTGTCTTGTCTTGTCTTGTCTTGTCTTGTCTTGTCTTGTCTTGTCTTGTCTTGTCTTGTCTTGTCTTGTCTTGTCTTGTCTTGTCTTGTCTTGTCTTGTCTTGTCTTGTCTTGTCTTGTCTTGTCTTGTCTTGTCTTGTCTTGTCTTGTCTTGTCTTGTCTTGTCTTGTCTTGTCTTGTCTTGTCTTGTCTTGTCTTGTCTTGTCTTGTCTTGTCTTGTCTTGTCTTGTCTTGTCTTGTCTTGTCTTGTCTTGTCTTGTTTTGTCTTGTCTTGTGTTGCTTTGTCTTGTCTTGTCATGTCATGTGTTGCGTTGTGTTGTTTTGTCTTGTCTTGTCATGTCATGTCATGTCGTGTCTTGTGTTGCTTTGTCTTGTCATGTCGTGTGTTGTGTTGTTTTGTCTTGTCTTGTTGTGTATTGTCATGTCTTATATTGTCTTGTCTTGTCTTGGCATGTCATGTCATGTCATGTCGTGTGTTGTGTTGTTTTGTCTTGTCTTGTCATGTCATGTCATGTCGTGTCTTGTGTTGCTTTGTCTTGTCATGTCGTGTGTTGTGTTGTTTTGTCTTGTCTTGTCATGTCATGTCATGTCGTGTCTTGTGTTGCTTTGTCTTGTCATGTCGTGTGTTGTGTTGTTTTGTCTTGTCTTGTTGTGTATTGTCATGTCTTATATTGTCTTGTCTTGTCTTGTCATGTCTTGTCATGTCTTGTCTTGTCTTGTCTTGTTATGTCTTGTCTTGTCTAGTCTTGTCTTGTCTTGTCTTGTCTTGTCTTGTCTTGTCTTGTCTTGTCTTGTCTTGTCTTGTCTTGTCTTGTCTTGTCTTGTCTTGTCTTGTCTTGTCTTGTCTTGTCTTGTCTTGTCTTGTCTTGTCTTGTCTTGTCTTGTCTTGTCTTGTCTTGTCTTGTCTTGTCTTGTCTTGTCTTGTCTTGTCTTGTCTTGTCTTGTCTTGTCTTGTCTTGTCTTGTCTTGTCTTGTCTTGTCTTGTCTTGTCTTGTCTTGTCTTGTCTTGCCTTATCTTGCCTTGTCTTGTCTTGTCTGGTCTTGTCTTGTCTTGTCTTGTCTTGTCTTGTCTTGTCTTGTCTTGTCTTGTCTTGTCTTGTCTTGTCTTGTCTTGTCTTGTCTTGTCTTGTCTTGTCTTGTCTTGTCTTGTCTTGTCATGTCTTGTCTTGTCTTGTCTTGTCTTGTCTTGTCTTGTCTTGCCTTGTCTTGTCTTGTCCTGTCGTGTGTTGTGTTGTTTTGTCTTGTCTTGTCTTGTCTTGTCGTATGTTGTGTTGTTTTGTCTTGTCATGTCGTATGTTGTGTTGCTTTGTCTGGTCTTGTTTTGTCTTGTCTTGTCTTATATTGTCTTGTCTTGTCTTGTCATGTCATGTCATGTCATGCCGTGTGTTGTGTTGTTTAGTCTTGTTTTGTCTTGTCATGTCTTGTCTTGTCTTGTCTTGTCTTGTCTTGCCTTGTCTTGTCTTGTCTTGTCTTGTCTTGTCTTGTCTTGTCTTGTCTTGTCTTGTCTTGTCTTTTCTTGTCTTGTCTTGTCTTGTCTTGTCTTGTCTTGTCTTGTCTTGTGTTGTCTTGTCTTGTCTTGTCTTGTCTTGTCTTGTCTTGTCTTGTCTTGTCTTGTCTTGTCTTGTCTTGTCTTGTGTTGTCTTGTCTTGTCTTGTCTTGTCTTGTCTTGTCTTGTCTTGCCTTGTCTTGTCTTGTCTTGTGTTGTTTTGTCCTGTCATGTCTTGTCTTGTCTTGTCTTGTCCTGTCCTGTCGTGTGTTGTGTTGTTTTGTCTTGTCTTGTCATGTCATATCATGTCGTGTCTTGTGTTGCTTTGTCTTGTCTTGTCTTGTCATGTCGTGTGTTGTGTTGTTTTGTCTTGTCTTGTTGTGTATTGTCATGTCTTATATTGTCTTGTCTTGTCTTGTCTTGTCATGTCATGTCATGTCGTGTGTTGTGTTGTTTTGTCTTGTCATGTCTTGTCTTGTCTTGTCTTGTTTTGTCTTGTCATGTCTTGTCTTGTCTTGTCTTGTCTTGTCTTGTCTTGTCTTGTCTTGTCTTGTCTTGTCTTGTCTTGTCTTGTCTTGTCTTGTCTTGTCTTGTCTTGTCTTGTCTTGTCTTGTCCTGTCGTGTGTTGTGTTGTTTTGTCTTGTCTTGTCTTGTTTTGTCTTGTCTTGTCTTGTCTTGTCTTGTCTTGTCTTGTCTTGTCATGTCATGTCTTGTCTTGTCTTGTCTTGTTTTGTCTTGTCTTGTCTTGTTTTGTCTTGTCTTGTCTTGTCCTGTCTTGTCTTGTCTTGTCTTGCCTTGTCTTGTCTTGTCTTGTCTTGTCTTGTCTTGTCTTGTCATGTCATGTCATGTCGTGCGTTTTGTTGTTTTGTCTTGTCTTGTCTTGTCTTGTCATGTCGTGCGTTGTGTTGTTTTGTCTTGTCTTGTTTTGTCTTGTCATGTCATGTCTTGTCTTGTCTTGTCTTGTCTTGTCTTGTCTTGTCTTGTCTTGTCATGTCATGTCATGTCATGTCATGTGTTTGTGTTGTGTTGTTTTGTCTTGTCTTGTCTTGTCTTTTCTTGTCTTGTCTTGTCTTGTCATGTCATGTCTTGTCTTGTCTTGTCTTGTTTTGTCTTGTCTTGTCTTGTTTTGTCTTGTCATGTCTTGTCTTGTCTTGTCTTGTCTTGTCTTGTCTTGTCTTGCCTTGTCTTGTCTTGTCCTGTCGTGTGTTGTGTTGTTTTGTCTTGTCTTGTCTTGTCTTGTCTTGTCTTGTCTTGTCTTGTCGTATGTTGTGTTGTTTTGTCTTGTCATGTCGTATGTTGTGTTGTTTTGTCTGGTCTTGTTTTGTCTTGTCTTGTCTTATATTGTCTTGTCTTGTCTTGTCATGTCATGTCATGTCATGCCGTGTGTTGTGTTGTTTAGTCTTGTCTTGTCTTGTCTTGTCTTGTCTTGTCTTGTCTTGTCTTGTCTTGTCTTGTCTTGTCTTGTCTTGTCTTGTCTTGTCTTGTCTTGTCTTGTCTTGTCTTGTCTTGTCTTGTCTTGTCTTGTCTTGTCTTGTCTTGTCTTGTCTTGTCTTGTCTTGTCTTGTCTTGTCTTGTCTTGTCTTGTCTTGTCTTGTCTTGTCTTGTCTTGTCTTGTCTTGTCTTGTCTTGTCTTGTCTTGTCTTGTCCTGTCGTGTGTTGTTTTGTCTTGTGTTGTCTTGTCTTGTCTTGTCCTGTCTTGTCTTGTCTTGTCTTGCCTTGTCTTGTCTTGTCTTGTCTTGTCTTGTCTTGTCTTGTCTTGTCTTGTCTTGTCATGTCATGTCATGTCGTGCGTTGTGTTGTTTTGTCTTGTCTTGTTTTGTCTTGTCATGTCATGTCTTGTCTTGTCTTGTCTTGTCTTGTCATGTCGTGCGTTGTGTTGTTTTGTCTTGTCTTGTTTTGTCTTGTCATGTCATGTCTTGTCTTGTCTTGTCTTGTCTTGTCATGTCATGTCATGTCATGTCATGTGTTGTGTTGTGTTTTTATGTCTTGTCTTGTCTTGTTTGGTCTTGTCTTGTTTGGTCTTGTCTTGTCTTGTCATGCTTTATGTTGTCTTGTTTTGTCATGTAATGTCATGTCGTGTGTTGTGTTGTTTTGTCTTGTCATGTCTTATATTGTCTTGTCTTGTCTTGTCTTGTCTTGTGATGTCATGTGTTGTGTTGTGTTGTTTTGTCTTGTCTTGTCTTGTCTTGTCTTGTCTTGTCTTGTCTTGTCTTGTCTTGTCTTGTCTTGTCTTGTCTTGTCTTGTCTTGTCTTGTCTTGTCTTGTCTTGTCTTGTCTTGTCTTGTCTTGTCTTGTCTTGTCTTGTCTTGTCCTGTCGTGTGTTGTTTTGTCTTGTGTTGTCTTGTCTTGTCTTGTCCTGTCTTGTCTTGTCTTGTCTTGTCTTGTCTTGTCTTGTCTTGTCTTGTCTTGTCTTGTCTTGTCTTGTCTTGTCTTGTCTTGTCTTGTCTTGTCTTGTCTTGTCTTGTCTTGTCTTGTCTTGTCTTGTCTTGTCTTGTCTTGTCTTGTCTTGTCTTGTCTTGTCTTGTCTTGTCTTGTCTTGTCTTGTCTTGCCTTATCTTGCCTTGTCTTGTCTTGTCTGGTCTTGTCTTGTCTTGTCTTGTCTTGTCTTGTCTTGTCTTGTCTTGTCTTGTCTTGTCTTGTCTTGTCTTGTCTTGTCTTGTCTTGTCTTGTCTTGTCTTGTCTTGTCTTGTCATGTCTTGTCTTGTCTTGTCTTGTCTTGTCTTGTCTTGTCTTGCCTTGTCTTGTCTTGTCCTGTCGTGTGTTGTGTTGTTTTGTCTTGTCTTGTCTTGTCTTGTCTTGTCTTGTCGTATGTTGTGTTGTTTTGTCTTGTCATGTCGTGTGTTGTGTTGTTTTGTCTTGTCTTGTTGTGTATTGTCATGTCTTATATTGTCTTGTCTTGTCTTGTCTTGTCATGTCATGTCATGTCGTGTGTTGTGTTGTTTTGTCTTGTCATGTCTTGTCTTGTCTTGTCTTGTTTTGTCTTGTCATGTCTTGTCTTGTCTTGTCTTGTCTTGTCTTGTCTTGTCTTGTCTTGTCTTGTCTTGTCTTGTCTTGTCTTGTCTTGTCTTGTCTTGTCTTGTCTTGTCTTGTCTTGTCTTGTCTTGTCTTGTCTTGTCTTGTCCTGTCGTGTGTTGTGTTGTTTTGTCTTGTCTTGTCTTGTCTTGTTTTGTCTTGTCTTGTCTTGTCTTGTCTTGTCTTGTCTTGTCTTGTCATGTCATGTCTTGTCTTGTCTTGTCTTGTTTTGTCTTGTCTTGTCTTGTTTTGTCTTGTCTTGTCTTGTCCTGTCTTGTCTTGTCTTGTCTTGCCTTGTCTTGTCTTGTCTTGTCTTGTCTTGTCTTGTCATGTCATGTCATGTCGTGCGTTTTGTTGTTTTGTCTTGTCTTGTCTTGTCTTGTCATGTCGTGCGTTGTGTTGTTTTGTCTTGTCTTGTCTTGTCTTGTATTGTCTTGTCTTGTCTTGTCTTGTCTTGTCATGTCATGTCATGTCATGTCATGTGTTTGTGTTGTGTTGTTTTGTCTTGTCTTGTCTTGTCTTTTCTTGTCTTGTCTTGTCTTGTCATGTCATGTCTTGTCTTGTCTTGTCTTGTTTTGTCTTGTCTTGTCTTGTTTTGTCTTGTCATGTCTTGTCTTGTCTTGTCTTGTCTTGTCTTGTCTTGTCTTGCCTTGTCTTGTCTTGTCCTGTCGTGTGTTGTGTTGTTTTGTCTTGTCTTGTCTTGTCTTGTCTTGTCTTGTCTTGTCTTGTCTTGTCGTATGTTGTGTTGTTTTGTCTTGTCATGTCGTATGTTGTGTTGTTTTGTCTGGTCTTGTTTTGTCTTGTCTTGTCTTATATTGTCTTGTCTTGTCTTGTCATGTCATGTCATGTCATGCCGTGTGTTGTGTTGTTTAGTCTTGTCTTGTCTTGTCTTGTCTTGTCTTGTCTTGTCTTGTCTTGTCTTGTCTTGTCTTGTCTTGTCTTGTCTTGTCTTGTCTTGTCTTGTCTTGTCTTGTCTTGTCTTGTCTTGTCTTGTCTTGTCTTGTCTTGTCTTGTCTTGTCTTGTCTTGTCTTGTCTTGTCTTGTCTTGTCTTGTCTTGTCTTGTCCTGTCGTGTGTTGTTTTGTCTTGTGTTGTCTTGTCTTGTCTTGTCCTGTCTTGTCTTGTCTTGTCTTGCCTTGTCTTGTCTTGTCTTGTCTTGTCTTGTCTTGTCTTGTCTTGTCTTGTCTTGTCATGTCATGTCATGTCGTGCGTTGTGTTGTTTTGTCTTGTCTTGTTTTGTCTTGTCATGTCATGTCTTGTCTTGTCTTGTCTTGTCTTGTCATGTCGTGCGTTGTGTTGTTTTGTCTTGTCTTGTTTTGTCTTGTCATGTCATGTCTTGTCTTGTCTTGTCTTGTCTTGTCATGTCATGTCATGTCATGTCATGTGTTGTGTTGTGTTTTTATGTCTTGTCTTGTCTTGTTTGGTCTTGTCTTGTTTGGTCTTGTCTTGTCTTGTCATGCTTTATGTTGTCTTGTTTTGTCATGTAATGTCATGTCGTGTGTTGTGTTGTTTTGTCTTGTCATGTCTTATATTGTCTTGTCTTGTCTTGTCTTGTCTTGTGATGTCATGTGTTGTGTTGTGTTGTTTTGTCTTGTCTTGTCTTGTCTTGTCTTGTCTTGTCTTGTCTTGTCTTGTCTTGTCTTGTCTTGTCATGTCTTGTCTTGTCTTGTTTTGCATTGTTTTCTCATGTAATGTCATGTCGTGTGTTGTGTTGTTTTGTCTTGTCTTGTGTTGTTTTGTCGTGTCATGTCTTGTCTTGTCTTGTCTTGTCCTGTCCTGTCGTGTGTTGTTTTGTCTTGTCTTGTCATGTCATGTCATGTCGTGTCTTGTGTTGCTTTGTCTTGTCTTGTCTTGTCATGTCGTGTGTTGTGTTGTTTTGTCTTGTCTTGTTGTGTATTGTCATGTCTTATATTGTCTTGTCTTGTCTTGTCATGTCATGTCATGTCATGTCGTGTGTTGTGTTGTTTTGTCTTGTCTTGTTTTGTCTTGTCATGTCTTGTCTTGTCTTGTCTTGTTTTGTCTTGTCATGTCTTGTCTTGTCTTGTCTTGTCTTGTCTTGTCTTGTCTTGTCTTGTCTTGTCTTGTCTCGTCTTGTCTTGTCTTGTCTTGTCTTGTCTTGTCTTGTCTTGTCTTGTCTTGTCTTGTCTTGTCTTGTCTTGTCTTGTCTTGTCTTGTCTTGTCTTGTCTTGTCTTGTCTTGTCTTGTCTTGTCTTGTCTTGTCTTGTCTTGTCTTGTCTTGTCTTGTCTTGTCTTGTCTTGTCTTTTCTTGTCTTGTCCTGTCTTGTCTTGTTTTGTCTTGCCTTGTCTTGTCTTGTCTTGTCTTGTCTTGTCTTGTCTTGTCATGTCATGTCATGTCATGTCGTGCGTTGTGTTGTTTTGTCTTGTCTTGATTTGTCTTGTCATGTCATGTCTTGTCTTGTCTTGTCTTGTCTTGTCTTGTCTTGTCTTGTCTTGTCATGTCTTGTCTTGTCTTGTCTTGTCTTGTCTTGTCTTGTCTTGTCTTGTCTTGTCTTGTCTTGTCTTGTCTTGTCTTGTCTTGTCTTGTCTTGTCTTGTCTTGTCTTGTCTTGTCTTGTCTTGTCTTGTCTTGTCTTGTCTTGTCTTGTCTTGTCTTGTCTTGTCTTGTCTTGTCTTGTCTTGTCTTGTCTTGTCTTGTCTTGTCTTGTCTTGTCTTGTCTTGTCTTGTCTTGTCTTGTCTTGTCTTGTCTTGTCTTGTCTTGTCTTGTCTTGTCTTGTCTTGTCTTGTCTTGTCTTGTCTTGTCTTGTCTTGTCATGTCGTGCGTTGTGTTGTTTTGTCTTGTCTTGTTTTGTCTTGTCTTGTCTTGTCTTGTCTTGTCTTGTCTTGTCTTGTCTTGTCTTGTCTTGTCTTGTCTTGTCTTGTCTTGTCTTGTCTTGTCCTGTCTTGTCTTGTTTTGTCTTGCCTTGTCTTGTCTTGTCTTGTCTTGTCTTGTCTTGTCTTGTCTTGTCCTGTCTTGTCTTGTTTTGTCGTGCGTTGTGTTGTTTTGTCTTGTCTTGTCTTGTCTTGTCTTGTCTTGTCGTATGTTGTGTTGTTTTGTCTTGTCATGTCGTATGTTGTGTTGTTTTGTCTTGTCTTGTCTTGTCTTGTCTTGTCTTGTCTTGTCTTGTCTCGTCTTGTCTTGTCTTGTCTTGTCTTGTCTTGTCTTGTCTTGTCTTGTCTTGTCTTGTCTTGTCTTGTCTTGCCTTGTCTTGTCTTGTCTTGTCTTGTCTTGTCTTGTCTTGTCTTGTCTTGTCTTGTCTTGTCTTGTCTTGTCTTGTCTTGTCTTGTCCTGTCTTGTCTTGTTTTGTCTTGTCATGTCTTGTCTTGTCTTGTCTTGTCTTGTCTTGTCTTGTCTTGTCTTGTCTTGTCTTGTCTCGTCTTGTCTTGTCTTGTCTTGTCTTGTCTTGTCTTGTCTTGTCTTGTCTTGTCTTGTCTTGTCTTGTCTTGTCTTGTCTTGTCTTGTCTTGTCTTGTCTTGTCTTGTCTTGTCTTGTCTTGTCTTGTCTTGTCTTGTCCTGTCTTGTCTTGTTTTGTCTTGCCTTGTCTTGTCTTGTCTTGTCTTGTCTTGTCTTGTCTTGCCTTGTCTTGTCTTGTCCTGTCGTGTGTTGTGTTGTTTTGTCTTGTCTTGTCTTGTCTTGTCTTGTCTTGTCGTATGTTGTGTTGTTTTGTCTTGTCATGTCGTATGTTGTGTTGTTTTGTCTGGTCTTGTTTTGTCTTGTCTTGTCTTATATTGTCTTGTCTTGTCTTGTCATGTCATGTCATGTCATGCCGTGTGTTGTGTTGTTTAGTCTTGTTTTGTCTTGTCATGTCTTGTCTTGTCTTGTCTTGTCTTGTCATGTCTTGTCTTGTCTAGTCTTGTCTTGTCTTGTCTTGTCTTGTCTTGTCTTGTCTTGTCTTGCCTTGTCTTGTCTTATCTTGTCTTGTCTTGTCTTGTCTTGTCTTGTCTTGTCTTGTCTTGTCTTGTCTTTTCTTGTCTTGTCTTGTCTTGTCTTGTCTTGTCTTGTCTTGTCTTGTGTTGTCTTGTCTTGTCTTGTCTTGTCTTGTCTTGTCTTGTCTTGTCTTGTCTTGTCTTGTCTTGTGTTGTCTTGTCTTGTCTTGTCTTGTCTTGTCTTGTCTTGTCTTGCCTTGTCTTGTCTTGTCTTGTGTTGTTTTGTCCTGTCATGTCTTGTCTTGTCTTGTCTTGTCCTGTCCTGTCGTGTGTTGTGTTGTTTTGTCTTGTCTTGTCATGTCATATCATGTCGTGTCTTGTGTTGCTTTGTCTTGTCTTGTCTTGTCATGTCGTGTGTTGTGTTGTTTTGTCTTGTCTTGTTGTGTATTGTCATGTCTTATATTGTCTTGTCTTGTCTTGTCATGTCATGTCATGTCATGTCGTGTGTTGTGTTGTTTTGTCTTGTCTTGTTTTGTCTTGTCATGTCTTGTCTTGTCTTGTCTTGTTTTGTCTTGTCATGTCTTGTCTTGTCTTGTCTTGTCTTGTCTTGTCTTGTCTTGTCTTGTCTTGTCTTGTCTTGTCTCGTCTTGTCTTGTCTTGTCTTGTCTTGTCTTGTCTTGTCTTGTCTTGTCTTGTCTTGTCTTGTCTTGTCTTGTCTTGTCTTGTCTTGTCTTGTCTTGTCTTGTCTTGTCTTGTCTTGTCTTGTCTTGTCTTGTCTTGTCTTGTCTTGTCTTGTCTTGTCTTGTCTTGTCTTGTCTTGTCCTGTCTTGTCTTGTTTTGTCTTGCCTTGTCTTGTCTTGTCTTGTCTTGTCTTGTCTTGTCTTGTCATGTCATGTCATGTCATGTCGTGCGTTGTGTTGTTTTGTCTTGTCTTGATTTGTCTTGTCATGTCATGTCTTGTCTTGTCTTGTCTTGTCTTTTCATGTCTTGTCTTGTCTTGTCTTGTCTTGTCTTGTCTTGTCTTGTCTTGTCTTGTCTTGTCTTGTCTTGTCTTGTCTTGTCTTGTCTTGTCTTGTCTTGTCTTGTCTTGTCTTGTCTTGTCTTGTCTTGTCTTGTCTTGTCTTGTCTTGTCTTGTCTTGTCTTGTCTTGTCTTGTCTTGTCTTGTCTTGTCTTGTCTTGTCTTGTCTTGTCTTGTCTTGTCTTGTCTTGTCTTGTCTTGTCTTGTCTTGTCTTGTCTTGTCTTGTCTTGTCTTGTCTTGTCTTGTCTTGTCTTGTCTTGTCTTGTCTTGTCTTGTCTTGTCATGTCGTGCGTTGTGTTGTTTTGTCTTGTCTTGTTTTGTCTTGTCATGTCATGTCTTGTCTTGTCTTGTCTTGTCTTGTCTTGTCTTGTCTTGTCATGTCATGTCATGTCATGTCTGTCATGTCATGTGTTGTGTTGTGTTGTTTTGTCTTGTCTTGTCTTGTTTGGTCTTGTCTTGTTTGGTCTTGTCTTGTCTTGTCATGTTTTATGTTGTCTTGTTTTGTCATGTAATGTCATGTCGTGTGTTGTGTTGTTTTGTCTTGTCTTGTCTTCTCCTTGTCTTGTCTTGTCATGTCGTGTGTTGTGTTGTTTTGTCTTGTCATGTCTTATATTGTCTTGTCTTGTCTTGTCTTGTCATGTCTTGTGATGTCATGTCGTGTGTTGTGTTGTTTTGTCTTGTCTTGTTTTTTCTTGTCCTGTCTTGTCTTGTCATGTCATGTCATGTGTTGTGTTGTGTTGTTTTGTCTTGTCTTGTCTTGTCTAGTCTTGTCTTGTCTTGCCTTATCTTGCCTTGTCTTGTCTTGTCTGGTCTTGTCTTGTCTTGTCTTGTCTTGTCTTGTCTTGTCATGTCTTGTCTTGTCTTGTTTTGTCTTGTCTTGTATTGTCTTGTTTTCTCATGTAATGTCATGTCGTGTGTTGTGTTGTTTTGTCTTGTCTTGTGTTGTTTTGTCGTGTCATGTCTTGTCTTGTCTTGTCTTGTCCTGTCCTGTCGTGTCTTGCGTTGTTTTGTCTTGTCTTGTCATGTCATATCATGTCGTGTCTTGTGTTGCTTTGTCTTGTCTTGTTTTGTCTTGTCTTGTCATGTCGTGTGTTGTGTTGTTTTGTCTTGTCTTGTTGTGTATTGTCTTGTCTTGTCTTGTCTTGTCTTGTCTTGTCTTGTCTTGTCTTGTCTTGTCTTGTCTTGTCTTGTCTTGTCTTGTCTTGTCTTGTCATGTCATGTCGTATGTTGTGTTGTTTTGTCTTGTGCTGCTTTGTCCTGTCTTGTCTTGTCTTGTCATGTCGTGTGTTGTGTTGTTTTGTCTTGTCTTGTTGTGTATTGTCATGTCTTATATTGTCTTGTCTTGTCTTGTCATGTCATGTCATGTCGTGTGTTGTGTTGTGTTGTCATGTTTTGTCTTGTCATGTCTTGTCTTGTCTTGTTTTGTCTTGTCTTGTCTTGTCTTGTCTTGTCTTGTCTTGTCTTGTCTTGTTTTGTCTTGTCTTGTCTTGTCTTGTCTTGTCTTGTCTTGTTTTGTCTTGTCATGTCATGTCTTGTCTTGTCTTGTCTTGTCTTGTCTTGTCTTGTCTTGTCTTGTCTTGTCTTGTCTTGTCTTGTTGTGTATTGTCATGTCTTATATTGTCTTGTCTTGTCTTGTCATGTCATGTCATGTCGTGTGTTGTGTTGTGTTGTCTTGTTTTGTCTTGTCATGTCTTGTCTTGTCTTGTCTTGTCTTGTTTTGTCTTGTCTTGTCTTGTCTTGTCTTGTCTTGTCTTGTCTTGTTTTGTCGTGTGTTGTGTTGTGTTGTCTTGTTTTGTCTTGTTTTGTCTTGTCATGTCTTGTCTTGTCTTGTCTTGTCTTGTCTTGTCTTGTCTTGTCTTGTCTTGTTTTGTCTTGTCATGTCTTGTCTTGTCTTGTCTTGTCTTGTTTTGTCTTGTCATGTCATGTCTTGTCTTGACTTGTCTTGTCTTGTCTTGTCTTGTCTTGTCTTGTCTTGTCTTGTCTTGTCTTGTCTTGTCTTGTCTTGTCTTGTCTTGTCTTGTCTTGTCTTGTCTTTTCTTGTCTTGTCTTGTCTTGTCATGCCATGTCGTATGTTGTGTTGTTTTGTCTTGTGCTGCTTTGTCCTGTCTTGTCTTGTTTTGTCTTGTCTTGTTTTGTCTTGTCTTGTTGTGTATTGTCATGTCTTATATTGTCTTGTCTTGTCTTGTCATGTCATGTCATGTCGTGTGTTGTGTTGTCTTGTTTTGTTTCGTCTTGTCATGTCATGTCATGTCTTGTCTTGTCTTGTCTTGTTTTGTCTTGTCATGTCTTGTCTTGTCTTGTCTTGTCTTGTCTTGTTTTGTCTTGTCATGTCTTGTCTTGTCTTGTCTTGTCTTGTCTTGTCTTGTCTTGTCTTGTTTTGTCTTGTCATGTCTTGTCTTGTCTTGTCTTGTCTTGTTTTGTCTTGTCATGTCATGTCTTGTCTTGTCTTGTCTTGTCTGGTCTTGTCTTGTCTTGTCTTGTCTGGTCTTGTCTTGTCTGGTCTTGTCTTGTCTTGTCTTGTCTTGTCTTGTCTTGTCTTGTCTTGTCTTGTCTTGTCTTGTCTTGTCTTGTCTTGTCTTGTCTTGTCTTGTCTTGTCTTGTCTTGTCTTGTCTTGTCTTGTCTTGTCTTGTCTTGTTTTGTCTTGTCATGTCTTGTCTTGTCTTGTCTTGTCTTGTCTTGTCTTGTTTTGTCTTGTCATGTCTTGTCTTGTCTTGTCTTGTCTTGTTTTGTCTTGTCATGTCATGTCTTGTCTTGTCTTGTCTTGTCTGGTCTTGTCTTGTCTTGTCTTGTCTTGTCTTGTCTTGTCTTGTCTTGTCTTGTCTTGTCTTGTCTTGTCTTGTCTTGTCTTGTCTTGTCTTGTCTTGTCTTGTCTTGTCTTGTCTTGTCATGTCTTGTCTTGTCTTGTCTTGTCTTGTCTTGTCTTGTCTTGTCTTGTCTTGTCTTGTCTTGTCTTGTCTTGTCTTGTCTTGTCTTGTCTTGTCTTGTCTTGTCTTGTCTTGTCTTGTCTGGTCTTGTCTTGTCTTGTCTTGTCTTGTCTTGTCTTGTCTTGTCTTGTCTTGTCTTGTCTTGTCTTGTCTTGTCTTGTCTTGTCTTGTCTTGTCTTGTCTTGTCTTGTCTTGTCTTGTCTTGTCTTGTCTTGTCTTGTCTTGTCTTGTCTTGTCTTGTCTTGTCTTGTCTTGTCTTGTCTTGTCTTGTCTTGTCTTGTCTTGTCTTGTCTTGTCTTGTCTTGTCTTGTCTTGTCTTGTCTTGTCTTGTCTTGTCTTGTCTTGTCTTGTCTTGTCTTGTCTTGTCTTGTCTTGTCTTGTCTTGTCTTGTCTTGTCTTGTCTTGTCTTGTCTTGTCTTGTCTTGTCTTGTCTTGTCTTGTCTTGTCTTGTCTTGTCTTGTCTTGTCTTGTCTTGTCTTGTCTTGTCTTGTCTTGTCTTGTCTTGTCTTGTCTTGTCTTGTCTTGTCTTGTCTTGTCTTGTCTTGTCTTGTCTTGTCTTGTCTTGTCTTGTCTTGTCTTGTCTTGTCTTGTCTTGTCTTGTCTTGTCTTGTCTTGTCTTTTCTTGTCTTGTCTTGTCTTGTCATGTCATGTCGTATGTTGTGTTGTTTTGTCTTGTGCTGCTTTGTCCTGTCTTGTCTTGTTTTGTCTTGTCTTGTTGTGTATTGTCTTGTCTTGTCTTGTCTTGTGTTGCTTTGTCTTGTCTTGTCATGTCGTGTGTTGTGTTGTCTTGTCTTGTCTTGTCTTGTCTTGTCTTGTCTTGTCTTGTCTTGTCTTGTGTTGCTTTGTCTTGTCTTGTCATGTCGTGTGTTGTGTTGTTTTGTCTTGTCTTGTTGTGTATTGTCATGTCTTTTATTGTCTTGTCTTGTCTTGTCTTGTCATGTCATGTAATGTCATGTCGTGTGTTGTGTTGTTTTGTCTTGTCTTGTCTTCTCCTTGTCTTGTCTAGTCTTGTCTTGTCTTGTCTTGTCTTGTCTTGTCATGTCGTGTGTTGTGTTGTTTTGTCTTGTCTTGTCTTGTCTTGTCTTGTGATGCCATGTCGTGTGTTGTGTTGTGTTGTTTTGTCTTGTCTTGTCTTGTCTTGTCTTGTCTTGCCTTATCTTGCCTTGTCTTGTCTTGTCTGGTCTTGTCTTGTCTTGTCTTGTCTTGTCTTGTCTTGTCATGTCATGTCGTATGTTGTGTTGTTTTGTCTTGAGCTGCTTTGCCCTGTCTTGTCTTGTCTTGTCTTGTCATGTCGTGTGTTGTGTTGTTTTGTTTTGTCTTGTTGTGTATTGTCATGTCTTATATTGTCTTGTCTTGTCTTGTCATGTCATGTCATGTCGTGTGTTATGTTGTGTTGTCTTGTTTTGTCTTGTCATGTCATGTCATGTCTTGTCTTGTCTTGTCTTGTTTTGTCTTGTCATGTCTTGTCTTGTCTTGTCTTGTCTTGTCTTGTTTTGTCTTGTCATGTCTTGTCTTGACTTGTCTTGTCTTGTCTTGTCTTGTCTTGTCTTGTCATGTCTTGTCTTGTCTTGTCTTGTCTTGTCTTGTCTTGTCTTGTCTTGTCTTGTCTTGTCTTGTCTTGTCTTGTCTTGTCTTGTCTTGTCTTGTCTTGTCTTGTCTTGTCTTGTCTTGTCTTGTCTTGTCTTGTCTTGTCTTGTCTTGTCTTGTGATGTCATGTCTTGTCTTGTCTTGTCTTGTCTTGTCTTGTCTTGTCATGTCTTGTCTTGTCTTGTCTTGTCTTGTCTTGTCTTGTCTTGTCATGTCATGTCATGTCATGTCTTGTCTTGTCTTGTCTTGTCTTGTCTTGTCTTGTCTGGTCTTGTCTTGTCTTGTCTTGTCTTGTCATGTCTTGTCTTGTCTTGTCTTGTCTTGTCTTGTCTTGTCTTGTCTTGTCTTGTCTTGTCTTGTCTTGTCTTGTCTTGTCTTGTCTTGTCTTGTCTTGTCTTGTCTTGTCTTGTCTTGTCTTGTCTTGTCTTGTCTTGTCTTGTCTTGTCTTGTCTTGTCTTGTCTTGTCTTGTCTTGTCTTGTCTTGTCTTGTCTTGTCTTGTCTTGTCTTGTCTTGTCTTGTCTTGTCTTGTCTTGTCTTGTCTTGTCTTGTCTTGTCTTGTCTTGTCTTGTCTTGTCTGGTCTTGTCTTGTCTTGTCTTGTCTTGTCTTGTCTTGTCTTGTCTTGTCTTGTCTTGTCTTGTCTTGTCTTGTCTTGTCTTGTCTTGTCTTGTCTTGTCTTGTCTTGTCTTGTCTTGTCTTGTCTTGTCTTGTCTTGTCTTGTCTTGTCTTGTCTTGTCTTGTCTTGTCTTGTCTTGTCTTGTCTTGTCTTGTCTTGTCTTGTCTTGTCTTGTCTTGTCTTGTCTTGTCTTGTCTTGTCTTGTCTTGTCTTGTCTTGTCTTGTCTTGTCTTGTCTTGTCTTGTCTTGTCTTGTCTTGTCTTGTCTTGTCTTGTCTTGTCTTGTCTTGTCTTGTCTTGTCTTGTCTTGTCTTGTCTTGTCTTGTCTTGTCTTGTCTTGTCTTGTCTTGTCTTGTCTTGTCTTGTCTTGTCTTGTCTTGTCTTTTCTTGTCTTGTCTTGTCTTGTCTTGTCATGTCATGTCGTATGTTGTGTTGTTTTGTCTTGTGCTGCTTTGTCCTGTCTTGTCTTGTTTTGTCTTGTCTTGTTGTGTATTGTCATGTCTTATATTGTCTTGTCTTGTCTTGTCATGTCATGCCATGTCGTGTGTTGTGTTGTCTTGTTTTGTTTTGTCTTGTCATGTCATGTCATGTCTTGTCTTGTCTTGTCTTGTTTTGTCTTGTCATGTCTTGTCTTGTCTTGTCTTGTCTTGTCTTGTTTTGTCTTGTCATGTCTTGCCTTGACTTGTCTTGTCTTGTCTTGTCTTGTCTTGTCTTGTCTTGTCTTGTCTTGTCTTGTCTTGTCTTGTCTTGCCTTGTCTTGTCTTGTCTTGTCTTGTCTTGTCTTGTCTTGTCTTGTCTTGTCTTGTCTTGTCTTGTCTTGTCTTGTCTTGTCTTGTCTTGTCTTGTCTTGTCTTGTCTTGTCTTGTCTTGTCTTGTCTTGTCTTGTCTTGTCTTGTCTTGTCTTGTCTTGTCTTGTCTTGTCTTGTCTTGTCTGGTCTTGTCTTGTCTTGTCTTGTCTTGTCTTGTCTTGTCTTGTCTTGTCTTGTCTTGTCTTGTCTTGTCTTGTCTTGTCTTGTCTTGTCTTGTCTTGTCTTGTCTTGTCTTGTCTTGTCTTGTCTTGTCTTGTCTTGTCTTGTCTTGTCTTGTCTTGTCTTGTCTTGTCTTGTCTTGTCTTGTCTTGTCATGTCTTGTCTTGTCTTGTCTTGTCTTGCCTTGTCTTGTCTTGTCTTGTCTTGTCTTGTCTTGTCTTGTCTTGTCTTGTCTTGTCTTGTCTTGTCTTGTCTTGTCTTGTCTTGTCTTGTCTTGTCTTGTCTTTTCTTGTCTTGTCTTGTCTTGTCTTGTCTTGTCTTGTCTTGTCTTGTCTTGTCTTGTCTTGTCTTGTCTTGTCTTGTCATGTCTTGTCTTGTCTTGTCTTGTCTTGTCTTGTCTTGTCTTGTCTTGTCTTGTCTTGTCTTGTCTTGTCTTGTCTTGTCTTGTCTTGTCTTGTCTTGTCTTGTCTTGTCTTGTCTTGTCTTGTCTTGTCTGGTCTTGTCTTGTCTTGTCTTGTCTTGTCTTGTCTTGTCTTGTCTTGTCTTGTCTTGTCTTGTCTTGTCTTGTCTTGTCTTGTCTTGTCTTGTCTTGTCTTGTCTTGTCTTGTCTTGTCTTGTCTTGTCTTGTCTTGTCTTGTCTTGTCTTGTCTTGTCTTGTCTTGTCTTGTCTTGTCTTGTCTTGTCTTGTCTTGTCTTGTCTTGTCTTGTCTTGTCTTGTCTTGTCTTGTCTTGTCTTGTCTTGTCTTGTCTTGTCTTGTCTTGTCTTGTCTTGTCTTGTCTTGTCTTGTCTTGTCTTGTCTTGTCTTGTCTTGTCTTGTCTTTTCTTGTCTTGTCTTGTCTTGTCATGTCATGTCGTATGTTGTGTTGTTTTGTCTTGTGCTGCTTTGTCCTGTCTTGTCTTGTTTTGTCTTGTCTTGTTGTGTATTGTCTTGTCTTGTCTTGTCTTGTGTTGCTTTGTCTTGTCTTGTCATGTCGTGTGTTGTGTTGTCTTGTCTTGTCTTGTCTTGTCTTGTCTTGTCTTGTCTTGTGTTGCTTTGTCTTGTCTTGTCATGTCGTGTGTTGTGTTGTTTTGTCTTGTCTTGTTGTGTATTGTCATGTCTTTTATTGTCTTGTCTTGTCTTGTCTTGTCATGTCATGTAATGTCATGTCGTGTGTTGTGTTGTTTTGTCTTGTCTTGTCTTCTCCTTGTCTTGTCTAGTCTTGTCTTGTCTTGTCTTGTCTTGTCTTGTCATGTCGTGTGTTGTGTTGTTTTGTCTTGTCTTGTCTTGTCTTGTCTTGTGATGCCATGTCGTGTGTTGTGTTGTGTTGTTTTGTCTTGTCTTGTCTTGTCTTGTCTTGTCTTGCCTTATCTTGCCTTGTCTTGTCTTGTCTGGTCTTGTCTTGTCTTGTCTTGTCTTGTCTTGTCTTGTCATGTCATGTCGTATGTTGTGTTGTTTTGTCTTGAGCTGCTTTGCCCTGTCTTGTCTTGTCTTGTCTTGTCATGTCGTGTGTTGTGTTGTTTTGTTTTGTCTTGTCGTGTATTGTCATGTCTTATATTGTCTTGTCTTGTCTTGTCATGTCATGTCATGTCGTGTGTTATGTTGTGTTGTCTTGTTTTGTCTTGTCATGTCATGTCATGTCTTGTCTTGTCTTGTCTTGTTTTGTCTTGTCATGTCTTGTCTTGTCTTGTCTTGTCTTGTCTTGTTTTGTCTTGTCATGTCTTGTCTTGACTTGTCTTGTCTTGTCTTGTCTTGTCTTGTCTTGTCATGTCTTGTCTTGTCTTGTCGTGTCTTGTCTTGTCTTGTCTTGTCTTGTCTTGTCTTGTCTTGTCTTGTCTTGTCTTGTCTTGTCTTGTCTTGTCTTGTCTTGTCTTGTCTTGTCTTGTCTTGTCTTGTCTTGTCTTGTCTTGTCTTGTCTTGTCTTGTCTTGTCTTGTGATGTCATGTCTTGTCTTGTCTTGTCTTGTCTTGTCTTGTCTTGTCTTGTCATGTCTTGTCTTGTCATGTCTTGTCTTGTCTTGTCTTGTCTTGTCTTGTCTTGTCATGTCATGTCATGTCATGTCTTGTCTTGTCTTGTCTTGTCTTGTCTTGTCTTGTCTGGTCTTGTCTTGTCTTGTCTTGTCATGTCTTGTCTTGTCTTGTCTTGTCTTGTCTTGTCTTGTCTTGTCTTGTCTTGTCTTGTCTTGTCTTGTCTTGTCTTGTCTTGTCTTGTCTTGTCTTGTCTTGTCTTGTCTTGTCTTGTCTTGTCTTGTCTTGTCTTGTCTTGTCTTGTCTTGTCTTGTCTTGTCTTGTCTTGTCTTGTCTTGTCTTGTCTTGTCTTGTCTTGTCTGGTCTTGTCTTGTCTGGTCTTGTCTTGTCTTGTCTTGTCTTGTCTTGTCTTGTCTTGTCTTGTCTTGTCTTGTCTTGTCTTGTCTTGTCTTGTCTTGTCTTGTCTTGTCTTGTCTTGTCTTGTCTTGTCTTGTCTTGTCTTGTCTTGTCTTGTCTTGTCTTGTCTTGTCTTGTCTTGTCTTGTCTTGTCTTGTCTTGTCTTGTCTTGTCTTGTCTTGTCTTGTCTTGTCTTGTCTTGTCTTGTCTTGTCTTGTCTTGTCTTGTCTTGTCTTGTCTTGTCTTGTCTTGTCTTGTCTTGTCTTGTCTTGTCTTGTCTTGTCTTGTCTTGTCTTGTCTTGTCTTGTCTTGTCTTGTCTTGTCTTGTCTTGTCTTGTCTTGTCTTGTCTTGTCTTGTCTTGTCTTGTCTTGTCTTGTCTTGTCTTGTCTTGTCTTTTCTTGTCTTGTCTTGTCTTGTCTTGTCATGTCATGTCGTATGTTGTGTTGTTTTGTCTTGTGCTGCTTTGTCCTGTCTTGTCTTGTTTTGTCTTGTCTTGTTGTGTATTGTCATGTCTTATATTGTCTTGTCTTGTCTTGTCATGTCATGCCATGTCGTGTGTTGTGTTGTCTTGTTTTGTTTTGTCTTGTCATGTCATGTCATGTCTTGTCTTGTCTTGTCTTGTTTTGTCTTGTCATGTCTTGTCTTGTCTTGTCTTGTCTTGTCTTGTTTTGTCTTGTCATGTCTTGCCTTGACTTGTCTTGTCTTGTCTTGTCTTGTCTTGTCTTGTCTTGTCTTGTCTTGTCTTGTCTTGTCTTGTCTTGCCTTGTCTTGTCTTGTCTTGTCTTGTCTTGTCTTGTCTTGTCTTGTCTTGTCTTGTCTTGTCTTGTCTTGTCTTGTCTTGTCTTGTCTTGTCTTGTCTTGTCTTGTCTTGTCTTGTCTTGTCTTGTCTTGTCTTGTCTTGTCTTGTCTGGTCTTGTCTTGTCTTGTCTTGTCTTGTCTTGTCTTGTCTTGTCTTGTCTTGTCTTGTCTTGTCTTGTCTTGTCTTGTCTTGTCTTGTCTTGTCTTGTCTTGTCTTGTCTTGTCTTGTCTTGTCTTGTCTTGTCTTGTCTTGTCTTGTCTTGTCTTGTCTTGTCTTGTCTTGTCTTGTCTTGTCTTGTCTTGTCTTGTCATGTCTTGTCTTGTCTTGTCTTGTCTTGCCTTGTCTTGTCTTGTCTTGTCTTGTCTTGTCTTGTCTTGTCTTGTCTTGTCTTGTCTTGTCTTGTCTTGTCTTGTCTTGTCTTGTCTTGTCTTGTCTTGTCTTTTCTTGTCTTGTCTTGTCTTGTCATGTCATGTCGTATGTTGTGTTGTTTTGTCTTGTGCTGCTTTGTCCTGTCTTGTCTTGTTTTGTCTTGTCTTGTTGTGTATTGTCATGTCTTATATTGTCTTGTCTTGTCTTGTCATGTCATGCCATGTCGTGTGTTGTGTTGTCTTGTTTTGTTTTGTCTTGTCATGTCATGTCATGTCTTGTCTTGTCTTGTCTTGTTTTGTCTTGTCATGTCTTGTCTTGTCTTGTCTTGTCTTGTCTTGTTTTGTCTTGTCATGTCTTGTCTTGACTTGTCTTGTCTTGTCTTGTCTTGCCTTGTCTTGTCTTGTCTTGTCTTGTCTTGTCTTGTCTTGTCTTGTCTTGCCTTGTCTTGTCTTGTCTTGTCTTGTCTTGTCTTGTCTTGTCTTGTCTTGTCTTGTCTTGTCTTGTCTTGTCTTGTCTTGTCTTGTCTTGTCTTGTCTTGTCTTGTCTTGTCTTGTCTTGTCTTGTCTTGTCTTGTCTTGTCTTGTCTTGTCTTGTCTTGTCTTGTCTTGTCTTGTCTTGTCTTGTCTTGTCTTGTCTTGTCTTGTCTTGTCTTGTCTTGTCTTGTCTTGTCTTGTCTTGTCTTGTCTTGTCTTGTCTTGTCTTGTCTTGTCTTGTCTTGTCTTGTCTTGTCTTGTCTTGTCTTGTCTTGTCTTGTCTTGTCTTGTCTTGTCTTGTCTTGTCTTGTCTTGTCTTGTCTTGTCTTGTCTTGTCTTGTCTTGTCTTGTCTTGTCTTGTCTTGTCTTGTCTTGTCTTGTCTTGTCTTGTCTTGTCTTGTCTTGTCTTGTCTTGTCTTGTCTTGTCTTGTCTTGTCTTGTCTTGTCTTGTCTTGTCTTGTCTTGTCTTGTCTTGTCTTGTCTTGTTTGTCTTGTCTTGTCTTGTCTTGTCTTGTCTTGTCTTGTCTTGTCTTGTCTTGTCTTGTCTTGTCTTGTCTTGTCTTGTCTTGTCTTGTCTTGTCTTGTCTTGTCTTGTCTTGTCTTGTCTTGTCTTGTCTTGTCTTGTCTTGTCTTGTCTGGTCTTGTCTTGTCTTGTCTTGTCTTGTCTTGTCTTGTCTTGTCTTGTCTTGTTTTATGTTGACTTGTCTTGTCTTGTCATGTCGTGTGTTGTGTTGTTTTGTCTTGTCTTGTCTTATATTGTCTTCTCTTGTCTTGTGATGTCATGTCGTGTGTTGTGTTGTTTTGTCTTGTTTTGTCTTGTCCTGTCTTGTCTTGTCATGTCATGTCATGTGTTGTGTTGTGTTGTTTTGTCTTGTCTTGTCTTGTCTTGTCTTGTCTTGTCTTGCCTTATCTTGCCTTGTCTTGTCTTGTCTGGTCTTGTCTTGTCTTGTCTTGTCTTGTCATGTCTTGTCTTGTCTTGTTTTGTCTTGTCTTGTATTGTCTTGTTTTCTCATGTAATGTCATGTCGTGTGTTGTGTTGTTTTGTCTTGTCTTGTGTTGTTTTGTCTTGTCTTGTCATGTCATGTTATGTCGTGTCTTGTGTTGCTTTGTCTTGTCTTGTCTTGTCTTGTCATGTCGTGTGTTGTGTAGTTTTGTCTTGTCTTGTCATGTCATGTCTTGTCTTGTCTTGTCTTGTCTTGTTTTGTCTTGTCATGTCTTGTCTTGTCTTGTCTTGTCTTGTCTTGTCTTGTCTTGTCTAGTCTTGTCTTGTCTTGTCTTGTCTTGTCTTGTCTTGTCTTGTCTTGTCTTGTCTTGTCTTGTCTTGTCTTGTCTTGTCTTGTCTTGTCTTGTCTTGTCTTGTCTTGTCTTGTGTTGCTTTGTCTTGTCTTGTCATGTCGTGTGTTGTGTTGTTTTGTCTTGTCTTGTTGTGTATTGTCATGTCTTTTATTGTCTTGTCTTGTCTTGTCTTGTCATGTCATGTAATGTCATGTCGTGTGTTGTGTTGTTTTGTCTTGTCTTGTCTTCTCCTTGTCTTGTCTAGTCTTGTCTTGTCTTGTCTTGTCTTGTCTTGCCATGTCGTGTGTTGTGTTGTTTTGTCTTGTCTTGTCTTGTCTTGTCTTGTGATGCCATGTCGTGTGTTGTGTTGTGTTGTTTTGTCTTGTCTTGTCTTGTCTTGTCTTGTCTTGCCTTATCTTGCCTTGTCTTGTCTTGTCTGGTCTTGTCTTGTCTTGTCTTGTCTTGTCTTGTCTTGTCATGTCATGTCGTATGTTGTGTTGTTTTGTCTTGTGCTGCTTTGCCCTGTCTTGTCTTGTCTTGTCTTGTCATGTCGTGTGTTGTGTTGTTTTGTTTTGTCTTGTTGTGTATTGTCATGTCTTATATTGTCTTGTCTTGTCTTGTCATGTCATGTCATGTCATGTCGTGTGTTATGTTGTGTTGTCTTGTTTTGTCTTGTCATGTCATGTCATGTCTTGTCTTGTCTTGTCTTGTTATGTCTTGTCATGTCTTGTCTTGTCTTGTCTTGTCTTGTCTTGTTTTGTCTTGTCATGTCTTGTCTTGTCTTGTCATGTCTTGTCTTGTCTTGTCTTGTCTTGTCTTGTCTTGTCTTGTCTTGTCTTGTCTTGTCTTGTCTTGTCTTGTCTTGTCTTGTCTTGTCTTGTCTTGTCTTGTCTTGTCTTGTCTTGTCTTGTCTTGTCTTGTCTTGTCTTGTCTTGTCTTGTCTTGTCTTGTCTTGTCTTGTCATGTCTTGTCTTGTCTTGTCTTGTCTTGTCTTGTCATGTCATGTCTTGTCTTGTCTTGTCTTGTCTTGTCTTGTCTTGTCTTGTTTTGTCTTGTCTTGTCTTGTCTTGTCTTGTCTTGTCTTGTCTTGTCTTGTCTTGTCTTGTCTTGCCTTGTCTTGTCTTGTCTGGTCTTGTCTTGTCTTGTCTTGTCTTGTCTTGTCATGTCTTGTCTTGTCTTGTTTTGTCTTGTCTTGTATTGTCTTGTTTTCTCATGTAATGTCATGTCGTGTGTTGTGTTGTTTTGTCTTGTCTTGTCATGTCATGTTATGTCGTGTCTTGTGTTGCTTTGTCTTGTCTTGTCTTGTCTTGTCATGTCGTGTGTTGTGTTGTTTTGTCTTGTCTTGTCATGTCATGTCTTGTCTTGTCTTGTCTTGTCTTGTCTTGTTTTGTCTTGTCATGTCTTGTCTTGTCTTGTCTTGTCTTGTCTTGTCTTGTCTTGTCTAGTCTTGTCTTGGCTTGTCTTGTCTTGTCTTGTCTTGTCTTGTCTTGTCTTGTCTTGTCTTGTCTTGTCTTGTCTTGTCTTGTCTTGTCTTGTCTTGTCTTGTCTTGTCTTGTTTTGTCTTGTCTTGTCTTGTCTTGTCTTGTCTTGTCTTGTCTTGTCTTGTCTTGTCTTGTCTTGTGTTGCTTTGTCTTGTCTTGTCATGTCGTGTGTTGTGTTGTTTTGTCTTGTCTTGTTGTGTATTGTCATGTCTTTTATTGTCTTGTCTTGTCTTGTCATGTCATGTAATGTCATGTCGTGTGTTGTGTTGTTTTGTCTTGTCTTGTCTTCTCCTTGTCTTGTCTAGTCTTGTCTTGTCTTGTCTTGTCTTGTCTTGTCTTGTCATGTCGTGTGTTGTGTTGTTTTGTCTTGTCTTGTCTTGTCTTGTGATGCCATGTCGTGTGTTGTGTTGTGTTGTTTTGTCTTGTCTTGTCTTGTCTTGTCTTGTCTTGCCTTATCTTGCCTTGTCTTGTCTTGTCTGGTCTTGTCTTGTCTTGTCTTGTCTTGTCTTGTCTTGTCATGTCATGTCGTATGTTGTGTTGTTTTGTCTTGTGCTGCTTTGCCCTGTCTTGTCTTGTCTTGTCTTGTCATGTCGTGTGTTGTGTTGTTTTGTTTTGTCTTGTTGTGTATTGTCATGTCTTATATTGTCTTGTCTTGTCTTGTCATGTCATGTCATGTCGTGTGTTATGTTGTGTTGTCTTGTTTTGTCTTGTCATGTCATGTCATGTCTTGTCTTGTCTTGTCTTGTTTTGTCTTGTCATGTCTTGTCTTGTCTTGTCTTGTCTTGTCGTGTTTTGTCTTGTCATGTCTTGTCTTGACTTGTCTTGTCTTGTCTTGTCTTGTCTTGTCTTGTCTTGTCATGTCTTGTCTTGTCTTGTCTTGTCTTGTCTTGTCTTGTCTTGTCTTGTCTTGTCTTGTCTTGTCTTGTCTTGTCTTGTCTTGTCTTGTCTTGTCTTGTCATGTCTTGTCTTGTCTTGTCTTGTCTTGTCTTGTCATGTCATGTCTTGTCTTGTCTTGTCTTGTCTTGTCTTGTTTTGTCTTGTCTTGTCTTGTCTTGTCTTGTCTTGTCTTGTCTTGTCATGTCTTGTCTTGTCTTGTCTTGTCTTGTCTTGTTTTGTCTTGTCATGTCTTGTCATGTCTTGTCTTGACTTGTCTTGTCTTGTCTTGTCTTGTCTTGTCTTGTCTTGTCTTGTCTTGTCTTGTCTTGTCTTGTCTTGTCTTGTCTTGTCTTGTCTTGTCTTGTCTTGTCTTGTCTTGTCTTGTCTTGTCTTGTCTTGTCTTGTCTTGTCTAGTCTTGTCTTGTCTTGTCTTGTCTTGTCTTGTCTTGTCTTGTCTTGTCTTGTCTTCCCTTGTCTTGTCTTGTCTTGTCTTGTCTTGTCTTGTCTTGTCTTGTCTTGTCTTGTCTTGTCTTGTCTTGTGTTGCTTTTTCTTGTCTTGTCATGTCGTGTGTTGTGTTGTTTTGTCTTGTCTTGTTGTGTATTGTCATGTCTTTTATTGTCTTGTCTTGTCTTGTCTTGTCATGTCATGTAATGTCATGTCGTGTGTTGTGTTGTTTTGTCTTGTCTTGTCTTCTCCTTGTCTTGTCTAGTCTTGTCTTGTCTTGTCTTGTCTTGTCTTGTCATGTCGTGTGTTGTGTTGTTTTGTCTTGTCTTGTCTTGTCTTGTCTTGTCTTGTCTTGTCATGTCATGTAATGTCATGTCGTGTGTTGTGTTGTTTTGTCTTGTCTTGTCTTCTCCTTGTCTTGTCTAGTCTTGTCTTGTCTTGTCTTGTCTTGTCTTGTCTTGTCATGTCGTATGTTGTGTTGTTTTGTCTTGTGCTGCTTTGTCCTGTCTTGTCTTGTTTTGTCTTGTCTTGTTGTGTATTGTCATGTCTTATATTGTCTTGTCTTGTCTTGTCATGTCATGCCATGTCGTGTGTTGTGTTGTCTTGTTTTGTTTTGTCTTGTCATGTCATGTCATGTCTTGTCTTGTCTTGTCTTGTTTTGTCTTGTCATGTCTTGTCTTGTCTTGTCTTGTCTTGTCTTGTTTTGTCTTGTCATGTCTTGTCTTGACTTGTCTTGTCTTGTCTTGTCTTGTCTTGTCTTGTCTTGTCTTGTCTTGTCTTGTCTTGTCTTGTCTTGTCTTGTCTTGCCTTGTCTTGTCTTGTCTTGTCTTGTCTTGTCTTGTCTTGTCTTGTCTTGTCTTGTCTTGTCTTGTCTTGTCTTGTCTAGTCTTGTCTTGTCTTGTCTTGTCTTGTCTTGTCTTGTCTTGTCTTGTCTTGTCTTGTCTTGTCTTGTCTTGTCTTGTCTTGTCTTGTCTTGTCTTGTCTTGTCTTGTCTTGTCTTGTCTTGTCTTGTGTTGCTTTGTCTTGTCTTGTCATGTCGTGTGTTGTGTTGTTTTGTCTTGTCTTGTTGTGTATTGTCATGTCTTTTATTGTCTTGTCTTGTCTTGTCTTGTCATGTCATGTAATGTCATGTCGTGTGTTGTGTTGTTTTGTCTTGTCTTGTCTTCTCCTTGTCTTGTCTAGTCTTGTCTTGTCTTGTCTTGTCTTGTCTTGTCATGTCGTGTGTTGTGTTGTTTTGTCTTGTCTTGTCTTGTCTTGTCTTGTGATGCTATGTCGTGTGTTGTGTTGTGTTGTTTTGTCTTGTCTTGTCTTGTCTTGTCTTGTCTTGCCTTATCTTGCCTTGTCTTGTCTTGTCTGGTCTTGTCTTGTCTTGTCTTGTCTTGTCTTGTCTTGTCATGTCATGTCGTATGTTGTGTTGTTTTGTCTTGTGCTGCTTTGCCCTGTCTTGTCTTGTCTTGTCTTGTCATGTCGTGTGTTGTGTTGTTTTGTTTTGTCTTGTTGTGTATTGTCATGTCTTATATTGTCTTGTCTTGTCTTGTCATGTCATGTCATGTCTTGTCTTGTCTTGTCTTGTTTTGTCTTGTCATGTCTTGTCTTGTCTTGTCTTGTCTTGTCTTGTTTTGTCTTGTCATGTCTTGTCTTGACTTGTCTTGTCTTGTCTTGTCTTGTCTTGTCTTGTCTTGTCTTGTCTTGTCTTGTCTTGTCTTGTCTTGTCTTGTCTTGTCTTGTCTTGTCTTGTCTTGTCTTGTCTTGTCTTGTCTTGTCTTGTCTTGTCTTGTCTTGTCTTGTCTTGTCTTGTCTTGTCTTGTGATGTCATGTCTTGTCTTGTCTTGTCTTGTCATGTCATGTCTTGTCTTGTCTTGTCTTGTCTTGTCTTGTCTTGTCTTGTCTTGTCTTGTCTTGTCTTGCCTTGTCTTGTCTTGTCTGGTCTTGTCTTGTCTTGTCTTGTCTTGTCTTGTCTTGTCATGTCTTGTCTTGTCTTGTCTTGTCTTGTCTTGTCATGTCATGTCTTGTCTTGTCTTGTCTTGTCTTGTCTGGTCTTGTCTTGTCTGGTCTTGTCTTGTCTTGTCTTGTCTTGTCTTGTCTTGTCTTGTCTTGTCTTGTCTTGTCTTGTCTTGTCTTGTCTTGTCTTGTCTTGTCTTGTCATGTCTTGTCTTGTCTTGTCTTGTCTTGTCTTGTCTTGTCTTGTCTTGTCTTGTCTTGTCTTGTCTTGTCTTGTCTTGTCTTGTCTTGTCTTGTCTTGTCTTGTCTTGTCTTGTCTTGTCTTGTCTTGTCTTGTCTTGTCTTGTCTTGTCTTGTCTTGTCTTGTCTTGTCTTGTCTTGTCTTGTCTTGTCTTGTCTTGTCTTGTCTTGTCTTGTCTTGTCTTGTCTTGTCTTGTCTTGTCTTGTCTTGTCTTGTCTTGTCTTGTCTTGTCTTGTCTTGTCTTGTCTTGTCTTGTCTTGTCTTGTCTTGTCTTGTCTTGTCTTGTCTGGTCTTGTCTTGTCTTGTCTTGTCTTGTCTTGTCTTGTCTTGTCTTGTCTTGTCTTGTCTTGTCTTGTCTTGTCTTGTCTTGTCTTGTCTTGTCTTTTCTTGTCTTGTCTTGTCTTGTCATGTCATGTCGTATGTTGTGTTGTTTTGTCTTGTGCTGCTTTGTCCTGTCTTGTCTTGTTTTGTCTTGTCTTGTTGTGTATTGTCATGTCTTATATTGTCTTGTCTTGTCTTGTCATGTCATGCCATGTCGTGTGTTGTGTTGTCTTGTTTTGTTTTGTCTTGTCATGTCATGTCATGTCTTGTCTTGTCTTGTCTTGTTTTGTCTTGTCTTGTCTTGTCTTGTCTTGTCTTGTCTTGTCTTGTCTTGTCTTGTCTTGTCTTGTCTTGTCTTGTCTTGTCTTGTCTTGTCTTGTCTTGTCTTGTCTTGTCTTGTCTTGTCTTGTCTTGTCTTGTCTTGTCTTGTCTTGTCTTGTCTTGTCTTGTCTTGTCTTGTCTTGTCTTGTCTTGTCTTGTCTTGTCTTGTCTTGTCTTGTCTTGTCTTGTCTTGTCTTGTCTTGTCTTGTCTTGTCTTGTCTTGTCTTGTCTTGTCTTGTCTTGTCTTGTCTTGTCTTGCCTTGTCTTGTCTTGCCTTGTCTTGTCTTGTCTTGTCTTGTCTTGTTTTATGTTGACTTGTCTTGTCTTGTCATGTAATGTCATGTCGTGTGTTGTGCTGTTTTGTCTTGTCTTGTCTTCTCCTTGTCTTGTCTTTTTATGTCGTGTGTTGTGTTGTTTTGTCTTGTCTTGTCTTATATTGTCTTCTCTTGTCTTGTGATGTCATGTCGTGTGTTGTGTTGTTTTGTCTTGTTTTGTCTTGTCCTGTCTTGTCTTGTCATGTCATGTCATGTGTTGTGTTGTGTTGTTTTGTCTTGTCTTGTCTTGTCTTGTCTTGTCTTGTCTTGCCTTATCTTGCCTTGTCTTGTCTTGTCTGGTCTTGTCTTGTCTTGTCTTGTCTTGTCATGTCTTGTCTTGTCTTGTTTTGTCTTGTCTTGTATTGTCTTGTTTTCTCATGTAATGTCATGTCGTGTGTTGTGTTGTTTTGTCTTGTCTTGTGTTGTTTTGTCTTGTCTTGTCATGTCATGTTATGTCGTGTCTTGTGTTGCTTTGTCTTGTCTTGTCTTGTCTTGTCATGTCGTGTGTTGTGTTGTTTTGTCTTGTCTTGTCATGTCATGTCTTGTCTTGTCTTGTCTTGTCTTGTTTTGTCTTGTCATGTCTTGTCTTGTCTTGTCTTGTCTTGTCTAGTCTTGTCTTGTCTTGTCTTGTCTTGTCTTGTCTTGTCTTGTCTTGTCTTGTCTTGTCTTGTCTTGTCTTGTCTTGTCTTGTCTTGTCTTGTCTTGTCTTGTCTTGTGTTGCTTTGTCTTGTCTTGTCATGTCGTGTGTTGTGTTGTTTTGTCTTGTCTTGTTGTGTATTGTCATGTCTTTTATTGTCTTGTCTTGTCTTGTCTTGTCATGTCATGTAATGTCATGTCGTGTGTTGTGTTGTTTTGTCTTGTCTTGTCTTCTCCTTGTCTTGTCTAGTCTTGTCTTGTCTTGTCTTGTCTTGTCTTGTCATGTCGTGTGTTGTGTTGTTTTGTCTTGTCTTGTCTTGTCTTGTCTTGTGATGCCATGTCGTGTGTTGTGTTGTGTTGTTTTGTCTTGTCTTGTCTTGTCTTGTCTTGTCTTGCCTTATCTTGCCTTGTCTTGTCTTGTCTGGTCTTGTCTTGTCTTGTCTTGTCTTGTCTTGTCTTGTCATGTCATGTCGTATGTTGTGTTGTTTTGTCTTGTGCTGCTTTGCCCTGTCTTGTCTTGTCTTGTCTTGTCATGTCGTGTGTTGTGTTGTTTTGTTTTGTCTTGTTGTGTATTGTCATGTCTTATATTGTCTTGTCTTGTCTTGTCATGTCATGTCATGTCGTGTGTTATGTTGTGTTGTCTTGTTTTGTCTTGTCATGTCATGTCATGTCTTGTCTTGTCTTGTCTTGTTTTGTCTTGTCATGTCTTGTCTTGTCTTGTCTTGTCTTGTCTTGTTTTGTCTTGTCATGTCTTGTCTTGACTTGTCTTGTCTTGTCTTGTCTTGTCTTGTCTTGTCATGTCTTGTCTTGTCTTGTCTTGTCTTGTCTTGTCTTGTCTTGTCTTGTCTTGTCTTGTCTTGTCTTGTCTTGTCTTGTGATGTCATGTCTTGTCTTGTCTTGTCTTGTCTTGTCTTGTCTTGTCTTGTCTTGTCTTGTCATGTCTTGTCTTGTCTTGTCTTGTCTTGTCTTGTCATGTCATGTCTTGTCTTGTCTTGTCTTGTCTTGTCTTGTCTTGTCTTGTTTTGTCTTGTCTTGTCTTGTCTTGTCTTGTCTTGTCTTGTCTTGTCTTGTCTTGTCTTGCCTTGTCTTGTCTTGTCTGGTCTTGTCTTGTCTTGTCTTGTCTTGTCTTGTCATGTCTTGTCTTGTCTTGTTTTGTCTTGTCTTGTATTGTCTTGTTTTCTCATGTAATGTCATGTCGTGTGTTGTGTTGTTTTGTCTTGTCTTGTGTTGTTTTGTCTTGTCTTGTCATGTCATGTTATGTCGTGTCTTGTGTTGCTTTGTCTTGTCTTGTCTTGTCTTGTCATGTCATGTCGTGTGTTGTGTTGTTTTGTCTTGTCTTGTCATGTCATGTCTTGTCTTGTCTTGTCTTGTCTTGTCTTGTCTTGTTTTGTCTTGTCATGTCTTGTCTTGTCTTGTCTTGTCTTGTCTTGTCTTGTCTTGTCTAGTCTTGTCTTGTCTTGTCTTGTCTTGTCTTGTCTTGTCTTGTCTTGTCTTGTCTTGTCTTGTCTTGTCTTGTCTTGTCTTGTCTTGTCTTGTCTTGTCTTGTCTTGTCTTGTCTTGTCTTGTCTTGTCTTGTGTTGCTTTGTCTTGTCTTGTCATGTCGTGTGTTGTGTTGTTTTGTCTTGTCTTGTTGTGTATTGTCATGTCTTTTATTGTCTTGTCTTGTCTTGTCATGTCATGTAATGTCATGTCGTGTGTTGTGTTGTTTTGTCTTGTCTTGTCTTCTCCTTGTCTTGTCTAGTCTTGTCTTGTCTTGTCTTGTCTTGTCTTGTCTTGTCATGTCGTGTGTTGTGTTGTTTTGTCTTGTCTTGTCTTGTCTTGTGATGCCATGTCGTGTGTTGTGTTGTGTTGTTTTGTCTTGTCTTGTCTTGTCTTGTCTTGCCTTATCTTGCCTTGTCTTGTCTTGTCTGGTCTTGTCTTGTCTTGTCTTGTCTTGTCTTGTCTTGTCATGTCATGTCGTATGTTGTGTTGTTTTGTCTTGTGCTGCTTTGCCCTGTCTTGTCTTGTCTTGTCTTGTCATGTCGTGTGTTGTGTTGTTTTGTTTTGTCTTGTTGTGTATTGTCATGTCTTATATTGTCTTGTCTTGTCTTGTCATGTCATGTCATGTCGTGTGTTATGTTGTGTTGTCTTGTTTTGTCTTGTCATGTCATGTCATGTCTTGTCTTGTCTTGTCTTGTCTTGTTTTGTCTTGTCATGTCTTGTCTTGTCTTGTCTTGTCTTGTCTTGTCTTGTCTTGTCTTGTCTTGTGTTGTCTTGTCTTGTCTTGTCTTGTCTTGTCTTGTCTTGTCTTGTCTTGTCTTGTCTTGTCTTGTCTTGTCTTGTCTTGTCTTGTCTTGTCTTGTCTTGTCTTGTCTTGTCTTGTCTTGTCTTGTCTTGTCTTGTCTTGCGATGTCATGTCGTGTGTTGTGTTGTGTTGTTTTGACTTGTCTTGTCTTGTCTTGTCTTGTCTTGCCTTATCTTGCCTTGTCTTGTCTTGTCATGTCTTGTCTTGTCTTGTCTTGTCTTGCCTTATCTTGCCTTGTCTTGTCTGGTCTTGTCTTGTCTTGTCTTGTCTTGTCTTGTCTTGTCTTGTCTTGTCTTGTCTTGTCTTGTCTTGTCTTGTCTTGTCTTGTCTTGTCTTGTCTTGTCTTGTCTTGTCTTGTCTTGTCTTGTCTTGTCTTGTCTTGTCTTGTCTTGTCTTGTCTTGTCTTGTCTTGTCTTGTCTTGTCTTGTCTTGTCTTGTCTTGTCTTGTCTTGTCTTGTCTTGTCTTGTCTTGTCTTGTCTTGTCTTGTCTTGTCTTGTCTTGTCTTGTCTTGCCTTATCTTGCCTTGTCTTGTCTTGTCTGGTCTTGTCTTGTCCTGTCCTGTCCTGTCTTGTCTTGTCATGTCATGTCATGTCATGTCATGTCATGTCGTGTGTTTTGTTGTGTTGGCTTGTTTTGTGTTGTCATGTCATGTCATGTCTTGTCTTGTCTTGTTTTGTCTTGTCATGTCTGGTTTTGTCTTGTCATGTCTTGTTTTGACTTGTCTTGTCTTGTCTTGTCTTGTCTTGTCTTGTCTTGTCTTGTCTTGTCTTGTCTTGTCTTGTTTTTTCTTGTCTTGTCTTGTCTTGCCTTATCTTGCCTTGTCTTGTCTTGTCTGGTCTTGTCTTGTCTTGTCTTGTCTTGTCTTGTCTTGTCTTGTCTTGTCTTGTCTTGTCTTGTCTTGTCTTGTCTTGTCTTGTCTTGTCTTGTCTTGTCTTGTCTTGTCTTGTCTTGTCTTGTCTTGTCTTGTCATGTCTTGTCATGTCTTGTCTTGTCTTGTCTTGTCCTGTCCTGTCGTGTGTTGTGTTGTTTTGTCTTGTCTTGTCATGTCATGTCATGTCGTGTCTTGTGTTGCTTTGTCTTGTCTTGTCTTGTCTTGTATTGTCATGTCGTGTGTTGTGTTGTTTTGTCTTGTCTTGTTGTGTATTGTCATGTCTTATATTGTCTTGTCTTGTCTTGTGATGTCATGTCATGTCTTGTCTTGTCTTGTCTTGTCTTGTCTTGTCTTGTCTTGTCTTGTCTTGTCTTGTCTTGTCATGTCTTGTCTTGTCTTGTCTTGTCTTGTCTTGTCTTGTCTTGTCTTGTCTTGTCTTGTCTTGTCTTGTCTTGTCTTGTCTTGTCTTGTCTTGTCTTGTCTTGTCTTGTCTTGTCTTGTCTTGTCTTGTCTTGTCTTGTCTTGTCTTGTCTTGTCTTGTCTTGTCTTGTCTTGTCTTGTCTTGTCTTGTCTTGTCTTGTCTTGTCTTGTCTTGTCTTGTCTTGTCTTGTCTTGTCTTGTCTTGTCTTGTCTTGTCTTGTCTTGTCTTGTCTTGTCTTGTCTTGTCTTGTCTTGTCTTGTCTTGTCTTGTCTTGTCTTGTCTTGTCTTGTCTTGTCTTGTCTTGTCTTGTCTTGTCTTGTCTTGTCTTGTCTTGTCTTGTCTTGTCTTGTCTTGTCTTGTGTTGTCTTGTCTTGTCTTGCCTTATCTTGCCTTGTCTTGTCTTGTCTGGTCTTGTCTTGTCCTGTCCTGTCCTGTCTTGTCTTGTCATGTCATGTCATGTCATGTCATGTCGTGTGTTGTGTTGTCTTGTTTTGTCTTGTCATGTCTTGTCTTGTCTTGTCTTGTCTTGTTTTGTCTTGTCATGTCATGTCTTGTCTTGTCTTGTCTTGTCTTGTCTTGTCTTGTCTTGTCTTGTCTTGTCTTGTCTTGTCTTGTCTTGTCATGTCTTGTCTTGTCTGGTCTTGTCTTGTCTTGTCTTGTCTTGTCATGTCTTGTCATGTCTTGTCTTGTCTTGTCTTGTCTTGTCTTGTTTTGTCTTGTCTTGTCATGTCTTGTCTTGTCTTGACTTGTCTTGTCTTGTCTTGTCTTGTCTTGTCTTGTCTTGTCTTGTCTTGTCTTGTCTTGTCTTGTCTTGTCTTGTCTTGTCTTGTCTTGTCTTGTCTTGTCTTGTCTTGTCTTGTCTTGTCTTGTCTTGTCTTGTCTTGTCTTGTCTTGTCTTGTCTTGTCTTGTCTTGTCTTGTCTTGTCTTGTCTTGTCTTGTCTTGTCTTGTCTTGTCTTGTCTTGTCTTGTCTTGTCTTGTCTTGTCTTGTCTTGTCTTGTCTTGTCTTGTCTTGTCTTGTCTTGTCTTGTCTTGTCTTGTCTTGTCTTGTCTTGTCTTGTCTTGTCTTGTCTTGTCTTGTCTTGTCTTGTCTTGTCTTGTCTTGTCTTGTCTTGTCTTGTCTTGTCTTGTCTTGTCTTGTCTTGTCTTGTCTTGTCTTGTCTTGTCTTGTCTTGTCTTGTCTTGTTTTGTTTTGTCTTGTCTTGTCTTGTCTTGTTTTATGTTGTCTTGTCTTGTCTTGTCTTGTCTTGTCTTGTCATGTCTTGTCTTGACTTGTCTTGTCTTGTCTTGTCTTGTCTTGTCTTGTCTTGTCTTGTCTTGTCTTGTCTTGTCTTGTCTTGTCTTGTCTTGTCTTGTCTTGTCTTGTCTTGTCTTGTCTTGTCTTGTCTTGTCTTGTCTTGTCTTGTCTTGTCTTGTCTTGTCTTGTCTTGTCTTGTCTTGTCTTGTCTTGTCTTGTCTTGTCTTGTCTTGTCTTGTCTTGTCTTGTCTTGTCTTTTCTTGTCTTGTCTTGTCTTGTCATGTCATGTCGTATGTTGTTTTGTTTTGTCTTGTGCTGCTTTGTCCTGTCTTGTCTTGTTTTGTCTTGTCTTGTCATGTCTTGTCTTGTCTTGTCTTGTCTTGTCTTGTCTGGTCTTATCTTGTCTTGTCTTGTCTTGTCTTGTCTGGTCTTGTCTTGTCTTGTCTGGTCTTATCTTGTCTTGTCTTGTCCTGTCCTGTCTTGTCTTGTCTTGTCTTGTCTTGTCTTGTCTTGTCTTGTCTTGTCTTGTCTTGTCTTGTCTTGTCTTGTCTTGTCTTGTCTTGTCTTGTCTTGTCTTGTCTTGTCTTGTCTTGTCTTGTCTTGTCTTGTCTTGTCTTGTCTTGTCTTGTCTTGTCTTGTCTTGTCTTGTCTTGTCTTGTCTTGTCTTGTCTTGTCTTGTCTTGTCTTGTCTTGTCTTGTCTTGTCTTGTCTTGTCTTGTCTTGTCTTGTCTTGTCTTGTCTTGTCTTGTCTTGTCTTGTCTTGTCTTGTCTTTTCTTGTCTTGTCTTGTCTTGTCATGTCATGTCGTATGTTGTTTTGTTTTGTCTTGTGCTGCTTTGTCTTGTCTTGTCTTGTCTTGTCTTGTCTTGTCTTGTCTTGTCTTGTCATGTCTTGTCTTGACTTGTCTTGTCTTGTCTTGTCTTGTTTTGTCTTGTCTTGTCTTGTCTTGTCTTGTCTTGTCTTGTCTTGTCTTGTCTTGTCTTGTCTTGTCTTGTCTTGTCTTGTCTTGTCTTGTCTTGTCTTGTCTTGTCTTGTCTTGTCTTGTCTTGTCTTGTCTTGTCTTGTCTTGTCTTGTCTTGTCTTGTCTTGTCTTGTCTTGTCTTGTCTTGTCTTGTCTTGTCTTGTCTTGTCTTGTCTTGTCTTGTCTTGTCTTGTCTTGTCTTGTCTTGTCTTGTCTTGTCTTGTCTTGTCTTGTCTTGTCTTGTCTTGTCTTGTCTTGTCTTTTCTTGTCTTGTCTTGTCTTGTCATGTCATGTCGTATGTTGTTTTGTTTTGTCTTGTGCTGCTTTGTCCTGTCTTGTCTTGTTTTGTCTTGTCTTGTTGTGTATTGTCATGTCTTATATTGTCTTGTCTTGTCTTGTCATGTCATGTCATGTCGTGTGTTGTGTTGTGTTGTCTTGTTTTGTTTTGTCTTGTCATGTCATGTCATGTCTTGTCTTGTCTTGTCTTGTTTTGTCTTGTCATGTCTTGTCTTGTCTTGTCTTGTCTTGTCTTGTCTTGTCTTGTCTTGTCTTGTCTTGTCTTGTCTTGTCATGTCTTGTCTTGACTTGTCTTGTCTTGTCTTGTCTTGTCTTGTCTTGTCATGTCTTGTCTTGACTTGTCTTGTCTTGTCTTGTCTTGTCTTGTCTTGTCTTGTCTTGTCTTGTCTTGTCTTGTCTTGTCTTGTCTTGTCTTGTCTTGTCTTGTCTTGTCTTGTCTTTTCTTGTCTTGTCTTGTCTTGTCATGTCATGTCGTATGTTGTTTTGTTTTGTCTTGTGCTGCTTTGTCTTGTCTTGTCTTGTCTTGTCTTGTCTTGTCTTGTCTTGTCATGTCATGTCATGTCGTGTGTTGTGTTGTGTTGTCTTGTTTTGTTTTGTCTTGTCATGTCATGTCATGTCTTGTCTTGTCTTGTCTTGTTTTGTCTTGTCTTGTCTTGTCTTGTCTTGTCTTGTCTTGTCTTGTCTTGTCTTGTCTTGTCTTGTCTTGTCTTGTCTTGTCTTGTCTTGTCTTGTCTTGTCTTGTCTTGTCTTGTCTTGTCTTGTCTTGTCTTGTCTTGTCTTGTCTTGTCTTGTCTTGTCTTGTCTTGTCTTGTCTTGTCTTGTCTTGTCTTGTCTTGTCTTGTCTTGTCTTGTCTTGTCTTGTCTTGTCTTGTCTTGTCTTGTCTTGTCTTGTTTTATGTTGTCTTGTCTTGTTTTGTCATGTAATGTCATGTCGTGTGTTGTGTTGTTTTGTCTTGTCTTGTCTTATATTGTCTTCTCTTGTCTTGCGATGTCATGTCGTGTGTTGTGTTGTTTTGTCTTGTTTTGTCTTGTCCTGTCTTGTCTTGTCATGTCATGTCATGTGTTGTGTTGTGTTGTTTTGTCTTGTCTTGTCTTGTCTTGTCTTGTCTTGTCTTGTCTTGTCTTGCCTTATCTTGCCTTGTCTTGTCTTGTCTGGTCTTGTCTTGTCTTGTCTTGTCTTGTCATGTCTTGTCTTGTCTTGTTTTGTCTTGTCTTGTATTGTCTTGTTTTCTCATGTAATGTCATGTCGTGTGTTGTGTTGTTTTGTCTTGTCTTGTGTTGTTTTGTCTTGTCTTGTCATGTCATGTTATGTCGTGTCTTGTGTTGCTTTGTCTTGTCTTGTCTTGTCTTGTCATGTCGTGTGTTGTGTTGTTTTGTCTTGTCTTGTCATGTCATGTCTTGTCTTGTCTTGTCTTGTCTTGTCTTGTTTTGTCTTGTCATGTCTTGTCTTGTCTTGTCTTGTCTTGTCTTGTCTTGTCTTGTCTAGTCTTGTCTTGTCTTGTCTTGTCTTGTCTTGTCTTGTCTTGTCTTGTCTTGTCTTGTCTTGTCTTGTCTTGTCTTGTGTTGCTTTGTTTTGTCTTGTCATGTCGTGTGTTGTGTTGTTTTGTCTTGTCTTGTTGTGTATTGTCATGTCTTTTATTGTCTTGTCTTGTCTTGTCATGCCATGTAATGTCATGTCGTGTGTTGTGTTGTTTTGTCTTGTCTTGTCTTCTCCTTGTCTTGTCTAGTCTTGTCTTGTCTTGTCTTGTCTTGTCTTGCCTTATCTTGCCTTGTCTTGTCTTGTCTTGCCTTGTCTTGTCTTGTCTTGTCTTGTCTTGTCTTGTCTTGTCTTGTCTTGTCTTGTCTTGTCTTGTCTTGTCTTGTCTTGTCTTGTCTTGTCTTGTCATGTCTTGTCTTGTCTTGTCTTGTCTTGTCTAGTCTTGTCTAGTCTTGTCTTGTCTTGTCTTGTCTTGTCTTGTCTTGTCTTGTCTTGTCTTGTCTTGTCTTGTCTTGTCTTGTGTTGCTTTGTCTTGTCTTGTCATGTCGTGTGTTGTGTTGTTTTGTCTTGTCTTGTTGTGTATTGTCATGTCTTTTATTGTCTTTATTGTAATGTCATGTCGTATGTTGTGTTGTTTTGTCTTGTGCTGCTTTGTCCTGTCTTGTCTTGTCTTGTCTTGTCATGTCGTGTGTTGTGTTGTTTTGTTTTGTCTTGTTGTGTATTGTCATGTCTTATATTGTCTTGTCTTGTCTTGTCTTGTCTTGTCATGTCATGTCATGTCGTGTGTTGTGTTGTGTTGTCTTGTTTTGTCTTGTCATGTCATGTCATGTCTTGTCTTGTGTTGTCTTGTTTTGTCTTGTCATGTCTTGTCTTGTCTTGTCTTGTCTTGTCTTGTTTTGTCTTGTCATGTCTTGTCTTGACTTGTCTTGTCTTGTCTTGTCTTGTCTTGTCTTGTCTTGTCTTGTCTTGTCTTGTCTTGTCTTGTCTTGTCATGTCTTGTCTTGTCTTGTCTTGTCTTGTCTTGTCTTGTCTTGTCTTGTCTTGTCTTGTCTTGTCTTGTCTTGTCTTGTCTTGTCTTGTCTTGTCTTGTCTTGTCTTGTCTTGTCTTGTCTTGTCTTGTCTTGTCTTGTCTTGTCTTGTCTTGTCTTGTCTTGTCTTGTCTTGTCTTGTCTTGTCTTGTCTTGTCTTGTCTTGTCTTGTCTTGTCTTGTCTTGTCTTGTCTTGTGATGTCATGTCTTGTCTTGTCTTGTCTTGTCTTGTCTTGTCTTGTCTTGTCTTGTCTTGTCTTGTCATGTCGTGTGTTGTGTTGTTTTGTCTTGTCTTGTTGTGTATTGTCATGTCTTTTATTGTCTTGTCTTGTCTTGTCTTGTCATGTCATGTAATGTCATGTCGTGTGTTGTGTTGTTTTGTCTTGTCTTGTCTTCTCCTTGTCTTGTCTAGTCTTGTCTTGTCTTGTCTTGTCTTGTCTTGTCATGTCGTGTGTTGTGTTGTTTTGTCTTGTCTTGTCTTGTCTTGTCTTGTGATGCCATGTCGTGTGTTGTGTTGTGTTGTTTTGTCTTGTCTTGTCTTGTCTTGTCTTGTCTTGCCTTATCTTGCCTTGTCTTGTCTTGTCTGGTCTTGTCTTGTCTTGTCTTGTCTTGTCTTGTCTTGTCATGTCATGTCGTATGTTGTGTTGTTTTGTCTTGTGCTGCTTTGCCCTGTCTTGTCTTGTCTTGTCTTGTCATGTCGTGTGTTGTGTTGTTTTGTTTTGTCTTGTTGTGTATTGTCATGTCTTATATTGTCTTGTCTTGTCTTGTCATGTCATGTCATGTCGTGTGTTATGTTGTGTTGTCTTGTTTTGTCTTGTCATGTCATGTCATGTCTTGTCTTGTCTTGTCTTGTTTTGTCTTGTCATGTCTTGTCTTGTCTTGTCTTGTCTTGTCTTGTTTTGTCTTGTCATGTCTTGTCTTGACTTGTCTTGTCTTGTCTTGTCTTGTCTTGTCTTGTCATGTCTTGTCTTGTCTTGTCTTGTCTTGTCTTGTCTTGTCTTGTCTTGTCTTGTCTTGTCTTGTCTTGTCTTGTCTTGTGATGTCATGTCTTGTCTTGTCTTGTCTTGTCTTGTCTTGTCTTGTCTTGTCTTGTCTTGTCATGTCTTGTCTTGTCTTGTCTTGTCTTGTCTTGTCATGTCATGTCTTGTCTTGTCTTGTCTTGTCTTGTCTTGTCTTGTCTTGTTTTGTCTTGTCTTGTCTTGTCTTGTCTTGTCTTGTCTTGTCTTGTCTTGTCTTGTCTTGCCTTGTCTTGTCTTGTCTGGTCTTGTCTTGTCTTGTCTTGTCTTGTCTTGTCATGTCTTGTCTTGTCTTGTTTTGTCTTGTCTTGTATTGTCTTGTTTTCTCATGTAATGTCATGTCGTGTGTTGTGTTGTTTTGTCTTGTCTTGTGTTGTTTTGTCTTGTCTTGTCATGTCATGTTATGTCGTGTCTTGTGTTGCTTTGTCTTGTCTTGTCTTGTCTTGTCATGTCGTGTGTTGTGTTGTTTTGTCTTGTCTTGTCATGTCATGTCTTGTCTTGTCTTGTCTTGTCTTGTCTTGTCTTGTTTTGTCTTGTCATGTCTTGTCTTGTCTTGTCTTGTCTTGTCTTGTCTTGTCTTGTCTAGTCTTGTCTTGTCTTGTCTTGTCTTGTCTTGTCTTGTCTTGTCTTGTCTTGTCTTGTCTTGTCTTGTCTTGTCTTGTCTTGTCTTGTCTTGTCTTGTCTTGTCTTGTCTTGTCTTGTCTTGTCTTGTCTTGTCTTGTCTTGTCTTGTGTTGCTTTGTCTTGTCTTGTCATGTCGTGTGTTGTGTTGTTTTGTCTTGTCTTGTTGTGTATTGTCATGTCTTTTATTGTCTTGTCTTGTCTTGTCATGTCATGTAATGTCATGTCGTGTGTTGTGTTGTTTTGTCTTGTCTTGTCTTCTCCTTGTCTTGTCTAGTCTTGTCTTGTCTTGTCTTGTCTTGTCTTGTCTTGTCTTGTCATGTCGTGTGTTGTGTTGTTTTGTCTTGTCTTGTCTTGTCTTGTGATGCCATGTCGTGTGTTGTGTTGTGTTGTTTTGTCTTGTCTTGTCTTGTCTTGTCTTGCCTTATCTTGCCTTGTCTTGTCTTGTCTGGTCTTGTCTTGTCTTGTCTTGTCTTGTCTTGTCTTGTCATGTCATGTCGTATGTTGTGTTGTTTTGTCTTGTGCTGCTTTGCCCTGTCTTGTCTTGTCTTGTCTTGTCATGTCGTGTGTTGTGTTGTTTTGTTTTGTCTTGTTGTGTATTGTCATGTCTTATATTGTCTTGTCTTGTCTTGTCATGTCATGTCATGTCGTGTGTTATGTTGTGTTGTCTTGTTTTGTCTTGTCATGTCATGTCATGTCTTGTCTTGTCTTGTCTTGTCTTGTTTTGTCTTGTCATGTCTTGTCTTGTCTTGTCTTGTCTTGTCTTGTCTTGTCTTGTCTTGTCTTGTCTTGTCTTGTCTTGTCTTGTCTTGTCTTGTCTTGTCTTGTCTTGTCTTGTCTTGTCTTGTCTTGTCTTGTCTTGTCTTGTCTTGTCTTGTCTTGTCTTGTCTTGTCTTGTCTTGTCTTGTCTTGTCTTGTCTTGTCTTGTCTTGTCTTGTCTTGTCTTGTCTTGTCTTGTCTTGTCTTGTCTTGTCTTGTCTTGTCTTGTCTTGTCTTGTCTTGCGATGTCATGTCGTGTGTTGTGTTGTGTTGTTTTGACTTGTCTTGTCTTGTCTTGTCTTGTCTTGCCTTATCTTGCCTTGTCTTGTCTTGTCATGTCTTGTCTTGTCTTGTCTTGTCTTGTCTTGCCTTATCTTGCCTTGTCTTGTCTGGTCTTGTCTTGTCTTGTCTTGTCTTGTCTTGTCTTGTCTTGTCTTGTCTTGTCTTGTCTTGTCTTGTCTTGTCTTGTCTTGTCTTGTCTTGTCTTGTCTTGTCTTGTCTTGTCTTGTCTTGTCTTGTCTTGTCTTGTCTTGTCTTGTCTTGTCTTGTCTTGTCTTGTCTTGTCTTGTCTTGTCTTGTCTTGTCTTGTCTTGCCTTATCTTGCCTTGTCTTGTCTTGTCTGGTCTTGTCTTGTCCTGTCCTGTCCTGTCTTGTCTTGTCATGTCATGTCATGTCATGTCATGTCATGTCGTGTGTTTTGTTGTGTTGGCTTGTTTTGTGTTGTCATGTCATGTCATGTCTTGTCTTGTCTTGTTTTGTCTTGTCATGTCTTGTCTTGTCTTGTCTTGTCTTGTCTGGTTTTGTCTTGTCATGTCTTGTCTTGACTTGTCTTGTCTTGTCTTGTCTTGTCTTGTCTTGTCTTGTCTTGTCTTGTCTTGTTTTTTCTTGTCTTGTCTTGTCTTGCCTTATCTTGCCTTGTCTTGTCTTGTCTGGTCTTGTCTTGTCTTGTCTTGTCTTGTCTTGTCTTGTCTTGTCTTGTCTTGTCTTGTCTTGTCTTGTCTTGTCTTGTCTTGTCTTGTCTTGTCTTGTCTTGTCTTGTCTTGTCTTGTCTTGTCTTGTCATGTCTTGTCATGTCTTGTCTTGTCTTGTCTTGTCCTGTCCTGTCGTGTGTTGTGTTGTTTTGTCTTGTCTTGTCATGTCATGTCATGTCGTGTCTTGTGTTGCTTTGTCTTGTCTTGTCTTGTCTTGTATTGTCATGTCGTGTGTTGTGTTGTTTTGTCTTGTCTTGTTGTGTATTGTCATGTCTTATATTGTCTTGTCTTGTCTTGTGATGTCATGTCATGTCTTGTCTTGTCTTGTCTTGTCTTGTCTTGTCTTGTCTTGTCTTGTCTTGTCTTGTCATGTCTTGTCTTGTCTTGTCTTGTCTTGTCTTGTCTTGTCTTGTCTTGTCTTGTCTTGTCTTGTCTTGTCTTGTCTTGTCTTGTCTTGTCTTGTCTTGTCTTGTCTTGTCTTGTCTTGTCTTGTCTTGTCTTGTCTTGTCTTGTCTTGTCTTGTCTTGTCTTGTCTTGTCTTGTCTTGTCTTGTCTTGTCTTGTCTTGTCTTGTCTTGTCTTGTCTTGTCTTGTCTTGTCTTGTCTTGTCTTGTCTTGTCTTGTCTTGTCTTGTCTTGTCTTGTCTTGTCTTGTCTTGTCTTGTGTTGTCTTGTCTTGTCTTGCCTTATCTTGCCTTGTCTTGTCTTGTCTGGTCTTGTCTTGTCCTGTCCTGTCCTGTCTTGTCTTGTCATGTCATGTCATGTCATGTCATGTCGTGTGTTGTGTTGTCTTGTTTTGTCTTGTCATGTCTTGTCTTGTCTTGTCTTGTCTTGTTTTGTCTTGTCATGTCATGTCTTGTCTTGTCTTGTCTTGTCTTGTCTTGTCTTGTCTTGTCTTGTCTTGTCTTGTCATGTCTTGTCTTGTCTGGTCTTGTCTTGTCTTGTCTTGTCTTGTCTTGTCATGTCTTGTCATGTCTTGTCTTGTCTTGTCTTGTCTTGTCTTGTTTTGTCTTGTCTTGTCATGTCTTGTCTTGACTTGTCTTGTCTTGTCTTGTCTTGTCTTGTCTTGTCTTGTCTTGTCTTGTCTTGTCTTGTCTTGTCTTGTCTTGTCTTGTCTTGTCTTGTCTTGTCTTGTCTTGTCTTGTCTTGTCTTGTCTTGTCTTGTCTTGTCTTGTCTTGTCTTGTCTTGTCTTGTCTTGTCTTGTCTTGTCTTGTCTTGTCTTGTCTTGTCTTGTCTTGTCTTGTCTTGTCTTGTCTTGTCTTGTCTTGTCTTGTCTTGTCTTGTCTTGTCTTGTCTTGTCTTGTCTTGTCTTGTCTTGTCTTGTCTTGTCTTGTCTTGTCTTGTCTTGTCTTGTCTTGTCTTGTCTTGTCTTGTCTTGTCTTGTCTTGTCTTGTCTTGTCTTGTCTTGTCTTGTCTTGTCTTGTCTTGTCTTGTCTTGTCTTGTCTTGTCTTGTCTTGTCTTGTCTTGTCTTGTCTTGTCTTGTCTTGTCTTGTCTTGTCTTGTCTTGTCTTGTCTTGTCTTGTCTTGTCTTGTCTTGTCTTGTTTTGTTTTGTCTTGTCTTGTCTTGTCTTGTTTTATGTTGTCTTGTCTTGTCTTGTCTTATCTTGTCTTGTCTTGTCTTGTCTTGTCATGTCTTGTCTTGACTTGTCTTGTCTTGTCTTGTCTTGTCTTGTCTTGTCTTGTCTTGTCTTGTCTTGTCTTGTCTTGTCTTGTCTTGTCTTGTCTTGTCTTGTCTTGTCTTGTCTTGTCTTGTCTTGTCTTGTCTTGTCTTGTCTTGTCTTGTCTTGTCTTGTCTTGTCTTGTCTTGTCTTGTCTTGTCTTGTCTTGTCTTGTCTTGTCTTGTCTTGTCTTGTCTTGTCTTGTCTTGTCTTGTCTTGTCTTGTCTTGTCTTGTCTTGTCTTGTCTTGTCTTGTCTTGTCTTGTCTTGTCTTGTCTTGTCTTGTCTTGTCTTGTCTTGTTTTGTTTTGTCTTGTCTTGTCTTGTCTTGTTTTGTCTTGTCATGTCTTGTCTTGTCTTGTTTTGTCTTGTTTTATGTTGTCTTGTCTTGTCTTGTCTTGTCTTGTCTTGTCTTGTCTTGTTTTGTTTTGTCTTGTCCTGTCTTGTCTTGTCTTGTCTTGTCTTGTCTTGTCTTGTTTTGTTTTGTCTTGTCTTGTCTTGTCTTGTTTTATGTTGTCTTGTCTTGTCTTGTCTTGTCTTGTCTTGTCTTGTCTTGTTTTGTCTTGTCATGTCTTGTCTTGTCTTGTCTTGTCTTGTCTTGTTATGTCTTGTCATGTCTTGTCTTGACTTGTCTTGTCTTGTCTTGTCTTGTCTTGTCTTGTTTTGTCTTGTCTTGTCTTGTCTTGTCTTGTCTTGTCTTGTCTTGTCTTGTCTTGTCTTGTCTTGTCTTGTCTTGTCTTGTCTTGTCTTGTCTTGTCTTGTCTTGTCTTGTCTTGTCTTGTCTTGTCTTGTCTTGTCTTGTCTTGTCTTGTCTTGTCTTGTCTTGTCTTGTCTTGTCTTGTCTTGTCTTGTCTTGTCTTGTCTTGTCTTGTCTTGTCTTGTCTTGTCTTGTCTTGTCTTGTCTTGTCTTGTCTTGTCTTGTCTTGTCTTGTCTTGTCTTGTCTTGTCTTGTCTTGTCTTGTCTTGTCTTGTCTTGTCTTGTCTTGTCTTGTCTTGTCTTGTCTTGTCTTGTCTTGTCTTGTCTTGTCTTGTCTTGTCTTGTCTTGTCTTGTCTTGTCTTGTCTTGTCTTGTCTTGTCTTGTCTTGTCTTGTCTTGTCTTGTTTTGTTTTGTCTTGTCTTGTCTTGTCTTGTTTTATGTTGTCTTGTCTTGTCTTGTCTTGTCTTGTCTTGTCTTGTCTTGTTTTGTCTTGTCATGTCTTGTCTTGTCTTGTCTTGTCTTGTCTTGTTATGTCTTGTCATGTCTTGTCTTGACTTGTCTTGTCTTGTCTTGTCTTGTCTTGTCTTGTTTTGTCTTGTCTTGTCTTGTCTTGTCTTGTCTTGTCTTGTCTTGTCTTGTCTTGTCTTGTCTTGTCTTGTCTTGTCTTGTCTTGTCTTGTCTTGTCTTGTCTTGTCTTGTCTTGTCTTGTCTTGTCTTGTCTTGTCTTGTCTTGTCTTGTCTTGTCTTGTCTTGTCTTGTCTTGTCTTGTCTTGTCTTGTCTTGTCTTGTCTTGTCTTGTCTTGTCTTGTCTTGTCTTGTCTTGTCTTGTCTTGTCTTGTCTTGTCTTGTCTTGTCTTGTCTTGTCTTGTCTTGTCTTGTCTTGTCTTGTCTTGTCTTGTCTTGTTTTGTTTTGTCTTGTCTTGTCTTGTCTTGTTTTGTCTTGTCATGTCTTGTCTTGTCTTGTTTTGTCTTGTTTTATGTTGTCTTGTCTTGTCTTGTCTTGTCTTGTCTTGTCTTGTCTTGTCTTGTTTTGTTTTGTCTTGTCCTGTCTTGTCTTGTCTTGTCTTGTCTTGTCTTGTCTTGTTTTGTTTTGTCTTGTCTTGTCTTGTCTTGTTTTATGTTGTCTTGTCTTGTCTTGTCTTGTCTTGTCTTGTCTTGTCTTGTTTTGTCTTGTCATGTCTTGTCTTGTCTTGTCTTGTCTTGTCTTGTTATGTCTTGTCATGTCTTGTCTTGACTTGTCTTGTCTTGTCTTGTCTTGTCTTGTCTTGTTTTGTCTTGTCTTGTCTTGTCTTGTCTTGTCTTGTCTTGTCTTGTCTTGAATTGTCTTGTCTTGTCTTGTCTTGTCTTGTCTTGTCTTGTCTTGTCTTGTCTTGTCTTGTCTTGTCTTGTCTTGTCATGTCTTGTCTTGACTTGTCTTGTCTTGTCTTGTCTTGTCTTGTCTTGTCATGTCTTGTCTTGACTTGTCTTGTCTTGTCTTGTCTTGTCTTGTCTTGTCTTGTCTTGTCTTGTCTTGTCTTGTCTTGTCTTGTCTTGTCTTGTCTTGTCTTGTCTTGTCTTGTCTTGTCTTGTCTTTTCTTGTCTTGTCTTGTCTTGTCATGTCATGTCGTATGTTGTTTTGTTTTGTCTTGTGCTGCTTTGTCTTGTCTTGTCTTGTCTTGTCTTGTCTTGTCTTGTCTTGTCTTGTCTTGTCTTGTCATGTCTTGTCTTGACTTGTCTTGTCTTGTCTTGTCTTGTCTTGTCTTGTTTTGTCTTGTCTTGTCTTGTCTTGTCTTGTCTTGTCTTGTCTTGTCTTGTCTTGTCTTGTCTTGTCTTGTCTTGTCTTGTCTTGTCTTGTCTTGTCTTGTCTTGTCTTGTCTTGTCTTGTCTTGTCTTGTCTTGTCTTGTCTTGTCTTGTCTTGTCTTGTCTTGTCTTGTCTTGTCTTGTCTTGTCTTGTCTTGTCTTGTCTTTTCTTGTCTTGTCTTGTCTTGTCATGTCATGTCGTATGTTGTTTTGTTTTGTCTTGTGCTGCTTTGTCCTGTCTTGTCTTGTTTTGTCTTGTCTTGTTGTGTATTGTCATGTCTTATATTGTCTTGTCTTGTCTTGTCATGTCATGTCATGTCGTGTGTTGTGTTGTGTTGTCTTGTTTTGTTTTGTCTTGTCATGTCATGTCATGTCTTGTCTTGTCTTGTCTTGTTTTGTCTTGTCTTGTCTTGTCTTGTCTTGTCTTGTCTTGTCTTGTCTTGTCTTGTCTTGTCATGTCTTGTCTTGTCTTGTCTTGTCTTGTCTAGTCTTGTCTAGTCTTGTCTTGTCTTGTCTTGTCTTGTCTTGTCTTGTCTTGTCTTGTCTTGTCTTGTCTTGTCTTGTCTTGTCTTGTCTTGTCTTGTCTTGTGTTGCTTTGTCTTGTCTTGTCATGTCGTGTGTTGTGTTGTTTTGTCTTGTCTTGTTGTGTATTGTCATGTCTTTTATTGTCTTGTCTTGTCTTGTCATGTAATGTCATGTCGTATGTTGTGTTGTTTTGTCTTGTGCTGCTTTGTCCTGTCTTGTCTTGTCTTGTCTTGTCATGTCGTGTGTTGTGTTGTTTTGTTTTGTCTTGTTGTGTATTGTCATGTCTTATATTGTCTTGTCTTGTCTTGTCTTGTCTTGTCATGTCATGTCATGTCGTGTGTTGTGTTGTGTTGTCTTGTTTTGTCTTGTCATGTCATGTCATGTCTTGTCTTGTGTTGTCTTGTTTTGTCTTGTCATGTCTTGTCTTGTCTTGTCTTGTCTTGTCTTGTTTTGTCTTGTCATGTCTTGTCTTGACTTGTCTTGTCTTGTCTTGTCTTGTCTTGTCTTGTCTTGTCTTGTCTTGTCTTGTCTTGTCTTGTCTTGTCATGTCTTGTCTTGTCTTGTCTTGTCTTGTCATGTCTTGTCTTGTCTTGTCTTGTCTTGTCTTGTCTTGTCTTGTCTTGTCATGTCTTGTCTTGTCTTGTCTTGTCTTGTCTTGTCATGTCATGTCTTGTCTTGTCTTGTCTTGTCTTGTTTTGTCTTGTCTTGTCTTGTCTTGTCTTGTCTTGTCTTGTCTTGTCTGGTATTGTCTTGTCCTGTTTTGTCTTGTCTTGTCTTGTCTTGTCTTGTCTTGCGATGTCATGTCGTGTGTTGTGTTGTGTTGTTTTGTCTTGTCTTGTCTTGTCTTGTCTTGTCTTGCCTTATCTTGCCTTGTCTTGTCTTGTCATGTCTTGTCTTGTCTTGTCTTGTCTTGTCTTGTCTTGCCTTATCTTGCCTTGTCTTGTCTGGTCTTGTCTTGTCTTGTCTTGTCTTGTCTTGTCTTGTCTTGTCTTGTCTTGTCTTGTCTTGTCTTGTCTTGTCTGGTCTTGTCTTGTCTTGTCTTGTCTTGTCTAGTCTTGTCTAGTCTTGTCTAGTCTTGACTTGTCTTGTCTTGTCATGTCATGTCATGTCATGTCATGTCATGTCATGTCGTGTGTTTTGTTGTGTTGTCTTGTTTTGTGTTGTCATGTCATGTCATGTCTTGTCTTGTCTTGTCTTGTCTTGTTTTGTCTTGTCATGTCTTGTCTTGTGTATTGTCATGTCTTTTATTGTCTTGTCTTGTCTTGTCATGTAATGTCATGTCGTGTGTTTTGTTGTGTTGTCTTGTTTTGTGTTGTCATGTCATGTCATGTCTTGTCTTGTCTTGTCTTGTCTTGTCTTGTTTTGTCTTGTCATGTCTTGTCTTGTGTATTGTCCTGTCTTGTCTTGTCTTGTCTTGTCATGTCGTGTGTTGTGTTGTTTTGTTTTGTCTTGTTGTGTATTGTCATGTCTTATATTGTCTTGTCTTGTCTTGTCTTGTCATGTCATGTCATGTCGTGTGTTGTGTTGTGTTGTCTTGTTTTGTCTTGTCATGTCATGTCATGTCTTGTCTTGTGTTGTCTTGTTTTGTCTTGTCATGTCTTGTCTTGTCTTGTCTTGTCTTGACTTGTCTTGTCTTGTCTTGTCTTGTCTTGTCTTGTCTTGTCTTGTCTTGTCTTGTCTTGTCTTGTCTTGTCATGTCTTGTCTTGTCTTGTCTTGTCTTGTCTTGTCTTGTCTTGTCTTGTCTTGCCTTATCTTGCCTTGTCTTGTCTTGTCATGTCTTGTCTTGTCTTGTCTTGTCTTGTCTTGTCTTGCCTTATCTTGCCTTGTCTTGTCTGGTCTTGTCTTGTCTTGTCTTGTCTTGTCTTGTCTTGTCTTGTCTTGTCTTGTCTTGTCTTGTCTTGTCTGGTCTTGTCTTGTCTTGTCTTGTCTTGTCTAGTCTTGTCTAGTCTTGTCTAGTCTTGACTTGTCTTGTCTTGTCATGTCATGTCATGTCATGTCATGTCATGTCATGTCGTGTGTTTTGTTGTGTTGTCTTGTTTTGTGTTGTCATGTCATGTCATGTCTTGTCTTGTCTTGTCTTGTCTTGTTTTGTCTTGTCATGTCTTGTCTTGTGTATTGTCATGTCTTTTATTGTCTTGTCTTGTCTTGTCATGTAATGTCATGTCGTGTGTTTTGTTGTGTTGTCTTGTTTTGTGTTGTCATGTCATGTCATGTCTTGTCTTGTCTTGTCTTGTCTTGTCTTGTTTTGTCTTGTCATGTCTTGTCTTGTGTATTGTCCTGTCTTGTCTTGTCTTGTCTTGTCATGTCGTGTGTTGTGTTGTTTTGTTTTGTCTTGTTGTGTATTGTCATGTCTTATATTGTCTTGTCTTGTCTTGTCTTGTCATGTCATGTCATGTCGTGTGTTGTGTTGTGTTGTCTTGTTTTGTCTTGTCATGTCATGTCATGTCTTGTCTTGTGTTGTCTTGTTTTGTCTTGTCATGTCTTGTCTTGTCTTGTCTTGTCTTGACTTGTCTTGTCTTGTCTTGTCTTGTCTTGTCTTGTCTTGTCTTGTCTTGTCTTGTCTTGTCTTGTCTTGTCATGTCTTGTCTTGTCTTGTCTTGTCTTGTCTTGTCTTGTCTTGTCTTGTCTTGTCTTTTCTTGTCTTGTCTTGTCTTGTCTTGTCTTGTCTTGTCTTGTCTTGTCTTGTCTTGTCTTGTCTTGTCTTGTCTTGTCTTGTCTTGTCTTGTCTTGTCTTGTCTTGTCTTGTCTTGTCTTGTCTTGTCTTGTCTTGTCTTGTCTTGTCATGTCATGTCGTATGTTGTTTTGTCTTGTGCTGCTTTGTCCTGTCTTGTCTTGTCTTGTCATGTCGTGTGTTGTGTTGTTTTGTCTTGTCTTGTTGTGTATTGTCATGTCTTATATTGTCTTGTCTTGTCTTGTCATGTCATGTCATGTCGTGTGTTGTGTTGTGTTGTCTTGTTTTGTCTTGTGCTCCTTTGTCCTGTCTTGTCTTGTATTGTCTTGTCATGTCGTGTGTTGTGTTGTTTTGTCTTGTCTTGTTGTGTATTGTCATGCCTTATATTGTCTTGTCTTGTCTTGTCATGTCATGTCATGTCGTGTGTTGTGTTGTGTTGTCTTGTTTTGTCTTGTCATGTCTTGTCTTGTCTTGTCTTGTCTTGTCTTGTCTTTTCTTGTCTTGTCTTGTCTTGTCATGTCATGTCGTATGTTGTTTTGTTTTGTCTTGTGCTGCTTTGTCCTGTCTTGTCTTGTTTTGTCTTGTCTTGTTGTGTATTGTCATGTCTTATATTGTCTTGTCTTGTCTTGTCATGTCATGTCATGTCGTGTGTTGTGTTGTGTTGTCTTGTTTTGTTTTGTCTTGTCATGTCATGTCATGTCTTGTCTTGTCTTGTCTTGTTTTGTCTTGTCATGTCTTGTCTTGTCTTGTCTTGTCTTGTCTTGTCTTGTCTTGTCTTGTCTTGTCTTGTCTTGTCTTTTCTTGTCTTGTCTTGTCTTGTCTTGTCTTGTCTTGTCTTGTCTTGTCTTGTCTTGTCTTGTCTTGTCTTGTCTTGTCTTGTCTTGTCTTGTCTTGTCTTGTCTTGTCTTTTCTTGTCTTGTCTTGTCTTGTCATGTCATGTTGTATGTTGTTTTGTTTTGTCTTGTGCTGCTTTGTCCTGTCTTGTCTTGTTTTGTCTTGTCTTGTTGTGTATTGTCATGTCTTATATTGTCTTGTCTTGTCATGTCATGTCATGTCATGTCTTGTCTTGTCTTGTCTTGTTTTGTCTTGTCATGTCTTGTCTTGTCTTGTCTTGTCTTGTCTTGTCTTGTCTTGTCTTGTCTTGTCATGTCTTGTCTTGACTTGTCTTGTCTTGTCTTGTGTTGTCTTGTTTTGTTTTGTCTTGTCATGTCATGTCATGTCTTGTCTTGTCTTGTCTTGTTTTGTCTTGTCATGTCTTGTCTTGTCTTGTCTTGTCTTGTCTTGTCTTGTCTTGTCTTGTCTTGTCTTGTCTTGTCATGTCTTGTCTTGACTTGTCTTGTCTTGTCTTGTCTTGTCTTGTCTTGTCATGTCTTGTCTTGACTTGTCTTGTCTTGTCTTGTCTTGTCTTGTCTTGTCTTGTCTTGTCTTGTCTTGTCTTGTCTTGTCTTGTCTTGTCTTGTCTTGTCTTGTCTTGTCTTGTCTTGTCTTGTCTTGTCTTGTCTTGTCTTGTCTTGTCTTGTCTTGTCTTTTCTTGTCTTGTCTTGTCTTGTCATGTCATGTCGTATGTTGTTTTGTTTTGTCTTGTGCTGCTTTGTCTTGTCTTGTCTTGTCTTGTCTTGTCTTGTCTTGTCTTGTCTTGTCTTGTCTTGTCTTGTCATGTCTTGTCTTGTCTTGTCTTGTCTTGTCTTGTCTTGTCTTGTCTTGTCTTGTCTTGTCTTGTCTTGTCTTGTCTTGTCTTGTCTTGTCTTGTCTTGTCTTGTCTTGTCTTGTCTTGTCTTGTCTTGTCTTGTCTTGTCTTGTCTTGTCTTGTCTTGTCTTGTCTTGTCTTGTCTTGTCTTGTCTTGTCTTGTCTTGTCATGTCTTGTCTTGTCTCGTCTTGTCTTGTCTTGCCTTATCTTGCCTTGCCTTGTCTGGTCTTGTCTTGTCTTGTCTTGTCTTGTCTTGTCTTGTCTTGTCTTGTCTTGTCTTGTCTTGTCTTGTCTTGTCTTGTCTTGTCTTGTCTTGTCTTGTCTTGTCTTGTCTTGTCTTGTCTTGTCTTGTCTTGTCTTGTCTTGTTTTGTCTTGTCATGTCTTGTCTTGTCTTGTCTTGTCTTGTCTTGTCTTGTCTTGTCTTGTCTTGTCTTGTCTTGTCTTGTCTTGTCTTGTCTTGTCATGTCTTGTCTTGTCTTGTCTTGTCTTGTCTTGTCTTGTCTTGTCTTGTCTTGTCTTGTCATGTCTTGTCTTGACTTGTCTTGTCTTGTCTTGTCTTGTCTTGTCTTGTCATGTCTTGTCTTGACTTGTCTTGTCTTGTCTTGTCTTGTCTTGTCTTGTCTTGTCTTGTCTTGTCTTGTCTTGTCTTGTCTTGTCTTGTCTTGTCTTGTCTTGTCTTGTCTTGTCTTGTCTTGTCTTGTCTTGTCTTGTCTTTTCTTGTCTTGTCTTGTGTTGTCTTGTCATGTCATGTCGTATGTTGTTTTGTTTTGTCTTGTGCTGCTTTGTCTTGTCTTGTCTTGTCTTGTCTTGTCTTGTCTTGTCTTGTCTTGTCTTGTCTTGTCTTGTCTTGTCTTGTCTTGTCTTGTCTTGTCTTGTCTTGTCTTGTCTTGTCTTGTCTTGTCTTGTTTTGTCTTGTCTTGTCTTGTCTTGTCTTGTCTTGTCTTGTCTTGTCTTGTCTTGTCTTGTCTTGTCTTGTCTTGTCTTGTCTTGTCTTGTCTTGTCTTGTCTTGTCTTGTCTTTTCTTGTCTTGTCTTGTCTTGTCATGTCATGTCGTATGTTGTTTTGTTTTGTCTTGTGCTGCTTTGTCTTGTCTTGTCTTGTCTTGTCTTGTCTTGTCTTGTCTTGTCTTGTCTTGTCTTGTCTTGTCATGTCTTGTCATGTCTTGTCTTGTCTTGTCTTGTCATGTCGTGTGTTGTGTTGTGTTGTCTTGTTTTGTTTTGTCTTGTCATGTCATGTCATGTCTTGTCTTGTCTTGTCTTGTTTTGTCTTGTCATGTCTTGTCTTGTCTTGTCTTGTCTTGTCTTGTCTTGTCTTGTCTTGTCTTGTCTTGTCTTGTCTTGTCTTGTCTTGTCTTGTCTTGTCTTGTCTTGTCTTGTCTTGTCGTGTCATGTCGTGTGTTGTGTTGTTTTGTTTTGTCTTGTCATGTCGTGTGGTGTTGTTTTGTCTTGTCTTGTTGTGTATTGTCATGTCTTATATTGTCTTGTCTTGTCATGTCGTGTGTTGTGTTGTTTTGTCTTGTCTTGTCTTGTCTTGTCCTGTCCTGTCGTGTGTTGTGTTGTTTTGTCTTGTCTTGTCATGTCATGTCATGTCGTGTCTTGTGTTGCTTTGTCTTGTCTTGTCTTGTCTTGTCATGTCGTGTGGTGTTGTTTTGTCTCGTCTTGTCGTGTATTGTCATGTCTTATATTGTCTTGTCATGTCTTGTCTTGTCTTGTCTTGTCTTGTCTTGTCTTGTGTTGCCTCGTCTTGTCTTGTCTTGTCTTGCCTTGTCTTGTCTTGTCATGTCGTGTCTTGTCTTGTCTTGTCTTGTCTTGTCTTGTCTTGTCATGTCGTGTGTTGTGTTGTTTTGTCTTGTCTTGTGTTGTTTTGTCGTGTCATGTCTTGTCTTGTCTTGTCCTGTCCTGTCGTGTGTTGTGTTGTTTTGTCTTGTCTTGTCTTGTCTTGTGTTGTTTTGTCGTGTCATGTCTTGTCTTGACTTGTCCTGTCCTGTCGTGTGTTGTGTTGTTTTGTTTTGTCTTGTCATGTCGTGTGGTGTTGTTTTGTCTTGTCTTGTTGTGTATTGTCATGTCTTATATTGTCTTGTCTTGTCTTGTCTTGTCATGTCATGTCATGTCGTGTGTTGTGTTGTTTTGTCTTGTCTTGTCTTGTCATGTCGTGCGGTGTTGTTTTGTCTTGTCTTGTTGTGTATTGTCATGTCTTATATTGTCTTGTCTTGTCTTGTCTTGTCTTGTCATGTCATGTCATGTCGTGTGTTGTGTTGTTTTGTCTTGTCTTGTCTTGTCTTGTCTTGTCTTGTCTTGCCTTATCTTGCCTTGTCTTGTCCTGTCTTGTCTTGTCTTGTCTTGTCTTGTCTTGTCTTGTCTTGTCTTGTCTTGTCTTGTCTTGTCTTGTCTTGTCTTGTCTTGTCTTGTCTTGTCTTGTCTTATCTTGTCTTGTCTTGTCTTGTCTTGTCTTGTCGTGTCATGTCTTGTCTTGTCTTGTCCTGTCCTGTCGTGTGTTGTGTTGTTCTGTCTTGTCTTGTCATGTCATGTCATGTCGTGTCTTGTGTTGCTTTGTCTTGTCTTGTCTTGTCTTGTCATGTCGTGTGGTGTTGTTTTGTCTTGTCTTGTTGTGTATTGTCATGTCTTATATTGTCTTGTCTTGTCTTGTCTTGTCATGTCATGTCATGTCGTGTGTTGTCTTGTCTAGTCTTGTCTTGTCTTGTCTTGTCATGTCGTGTGTTGTGTTGTTTTGTCTTGTCTTGTGTTGTTTTGTCGTGTCATGTCTTGTCTTGTCTTGTCCTGTCCTGTCGTGTGTTGTGTTGTTTTGTCTTGTCCTGTCCTGTCGTGTGTTGTGTTGTTTTGTCTTGTCTTGTCTTGTCTAGTTTTGTCTTGTCTTGTCTTGTCTTGTTTTATGTTGTCTTGTTTTGTCATGTAATGTCATGTCGTGTGTTGTGTTGTTTTGTCTTGTCTTGTGTTGTTTTGTCGTGTCATGTCTTGTCTTGTCTTGTCCTGTCCTGTCGTGTGTTGTGTTGTTTTGTCTTGTCTTGTCATGTCGCGTGGTGTTGTTTTGTCTTGTCTTGTTGTGTATTGTCATGTCTTATATTGTCTTGTCTTGTCTTGTCTTGTCATGTCATGTCATGTCGTGTGTTGTGTTGTTTTGTCTCGTCTTGTGTTGTTTTGTCGTGTCATGTCTTGTCTTGTCTTGTCTTGTCTTGTCCTGTCCTGTCGTGTGTTGTGTTGTTTTGTCTTGTCTTGTCATGTTGTGTGGTGTTGTTTTGTCTTGTCTTGTTGTGTATTGTCATGTCTTATATTGTCTTGTCTTGTCTTGTCTTGTCATGTCATGTCATGTCGTGTGTTGTGTTGTTTTGTCTTGTTTTGTCTTGTCTTGTCATGTCGTGCGGTGTTGTTTTGTCTTGTCTTGTTGTGTATTGTCATGTCTTATATTGTCTTGTCTTGTCATGTCGTGTGTTGTGTTGTTTTGTCTTGTCTTGTCTTGTCTTGTCTTGCCTTATCTTGCCTTGTCTTGTCTTGTCTTGTTTTGTCTTGTCATGTCTTGTCTTGTCTTGTCTTGTCTTGTCTTGTCTTGTCTTGTCTTGTCTTGTCTTGTCTTGTCTTGTCTTGTCTTGTCTTGTCTTGTCTTGTCTTGTCGTGTCATGTCTTGTCTTGTCTTGTCCTGTCCTGTCGTGTGTTGTGTTGTTTTGTCTTGTCTTGTCATGTCATGTCATGTCGTGTCTTGTGTTGCTTTGTCTTGTCTTGTCTTGTCTTGTCATGTCGTGTGGTGTTGTTTTGTCTCGTCTTGTCGTGTATTGTCATGTCTTATATTGTCTTGTCATGTCTTGTCTTGTCTTGTCTTGTCTTGTCTTGTCTTGTGTTGCCTCGTCTTGTCTTGTCTTGTCTTGCCTTGTCTTGTCTTGTCATGTCGTGTCTTGTCTTGTCTTGTCTTGTCTTGTCTTGTCATGTCGTGTGTTGTGTTGTTTTGTCTTGTCTTGTGTTGTTTTGTCGTGTCATGTCTTGTCTTGTCTTGTCCTGTCCTGTCGTGTGTTGTGTTGTTTTGTCTTGTCTTGTCTTGTCTTGTATTGTTTTGTCGTGTCATGTCTTGTCTTGACTTGTCCTGTCCTGTCGTGTGTTGTGTTGTTTTGTCTTGTCTTGTCATGTCGTGTGGTGTTGTTTTGTCTTGTCTTGTTGTGTATTGTCATGTCTTATATTGTCTTGTCTTGTCTTGTCTTGTCATGTCATGTCATGTCGTGTGTTGTGTTGTTTTGTCTTGTCTTGTCTTGTCTTGTCATGTCGTGCGGTGTTGTTTTGTCTTGTCTTGTTGTGTATTGTCATGTCTTATATTGTCTTGTCTTGTCTTGTCTTGTCTTGTCATGTCATGTCATGTCGTGTGTTGTGTTGTTTTGTCTTGTCTTGTCTTGTCTTGTCTTGTCTTGTCTTGCCTTATCTTGCCTTGTCTTGTCCTGTCTTGTCTTGTCTTGTCTTGTCTTGTCTTGTCTTGTCTTGTCTTGTCTTGTCTTGTCTTGTCTTGTCTTGTCTTGTCTTATCTTGTCTTGTCTTGTCTTGTCTTGTCTTGTCGTGTCATGTCTTGTCTTGTCTTGTCCTGTCCTGTCGTGTGTTGTGTTGTTCTGTCTTGTCTTGTCATGTCATGTCATGTCGTGTCTTGTGTTGCTTTGTCTTGTCTTGTCTTGTCTTGTTGTGTATTGTCATGTCTTATATTGTCTTGTCTTGTCTTGTCTTGTCATGTCATGTCATGTCGTGTGTTGTCTTGTCTAGTCTTGTCTTGTCTTGTCTTGTCTTGTCATGTCGTGTGTTGTGTTGTTTTGTCTTGTCTTGTGTTGTTTTGTCGTGTCATGTCTTGTCTTTTCTTGTCCTGTCCTGTCGTGTGTTGTGTTGTTTTGTCTTGTCCTGTCCTGTCGTGTGTTGTGTTGTTTTGTCTTGTCTTGTCTTGTCTAGTTTTGTCTTGTCTTGTCTTGTCTTGTTTTATGTTGTCTTGTTTTGTCATGTAATGTCATGTCGTGTGTTGTGTTGTTTTGTCTTGTCTTGTGTTGTTTTGTCGTGTCATGTCTTGTCTTGTCTTGTCCTGTCCTGTCGTGTGTTGTGTTGTTTTGTCTTGTCTTGTCATGTCGCGTGGTGTTGTTTTGTCTTGTCTTGTTGTGTATTGTCATGTCTTATATTGTCTTGTCTTGTCTTGTCTTGTCATGTCATGTCATGTCGTGTGTTGTGTTGTTTTGTCTTGTCTTGTGTTGTTTTGTCGTGTCATGTCTTGTCTTGTCTTGTCTTGTCTTGTCCTGTCCTGTCGTGTGTTGTGTTGTTTTGTCTTGTCTTGTCATGTTGTGTGGTGTTGTTTTGTCTTGTCTTGTTGTGTATTGTCATGTCTTATATTGTCTTGTCTTGTCTTGTCTTGTCATGTCATGTCATGTCGTGTGTTGTGTTGTTTTGTCTTGTCTTGTCCTGTCCTGTCGTGTGTTGTGTTGTTTTGTCTTGTCCTGTCCTGTCGTGTGTTGTGTTGTTTTGTCTTGTCTTGTCTTGTCTAGTTTTGTCTTGTCTTGTCTTGTCTTGTTTTATGTTGTCTTGTTTTGTCATGTAATGTCATGTCGTGTGTTGTGTTGTTTTGTCTTGTCTTGTGTTGTTTTGTCGTGTCATGTCTTGTCTTGTCTTGTCCTGTCCTGTCGTGTGTTGTGTTGTTTTGTCTTGTCTTGTCATGTCGCGTGGTGTTGTTTTGTCTTGTCTTGTTGTGTATTGTCATGTCTTATATTGTCTTGTCTTGTCTTGTCTTGTCATGTCATGTCATGTCGTGTGTTGTGTTGTTTTGTCTTGTCTTGTCTTGTCTTGTCATGTCGTGCGGTGTTGTTTTGTCTTGTCTTGTTGTGTATTGTCATGTCTTATATTGTCTTGTCTTGTCTTGTCTTGTCTTGCCTTATCTTGCCTTGTCTTGTCTTGTCTTGTCCTGTCCTGTCGTGTGTTGTGTTGTTTTGTCTTGTCTTGTCATGTCATGTCATGTCGTGTCTTGTGTTGCTTTGTCTTGTCTTGTCTTGTCTTGTCATGTCGTGTGTTGTGTTGTTTTGTCTTCTCTTGTTGTGTATTGTCATGCCTTATATTGTCTTGTCTTGTCTTGTCATGTCATGTCATGTCGTGTGTTGTGTTGTTTTGTCTTGTCTTGTCTTGTCTTGTCTAGTCTTGTCTTGTCTTGTCTTGTCATGTCGTGTGTTGTGTTGTTTTGTCTTGTCTTGTGTTGTTTTGTCGTGTCATGTCTTGTCTTGTCTTGTCCTGTCCTGTCGTGTGTTGTGTTGTTTTGTCTTGTCTTGTCTTGTCTAGTTTTGTCTTGTCTTGTCTTGTCTTGTTTTATGTTGTCTTGTTTTGTCATGTAATGTCAAGTCGTGTGTTGTGTTGTTTTGTCTTGTCTTGTGTTGTTTTGTCGTGTCATGTCTTGTCTTGTCTTGTCTTGTCTTGTCTTGTCCTGTCCTGTCGTGTGTTGTGTTGTTTTGTCTTGTCTTGTCATGTCATGTCATGTCGTGTCTTGTGTTGCTTTGTCTTGTCTTTTCTTCTCCTTGTCTTGTGTTGTTTTGTCCTGTCCTGACGTGCGTTTTGTTGTTTTGTCTTGTCATGTCTTGTCTTGTCTTGTGATGTCATGTCATGTCGTGTGTTGTGTTGTTTTGTCTTGTCTTGTCATGTCGTGTGTTGTGTTGTTTTGTTTTGTCTTGCTGTGTATTGTCATGTCTTATATTGTCTTGTCTTGTCTTGTCATGTCGTGTCATGTCGTGTGTTGTGTTGTTTTGTCTTGTCTTGTTTTGTCTTCTCATGTCATGTCTTGTCTTGTCTTGTCTTGTCTTGTCTTGTCTTGTCATGTCGTGTCATGTCGTGTGTTGTGTTGTTTTGTCTTGTCTTGTTTTGTCTTCTCATGTCATGTCTTGTCTTGTCTTGTTTTGTCTTGTCATGTCTTGTCTTGTCTTGTCTTGTCTTGTCTTGTCTTGTCTTGTCTTGTCTTGTCTTGTCTTGTCTTGTCTTGTCATGTCTTGTCTTGTCTTGTCTTGTCTTGTCTTATCTTGTCTTGTCTTGTCTTGTCTTGTCTTGTCTTGTCTTGTCTTGTCTTATCTTGTCCTGTCCTGTCTTGTCTTATCTTGTCTTGTCTTGTCTTGTCGTGCGGTGTTGTTTTGTCTTGTCTTGTTTTGTATTGTCATGTCTTATATTGTCTTGTCTTGTCTTGTCTTGCCTTGTCTTATCTTGTCTTGTCTTGTCTTGTCTTGTCTTGTCTTGTCTTGTCTTATCTTGTCCTGTCCTGTCTTGTCTTATCTTGTCTTGTCTTGTCTTGTCGTGCGGTGTTGTTTTGTCTTGTCTTGTTTTGTATTGTCATGTCTTATATTGTCTTGTCTTGTCTTGTCTTGTCTTGCCTTATCTTGCCTTGTCTTGTCCTGTCCTGTCGTGTGTTGTGTTGTTTTGTCTTGTCTTGTCATGTCATGTCATGTCGTGTCTTGTGTTGCTTTGTCTTGTCTTGTCTTGTCTTGTCATGTCGTGTGTTGTGTTGTTTTGTCTTGTCTTGTCATGTCGTGTGTTGTGTTGTTTTGTTTTGTCTTGCTGTGTATTGTCATGTCTTATATTGTCTTGTCTTGTCTTGTCATGTCGTGTCATGTCGTGTGTTGTGTTGTTTTGTCTTGTCTTGTTTTGTCTTCTCATGTCATGTCTTGTCTTGTTTTGTCTTGTCATGTCTTGTCTTGTCTTGTCTTGCCTTGTCATGTCTTGTCTTGTCTTGTCTTGTCTTGTCTTGTCTTGTCTTGTCTTGTCTTGTCTTGTCTTGTCATGTCTTGTCTTGTCTTGTTTTGTCTTGTCTTGTCTTGTCTTGTCTTGTCTTGTCTTGTCTTGTCTTGTCTTATCTTGTCTTGTCTTGTCTTGTCTTGTCTTGTCTTGTCTTATCTTGTCCTGTCCTGTCTTGTCTTATCTTGTCTTGTCTTGTCTTGTCTTGTCTTGTCGTGTCATGTCTTGTCTTGTCTTGTCCTGTCCTGTCGTGTGTTGTGTTGTTTTGTCTTGTCTTGTCTTGTCTTGTCTAGTCTTGTCTTGTCTTGTCTTGTCATGTCGTGTGTTGTGTTGTTTTGTCTTGTCTTGTGTTGTTTTGTCGTGTCATGTCTTGTCTTGTCTTGTCCTGTCCTGTCGTGTGTTGTGTTGTTTTGTCTTGTCTTGTCTTGTCTAGTTTTGTCTTGTCTTGTCTTGTCTTATCTTGTCCTGTCCTGTCTTGTCTTATCTTGTCTTGTCTTGTCTTGTCTTGTCTTGTCTTGTCTAGTCTTGTCTTGTCTTGTCTTGTCATGTCGTGTGTTGTGTTGTTTTGTCTTGTCTTGTGTTGTTTTGTCGTGTCATGTCTTGTCTTGTCTTGTCCTGTCCTGTCGTGTGTTGTGTTGTTTTGTCTTGTCTTGTCTTGTCTTGTCTAGTCTTGTCTTGTGATGTCATGTCATGTCGTGTGTTGTGTTGTTTTGTCTTGTCTTGTCATGTCGTGTGTTGTGTTGTTTTGTTTTGTCTTGCTGTGTATTGTCATGTCTTATATTGTCTTGTCTTGTCTTGTCATGTCGTGTCATGTCGTGTGTTGTGTTGTTTTGTCTTGTCTTGTTTTGTCTTCTCATGTCATGTCTTGTCTTGTCTTGTCTTGTCTTGTTTTGTCTTGTCATGTCTTGTCTTGTCTTGTCTTGTCTTGTCTTGTCTTGTCTTGTCTTGTCTTGTCTTGTCTTGTCTTGTCTTGTCATGTCTTGTCTTGTCTTGTCTTGTCTTGTCCTGTCCTGTCTTGTGTTGTCTTGTCATGTTTTGTCTTGTCCTGTCTTGTCTTGTCTTGTCATGTCTTGTCTTGTCTTGTCTTGTCTTGTCTTGTTTTGTCTTGTCATGTCTTGTCTTGTCTTGTCTTGCCTTGTCATGTCTTGTCTTGTCTTGTCTTGTCTTGTCTTATCTTGTCTTGTCTTGTCTTGTCATGTCTTGTCTTGTCTTGTTTTGTCTTGTCTTGTCTTGTCTTGTCTTGTCTTGTCTTGTCTTGTCTTGTCTTGTCTTATCTTGTCTTGTCTTGTCTTGTCTTGTCTTGTCTTGTCTTATCTTGTCCTGTCCTGTCTTGTCTTATCTTGTCTTGTCTTGTCTTGTCTTGTCTTGTCGTGTCATGTCTTGTCTTGTCTTGTCCTGTCCTGTCGTGTGTTGTGTTGTTTTGTCTTGTCTTGTCATGTCATGTCATGTCGTGTCTTGTGTTGCTTTGTCGTGTCTTGTCTTGTCTTGTCATGTCGTGTGGTGTTGTTTTGTTTTGTCTTGTCGTGTATTGTCATGTCTTATATTGTCTTGTCATGTCTTGTCTTGTCTTGTCTTGTCATGTCGTGTGTTGTGTTGTTTTGTCTTGTCTTGTGTTGTGTTGTTTTGTCGTGTCATGTCTTGTCTTGTCTTGTCCTGTCCTGTCGTGTGTTGTGTTGTTTTGTCTTGTCTTGTCTTGTCTAGTTTTGTCTTGTCTTGTCTTGTCTTGTTTTATGTTGTCTTGTTTTGTCATGTAATGTCATGTCGTGTGTTGTGTTGTTTTGTCTTGTCTTGTGTTGTTTTGTCGTGTCATGTCTTGTCTTGTCTTGTCTTGTCCTGTCCTGTCGTGTGTTGTGTTGTTTTGTCTTGTCTTGTCATGTCGTGTGGTGTTGTTTTGTCTTGTCTTGTTGTGTATTGTCATGTCTTATATTGTCTTGTCTTGTCTTGTCTTGTCAAGTCATGTCATGTCGTGTGTTGTGTTGTTTTGTCTTGTCTTGTCTTGTCTTGTCATGTCGTGCGGTGTTGTTTTGTCTTGTCTTGTTGTGTATTGTCATGTCTTATATTGTCTTGTCTTGTCTTGTCTTGTCTTGTCATGTCATGTCATGTCGTGTGTTGTGTGGTTTTGTCTTGTCTTGTCTTGTCTTGTCTTGCCTTATCTAGCCTTGTCTTGTCTTGTCTTGTCTTGTCTTGTCTTGTCTTGTCTTGTCTTGTCTTGTCTTGTCTTGTCTTGTCATGTCTTGTCTTGTCTTGTTTTGTCTTGTCTTGTATTGTCTTGTTTTCTCATGTAATGTCATGTCGTGTGTTGTGTTGTTTTGTCTTGTCTTGTGTTGTTTTGTCGTGCCATGCCTTGTCTTGTCTTGTCTTGTCCTGTCCTGTCGTGTGTTGTGTTGTTTTTTCTTGTCTTGTCATGTCATGTCATGTCGTGTCTTGTGTTGCTTTGTCTTGTCTTGTCTTGTCATGTCGTGTGTTGTGTTGTTTTGTCTTGTCTTGTTGTGTATTGTCATGTCTTATATTGTCTTGTCTTGTCTTGTCTTGTCATGTCATGTCATGTCGTGTGTTGTGTTGTTTTGTCTTGTCTTGTCTTGTCTTGTCTAGTCTTGTCTTTTCTTGTCTTGTCATGTCGTGTGTTGTGTTGTTTTGTCTTGTCTTGTGTTGTTTTGTCGTGTCATGTCTTGTCTTGTCTTGTCCTGTCCTGTCGTGTGTTGTGTTGTTTTGTCTTGTCTTGTCTTGTCTAGTTTTGTCTTGTCTTGTCTTGTCTTGTTTTATGTTGTCTTGTTTTGTCATGTAATGTCATGTCGTGTGTTGTGTTGTTTTGTCTTGTCTTGTGTTGTTTTGTCGTGTCATGTCTTGTCTTGTCTTGTCTTTTCTTGTCTTGTCCTGTCCTGTCGTGTGTTGTGTTGTTTTGTCTTGTCTTGTCATGTCATGTCATGTCGTGTCTTGTGTTGCTTTGTCTTGTCTTTTCTTCTCCTTGTCTTGTGTTGTTTTGTCCTGTCCTGACGTGCGTTTTGTTGTTTTGTCTTGTCGTGTCTTGTCATGTCTTGTCTTGTCTTGTGATGTCATGTCATGTCGTGTGTTGTGTTGTTTTGTCTTGTCTTGCTGTGTATTGTCATGTCTTATATTGTCTTGTCTTGTCTTCTCATGTCATGTCATGTCGTGTGTTGTGTTGTTTTGTCTTGTCTTGTTTTGTCTTCTCATGTCTTGTCTTGTTTTGTCTTGTCATGTCTTGTCTTGTCTTGTCTTGTCTTGTCTTGTCTTGTCTTGTCTTGTCTTGTCTTGTCTTGTCTTGTCTTGTCTTGTCTTGTCTTGTCTTGTCTTGTCTTGTCTTGTCTTGTCTTGTCTTGTCTTGTCTTGTCTTGTCTTGTCTTGTCTTGTCTTGTCTTGTCTTGTCTTGTCTTGTCTTGTCTTGTCTTGTCTTGTCTTGTCCTGTCTTGTCTTGTCTTGTCTTGTCTTGTCTTGTCTTGTCTTGTCTTGTCTTGTCTTGTCTTGTCTTGTCTTGTCTTGTCTTGTCTTGTCTTGTCTTGTCTTGTCTTGTCTTGTCTTGTCTTGTCTTGTCTTGTCTTGTCTTGTTTTGTCTTGTCTTGTTTTATGTTGTCTTGTCTTGTCTTGTCTTGTCTTGTTTTGTCATGTAATGTCATGTCGTGTGTTGTGTTGTTTTTTCTTGTCTTGTCTTGTCTTGTCTTGTCGTGTCTTGTCTTGTCTTGTCTTGTCTTGTCTTGTCTTGTCTTGTCTTGTCTTGTCTTGTCTTGTCTTGTCTTGTCTTGTCTTGTCTTGTCTTGTCTTGTCTTGTCTTGTCTTGTCTTGTCTTGTCTTGTCTTGTCTTGTCTTGTCTTGTCTTGTCTTGTCTTGTCTTGTCTTGTCTTGTCTTGTCATGTCTTGTCTTGTCTTGTCTTGTCTTGTCTTGTCTTGTCTTGTCTTGTCTTGTCTTGTCTTGTCTTGTCTTGTCTTGTCTTGTCTTGTCTTGCCTTGTCTTGTCTTGTCTTGTCTTGTCTTGTCTTGTCTTGTCTTGTCTTGTCTTGTCTTGTCTTATCTTGTCCTGTCCTGTCTTGTCTTATCTTGTCTTGTCTTGTCTTGTCTTGTCTTGTCGTGTCATGTCTTGTCTTGTCTTGTCCTGTCCTGTCGTGTGTTGTGTTGTTTTGTCTTGTCTTGTCATGTCATGTCATGTCGTGTCTTGTGTTGCTTTGTCGTGTCTTGTCTTGTCTTGTCATGTCGTGTGGTGTTGTTTTGTCTTGTCTTGTCGTGTATTGTCATGTCTTATATTGTCTTGTCATGTCTTGTCTTGTCTTGTCTTGTCATGTCGTGTGTTGTGTTGTTTTGTCTTGTCTTGTGTTGTTTTGTCGTGTCATGTCTTGTCTTGTCTTGTCCTGTCCTGTCGTGTGTTGTGTTGTTTTGTCTTGTCTTGTCTTGTCTAGTTTTGTCTTGTCTTGTCTTGTCTTGTCTTGTTTTATGTTGTCTTGTTTTGTCATGTAATGTCATGTCGTGTGTTGTGTTGTTTTGTCTTGTCTTGTGTTGTTTTGTCGTGTCATGTCTTGTCTTGTCTTGTCTTGTCCTGTCCTGTCGTGTGTTGTGTTGTTTTGTCTTGTCTTGTCATGTCGTGTGGTGTTGTTTTGTCTTGTCTTGTTGTGTATTGTCATGTCTTATATTGTCTTGTCTTGTCTTGTCTTGTCATGTCATGTCATGTCGTGTGTTGTGTTGTTTTGTCTTGTCTTGTCTTGTCTTGTCATGTCGTGCGGTGTTGTTTTGTCTTGTCTTGTTGTGTATTGTCATGTCTTATATTGTCTTGTCTTGTCTTGTCTTGTCTTGTCATGTCATGTCATGTCGTGTGTTGTGTGGTTTTGTCTTGTCTTGTCTTGTCTTGTCTTGCCTTATCTAGCCTTGTCTTGTCTTGTCTTGTCTTGTCTTGTCTTGTCTTGTCTTGTCTTGTCTTGTCTTGTCTTGTCATGTCTTGTCTTGTCTTGTTTTGTCTTGTCTTGTATTGTCTTGTTTTCTCATGTAATGTCATGTCGTGTGTTGTGTTGTTTTGTCTTGTCTTGTGTTGTTTTGTCGTGCCATGCCTTGTCTTGTCTTGTCTTGTCCTGTCCTGTCGTGTGTTGTGTTGTTTTTTCTTGTCTTGTCATGTCATGTCATGTCGTGTCTTGTGTTGCTTTGTCTTGTCTTGTCTTGTCATGTCGTGTGTTGTGTTGTTTTGTCTTGTCTTGTTGTGTATTGTCATGTCTTATATTGTCTTGTCTTGTCTTGTCTTGTCATGTCATGTCATGTCGTGTGTTGTGTTGTTTTGTCTTGTCTTGTCTAGTCTTGTCTTTTCTTGTCTTGTCATGTCGTGTGTTGTGTTGTTTTGTCTTGTCTTGTGTTGTTTTGTCGTGTCATGTCTTGTCTTGTCTTGTCCTGTCCTGTCCTGTCGTGTGTTGTGTTGTTTTGTCTTGTCTTGTCTTGTCTAGTTTTGTCTTGTCTTGTCTTGTCTTGTTTTATGTTGTCTTGTTTTGTCATGTAATGTCATGTCGTGTGTTGTGTTGTTTTGTCTTGTCTTGTGTTGTTTTGTCGTGTCATGTCTTGTCTTGTCTTGTCTTTTCTTGTCTTGTCCTGTCCTGTCGTGTGTTGTGTTGTTTTGTCTTGTCTTGTCATGTCATGTCATGTCGTGTCTTGTGTTGCTTTGTCTTGTCTTTTCTTCTCCTTGTCTTGTGTTGTTTTGTCCTGTCCTGACGTGCGTTTTGTTGTTTTGTCTTGTCGTGTCTTGTCATGTCTTGTCTTGTCTTGTGATGTCATGTCATGTCGTGTGTTGTGTTGTTTTGTCTTGTCTTGCTGTGTATTGTCATGTCTTATATTGTCTTGTCTTGTCTTCTCATGTCATGTCATGTCGTGTGTTGTGTTGTTTTGTCTTGTCTTGTTTTGTCTTCTCATGTCTTGTCTTGTTTTGTCTTGTCATGTCTTGTCTTGTCTTGTCTTGTCTTGTCTTGTCTTGCCTTGTCTTGTCTTGTCTTGTCTTGTCTTGTCTTGTCTTGTCTTGTCTTGTCTTGTCTTGTCTTGTCTTGTCTTGTCTTGTCTTGTCTTGTCTTGTCTTGTCTTGTCTTGTCTTGTCTTGTCTTGTCTTGTCTTGTCTTGTCTTGTCTTGTCTTGTCTTGTCTTGTCTTGTCCTGTCTTGTCTTGTCTTGTCTTGTCTTGTCTTGTCTTGTCTTGTCTTGTCTTGTCTTGTCTTGTCTTGTCTTGTCTTGTCTTGTCTTGTCTTGTCTTGTCTTGTCTTGTCTTGTCTTGTCTTGTCTTGTCTTGTCTTGTTTTGTCTTGTCTTGTTTTATGTTGTCTTGTCTTGTCTTGTCTTGTCTTGTTTTGTCATGTAATGTCATGTCGTGTGTTGTGTTGTTTTTTCTTGTCTTGTATTGTCTTGTCTTGTCTTGTCGTGTCTTGTCTTGTCTTGTCTTGTCTTGTCTTGTCTTGTCTTGTCTTGTCTTGTCTTGTCTTGTCTTGTCTTGTCTTGTCTTGTCTTGTCTTGTCTTGTCTTGTCTTGTCTTGTCTTGTCTTGTCTTGTCTTGTCTTGTCTTGTCTTGTCTTGTCTTGTCTTGTCATGTCTTGTCTTGTCTTGTCTTGTCTTGTCTTGTCTTGTCTTGTCTTGTCTTGTCTTGTCATGTCATGTCATGTCGTGTGTTGTGTTGTTTTGTCTTGTCTTGTCTTGTCTTGTCATGTCGTGTCTTGTCTTGTCTTGTCTTGTCTTGTCTTGTCTTGTCTTGTCTTGTCTTGTCTTGTCTTGTCTTGTCTTGTCTTGTCTTGTCTTGTCTTGTCTCGTCTTGTCTTGTCTTGTCATGTCATGTCATGTCATATCGTGTGTTGTGTTGTTTTGTCTTGTCTTGTCTTGTCTTGTCTTGTCTTGTCTTGTCTTGTCTTGTCTTGTCTTGTCTTGTCTTGTCTTGTCTTGTCTTGTGTTGTCTTGTCTTGTCTTGTCTTGTTTTATGTTGTCTTGTTTTGTCTTGTCATGTGTTATCTTGTCTTGTCATGTCATGTCATGTGTTGTGTAGTGTTGTTTTGTCTTGTGTTGTTTTGTCCTGTCCTGACGTGTGTTGTGTTGTTTTGTCTTGGCTTGTTTTATGTTGTCTTGTCTTGTCTTGTTTTGTCATGTAATGTCATGTCGTGTCTTGTCTTGTCTTGTCTTGTCTTGTCTTGTCTTGTCTTGTCTTGTCTTGTCTTGTCTTGTCTTGTGTTGTGTTGTTTTGTCTTGTCTTGTCTTGTCTTGTCTTGTCTTGTCTTGTCTTGTCTTGTTTTATGTTGTCTTGTCTTGTATTGTCTTGTCTTGTTTTGTCTTGTCTTGTCTTGTCTTGTCTTGTCATGTCATGTCATGTCATATCGTGAGTTGTGTTGGTTTGTCTTGGCTTGTTTTATGTTGTCTTGTCTTGTCTTGTTTTGTCATGTAATGTCATGTCGTGTCTTGTCTTGTCTTGTCTTGTCTTGTCTTGTCTTGTCTTGTCTTGTCTTGTCTTGTCTTGTCTTGTCTTGTCTTGTCTTGTCTTGTCTTGTCTTGTCTTGTCTTGTCTTGTCTTGTCTTGTCTTGTCTTGTCTTGTCTTGTCTTGTCTTGTCTTGTCTTGTCTTGTCTTGTCTTGTCTTGTCTTGTCTTGTCTTGTCTTGTCTTGTCTTGTCTTGTCTTGTCTTGTCTTGTCTTGTCTTGTCTTGTCTTGTCTTGTCTTGTCTTGTCTTGTCTTGTCTTGTCTTGTCTTGTCTTGTCTTGTCTTGTCTTGTCTTGTCTTGTCTTGTCTTGTCTTGTCTTGTCTTGTCTTGTCTTGTCTTGTCTTGTCTTGTCTTGTCTTGTCTTGTCTTGTCTTGTCTTGTCTTGTCTTGTCTTGCCTTATATTGCCTTGTCTTGTCTTGTCTGGTCTTGTCTTGTGTTGTCTTGTCTTGTCTTGTCTTGTCTTGTCTTGTCATGTCTTGTCTTGTCTTGTTTTGTCTTGTCTTGTATTGTATTGTTTTCTCATGTAATGTCATGTCGTGTGTTGTGTTGTTTTGTCTTGTCTTGTGTTGTTTTGTCGTGTCATGCCTTGTCTTGTCTTGTTGTGTATTGTCATGTCTTATATTGTCTTGTCTTGTCTTGTCTTGTCTTGTCTTGTCGTGTCGTGTCTTGTCTTGTCTTGTCTTGTCTTGTCTTGTCTTGTCTTGTCTTGTCTTGTCTTGTCTTGTCTTGTCTTGTCTTGTCTTGTCTTGTCTTGTCTTGTCTTGTCTTGTCTTGTCTTGTCTTGTCTTGTCTTGTCTTGTCTTGTCTTGTCTTGTCTTGTCTTGTCTTGTCTTGTCTTGTCTTGTCTTGTCTTGTCTTGTCTTGTCTTGTCTTGTCTTGTCTTGTCTTGTCTTGTCTTGTCTTGTCTTGTCTTGTCTTGTCTTGTCTTGTCTTGTCTTGTCTTGTCTTGTCTTGTCTTGTCTTGTCTTGTCTTGTCTTGTCTTGTCTTGTCTTGTCTTGTCTTGTCTTGTCTTGTCTTGTCTTGTCTTGTCTTGTCTTGTCTTGTCTTGTCTTGTCTTGTCTTGTCTTGTCTTGTCTTGTCTTGTCTTGTCTTGTCTTGTCTTGTCTTGTCTTGTCTTGTCTTGTCTTGTCTTGTCTTGTCTTGTCTTGTCTTGTCTTGTCTTGTCTTGTCTTGTCTTGTCTTGTCTTGTCTTGTCTTGTCTTGTCTTGTCTTGTCTTGTCTTGTCTTGTCTTGTCTTGTCTTGTCTTGTCTTGTCTTGTCTTGTCTTGTCTTGTCTTGTCTTGTCTTGTCTTGTCTTGTCTTGTCTTGTCTTGTCTTGTCTTGTCTTGTCTTGTCTTGTCTTGTCTTGTTTTGTCTTGTCTTGTGTTGTCTTGTCTTGTTTTATGTTGTCTTGTCTTGTCTTGTTTTGTCATGTAATGTCATGTCGTGTGTTGTGTTGTTTTGTCTTGTCTTGTCTTCTCCTTGTCTTGTCTTGTCATGTCGTGTGTTGTGTTGTTTTGTCTTGTCATGTCTTATATTGTCTTGTCTTGTCTTGTGATGTAATGTCGTGTGTTGTGTTGTTTTGTCTTGTCTTGTTTTGTCTTGTCCTGTCTTGTCTTGTCATGTCATGTCATGTGTTGTGTTGTGTTGTTTTGTCTTGTCTTGTCTTGTCTTGTCCTGTCTTGCCTTATATTGCCTTGTCTTGTCTTGTCTGGTCTTGTCTTGTGTTGTCTTGTCTTGTCTTGTCTTGTCTTGTCTTGTCTTGTCATGTCTTGTCTTGTCTTGTTTTGTCTTGTCTTGTATTGTCTTGTTTTCTCATGTCGTGTGTTGTGTTGTTTTGTCATGTCTTGTGTTGTTTTGTCGTGTCATGTCTTGTCTTGTCTTGTCTTGTCTTGTCCTGTCCTGTCCTGTGTTGTGTTGTTTTGTCTTGTCTTGTCATGTCATGTCATGTCGTGTCTTGTGTTGCTTTGTCTTGTCTCGTCTTGTCATGTCGTGTGTTGTGTTGTTTTGTCTTGTCTTGTTGTGTATTGTCATGTCTTGTCTTGTCTTGTCATGTCATGTCATGTCGTGTGTTGTGCTGTTTTGTCTTGTCTTGTTTTGTCTTGTCATGTCTTGTCTTGTCTGGTCTTGTTTTGTCTTGTCATGTCTTGTCTTGTCTTGTCTTGTCTTGTCTTGTCTTGTCTTGTCTTGTCTTGTCTTGTCTTGTCTTGTTTTATGTTGTCTTGTATTGTCTTGTTTTGTCATGTAATGTCATGTCGTGTGTTGTGTTGTTTTGTCTTGGCATGTCTTATATTATCTTGTCTTGTCTTGTCTTGTCTTGTCTTGTGATGTCATGTCGTGTGTTGTGTTGTTTTGTCTTGTCATGTCTTGTCTTGTCTTGTCTTGTCTTGTCTTGTGATGTCATGTCGTGTGTTGTGTTTTTGTCTTGTCTTGTTTTGTCTTGTCATGTCTTGTCTTGTCTGGTTTTGTTTTGTCTTGTCATGTCTTGTCTTGCCTTGTCTTGTCTTGTCTTGTCTTGTCTTGTCTTGTCTTGTCTTGTCTTGTCTTGTCTTGTCTTGTCTTGTCTTGTCTTGTCTTGTCTTGTCTTGTCTTGTCTTGTCTTGTCTTGTCTTGTCTTGTCTTGTCTTGTCTTGTCTTGTTTTATGTTGTCTTGTCTTGTCTTGTTTTGTCATGTAATGTCATGTCGTGTGTTGTGTTGTTTTGTCTTGTCATGTCTTATATTGTCTTGTCTTGTCTTGTCTTGTCTTGAATTGTCATGTCGTGTGTTGTGTTGTTTTGTCTTGTCATGTCTTGTCTTGTCTTGGCTTGTCTTGTCTTGTCTTGTCTTGTCTTGTCTTGTCTTGTCTTGTCTTGTTTTGTCTTGTGTTGTATTGTCTTGTTTTCTCATGTAATGTCATATCGTGTGTTGTGTTGTTTTGTCTTGTGTTGTTTTGTCGTATCATGTCTTGTCTTGTCTTGTCTTGTCCTGTCCTGTCGTGTGTTGTGTTGTTTTGTCTTGTCTTGTCATGTCATGTCATGTCGTGTCTTGTGTTGCTTTGTCTTGTCTTGTCTTGTCTTGTCTTGTCTTGTCTTGTCTTGTCTTGTCTTGTCTTGTCTTGTTTTATGTTGTCTTGTCTTGTCTTGTTTTGTCATGTAATGTCATGTCGTGTGTTGTGTTGTTTTGTCTTGTCTTGTCTTGTATTGTCTTGTTTTCTCATGTAATGTCATGCCGTGTGTTGTGTTGTTTTGTCTTGTCTTGTGTTGTTTTGTCGTGTCATGTCTTGTCTTGTCTTGTCTTGTCTTGTCCTGTCCTGTCGTGTGTTGTGTTGTTTTGTCTTGTCTTGTCATGTCATGTCATGTCGTGTGTTGTGTTGTTTTGTCTTGTCTTGTTGTGTATTGTCATGTCTTGTCTTGTCTTGTCATGTCATGTCATGTCGTGTGTTGTGTTGTTTTGTTTTGTCTTGTTTTGTCTTGTCATGTCTTGTCTTGGCTTGTCTTGTTTTATGTTGTCTTGTTTTGTTTTGTCTTGTTTTGTCTTGTCATGTCTTGTCTTGTCTTGTCTTGTCTTGTCTTGTCTTGTCTTGTCTTGTCTTGTCTTGTCTTGTCTTGTCTTGTCTTGTCTTGTCTTGTCTTGTCTTGTCTTGTCTTGTCTTGTCTTGTCTTGTCTTGTCTTGTCTTGTCATGTCTTGTCTTGTCTTGTCTTGTCTTGTCTTGTCTTGTCTTGTCTTGTCTTGCCTTGTCTTGTTTTATGTTGTCTTGTCTTGTCTTGTTTTGTCTTGTCTTGTCTTGTCTTGTCTTGTCTTGTCTTGTCTTGTCTTGTCTTGTCTTGTCTTGTCTTGTCTTGTCTTGTCTTGTCTTGTCTTGTCTTGTCTTGTCTTGTCTTGTCTTGTCCTGTCTTGTCTTGTCTTGTCTTGTCTTGTCTTGTCTTGTCTTGTCTTGTCTTGTCTTGTCTTGTCTTGTCTTGTCTTGGCTTGTCTTGTCTTGTCTTGTCTTGTCTTTTCTTGTCTTGTCTTGTCTTGTGTTGTTTTGTCTTGTCTTGTTGTGTATTGTCTTGTCTTGTCTTGTCATGTCATATCATGTCATGTGTTGTGTTGTTTTGTCTTGTCTTGTCTTGTCTTGTCTTGTCTTGTCTTGTCTTGTCTTGTCTTGTCTTGTCTTGTCTTGTCTTGTCTTGTCTTGTCTTGTCTTGTCTTGTCTTGTCTTGTCTTGTCTTGTCTTGTCCTGTCTTGTCTTGTCTTGTCTTGTCTTGTCTTGTCTTGTCTTGTCTTGTCTTGTCTTGTCTTGTCTTGTCTTGTCTTGTCTTGTCTTGTCTTGGCTTGTCTTGTCTTGTCTTGTCTTGTCTTTTCTTGTCTTGTCTTGTCTTGTGTTGTTTTGTCTTGTCTTGTTGTGTATTGTCTTGTCTTGTCTTGTCTTGTCATGTCATATCATGTCATGTGTTGTGTTGTTTTGTCTTGTCTTGTTGTGTATTGTCATGTCGTGTGTTGTGCTGTTTTGTCTTGTCTTGTTTTGTCTTGTCATGTCTTGTCTTGTCTGGTCTTGTTTTGTCTTGTCATGTCTTGTCTTGTCTGGTCTTGTTTTGTCTTGTCATGTCTTGTCTTGTCTTGTCTTGTCTTGTCTTGTCTTGTCTTGTCTTGTCTTGTCTTGTTTTATGTTGTCTTGTATTGTCTTGTTTTGTCATGTAATGTCATGTCGTGTGTTGTGTTGTTTTGTCTTGGCATGTCTTATATTATCTTGTCTTGTCTTGTCTTGTCTTGTCTTGTGATGTCATGTCGTGTGTTGTGTTGTTTTGTCTTGTCATGTCTTGTCTTGTCTTGTCTTGTCTTGTCTTGTCTTGTCTTGTCTTGTGATGTCATGTCGTGTGTTGTGTTTTTGTCTTGTCTTGTTTTGTCTTGCCATGTCTTGTCTTGTCTGGTTTTGTTTTGTCTTGTCATGTCTTGTCTTGCCTTGTCTTGTCTTGTCTTGTCTTGTCTTGTCTTGTCTTGTCTTGTCTTGTCTTGTCTTGTCTTGTCTTGTCTTGTCTTGTCTTGTCTTGTCTTGTCTTGTCTTGTCTTGTCTTGTCTTGTCTTGTCTTGTCTTGTCTTGTCTTGTCTTGTCTTGTCTTGTCTTGTCTTGTCTTGTCTTGTCTTGTCTTGTCTTGTCTTGTCTTGTCTTGTCTTGTTTTATGTTGTCTTGTCTTGTCTTGTTTTGTCATGTAATGTCATGTCGTGTGTTGTGTTGTTTTGTCTTGTCATGTCTTATATTGTCTTGTCTTGTCTTGTCTTGTCTTGAATTGTCATGTCGTGTGTTGTGTTGTTTTGTCTTGTCATGTCTTGTCTTGTCTTGGCTTGTCATGTCTTGTCTTGTCTTGGCTTGTCTTGTCTTGTCTTGTCTTGTCTTGTCTTGTCTTGTCTTGTCTTGTCTTGTCTTGTCTTGTCTTGTTTTGTCTTGTGTTGTATTGTCTTGTTTTCTCATGTAATGTCATATCGTGTGTTGTGTTGTTTTGTCTTGTGTTGTTTTGTCGTATCATGTCTTGTCTTGTCTTGTCTTGTCCTGTCCTGTCGTGTGTTGTGTTGTTTTGTCTTGTCTTGTCATGTCATGTCATGTCGTGTCTTGTGTTGCTTTGTCTTGTCTTGTCTTGTCTTGTCTTGTCTTGTTTTGGCTTGTCTTGTCTTGTCTTGTCTTGTCTTGTCTTGTCTTGTCTTGTCTTGTCTTGTCTTGTCTTGTCTTGTCTTGTCTTGTCTTGTCTTGTCTTGTCTTGTCTTGTCTTGTTTTATGTTGTCTTGTCTTGTCTTGTTTTGTCATGTAATGTCATGTCGTGTGTTGTGTTGTTTTGTCTTGTCTTGTCTTGTATTGTCTTGTTTTCTCATGTAATGTCATGCCGTGTGTTGTGTTGTTTTGTCTTGTCTTGTGTTGTTTTGTCGTGTCATGTCTTGTCTTGTCTTGTCTTGTCTTGTCCTGTCCTGTCGTGTGTTGTGTTGTTTTGTCTTGTCTTGTCATGTCATGTCATGTCGTGTATTGTGTTGTTTTGTCTTGTCTTGTTGTGTATTGTCATGTCTTGTCATGTCATGTCATGTCGTGTGTTGTGTTGTTTTGTTTTGTCTTGTTTTGTCTTGTCATGTCTTGTCTTGGCTTGTCTTGTTTTATGTTGTCTTGTCTTGTTTTGTCTTGTTTTGTCTTGTCTTGTCTTGTCTTGTCTTGTCTTGTCTTGTCTTGTCTTGTCTTGTCTTGTCTTGTCTTGTCTTGTCTTGTCTTGTCTTGTCTTGTCTTGTCTTGTCTTGTCTTGTCTTGTCTTGTCTTGTCTTGTCTTGTCTTGTCTTGTCTTGCCTTGTCTTGTTTTATGTTGTCTTGTCTTGTCTTGTTTTGTCATGTAATGTCATGTCGTGTGTTGTGTTGTTTTGTCTTGTCATGTCTTATATTGTCTTGTCTTGTCGTGTGTTGTGTTGTTTCGTCTTGTCATGTCTTGTCTTGTCTTGTCGTGTCTTGTCTTGTCTTGTCTTGTCTTGCCTTGTCTTGTCTTGTCTTGTCTCTCCTTGTCTTGTCTTGTCTTGTCTTGTCTTGTCTTGTCTTGTCTTGTCTTGTCTTGTCTTGTCTTGTCTTGTCTTGTCTTGTCTTGTCTTGTCTTGTCTTGTCTTGTCTTGTCTTGTCTTGTCTTGTCTTGTCTTGTCTTGTCTTGTCATGTCTTGTCTTGTCTTGCCTTGCCTTGTCTTGTCTTGTCTTGCCTTGTCTTGTCTTGTCATGTCATGTCGTGTGTTGTGTTGTTTTGTCTTGTCTTGTTTTGTCTTGTCATGTCATGTCTTGTCTTGTCTTGTTTTGTCTTGTCATGTCTTGTCTTGTCTTGTCTTGTCTTGTCTTGTCTTGTCATGTCTTATATTGTCTTGTCTTGTCTTGTGATGTCATGTCGTGTGTTGTGTTGTTTTGTCGTGTCATGTCTTGTCTTGTCTTGTCTTGTCTTGCCCTGTCCTGTCGTGTGTTGTGTTGTTTTGTCTTGTCTTGTCATGTCATGTCATGTCGTGTCTTGTGTTGCTTTGTCTTGTCTTGTCTTGTCTTGTCATGTCGTGTGTTGTGTTGTTTTGTCTTGTCTTGTTGTGTATTGTCATGTCTTGTCTTGTCTTGTCATGTCATGTCATGTCGTGTGTTGTGTTGTTTTGTCTTGTCTTGTTTTGTCTTGTCTTGTTGTTGTTTGCATGTCATGTGTTGTGTTGTGTTGTTTTGTCTTGTCTTGTCTTGTCTTGTCTTGTCTTGTCTTGTCTTGTCTTGTCTTGTCTTGTCTTGTCTTGTCTTGTCTTGTCTTGTCTTGTCTTGTCTTGCCTTATATTGCCTTGTCTTGTCTTGTCTGGTCTTGTCTTGTGTTGTCTTGTCTTGTCTTGTCTTGTCTTGTCTTGTCTTGTCTTGTCTTGTCTTGTCTTGTCTTGTCTTGTCTTGTCTTGTCTTGTCTTGTCTTGTCATGTCTTGTCTTGTCTTGTTTTGTCTTGTCTTGTATTGTCTTGTTTTCTCATGTAATGTCATGTCGTGTGTTGTGTTGTTTTGTCTTGTCTTGTGTTGTTTTGTCGTGTCATGTCTTGTCCTGTCTTGTCTTGTCATGTCTTGTCATGTCTTGTCGTGTGTTGTGTTGTTTTGTCTTGTCTTGTCTTGTCTTGTCTTGTCTTGTCTTGTCTTGTCTTGTCTTGTCTTGTCTTGTCTTGTCTTGTCTTGTCTTGTCTTGCCTTATATTGCCTTGTCTTGTCTTGTCTTGTCTGGTCTTGTCTTGTGTTGTCTTGTCTTGTCTTGTCTTGTCTTGTCTTGTCTTGTCTTGTCTTGTCTTGTCTTGTCTTGTCATGTCTTGTCTTGTCTTGTCTTGTCTTGTCTTGTCTTGTCTTGTCTTGTCTTGTCTTGTCTTGTCTTGCCTTATATTGCCTTGTCTTGTCTTGTCTTGTCTGGTCTTGTCTTGTGTTGTCTTGTCTTGTCTTGTCTTGTCTTGTCTTGTCTTGGTTTGTCTTGTCTTGTCTTGTCTTGTCTTGTCTTGTCTTGTCTTGTCTTGTCTTGTCTTGTCTTGTCTTGTCTTGTCTTGTCTTGTCTTGTCTTGTCTTGTCATGTCTTGTCTTGTCTTGTTTTGTCTTGTCTTGTATTGTCTTGTTTTCTCATGTAATGTCATGTCGTGTGTTGTGTTGTTTTGTCTTGTCTTGTGTTGTTTTGTCGTGTCATGTCTTGTCCTGTCTTGTCTTGTCATGTCTTGTCATGTCTTGTCGTGTGTTGTGTTGTTTTGTCTTGTCTTGTCTTGTCTTGTCTTGTCTTGTCTTGTCTTGTCATGTCTTGTCATGTCTTGTCGTGTGTTGTGTTGTTTTGTCTTGTCTTGTCTTGTCTTGTCTTGTCTTGTCTTGTCTTGTCTTGTCTTGTCTTGTCTTGTCTTGTCTTGTCTTGTCTTGTCTTGTCTTGCCTTATATTGCCTTGTCTTGTCTTGTCTTGTCTGGTCTTGTCTTGTGTTGTCTTGTCTTGTCTTGTCTTGTCTTGTCTTGTCTTGTTTTGTCTTGTCTTGTCTTGTCTTGTCTTGTCTTGTCTTGTCTTGTCTTGTCTTGTCTTGTCTTGTCTTGTCTTGTCTTGTCTTGTCTTGTCTTGCCTTATATTGCCTTGTCTTGTCTTGTCTTGTCTGGTCTTGTCTTGTGTTGTCTTGTCTTGTCTTGTCTTGTCTTGTCTTGTCTTGTCTTGTCTTGTCTTGTCTTGTCTTGTCATGTCTTGTCGTGTGTTGTGTTGTTTTGTCTTGTCTTGTGTTGTTTTGTCGTGTCATGTCTTGTCTTGTCTTGTCTTGTCTTGTCTTGTCTTGTCTTGTCTTGTCTTGCCTTATATTGCCTTGTCTTGTCTTGTCTTGTCTGGTCTTGTCTTGTGTTGTCTTGTCTTGTCTTGTCTTGTCTTGTCTTGTCTTGTCTTGTCTTGTCATGTCTTGTCGTGTGTTGTGTTGTTTTGTCTTGTCTTGTGTTGTTTTGTCGTGTCATGTCTTGTCTTGTCTTGTCTTGTCTTTTCTTGTCTTGTCTTGTCTTGTCTTGTCTTGTCTTGTCTTGTCTTGTCTTGTCTTGTCTTGTCATGTCTTGTCGTGTGTTGTGTTGTTTTGTCTTGTCTTGTGTTGTTTTGTCGTGTCATGTCTTGTCTTGTCTTGTCTTGTCTTGTCTTGTCTTGTCTTGTCTTGTCTTGTCTTGTCTTCTCTTGTCTTGTCTTGTCTTGTCTTGTCTTGTCTTGTCTTGTCTTGTCTTGTCTTGTCTTGTCTTGTCTTGTCTTGTCTTGTCTTGTCTTGTCTTGTCTTGTCTTGTCTTGTCTTGTCTTGTCTTGTCTTGTCTTGTCATGTCTTGTCTTGTCTTGTTTTGTCTTGTCTTGTATTGTCTTGTTTTCTCATGTAATGTCATGTCGTGTGTTGTGTTGTTTTGTCTTGTCTTGTGTTGTTTTGTCGTGTCATGTCTTGTCCTGTCTTGTCTTGTCATGTCATGTCATGTGTTGTGTTGTGTTGTTTTGTTTTGTCTTGTCTTGTCTTGTCTTGTCTTGTCTTGTCTTGTCTTGTCTTGCCTTATATTGCCTTGTCTTGTCTTGTCTTGTCTTGTCTGGTCTTGTCTTGTGTTGTCTTGTCTTGTCTTGTCTTGTCTTGTCTTGTCTTGTCTTGTCTTGTCTTGTCTTGTCTTGTCTTGTCTTGTAATGTCATGTCGTGTGTTGTGTTGTTTTGTCGTGTCATGTCTTGTCTTGTCTTGTCCTGTCCTGTCGTGTGTTGTGTTGTTTTGTCTTGTCTTGTGTTGTTTTGTCGTGTCATGTCTTGTCTTGTCTTGTCTTGTCTTGTCTTGTCTTGTCTTGTCTTGTCTTGTCTTGTCTTGTCTTGTCTTGTCTTGTCTTGTCTTGTCTTGTCTTGTCTTGTCTTGTCTTGTCTTGTCTTATCTTGTCTTGTCTTGTCTTGTCTTGTCTTGTCTTGTCTTGTCTTGTCTTGTCTTGTCTTGTCTTGTCTTGTCTTGTCTGGTCTTGTCTTGTCTTGTCTTGTCTTGTCTTGTCTTGTCTTGTCTTGTCTTGTCTTGTCTTGTCTTGTCTTGTCTTGTCCTGTCTTGTCTTGTCATGTCATGTCATGTGTTGTGTTGTTTTGTCTTGTCTTGTCTTGTCTTGTCTTGTCTTGTCTTGTCTTGTCTTGCCTTATATTGCCTTGTCTTGTCTTGTCTGGTCTTGTCTTGTGTTGTCTTGTCTTGTCTTGTCTTGTCTTGTCTTGTCTTGTCATGTCTTGTCTTGTCTTGTTTTGTCTTGTATTGTATTGTTTTCTCATGTAATGTCATGTCGTGTGTTGTGTTGTTTTGTCTTGTCTTGTGTTGTTTTGTCGTGTCATGTCTTGTCTTGTCTTGTCTTGTCCTGTCCTGTCGTGTGTTGTGTTGTTTTGTCTTGTCTTGTTGTGTATTGTCATGTCTTATATTGTCTGGTCTTGTCTTGTGTTGTCTTGTCTTGTCTTGTCTTGTCTTGTCTTGTCATGTCTTGTCTTGTCTTGTTTTGTCTTGTATTGTATTGTTTTCTCATGTAATGTCATGTCGTGTGTTGTGTTGTTTTGTCGTGTCATGTCTTGTCTTGTCTTGTCTTGTCTTGTCTTGTCTTGTCTTGTCTTGTCTTGTCTTGTCTTGTCTTGTCTTGTCTTGTCTTGTCTTGTCTTGTCTTGTCTTGTCTTGTCTTGTCTTGTCTTGTCTTGTCTTGTCTTGTCTTGTCTTGTCTTGTCTTGTCTTGTCTTGTCTTGTCTTGTCTTGTCTTGTCTTGTCTTGTCTTGTCTTGTCTTGTCTTGTCTTGTCTTGTCTTGTCTTGTCTTGTCTTGTCTTGTCTTGTCTTGTCTTGTCCTGTCTTGTCTTGTCATGTCATGTCATGTGTTGTGTTGTTTTGTCTTGTCTTGTCTTGTCTTGTCTTGTCTTGTCTTGTCTTGTCTTGCCTTATATTGCCTTGTCTTGTCTTGTCTGGTCTTGTCTTGTGTTGTCTTGTCTTGTCTTGTCTTGTCTTGTCTTGTCTTGTCTTGTCTTGTCTTGTCTTGTCTTGTCTTGTCCTGTCTTGTCTTGTCATGTCATGTCATGTGTTGTGTTGTTTTGTCTTGTCTTGTCTTGTCTTGTCTTGTCTTGTCTTGCCTTATATTGCCTTGTCTTGTCTTGTCTTGTCTTGTCTTGTCTTGTCATGTCTTGTCTTGTCTTGTTTTGTCTTGTATTGTATTGTTTTCTCATGTAATGTCATGTCGTGTGTTGTGTTGTTTTGTCTTGTCTTGTGTTGTTTTGTCTTGTCTTGTTTTGTCTTGTCATGTCTTGTCCTGTCCTGTCGTGTGTTGTGTTGTTTTGTCTTGTCTTGTTGTGTATTGTCATGTCTTATATTGTCTAGTCTTTTCTTGTCTTGTCATGTCATGTCATGTCGTGTGTTGTGTTGTTTTGTCTTGTCTTGTTTTGTCTTGTCATGTCATGTCTTGTCTTGTCTTGTTTTGTCTTGTCTTGTCATGTCTTGTCTTGTCTTGTCTTGTCGTGTCGTGTCTTGTCTTGTCTTGTCTTGTCTTGTCTTGTCTTGTCTTGTCTTGTTTTGTCTTGTCTTGTCTTGTCTTGTCTTGTCTTGTCTTGTCTTGTCTTGTCTTGTCTTGTCTTGTCTTGTCTTGTCTTGTCTTGTCTTGTCTTGTCTTGTCTTGTCTTGTCTTGTCTTGTCTTGTCTTGTCTTGTCTTGTCTTGTCTTGTCTTGTCTTGTCTTGTCTTGTCTTGTCTTGTCTTGTCTTGTCTTGTCTTGTCTTGTCTTGTCTTGTCTTGTCTTGTCTTGTCTTGTCTTGTCTTGTCTTGTCTTGTCTTGTCTTGTCTTGTCTTGTCTTGTCTTGTCTTGTCTTGTCTTGTCTTGTCTTGTCTTGTCTTGTCTTGTCTTGTCTTGTCTTGTCTTGTCTTGTCTTGTCTTGTCTTGTCTTGTCTTGTCTTGTCATGTCGTGTGTTGTGTTGTTTTGTCTTGTCTTGTTGTGTATTGTCATGTCTTGTCTTGTCTTGTCATGTCATGTCATGTCGTGTGTTGTGCTGTTTTGTCTTGTCTTGTTTTGTCTTGTCATGTCTTGTCTTGTCTGGTCTTGTTTTGTCATGTCTTGTCTTGTCTTGTCTTGTCTTGTCTTGTCTTGTCTTGTCTTGTCTTGTCTTGTCTTGTCTTGTCTTGTCTTGTCTTGTTTTATGTTGTCTTGTCTTGTCTTGTTTTGTCATGTAATGTCATGTCGTGTGTTGTGTTGTTTTGTCTTGTCATGTCTTATATTGTCTTGTCTTGTCTTGTCTTGTGTTGTGATGTCATGTCGTGTGTTGTGTTGTTTTGTCTTGTCATGTCTTGTCTTGTCTTGTCTTGTCTTGTCTTGTGATGTCATGTCGTGTGTTGTGTTGTTTTGTCTTGTCTTGTTTTGTCTTGTCATGTCTTGTCTTGTCTGGTCTTGTTTTGTCTTGTCATGTCTTGTCTTGTCTTGTCTTGTCTTGTCTTGTCTTGTCTTGTCTTGTCTTGTCTTGTCTTGTCTTGTCTTGTCTTGTCTTGTCTTGTCTTGTCTTGTCTTGTCTTGTCTTGTCTTGTCTTGTCTTGTCTTGTCTTGTCTTGTCTTGTCTTGTCTTGTCTTGTCTTGTCTTGTCTTGTCTTGTCTTGTCTTGTCTTGTCTTGTCTTGTCTTGTCTTGTCTTGTCTTGTCTTGTCTTGTCTTGTCTTGTCTTGTCTTGTCTTGTCTTGTTTTATGTTGTCTTGTCTTGTCTTGTTTTGTCATGTAATGTCATGTCGTGTGTTGTGTTGTTTTGTCTTGTCATGTCTTATATTGTCTTGTCTTGTCTTGTCTTGTGTTGTGATGTCATGTCGTGTGTTGTGTTGTTTTGTCTTGTCATGTCTTGTCTTGTCTTGTCTTGTCTTGTCTTGTGATGTCATGTCGTGTGTTGTGTTGTTTTGTCTTGTCTTGTTTTGTTTTGTCATGTCTTGTCTTGTCTTGTCTTGTCTTGTCTTGTCTTGTCTTGTCTTGTCTTGTCTTGTCTTGTCTTGTCTTGTCTTGTCTTGTTTTATGTTGTCTTGTCTTGTCTTGTTTTGTCATGTAATGTCATGTCGTGTGTTGTGTTGTTTTGTCTTGTCATGTCTTATATTGTCTTGTCTTGTCTTGTCTTGTGTTGTGATGTCATGTCGTGTGTTGTGTTGTTTTGTCTTGTCATGTCTTGTCTTGTCTTGTCTTGTCTTGTCTTGTGATGTCATGTCGTGTGTTGTGTTGTTTTGTCTTGTCTTGTTTTGTCTTGTCATGTCTTGTCTTGTCTGGTCTTGTTTTGTCTTGTCATGTCTTGTCTTGTCTTGTCTTGTCTTGTCTTGTCTTGTCTTGTCTTGTCTTGTCTTGTCTTGTCTTGTCTTGTCTTGTCTTGTCTTGTCTTGTCTTGTCTTGTCTTGTCTTGTCTTGTCTTGTCTTGTCTTGTCTTGTCTTGTCTTGTCTTGTCTTGTCTTGTCTTGTCTTGTCTTGTCTTGTCTTGTCTTGTCTTGTCTTGTCTTGTCTTGTCTTGTCTTGTCTTGTCTTGTCTTGTCTTGTCTTGTCTTGTCTTGTCTTGTCTTGTCTTGTCTTGTCTTGTCTTGTCTTGTCTTGTCTTGTCTTGTGTTGTCTTGTCTTGTCTTGTCTTGTCTTGTCTTGTCTTGTCTTGTTTTGTCTTGTGTTGTATTGTCTTGTTTTCTCATGTAATGTCATGTCGTGTGTTGTGTTGTTTTGTCTTGTGTTGTTTTGTCGTATCATGTCTTGTCTTGTCTTGTCTTGTCTTGTCTTGTCATGTCATGTCATGTCGTGTCTTGTGTTGCTTTGTCTTGTCTTGTCATGTCGTATTTTGTGTTGTTTTGTCTTGTCTTGTTGTGTATTGTCATGTCTTATATTGCCTTGTCTTGTCTTGGCTTGTCTTGTCTTGTCTTGTCATGTCTTGTCTTGTCTGGTCTTGTTTTGTCTTGTCATGTCTTGTCTTGTCTTGTCTTGTCTTGTCTTGTCTTGTCTTGTCTTGTCTTGTCTTGTCTTGTCTTGTCTTGTCTTGTCTTGTCTTGTCTTGTCTTGTCTTGTCTTGTCTTGTCTTGTCTTGTCTTGTCTTGTCTTGTCTTGTCTTGTCTTGTCTTGTCTTGTCTTGTCTTGTCTTGTCTTGTCTTGTCTTGTCTTGTCTTGTCTTGTCTTGTCTTGTCTTGTCTTGTCTTGTCTTGTCTTGTCTTGTCTTGTCTTGTCTTGTCTTGTCTTGTCTTGTCTTGTCTTGTCTTGTCTTGTCTTGTCTTGTCTTGTCTTGTCTTGTCTTGTGTTGTCTTGTCTTGTCTTGTCTTGTCTTGTCTTGTCTTGTCTTGTTTTGTCTTGTGTTGTATTGTCTTGTTTTCTCATGTAATGTCATGTCGTGTGTTGTGTTGTTTTGTCTTGTGTTGTTTTGTCGTATCATGTCTTGTCTTGTCTTGTCTTGTCTTGTCTTGTCATGTCATGTCATGTCGTGTCTTGTGTTGCTTTGTCTTGTCTTGTCATGTCGTATTTTGTGTTGTTTTGTCTTGTCTTGTTGTGTATTGTCATGTCTTATATTGCCTTGTCTTGTCTTGGCTTGTCTTGTCTTGTCTTGTCTTGTCTTGTGATGTCATGTCGTGTGTTGTGTTGTTTTGTCTTGTCTTGTCTTGTCTTGTCTTGTCTTGTCTTGTCTTGTTTTGTCTTGTCATACTTGTCTTGTCTTGTCTTGTCTTGTCTTGTCTTGTCTTGTCTTGTCTTGTCTTGTCTTGTCTTGTCTTGTCTTGCCTTGTCTTGTCTTGTCTTGTCTTGTCTTGTCTTGTCTTGTCTTGTCTTGTCTTGTCTTGTCTTGTCTTGTCTTGTCTTGTCTTGTCTTGTCTTGTCTTTTCTTGTCTTGTCTTGTCTTGTCTTGTCTTGTCTTGTCTTGTCTTATCTTGTCTTGTCTTGTCTTGTCTTGTCTTGTCTTGTCTTGTCTTGTCTTGTCTTGTCTTGTCTTGTCTTGTCTTGTCTTGTCTTGTCTTGTCTTGACTTGTCTTGTCTTGTCTTGTATTGTCTTGTCTTGTCTTGTCTTGTCTTGTTTTGTCTGGTGTTGTATTGTCTTGTTTTCTGATGTAATGTCATGTCGTGTGTTGTGTTGTTTTGTCTTGTGTTGTTTTGTCGTATCATGTCTTGTCTTGTCTTGTCTTGTCTTGTCCTGTCGTGTGTTGTGTTGCTTTGTCTTGTCTTGTCATGTCATGTCATGTCGTGTCTTGTGTTGCTTTGTCTTGTCTTGTCATGTCGTGTGTTGTGTTGTTTTGTCGTGTCTTGTTGTGTATTGTCATGTCTTATATTGTCTTGTCTTGTGATGTCATGTCGTGTGTTGTGTTGTTTTGTCTTGTCTTGTCTTGTCTTGTCTTGTCTTGTCTTGTCTTGTCTTGTCTTGTCTTGCCTTGTCTTGTCTTGTCTTGTCTTGTCTTGTCTTGTCTTGTCTTGTTTTGTCTTGTATTGTATTGTTTTCTCATGTAATGTCATGTCGTGTGTTGTGTTGTTTTGTCTTGTCTTGTGTTGTTTTGTCGTGTCATGTCTTGTCTTGTCTTGTCTTGTCCTGTCCTGTCGTGTGTTGTGTTGTTTTGTCTTGTCTTGTTGTGTATTGTCATGTCTTATATTGTCTAGTCTTTTCTTGTCTTGTCATGTCATGTCATGTCGTGTGTTGTGTTGTTTTGTCTTGTCTTGTTTTGTCTTGTCATGTCATGTCTTGTCTTGTCTTGTTTTGTCTTGTCTTGTCATGTCTTGTCTTGTCTTGTCTTGTCGTGTCGTGTCTTGTCTTGTCTTGTCTTGTCTTGTCTTGTCTTGTCTTGTCTTGTTTTGTCTTGTCTTGTCTTGTCTTGTCTTGTCTTGTCTTGTCTTGTCTTGTCTTGTCTTGTCTTGTCTTGTCTTGTCTTGTCTTGTCTTGTCTTGTCTTGTCTTGTCTTGTCTTGTCTTGTCATGTCGTGTGTTGTGTTGTTTTGTCTTGTCTTGTTGTGTATTGTCATGTCTTGTCTTGTCTTGTCATGTCATGTCATGTCGTGTGTTGTGCTGTTTTGTCTTGTCTTGTTTTGTCTTGTCATGTCTTGTCTTGTCTGGTCTTGTTTTGTCATGTCTTGTCTTGTCTTGTCTTGTCTTGTCTTGTCTTGTCTTGTCTTGTCTTGTCTTGTCTTGTCTTGTCTTGTCTTGTCTTGTTTTATGTTGTCTTGTCTTGTCTTGTTTTGTCATGTAATGTCATGTCGTGTGTTGTGTTGTTTTGTCTTGTCATGTCTTATATTGTCTTGTCTTGTCTTGTCTTGTGTTGTGATGTCATGTCGTGTGTTGTGTTGTTTTGTCTTGTCATGTCGTGTCTTGTCTTGTCTTGTCTTGTCTTGTCTTGTGATGTCATGTCGTGTGTTGTGTTGTTTTGTCTTGTCTTGTTTTGTCTTGTCATGTCTTGTCTTGTCTGGTCTTGTTTTGTCTTGTCATGTCTTGTCTTGTCTTGTCTTGTCTTGTCTTGTCTTGTCTTGTCTTGTCTTGTCTTGTCTTGTCTTGTCTTGTCTTGTCTTGTCTTGTCTTGTCTTGTCTTGTCTTGTCTTGTCTTGTCTTGTCTTGTCTTGTCTTGTCTTGTCTTGTCTTGTCTTGTCTTGTCTTGTCTTGTCTTGTCTTGTCTTGTCTTGTCTTGTCTTGTCTTGTCTTGTCTTGTCTTGTCTTGTCTTGTCTTGTGTTGTCTTGTCTTGTCTTGTCTTGTCTTGTCTTGTCTTGTCTTGTTTTGTCTTGTGTTGTATTGTCTTGTTTTCTCATGTAATGTCATGTCGTGTGTTGTGTTGTTTTGTCTTGTGTTGTTTTGTCGTATCATGTCTTGTCTTGTCTTGTCTTGTCTTGTCTTGTCATGTCATGTCATGTCGTGTCTTGTGTTGCTTTGTCTTGTCTTGTCATGTCGTATTTTGTGTTGTTTTGTCTTGTCTTGTTGTGTATTGTCATGTCTTATATTGCCTTGTCTTGTCTTGGCTTGTCTTGTCTTGTCTTGTCTTGTCTTGTGATGTCATGTCGTGTGTTGTGTTGTTTTGTCTTGTCTTGTCTTGTCTTGTCTTGTCTTGTCTTGTCTTGTTTTGTCTTGTCTTGTCTTGTCTTGTCTTGTCTTGTCTTGTCTTGTCTTGTCTTGTCTTGTCTTGTCTTGTCTTGTCTTGTCTTGTCTTGTCTTGTCTTGTCTTGTCTTGTCTTGTCTTGTCTTGTCTTGTCTTGTCTTGTCTTGTCTTGTCTTGTCTTGTCTTGTCTTGTCTTGTCTTGTCTTGTCTTGTCTTGTCTTGTCTTGTCTTGTCTTGTCTTGTCTTGTCTTGTCTTGTCTTGTCTTGTCTTGTCTTGTCTTGTCTTGTCTTGTCTTGTCTTGTCTTGTCTTGTCTTGTCTTGTCTTGTCTTGTCTTGTCTTGTCTTGTCTTGTCTTGTCTTGTCTTGTCTTGTCTGGTCTTGTTTTGTCTTGTCATGTCTTGTCTTGTCTTGTCTTGTCTTGTCTTGTCTTGTCTTGTGTTGTCTTGTCTTGTCTTGTCTTGTCTTGTCTTGTCTTGTCTTGTCTTGTTTTGTCTTGTGTTGTATTGTCTTGTTTTCTCATGTAATGTCATGTCGTGTGTTGTGTTGTTTTGTCTTGTGTTGTTTTGTCGTATCATGTCTTGTCTTGTCTTGTCTTGTCTTGTCATGTCATGTCATGTCGTGTCTTGTGTTGCTTTGTCTTGTCTTGTCATGTCGTATTTTGTGTTGTTTTGTCTTGTCTTGTTGTGTATTGTCATGTCTTATATTGCCTTGTCTTGTCTTGGCTTGTCTTGTCTTGTCTTGTCTTGTCTTGTGATGTCATGTCGTGTGTTGTGTTGTTTTGTCTTGTCTTGTCTTGTCTTGTCTTGTCTTGTCTTGTCTTGTCTTGTCTTGTCTTGTTTTGTCTTGTCATACTTGTCTTGTCTTGTCTTGTCTTGTCTTGTCTTGTCTTGTCTTGTCTTGTCTTGTCTTGCCTTGTCTTGTCTTGTCTTGTCTTGTCTTGTCTTGTCTTGTCTTGTCTTGTCTTGTCTTGTCTTGTCTTGTCTTGTCTTGTCTTGTCTTGTCTTGTCTTGTCTTGTCTTGTCTTGTCTTGTCTTGTCTTATCTTGTCTTGTCTTGTCTTGTCTTGTCTTGTCTTGTCTTGTCTTGTCTTGTCTTGTCTTGTCTTGTCTTGTCTTGTCTTGTCTTGTATTGTCTTGTCTTGTCTTGTCTTGTTTTGTCTGGTGTTGTATTGTCTTGTTTTCTGATGTAATGTCATGTCGTGTGTTGTGTTGTTTTGTCTTGTGTTGTTTTGTCGTATCATGTCTTGTCTTGTCTTGTCTTGTCTTGTCCTGTCGTGTGTTGTGTTGCTTTGTCTTGTCTTGTCAAGTCATGTCATGTCGTGTCTTGTGTTGCTTTGTCTTGTCTTGTCATGTCGTGTGTTGTGTTGTTTTGTCTTGTCTTGTTGTGTATTGTCATGTCTTATATTGTCTTGTCTTGTGATGTCATGTCGTGTGTTGTGTTGTTTTGTCTTGTCTTGTCTTGTCTTGTCTTGTCTTGTCTTGTCTTGTCTTGTCTTGTCTTGTCTTGTCTTGTCTTGTCTTGTCTTGTCTTGTCTTGTCATGTCTTGTCTTGTCTTCTCTTGTCGTGTCGTGTCTTGTCTTGTCTTTTCTTGTCTTGTCTTGTCTTGTCTTGTTTTGTCTTGTCTTGTCTTGTCTTGTCTTGTCTTGTCATGTCTTGTCTTGTCTTGTCTTGTCTTGTCTTGTCTTGTCTTGTCTTGTCTTGTCTTGTGTTGTCTTGTCTTGTCTTGTCTTGTCTTGTCTTGTCTTGTCTTGTCTTGTCTTGTTTTGTCTTGTGTTGTATTGTCTTGTTTTCTCATGTAATGTCATGTCGTGTGTTGTGTTGTTTTGTCTTGTCTTGTCATGTCATGTCATGTCGTGTCTTGTGTTGCTTTGTCTTGTCTTGTCATGTCGTGTGTTGTGTTGTTTTGTCTTGTCTTGTTGTGTATTGTCATGTCTTATATTGTCTTGTCTTGTGATGTCATGTCGTGTGTTGTGTTGTTTTGTCTTGTCTTGTCTTGTCTTGTCTTGTCTTGTCTTGTCTTGTCTTGTCTTGTCTTGTCTTGTCTTGTCTTGTCATGTCTTGTCTTGTCTTGTCTTGTCGTGTCGTGTCTTGTCTTGTCTTGTCTTGTCTTGTCTTGTCTTGTGTTGCTTTGTCTTGTCTTGTCATGTCGTGTGTTGTGTTGTTTTGTCTTGTCTTGTTGTGTATTGTCATGTCTTTTATTGTCTTGTCTTGTCTTGTCATGCCATGTAATGTCATGTCGTGTGTTGTGTTGTTTTGTCTTGTCTTGTTGTGTATTGTCATGTCTTATATTGTCTTGTCTTGTGATGTCATGTCGTGTGTTGTGTTGTTTTGTCTTGTCTTGTCTTGTCTTGTCTTGTCTTGTCTTGTCTTGTCTTGTCTTGTCTTGTCTTGTGTTGCTTTGTCTTGTCTTGTCATGTCGTGTGTTGTGTTGTTTTGTCTTGTCTTGTTGTGTATTGTCATGTCTTTTATTGTCTTGTCTTGTCTTGTCATGCCATGTAATGTCATGTCGTGTGTTGTGTTGTTTTGTCTTGTCTTGTCTTCTCCTTGTCTTGTCTAGTCTTGTCTTGTCTTGTCTTGTCTTGTCTTGCCTTATCTTGCCTTGTCTTGTCTTGTCTTGTCTTGTCTTGTCTTGTCTTGTCTTGTCTTGTCTTGTCTTGTCTTGTCTTGTCTTGTCTTGTCTTGTCTTGTCTTGTCATGTCTTGTCTTGTCTTGTCTTGTCTTGTCTAGTCTTGTCTAGTCTTGTCTTGTCTTGTCTTGTCTTGTCTTGTCTTGTCTTGTCTTGTCTTGTCTTGTCTTGTCTTGTCTTGTCTTGTGTTGCTTTGTCTTGTCTTGTCATGTCGTGTGTTGTGTTGTTTTGTCTTGTCTTGTTGTGTATTGTCATGTCTTTTATTGTCTTGTCTTGTCTTGTCATGTAATGTCATGTCGTATGTTGTGTTGTTTTGTCTTGTGCTGCTTTGTCCTGTCTTGTCTTGTCTTGTCTTGTCATGTCGTGTGTTGTGTTGTTTTGTTTTGTCTTGTTGTGTATTGTCATGTCTTATATTGTCTTGTCTTGTCTTGTCTTGTCTTGTCATGTCATGTCATGTCGTGTGTTGTGTTGTGTTGTCTTGTTTTGTCTTGTCATGTCATGTCATGTCTTGTCTTGTGTTGTCTTGTTTTGTCTTGTCATGTCTTGTCTTGTCTTGTCTTGTCTTGTCTTGTTTTGTCTTGTCATGTCTTGTCTTGACTTGTCTTGTCTTGTCTTGTCTTGTCTTGTCTTGTCTTGTCTTGTCTTGTCTTGTCTTGTCTTGTCATGTCTTGTCTTGTCTTGTCTTGTCTTGTCTTGTCTTGTCTTGTCTTGTCTTGTCTTGTCTTGTCTTGTCTTGTCTTGTCTTGTCTTGTCTTGTCTTGTCTTGTCTTGTCTTGTCTTGTCTTGTCTTGTCTTGTCTTGTCTTGTCTTGTCTTGTCTTGTCTTGTCTTGTCTTGTCTTGTCTTGTCTTGTCTTGTCTTGTCTTGTCTTGTGATGTCATGTCTTGTCTTGTCTTGTCTTGTCTTGTCTTGTCTTGTCTTGTCTTGTCTTGTCATGTCGTGTGTTGTGTTGTTTTGTCTTGTCTTGTTGTGTATTGTCATGTCTTTTATTGTCTTGTCTTGTCTTGTCTTGTCATGTCATGTAATGTCATGTCGTGTGTTGTGTTGTTTTGTCTTGTCTTGTCTTCTCCTTGTCTTGTCTAGTCTTGTCTTGTCTTGTCTTGTCTTGTCTTGTCATGTCGTGTGTTGTGTTGTTTTGTCTTGTCTTGTCTTGTCTTGTCTTGTGATGCCATGTCGTGTGTTGTGTTGTGTTGTTTTGTCTTGTCTTGTCTTGTCTTGTCTTGTCTTGCCTTATCTTGCCTTGTCTTGTCTTGTCTGGTCTTGTCTTGTCTTGTCTTGTCTTGTCTTGTCTTGTCATGTCATGTCGTATGTTGTGTTGTTTTGTCTTGTGCTGCTTTGCCCTGTCTTGTCTTGTCTTGTCTTGTCATGTCGTGTGTTGTGTTGTTTTGTTTTGTCTTGTTGTGTATTGTCATGTCTTATATTGTCTTGTCTTGTCTTGTCATGTCATGTCATGTCGTGTGTTATGTTGTGTTGTCTTGTTTTGTCTTGTCATGTCATGTCATGTCTTGTCTTGTCTTGTCTTGTTTTGTCTTGTCATGTCTTGTCTTGTCTTGTCTTGTCTTGTCTTGTTTTGTCTTGTCATGTCTTGTCTTGACTTGTCTTGTCTTGTCTTGTCTTGTCTTGTCTTGTCATGTCTTGTCTTGTCTTGTCTTGTCTTGTCTTGTCTTGTCTTGTCTTGTCTTGTCTTGTCTTGTCTTGTCTTGTCATGTCTTGTCTTGTCTTGTCTTGTCTTGTCTTGTCATGTCATGTCTTGTCTTGTCTTGTCTTGTCTTGTCTTGTCTTGTCTTGTTTTGTCTTGTCTTGTCTTGTCTTGTCTTGTCTTGTCTTGTCTTGTCTTGTCTTGTCTTGTCTTGCCTTGTCTTGTCTTGTCTGGTCTTGTCTTGTCTTGTCTTGTCTTGTCTTGTCATGTCTTGTCTTGTCTTGTTTTGTCTTGTCTTGTATTGTCTTGTTTTCTCATGTAATGTCATGTCGTGTGTTGTGTTGTTTTGTCTTGTCTTGTGTTGTTTTGTCTTGTCTTGTCATGTCATGTTATGTCGTGTCTTGTGTTGCTTTGTCTTGTCTTGTCTTGTCTTGTCATGTCGTGTGTTGTGTTGTTTTGTCTTGTCTTGTCATGTCATGTCTTGTCTTGTCTTGTCTTGTCTTGTCTTGTCTTGTTTTGTCTTGTCATGTCTTGTCTTGTCTTGTCTTGTCTTGTCTTGTCTTGTCTTGTCTAGTCTTGTCTTGTCTTGTCTTGTCTTGTCTTGTCTTGTCTTGTCTTGTCTTGTCTTGTCTTGTCTTGTCTTGTCTTGTCTTGTCTTGTCTTGTCTTGTCTTGTCTTGTCTTGTCTTGTCTTGTCTTGTCTTGTCTTGTCTTGTGTTGCTTTGTCTTGTCTTGTCATGTCGTGTGTTGTGTTGTTTTGTCTTGTCTTGTTGTGTATTGTCATGTCTTTTATTGTCTTGTCTTGTCTTGTCATGTCATGTAATGTCATGTCGTGTGTTGTGTTGTTTTGTCTTGTCTTGTCTTCTCCTTGTCTTGTCTAGTCTTGTCTTGTCTTGTCTTGTCTTGTCTTGTCTTGTCATGTCGTGTGTTGTGTTGTTTTGTCTTGTCTTGTCTTGTCTTGTGATGCCATGTCGTGTGTTGTGTTGTGTTGTTTTGTCTTGTCTTGTCTTGTCTTGTCTTGCCTTATCTTGCCTTGTCTTGTCTTGTCTGGTCTTGTCTTGTCTTGTCTTGTCTTGTCTTGTCTTGTCATGTCATGTCGTATGTTGTGTTGTTTTGTCTTGTGCTGCTTTGCCCTGTCTTGTCTTGTCTTGTCTTGTCATGTCGTGTGTTGTGTTGTTTTGTTTTGTCTTGTTGTGTATTGTCATGTCTTATATTGTCTTGTCTTGTCTTGTCATGTCATGTCATGTCGTGTGTTATGTTGTGTTGTCTTGTTTTGTCTTGTCATGTCATGTCATGTCTTGTCTTGTCTTGTCTTGTCTTGTTTTGTCTTGTCATGTCTTGTCTTGTCTTGTCTTGTCTTGTCTTGTCTTGTCTTGTCTTGTCTTGTCTTGTCTTGTCTTGTCTTGTCTTGTCTTGTCTTGTCTTGTCTTGTCTTGTCTTGTCTTGTCTTGTCTTGTCTTGTCTTGTCTTGTCTTGTCTTGTCTTGTCTTGTCTTGTCTTGTCTTGTCTTGTCTTGTCTTGTCTTGTCTTGTCTTGTCTTGTCTTGTCTTGTCTTGTCTTGTCTTGTCTTGTCTTGTCTTGTCTTGTCTTGTCTTGTCTTGTCTTGTCTTGTCTTGTCTTGTCTTGTCTTGTCTTGTCTTGTCTTGTCTTGTCTTGTCTTGTCTTGTCTTGTCTTGTCTTGTCTTGTCTTGTCTTGTCTTGTCTTGTCTTGTCTTGCGATGTCATGTCGTGTGTTGTGTTGTGTTGTTTTGACTTGTCTTGTCTTGTCTTGTCTTGTCTTGCCTTATCTTGCCTTGTCTTGTCTTGTCATGTCTTGTCTTGTCTTGTCTTGTCTTGTCTTGCCTTATCTTGCCTTGTCTTGTCTGGTCTTGTCTTGTCTTGTCTTGTCTTGTCTTGTCATGTCATGTCTTGTCTTGTCTTGTTTTGTCTTGTCATGTCTTGTCTTGTCTTGTCTTGTCTTGTCTGGTTTTGTCTTGTCATGTCTTGTCTTGACTTGTCTTGTCTTGTCTTGTCTTGTCTTGTCTTGTCTTGTCTTGTCTTGTCTTGTTTTTTCTTGTCTTGTCTTGTCTTGCCTTATCTTGCCTTGTCTTGTCTTGTCTGGTCTTGTCTTGTCTTGTCTTGTCTTGTCTTGTCTTGTCTTGTCTTGTCTTGTCTTGTCTTGTCTTGTCTTGTCTTGTCTTGTCTTGTCTTGTCTTGTCTTGTCTTGTCTTGTCTTGTCTTGTCTTGTCTTGTCTTGTCTTGTCTTGTCTTGTCATGTCTTGTCATGTCTTGTCTTGTCTTGTCTTGTCCTGTCCTGTCGTGTGTTGTGTTGTTTTGTCTTGTCTTGTCATGTCATGTCATGTCGTGTCTTGTGTTGCTTTGTCTTGTCTTGTCTTGTCTTGTATTGTCATGTCGTGTGTTGTGTTGTTTTGTCTTGTCTTGTTGTGTATTGTCATGTCTTATATTGTCTTGTCTTGTCTTGTGATGTCATGTCATGTCTTGTCTTGTCTTGTCTTGTCTTGTCTTGTCTTGTCTTGTCTTGTCTTGTCTTGTCTTGTCATGTCTTGTCTTGTCTTGTCTTGTCTTGTCTTGTCTTGTCTTGTCTTGTCTTGTCTTGTCTTGTCTTGTCTTGTCTTGTCTTGTCTTGTCTTGTCTTGTCTTGTCTTGTCTTGTCTTGTCTTGTCTTGTCTTGTCTTGTCTTGTCTTGTCTTGTCTTGTCTTGTCTTGTCTTGTCTTGTCTTGTCTTGTCTTGTCTTGTCTTGTCTTGTCTTGTCTTGTCTTGTCTTGTCTTGTCTTGTCTTGTCTTGTCTTGTCTTGTCTTGTCTTGTTTTTTCTTGTCTTGTCTTGTCTTGCCTTATCTTGCCTTGTCTTGTCTTGTCTGGTCTTGTCTTGTCTTGTCTTGTCTTGTCTTGTCTTGTCTTGTCTTGTCTTGTCTTGTCTTGTCTTGTCTTGTCTTGTCTTGTCTTGTCTTGTCTTGTCTTGTCTTGTCTTGTCTTGTCTTGTCTTGTCTTGTCTTGTCTTGTCTTGTCTTGTCTTGTTTTTTCTTGTCTTGTCTTGTCTTGCCTTATCTTGCCTTGTCTTGTCTTGTCTGGTCTTGTCTTGTCTTGTCTTGTCTTGTCTTGTCTTGTCTTGTCTTGTCTTGTCTTGTCTTGTCTTGTCTTGTCTTGTCTTGTCTTGTCTTGTCTTGTCTTGTCTTGTCTTGTCTTGTCTTGTCTTGTCTTGTCTTGTCTTGTCTTGTCTTGTCTTGTCTTGTCTTGTCTTGTCTTGTCTTGTCTTGTCTTGTCTTGTCTTGTCTTGTCTTGTCTTGTCTTGTCTTGTCTTGTCTTGTTTTTTCTTGTCTTGTCTTGTCTTGCCTTATCTTGCCTTGTCTTGTCTTGTCTGGTCTTGTCTTGTCTTGTCTTGTCTTGTCTTGTCTTGTCTTGTCTTGTCTTGTCTTGTCTTGTCTTGTCTTGTCTTGTCTTGTCTTGTCTTGTCTTGTCTTGTCTTGTCTTGTCTTGTCTTGTCTTGTCTTGTCTTGTCTTGTCTTGTCTTGTCTTGTCATGTCTTGTCATGTCTTGTCTTGTCTTGTCTTGTCCTGTCCTGTCGTGTGTTGTGTTGTTTTGTCTTGTCTTGTCATGTCATGTCATGTCGTGTCTTGTGTTGCTTTGTCTTGTCTTGTCTTGTCTTGTATTGTCATGTCGTGTGTTGTGTTGTTTTGTCTTGTCTTGTTGTGTATTGTCATGTCTTATATTGTCTTGTCTTGTCTTGTGATGTCATGTCATGTCTTGTCTTGTCTTGTCTTGTCTTGTCTTGTCTTGTCTTGTCTTGTCTTGTCTTGTCTTGTCATGTCTTGTCTTGTCTTGTCTTGTCTTGTCTTGTCTTGTCTTGTCTTGTCTTGTCTTGTCTTGTCTTGTCTTGTCTTGTCTTGTCTTGTCTTGTCTTGTCTTGTCTTGTCATGTCTTGTCTTGTCTTGTCTTGTCTTGTCTTGTCTTGTCTTGTCTTGTCTTGTCTTGTCTTGTCTTGTCTTGTCTTGTCTTGTCTTGTCTTGTCTTGTCTTGTCTTGTCTTGTCTTGTCTTATCTTGTCTTGTCTTGTCTTGTCTTGTCATGTCTTGTCTTGACTTGTCTTGTCTTGTCTTGTCTTGTCTTGTCTTGTCTTGTCTTGTGATGTCATGTCATGTCTTGTCTTGTCTTGTCTTGTCTTGTCTTGTCTTGTCTTGTCTTGTCTTGTCTTGTCTTGTCATGTCTTGTCTTGTCTTGTCTTGTCTTGTCTTGTCTTGTCTTGTCTTGTCTTGTCTTGTCTTGTCTTGTCTTGTCTTGTCTTGTCTTGTCTTGTCTTGTCTTGTCTTGTCTTGTCTTGTCTTGTCTTGTCTTGTCTTGTCTTGTCTTGTCTTGTCTTGTCTTGTCTTGTCTTGTCTTGTCTTGTCTTGTCTTGTCTTGTCTTGTCTTGTCTTGTCTTGTCTTGTCTTGTCTTGTCTTGTCTTGTCTTGTCTTGTCTTGTCTTGTCTTGTCTTGTCTTGTCTTGTCTTGTCTTGTCTTGTCTTGTCTTGTCTTGTCTTGTCTTGTCTTGTCTTGTGTTGTCTTGTCTTGTCTTGCCTTATCTTGCCTTGTCTTGTCTTGTCTGGTCTTGTCTTGTCCTGTCCTGTCCTGTCTTGTCTTGTCATGTCATGTCATGTCATGTCATGTCGTGTGTTGTGTTGTCTTGTTTTGTCTTGTCATGTCTTGTCTTGTCTTGTCTTGTCTTGTTTTGTCTTGTCATGTCATGTCTTGTCTTGTCTTGTCTTGTCTTGTCTTGTCTTGTCTTGTCTTGTCTTGTCTTGTCATGTCTTGTCTTGTCTGGTCTTGTCTTGTCTTGTCTTGTCTTGTCTTGTCATGTCTTGTCATGTCTTGTCTTGTCTTGTTTTGTCTTGTCATGTCATGTCTTGTCTTGTCTTGTCTTGTCTTGTCTTGTCTTGTCTTGTCTTGTCTTGTCTTGTCTTGTCTTGTCTTGTTTTGTTTTGTCTTGTCTTGTCTTGTCTTGTTTTATGTTGTCTTGTCTTGTCTTGTCTTATCTTGTCTTGTCTTGTCTTGTCTTGTCATGTCTTGTCTTGACTTGTCTTGTCTTGTCTTGTCTTGTCTTGTCTTGTCTTGTCTTGTCTTGTCTTGTCTTGTCTTGTCTTGTCTTGTCTTGTCTTGTCTTGTCTTGTCTTGTCTTGTCTTGTCTTGTCTTGTCTTGTCTTGTCTTGTCTTGTCTTGTCTTGTCTTGTCTTGTCTTGTCTTGTCTTGTCTTGTCTTGTCTTGTCTTGTCTTGTCTTGTCTTGTCTTGTCTTGTCTTGTCTTGTCTTGTCTTGTCTTGTCTTGTCTTGTCTTGTCTTGTCTTGTCTTGTCTTGTCTTGTCTTGTCTTGTTTTGTTTTGTCTTGTCTTGTCTTGTCTTGTTTTGTCTTGTCATGTCTTGTCTTGTCTTGTTTTGTCTTGTTTTATGTTGTCTTGTCTTGTCTTGTCTTGTCTTGTCTTGTCTTGTCTTGTTTTGTTTTGTCTTGTCCTGTCTTGTCTTGTCTTGTCTTGTCTTGTCTTGTCTTGTTTTGTTTTGTCTTGTCTTGTCTTGTCTTGTTTTATGTTGTCTTGTCTTGTCTTGTCTTGTCTTGTCTTGTCTTGTCTTGTTTTGTCTTGTCATGTCTTGTCTTGTCTTGTCTTGTCTTGTCTTGTTATGTCTTGTCATGTCTTGTCTTGACTTGTCTTGTCTTGTCTTGTCTTGTCTTGTCTTGTTTTGTCTTGTCTTGTCTTGTCTTGTCTTGTCTTGTCTTGTCTTGTCTTGAATTGTCTTGTCTTGTCTTGTCTTGTCTTGTCTTGTCTTGTCTTGTCTTGTCTTGTCTTGTCTTGTCTTGTCTTGTCATGTCTTGTCTTGACTTGTCTTGTCTTGTCTTGTCTTGTCTTGTCATGTCTTGTCTTGACTTGTCTTGTCTTGTCTTGTCTTGTCTTGTCTTGTCTTGTCTTGTCTTGTCTTGTCTTGTCTTGTCTTGTCTTGTCTTGTCTTGTCTTGTCTTTTCTTGTCTTGTCTTGTCTTGTCATGTCATGTCGTATGTTGTTTTGTTTTGTCTTGTGCTGCTTTGTCTTGTCTTGTCTTGTCTTGTCTTGTCTTGTCTTGTCTTGTCATGTCTTGTCTTGACTTGTCTTGTCTTGTCTTGTCTTGTCTTGTCTTGTTTTGTCTTGTCTTGTCTTGTCTTGTCTTGTCTTGTCTTGTCTTGTCTTGTCTTGTCTTGTCTTGTCTTGTCTTGTCTTGTCTTGTCTTGTCTTGTCTTGTCTTGTCTTGTCTTGTCTTGTCTTGTCTTGTCTTGTCTTGTCTTGTCTTGTCTTGTCTTGTCTTGTCTTGTCTTGTCTTGTCTTGTCTTGTCTTGTCTTGTCTTGTCTTGTCTTGTCTTGTCTTGTCTTGTCTTGTCTTGTCTTTTCTTGTCTTGTCTTGTCTTGTCATGTCATGTCGTATGTTGTTTTGTTTTGTCTTGTGCTGCTTTGTCCTGTCTTGTCTTGTTTTGTCTTGTCTTGTTGTGTATTGTCATGTCTTATATTGTCTTGTCTTGTCTTGTCATGTCATGTCATGTCGTGTGTTGTGTTGTGTTGTCTTGTTTTGTTTTGTCTTGTCATGTCATGTCATGTCTTGTCTTGTCTTGTCTTGTTTTGTCTTGTCATGTCTTGTCTTGTCTTGTCTTGTCTTGTCTTGTCTTGTCTTGTCTTGTCTTGTCTTGTCTTGTCTTGTCATGTCTTGTCTTGACTTGTCTTGTCTTGTCTTGTCTTGTCTTGTCTTGTCATGTCTTGTCTTGACTTGTCTTGTCTTGTCTTGTCTTGTCTTGTCTTGTCTTGTCTTGTCTTGTCTTGTCTTGTCTTGTCTTGTCTTGTCTTGTCTTGTCTTGTCTTGTCTTGTCTTGTCTTGTCTTGTCTTGTCTTGTCTTTTCTTGTCTTGTCTTGTCTTGTCATGTCATGTCGTATGTTGTTTTGTTTTGTCTTGTGCTGCTTTGTCTTGTCTTGTCTTGTCTTGTCTTGTCTTGTCTTGTCTTGTCTTGTCTTGTCATGTCATGTCATGTCGTGTGTTGTGTTGTGTTGTCTTGTTTTGTTTTGTCTTGTCATGTCATGTCATGTCTTGTCTTGTCTTGTCTTGTTTTGTCTTGTCTTGTCTTGTCTTGTCTTGTCTTGTCTTGTCTTGTCTTGTCTTGTCTTGTCTTGTCTTGTCTTGTCTTGTCTTGTCTTGTCTTGTCTTGTCTTGTCTTGTCTTGTCTTGTCTTGTCTTGTCTTGTCTTGTCTTGTCTTGTCTTGTCTTGTCTTGTCTTGTCTTGTCTTGTCTTGTCTTGTCTTGTCTTGTCTTGTCTTGTCTTGTCTTGTCTTGTCTTGTCTTGCCTTGTTTTATGTTGTCTTGTCTTGTTTTGTCATGTAATGTCATGTCGTGTGTTGTGTTGTTTTGTCTTGTCTTGTCTTATATTGTCTTCTCTTGTCTTGTGATGTCATGTCGTGTGTTGTGTTGTTTTGTCTTGTTTTGTCTTGTCCTGTCTTGTCTTGTCATGTCATGTCATGTGTTGTGTTGTGTTGTTTTGTCTTGTCTTGTCTTGTCTTGTCTTGTCTTGTCTTGTCTTGTCTTGCCTTATCTTGCCTTGTCTTGTCTTGTCTGGTCTTGTCTTGTCTTGTCTTGTCTTGTCATGTCTTGTCTTGTCTTGTTTTGTCTTGTCTTGTATTGTCTTGTTTTCTCATGTAATGTCATGTCGTGTGTTGTGTTGTTTTGTCTTGTCTTGTGTTGTTTTGTCTTGTCTTGTCATGTCATGTTATGTCGTGTCTTGTGTTGCTTTGTCTTGTCTTGTCTTGTCTTGTCATGTCGTGTGTTGTGTTGTTTTGTCTTGTCTTGTCATGTCATGTCTTGTCTTGTCTTGTCTTGTCTTGTCTTGTTTTGTCTTGTCATGTCTTGTCTTGTCTTGTCTTGTCTTGTCTTGTCTTGTCTTGTCTTGTCTTGTCTTGTCTTGTCTTGTCTTGTCTTGTCTTGTCTTGTCTTGTCTTGTGTTGCTTTGTCTTGTCTTGTCATGTCGTGTGTTGTGTTGTTTTGTCTTGTCTTGTTGTGTATTGTCATGTCTTTTATTGTCTTGTCTTGTCTTGTCATGCCATGTAATGTCATGTCGTGTGTTGTGTTGTTTTGTCTTGTCTTGTCTTCTCCTTGTCTTGTCTAGTCTTGTCTTGTCTTGTCTTGTCTTGTCTTGCCTTATCTTGCCTTGTCTTGTCTTGTCTTGTCTTGTCTTGTCTTGTCTTGTCTTGTCTTGTCTTGTCTTGTCTTGTCTTGTCTTGTCTTGTCTTGTCTTGTCTTGTCATGTCTTGTCTTGTCTTGTCTTGTCTTGTCTAGTCTTGTCTAGTCTTGTCTTGTCTTGTCTTGTCTTGTCTTGTCTTGTCTTGTCTTGTCTTGTCTTGTCTTGTCTTGTCTTGTCTTGTGTTGCTTTGTCTTGTCTTGTCATGTCGTGTGTTGTGTTGTTTTGTCTTGTCTTGTTGTGTATTGTCATGTCTTTTATTGTCTTGTCTTGTCTTGTCATGTAATGTCATGTCGTATGTTGTGTTGTTTTGTCTTGTGCTGCTTTGTCCTGTCTTGTCTTGTCTTGTCTTGTCATGTCGTGTGTTGTGTTGTTTTGTTTTGTCTTGTTGTGTATTGTCATGTCTTATATTGTCTTGTCTTGTCTTGTCTTGTCTTGTCATGTCATGTCATGTCGTGTGTTGTGTTGTGTTGTCTTGTTTTGTCTTGTCATGTCATGTCATGTCTTGTCTTGTGTTGTCTTGTTTTGTCTTGTCATGTCTTGTCTTGTCTTGTCTTGTCTTGTCTTGTTTTGTCTTGTCATGTCTTGTCTTGACTTGTCTTGTCTTGTCTTGTCTTGTCTTGTCTTGTCTTGTCTTGTCTTGTCTTGTCTTGTCTTGTCATGTCTTGTCTTGTCTTGTCTTGTCTTGTCTTGTCTTGTCTTGTCTTGTCTTGTCTTGTCTTGTCTTGTCTTGTCTTGTCTTGTCTTGTCTTGTCTTGTCTTGTCTTGTCTTGTCTTGTCTTGTCTTGTCTTGTCTTGTCTTGTGATGTCATGTCTTGTCTTGTCTTGTCTTGTCTTGTCTTGTCTTGTCTTGTCTTGTCATGTCTTGTCTTGTCTTGTCTTGTCTTGTCTTGTCATGTCATGTCTTGTCTTGTCTTGTCTTGTCTTGTTTTGTCTTGTCTTGTCTTGTCTTGTCTTGTCTTGTCTTGTCTTGTCTGGTATTGTCTTGTCCTGTCTTGTCTTGTCTTGTCTTGTCTTGTCTTGTCTTGCGATGTCATGTCGTGTGTTGTGTTGTGTTGTTTTGTCTTGTCTTGTGCTGCTTTGTCCTGTCTTGTCTTGTTTTGTCTTGTCTTGTTGTGTATTGTCTTGTCTTATATTGTCTTGTCTTGTCTTGTCTTGTCTTGCCTTATCTTGCCTTGTCTTGTCTGGTCTTGTCTTGTCTTGTCTTGTCTTGTCTTGTCATGTCTTGTCTTGTCTTGTCTTGTTTTGTCTTGTCATGTCTTGTCTTGTCTTGTCTTGTCTTGTCTTGTCTTGTCTTGTCTTGTCTTGTCTTGTCTTGTCTTGTCTTGTCTTGTCTTGTCTTGTCTTGTCTTGTCTTGTCTTGTCTTGTCTTGTCTTGTCTTGTCTTGTCTTGTCTTGTCTTGTCTTGTCTTTTCTTGTCTTGTCTTGTCTTGTCATGTCATGTTGTATGTTGTTTTGTTTTGTCTTGTGCTGCTTTGTCCTGTCTTGTCTTGTTTTGTCTTGTCTTGTTGTGTATTGTCATGTCTTATATTGTCTTGTCTTGTCTTGTCATGTCATGTCATGTCGTGTGTTGTGTTGTGTTGTCTTGTTTTGTTTTGTCTTGTCATGTCATGTCATGTCTTGTCTTGTCTTGTCTTGTTTTGTCTTGTCATGTCTTGTCTTGTCTTGTCTTGTCTTGTCTTGTCTTGTCTTGTCTTGTCTTGTCTTGTCTTGTCATGTCTTGTCTTGACTTGTCTTGTCTTGTCTTGTCTTGTCTTGTCTTGTCATGTCTTGTCTTGACTTGTCTTGTCTTGTCTTGTCTTGTCTTGTCTTGTCTTGTCTTGTCTTGTCTTGTCTTGTCTTGTCTTGTCTTGTCTTGTCTTGTCTTGTCTTGTCTTGTCTTGTCTTGTCTTGTCTTGTCTTGTCTTGTCTTGTCTTGTCTTGTCTTGTCTTGTCTTGTCTTGTCTTGTCTTTTCTTGTCTTGTCTTGTCTTGTCATGTCATGTCGTATGTTGTTTTGTTTTGTCTTGTGCTGCTTTGTCTTGTCCTGTCTTGTCTTGTCTTGTCTTGTCTTGTCTTGTCTTGTCTTGTCTTGTCTTGTCATGTCTTGTCTTGTCTTGTCTTGTCTTGTCTTGTCTTGTCTTGTCTTGTCTTGTCTTGTCTTGTCTTGTCTTGTCTTGTCTTGTCTTGTCTTGTCTTGTCTTGTCTTGTCTTGTCTTGTCTTGTCTTGTCTTGTCTTGTCTTGTCTTGTCTTGTCTTGTCTTGTCTTGTCTTGTCTTGTCTTGTCTTGTCTTGTCTTGTCTTGTCTTGTCTTGTCTTGTCTTGTCTTGTCTTGTCTTGTCTTGTCTTGTCATGTCTTGTCTTGTCTCGTCTTGTCTTGTCTTGCCTTATCTTGCCTTGCCTTGTCTGGTCTTGTCTTGTCTTGTCTTGTCTTGTCTTGTCTTGTCTTGTCTTGTCTTGTCTTGTCTTGTCTTGTCTTGTCTTGTCTTGTCTTGTCTTGTCTTGTCTTGTCTTGTCTTGTCTTGTCTTGTCTTGTCTTGTCTTGTCTTGTTTTGTCTTGTCATGTCTTGTCTTGTCTTGTCTTGTCTTGTCTTGTCTTGTCTTGTCTTGTCTTGTCTTGTCTTGTCTTGTCTTGTCTTGTCTTGTCATGTCTTGTCTTGTCTTGTCTTGTCTTGTCTTGTCTTGTCTTGTCTTGTCTTGTCTTGTCATGTCTTGTCTTGACTTGTCTTGTCTTGTCTTGTCTTGTCTTGTCATGTCTTGTCTTGTCTTGTCTTGTCTTGTCTTGTCTTGTCTTGTCTTGTCTTGTCTTGTCTTGTCTTGTCTTGTCTTGTCTTGTCTTGTCTTGTCTTGTCTTGTCTTGTCTTGTCTTGTCTTGTCTTGTCTTGTCTTGTCTTGTCTTGTCTTGTCTTGTCTTGTCTTGTCTTGTCTTGTCTTGTCTTGTCTTGTCTTGTCTTGTCTTGTCTTGTCTTGTCTTGTCTTGTCTTGTCTTGTCTTGTCTTTTCTTGTCTTGTCTTGTCTTGTCTTGTCATGTCATGTCGTATGTTGTTTTGTTTTGTCTTGTGCTGCTTTGTCTTGTCTTGTCTTGTCTTGTCTTGTCTTGTCTTGTCTTGTCTTGTCTTGTCTTGTCTTGTCTTGTCTTGTCTTGTCTTGTCTTGTCTTGTCTTGTTTTGTCTTGTCTTGTCTTGTCTTGTCTTGTCTTGTCTTGTCTTGTCTTGTCTTGTCTTGTCTTGTCTTGTCTTGTCTTGTCTTGTCTTGTCTTGTCTTTTCTTGTCTTGTCTTGTCTTGTCATGTCATGTCGTATGTTGTTTTGTTTTGTCTTGTGCTGCTTTGTCTTGTCTTGTCTTGTCTTGTCTTGTCTTGTCTTGTCTTGTCTTGTCTTGTCTTGTCTTGTCATGTCTTGTCATGTCTTGTCTTGTCTTGTCTTGTCATGTCGTGTGTTGTGTTGTGTTGTCTTGTTTTGTTTTGTCTTGTCATGTCATGTCATGTCTTGTCTTGTCTTGTCTTGTTTTGTCTTGTCATGTCTTGTCTTGTCTTGTCTTGTCTTGTCTTGTCTTGTCTTGTCTTGTCTTGTCTTGTCTTGTCTTGTCTTGTCTTGTCTTGTCTTGTCTTGTCTTGTCTTGTCGTGTCATGTCGTGTGTTGTGTTGTTTTGTTTTGTCTTGTCATGTCGTGTGGTGTTGTTTTGTCTTGTCTTGTTGTGTATTGTCATGTCTTATATTGTCTTGTCTTGTCATGTCGTGTGTTGTGTTGTTTTGTCTTGTCTTGTCTTGTCTTGTCCTGTCCTGTCGTGTGTTGTGTTGTTTTGTCTTGTCTTGTCATGTCATGTCATGTCGTGTCTTGTGTTGCTTTGTCTTGTCTTGTCTTGTCTTGTCATGTCGTGTGGTGTTGTTTTGTCTCGTCTTGTCGTGTATTGTCATGTCTTATATTGTCTTGTCATGTCTTGTCTTGTCTTGTCTTGTCTTGTCTTGTCTTGTGTTGCCTCGTCTTGTCTTGTCTTGTCTTGCCTTGTCTTGTCATGTCATGTCGTGTCTTGTCTTGTCTTGTCTTGTCTTGTCTTGTCTTGTCATGTCGTGTGTTGTGTTGTTTTGTCTTGTCTTGTGTTGTTTTGTCGTGTCATGTCTTGTCTTGTCTTGTCCTGTCCTGTCGTGTGTTGTGTTGTTTTGTCTTGTCTTGTCTTGTCTTGTGTTGTTTTGTCGTGTCATGTCTTGTCTTGACTTGTCCTGTCCTGTCGTGTGTTGTGTTGTTTTGTTTTGTCTTGTCATGTCGTGTGGTGTTGTTTTGTCTTGTCTTGTTGTGTATTGTCATGTCTTATATTGTCTTGTCTTGTCTTGTCTTGTCATGTCATGTCATGTCGTGTGTTGTGTTGTTTTGTCTTGTCTTGTCTTGTCTTGTCATGTCGTGCGGTGTTGTTTTGTCTTGTCTTGTTGTGTATTGTCATGTCTTATATTGTCTTGTCTTGTCTTGTCTTGTCTTGTCATGTCATGTCATGTCGTGTGTTGTGTTGTTTTGTCTTGTCTTGTCTTGTCTTGTCTTGTCTTGTCTTGCCTTATCTTGCCTTGTCTTGTCCTGTCTTGTCTTGTCTTGTCTTGTCTTGTCTTGTCTTGTCTTGTCTTGTCTTGTCTTGTCTTGTCTTGTCTTGTCTTGTCTTGTCTTGTCTTGTCTTATCTTGTCTTGTCTTGTCTTGTCTTGTCTTGTCGTGTCATGTCTTGTCTTGTCTTGTCCTGTCCTGTCGTGTGTTGTGTTGTTCTGTCTTGTCTTGTCATGTCATGTCATGTCGTGTCTTGTGTTGCTTTGTCTTGTCTTGTCTTGTCTTGTCATGTCGTGTGGTGTTGTTTTGTCTTGTCTTGTTGTGTATTGTCATGTCTTATATTGTCTTGTCTTGTCTTGTCTTGTCATGTCATGTCATGTCGTGTGTTGTCTTGTCTAGTCTTGTCTTGTCTTGTCTTGTCTTGTCATGTCGTGTGTTGTGTTGTTTTGTCTTGTCTTGTGTTGTTTTGTCGTGTCATGTCTTGTCTTGTCTTGTCCTGTCCTGTCGTGTGTTGTGTTGTTTTGTCTTGTCCTGTCCTGTCGTGTGTTGTGTTGTTTTGTCTTGTCTTGTCTTGTCTAGTTTTGTCTTGTCTTGTCTTGTCTTGTTTTATGTTGTCTTGTTTTGTCATGTAATGTCATGTCGTGTGTTGTGTTGTTTTGTCTTGTCTTGTGTTGTTTTGTCGTGTCATGTCTTGTCTTGTCTTGTCCTGTCCTGTCGTGTGTTGTGTTGTTTTGTCTTGTCTTGTCATGTCGCGTGGTGTTGTTTTGTCTTGTCTTGTTGTGTATTGTCATGTCTTATATTGTCTTGTCTTGTCTTGTCTTGTCATGTCATGTCATGTCGTGTGTTGTGTTGTTTTGTCTCGTCTTGTGTTGTTTTGTCGTGTCATGTCTTGTCTTGTCTTGTCTTGTCTTGTCCTGTCCTGTCGTGTGTTGTGTTGTTTTGTCTTGTCTTGTCATGTTGTGTGGTGTTGTTTTGTCTTGTCTTGTTGTGTATTGTCATGTCTTATATTGTCTTGTCTTGTCTTGTCTTGTCATGTCATGTCATGTCGTGTGTTGTGTTGTTTTGTCTTGTTTTGTCTTGTCTTGTCATGTCGTGCGGTGTTGTTTTGTCTTGTCTTGTTGTGTATTGTCATGTCTTATATTGTCTTGTCTTGTCATGTCGTGTGTTGTGTTGTTTTGTCTTGTCTTGTCTTGTCTTGTCTTGTTTTGTCTTGTCATGTCTTGTCTTGTCTTGTCTTGTCTTGTCTTGTCTTGTCTTGTCTTGTCTTGTCTTGTCTTGTCTTGTCTTGTCTTGTCTTGTCTTGTCTTGTCTTGTCTTGTCTTGTCGTGTCATGTCTTGTCTTGTCTTGTCCTGTCCTGTCGTGTGTTGTGTTGTTTTGTCTTGTCTTGTCATGTCATGTCATGTCGTGTCTTGTGTTGCTTTGTCTTGTCTTGTCTTGTCTTGTCATGTCGTGTGGTGTTGTTTTGTCTCGTCTTGTCGTGTATTGTCATGTCTTATATTGTCTTGTCATGTCTTGTCTTGTCTTGTCTTGTCTTGTCTTGTCTTGTGTTGCCTCGTCTTGTCTTGTCTTGTCTTGCCTTGTCTTGTCTTGTCATGTCGTGTCTTGTCTTGTCTTGTCTTGTCTTGTCTTGTCATGTCGTGTGTTGTGTTGTTTTGTCTTGTCTTGTGTTGTTTTGTCGTGTCATGTCTTGTCTTGTCTTGTCCTGTCCTGTCGTGTGTTGTGTTGTTTTGTCTTGTCTTGTCTTGTCTTGTATTGTTTTGTCGTGTCATGTCTTGTCTTGACTTGTCCTGTCCTGTCGTGTGTTGTGTTGTTTTGTCTTGTCTTGTCATGTCGTGTGGTGTTGTTTTGTCTTGTCTTGTTGTGTATTGTCATGTCTTATATTGTCTTGTCTTGTCTTGTCTTGTCATGTCATGTCATGTCGTGTGTTGTGTTGTTTTGTCTTGTCATGTCGTGCGGTGTTGTTTTGTCTTGTCTTGTTGTGTATTGTCATGTCTTATATTGTCTTGTCTTGTCTTGTCTTGTCTTGTCATGTCATGTCATGTCGTGTGTTGTGTTGTTTTGTCTTGTCTTGTCTTGTCTTGTCTTGTCTTGTCTTGCCTTATCTTGCCTTGTCTTGTCCTGTCTTGTCTTGTCTTGTCTTGTCTTGTCTTGTCTTGTCTTGTCTTGTCTTGTCTTGTCTTGTCTTGTCTTGTCTTGTCTTATCTTGTCTTGTCTTGTCTTGTCTTGTCTTGTCGTGTCATGTCTTGTCTTGTCTTGTCCTGTCCTGTCGTGTGTTGTGTTGTTCTGTCTTGTCTTGTCATGTCATGTCATGTCGTGTCTTGTGTTGCTTTGTCTTGTCTTGTCTTGTCTTGTTGTGTATTGTCATGTCTTATATTGTCTTGTCTTGTCTTGTCTTGTCATGTCATGTCATGTCGTGTGTTGTCTTGTCTAGTCTTGTCTTGTCTTGTCTTGTCTTGTCATGTCGTGTGTTGTGTTGTTTTGTCTTGTCTTGTGTTGTTTTGTCGTGTCATGTCTTGTCTTGTCTTGTCCTGTCCTGTCGTGTGTTGTGTTGTTTTGTCTTGTCCTGTCCTGTCGTGTGTTGTGTTGTTTTGTCTTGTCTTGTCTTGTCTAGTTTTGTCTTGTCTTGTCTTGTCTTGTTTTATGTTGTCTTGTTTTGTCATGTAATGTCATGTCGTGTGTTGTGTTGTTTTGTCTTGTCTTGTGTTGTTTTGTCGTGTCATGTCTTGTCTTGTCTTGTCCTGTCCTGTCGTGTGTTGTGTTGTTTTGTCTTGTCTTGTCATGTCGCGTGGTGTTGTTTTGTCTTGTCTTGTTGTGTATTGTCATGTCTTATATTGTCTTGTCTTGTCTTGTCTTGTCATGTCATGTCATGTCGTGTGTTGTGTTGTTTTGTCTTGTCTTGTGTTGTTTTGTCGTGTCATGTCTTGTCTTGTCTTGTCTTGTCTTGTCCTGTCCTGTCGTGTGTTGTGTTGTTTTGTCTTGTCTTGTCATGTTGTGTGGTGTTGTTTTGTCTTGTCTTGTTGTGTATTGTCATGTCTTATATTGTCTTGTCTTGTCTTGTCTTGTCATGTCATGTCATGTCGTGTGTTGTGTTGTTTTGTCTTGTCTTGTCCTGTCCTGTCGTGTGTTGTGTTGTTTTGTCTTGTCCTGTCCTGTCGTGTGTTGTGTTGTTTTGTCTTGTCTTGTCTTGTCTAGTTTTGTCTTGTCTTGTCTTGTCTTGTTTTATGTTGTCTTGTTTTGTCATGTAATGTCATGTCGTGTGTTGTGTTGTTTTGTCTTGTCTTGTGTTGTTTTGTCGTGTCATGTCTTGTCTTGTCTTGTCCTGTCCTGTCGTGTGTTGTGTTGTTTTGTCTTGTCTTGTCATGTCGCGTGGTGTTGTTTTGTCTTGTCTTGTTGTGTATTGTCATGTCTTATATTGTCTTGTCTTGTCTTGTCTTGTCATGTCATGTCATGTCGTGTGTTGTGTTGTTTTGTCTTGTCTTGTCTTGTCTTGTCATGTCGTGCGGTGTTGTTTTGTCTTGTCTTGTTGTGTATTGTCATGTCTTATATTGTCTTGTCTTGTCTTGTCTTGTCTTGCCTTATCTTGCCTTGTCTTGTCTTGTCTTGTCCTGTCCTGTCGTGTGTTGTGTTGTTTTGTCTTGTCTTGTCATGTCATGTCATGTCGTGTCTTGTGTTGCTTTGTCTTGTCTTGTCTTGTCTTGTCATGTCGTGTGTTGTGTTGTTTTGTCTTCTCTTGTTGTGTATTGTCATGCCTTATATTGTCTTGTCTTGTCTTGTCATGTCATGTCATGTCGTGTGTTGTGTTGTTTTGTCTTGTCTTGTCTTGTCTTGTCTAGTCTTGTCTTGTCTTGTCTTGTCATGTCGTGTGTTGTGTTGTTTTGTCTTGTCTTGTGTTGTTTTGTCGTGTCATGTCTTGTCTTGTCTTGTCCTGTCCTGTCGTGTGTTGTGTTGTTTTGTCTTGTCTTGTCTTGTCTAGTTTTGTCTTGTCTTGTCTTGTCTTGTTTTATGTTGTCTTGTTTTGTCATGTAATGTCAAGTCGTGTGTTGTGTTGTTTTGTCTTGTCTTGTGTTGTTTTGTCGTGTCATGTCTTGTCTTGTCTTGTCTTGTCTTGTCTTGTCCTGTCCTGTCGTGTGTTGTGTTGTTTTGTCTTGTCTTGTCATGTCATGTCATGTCGTGTCTTGTGTTGCTTTGTCTTGTCTTTTCTTCTCCTTGTCTTGTGTTGTTTTGTCCTGTCCTGACGTGCGTTTTGTTGTTTTGTCTTGTCATGTCTTGTCTTGTCTTGTGATGTCATGTCATGTCGTGTGTTGTGTTGTTTTGTCTTGTCTTGTCATGTCGTGTGTTGTGTTGTTTTGTTTTGTCTTGCTGTGTATTGTCATGTCTTATATTGTCTTGTCTTGTCTTGTCATGTCGTGTCATGTCGTGTGTTGTGTTGTTTTGTCTTGTCTTGTTTTGTCTTCTCATGTCATGTCTTGTCTTGTCTTGTCTTGTCTTGTCTTGTCTTGTCTTGTCTTGTCATGTCGTGTCATGTCGTGTGTTGTGTTGTTTTGTCTTGTCTTGTTTTGTCTTCTCATGTCATGTCTTGTCTTGTCTTGTTTTGTCTTGTCATGTCTTGTCTTGTCTTGTCTTGTCTTGACTTGTCTTGTCTTGTCTTGTCTTGTCTTGTCTTGTCTTGTCTTGTCATGTCTTGTCTTGTCTTGTCTTGTCTTGTCTTATCTTGTCTTGTCTTGTCTTGTCTTGTCTTGTCTTGTCTTGTCTTGTCTTATCTTGTCCTGTCCTGTCTTGTCTTATCTTGTCTTGTCTTGTCTTGTCGTGCGGTGTTGTTTTGTCTTGTCTTGTTTTGTATTGTCATGTCTTATATTGTCTTGTCTTGTCTTGTCTTGCCTTGTCTTATCTTGTCTTGTCTTGTCTTGTCTTGTCTTGTCTTGTCTTGTCTTGTCTTATCTTGTCCTGTCCTGTCTTGTCTTATCTTGTCTTGTCTTGTCTTGTCGTGCGGTGTTGTTTTGTCTTGTCTTGTTTTGTATTGTCATGTCTTATATTGTCTTGTCTTGTCTTGTCTTGTCTTGCCTTATCTTGCCTTGTCTTGTCCTGTCCTGTCGTGTGTTGTGTTGTTTTGTCTTGTCTTGTCATGTCATGTCATGTCGTGTCTTGTGTTGCTTTGTCTTGTCTTGTCTTGTCTTGTCATGTCGTGTGTTGTGTTGTTTTGTCTTGTCTTGTCATGTCGTGTGTTGTGTTGTTTTGTTTTGTCTTGCTGTGTATTGTCATGTCTTATATTGTCTTGTCTTGTCTTGTCATGTCGTGTCATGTCGTGTGTTGTGTTGTTTTGTCTTGTCTTGTTTTGTCTTCTCATGTCATGTCTTGTCTTGTTTTGTCTTGTCATGTCTTGTCTTGTCTTGTCTTGCCTTGTCATGTCTTGTCTTGTCTTGTCTTGTCTTGTCTTGTCTTGTCTTGTCTTGTCTTGTCATGTCTTGTCTTGTCTTGTTTTGTCTTGTCTTGTCTTGTCTTGTCTTGTCTTGTCTTGTCTTGTCTTGTCTTATCTTGTCTTGTCTTGTCTTGTCTTGTCTTGTCTTGTCTTATCTTGTCCTGTCCTGTCTTGTCTTGTCTTATCTTGTCTTGTCTTGTCTTGTCTTGTCTTGTCGTGTCATGTCTTGTCTTGTCTTGTCCTGTCCTGTCGTGTGTTGTGTTGTTTTGTCTTGTCTTGTCTTGTCTTGTCTAGTCTTGTCTTGTCTTGTCTTGTCATGTCGTGTGTTGTGTTGTTTTGTCTTGTCTTGTGTTGTTTTGTCGTGTCATGTCTTGTCTTGTCTTGTCCTGTCCTGTCGTGTGTTGTGTTGTTTTGTCTTGTCTTGTCTTGTCTAGTTTTGTCTTGTCTTGTCTTGTCTTGTTTTATGTTGTCTTGTTTTGTCATGTAATGTCATGTCGTGTGTTGTGTTGTTTTGTCTTGTCTTGTGTTGTTTTGTCGTGTCATGTCTTGTCTTGTCTTGTCTTGTCTTGTCTTGTCCTGTCCTGTCGTGTGTTGTGTTGTTTTGTCTTGTCTTGTCTTGTCTTGTCTTGTCTTGTCTTATCTTGTCTTGTCTTGTCTTGTCTTGTCTTGTCTTATCTTGTCCTGTCCTGTCTTGTCTTATCTTGTCTTGTCTTGTCTTGTCATGCGGTGTTGTTTTGTCTTGTCTTGTTTTGTATTGTCATGTCTTATATTGTCTTGTCTTGTCTTGTCTTGTCTTGCCTTATCTTGCCTTGTCTTGTCCTGTCCTGTCGTGTGTTGTGTTGTTTTGTCTTGTCTTGTCATGTCATGTCATGTCGTGTCTTGTGTTGCTTTGTCTTGTCTTGTCTTGTCTTGTCATGTCGTGTGTTGTGTTGTTTTGTCTTGTCTTGTTGTGTATTGTCATGCCTTATATTGTCTTGTCTTGTCGTGTCATGTCATGTCATGTCGTGTGTTGTGTTGTTTTGTCTTGTCTTGTCTTGTCTTGTCTTGTCTTGTCTAGTCTTGTCTTGTCTTGTCTTGTCATGTCGTGTGTTGTGTTGTTTTGTCTTGTCTTGTGTTGTTTTGTCGTGTCATGTCTTGTCTTGTCTTGTCTTGTCTTGTCTTGTCCTGTCCTGTCGTGTGTTGTGTTGTTTTGTCTTGTCTTGTCTTGTCTAGTTTTGTCTTGTCTTGTCTTGTCTTGTTTTATGTTGTCTTGTTTTGTCATGTAATGTCATGTCGTGTGTTGTGTTGTTTTGTCTTGTCTTGTGTTGTTTTGTCGTGTCATGTCTTGTCTTGTCTTGTCTTGTCTTGTCCTGTCCTGTCGTGTGTTGTGTTGTTTTGTCTTGTCTTGTCATGTCATGTCATGTCGTGTCTTGTGTTGCTTTGTCTTGTCTTTTCTTCTCCTTGTCTTGTGTTGTTTTGTCCTGTCCTGACGTGCGTTTTGTTGTTTTGTCTTGTCATGTCTTGTCTTGTCTTGTGATGTCATGTCATGTCGTGTGTTGTGTTGTTTTGTCTTGTCTTGTCATGTCGTGTGTTGTGTTGTTTTGTTTTGTCTTGCTGTGTATTGTCATGTCTTATATTGTCTTGTCTTGTCTTGTCATGTCGTGTCATGTCGTGTGTTGTGTTGTTTTGTCTTGTCTTGTTTTGTCTTCTCATGTCATGTCTTGTCTTGTCTTGTCTTGTCTTGTTTTGTCTTGTCATGTCTTGTCTTGTCTTGTCTTGTCTTGTCTTGTCTTGTCTTGTCTTGTCTTGTCTTGTCATGTCTTGTCTTGTCTTGTCTTGTCTTGTCCTGTCCTGTCTTGTGTTGTCTTGTCATGTTTTGTCTTGTCCTGTCTTGTCTTGTCTTGTCATGTCTTGTCTTGTCTTGTCTTGTCTTGTCTTGTTTTGTCTTGTCATGTCTTGTCTTGTCTTGTCTTGCCTTGTCATGTCTTGTCTTGTCTTGTCTTGTCTTGTCTTGTCTTGTCTTGTCTTGTCTTGTCTTGTCATGTCTTGTCTTGTCTTGTTTTGTCTTGTCTTGTCTTGTCTTGTCTTGTCTTGTCTTGTCTTGTCTTGTCTTATCTTGTCTTGTCTTGTCTTGTCTTGTCTTGTCTTGTCTTATCTTGTCCTGTCCTGTCTTGTCTTATCTTGTCTTGTCTTGTCTTGTCTTGTCTTGTCGTGTCATGTCTTGTCTTGTCTTGTCCTGTCCTGTCGTGTGTTGTGTTGTTTTGTCTTGTCTTGTCATGTCATGTCATGTCGTGTCTTGTGTTGCTTTGTCGTGTCTTGTCTTGTCTTGTCATGTCGTGTGGTGTTGTTTTGTCTTGTCTTGTCGTGTATTGTCATGTCTTATATTGTCTTGTCATGTCTTGTCTTGTCTTGTCTTGTCATGTCGTGTGTTGTGTTGTTTTGTCTTGTCTTGTGTTGTTTTGTCGTGTCATGTCTTGTCTTGTCTTGTCCTGTCCTGTCGTGTGTTGTGTTGTTTTGTCTTGTCTTGTCTTGTCTAGTTTTGTCTTGTCTTGTCTTGTCTTGTTTTATGTTGTCTTGTTTTGTCATGTAATGTCATGTCGTGTGTTGTGTTGTTTTGTCTTGTCTTGTGTTGTTTTGTCGTGTCATGTCTTGTCTTGTCTTGTCTTGTCCTGTCCTGTCGTGTGTTGTGTTGTTTTGTCTTGTCTTGTCATGTCGTGTGGTGTTGTTTTGTCTTGTCTTGTTGTGTATTGTCATGTCTTATATTGTCTTGTCTTGTCTTGTCTTGTCAAGTCATGTCATGTCGTGTGTTGTGTTGTTTTGTCTTGTCTTGTCTTGTCTTGTCATGTCGTGCGGTGTTGTTTTGTCTTGTCTTGTTGTGTATTGTCATGTCTTATATTGTCTTGTCTTGTCTTGTCTTGTCTTGTCATGTCATGTCATGTCGTGTGTTGTGTGGTTTTGTCTTGTCTTGTCTTGTCTTGTCTTGCCTTATCTAGCCTTGTCTTGTCTTGTCTTGTCTTGTCTTGTCTTGTCTTGTCTTGTCTTGTCTTGTCTTGTCTTGTCTTGTCTTGTCATGTCTTGTCTTGTCTTGTCTTGTTTTGTCTTGTCTTGTATTGTCTTGTTTTCTCATGTAATGTCATGTCGTGTGTTGTGTTGTTTTGTCTTGTCTTGTGTTGTTTTGTCGTGCCATGCCTTGTCTTGTCTTGTCTTGTCCTGTCCTGTCGTGTGTTGTGTTGTTTTTTCTTGTCTTGTCATGTCATGTCATGTCGTGTCTTGTGTTGCTTTGTCTTGTCTTGTCTTGTCATGTCGTGTGTTGTGTTGTTTTGTCTTGTCTTGTTGTGTATTGTCATGTCTTATATTGTCTTGTCTTGTCTTGTCTTGTCATGTCATGTCATGTCGTGTGTTGTGTTGTTTTGTCTTGTCTTGTCTTGTCTTGTCTAGTCTTGTCTTTTCTTGTCTTGTCATGTCGTGTGTTGTGTTGTTTTGTCTTGTCTTGTGTTGTTTTGTCGTGTCATGTCTTGTCTTGTCTTGTCCTGTCCTGTCGTGTGTTGTGTTGTTTTGTCTTGTCTTGTCTTGTCTAGTTTTGTCTTGTCTTGTCTTGTCTTGTTTTATGTTGTCTTGTTTTGTCATGTAATGTCATGTCGTGTGTTGTGTTGTTTTGTCTTGTCTTGTGTTGTTTTGTCGTGTCATGTCTTGTCTTGTCTTGTCTTTTCTTGTCTTGTCCTGTCCTGTCGTGTGTTGTGTTGTTTTGTCTTGTCTTGTCATGTCATGTCATGTCGTGTCTTGTGTTGCTTTGTCTTGTCTTTTCTTCTCCTTGTCTTGTGTTGTTTTGTCCTGTCCTGACGTGCGTTTTGTTGTTTTGTCTTGTCGTGTCTTGTCATGTCTTGTCTTGTCTTGTGATGTCATGTCATGTCGTGTGTTGTGTTGTTTTGTCTTGTCTTGCTGTGTATTGTCATGTCTTATATTGTCTTGTCTTGTCTTCTCATGTCATGTCATGTCGTGTGTTGTGTTGTTTTGTCTTGTCTTGTTTTGTCTTCTCATGTCTTGTCTTGTTTTGTCTTGTCTTGTCTTGTCTTGTCTTGTCTTGTCTTGTCTTGTCTTGTCTTGTCTTGTCTTGTCTTGTCTTGTCTTGTCTTGTCTTGTCTTGTCTTGTCTTGTCTTGTCTTGTCTTGTCTTGTCTTGTCTTGTCTTGTCTTGTCTTGTCTTGTCTTGTCTTGTCTTGTCTTGTCTTGTCTTGTCTTGTCCTGTCTTGTCTTGTCTTGTCTTGTCTTGTCTTGTCTTGTCTTGTCTTGTCTTGTCTTGTCTTGTCTTGTCTTGTCTTGTCTTGTCTTGTCTTGTCTTGTCTTGTCTTGTCTTGTCTTGTCTTGTCTTGTCTTGTCTTGTCTTGTTTTGTCTTGTCTTGTTTTATGTTGTCTTGTCTTGTCTTGTCTTGTCTTGTTTTGTCATGTAATGTCATGTCGTGTGTTGTGTTGTTTTTTCTTGTCTTGTCTTGTCTTGTCTTGTCGTGTCTTGTCTTGTCTTGTCTTGTCTTGTCTTTTCTTGTCTTGTCTTGTCTTGTCTTGTCTTGTCTTGTCTTGTCTTGTCTTGTCTTGTCTTGTCTTGTCTTGTCTTGTCTTGTCTTGTCTTGTCTTGTCTTGTCTTGTCTTGTCTTGTCTTGTCTTGTCTTGTCTTGTCTTGTCTTGTCATGTCTTGTCTTGTCTTGTCTTGTCTTGTCTTGTCTTGTCTTGTCTTGTCTTGTCTTGTCTTGTCTTGTCTTGTCTTGTCTTGTCTTGTCTTGTCTTGTCTTGTCTTGTCTTGTCTTGTCTTGTCTTGTCTTGTCTTGTCTTGTCTTGTCTTGTCTTGTCTTGTCTTGTCTTATCTTGTCCTGTCCTGTCTTGTCTTATCTTGTCTTGTCTTGTCTTGTCTTGTCTTGTCGTGTCATGTCTTGTCTTGTCTTGTCCTGTCCTGTCGTGTGTTGTGTTGTTTTGTCTTGTCTTGTCATGTCATGTCATGTCGTGTCTTGTGTTGCTTTGTCGTGTCTTGTCTTGTCTTGTCATGTCGTGTGGTGTTGTTTTGTCTTGTCTTGTCGTGTATTGTCATGTCTTATATTGTCTTGTCATGTCTTGTCTTGTCTTGTCTTGTCATGTCGTGTGTTGTGTTGTTTTGTCTTGTCTTGTGTTGTTTTGTCGTGTCATGTCTTGTCTTGTCTTGTCCTGTCCTGTCGTGTGTTGTGTTGTTTTGTCTTGTCTTGTCTTGTCTAGTTTTGTCTTGTCTTGTCTTGTCTTGTTTTATGTTGTCTTGTTTTGTCATGTAATGTCATGTCGTGTGTTGTGTTGTTTTGTCTTGTCTTGTGTTGTTTTGTCGTGTCATGTCTTGTCTTGTCTTGTCTTGTCCTGTCCTGTCGTGTGTTGTGTTGTTTTGTCTTGTCTTGTCATGTCGTGTGGTGTTGTTTTGTCTTGTCTTGTTGTGTATTGTCATGTCTTATATTGTCTTGTCTTGTCTTGTCTTGTCATGTCATGTCATGTCGTGTGTTGTGTTGTTTTGTCTTGTCTTGTCTTGTCTTGTCATGTCGTGCGGTGTTGTTTTGTCTTGTCTTGTTGTGTATTGTCATGTCTTATATTGTCTTGTCTTGTCTTGTCTTGTCTTGTCATGTCATGTCATGTCGTGTGTTGTGTGGTTTTGTCTTGTCTTGTCTTGTCTTGTCTTGCCTTATCTAGCCTTGTCTTGTCTTGTCTTGTCTTGTCTTGTCTTGTCTTGTCTTGTCTTGTCTTGTCTTGTCTTGTCTTGTCTTGTCTTGTCATGTCTTGTCTTGTCTTGTTTTGTCTTGTCTTGTATTGTCTTGTTTTCTCATGTAATGTCATGTCGTGTGTTGTGTTGTTTTGTCTTGTCTTGTGTTGTTTTGTCGTGCCATGCCTTGTCTTGTCTTGTCTTGTCCTGTCCTGTCGTGTGTTGTGTTGTTTTTTCTTGTCTTGTCATGTCATGTCATGTCGTGTCTTGTGTTGCTTTGTCTTGTCTTGTCTTGTCATGTCGTGTGTTGTGTTGTTTTGTCTTGTCTTGTTGTGTATTGTCATGTCTTATATTGTCTTGTCTTGTCTTGTCTTGTCATGTCATGTCATGTCGTGTGTTGTGTTGTTTTGTCTTGTCTTGTCTTGTCTTGTCTAGTCTTGTCTTTTCTTGTCTTGTCATGTCGTGTGTTGTGTTGTTTTGTCTTGTCTTGTGTTGTTTTGTCGTGTCATGTCTTGTCTTGTCTTGTCCTGTCCTGTCGTGTGTTGTGTTGTTTTGTCTTGTCTTGTCTTGTCTAGTTTTGTCTTGTCTTGTCTTGTCTTGTTTTATGTTGTCTTGTTTTGTCATGTAATGTCATGTCGTGTGTTGTGTTGTTTTGTCTTGTCTTGTGTTGTTTTGTCGTGTTATGTCTTGTCTTGTCTTGTCTTTTCTTGTCTTGTCCTGTCCTGTCGTGTGTTGTGTTGTTTTGTCTTGTCTTGTCATGTCATGTCATGTCGTGTCTTGTGTTGCTTTGTCTTGTCTTTTCTTCTCCTTGTCTTGTGTTGTTTTGTCCTGTCCTGACGTGCGTTTTGTTGTTTTGTCTTGTCGTGTCTTGTCATGTCTTGTCTTGTCTTGTGATGTCATGTCATGTCGTGTGTTGTGTTGTTTTGTCTTGTCTTGCTGTGTATTGTCATGTCTTATATTGTCTTGTCTTGTCTTCTCATGTCATGTCATGTCGTGTGTTGTGTTGTTTTGTCTTGTCTTGTTTTGTCTTCTCATGTCTTGTCTTGTTTTGTCTTGTCATGTCTTGTCTTGTCTTGTCTTGTCTTGTCTTGTCTTGTCTTGTCTTGTCTTGTCTTGTCTTGTCTTGTCTTGTCTTGTCTTGTCTTGTCTTGTCTTGTCTTGTCTTGTCTTGTCTTGTCTTGTCTTGTCTTGTCTTGTCTTGTCTTGTCTTGTCTTGTCTTGTCTTGTCTTGTCCTGTCTTGTCTTGTCTTGTCTTGTCTTGTCTTGTCTTGTCTTGTCTTGTCTTGTCTTGTCTTGTCTTGTCTTGTCTTGTCTTGTCTTGTCTTGTCTTGTCTTGTCTTGTCTTGTCTTGTCTTGTCTTGTCTTGTTTTGTCTTGTCTTGTTTTATGTTGTCTTGTCTTGTCTTGTCTTGTCTTGTTTTGTCATGTAATGTCATGTCGTGTGTTGTGTTGTTTTTTCTTGTCTTGTATTGTCTTGTCTTGTCTTGTCGTGTCTTGTCTTGTCTTGTCTTGTCTTGTCTTGTCTTGTCTTGTCTTGTCTTGTCTTGTCTTGTCTTGTCTTGTCTTGTCTTGTCTTGTCTTGTCTTGTCTTGTCTTGTCTTGTCTTGTCTTGTCTTGTCTTGTCTTGTCTTGTCTTGTCTTGTCTTGTCTTGTCTTGTCTTGTCTTGTCTTGTCATGTCTTGTCTTGTCTTGTCTTGTCTTGTCTTGTCTTGTCTTGTCTTGTCTTGTCTTGTCTTGTCTTGTCTTGTCTTGTCTTGTCTTGTCTTGTCTTGTCTTGTCTTGTCTTGTCTTGTCTTGTCTTGTCTTGTCTTGTCTTGTCTTGAATTGTCTTGTCTTGTCTTGTCTTGTCTTGAATTGTCTTGTTTTCTCATGTAATGTCATGTCGTGTGTTGTGTGGTTTTGTCTTGTCTTGTGTTGTTTTGTCGTGTCATGTCTTGTCTTGTCTTGTGTTGTCTGGTCCTGTCCTGTCGTGTGTTGTGTTGTTTTGTCTTGTCTTGTCATGTCATGTCATGTCGTGTCTTGTGTTGCTTTGTCTTGTCTTGTCTTCTCATGTCGTGTGTTGTGTTGTTTTGTCTTGTCTTGTTGTGTATTGTCATGTCTTATATTGTCTTGTCTTGTCTTGTCTTGTCATGTCATGTCATTTCGTGTGTTGTGTTGTTTTGTCTTGTCTTGTTTTGTCTTGTCATGTCATGTCTTGTCTTGTCTTGTCTTGTCTTGTTTTGTCTTGTCATGTCTTGTCTTGTCTTGTCTTGTCTTGTTTTGTTTTGTCTTGTTTTGTTTTGTCTTGTCATGTCTTGTCTTGTCTTGTCTTGTCTTGTCTTGTCTTGTCTTTTCTTGTCTTGTCTTGTCTTGTCTTGTCTTGTCTTGTCTTGTCTTGTCTTGTCTTGTCTTGTCTTGTCTTGTCTTGTCTTGTCTTGTCTTGTGTTGTGTTGTCTTGTCTTGTCTTGTGTTGTCTTGTCTTGTCTTGTTTTATGTTGTCTTGTCTTGTCTTGTTTTATGTTGTCTTGTCTTGTCTTGTTTTGTCATGTAATGTCATGTCGTGTGTTGTGTTGTTTTGTCTTGTCATGTCTTATATTGTCTTGTCTTGTCTTGTCTTGTGATGTCATGTCGTAGATTGTGTTGTTTTGTCTTGTCTTGTTTTGTCTTGTCCTGTCTTGTCTTGTCATGTCACGTCATGTGTTGTGTTGTGTTGTTTTGTCTTGTCTTGCCTTATCTTGCCTTGTCTTGTCTGGTCTTGTCTTGTCTTGTCTTGTCTTGTCTTGTCTTGTCTTTTCTTGTCTTGTCTTGTCTTGTCTTGTTTTGTCTTGTCTTGTATTGTCTTCTTTTCTCATGTAATGTCATGTCGTGTGTTGTGTTGTTTTGTCTTGTCTTGTCTTGACTTGTCTTGTCTTGTCTTGTCTTGTCTTGTCCTGTCTTGTCTTGTCTTGTCTTGTCTTGTCTTGTCTTGTCATGTCTTGTCTTGTCTTGTTTTGTCTTGTCTTGTATTGTCTTGTTTTCTCATGTAATGTCATGTCGTGTGTTGTGTTGTTTTGTTTTGTCTTGTGTTGTTTTGTCATGTCATGTCTTGTCTTGTCTTGTCTTGTCTTGTCCTGTCCTGTCGTGTGTTGTGTTGTTTTGTCTTGTCTTGTCATGTCATGTCATGTCGTGTCTTGTGTTGCTTTGTCTTGTCTTGTCATGTCGTGTGTTGTGTTGTTTTGTCTTGTCTTGTTGTGTATTGTCATGTCTTATATTGTCTTGTCTTGTCTTGTCTTGTCATGTCATGTCATGTCGTGTGTTGTGTTGTTTTGTCTTATCTTGTTTTGTTTTGTCATGTCTTGTCTTGTCTTGTCTTGTTTTGTCTTGTCATGTCTTGTCTTGTCTTGTCTTGTCTTGTCTTGTCTTGTCTTGTCTTGTCTTGTCATGTCTTGTCTTGTCTTGTCTTGTCTTGTCTTGTATTGTCTTGTCTTGTTTTGTCTTGTCTTGTCTTGTCTTGTCTTGTCTTGTCATGTCATGTCATGTCATATCGTGTGTTGTGTTGTTTTGTCTTGTCTTATTTTGCCTTGTCTTGTCTTATCTTGTCTTGTCTTGTCTTGTCTTGTCTTGTCTTGTCCTGTCTTGTCTTGTCCTGTCTTGTCTTGTCCTGTCCTGTCTTGTCTTGTCTTGTCATGTCTTGTCCTGTCCTGACGTGTGTTGTGTTGTTTTGTCTTGTCCTGTCTTGTCTTGTCTTGTGATGTCATGTCATGTCGTGTGTTGTGTTGTGTTGTCTTGTCATGTCTTGTCTTGTTTTGTCTTGTCATGTCTTGTCTTGTCTTGTCTTGTCTGGTCTTGTCTTGTCTTGTCTTGTCTTGTCTTGTCTTGTCTTCTCTTGTCTTGTCTTGTCATGTCTTGTCTTGTCTTGTTTTGTCTTGTCTTGTATTGTCTTGTCTTGTCCTGTCTTGTCTTGTCCTGTCTTGTCTTGTCCTGTCCTGTCTTGTCTTGTCTTGTCATGTCTTGTCTTGTCTTGTCTTGTCTTGTCTTGTCTCGTCTTGTCTTGTCTTGTCCTGTCCTGACGTGTGTTGTGTTGTTTTGTCTTGTCTTGTCTTGTTTTGTCATGTAATGTCATGTCGTTTGTTGTGTTGTTTTTTCTTGTCCTGTCTTGTCTTGTCTTGTGATGTCATGTCATGTCGTGTGTTGTGTTGTGTTGTCTTGTCATGTCTTGTCTTGTTTTGTCTTGTCATGTCTTGTCTTGTCTTGTCTTGTCTTGTCTTGTCTTGTCTTGTCTTGTCTTGTCTTGTCTTGTCTTGTCTTGTCTTGTCTTGTCTTGCCTTGTCTTGTCTTGTCTTGTCTTGTCATGTCTTGTCTTGTCTTGTCTTGTCTTGTCTTGTTTTGTCTTGTCTTGTATTGTCTCGTCTTGTCTTGTCTTGTCTTGTCTTGTCATGTCTTGTCTTGTCTTGTCTTGTCTTGTCTTGTCTCGTCTTGTCTTGTCTTGTCCTGTCCTGACGTGTGTTGTGTTGTTTTGTCTTGTCCTGTCTTGTCTTGTCTTGTGATGTCATGTCATGTCGTGTGTTGTGTTGTGTTGTCTTGTCATGTCTTGTCTTGTTTTGTCTTGTCATGTCTTGTTTTGTCTTGTCTTGTATTGTCTTGTCTTGTCCTGTCTTGTCTTGTCCTGTCTTGTCTTGTCCTGTCCTGTCTTGTCTTGTCTTGTCATGTCTTGTCTTGTCTTGTCTTGTCTTGTCTTGTCTTGTCTTCTCTTGTCTTGTCTTGTCATGTCTTGTCTTGTCTTGTTTTGTCTTGTCTTGTATTGTCTTGTCTTGTCCTGTCTTGTCTTGTCCTGTCTTGTCTTGTCCTGTCCTGTCTTGTCTTGTCTTGTCATGTCTTGTCTTGTCTTGTCTTGTCTTGTCTTGTCTCGTCTTGTCTTGTCTTGTCCTGTCCTGACGTGTGTTGTCTTGTCTTGTCTTGTCTTGTCTTGTCTTGTCCTGTCTTGTCTTGTCTTGTCTTGTCTTGTCTTGTCTTGTCTTGTCTTGTCTTGTCCTGTCCTGTCGTGTGTTGTGTCTTGTCTTGTCTTGTCTTGTCTTGTCTTGTCTTGTCTTGTCTTGTCTTGTCTTGTCCTGTCTTGTCTTGTCTTGTCTTGTCTTGTCTTGTCTTGTCTTGTCTTGTCTTGTCTTGTCATGTCGTGTGTTGTGTCTTGTCTTGTCTTGTCTTGTCTTGTCTTGTCTTGTCTTGTCTTGTCTTGCCTTGTCTTGTCTTGTCTTGTCTTGTCTTGTCTTTTCTTGTCTTGTCTTGTCTTGTCTTGTCTTGTCTTGTCTTGTCTTGTCTTGTCTTGTCTTGTCTTGTCTTGTCTTGTCTTGTCTTGTCTTGTCTTGTCTTGTCTTGTCTTGTCTTGTCTTGTCTTGTCTTGTCTTGTCCTGTCTTGTCTTGTCTTGTCTTGTCTTCTCTTGTCTTGTCTTGTCTTGTCTTGTCTTGTCCTGTCTTGTCTTGTCTTGTCTTGTTTTGTCTTGTCATGTCTTGTCTTGTCTTGTCTTGTCTTGTCTTGTCTTGTCTTGTCTTGTCTTGTCTTGTCTTGTCTTGTCTTGTCTTGTCTTGTCTTGTCTTGTCTTGTCTTGTCTTGTCTTGTCTTGTCTTGTCTTGTCTTGTCTTGTCTTGTCTTGTCTTGTCTTGTCTTGTCTTGTCTTGTCTTGTCTTGTCTTGTCTTGTCTTGTCTTGTCTTGTCTTGTCTTGTCTTGTCTTGTCTTGTCTTGTGATGTCATGTCGTGTGTTGTGTTGTTTTGTCTTGTCCTGTTTTGTCTTGTCCTGACTTGTCTTGTCATGTCATGTGTTGTGTTGTGTTGTTTTGTCTTGTCTTGTCTTGCCTTGCCTTATCTTGCCTTGTCTTGTCTTGTCTGGTCTTGTCTTGTCTTGTCTTGTCTTGTGTTGTTTTGTCGTGTCATGTCTTGTCTTGTCTTGTCTTGTCTTGTCCTGTCCTGTCGTGTGTTGTGTTGTTTTGTCTTGTCTTGTCATGTCATGTCATGTCGTGTCTTGTGTTGCTTTGTCATCACGTCTTATCAAGTCGTCATGTCGTGTGTTGTGTTGTTTTGTCTTGTCTTGTTGTGTATTGTCATGTCTTATATTGTCTTGTCTTGTCTTGTCTTGTCTTGTCATGTCATGTCATGTCGTGTGTTGTGTTGTTTTGTCTTGTCTTGTTTTGTCTTGTCATGTCATGTCTTGTCCTGTCTTGTCTTGTCTTGTCTAGTCTTGTCTTGTCTTGTCTTGTCTTGTCTTGTCTTGTCTTGTCTTGTCTTGTCTTGTCTTGTCTTGTCTTGTCTTGTCTTGTCTTGTCTTGTCTTGTCTTGTCTTGTCTTGTCTTGTCTTGTCTTGTCTTGTCTTGTCTTGTCTTGTCTTGTCTTGTCTTGTCTTGTCTTGTCTTGTCTTGTCTTGTCTTGTCTTGTCTTGTGTTGTCTTGTCTTGTCTTGTTTTATGTTGTCTTGTCTTGTCTTGTTTTGTCATGTAATGTCATGTCATGTCGTGTGTTGTGTTGTTTTGTCTTGTCATGTCATGTCATGTCGTGTGTTGTGTTGTTTTCTCTTGTCTTGTCTTGTCTTGTCATGTCTTGTCTTGTCTTGTCTTGTCTTGTCTTGTCTTGTCTTGTCTTGTCTTGTCTTGTCTTGTCTTGTCTTGTCTTGTCTTGTCTTGTCTTGTTTTGTCTTGTCTTGAATTGTCTTGTTTTCTCATGTAATGTCATGTCGTGTGTTGTGTTGTTTTGTCTTGTCTTGTGTTGTTTTGTCGTGTCATGTCTTGTCTTGTCTTGTCTTGTCTTGTCCTGTCCTGTCGTGTGTTGTGTTGTTTTGTCTTGTCTTGTCATGTCATGTCATGTCGTGTCTTGTGTTGCTTTGTCTTGTCTTGTCTGGTCTTGTCTTGTCTTGTCTTGTCATGTCGTGTGTTGTGTTGTTTTGTCTTGTCTTGTTGTGTATTCTCATGTCTTATATTGTCTTGTCTTGTCTTGTCATGTCATGTCATGTCGTGTGTTGTGTTGTTTTGTCTTGTCTTGTTTTGTCTTGTCATGTCATGTCTTGACTTGTCTTGTCTTGTCTTGTTTTGTCTTGCCTTGTCTTGTCTTGTCTTGTCTTGTCTTGTCCTGTCCTGTCGTGTGTTGTGTTGTTTTGTCTTGTCTTGTCATGTCATGTCATGTCGTGTCTTGTGTTGCTTTGTCTTGTCTTGTCATGTCGTGTGTTGTGTTGTTTTGTCCTGTCTTGTTGTGTATTGTCATGTCTTATATTGTCTTGTCTTGTCTTGTCATGTCATGTCATGTCATGTAATGTCGTGTGTTGTGTTGTTTAGTCTTGTTTTGTCTTGTCATGTCTTGTCTTGTCTTGTCTTGTCTTGTTTTGTCTTGTCATGTCTTGTCTTGTCTTGTCTTGTCTTGTCTTGTCTTGTCTTGTCTTGTCTTGTCTTGTCTTGTCTTGTCTTGTCTTGTCTTGTCTTGTCTTGTCTTGTCTTGTCTTGTCTTGTCTTGTCTTGTCTTGTCTTGTCTTGTCTTGTCTTGTCTTGTCTTGTCTTGTCTTGTCTTGTCTTGTCTTGTCTTGTCTTGTCTTGTCTTGTCTTGTCTTGTCTTGTCTTGTCTTGTCTTGTCTTGTGATGTCATGTCGTGTGTTGTGTTGTTTTGTCTTGTCCTGTTTTGTCTTGTCCTGACTTGTCTTGTCATGTCATGTGTTGTGTTGTGTTGTTTTGTCTTGTCTTGTCTTGCCTTGCCTTATCTTGCCTTGTCTTGTCTTGTCTGGTCTTGTCTTGTCTTGTCTTGTCTTGTGTTGTTTTGTCGTGTCATGTCTTGTCTTGTCTTGTCTTGTCTTGTCCTGTCCTGTCGTGTGTTGTGTTGTTTTGTCTTGTCTTGTCATGTCATGTCATGTCGTGTCTTGTGTTGCTTTGTCATCACGTCTTATCAAGTCGTCATGTCGTGTGTTGTGTTGTTTTGTCTTGTCTTGTTGTGTATTGTCATGTCTTATATTGTCTTGTCTTGTCTTGTCTTGTCTTGTCATGTCATGTCATGTCGTGTGTTGTGTTGTTTTGTCTTGTCTTGTTTTGTCTTGTCATGTCATGTCTTGTCCTGTCTTGTCTTGTCTTGTCTAGTCTTGTCTTGTCTTGTCTTGTCTTGTCTTGTCTTGTCTTGTCTTGTCTTGTCTTGTCTTGTCTTGTCTTGTCTTGTCTTGTCTTGTCTTGTCTTGTCTTGTCTTGTCTTGTCTTGTCTTGTCTTGTCTTGTCTTGTCTTGTCTTGTCTTGTCTTGTCTTGTCTTGTCTTGTCTTGTCTTGTCTTGTCTTGTCTTGTCTTGTCTTGTGTTGTCTTGTCTTGTCTTGTTTTATGTTGTCTTGTCTTGTCTTGTTTTGTCATGTAATGTCATGTCATGTCGTGTGTTGTGTTGTTTTGTCTTGTCATGTCATGTCATGTCGTGTGTTGTGTTGTTTTCTCTTGTCTTGTCTTGTCTTGTCTTGTCTTGTCTTGTCTTGTTTTGTCTTGTCATGTCTTGTCATGTCTTGTCTTGTCTTGTCTTGTCTTGTCTTGTCTTGTCTTGTTTTGTCTTGTCTTGTCTTGTCTTGTCTTGTCTTGTCTTGTCTTGTCTTGTCTTGCCTTGTCTTGTCTTGTTTTGTCTTGTCATGTCTTGTCATGTCTTGTCATGTCTTGTCTTGTCTTGTCTTGTCTTGTCTTGTCTTGTCTTGTCTTGTCTTGTCTTGTCTTGTCTTGTCTTGTCTTGTCTTGTCTTGTTTTGTCTTGTCTTGTCTTGTCTTGTCTTGTCTTGTCTTGTCATGTCATATCGTGTGTTGTGTTGTTTTGTCTTGTCTTGTCTCGTCTTGTCTTGTCTTGTCTTGTCTTGTTTTATGTTGTCTTGTCTTGTATTGTCTTGTCTTGTTTTGTCTTGTCTTGTCTTGTCTTGTCTTGTCATGTCATGTCATGTCATATCGTGAGTTGTGTTGTTTTGTCTTGTCTTGTCTTGTCTTGTCATGTCGTGTCTTGTCTTGTCTTGTCTTGTCTTGTCTTGTCTTGTCTTGTCTTGTCTTGTCTTGTCTTGTCTTGTCTTGTCTTGTCTTGTCTCGTCTTGTCTTGTCTTGTCATGTCATGTCATGTCATATCGTGTGTTGTGTTGTTTTGTCTTGTCTTGTCTTGTCTTGTCTTGTCTTGTCTTGTCTTGTCTTGTCTTGTCTTGTCTTGTCTTGTCTTGTCTTGTGTTGTCTTGTCTTGTCTTGTCTTGTTTTATGTTGTCTTGTTTTGTCTTGTCATGTGTTATCTTGTCTTGTCATGTCATGTCATGTGTTGTGTAGTGTTGTTTTGTCTTGTGTTGTTTTGTCCTGTCCTGACGTGTGTTGTGTTGTTTTGTCTTGGCTTGTTTTATGTTGTCTTGTCTTGTCTTGTTTTGTCATGTAATGTCATGTCGTGTCTTGTCTTGTCTTGTCTTGTCTTGTCTTGTCTTGTCTTGTCTTGTCTTGTCTTGTCTTGTCTTGTCTTGTCTTGTCTTGTCTTGTCTTGTCTTGTCTTGTCATGTCATATCGTGTGTTGTGTTGTTTTGTCTTGTCTTGTCTTGTCTTGTCTTGTCTTGTCTTGTCTTGTCTTGTCTTGTCTTGTCTTGTCTTGTCTTGTCTTGTCTTGTTTTATGTTGTCTTGTCTTGTATTGTCTTGTCTTGTTTTGTCTTGTCTTGTCTTGTCTTGTCTTGTCATGTCATGTCATGTCATATCGTGAGTTGTGTTGGTTTGTCTTGGCTTGTTTTATGTTGTCTTGTCTTGTCTTGTTTTGTCATGTAATGTCATGTCGTGTCTTGTCTTGTCTTGTCTTGTCTTGTCTTGTCTTGTCTTGTCTTGTCTTGTCTTGTCTTGTCTTGTCTTGTCTTGTCTTGTCTTGTCTTGTCTTGTCTTGTCTTGTCTTGTCTTGTCTTGTCTTGTCTTGTCTTGTCTTGTCTTGTCTTGTCTTGTCTTGTCTTGTCTTGTCTTGTCTTGTCTTGTCTTGTCTTGTCTTGTCTTGTCTTGTCTTGTCTTGTCTTGTCTTGTCTTGTCTTGTCTTGTCTTGTCTTGTCTTGTCTTGTCTTGTCTTGTCTTGTCTTGTCTTGTCTTGTCTTGTCTTGTCTTGCCTTATATTGCCTTGTCTTGTCTTGTCTGGTCTTGTCTTGTGTTGTCTTGTCTTGTCTTGTCTTGTCTTGTCTTGTCATGTCTTGTCTTGTCTTGTTTTGTCTTGTCTTGTATTGTATTGTTTTCTCATGTAATGTCATGTCGTGTGTTGTGTTGTTTTGTCTTGTCTTGTGTTGTTTTGTCGTGTCATGCCTTGTCTTGTCTTGTTGTGTATTGTCATGTCTTATATTTTCTTGTCTTGTCTTGTCTTGTCTTGTCTTGTCGTGTCGTGTCTTGTCTTGTCTTGTCTTGTCTTGTCTTGTCTTGTCTTGTCTTGTCTTGTCTTGTCTTGTCTTGTCTTGTCTTGTCTTGTCTTGTCTTGTCTTGTCTTGTCTTGTCTTGTCTTGTCTTGTCTTGTCTTGTCTTGTCTTGTCTTGTCTTGTCTTGTCTTGTCTTGTCTTGTCTTGTCTTGTCTTGTCTTGTCTTGTCTTGTCTTGTCTTGTCTTGTCTTGTCTTGTCTTGTCTTGTCTTGTCTTGTCTTGTCTTGTCTTGTCTTGTCTTTTCTTGTCTTGTCTTGTCTTGTCTTGTCTTGTCTTGTCTTGTCTTGTCTTGTCTTGTCTTGTCTTGTCTTGTCTTGTCTTGTCTTGTCTTGTCTTGTCTTGTCTTGTCTTGTCTTGTCTTGTCTTGTCTTGTCTTGTCTTGTCTTGTCTTGTCTTGTCTTGTCTTGTCTTGTCTTGTCTTGTCTTGTCTTGTCTTGTCTTGTCTTGTCTTGTCTTGTCTTGTCTTGTCTTGTCTTGTCTTGTCTTGTCTTGTCTTGTCTTGTCTTGTCTTGTCTTGTCTTGTCTTGTCTTGTCTTGTCTTGTCTTGTCTTGTCTTGTCTTGTCTTGTCTTGTCTTGTCTTGTCTTGTCTTGTCTTGTCTTGTCTTGTCTTGTCTTGTCTTGTCTTGTCTTGTCTTGTCTTGTCTTGTCTTGTCTTGTCTTGTCTTGTCTTGTCTTGTCTTGTCTTGTCTTGTCTTGTCTTGTCTTGTCTTGTCTTGTCTTGTCTTGTCTTGTCTTGTCTTGTCTTGTCTTGTCTTGTCTTGTCTTGTCTTGTCTTGTCTTGTCTTGTCTTGTTTTGTCTTGTCTTGTGTTGTCTTGTCTTGTTTTATGTTGTCTTGTCTTGTCTTGTTTTGTCATGTAATGTCATGTCGTGTGTTGTGTTGTTTTGTCTTGTCTTGTCTTCTCCTTGTCTTGTCTTGTCATGTCGTGTGTTGTGTTGTTTTGTCTTGTCATGTCTTATATTGTCTTGTCTTGTCTTGTGATGTCATGTCGTGTGTTGTGTTGTTTTGTCTTGTCATGTCTTGTCTTGTCTTGTCTTGTCTTGTCTTGTGATGTCATGTCGTGTGTTGTGTTTTTGTCTTGTCTTGTTTTGTCTTGTCATGTCTTGTCTTGTCTGGTTTTGTTTTGTCTTGTCATGTCTTGTCTTGCCTTGTCTTGTCTTGTCTTGTCTTGTCTTGTCTTGTCTTGTCTTGTCTTGTCTTGTCTTGTCTTGTCTTGTCTTGTCTTGTCTTGTCTTGTCTTGTCTTGTCTTGTCTTGTCTTGTCTTGTCTTGTCTTGTCTTGTCTTGTCTTGTCTTGTCTTGTCTTGTCTTGTCTTGTCTTGTCTTGTCTTGTCTTGTCTTGTCTTGTCTTGTCTTGTCTTGTCTTGTCTTGTCTTGTCTTGTCTTGTCTTGTCTTGTCTTGTCTTGTCTTGTCTTGTCTTGTCTTGTCTTGTCTTGTCTTGTCTTGTCTTGTTTTATGTTGTCTTGTCTTGTCTTGTTTTGTCATGTAATGTCATGTCGTGTGTTGTGTTGTTTTGTCTTGTCATGTCTTATATTGTCTTGTCTTGTCTTGTCTTGTCTTGAATTGTCATGTCGTGTGTTGTGTTGTTTTGTCTTGTCATGTCTTGTCTTGTCTTGGCTTGTCTTGTCTTGTCTTGTCTTGTCTTGTCTTGTCTTGTCTTGTCTTGTCTTGTCTTGTTTTGTCTTGTGTTGTATTGTCTTGTTTTCTCATGTAATGTCATATCGTGTGTTGTGTTGTTTTGTCTTGTGTTGTTTTGTCGTATCATGTCTTGTCTTGTCTTGTCTTGTCCTGTCCTGTCGTGTGTTGTGTTGTTTTGTCTTGTCTTGTCATGTCATGTCATGTCGTGTCTTGTGTTGCTTTGTCTTGTCTTGCCTTGTCTTGTCTTGTCTTGTCTTGTCTTGTCTTGTCTTGTCTTGTCTTGTCTTGTCTTGTCTTGTTTTATGTTGTCTTGTCTTGTCTTGTTTTGTCATGTAATGTCATGTCGTGTGTTGTGTTGTTTTGTCTTGTCTTGTCTTGTATTGTCTTGTTTTCTCATGTAATGTCATGCCGTGTGTTGTGTTGTTTTGTCTTGTCTTGTGTTGTTTTGTCGTGTCATGTCTTGTCTTGTCTTGTCTTGTCTTGTCCTGTCCTGTCGTGTGTTGTGTTGTTTTGTCTTGTCTTGTCATGTCATGTCATGTCGTGTGTTGTGTTGTTTTGTCTTGTCTTGTTGTGTATTGTCATGTCTTGTCTTGTCTTGTCATGTCATGTCATGTCGTGTGTTGTGTTGTTTTGTTTTGTCTTGTTTTGTCTTGTCATGTCTTGTCTTGGCTTGTCTTGTTTTATGTTGTCTTGTTTTGTTTTGTCTTGTTTTGTCTTGTCATGTCTTGTCTTGTCTTGTCTTGTCTTGTCTTGTCTTGTCTTGTCTTGTCTTGTCTTGTCTTGTCTTGTCTTGTCTTGTCTTGTCTTGTCTTGTCTTGTCTTGTCTTGTCTTGTCTTGTCTTGTCTTGTCTTGTCTTGTCTTGTCTTGTCTTGTCTTGTCTTGTCTTGTCTTGTCTTGTCTTGTCTTGTCTTGTCTTGTCTTGTCTTGTCTTGTCTTGTCTTGTCTTGCCTTGTCTTGTTTTATGTTGTCTTGTCTTGTCTTGTTTTGTCTTGTCTTGTCTTGTCTTGTCTTGTCTTGTCTTGTCTTGTCTTGTCTTGTCTTGTCTTGTCTTGTCTTGTCTTGTCTTGTCTTGTCTTGTCTTGTCTTGTCTTGTCTTGTCTTGTCTTGTCCTGTCTTGTCTTGTCTTGTCTTGTCTTGTCTTGTCTTGTCTTGTCTTGTCTTGTCTTGTCTTGTCTTGTCTTGTCTTGTCTTGTCTTGTCTTGGCTTGTCTTGTCTTGTCTTGTCTTGTCTTTTCTTGTCTTGTCTTGTCTTGTGTTGTTTTGTCTTGTCTTGTTGTGTATTGTCTTGTCTTGTCTTGTCTTGTCATGTCATATCATGTCATGTGTTGTGTTGTTTTGTCTTGTCTTGTCTTGTCTTGTCTTGTCTTGTCTTGTCTTGTCTTGTCTTGTCTTGTCTTGTCTTGTCTTGTCTTGTCTTGTCTTGTCTTGTCCTGTCTTGTCTTGTCTTGTCTTGTCTTGTCTTGTCTTGTCTTGTCTTGTCTTGTCTTGTCTTGTCTTGTCTTGTCTTGTCTTGTCTTGTCTTGGCTTGTCTTGTCTTGTCTTGTCTTGTCTTTTCTTGTCTTGTCTTGTCTTGTGTTGTTTTGTCTTGTCTTGTTGTGTATTGTCTTGTCTTGTCTTGTCTTGTCATGTCATATCATGTCATGTGTTGTGTTGTTTTGTCTTGTCTTGTTGTGTATTGTCATGTCGTGTGTTGTGCTGTTTTGTCTTGTCTTGTTTTGTCTTGTCATGTCTTGTCTTGTCTGGTCTTGTTTTGTCTTGTCATGTCTTGTCTTGTCTGGTCTTGTTTTGTCTTGTCATGTCTTGTCTTGTCTTGTCTTGTCTTGTCTTGTCTTGTCTTGTCTTGTCTTGTCTTGTTTTATGTTGTCTTGTATTGTCTTGTTTTGTCATGTAATGTCATGTCGTGTGTTGTGTTGTTTTGTCTTGGCATGTCTTATATTATCTTGTCTTGTCTTGTCTTGTCTTGTCTTGTGATGTCATGTCGAGTGTTGTGTTGTTTTGTCTTGTCATGTCTTGTCTTGTCTTGTCTTGTCTTGTCTTGTCTTGTCTTGTCTTGTGATGTCATGTCGTGTGTTGTGTTTTTGTCTTGTCTTGTTTTGTCTTGTCATGTCTTGTCTTGTCTGGTTTTGTTTTGTCTTGTCATGTCTTGTCTTGCCTTGTCTTGTCTTGTCTTGTCTTGTCTTGTCTTGTCTTGTCTTGTCTTGTCTTGTCTTGTCTTGTCTTGTCTTGTCTTGTCTTGTCTTGTCTTGTCTTGTCTTGTCTTGTCTTGTCTTGTCTTGTCTTGTCTTGTCTTGTCTTGTCTTGTCTTGTCTTGTCTTGTCTTGTCTTGTCTTGTCTTGTCTTGTCTTGTCTTGTCTTGTCTTGTCTTGTCTTGTCTTGTCTTGTCTTGTCTTGTCTTGTCTTGTCTTGTCTTGTCTTGTCTTGTCTTGTCTTGTCTTGTCTTGTCTTGTCTTGTCTTGTCTTGTCTTGTCTTGTCTTGTTTTATGTTGTCTTGTCTTGTCTTGTTTTGTCATGTAATGTCATGTCGTGTGTTGTGTTGTTTTGTCTTGTCATGTCTTATATTGTCTTGTCTTGTCTTGTCTTGTCTTGAATTGTCATGTCGTGTGTTGTGTTGTTTTGTCTTGTCATGTCTTGTCTTGTCTTGGCTTGTCATGTCTTGTCTTGTCTTGGCTTGTCTTGTCTTGTCTTGTCTTGTCTTGTCTTGTCTTGTCTTGTCTTGTCTTGTCTTGTCTTGTCTTGTTTTGTCTTGTGTTGTATTGTCTTGTTTTCTCATGTAATGTCATATCGTGTGTTGTGTTGTTTTGTCTTGTGTTGTTTTGTCGTATCATGTCTTGTCTTGTCTTGTCTTGTCCTGTCCTGTCGTGTGTTGTGTTGTTTTGTCTTGTCTTGTCATGTCATGTCATGTCGTGTCTTGTGTTGCTTTGTCTTGTCTTGTCTTGTCTTGTCTTGTCTTGTTTTGGCTTGTCTTGTCTTGTCTTGTCTTGTCTTGTCTTGTCTTGTCTTGTCTTGTCTTGTCTTGTCTTGTCTTGTCTTGTCTTGTCTTGTCTTGTCTTGTCTTGTCTTGTTTTATGTTGTCTTGTCTTGTCTTGTTTTGTCATGTAATGTCATGTCGTGTGTTGTGTTGTTTTGTCTTGTCTTGTCTTGTATTGTCTTGTTTTCTCATGTAATGTCATGCCGTGTGTTGTGTTGTTTTGTCTTGTCTTGTGTTGTTTTGTCGTGTCATGTCTTGTCTTGTCTTGTCTTGTCTTGTCCTGTCCTGTCGTGTGTTGTGTTGTTTTGTCTTGTCTTGTCATGTCATGTCATGTCGTGTATTGTGTTGTTTTGTCTTGTCTTGTTGTGTATTGTCATGTCTTGTCATGTCATGTCATGTCGTGTGTTGTGTTGTTTTGTTTTGTCTTGTTTTGTCTTGTCATGTCTTGTCTTGGCTTGTCTTGTTTTATGTTGTCTTGTCTTGTTTTGTCTTGTTTTGTCTTGTCTTGTCTTGTCTTGTCTTGTCTTGTCTTGTCTTGTCTTGTCTTGTCTTGTCTTGTCTTGTCTTGTCTTGTCTTGTCTTGTCTTGTCTTGTCTTGTCTTGTCTTGTCTTGTCTTGTCTTGTCTTGCCTTGTCTTGTTTTATGTTGTCTTGTCTTGTCTTGTTTTGTCATGTAATGTCATGTCGTGTGTTGTGTTGTTTTGTCTTGTCATGTCTTATATTGTCTTGTCTTGTCGTGTGTTGTGTTGTTTCGTCTTGTCATGTCTTGTCTTGTCTTGTCGTGTCTTGTCTTGTCTTGTCTTGTCTTGCCTTGTCTTGTCTTGTCTTGTCTCTCCTTGTCTTGTCTTGTCTTGTCTTGTCTTGTCTTGTCTTGTCTTGTCTTGTCTTGTCTTGTCTTGTCTTGTCTTGTCTTGTCTTGTCTTGTCTTGTCTTGTCTTGTCTTGTCTTGTCTTGTCTTGTCTTGTCTTGTCTTGTCTTGTCTTGTCTTGTCATGTCTTGTCTTGTCTTGCCTTGCCTTGTCTTGTCTTGTCTTGCCTTGTCTTGTCTTGTCATGTCATGTCGTGTGTTGTGTTGTTTTGTCTTGTCTTGTTTTGTCTTGTCATGTCATGTCTTGTCTTGTCTTGTTTTGTCTTGTCATGTCTTGTCTTGTCTTGTCTTGTCTTGTCTTGTCTTGTCATGTCTTATATTGTCTTGTCTTGTCTTGTGATGTCATGTCGTGTGTTGTGTTGTTTTGTCGTGTCATGTCTTGTCTTGTCTTGTCTTGTCTTGTCTTGTCTTGCCCTGTCCTGTCGTGTGTTGTGTTGTTTTGTCTTGTCTTGTCATGTCATGTCATGTCGTGTCTTGTGTTGCTTTGTCTTGTCTTGTCTTGTCTTGTCATGTCGTGTGTTGTGTTGTTTTGTCTTGTCTTGTTGTGTATTGTCATGTCTTGTCTTGTCTTGTCATGTCATGTCATGTCGTGTGTTGTGTTGTTTTGTCTTGTCTTGTTTTGTCTTGTCTTGTTGTTGTTTGCATGTCATGTGTTGTGTTGTGTTGTTTTGTCTTGTCTTGTCTTGTCTTGTCTTGTCTTGTCTTGTCTTGTCTTGTCTTGTCTTGTCTTGTCTTGTCTTGTCTTGTCTTGCCTTATATTGCCTTGTCTTGTCTTGTCTGGTCTTGTCTTGTGTTGTCTTGTCTTGTCTTGTCTTGTCTTGTCTTGTCTTGTCTTGTCTTGTCTTGTCTTGTCTTGTCTTGTCTTGTCTTGTCTTGTCTTGTCTTGTCATGTCTTGTCTTGTCTTGTTTTGTCTTGTCTTGTATTGTCTTGTTTTCTCATGTAATGTCATGTCGTGTGTTGTGTTGTTTTGTCTTGTCTTGTGTTGTTTTGTCGTGTCATGTCTTGTCCTGTCTTGTCTTGTCATGTCATGTCATGTGTTGTGTTGTGTTGTTTTGTTTTGTCTTGTCTTGTCTTGTCTTGTCTTGTCTTGTCTTGTCTTGTCTTGTCTTGTCTTGTCTTGTCTTGTCTTGTCTTGTCTTGTCTTGCCTTATATTGCCTTGTCTTGTCTTGTCTTGTCTGGTCTTGTCTTGTGTTGTCTTGTCTTGTCTTGTCTTGTCTTGTCTTGTCTTGTCTTGTCTTGTCATGTCTTGTCGTGTGTTGTGTTGTTTTGTCTTGTCTTGTGTTGTTTTGTCGTGTCATGTCTTGTCTTGTCTTGTCTTGTCTTTTCTTGTCTTGTCTTGTCTTGTCTTGTCTTGTCTTGTCTTGTCTTGTCTTGTCTTGTCTTGTCATGTCTTGTCGTGTGTTGTGTTGTTTTGTCTTGTCTTGTGTTGTTTTGTCGTGTCATGTCTTGTCTTGTCTTGTCTTGTCTTGTCTTGTCTTGTCTTGTCTTGTCTTGTCTTGTCTTCTCTTGTCTTGTCTTGTCTTGTCTTGTCTTGTCTTGTCTTGTCTTGTCTTGTCTTGTCTTGTCTTGTCTTGTCTTGTCTTGTCTTGTCTTGTCTTGTCTTGTCTTGTCTTGTCTTGTCTTGTCTTGTCTTGTCTTGTCTTGTCTTGTCTTGTCATGTCTTGTCTTGTCTTGTTTTGTCTTGTCTTGTATTGTCTTGTTTTCTCATGTAATGTCATGTCGTGTGTTGTGTTGTTTTGTCTTGTCTTGTGTTGTTTTGTCGTGTCATGTCTTGTCCTGTCTTGTCTTGTCATGTCATGTCATGTGTTGTGTTGTGTTGTTTTGTTTTGTCTTGTCTTGTCTTGTCTTGTCTTGTCTTGTCTTGTCTTGTCTTGCCTTATATTGCCTTGTCTTGTCTTGTCTTGTCTTGTCTGGTCTTGTCTTGTGTTGTCTTGTCTTGTCTTGTCTTGTCTTGTCTTGTCTTGTCTTGTCTTGTCTTGTCTTGTCTTGTAATGTCATGTCGTGTGTTGTGTTGTTTTGTCGTGTCATGTCTTGTCTTGTCTTGTCCTGTCCTGTCGTGTGTTGTGTTGTTTTGTCTTGTCTTGTGTTGTTTTGTCGTGTCATGTCTTGTCTTGTCTTGTCTTGTCTTGTCTTGTCTTGTCTTGTCTTGTCTTGTCTTGTCTTGTCTTGTCTTGTCTTGTCTTGTCTTGTCTTGTCTTGTCTTGTCTTGTCTTGTCTTATCTTGTCTTGTCTTGTCTTGTCTTGTCTTGTCTTGTCTTGTCTTGTCTTGTCTTGTCTTGTCTTGTCTTGTCTTGTCTGGTCTTGTCTTGTCTTGTCTTGTCTTGTCTTGTCTTGTCTTGTCTTGTCTTGTCTTGTCTTGTCTTGTCTTGTCTTGTCTTGTCCTGTCTTGTCTTGTCATGTCATGTCATGTGTTGTGTTGTTTTGTCTTGTCTTGTCTTGTCTTGTCTTGTCTTGTCTTGTCTTGTCTTGCCTTATATTGCCTTGTCTTGTCTTGTCTGGTCTTGTCTTGTGTTGTCTTGTCTTGTCTTGTCTTGTCTTGTCTTGTCTTGTCATGTCTTGTCTTGTCTTGTTTTGTCTTGTATTGTATTGTTTTCTCATGTAATGTCATGTCGTGTGTTGTGTTGTTTTGTCTTGTCTTGTGTTGTTTTGTCGTGTCATGTCTTGTCTTGTCTTGTCTTGTCCTGTCCTGTCGTGTGTTGTGTTGTTTTGTCTTGTCTTGTTGTGTATTGTCATGTCTTATATTGTCTGGTCTTGTCTTGTGTTGTCTTGTCTTGTCTTGTCTTGTCTTGTCTTGTCTTGTCTTGTCATGTCTTGTCTTGTCTTGTTTTGTCTTGTATTGTATTGTTTTCTCATGTAATGTCATGTCGTGTGTTGTGTTGTTTTGTCGTGTCATGTCTTGTCTTGTCTTGTCTTGTCTTGTCTTGTCTTGTCTTGTCTTGTCTTGTCTTGTCTTGTCTTGTCTTGTCTTGTCTTGTCTTGTCTTGTCTTGTCTTGTCTTGTCTTGTCTTGTCTTGTCTTGTCTTGTCTTGTCTTGTCTTGTCTTGTCTTGTCTTGTCTTGTCTTGTCTTGTCTTGTCTTGTCTTGTCTTGTCTTGTCTTGTCTTGTCTTGTCTTGTCTTGTCTTGTCTTGTCTTGTCTTGTCTTGTCTTGTCTTGTCTTGTCTTGTCTTGTCTTGTCTTGTCTTGTCTTGTCTTGTCTTGTCTTGTCTTGTCTTGTCTTGTCTTGTCTTGTCTTGTCTTGTCTTGTCTTGTCTTGTCTTGTCCTGTCTTGTCTTGTCATGTCATGTCATGTGTTGTGTTGTTTTGTCTTGTCTTGTCTTGTCTTGTCTTGTCTTGTCTTGTCTTGTCTTGCCTTATATTGCCTTGTCTTGTCTTGTCTGGTCTTGTCTTGTGTTGTCTTGTCTTGTCTTGTCTTGTCTTGTCTTGTCTTGTCTTGTCTTGTCTTGTCTTGTCTTGTCCTGTCTTGTCTTGTCATGTCATGTCATGTGTTGTGTTGTTTTGTCTTGTCTTGTCTTGTCTTGTCTTGTCTTGTCTTGTCTTGTCTTGCCTTATATTGCCTTGTCTTGTCTTGTCTTGTCTTGTCTTGTCTTGTCATGTCTTGTCTTGTCTTGTTTTGTCTTGTATTGTATTGTTTTCTCATGTAATGTCATGTCGTGTGTTGTGTTGTTTAGTCTTGTCTTGTGTTGTTTTGTCTTGTCTTGTTTTGTCTTGTCATGTCTTGTCCTGTCCTGTCGTGTGTTGTGTTGTTTTGTCTTGTCTTGTTGTGTATTGTCATGTCTTATATTGTCTAGTCTTTTCTTGTCTTGTCATGTCATGTCATGTCGTGTGTTGTGTTGTTTTGTCTTGTCTTGTTTTGTCTTGTCATGTCATGTCTTGTCTTGTCTTGTTTTGTCTTGTCTTGTCATGTCTTGTCTTGTCTTGTCTTGTCGTGTCGTGTCTTGTCTTGTCTTGTCTTGTCTTGTCTTGTCTTGTCTTGTCTTGTTTTGTCTTGTCTTGTCTTGTCTTGTCTTGTCTTGTCTTGTCTTGTCTTGTCTTGTCTTGTCTTGTCTTGTCTTGTCTTGTCTTGTCTTGTCTTGTCTTGTCTTGTCTTGTCTTGTCTTGTCTTGTCTTGTCTTGTCTTGTCTTGTCTTGTCTTGTCTTGTCTTGTCTTGTCTTGTCTTGTCTTGTCTTGTCTTGTCTTGTCTTGTCTTGTCTTGTCTTGTCTTGTCTTGTCTTGTCTTGTCTTGTCTTGTCTTGTCTTGTCTTGTCTTGTCTTGTCTTGTCTTGTCTTGTCTTGTCTTGTCTTGTCTTGTCTTGTCTTGTCTTGTCTTGTCTTGTCTTGTCTTGTCTTGTCTTGTCTTGTCTTGTCTTGTCTTGTCTTGTCTTGTCTTGTCATGTCGTGTGTTGTGTTGTTTTGTCTTGTCTTGTTGTGTATTGTCATGTCTTGTCTTGTCTTGTCATGTCATGTCATGTCGTGTGTTGTGCTGTTTTGTCTTGTCTTGTTTTGTCTTGTCATGTCTGGTCTTGTTTTGTCATGTCTTGTCTTGTCTTGTCTTGTCTTGTCTTGTCTTGTCTTGTCATGTCTTGTCTTGTCTGGTCTTGTTTTGTCATGTCTTGTCTTGTCTTGTCTTGTCTTGTCTTGTCTTGTCTTGTCTTGTCTTGTCATGTCTTGTCTTGTCTTGTCTTGTCTTGTCTTGTCTTGTTTTATGTTGTCTTGTCTTGTTTTGTCTTGTTTTGTCTTGTCTTGTCTTGTCTTGTCTTGTCTTGTCTTGTCTTGTCTTGTCTTGTCTTGTCTTGTCTTGTCTTGTCTTGTCTTGTCTTGTCTTGTCTTGTCTTGTCTTGTCTTGTCTTGTCTTGTCTTGTCTTGTCTTGTCTTGCCTTGTCTTGTTTTATGTTGTCTTGTCTTGTCTTGTTTTGTCATGTAATGTCATGTCGTGTGTTGTGTTGTTTTGTCTTGTCATGTCTTATATTGTCTTGTCTTGTCGTGTGTTGTGTTGTTTCGTCTTGTCATGTCTTGTCTTGTCTTGTCGTGTCTTGTCTTGTCTTGTCTTGTCTTGCCTTGTCTTGTCTTGTCTTGTCTCTCCTTGTCTTGTCTTGTCTTGTCTTGTCTTGTCTTGTCTTGTCTTGTCTTGTCTTGTCTTGTCTTGTCTTGTCTTGTCTTGTCTTGTCTTGTCTTGTCTTGTCTTGTCTTGTCTTGTCTTGTCTTGTCTTGTCTTGTCTTGTCTTGTCTTGTCATGTCTTGTCTTGTCTTGCCTTGCCTTGTCTTGTCTTGTCTTGCCTTGTCTTGTCTTGTCATGTCATGTCGTGTGTTGTGTTGTTTTGTCTTGTCTTGTTTTGTCTTGTCATGTCATGTCTTGTCTTGTCTTGTTTTGTCTTGTCATGTCTTGTCTTGTCTTGTCTTGTCTTGTCTTGTCTTGTCATGTCTTATATTGTCTTGTCTTGTCTTGTGATGTCTTGTCTTGTCTTGTGATGTCATGTCGTGTGTTGTGTTGTTTTGTCGTGTCATGTCTTGTCTTGTCTTGTCTTGTCTTGTCTTGTCTTGCCCTGTCCTGTCGTGTGTTGTGTTGTTTTGTCTTGTCTTGTCATGTCATGTCATGTCGTGTCTTGTGTTGCTTTGTCTTGTCTTGTCTTGTCTTGTCATGTCGTGTGTTGTGTTGTTTTGTCTTGTCTTGTTGTGTATTGTCATGTCTTGTCTTGTCTTGTCATGTCATGTCATGTCGTGTGTTGTGTTGTTTTGTCTTGTCTTGTTTTGTCTTGTCTTGTTGTTGTTTGCATGTCATGTGTTGTGTTGTGTTGTTTTGTCTTGTCTTGTCTTGTCTTGTCTTGTCTTGTCTTGTCTTGTCTTGTCTTGTCTTGTCTTGTCTTGTCTTGTCTTGTCTTGCCTTATATTGCCTTGTCTTGTCTTGTCTGGTCTTGTCTTGTGTTGTCTTGTCTTGTCTTGTCTTGTCTTGTCTTGTCTTGTCTTGTCTTGTCTTGTCTTGTCTTGTCTTGTCTTGTCTTGTCTTGTCTTGTCTTGTCATGTCTTGTCTTGTCTTGTTTTGTCTTGTCTTGTATTGTCTTGTTTTCTCATGTAATGTCATGTCGTGTGTTGTGTTGTTTTGTCTTGTCTTGTGTTGTTTTGTCGTGTCATGTCTTGTCCTGTCTTGTCTTGTCATGTCATGTCATGTGTTGTGTTGTGTTGTTTTGTTTTGTCTTGTCTTGTCTTGTCTTGTCTTGTCTTGTCTTGTCTTGTCTTGTCTTGTCTTGTCTTGTCTTGTCTTGTCTTGTCTTGTCTTGCCTTATATTGCCTTGTCTTGTCTTGTCTTGTCTGGTCTTGTCTTGTGTTGTCTTGTCTTGTCTTGTCTTGTCTTGTCTTGTCTTGTCTTGTCTTGTCATGTCTTGTCGTGTGTTGTGTTGTTTTGTCTTGTCTTGTGTTGTTTTGTCGTGTCATGTCTTGTCTTGTCTTGTCTTGTCTTTTCTTGTCTTGTCTTGTCTTGTCTTGTCTTGTCTTGTCTTGTCTTGTCTTGTCTTGTCTTGTCATGTCTTGTCGTGTGTTGTGTTGTTTTGTCTTGTCTTGTGTTGTTTTGTCGTGTCATGTCTTGTCTTGTCTTGTCTTGTCTTGTCTTGTCTTGTCTTGTCTTGTCTTGTCTTGTCTTCTCTTGTCTTGTCTTGTCTTGTCTTGTCTTGTCTTGTCTTGTCTTGTCTTGTCTTGTCTTGTCTTGTCTTGTCTTGTCTTGTCTTGTCTTGTCTTGTCTTGTCTTGTCTTGTCTTGTCTTGTCTTGTCTTGTCTTGTCTTGTCATGTCTTGTCTTGTCTTGTTTTGTCTTGTCTTGTATTGTCTTGTTTTCTCATGTAATGTCATGTCGTGTGTTGTGTTGTTTTGTCTTGTCTTGTGTTGTTTTGTCGTGTCATGTCTTGTCCTGTCTTGTCTTGTCATGTCATGTCATGTGTTGTGTTGTGTTGTTTTGTTTTGTCTTGTCTTGTCTTGTCTTGTCTTGTCTTGTCTTGTCTTGTCTTGCCTTATATTGCCTTGTCTTGTCTTGTCTTGTCTTGTCTGGTCTTGTCTTGTGTTGTCTTGTCTTGTCTTGTCTTGTCTTGTCTTGTCTTGTCTTGTCTTGTCTTGTCTTGTCTTGTAATGTCATGTCGTGTGTTGTGTTGTTTTGTCGTGTCATGTCTTGTCTTGTCTTGTCCTGTCCTGTCGTGTGTTGTGTTGTTTTGTCTTGTCTTGTGTTGTTTTGTCGTGTCATGTCTTGTCTTGTCTTGTCTTGTCTTGTCTTGTCTTGTCTTGTCTTGTCTTGTCTTGTCTTGTCTTGTCTTGTCTTGTCTTGTCTTGTCTTGTCTTGTCTTGTCTTGTCTTGTCTTATCTTGTCTTGTCTTGTCTTGTCTTGTCTTGTCTTGTCTTGTCTTGTCTTGTCTTGTCTTGTCTTGTCTTGTCTTGTCTGGTCTTGTCTTGTCTTGTCTTGTCTTGTCTTGTCTTGTCTTGTCTTGTCTTGTCTTGTCTTGTCTTGTCTTGTCTTGTCCTGTCTTGTCTTGTCATGTCATGTCATGTGTTGTGTTGTTTTGTCTTGTCTTGTCTTGTCTTGTCTTGTCTTGTCTTGTCTTGTCTTGCCTTATATTGCCTTGTCTTGTCTTGTCTGGTCTTGTCTTGTGTTGTCTTGTCTTGTCTTGTCTTGTCTTGTCTTGTCTTGTCATGTCTTGTCTTGTCTTGTTTTGTCTTGTATTGTATTGTTTTCTCATGTAATGTCATGTCGTGTGTTGTGTTGTTTTGTCTTGTCTTGTGTTGTTTTGTCGTGTCATGTCTTGTCTTGTCTTGTCTTGTCCTGTCCTGTCGTGTGTTGTGTTGTTTTGTCTTGTCTTGTTGTGTATTGTCATGTCTTATATTGTCTGGTCTTGTCTTGTGTTGTCTTGTCTTGTCTTGTCTTGTCTTGTCTTGTCTTGTCTTGTCATGTCTTGTCTTGTCTTGTTTTGTCTTGTATTGTATTGTTTTCTCATGTAATGTCATGTCGTGTGTTGTGTTGTTTTGTCGTGTCATGTCTTGTCTTGTCTTGTCTTGTCTTGTCTTGTCTTGTCTTGTCTTGTCTTGTCTTGTCTTGTCTTGTCTTGTCTTGTCTTGTCTTGTCTTGTCTTGTCTTGTCTTGTCTTGTCTTGTCTTGTCTTGTCTTGTCTTGTCTTGTCTTGTCTTGTCTTGTCTTGTCTTGTCTTGTCTTGTCTTGTCTTGTCTTGTCTTGTCTTGTCTTGTCTTGTCTTGTCTTGTCTTGTCTTGTCTTGTCTTGTCTTGTCTTGTCTTGTCTTGTCTTGTCTTGTCTTGTCTTGTCTTGTCTTGTCTTGTCTTGTCTTGTCTTGTCTTGTCTTGTCTTGTCTTGTCTTGTCTTGTCCTGTCTTGTCTTGTCATGTCATGTCATGTGTTGTGTTGTTTTGTCTTGTCTTGTCTTGTCTTGTCTTGTCTTGTCTTGTCTTGTCTTGCCTTATATTGCCTTGTCTTGTCTTGTCTGGTCTTGTCTTGTGTTGTCTTGTCTTGTCTTGTCTTGTCTTGTCTTGTCTTGTCTTGTCTTGTCTTGTCTTGTCTTGTCCTGTCTTGTCTTGTCATGTCATGTCATGTGTTGTGTTGTTTTGTCTTGTCTTGTCTTGTCTTGTCTTGTCTTGTCTTGTCTTGTCTTGCCTTATATTGCCTTGTCTTGTCTTGTCTTGTCTTGTCTTGTCTTGTCATGTCTTGTCTTGTCTTGTTTTGTCTTGTATTGTATTGTTTTCTCATGTAATGTCATGTCGTGTGTTGTGTTGTTTAGTCTTGTCTTGTGTTGTTTTGTCTTGTCTTGTTTTGTCTTGTCATGTCTTGTCCTGTCCTGTCGTGTGTTGTGTTGTTTTGTCTTGTCTTGTTGTGTATTGTCATGTCTTATATTGTCTAGTCTTTTCTTGTCTTGTCATGTCATGTCATGTCGTGTGTTGTGTTGTTTTGTCTTGTCTTGTTTTGTCTTGTCATGTCATGTCTTGTCTTGTCTTGTTTTGTCTTGTCTTGTCATGTCTTGTCTTGTCTTGTCTTGTCGTGTCGTGTCTTGTCTTGTCTTGTCTTGTCTTGTCTTGTCTTGTCTTGTCTTGTTTTGTCTTGTCTTGTCTTGTCTTGTCTTGTCTTGTCTTGTCTTGTCTTGTCTTGTCTTGTCTTGTCTTGTCTTGTCTTGTCTTGTCTTGTCTTGTCTTGTCTTGTCTTGTCTTGTCTTGTCTTGTCTTGTCTTGTCTTGTCTTGTCTTGTCTTGTCTTGTCTTGTCTTGTCTTGTCTTGTCTTGTCTTGTCTTGTCTTGTCTTGTCTTGTCTTGTCTTGTCTTGTCTTGTCTTGTCTTGTCTTGTCTTGTCTTGTCTTGTCTTGTCTTGTCTTGTCTTGTCTTGTCTTGTCTTGTCTTGTCTTGTCTTGTCTTGTCTTGTCTTGTCTTGTCTTGTCTTGTCTTGTCTTGTCTTGTCTTGTCTTGTCTTGTCTTGTCTTGTCTTGTCTTGTCTTGTCTTGTCTTGTCTTGTCTTGTCATGTCGTGTGTTGTGTTGTTTTGTCTTGTCTTGTTGTGTATTGTCATGTCTTGTCTTGTCTTGTCATGTCATGTCATGTCGTGTGTTGTGCTGTTTTGTCTTGTCTTGTTTTGTCTTGTCATGTCTTGTCTTGTCTGGTCTTGTTTTGTCATGTCTTGTCTTGTCTTGTCTTGTCTTGTCTTGTCTTGTCTTGTCTTGTCTTGTCTTGTCTTGTCTTGTTTTATGTTGTCTTGTCTTGTCTTGTTTTGTCATGTAATGTCATGTCGTGTGTTGTGTTGTTTTGTCTTGTCATGTCTTATATTGTCTTGTCTTGTCTTGTCTTGTGTTGTGATGTCATGTCGTGTGTTGTGTTGTTTTGTCTTGTCATGTCTTGTCTTGTCTTGTCTTGTCTTGTCTTGTCTTGTCTTGTCTTGTCTTGTCTTGTGATGTCATGTCGTGTGTTGTGTTGTTTTGTCTTGTCTTGTTTTGTCTTGTCATGTCTTGTCTTGTCTGGTCTTGTTTTGTCTTGTCATGTCTTGTCTTGTCTTGTCTTGTCTTGTCTTGTCTTGTCTTGTCTTGTCTTGTCTTGTCTTGTCTTGTCTTGTCTTGTCTTGTCTTGTCTTGTCTTGTCTTGTCTTGTCTTGTCTTGTCTTGTCTTGTCTTGTCTTGTCTTGTCTTGTCTTGTCTTGTCTTGTCTTGTCTTGTCTTGTCTTGTCTTGTCTTGTCTTGTCTTGTCTTGTCTTGTCTTGTCTTGTCTTGTCTTGTCTTGTCTTGTCTTGTCTTGTCTTGTCTTGTCTTGTCTTGTCTTGTCTTGTCTTGTCTTGTCTTGTCTTGTCTTGTCTTGTCTTGTCTTGTCTTGTCTTGTCTTGTCTTGTCTTGTCTTGTCTTGTCTTGTCTTGTCTTGTCTTGTCTTGTCTTGTCTTGTCTTGTCTTGTCTTGTCTTGTCTTGTCTTGTCTTGTCTTGTCTTGTCTTGTCTTGTCTTATCTTGTCTTGTCTTGTCTTGTCTTGTCTTGTCTTGTCTTGTCTTGTCTTGTCTTGTCTTGTCTTGTCTTGTCTTGTCTTGTCTTGTCTTGTCTTGTCTTGACTTGTCTTGTCTTGTCTTGTATTGTCTTGTCTTGTCTTGTCTTGTCTTGTTTTGTCTGGTGTTGTATTGTCTTGTTTTCTGATGTAATGTCATGTCGTGTGTTGTGTTGTTTTGTCTTGTGTTGTTTTGTCGTATCATGTCTTGTCTTGTCTTGTCTTGTCTTGTCCTGTCGTGTGTTGTGTTGCTTTGTCTTGTCTTGTCATGTCATGTCATGTCGTGTCTTGTGTTGCTTTGTCTTGTCTTGTCATGTCGTGTGTTGTGTTGTTTTGTCGTGTCTTGTTGTGTATTGTCATGTCTTATATTGTCTTGTCTTGTGATGTCATGTCGTGTGTTGTGTTGTTTTGTCTTGTCTTGTCTTGTCTTGTCTTGTCTTGTCTTGTCTTGTCTTGCCTTGTCTTGTCTTGTCTTGTCTTGTCTTGTCTTGTCTTGTCTTGTTTTGTCTTGTATTGTATTGTTTTCTCATGTAATGTCATGTCGTGTGTTGTGTTGTTTTGTCTTGTCTTGTGTTGTTTTGTCGTGTCATGTCTTGTCTTGTCTTGTCTTGTCCTGTCCTGTCGTGTGTTGTGTTGTTTTGTCTTGTCTTGTTGTGTATTGTCATGTCTTATATTGTCTAGTCTTTTCTTGTCTTGTCATGTCATGTCATGTCGTGTGTTGTGTTGTTTTGTCTTGTCTTGTTTTGTCTTGTCATGTCATGTCTTGTCTTGTCTTGTTTTGTCTTGTCTTGTCATGTCTTGTCTTGTCTTGTCTTGTCGTGTCGTGTCTTGTCTTGTCTTGTCTTGTCTTGTCTTGTCTTGTCTTGTCTTGTCTTGTTTTGTCTTGTCTTGTCTTGTCTTGTCTTGTCTTGTCTTGTCTTGTCTTGTCTTGTCTTGTCTTGTCTTGTCTTGTCTTGTCTTGTCTTGTCTTGTCTTGTCTTGTCTTGTCTTGTCTTGTCTTGTCTTGTCTTGTCTTGTCTTGTCTTGTCTTGTCTTGTCTTGTCTTGTCTTGTCTTGTCTTGTCTTGTCTTGTCTTGTCTTGTCTTGTCTTGTCTTGTCTTGTCTTGTCTTGTCTTGTCTTGTCTTGTCTTGTCTTGTCTTGTCTTGTCTTGTCTTGTCTTGTCTTGTCTTGTCTTGTCTTGTCTTGTCTTGTCTTGTCTTGTCTTGTCTTGTCTTGTCTTGTCATGTCGTGTGTTGTGTTGTTTTGTCTTGTCTTGTTGTGTATTGTCATGTCTTGTCTTGTCTTGTCATGTCATGTCATGTCGTGTGTTGTGCTGTTTTGTCTTGTCTTGTTTTGTCTTGTCATGTCTTGTCTTGTCTGGTCTTGTTTTGTCATGTCTTGTCTTGTCTTGTCTTGTCTTGTCTTGTCTTGTCTTGTCTTGTCTTGTCTTGTCTTGTCTTGTCTTGTCTTGTCTTGTCTTGTCTTGTCTTGTCTTGTCTTGTTTTATGTTGTCTTGTCTTGTCTTGTTTTGTCATGTAATGTCATGTCGTGTGTTGTGTTGTTTTGTCTTGTCATGTCTTATATTGTCTTGTCTTGTCTTGTCTTGTGTTGTGATGTCATGTCGTGTGTTGTGTTGTTTTGTCTTGTCATGTCGTGTCTTGTCTTGTCTTGTCTTGTCTTGTCTTGTGATGTCATGTCGTGTGTTGTGTTGTTTTGTCTTGTCATGTCTTGTCTTGTCTGGTCTTGTTTTGTCTTGTCATGTCTTGTCTTGTCTTGTCTTGTCTTGTCTTGTCTTGTCTTGTCTTGTCTTGTCTTGTCTTGTCTTGTCTTGTCTTGTCTTGTCTTGTCTTGTCTTGTCTTGTCTTGTCTTGTCTTGTCTTGTCTTGTCTTGTCTTGTCTTGTCTTGTCTTGTCTTGTCTTGTCTTGTCTTGTCTTGTCTTGTCTTGTCTTGTCTTGTCTTGTCTTGTCTTGTCTTGTCTTGTCTTGTCTTGTCTTGTCTTGTCTTGTCTTGTCTTGTCTTGTCTTGTCTTGTCTTGTCTTGTCTTGTGTTGTCTTGTCTTGTCTTGTCTTGTCTTGTCTTGTCTTGTTTTGTCTTGTGTTGTATTGTCTTGTTTTCTCATGTAATGTCATGTCGTGTGTTGTGTTGTTTTGTCTTGTGTTGTTTTGTCGTATCATGTCTTGTCTTGTCTTGTCTTGTCTTGTCTTGTCATGTCATGTCATGTCGTGTCTTGTGTTGCTTTGTCTTGTCTTGTCATGTCGTATTTTGTGTTGTTTTGTCTTGTCTTGTTGTGTATTGTCATGTCTTATATTGCCTTGTCTTGTCTTGGCTTGTCTTGTCTTGTCTTGTCTTGTCTTGTGATGTCATGTCGTGTGTTGTGTTGTTTTGTCTTGTCTTGTCTTGTCTTGTCTTGTCTTGTCTTGTTTTGTCTTGTCATACTTGTCTTGTCTTGTCTTGTCTTGTCTTGTCTTGTCTTGTCTTGTCTTGTCTTGTCTTGTCTTGTCTTGTCTTGCCTTGTCTTGTCTTGTCTTGTCTTGTCTTGTCTTGTCTTGTCTTGTCTTGTCTTGTCTTGTCTTGTCTTGTCTTATCTTGTCTTGTCTTGTCTTGTCTTGTCTTGTCTTGTCTTGTCTTGTCTTGTCTTGTCTTGTCTTGTCTTGTCTTGTCTTGTCTTGTCTTGACTTGTCTTGTCTTGTCTTGTATTGTCTTGTCTTGTCTTGTCTTGTCTTGTTTTGTCTGGTGTTGTATTGTCTTGTTTTCTGATGTAATGTCATGTCGTGTGTTGTGTTGTTTTGTCTTGTGTTGTTTTGTCGTATCATGTCTTGTCTTGTCTTGTCTTGTCTTGTCCTGTCGTGTGTTGTGTTGCTTTGTCTTGTCTTGTCATGTCATGTCATGTCGTGTCTTGTGTTGCTTTGTCTTGTCTTGTCATGTCGTGTGTTGTGTTGTTTTGTCTTGTCTTGTTGTGTATTGTCATGTCTTATATTGTCTTGTCTTGTGATGTCATGTCGTGTGTTGTGTTGTTTTGTCTTGTCTTGTCTTGTCTTGTCTTGTCTTGTCTTGTCTTGTCTTGTCTTGTCTTGTCTTGTCTTGTCTTGCCTTGTCTTGTCTTGTCTTGTCTTGTCTTGTCTTGTCTTGTCTTGTTTTGTCTTGTCTTGTCTTGTCTTGTCTTGTCTTGTCTTGTCTTGTCTTGTCTTGTCTTGTCTTGTCTTGTCTTGTCTTGTCTTGTCTTGTCTTGTCTTGTCTTGTCTTGTCTTGTCTTGTCTTGTCTTGTCTTGTCTTGTCTTGTCTTGTCTTGTCTTGTCTTGTCTTGTCTTGTCTTGTCTTGTCTTGTCTTGTCTTGTCTTGTCTTGTCTTGTCTTGTCTTGTCTTGTCTTGTCTTGTCTTGTCTTGTCTTGTCTTGTCTTGTCTTGTCTTGTCTTGTCTTGTCTTGTCTTGTCTTGTCTTGTCTTGTCTTGTCTTGTCTTGTCTTGTCTTGTCTTGTCTTGTCTTGTCTTGTCTTGTCTTGTCTTGTCTTGTCTTGTCTTGTCTTGTCTTGTCTTGTCTTGTCTTGTCTTGTCTTGTCTTGTCTTGTCTTGTCTTGTCTTGTCTTGTCTTGTCTTGTCTTGTCTTGTCTTGTCTTGTCTTGTCTTGTCTTGTCTTGTCTTGTCTTGTCTTCTCCTTGTCTTGTCTTGACTGTCGTGTGTTGTGTTGTTTTGTTTTGTCTTGTCATGTCTTATATTGTCTTGTCCTGTCCTGTCTTGTCTTGTCTTGTCTTGTCTTGTCTTGTCTTGTCTTGTCTTGTCTTGTCTTGTCTTGTCTTGTCTTGTCTTGTCTTGTCTTGGTTGTCCTGTCCTATCTTGTCTTGTCTTGTCATATCTTGTCTTGTCTTGTCTTGTCTTGGTTGTCCTGTCCTATCTTGTCTTGTCTTGTCATATCTTGTCTTGTCTTGTCTTGTCTTGTCTTGTCTAGTCTTGTCTTGCTTTGTCTTGTCATGTCTTGTCCTGTCCTGTCTTGTCTTGTCTTGTCATGTCTTGTCTTGTCTTGTCTTGTCCTGTCCTGTCTTGTCCTGTCTTGTCATGTCTTGTCTTGTCTTGTCTTGTCTTGTCTTGTCTTGTCTTGTCTTGTCTTTTCTTGTCTTGTCTTGTCTTGCCTTGTCTTGTCTTGTCTTGTCTTGTCTTGTCTTGTCTTGTCTTGTCTTGTCTTGTCTTGTCTTGTCTTGTCTTGTCCTGTCCTGTCGTGTGTTGTGTTGTTTTGTCTTGTCTTGTCATGTCATGTCATGTCGTGTCTTGTGTTGCTTTGTCTTGTCTTGTCTTGTCTTGTCTTGTCTTGTCTTGTCTTGTCTTGTCTTGTCTTGTCTTGTCTTGTCTTGTCTTGTCTTGTCTTGTCTTGTCTTGTCTTGTCTTGTCTTGTCTTGTCTTGTCTTGTCTTGTCTTGTCTTGTCTTGTCTAGTCTTGTCTTGCTTTGTCTTGTCATGTCTTGTCCTGTCCTGTCTTGTCTTGTCTTGTCATGTCTTGTCTTGTCTTGTCTTGTCCTGTCCTGTCTTGTCCTGTCTTGTCATGTCTTGTCTTGTCTTGTCTTGTCTTGTCTTGTCTTGTCTTGTCTTGTCTTTTCTTGTCTTGTCTTGTCTTGCCTTGTCTTGTCTTGTCTTGTCTTGTCTTGTCTTGTCTTGTCTTGTCTTGTCTTGTCTTGTCTTGTCTTGTCTTGTCCTGTCCTGTCGTGTGTTGTGTTGTTTTGTCTTGTCTTGTCATGTCATGTCATGTCGTGTCTTGTGTTGCTTTGTCTTGTCTTGTCTTGTCTTGTCTTGTCTTGTCTTGTCTTGTCTTGTCTTGTCTTGTCTTGTCTTGTCTTGTCTTGTTGTGTTGCTTTGTCTTGTCTTGTCTTGTCTTGTCTTGTCTTGTCTTGTCTTGTCTTGTCTTGTCTTGTCTTGTCTTGTCTTGTCTTGTCTTGTCTTGTCTTGTCTTGTCTTGTCTTGTCTTGTCTTGTCTTGTCTTGTCTTGTCTTGTCTTGTCTTGTCTTGTCTTGTCTTGTCTTGTCTTGTCATGTCTTATCTTGTCTTGTCTTGTCTCGTCTTGTCTTGTCTTGTCCTGTCCTGACGTGTGTTGTGTTGTTTTGTCTTGTCTTGTCTTGTCTTGTCATGTCGTGTGTTGTGTTGTTTTGTCTTGTCTTGTCTTGTCTTGTCATGTCTTATATTGTCTTGTCTTGTCTTGTCTTGTCATGTCATGTCGTGTGTCTTGTCATGTCTTGTCTTGTCTTGTCTTGTCTTGTCTTGTCTTGTCATGTCTTATATTGTCTTGTCTTGTCATGTGATGTCATGTCGTGTGTTGTGTTGTTTTGTCGTGTCATGTCTTGTCTTGTCTTGTCTTGTCTTGTCTTGTCTTGCCCTGTCCTGTCGTGTGTTGTGTTGTTTTGTCTTGTCTTGTCATGTCATGTCATGTCGTGTCTTGTGTTGCTTTGTCTTGTCTTGTCTTGTCTTGTCATGTCGTGTGTTGTGTTGTTTTGTCTTGTCTTGTTGTGTATTGTCATGTCTTGTCTTGTCTTGTCATGTCATGTCATGTCGTGTGTTGTGTTGCTTTGTCTTGTCTTGTTTTGTCTTGTCTTGTTGTTGTTTGCATGTCATGTGTTGTGTTGTGTTGTTTTGTCTTGTCTTGTCTTGTCTTGTCTTGTCTTGTCTTGTCTTGTCTTGTCTTGTCTTGTCTTGTCTTGCCTTATATTGCCTTGTCTTGTCTTGTCTGGTCTTGTCTTGTGTTGTCTTGTCTTGTCTTGTCTTGTCTTGTCTTGTCTTGTCTTGTCTTGTCTTGTCTTGTCTTGTCTTGTCTTGTCTTGTCTTGTCTTGTCTTGTCTTGTCTTGTCTTGTCTTGTCTTGTCTTGTCATGTCTTGTCTTGTCTTGTTTTGTCTTGTCTTGTATTGTCTTGTTTTCTCATGTAATGTCATGTCGTGTGTTGTGTTGTTTTGTCTTGTCTTGTGTTGTTTTGTCGCGTCATGTCTTGTCCTGTCTTGTCTTGTCATGTCATGTCATGTGTTGTGTTGTGTTGTTTTGTTTTGTCTTGTCTTGTCTTGTCTTGTCTTGTCTTGTCTTGTCTTGTCTTGTCTTGTCTTGTCTTGTCTTGCCTTATATTGCCTTGTCTTGTCTTGTCTTGTCTGGTCTTGTCTTGTGTTGTCTTGTCTTGTCTTGTCTTGTCTTGTCTTGTCTTGTCTTGTCTTGTCATGTCTTGTCGAGTGTTGTGTTGTTTTGTCTTGTCTTGTGTTGTTTTGTCGTGTCATGTCTTGTCTTGTCTTGTCTTGTCTTTTCTTGTCTTGTCTTGTCTTGTCTTGTCTTGTCTTGTCTTGTCTTGTCTTGTCTTGTCTTGTCATGTCTTGTCGTGTGTTGTGTTGTTTTGTCTTGTCTTGTGTTGTTTTGTCGTGTCATGTCTTGTCTTGTCTTGTCTTGTCTTGTCTTGTCTTGTCTTGTCTTGTCTTGTCTTGTCTTGTCTTGTCTTGTCTTGTCTCGTCTTGTCTTGTCTTGTCTTGTCTTGTCTTGTCTTGTCTTGTCTTGTCTTGTCTTGTCTTGTCTTGTCTTGTCTTGTCTTGTCTTGTCTTGTCTTGTCTTGTCTTGTCTTGTCTTGTCTTGTCATGTCTTGTCTTGTCTTGTTTTGTCTTGTCTTGTATTGTCTTGTTTTCTCATGTAATGTCATGTCGTGTGTTGTGTTGTTTTGTCTTGTCTTGTGTTGTTTTGTCGTGTCATGTCTTGTCCTGTCTTGTCTTGTCATGTCATGTCATGTGTTGTGTTGTGTTGTTTTGTTTTGTCTTGTCTTGTCTTGTCTTGTCTTGTCTTGTCTTGTCTTGTCTTGTCTTGTCTTGTCTTGTCTTGTCTTGCCTTATATTGCCTTGTCTTGTCTTGTCTTGTCTTGTCTGGTCTTGTCTTGTGTTGTCTTGTCTTGTCTTGTCTTGTCTTGTCTTGTCTTGTCTTGTCTTGTCTTGTCATGTCATGTCGTGTGTTGTGTTGTTTTGTCGTGTCATGTCTTGTCTTGTCTTGTCCTGTCCTGTCGTGTGTTGTGTTGTTTTGTCTTGTCTTGTGTTGTTTTGTCGTGTCATGTCTTGTCTTGTCTTGTCTTGTCTTGTCTTGTCTTGTCTTGTCTTGTCTTGTCTTGTCTTGTCTTGTCTTGTCTTGTCTTGTCTTGTCTTGTCTTGTCTTGTCTTGTCTTGTCTTGTCTTGTCTTGTCTTGTCTTGTCTTGTCTTGTCTTGTCTTGTCTTGTCTTGTCTTGTCTTGTCTTGTCTTGTCTTGTCTTGTCTTGTCTTGTCTTGTCTTGTCTTGTCTTGTCTTGTCTTGTCTTGTCTTGTCTTGTCTTGTCTTGTCTTGTCTTGTCTTGTCTTGTCTTGTCTTGTCTTGTCTTGTCTTGTCTTGTCTTGTCTTGTCTTGTCTTGTCTTGTCTTGTCTTGTCTTGTCTTGTCTTGTCTTGTCTTGTCTTGTCTTGTCTTGTCTTGTCTTGTCTTGTCTTGTCTTGTCTTGTCTTGTCTTGTCTTGTCTTGTCTTGTCTTGTCTTGTCTTGTCCTGTCTTGTCTTGTCATGTCATGTCATGTGTTGTGTTGTGTTGTTTTGTCTTGTCTTGTCTTGTCTTGTCTTGTCTTGTCTTGTCTTGTCTTGTCTTGTCTTGCCTTATATTGCCTTGTCTTGTCTTGTCTGGTCTTGTCTTGTGTTGTCTTGTCTTGTCTTGTCTTGTCTTGTCTTGTCTTGTCATGTCTTGTCTTGTCTTGTATTGTATTGTTTTCTCATGTAATGTCATGTCGTGTGTTGTGTTGTTTTGTCTTGTCTTGTGTTGTTTTGTCGTGTCATGTCTTGTCTTGTCTTGTCTTGTCCTGTCCTGTCGTGTGTTGTGTTGTTTTGTCTTGTCTTGTTGTGTATTGTCATGTCTTATATTGTCTAGTCTTTTCTTGTCTTGTCATGTCATGTCATGTCGTGTGTTGTGTTGTTTTGTCTTGTCTTGTTTTGTCTTGTCATGTCATGTCTTGTCTTGTCTTGTTTTGTCTTGTCTTGTCATGTCTTGTCTTGTCTTGTCTTGTCGTGTCGTGTCTTGTCTTGTCTTGTCTTGTCTTGTCTTGTCTTGTCTTGTTTTGTCTTGTCTTGTCTTGTCTTGTCTTGTCTTGTCTTGTCTTGTCTTGTCTTGTCTTGTCTTGTCTTGTCTTGTCTTGTCTTGTCTTGTCTTGTCTTGTCTTGTCTTGTCTTGTCTTGTCTTGTCTTGTCTTGTCTTGTCTTGTCTTGTCTTGTCTTGTCTTGTCTTGTCTTGTCTTGTCTTGTCTTGTCTTGTCTTGTCTTGTCTTGTCTTGTCTTGTCTGGTCTTGTTTTGTCTTGTCATGTCTTGTCTTGTCTTGTCTTGTCTTGTCTTGTCTTGTCTTGTGTTGTCTTGTCTTGTCTTGTCTTGTCTTGTCTTGTCTTGTCTTGTCTTGTTTTGTCTTGTGTTGTATTGTCTTGTTTTCTCATGTAATGTCATGTCGTGTGTTGTGTTGTTTTGTCTTGTGTTGTTTTGTCGTATCATGTCTTGTCTTGTCTTGTCTTGTCTTGTCATGTCATGTCATGTCGTGTCTTGTGTTGCTTTGTCTTGTCTTGTCATGTCGTATTTTGTGTTGTTTTGTCTTGTCTTGTTGTGTATTGTCATGTCTTATATTGCCTTGTCTTGTCTTGGCTTGTCTTGTCTTGTCTTGTCTTGTCTTGTCTTGTGATGTCATGTCGTGTGTTGTGTTGTTTTGTCTTGTCTTGTCTTGTCTTGTGTTGTTTTGTCTTGTCTTGTCTTGTCTTGTCTTGTCTTGTCTTGTTTTGTCTTGTCATACTTGTCTTGTCTTGTCTTGTCTTGTCTTGTCTTGTCTTGTCTTGTCTTGCCTTGTCTTGTCTTGTCTTGTCTTGTCTTGTCTTGTCTTGTCTTGTCTTGTCTTGTCTTGTCTTGTCTTGTCTTGTCTTGTCTTGTCTTGTCTTGTCTTGTCTTGTCTTGTCTTGTCTTGTCTTGTCTTATCTTGTCTTGTCTTGTCTTGTCTTGTCTTGTCTTGTCTTGTCTTGTCTTGTCTTGTCTTGTCTTGTCTTGTCTTGTCTTGTCTTGTCTTGTATTGTCTTGTCTTGTCTTGTCTTGTTTTGTCTGGTGTTGTATTGTCTTGTTTTCTGATGTAATGTCATGTCGTGTGTTGTGTTGTTTTGTCTTGTGTTGTTTTGTCGTATCATGTCTTGTCTTGTCTTGTCTTGTCTTGTCCTGTCGTGTGTTGTGTTGCTTTGTCTTGTCTTGTCATGTCATGTCATGTCGTGTCTTGTGTTGCTTTGTCTTGTCTTGTCATGTCGTGTGTTGTGTTGTTTTGTCTTGTCTTGTTGTGTATTGTCATGTCTTATATTGTCTTGTCTTGTGATGTCATGTCGTGTGTTGTGTTGTTTTGTCTTGTCTTGTCTTGTCTTGTCTTGTCTTGTCTTGTCTTGTCTTGTCTTGTCTTGTCTTGTCTTGTCATGTCTTGTCTTGTCTTGTCTTGTCGTGTCGTGTCTTGTCTTGTCTTGTCTTGTCTTGTCTTGTCTTGTCTTGTTTTGTCTTGTCTTGTCTTGTCTTGTCTTGTCTTGTCATGTCTTGTCTTGTCTTGTCTTGTCTTGTCTTGTCTTGTCTTGTCTTGTGTTGTCTTGTCTTGTCTTGTCTTGTCTTGTCTTGTCTTGTCTTGTCTTGTCTTGTTTTGTCTTGTGTTGTATTGTCTTGTTTTCTCATGTAATGTCATGTCGTGTGTTGTGTTGTTTTGTCTTGTCTTGTCATGTCATGTCATGTCGTGTCTTGTGTTGCTTTGTCTTGTCTTGTCATGTCGTGTGTTGTGTTGTTTTGTCTTGTCTTGTTGTGTATTGTCATGTCTTATATTGTCTTGTCTTGTGATGTCATGTCGTGTGTTGTGTTGTTTTGTCTTGTCTTGTCTTGTCTTGTCTTGTCTTGTCTTGTCTTGTCTTGTCTTGTCTTGTCTTGTCTTGTCTTGTCATGTCTTGTCTTGTCTTGTCTTGTCGTGTCGTGTCTTGTCTTGTCTTGTCTTGTCTTGTCTTGTCTTGTCTTGTTTTGTCTTGTCTTGTCTTGTCTTGTCTTGTCTTGTCATGTCTTGTCTTGTCTTGTCTTGTCTTGTCTTGTCTTGTCTTGTGTTGTTTTGTCGTGTCATGTCTTGTCTTGTCTTGTCTTGTCTTGTCTTGTCTTGTCTTGTCTTGTCTTGTCTTGTCTTGTCTTGTCTTGTCTTGTTTTGTCTTGTCTTGTCTTGTCATGTCTTGTCTTGTCTTGTCTTGTCGTGTCGTGTCTTGTCTTGTCTTGTCTTGTCTTGTCTTGTCTTGTCTTGTTTTGTCTTGTCTTGTCTTGTCTTGTCTTGTCTTGTCTTGTCTTGTCTTGTCTTGTCTTGTCTTGTCTTGTCTTGTCTTGTCTTGTCTTGTCTTGTCTTGTCTTGTCTTGTCTTGTCTTGTCTTGTCTTGTCTTGTCTTGTCTTGTCTTGTCTTGTCTTGTCTTGTCTTGTCTTGTCTTGTCTTGTCTTGTCTTGTCTTGTCTTGTCTTGTCTTGTCTTGTCTTGTCTTGTCTTGTCTTGTCTTGTCTTGTCTTGTCTTGTCTTGTCTTGTCTTGTCTTGTCTTGTCTTGTCTTGTCTTGTCTTGTCTTGTCTTGTCTTGTCTTGTCTTGTCTTGTCTTGTCTTGTCTTGTCTTGTCTTGTCTTGTCTTGTCTTGTCTTGTCTGGTCTTGTTTTGTCTTGTCATGTCTTGTCTTGTCTTGTCTTGTCTTGTCTTGTCTTGTCTTGTGTTGTCTTGTCTTGTCTTGTCTTGTCTTGTCTTGTCTTGTCTTGTCTTGTTTTGTCTTGTGTTGTATTGTCTTGTTTTCTCATGTAATGTCATGTCGTGTGTTGTGTTGTTTTGTCTTGTGTTGTTTTGTCGTATCATGTCTTGTCTTGTCTTGTCTTGTCTTGTCATGTCATGTCATGTCGTGTCTTGTGTTGCTTTGTCTTGTCTTGTCATGTCGTATTTTGTGTTGTTTTGTCTTGTCTTGTTGTGTATTGTCATGTCTTATATTGCCTTGTCTTGTCTTGGCTTGTCTTGTCTTGTCTTGTCTTGTCTTGTGATGTCATGTCGTGTGTTGTGTTGTTTTGTCTTGTCTTGTCTTGTCTTGTCTTGTCTTGTCTTGTCTTGTCTTGTTTTGTCTTGTCATACTTGTCTTGTCTTGTCTTGTCTTGTCTTGTCTTGTCTTGTCTTGTCTTGCCTTGTCTTGTCTTGTCTTGTCTTGTCTTGTCTTGTCTTGTCTTGTCTTGTCTTGTCTTGTCTTGTCTTGTCTTGTCTTGTCTTGTCTTGTCTTGTCTTGTCTTGTCTTGTCTTGTCTTGTCTTGTCTTATCTTGTCTTGTCTTGTCTTGTCTTGTCTTGTCTTGTCTTGTCTTGTCTTGTCTTGTCTTGTCTTGTCTTGTCTTGTCTTGTATTGTCTTGTCTTGTCTTGTCTTGTTTTGTCTGGTGTTGTATTGTCTTGTTTTCTGATGTAATGTCATGTCGTGTGTTGTGTTGTTTTGTCGTATCATGTCTTGTCTTGTCTTGTCTTGTCTTGTCCTGTCGTGTGTTGTGTTGCTTTGTCTTGTCTTGTCATGTCATGTCATGTCGTGTCTTGTGTTGCTTTGTCTTGTCTTGTCATGTCGTGTGTTGTGTTGTTTTGTCTTGTCTTGTTGTGTATTGTCATGTCTTATATTGTCTTGTCTTGTGATGTCATGTCGTGTGTTGTGTTGTTTTGTCTTGTCTTGTCTTGTCTTGTCTTGTCTTGTCTTGTCTTGTCTTGTCTTGTCTTGTCTTGTCTTGTCTTGTCATGTCTTGTCTTGTCTTGTCTTGTCGTGTCGTGTCTTGTCTTGTCTTGTCTTGTCTTGTCTTGTCTTGTCTTGTTTTGTCTTGTCTTGTCTTGTCTTGTCTTGTCTTGTCATGTCTTGTCTTGTCTTGTCTTGTCTTGTCTTGTCTTGTCTTGTGTTGTCTTGTCTTGTCTTGTCTTGTCTTGTCTTGTCTTGTCTTGTCTTGTCTTGTCTTGTCTTGTTTTGTCTTGTGTTGTATTGTCTTGTTTTCTCATGTAATGTCATGTCGTGTGTTGTGTTGTTTTGTCTTGTCTTGTCATGTCATGTCATGTCGTGTCTTGTGTTGCTTTGTCTTGTCTTGTCATGTCGTGTGTTGTGTTGTTTTGTCTTGTCTTGTTGTGTATTGTCATGTCTTATATTGTCTTGTCTTGTGATGTCATGTCGTGTGTTGTGTTGTTTTGTCTTGTCTTGTCTTGTCTTGTCTTGTCTTGTCTTGTCTTGTCTTGTCTTGTCTTGTCTTGTCTTGTCTTGTCATGTCTTGTCTTGTCTTGTCTTGTCGTGTCGTGTCTTGTCTTGTCTTGTCTTGTCTTGTCTTGTCTTGTCTTGTTTTGTCTTGTCTTGTCTTGTCTTGTCTTGTCTTGTCATGTCTTGTCTTGTCTTGTCTTGTCTTGTCTTGTCTTGTCTTGTGTTGTTTTGTCGTGTCATGTCTTGTCTTGTCTTGTCTTGTCTTGTCTTGTCTTGTCTTGTCTTGTCTTGTCTTGTCTTGTCTTGTCTTGTCTTGTTTTGTCTTGTCTTGTCATGTCTTGTCTTGTCTTGTCTTGTCGTGTCGTGTCTTGTCTTGTCTTGTCTTGTCTTGTCTTGTCTTGTTTTGTCTTGTCTTGTCTTGTCTTGTCTTGTCTTGTCTTGTCTTGTCTTGTCTTGTCTTGTCTTGTCTTGTCTTGTCTTGTCTTGTCTTGTCTTGTCTTGTCTTGTCTTGTCTTGTCTTGTCTTGTCTTGTCTTGTCTTGTCTTGTCTTGTCTTGTCTTGTCTTGTCTTGTCTTGTCTTGTCTGGTCTTGTTTTGTCTTGTCATGTCTTGTCTTGTCTTGTCTTGTCTTGTCTTGTCTTGTCTTGTGTTGTCTTGTCTTGTCTTGTCTTGTCTTGTCTTGTCTTGTCTTGTCTTGTTTTGTCTTGTGTTGTATTGTCTTGTTTTCTCATGTAATGTCATGTCGTGTGTTGTGTTGTTTTGTCTTGTGTTGTTTTGTCGTATCATGTCTTGTCTTGTCTTGTCTTGTCTTGTCATGTCATGTCATGTCGTGTCTTGTGTTGCTTTGTCTTGTCTTGTCATGCCGTATTTTGTGTTGTTTTGTCTTGTCTTGTTGTGTATTGTCATGTCTTATATTGCCTTGTCTTGTCTTGGCTTGTCTTGGCTTGTCTTGTCTTGTCTTGTCTTGTCTTGTGATGTCATGTCGTGTGTTGTGTTGTTTTGTCTTGTCTTGTCTTGTCTTGTCTTGTCTTGTCTTGTCTTGTCTTGTCTTGTCTTGTTTTGTCTTGTCATACTTGTCTTGTCTTGTCTTGTCTTGTCTTGTCTTGTCTTGTCTTGTCTTGTCTTGTCTTGTCTTGTCTTGTCTTGTCTTGTCTTGTCTTGTCTTGTCTTGTCTTGTCTTGTCTTGTCTTGTCTTGTCTTGTCTTGTCTTGTCTTGTCTTATCTTGTCTTGTCTTGTCTTGTCTTGTCTTGTCTTGTTTTGTCTTGTCATGTCTTGTCTTGTCTTGTCTTGTCTTGTCTTGTCTTGTCTTGTCTTGTCTTGTCTTGTCTTGTCTTGTCTTGTCTTGTCTTGTCTTGTCTTGTCTTGTCTTGTCTTGTCTTGTCTTGTCTTGTCTTGTCTTGTCTTGTCTTGTCTTGTCTTGTCTTGTCTTGTATTGTCTTGTCTTGTCTTGTCTTGTTTTGTCTGGTGTTGTATTGTCTTGTTTTCTGATGTAATGTCATGTCGTGTGTTGTGTTGTTTTGTCTTGTGTTGTTTTGTCGTATCATGTCTTGTCTTGTCTTGTCTTGTCTTGTCCTGTCGTGTGTTGTGTTGCTTTGTCTTGTCTTGTCATGCCATGTCATGTCGTGTCTTGTGTTGCTTTGTCTTGTCTTGTCATGTCGTGTGTTGTGTTGTTTTGTCTTGTCTTGTTGTGTATTGTCATGTCTTATATTGTCTTGTCTTGTGATGTCATGTCGTGTGTTGTGTTGTTTTGTCTTGTCTTGTCTTGTCTTGTCTTGTCTTGTCTTGTCTTGTCTTGTCTTGTCTTGTCTTGTCTTGTCTTGTCTTGTCTTGTCTTGTCTTGTTTTGTCTTGTCATGTCTTGTCTTGTCTTGTCTTGTCTTGTCTTGTCTTGTCTTATCTTGTCTTGTCTTGTCTTGTCTTGTCTTGTCTTGTCTTGTCTTGTCTTGTCTTGTCTTGTCTTGTCTTGTCTTGTCTTGTCTTGTCTTGTCTTGTCTTGTCTTGTCTTGTCTTGTCTTGTCTTGTCTTGTCTTGTCTTGTCTTGTCTTGTCTTGTCTTGTCTTGTCTTGTCTTGTCTTGTCTTGTCTTGTCTTGTCTTGTCTTGTCTTGTCTTGTCTTGTCTTGTCTTGTCTTGTCTTGTCTTGTCTTGTCTTGTCTTGTCTTGTCTTGTCTTGTCTTGTCTTGTCTTGTCTTGTCTTGTCTTGTCTTGTCTTGTCTTGTCTTGTCTTGTCTTGTCTTGTCTTGTCTTGTCTTGTCTTGTCTTGTCTTGTCTTGTCTTGTCTTGTCTTGTCTTGTCTTGTCTTGTCTTGTCTTGTCTTGTCTTGTCTTGTCTTGTCTTGTTTTGTCATGTAATGTCATGTCGTGTGTTGTGTTGTTTTGTCTTGTCTTGTCTTCTCCTTGTCTTGTCTTGACTGTCGTGTGTTGTGTTGTTTTGTTTTGTCTTGTCATGTCTTATATTGTCTTGTCCTGTCCTGTCTTGTCTTGTCTTGTCTTGTCTTGTCTTGTCTTGTCTTGTCTTGTCTTGTCTTGTCTTGTCTTGTCTTGTCTTGTCTTGTCTTGTCTTGTCTTGTCTTGTCTTGGTTGTCCTGTCCTATCTTGTCTTGTCTTGTCATATCTTGTCTTGTCTTGTCTTGTCTTGTCTTGTCTAGTCTTGTCTTGCTTTGTCTTGTCATGTCTTGTCCTGTCCTGTCTTGTCTTGTCTTGTCATGTCTTGTCTTGTCTTGTCTTGTCCTGTCCTGTCTTGTCCTGTCTTGTCATGTCTTGTCTTGTCTTGTCTTGTCTTGTCTTGTCTTGTCTTGTCTTGTCTTGTCTTTTCTTGTCTTGTCTTGTCTTGTCTTGTCTTGTCTTGTCTTGTCTTGTCTTGTCTTGTCTTGTCTTGTCTTGTCTTGTCTTGTCTTGTCTTGTCTTGTCTTGTCTTGTCTTGTCTTGCCTTATATTGCCTTGTCTTGTCTTGTCTGGTCTTGTCTTGTGTTGTCTTGTCTTGTCTTGTCTTGTCTTGTCTTGTCTTGTCTTGTCTTGTCTTGTCTTGTCTTGTCTTGTCTTGTCTTGTCTTGTCTTGTCTTGTCTTGTCTTGTCATGTCTTGTCTTGTCTTGTTTTGTCTTGTCTTGTATTGTCTTGTTTTCTCATGTAATGTCATGTCGTGTGTTGTGTTGTTTTGTCTTGTCTTGTGTTGTTTTGTCGTGTCATGTCTTGTCCTGTCTTGTCTTGTCATGTCATGTCATGTGTTGTGTTGTGTTGTTTTGTTTTGTCTTGTCTTGTCTTGTCTTGTCTTGTCTTGTCTTGTCTTGTCTTGTCTTGTCTTGTCTTGTCTTGTCTTGCCTTATATTGCCTTGTCTTGTCTTGTCTTGTCTGGTCTTGTCTTGTGTTGTCTTGTCTTGTCTTGTCTTGTCTTGTCTTGTCTTGTCTTGTCTTGTCATGTCTTGTCGAGTGTTGTGTTGTTTTGTCTTGTCTTGTGTTGTTTTGTCGTGTCATGTCTTGTCTTGTCTTGTCTTGTCTTTTCTTGTCTTGTCTTGTCTTGTCTTGTCTTGTCTTGTCTTGTCTTGTCTTGTCTTGTCTTGTCTTGTCATGTCTTGTCGTGTGTTGTGTTGTTTTGTCTTGTCTTGTGTTGTTTTGTCGTGTCATGTCTTGTCTTGTCTTGTCTTGTCTTGTCTTGTCTTGTCTTGTCTTGTCTTGTCTTGTCTTGTCTTGTCTTGTCTTGTCTTGTCTTGTCTTGTCTTGTCTTGTCTTGTCTTGTCTTGTCTTGTCTTGTCTTGTCTTGTCTTGTCTTGTCTTGTCTTGTCTTGTCTTGTCTTGTCTTGTCTTGTCTTGTCTTGTCTTGTCTTGTCTTGTCATGTCTTGTCTTGTCTTGTCTTGTTTTGTCTTGTATTGTCTTGTTTTCTCATGTAATGTCATGTCGTGTGTTGTGTTGTTTTGTCTTGTCTTGTGTTGTTTTGTCGTGTCATGTCTTGTCCTGTCTTGTCTTGTCATGTCATGTCATGTGTTGTGTTGTGTTGTTTTGTTTTGTCTTGTCTTGTCTTGTCTTGTCTTGTCTTGTCTTGTCTTGTCTTGTCTTGTCTTGTCTTGTCTTGTCTTGTCTTGTCTTGCCTTATATTGCCTTGTCTTGTCTTGTCTTGTCTTGTCTGGTCTTGTCTTGTCTTGTGTTGTCTTGTCTTGTCTTGTCTTGTCTTGTCTTGTCTTGTCTTGTCTTGTCTTGTCTTGTCTTGTCTTGTCATGTCATGTCGTGTGTTGTGTTGTTTTGTCGTGTCATGTCTTGTCTTGTCTTGTCCTGTCCTGTCGTGTGTTGTGTTGTTTTGTCTTGTCTTGTGTTGTTTTGTCGTGTCATGTCTTGTCTTGTCTTGTCTTGTCTTGTCTTGTCTTGTCTTGTCTTGTCTTGTCTTGTCTTGTCTTGTCTTGTCTTGTCTTGTCTTGTCTTGTCTTGTCTTGTCTTGTCTTGTCTTGTCTTGTCTTGTCTTGTCTTGTCTTGTCTTGTCTTGTCTTGTCTTGTCTTGTCTTGTCTTGTCTTGTCTTGTCTTGTCTTGTCTTGTCTTGTCTTGTCTTGTCTTGTCTTGTCTTGTCTTGTCTTGTCTTGTCTTGTCTTGTCTTGTCTTGTCTTGTCTTGTCTTGTCTTGTCTTGTCTTGTCTTGTCTTGTCCTGTCTTGTCTTGTCATGTCATGTCATGTGTTGTGTTGTGTTGTTTTGTCTTGTCTTGTCTTGTCTTGTCTTGTCTTGTCTTGTCTTGTCTTGCCTTATATTGCCTTGTCTTGTCTTGTCTGGTCTTGTCTTGTGTTGTCTTGTCTTGTCTTGTCTTGTCTTGTCTTGTCTTGTCATGTCTTGTCTTGTCTTGTATTGTATTGTTTTCTCATGTAATGTCATGTCGTGTGTTGTGTTGTTTTGTCTTGTCTTGTGTTGTTTTGTCGTGTCATGTCTTGTCCTGTCTTGTCTTGTCATGTCATGTCATGTGTTGTGTTGTGTTGTTTTGTTTTGTCTTGTCTTGTCTTGTCTTGTTTTGTCTTGTCTTGTCATGTCATGTCATGTCGTGTGTTGTGTTGTTTTGTCTTGTGTTGTTTTGTCGTATCATGTCTTGTCTTGTCTTGTCTTGTCTTGTCTTGTCTTGTCTTGTCTTGTCTTGTCTTGTCTTGTCTTGTCTTGTCTTGTCTTGTCTTGTTTTGTCTTGTCCTGTCGTGTGTTGTGTTGTTTTGTCTTGTCTTGTCATGTCATGTCATGTCGTGTGTTGTGTTGTTTTGTCTTGTCTTGTCTTGTCTTGTCTTGTCTTGTCTTGTCTTGTCTTGTCTTGTCTTGTCTTGTCTTGTCTTGTCTTGTCTTGTCTTGTCTTGTCTTGTCTTGTCTTGTCTTGTCTTGTTTTGTCATGTAATGTCATGTCGTGTGTTGTGTTGTTTTGTCTTGTGTTGTTTTGTCGTATCATGTCTTGTCTTGTCTTGTCTTGTCCTGTCCTGTCGTGTGTTGTGTTGTTTTGTCTTGTCTTGTCATGTCATGTCATGTCGTGTGTTGTGTTGTTTTGTCTTGTCTTGTCTTGTCTTGTCTTGTCTTGTCTTGTCTTGTCTTGTCTTGTCTTGTCTTGTCTTGTCTTGTCTTGTCTTGTCTTGTCTTGTCTTGTCTTGTTTTGTCTTGTCATGTCTTGTCTTGTCTTGTCTTGTCTTGTCTTGTCTTGTCTTGTCTTGTCTTGTCTTGTCTTGTCTTGTCTTGTCTTGTCTTGTCTTGTCTTGTCTTGTCTTGTCTTGTCTTGTCTTGTCTTGTCTTGTCTTGTCTTGTCTTGTCTTGTCTTGTCTTGTCTTGTCTTGTCTTGTCTTGTCTTGTCTTGTCTTGTCTTGTCTTGTCTTGTCTTGTCTTGTCTTGTCTTGTCTTGTTTTGTCATGTAATGTCATGTCGTGTGTTGTGTTGTTTTGTCTTGTCTTGTCTTCTCCTTGTCTTGTCTTGACTGTCGTGTGTTGTGTTGTTTTGTTTTGTCTTGTCATGTCTTATATTGTCTTGTCCTGTCCTGTCTTGTCTTGTCTTGTCTTGTCTTGTCTTGTCTTGTCTTGTCTTGTCTTGTCTTGTCTTGTCTTGTCTTGTCTTGTCTTGTCTTGTCTTGTCTTGTCTTGTCTTGTCTTGTCTTGGTTGTCCTGTCCTATCTTGTCTTGTCTTGTCATATCTTGTCTTGTCTTGTCTTGTCTTGTCTTGTCTTGTCTTGTCTTGTCTTGTCTAGTCTTGTCTTGCTTTGTCTTGTCATGTCTTGTCCTGTCCTGTCTTGTCTTGTCTTGTCATGTCTTGTCTTGTCTTGTCTTGTCCTGTCCTGTCTTGTCCTGTCTTGTCATGTCTTGTCTTGTCTTGTCTTGTCTTGTCTTGTCTTGTCTTGTCTTGTCTTGTCTTTTCTTGTCTTGTCTTGTCTTGTCTTGTCTTGTCTTGTCTTGTCTTGTCTTGTCTTGTCTTGTCTTGTCTTGTCTTGTCTTGTCTTGTCTTGTCTTGTCTTGTCTTGTCTTGTCTTGTCTTGTCTTGTCTTGTCTTGTCTTGTCTTGTCTTGTCTTGTCCTGTCCTGTCGTGTGTTGTGTTGTTTTGTCTTGTCTTGTCATGTCATGTCATGTCGTGTCTTGTGTTGCTTTGTCTTGTCTTGTCTTGTCTTTTCATGTCGTGTGTTGTGTTGTTTTGTCTTGTCTTGTTGTGTATTGTCATGTCTTATATTGTTTTGTCTTGTCTTGTCTTGTCTTGTCTTGCCTTGCCCTGTCTTGTCTTGTCTTGTCATGTCTTGTCTTGTCTTGTCTTGTCTTGTTTTGTCTTGTCTTGTATTGTCTTGTTTTCTCATGTAATGTCATGTCGTGTGTTGTGTTGTTTTGTTTTGTGTTGTTTTGTCGTATCATGTCGTATCATGTCTTATCTTGGCTTGTCTTGTCCTGTCCTGTCGTGTGTTGTGTTGTTTTGTCTTGTCTTGTCATGTCATGTCATGTCGTGTGTTGTGTTGTTTTGTCTTGTGTTGTTTTGTCGTATTATGTCTTGTCTTGTCTTGTCTTGTCCTGTCCTGTCGTGTGTTGTGTTGTTTTGTCTTGTCTTGTCATGTCTTGTCATGTCGTGTGTTGTGTTGTTTTGTCTTGTCTTGTTTTGTCTTGTCATGTCTTGTCTTGTCTTGTCTTGTCTTGTCTTGTTTTGTCTTGTCTTGTCTTGTCTTGTCCTGTCCTGTCTTGTCTTGTCTTGTCATGTCTTGTCTTGTCTTGTCTTGTCATGTCATGTCGTGTGTTGTGTTGTTTTGTCTTGTCTTGTTTTGTCTTATCATGTCTTGTCTTGTCTTGTCTTGTTTTGTCTTGTCTTGTCTTGTCTTGTCTTGTCCTGTCTTGTCTTGTCTTGTTGTGTATTGTCATGTCTTATATTGTCTTGTCTTGTCTTGTATTGTCTTGTCCTGTCTTGTCTTGTCTTGTCTTGTCATGTCTTGTCTTGTCTTGTCTTTTCTTGTTTTGTCTTGTCTTGTATTGTCTTGTTTTCTCATGTGATGTCATGTCGTGTGTTGTTTTGTTTTGTCTTGTCATGTCTTGTCATGTCTTGTCTTGTCTTGTCTTGTCTTGTCTTGTCTTGTCTTGTCTTGTCTTGTCTTGTCTTGTCTTGTCTTGTCTTGTCTTGTCTTGTCTTGTCTTGTCTTGTCTTGTATTGTCTTGTCCTGTCTTGTCTTGTCTTGTCTTGTCATGTCTTGTCTTGTCTTGTCTTTTCTTGTTTTGTCTTGTCTTGTATTGTCTTGTTTTCTCATGTGATGTCATGTCGTGTGTTGTTTTGTTTTGTCTTGTCATGTCTTGTCTTGTCTTGTCTTGTCTTGTCTTGTCTTGTCTTGTCTTGTCATGTCTTGTCTTGTCTTGTTTTGTCTTGTCTTGTATTGTCTTGTTTTCTCATGTAATGTCATGTCGTGTGTTGTGTTGTTTTGTCTTGTCTTGTGTTGTTTTGTCGTGTCATGTCTTGTCCTGTCTTGTCTTGTCATGTCATGTCATGTGTTGTGTTGTGTTGTATTGTTTTGTCTTGTCTTGTCTTGTCTTGTCTTGTCTTGTCTTGTCTTGTCTTGTCTTGTCTTGTCTTGTCTTGTCTTGTCTTGTCTTGTCTTGCCTTATATTGCCTTGTCTTGTCTTGTCTTGTCTTGTCTGGTCTTGTCTTGTGTTGTCTTGTCTTGTCTTGTCTTGTCTTGTCTTGTCTTGTCTTGTCTTGTCTTGTCTTGTCTTGTCATGTCATGTCGTGTGTTGTGTTGTTTTGTCGTGTCATGTCTTGTCTTGTCTTGTCCTGTCCTGTCGTGTGTTGTGTTGTTTTGTCTTGTCTTGTGTTGTTTTGTCGTGTCATGTCTTGTCTTGTCTTGTCTTGTCTTGTCTTGTCTTGTCTTGTCTTGTCTTGTCTTGTCTTGTCTTGTCTTGTCTTGTCTTGTCTTGTCTTGTCTTGTCTTGTCTTGTCTTGTCTTGTCTTGTCTTGTCTTGTCTTGTCTTGTCTTGTCTTGTCTTGTCTTGTCTTGTCTTGTCTTGTCTTGTCTTGTCTTGTCTTGTCTTGTCTTGTCTTGTCTTGTCTTGTCTTGTCTTGTCTTGTCTTGTCTTGTCTTGTCTTGTCTTGTCTTGTCTTGTCTTGTCTTGTCTTGTCTTGTCTTGTCTTGTCTTGTCTTGTCTTGTCTTGTCTTGTCTTGTCTTGTCTAGTCTTGTCCTGTCTTGTCTTGTCATGTCATGTCATGTGTTGTGTTGTGTTGTTTTGTCTTGTCTTGTCTTGTCTTGTCTTGTCTTGTCTTGTCTTGTCTTGTCTTGTCTTGCCTTATATTGCCTTGTCTTGTCTTGTCTGGTCTTGTCTTGTGTTGTCTTGTCTTGTCTTGTCTTGTCTTGTCTTGTCTTGTCATGTCTTGTCTTGTCTTGTATTGTATTGTTTTCTCATGTAATGTCATGTCGTGTGTTGTGTTGTTTTGTCTTGTCTTGTGTTGTTTTGTCGTGTCATGTCTTGTCTTGTCTTGTCTTGTCCTGTCCTGTCGTGTGTTGTGTTGTTTTGTCTTGTCTTGTTGTGTATTGTCATGTCTTATATTGTCTAGTCTTTTCTTGTCTTGTCATGTCATGTCATGTCGTGTGTTGTGTTGTTTTGTCTTGTCTTGTTTTGTCTTGTCATGTCATGTCTTGTCTTGTCTTGTTTTGTCTTGTCTTGTCATGTCTTGTCTTGTCTTGTCTTGTCGTGTCGTGTCTTGTCTTGTCTTGTCTTGTCTTGTCTTGTCTTGTCTTGTTTTGTCTTGTCTTGTCTTGTCTTGTCTTGTCTTGTCTTGTCTTGTCTTGTCTTGTCTTGTCTTGTCTTGTCTTGTCTTGTCTTGTCTTGTCTTGTCTTGTCTTGTCTTGTCTTGTCTTGTCTTGTCTTGTCTTGTCTTGTCTTGTCTTGTCTTGTCTTGTCTTGTCTTGTCTTGTCTTGTCTTGTCTTGTCTTGTCTTGTCTTGTCTTGTCTTGTCTTGTCTTGTCTTGTCTTGTCTTGTCTTGTCTTGTCTTGTCTTGTCTTGTCTTGTCTTGTCTTGTCTTGTCTTGTCTTGTCTTGTCTGGTCTTGTTTTGTCTTGTCATGTCTTGTCTTGTCTTGTCTTGTCTTGTCTTGTCTTGTCTTGTCTTGTCTTGTCTTGTCTTGTCTTGTCTTGTCTTGTCTTGTCTTGTCTTGTCTTGTCTTGTCCTGTCCTGTCGTGTGTTGTGTTGTTTTGTCTTGTCTTGTCATGTCATGTCATGTCGTGTCTTGTGTTGCTTTGTCTTGTCTTGTCTTGTCTTTTCATGTCGTGTGTTGTGTTGTTTTGTCTTGTCTTGTTGTGTATTGTCATGTCTTATATTGTTTTGTCTTGTCTTGTCTTGTCTTGTCTTGCCTTGCCCTGTCTTGTCTTGTCTTGTCATGTCTTGTCTTGTCTTGTCTTGTCTTGTTTTGTCTTGTCTTGTATTGTCTTGTTTTCTCATGTAATGTCATGTCGTGTGTTGTGTTGTTTTGTTTTGTGTTGTTTTGTCGTATCATGTCGTATCATGTCTTATCTTGGCTTGTCTTGTCCTGTCCTGTCGTGTGTTGTGTTGTTTTGTCTTGTCTTGTCATGTCATGTCATGTCGTGTGTTGTGTTGTTTTGTCTTGTGTTGTTTTGTCGTATTATGTCTTGTCTTGTCTTGTCTTGTCCTGTCCTGTCGTGTGTTGTGTTGTTTTGTCTTGTCTTGTCATGTCTTGTCATGTCGTGTGTTGTGTTGTTTTGTCTTGTCTTGTTTTGTCTTGTCATGTCTTGTCTTGTCTTGTCTTGTCTTGTCTTGTTTTGTCTTGTCTTGTCTTGTCTTGTCCTGTCCTGTCTTGTCTTGTCTTGTCATGTCTTGTCTTGTCTTGTCTTGTCATGTCATGTCGTGTGTTGTGTTGTTTTGTCTTGTCTTGTTTTGTCTTATCATGTCTTGTCTTGTCTTGTCTTGTTTTGTCTTGTCTTGTCTTGTCTTGTCTTGTCCTGTCTTGTCTTGTCTTGTTGTGTATTGTCATGTCTTATATTGTCTTGTCTTGTCTTGTATTGTCTTGTCCTGTCTTGTCTTGTCTTGTCTTGTCATGTCTTGTCTTGTCTTGTCTTTTCTTGTTTTGTCTTGTCTTGTATTGTCTTGTTTTCTCATGTGATGTCATGTCGTGTGTTGTTTTGTTTTGTCTTGTCATGTCTTGTCATGTCTTGTCTTGTCTTGTCTTGTCTTGTCTTGTCTTGTCTTGTCTTGTCTTGTCTTGTCTTGTCTTGTCTTGTCTTGTCTTGTCTTGTCTTGTCTTGTATTGTCTTGTCCTGTCTTGTCTTGTCTTGTCTTGTCATGTCTTGTCTTGTCTTGTCTTTTCTTGTTTTGTCTTGTCTTGTATTGTCTTGTTTTCTCATGTGATGTCATGTCGTGTGTTGTTTTGTTTTGTCTTGTCATGTCTTGTCTTGTCTTGTCTTGTCTTGTCTTGTCTTGTCTTGTCTTGTCTTGTCTTGTCATGTCTTGTCTTGTCTTGTTTTGTCTTGTCTTGTATTGTCTTGTTTTCTCATGTAATGTCATGTCGTGTGTTGTGTTGTTTTGTCTTGTCTTGTGTTGTTTTGTCGTGTCATGTCTTGTCCTGTCTTGTCTTGTCATGTCATGTCATGTGTTGTGTTGTGTTGTGTTGTATTGTTTTGTCTTGTCTTGTCTTGTCTTGTCTTGTCTTGTCTTGTCTTGTCTTGTCTTGTCTTGTCTTGTCTTGTCTTGTCTTGTCTTGCCTTATATTGCCTTGTCTTGTCTTGTCTTGTCTTGTCTGGTCTTGTCTTGTGTTGTCTTGTCTTGTCTTGTCTTGTCTTGTCTTGTCTTGTCTTGTCTTGTCTTGTCTTGTCTTGTCATGTCATGTCGTGTGTTGTGTTGTTTTGTCGTGTCATGTCTTGTCTTGTCTTGTCCTGTCCTGTCGTGTGTTGTGTTGTTTTGTCTTGTCTTGTGTTGTTTTGTCGTGTCATGTCTTGTCTTGTCTTGTCTTGTCTTGTCTTGTCTTGTCTTGTCTTGTCTTGTCTTGTCTTGTCTTGTCTTGTCTTGTCTTGTCTTGTCTTGTCTTGTCTTGTCTTGTCTTGTCTTGTCTTGTCTTGTCTTGTCTTGTCTTGTCTTGTCTTGTCTTGTCTTGTCTTGTCTTGTCTTGTCTTGTCTTGTCTTGTCTTGTCTTGTCTTGTCTTGTCTTGTCTTGTCTTGTCTTGTCTTGTCTTGTCTTGTCTTGTCTTGTCTTGTCTTGTCTTGTCTTGTCTTGTCTTGTCTTGTCTTGTCTTGTCTTGTCTTGTCTTGTCTTGTCTTGTCTTGTCTTGTCTTGTCTTGTCTTGTCTTGTCTTGTCTTGTCTTGTCTTGTCCTGTCTTGTCTTGTCATGTCATGTCATGTGTTGTGTTGTGTTGTTTTGTCTTGTCTTGTCTTGTCTTGTCTTGTCTTGTCTTGTCTTGTCTTGTCTTGCCTTATATTGCCTTGTCTTGTCTTGTCTGGTCTTGTCTTGTGTTGTCTTGTCTTGTCTTGTCTTGTCTTGTCTTGTCTTGTCATGTCTTGTCTTGTCTTGTATTGTATTGTTTTCTCATGTAATGTCATGTCGTGTGTTGTGTTGTTTTGTCTTGTCTTGTGTTGTTTTGTCGTGTCATGTCTTGTCTTGTCTTGTCTTGTCCTGTCCTGTCGTGTGTTGTCTTGTCTTGTCTTGTCTTGTCTTGTCTTGTCTTGTCTTGTCATGTCATGTCATGTCGTGTGTTGTGTTGTTTTGTCTTGTCTTGTTTTGTCTTGTCATGTCATGTCTTGTCTTGTCTTGTGTTGTTTTGTCGTGTCATGTCTTGTCTTGTCTTGTCTTGTCTTGTCTTGTCTTGTCTTGTCTTGTCTTGTCTTGTCTTGTCTTGTCTTGTCTTGTCTTGTCTTGTCCTGTCCTGTCGTGTGTTGTCTTGTCTTGTCTTGTCTTGTCCTGTCTTGTCTTGTCTTGTCATGTCATGTCATGTCGTGTGTTGTGTTGTTTTGTCTTGTCTTGTTTTGTCTTGTCATGTCATGTCTTGTCTTGTCTTGTGTTGTTTTGTCGTGTCATGTCTTGTCTTGTCTTGTCTTGTCTTGTCTTGTCTTGTCTTGTCTTGTCTTGTCTTGTCTTGTCTTGTCTTGTCTTGTCTTGTCTTGTCTTGTCTTGTCTTGTCTTGTCTTGTCTTGTCTGGTCTTGTTTTGTCTTGTCATGTCTTGTCTTGTCTTGTGTTGTATTGTCTTGTTTTCTCATGTAATGTCATGTCGTGTGTTGTGTTGTTTTGTCTTGTGTTGTTTTGTCGTATCATGTCTTGTCTTGTCTTGTCTTGTCTTGTCATGTCATGTCATGTCGTGTCTTGTGTTGCTTTGTCTTGTCTTGTCATGTCTTGTCTTGTCTTGTCTTGTCTTGTCTTGTCTTGTCTTGTCTTGTCTTGTCTTGTCTTGTCCTGTCCTGTCGTGTGTTGTCTTGTCTTGTCTTGTCTTGTCCTGTCTTGTCTTGTCTTGTCATGTCATGTCATGTCGTGTGTTGTGTTGTTTTGTCTTGTCTTGTTTTGTCTTGTCATGTCATGTCTTGTCTTGTCTTGTGTTGTTTTGTCTTGTCTTGTCTTGTCTTGTCTTGTCTTGTCTTGTCTTGTCTTGTCTTGTCTTGTCTTGTCTTGTGTTGTCTTGTCTTGTCTTGTCTTGTCTTGTCTTGTCTTGTCTTGTCTTGTTTTGTCTTGTGTTGTATTGTCTTGTTTTCTCATGTAATGTCATGTCGTGTGTTGTGTTGTTTTGTCTTGTGTTGTTTTGTCGTATCATGTCTTGTCTTGTCTTGTCTTGTCTTGTCATGTCATGTCATGTCGTGTCTTGTGTTGCTTTGTCTTGTCTTGTCATGTCGTATTTTGTGTTGTTTTGTCTTGTCTTGTTGTGTATTGTCATGTCTTATATTGCCTTGTCTTGTCTTGGCTTGTCTTGTCTTGTCTTGTCTTGTCTTGTGATGTCATGTCGTGTGTTGTGTTGTTTTGTCTTGTCTTGTCTTGTCTTGTCTTGTCTTGTCTTGTCTTGTCTTGTCTTGTCTTGTTTTGTCTTGTCATACTTGTCTTGTCTTGTCTTGTCTTGTCTTGTCTTGTCTTGTCTTGCCTTGTCTTGTCTTGTCTTGTCTTGTCTTGTCTTGTCTTGTCTTGTCTTGTCTTGTCTTGTCTTGTCTTGTCTTGTCTTGTCTTGTCTTGTCTTGTCTTGTCTTGTCTTGTCTTGTCTTATCTTGTCTTGTCTTGTCTTGTCTTGTCTTGTCTTGTCTTGTCTTGTCTTGTCTTGTCTTGTCTTGTCTTGTCTTGTATTGTCTTGTCTTGTCTTGTCTTGTTTTGTCTGGTGTTGTATTGTCTTGTTTTCTGATGTAATGTCATGTCGTGTGTTGTGTTGTTTTGTCTTGTGTTGTTTTGTCGTATCATGTCTTGTCTTGTCTTGTCTTGTCTTGTCCTGTCTTGTCTTGTCTTGTCTTGTTTTGTCATGTAATGTCATGTCGTGTGTTGTGTTGTTTTGTCTTGTCTTGTCTTCTCCTTGTCTTGTCTTGACTGTCGTGTGTTGTGTTGTTTTGTTTTGTCTTGTCATGTCTTATATTGTCTTGTCCTGTCCTGTCTTGTCTTGTCTTGTCTTGTCTTGTCTTGTCTTGTCTTGTCTTGTCTTGTCTTGTCTTGTCTTATATTGTCTTGTCCTGTCCTGTCTTGTCTTGTCTTGTCTTGTCTTGTCTTGTCTTGTTTTGTCTTGTCATACTTGTCTTGTCTTGTCTTGTCTTGTCTTGTCTTGTCTTGCCTTGTCTTGTCTTGTCTTGTCTTGCCTTGTCTTGTCTTGTCTTGTCTTGTCTTGTCTTGTCTTGTCTTGTCTTGCCTTGTCTTGTCTTGTCTTGTCTTGTCTTGTCTTATATTGTCTTGTCCTGTCCTGTCTTGTCTTGTCTTGTCTTGTCTTGTCTTGTCTTGTTTTGTCTTGTCATACTTGTCTTGTCTTGTCTTGTCTTGTCTTGTCTTGCCTTGTCTTGTCTTGTCTTGTGTTGTTTTGTCGTGTCATGTCTTGTCTTGTCTTGTCTTGTCTTGTCTTGTCTTGTCTTGTCTTGTCTTGTCTTGTCTTGTCTTGTCTTGTCTTGTCTTGTCTTGTCTTGTCTTGTCTTGTCTTGTCTTGTCTTGTCTTATATTGTCTTGTCCTGTCCTGTCTTGTCTTGTCTTGTCTTGTCTTGTCTTGTCTTGTTTTGTCTTGTCATACTTGTCTTGTCTTGTCTTGTCTTGTCTTGTCTTGCCTTGTCTTGTCTTGTCTTGTCTTGCCTTGTCTTGTCTTGTCTTGTCTTGTCTTGTCTTGTCTTGTCTTGTCTTGTCTTGTCTTGTCTTGTCTTGTCTTGTCTTGTCTTGTCTTGTCTTGTCTTGTCTTGTCTTGTCTTGTCTTGTCTTGTCTTGTCTTGTCTTGTCTTGTCTTGTCTTGTCTTGTCTTGTCTTGTCTTGTCTTGTCTTGTCTTGTCTTGTCTTGTCTTGTCTTGTCTTGTCTTGTCTTGTTTTGTCATGTAATGTCATGTCGTGTGTTGTGTTGTTTTGTCTTGTCTTGTCTTCTCCTTGTCTTGTCTTGACTGTCGTGTGTTGTGTTGTTTTGTTTTGTCTTGTCATGTCTTATATTGTCTTGTCCTGTCCTGTCTTGTCTTGTCTTGTCTTGTCTTGTCTTGTCTTGTCTTGTCTTGTCTTGTCTTGTCTTGTCTTGTCTTGTCTTGTCTTGTCTTGTCTTGTCTTTTCTTGGTTGTCCTGTCCTATCTTGTCTTGTCTTGTCATATCTTGTCTTGTCTTGTCTTGTCTTGTCTTGTCTTGTCTTGTCTTGTCTAGTCTTGTCTTGCTTTGTCTTGTCATGTCTTGTCCTGTCCTGTCTTGTCTTGTCTTGTCATGTCTTGTCTTGTCTTGTCTTGTCCTGTCCTGTCTTGTCCTGTCTTGTCATGTCTTGTCTTGTCTTGTCTTGTCTTGTCTTGTCTTGTCTTGTCTTGTCTTGTCTTTTCTTGTCTTGTCTTGTCTTGTCTTGTCTTATCTTGTCTTGTCTTGTCTTGTCTTGTCTTGTCTTGTCTTGTCTTGTCTTGTCTTGTCTTGTCTTGTCTTGTCTTGTCTTGTCTTGTCTTGTCTTGTCTTGTCTTGTCTTGTCTTGTCCTGTCCTGTCGTGTGTTGTGTTGTTTTGTCTTGTCTTGTCATGTCATGTCATGTCGTGTCTTGTGTTGCTTTGTCTTGTCTTGTCTTGTCTTTTCATGTCGTGTGTTGTGTTGTTTTGTCTTGTCTTGTTGTGTATTGTCATGTCTTATATTGTTTTGTCTTGTCTTGTCTTGTCTTGTCTTGTCTTGCCTTGCCCTGTCTTGTCTTGTCTTGTCATGTCTTGTCTTGTCTTGTCTTGTCTTGTTTTGTCTTGTCTTGTATTGTCTTGTTTTCTCATGTAATGTCATGTCGTGTGTTGTGTTGTTTTGTTTTGTGTTGTTTTGTCGTATCATGTCGTATCATGTCTTATCTTGGCTTGTCTTGTCCTGTCCTGTCGTGTGTTGTGTTGTTTTGTCTTGTCTTGTCATGTCATGTCATGTCGTGTGTTGTGTTGTTTTGTCTTGTGTTGTTTTGTCGTATCATGTCTTGTCTTGTCTTGTCTTGTCCTGTCCTGTCGTGTGTTGTGTTGTTTTGTCTTGTCTTGTCATGTCTTGTCATGTCGTGTGTTGTGTTGTTTTGTCTTGTCTTGTTTTGTCTTGTCATGTCTTGTCTTGTCTTGTCTTGTCTTGTCTTGTTTTGTCTTGTCTTGTCTTGTCTTGTCCTGTCCTGTCTTGTCTTGTCTTGTCATGTCTTGTCTTGTCTTGTCTTGTCATGTCATGTCGTGTGTTGTGTTGTTTTGTCTTGTCTTGTTTTGTCTTATCATGTCTTGTCTTGTCTTGTCTTGTTTTGTCTTGTCTTGTCTTGTCTTGTCCTGTCTTGTCTTGTCTTGTTGTGTATTGTCATGTCTTATATTGTCTTGTCTTGTCTTGTATTGTCTTGTCCTGTCTTGTCTTGTCTTGTCTTGTCATGTCTTGTCTTGTCTTGTCTTTTCTTGTTTTGTCTTGTCTTGTATTGTCTTGTTTTCTCATGTGATGTCATGTCGTGTGTTGTTTTGTTTTGTCTTGTCATGTCTTGTCATGTCTTGTCTTGTCTTGTCTTGTCTTGTCTTGTCTTGTCTTGTCTTGTCTTGTCTTGTCTTGTCTTGTCTTGTCTTGTCTTGTCTTGTCTTGTCTTGTCTTGTCTTGTCTTGTCTTGTCTTGTCTTGTCTTGTCTTGTCTTGTCTTGTCTTGTCTTGTCTTGTCTTGTCTTGTCTTGTCTTGTCTTGTCTTGTCTTGTCTTGTCTTGTCTTGTCTTGTCTTGTCTTGTCTTGTCTTGTCTTGTCTTGTCTTGTCTTGTCTTGTCTTGTCTTGTCTTGTCTTGTCTTGTCTTGTCTTGTCTTGTCTTGTCTTGTCTTGTCTTGTCTTGTCTTGTCTTGTCTTGTCATGTCTTGTCTTGTCTTGTCTTGTCTTGTCATGTCGTGTTTTGTGTTGTTTTGTCTTGTCTTGTTGTGTATTGTCATGTCTTATATTGTCTTGTCTTGTCTTGTATTGTCTTGTCCTGTCTTGTCTTGTCTTGTCTTGTCATGTCTTGTCTTGTCTTGTCTTTTCTTGTTTTGTCTTGTCTTGTATTGTCTTGTTTTCTCATGTAATGTCATGTCGTGTGTTGTTTTGTCTTGTGTTGTTTTGTCGTATCATGTCTTGTCTAGTCTTGTCTTGTCCTGTCCTGTCGTGTGTTGTGTTGTTTTGTCTTGTCTTGTCATGTCATGTCGTGTCTTGTGTTGCTTTGTCTTGTCTTGTCATGTCGTATTTTGTGTTGTTTTGTCTTGTCTTGTTGTGTATTGTCATGTCTTATATTGCCTTGTCTTGTCTTGTCTTGTCTTGTCTTGTGATGTCATGTCGTGTGTTGTGTTGTTTTGTCTTGTCTTGTCTTGTCTTGTCTTGTCTTGTCTTGTCTTGTCTTGTTTTGTCTTGTCATACTTGTCTTGTCTTGTCTTGTCTTGTTTTGTCTTGTCATACTTGTCTTGTCTTGTCTTGTCTTGTCTTGTCTTGTCTTGTCTTGTCTTGTCTTGCCTTGTCTTGTCTTGTCTTGTCTTGTCTTGTCTTGTCTTGTCTTGTCTTGTCTTGTCTTGTCTTGTCTTGTCTTGTCTTGTTTTGTCTTGTCATACTTGTCTTGTCTTGTCTTGTCTTGTCTTGTCTTGTCTTGTCTTGTCTTGTCTTGCCTTGTCTTGTCTTGTCTTGTCTTGTCTTGTCTTGTCTTGTCTTGTCTTGTCTTGTCTTGTCTTGTCTTGTTTTGTCTTGTCATACTTGTCTTGTCTTGTCTTGTCTTGTCTTGTCTTGTCTTGTCTTGTCTTGTCTTGTCTTGTCTTGTCTTGCCTTGTCTTGTCTTGTCTTGTCTTGTCTTGTCTTGTCTTGTCTTGTCTTGTCTTGTCTTGTCTTGTCTTGTCTTGTCTTGTCTTGTCTTGTCATGTCTTGTCTTGTCTTGTCTTGTCTTGTCTTGTCTTGTCTTGTCTTGTCTTTTCTTGTCTTGTCTTGTCTTGTCTTGTCTTGTCTTGTCTTGTCTTGTCTTGTCTTGTCTTGTCTTGTCTTGTCTTGTCTTGTCTTGTCCTGTCCTGTCGTGTGTTGTGTTGTTTTGTCTTGTCTTGTCATGTCATGTCATGTCGTGTCTTGTGTTGCTTTGTCTTGTCTTGTCTTTTCATGTCGTGTGTTGTGTTGTTTTGTCTTGTCTTGTTGTGTATTGTCATGTCTTATATTGTTTTGTCTTGTCTTGTCTTGCCTTGTCCTGTCTTGTCTTGTCTTGTCTTGTCATGTCTTGTCTTGTCTTGTCTTGTCTTGTTTTGTCTTGTCTTGTATTGTCTTGTTTTCTCATGTAATGTCATGTCGTGTGTTGTGTTGTTTTGTCTTGTGTTGTTTTGTCGTATCATGTCGTATCATGTCTTATCTTGGCTTGTCTTGTCCTGTCCTGTCGTGTGTTGTGTTGTTTTGTCTTGTCTTGTCATGTCATGTCATGTCGTGTGTTGTGTTGTTTTGTCTTGTGTTGTTTTGTCGTATCATGTCTTGTCTTGTCTTGTCTTGTCTTGTCTTGTCTTGGTTGTCCTGTCCTATCTTGTCTTGTCTTGTCATATCTTGTCTTGTCTTGTCTTGTCTTGTCTTGTCTTGTCTTGTCTTGTCTTGTCTAGTCTTGTCTTGCTTTGTCTTGTCATGTCTTGTCCTGTCCTGTCTTGTCTTGTCTTGTCATGTCTTGTCTTGTCTTGTCTTGTCCTGTCCTGTCTTGTCCTATCTTGTCATGTCGTGTGTTGTGTTGTTTTGTCTTGTGTTGTCTTGTCTTGTCTTGTCTTGTCTTGTCTTGTCTTGTCTTGTCTTGTCTTGTCTTGTCCTGTCCTGTCGTGTGTTGTGTTGTTTTGTCTTGTCTTGTCATGTCATGTCATGTCGTGTCTTGTGTTGCTTTGTCTTGTCTTGTCTTGTCTTTTCATGTCGTGTGTTGTGTTGTTTTGTCTTGTCTTGTTGTGTATTGTCATGTCTTATATTGTTTTGTCTTGTCTTGTCTTGTCTTGTCTTGCCTTGTCCTGTCTTGTCTTGTCTTGTCATGTCTTGTCTTGTCTTGTCTTGTCTTGTTTTGTCTTGTCTTGTATTGTCTTGTTTTCTCATGTAATGTCATGTCGTGTGTTGTGTTGTTTTGTCTTGTGTTGTTTTGTCGTATCATGTCGTATCATGTCTTATCTTGGCTTGTCTTGTCCTGTCCTGTCGTGTGTTGTGTTGTTTTGTCTTGTCTTGTCATGTCATGTCATGTCGTGTGTTGTGTTGTTTTGTCTTGTGTTGTTTTGTCGTATCATGTCTTGTCTTGTCTTGTCTTGTCCTGTCCTGTCGTGTGTTGTGTTGTTTTGTCTTGTCTTGTCATGTCATGTCATGTCGTGTGTTGTGTTGTTTTGTCTTGTCTTGTTTTGTCTTGTCATGTCTTGTCTTGTCTTGTCTTGTCTTGTCTTGTTTTGTCTTGTCTTGTCTTGTCTTGTCTTGTCCTGTCCTGTCTTGTCTTGTCTTGTCATGTCTTGTCTTGTCTTGTCTTGTCATGTCATGTCGTGTGTTGTGTTGTTTTGTCTTGTCTTGTTTTGTCTTATCATGTCTTGTCTTGTCTTGTCTTGTTTTGTCTTGTCTTGTCTTGTCTTGTCTTGTCCTGTCTTGTCTTGTCTTGTCTTGTCTTGTCTTGTCTTGTCTTGTTTTATGTTGTCTTGTCTTGTCTTGTTTTGTCATGTAATGTCATGTCGTGTGTTGTGTTGTTTTGTCTTGTCATGTCTTATATTGTCTTGTCTTGTCTTGTCTTGTGATGTCATGTCGTGTGTTGTTTTGTTTTGTCTTGTCATGTCTTGTCTTGTCTTGTCTTGTCTTGTCTTGTCTTGTCTTGTCTTGTCTTGTCTTGTCTTGTCTTGTCTTGTCTTGTCTTGTCTTGTCTTGTCTTGTCTTGTCTTGTCTTGTCTTGTCTTGTCTTGTCTTGTCTTGTCTTGTCATGTCGTGTTTTGTGTTGTTTTGTCTTGTCTTGTTGTGTATTGTCATGTCTTATATTGTCTTGTCTTGTCTTGTATTGTCTTGTCCTGTCTTGTCTTGTCTTGTCTTGTCATGTCTTGTCTTGTCTTGTCTTTTCTTGTTTTGTCTTGTCTTGTATTGTCTTGTTTTCTCATGTAATGTCATGTCGTGTGTTGTTTTGTCTTGTGTTGTTTTGTCGTATCATGTCTTGTCTTGTCTTGTCTTGTCCTGTCCTGTCGTGTGTTGTGTTGTTTTGTGTTGTCTTGTCATGTCATGTCATGTCGTGTCTTGTGTTGTTTTGTCTTGTGTTGTTTTGTCGTATCATGTCGTATCATGTCTTATCTTGGCTTGTCTTGTCCTGTCCTGTCGTGTGTTGTGTTGTTTTGTCTTGTCTTGTCATGTCATGTCATGTCGTGTGTTGTGTTGTTTTGTCTTGTGTTGTTTTGTCGTATCATGTCTTGTCCTGTCCTGTCGTGTGTTGTCTTGTCTTGTCTTGTCTTGTCTTGTCTTGTCTTGTCCTGTCCTGTCTTGTCTTGTCTTGTCATGTCTTGTCTTGTCTTGTCTTGTCATGTCATGTCGTGTGTTGTGTTGTTTTGTCTTGTCTTGTCTTGTCTTGTCTTGTCTTTTCTTGTCCTGTCTTGTCTTGTCTTGTCTTGTCTTGTCTTGTCCTGTCTTGTCTTGTCTTGTCTTGTCTTGTCTTGTCTTGTCTTGTTTTATGTTGTCTTGTCTTGTCTTGTTTTGTCATGTAATGTCATGTCGTGTGTTGTGTTGTTTTGTCTTGTCATGTCTTATATTGTCTTGTCTTGTCTTGTCTTGTGATGTCATGTCGTGTGTTGTTTTGTTTTGTCTTGTCATGTCTTGTCTTGTCTTGTCTTGTCTTGTCTTGTCTTGTCTTGTCTTGTCTTGTCTTGTCTTGTCTTGTCTTGTCTTGTCTTGTCTTGTCTTGTCTTGTCTTGTCTTGTCTTGTCTTGTCTTGTCTTGTCTTGTCTTGTCTTGTCTTGCCTTGTCTTGTCTTGTCTTGTCTTGTCTTGTCTTGTCTTGTCTTGTCTTGTCTTGTCTTGTCTTGTCTTGTCTTGTCTTGTCTTGTCTTGTCTTGTCTTGTCTTGTCTTGTCTTGTCTTGTCTTGTCTTGTCTTGTCTTGTCTTGTCTTGTCTTGTCTTGTCTTGTCTTGTCTTGTCTTGTCTTGTCTTGTCTTGTCTTGTCTTGTCTTGTCTTGTCATGTCGTGTTTTGTGTTGTTTTGTCTTGTCTTGTTGTGTATTGTCATGTCTTATATTGTCTTGTCTTGTCTTGTATTGTCTTGTCCTGTCTTGTCTTGTCTTGTCTTGTCATGTCTTGTCTTGTCTTGTCTTTTCTTGTTTTGTCTTGTCTTGTATTGTCTTGTTTTCTCATGTAATGTCATGTCGTGTGTTGTTTTGTCTTGTGTTGTTTTGTCGTATCATGTCTTGTCTTGTCTTGTCTTGTCCTGTCCTGTCGTGTGTTGTGTTGTTTTGTGTTGTCTTGTCATGTCATGTCATGTCGTGTCTTGTGTTGCTTTGTCTTGTCTTGTCATGTCGTGTGTTGTGTAGGTTTGTCTTGTCTTGTCATGTCATGTCATGTCGTGTTTTGTCTTGTCTTGTCTTGTCCTGTCCTGTCGTGTGTTGTGTTGTTTTGTCTTGTCTTGTCATGTCATGTCATGTCGTGTCTTATGTTGTTTTGTCGTATCATGTCTTGTCTTGTCTTGTCTTGTCATGTCATGTCATGTCGTGTGTTGTGTTGTTTAGTCTTGTTTTGTCTTGTCATGTCTTGTCTTGTCATGTCGTGTGTTGTGTTGTTTAGTCTTGTTTTGTCTTGTCATGTCTTGTCTTGTCTTGTCTTGTCTTGTCTTGTCTTGTTTTGTTATGTCTTGTTATGTCTTGTCTTGTCTTGTCTTGTCTTGTCTTGTCTTGTCTTGTCTTGTCTTGTCTTGTCTTGTCTTGTCTTGTCTTGTCTTGTCTTGTCTTGTCTTGTCTTGTCTTGTCTTGTCTTGTCTTGTCTTGTCTTGTCTTGTCTTGTCTTGTCTTGTCTTGTCTTGTCTTGTCTTGTCTTGTCTTGTCTTGTCTTGTCTTGTCTTGTCTTGTCTTGTCTTGTCTTGTCTTGTCTTGTCTTGTCTTGTCTTGTCTTGTCTTGTCTTGTCTTGTCTTGTCTTCTCTTGTCTTGTCTTGTCTTGTCTTGTCTTGTCTTGTCTTGTCTTGTCTTGTCTTGTCTTGTCTTGTCTTGTCTTGTCTTGTCTTGTCTTGTCTTGTTTTGTCTTGTCTTGTCTTGTTTTGTCTTGTCGTGTCTTGTCTTGTCTTGTCTTGTTTTGTCATGTAATGTCATGTCGTGTGTTGTGTTGTTTTGTCTTGTCTTGTCTTGTCTTCTCCTTGTCTTGTCTTGTCTGTCGTGAGTTGTGTTGGTTTGTCTTGTCATGTCTTATATTGTCTTGTCTTGTCTTGTCTTGTGATTACATGTCGTGTGTTGTGTTGTTTAGTCTTGTCTTGTCTTGTCTTGTCTTGTTTTGTCTTGTTATGTCTTGTCTTGTCTTGTCTTGTCTTGTCTTGTCTTGTCTTGTCTTGTCTTGTCTTGTCTTGTCTTGTCTTGTCTTGTCTTGTCTTGTCTTGTCTTGTCTTGTCTTGTCTTGTCTTGTCTTGTCTTGTCTTGTCTTGTCTTGTCTTGTCTTGTCTTGTCTTGTCTTGTCTTGTCTTGTCTTGTCTTGTCTTGTCTTGTCTTGTCTTGTCTTGTCTTGTCTTGTCTTGTCTTGTCTTGTCTTGTCTTGTCTTGTCTTGTCTTGTCTTGTCTTGTCTTGTCTTGTCTTGTCTTGTCTTGTCTTGTCTTGTCTTGTCTTGTCTTGTCTTGTCTTGTCTTGTTTTGTCTTGTGTTGTCTTGTTTTGTTTTGTCGTGTCTTGTCTTGTCTTGTCTTGGCTTGTTTTGTCATGTAATGTCATGTCGTGTGTTGTGTTGTTTTGTCTTGTCTTGTCTTCTCCTTGTCTTGTCTTGTCTGTCGTGAGTTGTGTTGGTTTGTCTTGTCATGTCTTATATTGTCTTGTCTTGTCTTGTCTTGTGATTTCATGTCGTGTGTTGTGTTGTTTTGTCTTGTCTTGTCTTGTCTTGTCTTGTCTTTTCTTGTGTTGTCTTGTCTTGTTTTATGTTGTCTTGTCTTGTCTTGTCTTGTCCTGTCCTGTCTTGTTTTGTCTTGTCTTGCTTTGTCTTGTCATGTCTTGTCTTGGTTGTCCTGTCTTGTCTTGTCTTGTCATGTCTTGTCTTGTCTTGTCTTGTCTTGTCCTGTCCTGTCTTGTCTTGTCTTGTCTTGTCTTGTCTTGTCTTGTCTTGTCTTGTCTTGTCTTGTCTTGTCTTGTCTTGTCTTGTCTTGGTTGTCCTGTCTTGTCTTGTCTTGTCATGTCTTGTCTTGTCTTGTCTTGTCATGTCTTGTCTTGTCTTGTCTTGTCTTGTCCTGTCCTGTCTTGTCTTGTCTTGTCTTGTCTTGTCTTGTCTTGTCTTGTCTTGTCTTGGTTGTCCTGTCTTGTCTTGTCTTGTCATGTCTCGTCTTGTCTTGTCATGTCTTGTCTTGTCTTGTCTTGTCTTGTCTTGGTTGTCCTGTCTTGTCTTGTCTTGTCATGTCTTGTCTTGTCTTGTCTTGTCATGTCTTGTCTTGTCTTGTCTTGTCTTGTCTTGTTTTGTCTTGTCTTGTCTTGTTTTGTCTTGTCGTGTCTTGTCTTGTCTTGTCTCGTCTTGTTTTGTCATGTAATGTCATGTCGTGTGTTGTGTTGTTTTGTCTTGTCTTGTCTTGTCTTCTTCTTGTCTTGTCTTGTCTGTCGTGAGTTGTGTTGGTTTGTCTTGTCATGTCTTATATTGTCTTGTCTTGTCTTGTCTTGTGATTACATGTCGTGTGTTGTGTTGTTTAGTCTTGTCTTGTCTTGTCTTGTCTTGTTTTGTCTTGTTATGTCTTGTCTTGTCTTGTCTTGTCTTGTCTTGTCTTGTCTTGTCTTGTCTTGTCTTGTCTTGTCTTGTCTTGTCTTGTCTTGTCTTGTCTTGTCTTGTCTTGTCTTGTCTTGTCTTGTCTTGTCTTGTCTTGTCTTGTCTTGTCTTGTCTTGTCTTGTCTTGTCTTGTCTTGTCTTGTCTTGTCTTGTCTTGTCTTGTCTTGTCTTGTCTTGTCTTGTCTTGTCTTGTCTTGTCTTGTCTTGTCTTGTCTTGTCTTGTCTTGTCTTGTCTTGTCTTGTCTTGTTTTGTCTTGTGTTGTCTTGTTTTGTTTTGTCGTGTCTTGTCTTGTCTTGTCTTGGCTTGTTTTGTCATGTAATGTCATGTCTTGTCTTGTCTTGTCTTGTCTTGTCTTGTCTTGTCTTGTCTTGTCTTGGTTGTCCTGTCTTGTCTTGTCTTGTCATGTCTCGTCTTGTCTTGTCATGTCTTGTCTTGTCTTGTCTTGTCTTGTCTTGGTTGTCCTGTCTTGTCTTGTCTTGTCATGTCTTGTCTTGTCTTGTCTTGTCTTGTCCTGTCCTGTCTTGTCTTGTCTTGTCTTGTCTTGTCTTGTCTTGTCTTGTCTTGTCTTGTCTTGTCTTGTCTTGTCTTGTCTTGTCTTGTCTTGTCTTGTCTTGTCTTGTCTTGTCTTGTCTTGTCTTGTCTTGTCTTGTCTTTTCTTGTCTTGTCTTGTCTTGTCTGTCGTGTGTTGTGTTGTTTTGTCTTGTCATGTCTAATATTGTCTTGTCTTGTCTTGTCTTGTGATGTCATGTCATGTGTTGTGTTGTTTTGTCTTGTCTTGTCTTGTCTTGTCTTGTCTTGTCTTGTCTTGTCTTGTCTTGTCTTGTCTTGTCTTGTCTTGTCTTGTCTTGTCTTGTCTTGTCTTGTCTTGTCTTGTCTTGTCTTGTCTTGTCTTGTCTTGTCTTGTCTTGTCTTGTCTTGTCTTGTCTTGTCTTGTCTTGTCTTGTCTTGTCTTGTCTTGTCTTGTCTTGTCTTGTCTTGTCTTGTCTTGTCTTGTCTTGTCTTGTCTTGTCTTGTCTTGTCTTGTCTTGTCTTGTCTTGTCTTGTCTTGTCTTGTCTTGTCTTGTCCTGTCCTGTCTTGTCTTGTCTTGTCTTGTCTTGTCTTGTCTTGTCTTGTCTTGTCTTGTCTTGTCTTGTCTTGTCTTGTCTTGTCTTGTTTTGTCTTGTTGTGTCTTGTCTTGTCTTGTCTCGTCTTGTTTTGTCATGTAATGTCATGTCGTGTGTTGTGTTGTTTTGTCTTGTCTTGTCTTGTCTTCTCCTTGTCTTGTCTTGTCTGTCGTGAGTTGTGTTGGTTTGTCTTGTCATGTCTTATATTGTCTTGTCTTGTCTTGTCTTGTGATTACATGTCGTGTGTTGTGTTGTTTAGTCTTGTCTTGTCTTGTCTTGTCTTGTTTTGTCTTGTTATGTCTTGTCTTGTCTTGTCTTGTCTTGTCTTGTCTTGTCTTGTCTTGTCTTGTCTTGTCTTGTCTTGTCTTGTCTTGTCTTGTCTTGTCTTGTCTTGTCTTGTCTTGTCTTGTCTTGTCTTGTCTTGTCTTGTCTTGTCTTGTCTTGTCTTGTCTTGTCTTGTCTTGTCTTGTCTTGTCTTGTCTTGTCTTGTCTTGTCTTGTCTTGTCTTGTCTTGTCTTGTCTTGTCTTGTCTTGTCTTGTCTTGTCTTGTCTTGTCTTGTCTTGTCTTGTCTTGTCTTGTCTTGTCTTGTCTTGTCTTGTCTTGTCTTGTCTTGTCTTGTCTTGTTTTGTCTTGTGTTGTCTTGTTTTGTTTTGTCGTGTCTTGTCTTGTCTTGTCTTGTCTTGTCTTGTCTTGTCTTGTCTTGTCTTGTCTTGTCTTGTCTTGTCTTGTCTTGTCTTGTCTTGTCTTGTCTTGTCTTGTCTTGTCTTGTCTTGTCTTGTCTTGTCTTGTTTTGTCATGTAATGTCTTGTCTTGTTTTGTCTTGTTTTGTCTTGTCATGTCTTGTCTTGTCTTGTCTTGTCTTGTCTTGTCTTGTCTTGTCTTGTCTTGTCTTGTCTTGTCTTGTCTTGTCTTGTCTTGTCTTGTCTTGTCTTGTCTTGTCTTGTCTTGTCTTGTCTTGTCTTGTCTTGTCTTGTCTTGTCTTGTCTTGTCTTGTCTTGTCTTGTTTTATGTTGTCTTGTCTTGTCTTGTTTTGTCATGTAATGTCATGTCGTGTGTTGTGTTGTTTTGTCTTGTCTTGTCTTGTATTGTCTTGTTTTCTCATGTAATGTCATGCCGTGTGTTGTGTTGTTTTGTCTTGTCTTGTGTTGTTTTGTCGTGTCATGTCTTGTCTTGTCTTGTCTTGTCTTGTCCTGTCCTGTCGTGTGTTGTGTTGTTTTGTCTTGTCTTGTCATGTCATGTCATGTCGTGTGTTGTGTTGTTTTGTCTTGTCTTGTTGTGTATTGTCATGTCTTGTCTTGTCTTGTCATGTCATGTTATGTCGTGTGTTGTGTTGTTTTGTTTTGTCTTGTTTTGTCTTGTCATGTCTTGTCTTGGCTTGTCTTGTTTTATGTTGTCTTGTCTTGTTTTGTCTTGTTTTGTCTTGTCATGTCTTGTCTTGTCTTGTCTTGTCTTGTCTTGTCTTGTCTTGTCTTGTCTTGTCTTGTCTTGTCTTGTCTTGTCTTGTCTTGTCTTGTCTTGTCTTGTCTTGTCTTGTCTTGTCTTGTCTTGTCTTGTCTTGTCTTGTCTTGTCTTGTCTTGTCTTGTTTTGTCATGTAATGTCTTGTCTTGTTTTGTCTTGTTTTGTCTTGTCATGTCTTGTCTTGTCTTGTCTTGTCTTGTCTTGTCTTGTCTTGTCTTGTCTTGTCTTGTCTTGTCTTGTCTTGTCTTGTCTTGTCTTGTCTTGTCTTGTCTTGTCTTGTCTTGTCTTGTCTTGTCTTGTCTTGTCTTGTCTTGTCTTGTCTTGTCTTGTCTTGTCTTGTTTTATGTTGTCTTGTCTTGTCTTGTTTTGTCATGTAATGTCATGTCGTGTGTTGTGTTGTTTTGTCTTGTCTTGTCTTGTCTTGTCTTGTCTTGCCTTGTCTTGTCTTGTCTTGTCTTGTCTTGCCTTGTCTTGTCTTGTCTTGTCTTGTCTTGTCTTGTCTTGTCTTGTCTTGTCTTGTCTTGTCTTGTCTTGTCTTGTCTTGTCTTGTCTTGTCTTGTCTTGTCTTGTCTTGTCTTGTCTTGTCTTGTCTTGTCTTGTCTTGTCTTGTCTTGTCTTGTCTTGTCTTGTCTTGTCTTGTCTTGTCTTGTCTTGTCTTGTCTTGTCTTGTCTTGTCTTGTCTTGTCTTGTCTTGTCTTGTTTTGTCATGTAATGTCTTGTCTTGTTTTGTCTTGTTTTGTCTTGTCATATCTTGTCTTGTTTTATGTTGTCTTGTCTTGTTTTGTCTTGTTTTGTCTTGTCATGTCTTGTCTTGTCTTGTCTTGTCTTGTCTTGTCTTGTCTTGTCTTGTCTTGTCTTGTCTTGTCTTGTCTTGTCTTGTCTTGTCTTGTCTTGTCTTGTCTTGTCTTGTCTTGTCTTGTCTTGTCTTGTCTTGTCTTGTCTTGTCTTGTCTTGTCTTGTCTTGTCTTGTCTTGTCTTGTTTTGTCATGTAATGTCTTGTCTTGTTTTGTCTTGTTTTGTCTTGTCATGTCTTGTCTTGTCTTGTCTTGTCTTGTCTTGTCTTGTCTTGTCTTGTTTTGTCATGTAATGTCTTGTCTTGTTTTGTCTTGTTTTGTCTTGTCATGTCTTGTCTTGTCTTGTCTTGTCTTGTCTTGTCTTGTCTTGTCTTGTCTTGTCTTGTCTTGTCTTGTTCTGTCTTGTCTTGTCTTGTCTTGTCTTGTCTTGTCTTGTCTTGTCTTGTCTTGTCTTGTCTTGTCTTGTCTTGTCTTGTCTTGTTTTATGTTGTCTTGTCTTGTCTTGTTTTGTCATGTAATGTCATGTCGTGTGTTGTCTTGTCTTGTCTTGTCTTGTCTTGTCTTGTCTTGTCTTGTCTTGTCTTGTCTTGTCTTGTCTTGTCTTGTCTTGTCTTGTCTTGTTTTATGTTGTCTTGTCTTGTCTTGTTTTGTCATGTAATGTCATGTCGTGTGTTGTGTTGTTTTGTCTTGTCTTGTCTTGTATTGTCTTGTTTTCTCATGTAATGTCATGCCGTGTGTTGTGTTGTTTTGTCTTGTCTTGTGTTGTTTTGTCGTGTCATGTCTTGTCTTGTCTTGTCTTGTCTTGTCCTGTCCTGTCGTGTGTTGTGTTGTTTTGTCTTGTCTTGTCATGTCATGTCATGTCGTGTGTTGTGTTGTTTTGTCTTGTCTTGTTGTGTATTGTCATGTCTTGTCTTGTCTTGTCATGTCATGTTATGTCGTGTGTTGTGTTGTTTTGTTTTGTCTTGTTTTGTCTTGTCATGTCTTGTCTTGGCTTGTCTTGTTTTATGTTGTCTTGTCTTGTTTTGTCTTGTTTTGTCTTGTCATGTCTTGTCTTGTCTTGTCTTGTCTTGTCTTGTCTTGTCTTGTCTTGTCTTGTCTTGTCTTGTCTTGTCTTGTCTTGTCTTGTCTTGTCTTGTCTTGTCTTGTCTTGTCTTGTCTTGTCTTGCCTTGTCTTGTTTTATGTTGTCTTGTCTTGTCTTGTTTTGTCATGTAATGTCATGTCGTGTGTTGTGTTGTTTTGTCTTGTCATGTCTTATATTGTCTTGTCTTGTCGTGTGTTGTGTTGTTTCGTCTTGTCATGTCTTGTCTTGTCTTGTCTTGTCTTGTCGTGTCTTGTCTTGTCTTGTCTTGCCTTGTCTTGTCTTGTCTTGTCTTGTCTTGCCTTGTCTTGTCTTGTCTTGTCTTGTCTTGTCTTGTCTTGTCTTGTCTTGTCTTGTCTTGTCTTGTCTTGTCTTGTCTTGTCTTGTCTTGTCTTGTCTTGTCTTGTCTTGTCTTGTCTTGTCTTGTCTTGTCTTGTCTTGTCTTGTCTTGTCTTGTCTTGTCTTGTCTTGTCTTGTCTTGTCTTGTCTTGTCTTGTCTTGTCTTGTCTTGTCTTGTCTTGTCTTGTCTTGTCTTGTCTTGTCTTGTCTTGTCTTGTCTTGTCTTGTCTTGTCTTGTCTTGTCTTGTCTTGTCTTGTCTTGTCTTGTCTTGTCTTGTCTTGTCTTGTCTTGTCTTGTCTTGTCTTGTCTTGTCTTGTCTTGTCTTGTCCTGTCTTGTCTTGTCTTGTCTTGTCTTGTCTTGTCCTGTCTTGTCTTGTCTTGTCTTGTCTTGTCTTGTCTTGTCTTGTCTTGTCTTGTCTTGTCTTGTCTTGGCTTGTCTTGTCTTGTCTTGTCTTGTCTTTTCTTGTCTTGTCTTGTCTTGTGTTGTTTTGTCTTGTCTTGTTGTGTAATGTCTTGTCTTGTCATGTCATATCATGTCATGTGTTGTGTTGTTTTGTCTTGTCTTGTTGTGTATTGTCATGTCGTGTGTTGTGCTGTTTTGTCTTGTCTTGTTTTGTCTTGTCATGTCTTGTCTTGTCTGGTCTTGTTTTGTCTTGTCATGTCTTGTCTTGTCTTGTCTTTTCTTGTCTTGTCTTGTCTTGTCTTGTCTTGTCTTGTTTTATGTTGTCTTGTATTGTCTTGTTTTGTCATGTAATGTCATGTCGTGTGTTGTGTTGTTTTGTCTTGGCATGTCTTATATTATCTTGTCTTGTCTTGTCTTGTCTTGTCTTGTGATGTCATGTCGTGTGTTGTGTTGTTTTGTCTTGTCATGTCTTGTCTTGTCTTGTCTTGTCTTGTCTTGTCTTGTCTTGTCTTGTCTTGTCTTGTCTTGTCTTGTCTTGTCTTGTCTTGTTTTATGTTGTCTTGTCTTGTCTTGTTTTGTCATGTAATGTCATGGCGTGTGTTGTGTTGTTTTGTCTTGTCATGTCTTATATTGTCTTGTCTTGTCTTGTCTTGTCTTGTCTTGTCTTGAATTGTCATGTCGTGTGTTGTGTTGTTTTGTCTTGTCATGTCTTGTCTTGTCTTGGCTTGTCTTGTCTTGTCTTGTCTTGTCTTGTCTTGTCTTGTCTTGTCTTGTTTTGTCTTGTGTTGTATTGTCTTGTTTTCTCATGTAATGTCATATCGTGTGTTGTGTTGTTTTGTCTTGTGTTGTTTTGTCGTATCATGTCTTGTCTTGTCCTGTCCTGTCGTGTGTTGTGTTGTTTTGTCTTGTCTTGTCATGTCATGTCATGTCGTGTCTTGTGTTGCTTTGTCTTGTCTTGTCTTGTCTTGTCTTGTCTTGTTTTGGCTTGTCTTGTCTTGTCTTGTCTTGTCTTGTCTTGTCTTGTCTTGTCTTGTCTTGTCTTGTCTTGTCTTGTCTTGTCTTGTCTTGTCTTGTTTTATGTTGTCTTGTCTTGTCTTGTTTTGTCATGTAATGTCATGTCGTGTGTTGTGTTGTTTTGTCTTGTCTTGTCTTGTATTGTCTTGTTTTCTCATGTAATGTCATGCCGTGTGTTGTGTTGTTTTGTCTTGTCTTGTGTTGTTTTGTCGTGTCATGTCTTGTCTTGTCTTGTCTTGTCTTGTCCTGTCCTGTCGTGTGTTGTGTTGTTTTGTCTTGTCTTGTCATGTCATGTCATGTCGTGTATTGTGTTGTTTTGTCTTGTCTTGTTGTGTATTGTCATGTCTTGTCTTGTCTTGTCATGTCATGTCATGTCGTGTGTTGTGTTGTTTTGTTTTGTCTTGTTTTGTCTTGTCATGTCTTGTCTTGGCTTGTCTTGTTTTATGTTGTCTTGTCTTGTTTTGTCTTGTTTTGTCTTGTCATGTCTTGTCTTGTCTTGTCTTGTCTTGTCTTGTCTTGTCTTGTCTTGTCTTGTCTTGTCTTGTCTTGTCTTGTCTTGTCTTGTCTTGTCTTGTCTTGCCTTGTCTTGTTTTATGTTGTCTTGTCTTGTTTTGTCATGTAATGTCATGTCGTGTGTTGTGTTGTTTTGTCTTGTCATGTCTTATATTGTCTTGTCTTGTCGTGTGTTGTGTTGTTTCGTCTTGTCATGTCTTGTCTTGTCTTGTCTTGTCGTGTCTTGTCTTGTCTTGTCTTGTCTTGCCTTGTCTTGTCTTGTCTTGTCTTGCCTTGTCTTGTCTTGTCTTGTCTTGTCTTGTCTTGTCTTGTCTTGTCTTGTCTTGTCTTGTCTTGTCTTGTCTTGTCTTGTCTTGTCTTGTCTTGTCTTGTCTTGTCTTGTCTTGTTTTGTCTTGTCTTGTCTTGTCTTGTCTTGTCTTGTCTTGTCTTGTCTTGTCTTGTCTTGTCTTGTCTTGTCTTGTCTTGTCTTGTCTTGTCTTGTCTTGTCTTGTCTTGTCTTGTCTTGTCTTGTCTTGTCTTGTCTTGTCTTGTCTTGTCTTGTCTTGTCTTGTCTTGTCTTGTCTTGTCTTGTCTTGTCTTGTCTTGTCTTGTCTTGTCTTGTCTTGTCTTGTCTTGTCTTGTCTTGTCTTGTCTTGTCTTGTCTTGTCTTGTCTTGTCTTGTCTTGTCCTGTCTTGTCTTGTCTTGTCTTGTCTTGTCTTGTCTTGTCTTGTCTTGTCTTGTCTTGTCTTGTCTTGTCTTGTCTTGTCTTGTCTTGTCTTGTCTTGGCTTGTCTTGTCTTGTCTTGTCTTGTCTTTTCTTTTCTTGTCTTGTCTTGTCTTGTGTTGTTTTGTCTTGTCTTGTTGTGTATTGTCTTGTCTTGTCTTGTCTTGTCATGTCATATCATGTCATGTGTTGTGTTGTTTTGTCTTGTCTTGTTGTGTATTGTCATGTCTTGTCTTGTCTTGTCTTGTCATGTCATGTCGTGTGTTGTGTTGTTTTGTTTTGTCTTGTTTTGTCTTGTCATGTCTTGTCTTGGCTTGTCTTGTTTTATGTTGTCTTGTCTTGTCTTGTTTTGTCTTGTTTTGTCTTATCATGTCTTATATTGTCTTGTCTTGTCGTGTGTTGTGTTGTTTCGTCTTGTCATGTCTTGTCTTGTCTTGTCTTGTCTTGTCGTGTCTTGTCTTGTCTTGTCTTGTCTTGTCTTGCCTTGTCTTGTCTTGTCTTGTCTTGTCTTGTCTTGTCTTGTCTTGTCTTGTCTTGTCTTGTCTTGTCTTGTCTTGTCTTGTCTTGTCTTGTCTTGTCTTGTCTTGGCTTGTCTTGTCTTGTCTTGTCTTGTCTTGTCTTGTCTTGTCTTATCTTGTCTTGTCTTGTCTTGTCTTGTCTTGTCTTGTCTTGTCTTGTCTTGTCTTGTCTTGTCTTGTCTTGTCTTGTCTTGTCTTGTCTTGTCTTGTCTTGTCTTGTCTTGTCTTGTCTTGTCTTGTCTTGTCTTGTCTTGTCTTGTCTTGTCTTGTCTTGTCTTGTCTTGTCTTGTCTTGTCTTGTCTTGTCTTGTCTTGTCTTGTCTTGTCTTGTCTTGTCTTGTCTTGTCTTGTCTTGTCTTGTCTTGTCTTGTCTTGTCTTGTTTTGTCTTGTCTTGTTGTTGTTTGCATGTCATGTGTTGTGTTGTGTTGTTTTGTCTTGTCTTGTCTTGTCTTGTCTTGTCTTGTCTTGTCTTGTCTTGTCTTGTCTTGTCTTGTCTTGTCTTGTCTTGCCTTATATTGCCTTGTCTTGTCTTGTCTGGTCTTGTCTTGTGTTGTCTTGTCTTGTCTTGTCTTGTCTTGTCTTGTCTTGTCTTGTCTTGTCTTGTCTTGTCTTGTCTTGTCTTGTCTTGTCTTGTCTTGTCTTGTCTTTTCATGTCTTGTCTTGTCTTGTTTTGTCTTGTCTTGTATTGTCTTGTTTTCTCATGTAATGTCATGTCGTGTGTTGTGTTGTTTTGTCTTGTCTTGTGTTGTTTTGTCGTGTCATATCTTGTCCTGTCTTGTCTTGTCATGTCATGTCATGTGTTGTGTTGTGTTGTTTTGTTTTGTCTTGTCTTGTCTTGTCTTGTCTTGTCTTGTCTTGTCTTGTCTTGTCTTGCCTTATATTGCCTTGTCTTGTCTTGTCTTGTCTGGTCTTGTCTTGTGTTGTCTTGTCTTGTCTTGTCTTGTCTTGTCTTGTCTTGTCATGTCTTGTCGTGTGTTGTGTTGTTTTGTCTTGTCTTGTGTTGTTTTGTCGTGTCTTGTCTTGTCTTGTCTTGTCTTTTCTTGTCTTGTCTTGTCTTGTCTTGTCTTGTCTTGTCTTGTCTTGTCTTGTCTTGTCATGTCTTGTCGTGTGTTGTGTTGTTTTGTCTTGTCTTGTGTTGTTTTGTCGTGTCATGTCTTGTCTTGTCTTGTCTTGTCTTGTCTTGTCTTGTCTTGTCTTGTCTTGTCTTGTCTTGTCTTGTCTTGTCTTGTCTTGTCTTGTCTTGTCTTGTCTTGTCTTGTCTTGTCTTGTCTTGTCTTGTCTTGTCTTGTCTTGTCTTGTCTTGTCTTGTCTTGTCTTGTCTTGTCTTGTCTTGTCTTGTCATGTCTTGTCTTGTCTTGTTTTGTCTTGTCTTGTATTGTCTTGTTTTCTCATGTAATGTCATGTCGTGTGTTGTGTTGTTTTGTCTTGTCTTGTGTTGTTTTGTCGTGTCATGTCTTGTCCTGTCTTGTCTTGTCATGTCATGTCATGTGTTGTGTTGTGTTGTTTTGTTTTGTCTTGTCTTGTCTTGTCTTGTCTTGTCTTGTCTTGTCTTGTCTTGTCTTGCCTTATATTGCCTTGTCTTGTCTTGTCTTGTCTTGTCTGGTCTTGTCTTGTGTTGTCTTGTCTTGTCTTGTCTTGTCTTGTCTTGTCTTGTCTTGTCTTGTCTTGTCTTGTCTTGTCTTGTCATGTCATGTCGTGTGTTGTGTTGTTTTGTCGTGTCATGTCTTGTCTTGTCCTGTCCTGTCGTGTGTTGTGTTGTTTTGTCTTGTCTTGTGTTGTTTTGTCGTGTCATGTCTTGTCTTGTCTTGTCTTGTCTTGTCTTGTCTTGTCTTGTCTTGTCTTGTCTTGTCTTGTCTTGTCTTGTCTTGTCTTGTCTTGTCTTGTCTTGTCTTGTCTTGTCTTGTCTTGTCTTGTCTTGTCTTGTCTTGTCTTGTCTTGTCTTGTCTTGTCTTGTCTTGTCTTGTCTTGTCTTGTCTTGTCTTGTCTTGTCTTGTCTTGTCTTGTCTTGTCTTGTCTTGTCTTGTCTTGTCTTGTCTTGTCTTGTCTTGTCTTGTCTTGTCTTGTCTTGTCTTGTCTTGTCTTGTCTTGTCCTGTCTTGTCTTGTCATGTCATGTCATGTGTTGTGTTGTGTTGTTTTGTCTTGTCTTGTCTTGTCTTGTCTTGTCTTGTCTTGTCTTGTCTTGCCTTATATTGCCTTGTCTTGTCTTGTCTGGTCTTGTCTTGTGTTGTCTTGTCTTGTCTTGTCTTGTCTTGTCTTGTCTTGTCTTGTCTTGTCATGTCTTGTCTTGTCTTGTTTTGTCTTGTATTGTATTGTTTTCTCATGTAATGTCATGTCGTGTGTTGTGTTGTTTTGTCTTGTCTTGTGTTGTTTTGTCGTGTCATGTCTTGTCTTGTCTTGTCTTGTCCTGTCCTGTCGTGTGTTGTGTTGTTTTGTCTTGTCTTGTTGTGTATTGTCATGTCTTATATTGTCTAGTCTTTTTTTGTCTTGTCATGTCATGTCATGTCGTGTGTTGTGTTGTTTTGTCTTGTCTTGTTTTGTCTTGTCATGTCATGTCTTGTCTTGTCTTGTTTTGTCTTGTCTTGTCATGTCTTGTCTTGTCTTGTCTTGTCGTGTCGTGTCTTGTCTTGTCTTGTCTTGTCTTGTCTTGTCTTGTCTTGTTTTGTCTTGTCTTGTCTTGTCTTGTCTTGTCTTGTCTTGTCTTGTCTTGTCTTGTCTTGTCTTGTCTTGTCTTGTCTTGTCTTGTCTTGTCTTGTCTTGTCTTGTCTTGTCTTGTCTTGTCTTGTCTTGTCTTGTCTTGTCTTGTCTTGTCTTGTCTTGTCTTGTCTTGTCTTGTCTTGTCTTGTCTTGTCTTGTCTTGTCTTGTCTTGTCTTGTCTTGTCTTGTCTTGTCTTGTCTTGTCTTGTCTTGTCTTGTCTTGTCTTGTCTTGTCTTGTCTTGTCTTGTCTTGTCTTGTCTTGTCTTGTCTTGTCTTGTCTTGTCTTGTCTTGTCTTGTCTTGTCTTGTCTTGTCTTGTCTTGTCTTGTCTTGTCTTGTCTTGTCTTGTCTTGTCTTGTCTTGTCTTGTCTTGTCTTGTCTTGTCTTGTCTTGTCTTGTCTTGTCTTGTCTTGTCTTGTCTTGTCTTGTCTTGTCTTGTCTTGTCTTGTCTTGTCTTGTCTTGTCTTGTCTTGTCTTGTCTTGTTGTGTATTGTCATGTCTTGTCTTGTCTTGTCATGTCATGTCATGTCGTGTGTTGTGCTGTTTTGTCTTGTCTTGTTTTGTCTTGTCATGTCTTGTCTTGTCTGGTCTTGTTTTGTCATGTCTTGTCTTGTCTTGTCTTGTCTTGTCTTGTCTTGTCTTGTCTTGTCTTGTCTTGTCTTGTCTTGTCTTGTCTTGTCTTGTTTTATGTTGTCTTGTCTTGTCTTGTTTTGTCATGTAATGTCATGTCGTGTGTTGTGTTGTTTTGTCTTGTCATGTCTTATATTGTCTTGTCTTGTCTTGTCTTGTGTTGTGATGTCATGTCGTGTGTTGTGTTGTTTTGTCTTGTCATGTCTTGTCTTGTCTTGTCTTGTCTTGTCTTGTGATGTCATGTCGTGTGTTGTGTTGTTTTGTCTTGTCTTGTTTTGTCTTGTCATGTCTTGTCTTGTCTGGTCTGGTCTTGTTTTGTCTTGTCATGTCTTGTCTTGTCTTGTCTTGTCTTGTCTTGTCTTGTCTTGTCTTGTCTTGTCTTGTCTTGTCTTGTCTTGTCTTGTCTTGTCTTGTCTTGTCTTGTCTTGTCTTGTCTTGTCTTGTCTTGTCTTGTCTTGTCTTGTCTTGTCTTGTCTTGTCTTGTCTTGTCTTGTCTTTTCTTGTTTTGTCTTGTCTTGTATTGTCTTGTTTTCTCATGTAATGTCATGTCGTGTGTTGTTTTGTCTTGTGTTGTTTTGTCGTATCATGTCTTGTCTTGTCTTGTCTTGTCCTGTCCTGTCGTGTGTTGTGTTGTTTTGTGTTGTCTTGTCATGTCATGTCATGTCGTGTCTTGTGTTGCTTTGTCTTGTCTTGTCATGTCGTGTGTTGTGTAGGTTTGTCTTGTCTTGTCATGTCATGTCATGTCGTGTTTTGTCTTGTCTTGTCTTGTCCTGTCCTGTCGTGTGTTGTGTTGTTTTGTCTTGTCTTGTCATGTCATGTCATGTCGTGTCTTATGTTGTTTTGTCGTATCATGTCTTGTCTTGTCTTGTCTTGTCATGTCATGTCATGTCGTGTGTTGTGTTGTTTAGTCTTGTTTTGTCTTGTCATGTCTTGTCTTGTCATGTCGTGTGTTGTGTTGTTTAGTCTTGTTTTGTCTTGTCATGTCTTGTCTTGTCTTGTCTTGTCTTGTTTTGTTATGTCTTGTTATGTCTTGTCTTGTCTTGTCTTGTCTTGTCTTGTCTTGTCTTGTCTTGTCTTGTCTTGTCTTGTCTTGTCTTGTCTTGTCTTGTCTTGTCTTGTCTTGTCTTGTCTTGTCTTGTCTTGTCTTGTCTTGTCTTGTCTTGTCTTGTCTTGTCTTGTCTTGTCTTGTCTTGTCTTGTCTTGTTTTATGTTGTCTTGTCTTGTCTTGTTTTGTCATGTAATGTCATGTCGTGTGTTGTGTTGTTTTGTCTTGTCTTGTCTTGTATTGTCTTGTTTTCTCATGTAATGTCATGCCGTGTGTTGTGTTGTTTTGTCTTGTCTTGTGTTGTTTTGTCGTGTCATGTCTTGTCTTGTCTTGTCTTGTCTTGTCCTGTCCTGTCGTGTGTTGTGTTGTTTTGTCTTGTCTTGTCATGTCATGTCATGTCGTGTGTTGTGTTGTTTTGTCTTGTCTTGTTGTGTATTGTCATGTCTTGTCTTGTCTTGTCATGTCATGTTATGTCGTGTGTTGTGTTGTTTTGTTTTGTCTTGTTTTGTCTTGTCATGTCTTGTCTTGGCTTGTCTTGTTTTATGTTGTCTTGTCTTGTTTTGTCTTGTTTTGTCTTGTCATGTCTTGTCTTGTCTTGTCTTGTCTTGTCTTGTCTTGTCTTGTCTTGTCTTGTCTTGTCTTGTCTTGTCTTGTCTTGTCTTGTCTTGTCTTGTCTTGTCTTGTCTTGTCTTGTCTTGCCTTGTCTTGTTTTATGTTGTCTTGTCTTGTCTTGTTTTGTCATGTAATGTCATGTCGTGTGTTGTGTTGTTTTGTCTTGTCATGTCTTATATTGTCTTGTCTTGTCGTGTGTTGTGTTGTTTCGTCTTGTCATGTCTTGTCTTGTCTTGTCTTGTCTTGTCGTGTCTTGTCTTGTCTTGTCTTGCCTTGTCTTGTCTTGTCTTGTCTTGTCTTGCCTTGTCTTGTCTTGTCTTGTCTTGTCTTGTCTTGTCTTGTCTTGTCTTGTCTTGTCTTGTCTTGTCTTGTCTTGTCTTGTCTTGTCTTGTCTTGTCTTGTCTTGTCTTGTCTTGTCTTGTCTTGTCTTGTCTTGTCTTGTCTTGTCTTGTCTTGTCTTGTCTTGTCTTGTCTTGTCTTGTCTTGTCTTGTCTTGTCTTGTCTTGTCTTGTCTTGTCTTGTCTTGTCTTGTCTTGTCTTGTCTTGTCTTGTCTTGTCTTGTCTTGTCTTGTCTTGTCTTGTCTTGTCTTGTCTTGTCTTGTCTTGTCTTGTCTTGTCTTGTCTTGTCTTGTCCTGTCTTGTCTTGTCTTGTCTTGTCTTGTTTTGTCATGTAATGTCATGGCGTGTGTTGTGTTGTTTTGTCTTGTCATGTCTTATATTGTCTTGTCTTGTCTTGTCTTGTCTTGAATTGTCATGTCGTGTGTTGTGTTGTTTTGTCTTGTCATGTCTTGTCTTGTCTTGGCTTGTCTTGTCTTGTCTTGTCTTGTCTTGTCTTGTCTTGTCTTGTCTTGTTTTGTCTTGTGTTGTATTGTCTTGTTTTCTCATGTAATGTCATATCGTGTGTTGTGTTGTTTTGTCTTGTGTTGTTTTGTCGTATCATGTCTTGTCTTGTCCTGTCCTGTCGTGTGTTGTGTTGTTTTGTCTTGTCTTGTCATGTCATGTCATGTCGTGTCTTGTGTTGCTTTGTCTTGTCTTGTCTTGTTTTGGCTTGTCTTGTCTTGTCTTGTCTTGTCTTGTCTTGTCTTGTCTTGTCTTGTCTTGTCTTGTCTTGTCTTGTCTTGTCTTGTCTTGTCTTGTCTTGTTTTATGTTGTCTTGTCTTGTCTTGTTTTGTCATGTAATGTCATGTCGTGTGTTGTGTTGTTTTGTCTTGTCTTGTCTTGTATTGTCTTGTTTTCTCATGTAATGTCATGCCGTGTGTTGTGTTGTTTTGTCTTGTCTTGTGTTGTTTTGTCGTGTCATGTCTTGTCTTGTCTTGTCTTGTCTTGTCTTGTCCTGTCCTGTCGTGTCTTGTGTTGTTTTGTCTTGTCTTGTCATGTCATGTCATGTCGTGTATTGTGTTGTTTTGTCTTGTCTTGTTGTGTATTGTCATGTCTTGTCTTGTCTTGTCATGTCATGTCATGTCGTGTGTTGTGTTGTTTTGTTTTGTCTTGTTTTGTCTTGTCATGTCTTGTCTTGGCTTGTCTTGTTTTATGTTGTCTTGTCTTGTTTTGTCTTGTTTTGTATTGTCATGTCTTGTCTTGTCTTGTCTTGTCTTGTCTTGTCTTGTCTTGTCTTGTCTTGTCTTGTCTTGTCTTGTCTTGTCTTGTCTTGTCTTGTCTTGTCTTGTCTTGTCTTGTCTTGTCTTGTCTTGTCTTGTCTTGTCTTGCCTTGTCTTGTTTTATGTTGTCTTGTCTTGTTTTGTCATGTAATGTCATGTCGTGTGTTGTGTTGTTTTGTCTTGTCATGTCTTATATTGTCTTGTCTTGTCGTGTGTTGTGTTGTTTCGTCTTGTCATGTCTTGTCTTGTCTTGTCTTGTCTTGTCGTGTCTTGTCTTGTCTTGTCTTGTCTTGCCTTGTCTTGTCTTGTCTTGTCTTGCCTTGTCTTGTCTTGTCTTGTCTTGTCTTGTCTTGTCTTGTCTTGTCTTGTCTTGTCTTGTCTTGTCTTGTCTTGTCTTGTCTTGTCTTGTCTTGTCTTGTCTTGTCTTGTCTTGTCTTGTCTTGTCTTGTCTTGTCTTGTCTTGTCTTGTCTTGTCTTGTCTTGTCTTGTCTTGTCTTGTCTTGTCTTGTCTTGTCTTGTCTTGTCTTGTCTTGTCTTGTCTTGTCTTGTCTTGTCTTGTCTTGACTTGTCTTGTCTTGTCTTGTCTTGTCTTGTCTTGTCTTGTCTTGTCTTGTCTTGTCCTGTCTTGTCTTGTCTTGTCTTGTCTTGTCTTGTCTTGTCTTGTCTTGTCTTGTCTTGTCTTGTCTTGTCTTGTCTTGTCTTGTCTTGTCTTGTCTTGTCTTGTCTTGTCTTATCTTGTCTTGTCTTGTCTTGTCTTGTCTTGGCTTGTCTTGTCTTGTCTTGTCTTGTCTTGTCTTTTCTTGTCTTGTCTTGTCTTGTGTTGTTTTGTCTTGTCTTGTTGTGTATTGTCTTGTCTTGTCTTGTCTTGTCATGTCATATCATGTCATGTGTTGTGTTGTTTTGTCTTGTCTTGTTGTGTATTGTCATGTCTTGTCTTGTCTTGTCTTGTCATGTCATGTCGTGTGTTGTGTTGTTTTGTTTTGTCTTGTTTTGTCATGTCATGTCTTGTCTTGGCTTGTCTTGTTTTATGTTGTCTTGTCTTGTCTTGTTTTGTCTTGTTTTGTCTTATCATGTCTTATATTGTCTTGTCTTGTCGTGTGTTGTGTTGTTTCGTCTTGTCATGTCTTGTCTTGTCTTGTCTTGTCTTGTCGTGTCTTGTCTTGTCTTGTCTTGTCTTGTCTTGCCTTGTCTTGTCTTGTCTTGTCTTGTCTTGTCTTGTCTTGTCTTGTCTTGTCTTGTCTTGTCTTGTCTTGTCTTGTCTTGTCTTGTCTTGTCTTGTCTTGGCTTGTCTTGTCTTGTCTTGTCTTGTCTTGTCTTGTCTTGTCTTGTCTTGTCTTGTCTTGTCTTGTCTTGTCTTGTCTTGTCTTGTCTTGTCTTGTCTTGTCTTGTCTTGTCTTGTCTTGTCTTGTCTTGTCTTGTCTTGTCTTGTCTTGTCTTGTCTTGTCTTGTCTTGTCTTGTCTTGTCTTGTCTTGTCTTGTCTTGTCTTGTCTTGTCTTGTCTTGTCTTGTCTTGTCTTGTCTTGTCTTGTCTTGTCTTGTCTTGTCTTGTCTTGTCTTGTCTTGTTTTGTCTTGTCTTGTTGTTGTTTGCATGTCATGTGTTGTGTTGTGTTGTTTTGTCTTGTCTTGTCTTGTCTTGTCTTGTCTTGTCTTGTCTTGTCTTGTCTTGTCTTGTCTTGTCTTGCCTTATATTGCCTTGTCTTGTCTTGTCTGGTCTTGTCTTGTGTTGTCTTGTCTTGTCTTGTCTTGTCTTGTCTTGTCTTGTCTTGTCTTGTCTTGTCTTGTCTTGTCTTGTCTTGTCTTGTCTTGTCTTGTCTTGTCTTGTCTTGTCTTGTCTTGTCTTGTCATGTCTTGTCTTGTCTTGTTTTGTCTTGTCTTGTATTGTCTTGTTTTCTCATGTAATGTCATGTCGTGTGTTGTGTTGTTTTGTCTTGTCTTGTGTTGTTTTGTCGTGTCATGTCTTGTCCTGTCTTGTCTTGTCATGTCATGTCATGTGTTGTGTTGTGTTGTTTTGTTTTGTCTTGTCTTGTCTTGTCTTGCCTTGTCTTGTCTTGTCTTGTCTTGTCTTGTCTTGTCTTGTCTTGTCTTGTCTTGTCTTGTCATGTCTTGTCTTGTCTTGTTTTGTCTTGTCTTGTATTGTCTTGTCTTGTCTTGTCTTGTCTTGCCTTATATTGCCTTGTCTTGTCTTGTCTTGTCTTGTCTGGTCTTGTCTTGTGTTGTCTTGTCTTGTCTTGTCTTGTCTTGTCTTGTCTTGTCTTGTCTGGTCTTGTCTTGTGTTGTCTTGTCTTGTGTTGTCTTGTCTTGTCTTGTGTTGTTTTGTCGTGTCATGTCTTGTCCTGTCTTGTCTTGTCATGTCATGTCATGTGTTGTGTTGTGTTGTTTTGTTTTGTCTTGTCTTGTCTTGTCTTGTCTTGTCTTGTCTTGTCTTGTCTTGTCTTGTCTTGCCTTATATTGCCTTGTCTTGTCTTGTCTTGTCTTGTCTGGTCTTGTCTTGTGTTGTCTTGTCTTGTCTTGTCTTGTCTTGTCTTGTCTTGTCTTGTCTTGTCTTGTCTTGTCTTGTCTTGTCTTGTCTTGTCATGTCATGTCGTGTGTTGTGTTGTTTTGTCGTGTCATGTCTTGTCTTGTCCTGTCCTGTCGTGTGTTGTGTTGTTTTGTCTTGTCTTGTGTTGTTTTGTCGTGTCATGTCTTGTCTTGTCTTGTCTTGTCTTGTCTTGTCTTGTCTTGTCTTGTCTTGTCTTGTCTTGTCTTGTCTTGTCTTGTCTTGTCTTGTCTTGTCTTGTCTTGTCTTGTCTTGTCTTGTCTTGTCTTGTCTTGTCTTGTCTTGTCTTGTCTTGTCTTGTCTTGTCTTGTCTTGTCTTGTCTTGTCTTGTCTTGTCTTGTCTTGTCTTGTCTTGTCTTGTCTTGTCTTGTCTTGTCTTGTCTTGTCTTGTCTTGTCTTGTCTTGTCTTGTCTTGTCTTGTCTTGTCTTGTCTTGTCTTGTCTTGTCTTGTCTTGTCTTGTCTTGTCTTGTCTTGTCTTGTCTTGTCTTGTCTTGTCTTGTCTTGTCTTGTCTTGTCTTGTCTTGTCTTGTCTTGTCTTGTCTTGTCTTGTCTTGTCTTGTCCTGTCTTGTCTTGTCATGTCATGTCATGTGTTGTGTTGTGTTGTTTTGTCTTGTCTTGTCTTGTCTTGTCTTGTCTTGTCTTGTCTTGTCTTGCCTTATATTGCCTTGTCTTGTCTTGTCTGGTCTTGTCTTGTGTTGTCTTGTCTTGTCTTGTCTTGTCTTGTCTTGTCTTGTCATGTCTTGTCTTGTCTTGTTTTGTCTTGTATTGTATTGTTTTCTCATGTAATGTCATGTCGTGTGTTGTGTTGTTTTGTCTTGTCTTGTGTTGTTTTGTCGTGTCATGTCTTGTCTTGTCTTGTCTTGTCCTGTCCTGTCGTGTGTTGTGTTGTTTTGTCTTGTCTTGTTGTGTATTGTCATGTCTTATATTGTCTAGTCTTTTCTTGTCTTGTCATGTCATGTCGTGTGTTGTGTTGTTTTGTCTTGTCTTGTTTTGTCTTGTCATGTCATGTCTTGTCTTGTCTTGTTTTGTCTTGTCTTGTCCTGTCTTGTCTTGTCTTGTCTTGTCGTGTCGTGTCTTGTCTTGTCTTGTCTTGTCTTGTCTTGTCTTGTCTTGTTTTGTCTTGTCTTGTCTTGTCTTGTCTTGTCTTGTCTTGTCTTGTCTTGTCTTGTCTTGTCTTGTCTTGTCTTGTCTTGTCTTGTCTTGTCTTGTCTTGTCTTGTCTTGTCTTGTCTTGTCTTGTCTTGTCTTGTCTTGTCTTGTCTTGTCTTGTCTTGTCTTGTCTTGTCTTGTCTTGTCTTGTCTTGTCTTGTCTTGTCTTGTCTTGTCTTGTCTTGTCTTGTCTTGTCTTGTCTTGTCTTGTCTTGTCTTGTCTTGTCTTGTCTTGTCTTGTCTTGTCTTGTCTTGTCTTGTCTTGTCTTGTCTTGTCTTGTCTTGTCTTGTCTTGTCTTGTCTTGTCTTGTCTTGTCTTGTCTTGTCTTGTCTTGTCTTGTCTTGTCTTGTCTTGTCTTGTCTTGTCTTGTCTTGTCTTGTCTTGTCTTGTCTTGTCTTGTCTTGTCTTGTCTTGTCTTGTCTTGTCTTGTCTTGTCTTGTCTTGTCTTGTCTTGTCTTGTCTTGTCTTGTCTTGTCTTGTCTTGTCTTGTCTTGTCTTGTCTTGTCTTGTCTTGTCTTGTCTTGTCTTGTCTTGTCTTGTCTTGTTGTGTATTGTCATGTCTTGTCTTGTCTTGTCATGTCATGTCATGTCGTGTGTTGTGCTGTTTTGTCTTGTCTTGTTTTGTCTTGTCATGTCTTGTCTTGTCTGGTCTTGTTTTGTCATGTCTTGTCTTGTCTTGTCTTGTCTTGTCTTGTCTTGTCTTGTCTTGTCTTGTCTTGTCTTGTCTTGTCTTGTTTTATGTTGTCTTGTCTTGTCTTGTTTTGTCATGTAATGTCATGTCGTGTGTTGTGTTGTTTTGTCTTGTCATGTCTTATATTGTCTTGTCTTGTCTTGTCTTGTGTTGTGATGTCATGTCGTGTGTTGTGTTGTTTTGTCTTGTCATGTCGTGTCTTGTCTTGTCTTGTCTTGTCTTGTCTTGTGATGTCATGTCGTGTGTTGTGTTGTTTTGTCTTGTCTTGTTTTGTCTTGTCATGTCTTGTCTTGTCTGGTCTGGTCTTGTTTTGTCTTGTCATGTCTTGTCTTGTCTTGTCTTGTCTTGTCTTGTCTTGTCTTGTCTTGTCTTGTCTTGTCTTGTCTTGTCTTGTCTTGTCTTGTCTTGTCTTGTCTTGTCTTGTCTTGTCTTGTCTTGTCTTGTCTTGTCTTGTCTTGTCTTGTCTTGTCTTGTCTTGTCTTGTCTTGTCTTGTCTTGTCTTGTCTTGTCTTGTCTTGTCTTGTCTTGTCTTGTCTTGTCTTGTCTTGTCTTGTCTTGTCTTGTCTTGTCTTGTCTTGTCTTGTCTTGTCTTGTCTTGTCTTGTCTTGTCTTGTCTTGTCTTGTCTTGTCTTGTGTTGTCTTGTCTTGTCTTGTCTTGTCTTGTCTTGTCTTGTCTTGTTTTGTCTTGTGTTGTATTGTCTTGTTTTCTCATGTAATGTCATGTCGTGTGTTGTGTTGTTTTGTCTTGTGTTGTTTTGTCGTATCATGTCTTGTCTTGTCTTGTCTTGTCTTGTCTTGTCATGTCATGTCATGTCGTGTCTTGTGTTGCTTTGTCTTGTCTTGTCATGTCGTATTTTGTGTTGTTTTGTCTTGTCTTGTTGTGTATTGTCATGTCTTATATTGCCTTGTCTTGTCTTGTCTTGTCTTGTCTTGTCTTGTCTTGTCTTGTCTTGTCTTGTCTTGTCTTGTCTTGCCTTGTCTTGTCTTGTCTTGTCTTGTCTTGTCTTGTCTTGTCTTGTCTTGTCTTGTCTTGTTTTGTCTTGTCATACTTGTCTTGTCTTGTCTTGTCTTGTCTTGTCTTGTCTTGTCTTGTTTTGTCTTGTCTTGTCTTGTCTTGTCTTGCCTTGTCTTGTCTTGTCTTGTCTTGTCTTGTCTTGTCTTGTCTTGTCTTGTCTTGTCTTGTCTTGTCTTGTCTTGTCTTGTCTTGTCTTGTCTTGTCTTGTCTTGTCTTGTCTTGTCTTGTCTTGTCTTGTCTTGTCTTGTCTTGTCTTATCTTGTCTTGTCTTGTCTTGTCTTGTCTTGTCTTGTCTTGTCTTGTCTTGTCTTGTCTTGTCTTGTCTTGTCTTGTCTTGTCTTGTCTTGTCTTTACTTGTCTTGTCTTGTCTTGTATTGTCTTGTCTTGTCTTGTCTTGTCTTGTCTTGTTTTGTCTGGTGTTGTATTGTCTTGTTTTCTGATGTAATGTCATGTCGTGTGTTGTGTTGTTTTGTCTTGTGTTGTTTTGTCGTATCATGTCTTGTCTTGTCTTGTCTTGTCTTGTCTTGTCCTGTCGTGTGTTGTGTTGCTTTGTCTTGTCTTGTCATGTCATGTCATGTCGTGTCTTGTGTTGCTTTGTCTTGTCTTGTCATGTCGTGTGTTGTGTTGTTTTGTCTTGTCTTGTTGTGTATTGTCATGTCTTATATTGTCTTGTCTTGTGATGTCATGTCGTGTGTTGTGTTTTGTCTTGTGTTGTTTTGTCGTATCATGTCTTGTCTTGTCTTGTCTTGTCTTGTCCTGTCGTGTGTTGTGTTGCTTTGTCTTGTCTTGTCTTGTCTTGTCTTGTCTTGTCTTGTCTTGTCTTGTCTTGTCTTGTCTTGTCTTGTCTTGTCTTGTCTTGTCTTGTCTTGTCTTGTCTTGTCTTGTCTTGTCTTGTCTTGTCTTGTCTTGTCTTGTCTTGTCTTGTCTTGTCTTGTCTTGTCTTGTCTTGTCTTGTCTTGTCTTGTCTTGTCTTGTCTTGTCTTGTCTTGTCTTGTCTTGTCTTGTCTTGTCTTGTCTTGTCTTGTCTTGTCTTGTCTTGTCTTGTCTTGTCTTGTCTTGTCTTGTCTTGTCTTGTCTTGTCTTGTCTTGTCTTGTCTTGTCTTGTCTTGTCTTGTCTTGTCTTGTCTTGTCTTGTCTTGTCTTGTCTTGTCTTGTCTTGTCTTGTCTTGTTTTGTCATGTAATGTCATGTCGTGTGTTGTGTTGTTTTGTCTTGTCTTGTCTTCTCCTTGTCTTGTCTTGACTGTCGTGTGTTGTGTTGTTTTGTTTTGTCTTGTCATGTCTTATATTGTCTTGTCCTGTCCTGTCTTGTCTTGTCTTGTCTTGTCTTGTCTTGTCTTGTCTTGTCTTGTCTTGTCTTGTCTTGTCTTGTCTTGTCTTGTCTTGTCTTGTCTTGTCTTGTCTTGTCTTGTCTTGTCTTGTCTTGTCTTGTCTTGTCTTGGTTGTCCTGTCCTATCTTGTCTTGTCTTGTCATATCTTGTCTTGTCTTGTCTTGTCTTGTCTAGTCTTGTCTTGCTTTGTCTTGTCATGTCTTGTCCTGTCCTGTCTTGTCTTGTCTTGTCATGTCTTGTCTTGTCTTGTCTTTTCCTGTCCTGTCTTGTCCTGTCTTGTCATGTCTTGTCTTGTCTTGTCTTGTCTTGTCTTGTCTTGTCTTGTCTTTTCTTGTCTTGTCTTGTCTTGTCTTGTCTTGTCTTGTCTTGTCTTGTCTTGTCTTGTCTTGTCCTGTCCTGTCGTGTGTTGTGTTGTTTTGTCTTGTCTTGTCATGTCATGTCATGTCGTGTCTTGTGTTGCTTTGTCTTGTCTTGTCTTGTCTTTTCATGTCGTGTGTTGTGTGGTTTTGTCTTGTCTTGTTGTGTATTGTCATGTCTTATATTGTTTTGTCTTGTCTTGTCTTGCCTTGTCCTGTCTTGTCTTGTCTTGTCTTGTCATGTCTTGTCTTGTCTTGTCTTGTTTTGTCTTGTCTTGTATTGTCTTGTTTTCTCATGTAATGTCATGTCGTGTGTTGTGTTGTTTTGTCTTGTGTTGTTTTGTCGTATCATGTCGTATCATGTCTTATCTTGGCTTGTCTTGTCCTGTCCTGTCGTGTGTTGTGTTGTTTTGTCTTGTCTTGTCATGTCATGTCATGTCGTGTGTTGTGTTGTTTTGTCTTGTGTTGTTTTGTCGTATCATGTCTTGTCTTGTCTTGTCTTGTCCTGTCCTGTCGTGTGTTGTGTTGTTTTGTCTTGTCTTGTCATGTCATGTCATGTCATGTCGTGTGTTGTGTTGTTTTGTCTTGTCTTGTCTTGTCTTGTCTTGTCTTGTCTTGTCTTGTCTTGTCTTGTCTTGTCTTGTCTTGTCTTGTCTTGTCTTGTCTTGTCTTGTCTTGTCTTGTCTTGTCTTGTTTTGTCTTGTCATGTCTTGTCTTGTCTTGTCTTGTCTTGTCTTGTCTTGTCTTGTCTTGTCTTGTCTTGTCTTGTCTTGTCTTGTCTTGTCTTGTCTTGTCTTGTCTTGTCTTGTCTTGTCTTGTCTTGTCTTGTCTTGTCTTGTCTTGTCTTGTCTTGTCTTGTCTTGTCTTGTCTTGTCTTGTCTTGTCTTGTCTTGTCTTGTCTTGTCTTGTCTTGTCTTGTCTTGTCTTGTCTTGTCTTGTCTTGTCTTGTCTTGTCTTGTCTTGTCTTGTCTTGTCTTGTCTTGTCTTGTCTTGTCTTGTCTTGTCTTGTCTTGGTTGTCCTGTCCTATCTTGTCTTGTCTTGTCATATCTTGTCTTGTCTTGTCTTGTCTTGTCTTGTCTAGTCTTGTCTTGCTTTGTCTTGTCATGTCTTGTCCTGTCCTGTCTTGTCTTGTCTTGTCATGTCTTGTCTTGTCTTGTCTTGTCCTGTCCTGTCTTGTCCTGTCTTGTCATGTCTTGTCTTGTCTTGTCTTGTCTTGTCTTGTCTTGTCTTGTCTTGTCTTGTCTTGTCTTGTCTTTTCTTGTCTTGTCTTGTCTTGTCTTGTCTTGTCTTGTCTTGTCTTGTCTTGTCTTGTCTTGTCTTGTCTTGTCTTGTCTTGTCTTGTCTTGTCTTGTCTTGTCTTGTCTTGTCTTGTCTTGTCTTGTCTTGTCTTGTCTTGTCTTGTCTTGTCTTGTCCTGTCGTGTGTTGTGTTGTTTTGTCTTGTCTTGTCATGTCATGTCATGTCGTGTCTTGTGTTGCTTTGTCTTGTCTTGTCTTGTCTTTTCATGTCGTGTGTTGTGTTGTTTTGTCTTGTCTTGTTGTGTATTGTCATGTCTTATATTGTTTTGTCTTGTCTTGTCTTGTCTTGTCTTGCCTTGCCCTGTCTTGTCTTGTCTTGTCATGTCTTGTCTTGTCTTGTCTTGTCTTGTTTTGTCTTGTCTTGTATTGTCTTGTTTTCTCATGTAATGTCATGTCGTGTGTTGTGTTGTTTTGTTTTGTGTTGTTTTGTCGTATCATGTCGTATCATGTCTTATCTTGGCTTGTCTTGTCCTGTCCTGTCGTGTGTTGTGTTGTTTTGTCTTGTCTTGTCATGTCATGTCATGTCGTGTGTTGTGTTGTTTTGTCTTGTGTTGTTTTGTCGTATCATGTCTTGTCTTGTCTTGTCTTGTCCTGTCCTGTCGTGTGTTGTGTTGTTTTGTCTTGTCTTGTCATGTCTTGTCATGTCGTGTGTTGTGTTGTTTTGTCTTGTCTTGTTTTGTCTTGTCATGTCTTGTCTTGTCTTGTCTTGTCTTGTCTTGTTTTGTCTTGTCTTGTCTTGTCTTGTCCTGTCCTGTCTTGTCTTGTCTTGTCATGTCTTTTCTTGTCTTGTCTTGTCATGTCATGTCGTGTGTTGTGTTGTTTTGTCTTGTCTTGTTTTGTCTTATCATGTCTTGTCTTGTCTTGTCTTGTTTTGTCTTGTCTTGTCTTGTCTTGTCTTGTCCTGTCTTGTCTTGTCTTGTCTTGTCTTGTCTTGTCTTGTCTTGTTTTATGTTGTCTTGTCTTGTCTTGTTTTGTCATGTAATGTCATGTCGTGTGTTGTGTTGTTTTGTCTTGTCATGTCTTATATTGTCTTGTCTTGTCTTGTCTTGTGATGTCATGTCGTGTGTTGTTTTGTTTTGTCTTGTCATGTCTTGTCATGTCTTGTCTTGTCTTGTCTTGTCTTGTCTTGTCTTGTCTTGTCTTGTCTTGTCTTGTCTTGTCTTGTCTTGTCTTGTCTTGTCTTGTCTTGTCTTGTCTTGTCTTGTCTTGTCTTGTCTTGTCTTGTCTTGTCTTGTCTTGTCTTGTCTTGTCTTGTCTTGTCTTGTCTTGTCTTGTCTTGTCTTGTCTTGTCTTGTCTTGTCTTGTCTTGTCTTGTCTTGTCTTGTCTTGTCTTGTCTTGTCTTGTCTTGTCTTGTCTTGTCTTGTCTTGTCTTGTCATGTCGTGTTTTGTGTTGTTTTGTCTTGTCTTGTTGTGTATTGTCATGTCTTATATTGTCTTGTCTTGTCTTGTATTGTCTTGTCCTGTCTTGTCTTGTCTTGTCTTGTCATGTCTTGTCTTGTCTTGTCTTTTCTTGTTTTGTCTTGTCTTGTATTGTCTTGTTTTCTCATGTAATGTCATATCGTGTGTTGTTTTGTCTTGTGTTGTTTTGTCGTATCATGTCTTGTCTAGTCTTGTCTTGTCCTGTCCTGTCGTGTGTTGTGTTGTTTTGTCTTGTCTTGTCATGTCATGTCGTGTCTTGTGTTGCTTTGTCTTGTCTTGTCATGTCGTATTTTGTGTTGTTTTGTCTTGTCTTGTTGTGTATTGTCATGTCTTATATTGCCATGTCTTGTCTTGTCTTGTCTTGTCTTGTGATGTCATGTCGTGTGTTGTGTTGTTTTGTCTTGTCTTGTCTTGTCTTGTCTTGTCTTGTCTTGTCTTGTCTTGTCTTGTCTTGTTTTGTCTTGTCATACTTGTCTTGTCTTGTCTTGTCTTGTCTTGTCTTGTCTTGTCTTGTCTTGTCTTGTCTTGTCTTGTCTTGTCTTGTCTTGTCTTGCCTTGTCTTGTCTTGTCTTGTCTTGTCTTGTCGTGTCTTGTCTTGTCTTGTCTTGTCTTGTCTTGTCTTGTCTTGTCTTGTCTTGTCTTGTCTTGTCTTGACTTGTCTTGTCTTGTCTTGTCTTGTCTTGTCTTGTCTTGTCTTGTCTTGTTTTGTCTGGTGTTGTATTGTCTTGTTTTCTGATGTAATGTCATGTCGTGTGTTGTGTTGTTTTGTCTTGTGTTGTTTTGTCGTATCATGTCTTGTCTTGTCTTGTCTTGTCTTGTCCTGTCGTGTGTTGTGTTGCTTTGTCTTGTCTTGTCATGTCATGTCATGTCGTGTCTTGTGTTGCTTTGTCTTGTCTTGTCATGTCGTGTGTTGTGTTGTTTTGTCTTGTCTTGTTGTGTATTGTCATGTCTTATATTGTCTTGTCTTGTGATGTCATGTCGTGTGTTGTGTTGTTTTGTCTTGTCTTGTCTTGTTTTGTCTTGTCTTGTCTTGTCTTGTCTTGTCTTGTCTTGTCTTGTCTTGTCTTGTCTTGTCTTGTCTTGTCTTGTTTTGTCTTGTCTTGTCTTGTCTTGTCTTGTTTTGTCTTGTCATGTCTTGTCTTGTCTTGTCTTGTCTTGTCTTGTCTTGTCTTGTCTTGTCTTGTCTTGTCTTGTCTTGTCTTGTCTTGTCTTGTCTTGTCTTGTCTTGTCTTGTCTTGTCTTGTCTTGTATTGTCTTGTCTTGTCTTGTCTTGTCTTGTCTTGTCTTGTCTTGTCTTGTCTTGTCTTGTCTTGTCTTGTCTTGTCTTGTCTTGTCTTGTCTTGTCTTGTCTTGTCTTGTCTTGTCTTGTCTTGTCTTGTCTTGTCTTGTCTTGTCTTGTCTTGTCTTGTCTTGTCTTGTCTTGTCTTGTCTTGTCTTGTCTTGTCTTGTCTTGTCTTGTCTTGTCTTGTCTTGTCTTGTCTTGTTTTGTCATGTAATGTCATGTCGTGTGTTGTGTTGTTTTGTCTTGTCTTGTCTTCTCCTTGTCTTGTCTTGACTGTCGTGTGTTGTGTTGTTTTGTTTTGTCTTGTCATGTCTTATATTGTCTTGTCCTGTCCTGTCTTGTCTTGTCTTGTCTTGTCTTGTTTTGTCTTGTCTTGTCTTGTCTTGTCTTGTCTTGTCTTGTCTTGTCTTGTCTTGTCTTGTCTTGTCTTGTCTTGTCTTGTCTTGGTTTTCCTGTCCTATCTTGTCTTGTCTTGTCATATCTTGTCTTGTCTTGTCTTGTCTTGTCTTGTCTTGTCTTGTCTTGTCTAGTCTTGTCTTGCTTTGTCTTGTCATGTCTTGTCCTGTCCTGTCTTGTCTTGTCTTGTCATGTCTTGTCTTGTCTTGTCTTGTCCTGTCCTGTCTTGTCCTGTCTTGTCATGTCTTGTCTTGTCTTGTCTTGTCTTGTCTTGTCTTGTCTTGTCTTGTCTTTTCTTGTCTTGTCTTGTCTTGTCTTGTCTTGTCTTGTCTTGTCTTGTCTTGTCTTGTCTTGTCTTGTCTTGTCTTGTCTTGTCTTGTCTTGTCTTGTCTTGTCTTGTCCTGTCCTGTCGTGTGTTGTGTTGTTTTGTCTTGTCTTGTCATGTCATGTCATGTCGTGTCTTGTGTTGCTTTGTCTTGTCTTGTCTTGTCTTGTCTTTTCATGTCGTGTGTTGTGTTGTTTTGTCTTGTCTTGTTGTGTATTGTCATGTCTTATATTGTTTTGTCTTGTCTTGTCTTGCCTTGTCCTGTCTTGTCTTGTCTTGTCTTGTCATGTCTTGTCTTGTCTTGTCTTGTCTTGTTTTGTCTTGTCTTGTATTGTCTTGTTTTCTCATGTAATGTCATGTCGTGTGTTGTGTTGTTTTGTCTTGTGTTGTTTTGTCGTATCATGTCGTATCATGTCTTATCTTGGCTTGTCTTGTCCTGTCCTGTCGTGTGTTGTGTTGTTTTGTCTTGTCTTGTCATGTCATGTCATGTCGTGTGTTGTGTTGTTTTGTCTTGTGTTGTTTTGTCGTATCATGTCTTGTCTTGTCTTGTCTTGTCTTGTCTTGTCTTGGTTGTCCTGTCCTATCTTGTCTTGTCTTGTCATATCTTGTCTTGTCTTGTCTTGTCTTGTCTTGTCTTGTCTAGTCTTGTCTTGCTTTGTCTTGTCATGTCTTGTCCTGTCCTGTCTTGTCTTGTCTTGTCATGTCTTGTCTTGTCTTGTCTTGTCCTGTCCTGTCTTGTCCTGTCTTGTCATGTCTTGTCTTGTCTTGTCTTGTCTTGTCTTGTCTTGTCTTGTCTTGTCTTGTCTTGTCTTTTCTTGTCTTGTCTTGTCTTGTCTTGTCTTGTCTTGTCTTGTCTTGTCTTGTCTTGTCTTGTCTTGTCTTGTCTTGTCTTGTCCTGTCCTGTCGTGTGTTGTGTTGTTTTGTCTTGTCTTGTCATGTCATGTCATGAAGTGTCTTGTGTTGCTTTGTCTTGTCTTGTCTTGTCTTTTCATGTCGTGTGTTGTGTTGTTTTGTCTTGTCTTGTTGTGTATTGTCATGTCTTATATTGTTTTGTCTTGTCTTGTCTTGTCTTGTCTTGCCTTGTCCTGTCTTGTCTTGTCTTGTCATGTCTTGTCTTGTCTTGTCTTGTCTTGTTTTGTCTTGTCTTGTATTGTCTTGTTTTCTCATGTAATGTCATGTCGTGTGTTGTGTTGTTTTGTCTTGTGTTGTTTTGTCGTATCATGTCGTATCATGTCTTATCTTGGCTTGTCTTGTCCTGTCCTGTCGTGTGTTGTGTTGTTTTGTCTTGTCTTGTCATGTCATGTCATGTCGTGTGTTGTGTTGTTTTGTCGTATCATGTCTTGTCTTGTCTTGTCTTGTACTGTCCTGTCGTGTGTTGTGTTGTTGTGTCTTGTCTTGTCATGTCATGTCATGTCGTGTGTTGTGTTGTTTTGTCTTGTCTTGTTTTGTCTTGTCATGTCTTGTCTTGTCTTGTCTTGTCTTGTCTTGTTTTGTCTTGTCTTGTCTTGTCTTGTCTTGTCCTGTCCTGTCTTGTCTTGTCTTGTCATGTCTTGTCTTGTCTTGTCTTGTCATGTCATGTCGTGTGTTGTGTTGTTTTGTCTTGTCTTGTTTTGTCTTATCATGTCTTGTCTTGTCTTGTCTTGTTTTGTCTTGTCTTGTCTTGTCTTGTCTTGTCCTGTCTTGTCTTGTCTTGTCTTGTCTTGTCTTGTCTTGTCTTGTTTTATGTTGTCTTGTCTTGTCTTGTTTTGTCATGTAATGTCATGTCGTGTGTTGTGTTGTTTTGTCTTGTCATGTCTTATATTGTCTTGTCTTGTCTTGTCTTGTGATGTCATGTCGTGTGTTGTTTTGTTTTGTCTTGTCATGTCTTGTCTTGTCTTGTCTTGTCTTGTCTTGTCTTGTCTTGTCTTGTCTTGTCTTGTCTTGTCTTGTCTTGTCTTGTCTTGTCTTGTCTTGTCTTGTCTTGTCTTGTCTTGTCTTGTCTTGTCTTGTCTTGTCTTGTCTTGTCTTGTCTTGTCTTGTCTTGTCTTGTCTTGTCTTGTCTTGTCTTGTCTTGTCTTGTCTTGTCTTGTCTTGTCTTGTCTTGTCTTGTCTTGTCTTGTCTTGTCTTGTCTTGTCTTGTCTTGTCTTGTCTTGTCTTGTCTTGTCTTGTCTTGTCTTGTCTTGTCTTGTCTTGTCTTGTCTTGTCTTGTCATGTCGTGTTTTGTGTTGTTTTGTCTTGTCTTGTTGTGTATTGTCATGTCTTATATTGTCTTGTCTTGTCTTGTATTGTCTTGTCCTGTCTTGTCTTGTCTTGTCTTGTCTTGTCATGTCTTGTCTTGTCTTGTCTTTTCTTGTTTTGTCTTGTCTTGTATTGTCTTGTTTTCTCATGTAATGTCATGTCGTGTGTTGTTTTGTCTTGTGTTGTTTTGTCGTATCATGTCTTGTCTTGTCTTGTCTTGTCCTGTCCTGTCGTGTGTTGTGTTGTTTTGTGTTGTCTTGTCATGTCATGTCATGTCGTGTCTTGTGTTGTTTTGTCTTGTGTTGTTTTGTCGTATCATGTCGTATCATGTCTTATCTTGGCTTGTCTTGTCCTGTCCTGTCGTGTGTTGTGTTGTTTTGTCTTGTCTTGTCATGTCATGTCATGTCGTGTGTTGTGTTGTTTTGTCTTGTGTTGTTTTGTCGTATCATGTCTTGTCTTGTCTTGTCTTGTCCTGTCCTGTCGTGTGTTGTGTTGTTTTGTCTTGTCTTGTCATGTCATGTCATGTCGTGTGTTGTGTTGTTTTGTCTTGTCTTGTTTTGTCTTGTCATGTCTTGTCTTGTCTTGTCTTGTCTTGTCTTGTTTTGTCTTGTCTTGTCTTGTCTTGTCTTGTCCTGTCCTGTCTTGTCTTGTCTTGTCATGTCTTGTCTTGTCTTGTCTTGTCATGTCATGTCGTGTGTTGTGTTGTTTTGTCTTGTCTTGTTTTGTCATATCATGTCTTGTCTTGTCTTGTCTTGTTTTGTCTTGTCTTGTCTTGTCTTGTCTTGTCCTGTCTTGTCTTGTCTTGTCTTGTCTTGTCTTGTCTTGTCTTGTTTTATGTTGTCTTGTCTTGTCTTGTTTTGTCATGTAATGTCATGTCGTGTGTTGTGTTGTTTTGTCTTGTCATGTCTTATATTGTCTTGTCTTGTCTTGTCTTGTGATGTCATGTCGTGTGTTGTTTTGTTTTGTCTTGTCATGTCTTGTCTTGTCTTGTCTTGTCTTGTCTTGTCTTGTCTTGTCTTGTCTTGTCTTGTCTTGTCTTGTCTTGTCTTGTCTTGTCTTGTCTTGTCTTGTCTTGTCTTGTCTTGTCTTGTCTTGTCTTGTCTTGTCTTGTCTTGTCTTGTCTTGTCTTGTCTTGTCTTGTCTTGTCTTGTCTTGTCTTGTCTTGTCTTGTCTTGTCTTGTCTTGTCTTGTCTTGTCTTGTCTTGTCTTGTCTTGTCTTGTCTTGTCTTGTCTTGTCTTGTCTTGTCTTGTCTTGTCTTGTCTTGTCTTGTCTTGTCTTGTCTTGTCTTGTCTTGTCTTGTCTTGTCTTGTCTTGTCTTGTCTTGTCTTGTCTTGTCTTGTCTTGTCTTGTCTTGTCTTGTCTTGTCTTGTCTTGTCTTGTCTTGTCTTGTCTTGTCTTGTCTTGTCTTGTCTTGTCTTGTCTTGTCTTGTCTTGTCTTGTCTTGTCTTGTCTTGTCTTGTCTTGTCTTGTCTTGTCTTGTCTTGTCTTGTCTTGTCTTGTCTTGTCTTGTCTTGTCTTGTCTTGTCTTGTCTTGTCTTGTCTTGTCTTGTCTTGTCTTGTCTTGTCTTGTCTTGTCTTGTCTTGTCTTGTCATGTCGTGTTTTGTGTTGTTTTGTCTTGTCTTGTTGTGTATTGTCATGTCTTATATTGTCTTGTCTTGTCTTGTATTGTCTTGTCCTGTCTTGTCTTGTCTTGTCTTGTCATGTCTTGTCTTGTCTTGTCTTTTCTTGTTTTGTCTTGTCTTGTATTGTCTTGTTTTCTCATGTAATGTCATGTCGTGTGTTGTTTTGTCTTGTGTTGTTTTGTCTTGTGTTGTTTTGTCGTATCATGTCTTGTCTTGTCTTGTCTTGTCCTGTCCTGTCGTGTGTTGTGTTGTTTTGTGTTGTCTTGTCATGTCATGTCATGTCGTGTCTTGTGTTGCTTTGTCTTGTCTTGTCATGTCGTGTGTTGTGTAGGTTTGTCTTGTCTTGTCATGTCATGTCATGTCGTGTTTTGTCTTGTCTTGTCTTGTCCTGTCCTGTCGTGTGTTGTGTTGTTTTGTCTTGCCTTGTCATGTCATGTCATGTCGTGTCTTATGTTGTTTTGTCGTATCATGTCTTGTCTTGTCTTGTCTTGTCATGTCATGTCATGTCGTGTGTTGTGTTGTTTAGTCTTGTTTTGTCTTGTCATGTCTTGTCTTGTTTTGTCTTGTCTTGTCTTGTCTTGTCTTGTCTTGTTTTGTTATGTCTTGTTATGTCTTGTTATGTCTTGTCTTGTCTTGTCTTGTCTTGTCTTGTCTTGTCTTGTCTTGTCTTGTCTTGTCTTGTCTTGTCTTGTCTTGTCTTGTCTTGTCTTGTCTTGTCTTGTCTTGTCTTGTCTTGTCTTGTCTTGTCTTGTCTTGTCTTGTCTTGTCTTGTCTTGTCTTGTCTTGTCTTGTCTTGTCTTGTCTTGTCTTGTCTTGTCTTGTCTTGTCTTGTCTTGTCTTGTCTTGTCTTGTCTTGTCTTGTCTTGTCTTGTCTTGTCTTGTCTTGTCTTGTCTTGTCTTGTCTTGTCTTGTCTTGTCTTGTCTTGTCTTGTCTTGTCTTGTCTTGTCTTGTCTTGTCTTGTCTTGTCTTGTCTTGTCTTGTCTTGTCTTGTCTTGTCTTGTCTTGTCTTGTCTTGTCTTGTCTTGTCTTGTCTTGTCTTGTCTTGTTTTGTCTTGTCTTGTCTTGTTTTGTCTTGTCGTGTCTTGTCTTGTCTTGTCTCGTCTTGTTTTGTCATGTAATGTCATGTCGTGTGTTGTGTTGTTTTGTCTTGTCTTGTCTTGTCTTCTCCTTGTCTTGTCTTGTCTGTCGTGAGTTGTGTTGGTTTGTCTTGTCATGTCTTATATTGTCTTGTCTTGTCTTGTCTTGTGATTACATGTCGTGTGTTGTGTTTTTTAGTCTTGTCTTGTCTTGTCTTGTCTTGTTTTGTCTTGTTATGTCTTGTCTTGTCTTGTCTTGTCTTGTCTTGTCTTGTCTTGTCTTGTCTTGTCTTGTCTTGTCTTGTCTTGTCTTGTCTTGTCTTGTCTTGTCTTGTCTTGTCTTGTCTTGTCTTGTCTTGTCTTGTCTTGTCTTGTCTTGTCTTGTCTTGTCTTGTCTTGTCTTGTCTTGTCTTGTCTTGTCTTGTCTTGTCTTGTCTTGTCTTGTCTTGTCTTGTCTTGTCTTGTCTTGTCTTGTCTTGTCTTGTCTTGTCTTGTCTTGTTTTGTCTTGTGTTGTCTTGTTTTGTTTTGTCGTGTCTTGTCTTGTCTTGTCTTGGCTTGTTTTGTCATGTAATGTCATGTCGTGTGTTGTGTTGTTTTGTCTTGTCTTGTCTTCTCCTTGTCTTGTCTTGTCTGTCGTGAGTTGTGTTGGTTTGTCTTGTCATGTCTTATATTGTCTTGTCTTGTCTTGTCTTGTGATTTCATGTCGTGTGTTGTGTTGTTTTGTCTTGTCTTGTCTTGTCTTGTCTTGTCTTGTCTTGTCTTGTCTTGTCTTGTCTTGTGTTGTCTTGTCTTGTTTTATGTTGTCTTGTCTTGTCTTGTCTTGTCCTGTCCTGTCTTGTTTTGTCTTGTCTTGCTTTGTCTTGTCATGTCTTGTCTTGGTTGTCCTGTCTTGTCTTGTCTTGTCATGTCTTGTCTTGTCTTGTCTTGTCTTGTCCTGTCCTGTCTTGTCTTGTCTTGTCTTGTCTTGTCTTGTCTTGTCTTGTCTTGTCTTGTCTTGTCTTGTCTTGTCTTGTCTTGTCTTGTCTTGTCTTGGTTGTCCTGTCTTGTCTTGTCTTGTCATGTCATGTCTTGTCTTGTCTTGTCTTGTCATGTCTTGTCTTGTCTTGTCTTGTCTTGTCCTGTCCTGTCTTGTCTTGTCTTGTCTTGTCTTGTCTTGTCTTGTCTTGTCTTGTCTTGTCTTGGTTGTCCTGTCTTGTCTTGTCTTGTCCTGTCTTGTCTTGTCTTGTCATGTCTTGTCTTGTCTTGTCTTGTCTTGTCCTGTCCTGTCTTGTCTTGTCTTGTCTTGTCTTGTCTTGTCTTGTCTTGTCTTGTTTTGTCTTGTCTTGTCTTGTCTTGTCTTGTCTTGTCTTGTCTTGTCTTGTCTTGTCTTGTCTTGTCTTGTCTTGTCTTGTCTTGTCTTGTCTTCTCCTTGTCTTGTCTTGTCATGTCTTGTCTTGTCTTGTCTTGTCTTGTCTTGTCCTGTCCTGTCTTGTCTTGTCTTGTCTTGTCTTGTCTTGTCTTGTCTTGTTTTGTCTTGTCTTGTCTTGTCTTGTCTTGTCTTGTCTTGTTTTGTCTTGTCTTGTCTTGTCTTGTCTTCTAATTGTCTTGTCTTGTCTGTCGTGTGTTGTGTTGTTTTGTCTTGTCTTGTCTTGTCTTGTCTTGTCTTGTCTTGTCTTGTCTTGTCTTGTCTTGTCTTGTCTTGTCTTGTCTTGTCTTGTCTTGTCTTGTTTTGTCTTGTCTTGTCTTGTCTTGTCTTGTCTTGTCTTGTCTTGTCTTGTCTTGTCTTGTCTTGTCTTGTCTTGTCTTGTCTTGTCTTGTCTTGTCTGTCGTGTGTTGTGTTGTTTTGTCTTGTCATGTCTAATATTGTCTTGTCTTGTCTTGTCTTGTGATGTCATGTCGTGTGTTGTGTTGTTTTGTCTTGTCTTGTCTTGTCTTGTCTTGTCTTGTCTTGTCTTGTCCTGTCCTGTCTTGTCTTGTCTTGTCATGTCTTGTCTTGTAATGTAATGTCATGTCGTGTGTTGTGTTGTTTTGTCTTGTCTTGTCTTCTCCTTGTCTTGTCTTGTCTGTCGTGTGTTGTGTTGTTTTGTCTTGTCTTGTCTTGTCTTGTCTTGTCTTGTCTTGTCTTGTCTTGTCTTGTCTTGTCTTGTCTTGTCTTGTCTTGTCTTGTCTTGTTTTGTCTTGTCTTGTCTTGTCTTGTCTTGTCTTGTCTTGTCTTGTCTTGTCTTGTCTTGTCTTGTCTTGTCTTGTCTTGTCTTGTCTGTCGTGTGTTGTGTTGTTTTGTCTTGTCATGTCTAATATTGTCTTGTCTTGTCTTGTGATGTCATGTCGTGTGTTGTGTTGTTTTGTCTTGTCTTGTCTTGTCTTGTCTTGTCTTGTCTTGTCTTGTCCTGTCCTGTCTTGTCTTGTCATGTCTTGTCTTGTAATGTAATGTCATGTCGTGTGTTGTGTTGTTTTGTCTTGTCTTGTCTTCTCCTTGTCTTGTCTTGTCTGTCGTGTGTTGTGTTGTTTTGTCTTGCCTTGCCTTGCCTTGTCTTGTCTTGTCTTGTCTTGTCTTGTCTTGTCTTGTCTTGTCTTGTCTTGTCTTGTCTTGTCTTGTCTTGTCTTGTCTTGTCTTGTCTTGTCTTGTCTTGTCTTGTCTTGTCTTGTCTTGTCTTGTCTTGTCTTGTCTTGTCTTGTCTTGTCTTGTCTTGTCTTGTCTTGTCTTGTCTTGTCTTGTCTTGTCTTGTCTTGTCTTGTCTTGTCTTGTCTTGTCTTGTCTTGTCTTGTCTTGTCTTGTCTTGTCTTGTCTTGTCTTGTCTTGTCTTGTCTTGTCTTGTCTTGTCTTGTCTTGTCTTGTCTTGTCTTGTCTTGTCTTGTCTTGTCTTGTCTTGTCTTGTCTTGTCTTGTCTTGTCTTGTCTTGTCTTGTCTTGTCTTGTCTTGTCTTGTCTTGTCTTGTCTTGTCTTGTCTTGTCTTGTCTTGTCTTGTCTTGTCTTGTCTTGTCTTGTCTTGTCTTATCTTGTCTTGTCTTGTCTTGTCTTGTCTTGTCTTGTCTTGTCTTGTCTTGTCTTGTCTTGTCTTGTCTTGTCTTGTCTTGTCATGTCGTGTTTTGTGTTGTTTTGTCTTGTCTTGTTGTGTATTGTCATGTCTTATATTGTCTTGTCTTGTCTTGTATTGTCTTGTCCTGTCTTGTCTTGTCTTGTCTTGTCATGTCTTGTCTTGTCTTGTCTTTTCTTGTTTTGTCTTGTCTTGTATTGTCTTGTTTTCTCATGTAATGTCATGTCGTGTGTTGTTTTGTCTTGTGTTGTTTTGTCGTATCATGTCTTGTCTTGTCTTGTCTTGTCCTGTCCTGTCGTGTGTTGTGTTGTTTTGTGTTGTCTTGTCATGTCATGTCATGTCGTGTCTTGTGTTGCTTTGTCTTGTCTTGTCATGTCGTGTGTTGTGTAGGTTTGTCTTGTCTTGTCATGTCATGTCATGTCGTGTTTTGTCTTGTCTTGTCTTGTCCTGTCCTGTCGTGTGTTGTGTTGTTTTGTCTTGTCTTGTCATGTCATGTCATGTCGTGTCTTATGTTGTTTTGTCGTATCATGTCTTGTCTTGTCTTGTCTTGTCATGTCATGTCATGTCGTGTGTTGTGTTGTTTAGTCTTGTTTTGTCTTGTCATGTCTTGTCTTGTCATGTCGTGTGTTGTGTTGTTTAGTCTTGTTTTGTCTTGTCATGTCTTGTCTTGTCTTGTCTTGTCTTGTCTTGTCTTGTTTTGTTATGTCTTGTTATGTCTTGTCTTGTCTTGTCTTGTCTTGTCTTGTCTTGCCTTGTCTTGTCTTGTCTTGTCTTGTCTTGTCTTGTCTTGTCTTGTCTTGTCTTGTCTTGTCTTGTCTTGTCTTGTCTTGTCTTGTCTTGTCTTGTCTTGTCTTGTCTTGTCTTGTCTTGTCTTGTCTTGTCTTGTCTTGTCTTGTCTTGTCTTGTCTTGTCTTGTCTTGTCTTGTCTTGTCTTGTCTTGTCTTGTCTTGTCTTGTCTTGTCTTGTCTTGTCTTGTCTTGTCTTGTCTTGTCTTGTCTTGTCTTGTCTTGTCTTGTCTTGTCTTGTCTTGTCTTGTCTTGTCTTGTCTTGTCTTGTTTTGTCTTGTCTTGTCTTGTTTTGTCTTGTCGTGTCTTGTCTTGTCTTGTCTCGTCTTGTTTTGTCATGTAATGTCATGTCGTGTGTTGTGTTGTTTTGTCTTGTCTTGTCTTGTCTTCTCCTTGTCTTGTCTTGTCTGTCGTGAGTTGTGTTGGTTTGTCTTGTCATGTCTTATATTGTCTTGTCTTGTCTTGTCTTGTGATTACATGTCGTGTGTTGTGTTGTTTAGTCTTGTCTTGTCTTGTCTTGTCTTGTTTTGTCTTGTTATGTCTTGTCTTGTCTTGTCTTGTCTTGTCTTGTCTTGTTTTGTCTTGTTATGTCTTGTCTTGTCTTGTCTTGTCTTGTCTTGTCTTGTCTTGTCTTGTCTTGTCTTGTCTTGTCTTGTCTTGTCTTGTCTTGTCTTGTCTTGTCTTGTCTTGTCTTGTCTTGTCTTGTCTTGTCTTGTCTTGTCTTGTCTTGTCTTGTCTTGTCTTGTCTTGTCTTGTCTTGTCTTGTCTTGTCTTGTCTTGTCTTGTCTTGTCTTGTCTTGTCTTGTCTTGTCTTGTCTTGTCTTGTCTTGCCTTGTCTTGTCTTGTCTTGTCTTGTCTTGTCCTGTCTTGTCTTGTCTTGTCTTGTCTTGTTTTGTCTTGTGTTGTCTTGTTTTGTTTTGTCGTGTCTTGTCTTGTCTTGTCTTGGCTTGTTTTGTCATGTAATGTCATGTCGTGTGTTGTGTTGTTTTGTCTTGTCTTGTCTTCTCCTTGTCTTGTCTTGTCTGTCGTGAGTTGTGTTGGTTTGTCTTGTCATGTCTTATATTGTCTTGTCTTGTCTTGTCTTGTGATTTCATGTCGTGTGTTGTGTTGTTTTGTCTTATCTTGTCTTGTCTTGTCTTGTCTTGTGTTGTCTTGTCTTGTTTTATGTTGTCTTGTCTTGTCTTGTCTTGTCCTGTCCTGTCTTGTTTTGTCTTGTCTTGCTTTGTCTTGTCATGTCTTATCTTGTCTTGTCATGTCTTGTCTTGTCTTGTCTTGTCTTGTCTTGGTTGTCCTGTCTTGTCTTGTCTTGTCATGTAATGTCATGTCGTGTGTTGTGTTGTTTTGTCTTGTCTTGTCTTCTCCTTGTCTTGTCTTGTCTGTCGTGAGTTGTGTTGGTTTGTCTTGTCATGTCTTATATTGTCTTGTCTTGTCTTGTCTTGTGATTTCATGTCGTGTGTTGTGTTGTTTTGTCTTGTCTTGTCTTGTCTTGTCTTGTCTTGTCTTGTCTTGTGTTGTCTTGTCTTGTTTTATGTTGTCTTGTCTTGTCTTGTCTTGTCCTGTCCTGTCTTGTTTTGTCTTGTCTTGCTTTGTCTTGTCATGTCTTGTCTTGGTTGTCCTGTCTTGTCTTGTCTTGTCATGTCTTGTCTTGTCTTGTCTTGTCTTGTCCTGTCCTGTCTTGTCTTGTCTTGTCTTGTCTTGTCTTGTCTTGTCTTGTCTTGTCTTGTCTTGTCTTGTCTTGTCTTGTCTTGTCTTGGTTGTCCTGTCTTGTCTTGTCTTGTCATGTCATGTCTTGTCTTGTCTTGTCTTGTCATGTCTTGTCTTGTCTTGTCTTGTCTTGTCCTGTCCTGTCTTGTCTTGTCTTGTCTTGTCTTGTCTTGTCTTGTCTTGTCTTGTCTTGTCTTGTCTTGGTTGTCCTGTCTTGTCTTGTCTTGTCATGTCTTGTCTTGTCTTGTCATGTCTTGTCTTGTCTTGTCTTGTCTTGTCTTGGTTGTCCTGTCTTGTCTTGTCTTGTCATGTCTTGTCTTGTCTTGTCTTGTCTTGTCCTGTCCTGTCTTGTCTTGTCTTGTCTTGTCTTGTCTTGTCTTGTCTTGTCTTGTCTTGTCTTGTCTTGTCTTGTCTTGTCTTGTCTTGTCTTGTCTTGTCTTGTCTTGTCTTGTCTTGTCTTGTCTTGTCTTGTCTTGTCTTGTCTTGTCTGTCGTGTGTTGTGTTGTTTTGTCTTGTCATGTCTAATATTGTCTTGTCTTGTCTTGTCTTGTGATGTCATGTCGTGTGTTGTGTTGTTTTGTCTTGTCTTGTCTTGTCTTGTCTTGTCTTGTCTTGTCTTGTCTTGTCCTGTCCTGTCTTGTCTTGTCTTGTCATGTCTTGTCTTGTAATGTAATGTCATGTCGTGTGTTGTGTTGTTTTGTCTTGTCTTGTCTTCTCCTTGTCTTGTCTTGTCTGTCGTGTGTTGTGTTGTTTTGTCTTGTCTTGTCTTGTCTTGTCTTGTCTTGTCTTGTCTTGTCTTGTCTTGTCTTGTCTTGTCTTGTCTTGTCTTGTCTTGTCTTGTCCTGTCCTGTCGTGTGTTGTGTTGTTTTGTCTTGTCTTGTCATGTCATGTCATGTCGTGTCTTATGTTGTTTTGTCGTATCATGTCTTGTCTTGTCTTGTCTTGTCATGTCATGTCATGTCGTGTGTTGTGTTGTTTAGTCTTGTTTTGTCTTGTCATGTCTTGTCTTGTCATGTCGTGTGTTGTGTTGTTTAGTCTTGTTTTGTCTTGTCATGTCTTGTCTTGTCTTGTCTTGTCTTGTCTTGTTTTGTTATGTCTTGTTATGTCTTGTCTTGTCTTGTCTTGTCTTGTCTTGTCTTGCCTTGTCTTGTCTTGTCTTGTCTTGTCTTGTCTTGTCTTGTCTTGTCTTGTCTTGTCTTGTCTTGTCTTGTCTTGTCTTGTCTTGTCTTGTCTTGTCTTGTCTTGTCTTGTCTTGTCTTGTCTTGTCTTGTCTTGTCTTGTCTTGTCTTGTCTTGTCTTGTCTTGTCTTGTCTTGTCTTGTCTTGTCTTGTCTTGTCTTGTCTTGTCTTGTCTTGTCTTGTCTTGTCTTGTCTTGTCTTGTCTTGTCTTGTCTTGTCTTGTCTTGTCTTGTCTTGTCTTGTCTTGTCTTGTCTTGTCTTGTCTTGTCTTGTTTTGTCTTGTCTTGTCTTGTTTTGTCTTGTCGTGTCTTGTCTTGTCTTGTCTCGTCTTGTTTTGTCATGTAATGTCATGTCGTGTGTTGTGTTGTTTTGTCTTGTCTTGTCTTGTCTTCTCCTTGTCTTGTCTTGTCTGTCGTGAGTTGTGTTGGTTTGTCTTGTCATGTCTTATATTGTCTTGTCTTGTCTTGTCTTGTGATTACATGTCGTGTGTTGTGTTGTTTAGTCTTGTCTTGTCTTGTCTTGTCTTGTTTTGTCTTGTTATGTCTTGTCTTGTCTTGTCTTGTCTTGTCTTGTCTTGTTTTGTCTTGTTATGTCTTGTCTTGTCTTGTCTTGTCTTGTCTTGTCTTGTCTTGTCTTGTCTTGTCTTGTCTTGTCTTGTCTTGTCTTGTCTTGTCTTGTCTTGTCTTGTCTTGTCTTGTCTTGTCTTGTCTTGTCTTGTCTTGTCTTGTCTTGTCTTGTCTTGTCTTGTCTTGTCTTGTCTTGTCTTGTCTTGTCTTGTCTTGTCTTGTCTTGTCTTGTCTTGTCTTGTCTTGCCTTGTCTTGTCTTGTCTTGTCTTGTCTTGTCCTGTCTTGTCTTGTCTTGTCTTGTCTTGTTTTGTCTTGTGTTGTCTTGTTTTGTTTTGTCGTGTCTTGTCTTGTCTTGTCTTGTCTTGGCTTGTTTTGTCATGTAATGTCATGTCGTGTGTTGTGTTGTTTTGTCTTGTCTTGTCTTCTCCTTGTCTTGTCTTGTCTGTCGTGAGTTGTGTTGGTTTGTCTTGTCATGTCTTATATTGTCTTGTCTTGTCTTGTCTTGTGATTTCATGTCGTGTGTTGTGTTGTTTTGTCTTATCTTGTCTTGTCTTGTCTTGTCTTGTGTTGTCTTGTCTTGTTTTATGTTGTCTTGTCTTGTCTTGTCTTGTCCTGTCCTGTCTTGTTTTGTCTTGTCTTGCTTTGTCTTGTCATGTCTTATCTTGTCTTGTCATGTCTTGTCTTGTCTTGTCTTGTCTTGTCTTGGTTGTCCTGTCTTGTCTTGTCTTGTCATGTAATGTCATGTCGTGTGTTGTGTTGTTTTGTCTTGTCTTGTCTTCTCCTTGTCTTGTCTTGTCTGTCGTGAGTTGTGTTGGTTTGTCTTGTCATGTCTTATATTGTCTTGTCTTGTCTTGTCTTGTGATTTCATGTCGTGTGTTGTGTTGTTTTGTCTTGTCTTGTCTTGTCTTGTCTTGTCTTGTCTTGTCTTGTCTTGTGTTGTCTTGTCTTGTTTTATGTTGTCTTGTCTTGTCTTGTCTTGTCCTGTCCTGTCTTGTTTTGTCTTGTCTTGCTTTGTCTTGTCATGTCTTGTCTTGGTTGTCCTGTCTTGTCTTGTCTTGTCATGTCTTGTCTTGTCTTGTCTTGTCCTGTCCTGTCTTGTCTTGTCTTGTCTTGTCTTGTCTTGTCTTGTCTTGTCTTGTCTTGTCTTGTCTTGTCTTGTCTTGTCTTGGTTGTCCTGTCTTGTCTTGTCTTGTCATGTCATGTCTTGTCTTGTCTTGTCTTGTCATGTCTTGTCTTGTCTTGTCTTGTCTTGTCCTGTCCTGTCTTGTCTTGTCTTGTCTTGTCTTGTCTTGTCTTGTCTTGTCTTGTCTTGTCTTGTCTTGGTTGTCCTGTCTTGTCTTGTCTTGTCATGTCTTGTCTTGTCTTGTCATGTCTTGTCTTGTCTTGTCTTGTCTTGTCTTGGTTGTCCTGTCTTGTCTTGTCTTGTCATGTCTTGTCTTGTCTTGTCTTGTCTTGTCCTGTCCTGTCTTGTCTTGTCTTGTCTTGTCTTGTCTTGTCTTGTCTTGTCTTGTCTTGTCTTGTCTTGTCTTGTCTTGTCTTGTCTTGTCTTGTCTTGTCTTGTCTTGTCTTGTCTTGTCTTGTCTTGTCTTGTCTGTCGTGTGTTGTGTTGTTTTGTCTTGTCATGTCTAATATTGTCTTGTCTTGTCTTGTCTTGTGATGTCATGTCGTGTGTTGTGTTGTTTTGTCTTGTCTTGTCTTGTCTTGTCTTGTCTTGTCTTGTCTTGTCCTGTCCTGTCTTGTCTTGTCTTGTCATGTCTTGTCTTGTAATGTAATGTCATGTCGTGTGTTGTGTTGTTTTGTCTTGTCTTGTCTTCTCCTTGTCTTGTCTTGTCTGTCGTGTGTTGTGTTGTTTTGTCTTGTCTTGTCTTGTCTTGTCTTGTCTTGTCTTGTCTTGTCTTGTCTTGTCTTGTCTTGTCTTGTCTTGTCTTGTCTTGTCTTGTCTTGTTTTGTCTTGTCTTGTCTTGTCTTGTCTTGTCTTGTCTTGTCTTGTCTTGTCTTGTCTTGTCTTGTCTTGTCTTGTCTTGTCTTGTCTTGTCTTGTCTTGTCTGTCGTGTGTTGTGTTGTTTTGTCTTGTCATGTCTAATATTGTCTTGTCTTGTCTTGTCTTGTGATGTCATGTCGTGTGTTGTGTTGTTTTGTCTTGTCTTGTCTTGTCTTGTCTTGTCTTGTCTTGTCCTGTCCTGTCTTGTCTTGTCTTGTCATGTCTTGTCTTGTAATGTAATGTCATGTCGTGTGTTGTGTTGTTTTGTCTTGTCTTGTCTTCTCCTTGTCTTGTCTTGTCTGTCGTGTGTTGTGTTGTTTTGTCTTGCCTTGCCTTGCCTTGTCTTGTCTTGTCTTGTCTTGTCTTGTCTTGTCTTGTCTTGTCTTGTCTTGTCTTGTCTTGTCTTGTCTTGTCTTGTCTTGTCTTGTCTTGTCTTGTCTTGTCTTGTCTTGTCTTGTCTTGTCTTGTCTTGTCTTGTCTTGTCTTGTCTTGTCTTGTCTTGTCTTGTCTTGTCTTGTCTTGTCTTGTCTTGTCTTGTCTTGTCTTGTCTTGTCTTGTCTTGTCTTGTCTTGTCTTGTCTTGTCTTGTCTTGTCTTGTCTTGTCTTGTCTTGTCTTGTCTTGTCTTGTCTTGTCATGTCGTGTTTTGTGTTGTTTTGTCTTGTCTTGTTGTGTATTGTCATGTCTTATATTGTCTTGTCTTGTCTTGTATTGTCTTGTCCTGTCTTGTCTTGTCTTGTCTTGTCATGTCTTGTCTTGTCTTGTCTTTTCTTGTTTTGTCTTGTCTTGTATTGTCTTGTTTTCTCATGTAATGTCATGTCGTGTGTTGTTTTGTCTTGTGTTGTTTTGTCGTATCATGTCTTGTCTTGTCTTGTCTTGTCCTGTCCTGTCGTGTGTTGTGTTGTTTTGTGTTGTCTTGTCATGTCATGTCATGTCGTGTCTTGTGTTGCTTTGTCTTGTCTTGTCATGTCGTGTGTTGTGTAGGTTTGTCTTGTCTTGTCATGTCATGTCATGTCGTGTTTTGTCTTGTCTTGTCTTGTCCTGTCCTGTCGTGTGTTGTGTTGTTTTGTCTTGTCTTGTCATGTCATGTCATGTCGTGTCTTATGTTGTTTTGTCGTATCATGTCTTGTCTTGTCTTGTCTTGTCATGTCATGTCATGTCGTGTGTTGTGTTGTTTAGTCTTGTTTTGTCTTGTCATGTCTTGTCTTGTCATGTCGTGTGTTGTGTTGTTTAGTCTTGTTTTGTCTTGTCATGTCTTGTCTTGTCTTGTCTTGTCTTGTCTTGTCTTGTTTTGTTATGTCTTGTTATGTCTTGTCTTGTCTTGTCTTGTCTTGTCTTGTCTTGTCTTGCCTTGTCTTGTCTTGTCTTGTCTTGTCTTGTCTTGTCTTGTCTTGTCTTGTCTTGTCTTGTCTTGTCTTGTCTTGTCTTGTCTTGTCTTGTCTTGTCTTGTCTTGTCTTGTCTTGTCTTGTCTTGTCTTGTCTTGTCTTGTCTTGTCTTGTCTTGTCTTGTCTTGTCTTGTCTTGTCTTGTCTTGTCTTGTCTTGTCTTGTCTTGTCTTGTCTTGTCTTGTCTTGTCTTGTCTTGTCTTGTCTTGTCTTGTCTTGTCTTGTCTTGTCTTGTCTTGTCTTGTCTTGTCTTGTCTTGTCTTGTCTTGTCTTGTCTTGTCTTGTCTTGTCTTGTCTTGTCTTGTCTTGTCTTGTCTTGTCTTGTCTTGTCTTGTCTTGTCTTGTCTTGTCTTGTCTTGTCTTGTCTTGTCTTGTCTTGTCTTGTCTTGTCTTGTCTTGTCTTGTCTTGTCTTGTCTTGTCTTGTCTTGTCTTGTCTTGTCTTGTCTTGTCTTGTCTTGTCTTGTCTTGTCTTGTTTTGTCTTGTGTTGTCTTGTCTTGTTTTGTCGTGTCTTGTCTTGTCTTGTCTTGGCTTGTTTTGTCATGTAATGTCATGTCGTGTGTTGTGTTGTTTTGTCTTGTCTTGTCTTCTCCTTGTCTTGTCTTGTCTGTCGTGAGTTGTGTTGGTTTGTCTTGTCATGTCTTATATTGTCTTGTCTTGTCTTGTCTTGTGATTTCATGTCGTGTGTTGTGTTGTTTTGTCTTGTCTTGTCTTGTCTTGTCTTGTCTTGTGTTGTCTTGTCTTGTTTTATGTTGTCTTGTCTTGTCTTGTCTTGTCCTGTCCTGTCTTGTTTTGTCTTGTCTTGCTTTGTCTTGTCATGTCTTATCTTGTCTTGTCATGTCTTGTCTTGTCTTGTCTTGTCTTGTCTTGGTTGTCCTGTCTTGTCTTGTCTTGTCATGTCTTGTCTTGTCTTGTCTTGTCTTGTCCTGTCCTGTCTTGTCTTGTCTTGTCTTGTCTTGTCTTGTCTTGTCTTGTCTTGTCTTGTCTTGTCTTGTCTTGTCTTGTCTTGTCTTGTCTTGTCTTGTCTTGTCTTGTCTTGTCTTGTCTTGTCTGTCGTGTGTTGTGTTGTTTTGTCTTGTCATGTCTAATATTGTCTTGTCTTGTCTTGTCTTGTGATGTCATGTCGTGTGTTGTGTTGTTTTGTCTTGTCTTGTCTTGTCTTGTCTTGTCTTGTCCTGTCCTGTCTTGTCTTGTCTTGTCATGTCTTGTCTTGTAATGTAATGTCATGTCGTGTGTTGTGTTGTTTTGTCTTGTCTTGTCTTCTCCTTGTCTTGTCTTGTCTGTCGTGTGTTGTGTTGTTTTGTCTTGTCTTGTCTTGTCTTGTCTTGTCTTGTCTTGTCTTGTCTTGTCTGTCGTGTGTTGTGTTGTTTTGTCTTGTCATGTCTAATATTGTCTTGTCTTGTCTTGTCTTGTCTTGTCTTGTCTTGTCATGTCTTGTCTTGTAATGTAATGTCATGTCGTGTGTTGTGTTTGTTTGTCTTGTCTTGTCTTCTCCTTGTCTTGTCTTGTCTGTCGTGTGTTGTGTTGTTTTGTCTTGTCATGTCTTATATTGTCTTGTCTTGTCTTGTCTTGTGATGTCATGTCGTGTGTTGTGTTGTTTTGTCTTGTCTTGTCTTGTCTTGTCTTGTCTTGTCTTGTCCTGTCCTGTCTTGTCTTGTCTTGTTATGTCTTGTCTTGTCTTGTCTTGTCTTGTCTTGTCTTGTCTTGTCTTGTCTCGTCTTGTCTTGTCTTGCCTTGTCTTGTCCTGTCTTGTCTTGTCTTGTCATGTCTTGTCTTGTCTTGTCTTGTCTTGTCTTGTGTTGCCTCGTCTTGTCTTGTCTTGTCTTGTCCTGTCCTGACGTGTGTTGTGTTGTTTTGTCTTGTCTTGTCATGTCATGTTGTGTGTTGTGTTGTTTTGTCTTGTCTTGTTTTGTCTTGTCATGTTTTGTCTTGTCTTGTCTTGTCTTGTTTTGTTTTGTCTTGTCTTGTCTTGTCTCGTCTTGTCTTGTCTTGCCTTGTCTTGTCCTGTCTTGTCTTGTCTTGTCATGTCTTGTCTTGTCTTGTCTTGTCTTGTCTTGTGTTGCCTCGTCTTGTCTTGTCTTGTCTTGTCTTGTCTTGTCTTGTCTTGTCTTGTCTTGTCTCGTCTTGTCTTGTCTTGCCTTGTCTTGTCCTGTCTTGTCTTGTCTTGTCATGTCTTGTCTTGTCTTGTCTTGTCTTGTCTTGTGTTGCCTCGTCTTGTCTTGTCTTGTCTTGTCCTGTCCTGACGTGTGTTGTGTTGTTTTGTCTTGTCTTGTTATGTCATGTTGTGTGTTGTGTTGTTTTGTCTTGTCTTGTTTTGTCTTATCATGTCTTGTCTTGTCTTGTTTTGTCTTGTCTTGTCTTGTCTTGTTTTGTTTTGTCTTGTCTTGTCTTGTCTCGTCTTGTCTTGTCTTGCCTTGTCTTGTCCTGTCTTGTCTTGTCTTGTCATGTCTTGTCTTGTCTTGTCTTGTCTTGTGTTGCCTCGTCTTGTCTTGTCTTGTCTTGTCCTGTCCTGACGTGTGTTGTGTTGTTTTGTCTTGTCTTGTCATGTCATGTTGTGTGTTGTGTTGTTTTGTCTTGTCTTGTTTTGTCTTATCATGTCTTGTCTTGTCTTGTTTTGTCTTGTCTTGTCTTGTCTTGTCTTGTCTTGTCTTGTCTTGTCTTGTCTTGTCTTGTCTTGTCTTGTCTTGTCTTGTCTTGTCTTGTCTTGTTTTATGTTGTCTTGTCTTGTCTTGTTTTGTCATGTAATGTCATGTCGTGTGTTGTGTTGTCTTGTCTTGTCTTGTCTTGTGATGTCATGTCGTGTGTTGTGTTGTTTTGTCTTGTTGTGTATTGTCATGTCTTATACTGTCTTGTCTTGTCTTGTCTTGTCTTGTCCTGTCTTGTCTTGTCTTGTCTTGTCATGTCTTGTCTTGTCTTGTCTTGTCTTTTCTTGTTTTGTCTTGCCTTATATTGCCTTGTCTTGTCTTGTCTTGTCTTGTCTTGTCTTGTGTTGTCTTGTCTTGTCTTGTCTTGTCTTGTCTTGTCTTGTCTTGTCTTGTCTTGTCTTGTCTTGTCTTGTCTTGTCTTGTCTTGTCTTGTCTTGTCTTGTCTTGTCTTGTCTTGTCTTGTCTTGTCTTGTCTTGTCTTGTCTTGTCTTGTCTTGTCTTGTCTTGTCTTGTCTTGTCTTGTCTTGTCTTGTCTTGTCTTGTCTTGTCTTGTCTTGTCTTGTCTTGTCTTGTCTTGTCTTGTCTTGTCTTGTCTGGTCTTGTCTTGTGTTGTCTTGTCTTGTCTTGTCTTGTCTTGTCTTGTTTTGTCATGTCTTGTCTTGTCTTGTTTTGTCTTGTATTGTATTGTTTTCTCATGTAATGTCATGTCGTGTGTTGTGTTGTTTTGTCTTGTCTTGTGTTGTTTTGTCGTGTCATGTCTTGTCTTGTCTTGTCTTGTCCTGTCCTGTCGTGTGTTGTGTTGTTTTGTCTTGTCTTGTTGTGTATTGTCATGTCTTATATTGTCTTGTCTTGTCTTGTCTTGTCATGTCATGTCATGTCGTGTGTTGTGTTGTTTTGTCTTGTCTTGTTTTGTCTTGTCATGTCATGTCTTGTCTTGTCTTGTTTTGTCTTGTCATGTCTTGTCTTGTCTTGTCTTGTCGTGTCGTGTCTTGTCTTGTCTTGTCTTGTCTTGTCTTGTCTTGTTTTGTCTTGTCTTGTCTTGTCTTGTCTTGTCTTGTCTTGTCTTGTCTTGTCTTGTCTTGTCTTGTCTTGTCTTGTCTTGTCTTGTCTTGTCTTGTCTTGTCTTGTCTTGTCTTGTCTTGTCTTGTCTTGTCTTGTCTTGTCTTGTCTTGTCTTGTCTTGTCTTGTCTTGTCTTGTCTTGTCTTGTCTTGTCTTGTCTTGTCTTGTCTTGTTTTGTCTTGTCTTGTGTTGTCTTGTCTTGTTTTATGTTGTCTTGTCTTGTCTTGTTTTGTCATGTAATGTCATGTCGTGTGTTGTGTTGTTTTGTCTTGTCTTGTGTTGTTTTGTCGTGTCATGTCTTGTCCTGTCTTGTCTTGTCATGTCATGTCATGTGTTGTGTTGTGTTGTTTTGTCTTGTCTTGTCTTGTCTTGTCTTGTCTTGTCTTGTCTTGTCTTGTCTTGTCTTGTCTTGTCTTGTCTTGTCTTGTCTTGTCTTGTCTTGTCTTGTCTTGTCTTGTCTTGTCTTGTCTTGTCTTGTCTTGTCTTGTCTTGTCTTGTCTTGTCTTGTCTTGTCTTGTCTTGTCTTGTCCTGTCGTGTGTTGTGTTGCTTTGTCTTGTCTTGTCATGTCATGTCATGTCGTGTCTTGTGTTGCTTTGTCTTGTCCTGTCCTGACGTGTGTTGTGTTGTTTTGTCTTGTCTTGTCATGTCATGTTGTGTGTTGTGTTGTTTTGTCTTGTCTTGTTTTGTCTTGTCATGTTTTGTCTTGTCTTGTCTTGTCTTGTTTTGTTTTGTCTTGTCTTGTCTTGTCTCGTCTTGTCTTGTCTTGCCTTGTCTTGTCCTGTCTTGTCCTGTCTTGTCATGTCTTGTCTTGTCTTGTCTTGTCTTGTGTTGCCTCGTCTTGTCTTGTCTTGTCTTGTCTTGTCTTGTCTTGTCTTGTCTTGTCTTGTCTCGTCTTGTCTTGTCTTGCCTTGTCTTGTCCTGTCTTGTCTTGTCTTGTCATGTCTTGTCTTGTCTTGTCTTGTCTTGTCTTGTGTTGCCTCGTCTTGTCTTGTCTTGTCTTGTCCTGTCCTGACGTGTGTTGTGTTGTTTTGTCTTGTCTTGTTATGTCATGTTGTGTGTTGTGTTGTTTTGTCTTGTCTTGTTTTGTCTTATCATGTCTTGTCTTGTCTTGTTTTGTCTTGTCTTGTCTTGTCTTGTTTTGTTTTGTCTTGTCTTGTCTTGTCTCGTCTTGTCTTGTCTTGCCTTGTCTTGTCCTGCCTTGTCTTGTCTTGTCATGTCTTGTCTTGTCTTGTCTTGTCTTGTCTTGTGTTGCCTCGTCTTGTCTTGTCTTGTCTTGTCCTGTCCTGACGTGTGTTGTGTTGTTTTGTCTTGTCTTGTCATGTCATGTTGTGTGTTGTGTTGTTTTGTCTTGTCTTGTTTTGTCTTATCATGTCTTGTCTTGTCTTGTTTTGTCTTGTCTTGTCTTGTCTTGTCTTGTCTTGTCTTGTCTTGTCTTGTCTTGTCTTGTCTTGTCTTGTCTTGTCTTGTCTTGTCTTGTCTTGTCTTGTCTTGTCTTGTCTTGTCTTGTCTTGTCTTGTCTTGTCTTGTCTTGTCTTGTCTTGTCTTGTCTTGTCTTGTCTTGTCTTGTCCTGTCGTGCGTTGTGTTGCTTTGTCTTGTCTTGTCATGTCATGTCGTGTCTTGTGTTGCTTTGTCTTGTCCTGTCCTGACGTGTGTTGTGTTGTTTTGTCTTGTCTTGTCATGTCATGTTGTGTGTTGTGTTGTTTTGTCTTGTCTTGTTTTGTCTTGTCATGTTTTGTCTTGTCTTGTCTTGTCTTGTTTTGTTTTGTCTTGTCTTGTCTTGTCTCGTCTTGTCTTGTCTTGCCTTGTCTTGTCCTGTCTTGTCTTGTCTTGTCATGTCTTGTCTTGTCTTGTCTTGTCTTGTGTTGCCTCGTCTTGTCTTGTCTTGTCTTGTCTTGTCTTGTCTTGTCTTGTCTTGTCTTGTCTTGTCTCGTCTTGTCTTGTCTTGCCTTGTCTTGTCCTGTCTTGTCTTGTCTTGTCATGTCTTGTCTTGTCTTGTCTTGTCTTGTCTTGTGTTGCCTCGTCTTGTCTTGTCTTGTCTTGTACTGTCCTGACGTGTGTTGTGTTGTTTTGTCTTGTCTTGTTATGTCATGTTGTGTGTTGTGTTGTTTTGTCTTGTCTTGTTTTGTCTTGTCATGTTTTGTCTTGTCTTGTCTTGTCTTGTTTTGTTTTGTCTTGTCTTGTCTTGTCTCGTCTTGTCTTGTCTTGCCTTGTCTTGTCCTGTCTTGTCTTGTCTTGTCATGTCTTGTCTTGTCTTGTCTTGTCTTGTCTTGTGTTGCCTCGTCTTGTCTTGTCTTGTCTTGTCCTGTCCTGACGTGTGTTGTGTTGTTTTGTCTTGTCTTGTTATGTCATGTTGTGTGTTGTGTTGTTTTGTCTTGTCTTGTTTTGTCTTATCATGTCTTGTCTTGTCTTGTTTTGTCTTGTCTTGTCTTGTCTTGTTTTGTTTTGTCTTGTCTTGTCTTGTCTTGTCTCGTCTTGTCTTGTCTTGCCTTGTCTTGTCCTGCCTTGTCTTGTCTTGTCATGTCTTGTCTTGTCTTGTCTTGTCTTGTCTTGTGTTGCCTCGTCTTGTCTTGTCTTGTCTTGTCCTGTCCTGACGTGTGTTGTGTTGTTTTGTCTTGTCTTGTTATGTCATGTTGTGTGTTGTGTTGTTTTGTCTTGTCTTGTTTTGTCTTATCATGTCTTGTCTTGTCTTGTTTTGTTTTGTCTTGTCTTGTCTTGTCTCGTCTTGTCTTGTCTTGCCTTGTCTTGTCCTGTCTTGTCTTGTCTTGTCATGTCTTGTCTTGTCTTGTCTTGTCTTGTGTTGCCTCGTCTTGTCTTGTCTTGTCTTGTCTTGTCTTGTCTTGTCTTGTCTTGTCTTGTCTTGTCTCGTCTTGTCTTGTCTTGCCTTGTCTTGTCCTGTCTTGTCTTGTCTTGTCATGTCTTGTCTTGTCTTGTCTTGTCTTGTCTTGTGTTGCCTCGTCTTGTCTTGTCTTGTCCTGTCCTGACGTGTGTTGTGTTGTTTTGTCTTGTCTTGTTATGTCATGTTGTGTGTTGTGTTGTTTTGTCTTGTCTTGTTTTGTCTTGTCATGTTTTGTCTTGTCTTGTCTTGTCTTGTTTTGTTTTGTCTTGTCTTGTCTTGTCTCGTCTTGTCTTGTCTTGCCTTGTCTTGTCCTGTCTTGTCTTGTCTTGTCTTGTCTTGTGTTGCCTCGTCTTGTCTTGTCTTGTCTTGTCTTGTCTTGTCTTGTCTTGTCTTGTCTTGTCTTGTCTCGTCTTGTCTTGTCTTGCCTTGTCTTGTCCTGTCTTGTCTTGTCTTGTCATGTCTTGTCTTGTCTTGTCTTGTCTTGTCTTGTGTTGCCTCGTCTTGTCTTGTCTTGTCTTGTCCTGTCCTGACGTGTGTTGTGTTGTTTTGTCTTGTCTTGTTATGTCATGTTGTGTGTTGTGTTGTTTTGTCTTGTCTTGTTTTGTCTTGTCATGTTTTGTCTTGTCTTGTCTTGTCTTGTTTTGTTTTGTCTTGTCTTGTCTTGTCTCGTCTTGTCTTGTCTTGCCTTGTCTTGTCCTGTCTTGTCTTGTCTTGTCATGTCTTGTCTTGTCTTGTCTTGTCTTGTGTTGCCTCGTCTTGTCTTGTCTTGTCTTGCCTTGTCTTGTCCTGTCTTGTCTTGTCTTGTCTTGTCTTGTCTTGTCTTGTCTTGTCTTGTCTTGTCTTGTCTTGTCTTGTCTTGTCTTGTCTTGTCTTGTCTTGTCTTGTCTTGTCTTGTCTTGTCTTGTCTTGTCTTGTCTTGTCTTGTCTTGTCTTGTCTTGTCTTGTCTTGTCTTGTCTTGCCTTGTCTTGTCTTGTCTTGTCTTGTCTTGTCTTGTCTTGTTTTGTCTTGTCTTGTGTTGTCTTGTCTTGTTTTATGTTGTCTTGTCTTGTCTTGTTTTGTCATGTAATGTCATGTCGTGTGTTGTGTTGTTTTGTCTTGTCTTGTGTTGTTTTGTCGTGTCATGTCTTGTCCTGTCTTGTCTTGTCATGTCATGTCATGTCATGTGTTGTGTTGTGTTGTTTTGTCTTGTCTTGTCTTGTCTTGTCTTGTCTTGTCTTGTCTTGTCTTGTCTTGTCTTGTCTTGTCTTGTCTTGTCTTGTCTTGTCTTGTCTTGTCTTGTCTTGTCTTGTCTTGTCTTGTCTTGTCTTGTCTTGTCTTGTCTTGTCTTGTCTTGTCTTGTCTTGTCCTGTCGTGTGTTGTGTTGCTTTGTCTTGTCTTGTCATGTCATGTCATGTCGTGTCTTGTGTTGCTTTGTCTTGTCCTGTCCTGACGTGTGTTGTGTTGTTTTGTCTTGTCTTGTCATGTCATGTTGTGTGTTGTGTTGTTTTGTCTTGTCTTGTTTTGTCTTGTCATGTTTTGTCTTGTCTTGTCTTGTCTTGTTTTGTTTTGTCTTGTCTTGTCTTGTCTCGTCTTGTCTTGTCTTGCCTTGTCTTGTCCTGTCTTGTCCTGTCTTGTCATGTCTTGTCTTGTCTTGTCTTGTCTTGTGTTGCCTCGTCTTGTCTTGTCTTGTCTTGTCTTGTCTTGTCTTGTCTTGTCTTGTCTTGTCTTGTCTCGTCTTGTCTTGTCTTGCCTTGTCTTGTCCTGTCTTGTCTTGTCTTGTCATGTCTTGTCTTGTCTTGTCTTGTCTTGTCTTGTGTTGCCTCGTCTTGTCTTGTCTTGTCTTGTCCTGTCCTGACGTGTGTTGTGTTGTTTTGTCTTGTCTTGTTATGTCATGTTGTGTGTTGTGTTGTTTTGTCTTGTCTTGTTTTGTCTTATCATGTCTTGTCTTGTCTTGTTTTGTCTTGTCTTGTCTTGTCTTGTTTTGTTTTGTCTTGTCTTGTCTTGTCTCGTCTTGTCTTGTCTTGCCTTGTCTTGTCCTGCCTTGTCTTGTCTTGTCATGTCTTGTCTTGTCTTGTCTTGTCTTGTCTTGTGTTGCCTCGTCTTGTCTTGTCTTGTCTTGTCCTGTCCTGACGTGTGTTGTGTTGTTTTGTCTTGTCTTGTCATGTCATGTTGTGTGTTGTGTTGTTTTGTCTTGTCTTGTTTTGTCTTATCATGTCTTGTCTTGTCTTGTTTTGTCTTGTCTTGTCTTGTCTTGTCTTGTCTTGTCTTGTCTTGTCTTGTCTTGTCTTGTCTTGTCTTGTCTTGTCTTGTCTTGTCTTGTCTTGTCTTGTCTTGTCTTGTCTTGTCTTGTCTTGTCTTGTCTTGTCTTGTCTTGTCTTGTCTTGTCCTGTCGTGCGTTGTGTTGCTTTGTCTTGTCTTGTCATGTCATGTCATGTCGTGTCTTGTGTTGCTTTGTCTTGTCCTGTCCTGACGTGTGTTGTGTTGTTTTGTCTTGTCTTGTCATGTCATGTTGTGTGTTGTGTTGTTTTGTCTTGTCTTGTTTTGTCTTGTCATGTTTTGTCTTGTCTTGTCTTGTCTTGTTTTGTTTTGTCTTGTCTTGTCTTGTCTCGTCTTGTCTTGTCTTGCCTTGTCTTGTCCTGTCTTGTCTTGTCTTGTCATGTCTTGTCTTGTCTTGTCTTGTCTTGTGTTGCCTCGTCTTGTCTTGTCTTGTCTTGTCTTGTCTTGTCTTGTCTTGTCTTGTCTTGTCTTGTCTCGTCTTGTCTTGCCTTGTCTTGTCCTGTCTTGTCTTGTCTTGTCATGTCTTGTCTTGTCTTGTCTTGTCTTGTCTTGTGTTGCCTCGTCTTGTCTTGTCTTGTCTTGTCCTGTCCTGACGTGTGTTGTGTTGTTTTGTCTTGTCTTGTTATGTCATGTTGTGTGTTGTGTTGTTTTGTCTTGTCTTGTTTTGTTTTGTCATGTTTTGTCTTGTCTTGTCTTGTCTTGTTTTGTTTTGTCTTGTCTTGTCTTGTCTCGTCTTGTCTTGTCTTGCCTTGTCTTGTCCTGTCTTGTCTTGTCTTGTCATGTCTTGTCTTGTCTTGTCTTGTCTTGTGTTGCCTCGTCTTGTCTTGTCTTGTCTTGCCTTGTCTTGTCCTGTCTTGTCTTGTCTTGTCATGTCTTGTCTTGTCTTGTCTTGTCTTGTCTTGTGTTGCCTCGTCTTGTCTTGTCTTGTCTTGTCCTGTCCTGACGTGTGTTGTGTTGTTTTGTCTTGTCTTGTTATGTCATGTTGTGTGTTGTGTTGTTTTGTCTTGTCTTGTTTTGTCTTATCATGTCTTGTCTTGTCTTGTCTCGTCTTGTTTTGTCTTATCATGTCTTGTCTTGTCTTGTTTTGTCTTGTCTTGTCTTGTCTTGTCTTGTCTTGTCTTGTCTTGTCTTGTCTTGTCTTGTCTTGTCTTGTCTTGTCTTGTCTTGTCTTGTCTTGTCTTGTCTTGTCTTGTCTTGTCTTGTCTTGTCTTGTCTTGTCTTGTCTTGTCTTGTCTTGTCTTGTCTTGTTTTATGTTGTCTTGTCTTGTCTTGTTTTGTCATGTAATGTCATGTCGTGTGTTGTGTTGTCTTGTCTTGTCTTGTCTTGTGATGTCATGTCGTGTGTTGTGTTGTTTTGTCTTGTTGTGTATTGTCATGTCTTATATTGTCTTGTCTTGTCTTGTCTTGTCTTGTCCTGTCTTGTCTTGTCTTGTCTTGTCATGTCTTGTCATGTCTTGTCTTGTCTTTTCTTGTTTTGTCTTGCCTTATATTGCCTTGTCTTGTCTTGTCTTGTCTTGTCAGGTCTTGTCTTGTGTTGTCTTGTCTTGTCTTGTCTTGTCTTGTCTTGTCTTGTCTTGTCTTGTCTTGTCTTGTCTTGTCTTGTCTTGTCTTGTCATGTCATGTCGTGTGTTGTGTTGTTTTGTCGTGTCATGTCTTGTCTTGTCTTGTCCTGTCCTGTCGTGTGTTGTGTTGTTTTGTCTTGTCTTGTCTTGTCTTGTCTTGTCTTGTCTTGTCTTGTCTTGTCTTGTCTTGTCTTGTCTTGTCTTGTCTTGTCTTGTCTTGTCTTGTCTTGTCTTGCCTTATATTGCCTTGTCTTGTCTTGTCTGGTCTTGTCTTGTGTTGTCTTGTCTTGTCTTGTCTTGTCTTGTCTTGTCTTTTCATGTCTTGTCTTGTCTTGTTTTGTCTTGTATTGTATTGTTTTCTCATGTAATGTCATGTCGTGTGTTGTGTTGTTTTGTCTTGTCTTGTGTTGTTTTGTCGTGTCATGTCTTGTCTTGTCTTGTCTTGTCCTGTCCTGTCGTGTGTTGTGTTGTTTTGTCTTGTCTTGTTGTGTATTGTCATGTCTTATATTGTCTTGTCTTGTCTTGTCTTGTCATGTCATGTCATGTCGTGTGTTGTGTTGTTTTGTCTTGTCATGTCATGTCTTGTCTTGTCTTGTTTTGTCTTGTCATGTCTTGTCTTGTCTTGTCGTGTCGTGTCTTGTCTTGTCTTGTCTTGTCTTGTCTTGTCTTGTCTTGTCTTGTTTTGTCTTGTCTTGTCTTGTCTTGTGTTGTCTTGTCTTGTCTTGTCTTGTCTTGTCTTGTCTTGTCTTGTCTTGTCTTGTCTTGTCTTGTCTTGTCTTGTCTTGTCTTGTCTTGTCTTGTCTTGTCTTGTCTTGTCTTGTCTTGTCTTGTCTTGTCTTGTCTTGTCTTGTCTTGTCTTGTCTTGTCTTGTCTTGTCTTGTCTTGTCTTGTCTTGTCTTGTCTTGTCTTGTCTTGTCTTGTCTTGTCTTGTCTTGTCTTGTCTTGTCTTGTCTTGTCTTGTCTTGTCTTGTCTTGTCTTGTCTTGTCTTGTCTTGTCTTGTCTTGTCTTGTCTTGTCTTGTCTTGTCTTGTCTTGTCTTGTCTTGTCTTGTCTTGTCTTGTCTTGTTTTATGTTGTCTTGTCTTGTCTTGTTTTGTCATGTAATGTCATGTCGTGTGTTGTGTTGTTTTGTCTTGTCTTGTGTTGTTTTGTCGTGTCATGTCTTGTCCTGTCTTGTCTTGTCATGTCATGTCATGTCATGTCATGTGTTGTGTTGTGTTGTGTTGTCTTGTCTTGTCTTGTCTTGTCTTGTCTTGTCTTGTCTTGTCTTGTCTTGTCTTGTCTTGTCTTGTCTTGTCTTGTCTTGTCTTGTCTTGTCTTGTCTTGTCTTGTCTTGTCTTGTCTTGTCTTGTCTTGTCTTGTCTTGTCTTGTCTTGTCTTGTCTTGTCTTGTCTTGTCTTGTCTTGTCTTGTCTTGTCTTGTCTTGTCTTGTCTTGTCTTGTCTTGTCTTGTCTTGTCTTGTCTTGTCTTGTCTTGTCTTGTCTTGTCTTGTCTTGTCTTGTCTTGTCTTGTCTTGTCTTGTCTTGTCTTGTCTTGTCTTGTCTTGTCTTGTCTTGTCTTGTCTTGTCTTGTCTTGTCTTGTCTTGTCTTGTCTTGTCTTGTCTTGTCTTGTCTTGTCTTGTCTGGTCTTGTTTTGTCTTGTCATGTCTTGTCTTGTCTTGTCTTGTCTTGTCTTGTCTTGTCTTGTCTTGTCTTGTCTTGTATTGTCTTGTTTTATGTTGTCTTGTCTTGTCTTGTTTTGTCATGTAATGTCATGTCGTGTGTTGTGTTGTTTTGTCTTGTCATGTCTTATATTGTCTTGTCTTGTCTTGTCTTGTGTTGTGATGTCATGTCGTGTGTTGTGTTGTTTTGTCTTGTCATGTCTTGTCTTGTCTTGTCTTGTCTTGTCTTGTCTTGTGATGTCATGTCGTGTGTTGTGTTGTTTTGTCTTGTCTTGTTTTGTCTTGTCATGTCTTGTCTTGTCTGGTCTTGTTTTGTCATGTCTTGTCTTGTCTTGTCTTGTCTTGTCTTGTCTTGTCTTGTCTTGTCTTGTCTTGTCTTGTCTTGTCTTGTCTTGTCTTGTCTTGTCTTGTCTTGTCTTGTCTTGTCTTGTCTTGTCTTGTCTTGTCTTGTCTTGTCTTGTCTTGTCTTGTCTTGTCTTGTCTTGTCTTGTCTTGTCTTGTCTTGTCTTGTCTTGTCTTGTCTTGTCTTGTCTTGTCTTGTGTTGCCTCGTCTTGTCTTGTCTTGTCTTGTCCTGTCCTGACGTGTGTTGTGTTGTTTTGTCTTGTCTTGTTATGTCATGTTGTGTGTTGTGTTGTTTTGTCTTGTCTTGTTTTGTCTTATCATGTCTTGTCTTGTCTTGTTTTGTCTTGTCTTGTCTTGTCTTGTTTTGTTTTGTCTTGTCTTGCCTTGTCTTGTCCTGCCTTGTTTTGTCTTGTCATGTCTTGTCTTGTCTTGTCTTGTCTTGTCTTGTGTTGCCTCGTCTTGTCTTGTCTTGTCTTGTCCTGTCCTGACGTGTGTTGTGTTGTTTTGTCTTGTCTTGTCATGTCATGTTGTGTGTTGTGTTGTTTTGTCTTGTCTTGTTTTGTCTTATCATGTCTTGTCTTGTCTTGTTTTGTCTTGTCTTGTCTTGTCTTGTCTTGTCTTGTCTTGTCTTGTCTTGTCTTGTCTTGTCTTGTCTTGTCTTGTCTTGTCTTGTCTTGTCTTGTCTTGTCTTGTCTTGTCTTGTCTTGTCTTGTCTTGTCTTGTCTTGTCTTGTCTTGTCTTGTCTTGTCTTGTCTTGTCTTGTCTTGTCTTGTCTTGTCTTGTCTTGTCTTGTCTTGTCTTGTCTTGTCTTGTTTTATGTTGTCTTGTCTTGTCTTGTCTTGTTTTGTCATGTAATGTCATGTCGTGTGTTGTGTTGTCTTGTCTTGTATTGTCTTGTGATGTCATGTCGTGTGTTGTGTTGTTTTGTCTTGTTGTGTATTGTCATGTCTTATATTGTCTTGTCTTGTCTTGTCTTGTCTTGTCCTGTCTTGTCTTGTCTTGTCTTGTCATGTCTTGTCTTGTCTTGTCTTGTCTTTTCTTGTTTTGTCTTGCCTTATATTGCCTTGTCTTGTCTTGTCTTGTCTTGTCTGGTCTTGTCTTGTGTTGTCTTGTCTTGTCTTGTCTTGTCTTGTCTTGTCTTGTCTTGTCTTGTCTTGTCTTGTCTTGTCTTGTCTTGTCTTGTCATGTCATGTCGTGTGTTGTGTTGTTTTGTCGTGTCATGTCTTGTCTTGTCTTGTCCTGTCCTGTCGTGTGTTGTGTTGTTTTGTCTTGTCTTGTCTTGTCTTGTCTTGTCTTGTCTTGTCTTGTCTTGTCTTGTCTTGTCTTGTCTTGTCTTGTCTTGTCTTGTCTTGTCTTGTCTTGTCTTGTCTTGTCTTGTCTTGTCTTGTCTTGTCTTGTCTTGTCTTGTCTTGTCTTGTCTTGTCTTGTCTTGTATTGTCTTGTTTTATGTTGTCTTGTCTTGTCTTGTTTTGTCATGTAATGTCATGTCGTGTGTTGTGTTGTTTTGTCTTGTCATGTCTTATATTGTCTTGTCTTGTCTTGTCTTGTGTTGTGATGTCATGTCGTGTGTTGTGTTGTTTTGTCTTGTCATGTCTTGTCTTGTCTTGTCTTGTCTTGTCTTGTCTTGTGATGTCATGTCGTGTGTTGTGTTGTTTTGTCTTGTCTTGTTTTGTCTTGTCATGTCTTGTCTTGTCTGGTCTTGTTTTGTCATGTCTTGTCTTGTCTTGTCTTGTCTTGTCTTGTCTTGTCTTGTCTTGTCTTGTCTTGTCTTGTCTTGTCTTGTCTTGTCTTGTCTTGTCTTGTCTTGTCTTGTCTTGTCTTGTCTTGTGTTGCCTCGTCTTGTCTTGTCTTGTCTTGTCCTGTCCTGACGTGTGTTGTGTTGTTTTGTCTTGTCTTGTTATGTCATGTTGTGTGTTGTGTTGTTTTGTCTTGTCTTGTTTTGTCTTATCATGTCTTGTCTTGTCTTGTTTTGTCTTGTCTTGTCTTGTCTTGTTTTGTTTTGTCTTGTCTTGTCTTGTCTCGTCTTGTCTTGTCTTGCCTTGTCTTGTCCTGCCTTGTTTTGTCTTGTCATGTCTTGTCTTGTCTTGTCTTGTCTTGTCTTGTCTTGTGATGTCATGTCGTGTGTTGTGTTGTTTTGTCTTGTCTTGTTTTGTCTTGTCATGTCTTGTCTTGTCTGGTCTTGTCTTGTCTTGTCTTGTCTTGTGTTGCCTCGTCTTGTCTTGTCTTGTCTTGTCCTGTCCTGACGTGTGTTGTGTTGTTTTGTCTTGTCTTGTCATGTCATGTTGTGTGTTGTGTTGTTTTGTCTTGTCTTGTTTTGTCTTATCATGTCTTGTCTTGTCTTGTTTTGTCTTGTCTTGTCTTGTCTTGTCTTGTCTTGTCTTGTCTTGTCTTGTCTTGTCTTGTCTTGTCTTGTCATGTCTTGTCTTGTCTTGTCTTGTCTTGTCTTGTCTTGTGATGTCATGTCGTGTGTTGTGTTGTTTTGTCTTGTCTTGTTTTGTCTTGTCATGTCTTGTCTTGTCTGGTCTTGTCTTGTCTTGTCTTGTCTTGTGTTGCCTCGTCTTGTCTTGTCTTGTCTTGTCCTGTCCTGACGTGTGTTGTGTTGTTTTGTCTTGTCTTGTCATGTCATGTTGTGTGTTGTGTTGTTTTGTCTTGTCTTGTTTTGTCTTATCATGTCTTGTCTTGTCTTGTCTTGTTTTGTCTTGTCTTGTCTTGTCTTGTCTTGTCTTGTCTTGTCTTGTCTTGTCTTGTCTTGTCTTGTCTTGTCTTGTCTTGTCTTGTCTTGTCTTGTCTTGTCTTGTCTTGTCTTGTCTTGTCTTGTCTTGTCTTGTCTTGTCTTGTCTTGTCTTGTCTTGTCTTGTCTTGTCTTGTCTTGTCTTGTCTTGTCTTGTCTTGTCTTGTCTTGTCTTGTCTTGTCTTGTCTTGTTTTATGTTGTCTTGTCTTGTCTTGTTTTGTCATGTAATGTCATGTCGTGTGTTGTGTTGTCTTGTCTTGTCTTGTCTTGTGATGTCATGTCGTGTGTTGTGTTGTTTTGTCTTGTTGTGTATTGTCATGTCTTATATTGTCTTGTCTTGTCTTGTCCTGTCTTGTCTTGTCTTGTCTTGTCATGTCTTGTCATGTCTTGTCTTGTCTTGTCTTGTCTTTTCTTGTTTTGTCTTGCCTTATATTGCCTTGTCTTGTCTTGTCTTGTCTTGTCTGGTCTTGTCTTGTGTTGTCTTGTCTTGTCTTGTCTTGTCTTGTCTTGTCTTGTCTTGTCTTGTCTTGTCTTGTCTTGTCTTGTCTTGTCATGTCATGTCGTGTGTTGTGTTGTTTTGTCGTGTCATGTCTTGTCTTGTCTTGTCCTGTCCTGTCGTGTGTTGTGTTGTTTTGTCTTGTCTTGTCTTGTCTTGTCTTGTCTTGTCTTGTCTTGTCTTGTCTTGTCTTGTCTTGTCTTGTCTTGTCTTGTCTTGTCTTGTCTTGTCTTGTCTTGTCTTGTCTTGTCTTGTCTTGTCTTGTCTTGTCTTGTCTTGTCTTGTCTTGTCTTGTCTTGTCTTGTCTTGTCTTGTCTTGCCTTATATTGCCTTGTCTTGTCTTGTCTGGTCTGGTCTTGTCTTGTGTTGTCTTGTCTTGTCTTGTCTTGTCTTGTCTTGTCTTGTCTTGTCATGTCTTGTCTTGTCTTGTTTTGTCTTGTATTGTATTGTTTTCTCATGTAATGTCATGTCGTGTGTTGTGTTGTTTTGTCTTGTCTTGTGTTGTTTTGTCGTGTCATGTCTTGTCTTGTCTTGTCTTGTCCTGTCCTGTCGTGTGTTGTGTTGTTTTGTCTTGTCTTGTTGTGTATTGTCATGTCTTATATTGTCTTGTCTTGTCTTGTCTTGTCATGTCATGTCATGTCGTGTGTTGTGTTGTTTTGTCTTGTCTTGTTTTGTCTTGTCATGTCATGTCTTGTCTTGTCTTGTTTTGTCTTGTCATGTCTTGTCTTGTCTTGTCTTGTCGTGTCGTGTCTTGTCTTGTCTTGTCTTGTCTTGTCTTGTCTTGTCTTGTCTTGTTTTGTCTTGTCTTGTCTTGTCTTGTCTTGTCTTGTGTTGTCTTGTCTTGTCTTGTCTTGTCTTGTCTTGTCTTGTCTTGTCTTGTCTTGTCTTGTCTTGTCTTGTCTTGTCTTGTCTTGTCTTGTCTTGTCTTGTCTTGTCTTGTCTTGTCTTGTCTTGTCTTGTCTTGTCTTGTCTTGTCTTGTCTTGTCTTGTCTTGTCTTGTCTTGTCTTGTCTTGTCTTGTCTTGTGTTGTCTTGTCTTGTTTTATGTTGTCTTGTCTTGTCTTGTTTTGTCATGTAATGTCATGTCGTGTGTTGTGTTGTTTTGTCTTGTCTTGTGTTGTTTTGTCGTGTCATGTCTTGTCCTGTCTTGTCTTGTCATGTCATGTCATGTCATGTCATGTGTTGTGTTGTGTTGTGTTGTCTTGTCTTGTCTTGTCTTGTCTTGTCTTGTCTTGTCTTGTCTTGTCTTGTCTTGTCTTGTCTTGTCTTGTCTTGTCTTGTCTTGTCTTGTCTTGTCTTGTCTTGTCTTGTCTTGTCTTGTCTTGTCTTGTCTTGTCTTGTCTTGTCTTGTCTTGTCTTGTCTTGTCTTGTCTTGTCTTGTCTTGTCTTGTCTTGTCTTGTCTTGTCTTGTCTTGTCTTGTCTGGTCTTGTTTTGTCTTGTCATGTCTTGTCTTGTATTGTCTTGTTTTATGTTGTCTTGTCTTGTCTTGTTTTGTCATGTAATGTCATGTCGTGTGTTGTGTTGTTTTGTCTTGTCATGTCTTATATTGTCTTGTCTTGTCTTGTCTTGTGTTGTGATGTCATGTCGTGTGTTGTGTTGTTTTGTCTTGTCATGTCTTGTCTTGTCTTGTCTTGTCTTGTCTTGTCTTGTGATGTCATGTCGTGTGTTGTGTTGTTTTGTCTTGTCTTGTTTTGTCTTGTCATGTCTTGTCTTGTCTGGTCTTGTTTTGTCATGTCTTGTCTTGTCTTGTCTTGTCTTGTCTTGTCTTGTCTTGTCTTGTCTTGTCTTGTCTTGTCTTGTCTTGTCTTGTCTTGTCTTGTCTTGTCTTGTCATGTCTTGTCTTGTCTTGTTTTGTCTTGTCTTGTATTGTCTTGTTTTCTCATGTAATGTCATGTCGTGTGTTGTGTTGTTTTGTCTTGTCTTGTGTTGTTTTGTCGTGTCATGTCTTGTCCTGTCTTGTCTTGTCATGTCATGTCATGTCATGTGTTGTGTTGTGTTGTTTTGTCTTGTCTTGTCTTGTCTTGTCTTGTCTTGTCTTGTCTTGTCTTGTCTTGTCTTGTCTTGTCTTGTCTTGTCTTGTCTTGTCTTGTCTTGTCTTGTCTTGTCTTGTCTTGTCTTGTCTTGTTTTGTCTTGTGTTGTATTGTCTTGTTTTCTCATGTAATGTCATGTCGTGTGTTGTGTTGTTTTGTCTTGTGTTGTTTTGTCGTATCATGTCTTGTCTTGTCCTGTCTTGTCTTGTCCTGTCCTTTCGTGTGTTGTGTTGTTTTGTCTTGTCTTGTCATGTCATGTCATGTCGTGTCTTGTGTTGCTTTGTGTTGCTTTGTCTTGTCTTGTCTTGTCTTGTCTTGTCTTGTCTTGTCTTGTCTTGTCTTGTCTTGTCTTGTCTTGTCTTGTCTTGTCTTGTCTTGTCTTGTCTTGTCTTGTCTTGTCTTGTGTTGTCTTGTCTTGTCTTGTCTTGCCTTGTCTTGTCTTGTCTTGTCTTGTTTTGTCTTGTGTTGTATTGTCTTGTTTTCTCATGTAATGTCATGTCGTGTGTTGTGTTGTTTTGTCTTGTGTTGTTTTGTCGTATCATGTCTTGTCTTGTCTTGTCTTGTCTTGTCTTGTCATGTCATGTCATGTCGTGTCTTGTGTTGCTTTGTCTTGTCTTGTCATGTCGTATTTTGTGTTGTTTTGTCTTGTCTTGTTGTGTATTGTCATGTCTTATATTGTCTTGTCTTGTCTTGTCTTGTCTTGTCTTGTCTTGTCTTGTCTTGTCTTATCTTGTCTTGTCTTGTCTTGTCTTGTCTTGTCTTGTTTTGTCTTGTGTTGTATTGTCTTGTTTTCTCATGTAATGTCATGTCGTGTGTTGTGTTGTTTTGTCTTGTGTTGTTTTGTCGTATCATGTCTTGTCTTGTCCTGTCTTGTCTTGTCCTGTCCTGTCGTGTGTTGTGTTGTTTTGTCTTGTCTTGTCATGTCATGTCATGTCGTGTTTTGTGTTGCTTTGTGTTGCTTTGTCTTGTCTTGTCTTGTCTTGTCTTGTCTTGTCTTGTCTTGTCTTGTCTTGTCTTGTCTTGTCTTGTCTTGTCTTGTCTTGTGTTGTCTTGTCTTGTCTTGTCTTGCCTTGTCTTGTCTTGTCTTGTCTTGTTTTGTCTTGTGTTGTATTGTCTTGTTTTCTCATGTAATGTCATGTCGTGTGTTGTGTTGTTTTGTCGTATCATGTCTTGTCTTGTCTTGTCTTGTCTTGTCTTGTCATGTCATGTCATGTCGTGTCTTGTGTTGCTTTGTCTTGTCTTGTCATGTCGTATTTTGTGTTGTTTTGTCTTGTCTTGTTGTGTATTGTCATGTCTTATATTGTCTTGTCTTGTCTTGTCTTGTCTTGTCTTGTCTTGTCTTGTCTTGTGATGTCATGTCGTGTGTTGTGTTGTTTTGTCTTGTCTTGTCTTGTCTTGTCTTGTCTTGTCTTGTCTTGTCTTGTCTTGTCTTGTCTTGTCTTGTCTTGTCTTGTCTTGTCTTGTCTTGTCTTGTCTTGTCTTGTCTTGTCTTGTCTTGTCTTGTCTTGTCTTGTCTTGTCTTGTCTTGTCTTGTCTTGTCTTGTCTTGTCTTGTCTTGTCTTGTCTTGTCTTGTCTTGTCTTGTCTTGTCTTGTTTTGTCTGGTGTTGTATTGTCTTGTTTTCTCATGTAATGTCATGTCGTGTGTTGTGTTGTTTTGTCTTGTGTTGTTTTGTCGTATCATGTCATGTCTTGTCTTGTCTTGTCTTGTCTTGTCCTGTCGTGTGTTGTGTTGCTTTGTCTTGTCTTGTCATGTCATGTCATGTCGTGTCTTGTGTTGCTTTGTCTTGTCTTGTCATGTCGTGTGTTGTGTTGTTTTGTCTTGTCTTGTTGTGTATTGTCATGTCTTATATTGTCTTGTCTTGTGAAGTCATGTCGTGTGTTGTGTTGTTTTGTCTTGTCTTGTCTTGTCTTGTCTTGTCTTGTCTTGTCTTGTCTTGTCTTGTCTTGTCTTGTCTTGTCTTGTTTTGTCTTGTCATGTCTTGTCTTGTCTTGTCTTGTCTTGTCTTGTCTTGTCTTGTCTTGTCTTGTCTTGTCTTGTCTTGTCTTGTCTTGTTTTGTCTTGTCATGTCTTGTCTTGTCTTGTCTTGTCTTGTCTTGTCTTGTCTTGTCTTGTCTTGTCTTGTCTTGTCTTGTCTTGTCTTGTCTTGTCTTGTCTTGTCTTGTCTTGTCTTGTCTTGTCTTGTCTTATATTGTCTTGTCTTGTCTTGTCATGTCGTGTTTTGTGTTGTTTTGTCTTGTCTTGTCATGTCTTGTCTTGTCTTGTCTTTTCTTGTTTTGTCTTGTCTTGTATTGTCTTGTTTTCTCATGTAATGTCATGTCGTGTGTTGTTTTGTCTTGTGTTGTTTTGTCGTATCATGTCTTGTCTTATCTTGTCTTGTCCTGTCCTGTCGTGTGTTGTGTTGTTTTGTCTTGTCTTGTCATGTCATGTCATGTCGTGTCTTGTGTTGCTTTGTCTTGTCTTGTCATGTCGTGTGTTGTGTAGGTTTGTCTTGTCTTGTCATGTCATGTCATGTCGTGTTTTGTCTTGTCTTGTCTTGTCCTGTCCTGTCGTGTGTTGTGTTGTTTTGTCTTGTCTTGTCATGTCATGTCGTGTCATGTCGTGTCTTATGTTGTTTTGTCGTATCATGTCCTGTCTTGTCTTGTCTTGTCATGTCATGTCATGTCGTGTGTTGTGTTGTTTAGTCTTGTTTTGTCTTGTCATGTCTTGTCTTGTCATGTCGTGTGTTGTGTTGTTTAGTCTTGTTTTGTCTTGTCATGTCTTGTCTTGTCTTGTCTTGCCTTGTCTTGTTTTGTCTTGTTATGTCTTGTCTTGTCTTGTCTTGTCTTGTCTTGTCTTGTCTTGTCTTGTCTTGTCTTGTCTTGTCTTGTCTTGTCTTGTCTTGTCTTGTCTTGTCTTGTCTTGTCTTGTCTTGTCTTGTCTTGTCTTGTCTTGTCTTGTCTTGTCTTGTCTTGTCTTGTCTTGTCTTGTCTTGTCTTGTCTTGTCTTGTCTTGTCTTGTCTTGTCTTGTCTTGTCTTGTCTTGTCTTGTCTTGTCTTGTCTTGTCTTGTCTTGTCTTGTCTTGTCTTGTCTTGTCTTGTTTTGTCTTGTCTTGTCTTGTTTTGTCGTGTCTTGTCTTGTCTTGTCTTGTCTTGTTTTGTCATGTAATGTCATGTCGTGTGTTGTGTTGTTTTGTCTTGTCTTGTCTTGTCTTCTCCTTGTCTTGTCTTGTCTGTCGTGAGTTGTGTTGGTTTGTCTTGTCATGTCTTATATTGTCTTGTTTTGTCTTGTCTTGTGATTTCATGTCGTGTGTTGTGTTGTTTAGTCTTGTCTTGTCTTGTTTTGTCTTGTTATGTTATGTCTTGTCTTGTCTTGTCTTGTCTTGTCTTGTTTTGTCTTGTGTTGTATTGTCTTGTTTTCTCATGTAATGTCATGTCGTGTGTTGTGTTGTTTTGTCTTGTGTTGTTTTGTCGTATCATGTCTTGTCTTGTCCTGTCTTGTCTTGTCCTGTCCTGTCGTGTGTTGTGTTGTTTTGTCTTGTCTTGTCATGTCATGTCATGTCGTGTCTTGTGTTGCTTTGTGTTGCTTTGTCTTGTCTTGTCTTGTCTTGTCTTGTCTTGTCTTGTCTTGTCTTGTCTTGTCTTGTCTTGTCTTGTCTTGTCTTGTCTTGTCTTGTCTTGTCTTGTCTTGTCTTGTCTTGTCTTGTCTTGTCTTGTCTTGTCTTGTCTTGTCTTGTCTTGTCTTGTCTTGTCTTGTCTTGTCTTGTCTTGTCTTGTCTTGTCTTGTCTTGTCTTGTCTTGTCTTGTGTTGTCTTGTCTTGTCTTGTCTTGCCTTGTCTTGTCTTGTCTTGTCTTGTTTTGTCTTGTGTTGTATTGTCTTGTTTTCTCATGTAATGTCATGTCGTGTGTTGTGTTGTTTTGTCTTGTGTTGTTTTGTCGTATCATGTCTTGTCTTGTCTTGTCTTGTCTTGTCTTGTCATGTCATGTCATGTCGTGTCTTGTGTTGCTTTGTCTTGTCTTGTCATGTCGTATTTTGTGTTGTTTTGTCTTGTCTTGTTGTGTATTGTCATGTCTTATATTGTCTTGTCTTGTCTTGTCTTGTCTTGTCTTGTCTTGTCTTGTCTTGTCTTGTCTTGTCTTGTCTTATCTTGTCTTGTCTTGTCTTGTCTTGTCTTGTCTTGTTTTGTCTTGTGTTGTATTGTCTTGTTTTCTCATGTAATGTCATGTCGTGTGTTGTGTTGTTTTGTCTTGTGTTGTTTTGTCGTATCATGTCTTGTCTTGTCCTGTCTTGTCTTGTCCTGTCCTGTCGTGTGTTGTGTTGTTTTGTCTTGTCTTGTCATGTCATGTCGTGTCGTGTCTTGTGTTGCTTTGTGTTGCTTTGTCTTGTCTTGTCTTGTCTTGTCTTGTCTTGTCTTGTCTTGTCTTGTCTTGTCTTGTCTTGTCTTGTCTTGTCTTGTCTTGTCTTGTCTTGTCTTGTCTTGTGTTGTCTTGTCTTGTCTTGTCTTGCCTTGTCTTGTCTTGTCTTGTCTTGTTTTGTCTTGTGTTGTATTGTCTTGTTTTCTCATGTAATGTCATGTCGTGTGTTGTGTTGTTTTGTCGTATCATGTCTTGTCTTGTCTTGTCTTGTCTTGTCTTGTCATGTCATGTCATGTCGTGTCTTGTGTTGCTTTGTCTTGTCTTGTCATGTCGTATTTTGTGTTGTTTTGTCTTGTCTTGTTGTGTATTGTCATGTCTTATATTGTCTTGTCTTGTCTTGTCTTGTCTTGTCTTGTCTTGTCTTGTGATGTCATGTCGTGTGTTGTGTTGTTTTGTCTTGTCTTGTCTTGTCTTGTCTTGTCTTGTCTTGTCTTGTCTTGTCTTGTCTTGTCTTGTCTTGTCTTGTCTTGTCTTGTCTTGTCTTGTCTTGTCTTGTCTTGTCTTGTCTTGTCTTGTCTTGTCTTGTCTTGTCTTGTCTTGTCTTGTCTTGTCTTGTCTTGTCTTGTCTTGTCTTGTCTTGTCTTGTCTTGTCTTGTCTTGTCTTGTCTTGTCTTGTCTTGTCTTGTCTTGTCTTGTCTTGTCTTGTCTTGTTTTGTCTGGTGTTGTATTGTCTTGTTTTCTCATGTAATGTCATGTCGTGTGTTGCGTTGTTTTGTCTTGTGTTGTTTTGTCGTATCATGTCATGTCTTGTCTTGTCTTGTCTTGTCTTGTCCTGTCGTGTGTTGTGTTGCTTTGTCTTGTCTTGTCATGTCATGTCATGTCGTGTCTTGTGTTGCTTTGTCTTGTCTTGTCATGTCGTGTGTTGTGTTGTTTTGTCTTGTCTTGTTGTGTATTGTCATGTCTTATATTGTCTTGTCTTGTGATGTCATGTCGTGTGTTGTGTTGTTTTGTCTTGTCTTGTCTTGTCTTGTCTTGTCTTGTCTTGTCTTGTCTTGTCTTGTCTTGTCTTGTCTTGTCTTGTCTTGTCTTGTTTTGTCTTGTCATGTCTTGTCTTGTCTTGTCTTGTCTTGTCTTGTCTTGTCTTGTCTTGTCTTGTCTTGTCTTGTCTTGTCTTGTCTTGTCTTGTCTTGTCTTGTCTTGTCTTGTCTTGTCTTGTCTTGTTTTGTCTGGTGTTGTATTGTCTTGTTTTCTCATGTAATGTCATGTCGTGTGTTGTGTTGTTTTGTCTTGTGTTGTTTTGTCGTATCATGTCATGTCTTGTCTTGTCTTGTCTTGTCTTGTCCTGTCGTGTGTTGTGTTGCTTTGTCTTGTCTTGTCATGTCATGTCATGTCGTGTCTTGTGTTGCTTTGTCTTGTCTTGTCATGTCGTGTGTTGTGTTGTTTTGTCTTGTCTTGTTGTGTATTGTCATGTCTTATATTGTCTTGTCTTGTGATGTCATGTCGTGTGTTGTGTTGTTTTGTCTTGTCTTGTCTTGTCTTGTCTTGTCTTGTCTTGTCTTGTCTTGTCTTGTTTTGTCTTGTCATGTCTTGTCTTGTCTTGTCTTGTCTTGTCTTGTCTTGTCTTGTCTTGTCTTGTCTTGTCTTGTCTTGTCTTGTCTTGTCTTGTCTTGTCTTGTCTTGTCTTGTCTTGTCTTGTCTTGTCTTGTCTTGTCTTGTCATGTCGTGTTTTGTGTTGTTTTGTCTTGTCTTGTTGTGTATTGTCATGTCTTATATTGTCTTGTCTTGTCTTGTATTGTCTTGTCCTGTCTTGTCTTGTCTTGTCTTGTCATGTCTTGTCTTGTCTTGTCTTTTCTTGTTTTGTCTTGTCTTGTATTGTCTTGTTTTCTCATGTAATGTCATGTCGTGTGTTGTTTTGTCTTGTGTTGTTTTGTCGTATCATGTCTTGTCTTATCTTGTCTTGTCCTGTCCTGTCGTGTGTTGTGTTGTTTTGTCTTGTCTTGTCATGTCATGTCATGTCGTGTCTTGTGTTGCTTTGTCTTGTCTTGTCATGTCGTGTGTTGTGTAGGTTTGTCTTGTCTTGTCATGTCATGTCATGTCGTGTTTTGTCTTGTCTTGTCTTGTCCTGTCCTGTCGTGTGTTGTGTTGTTTTGTCTTGTCTTGTCATGTCATGTCATGTCATGTCGTGTCTTATGTTGTTTTGTCGTATCATGTCCTGTCTTGTCTTGTCTTGTCATGTCATGTCATGTCGTGTGTTGTGTTGTTTAGTCTTGTTTTGTCTTGTCATGTCTTGTCTTGTCATGTCGTGTGTTGTGTTGTTTAGTCTTGTTTTGTCTTGTCATGTCTTGTCTTGTCTTGTCTTGTCTTGTCTTGTTTTGTCTTGTTATGTCTTGTCTTGTCTTGTCTTGTCTTGTCTTGTCTTGTCTTGTCTTGTCTTGTCTTGTCTTGTCTTGTCTTGTCTTGTCTTGTCTTGTCTTGTCTTGTCTTGTCTTATCTTGTCTTGTCTTGTCTTGTCTTGTCTTGTCTTGTCTTGTCTTGTCTTGTCTTGTCTTGTCTTGTCTTGTCTTGTCTTGTCTTGTCTTGTCTTGTCTTGTCTTGTCTTGTCTTGTCTTGTCTTGTCTTGTCTTGTCTTGTCTTGTCTTGTCTTGTTTTGTCTTGTCTTGTCTTGTTTTGTCGTGTCTTGTCTTGTCGTGTCTTGTCTTGTCTTGTCTTGTCTTGTTTTGTCATGTAATGTCATGTCGTGTGTTGTGTTGTTTTGTCTTGTCTTGTCTTGTCTTCTCCTTGTCTTGTCTTGTCTGTCGTGAGTTGTGTTGGTTTGTCTTGTCATGTCTTATATTGTCTTGTTTTGTCTTGTCTTGTGATTTCATGTCGTGTGTTGTGTTGTTTAGTCTTGTCTTGTCTTGTTTTGTCTTGTTATGTTATGTCTTGTCTTGTCTTGTCTTGTCTTGTCTTGTCTTGTCTTGTCTTGTCTTGTCTTGTCTTGTCTTGTCTTGTCTTGTCTTGTCTTGTCTTGTCTTGTCTTGTCTTGTCTTGTCTTGTCTTGTCTTGTCTTGTCTTGTCTTGTCTTGTCTTGTCTTGTCTTGTCTTGTCTTGTCTTGTCTTGTCTTGTCTTGTCTTGTCTTGTCTTGTCTTGTCTTGTCTTGTCTTGTCTTGTCTTGTCTTGTCCTGTCTTGTCTTGTCTTGTCTTGTCTTGTCTTGTCTTGTCTTGTCTTGTCTTGTCTTGTCTTGCCTTGTCTTGTTTTGTCTTGTGTTGTCTTGTTTTGTTTTGTCGTGTCTTGTCTTGTCTTGTCTTGGCTTGTTTTGTCATGTAATGTCATGTCGTGTGTTGTGTTGTTTTGTCTTGTCTTGTCTTCTCCTTGTCTTGTCTTGTCTGTCGTGAGTTGTGTTGGTTTGTCTTGTCATGTCTTATATTGTCTTGTCTTGTCTTGTCTTGTGATTTCATGTCGTGTGTTGTGTTGTTTTGTCTTGTCTTGTCTTGTCTTGTCTTGTCTTGTCTTGTCTTGTCCTGTCCTGTCTTGTTTTGTCTTGTCTTGCTTTGTCTTGTCATGTCTTATCTTGTCTTGTCATGTCTTGTCTTGTCTTGTCTTGTCTTGTCTTGTCTTGTCTTGGTTGTCCTGTCTTGTCTTGTCTTGTCATGTCTTGTCTTGTCTTGTCTTGTCTTGTCTTGTCTTGTCTTGTCTTGTCCTGTCCTGTCTTGTCTTGTCTTGTCATGCCTTGTCTTGTAATGTAATGTCATGTCGTGTGTTGTGTTGTTTTGTCTTGTCTTGTCTTCTCCTTGTCTTGTCTTGTCTGTCGTGTGTTGTGTTGTTTTGTCTTGTCTTGTCTTGTCTTGTCTTGTCTTGTCTGTCGTGTGTTGTGTTGTTTTGTCTTGTCATGTCTAATATTGTCTTGTCTTGTCTTGTCTTGTCTTGTCTTGTCTTGTCTTGTTTTATGTTGTCTTGTCTTGTCTTGTTTTGTCATGTAATGTCATGTCGTGTGTTGTGTTGTCTTGTCTTGTCTTGTCTTGTGCTGTCATGTCGTGTGTTGTGTTGTTTTGTCTTGTTGTGTATTGTCATGTCTTATATTGTCTTGTCTTGTCTTGTCTTGTCTTGTCTTGTCCTGTCTTGTCTTGTCTTGTCTTGTCATGTCTTGTCTTGTCTTGTCTTGTCTTTTCTTGTTTTGTCTTGTCTTGTATTGTCTTGTTTTCTCATGTAATGTCATGCCGTGTGTTGTTTTGTCTTGTGTTGTTTTGTCGTATCATGTCTTGTCTTGTCTTGTCTTGTCCTGTCCTGTCGTGTGTTGCTTTGTCTTGTCTTGTCATGTCGTGTGTTGTGTAGGTTTGTCTTGTCTTGTCATGTCATGTCATGTCGTGTCTTGTCTTGTCTTGTCTTGTCCTGTCCTGTCGTGTGTTGTGTTGTTTTGTCTTGTCTTGTCATGTCATGTCATGTCGTGTCTTATGTTGTTTTGTCGTATCATGTCTTGTCTTGTCTTGTCTTGTCATGTCATGTCATGTCGTGTGTTGTGTTGTTTAGTCTTGTTTTGTCTTGTCATGTCTTGTCTTGTCTTGTTTTGTCTTGTTTTGTCTTGTTATGTCTTGTCTTGTCTTGTCTTGTCTTGTCTTGTTATGTCTTGTCTTGTCTTGTCTTGTCTTGTCTTGTCTTGTCTTGTCTTGTCTTGTCTTGTCTTGTCTTGTCTTGTCTTGTCTTGTCTTGTCTTGTCTTGTCTTGTCTTGTCTTGTCTTGTCTTGTCTTGTCTTGTCTTGTCTTGTCTTGTCTTGTCTTGTCTTGTCTTGTCTTGTCTTGTCTTGTCTTGTCTTGTCTTGTCTTGTCTTGTCTTGTCTTGTCTTGTCTTGTTTTGTCTTGTCTTGTCTTGTTTTGTTTTGTCGTGTCTTGTCTTGTCTTGTCTTGTCTTGTTTTGTCATGTAATGTCATGCCGTGTGTTGTGTTGTTTTGTCTTGTCTTGTCTTCTCCTTGTCTTGTCTCGTCTGTCGTGAATTGTGTTGTTTTGTCTTGTCATGTCTTATATTGTCTTGTCTTGTCTTGTCTTGTGATTTCATGTCGTGTGTTGTGTTGTTTTGTCTTGTCTTGTCTTGTCTTGTCTTGTCTTGTCTTGTCTTGTCTTGTTTTGTCTTGTCTTGTCTTGTCTTGTCCTGTCCTGTCTTGTTTTGTCTTGTCTTGTCTTGTCTTGTCATGTCTTATCTTGTCTTGTCATGTCTTGTCTTGTCTTGTCTTGTCTTGTCTTGTCTTGGTTGTCCTGTCTTGTCTTGTCTTGTCGTGTCTTGTCTTGCCTTGTCTTGTCTTGTCCTGTCCTGTCTTGTCTTGTCTTGTCTTGTCTTGTCTTGTCTTGTCTTGTCTTGTCTTGTCTTGTCTTGTCTTGTCTTGTCTTGTCTTGTCTTGTCTTGTCTGTCGTGTGTTGTGTTGTTTTGTCTTGTCATGTCTAATATTGTCTTGTCTTGTCTTGTCTTGTGATGTCATGTCGTGTGTTGTGTTGTTTTGTCTTGTCTTGTCTTGTCTTGTCTTGTCTTGTCTTGTCTTGTCCTGTCCTGTCTTGTCTTGTCTTGTCATGTCTTGTCTTGTAATGTAATGTCATGTCGTGTGTTGTGTTGTTTTGTCTTGTCTTGTCTTCTCCTTGTCTTGTCTTGTCTGTCGTGTGTTGTGTTGTTTTGTCTTGTCTTGTCTTGTCTTGTCTTGTCCTGTCCTGTCTTGTCTTGTCTTGTTATGTCTTGTCTTGTCTTGTCTTGTCTTGTCTTGTCTTGTCTTGTCTTGTCTCGTCTTGTCTTGTCTTGTCCTGTCCTGTCTTGTCTTGTCTTGTCTTGTCCTGTCCTGTCTTGTCTTGTCTTGTCATGTCTTGTCTTGTAATGTAATGTCATGTCGTGTGTTGTGTTGTTTTGTCTTGTCTTGTCTTCTCCTTGTCTTGTCTTGTCTGTCGTGTGTTGTGTTGTTTTGTCTTGTCTTGTCTTGTCTTGTCTTGTCCTGTCCTGTCTTGTCTTGTCTTGTCTTGTCCTGTCCTGTCTTGTCTTGTCTTGTCATGTCTTGTCTTGTAATGTAATGTCATGTCGTGTGTTGTGTTGTTTTGTCTTGTCTTGTCTTCTCCTTGTCTTGTCTTGTCTGTCGTGTGTTGTGTTGTTTTGTCTTGTCTTGTCTTGTCTTGTCTTGTCCTGTCCTGTCTTGTCTTGTCTTGTTATGTCTTGTCTTGTCTTGTCTTGTCTTGTCTTGTCTTGTCTTGTCTTGTCCTGTCTTGTCTTGTCTTGTCATGTCTTGTCTTGTCTTGTCTTGTCTTGTCTTGTCTTGTGTTGCCTCGTCTTGTCTTGTCTTGTCTTGTCCTGTCCTGACGTGTGTTGTGTTGTTTTGTCTTGTCTTGTCATGTCATGTCATGTCGTGTGTTGTGTTGTTTTGTCTTGTCTTGTTTTGTCTTGTCTTGTCTGTCGTGTGTTGTGTTGTTTTGTCTTGTCATGTCTAATATTGTCTTGTCTTGTCTTGTCTTGTGATGTCATGTCGTGTGCTGTGTTGTTTTGTCTTGTCTTGTCTTGTCTTGTCTTGTCTTGTCTTGTCTTGTCCTGTCCTGTCTTGTCTTGTCTTGTCATGTCTTGTCTTGTAATGTAATGTCATGTCGTGTGTTGTGTTGTTTTGTCTTGTCTTGTCTTCTCCTTGTCTTGTCTTGTCTTGTCTTGTCTTGTCTTGTCCTGTCTTGTCTTGTCTTGTCATGTCTTGTCTTGTCATGTCTTGTCTTGTCTCGTCTTGTCTTGTCTTGTCTTGTCTTGTCCTGTCTTGTCTTGTCTTGTCATGTCTTGTCTTGTCTTGTCATGTCTTGTCTTGTCTTGTCTTGTCTTGTCTTGTGTTGCCTCGTCTTGTCTTGTCTTGTCTTGTCCTGTCCTGTCGTGTGTTGTGTTGTTTTGTCTTGTCATATCTAATATTGTCTTGTCTTGTCTTGTCTTGTGATGTCATGTCGTGTGTTGTGTTGTTTTGTCTTGTCTTGTCTTGTCTTGTCTTGTCTTGTCTTGTCTTGTCCTGTCCTGTCTTGTCTTGTCTTGTCATGTCTTGTCTTGTAATGTAATGTCATGTCGTGTGTTGTGTTGTTTTGTCTTGTCTTGTCTTCTCCTTGTCTTGTCTTGTCTGTCGTGTGTTGTGTTGTTTTGTCTTGTCTTGTCTTGTCTTGTCTTGTCTTGTCTTGTCTTGTCTTGTCCTGTCCTGTCTTGTCTTGTCTTGTTATGTCTTGTCTTGTCTTGTCTTGTCTTGTCTTGTCTTGTCTTGTCTTGTCTCGTCTTGTCTTGTCTTGTCTTGTCTTGTCCTGTCTTGTCTTGTCTTGTCATGTCTTGTCTTGTCTTGTCTTGTCTTGTCTTGTCTTGTGTTGCCTCGTCTTGTCTTGTCTTGTCTTGTCCTGTCCTGACGTGTGTTGTGTTGTTTTGTCTTGTCTTGTCTTGTCTTGTCCTGTCCTGACGTGTGTTGTGTTGTTTTGTCTTGTCTTGTCATGTCATGTCATGTCGTGTGTTGTGTTGTTTTGTCTTGTCTTGTTTTGTCTTGTCTTGTCTGTCGTGTGTTGTGTTGTTTTGTCTTGTCATGTCTAATATTGTCTTGTCTTGTCTTGTCTTGTGATGTCATGTCGTGTGTTGTGTTGTTTTGTCTTGTCTTGTCTTCTCCTTGTCTTGTCTTGTCTGTCGTGTGTTGTGTTGTTTTGTCTTGTCTTGTCTTGTCTTGTCTTGTCTTGTCTTGTCTTGTCTGTCGTGTGTTGTGTTGTTTTGTCTTGTCATGTCTAATATTGTCTTGTCTTGTCTTGTCTTGTCTTGTCTTGTCTTGTCTTGTCTTGTCTTGTCTTGTCTTGTTTTATGTTGTCTTGTCTTGTCTTGTTTTGTCATGTAATGTCATGTCGTGTGTTGTGTTGTCTTGTCTTGTCTTGTCTTGTGCTGTCATGTCGTGTGTTGTGTTGTTTTGTCTTGTTGTGTATTGTCATGTCTTATATTGTCTTGTCTTGTCTTGTCTTGTCTTGTCTTGTCCTGTCTTGTCTTGTCTTGTCTTGTCATGTCTTGTCTTGTCTTGTCTTGTCTTTTCTTGTTTTGTCTTGTCTTGTATTGTCTTGTTTTCTCATGTAATGTCATGCCGTGTGTTGTTTTGTCTTGTGTTGTTTTGTCGTATCATGTCTTGTCTTGTCTTGTCTTGTCCTGTCCTGTCGTGTGTTGCTTTGTCTTGTCTTGTCATGTCGTGTGTTGTGTAGGTTTGTCTTGTCTTGTCATGTCATGTCATGTCGTGTCTTGTCTTGTCTTGTCTTGTCTTGTCTTGTCTTGTCTTGTCTTGTTTTGTCTTGTCTTGTCTTGTTTTGTTTTGTCGTGTCTTGTCTTGTCTTGTCTTGTCTTGTTTTGTCATGTAATGTCATGCCGTGTGTTGTGTTGTTTTGTCTTGTCTTGTCTTCTCCTTGTCTTGTCTCGTCTGTCGTGAGTTGTGTTGTTTTGTCTTGTCATGTCTTATATTGTCTTGTCTTGTCTTGTCTTGTGATTTCATGTCGTGTGTTGTGTTGTTTTGTCTTGTCTTGTCTTGTCTTGTCTTGTCTTGTCTTGTCTTGTCTTGTCTTGTTTTGTCTTGTCTTGTCTTGTCTTGTCCTGTCCTGTCTTGTTTTGTCTTGTCTTGTCTTGTCTTGTCATGTCTTATCTTGTCTTGTCATGTCTTGTCTTGTCTTGTCTTGTCTTGTCTTGTCTTGGTTGTCCTGTCTTGTCTTGTCTTGTCGTGTCTTGTCTTGCCTTGTCTTGTCTTGTCCTGTCCTGTCTTGTCTTGTCTTGTCTTGTCTTGGTTGTCCTGTCTTGTCTTGTCTTGTCGTGTCTTGTCTTGCCTTGTCTTGTCTTGTCCTGTCCTGTCTTGTCTTGTTTTGTCTTGTCTTGTATTGTCTTGTTTTCTCATGTAATGTCATGCCGTGTGTTGTTTTGTCTTGTGTTGTTTTGTCGTATCATGTCTTGTCTTGTCTTGTCTTGTCCTGTCCTGTCGTGTGTTGCTTTGTCTTGTCTTGTCATGTCGTGTGTTGTGTAGGTTTGTCTTGTCTTGTCATGTCATGTCATGTCGTGTCTTGTTTTGTCTTGTCTTGTCTTGTCTTGTCCTGTCCTGTCTTGTTTTGTCTTGTCTTGTCTTGTCTTGTCATGTCTTATCTTGTCTTGTCATGTCTTGTCTTGTCTTGTCTTGTCTTGTCTTGTCTTGTCTTGGTTGTCCTGTCTTGTCTTGTCTTGTCGTGTCTTGTCTTGCCTTGTCTTGTCTTGTCCTGTCCTGTCTTGTCTTGTCTTGTCTTGTCTTGTCTTGTCTTGTCTTGTCTTGTCCTGTCCTGTCTTGTCTTGTCTTGTCATGTCTTGTCTTGTTATGTAATGTCATGTCGTGTGTTGTGTTGTTTTGTCTTGCCTTGTCTTCTCCTTGTCTTGTCTTGTCTTGTCTTGTCTTGGTTGTCCTGTCTTGTCTTGTCTTGTCGTGTCTTGTCTTGCCTTGTCTTGTCATGTCTTGTCTTGTCTTGTCTTGTCTTGTCTTGTCTTGTCTTGGTTGTCCTGTCTTGTCTTGTCTTGTCGTGTCTTGTCTTGCCTTGTCTTGTCTTGTCTTGTCTTGTCTTGTCTTGTCTTGTCTTGTCTTGTCTTGTCTTGTCTTGTCTTGTCTTGTCTTGTCTTGTCTTGTCTTGTCTTGTCTTGTCTTGTCTTGTCTTGTCTTGTCTTGTCTTGTCTTGTCTTGTCTTGTCTTGTCCTGTCCTGTCTTGTCTTGTCTTGTCCTGTCTTGTCTTGTCTTGTCTGTCGTGTGTTGTGTTGTTTTGTCTTGTCATGTCTAATATTGTCTTGTCTTGTCTTGTCTTGTGATGTCATGTCGTGTGTTGTGTTGTTTTGTCTTGTCTTGTCTTGTCTTGTCTTGTCTTGTCTTGTCTTGTCTTGTCCTGTCCTGTCTTGTCTTGTCTTGTCATGTCTTGTCTTGTAATGTAATGTCATGTCGTGTGTTGTGTTGTTTTGTCTTGTCTTGTCTTCTCCTTGTCTTGTCTTGTCTGTCGTGTGTTGTGTTGTTTTGTCTTGTCTTGTCTTGTCTTGTCTTGTCTTGTCTTGTCTTGCCCTGTCCTGTCTTGTCTTGTCTTGTTATGTCTTGTCTTGTCTTGTCTTGTCTTGTCTTGTCTTGTCTTGTCTCGTCTTGTCTTGTCTTGTCTTGTCTTGTCCTGTCTTGTCTTGTCTTGTCATGTCTTGTCTTGTCTTGTCTTGTCTTGTCTTGTCTTGTGTTGCCTCGTCTTGTCTTGTCTTGTCTTGTCCTGTTCTGACGTGTGTTGTGTTGTTTTGTCTTGTCTTGTCATGTCATGTCATGTCGTGTGTTGTGTTGTTTTGTCTTGTCTTGTTTTGTCTTGTCTTGTCTGTCGTGTGTTGTGTTGTTTTGTCTTGTCATGTCTAATATTGTCTTGTCTTGTCTTGTCTTGTGATGTCATGTCGTGTGTTGTGTTGTTTTGTCTTGTCTTGTCTTGTCTTGTCTTGTCTTGTCTTGTCTTGTCCTGTCCTGTCTTGTCTTGTCTTGTCATGTCTTGTCTTGTAATGTAATGTCATGTCGTGTGTTGTGTTGTTTTGTCTTGTCTTGTCTTCTCCTTGTCTTGTCTTGTCTGTCGTGTGTTGTGTTGTTTTGTCTTGTCTTGTCTTGTCTTGTCTTGTCTTGTCTTGTCTTGTCTTGTCTTGTCTTGTCTTGTCTTGTCCTGTCCTGTCTTGTCTTGTCTTGTTATGTCTTGTCTTGTCTTGTCTTGTCTTGTCTTGTCTTGTCTTGTCTTGTCTCGTCTTGTCTTGTCTTGTCTTGTCTTGTCCTGTCTTGTCTTGTCTTGTCATGTCTTGTCTTGTCTTGTCTTGTCTTGTCTTGTGTTGCCTCGTCTTGTCTTGTCTTGTCTTGTCCTGTCCTGACGTGTGTTGTGTTGTTTTGTCTTGTCTTGTCATGTCATGTCATGTCATGTCGTGTGTTGTGTTGTTTTGTCTTGTCTTGTTTTGTCTTGTCATGTCTTGTCTTGTCTTGTCTTGTCTTGTTTCGTCTTGTCTTGTCTTGTCTTGTCCTGTCTTGTCTTGTCTTGTCATGTCTTGTCTTGTCTTGTCTTGTCATGTCATGTCATGTCGTGTGTTGTGTTGTTTTGTCTTGTCTTGTTTTGTCTTATCATGTCTTGTCTTGTTTTGTCTTGTCTTGTCTTGTCTTGTCTTGTCTTGTCTTGTCTTGTCTTGTCTTGTCTTGTCTTGTCTTGTCTTGTCTTGTCTTGTCTTGTCTTGTCTTGTCTTGTCTTGTCTTGTCTTGTCTTGTCTTGTCTTGTCTTGTCTTGTCTTGTCTTGTCTTGTCTTGTCATGTCGTGTTTTGTGTTGTTTTGTCTTGTCTTGTTGTGTATTGTCATGTCTTATATTGTCTTGTCTTGTCTTGTCTTGTCTTGTCCTGTCTTGTCTTGTCTTGTCTTGTCATGTCTTGTCTTGTCTTGTCTTGTCTTTTCTTGTTTTGTCTTGTCTTGTATTGTCTTGTTTTCTCATGTAATGTCATGTCGTGTGTTGTTTTGTCTTGTGTTGTTTTGTCGTATCATGTCTTGTCTTGTCTTGTCTTGTCCTGTCCTGTCGTGTGTTGTGTTGTTTTGTCTTGTCTTGTTGTGTATTGTCATGTCTTATATTGTCTTGTCTTGTCTTGTCTTGTCTTGTCCTGTCTTGTCTTGTCTTGTCTTGTCTTTTCTTGTTTTGTCTTGTCTTGTATTGTCTTGTTTTCTCATGTAATGTCATGTCGTGTGTTGTTTTGTCTTGTGTTGTTTTGTCGTATCATGTCTTGTCTTGTCTTGTCTTGTCCTGTCCTGTCGTGTGTTGTGTTGTTTTGTCTTGTCTTGTCATGTCATGTCATGTCGTGTCTTGTGTTGCTTTGTCTTGTCTTGTCATGTCGTGTGTTGTGTAGGTTTGTCTTGTCTTGTCATGTCATGTCATGTCGTGTCTTGTCTTGTCTTGTCTTGTCCTGTCCTGTCGTGTGTTGTGTTGTTTTGTCTTGTCTTGTCATGTCATGTCATGTCGTGTCTTATGTTGTTTTGTCGTATCATGTCTTGTCTTGTCTTGTCTTGTCATGTCTTGTCTTGTCTTGTCTTGTCTTGTCTTGTCCTGTCCTGTCTTGTCTTGTCTTGTTATGTCTTGTCTTGTCTTGTCTTGTCTTGTCTTGTCTTGTCTTGTCTCGTCTTGTCTTGTCTTGTCTTGTCTTGTCCTGTCTTGTCTTGTCTTGTCATGTCTTGTCTTGTCTTGTCTTGTCTTGTCTTGTCTTGTGTTGCCTCGTCTTGTCTTGTCTTGTCTTGTCCTGTTCTGACGTGTGTTGTGTTGTTTTGTCTTGTCTTGTCATGTCATGTCATGTCGTGTGTTGTGTTGTTTTGTCTTGTCTTGTTTTGTCTTGTCTTGTCTGTCGTGTGTTGTGTTGTTTTGTCTTGTCATGTCTAATATTGTCTTGTCTTGTCTTGTCTTGTGATGTCATGTCGTGTGTTGTGTTGTTTTGTCTTGTCTTGTCTTGTCTTGTCTTGTCTTGTCTTGTCTTGTCCTGTCCTGTCTTGTCTTGTCTTGTCATGTCTTGTCTTGTAATGTAATGTCATGTCGTGTGTTGTGTTGTTTTGTCTTGTCTTGTCTTCTCCTTGTCTTGTCTTGTCTGTCGTGTGTTGTGTTGTTTTGTCTTGTCTTGTCTTGTCTTGTCTTGTCTTGTCTTGTCTTGTCTTGTCTTGTCTTGTCTTGTCTTGTCCTGTCCTGTCTTGTCTTGTCTTGTTATGTCTTGTCTTGTCTTGTCTTGTCTTGTCTTGTCTTGTCTTGTCTTGTCTCGTCTTGTCTTGTCTTGTCTTGTCTTGTCCTGTCTTGTCTTGTCTTGTCATGTCTTGTCTTGTCTTGTCTTGTCTTGTCTTGTGTTGCCTCGTCTTGTCTTGTCTTGTCTTGTCCTGTCCTGACGTGTGTTGTGTTGTTTTGTCTTGTCTTGTCATGTCATGTCATGTCATGTCGTGTGTTGTGTTGTTTTGTCTTGTCTTGTTTTGTCTTGTCATGTCTTGTCTTGTCTTGTCTTGTCTTGTTTCGTCTTGTCTTGTCTTGTCTTGTCCTGTCTTGTCTTGTCTTGTCATGTCTTGTCTTGTCTTGTCTTGTCATGTCATGTCATGTCGTGTGTTGTGTTGTTTTGTCTTGTCTTGTTTTGTCTTATCATGTCTTGTCTTGTTTTGTCTTGTCTTGTCTTGTCTTGTCTTGTCTTGTCTTGTCTTGTCTTGTCTTGTCTTGTCTTGTCTTGTCTTGTCTTGTCTTGTCTTGTCTTGTCTTGTCTTGTCTTGTCTTGTCTTGTCTTGTCTTGTCTTGTCTTGTCTTGTCTTGTCTTGTCTTGTCATGTCGTGTTTTGTGTTGTTTTGTCTTGTCTTGTTGTGTATTGTCATGTCTTATATTGTCTTGTCTTGTCTTGTCTTGTCTTGTCCTGTCTTGTCTTGTCTTGTCTTGTCATGTCTTGTCTTGTCTTGTCTTGTCTTTTCTTGTTTTGTCTTGTCTTGTATTGTCTTGTTTTCTCATGTAATGTCATGTCGTGTGTTGTTTTGTCTTGTGTTGTTTTGTCGTATCATGTCTTGTCTTGTCTTGTCTTGTCCTGTCCTGTCGTGTGTTGTGTTGTTTTGTCTTGTCTTGTTGTGTATTGTCATGTCTTATATTGTCTTGTCTTGTCTTGTCTTGTCTTGTCCTGTCTTGTCTTGTCTTGTCTTGTCTTTTCTTGTTTTGTCTTGTCTTGTATTGTCTTGTTTTCTCATGTAATGTCATGTCGTGTGGTGTTTTGTCTTGTGTTGTTTTGTCGTATCATGTCTTGTCTTGTCTTGTCTTGTCCTGTCCTGTCGTGTGTTGTGTTGTTTTGTCTTGTCTTGTCATGTCATGTCATGTCGTGTCTTGTGTTGCTTTGTCTTGTCTTGTCATGTCGTGTGTTGTGTAGGTTTGTCTTGTCTTGTCATGTCATGTCATGTCGTGTCTTGTCTTGTCTTGTCTTGTCCTGTCCTGTCGTGTGTTGTGTTGTTTTGTCTTGTCTTGTCATGTCATGTCATGTCGTGTCTTATGTTGTTTTGTCGTATCATGTCTTGTCTTGTCTTGTCTTGTCATGTCATGTCATGTCGTGTGTTGTGTTGTTTAGTCTTGTTTTGTTTTGTCTTGTCATGTCTTGTCTTGTCTTGTCTTGTCTTGTCTTGTCTTGTTTTGTCTTGTTATGTCTTGTCTTGTCTTGTCTTGTCTTGTCTTGTCTTGTCTTGTCTTGTCTTGTCTTGTCTTGTCTTGTCTTGTCTTGTCTTGTCTTGTCTTGTCTTGTCTTGTCTTGTCTTGTCTTGTCTTGTCTTGTCTTGTCTTGTCTTGTCTTGTCTTGTCTTGTCTTGTCGTGTCTTATATTGTTTTGTCGTATCATGTCTTGTCTTGTCTTGTCTTGTCATGTCATGTCATGTCGTGCGTTGTGTTGTTTAGTCTTGTCTTGTCTTGTCTTGTCTTGTCTTGTCGTGTCTTATGTTGTTTTGTCGTATCATGTCTTGTCTTGTCTTGTCTTGTCATGTCATGTCATGTCGTGTCTTGTGTTGCTTTGTCTTGTCTTGTCATGTCGTGTGTTGTGTAGGTTTGTCTTGTCTTGTCATGTCATGTCATGTCGTGTCTTGTCTTGGCTTGTCTTGTCCTGTCCTGTCGTGTGTTGTGTTGTTTTGTCTTGTCTTGTCATGTCATGTCATGTCGTGTCTTATGTTGTTTTGTCGTATCATGTCTTGTCTTGTCTTGTCTTGTCATGTCATGTCATGTCGTGTGTTGTGTTGTTTAGTCTTGTTTTGTCTTGTCATGTCTTGTCTTGTCTTGTCTTGTCTTGTTTTGTCCTGTTATGTCTTGTCTTGTCTTGTCTTGTCTTGTCTTGTCTTGTCTTGTCTTGTCTTGTCTTGTCTTGTCTTGTCTTGTCTTGTCTTGTCTTGTCTTGTCTTGTCTTGTCTTGTCTTGTCTTGTCTTGTCTTGTCTTGTCTTGTCTTGTCTTGTCTTGTCTTGTCTTGTCTTGTCTTGTCTTGTCTTGTCTTGTCTTGTCTTGTCTTGTCTTGTCTTGTCTTGTCTTGTCTTGTCTTGTCTTGTCTTGTCTTGTTTTGTCTTGTCTTGTCTTGTTTTGTTTTGTCGTGTCTTGTCTTGTCTTGTCTTGTCTTGTTTTGTCATGTAATGTCATGCCGTGTGTTGTGTTGTTTTGTCTTGTCTTGTCTTCTCCTTGTCTTGTCTTGCCTGTCGTGAGTTGTGTTGTTTTGTCTTGTCAGGTCTTATATTGTCTTGTCTTGTGATTTCATGTCGTGTGTTGTGTTGTTTTGTCTTGTCTTGTCTTGTCTTGTCTTGTCTTGTTTTGTCTTGTCTTGTCTTGTCTTGTCCTGTCCTGTCTTGTTTTGTCTTGTCTTGTCTTGTCTTGTCATGTCTTATCTTGTCTTGTCATGTCTTGTCTTGTCTTGTCTTGTCTTGTCTTGTCTTGGTTGTCCTGTCTTGTCTTGTCTTGTCGTGTCTTGTCTTGTCTTGTCTTGTCCTGTCCTGTCTTGTCTTGTCTTGTCTTGTCTTGTCTTGTCTTGTCTTGTCTTGTCTTGTCTTGTCTGTCGTGTGTTGTGTTGTTTTGTCTTGTCATGTCTAATATTGTCTTGTCTTGTCTTGTCTTGTGATGTCATGTCGTGTGTTGTGTTGTTTTGTCTTGTCTTGTCTTGTCTTGTCTTGTCTTGTCTTGTCTTGTCCTGTCCTGTCTTGTCTTGTCTTGTCTTGTCATGTCTTGTCTTGTAATGTAATGTCATGTCGTGTGTTGTGTTGTTTTGTCTTGTCTTGTCTTCTCCTTGTCTTGTCTTGTCTGTCGTGTGTTGTGTTGTTTTGTCTTGTCTTGTCTTGTCTTGTCTTGTCTTGTCTTGTCTTGTCTTGTCTTGTCTTGTCCTGTCCTGTCTTGTTATGTCTTGTCTTGTCTTGTCTTGTCTTGTCTTGTCTTGTCTTGTCTTGTCTTGTCTTGTCTTGTCTTGTCTTGTCTCGTCTTGTCTTGTCTTGTCTTGTCTTGTCTTGTCTTGTCTTGTCTTGTCTTGTCTTGTCTTGTCTTGTCTTGTCTTGTCTTGTCTTGTCTTGTCTTGTCTTGTCTTGTCTTGTCTTGTCTTGTCTTGTTTTGTCTTGTCTTGTCTTGTTTTGTCTTGTCGTGTCTTGTCTTGTCTTGTCTTGTCTTGTTTTGTCATGTAATGTCATGTCGTGTGTTGTGTTGTTTTGTCTTGTCTTGTCTTCTCCTTGTCTTGTCTTGTCTGTCGTGAGTTGTGTTGTTTTGTCTTGTCATGTCTTATATTGTCTTGTCTTGTCTTGTCTTGTGATGTAATGTCGTGTGTTGTGTTGTTTTGTCTTGTCTTGTCTTGTCTTGTCTTGTCTTGTCTTGTCTTGTCTTGTCCTGTCCTGTCTTGTTTTGTCTTGTCTTGCTTTGTCTTGTCATGTCTTGTCATGTCTTATCTTGTCTTGTCCTGTCCTGTCTTGTTTTGTCTTGTCTTGCTTTGTCTTGTCATGTCTTGTCATGTCTTATCTTGTCTTGTCATGTCTTGTCTTGTCTTGTCTTGTCTTGTCTTGTCTTGTCTTGTCTTGTCTTGTCTTGTCTTGTCTTGTCTTGTCTTGTCTTGTCTTGTCTTGTCTTGTCTTGTCTTGTCTTGTCTTGTCTTGTCTTGTCTTGTTTTGTCTTGTCATGTCTTGTCTTGTCTTGTCTTGTCTTGTTTTGTCCTGTTATGTCTTGTCTTGTCTTGTCTTGTCTTGTCTTGTCTTGTCTTGTCTTGTCTTGTCTTGTCTTGTCTTGTCTTGTCTTGTCTTGTCTTGTCTTGTCTTGTCTTGTCTTGTCTTGTCTTGTCTTGTCTTGTCTTGTCTTTTCTTGTTTTGTCTTGTCTTGTATTGTCTTGTCGTGTCTTATATTGTTTTGTCGTATCATGTCTTGTCTTGTCTTGTCTTGTCATGTCATGTCATGTCGTGCGTTGTGTTGTTTAGTCTTGTCTTGTCTTGTCTTGTCTTGTCTTGTCGTGTCTTATGTTGTTTTGTCGTATCATGTCTTGTCTTGTCTTGTCTTGTCATGTCATGTCATGTCTTGTCTTGTCTTGTCTTGTCTTGTCTTGTCTTGTCTTGTCTTGTCTTGTCTTGTCTTGTCTTGTCTTGTCTTGTCTTGTCTTGTCTTGTCGTGTCTTATATTGTTTTGTCGTATCATGTCTTGTCTTGTCTTGTCTTGTCATGTCATGTCATGTCGTGCGTTGTGTTGTTTAGTCTTGTCTTGTCTTGTCTTGTCTTGTCTTGTCTTGTCTTGTCTTGTCTTGTCTTGTCTTGTCTTGTCTTGTCTTGTCTTGTCTTGTCTTGTCTTGTCTTGTCTTGTCTTGTCTTGTCTTGTCTTGTCTTGTCGTGTCTTATATTGTTTTGTCGTATCATGTCTTGTCTTGTCTTGTCTTGTCATGTCATGTCATGTCGTGCGTTGTGTTGTTTAGTCTTGTCTTGTCTTGTCTTGTCTTGTCTTGTCGTGTCTTATGTTGTTTTGTCGTATCATGTCTTGTCTTGTCTTGTCTTGTCATGTCATGTCATGTCGTGTCTTGTGTTGCTTTGTCTTGTCTTGTCATGTCGTGTGTTGTGTAGGTTTGTCTTGTCTTGTCATGTCATGTCATGTCGTGTCTTGTCTTGGCTTGTCTTGTCCTGTCCTGTCGTGTGTTGTGTTGTTTTGTCTTGTCTTGTCATGTCATGTCATGTCGTGTCTTATGTTGTTTTGTCGTATCATGTCTTGTCTTGTCTTGTCTTGTCATGTCATGTCATGTCGTGTGTTGTGTTGTTTAGTCTTGTTTTGTCTTGTCATGTCTTGTCTTGTCTTGTCTTGTCTTGTTTTGTCCTGTTATGTCTTGTCTTGTCTTGTCTTGTCTTGTCTTGTCTTGTCTTGTCTTGTCTTGTCTTGTCTTGTCTTGTCTTGTCTTGTCTTGTCTTGTCTTGTCTTGTCTTGTCTTGTCTTGTCTTGTCTTGTCTTGTCTTGTCTTGTCTTGTCTTGTCTTGTCTTGTCTTGTCTTGTCTTGTCTTGTCTTGTCTTGTCTTGTCTTGTCTTGTCTTGTCTTGTCTTGTCTTGTCTTGTCTTGTCTTGTCTTGTCTTGTCTTGTTTTGTCTTGTCTTGTCTTGTTTTGTTTTGTCGTGTCTTGTCTTGTCTTGTCTTGTCTTGTTTTGTCATGTAATGTCATGCCGTGTGTTGTGTTGTTTTGTCTTGTCTTGTCTTCTCCTTGTCTTGTCTTGCCTGTCGTGAGTTGTGTTGTTTTGTCTTGTCAGGTCTTATATTGTCTTGTCTTGTGATTTCATGTCGTGTGTTGTGTTGTTTTGTCTTGTCTTGTCTTGTCTTGTCTTGTCTTGTTTTGTCTTGTCTTGTCTTGTCTTGTCCTGTCCTGTCTTGTTTTGTCTTGTCTTGTCTTGTCTTGTCATGTCTTATCTTGTCTTGTCATGTCTTGTCTTGTCTTGTCTTGTCTTGTCTTGTCTTGGTTGTCCTGTCTTGTCTTGTCTTGTCGTGTCTTGTCTTGTCTTGTCTTGTCCTGTCCTGTCTTGTCTTGTCTTGTCTTGTCTTGTCTTGTCTTGTCTTGTCTTGTCTTGTCTGTCGTGTGTTGTGTTGTTTTGTCTTGTCATGTCTAATATTGTCTTGTCTTGTCTTGTCTTGTGATGTCATGTCGTGTGTTGTGTTGTTTTGTCTTGTCTTGTCTTGTCTTGTCTTGTCTTGTCTTGTCTTGTCCTGTCCTGTCTTGTCTTGTCTTGTCTTGTCATGTCTTGTCTTGTAATGTAATGTCATGTCGTGTGTTGTGTTGTTTTGTCTTGTCTTGTCTTCTCCTTGTCTTGTCTTGTCTGTCGTGTGTTGTGTTGTTTTGTCTTGTCTTGTCTTGTCTTGTCTTGTCTTGTCTTGTCTTGTCTTGTCTTGTCTTGTCCTGTCCTGTCTTGTTATGTCTTGTCTTGTCTTGTCTTGTCTTGTCTTGTCTTGTCTTGTCTTGTCTTGTCTTGTCTTGTCTTGTCTTGTCTCGTCTTGTCTTGTCTTGTCTTGTCTTGTCTTGTCTTGTCTTGTCTTGTCTTGTCTTGTCTTGTCTTGTCTTGTCTTGTCTTGTCTTGTCTTGTCTTGTCTTGTCTTGTCTTGTCTTGTCTTGTCTTGTTTTGTCTTGTCTTGTCTTGTTTTGTCTTGTCGTGTCTTGTCTTGTCTTGTCTTGTCTTGTTTTGTCATGTAATGTCATGTCGTGTGTTGTGTTGTTTTGTCTTGTCTTGTCTTCTCCTTGTCTTGTCTTGTCTGTCGTGAGTTGTGTTGTTTTGTCTTGTCATGTCTTATATTGTCTTGTCTTGTCTTGTCTTGTCATGTCTTGTCATGTCTTATCTTGTCTTGTCATGTCTTGTCTTGTCTTGTCTTGTCTTGTCTTGTCTTGTCTTGTCTTGTCTTGTCTTGTCTTGTCTTGTCTTGTCTTGTCTTGTCTTGTCTTGTCTTGTCTTGTCTTGTCTTGTCTTGTCTTGTCTTGTTTTGTCTTGTCATGTCTTGTCTTGTCTTGTCTTGTCTTGTTTTGTCCTGTTATGTCTTGTCTTGTCTTGTCTTGTCTTGTCTTGTCTTGTCTTGTCTTGTCTTGTTTTGTCCTGTTATGTCTTGTCTTGTCTTGTCTTGTCTTGTCTTGTCTTGTCTTGTCTTGTCTTGTCTTGTCTTGTCTTGTCTTGTCTTGTCTTGTCTTGTCTTGTCTTGTCTTGTCTTGTCTTGTCTTGTCTTGTCTTGTCTTGTCTTGTCTTGTCTTGTCTTGTCTTGTCTTGTCTTGTCTTGTCTTGTCTTGTCTTGTCTTGTCTTGTCATGTCGTGTTTTGTGTTGTTTTGTCTTGTCTTGTTGTGTATTGTCATGTCTTATATTGTCTTGTCTTGTCTTGTCTTGTCTTGTCCTGTCTTGTCTTGTCTTGTCTTGTCATGTCTTGTCTTGTCTTGTCTTGTCTTTTCTTGTTTTGTCTTGTCTTGTATTGTCTTGTTTTCTCATGTAATGTCATGTCGTGTGTTGTTTTGTCTTGTGTTGTTTTGTCGTATCATGTCTTGTCTTGTCTTGTCTTGTCCTGTCCTGTCGTGTGTTGTGTTGTTTTGTCTTGTCTTGTTGTGTATTGTCATGTCTTATATTGTCTTGTCTTGTCTTGTCTTGTCTTGTCCTGTCTTGTCTTGTCTTGTCTTGTCTTTTCTTGTTTTGTCTTGTCTTGTATTGTCTTGTTTTCTCATGTAATGTCATGTCGTGTGGTGTTTTGTCTTGTGTTGTTTTGTCGTATCATGTCTTGTCTTGTCTTGTCTTGTCCTGTCCTGTCGTGTGTTGTGTTGTTTTGTCTTGTCTTGTCATGTCATGTCATGTCGTGTCTTGTGTTGCTTTGTCTTGTCTTGTCATGTCGTGTGTTGTGTAGGTTTGTCTTGTCTTGTCATGTCATGTCATGTCGTGTCTTGTCTTGTCTTGTCTTGTCCTGTCCTGTCGTGTGTTGTGTTGTTTTGTCTTGTCTTGTCATGTCATGTCATGTCGTGTCTTATGTTGTTTTGTCGTATCATGTCTTGTCTTGTCTTGTCTTGTCATGTCATGTCATGTCGTGTGTTGTGTTGTTTAGTCTTGTTTTGTTTTGTCTTGTCATGTCTTGTCTTGTCTTGTCTTGTCTTGTCTTGTCTTGTTTTGTCTTGTTATGTCTTGTCTTGTCTTGTCTTGTCTTGTCTTGTCTTGTCTTGTCTTGTCTTGTCTTGTCTTGTCTTGTCTTGTCTTGTCTTGTCTTGTCTTGTCTTGTCTTGTCTTGTCTTGTCTTGTCTTGTCTTGTCTTGTCTTGTCTTGTCTTGTCTTGTCTTGTCTTGTCGTGTCTTATATTGTTTTGTCGTATCATGTCTTGTCTTGTCTTGTCTTGTCATGTCATGTCATGTCGTGCGTTGTGTTGTTTAGTCTTGTCTTGTCTTGTCTTGTCTTGTCTTGTCGTGTCTTATGTTGTTTTGTCGTATCATATCTTGTCTTGTCTTGTCTTGTCATGTCATGTCATGTCGTGTCTTGTGTTGCTTTGTCTTGTCTTGTCATGTCGTGTGTTGTGTAGGTTTGTCTTGTCTTGTCATGTCATGTCATGTCGTGTCTTGTCTTGGCTTGTCTTGTCCTGTCCTGTCGTGTGTTGTGTTGTTTTGTCTTGTCTTGTCATGTCATGTCATGTCGTGTCTTATGTTGTTTTGTCGTATCATGTCTTGTCTTGTCTTGTCTTGTCATGTCATGTCATGTCGTGTGTTGTGTTGTTTAGTCTTGTTTTGTCTTGTCATGTCTTGTCTTGTCTTGTCTTGTCTTGTTTTGTCCTGTTATGTCTTGTCTTGTCTTGTCTTGTCTTGTCTTGTCTTGTCTTGTCTTGTCTTGTCTTGTCTTGTCTTGTCTTGTCTTGTCTTGTCTTGTCTTGTCTTGTCTTGTCTTGTCTTGTCTTGTCTTGTCTTGTCTTGTCTTGTCTTGTCTTGTCTTGTCTTGTCTTGTCTTGTCTTGTCTTGTCTTGTCTTGTCTTGTCTTGTCTTGTCTTGTCTTGTCTTGTCTTGTCTTGTCTTGTCTTGTCTTGTCTTGTTTTGTCTTGTCTTGTCTTGTTTTGTTTTGTCGTGTCTTGTCTTGTCTTGTCTTGTCTTGTTTTGTCATGTAATGTCATGCCGTGTGTTGTGTTGTTTTGTCTTGTCTTGTCTTCTCCTTGTCTTGTCTTGCCTGTCGTGAGTTGTGTTGTTTTGTCTTGTCAGGTCTTATATTGTCTTGTCTTGTGATTTCATGTCGTGTGTTGTGTTGTTTTGTCTTGTCTTGTCTTGTCTTGTCTTGTCTTGTTTTGTCTTGTCTTGTCTTGTCTTGTCCTGTCCTGTCTTGTTTTGTCTTGTCTTGTCTTGTCTTGTCATGTCTTATCTTGTCTTGTCATGTCTTGTCTTGTCTTGTCTTGTCTTGTCTTGTCTTGGTTGTCCTGTCTTGTCTTGTCTTGTCGTGTCTTGTCTTGTCTTGTCTTGTCCTGTCCTGTCTTGTCTTGTCTTGTCTTGTCTTGTCTTGTCTTGTCTTGTCTTGTCTTGTCTGTCGTGTGTTGTGTTGTTTTGTCTTGTCATGTCTAATATTGTCTTGTCTTGTCTTGTCTTGTGATGTCATGTCGTGTGTTGTGTTGTTTTGTCTTGTCTTGTCTTGTCTTGTCTTGTCTTGTCTTGTCTTGTCCTGTCCTGTCTTGTCTTGTCTTGTCTTGTCATGTCTTGTCTTGTAATGTAATGTCATGTCGTGTGTTGTGTTGTTTTGTCTTGTCTTGTCTTCTCCTTGTCTTGTCTTGTCTGTCGTGTGTTGTGTTGTTTTGTCTTGTCTTGTCTTGTCTTGTCTTGTCTTGTCTTGTCTTGTCTTGTCTTGTCTTGTCCTGTCCTGTCTTGTTATGTCTTGTCTTGTCTTGTCTTGTCTTGTCTTGTCTTGTCTTGTCTTGTCTTGTCTTGTCTTGTCTTGTCTTGTCTCGTCTTGTCTTGTCTTGTCTTGTCTTGTCTTGTCTTGTCTTGTCTTGTCTTGTCTTGTCTTGTCTTGTCTTGTCTTGTCTTGTCTTGTCTTGTCTTGTCTTGTCTTGTCTTGTCTTGTCTTGTCTTGTCTTGTCTTGTTTTGTCTTGTCTTGTCTTGTTTTGTCTTGTCGTGTCTTGTCTTGTCTTGTCTTGTCTTGTTTTGTCATGTAATGTCATGTCGTGTGTTGTGTTGTTTTGTCTTGTCTTGTCTTCTCCTTGTCTTGTCTTGTCTGTCGTGAGTTGTGTTGTTTTGTCTTGTCATGTCTTATATTGTCTTGTCTTGTCTTGTCTTGTGATGTAATGTCGTGTGTTGTGTTGTTTTGTCTTGTCTTGTCTTGTCTTGTCTTGTCTTGTCTTGTCTTGTCTTGTCCTGTCCTGTCTTGTTTTGTCTTGTCTTGCTTTGTCTTGTCATGTCTTGTCATGTCTTATCTTGTCTTGTCCTGTCCTGTCTTGTTTTGTCTTGTCTTGCTTTGTCTTGTCATGTCTTGTCATGTCTTATCTTGTCTTGTCATGTCTTGTCTTGTCTTGTCTTGTCTTGTCTTGTCTTGTCTTGTCTTGTCTTGTCTTGTCTTGTCTTGTCTTGTCTTGTCTTGTCTTGTCTTGTCTTGTCTTGTCTTGTCTTGTCTTGTCTTGTCTTGTCTTGTCTTGTCTTGTCTTGTCATGTCATGTCATGTCGTGTCTTGGCTTGTCTTGTCTTGTCTTGTTTTGTCTTGTCATGTCTTGTCTTGTCTTGTCTTGTTTTGTCTTGTCATGTCTTGTCTTGTCTTGTCTTGTCTTGTCTTGTCTTGTCTTGTCTTGTCTTGTCTTGTCTTGTCTTGTCTTGTCTTGTCTTGTCTTGTCTTGTCTTGTCTTGTCTTGTTTTATGTTGTCTTGTCTTGTTTTGTCATGTAATGTCATGTCGTGTGTTGTGTTGTTTTGTCTTGTCTTGTCTTCTCCTTGTCTTGTCTTGTCATGTCGTGTGTTGTGTTGTTTTGTCTTGTCATGTCTTATATTGTCTTGTGATGTCATGTCGTGTGTTGTGTTGTTTTGTCTTGTCCTGTCTTGTCTTTTCATGTCATGTCATGTGTTGTGTTGTGTTGTTTTGTCTTGTCTTGTCTTGTTTTGTCTTGTCTTGTCTTGTCTTGTCTTGTCTTGCCTTATCTTGCCTTGTCTTGTCTGGTCTGGTCTTGTCTTGTCTTGTCTTGTCTTGTCTTGTTTTGTCTTGTCTTGTATTGTCTTGTTTTCTCATGTAATGTCATGTCGTGTGTTGTGTTGTTTTGTCTTGTCTTGTGTTGTTTTGTCGTGTCTTGTCTTGTCTTGTCTTGTCTTGTCTTGTCTTGTCTTGTCCTGTCCTGTCGTGTGTTGTGTTGTTTTGTCTTGTCTTGTCATGTCATGTCATGTCGTGTCTTGTGTTGCTTTGTCTTGTCTTGTCTTGTCATGTCGTGTGTTGTGTTGTTTTGTCTTGTCTTGTTGTGTATTGTCATGTCTTGTCTTGTCTTGTCATGTCATGTCATGTCGTGTGTTGTGTTGTTTTGTCTTGTCTTGTCTTGTCTTGTTTTGTCTTGTCATGTCATGTCTTGTCTTGTCTTGTCTTGTCTTGTTTTATGTTGTCTTGTCTTGTCTTGTTTTGTCATGTAATGTCATGTCGTGTGTTGTATTGTTTTGTCTTGTCATGTCTTATATTGTCTTGTCTTGTCTTGTCTTGTCTTGTCTTGTCTTGTCTTGTCTTGTCTTGTCTTGTCTTGTCTTGTCTTGTCTTGTCTTGTCTTGTCTTGTCTTGTCTTGTCTTGTCTTGTCTTGTCTTGTCTTGTCTTGTCTTGTCTTGTCTTGTCTTGTCTTGTCTTGTCTTGTCTTGTCTTGTCTTGTCTTGTCTTGTCTTGTCTTGTCTTGTCTTGTCTTGTCATGTCGTGTTTTGTGTTGTTTTGTCTTGTCTTGTTGTGTATTGTCATGTCTTATATTGTCTTGTCTTGTCTTGTCTTGTCTTGTCCTGTCTTGTCTTGTCTTGTCTTGTCTTGTCATGTCTTGTCTTGTCTTGTCTTGTCTTTTCTTGTTTTGTCTTGTCTTGTATTGTCTTGTTTTCTCATGTAATGTCATGTCGTGTGTTGTTTTGTCTTGTGTTGTTTTGTCGTATCATGTCTTGTCTTGTCTTGTCTTGTCCTGTCCTGTCGTGTGTTGTGTTGTTTTGTCTTGTCTTGTCATGTCATGTCATGTCGTGTCTTGTGTTGCTTTGTCTTGTCTTGTCATGTCGTGTGTTGTGTAGGTTTGTCTTGTCTTGTCATGTCATGTCATGTCGTGTCTTGTCTTGTCTTGTCTTGTCCTGTCCTGTCGTGTGTTGTGTTGTTTTGTCTTGTCTTGTCATGTCATGTCATGTCGTGTCTTATGTTGTTTTGTCGTATCATGTCTTGTCTTGTCTTGTCTTGTCATGTCATGTCATGTCGTGTGTTGTGTTGTTTAGTCTTGTTTTGTCTTGTAATGTCTTGTCTTGTCTTGTCTTGTCTTGTTTTGTCTTGTTATGTCTTGTCTTGTCTTGTCTTGTCTTGTCTTGTCTTGTCTTGTCTTGTCTTGTCTTGTCTTGTCTTGTCTTGTCTTGTCTTGTCTTGTCTTGTCTTGTCTTGTCTTGTCTTGTCTTGTCTTGTCTTGTCTTGTCTTGTCTTGTCTTGTCTTGTCTTGTCTTGTCTTGTCTTGTCTTGTCTTGTCTTGTCTTGTCTTGTCTTGTCTTGTCTTGTCTTGTCTTGTCTTGTTTTGTCTTGTCTTGTCTTGTTTTGTCTTGTCGTGTCTTGTCTTGTCTTGTCTTGTCTTGTCTTGTTTTGTCATGTAATGTCATGTCGTGTGTTGTGTTGTTTTGTCTTGTCTTGTCTTCTCCTTGTCTTGTCTTGTCTGTCGTGAGTTGTGTTGTTTTGTCTTGTCATGTCTTATATTGTCTTGTCTTGTCTTGTCTTGTGATGTAATGTCGTGTGTTGTGTTGTTTTGTCTTGTCTTGTCCTGTCCTGTCTTGTTTTGTCTTGTCTTGCTTTGTCTTGTCATGTCTTATCTTGTCTTGTCATGTCTTGTCTTGTCTTGTCTTGTCTTGTCTTGTCTTGTCTTGTCTTGTCTTGTCTTGTCTTGTCTTGTCTTGTCTTGTCTTGTCTTGTCTTGTCTTGTCTTGTCTTGTCTTGTCTTGTCTTGTCTTGTCTTGTCTTGTCTTGTCTTGTCTTGTCTTGTCTTGTCTTGTCTTGTCTTGTCTTGTCTTGTCTTGTCTTGTCTTGTCTTGTCTTGTCTTGTCTTGTCATGTCATGTCATGTCGTGTCTTGGCTTGTCTTGTCTTGTCTTGTTTTGTCTTGTCATGTCTTGTCTTGTCTTGTCTTGTCTTGTTTTGACTTGTCATGTCTTGTCTTGTCTTGTCTTGTCTTGTCTTGTCTTGTCTTGTCTTGTCTTGTCTTGTCTTGTCTTGTCTTGTCTTGTCTTGTCTTGTCTTGTCTTGTCTTGTTTTGTCTTGTCGTGTCTTGTCTTGTCTTGTCTTGTCTTGTCTTGTTTTGTCATGTAATGTCATGTCGTGTGTTGTGTTGTTTTGTCTTGTCTTGTCTTCTCCTTGTCTTGTCTTGTCTGTCGTGAGTTGTGTTGTTTTGTCTTGTCATGTCTTATATTGTCTTGTCTTGTCTTGTCTTGTGATGTAATGTCGTGTGTTGTGTTGTTTTGTCTTGTCTTGTCCTGTCCTGTCTTGTTTTGTCTTGTCTTGCTTTGTCTTGTCATGTCTTATCTTGTCTTGTCATGTCTTGTCTTGTCTTGTCTTGTCTTGTCTTGTCTTGTCTTGTCTTGTCTTGTCTTGTCTTGTCTTGTCTTGTCTTGTCTTGTCTTGTCTTGTCTTGTCTTGTCTTGTCTTGTCTTGTCTTGTCTTGTCTTGTCTTGTCTTGTCTTGTCTTGTCTTGTCTTGTCTTGTCTTGTCTTGTCTTGTCTTGTCTTGTCTTGTCTTGTCTTGTCTTGTCTTGTCTTGTCATGTCATGTCATGTCATGTCGTGTCTTGGCTTGTCTTGTCTTGTCTTGTTTTGTCTTGTCATGTCTTGTCTTGTCTTGTCTTGTCTTGTTTTGACTTGTCATGTCTTGTCTTGTCTTGTCTTGTCTTGTCTTGTCTTGTCTTGTCTTGTCTTGTCTTGTCTTGTCTTGTCTTGTCTTGTCTTGTCTTGTCTTGTCTTGTTTTATGTTGTCTTGTCTTGTCTTGTTTTGTCATGTAATGTCATGTCGTGTGTTGTGTTGTTTTGTCTTGTCTTGTCTTCTCCTTGTCTTGTCTTGTCATGTCGTGTGTTGTGTTGTTTTGTCTTGTCATGTCTTATATTGTCTTGTGATGTCATGTCGTGTGTTGTGTTGTTTTGTCTTGTCTTGTTTTGTTTTGTCCTGTCTTGTCTTTTCATGTCATGTCATGTGTTGTGTTGTGTTGTTTTGTCTTGTCTTGTCTTGTTTTGTCTTGTCTTGTCTTGTCTTGTCTTGTCTTGCCTTATCTTGTCTTGTCTGGTCTGGTCTTGTCTTGTCTTGTCTTGTATTGTCTTGTTTTCTCATGTAATGTCATGTCGTGTGTTGTGTTGTTTTGTCTTGTCTTGTGTTGTTTTGTCGTGTCTTGTCTTGTCTTGTCTTGTCTTGTCTTGTCTTGTCCTGTCCTGTCGTGTGTTGTGTTGTTTTGTCTTGTCTTGTCATGTCATGTCGTGTCTTGTGTTGCTTTGTCTTGTCTTGTCTTGTCATGTCGTGTGTTGTGTTGTTTTGTCTTGTCTTGTTGTGTATTGTCATGTCTTGTCTTGTCTTGTCATGTCATGTCATGTCGTGTGTTGTGTTGTTTTGTCTTGTCTTGTCTTGTCTTGTTTTGTCTTGTCATGTCATGTCTTGTCTTGTCTTGTCTTGTCTTGTTTTATGTTGTCTTGTCTTGTCTTGTTTTGTCATGTAATGTCATGTCGTGTGTTGTGTTGTTTTGTCTTGTCATGTCTTATATTGTCTTGTCTTGTCTTTTCTTGTCTTGTATTGTGATGGCATGTCGTGTGTTGTGTTGTTTTGTCTTGTCATGTCTTGTCTTGTCTTGTCTTGTCTTGTCTTATATTGTCTTATATTGTCTTGTGATGTCATGTCGTGTGTTGTCTTGTTTTGTCTTGTCTTGTTTTGTCTTGTCCTGTCTTGTCTTGTCATGTCATGTCATGTGTTGTGTTGTGTTGTTTTGTCTTGTCTTGTCTTGTCTTGTCTTGTCTTGTCTTGCCTTATCTTGCCTTGTCTTGTCTTGTCTGGTCTTGTCTTGTCTTGTCTTGTCTTGTCGTGTCATGTCATGTCATGTCGTGTGTTGTGTTGTTTTGTCTTGTCATGTCATGTCTTGTCTTGTCTTGTCTTGTCTTGTTTTGTCTTGTCATGTCTTGTCTTGTCTTGTCTTGTCTTGTCTTGTCTTGTCTTGTCTTGTCTTGTCTTGTCTTGTCTTGTCTTGTCTTGTCTTGTCTTGTCTTGTTTTGTCTTGTCATGTCTTGTCTTGTCTTGTCTTGTCTTGTCTTGTCTTGTCTTGTCTTGTCTGGTCTGGTCTTGTCTTGTGTTGTCTTGTCTTGTCTTGTCTTGTCTTGACATGTCTTGTCTTGTCTTGTTTTGTGTTGTCTTGTATTGTCTTGTTTTCTCATGTCGTGTGTTGTGTTTTTTTGTCATGTCTTGTGTTGTTTTGTCGTGTCATGTCTTGTCTTGTCTTGTCTTGTCTTGTCCTGTCCTGTCGTGTGTTGTGTTGTTTTGTCTTGTCTTGTCATGTCATGTCATGTCGTGTCTTGTGTTGCTTTGTCTTGTCTTGTCTTGTCTTGTCATGTCGTGTGTTGTGTTGTTTTGTCTTGTCTTGTTGTGTATTGTCATGTCTTGTCTTGTCTTGTCATGTCATGTCATGTCGTGTGTTGTGCTGTTTTGTCTTGTCTTGTTTTGTCTTGTCATGTCTTGTCTTGTCTGGTCTTGTTTTGTTTTGTCATGTCTTGTCTTGTCTTGTCTTGTCTTGTCTTGTCTTGTCTTGTTTTATGTTGTCTTGTCTTGTCTTGTTTTGTCATGTAATGTCATGTCGTGTGTTGTGTTGTTTTGTCTTATCATGTCTTATATTGTCTTGTCTTGTCTTGTGATGTCAGGTCGTGTGTTGTGTTTTTTTGTCTTGTCATGTCTTGCGTTGTCTTGTCTTGTCTTGTCTTGTCTTGTGATGTCATGTCGTGTGTTGTGTTGTTTTGTCTTGTCTTGTTTTGTCTTGTCATGTTTTGTCTTGTCTGGTCTTGTTTTGTCTTGTCATGTCATGTCTTGTCTTGTCTTGTCTTGTCTTGTCTTGTCTTGTCTTGTCTTGTCTTGTCTTGTCTTGTCTTGTGATGTCATGTCATGTCGTGTGTTGTGTTGTTTTGTCTTGTCTTGTCTTGTTTTATGTTGTCTTGTCTTGTCTTGTTTTGTCATGTAATGTCATGTCGTGTGTTGTGTTGTTTTGTCTTGTCATGTCTTATATTGTCTTGTCTTGTCTTGTCTTGTCTTGTGATGTCATGTCGTGTGTTGTGTTGTTTTGTCTTGTCTTGTCTTGTCTTGTCTTGTCTTGTCTTGTCTTGTCTTGTCTTGTCTTGTCTTGTCTTGTCTTGTCTTGTCTTGTCTTGTCTTGTCTTGTCTTGTCTTGTCTTGTCTTGTCTTGTCTTGTCTTGTCTTGTCTTGTCTTGTCTTGTCTTGTCTTGTCTTGTCTTGTCTTGTCTTGTCTTGTCTTGTCTTGTCTTGTCTTGTCTTGTCTTGTCTTGTCTTGTCTTGTCTTGTCTTGTCTTGTCTTGTCTTGTCTTGTCTTGTTTTGTCTTGTGTTGTATTGTCTTGTTTTCTCATGTAATGTCATGTCGTGTGTTGTGTTGTTTTGTCTTGTGTTGTTTTGTCGTATCATGTCTTGTCTTGTCTTGTCTTGTCCTGTCCTGTCGTGTGTTGTGTTGTTTTGTCTTGTCTTGTCATGTCATGTCATGTCGTGTCTTGTGTTGCTTTGTCTTGTCTTGTCTTGTCTTGTCTTGTCTTGTCTTGTCTTGTCTTGTCTTGTCTTGTCTTGTCTTGTCTTGTCTTGTCTTGTCTTGTCTTGTCTTGTCTTGTCTTGTCTTGTCTTGTCTTGTCTTGTCTTGTCTTGTTTTATGTTGTCTTGTCTTGTCTTGTTTTGTCATGTAATGTCATGTCGTGTGTTGTGTTGTTTTGTCTTGTCTTGTCTTGTCTTGTCTTGTGATGTCATGTCGTGTGTTGTGTTGTTTTGTCTTGTCATGTCTTGTCTTGTCTTGTCTTGTCTTGTCTTGTCTTGTCTTGTCTTGTCTTGTCTTGTCTTGTCTTGTCTTCTCTTGTCTTGTCTTGTCTTGTCTTGTCTTGTCTTGTCTTGTCTTGTCTTGTCTTGTCTTGTCTTGTCTTGTCTTGTCTTGTCTTGTCTTGTCTTGTCTTGTCTTGTCTTGTCTTGTCTTGTCTTGTCTTGTCTTGTCTTGTTTTGTCTTGTGTTGTATTGTCTTGTTTTCTCATGTAATGTCATGTCGTGTGTTGTGTTGTTTTGTCTTGTGTTGTTTTGTCGTATCATGTCTTGTCTTGTCTTGTCTTGTCCTGTCCTGTCGTGTGTTGTGTTGTTTTGTCTTGTCTTGTCATGTCATGTCAAGTCGTGTCTTGTGTTGCTTTGTGTTGCTTTGTCTTGTCTTGTCTTGTCTTGTCTTGTCTTGTCTTGTCTTGTCTTGTCTTGTCTTGTCTTGTCTTGTCTTGTCTTGTCTTGTCTTGTCTTGTCTTGTCTTGTCTTGTCTTGTCGTGTCTTGTCTTGTCTTGTCTTCTCTTGTCATGTCATGTCGTGTCTTGTGTTGCTTTGTCTTTTCTTGTCTTGTCTTGTCTTGTCTTGTCTTGTCTTGTCTTGTCTTGTCTTGTCTTGTCTTGTCTTGTCTTGTCTTGTCTTGTCTTGTCTTGTCTTGTCTTGTCTTGTCTTGTCTTGTCTTGTCTTGTCTTGTCTTGTCTTGTCTTGTCTTGTCTTGTCTTGTCTTGTCTTGTCTTGTCTTGTCTTGTCTTGTCTTGTCTTGTCTTGTCTTGTCTTGTCTTGTCTTGTCTTGTCTTGTCTTGTCTTGTCTTGTCTTGTCTTGTCTTGTCTTGTCTTGTCTTGTCTTGTCTTGTCTTGTCTTGTCTTGTCTTGTCTTGTCTTGTCTTGTCTTGTCTTGTCTTGTCTTGTCTTGTCTTGTCTTGTCTTGTCTTGTCTTGTCTTGTCTTGTCTTGTCTTGTCTTGTCTTGTCTTGTCTTGTCTTGTCTTGTCTTGTCCTGTCCTGTCGTGTGTTGTGTTGTTTTGTCTTGTCTTGTCTTGTCTTGTCTTGTCTTGTCTTGTCTTGTCTTGTCTTGTGTTGCTTTGTCTTGTCTTGTCGTGTCTTGTCTTGTCTTGTCTTGTCTTGTCATGTCATGTCGTGTCTTGTGTTGCTTTGTCTTGTCTTGTCTTGTCTTGTCTTGTCTTGTCTTGTCTTGTCTTGTCTTGTCTTGTCTTGTCTTGTCTTGTCTTTTCTTGTCTTGTCTTGTCTTGTCTTGTCTTGTCTTGTCTTGTCTTGTCTTGTCTTGTCTTGTCTTGTCTTGTCTTGTCTTGTCTTGTCTTGTCTTGTCTTGTCTTGTCTTGTCTTGTCTTGTCTTGTCTTGTCTTGTCTTGTCTTGTCTTGTCTTGTCTTGTCTTGTCTTGTCTTGTCTTGTCTTGTCTTGTCTTGTCTTGTCTTGTCTTGTCTTGTCTTGTCTTGTCTTGTCTTGTCTTGTCTTGTCTTGTCTTGTCCTGTCCTGTCGTGTGTTGTGTTGTTTTGTCTTGTCTTGTCATGTCATGTCATGTCGTGTCTTGTGTTGCTTTGTCTTGTCTTGTCTTGTCTTGTCTTGTCTTGTCTTGTCTTGTCTTGTCTTGTTTTATGTTGTCTTGTCTTGTCTTGTTTTGTCATGTAATGTCATGTCGTGTGTTGTGTTGTTTTGTCTTGTAATGTTTTATATTGTCTTGTCTTGTCTTGTCTTGTCTTGTCTTGTCTTGTCTTGTCTTGTCTTGTCTTGTCTTGTCTTGTCTTGTCTTGTCTTGTCTTGTCTTGTCTTGTCTTGTCTTGTCTTGTCTTGTCTTGTCTTGTCTTGTCTTGTCTTGTCTTGTCTTGTCTTGTCTTGTCTTGTCTTGTCTTGTCTTGTCTTGTCTTGTCTTGTCTTGTCTTGTCTTGTCTTGTCTTGTCTTGTCTTGTCTTGTCTTGTCTTGTCTTGTCTTGTCCTGTCCTGTCGTGTGTTGTGTTGTTTTGTCTTGTCTTGTCTTGTCTTGTCTTGTCTTGTCTTGTCTTGTCTTGTGTTGCTTTGTCTTGTCTTGTCGTGTCTTGTCTTGTCTTGTCTTGTCTTGTCATGTCATGTCGTGTCTTGTGTTGCTTTGTCTTGTCTTGTCTTGTCTTGTCTTGTCTTGTCTTGTCTTGTCTTGTCTTGTCTTGTCTTGTCTTGTCTTGTCTTTTCTTGTCTTGTCTTGTCTTGTCTTGTCTTGTCTTGTCTTGTCTTGTCTTGTCTTGTCTTGTCTTGTCTTGTCTTGTCTTGTCTTGTCTTGTCTTGTCTTGTCTTGTCTTGTCTTGTCTTGTCTTGTCTTGTCTTGTCTTGTCTTGTCTTGTCTTGTCTTGTCTTGTCTTGTCTTGTCTTGTCTTGTCTTGTCTTGTCTTGTCTTGTCTTGTCTTGTCTTGTCTTGTCTTGTCTTGTCTTGTCTTGTCTTGTCCTGTCCTGTCGTGTGTTGTGTTGTTTTGTCTTGTCTTGTCATGTCTTGTGTTGCTTTGTCTTGTCTTGTCTTGTCTTGTCTTGTCTTGTCTTGTCTTGTCTTGTCTTGTTTTATGTTGTCTTGTCTTGTCTTGTTTTGTCATGTAATGTCATGTCGTGTGTTGTGTTGTTTTGTCTTGTAATGTTTTATATTGTCTTGTCTTGTCTTGTCTTGTCTTGTCTTGTCTTGTCTTGTCTTGTCTTGTCTTGTCTTGTCTTGTCTTGTCTTGTCTTGTCTTGTCTTGTCTTGTCTTGTCTTGTCTTGTCTTGTCTTGTCTTGTCTTGTCTTGTCTTGTCTTGTCTTGTCTTGTCTTGTCTTGTCTTGTCTTGTCTTGTCTTGTCTTGTCTTGTCTTGTCTTGTCTTGTCTTGTCTTGTCTTGTCTTGTCTTGTCTTGTCTTGTCTTGTCTTGTCTTGTCTTGTCTTGTCTTGTCTTGTCTTGTCTTGTCTTGTCTTGTCTTGTCTTGTCTTGTCTTGTCTTGTCTTGTCTTGTCTTGTCTTGTCTTGTCTTGTCTTGTCTTGTCTTGTCTTGTCTTGTCTTGTCTTGTCTTGTCTTGTCTTGTCTTGTCTTGTCTTGTCTTGTCTTGTCTTGTCTTGTCTTGTCTTGTCTTGTCTTGTCTTGTCTTGTCTTGTCTTGTCTTGTCTTGTCTTGTCTTGTCTTGTCTTGTCTTGTCTTGTCTTGTCTTGTCTTGTCTTGTCTTGTCTTGTCTTGTCTTGTCTTGTCTTGTCTTGTCTTGTCTTGTCTTGTCTTGTCTTGTCTTGTCTTGTCTTGTCTTGTCTTGTCTTGTCTTGTCTTGTCTTGTCTTGTCTTGTCTTGTCTTGTCTTGTCTTGTCTTGTCTTGTATTGTCTTGTTTTCTCATGTAATGTCATGTCGTGTGTTGTGTTGTTTTGTCTTGTCTTGTGTTGTTTTGTCGTGTCTTGTCTTGTCTTGTCTTGTCTTGTCTTGTCTTGTCTTGTCTTGTCTTGTCCTGTCCTGTAGTGTGTTGTGTTGTTTTGTCTTGTCTTGTCATGTCATGTCGTGTCTTGTGTTGCTTTGTCTTGTCTTGTCTTGTCTTGTCTTGTCTTGTCTTGTGTTGTCTTGTCTTGTCTTGTCTTGTCTTGTCTTGTCTTGTCTTGTCATGTCATGTCGTGTCTTGTGTTGCTTTGTCTTGTCTTGTCTTGTCTTGTCTTGTCTTGTGTTGCTTTGTCTTGTCTTGTCGTGTCTTGTCTTGTCTTGTCTTGTCTTGTCTTGTCATGTCATGTCGTGTCTTGTGTTGTCTTGTCTTGTCTTGTCTTGTCTTGTCTTGTCTTGTCTTGTCTTGTCTTGTCTTGTCTTGTCTTGTCTTGTCTTGTCCTGTCCTGTCTTGTCTTGTCTTGTCTTGTCTTGTCTTGTCTTGTTTTATGTTGTCTTGTCTTGTGTTGCTTTGTCTTGTCTTGTCTTGTCTTGTCTTGTCTTGTCTTGTCTTGTCTTGTCTTGTCTTGTCTTGTTTTATGTTGTCTTGTCTTGTCTTGTTTTGTCATGTAATGTCATGTCGTGTGTTGTGTTGTTTTGTCTTGTCATGTCTTATATTGTCTTGTCTTGTCTTGTCTTGTCTTGTCTTGTCTTGTCTTGTCTTGTCTTGTCTTGTCTTGTCTTGTCTTGTCTTGTCTTGCCTTGTCTTGTCTTGTCTTGTCTTGTCTTGTCTTGTCTTGTCTTGTCTTGTCTTGTCTTGTCTTGTCTTGTCTTGTCTTGTCTTGTCTTGTCTTGTCTTGTTTTGTCTTGTCTTGTCTTGTCTTGTCTTGTCTTGTCTTGTCTTGTCTTGTCTTGTCTTGTCTTGTCTTGTCTTGTCTTGTCTTGTCTTGTCTTGTCTTGTCTTGTCTTGTCTTGTCTTGTCTTGTCTTGTCTTGTCTTGTCTTGTCTTGTCTTGTCTTGTCTTGTCTTGTCTTGTCTTGTCTTGTCTTGTCTTGTCTTGTCTTGTCTTGTCTTGTCTTGTCTTGTCTTGTCTTGTCTTGTCTTGTCTTGTCTTGTCTTGTCTTGTCTTGTCTTGTCTTGTCTTGTCTTGTCTTGTCTTGTCTTGTCTTGTCTTGTCTTGTCTTGTCTTGTCTTGTCTTGTCTTGTCTTGTCTTGTCTTGTCTTGTCTTGTCTTGTCTTGTCTTGTCTTGTCTTGTCTTGTCTTGTCTTGTCTTGTCTTGTCTTGTCCTGTCCTGTCTTGTCTTGTCTTGTCTTGTCTTGTCTTGTCTTGTTTTATGTTGTCTTGTCTTGTGTTGCTTTGTCTTGTCTTGTCTTGTCTTGTCTTGTCTTGTCTTGTCTTGTCTTGTCTTGTTTTATGTTGTCTTGTCTTGTCTTGTTTTGTCATGTAATGTCATGTCGTGTGTTGTGTTGTTTTGTCTTGTCATGTCTTATATTGTCTTGTCTTGTCTTGTCTTGTCTTGTCTTGTCTTGTCTTGTCTTGTCTTGTCTTGTCTTGTCTTGTCTTGTCTTGTCTTGTCTTGTCTTGTCTTGTCTTGTCTTGTCTTGTCTTGTCTTGTCTTGTCTTGTCTTGTCTTGTCTTGTCTTGTCTTGTCTTGTCTTGTCTTGTCTTGTCTTGTCTTGTCTTGTCTTGTCTTGTCTTGTCTTGTCTTGTCTTGTCTTGTCTTGTCTTGTCTTGTCTTGTCTTGTCTTGTCTTGTCTTGTCTTGTCTTGTCTTGTCTTGTCTTGTCTTGTCTTGTCTTGTCTTGTCTTGTCTTGTCTTGTCTTGTCTTGTCTGTCGTGTGTTGTGTTGTTTTGTCTTGTCATGTCTAATATTGTCTTGTCTTGTCTTGTCTTGTGATGTCATGTCGTGTGTTGTGTTGTTTTGTCTTGTCTTGTCTTGTCTTGTCTTGTCTTGTCTTGTCTTGTCCTGTCCTGTCTTGTCTTGTCTTGTCATGTCTTGTCTTGTAATGTAATGTCATGTCGTGTGTTGTGTTGTTTTGTCTTGTCTTGTCTTCTCCTTGTCTTGTCTTGTCTGTCGTGTGTTGTGTTGTTTTGTCTTGTCTTGTCTTGTCTTGTCTTGTCTTGTCTTGTCTTGTCTTGTCTTGTCTTGTCTTGTCTTGTCTTGTCTTGTCTTGTCTTGTTTTGTCTTGTCTTGTCTTGTCTTGTCTTGTCTTGTCTTGTCTTGTCTTGTCTTGTCTTGTCTTGTCTTGTCTTGTCTTGTCTTGTCTGTCGTGTGTTGTGTTGTTTTGTCTTGTCATGTCTAATATTGTCTTGTCTTGTCTTGTCTTGTGATGTCATGTCGTGTGTTGTGTTGTTTTGTCTTGTCTTGTCTTGTCTTGTCTTGTCTTGTCTTGTCTTGTCTTGTCCTGTCCTGTCTTGTCTTGTCTTGTCATGTCTTGTCTTGTAATGTAATGTCATGTCGTGTGTTGTCTTGTCTTGTCTTGTTTTGTCTTGTCTTGTCTTGTCTTGTCTTGTCTTGTCTTGTCTTGTCTTGTCTTGTCTTGTCTTGTCTTGTCTTGTCTTGTCTTGTCTTGTCTGTCGTGTGTTGTGTTGTTTTGTCTTGTCATGTCTAATATTGTCTTGTCTTGTCTTGTCTTGTCTTGTCTTGTGATGTCATGTCGTGTGTTGTGTTGTTTTGTCTTGTCTTGTCTTGTCTTGTCTTGTCTTGTCTTGTCTTGTCCTGTCCTGTCTTGTCTTGTCTTGTCATGTCTTGTCTTGTAATGTAATGTCATGTCGTGTGTTGTGTTGTTTTGTCTTGTCTTGTCTTCTCCTTGTCTTGTCTTGTCTGTCGTGTGTTGTGTTGTTTTGTCTTGCCTTGCCTTGCCTTGTCTTGTCTTGTCTTGTCTTGTCTTGTCTTGTCTTGTCTTGTCTTGTCTTGTCTTGTCTTGTCTTGTCTTGTCTTGTCTTGTCTTGTCTTGTCTTGTCTTGTCTTGTCTTGTCTTGTCTTGTCTTGTCTTGTCTTGTCTTGTCTTGTCTTGTCTTGTCTTGTCTTGTCTTGTCTTGTCTTGTCTTGTCTTGTCTTGTCTTGTCTTGTCTTGTCTTGTCTTGTCTTGTCTTGTCTTGTCTTGTCTTGTCTTGTCTTGTCTTGTCTTGTCTTGTCATGTCGTGTTTTGTGTTGTTTTGTCTTGTCTTGTTGTGTATTGTCATGTCTTATATTGTCTTGTCTTGTCTTGTATTGTCTTGTCCTGTCTTGTCTTGTCTTGTCTTGTCATGTCTTGTCTTGTCTTGTCTTTTCTTGTTTTGTCTTGTCTTGTATTGTCTTGTTTTCTCATGTAATGTCATGTCGTGTGTTGTTTTGTCTTGTGTTGTTTTGTCGTATCATGTCTTGTCTTGTCTTGTCTTGTCCTGTCCTGTCGTGTGTTGTGTTGTTTTGTGTTGTCTTGTCATGTCATGTCATGTCGTGTCTTGTGTTGCTTTGTCTTGTCTTGTCATGTCGTGTGTTGTGTAGGTTTGTCTTGTCTTGTCATGTCATGTCATGTCGTGTTTTGTCTTGTCTTGTCTTGTCCTGTCCTGTCGTGTGTTGTGTTGTTTTGTCTTGTCTTGTCATGTCATGTCATGTCGTGTCTTATGTTGTTTTGTCGTATCATGTCTTGTCTTGTCTTGTCTTGTCATGTCATGTCATGTCGTGTGTTGTGTTGTTTAGTCTTGTTTTGTCTTGTCATGTCTTGTCTTGTCATGTCGTGTGTTGTGTTGTTTAGTCTTGTTTTGTCTTGTCATGTCTTGTCTTGTCTTGTCTTGTCTTGTCTTGTCTTGTTTTGTTATGTCTTGTTATGTCTTGTCTTGTCTTGTCTTGTCTTGTCTTGTCTTGCCTTGTCTTGTCTTGTCTTGTCTTGTCTTGTCTTGTCTTGTCTTGTCTTGTCTTGTCTTGTCTTGTCTTGTCTTGTCTTGTCTTGTCTTGTCTTGTCTTGTCTTGTCTTGTCTTGTCTTGTCTTGTCTTGTCTTGTCTTGTCTTGTCTTGTCTTGTCTTGTCTTGTCTTGTCTTGTCTTGTCTTGTCTTGTCTTGTCTTGTCTTGTCTTGTCTTGTCTTGTCTTGTCTTGTCTTGTCTTGTCTTGTCTTGTCTTGTCTTGTCTTGTCTTGTCTTGTCTTGTCTTGTCTTGTCTTGTCTTGTCTTGTCTTGTCTTGTCTTGTCTTGTCTTGTCTTGTCTTGTCTTGTTTTGTCTTGTCTTGTCTTGTTTTGTCTTGTCGTGTCTTGTCTTGTCTTGTCTCGTCTTGTTTTGTCATGTAATGTCATGTCGTGTGTTGTGTTGTTTTGTCTTGTCTTGTCTTGTCTTCTCCTTGTCTTGTCTTGTCTGTCGTGAGTTGTGTTGGTTTGTCTTGTCATGTCTTATATTATCTTGTCTTGTCTTGTCTTGTGATTACATGTCGTGTGTTGTGTTGTTTAGTCTTGTCTTGTCTTGTCTTGTCTTGTTTTGTCTTGTTATGTCTTGTCTTGTCTTGTCTTGTCTTGTCTTGTCTTGTTTTGTCTTGTTATGTCTTGTCTTGTCTTGTCTTGTCTTGTCTTGTCTTGTCTTGTCTTGTCTTGTCTTGTCTTGTCTTGTCTTGTTTTGTCTTGTGTTGTCTTGTTTTGTTTTGTCGTGTCTTGTCTTGTCTTGTCTTGGCTTGTTTTGTCATGTAATGTCATGTCGTGTGTTGTGTTGTTTTGTCTTGTCTTGTCTTCTCCTTGTCTTGTCTTGTCTGTCGTGAGTTGTGTTGGTTTGTCTTGTCATGTCTTATATTGTCTTGTCTTGTCTTGTCTTGTGATTTCATGTCGTGTGTTGTGTTGTTTTGTCTTGTCTTGTCTTGTCTTGTCTTGTCTTGTGTTGTCTTGTCTTGTTTTATGTTGTCTTGTCTTGTCTTGTCTTGTCCTGTCCTGTCTTGTTTTGTCTTGTCTTGCTTTGTCTTGTCATGTCTTATCTTGTCTTGTCATGTCTTGTCTTGTCTTGTCTTGTCTTGTCTTGGTTGTCCTGTCTTGTCTTGTCTTGTCATGTCTTGTCTTGTCTTGTCTTGTCTTGTCCTGTCCTGTCTTGTCTTGTCTTGTCTTGTCTTGTCTTGTCTTGTCTTGTCTTGTCTTGTCTTGTCTTGTCTTGTCTTGTCTTGTCTTGTCTTGTCTTGTCTTGTCTTGTCTTGTCTTGTCTGTCGTGTGTTGTGTTGTTTTGTCTTGTCATGTCTAATATTGTCTTGTCTTGTCTTGTCTTGTGATGTCATGTCGTGTGTTGTGTTGTTTTGTCTTGTCTTGTCTTGTCTTGTCTTGTCTTGTCTTGTCTTGTCCTGTCCTGTCTTGTCTTGTCTTGTCATGTCTTGTCTTGTAATGTAATGTCATGTCGTGTGTTGTGTTGTTTTGTCTTGTCTTGTCTTCTCCTTGTCTTGTCTTGTCTGTCGTGTGTTGTGTTGTTTTGTCTTGTCTTGTCTTGTCTTGTCTTGTCTTGTCTTGTCTTGTCTTGTCTGTCGTGTGTTGTGTTGTTTTGTCTTGTCATGTCTAATATTGTCTTGTCTTGTCTTGTCTTGTCTTGTCTTGTCTTGTCTTGTCATGTCTTGTCTTGTAATGTAATGTCATGTCGTGTGTTGTGTTTGTTTGTCTTGTCTTGTCTTCTCCTTGTCTTGTCTTGTCTGTCGTGTGTTGTGTTGTTTTGTCTTGTCATGTCTTATATTGTCTTGTCTTGTCTTGTCTTGTGATGTCATGTCGTGTGTTGTGTTGTTTTGTCTTGTCTTGTCTTGTCTTGTCTTGTCTTGTCTTGTCCTGTCCTGTCTTGTCTTGTCTTGTTATGTCTTGTCTTGTCTTGTCTTGTCTTGTCTTGTCTTGTCTTGTCTTGTCTTGTCTCGTCTTGTCTTGTCTTGCCTTGTCTTGTCCTGTCTTGTCTTGTCTTGTCATGTCTTGTCTTGTCTTGTCTTGTCTTGTCTTGTGTTGCCTCGTCTTGTCTTGTCTTGTCTTGTCCTGTCCTGACGTGTGTTGTGTTGTTTTGTCTTGTCTTGTCATGTCATGTTGTGTGTTGTGTTGTTTTGTCTTGTCTTGTTTTGTCTTGTCATGTTTTGTCTTGTCTTGTCTTGTCTTGTTTTGTTTTGTCTTGTCTTGTCTTGTCTCGTCTTGTCTTGTCTTGCCTTGTCTTGTCCTGTCTTGTCTTGTCTTGTCATGTCTTGTCTTGTCTTGTCTTGTCTTGTCTTGTGTTGCCTCGTCTTGTCTTGTCTTGTCTTGTCTTGTCTTGTCTTGTCTTGTCTTGTCTTGTCTTGTCTCGTCTTGTCTTGTCTTGCCTTGTCTTGTCCTGTCTTGTCTTGTCTTGTCATGTCTTGTCTTGTCTTGTCTTGTCTTGTCTTGTGTTGCCTCGTCTTGTCTTGTCTTGTCTTGTCCTGTCCTGACGTGTGTTGTGTTGTTTTGTCTTGTCTTGTTATGTCATGTTGTGTGTTGTGTTGTTTTGTCTTGTCTTGTTTTGTCTTATCATGTCTTGTCTTGTCTTGTTTTGTCTTGTCTTGTCTTGTCTTGTTTTGTTTTGTCTTGTCTTGTCTTGTCTCGTCTTGTCTTGTCTTGCCTTGTCTTGTCCTGTCTTGTCTTGTCTTGTCATGTCTTGTCTTGTCTTGTCTTGTCTTGTCTTGTGTTGCCTCGTCTTGTCTTGTCTTGTCTTGTCCTGTCCTGACGTGTGTTGTGTTGTTTTGTCTTGTCTTGTCATGTCATGTTGTGTGTTGTGTTGTTTTGTCTTGTCTTGTTTTGTCTTATCATGTCTTGTCTTGTCTTGTTTTGTCTTGTCTTGTCTTGTCTTGTCTTGTCTTGTCTTGTCTTGTCTTGTCTTGTCTTGTCTTGTCTTGTCTTGTCTTGTCTTGTCTTGTCTTGTCTTGTCTTGTTTTATGTTGTCTTGTCTTGTCTTGTTTTGTCATGTAATGTCATGTCGTGTGTTGTGTTGTCTTGTCTTGTCTTGTCTTGTGATGTCATGTCGTGTGTTGTGTTGTTTTGTCTTGTTGTGTATTGTCATGTCTTATACTGTCTTGTCTTGTCTTGTCTTGTCTTTTCTTGTTTTGTCTTGCCTTATATTGCCTTGTCTTGTCTTGTCTTGTCTTGTCTTGTCTTGTCTTGTGTTGTCTTGTCTTGTCTTGTCTTGTCTTGTCTTGTCTTGTCTTGTCTTGTCTTGTCTTGTCTTGTCTTGTCTTGTCTTGTCTTGTCTTGTCTTGTCTTGTCTTGTCTTGTCTTGTCTTGTCTTGTCTTGTCTTGTCTTGTCTTGTCTTGTCTTGTCTTGTCTTGTCTTGTCTTGTCTTGTCTTGTCTGGTCTTGTCTTGTGTTGTCTTGTCTTGTCTTGTCTTGTCTTGTCTTGTTTTGTCATGTCTTGTCTTGTCTTGTTTTGTCTTGTATTGTATTGTTTTCTCATGTAATGTCATGTCGTGTGTTGTGTTGTTTTGTCTTGTCTTGTGTTGTTTTGTCGTGTCATGTCTTGTCTTGTCTTGTCTTGTCCTGTCCTGTCGTGTGTTGTGTTGTTTTGTCTTGTCTTGTTGTGTATTGTCATGTCTTATATTGTCTTGTCTTGTCTTGTCTTGTCATGTCATGTCATGTCGTGTGTTGTGTTGTTTTGTCTTGTCTTGTTTTGTCTTGTCATGTCATGTCTTGTCTTGTCTTGTTTTGTCTTGTCATGTCTTGTCTTGTCTTGTCTTGTCGTGTCGTGTCTTGTCTTGTCTTGTCTTGTCTTGTCTTGTCTTGTTTTGTCTTGTCTTGTCTTGTCTTGTCTTGTCTTGTCTTGTCTTGTCTTGTCTTGTCTTGTCTTGTCTTGTCTTGTCTTGTCTTGTCTTGTCTTGTCTTGTCTTGTCTTGTCTTGTCTTGTCTTGTCTTGTCTTGTCTTGTCTTGTCTTGTCTTGTCTTGTCTTGTCTTGTCTTGTCTTGTCTTGTCTTGTCTTGTCTTGTCTTGTCTTGTCTTGTCTTGTCTTGTCTTGTTTTGTCTTGTCTTGTGTTGTCTTGTCTTGTTTTATGTTGTCTTGTCTTGTCTTGTTTTGTCATGTAATGTCATGTCGTGTGTTGTGTTGTTTTGTCTTGTCTTGTGTTGTTTTGTCGTGTCATGTCTTGTCCTGTCTTGTCTTGTCATGTCATGTCATGTCATGTGTTGTGTTGTGTTGTTTTGTCTTGTCTTGTCTTGTCTTGTCTTGTCTTGTCTTGTCTTGTCTTGTCTTGTCTTGTCTTGTCTTGTCTTGTCTTGTCTTGTCTTGTCTTGTCTTGTCCTGTCGTGTGTTGTGTTGCTTTGTCTTGTCTTGTCATGTCATGTCATGTCGTGTCTTGTGTTGCTTTGTCTTGTCCTGTCCTGACGTGTGTTGTGTTGTTTTGTCTTGTCTTGTCATGTCATGTTGTGTGTTGTGTTGTTTTGTCTTGTCTTGTTTTGTCTTGTCATGTTTTGTCTTGTCTTGTCTTGTCTTGTTTTGTTTTGTCTTGTCTTGTCTTGTCTCGTCTTGTCTTGTCTTGCCTTGTCTTGTCCTGTCTTGTCCTGTCTTGTCATGTCTTGTCTTGTCTTGTCTTGTCTTGTGTTGCCTCGTCTTGTCTTGTCTTGTCTTGTCTTGTCTTGTCTTGTCTTGTCTTGTCTTGTCTCGTCTTGTCTTGTCTTGCCTTGTCTTGTCCTGTCTTGTCTTGTCTTGTCATGTCTTGTCTTGTCTTGTCTTGTCTTGTCTTGTGTTGCCTCGTCTTGTCTTGTCTTGTCTTGTCCTGTCCTGACGTGTGTTGTGTTGTTTTGTCTTGTCTTGTTATGTCATGTTGTGTGTTGTGTTGTTTTGTCTTGTCTTGTTTTGTCTTATCATGTCTTGTCTTGTCTTGTTTTGTCTTGTCTTGTCTTGTCTTGTTTTGTTTTGTCTTGTCTTGTCTTGTCTCGTCTTGTCTTGTCTTGCCTTGTCTTGTCCTGCCTTGTCTTGTCTTGTCATGTCTTGTCTTGTCTTGTCTTGTCTTGTCTTGTGTTGCCTCGTCTTGTCTTGTCTTGTCTTGTCCTGTTCTGACGTGTGTTGTGTTGTTTTGTCTTGTCTTGTCATGTCATGTTGTGTGTTGTGTTGTTTTGTCTTGTCTTGTTTTGTCTTATCATGTCTTGTCTTGTCTTGTTTTGTCTTGTCTTGTCTTGTCTTGTCTTGTCTTGTCTTGTCTTGTCTTGTCTTGTCTTGTCTTGTCTTGTCTTGTCTTGTCTTGTCTTGTCTTGTCTTGTCTTGTCTTGTCTTGTCTTGTCTTGTCTTGTCTTGTCTTGTCTTGTCTTGTCTTGTCTTGTCTTGTCTTGTCTTGTCTTGTCTTGTCTTGTCTTGTCTTGTCCTGTCGTGCGTTGTGTTGCTTTGTCTTGTCTTGTCATGTCATGTCGTGTCTTGTGTTGCTTTGTCTTGTCCTGTCCTGACGTGTGTTGTGTTGTTTTGTCTTGTCTTGTCATGTCATGTTGTGTGTTGTGTTGTTTTGTCTTGTCTTGTTTTGTCTTGTCATGTTTTGTCTTGTCTTGTCTTGTCTTGTTTTGTTTTGTCTTGTCTTGTCTTGTCTCGTCTTGTCTTGTCTTGCCTTGTCTTGTCCTGTCTTGTCTTGTCTTGTCATGTCTTGTCTTGTCTTGTCTTGTCTTGTGTTGCCTCGTCTTGTCTTGTCTTGTCTTGTCTTGTCTTGTCTTGTCTTGTCTTGTCTTGTCTTGTCTTGTCTTGTCTCGTCTTGTCTTGTCTTGCCTTGTCTTGTCCTGTCTTGTCTTGTCTTGTCATGTCTTGTCTTGTCTTGTCTTGTCTTGTCTTGTGTTGCCTCGTCTTGTCTTGTCTTGTCTTGTCCTGTCCTGACGTGTGTTGTGTTGTTTTGTCTTGTCTTGTTATGTCATGTTGTGTGTTGTGTTGTTTTGTCTTGTCTTGTTTTGTCTTGTCATGTTTTGTCTTGTCTTGTCTTGTCTTGTTTTGTTTTGTCTTGTCTTGTCTTGTCTCGTCTTGTCTTGTCTTGCCTTGTCTTGTCCTGTCTTGTCTTGTCTTGTCATGTCTTGTCTTGTCTTGTCTTGTCTTGTCTTGTGTTGCCTCGTCTTGTCTTGTCTTGTCTTGTCCTGTCCTGACGTGTGTTGTGTTGTTTTGTCTTGTCTTGTTATGTCATGTTGTGTGTTGTGTTGTTTTGTCTTGTCTTGTTTTGTCTTATCATGTCTTGTCTTGTCTTGTTTTGTCTTGTCTTGTCTTGTCTTGTTTTGTTTTGTCTTGTCTTGTCTTGTCTTGTCTCGTCTTGTCTTGTCTTGCCTTGTCTTGTCCTGCCTTGTCTTGTCTTGTCATGTCTTGTCTTGTCTTGTCTTGTCTTGTCTTGTGTTGCCTCGTCTTGTCTTGTCTTGTCTTGTCCTGTCCTGACGTGTGTTGTGTTGTTTTGTCTTGTCTTGTTATGTCATGTTGTGTGTTGTGTTGTTTTGTCTTGTCTTGTTTTGTCTTATCATGTCTTGTCTTGTCTTGTTTTGTTTTGTCTTGTCTTGTCTTGTCTCGTCTTGTCTTGTCTTGCCTTGTCTTGTCCTGTCTTGTCTTGTCTTGTCATGTCTTGTCTTGTCTTGTCTTGTCTTGTGTTGCCTCGTCTTGTCTTGTCTTGTCTTGTCTTGTCTTGTCTTGTCTTGTCTTGTCTTGTCTTGTCTCGTCTTGTCTTGTCTTGCCTTGTCTTGTCCTGTCTTGTCTTGTCTTGTCATGTCTTGTCTTGTCTTGTCTTGTCTTGTCTTGTGTTGCCTCGTCTTGTCTTGTCTTGTCTTGTCCTGTCCTGACGTGTGTTGTGTTGTTTTGTCTTGTCTTGTTATGTCATGTTGTGTGTTGTGTTGTTTTGTCTTGTCTTGTTTTGTCTTGTCATGTTTTGTCTTGTCTTGTCTTGTCTTGTTTTGTTTTGTCTTGTCTTGTCTTGTCTCGTCTTGTCTTGTCTTGCCTTGTCTTGTCCTGTCTTGTCTTGTCTTGTCTTGTCTTGTGTTGCCTCGTCTTGTCTTGTCTTGTCTTGTCTTGTCTTGTCTTGTCTTGTCTTGTCTCGTCTTGTCTTGTCTTGCCTTGTCTTGTCCTGTCTTGTCTTGTCTTGTCATGTCTTGTCTTGTCTTGTCTTGTCTTGTCTTGTGTTGCCTCGTCTTGTCTTGTCTTGTCTTGTCCTGTCCTGACGTGTGTTGTGTTGTTTTGTCTTGTCTTGTTATGTCATGTTGTGTGTTGTGTTGTTTTGTCTTGTCTTGTTTTGTCTTGTCATGTTTTGTCTTGTCTTGTCTTGTCTTGTTTTGTTTTGTCTTGTCTTGTCTTGTCTCGTCTTGTCTTGTCTTGCCTTGTCTTGTCCTGTCTTGTCTTGTCTTGTCATGTCTTGTCTTGTCTTGTCTTGTCTTGTGTTGCCTCGTCTTGTCTTGTCTTGTCTTGCCTTGTCTTGTCCTGTCTTGTCTTGTCTTGTCTTGTCTTGTCTTGTCTTGTCTTGTCTTGTCTTGTCTTGTCTTGTCTTGTCTTGTCTTGTCTTGTCTTGTCTTGTCTTGTCTTGTCTTGTCTTGTCTTGTCTTGTCTTGTCTTGTCTTGTCTTGTCTTGTCTTGTCTTGCCTTGTCTTGTCTTGTCTTGTCTTGTCTTGTCTTGTCTTGTCTTGTTTTGTCTTGTCTTGTGTTGTCTTGTCTTGTTTTATGTTGTCTTGTCTTGTCTTGTTTTGTCATGTAATGTCATGTCGTGTGTTGTGTTGTTTTGTCTTGTCTTGTGTTGTTTTGTCGTGTCATGTCTTGTCCTGTCTTGTCTTGTCATGTCATGTCATGTCATGTGTTGTGTTGTGTTGTTTTGTCTTGTCTTGTCTTGTCTTGTCTTGTCTTGTCTTGTCTTGTCTTGTCTTGTCTTGTCTTGTCTTGTCTTGTCTTGTCTTGTCTTGTCTTGTCTTGTCTTGTCTTGTCTTGTCTTGTCTTGTCTTGTCTTGTCTTGTCTTGTCTTGTCTTGTCTTGTCTTGTCTTGTCTTGTCCTGTCGTGTGTTGTGTTGCTTTGTCTTGTCTTGTCATGTCATGTCATGTCGTGTCTTGTGTTGCTTTGTCTTGTCCTGTCCTGACGTGTGTTGTGTTGTTTTGTCTTGTCTTGTCATGTCATGTTGTGTGTTGTGTTGTTTTGTCTTGTCTTGTTTTGTCTTGTCATGTTTTGTCTTGTCTTGTCTTGTCTTGTTTTGTTTTGTCTTGTCTTGTCTTGTCTCGTCTTGTCTTGTCTTGCCTTGTCTTGTCCTGTCTTGTCCTGTCTTGTCATGTCTTGTCTTGTCTTGTCTTGTCTTGTGTTGCCTCGTCTTGTCTTGTCTTGTCTTGTCTTGTCTTGTCTTGTCTTGTCTTGTCTTGTCTTGTCTCGTCTTGTCTTGTCTTGCCTTGTCTTGTCCTGTCTTGTCTTGTCTTGTCATGTCTTGTCTTGTCTTGTCTTGTCTTGTCTTGTGTTGCCTCGTCTTGTCTTGTCTTGTCTTGTCCTGTCCTGACGTGTGTTGTGTTGTTTTGTCTTGTCTTGTTATGTCATGTTGTGTGTTGTGTTGTTTTGTCTTGTCTTGTTTTGTCTTATCATGTCTTGTCTTGTCTTGTTTTGTCTTGTCTTGTCTTGTCTTGTTTTTTTTTGTCTTGTCTTGTCTTGTCTCGTCTTGTCTTGTCTTGCCTTGTCTTGTCCTGCCTTGTCTTGTCTTGTCATGTCTTGTCTTGTCTTGTCTTGTCTTGTCTTGTGTTGCCTCGTCTTGTCTTGTCTTGTCTTGTCCTGTCCTGACGTGTGTTGTGTTGTTTTGTCTTGTCTTGTCATGTCATGTTGTGTGTTGTGTTGTTTTGTCTTGTCTTGTTTTGTCTTATCATGTCTTGTCTTGTCTTGTTTTGTCTTGTCTTGTCTTGTCTTGTCTTGTCTTGTCTTGTCTTGTCTTGTCTTGTCTTGTCTTGTCTTGTCTTGTCTTGTCTTGTCTTGTCTTGTCTTGTCTTGTCTTGTCTTGTCTTGTCTTGTCTTGTCTTGTCTTGTCTTGTCTTGTCTTGTCTTGTCTTGTCTTGTCTTGTCTTGTCTTGTCTTGTCTTGTCTTGTCTTGTCTTGTCTTGTCTTGTCTTGTCTTGTCTTGTTATGTCATGTTGTGTGTTGTGTTGTTTTGTCTTGTCTTGTTTTGTCTTGTCATGTTTTGTCTTGTCTTGTCTTGTCTTGTTTTGTTTTGTCTTGTCTTGTCTTGTCTCGTCTTGTCTTGTCTTGCCTTGTCTTGTCCTGTCTTGTCTTGTCTTGTCATGTCTTGTCTTGTCTTGTCTTGTCTTGTGTTGCCTCGTCTTGTCTTGTCTTGTCTTGCCTTGTCTTGTCCTGTCTTGTCTTGTCTTGTCATGTCTTGTCTTGTCTTGTCTTGTCTTGTCTTGTGTTGCCTCGTCTTGTCTTGTCTTGTCTTGTCCTGTCCTGACGTGTGTTGTGTTGTTTTGTCTTGTCTTGTTATGTCATGTTGTGTGTTGTGTTGTTTTGTCTTGTCTTGTTTTGTCTTATCATGTCTTGTCTTGTCTTGTCTCGTCTTGTTTTGTCTTATCATGTCTTGTCTTGTCTTGTTTTGTCTTGTCTTGTCTTGTCTTGTCTTGTCTTGTCTTGTCTTGTCTTGTCTTGTCTTGTCTTGTCTTGTCTTGTCTTGTCTTGTCTTGTCTTGTCTTGTCTTGTCTTGTCTTGTCTTGTCTTGTCTTGTCTTGTCTTGTCTTGTCTTGTCTTGTCTTGTCTTGTCTTGTCTTGTCTTGTCTTGTCTTGTCTTGTCTTGTCTTGTCTTGTCTTGTCTTGTCTTGTCTTGTCTTGTTTTATGTTGTCTTGTCTTGTCTTGTTTTGTCATGTAATGTCATGTCGTGTGTTGTGTTGTCTTGTCTTGTCTTGTCTTGTGATGTCATGTCGTGTGTTGTGTTGTTTTGTCTTGTTGTGTATTGTCATGTCTTATATTGTCTTGTCTTGTCTTGTCTTGTCTTGTCCTGTCTTGTCTTGTCTTGTCTTGTCATGTCTTGTCTTGTCTTGTCTTGTCTTTTCTTGTTTTGTCTTGCCTTATATTGCCTTGTCTTGTCTTGTCTTGTCTTGTCTGGTCTTGTCTTGTGTTGTCTTGTCTTGTCTTGTCTTGTCTTGTCTTGTCTTGTCTTGTCTTGTCTTGTCTTGTCTTGTCTTGTCTTGTCATGTCATGTCGTGTGTTGTGTTGTTTTGTCGTGTCATGTCTTGTCTTGTCTTGTCCTGTCCTGTCGTGTGTTGTGTTGTTTTGTCTTGTCTTGTCTTGTCTTGTCTTGTCTTGTCTTGTCTTGTCTTGTCTTGCCTTATATTGCCTTGTCTTGTCTTGTCTGGTCTTGTCTTGTGTTGTCTTGTCTTGTCTTGTCTTGTCTTGTCTTGTCTTTTCATGTCTTGTCTTGTCTTGTTTTGTCTTGTATTGTATTGTTTTCTCATGTAATGTCATGTCGTGTGTTGTGTTGTTTTGTCTTGTCTTGTGTTGTTTTGTCGTGTCATGTCTTGTCTTGTCTTGTCTTGTCCTGTCCTGTCGTGTGTTGTGTTGTTTTGTCTTGTCTTGTTGTGTATTGTCATGTCTTATATTGTCTTGTCTTGTCTTGTCTTGTCATGTCATGTCATGTCGTGTGTTGTGTTGTTTTGTCTTGTCATGTCATGTCTTGTCTTGTCTTGTTTTGTCTTGTCATGTCTTGTCTTGTCTTGTCGTGTCGTGTCTTGTCTTGTCTTGTCTTGTCTTGTCTTGTCTTGTCTTGTCTTGTTTTGTCTTGTCTTGTCTTGTCTTGTGTTGTCTTGTCTTGTCTTGTCTTGTCTTGTCTTGTCTTGTCTTGTCTTGTCTTGTCTTGTCTTGTCTTGTCTTGTCTTGTCTTGTCTTGTCTTGTCTTGTCTTGTCTTGTCTTGTCTTGTCTTGTCTTGTCTTGTCTTGTCTTGTCTTGTCTTGTCTTGTCTTGTCTTGTCTTGTCTTGTCTTGTCTTGTCTTGTCTTGTCTTGTCTTGTCTTGTCTTGTCTTGTCTTGTCTTGTCTTGTCTTGTCTTGTCTTGTCTTGTCTTGTCTTGTCTTGTCTTGTCTTGTCTTGTCTTGTCTTGTCTTGTCTTGTCTTGTCTTGTCTTGTCTTGTCTTGTCTTGTCTTGTCTTGTCTTGTCTTGTCTTGTCTTGTCTTGTCTTGTCTTGTCTTGTTTTATGTTGTCTTGTCTTGTCTTGTTTTGTCATGTAATGTCATGTCGTGTGTTGTGTTGTTTTGTCTTGTCTTGTGTTGTTTTGTCGTGTCATGTCTTGTCCTGTCTTGTCTTGTCATGTCATGTCATGTCATGTCATGTGTTGTGTTGTGTTGTGTTGTCTTGTCTTGTCTTGTCTTGTCTTGTCTTGTCTTGTCTTGTCTTGTCTTGTCTTGTCTTGTCTTGTCTTGTCTTGTCTTGTCTTGTCTTGTCTTGTCTTGTCTTGTCTTGTCTTGTCTTGTCTTGTCTTGTCTTGTCTTGTCTTGTCTTGTCTTGTCTTGTCTTGTCTTGTCTTGTCTTGTCTTGTCTTGTCTTGTCTTGTCTTGTCTTGTCTTGTCTTGTCTTGTCTTGTCTTGTCTTGTCTTGTCTTGTCTTGTCTTGTCTTGTCTTGTCTTGTCTTGTCTTGTCTTGTCTTGTCTTGTCTTGTCTTGTCTTGTCTTGTCTTGTCTTGTCTTGTCTTGTCTTGTCTTGTCTTGTCTTGTCTTGTCTTGTCTTGTCTGGTCTTGTTTTGTCTTGTCATGTCTTGTCTTGTCTTGTCTTGTCTTGTCTTGTCTTGTCTTGTCTTGTCTTGTCTTGTATTGTCTTGTTTTATGTTGTCTTGTCTTGTCTTGTTTTGTCATGTAATGTCATGTCGTGTGTTGTGTTGTTTTGTCTTGTCATGTCTTATATTGTCTTGTCTTGTCTTGTCTTGTGTTGTGATGTCATGTCGTGTGTTGTGTTGTTTTGTCTTGTCATGTCTTGTCTTGTCTTGTCTTGTCTTGTCTTGTCTTGTGATGTCATGTCGTGTGTTGTGTTGTTTTGTCTTGTCTTGTTTTGTCTTGTCATGTCTTGTCTTGTCTGGTCTTGTTTTGTCATGTCTTGTCTTGTCTTGTCTTGTCTTGTCTTGTCTTGTCTTGTCTTGTCTTGTCTTGTCTTGTCTTGTCTTGTCTTGTCTTGTCTTGTCTTGTCTTGTCTTGTCTTGTCTTGTCTTGTCTTGTCTTGTCTTGTCTTGTCTTGTCTTGTCTTGTCTTGTCTTGTCTTGTCTTGTCTTGTCTTGTCTTGTCTTGTGTTGCCTCGTCTTGTCTTGTCTTGTCTTGTCCTGTCCTGACGTGTGTTGTGTTGTTTTGTCTTGTCTTGTTATGTCATGTTGTGTTTTGTGTTGTTTTGTCTTGTCTTGTTTTGTCTTATCATGTCTTGTCTTGTCTTGTTTTGTCTTGTCTTGTCTTGTCTTGTTTTGTTTTGTCTTGTCTTGTCTTGTCTCGTCTTGTCTTGTCTTGCCTTGTCTTGTCCTGCCTTGTTTTGTCTTGTCATGTCTTGTCTTGTCTTGTCTTGTCTTGTCTTGTGTTGCCTCGTCTTGTCTTGTCTTGTCTTGTCCTGTCCTGACGTGTGTTGTGTTGTTTTGTCTTGTCTTGTCATGTCATGTTGTGTGTTGTGTTGTTTTGTCTTGTCTTGTTTTGTCTTATCATGTCTTGTCTTGTCTTGTTTTGTCTTGTCTTGTCTTGTCTTGTCTTGTCTTGTCTTGTCTTGTCTTGTCTTGTCTTGTCTTGTCTTGTCTTGTCTTGTCTTGTCTTGTCTTGTCTTGTCTTGTCTTGTCTTGTCTTGTCTTGTCTTGTCTTGTCTTGTCTTGTCTTGTCTTGTCTTGTCTCGTCTTGTCTTGTCTTGTCTTGTCTTGTCTTGTCTTGTCTTGTCTTGTCTTGTCTTGTCTTGTCTTGTCTTGTCTTGTCTTGTCTTGTCTTGTCTTGTTTTATGTTGTCTTGTCTTGTCTTGTTTTGTCATGTAATGTCATGTCGTGTGTTGTGTTGTCTTGTCTTGTATTGTCTTGTGATGTCATGTCGTGTGTTGTGTTGTTTTGTCTTGTTGTGTATTGTCATGTCTTATATTGTCTTGTCTTGTCTTGTCTTGTCTTGTCCTGTCTTGTCTTGTCTTGTCTTGTCATGTCTTGTCTTGTCTTGTCTTGTCTTTTCTTGTTTTGTCTTGCCTTATATTGCCTTGTCTTGTCTTGTCTTGTCTTGTCTGGTCTTGTCTTGTGTTGTCTTGTCTTGTCTTGTCTTGTCTTGTCTTGTCTTGTCTTGTCTTGTCTTGTCTTGTCTTGTCTTGTCTTGTCTTGTCTTGTCATGTCATGTCGTGTGTTGTGTTGTTTTGTCGTGTCATGTCTTGTCTTGTCTTGTCCTGTCCTGTCGTGTGTTGTGTTGTTTTGTCTTGTCTTGTCTTGTCTTGTCTTGTCTTGTCTTGTCTTGTCTTGTCTTGTCTTGTCTTGTCTTGTCTTGTCTTGTCTTGTCTTGTCTTGTCTTGTCTTGTCTTGTCTTGTCTTGTCTTGTCTTGTCTTGTCTTGTCTTGTCTTGTCTTGTCTTGTCTTGTCTTGTCTTGTATTGTCTTGTTTTATGTTGTCTTGTCTTGTCTTGTTTTGTCATGTAATGTCATGTCGTGTGTTGTGTTGTTTTGTCTTGTCATGTCTTATATTGTCTTGTCTTGTCTTGTCTTGTGTTGTGATGTCATGTCGTGTGTTGTGTTGTTTTGTCTTGTCATGTCTTGTCTTGTCTTGTCTTGTCTTGTCTTGTCTTGTGATGTCATGTCGTGTGTTGTGTTGTTTTGTCTTGTCTTGTTTTGTCTTATCATGTCTTGTCTTGTCTGGTCTTGTTTTGTCATGTCTTGTCTTGTCTTGTCTTGTCTTGTCTTGTCTTGTCTTGTCTTGTCTTGTGTTGCCTCGTCTTGTCTTGTCTTGTCTTGTCCTGTCCTGACGTGTGTTGTGTTGTTTTGTCTTGTCTTGTTATGTCATGTTGTGTGTTGTGTTGTTTTGTCTTGTCTTGTTTTGTCTTATCATGTCTTGTCTTGTCTTGTTTTGTCTTGTCTTGTCTTGTCTTGTTTTGTTTTGTCTTGTCTTGTCTTGTCTCGTCTTGTCTTGTCTTGCCTTGTCTTGTCCTGCCTTGTTTTGTCTTGTCATGTCTTGTCTTGTCTTGTCTTGTCTTGTCTTGTCTTGTGATGTCATGTCGTGTGTTGTGTTGTTTTGTCTTGTCTTGTTTTGTCTTGTCATGTCTTGTCTTGTCTGGTCTTGTCTTGTCTTGTCTTGTCTTGTGTTGCCTCGTCTTGTCTTGTCTTGTCTTGTCCTGTCCTGACGTGTGTTGTGTTGTTTTGTCTTGTCTTGTCATGTCATGTTGTGTGTTGTGTTGTTTTGTCTTGTCTTGTTTTGTCTTATCATGTCTTGTCTTGTCTTGTTTTGTCTTGTCTTGTCTTGTCTTGTCTTGTCTTGTCTTGTCTTGTCTTGTCTTGTCTTGTCTTGTCTTGTCTTGTCTTGTCATGTCTTGTCTTGTCTTGTCTTGTCTTGTCTTGTCTTGTGATGTCATGTCGTGTGTTGTGTTGTTTTGTCTTGTCTTGTTTTGTCTTGTCATGTCTTGTCTTGTCTGGTCTTGTCTTGTCTTGTCTTGTCTTGTGTTGCCTCGTCTTGTCTTGTCTTGTCTTGTCCTGTCCTGACGTGTGTTGTGTTGTTTTGTCTTGTCTTGTCATGTCATGTTGTGTGTTGTGTTGTTTTGTCTTGTCTTGTTTTGTCTTATCATGTCTTGTCTTGTCTTGTTTTGTCTTGTCTTGTCTTGTCTTGTCTTGTCTTGTCTTGTCTTGTCTTGTCTTGTCTTGTCTTGTCTTGTCTTGTCTTGTCTTGTCTTGTCTTGTCTTGTCTTGTCTTGTCTTGTCTTGTCTTGTCTTGTCTTGTCTTGTCTTGTCTTGTCTTGTCTTGTCTTGTCTTGTCTTGTCTTGTCTTGTCTTGTCTTGTCTTGTCTTGTCTTGTCTTGTCTTGTCTTGTCTTGTCTTGTCTTGTCTTGTCTTGTCTTGCCTTGTTTTATGTTGTCTTGTCTTGTCTTGTTTTGTCATGTAATGTCATGTCGTGTGTTGTGTTGTCTTGTCTTGTCTTGTCTTGTGATGTCATGTCGTGTGTTGTGTTGTTTTGTCTTGTTGTGTATTGTCATGTCTTATATTGTCTTGTCTTGTCTTGTCCTGTCTTGTCTTGTCTTGTCTTGTCATGTCTTGTCATGTCTTGTCTTGTCTTGTCTTGTCTTTTCTTGTTTTGTCTTGCCTTATACTGCCTTGTCTTGTCTTGTCTTGTCTTGTCTGGTCTTGTCTTGTGTTGTCTTGTCTTGTCTTGTCTTGTCTTGTCTTGTCTTGTCTTGTCTTGTCTTGTCTTGTCTTGTCTTGTCTTGTCATGTCATGTCGTGTGTTGTGTTGTTTTGTCGTGTCATGTCTTGTCTTGTCTTGTCCTGTCCTGTCGTGTGTTGTGTTGTTTTGTCTTGTCTTGTCTTGTCTTGTCTTGTCTTGTCTTGTCTTGTCTTGTCTTGTCTTGTCTTGTCTTGTCTTGTCTTGTCTTGTCTTGTCTTGTCTTGTCTTGTCTTGTCTTGTCTTGTCTTGTCTTGTCTTGTCTTGTCTTGTCTTGTCTTGTCTTGTCTTGTCTTGTCTTGTCTTGTCTTGTCTTGTCTTGTCTTGTCTTGTCTTGTCTTGTCTTGTCTTGTCTTGTCTTGTCTTGTCTTGCCTTATATTGCCTTGTCTTGTCTTGTCTGGTCTGGTCTTGTCTTGTGTTGTCTTGTCTTGTCTTGTCTTGTCTTGTCTTGTCTTGTCTTGTCATGTCTTGTCTTGTCTTGTTTTGTCTTGTATTGTATTGTTTTCTCATGTAATGTCATGTCGTGTGTTGTGTTGTTTTGTCTTGTCTTGTGTTGTTTTGTCGTGTCATGTCTTGTCTTGTCTTGTCTTGTCCTGTCCTGTCGTGTGTTGTGTTGTTTTGTCTTGTCTTGTTGTGTATTGTCATGTCTTATATTGTCTTGTCTTGTCTTGTCTTGTCATGTCATGTCATGTCGTGTGTTGTGTTGTTTTGTCTTGTCTTGTTTTGTCTTGTCATGTCATGTCTTGTCTTGTCTTGTTTTGTCTTGTCATGTCTTGTCTTGTCTTGTCGTGTCGTGTCTTGTCTTGTCTTGTCTTGTCTTGTCTTGTCTTGTCTTGTCTTGTTTTGTCTTGTCTTGTCTTGTCTTGTCTTGTCTTGTGTTGTCTTGTCTTGTCTTGTCTTGTCTTGTCTTGTCTTGTCTTGTCTTGTCTTGTCTTGTCTTGTCTTGTCTTGTCTTGTCTTGTCTTGTCTTGTCTTGTCTTGTCTTGTCTTGTCTTGTCTTGTCTTGTCTTGTCTTGTCTTGTCTTGTCTTGTCTTGTGTTGTCTTGTCTTGTTTTATGTTGTCTTGTCTTGTCTTGTTTTGTCATGTAATGTCATGTCGTGTGTTGTGTTGTTTTGTCTTGTCTTGTGTTGTTTTGTCGTGTCATGTCTTGTCCTGTCTTGTCTTGTCATGTCATGTCATGTCATGTCATGTGTTGTGTTGTGTTGTCTTGTCTTGTCTTGTCTTGTCTTGTCTTGTCTTGTCTTGTCTTGTCTTGTCTTGTCTTGTCTTGTCTTGTCTTGTCTTGTCTTGTCTTGTCTTGTCTTGTCTTGTCTTGTCTTGTCTTGTCTTGTCTTGTCTTGTCTTGTCTTGTCTTGTCTTGTCTTGTCTTGTCTTGTCTTGTCTTGTCTTTTCTTGTCTTGTCTTGTCTTGTCTTGTCTTGTCTTGTCTTGTCTTGTCTTGTCTTGTCTTGTCTTGTCTTGTCTTGTCTTGTCTTGTCTTGTCTTGTCTTGTCTTGTCTTGTCTGGTCTTGTTTTGTCTTGTCATGTCTTGTCTTGTCTTGTCTTGTCTTGTCTTGTCTTGTCTTGTCTTGTCTTGTCTTGTCTTGTCTTGTCTTGTCTTGTCTTGTCTTGTATTGTCTTGTTTTATGTTGTCTTGTCTTGTCTTGTTTTGTCATGTAATGTCATGTCGTGTGTTGTGTTGTTTTGTCTTGTCATGTCTTATATTGTCTTGTCTTGTCTTGTCTTGTGTTGTGATGTCATGTCGTGTGTTGTGTTGTTTTGTCTTGTCATGTCTTGTCTTGTCTTGTCTTGTCTTGTCTTGTCTTGTCTTGTGATGTCATGTCGTGTGTTGTGTTGTTTTGTCTTGTCTTGTTTTGTCTTGTCATGTCTTCTCTTGTCTGGTCTTGTTTTGTCATGTCTTGTCTTGTCTTGTCTTGTCTTGTCTTGTCTTGTCTTGTCTTGTCTTGTCTTGTCTTGTCTTGTCTTGTCTTGTCTTGTCTTGTCTTGTCTTGTCTTGTCTTGTCTTGTCTTGTCTTGTCTTGTCTTGTCTTGTCTTGTCTTGTCATGTCTTGTCTTGTCTTGTTTTGTCTTGTCTTGTATTGTCTTGTTTTCTCATGTAATGTCATGTCGTGTGTTGTGTTGTTTTGTCTTGTCTTGTGTTGTTTTGTCGTGTCATGTCTTGTCCTGTCTTGTCTTGTCATGTCATGTCATGTCATGTGTTGTGTTGTGTTGTTTTGTCTTGTCTTGTCTTGTCTTGTCTTGTCTTGTCTTGTCTTGTCTTGTCTTGTCTTGTCTTGTCTTGTCTTGTCTTGTCTTGTCTTGTCTTGTTTTGTCTTGTGTTGTATTGTCTTGTTTTCTCATGTAATGTCATGTCGTGTGTTGTGTTGTTTTGTCTTGTGTTGTTTTGTCGTATCATGTCTTGTCTTGTCCTGTCTTGTCTTGTCCTGTCCTTTCGTGTGTTGTGTTGTTTTGTCTTGTCTTGTCATGTCATGTCATGTCGTGTCTTGTGTTGCTTTGTGTTGCTTTGTCTTGTCTTGTCTTGTCTTGTCTTGTCTTGTCTTGTCTTGTCTTGTCTTGTCTTGTCTTGTCTTGTCTTGTCTTGTCTTGTCTTGTCTTGTGTTGTCTTGTCTTGTCTTGTCTTGCCTTGTCTTGTCTTGTCTTGTCTTGTTTTGTCTTGTGTTGTATTGTCTTGTTTTCTCATGTAATGTCATGTCGTGTGTTGTGTTGTTTTGTCTTGTGTTGTTTTGTCGTATCATGTCTTGTCTTGTCTTGTCTTGTCTTGTCTTGTCATGTCATGTCATGTCGTGTCTTGTGTTGCTTTGTCTTGTCTTGTCATGTCGTATTTTGTGTTGTTTTGTCTTGTCTTGTTGTGTATTGTCATGTCTTATATTGTCTTGTCTTGTCTTGTCTTGTCTTGTCTTGTCTTGTCTTGTCTTGTCTTGTCTTATCTTGTCTTGTCTTGTCTTGTCTTGTCTTGTCTTGTTTTGTCTTGTGTTGTATTGTCTTGTTTTCTCATGTAATGTCATGTCGTGTGTTGTGTTGTTTTGTCTTGTGTTGTTTTGTCGTATCATGTCTTGTCTTGTCTTGTCTTGTCTTGTCTTGTCTTGTCTTGTCTTGTCTTGTCTTGTCTTGTCTTGTCTTGTCTTGTCTTGTTTTGTCTGGTGTTGTATTGTCTTGTTTTCTCATGTAATGTCATGTCGTGTGTTGTGTTGTTTTGTCTTGTGTTGTTTTGTCGTATCATGTCATGTCTTGTCTTGTCTTGTCTTGTCTTGTCCTGTCGTGTGTTGTGTTGCTTTGTCTTGTCTTGTCATGTCATGTCATGTCGTGTCTTGTGTTGCTTTGTCTTGTCTTGTCATGTCGTGTGTTGTGTTGTTTTGTCTTGTCTTGTTGTGTATTGTCATGTCTTATATTGTCTTGTCTTGTGATGTCATGTCGTGTGTTGTGTTGTTTTGTCTTGTCTTGTCTTGTCTTGTCTTGTCTTGTCTTGTCTTGTCTTGTCTTGTCTTGTCTTGTCTTGTTTTGTCTTGTCATGTCTTGTCTTGTCTTGTCTTGTCTTGTCTTGTCTTGTCTTGTCTTGTCTTGTCTTGTCTTGTCTTGTTTTGTCTTGTCATGTCTTGTCTTGTCTTGTCTTGTCTTGTCTTGTCTTGTCTTGTCTTGTCTTGTCTTGTCTTGTCTTGTCTTGTCTTGTCTTGTCTTGTCTTGTCTTGTCTTGTCTTGTCTTGTCTTGTCTTATATTGTCTTGTCTTGTCTTGTCATGTCGTGTTTTGTGTTGTTTTGTCTTGTCTTGTCATGTCTTGTCTTGTCTTGTCTTTTCTTGTTTTGTCTTGTCTTGTATTGTCTTGTTTTCTCATGTAATGTCATGTCGTGTGTTGTTTTGTCTTGTGTTGTTTTGTCGTATCATGTCTTGTCTTATCTTGTCTTGTCCTGTCCTGTCGTGTGTTGTGTTGTTTTGTCTTGTCTTGTCATGTCATGTCATGTCGTGTCTTGTGTTGCTTTGTCTTGTCTTGTCATGTCGTGTGTTGTGTAGGTTTGTCTTGTCTTGTCATGTCATGTCATGTCGTGTTTTGTCTTGTCTTGTCTTGTCCTGTCCTGTCGTGTGTTGTGTTGTTTTGTCTTGTCTTGTCATGTCATGTCATGTCATGTCGTGTCTTATGTTGTTTTGTCGTATCATGTCCTGTCTTGTCTTGTCTTGTCATGTCATGTCATGTCGTGTGTTGTGTTGTTTAGTCTTGTTTTGTCTTGTCATGTCTTGTCTTGTCATGTCGTGTGTTGTGTTGTTTAGTCTTGTTTTGTCTTGTCATGTCTTGTCTTGTCTTGTCTTGTCTTGTCTTGTTTTGTCTTGTTATGTCTTGTCTTGTCTTGTCTTGTCTTGTCTTGTCTTGTCTTGTCTTGTCTTGTCTTGTCTTGTCTTGTCTTGTCTTGTCTTGTCTTGTCTTGTCTTGTCTTGTCTTGTCTTGTCTTGTCTTGTCTTGTCTTGTCTTGTCTTGTCTTATCTTGTCTTGTCTTGTCTTGTCTTGTCTTGTCTTGTCTTGTCTTGTCTTGTCTTGTCTTGTCTTGTCTTGTCTTGTCTTGTCTTGTCTTGTCTTGTCTTGTCTTGTCTTGTCTTGTCTTGTCTTGTCTTGTCTTGTTTTGTCTTGTCTTGTCTTGTTTTGTCGTGTCTTGTCTTGTCTTGTCTTGTCTTGTTTTGTCATGTAATGTCATGTCGTGTGTTGTGTTGTTTTGTCTTGTCTTGTCTTGTCTTCTCCTTGTCTTGTCTTGTCTGTCGTGAGTTGTGTTGGTTTGTCTTGTCATGTCTTATATTGTCTTGTTTTGTCTTGTCTTGTGATTTCATGTCGTGTGTTGTGTTGTTTAGTCTTGTCTTGTCTTGTTTTGTCTTGTTATGTTATGTCTTGTCTTGTCTTGTCTTGTCTTGTCTTGTTTTGTCTTGTGTTGTATTGTCTTGTTTTCTCATGTAATGTCATGTCGTGTGTTGTGTTGTTTTGTCTTGTGTTGTTTTGTCGTATCATGTCTTGTCTTGTCCTGTCTTGTCTTGTCCTGTCCTGTCGTGTGTTGTGTTGTTTTGTCTTGTCTTGTCATGTCATGTCATGTCGTGTCTTGTGTTGCTTTGTGTTGCTTTGTCTTGTCTTGTCTTGTCTTGTCTTGTCTTGTCTTGTCTTGTCTTGTCTTGTCTTGTCTTGTCTTGTCTTGTCTTGTCTTGTCTTGTCTTGTCTTGTCTTGTCTTGTCTTGTCTTGTGTTGTCTTGTCTTGTCTTGTCTTGCCTTGTCTTGTCTTGTCTTGTCTTGTTTTGTCTTGTGTTGTATTGTCTTGTTTTCTCATGTAATGTCATGTCGTGTGTTGTGTTGTTTTGTCTTGTGTTGTTTTGTCGTATCATGTCTTGTCTTGTCTTGTCTTGTCTTGTCTTGTCATGTCATGTCATGTCGTGTCTTGTGTTGCTTTGTCTTGTCTTGTCATGTCGTATTTTGTGTTGTTTTGTCTTGTCTTGTTGTGTATTGTCATGTCTTATATTGTCTTGTCTTGTCTTGTCTTGTCTTGTCTTGTCTTGTCTTGTCTTGTCTTGTCTTGTCTTGTCTTGTCTTATCTTGTCTTGTCTTGTCTTGTCTTGTCTTGTCTTGTTTTGTCTTGTGTTGTATTGTCTTGTTTTCTCATGTAATGTCATGTCGTGTGTTGTGTTGTTTTGTCTTGTGTTGTTTTGTCGTATCATGTCTTGTCTTGTCCTGTCCTGTCTTGTCCTGTCCTGTCGTGTGTTGTGTTGTTTTGTCTTGTCTTGTCATGTCATGTCATGTCGTGTCTTGTGTTGCTTTGTGTTGCTTTGTCTTGTCTTGTCTTGTCTTGTCTTGTCTTGTCTTGTCTTGTCTTGTCTTGTCTTGTCTTGTCTTGTCTTGTCTTGTCTTGTCTTGTCTTGTCTTGTGTTGTCTTGTCTTGTCTTGTCTTGCCTTGTCTTGTCTTGTCTTGTCTTGTTTTGTCTTGTGTTGTATTGTCTTGTTTTCTCATGTAATGTCATGTCGTGTGTTGTGTTGTTTTGTCGTATCATGTCTTGTCTTGTCTTGTCTTGTCTTGTCTTGTCATGTCATGTCATGTCGTGTCTTGTGTTGCTTTGTCTTGTCTTGTCATGTCGTATTTTGTGTTGTTTTGTCTTGTCTTGTTGTGTATTGTCATGTCTTATATTGTCTTGTCTTGTCTTGTCTTGTCTTGTCTTGTCTTGTCTTGTGATGTCATGTCGTGTGTTGTGTTGTTTTGTCTTGTCTTGTCTTGTCTTGTCTTGTCTTGTCTTGTCTTGTCTTGTCTTGTCTTGTCTTGTCTTGTCTTGTCTTGTCTTGTCTTGTCTTGTCTTGTCTTGTCTTGTCTTGTCTTGTCTTGTCTTGTCTTGTCTTGTCTTGTCTTGTCTTGTCTTGTCTTGTCTTGTCTTGTCTTGTCTTGTCTTGTCTTGTCTTGTCTTGTCTTGTCTTGTCTTGTCTTGTCTTGTCTTGTCTTGTCTTGTCTTGTCTTGTCTTGTCTTGTCTTGTCTTGTCTTGTCTTGTCTTGTCTTGTCTTGTCTTGTCTTGTCTTGTCTTGTCTTGTCTTGTCTTGTTTTGTCTGGTGTTGTATTGTCTTGTTTTCTCATGTAATGTCATGTCGTGTGTTGTGTTGTTTTGTCTTGTGTTGTTTTGTCGTATCATGTCATGTCTTGTCTTGTCTTGTCTTGTCTTGTCTTGTCTTGTCCTGTCGTGTGTTGTGTTGCTTTGTCTTGTCTTGTCATGTCATGTCATGTCGTGTCTTGTGTTGCTTTGTCTTGTCTTGTCATGTCGTGTGTTGTGTTGTTTTGTCTTGTCTTGTTGTGTATTGTCATGTCTTATATTGTCTTGTCTTGTGATGTCATGTCGTGTGTTGTGTTGTTTTGTCTTGTCTTGTCTTGTCTTGTCTTGTCTTGTCTTGTCTTGTCTTGTCTTGTCTTGTCTTGTCTTGTCTTGTCTTGTCTTGTTTTGTCTTGTCATGTCTTGTCTTGTCTTGTCTTGTCTTGTCTTGTCTTGTCTTGTCTTGTCTTGTCTTGTCTTGTCTTGTCTTGTCTTGTCTTGTCTTGTCTTGTCTTGTCTTGTCTTGTCTTGTCTTGTCTTGTCTTGTCTTGTCTTGTCTTGTCTTGTCTTGTCTTGTCTTGTCTTGTCATGTCGTGTTTTGTGTTGTTTTGTCTTGTCTTGTTGTGTATTGTCATGTCTTATATTGTCTTGTCTTGTCTTGTATTGTCTTGTCCTGTCTTGTCTTGTCTTGTCTTGTCATGTCTTGTCTTGTCTTGTCTTTTCTTGTTTTGTCTTGTCTTGTATTGTCTTGTTTTCTCATGTAATGTCATGTCGTGTGTTGTTTTGTCTTGTGTTGTTTTGTCGTATCATGTCTTGTCTTATCTTGTCTTGTCCTGTCCTGTCGTGTGTTGTGTTGTTTTGTCTTGTCTTGTCATGTCATGTCATGTCGTGTCTTGTGTTGCTTTGTCTTGTCTTGTCATGTCGTGTGTTGTGTAGGTTTGTCTTGTCTTGTCATGTCATGTCATGTCGTGTTTTGTCTTGTCTTGTCTTGTCCTGTCCTGTCGTGTGTTGTGTTGTTTTGTCTTGTCTTGTCATGTCATGTCATGTCATGTCGTGTCTTATGTTGTTTTGTCGTATCATGTCCTGTCTTGTCTTGTCTTGTCATGTCATGTCATGTCGTGTGTTGTGTTGTTTAGTCTTGTTTTGTCTTGTCATGTCTTGTCTTGTCATGTCGTGTGTTGTGTTGTTTAGTCTTGTTTTGTCTTGTCATGTCTTGTCTTGTCTTGTCTTGTCTTGTCTTGTTTTGTCTTGTTATGTCTTGTCTTGTCTTGTCTTGTCTTGTCTTGTCTTGTCTTGTCTTGTCTTGTCTTGTCTTGTCTTGTCTTGTCTTGTCTTGTCTTGTCTTGTCTTGTCTTGTCTTGTCTTGTCTTGTCTTGTCTTGTCTTGTCTTGTCTTGTCTTGTCTTATCTTGTCTTGTCTTGTCTTGTCTTGTCTTGTCTTGTCTTGTCTTGTCTTGTCTTGTCTTGTCTTGTCTTGTCTTGTCTTGTCTTGTCTTGTCTTGTCTTGTCTTGTCTTGTCTTGTCTTGTCTTGTCTTGTCTTGTCTTGTCTTGTCTTGTTTTGTCTTGTCTTGTCTTGTTTTGTCGTGTCTTGTCTTGTCTTGTCTTGTCTTGTTTTGTCATGTAATGTCATGTCGTGTGTTGTGTTGTTTTGTCTTGTCTTGTCTTGTCTTCTCCTTGTCTTGTCTTGTCTGTCGTGAGTTGTGTTGGTTTGTCTTGTCATGTCTTATATTGTCTTGTTTTGTCTTGTCTTGTGATTTCATGTCGTGTGTTGTGTTGTTTAGTCTTGTCTTGTCTTGTTTTGTCTTGTTATGTTATGTCTTGTCTTGTCTTGTCTTGTCTTGTCTTGTCTTGTCTTGTCTTGTCTTGTCTTGTCTTGTCTTGTCTTGTCTTGTCTTGTCTTGTCTTGTCTTGTCTTGTCTTGTCTTGTCTTGTCTTGTCTTGTCTTGTCTTGTCTTGTCTTGTCTTGTCTTGTCTTGTCTTGTCTTGTCTTGTCTTGTCTTGTCTTGTCTTGTCTTGTCTTGTCTTGTCTTGTCTTGTCTTGTCTTGTCTTGTCTTGTCTTGTCTTGTCTTGTCTTGTCTTGTCTTGTCTTGTCTTGTCTTGTCCTGTCTTGTCTTGTCTTGTCTTGTCTTGTCTTGTCTTGTCTTGTCTTGTCTTGTCTTGTCTTGCCTTGTCTTGTTTTGTCTTGTGTTGTCTTGTTTTGTTTTGTCGTGTCTTGTCTTGTCTTGTCTTGGCTTGTTTTGTCATGTAATGTCATGTCGTGTGTTGTGTTGTTTTGTCTTGTCTTGTCTTCTCCTTGTCTTGTCTTGTCTGTCGTGAGTTGTGTTGGTTTGTCTTGTCATGTCTTATATTGTCTTGTCTTGTCTTGTCTTGTGATTTCATGTCGTGTGTTGTGTTGTTTTGTCTTGTCTTGTCTTGTCTTGTCTTGTCTTGTCTTGTCTTGTCTTGTCCTGTCCTGTCTTGTTTTGTCTTGTCTTGCTTTGTCTTGTCATGTCTTATCTTGTCTTGTCATGTCTTGTCTTGTCTTGTCTTGTCTTGTCTTGTCTTGTCTTGGTTGTCCTGTCTTGTCTTGTCTTGTCATGTCTTGTCTTGTCTTGTCTTGTCTTGTCTTGTCTTGTCTTGTCTTGTCCTGTCCTGTCTTGTCTTGTCTTGTCATGCCTTGTCTTGTAATGTAATGTCATGTCGTGTGTTGTGTTGTTTTGTCTTGTCTTGTCTTCTCCTTGTCTTGTCTTGTCTGTCGTGTGTTGTGTTGTTTTGTCTTGTCTTGTCTTGTCTTGTCTTGTCTTGTCTGTCGTGTGTTGTGTTGTTTTGTCTTGTCATGTCTAATATTGTCTTGTCTTGTCTTGTCTTGTCTTGTCTTGTCTTGTCTTGTCTTGTCTTGTCTTGTCTTGTCTTGTCTTGTTTTATGTTGTCTTGTCTTGTCTTGTTTTGTCATGTAATGTCATGTCGTGTGTTGTGTTGTCTTGTCTTGTCTTGTCTTGTGCTGTCATGTCGTGTGTTGTGTTGTTTTGTCTTGTTGTGTATTGTCATGTCTTATATTGTCTTGTCTTGTCTTGTCTTGTCTTGTCTTGTCCTGTCTTGTCTTGTCTTGTCTTGTCATGTCTTGTCTTGTCTTGTCTTGTCTTTTCTTGTTTTGTCTTGTCTTGTATTGTCTTGTTTTCTCATGTAATGTCATGCCGTGTGTTGTTTTGTCTTGTGTTGTTTTGTCGTATCATGTCTTGTCTTGTCTTGTCTTGTCCTGTCCTGTCGTGTGTTGCTTTGTCTTGTCTTGTCATGTCGTGTGTTGTGTAGGTTTGTCTTGTCTTGTCATGTCATGTCATGTCGTGTCTTGTCTTGTCTTGTCTTGTCCTGTCCTGTCGTGTGTTGTGTTGTTTTGTCTTGTCTTGTCATGTCATGTCATGTCGTGTCTTATGTTGTTTTGTCGTATCATGTCTTGTCTTGTCTTGTCTTGTCATGTCATGTCATGTCGTGTGTTGTGTTGTTTAGTCTTGTTTTGTCTTGTCATGTCTTGTCTTGTCTTGTTTTGTCTTGTTTTGTCTTGTCTTGTCGTGTCTTGTCTTGCCTTGTCTTGTCTTGTCCTGTCCTGTCTTGTCTTGTCTTGTCTTGTCTTGTCTTGTCTTGTCTTGTCTTGTCTTGTCTTGTCTTGTCTTGTCTTGTCTTGTCTTGTCTTGTCTTGTCTTGTCTTGTCTTGTCTTGTCTTGTCTTGTCTTGTCTGTCGTGTGTTGTGTTGTTTTGTCTTGTCATGTCTAATATTGTCTTGTCTTGTCTTGTCTTGTGATGTCATGTCGTGTGTTGTGTTGTTTTGTCTTGTCTTGTCTTGTCTTGTCTTGTCTTGTCTTGTCTTGTCCTGTCCTGTCTTGTCTTGTCTTGTCATGTCTTGTCTTGTAATGTAATGTCATGTCGTGTGTTGTGTTGTTTTGTCTTGTCTTGTCTTCTCCTTGTCTTGTCTTGTCTGTCGTGTGTTGTGTTGTTTTGTCTTGTCTTGTCTTGTCTTGTCTTGTCCTGTCCTGTCTTGTCTTGTCTTGTTATGTCTTGTCTTGTCTTGTCTTGTCTTGTCTTGTCTTGTCTTGTCTTGTCTCGTCTTGTCTTGTCTTGTCTTGTCTTGTCCTGTCTTGTCTTGTCTTGTCATGTCTTGTCTTGTCTTGTCTTGTCTTGTCTTGTCTTGTGTTGCCTCGTCTTGTCTTGTCTTGTCTTGTCCTGTCCTGACGTGTGTTGTGTTGTTTTGTCTTGTCTTGTCATGTCATGTCATGTCGTGTGTTGTGTTGTTTTGTCTTGTCTTGTTTTGTCTTGTCTTGTCTGTCGTGTGTTGTGTTGTTTTGTCTTGTCATGTCTAATATTGTCTTGTCTTGTCTTGTCTTGTGATGTCATGTCGTGTGTTGTGTTGTTTTGTCTTGTCTTGTCTTGTCTTGTCTTGTCTTGTCTTGTCTTGTCCTGTCCTGTCTTGTCTTGTCTTGTCATGTCTTGTCTTGTAATGTAATGTCATGTCGTGTGTTGTGTTGTTTTGTCTTGTCTTGTCTTCTCCTTGTCTTGTCTTGTCTTGTCTTGTCTTGTCTTGTCCTGTCTTGTCTTGTCTTGTCATGTCTTGTCTTGTCTTGTCTTGTCTTGTCTTGTCTTGTGTTGCCTCGTCTTGTCTTGTCTTGTCTTGTCTTGTCTCGTCTTGTCTTGTCTTGTCTTGTCTTGTCCTGTCTTGTCTTGTCTTGTCATGTCTTGTCTTGTCTTGTCATGTCTTGTCTTGTCTTGTCTTGTCTTGTCTTGTGTTGCCTCGTCTTGTCTTGTCTTGTCTTGTCCTGTCCTGACGTGTGTTGTGTTGTTTTGTCTTGTCTTGTCATGTCATGTCATGTCGTGTGTTGTGTTGTTTTGTCTTGTCTTGTTTTGTCTTGTCTTGTCTGTCGTGTGTTGTGTTATTTTGTCTTGTCATATCTAATATTGTCTTGTCTTGTCTTGTCTTGTGATGTCATGTCGTGTGTTGTGTTGTTTTGTCTTGTCTTGTCTTGTCTTGTCTTGTCTTGTCTTGTCTTGTCTTGTCCTGTCCTGTCTTGTCTTGTCTTGTCATGTCTTGTCTCGTAATGTAATGTCATGTCGTGTGTTGTGTTGTTTTGTCTTGTCTTGTCTTCTCCTTGTCTTGTCTTGTCTGTCGTGTGTTGTGTTGTTTTGTCTTGTCTTGTCTTGTCTTGTCTTGTCTTGTCTTGTCTTGTCTTGTCCTGTCCTGTCTTGTCTTGTCTTGTTATGTCTTGTCTTGTCTTGTCTTGTCTTGTCTTGTCTTGTCTTGTCTTGTCTCGTCTTGTCTTGTCTTGTCTTGTCTTGTCCTGTCTTGTCTTGTCTTGTCATGTCTTGTCTTGTCTTGTCTTGTCTTGTCTTGTCTTGTGTTGCCTCGTCTTGTCTTGTCTTGTCTTGTCCTGTCCTGACGTGTGTTGTGTTGTTTTGTCTTGTCTTGTCATGTCATGTCATGTCGTGTGTTGTGTTGTTTTGTCTTGTCTTGTCATGTCATGTCATGTCGTGTGTTGTGTTGTTTTGTCTTGTCTTGTTTTGTCTTGTCTTGTCTGTCGTGTGTTGTGTTGTTTTGTCTTGTCATGTCTAATATTGTCTTGTCTTGTCTTGTCTTGTGATGTCATGTCGTGTGTTGTGTTGTTTTGTCTTGTCTTGTCTTCTCCTTGTCTTGTCTTGTCTGTCGTGTGTTGTGTTGTTTTGTCTTGTCTTGTCTTGTCTTGTCTTGTCTTGTCTTGTCTTGTCTGTCGTGTGTTGTGTTGTTTTGTCTTGTCATGTCTAATATTGTCTTGTCTTGTCTTGTCTTGTCTTGTCTTGTCTTGTCTTGTCTTGTCTTGTCTTGTCTTGTTTTATGTTGTCTTGTCTTGTCTTGTTTTGTCATGTAATGTCATGTCGTGTGTTGTGTTGTCTTGTCTTGTCTTGTCTTGTGCTGTCATGTCGTGTGTTGTGTTGTTTTGTCTTGTTGTGTATTGTCATGTCTTATATTGTCTTGTCTTGTCTTGTCTTGTCTTGTCTTGTCCTGTCTTGTCTTGTCTTGTCTTGTCATGTCTTGTCTTGTCTTGTCTTGTCTTTTCTTGTTTTGTCTTGTCTTGTATTGTCTTGTTTTCTCATGTAATGTCATGCCGTGTGTTGTTTTGTCTTGTGTTGTTTTGTCGTATCATGTCTTGTCTTGTCTTGTCTTGTCCTGTCCTGTCGTGTGTTGCTTTGTCTTGTCTTGTCATGTCGTGTGTTGTGTAGGTTTGTCTTGTCTTGTCATGTCATGTCATGTCGTGTCTTGTCTTGTCTTGTCTTGTCTTGTCTTGTCTTGTCTTGTCTTGTTTTGTCTTGTCTTGTCTTGTTTTGTTTTGTCGTGTCTTGTCTTGTCTTGTCTTGTCTTGTTTTGTCATGTAATGTCATGCCGTGTGTTGTGTTGTTTTGTCTTGTCTTGTCTTCTCCTTGTCTTGTCTCGTCTGTCGTGAGTTGTGTTGTTTTGTCTTGTCATGTCTTATATTGTCTTGTCTTGTCTTGTCTTGTGATTTCATGTCGTGTGTTGTGTTGTTTTGTCTTGTCTTGTCTTGTCTTGTCTTGTCTTGTCTTGTCTTGTCTTGTTTTGTCTTGTCTTGTCTTGTCTTGTCCTGTCCTGTCTTGTTTTGTCTTGTCTTGTCTTGTCTTGTCATGTCTTATCTTGTCTTGTCATGTCTTGTCTTGTCTTGTCTTGTCTTGTCTTGTCTTGGTTGTCCTGTCTTGTCTTGTCTTGTCGTGTCTTGTCTTGCCTTGTCTTGTCTTGTCCTGTCCTGTCTTGTCTTGTCTTGTCTTGTCTTGTCTTGTCTTGTCTTGTCTTGTCTTGTCTTGTCTTGTCTTGTCTTGTCTTGTCTTGTCTTGTCTTGTCTTGTCTTGTCTTGTCTTGTCCTGTCCTGTCCTGTCTTGTCTTGTCTTGTCATGTCTTGTCTTGTAATGTAATGTCATGTCGTGTGTTGTGTTGTTTTGTCTTGCCTTGTCTTCTCCTTGTCTTGTCTTGTCTTGTCTTGTCTTGGTTGTCCTGTCTTGTCTTGTCTTGTCGTGTCTTGTCTTGCCTTGTCTTGTCATGTCTTGTCTTGTCTTGTCTTGTCTTGTCTTGTCTTGTCTTGGTTGTCCTGTCTTGTCTTGTCTTGTCGTGTCTTGTCTTGCCTTGTCTTGTCTTGTCTTGTCTTGTCTTGTCTTGTCTTGTCTTGTCTTGTCTTGTCTTGTCTTGTCTTGTCTTGTCTTGTCTTGTCTTGTCTTGTCTTGTCTTGTCTTGTCTTGTCTTGTCTTGTCTTGTCTTGTCCTGTCCTGTCTTGTCTTGTCTTGTCCTGTCTTGTCTTGTCTTGTCTGTCGTGTGTTGTGTTGTTTTGTCTTGTCATGTCTAATATTGTCTTGTCTTGTCTTGTCTTGTGATGTCATGTCGTGTGTTGTGTTGTTTTGTCTTGTCTTGTCTTGTCTTGTCTTGTCTTGTCTTGTCTTGTCCTGTCCTGTCTTGTCTTGTCTTGTCATGTCTTGTCTTGTAATGTAATGTCATGTCGTGTGTTGTGTTGTTTTGTCTTGTCTTGTCTTCTCCTTGTCTTGTCTTGTCTGTCGTGTGTTGTGTTGTTTTGTCTTGTCTTGTCTTGTCTTGTCTTGTCTTGTCTTGTCTTGTCTTGTCTTGTCTTGTCCTGTCCTGTCTTGTCTTGTCTTGTTATGTCTTGTCTTGTCTTGTCTTGTCTTGTCTTGTCTTGTCTTGTCTCGTCTTGTCTTGTCTTGTCTTGTCTTGTCCTGTCTTGTCTTGTCTTGTCATGTCTTGTCTTGTCTTGTCTTGTCTTGTCTTGTCTTGTGTTGCCTCGTCTTGTCTTGTCTTGTCTTGTCCTGTCCTGACGTGTGTTGTGTTGTTTTGTCTTGTCTTGTCATGTCATGTCATGTCGTGTGTTGTGTTGTTTTGTCTTGTCTTGTTTTGTCTTGTCTTGTCTGTCGTGTGTTGTGTTGTTTTGTCTTGTCATGTCTAATATTGTCTTGTCTTGTCTTGTCTTGTGATGTCATGTCGTGTGTTGTGTTGTTTTGTCTTGTCTTGTCTTGTCTTGTCTTGTCTTGTCTTGTCTTGTCCTGTCCTGTCTTGTCTTGTCTTGTCATGTCTTGTCTTGTAATGTAATGTCATGTCGTGTGTTGTGTTGTTTTGTCTTGTCTTGTCTTCTCCTTGTCTTGTCTTGTCTGTCGTGTGTTGTGTTGTTTTGTCTTGTCTTGTCTTGTCTTGTCTTGTCTTGTCTTGTCTTGTCTTGTCTTGTCTTGTCTTGTCTTGTCTTGTCTTGTCTTGTCTTGTCCTGTCCTGTCTTGTCTTGTCTTGTTATGTCTTGTCTTGTCTTGTCTTGTCTTGTCTTGTCTTGTCTTGTCTCGTCTTGTCTTGTCTTGTCTTGTCTTGTCCTGTCTTGTCTTGTCTTGTCATGTCTTGTCTTGTCTTGTCTTGTCTTGTCTTGTGTTGCCTCGTCTTGTCTTGTCTTGTCTTGTCCTGTCCTGACGTGTGTTGTGTTGTTTTGTCTTGTCTTGTCATGTCATGTCATGTCATGTCGTGTGTTGTGTTGTTTTGTCTTGTCTTGTTTTGTCTTGTCATGTCTTGTCTTGTCTTGTCTTGTCTTGTTTCGTCTTGTCTTGTCTTGTCTTGTCCTGTCTTGTCTTGTCTTGTCATGTCTTGTCTTGTCTTGTCTTGTCATGTCATGTCATGTCGTGTGTTGTGTTGTTTTGTCTTGTCTTGTTTTGTCTTATCATGTCTTGTCTTGTTTTGTCTTGTCTTGTCTTGTCTTGTCTTGTCTTGTCTTGTCTTGTCTTGTCTTGTCTTGTCTTGTCTTGTCTTGTCTTGTCTTGTCTTGTCTTGTCTTGTCTTGTCTTGTCTTGTCTTGTCATGTCGTGTTTTGTGTTGTTTTGTCTTGTCTTGTTGTGTATTGTCATGTCTTATATTGTCTTGTCTTGTCTTGTCTTGTCTTGTCCTGTCTTGTCTTGTCTTGTCTTGTCATGTCTTGTCTTGTCTTGTCTTGTCTTTTCTTGTTTTGTCTTGTCTTGTATTGTCTTGTTTTCTCATGTAATGTCATGTCGTGTGTTGTTTTGTCTTGTGTTGTTTTGTCGTATCATGTCTTGTCTTGTCTTGTCTTGTCCTGTCCTGTCGTGTGTTGTGTTGTTTTGTCTTGTCTTGTTGTGTATTGTCATGTCTTATATTGTCTTGTCTTGTCTTGTCTTGTCTTGTCCTGTCTTGTCTTGTCTTGTCTTGTCTTTTCTTGTTTTGTCTTGTCTTGTATTGTCTTGTTTTCTCATGTAATGTCATGTCGTGTGTTGTTTTGTCTTGTGTTGTTTTGTCGTATCATGTCTTGTCTTGTCTTGTCTTGTCCTGTCCTGTCGTGTGTTGTGTTGTTTTGTCTTGTCTTGTCATGTCATGTCATGTCGTGTCTTGTGTTGCTTTGTCTTGTCTTGTCATGTCGTGTGTTGTGTAGGTTTGTCTTGTCTTGTCATGTCATGTCATGTCGTGTCTTGTCTTGTCTTGTCTTGTCCTGTCCTGTCGTGTGTTGTGTTGTTTTGTCTTGTCTTGTCATGTCATGTCATGTCGTGTCTTATGTTGTTTTGTCGTATCATGTCTTGTCTTGTCTTGTCTTGTCATGTCATGTCATGTCGTGTGTTGTGTTGTTTAGTCTTGTTTTGTTTTGTCTTGTCATGCCTTGTCTTGTCTTGTCTTGTCTTGTCTTGTCTTGTTTTGTCTTGTTATGTCTTGTCTTGTCTTGTCTTGTCTTGTCTTGTCTTGTCTTGTCTTGTCTTGTCTTGTCTTGTCTTGTCTTGTCTTGTCTTGTCTTGTCTTGTCTTGTCTTGTCTTGTCGTGTCTTATATTGTTTTGTCGTATCATGTCTTGTCTTGTCTTGTCTTGTCATGTCATGTCATGTCGTGCGTTGTGTTGTTTAGTCTTGTCTTGTCTTGTCTTGTCTTGTCTTGTCTTGTCGTGTCTTATGTTGTTTTGTCGTATCATGTCTTGTCTTGTCTTGTCTTGTCATGTCATGTCATGTCGTGTCTTGTGTTGCTTTGTCTTGTCTTGTCATGTCGTGTGTTGTGTAGGTTTGTCTTGTCTTGTCATGTCATGTCATGTCGTGTCTTGTCTTGGCTTGTCTTGTCCTGTCCTGTCGTGTGTTGTGTTGTTTTGTCTTGTCTTGTCATGTCATGTCATGTCGTGTCTTATGTTGTTTTGTCGTATCATGTCTTGTCTTGTCTTGTCTTGTCATGTCATGTCATGTCGTGTGTTGTGTTGTTTAGTCTTGTTTTGTCTTGTCATGTCTTGTCTTGTCTTGTCTTGTCTTGTTTTGTCCTGTTATGTCTTGTCTTGTCTTGTCTTGTCTTGTCTTGTCTTGTCTTGTCTTGTCTTGTCTTGTCTTGTCTTGTCTTGTCTTGTCTTGTCTTGTCTTGTCTTGTCTTGTCTTGTCTTGTCTTGTCTTGTCTTGTCTTGTCTTGTCTTGTCTTGTCTTGTCTTGTCTTGTCTTGTCTTGTCTTGTCTTGTCTTGTCTTGTCTTGTCTTGTTTTGTCTTGTCTTGTCTTGTTTTGTTTTGTCGTGTCTTGTCTTGTCTTGTCTTGTCTTGTTTTGTCATGTAATGTCATGCCGTGTGTTGTGTTGTTTTGTCTTGTCTTGTCTTCTCCTTGTCTTGTCTTGCCTGTCGTGAGTTGTGTTGTTTTGTCTTGTCAGGTCTTATATTGTCTTGTCTTGTGATTTCATGTCGTGTGTTGTGTTGTTTTGTCTTGTCTTGTCTTGTCTTGTCTTGTCTTGTCTTGTCTTGTTTTGTCTTGTCTTGTCTTGTCTTGTCCTGTCCTGTCTTGTTTTGTCTTGTCTTGTCTTGTCTTGTCATGTCTTATCTTGTCTTGTCATGTCTTGTCTTGTCTTGTCTTGTCTTGTCTTGTCTTGGTTGTCCTGTCTTGTCTTGTCTTGTCGTGTCTTGTCTTGTCTTGTCTTGTCCTGTCCTGTCTTGTCTTGTCTTGTCTTGTCTTGTCTTGTCTTGTCTTGTCTTGTCTGTCGTGTGTTGTGTTGTTTTGTCTTGTCATGTCTAATATTGTCTTGTCTTGTCTTGTCTTGTGATGTCATGTCGTGTGTTGTGTTGTTTTGTCTTGTCTTGTCTTGTCTTGTCTTGTCTTGTCTTGTCTTGTCCTGTCCTGTCTTGTCTTGTCTTGTCTTGTCATGTCTTGTCTTGTAATGTAATGTCATGTCGTGTGTTGTGTTGTTTTGTCTTGTCTTGTCTTCTCCTTGTCTTGTCTTGTCTGTCGTGTGTTGTGTTGTTTTGTCTTGTCTTGTCTTGTCTTGTCTTGTCTTGTCTTGTCTTGTCTTGTCTTGTCTTGTCTTGTCTTGTCTTGTCCTGTCCTGTCTTGTTATGTCTTGTCTTGTCTTGTCTTGTCTTGTCTTGTCTTGTCTTGTCTTGTCTTGTCTTGTCTTGTCTTGTCTTGTCTTGTCTCGTCTTGTCTTGTCTTGTCTTGTCTTGTCTTGTCTTGTCTTGTCTTGTCTTGTCTTGTCTTGTCTTGTCTTGTCTTGTCTTGTCTTGTCTTGTCTTGTCTTGTCTTGTCTTGTTTTGTCATGTAATGTCATGTCGTGTGTTGTGTTGTTTTGTCTTGTCTTGTCTTCTCCTTGTCTTGTCTTGTCTGTCGTGAGTTGTGTTGTTTTGTCTTGTCATGTCTTATATTGTCTTGTCTTGTCTTGTCTTGTGATGTAATGTCGTGTGTTGTGTTGTTTTGTCTTGTCTTGTCTTGTCTTGTCTTGTCTTGTCTTGTCTTGTCTTGTCTTGTCTTGTCCTGTCCTGTCTTGTTTTGTCTTGTCTTGCTTTGTCTTGTCATGTCTTATCTTGTCTTGTCCTGTCCTGTCTTGTTTTGTCTTGTCTTGCTTTGTCTTGTCATGTCTTGTCATGTCTTATCTTGTCTTGTCATGTCTTGTCTTGTCTTGTCTTGTCTTGTCTTGTCTTGTCTTGTCTTGTCTTGTCTTGTCTTGTCTTGTCTTGTCTTGTCTTGTCTTGTCTTGTCTTGTCTTGTCTTGTCTTGTCTTGTCTTGTCTTGTCTTGTCATGTCATGTCATGTCGTGTCTTGGCTTGTCTTGTCTTGTCTTGTTTTGTCTTGTCATGTCTTGTCTTGTCTTGTCTTGTTTTGTCTTGTCATGTCTTGTCTTGTCTTGTCTTGTCTTGTCTTGTCTTGTCTTGTCTTGTCTTGTCTTGTCTTGTCTTGTCTTGTCTTGTCTTGTCTTGTCTTGTCTTGTTTTATGTTGTCTTGTCTTGTTTTGTCATGTAATGTCATGTCGTGTGTTGTGTTGTTTTGTCTTGTCTTGTCTTCTCCTTGTCTTGTCTTGTCATGTCGTGTGTTGTGTTGTTTTGTCTTGTCATGTCTTATATTGTCTTGTGATGTCATGTCGTGTGTTGTGTTGTTTTGTCTTGTCCTGTCTTGTCTTTTCATGTCATGTCATGTGTTGTGTTGTGTTGTTTTGTCTTGTCTTGTCTTGTTTTGTCTTGTCTTGTCTTGTCTTGTCTTGTCTTGCCTTATCTTGCCTTGTCTTGTCTGGTCTGGTCTTGTCTTGTCTTGTCTTGTCTTGTCTTGTTTTGTCTTGTCTTGTATTGTCTTGTTTTCTCATGTAATGTCATGTCGTGTGTTGTGTTGTTTTGTCTTGTCTTGTGTTGTTTTGTCGTGTCTTGTCTTGTCTTGTCTTGTCTTGTCTTGTCTTGTCTTGTCTTGTCTTGTCTTGTCCTGTCCTGTCGTGTGTTGTGTTGTTTTGTCTTGTCTTGTCATGTCATGTCATGTCGTGTCTTGTGTTGCTTTGTCTTGTCTTGTCTTGTCATGTCGTGTGTTGTGTTGTTTTGTCTTGTCTTGTTGTGTATTGTCATGTCTTGTCTTGTCTTGTCATGTCATGTCATGTCGTGTGTTGTGTTGTTTTGTCTTGTCTTGTCTTGTCTTGTTTTGTCTTGTCATGTCATGTCTTGTCTTGTCTTGTCTTGTCTTGTTTTATGTTGTCTTGTCTTGTCTTGTCTTGTCTTGTCTTGTCTTGTCTTGTCTTGTCTTGTCTTGTCTTGTCCTGTCCTGTCTTGTTATGTCTTGTCTTGTCTTGTCTTGTCTTGTCTTGTCTTGTCTTGTCTTGTCTTGTCTTGTCTTGTCTTGTCTTGTCTTGTCTTGTCTTGTCTTGTCTTGTCTTGTCTTGTCTTGTCTTGTCTTGTCTTGTCTTGTCTTGTCTTGTCCTGTCCTGTCGTGTGTTGTGTTGTTTTGTCTTGTCTTGTCATGTCATGTCATGTCGTGTCTTGTGTTGCTTTGTCTTGTCTTGTCTTGTCATGTCGTGTGTTGTGTTGTTTTGTCTTGTCTTGTTGTGTATTGTCATGTCTTGTCTTGTCTTGTCATGTCATGTCATGTCGTGTGTTGTGTTGTTTTGTCTTGTCTTGTCTTGTCTTGTCTTGTCTTGTCTTGTCTTGTCTTGTCTTGTCTTGTCTTGTCTTGTCTTGTCTTGTCTTGTCCTGTCCTGTCTTGTTATGTCTTGTCTTGTCTTGTCTTGTCTTGTCTTGTCTTGTCTTGTCTTGTCTTGTCTTGTCTTGTCTTGTCTCGTCTTGTCTTGTCTTGTCTTGTCTTGTCTTGTCTTGTCTTGTCTTGTCTTGTCTTGTCTTGTCTTGTCTTGTCTTGTCTTGCCTTGTCTTGTCTTGTCTTGTCTTGTCTTGTCTTGTTTTGTCTTGTCTTGTCTTGTTTTGTCTTGTCGTGTCTTGTCTTGTCTTGTCTTGTCTTGTTTTGTCATGTAATGTCATGTCGTGTGTTGTGTTGTTTTGTCTTGTCTTGTCTTCTCCTTGTCTTGTCTTGTCTGTCGTGAGTTGTGTTGTTTTGTCTTGTCATGTCTTATATTGTCTTGTCTTGTCTTGTCTTGTGATGTAATGTCGTGTGTTGTGTTGTTTTGTCTTGTCTTGTCTTGTCTTGTCTTGTCTTGTCTTGTCTTGTCCTGTCCTGTCTTGTTTTGTCTTGTCTTGCTTTGTCTTGTCATGTCTTGTCATGTCTTATCTTGTCTTGTCCTGTCCTGTCTTGTTTTGTCAAGACAAGACTTGTCTTGTCTTGTCATGTCATGTCATGTCGTGTCTTGGCTTGTCTTGTCTTGTCTTGTTTTGTCTTGTCATGTCTTGTCTTGTCTTGTCTTGTCTTGTTTTGACTTGTCATGTCTTGTCTTGTCTTGTCTTGTCTTGTCTTGTCTTGTCTTGTCTTGTCTTGTCTTGTCTTGTCTTGTCTTGTCTTGTCTTGTCTTGTCTTGTCTTGTCTTGTCTTGTCTTGTCTTGTCTTGTTTTGTCTTGTCGTGTCTTGTCTTGTCTTGTCTTGTCTTGTCTTGTTTTGTCATGTAATGTCATGTCGTGTGTTGTGTTGTTTTGTCTTGTCTTGTCTTCTCCTTGTCTTGTCTTGTCTGTCGTGAGTTGTGTTGTTTTGTCTTGTCATGTCTTATATTGTCTTGTCTTGTCTTGTCTTGTGATGTAATGTCGTGTGTTGTGTTGTTTTGTCTTGTCTTGTCCTGTCCTGTCTTGTTTTGTCTTGTCTTGCTTTGTCTTGTCATGTCTTATCTTGTCTTGTCATGTCTTGTCTTGTCTTGTCTTGTCTTGTCTTGTCTTGTCTTGTCTTGTCTTGTCTTGTCTTGTCTTGTCTTGTCTTGTCTTGTCTTGTCTTGTCTTGTCTTGTCTTGTCTTGTCTTGTCTTGTCTTGTCTTGTCTTGTCTTGTCTTGTCTTGTCTTGTCTTGTCTTGTCTTGTCTTGTCTTGTCTTGTCTTGTCATGTCATGTCATGTCGTGTCTTGGCTTGTCTTGTCTTGTCTTGTTTTGTCTTGTCATGTCTTGTCTTGTCTTGTCTTGTCTTGTTTTGACTTGTCATGTCTTGTCTTGTCTTGTCTTGTCTTGTCTTGTCTTGTCTTGTCTTGTCTTGTCTTGTCTTGTCTTGTCTTGTCTTGTCTTGTTTTATGTTGTCTTGTCTTGTCTTGTTTTGTCATGTAATGTCATGTCGTGTGTTGTGTTGTTTTGTCTTGTCTTGTCTTCTCCTTGTCTTGTCTTGTCATGTCGTGTGTTGTGTTGTTTTGTCTTGTCATGTCTTATATTGTCTTGTGATGTCATGTCGTGTGTTGTGTTGTTTTGTCTTGTCTTGTTTTGTTTTGTCCTGTCTTGTCTTTTCATGTCATGTCATGTGTTGTGTTGTGTTGTTTTGTCTTGTCTTGTCTTGTTTTGTCTTGTCTTGTCTTGTCTTGTCTTGCCTTATCTTGTCTTGTCTGGTCTGGTCTTGTCTTGTCTTGTCTTGTATTGTCTTGTTTTCTCATGTAATGTCATGTCGTGTGTTGTGTTGTTTTGTCTTGTCTTGTGTTGTTTTGTCGTGTCTTGTCTTGTCTTGTCTTGTCTTGTCTTGTCTTGTCCTGTCCTGTCGTGTGTTGTGTTGTTTTGTCTTGTCTTGTCATGTCATGTCGTGTCTTGTGTTGCTTTGTCTTGTCTTGTCTTGTCATGTCGTGTGTTGTGTTGTTTTGTCTTGTCTTGTTGTGTATTGTCATGTCTTGTCTTGTCTTGTCATGTCATGTCATGTCGTGTGTTGTGTTGTTTTGTCTTGTCTTGTCTTGTCTTGTTTTGTCTTGTCATGTCATGTCTTGTCTTGTCTTGTCTTGTCTTGTTTTATGTTGTCTTGTCTTGTCTTGTTTTGTCATGTAATGTCATGTCGTGTGTTGTGTTGTTTTGTCTTGTCATGTCTTATATTGTCTTGTCTTGTCTTTTCTTGTCTTGTATTGTGATGGCATGTCGTGTGTTGTGTTGTTTTGTCTTGTCATGTCTTGTCTTGTCTTGTCTTGTCTTGTCTTATATTGTCTTATATTGTCTTGTGATGTCATGTCGTGTGTTGTCTTGTTTTGTCTTGTCTTGTTTTGTCTTGTCCTGTCTTGTCTTGTCATGTCATGTCATGTGTTGTGTTGTGTTGTTTTGTCTTGTCTTGTCTTGTCTTGTCTTGTCTTGTCTTGCCTTATCTTGCCTTGTCTTGTCTTGTCTGGTCTTGTCTTGTCTTGTCTTGTCTTGTTTTGTCTAGTCTTGTATTGTCTTGTTTTCTCATGTAATGTCATGTCGTTTGTTGTGTTGTTTTGTCTTGTCTTGTCTTGTCATGTCATGTCCTGTCGTGTCTTGTGTTGCTTTGTCTTGTCTTGTCTTGTCGTGTCATGTCATGTCATGTCGTGTGTTGTGTTGTTTTGTCTTGTCATGTCATGTCTTGTCTTGTCTTGTCTTGTCTTGTTTTGTCTTGTCATGTCTTGTCTTGTCTTGTCTTGTCTTGTCTTGTCTTGTCTTGTCTTGTCTTGTCTTGTCTTGTCTTGTCTTGTCTTGTCTTGTCTTGTTTTGTCTTGTCATGTCTTGTCTTGTCTTGTCTTGTCTTGTCTTGTCTTGTCTTGTCTTGTCTTGTCTGGTCTGGTCTTGTCTTGTGTTGTCTTGTCTTGTCTTGTCTTGTCTTGACATGTCTTGTCTTGTCTTGTTTTGTGTTGTCTTGTATTGTCTTGTTTTCTCATGTCGTGTGTTGTGTTTTTTTGTCATGTCTTGTGTTGTTTTGTCGTGTCATGTCTTGTCTTGTCTTGTCTTGTCTTGTCCTGTCCTGTCGTGTGTTGTGTTGTTTTGTCTTGTCTTGTCATGTCATGTCATGTCGTGTCTTGTGTTGCTTTGTCTTGTCTTGTCTTGTCTTGTCATGTCGTGTGTTGTGTTGTTTTGTCTTGTCTTGTTGTGTATTGTCATGTCTTGTCTTGTCTTGTCATGTCATGTCATGTCGTGTGTTGTGCTGTTTTGTCTTGTCTTGTTTTGTCTTGTCATGTCTTGTCTTGTCTGGTCTTGTTTTGTTTTGTCATGTCTTGTCTTGTCTTGTCTTGTCTTGTCTTGTCTTGTCTTGTTTTGTCTTGTCTTGTCTTGTCTTGTCTTGTCTTGTCTTGTCTTGTCTTGTCTTGTCTTGTCTTGTCTTGTCTTGTCTTGTCTTGTCTTGTCTTGTCTTGTTTTATGTTGTCTTGTCTTGTCTTGTTTTGTCATGTAATGTCATGTCGTGTGTTGTGTTGTTTTGTCTTATCATGTCTTATATTGTCTTGTCTTGTCTTGTGATGTCATGTCGTGTGTTGTGTTGTTTTGTCTTGTCATGTCTTGCGTTGTCTTGTCTTGTCTTGTCTTGTCTTGTGATGTCATGTCGTGTGTTGTGTTGTTTTGTCTTGTCTTGTTTTGTCTTGTCATGTTTTGTCTTGTCTGGTCTTGTTTTGTCTTGTCATGTCATGTCTTGTCTTGTCTTGTCTTGTCTTGTCTTGTCTTGTCTTGTCTTGTCTTGTCTTGTGATGTCATGTCATGTCGTGTGTTGTGTTGTTTTGTCTTGTCTTGTCTTGTTTTATGTTGTCTTGTCTTGTCTTGTTTTGTCATGTAATGTCATGTCGTGTGTTGTGTTGTTTTGTCTTGTCATGTCTTATATTGTCTTGTCTTGTCTTGTCTTGTCTTGTGATGTCATGTCGTGTGTTGTGTTGTTTTGTCTTGTCTTGTCTTGTCTTGTCTTGTCTTGTCTTGTCTTGTCTTGTCTTGTCTTGTCTTGTCTTGTCTTGTCTTGTCTTGTCTTGTCTTGTCTTGTCTTGTCTTGTCTTGTCTTGTCTTGTCTTGTCTTGTCTTGTCTTGTCTTGTCTTGTCTTGTCTTGTCTTGTCTTGTCTTGTCTTGTCTTGTCTTGTCTTGTCTTGTCTTGTCTTGTCTTGTCTTGTCTTGTCTTGTCTTGTCTTGTCTTGTTTTGTCTTGTGTTGTATTGTCTTGTTTTCTCATGTAATGTCATGTCGTGTGTTGTGTTGTTTTGTCTTGTGTTGTTTTGTCGTATCATGTCTTGTCTTGTCTTGTCTTGTCCTGTCCTGTCGTGTGTTGTGTTGTTTTGTCTTGTCTTGTCATGTCATGTCATGTCGTGTCTTGTGTTGCTTTGTCTTGTCTTGTCTTGTCTTGTCTTGTCTTGTCTTGTCTTGTCTTGTCTTGTCTTGTCTTGTCTTGTCTTGTCTTGTCTTGTCTTGTCTTGTCTTGTCTTGTCTTGTTTTATGTTGTCTTGTCTTGTCTTGTTTTGTCATGTAATGTCATGTCGTGTGTTGTGTTGTTTTGTCTTGTCTTGTCTTGTCTTGTCTTGTGATGTCATGTCGTGTGTTGTGTTGTTTTGTCTTGTCATGTCTTGTCTTGTCTTGTCTTGTCTTGTCTTGTCTTGTCTTGTCTTGTCTTGTCTTGTCTTGTCTTGTCTTGTCTTGTCTTCTCTTGTCTTGTCTTGTCTTGTCTTGTCTTGTCTTGTCTTGTCTTGTCTTGTCTTGTCTTGTCTTGTCTTGTCTTGTCTTGTCTTGTCTTGTCTTGTCTTGTTTTGTCTTGTGTTGTATTGTCTTGTTTTCTCATGTAATGTCATGTCGTGTGTTGTGTTGTTTTGTCTTGTGTTGTTTTGTCGTATCATGTCTTGTCTTGTCTTGTCTTGTCCTGTCCTGTCGTGTGTTGTGTTGTTTTGTCTTGTCTTGTCATGTCATGTCAAGTCGTGTCTTGTGTTGCTTTGTGTTGCTTTGTCTTGTCTTGTCTTGTCTTGTCTTGTCTTGTCTTGTCTTGTCTTGTCTTGTCTTGTCTTGTCTTGTCTTGTCTTGTCTTGTCTTGTCTTGTCTTGTCTTGTCTTGTCTTGTCTTGTCTTGTCTTGTCTTGTCTTGTCTTGTCTTGTCGTGTCTTGTCTTGTCTTGTCTTCTCTTGTCATGTCATGTCGTGTCTTGTGTTGCTTTGTCTTTTCTTGTCTTGTCTTGTCTTGTCTTGTCTTGTCTTGTCTTGTCTTGTCTTGTCTTTTCTTGTCTTGTCTTGTCTTGTCTTGTCTTGTCTTGTCTTGTCTTGTCTTGTCTTGTCTTGTCTTGTCTTGTCTTGTCTTGTCTTGTCTTGTCTTGTCTTGTCTTGTCTTGTCTTGTCTTGTCTTGTCTTGTCTTGTCTTGTCTTGTCTTGTCTTGTCTTGTCTTGTCTTGTCTTGTCTTGTCTTGTCTTGTCTTGTCTTGTCTTGTCTTGTCTTGTCTTGTCTTGTCATGTCATGTCGTGTCTTGTGTTGCTTTGTCTTGTCTTGTCTTGTCTTGTCTTGTCTTGTCTTGTGTTGCTTTGTCTTGTCTTGTCTTGTCGTGTCTTGTCTTGTCTTGTCTTGTCTTGTCATGTCATGTCGTGTCTTGTGTTGCTTTGTCTTGTCTTGTCTTGTCTTGTCTTGTCTTGTCTTGTCTTGTCTTGTATTGTCTTGTCTTGTCTTTTCTTGTCTTGTCTTGTCTTGTCTTGTCTTGTCTTGTCTTGTCTTGTCTTGTCTTGTCTTGTCTTGTCTTGTCCTGTCTTGTCTTGTCTTGTCTTGTCTTGTCTTGTCTTGTCTTGTCTTGTCTTGTCTTGTCTTGTCTTGTCTTGTCTTGTCTTGTCTTGTCTTGTCTTGTCTTGTCTTGTCTTGTCTTGTCTTGTCTTGTCTTGTCTTGTCTTGTCTTGTCTTGTCTTGTCCTGTCCTGTCGTGTGTTGTGTTGTTTTGTCTTGTCTTGTCATGTCATGTCATGTCGTGTCTTGTGTTGCTTTGTCTTGTCTTGTCTTGTCTTGTCTTGTCTTGTCTTGTCTTGTCTTGTTTTATGTTGTCTTGTCTTGTCTTGTTTTGTCATGTAATGTCATGTCGTGTGTTGTGTTGTTTTGTCTTGTAATGTTTTATATTGTCTTGTCTTGTCTTGTCTTGTCTTGTCTTGTCTTGTCTTGTCTTGTCTTGTCTTGTCTTGTCTTGTCTTGTCTTGTCTTGTCTTGTCTTGTCTTGTCTTGTCTTGTCTTGTCTTGTCTTGTCTTGTCTTGTCTTGTCTTGTCTTGTCTTGTCTTGTCTTGTCTTGTCTTGTCTTGTCTTGTCTTGTCTTGTCTTGTCTTGTCTTGTCTTGTCTTGTCTTGTCTTGTCTTGTCTTGTCTTGTCTTGTCTTGTCTTGTCTTGTCTTGTCTTGTCTTGTCTTGTCTTGTCTTGTCTTGTCTTGTCTTGTCTTGTCTTGTCTTGTCTTGTCTTGTCTTGTCTTGTCTTGTCTTGTCTTGTCTTGTCTTGTCTTGTCTTGTCTTGTCTTGTCTTGTCTTGTCTTGTCTTGTCTTGTCTTGTCTTGTCTTGTCTTGTCTTGTCTTGTCTTGTCTTGTCTTGTCTTGTCTTGTCTTGTCTTGTCTTGTCTTGTCTTGTCTTGTCTTGTCTTGTCTTGTCTTGTCTTGTCTTGTCTTGTCTTGTCTTGTCTTGTCTTGTCTTGTCTTGTCTTGTCTTGTCTTGTCTTGTCTTGTCTTGTCTTGTCTTGTCTTGTATTGTCTTGTTTTCTCATGTAATGTCATGTCGTGTGTTGTGTTGTTTTGTCTTGTCTTGTGTTGTTTTGTCGTGTCTTGTCTTGTCTTGTCTTGTCTTGTCTTGTCTTGTCTTGTCTTGTCTTGTCCTGTCCTGTCGTGTGTTGTGTTGTTTTGTGTTGTGTTGTTTTGTCTTGTCTTGTCATGTCATGTCGTGTCTTGTGTTGCTTTGCCTTGTCTTGTCTTGTCTTGTCTTGTCTTGTCTTGTCTTGTCTTGTCTTGTCTTGTCTTGTCTTGTCTTGTCTTGTCTTGTCTTGTCTTGTCTTGTCTTGTCTTGTCTTGTCTTGTCTTGTCTTGTCTTGTCTTGTCATGTCATGTCGTGTCTTGTGTTGCTTTGTCTTGTCTTGTCTTGTCTTGTCTTGTCTTGTGTTGCTTTGTCTTGTCTTGTCGTGTCTTGTCTTGTCTTGTCTTGTCTTGTCTTGTCATGTCATGTCGTGTCTTGTGTTGTCTTGTGTTGTCTTGTCTTGTCTTGTCTTGTCTTGTCTTGTCTTGTCTTGTCTTGTCTTGTCTTGTCTTGTCTTGTCTTGTCTTGTCTTGTCTTGTCTTGTCTTGTCCTGTCCTGTCTTGTCTTGTCTTGTCTTGTCTTGTCTTGTCTTGTTTTATGTTGTCTTGTCTTGTGTTGCTTTGTCTTGTCTTGTCTTGTCTTGTCTTGTCTTGTCTTGTCTTGTCTTGTCTTGTCTTGTCTTGTCTTGTTTTATGTTGTCTTGTCTTGTCTTGTTTTGTCATGTAATGTCATGTCGTGTGTTGTGTTGTTTTGTCTTGTCATGTCTTATATTGTCTTGTCTTGTCTTGTCTTGTCTTGTCTTGTCTTGTCTTGTCTTGTCTTGTCTTGTCTTGTCTTGTCTTGTCTTGTCTTGTCTTGTCTTGTCTTGTCTTGTCTTGTCTTGTCTTGTCTTGTCTTGTCTTGTCTTGTCTTGTCTTGTCTTGTCTTGTCTTGTCTTGTCTTGTCTTGTCTTGTCTTGTCTTGTTTTGTCTTGTCTTGTCTTGTCTTGTCTTGTCTTGTCTTGTCTTGTCTTGTCTTGTCTTGTCTTGTCTTGTCTTGTCTTGTCTTGTCTTGTCTTGTCTTGTCTTGTCTTGTCTTGTCTTGTCTTGTCTTGTCTTGTCTTGTCTTGTCTTTTCTTGTCTTGTCTTGTCTTGTCTTGTCTTGTCTTGTCTTGTCTTGTCTTGTCTTGTCTTGTCTTGTCTTGTCTTGTCTTGTCTTGTCTTGTCTTGTCTTGTCTTGTCTTGTCTTGTCTTGTCTTGTCTTGTCTTGTCTTGTCTTGTCTTGTCTTGTCTTGTCTTGTCTTGTCTTGTCTTGTCTTGTCTTGTCTTGTCTTGTCTTGTCTTGTCTTGTCATGTCATGTCGTGTCTTGTGTTGCTTTGTCTTGTCTTGTCTTGTCTTGTCTTGTCTTGTCTTGTGTTGCTTTGTCTTGTCTTGTCGTGTCTTGTCTTGTCTTGTCTTGTCTTGTCTTGTCATGTAATGTCGTGTCTGTTGTGTTGTTTTGTCTTGTCTTGTCATGTCATGTCATGTCGTGTCTTGTGTTGCTTTGTCTTGTCTTGTCTTGTCTTGTCTTGTCTTGTCTTGTCTTGTCTTGTCTTGTCTTGTCTTGTTTTATGTTGTCTTGTCTTGTCTTGTTTTGTCATGTAATGTCATGTCGTGTGTTGTGTTGTTTTGTCTTGTCATGTCTTATATTGTCTTGTCTTGTCTTGTCTTGTCTTGTCTTGTCTTGTCTTGTCTTGTCTTGTCTTGTCTTGTCTTGTCTTGTCTTGTCTTGTCTTGTCTTGTCTTGTCTTGTCTTGTCTTGTCTTGTCTTGTCTTGTCTTGTCTTGTCTTGTCTTGTCTTGTCTTGTCTTGTCTTGTCTTGTCTTGTCTTGTCTTGTCTTGTCTTGTCTTGTCTTGTCTTGTCTTGTCTTGTCTTGTCTTGTCTTGTCTTGTCTTGTCTTGTCTTGTCTTGTCTTGTCTTGTCTTGTCTTGTCTTGTCTTGTCTTGTCTTGTCTTGTCTTGTCTTGTCTTGTCTTGTCTTGTCTTGTCTTGTCTTGTCTTGTCTTGTCTTGTCTTGTCTTGTCTTGTCTTGTCTTTTCTTGTCTTGTCTTGTCTTGTCTTGTCTTGTCTTGTCTTGTCTTGTCTTGTCTTGTCTTGTCTTGTCTTGTCTTGTCTTGTCTTGTCTTGTCTTGTCTTGTCTTGTCTTGTCTTGTCTTGTCTTGTCTTGTCTTGTCTTGTCTTGTCTTGTCTTGTCTTGTCTTGTCTTGTCTTGTCTTGTCTTGTCTTGTCTTGTCTTGTCTTGTCTTGTCTTGTCTTGTCTTGTCTTGTCTTGTCTTGTCTTGTCTTGTCTTGTCTTGTCTTGTCTTGTCTTGTCTTGTCTTGTCTTGTCTTGTCTTGTCTTGTCTTGTCTTGTCTTGTCTTGTCTTGTCTTGTCATGTCATGTCGTGTCTTGTGTTGCTTTGTCTTGTCTTGTCTTGTCTTGTCTTGTCTTGTGTTGCTTTGTCTTGTCTTGTCGTGTCTTGTCTTGTCTTGTCTTGTCTTGTCTTGTCATGTAATGTCGTGTCTTGTGTTGTCTTGTCTTGTCTTGTCTTGTCTTGTCTTGTCTTGTCTTGTCTTGTCTTGTCTTGTCTTGTCTTGTCTTGTCTTGTCTTGTCCTGTCCTGTCGTGTGTTGTGTTGTTTTGTCTTGTCTTGTCATGTCATGTCATGTCGTGTCTTGTGTTGCTTTGTCTTGTCTTGTCTTGTCTTGTCTTGTCTTGTCTTGTCTTGTCTTGTCTTGTCTTGTCTTGTCTTGTTTTATGTTGTCTTGTCTTGTCTTGTTTTGTCATGTAATGTCATGTCGTGTGTTGTGTTGTTTTGTCTTGTCATGTCTTATATTGTCTTGTCTTGTCTTGTCTTGTCTTGTCTTGTCTTGTCTTGTCTTGTCTTGTCTTGTCTTGTCTTGTCTTGTCTTGTCTTGTCTTGTGTTGTCTTGTCTTGTCTTGTCTTGTGTTGTCTTGTCTTGTCTTGTCTTGTCTTGTCTTGTCTTGTCTTGTCTTGTCTTGTCTTGTCTTGTCTTGTCTTGTCTTGTCTTGTCTTGTCTTGTCTTGTCTTGTCTTGTCTTGTCTTGTCTTGTCTTGTCTTGTCTTGTCTTGTCTTGTCTTGTCTTGTCTTGTCTTGTCTTGTCTTGTCTTGTCTTGTCTTGTCTTGTCTTGTCTTGTCTTGTCTTGTCTTGTCTTGTCTTGTCTTGTCTTCTCTTGTCTTCTCTTGTCTTGTCTTGTCTTGTCTTGTCTTGTCTTGTCTTGTTTTGTCTTGTGTTGTATTGTCTTGTTTTCTCATGTAATGTCATGTCGTGTGTTGTGTTGTTTTGTCTTGTGTTGTTTTGTCGTATCATGTCTTGTCTTGTCTTGTCTTGTCCTGTCCTGTCGTGTGTTGTGTTGTTTTGTCTTGTCTTGTCATGTCATGTCATGTCGTGTCTTGTGTTGCTTTATGTTGCTTTGTCTTGTCTTGTCTTGTCTTGTCTTGTCTTGTCGTGTCTTGTCTTGTCTTGTCTTGTCTTGTCGTGTCTTGTCTTGTCTTGTCTTGTCTTGTCATGTCATGTCGTGTCTTGTGTTGCTTTGTCTTGTCTTGTCTTGTGTTGCTTTGTCTTGTCTTGTCGTGTCTTGTCTTGTCTTGTCTTGTCTTGTCATGTCATGTCGTGTCTTGTGTTGCTTTGTCTTGTCTTGTCTTGTCTTGTCTTGTCTTGTCTTGTCTTGTCTTGTCTTGTCTTGTCTTGTCTTGTCTTGTCTTGTCTTGTCTTGTCTTGTCTTGTCTTGTCTTGTCTTGTCTTGTCTTGTCTTGTCTTGTCTTGTCTTGTCTTGTCTTGTCTTGTCTTGTCTTGTCTTGTCTTGTCTTGTCTTGTCTTGTCTTGTCTTGTCTTGTCTTGTCTTGTCTTGTCTTGTCTTGTCTTGTCTTGTCTTGTCTTGTCTTGTCTTGTCTTGTCTTGTCTTGTCTTGTCTTGTCTTGTCTTGTATTGTCTTGTTTTCTCATGTAATGTCATGTCGTGTCTTGTGTTGCTTTGTCTTGTCTTGTCATGTCGTGTGTTGTGTTCTTTTGTCTTGTCTTGTTGTGTATTGTCATGTCTTATATTGTCTTGTCTTGTCTTGTCTTGTGATGTCATGTCGTGTGTTGTGTTGTTTTGTCTTGTCTTGTCTTGTCTTGTCTTGTCTTGTCTTGTCTTGTCTTGTCTTGTCTTGTCTTGTCTTGTCTTGTCTTGTCTTGTCTTGTCTTGTCTTGTCTTGTCTTGTCTTGTCTTGTCTTGTCTTGTCTTGTCTTGTCTTGTCTTGTCTTGTCTTGTCTTGTCTTGTCTTGTCTTGTCTTGTCTTGTCTTGTCTTGTCTTGTCTTGTCTTGTCTTGTCTTGTCTTGTCTTGTCTTGTCTTGTCTTATCTTGTCTTGTCTTGTCTTGTCTTGTCTAGTCTTGTGTTGTCTTGTCTTGTCTTGTCTTGTCTTGTCTTGTCTTGTCTTGTCTTGTTTTGTCTTGTGTTGTATTGTCTTGTTTTCTCATGTAATGTCATGTCGTGTGTTGTGTTGTGTTGTTTTGTCTTGTCATGTCTTATATTGTCTTGTGATGTCATGTCGTGTGTTGTGTTGTTTTGTCTTGTCTTGTTTTGTCTTGTCCTGTCTTGTCTTTTCATGTCATGTCATGAGTTGTGTTGTGTTGTTTTGTCTTGTCTTGTCTTGTCTTGTCTTGTCTTGCCTTATCTTGCCTTGTCTTGTCTGGTCTTGTCTTGTCTTGTCTTGTCTTGTCTTGTCTTGTTTTGTCTTGTCTTGTATTGTCTTGTTTTCTCATGTAATGTCATGTCGTGTGTTGTGTTGTTTTGTCTTGTCTTGTGTTGTTTTGTCGTGTCTTGTCTTGTCTTGTCTTGTCTTGTCTTGTCTTGTCCTGTCCTGTCGTGTGTTGTGTTGTTTTGTCTTGTCTTGTCATGTCATGTCATGTCGTGTCTTGTGTTGCTTTGTCTTGTCTTGTCTTGTCATGTCGTGTGTTGAGTTGTTTTGTCTTGTCTTTATGTGTATTGTCATGTCTTGTCTTGTCTTGTCATGTCATGTCATATCGTGTGTTGTGTTGTTTTGTCTTGTCATGTCTTGTCTTGTCTTGTCTTGTTTTGTCTTGTCATGTCATGTCATGTCTTGTCTTGTCTTGTCTTGTCTTGTTTTATGTTGTCTTGTCTTGTCTTGTTTTGTCATGTAATGTCATGTCGTGTGTTGTGTTGTTTTGTCTTGTCATGTCTTATATTGTCTTGTCTTGTCTTGTCTTGTCTTGTCTTGTCTTGTCTTGTCTTGTCTTGTCTTGTCTTGTCTTGTCTTGTCTTGTCTTGTCTTGTCTTGTCTTGTCTTGTCTTGTCTTGTCTTGTCTTGTCTTGTCTTGTCTTGTCTTGTCTTGTCTTGTCTTGTCTTGTCTTGTCTTGTCTTGTCTTGTCTTGTCTTGTCTTGTCTTGTCTTGTCTTGTCTTGTCTTGTCTTGTCTTGTCTTGTCTTGTCTTGTCTTGTCTTGTCTTGTCTTGTCTTGTCTTGTCTTGTCTTGTCTTGTCTTGTCTTGTCTTGTATTGTCTTGTTTTCTCATGTAATGTCATGTCGTGTGTTGTGTTGTTTTGTCTTGTCTTGTGTTGTTTTGTCGTGTCTTGTCTTGTCTTGTCTTGTCTTGTCTTGTCTTGTCTTGTCTTGTCTTGTCTTGTCTTGTCTTGTCTTGTCTTGTCTTGTCTTGTCTTGTCTTGTCTTGTCTTGTCTTGTCTTGTCTTGTCTTGTCTTGTCTTGTCTTGTCTTGTCTTGTCTTGTCTTGTCTTGTCTTGTCTTGTCTTGTCTTGTCTTGTCTTGTCTTGTCTTGTCTTGTCTTGTCTTGTCTTGTCTTGTCTTGTCTTGTCTTGTCTTGTCTTGTCTTGTCTTGTCTTGTCTTGTCTTGTCTTGTCTTGTCTTGTCTTGTCTTGTCTTGTCTTGTATTGTCTTGTTTTCTCATGTAATGTCATGTCGTGTGTTGTGTTGTTTTGTCTTGTCTTGTGTTGTTTTGTCGTGTCTTGTCTTGTCTTGTCTTGTCTTGTCTTGTCTTGTCTTGTCTTGTCTTGTCCTGTCCTGTCGTGTGTTGTGTTGTTTTGTCTTGTCTTGTCTTGTCATGTCGTGTGTTGTGTTGTTTTGTCTTGTCTTGTGTTGTTTTGTCGTGTCTTGTCTTGTCTTGTCTTGTCTTGTCTTGTCTTGTCTTGTCTTGTCTTGTCTTGTCCTGTCCTGTCGTGTGTTGTGTTGTTTTGTCTTGTCATGTCATGTCATGTCGTGTGTTGTGTTGTTTTGTCTTGTCTTGTCTTGTCTTGTCTTGTTTTGTCTTGTCATGTCATGTCTTGTCTTGTCTTGTCTTGTCTTGTTTTATGTTGTCTTGTCTTGTCTTGTTTTGTCATGTAATGTCATGTCGTGTGTTGTGTTGTTTTGTCTTGTCATGTCTTATATTGTCTTGTCTTGTCTTGTCTTGTGATGTCATGTCGTGTGTTGTGTTGTCTTGTCTTGTCTTGTCATGTCATGTGTTGTCTTGTCTTGTCTTGTCTTGTCTTGTCTTGTCTTGTCTTGTGTTGTCTTGTCTTGTCTTGTCTTGTCTTGTCTTGTCTTGTCTTGTCTTGTCTTGTCTTGTCTTGTCTTGTCTTGTCTTGTCTTGTCTTGTCTTGTCTTGTCTTGTCTTGTCTTGTCTTGTCTTGTCTTGTCTTGTCTTGTCTTGTCTTGTCTTGTCTTGTCTTGTCTTGTCTTGTCTTGTCTTGTCTTGTCTTGTCTTGTCTTGTCTTGTCTTGTCTTGTCTTGTCTTGTCTTGTCTTGTCTTGTCTTGTCTTGTCTTGTCTTGTCTTGTCTTGTCTTGTCTTGTCTTGTCTTGTCTTGTCTTGTCTTGTCTTGTCTTGTCTTGTCTTGTCTTGTCTTGTCTTGTCTTGTCTTGTCTTGTCTTGTCTTGTCTTGTCTTGTCTTGTCTTGTCTTGTCTTGTCTTGTCTTGTCTTGTCTTGTCTTGTCTTGTCTTGTCTTGTCTTGTCTTGTCTTGTCTTGTCTTGTCTTGTTTTGTCTTGTGTTGTATTGTCTTGTTTTCTCATGTAATGTCATGTCGTGTGTTGTGTTGTTTTGTCTTGTGTTGTTTTGTCGTATCATGTCTTGTCTTGTCTTGTCTTGTCCTGTCCTGTCGTGTGTTGTGTTGTTTTGTCTTGTCTTGTCATGTCATGTCATGTCGTGTCTTGTGTTGCTTTATGTTGCTTTGTCTTGTCTTGTCTTGTCTTGTCTTGTCGTGTCTTGTCTTGTCTTGTCTTGTCTTGTCATGTCATGTCGTGTCTTGTCTTGTCTTGTCTTGTCTTGTCATGTCATGTCGTGTCTTGTGTTGCTTTGTCTTGTCTTGTCTTGTCTTGTCTTGTCTTGTCTTGTCTTGTCTTGTCTTGTCTTGTCTTGTCTTGTCTTGTCTTGTCTTGTCTTGTCTTGTCTTGTCTTGTCTTGTCTTGTCTTGTCTTGTCTTGTCTTGTCTTGTCTTGTCTTGTCTTGTCTTGTCTTGTCTTGTCTTGTCTTGTCTTGTCTTGTCTTGTCTTGTCTTGTCTTGTCTTGTCTTGTCTTGTCTTGTCTTGTCTTGTCTTGTCTTGTCTTGTCTTGTCTTGTCTTGTCTTGTCTTGTCTTGTCTTGTCTTGTCTTGTCTTGTCTTGTCTTGTCTTGTCTTGTCTTGTCTTGTCTTGTCTTGTCTTGTCTTGTCTTGTCTTGTCTTGTCTTGTCTTGTCTTGTCTTGTCTTGTCTTGTCTTGTCTTGTCTTGTCTTGTCTTGTCTTGTCTTGTCTTGTCTTGTATTGTCTTGTTTTCTCATGTAATGTCATGTCGTGTCTTGTGTTGCTTTGTCTTGTCTTGTCATGTCGTGTGTTGTGTTCTTTTGTCTTGTCTTGTTGTGTATTGTCATGTCTTATATTGTCTTGTCTTGTCTTGTCTTGTGATGTCATGTCGTGTGTTGTGTTGTGTTGTTTTGTCTTGTCTTGTCTTGTCTTGTCTTGTCTTGTCTTGTCTTGTCTTGTCTTGTCTTGTCTTGTCTTGTCTTGTCTTGTCTTGTCTTGTCTTGTCTTGTCTTGTCTTGTCTTGTCTTGTCTTGTCTTGTCTTGTCTTGTCTTGTCTTGTCTTGTCTTGTCTTGTCTTGTCTTGTCTTGTCTTGTCTTGTCTTGTCTTGTCTTGTCTTGTCTTGTCTTGTCTTGTCTTGTCTTGTCTTGTCTTGTCTTGTCTTGTCTTGTCTTGTCTTGTCTTGTCTTGTCTTGTCTTGTCTTGTCTTGTCTTGTCTTGTCTTGTCTTGTCTTGTCTTGTCTTGTCTTGTCTTGTCTTGTCTAGTCTTGTGTTGTCTTGTCTTGTCTTGTCTTGTCTTGTCTTGTCTTGTCTTGTCTTGTTTTGTCTTGTGTTGTATTGTCTTGTTTTCTCATGTAATGTCATGTCGTGTGTTGTGTTGTGTTGTTTTGTCTTGTCATGTCTTATATTGTCTTGTGATGTCATGTCGTGTGTTGTGTTGTTTTGTCTTGTCTTGTTTTGTCTTGTCCTGTCTTGTCTTTTCATGTCATGTCATGTGTTGTGTTGTGTTGTTTTGTCTTGTCTTGTCTTGTCTTGTCTTGTCTTGCCTTATCTTGCCTTGTCTTGTCTGGTCTTGTCTTGTCTTGTCTTGTCTTGTCTTGTCTTGTTTTGTCTTGTCTTGTATTGTCTTGTTTTCTCATGTAATGTCATGTCGTGTGTTGTGTTGTTTTGTCTTGTCTTGTGTTGTTTTGTCGTGTCTTGTCTTGTCTTGTCTTGTCTTGTCTTGTCTTGTCCTGTCCTGTCGTGTGTTGTGTTGTTTTGTCTTGTCTTGTCATGTCATGTCATGTCGTGTCTTGTGTTGCTTTGTCTTGTCTTGTCTTGTCATGTCGTGTGTTGAGTTGTTTTGTCTTGTCTTTTTGTGTATTGTCATGTCTTGTCTTGTCTTGTCATGTCATGTCATATCGTGTGTTGTGTTGTTTTGTCTTGTCATGTCTTGTCTTGTCTTGTCTTGTTTTGTCTTGTCATGTCATGTCATGTCTTGTCTTGTCTTGTCTTGTCTTGTTTTATGTTGTCTTGTCTTGTCTTGTTTTGTCATGTAATGTCATGTCGTGTGTTGTGTTGTTTTGTCTTGTCATGTCTTATATTGTCTTGTCTTGTCTTGTCTTGTCTTGTCTTGTCTTGTGATGTCATGTCGTGTGTTGTGTTGTTTTGTCTTGTCATGTCTTGTCTTGTCTTGTCTTGTCTTGTCTTGTCTTGTCTTTTCTTGTCTTTTCTTGTCTTGTCTTGTCTTGTCTTGTCTTGTCTTGTCTTGTCTTGTCTTGTCTTGTCTTGTCTTGTCTTGTCTTGTCTTGTCTTGTCTTGCCTTGCCTTGTCTTGTCTTGTCTTGTCTTGTCTTGTCTTGTCTTGTCTTGCCTTGTCTTGTCTTGTCTTGTCTTGTCTTGTCTTGTCTTGTCTTGTCTTGTCTTGTCTTGTCTTGTCTTGTCTTGTCTTGTCTTGTCTTGTCTTGTCTTGTCTTGTCTTGTCTTGTCTTGTCTTGTCTTGTCTTGTCTTGTCTTGTCTTGTCTTGTCTTGTCTTGTCTTGTCTTGTCTTGTCTTGTCTTGTCTTGTCTTGTCTTGTCTTGTCTTGTCTTGTCTTGTCTTGTCTTGTCTTGTCTTGTCTTGTCTTGTCTTGTCTTGTCTTGTCTTGTCTTGTCTTGTCTTGTCTTGTCTTGTCTTGTCTTGTCTTGTCTTGTCTTGTCTTGTCTTGTCTTGTCTTGTCTTGTCTTGTCTTGTCTTGTCTTGTCTTGTCTTGTCTTGTCTTGTCTTGTCTTGTCTTGTCTTGTCTTGTCTTGTCTTGTCTTGTCTTGTCTTGTCTTGTCTTGTCTTGTCTTGTCTTGTCTTGTCTTGTCTTGTCTTGTCTTGTCTTGTCTTGTCTTGTCTTGTCTTGTCTTGTCTTGTCTTGTCTTGTCTTGTTTTGTCTTGTGTTGTCTTGTTTTGTTTTGTCGTGTCTTGTCTTGTCTTGTCTTGGCTTGTTTTGTCATGTAATGTCATGTCGTGTGTTGTGTTGTTTTTTCTTGTCTTGTCTTCTCCTTGTCTTGTCTTGTCTGTCGTGAGTTGTGTTGGTTTGTCTTGTCATGTCTTATATTGTCTTGTCTTGTCTTGTCTTGTGATTTCATGTCGTGTGTTGTGTTGTTTAGTCTTGTCTTGTCTTGTTTTGTCTTGTTATGTCTTGTCTTGTCTTGTCTTGTCTTGTCTTGTCTTGTCTTGTCTTGTCTTGTCTTGTCTTGTCTTGTCTTGTCTTGTCTTGTCTTGTCTTGTCTTGTCTTGTCTTGTATTGTCTTGTCTTGTCTTGTCTTGTCTTGTCTTGTCTTGTCTTGTCTTGTCTTGTCTTGTCTTGTCTTGTCTTGTCTTGTCTTGTCTTGTCTTGTCTTGTCTTGTCTTGTCTTGTCTTGTCTTGTCTTGTCTTGTTTTGTCTTGTGTTGTCTTGTTTTGTTTTGTCGTGTCTTGTCTTGTCTTGTCTTGGCTTGTTTTGTCATGTAATGTCATGTCGTGTGTTGTGTTGTTTTGTCTTGTCTTGTCTTCTCCTTGTCTTGTCTTGTCTGTCGTGAGATGTGTTGGTTTGTCTTGTCATGTCTTATATTGTCTTGTCTTCTCCTTGTCTTGTCTTGTGATTTCATGTCGTGTGTTGTGTTGTTTTGTCTTGTCTTGTCTTCTCCTTGTCTTGTCTTGTCTGTCGTGTGTTGTGTTGTTTTGTCTTGTCTTGTCTTGTCTTGTCTTGTCTTGTCTTGTCTTGTCTTGTCTTGTCTTGTCTTGTCTTGTCTTGTCTTGTCTGTCGTGTGTTGTGTTGTTTTGTCTTGTCACGTCTAATATTGTCTTGTCTTGTCTTGTCTTGTCTTGTCTTGTCTTGTCATGTCTTGTCTTGTAATGTAATGTCATGTCGTGTGTTGTGTTTGTTTGTCTTGTCTTGTCTTCTCCTTGTCTTGTCTTGTCTGTCGTGTGTTGTGTTGTTTTGTCTTGTCATGTCTTATATTGTCTTGTCTTGTCTTGTCTTGTCTTGTCTTGTGATGTCATGTCGTGTGTTGTGTTGTTTTGTCTTGTCTTGTCTTGTCTTGTCTTGTTTTGTCTTGTCTTGTCTTGTCTTGTCTTGTCCTGTCCTGTCTTGTCTTGTCTTGTTATGTCTTGTCTTGTCTTGTCTTGTCTTGCCTTGTCTTGTCCTGTCTTGTCTTGTCTTGTCATGTCTTGTCTTGTCTTGTCTTGTCTTGTCTTGTGTTGCCTCGTCTTGTCTTGTCTTGTCTTGTCCTGTCCTGACGTGTGTTGTGTTGTTTTGTCTTGTCTTGTCATGTCATGTTGTGTGTTGTGTTGTTTTGTCTTGTCTTGTTTTGTCTTGTCATGTTTTGTCTTGTCTTGTCTTGTCTTGTTTTGTCTTGTCTTGTCTTGTCTTGTCATGTCGTGTGTTGTGTTGTTTTGTCTTGTCTTGTTTTGTCTTATCATGTCTTGTCTTGTCTTGTTTTGTCTTGTCTTGTCTTGTCTTGTCTTGTCTTGTCTTGTCTTGTCTTGTCTTGTCTTGTCTTGTCTTGTCTTGTCTTGTCTTGTCTTGTCTTTTCTTGTCTTGTCTTGTCTTGTTTTGTCATGTAATGTCATGTCGTGTGTTGTGTTGTCTTGTCTTGTCTTGTCTTGTCATGTCATGTTGTGTGTTGTGTTGTTTTGTCTTGTCTTGTCTTGTCATGTCTTGTCATGTCGTGTGTTGTGTTGTTTTGTCTTGTCTTGTTTTGTCTTATCATGTCTTGTCTTGTTTTGTCTTGTCTTGTCTTGTCTTGTCTTGTCTTGTCTTGTCTTGTCTTGTCTTGTCTTGTCTTGTCTTGTCTTGTCTTGTCTTGTCTTGTTTTGTCTTGTCTTGTCTTGTCTTGTCTTGTCTTGTCTTGTCTTGTCTTGTCTTGTCTTGTCTTGTCTTGTCTTGTCTTGTCTTGTCTTGTCTTGTCTTGTCTTGTCTTGTCTTGTTTTATGTTGTCTTGTCTTGTCTTGTTTTGTCATGTAATGTCATGTCGTGTGTTGTGTTGTCTTGTCTTGACTTGTCTTGTGATGTCATGTCGTGTGTTGTGTTGTTTTGTCTTGTTGTGTATTGTCATGTCTTATATTGTCTTGTCTTGTCTTGTCTTGTCTCGTCCTGTCTTGTCTTGTCTTGTCTTGTCATGTCTTGTCTTGTCTTGTCTTGTCTTTTCTTGTTTTGTCTTGTCTTGTATTGTCTTGTTTTCTCATGTAATCTCATGCCGTGTGTTGTTTTGTCTTGTGTTGTTTTGTCGTATCATGTCTTGTCTTGTCTTGTCTTGTCCTGTCCTGTCGTGTGTTGTGTTGTTTTGTCTTGTCTTGTCATGTCATGTCATGTCGTGTCTTGTGTTGCTTTGTCTTGTCTTGTCATGTCGTGTGTTGTGTTGGTTTGTCTTGTCTTGTCATGTCATGTCATGTCGTGTCTTGTCTTCTCTTGTCTTGTCCTGTCCTGTCGTGTGTTGTGTTGTTTTGTCTTGTCTTGTCATGTCATGTCATGTCGTGTCTTATGTTGTTTTGCCGTATCATGTCTTGTCTTGTCTTGTCTCGTCATGTCATGTCATGTCGTGTGTTGTGTTGTTTAGTCTTGTTTTGTCTTGTCATGTCTTGTCTTGTCTTGTCTTGTCTTGTTTTGTCTTGTTATGTCTTGTCTTGTCTTGTCTTGTCTTGTCTTGTCTTGTCTTGTCTTGTCTTGTCTTGTCTTGTCTTGTCTTGTCTTGTCTTGTCTTGTCTTGTCTTGTCTTGTCTTGTCTTGTCTTGTCTTGTCTTGTCTTGTCTTGTCTTGTCTTGTCTTGTTTTGTCTTGTCTTGTCTTGTTTTGTTTTGTCGTGTCTTGTCTTGTCTTGTCTTGTCTTGTTTTGTCATGTAATGTCATGCCGTGTGTTGTGTTGTTTTGTCTTGTCTTGTCTTCTCCTTGTCTTGTCTTGTCTGTCGTGAGTTGTGTTGTTTTGTCTTGTCATGTCTTATATTGTCTTGTCTTGTCTTGTCTTGTGATTTCATGTCGTGTGTTGTGTTGTTTTGTCTTGTCTTGTCTTGTCTTGTCTTGTCTTGTCTTGTTTTGTCTTGTCTTGTCTTGTCTTGTCCTGTCCTGTCTTGTTTTGTCTTGTCTTGTCTTGTCTTGTCATGTCTTATCTTGTCTTGTCATGTCTTGTCTTGTCTTGTCTTGTCTTGTCTTGTCTTGTCTTGGTTGTCCTGTCTTGTCTTGTCTTGTCGTGTCTTGTCTTGTCTTGTCTTGTCTTGTCCTGTCTTGTCTTGTCTTGTCTTGTCTTGTCTTGTCTTGTCTTGTCTTGTCTTGTCTTGTCTTGTCTTGTCTTGTCTTGTCTTGTCTTGTCTTGTCTGTCGTGTGTTGTGTTGTTTTGTCTTGTCATGTCTAATATTGTCTTGTCTTGTCTTGTCTTGTGATGTCATGTCGTGTGTTGTGTTGTTTTGTCTTGTCTTGTCTTGTCTTGTCTTGTCCTGTCCTGTCTTGTCTTGTCTTGTCATGTCTTGTCTTGTAATGTAATGTCATGTCGTGTGTTGTGTTGTTTTGTCTTGTCTTCTCCTTGTCTTGTCTTGTCTGTCGTGTGTTGTGTTGTTTTGTCTTGTCTTGTCTTGTCTTGTCTTGTGATGTCATGTCGTGTGTTGTGTTGTTTTGTCTTGTCTTGTCTTGTCTTGTCTTGTCTTGTCTTGTCTTGTCTTGTCTTGTCTTGTCCTGTCCTGTCTTGTCTTGTCTTGTCATGTCTTGTCTTGTAATGTAATGTCATGTCGTGTGTTGTGTTGTTTTGTCTTGTCTTGTCTTCTCCTTGTCTTGTCTTGTCTGTCGTGTGTTGTGTTGTTTTGTCTTGTCTTGTCTTGTCTTGTCCTGTCTGTCGTGTGTTGTGTTGTTTTGTCTTGTCATGTCTAATATTGTCTTGTCTTGTCTTGTCTTGTCTTGTCTTGTCTTGTCTTGTCATGTCTTGTCTTGTAATGTAATGTCATGTCGTGTGTTGTGTTTGTTTGTCTTGTCTTGTCTTCTCCTTGTCTTGTCTTGTCTGTCGTGTGTTGTGTTGTTTTGTCTTGTCATGTCTTATATTGTCTTGTCTTGTCTTGTCTTGTCTTGTCTTGTCTTGTCTTGTGATGTCATGTCGTGTGTTGTGTTGTTTTGTCTTGTCTTTTCTTGTCTTGTCTTGTCTTGTCTTGTCTTGTCTTGTCCTGTCCTGTCTTGTCTTGTCTTGTTATGTCTTGTCTTGTCTTGTCTTGTCTTGTCTTGTCTTGTCTTGTCTTGTCTTGTCTTGTCTCGTCTTGTCTTGTCTTGCCTTGTCTTGTCCTGTCTTGTCTTGTCTTGTCATGTCTTGTCTTGTCTTGTCTTGTGTTGCCTCGTCTTGTCTTGTCTTGTCTTGTCCTGTCTTGTCTTGCCTTGTCTTGTCCTGTCTTGTCTTGTCTTGTCATGTCTTGTCTTGTTTTGTCTTGTCTTGTCATGTCATGTTGTGTGTTGTGTTGTTTTGTCTTGTCTTGTTTTGTCTTGTCATGTTTTGTCTTGTCTTGTCTTGTCTTGTTTTGTCTTGTCTTGTCTTGTCTTGTCCTGTCTTGTCTTGTCTTGTCATGTCTTGTCTTGTCTTGTCTTGTCATGTCATGTCATGTCGTGTGTTGTGTTGTTTTGTCTTGTCTTGTTTTGTCTTATCATGTCTTGTCTTGTCTTGTTTTGTCTTGTCTTGTCTTGTCTTGTCTTGTCTTGTCTTGTCTTGTCTTGTCTTGTCTTGTCTTGTCTTGTCTTGTCTTGTCTTGTCTTGTCTTGTCTTGTCTTGTCTTGTCTTGTCTTGTCTTGTCTTGTCTTGTTTTATGTTGTCTTGTCTTGTCTTGTTTTGTCATGTAATGTCATGTCGTGTGTTGTGTTGTCTTGTCTTGTCTTGTGATGTCATGTCGTGTGTTGTGTTGTTTTGTCTTGTTGTGTATTGTCATGTCTTATATTGTCTTGTCTTGTCTTGTCTTGTCTTGTCCTGTCTTGTCTTGTCTTGTCATGTCTTGTCTTGTCTTGTCTTGTCTTTTCTTGTTTTGTCTTGTCTTGTATTGTCTTGTTTTCTCATGTAATGTCATGCCGTGTGTTGTTTTGTCTTGTGTTGTTTTGTCGTATCATGTCTTGTCTTGTCTTGTCTTGTCCTGTCCTGTCGTGTGTTGTGTTGTTTTGTCTTGTCTTGTCATGTCATGTCATGTCGTGTCTTGTGTTGCTTTGTCTTGTCTTGTCATGTCGTGTGTTGTGTTGGTTTGTCTTGTCTTGTCATGTCATGTCATGTCGTGTCTTGTCTTGTCTTGTCTTGTCCTGTCCTGTCGTGTGTTGTGTTGTTTTGTCTTGTCTTGTCATGTCATGTCGTGTCTTATGTTGTTTTGTCGTATCATGTCTTGTCTTGTCTTGTCTTGTCATGTCATGTCATGTCGTGTGTTGTGTTGTTTAGTCTTGTTTTGTCTTGTCATGTCTTGTCTTGTCTTGTCTTGTCTTGTTTTGTCTTGTTATGTCTTGTCTTGTCTTGTCTTGTCTTGTCCTGTCCTGTCTTGTCTTGTCTTGTTATGTCTTGTCTTGTCTTGTCTTGTCTTGTCTTGTCTTGTGATGTCATGTCGTGTGTTGTGTTGTGTTGTTTTGTCTTGTCTTGTCTTGTCCTGTCTTGTCTTGTCTTGTTATGTCATGTCTTATATTGTCTTGTCTTGTCTTGTCTTGTGATGTCATGTCGTGTGTTGTGTTGTGTTGTTTTGTCTTGTCTTGTCTTGTCTTGTCTTGTCTTGTCTTGTCTTGTCTTGTCTTGTCTTGTCTTGTCTTGTCTTGTCTTGTCTTGTCTTGTCTTGTCTTGTCTTGTCTTGTCTTGTCTTGTCTTGTCTTGTCTTGTCTTGTCTTGTCTTGTCTTGTCTTGTCTTGTCTTGTCTTGTCTTGTCTTGTCTTGTCTTGTCTTGTCTTGTCTTGTCTTGTCTTGTCTTGTCTTGTCTTGTCTTGTCTTGTCTTGTCTAGTCTTGTGTTGTCTTGTCTTGTCTTGTCTTGTCTTGTCTTGTCTTGTCTTGTCTTGTTTTGTCTTGTGTTGTATTGTCTTGTTTTCTCATGTAATGTCATGTCGTGTGTTGTGTTGTGTTGTTTTGTCTTGTCATGTCTTATATTGTCTTGCGATGTCATGTCGTGTGTTGTGTTGTTTTGTCTTGTCTTGTTTTGTCTTGTCCTGTCTTGTCTTTTCATGTCATGTCATGTGTTGTGTTGTGTTGTTTTGTCTTGTCTTGTCTTGTCTTGTCTTGTCTTGCCTTATCTTGCCTTGTCTTGTCTGGTCTTGTCTTGTCTTGTCTTGTCTTGTCTTGTCTTGTTTTGTCTTGTCTTGTATTGTCTTGTTTTCTCATGTAATGTCATGTCGTGTGTTGTGTTGTTTTGTCTTGTCTTGTGTTGTTTTGTCGTGTCTTGTCTTGTCTTGTCTTGTCTTGTCTTGTCTTGTCTTGTCCTGTCCTGTCGTGTGTTGTGTTGTTTTGTCTTGTCTTGTCATGTCATGTCATGTCGTGTCTTGTGTTGCTTTGTCTTGTCTTGTCTTGTCATGTCGTGTGTTGAGTTGTTTTGTCTTGTCTTTTTGTGTATTGTCATGTCTTGTCTTGTCTTGTCATGTCATGTCATATCGTGTGTTGTGTTGTTTTGTCTTGTCATGTCTTGTCTTGTCTTGTGTTGTTTTGTCGTGTCTTGTCTTGTCTTGTCTTGTCTTGTCTTGTCTTGTCTTGTCCTGTCCTGTCGTGTGTTGTGTTGTTTTGTCTTGTCTTGTCATGTCATGTCATGTCGTGTCTTGTGTTGCTTTGTCTTGTCTTGTCTTGTCATGTCGTGTGTTGAGTTGTTTTGTCTTGTCTTTTTGTGTATTGTCATGTCTTGTCTTGTCTTGTCATGTCATGTCATATCGTGTGTTGTGTTGTTTTGTCTTGTCATGTCTTGTCTTGTCTTGTCTTGTTTTGTCTTGTCTTGTCTTGTCTTGTCTTGTCTTGTCTTGTCTTGTCTTGTCTTGTCTTGTCTTGTCTTGTCTTGTCTTGTCTTGTCTTGTCTTGTCTTGTCTTGTCTTGTCTTGTCTTGTCTTGTCTTGTCTTGTCTTGTCTTGTCTTGTCTTGTCTTGTCTTGTCTTGTCTTGTCTTGTCTTGTCTTGTCTAGTCTTGTGTTGTCTTGTCTTGTCTTGTCTTGTCTTGTCTTGTCTTGTCTTGTCTTGTTTTGTCTTGTGTTGTATTGTCTTGTTTTCTCATGTAATGTCATGTCGTGTGTTGTGTTGTGTTGTTTTGTCTTGTCATGTCTTATATTGTCTTGTGATGTCATGTCGTGTGTTGTGTTGTTTTGTCTTGTCTTGTTTTGTCTTGTCCTGTCTTGTCTTTTCATGTCATGTCATGTGTTGTGTTGTGTTGTTTTGTCTTGTCTTGTCTTGTCTTGTCTTGTCCTGTCTTGTCTTGTCTTGTTATGTCATGTCTTATATTGTCTTGTCTTGTCTTGTCTTGTGATGTCATGTCGTGTGTTGTGTTGTGTTGTTTTGTCTTGTCTTGTCTTGTCTTGTCTTGTCTTGTCTTGTCTTGTCTTGTCTTGTCTTGTCTTGTCTTGTCTTGTCTTGTCTTGTCTTGTCTTGTCTTGTCTTGTCTTGTCTTGTCTTGTCTTGTCTTGTCTTGTCTTGTCTTGTCTTGTCTTGTCTTGTCTTGTCTTGTCTTGTCTTGTCTTGTCTTGTCTTGTCTTGTCTTGTCTTGTCTTGTCTTGTCTTGTCTTGTCTTGTCTTGTCTTGTCTTGTCTTGTCTTGTCTTGTCTTGTCTTGTCTTGTCTTGTCTTGTCTTGTCTTGTCTTGTCTTGTCTAGTCTTGTGTTGTCTTGTCTTGTCTTGTCTTGTCTTGTCTTGTCTTGTCTTGTCTTGTTTTGTCTTGTGTTGTATTGTCTTGTTTTCTCATGTAATGTCATGTCGTGTGTTGTGTTGTGTTGTTTTGTCTTGTCATGTCTTATATTGTCTTGTGATGTCATGTCGTGTGTTGTGTTGTTTTGTCTTGTCTTGTTTTGTCTTGTCCTGTCTTGTCTTTTCATGTCATGTCATGTGTTGTGTTGTGTTGTTTTGTCTTGTCTTGTCTTGTCTTGTCTTGTCTTGCCTTATCTTGCCTTGTCTTGTCTGGTCTTGTCTTGTCTTGTCTTGTCTTGTCTTGTCTTGTTTTGTCTTGTCTTGTATTGTCTTGTTTTCTCATGTAATGTCATGTCGTGTGTTGTGTTGTTTTGTCTTGTCTTGTGTTGTTTTGTCGTGTCTTGTCTTGTCTTGTCTTGTCTTGTCTTGTCTTGTCTTGTCTTGTCTTGTCCTGTCCTGTCGTGTGTTGTGTTGTTTTGTCTTGTCTTGTCATGTCATGTCATGTCGTGTCTTGTGTTGCTTTGTCTTGTCTTGTCTTGTCATGTCGTGTGTTGAGTTGTTTTGTCTTGTCTTTTTGTGTATTGTCATGTCTTGTCTTGTCTTGTCATGTCATGTCATATCGTGTGTTGTGTTGTTTTGTCTTGTCATGTCTTGTCTTGTCTTGTCTTGTTTTGTCTTGTCATGTCATGTCATGTCTTGTCTTGTCTTGTCTTGTCTTGTTTTATGTTGTCTTGTCTTGTCTTGTTTTGTCATGTAATGTCATGTCGTGTGTTGTGTTGTTTTGTCTTGTCATGTCTTATATTGTCTTGTCTTGTCTTGTCTTGTCTTGTCTTGTGATGTCATGTCGTGTGTTGTGTTGTTTTGTCTTGTCATGTCTTGTCTTGTCTTGTCTTGTCTTGTCTTGTCTTGTCTTGTCTTGTCTTGTCTTTTCTTGTCTTTTCTTGTCTTGTCTTGTCTTGTCTTGTCTTGCCTTGCCTTGTCTTGTCTTGTCTTGTCTTGTCTTGTCTTGTCTTGTCTTGCCTTGCCTTGTCTTGTCTTGTCTTGTCTTGTCTTGTCTTGTCTTGTCTTGTCTTGTCTTGTCTTGTCTTGTCTTGTCTTGTCTTGTCTTGTCTTGTCTTGTCTTGTCTTGTCTTGTCTTGTCTTGTCTTGTCTTGTCTTGTCTTGTCTTGTCTTGTCTTGTCTTGTCTTGTCTTGTCTTGTCTTGTCTTGTCTTGTCTTGTCTTGTCTTGTCTTGTCTTGTCTTGTCTTGTCTTGTCTTGTCTTGTCTTGTCTTGTCTTGTCTTGTCTTGTCTTGTCTTGTCTTGTCTTGTCTTGTCTTGTCTTGTTTTGTCTTGTGTTGTCTTGTTTTGTTTTGTCGTGTCTTGTCTTGTCTTGTCTTGGCTTGTTTTGTCATGTAATGTCATGTCGTGTGTTGTGTTGTTTTGTCTTGTCTTGTCTTCTCCTTGTCTTGTCTTGTCTGTCGTGAGTTGTGTTGGTTTGTCTTGTCATGTCTTATATTGTCTTGTCTTGTCTTGTCTTGTGATTTCATGTCGTGTGTTGTGTTGTTTAGTCTTGTCTTGTCTTGTCTTGTCTTGTTTTGTCTTGTTATGTCTTGTCTTGTCTTGTCTTGTCTTGTCTTGTCTTGTCTTGTCTTGTCTTGTCTTGTCTTGTCTTGTCTTGTCTTGTCTTGTCTTGTCTTGTCTTGTCTTGTCTTGTCTTGTCTTGTCTTGTCTTGTATTGTCTTGTCTTGTCTTGTCTTGTCTTGTCTTGTCTTGTCTTGTCTTGTCTTGTCTTGTCTTGTCTTGTCTTGTCTTGTCTTGTCTTGTCTTGTCTTGTCTTGTCTTGTCTTGTCTTGTCTTGTCTTGTTTTGTCTTGTGTTGTCTTGTTTTGTTTTGTCGTGTCTTGTCTTGTCTTGTCTTGGCTTGTTTTGTCATGTAATGTCATGTCGTGTGTTGTGTTGTTTTGTCTTGTCTTGTCTTCTCCTTGTCTTGTCTTGTCTGTCGTGAGTTGTGTTGGTTTGTCTTGTCATGTCTTATATTGTCTTGTCTTCTCCTTGTCTTGTCTTGTGATTTCATGTCGTGTGTTGTGTTGTTTTGTCTTGTCTTGTCTTCTCCTTGTCTTGTCTTGTCTGTCGTGTGTTGTGTTGTTTTGTCTTGTCTTGTCTTGTCTTGTCTTGTCTTGTCTTGTCTTGTCTTGTCTTGTCTGTCGTGTGTTGTGTTGTTTTGTCTTGTCATGTCTAATATTGTCTTGTCTTGTCTTGTCTTGTCTTGTCTTGTCTTGTCTTGTCTTGTCATGTCTTGTCTTGTAATGTAATGTCATGTCGTGTGTTGTGTTTGTTTGTCTTGTCTTGTCTTCTCCTTGTCTTGTCTTGTCTGTCGTGTGTTGTGTTGTTTTGTCTTGTCATGTCTTGTCTTGTCTTGTCTTGTCTTGTGATGTCATGTCGTGTGTTGTGTTGTTTTGTCTTGTCTTGTCTTGTCTTGTCTTGTTTTGTCTTGTCTTGTCTTGTCTTGTCTTGTCCTGTCCTGTCTTGTCTTGTCTTGTTATGTCTTGTCTTGTCTTGTCTTGTCTTGCCTTGTCTTGTCCTGTCTTGTCTTGTCTTGTCATGTCTTGTCTTGTCTTGTCTTGTCTTGTCTTGTGTTGCCTCGTCTTGTCTTGTCTTGTCTTGTCCTGTCCTGACGTGTGTTGTGTTGTTTTGTCTTGTCTTGTCATGTCATGTTGTGTGTTGTGTTGTTTTGTCTTGTCTTGTTTTGTCTTGTCATGTTTTGTCTTGTCTTGTCTTGTGTTGTTTTGTCTTGTCTTGTCTTGTCTTGTCATGTCGTGTGTTGTGTTGTTTTGTCTTGTCTTGTTTTGTCTTATCATGTCTTGTCTTGTCTTGTTTTGTCTTGTCTTGTCTTGTCTTGTCTTGTCTTGTCTTGTCTTGTCTTGTCTTGTCTTGTCTTGTCTTGTCTTGTCTTGTCTTGTCTTGTCTTGTCTTGTCTTGTCTTGTCTTGTCTTGTCTTGTCTTGTCTTGTCTTGTCTTGTCTTGTCTTGTCTTGTCTTGTCTTGTCTTGTCTTGTCTTGTCTTGTCTTTTCTTGTCTTGTCTTGTCTTGTTTTGTCATGTAATGTCATGTCGTGTGTTGTGTTGTCTTGTCTTGTCTTGTCTTGTCATGTCATGTTGTGTGTTGTGTTGTTTTGTCTTGTCTTGTCTTGTCATGTCTTGTCATGTCGTGTGTTGTGTTGTTTTGTCTTGTCTTGTTTTGTCTTATCATGTCTTGTCTTGTTTTGTCTTGTCTTGTCTTGTCTTGTCTTGTCTTGTCTTGTCTTGTCTTGTCTTGTCTTGTCTTGTCTTGTCTTGTTTTGTCTTGTCTTGTCTTGTCTTGTCTTGTCTTGTCTTGTCTTGTCTTGTCTTGTCTTGTCTTGTCTTGTCTTGTCTTGTCTTGTCTTGTCTTGTCTTGTCTTGTCTTGTCTTGTTTTATGTTGTCTTGTCTTGTCTTGTTTTGTCATGTAATGTCATGTCGTGTGTTGTGTTATCTTGTCTTGACTTGTCTTGTGATGTCATGTCGTGTGTTCTGTTGTTTTGTCTTGTTGTGTATTGTCATGTCTTATATTGTCTTGTCTTGTCTTGTCTTGTCTTGTCTTGTCTTGTCTTGTCTTGTCTTGTCTTGTCTTGTCTTGTCTTGTCTTGTCTTGTCTTGTCTTGTCTTGCCTTGCCTTGTCTTGTCTTGTCTTGTCTTGTCTTGTCTTGTCTTGCCTTGCCTTGTCTTGTCTTGTCTTGTCTTGTCTTGTCTTGTCTTGTCTTGTCTTGTCTTGTCTTGTCTTGTCTTGTCTTGTCTTGTCTTGTCTTGTCTTGTCTTGTCTTGTCTTGTCTTGTCTTGTCTTGTCTTGTCTTGTCTTGTCTTGTCTTGTCTTGTCTTGTCTTGTCTTGTCTTGTCTTGTCTTGTCTTGTCTTGTCTTGTCTTGTCTTGTCTTGTCTTGTCTTGTCTTGTCTTGTCTTGTCTTGTCTTGTCTTGTCTTGTCTTGTCTTGTCTTGTCTTGTCTTGTCTTGTCTTGTCTTGTCTTGTCTTGTCTTGTCTTGTCTTGTCTTGTCTTGTCTTGTCTTGTCTTGTCTTGTCTTGTCTTGTCTTGTCTTGTCTTGTCTTGTCTTGTCTTGTCTTGTCTTGTCTTGTCTTGTCTTGTCTTGTCTTGTCTTGTCTTGTCTTGTCTTGTCTTGTCTTGTCTTGTCTTGTCTTGTCTTGTCTTGTCTTGTCTTGTCTTGTCTTGTCTTGTCTTGTCTTGTCTTGTCTTGTTTTGTCTTGTGTTGTCTTGTTTTGTTTTGTCGTGTCTTGTCTTGTCTTGTCTTGGCTTGTTTTGTCATGTAATGTCATGTCGTGTGTTGTGTTGTTTTGTCTTGTCTTGTCTTCTCCTTGTCTTGTCTTGTCTGTCGTGAGTTGTGTTGGTTTGTCTTGTCATGTCTTATATTGTCGTGTCTTGTCTTGTCTTGTGATTTCATGTCGTGTGTTGTGTTGTTTAGTCTTGTCTTGTCTTGTCTTGTCTTGTTTTGTCTTGTTATGTCTTGTCTTGTCTTGTCTTGTCTTGTCTTGTCTTGTCTTGTCTTGTCTTGTCTTGTCTTGTCTTGTCTTGTCTTGTCTTGTCTTGTCTTGTCTTGTCTTGTCTTGTCTTGTCTTGTCTTGTCTTGTCTTGTCTTGTCTTGTATTGTCTTGTCTTGTCTTGTCTTGTCTTGTCTTGTCTTGTCTTGTCTTGTCTTGTCTTGTCTTGTCTTGTCTTGTCTTGTCTTGTCTTGTCTTGTCTTGTCTTGTCTTGTCTTGTTTTGTCTTGTGTTGTCTTGTTTTGTTTTGTCGTGTCTTGTCTTGTCTTGTCTTGGCTTGTTTTGTCATGTAATGTCATGTCGTGTGTTGTGTTGTTTTGTCTTGTCTTGTCTTCTCCTTGTCTTGTCTTGTCTGTCGTGAGTTGTGTTGGTTTGTCTTGTCATGTCTTATATTGTCTTGTCTTCTCCTTGTCTTGTCTTGTGATTTCATGTCGTGTGTTGTGTTGTTTTGTCTTGTCTTGTCTTCTCCTTGTCTTGTCTTGTCTGTCGTGTGTTGTGTTGTTTTGTCTTGTCTTGTCTTGTCTTGTCTTGTCTTGTCTTGTCTTGTCTTGTCTTGTCTTGTCTTGTCTGTCGTGTGTTGTGTTGTTTTGTCTTGTCATGTCTAATATTGTCTTGTCTTGTCTTGTTTTGTCTTGTCTTGTCTTGTCTTGTCTTGTCATGTCTTGTCTTGTAATGTAATGTCATGTCGTGTGTTGTGTTTGTTTGTCTTGTCTTGTCTTCTCCTTGTCTTGTCTTGTCTGTCGTGTGTTGTGTTGTTTTGTCTTGTCATGTCTTATATTGTCTTGTCTTGTCTTGTCTTGTCTTGTCTTGTGATGTCATGTCGTGTGTTGTGTTGTTTTGTCTTGTCTTGTCTTGTCTTGTCTTGTTTTGTCTTGTCTTGTCTTGTCTTGTCTTGTCCTGTCCTGTCTTGTCTTGTCTTGTTATGTCTTGTCTTGTCTTGTCTTGTCTTGCCTTGTCTTGTCCTGTCTTGTCTTGTCTTGTCATGTCTTGTCTTGTCTTGTCTTGTCTTGTCTTGTGTTGCCTCGTCTTGTCTTGTCTTGTCTTGTCCTGTCCTGACGTGTGTTGTGTTGTTTTGTCTTGTCTTGTCATGTCATGTTGTGTGTTGTGTTGTTTTGTCTTGTCTTGTTTTGTCTTGTCATGTTTTGTCTTGTCTTGTCTTGTCTTGTCTTGTTTTGTCTTGTCTTGTCTTGTCTTGTCATGTCTTGTCTTGTTTTGTCTTGTCTTGTCTTGTCTTGTCTTGTCTTGTCTTGTCTTGTCTTGTCTTGTCTTGTCTTGTCTTGTCTTGTCTTGTCTTGTCTTGTCTTGTCTTGTCTTGTCTTGTCTTGTCTTGTCTTGTCTTGTCTTGTCTTGTCTTGTCTTGTCTTGTCTTGTCTTGTCTTGTCTTGTCTTGTCTTGTCTTTTCTTGTCTTGTCTTGTCTTGTTTTGTCATGTAATGTCATGTCGTGTGTTGTGTTGTCTTGTCTTGTCTTGTCTTGTCATGTCATGTTGTGTGTTGTGTTGTTTTGTCTTGTCTTGTCTTGTCATGTCTTGTCATGTCGTGTGTTGTGTTGTTTTGTCTTGTCTTGTTTTGTCTTATCATGTCTTGTCTTGTTTTGTCTTGTCTTGTCTTGTCTTGTCTTGTCTTGTCTTGTCTTGTCTTGTCTTGTCTTGTCTTGTTTTGTCTTGTCTTGTCTTGTCTTGTCTTGTCTTGTCTTGTCTTGTCTTGTCTTGTCTTGTCTTGTCTTGTGTTGTCTTGTCTTGTCTTGTCTTGTCTTGTCTTGTCTTGTTTTATGTTGTCTTGTCTTGTCTTGTTTTGTCATGTAATGTCATGTCGTGTGTTGTGTTGTCTTGTCTTGACTTGTCTTGTGATGTCATGTCGTGTGTTGTGTTGTTTTGTCTTGTTGTGTATTGTCATGTCTTATATTGTCTTGTCTTGTCTTGTCTTGTCTTGTCCTGTCTTGTCTTGTCTTGTCTTGTCATGTCTTGTCTTGTCTTGTCTTGCCTTTTCTTGTTTTGTCTTGTCTTGTATTGTCTTGTTTTCTCATGTAATCTCATGCCGTGTGTTGTTTTGTCTTGTGTTGTTTTGTCGTATCATGTCTTGTCTTGTCTTGTCTTGTCCTGTCCTGTCGTGTGTTGTGTTGTTTTGTCTTGTCTTGTCATGTCATGTCATGTCGTGTCTTGTGTTGCTTTGTCTTGTCTTGTCATGTCGTGTGTTGTGTTGGTTTGTCTTGTCTTGTCATGTCATGTCATGTCGTGTCTTGTCTTCTCTTGTCTTGTCCTGTCCTGTCGTGTGTTGTGTTGTTTTGTCTTGTCTTGTCATGTCATGTCATGTCGTGTCTTATGTTGTTTTGCCGTATCATGTCTTGTCTTGTCTTGTCTTGTCATGTCATGTCATGTCGTGTGTTGTGTTGTTTAGTCTTGTTTTGTCTTGTCATGTCTTGTCTTGTCTTGTCTTGTCTTGTTTTGTCTTGTTATGTCTTGTCTTGTCTTGTCTTGTCTTGTCTTGTCTTGTCTTGTCTTGTCTTGTCTTGTCTTGTCTTGTCTTGTCTTGTCTTGTCTTGTCTTGTCTTGTCTTGTCTTGTCTTGTCTTGTCTTGTCTTGTCTTGTCTTGTCTTGTCTTGTCTTGTTTTGTCTTGTCTTGTCTTGTTTTGTTTTGTCGTGTCTTGTCTTGTCTTGTCTTGTCTTGTTTTGTCATGTAATGTCATGCCGTGTGTTGTGTTGTTTTGTCTTGTCTTGTCTTCTCCTTGTCTTGTCTTGTCTGTCGTGAGTTGTGTAGTTTTGTCTTGTCATGTCTTATATTGTCTTGTCTTGTCTTGTCTTGTGATTTCATGTCGTGTGTTGTGTTGTTTTGTCTTGTCTTGTCTTGTCTTGTCTTGTCTTGTCTTGTTTTGTCTTGTCTTGTCTTGTCTTGTCCTGTCCTGTCTTGTTTTGTCTTGTCTTGTCTTGTCTTGTCATGTCTTATCTTGTCTTGTCATGTCTTGTCTTGTCTTGTCTTGTCTTGTCTTGTCTTGTCTTGGTTGTCCTGTCTTGTCTTGTCTTGTCGTGTCTTGTCTTGTCTTGTCTTGTCTTGTCCTGTCTTGTCTTGTCTTGTCTTGTCTTGTCTTGTCTTGTCTTGTCTTGTCTTGTCTTGTCTTGTCTTGTCTTGTCTTGTCTTGTCTTGTCTTGTCTTGTCTTGTCTTGTCTGTCGTGTGTTGTGTTGTTTTGTCTTGTCATGTCTAATATTGTCTTGTCTTGTCTTGTCTTGTGATGTCATGTCGTGTGTTGTGTTGTTTTGTCTTGTCTTGTCTTGTCTTGTCTTGTCCTGTCCTGTCTTGTCTTGTCTTGTCATGTCTTGTCTTGTAATGTAATGTCATGTCGTGTGTTGTGTTGTTTTGTCTTGTCTTCTCCTTGTCTTGTCTTGTCTGTCGTGTGTTGTGTTGTTTTGTCTTGTCTTGTCTTGTCTTGTCTTGTGATGTCATGTCGTGTGTTGTGTTGTTTTGTCTTGTCTTGTCTTGTCTTGTCTTGACTTGTCTTGTCTTGTCTTGTCTTGTCTTGTCCTGTCCTGTCTTGTCTTGTCTTGTCATGTCTTGTCTTGTAATGTAATGTCATGTCGTGTGTTGTGTTGTTTTGTCTTGTCTTGTCTTCTCCTTGTCTTGTCTTGTCTGTCGTGTGTTGTGTTGTTTTGTCTTGTCTTGTCTTGTCTTGTCCTGTCTGTCGTGTGTTGTGTTGTTTTGTCTTGTCATGTCTAATATTGTCTTGTCTTGTCTTGTCTTGTCTTGTCTTGTCTTGTCTTGTCATGTCTTGTCTTGTAATGTAATGTCATGTCGTGTGTTGTGTTTGTTTGTCTTGTCTTGTCTTCTCCTTGTCTTGTCTTGTCTGTCGTGTGTTGTGTTGTTTTGTCTTGTCATGTCTTATATTGTCTTGTCTTGTCTTGTCTTGTCTTGTCTTGTGATGTCATGTCGTGTGTTGTGTTGTTTTGTCTTGTCTTTTCTTGTCTTGTCTTGTCTTGTCTTGTCTTGTCTTGTCCTGTCCTGTCTTGTCTTGTCTTGTTATGTCTTGTCTTGTCTTGTCTTGTCTTGTCTTGTCTTGTCTTGTCTTGTCTTGTCTTGTCTCGTCTTGTCTTGTCTTGCCTTGTCTTGTCCTGTCTTGTCTTGTCTTGTCATGTCTTGTCTTGTCTTGTCTTGTCTTGTCTTGTGTTGCCTCGTCTTGTCTTGTCTTGTCTTGTCCTGTCTTGTCTTGCCTTGTCTTGTCCTGTCTTGTCTTGTCTTGTCATGTCTTGTCTTGTTTTGTCTTGTCTTGTCATGTCATGTTGTGTGTTGTGTTGTTTTGTCTTGTCTTGTTTTGTCTTGTCATGTTTTGTCTTGTCTTGTCTTGTCTTGTTTTGTCTTGTCTTGTCTTGTCTTGTCCTGTCTTGTCTTGTCTTGTCATGTCTTGTCTTGTCTTGTCTTGTCATGTCATGTCATGTCGTGTGTTGTGTTGTTTTGTCTTGTCTTGTTTTGTCTTATCATGTCTTGTCTTGTCTTGTTTTGTCTTGTCTTGTCTTGTCTTGTCTTGTCTTGTCTTGTCTTGTCTTGTCTTGTCTTGTCTTGTCTTGTCTTGTCTTGTCTTGTCTTGTCTTGTCTTGTCTTGTCTTGTCTTGTCTTGTCTTGTCTTGTCTTGTTTTATGTTGTCTTGTCTTGTCTTGTTTTGTCATGTAATGTCATGTCGTGTGTTGTGTTGTCTTGTATTGTCTTGTCTTGTGATGTCATGTCGTGTGTTGTGTTGTTTTGTCTTGTTGTGTATTGTCATGTCTTATATTGTCTTGTCTTGTCTTGTCTTGTCTTGTCCTGTCTTGTCTTGTCTTGTCATGTCTTGTCTTGTCTTGTCTTGTCTTTTCTTGTTTTGTCTTGTCTTGTATTGTCTTGTTTTCTCATGTAATGTCATGCCGTGTGTTGTTTTGTCTTGTGTTGTTTTGTCGTATCATGTCTTGTCTTGTCTTGTCTTGTCCTGTCCTGTCGTGTGTTGTGTTGTTTTGTCTTGTCTTGTCATGTCATGTCATGTCGTGTCTTGTGTTGCTTTGTCTTGTCTTGTCATGTCGTGTGTTGTGTTGGTTTGTCTTGTCTTGTCATGTCATGTCATGTCGTGTCTTGTCTTGTCTTGTCTTGTCCTGTCCTGTCGTGTGTTGTGTTGTTTTGTCTTGTCTTGTCATGTCATGTCATGTCGTGTCTTATGTTGTTTTGTCGTATCATGTCTTGTCTTGTCTTGTCTTGTCATGTCATGTCATGTCGTGTGTTGTGTTGTTTAGTCTTGTTTTGTCTTGTCATGTCTTGTCTTGTCTTGTCTTGTCTTGTTTTGTCTTGTTATGTCTTGTCTTGTCTTGTCTTGTCTTGTCTTGTCTTGTCTTGTCTTGTCTTGTCTTGTCTTGTCTTGTCTTGTCTTGTCTTGTCTTGTCTTGTCTTGTCTTGTCTTGTCTTGTCTTGTCTTGTCTAGTCTTGTCTTGTTTTGTCTTGTCTTGTCTTGTTTTGTTTTGTCGTGTCTTGTCTTGTCTTGTCTTGTCTTGTTTTGTCATGTAATGTCATGCCGTGTGTTGTGTTGTTTTGTCTTGTCTTGTCTTCTCCTTGTCTTGTCTTGTCTGTCGTGAGTTGTGTTGTTTTGTCTTGTCATGTCTTATATTGTCTTGTCTTGTCTTGTCTTGTGATTTCATGTCGTGTGTTGTGTTGTTTTGACTTGTCTTGTCTTGTCTTGTCTTGTCTTGTTTTGTCTTGTCTTGTCTTGTCTTGTCCTGACCTGTCTTGTTTTGTCTTGTCTTGTCTTGTCTGTCGTGTGTTGTGTTGTTTTGTCTTGTCATGTCTAATATTGTCTTGTCTTGTCTTGTCTTGTGATGTCATGTCGTGTGTTGTGTTGTTTTGTCTTGTCTTGTCTTGTCTTGTCTTGTCCTGTCCTGTCTTGTCTTGTCTTGTTTTGTCTTGTCTTGTCTTGTTTTGTTTTGTCATGTCATGTCATGTCGTGTCTTATGTTGTTTTGTCGTATCATGTCTTGTCTTGTCTTGTCTTGTCATGTCATGTCATGTAATGTCATGCCGTGTGTTGTGTTGTTTTGTCTTGTCTTGTCTTCTCCTTGTCTTGTCTTGTCTGTCGTGAGTTGTGTTGTTTTGTCTTGTCATGTCTTATATTGTCTTCTCTTGTCTTGTCTTGTGATTTCATGTCGTGTGTTGTGTTGTTTTGTCTTGTCTTGTCTTGTCTTGTCTTGTCTTGTCTTGTCTTGTCTTGTCTTGTCTTGTCTTGTCTTGTCTTGTCTTGTCTTGTCTTGTCTTGTCTTGTCTTGTCTTGTCTTGTCTTGTTTTGTCTTGTCTTGTCTTGTTTTGTTTTGTCATGTCATGTCATGTCGTGTCTTATGTTGTTTTGTCGTATCATGTCTTGTCTTGTCTTGTCTTGTCATGTCATGTCATGTCGTGTGTTGTGTTGTTTAGTCTTGTTTTGTCTTGTCATGTCTTATCTTGTCTTGTCATGTCTTGTCTTGTCTTGTCTTGTCTTGTCTTGTCTTGTCTTGGTTGTCCTGTCTTGTCTTGTCTTGTCGTGTCTTGTCTTGTCTTGTCTTGTCTTGTCTTGTCTTGTCTTGTCTTGTCTTGTCTTGTCTTGTCTTGTCTTGTCTTGTCTTGTCTTGTCTTGTCTTGTCTTGTCTTGTCTTGTCTTGTCTTGTCTGTCGTGTGTTGTGTTGTTTTGTCTTGTCATGTCTAATATTGTCTTGTCTTGTCTTGTCTTGTGATGTCATGTCGTGTGTTGTGTTGTTTTGTCTTGTCTTGTCTTGTCTTGTCTTGTCCTGTCCTGTCTTGTCTTGTCTTGTCATGTCTTGTCTTGTAATGTAATGTCATGTCGTGTGTTGTGTTGTTTTGTCTTGTCTTGTCTTCTCCTTGTCTTGTCTTGTCTGTCGTGTGTTGTTTTGTCTTGTCTTGTCTTGTCTTGTCTTGTCTTGTTTTGTCTTGTCTTGTCTTGTCTTGTCTTGTCTTGTCTTGTCTTGTCCTGTCCTGTCTTGTCTTGTCTTGTTATGTCTTGTCTTGTCTTGCCTTGTCTTGTCTTGTCTTGTCTTGTCTTGTCTTGTCTTGTCTCGTCTTGTCTTGTCTTGTCTTGTCTTGTCCTGTCTTGTCTTGTCTTGTCATGTCTTGTCTTGTCTTGTCTTGTCTTGTCTTGTGTTGCCTCGTCTTGTCTTGTCTTGTCTTGTCCTGTCCTGACGTGTGTTGTGTTGTTTTGTCTTGTCTTGTCATGTCATGTCATGTCGTGTGTTGTGTTGTTTTGTCTTGTCTTGTTTTGTCTTGTCATGTCTTGTCTTGTCTTGTCTTGTCTTGTTTCGTCTTGTCTTGTCTTGTCTTGTCCTGTCTTGTCTTGTCTTGTCATGTCTTGTCTTGTCTTGTCTTGTCATGTCATGTCATGTCGTGTGTTGTGTTGTTTTGTCTTGTCTTGTCATGTCATGTCATGTCGTGTCTTGTGTTGCTTTGTCTTGTCTTGTCATGTCGTGTGTTGTGTTGGTTTGTCTTGTCTTGTCATGTCATGTCATGTCGTGTCTTGTCTTGTCTTGTCTTGTCCTGTCCTGTCGTGTGTTGTGTTGTTTTGTCTTGTCTTGTCATGTCATGTCATGTCGTGTCTTATGTTGTTTTGTCGTATCATGTCTTGTCTTGTCTTGTCTTGTTTTGTCTTGTCATGTCTTGTCTTGTCTTGTCTTGTCTTGTCTTGTTTTGTCTTGTCTTGTCTTGTCATGTCTTGTCTTGTCTTGTCTTGTCATGTCATGTCATGTCGTGTGTTGTGTTGTTTTGTCTTGTCTTGTTTTGTCTTATCATGTCTTGTCTTGTCTTGTCTTGTTTTGTCTTGTCTTGTCTTGTCTTGTCTTGTCTTGTCTTGTCTTGTCTTGTCTTGTCTTGTCTTGTCTTGTCTTGTCTTGTCTTGTCTTGTCTTGTCTTGTCTTGTCTTGTCTTGTCTTGTCTTGTCTTGTCTTGTCTTGTCTTGCCTTGTCTTGTCTTGTCTTGTCTTGTCATGTCGTGTTTTGTGTTGTTTTGTCTTGTCTTGTTGTGTATTGTCATGTCTTATATTGTCTTGTCTTGTCTTGTCTTGTCTTGTCCTGTCTTGTCTTGTCTTGTCTTGTCTTGTCTTGTCTTGTCTTGTCTTGTCTTGCCTTGCCTTGTCTTGTCTTGTCTTGTCTTGTCTTGTCTTGTCTTGTCTTGTCTTGTCTTGTCTTGTCTTGTCTTGTCTTGTCTTGTCTTGTCTTGTCTTGTCTTGTCTTGTCTTGTCTTGTCTTTTCTTGTCTTGTCTTGTCTTGTTTTATCATGTAATGTCATGTCGTGTGTTGTGTTGTCTTGTCTTGTCTTGTCTTGTCATGTCATGTTGTGTGTTGTGTTGTTTTGTCTTGTCTTGTCTTGTCATGTCTTGTCATGTCGTGTGTTGTGTTGTCTTGTCTTGTCTTGTTTTGTCTTGTCTTGTCTTGTCTTGTCTTGTCTTGTCTTGTCTTGTCTTGTCTTGTCTTGTCTTGTCTTGTCTTGTCTTGTCTTGTCTTGTCTTGTTTTATGTTGTTTTGTCATGTAATGTCATGTCGTGTGTTGTGTTGTCTTGTCTTGACTTGTCTTGTGATGTCATGTCGTGTGTTGTGTTGTTTTGTCTTGTTGTGTATTGTCATGTCTTATATTGTCTTGTCTTGTCTTGTCTTGTCTTGTCCTGTCTTGTCTTGTCTTGTCATGTCTTGTCTTGTCTTGTCTTGTCTTTTCTTGTTTTGTCTTGTCTTGTATTGTCTTGTTTTCTCATGTAATCCCATGCCGTGTGTTGTTTTGTCTTGTGTTGTTTTGTCGTATCATGTCTTGTCTTGTCTTGTCTTGTCCTGTCCTGTCGTGTGTTGTGTTGTTTTGTCTTGTCTTGTCATGTCATGTCATGTCGTGTCTTGTGTTGCTTTGTCTTGTCTTGTCATGTCGTGTGTTGTGTTGGTTTGTCTTGTCTTGTCATGTCATGTCATGTCGTGTCTTGTCTTCTCTTGTCTTGTCCTGTCCTGTCGTGTGTTGTGTTGTTTTGTCTTGTCTTGTCATGTCATGTCATGTCGTGTCTTATGTTGTTTTGCCGTACCATGTCTTGTCTTGTCTTGTCTTGTCGTGTCATGTCATGTCGTGTGTTGTGTTGTTTAGTCTTGTTTTGTCTTGTCATGTCTTGTCTTGTCTTGTCTTGTCTTGTTTTGTCTTGTTATGTCTTGTCTTGTCTTGTCTTGTCTTGTCTTGTCTTGTCTTGTCTTGTCTTGTCTTGTCTTGTCTTGTCTTGTCTTGTCTTGTCTTGTCTTGTCTTGTCTTGTCTTGTCTTGTCTTGTCTTGTCTTGTCTTGTCTTGTCTTGTCTTGTTTTGTCTTGTCTTGTCTTGTTTTGTTTTGTCGTGTCTTGTCTTGTCTTGTCTTGTCTTGTTTTGTCATGTAATGTCATGCCGTGTGTTGTGTTGTTTTGTCTTGTCTTGTCTTCTCCTTGTCTTGTCTTGTCTGTCGTGAGTTGTGTTGTTTTGTCTTGTCATGTCTTATATTGTCTTGTCTTGTCTTGTCTTGTGATTTCATGTCGTGTGTTGTGTTGTTTTGTCTTGTCTTGTCTTGTCTTGTCTTGTCTTGTCTTGTTTTGTCTTGTCTTGTCTTGTCTTGTCCTGTCCTGTCTTGTTTTGTCTTGTCTTGTCTTGTCTTGTCATGTCTTATCTTGTCTTGTCATGTCTTGTCTTGTCTTGTCTTGTCTTGTCTTGTCTTGGTTGTCCTGTCTTGTCTTGTCTTGTCGTGTCTTGTCTTGTCTTGTCTTGTCTTGTCCTGTCTTGTCTTGTCTTGTCTTGTCTTGTCTTGTCTTGTCTTGTCTTGTCTTGTCTTGTCTTGTCTTGTCTTGTCTTGTCTTGTCTTGTCTTGTCTTGTCTTGTCTGTCGTGTGTTGTGTTGTTTTGTCTTGTCATGTCTAATATTGTCTTGTCTTGTCTTGTCTTGTGATGTCATGTCGTGTGTTGTGTTGTTTTGTCTTGTCTTGTCTTGTCTTGTCTTGTCCTGTCCTGTCTTGTCTTGTCTTGTCATGTCTTGTCTTGTAATGTAATGTCATGTCGTGTGTTGTGTTGTTTTGTCTTGTCTTCTCCTTGTCTTGTCTTGTCTGTCGTGTGTTGTGTTGTTTTGTCTTGTCTTGTCTTGTCTTGTCTTGTGATGTCATGTCGTCTGTTGTGTTGTTTTGTCTTGTCTTGTCTTGTCTTGTCTTGTCTTGTCTTGTCTTGTCTTGTCTTGTCTTGTCCTGTCCTGTCTTGTCTTGTCTTGTCATGTCTTGTCTTGTAATGTAATGTCATGTCGTGTGTTGTGTTGTTTTGTCTTGTCTTGTCTTCTCCTTGTCTTGTCTTGTCTGTCGTGTGTTGTGTTGTTTTGTCTTGTCTTGTCTTGTCTTGTCTTGTCTTGTCTTGTCTTGTCTTGTCTTGTCTTGTCTTGTCTTGTCTTGTCTTGTCTGTCGTGTGTTGTGTTGTTTTGTCTTGTCATGTCTAATATTGTCTTGTCTTGTCTTGTCTTGTCTTGTCTTGTCTTGTCTTGTCTTGTCTTGTCATGTCTTGTCTTGTAATGTAATGTCATGTCGTGTGTTGTGTTTGTTTGTCTTGTCTTGTCTTCTCCTTGTCTTGTCTTGTCTGTCGTGTGTTGTGTTGTTTTGTCTTGTCATGTCTTATATTGTCTTGTCTTGTCTTGTCTTGTCTTGTCTTGTCTTGTCTTGTGATGTCATGTCGTGTGTTGTGTTGTTTTGTCTTGTCTTTTCTTGTCTTGTCTTGTCTTGTCTTGTCTTGTCCTGTCCTGTCTTGTCTTGTCTTGTTATGTCTTGTCTTGTCTTGTCTTGTCTTGTCTTGTCTTGTCTTGTCTTGTCTCGTCTTGTCTTGTCTTGCCTTGTCTTGTCCTGTCTTGTCTTGTCTTGTCATGTCTTGTCTTGTCTTGTCTTGTCTTGTCTTGCGTTGCCTCGTCTTGTCTTGTCTTGTCTTGTCCTGTCTTGTCTTGCCTTGTCTTGTCCTGTCTTGTCTTGTCTTGTCATGTCTTGTCTTGTTTTGTCTTGTCTTGTCATGTCATGTTGTGTGTTGTGTTGTTTTGTCTTGTCTTGTTTTGTCTTGTCATGTTTTGTCTTGTCTTGTCTTGTCTTGTTTTGTCTTGTCTTGTCTTGTCTTGTCCTGTCTTGTCTTGTCTTGTCATGTCTTGTCTTGTCTTGTCTTGTCATGTCATGTCATGTCGTGTGTTGTGTTGTTTTGTCTTGTCTTGTTTTGTCTTATCATGTCTTGTCTTGTCTTGTTTTGTCTTGTCTTGTCTTGTCTTGTCTTGTCTTGTCTTGTCTTGTCTTGTCTTGTCTTGTCTTGTCTTGTCTTGTCTTGTCTTGTCTTGTCTTGTCTTGTCTTGTCTTGTTTTATGTTGTCTTGTCTTGTCTTGTTTTGTCATGTAATGTCATGTCGTGTGTTGTGTTGTCTTGTCTTGTCTTGTCTTGTGATGTCATGTCGTGTGTTGTGTTGTTTTGTCTTGTTGTGTATTGTCATGTCTTATATTGTCTTGTCTTGTCTTGTCTTGTCTTGTCCTGTCTTGTCTTGTCTTGTCATGTCTTGTCTTGTCTTGTCTTGTCTTTTCTTGTTTTGTCTTGTCTTGTATTGTCTTGTTTTCTCATGTAATGTCATGCCGTGTGTTGTTTTGTCTTGTGTTGTTTTGTCGTATCATGTCTTGTCTTGTCTTGTCTTGTCCTGTCCTGTCGTGTGTTGTGTTGTTTTGTCTTGTCTTGTCATGTCATGTCATGTCGTGTCTTGTGTTGCTTTGTCTTGTCTTGTCATGTCGTGTGTTGTGTTGGTTTGTCTTGTCTTGTCATGTCATGTCATGTCGTGTCTTGTCTTGTCTTGTCTTGTCCTGTCCTGTCGTGTGTTGTGTTGTTTTGTCTTGTCTTGTCATGTCATGTCATGTCGTGTCTTATGTTGTTTTGTCGTATCATGTCTTGTCTTGTCTTGTCTTGTCATGTCATGTCATGTCGTGTGTTGTGTTGTTTAGTCTTGTTTTGTCTTGTCATGTCTTGTCTTGTCTTGTTTTGTCTTGTTATGTCTTGTCTTGTCTTGTCTTGTCTTGTCTTGTCTTGTCTTGTCTTGTCTTGTCTTGTCTTGTCTTGTCTTGTCTTGTCTTGTCTTGTCTTGTCTTGTCTTGTCTTGTCTTGTCTAGTCTTGTCTTGTTTTGTCTTGTCTTGTCTTGTTTTGTTTTGTCGTGTCTTGTCTTGTCTTGTCTTGTCTTGTTTTGTCATGTAATGTCATGCCGTGTGTTGTGTTGTTTTGTCTTGTCTTGTCTTCTTCTTGTCTTGTCTTGTCTGTCGTGAGTTGTGTTGTTTTGTCTTGTCATGTCTTATATTGTCTTGTCTTGTCTTGTCTTGTGATTTCATGTCGTGTGTTGTGTTGTTTTGTCTTGTCTTGTCTTGTCTTGTTTTGTCTTGTCTTGTCTTGTCTTGTCCTGTCCTGTCTTGTTTTGTCTTGTCTTGTCTTGTCTGTCGTGTGTTGTGTTGTTTTGTCTTGTCATGTCTAATATTGTCTTGTCTTGTCTTGTCTTGTGATGTCATGTCGTGTGTTGTGTTGTTTTGTCTTGTCTTGTCTTGTCTTGTCTTGTCTTGTCCTGTCCTGTCCTGTCTTGTCTTGTCTTGTTTTGTCTTGTCTTGTCTTGTTTTGTTTTGTCATGTCATGTCATGTCGTGTCTTATGTTGTTTTGTCGTATCATGTCTTGTCTTGTCTTGTCTTGTCATGTCATGTCATGTCGTGTGTTGTGTTGTTTAGTCTTGTTTTGTCTTGTCATGTCTTATCTTGTCTTGTCATGTCTTGTCTTGTCTTGTCTTGTCTTGTCTTGTCTTGGTTGTCCTGTCTTGTCTTGTCTTGTCGTGTCTTGTCTTGTCTTGTTTTGTCATGTCATGTCATGTAATGTCATGCCGTGTGTTGTGTTGTTTTGTCTTGTCTTGTCTTCTCCTTGTCTTGTCTTGTCTGTCGTGAGTTGTATTGTTTTGTCTTGTCATGTCTTATATTGTCTTGTCTTGTCTTGTCTTGTGATTTCATGTCGTGTGTTGTGTTGTTTTGTCTTGTCTTGTCTTGTCTTGTCTTGTCTTGTCTTGTCTTGTTTTGTCTTGTCTTGTGTTGTTTTGTTTTGTCATGTCATGTCATGTCGTGTCTTATGTTGTTTTGTCTTGTCATGTCTTATCTTGTCTTGTCATGTCTTGTGTTGTGTTGTCTTGTCTTGTCTTGTCTTGTGATGTCATGTCGTGTGTTGTGTTGTTTTGTCTTGTTGTGTATTGTCATGTCTTATATTGTCTTGTCTTGTCTTGTCTTGTCTTGTCCTGTCTTGTCTTGTCTTGTCGTGTCTTGTCTTGTCTTGTCTTGTCTTGTCCTGTCCTGTCTTGTCTTGTCTTGTCTTGTCTTGTCTTGTCTTGTCTTGTCTTGTCTTGTCTTGTCTTGTCTTGTCTTGTCTTGTCTTGTCTTGTCTTGTCTTGTCTTGTCTTGTCTTGTCTTGTCTTGTCTTGTCTTGTCTTGTCTTGTCTTGTCTTGTCTTGTCTTGTCTGTCGTGTGTTGTGTTGTTTTGTCTTGTCATGTCTAATATTGTCTTGTCTTGTCTTGTCTTGTGATGTCATGTCGTGTGTTGTGTTGTTTTGTCTTGTCTTGTCTTGTCTTGTCTTGTCCTGTCCTGTCTTGTCTTGTCTTGTCATGTCTTGTCTTGTAATGTAATGTCATGTCGTGTGTTGTGTTGTTTTGTCTTGTCTTGTCTGTCGTGTGTTGTGTTGTTTTGTCTTGTCTTGTCTTGTCTTGTCTTGTCTTGTCTTGTCTTGTCTTGTCTTGTCTTGTCTTGTCTTGTCTTGTCTTGTCCTGTCTTGTCTTGTCTTGTCTTGTTATGTCTTGTCTTGTCTTGTCTTGTCTTGTCTTGTCTTGTCTTGTCTTGTCTCGTCTTGTCTTGTCTTGTCTTGTCTTGTCCTGTCTTGTCTTGTCTTGTCATGTCTTGTCTTGTCTTGTCTTGTCTTGTCTTGTGTTGCCTCGTCTTGTCTTGTCTTGTCTTGTCCTGTCCTGACGTGTGTTGTGTTGTTTTGTCTTGTCTTGTCATGTCATGTCATGTCGTGTGTTGTGTTGTTTTGTCTTGTCTTGTTTTGTCTTGTCATGTCTTGTCTTGTCTTGTCTTGTCTTGTTTCGTCTTGTCTTGTCTTGTCTTGTCCTGTCTTGTCTTGTCTTGTCATGTCTTGTCTTGTCTTGTCTTGTCATGTCATGTCATGTCGTGTGTTGTGTTGTTTTGTCTTGTCTTGTTTTGTCTTATCATGTCTTGTCTTGTCTTGTCTTGTTTTGTCTTGTCATGTCTTGTCTTGTCTTGTCTTGTCTTGTTTTGTCTTGTCTTGTCTTGTCCTGTCTTGTCTTGTCTTGTCTTGTCATGTCTTGTCTTGTCTTGTCTTGTCATGTCATGTCATGTCGTGTGTTGTGTTGTTTTGTCTTGTCTTGTTTTGTCTTATCATGTCTTGTCTTGTCTTGTCTTGTTTTGTCTTGTCTTGTCTTGTCTTGTCTTGTCTTGTCTTGTCTTGTCTTGTCTTGTCTTGTCTTGTCTTGTCTTGTCTTGTCTTGTCTTGTCTTGTCTTGTCTTGTCTTGTCTTGTCTTGTCTTGTCTTGTCTTGTCTTGTCTTGTCTTGTCTTGTCTTGTCATGTCGTGTTTTGTGTTGTTTTGTCTTGTCTTGTTGTGTATTGTCATGTCTTATATTGTCTTGTCTTGTCTTGTCTTGTCTTGTCCTGTCTTGTCTTGTCTTGTCTTGTCATGTCTTGTCTTGTCCTGTCTTTTCTTGTTTTGTCTTGTCTTGTATTGTCTTGTTTTCTCATGTAATGTCATGTCGTGTGTTGTTTTGTCTTGTGTTGTTTTGTCGTATCATGTCTTGTCTTGTCTTGTCTTGTCCTGTCCTGTCGTGTGTTGTGTTGTTTTGTCTTGTCTTGTCATGTCATGTCATGTCGTGTCTTGTGTTGCTTTGTCTTGTCTTGTCATGTCGTGTGTTGTGTTGTTTTGTCTTGTCTTGTCATGTCATGTCATGTCATGTCGTGTCTTGTCTTGTCTTGTCTTGTCCTGTCCTGTCGTGTGTTGTGTTGTTTTGTCTTGTCTTGTCATGTCATGTCATGTCGTGTCTTATGTTGTTTTGTCGTATCATGTCTTGTCTTGTCTTGTCTTGTCATGTCATGTCATGTCGTGTGTTGTGTTGTTTAGTCTTGTTTTGTTTTGTCTTGTCATGTCTTGTCTTGTCTTGTCTTGTCTTGTTTTGTCTTGTCTTGTCTTGTCTTGTCTTGTCTTGTCTTGTCTTGTCTTGTCTTGTCTTGTCTTGTCTTGTCTTGTCTTGTCTTGTCTTGTCTTGTCTTGTCTTGTCTTGTCTTGTCTTGTCTTGTCTTGTCTTGTCTTGTCTTGTCTTGTCTTGTCTTGTCTTGTCTTGTCTTGTCTTGTCTTGTCTTGTCTTGTCTTGTCTTGTCTTGTCTTGTCTTGTCTTGTCTTGTCTTGTCTTGTCTTGTCTTGTCTTGTCTTGTCTTGTCTTGTCTTGTCTTGTCTTGTCTTGTCTTGTCTTGTCTTGTCTTGTCTTGTCTTGTCTTGTCTTGTCTTGTCTTGTCTTGTCTTGTCTTGTCTTGTCTTGTCTTGTCTTGTCTTGTCTTGTCTTGTCTTGTCTTGTCTTGTCTTGTCTTGTCTTGTCTTGTCTTGTCTTGTCTTGTCTTGTCTTGTCTTGTCTTGTCTTGTCTTGTCTTGTCTTGTCTTGTCTTGTCTTGTCTTGTCTTGTCTTGTCTTGTCTTGTCTTGTCTTGTCTTGTCTTGTCTTGTCTTGTCTTGTCTTGTCTTGTCTTGTCTTGTTTTGTCTTGTCTTGTCTTGTCTTGTTTTGTTTTGTCGTGTCTTGTCTTGTCTTGTCTTGTCTTGTTTTGTCATGTCATGTCATGTCGTGTGTTGTGTTGTTTAGTCTTGTTTTGTTTTGTCTTGTCATGTCTTGTCTTGTCTTGTCTTGTCTTGTTTTGTCTTGTCTTGTCTTGTCTTGTCTTGTCTTGTCTTGTCTTGTCTTGTCTTGTCTTGTCTTGTCTTGTCTTGTCTTGTCTTGTCTTGTCTTGTCTTGTCTTGTCTTGTCTTGTCTTGTCTTGTCTTGTCTTGTCTTGTCTTGTCTTGTCTTGTCTTGTCTTGTCTTGTCTTGTCTTGTCTTGTCTTGTCTTGTCTTGTCTTGTCTTGTCTTGTCTTGTCTTGTCTTGTCTTGTCTTGTCTTGTCTTGTCTTGTCTTGTCTTGTCTTGTCTTGTCTTGTCTTGTCTTGTCTTGTCTTGTCTTGTCTTGTCTTGTCTTGTCTTGTCTTGTCTTGTCTTGTCTTGTCTTGTCTTGTCTTGTCTTGTCTTGTCTTGTCTGTCGTGTGTTGTGTTGTTTTGTCTTGTCATGTCTAATATTGTCTTGTCTTGTCTTGTCTTGTGATGTCATGTCGTGTGTTGTGTTGTTTTGTCTTGTCTTGTCTTGTCTTGTCTTGTCTTGTCCTGTCCTGTCTTGTCTTGTCTTGTCATGTCTTGTCTTGTAATGTAATGTCATGTCGTGTGTTGTGTTGTTTTGTCTTGTCTTGTCTGTCGTGTGTTGTGTTGTTTTGTCTTGTCTTGTCTTGTCTTGTCTTGTCTTGTCTTGTCTTGTCTTGTCTTGTCTTGTCTTGTCTTGTCTTGTCTTGTCCTGTCCTGTCTTGTCTTGTCTTGTCTTGTTATGTCTTGTCTTGTCTTGTCTTGTCTTGTCTTGTCTTGTCTTGTCTCGTCTTGTCTTGTCTTGTCTTGTCTTGTCCTGTCTTGTCTTGTCTTGTCATGTCTTGTCTTGTCTTGTCTTGTCTTGTCTTGTGTTGCCTCGTCTTGTCTTGTCTTGTCTTGTCCTGTCCTGACGTGTGTTGTGTTGTTTTGTCTTGTCTTGTCATGTCATGTCATGTCGTGTGTTGTGTTGTTTTGTCTTGTCTTGTTTTGTCTTGTCATGTCTTGTCTTGTCTTGTCTTGTCTTGTTTCGTCTTGTCTTGTCTTGTCTTGTCCTGTCTTGTCTTGTCTTGTCATGTCTTGTCTTGTCTTGTCTTGTCTTGTCATGTCATGTCGTGTGTTGTGTTGTTTTGTCTTGTCTTGTTTTGTCTTATCATGTCTTGTCTTGTCTTGTCTTGTTTTGTCTTGTCATGTCTTGTCTTGTCTTGTCTTGTCTTGTTTTGTCTTGTCTTGTCTTGTCCTGTCTTGTCTTGTCTTGTCTTGTCTTGTCATGTCTTGTCTTGTCTTGTCTTGTCTTGTCATGTCATGTCATGTCGTGTGTTGTGTTGTTTTGTCTTGTCTTGTTTTGTCTTATCATGTCTTGTCTTGTCTTGTCTTGTTTTGTCTTGTCTTGTCTTGTCTTGTCTTGTCTTGTCTTGTCTTGTCTTGTCTTGTCTTGTCTTGTCTTGTCTTGTCTTGTCTTGTCTTGTCTTGTCTTGTCTTGTCTTGTCTTGTCTTGTCTTGTCTTGTCATGTCGTGTTTTGTGTTGTTTTGTCTTGTCTTGTTGTGTATTGTCATGTCTTATATTGTCTTGTCTTGTCTTGTCTTGTCTTGTCCTGTCTTGTCTTGTCTTGTCTTGTCATGTCTTGTCTTGTCTTGTCTTTTCTTGTTTTGTCTTGTCTTGTATTGTCTTGTTTTCTCATGTAATGTCATGTCGTGTGTTGTTTTGTCTTGTGTTGTTTTGTCGTATCATGTCTTGTCTTGTCTTGTCTTGTCCTGTCCTGTCGTGTGTTGTGTTGTTTTGTCTTGTCTTGTCATGTCATGTCATGTCGTGTCTTGTGTTGCTTTGTCTTGTCTTGTCATGTCGTGTGTTGTGTTGTTTTGTCTTGTCTTGTCATGTCATGTCATGTCATGTCGTGTCTTGTCTTGTCTTGTCTTGTCCTGTCCTGTCGTGTGTTGTGTTGTTTTGTCTTGTCTTGTCATGTCATGTCATGTCGTGTCTTATGTTGTTTTGTCGTATCATGTCTTGTCTTGTCTTGTCTTGTCATGTCATGTCATGTCGTGTGTTGTGTTGTTTAGTCTTGTTTTGTTTTGTCTTGTCATGTCTTGTCTTGTCTTGTCTTGTCTTGTTTTGTCTTGTCTTGTCTTGTCTTGTCTTGTCTTGTCTTGTCTTGTCTTGTCTTGTCTTGTCTTGTCTTGTCTTGTCTTGTCTTGTCTTGTCTTGTCTTGTCTTGTCTTGTCTTGTCTTGTCTTGTCTTGTCTTGTCTTGTCTTGTCTTGTCTTGTCTTGTCTTGTCTTGTCTTGTCTTGTCTTGTCTTGTCTTGTCTTGTCTTGTCTTGTCTTGTCTTGTCTTGTCTTGTCTTGTCTTGTCTTGTCTTGTCTTGTCTTGTCTTGTCTTGTCTTGTCTTGTCTTGTCTTGTCTTGTCTTGTCTTGTCTTGTCTTGTCTTGTCTTGTCTTGTCTTGTCTTGTCTTGTCTTGTCTTGTCTTGTCTTGTCTTGTCTTGTCTTGTCTTGTCTTGTCTTGTCTTGTCTTGTCTTGTCTTGTCTTGTCTTGTCTTGTCTTGTCTTGTCTTGTCTTGTCTTGTCTTGTCTTGTCTTGTCTTGTCTTGTCTTGTCTTGTCTTGTCTTGTCTTGTCTTGTCTTGTCTTGTCTTGTCTTGTCTTGTCTTGTCTTGTCATGTCATGTCATGTCGTGTGTTGTGTTGTTTAGTCTTGTCTTGTCTTGTCGTGTCTTATGTTGTTTTGTCGTATCATGTCTTGTCTTGTCTTGTCTTGTCATGTCATGTCATGTCGTTTCTTGTGTTGCTTTGTCTTGTCTTGTCATGTCGTGTGTTGTGTAGGTTTGTCTTGTCTTGTCATGTCATGTCATGTCGTGTCTTGTCTTGTCTTGTCTTGTCCTGTCCTGTCGTGTGTTGTGTTGTTTTGTCTTGTCTTGTCATGTCATGTCATGTCGTGTCTTATGTTGTTTTGTCGTATCATGTCTTGTCTTGTCTTGTCTTGTCATGTCATGTCATGTCGTGTGTTGTGTTGTTTAGTCTTGTTTTGTCTTGTCATGTCTTGTCTTGTCTTGTCTTGTCTTGTTTTGTCTTGTTATGTCTTTTCTTGTCTTGTCTTGTCTTGTCTTGTCTTGTCTTGTCTTGTCTTGTCTTGTCTTGTCTTGTCTTGTCTTGTCTTGTCTTGTCTTGTCTTGTCTTGTCTTGTCTTGTCTTGTCTTGTCTTGTCTTGTCTTGTCTTGTCTTGTCTTGTCTTGTCTTGTCTTGTCTTGTCTTGTCTTGTCTTGTCTTGTCTTGTCTTGTCTTGTCTTGTCTTGTCTTGTCTTGTCTTGTCTTGTCTTGTCTTGTCTTGTCTTGTTTTGTCTTGTCTTGTCTTGTTTTGTTTTGTCGTGTCTTGTCTTGTCTTGTCTTGTCTTGTTTTGTCATGTAATGTCATGCCGTGTGTTGTGTTGTTTTGTCTTGTCTTGTCTTCTCCTTGTCTTGTCTTGTCTGTCGTGAGTTGTGTTGTTTTGTCTTGTCATGTCTTATATTGTCTTGTCTTGTGATTTCATGTCGTGTGTTGTGTTGTTTTGTCTTGTCTTGTCTTGTCTTGTCTTGTCTTGTCTTGTCTTGTCTTGTTTTGTCTTGTCTTGTCTTGTCTTGTCCTGTCCTGTCTTGTTTTGTCTTGTCTTGTCTTGTCTTGTCATGTCTTATCTTGTCTTGTCATGTCTTGTCTTGTCTTGTCTTGTCTTGTCTTGTCTTGGTTGTCCTGTCTTGTCTTGTCTTGTCGTGTCTTGTCTTGTCTTGTCTTGTCTTGTCCTGTCCTGTCTTGTCTTGTCTTGTCTTGTCTTGTCTTGTCTTGTCTTGTCTTGTCTTGTCTTGTCTTGTCTTGTCTTGTCTTGTCTTGTCTTGTCTTGTCTTGTCTTGTCTTGTCTTGTCTGTCGTGTGTTGTGTTGTTTTGTCTTGTCATGTCTAATATTGTCTTGTCTTGTGATGTCATGTCGTGTGTTGTGTTGTTTTGTCTTGTCTTGTCTTGTCTTGTCTTGTCTTGTCTTGTCCTGTCCTGTCTTGTCTTGTCTTGTCATGTCTTGTCTTGTAATGTAATGTCATGTGTTGTGTTGTTTTGTCTTGTCTTGTCTTCTCCTTGTCTTGTCTTGTCTGTCGTGTGTTGTGTTGTTTTGTCTTGTCTTGTCTTGTCTTGTCTTGTCTTGTCTTGTCTTGTCTTGTCTTGTCTTGTCTTGTCCTGTCCTGTCTTGTCTTGTCTTGTTATGTCTTGTCTTGTCTTGTCTTGTCTTGTCTTGTCTTGTCTTGTCTTGTCTTGTCTCGTCTTGTCTTGTCTTGTCTTGTCTTGTCCTGTCTTGTCTTGTCTTGTCATGTCTTGTCTTGTCTTGTCTAGTTTTGTCTTGTCTTGTCTTGTCTTGTCTTGTCTTGTCTTGTCTTGTCTTGTCTTGTCTTGTCTTGTTTTATGTTGTCTTGTCTTGTCTTGTTTTGTCATGTAATGTCATGTCGTGTGTTGTGTTGTCTTGTCTTGTCTTGTCTTGTGATGTCATGTCGTGTGTTGTGTTGTTTTGTCTTGTTGTGTATTGTCATGTCTTATATTGTCTTGTCATGTCTTGTCTTGTCTTGTCCTGTCTTGTCTTGTCTTGTCATGTCTTGTCTTGTCTTGTCTTGTCTTTTCTTGTTTTGTCTTGTCTTGTATTGTCTTGTTTTCTCATGTAATGTCATGCCGTGTGTTGTTTTGTCTTGTGTTGTTTTGTCGTATCATGTCTTGTCTTGTCTTGTCTTGTCCTGTCCTGTCGTGTGTTGTGTTGTTTTGTCTTGTCTTGTCATGTCATGTCATGTCGTGTCTTGTGTTGCTTTGTCTTGTCTTGTCATGTCGTGTGTTGTGTTGGTTTGTCTTGTCTTGTCATGTCATGTCATGTCGTGTCTTGTCTTGTCTTGTCTTGTCCTGTCCTGTCGTGTGTTGTGTTGTTTTGTCTTGTCTTGTCATGTCATGTCATGTCGTGTCTTATATTGTTTTGTCGTATCATGTCTTGTCTTGTCTTGTCTTGTCATGTCATGTCATGTCGTGTGTTGTGTTGTTTAGTCTTGTTTTGTCTTGTCATGTCTTGTCTTGTCTTGTCTTGTCTTGTTTTGTCTTGTTATGTCTTGTCTTGTCTTGTCTTGTCTTGTCTTGTCTTGTCTTGTCTTGTCTTGTCTTGTCTTGTCTTGTCTTGTCTTGTCTTGTCTTGTCTTGTCTTGTCTTGTCTTGTCTTGTCTTGTTTTGTCTTGTCTTGTCTTGTTTTGTTTTGTCGTGTCTTGTCTTGTCTTGTCTTGTCTTGTTTTGTCATGTAATGTCATGCCGTGTGTTGTGTTGTTTTGTCTTGTCTTGTCTTCTCCTTGTCTTGTCTTGTCTGTCGTGAGTTGTGTTGTTTTGTCTTGTCATGTCTTATATTGTCTTGTCTTGTCTTGTCTTGTGATTTCATGTCGTGTGTTGTGTTGTTTTGTCTTGTCTTGTCTTGTCTTGTCTTGTCTTGTTTTGTCTTGTCTTGTCTTGTCTTGTCCTGTCCTGTCTTGTTTTGTCTTGTCTTGTCTTGTCTGTCGTGTGTTGTGTTGTTTTGTCTTGTCATGTCTAATATTGTCTTGTCTTGTCTTGTCTTGTGATGTCATGTCGTGTGTTGTGTTGTTTTGTCTTGTCTTGTCTTGTCTTGTCTTGTCTTGTCCTGTCCTGTCTTGTCTTGTCTTGTTTTGTCTTGTCTTGTCTTGTTTTGTTTTGTCATGTCATGTCATGTCGTGTCTTATGTTGTTTTGTCGTATCATGTCTTGTCTTGTCTTGTCTTGTCATGTCATGTCATGTCGTGTGTTGTGTTGTTTAGTCTTGTTTTGTCTTGTCATGTCTTATCTTGTCTTGTCATGTCTTGTCTTGTCTTGTCTTGTCTTGTCTTGTCTTGGTTGTCCTGTCTTGTCTTGTCTTGTCGTGTCTTGTCTTGTCTTGTTTTGTCATGTCATGTCATGTCGTGTCTTATGTTGTTTTGTCGTATCATGTCTTGTCTTGTCTTGTCTTGTCATGTCATGTCATGTAATGTCATGCCGTGTGTTGTGTTGTTTTGTCTTGTCTTGTCTTCTCCTTGTCTTGTCTTGTCTGTCGTGAGTTGTGTTGTTTTGTCTTGTCATGTCTTATATTGTCTTGTCTTGTCTTGTCTTGTGATTTCATGTCGTGTGTTGTGTTGTTTTGTCTTGTCTTGTCTTGTCTTGTCTTGTCTTGTCTTGTCTTGTCTTGTCTTGTCTTGTATTGTCTTGTCTTGTCTTGTCTTGTTTTGTCTTGTCTTGTCTTGTTTTGTTTTGTCATGTCATGTCATGTCGTGTCTTATGTTGTTTTGTCGTATCATGTCTTGTCTTGTCTTGTCTTGTCATGTCATGTCATGTCGTGTGTTGTGTTGTTTAGTCTTGTTTTGTCTTGTCATGTCTTATCTTGTCTTGTCATGTCTTGTCTTGTCTTGTCTTGTCTTGTCTTGTCTTGTCTTGGTTGTCCTGTCTTGTCTTGTCTTGTCGTGTCTTGTCTTGTCTTGTCTTGTCTTGTCCTGTCCTGTCTTGTCTTGTCTTGTCTTGTCTTGTCTTGTCTTGTCTTGTCTTGTCTTGTCTTGTCTTGTCTTGGCTTGTCTTGTCTTGACTTGTCTTGTCTTGTCTTGTCTTGTCTTGTCTTGTCTTGTCTTGTCTTGTCTTGTCTTGTCTTGTCTGTCGTGTGTTGTGTTGTTTTGTCTTGTCATGTCTAATATTGTCTTGTCTTGTCTTGTCTTGTGATGTCATGTCGTGTGTTGTGTTGTTTTGTCTTGTCTTGTCTTGTCTTGTCTTGTCCTGTCCTGTCTTGTCTTGTCTTGTCATGTCTTGTCTTGTAATGTAATGTCATGTCGTGTGTTGTGTTGTTTTGTCTTGTCTTGTCTTGTCTTGTCCTGTCCTGTCTTGTCTTGTCTTGTTATGTCTTGTCTTGTCTTGTCTTGTCTTGTCTCGTCTTGTCTTGTCTTGTCTTGTCTTGTCCTGTCTTGTCTTGTCTTGTCATGTCTTGTCTTGTCTTGTCTTGTCTTGTCTTGTGTTGCCTCGTCTTGTCTTGTCTTGTCTTGTCCTGTCCTGACGTGTGTTGTGTTGTTTTGTCTTGTCTTGTCATGTCATGTCATGTCGTGTGTTGTGTTGTTTTGTCTTGTCTTGTTTTGTCTTGTCATGTCTTGTCTTGTCTTGTCTTGTCTTGTTTCGTCTTGTCTTGTCTTGTCTTGTCCTGTCTTGTCTTGTCTTGTCATGTCTTGTCTTGTCTTGTCTTGTCATGTCATGTCATGTCGTGTGTTGTGTTGTTTTGTCTTGTCTTGTTTTGTCTTATCATGTCTTGTCTTGTCTTGTCTTGTTTTGTCTTGTCATGTCTTGTCTTGTCTTGTCTTGTCTTGTCTTGTTTTGTCTTGTCTTGTCTTGTCCTGTCTTGTCTTGTCTTGTCTTGTCATGTCTTGTCTTGTCTTGTCTTGTCATGTCATGTCATGTCGTGTGTTGTGTTGTTTTGTCTTGTCTTGTTTTGTCTTATCATGTCTTGTCTTGTCTTGTCTTGTTTTGTCTTGTCTTGTCTTGTCTTGTCTTGTCTTGTCTTGTCTTGTCTTGTCTTGTCTTGTCTTGGCTTGTCTTGTCTTGTCTTGTCTTGTCTTGTCTTGTCTTGTCTTGTCTTGTCTTGTCTTGTCTTGTCATGTCGTGTTTTGTGTTGTTTTGTCTTGTCTTGTTGTGTATTGTCATGTCTTATATTGTCTTGTCTTGTCTTGTCTTGTCTTGTCTTGTCTTGTCTTTTCTTGTTTTGTCTTGTCTTGTATTGTCTTGTTTTCTCATGTAATGTCATGTCGTGTGTTGTTTTGTCTTGTGTTGTTTTGTCGTATCATGTCTTGTCTTGTCTTGTCTTGTCCTGTCCTGTCGTGTGTTGTGTTGTTTTGTCTTGTCTTGTCATGTCATGTCATGTCGTGTCTTGTGTTGCTTTGTCTTGTCTTGTCATGTTGTGTGTTGTGTTGTTTTGTCTTGTCTTGTCATGTCATGTCATGTCATGTCGTGTCTTGTCTTGTCTTGTCTTGTCCTGTCCTGTCGTGTGTTGTGTTGTTTTGTCTTGTCTTGTCATGTCATGTCATGTCGTGTCTTATGTTGTTTTGTCGTATCATGTCTTGTCTTGTCTTGTCTTGTCATGTCATGTCATGTCATGTCATGTGTTGTGTTGTTTAGTCTTGTTTTGTTTTGTCTTGTCATGTCTTGTCTTGTCTTGTCTTGTCTTGTTTTGTCTTGTCTTGTCTTGTCTTGTCTTGTCTTGTCTTGTCTTGTCTTGTCTTGTCTTGTCTTGTCTTGTCTTGTCTTGTCTTGTCTTGTCTTGTCTTGTCTTGTCTTGTCTTGTCTTGTCTTGTCTTGTCTTGTCTTGTCTTGTCTTGTCTTGTCTTGTCTTGTCTTGTCTTGTCTTGTCTTGTCTTGTCTTGTCTTGTCTTGTCTTGTCTTGTCTTGTCTTGTCTTGTCTTGTCTTGTCTTGTCTTGTCTTGTCTTGTCTTGTCTTGTCTTGTCTTGTCTTGTCTTGTCTTGTCTTGTCTTGTCTTGTCTTGTCTTGTCTTGTCTTGTCTTGTCTTGTCTTGTCTTGTCTTGTCTTGTCTTGTCTTGTCTTGTCTTGTCTTGTCTTGTCTTGTCTTGTCTTGTCTTGTCTTGTCTTGTCTTGTCTTGTCTTGTCTTGTCTTGTCTTGTCTTGTCTTGTCTTGTCTTGTCTTGTCTTGTCTTGTCTTGTCTTGTCTTGTCTTGTCTTGTCTTGTCTTGTCTTGTCTTGTCTTGTCTTGTCTTGTCTTGTCTTGTCTTGTCTTGTCTTGTCTTGTCTTGTCGTGTCTTATGTTGTTTTGTCGTATCATGTCTTGTCTTGTCTTGTCTTGTCATGTCATGTCATGTCGTGTGTTGTGTTGTTTAGTCTTGTCTTGTCTTGTCGTGTCTTATGTTGTTTTGTCGTATCATGTCTTGTCTTGTCTTGTCTTGTCATGTCATGTCATGTCGTGTCTTGTGTTGCTTTGTCTTGTCTTGTCTTGTCTTGTCCTGTCCTGTCGTGTGTTGTGTTGTTTTGTCTTGTCTTGTCATGTCATGTCATGTCGTGTCTTATGTTGTTTTGTCGTATCATGTCTTGTCTTGTCTTGTCTTGTCATGTCATGTCATGTCGTGTGTTGTGTTGTTTAGTCTTGTTTTGTCTTGTCATGTCTTGTCTTGTCTTGTCTTGTCTTGTCTTGTTTTGTCTTGTCTTGTCTTGTCTTGTCTTGTCTTGTCTTGTCTTGTCTTGTCTTGTTTTGTCATGTAATGTCATGTCGTGTGTTGTGTTGTTTTGTCTTGTCTTGTCTTCTCCTTGTCTTGTCTGTCGTGAGTTGTGTTGTTTTGTCTTGTCATGTCTTATATTGTCTTGTCTTGTCTTGTCTTGTCTTGTCTTCTCCTTGTCTTGTCTGTCGTGAGTTGTGTTGTTTTGTCTTGTCATGTCTTATATTGTCTTGTCTTGTCTTGTCTTGTCTTGTCTTGTCTTGTCTTGTCTTGTCTTGTCCTGTCCTGTCTTGTTTTGTCTTGTCTTGCTTTGTCTTGTCATGTCTTGTCATGTCTTATCTTGTCTTGTCATGTCTTGTCCTGTCTTGTCTTGTCTTGTCTTGTCTTGTCTTGTCTTGTCTTGTCTTGTCTTGTCTTGTCTTGTCTTGTCTTGTCTTGTCTTGTCTTGTCTTGTCCTGTCTTGTCTTGTCTTGTCATGTCATGTCATGTCGTGTCTTGGCTTGTCTTGTCTTGTCTTGTTTTGTCTTGTCATGTCTTGTTTTGTGTTGTCTTGTCTTGTCTTGTTCTGTCTTGTCATGTCTTGTCTTGTCTTGTCTTGTCTTGTCTTGTCTTGTCTTGTCTTGTCTTGTCTTGTCTTGTCTTGTCTTGTCTTGTCTTGTCTTGTCTTGTCTTGTCTTGTCTTGTCTTGTCTTGTCTTGTCTTGTCTTGTCTTGTCTTGTCTTGTCTTGTCTTGTCTTGTCTTGTCTTGTCTTGTCTTGTCTTGTCTTGTCTTGTCTTGTCTTGTCTTGTCTTGTCTTGTCTTGTCTTGTCTTGTTTTATGTTGTCTTGTCTTGTCTTGTTTTGTCATGTAATGTCATGTCGTGTGTTGTGTTGTTTTGTCTTGTCATGTCTTATATTGTCTTGTGATGTCATGTCGTGTGTTGTGTTGTTTTGTATTGTCTTGTTTTGTCTTGTCCTGTCTTGTCTTTTCATGTCATGTCTTATATTGTCTTGTGATGTCATGTCGTGTGTTGTGTTGTTTTGTCTTGTCTTGTCTTGTCTTGTCTTGTCTTGTTTTGTCTTGTCTTGTCTTGTCTTGTCTTGTCTTGTCTTGTCTTGTCTTGTCTTGTCTTGTCTTGTCTTGTCTTGTCTTGTCTTGTCTTGTCTTGTCTTGTCTTGTCTTGTCTTGTCTTGTCTTGTCTTGTCTTGTCTTGTCTTGTCTTGTCTTGTCTTGTCTTGTCTTGTCTTGTCTTGTCTTGTCTTGTCTTGTCTTGTCTTGTCTTGTCTTGTCTTGTCTTGTCTTGTCTTGTCTTGTCTTGTCTTGTCTTGTCTTGTCTTGTCGTGTCTTATGTTGTTTTGTCGTATCATGTCTTGTCTTGTCTTGTCTTGTCATGTCATGTCATGTCGTGTGTTGTGTTGTTTAGTCTTGTCTTGTCTTGTCGTGTCTTATGTTGTTTTGTCGTATCATGTCTTGTCTTGTCTTGTCTTGTCATGTCATGTCATGTCGTGTCTTGTGTTGCTTTGTCTTGTCTTGTCTTGTCTTGTCCTGTCCTGTCGTGTGTTGTGTTGTTTTGTCTTGTCTTGTCATGTCATGTCATGTCGTGTCTTATGTTGTTTTGTCGTATCATGTCTTGTCTTGTCTTGTCTTGTCATGTCATGTCATGTCGTGTGTTGTGTTGTTTAGTCTTGTTTTGTCTTGTCATGTCTTGTCTTGTCTTGTCTTGTCTTGTTTTGTCTTGTCTTGTCTTGTCTTGTCTTGTCTTGTCTTGTCTTGTCTTGTCTTGTTTTGTCATGTAATGTCATGTCGTGTGTTGTGTTGTTTTGTCTTGTCTTGTCTTCTCCTTGTCTTGTCTGTCGTGAGTTGTGTTGTTTTGTCTTGTCATGTCTTATATTGTCTTGTCTTGTCTTGTCTTGTCTTGTCTTCTCCTTGTCTTGTCTGTCGTGAGTTGTGTTGTTTTGTCTTGTCATGTCTTATATTGTCTTGTCTTGTCTTGTCTTGTCTTGTCTTGTCTTGTCTTGTCTTGTCTTGTCCTGTCCTGTCTTGTTTTGTCTTGTCTTGCTTTGTCTTGTCATGTCTTGTCATGTCTTATCTTGTCTTGTCATGTCTTGTCCTGTCTTGTCTTGTCTTGTCTTGTCTTGTCTTGTCTTGTCTTGTCTTGTCTTGTCTTGTCTTGTCTTGTCTTGTCTTGTCTTGTCTTGTCTTGTCCTGTCTTGTCTTGTCTTGTCATGTCATGTCATGTCGTGTCTTGGCTTGTCTTGTCTTGTCTTGTTTTGTCTTGTCATGTCTTGTTTTGTGTTGTCTTGTCTTGTCTTGTTCTGTCTTGTCATGTCTTGTCTTGTCTTGTCTTGTCTTGTCTTGTCTTGTCTTGTCTTGTCTTGTCTTGTCTTGTCTTGTCTTGTCTTGTCTTGTCTTGTCTTGTCTTGTCTTGTCTTGTCTTGTCTTGTCTTGTCTTGTCTTGTCTTGTCTTGTCTTGTCTTGTCTTGTCTTGTCTTGTCTTGTCTTGTCTTGTCTTGTTTTATGTTGTCTTGTCTTGTCTTGTTTTGTCATGTAATGTCATGTCGTGTGTTGTGTTGTTTTGTCTTGTCTTGTCTTCTCCTTGTCTTGTCTTGTCATGTCGTGTGTTGTGTTGTTTTGTCTTGTCATGTCTTATATTGTCTTGTGATGTCATGTCGTGTGTTGTGTTGTTTTGTCTTGTCTTGTTTTGTCTTGTCCTGTCTTGTCTTTTCATGTCATGTCATGTGTTGTGTTGTGTTGTTTTGTCTTGTCTTGTCTTGTTTTGTCTTGTCTTGTCTTGTCTTGTCTTGTCTTGCCTTATCTTGCCTTGTCTTGTCTGGTCTGGTCTTGTCTTGTCTTGTCTTGTCTTGTCTTGTTTTGTCTTGTCTTGTATTGTCTTGTTTTCTCATGTAATGTCATGTCGTGTGTTGTGTTGTTTTGTCTTGTCTTGTGTTGTTTTGTCGTGTCTTGTCTTGTCTTGTCTTGTCTTGTCTTGTCTTGTCCTGTCCTGTCGTGTGTTGTGTTGTTTTGTCTTGTCTTGTCATGTCATGTCATGTCGTGTCTTGTGTTGCTTTGTCTTGTCTTGTCTTGTCATGTCGTGTGTTGTGTTGTTTTGTCTTGTCTTGTTGTGTATTGTCATGTCTTGTCTTGTCTTGTCATGTCATGTCATGTCGTGTGTTGTGTTGTTTTGTCTTGTCTTGTCTTGTCTTGTTTTGTCTTGTCATGTCATGTCTTGTCTTGTCTTGTCTTGTCTTGTTTTATGTTGTCTTGTCTTGTCTTGTTTTGTCATGTAATGTCATGTCGTGTGTTGTGTTGTTTTGTCTTGTCATGTCTTATATTGTCTTGTCTTGTCTGGTCTTGTCTTGTCTTGTGATGTCATGTCGTGTGTTGTGTTGTTTTGTCTTGTCATGTCTTGTCTTGTCTTGTCTTGTCTTGTCTTGTCTTGTCTTGTCTTGTCTTGTCTTGTCTTGTCTTGTCTTGTCTTGTCTTGTCTTGTCTTGTCTTGTCTTGTCTTGTCTTGTCTTGTCTTGTCTTGTCTTGTCTTGTCATGTCATGTCATGTCGTGTCTTATGTTGTTTTGTCGTATCATGTCTTGTCTTGTCTTGTCTTGTCATGTCATGTCATGTCGTGTGTTGTGTTGTTTAGTCTTGTTTTGTCTTGTCATGTCTTGTCTTGTCTTGTCTTGTCTTGTTTTGTCTTGTCTTGTCTTGTCTTGTCTTGTCTTGTCTTGTCTTGTCTTGTCTTGTCTTGTTTTGTCATGTAATGTCATGTCGTGTGTTGTGTTGTTTTGTCTTGTCTTGTCTTCTCCTTGTCTTGTCTGTCGTGAGTTGTGTTGTTTTGTCTTGTCATGTCTTATATTGTCTTGTCTTGTCTTGTCTTGTCTTGTCTTGTCTTGTCTTGTCTTGTTTTGTCTTGTCTTGTCCTGTCCTGTCTTGTTTTGTCTTGTCTTGCTTTGTCTTGTCATGTCTTGTCATGTCTTATCTTGTCTTGTCATGTCTTGTCTTGTCTTGTCTTGTCTTGTCTTGTCTTGTCTTGTCTTGTCTTGTCTTGTCTTGTCTTGTCTTGTCTTGTCTTGTCTTGTCTTGTCTTGTCTTGTCTTGTCTTGTCTTGTCTTGTCTTGTCTTGTCTTGTCTTCTCATGTCATGTCATGTCGTGTCTTGGCTTGTCTTGTCTTGTCTTGTTTTGTCTTGTCATGTCTTGTTTTGTCTTGTCTTGTCTTGTCTTGTTCTGTCTTGTCATGTCTTGTCTTGTCTTGTCTTGTCTTGTCTTGTCTTGTCTTGTCTTGTCTTGTCTTGTCTTGTCTTGTCTTGTCTTGTCTTGTCTTGTATTGTCTTGTCTTGTCTTGTCTTGTCTTGTCTTGTCTTGTCTTGTCTTGTCTTGTTTTATGTTGTCTTGTCTTGTCTTGTTTTGTCATGTAATGTCATGTCGTGTGTTGTGTTGTTTTGTCTTGTCTTGTCTTCGCCTTGTCTTGTCTTGTCATGTCGTGTGTTGTGTTGTTTTGTCTTGTCATGTCTTATATTGTCTTGTGATGTCATGTCGTGTGTTGTGTTGTTTTGTCTTGTCTTGTTTTGTCTTGTCCTGTCTTGTCTTTTCATGTCATGTCATGTGTTGTGTTGTGTTGTTTTGTCTTGTCTTGTCTTGTTTTGTCTTGTCTTGTCCTGTCTTGTCTTGTCTTGCCTTATCTTGCCTTGTCTTGTCTGGTCTGGTCTGGTCTTGTCTTGTCTTGTCTTGTCTTGTCTTGTTTTGTCTTGTCTTGTATTGTCTTGTTTTCTCATGTAATGTCATGTCGTGTGTTGTGTTGTTTTGTCTTGTCTTGTGTTGTTTTGTCGTGTCTTGTCTTGTCTTGTCTTGTCTTGTCTTGTCTTGTCTTGTCTTGTCTTGTCTTGTCCTGTCCTGTCGTGTGTTGTGTTGTTTTGTCTTGTCTTGTCATGTCATGTCATGTCGTGTCTTGTGTTGCTTTGTCTTGTCTTGTCTTGTCATGTCGTGTGTTGTGTTGTTTTGTCTTGTCTTGTTGTGTATTGTCATGTCTTGTCTTGTCTTGTCTTGTCTTGTCTTGTCTTGTCTTGTCTTGTCTTGTCTTGTCTTGTCTTGTCTTGTTTTGTCTTGTCTTGTTTTGTCTTGTCGTGTCTTGTCTTGTCTTGTCTTGTCTTGTTTTGTCATGTAATGTCATGTCGTGTGTTGTGTTGTTTTGTCTTGTCTTGTCTTCTCCTTGTCTTGTCTTGTCTGTCGTGAGTTGTGTTGTTTTGTCTTGTCATGTCTTATATTGTCTTGTCTTGTCTTGTCTTGTGATGTAATGTCGTGTGTTGTGTTGTTTTGTCTTGTCTTGTCCTGTCCTGTCTTGTTTTGTCTTGTCTTGCTTTGTCTTGTCATGTCTTGTCATGTCTTATCTTGTCTTGTCATGTCTTGTCTTGTCTTGTCTTGTCTTGTCTTGTCTTGTCTTGTCTTGTCTTGTCTTGTCTTGTCTTGTCTTGTCTTGTCTTGTCTTGTCTTGTCTTGTCTTGTCATGTCATGTCTTGTCGTGTCTTGTCTTGTCTTGTCTTGTCTTGTTTTGTCATGTAATGTCATGTCGTGTGTTGTGTTGCTTTGTCTTGTCATGTCTTGTCATGTCTTATCTTGTCTTGTCATGTCTTGTCTTGTCTTGTCTTGTCTTGTCTTGTCTTGTCTTGTCTTGTCTTGTCTTGTCTTGTCTTGTCTTGTCTTGTCTTGTCTTGTCTTGTCTTGTCTTGTCTTGTCATGTCATGTCATGTCGTGTCTTGGCTTGTCTTGTCTTGTTTTGTCTTGTCATGTCTTGTCTTGTCTTGTTTTGTCTTGTCTTGTTTTGTCTTGTCATGTCTTGTCTTGTCTTGTCTTGTCTTGTCTTGTCTTGTCTTGTCTTGTCTTGTCTTGTCTTGTCTTGTCTTGTCTTGTCTTGTCTTGTCTTGTCTTGTCTTGTTTTATGTTGTCTTGTCTTGTCTTGTTTTGTCATGTAATGTCATGTCGTGTGTTGTGTTGTTTTGTCTTGTCTTGTCTTCTCCTTGTCTTGTCTTGTCATGTCGTGTGTTGTGTTGTTTTGTCTTGTCATGTCTTATATTGTCTTGTGATGTCATGTCGTGTGTTGTGTTGTTTTGTCTTGTCTTGTTTTGTCTTGTCCTGTCTTGTCTTTTCATGTCATGTCATGTGTTGTGTTGTGTTGTTTTGTCTTGTCTTGTCTTGTTTTGTCTTGTCTTGTCTTGTCTTGTCTTGTCTTGCCTTATCTTGCCTTGTCTTGTCTGGTCTGGTCTTGTCTTGTCTTGTCTTGTCTTGTCTTGTTTTGTCTTGTCTTGTCTTGTATTGTCTTGTTTTCTCATGTAATGTCATGTCGTGTGTTGTGTTGTTTTGTCTTGTCTTGTGTTGTTTTGTCGTGTCTTGTCTTGTCTTGTCTTGTCTTGTCTTGTCTTGTCTTGTCTTGTCTTGTCCTGTCCTGTCGTGTGTTGTGTTGTTTTGTCTTGTCTTGTCATGTCATGTCATGTCGTGTCTTGTCGTGTCTTGGCTTGTCTTGTCTTGTCTTGTCTTGTCTTGTCTTGTCTTGTCTTGTGATGTCATGTCGTGTGTTGTGTTGTTTTGTCTTGTCATGTCATGTCTTGTCTTGTCTTGTCTTGTCTTGTCTTGTCTTGTCTTGTCTTGTCTTGTCTTGTCTTGTCTTGTCTTGTCTTGTCTTGTCTTGTCTTGTCTTGTCTTGTCTTGTCTTGTCTTGTCTTGTCTTGTCTTGTCTTGTCTTGTCTTGTCTTGTCTTGTCTTGTCTTGTCTTGTCTTGTCTTGTCTTGTCTTGTCTTGTCTTGTCTTGTCTTGTCTTGTCTTGTCTTGTCTTGTCTTGTCTTGTCTTGTCTTGTCTTGTCTTCTCCTTGTCTTGCCTTGTCTGCCGTGTGTTGTGTTGTTTTGTCTTGTCATGTCTTATATTGTCTTGTCTTGTCTTGTCGTGTCTTGTCTTGTCTTGTCTTGTCTTGTCTTGTCTTGTCTTGTCTTGTCTTGTCTTGTCTTGTCTTGTCTTGTCTTGTCTTGTCTTGTCTTGTCTTGTCTTGTCTTGTCTTGTCTTGTCTTGTCTTGTCTTGTCTTGTCTTGTCTTGTCTTGTCTTGTCCTGTCCTGTCGTGTGTTGTGTTGTTTTGTCTTGTCTTGTCATGTCATGTCGTGTCTTGTGTTGCTTTGTCTTGTCTTGTCTTGTCTTGTCTTGTCTTGTCTTGTCTTGTCTTGTCTTGTCTTGTCTTGTCTTGTCTTGTCTTGTCTTGTCTTGTCTTGTCTTGTCTTGTCTTGTCTTGTCTTGTCTTGTCTTGTCTTGTCTTGTCTTGTCTTGTCTTGTCTTGTCTTGTCTTGTCTTGTCTTGTCTTGTCTTGTCTTGTCCTGTCCTGTCGTGTGTTGTGTTATTTTGTCTTGTCTTGTCATGTCATGTCATGTCGTGTCTTGTGTTGCTTTGTCTTGTCTTGTCTTGTCTTGTCTTGTCTTGTCTTGTCTTGTCTTGTCTTGTCTTGTCTTGTCTTGTCTTGTCTTGTCTTGTCTTGTCTTGTCTTGTCTTGTCTTGTCTTGTCTTGTCTTGTCTTGTCTTGTCTTGTCTTGTCTTGTCTTGTCTTGTCTTGTCTTGTCTTGTCTTGTCTTGTCTTGTCTTGTCTTGTCTTGTCTTGTCTTGTCTTGTCTTGTCTTGTCTTGTCTTGTCTTGTCTTTTCTTGTCTTGTCTTGTCTTGTCTTGTCTTGTCTTGTCTTGTCTTGTCTTGTTTTGTCTTGTCTTGTCTTGTTTTGTCTTGTCGTGTCTTGTCTTGTCTTGTCTTGTCTTGTTTTGTCATGTAATGTCATGTCGTGTGTTGTGTTGTTTTGTCTTGTCTTGTCTTCTCCTTGTCTTGTCTTGTCTGTCGTGAGTTGTGTTGTTTTGTCTTGTCATGTCTTATATTGTCTTGTCTTGTCTTGTCTTGTCTTGTCTTGTCTTGTCTTGTCTTGTCTTGTCTTGTCTTGTCTTGTCTTGTTTTGTCATGTAATGTCATGTCTTGTCTTGTCTTGTCTTGTCTTGTCTTGTCTTGTCTTGTTTTGTCATGTAATGTCATGTCGTGTGTTGTGTTGTTTTGTCTTGTCATGTCTTATATTGTCTTGTCTTGTCTTGTCTTGTGATGTCATGTCGTGTGTTGTGTTGTTTTGTCTTGTCATGTCTTGTCTTGTCTTGTCTTGTCTTGTCTTGTCTTGTCTTGTCTTGTCTTGTCTTGTCTTGTCTTGTCTTGTCTTGTCTTGTCTTGTTTTGTCATGTAATGTCATGTCGTGTGTTGTGTTGTTTTGTCTTGTCATGTCTTATATTGTCTTGTCTTGTCTTGTCTTGTGATGTCATGTCGTGTGTTGTGTTGTTTTGTCTTGTCATGTCTTGTCTTGTCTTGTCTTGTCTTGTCTTTTCTTGTCTTTTCTTGTCTTGTCTTGTCTTGTCTTGTCTTGTCTTGTCTTGTCTTGTCTTGTCTTGTCTTGTCTTGTCTTGTCATGTCTTGTCTTGTCTTGTCTTGTCTTGTCTTGTCTTGTCTTGTCTTGTCTTGTCTTGTCTTGTCTTGTCTTGTCTTGTCTTGTCTTCTCCTTGTCTTGCCTTGTCTGTCGTGTGTTGTGTTGTTTTGTCTTGTCATGTCTTATATTGTCTTGTCTTGTGATGTCATGTCGTATGTTGTGTTGTTTTGTCTTGTCTTGTCTTGTCTTGTCTTGTCTTGTCTTGTCTTGTCTTGTCTTGTCTTGTCTTGTCTTGTCTTGTCTTGTCTTGTCTTGTCTTGTCTTGTCTTGTCTTGTCCTGTCTTGTCTTGTCATGTCCTGTCTTGTCTTGTCATGTCTTGTCTTGTCTTGTCTTGTCTTGTCTTGTCTTGTCTTGTCTTGTCTTGTCTCGTCTTGTCTAGTCTTGTCTTGTCCTGTCCTGTCTTGTCTTGTCATGTCTTGTCTTGTCTTGTCTTGTCTTGTGTTGCCTCGTCTTGTCTTGTCTTGTCTTGTCCTGTCCTGACGTGTGTTGTGTTGTTTTGTCTTGTCTTGCTTTGTCTTGTCATGTCTTATCTTGTCTTGTCATGTCTTGTCATGTCTTGTCTTGTCTTGTCTTGTCTTGTCTTGTCTTGTCTTGTCTTGTCTTGTCTTGTCTTGTCTTGTCTTGTCTTGTCTTGTCTTGTCTTGTCTTGTCTTGTCTTGTCTTGTCTTGTCTTGTCTTGTCTTGGTTGTCCTGTCCTGTCTTGTCTTGTGTTGTCATATCTTGTCTAGTCTTGTCTAGTCTTGTCTTGTCTTATCTTGTCTTGCTTTGTCTTGTCATGTCATGTCGTGTGTTGTGTTGTTTTGTCTAGTCTTGTCTTGTCTTGTCTTGTCATGTCATGTCCTGTCTTGTCTTGTGTTGCTTTGTCTTGTCTTGTCTTGTCTTGTCTTGTCATGTCATGTCATGTCGTGTGTTGTGTTGTTTTGTCTTGTCTTGTTTTGTCTTGTCATGTCATGTCTTGTCTTGTCTTGTCTTGTCTTGTTTTGTCTTGTCATGTCTTGTCTTGTCTTGTCTTGTCTTGTCTTGTCTTTTCTTGTCTTGTCTTGTTTTGTCTTGTCTTGTCTTGTGTTGTCTTGTCTTGTCTTGTCTTGTTTTATGTTGTCTTGTCATGTTTTGTCATGTAATGTCATGTCTTGTCTTGTCTTGTCTTGTCTTGTTTTGTCTTGTCATGTCTTGTCTTGTCTTGTCTTGTCTTGTCATGTCATGTCCTGTCGTGTCTTGTGTTGTTTTGTCTTGTCTTGTCTTCTCCTTGTCTTGTCTTGTCATGTCGTGTGTTGTGTTGTTTTGTCTTGTCTTGTCTTCTCCTTGTCTTGTCTTGTCATGTCGTGTGTTGTGTTGTTTTGTCTTGTCATGTCTTATATTGTCTTGTGATGTCATGTCGTGTGTTGTCTTGTTTTGTCTTGTCTTGTTTTGTCTTGTCCTGTCTTGTCTTGTCATGTCATGTCATGTGTTGTGTTGTGTTGTTTTGTCTTGTCTTGTCTTGTCTTGTCTTGTCTTGTCTTGTCTTGTCTTGTCTTGCCTTATCTTGCCTTGTCATGTCTTGTCTGGTCTTGTCTTGTCTTGTCTTGTCTTGTTTTGTCTAGTCTTGTATTGTCTTGTTTTCTCATGTAATGTCATGTCGTTTGTTGTGTTGTTTTGTCTTGTCTTGTCTTGTCATGTCATGTCCTGTCGTGTCTTGTGTTGCTTTGTCTTGTCTTGTCTTGTCTTGTCATGTCATGTCATGTCGTGTGTTGTGTTGTTTTGTCTTGTCTTGTTTTGTCTTGTCATGTCATGTCTTGTCTTGTCTTGTCTTGTCTTGTCTTGTCTTGTCTTGTCTTGTCTTGTCTTGTCTTGTCTTGTGTTGTCTTGTCTTGTCTTGTCTTGTTTTATGTTGTCTTGTCCTGTTTTGTCATGTAATGTCATGTCGTGTGTTGTGTTGTTTTGTCTTGTCTTGTCTTCTCCTTGTCTTGTCTTGTCATGTCGTGTGTTGTGTTGTTTTGTCTTGTCTTGTCTTCTCCTTGTCTTGTCTTGTGTTGTGTTTTTTTGTCATGTCTTGTGTTGTTTTGTCGTGTCATGTCTTGTCTTGTCTTGTCCTGTCCTGTCGTGTGTTGTGTTGTTTTGTCTTGTCTTGTCATGTCATGTCATGTCGTGTCTTGTGTTGCTTTGTCTTGTCTTGTCTTGTCTTGTCATGTCGTGTGTTGTGTTGTTTTGTCTTGTCTTGTTGTGTATTGTCATGTCTTGTCTTGTCTTGTCATGTCATGTCATGTCGTGTGTTGTGCTGTTTTGTCTTGTCTTGTTTTGTCTTGTCATGTCTTGTCTTGTCTGGTCTTGTTTTGTTTTGTCATGTCTTGTCTTGTCTTGTCTTGTCTTGTCTTGTCTTGTCTTGTCTTGTCTTGTCTTGTCTTGTTTTATGTTGTCTTGTCTTGTCTTGTTTTGTCATGTAATGTCATGTCGTGTGTTGTGTTGTTTTGTCTTGTCATGTCTTATATTGTCTTGTCTTGTCTTGTGATGTCATGTCGTGTGTTGTGTTGTTTTGTCTTGTCATGTCTTGCCTTGTCTTGTCTTGTCTTGTCTTGTCTTGTCTTGTCTTGTCTTGTCTTGTTTTGTATTGTCTTGTTTTCTCATGTAATGTCATGTCGTGTGTTGTGTTGTTTTGTCTTGTGTTGTTTTGTCGTATCATGTCTCGTCTTGTCTTGTCTTGTCTTGTCCTGTCTTGTCTTGTCTTGTCTTGTCTTGTCTTGTCTTGTCTTGTCTTGTCTTGTCTTGTCTTGTCTTGTCTTGTCTTGTCTTGTCATGTCTTGTCTTGTCTTGTCTTGTCTTGTTTTGTCTTGTCATGTCTTGTCTTGTCTTGTCTTGTCTTGTCATGTCATGTCCTGTCGTGTCTTGTGTTGTTTTGTCTTGTCTTGTCTTCTCCTTGTCTTGTCTTGTCATGTCGTGTGTTGTGTTGTTTTGTCTTGTCTTGTCTTCTCCTTGTCTTGTCTTGTCATGTCGTGTGTTGTGTTGTTTTGTCTTGTCATGTCTTATATTGTCTTGTGATGTCATGTCGTGTGTTGTCTTGTTTTGTCTTGTCTTGTTTTGTCTTGTCCTGTCTTGTCTTGTCATGTCATGTCATGTGTTGTGTTGTGTTGTTTTGTCTTGTCTTGTCTTGTCTTGTCTTGTCTTGTCTTGTCTTGTCTTGCCTTATCTTGCCTTGTCATGTCTTGTCTGGTCTTGTCTTGTCTTGTCTTGTCTTGTTTTGTCTAGTCTTGTATTGTCTTGTTTTCTCATGTAATGTCATGTCGTTTGTTGTGTTGTTTTGTCTTGTCTTGTCTTGTCATGTCATGTCCTGTCGTGTCTTGTGTTGCTTTGTCTTGTCTTGTCTTGTCTTGTCATGTCATGTCATGTCGTGTGTTGTGTTGTTTTGTCTTGTCTTGTTTTGTCTTGTCATGTCATGTCTTGTCTTGTCTTGTCTTGTCTTGTTTTGTCTTGTCATGTCTTGTCTTGTCTTGTCTTGTCTTGTCATGTCATGTCCTGTCGTGTCTTGTGTTGTTTTGTCTTGTCTTGTCTTCTCCTTGTCTTGTCTTGTCATGTCGTGTGTTGTGTTGTTTTGTCTTGTCTTGTCTTCTCCTTGTCTTGTCTTGTCATGTCGTGTGTTGTGTTGTTTTGTCTTGTCATGTCTTATATTGTCTTGTGATGTCATGTCGTGTGTTGTTTTGTCTTGTCTTGTCTTGTTTTGTCTTGTCCTGTCTTGTCTTGTCATGTCATGTCATGTGTTGTGTTGTGTTGTTTTGTCTTGTCTTGTCTTGTCTTGTCTTGTCTTGTCTTGTCTTGTCTTGCCTTATCTTGCCTTGTCATGTCTTGTCTGGTCTTGTCTTGTCTTGTCTTGTCTTGTTTTGTCTAGTCTTGTATTGTCTTGTTTTCTCATGTAATGTCATGTCGTTTGTTGTGTTGTTTTGTCTTGTCTTGTCTTGTCATGTCATGTCCTGTCGTGTCTTGTGTTGCTTTGTCTTGTCTTGTCTTGTCTTGTCATGTCATGTCATGTCGTGTGTTGTGTTGTTTTGTCTTGTCTTGTTTTGTCTTGTCATGTCATGTCTTGTCTTGTCTTGTCTTGTCTTGTTTTGTCTTGTCATGTCTTGTCTTGTCTTGTCTTGTCTTGTCTTGTCTTGTCTTGTCTTGTCTTGTCTTGTCTTGTCTTGTCTTGTCTTGTCTTGTGTTGTCTTGTCTTGTCTTGTCTTGTTTTATGTTGTCTTGTCATGTTTTGTCATGTAATGTCATGTCGTGTGTTGTGTTGTTTTGTCTTGTCTTGTCTTCTCCTTGTCTTGTCTTGTCATGTCGTGTGTTGTGTTGTTTTGTCTTGTCTTGTCTTCTCCTTGTCTTGTCTTGTGTTGTGTTTTTTTGTCATGTCTTGTGTTGTTTTGTCGTGTCATGTCTTGTCTTGTCTTGTCTTGTCTTGTCCTGTCCTGTCGTGTGTTGTGTTGTTTTGTCTTGTCTTGTCATGTCATGTCATGTCGTGTCTTGTGTTGCTTTGTCTTGTCTTGTCTTGTCTTGTCATGTCGTGTGTTGTGTTGTTTTGTCTTGTCTTGTTGTGTATTGTCATGTCTTGTCTTGTCTTGTCATGTCATGTCATGTCGTGTGTTGTGCTGTTTTGTCTTGTCTTGTTTTGTCTTGTCATGTCTTGTCTTGTCTGGTCTTGTTTTGTTTTGTCATGTCTTGTCTTGTCTTGTCTTGTCTTGTCTTGTCTTGTCTTGTCTTGTCTTGTCTTGTCTTGTCTTGTTTTATGTTGTCTTGTCTTGTCTTGTTTTGTCATGTAATGTCATGTCGTGTGTTGTGTTGTTTTGTCTTGTCATGTCTTATATTGTCTTGTCTTGTCTTGTGATGTCATGTCGTGTGTTGTGTTGTTTTGTCTTGTCATGTCTTGCCTTGTCTTGTCTTGTCTTGTCTTGTCTTGTCTTGTCTTGTCTTGTTTTGTATTGTCTTGTTTTCTCATGTAATGTCATGTCGTGTGTTGTGTTGTTTTGTCTTGTGTTGTTTTGTCGTATCATGTCTTGTCTTGTCTTGTCTTGTCCTGTCTTGTCTTGTCTTGTCTTGTCTTGTCTTGTCTTGTCTTGTCTTGTCTTGTCTTGTCTTGTCTTGTCTTGTCTTGTCTTGTCATGTCTTGTCTTGTCTTGTCTTGTCTTGTCTTGTTTTGTCTTGTCATGTCTTGTCTTGTCTTGTCTTGTCTTGTCATGTAATGTCCTGTCGTGTCTTGTGTTGTTTTGTCTTGTCTTGTCTTCTCCTTGTCTTGTCTTGTCATGTCGTGTGTTGTGTTGTTTTGTCTTGTCTTGTCTTCTCCTTGTCTTGTCTTGTCATGTCGTGTGTTGTGTTGTTTTGTCTTGTCATGTCTTATATTGTCTTGTGATGTCATGTCGTGTGTTGTCTTGTTTTGTCTTGTCTTGTTTTGTCTTGTCCTGTCTTGTCTTGTCATGTCATGTCATGTGTTGTGTTGTGTTGTTTTGTCTTGTCTTGTCTTGTCTTGTCTTGTCTTGTCTTGTCTTGTCTTGTCTTGCCTTATCTTGCCTTGTCATGTCTTGTCTGGTCTTGTCTTGTCTTGTCTTGTCTTGTTTTGTCTAGTCTTGTATTGTCTTGTTTTCTCATGTAATGTCATGTCGTTTGTTGTGTTGTTTTGTCTTGTCTTGTCTTGTCATGTCATGTCCTGTCGTGTCTTGTGTTGCTTTGTCTTGTCTTGTCTTGTCTTGTCATGTCATGTCATGTCGTGTGTTGTGTTGTTTTGTCTTGTCTTGTTTTGTCTTGTCATGTCATGTCTTGTCTTGTCTTGTCTTGTCTTGTTTTGTCTTGTCATGTCATGTCTTGTCTTGTCTTGTCTTGTCTTGTCTTGTCTTGTCTTGTCTTGTCTTGTCTTGTCTTGTCTTGTCTTGTCTTGTCTTGTCTTGTGTTGTCTTGTCTTGTCTTGTCTTGTTTTATGTTGTCTTGTCATGTTTTGTCATGTAATGTCATGTCGTGTGTTGTGTTGTTTTGTCTTGTCTTGTCTTCTCCTTGTCTTGTCTTGTCATGTCGTGTGTTGTGTTGTTTTGTCTTGTCTTGTCTTCTCCTTGTCTTGTCTTGTGTTGTGTTTTTTTGTCATGTCCTGTGTTGTTTTGTCGTGTCATGTCTTGTCTTGTCTTGTCTTGTCTTGTCCTGTCCTGTCGTGTGTTGTGTTGTTTTGTCTTGTCTTGTCATGTCATGTCATGTCGTGTCTTGTGTTGCTTTGTCTTGTCTTGTCTTGTCTTGTCATGTCGTGTGTTGTGTTGTTTTGTCTTGTCTTGTTGTGTATTGTCATGTCTTGTCTTGTCTTGTCATGTCATGTCATGTCGTGTGTTGTGCTGTTTTGTCTTGTCTTGTTTTGTCTTGTCATGTCTTGTCTTGTCTGGTCTTGTTTTGTTTTGTCATGGCTTGTCTTGTCTTGTCTTGTCTTGTCTTGTCTTGTCTTGTCTTGTCTTGCCTTGTCTTGTTTTATGTTGTCTTGTCTTGTCTTGTTTTGTCATGTAATGTCATGTCGTGTGTTGTGTTGTTTTGTCTTGTCATGTCTTATATTGTCTTGTCTTGTCTTGTGATGTCATGTCGTGTGTTATGTTGTTTTGTCTTGTCATGTCTTGCCTTGTCTTGTCTTGTCTTGTCTTGTCTTGTCTTGTCTTGTCTTGTCTTGTTTTGTCTTGTGTTGTATTGTCTTGTTTTCTCATGTAATGTCATGTCGTGTGTTGTGTTGTTTTGTCTTGTGTTGTTTTGTCGTATCATGTCTTGTCTTGTCTTGTCTTGTCCTGTCTTGTCTTGTCTTGTCTTGTCTTGTCTTGTCTTGTCTTGTCTTGTCTTGTCTTGTCTTGTCTTGTCTTGTCTTGTCTTGTCTTGTCTTGTCTTGTCTTGTCTTGTCTTGTCTTGTCTTGTCTTGTCTTGTCTTGTCTTGTCTTGTCGTGTCTTGTCTTGTCTTGTCTTCTCTTGTCATGTCATGTCGTGTCTTGTGTTGCTTTGTCTTTTCTTGTCTTGTCTTCTCTTGTCATGTCATGTCGTGTCTTGTGTTGCTTTGTCTTTTCTTGTCTTGTCTTGTCTTGTCTTGTCTTGTCTTGTCTTGTCTTGTCTTGTCTTGTCTTGTCTTGTCTTGTCTTGTCTTGTCTTGTCTTGTCTTGTCTTGTCTTGTCTTGTCTTGTCTTGTCTTGTCTTGTCTTGTCTTGTCTTGTCTTGTCTTGTCATGTCATGTCGTGTCTTGTGTTGCTTTGTCTTGTCTTGTCTTGTCTTGTCTTGTCTTGTGTTGCTTTGTCTTGTCTTGTCGTGTCTTGTCTTGTCTTGTCTTGTCTTGTCATGTCATGTCGTGTCTTGTGTTGCTTTGTCTTGTCTTGTCTTGTCTTGTCTTGTCTTGTCTTGTCTTGTCTTGTCTTGTCTTGTCTTGTCTTGTCTTGTCTTGTCTTGTCTTGTCTTGTCTTGTCTTGTCTTGTCTTGTCTTGTCTTGTCTTGTCTTGTCTTGTCTTGTCTTGTCCTGTCCTGTCGTGTGTTGTGTTGTTTTGTCTTGTCTTGTCATGTCATGTCATGTCGTGTCTTGTGTTGCTTTGTCTTGTCTTGTCTTGTCTTGTCTTGTCTTGTCTTGTCTTGTCTTGTCTTGTCTTGTCTTGTTTTATGTTGTCTTGTCTTGTCTTGTTTTGTCATGTAATGTCATGTCGTGTGTTGTGTTGTTTTGTCTTGTCATGTCTTATATTGTCTTGTCTTGTCTTGTGATGTCATGTCGTGTGTTGTGTTGTTTTGTCTTGTCATGTCTTGTCTTGTCTTGTCTTGTCTTGTCTTGTCTTGTCTTGTCTTGTCTTGTCTTGTCTTGTCTTGTCTTGTCTTGTCTTGTCTTGTTTTGTCTTGTTTTGTCTTGTTTTGTCTTGTCTTGTCATGTCTTGTTTTGTCTTGTCTTGTCTTGTCTTGTCTTGTCTTGTCTTGCCTTGTCTTGTCTTGTCTTGTCTTGTCCTGTCCTGTCGTGTGTTGTGTTGTTTTGCCTTGTCTTGTCATGTCATGTCATGTCGTGTCTTGTGTTGCTTTGTCTTGTCTTGTCTTGTCTTGTCTTGTCTTGTCTTGTTTTATGTTGTCTTGTCTTGTCTTGTTTTGTCATGTAATGTCATGTCGTGTGTTGTGTTGTTTTGTCTTGTCATGTCTTATATTGTCTTGTCTTGTCTTGTGATGTCATGTCGTGTGTTGTGTTGTTTTGTCTTGTCATGTCTTGTCTTGTCTTGTCTTGTCTTGTCTTGTCTTGTCTTGTCTTGTCTTGTCTTGTCTTGTCTTGTCTTGTCTTGTCTTGTCTTGTCTTGTCTTGTCTTGTCTTGTCTTGTCTTGTCTTGTCTTGTCTTGTCTTGTCTTGTCTTGTCTTGTCTTGTCTTGTCTTGTCTTGTCTTGTCTTGTCTTGTCTTGTCTTGTCTTGTCTTGTCTTGTCTTGTCTTGTCTTGTCTTGTCTTGTCTTGTCTTGTCTTGTCTTGTCTTGTCTTGTCTTGTCTTGTCTTGTCTTGTCTTGTCTTGTCTTGTCTTGTCTTGTCTTGTCTTGTCTTGTCATGTCATGTCATGTCATGTCGTGTCTTGGCTTGTCTTGTCTTGTCTTGTTTTGTCTTGTCATGTCTTGTCCTGTCTTGTCTTGTCTTGTCTTGTGATGTCATGTCGTGTGTTGTGTTGTTTTGTCTTGTCATGTCTTATATTGTCTTGTCTTGTCTTGTCTTGTGATGTCATGTCGTGTGTTGTGTTGTTTTGTCTTGTCATGTCTTGTCTTGTCTTGTCTTGTCTTGTCTTGTCTTGTCTTGTCTTGTCTTGTCTTGTCTTGTCTTGTCTTGTCTTGTCTTGTCTTGTCTTGTCTTGTCTTGTCTTGTCTTGTCTTGTCTTGTCTTGTCTTGTCTTGTCTTGTCTTGTCTTGTCTTGTCTTGTCTTGTCTTGTCTTGTCTTGTCTTGTCTTGTCTTGTCATGTCATGTCATGTCATGTCGTGTCTTGGCTTGTCTTGTCTTGTCTTGTTTTGTCTTGTCATGTCTTGTCCTGTCTTGTCTTGTCTTGTCTTGTTTTGTCTTGTCATGTCTTGTCTTGTCCTGTCTTGTCTTGTCATGTCATGTCATGTGTTGTCTTGTCTTGTCTTGTCTTGTCTTGTCTTGTCTTGTCATGTCATGTCATGTCATGTCGTGTCTTGGCTTGTCTTGTCTTGTCTTGTTTTGTCTTGTCATGTCTTGTCCTGTCTTGTCTTGTCTTGTCTTGTTTTGTCTTGTCTTGTTTTGTCTTGTCCTGTCTTGTCTTGTCATGTCATGTCATGTGTTGTGTTGTGTTGTTTTGTCTTGTCTTGTCTTGTCTTGTCTTGTCTTGTCTTGTCTTGTCTTGCCTTATCTTGCCTTGTCATGTCTTGTCTGGTCTTGTCTTGTCTTGTCTTGTCTTGTTTTGTCTAGTCTTGTATTGTCTTGTTTTCTCATGTAATGTCATGTCGTTTGTTGTGTTGTTTTGTCTTGTCTTGTCTTGTCATGTCATGTCCTGTCGTGTCTTGTGTTGCTTTGTCTTGTCTTGTCTTGTCTTGTCATGTCATGTCATGTCGTGTGTTGTGTTGTTTTGTCTTGTCTTGTTTTGTCTTGTCATGTCATGTCTTGTCTTGTCTTGTCTTGTCTTGTTTTGTCTTGTCATGTCATGTCTTGTCTTGTCTTGTCTTGTCTTGTCTTGTCTTGTCTTGTCTTGTCTTGTCTTGTCTTGTCTTGTCTTGTCTTGTGTTGTCTTGTCTTGTCTTGTCTTGTTTTATGTTGTCTTGTCATGTTTTGTCATGTAATGTCATGTCGTGTGTTGTGTTGTTTTGTCTTGTCTTGTCTTCTCCTTGTCTTGTCTTGTCATGTCGTGTGTTGTGTTGTTTTGTCTTGTCTTGTCTTCTCCTTGTCTTGTCTTGTGTTGTGTTTTTTTGTCATGTCCTGTGTTGTTTTGTCGTGTCATGTCTTGTCTTGTCTTGTCTTGTCTTGTCCTGTCCTGTCGTGTGTTGTGTTGTTTTGTCTTGTCTTGTCATGTCATGTCATGTCGTGTCTTGTGTTGCTTTGTCTTGTCTTGTCTTGTCTTGTCATGTCGTGTGTTGTGTTGTTTTGTCTTGTCTTGTTGTGTATTGTCATGTCTTGTCTTGTCTTGTCATGTCATGTCATGTCGTGTGTTGTGCTGTTTTGTCTTGTCTTGTTTTGTCTTGTCATGTCTTGTCTTGTCTGGTCTTGTTTTGTTTTGTCATGGCTTGTCTTGTCTTGTCTTGTCTTGTCTTGTCTTGTCTTGTCTTGTCTTGCCTTGTCTTGTTTTATGTTGTCTTGTCTTGTCTTGTTTTGTCATGTAATGTCATGTCGTGTGTTGTGTTGTTTTGTCTTGTCATGTCTTATATTGTCTTGTCTTGTCTTGTGATGTCATGTCGTGTGTTATGTTGTTTTGTCTTGTCATGTCTTGCCTTGTCTTGTCTTGTCTTGTCTTGTCTTGTCTTGTCTTGTCTTGTCTTGTTTTGTCTTGTGTTGTATTGTCTTGTTTTCTCATGTAATGTCATGTCGTGTGTTGTGTTGTTTTGTCTTGTGTTGTTTTGTCGTATCATGTCTTGTCTTGTCTTGTCTTGTCCTGTCTTGTCTTGTCTTGTCTTGTCTTGTCTTGTCTTGTCTTGTCTTGTCTTGTCTTGTCTTGTCTTGTCTTGTCTTGTCTTGTCTTGTCTTGTCTTGTCTTGTCTTGTCTTGTCTTGTCTTGTCTTGTCTTGTCTTGTCTTGTCTTGTCTTGTCTTGTCTTGTCGTGTCTTGTCTTGTCTTGTCTTCTCTTGTCATGTCATGTCGTGTCTTGTGTTGCTTTGTCTTTTCTTGTCTTGTCTTGTCTTGTCTTGTCTTGTCTTGTCTTGTCTTGTCTTGTCTTGTCTTGTCTTGTCTTGTCTTGTCTTGTCTTGTCTTGTCTTGTCTTGTCTTGTCTTGTCTTGTCTTGTCTTGTCTTGTCTTGTCTTGTCTTGTCTTGTCTTGTCTTGTCTTGTCTTGTCTTGTCTTGTCTTGTCTTGTCTTGTCTTGTCTTGTCATGTCATGTCGTGTCTTGTGTTGCTTTGTCTTGTCTTGTCTTGTCTTGTCTTGTCTTGTGTTGCTTTGTCTTGTCTTGTCGTGTCTTGTCTTGTCTTGTCTTGTCTTGTCATGTCATGTCGTGTCTTGTGTTGCTTTGTCTTGTCTTGTCTTGTCTTGTCTTGTCTTGTCTTGTCTTGTCTTGTCTTGTCTTGTCTTGTCTTGTCTTGTCTTGTCTTGTCTTGTCTTGTCTTGTCTTGTCTTGTCTTGTCTTGTCTTGTCTTGTCTTGTCTTGTCTTGTCTTGTCTTGTCTTGTCTTGTCTTGTCTTGTCCTGTCCTGTCGTGTGTTGTGTTGTTTTGTCTTGTCTTGTCATGTCATGTCATGTCGTGTCTTGTGTTGCTTTGTCTTGTCTTGTCTTGTCTTGTCTTGTCTTGTCTTGTCTTGTCTTGTCTTGTCTTGTCTTGTTTTATGTTGTCTTGTCTTGTCTTGTTTTGTCATGTAATGTCATGTCGTGTGTTGTGTTGTTTTGTCTTGTCATGTCTTATATTGTCTTGTCTTGTCTTGTGATGTCATGTCGTGTGTTGTGTTGTTTTGTCTTGTCATGTCTTGTCTTGTCTTGTCTTGTCTTGTCTTGTCTTGTCTTGTCTTGTCTTGTCTTGTCTTGTCTTGTCTTGTTTTGTCTTGTTTTGTCTTGTTTTGTCTTGTCTTGTCATGTCTTGTTTTGTCTTGTCTTGTCTTGTCTTGTCTTGTCTTGTCTTGCCTTGTCTTGTCTTGTCTTGTCTTGTCCTGTCCTGTCGTGTGTTGTGTTGTTTTGCCTTGTCTTGTCATGTCATGTCATGTCGTGTCTTGTGTTGCTTTGTCTTGTCTTGTCTTGTCTTGTCTTGTCTTGTCTTGTTTTATGTTGTCTTGTCTTGTCTTGTTTTGTCATGTAATGTCATGTCGTGTGTTGTGTTGTTTTGTCTTGTCATGTCTTATATTGTCTTGTCTTGTCTTGTGATGTCATGTCGTGTGTTGTGTTGTTTTGTCTTGTCATGTCTTGTCTTGTCTTGTCTTGTCTTGTCTTGTCTTGTCTTGTCTTGTCTTGTCTTGTCTTGTCTTGTCTTGTCTTGTCTTGTCTTGTCTTGTCTTGTCTTGTCTTGTCTTGTCTTGTCTTGTCTTGTCTTGTCTTGTCTTGTCTTGTCTTGTCTTGTCTTGTCTTGTCTTGTCTTGTCTTGTCTTGTCTTGTCTTGTCTTGTCTTGTCTTGTCTTGTCTTGTCTTGTCTTGTCTTGTCTTGTCTTGTCTTGTCTTGTCTTGTCTTGTCTTGTCTTGTCTTGTCTTGTCTTGTCTTGTCTTGTCTTGTCTTGTCATGTCATGTCATGTCATGTCGTGTCTTGGCTTGTCTTGTCTTGTCTTGTTTTGTCTTGTCATGTCTTGTCCTGTCTTGTCTTGTCTTGTCTTGTGATGTCATGTCGTGTGTTGTGTTGTTTTGTCTTGTCATGTCTTATATTGTCTTGTCTTGTCTTGTCTTGTGATGTCATGTCGTGTGTTGTGTTGTTTTGTCTTGTCATGTCTTGTCTTGTCTTGTCTTGTCTTGTCTTGTCTTGTCTTGTCTTGTCTTGTCTTGTCTTGTCTTGTCTTGTCTTGTCTTGTCTTGTCTTGTCTTGTCTTGTCTTGTCTTGTCTTGTCTTGTCTTGTCTTGTCTTGTCTTGTCTTGTCTTGTCTTGTCTTGTCTTGTCTTGTCATGTCATGTCATGTCATGTCGTGTCTTGGCTTGTCTTGTCTTGTCTTGTTTTGTCTTGTCATGTCTTGTCCTGTCTTGTCTTGTCTTGTCTTGTTTTGTCTTGTCATGTCTTGTCTTGTCTTGTCTTGTCTTGTCTTGTCTTGTCTTGTCTTGTCTTGTCTTGTCTTGTCTTGTCTTGTTTTGTCATGTAATGTCATGTCGTGTGTTGTGTTGTTTTGTCATGTCATGCCTTATATTGTCTTGCCTTGTCTTGTCTTGTCTTGTCTTGTCTTGTCTTGTCTTGTCTTGTCTTGTCTTGTCTTGTCTTGTCTTGTCTTGTCATGTCATGTCTTGTCTTCTCTTGTTTTGTCTTGTCTTGTCTTGTTTTGTCTTGTCATGTCTTGTCTTGTCTTGTCTTGTCTTGTTTTGACTTGTCTTGTCTTGTATTGTCTTGTCATGTCATGTTTTGTCTTGTCTTGTCTTGTTTTGTCTTGTCTTGTCTTGTCTTGTCTTGTTTTGTCTTGTCTTGTCTTGTCTTGTCATGTCATGTCTTGTCTTGTCTTGTCTTGTCTTGTCTTGTCTTGTCTTGTCTTGTCTTGTCTTGTCTTGTCTTGTCTTGTCTTGTCTTGTCTTGTCTTGTCTTGTCTTGTCTTGTCTTGTCTTGTCTTGTCTTGTCTTGTCTTGTCTTGTCTTGTCTTGTCTTGTCTTGTCTTGTCTTGTCTTGTCTTGTCTTGTCTTGTCTTGTCTTGTCTTGTCTTGTCTTGTCTTGTCTTGTCTTGTCTTGTCTTGTCTTGTCTTGTCTTGTCTTGTCTTGTCTTGTCTTGTCTTGTCTTGTCTTGTCTTGTCTTGTCTTGTCTTGTCTTGTCTTGTCTTGTCTTGTTTTGTCATGTAATGTCATGTCGTGTGTTGTGTTGTTTTGTCATGTCATGCCTTATATTGTCTTGCCTTGTCTTGTCTTGTCTTGTCTTGTCTTGTCTTGTCTTGTCTTGTCTTGTCTTGTCTTGTCTTGTCTTGTCTTGTCTTGTCTTGTCTTGTCATGTCATGTCTTGTCTTCTCTTGTTTTGTCTTGTCTTGTCTTGTTTTGTCTTGTCATGTCTTGTCTTGTCTTGTCTTGTCTTGTTTTGACTTGTCTTGTCTTGTATTGTCTTGTCATGTCATGTTTTGTCTTGTCTTGTCTTGTTTTGTCTTGTCTTGTCTTGTCTTGTCTTGTTTTGTCTTGTCTTGTCTTGTCTTGTCATGTCATGTCTTGTCTTGTCTTGTCTTGTCTTGTCTTGTCTTGTCTTGTCTTGTCTTGTCTTGTCTTGTCTTGTCTTGTCTTGTCTTGTCTTGTCTTGTCTTGTCTTGTCTTGTCTTGTCTTGTCTTGTCTTGTCTTGTCTTGTCTTGTCTTGTCTTGTCTTGTCTTGTCTTGTCTTGTCTTGTCTTGTCTTGTCTTGTCTTGTCTTGTCTTGTCTTGTCTTGTCTTGTCTTGTCTTGTCTTGTCTTGTCTTGTCTTGTCTTGTCTTGTCTTGTCTTGTCTTGTCTTGTCTTGTCTTGTCTTGTCTTGTCTTGTCTTGTCTTGTCTTGTCTTGTCTTGTCTTGTCTTGTCTTGTCTTGTCTTGTCTTGTCTTGTCTTGTCTTGTCTTGTCATGTCATGTCATGTCATGTCGTGTCTTGGCTTGTCTTGTCTTGTCTTGTTTTGTCTTGTCATGTCTTGTCCTGTCTTGTCTTGTCTTGTCTTGTTTTGTCTTGTTTTGTCTTGTCATGTCTTGTCTTGTCTTGTCTTGTCTTGGCTTGTCTTGTCTTGTCTTGTCTTGTCTTGTCTTGTCTTGTCTTGTCTTGTCTTGTCTTGTCTTGTCTTGTCTTGTCTTGTCTTGTCTCGTCTTGTCTTGTCTTGTCTTGTCTTGTCTTGTCTTGTCTTGTCTTGTCTTGTTTTGTCATGTAATGTCATGTCGTGTGTTGTGTTGTTTTGTCATGTCATGTCTTATATTGTCTTGCCTTGTCTTGTCTTGTGATGTCATGTCGTGTGTTGTGTTGTTTTGTCTTGTCATGTCTTGTCTTGTCTTGTCTTGTCTTGTCTTGTCTTTTCTTGTCTTTTCTTGTCTTGTCTTGTCTTGCCTTGTCTTGTCATGTCATGTCTTGTCTTGTCTTTTCTTGTCTTGTCTTGTTTTGTCTTGTCTTTTCTTTTCTTGTCTTGTCTTGTCTTGTCTTGTCTTGTCTTGTCTGGTCTTGTCTTGTCTTGTCTTGTCTGGTCTTATCTTGTCTTGTCCTGTCCTGTCCTGTCTTGTCTTGTCTTTTCTTGTCTTGTCTTGTCTTGTCTTGTCTTGTCTTGTCTTGTCTTGTCTTGCCTTGTCTTGTCATGTCATGTCTTGTCTTGTCTTGTCTTGTTTTGTCTTGTCTTGTCTTGTTTTGTCTTTTCTTGTCTTGTCTTGTCTTGTCTTGTCTTGTCTTGTCTTGTCTTGTCTTGTCTTGTCTTGTCTTGTCTTGTCTTGTCTTGTCTTGTCTTGTCCTGTCCTGTCGTGTGTTGTGTTGTTTTGTCTTGTCTTGTCATGTCATGTCATGTCGTGTCTTGTGTTGCTTTGTCTTGTCTTGTCTTGTCTTGTCTTGTCTTGTCTTGTCTTGTCTTGTTTTATGTTGTCTTGTCTTGTCTTGTTTTGTCATGTAATGTCATGTCGTGTGTTGTGTTGTTTTGTCTTGTCATGTCTTATATTGTCTTGTCTTGTCTTGTGATGTCATGTCGTGTGTTGTGTTGTTTTGTCTTGTCATGTCTTGTCTTGTCTTGTCTTGTCTTGTCTTGTCTTGTCTTGTCTTGTCTTGTCTTGTCTTGTCTTGTCTTGTCTTGTCTTGTCTTGTCTTGTTTTGTCTTGTTTTGTCTTGTTTTGTCTTGTCTTGTCATGTCTTGTTTTGTCTTGTCTTGTCTTGTCTTGTCTTGTCTTGTCTTGCCTTGTCTTGTCTTGTCTTGTCTTGTCTTGTCTTGTCTTGTCTTGTCTTGTCTTGTCATGTCGTGTCTTGTGTTGCTTTGTCTTGTCTTGTCTTGTCTTGTCTTGTCTTGTCTTGTCTTGTCTTGTTTTATGTTGTCTTGTCTTGTCTTGTTTTGTCATGTAATGTCATGTCGTGTGTTGTGTTGTTTTGTCTTGTCATGTCTTATATTGTCTTGTCTTGTCTTGTGATGTCATGTCGTGTGTTGTGTTGTTTTGTCTTGTCATGTCTTGTCTTGTCTTGTCTTGTCTTGTCTTGTCTTGTCTTGTCTTGTCTTGTCTTGTCTTGTCTTGTCTTGTCTTGTCTTGTCTTGTCTTGTCTTGTCTTGTCTTGTCTTGTCTTGTCCTGTCCTGTCGTGTGTTGTGTTGTTTTGTCTTGTCTTGTCATGTCATGTCATGTCGTGTCTTGTGTTGCTTTGTCTTGTCTTGTCTTGTCTTGTCTTGTCTTGTTTTATGTTGTCTTGTCTTGTCTTGTTTTGTCATGTAATGTCATGTCGTGTGTTGTGTTGTTTTGTCTTGTCATGTCTTATATTGTCTTGTCTTGTCTTGTGATGTCATGTCGTGTCTTGTGTTGCTTTGTCTTGTCTTGTCTTGTCTTGTCTTGTCTTGTCTTGTTTTATGTTGTCTTGTCTTGTCTTGTTTTGTCATGTAATGTCATGTCGTGTGTTGTGTTGTTTTGTCTTGTCATGTCTTATATTGTCTTGTCTTGTCTTGTCTTGTCTTGCCTTGTCTTGTCTTGTCTTGTCTTGTCTTGTCTTGCCTTGTCTTGTCTTGTCTTGTCTTGTCATGTCATGTCGTGTCTTGTGTTGCTTTGTCTTGTCTTGTCTTGTCTTGTCTTGTCTTGTCTTGTCTTGTCTTGTCTTGTCTTGTCTTGTCTTGTCTTGTCTTGTCTTGTCTTGTCTTGTCTTGTCTTGTCTTGTCTTGTCTTGTCTTGTCTTGTCTTGTCTTGTCTTGTCTTGTCTTGTCTTGTCTTGTCTTGTCTTGTCTTGTCTTGGCTTGGCTTGTCTTGTCTTGTCTTGTCTTGTCTTGTCTTGTCTTGTCTTGTCTTGTCTTGTCTTGTCTTGTCTTGTCTTGTCTTGTCTTGTCTTGTCTTGTCTTGTCTGGTCTTGTCTTGTCTGGTCTTATCTTGTCTTGTCTTGTCTTGTCCTGTCCTGTCATGTCATGTCATGTCATGTGTTGTGTTGTTTTGTCTTGTCTTGTTTGGTCTTGTCTTGTCTTGTTTTGTCTTTTCTTGTCTTGTCTTGTCTTGTCTTGTCTTGTCATGTCATATCTTGTCTTGTCTTGTTTTGTCTTGTCTTGTCTTGTTTTGTCTTGTCATGTCTTGTCTTGTCTTGTCTTGTCTTGTCTTGTCTTGTCTTGTCTTGTCTTGTCTTGTCTTGTCTTGTCCTGTCATGTCATGTCATGTCATGTGTTGTGTTGTTTTGTCTTGTCTTGTCTTGTCTTGTTTTGTCTTGTCTTGTCTTGTTTTGTCTTGTCATGTTTTGTCTTGTCATGTCATGTCTTGTCTTGTCTTGTCTTGTCTTGTCTTGACTTGTCTTGTCTTGTCTTGTCTGGTCTTATCTTGTCTTGTCTTGTCTTGTCTTGTCTTGTCTTGTTTTGTCTTGTCATGTCTTGTCTTGTCTTGTCTTGTCTTGTCTTGTCTTGTCTTGACTTGTCTTGTCTTGTCTGGTCTTATCTTGTCTTGTCTTGTCTTGTCTTGTCTTGTCTTGTTTTGTCTTGTCATGTCTTGTCTTGTCTTGTCTTGTCTTGTCTTGTCTTGTCTTGTCTTGACTTGTCTTGACTTGTCTTGTCTTGTCTTGTCTTGTCTTGTCTTGTTTTGTCTTGTCATGTCTTGTCTTGTTTTGTCTTGTTTTGTCTTGTCATGTCATGTCTTGTCTTGTCTTGTCTTGACTTGTCTTGTCTTGTCTTGTCTTGTCTTGTCTTGTCTTGTTTTGTCTTGTTTTGTCTTGTCTTGTTTTGTCTTGTCTTGACTTGTCTTGTCTTGTCTTGTCTTGACTTGTCTTGTCTTGTCTTGTCTGGTCTTATCTTGTCTTGTCTTGTCTTGTCTTGTCTTGTCTTGTTTTGTCTTGTCATGTCTTGTCTTGTCTTGTCTTGTCTTGTCTTGTCTTGTCTTGACTTGTCTTGTCTTGTCTGGTCTTATCTTGTCTTGTCTTGTCTTGTCTTGTCTTGTTTTGTCTTGTCATGTCTTGTCTTGTCTTGTCTTGTCTTGTCTTGTCTTGTCTTGACTTGTCTTGTCTTGTCTTGTCTTGTCTTGTCTTGTTTTGTCTTGTCATGTCTTGTCTTGTTTTGTCTTGTTTTGTCTTGTCATGTCATGTCTTGTCTTGTCTTGTCTTGACTTGTCTTGTCTTGTCTTGTCTTGTCTTGTCTTGTCTTGTCTTGTCTTGTTTTGTCTTGTTTTGTCTTGTCTTGTTTTGTCTTGTCATGTCTTGTCTTGAATTGTCTTGTCTTGTCTTGTCCTGTCCTGTCATGTCATGTCATGTCATGTGTTGTGTTGTTTTGTCTTGTCTTGTCTTGTCTTGTCTTGTCTTGTCTTGTCTTGTCTTGTCTTGTCTTGTCTTGTCTTGTCTTGTCTTGTCTGGTCTTGTCTTGTCTGGTCTTATCTTGTCTTGTCTTGTCTTGTCCTGTCCTGTCATGTCATGTCATGTCATGTGTTGTGTTGTTTTGTCTTGTCTTGTCTTGTTTTGTCTTTTCTTGTCTTGTCTTGTCTTGTCTTGTCTTGTCTTGTCTTGTCATGTCATATCTTGTCTTGTCTTGTTTTGTCTTGTCTTGTCTTGTTTTGTCTTGTCATGTCTTGTCTTGTCTTGTCTTGTCTTGTCTTGTCTTGTCTTGTCTTGTCTTGTCTTGTCCTGTCATGTCATGTCATGTCATGTGTTGTGTTGTTTTGTCTTGTCTTGTCTTGTCTTGTTTTGTCTTGTCATGTTTTGTCTTGTCATGTCATGTCTTGTCTTGTCTTGTCTTGTCTTGTCTTGACTTGTCTTGTCTTGTCTTGTCTGGTCTTATCTTGTCTTGTCTTGTCTTGTCTTGTCTTGTCTTGTTTTGTCTTGTCATGTCTTGTCTTGTCTTGTCTTGTCTTGTCTTGTCTTGTCTTGACTTGTCTTGTCTTGTCTGGTCTTATCTTGTCTTGTCTTGTCTTGTCTTGTCTTGTTTTGTCTTGTCATGTCTTGTCTTGTCTTGTCTTGTCTTCTCTTGTCTTGTCTTGACTTGTCTTGTCTTGTCTTGTCTTGTCTTGTCTTGTTTTGTCTTGTCATGTCTTGTCTTGTTTTGTCTTGTTTTGTCTTGTCATGTCATGTCTTGTCTTGTCTTGTCTTGTCCTGTCCTGTCGTGTGTTGTGTTGTTTTGTCTTGTCTTGTCATGTCTTGTCTTGTCTTGTCTTGTCTTGTCTTGTCTTGCCTTATCTTGCCTTGTCATGTCTTGTCTGGTCTTGTCTTGTCTTGTCTTGTCTTGTTTTGTCTAGTCTTGTATTGTCTTGTTTTCTCATGTAATGTCATGTCGTTTGTTGTGTTGTTTTGTCTTGTCTTGTCTTGTCATGTCATGTCTTGTCTTGTCTTGTCTTGTCCTGTCCTGTCGTGTGTTGTGTTGTTTTGTCTTGTCTTGTCTTGTCTTGTCTTGTCTTGTCTTGTCTTGTCTTGTCTTGCCTTATCTTGCCTTGTCATGTCTTGTCTGGTCTTGTCTTGTCTTGTCTTGTCTTGTTTTGTCTAGTCTTGTATTGTCTTGTTTTCTCATGTAATGTCATGTCGTTTGTTGTGTTGTTTTGTCTTGTCTTGTCTTGTCATGTCATGTCCTGTCGTGTCTTGTGTTGCTTTGTCTTGTCTTGTCTTGTCTTGTCATGTCATGTCATGTCGTGTGTTGTGTTGTTTTGTCTTGTCTTGTTTTGTCTTGTCATGTCATGTCTTGTCTTGTCTTGTCTTGTCTTGTTTTGTCTTGTCATGTCATGTCTTGTCTTGTCTTGTCTTGTCTTGTCTTGTCTTGTCTTGTCTTGTCTTGTCTTGTCTTGTCTTGTCTTGTCTTGTGTTGTCTTGTCTTGTCTTGTCTTGTTTTATGTTGTCTTGTCATGTTTTGTCATGTAATGTCATGTCGTGTGTTGTGTTGTTTTGTCTTGTCTTGTCTTCTCCTTGTCTTGTCTTGTCATGTCGTGTGTTGTGTTGTTTTGTCTTGTCTTGTCTTCTCCTTGTCTTGTCTTGTGTTGTGTTTTTTTGTCATGTCCTGTGTTGTTTTGTCGTGTCATGTCTTGTCTTGTCTTGTCTTGTCTTGTCCTGTCCTGTCGTGTGTTGTGTTGTTTTGTCTTGTCTTGTCATGTCATGTCATGTCGTGTCTTGTGTTGCTTTGTCTTGTCTTGTCTTGTCTTGTCATGTCGTGTGTTGTGTTGTTTTGTCTTGTCTTGTTGTGTATTGTCATGTCTTGTCTTGTCTTGTCATGTCATGTCATGTCGTGTGTTGTGCTGTTTTGTCTTGTCTTGTTTTGTCTTGTCATGTCTTGTCTTGTCTGGTCTTGTTTTGTTTTGTCATGGCTTGTCTTGTCTTGTCTTGTCTTGTCTTGTCTTGTCTTGTCTTGTCTTGCCTTGTCTTGTTTTATGTTGTCTTGTCTTGTCTTGTTTTGTCATGTAATGTCATGTCGTGTGTTGTGTTGTTTTGTCTTGTCATGTCTTATATTGTCTTGTCTTGTCTTGTGATGTCATGTCGTGTGTTATGTTGTTTTGTCTTGTCATGTCTTGCCTTGTCTTGTCTTGTCTTGTCTTGTCTTGTCTTGTCTTGTCTTGTCTTGTTTTGTCTTGTGTTGTATTGTCTTGTTTTCTCATGTAATGTCATGTCGTGTGTTGTGTTGTTTTGTCTTGTGTTGTTTTGTCGTATCATGTCTTGTCTTGTCTTGTCTTGTCCTGTCTTGTCTTGTCTTGTCTTGTCTTGTCTTGTCTTGTCTTGTCTTGTCTTGTCTTGTCTTGTCTTGTCTTGTCTTGTCTTGTCTTGTCTTGTCTTGTCTTGTCTTGTCTTGTCTTGTCTTGTCTTGTCTTGTCTTGTCTTGTCTTGTCTTGTCGTGTCTTGTCTTGTCTTGTCTTCTCTTGTCATGTCATGTCGTGTCTTGTGTTGCTTTGTCTTTTCTTGTCTTGTCTTGTCTTGTCTTGTCTTGTCTTGTCTTGTCTTGTCTTGTCTTGTCTTGTCTTGTCTTGTCTTGTCTTGTCTTGTCTTGTCTTGTCTTGTCTTGTCTTGTCTTGTCATGTCATGTCGTGTCTTGTGTTGCTTTGTCTTGTCTTGTCTTGTCTTGTCTTGTCTTGTGTTGCTTTGTCTTGTCTTGTCGTGTCTTGTCTTGTCTTGTCTTGTCTTGTCATGTCATGTCGTGTCTTGTGTTGCTTTGTCTTGTCTTGTCTTGTCTTGTCTTGTCTTGTCTTGTCTTGTCTTGTCTTGTCTTGTCTTGTCTTGTCTTGTCTTGTCTTGTCTTGTCTTGTCTTGTCTTGTCTTGTCTTGTCTTGTCTTGTCTTGTCTTGTCTTGTCTTGTCTTGTCCTGTCCTGTCGTGTGTTGTGTTGTTTTGTCTTGTCTTGTCATGTCATGTCATGTCGTGTCTTGTGTTGCTTTGTCTTGTCTTGTCTTGTCTTGTCTTGTCTTGTCTTGTCTTGTCTTGTCTTGTCTTGTCTTGTCTTGTCTTGTTTTATGTTGTCTTGTCTTGTCTTGTTTTGTCATGTAATGTCATGTCGTGTGTTGTGTTGTTTTGTCTTGTCATGTCTTATATTGTCTTGTCTTGTCTTGTGATGTCATGTCGTGTGTTGTGTTGTTTTGTCTTGTCATGTCTTGTCTTGTCTTGTCTTGTCTTGTCTTGTCTTGTCTTGTCTTGTCTTGTCTTGTCTTGTCTTGTCTTGTCTTGTCTTGTCTTGTTTTGTCTTGTTTTGTCTTGTTTTGTCTTGTCTTGTCATGTCTTGTTTTGTCTTGTCTTGTCTTGTCTTGTCTTGTCTTGTCTTGCCTTGTCTTGTCTTGTCTTGTCTTGTCCTGTCCTGTCGTGTGTTGTGTTGTTTTGCCTTGTCTTGTCATGTCATGTCATGTCGTGTCTTGTGTTGCTTTGTCTTGTCTTGTCTTGTCTTGTCTTGTCTTGTCTTGTTTTATGTTGTCTTGTCTTGTCTTGTTTTGTCATGTAATGTCATGTCGTGTGTTGTGTTGTTTTGTCTTGTCATGTCTTATATTGTCTTGTCTTGTCTTGTGATGTCATGTCGTGTGTTGTGTTGTTTTGTCTTGTCATGTCTTGTCTTGTCTTGTCTTGTCTTGTCTTGTCTTGTCTTGTCTTGTCTTGTCTTGTCTTGTCATGTCATGTCATGTCATGTCGTGTCTTGGCTTGTCTTGTCTTGTCTTGTTTTGTCTTGTCATGTCTTGTCCTGTCTTGTCTTGTCTTGTCTTGTGATGTCATGTCGTGTGTTGTGTTGTTTTGTCTTGTCATGTCTTATATTGTCTTGTCTTGTCTTGTCTTGTGATGTCATGTCGTGTGTTGTGTTGTTTTGTCTTGTCATGTCTTGTCTTGTCTTGTCTTGTCTTGTCTTGTCTTGTCTTGTCTTGTCTTGTCTTGTCTTGTCTTGTCTTGTCTTGTCTTGTCTTGTCTTGTCTTGTCTTGTCTTGTCTTGTCTTGTCTTGTCTTGTCTTGTCTTGTCTTGTCTTGTCTTGTCTTGTCTTGTCTTGTCATGTCATGTCATGTCGTGTCTTGGCTTGTCTTGTCTTGTCTTGTTTTGTCTTGTCATGTCTTGTCCTGTCTTGTCTTGTCTTGTCTTGTTTTGTCTTGTCATGTCTTGTCTTGTCTTGTCTTGTCTTGTCTTGTCTTGTCTTGTCTTGTCTTGTCTTGTCTTGTCTTGTTTTGTCATGTAATGTCATGTCGTGTGTTGTGTTGTTTTGTCATGTCATGCCTTATATTGTCTTGCCTTGTCTTGTCTTGTCTTGTCTTGTCTTGTCTTGTCTTGTCTTGTCTTGTCTTGTCTTGTCTTGTCTTGTCTTGTCTTGTCTTGTCATGTCATGTCTTGTCTTCTCTTGTTTTGTCTTGTCTTGTCTTGTTTTGTCTTGTCATGTCTTGTCTTGTCTTGTCTTGTCTTGTTTTGACTTGTCTTGTCTTGTATTGTCTTGTCATGTCATGTTTTGTCTTGTCTTGTCTTGTTTTGTCTTGTCTTGTCTTGTCTTGTCTTGTCTTGTCTTGTTTTGTCTTGTCTTGTCTTGTCTTGTCATGTCATGTCTTGTCTTGTCTTGTCTTGTCTTGTCTTGTCTTGTCTTGTCTTGTCTTGTCTTGTCTTGTCTTGTCTTGTCTTGTCTTGTCTTGTCTTGTCTTGTCTTGTCTTGTCTTGTCTTGTCTTGTCTTGTCTTGTCTTGTCTTGTCTTGTCTTGTCTTGTCTTGTCTTGTCTTGTCTTGTCTTGTCTTGTCTTGTCTTGTCTTGTCTTGTCTTGTCTTGTCTTGTCTTGTCTTGTCTTGTCTTGTCTTGTCTTGTCTTGTCTTGTCTTGTCTTGTCTTGTCTTGTCTTGTTTTGTCATGTAATGTCATGTCGTGTGTTGTGTTGTTTTGTCATGTCATGCCTTATATTGTCTTGCCTTGTCTTGTCTTGTCTTGTCTTGTGTTGTCTTGTCTTGTCTTGTCTTGTCTTGTCTTGTCTTGTCTTGTCTTGTCATGTCATGTCTTGTCTTCTCTTGTTTTGTCTTGTCTTGTCTTGTTTTGTCTTGTCATGTCTTGTCTTGTCTTGTCTTGTCTTGTTTTGACTTGTCTTGTCTTGTATTGTCTTGTCATGTCATGTTTTGTCTTGTCTTGTCTTGTTTTGTCTTGTCTTGTCTTGTCTTGTCTTGTTTTGTCTTGTCTTGTCTTGTCTTGTCATGTCATGTCTTGTCTTGTCTTGTCTTGTCTTGTCTTGTCTTGTCTTGTCTTGTCTTGTCTTGTCTTGTCTTGTCTTGTCTTGTCTTGTCTTGTCTTGTCTTGTCTTGTCTTGTCTTGTCTTGTCTTGTCTTGTCTTGTCTTGTCTTGTCTTGTCTTGTCTTGTCTTGTCTTGTCTTGTCTTGTCTTGTCTTGTCTTGTCTTGTCTTGTCTTGTCTTGTCTTGTCTTGTCTTGTCTTGTCTTGTCTTGTCTTGTCTTGTCTTGTCTTGTCTTGTCTTGTCTTGTCTTGTCTTGTCTTGTCTTGTCTTGTCTTGTCTTGTCTTGTCTTGTCTTGTCTTGTCTTGTCTTGTCTTGTCTTGTCTTGTCTTGTCTTGTCTTGTCTTGTCTTGTCTTGTCTTGTCTTGTCTTGTCATGTCATGTCATGTCATGTCATGTCATGTCGTGTCTTGGCTTGTCTTGTCTTGTCTTGTTTTGTCTTGTCATGTCTTGTCCTGTCTTGTCTTGTCTTGTCTTGTTTTGTCTTGTCATGTCTTGTCTTGTCTTGTCTTGTCTTGGCTTGTCTTGTCTTGTCTTGTCTTGTCTTGTCTTGTCTTGTCTTGTCTTGTCTTGTCTTGTCTTGTCTTGTCTTGTCTTGTCTTGTCTTGTCTTGTCTTGTCTCGTCTTGTCTTGTCTTGTCTTGTCTTGTCTTGTCTTGTCTTGTCTTGTCTTGTTTTGTCATGTAATGTCATGTCGTGTGTTGTGTTGTTTTGTCATGTCATGTCTTATATTGTCTTGCCTTGTCTTGTCTTGTGATGTCATGTCGTGTGTTGTGTTGTTTTGTCTTGTCATGTCTTGTCTTGTCTTGTCTTGTCTTGTCTTGTCTTTTCTTGTCTTTTCTTGTCTTGTCTTGTCTTGTCTTGCCTTGTCTTGTCATGTCATGTCTTGTCTTGTCTTTTCTTGTCTTGTCTTGTTTTGTCTTGTCTTTTCTTTTCTTGTCTTGTCTTGTCTTGTCTTGTCTTGTCTTGTCTGGTCTTGTCTTGTCTTGTCTTGTCTGGTCTTATCTTGTCTTGTCCTGTCCTGTCCTGTCTTGTCTTGTCTTGTCTTGTCTTGTCTTGTCTTGCCTTGTCTTGTCATGTCATGTCTTGTCTTGTCTTGTCTTGTTTTGTCTTGTCTTGTCTTGTTTTGTCTTTTCTTGTCTTGTCTTGTCTTGTCTTGTCTTGTCTTGTCATGTCATGTCTTGTCTTGTCTTGTTTTGTCTTGTCTTGTCTTGTTTTGTCATGTCTTGTCTTGTCTTGTCTTGTCTTGTCTTGTCTTGCCTTGTCTTGTCTTGTCTTGACTTGTCTTGTCTTGTCTTGTCTTGTCTTGTCTTGTCTTGTCTTGTCTTGTCTTGTCTTGTCTTGTCTTGTCTTGTCTTGTCATGTCTTGTCTTGTCTTGTCTTGTCTTGTCTTGTCTTGTCTTGTCTTGTCTTGTCTTGTCTTGTCTTGTCTTGTCTTGTCTTTTCTTGTCTTGTCTTGTCTTGTCTTGTCTTGTCTTGTCTTGTCTTGTCTTGTCATGTCTTGTCTTGTCTTGTCTTGTCTTGTCTTGTCTTGTCTTGTCTTGACTTGTCTTGTCTTATCTTGTCTTGTCTTGTCTTGTCTTGTCTTGTCTTGTCTTGTCTTGTCTTGTCTTGTCTTGTCTTGTCTTGTCTTGTCTTGTCTTTTCTTGTCTTGTCTTGTCTTGTCTTGTCTTGTCTTGTCATGTCATGTCTTGTCTTGTCTTGTTTTGTCTTGTCTTGTCTTGTTTTGTCTTGTCATGTCTTGTCTTGTCTTGTCTTGTCTTGTTTTGACTTGTCTTGTCTTGTCTTGTCTTGTCATGTCATGTTTTGTCTTGTCTTGTCTTGTTTTGTCTTGTCTTGTCTTGTCTTGTCTTGTCTTGTCTTGTTTTGTCTTGTCTTGTCTTGTCTTGTCATGTCATGTCTTGTCTTGTCTTGTCTTGTCTTGTCTTGTCTTGTCTTGTCTTGTCTTGTCTTGTCTTGTCTTGTCTTGTCTTGTCTTGTCTTGTCTTGTCTTGTCTTGTCTTGTCTTGTCTTGTCTTGTCTTGTCTTGTCTTGTCTTGTCTTGTCTTGTCTTGTCTTGTCTTGTCTTGTCTTGTCTTGTCTTGTCTTGTCTTGTCATGTCATGTCGTGTCTTGTGTTGCTTTGTCTTGTCTTGTCTTGTCTTGTCTTGTCTTGTGTTGCTTTGTCTTGTCTTGTCGTGTCTTGTCTTGTCTTGTCTTGTCTTGTCATGTCATGTCGTGTCTTGTGTTGCTTTGTCTTGTCTTGTCTTGTCTTGTCTTGTCTTGTCTTGTCTTGTCTTGTCTTGTCTTGTCTTGTCTTGTCTTGTCTTGTCTTGTCTTGTCTTGTCTTGTCTTGTCTTGTCTTGTCTTGTCTTGTCTTGTCTTGTCTTGTCTTGTCTTGTCTTGTCTTGTCTTGTCTTGTCTTGTCTTGTCTTGTCTTGTCTTGTCTTGTCTTGTCTTGTCTTGTCTTGTCTTGTCTTGTCTTGTCTTGTCTTGTCTTGTCTTGTCTTGTCTTGTCTTGTCTTGTCTTGTCTTGTCTTGTCTTGTCTTGTCTTGTCTTGTCTTGTCTTGTCTTGTCTTGTCTTGTCTTGTCTTGTCTTGTCTTGTCTTGTCTTGTCTTGTCTTGTCTTGTCTTTTCTTGTCTTGTCTTGTCTTGTCTTGTCTTGTCTTGTCTTGTCTTGTCTTGTCTTGTCATGTCTTGTCTTGTCTTGTCTTGTCTTGTCTTGTCTTGTCTTGTCTTGACTTGTCTTGTCTTGTCTTATCTTGTCTTGTCTTGTCTTGTCTTGTCTTGTCTTGTCTTGTCTTGTCTTGTCTTGTCTTGTCTTGTCTTGTCTTGTCTTGTCTTGTCTTTTCTTGTCTTGTCTTGTCTTGTCTTGTCTTGTCTTGTCATGTCATGTCTTGTCTTGTCTTGTTTTGTCTTGTCTTGTCTTGTTTTGTCTTGTCATGTCTTGTCTTGTCTTGTCTTGTCTTGTTTTGACTTGTCTTGTCTTGTCTTGTCTTGTCATGTCATGTTTTGTCTTGTCTTGTCTTGTTTTGTCTTGTCTTGTCTTGTCTTGTCTTGTCTTGTCTTGTTTTGTCTTGTCTTGTCTTGTCTTGTCATGTCATGTCTTGTCTTGTCTTGTCTTGTCTTGTCTTGTCTTGTCTTGTCTTGTCTTGTCTTGTCTTGTCTTGTCTTGTCTTGTCTTGTCTTGTCTTGTCTTGTCTTGTCTTGTCTTGTCTTGTCTTGTCTTGTCTTGTCTTGTCTTGTCTTGTCTTGTCTTGTCTTGTCTTGTCTTGTCTTGTCTTGTCTTGTCATGTCATGTCGTGTCTTGTGTTGCTTTGTCTTGTCTTGTCTTGTCTTGTCTTGTCTTGTGTTGCTTTGTCTTGTCTTGTCGTGTCTTGTCTTGTCTTGTCTTGTCTTGTCATGTCATGTCGTGTCTTGTGTTGCTTTGTCTTGTCTTGTCTTGTCTTGTCTTGTCTTGTCTTGTCTTGTCTTGTCTTGTCTTGTCTTGTCTTGTCTTGTCTTGTCTTGTCTTGTCTTGTCTTGTCTTGTCTTGTCTTGTCTTGTCTTGTCTTGTCTTGTCTTGTCTTGTCTTGTCTTGTCTTGTCTTGTCTTGTCTTGTCTTGTCTTGTCTTGTCTTGTCTTGTCTTGTCTTGTCTTGTCTTGTCTTGTCTTGTCTTGTCTTGTCTTGTCTTGTCTTGTCTTGTCTTGTCTTGTCTTGTCTTGTCCTGTCCTGTCGTGTGTTGTGTTGTTTTGTCTTGTCTTGTCATGTCATGTCATGTCGTGTCTTGTGTTGCTTTGTCTTGTCTTGTCTTGTCTTGTCTTGTCTTGTTTTATGTTGTCTTGTCTTGTCTTGTTTTGTCATGTGATGTCATGTCGTGTGTTGTGTTGTTTTGTCTTGTCATGTCTTATATTGTCTTGTCTTGTCTTGTGATGTCATGTCGTGTGTTGTGTTGTTTTGTCTTGTCATGTCTTGTCTTGTCTTGTCTTGTCTTGTCTTGTCTTGTCTTGTCTTGTCTTGTCTTGTCTTGTCTTGTCTTGTCTTGTCTTGTCTTGTCTTGTCTTGTCTTGTCTTGTCTTGTTTTGTCTTGTTTTGTCTTGTTTTGTCTTGTCTTGTCATGTCTTGTTTTGTCTTGTCTTGTCTTGGCTTGTCTTGTCTTGTCTTGCCTTGTCTTGTCTTGTCTTGTCTTGTTTTGTCTTGTCTTGTCTTGTTTTGTCTTGTCATGTCTTGTCTTGTCTTGTCTTGTTTTGTCTTGTCTTGTCTTGTCTTGTCTTGTCTTGTCTTGTTTTGTCTTGTCTTGTCTTGTCTTGTCATGTCATGTCTTGTCTTGTCTTGTCTTGTCTTGTCTTGTCTTGTCTTGTCTTGTCTTGTCTTGTCTTGTCTTGACTTGTCTTGTCTTGTCTTATCTTGTCTTGTCTTGTCTTGTCTTGTCTTGTCTTGTCTTGTCTTGTCTTGTCTTGTCTTGTCTTGTCTTGTCTTGTCTTGTCTTGTCTTGTCTTGTCTTGTCTTGTCTTGTCTTGTCTTGTCTTGTCTTGTCTTGTCTTGTCTTGTCTTGTCTTGTCTTGTCTTGTCTTGTTTTGTCTTGTCTTGTCTTGTTTTGTCTTGTCATGTCTTGTCTTGTCTTGTCTTGTCTTGTTTTGACTTGTCTTGTCTTGTCTTGTCTTGTCATGTCATGTTTTGTCTTGTCTTGTCTTGTTTTGTCTTGTCTTGTCTTGTCTTGTCTTGTCTTGTCTTGTCTTGTTTTGTCTTGTCTTGTCTTGTCTTGTCATGTCATGTCTTGTCTTGTCTTGTCTTGTCTTGTCTTGTCTTGTCTTGTCTTGTCTTGTCTTGTCTTGTCTTGTCTTGTCTTGTCTTGTCTTGTCTTGTCTTGTCTTGTCTTGTCTTGTCTTGTCTTGTCTTGTCTTGTCTTGTCTTGTCTTGTCTTGTCTTGTCTTGTCTTGTCTTGTCTTGTCTTGTCTTGTCTTGTCTTGTCTTGTCTTGTCTTGTCATGTCATGTCGTGTCTTGTGTTGCTTTGTCTTGTCTTGTCTTGTCTTGTCTTGTCTTGTGTTGCTTTGTCTTGTCTTGTCGTGTCTTGTCTTGTCTTGTCTTGTCTTGTCATGTCATGTCGTGTCTTGTGTTGCTTTGTCTTGTCTTGTCTTGTCTTGTCTTGTCTTGTCTTGTCTTGTCTTGTCTTGTCTTGTCTTGTCTTGTCTTGTCTTGTCTTGTCTTGTCATGTCTTGTTTTGTCTTGTCTTGTCTTGTCTTGTCTTGTCTTGTCTTGCCTTGTCTTGTCTTGTCTTGTCTTGTCTTGTCTTGTCTTGTCTTGTCTTGTCTTGTCTTGTCTTGTCTTGTCTTGTCTTGTCTTGTCTTGTCTTGTCTTGTCTTGTCTTGTCTTGTCTTGTCTTGTCTTGTCATGTCGTGTCTTGTGTTGCTTTGTCTTGTCTTGTCTTGTCTTGTCTTGTCTTTTCTTGTCTTGTTTTATGTTGTCTTGTCTTGTCTTGTTTTGTCATGTAATGTCATGTCGTGTGTTGTGTTGTTTTGTCTTGTCATGTCTTATATTGTCTTGTCTTGTCTTGTGATGTCATGTCGTGTGTTGTGTTGTTTTGTCTTGTCATGTCTTGTCTTGTCGTGTCTTGTCTTGTCTTGTCTTGTCTTGTCATGTCATGTCGTGTCTTGTGTTGCTTTGTCTTGTCTTGTCTTGTCTTGTCTTGTCTTGTCTTGTCTTGTCTTGTCTTGTCTTGTCTTGTCTTGTTTTGTCTTGTCTTGTCTTGTCTTGTCATGTCATGTCTTGTCTTGTCTTGTCTTGTCTTGTCTTGTCTTGTCTTGTCTTGTCTTGTCTTGTCTTGTCTTGTCTTGTCTTGTCTTGTCTTGTCTTGTCTTGTCTTGTCTTGTCTTGTCTTGTCTTGTCTTGTCTTGTCTTGTCTTGTCTTGTCTTGTCTTGTCTTGTCTTGTCTTGTCTTGTCTTGTCTTGTCTTGTCTTGTCTTGTCTTGTCTTGTCTTGTCTTGTCTTGTCTTGTCTTGTCTTGTCTTGTCTTGTCTTGTCTTGTCTTGTCTTGTCTTGTCTTGTCTTGTCTTGTCTTGTCTTGTCTTGTCTTGTCTTGTCTTGTCATGTCATGTCGTGTCTTGTGTTGCTTTGTCTTGTCTTGTCTTGTCTTGTCTTGTCTTGTGTTGCTTTGTCTTGTCTTGTCGTGTCTTGTCTTGTCTTGTCTTGTCTTGTCATGTCATGTCGTGTCTTGTGTTGCTTTGTCTTGTCTTGTCTTGTCTTGTCTTGTCTTGTCTTGTCTTGTCTTGTCTTGTCTTGTCTTGTCTTGTCTTGTCTTGTCTTGTCTTGTCTTGTCTTGTCTTGTCTTGTCTTGTCTTGTCTTGTCTTGTCTTGTCTTGTCTTGTCTTGTCTTGTCTTGTCTTGTCTTGTCTTGTCATGTCTTGTCTTGTCTTGTCTTGTCTTGTCTTGTCTTGTCTTGTCTTGTCTTGTCTTGTCTTGTCCTGTCCTGTCGTGTGTTGTGTTGTTTTGTCTTGTCTTGTCATGTCATGTCATGTCGTGTCTTGTGTTGCTTTGTCTTGTCTTGTCTTGTCTTGTCTTGTCTTGTCTTGTCTTGTTTTATGTTGTCTTGTCTTGTCTTGTTTTGTCATGTAATGTCATGTCGTGTGTTGTGTTGTTTTGTCTTGTCATGTCTTATATTGTCTTGTCTTGTCTTGTGATGTCATGTCGTGTGTTGTGTTGTTTTGTCTTGTCATGTCTTGTCTTGTCTTGTCTTGTCTTGTCTTGTCTTGTCTTGTCTTGTCTTGTCTTGTCTTGTCTTGTCTTGTCTTGTCTTGTCTTGTTTTGTCTTGTTTTGTCTTGTTTTGTCTTGTCTTGTCATGTCTTGTTTTGTCTTGTCTTGTCTTGTCTTGTCTTGTCTTGTCTTGCCTTGTCTTGTCTTGTCTTGTCTTGTCTTGTCTTGTCTTGTCTTGTCTTGTCTTGTCATGTCGTGTCTTGTGTTGCTTTGTCTTGTCTTGTCTTGTCTTGTCTTGTCTTTTCTTGTCTTGTTTTATGTTGTCTTGTCTTGTCTTGTTTTGTCATGTAATGTCATGTCGTGTGTTGTGTTGTTTTGTCTTGTCATGTCTTATATTGTCTTGTCTTGTCTTGTGATGTCATGTCGTGTGTTGTGTTGTTTTGTCTTGTCATGTCTTGTCTTGTCTTGTCTTGTCTTGTCTTGTCTTGTCTTGTCTTGTCTTGTCTTGTCTTGTCTTGTCTTGTCTTGTCTTGTCTTGTCTTGTCTTGTCCTGTCCTGTCGTGTGTTGTGTTGTTTTGTCTTGTCTTGTCATGTCATGTCATGTCGTGTCTTGTGTTGCTTTGTCTTGTCTTGTCTTGTCTTGTCTTGTCTTGTCTTGTCTTGTTTTATGTTGTCTTGTCTTGTCTTGTTTTGTCATGTAATGTCATGTCGTGTGTTGTGTTGTTTTGTCTTGTCATGTCTTATATTGTCTTGTCTTGTCTTGTGATGTCATGTCGTGTCTTGTGTTGCTTTGTCTTGTCTTGTCTTGTCTTGTCTTGTCTTGTCTTGTTTTATGTTGTCTTGTCTTGTCTTGTTTTGTCATGTAATGTCATGTCGTGTGTTGTGTTGTTTTGTCTTGTCATGTCTTATATTGTCTTGTCTTGTCTTGTCTTGTCTTGCCTTGTCTTGTCTTGTCTTGTCTTGTCTTGTCTTGCCTTGTCTTGTCTTGTCTTGTCATGTCATGTCGTGTCTTGTGTTGCTTTGTCTTGTCTTGTCTTGTCTTGTCTTGTCTTGTCTTGTCTTGTCTTGTCTTGTCTTGTCTTGTCTTGTCTTGTCTTGTCTTGTCTTGTCTTGTCTTGTCTTCTTGTCTGGTCTTATCTTGTCTTGTCTTGTCTTGTCCTGTCCTGTCATGTCATGTCATGTCATGTGTTGTGTTGTTTTGTCTTGTCTTGTTTGGTCTTGTCTTGTCTTGTTTTGTCTTTTCTTGTCTTGTCTTGTCTTGTCTTGTCTTGTCTTGTCATGTCATATCTTGTCTTGTCTTGTTTTGTCTTGTCTTGTCTTGTTTTGTCTTGTCATGTCTTGTCTTGTCTTGTCTTGTCTTGTCTTGTCTTGTCTTGTCTTGTCTTGTCTTGTCTTGTCTTGTCCTGTCATGTCATGTCATGTCATGTGTTGTGTTGTTTTGTCTTGTCTTGTCTTGTCTTGTTTTGTCTTGTCTTGTCTTGTTTTGTCTTGTCATGTTTTGTCTTGTCATGTCATGTCTTGTCTTGTCTTGTCTTGTCATGTCTTGACTTGTCTTGTCTTGTCTTGTCTGGTCTTATCTTGTCTTGTCTTGTCTTGTCTTGTCTTGTCTTGTTTTGTCTTGTCATGTCTTGTCTTGTCTTGTCTTGTCTTGTCTTGTCTTGTCTTGACTTGTCTTGTCTTGTCTGGTCTTATCTTGTCTTGTCTTGTCTTGTCTTGTCTTGTCTTGTTTTGTCTTGTCATGTCTTGTCTTGTCTTGTCTTGTCTTGTCTTGTCTTGTCTTGACTTGTCTTGTCTTGTCTTGTCTTGTCTTGTCTTGTGTCTTGTCATGTCTTGTCTTGTTTTGTCTTGTTTTGTCTTGTCATGTCATGTCTTGTCTTGTCTTGTCTTGACTTGTCTTGTCTTGTCTTGTCTTGTCTTGTCTTGTCTTGTCTTGTTTTGTCTTGTTTTGTCTTGTCTTGTTTTGTCTTGTCATGTCTTGTCTTGACTTGTCTTGTCTTGTCTTGTCTTGACTTGTCTTGTCTTGTCTTGTCTGGTCTTATCTTGTCTTGTCTTGTCTTGTCTTGTCTTGTCTTGTTTTGTCTTGTCATGTCTTGTCTTGTCTTGTCTTGTCTTGTCTTGTCTTGACTTGTCTTGTCTTGTCTGGTCTTATCTTGTCTTGTCTTGTCTTGTCTTGTCTTGTTTTGTCTTGTCATGTCTTGTCTTGTCTTGTCTTGTCTTGTCTTGTCTTGTCTTGACTTGTCTTGTCTTGTCTTGTCTTGTCTTGTCTTGTCTTGTCTTGTTTTGTCTTGTCATGTCTTGTCTTGTTTTGTCTTGTTTTGTCTTGTCATGTCATGTCTTGTCTTGTCTTGTCTTGACTTGTCTTGTCTTGTCTTGTCTTGTCTTGTCTTGTCTTGTTTTGTCTTGTTTTGTCTTGTCTTGTTTTGTCTTGTCATGTCTTGTCTTGAATTGTCTTGTCTTGTCTTGTCCTGTCCTGTCATGTCATGTCATGTCATGTGTTGTGTTGTTTTGTCTTGTCTTGTCTTGTCTTGTCTTGTCTTGTCTTGTCTTGTCTTGTCTTGTCTTGTCTTGTCTTGTCTTGTCTTGTCTTGTCTTGTCTTGTCTTGTCTTGTCTTGTCTTGTCTTGTCTGGTCTTGTCTTGTCTGGTCTTATCTTGTCTTGTCTTGTCTTGTCCTGTCCTGTCATGTCATGTCATGTCATGTGTTGTGTTGTTTTGTCTTGTCTTGTTTGGTCTTGTCTTGTCTTGTTTTGTCTTTTCTTGTCTTGTCTTGTCTTGTCTTGTCTTGTCTTGTCTTGTCATGTCATATCTTGTCTTGTCTTGTTTTGTCTTGTCTTGTCTTGTTTTGTCTTGTCATGTCTTGTCTTGTCTTGTCTTGTCTTGTCTTGTCTTGTCTTGTCTTGTCTTGTCTTGTCCTGTCATGTCATGTCATGTCATGTGTTGTGTTGTTTTGTCTTGTCTTGTCTTGTCTTGTTTTGTCTTGTCATGTTTTGTCTTGTCATGTCATGTCTTGTCTTGTCTTGTCTTGTCTTGTCTTGACTTGTCTTGTCTTGTCTTGTCTGGTCTTATCTTGTCTTGTCTTGTCTTGTCTTGTCTTGTCTTGTTTTGTCTTGTCATGTCTTGTCTTGTCTTGTCTTGTCTTGTCTTGTCTTGTCTTGTCTTGTCTTGTCCTGTCATGTCATGTCATGTCATGTGTTGTGTTGTTTTGTCTTGTCTTGTCTTGTCTTGTTTTGTCTTGTCATGTTTTGTCTTGTCATGTCATGTCTTGTCTTGTCTTGTCTTGTCTTGTCTTGACTTGTCTTGTCTTGTCTTGACTTGTCTTGTCTTGTCTGGTCTTATCTTGTCTTGTCTTGTCTTGTCTTGTCTTGTTTTGTCTTGTCATGTCTTGTCTTGTCTTGTCTTGTCTTCTCTTGTCTTGTCTTGACTTGTCTTGTCTTGTCTTGTCTTGTCTTGTCTTGTTTTGTCTTGTCATGTCTTGTCTTGTTTTGTCTTGTTTTGTCTTGTCATGTCATGTCTTGTCTTGTCTTGTCTTGACTTGTCTTGTCTTGTCTTGTCTTGTCTTGTCTTGTCTTGTCTTGTTTTGTCTTGTTTTGTCTTGTCTTGTTTTGTCTTGTCATGTCTTGTCTTGACTTGTCTTGTCTTGTCTTGTCCTGTCCTGTCATGTCATGTCATGTCATGTGTTGTGTTGTTTTGTCTTGTCTTGTCTTGTCTTGTCTTGTCTTGTCTTGTCTTGTCTTGTCTTGTCTTATCTTGTCTTGTCTTGTCTTGTCTTGTCTTGTCTTGACTTGTCTTGTCTTGTCTTGTCCTGTCCTGTCATGTCATGTCATGTCATGTCATGTGTTGTGTTGTTTTGTCTTGTCTTGTCTTGTCTTGTCTTGTCTTGTCTTGTCTTGTCTTGTCTTGTCTTATCTTGTCTTGTCTTGTCTTGTCTTGTCTTGTCTTGTCTTGTCTTGTCTTGTCTTGTCTTGTCTTGTCTTGTCTTGTCTTGTCTTGTCTTGTCTTGTCTTGTCTTGTCTTGTCTTGTCTTGTCTTGTCTTGTCTTGTCTTGTCTTGTCTTGTCTTGTCTTGTCTTGTCTTGTCTTGTCTTGTCTTGTCTTGTCTTGTCTTGTCTTGTCTTGTCTTGTTTTGTCTTGTCTTGTCTTGTTTTGTCTTGTCATGTTTTGTCTTGTTTTGTCTTGTCTTGTTTTGTCTTGTCTTGTCTTGTCTTGTCTTGACTTGTCTTGTCTTGTCTTGTCCTGTCCTGTCATGTCATGTCATGTCATGTGTTGTGTTGTTTTGTCTTGTCTTGTTTGGTCTTGTCTTGTCTTGTTTTGTCTTGTCTTGTCTTGTTTGGTCTTGTCTTGTCTTGTTTTGTCTTGTCTTGTCTTGTTTTGTCTTGTCATGTTTTGTCTTGTCATGTCATGTCTTGTCTTGTCTTGTCTTGTCTTGTCTTGACTTGTCTTGTCTTGTCTTGTCTTGACTTGTCTTGTCTTGTCTTGTCTTGTCTTGTCTTGTCTTGTCTTGTTTTGTCTTGTTTTGTCTTGTCTTGTTTTGTCTTGTCATGTCTTGTCTTGACTTGTCTTGTCTTGTCTTGTCCTGTCCTGTCATGTCATGTCATGTCATGTGTTGTGTTGTTTTGTCTTGTCTTGTCTTGTCTTGTCTTGTCTTGTCTTGTCTTGTCTTGTCTTGTCTTATCTTGTCTTGTCTTGTCTTGTCTTGTCTTGTCTTGTCTTGTCTTGTCTTGTCTTGTCTTGTCTTGTCTTGTCTTGTCTTGTCTTGTCTTGTCTTGTCTTGTCTTGTCTTGTCTTGTCTTGTCTTGTCTTGTCTTGTCTTGTCTTGTCTTGTCTTGTCTTGTCTTGTCTTGTCTTGTCTTGTCTTGTCTTGTCTTGTCTTGTCTTGTCTTGTCTTGTCTTGTCTTGTCTTGTTTTGTCTTGTCTTGTCTTGTTTTGTCTTGTCATGTTTTGTCTTGTCATGTCATGTCTTGTCTTGTCTTGTCTTGTCTTGTCTTGTCTTGACTTGTCTTGTCTTGTCTTGTCTGGTCTTATCTTGTCTTGTCTTGTCTTGTCTTGTCTTGTCTTGTCATGTCTTGTCTTGTCTTGTCTTGTCTTGTCTTGTCTTGTCTTGTCTTGTCTTGTCTTGTCTTGTCTTGTCTTGTCTTGTCTTGTCTTGTCTTGTCTTGTCTTGTCTTGCCTTGTCTTGTCTTGTCTTGTCTTGTCTTGTCTTGTCTTGTCTTGTCTTGTCTTGTCTTGTCTTGTCTTGTCTTGTCTTGTCTTGTCTTGTCTTGTCTTGTCTTGTCTTGTCTTGTCTTGTCTTGTCTTGTCTTGTCTTGTCTTGTCTTGTCTTGTCTTGTCTTGTCTTGTCTTGTCTTGTCTTGTCTTGTCTTGTCTTGTCTTGTCTTGTCTTGTCTTGTCTTGTCTTGTCTTGTCTTGTCTTGTCTTGTCTTGTCTTGTCTTGTCTTGTCTTGTCTTGTCTTGTCTTGTCTTGTCTTGTCTTGTCTTGTCTTGTCTTGTCTTGTCTTGTCTTGTCTTGTCTTGTCTTGTCTTGTCTTGTCTTGTCTTGTCTTGTCTTGTCTTGTCTTGTCTTGTCTTGTCTTGTCTTGTCTTGTCTTGTCTGGTCTTGTCTTGTCTGGTCTTATCTTGTCTTGTCTTGTCTTGTCCTGTCCTGTCATGTCATGTCATGTCATGTGTTGTGTTGTTTTGTCTTGTCTTGTTTGGTCTTGTCTTGTCTTGTTTTGTCTTTTCTTGTCTTGTCTTGTCTTGTCTTGTCTTGTCTTGTCATGTCATATCTTGTCTTGTCTTGTTTTGTCTTGTCTTGTCTTGTTTTGTCTTGTCATGTCTTGTCTTGTCTTGTCTTGTCTTGTCTTGTCTTGTCTTGTCCTGTCATGTCATGTCATGTCATGTGTTGTGTTGTTTTGTCTTGTCTTGTCTTGTTTTGTCTTGTCTTGTCTTGTTTTGTCTTGTCATGTTTTGTCTTGTCATGTCATGTCTTGTCTTGTCTTGTCTTGTCTTGTCTTGACTTGTCTTGTCTTGTCTTGTCTGGTCTTATCTTGTCTTGTCTTGTCTTGTCTTGTCTTGTCTTGTTTTGTCTTGTCATGTCTTGTCTTGTCTTGTCTTGTCTTGTCTTGTCTTGTCTTGACTTGTCTTGTCTTGTCTGGTCTTATCTTGTCTTGTCTTGTCTTGTCTTGTCTTGTTTTGTCTTGTCATGTCTTGTCTTGTCTTGTCTTGTCTTGTCTTGTCTTGTCTTGACTTGTCTTGTCTTGTCTTGTCTTGTCTTGTCTTGTTTTGTCTTGTCATGTCTTGTCTTGTTTTGTCTTGGTTTGTCTTGTCATGTCATGTCTTGTCTTGTCTTGTCTTGACTTGTCTTGTCTTGTCTTGTCTTGTCTTCTCTTGTCTTGTCTTGTTTTGTCTTGTTTTGTCTTGTCTTGTTTTGTCTTGTCATGTCTTGTCTTGACTTGTCTTGTCTTGTCTTGTCCTGTCCTGTCATGTCATGTCATGTCATGTGTTGTGTTGTTTTGTCTTGTCTTGTCTTGTCTTGTCTTGTCTTGTCTTGTCTTGTCTTGTCTTGTCTTATCTTGTCTTGTCTTGTCTTGTCTTGTCTTGTCTTGACTTGTCTTGTCTTGTCTTGTCCTGTCCTGTCATGTCATGTCATGTCATGTGTTGTGTTGTTTTGTCTTGTCTTGTTTGGTCTTGTCTTGTCTTGTTTTGTCTTGTCTTGTCTTGTTTGGTCTTGTCTTGTCTTGTTTTGTCTTGTCTTGTCTTGTTTTGTCTTGTCTTGTTTGGTCTTGTCTTGTCTTGTTTTGTCTTGTCTTGTCTTGTCTTGTCTCGTCTTGACTTGTCTTGTCTTGTCTTGTCCTGTCCTGTCATGTCATGTCATGTCATGTGTTGTGTTGTTTTGTCTTGTCTTGTTTGGTCTTGTCTTGTCTTGTGTTGTGTTGTCTTGTCTTGTCTTGACTTGTCTTGTCTTGTCCTGTCCTGTCTTGTCTTGTTTTGTCTTGTCTTGTCTTGTCTTGTTTTGTCATGTCATGTCATGTGTTGTGTTGTCTTGTCTTGTCTTGACTTGTCTTGTCTTTTCCTGTCCTGTCTTGTCTTGTTTTGTCTTGTCTTGTCTTGTCTTGTCTTGTTTTGTCTTTTCTTTTCTTGTCTTGTCTTGTCTTGTCTTGTCTTGTCTTGTCATGTCTTGTCTTGTCTTGTCTTGTCTTGTCTTGTCTTGTCTTGTCTTGTTTTGTCTTGTCTTGTCTTGTCTTGTCTTGTCTTGTCTTGTCTTGTCTTGTCTTGTCTTGTCTTGTTTTGTCTTGTCTTGTCTGGTCTTATCTTGTCTTGTCTTGTCCTGTCCTGTCTTGTCTTGTCTTTTCTTTTCTTGTCGTGTCTTGTCTTGTCTTGTTTTGTCTTTTCTTGTCTTGTCTTGTCTTGTCTTGTCTTGTCATGTCATGTCTTGTCTTGTCTTGTCTTGTCATGTCATGTCATGTCTTGTCTTGTTTGGTCTTGTCTTGTCTTGTTTTGTCTTGTCTTGTCTTGACTTGTCTTGTCTAGTCTTGTCTTGTCTTGTCTTGTCTTGTCTTGTCTTGTCTTGTCTTGTCTTGTCTTGTCTTGTCTTGACTTGTCTTGTCTTGTCTTGTCCTGTCTTGTCTTGTCTTGTCTTGTCTTGTCTTGTCTTGTCTTGTCTTGTCTTGTCTTGTCTTGTCTTGTCTTGTCTTGTCTTGTCTTGTCTTGTCTTGTCTTGTCTTGTCTTGTCTTTTCTTTTCTTTTCTTTTCTTGTCTTGTCTTGTCTTGTCTTGTCTTGTCTTGTCATGTCTTGTCTTGTCTTGTCTTGTCTTGTCTTGTCTTGTCTTGTCTTGTCTTGTCTTGTCTTGTCTTGTCTTGTCTTGTCTTGTCTTGTCTTGTCTTGTCTTGTCTTGTCTTGTCTTGTCTTGTCTTGTCTTGTCTTGTCTTGTCTTGTCTTGTCTTGTCTTGTCTTGTCTTGTCTTGTCTTGTCTTGTCTTGTCTTGTCTTGTCTTGTCTTGTCTTGTCTTGTCTTGTCTTGTCTTGTCTTGTCTTGTCTTGTCTTGTCTTGTCTTGTCTTGTCTTGTCTTGTCTTGTCTTGTCTTGTTTTGTCTTGTCTTGTCTTGTTTTGTCTTGTCATGTTTTGTCTTGTCATGTCATGTCTTGTCTTGTCTTGTCTTGTCTTGTCTTGACTTGTCTTGTCTTGTCTTGTCTGGTCTTATCTTGTCTTGTCTTGTCTTGACTTGTCTTGTCTTGTCTTGTCCTGTCTTGTCTTGTCTTGTCTTGTCTTGTTTTGTCTTGTCTTGTCTTGTCTTGTCTTGTCTTGTCTTGTCTTGTCTTGTCTTGTCTTGTCTTGTCTTGTCTTGTCTTGTCTTGTCTTGTCTTGTCTTGTCTTGTCTTGTCTTGTCTTGTCTTGTTTTGTCTTGTTTTGTCTTGTTTTGTCTTGTCTTGTCATGTCTTGTCTTGTCTTGTCTTGTCTTGTCTTGTCTTGACTTGTCTTGTCTTGTCTTGTCTTGTCTTGTCTTGTCTTGTTTTGTCTTGTCTTGTCTTGTCTTGTTTTGTCTTGTTTTGTCTTGTCATGTCATGTCTTGTCTTGTCTTGTCTTGTCTTGACTTGACTTGTCTTGTCTTGTCCTGTCCTGTCTTGTCTTGTTTTGTCTTGTCTTGTTTTGTCTTGTCTTGTCTTGTCTTGACTTGTCATGTCTTGTCTTGTCTTGTCTTGTCATGTCATGTCATGTCTTGTCTTGTCTTGACTTGACTTGTCTTGTCTTGTCCTGTCCTGTCTTGTCTTGTTTTGTCTTGTCTTGTTTTGTCTTGTCTTGTCTCGTCTTGTCTTGTCTTGTCTTGTCTTGTCTTGTCTTGTCTTGTCTTGTCTTGTTTTGTCTTGTCTTGTTTTGTCTTGTTTTGTCTTTTCTTGTCTTGTCTTGTCTTGTCTTGTCATGTCATGTCTTGTCTTGTCTTGTTTTGTCTTGTCTTGTCTTGTTTTGTCTTGTCATGTCTTGTCTTGTCTTGTCTTGTCTTGTCTTGTCTTGTCTTGTCCTGTCATGTCATGTCATGTCAAGTGTTGTGTTGTTTTGTCTTGTCTTGTCTTGTCTTGTCTTGTTTTGTCTTGTCTTGTCTTGTTTTGTCTTGTCTTGTCTTGTTTTGTCTTGTCATGTCATGTCTTGTCTTGTCTTGTCTTGTCTTGTCTCGACTTGTCTTGTCTTGTCTTGTCTGGTCTTATCTTGTCTTGTCTTGTCTTGTTTTGTCTTGTCTTGTCTTGTCTTGTTTTGTCTTGTTTTGTCTTGTTTTGTCTTGTCTTGTCATGTCTTGTCTTGTCTTGTCTTGTCTTGTCTTGTCTTGTGTTGACTTGTCTTGTCTTGTCTTGTCTTGTCTTGTCTTGTTTTGTCTTGTCTTGTCTTGTCTTGTTTTGTCTTGTTTTGTCTTGTCATGTCATGTCTTGTCTTGTCTTGTCTTGTCTTGACTTGACTTGTCTTGTCTTGTCCTGTCCTGTCTTGTCTTGTCTTGTTTTGTCTTGTCATGTCTTGTCTTGTCGTGTCTTGTCTTGTCTTGTCTTGACTTGTCTTGTCTTGTCTTGTCTTGTCTTGTTTTGTCTTGTCTTGTCTTGTTTTGTCTTGTCTTGTTATGTCTTGTCTTGTCTTGTCTTGACTTGTCTTGTCTTGTCTTGTCCTGTCCTGTCTTGTCTTGTCATGTCATGTCTTGTCTTGTCTTGTCTTGTCTTGACTTGTCTTGTCTTGTCCTGTCCTGCCTTGTCTTGTTTTGTCTTGTCTTGTTTTGTCTTGTCTTGTTTTGTCTTGTCATGTCATGTCTTGTCTTGTCTTGTCTTGTCTTGACTTGTCTTGTCTTGTCTGGTCTTATCTTGTCTTGTCTTGTCCTGTCCTGTCTTGTCTTGTCTTTTCTTTTCTTGTCGTGTCTTGTCTTGTCTTGTTTTGTCTTTTCTTGTCTTGTCTTGTCTTGTCTTGTCTTGTCTTGTTTTGTCTTGTCTTGTTTTGTCTTGTCATGTCATGTCTTGTCTTGTCTTGTCTTGTCTTGACTTGTCTTGTCTTGTCCTGTCCTGTCTTGTCTTGTCTTGTCTTGTCTTGTCTTGACTTGTCTTGTCTTGTCCTGTCCTGTCTTGTCTTGTCTTGTTTTGTCTTGTCTTGTCTTGTCTTGTCTTGTCTTGTCTTGTCTTGTCTTGTCTTGTCTTGTCTTGTCTTGTCTTGTCTTGTCTTGTCTTGTCTTGTCTTGTCTTGTCTTGTCTTGTCTTGTCTTGTCTTGTCTTGTCTTGTCTTGTCTTGTCTTGTCTTGTCTTGTCTTGTCTTGTCTTGTCTTGTCTTGTCTTGTCTTGTCTTGTCTTGTCTTGTCTTGTCTTGTCTTGTCTTGTCTTGTCTTGTGATGTCATGTCGTGTGTTGTGTTGTTTTGTCTTGTCTTGTTTTGTCTTGTCATGTCATGTCTTGTCTTGTCTTGTCTTGTCTTGTCTTGTCATGTCGTGCGTTGTGTTGTTTTGTCTTGTCTTGTTTTGTCTTATCATGTCATGTCTTGTCTTGTCTTGTCTTGTCTTGTCATGTCATGTCATGTCATGTCATGTGTTGTGTTGTGTTGTTTTGTCTTGTCTTGTCTTGTTTGGTCTTGTCTTGTTTGGTCTTGTCTTGTCTTGTCTTGTTTTATGTTGTCGTGTTTTGTCATGTAATGTCATGTCGTGTGTTGTGGTGTTTTGTCTTATCTTGTCTTCTCCTTGTCTGTTTTGTCATGTCGTGTGTTGTGTTGTTTTGTCTTGTCATGTCTTATATTGTCTTGTCTTGTGATGTCATGTCGTGTGTTGTGTTGTTTTGTCTTGTCTTGTTTTGTCTTGTCCTGTCTTGTCTTGTCATGTCATGTCATGTGTTGTGTTGTGTTGTTTTGTCTTGTCTTGTCTTGTCTTGTCTTGCCTTATCTTGCCTTGTCTTGTCTTGTCTGGTCTTGTCTTGTCTTGTCTTGTCTTGTCTTGTCTTGTCATGTCTTGTCTTGTTTTGTCTTGTCTTGTATTGTCTTGTTTTCTCATGTAATGTCATGTCATGTGTTGTGTTGTTTTGTCTTGTCTTGTCTTGTTTGGTCTTGTCTTGTCTTGTTTTGTCTTGTCTTGTCTTGTCTTGTCTTGTCTTGTCTTGTCTTGTCTTGTGATGTCATGTCGTGTGTTGTGTTGTTTTGTCTTGTCTTGTTTTGTCTTGTCATGTCATGTCTTGTCTTGTCTTGTCTTGTCATGTCGTGCGTTGTGTTGTTTTGTCTTGTCTTGTTTTGTCTTATCATGTCATGTCTTGTCTTGTCTTGTCTTGTCTTGTTTTGTCTTGTCTTGTTTTGTCTTGTCATGTCATGTCTTGTCTTGTCTTGTCTTGTCTTGTCTTGTCTTGTCTTGTCGTGCGTTGTGTTGTTTTGTCTTATCATGTCATGTCTTGTCTTGTCTTGTCTTGTCTTGTCTTGTCTTGTCTTGTCATGTCATGTCATGTCATGTCATGTGTTGTGTTGTGTTGTTTTGTCTTGTCTTGTCTTGTCTTGTTTTATGTTGTCTTGTTTTGTCATGTAATGTCATGTCGTGTGTTGTGTTGTTTTGTCTTGTCTTGTCTTGTCTGGTCTTGTCTTGTCTTGTCTTGTCTTGTCTTGTCTGGTCTTGTCTTGTCTTGTCTTGTCTTGTCTTGTCTTGTCTTGTCTTGTCTTGTCTTATCTTGTCTTGTCTTGTCTTGTCTTGTCTTGTCTTGTCTTGTCTTGTCTTGTCTTGTCTTGTCTTGTCATGTCATGTGTTGTGTTGTGTTGTTTTGTCTTGTCTTGTCTTGTCTTGTCTTGTCTTGCCTTATCTTGCCTTGTCTTGTCTTGTCTTGTCTTGTCTTGTCTTGTCTTGTCTTGTCTTGTCTTGTCTTGTCTTGTCTTGTCTTGTCTTGTCTTGTCTTGTCTTGTCTTGTCTTGTCTTGTCTTGTCTTGTCTTGTCTTGTCTTGTCTTGTCTTGTCTTGTCTTGTCTTGTCTTGTCTTGTCTTGTCTTGTCTTGTCTTGTCTTGTCTTGTCTTGTCTTGTCTTGTCTTGTCTTGTCTTGTCTTGTCTTGTCTTGTCTTGTCTTGTCTTGTCTTGTCTTGTCTTGTCTTGTCTTGTCTTGTCTTGTCTTGTCTTGTCTTGTCCTGTCCTGTCTTGTGTTGTCTTGTCATGTTTTGTCTTGTCCTGTCCTGTCTTGTCTTGTCTTGTCATGTCTTGTCTTGTCTTGTCTTGTCTTGTTTTGTCTTGTCATGTCTTGTCTTGTCTTGTCTTGCCTTGTCATGTCTTGTCTTGTCTTGTCTTGTCTTGTCTTGTCTTGTCTTGTCTTGTCTTGTCTTGTCTTGTCTTGTCTTGTCTTGTTTTGTCTTGTCTTGTCTTGTCTTGTCTTTTCTTGTCATGTCATGTCATGTCATACGTGTGTTGCGTTGTGTTGTTTGTCTTGTCTTGTCTTGTTTGGTCTTATCTTGTTTGGTCTTGTCTTGTCTTGTCATGTTTTATGTTGTCCTGTTTTGTCATGTAATGTCATGTCGTGTGTTGTGTTGTTTTGTCTTGTCATGTCTTATATTGTCTTGTCTTGTCTTGTCTTGTCTTGTGATGTCATGTCGTGTGTTGTGTTGTTTTGTCTTGTCTTGTTTTGTCTTGTCCTGTCTTGTCTTGTCATGTCATGTCATGTGTTGTGTTGTGTTGTTTTGTCTTGTCTTGTCTTATCTTGTCTTGTCTTGCCTTATCTTGCCTTGTCTTGTCTTGTCTGGTCTTGTCTTGTCTTGTCTTGTCTTGTCTTGTCTTGCCATGTCTTGTCTTGTCTTGTTTTGTCTTGTCTTGTATTGTCTTGTTTTCTCATGTAATGTCATGTCGTGTGTTGTGTTGTTTTGTCTTGTCTTGTGTTGTTTTGTCGTGTCATGTCTTGTCTTGTCCTGTCCTGTCGTGTGTTGTGTTGTTTTGTCTTGTCTTGTCTTGTCTTGTCTTGTCTTGTTTTGTCTTGTCTTGTTTTGTCTTGTCTTGTCTTTTCTTGTCATGTCATGTCATGTCATACGTGTGTTGCGTTGTTTTGTCTTGTCTTATTTTGTCTTGTCATGTCTTATCTTGTCTTGTCTTGTCTTGTCTTGTATTGTCATGTATTGTCTTGTCTTGTCTTGTCATGTCATGTCTTGTCTTGTTTTGTCTTGTCTTGTCTTGGTTTGTCTTGTCATGTCTTGTCTTGTCTTGTCTTGTCTTGTCTTGTCTTGTCTTGTTTTGTCTTGTCTTGTATTGTCTTGTTTTCTCATGTAATGTCATGTCGTGTGTTGTGTTGTTTTGTCTTGTCATGTCTTATATTGTCTTGTCTTGTCTTGTCCTGTCATGTCATGTCATGTCATGTGTTGTGTTGTTTTGTCTTGTCTTGTATTGTTGGGTCTTGTCTTGTCTTGTCTTGTCTTGTCTTGTCTTGTCTTGTCTTGTCTTGTCTTGTCTTGTCTTGTCATGTCATGTCGTGCGTTGTGTTGTTTTGTCTTGTCTTGTTTTGTCTTGTCATGTCATGTCTTGTCTTGTCTTGTCTTGTCTTGTCTTGTCTTGTCATGTCATGTCATGTCATGTCATGTGTTGTGTTGTGTTGTTTGTCTTGTCTTGTCTTGTTTGGTCTTGTCTTGTTTGGTCTTGTCTTGTCTTGTCATGTTTTATGTTGTCTTGTTTTGTCATGTAATGTCATGTCGTGTGTTGTGTTGTTTTGTCTTGTCTTGTCTTCTCCTTGTCTTGTCTTGTCATGTCGTGTGTTGTGTTGTTTTGTCTTGTCATGTCTTATATTGTCTTGTCTTGTCTTGTCTTGTCTTGTGATGTCATGTCGTGTGTTGTGTTGTTTTGTCTTGTCTTGTTTTGTCTTGTCCTGTCTTGTCTTGTCATGTCATGTCATGTGTTGTGTTGTGCTGTTTTGTCTTGTCTTGTCTTGTCTTGTCTTGTCTTGTCTTGCCTTATCTTGCCTTGTCTTGTCTTGTCTGGTCTTGTCTTGTCTTGTCTTGTCTTGTCTTGTCTTGTCTTGTCTTGTCTTGTCTTGCCATGTCTTGTCTTGTCTTGTTTTGTCTTGTCTTGTATTGTCTTGTTTTCTCATGTAATGTCATGTCGTGTGTTGTGTTGTTTTGTCTTGTCTTGTGTTGTTTTGTCGTGTCATGTCTTGTCTTGTCCTGTCCTGTCGTGTGTTGTGTTGTTTTGTCTTGTCTTGTCTTGTCATGTCGTGTCTTGTGTTGCTTTGTCTTGTCTTGTCTTGTCATGTCGTGTGTTGTGTTGCTTTGTCTTGTCTTGTCTTGTCTTGTCATGTCATGTCATGTCGTGTGTTGTGTTGTTTTGTCTTGTCTTGTTTTGTCTTGTCCTGTCTTGTCTTGTCTTGTCATGTCATGTCATGTGTTGTGTTGTGTTGTTTTGTCTTGTTTTGTCTTGTCATGTCTTGGCTTGTCTTGTCTTGTCTTGTCATGTCTTGTCTTGTCTAGTCTTGTCTTGTCTTGTCTTGTCTTGTCTTGTTTTGTCTTGTCTTGTTTTGTCTTGTCTTGTCTTATATTGTCTTGTCTTGTCTTGTCATGTCATGTCATGTCATGTCGTGTGTTGTGTTGTTTAGTCTTGTTTTGTCTTGTCATGTCTTGCCTTGTCTTGTCTTGTCTTGTCATGTCTTGTCTTATCTAGTCTTGTCTTGTCTTGTCTTGTCTTGTCTTGTCTTGTCTTGTCTTGTCTTGTCTTGTCTTGTCTTGTCTTGTCTTGTCTTGTCTTGTCTTGTCTTGTCTTGTCTTGTCTTGTCTTGTCTTGTCTTGTCTTGTCTTGTCTTGTCTTGTCTTATTTTGTCTTGTCTTGTCTTGTCTTGTCTTGTCATGTTTTGTCATGTAATGTCATGTCGTGTGTTGTGGTGTTTTGTCTTGTCGTGTCTTCTCCTTGTCTTGTCTTGTCATGTCGTGTGTTGTCTTGTCCTGTCATGTCATGTCATGTCATGTGTTGTGTTGTCTTGTCTTGTCGTGTCTTGTCTTGTCTTGTCTTGTCTTATCTTGTCTTGTCCTGTCATGTCATGTCATGTCATGTGTTGTGTTGTCTTGTCTTGTCTTGTCTTGTCTTATCTTGTCTTGTCTTGTCCTGTCCTGTCTTGTCTTGCCTTTTCTTGTCTTGTCTTGTCTTTTCTTGTCTTGTCTTATCTTGTCTTGTCATGTCATGTCTTGTCTTGTCTTGTCTTGTCTTGTCTTGTCTTGTCTTGTCTTGTCTTGTCTTGTCTTGTCTTGTCTTGTCTTGTCTTGTCTTGTCTTGTCTTGTCTTGTCTTGTCCTGTCATGTCATGTCATGTCATGTGTTGTGTTGTCTTGTCTTGTCTTGTCTTGTCTTGTCTTGTCTTGTCTTGTCTTGTCTTGTCTTGTCTTGTCTTGTCTAGTCTTGTCTAGTCTTGTCTAGTCTTGTCTAGTCTTGTCTTGTCTTGTCTTGTCTTGTCTTGTCTTGTCTTGTCTTGTCTTGTCTTGTCTTGTCTTGTCTTGTCTTGTCTTGTTTTGTCTTGTCTTGTTTTGTCTTGTCTTGTCTTATATTGTCTTGTCTTGTCTTGTCATATCATGTCGTGTGTTGTGTTGTTTTGTCTTGTCTTGTCTTCTCCTTGTCTTGTCTTGTCATGTCGTGTGTTGTGTTGTTTTGTCTTGTCATGTCTTATATTGTCTTGTCTTGTCTTGTCTTGTCTTGTGATGTCATGTCGTGTGTTGTGTTGTCTTGTCTTGTCTTGTCTTGTCTTGTCTTGTCTTGTCTTGTCTAGTCTTGTCTAGTCTTGTCTTGTTTTGTCTTGTCATGTCTTGGCTTGTCTTGTCTTGTCTTGTCATGTCTTGTCTTGTCTTGTCTTGTCTTGTCTTGTCTTATATTGTCTTGTCTTGTCTTGTCATGTCATGTCATGTCATGTCGTGTGTTGTGTTGTTTAGTCTTGTTTTGTCTTGTCATGTCTTGCCTTGTCTTGTCTTGTCTTGTCATGTCTTGTCTTGTCTAGTCTTGTCTTGTCTTGTCTTGTCTTGTCTTGTCTTGTCTTGTCTTGTCTTGTCTTGTCTTGTCTTGTCTTGTCTTGTCTTGTCTTGTCTTGTCTTGTCTTGTCTTGTCTTGTCTTGTCTTGTCTTGTCTTGTCTTGTCTTGTCTTGTCTTGTCTTGTCTTGTCTTGTCTTATTTTGTCTTGTCTTGTCTTGTCTTGTCTTGTCATGTTTTGTCATGTAATGTCATGTCGTGTGTTGTGGTGTTTTGTCTTGTCGTGTCTTCTCCTTGTCTTGTCTTGTCATGTCGTGTGTTGTCTTGTCCTGTCATGTCATGTCATGTCATGTGTTGTGTTGTCTGGTCTTGTCTTGTCTTGTCTTGTCTTGTCTTGTCTTATCTTGTCTTGTCCTGTCATGTCATGTCATGTCATGTGTTGTGTTGTCTTGTCTTGCCTTGTCTTGTCTTGTCATGTCATGTCTTGTCTTGTCTTGTCTTGTCTTGTTTTGTCTTGTCTTGTCTTGTTTTGTCTTTTCTTGTCTTGTCTTGTCCTGTCATGTCATGTCATGTCATGTGTTGTGTTGTTTTGTCTTGTCTTGTCTTGTTTGGTCTTGTTTGGTCTTGTTTGGTCTTGTCTTGTTTTGTCTTGTCTTGTCTTGTCTTGTCTTGTCTTGTCTTGTCTTGTCTTGTCTTGTCTTGTCTTGTCTTGTCTTGTCTTGTCTTGTCTTGTCTTGTCTTGTCTTGTCTTGTCTTGTCTTGTCTTGTCTTGTCTTGTCTTGTCTTGTCTTGTCTTGTCTTGTCTTGTCTTGTCTTGTCTTGTCTTGTCTTGTCTTGTCTTGTCTTGTCTTGTCTTGTCTTGTCTTGTCTTGTCTTGTCTTGTCTTGTCTTGTCTTGTCTTGTCTTGTCTTGTCTTGTCTTGTCTTGTCTTGTCTTGTCTTGTCTTGTCTTGTCTTGTCTTGTCTTGTCTTGTCTTGTCTTGTCTTGTCTTGTCTTGTCTTGTCTTGTCTTGTCTTGTCTTGTCTTGTCTTGTCTTGTCTTGTCTTGTCTTGTCTTGTCTTGTCTTGTCTTGTCTTGTCTTGTCTTATTTTGTCTTTTCTTGTCTTGTCTTGTCTTGTCATGTTTTGTCATGTAATGTCATGTCGTGTGTTGTGTTGTTTTGTCATGTCTTGTCTTGTCTTGTCTTGTCTTGTCTTGTCTTGTCTTGTCTTGTCTTGTCTTGTTTTGTCTTGTCTTGTCTTGTCTTGTCTTGTCTTTTCTTGTCTTGTCTTTTCTTGTCATGTCATGTCATGTCATACGTGTGTTGCGTTGTTTTGTCTTGTCTTATTTTGTCTTGTCATGTCTTATCTTGTCTTGTCTTGTCTTGTCTTGTATTGTCATGTCTTATATTGTCTTGTCTTGTCATGTCATATCATGTCGTGTGTTGTGTTGTTTTGTCTTGTCTTGTATTGTTGGGTCTTGTCTTGTCTTGTCTTGTCTTGTCTTGTCTTGTCTTGTCATGTCATGTCGTGCGTTGTGTTGTTTTGTCTTGTCATGTCATGTCTTGTCTTGTCTTGTCTTGTCTTGTCTTGTCTTGTCATGTCATGTCATGTCATGTCATGTGTTGTGTTGTGTTGTTTGTCTTGTCTTGTCTTGTTTGGTCTTGTCTTGTTTGGTCTTGTCTTGTTTGGTCTTGTCTTGTCTTGTCATGTTTTATGTTGTCTTGTTTTGTCATGTAATGTCATGTCGTGTGTTGTGTTGTTTTGTCTTGTCTTGTCTTCTCCTTGTCTTGTCTTTTCTTGTCATGTCATGTCATTTCATACGTGTGTTGCGTTGTGTTGTTTGTCTTGTCTTGTCTTGTTTGGTCTTGTCTTGTTTGGTCTTGTCTTGTCTTGTCATGTTTTATGTTGTCTTGTTTTGTCATGTAATGTCATGTCGTGTGTTGTGTTGTTTTGTCTTGTCTTGTCTTCTCCTTGTCTTGTCTTGTCATGTCGTGTGTTGTGTTGTTTTGTCTTGTCATGTCTTATATTGTCTTGTCTTGTCTTGTGATGTCATGTCGTGTGTTGTGTTGTTTTGTCTTGTCATGTTTTGTCTTGTCCTGTCTTGTCTTGTCATGTCATGTCATGTGTTGTGTTGTGTTGTTTTGTCTTGTCTTGTCTTGTCTTGTCTTGTCTTGCCTTATCTTGCCTTGTCTTGTCTTGTCTGGTCTTGTCTTGTCTTGTCTTGTCTTGTCTTGTCTTGTCTTGCCATGTCTTATCTTGTCTTGTTTTGTCTTGTCTTGTATTGTCTTGTTTTCTCATGTAATGTCATGTCGTGTGTTGTGTTGTTTTGTCTTGTCTTGTGTTGTTTTGTCGTGTCATGTCTTGTCTTGTCCTGTCCTGTCGTGTGTTGTGTTGTTTTGTCTTGTCTTGTCTTGTCTTGCCTTGTCTTGTTTTGTCTTGTCTTGTCTTGTCTTGTCTTGTCTTTTCTTTTCTTGTCATGTCATGTCATGTCATACGTGTGTTGCGTTGTTTTGTCTTGTCTTATTTTGTCTTGTCATGTCTTATCTTGTCTTGTCTTGTCTTGTCTTGTATTGTCATGTATTGTCTTGTCTTGTCTTGTCTTGTCTTGTCCTGTCATGTCATGTCATGTCATGTGTTGTGTTGTTTTGTCTTGTCTTGTATTGTTGGGTCTTGTCTTGTCTTGTCATGTCATGTCGTGCGTTGTGTTGTTTTGTCTTGTCTTGTTTTGTCTTGTCATGTCATGTCTTGTCTTGTCTTGTCTTGTCTTGTCTTGTCTTGTCTTGTCTTGTCTTGTCTTGTCTTGTCATGTCATGTCATGTCATGTGTTGTGTTGTGTTGTTTGTCTTGTCTTGTTTGGTCTTGTCTTGTTTGGTCTTGTCTTGTCTTGTCATGTTTTATGTTGTCTTGTTTTGTCATGTAATGTCATGTCGTGTGTTGTGTTATTTTGTCTTGTCTTGTCTTCTCCTTGTCTTGTCTTGTCATGTCGTGTGTTGTGTTGTTTTGTCTTGTCATGTCTTATATTGTCTTGTCTTGTCTTGTCTTGTCTTGTGATGTCATGTCGTGTGTTGTGTTGTTTTGTCTTCTCTTGTTTTGTCTTGTCCTGTCTTGTCTTGTCATGTCATGTCATGTGTTGTGGTGTGTTGTTTTGTCTTGTCTTGTCTTGTCTTGTCTTGTCTTGTCTTGCCATGTCTTGTCTTGTCTTGTTTTGTCTTGTCTTGTATTGTCTTGTTTTCTCATGTAATGTCATGTCGTGTGTTGTGTTGTTTTGTCTTGTCTTGTGTTGTTTTGTCGTGTCATGTCTTGTCTTGTCCTGTCCTGTCGTGTCTTGTGTTGTTTTGTCTTGTCTTGTCTTGTCTTGTCTTGTCTTGTCTTGTCTTGTCATGTCGTGTGTTGTGTTGCTTTGTCTTGTCTTGTTGTGTATTGTCATGTCTTATATTGTCTTGTCTTGTCATGTCATGTCATGTCGTGTGTTGTGTTGTTTTGTCTTGTCTTGTTTTGTCTTGTCCTGTCTTGTCTTGTCATGTCATGTCATGTGTTGTGTTGTGTTGTTTTGTCTTGTCTTGTCTTGTCTTGTCTTGTCTTGTCTTGTTTTGTCTTGTCATGTCTTGTCTTGTCTTGTCTTGTCTTGTCATGTCTTGTCTTGTCTAGTCTTGTCTTGTCTTGTCTTGTCTTGTTTTGTCTTGTCTTGTTTTGTCTTGTCTTGTCTTATATTGTCTTGTCTTGTCTTGTCATGTCATGTCATGTCATGTCGTGTGTTGTGTTGTTTAGTCTTGTTTTGTCTTGTCATGTCTTGTCTTGTCTTGTCTTGTCTTGTCATGTCTTGTCTTGTCTAGTCTTGTCTTGTCTTGTCTTGTCTTGTCTTGTCTTGTCTTGTCTTGTGTTGTCTTGTCTTGTATTGTCTTGTCTTGTCCTGTCCTGTCCTGTCCTGTCCTGTCTTGTCTTGTCTTGTCTTGTCTTGTCTTGTCTTGTCTTGTCTTGTCTTGTCTTGTCTTGTCTTGTCTTGTCGTGTCTTGTCGTGTCTTGTCGTGTCTTGTCTTGTCGTGTCTTGTCGTGTCTTGTCGTGTCTTGTCTTGTCTTGTCTTGTCTTGTCTTGCCTTGTCTTGTCTTGTCTTTTCTTGTCTTGTCTTGTCTTGTCTTGTCGTGTCTTGTCTTGTCTTGTCATGTCATGTCTTGTCTTGTCTTGTCTTGTCTTGTCTTGTCTTGTCATGTTTTGTCATGTAATGTCATGTCGTGTGTTGTGTTGTTTTGTCTTGTCGTGTCTTCTCCTTGTGTTGTGTTGTTTTGTCTTGTATTGTCTTGTCTTGTCTTGTCTTGTTTTGTCTTGTCTTGTCTTGTCTTGTCTTTTCTTGTCATGTCATGTCATGTCATACGTGTGTTGCGTTGTTTTGTCTTGTCTTATTTTGTCTTGTCATGTCTTATCTTGTCTTGTCTTGTCTTGTCTTGTATTGTCATGTCTTATATTGTCTTGTCTTGTCATGTCATATCATGTCGTGTGTTGTGTTGTTTTGTCTTGTCATGTTTTGTCTTGTCATGTATTGTCTTGTCTTGTCTTGTCTTGTCCTGACATGTCATGTCATGTCATGTGTTGTGTTGTTTTGTCTTGTCTTGTCTTGTTTGGTCTTGTCTTGTCTTGTCTTGTCTTGTCTTGTCATGTCATGTCATGTCGTGCGTTGTGTTGTTTTGTCTTGTCTTGTTTTGTCTTGTCATGTCATGTCTTGTCTTGTCTTGTCTTGTCTTGTCTTGTCTTGTCTTGTCTTGTCTTGTCTTGTCTTGTCATGTCATGTCATGTCATGTCATGTGTTGCGTTGTGTTGTTTTGTCTTGTCTTGTCTTGTCTTGTGTTGTCTTGTCTTGTCTTGTATTGGCTTGTCTTGTCCTGCCCTGTCCTGTCCTGTCCTGTCTTGTCTTGTCTTGTCTTGTCTTGTCTTGTCTTGTCTTGTCTTGTCTTGTCTTGTCTTGTCTTGTCTTGTCTTGTCTTGTCTTGTCTTGTCTTGTCTTGTCGTGTCTTGTCGTGTCTTGTCGTGTCTTGTCTTGTCTTGTCTTGTCTTGTCTTGTCTTGTCTTGTCTTGTCTTGTCTTGTCTTGTCTTGTCTTGTCTTGTCTTGTCTTGTCTTGTCTTGTCTTGTCTTGTCTTGTCTTGTCTTGTCTTGTCTTGTCTTGTCTTGTCTTGTCTTGTCTTGTCTTGTCTTGTCTTGTCTTGTCTTGTCTTGTCTTGTCTTGTCTTGTCTTGTCTTGTCTTGTCTTGTCTTGTCTTGTCTTGTCTTGTCTTGTCTTGTCTTGTCTTGTCTTGTCTTGTCTTGTCTTGTCTTGTCCTGTCTTGTCTTGTCTTGTCTTGTCTTGTCTTGTCTTGTCTTGTCTTGTCTTGTCTTGTCTTGTCTTGTCTTGTCTTGTCTTGTCGTGTCTTGCCGTGTCTTGTCGTGTCGTGTCTTGTCGTGTCGTGTCTTGTCTTGTCTTGTCTTGATTTGTCTTGTCTTGTCTTGTCTTGTCGTGTCTTGTCTTGTCTTGTTTTGTCTTATCTTGTCTTGTCTTGTCGTGTCTTGTCGTGTCTTGTCGTGTCTTGTCGTGCCTTGTCTTGTCTTGTCTTGTCTTGTCTTGTCTTGTCTTGTCTTGTCTTGTCTTGTCTTGTCTTGTCTTGTCTTGTCTTGTCCTGTCGTGTGTTGTGTTGTTTTGTCTTGTCTTGTGTTGTTTTGTCGTGTCATGTCTTGTCCTGTCCTGTCGTGTGTTGTGTTGTTTTGTCTTGTCTTGTCTTGTCATGTCATGTCATGTCGTGTCTTGTGTTGCTTTGTCTTGTCTTGTCTTGTCTTGTCTTGTCTTGTCTTGTCCTGTCGTGTGTTGTGTTGTTTTGTCTTGTCTTGTGTTGTTTTGTCGTGTCATGTCTTGTCTTGTCTTGTCTTGTCTTGTCATGTCATGTCGTGTCTTGTGTTGGTTTGTCTTGTCTTGTCTTGTCTTGTCTTGTCTTGTCTTGTCTTGTCCTGTCGTGTGTTGTGTTGTTTTGTTTTGTCTTGTGTTGTTTTGTCGTGTCATGTCTTGCCTTGTCTTGTCTTGTCCTGTCCTGTCGTGTGTTGTGTTGTTTTGTCTTGTCTTGTCATGTCATGTCATGTCGTGTCTTGTGTTGCTTTGTCTTGTCTGGTCTTGTCTTGTCTTGTCTTGTCTTGTCTTGTCCTGTCGTGTGTTGTGTTGTTTTGTCTTGTCTTGTGTTGTTTTGTCGTGTCATGTTTTGTCTTGTCTTGTCTTGTCTTGTCATGTCATGTCATGTCGTGTCTTGTGTTGCTTTGTCTTGTCTTGTCTTGTCTTGTCTTGTCTTGTCTTGTCTTGTCTTGTCTTGTCTTGTCTTGTCTTGTCTTGTCTTGTCTTGTCTTGTCTTGTCTTGTCTTGTCTTGTCTTGTCTTGTCTTGTCTTGTCTTGTCTTGTCTTGTCTTGTCTTGTCCTGTCGTGTGTTGTGTTGTTTAGTCTTGTCTTGTGTTGTTTTGTCGTGTCATGTTTTGTCTTGTCTTGTCTTGTCATGTCATGTCATGTCGTGTCTTGTGTTGCTTTGTCTTGTCTTGTCTTGTCTTGTCTTGTCTTGTCATGTCATGTCATGTCTTGTCTTGTCTTGTCTTGTCTTGTCTTGTCTTGTCTTGTCTTGTCTTGTCTTGTCTTGTCTTGTCTTGTCTTGTCTTGTCTTGTCTTGTCTTGTCTTGTCTTGTCTTGTGTTGTCTTGTCTTGTCTTGTCTTGTTTTATGTTGTCTTGTCTTGTCTGTCGTGTGTTGTGTTGTTTTGTCTTGTCATGTCTTATATTGTCTTGTCTTGTGATGTCATGTCGTGTGTTGTGTTCTTTTGTCTTGTCTTGTCTTGTCTTGTCTTGTTTGGTCTTGTTTGGTCTTGTCTTGTCTTGTTTTGTCTTGTCTTGTCTTGTCTTGTCTTGTCTTGTCTTGTCTTGTCTTGTCTTGTCTTGTCTTGTCTTGTCTTGTCTTGTCTTGTCTTGTCTTGTCTTTTCTTGTCATGTCATGTCATGTCATACGTGTGTTGCGTTGTTTTGTCTTGTCTTATTTTGTCTTGTCATGTCTTATCTTGTCTTGTTTTATGTTGTCTTGTCTTTTCTGTCGTGTGTTGTGTTGTTTTGTCTTGTCATGTCTTATATTGTCTTGTCTTGTGATGTCATGTCGTGTGTTGTGTTCTTTTGTCTTGTCTTGTCTTGTCTTGTCTTGTCTTGTTTGGTCTTGTTTGGTCTTGTCTTGTCTTGTTTTGTCTTGTCTTGTCTTGTCTTGTCTTGTCTTGTCTTGTCTTGTCGTGTCTTGTCGTGTCTTGTCGTGTCTTGCCGTGTCTTGTCGTGTCGTGTCTTGTCGTGTCTTGTCTTGTCTTGTCTTGTCTTGTCTTGCCTTGTCTTGTCTTGTCTTTTCTTGTCTTGTCTTGTCTTGTCTTGTCGTGTCTTGTCTTGTCTTGTCATGTCATGTCTTGTCTTGTCTTGTCTTGTCTTGTCTTGTCTTGTCATGTTTTGTCATGTAATGTCATGTCGTGTGTTGTGTTGTTTTGTCTTGTCGTGTCTTCTCCTTGTGTTGTGTTGTTTTGTCTTGTATTGTCTTGTCTTGTCTTGTCTTGTTTTGTCTTGTCTTGTCTTGTCTTGTCTTTTCTTGTCATGTCATGTCATGTCATACGTGTGTTGCGTTGTTTTGTCTTGTCTTATTTTGTCTTGTCATGTCTTATCTTGTCTTGTCTTGTATTGTCATGTCTTATATTGTCTTGTCTTGTCATGTCATATCATGTCGTGTGTTGTGTTGTTTTGTCTTGTCATGTTTTGTCTTGTCATGTATTGTCTTGTCTTGTCTTGTCTTGTCCTGACATGTCATGTCATGTCATGTGTTGTGTTGTTTTGTCTTGTCTTGTCTTGTTTGGTCTTGTCTTGTCTTGTCTTGTCTTGTCTTGTCTTGTCATGTCATGTCATGTCGTGCGTTGTGTTGTTTTGTCTTGTCTTGTCTTGTCTTGTCTTGTCTTGTCTTGTCGTGTCTTGCCGTGTCTTGTCGTGTCGTGTCTTGTCGTGTCGTGTCTTGTCTTGTCTTGTCTTGATTTGTCTTGTCTTGTCTTGTCTTGTCGTGTCTTGTCTTGTCTTGTTTTGTCTTATCTTGTCTTGTCTTGTCGTGTCTTGTCGTGTCTTGTCGTGTCTTGTCGTGCCTTGTCTTGTCTTGTCTTGTCTTGTCTTGTCTTGTCTTGTCTTGTCTTGTCTTGTCTTGTCTTGTCTTGTCTTGTCTTGTCTTGTCTTGTCTTGTCTTGTCTTGTCTTGTCTTGTCTTGTCTTGTCCTGTCGTGTGTTGTGTTGTTTTGTCTTGTCTTGTGTTGTTTTGTCGTGTCATGTCTTGTCCTGTCCTGTCGTGTGTTGTGTTGTTTTGTCTTGTCTTGTCTTGTCATGTCATGTCATGTCGTGTCTTGTGTTGCTTTGTCTTGTCTTGTCTTGTCTTGTCTTGTCTTGTCTTGTCCTGTCGTGTGTTGTGTTGTTTTGTCTTGTCTTGTGTTGTTTTGTCGTGTCATGTCTTGTCTTGTCTTGTCTTGTCTTGTCATGTCATGTCGTGTCTTGTGTTGGTTTGTCTTGTCTTGTCTTGTCTTGTCTTGTCTTGTCTTGTCTTGTCCTGTCGTGTGTTGTGTTGTTTTGTTTTGTCTTGTGTTGTTTTGTCGTGTCATGTCTTGCCTTGTCTTGTCTTGTCCTGTCCTGTCGTGTGTTGTGTTGTTTTGTCTTGTCTTGTCATGTCATGTCATGTCGTGTCTTGTGTTGCTTTGTCTTGTCTGGTCTTGTCTTGTCTTGTCTTGTCTTGTCTTGTCCTGTCGTGTGTTGTGTTGTTTTGTCTTGTCTTGTGTTGTTTTGTCGTGTCATGTTTTGTCTTGTCTTGTCTTGTCTTGTCATGTCATGTCATGTCGTGTCTTGTGTTGCTTTGTCTTGTCTTGTCTTGTCTTGTCTTGTCTTGTCTTGTCTTGTCTTGTCTTGTCTTGTCTTGTCTTGTCTTGTCTTGTCTTGTCTTGTCTTGTCTTGTCTTGTCTTGTCTTGTCTTGTCTTGTCTTGTCTTGTCTTGTCTTGTCTTGTCTTGTCTTGTCTTGTCTTGTCTTGTCTTGTCTTGTCTTGTCCTGTCGTGTGTTGTGTTGTTTAGTCTTGTCTTGTGTTGTTTTGTCGTGTCATGTTTTGTCTTGTCTTGTCTTGTCATGTCATGTCATGTCGTGTCTTGTGTTGCTTTGTCTTGTCTTGTCTTGTCTTGTCTTGTCTTGTCATGTCATGTCATGTCTTGTCTTGTCTTGTCTTGTCTTGTCTTGTCTTGTCTTGTCTTGTCTTGTCTTGTCTTGTCTTGTCTTGTCTTGTCTTGTCTTGTCTTGTCTTGTCTTGTGTTGTCTTGTCTTGTCTTGTCTTGTTTTATGTTGTCTTGTCTTGTCTGTCGTGTGTTGTGTTGTTTTGTCTTGTCATGTCTTATATTGTCTTGTCTTGTGATGTCATGTCGTGTGTTGTGTTCTTTTGTCTTGTCTTGTCTTGTCTTGTCTTGTTTGGTCTTGTTTGGTCTTGTCTTGTCTTGTTTTGTCTTGTCTTGTCTTGTCTTGTCTTGTCTTGTCTTGTCTTGTCTTGTCTTGTCTTGTCTTGTCTTGTCTTTTCTTGTCATGTCATGTCATGTCATACGTGTGTTGCGTTGTTTTGTCTTGTCTTATTTTGTCTTGTCATGTCTTATCTTGTCTTGTTTTATGTTGTCTTGTCTTTTCTGTCGTGTGTTGTGTTGTTTTGTCTTGTCATGTCTTATATTGTCTTGTCTTGTGATGTCATGTCGTGTGTTGTGTTCTTTTGTCTTGTCTTGTCTTGTCTTGTCTTGTCTTGTCTTGTCTTGTTTGGTCTTGTTTGGTCTTGTCTTGTCTTGTTTTGTCTTGTCTTGTCTTCTCTTGTCTTGTCTTGTCTTGTCTTGTCTTGTCTTGTCTTGTCTTGTCTTGTCTTGTCTTGTCTTGTCTTGTCTTGTCTTGTCTTGTCTTGTCTTGTCTTGTCTTGTCTTGTCTTGTCTTGTCTTGTCTTGTCTTGTCTTGTCTTGTCTTGTCTTGTCTTGTCTTGTCTTGTCTTGTCTTGTCTTGTCTTGTCTTGTCTTGTCTTGTCTTGTCTTGTCTTGTCTTGTCTTGTCTTGTCTTGTCTTGTCTTGTCTTGTCTTGTCTTGTCTTGTCTTGTCTTGTCTTGTCTTGTCTTGTCTTGTCTTGTCTTGTCTTGTCTTGTCTTGTCTTGTCTTGTCTTGTCTTGTCTTGTCTTGTCTTGTCTTGTCTTCTTAATTAATTTAAAAACAAATCAAACAGAATTGTCTTGTCTGGTCTTGTCTTGTCTTGTCTTGTCTTGTCTTGTCTTGTCTTGTCTTGTCTTGTTTGGTCTTGTTTGGTCTTGTCTTGTCTTGTTTTGTCTTGTCTTGTCTTGTCTTGTCTTGTTTTGTCTTGTCTTGTCTTGTCTTGTCTTGTCTTGTCTTGTCTTGTCTTGTCTTGTCTTGTCTTGTCTTGTCTTTTCTTGTCATGTCATGTCATGTCATACGTGTGTTGCGTTGTTTTGTCTTGTCTTATTTTGTCTTGTCATGTCTTATCTTGTCTTGTTTTATGTTGTCTTGTCTTGTCTGTCGTGTGTTGTGTTGTTTTGTCTTGTCATGTCTTATATTGTCTTGTCTTGTGATGTCATGTCGTGTGTTGTGTTCTTTTGTCTTGTCTTGTCTTGTCTTGTCTTGTCTTGTCTTGTTTGGTCTTGTCTTGTCTTGTGTTGTCTTGTCTTGTCTTGTCTTGTTTTATGTTGTCTTGTCTTGTCTGTCGTGTGTTGTGTTGTTTTGTCTTGTCATGTCTTATATTGTCTTGTCTTGTGATGTCATGTCGTGTGTTGTGTTCTTTTGTCTTGTCTTGTCTTGTCTTGTCTTGTCTTGTCTTGTCTTGTTTGGTCTTGTTTGGTCTTGTCTTGTCTTGTTTTGTCTTGTCTTGTCTTGTCTTGTCTTGTCTTGTCTTGTCTTGTCTTGTCTTGTCTTGTCTTGTCTTGTCTTGTCTTGTCTTGTCTTGTCTTGTCTTGTCTTGTCTTGTCTTGTCTTGTCTTGTCTTGTCTTGTCTTGTCTTGTCTTGTCTTGTCTTGTCTTGTCTTGTCTTGTCTTGTCTTGTCTTGTCTTGTCTTGTCTTGTCTTGTCTTGTCTTGTCCTGTCGTGTGTTGTGTTGTTTAGTCTTGTCTTGTGTTGTTTTGTCGTGTCATGTTTTGTCTTGTCTTGTCTTGTCATGTCATGTCATGTCGTGTCTTGTGTTGCTTTGTCTTGTCTTGTCTTGTCTTGTCTTGTCATGTCATGTCATGTCTTGTCTTGTCTTGTCTTGTCTTGTCTTGTCTTGTCTTGTCTTGTCTTGTCTTATCTTGTCTTGTCTTGTCTTGTCTTGTCTTGTCTTGTCTTGTCTTGTCTTGTCTTGTGTTGTCTTGTCTTGTCTTGTCTTGTTTTATGTTGTCTTGTCTTGTCTGTCGTGTGTTGTGTTGTTTTGTCTTGTCATGTCTTATATTGTCTTGTCTTGTGATGTCATGTCGTGTGTTGTGTTCTTTTGTCTTGTCTTGTCTTGTCTTGTCTTGTTTGGTCTTGTTTGGTCTTGTCTTGTCTTGTTTTGTCTTGTCTTGTCTTGTCTTGTCTTGTCTTGTCTTGTCTTGTCTTGTCTTGTCTTGTCTTGTCTTGTCTTTTCTTGTCATGTCATGTCATGTCATACGTGTGTTGCGTTGTTTTGTCTTGTCTTGTCATGTCATGTCTTGTCTTGTCTTGTCTTGTCTTGTCTTGTCTTGTCTTGTCTTGTCTTGTCTTGTCTTGTCATGTCATGTCATGTCATGTCATGTGTTGCGTTGTGTTGTTTTGTCTTGTCTTGTCTTGTCTTGTGTTGTCTTGTCTTGTCTTGTATTGGCTTGTCTTGTCCTGCCCTGTCCTGTCCTGTCCTGTCTTGTCTTGTCTTGTCTTGTCTTGTCTTGTCTTGTCTTGTCTTGTCTTGTCTTGTCTTGTCTTGTCTTGTCTTGTCTTGTCTTGTCTTGTCTTGTCTTGTCTTGTCTTGTCTTGTCTGTCGTGTGTTGTGTTGTTTTGTCTTGTCATGTCTTATATTGTCTTGTCTTGTGATGTCATGTCGTGTGTTGTGTTCTTTTGTCTTGTCTTGTCTTGTCTTGTCTTGTCTTGTCTTGTCTTGTCTTGTCTTGTCTTGTCTTGTCTTGTCTTGTCTTGTTTGGTCTTGTTTGGTCTTGTCTTGTCTTGTTTTGTCTTGTCTTGTCTTGTCTTGTCTTGTCTTGTCTTGTCTTGTCTTGTCTTCTCTTGTCTTGTCTTGTCTTGTCTTGTCTTGTCTTGTCTTGTCCTGTCGTGTGTTGTGTTGTTTAGTCTTGTCTTGTGTTGTTTTGTCGTGTCATGTTTTGTCTTGTCTTGTCTTGTCATGTCATGTCATGTCTTATCTTGTCTTGTCTTGTCCTGTCCTGTCTTGTCTTGTCTTTTCTTGTCTTGTCTTGTCTTTTCTTGTCTTGTCTTGTCTTGTTTTGTCTTGTCTTGTCTTGTCTTGTTTTGTCTTTTCTTGTCTTGTCTTGTCTTGTCTTGTCTTGTCTTGTCTTGTCTTGTCTTGTCATGTCATGTCTTGTCTTGTCTTGTTTTGTCTTGTCTTGTCTTGTCTTGTCTTGTCTTGTCATGTCATGTCATGTCTTATCTTGTCTTGTCTTGTCCTGTCCTGTCTTGTCTTGTCTTGTCTGGTTTTGTCTTGTCTTGTCTTGTCTTGTTTTGTCTTTTCTTGTCTTGTCTTGTCTTGTCTTGTCTTGTCTTGTCTTGTCTTGTCTTGTCTTGTCTTGTCATGTCATGTCTTGTCTTGTCTTGTTTTGTCTTGTCTTGTCTTGGTTTGTCTTGTCATGTCTTGTCTTGTCTTGTCTTGTCTTGTCTTGTCTTGTCTTGTCTTGTCTTGTCTTGTCTTGTCTTGTCTTGTCTTGTCTTGTCTTGTCTTGTCTTGTCTTGTCTTGTCTTGTCCTGTCATGTCATGTCATGTCATGTGTTGTGTTGTTTTGTCTTGTCTTGTCTTGTTTGGTCTTGTTTGGTCTTGTCTTGTCTTGTTTTGTCTTGTCTTGTCTTGTCTTGTCTTGTCTTGTCTTGTCTTGTCTTGTCTTGTCTTGTCTTGTCTTGTCTTGTCTTGTCTTGTCTTGTCTTGTCTTGTCTTGTCTTGTCTTGTCTTGTCTTGTCTTGTCTTGTCTTGTCTTGTCTTGTCTTGTCTTGTCTTGTCTTGTCTTGTCTTGTCTTGTCTTGTCTTGTCTTGTCTTGTCTTGTCTTGTCTTGTCTTGTCTTGTCTTGTCTTGTCTTTTCTTGTCATGTCATGTCATGTCATACGTGTGTTGCGTTGTTTTGTCTTGTCTTATTGTGTCTTGTCATGTCTTATCTTGTCTTGTCTTGTCTTGTCTTGTATTGTCATCTCCTATATTGTCTTGTCTTGTCATGTCATATCATGTCGTGTGTAGTGTTGTTTTGTCTTGTCTTGTATTGTTGGGTCTTGTCTTGTCTTGTCTTGTCATGTCGTGCGTTGTGTTGTTTTGTCTTGTCTTGTTTTGTCTTGTCATGTCATGTCTTGTTTTGTCTTGTCTTGTCTTGTCTTGTCTTGTCTTGTCATGTCATGTCATGTCATGTCATGTGTTGTGTTGTGTTGTTTGTCTTGTCTTGTCTTGTTTGGTCTTGTCTTGTTTGGTCTTGTCTTGTTTGGTCTTGTCTTGTCTTGTCATGTTTTATGTTGTCTTGTTTTGTCATGTAATGTCATGTCGTGTGTTGTGTTGTTTTGTCTTGTCTTGTCTTCTCCTTGTCTTGTCTTTTCTTGTCATGTCATGTCATGTCATACGTGTGTTGCGTTGTGTTGTTTGTCTTGTCTTGTCATGTTTTATGTTGTCTTGTTTTGTCATGTAATGTCATGTCGTGAGTTGTGTTGTTTTGTCTTGTCTTGTCTTCTCCTTGTCTTGTCTTGTCATGTCGTGTGTTGTGTTGTTTTGTCTTGTCATGTCTTATATTGTCTTGTCTTGTCTTGTCTTGTCTTGTGATGTCTTGTCTTGTCTTGCCATGTCTTGTATTGTCTTGTTTTGTCTTGTCTTGTATTGTCTTGTTTTCTCATGTAATGTCATGTCGTGTGTTGTTTTGTCTTGTCTTGTTTTGTCTTGTCCTGTCTTGTCTTGTCATGTCATGTCATGTGTTGTGTTGTGTTGTTTTGTCTTGTCTTGTCTTGTCTTGTCTTGTCTTGCCTTATCTTGCCTTGTCTTGTCTTGTCTGGTCTTGTCTTGTCTTGTCTTGTCTTGTCTTGCCATGTCTTGTCTTGTCTTGTTTTGTCTTGTCTTGTATTGTCTTGTTTTCTCATGTAATGTCATGTCGTGTGTTGTGTTCTTTTGTCTTGTCTTGTCTTGTTTGGTCTTGTTTGGTCTTGTCTTGTCTTGTTTTGTCTTGTCTTGTCTTGTCTTGTCTTGTCTTGTCTTGTCTTGTCTTGTCTTGTCTTGTCTTGTCTTGTCTTGTCTTGTCTTGTCTTGTCTTGTCTTGTCTTGTCTTGTCTTGTCTTGTCTTGTCTTGTCTTGTCTTGTCTTGTCTTGTCTTGTCTTGTCTTGTCTTGTCTTGTCTTGTCTTGTCTTGTCTTGTCTTCTTAATTAATTTAAAAACAAATCAAACAGAATTGTCTTGTCTGGTCTTGTCTTGTCTTGTCTTGTCTTGTCTTGTCTTGTCTTGTCTTGTCTTGTCTTGTCTTGTCTTGTCTTGTCTTGTCTTGTCTTGTCTTGTCTTGTCTTGTCTTGTCTTGTCTTGTCTTGTCTTGTCTTGTCTTGTCTTGTCTTGTCTTGTTTGGTCTTGTTTGGTCTTGTCTTGTCTTGTTTTGTCTTGTCTTGTCTTGTCTTGTCTTGTTTGGTCTTGTTTTGTCTTGTCTTTTCTTGTCTTGTCTTGTCTTGTCTTGTCTTGTCTTGTCTTGTCTTGTCTTGTCTTGTCTTCTTAATTAATTTAAAAACAAATCAAACAGAATTGTCTTGTCTTGTTTTGTCTTGTCTTGTCTTGTCTTGTCTTGTCTTGTTTTATGTTGTCTTGTCTTGTCTGTCGTGTGTTGTGTTGTTTTGTCTTGTCATGTCTTATATTGTCTTGTCTTGTGATGTCATGTCGTGTGTTGTGTTCTTTTGTCTTGTCTTGTCTTGTCTTGTCTTGTCTTGTTTGGTCTTGTCTTGTCTTGTCTTGTCTTGTCTTGTCTTCTTAATTAATTTAAAAACAAATCAAACAGAATTGTCTTGTCTTGTTTTGTCTTGTCTTGTCTTGTCTTGTCTTGTCTTGTCTTGTCTTGTCTTGTCTTGTCTTGTCTTGTCTTGTCTTTTCTTGTCATGTCATGTCATGTCATACGTGTGTTGCGTTGTTTTGTCTTGTCTTATTTTGTCTTGTCATGTCTTATCTTGTCTTGTTTTATGTTGTCTTGTCTTGTCTGTCGTGTGTTGTGTTGTTTTGTCTTGTCATGTCTTATATTGTCTTGTCTTGTGATGTCATGTCGTGTGTTGTGTTCTTTTGTCTTGTCTTGTCTTGTCTTGTCTTGTCTTGTTTGGTCTTGTTTTGTCTTGTCTTTTCTTGTCTTGTCTTGTCTTGTCTTGTCTTGTCTTGTCTTGTCTTGTCTTGTCTTGTCTTCTTAATTAATTTAAAAACAAATCAAACAGAATTGTCTTGTCTTGTTTCTTGTCTTGTCTTGTCTTGTCTTGTCTTGTCTTGTCTTGTCTTGTCTTGTCTTGTCTTGTCTTGTCTTGTCTTGTCTTGTCTTGTCTTGTCTTGTCTTGTCTTGTCTTGTCTTGTCTTGTCTTGTCTTGTCTTGTCTTGTCTTGTCTTTTCTTGTCATGTCATGTCATGTCATACGTGTGTTGCGTTGTTTCGTCTTGTCTTATTTTGTCTTGTCATGTCTTATCTTGTCTTGTTTTATGTTGTCTTGTCTTGTCTGTCGTGTGTTGTGTTGTTTTGTCTTGTCATGTCTTATATTGTCTTGTCTTGTGATGTCATGTCGTGTGTTGTGTTCTTTTGTCTTGTCTTGTCTTGTCTTGTCTTGTCTTGTCTTGTCTTGTCTTGTCTTGTGTTGTCTTGTCTTGTCTTGTCTTGTTTTATGTTGTCTTGTCTTGTCTGTCGTGTGTTGTGTTGTTTTGTCTTGTCATGTCTTATATTGTCTTGTCTTGTGATGTCATGTCGTGTGTTGTGTTCTTTTGTCTTGTCTTGTCTTGTCTTGTCTTGTCTTGTCTTGTCTTGTTTGGTCTTGTTTGGTCTTGTTTGGTCTTGTCTTGTCTTGTTTTGTCTTGTCTTGTCTTGTCTTGTCTTGTCTTGTCTTGTCTTGTCTTGTCTTGTCTTGTCTTGTCTTGTCTTGTCTTGTCTTGTCTTGTCTTGTCTTGTCTTGTCTTGTCTTGTCTTGTCTTGTCTTGTCCTGTCGTGTGTTGTGTTGTTTAGTCTTGTCTTGTGTTGTTTTGTCGTGTCATGTTTTGTCTTGTCTTGTCTTGTCATGTCATGTCATGTCTTATCTTGTCTTGTCTTGTCCTGTCCTGTCTTGTCTTGTCTTTTCTTGTCTTGTCTTGTCTTTTCTTGTCTTGTCTTGTCTTGTTTTGTCTTGTCTTGTCTTGTCTTGTTTTGTCTTTTCTTGTCTTGTCTTGTCTTGTCTTGTCTTGTCTTGTCTTGTCTTGTCATGTCATGTCTTGTCTTGTCTTGTTTTGTCTTGTCTTGTCTTGTCTTGTCTTGTCATGTCATGTCATATCTTATCTTGTCTTGTCTTGTCCTGTCCTGTCTTGTCTTGTCTTGTCTTGTTTTGTCTTGTCTTGTCTTGTCTTGTTTTGTCTTTTCTTGTCTTGTCTTGTCTTGTCTTGTCTTGTCTTGTCTTGTCTTGTCATGCCATGTCTTGTCTTGTCTTGTTTTGTCTTGTCTTGTCTTGGTTTGTCTTGTCATGTCTTGTCTTGTCTTGTCTTGTCTTGTCTTGTCTTGTCTTGTCTTGTCTTGTCTTGTCTTGTCTTGTCTTGTCTTGTCTTGTCTTGTCCTGTCATGTCATGTCATGTGTTGTGTTGTTTTGTCTTGTCTTGTCTTGTTTGGTCTTGTTTGGTCTTGTCTTGTTTTGTCTTGTCTTGTCTTGTCTTGTCTTGTCTTGTCTTGTCTTGTCTTGTCTTGTCTTGTCTTGTCTTGTCTTGTCTTGTCTTGTCTTGTCTTGTCTTGTCTTGTCTTGTCTTGTCTTGTCTTGTCTTGTCTTGTCTTGTCTTGTCTTGTCTTGTCTTTTCTTGTCATGTCATGTCATGTCATACGTGTGTTGCGTTGTTTTGTCTTGTCTTATTTTGTCTTGTCATGTCTTATCTTGTCTTGTCTTGTCTTGTCTTGTATTGTCATCTCTTATATTGTCTTGTCTTGTCTTGTCTTGTCATGTCGTGCGTTGTGTTGTTTTGTCTTGTCTTGTTTTGTCTTGTCATGTCATGTCTTGTTTTGTCTTGTCTTGTCTTGTCTTGTCTTGTCTTGTCTTGTCTTGTCTTGTCTTGTCATGTCATGTCATGTCTTGTCTTGTCTTGTTTTGTCTTGTCTTGTATTGTCTTGTTTTCTCATGTAATGTCATGTCGTGTGTTGTGTTGTTTTGTCTTGTCTTGTTTTGTCTTGTCCTGTCTTGTCTTGTCATGTCATGTCATGTGTTGTGTTGTGTTGTTTTGTCTTGTCTTGTCTTGTCTTGTCTTGTCTTGCCTTATCTTGCCTTGTCTTGTCTTGTCTGGTCTTGTCTTGTCTTGTCTTGTCTTGTCTTGCCATGTCTTGTCTTGTTTGGTCTTGTCTTGTCTTGTCTTTTCTTGTCATGTCATGTCATGTCATACGTGTGTTGCGTTGTTTTGTCTTGTCTTATTTTGTCTTGTCATGTCTTATCTTGTCTTGTCTTGTCTTGTCTTGTATTGTCATCTCTTATATTGTCTTGTCTTGTCTTGTCATGTCGTGCGTTGTGTTGTTTTGTCTTGTCTTGTTTTGTCTTGTCCTGTCATGTCTTGTTTTGTCTTGTCTTGTCTTGTCTTGTCTTGTCTTGTCTTGTCATGTCATGTCATGTCTTGTCTTGTCTTGTTTTGTCTTGTCTTGTATTGTCTTGTTTTCTCATGTAATGTCATGTCGTGTGTTGTGTTGTTTTGTCTTGTCCTGTCTTGTCTTGTCATGTCATGTCATACGTGTGTTGCGTTGTCTTGTCTTGTCTTGTTTGGTCTTGTCTTGTTTGGTCTTGTCTTGTTTGGTCTTGTCTTGTCTTGTCATGTTTTATGTTGTCTTGTTTTGTCATGTAATATCATGTCGTGTGTTGTGTTGTTTTGTCTTGTCTTGTCTTCTCCTTGTCTTGTCTTTTCTTGTCATGTCATGTCATGTCATACGTGTGTTGCGTTGTGTTGTTTGCCTTGTCTTGTCTTGTTTGGTCTTGTCTTGTCTTGTCATGTTTTATGTTGTCTTGTTTTGTCATGTAATGTCATGTCGTGAGTTGTGTTGTTTTGTCTTGTCTTGTCTTCTCCTTGTCTTGTCTTGTCATGTCGTGTGTTGTGTTGTTTTGTCTTGTCATGTCTTATATTGTCTTGTCTTGTCTTGTCTTGTGATGTCTTGTCTTGTCTTGCCATGTCTTGTCTTGTCTTGTTTTGTCTTGTCTTGTATTGTCTTGTTTTCTCATGTAATGTCATGTCGTGTGTTGTGTTGTTTTGTCTTGTCTTGTTTTGTCTTGTCCTGTCTTGTCTTGTCATGTCATGTCATGTGTTGTGTTGTGTTGTTTTGTCTTGTCTTGTCTTGTCTTGTCTTGCCTTATCTTGCCTTGTCTTGTCTTGTCTGGTCTTGTCTTGTCTTGTCTTGTCTTGTCTTGCCATGTCTTGTCTTGTCTTGTTTTGTCTTGTCTTGTATTGTCTTGTTTTCTCATGTAATGTCATGTCGTGTGTTGTGTTGTTTTGTCTTGTCTTGTGTTGTTTTGTCGTGCCATGTCTTGTCTTGTCCTGTCCTGTCGTGTGTTGTGTTGTTTTGTCTTGTCTTGTCTTGTCTTGTCTTGTCTTGTCTTGTCTTGTTTTGTCTTGTCTTGTCTTGTCTTGTCTTGTCTTTTCTTGTCATGTCATGTCATGTCATACGTGTGTTGCGTTGTTTTGTCTTGTCTTATTTTGTCTTGTCATGTCTTATCTTGTCTTGTCTTGTCTTGTCTTGTATTGTCATGTATTGTCTTGTCTTGTCTTGTCTTGTCTTGTCTTGTCCTGTCATGTCATGTCATGTCATGTGTTGTGTTGTTTTGTCTTGTCTTGTATTGTTGGGTCTTGTCTTGTCTTGTCTTGTCTTGTCTTGTCTTGTCTTGCCATGTCATGTCGTGCGTTGTGTTGTTTTGTCTTGTCTTGTCTTGTCTTGTCTTGTCTTGTCTTGTCTTGTCTTGTCTTGTCTTGTCTTGTCTTGTCTTGTCTTGTCTTGTCTTGTCTTGTCTTGTCTTGTCTTGTCTTGTCTTGTCTTGTCTTGTCTTGTCTTGTCTTGTCTTGTCTTGTCTTGTCTTGTCTTGTCTTGTCTTGTCTTGTCTTGTCTTGTCTTGTCTTGTCTTGTCTTGTCTTGTCTTGTCTTGTCTTGTCTTGTCTTGTCTTGTCTTGTCTTGTCTTGTCTTGTCTTGTCTTGTCTTGTCTTGTCTTGTCTTGTCTTGTCTTGTCTTGTCTTGTCTTGTCTTGTCTTGTCCTGTCATGTCATGTCATGTCATGTGTTGTGTTGTTTTGTCTTGTCTTGTCTTGTTTGGTCTTGTTTGGTCTTGTCTTGTCTTGTCTTGTCTTGTCTTGTCTTGTCTTGTCTTGTCTTGTCTTGTCTTGTCTTGTCTTGTCTTGTCTTGTCTTGTCTTGTCTTGTCTTGTCTTGTCTTGTCTTGTCTTGTCTTGTCTTGTCTTGTCTTGTCTTGTCTTGTCTTGTCTTGTCTTGTCTTGTCTTGTCTTGTTTTGTCTTGTCTTGTCTTGTTTTGTCTTTTCTTGTCTTGCCTTGTCTTGTCTTGTCGTGTCTTGTCTTGTCTTGTCTTGTCTTGTCTTGTCTTGTCTTGTCTTGTCTTGTCTTGTCTTGTCTTGTCTTGTCTTGTCTTGTCTTGTCTTGTCTTGTCTTGTCTTGTCTTGTCTTGTCTTGTCTTGTCTTGTCTTGTCTTGTCTTGTCTTGTCTTGTCTTGTCTTGTCTTGTCTTGTCTTGTCTTGTTTTGTCTTTTCTTGTCTTGTCTTGTCTTGTCTTGTCTTGTCTTGTCATGTCTTGTCTTGTCTTGTCTTGTCTTGTCTTGTCTTGTCTTGTCTTGTCTTGTCTTGTCTTGTCTTGTCTTGTCTTGTCTTGTCTTGTCATGTCTTATCTTGTCTTGTCTTGTCTTGTATTGTCATGTATTGTCTTGTCTTGTCTTGTCTTGTCTTGTCTTGTCTTGTCATGTCATGTCATGTCTTGTCTAGTCTTGTCTTGTCTTGTCTTGTCTTGTCTTGTCTTGTCTTGTCTTGTCTTGTCTTGTCTTGTCTTGTCTTGTCTTGTCTTGTCTTGTCTTGTCTTGTCTTGTCTTGTCTTGTCTTGTCTTGTCTTGTCTTGTCTTGTCTTGTCTTGTCTTGTCTTGTCTTGTCTTGTCTTGTCTTGTCTTGTCTTGTCTTGTCTTGTCTTGTCTTGTCTTGTCTTGTCTTGTCTTGTCTTGTCTTGTCTTGTCTTGTCTTGTCTTGTCTTGTCTTGTCTTGTCTTGTCTTGTCTTGTCTTGTCTTGTCTTGTCTTGTCTTGTCTTGTCTTGTTTTGTCTTTTCTTGTCTTGCCTTGTCTTGTCTTGTCTTGTCTTGTCGTGTCTTGTCTTGTCTTGTCTTGTCTTGTCTTGTCTTGTCTTGTCTTGTCTTGTCTTGTCTTGTCTTGTCTTGTCTTGTCTTGTCTTGTCTTGTCTTGTCTTGTCTTGTCTTGTCTTGTCTTGTCTTGTCTTGTCTTGTCTTGTCTTGTCTTGTTTTGTCTTTTCTTGTCTTGTCTTGTCTTGTCTTGTCTTGTCTTGTCATGTCTTGTCTTGTCTTGTCTTGTCTTGTCTTGTCTTGTCTTGTCTTGTCTTGTCTTGTCTTGTCTTGTCTTGTCTTGTCTTGTCTTGTCTTGTCTTGTCTTGTCTTGTCTTGTCTTGTCTTGTCTTGTCTTGTCTTGTCTTGTCTTGTCTTGTCTTGTCTTGTCTTGTCTTGTCTTGTCTTGTTTTGTCTTGTCTTGTCTTGTCTTGTTTTGTCTTGTCTTGTCTTGGTTTGTCTTGTCATGTCTTGTCTTGTCTTGTCTTGTCTTGTCTTGTCTTGTCTTGTCTTGTCTTGTCTTGTCTTGTCTTGTCTTGTCTTGTCTTGTCTTGTCTTGTCTTGTCTTGTCTTGTCTTGTCTTGTCTTGTCTTGTCTTGTCCTGTCATGTCATGTCATGTCATGTGTTGTGTTGTTTTGTCTTGTCTTGTCTTGTTTGGTCTTGTTTGGTCTTGTCTTGTCTTGTCTTGTCTTGTCTTGTCTTGTCTTGTCTTGTCTTGTCTTGTCTTGTCTTGTCTTGTCTTGTCTTGTCTTGTCTTGTCTTGTCTTGTCTTGTCTTGTCTTGTCTTGTCCTGTCATGTCATGTCATGTCATGTGTTGTGTTGTTTTGTCTTGTCTTGTCTTGTTTGGTCTTGTTTGGTCTTGTCTTGTCTTGTCTTGTCTTGTCTTGTCTTGTCTTGTCTTGTCTTGTCTTGTCTTGTCTTGTCTTGTCTTGTCTTGTCTTGTCTTGTCTTGTCTTGTCTTGTCTTGTCTTGTCTTGTCTTGTCTTGTCTTGTCTTGTCTTGTCTTGTCTTGTCTTGTCTTGTCTTGTCTTGTCTTGTCTTGTCTTGTCTTGTCTTGTCTTGTCTTGTCTTGTCTTGTCTTGTCTTGTCTTGTCTTGTCTTGTCTTGTCTTGTCTTGTCTTGTCTTGTCTTGTCTTGTCTTGTCTTGTCTTGTCTTGTCTTGTCTTGTCTTGTCTTGTCTTGTCTTGTCTTGTCTTGTCTTGTCTTGTTTTGTCTTTTCTTGTCTTGTCTTGTCTTGTCTTGTCTTGTCTTGTCTTGTCTTGTCTTGTCTTGTTTTGTCTTGTCTTGTCTTGTCTTGTCTTGTCTTTTCTTGTCATGTCATGTCATACGTGTGTTGCGTTGTTTTGTTTTGTCTTGTCTTATTTTGTCTTGTCATGTCTTATCTTGTCTTGTCTTGTCTTGTATTGTCATGTATTGTCTTGTCTTGTCTTGTCTTGTCTTGTCTTGTCATGTCATGTCATGTCTTGTCTTGTCTAGTCTTGTCTTGTCTTGTCTTGTCTTGTCTTGTCTTGTCTTGTCTTGTCTTGTCTTGTCTTGTCTTGTCTTGTCTTGTCTTGTCTTGTCTTGTCTTGTCTTGTCTTGTCTTGTCTTGTCTTGTCTTGTCTTGTCTTGTCTTGTCTTGTCTTGTCTTGTCTTGTCTTGTCTTGTCTTGTCTTGTCTTGTCTTGTCTTGTCTTGTCTTGTCTTGTCTTGTCTTGTCTTGTCTTGTCTTGTCTTGTCTTGTCTTGTCTTGTCTTGTCTTGTCTTGTCTTGTCTTGTCTTGTCTTGTCTTGTCTTGTCTTGTCTTGTCTTGTCTTGTCTTGTCTTGTCTTGTCTTGTCTTGTCTTGTCTTGTCTTGTCTTGTCTTGTCTTGTCTTGTCTTGTCTTGTCTTGTCTTGTCTTGTCTTGTCTTGTCTTGTCTTGTCTTGTCTTGTCTTGTCTTGTCTTGTCTTGTCTTGTCTTGTCTTGTCTTGTCTTGTCTTGTCTTGTCTTGTCTTGTCTTGTCTTGTCTTGTCTTGTCTTGTCTTGTCTTGTCTTGTCTTGTCTTGTCTTGTCTTGTCTTGTCTTGTCTTGTCTTGTCTTGTCTTGTCTTGTCTTGTCTTGTCTTGTCTTGTCTTGTCTTGTCTTATTTTGTCTTGTCTTGTCTTGTCTTGTCTTGTCTTATTTTGTCTTGTCTTGTCTTGTCTTGTCTTGTCATGTTTTGTCATGTAATGTCATGTCGTGTGTTGTGTTGTTTTGTCATGTCTTATATTGTCTTGTTTTGTCTTGTGATGTCATGTCGTGTGTTGTGTTGTTTTGTCTTGTATTGTCTTGTCTTGTCTTGTCTTGTTTTGTCTTGTCTTGTCTTGTCTTGTCTTGTCTTGTCTTGTCTTGTCTTGTCTTTTCTTGTCATGTCATACGTGTGTTGCGTTGTTTTGTCTTGTCTTATTTTGTCTTGTCATGTCTTATCTTGTCTTGTCTTGTCTTGTCTTGTATTGTCATGTCTTATATTGTCTTGTATTGTCATGTCATATCATGTCGTGTGTTGTGTTGTTTTGTCTTGTCATGTTTTGACTTGTCATGTATTGTCTTGTCTTGTCTTGTCTTGTCTTGTCTTGTCTTGTCTTGTCTTGTCTTGTCTTGTCTTGTCTTGTCTTGTCTTGTCTTGTCTTGTCTTGTCTTGTCTTGTCTTGTCTTGTCTTGTCTTGTCTTGTCTTGTCTTGTCTTATGATGTCTTGTCTTGTCTTGTCTTGTCTTGTCTTGTCTTATGATGTCTTGTCTTGTCTTGTCTTGTCTTGTCCTGTCCTGTCCTGTCCTGTCCTGTCCTGTCCTGTCCTGTCCTGTCCTGTCCTGTCCTGTCCTGTCCTGTCCTGTCCTGTCTTGTCTTGTCTTGTCTTGTCTTGTCTTGTCTTGTCTTGTCTTGTCTTGTCTTGTCTTGTCTTGTCTTGTCTTGTCTTGTCTTGTCTTGTCTTGTCTTGTCTTGTCGTGTCTTGTCTTGTCTTGTCATGTCATGTCATGTTTTGTCTTGTCTTGTATTGTCTTGTTTTCTCATGTAATGTCTTGTCTTGTCTTGTCTTATCCTGTCGTGTGTTGTGTTGTTTTGTCTTGTCTTGTGTTGTTTTGTCGTGTCATGTTTTGTCTTGTCTTGTCTTGTCTTGTCATGTCATGTCATGTCGTGTCTTGTGTTGCTTTGTCTTGTCTTGTCTTGTCTTGTCTTGTCTTGTCTTGTCTTGTCTTGTCTTGTCTTGTCTTGTCTTGTCTTGTCTTGTCTTGTCTTGTCTTGTCTTGTCTTGTCTTGTCTTGTCTTGTCTTGTCTTGTCTTGTCTTGTCTTGTCTTGTCTTGTCCTGTCGTGTGTTGTGTTGTTTAGTCTTGTCTTGTGTTGTTTTGTCGTGTCATGTTTTGTCTTGTCTTGTCTTGTCTTGTCTTGTCTTGTCTTGTCTTGTCTTGTCTTGTCATGTCATGTCATGTCGTGTCTTGTGTTGCTTTGTCTTGTCTTGTCTTGTCTTGTGTTGTCTTGTCTTGTCTTGTCTTGTTTTATGTTGTCTTGTCTTGTCTGTCGTGTGTTGTGTAGTTTTGTCTTGTCATGTCTTATATTGTCATGTCATGTCATGTCGTGTCTTGTGTTGCTTTGTCTTGTCTTGTCTTGTCTTGTCTTGTCTTGTCTTGTCTTGTCTTGTCTTGTCTTGTCTTGTCTTGTCTTGTCTTGTCTTGTCTTGTCTTGTCTTGTCTTGTCTTGTCTTGTCTTGTCTTGTCTTCTCTTGTCTTGTCTTGTCTTGTCTTGTCTTGTCTTGTCTTGTCTTGTCTTGTCTTGTCTTGTCTTGTCTTGTCTTGTCTTCTGAATTAATTTAAAAACAAATCAAACAGAATTGTCTTGTCTGGTCTTGTCTTGTCTTGTCTTGTCTTGTCTTGTCTTGTCTTGTCTTGTCTTGTCTTGTCTTGTCTTGTCTTGTCTTGTCTTGTTTGGTCTTGTTTGGTCTTGTCTTGTCTTGTTTTGTCTTGTCTTGTCTTGTCTTGTCTTGTCTTGTCTTGTCTTGTCTTGTCTTGTCTTGTCTTGTCTTGTCTTGTCTTGTCTTGTCTTGTCTTGTCTTGTCTTGTCTTGTCTTGTCTTGTCTTGTCTTGTCTTGTCTTGTCTTGTCTTGTCTTGTCTTGTCTTTTCTTGTCATGTCATGTCATGTCATACGTGTGTTGCGTTGTTTTGTCTTGTCTTATTTTGTCTTGTCATGTCTTATCTTGTCTTGTTTTATGTTGTCTTGTCTTGTCTGTCGTGTGTTGTGTTGTTTTGTCTTGTCATGTCTTATATTGTCTTGTCTTGTGATGTCATGTCGTGTGTTGTGTTCTTTTGTCTTGTCTTGTCTTGTCTTGTCTTGTCTTGTTTGGTCTTGTCTTGTCTTGTCTTGTCTTGTGTTGTCTTGTCTTGTCTTGTCTTGTTTTATGTTGTCTTGTCTTGTCTGTCGTGTGTTGTGTAGTTTTGTCTTGTCATGTCTTATATTGTCTTGTCTTGTGATGTCATGTCGTGTGTTGTGTTCTTTTGTCTTGTCTTGTCTTGTCTTGTCTTGTCTTGTCTTGTCTTGTCTTGTTTGGTCTTGTTTGGTCTTGTCTTGTCTTGTTTTGTCTTGTCTTGTCTTGTCTTGTCTTGTCTTGTCTTGTCTTGTCTTGTCTTGTCTTGTCTTGTCCTGTCGTGTGTTGTGTTGTTTAGTCTTGTCTTGTGTTGTTTTGTCGTGTCATGTTTTGTCTTGTCTTGTCTTGTCATGTCATGTCATGTCTTATCTTGACTTGTCTTGTCCTGTCCTGTCTTGTCTTGTCTTTTCTTGTCTTGTCTTGTCTTTTTTTGTCTTGTCTTGTCTTGCCTTGTCTTGTCTTGTCGTGTCTTGTCTTGCCTTGTCTTGTCATGTCATGTCTTGTCTTGTCTTGTCTTGTTTTGTCTTGTCTTGTCTTGTCTTGTTTTGTCTTTTCTTGTCTTGTCTTGTCTTGTCTTGTCTTGTCTTGTCTTGTCTTGTCTTGTCATGTCATGTCTTGTCTTGTCTTGTTTTGTCTTGTCTTGTCTTGGTTTGTCTTGTCTTGTCTTGTCTTGTCTTGTCTTGTCCTGTCATGTCATGTCATGTCATGTCATGTGTTGTGTTGTTTTGTCTTGTCTTGTCTTGTTTGGTCTTGTTTGGTCTTGTCTTGTCTTGTTTTGTCTTGTCTTAACTTGTCTTGTCTTGTCTTGTCTTGTCTTGTCTTGTCTTGTCTTGTCTTGTCTTGTCTTGTCTTGTCTTGTCTTGTCTTTTCTTGTCATGTCATGTCATGTCATACGTGTGTTGCGTTGTTTTGTCTTGTCTTATTTTGTCTTGTCATGTCTTATCTTGTCTTGTCTTGTCTTGTCTTGTATTGTCATCTCTTATATTGTCTTGTCTTGTCATGTCATATCATGTCGTGTGTTGTGTTGTTTTGTCTTGTCTTGTATTGTTGGGTCTTGTCTTGTCTTGTCTTGTCTTGTCTTGTCTTGTCTTGTCTTGTCTTGTCTTGTCTTGTCTTGTCTTGTCTTGTCTTGTCTTGTCTTGTCTTGTCTTGTCTTGTCTTGTCTTGTCTTGTCTTGTCTTGTCTTGTCTTGTCTTGTCTTGTCTTGTCTTGTCTTGTCTTGTCTTGTCTTGTCTTGTCTTGTCTTGTCTTGTCTTGTCTTGTCTTGTCTTGTCTTGTCTTGTCTTGTCTTGTCTTGTCTTGTCTTGTCTTGTCTTATTTTGTCTTGTCTTGTCTTGTCATGTTTTATGTTTTCTTGTTTTGTCATGTAATGTCATGTCGTGTGTTGTGTTGTTTTGTGTTGTCTTGTCTTCTCCTTGTCTTGTCTTTTCTTGTCATGTCATGTCATGTCATACGTGTGTTGCGTTGTGTTGTTTGTCTTGTCTTGTCTTGTTTGGTCTTGTCTTGTCTTGTCATGTTTTATGTTGTCTTGTTTTGTCATGTAATGTCATGTCGTGAGTTGTGTTGTTTTGTCTTGTCTTGTCTTCTCCTTGTCTTGTCTTGTCATGTCGTGTGTTGTGTTGTTTTGTCTTGTCATGTCTTATATTGTCTTGTCTTGTCTTGTCTTGTCTTGTGATGTCTTGTGTTGTCTTGCCATGTCTTGTCTTGTCTTGTTTTGTCTTGTCTTGTATTGTCTTGTTTTCTCATGTAATGTCATGTCGTGTGTTGTGTTGTTTTGTCTTGTCTTGTTTTGTTTTGTCCTGTCTTGTCTTGTCATGTCATGTCATGTGTTGTGTTGTGTTGTTTTGTCTTGTCTTGTCTTGTCTTGTCTTGTCTTGCCTTATCTTGCCTTGTCTTGTCTTGTCTGGTCTTGTCTTGTCTTGTCTTGTCTTGTCTTGTCTTGTCTTGCCATGTCTTGTCTTGTCTTGTTTTGTCTTGTCTTGTATTGTCTTGTTTTCTCATGTAATGTCATGTCGTGTGTTGTGTTGTTTTGTCTTGCCTTGTGTTGTTTTGTCGTGTCATGTCTTGTCTTGTCCTGTCCTGTCGTGTGTTGTGTTGTTTTGTCTTGTCTTGTCTTGTCTTGTCTTGTCTTGTCTTGTTTTGTCTTGTCTTGTCTTGTCTTGTCTTGTCTTTTCTTGTCATGTCATGTCATGTCATACGTGTGTTGCGTTGTTTTGTCTTGTCTTATTTTGTCTTGTCATGTCTTATCTTGTCTTGTCTTGTCTTGTCTTGTATTGTCATGTATTGTCTTGTCTTGTCTTGTCTTGTCTTGTCCTGTCATGTCATGTCATGTCATGTGTTGTGTTGTTTTGTCTTGTCTTGTATTGTTGGGTCTTGTCTTGTCTTGTCTTGTCTTGTCATGTCATGTCATGCGTTGTGTTGTTTTGTCTTGTCTTGTCTTGTCTTGTCTTGTCTTGTCTTGTCTTGTCTTGTCTTGTCTTGTCTTATGTTGTCTTGTCTTGTATTGTCTTGTCTTGTCTTGTCTTGTCTTGTCCTGTCCTGTCCTGTCCTGTCCTGTCCTGTCCTGTCCTGTCCTGTCTTGTCTTGTCTTGTCTTGTCTTGTCTTGTCTTGTCTTGTCTTGTCTTGTCTTGTCTTGTCTTGTCTTGTCTTGTCTTGTCGTGTCTTGTCTTGTCTTGTCATGTCATGTCTTGTTTTGTCTTGTCATGTATTGTCTTGTTTTCTCATGTAATGTAATGTCTTGTCTTGTCTTGTCTTGTCTTGTCTTATCTTGTCTTGTCTTGTCTTGTCTTGTCTTGTCTTGTCTTGTCTTGTCTTGTCTTGTCTTGTCTTGTCTTGTCTTGTCTTGTCTTGTCTTGTCTTGTCTTGTCTTGTCTTGTCTTGTCTTGTCTTGTCTTGTCTTGTCTTGTCTTGTCTTTTCTTGTCTTGTCTTGTCTTGTCGTGTCTTGTCTTGTTTTGTCTTGTCTTGTCTTGTCTTGTCTGGCCTTGTCTTGTCTTGTCTTATCTTCTTAATTAATTTAAAAACAAATCAAACAGAATTGTCTTGTCTTGTCGTGTCTTGTCGTGTCGGTAGTTGTGTTGTTTTGTCTTGTCTTTTCTTGTCTTGTCTTGTCTTGTCTTGTCTTGTCTTGTCTTGTCTTGTCTTGTCTTGTCTTGTCTTGTCTTGTCTTGTCTTGTCTTGTCTTGTCTTGTCTTGTCTTGTCTTGTCTTGCCTTGTCTTGTCTTGTCTTTTCTTGTCTTGTCTTGTCTTGTCTTGTCGTGTCTTGTCTTGTCTTGTCATGTCATGTCATGTCTTGTCTTGTCTTGTCTTGTCTTATCTTCTTAATTAATTTAAAAACAAATCAAACAGAATTGTCTTGTCTTGTCTTGTCTTGTCGTGTCTTGTCTTGTCCTGTCTTGTCTTGTCTTGTCTTGTCTTGTCTTGTCTTGTCTTGTCTTGTCTTGTCTTGTCTTGTCTTGTCTTGTCTTGTCTTGTCTTGTCTTGTCTTGTCTTGTCTTGTCTTGTCTTGTCTTGTCTTGTCTTGTCTTGTCTTGTCTTGTCTAGTCTTGTCTTGTCTTGTCTTATCTTCTTAATTAATTTAAAAACAAATCAAACAGAATTGTCTTGTCTTGTCTTGTCTTGTCTTGTCTTGTCTTGTCTTGTCGTGTCTTGTCTTGCCTTGTTTTCTCATGTAATGTCATGTCGTGTGTTGTGTTGTTTTTTCTTGTCTTGTCTTGTCTTGTGTTGTGTTGTTTTTTCTTGTCTTGTCTTGTCTTGTCTTGTCTTGTCTTGTCTTGTCTTGTCTTGTCCTGTCCTGTCGTGTGTTGTGTTGTTTTGTCTTGTCTTGTGTTGTTTTGTCGTGTCATGTCTTGTCCTGTCCTGTCGTGTGTTGTGTTGTTTTGTCTTGTCTTGTCTTGTCATGTCATGTCATGTCGTGTCTTGTGTTGCTTTGTCTTGTCTTGTCTTGTCTTGTCTTGTCTTGTCTTGTCCTGTCGTGTGTTGTGTTGTTTTGTCTTGTCTTGTGTTGTTTTGTCGTGTCATGTCTTGTCTTGTCTTGTCTTGTCTTGTCATGTCATGTCGTGTCTTGTGTTGGTTTGTCTTGTCTTGTCTTGTCTTGTCTTGTCTTGTCTTGTCTTGTCCTGTCGTGTGTTGTGTTGTTTTGTCTTGTCTTGTGTTGTTTTGTCGTGTCATGTTTTGTCTTGTCTTGTCTTGTCATGTCATGTCATAACGTGTCTTGTGTTGCTTTGTCTTGTCTTGTCTTGTCTTGTCTTGTCTTGTCTTGTCCTGTCGTGTGTTGTGTTGTTTTGTCTTGTCTTGTGTTGTTTTGTCGTGTCATGTTTTGTCTTGTCTTGTCTTGTCATGTCATGTCATGTCGTGTCTTGTGTTGCTTTGTCTTGTCTTGTCTTGTCTTGTCTTGTCTTGTCTTGTCTTGTCATGTCATGTCATGTCGTGTCTTGTGTTGCTTTGTCTTGTCTTTTCTTGTCTTGTCTTGTCTTGTCTTGTCTTGTCTTGTCCTGTCGTGTGTTGTGTTGTTTTGTCTTGTCTTGTGTTGTTTTGTCGTGTCATGTTTTGTCTTGTCTTGTCTTGTCTTGTCTTGTCTTGTCTTGTCTTGTCTTGGCTTGTCTTGTCTTGTCTTGTCTTGTCTTGTCTTGTCTTGTCTTGTCTTGTCTTGTCTTGTCTTGTCTTGTCTTGTCTTGTCTTGTCTTGTCTTGTCTTGTCTTGTCTTGTCTTGTCTTGTCTTGTCTTGTCTTGACTTGTCTTGTCTTGTCTTGTCTTGTCTTGTCTTGTCTTGTCTTGTCTTGTCTTGTCTTGTCTTGTCTTGTCTTGTCTTGTCTTGTCTTGTCTTGTCTTGTCTTGTCTTGTCTTGTCTTGTCTTGTCTTGTCTTGTCTTGTCTTGTCTTGTCTTGTCTTGTCTTGTCTTGTCTTGTCTTGTCTTGTCTTGTCTTGTCTTGTCTTGTCTTGTCTTGTCTTGTCTTGTCTTGTCTTGTCTTGTCTTGTCTTGTCTTGTCTTGTCTTGTCTTGTCTTGTCTTGTCTTGTCTTGTCTTGTCTTGTCTTGTCTTGTCTTGTCTTGTCTTGTCTTGTCTTGTCTTGTCTTGTCTTGTCTTGTCTTGTCTTGTCTTGTCTTGTCTTGTCTTGTCTTGTCTTGTCTTGTCTTGTCTTGTCTTGTCTTGTCTTGTCTTGTCTTGTCTTGTCTTGTCTTGTCTTGTCTTGTCTTGCCTTGCCTTGTCTTGCCTTGTCTTGTCTTGTCTTGTCTTGTCTTGTCTTGTCTTGTCTTGTCTTGTCTTGTCTTGTCTTGTCTTGTCTTGTCTTGTCTTGTCTTGTCTTGTCTTGTCTTGTCTTGTCTTGTCTTGTCTTGTCTTGTCTTGTCTTGTCTTGTCTTGTCTTGTCTTGTCTTGTCTTGTCTTGTCTTGTCTTGTCTTGTCTTGTCTTGTCTTGTCTTGTCTTGTCTTGTCTTGTCTTGTCTTGTCTTGTCTTGTCTTGTCTTGTCTTGTCTTGTCTTCTTAATTAATTTAAAAACAAATCAAACAGAATTGTCTTGTCTGGTCTTGTCTTGTCTTGTCTTGTCTTGTCTTGTCTTGTCTTGTCTTGTCTTGTCTTGTCTTGTCTTGTCTTGTCTTGTCTTGTCTTGTCTTGTCTTGTCTTGTCTTGTCTTGTCATGTCGTGTCTTGTGTTGCTTTGTCTTGTCTGGTCTTGTCTTGTCTTGTCTTGTATTGTCTTGTCTTGTCGTGTCATGTTTTGTCTTGTCTTGTCTTGTCATGTCATGTCATGTCGTGTCTTGTCCTGTCGTGTGTTGTGTTGTTTTGTCTTGTCTTGTGTTGTTTTGTCGTGTCATGTTTTGTCTTGTCTTGTATTGTCATGTCATGTCATGTCGTGTCTTGTGTTGCTTTGTCTTGTCTTGTCTTGTCTTGTCTTGTCTTGTCTTGTCTGGCCTTGTCTTGTCTTGTCGTGTCTTGTCTTGTCTTGTCTTGTCATGTCTTATCTTGTCTTGTCTTGTCTTGTCTTGTCTTGTCTTGTCTTGTCTTGTCTTGTCTTGTCTTGTCTTGTCTTGTCTTGTCTTGTCTTGTCTTGTCTTGTCTTGTCTTGTCTTGTCTTGTCTTGTCTTGTCTTGTCTTGTCTTGTCTTGTCTTGTCTTGTCTTGTCTTGTCTTGTCTTGTCTTGTCTTGTCTTGTCTTGTCTTGTCTTGTCTTGTCTTGTCTTGTCTTGTCTTGTCTTGTCTTGTCTTGTCTTGTCTTGTCTTGTCTTGTCTTGTCTTGTCTTGTCTTGTCTTGTCTTGTCTTGTCTTGTCTTGTCTTGTCTTGTCTTGTCTTGTCTTGTCTTGTCTTGTCTTGTCTTGTCTTGTCTTGTCTTGTCTTGTCTTGTCTTGTCTTGTCTTGTCTTGTCTTGTCTTGTCTTGTCTTGTCTTGTCTTGTCTTGTCTTGTCTGGCCTTGTCTTGTCTTGTCGTGTCTTGTCTTGTCTTGTCTTGTCTTGTCTTGTCTTGTCTTGTCTTGTCTTGTCTTGTCTTGTCTTGTCTGGTCTTGTCTTGTCTTGTCTTGTCTTGTCTTGTCTTGTCTTGTCTTGTCTTGTCTTGTCTTGTCTTGTCTTGTCTTGTCTTGTCTTGTCTTGTCTTGTCTTGTCTTGTCTTGCCTTGTCTTGTCGTGTCATGTTTTGTCTTGTGTTGTCTTGTCTTGTCTTGTCTTGTCTTGTCTTGTCTTGTCTTGTCTTGTCTTGTCTTGTCTTTTCTTGTCTTGTCTTGTCTTGTCTTGTCTTGTCTTGTCTTGTCTTGTCTTGTCTTGTCTTGTCTTGTCTTGTCTTGTCTTGTCTTGTCTTGTCTTGTCTTGTCTTGTCTTGTCTTGTCTTGTCTTGTCTTGTCTTGTCTTGTCTTGTCTTGTCTTGTCTTGTCTTGTCTTGTCATGTCGTGTCTTGTGTTGCTTTGTCTTGTCTGGTCTTGTCTTGTCTTGTCTTGTATTGTCTTGTCTTGTCGTGTCATGTTTTGTCTTGTCTTGTCTTGTCATGTCATGTCATGTCGTGTCTTGTCTTGTCTTGTGTTGTTTTGTCGTGTCATGTTTTGTCTTGTCTTGTATTGTCATGTCATGTCATGTCGTGTCTTGTGTTGCTTTGTCTTGTCTTGTCTTGTCTTGTCGTGTCTTGTCTTGTCTTGTCTTGTCTTGTCTTGTCTTGTCTTGTCTGGCCTTGTCTTGTCTTGTCGTGTCTTGTCTTGTCTTGTCTTGTCTTTTCTTGTCTTGTCTTGTCTTGTCTTGTCTTGTCGTGTCTTGTCGTGTCTTGTCTTGTCTTGTCTTGTCTTGTCTTGTCTTGTCTTGTCTTGTCTTGTCGTGTCTTGTCTTGTCTTGTCTTGTCTTGTCGTGTCTTGTCTTGTCTTGTCTTGTCTTGTCTTGTCTTGTGTTGTCTTGTCTTGTATTGTCTTGTCTTGTCTTGTCTTGTCTTGTCCTGTCCTGTCCTGTCCTGTCCTGTCCTGTCTTGTCTTGTCTTGTCTTGTCTTGTCGTGTCTTGTCGTGTCTTGTCTTGTCTTGTCTTGTCTTGTCTTGTCTTGTCTTGTCTTGTCGTGTCTTGTCTTGTCTTGTCTTGTCTTGTCGTGTCTTGTCTTGTCTTGTCTTGTCTTGTCTTGTCTTGTGTTGTCTTGTCTTGTATTGTCTTGTCTTGTCTTGTCTTGTCTTGTCTTGTCCTGTCCTGTCCTGTCCTGTCCTGTCCTGTCCTGTCCTGTCCTGTCTTGTCTTGTCTTGTCTTGTCTTGTCTTGTCTTGTCTTGTCTTGTCTTGTCTTGTCATGTCATGTCTTGTCTTGTCTTGTCTTGTCTTGCCTTGTCTTGTCTTGTCTTTTCTTGTCTTGTCTTGTCTTGTCTTGTCGTGTCTTGTCTTGTCTTGTCTTGTCTTGTCTTGTCTGGTCTTGTCTTGTCTTGTCTTATCTTCTTAATTAATTTAAAAACAAATCAAACAGAATTGTCTTGTCTTGTCTTGGCTTGTCTTGTCTTGTCGTGTCTTGTCTTGTCTTGTCTTGTCTTGTCTTGTCTTGTCTTGTCTTGTCTTGTCTTGTCTTGTCTTGTCTTGTCTTGTCTTGTCTTGTCGTGTCTTGTCTTGTCTTGTCATGTCATGTCTTGTCTTGTCTTGTCTTGTCTTGTCTTGTCTTGTCTTGTCTTGTCTTGTCTTGTCTTGTCGTGTCTTGTCTTGTCTTGTCATGTCATGTCTTGTCTTGTCTTGTCTTGTCATGTCATGTCTTGTCTTGTCTTGTCTTGTCTTGTCTTGTCTTGTCTTGTCTTATCTTCTTAATTAATTTAAAAACAAATCAAACAGAATTGTCTTGTCTTGTCTTGTCGTGTCTTGTCTTGTCTTGTCTTATATTGTCTTGTATTGTCATGTCATATCATGTCGTGTGTTGTGTTGTTTTGTCTTGTCATGTTTTGTCTTGTCATGTATTGTCTTGTCTTGTCTTGTCGTGTCTTGTCTTGTCCTGACATGTCATGTCATGTCATGTGTTGTGTTGTTTTGTCTTGTCCTGTCTTGTCTTGTCATGTCATGTCATGTGTTGTGTTGTGTTGTTTTGTCTTGTCTTGTCTTGTCTTGTCTTGTCTTGCCTTGCCTTATTTTGCCTTGTCTTGTCTTGTCTGGTCTTGTCTTGCCTTGTCTTGTCTTGTCTTGTTTTGTCTTGTCTTGTCTTATGTTGTCTTGTCTTGTATTGTCTTGTCTTGTCTTGTCTTGTCTTGTCCTGTCCTGTCCTGTCCTGTCCTGTCCTGTCCTGTCCTGTCCTGTCCTGTCCTGTCTTGTCTTGTCTTGTCTTGTCTTGTCTTGTCTTGTCTTGTCTTGTCTTGTCTTGTCTTGTCTTGTCTTGTCTTGTCTTGTCTTGTCTTGTCTTGTCTTGTCTTGTCTTGTCTTGTCGTGTCTTGTCTTGTCTTGTCATGTCATGTCTTGTTTTGTCTTGTCATGTATTGCCTTGTTTTCTCATGTAATGTCTTGTCTTGTCTTGTCTTGTCTTGTCTTGTCTTGTCTTTTCTTGTCTTGTCTTGTCTTGTCTTGTCTTGTCTTGTCTTGTCTTGTCTTGTCTTGTCTTGTCTTGTCTTGTCTTGTCTTGTCTTGGCTTGTCTTGTCTTGTCTTGTCTTTTCTTGTCTTGTCTTGTCTTGTCGTGTCTTGTCTTGTTTTGTCTTGTCTTGTCTTGTCTTGTCTGGCCTTGTCTTGTCTTGTCTTATCTTCTTAATTAATTTAAAAACAAATCAAACAGAATTGTCTTGTCTTGTCGTGTCTTGTCGTGTCGGTAGTTGTGTTGTTTTGTCTTGTCTTTTCTTGTCTTGTCTTGTCTTGTCTTGTCTTGTCTTGTCTTGTCTTGTCTTGTCTTGTCTTGTCTTGTCTTGTCTGGCCTTGTCTTGTCTTGTCGTGTCTTGTCTTGTCTTGTCTTGTCTTGTCTTGTCTTGTCTTGTCTTGTCTTGTCTTGTCTTGTCTTGTCTGGCCTTGTCTTGTCTTGTCGTGTCTTGTCTTGTCTTGTCTTTTCTTGTCTTGTCTTGTCTTGTCTTGTCGTGTCTTGTCGTGTCTTGTCTTGTCTTGTCTTGTCTTGTCTTGTCTTGTCGTGTCTTGTCTTGTCTTGTCTTGTCTTGTCGTGTCTTGTCTTGTCTTGTCTTGTCTTGTCTTGTCTTGTCTTGTCTTGTCTTGTCTTGTCTTGTCTTGTCTTGTCCTGTCCTGTCCTGTCCTGTCCTGTCCTGTCCTGTCCTGTCCTGTCCTGTCTTGTCTTGTCTTGTCTTGTCTTGTCTTGTCTTGTCTTGTCTTGTCTTGTCTTGTCATGTCAAGTCTTGTGTTGTCTTGTCTTGTCTTGCCTTGTCTTGTCTTGTCTTTTCTTGTCTTGTCTTGTCTTGTCTTGTCGTGTCTTGTCTTGTCTTGTCATGTCATGTCTTGTCTTGTCTTGTCTTTTCTTGTCTTATCTTCCTAATTAATTTAAAAACAAATCAAACAGAATTGTCTTGTCTTGTCTTGTATTGTCGTGTCTTGTCTTGTCTTGTCTTGTCTTGTCTTGTCTTGTCTTGTCTTGTCTTGTCTTGTCTTGTCTTGTCTTGTCTTGTCTTGTCTTGTCTTGTCTTGTCTTGTCTTGTCTTGTCTGGTCTTGTCTTGTCTTGTCTTATCTTCTTAATTAATTTAAAAACAAATCAAACAGAATTGTCTTGTCTTGTCGTGTCTTGTCTTGTCTTGTCTTGTCTTGTCTTGTCTTGTCTTGTCTTGTCTTGTCTTGTCTTGTCTTGTCTTGTCTTGTCTTGTCTTGTCTTGTCTTGTCTTGTCTTGTCGTGTCTTGTCTTGTCTTGTCATGTCATGTCTTGTCTTGTCTTGTCTTGTCTTGTGTTATCTTCTTAATTAATTTAAAAACAAATCAAACAGAATTGTCTTGTCTTGTCTTGTCTTGTCGTGTCTTGTCTTGTCTTGTCTTATATTGTCTTGTATTGTCATGTCATATCATGTCGTGTGTTGTGTTGTTTTGTCTTGTCATGTTTTGTCTTGTCATGTATTGTCTTGTCTTGTCTTGTCGTGTCTTGTCTTGTCCTGACATGTCATGTCATGTCATGTGTTGTGTTGTTTTGTCTTGTCCTGTCTTGTCTTGTCATGTCATGTCATGTGTTGTGTTGTGTTGTTTTGTCTTGTCTTGTCTTGTCTTGTCTTGTCTTGCCTTATTTTGCCTTGTCTTGTCTTGTCTGGTCTTGTCTTGTCTTGTCTTGTCTTGTCTTGTCTTGTCTTGTCTTGTCTTGTCTTGTCTTGTCTTGTCTTGTCTTGTCATGTCAAGTCTTGTCTTGTCTTGTCTTGTCTTGCCTTGTCTTGTCTTGTCTTTTCTTGTCTTGTCTTGTCTTGTCTTGTCGTGTCTTGTCTTGTCTTGTCATGTCATGTCTTGTCTTGTCTTGTCTTTTCTTGTCTTATCTTCTTAATTAATTTAAAAACAAATCAAACAGAATTGTCTTGTCTTGTCTTGTATTGTCGTGTCTTGTCTTGTCTTGTCGTGTCTTGTCTTGTCTTGTCTTATATTGTCTTGTATTGTCATGTCATATCATGTCGTGTGTTGTGTTGTTTTGTCTTGTCATGTTTTGTCTTGTCATGTATTGTCTTGTCTTGTCTTGTCGTGTCTTGTCTTGTCCTGACATGTCATGTCATGTCATGTGTTGTGTTGTTTTGTCTTGTCCTGTCTTGTCTTGTCATGTCATGTCATGTGTTGTGTTGTGTTGTTTTGTCTTGTCTTGTCTTGTCTTGTCTTGTCTTGCCTTATTTTGCCTTGTCTTGTCTTGTGTGGTCTTGTCTTGTCTTGTCTTGTCTTGTCTTGTCTTGTCTTGTCTTGTCTTGTCTTGTCTTGTCTTGTCTTGTCGTGTCTTGTCTTGTCGTGTCTTGTCTTGTCTTGTCTTGTCTTGTCTTGTCTTGTCTTGTCTTGTCTTGTCTTGTCTTGTCTTGTCTTGTCTTGTCTTGTCTTGTCTGGCCTTGTCTTGTCTTGTCGTGTCTTGTCTTGTCTTGTCTTGTCTTTTCTTGTCTTGTCTTGTCTTGTCTTGTCTTGTCGTGTCTTGTCGTGTCTTGTCTTGTCTTGTCTTGTCGTGTCTTGTCGTGTCTTGTCTTGTCTTGTCTTGTCTTGTCTTGTCTTGTCTTGTCTTGTCTTGTCTTGTCTTGTCTTGTCGTGTCTTGTCTTGTCTTGTCTTGTCTTGTCTTGTCTTGTGTTGTCTTGTCTTGTATTGTCTTGTCTTGTCTTGTCTTGTCTTGTCTTGTCTTGTCTTGTCTTGTCCTGTCCTGTCCTGTCCTGTCCTGTCGTGTCCTGTCCTGTCCTGTCTTGTCTTGTCTTGTCTTGTCTTGTCTTGTCTTGTCTTGTCTTGTCTTGTCTTGTCTTGTCTTGTCATGTCATGTCTTGTCTTGTCTTGTCTTGTCTTGCCTTGTCTTGTCTTGTCTTTTCTTGTCTTGTCTTGTCTTGTCTTGTCGTGTCTTGTCTTGTCTTGTCATGTCATGTCTTGTCTTGTCTTGTCTTGTCTTGTCTTATCTTCTTAATTAATTTAAAAACAAATCAAACAGAATTGTCTTGTCTTGTCTTGTCTTGTCGTGTCTTGTCTTGTCTTGTCTTGTCTTGTCTTGTCTTGTCTTGTCTTGTCTTGTCTTGTCTTGTCTTGTCTTGTCTTGTCTTGTCTTGTCTTGTCTTGTCTTGTCTTGTCTTGTCTTGTCTTGTCTTGTCTTGTCTTGTCTTGTCTGGTCTTGTCTTGTCTTGTCTTATCTTCTTAATTAATTTAAAAACAAATCAAACAGAATCCTCTTGTCTTGTCTTGTCTTGTCGTGTCTTGTCTTGTCTTGTCTTGTCTTGTCTTGTCTTGTCTTGTCTTGTCTGGTCTTGTCTTGTCTTGTCTTGTCTTGTCTTGTCTTGTCTTGTCTTGTCTTGTCTTGTCTTGTCTTGTCTTGTCTTGTCTTGTCTTGTCTTGTCTGGTCTTGTCTTGTCTTGTCTTATCTTCTTAATTAATTTAAAAACAAATCAAACAGAATCCTCTTGTCTTGTCTTGTCTTGTCGTGTCTTGTCTTGTCTTGTCTTGTCTTGTCTTGTCTTGTCTTGTCTTGTCTTGTCTTGTCTTGTCTTGTCTTGTCTTGTCTTGTCTTGTCTTGTCTTGTCTTGTCTTGTCTTGTCTTGTCTTGTCTTGTCTTGTCTTGTCTTGTCTTGTCTTGTCTTGTCTTGTCTTGTCTTGTCTTGTCTTGTCTTGTCTTGTCTTGTCTTGTCTTGTCTTGTCTTGTCTTGTCTTGTCTTGTCTTGTCTTGTCTTGTCTTGTCTTGTCTTGTCTTGTCTTGTCTTGTCTTGTCTTGTCTTGTCTTGTCTTGTCTTGTCTTGTCTTGTCTTGTCTTGTCTTGTCTTGTCTTGTCTTGTCTTGTCTTGTCTTGTCTTGTCTTGTCTTGTCTTGTCTTGTCTTGTCTTGTCTTGTCCTGTCGTGTGTTGTGTTGTTTTGTCTTGTCTTGTGTTGTTTTGTCGTGTCATGTCTTGTCCTGTCTTGTGTTGTCTTGTCTTGTATTGTCTTGTCTTGTCTTGTCCTGTCCTGTCCTGTCTTGGCTTGTCTTGTCTTGTCGTGTCTTGTCTTGTCTTGTCTTGTCTTGTCTTGTCTTGTCTTGTCTTGTCTTGTCTTGTCTTGTCTTGTCTTGTCTTGTCTTGTCTTGTCTTGTCTTGTCTTGTCTTGTCTTGTCTTGTCTTGTCTTGTCTTGTCTTGTCTTGTCTTGTCTTGTCTTGTCTTGTCTTGTCTTGTCTTGTCTTGTCTGGTCTTGTCGTGTCTTGTCGTGTCTTGTCTTGTCTTGTCTTGTCTTGTCTTGTCTTTTCTTGTCTTGTCTTGTCTTGTCTTGTCTTGTCTTGTCTTGTCTTGTCTTGTCTTGTCTTGTCTTGTGTTGTCTTGTATTGTCTTGTCTTGTCTTGTCTTGTCTTGTCTTGTCTTGTCTTGTCTTGTCTTGTCTTGTCTTGTCCTGTCCTGTCCTGTCCTGTCCTGTCCTGTCCTGTCCTGTCCTGTCTTGTCTTGTCTTGTCTTGTCTTGTCTTGTCTTGTCTTGTCTTGTCTTGTCTTGTCTTGTCCTGTCGTGTGTTGTGTTGTTTAGTCTTGTCTTGTGTTGTTTTGTCGTGTCATGTTTTGTCTTGTCTTGTCTTGTCATGTCATGTCATGTCGTGTCTTGTGTTGCTTTGTCTTGTCTTGTCTTGTCTTGTCTTGTCTTGTCTTGTCTTGTCTTGTCATGTCATGTCATGTCGTGTCTTGTGTTGCTTTGTCTTGTCTTGTCTTGTCTTGTCTTGTCTTGTCTTGTCTTGTCTTGTCTTGTCTTGTCTTGTCCTGTCGTGTGTTGTGTTGTTTTGTCTTGTCTTGTGTTGTTTTGTCGTGTCATGTTTTGTCTTGTCTTGTCTTGTCATGTCATGTCATGTCGTGTCTTGTGTTGCTTTGTCTTGTCTTGTCTTGTCTTGTATTGTCTTGTCTTGTCTTGTCTTGTCTTGTCTTGTCTTGTCTTGTCTTGTCTTGTCTTGTCTTGTCTTGTCTTGTCTTGTCTTGTCTTGTCTTGTCTTGTCTTGTCTTGTCTTGTCTTGTCTTGTCTTGTCTTGTCTTGTCTTGTCTTGTCTTGTCTTGTCTTGTCTTGTCTTGTCTTGTCTTGTCTTGTCTTGTCTTCTTAATTAATTTAAAAACAAATCAAACAGAATTGTCTTGTCTTGTCTTGTCTTGTCTTGTCTTGTCTTGTCTTGTCTTGTCTTGCCTTGTCTTGTCGTGTCATGTTTTGTCTTGTGTTGTCTTGTCTTGTCTTGTCTTGTCTTGTCTTGTCTTGTCTTGTCTTGTCTTGTCTTGTCTTGTCTTGTCTTGTCTTGTCTTGTCTTGTCTTGTCTTGTCTTGTCTTGTCTTGTCTTGTCTTGTCTTGTCTTGTCTTGTCTTGTCTTGTCTTGTCTTGTCTTGTCTTGTCTTGTCTTGTCTCTTGTCTTGTCTTGTCTTGTCTTGTCTTGTCTTGTCTTGTCTTGTCTTGTCTTGTCATGTCGTGTCTTGTGTTGCTTTGTCTTGTCTGGTCTTGTCTTGTCTTGTCTTGTATTGTCTTGTCTTGTCGTGTCATGTTTTGTCTTGTCTTGTCTTGTCATGTCATGTCATGTCGTGTCTTGTCCTGTCGTGTGTTGTGTTGTTTTGTCGTGTCATGTTTTGTCTTGTCTTGTCTTGTCTTGTCTGGCCTTGTCTGGCCTTGTCTTGTCTTTTCGTGTCTTGTCTTGTCTTGTCTTGTCTTTTCTTGTCTTGTATTGTCTTGTCTTGTCTTGTCGTGTCTTGTCGTGTCTTGTCTTGTCTTGTCTTGTCTTGTCTTGTCTTGTCTTGTCTTGTCTTGTCTTGTCTTGTCTTGTCTTGTCTTGTCTTGTCTTGTCTTGTCTTGTCTTGTCTTGTCTTGTCTTGTCTTGTCTTGTCTTGTCGTGTCTTGTCTTGTCTTGTCTTGTCTTGTGTTGTCTTGTCTTGTATTGTCTTGTCTTGTCTTGTCTTGTCTTGTCTTGTCTTGTCTTGTCCTGTCCTGTCCTGTCCTGTCCTATCCTGTCCTGTCCTGTCTTGTCTTGTCTTGTCTTGTCTTGTCTTGTCTTGTCTTGTCTTGGCTTGTCTTGTCATGTCATGTCTTGTCTTGTCTTGTCTTGTCTTGTCTTGTCTTGCCTTGTCTTGTCTTGTCTTTTCTTGTCTTGTCTTGTCTTGTCTTGTCGTGTCTTGTCTTGTCTCGTCATGTCATGTCTTGTCTTGTCTTGTCTTGTCTTGTCTTATCTTCTTAATTAATTTAAAAACAAATCAAACAGAATTGTCTTGTCTTGTCTTGTCTTGTCGTGTCTTGTCTTGTCTTGTCTTGTCTTGTCTTGTCTTGTCTTGTCTTGTCTTGTCTTGTCTTGTCTTGTCTTGTCTTGTCTTGTCTTGTCTTGTCTTGTCTTGTCTTGTCTTGTCTGGTCTTGTCTTGTCTTGTCTTATCTTCTTAATTAATTTAAAAACAAATCAAACAGAATTGTCTTGTCTTGTCTTGTCTTGTCGTGTCTTGTCTTGTCTTGTCTTGTCTTGTCTTGTCTTGTCTTGTCTTGTCTTGTCTTGTCTGGTCTTGTCTTGTCTTGTCTTGTCTTGTCTTGTCTTGTCTTGTCTTGTCTTGTCTTGTCTTGTCATGTCGTGTGTTGTGTTGTTTTTTCTTGTCTTGCCTTGCCTTGTCTTGTCTTGTCTTGTCTTGTCTTGTCTTGTCTTGTCTTGTCTTGTCTTGTCTTGTCTTGTCTTGTCCTGTCGTGTGTTGTGTTGTTTTGCCTTGTCTTGTCTTGTCTTGTCCTGTCGTGTGTTGTGTTGTTTTGTCTTGTCTTGTGTTGTTTTGTCGTGTCATGTCTTGTCTTGTCTTGTCTTGTCTTGTCATGTCATGTCGTGTCTTGTGTTGGTTTGTCTTGTCTTGTCTTGTCTTGTCTTGTCTTGTCCTGTCGTGTGTTGTGTTGTTTTGTCTTGTCTTGTGTTGTTTTGTCGTGTCATGTCTTGTCTTGTCCTGTCCTGTCGTGTGTTGTGTTGTTTTGTCTTGTCTTGTCATGTCATGTCATGTCGTGTCTTGTGTTGCTTTGTCTTGTCTTGTCTTGTCTTGTCTTGTCTGGTCTTGTCTTGTCTTGTCTTGTCTTGTCCTGTCGTGTGTTGTGTTGTTTTGTCTTGTCTTGTGTTGTTTTGTCGTGTCATGTTTTGTCTTGTCTTGTCATGTCATGTCATGTCGTGTCTTGTGTTGCTTTGTCTTGTCTTGTCTTGTCTTGTCTTGTCTTGTCTTGTCTTGTCTTGTCTTGTCTTGTCTTGTCTTGTCTTGTCTTGTTTTGTCTTGTCTTGTCTTGTCTTGTCTTGTCTTGTCTTGTCTTGTCTTGTCTTGTCTTGTCTTGTCTTGTCTTGTCTTGTCTTGTCTTGTCTTGTCTTGTCTTGTCTTGTCTTGTCTTGTCTGGTCTTGTCTTGTCTTGTCTTGTCTTGTCTTGTCTTGTCTTGTCTTGTCTTGTCTTGTCTTGTCTTGTCTTGTCTTGTCTTGTCTTGTCTTGTCTTGTCTTGTCTTGTCTTGTCTTGTCTTGTCTTGTCTTGTCTTGTCTTGTCTTGTCTTGTCTTGTCTTGTCTTGTCTTGTCTTGTCTTGTCTTGTCATGTCTTGTCTTGTCTTGTCTTGTCTTGTCTTGTCTTGTCCTGTCGTGTGTTGTGTTGTTCTGTCTTGTCTTGTGTTGTTTTGTCGTGTCATGTTTTGTCTTGTCTTGTCTTGTCATGTCATGTCATGTCGTGTCTTGTGTTGCTTTGTCTTGTCTTGTCTTGTCTTGTCTTGTCATGTCATGTCATGTCTTGTCTTGTCTTGTCTTGTCTTGTCGTGTCATGTTTTGTCCTGTCTTGTCTTGTCTTGTCTTGTCTTGTCTTGTCTTGTCTTGTCTTGTCTTGTCTTGTCTTGTCTTGTCTTGTCTTGTCTTGTCTTGTCTTGTCTTGTCTTGTCTTGTCTTGTCTTGTCTTGTCTTGTCTTGTCTTGTCTTGTCTTGTCTTGTCTTGTCTTGTCTTGTCTTGTCTTGTCTTGTCTTGTCTTGTCTTGTCTTGTCTTGTCTTGTCTTGTCTTGTCTTGTCTTGTCTTGTCTTGTCTTGTCTTGTCTTGTCTTGTCTTGTCTTGTCTTGTCTTGTCATGTCGTGTCTTGTGTTGCTTTGTCTTGTCTGGTCTTGTCTTGTCTTGTCTTGTATTGTCTTGTCTTGTCGTGTCATGTTTTGTCTTGTCTTGTCTTGTCATGTCATGTCATGTCGTGTCTTGTCCTGTCGTGTGTTGTGTTGTTTTGTCGTGTCATGTTTTGTCTTGTCTTGTCTTGTCTTGTCTTGTCTTGTCTTGTCTTGTCTTGTCTTGTCTTGTCTTGTCTTGTCTTGTCTTGTCTTGTCGTGTCTTGTCTTGTCTTGTCTTGTCTTGTCTTGTCTTGTCTTGTCTTGTCTTGTCTTGTCTTGTCTTGTCTTGTCTTGTCTTGTCTTGTCTTGTCTTGTCTTGTCTTGTCTTGTCTTGTCTTGTCTTGTCTTGTGTTGTCTTGTATTGTCTTGTCTTGTCTTGTCTTGTCTTGTCTTGTCTTGTCCTGTCCTGTCCTGTCCTGTCCTGTCCTGTCCTGTCCTGTCTTGTCTTGTCTTGTCTTGTCTTGTCTTGTCCTGTCGTGTGTTGTGTTGTTTTGTCTTGTCTTGTGTTGTTTTGTCGTGTCATGTCTTGTCCTGTCCTGTCGTGTGTTGTGTTGTTTTGTCTTGTCTTGTCTTGTCATGTCATGTCATGTCGTGTCTTTTGTTGCTTTGTCTTGTCTTGTCTTGTCTTGTCTTGTCTTGTCTTGTCTTGTCTTGTCTTGTCTTGTCTTGTCTTGTCTTGTCTTGTCTTGTCTTGTCTTGTCTTGTCTTGTCTTGTCTTGTCCTGTCGTGTGTTGTGTTGTTTAGTCTTGTCTTGTGTTGTTTTGTCGTGTCATGTTTTGTCTTGTCTTGTCTTGTCATGTCATGTCATGTCGTGTCTTGTGTTGCTTTGTCTTGTCTTGTCTTGTCTTGTCTTGTCTTGTCTTGTCTTGTCATGTCATGTCATGTCGTGTCTTGTGTTGCTTTGTCTTGTCTTGTCTTGTCTTGTCTTGTCTTGTCTTGTCTTGTCTTGTCTTGTCTTGTCCTGTCGTGTGTTGTGTTGTTTTGTCTTGTCTTGTGTTGTTTTGTCGTGTCATGTTTTGTCTTGTCTTGTCTTGTCATGTCATGTCATGTCGTGTCTTGTGTTGCTTTGTCTTGTCTTGTCTTGTCTTGTCTTGTCTTGTATTGTCTTGTCTTGTCTTGTCTTGTCTTGTCTTGTCTTGTCTTGTCTTGTCTTGTCTTGTCTTGTCTTGTCTTGTCTTGTCTTGTCTTGTCTTGTCTTGTCTTGTCTTGTCTTGTCTTGTCTTGTCTTGTCTTGTCTTGTCTTGTCTTGTCTTGTCTTGTCTTGTCTTGTCTTGTCTTGTCTTGTCTTGTCTTGTCTTGTCTTGTCTTCTTAATTAATTTAAAAACAAATCAAACAGAATTGTCTTGTCTTGTCTTGTCTTGTCATGTCTTGCCTTGTCTTGTCGTGTCATGTTTTGTCTTGTGTTGTCTTGTCTTGTCTTGTCTTGTCTTGTCTTGTCTTGTCTTGTCTTGTCTTGTCTTGTCTTGTCTTGTCTTGTCTTGTCTTGTCTTGTCTTGTCTTGTCTTGTCTTGTCTTGTCTTGTCTTGTCTTGTCTTGTCTTGTCTTGTCTTGTCTTGTCTTGTCTTGTCTTGTCTTGTCTTGTCTTGTCTTGTCTTGTCTTGTCTTGTCTTGTCTTGTCTTGTCTTGTCTTGTCTTGTCTTGTCTTGTCTTGTCTTGTCATGTCGTGTCTTGTGTTGCTTTGTCTTGTCTTGTGTTGTTTTGTCGTGTCATGTTTTGTCTTGTCTTGTCTTGTCTTGTCATGTCATGTCATGTCGTGTCTTGTCTTGTCTTGTCTTGTCTTGTCTTGTCTTGTCTTGTCTTGTCTTGTCTTGCCTTGTCTTGTCGTGTCATGTTTTGTCTTGTGTTGTCTTGTCTTGTCTTGTCTTGTCTTGTCTTGTCTTGTCTTGTCTTGTCTTGTCTTGTCTTGTCCTGTCGTGTGTTGTGTTGTTCTGTCTTGTCTTGTGTTGTTTTGTCGTGTCATGTTTTGTCTTGTCTTGTCTTGTCATGTCATGTCATGTCGTGTCTTGTGTTGCTTTGTCTTGTCTTGTCATGTCATGTCATGTCTTGTCTTGTCTTGTCTTGTCTTGTCGTGTCATGTTTTGTCTTGTCTTGTCTTGTCTTGTCTTGTCTTGTCTTGTCTTGTCTTGTCTTGTCTTGTCTTGTCTTGTCTTGTCTTGTCTTGTCTTGTCTTGTCTTGTCTTGTCTTGTCTTGTCTTGTCTTGTCTTGTCTTGTCTTGTCTTGTCTTGTCTTGTCTTGTCTTGTCTTGTCTTGTCTTGTCTTGTCTTGTCTTGTCTTGTCTTGTCTTGTCTTGTCTTGTCTTGTCTTGTCTTGTCTTGTCTTGTCTTGTCTTGTCTTGTCTTGTCTTGTCTTGTCTTGTCTTGTCTTGTCTTGTCTTGTCTTGTCTTGTCTTGTCTTGTCTTGTCTTGTCTTGTCTTGTCTTGTCTTGTCTTGTCTTGTCTTGTCTTGTCTTGTCTTGTCTTGTCTTGTCTTGTCTTGTCTTGTCTTGTCTTGTCTTGTCTTGTCTTGTCTTGTCTTGTCTTGTCTTGTCTTGTCTTGTCTTGTCTTGTCTTGTCTTGTCTTGTCTTGTCTTGTCTTGTCTTGTCTTGTCTTGTCTTGTCTTGTCTTGTCTTGTCTTGTCTTGTCTTGTCTTGTCTTGTCTTGTCTTGTCTTGTCTTGTCTTGTCTTGTCTGGTCTTGTCTTGTCTTGTCTTGTCTTGTCTTGTCTTGTCTTGTCTTGTCTTGTCTTGTCTTGTCTTGTCTTGTCTTGTCTTGTCTTGTCTTGTCTTGTCTTGTCTTGTCTTGTCTTGTCTTGTCTTGTCTTGTCTTGTCTTGTCTTGTCTTGTCTTGTCTTGTCTTGTCTTGTCTTGTCTTGTCTTGTCTTGTCTTGTCTTGTCTTGTCTTGTCTTGTCTTGTCTTGTCTTGTCTTGTCTTGTCTTGTCTTGTCTTGTCTTGTCTTGTCTTGTCTTGTCTTGTCTTGTCTTGTCTTGTCTTGTCTTGTCTTGTCTTGTCTTGTCTTGTCTTGTCTTGTCTTGTCTTGTCTTGTCTTGTCTTGTCTTGTCTTGTCTTGTCTTGTCTTGTCTTGTCTTGTCTTGTCTTGTCTTGTCTTGTCTTGTCTTGTCTTGTCTTGTCTTGTCTTGTCTTGTCTTGTCTTGTCTTGTCTTGTCTTGTCTTGTCTTGTCTTGTCTTGTCTTGTCTTGTCTTGTCTTGTCTTGTCTTGTCTTGTCTTGTCTTGTCTTGTCTTGTCTTGTCTTGTCTTGTCTTGTCTTGTCTTGTCTTGTCTTGTCTTGTCTTGTCTTGTCTTGTCTTGTCTTGTCTTGTCTTGTCTTGTCTTGTCTTGTCTTGTCTTGTCTTGTCTTGTCATGTCATGTCATGTCGTGTCTTGTGTTGTCCTGTCGTGTGTTGTGTTGTTCTGTCTTGTCTTGTGTTGTTTTGTCGTGTCATGTTTTGTCTTGTCTTGTCTTGTCATGTCATGTCATGTCGTGTCTTGTGTTGCTTTGTCTTGTCTTGTCTTGTCTTGTCTTGTCTTGTCATGTCATGTCATGTCTTGTCTTGTCTTGTCCTGTCGTGTGTTGTGTTGTTCTGTCTTGTCTTGTGTTGTTTTGTCGTGTCATGTTTTGTCTTGTCTTGTCTTGTCATGTCATGTCATGTCGTGTCTTGTGTTGCTTTGTCTTGTCTTGTCTTGTCTTGCCTTGTCATGTCATGTCATGTCTTGTCTTGTCTTGTCTTGTCTTGTCGTGTCATGTTTTGTCCTGTCTTGTCTTGTCTTGTCTTGTCTTGTCTTGTCTTGTCTTGTCTTGTCTTGTCTTGTCTTGTCTTGTCTTGTCTTGTCTTGTCTTGTCTTGTCTTGTCTTGTCTTGTCTTGTCTTGTCTTGTCTTGTCTTGTCTTGTCTTGTCTTGTCTTGTCTTGTCTTGTCTTGTCTTGTCTTGTCTTGTCTTGTCTTGTCTTGTCTTGTCTTGTCATGTCGTGTCTTGTGTTGCTTTGTCTTGTCTGGTCTTGTCTTGTCTTGTCTTGTATTGTCTTGTCTTGTCGTGTCATGTTTTGTCTTGTCTTGTCTTGTCATGTCATGTCATGTCGTGTCTTGTCCTGTCGTGTGTTGTGTTGTTTTGTCGTGTCATGTTTTGTCTTGTCTTGTCTTGTCTTGTCTTGTCTTGTCTTGTCTTGTCTTGTCTTGTCTTGTCTTGTCTTGTCTTGTCTTGTCTTGTCGTGTCTTGTCTTGTCTTGTCTTGTCTTGTCTTGTCTTGTCTTGTCTTGTCTTGTCTTGTCTTGTCTTGTCTTGTCTTGTCTTGTCTTGTCTTGTCTTGTCTTGTGTTGTCTTGTATTGTCTTGTCTTGTCTTGTCTTGTCTTGTCTTGTCTTGTCCTGTCCTGTCCTGTCCTGTCCTGTCCTGTCCTGTCCTGTCTTGTCTTGTCTTGTCTTGTCTTGTCTTGTCTTGTCTTGTCTTGTCTTGTCTTGTCTTGTCTTGTCTTGTCTTGTCTTGTCTTGTCTTTTCTTGTCTTGTCTTGTCTTGTCTTGTCTTGTCTTGTCTTGTCTTGTCATGTCGTCTCTTGTGTTGTTTTGTCTTGTCTTGTCTTGTCTTGTCTTGTCTTGTCTTGTCTTGTCTTGTCTTGTCTTGTCTTGTCTTGTCTTGTCTTGTCTTGTCTTGTCTTGTATTGTCTTGTCTTGTCTTGTCTTGTCTTGTCTTGTCTTGTCCTGTCCTGTCGTGTGTTGTGTTGCTTTGTCTTGTCTTGTCTTGTCTTGTCTTGTCTTGTCTTGTCTTGTCTTGTCTTGTCTTGTCTTGTCTTGTCTTGTCTTGTCTTGTCTTGTCTTGTCTTGTCTTGTCTTGTCTTGTCTTGTCTTGTCTTGTCCTGTCGTGTGTTGTGTTGTTTAGTCTTGTCTTGTGTTGTTTTGTCGTGTCATGTTTTGTCTTGTCTTGTCTTGTCATGTCATGTCATGTCGTGTCTTGTGTTGCTTTGTCTTGTCTTGTCTTGTCTTGTCTTGTCTTGTCTTGTCTTGTCTTGTCATGTCATGTCATGTCGTGTCTTGTGTTGCTTTGTCTTGTCTTGTCTTGTCTTGTCTTGTCTTGTCTTGTCTTGTCTTGTCTTGTCTTGTCCTGTCGTGTGTTGTGTTGTTTTGTCTTGTCTTGTGTTGTTTTGTCGTGTCATGTTTTGTCTTGTCTTGTCTTGTCATGTCATGTCATGTCGTGTCTTGTGTTGCTTTGTCTTGTCTTGTCTTGTCTTGTCTTGTATTGTCTTGTCTTGTCTTGTCTTGTCTTGTCTTGTCTTGTCTTGTCTTGTCTTGTCTTGTCTTGTCTTGTCTTGTCTTGTCTTGTCTTGTCTTGTCTTGTCTTGTCTTGTCTTGTCTTGTCTTGTCTTGTCTTGTCTTGTCTTCTTAATTAATTTAAAAACAAATCAAACAGAATTGTCTTGTCTTGTCTTGTCTTGTCTTGTCTTGTCTTGTCTTGTCTTGTCTTGTCTTGTCTTGTCTTCTTAATTAATTTAAAAACAAATCAAACAGAATTGTCTTGTCTTGTCTTGTCTTGTCTTGTCTTGCCTTGTCTTGTCGTGTCATGTTTTGTCTTGTGTTGTCTTGTCTTGTCTTGTCTTGTCTTGTCTTGTCTTGTCTTGTCTTGTCTTGTCTTGTCTTGTCTTGTCTTGTCTTGTCTTGTCTTGTCTTGTCTTGTCTTGTCTTGTCTTGTCTTGTCTTGTCTTGTCTTGTCTTGTCTTGTCTTGTCTTGTCTTGTCTTGTCTTGTCTTGTCTTGTCTTGTCTTGTCTTGTCTTGTCTTGTCTTGTCTTGTCTTGTCTTGTCTTGTCTTGTCTTGTCTTGTCTTGTCTTGTCTTGTCTTGTCTTGTCTTGTCTTGTCTTGTCTTGTCTTGTCTTGTCTTGTCTTGTCTTGTCTTGTCTTGTCATGTCGTGTCTTGTGTTGCTTTGTCTTGTCTTGTGTTGTTTTGTCGTGTCATGTTTTGTCTTGTCTTGTCTTGTCTTGTCATGTCATGTCATGTCGTGTCTTGTCTTGTCTTGTCTTGTCTTGTCTTGTCTTGCCTTGTCTTGTCGTGTCATGTTTTGTCTTGTGTTGTCTTGTCTTGTCTTGTCTTGTCTTGTCTTGTCTTGTCTTGTCTTGTCTTGTCTTGTCTTGTCTTGTGTTGTTTTGTCGTGTCATGTTTTGTCTTGTCTTGTCTTGTCTTGTCATGTCATGTCATGTCGTGTCTTGTGTTGCTTTGTCTTGTCTTGTCTTGTCTTGTCTTGTCTTGTCTTGTCTTGTCTTGTCTTGTCTTGTCTTGTCTTGTCTTGTCTTGTCTTGTCTTGTCTTGTCTTGTCTTGTCTTGTCTTGTCTTGTCTTGTCTTGTCTTGTCTTGTCTTGTCTTGTCTTGTCTTGTCTTGTCTTGTCTTGTCTTGTCTTGTCTTGTCTTGTCTTGTCTTGTCTTGTCTTGTCTGGTCTTGTCTTGTCTTGTCTTGTCTTGTCTTGTCTTGTCTTGTCTTGTCTTGTCTTGTCTTGTCTTGTCTTGTCTTGTCTTGTCTTGTCTTGTCTTGTCTTGTCTTGTCTTGTCTTGTCTTGTCTTGTCTTGTCTTGTCTTGTCTTGTCTTGTCTTGTCTTGTCTTGTCATGTCTTGTCTTGTCTTGTCTTGTCTTGTCTTGTCTTGTCCTGTCGTGTGTTGTGTTGTTCTGTCTTGTCTTGTGTTGTTTTGTCGTGTCATGTTTTGTCTTGTCTTGTCTTGTCTTGTCTTGTCATGTCATGTCATGTCGTATCTTGTGTTGCTTTGTCTTGTCTTGTCTTGTCTTGTCTTGTCATGTCATGTCATGTCTTGTCTTGTCTTGTCTTGTCTTGTCGTGTCATGTTTTGTCCTGTCTTGTCTTGTCTTGTCTTGTCTTGTCTTGTCTTGTCTTGTCTTGTCTTGTCTTGTCTTGTCTTGTCTTGTCTTGTCTTGTCTTGTCTTGTCTTGTCTTGTCTTGTCTTGTCTTGTCTTGTCTTGTCTTGTCTTGTCTTGTCTTGTCTTGTCTTGTCTTGTCTTGTCTTGTCTTGTCTTGTCTTTTCTTGTCTTGTCTTGTCTTGTCTTGTCTTGTCTTGTCTTGTCTTGTCATGTCGTCTCTTGTGTTGTTTTGTCTTGTCTTGTCTTGTCTTGTCTTGTCTTGTCTTGTCTTGTCTTGTCTTGTCTTGTCTTGTCTTGTCTTGTCTTGTCTTGTCTTGTCTTGTCTTGTCTTGTCTTGTCTTGTCTTGTCTTGTCTTGTCTTGTCTTGTCTTGTCTTGTCTTGTCTTGTCTTGTCTTGTCTTGTCTTGTCTTGTCTTGTCTTGTCTTGTCTTGTCTTGTCTTGTCTTGTCTTGTCTTGTCTTGTCTTGTCTTGTCCTGTCGTGTGTTGTGTTGTTTAGTCTTGTCTTGTGTTGTTTTGTCGTGTCATGTTTTGTCTTGTCTTGTCTTGTCATGTCATGTCATGTCGTGTCTTGTGTTGCTTTGTCTTGTCTTGTCTTGTCTTGTCTTGTCTTGTCTTGTCTTGTCTTGTCTTGTCTTGTCTTGTCTTGTCTTGTCTTGTCTTGTCTTGTCTTGTCTTGTCTTGTCTTGTCTTGTCTTGTCTTGTCTTGTCTTGTCTTGTCTTGTCGTGTGTTGTGTTGTTTAGTCTTGTCTTGTGTTGTTTTGTCGTGTCATGTTTTGTCTTGTCTTGTGTTGTTTTGTCGTGTCATGTCTTGTCCTGTCCTGTCGTGTGTTGTGTTGCTTTGTCTTGTCTTGTCTTGTCTTGTCTTGTCTTGTCTTGTCTTGTCTTGTCTTGTCTTGTCTTGTCTTGTCTTGTCTTGTCTTGTCTTGTCTTGTCTTGTCTTGTCTTGTCTTGTCTTGTCTTGTCTTGTCTTGTCCTGTCGTGTGTTGTGTTGTTTAGTCTTGTCTTGTGTTGTTTTGTCGTGTCATGTTTTGTCTTGTCTTGTCTTGTCATGTCATGTCATGTCGTGTCTTGTGTTGCTTTGTCTTGTCTTGTCTTGTCTTGTCTTGTCTTGTCTTGTCTTGTCTTGTCATGTCATGTCATGTCGTGTCTTGTGTTGCTTTGTCTTGTCTTGTCTTGTCTTGTCTTGTCTTGTCTTGTCTTGTCTTGTCTTGTCTTGTCTTGTCCTGTCGTGTGTTGTGTTGTTTTGTCTTGTCTTGTGTTGTTTTGTCGTGTCATGTTTTGTCTTGTCTTGTCTTGTCATGTCATGTCATGTCGTGTCTTGTGTTGCTTTGTCTTGTCTTGTCTTGTCTTGTCTTGTATTGTCTTGTCTTGTCTTGTCTTGTCTTGTCTTGTCTTGTCTTGTCTTGTCTTGTCTTGTCTTGTCTTGTCTTGTCTTGTCTTGTCTTGTCTTGTCTTGTCTTGTCTTGTCTTGTCTTGTCTTGTCTTGTCTTCTTAATTAATTTAAAAACAAATCAAACAGAATTGTCTTGTCTTGTCTTGTCTTGTCTTGTCTTGTCTTGTCTTGTCTTGTCTTGTCTTGTCTTGTCTTGTCTTGTCTTCTTAATTAATTTAAAAACAAATCAAACAGAATTGTCTTGTCTTGTCTTGTCTTGTCTTGTCTTGCCTTGTCTTGTCGTGTCATGTTTTGTCTTGTGTTGTCTTGTCTTGTCTTGTCTTGTCTTGTCTTGTCTTGTCTTGTCTTGTCTTGTCTTGTCTTGTCTTGTCTTGTCTTGTCTTGTCTTGTCTTGTCTTGTCTTGTCTTGTCTTGTCTTGTCTTGTCTTGTCTTGTCTTGTCTTGTCTTGTCTTGTCTTGTCTTGTCTTGTCTTGTCTTGTCTTGTCTTGTCTTGTCTTGTCTTGTCTTGTCTTGTCTTGTCTTGTCTTGTCTTGTCTTGTCTTGTCTTGTCTTGTCTTGTCTTGTCTTGTCTTGTCTTGTCTTGTCTTGTCTTGTCTTGTCTTGTCTTGTCTTGTCTTGTCTTGTCATGTCGTGTCTTGTGTTGCTTTGTCTTGTCTTGTGTTGTTTTGTCGTGTCATGTTTTGTCTTGTCTTGTCTTGTCTTGTCATGTCATGTCATGTCGTGTCTTGTCTTGTCTTGTCTTGTCTTGTCTTGTCTTGCCTTGTCTTGTCGTGTCATGTTTTGTCTTGTGTTGTCTTGTCTTGTCTTGTCTTGTCTTGTCTTGTCTTGTCTTGTCTTGTCTTGTCTTGTCTTGTCTTGTCTTGTCTTGTCTTGTCTTGTCTTGTCTTGTGTTGTTTTGTCGTGTCATGTTTTGTCTTGTCTTGTCTTGTCTTGTCATGTCATGTCATGTCGTGTCTTGTGTTGCTTTGTCTTGTCTTGTCTTGTCTTGTCTTGTCTTGTCTTGTCTTGTCTTGTCTTGTCTTGTCTTGTCTTGTCTTGTCTTGTCTTGTCTTGTCTTGTCTTGTCTTGTCTTGTCTTGTCTTGTCTTGTCTTGTCTTGTCTTGTCTTGTCTTGTCTTGTCTTGTCTTGTCTTGTCTTGTCTTGTCTGGTCTTGTCTTGTCTTGTCTTGTCTTGTCTTGTCTTGTCTTGTCTTGTCTTGTCTTGTCTTGTCTTGTCTTGTCTTGTCTTGTCTTGTCTTGTCTTGTCTTGTCTTGTCTTGTCTTGTCTTGTCTTGTCTTGTCTTGTCTTGTCTTGTCTTGTCTTGTCTTGTCTTGTCTTGTCTTGTCTTGTCATGTCTTGTCTTGTCTTGTCTTGTCTTGTCTTGTCTTGTCCTGTCGTGTGTTGTGTTGTTCTGTCTTGTCTTGTGTTGTTTTGTCGTGTCATGTTTTGTCTTGTCTTGTCTTGTCTTGTCTTGTCATGTCATGTCATGTCGTATCTTGTGTTGCTTTGTCTTGTCTTGTCTTGTCTTGTCTTGTCATGTCATGTCATGTCTTGTCTTGTCTTGTCTTGTCTTGTCGTGTCATGTTTTGTCCTGTCTTGTCTTGTCTTGTCTTGTCTTGTCTTGTCTTGTCTTGTCTTGTCTTGTCTTGTCTTGTCTTGTCTTGTCTTGTCTTGTCTTGTCTTGTCTTGTCTTGTCTTGTCTTGTCTTGTCTTGTCTTGTCTTGTCTTGTCTTGTCTTGTCTTGTCTTGTCTTGTCTTGTCGTGTCATGTTTTGTCTTGTCTTGTGTTGTTTTGTCGTGTCATGTTTTGTCTTGTCTTGTCTTGTCATGTCATGTCATGTCGTGTCTTGTGTTGCTTTGTCTTGTCTTGTCTTGTCTTGTCTTGTATTGTCTTGTCTTGTCTTGTCTTGTCTTGTCTTGTCTTGTCTTGTCTTGTCTTGTCTTGTCTTGTCTTGTCTTGTCTTGTCTTGTCTTGTCTTGTCTTGTCTTGTCTTGTCTTGTCTTGTCTTGTCTTGTCTTGTCTTGTCTTGTCTTGTCTTGTCTTGTCTTGTCTTGTCTTGTCTTGTCTTGTCTTGTCTTGTCTTGTCTTCTTAATTAATTTAAAAACAAATCAAACAGAATTGTCTTGTCTTGTCTTGTCTTGTCTTGTCTTGCCTTGTCTTGTCGTGTCATGTTTTGTCTTGTGTTGTCTTGTCTTGTCTTGTCTTGTCTTGTCTTGTCTTGTCTTGTCTTGTCTTGTCTTGTCTTGTCTTGTCTTGTCTTGTCTTGTCTTGTCTTGTCTTGTCTTGTCTTGTCTTGTCTTGTCTTGTCTTGTCTTGTCTTGTCTTGTCTTGTCTTGTCTTGTCTTGTCTTGTCTTGTCTTGTCTTGTCTTGTCTTGTCTTGTCTTGTCTTGTCTTGTCTTGTCTTGTCTTGTCTTGTCTTGTCTTGTCTTGTCTTGTCTTGTCTTGTCTTGTCTTGTCTTGTCATGTCGTGTCTTGTGTTGCTTTGTCTTGTCTTATGTTGTTTTGTCGTGTCATGTTTTGTCTTGTCTTGTCTTGTCTTGTCATGTCATGTCATGTCGTGTCTTGTCTTGTCTTGTCTTGTCTTGTCTTGTCTTGCCTTGTCTTGTCGTGTCATGTTTTGTCTTGTGTTGTCTTGTCTTGTCTTGTCTTGTCTTGTCTTGTCTTGTCTTGTCTTGTCTTGTCTTGTCTTGTCTTGTCTTGTCTTGTCTTGTCTTGTCTTGTCTTGTGTTGTTTTGTCGTGTCATGTTTTGTCTTGTCTTGTCTTGTCTTGTCATGTCATGTCATGTCGTGTCTTGTGTTGCTTTGTCTTGTCTTGTCTTGTCTTGTCTTGTCTTGTCTTGTCTTGTCTTGTCTTGTCTTGTCTTGTCTTGTCTTGTCTTGTCTTGTCTTGTCTTGTCTTGTCTTGTCTTGTCTTGTCTTGTCTTGTCTTGTCTTGTCTTGTCTTGTCTTGTCTTGTCTGGTCTTGTCTTGTCTTGTCTTGTCTTGTCTTGTCTTGTCTTGTCTTGTCTTGTCTTGTCTTGTCTTGTCTTGTCTTGTCTTGTCTTGTCTTGTCTTGTCTTGTCTTGTCTTGTCTTGTCTTGTCTTGTCTTGTCTTGTCTTGTCTTGTCTTGTCTTGTCTTGTCTTGTCTTGTCTTGTCATGTCTTGTCTTGTCTTGTCTTGTGTTGTGTTGTTCTGTCTTGTCTTGTGTTGTTTTGTCGTGTCATGTTTTGTCTTGTCTTGTCTTGTCTTGTCTTGTCATGTCATGTCATGTCGTATCTTGTGTTGCTTTGTCTTGTCTTGTCTTGTCTTGTCTTGTCATGTCATGTCATGTCTTGTCTTGTCTTGTCTTGTCTTGTCGTGTCATGTTTTGTCCTGTCTTGTCTTGTCTTGTCTTGTCTTGTCTTGTCTTGTCTTGTCTTGTCTTGTCTTGTCTTGTCTTGTCTTGTCTTGTCTTGTCTTGTCTTGTCTTGTCTTGTCTTGTCTTGTCTTGTCTTGTCTTGTCTTGTCTTGTCTTGTCTTGTCTTGTCTTGTCTTGTCTTGTCTTGTCTTGTCTTGTCTTGTCTTGTCTTGTCTTGTCTTGTCTTGTCTTGTCTTGTCTTGTCTTGTCTTGTCTTGTCTTGTCTTGTCTTGTCTTGTCTTGTCTTGTCTTGTCTTGTCTTGTCTTGACTTGTCTTGTCTTGTCTTGTCTTGTCTTGTCTTGTCTTGTCTTGTCTTGTCTTGTCTTGTCTTGTCTTGTCTTGTCTTGTCTTGTCTTGTCTTGTCTTGTCTTGTCTTGTCTTGTCTTGTCTTGTCTTGTCTTGTCTTGTCTTGTCTTGTCTTGTCTTGTCTTGTCTTGTCTTGTCTTGTCTTGTCTTGTCTTGTCTTGTCTTGTCTTGTCTTGTCTTGTCTTGTCTTGTCTTGTCGTGTCATGTTTTGTCTTGTCTTGTGTTGTCATGTCATGTCATGTCGTGTCTTGTCATGTCATGTCGTGTCTTGTATTGTCTTGTATTGTCTTGTCTTGTCGTGTCATGTTTTGTCTTGTCTTGTCTTGTCATGTCATGTCATGTCGTGTCTTGTCCTGTCGTGTGTTGTGTTGTTTTGTCTTGTCTTGTGTTGTTTTGTCGTGTCATGTTTTGTCTTGTCTTGTCATGTCATGTCATGTCGTGTCTTGTGTTGCTTTGTCTTGTCTTGTCTTGTCTTGTCTTGTCTTGTCTTGTCGTGTCATGTTTTGTCTTGTCTTGTCTTGTCTTGTCTTGTCTTGTCTTGTCTTGTCTTGTCTTGTCTTGTCTTGTCTTGTCTTGTCTTGTCTTGTCTTGTCTTGTCTTGTCTTGTCTTGTCTTGTCTTGTCTTGTCTTGTCTTGTCTTGTCTTGTCTTGTCTTGTCTTGTCTTGTCTTGTCTTGTCTTGTCTTGTCTTGTCTTGTCTTGTCTTGTCTTGTCTTGTCTTGTCTTGTCTTGTCTTGTCTTGTCTTGTCTTGTCTTGTCTTGTCTTGTCTTGTCTTGTCTTGTCTTGTCTTGTCTTGTCTTGTCTTGTCTTGTCTTGTCTTGTCTTGTCTTGTCTTGTCTTGTCTTGTCTTGTCTTGTCTTGTCTTGTCTTGTCTTGTCTTGTCTTGTCTTGTCTTGTCTTGTCTTGTCTTGTCTTGTCTTGTCTTGTCTTGTCTTGTCTTGTCTTGTCTTGTCTTGTCTTGTCTTGTCTTGTCTTGTCTTGTCTTGTCTTGTCTTGTCTTGTCTTGTCTTGTCTTGTCTTGTCTTGTCTTGTCTTGTCTTGTCTTGTCTTGTCTTGTCTTGTCTTGTCTTGTCTTGTCTTGTCTTGTCTTGTCTTGTCTTGTCTTGTCTTGTCTTGTCTTGTCTTGTCTTGTCTTGTCTTGTCTTGTCTTGTCTTGTCTTGTCATGTCATGTCATGTCGTGTCTTGTCCTGTCGTGTGTTGTGTTGTTTTGTCTTGTCTTGTGTTGTTTTGTCGTGTCATGTTTTGTCTTGTCTTGTCTTGTCATGTCATGTCATGTCGTGTCTTGTGTTGCTTTGTCTTGTCTTGTCTTGTCTTGTCTTGTCTTGTCTTGTCTTGTCTTGTCTTGTCTTGTCTTGTCTTGTCTTGTCTTGTCTTGTCTTGTCTTGTCTTGTCTTGTCTTGTCTTGTCTTGTCTTGTCTTGTCTTGTCTTGTCTTGTCTTGTCTTGTCTTGTCTTGTCGTGTCATGTTTTGTCTTGTCTTGTGTTGTCATGTCATGTCATGTCGTGTCTTGTGTTGCTTTGTCTTGTCTGGTCTTGTCTGGTCTTGTCTTGTCTTGTCTTGTCTTGTCTTGTCTTGTCTTGTCTTGTCTTGTCTTGTCTTGTGTTGTCATGTCATGTCATGTCGTGTCATGTCGTGTCTTGTGTTGCTTTGTCTTGTCTGGTCTTGTCTTGTCTTGTCTTGTCTTGTCTTGTCTTGTCTTGTCTTGTCTTGTCTTGTCTTGTCTTGTCTTGTCTTGTCTTGTCTTGTCTTGTCTTGTCTTGTCTTGTCTTGTCGTGTCATGTTTTGTCTTGTCTTGTCTTGTCTTGTCATGTCATGTCATGTCGTGTCTTGTCTTGTCTTGTCTTGTCTTGTCTTGTCTTGTATTGTCTTGTCTTGTCTTGTCTTGTCTTGTCTTGTCTTGTCTTGTCTTGTCTTGTCTTGTCTTGTCTTGTCTTGTCTTGTCTTGTCTTGTCTTGTCTTGTCTTGTCTTGTCTTGTCTTGTCTTGTCTTGTCTTGTCTTGTCTTGTCTTGTCTTGTCTTGTCTTGTCTTGTCTTGTCTTGTCTTGTCTTGTCTTGTCTTGTCTTGTCTTGTCTTGTCTTGTCTTGTCTTGTCATGTCATGTCATGTCGTGTCTTGTCCTGTCGTGTGTTGGGTTGTTTTGTCTTGTCTTGTGTTGTTTTGTCGTGTCATGCTTTGTCTTGTCTTGTCTTGTCATGTCATGTCATGTCGTGTCTTGTGTTGCTTTGTCTTGTCTTGTCTTGTCTTGTCTTGTCTTGTCTTGTCTTGTCTTGTCATGTCATGTCATGTCGTGTCTTGTCCTGTCGTGTGTTGTGTTGTTTTGTCTTGTCTTGTGTTGTTTTGTCGTGTCATGCTTTGTCTTGTCTTGTCTTGTCTTGTCTTGTCTTGTCTTGTCTTGTCTTGTCTTGTCTTGTCTTGTCTTGTCTTGTCTTGTCTTGTCGTGTCATGTTTTGTCTTGTCTTGTGTTGTCATGTCATGTCATGTCGTGTCTTGTGTTGCTTTGTCTTGTCTGGTCTTGTCTTGTCTTGTCTTGTATTGTCTTGTCTTGTCGTGTCTGGTCTTGTCTTGTCTTGTCTTGTCTTGTCTTGTCTTGTCTTGTCTTGTGTTGTCTTGTATTGTCTTGTCTTGTCTTGTCTTGTCTTGTCTTGTCTTGTCCTGTCCTGTCCTGTCCTGTCCTGTCCTGTCCTGTCCTGTCCTGTCTTGTCTTGTCTTGTCTTGTCTTGTCTTGTCTTGTCTTGTCTTGTCTTGTCTTGTCTTGTCTTGTCTTGTCTTGTCTTGTCTTGTCTTGTCTTGTCTTGTCTTGTCTTGTCTTGTCTTGTCTTGTCTTGTCTTGTCTTGTCTTGTCTTGTCTTGTCTTGTCTTGTCTTGTCTTGTCTTGTCTTGTCTTGTCTTGTCTTGTCTTGTCCTGTCCTGTCGTGTGTTGTGTTGTTTTGTCTTGTCTTGTCATGTCATGTCATGTCGTGTCTTGTGTTGCTTTGTCTTGTCTTGTCTTGTCTTGTCTTGTCTTGACTTGTCTTGTCTTGTCCTGTCGTGTGTTGTGTTGTTTTGTCTTGTCTTGTGTTGTTCTGTCGTGTCATGTTTTGTCTTGTCTTGTCTTGTCTTGTCTTGTCTTGTCTTGTCTTGTCTTGTCGTGTCATGTTTTGTCTTGTCTTGTGTTGTCATGTCATGTCATGTCGTGTCTTGTGTTGCTTTGTCTTGTCTGGTCTTGTCTTGTCTTGTCTTGTCTTGTCTTGTCCTGTCGTGTGTTGTGTTGTTTTGTCTTGTCTTGTGTTGTTTTGCCGTGTCATGTCTTGTCTTGTCTTGTCTTGTCTTGTCATGTCATGTCGTGTCTTGTGTTGGTTTGTCTTGTCTTGTCTTGTCTTGTCTTGTCCTGTCGTGTGTTGTGTTGTTTTGTCTTGTCTTGTGTTGTTTTGTCGTGTCATGTCTTGTCTTGTCTTGTCTTGTCCTGTCCTGTCGTGTGTTGTGTTGTTTTGTCTTGTCTTGTCATGTCATGTCATGTCGTGTCTTGTGTTGCTTTGTCTTGTCTTGTCTTGTCTTGTCTTGTCTTGTCTTGTCTTGTCTTGTCCTGTCGTGTGTTGTGTTGTTTTGTCTTGTCTTGTGTTGTTTTGTCGTGTCATGTTTTGTCTTGTCTTGTCTTGTCATGTCATGTCTTGTCTTGTCTTGTCTTGTCTTGTCTTGTCTTGTCTTGTCTTGTCTTGTCTTGTCTTGTCTTGTCTTGTCTTGTCTTGTCTTGTCTTGTCTTGTCTTGTCTTGTCTTGTCTTGTCTTGTCTTGTCTTGTCTTGTCTTGTCTTGTCTTGTCTTGTCTTGTCTTGTCTTGTCTTGTCTTGTCATGTCGTGTGTTGTGTTGTTTTTTCTTGTCTTGTCTTGTCTTGTCTTGTCTTGTCTTGTCTTGTCTTGTCTTGTCTTGTCTTGTCTTGTCTTGTCTTGTCCTGTCCTGTCGTGTGTTGTGTTGTTTTGTCTTGTCTTGTGTTGTTTTGTCGTGTCATGTCTTGTCCTGTCCTGTCGTGTGTTGTGTTGTTTTGTCTTGTCATGTCATGTCATGTCGTGTCTTGTGTTGCTTTGTCTTGTCTTGTCTTGTCTTGTCTTGTCTTGTCCTGTCGTGTGTTGTGTTGTTTTGTCTTGTCTTGTGTTGTTTTGTCGTGTCATGTCTTGTCTTGTCTTGTCTTGTCTTGTCATGTCATGTCGTGTCTTGTGTTGGTTTGTCTTGTCTTGTCTTGTCTTGTCTTGTCCTGTCGTGTGTTGTGTTGTTTTGTCTTGTCTTGTGTTGTTTTGTCGTGTCATGTCTTGTCTTGTCTTGTCTTGTCCTGTCCTGTCGTGTGTTGTGTTGTTTTGTCTTGTCTTGTCATGTCATGTCATGTCGTGTCTTGTGTTGCTTTGTCTTGTCTTGTCTTGTCTTGTCTTGTCTTGACTTGTCTTGTCTTGTCCTGTCGTGTGTTGTGTTGTTTTGTCTTGTCTTGTGTTGTTCTGTCGTGTCATGTTTTGTCTTGTCTTGTCTTGTCTTGTCATGTCATGTCATGTCGTGTCTTGTGTTGCTTTGTCTTGTCTTGTCTTGTCTTGTCTTGTCTTGTCTTGTCTTGTCTTGTCTTGTCTTGTCTTGTCTTGTCTTGTCTTGTCTTGTCTTGTCTTGTCTTGTCTTGTCTTGTCTTGTCTTGTCTTGTCTTGTCTTGTCTTGTCTTGTCTTGTCTTGTCTTGTCTTGTCTTGTCTTGTCTTGTCTTGTCTTGTCTTGTCTTGTCTTGTCTTGTCTTGTCTTGTCTTGTCTTGTCTTGTCTTGTCTTGTCTTGTCTTGTCTTGTCTTGTCTTGTCTTGTCTTGTCTTGTCTTGTCTTGTCTTGTCTTGTCTTGTCTTGTCTTATCTTCTTAATTAATTTAAAAACAAATCAAACAGAATTGTCTTGTCTTGTCTTGTCTTGTCTTGTCTTGTCTTGTCTTGTCTTGTCTTGTCTTGTCTTGTCTTGTCTTGTCTTGTCTTGTCTTGTCTTGTCTTGTCTTGTCTTGTCTTGTCTTGTCTTGTCTTGTCGTGTCATGTTTTGTCTTGTCTTGTGTTGTCATGTCATGTCATGTCGTGTCTTGTGTTGCTTTGTCTTGTCTGGTCTTGTCTTGTCTTGTCTTGTATTGTCTTGTCTTGTCGTGTCATGTTTTGTCTTGTCTTGTCTTGTCATGTCATGTCATGTCGTGTCTTGTCCTGTCGTGTGTTGTGTTGTTTTGTCTTGTCTTGTGTTGTTTTGTCGTGTCATGTTTTGTCTTGTCTTGTCTTGTCATGTCATGTCATGTCGTGTCTTGTGTTGCTTTGTCTTGTCTTGTCTTGTCTTGTCTGTCTTGTCTTGTCTTGTCTTGTCTTGTCGTGTCATGTTTTGTCTTGTCTTGTCTTGTCTTGTCTTGTCTTGTCTTGTCTTGTCTTGTCTTGTCTTGTCTTGTCTTGTCTTGTCTTGTCTTGTCTTGTCTTGTCTTGTCTTGTCTTGTCTTGTCTTGTCTTGTCTTGTCTTGTCTTGTCTTGTCTTGTCTTGTCTTGTCTTGTCTTGTCTTGTCTTGTCTTGTCTTGTCTTGTCTTGTCTTGTCTTGTCTTGTCTTGTCTTGTCTTGTCTTGTCTTGTCTTGTCTTGTCTTGTCTTGTCTTGTCTTGTCTTGTCTTGTCTTGTCTTGTCTTGTCTTGTCTTGTCTTGTCTTGTCTTGTCTTGTCTTGTCTTGTCTTGTCTTGTCTTGTCTTGTCTTGTCTTGTCTTGTCTTGTCTTGTCTTGTCTTGTCTTGTCATGTCATGTCATGTCATGTCGTGTCTTGTCCTGTCGTGTGTTGTGTTGTTTTGTCTTGTCTTGTGTTGTTTTGTCGTGTCATGTTTTGTCTTGTCTTGTCATGTCATGTCATGTCGTGTCTTGTGTTGCTTTGTCTTGTCTTGTCTTGTCTTGTCTTGTCTTGTGTTGCTTTGTCTTGTCTTGTCTTGTCTTGTTTTGTCTTGTCTTGTCTTGTCGTGTCATGTTTTGTCTTGTCTTGTGTTGTCATGTCATGTCATGTCGTGTCTTGTGTTGCTTTGTCTTGTCTGGTCTTGTCTTGTCTTGTCTTGTCTTGTCTTGTCTTGTCTTGTCTTGTCTTGTCTTGTCTTGTCTTGTCTTGTCTTGTCTTGTCTTGTCTTGTCTTGTCTTGTCTTGTGTTGTCATGTCATGTCATGTCGTGTCATGTCGTGTCTTGTGTTGCTTTGTCTTGTCTGGTCTTGTCTTGTCTTGTCTTGTCTTGTCTTGTCTTGTCTTGTCTTGTCTTGTCTTGTCTTGTCTTGTCTTGTCTTGTCTTGTCTTGTCTTGTCTTGTCTTGTCTTGTCTTGTCTTGTCTTGTCTTGTCTTGTCTTGTCTTGTCTTGTCTTGTCTTGTCTTGTCTTGTCGTGTCATGTTTTGTCTTGTCTTGTCTTGTCTTGTCTTGTCTTGTCATGTCATGTCATGTCGTGTCTTGTGTTGCTTTGTCTTGTCTTGTCTTGTCTTGTCTTGTCTTGTCTTGTCTTGTCTTGTTTTGTCTTGTCTTGTCTTGTCTTGTCTTGTCTTGTCTTGTCTTGTCTTGTCTTGTCTTGTCTTGTCTTGTCTTGTCTTGTCTTGTCTTGTCTTGTCTTGTCTTGTCTTGTCTTGTCTTGTCTTGTCATGTCATGTCATGTCGTGTCTTGTCCTGTCGTGTGTTGTGTTGTTTTGTCTTGTCTTGTGTTGTTTTGTCGTGTCATGTTTTGTCTTGTCTTGTCTTGTCATGTCATGTCATGTCGTGTCTTGTGTTGCTTTGTCTTGTCTTGTCTTGTCTTGTCTTGTCTTGTCTTGTCTTGTCTTGTCTTGTCTTGTCTTGTCTTGTCTTGTCTTATCTTCTTAATTAATTTAAAAACAAATCAAACAGAATTGTCTTGTCTGGTCTTGTCTTGTCTTGTCTTGTCTTGTCTTGTCTTGTCTTGTCTTGTCTTGTCTTGTCTTGTCTTGTCTTGTCTTGTCTTGTCTTGTCTTGTCTTGTCTTGTCTTGTCTTGTCTTGTCTTGTCTTGTCTTGTCTTGTCTTGTCTTGTCTTGTCTTGTCTTGTCTTGTCTTGTCTTGTCTTGTCTTGTCTTGTCTTGTCTTGTCTTGTCTTGTCTTGTCTTGTCTTGTCTTGTCTTGTCTTGTCTTGTCTTGTCTTGTCTTGTCATGTCATGTCATGTCGTGTCTTGTCCTGTCGTGTGTTGTGTTGTTTTGTCTTGTCTTGTGTTGTTTTGTCGTGTCATGTTTTGTCTTGTCTTGTCTTGTCATGTCATGTCATGTCGTGTCTTGTGTTGCTTTGTCTTGCCATGTCTTGTCTTATCTTGTCTTGTCTTGTCATGTCATGTCGTGTCTTGTGTTGGTTTGTCTTGTCTTGTCTTGTCTTGTCTTGTCTTGTCCTGTCGTGTGTTGTGTTGTTTTGTCTTGTCTTGTGTTGTTTTGTCGTGTCATGTCTTGTCTTGTCTTGTCTTGTCCTGTCCTGTCGTATGTTGTGTTGTTTTGTCTTGTCTTGTGTTGTTTTGTCGTGTCTTGTGTTGCTTTGTCTTGTCATGTCTTGTCTTGTCTTGTCTTGTCTTGTCATGTCATGTCGTGTCTTGTGTTGGTTTGTCTTGTCTTGTCTTGTCTTGTCATGTCATGTCATGTCGTGTCTTGTGTTGCTTTGTCTTGTCTTGTCTTGTCTTGTCTTGTCTTGTCTTGTCTTGTCCTGTCGTGTGTTGTGTTGTTTTGTCTTGTCTTGTGTTGTTTTGTCGTGTCATGTTTTGTCTTGTCTTGTCTTGTCTTGTCATGTCATGTCATGTCGTGTCTTGTGTTGCTTTGTCTTGTCTTGTCTTGTCTTGTCTTGTCTTGTCTTGTCTTGTCTTGTCTTGTCTTGTCTTGTCTTGTCTTGTCTTGTCTTGTCTTGTCTTGTCTTGTCTTGTCTTGTCTTGTCTTGTCTTATCTTCTTAATTAATTTAAAAACAAATCAAACAGAATTGTCTTGTCTGGTCTTGTCTTGTCTTGTCTTGTCTTGTCTTGTCTTGTCTTGTCTTGTCTTGTCTTGTCTTGTCTTGTCTTGTCTTGTCTTGTCTTGTCTTGTCTTGTCTTGTCTTGTCTTGTCTTGTCTTGTCTTGTCTTGTCTTGTCTTGTCTTGTCTTGTCTTGTCTTATCTTCTTAATTAATTTAAAAACAAATCAAACAGAATTGTCTTGTCTTGTCTTGTCTTGTCTTGTCTTGTCTTGTCTTGTCTTGTCTTGTCTTGTCTTGTCTTGTCTTGTCTTGTCTTGTCTTGTCTTGTCTTGTCTTGTCTTGTCTTGTCTTGTCTTGTCTTGTCTTGTCTTGTCTTGTCTTGTCTTGTCTTGTCTTGTCTTGTCTTGTCTTGTCCTGTCGTGTGTTGTGTTGTTCTGTCTTGTCTTGTGTTGTTTTGTCGTGTCATGTTTTGTCTTGTCTTGTCTTGTCATGTCATGTCATGTCGTGTCTTGTGTTGCTTTGTCTTGTCTTGTCTTGTCTTGTCTTGTCATGTCATGTCATGTCGTGTCATGTTTTGTCTTGTCTTGTCGTGTCATGTTTTGTCCTGTCTTGTCTTGTCTTGTCTTGTCTTGTCTTGTCTTGTCTTGTCTTGTCTTGTCTTGTCTTGTCTTGTCTTGTCTTGTCTTGTCTTGTCTTGTCTTGTCTTGTCTTGTCTTGTCTTGTCTTGTCTTGTCTTGTCTTGTCTTGTCTTGTCTTGTCTTGTCTTGTCTTGTCTTGTCGTGTCATGTTTTGTCTTGTCTTGTGTTGTCATGTCATGTCATGTCGTGTCTTGTGTTGCTTTGTCTTGTCTGGTCTTGTCTTGTCTTGTCTTGTATTGTCTTGTCTTGTCGTGTCATGTTTTGTCTTGTCTTGTCTTGTCATGTCATGTCATGTCGTGTCTTGTCCTGTCGTGTGTTGTGTTGTTTTGTCTTGTCTTGTGTTGTTTTGTCGTGTCATGTTTTGACTTGTCTTGTCTTGTCATGTCATGTCATGTCGTGTCTTGTGTTGCTTTGTCTTGTCTTGTCTTGTCTTGTCTTGTCTTGTCTTGTCTTGTCTTGTCTTGTCTTGTGTTGTCGTGTCATGTTTTGTCTTGTCTTGTCTTGTCTTATCTTGTCTTGTCTTGTCTTGTCTTGTCTTGTCTTGTCTTGTCTTGTCTTGTCTTGTCTTGTCTTGTCTTGTCTTGTCTTGTCTTGTCTTGTCTTGTCTTGTCTTGTCTTGTCTTGTCTTGTCTTGTCTTGTCTTGTCTTGTCTTGTCTTGTCTTGTCTTGTCTTGTCTTGTCTTGTCTTGTCTTGTCTTGTCTTGTCTTGTCTTGTCTTGTCTTGTCTTGTCTTGTCTTGTCTTGTCTTGTCTTGTCTTGTCTTGTCTTGTCTTGTCTTGTCTTGTCTTGTCTTGTCTTGTCTTGTCTTGTCATGTCATGTCATGTCGTGTCTTGTCCTGTCGTGTGTTGTGTTGTTTTGTCTTGTCTTGTGTTGTTTTGTCGTGTCATGTTTTGTCTTGTCTTGTCTTGTCATGTCATGTCATGTCGTGTCTTGTGTTGCTTTGTCTTGTCTTGTCTTGTCTTGTCTTGTCTTGTCTTGTCTTGTCTTGTCTTGTTTTGTCTTGTCTTGTCTTGTCTTGTCTTGTCTTGTCTTGTCTTGTCTTGTCGTGTCATGTTTTGTCTTGTCTTGTGTTGTCATGTCATGTCATGTCGTGTCTTGTGTTGCTTTGTCTTGTCTGGTCTTGTCTTGTCTTGTCTTGTCTTGTCTTGTCTTGTCTTGTCTTGTCTTGTCTTGTCTTGTCTTGTCTTGTCTTGTCTTGTGTTGTCATGTCATGTCATGTCGTGTCATGTCGTGTCTTGTGTTGCTTTGTCTTGTCTGGTCTTGTCTTGTCTTGTCTTGTCTTGTCTTGTCTTGTCTTGTCTTGTCTTGTCTTGTCTTGTCTTGTCTTGTCTTGTCTTGTCTTGTCTTGTCTTGTCTTGTCTTGTCTTGTCTTGTCTTGTCTTGTCTTGTCTTGTCTTGTCTTGTCTTGTCTTGTCTTGTCTTGTCTTGTCTTGTCTTGTCTTGTCTTGTCTTGTCTTGTCGTGTCATGTTTTGTCTTGTCTTGTCTTGTCTTGTCTTGTCATGTCATGTCATGTCGTGTCTTGTGTTGCTTTGTCTTGTCTTGTCTTGTCTTGTCTTGTCTTGTCTTGTCTTGTCTTGTCTTGTCTTGTCTTGTCTTGTCTTGTCTTGTCTTGTCTTGTCTTGTCTTGTCTTGTCTTGTCTTGTCTTGTCTTGTCTTGTCTTGTCTTGTCTTGTCTTGTCTTGTCTTGTCTTGTCTTGTCTTGTCTTGTCTTGTCTTGTCATGTCTTGTCTTGTCTTGTCTTGTCTTGTCTTGTCTTGTCCTGTCGTGTGTTGTGTTGTTCTGTCTTGTCTTGTGTTGTTTTGTCGTGTCATGTTTTGTCTTGTCTTGTCTTGTCTTGTCTTGTCATGTCATGTCATGTCGTGTCTTGTTTTGCTTTGTCTTGTCTTGTCTTGTCTTGTCTTGTCATGTCATGTCATGTCTTGTCTTGTCTTGTCTTGTCTTGTCGTGTCATGTTTTGTCCTGTCTTGTCTTGTCTTGTCTTGTCTTGTCTTGTCTTGTCTTGTCTTGTCTTGTCTTGTCTTGTCTTGTCTTGTCTTGTCTTGTCTTGTCTTGTCTTGTCTTGTCTTGTCTTGTCTTGTCTTGTCTTGTCTTGTCTTGTCTTGTCTTGTCTTGTCTTGTCTTGTCTTGTCTTGTCTTGTCTTGTCTTGTCTTGTCTTGTCTTGTCTTGTCTTGTCTTGTCTTGTCTTGTCTTGTCTTGTCTTGTCTTGTCTTGTCTTGTCTTGTCTTGTCTTGTCTTGTCTTGTCTTGTCTTGTCTTGTCTTGTCTTGTCTTGTCTTGTCTTGTCTTGTCTTGTCTTGTCTTGTCTTGTCTTGTCTTGTCTTGTCTTGTCTTGTCTTGTCTTGTCTTGTCGTGTCATGTTTTGTCTTGTCTTGTCTTGTCATGTCATGTCATGTCGTGTCTTGTCCTGTCGTGTGTTGTGTTGTTTTGTCTTGTCTTGTGTTGTTTTGTCGTGTCATGTTTTGTCTTGTCTTGTCATGTCATGTCATGTCGTGTCTTGTGTTGCTTTGTCTTGTCTTGTCTTGTCTTGTCTTGTCTTGTCTTGTCTTGTCTTGTCTTGTCTTGTCGTGTCATGTTTTGTCTTGTCTTGTCTTGTCTTGTCTTGTCTTGTCTTGTCATGTCATGTCATGTCGTGTCTTGTGTTGCTTTGTCTTGTCTTGTCTTGTCTTGTCTTGTCTTGTCTTGTCTTGTCTTGTCGTGCCATGTTTTGTCTTGTCTTGTCTTGTCTTGTCTTGTCTTGTCTTGTCTTGTCTTGTCTTGTCTTGTCTTGTCTTGTCTTGTCTTGTCTTGTCTTGTCTTGTCTTGTCTTGTCTTGTCTTGTCTTGTCTTGTCTTGTCTTGTCTTGTCTTGTCTTGTCTTGTCTTGTCTTGTCTTGTCTTGTCTTGTCTTGTCTTGTCTTGTCTTGTCTTGTCTTGTCTTGTCTTGTCTTGTCTTGTCTTGTCTTGTCTTGTCTTGTCTTGTCTTGTCGTGTCATGTTTTGTCTTGTCTTGTGTTGTCATGTCATGTCATGTCGTGTCTTGTATTGTCTTGTATTGTCTTGTCTTGTCGTGTCATGTTTTGTCTTGTCTTGTCTTGTCATGTCATGTCATGTCGTGTCTTGTCCTGTCGTGTGTTGTGTTGTTTTGTCTTGTCTTGTGTTGTTTTGTCGTGTCATGTTTTGTCTTGTCTTGTCATGTCATGTCATGTCGTGTCTTGTGTTGCTTTGTCTTGTCTTGTCTTGTCTTGTCTTGTCTTGTCTTGTCGTGTCATGTTTTGTCTTGTCTTGTCTTGTCTTGTCTTGTCTTGTCTTGTCTTGTCTTGTCTTGTCTTGTCTTGTCTTGTCTTGTCTTGTCTTGTCTTGTCTTGTCTTGTCTTGTCTTGTCTTGTCTTGTCTTGTCTTGTCTTGTCTTGTCTTGTCTTGTCTTGTCTTGTCTTGTCTTGTCTTGTCTTGTCTTGTCTTGTCTTGTCTTGTCTTGTCTTGTCTTGTCTTGTCTTGTCTTGTCTTGTCTTGTCTTGTCTTGTCTTGTCTTGTCTTGTCTTGTCTTGTCTTGTCTTGTCATGTCATGTCATGTCGTGTCATGTCGTGTCTTGTGTTGCTTTGTCTTGTCTGGTCTTGTCTTGTCTTGTCTTGTCTTGTCTTGTCTTGTCTTGTCTTGTCTTGTCTTGTCTTGTCTTGTCTTGTCTTGTCTTGTCTTGTCTTGTCTTGTCTTGTCTTGTCGTGTCATGTTTTGTCTTGTCTTGTCTTGTCTTGTCATGTCATGTCATGTCGTGTCTTGTGTTGCTTTGTCTTGTCTTGTCTTGTCTTGTCTTGTCTTGTCTTGTCTTGTCTTGTCTTGTCTTGTCTTGTCTTGTCTTGTCTTGTCTTGTCTTGTCTTGTCTTGTCTTGTCTTGTCTTGTCTTGTCTTGTCTTGTCTTGTCTTGTCTTGTCTTGTCTTGTCTTGTCTTGTCTTGTCTTGTCTTGTCTTGTCTTGTCTTGTCTTGTCTTGTCTTGTCTTGTCTTGTCTTGTCTTGTCTTGTCTTGTCTTGTCTTGTCTTGTCTTGTCTTGTCTTGTCTTGTCTTGTCTTGTCTTGTCTTGTCTTGTCTTGTCTTGTCTTGTCTTGTCTTGTCTTGTCTTGTCTTGTCTTGTCTTGTCTTGTCTTGTCTTGTCTTGTCTTGTCTTGTCTTGTCTTGTCTTGTCTTGTCTTGTCTTGTCATGTCATGTCATGTCGTGTCTTGTCCTGTCGTGTGTTGTGTTGTTTTGTCTTGTCTTGTCTTGTCTTGTCGTGTCATGTTTTGTCTTGTCTTGTGTTGTCATGTCATGTCATGTCGTGTCTTGTATTGTCTTGTCTTGTCTTGTCTTGTCTTGTCTTGTCTTGTCTTGTCTTGTCTTGTCTTGTCTTGTCTTGTCTTGTCTTGTCTTGTCTTGTCTTGTCTTGTCGTGTCATGTTTTGTCTTGTCTTGTCTTGTCTTGTCATGTCATGTCATGTCGTGTCTTGTGTTGCTTTGTCTTGTCTTGTCTTGTCTTGTCTTGTCTTGTCTTGTCTTGTCTTGTCTTGTCTTGTCTTGTCTTGTCTTGTCTTGTCTTGTCTTGTCTTGTCTTGTCTTGTCTTGTCTTGTCTTGTCTTGTCTTGTCTTGTCTTGTCTTGTCTTGTCTTGTCTTGTCTTGTCTTGTCTTGTCTTGTCTTGTCTTGTCTTGTCTTGTCTTGTCTTGTCTTGTCTTGTCTTGTCTTGTCTTGTCTTGTCTTGTCTTGTCTTGTCTTGTCTTGTCTTGTCTTGTCTTGTCTTGTCTTGTCTTGTCTTGTCTTGTCTTGTCTTGTCTTGTCTTGTCTTGTCTTGTCTTGTCTTGTCTTGTCTTGTCTTGTCTTGTCTTGTCTTGTCTTGTCTTGTCTTGTCTTGTCTTGTCTTGTCTTGTCTTGTCTTGTCTTGTCATGTCATGTCATGTCGTGTCTTGTCCTGTCGTGTGTTGTGTTGTTTTGTCTTGTCTTGTGTTGTTTTGTCGTGTCATGCTTTGTCTTGTCTTGTCTTGTCATGTCATGTCATGTCGTGTCTTGTGTTGCTTTGTCTTGTCTTGTCTTGTCTTGTCTTGTCTTGTCTTGTCTTGTCTTGTCTTGTCTTGTCTTGTCTTGTCTTGTCTTGTCTTGTCTTGTCTTGTCTTGTCTTGTCTTGTCATGTCATGTCATGTCGTGTCTTGTCCTGTCGTGTGTTGTGTTGTTTTGTCTTGTCTTGTGTTGTTTTGTCGTGTCATGCTTTGTCTTGTCTTGTCTTGTCTTGTCTTGTCTTGTCTTGTCTTGTCTTGTCTTGTCTTGTCTTGTCTTGTCGTGTCATGTTTTGTCTTGTCTTGTGTTGTCATGTCATGTCATGTCGTGTCTTGTGTTGCTTTGTCTTGTCTGGTCTTGTCTTGTCTTGTCTTGTATTGTCTTGTCTTGTCGTGTCTGGTCTTGTCTTGTCTTGTCTTGTCTTGTCTTGTGTTGTCTTGTATTGTCTTGTCTTGTCTTGTCTTGTCTTGTCTTGTCTTGTCCTGTCCTGTCCTGTCCTGTCCTGTCCTGTCCTGTCCTGTCTTGTCTTGTCTTGTCTTGTCTTGTCTTGTCTTGTCTTGTCTTGTCTTGTCTTGTCTTGTCTTGTCTTGTCTTGTCTTGTCTTGTCTTGTCTTGTCTTGTCTTGTCTTGTCTTGTCTTGTCTTGTCTTGTCTTGTCTTGTCTTGTCTTGTCTTGTCTTGTCTTGTCTTGTCTTGTCTTGTCTTGTCATGTCGTGTGTTGTGTTGTTTTTTCTTGTCTTGTCTTGTCTTGTCTTGTCTTGTCTTGTCTTGTCTTGTCTTGTCTTGTCTTGTCTTGTCTTGTCTTGTCCTGTCCTGTCGTGTGTTGTGTTTTTTTGTCTTGTCTTGTGTTGTTTTGTCGTGTCATGTCTTGTCCTGTCCTGTCGTGTGTTGTGTTGTTTTGTCTTGTCATGTCATGTCATGTCGTGTCTTGTGTTGCTTTGTCTTGTCTTGTCTTGTCTTGTCTTGTCTTGTCCTGTCGTGTGTTGTGTTGTTTTGTCTTGTCTTGTGTTGTTTTGTCGTGTCATGTCTTGTCTTGTCTTGTCTTGTCTTGTCATGTCATGTCGTGTCTTGTGTTGGTTTGTCTTGTCTTGTCTTGTCTTGTCTTGTCCTGTCGTGTGTTGTGTTGTTTTGTCTTGTCTTGTGTTGTTTTGTCGTGTCATGTCTTGTCTTGTCTTGTCTTGTCCTGTCCTGTCGTGTGTTGTGTTGTTTTGTCTTGTCTTGTCATGTCATGTCATGTCGTGTCTTGTGTTGCTTTGTCTTGTCTTGTCTTGTCTTGTCTTGTCTTGTCTTGTCTTGTCTTGTCTTGTCCTGTCGTGTGTTGTGTTGTTTTGTCTTGTCTTGTGTTGTTCTGTCGTGTCATGTTTTGTCTTGTCTTGTCTTGTCTTGTCATGTCATGTCATGTCGTGTCTTGTGTTGCTTTGTCTTGTCTTGTCTTGTCTTGTCTTGTCTTGTCTTGTCTTGTCTTGTCTTGTCTTGTCTTGTCTTGTCTTGTCTTGTCTTGTCTTGTCTTGTCTTGTCTTGTCTTGTCTTGTCTTGTCTTGTCTTGTCTTGTCTTGTCTTGTCTTGTCTTGTCTTGTCTTGTCTTGTCTTGTCTTGTCTTGTCTTGTCTTGTCTTGTCTTGTCTTGTCTTGTCTTGTCTTGTCTTGTCTTGTCTTGTCTTGTCTTGTCTTGTCTTGTCTTGTCTTGTCTTGTCTTGTCTTGTCTTGTCTTGTCTTGTCTTGTCTTGTCTTGTCTTGTCTTGTCTTGTCTTGTCTTGTCTTGTCTTGTCTTGTCTTGTCTTGTCTTGTCTTGTCTTGTCTTGTCTTGTCTTGTCTTGTCTTGTCTTGTCTTGTCGTCTCATGTTTTGTCTTGTCTTGTGTTGTCATGTCATGTCATGTCGTGTCTTGTGTTGCTTTGTCTTGTCTGGTCTTGTCTTGTCTTGTCTTGTATTGTCTTGTCTTGTCGTGTCATGTTTTGTCTTGTCTTGTCTTGTCATGTCATGTCATGTCGTGTCTTGTCCTGTCGTGTGTTGTGTTGTTTTATCTTGTCTTGTGTTGTTTTGTCGTGTCATGTTTTGTCTTGTCTTGTCTTGTCATGTCATGTCATGTCGTGTCTTGTGTTGCTTTGTCTTGTCTTGTCTTGTCTTGTCGTGTCATGTTTTGTCTTGTCTTGTCTTGTCTTGTCTTGTCTTGTCTTGTCTTGTCTTGTCTTGTCTTGTCTTGTCTTGTCTTGTCTTGTCTTGTCATGTCGTGTGTTGTGTTGTTTTTTCTTGTCTTGTCTTGTCTTGTCTTGTCTTGTCTTGTCTTGTCTTGTCTTGTCTTGTCTTGTCTTGTCTTGTCTTGTCTTGTCTTGTCTTGTCTTGTCTTGTCTTGTCTTGTCTTGTCTTGTCATGTCATGTCATGTCGTGTCTTGTCCTGTCGTGTGTTGTGTTGTTTTGTCTTGTCTTGTGTTGTTTTGTCGTGTCATGCTTTGTCTTGTCTTGTCTTGTCTTGTCTTGTCTTGTCTTGTCTTGTCTTGTCTTGTCTTGTCTTGTCTTGTCGTGTCATGTTTTGTCTTGTCTTGTGTTGTCATGTCATGTCATGTCGTGTCTTGTGTTGCTTTGTCTTGTCTGGTCTTGTCTTGTCTTGTCTTGTATTGTCTTGTCTTGTCGTGTCTGGTCTTGTCTTGTCTTGTCTTGTCTTGTCTTGTGTTGTCTTGTATTGTCTTGTCTTGTCTTGTCTTGTCTTGTCTTGTCTTGTCCTGTCCTGTCCTGTCCTGTCCTGTCCTGTCCTGTCCTGTCTTGTCTTGTCTTGTCTTGTCTTGTCTTGTCTTGTCTTGTCTTGTCTTGTCTTGTCTTGTCTTGTCTTGTCTTGTCTTGTCTTGTCTTGTCTTGTCTTGTCTTGTCTTGTCTTGTCTTGTCTTGTCTTGTCTTGTCTTGTCTTGTCTTGTCTTGTCTTGTCTTGTCTTGTCTTGTCTTGTCTTGTCTTGTCATGTCGTGTGTTGTGTTGTTTTTTCTTGTCTTGTCTTGTCTTGTCTTGTCTTGTCTTGTCTTGTCTTGTCTTGTCTTGTCTTGTCCTGTCCTGTCGTGTGTTGTGTTTTTTTGTCTTGTCTTGTGTTGTTTTGTCGTGTCATGTCTTGTCCTGTCCTGTCGTGTGTTGTGTTGTTTTGTCTTGTCATGTCATGTCATGTCGTGTCTTGTGTTGCTTTGTCTTGTCTTGTCTTGTCTTGTCTTGTCTTGTCCTGTCGTGTGTTGTGTTGTTTTGTCTTGTCTTGTGTTGTTTTGTCGTGTCATGTCTTGTCTTGTCTTGTCTTGTCTTGTCATGTCATGTCGTGTCTTGTGTTGGTTTGTCTTGTCTTGTCTTGTCTTGTCTTGTCCTGTCGTGTGTTGTGTTGTTTTGTCTTGTCTTGTGTTGTTTTGTCGTGTCATGTCTTGTCTTGTCTTGTCTTGTCCTGTCCTGTCGTGTGTTGTGTTGTTTTGTCTTGTCTTGTCATGTCATGTCATGTCGTGTCTTGTGTTGCTTTGTCTTGTCTTGTCTTGTCTTGTCTTGTCTTGTCTTGTCTTGTCTTGTCTTGTCCTGTCGTGTGTTGTGTTGTTTTGTCTTGTCTTGTGTTGTTCTGTCGTGTCATGTTTTGTCTTGTCTTGTCTTGTCTTGTCATGTCATGTCATGTCGTGTCTTGTGTTGCTTTGTCTTGTCTTGTCTTGTCTTGTCTTGTCTTGTCTTGTCTTGTCTTGTCTTGTCTTGTCTTGTCTTGTCTTGTCTTGTCTTGTCTTGTCTTGTCTTGTCTTGTCTTGTCTTGTCTTGTCTTGTCTTGTCTTGTCTTGTCTTGTCTTGTCTTGTCTTGTCTTGTCTTGTCTTGTCTTGTCTTGTCTTGTCTTGTCTTGTCTTGTCTTGTCTTGTCTTGTCTTGTCTTGTCTTGTCTTGTCTTGTCTTGTCTTGTCTTGTCTTGTCTTGTCTTGTCTTGTCTTGTCTTGTCTTGTCTTGTCTTGTCTTGTCTTGTCTTGTCTTGTCTTGTCTTGTCTTGTCTTGTCTTGTCTTGTCTTGTCTTGTCTTGTCTTGTCTTGTCTTGTCTTGTCTTGTCTTGTCTTGTCGTCTCATGTTTTGTCTTGTCTTGTGTTGTCATGTCATGTCATGTCGTGTCTTGTGTTGCTTTGTCTTGTCTGGTCTTGTCTTGTCTTGTCTTGTATTGTCTTGTCTTGTCGTGTCATGTTTTGTCTTGTCTTGTCTTGTCATGTCATGTCATGTCGTGTCTTGTCCTGTCGTGTGTTGTGTTGTTTTGTCTTGTCTTGTGTTGTTTTGTCGTGTCATGTTTTGTCTTGTCTTGTCTTGTCATGTCATGTCATGTCGTGTCTTGTGTTGCTTTGTCTTGTCTTGTCTTGTCTTGTCGTGTCATGTTTTGTCTTGTCTTGTCTTGTCTTGTCTTGTCTTGTCTTGTCTTGTCTTGTCTTGTCTTGTCTTGTCTTGTCTTGTCTTGTCTTGTCTTGTCTTGTCTTGTCTTGTCTTGTCTTGTCTTGTCTTGTCTTGTCTTGTCTTGTCTTGTCTTGTCTTGTCTTGTCTTGTCTTGTCTTGTCTTGTCTTGTCTTGTCTTGTCTTGTCTTGTCTTGTCTTGTCTTGTCTTGTCTTGTCTTGTCTTGTCTTGTCTTGTCTTGTCTTGTCTTGTCTTGTCTTGTCTTGTCTTGTCTTGTCTTGTCTTGTCTTGTCTTGTCTTGTCTTGTCTTGTCTTGTCTTGTCTTGTCTTGTCTTGTCTTGTCATGTCATGTCATGTCGTGTCTTGTCCTGTCGTGTGTTGTGTTGTTTTGTCTTGTCTTGTGTTGTTTTGTCGTGTCATGTTTTGTCTTGTCTTGTCTTGTCATGTCATGTCATGTCGTGTCTTGTGTTGCTTTGTCTTGTCTTGTCTTGTCTTGTCTTGTCTTGTCTTGTCTTGTGTTGCTTTGTCTTGTCTTGTCTTGTCTTGTTTTGTCTTGTCTTGTCTTGTCTTGTCTTGTCTTGTCTTGTCTTGTCGTGTCATGTTTTGTCTTGTCTTGTGTTGTCATGTCATGTCATGTCGTGTCTTGTGTTGCTTTGTCTTGTCTGGTCTTGTCTTGTCTTGTCTTGTCTTGTCTTGTCTTGTCTTGTCTTGTCTTGTCTTGTCTTGTCTTGTCTTGTCTTGTCTTGTCTTGTCTTGTGTTGTCATGTCATGTCATGTCGTGTCATGTCGTGTCTTGTGTTGCTTTGTCTTGTCTGGTCTTGTCTTGTCTTGTCTTGTCTTGTCTTGTCTTGTCTTGTCTTGTCTTGTCTTGTCTTGTCTTGTCTTGTCTTGTCTTGTCTTGTCTTGTCTTGTCTTGTCTTGTCTTGTCTTGTCTTGTCTTGTCTTGTCTTGTCTTGTCTTGTCGTGTCATGTTTTGTCTTGTCTTGTCTTGTCTTGTCTTGTCTTGTCATGTCATGTCATGTCGTGTCTTGTGTTGCTTTGTCTTGTCTTGTCTTGTCTTGTCTTGTCTTGTCTTGTCTTGTCTTGTCTTGTCTTGTCTTGTCTTGTCTTGTCTTGTCTTGTCTTGTCTTGTCTTGTCTTGTCTTGTCTTGTCTTGTCTTGTCTTGTCTTGTCTTGTCTTGTCTTGTCTTGTCTTGTCTTGTCTTGTCTTGTCTTGTCTTGTCTTGTCTTGTCTTGTCTTGTCTTGTCTTGTCTTGTCTTGTCTTGTCTTGTCTTGTCATGTCATGTCATGTCATGTCGTGTCTTGTCGTGTGTTGTGTTGTTTTGTCTTGTCTTGTGTTGTTTTGTCGTGTCATGTTTTGTCTTGTCTTGTCTTGTCATGTCATGTCATGTCGTGTCTTGTGTTGCTTTGTCTTGTCTTGTCTTGTCTTGTCTTGTCTTGTCTTGTCTTGTCTTGTCTTGTCTTGTCTTGTCTTGTCTTGTCTTGTCTTGTCTTGTCTTATCTTCTTAATTAATTTAAAAACAAATCAAACAGAATTGTCTTGTCTGGTCTTGTCTTGTCTTGTCTTGTCTTGTCTTGTCTTGTCTTGTCTTGTCTTGTCTTGTCTTGTCTTGTCTTGTCTTGTCTTGTCTTGTCTTGTCTTGTCTTGTCTTGTCTTGTCTTGTCTTGTCTTGTCTTGTCTTGTCTTGTCTTGTCTTGTCTTGTCTTGTCTTGTCTTGTCTTGTCTTGTCTTGTCTTGTCTTGTCTTGTCTTGTCTTGTCTTGTCATGTCATGTCATGTCGTGTCTTGTCCTGTCGTGTGTTGTGTTGTTTTGTCTTGTCTTGTGTTGTTTTGTCGTGTCATGTTTTGTCTTGTCTTGTCTTGTCATGTCATGTCATGTCGTGTCTTGTGTTGCTTTGTCTTGTCATGTCTTGTCTTGTCTTGTCTTGTCTTGTCATGTCATGTCGTGTCTTGTGTTGGTTTGTCTTGTCTTGTCTTGTCTTGCCTTGTCTTGTCCTGTCGTGTGTTGTGTTGTTTTGTCTTGTCTTGTGTTGTTTTGTCGTGTCATGTCTTGTCTTGTCTTGTCTTGTCCTGTCCTGTCGTATGTTGTGTTGTTTTGTCTTGTCTTGTGTTGTTTTGTCGTGTCTTGTGTTGCTTTGTCTTGTCATGTCTTGTCTTGTCTTGTCTTGTCTTGTCATGTCATGTCGTGTCTTGTGTTGGTTTGTCTTGTCTTGTCTTGTCTTGTCATGTCATGTCATGTCGTGTCTTGTGTTGCTTTGTCTTGTCTTGTCTTGTCTTGTCTTGTCTTGTCTTGTCTTGTCTTGTCTTGTCTTGTCTTGTCTTGTCTTGTCTTGTCTTGTCCTGTCGTGTGTTGTGTTGTTTTGTCTTGTCTTGTGTTGTTTTGTCGTGTCATGTTTTGTCTTGTCTTGTCTTGTCTTGTCATGTCATGTCATGTCGTGTCTTGTGTTGCTTTGTCTTGTCTTGTCTTGTCTTGTCTTGTCTTGTCTTGTCTTGTCTTGTCTTGTCTTGTCTTGTCTTGTCTTGTCTTGTCTTGTCTTATCTTCTTAATTAATTTAAAAACAAATCAAACAGAATTGTCTTGTCTGGTCTTGTCTTGTCTTGTCTTGTCTTGTCTTGTCTTGTCTTGTCTTGTCTTGTCTTGTCTTGTCTTGTCTTGTCTTGTCTTGTCTTGTCTTGTCTTGTCTTGTCTTGTCTTGTCTTGTCTTGTCTTGTCTTGTCTTGTCTTGTCTTGTCTTGTCTTGTCTTATCTTCTTAATTAATTTAAAAACAAATCAAACAGAATTGTCTTGTCTTGTCTTGTCTTGTCTTGTCTTGTCTTGTCTTGTCTTGTCTTGTCTTGTCTTGTCTTGTCTTGTCTTGTCTTGTCTTGTCTTGTCTTGTCTTGTCTTGTCTTGTCTTGTCTTGTCTTGTCTTGTCTTGTCTTGTCTTGTCTTGTCTTGTCTTGTCTTGTCTTGTCTTGTCTTGTCCTGTCGTGTGTTGTGTTGTTCTGTCTTGTCTTGTGTTGTTTTGTCGTGTCATGTTTTGTCTTGTCTTGTCTTGTCATGTCATGTCATGTCGTGTCTTGTGTTGCTTTGTCTTGTCTTGTCTTGTCTTGTCTTGTCATGTCATGTCATGTCGTGTCATGTTTTGTCTTGTCTTGTCGTGTCATGTTTTGTCCTGTCTTGTCTTGTCTTGTCTTGTCTTGTCTTGTCTTGTCTTGTCTTGTCTTGTCTTGTCTTGTCTTGTCTTGTCTTGTCTTGTCTTGTCTTGTCTTGTCTTGTCTTGTCTTGTCTTGTCTTGTCTTGTCTTGTCTTGTCTTGTCTTGTCTTGTCTTGTCTTGTCTTGTCTTGTCTTGTCTTGTCTTGTCTTGTCTTGTCTTGTCGTGTCATGTTTTGTCTTGTCTTGTGTTGTCATGTCATGTCATGTCGTGTCTTGTGTTGCTTTGTCTTGTCTGGTCTTGTCTTGTCTTGTCTTGTATTGTCTTGTCTTGTCGTGTCATGTTTTGTCTTGTCTTGTCTTGTCATGTCATGTCATGTCGTGTCTTGTCCTGTCGTGTGTTGTGTTGTTTTGTCTTGTCTTGTGTTGTTTTGTCGTGTCATGTTTTGTCTTGTCTTGTCTTGTCATGTCATGTCATGTCGTGTCTTGTGTTGCTTTGTCTTGTCTTGTCTTGTCTTGTCTTGTCTTGTCTTGTCGTGTCTTGTCTTGTCTTGTCTTGTCTTGTCTTGTCTTGTGTTGTCGTGTCATGTTTTGTCTTGTCTTGTCTTGTCTTGTCTTGTCTTGTCTTGTCTTGTCTTGTCTTGTCTTGTCTTGTCTTGTCTTGTCTTGTCTTGTCTTGTCTTGTCTTGTCTTGTCTTGTCTTGTCTTGTCTTGTCTTGTCTTGTCTTGTCTTGTCTTGTCTTGTCTTGTCTTGTCTTGTCTTGTCTTGTCTTGTCTTGTCTTGTCTTGTCTTGTCTTGTCTTGTCTTGTCTTGTCTTGTCTTGTCTTGTCTTGTCTTGTCTTGTCTTGTCTTGTCTTGTCTTGTCTTGTCTTGTCTTGTCTTGTCTTGTCTTGTCTTGTCTTGTCTTGTCTTGTCTTGTCTTGTCTTGTCTTGTCTTGTCTTGTCTTGTCTTGTCTTGTCTTGTCTTGTCTTGTCTTGTCTTGTCTTGTCTTGTCTTGTCTTGTCTTGTCTTGTCTTGTCTTGTCTTGTCTTGTCTTGTCATGTCATGTCATGTCGTGTCTTGTCCTGTCGTGTGTTGTGTTGTTTTGTCTTGTCTTGTGTTGTTTTGTCGTGTCATGTTTTGTCTTGTCTTGTCTTGTCATGTCATGTCATGTCGTGTCTTGTGTTGCTTTGTCTTGTCTTGTCTTGTCTTGTCTTGTCTTGTCTTGTCTTGTCTTGTCTTGTTTTGTCTTGTCTTGTCTTGTCTTGTCTTGTCTTGTCTTGTCTTGTCTTGTCGTGTCATGTTTTGTCTTGTCTTGTGTTGTCATGTCATGTCATGTCGTGTCTTGTGTTGCTTTGTCTTGTCTGGTCTTGTCTTGTCTTGTCTTGTCTTGTCTTGTCTTGTCTTGTCTTGTCTTGTCTTGTCTTGTCTTGTCTTGTCTTGTCTTGTCTTGTGTTGTCATGTCATGTCATGTCGTGTCATGTCGTGTCTTGTGTTGCTTTGTCTTGTCTGGTCTTGTCTTGTCTTGTCTTGTCTTGTCTTGTCTTGTCTTGTCTTGTCTTGTCTTGTCTTGTCTTGTCTTGTCTTGTCTTGTCTTGTCTTGTCTTGTCTTGTCTTGTCTTGTCTTGTCTTGTCTTGTCTTGTCTTGTCTTGTCTTGTCTTGTCTTGTCTTGTCTTGTCTTGTCTTGTCTTGTCTTGTCTTGTCTTGTCTTGTCTTGTCTTGTCTTATCTTCTTAATTAATTTAAAAACAAATCAAACAGAATTGTCTTGTCTGGTCTTGTCTTGTCTTGTCTTGTCTTGTCTTGTCTTGTCTTGTCTTGTCTTGTCTTGTCTTGTCTTGTCTTGTCTTGTCTTGTCTTGTCTTGTCTTGTCTTGTCTTGTCTTGTCTTGTCTTGTCTTGTCTTGTCTTGTCTTGTCTTGTCTTGTCATGTCATGTCATGTCGTGTCTTGTCCTGTCGTGTGTTGTGTTGTTTTGTCTTGTCTTGTGTTGTTTTGTCGTGTCATGTTTTGTCTTGTCTTGTCTTGTCATGTCATGTCATGTCGTGTCTTGTGTTGCTTTGTCTTGTCTTGTCTTGTCTTGTCTTGTCTTGTCTTGTCTTGTCTTGTTTTGTCTTGTCTTGTCTTGTCTTGTCTTGTCTTGTCTTGTCTTGTCTTGTCGTGTCATGTTTTGTCTTGTCTTGTGTTGTCATGTCATGTCATGTCGTGTCTTGTGTTGCTTTGTCTTGTCTGGTCTTGTCTTGTCTTGTCTTGTCTTGTCTTGTCTTGTCTTGTCTTGTCTTGTCTTGTCTTGTCTTGTCTTGTCTTGTCTTGTGTTGTCATGTCATGTCATGTCGTGTCATGTCGTGTCTTGTGTTGCTTTGTCTTGTCTGGTCTTGTCTTGTCTTGTCTTGTCTTGTCTTGTCTTGTCTTGTCTTGTCTTGTCTTGTCTTGTCTTGTCTTGTCTTGTCTTGTCTTGTCTTGTCTTGTCTTGTCTTGTCTTGTCTTGTCTTGTCTTGTCTTGTCTTGTATTGTCTTGTCTTGTCTTGTCTTGTCTTGTCTTGTCTTGTCTTGTCTTGTCTTGTCGTGTCATGTTTTGTCTTGTCTTGTCTTGTCTTGTCTTGTCATGTCATGTCATGTCGTGTCTTGTGTTGCTTTGTCTTGTCTTGTCTTGTCTTGTCTTGTCTTGTCTTGTCTTGTCTTGTCTTGTCTTGTCTTGTCTTGTCTTGTCTTGTCTTGTCTTGTCTTGTCTTGTCTTGTCTTGTCTTGTCTTGTCTTGTCTTGTCTTGTCTTGTCTTGTCTTGTCTTGTCTTGTCTTGTCTTGTCTTGTCTTGTCTTGTCTTGTCTTGTCTTGTGTTGTCATGTCATGTCATGTCGTGTCATGTCGTGTCTTGTGTTGCTTTGTCTTGTCTGGTCTTGTCTTGTCTTGTCTTGTCTTGTCTTGTCTTGTCTTGTCTTGTCTTGTCTTGTCTTGTCTTGTCTTGTCTTGTCTTGTCTTGTCTTGTCTTGTCTTGTCTTGTCTTGTCTTGTCTTGTCTTGTCTTGTCTTGTCTTGTCTTGTCTTGTCTTGTCTTGTCTTGTCTTGTCTTGTCTTGTCTTGTCTTGTCTTGTCTTGTCTTGTCATGTCATGTCATGTCGTGTCTTGTCCTGTCGTGTGTTGTGTTGTTTTGTCTTGTCTTGTGTTGTTTTGTCGTGTCATGTTTTGTCTTGTCTTGTCTTGTCATGTCATGTCATGTCGTGTCTTGTGTTGCTTTGTCTTGTCTTGTCTTGTCTTGTCTTGTCTTGTCTTGTCTTGTCTTGTCTTGTCTTGTCTTGTCTTGTCTTGTCTTGTCTTGTCTTGTCTTGTCTTATCTTCTTAATTAATTTAAAAACAAATCAAACAGAATTGTCTTGTCTGGTCTTGTCTTGTCTTGTCTTGTCTTGTCTTGTCTTGTCTTGTCTTGTCTTGTCTTGTCTTGTCTTGTCTTGTCATGTCATGTCATGTCGTGTCTTGTCCTGTCGTGTGTTGTGTTGTTTTGTCTTGTCTTGTGTTGTTTTGTCGTGTCATGTTTTGTCTTGTCTTGTCTTGTCATGTCATGTCATGTCGTGTCTTGTGTTGCTTTGTCTTGTCATGTCTTGTCTTGTCTTGTCTTGTCTTGTCATGTCATGTCGTGTCTTGTGTTGGTTTGTCTTGTCTTGTCTTGTCTTGTCCTGTCGTGTGTTGTGTTGTTTTGTCTTGTCTTGTGTTGTTTTGTCGTGTCATGTCTTGTCTTGTCTTGTCTTGTCCTGTCCTGTCGTATGTTGTGTTGTTTTGTCTTGTCTTGTCATGTCATGTCATGTCGTGTCTTGTGTTGCTTTGTCTTGTCTTGTCTTGTCTTGTCTTGTCTTGTCTTGTCTTGTATTGTCTTGTCTTGTCTTGTCTTGTCTTGTCTTGTCTTGTCTTGTCCTGTCGTGTGTTGTGTTGTTTTGTCTTGTCTTGTGTTGTTTTGTCGTGTCATGTTTTGTCTTGTCTTGTCTTGTCTTGTCATGTCATGTCATGTCGTGTCTTGTGTTGCTTTGTCTTGTCTTGTCTTGTCTTGTCTTGTCTTGTCTTGTCTTGTCTTGTCTTGTCTTGTCTTGTCTTGTCTTGTCTTGTCTTGTCTTGTCTTGTCTTGTCTTGTCTTGTCTTGTCTTGTCTTGTCTTGTCTTGTCTTGTCTTGTCTTGTCTTGTCTTATCTTCTTAATTAATTTAAAAACAAATCAAACAGAATTGTCTTGTCTGGTCTTGTCTTGTCTTGTCTTGTCTTGTCTTGTCTTGTCTTGTCTTGTCTTGTCTTGTCTTGTCTTGTCTTGTCTTGTCTTGTCTTGTCTTGTCTTGTCTTGTCTTGTCTTGTCTTGTCTTGTCTTGTCTTGTCTTGTCTTGTCTTGTCTTGTCTTGTCTTGTCTTGTCATGTCTTGTCTTGTCTTGTCTTGTCTTGTCTTGTCCTGTCGTGTGTTGTGTTGTTCTGTCTTGTCTTGTGTTGTTTTGTCGTGTCATGTTTTGTCTTGTCTTGTCTTGTCATGTCATGTCATGTCGTGTCTTGTGTTGCTTTGTCTTGTCTTGTCTTGTCTTGTCTTGTCATGTCATGTCATGTCTTGTCTTGTCTTGTCTTGTCTTGTCGTGTCATGTTTTGTCCTGTCTTGTCTTGTCTTGTCTTGTCTTGTCTTGTCTTGTCTTGTCTTGTCTTGTCTTGTCTTGTCTTGTCTTGTCTTGTCTTGTCTTGTCTTGTCTTGTCTTGTCTTGTCTTGTCTTGTCTTGTCTTGTCTTGTCTTGTCTTGTCTTGTCTTGTCTTGTCTTGTCTTGTCTTGTCTTGTCTTGTCTTGTCTTGTCTTGTCTTGTCTTGTCTTGTCTTGTCTTGTCTTGTCTTGTCTTGTCTTGTCTTGTCTTGTCTTGTCTTGTCTTGTCTTGTCTTGTCTTGTCTTGTCTTGTCTTGTCTTGTCTTGTCTTGTCATGTCATGTCGTGTCTTGTCCTGTCGTGTGTTGTGTTGTTTTGTCTTGTCTTGTGTTGTTTTGTCGTGTCATGGTTTGTCTTGTCTTGTCTTGTCATGTCATGTCATGTCGTGTCTTGTGTTGCTTTGTCTTGTCTTGTCTTGTCTTGTCTTGTCTTGTCTTGTCTTGTCTTGTCTTGTCTTGTCTTGTCTTGTCTTGTCTTGTCTTGTCTTGTCTTGTCTTGTCTTGTCTTGTCTTGTCTTGTCTTGTCTTGTCTTGTCTTGTCTTGTCTTGTCTTGTCTTGTCTTGTCTTGTCTTGTCTTGTCTTGTCTTGTCTTGTCTTGTCTTGTCTTGTCTTGTCTTGTCTTGTCTTGTCTTGTCTTGTCTTGTCTTGTCTTGTCTTGTCTTGTCTTGTCTTGTCTTGTCTTGTCTTGTCTTGTCTTGTCTTGTCTTGTCTTGTCTTGTCTTGTCTTGTCTTGTCTTGTCTTGTCTTGTCTTGTCTTGTCTTGTCTTGTCTTGTCTTGTCTTGTCTTGTCTTGTCTTGTCTTGTCTTGTCTTGTCTTGTCTTGTCTTGTCATGTCATGTCATGTCGTGTCTTGTCCTGTCGTGTGTTGTGTTGTTTTGTCTTGTCTTGTGTTGTTTTGTCGTGTCATGTTTTGTCTTGTCTTGTCTTGTCATGTCATGTCATGTCGTGTCTTGTGTTGCTTTGTCTTGTCTTGTCTTGTCTTGTCTTGTCTTGTCTTGTCTTGTCTTGTTTTGTCTTGTCTTGTCTTGTCTTGTCTTGTCTTGTCTTGTCTTGTCTTGTCGTGTCATGTTTTGTCTTGTCTTGTGTTGTCATGTCATGTCATGTCGTGTCTTGTGTTGCTTTGTCTTGTCTGGTCTTGTCTTGTCTTGTCTTGTCTTGTCTTGTCTTGTCTTGTCTTGTCTTGTCTTGTCTTGTCTTGTCTTGTCTTGTCTTGTCTTGTGTTGTCATGTCATGTCATGTCGTGTCATGTCGTGTCTTGTGTTGCTTTGTCTTGTCTTGTCTTGTCTTGTCTTGTCTTGTCTTGTCTTGTCTTGTCTTGTCTTGTCTTGTCTTGTCTTGTCTTGTCTTGTCTTGTCTTGTCTTGTCTTGTCTTGTCTTGTCTTGTCTTGTCTTGTCTTGTCTTGTCTTGTCTTGTCTTGTCTTGTCTTATCTTCTTAATTAATTTAAAAACAAATCAAACAGAATTGTCTTGTCTGGTCTTGTCTTGTCTTGTCTTGTCTTGTCTTGTCTTGTCTTGTCTTGTCTTGTCTTGTCTTGTCTTGTCTTGTCTTGTCTTGTCTTGTCTTGTCTTGTCTTGTCTTGTCTTGTCTTGTCATGTCATGTCATGTCGTGTCTTGTCCTGTCGTGTGTTGTGTTGTTTTGTCTTGTCTTGTGTTGTTTTGTCGTGTCATGTTTTGTCTTGTCTTGTCTTGTCATGTCATGTCATGTCGTGTCTTGTGTTGCTTTGTCTTGTCTTGTCTTGTCTTGTCTTGTCTTGTCTTGTCTTGTCTTGTCTTGTTTTGTCTTGTCTTGTCTTGTCTTGTCTTGTCTTGTCTTGTCTTGTCTTGTCGTGTCATGTTTTGTCTTGTCTTGTGTTGTCATGTCATGTCATGTCGTGTCTTGTGTTGCTTTGTCTTGTCTGGTCTTGTCTTGTCTTGTCTTGTCTTGTCTTGTCTTGTCTTGTCTTGTCTTGTCTTGTCTTGTCTTGTCTTGTCTTGTCTTGTCTTGTGTTGTCATGTCATGTCATGTCGTGTCATGTCGTGTCTTGTGTTGCTTTGTCTTGTCTGGTCTTGTCTTGTCTTGTCTTGTCTTGTCTTGTCTTGTCTTGTCTTGTCTTGTCTTGTCTTGTCTTGTCTTGTCTTGTCTTGTCTTGTCTTGTCTTGTCTTGTCTTGTCTTGTCTTGTCTTGTCTTGTCTTGTCTTGTCTTGTCTTGTCTTGTCTTGTCTTGTCTTGTCTTGTCTTGTCTTGTCTTGTCTTGTCTTGTCTTGTCTTGTCTTGTCTTGTCTTGTCTTGTCTTGTCGTGTCATGTTTTGTCTTGTCTTGTCTTGTCTTGTCTTGTCATGTCATGTCATGTCGTGTCTTGTGTTGCTTTGTCTTGTCTTGTCTTGTCTTGTCTTGTCTTGTCTTGTCTTGTCTTGTCTTGTCTTGTCTTGTCTTGTCTTGTCTTGTCTTGTCTTGTCTTGTCTTGTCTTGTCTTGTCTTGTCTTGTCTTGTCTTGTCTTGTCTTGTCTTGTCTTGTCTTGTCTTGTCTTGTCTTGTCTTGTCTTGTCTTGTCTTGTCATGTCATGTCATGTCGTGTCTTGTCCTGTCGTGTGTTGTGTTGTTTTGTCTTGTCTTGTGTTGTTTTGTCGTGTCATGTTTTGTCTTGTCTTGTCTTGTCATGTCATGTCATGTCGTGTCTTGTGTTGCTTTGTCTTGTCTTGTCTTGTCTTGTCTTGTCTTGTCTTGTCTTGTCTTGTCTTGTCTTATCTTCTTAATTAATTTAAAAACAAATCAAACAGAATTGTCTTGTCTGGTCCTGTCTTGTCTTGTCTTGTCTTGTCTTGTCTTGTCTTGTCTTGTCTTGTCTTGTCTTGTCTTGTCTTGTCTTGTCTTGTCATGTCATGTCATGTCGTGTCTTGTCCTGTCGTGTGTTGTGTTGTTTTGTCTTGTCTTGTGTTGTTTTGTCGTGTCATGTTTTGTCTTGTCTTGTCTTGTCATGTCATGTCATGTCGTGTCTTGTGTTGCTTTGTCTTGTCATGTCTTGTCTTGTCTTGTCTTGTCTTGTCATGTCATGTCGTGTCTTGTGTTGGTTTGTCTTGTCTTGTCTTGTCTTGTCTTGTCTTGTCCTGTCGTGTGTTGTGTTGTTTTGTCTTGTCTTGTGTTGTTTTGTCGTGTCATGTCTTGTCTTGTCTTGTCTTGTCCTGTCCTGTCGTATGTTGTGTTGTTTTGTCTTGTCTTGTCATGTCATGTCATGTCGTGTCTTGTGTTGCTTTGTCTTGTCTTGTCTTGTCTTGTCTTGTCTTGTCTTGTCTTGTCTTGTCTTGTCTTGTCTTGTCTTGTCTTGTCTTGTCTTGTCTTGTCTTGTCTTGTCCTGTCGTGTGTTGTGTTGTTTTGTCTTGTCTTGTGTTGTTTTGTCGTGTCATGTTTTGTCTTGTCTTGTCTTGTCTTGTCATGTCATGTCATGTCGTGTCTTGTGTTGCTTTGTCTTGTCTTGTCTTGTCTTGTCTTGTCTTGTCTTGTCTTGTCTTGTCTTGTCTTGTCTTGTCTTGTCTTGTCTTGTCTTGTCTTGTCTTGTCTTGTCTTGTCTTGTCTTATCTTCTTAATTAATTTAAAAACAAATCAAACAGAATTGTCTTGTCTGGTCTTGTCTTGTCTTGTCTTGTCTTGTCTTGTCTTGTCTTGTCTTGTCTTGTCTTGTCTTGTCTTGTCTTGTCTTGTCTTGTCTTGTCTTGTCTTGTCTTGTCTTGTCTTGTCTTGTCTTGTCTTGTCTTGTCTTGTCTTGTCTTGTCTTGTCTTGTCATGTCTTGTCTTGTCTTGTCTTGTCTTGTCTTGTCCTGTCGTGTGTTGTGTTGTTCTGTCTTGTCTTGTGTTGTTTTGTCGTGTCATGTTTTGTCTTGTCTTGTCTTGTCATGTCATGTCATGTCGTGTCTTGTGTTGCTTTGTCTTGTCTTGTCTTGTCTTGTCTTGTCATGTCATGTCATGTCTTGTCTTGTCTTGTCTTGTCTTGTCGTGTCATGTTTTGTCCTGTCTTGTCTTGTCTTGTCTTGTCTTGTCTTGTCTTGTCTTGTCTTGTCTTGTCTTGTCTTGTCTTGTCTTGTCTTGTCTTGTCTTGTCTTGTCTTGTCTTGTCTTGTCTTGTCTTGTCTTGTCTTGTCTTGTCTTGTCTTGTCTTGTCTTGTCTTGTCTTGTCTTGTCTTGTCTTGTCTTGTCTTGTCTTGTCTTGTCTTGTCGTGTCATGTTTTGTCTTGTCTTGTGTTGTCATGTCATGTCATGTCGTGTCTTGTGTTGCTTTGTCTTGTCTGGTCTTGTCTTGTCTTGTCTTGTATTGTCTTGTCTTGTCGTGTCATGTTTTGTCTTGTCTTGTCTTGTCATGTCATGTCATGTCGTGTCTTGTCCTGTCGTGTGTTGTGTTGTTTTGTCTTGTCTTGTGTTGTTTTGTCGTGTCATGTTTTGTCTTGTCTTGTCTTGTCATGTCATGTCATGTCGTGTCTTGTGTTGCTTTGTCTTGTCTTGTCTTGTCTTGTCTTGTCTTGTCTTGTCTTGTCGTGTCATGTTTTGTCTTGTCTTGTCTTGTCTTGTCTTGTCTTGTCTTGTCTTGTCTTGTCTTGTCTTGTCTTGTCTTGTCTTGTCTTGTCTTGTCTTGTCTTGTCTTGTCTTGTCTTGTCTTGTCTTGTCTTGTCTTGTCTTGTCTTGTCTTGTCTTGTCTTGTCTTGTCTTGTCTTGTCTTGTCTTGTCTTGTCTTGTCTTGTCTTGTCTTGTCTTGTCTTGTCTTGTCTTGTCTTGTCTTGTCTTGTCTTGTCTTGTCTTGTCTTGTCTTGTCTTGTCTTGTCTTGTCTTGTCATGTCATGTCGTGTCTTGTCCTGTCGTGTGTTGTGTTGTTTTGTCTTGTCTTGTGTTGTTTTGTCGTGTCATGGTTTGTCTTGTCTTGTCTTGTCATGTCATGTCATGTCGTGTCTTGTGTTGCTTTGTCTTGTCTTGTCTTGTCTTGTCTTGTCTTGTCTTGTCTTGTCTTGTCTTGTCTTGTCTTGTCTTGTCTTGTCTTGTCTTGTCTTGCCTTGTCTTGTCTTGTCTTGTCTTGTCTTGTCTTGTGATGTCATGTCATGTCGTGTCTTGTGTTGCTTTGTCTTGTCTTGTCTTGTCTTGTCTTGTCTTGTCTTGTCTTGTCTTGTCTTGTCTTGTCTTGTCTTGTCTTGTCTTGTCTTGTCTTGTCTTGTGATGTCATGTCATGTCATGTCGTGTCTTGTGTTGCTTTGTCTTGTCTGGTCTTGTCTTGTCTTGTCTTGTCTTGTCTTGTCTTGTCTTGTCTTGTCTTGTCTTGTCTTGTCTTGTCTTGTCTTGTCTTGTCTTGTCTTGTCTTGTCTTGTCTTGTCGTGTCATGTTTTGTCTTGTCTTGTCTTGTCTTGTCTTGTCATGTCATGTCATGTCGTGTCTTGTGTTGCTTTGTCTTGTCTTGTCTTGTCTTGTCTTGTCTTGTCTTGTCTTGTCTTGTCTTGTCTTGTCTTGTCTTGTCTTGTCTTGTCTTGTCTTGTGATGTCATGTCATGTCATGTCGTGTCTTGTGTTGCTTTGTCTTGTCTGGTCTTGTCTTGTCTTGTCTTGTCTTGTCTTGTCTTGTCTTGTCTTGCCTTGTCTTGTCTTGTCTTGTCTTGTCTTGTGATGTCATGTCATGTCATGTCATGTCATGTCGTGTCTTGTGTTGCTTTGTCTTGTCTGGTCTTGTCTTGTCTTGTCTTGTCTTGTCTTGTCTTGTCTTGTCTTGTCTTGTCTTGTCTTGTCTTGTCTTGTCTTGTCTTGTCTTGTCTTGTCTTGTCTTGTCTTGTCTTGTCTTGTCTTGTCTTGTCTTGTCTTGTCGTGTCATGTTTTGTCTTGTCTTGTCTTGTCTTGTCATGTCATGTCATGTCGTGTCTTGTGTTGCTTTGTCTTGTCTTGTCTTGTCTTGTCTTGTCTTGTCTTGTCTTGTCTTGTCTTGTCTTGTCTTGTCTTGTCTTGTCTTGTCTTGTCTTGTCTTGTCTTGTCTTGTCTTGTCTTGTCTTGTCTTGTCTTGTCTTGTCTTGTCTTGTCTTGTCTTGTCTTGTCTTGTCTTGTCTTGTCTTGTCTTGTCTTGTCTTGTCTTGTCTTGTCTTGTCTTGTCTTGTCTTGTCTTGTCTTGTCTTGTCTTGTCTTGTCTTGTCTTGTCTTGTCTTGTCTTGTCTTGTCTTGTCTTGTCTTGTCTTGTCTTGTCTTGTCTTGTCTTGTCTTGTCTTGTCTTGTCTTGTCTTGTCTTGTCTTGTCTTGTCTTGTCTTGTCTTGTCTTGTCTTGTCTTGTCTTGTCTTGTCTTGTCTTGTCATGTCATGTCGTGTCTTGTCCTGTCGTGTGTTGTGTTGTTTTGTCTTGTCTTGTGTTGTTTTGTCGTGTCATGTTTTGTCTTGTCTTGTCTTGTCATGTCATGTCATGTCGTGTCTTGTGTTGCTTTGTCTTGTCTTGTCTTGTCTTGTCTTGTCTTGTCTTGTCTTGTCTTGTCTTGTCTTGTCTTTTCTTGTCTTGTCTTGTCATGTCATGTCGTGTCTTGTCCTGTCGTGTGTTGTGTTGTTTTGTCTTGTCTTGTGTTGTTTTGTCGTGTCATGTTTTGTCTTGTCTTGTCTTGTCATGTCATGTCATATCGTGTCTTGTGTTGCTTTGTCTTGTCTTGTCTTGTCTTGTCTTGTCTTGTCTTGTCTTGTCTTGTCTTGTCTTGTCTTGTCTTGTCTTGTCTTGTCTTGTCTTGTCTTGTCTTGTCTTGTCTTGTCTTGTCTTGTCTTGTCTTGTCTTGTGTTGCTTTGTCTTGTCTGGTCTTGTCTTGTCTTGTCTTGTCTTGTCTTGTCTTGTCTTGTCTTGCCTTGTCTTGTCTTGTCTTGTCTTGTCTTGTGATGTCATGTCATGTCATGTCATGTCATGTCGTGTCTTGTGTTGCTTTGTCTTGTCTGGTCTTGTCTTGTCTTGTCTTGTCTTGTCTTGTCTTGTCTTGTCTTGTCTTGTCTTGTCTTGTCTTGTCTTGTCTTGTCTTGTCTTGTCTTGTCTTGTCTTGTCTTGTCTTGTCTTGTCTTGTCTTGTCTTGTCTTGTCTTGTCGTGTCATGTTTTGTCTTGTCTTGTCTTGTCTTGTCTTGTCATGTCATGTCATGTCGTGTCTTGTGTTGCTTTGTCTTGTCTTGTCTTGTCTTGTCTTGTCTTGTCTTGTCTTGTCTTGTCTTGTCTTGTCTTGTCTTGTCTTGTCTTGTCTTGTCTTGTCTTGTCTTGTCTTGTCTTGTCTTGTCTTGTCTTGTCTTGTCTTGTCTTGTCTTGTCTTGTCTTGTCTTGTCTTGTCTTGTCTTGTCTTGTCTTGTCTTGTCTTGTCTTGTCTTGTCTTGTCTTGTCTTGTCTTGTCTTGTCTTGTCTTGTCTTGTCTTGTCTTGTCTTGTCTTGTCTTGTCTTGTCTTGTCTTGTCTTGTCTTGTCTTGTCTTGTCTTGTCTTGTCTTGTCTTGTCTTGTCTTGTCTTGTCATGTCATGTCGTGTCTTGTCCTGTCGTGTGTTGTGTTGTTTTGTCTTGTCTTGTGTTGTTTTGTCGTGTCATGTTTTGTCTTGTCTTGTCTTGTCATGTCATGTCATGTCGTGTCTTGTGTTGCTTTGTCTTGTCTTGTCTTGTCTTGTCTTGTCTTGTCTTGTCTTGTCTTGTCTTGTCTTGTCTTGTCTTGTCTTTTCTTGTCTTGTCTTGTCATGTCATGTCGTGTCTTGTCCTGTCGTGTGTTGTGTTGTTTTGTCTTGTCTTGTGTTGTTTTGTCGTGTCATGTTTTGTCTTGTCTTGTCTTGTCATGTCATGTCATATCGTGTCTTGTGTTGCTTTGTCTTGTCTTGTCTTGTCTTGTCTTGTCTTGTCTTGTCTTGTCTTGTCTTGTCTTGTCTTGTCTTGTCTTGTCTTGTCTTGTCTTGTCTTGTCTTGTCTTGTCTTGTCTTGTCTTGTCTTGTCTTGTCTTGTCTTGTCTTGTCTTGTCTTGTCTTGTCTTGTCTTGTCTTGTCTTGTCTTGTCTTGTCTTGTCTTGTCTTGTCTTGTCTTGTCTTGTCTTGTCATGTCATGTCGTGTCTTGTCCTGTCGTGTGTTGTGTTGTTTTGTCTTGTCTTGTGTTGTTTTGTCGTGTCATGTTTTGTCTTGTCTTGTCTTGTCATGTCATGTCATGTCGTGTCTTGTGTTGCTTTGTCTTGTCTTGTCTTGTCTTGTCTTGTCTTGTCTTGTCTTGTCTTGTCTTGTCTTGTCTTGTCTTGTCTTGTCTTGTCTTGTCTTGTCTTGTCTTGTCTTGTCTTGTCTTGTCTTGTCTTGTCGTGTCATGTTTTGTCTTGTCTTGTGTTGTCATGTCATGTCATGTCGTGTCTTGTGTTGCTTTGTCTTGTCTGGTCTTGTCTTGTCTTGTCTTGTCTTGTCTTGTCTTGTCTTGTCTTGTCTTGTCTTGTCTTGTCTTGTCTTGTCTTGTCTTGTGATGTCATGTCATGTCATGTCATGTCATGTCGTGTCTTGTGTTGCTTTGTCTTGTCTGGTCTTGTCTTGTCTTGTCTTGTCTTGTCTTGTCTTGTCTTGTCTTGTCTTGTCTTGTCTTGTCTTGTCTTGTATCGTCTTGTCTTGTCTTGTCTTGTCTTGTCTTGTCTTGTCGTGTCATGTTTTGTCTTGTCTTGTCTTGTCTTGTCTTGTCATGTCATGTCATGTCGTGTCTTGTGTTGCTTTGTCTTGTCTTGTCTTGTCTTGTCTTCTCTTGTCTTCTCTTGTCTTGTCTTGTCTTGTCTTGTCTTGTCTTGTCTTGTCTTGTCTTGTCTTGTCTTGTCTTGTCTTGTCTTGTCTTGTCTTGTCTTGTCTTGTCTTGTCTTGTCTTGTCTTGTCTTGTCTTGTCTTGTCTTGTCTTGTCTTGTCTTGTCTTGTCTTGTCTTGTCGTGTCATGTTTTGTCTTGTCTTGTGTTGTCATGTCATGTCATGTCGTGTCTTGTGTTGCTTTGTCTTGTCTGGTCTTGTCTTGTCTTGTCTTGTATTGTCTTGTCTTGTCGTGTCTGGTCTTGTCTTGTCTTGTCTTGTCTTGTCTTGTCTTGTGTTGTCTTGTATTGTCTTGTCTTGTCTTGTCTTGTCTTGTCTTGTCTTGTCCTGTCCTGTCCTGTCCTGTCCTGTCCTGTCCTGTCTTGTCTTGTCTTGTCTTGTCTTGTCTTGTCTTGTCTTGTCTTGTCTTGTCTTGTCTTGTCTTGTCTTGTCTTGTCTTGTCTTGTCTTGTCTTGTCTTGTCTTGTCTTGTCTTGTCTTGTCTTGTCTTGTCTTGTCTTGTCTTGTCTTGTCTTGTCTTGTCTTGTCTTGTCTTGTCTTGTCTTGTCTTGTCATGTCGTGTGTTGTGTTGTTTTTTCTTGTCTTGTCTTGTCTTGTCTTGTCTTGTCTTGTCTTGTCTTGTCTTGTCTTGTCTTGTCTTGTCCTGTCCTGTCGTGTGTTGTGTTTTTTTGTCTTGTCTTGTGTTGTTTTGTCGTGTCATGTCTTGTCCTGTCCTGTCGTGTGTTGTGTTGTTTTGTCTTGTCATGTCATGTCATGTCGTGTCTTGTGTTGCTTTGTCTTGTCTTGTCTTGTCTTGTCTTGTCTTGTCCTGTCGTGTGTTGTGTTGTTTTGTCTTGTCTTGTGTTGTTTTGTCGTGTCATGTCTTGTCTTGTCTTGTCTTGTCTTGTCATGTCATGTCGTGTCTTGTGTTGGTTTGTCTTGTCTTGTCTTGTCTTGTCTTGTCCTGTCGTGTGTTGTGTTGTTTTGTCTTGTCTTGTGTTGTTTTGTCGTGTCATGTCTTGTCTTGTCTTGTCTTGTCCTGTCCTGTCGTGTGTTGTGTTGTTTTGTCTTGTCTTGTCATGTCATGTCATGTCGTGTCTTGTGTTGCTTTGTCTTGTCTTGTCTTGTCTTGTCTTGTCTTGTCTTGTCTTGTCCTGTCGTGTGTTGTGTTGTTTTGTCTTGTCTTGTGTTGTTCTGTCGTGTCATGTTTTGTCTTGTCTTGTCTTGTCTTGTCATGTCATGTCATGTCGTGTCTTGTGTTGCTTTGTCTTGTCTTGTCTTGTCTTGTCTTGTCTTGTCTTGTCTTGTCTTGTCTTGTCTTGTCTTGTCTTGTCTTGTCTTGTCTTGTCTTGTCTTGTCTTGTCTTGTCTTGTCTTGTCTTGTCTTGTCTTGTCTTGTCTTGTCTTGTCTTGTCTTGTCTTGTCTTGTCTTGTCTTGTCTTGTCTTGTCTTGTCTTGTCTTGTCTTGTCTTGTCTTGTCTTGTCTTGTCTTGTCTTGTCTTGTCTTGTCTTGTCTTGTCTTGTCTTGTCTTGTCTTGTCTTGTCTTGTCTTGTCTTGTCTTGTCTTGTCTTGTCTTGTCTTGTCTTGTCTTGTCTTGTCTTGTCTTGTCTTGTCTTGTCTTGTCTTGTCTTGTCTTGTCTTGTCTTGTCTTGTCTTGTCTTGTCTTGTCTTGTCTTGTCGTGTCATGTTTTGTCTTGTCTTGTGTTGTCATGTCATGTCATGTCGTGTCTTGTGTTGCTTTGTCTTGTCTGGTCTTGTCTTGTCTTGTCTTGTATTGTCTTGTCTTGTCGTGTCATGTTTTGTCTTGTCTTGTCTTGTCATGTCATGTCATGTCGTGTCTTGTCCTGTCGTGTGTTGTGTTGTTTTGTCTTGTCTTGTGTTGTTTTGTCGTGTCATGTTTTGTCTTGTCTTGTCTTGTCATGTCATGTCATGTCGTGTCTTGTGTTGCTTTGTCTTGTCTTGTCTTGTCTTGTCTTGTCTTGTCTTGTCTTGTCTTGTCTTGTCTTGTCTTGTCTTGTCTTGTCTTGTCTTGTCTTGTCTTGTCTTGTCTTGTCTTGTCTTGTCTTGTCTTGTCTTGTCTTGTCTTGTCTTGTCTTGTCTTGTCTTGTCTTGTCTTGTCTTGTCTTGTCTTGTCTTGTCTTGTCTTGTCTTGTCTTGTCTTGTCTTGTCTTGTCTTGTCTTGTCTTGTCTTGTCTTGTCTTGTCTTGTCTTGTCTTGTCTTGTCTTGTCTTGTCTTGTCTTGTCTTGTCTTGTCTTGTCTTGTCTTGTCATGTCATGTCATGTCGTGTCTTGTCCTGTCGTGTGTTGTGTTGTTTTGTCTTGTCTTGTGTTGTTTTGTCGTGTCATGTTTTGTCTTGTCTTGTCTTGTCATGTCATGTCATGTCGTGTCTTGTGTTGCTTTGTCTTATCTTGTCTTGTCTTGTCTTGTCTTGTCTTGTCTTGTGTTGCTTTGTCTTGTCTTGTCTTGTCTTGTTTTGTCTTGTCTTGTCTTGTCTTGTCTTGTCTTGTCTTGTCTTGTCGTGTCATGTTTTGTCTTGTCTTGTGTTGTCATGTCATGTCATGTCGTGTCTTGTGTTGCTTTGTCTTGTCTGGTCTTGTCTTGTCTTGTCTTGTCTTGTCTTGTCTTGTCTTGTCTTGTCTTGTCTTGTCTTGTCTTGTCTTGTCTTGTCTTGTCTTGTCTTGTCTTGTGTTGTCATGTCATGTCATGTCGTGTCATGTCGTGTCTTGTGTTGCTTTGTCTTGTCTGGTCTTGTCTTGTCTTGTCTTGTCTTGTCTTGTCTTGTCTTGTCTTGTCTTGTCTTGTCTTGTCTTGTCTTGTCTTGTCTTGTCTTGTCTTGTCTTGTCTTGTCTTGTCTTGTCTTGTCTTGTCTTGTCTTGTCTTGTCTTGTCTTGTCTTGTCTTGTCTTGTCTTGTCTTGTCGTGTCATGTTTTGTCTTGTCTTGTCTTGTCTTGTCTTGTCTTGTCTTGTCATGTCATGTCATGTCGTGTCTTGTGTTGCTTTGTCTTGTCTTGTCTTGTCTTGTCTTGTCTTGTCTTGTCTTGTCTTGTCTTGTCTTGTCTTGTCTTGTCTTGTCTTGTCTTGTCTTGTCTTGTCTTGTCTTGTCTTGTCTTGTCTTGTCTTGTCTTGTCTTGTCTTGTCTTGTCTTGTCTTGTCTTGTCTTGTCTTGTCTTGTCATGTCATGTCATGTCGTGTCTTGTCCTGTCGTGTGTTGTGTTGTTTTGTCTTGTCTTGTGTTGTTTTGTCGTGTCATGTTTTGTCTTGTCTTGTCTTGTCATGTCATGTCATGTCGTGTCTTGTGTTGCTTTGTCTTGTCTTGTCTTGTCTTGTCTTGTCTTGTCTTGTCTTGTCTTGTCTTGTCTTGTCTTGTCTTGTCTTGTCTTATCTTCTTAATTAATTTAAAAACAAATCAAACAGAATTGTCTTGTCTGGTCTTGTCTTGTCTTGTCTTGTCTTGTCTTGTCTTGTCTTGTCTTGTCTTGTCTTGTCTTGTCTTGTCTTGTCTTGTCTTGTCTTGTCTTGTCTTGTCTTGTCTTGTCTTGTCTTGTCTTGTCTTGTCTTGTCTTGTCTTGTCTTGTCTTGTCTTGTCTTGTCTTGTCTTGTCTTGTCATGTCATGTCATGTCGTGTCTTGTCCTGTCGTGTGTTGTGTTGTTTTGTCTTGTCTTGTGTTGTTTTGTCGTGTCATGTTTTGTCTTGTCTTGTCTTGTCATGTCATGTCATGTCGTGTCTTGTGTTGCTTTGTCTTGTCATGTCTTGTCTTGTCTTGTCTTGTCTTGTCATGTCATGTCGTGTCTTGTGTTGGTTTGTCTTGTCTTGTCTTGTCTTGTCTTGTCTTGTCCTGTCGTGTGTTGTGTTGTTTTGTCTTGTCTTGTGTTGTTTTGTCGTGTCATGTCTTGTCTTGTCTTGTCTTGTCCTGTCCTGTCGTATGTTGTGTTGTTTTGTCTTGTCTTGTGTTGTTTTGTCGTGTCTTGTGTTGCTTTGTCTTGTCATGTCTTGTCTTGTCTTGTCTTGTCTTGTCATGTCATGTCGTGTCTTGTGTTGGTTTGTCTTGTCTTGTCTTGTCTTGTCATGTCATGTCATGTCGTGTCTTGTGTTGCTTTGTCTTGTCTTGTCTTGTCTTGTCTTGTCTTGTCTTGTCTTGTCTTGTCTTGTCTTGTCCTGTCGTGTGTTGTGTTGTTTTGTCTTGTCTTGTGTTGTTTTGTCGTGTCATGTTTTGTCTTGTCTTGTCTTGTCTTGTCATGTCATGTCATGTCGTGTCTTGTGTTGCTTTGTCTTGTCTTGTCTTGTCTTGTCTTGTCTTGTCTTGTCTTGTCTTGTCTTGTCTTGTCTTGTCTTGTCTTGTCTTGTCTTGTCTTGTCTTGTCTTGTCTTGTCTTATCTTCTTAATTAATTTAAAAACAAATCAAACAGAATTGTCTTGTCTGGTCTTGTCTTGTCTTGTCTTGTCTTGTCTTGTCTTGTCTTGTCTTGTCTTGTCTTGTCTTGTCTTGTCTTGTCTTGTCTTGTCTTGTCTTGTCTTGTCTTGTCTTGTCTTGTCTTGTCTTGTCTTATCTTCTTAATTAATTTAAAAACAAATCAAACAGAATTGTCTTGTCTTGTCTTGTCTTGTCTTGTCTTGTCTTGTCTTGTCTTGTCTTGTCTTGTCTTGTCTTGTCTTGTCTTGTCTTGTCTTGTCTTGTCTTGTCTTGTCTTGTCTTGTCTTGTCTTGTCTTGTCTTGTCTTGTCTTGTCTTGTCTTGTCTTGTCTTGTCTTGTCTTGTCTTGTCTTGTCCTGTCGTGTGTTGTGTTGTTCTGTCTTGTCTTGTGTTGTTTTGTCGTGTCATGTTTTGTCTTGTCTTGTCTTGTCATGTCATGTCATGTCGTGTCTTGTGTTGCTTTGTCTTGTCTTGTCTTGTCTTGTCTTGTCATGTCATGTCATGTCGTGTCATGTTTTGTCTTGTCTTGTCGTGTCATGTTTTGTCCTGTCTTGTCTTGTCTTGTCTTGTCTTGTCTTGTCTTGTCTTGTCTTGTCTTGTCTTGTCTTGTCTTGTCTTGTCTTGTCTTGTCTTGTCTTGTCTTGTCTTGTCTTGTCTTGTCTTGTCTTGTCTTGTCTTGTCTTGTCTTGTCTTGTCTTGTCTTGTCTTGTCTTGTCTTGTCTTGTCTTGTCTTGTCTTGTCTTGTCTTGTCTTGTCTTGTCTTGTCTTGTCTTGTCTTGTCTTGTCTTGTCTTGTCTTGTCTTGTCTTGTCGTGTCATGTTTTGTCTTGTCTTGTGTTGTCATGTCATGTCATGTCGTGTCTTGTGTTGCTTTGTCTTGTCTGGTCTTGTCTTGTCTTGTCTTGTATTGTCTTGTCTTGTCGTGTCATGTTTTGTCTTGTCTTGTCTTGTCATGTCATGTCATGTCGTGTCTTGTCCTGTCGTGTGTTGTGTTGTTTTGTCTTGTCTTGTGTTGTTTTGTCGTGTCATGTTTTGTCTTGTCTTGTCTTGTCATGTCATGTCATGTCGTGTCTTGTGTTGCTTTGTCTTGTCTTGTCTTGTCTTGTCTTGTCTTGTCTTGTCTTGTCTTGTCTTGTCTTGTGTTGTCGTGTCATGTTTTGTCTTGTCTTGTCTTGTCTTGTCTTGTCTTGTCTTGTCTTGTCTTGTCTTGTCTTGTCTTGTCTTGTCTTGTCTTGTCTTGTCTTGTCTTGTCTTGTCTTGTCTTGTCTTGTCTTGTCTTGTCTTGTCTTGTCTTGTCTTGTCTTGTCTTGTCTTGTCTTGTCTTGTCTTGTCTTGTCTTGTCTTGTCTTGTCTTGTCTTGTCTTGTCTTGTCTTGTCTTGTCTTGTCTTGTCTTGTCTTGTCTTGTCTTGTCTTGTCTTGTCTTGTCTTGTCTTGTCTTGTCTTGTCTTGTCTTGTCTTGTCTTGTCTTGTCTTGACTTGTCTTGTCTTGTCTTGTCTTGTCTTGTCTTGTCTTGTCTTGTCTTGTCTTGTCTTGTCTTGTCTTGTCTTGTCTTGTCTTGTCATGTCATGTCATGTCGTGTCTTGTCCTGTCGTGTGTTGTGTTGTTTTGTCTTGTCTTGTGTTGTTTTGTCGTGTCATGTTTTGTCTTGTCTTGTCTTGTCATGTCATGTCATGTCGTGTCTTGTGTTGCTTTGTCTTGTCTTGTCTTGTCTTGTCTTGTCTTGTCTTGTCTTGTCTTGTCTTGTTTTGTCTTGTCTTGTCTTGTCTTGTCTTGTCTTGTCTTGTCTTGTCTTGTCGTGTCATGTTTTGTCTTGTCTTGTGTTGTCATGTCATGTCATGTCGTGTCTTGTGTTGCTTTGTCTTGTCTGGTCTTGTCTTGTCTTGTCTTGTCTTGTCTTGTCTTGTCTTGTCTTGTCTTGTCTTGTCTTGTCTTGTCTTGTCTTGTCTTGTCTTGTCTTGTCTTGTGTTGTCATGTCATGTCATGTCGTGTCATGTCGTGTCTTGTGTTGCTTTGTCTTGTCTGGTCTTGTCTTGTCTTGTCTTGTCTTGTCTTGTCTTGTCTTGTCTTGTCTTGTATTGTCTTGTCTTGTCTTGTCTTGTCTTGTCTTGTCTTGTCTTGTCTTGTCTTGTCTTGTCTTGTCTTGTCTTGTCTTGTCTTGTCTTGTCTTGTCTTGTCTTGTCTTGTCTTGTCTTGTCTTGTCTTGTCTTGTCGTGTCATGTTTTGTCTTGTCTTGTCTTGTCTTGTCTTGTCATGTCATGTCATGTCGTGTCTTGTGTTGCTTTGTCTTGTCTTGTCTTGTCTTGTCTTGTCTTGTCTTGTCTTGTCTTGTCTTGTCTTGTCTTGTCTTGTCTTGTCTTGTCTTGTCTTGTCTTGTCTTGTCTTGTCTTGTCTTGTCTTGTCTTGTCTTGTCTTGTCTTGTCTTGTCTTGTCTTGTCTTGTCTTGTCTTATCTTCTTAATTAATTTAAAAACAAATCAAACAGAATTGTCTTGTCTGGTCTTGTCTTGTCTTGTCTTGTCTTGTCTTGTCTTGTCTTGTCTTGTCTTGTCTTGTCTTGTCTTGTCTTGTCTTGTCTTGTCTTGTCTTGTCTTGTCTTGTCTTGTCTTGTCTTGTCTTGTCTTGTCTTGTCTTGTCATGTCATGTCATGTCGTGTCTTGTCCTGTCGTGTGTTGTGTTGTTTTGTCTTGTCTTGTGTTGTTTTGTCGTGTCATGTTTTGTCTTGTCTTGTCTTGTCATGTCATGTCATGTCGTGTCTTGTGTTGCTTTGTCTTGTCATGTCTTGTCTTGTCTTGTCTTGTCTTGTCATGTCATGTCGTGTCTTGTGTTGGTTTGTCTTGTCTTGTCTTGTCTTGTCTTGTCTTGTCCTGTCGTGTGTTGTGTTGTTTTGTCTTGTCTTGTGTTGTTTTGTCGTGTCATGTCTTGTCTTGTCTTGTCTTGTCCTGTCCTGTCGTATGTTGTGTTGTTTTGTCTTGTCTTGTCATGTCATGTCATGTCGTGTCTTGTGTTGCTTTGTCTTGTCTTGTCTTGTCTTGTCTTGTCTTGTCTTGTCTTGTCTTGTCTTGTCTTGTCTTGTCTTGTCTTGTCCTGTCGTGTGTTGTGTTGTTTTGTCTTGTCTTGTGTTGTTTTGTCGTGTCATGTTTTGTCTTGTCTTGTCTTGTCTTGTCATGTCATGTCATGTCGTGTCTTGTGTTGCTTTGTCTTGTCTTGTCTTGTCTTGTCTTGTCTTGTCTTGTCTTGTCTTGTCTTGTCTTGTCTTGTCTTGTCTTGTCTTGTCTTGTCTTGTCTTGTCTTGTCTTGTCTTGTCTTGTCTTGTCTTGTCTTGTCTTGTCTTGTCTTGTCTTGTCTTGTCTTGTCTTGTCTTGTCTTGTCTTGTCTTGTCTTGTCTTGTCTTGTCTTGTCTTGTCTTGTCTTGTCTTGTCTTGTCTTGTCTTGTCTTGTCTTGTCTTGTCTTGTCTTGTCTTGTCTTGTCTTGTCTTGTCTTGTCTTGTCTTGTCTTGTCTTGTCTTGTCTTGTCTTGTCTTGTCTTGTCTTGTCTTGTCTTGTCTTGTCTTGTCTTGTCTTGTCTTGTCTTGTCCTGTCGTGTGTTGTGTTGTTTTGTCTTGTCTTGTGTTGTTTTGTCGTGTCATGTTTTGTCTTGTCTTGTCTTGTCTTGTCTTGTCATGTCATGTCATGTCGTGTCTTGTGTTGCTTTGTCTTGTCTGGTCTTGTCTTGTCTTGTCTTGTATTGTCTTGTCTTGTCGTGTCATGTTTTGTCTTGTCTTGTCTTGTCATGTCATGTCATGTCGTGTCTTGTCCTGTCGTGTGTTGTGTTGTTTTGTCTTGTCTTGTGTTGTTTTGTCGTGTCATGTTTTGTCTTGTCTTGTCTTGTCATGTCATGTCATGTCGTGTCTTGTGTTGCTTTGTCTTGTCTTGTCTTGTCTTGTCTTGTCTTGTCTTGTCTTGTCTTGTCTTGTCTTGTGTTGTCGTGTCATGTTTTGTCTTGTCTTGTCTTGTCTTGTCTTGTCTTGTCTTGTCTTGTCTTGTCTTGTCTTGTCTTGTCTTGTCTTGTCTTGTCTTGTCTTGTCTTGTCTTGTCTTGTCTTGTCTTGTCTTGTCTTGTCTTGTCTTGTCTTGTCTTGTCTTGTCTTGTCTTGTCTTGTCTTGTCTTGTCTTGTCTTGTCTTGTCTTGTCTTGTCTTGTCTTGTCTTGTCTTGTCTTGTCTTGTCTTGTCTTGTCTTGTCTTGTCTTGTCTTGTCTTGTCTTGTCTTGTCTTGTCTTGTCTTGTCTTGTCTTGTCTTGTCTTGTCTTGTCTTGTCTTGTCTTGTCTTGACTTGTCTTGTCTTGTCTTGTCTTGTCTTGTCTTGTCTTGTCTTGTCTTGTCTTGTCTTGTCTTGTCTTGTCTTGTCTTGTCATGTCATGTCATGTCGTGTCTTGTCCTGTCGTGTGTTGTGTTGTTTTGTCTTGTCTTGTGTTGTTTTGTCGTGTCATGTTTTGTCTTGTCTTGTCTTGTCATGTCATGTCATGTCGTGTCTTGTGTTGCTTTGTCTTGTCTTGTCTTGTCTTGTCTTGTCTTGTCTTGTCTTGTCTTGTCTTGTTTTGTCTTGTCATGTCTTGTCTTGTCTTGTCTTGTCTTGTCTTGTCTTGTCGTGTCATGTTTTGTCTTGTCTTGTGTTGTCATGTCATGTCATGTCGTGTCTTGTGTTGCTTTGTCTTGTCTGGTCTTGTCTTGTCTTGTCTTGTCTTGTCTTGTCTTGTCTTGTCTTGTCTTGTCTTGTCTTGTCTTGTCTTGTCTTGTCTTGTCTTGTCTTGTCTTGTGTTGTCATGTCATGTCATGTCGTGTCATGTCGTGTCTTGTGTTGCTTTGTCTTGTCTGGTCTTGTCTTGTCTTGTCTTGTCTTGTCTTGTCTTGTCTTGTCTTGTCTTGTCTTGTCTTGTCTTGTCTTGTCTTGTCTTGTCTTGTCTTGTCTTGTCTTGTCTTGTCTTGTCTTGTCTTGTCTTGTCTTGTCTTGTCTTGTCTTGTCTTGTCTTGTCTTGTCTTGTCGTGTCATGTTTTGTCTTGTCTTGTCTTGTCTTGTCTTGTCATGTCATGTCATGTCGTGTCTTGTGTTGCTTTGTCTTGTCTTGTCTTGTCTTGTCTTGTCTTGTCTTGTCTTGTCTTGTCTTGTCTTGTCTTGTCTTGTCTTGTCTTGTCTTGTCTTGTCTTGTCTTGTCTTGTCTTGTCTTGTCTTGTCTTGTCTTGTCTTGTCTTGTCTTGTCTTGTCTTGTCTTGTCTTGTCTTGTCTTGTCTTGTCTTGTCTTGTCTTGTCTTGTCTTGTCTTGTCTTGTCTTGTCTTGTCTTGTCTTGTCATGTCATGTCATGTCGTGTCTTGTCCTGTCGTGTGTTGTGTTGTTTTGTCTTGTCTTGTGTTGTTTTGTCGTGTCATGTTTTGTCTTGTCTTGTCTTGTCATGTCATGTCATGTCGTGTCTTGTGTTGCTTTGTCTTGTCTTGTCTTGTCTTGTCTTGTCTTGTCTTGTCTTGTCTTGTCTTGTCTTGTCTTGTCTTGTCTTGTCTTGTCTTGTCTTGTCTTGTCTTGTCTTGTCTTGTCTTATCTTCTTAATTAATTTAAAAACAAATCAAACAGAATTGTCTTGTCTGGTCTTGTCTTGTCTTGTCTTGTCTTGTCTTGTCTTGTCTTGTCTTGTCTTGTCTTGTCTTGTCTTGTCTTGTCTTGTCTTGTCTTGTCTTGTCTTGTCTTGTCTTGTCTTGTCTTGTCTTGTCTTGTCTTGTCTTGTCTTGTCTTGTCATGTCATGTCATGTCGTGTCTTGTCCTGTCGTGTGTTGTGTTGTTTTGTCTTGTCTTGTGTTGTTTTGTCGTGTCATGTTTTGTCTTGTCTTGTCTTGTCATGTCATGTCATGTCGTGTCTTGTGTTGCTTTGTCTTGTCATGTCTTGTCTTGTCTTGTCTTGTCTTGTCATGTCATGTCGTGTCTTGTGTTGGTTTGTCTTGTCTTGTCTTGTCTTGTCTTGTCTTGTCCTGTCGTGTGTTGTGTTGTTTTGTCTTGTCTTGTGTTGTTTTGTCGTGTCATGTCTTGTCTTGTCTTGTCTTGTCCTGTCCTGTCGTATGTTGTGTTGTTTTGTCTTGTCTTGTCATGTCATGTCATGTCGTGTCTTGTGTTGCTTTGTCTTGTCTTGTCTTGTCTTGTCTTGTCTTGTCTTGTCTTGTCTTGTCTTGTCTTGTCTTGTCTTGTCTTGTCTTGTCCTGTCGTGTGTTGTGTTGTTTTGTCTTGTCTTGTGTTGTTTTGTCGTGTCATGTTTTGTCTTGTCTTGTCTTGTCTTGTCATGTCATGTCATGTCGTGTCTTGTGTTGCTTTGTCTTGTCTTGTCTTGTCTTGTCTTGTCTTGTCTTGTCTTGTCTTGTCTTGTCTTGTCTTGTCTTGTCTTGTCTTGTCTTGTCTTGTCTTGTCTTGTCTTGTCTTGTCTTGTCTTGTCTTGTCTTGTCTTGTCTTGTCTTGTCTTGTCTTATCTTCTTAATTAATTTAAAAACAAATCAAACAGAATTGTCTTGTCTGGTCTTGTCTTGTCTTGTCTTGTCTTGTCTTGTCTTGTCTTGTCTTGTCTTGTCTTGTCTTGTCTTGTCTTGTCTTGTCTTGTCTTGTCTTGTCTTGTCTTGTCTTGTCTTGTCTTGTCTTGTCTTGTCTTGTCTTGTCATGTCATGTCATGTCGTGTCTTGTCCTGTCGTGTGTTGTGTTGTTTTGTCTTGTCTTGTGTTGTTTTGTCGTGTCATGTTTTGTCTTGTATTGTCTTGTCATGTCATGTCATGTCGTGTCTTGTGTTGCTTTGTCTTGTCTTGTCTTGTCTTGTCTTGTCTTGTCTTGTCTTGTCTTGTCTTGTTTTGTCTTGTCTTGTCTTGTCTTGTCTTGTCTTGTCTTGTCTTGTCTTGTCGTGTCATGTTTTGTCTTGTCTTGTGTTGTCATGTCATGTCATGTCGTGTCTTGTGTTGCTTTGTCTTGTCTGGTCTTGTCTTGTCTTGTCTTGTCTTGTCTTGTCTTGTCTTGTCTTGTCTTGTCTTGTCTTGTCTTGTCTTGTCTTGTCTTGTCTTGTCGTGTCATGTTTTGTCTTGTCTTGTCTTGTCTTGTCTTGTCATGTCATGTCATGTCGTGTCTTGTGTTGCTTTGTCTTGTCTTGTCTTGTCTTGTCTTGTCTTGTCTTGTCTTGTCTTGTCTTGTCTTGTCTTGTCTTGTCTTGTCTTGTCTTGTCTTGTCTTGTCTTGTCTTGTCTTGTCTTGTCTTGTCTTGTCTTGTCTTGTCTTGTCTTGTCATGTCATGTCATGTCGTGTCTTGTCCTGTCGTGTGTTGTGTTGTTTTGTCTTGTCTTGTGTTGTTTTGTCGTGTCATGTTTTGTCTTGTCTTGTCTTGTCATGTCATGTCATGTCGTGTCTTGTGTTGCTTTGTCTTGTCTTGTCTTGTCTTGTCTTGTCTTGTCTTGTCTTGTCTTGTCTTGTCTTGTCTTATCTTCTTAATTAATTTAAAAACAAATCAAACAGAATTGTCTTGTCTGGTCTTGTCTTGTCTTGTCTTGTCTTGTCTTGTCTTGTCTTGTCTTGTCTTGTCTTGTCTTGTCTTGTCTTGTCTTGTCTTGTCTTGTCTTGTCTTGTCTTGTCTTGTCTTGTCTTGTCTTGTCTTGTCTTGTCTTGTCTTGTCTTGTCTTGTCTTGTCTTGTCTTGTCTTGTCTTGTCTTGTCTTGTCTTGTCTTGTCTTGTCTTGTCTTGTCTTGTCATGTCATGTCATGTCGTGTCTTGTCCTGTCGTGTGTTGTGTTGTTTTGTCTTGTCTTGTGTTGTTTTGTCGTGTCATGTTTTGTCTTGTCTTGTCTTGTCATGTCATGTCATGTCGTGTCTTGTGTTGCTTTGTCTTGTCATGTCTTGTCTTGTCTTGTCTTGTCTTGTCATGTCATGTCGTGTCTTGTGTTGGTTTGTCTTGTCTTGTCTTGTCTTGTCTTGTCTTGTCCTGTCGTGTGTTGTGTTGTTTTGTCTTGTCTTGTGTTGTTTTGTCGTGTCATGTCTTGTCTTGTCTTGTCTTGTCCTGTCCTGTCGTATGTTGTGTTGTTTTGTCTTGTCTTGTCATGTCATGTCATGTCGTGTCTTGTGTTGCTTTGTCTTGTCTTGTCTTGTCTTGTCTTGTCTTGTCTTGTCTTGTCTTGTCTTGTCTTGTCTTGTCTTGTCCTGTCGTGTGTTGTGTTGTTTTGTCTTGTCTTGTGTTGTTTTGTCGTGTCATGTTTTGTCTTGTCTTGTCTTGTCTTGTCTTGTCATGTCATGTCATGTCGTGTCTTGTGTTGCTTTGTCTTGTCTTGTCTTGTCTTGTCTTGTCTTGTCTTGTCTTGTCTTGTCTTGTCTTGTCTTGTCTTGTCTTGTCTTGTCTTGTCTTGTCTTGTCTTGTCTTGTCTTGTCTTGTCTTGTCTTGTCTTGTCTTGTCTTGTCTTGTCTTGTCTTGTCTTGTCTTGTCTTGTCTTGTCTTATCTTCTTAATTAATTTAAAAACAAATCAAACAGAATTGTCTTGTCTGGTCTTGTCTTGTCTTGTCTTGTCTTGTCTTGTCTTGTCTTGTCTTGTCTTGTCTTGTCTTGTCTTGTCTTGTCTTGTCTTGTCTTGTCTTGTCTTGTCTTGTCTTGTCATGTCTTGTCTTGTCTTGTCTTGTCTTGTCTTGTCCTGTCGTGTGTTGTGTTGTTCTGTCTTGTCTTGTGTTGTTTTGTCGTGTCATGTTTTGTCTTGTCTTGTCTTGTCATGTCATGTCATGTCGTGTCTTGTGTTGCTTTGTCTTGTCTTGTCTTGTCTTGTCTTGTCATGTCATGTCATGTCTTGTCTTGTCTTGTCTTGTCTTGTCGTGTCATGTTTTGTCCTGTCTTGTCTTGTCTTGTCTTGTCTTGTCTTGTCTTGTCTTGTCTTGTCTTGTCTTGTCTTGTCTTGTCTTGTCTTGTCTTATCTTGTCTTGTCTTGTCTTGTCTTGTCTTGTCTTGTCTTGTCTTGTCTTGTCTTGTCTTGTCTTGTCTTGTCTTGTCTTGTCTTGTCTTGTCTTGTCTTGTCGTGTCATGTTTTGTCTTGTCTTGTGTTGTCATGTCATGTCATGTCGTGTCTTGTGTTGCTTTGTCTTGTCTGGTCTTGTCTTGTCTTGTCTTGTATTGTCTTGTCTTGTCGTGTCATGTTTTGTCTTGTCTTGTCTTGTCATGTCATGTCATGTCGTGTCTTGTCCTGTCGTGTGTTGTGTTGTTTTGTCTTGTCTTGTGTTGTTTTGTCGTGTCATGTTTTGTCTTGTCTTGTCTTGTCATGTCATGTCATGTCGTGTCTTGTGTTGCTTTGTCTTGTCTTGTCTTGTCTTGTCTTGTCTTGTCTTGTCTTGTCGTGTCATGTCTTGTCTTGTCTTGTCTTGTCTTGTCTTGTCTTGTCTTGTCTTGTCTTGTCTTGTCTTGTCTTGTCTTGTCTTGTCTTGTCTTGTCTTGTCTTGTCTTGTCTTGTCTTGTCTTGTCTTGTCTTGTCTTGTCTTGTCTTGTCTTGTCTTGTCTTGTCTTGTCTTGTCTTGTCTTGTCTTGTCTTGTCTTGTCTTGTCTTGTCTTGTCTTGTCTTGTCTTGTCTTGTCTTGTCATGTCATGTCGTGTCTTGTCCTGTCGTGTGTTGTGTTGTTTTGTCTTGTCTTGTGTTGTTTTGTCGTGTCATGTTTTGTCTTGTCTTGTCTTGTCATGTCATGTCATGTCGTGTCTTGTGTTGCTTTGTCTTGTCTTGTCTTGTCTTGTCTTGTCTTGTCTTGTCTTGTCTTGTCTTGTCTTGTCTTGTCTTGTCTTGTCTTGTCTTGTCTTGTCTTGTCTTGTCTTGTCTTGTCTTGTCTTGTCTTGTCTTGTCTTGTCTTGTCTTGTCGTGTCATGTTTTGTCTTGTCTTGTCTTGTCTTGTCTTGTCTTGTCTTGTCTTGTCTTGTCTTGTCTTGTCTTGTCTTGTCTTGTGATGTCATGTCATGTCATGTCATGTCATGTCATGTCGTGTCTTGTGTTGCTTTGTCTTGTCTGGTCTTGTCTTGTCTTGTCTTGTCTTGTCTTGTCTTGTCTTGTCTTGTCTTGTCTTGTCTTGTCTTGTCTTGTCTTGTGATGTCATGTCATGTCATGTCATGTCATGTCGTGTCTTGTGTTGCTTTGTCTTGTCTGGTCTTGTCTTGTCTTGTCTTGTCTTGTCTTGTCTTGTCTTGTCTTGTCTTGTCTTGTCTTGTCTTGTCTTGTCTTGTCTTGTCTTGTCTTGTCTTGTCTTGTCTTGTCTTGTCGTGTCATGTTTTGTCTTGTCTTGTCTTGTCTTGTCTTGTCATGTCATGTCATGTCGTGTCTTGTGTTGCTTTGTCTTGTCTTGTCTTGTCTTGTCTTGTCTTGTCTTGTCTTGTCTTGTCTTGTCTTGTCTTGTCTTGTCTTGTCTTGTCTTGTCTTGTCTTGTCTTGTCTTGTCTTGTCTTGTCTTGTCTTGTCTTGTCTTGTCTTGTCTTGTCTTGTCTTGTCTTGTCTTGTCTTGTCTTGTCTTGTCTTGTCTTGTCTTGTCTTGTCTTGTCTTGTCTTGTCTTGTCTTGTCTTGTCTTGTCTTGTCTTGTCTTGTCTTGTCTTGTCTTGTCTTGTCATGTCATGTCGTGTCTTGTCCTGTCGTGTGTTGTGTTGTTTTGTCTTGTCTTGTGTTGTTTTGTCGTGTCATGTTTTGTCTTGTCTTGTCTTGTCATGTCATGTCATGTCGTGTCTTGTGTTGCTTTGTCTTGTCTTGTCTTGTCTTGTCTTGTCTTGTCTTGTCTTGTCTTGTCTTGTCTTGTCTTGTCATGTCATGTCGTGTCTTGTCCTGTCGTGTGTTGTGTTGTTTTGTCTTGTCTTGTGTTGTTTTATCGTGTCATGTTTTGTCTTGTCTTGTCTTGTCATGTCATGTCATATCGTGTCTTGTGTTGCTTTGTCTTGTCTTGTCTTGTCTTGCCTTGTCTTGTCTTGTCTTGTCTTGTCTTGTCTTGTCTTGTCTTGTCTTGTCTTGTCTTGTCTTGTCTTGTCTTGTCTTGTCTTGTCTTGTCTTGTCTTGTCTTGTCTTGTCTTGTCTTGTCTTGTCTTGTCTTGTCTTGTCTTGTCTTGTCTTGTCTTGTCTTGTCTTGTCTTGTCTTGTCTTGTCTTGTCTTGTCTTGTCTTGTCTTGTCTTGTCATGTCATGTCGTGTCTTGTCCTGTCGTGTGTTGTGTTGTTTTGTCTTGTCTTGTGTTGTTTTGTCGTGTCATGTTTTGTCTTGTCTTGTCTTGTCATGTCATGTCATGTCGTGTCTTGTGTTGCTTTGTCTTGTCTTGTCTTGTCTTGTCTTGTCTTGTCTTGTCTTGTCTTGTCTTGTCTTGTCTTGTCTTGTCTTGTCTTGTCTTGTCTTGTCTTGTCTTGTCTTGTCTTGTCTTGTCGTGTCATGTTTTGTCTTGTCTTGTGTTGTCATGTCATGTCATGTCGTGTCTTGTGTTGCTTTGTCTTGTCTGGTCTTGTCTTGTCTTGTCTTGTCTTGTCTTGTCTTGTCTTGTCTTGTCTTGTCTTGTCTTGTGATGTCATGTCATGTCATGTCATGTCATGTCGTGTCTTGTGTTGCTTTGTCTTGTCTGGTCTTGTCTTGTCTTGTCTTGTCTTGTCTTGTCTTGTCTTGTCTTGTCTTGTCTTGTCTTGTCTTGTATCGTCTTGTCTTGTCTTGTCTTGTCTTGTCTTGTCTTGTCGTGTCATGTTTTGTCTTGTCTTGTCTTGTCTTGTCTTGTCATGTCATGTCATGTCGTGTCTTGTGTTGCTTTGTCTTGTCTTGTCTTGTCTTGTCTTGTCTTGTCTTCTCTTGTCTTGTCTTGTCTTGTCTTGTCTTGTCTTGTCTTGTCTTGTCTTGTCTTGTCTTGTCTTGTCTTGTCTTGTCTTGTCTTGTCTTGTCTTGTCTTGTCTTGTCTTGTCTTGTCTTGTCTTGTCTTGTCTTGTCTTGTCTTGTCTTGTCTTGTCTTGTCTTGTCTTGTCTTGTCTTGTCTTGTCTTGTCTTGTCTTGTGTTGTCTTGTCTTGTCTTGTCTTGTCTTGTCTTGTCTTGTCTTGTCTTGTCTTGTCTTGTCTTGTCTTGTCTTGTCTTGTCTTGTCTTGTCTTGTCTTGTCTTGTCTTGTCTTGTCATGTCATGTCATGTCGTGTCTTGTGTTGTTTTGTCGTGTCATGTTTTGTCTTGTCTTGTCTTGTCATGTCATGTCATGTCGTGTCTTGTGTTGCTTTGTCTTGTGTGGTCTTGTCTTGTCTTGTCTTGTCTTGTCTTGTCTTGTCTTGTCTTGTCTTGTCTTGTCTTGTCTTGTCTTGTCTTGTCTTGTCTTGTCTTGTCTTGTCTTGTCTTGTCTTGTCTTGTCTTGTCTTGTATTGTCTTGTCTTGTCTTGTCTTGTCATGTCATGTCATGTCGTGTCTTGTCCTGTCGTGTGTTGTGTTGTTTTGTCTTGTCTTGTGTTGTTTTGTCGTGTCATGTTTTGTCTTGTCTTGTCTTGTCATGTCATGTCATGTCGTGTCTTGTGTTGCTTTGTCTTGTCTTGTGTTGCTTTGTCTTGTCTTGTCTTGTCTTGTCTTGTCTTGTCTTGTCTTGTCTTGTCTTGTCGTGTCATGTTTTGTCTTGTCTTGTGTTGTCATGTCATGTCATGTCGTGTCTTGTGTTGCTTTGTCTTGTCTGGTCTTGTCTTGTCTTGTCTTGTCTTGTCTTGTCTTGTCTTGTCTTGTCTTGTCTTGTCTTGTCTTGTCTTGTCTTGTCTTGTCTTGTCTTGTGTTGTCATGTCATGTCATGTCGTGTCATGTCGTGTCTTGTGTTGCTTTGTCTTGTCTGGTCTTGTCTTGTCTTGTCTTGTCTTGTCTTGTCTTGTCTTGTCTTGTCTTGTCTTGTCTTGTCTTGTCTTGTCTTGTCTTGTCTTGTCTTGTCTTGTCTTGTCCTGTCGTGTGTTGTGTTGTTTTGTCTTGTCTTGTGTTGTTTTGTCGTGTCATGTTTTGTCTTGTCTTGTCTTGTCTTGTCATGTCATGTCATGTCGTGTCTTGTGTTGCTTTGTCTTGTCTTGTCTTGTCTTGTCTTGTCTTGTCTTGTCTTGTCTTGTCTTGTCTTGTCTTGTCTTGTCTTGTCTTGTCTTGTCTTGTCTTGTCTTGTCTTGTCTTGTCTTGTCTTGTCTTGTCTTGTCTTGTCTTATCTTCTTAATTAATTTAAAAACAAATCAAACAGAATTGTCTTGTCTGGTCTTGTCTTGTCTTGTCTTGTCTTGTCTTGTCTTGTCTTGTCTTGTCTTGTCTTGTCTTGTCTTGTCTTGTCTTGTCTTGTCTTGTCTTGTCTTGTCTTGTCTTGTCTTGTCTTGTCTTGTCTTGTCTTGTCTTGTCTTGTCTTGTCTTGTCTTGTCTTGTCTTGTCTTGTCTTGTCTTGTCTTGTCTTGTCTTGTCTTGTCTTGTCTTGTCTTGTCTTGTCTTGTCTTGTCTTGTCTTGTCTTGTCTTGTCTTGTCTTGTCTTGTCTTGTCATGTCTTGTCTTGTCTTGTCTTGTCTTGTCTTGTCCTGTCGTGTGTTGTGTTGTTCTGTCTTGTCTTGTGTTGTTTTGTCGTGTCATGTTTTGTCTTGTCTTGTCTTGTCATGTCATGTCATGTCGTGTCTTGTGTTGCTTTGTCTTGTCTTGTCTTGTCTTGTCTTGTCATGTCATGTCATGTCTTGTCTTGTCTTGTCTTGTCTTGTCGTGTCATGTTTTGTCCTGTCTTGTCTTGTCTTGTCTTGTCTTGTCTTGTCTTGTCTTGTCTTGTCTTGTCTTGTCTTGTCTTGTCTTGTCTTGTCTTGTCTTGTCTTGTCTTGTCTTGTCTTGTCTTGTCTTGTCTTGTCTTGTCTTGTCTTGTCTTGTCTTGTCTTGTCATGTCATGTCGTGTCTTGTCCTGTCGTGTGTTGTGTTGTTTTGTCTTGTCTTGTGTTGTTTTGTCGTGTCATGTTTTGTCTTGTCTTGTCTTGTCATGTCATGTCATGTCGTGTCTTGTGTTGCTTTGTCTTGTCTTGTCTTGTCTTGTCTTGTCTTGTCTTGTCTTGTCTTGTCTTGTCTTGTCTTGTCTTGTCTTGTCTTGTCTTGTCTTGTCTTGTCTTGTCTTGTCTTGTCTTGTCTTGTCTTGTCTTGTCTTGTCTTGTCTTGTCGTGTCATGTTTTGTCTTGTCTTGTGTTGTCATGTCATGTCATGTCGTGTCTTGTGTTGCTTTGTCTTGTCTGGTCTTGTCTTGTCTTGTCTTGTCTTGTCTTGTCTTGTCTTGTCTTGTCTTGTCTTGTGATGTCATGTCATGTCATGTCATGTCATGTCGTGTCTTGTGTTGCTTTGTCTTGTCTGGTCTTGTCTTGTCTTGTCTTGTCTTGTCTTGTCTTGTCTTGTCTTGTCTTGTCTTGTCTTGTCTTGTCTTGTCTTGTCTTGTCTTGTCTTGTCTTGTCTTGTCTTGTCTTGTCTTGTCTTGTCTTGTCTTGTCGTGTCATGTTTTGTCTTGTCTTGTCTTGTCTTGTCTTGTCATGTCATGTCATGTCGTGTCTTGTGTTGCTTTGTCTTGTCTTGTCTTGTCTTGTCTTGTCTTGTCTTGTCTTGTCTTGTCTTGTCTTGTCTTGTCTTGTCTTGTCTTGTCTTGTCTTGTCTTGTCTTGTCTTGTCTTGTCTTGTCTTGTCTTGTCTTGTCTTGTCTTGTCTTGTCTTGTCTTGTCTTGTCTTGTCTTGTCTTGTCTTGTCTTGTCTTGTCTTGTCTTGTCTTGTCTTGTCTTGTCTTGTCTTGTCTTGTCTTGTCTTGTCTTGTCTTGTCTTGTCTTGTCTTGTCTTGTCTTGTCATGTCATGTCATGTCGTGTCTTGTGTTGTTTTGTCGTGTCATGTTTTGTCTTGTCTTGTCTTGTCATGTCATGTCATGTCGTGTCTTGTGTTGCTTTGTCTTGTGTGGTCTTGTCTTGTCTTGTCTTGTCTTGTCTTGTCTTGTCTTGTCTTGTCTTGTCTTGTCTTGTCTTGTCTTGTCTTGTCTTGTCTTGTCTTGTCTTGTCTTGTCTTGTCTTGTCTTGTCTTGTCTTGTCTTGTCTTGTCTTGTCATGTCATGTCATGTCGTGTCTTGTCCTGTCGTGTGTTGTGTTGTTTTGTCTTGTCTTGTGTTGTTTTGTCGTGTCATGTTTTGTCTTGTCTTGTCTTGTCATGTCATGTCATGTCGTGTCTTGTGTTGCTTTGTCTTGTCTGGTCTTGTCTTGTCTTGTCTTGTCTTGTCTTGTCTTGTCTTGTCTTGTCTTGTCTTGTCTTGTCTTGTCTTGTCTTGTCTTGTCTTGTCTTGTCTTGTCTTGTCTTGTCTTGTCTTGTCTTGTCCTGTCGTGTGTTGTGTTGTTTTGTCTTGTCTTGTGTTGTTTTGTCGTGTCATGTTTTGTCTTGTCTTGTCTTGTCTTGTCATGTCGTGTCTTGTGTTGCTTTGTCTTGTCTTGTCTTGTCTTGTCTTGTCTTGTCTTGTCTTGTCTTGTCTTGTCTTGTCTTGTCTTGTCTTGTCTTGTCTTGTCTTGTCTTGTCTTGTCTTGTCTTGTCTTGTCTTGTCTTGTCTTGTCTTGTCTTGTCTTGTCTTGTCTTATCTTCTTAATTAATTTAAAAACAAATCAAACAGAATTGTCTTGTCTGGTCTTGTCTTGTCTTGTCTTGTCTTGTCTTGTCTTGTCTTGTCTTGTCTTGTCTTGTCTTGTCTTGTCTTGTCTTGTCTTGTCTTGTCTTGTCTTGTCTTGTCTTGTCTTGTCTTGTCTTGTCTTGTCTTGTCTTGTCTTGTCTTGTCTTGTCTTGTCTTGTCTTGTCTTGTCTTGTCTTGTCTTGTCTTGTCATGTCTTGTCTTGTCTTGTCTTGTCTTGTCTTGTCCTGTCGTGTGTTGTGTTGTTCTGTCTTGTCTTGTGTTGTTTTGTCGTGTCATGTTTTGTCTTGTCTTGTCTTGTCATGTCATGTCATGTCGTGTCTTGTGTTGCTTTGTCTTGTCTTGTCTTGTCTTGTCATGTCATGTCATGTCTTGTCTTGTCTTGTCTTGTCTTGTCGTGTCATGTTTTGTCCTGTCTTGTCTTGTCTTGTCTTGTCTTGTCTTGTCTTGTCTTGTCTTGTCTTGTCTTGCCTTGTCTTGTCTTGTCTTGTCTTGTCTTGTCTTGTCTTGTCTTGTCTTGTCTTGTCTTGTCTTGTCTTGTCTTGTCTTGTCTTGTCTTGTCTTGTCTTGTCTTGTCTTGTCTTGTCTTGTCTTGTCTTGTCGTCTCATGTTTTGTCTTGTCTTGTCTTGTCTTGTCTTGTCTTGTCTTGTCTTGTCTTGTCTTGTCTTGTCTTGTCTTGTCTTGTCTTGTCTTGTCTTGTCTTGTCTTGTCTTGTCTTGTCTTGTCCTGTCGTGTGTTGTGTTGTTCTGTCTTGTCTTGTGTTGTTTTGTCGTGTCATGTTTTGTCTTGTCTTGTCTTGTCATGTCATGTCATGTCGTGTCTTGTGTTGCTTTGTCTTGTCTTGTTTTGTCTTGTCTTGTCATGTCATGTCATGTCTTGTCTTGTCTTGTGTTGTTTTGTCGTGTCATGTTTTGTCTTGTCTTGTCTTGTCTTGTCATGTCATGTCATGTCGTGTCTTGTGTTGCTTTGTCTTGTCTTGTATTGTCTTGTCTTGTCTTGTCTTGTCTTGTCTTGTCTTGTCTTGTCTTGTCTTGTCTTGTCTTGTCTTGTCTTGTCTTGTCTTGTCTTGTCTTGTCTTGTCTTGTCTTGTCTTGTCTTGTCTTGTCTTGTCTTGTCTTGTCTTGTCTTGTCTTGTCTTGTCTTGTCTTGTCTTGTCTTGTCATGTCATGTCATGTCGTGTCTTGTGTTGCTTTGTCTTGTCTTGTCTTGTCTTGTCTTGTCTTGTCTTGTCTTGTCTTGTCTTGTCTTGTCTTGTCTTGTCTTGTTTGTCTTGTCTTGTGTTGTCATGTCATGTCATGTCGTGTCTTGTGTTGCTTTGTCTTGTCTGGTCTTGTCTTGTCTTGTCTTGTCCTGTCGTGTGTTGTGTTGTTTTGTCTTGTCTTGTGTTGTTTTGTCGTGTCATGTCTTGTCTTGTCTTGTCATGTCATGTCGTGTCTTGTGTTGGTTTGTCTTGTCTTGTCTTGTCTTGTCTTGTCCTGTCGTGTGTTGTGTTGTTTTGTCTTGTCTTGTGTTGTTTTGTCGTGTCATGTCTTGTCTTGTCTTGTCTTGTCTTGTCCTGTCCTGTCGTGTGTTGTGTTGTTTTGTCTTGTCTTGTCATGTCATGTCATGTCGTGTCTTGTGTTGCTTTGTCTTGTCTTGTCTTGTCTTGTCTTGTCTTGTCTTGTCTTGTCTTGTCTTGTCTTGTCTTGTCTTGTCTTGTCTTGTCTTGTCCTGTCGTGTGTTGTGTTGTTTTGTCTTGTCTTGTGTTGTTTTGTCGTGTCATGTTTTGTCTTGTCTTGTCTTGTCATGTCATGTCTTGTCTTGTCTTGTCTTGTCTTGTCTTGTCTTGTCTTGTCTTGTCTTGTCTTGTCTTGTCTTGTCTTGTCTTGTCTTGTCTTGTCTTGTCTTGTCTTGTCTTGTCTTGTCTTGTCTTGTCTTGTCTTGTCTTGTCTTGTCTTGTCGTGTCATGTTTTGTCTTGTCTTGTGTTGTCATGTCATGTCATGTCGTGTCTTGTGTTGCTTTGTCTTGTCTGGTCTTGTCTTGTCTTGTCTTGTATTGTCTTGTCTTGTCGTGTCTGGTCTTGTCTTGTCTTGTCTTGTCTTGTCTTGTCTTGTCTTGTCTTGTCTTGTCTTGTCTTGTCTTGTCTTGTCTTGTCTTGTATTGTCTTGTCTTGTCGTGTCTGGTCTTGTCTTGTCTTGTCTTGTCTTGTCTTGTCTTGTCTTGTCTTGTCTTGTCTTGTCTTGTCTTGTCTTGTATTGTCTTGTCTTGTCTTGTCTTGTCTTGTCTTGTCTTGTCTTGTCTTGTCTTGTCTTGTCTTGTCTTGTCGTGTCATGTTTTGTCTTGTCTTGTGTTGTCATGTCATGTCGTGTCTTGTGTTGCTTTGTCTTGTCTGGTCTTGTCTTGTCTTGTCTTGTATTGTCTTGTCTTGTCGTGTCATGTTTTGTCTTGTCTTGTCTTGTCATGTCATGTCATGTCGTGTCTTGTCCTGTCGTGTGTTGTGTTGTTTTGTCTTGTCTTGTGTTGTTTTGTCGTGTCATGTTTTGTCTTGTCTTGTCTTGTCATGTCATGTCATGTCGTGTCTTGTGTTGCTTTGTCTTGTCTTGTCTTGTCTTGTCTTGTCTTGTCTTGTCTTGTCTTGTCTTGTCTTGTCTTGTCTTGTCTTGTCTTGTCGTGTCATGTTTTGTCTTGTCTTGTGTTGTCATGTCATGTCATGTTGTGTCTTGTGTTGCTTTGTCTTGTCTGGTCTTGTCTTGTCTTGTCTTGTATTGTCTTGTCTTGTCGTGTCATGTTTTGTCTTGTCTTGTCTTGTCATGTCATGTCATGTCGTGTCTTGTCCTGTCGTGTGTTGTGTTGTTTTGTCTTGTCTTGTGTTGTTTTGTCGTGTCATGTTTTGTCTTGTCTTGTCATGTCATGTCATGTCGTGTCTTGTGTTGCTTTGTCTTGTCTTGTCTTGTCTTGTCTTGTCTTGTCTTGTCTTGTCTTGTCTTGTCTTGTCTTGTCTTGTCTTGTCTTGTCTTGTCTTGTCTTGTCTTGTCTTGTCTTGTCTTGTCTTGTCTTGTCTTGTCTTGTCTTGTCTTGTCTTGTCTTGTCTTGTCTTGTCTTGTCTTGTCTTGTCTTGTCTTGTCTTGTCTTGTCTTGTCTTGTCGTGTCATGTTTTGTCTTGTCTTGTGTTGTCATGTCATGTCATGTCGTGTCTTGTGTTGCTTTGTCTTGTCTGGTCTTGTCTTGTCTTGTCTTGTATTGTCTTGTCTTGTCGTGTCTGGTCTTGTCTTGTCTTGTCTTGTCTTGTCTTGTCTTGTCTTGTCTTGTCTTGTCTTGTCTTGTCTTGTCTTGTCTTGTCTTGTCTTGTCTTGTCTTGTCTTGTCTTGTCTTGTCTTGTCTTGTCTTGTCTTGTCTTGTCTTGTCTTGTCATGTCGTGTGTTGTGTTGTTTTTTCTTGTCTTGTCTTGTCTTGTCTTGTCTTGTCGTGTCATGTTTTGTCTTGTCTTGTGTTGTCATGTCATGTCATGTCGTGTCTTGTGTTGCTTTGTCTTGTCTGGTCTTGTCTTGTCTTGTCTTGTCTTGTCTTGTCCTGTCGTGTGTTGTGTTGTTTTGTCTTGTCTTGTGTTGTTTTGTCGTGTCATGTCTTGTCTTGTCTTGTCTTGTCTTGTCATGTCATGTCGTGTCTTGTGTTGGTTTGTCTTGTCTTGTCTTGTCTTGTCTTGTCCTGTCGTGTGTTGTGTTGTTTTGTCTTGTCTTGTGTTGTTTTGTCGTGTCATGTCTTGTCTTGTCTTGTCTTGTCCTGTCCTGTCGTGTGTTGTGTTGTTTTGTCTTGTCTTGTCATGTCATGTCATGTCGTGTCTTGTGTTGCTTTGTCTTGTCTTGTCTTGTCTTGTCTTGTCTTGTCTTGTCTTGTCTTGTCTTGTCCTGTCGTGTGTTGTGTTGTTTTGTCTTGTCTTGTGTTGTTTTGTCGTGTCATGTTTTGTCTTGTCTTGTCTTGTCATGTCATGTCTTGTCTTGTCTTGTCTTGTCTTGTCTTGTCTTGTCTTGTCTTGTCTTGTCTTGTCTTGTCTTGTCTTGTCTTGTCTTGTCTTGTCTTGTCTTGTCTTGTCTTGTCTTGTCTTGTCGTGTCATGTTTTGTCTTGTCTTGTGTTGTCATGTCATGTCATGTCGTGTCTTGTGTTGCTTTGTCTTGTCTGGTCTTGTCTTGTCTTGTCTTGTATTGTCTTGTCTTGTCGTGTCTGGTCTTGTCTTGTCTTGTCTTGTCTTGTCTTGTCTTGTCTTGTCTTGTCTTGTCTTGTCTTGTCTTGTCTTGTCTTGTCTTGTCTTGTCTTGTCTTGTCTTGTCTTGTCTTGTCTTGTCTTGTCTTGTCTTGTCTTGTCTTGTCTTGTCTTGTCTTGTCTTGTCTTGTCTTGTCTTGTCTTGTCTTGTCTTGTCTTGTCTTGTCTTGTCTTGTCTTGTCTTGTCTTGTCTTGTCTTGTCTTGTCTTGTCTTGTCATGTCGTGTGTTGTGTTGTTTTTTCTTGTCTTGTCTTGTCTTGTCTTGTCTTGTCTTGTCTTGTCTTGTCTTGTCTTGTCTTGTCTTGTCGTGTCATGTTTTGTCTTGTCTTGTGTTGTCATGTCATGTCATGTCGTGTCTTGTGTTGCTTTGTCTTGTCTGGTCTTGTCTTGTCTTGTCTTGTATTGTCTTGTCTTGTCGTGTCATGTTTTGTCTTGTCTTGTCTTGTCATGTCATGTCATGTCGTGTCTTGTCCTGTCGTGTGTTGTGTTGTTTTGTCTTGTCTTGTGTTGTTTTGTCGTGTCATGTTTTGTCTTGTCTTGTCTTGTCATGTCATGTCATGTCGTGTCTTGTGTTGCTTTGTCTTGTCTTGTCTTGTCTTGTCTTGTCTTGTCTTGTCTTGTCTTGTCTTGTCTTGTCTTGTCTTGTCTTGTCTTGTCTTGTCTTGTCTTGTCGTGTCATGTTTTGTCTTGTCTTGTGTTGTCATGTCATGTCATGTCGTGTCTTGTGTTGCTTTGTCTTGTCTGGTCTTGTCTTGTCTTGTCTTGTATTGTCTTGTCTTGTCGTGTCTGGTCTTGTCTTGTCTTGTCTTGTCTTGTCTTGTCTTGTCTTGTCTTGTCTTGTCTTGTCTTGTCTTGTCTTGTCTTGTCTTGTCTTGTCTTGTCTTGTCTTGTCTTGTCTTGTCTTGTCTTGTCTTGTCTTGTCTTGTCTTGTCTTGTCTTGTCTTGTCTTGTCTTGTCTTGTCTTGTCTTGTCATGTCGTGTGTTGTGTTGTTTTTTCTTGTCTTGTCTTGTCTTGTCTTGTCTTGTCTTGTCTTGTCTTGTCGTGTCATGTTTTGTCTTGTCTTGTGTTGTCATGTCATGTCATGTCGTGTCTTGTGTTGCTTTGTCTTGTCTGGTCTTGTCTTGTCTTGTCTTGTATTGTCTTGTCTTGTCGTGTCATGTTTTGTCTTGTCTTGTCTTGTCATGTCATGTCATGTCGTGTCTTGTCCTGTCGTGTGTTGTGTTGTTTTGTCTTGTCTTGTGTTGTTTTGTCGTGTCATGTTTTGTCTTGTCTTGTCTTGTCATGTCATGTCATGTCATGTCGTGTCTTGTGTTGCTTTGTCTTGTCTTGTCTTGTCTTGTCTTGTCTTGTCTTGTCTTGTCTTGTCTTGTCTTGTCTTGTCTTGTCTTGTCGTGTCATGTTTTGTCTTGTCTTGTGTTGTCATGTCATGTCATGTCGTGTCTTGTGTTGCTTTGTCTTGTCTGGTCTTGTCTTGTCTTGTCTTGTATTGTCTTGTCTTGTCGTGTCATGTTTTGTCTTGTCTTGTCTTGTCATGTCATGTCATGTCGTGTCTTGTCCTGTCGTGTGTTGTGTTGTTTTGTCTTGTCTTGTGTTGTTTTGTCGTGTCATGTTTGTCTTGTCTTGTCTTGTCATGTCATGTCATGTCGTGTCTTGTGTTGCTTTGTCTTGTCTTGTCTTGTCTTGTCTTGTCTTGTCTTGTCTTGTCTTGTCTTGTCTTGTCTTGTCGTGTCATGTTTTGTCTTGTCTTGTGTTGTCATGTCATGTCATGTCGTGTCTTGTGTTGCTTTGTCTTGTCTGGTCTTGTCTTGTCTTGTCTTGTCTTGTCTTGTCTTGTCTTGTCTTGTCTTGTCTTGTCTTGTCTTGTCTTGTCTTGTCTTGTGTTGTCATGTCATGTCATGTCGTGTCATGTCGTGTCTTGTGTTGCTTTGTCTTGTCTGGTCTTGTCTTGTCTTGTCTTGTCTTGTCTTGTCTTGTCTTGTCTTGTCTTGTCTTGTCTTGTCTTGTCTTGTCTTGTCTTGTCTTGTCTTGTCTTGTCTTGTCTTGTCTTGTCTTGTCTTGTCTTGTCTTGTCCTGTCGTGTGTTGTGTTGTTTTGTCTTGTCTTGTGTTGTTTTGTCGTGTCATGTTTTGTCTTGTCTTGTCTTGTCTTGTCATGTCATGTCATGTCGTGTCTTGTGTTGCTTTGTCTTGTCTTGTCTTGTCTTGTCTTGTCTTGTCTTGTCTTGTCTTGTCTTGTCTTGTCTTGTCTTGTCTTGTCTTGTCTTGTCTTGTCTTGTCTTGTCTTGTCTTGTCTTGTCTTGTCTTGTCTTGTCTTATCTTCTTAATTAATTTAAAAACAAATCAAACAGAATTGTCTTGTCTGGTCTTGTCTTGTCTTGTCTTGTCTCGTCTTGTCTTGTCTTGTCTTGTCTTGTCTTGTCTTGTCTTGTCTTGTCTTGTCTTGTCTTGTCTTGTCTTGTCTTGTCTTGTCTTGTCTTGTCTTGTCTTGTCTTGTCTTGTCTTGTCTTGTCTTGTCTTGTCTTGTCTTGTCTTGTCTTGTCTTGTCTTGTCTTGTCTTGTCTTGTCTTGTCTTGTCTTGTCTTGTCTTGTCTTGTCTTGTCTTGTCTTGTCTTGTCTTGTCATGTCTTGTCTTGTCTTGTCTTGTCTTGTCTTGTCCTGTCGTGTGTTGTGTTGTTCTGTCTTGTCTTGTGTTGTTTTGTCGTGTCATGTTTTGTCTTGTCTTGTCTTGTCATGTCATGTCATGTCGTGTCTTGTGTTGCTTTGTCTTGTCTTGTCTTGTCTTGTCTTGTCTTGTCATGTCATGTCATGTCTTGCCTTGTCTTGTCTTGTCTTGTCGTGTCATGTTTTGTCCTGTCTTGTCTTGTCTTGTCTTGTCTTGTCTTGTCTTGTCTTGTCTTGTCTTGTCTTGTCTTGTCTTGTCTTGTCTTGTCTTGTCTTGTCTTGTCTTGTCTTGTCTTGTCTTGTCTTGTCTTGTCTTGTCTTGTCTTGTCTTGTCTTGTCTTGTCTTGTCTTGTCTTGTCTTGTCGTGTCATGTTTTGTCTTGTCTTGTCTTGTCTTGTCTTGTCTTGTCTTGTCTTGTCTTGTCTTGTCTTGTCTTGTCTTGTCTTGTCTTGTCTTGTCTTGTCTTGTCTTGTCTTGTCTTGTCTTGTCTTGTCTTGTCTTGTCTTGTCTTGTCCTGTCGTGTGTTGTGTTGTTCTGTCTTGTCTTGTGTTGTTTTGTCGTGTCATGTTTTGTCTTGTCTTGTCTTGTCATGTCATGTCATGTCGTGTCTTGTGTTGCTTTGTCTTGTCTTGTTTTGTCTTGTCTTGTCATGTCATGTCATGTCTTGTCTTGTCTTGTGTTGTTTTGTCGCGTCATGTTATGTCTTGTCTTGTCTTGTCTTGTCATGTCATGTCATGTCGTGTCTTGTGTTGCTTTGTCTTGTCTTGTCTTGTCTTGTCTTGTCTTGTCTTGTCTTGTCTTGTCTTGTCTTGTCTTGTCTTGTCTTGTCTTGTCTTGTCTTGTCTTGTCTTGTCTTGTCTTGTCTTGTCATGTCATGTCATGTCGTGTCTTGTGTTGCTTTGTCTTGTCTTGTCTTGTCTTGTCTTGTCTTGTCTTGTCTTGTCTTGTCTTGTCTTGTCTTGTCTTGTCTTGTCTTGTCTTGTCTTGTCTTGTCTTGTCTTGTCTTGTCTTGTCTTGTCTTGTTTTGTCTTGTCTTGTGTTGTCATGTCATGTCATGTCGTGTCTTGTGTTGCTTTGTCTTGTCTGGTCTTGTCTTGTCTTGTCTTGTCCTGTCGTGTGTTGTGTTGTTTTGTCTTGTCTTGTGTTGTTTTGTCGTGTCATGTCTTGTCTTGTCTTGTCTTGTCTTGTCATGTCATGTCGTGTCTTGTGTTGGTTTGTCTTGTCTTGTCTTGTCCTGTCGTGTGTTGTGTTGTTTTGTCTTGTCTTGTGTTGTTTTGTCGTGTCATGTCTTGTCTTGTCTTGTCTTGTCCTGTCCTGTCGTGTGTTGTGTTGTTTTGTCTTGTCTTGTCATGTCATGTCATGTCGTGTCTTGTGTTGCTTTGTCTTGTCTTGTCTTGTCTTGTCTTGTCTTGTCTTGTCTTGTCTTGTCTTGTCTTGTCTTGTCTTGTCTTGTCCTGTCGTGTGCTGTGTTGTTTTGTCTTGTCTTGTGTTGTTTTGTCGTGTCATGTTTTGTCTTGTCTTGTCTTGTCTTGTCATGTCATGTCTTGTCTTGTCTTGTCTTGTCTTGTCTTGTCTTGTCTTGTCTTGTCTTGTCTTGTCTTGTCTTGTCTTGTCTTGTCTTGTCTTGTCTTGTCTTGTCTTGTCGTGTCATGTTTTGTCTTGTCTTGTGTTGTCATGTCATGTCATGTCGTGTCTTGTGTTGCTTTGTCTTGTCTGGTCTTGTCTTGTCTTGTCTTGTATTGTCTTGTCTTGTCGTGTCTGGTCTTGTCTTGTCTTGTCTTGTCTTGTCTTGTCTTGTCTTGTCTTGTCTTGTCTTGTCTTGTCTTGTATTGTCTTGTCTTGTCGTGTCTGGTCTTGTCTTGTCTTGTCTTGTCTTGTCTTGTCTTGTCTTGTCTTGTCTTGTCTTGTCTTGTATTGTCTTGTCTTGTCTTGTCTTGTCTTGTCTTGTCTTGTCTTGTCTTGTCTTGTCTTGTCTTGTCTTGTCGTGTCATGTTTTGTCTTGTCTTGTGTTGTCATGTCATGTCGTGTCTTGTGTTGCTTTGTCTTGTCTGGTCTTGTCTTGTCTTGTCTTGTATTGTCTTGTCTTGTCGTGTCATGTTTTGTCTTGTCTTGTCTTGTCATGTCATGTCATGTCGTGTCTTGTCCTGTCGTGTGTTGTGTTGTTTTGTCTTGTCTTGTGTTGTTTTGTCGTGTCATGTTTTGTCTTGTCTTGTCATGTCATGTCATGTCGTGTCTTGTGTTGCTTTGTCTTGTCTTGTCTTGTCTTGTCTTGTCTTGTCTTGTCTTGTCTTGTCTTGTCTTGTCTTGTCTTGTCTTGTCTTGTCTTGTCTTGTCTTGTCTTGTCTTGTCTTGTCTTGTCTTGTCTTGTCTTGTCTTGTCTTGTCTTGTGTTGTCTTGTCTTGTTTTATGTTGTCTTGTCTTGTCTTGTTTTGTCATGTAATGTCATGTCGTGTGTTGTGTTGTTTTGTCTTGTCTTGTGTTGTTTTGTCGTGTCATGTCTTGTCCTGTCTTGTCTTGTCATGTCATGTCATGTCATGTCATGTGTTGTGTTGTGTTGTCTTGTCTTGTCTTGTCTTGTCTTGTCTTGTCTTGTCTTGTCTTGTCTTGTCTTGTCTTGTCTTGTCTTGTCTTGTCTTGTCTTGTCTTGTCTTGTCTTGTCTTGTCTTGTCTTGTCTTGTCTTGTCTTGTCTTGTCTTGTCTTGTCTTGTCTTGTCTTGTCTTGTCTTGTCTTGTCTTGTCTTGTCTTGTCTTTTCTTGTCTTGTCTTGTCTTGTCTTGTCTTGTCTTGTCTTGTCTTGTCTTGTCTTGTCTTGTCTTGTCTTGTCTTGTCTTGTCTTGTCTTGTCTTGTCTTGTCTTGTCTTGTCTGGTCTTGTTTTGTCTTGTCATGTCTTGTCTTGTCTTGTCTTGTCTTGTCTTGTCTTGTCTTGTCTTGTCTTGTCTTGTCTTGTCTTGTCTTGTCTTGTCTTGTCTTGTCTTGTATTGTCTTGTTTTATGTTGTCTTGTCTTGTCTTGTTTTGTCATGTAATGTCATGTCGTGTGTTGTGTTGTTTTGTCTTGTCATGTCTTATATTGTCTTGTCTTGTCTTGTCTTGTGTTGTGATGTCATGTCGTGTGTTGTGTTGTTTTGTCTTGTCATGTCTTGTCTTGTCTTGTCTTGTCTTGTCTTGTCTTGTGATGTCATGTCGTGTGTTGTGTTGTTTTGTCTTGTCTTGTTTTGTCTTGTCATGTCTTCTCTTGTCTGGTCTTGTTTTGTCATGTCTTGTCTTGTCTTGTCTTGTCTTGTCTTGTCTTGTCTTGTCTTGTCTTGTCTTGTCTTGTCTTGTCTTGTCTTGTCTTGTCTTGTCTTGTCTTGTCTTGTCTTGTCTTGTCTTGTCTTGTCTTGTCTTGTCTTGTCTTGTCTTGTCATGTCTTGTCTTGTCTTGTTTTGTCTTGTCTTGTATTGTCTTGTTTTCTCATGTAATGTCATGTCGTGTGTTGTGTTGTTTTGTCTTGTCTTGTGTTGTTTTGTCGTGTCATGTCTTGTCCTGTCTTGTCTTGTCATGTCATGTCATGTCATGTGTTGTGTTGTGTTGTTTTGTCTTGTCTTGTCTTGTCTTGTCTTGTCTTGTCTTGTCTTGTCTTGTCTTGTCTTGTCTTGTCTTGTCTTGTCTTGTCTTGTTTTGTCTTGTGTTGTATTGTCTTGTTTTCTCATGTAATGTCATGTCGTGTGTTGTGTTGTTTTGTCTTGTGTTGTTTTGTCGTATCATGTCTTGTCTTGTCCTGTCTTGTCTTGTCCTGTCCTTTCGTGTGTTGTGTTGTTTTGTCTTGTCTTGTCATGTCATGTCATGTCGTGTCTTGTGTTGCTTTGTGTTGCTTTGTCTTGTCTTGTCTTGTCTTGTCTTGTCTTGTCTTGTCTTGTCTTGTCTTGTCTTGTCTTGTCTTGTCTTGTCTTGTCTTGTCTTGTGTTGTCTTGTCTTGTCTTGTCTTGCCTTGTCTTGTCTTGTCTTGTCTTGTTTTGTCTTGTGTTGTATTGTTTTGTCTTGTGTTGTATTGTCTTGTTTTCTCATGTAATGTCATGTCGTGTGTTGTGTTGTTTTGTCTTGTGTTGTTTTGTCGTATCATGTCTTGTCTTGTCTTGTCTTGTCTTGTCTTGTCATGTCATGTCATGTCGTGTCTTGTGTTGCTTTGTCTTGTCTTGTCATGTCGTATTTTGTGTTGTTTTGTCTTGTCTTGTTGTGTATTGTCATGTCTTATATTGTCTTGTCTTGTCTTGTCTTGTCTTGTCTTGTCTTGTCTTGTCTTGTCTTGTCTTATCTTGTCTTGTCTTGTCTTGTCTTGTCTTGTCTTGTTTTGTCTTGTGTTGTATTGTCTTGTTTTCTCATGTAATGTCATGTCGTGTGTTGTGTTGTTTTGTCTTGTGTTGTTTTGTCGTATCATGTCTTGTCTTGTCTTGTCTTGTCTTGTCTTGTCTTGTCTTGTCTTGTCTTGTTTTGTCTGGTGTTGTATTGTCTTGTTTTCTCATGTAATGTCATGTCGTGTGTTGTGTTGTTTTGTCTTGTGTTGTTTTGTCGTATCATGTCATGTCTTGTCTTGTCTTGTCTTGTCTTGTCCTGTCGTGTGTTGTGTTGCTTTGTCTTGTCTTGTCATGTCATGTCATGTCGTGTCTTGTGTTGCTTTGTCTTGTCTTGTCATGTCGTGTGTTGTGTTGTTTTGTCTTGTCTTGTTGTGTATTGTCATGTCTTATATTGTCTTGTCTTGTGATGTCATGTCGTGTGTTGTGTTGTTTTGTCTTGTCTTGTCTTGTCTTGTCTTGTCTTGTCTTGTCTTGTCTTGTCTTGTCTTGTCTTGTCTTGTTTTGTCTTGTCATGTCTTGTCTTGTCTTGTCTTGTCTTGTCTTGTCTTGTCTTGTCTTGTCTTGTCTTGTCTTGTCTTGTCTTGTTTTGTCTTGTCATGTCTTGTCTTGTCTTGTCTTGTCTTGTCTTGTCTTGTCTTGTCTTGTCTTGTCTTGTCTTGTCTTGTCTTGTCTTGTCTTGTCTTGTCTTGTCTTGTCTTGTCTTGTCTTGTCTTGTCTTATATTGTCTTGTCTTGTCTTGTCATGTCGTGTTTTGTGTTGTTTTGTCTTGTCTTGTCATGTCTTGTCTTGTCTTGTCTTTTCTTGTTTTGTCTTGTCTTGTATTGTCTTGTTTTCTCATGTAATGTCATGTCGTGTGTTGTTTTGTCTTGTGTTGTTTTGTCGTATCATGTCTTGTCTTATCTTGTCTTGTCCTGTCCTGTCGTGTGTTGTGTTGTTTTGTCTTGTCTTGTCATGTCATGTCATGTCGTGTCTTGTGTTGCTTTGTCTTGTCTTGTCATGTCGTGTGTTGTGTAGGTTTGTCTTGTCTTGTCATGTCATGTCATGTCGTGTTTTGTCTTGTCTTGTCTTGTCCTGTCCTGTCGTGTGTTGTGTTGTTTTGTCTTGTCTTGTCATGTCATGTCATGTCATGTCGTGTCTTATGTTGTTTTGTCGTATCATGTCCTGTCTTGTCTTGTCTTGTCATGTCATGTCATGTCGTGTGTTGTGTTGTTTAGTCTTGTTTTGTCTTGTCATGTCTTGTCTTGTCATGTCGTGTGTTGTGTTGTTTAGTCTTGTTTTGTCTTGTCATGTCTTGTCTTGTCTTGTCTTGTCTTGTCTTGTTTTGTCTTGTTATGTCTTGTCTTGTCTTGTCTTGTCTTGTCTTGTCTTGTCTTGTCTTGTCTTGTCTTGTCTTGTCTTGTCTTGTCTTGTCTTGTCTTGTCTTGTCTTGTCTTGTCTTGTCTTGTCTTGTCTTGTCTTGTCTTGTCTTGTCTTGTCTTGTCTTATCTTGTCTTGTCTTGTCTTGTCTTGTCTTGTCTTGTCTTGTCTTGTCTTGTCTTGTCTTGTCTTGTCTTGTCTTGTCTTGTCTTGTCTTGTCTTGTCTTGTCTTGTCTTGTCTTGTCTTGTCTTGTCTTGTCTTGTTTTGTCTTGTCTTGTCTTGTTTTGTCGTGTCTTGTCTTGTCTTGTCTTGTCTTGTTTTGTCATGTAATGTCATGTCGTGTGTTGTGTTGTTTTGTCTTGTCTTGTCTTGTCTTCTCCTTGTCTTGTCTTGTCTGTCGTGAGTTGTGTTGGTTTGTCTTGTCATGTCTTATATTGTCTTGTTTTGTCTTGTCTTGTGATTTCATGTCGTGTGTTGTGTTGTTTAGTCTTGTCTTGTCTTGTTTTGTCTTGTTATGTTATGTCTTGTCTTGTCTTGTCTTGTCTTGTCTTGTTTTGTCTTGTGTTGTATTGTCTTGTTTTCTCATGTAATGTCATGTCGTGTGTTGTGTTGTTTTGTCTTGTGTTGTTTTGTCGTATCATGTCTTGTCTTGTCCTGTCTTGTCTTGTCCTGTCCTGTCGTGTGTTGTGTTGTTTTGTCTTGTCTTGTCATGTCATGTCATGTCGTGTCTTGTGTTGCTTTGTGTTGCTTTGTGTTGCTTTGTCTTGTCTTGTCTTGTCTTGTCTTGTCTTGTCTTGTCTTGTCTTGTCTTGTCTTGTCTTGTCTTGTCTTGTCTTGTCTTGTCTTGTCTTGTCTTGTCTTGTCTTGTCTTGTCTTGTGTTGTCTTGTCTTGTCTTGTCTTGCCTTGTCTTGTCTTGTCTTGTCTTGTTTTGTCTTGTGTTGTATTGTCTTGTTTTCTCATGTAATGTCATGTCGTGTGTTGTGTTGTTTTGTCTTGTGTTGTTTTGTCGTATCATGTCTTGTCTTGTCTTGTCTTGTCTTGTCTTGTCATGTCATGTCATGTCGTGTCTTGTGTTGCTTTGTCTTGTCTTGTCATGTCGTATTTTGTGTTGTTTTGTCTTGTCTTGTTGTGTATTGTCATGTCTTATATTGTCTTGTCTTGTCTTGTCTTGTCTTGTCTTGTCTTGTCTTGTCTTGTCTTGTCTTGTCTTGTCTTGTCTTATCTTGTCTTGTCTTGTCTTGTCTTGTCTTGTCTTGTTTTGTCTTGTGTTGTATTGTCTTGTTTTCTCATGTAATGTCATGTCGTGTGTTGTGTTGTTTTGTCTTGTGTTGTTTTGTCGTATCATGTCTTGTCTTGTCCTGTCCTGTCTTGTCCTGTCCTGTCGTGTGTTGTGTTGTTTTGTCTTGTCTTGTCATGTCATGTCATGTCGTGTCTTGTGTTGCTTTGTGTTGCTTTGTCTTGTCTTGTCTTGTCTTGTCTTGTCTTGTCTTGTCTTGTCTTGTCTTGTCTTGTCTTGTCTTGTCTTGTCTTGTCTTGTGTTGTCTTGTCTTGTCTTGTCTTGCCTTGTCTTGTCTTGTCTTGTCTTGTTTTGTCTTGTGTTGTATTGTCTTGTTTTCTCATGTAATGTCATGTCGTGTGTTGTGTTGTTTTGTCGTATCATGTCTTGTCTTGTCTTGTCTTGTCTTGTCTTGTCATGTCATGTCATGTCGTGTCTTGTGTTGCTTTGTCTTGTCTTGTCATGTCGTATTTTGTGTTGTTTTGTCTTGTCTTGTTGTGTATTGTCATGTCTTATATTGTCTTGTCTTGTCTTGTCTTGTCTTGTCTTGTCTTGTCTTGTGATGTCATGTCGTGTGTTGTGTTGTTTTGTCTTGTCTTGTCTTGTCTTGTCTTGTCTTGTCTTGTCTTGTCTTGTCTTGTCTTGTCTTGTCTTGTCTTGTCTTGTCTTGTCTTGTCTTGTCTTGTCTTGTCTTGTCTTGTCTTGTCTTGTCTTGTCTTGTCTTGTCTTGTCTTGTCTTGTCTTGTCTTGTCTTGTCTTGTCTTGTCTTGTCTTGTCTTGTCTTGTCTTGTCTTGTCTTGTCTTGTCTTGTCTTGTCTTGTCTTGTCTTGTCTTGTCTTGTCTTGTCTTGTCTTGTCTTGTCTTGTCTTGTCTTGTCTTGTCTTGTCTTGTCTTGTCTTGTCTTGTTTTGTCTGGTGTTGTATTGTCTTGTTTTCTCATGTAATGTCATGTCGTGTGTTGTGTTGTTTTGTCTTGTGTTGTTTTGTCGTATCATGTCAAGTCTTGTCTTGTCTTGTCTTGTCTTGTCTTGTCTTGTCCTGTCGTGTGTTGTGTTGCTTTGTCTTGTCTTGTCATGTCATGTCATGTCGTGTCTTGTGTTGCTTTGTCTTGTCTTGTCATGTCGTGTGTTGTGTTGTTTTGTCTTGTCTTGTTGTGTATTGTCATGTCTTATATTGTCTTGTCTTGTGATGTCATGTCGTGTGTTGTGTTGTTTTGTCTTGTCTTGTCTTGTCTTGTCTTGTCTTGTCTTGTCTTGTCTTGTCTTGTCTTGTCTTGTCTTGTCTTGTCTTGTCTTGTTTTGTCTTGTCATGTCTTGTCTTGTCTTGTCTTGTCTTGTCTTGTCTTGTCTTGTCTTGTCTTGTCTTGTCTTGTCTTGTCTTGTCTTGTCTTGTCTTGTCTTGTCTTGTCTTGTCTTGTCTTGTCTTGTCTTGTCTTGTCTTGTCTTGTCTTGTCTTGTCTTGTCTTGTCTTGTCATGTCGTGTTTTGTGTTGTTTTGTCTTGTCTTGTTGTGTATTGTCATGTCTTATATTGTCTTGTCTTGTCTTGTATTGTCTTGTCCTGTCTTGTCTTGTCTTGTCTTGTCATGTCTTGTCTTGTCTTGTCTTTTCTTGTTTTGTCTTGTCTTGTATTGTCTTGTTTTCTCATGTAATGTCATGTCGTGTGTTGTTTTGTCTTGTGTTGTTTTGTCGTATCATGTCTTGTCTTATCTTGTCTTGTCCTGTCCTGTCGTGTGTTGTGTTGTTTTGTCTTGTCTTGTCATGTCATGTCATGTCGTGTCTTGTGTTGCTTTGTCTTGTCTTGTCATGTCGTGTGTTGTGTAGGTTTGTCTTGTCTTGTCATGTCATGTCATGTCGTGTTTTGTCTTGTCTTGTCTTGTCCTGTCCTGTCGTGTGTTGTGTTGTTTTGTCTTGTCTTGTCATGTCATGTCATGTCATGTCGTGTCTTATGTTGTTTTGTCGTATCATGTCCTGTCTTGTCTTGTCTTGTCATGTCATGTCATGTCGTGTGTTGTGTTGTTTAGTCTTGTTTTGTCTTGTCATGTCTTGTCTTGTCATGTCGTGTGTTGTGTTGTTTAGTCTTGTTTTGTCTTGTCATGTCTTGTCTTGTCTTGTCTTGTCTTGTCTTGTTTTGTCTTGTTATGTCTTGTCTTGTCTTGTCTTGTCTTGTCTTGTCTTGTCTTGTCTTGTCTTGTCTTGTCTTGTCTTGTCTTGTCTTGTCTTGTCTTGTCTTGTCTTGTCTTGTCTTGTCTTGTCTTGTCTTGTCTTGTCTTGTCTTGTCTTGTCTTGTCTTGTCTTATCTTGTCTTGTCTTGTCTTGTCTTGTCTTGTCTTGTCTTGTCTTGTCTTGTCTTGTCTTGTCTTGTCTTGTCTTGTCTTGTCTTGTCTTGTCTTGTCTTGTCTTGTCTTGTCTTGTCTTGTCTTGTCTTGTCTTGTCTTGTCTTGTTTTGTCTTGTCTTGTCTTGTTTTGTCGTGTCTTGTCTTGTCTTGTCTTGTCTTGTTTTGTCATGTAATGTCATGTCGTGTGTTGTGTTGTTTTGTCTTGTCTTGTCTTGTCTTCTCCTTGTCTTGTCTTGTCTGTCGTGAGTTGTGTTGGTTTGTCTTGTCATGTCTTATATTGTCTTGTTTTGTCTTGTCTTGTGATTTCATGTCGTGTGTTGTGTTGTTTAGTCTTGTCTTGTCTTGTTTTGTCTTGTTATGTTATGTCTTGTCTTGTCTTGTCTTGTCTTGTCTTGTCTTGTCTTGTCTTGTCTTGTCTTGTCTTGTCTTGTCTTGTCTTGTCTTGTCTTGTCTTGTCTTGTCTTGTCTTGTCTTGTCTTGTCTTGTCTTGTCTTGTCTTGTCTTGTCTTGTCTTGTCTTGTCTTGTCTTGTCTTGTCTTGTCTTGTCTTGTCTTGTCTTGTCTTGTCTTGTCTTGTCTTGTCTTGTCTTGTCTTGTCTTGTCTTGTCTTGTCTTGTCTTGTCTTGTCTTGTCTTGTCTTGTCTTGTCTTGTCTTGTCTTGTCCTGTCTTGTCTTGTCTTGTCTTGTCTTGTCTTGTCTTGTCTTGTCTTGTCTTGTCTTGTCTTGCCTTGTCTTGTTTTGTCTTGTGTTGTCTTGTTTTGTTTTGTCGTGTCTTGTCTTGTCTTGTCTTGGCTTGTTTTGTCATGTAATGTCATGTCGTGTGTTGTGTTGTTTTGTCTTGTCTTGTCTTCTCCTTGTCTTGTCTTGTCTGTCGTGAGTTGTGTTGGTTTGTCTTGTCATGTCTTATATTGTCTTGTCTTGTCTTGTCTTGTGATTTCATGTCGTGTGTTGTGTTGTTTTGTCTTGTCTTGTCTTGTCTTGTCTTGTCTTGTCTTGTCTTGTCTTGTCCTGTCCTGTCTTGTTTTGTCTTGTCTTGCTTTGTCTTGTCATGTCTTATCTTGTCTTGTCATGTCTTGTCTTGTCTTGTCTTGTCTTGTCTTGTCTTGTCTTGGTTGTCCTGTCTTGTCTTGTCTTGTCATGTCTTGTCTTGTCTTGTCTTGTCTTGTCTTGTCTTGTCTTGTCTTGTCCTGTCCTGTCTTGTCTTGTCTTGTCATGCCTTGTCTTGTAATGTAATGTCATGTCGTGTGTTGTGTTGTTTTGTCTTGTCTTGTCTTCTCCTTGTCTTGTCTTGTCTGTCGTGTGTTGTGTTGTTTTGTCTTGTCTTGTCTTGTCTTGTCTTGTCTTGTCTGTCGTGTGTTGTGTTGTTTTGTCTTGTCATGTCTAATATTGTCTTGTCTTGTCTTGTCTTGTCTTGTCTTGTCTTGTCTTGTCTTGTCTTGTCTTGTCTTGTCTTGTCTTGTTTTATGTTGTCTTGTCTTGTCTTGTTTTGTCATGTAATGTCATGTCGTGTGTTGTGTTGTCTTGTCTTGTCTTGTCTTGTGCTGTCATGTCGTGTGTTGTGTTGTTTTGTCTTGTTGTGTATTGTCATGTCTTATATTGTCTTGTCTTGTCTTGTCTTGTCTTGTCTTGTCCTGTCTTGTCTTGTCTTGTCTTGTCATGTCTTGTCTTGTCTTGTCTTGTCTTTTCTTGTTTTGTCTTGTCTTGTATTGTCTTGTTTTCTCATGTAATGTCATGCCGTGTGTTGTTTTGTCTTGTGTTGTTTTGTCGTATCATGTCTTGTCTTGTCTTGTCTTGTCCTGTCCTGTCGTGTGTTGCTTTGTCTTGTCTTGTCATGTCGTGTGTTGTGTAGGTTTGTCTTGTCTTGTCATGTCATGTCATGTCGTGTCTTGTCTTGTCTTGTCTTGTCCTGTCCTGTCGTGTGTTGTGTTGTTTTGTCTTGTCTTGTCATGTCATGTCATGTCGTGTCTTATGTTGTTTTGTCGTATCATGTCTTGTCTTGTCTTGTCTTGTCATGTCATGTCATGTCGTGTGTTGTGTTGTTTAGTCTTGTTTTGTCTTGTCATGTCTTGTCTTGTCTTGTTTTGTCTTGTTTTGTCTTGTCTTGTCGTGTCTTGTCTTGCCTTGTCTTGTCTTGTCCTGTCCTGTCTTGTCTTGTCTTGTCTTGTCTTGTCTTGTCTTGTCTTGTCTTGTCTTGTCTTGTCTTGTCTTGTCTTGTCTTGTCTTGTCTTGTCTTGTCTTGTCTTGTCTTGTCTTGTCTTGTCTTGTCTTGTCTGTCGTGTGTTGTGTTGTTTTGTCTTGTCATGTCTAATATTGTCTTGTCTTGTCTTGTCTTGTGATGTCATGTCGTGTGTTGTGTTGTTTTGTCTTGTCTTGTCTTGTCTTGTCTTGTCTTGTCTTGTCCTGTCCTGTCTTGTCTTGTCTTGTCATGTCTTGTCTTGTAATGTAATGTCATGTCGTGTGTTGTGTTGTTTTGTCTTGTCTTGTCTTCTCCTTGTCTTGTCTTGTCTGTCGTGTGTTGTGTTGTTTTGTCTTGTCTTGTCTTGTCTTGTCTTGTCCTGTCCTGTCTTGTCTTGTCTTGTTATGTCTTGTCTTGTCTTGTCTTGTCTTGTCTTGTCTTGTCTTGTCTTGTCTTGTCTTGTCTCGTCTTGTCTTGTCTTGTCTTGTCTTGTCCTGTCTTGTCTTGTCTTGTCATGTCTTGTCTTGTCTTGTCTTGTCTTGTCTTGTCTTGTGTTGCCTCGTCTTGTCTTGTCTTGTCTTGTCCTGTCCTGACGTGTGTTGTGTTGTTTTGTCTTGTCTTGTCATGTCATGTCATGTCGTGTGTTGTGTTGTTTTGTCTTGTCTTGTTTTGTCTTGTCTTGTCTGTCGTGTGTTGTGTTGTTTTGTCTTGTCATGTCTAATATTGTCTTGTCTTGTCTTGTCTTGTGATGTCATGTCGTGTGTTGTGTTGTTTTGTCTTGTCTTGTCTTGTCTTGTCTTGTCTTGTCTTGTCTTGTCCTGTCCTGTCTTGTCTTGTCTTGTCATGTCTTGTCTTGTAATGTAATGTCATGTCGTGTGTTGTGTTGTTTTGTCTTGTCTTGTCTTCTCCTTGTCTTGTCTTGTCTTGTCTTGTCTTGTCTTGTCCTGTCTTGTCTTGTCTTGTCATGTCTTGTCTTGTCTTGTCTTGTCTTGTCTTGTCTTGTGTTGCCTCGTCTTGTCTTGTCTTGTCTTGTCTTGTCTCGTCTTGTCTTGTCTTGTCTTGTCTTGTCCTGTCTTGTCTTGTCTTGTCATGTCTTGTCTTGTCTTGTCATGTCTTGTCTTGTCTTGTCTTGTCTTGTCTTGTGTTGCCTCGTCTTGTCTTGTCTTGTCTTGTCCTGTCCTGACGTGTGTTGTGTTGTTTTGTCTTGTCTTGTCATGTCATGTCATGTCGTGTGTTGTGTTGTTTTGTCTTGTCTTGTTTTGTCTTGTCTTGTCTGTCGTGTGTTGTGTTATTTTGTCTTGTCATATCTAATATTGTCTTGTCTTGTCTTGTCTTGTGATGTCATGTCGTGTGTTGTGTTGTTTTGTCTTGTCTTGTCTTGTCTTGTCTTGTCTTGTCTTGTCTTGTCTTGTCCTGTCCTGTCTTGTCTTGTCTTGTCATGTCTTGTCTCGTAATGTAATGTCATGTCGTGTGTTGTGTTGTTTTGTCTTGTCTTGTCTTCTCCTTGTCTTGTCTTGTCTGTCGTGTGTTGTGTTGTTTTGTCTTGTCTTGTCTTGTCTTGTCTTGTCTTGTCTTGTCTTGTCTTGTCCTGTCCTGTCTTGTCTTGTCTTGTTATGTCTTGTCTTGTCTTGTCTTGTCTTGTCTTGTCTTGTCTTGTCTTGTCTCGTCTTGTCTTGTCTTGTCTTGTCTTGTCCTGTCTTGTCTTGTCTTGTCATGTCTTGTCTTGTCTTGTCTTGTCTTGTCTTGTCTTGTGTTGCCTCGTCTTGTCTTGTCTTGTCTTGTCCTGTCCTGACGTGTGTTGTGTTGTTTTGTCTTGTCTTGTCATGTCATGTCATGTCGTGTGTTGTGTTGTTTTGTCTTGTCTTGTCATGTCATGTCATGTCGTGTGTTGTGTTGTTTTGTCTTGTCTTGTTTTGTCTTGTCTTGTCTGTCGTGTGTTGTGTTGTTTTGTCTTGTCATGTCTAATATTGTCTTGTCTTGTCTTGTCTTGTGATGTCATGTCGTGTGTTGTGTTGTTTTGTCTTGTCTTGTCTTCTCCTTGTCTTGTCTTGTCTGTCGTGTGTTGTGTTGTTTTGTCTTGTCTTGTCTTGTCTTGTCTTGTCTTGTCTTGTCTTGTCTGTCGTGTGTTGTGTTGTTTTGTCTTGTCATGTCTAATATTGTCTTGTCTTGTCTTGTCTTGTCTTGTCTTGTCTTGTCTTGTCTTGTCTTGTCTTGTCTTGTTTTATGTTGTCTTGTCTTGTCTTGTTTTGTCATGTAATGTCATGTCGTGTGTTGTGTTGTCTTGTCTTGTCTTGTCTTGTGCTGTCATGTCGTGTGTTGTGTTGTTTTGTCTTGTTGTGTATTGTCATGTCTTATATTGTCTTGTCTTGTCTTGTCTTGTCTTGTCTTGTCCTGTCTTGTCTTGTCTTGTCTTGTCATGTCTTGTCTTGTCTTGTCTTGTCTTTTCTTGTTTTGTCTTGTCTTGTATTGTCTTGTTTTCTCATGTAATGTCATGCCGTGTGTTGTTTTGTCTTGTGTTGTTTTGTCGTATCATGTCTTGTCTTGTCTTGTCTTGTCCTGTCCTGTCGTGTGTTGCTTTGTCTTGTCTTGTCATGTCGTGTGTTGTGTAGGTTTGTCTTGTCTTGTCATGTCATGTCATGTCGTGTCTTGTCTTGTCTTGTCTTGTCTTGTCTTGTCTTGTCTTGTCTTGTTTTGTCTTGTCTTGTCTTGTTTTGTTTTGTCGTGTCTTGTCTTGTCTTGTCTTGTCTTGTTTTGTCATGTAATGTCATGCCGTGTGTTGTGTTGTTTTGTCTTGTCTTGTCTTCTCCTTGTCTTGTCTCGTCTGTCGTGAGTTGTGTTGTTTTGTCTTGTCATGTCTTATATTGTCTTGTCTTGTCTTGTCTTGTGATTTCATGTCGTGTGTTGTGTTGTTTTGTCTTGTCTTGTCTTGTCTTGTCTTGTCTTGTCTTGTCTTGTCTTGTTTTGTCTTGTCTTGTCTTGTCTTGTCCTGTCCTGTCTTGTTTTGTCTTGTCTTGTCTTGTCTTGTCATGTCTTATCTTGTCTTGTCATGTCTTGTCTTGTCTTGTCTTGTCTTGTCTTGTCTTGGTTGTCCTGTCTTGTCTTGTCTTGTCGTGTCTTGTCTTGCCTTGTCTTGTCTTGTCCTGTCCTGTCTTGTCTTGTCTTGTCTTGTCTTGTCTTGTCTTGTCTTGTCTTGTCTTGTCTTGTCTTGTCTTGTCTTGTCTTGTCTTGTCTTGTCTTGTCTTGTCTTGTCTTGTCCTGTCCTGTCCTGTCTTGTCTTGTCTTGTCATGTCTTGTCTTGTAATGTAATGTCATGTCGTGTGTTGTGTTGTTTTGTCTTGCCTTGTCTTCTCCTTGTCTTGTCTTGTCTTGTCTTGTCTTGGTTGTCCTGTCTTGTCTTGTCTTGTCGTGTCTTGTCTTGCCTTGTCTTGTCATGTCTTGTCTTGTCTTGTCTTGTCTTGTCTTGTCTTGTCTTGGTTGTCCTGTCTTGTCTTGTCTTGTCGTGTCTTGTCTTGCCTTGTCTTGTCTTGTCTTGTCTTGTCTTGTCTTGTCTTGTCTTGTCTTGTCTTGTCTTGTCTTGTCTTGTCTTGTCTTGTCTTGTCTTGTCTTGTCTTGTCTTGTCTTGTCTTGTCTTGTCTTGTCTTGTCTTGTCCTGTCCTGTCTTGTCTTGTCTTGTCCTGTCTTGTCTTGTCTTGTCTGTCGTGTGTTGTGTTGTTTTATCTTGTCATGTCTAATATTGTCTTGTCTTGTCTTGTCTTGTGATGTCATGTCGTGTGTTGTGTTGTTTTGTCTTGTCTTGTCTTGTCTTGTCTTGTCTTGTCTTGTCTTGTCCTGTCCTGTCTTGTCTTGTCTTGTCATGTCTTGTCTTGTAATGTAATGTCATGTCGTGTGTTGTGTTGTTTTGTCTTGTCTTGTCTTCTCCTTGTCTTGTCTTGTCTGTCGTGTGTTGTGTTGTTTTGTCTTGTCTTGTCTTGTCTTGTCTTGTCTTGTCTTGTCTTGTCTTGTCCTGTCCTGTCTTGTCTTGTCTTGTTATGTCTTGTCTTGTCTTGTCTTGTCTTGTCTTGTCTTGTCTTGTCTCGTCTTGTCTTGTCTTGTCTTGTCTTGTCCTGTCTTGTCTTGTCTTGTCATGTCTTGTCTTGTCTTGTCTTGTCTTGTCTTGTCTTGTGTTGCCTCGTCTTGTCTTGTCTTGTCTTGTCCTGTCCTGACGTGTGTTGTGTTGTTTTGTCTTGTCTTGTCATGTCATGTCATGTCGTGTGTTGTGTTGTTTTGTCTTGTCTTGTTTTGTCTTGTCTTGTCTGTCGTGTGTTGTGTTGTTTTGTCTTGTCATGTCTAATATTGTCTTGTCTTGTCTTGTCTTGTGATGTCATGTCGTGTGTTGTGTTGTTTTGTCTTGTCTTGTCTTGTCTTGTCTTGTCTTGTCTTGTCTTGTCCTGTCCTGTCTTGTCTTGTCTTGTCATGTCTTGTCTTGTAATGTAATGTCATGTCGTGTGTTGTGTTGTTTTGTCTTGTCTTGTCTTCTCCTTGTCTTGTCTTGTCTGTCGTGTGTTGTGTTGTTTTGTCTTGTCTTGTCTTGTCTTGTCTTGTCTTGTCTTGTCTTGTCTTGTCTTGTCTTGTCTTGTCTTGTCTTGTCTTGTCTTGTCTTGTCCTGTCCTGTCTTGTCTTGTCTTGTTATGTCTTGTCTTGTCTTGTCTTGTCTTGTCTTGTCTTGTCTTGTCTCGTCTTGTCTTGTCTTGTCTTGTCTTGTCCTGTCTTGTCTTGTCTTGTCATGTCTTGTCTTGTCTTGTCTTGTCTTGTCTTGTGTTGCCTCGTCTTGTCTTGTCTTGTCTTGTCCTGTCCTGACGTGTGTTGTGTTGTTTTGTCTTGTCTTGTCATGTCATGTCATGTCATGTCGTGTGTTGTGTTGTTTTGTCTTGTCTTGTTTTGTCTTGTCATGTCTTGTCTTGTCTTGTCTTGTCTTGTTTCGTCTTGTCTTGTCTTGTCTTGTCCTGTCTTGTCTTGTCTTGTCATGTCTTGTCTTGTCTTGTCTTGTCATGTCATGTCATGTCGTGTGTTGTGTTGTTTTGTCTTGTCTTGTTTTGTCTTATCATGTCTTGTCTTGTTTTGTCTTGTCTTGTCTTGTCTTGTCTTGTCTTGTCTTGTCTTGTCTTGTCTTGTCTTGTCTTGTCTTGTCTTGTCTTGTCTTGTCTTGTCTTGTCTTGTCTTGTCTTGTCTTGTCATGTCGTGTTTTGTGTTGTTTTGTCTTGTCTTGTTGTGTATTGTCATGTCTTATATTGTCTTGTCTTGTCTTGTCTTGTCTTGTCCTGTCTTGTCTTGTCTTGTCTTGTCATGTCTTGTCTTGTCTTGTCTTGTCTTTTCTTGTTTTGTCTTGTCTTGTATTGTCTTGTTTTCTCATGTAATGTCATGTCGTGTGTTGTTTTGTCTTGTGTTGTTTTGTCGTATCATGTCTTGTCTTGTCTTGTCTTGTCCTGTCCTGTCGTGTGTTGTGTTGTTTTGTCTTGTCTTGTTGTGTATTGTCATGTCTTATATTGTCTTGTCTTGTCTTGTCTTGTCTTGTCCTGTCTTGTCTTGTCTTGTCTTGTCTTTTCTTGTTTTGTCTTGTCTTGTATTGTCTTGTTTTCTCATGTAATGTCATGTCGTGTGTTGTTTTGTCTTGTGTTGTTTTGTCGTATCATGTCTTGTCTTGTCTTGTCTTGTCCTGTCCTGTCGTGTGTTGTGTTGTTTTGTCTTGTCTTGTCATGTCATGTCATGTCGTGTCTTGTGTTGCTTTGTCTTGTCTTGTCATGTCGTGTGTTGTGTAGGTTTGTCTTGTCTTGTCATGTCATGTCATGTCGTGTCTTGTCTTGTCTTGTCTTGTCCTGTCCTGTCGTGTGTTGTGTTGTTTTGTCTTGTCTTGTCATGTCATGTCATGTCGTGTCTTATGTTGTTTTGTCGTATCATGTCTTGTCTTGTCTTGTCTTGTCATGTCATGTCATGTCGTGTGTTGTGTTGTTTAGTCTTGTTTTGTTTTGTCTTGTCATGCCTTGTCTTGTCTTGTCTTGTCTTGTCTTGTCTTGTTTTGTCTTGTTATGTCTTGTCTTGTCTTGTCTTGTCTTGTCTTGTCTTGTCTTGTCTTGTCTTGTCTTGTCTTGTCTTGTCTTGTCTTGTCTTGTCTTGTCTTGTCTTGTCTTGTCTTGTCTTGTCTTGTCTTGTCGTGTCTTATATTGTTTTGTCGTATCATGTCTTGTCTTGTCTTGTCTTGTCATGTCATGTCATGTCGTGCGTTGTGTTGTTTAGTCTTGTCTTGTCTTGTCTTGTCTTGTCTTGTCTTGTCGTGTCTTATGTTGTTTTGTCGTATCATGTCTTGTCTTGTCTTGTCTTGTCATGTCATGTCATGTCGTGTCTTGTGTTGCTTTGTCTTGTCTTGTCATGTCGTGTGTTGTGTAGGTTTGTCTTGTCTTGTCATGTCATGTCATGTCGTGTCTTGTCTTGGCTTGTCTTGTCCTGTCCTGTCGTGTGTTGTGTTGTTTTGTCTTGTCTTGTCATGTCATGTCATGTCGTGTCTTATGTTGTTTTGTCGTATCATGTCTTGTCTTGTCTTGTCTTGTCATGTCATGTCATGTCGTGTGTTGTGTTGTTTAGTCTTGTTTTGTCTTGTCATGTCTTGTCTTGTCTTGTCTTGTCTTGTTTTGTCCTGTTATGTCTTGTCTTGTCTTGTCTTGTCTTGTCTTGTCTTGTCTTGTCTTGTCTTGTCTTGTCTTGTCTTGTCTTGTCTTGTCTTGTCTTGTCTTGTCTTGTCTTGTCTTGTCTTGTCTTGTCTTGTCTTGTCTTGTCTTGTCTTGTCTTGTCTTGTCTTGTCTTGTCTTGTCTTGTCTTGTCTTGTCTTGTCTTGTCTTGTTTTGTCTTGTCTTGTCTTGTTTTGTTTTGTCGTGTCTTGTCTTGTCTTGTCTTGTCTTGTTTTGTCATGTAATGTCATGCCGTGTGTTGTGTTGTTTTGTCTTGTCTTGTCTTCTCCTTGTCTTGTCTTGCCTGTCGTGAGTTGTGTTGTTTTGTCTTGTCAGGTCTTATATTGTCTTGTCTTGTGATTTCATGTCGTGTGTTGTGTTGTTTTGTCTTGTCTTGTCTTGTCTTGTCTTGTCTTGTCTTGTCTTGTTTTGTCTTGTCTTGTCTTGTCTTGTCCTGTCCTGTCTTGTTTTGTCTTGTCTTGTCTTGTCTTGTCATGTCTTATCTTGTCTTGTCATGTCTTGTCTTGTCTTGTCTTGTCTTGTCTTGTCTTGGTTGTCCTGTCTTGTCTTGTCTTGTCGTGTCTTGTCTTGTCTTGTCTTGTCCTGTCCTGTCTTGTCTTGTCTTGTCTTGTCTTGTCTTGTCTTGTCTTGTCTTGTCTGTCGTGTGTTGTGTTGTTTTGTCTTGTCATGTCTAATATTGTCTTGTCTTGTCTTGTCTTGTGATGTCATGTCGTGTGTTGTGTTGTTTTGTCTTGTCTTGTCTTGTCTTGTCTTGTCTTGTCTTGTCTTGTCCTGTCCTGTCTTGTCTTGTCTTGTCTTGTCATGTCTTGTCTTGTAATGTAATGTCATGTCGTGTGTTGTGTTGTTTTGTCTTGTCTTGTCTTCTCCTTGTCTTGTCTTGTCTGTCGTGTGTTGTGTTGTTTTGTCTTGTCTTGTCTTGTCTTGTCTTGTCTTGTCTTGTCTTGTCTTGTCTTGTCTTGTCTTGTCTTGTCTTGTCCTGTCCTGTCTTGTTATGTCTTGTCTTGTCTTGTCTTGTCTTGTCTTGTCTTGTCTTGTCTTGTCTTGTCTTGTCTTGTCTTGTCTTGTCTTGTCTCGTCTTGTCTTGTCTTGTCTTGTCTTGTCTTGTCTTGTCTTGTCTTGTCTTGTCTTGTCTTGTCTTGTCTTGTCTTGTCTTGTCTTGTCTTGTCTTGTCTTGTCTTGTCTTGTCTTGTTTTGTCATGTAATGTCATGTCGTGTGTTGTGTTGTTTTGTCTTGTCTTGTCTTCTCCTTGTCTTGTCTTGTCTGTCGTGAGTTGTGTTGTTTTGTCTTGTCATGTCTTATATTGTCTTGTCTTGTCTTGTCTTGTGATGTAATGTCGTGTGTTGTGTTGTTTTGTCTTGTCTTGTCTTGTCTTGTCTTGTCTTGTCTTGTCTTGTCTTGTCCTGTCCTGTCTTGTTTTGTCTTGTCTTGCTTTGTCTTGTCATGTCTTATCTTGTCTTGTCCTGTCCTGTCTTGTTTTGTCTTGTCTTGCTTTGTCTTGTCATGTCTTGTCATGTCTTATCTTGTCTTGTCATGTCTTGTCTTGTCTTGTCTTGTCTTGTCTTGTCTTGTCTTGTCTTGTCTTGTCTTGTCTTGTCTTGTCTTGTCTTGTCTTGTCTTGTCTTGTCTTGTCTTGTCTTGTCTTGTCTTGTCTTGTCTTGTCTTGTCTTGTCTTGTCTTGTCTTGTCATGTCATGTCATGTCGTGTCTTGGCTTGTCTTGTCTTGTCTTGTTTTGTCTTGTCATGTCTTGTCTTGTCTTGTCTTGTTTTGTCTTGTCATGTCTTGTCTTGTCTTGTCTTGTCTTGTCTTGTCTTGTCTTGTCTTGTCTTGTCTTGTCTTGTCTTGTCTTGTCTTGTCTTGTCTTGTTTTATGTTGTCTTGTCTTGTTTTGTCATGTAATGTCATGTCGTGTGTTGTGTTGTTTTGTCTTGTCTTGTCTTCTCCTTGTCTTGTCTTGTCATGTCGTGTGTTGTGTTGTTTTGTCTTGTCATGTCTTATATTGTCTTGTGATGTCATGTCGTGTGTTGTGTTGTTTTGTCTTGTCCTGTCTTGTCTTTTCATGTCATGTCATGTGTTGTGTTGTGTTGTTTTGTCTTGTCTTGTCTTGTTTTGTCTTGTCTTGTCTTGTCTTGTCTTGTCTTGCCTTATCTTGCCTTGTCTTGTCTGGTCTGGTCTTGTCTTGTCTTGTCTTGTCTTGTCTTGTTTTGTCTTGTCTTGTATTGTCTTGTTTTCTCATGTAATGTCATGTCGTGTGTTGTGTTGTTTTGTCTTGTCTTGTGTTGTTTTGTCGTGTCTTGTCTTGTCTTGTCTTGTCTTGTCTTGTCTTGTCTTGTCTTGTCTTGTCCTGTCCTGTCGTGTGTTGTGTTGTTTTGTCTTGTCTTGTCATGTCATGTCATGTCGTGTCTTGTGTTGCTTTGTCTTGTCTTGTCTTGTCATGTCGTGTGTTGTGTTGTTTTGTCTTGTCTTGTTGTGTATTGTCATGTCTTGTCTTGTCTTGTCATGTCATGTCATGTCGTGTGTTGTGTTGTTTTGTCTTGTCTTGTCTTGTCTTGTTTTGTCTTGTCATGTCATGTCTTGTCTTGTCTTGTCTTGTCTTGTTTTATGTTGTCTTGTCTTGTCTTGTCTTGTCTTGTCTTGTCTTGTCTTGTCTTGTCTTGTCTTGTCTTGTCCTGTCCTGTCTTGTTATGTCTTGTCTTGTCTTGTCTTGTCTTGTCTTGTCTTGTCTTGTCTTGTCTTGTCTTGTCTTGTCTTGTCTTGTCTTGTCTTGTCTTGTCTTGTCTTGTCTTGTCTTGTCTTGTCTTGTCTTGTCTTGTCTTGTCTTGTCTTGTCCTGTCCTGTCGTGTGTTGTGTTGTTTTGTCTTGTCTTGTCATGTCATGTCATGTCGTGTCTTGTGTTGCTTTGTCTTGTCTTGTCTTGTCATGTCGTGTGTTGTGTTGTTTTGTCTTGTCTTGTTGTGTATTGTCATGTCTTGTCTTGTCTTGTCATGTCATGTCATGTCGTGTGTTGTGTTGTTTTGTCTTGTCTTGTCTTGTCTTGTCTTGTCTTGTCTTGTCTTGTCTTGTCTTGTCTTGTCTTGTCTTGTCTTGTCTTGTCTTGTCCTGTCCTGTCTTGTTATGTCTTGTCTTGTCTTGTCTTGTCTTGTCTTGTCTTGTCTTGTCTTGTCTTGTCTTGTCTTGTCTTGTCTTGTCTTGTCTCGTCTTGTCTTGTCTTGTCTTGTCTTGTCTTGTCTTGTCTTGTCTTGTCTTGTCTTGTCTTGTCTTGTCTTGTCTTGTCTTGCCTTGTCTTGTCTTGTCTTGTCTTGTCTTGTCTTGTTTTGTCTTGTCTTGTCTTGTTTTGTCTTGTCGTGTCTTGTCTTGTCTTGTCTTGTCTTGTTTTGTCATGTAATGTCATGTCGTGTGTTGTGTTGTTTTGTCTTGTCTTGTCTTCTCCTTGTCTTGTCTTGTCTGTCGTGAGTTGTGTTGTTTTGTCTTGTCATGTCTTATATTGTCTTGTCTTGTCTTGTCTTGTGATGTAATGTCGTGTGTTGTGTTGTTTTGTCTTGTCTTGTCTTGTCTTGTCTTGTCTTGTCTTGTCTTGTCCTGTCCTGTCTTGTTTTGTCTTGTCTTGCTTTGTCTTGTCATGTCTTGTCATGTCTTATCTTGTCTTGTCCTGTCCTGTCTTGTTTTGTCTTGTCTTGCTTTGTCTTGTCATGTCTTGTCATGTCTTATCTTGTCTTGTCATGTCTTGTCTTGTCTTGTCTTGTCTTGTCTTGTCTTGTCTTGTCTTGTCTTGTCTTGTCTTGTCTTGTCTTGTCTTGTCTTGTCTTGTCTTGTCTTGTCTTGTCTTGTCTTGTCTTGTCTTGTCTTGTCTTGTCTTGTCATGTCATGTCATGTCGTGTCTTGGCTTGTCTTGTCTTGTCTTGTTTTGTCTTGTCATGTCTTGTCTTGTCTTGTCTTGTTTTGTCTTGTCATGTCTTGTCTTGTCTTGTCTTGTCTTGTCTTGTCTTGTCTTGTCTTGTCTTGTCTTGTCTTGTCTTGTCTTGTCTTGTCTTGTCTTGTCTTGTCTTGTCTTGTTTTATGTTGTCTTGTCTTGTTTTGTCATGTAATGTCATGTCGTGTGTTGTGTTGTTTTGTCTTGTCTTGTCTTCTCCTTGTCTTGTCTTGTCATGTCGTGTGTTGTGTTGTTTTGTCTTGTCATGTCTTATATTGTCTTGTGATGTCATGTCGTGTGTTGTGTTGTTTTGTCTTGTCCTGTCTTGTCTTTTCATGTCATGTCATGTGTTGTGTTGTGTTGTTTTGTCTTGTCTTGTCTTGTTTTGTCTTGTCTTGTCTTGTCTTGTCTTGTCTTGCCTTATCTTGCCTTGTCTTGTCTGGTCTGGTCTTGTCTTGTCTTGTCTTGTCTTGTCTTGTCTTGTTTTGTCTTGTCTTGTATTGTCTTGTTTTCTCATGTAATGTCATGTCGTGTGTTGTGTTGTTTTGTCTTGTCTTGTGTTGTTTTGTCGTGTCTTGTCTTGTCTTGTCTTGTCTTGTCTTGTCTTGTCTTGTCCTGTCCTGTCGTGTGTTGTGTTGTTTTGTCTTGTCTTGTCATGTCATGTCATGTCGTGTCTTGTGTTGCTTTGTCTTGTCTTGTCTTGTCATGTCGTGTGTTGTGTTGTTTTGTCTTGTCTTGTTGTGTATTGTCATGTCTTGTCTTGTCTTGTCATGTCATGTCTTGTCTTGTCTTGTCTTGTCTTGTTTTATGTTGTCTTGTCTTGTCTTGTTTTGTCATGTAATGTCATGTCGTGTGTTGTATTGTTTTGTCTTGTCATGTCTTATATTGTCTTGTCTTGTCTTGTCTTGTCTTGTCTTGTCTTGTCTTGTCTTGTCTTGTCTTGTCTTGTCTTGTCTTGTCTTGTCTTGTCTTGTCTTGTCTTGTCTTGTCTTGTCTTGTCTTGTCTTGTCTTGTCTTGTCTTGTCTTGTCTTGTCTTGTCTTGTCTTGTCTTGTCTTGTCTTGTCTTGTCTTGTCTTGTCTTGTCTTGTCTTGTCTTGTCTTGTCTTGTCTTGTCATGTCGTGTTTTGTGTTGTTTTGTCTTGTCTTGTTGTGTATTGTCATGTCTTATATTGTCTTGTCTTGTCTTGTCTTGTCTTGTCCTGTCTTGTCTTGTCTTGTCTTGTCATGTCTTGTCTTGTCTTGTCTTGTCTTGTCTTTTCTTGTTTTGTCTTGTCTTGTATTGTCTTGTTTTCTCATGTAATGTCATGTCGTGTGTTGTTTTGTCTTGTGTTGTTTTGTCGTATCATGTCTTGTCTTGTCTTGTCTTGTCCTGTCCTGTCGTGTGTTGTGTTGTTTTGTCTTGTCTTGTCATGTCATGTCATGTCGTGTCTTGTGTTGCTTTGTCTTGTCTTGTCATGTCGTGTGTTGTGTAGGTTTGTCTTGTCTTGTCATGTCATGTCATGTCGTGTCTTGTCTTGTCTTGTCTTGTCCTGTCCTGTCGTGTGTTGTGTTGTTTTGTCTTGTCTTGTCATGTCATGTCATGTCGTGTCTTATGTTGTTTTGTCGTATCATGTCTTGTCTTGTCTTGTCTTGTCATGTCATGTCATGTCGTGTGTTGTGTTGTTTAGTCTTGTTTTGTCTTGTCATGTCTTGTCTTGTCTTGTCTTGTCTTGTTTTGTCTTGTTATGTCTTGTCTTGTCTTGTCTTGTCTTGTCTTGTCTTGTCTTGTCTTGTCTTGTCTTGTCTTGTCTTGTCTTGTCTTGTCTTGTCTTGTCTTGTCTTGTCTTGTCTTGTCTTGTCTTGTCTTGTTTTGTCTTGTCTTGTCTTGTTTTGTCTTGTCGTGTCTTGTCTTGTCTTGTCTTGTCTTGTCTTGTTTTGTCATGTAATGTCATGTCGTGTGTTGTGTTGTTTTGTCTTGTCTTGTCTTCTCCTTGTCTTGTCTTGTCTGTCGTGAGTTGTGTTGTTTTGTCTTGTCATGTCTTATATTGTCTTGTCTTGTCTTGTCTTGTGATGTAATGTCGTGTGTTGTGTTGTTTTGTCTTGTCTTGTCCTGTCCTGTCTTGTTTTGTCTTGTCTTGCTTTGTCTTGTCATGTCTTATCTTGTCTTGTCATGTCTTGTCTTGTCTTGTCTTGTCTTGTCTTGTCTTGTCTTGTCTTGTCTTGTCTTGTCTTGTCTTGTCTTGTCTTGTCTTGTCTTGTCTTGTCTTGTCTTGTCTTGTCTTGTCTTGTCTTGTCTTGTCTTGTCTTGTCTTGTCTTGTCTTGTCTTGTCTTGTCTTGTCTTGTCTTGTCATGTCATGTCATGTCGTGTCTTGGCTTGTCTTGTCTTGTCTTGTTTTGTCTTGTCATGTCTTGTCTTGTCTTGTCTTGTCTTGTTTTGACTTGTCATGTCTTGTCTTGTCTTGTCTTGTCTTGTCTTGTCTTGTCTTGTCTTGTCTTGTCTTGTCTTGTCTTGTCTTGTCTTGTCTTGTCTTGTCTTGTCTTGTCTTGTCTTGTCTTGTCTTGTCTTGTCTTGTTTTGTCTTGTCGTGTCTTGTCTTGTCTTGTCTTGTCTTGTCTTGTTTTGTCATGTAATGTCATGTCGTGTGTTGTGTTGTTTTGTCTTGTCTTGTCTTCTCCTTGTCTTGTCTTGTCTGTCGTGAGTTGTGTTGTTTTGTCTTGTCATGTCTTATATTGTCTTGTCTTGTCTTGTCTTGTGATGTAATGTCGTGTGTTGTGTTGTTTTGTCTTGTCTTGTCCTGTCCTGTCTTGTTTTGTCTTGTCTTGCTTTGTCTTGTCATGTCTTATCTTGTCTTGTCATGTCTTGTCTTGTCTTGTCTTGTCTTGTCTTGTCTTGTCTTGTCTTGTCTTGTCTTGTCTTGTCTTGTCTTGTCTTGTCTTGTCTTGTCTTGTCTTGTCTTGTCTTGTCTTGTCTTGTCTTGTCTTGTCTTGTCTTGTCTTGTCTTGTCTTGTCTTGTCTTGTCTTGTCTTGTCTTGTCTTGTCTTGTCTTGTCTTGTCATGTCATGTCATGTCGTGTCTTGGCTTGTCTTGTCTTGTCTTGTTTTGTCTTGTCATGTCTTGTCTTGTCTTGTCTTGTCTTGTTTTGACTTGTCATGTCTTGTCTTGTCTTGTCTTGTCTTGTCTTGTCTTGTCTTGTCTTGTCTTGTCTTGTCTTGTCTTGTCTTGTCTTGTCTTGTTTTATGTTGTCTTGTCTTGTCTTGTTTTGTCATGTAATGTCATGTCGTGTGTTGTGTTGTTTTGTCTTGTCTTGTCTTCTCCTTGTCTTGTCTTGTCATGTCGTGTGTTGTGTTGTTTTGTCTTGTCATGTCTTATATTGTCTTGTGATGTCATGTCGTGTGTTGTGTTGTTTTGTCTTGTCTTGTTTTGTTTTGTCCTGTCTTGTCTTTTCATGTCATGTCATGTGTTGTGTTGTGTTGTTTTGTCTTGTCTTGTCTTGTTTTGTCTTGTCTTGTCTTGTCTTGTCTTGCCTTATCTTGTCTTGTCTGGTCTGGTCTTGTCTTGTCTTGTCTTGTATTGTCTTGTTTTCTCATGTAATGTCATGTCGTGTGTTGTGTTGTTTTGTCTTGTCTTGTGTTGTTTTGTCGTGTCTTGTCTTGTCTTGTCTTGTCTTGTCTTGTCTTGTCCTGTCCTGTCGTGTGTTGTGTTGTTTTGTCTTGTCTTGTCATGTCATGTCGTGTCTTGTGTTGCTTTGTCTTGTCTTGTCTTGTCATGTCGTGTGTTGTGTTGTTTTGTCTTGTCTTGTTGTGTATTGTCATGTCTTGTCTTGTCTTGTCATGTCATGTCATGTCGTGTGTTGTGTTGTTTTGTCTTGTCTTGTCTTGTCTTGTTTTGTCTTGTCATGTCATGTCTTGTCTTGTCTTGTCTTGTCTTGTTTTATGTTGTCTTGTCTTGTCTTGTTTTGTCATGTAATGTCATGTCGTGTGTTGTGTTGTTTTGTCTTGTCATGTCTTATATTGTCTTGTCTTGTCTTTTCTTGTCTTGTATTGTGATGGCATGTCGTGTGTTGTGTTGTTTTGTCTTGTCATGTCTTGTCTTGTCTTGTCTTGTCTTGTCTTATATTGTCTTATATTGTCTTGTGATGTCATGTCGTGTGTTGTCTTGTTTTGTCTTGTCTTGTTTTGTCTTGTCCTGTCTTGTCTTGTCATGTCATGTCATGTGTTGTGTTGTGTTGTTTTGTCTTGTCTTGTCTTGTCTTGTCTTGTCTTGTCTTGCCTTATCTTGCCTTGTCTTGTCTTGTCTGGTCTTGTCTTGTCTTGTCTTGTCTTGTTTTGTCTAGTCTTGTATTGTCTTGTTTTCTCATGTAATGTCATGTCGTTTGTTGTGTTGTTTTGTCTTGTCTTGTCTTGTCATGTCATGTCCTGTCGTGTCTTGTGTTGCTTTGTCTTGTCTTGTCTTGTCGTGTCATGTCATGTCATGTCGTGTGTTGTGTTGTTTTGTCTTGTCATGTCATGTCTTGTCTTGTCTTGTCTTGTCTTGTTTTGTCTTGTCATGTCTTGTCTTGTCTTGTCTTGTCTTGTCTTGTCTTGTCTTGTCTTGTCTTGTCTTGTCTTGTCTTGTCTTGTCTTGTCTTGTCTTGTTTTGTCTTGTCATGTCTTGTCTTGTCTTGTCTTGTCTTGTCTTGTCTTGTCTTGTCTTGTCTTGTCTGGTCTGGTCTTGTCTTGTGTTGTCTTGTCTTGTCTTGTCTTGTCTTGACATGTCTTGTCTTGTCTTGTTTTGTGTTGTCTTGTATTGTCTTGTTTTCTCATGTCGTGTGTTGTGTTTTTTTGTCATGTCTTGTGTTGTTTTGTCGTGTCATGTCTTGTCTTGTCTTGTCTTGTCTTGTCCTGTCCTGTCGTGTGTTGTGTTGTTTTGTCTTGTCCTGTCATGTCATGTCATGTCGTGTCTTGTGTTGCTTTGTCTTGTCTTGTCTTGTCTTGTCATGTCGTGTGTTGTGTTGTTTTGTCTTGTCTTGTTGTGTATTGTCATGTCTTGTCTTGTCTTGTCATGTCATGTCATGTCGTGTGTTGTGCTGTTTTGTCTTGTCTTGTTTTGTCTTGTCATGTCTTGTCTTGTCTGGTCTTGTATTGTTTTGTCATGTCTTGTCTTGTCTTGTCTTGTCTTGTCTTGTCTTGTCTTGTTTTGTCTTGTCTTGTCTTGTCTTGTCTTGTCTTGTCTTGTCTTGTCTTGTCTTGTCTTGTCTTGTCTTGTCTTGTCTTGTCTTGTCTTGTCTTGTCTTGTTTTATGTTGTCTTGTCTTGTCTTGTTTTGTCATGTAATGTCATGTCGTGTGTTGTGTTGTTTTGTCTTATCATGTCTTATATTGTCTTGTCTTGTCTTGTGATGTCATGTCGTGTGTTGTGTTGTTTTGTCTTGTCATGTCTTGCGTTGTCTTGTCTTGTCTTGTCTTGTCTTGTGATGTCATGTCGTGTGTTGTGTTGTTTTGTCTTGTCTTGTTTTGTCTTGTCATGTTTTGTCTTGTCTGGTCTTGTTTTGTCTTGTCATGTCATGTCTTGTCTTGTCTTGTCTTGTCTTGTCTTGTCTTGTCTTGTCTTGTCTTGTCTTGTGATGTCATGTCATGTCGTGTGTTGTGTTGTTTTGTCTTGTCTTGTCTTGTTTTATGTTGTCTTGTCTTGTCTTGTTTTGTCATGTAATGTCATGTCGTGTGTTGTGTTGTTTTGTCTTGTCATGTCTTATATTGTCTTGTCTTGTCTTGTCTTGTCTTGTGATGTCATGTCGTGTGTTGTGTTGTTTTGTCTTGTCTTGTCTTGTCTTGTCTTGTCTTGTCTTGTCTTGTCTTGTCTTGTCTTGTCTTGTCTTGTCTTGTCTTGTCTTGTCTTGTCTTGTCTTGTCTTGTCTTGTCTTGTCTTGTCTTGTCTTGTCTTGTCTTGTCTTGTCTTGTCTTGTCTTGTCTTGTCTTGTCTTGTCTTGTCTTGTCTTGTCTTGTCTTGTCTTGTCTTGTCTTGTCTTGTCTTGTCTTGTCTTGTCTTGTCTTGTCTTGTCTTGTCTTGTCTTGTCTTGTTTTGTCTTGTGTTGTATTGTCTTGTTTTCTCATGTAATGTCATGTCGTGTGTTGTGTTGTTTTGTCTTGTGTTGTTTTGTCGTATCATGTCTTGTCTTGTCTTGTCTTGTCCTGTCCTGTCGTGTGTTGTGTTGTTTTGTCTTGTCTTGTCATGTCATGTCATGTCGTGTCTTGTGTTGCTTTGTCTTGTCTTGTCTTGTCTTGTCTTGTCTTGTCTTGTCTTGTCTTGTCTTGTCTTGTCTTGTCTTGTCTTGTCTTGTCTTGTCTTGTCTTGTCTTGTCTTGTCTTGTTTTATGTTGTCTTGTCTTGTCTTGTTTTGTCATGTAATGTCATGTCGTGTGTTGTGTTGTTTTGTCTTGTCTTGTCTTGTCTTGTCTTGTGATGTCATGTCGTGTGTTGTGTTGTTTTGTCTTGTCATGTCTTGTCTTGTCTTGTCTTGTCTTGTCTTGTCTTGTCTTGTCTTGTCTTGTCTTGTCTTGTCTTGTCTTGTCTTGTCTTCTCTTGTCTTGTCTTGTCTTGTCTTGTCTTGTCTTGTCTTGTCTTGTCTTGTCTTGTCTTGTCTTGTCTTGTCTTGTCTTGTCTTGTCTTGTCTTGTCTTGTTTTGTCTTGTGTTGTATTGTCTTGTTTTCTCATGTAATGTCATGTCGTGTGTTGTGTTGTTTTGTCTTGTGTTGTTTTGTCGTATCATGTCTTGTCTTGTCTTGTCTTGTCCTGTCCTGTCGTGTGTTGTGTTGTTTTGTCTTGTCTTGTCATGTCATGTCAAGTCGTGTCTTGTGTTGCTTTGTGTTGCTTTGTCTTGTCTTGTCTTGTCTTGTCTTGTCTTGTCTTGTCTTGTCTTGTCTTGTCTTGTCTTGTCTTGTCTTGTCTTGTCTTGTCTTGTCTTGTCTTGTCTTGTCTTGTCTTGTCTTGTCTTGTCTTGTCTTGTCTTGTCTTGTCGTGTCTTGTCTTGTCTTGTCTTCTCTTGTCATGTCATGTCGTGTCTTGTGTTGCTTTGTCTTTTCTTGTCTTGTCTTGTCTTGTCTTGTCTTGTCTTGTCTTGTCTTGTCTTGTCTTTTCTTGTCTTGTCTTGTCTTGTCTTGTCTTGTCTTGTCTTGTCTTGTCTTGTCTTGTCTTGTCTTGTCTTGTCTTGTCTTGTCTTGTCTTGTCTTGTCTTGTCTTGTCTTGTCTTGTCTTGTCTTGTCTTGTCTTGTCTTGTCTTGTCTTGTCTTGTCTTGTCTTGTCTTGTCTTGTCTTGTCTTGTCTTGTCTTGTCTTGTCTTGTCTTGTCTTGTCTTGTCTTGTCATGTCATGTCGTGTCTTGTGTTGCTTTGTCTTGTCTTGTCTTGTCTTGTCTTGTCTTGTCTTGTGTTGCTTTGTCTTGTCTTGTCTTGTCGTGTCTTGTCTTGTCTTGTCTTGTCTTGTCATGTCATGTCGTGTCTTGTGTTGCTTTGTCTTGTCTTGTCTTGTCTTGTCTTGTCTTGTCTTGTCTTGTCTTGTCTTGTCTTTTCTTGTCTTGTCTTGTCTTGTCTTGTCTTGTCTTGTCTTGTCTTGTCTTGTCTTGTCTTGTCTTGTCTTGTCCTGTCTTGTCTTGTCTTGTCTTGTCTTGTCTTGTCTTGTCTTGTCTTGTCTTGTCTTGTCTTGTCTTGTCTTGTCTTGTCTTGTCTTGTCTTGTCTTGTCTTGTCTTGTCTTGTCTTGTCTTGTCTTGTCTTGTCTTGTCTTGTCTTGTCTTGTCTTGTCTTGTCCTGTCCTGTCGTGTGTTGTGTTGTTTTGTCTTGTCTTGTCATGTCATGTCATGTCGTGTCTTGTGTTGCTTTGTCTTGTCTTGTCTTGTCTTGTCTTGTCTTGTCTTGTCTTGTCTTGTTTTATGTTGTCTTGTCTTGTCTTGTTTTGTCATGTAATGTCATGTCGTGTGTTGTGTTGTTTTGTCTTGTAATGTTTTATATTGTCTTGTCTTGTCTTGTCTTGTCTTGTCTTGTCTTGTCTTGTCTTGTCTTGTCTTGTCTTGTCTTGTCTTGTCTTGTCTTGTCTTGTCTTGTCTTGTCTTGTCTTGTCTTGTCTTGTCTTGTCTTGTCTTGTCTTGTCTTGTCTTGTCTTGTCTTGTCTTGTCTTGTCTTGTCTTGTCTTGTCTTGTCTTGTCTTGTCTTGTCTTGTCTTGTCTTGTCTTGTCTTGTCTTGTCTTGTCTTGTCTTGTCTTGTCTTGTCTTGTCTTGTCTTGTCTTGTCTTGTCTTGTCTTGTCTTGTCTTGTCTTGTCTTGTCTTGTCTTGTCTTGTCTTGTCTTGTCTTGTCTTGTCTTGTCTTGTCTTGTCTTGTCTTGTCTTGTCTTGTCTTGTCTTGTCTTGTCTTGTCTTGTCTTGTCTTGTCTTGTCTTGTCTTGTCTTGTATTGTCTTGTTTTCTCATGTAATGTCATGTCGTGTGTTGTGTTGTTTTGTCTTGTCTTGTGTTGTTTTGTCGTGTCTTGTCTTGTCTTGTCTTGTCTTGTCTTGTCTTGTCTTGTCTTGTCTTGTCCTGTCCTGTCGTGTGTTGTGTTGTTTTGTCTTGTCTTGTCATGTCATGTCGTGTCTTGTGTTGCTTTGCCTTGTCTTGTCTTGTCTTGTCTTGTCTTGTCTTGTCTTGTCTTGTCTTGTCTTGTCTTGTCTTGTCTTGTCTTGTCTTGTCTTGTCTTGTCTTGTCTTGTCTTGTCTTGTCTTGTCTTGTCTTGTCTTGTCTTGTCTTGTCTTGTCATGTCATGTCGTGTCTTGTGTTGCTTTGTCTTGTCTTGTCTTGTCTTGTCTTGTCTTGTGTTGCTTTGTCTTGTCTTGTCGTGTCTTGTCTTGTCTTGTCTTGTCTTGTCTTGTCATGTCATGTCGTGTCTTGTGTTGTCTTGTGTTGTCTTGTCTTGTCTTGTCTTGTCTTGTCTTGTCTTGTCTTGTCTTGTCTTGTCTTGTCTTGTCTTGTCTTGTCTTGTCTTGTCTTGTCTTGTCTTGTCTTGTCTTGTCCTGTCCTGTCTTGTCTTGTCTTGTCTTGTCTTGTCTTGTCTTGTTTTATGTTGTCTTGTCTTGTGTTGCTTTGTCTTGTCTTGTCTTGTCTTGTCTTGTCTTGTCTTGTCTTGTCTTGTCTTGTCTTGTTTTATGTTGTCTTGTCTTGTCTTGTTTTGTCATGTAATGTCATGTCGTGTGTTGTGTTGTTTTGTCTTGTCATGTCTTATATTGTCTTGTCTTGTCTTGTCTTGTCTTGTCTTGTCTTGTCTTGTCTTGTCTTGTCTTGTCTTGTCTTGTCTTGTCTTGTCTTGTCTTGTCTTGTCTTGTCTTGTCTTGTCTTGTCTTGTCTTGTCTTGTCTTGTCTTGTCTTGTCTTGTCTTGTCTTGTCTTGTCTTGTCTTGTCTTGTCTTGTCTTGTCTTGTCTTGTCTTGTTTTGTCTTGTCTTGTCTTGTCTTGTCTTGTCTTGTCTTGTCTTGTCTTGTCTTGTCTTGTCTTGTCTTGTCTTGTCTTGTCTTGTCTTGTCTTGTCTTGTCTTGTCTTGTCTTGTCTTGTCTTGTCTTGTCTTGTCTTGTCTTGTCTTGTCTTGTCTTGTCTTGTCTTGTCTTGTCTTGTCTTGTCTTGTCTTGTCTTGTCTTGTCTTGTCTTGTCTTGTCTTGTCTTGTCTTGTCTTGTCTTGTCTTGTCTTGTCTTGTCTTGTCTTGTCTTGTCTTGTCTTGTCTTGTCTTGTCTTGTCTTGTCTTGTCTTGTCTTGTCTTGTCTTGTCTTGTCTTGTCTTGTCTTGTCATGTCATGTCGTGTCTTGTGTTGCTTTGTCTTGTCTTGTCTTGTCTTGTCTTGTCTTGTCTTGTGTTGCTTTGTCTTGTCTTGTCGTGTCTTGTCTTGTCTTGTCTTGTCTTGTCTTGTCATGTAATGTCGTGTCTGTTGTGTTGTTTTGTCTTGTCTTGTCATGTCATGTCATGTCGTGTCTTGTGTTGCTTTGTCTTGTCTTGTCTTGTCTTGTCTTGTCTTGTCTTGTCTTGTCTTGTCTTGTCTTGTCTTGTTTTATGTTGTCTTGTCTTGTCTTGTTTTGTCATGTAATGTCATGTCGTGTGTTGTGTTGTTTTGTCTTGTCATGTCTTATATTGTCTTGTCTTGTCTTGTCTTGTCTTGTCTTGTCTTGTCTTGTCTTGTCTTGTCTTGTCTTGTCTTGTCTTGTCTTGTCTTGTCTTGTCTTGTCTTGTCTTGTCTTGTCTTGTCTTGTCTTGTCTTGTCTTGTCTTGTCTTGTCTTGTCTTGTCTTGTCTTGTCTTGTCTTGTCTTGTCTTGTCTTGTCTTGTCTTGTCTTGTCTTGTCTTGTCTTGTCTTGTCTTGTCTTGTCTTGTCTTGTCTTGTCTTCTCTTGTCTTGTCTTGTCTTGTCTTGTCTTGTCTTGTCTTGTCTTGTCTTGTCTTGTCTTGTCTTGTCTTGTCTTGTCTTGTCTTGTCTTGTCTTGTCTTGTCTTGTCTTGTCTTGTCTTGTCTTGTCTTGTCTTGTCTTGTCTTGTCTTGTCTTGTCTTTTCTTGTCTTGTCTTGTCTTGTCTTGTCTTGTCTTGTCTTGTCTTGTCTTGTCTTGTCTTGTCTTGTCTTGTCTTGTCTTGTCTTGTCTTGTCTTGTCTTGTCTTGTCTTGTCTTGTCTTGTCTTGTCTTGTCTTGTCTTGTCTTGTCTTGTCTTGTCTTGTCTTGTCTTGTCTTGTCTTGTCTTGTCTTGTCTTGTCTTGTCTTGTCTTGTCTTGTCTTGTCTTGTCTTGTCTTGTCTTGTCTTGTCTTGTCTTGTCTTGTCTTGTCTTGTCTTGTCTTGTCTTGTCTTGTCTTGTCTTGTCTTGTCTTGTCTTGTCTTGTCTTGTCTTGTCTTGTCTTGTCTTGTCTTGTCTTGTCTTGTCATGTCATGTCGTGTCTTGTGTTGCTTTGTCTTGTCTTGTCTTGTCTTGTCTTGTCTTGTGTTGCTTTGTCTTGTCTTGTCGTGTCTTGTCTTGTCTTGTCTTGTCTTGTCTTGTCATGTAATGTCGTGTCTTGTGTTGTCTTGTCTTGTCTTGTCTTGTCTTGTCTTGTCTTGTCTTGTCTTGTCTTGTCTTGTCTTGTCTTGTCTTGTCTTGTCTTGTCCTGTCCTGTCGTGTGTTGTGTTGTTTTGTCTTGTCTTGTCATGTCATGTCATGTCGTGTCTTGTGTTGCTTTGTCTTGTCTTGTCTTGTCTTGTCTTGTCTTGTCTTGTCTTGTCTTGTCTTGTCTTGTCTTGTCTTGTCTTGTTTTATGTTGTCTTGTCTTGTCTTGTTTTGTCATGTAATGTCATGTCGTGTGTTGTGTTGTTTTGTCTTGTCATGTCTTATATTGTCTTGTCTTGTCTTGTCTTGTCTTGTCTTGTCTTGTCTTGTCTTGTCTTGTCTTGTCTTGTCTTGTCTTGTCTTGTCTTGTCTTGTGTTGTCTTGTCTTGTCTTGTCTTGTGTTGTCTTGTCTTGTCTTGTCTTGTCTTGTCTTGTCTTGTCTTGTCTTGTCTTGTCTTGTCTTGTCTTGTCTTGTCTTGTCTTGTCTTGTCTTGTCTTGTCTTGTCTTGTCTTGTCTTGTCTTGTCTTGTCTTGTCTTGTCTTGTCTTGTCTTGTCTTGTCTTGTCTTGTCTTGTCTTGTCTTGTCTTGTCTTGTCTTGTCTTGTCTTGTCTTGTCTTGTCTTGTCTTGTCTTGTCTTGTCTTGTCTTCTCTTGTCTTGTCTTGTCTTGTCTTGTCTTGTCTTGTCTTGTCTTGTCTTGTTTTGTCTTGTGTTGTATTGTCTTGTTTTCTCATGTAATGTCATGTCGTGTGTTGTGTTGTTTTGTCTTGTGTTGTTTTGTCGTATCATGTCTTGTCTTGTCTTGTCTTGTCCTGTCCTGTCGTGTGTTGTGTTGTTTTGTCTTGTCTTGTCATGTCATGTCATGTCGTGTCTTGTGTTGCTTTATGTTGCTTTGTCTTGTCTTGTCTTGTCTTGTCTTGTCTTGTCGTGTCTTGTCTTGTCTTGTCTTGTCTTGTCGTGTCTTGTCTTGTCTTGTCTTGTCTTGTCATGTCATGTCGTGTCTTGTGTTGCTTTGTCTTGTCTTGTCTTGTGTTGCTTTGTCTTGTCTTGTCGTGTCTTGTCTTGTCTTGTCTTGTCTTGTCATGTCATGTCGTGTCTTGTGTTGCTTTGTCTTGTCTTGTCTTGTCTTGTCTTGTCTTGTCTTGTCTTGTCTTGTCTTGTCTTGTCTTGTCTTGTCTTGTCTTGTCTTGTCTTGTCTTGTCTTGTCTTGTCTTGTCTTGTCTTGTCTTGTCTTGTCTTGTCTTGTCTTGTCTTGTCTTGTCTTGTCTTGTCTTGTCTTGTCTTGTCTTGTCTTGTCTTGTCTTGTCTTGTCTTGTCTTGTCTTGTCTTGTCTTGTCTTGTCTTGTCTTGTCTTGTCTTGTCTTGTCTTGTCTTGTCTTGTCTTGTCTTGTCTTGTCTTGTCTTGTATTGTCTTGTTTTCTCATGTAATGTCATGTCGTGTCTTGTGTTGCTTTGTCTTGTCTTGTCATGTCGTGTGTTGTGTTCTTTTGTCTTGTCTTGTTGTGTATTGTCATGTCTTATATTGTCTTGTCTTGTCTTGTCTTGTGATGTCATGTCGTGTGTTGTGTTGTTTTGTCTTGTCTTGTCTTGTCTTGTCTTGTCTTGTCTTGTCTTGTCTTGTCTTGTCTTGTCTTGTCTTGTCTTGTCTTGTCTTGTCTTGTCTTGTCTTGTCTTGTCTTGTCTTGTCTTGTCTTGTCTTGTCTTGTCTTGTCTTGTCTTGTCTTGTCTTGTCTTGTCTTGTCTTGTCTTGTCTTGTCTTGTCTTGTCTTGTCTTGTCTTGTCTTGTCTTGTCTTGTCTTGTCTTGTCTTGTCTTGTCTTATCTTGTCTTGTCTTGTCTTGTCTTGTCTAGTCTTGTGTTGTCTTGTCTTGTCTTGTCTTGTCTTGTCTTGTCTTGTCTTGTCTTGTTTTGTCTTGTGTTGTATTGTCTTGTTTTCTCATGTAATGTCATGTCGTGTGTTGTGTTGTGTTGTTTTGTCTTGTCATGTCTTATATTGTCTTGTGATGTCATGTCGTGTGTTGTGTTGTTTTGTCTTGTCTTGTTTTGTCTTGTCCTGTCTTGTCTTTTCATGTCATGTCATGAGTTGTGTTGTGTTGTTTTGTCTTGTCTTGTCTTGTCTTGTCTTGTCTTGCCTTATCTTGCCTTGTCTTGTCTGGTCTTGTCTTGTCTTGTCTTGTCTTGTCTTGTCTTGTTTTGTCTTGTCTTGTATTGTCTTGTTTTCTCATGTAATGTCATGTCGTGTGTTGTGTTGTTTTGTCTTGTCTTGTGTTGTTTTGTCGTGTCTTGTCTTGTCTTGTCTTGTCTTGTCTTGTCTTGTCCTGTCCTGTCGTGTGTTGTGTTGTTTTGTCTTGTCTTGTCATGTCATGTCATGTCGTGTCTTGTGTTGCTTTGTCTTGTCTTGTCTTGTCATGTCGTGTGTTGAGTTGTTTTGTCTTGTCTTTATGTGTATTGTCATGTCTTGTCTTGTCTTGTCATGTCATGTCATATCGTGTGTTGTGTTGTTTTGTCTTGTCATGTCTTGTCTTGTCTTGTCTTGTTTTGTCTTGTCATGTCATGTCATGTCTTGTCTTGTCTTGTCTTGTCTTGTTTTATGTTGTCTTGTCTTGTCTTGTTTTGTCATGTAATGTCATGTCGTGTGTTGTGTTGTTTTGTCTTGTCATGTCTTATATTGTCTTGTCTTGTCTTGTCTTGTCTTGTCTTGTCTTGTCTTGTCTTGTCTTGTCTTGTCTTGTCTTGTCTTGTCTTGTCTTGTCTTGTCTTGTCTTGTCTTGTCTTGTCTTGTCTTGTCTTGTCTTGTCTTGTCTTGTCTTGTCTTGTCTTGTCTTGTCTTGTCTTGTCTTGTCTTGTCTTGTCTTGTCTTGTCTTGTCTTGTCTTGTCTTGTCTTGTCTTGTCTTGTCTTGTCTTGTCTTGTCTTGTCTTGTCTTGTCTTGTCTTGTCTTGTCTTGTATTGTCTTGTTTTCTCATGTAATGTCATGTCGTGTGTTGTGTTGTTTTGTCTTGTCTTGTGTTGTTTTGTCGTGTCTTGTCTTGTCTTGTCTTGTCTTGTCTTGTCTTGTCTTGTCTTGTCTTGTCTTGTCTTGTCTTGTCTTGTCTTGTCTTGTCTTGTCTTGTCTTGTCTTGTCTTGTCTTGTCTTGTCTTGTCTTGTCTTGTCTTGTCTTGTCTTGTCTTGTCTTGTCTTGTCTTGTCTTGTCTTGTCTTGTCTTGTCTTGTCTTGTCTTGTCTTGTCTTGTCTTGTCTTGTCTTGTCTTGTCTTGTCTTGTCTTGTCTTGTCTTGTCTTGTCTTGTCTTGTCTTGTCTTGTCTTGTCTTGTCTTGTCTTGTCTTGTCTTGTCTTGTCTTGTATTGTCTTGTTTTCTCATGTAATGTCATGTCGTGTGTTGTGTTGTTTTGTCTTGTCTTGTGTTGTTTTGTCGTGTCTTGTCTTGTCTTGTCTTGTCTTGTCTTGTCTTGTCTTGTCTTGTCTTGTCCTGTCCTGTCGTGTGTTGTGTTGTTTTGTCTTGTCTTGTCTTGTCATGTCGTGTGTTGTGTTGTTTTGTCTTGTCTTGTGTTGTTTTGTCGTGTCTTGTCTTGTCTTGTCTTGTCTTGTCTTGTCTTGTCTTGTCTTGTCTTGTCTTGTCCTGTCCTGTCGTGTGTTGTGTTGTTTTGTCTTGTCATGTCATGTCATGTCGTGTGTTGTGTTGTTTTGTCTTGTCTTGTCTTGTCTTGTCTTGTTTTGTCTTGTCATGTCATGTCTTGTCTTGTCTTGTCTTGTCTTGTTTTATGTTGTCTTGTCTTGTCTTGTTTTGTCATGTAATGTCATGTCGTGTGTTGTGTTGTTTTGTCTTGTCATGTCTTATATTGTCTTGTCTTGTCTTGTCTTGTGATGTCATGTCGTGTGTTGTGTTGTCTTGTCTTGTCTTGTCATGTCATGTGTTGTCTTGTCTTGTCTTGTCTTGTCTTGTCTTGTCTTGTCTTGTGTTGTCTTGTCTTGTCTTGTCTTGTCTTGTCTTGTCTTGTCTTGTCTTGTCTTGTCTTGTCTTGTCTTGTCTTGTCTTGTCTTGTCTTGTCTTATCTTGTCTTGTCTTGTCTTGTCTTGTCTTGTCTTGTCTTGTCTTGTCTTGTCTTGTCTTGTCTTGTCTTGTCTTGTCTTGTCTTGTCTTGTCTTGTCTTGTCTTGTCTTGTCTTGTCTTGTCTTGTCTTGTCTTGTCTTGTCTTGTCTTGTCTTGTCTTGTCTTGTCTTGTCTTGTCTTGTCTTGTCTTGTCTTGTCTTGTCTTGTCTTGTCTTGTCTTGTCTTGTCTTGTCTTGTCTTGTCTTGTCTTGTCTTGTCTTGTCTTGTCTTGTCTTGTCTTGTCTTGTCTTGTCTTGTCTTGTCTTGTCTTGTCTTGTCTTGTCTTGTCTTGTCTTGTCTTGTCTTGTCTTGTCTTGTCTTGTCTTGTCTTGTCTTGTCTTGTCTTGTCTTGTCTTGTCTTGTCTTGTTTTGTCTTGTGTTGTATTGTCTTGTTTTCTCATGTAATGTCATGTCGTGTGTTGTGTTGTTTTGTCTTGTGTTGTTTTGTCGTATCATGTCTTGTCTTGTCTTGTCTTGTCCTGTCCTGTCGTGTGTTGTGTTGTTTTGTCTTGTCTTGTCATGTCATGTCATGTCGTGTCTTGTGTTGCTTTATGTTGCTTTGTCTTGTCTTGTCTTGTCTTGTCTTGTCGTGTCTTGTCTTGTCTTGTCTTGTCTTGTCATGTCATGTCGTGTCTTGTCTTGTCTTGTCTTGTCTTGTCATGTCATGTCGTGTCTTGTGTTGCTTTGTCTTGTCTTGTCTTGTCTTGTCTTGTCTTGTCTTGTCTTGTCTTGTCTTGTCTTGTCTTGTCTTGTCTTGTCTTGTCTTGTCTTGTCTTGTCTTGTCTTGTCTTGTCTTGTCTTGTCTTGTCTTGTCTTGTCTTGTCTTGTCTTGTCTTGTCTTGTCTTGTCTTGTCTTGTCTTGTCTTGTCTTGTCTTGTCTTGTCTTGTCTTGTCTTGTCTTGTCTTGTCTTGTCTTGTCTTGTCTTGTCTTGTCTTGTCTTGTCTTGTCTTGTCTTGTCTTGTCTTGTCTTGTCTTGTCTTGTCTTGTCTTGTCTTGTCTTGTCTTGTCTTGTCTTGTCTTGTCTTGTCTTGTCTTGTCTTGTCTTGTCTTGTCTTGTCTTGTCTTGTCTTGTCTTGTCTTGTCTTGTCTTGTCTTGTCTTGTCTTGTATTGTCTTGTTTTCTCATGTAATGTCATGTCGTGTCTTGTGTTGCTTTGTCTTGTCTTGTCATGTCGTGTGTTGTGTTCTTTTGTCTTGTCTTGTTGTGTATTGTCATGTCTTATATTGTCTTGTCTTGTCTTGTCTTGTGATGTCATGTCGTGTGTTGTGTTGTGTTGTTTTGTCTTGTCTTGTCTTGTCTTGTCTTGTCTTGTCTTGTCTTGTCTTGTCTTGTCTTGTCTTGTCTTGTCTTGTCTTGTCTTGTCTTGTCTTGTCTTGTCTTGTCTTGTCTTGTCTTGTCTTGTCTTGTCTTGTCTTGTCTTGTCTTGTCTTGTCTTGTCTTGTCTTGTCTTGTCTTGTCTTGTCTTGTCTTGTCTTGTCTTGTCTTGTCTTGTCTTGTCTTGTCTTGTCTTGTCTTGTCTTGTCTTGTCTTGTCTTGTCTTGTCTTGTCTTGTCTTGTCTTGTCTTGTCTTGTCTTGTCTTGTCTTGTCTTGTCTTGTCTTGTCTTGTCTTGTCTTGTCTTGTCTTGTCTTGTCTAGTCTAGTCTTGTCTTGTCTTGTCTTGTCTTGTCTTGTCTTGTCTTGTCTTGTCTTGTTTTGTCTTGTGTTGTATTGTCTTGTTTTCTCATGTAATGTCATGTCGTGTGTTGTGTTGTGTTGTTTTGTCTTGTCATGTCTTATATTGTCTTGTGATGTCATGTCGTGTGTTGTGTTGTTTTGTCTTGTCTTGTTTTGTCTTGTCCTGTCTTGTCTTTTCATGTCATGTCATGTGTTGTGTTGTGTTGTTTTGTCTTGTCTTGTCTTGTCTTGTCTTGTCTTGCCTTATCTTGCCTTGTCTTGTCTGGTCTTGTCTTGTCTTGTCTTGTCTTGTCTTGTCTTGTTTTGTCTTGTCTTGTATTGTCTTGTTTTCTCATGTAATGTCATGTCGTGTGTTGTGTTGTTTTGTCTTGTCTTGTGTTGTTTTGTCGTGTCTTGTCTTGTCTTGTCTTGTCTTGTCTTGTCTTGTCCTGTCCTGTCGTGTGTTGTGTTGTTTTGTCTTGTCTTGTCATGTCATGTCATGTCGTGTCTTGTGTTGCTTTGTCTTGTCTTGTCTTGTCATGTCGTGTGTTGAGTTGTTTTGTCTTGTCTTTTTGTGTATTGTCATGTCTTGTCTTGTCTTGTCATGTCATGTCATATCGTGTGTTGTGTTGTTTTGTCTTGTCATGTCTTGTCTTGTCTTGTCTTGTTTTGTCTTGTCATGTCATGTCATGTCTTGTCTTGTCTTGTCTTGTCTTGTTTTATGTTGTCTTGTCTTGTCTTGTTTTGTCATGTAATGTCATGTCGTGTGTTGTGTTGTTTTGTCTTGTCATGTCTTATATTGTCTTGTCTTGTCTTGTCTTGTCTTGTCTTGTCTTGTGATGTCATGTCGTGTGTTGTGTTGTTTTGTCTTGTCATGTCTTGTCTTGTCTTGTCTTGTCTTGTCTTGTCTTGTCTTTTCTTGTCTTTTCTTGTCTTGTCTTGTCTTGTCTTGTCTTGTCTTGTCTTGTCTTGTCTTGTCTTGTCTTGTCTTGTCTTGTCTTGTCTTGTCTTGCCTTGCCTTGTCTTGTCTTGTCTTGTCTTGTCTTGTCTTGTCTTGTCTTGCCTTGTCTTGTCTTGTCTTGTCTTGTCTTGTCTTGTCTTGTCTTGTCTTGTCTTGTCTTGTCTTGTCTTGTCTTGTCTTGTCTTGTCTTGTCTTGTCTTGTCTTGTCTTGTCTTGTCTTGTCTTGTCTTGTCTTGTCTTGTCTTGTCTTGTCTTGTCTTGTCTTGTCTTGTCTTGTCTTGTCTTGTCTTGTCTTGTCTTGTCTTGTCTTGTCTTGTCTTGTCTTGTCTTGTCTTGTCTTGTCTTGTCTTGTCTTGTCTTGTCTTGTCTTGTCTTGTCTTGTCTTGTCTTGTCTTGTCTTGTCTTGTCTTGTCTTGTCTTGTCTTGTCTTGTCTTGTCTTGTCTTGTCTTGTCTTGTCTTGTCTTGTCTTGTCTTGTCTTGTCTTGTCTTGTCTTGTCTTGTCTTGTCTTGTCTTGTCTTGTCTTGTCTTGTCTTGTCTTGTCTTGTCTTGTCTTGTCTTGTCTTGTCTTGTCTTGTCTTGTCTTGTCTTGTCTTGTCTTGTCTTGTCTTGTCTTGTCTTGTCTTGTCTTGTCTTGTCTTGTCTTGTCTTGTCTTGTCTTGTCTTGTCTTGTCTTGTCTTGTCTTGTCTTGTCTTGTTTTGTCTTGTGTTGTCTTGTTTTGTTTTGTCGTGTCTTGTCTTGTCTTGTCTTGGCTTGTTTTGTCATGTAATGTCATGTCGTGTGTTGTGTTGTTTTTTCTTGTCTTGTCTTCTCCTTGTCTTGTCTTGTCTGTCGTGAGTTGTGTTGGTTTGTCTTGTCATGTCTTATATTGTCTTGTCTTGTCTTGTCTTGTGATTTCATGTCGTGTGTTGTGTTGTTTAGTCTTGTCTTGTCTTGTTTTGTCTTGTTATGTCTTGTCTTGTCTTGTCTTGTCTTGTCTTGTCTTGTCTTGTCTTGTCTTGTCTTGTCTTGTCTTGTCTTGTCTTGTCTTGTCTTGTCTTGTCTTGTATTGTCTTGTCTTGTCTTGTCTTGTCTTGTCTTGTCTTGTCTTGTCTTGTCTTGTCTTGTCTTGTCTTGTCTTGTCTTGTCTTGTCTTGTCTTGTCTTGTCTTGTCTTGTCTTGTCTTGTCTTGTCTTGTCTTGTTTTGTCTTGTGTTGTCTTGTTTTGTTTTGTCGTGTCTTGTCTTGTCTTGTCTTGGCTTGTTTTGTCATGTAATGTCATGTCGTGTGTTGTGTTGTTTTGTCTTGTCTTGTCTTCTCCTTGTCTTGTCTTGTCTGTCGTGAGATGTGTTGGTTTGTCTTGTCATGTCTTATATTGTCTTGTCTTCTCCTTGTCTTGTCTTGTGATTTCATGTCGTGTGTTGTGTTGTTTTGTCTTGTCTTGTCTTCTCCTTGTCTTGTCTTGTCTGTCGTGTGTTGTGTTGTTTTGTCTTGTCTTGTCTTGTCTTGTCTTGTCTTGTCTTGTCTTGTCTTGTCTTGTCTTGTCTTGTCTTGTCTTGTCTTGTCTGTCGTGTGTTGTGTTGTTTTGTCTTGTCATGTCTAATATTGTCTTGTCTTGTCTTGTCTTGTCTTGTCTTGTCTTGTCATGTCTTGTCTTGTAATGTAATGTCATGTCGTGTGTTGTGTTTGTTTGTCTTGTCTTGTCTTCTCCTTGTCTTGTCTTGTCTGTCGTGTGTTGTGTTGTTTTGTCTTGTCATGTCTTATATTGTCTTGTCTTGTCTTGTCTTGTCTTGTCTTGTGATGTCATGTCGTGTGTTGTGTTGTTTTGTCTTGTCTTGTCTTGTCTTGTCTTGTTTTGTCTTGTCTTGTCTTGTCTTGTCTTGTCCTGTCCTGTCTTGTCTTGTCTTGTTATGTCTTGTCTTGTCTTGTCTTGTCTTGCCTTGTCTTGTCCTGTCTTGTCTTGTCTTGTCATGTCTTGTCTTGTCTTGTCTTGTCTTGTCTTGTGTTGCCTCGTCTTGTCTTGTCTTGTCTTGTCCTGTCCTGACGTGTGTTGTGTTGTTTTGTCTTGTCTTGTCATGTCATGTTGTGTGTTGTGTTGTTTTGTCTTGTCTTGTTTTGTCTTGTCATGTTTTGTCTTGTCTTGTCTTGTCTTGTTTTGTCTTGTCTTGTCTTGTCTTGTCATGTCGTGTGTTGTGTTGTTTTGTCTTGTCTTGTTTTGTCTTATCATGTCTTGTCTTGTCTTGTTTTGTCTTGTCTTGTCTTGTCTTGTCTTGTCTTGTCTTGTCTTGTCTTGTCTTGTCTTGTCTTGTCTTGTCTTGTCTTGTCTTGTCTTGTCTTTTCTTGTCTTGTCTTGTCTTGTTTTGTCATGTAATGTCATGTCGTGTGTTGTGTTGTCTTGTCTTGTCTTGTCTTGTCATGTCATGTTGTGTGTTGTGTTGTTTTGTCTTGTCTTGTCTTGTCATGTCTTGTCATGTCGTGTGTTGTGTTGTTTTGTCTTGTCTTGTTTTGTCTTATCATGTCTTGTCTTGTTTTGTCTTGTCTTGTCTTGTCTTGTCTTGTCTTGTCTTGTCTTGTCTTGTCTTGTCTTGTCTTGTCTTGTCTTGTCTTGTCTTGTCTTGTTTTGTCTTGTCTTGTCTTGTCTTGTCTTGTCTTGTCTTGTCTTGTCTTGTCTTGTCTTGTCTTGTCTTGTCTTGTCTTGTCTTGTCTTGTCTTGTCTTGTCTTGTTTTATGTTGTCTTGTCTTGTCTTGTTTTGTCATGTAATGTCATGTCGTGTGTTGTGTTGTCTTGTCTTGACTTGTCTTGTGATGTCATGTCGTGTGTTGTGTTGTTTTGTCTTGTTGTGTATTGTCATGTCTTATATTGTCTTGTCTTGTCTTGTCTTGTCTCGTCCTGTCTTGTCTTGTCTTGTCTTGTCATGTCTTGTCTTGTCTTGTCTTGTCTTTTCTTGTTTTGTCTTGTCTTGTATTGTCTTGTTTTCTCATGTAATCTCATGCCGTGTGTTGTTTTGTCTTGTGTTGTTTTGTCGTATCATGTCTTGTCTTGTCTTGTCTTGTCCTGTCCTGTCGTGTGTTGTGTTGTTTTGTCTTGTCTTGTCATGTCATGTCATGTCGTGTCTTGTGTTGCTTTGTCTTGTCTTGTCATGTCGTGTGTTGTGTTGGTTTGTCTTGTCTTGTCATGTCATGTCATGTCGTGTCTTGTCTTCTCTTGTCTTGTCCTGTCCTGTCGTGTGTTGTGTTGTTTTGTCTTGTCTTGTCATGTCATGTCATGTCGTGTCTTATGTTGTTTTGCCGTATCATGTCTTGTCTTGTCTTGTCTCGTCATGTCATGTCATGTCGTGTGTTGTGTTGTTTAGTCTTGTTTTGTCTTGTCATGTCTTGTCTTGTCTTGTCTTGTCTTGTTTTGTCTTGTTATGTCTTGTCTTGTCTTGTCTTGTCTTGTCTTGTCTTGTCTTGTCTTGTCTTGTCTTGTCTTGTCTTGTCTTGTCTTGTCTTGTCTTGTCTTGTCTTGTCTTGTCTTGTCTTGTCTTGTCTTGTCTTGTCTTGTCTTGTCTTGTCTTGTCTTGTCTTGTCTTGTTTTGTCTTGTCTTGTCTTGTTTTGTTTTGTCGTGTCTTGTCTTGTCTTGTCTTGTCTTGTTTTGTCATGTAATGTCATGCCGTGTGTTGTGTTGTTTTGTCTTGTCTTGTCTTCTCCTTGTCTTGTCTTGTCTGTCGTGAGTTGTGTTGTTTTGTCTTGTCATGTCTTATATTGTCTTGTCTTGTCTTGTCTTGTGATTTCATGTCGTGTGTTGTGTTGTTTTGTCTTGTCTTGTCTTGTCTTGTCTTGTCTTGTCTTGTTTTGTCTTGTCTTGTCTTGTCTTGTCCTGTCCTGTCTTGTTTTGTCTTGTCTTGTCTTGTCTTGTCATGTCTTATCTTGTCTTGTCATGTCTTGTCTTGTCTTGTCTTGTCTTGTCTTGTCTTGTCTTGGTTGTCCTGTCTTGTCTTGTCTTGTCGTGTCTTGTCTTGTCTTGTCTTGTCTTGTCCTGTCTTGTCTTGTCTTGTCTTGTCTTGTCTTGTCTTGTCTTGTCTTGTCTTGTCTTGTCTTGTCTTGTCTTGTCTTGTCTTGTCTTGTCTTGTCTGTCGTGTGTTGTGTTGTTTTGTCTTGTCATGTCTAATATTGTCTTGTCTTGTCTTGTCTTGTGATGTCATGTCGTGTGTTGTGTTGTTTTGTCTTGTCTTGTCTTGTCTTGTCTTGTCCTGTCCTGTCTTGTCTTGTCTTGTCATGTCTTGTCTTGTAATGTAATGTCATGTCGTGTGTTGTGTTGTTTTGTCTTGTCTTCTCCTTGTCTTGTCTTGTCTGTCGTGTGTTGTGTTGTTTTGTCTTGTCTTGTCTTGTCTTGTCTTGTGATGTCATGTCGTGTGTTGTGTTGTTTTGTCTTGTCTTGTCTTGTCTTGTCTTGTCTTGTCTTGTCTTGTCTTGTCTTGTCTTGTCCTGTCCTGTCTTGTCTTGTCTTGTCATGTCTTGTCTTGTAATGTAATGTCATGTCGTGTGTTGTGTTGTTTTGTCTTGTCTTGTCTTCTCCTTGTCTTGTCTTGTCTGTCGTGTGTTGTGTTGTTTTGTCTTGTCTTGTCTTGTCTTGTCCTGTCTGTCGTGTGTTGTGTTGTTTTGTCTTGTCATGTCTAATATTGTCTTGTCTTGTCTTGTCTTGTCTTGTCTTGTCTTGTCTTGTCATGTCTTGTCTTGTAATGTAATGTCATGTCGTGTGTTGTGTTTGTTTGTCTTGTCTTGTCTTCTCCTTGTCTTGTCTTGTCTGTCGTGTGTTGTGTTGTTTTGTCTTGTCATGTCTTATATTGTCTTGTCTTGTCTTGTCTTGTCTTGTCTTGTCTTGTCTTGTGATGTCATGTCGTGTGTTGTGTTGTTTTGTCTTGTCTTTTCTTGTCTTGTCTTGTCTTGTCTTGTCTTGTCTTGTCCTGTCCTGTCTTGTCTTGTCTTGTTATGTCTTGTCTTGTCTTGTCTTGTCTTGTCTTGTCTTGTCTTGTCTTGTCTTGTCTTGTCTCGTCTTGTCTTGTCTTGCCTTGTCTTGTCCTGTCTTGTCTTGTCTTGTCATGTCTTGTCTTGTCTTGTCTTGTGTTGCCTCGTCTTGTCTTGTCTTGTCTTGTCCTGTCTTGTCTTGCCTTGTCTTGTCCTGTCTTGTCTTGTCTTGTCATGTCTTGTCTTGTTTTGTCTTGTCTTGTCATGTCATGTTGTGTGTTGTGTTGTTTTGTCTTGTCTTGTTTTGTCTTGTCATGTTTTGTCTTGTCTTGTCTTGTCTTGTTTTGTCTTGTCTTGTCTTGTCTTGTCCTGTCTTGTCTTGTCTTGTCATGTCTTGTCTTGTCTTGTCTTGTCATGTCATGTCATGTCGTGTGTTGTGTTGTTTTGTCTTGTCTTGTTTTGTCTTATCATGTCTTGTCTTGTCTTGTTTTGTCTTGTCTTGTCTTGTCTTGTCTTGTCTTGTCTTGTCTTGTCTTGTCTTGTCTTGTCTTGTCTTGTCTTGTCTTGTCTTGTCTTGTCTTGTCTTGTCTTGTCTTGTCTTGTCTTGTCTTGTCTTGTTTTATGTTGTCTTGTCTTGTCTTGTTTTGTCATGTAATGTCATGTCGTGTGTTGTGTTGTCTTGTCTTGTCTTGTGATGTCATGTCGTGTGTTGTGTTGTTTTGTCTTGTTGTGTATTGTCATGTCTTATATTGTCTTGTCTTGTCTTGTCTTGTCTTGTCCTGTCTTGTCTTGTCTTGTCATGTCTTGTCTTGTCTTGTCTTGTCTTTTCTTGTTTTGTCTTGTCTTGTATTGTCTTGTTTTCTCATGTAATGTCATGCCGTGTGTTGTTTTGTCTTGTGTTGTTTTGTCGTATCATGTCTTGTCTTGTCTTGTCTTGTCCTGTCCTGTCGTGTGTTGTGTTGTTTTGTCTTGTCTTGTCATGTCATGTCATGTCGTGTCTTGTGTTGCTTTGTCTTGTCTTGTCATGTCGTGTGTTGTGTTGGTTTGTCTTGTCTTGTCATGTCATGTCATGTCGTGTCTTGTCTTGTCTTGTCTTGTCCTGTCCTGTCGTGTGTTGTGTTGTTTTGTCTTGTCTTGTCATGTCATGTCGTGTCTTATGTTGTTTTGTCGTATCATGTCTTGTCTTGTCTTGTCTTGTCATGTCATGTCATGTCGTGTGTTGTGTTGTTTAGTCTTGTTTTGTCTTGTCATGTCTTGTCTTGTCTTGTCTTGTCTTGTTTTGTCTTGTTATGTCTTGTCTTGTCTTGTCTTGTCTTGTCCTGTCCTGTCTTGTCTTGTCTTGTTATGTCTTGTCTTGTCTTGTCTTGTCTTGTCTTGTCTTGTGATGTCATGTCGTGTGTTGTGTTGTGTTGTTTTGTCTTGTCTTGTCTTGTCCTGTCTTGTCTTGTCTTGTTATGTCATGTCTTATATTGTCTTGTCTTGTCTTGTCTTGTGATGTCATGTCGTGTGTTGTGTTGTGTTGTTTTGTCTTGTCTTGTCTTGTCTTGTCTTGTCTTGTCTTGTCTTGTCTTGTCTTGTCTTGTCTTGTCTTGTCTTGTCTTGTCTTGTCTTGTCTTGTCTTGTCTTGTCTTGTCTTGTCTTGTCTTGTCTTGTCTTGTCTTGTCTTGTCTTGTCTTGTCTTGTCTTGTCTTGTCTTGTCTTGTCTTGTCTTGTCTTGTCTTGTCTTGTCTTGTCTTGTCTTGTCTTGTCTTGTCTTGTCTTGTCTTGTCTAGTCTTGTGTTGTCTTGTCTTGTCTTGTCTTGTCTTGTCTTGTCTTGTCTTGTCTTGTTTTGTCTTGTGTTGTATTGTCTTGTTTTCTCATGTAATGTCATGTCGTGTGTTGTGTTGTGTTGTTTTGTCTTGTCATGTCTTATATTGTCTTGCGATGTCATGTCGTGTGTTGTGTTGTTTTGTCTTGTCTTGTTTTGTCTTGTCCTGTCTTGTCTTTTCATGTCATGTCATGTGTTGTGTTGTGTTGTTTTGTCTTGTCTTGTCTTGTCTTGTCTTGTCTTGCCTTATCTTGCCTTGTCTTGTCTGGTCTTGTCTTGTCTTGTCTTGTCTTGTCTTGTCTTGTTTTGTCTTGTCTTGTATTGTCTTGTTTTCTCATGTAATGTCATGTCGTGTGTTGTGTTGTTTTGTCTTGTCTTGTGTTGTTTTGTCGTGTCTTGTCTTGTCTTGTCTTGTCTTGTCTTGTCTTGTCTTGTCCTGTCCTGTCGTGTGTTGTGTTGTTTTGTCTTGTCTTGTCATGTCATGTCATGTCGTGTCTTGTGTTGCTTTGTCTTGTCTTGTCTTGTCATGTCGTGTGTTGAGTTGTTTTGTCTTGTCTTTTTGTGTATTGTCATGTCTTGTCTTGTCTTGTCATGTCATGTCATATCGTGTGTTGTGTTGTTTTGTCTTGTCATGTCTTGTCTTGTCTTGTGTTGTTTTGTCGTGTCTTGTCTTGTCTTGTCTTGTCTTGTCTTGTCTTGTCTTGTCCTGTCCTGTCGTGTGTTGTGTTGTTTTGTCTTGTCTTGTCATGTCATGTCATGTCGTGTCTTGTGTTGCTTTGTCTTGTCTTGTCTTGTCATGTCGTGTGTTGAGTTGTTTTGTCTTGTCTTTTTGTGTATTGTCATGTCTTGTCTTGTCTTGTCATGTCATGTCATATCGTGTGTTGTGTTGTTTTGTCTTGTCATGTCTTGTCTTGTCTTGTCTTGTTTTGTCTTGTCTTGTCTTGTCTTGTCTTGTCTTGTCTTGTCTTGTCTTGTCTTGTCTTGTCTTGTCTTGTCTTGTCTTGTCTTGTCTTGTCTTGTCTTGTCTTGTCTTGTCTTGTCTTGTCTTGTCTTGTCTTGTCTTGTCTTGTCTTGTCTTGTCTTGTCTTGTCTTGTCTTGTCTTGTCTTGTCTTGTCTTGTCTTGTCTAGTCTTGTGTTGTCTTGTCTTGTCTTGTCTTGTCTTGTCTTGTCTTGTCTTGTCTTGTTTTGTCTTGTGTTGTATTGTCTTGTTTTCTCATGTAATGTCATGTCGTGTGTTGTGTTGTGTTGTTTTGTCTTGTCATGTCTTATATTGTCTTGTGATGTCATGTCGTGTGTTGTGTTGTTTTGTCTTGTCTTGTTTTGTCTTGTCCTGTCTTGTCTTTTCATGTCATGTCATGTGTTGTGTTGTGTTGTTTTGTCTTGTCTTGTCTTGTCTTGTCTTGTCCTGTCTTGTCTTGTCTTGTTATGTCATGTCTTATATTGTCTTGTCTTGTCTTGTCTTGTGATGTCATGTCGTGTGTTGTGTTGTGTTGTTTTGTCTTGTCTTGTCTTGTCTTGTCTTGTCTTGTCTTGTCTTGTCTTGTCTTGTCTTGTCTTGTCTTGTCTTGTCTTGTCTTGTCTTGTCTTGTCTTGTCTTGTCTTGTCTTGTCTTGTCTTGTCTTGTCTTGTCTTGTCTTGTCTTGTCTTGTCTTGTCTTGTCTTGTCTTGTCTTGTCTTGTCTTGTCTTGTCTTGTCTTGTCTTGTCTTGTCTTGTCTTGTCTTGTCTTGTCTTGTCTTGTCTTGTCTTGTCTTGTCTTGTCTTGTCTTGTCTTGTCTTGTCTTGTCTAGTCTTGTGTTGTCTTGTCTTGTCTTGTCTTGTCTTGTCTTGTCTTGTCTTGTCTTGTTTTGTCTTGTGTTGTATTGTCTTGTTTTCTCATGTAATGTCATGTCGTGTGTTGTGTTGTGTTGTTTTGTCTTGTCATGTCTTATATTGTCTTGTGATGTCATGTCGTGTGTTGTGTTGTTTTGTCTTGTCTTGTTTTGTCTTGTCCTGTCTTGTCTTTTCATGTCATGTCATGTGTTGTGTTGTGTTGTTTTGTCTTGTCTTGTCTTGTCTTGTCTTGTCTTGCCTTATCTTGCCTTGTCTTGTCTGGTCTTGTCTTGTCTTGTCTTGTCTTGTCTTGTCTTGTTTTGTCTTGTCTTGTATTGTCTTGTTTTCTCATGTAATGTCATGTCGTGTGTTGTGTTGTTTTGTCTTGTCTTGTGTTGTTTTGTCGTGTCTTGTCTTGTCTTGTCTTGTCTTGTCTTGTCTTGTCTTGTCTTGTCTTGTCCTGTCCTGTCGTGTGTTGTGTTGTTTTGTCTTGTCTTGTCATGTCATGTCATGTCGTGTCTTGTGTTGCTTTGTCTTGTCTTGTCTTGTCATGTCGTGTGTTGAGTTGTTTTGTCTTGTCTTTTTGTGTATTGTCATGTCTTGTCTTGTCTTGTCATGTCATGTCATATCGTGTGTTGTGTTGTTTTGTCTTGTCATGTCTTGTCTTGTCTTGTCTTGTTTTGTCTTGTCATGTCATGTCATGTCTTGTCTTGTCTTGTCTTGTCTTGTTTTATGTTGTCTTGTCTTGTCTTGTTTTGTCATGTAATGTCATGTCGTGTGTTGTGTTGTTTTGTCTTGTCATGTCTTATATTGTCTTGTCTTGTCTTGTCTTGTCTTGTCTTGTGATGTCATGTCGTGTGTTGTGTTGTTTTGTCTTGTCATGTCTTGTCTTGTCTTGTCTTGTCTTGTCTTGTCTTGTCTTGTCTTGTCTTGTCTTTTCTTGTCTTTTCTTGTCTTGTCTTGTCTTGTCTTGTCTTGCCTTGCCTTGTCTTGTCTTGTCTTGTCTTGTCTTGTCTTGTCTTGCCTTGCCTTGTCTTGTCTTGTCTTGTCTTGTCTTGTCTTGTCTTGTCTTGTCTTGTCTTGTCTTGTCTTGTCTTGTCTTGTCTTGTCTTGTCTTGTCTTGTCTTGTCTTGTCTTGTCTTGTCTTGTCTTGTCTTGTCTTGTCTTGTCTTGTCTTGTCTTGTCTTGTCTTGTCTTGTCTTGTCTTGTCTTGTCTTGTCTTGTCTTGTCTTGTCTTGTCTTGTCTTGTCTTGTCTTGTCTTGTCTTGTCTTGTCTTGTCTTGTCTTGTCTTGTCTTGTCTTGTTTTGTCTTGTGTTGTCTTGTTTTGTTTTGTCGTGTCTTGTCTTGTCTTGTCTTGGCTTGTTTTGTCATGTAATGTCATGTCGTGTGTTGTGTTGTTTTGTCTTGTCTTGTCTTCTCCTTGTCTTGTCTTGTCTGTCGTGAGTTGTGTTGGTTTGTCTTGTCATGTCTTATATTGTCTTGTCTTGTCTTGTCTTGTGATTTCATGTCGTGTGTTGTGTTGTTTAGTCTTGTCTTGTCTTGTCTTGTCTTGTTTTGTCTTGTTATGTCTTGTCTTGTCTTGTCTTGTCTTGTCTTGTCTTGTCTTGTCTTGTCTTGTCTTGTCTTGTCTTGTCTTGTCTTGTCTTGTCTTGTCTTGTCTTGTCTTGTCTTGTCTTGTCTTGTCTTGTCTTGTATTGTCTTGTCTTGTCTTGTCTTGTCTTGTCTTGTCTTGTCTTGTCTTGTCTTGTCTTGTCTTGTCTTGTCTTGTCTTGTCTTGTCTTGTCTTGTCTTGTCTTGTCTTGTCTTGTCTTGTCTTGTCTTGTCTTGTTTTGTCTTGTGTTGTCTTGTTTTGTTTTGTCGTGTCTTGTCTTGTCTTGTCTTGGCTTGTTTTGTCATGTAATGTCATGTCGTGTGTTGTGTTGTTTTGTCTTGTCTTGTCTTCTCCTTGTCTTGTCTTGTCTGTCGTGAGTTGTGTTGGTTTGTCTTGTCATGTCTTATATTGTCTTGTCTTCTCCTTGTCTTGTCTTGTGATTTCATGTCGTGTGTTGTGTTGTTTTGTCTTGTCTTGTCTTCTCCTTGTCTTGTCTTGTCTGTCGTGTGTTGTGTTGTTTTGTCTTGTCTTGTCTTGTCTTGTCTTGTCTTGTCTTGTCTTGTCTTGTCTTGTCTGTCGTGTGTTGTGTTGTTTTGTCTTGTCATGTCTAATATTGTCTTGTCTTGTCTTGTCTTGTCTTGTCTTGTCTTGTCTTGTCTTGTCATGTCTTGTCTTGTAATGTAATGTCATGTCGTGTGTTGTGTTTGTTTGTCTTGTCTTGTCTTCTCCTTGTCTTGTCTTGTCTGTCGTGTGTTGTGTTGTGTTGTTTTGTCTTGTCATGTCTTGTCTTGTCTTGTCTTGTCTTGTGATGTCATGTCGTGTGTTGTGTTGTTTTGTCTTGTCTTGTCTTGTCTTGTCTTGTTTTGTCTTGTCTTGTCTTGTCTTGTCTTGTCCTGTCCTGTCTTGTCTTGTCTTGTTATGTCTTGTCTTGTCTTGTCTTGTCTTGCCTTGTCTTGTCCTGTCTTGTCTTGTCTTGTCATGTCTTGTCTTGTCTTGTCTTGTCTTGTCTTGTGTTGCCTCGTCTTGTCTTGTCTTGTCTTGTCCTGTCCTGACGTGTGTTGTGTTGTTTTGTCTTGTCTTGTCATGTCATGTTGTGTGTTGTGTTGTTTTGTCTTGTCTTGTTTTGTCTTGTCATGTTTTGTCTTGTCTTGTCTTGTGTTGTTTTGTCTTGTCTTGTCTTGTCTTGTCATGTCGTGTGTTGTGTTGTTTTGTCTTGTCTTGTTTTGTCTTATCATGTCTTGTCTTGTCTTGTTTTGTCTTGTCTTGTCTTGTCTTGTCTTGTCTTGTCTTGTCTTGTCTTGTCTTGTCTTGTCTTGTCTTGTCTTGTCTTGTCTTGTCTTGTCTTGTCTTGTCTTGTCTTGTCTTGTCTTGTCTTGTCTTGTCTTGTCTTGTCTTGTCTTGTCTTGTCTTGTCTTGTCTTGTCTTGTCTTGTCTTGTCTTTTCTTGTCTTGTCTTGTCTTGTTTTGTCATGTAATGTCATGTCGTGTGTTGTGTTGTCTTGTCTTGTCTTGTCTTGTCATGTCATGTTGTGTGTTGTGTTGTTTTGTCTTGTCTTGTCTTGTCATGTCTTGTCATGTCGTGTGTTGTGTTGTTTTGTCTTGTCTTGTTTTGTCTTATCATGTCTTGTCTTGTTTTGTCTTGTCTTGTCTTGTCTTGTCTTGTCTTGTCTTGTCTTGTCTTGTCTTGTCTTGTCTTGTCTTGTCTTGTTTTGTCTTGTCTTGTCTTGTCTTGTCTTGTCTTGTCTTGTCTTGTCTTGTCTTGTCTTGTCTTGTCTTGTCTTGTCTTGTCTTGTCTTGTCTTGTCTTGTCTTGTCTTGTCTTGTCTTGTTTTATGTTGTCTTGTCTTGTCTTGTTTTGTCATGTAATGTCATGTCGTGTGTTGTGTTATCTTGTCTTGACTTGTCTTGTGATGTCATGTCGTGTGTTCTGTTGTTTTGTCTTGTTGTGTATTGTCATGTCTTATATTGTCTTGTCTTGTCTTGTCTTGTCTGGTCTTGTCTTGTCTTGTCTTGTCTTGTCTTGTCTTGTCTTGTCTTGTCTTGTCTTGTCTTGTCTTGCCTTGCCTTGTCTTGTCTTGTCTTGTCTTGTCTTGTCTTGTCTTGCCTTGCCTTGTCTTGTCTTGTCTTGTCTTGTCTTGTCTTGTCTTGTCTTGTCTTGTCTTGTCTTGTCTTGTCTTGTCTTGTCTTGTCTTGTCTTGTCTTGTCTTGTCTTGTCTTGTCTTGTCTTGTCTTGTCTTGTCTTGTCTTGTCTTGTCTTGTCTTGTCTTGTCTTGTCTTGTCTTGTCTTGTCTTGTCTTGTCTTGTCTTGTCTTGTCTTGTCTTGTCTTGTCTTGTCTTGTCTTGTCTTGTCTTGTCTTGTCTTGTCTTGTCTTGTCTTGTCTTGTCTTGTCTTGTCTTGTCTTGTCTTGTCTTGTCTTGTCTTGTCTTGTCTTGTCTTGTCTTGTCTTGTCTTGTCTTGTCTTGTCTTGTCTTGTCTTGTCTTGTCTTGTCTTGTCTTGTCTTGTCTTGTCTTGTCTTGTCTTGTCTTGTCTTGTCTTGTCTTGTCTTGTCTTGTCTTGTCTTGTCTTGTCTTGTCTTGTCTTGTCTTGTCTTGTCTTGTCTTGTCTTGTCTTGTCTTGTCTTGTCTTGTCTTGTCTTGTCTTGTCTTGTTTTGTCTTGTGTTGTCTTGTTTTGTTTTGTCGTGTCTTGTCTTGTCTTGTCTTGGCTTGTTTTGTCATGTAATGTCATGTCGTGTGTTGTGTTGTTTTGTCTTGTCTTGTCTTCTCCTTGTCTTGTCTTGTCTGTCGTGAGTTGTGTTGGTTTGTCTTGTCATGTCTTATATTGTCGTGTCTTGTCTTGTCTTGTGATTTCATGTCGTGTGTTGTGTTGTTTAGTCTTGTCTTGTCTTGTCTTGTCTTGTTTTGTCTTGTTATGTCTTGTCTTGTCTTGTCTTGTCTTGTCTTGTCTTGTCTTGTCTTGTCTTGTCTTGTCTTGTCTTGTCTTGTCTTGTCTTGTCTTGTCTTGTCTTGTCTTGTCTTGTCTTGTCTTGTCTTGTCTTGTCTTGTCTTGTCTTGTATTGTCTTGTCTTGTCTTGTCTTGTCTTGTCTTGTCTTGTCTTGTCTTGTCTTGTCTTGTCTTGTCTTGTCTTGTCTTGTCTTGTCTTGTCTTGTCTTGTCTTGTCTTGTCTTGTCTTGTTTTGTCTTGTGTTGTCTTGTTTTGTTTTGTCGTGTCTTGTCTTGTCTTGTCTTGGCTTGTTTTGTCATGTAATGTCATGTCGTGTGTTGTGTTGTTTTGTCTTGTCTTGTCTTCTCCTTGTCTTGTCTTGTCTGTCGTGAGTTGTGTTGGTTTGTCTTGTCATGTCTTATATTGTCTTGTCTTCTCCTTGTCTTGTCTTGTGATTTCATGTCGTGTGTTGTGTTGTTTTGTCTTGTCTTGTCTTCTCCTTGTCTTGTCTTGTCTGTCGTGTGTTGTGTTGTTTTGTCTTGTCTTGTCTTGTCTTGTCTTGTCTTGTCTTGTCTTGTCTTGTCTTGTCTTGTCTTGTCTGTCGTGTGTTGTGTTGTTTTGTCTTGTCATGTCTAATATTGTCTTGTCTTGTCTTGTTTTGTCTTGTCTTGTCTTGTCTTGTCTTGTCTTGTCATGTCTTGTCTTGTAATGTAATGTCATGTCGTGTGTTGTGTTTGTTTGTCTTGTCTTGTCTTCTCCTTGTCTTGTCTTGTCTGTCGTGTGTTGTGTTGTTTTGTCTTGTCATGTCTTATATTGTCTTGTCTTGTCTTGTCTTGTCTTGTCTTGTGATGTCATGTCGTGTGTTGTGTTGTTTTGTCTTGTCTTGTCTTGTCTTGTCTTGTTTTGTCTTGTCTTGTCTTGTCTTGTCTTGTCCTGTCCTGTCTTGTCTTGTCTTGTTATGTCTTGTCTTGTCTTGTCTTGTCTTGCCTTGTCTTGTCCTGTCTTGTCTTGTCTTGTCATGTCTTGTCTTGTCTTGTCTTGTCTTGTCTTGTGTTGCCTCGTCTTGTCTTGTCTTGTCTTGTCCTGTCCTGACGTGTGTTGTGTTGTTTTGTCTTGTCTTGTCATGTCATGTTGTGTGTTGTGTTGTTTTGTCTTGTCTTGTTTTGTCTTGTCATGTTTTGTCTTGTCTTGTCTTGTCTTGTCTTGTTTTGTCTTGTCTTGTCTTGTCTTGTCATGTCTTGTCTTGTTTTGTCTTGTCTTGTCTTGTCTTGTCTTGTCTTGTCTTGTCTTGTCTTGTCTTGTCTTGTCTTGTCTTGTCTTGTCTTGTCTTGTCTTGTCTTGTCTTGTCTTGTCTTGTCTTGTCTTGTCTTGTCTTGTCTTGTCTTGTCTTGTCTTGTCTTGTCTTGTCTTGTCTTGTCTTGTCTTGTCTTGTCTTGTCTTGTCTTGTCTTGTCTTGTCTTGTCTTTTCTTGTCTTGTCTTGTCTTGTTTTGTCATGTAATGTCATGTCGTGTGTTGTGTTGTCTTGTCTTGTCTTGTCTTGTCATGTCATGTTGTGTGTTGTGTTGTTTTGTCTTGTCTTGTCTTGTCATGTCTTGTCATGTCGTGTGTTGTGTTGTTTTGTCTTGTCTTGTTTTGTCTTATCATGTCTTGTCTTGTTTTGTCTTGTCTTGTCTTGTCTTGTCTTGTCTTGTCTTGTCTTGTCTTGTCTTGTCTTGTCTTGTTTTGTCTTGTCTTGTCTTGTCTTGTCTTGTCTTGTCTTGTCTTGTCTTGTCTTGTCTTGTCTTGTCTTGTGTTGTCTTGTCTTGTCTTGTCTTGTCTTGTCTTGTCTTGTTTTATGTTGTCTTGTCTTGTCTTGTTTTGTCATGTAATGTCATGTCGTGTGTTGTGTTGTCTTGTCTTGACTTGTCTTGTGATGTCATGTCGTGTGTTGTGTTGTTTTGTCTTGTTGTGTATTGTCATGTCTTATATTGTCTTGTCTTGTCTTGTCTTGTCTTGTCCTGTCTTGTCTTGTCTTGTCTTGTCATGTCTTGTCTTGTCTTGTCTTGTCTTTTCTTGTTTTGTCTTGTCTTGTATTGTCTTGTTTTCTCATGTAATCTCATGCCGTGTGTTGTTTTGTCTTGTGTTGTTTTGTCGTATCATGTCTTGTCTTGTCTTGTCTTGTCCTGTCCTGTCGTGTGTTGTGTTGTTTTGTCTTGTCTTGTCATGTCATGTCATGTCGTGTCTTGTGTTGCTTTGTCTTGTCTTGTCATGTCGTGTGTTGTGTTGGTTTGTCTTGTCTTGTCATGTCATGTCATGTCGTGTCTTGTCTTCTCTTGTCTTGTCCTGTCCTGTCGTGTGTTGTGTTGTTTTGTCTTGTCTTGTCATGTCATGTCATGTCGTGTCTTATGTTGTTTTGCCGTATCATGTCTTGTCTTGTCTTGTCTTGTCATGTCATGTCATGTCGTGTGTTGTGTTGTTTAGTCTTGTTTTGTCTTGTCATGTCTTGTCTTGTCTTGTCTTGTCTTGTTTTGTCTTGTTATGTCTTGTCTTGTCTTGTCTTGTCTTGTCTTGTCTTGTCTTGTCTTGTCTTGTCTTGTCTTGTCTTGTCTTGTCTTGTCTTGTCTTGTCTTGTCTTGTCTTGTCTTGTCTTGTCTTGTCTTGTCTTGTCTTGTCTTGTCTTGTCTTGTTTTGTCTTGTCTTGTCTTGTTTTGTTTTGTCGTGTCTTGTCTTGTCTTGTCTTGTCTTGTTTTGTCATGTAATGTCATGCCGTGTGTTGTGTTGTTTTGTCTTGTCTTGTCTTCTCCTTGTCTTGTCTTGTCTGTCGTGAGTTGTGTAGTTTTGTCTTGTCATGTCTTATATTGTCTTGTCTTGTCTTGTCTTGTGATTTCATGTCGTGTGTTGTGTTGTTTTGTCTTGTCTTGTCTTGTCTTGTCTTGTCTTGTCTTGTTTTGTCTTGTCTTGTCTTGTCTTGTCCTGTCCTGTCTTGTTTTGTCTTGTCTTGTCTTGTCTTGTCATGTCTTATCTTGTCTTGTCATGTCTTGTCTTGTCTTGTCTTGTCTTGTCTTGTCTTGTCTTGGTTGTCCTGTCTTGTCTTGTCTTGTCGTGTCTTGTCTTGTCTTGTCTTGTCTTGTCCTGTCTTGTCTTGTCTTGTCTTGTCTTGTCTTGTCTTGTCTTGTCTTGTCTTGTCTTGTCTTGTCTTGTCTTGTCTTGTCTTGTCTTGTCTTGTCTTGTCTTGTCTTGTCTGTCGTGTGTTGTGTTGTTTTGTCTTGTCATGTCTAATATTGTCTTGTCTTGTCTTGTCTTGTGATGTCATGTCGTGTGTTGTGTTGTTTTGTCTTGTCTTGTCTTGTCTTGTCTTGTCCTGTCCTGTCTTGTCTTGTCTTGTCATGTCTTGTCTTGTAATGTAATGTCATGTCGTGTGTTGTGTTGTTTTGTCTTGTCTTCTCCTTGTCTTGTCTTGTCTGTCGTGTGTTGTGTTGTTTTGTCTTGTCTTGTCTTGTCTTGTCTTGTGATGTCATGTCGTGTGTTGTGTTGTTTTGTCTTGTCTTGTCTTGTCTTGTCTTGACTTGTCTTGTCTTGTCTTGTCTTGTCTTGTCCTGTCCTGTCTTGTCTTGTCTTGTCATGTCTTGTCTTGTAATGTAATGTCATGTCGTGTGTTGTGTTGTTTTGTCTTGTCTTGTCTTCTCCTTGTCTTGTCTTGTCTGTCGTGTGTTGTGTTGTTTTGTCTTGTCTTGTCTTGTCTTGTCCTGTCTGTCGTGTGTTGTGTTGTTTTGTCTTGTCATGTCTAATATTGTCTTGTCTTGTCTTGTCTTGTCTTGTCTTGTCTTGTCTTGTCATGTCTTGTCTTGTAATGTAATGTCATGTCGTGTGTTGTGTTTGTTTGTCTTGTCTTGTCTTCTCCTTGTCTTGTCTTGTCTGTCGTGTGTTGTGTTGTTTTGTCTTGTCATGTCTTATATTGTCTTGTCTTGTCTTGTCTTGTCTTGTCTTGTGATGTCATGTCGTGTGTTGTGTTGTTTTGTCTTGTCTTTTCTTGTCTTGTCTTGTCTTGTCTTGTCTTGTCTTGTCCTGTCCTGTCTTGTCTTGTCTTGTTATGTCTTGTCTTGTCTTGTCTTGTCTTGTCTTGTCTTGTCTTGTCTTGTCTTGTCTCGTCTTGTCTTGTCTTGCCTTGTCTTGTCCTGTCTTGTCTTGTCTTGTCATGTCTTGTCTTGTCTTGTCTTGTCTTGTCTTGTGTTGCCTCGTCTTGTCTTGTCTTGTCTTGTCCTGTCTTGTCTTGCCTTGTCTTGTCCTGTCTTGTCTTGTCTTGTCATGTCTTGTCTTGTTTTGTCTTGTCTTGTCATGTCATGTTGTGTGTTGTGTTGTTTTGTCTTGTCTTGTTTTGTCTTGTCATGTTTTGTCTTGTCTTGTCTTGTCTTGTTTTGTCTTGTCTTGTCTTGTCTTGTCCTGTCTTGTCTTGTCTTGTCATGTCTTGTCTTGTCTTGTCTTGTCATGTCATGTCATGTCGTGTGTTGTGTTGTTTTGTCTTGTCTTGTTTTGTCTTATCATGTCTTGTCTTGTCTTGTTTTGTCTTGTCTTGTCTTGTCTTGTCTTGTCTTGTCTTGTCTTGTCTTGTCTTGTCTTGTCTTGTCTTGTCTTGTCTTGTCTTGTCTTGTCTTGTCTTGTCTTGTCTTGTCTTGTCTTGTCTTGTTTTATGTTGTCTTGTCTTGTCTTGTTTTGTCATGTAATGTCATGTCGTGTGTTGTGTTGTCTTGTATTGTCTTGTCTTGTGATGTCATGTCGTGTGTTGTGTTGTTTTGTCTTGTTGTGTATTGTCATGTCTTATATTGTCTTGTCTTGTCTTGTCTTGTCTTGTCCTGTCTTGTCTTGTCTTGTCATGTCTTGTCTTGTCTTGTCTTGTCTTTTCTTGTTTTGTCTTGTCTTGTATTGTCTTGTTTTCTCATGTAATGTCATGCCGTGTGTTGTTTTGTCTTGTGTTGTTTTGTCGTATCATGTCTTGTCTTGTCTTGTCTTGTCCTGTCCTGTCGTGTGTTGTGTTGTTTTGTCTTGTCTTGTCATGTCATGTCATGTCGTGTCTTGTGTTGCTTTGTCTTGTCTTGTCATGTCGTGTGTTGTGTTGGTTTGTCTTGTCTTGTCATGTCATGTCATGTCGTGTCTTGTCTTGTCTTGTCTTGTCCTGTCCTGTCGTGTGTTGTGTTGTTTTGTCTTGTCTTGTCATGTCATGTCATGTCGTGTCTTATGTTGTTTTGTCGTATCATGTCTTGTCTTGTCTTGTCTTGTCATGTCATGTCATGTCGTGTGTTGTGTTGTTTAGTCTTGTTTTGTCTTGTCATGTCTTGTCTTGTCTTGTCTTGTCTTGTTTTGTCTTGTTATGTCTTGTCTTGTCTTGTCTTGTCTTGTCTTGTCTTGTCTTGTCTTGTCTTGTCTTGTCTTGTCTTGTCTTGTCTTGTCTTGTCTTGTCTTGTCTTGTCTTGTCTTGTCTTGTCTTGTCTTGTCTAGTCTTGTCTTGTTTTGTCTTGTCTTGTCTTGTTTTGTTTTGTCGTGTCTTGTCTTGTCTTGTCTTGTCTTGTTTTGTCATGTAATGTCATGCCGTGTGTTGTGTTGTTTTGTCTTGTCTTGTCTTCTCCTTGTCTTGTCTTGTCTGTCGTGAGTTGTGTTGTTTTGTCTTGTCATGTCTTATATTGTCTTGTCTTGTCTTGTCTTGTGATTTCATGTCGTGTGTTGTGTTGTTTTGACTTGTCTTGTCTTGTCTTGTCTTGTCTTGTTTTGTCTTGTCTTGTCTTGTCTTGTCCTGACCTGTCTTGTTTTGTCTTGTCTTGTCTTGTCTGTCGTGTGTTGTGTTGTTTTGTCTTGTCATGTCTAATATTGTCTTGTCTTGTCTTGTCTTGTGATGTCATGTCGTGTGTTGTGTTGTTTTGTCTTGTCTTGTCTTGTCTTGTCTTGTCCTGTCCTGTCTTGTCTTGTCTTGTTTTGTCTTGTCTTGTCTTGTTTTGTTTTGTCATGTCATGTCATGTCGTGTCTTATGTTGTTTTGTCGTATCATGTCTTGTCTTGTCTTGTCTTGTCATGTCATGTCATGTAATGTCATGCCGTGTGTTGTGTTGTTTTGTCTTGTCTTGTCTTCTCCTTGTCTTGTCTTGTCTGTCGTGAGTTGTGTTGTTTTGTCTTGTCATGTCTTATATTGTCTTCTCTTGTCTTGTCTTGTGATTTCATGTCGTGTGTTGTGTTGTTTTGTCTTGTCTTGTCTTGTCTTGTCTTGTCTTGTCTTGTCTTGTCTTGTCTTGTCTTGTCTTGTCTTGTCTTGTCTTGTCTTGTCTTGTCTTGTCTTGTCTTGTCTTGTCTTGTCTTGTTTTGTCTTGTCTTGTCTTGTTTTGTTTTGTCATGTCATGTCATGTCGTGTCTTATGTTGTTTTGTCGTATCATGTCTTGTCTTGTCTTGTCTTGTCATGTCATGTCATGTCGTGTGTTGTGTTGTTTAGTCTTGTTTTGTCTTGTCATGTCTTATCTTGTCTTGTCATGTCTTGTCTTGTCTTGTCTTGTCTTGTCTTGTCTTGTCTTGGTTGTCCTGTCTTGTCTTGTCTTGTCGTGTCTTGTCTTGTCTTGTCTTGTCTTGTCTTGTCTTGTCTTGTCTTGTCTTGTCTTGTCTTGTCTTGTCTTGTCTTGTCTTGTCTTGTCTTGTCTTGTCTTGTCTTGTCTTGTCTTGTCTTGTCTTGTCTTGTCTTGTCTGTCGTGTGTTGTGTTGTTTTGTCTTGTCATGTCTAATATTGTCTTGTCTTGTCTTGTCTTGTGATGTCATGTCGTGTGTTGTGTTGTTTTGTCTTGTCTTGTCTTGTCTTGTCTTGTCCTGTCCTGTCTTGTCTTGTCTTGTCATGTCTTGTCTTGTAATGTAATGTCATGTCGTGTGTTGTGTTGTTTTGTCTTGTCTTGTCTTCTCCTTGTCTTGTCTTGTCTGTCGTGTGTTGTTTTGTCTTGTCTTGTCTTGTCTTGTCTTGTCTTGTTTTGTCTTGTCTTGTCTTGTCTTGTCTTGTCTTGTCTTGTCTTGTCCTGTCCTGTCTTGTCTTGTCTTGTTATGTCTTGTCTTGTCTTGCCTTGTCTTGTCTTGTCTTGTCTTGTCTTGTCTTGTCTTGTCTCGTCTTGTCTTGTCTTGTCTTGTCTTGTCCTGTCTTGTCTTGTCTTGTCATGTCTTGTCTTGTCTTGTCTTGTCTTGTCTTGTGTTGCCTCGTCTTGTCTTGTCTTGTCTTGTCCTGTCCTGACGTGTGTTGTGTTGTTTTGTCTTGTCTTGTCATGTCATGTCATGTCGTGTGTTGTGTTGTTTTGTCTTGTCTTGTTTTGTCTTGTCATGTCTTGTCTTGTCTTGTCTTGTCTTGTTTCGTCTTGTCTTGTCTTGTCTTGTCCTGTCTTGTCTTGTCTTGTCATGTCTTGTCTTGTCTTGTCTTGTCATGTCATGTCATGTCGTGTGTTGTGTTGTTTTGTCTTGTCTTGTCATGTCATGTCATGTCGTGTCTTGTGTTGCTTTGTCTTGTCTTGTCATGTCGTGTGTTGTGTTGGTTTGTCTTGTCTTGTCATGTCATGTCATGTCGTGTCTTGTCTTGTCTTGTCTTGTCCTGTCCTGTCGTGTGTTGTGTTGTTTTGTCTTGTCTTGTCATGTCATGTCATGTCGTGTCTTATGTTGTTTTGTCGTATCATGTCTTGTCTTGTCTTGTCTTGTTTTGTCTTGTCATGTCTTGTCTTGTCTTGTCTTGTCTTGTCTTGTTTTGTCTTGTCTTGTCTTGTCATGTCTTGTCTTGTCTTGTCTTGTCATGTCATGTCATGTCGTGTGTTGTGTTGTTTTGTCTTGTCTTGTTTTGTCTTATCATGTCTTGTCTTGTCTTGTCTTGTTTTGTCTTGTCTTGTCTTGTCTTGTCTTGTCTTGTCTTGTCTTGTCTTGTCTTGTCTTGTCTTGTCTTGTCTTGTCTTGTCTTGTCTTGTCTTGTCTTGTCTTGTCTTGTCTTGTCTTGTCTTGTCTTGTCTTGCCTTGTCTTGTCTTGTCTTGTCTTGTCATGTCGTGTTTTGTGTTGTTTTGTCTTGTCTTGTTGTGTATTGTCATGTCTTATATTGTCTTGTCTTGTCTTGTCTTGTCTTGTCCTGTCTTGTCTTGTCTTGTCTTGTCTTGTCTTGTCTTGTCTTGTCTTGTCTTGCCTTGCCTTGTCTTGTCTTGTCTTGTCTTGTCTTGTCTTGTCTTGTCTTGTCTTGTCTTGTCTTGTCTTGTCTTGTCTTGTCTTGTCTTGTCTTGTCTTGTCTTGTCTTGTCTTGTCTTGTCTTGTCTTGTCTTTTCTTGTCTTGTCTTGTCTTGTTTTATCATGTAATGTCATGTCGTGTGTTGTGTTGTCTTGTCTTGTCTTGTCTTGTCATGTCATGTTGTGTGTTGTGTTGTTTTGTCTTGTCTTGTCTTGTCATGTCTTGTCATGTCGTGTGTTGTGTTGTCTTGTCTTGTCTTGTTTTGTCTTGTCTTGTCTTGTCTTGTCTTGTCTTGTCTTGTCTTGTCTTGTCTTGTCTTGTCTTGTCTTGTCTTGTCTTGTCTTGTCTTGTCTTGTTTTATGTTGTTTTGTCATGTAATGTCATGTCGTGTGTTGTGTTGTCTTGTCTTGACTTGTCTTGTGATGTCATGTCGTGTGTTGTGTTGTTTTGTCTTGTTGTGTATTGTCATGTCTTATATTGTCTTGTCTTGTCTTGTCTTGTCTTGTCCTGTCTTGTCTTGTCTTGTCATGTCTTGTCTTGTCTTGTCTTGTCTTTTCTTGTTTTGTCTTGTCTTGTATTGTCTTGTTTTCTCATGTAATCCCATGCCGTGTGTTGTTTTGTCTTGTGTTGTTTTGTCGTATCATGTCTTGTCTTGTCTTGTCTTGTCCTGTCCTGTCGTGTGTTGTGTTGTTTTGTCTTGTCTTGTCATGTCATGTCATGTCGTGTCTTGTGTTGCTTTGTCTTGTCTTGTCATGTCGTGTGTTGTGTTGGTTTGTCTTGTCTTGTCATGTCATGTCATGTCGTGTCTTGTCTTCTCTTGTCTTGTCCTGTCCTGTCGTGTGTTGTGTTGTTTTGTCTTGTCTTGTCATGTCATGTCATGTCGTGTCTTATGTTGTTTTGCCGTACCATGTCTTGTCTTGTCTTGTCTTGTCGTGTCATGTCATGTCGTGTGTTGTGTTGTTTAGTCTTGTTTTGTCTTGTCATGTCTTGTCTTGTCTTGTCTTGTCTTGTTTTGTCTTGTTATGTCTTGTCTTGTCTTGTCTTGTCTTGTCTTGTCTTGTCTTGTCTTGTCTTGTCTTGTCTTGTCTTGTCTTGTCTTGTCTTGTCTTGTCTTGTCTTGTCTTGTCTTGTCTTGTCTTGTCTTGTCTTGTCTTGTCTTGTCTTGTCTTGTCTTGTTTTGTCTTGTCTTGTCTTGTTTTGTTTTGTCGTGTCTTGTCTTGTCTTGTCTTGTCTTGTTTTGTCATGTAATGTCATGCCGTGTGTTGTGTTGTTTTGTCTTGTCTTGTCTTCTCCTTGTCTTGTCTTGTCTGTCGTGAGTTGTGTTGTTTTGTCTTGTCATGTCTTATATTGTCTTGTCTTGTCTTGTCTTGTGATTTCATGTCGTGTGTTGTGTTGTTTTGTCTTGTCTTGTCTTGTCTTGTCTTGTCTTGTCTTGTTTTGTCTTGTCTTGTCTTGTCTTGTCCTGTCCTGTCTTGTTTTGTCTTGTCTTGTCTTGTCTTGTCATGTCTTATCTTGTCTTGTCATGTCTTGTCTTGTCTTGTCTTGTCTTGTCTTGTCTTGGTTGTCCTGTCTTGTCTTGTCTTGTCGTGTCTTGTCTTGTCTTGTCTTGTCTTGTCCTTTCTTGTCTTGTCTTGTCTTGTCTTGTCTTGTCTTGTCTTGTCTTGTCTTGTCTTGTCTTGTCTTGTCTTGTCTTGTCTTGTCTTGTCTTGTCTTGTCTTGTCTTGTCTTGTCTGTCGTGTGTTGTGTTGTTTTGTCTTGTCATGTCTAATATTGTCTTGTCTTGTCTTGTCTTGTGATGTCATGTCGTGTGTTGTGTTGTTTTGTCTTGTCTTGTCTTGTCTTGTCTTGTCCTGTCCTGTCTTGTCTTGTCTTGTCATGTCTTGTCTTGTAATGTAATGTCATGTCGTGTGTTGTGTTGTTTTGTCTTGTCTTCTCCTTGTCTTGTCTTGTCTGTCGTGTGTTGTGTTGTTTTGTCTTGTCTTGTCTTGTCTTGTCTTGTGATGTCATGTCGTCTGTTGTGTTGTTTTGTCTTGTCTTGTCTTGTCTTGTCTTGTCTTGTCTTGTCTTGTCTTGTCTTGTCTTGTCCTGTCCTGTCTTGTCTTGTCTTGTCATGTCTTGTCTTGTAATGTAATGTCATGTCGTGTGTTGTGTTGTTTTGTCTTGTCTTGTCTTCTCCTTGTCTTGTCTTGTCTGTCGTGTGTTGTGTTGTTTTGTCTTGTCTTGTCTTGTCTTGTCTTGTCTTGTCTTGTCTTGTCTTGTCTTGTCTTGTCTTGTCTTGTCTTGTCTTGTCTGTCGTGTGTTGTGTTGTTTTGTCTTGTCATGTCTAATATTGTCTTGTCTTGTCTTGTCTTGTCTTGTCTTGTCTTGTCTTGTCTTGTCTTGTCATGTCTTGTCTTGTAATGTAATGTCATGTCGTGTGTTGTGTTTGTTTGTCTTGTCTTGTCTTCTCCTTGTCTTGTCTTGTCTGTCGTGTGTTGTGTTGTTTTGTCTTGTCATGTCTTATATTGTCTTGTCTTGTCTTGTCTTGTCTTGTCTTGTCTTGTGATGTCATGTCGTGTGTTGTGTTGTTTTGTCTTGTCTTTTCTTGTCTTGTCTTGTCTTGTCTTGTCTTGTCCTGTCCTGTCTTGTCTTGTCTTGTTATGTCTTGTCTTGTCTTGTCTTGTCTTGTCTTGTCTTGTCTTGTCTTGTCTCGTCTTGTCTTGTCTTGCCTTGTCTTGTCCTGTCTTGTCTTGTCTTGTCATGTCTTGTCTTGTCTTGTCTTGTCTTGTCTTGCGTTGCCTCGTCTTGTCTTGTCTTGTCTTGTCCTGTCTTGTCTTGCCTTGTCTTGTCCTGTCTTGTCTTGTCTTGTCATGTCTTGTCTTGTTTTGTCTTGTCTTGTCATGTCATGTTGTGTGTTGTGTTGTTTTGTCTTGTCTTGTTTTGTCTTGTCATGTTTTGTCTTGTCTTGTCTTGTCTTGTTTTGTCTTGTCTTGTCTTGTCTTGTCCTGTCTTGTCTTGTCTTGTCATGTCTTGTCTTGTCTTGTCTTGTCATGTCATGTCATGTCGTGTGTTGTGTTGTTTTGTCTTGTCTTGTTTTGTCTTATCATGTCTTGTCTTGTCTTGTTTTGTCTTGTCTTGTCTTGTCTTGTCTTGTCTTGTCTTGTCTTGTCTTGTCTTGTCTTGTCTTGTCTTGTCTTGTCTTGTCTTGTCTTGTCTTGTCTTGTCTTGTCTTGTTTTATGTTGTCTTGTCTTGTCTTGTTTTGTCATGTAATGTCATGTCGTGTGTTGTGTTGTCTTGTCTTGTCTTGTCTTGTGATGTCATGTCGTGTGTTGTGTTGTTTTGTCTTGTTGTGTATTGTCATGTCTTATATTGTCTTGTCTTGTCTTGTCTTGTCTTGTCCTGTCTTGTCTTGTCTTGTCATGTCTTGTCTTGTCTTGTCTTGTCTTTTCTTGTTTTGTCTTGTCTTGTATTGTCTTGTTTTCTCATGTAATGTCATGCCGTGTGTTGTTTTGTCTTGTGTTGTTTTGTCGTATCATGTCTTGTCTTGTCTTGTCTTGTCCTGTCCTGTCGTGTGTTGTGTTGTTTTGTCTTGTCTTGTCATGTCATGTCATGTCGTGTCTTGTGTTGCTTTGTCTTGTCTTGTCATGTCGTGTGTTGTGTTGGTTTGTCTTGTCTTGTCATGTCATGTCATGTCGTGTCTTGTCTTGTCTTGTCTTGTCCTGTCCTGTCGTGTGTTGTGTTGTTTTGTCTTGTCTTGTCATGTCATGTCATGTCGTGTCTTATGTTGTTTTGTCGTATCATGTCTTGTCTTGTCTTGTCTTGTCATGTCATGTCATGTCGTGTGTTGTGTTGTTTAGTCTTGTTTTGTCTTGTCATGTCTTGTCTTGTCTTGTTTTGTCTTGTTATGTCTTGTCTTGTCTTGTCTTGTCTTGTCTTGTCTTGTCTTGTCTTGTCTTGTCTTGTCTTGTCTTGTCTTGTCTTGTCTTGTCTTGTCTTGTCTTGTCTTGTCTTGTCTTGTCTAGTCTTGTCTTGTTTTGTCTTGTCTTGTCTTGTTTTGTTTTGTCGTGTCTTGTCTTGTCTTGTCTTGTCTTGTTTTGTCATGTAATGTCATGCCGTGTGTTGTGTTGTTTTGTCTTGTCTTGTCTTCTTCTTGTCTTGTCTTGTCTGTCGTGAGTTGTGTTGTTTTGTCTTGTCATGTCTTATATTGTCTTGTCTTGTCTTGTCTTGTGATTTCATGTCGTGTGTTGTGTTGTTTTGTCTTGTCTTGTCTTGTCTTGTTTTGTCTTGTCTTGTCTTGTCTTGTCCTGTCCTGTCTTGTTTTGTCTTGTCTTGTCTTGTCTGTCGTGTGTTGTGTTGTTTTGTCTTGTCATGTCTAATATTGTCTTGTCTTGTCTTGTCTTGTGATGTCATGTCGTGTGTTGTGTTGTTTTGTCTTGTCTTGTCTTGTCTTGTCTTGTCTTGTCCTGTCCTGTCCTGTCTTGTCTTGTCTTGTTTTGTCTTGTCTTGTCTTGTTTTGTTTTGTCATGTCATGTCATGTCGTGTCTTATGTTGTTTTGTCGTATCATGTCTTGTCTTGTCTTGTCTTGTCATGTCATGTCATGTCGTGTGTTGTGTTGTTTAGTCTTGTTTTGTCTTGTCATGTCTTATCTTGTCTTGTCATGTCTTGTCTTGTCTTGTCTTGTCTTGTCTTGTCTTGGTTGTCCTGTCTTGTCTTGTCTTGTCGTGTCTTGTCTTGTCTTGTTTTGTCATGTCATGTCATGTAATGTCATGCCGTGTGTTGTGTTGTTTTGTCTTGTCTTGTCTTCTCCTTGTCTTGTCTTGTCTGTCGTGAGTTGTATTGTTTTGTCTTGTCATGTCTTATATTGTCTTGTCTTGTCTTGTCTTGTGATTTCATGTCGTGTGTTGTGTTGTTTTGTCTTGTCTTGTCTTGTCTTGTCTTGTCTTGTCTTGTCTTGTTTTGTCTTGTCTTGTGTTGTTTTGTTTTGTCATGTCATGTCATGTCGTGTCTTATGTTGTTTTGTCTTGTCATGTCTTATCTTGTCTTGTCATGTCTTGTGTTGTGTTGTCTTGTCTTGTCTTGTCTTGTGATGTCATGTCGTGTGTTGTGTTGTTTTGTCTTGTTGTGTATTGTCATGTCTTATATTGTCTTGTCTTGTCTTGTCTTGTCTTGTCCTGTCTTGTCTTGTCTTGTCGTGTCTTGTCTTGTCTTGTCTTGTCTTGTCCTGTCCTGTCTTGTCTTGTCTTGTCTTGTCTTGTCTTGTCTTGTCTTGTCTTGTCTTGTCTTGTCTTGTCTTGTCTTGTCTTGTCTTGTCTTGTCTTGTCTTGTCTTGTCTTGTCTTGTCTTGTCTTGTCTTGTCTTGTCTTGTCTTGTCTTGTCTTGTCTTGTCTGTCGTGTGTTGTGTTGTTTTGTCTTGTCATGTCTAATATTGTCTTGTCTTGTCTTGTCTTGTGATGTCATGTCGTGTGTTGTGTTGTTTTGTCTTGTCTTGTCTTGTCTTGTCTTGTCCTGTCCTGTCTTGTCTTGTCTTGTCATGTCTTGTCTTGTAATGTAATGTCATGTCGTGTGTTGTGTTGTTTTGTCTTGTCTTGTCTGTCGTGTGTTGTGTTGTTTTGTCTTGTCTTGTCTTGTCTTGTCTTGTCTTGTCTTGTCTTGTCTTGTCTTGTCTTGTCTTGTCTTGTCTTGTCTTGTCCTGTCTTGTCTTGTCTTGTCTTGTTATGTCTTGTCTTGTCTTGTCTTGTCTTGTCTTGTCTTGTCTTGTCTTGTCTCGTCTTGTCTTGTCTTGTCTTGTCTTGTCCTGTCTTGTCTTGTCTTGTCATGTCTTGTCTTGTCTTGTCTTGTCTTGTCTTGTGTTGCCTCGTCTTGTCTTGTCTTGTCTTGTCCTGTCCTGACGTGTGTTGTGTTGTTTTGTCTTGTCTTGTCATGTCATGTCATGTCGTGTGTTGTGTTGTTTTGTCTTGTCTTGTTTTGTCTTGTCATGTCTTGTCTTGTCTTGTCTTGTCTTGTTTCGTCTTGTCTTGTCTTGTCTTGTCCTGTCTTGTCTTGTCTTGTCATGTCTTGTCTTGTCTTGTCTTGTCATGTCATGTCATGTCGTGTGTTGTGTTGTTTTGTCTTGTCTTGTTTTGTCTTATCATGTCTTGTCTTGTCTTGTCTTGTTTTGTCTTGTCATGTCTTGTCTTGTCTTGTCTTGTCTTGTTTTGTCTTGTCTTGTCTTGTCCTGTCTTGTCTTGTCTTGTCTTGTCATGTCTTGTCTTGTCTTGTCTTGTCATGTCATGTCATGTCGTGTGTTGTGTTGTTTTGTCTTGTCTTGTTTTGTCTTATCATGTCTTGTCTTGTCTTGTCTTGTTTTGTCTTGTCTTGTCTTGTCTTGTCTTGTCTTGTCTTGTCTTGTCTTGTCTTGTCTTGTCTTGTCTTGTCTTGTCTTGTCTTGTCTTGTCTTGTCTTGTCTTGTCTTGTCTTGTCTTGTCTTGTCTTGTCTTGTCTTGTCTTGTCTTGTCTTGTCATGTCGTGTTTTGTGTTGTTTTGTCTTGTCTTGTTGTGTATTGTCATGTCTTATATTGTCTTGTCTTGTCTTGTCTTGTCTTGTCCTGTCTTGTCTTGTCTTGTCTTGTCATGTCTTGTCTTGTCCTGTCTTTTCTTGTTTTGTCTTGTCTTGTATTGTCTTGTTTTCTCATGTAATGTCATGTCGTGTGTTGTTTTGTCTTGTGTTGTTTTGTCGTATCATGTCTTGTCTTGTCTTGTCTTGTCCTGTCCTGTCGTGTGTTGTGTTGTTTTGTCTTGTCTTGTCATGTCATGTCATGTCGTGTCTTGTGTTGCTTTGTCTTGTCTTGTCATGTCGTGTGTTGTGTTGTTTTGTCTTGTCTTGTCATGTCATGTCATGTCATGTCGTGTCTTGTCTTGTCTTGTCTTGTCCTGTCCTGTCGTGTGTTGTGTTGTTTTGTCTTGTCTTGTCATGTCATGTCATGTCGTGTCTTATGTTGTTTTGTCGTATCATGTCTTGTCTTGTCTTGTCTTGTCATGTCATGTCATGTCGTGTGTTGTGTTGTTTAGTCTTGTTTTGTTTTGTCTTGTCATGTCTTGTCTTGTCTTGTCTTGTCTTGTTTTGTCTTGTCTTGTCTTGTCTTGTCTTGTCTTGTCTTGTCTTGTCTTGTCTTGTCTTGTCTTGTCTTGTCTTGTCTTGTCTTGTCTTGTCTTGTCTTGTCTTGTCTTGTCTTGTCTTGTCTTGTCTTGTCTTGTCTTGTCTTGTCTTGTCTTGTCTTGTCTTGTCTTGTCTTGTCTTGTCTTGTCTTGTCTTGTCTTGTCTTGTCTTGTCTTGTCTTGTCTTGTCTTGTCTTGTCTTGTCTTGTCTTGTCTTGTCTTGTCTTGTCTTGTCTTGTCTTGTCTTGTCTTGTCTTGTCTTGTCTTGTCTTGTCTTGTCTTGTCTTGTCTTGTCTTGTCTTGTCTTGTCTTGTCTTGTCTTGTCTTGTCTTGTCTTGTCTTGTCTTGTCTTGTCTTGTCTTGTCTTGTCTTGTCTTGTCTTGTCTTGTCTTGTCTTGTCTTGTCTTGTCTTGTCTTGTCTTGTCTTGTCTTGTCTTGTCTTGTCTTGTCTTGTCTTGTCTTGTCTTGTCTTGTCTTGTCTTGTCTTGTCTTGTCTTGTCTTGTCTTGTCTTGTCTTGTCTTGTCTTGTCTTGTCTTGTCTTGTCTTGTCTTGTCTTGTCTTGTCTTGTTTTGTCTTGTCTTGTCTTGTCTTGTTTTGTTTTGTCGTGTCTTGTCTTGTCTTGTCTTGTCTTGTTTTGTCATGTCATGTCATGTCGTGTGTTGTGTTGTTTAGTCTTGTTTTGTTTTGTCTTGTCATGTCTTGTCTTGTCTTGTCTTGTCTTGTTTTGTCTTGTCTTGTCTTGTCTTGTCTTGTCTTGTCTTGTCTTGTCTTGTCTTGTCTTGTCTTGTCTTGTCTTGTCTTGTCTTGTCTTGTCTTGTCTTGTCTTGTCTTGTCTTGTCTTGTCTTGTCTTGTCTTGTCTTGTCTTGTCTTGTCTTGTCTTGTCTTGTCTTGTCTTGTCTTGTCTTGTCTTGTCTTGTCTTGTCTTGTCTTGTCTTGTCTTGTCTTGTCTTGTCTTGTCTTGTCTTGTCTTGTCTTGTCTTGTCTTGTCTTGTCTTGTCTTGTCTTGTCTTGTCTTGTCTTGTCTTGTCTTGTCTTGTCTTGTCTTGTCTTGTCTTGTCTTGTCTTGTCTTGTCTTGTCTTGTCTTGTCTGTCGTGTGTTGTGTTGTTTTGTCTTGTCATGTCTAATATTGTCTTGTCTTGTCTTGTCTTGTGATGTCATGTCGTGTGTTGTGTTGTTTTGTCTTGTCTTGTCTTGTCTTGTCTTGTCTTGTCCTGTCCTGTCTTGTCTTGTCTTGTCATGTCTTGTCTTGTAATGTAATGTCATGTCGTGTGTTGTGTTGTTTTGTCTTGTCTTGTCTGTCGTGTGTTGTGTTGTTTTGTCTTGTCTTGTCTTGTCTTGTCTTGTCTTGTCTTGTCTTGTCTTGTCTTGTCTTGTCTTGTCTTGTCTTGTCTTGTCTTGTCCTGTCCTGTCTTGTCTTGTCTTGTCTTGTTATGTCTTGTCTTGTCTTGTCTTGTCTTGTCTTGTCTTGTCTTGTCTCGTCTTGTCTTGTCTTGTCTTGTCTTGTCCTGTCTTGTCTTGTCTTGTCATGTCTTGTCTTGTCTTGTCTTGTCTTGTCTTGTGTTGCCTCGTCTTGTCTTGTCTTGTCTTGTCCTGTCCTGACGTGTGTTGTGTTGTTTTGTCTTGTCTTGTCATGTCATGTCATGTCGTGTGTTGTGTTGTTTTGTCTTGTCTTGTTTTGTCTTGTCATGTCTTGTCTTGTCTTGTCTTGTCTTGTTTCGTCTTGTCTTGTCTTGTCTTGTCCTGTCTTGTCTTGTCTTGTCATGTCTTGTCTTGTCTTGTCTTGTCTTGTCATGTCATGTCGTGTGTTGTGTTGTTTTGTCTTGTCTTGTTTTGTCTTATCATGTCTTGTCTTGTCTTGTCTTGTTTTGTCTTGTCATGTCTTGTCTTGTCTTGTCTTGTCTTGTTTTGTCTTGTCTTGTCTTGTCCTGTCTTGTCTTGTCTTGTCTTGTCTTGTCATGTCTTGTCTTGTCTTGTCTTGTCTTGTCATGTCATGTCATGTCGTGTGTTGTGTTGTTTTGTCTTGTCTTGTTTTGTCTTATCATGTCTTGTCTTGTCTTGTCTTGTTTTGTCTTGTCTTGTCTTGTCTTGTCTTGTCTTGTCTTGTCTTGTCTTGTCTTGTCTTGTCTTGTCTTGTCTTGTCTTGTCTTGTCTTGTCTTGTCTTGTCTTGTCTTGTCTTGTCTTGTCTTGTCTTGTCATGTCGTGTTTTGTGTTGTTTTGTCTTGTCTTGTTGTGTATTGTCATGTCTTATATTGTCTTGTCTTGTCTTGTCTTGTCTTGTCCTGTCTTGTCTTGTCTTGTCTTGTCATGTCTTGTCTTGTCTTGTCTTTTCTTGTTTTGTCTTGTCTTGTATTGTCTTGTTTTCTCATGTAATGTCATGTCGTGTGTTGTTTTGTCTTGTGTTGTTTTGTCGTATCATGTCTTGTCTTGTCTTGTCTTGTCCTGTCCTGTCGTGTGTTGTGTTGTTTTGTCTTGTCTTGTCATGTCATGTCATGTCGTGTCTTGTGTTGCTTTGTCTTGTCTTGTCATGTCGTGTGTTGTGTTGTTTTGTCTTGTCTTGTCATGTCATGTCATGTCATGTCGTGTCTTGTCTTGTCTTGTCTTGTCCTGTCCTGTCGTGTGTTGTGTTGTTTTGTCTTGTCTTGTCATGTCATGTCATGTCGTGTCTTATGTTGTTTTGTCGTATCATGTCTTGTCTTGTCTTGTCTTGTCATGTCATGTCATGTCGTGTGTTGTGTTGTTTAGTCTTGTTTTGTTTTGTCTTGTCATGTCTTGTCTTGTCTTGTCTTGTCTTGTTTTGTCTTGTCTTGTCTTGTCTTGTCTTGTCTTGTCTTGTCTTGTCTTGTCTTGTCTTGTCTTGTCTTGTCTTGTCTTGTCTTGTCTTGTCTTGTCTTGTCTTGTCTTGTCTTGTCTTGTCTTGTCTTGTCTTGTCTTGTCTTGTCTTGTCTTGTCTTGTCTTGTCTTGTCTTGTCTTGTCTTGTCTTGTCTTGTCTTGTCTTGTCTTGTCTTGTCTTGTCTTGTCTTGTCTTGTCTTGTCTTGTCTTGTCTTGTCTTGTCTTGTCTTGTCTTGTCTTGTCTTGTCTTGTCTTGTCTTGTCTTGTCTTGTCTTGTCTTGTCTTGTCTTGTCTTGTCTTGTCTTGTCTTGTCTTGTCTTGTCTTGTCTTGTCTTGTCTTGTCTTGTCTTGTCTTGTCTTGTCTTGTCTTGTCTTGTCTTGTCTTGTCTTGTCTTGTCTTGTCTTGTCTTGTCTTGTCTTGTCTTGTCTTGTCTTGTCTTGTCTTGTCATGTCATGTCATGTCGTGTGTTGTGTTGTTTAGTCTTGTCTTGTCTTGTCGTGTCTTATGTTGTTTTGTCGTATCATGTCTTGTCTTGTCTTGTCTTGTCATGTCATGTCATGTCGTTTCTTGTGTTGCTTTGTCTTGTCTTGTCATGTCGTGTGTTGTGTAGGTTTGTCTTGTCTTGTCATGTCATGTCATGTCGTGTCTTGTCTTGTCTTGTCTTGTCCTGTCCTGTCGTGTGTTGTGTTGTTTTGTCTTGTCTTGTCATGTCATGTCATGTCGTGTCTTATGTTGTTTTGTCGTATCATGTCTTGTCTTGTCTTGTCTTGTCATGTCATGTCATGTCGTGTGTTGTGTTGTTTAGTCTTGTTTTGTCTTGTCATGTCTTGTCTTGTCTTGTCTTGTCTTGTTTTGTCTTGTTATGTCTTTTCTTGTCTTGTCTTGTCTTGTCTTGTCTTGTCTTGTCTTGTCTTGTCTTGTCTTGTCTTGTCTTGTCTTGTCTTGTCTTGTCTTGTCTTGTCTTGTCTTGTCTTGTCTTGTCTTGTCTTGTCTTGTCTTGTCTTGTCTTGTCTTGTCTTGTCTTGTCTTGTCTTGTCTTGTCTTGTCTTGTCTTGTCTTGTCTTGTCTTGTCTTGTCTTGTCTTGTCTTGTCTTGTCTTGTCTTGTCTTGTCTTGTTTTGTCTTGTCTTGTCTTGTTTTGTTTTGTCGTGTCTTGTCTTGTCTTGTCTTGTCTTGTTTTGTCATGTAATGTCATGCCGTGTGTTGTGTTGTTTTGTCTTGTCTTGTCTTCTCCTTGTCTTGTCTTGTCTGTCGTGAGTTGTGTTGTTTTGTCTTGTCATGTCTTATATTGTCTTGTCTTGTGATTTCATGTCGTGTGTTGTGTTGTTTTGTCTTGTCTTGTCTTGTCTTGTCTTGTCTTGTCTTGTCTTGTTTTGTCTTGTCTTGTCTTGTCTTGTCCTGTCCTGTCTTGTTTTGTCTTGTCTTGTCTTGTCTTGTCATGTCTTATCTTGTCTTGTCATGTCTTGTCTTGTCTTGTCTTGTCTTGTCTTGTCTTGGTTGTCCTGTCTTGTCTTGTCTTGTCGTGTCTTGTCTTGTCTTGTCTTGTCTTGTCCTGTCCTGTCTTGTCTTGTCTTGTCTTGTCTTGTCTTGTCTTGTCTTGTCTTGTCTTGTCTTGTCTTGTCTTGTCTTGTCTTGTCTTGTCTTGTCTTGTCTTGTCTTGTCTTGTCTTGTCTTGTCTGTCGTGTGTTGTGTTGTTTTGTCTTGTCATGTCTAATATTGTCTTGTCTTGTGATGTCATGTCGTGTGTTGTGTTGTTTTGTCTTGTCTTGTCTTGTCTTGTCTTGTCTTGTCTTGTCCTGTCCTGTCTTGTCTTGTCTTGTCATGTCTTGTCTTGTAATGTAATGTCATGTGTTGTGTTGTTTTGTCTTGTCTTGTCTTCTCCTTGTCTTGTCTTGTCTGTCGTGTGTTGTGTTGTTTTGTCTTGTCTTGTCTTGTCTTGTCTTGTCTTGTCTTGTCTTGTCTTGTCTTGTCTTGTCTTGTCCTGTCCTGTCTTGTCTTGTCTTGTTATGTCTTGTCTTGTCTTGTCTTGTCTTGTCTTGTCTTGTCTTGTCTTGTCTTGTCTCGTCTTGTCTTGTCTTGTCTTGTCTTGTCCTGTCTTGTCTTGTCTTGTCATGTCTTGTCTTGTCTTGTCTAGTTTTGTCTTGTCTTGTCTTGTCTTGTCTTGTCTTGTCTTGTCTTGTCTTGTCTTGTCTTGTCTTGTCTTGTTTTATGTTGTCTTGTCTTGTCTTGTTTTGTCATGTAATGTCATGTCGTGTGTTGTGTTGTCTTGTCTTGTCTTGTCTTGTGATGTCATGTCGTGTGTTGTGTTGTTTTGTCTTGTTGTGTATTGTCATGTCTTATATTGTCTTGTCATGTCTTGTCTTGTCTTGTCCTGTCTTGTCTTGTCTTGTCATGTCTTGTCTTGTCTTGTCTTGTCTTTTCTTGTTTTGTCTTGTCTTGTATTGTCTTGTTTTCTCATGTAATGTCATGCCGTGTGTTGTTTTGTCTTGTGTTGTTTTGTCGTATCATGTCTTGTCTTGTCTTGTCTTGTCCTGTCCTGTCGTGTGTTGTGTTGTTTTGTCTTGTCTTGTCATGTCATGTCATGTCGTGTCTTGTGTTGCTTTGTCTTGTCTTGTCATGTCGTGTGTTGTGTTGGTTTGTCTTGTCTTGTCATGTCATGTCATGTCGTGTCTTGTCTTGTCTTGTCTTGTCCTGTCCTGTCGTGTGTTGTGTTGTTTTGTCTTGTCTTGTCATGTCATGTCATGTCGTGTCTTATATTGTTTTGTCGTATCATGTCTTGTCTTGTCTTGTCTTGTCATGTCATGTCATGTCGTGTGTTGTGTTGTTTAGTCTTGTTTTGTCTTGTCATGTCTTGTCTTGTCTTGTCTTGTCTTGTTTTGTCTTGTTATGTCTTGTCTTGTCTTGTCTTGTCTTGTCTTGTCTTGTCTTGTCTTGTCTTGTCTTGTCTTGTCTTGTCTTGTCTTGTCTTGTCTTGTCTTGTCTTGTCTTGTCTTGTCTTGTCTTGTTTTGTCTTGTCTTGTCTTGTTTTGTTTTGTCGTGTCTTGTCTTGTCTTGTCTTGTCTTGTTTTGTCATGTAATGTCATGCCGTGTGTTGTGTTGTTTTGTCTTGTCTTGTCTTCTCCTTGTCTTGTCTTGTCTGTCGTGAGTTGTGTTGTTTTGTCTTGTCATGTCTTATATTGTCTTGTCTTGTCTTGTCTTGTGATTTCATGTCGTGTGTTGTGTTGTTTTGTCTTGTCTTGTCTTGTCTTGTCTTGTCTTGTTTTGTCTTGTCTTGTCTTGTCTTGTCCTGTCCTGTCTTGTTTTGTCTTGTCTTGTCTTGTCTGTCGTGTGTTGTGTTGTTTTGTCTTGTCATGTCTAATATTGTCTTGTCTTGTCTTGTCTTGTGATGTCATGTCGTGTGTTGTGTTGTTTTGTCTTGTCTTGTCTTGTCTTGTCTTGTCTTGTCCTGTCCTGTCTTGTCTTGTCTTGTTTTGTCTTGTCTTGTCTTGTTTTGTTTTGTCATGTCATGTCATGTCGTGTCTTATGTTGTTTTGTCGTATCATGTCTTGTCTTGTCTTGTCTTGTCATGTCATGTCATGTCGTGTGTTGTGTTGTTTAGTCTTGTTTTGTCTTGTCATGTCTTATCTTGTCTTGTCATGTCTTGTCTTGTCTTGTCTTGTCTTGTCTTGTCTTGGTTGTCCTGTCTTGTCTTGTCTTGTCGTGTCTTGTCTTGTCTTGTTTTGTCATGTCATGTCATGTCGTGTCTTATGTTGTTTTGTCGTATCATGTCTTGTCTTGTCTTGTCTTGTCATGTCATGTCATGTAATGTCATGCCGTGTGTTGTGTTGTTTTGTCTTGTCTTGTCTTCTCCTTGTCTTGTCTTGTCTGTCGTGAGTTGTGTTGTTTTGTCTTGTCATGTCTTATATTGTCTTGTCTTGTCTTGTCTTGTGATTTCATGTCGTGTGTTGTGTTGTTTTGTCTTGTCTTGTCTTGTCTTGTCTTGTCTTGTCTTGTCTTGTCTTGTCTTGTCTTGTATTGTCTTGTCTTGTCTTGTCTTGTTTTGTCTTGTCTTGTCTTGTTTTGTTTTGTCATGTCATGTCATGTCGTGTCTTATGTTGTTTTGTCGTATCATGTCTTGTCTTGTCTTGTCTTGTCATGTCATGTCATGTCGTGTGTTGTGTTGTTTAGTCTTGTTTTGTCTTGTCATGTCTTATCTTGTCTTGTCATGTCTTGTCTTGTCTTGTCTTGTCTTGTCTTGTCTTGTCTTGGTTGTCCTGTCTTGTCTTGTCTTGTCGTGTCTTGTCTTGTCTTGTCTTGTCTTGTCCTGTCCTGTCTTGTCTTGTCTTGTCTTGTCTTGTCTTGTCTTGTCTTGTCTTGTCTTGTCTTGTCTTGTCTTGGCTTGTCTTGTCTTGACTTGTCTTGTCTTGTCTTGTCTTGTCTTGTCTTGTCTTGTCTTGTCTTGTCTTGTCTTGTCTTGTCTGTCGTGTGTTGTGTTGTTTTGTCTTGTCATGTCTAATATTGTCTTGTCTTGTCTTGTCTTGTGATGTCATGTCGTGTGTTGTGTTGTTTTGTCTTGTCTTGTCTTGTCTTGTCTTGTCCTGTCCTGTCTTGTCTTGTCTTGTCATGTCTTGTCTTGTAATGTAATGTCATGTCGTGTGTTGTGTTGTTTTGTCTTGTCTTGTCTTGTCTTGTCCTGTCCTGTCTTGTCTTGTCTTGTTATGTCTTGTCTTGTCTTGTCTTGTCTTGTCTCGTCTTGTCTTGTCTTGTCTTGTCTTGTCCTGTCTTGTCTTGTCTTGTCATGTCTTGTCTTGTCTTGTCTTGTCTTGTCTTGTGTTGCCTCGTCTTGTCTTGTCTTGTCTTGTCCTGTCCTGACGTGTGTTGTGTTGTTTTGTCTTGTCTTGTCATGTCATGTCATGTCGTGTGTTGTGTTGTTTTGTCTTGTCTTGTTTTGTCTTGTCATGTCTTGTCTTGTCTTGTCTTGTCTTGTTTCGTCTTGTCTTGTCTTGTCTTGTCCTGTCTTGTCTTGTCTTGTCATGTCTTGTCTTGTCTTGTCTTGTCATGTCATGTCATGTCGTGTGTTGTGTTGTTTTGTCTTGTCTTGTTTTGTCTTATCATGTCTTGTCTTGTCTTGTCTTGTTTTGTCTTGTCATGTCTTGTCTTGTCTTGTCTTGTCTTGTCTTGTTTTGTCTTGTCTTGTCTTGTCCTGTCTTGTCTTGTCTTGTCTTGTCATGTCTTGTCTTGTCTTGTCTTGTCATGTCATGTCATGTCGTGTGTTGTGTTGTTTTGTCTTGTCTTGTTTTGTCTTATCATGTCTTGTCTTGTCTTGTCTTGTTTTGTCTTGTCTTGTCTTGTCTTGTCTTGTCTTGTCTTGTCTTGTCTTGTCTTGTCTTGTCTTGGCTTGTCTTGTCTTGTCTTGTCTTGTCTTGTCTTGTCTTGTCTTGTCTTGTCTTGTCTTGTCTTGTCATGTCGTGTTTTGTGTTGTTTTGTCTTGTCTTGTTGTGTATTGTCATGTCTTATATTGTCTTGTCTTGTCTTGTCTTGTCTTGTCTTGTCTTGTCTTTTCTTGTTTTGTCTTGTCTTGTATTGTCTTGTTTTCTCATGTAATGTCATGTCGTGTGTTGTTTTGTCTTGTGTTGTTTTGTCGTATCATGTCTTGTCTTGTCTTGTCTTGTCCTGTCCTGTCGTGTGTTGTGTTGTTTTGTCTTGTCTTGTCATGTCATGTCATGTCGTGTCTTGTGTTGCTTTGTCTTGTCTTGTCATGTTGTGTGTTGTGTTGTTTTGTCTTGTCTTGTCATGTCATGTCATGTCATGTCGTGTCTTGTCTTGTCTTGTCTTGTCCTGTCCTGTCGTGTGTTGTGTTGTTTTGTCTTGTCTTGTCATGTCATGTCATGTCGTGTCTTATGTTGTTTTGTCGTATCATGTCTTGTCTTGTCTTGTCTTGTCATGTCATGTCATGTCATGTCATGTGTTGTGTTGTTTAGTCTTGTTTTGTTTTGTCTTGTCATGTCTTGTCTTGTCTTGTCTTGTCTTGTTTTGTCTTGTCTTGTCTTGTCTTGTCTTGTCTTGTCTTGTCTTGTCTTGTCTTGTCTTGTCTTGTCTTGTCTTGTCTTGTCTTGTCTTGTCTTGTCTTGTCTTGTCTTGTCTTGTCTTGTCTTGTCTTGTCTTGTCTTGTCTTGTCTTGTCTTGTCTTGTCTTGTCTTGTCTTGTCTTGTCTTGTCTTGTCTTGTCTTGTCTTGTCTTGTCTTGTCTTGTCTTGTCTTGTCTTGTCTTGTCTTGTCTTGTCTTGTCTTGTCTTGTCTTGTCTTGTCTTGTCTTGTCTTGTCTTGTCTTGTCTTGTCTTGTCTTGTCTTGTCTTGTCTTGTCTTGTCTTGTCTTGTCTTGTCTTGTCTTGTCTTGTCTTGTCTTGTCTTGTCTTGTCTTGTCTTGTCTTGTCTTGTCTTGTCTTGTCTTGTCTTGTCTTGTCTTGTCTTGTCTTGTCTTGTCTTGTCTTGTCTTGTCTTGTCTTGTCTTGTCTTGTCTTGTCTTGTCTTGTCTTGTCTTGTCTTGTCTTGTCTTGTCTTGTCTTGTCTTGTCTTGTCTTGTCTTGTCTTGTCTTGTCGTGTCTTATGTTGTTTTGTCGTATCATGTCTTGTCTTGTCTTGTCTTGTCATGTCATGTCATGTCGTGTGTTGTGTTGTTTAGTCTTGTCTTGTCTTGTCGTGTCTTATGTTGTTTTGTCGTATCATGTCTTGTCTTGTCTTGTCTTGTCATGTCATGTCATGTCGTGTCTTGTGTTGCTTTGTCTTGTCTTGTCTTGTCTTGTCCTGTCCTGTCGTGTGTTGTGTTGTTTTGTCTTGTCTTGTCATGTCATGTCATGTCGTGTCTTATGTTGTTTTGTCGTATCATGTCTTGTCTTGTCTTGTCTTGTCATGTCATGTCATGTCGTGTGTTGTGTTGTTTAGTCTTGTTTTGTCTTGTCATGTCTTGTCTTGTCTTGTCTTGTCTTGTCTTGTTTTGTCTTGTCTTGTCTTGTCTTGTCTTGTCTTGTCTTGTCTTGTCTTGTCTTGTTTTGTCATGTAATGTCATGTCGTGTGTTGTGTTGTTTTGTCTTGTCTTGTCTTCTCCTTGTCTTGTCTGTCGTGAGTTGTGTTGTTTTGTCTTGTCATGTCTTATATTGTCTTGTCTTGTCTTGTCTTGTCTTGTCTTCTCCTTGTCTTGTCTGTCGTGAGTTGTGTTGTTTTGTCTTGTCATGTCTTATATTGTCTTGTCTTGTCTTGTCTTGTCTTGTCTTGTCTTGTCTTGTCTTGTCTTGTCCTGTCCTGTCTTGTTTTGTCTTGTCTTGCTTTGTCTTGTCATGTCTTGTCATGTCTTATCTTGTCTTGTCATGTCTTGTCCTGTCTTGTCTTGTCTTGTCTTGTCTTGTCTTGTCTTGTCTTGTCTTGTCTTGTCTTGTCTTGTCTTGTCTTGTCTTGTCTTGTCTTGTCTTGTCTTGTCCTGTCTTGTCTTGTCTTGTCATGTCATGTCATGTCGTGTCTTGGCTTGTCTTGTCTTGTCTTGTTTTGTCTTGTCATGTCTTGTTTTGTGTTGTCTTGTCTTGTCTTGTTCTGTCTTGTCATGTCTTGTCTTGTCTTGTCTTGTCTTGTCTTGTCTTGTCTTGTCTTGTCTTGTCTTGTCTTGTCTTGTCTTGTCTTGTCTTGTCTTGTCTTGTCTTGTCTTGTCTTGTCTTGTCTTGTCTTGTCTTGTCTTGTCTTGTCTTGTCTTGTCTTGTCTTGTCTTGTCTTGTCTTGTCTTGTCTTGTCTTGTCTTGTCTTGTCTTGTCTTGTCTTGTCTTGTCTTGTCTTGTCTTGTCTTGTCTTGTCTTGTCTTGTCTTGTTTTATGTTGTCTTGTCTTGTCTTGTTTTGTCATGTAATGTCATGTCGTGTGTTGTGTTGTTTTGTCTTGTCTTGTCTTCTCCTTGTCTTGTCTTGTCATGTCGTGTGTTGTGTTGTTTTGTCTTGTCATGTCTTATATTGTCTTGTGATGTCATGTCGTGTGTTGTGTTGTTTTGTATTGTCTTGTTTTGTCTTGTCCTGTCTTGTCTTTTCATGTCATGTCTTATATTGTCTTGTGATGTCATGTCGTGTGTTGTGTTGTTTTGTCTTGTCTTGTCTTGTCTTGTCTTGTCTTGTCTTGTCTTGTCTTGTCTTGTCTTGTCTTGTCTTGTCTTGTCTTGTCTTGTCTTGTCTTGTCTTGTCTTGTCTTGTCTTGTCTTGTCTTGTCTTGTCTTGTCTTGTCTTGTCTTGTCTTGTCTTGTCTTGTCTTGTCTTGTCTTGTCTTGTCTTGTCTTGTCTTGTCTTGTCTTGTCTTGTCTTGTCTTGTCTTGTCTTGTCTTGTCTTGTCTTGTCTTGTCTTGTCTTGTCTTGTCTTGTCTTGTCTTGTCTTGTCTTGTCGTGTCTTATGTTGTTTTGTCGTATCATGTCTTGTCTTGTCTTGTCTTGTCATGTCATGTCATGTCGTGTGTTGTGTTGTTTAGTCTTGTCTTGTCTTGTCGTGTCTTATGTTGTTTTGTCGTATCATGTCTTGTCTTGTCTTGTCTTGTCATGTCATGTCATGTCGTGTCTTGTGTTGCTTTGTCTTGTCTTGTCTTGTCTTGTCCTGTCCTGTCGTGTGTTGTGTTGTTTTGTCTTGTCTTGTCATGTCATGTCATGTCGTGTCTTATGTTGTTTTGTCGTATCATGTCTTGTCTTGTCTTGTCTTGTCATGTCATGTCATGTCGTGTGTTGTGTTGTTTAGTCTTGTTTTGTCTTGTCATGTCTTGTCTTGTCTTGTCTTGTCTTGTTTTGTCTTGTCTTGTCTTGTCTTGTCTTGTCTTGTCTTGTCTTGTCTTGTCTTGTTTTGTCATGTAATGTCATGTCGTGTGTTGTGTTGTTTTGTCTTGTCTTGTCTTCTCCTTGTCTTGTCTGTCGTGAGTTGTGTTGTTTTGTCTTGTCATGTCTTATATTGTCTTGTCTTGTCTTGTCTTGTCTTGTCTTCTCCTTGTCTTGTCTGTCGTGAGTTGTGTTGTTTTGTCTTGTCATGTCTTATATTGTCTTGTCTTGTCTTGTCTTGTCTTGTCTTGTCTTGTCTTGTCTTGTCTTGTCCTGTCCTGTCTTGTTTTGTCTTGTCTTGCTTTGTCTTGTCATGTCTTGTCATGTCTTATCTTGTCTTGTCATGTCTTGTCCTGTCTTGTCTTGTCTTGTCTTGTCTTGTCTTGTCTTGTCTTGTCTTGTCTTGTCTTGTCTTGTCTTGTCTTGTCTTGTCTTGTCTTGTCTTGTCCTGTCTTGTCTTGTCTTGTCATGTCATGTCATGTCGTGTCTTGGCTTGTCTTGTCTTGTCTTGTTTTGTCTTGTCATGTCTTGTTTTGTGTTGTCTTGTCTTGTCTTGTTCTGTCTTGTCATGTCTTGTCTTGTCTTGTCTTGTCTTGTCTTGTCTTGTCTTGTCTTGTCTTGTCTTGTCTTGTCTTGTCTTGTCTTGTCTTGTCTTGTCTTGTCTTGTCTTGTCTTGTCTTGTCTTGTCTTGTCTTGTCTTGTCTTGTCTTGTCTTGTCTTGTCTTGTCTTGTCTTGTCTTGTTTTATGTTGTCTTGTCTTGTCTTGTTTTGTCATGTAATGTCATGTCGTGTGTTGTGTTGTTTTGTCTTGTCTTGTCTTCTCCTTGTCTTGTCTTGTCATGTCGTGTGTTGTGTTGTTTTGTCTTGTCATGTCTTATATTGTCTTGTGATGTCATGTCGTGTGTTGTGTTGTTTTGTCTTGTCTTGTTTTGTCTTGTCCTGTCTTGTCTTTTCATGTCATGTCATGTGTTGTGTTGTGTTGTTTTGTCTTGTCTTGTCTTGTTTTGTCTTGTCTTGTCTTGTCTTGTCTTGTCTTGCCTTATCTTGCCTTGTCTTGTCTGGTCTGGTCTTGTCTTGTCTTGTCTTGTCTTGTCTTGTTTTGTCTTGTCTTGTATTGTCTTGTTTTCTCATGTAATGTCATGTCGTGTGTTGTGTTGTTTTGTCTTGTCTTGTGTTGTTTTGTCGTGTCTTGTCTTGTCTTGTCTTGTCTTGTCTTGTCTTGTCCTGTCCTGTCGTGTGTTGTGTTGTTTTGTCTTGTCTTGTCATGTCATGTCATGTCGTGTCTTGTGTTGCTTTGTCTTGTCTTGTCTTGTCATGTCGTGTGTTGTGTTGTTTTGTCTTGTCTTGTTGTGTATTGTCATGTCTTGTCTTGTCTTGTCATGTCATGTCATGTCGTGTGTTGTGTTGTTTTGTCTTGTCTTGTCTTGTCTTGTTTTGTCTTGTCATGTCATGTCTTGTCTTGTCTTGTCTTGTCTTGTTTTATGTTGTCTTGTCTTGTCTTGTTTTGTCATGTAATGTCATGTCGTGTGTTGTGTTGTTTTGTCTTGTCATGTCTTATATTGTCTTGTCTTGTCTGGTCTTGTCTTGTCTTGTGATGTCATGTCGTGTGTTGTGTTGTTTTGTCTTGTCATGTCTTGTCTTGTCTTGTCTTGTCTTGTCTTGTCTTGTCTTGTCTTGTCTTGTCTTGTCTTGTCTTGTCTTGTCTTGTCTTGTCTTGTCTTGTCTTGTCTTGTCTTGTCTTGTCTTGTCTTGTCTTGTCATGTCATGTCATGTCGTGTCTTATGTTGTTTTGTCGTATCATGTCTTGTCTTGTCTTGTCTTGTCATGTCATGTCATGTCGTGTGTTGTGTTGTTTAGTCTTGTTTTGTCTTGTCATGTCTTGTCTTGTCTTGTCTTGTCTTGTTTTGTCTTGTCTTGTCTTGTCTTGTCTTGTCTTGTCTTGTCTTGTCTTGTCTTGTCTTGTCTTGTTTTGTCATGTAATGTCATGTCGTGTGTTGTGTTGTTTTGTCTTGTCTTGTCTTCTCCTTGTCTTGTCTGTCGTGAGTTGTGTTGTTTTGTCTTGTCATGTCTTATATTGTCTTGTCTTGTCTTGTCTTGTCTTGTCTTGTCTTGTCTTGTCTTGTCTTGTCTTGTCTTGTCTTGTCCTGTCCTGTCTTGTTTTGTCTTGTCTTGCTTTGTCTTGTCATGTCTTGTCATGTCTTATCTTGTCTTGTCATGTCTTGTCTTGTCTTGTCTTGTCTTGTCTTGTCTTGTCTTGTCTTGTCTTGTCTTGTCTTGTCTTGTCTTGTCTTGTCTTGTCTTGTCTTGTCTTGTCTTGTCTTGTCTTGTCTTGTCTTGTCTTGTCTTGTCTTGTCTTCTCATGTCATGTCATGTCGTGTCTTGGCTTGTCTTGTCTTGTCTTGTTTTGTCTTGTCATGTCTTGTTTTGTCTTGTCTTGTCTTGTCTTGTTCTGTCTTGTCATGTCTTGTCTTGTCTTGTCTTGTCTTGTCTTGTCTTGTCTTGTCTTGTCTTGTCTTGTCTTGTCTTGTCTTGTCTTGTCTTGTATTGTCTTGTCTTGTCTTGTCTTGTCTTGTCTTGTCTTGTCTTGTCTTGTCTTGTTTTATGTTGTCTTGTCTTGTCTTGTTTTGTCATGTAATGTCATGTCGTGTGTTGTGTTGTTTTGTCTTGTCTTGTCTTCGCCTTGTCTTGTCTTGTCATGTCGTGTGTTGTGTTGTTTTGTCTTGTCATGTCTTATATTGTCTTGTGATGTCATGTCGTGTGTTGTGTTGTTTTGTCTTGTCTTGTTTTGTCTTGTCCTGTCTTGTCTTTTCATGTCATGTCATGTGTTGTGTTGTGTTGTTTTGTCTTGTCTTGTCTTGTTTTGTCTTGTCTTGTCCTGTCTTGTCTTGTCTTGCCTTATCTTGCCTTGTCTTGTCTGGTCTGGTCTGGTCTTGTCTTGTCTTGTCTTGTCTTGTCTTGTTTTGTCTTGTCTTGTATTGTCTTGTTTTCTCATGTAATGTCATGTCGTGTGTTGTGTTGTTTTGTCTTGTCTTGTGTTGTTTTGTCGTGTCTTGTCTTGTCTTGTCTTGTCTTGTCTTGTCTTGTCTTGTCTTGTCTTGTCTTGTCCTGTCCTGTCGTGTGTTGTGTTGTTTTGTCTTGTCTTGTCATGTCATGTCATGTCGTGTCTTGTGTTGCTTTGTCTTGTCTTGTCTTGTCATGTCGTGTGTTGTGTTGTTTTGTCTTGTCTTGTTGTGTATTGTCATGTCTTGTCTTGTCTTGTCTTGTCTTGTCTTGTCTTGTCTTGTCTTGTCTTGTCTTGTCTTGTCTTGTCTTGTTTTGTCTTGTCTTGTTTTGTCTTGTCGTGTCTTGTCTTGTCTTGTCTTGTCTTGTTTTGTCATGTAATGTCATGTCGTGTGTTGTGTTGTTTTGTCTTGTCTTGTCTTCTCCTTGTCTTGTCTTGTCTGTCGTGAGTTGTGTTGTTTTGTCTTGTCATGTCTTATATTGTCTTGTCTTGTCTTGTCTTGTGATGTAATGTCGTGTGTTGTGTTGTTTTGTCTTGTCTTGTCCTGTCCTGTCTTGTTTTGTCTTGTCTTGCTTTGTCTTGTCATGTCTTGTCATGTCTTATCTTGTCTTGTCATGTCTTGTCTTGTCTTGTCTTGTCTTGTCTTGTCTTGTCTTGTCTTGTCTTGTCTTGTCTTGTCTTGTCTTGTCTTGTCTTGTCTTGTCTTGTCTTGTCTTGTCTTGTCATGTCATGTCTTGTCGTGTCTTGTCTTGTCTTGTCTTGTCTTGTTTTGTCATGTAATGTCATGTCGTGTGTTGTGTTGCTTTGTCTTGTCATGTCTTGTCATGTCTTATCTTGTCTTGTCATGTCTTGTCTTGTCTTGTCTTGTCTTGTCTTGTCTTGTCTTGTCTTGTCTTGTCTTGTCTTGTCTTGTCTTGTCTTGTCTTGTCTTGTCTTGTCTTGTCTTGTCTTGTCATGTCATGTCATGTCGTGTCTTGGCTTGTCTTGTCTTGTCTTGTTTTGTCTTGTCATGTCTTGTCTTGTCTTGTTTTGTCTTGTCTTGTTTTGTCTTGTCATGTCTTGTCTTGTCTTGTCTTGTCTTGTCTTGTCTTGTCTTGTCTTGTCTTGTCTTGTCTTGTCTTGTCTTGTCTTGTCTTGTCTTGTCTTGTCTTGTCTTGTCTTGTTTTATGTTGTCTTGTCTTGTCTTGTTTTGTCATGTAATGTCATGTCGTGTGTTGTGTTGTTTTGTCTTGTCTTGTCTTCTCCTTGTCTTGTCTTGTCATGTCGTGTGTTGTGTTGTTTTGTCTTGTCATGTCTTATATTGTCTTGTGATGTCATGTCGTGTGTTGTGTTGTTTTGTCTTGTCTTGTTTTGTCTTGTCCTGTCTTGTCTTTTCATGTCATGTCATGTGTTGTGTTGTGTTGTTTTGTCTTGTCTTGTCTTGTTTTGTCTTGTCTTGTCTTGTCTTGTCTTGTCTTGCCTTATCTTGCCTTGTCTTGTCTGGTCTGGTCTTGTCTTGTCTTGTCTTGTCTTGTCTTGTTTTGTCTTGTCTTGTCTTGTATTGTCTTGTTTTCTCATGTAATGTCATGTCGTGTGTTGTGTTGTTTTGTCTTGTCTTGTGTTGTTTTGTCGTGTCTTGTCTTGTCTTGTCTTGTCTTGTCTTGTCTTGTCTTGTCTTGTCTTGTCCTGTCCTGTCGTGTGTTGTGTTGTTTTGTCTTGTCTTGTCATGTCATGTCATGTCGTGTCTTGTCGTGTCTTGGCTTGTCTTGTCTTGTCTTGTCTTGTCTTGTCTTGTCTTGTCTTGTGATGTCATGTCGTGTGTTGTGTTGTTTTGTCTTGTCATGTCATGTCTTGTCTTGTCTTGTCTTGTCTTGTCTTGTCTTGTCTTGTCTTGTCTTGTCTTGTCTTGTCTTGTCTTGTCTTGTCTTGTCTTGTCTTGTCTTGTCTTGTCTTGTCTTGTCTTGTCTTGTCTTGTCTTGTCTTGTCTTGTCTTGTCTTGTCTTGTCTTGTCTTGTCTTGTCTTGTCTTGTCTTGTCTTGTCTTGTCTTGTCTTGTCTTGTCTTGTCTTGTCTTGTCTTGTCTTGTCTTGTCTTGTCTTGTCTTGTCTTGTCTTGTCTTGTCTTGTCTTCTCCTTGTCTTGCCTTGTCTGCCGTGTGTTGTGTTGTTTTGTCTTGTCATGTCTTATATTGTCTTGTCTTGTCTTGTCGTGTCTTGTCTTGTCTTGTCTTGTCTTGTCTTGTCTTGTCTTGTCTTGTCTTGTCTTGTCTTGTCTTGTCTTGTCTTGTCTTGTCTTGTCTTGTCTTGTCTTGTCTTGTCTTGTCTTGTCTTGTCTTGTCTTGTCTTGTCTTGTCTTGTCCTGTCCTGTCGTGTGTTGTGTTGTTTTGTCTTGTCTTGTCATGTCATGTCGTGTCTTGTGTTGCTTTGTCTTGTCTTGTCTTGTCTTGTCTTGTCTTGTCTTGTCTTGTCTTGTCTTGTCTTGTCTTGTCTTGTCTTGTCTTGTCTTGTCTTGTCTTGTCTTGTCTTGTCTTGTCTTGTCTTGTCTTGTCTTGTCTTGTCTTGTCTTGTCTTGTCTTGTCTTGTCTTGTCTTGTCTTGTCTTGTCTTGTCTTGTCTTGTCTTGTCCTGTCCTGTCGTGTGTTGTGTTATTTTGTCTTGTCTTGTCATGTCATGTCATGTCGTGTCTTGTGTTGCTTTGTCTTGTCTTGTCTTGTCTTGTCTTGTCTTGTCTTGTCTTGTCTTGTCTTGTCTTGTCTTGTCTTGTCTTGTCTTGTCTTGTCTTGTCTTGTCTTGTCTTGTCTTGTCTTGTCTTGTCTTGTCTTGTCTTGTCTTGTCTTGTCTTGTCTTGTCTTGTCTTGTCTTGTCTTGTCTTGTCTTGTCTTGTCTTGTCTTGTCTTGTCTTGTCTTGTCTTGTCTTGTCTTGTCTTGTCTTGTCTTTTCTTGTCTTGTCTTGTCTTGTCTTGTCTTGTCTTGTCTTGTCTTGTCTTGTTTTGTCTTGTCTTGTCTTGTTTTGTCTTGTCGTGTCTTGTCTTGTCTTGTCTTGTCTTGTTTTGTCATGTAATGTCATGTCGTGTGTTGTGTTGTTTTGTCTTGTCTTGTCTTCTCCTTGTCTTGTCTTGTCTGTCGTGAGTTGTGTTGTTTTGTCTTGTCATGTCTTATATTGTCTTGTCTTGTCTTGTCTTGTCTTGTCTTGTCTTGTCTTGTCTTGTCTTGTCTTGTCTTGTCTTGTTTTGTCATGTAATGTCATGTCTTGTCTTGTCTTGTCTTGTCTTGTCTTGTCTTGTCTTGTTTTGTCATGTAATGTCATGTCGTGTGTTGTGTTGTTTTGTCTTGTCATGTCTTATATTGTCTTGTCTTGTCTTGTCTTGTGATGTCATGTCGTGTGTTGTGTTGTTTTGTCTTGTCATGTCTTGTCTTGTCTTGTCTTGTCTTGTCTTGTCTTGTCTTGTCTTGTCTTGTCTTGTCTTGTCTTGTCTTGTCTTGTCTTGTCTTGTTTTGTCATGTAATGTCATGTCGTGTGTTGTGTTGTTTTGTCTTGTCATGTCTTATATTGTCTTGTCTTGTCTTGTCTTGTGATGTCATGTCGTGTGTTGTGTTGTTTTGTCTTGTCATGTCTTGTCTTGTCTTGTCTTGTCTTGTCTTTTCTTGTCTTTTCTTGTCTTGTCTTGTCTTGTCTTGTCTTGTCTTGTCTTGTCTTGTCTTGTCTTGTCTTGTCTTGTCTTGTCATGTCTTGTCTTGTCTTGTCTTGTCTTGTCTTGTCTTGTCTTGTCTTGTCTTGTCTTGTCTTGTCTTGTCTTGTCTTGTCTTGTCTTCTCCTTGTCTTGCCTTGTCTGTCGTGTGTTGTGTTGTTTTGTCTTGTCATGTCTTATATTGTCTTGTCTTGTGATGTCATGTCGTATGTTGTGTTGTTTTGTCTTGTCTTGTCTTGTCTTGTCTTGTCTTGTCTTGTCTTGTCTTGTCTTGTCTTGTCTTGTCTTGTCTTGTCTTGTCTTGTCTTGTCTTGTCTTGTCTTGTCTTGTCCTGTCTTGTCTTGTCATGTCCTGTCTTGTCTTGTCATGTCTTGTCTTGTCTTGTCTTGTCTTGTCTTGTCTTGTCTTGTCTTGTCTTGTCTCGTCTTGTCTTGTCTTGTCTAGTCTTGTCTTGTCCTGTCCTGTCTTGTCTTGTCATGTCTTGTCTTGTCTTGTCTTGTCTTGTGTTGCCTCGTCTTGTCTTGTCTTGTCTTGTCCTGTCCTGACGTGTGTTGTGTTGTTTTGTCTTGTCTTGCTTTGTCTTGTCATGTCTTATCTTGTCTTGTCATGTCTTGTCTTGTCTTGTCTTGTCTTGTCTTGTCTTGTCTTGTCTTGTCTTGTCTTGTCTTGTCTTGTCTTGTCTTGTCTTGTCTTGTCTTGTCTTGTCTTGTCTTGTCTTGTCTTGTCTTGTCTTGTCTTGTCTTGGTTGTCCTGTCCTGTCTTGTCTTGTGTTGTCATATCTTGTCTAGTCTTGTCTAGTCTTGTCTTGTCTTATCTTGTCTTGCTTTGTCTTGTCATGTCATGTCGTGTGTTGTGTTGTTTTGTCTAGTCTTGTCTTGTCTTGTCTTGTCATGTCATGTCCTGTCTTGTCTTGTGTTGCTTTGTCTTGTCTTGTCTTGTCTTGTCTTGTCATGTCATGTCATGTCGTGTGTTGTGTTGTTTTGTCTTGTCTTGTTTTGTCTTGTCATGTCATGTCTTGTCTTGTCTTGTCTTGTCTTGTTTTGTCTTGTCATGTCTTGTCTTGTCTTGTCTTGTCTTGTCTTGTCTTTTCTTGTCTTGTCTTGTTTTGTCTTGTCTTGTCTTGTGTTGTCTTGTCTTGTCTTGTCTTGTTTTATGTTGTCTTGTCATGTTTTGTCATGTAATGTCATGTCTTGTCTTGTCTTGTCTTGTCTTGTTTTGTCTTGTCATGTCTTGTCTTGTCTTGTCTTGTCTTGTCATGTCATGTCCTGTCGTGTCTTGTGTTGTTTTGTCTTGTCTTGTCTTCTCCTTGTCTTGTCTTGTCATGTCGTGTGTTGTGTTGTTTTGTCTTGTCTTGTCTTCTCCTTGTCTTGTCTTGTCATGTCGTGTGTTGTGTTGTTTTGTCTTGTCATGTCTTATATTGTCTTGTGATGTCATGTCGTGTGTTGTCTTGTTTTGTCTTGTCTTGTTTTGTCTTGTCCTGTCTTGTCTTGTCATGTCATGTCATGTGTTGTGTTGTGTTGTTTTGTCTTGTCTTGTCTTGTCTTGTCTTGTCTTGTCTTGTCTTGTCTTGTCTTGCCTTATCTTGCCTTGTCATGTCTTGTCTGGTCTTGTCTTGTCTTGTCTTGTCTTGTTTTGTCTAGTCTTGTATTGTCTTGTTTTCTCATGTAATGTCATGTCGTTTGTTGTGTTGTTTTGTCTTGTCTTGTCTTGTCATGTCATGTCCTGTCGTGTCTTGTGTTGCTTTGTCTTGTCTTGTCTTGTCTTGTCATGTCATGTCATGTCGTGTGTTGTGTTGTTTTGTCTTGTCTTGTTTTGTCTTGTCATGTCATGTCTTGTCTTGTCTTGTCTTGTCTTGTCTTGTCTTGTCTTGTCTTGTCTTGTCTTGTCTTGTCTTGTGTTGTCTTGTCTTGTCTTGTCTTGTTTTATGTTGTCTTGTCCTGTTTTGTCATGTAATGTCATGTCGTGTGTTGTGTTGTTTTGTCTTGTCTTGTCTTCTCCTTGTCTTGTCTTGTCATGTCGTGTGTTGTGTTGTTTTGTCTTGTCTTGTCTTCTCCTTGTCTTGTCTTGTGTTGTGTTTTTTTGTCATGTCTTGTGTTGTTTTGTCGTGTCATGTCTTGTCTTGTCTTGTCCTGTCCTGTCGTGTGTTGTGTTGTTTTGTCTTGTCTTGTCATGTCATGTCATGTCGTGTCTTGTGTTGCTTTGTCTTGTCTTGTCTTGTCTTGTCATGTCGTGTGTTGTGTTGTTTTGTCTTGTCTTGTTGTGTATTGTCATGTCTTGTCTTGTCTTGTCATGTCATGTCATGTCGTGTGTTGTGCTGTTTTGTCTTGTCTTGTTTTGTCTTGTCATGTCTTGTCTTGTCTGGTCTTGTTTTGTTTTGTCATGTCTTGTCTTGTCTTGTCTTGTCTTGTCTTGTCTTGTCTTGTCTTGTCTTGTCTTGTTTTATGTTGTCTTGTCTTGTCTTGTTTTGTCATGTAATGTCATGTCGTGTGTTGTGTTGTTTTGTCTTGTCATGTCTTATATTGTCTTGTCTTGTCTTGTGATGTCATGTCGTGTGTTGTGTTGTTTTGTCTTGTCATGTCTTGCCTTGTCTTGTCTTGTCTTGTCTTGTCTTGTCTTGTCTTGTCTTGTCTTGTTTTGTATTGTCTTGTTTTCTCATGTAATGTCATGTCGTGTGTTGTGTTGTTTTGTCTTGTGTTGTTTTGTCGTATCATGTCTCGTCTTGTCTTGTCTTGTCCTGTCTTGTCTTGTCTTGTCTTGTCTTGTCTTGTCTTGTCTTGTCTTGTCTTGTCTTGTCTTGTCTTGTCTTGTCTTGTCTTGTCATGTCTTGTCTTGTCTTGTCTTGTCTTGTTTTGTCTTGTCATGTCTTGTCTTGTCTTGTCTTGTCTTGTCATGTCATGTCCTGTCGTGTCTTGTGTTGTTTTGTCTTGTCTTGTCTTCTCCTTGTCTTGTCTTGTCATGTCGTGTGTTGTGTTGTTTTGTCTTGTCTTGTCTTCTCCTTGTCTTGTCTTGTCATGTCGTGTGTTGTGTTGTTTTGTCTTGTCATGTCTTATATTGTCTTGTGATGTCATGTCGTGTGTTGTCTTGTTTTGTCTTGTCTTGTTTTGTCTTGTCCTGTCTTGTCTTGTCATGTCATGTCATGTGTTGTGTTGTGTTGTTTTGTCTTGTCTTGTCTTGTCTTGTCTTGTCTTGTCTTGCCTTATCTTGCCTTGTCATGTCTTGTCTGGTCTTGTCTTGTCTTGTCTTGTCTTGTTTTGTCTAGTCTTGTATTGTCTTGTTTTCTCATGTAATGTCATGTCGTTTGTTGTGTTGTTTTGTCTTGTCTTGTCTTGTCATGTCATGTCCTGTCGTGTCTTGTGTTGCTTTGTCTTGTCTTGTCTTGTCTTGTCATGTCATGTCATGTCGTGTGTTGTGTTGTTTTGTCTTGTCTTGTTTTGTCTTGTCATGTCATGTCTTGTCTTGTCTTGTCTTGTCTTGTTTTGTCTTGTCATGTCTTGTCTTGTCTTGTCTTGTCTTGTCATGTCATGTCCTGTCGTGTCTTGTGTTGTTTTGTCTTGTCTTGTCTTCTCCTTGTCTTGTCTTGTCATGTCGTGTGTTGTGTTGTTTTGTCTTGTCTTGTCTTCTCCTTGTCTTGTCTTGTCATGTCGTGTGTTGTGTTGTTTTGTCTTGTCATGTCTTATATTGTCTTGTGATGTCATGTCGTGTGTTGTTTTGTCTTGTCTTGTCTTGTTTTGTCTTGTCCTGTCTTGTCTTGTCATGTCATGTCATGTGTTGTGTTGTGTTGTTTTGTCTTGTCTTGTCTTGTCTTGTCTTGTCTTGTCTTGTCTTGTCTTGTCTTGCCTTATCTTGCCTTGTCATGTCTTGTCTGGTCTTGTCTTGTCTTGTCTTGTCTTGTTTTGTCTAGTCTTGTATTGTCTTGTTTTCTCATGTAATGTCATGTCGTTTGTTGTGTTGTTTTGTCTTGTCTTGTCTTGTCATGTCATGTCCTGTCGTGTCTTGTGTTGCTTTGTCTTGTCTTGTCTTGTCTTGTCATGTCATGTCATGTCGTGTGTTGTGTTGTTTTGTCTTGTCTTGTTTTGTCTTGTCATGTCATGTCTTGTCTTGTCTTGTCTTGTCTTGTTTTGTCTTGTCATGTCTTGTCTTGTCTTGTCTTGTCTTGTCTTGTCTTGTCTTGTCTTGTCTTGTCTTGTCTTGTCTTGTCTTGTCTTGTCTTGTGTTGTCTTGTCTTGTCTTGTCTTGTTTTATGTTGTCTTGTCATGTTTTGTCATGTAATGTCATGTCGTGTGTTGTGTTGTTTTGTCTTGTCTTGTCTTCTCCTTGTCTTGTCTTGTCATGTCGTGTGTTGTGTTGTTTTGTCTTGTCTTGTCTTCTCCTTGTCTTGTCTTGTGTTGTGTTTTTTTGTCATGTCTTGTGTTGTTTTGTCGTGTCATGTCTTGTCTTGTCTTGTCTTGTCTTGTCCTGTCCTGTCGTGTGTTGTGTTGTTTTGTCTTGTCTTGTCATGTCATGTCATGTCGTGTCTTGTGTTGCTTTGTCTTGTCTTGTCTTGTCTTGTCATGTCGTGTGTTGTGTTGTTGTGTCTTGTCTTGTTGTGTATTGTCATGTCTTGTCTTGTCTTGTCATGTCATGTCATGTCGTGTGTTGTGCTGTTTTGTCTTGTCTTGTTTTGTCTTGTCATGTCTTGTCTTGTCTGGTCTTGTTTTGTTTTGTCATGTCTTGTCTTGTCTTGTCTTGTCTTGTCTTGTCTTGTCTTGTCTTGTCTTGTCTTGTCTTGTTTTATGTTGTCTTGTCTTGTCTTGTTTTGTCATGTAATGTCATGTCGTGTGTTGTGTTGTTTTGTCTTGTCATGTCTTATATTGTCTTGTCTTGTCTTGTGATGTCATGTCGTGTGTTGTGTTGTTTTGTCTTGTCATGTCTTGCCTTGTCTTGTCTTGTCTTGTCTTGTCTTGTCTTGTCTTGTCTTGTTTTGTATTGTCTTGTTTTCTCATGTAATGTCATGTCGTGTGTTGTGTTGTTTTGTCTTGTGTTGTTTTGTCGTATCATGTCTTGTCTTGTCTTGTCTTGTCCTGTCTTGTCTTGTCTTGTCTTGTCTTGTCTTGTCTTGTCTTGTCTTGTCTTGTCTTGTCTTGTCTTGTCTTGTCTTGTCTTGTCTTGTCATGTCTTGTCTTGTCTTGTCTTGTCTTGTCTTGTTTTGTCTTGTCATGTCTTGTCTTGTCTTGTCTTGTCTTGTCATGTAATGTCCTGTCGTGTCTTGTGTTGTTTTGTCTTGTCTTGTCTTCTCCTTGTCTTGTCTTGTCATGTCGTGTGTTGTGTTGTTTTGTCTTGTCTTGTCTTCTCCTTGTCTTGTCTTGTCATGTCGTGTGTTGTGTTGTTTTGTCTTGTCATGTCTTATATTGTCTTGTGATGTCATGTCGTGTGTTGTCTTGTTTTGTCTTGTCTTGTTTTGTCTTGTCCTGTCTTGTCTTGTCATGTCATGTCATGTGTTGTGTTGTGTTGTTTTGTCTTGTCTTGTCTTGTCTTGTCTTGTCTTGTCTTGTCTTGTCTTGTCTTGCCTTATCTTGCCTTGTCATGTCTTGTCTGGTCTTGTCTTGTCTTGTCTTGTCTTGTTTTGTCTAGTCTTGTATTGTCTTGTTTTCTCATGTAATGTCATGTCGTTTGTTGTGTTGTTTTGTCTTGTCTTGTCTTGTCATGTCATGTCCTGTCGTGTCTTGTGTTGCTTTGTCTTGTCTTGTCTTGTCTTGTCATGTCATGTCATGTCGTGTGTTGTGTTGTTTTGTCTTGTCTTGTTTTGTCTTGTCATGTCATGTCTTGTCTTGTCTTGTCTTGTCTTGTTTTGTCTTGTCATGTCATGTCTTGTCTTGTCTTGTCTTGTCTTGTCTTGTCTTGTCTTGTCTTGTCTTGTCTTGTCTTGTCTTGTCTTGTCTTGTCTTGTGTTGTCTTGTCTTGTCTTGTCTTGTTTTATGTTGTCTTGTCATGTTTTGTCATGTAATGTCATGTCGTGTGTTGTGTTGTTTTGTCTTGTCTTGTCTTCTCCTTGTCTTGTCTTGTCATGTCGTGTGTTGTGTTGTTTTGTCTTGTCTTGTCTTCTCCTTGTCTTGTCTTGTGTTGTGTTTTTTTGTCATGTCCTGTGTTGTTTTGTCGTGTCATGTCTTGTCTTGTCTTGTCTTGTCTTGTCCTGTCCTGTCGTGTGTTGTGTTGTTTTGTCTTGTCTTGTCATGTCATGTCATGTCGTGTCTTGTGTTGCTTTGTCTTGTCTTGTCTTGTCTTGTCATGTCGTGTGTTGTGTTGTTTTGTCTTGTCTTGTTGTGTATTGTCATGTCTTGTCTTGTCTTGTCATGTCATGTCATGTCGTGTGTTGTGCTGTTTTGTCTTGTCTTGTTTTGTCTTGTCATGTCTTGTCTTGTCTGGTCTTGTTTTGTTTTGTCATGGCTTGTCTTGTCTTGTCTTGTCTTGTCTTGTCTTGTCTTGTCTTGTCTTGCCTTGTCTTGTTTTATGTTGTCTTGTCTTGTCTTGTTTTGTCATGTAATGTCATGTCGTGTGTTGTGTTGTTTTGTCTTGTCATGTCTTATATTGTCTTGTCTTGTCTTGTGATGTCATGTCGTGTGTTATGTTGTTTTGTCTTGTCATGTCTTGCCTTGTCTTGTCTTGTCTTGTCTTGTCTTGTCTTGTCTTGTCTTGTCTTGTTTTGTCTTGTGTTGTATTGTCTTGTTTTCTCATGTAATGTCATGTCGTGTGTTGTGTTGTTTTGTCTTGTGTTGTTTTGTCGTATCATGTCTTGTCTTGTCTTGTCTTGTCCTGTCTTGTCTTGTCTTGTCTTGTCTTGTCTTGTCTTGTCTTGTCTTGTCTTGTCTTGTCTTGTCTTGTCTTGTCTTGTCTTGTCTTGTCTTGTCTTGTCTTGTCTTGTCTTGTCTTGTCTTGTCTTGTCTTGTCTTGTCTTGTCTTGTCTTGTCGTGTCTTGTCTTGTCTTGTCTTCTCTTGTCATGTCATGTCGTGTCTTGTGTTGCTTTGTCTTTTCTTGTCTTGTCTTCTCTTGTCATGTCATGTCGTGTCTTGTGTTGCTTTGTCTTTTCTTGTCTTGTCTTGTCTTGTCTTGTCTTGTCTTGTCTTGTCTTGTCTTGTCTTGTCTTGTCTTGTCTTGTCTTGTCTTGTCTTGTCTTGTCTTGTCTTGTCTTGTCTTGTCTTGTCTTGTCTTGTCTTGTCTTGTCTTGTCTTGTCTTGTCATGTCATGTCGTGTCTTGTGTTGCTTTGTCTTGTCTTGTCTTGTCTTGTCTTGTCTTGTGTTGCTTTGTCTTGTCTTGTCGTGTCTTGTCTTGTCTTGTCTTGTCTTGTCATGTCATGTCGTGTCTTGTGTTGCTTTGTCTTGTCTTGTCTTGTCTTGTCTTGTCTTGTCTTGTCTTGTCTTGTCTTGTCTTGTCTTGTCTTGTCTTGTCTTGTCTTGTCTTGTCTTGTCTTGTCTTGTCTTGTCTTGTCTTGTCTTGTCTTGTCTTGTCTTGTCTTGTCTTGTCTTGTCTTGTCCTGTCCTGTCGTGTGTTGTGTTGTTTTGTCTTGTCTTGTCATGTCATGTCATGTCGTGTCTTGTGTTGCTTTGTCTTGTCTTGTCTTGTCTTGTCTTGTCTTGTCTTGTCTTGTCTTGTCTTGTCTTGTCTTGTTTTATGTTGTCTTGTCTTGTCTTGTTTTGTCATGTAATGTCATGTCGTGTGTTGTGTTGTTTTGTCTTGTCATGTCTTATATTGTCTTGTCTTGTCTTGTGATGTCATGTCGTGTGTTGTGTTGTTTTGTCTTGTCATGTCTTGTCTTGTCTTGTCTTGTCTTGTCTTGTCTTGTCTTGTCTTGTCTTGTCTTGTCTTGTCTTGTCTTGTCTTGTCTTGTCTTGTTTTGTCTTGTTTTGTCTTGTTTTGTCTTGTCTTGTCATGTCTTGTTTTGTCTTGTCTTGTCTTGTCTTGTCTTGTCTTGTCTTGCCTTGTCTTGTCTTGTCTTGTCTTGTCCTGTCCTGTCGTGTGTTGTGTTGTTTTGCCTTGTCTTGTCATGTCATGTCATGTCGTGTCTTGTGTTGCTTTGTCTTGTCTTGTCTTGTCTTGTCTTGTCTTGTCTTGTTTTATGTTGTCTTGTCTTGTCTTGTTTTGTCATGTAATGTCATGTCGTGTGTTGTGTTGTTTTGTCTTGTCATGTCTTATATTGTCTTGTCTTGTCTTGTGATGTCATGTCGTGTGTTGTGTTGTTTTGTCTTGTCATGTCTTGTCTTGTCTTGTCTTGTCTTGTCTTGTCTTGTCTTGTCTTGTCTTGTCTTGTCTTGTCTTGTCTTGTCTTGTCTTGTCTTGTCTTGTCTTGTCTTGTCTTGTCTTGTCTTGTCTTGTCTTGTCTTGTCTTGTCTTGTCTTGTCTTGTCTTGTCTTGTCTTGTCTTGTCTTGTCTTGTCTTGTCTTGTCTTGTCTTGTCTTGTCTTGTCTTGTCTTGTCTTGTCTTGTCTTGTCTTGTCTTGTCTTGTCTTGTCTTGTCTTGTCTTGTCTTGTCTTGTCTTGTCTTGTCTTGTCTTGTCTTGTCTTGTCTTGTCTTGTCTTGTCTTGTCTTGTCATGTCATGTCATGTCATGTCGTGTCTTGGCTTGTCTTGTCTTGTCTTGTTTTGTCTTGTCATGTCTTGTCCTGTCTTGTCTTGTCTTGTCTTGTGATGTCATGTCGTGTGTTGTGTTGTTTTGTCTTGTCATGTCTTATATTGTCTTGTCTTGTCTTGTCTTGTGATGTCATGTCGTGTGTTGTGTTGTTTTGTCTTGTCATGTCTTGTCTTGTCTTGTCTTGTCTTGTCTTGTCTTGTCTTGTCTTGTCTTGTCTTGTCTTGTCTTGTCTTGTCTTGTCTTGTCTTGTCTTGTCTTGTCTTGTCTTGTCTTGTCTTGTCTTGTCTTGTCTTGTCTTGTCTTGTCTTGTCTTGTCTTGTCTTGTCTTGTCTTGTCTTGTCTTGTCTTGTCTTGTCTTGTCTTGTCTTGTCATGTCATGTCATGTCATGTCGTGTCTTGGCTTGTCTTGTCTTGTCTTGTTTTGTCTTGTCATGTCTTGTCCTGTCTTGTCTTGTCTTGTCTTGTTTTGTCTTGTCATGTCTTGTCTTGTCCTGTCTTGTCTTGTCATGTCATGTCATGTGTTGTCTTGTCTTGTCTTGTCTTGTCTTGTCTTGTCTTGTCTTGTCATGTCATGTCATGTCATGTCGTGTCTTGGCTTGTCTTGTCTTGTTTTGTCTTGTCATGTCTTGTCCTGTCTTGTCTTGTCTTGTCTTGTTTTGTCTTGTCTTGTTTTGTCTTGTCCTGTCTTGTCTTGTCATGTCATGTCATGTGTTGTGTTGTGTTGTTTTGTCTTGTCTTGTCTTGTCTTGTCTTGTCTTGTCTTGTCTTGTCTTGCCTTATCTTGCCTTGTCATGTCTTGTCTGGTCTTGTCTTGTCTTGTCTTGTCTTGTTTTGTCTAGTCTTGTATTGTCTTGTTTTCTCATGTAATGTCATGTCGTTTGTTGTGTTGTTTTGTCTTGTCTTGTCTTGTCATGTCATGTCCTGTCGTGTCTTGTGTTGCTTTGTCTTGTCTTGTCTTGTCTTGTCATGTCATGTCATGTCGTGTGTTGTGTTGTTTTGTCTTGTCTTGTTTTGTCTTGTCATGTCATGTCTTGTCTTGTCTTGTCTTGTCTTGTTTTGTCTTGTCATGTCATGTCTTGTCTTGTCTTGTCTTGTCTTGTCTTGTCTTGTCTTGTCTTGTCTTGTCTTGTCTTGTCTTGTCTTGTCTTGTCTTGTGTTGTCTTGTCTTGTCTTGTCTTGTTTTATGTTGTCTTGTCATGTTTTGTCATGTAATGTCATGTCGTGTGTTGTGTTGTTTTGTCTTGTCTTGTCTTCTCCTTGTCTTGTCTTGTCATGTCGTGTGTTGTGTTGTTTTGTCTTGTCTTGTCTTCTCCTTGTCTTGTCTTGTGTTGTGTTTTTTTGTCATGTCCTGTGTTGTTTTGTCGTGTCATGTCTTGTCTTGTCTTGTCTTGTCTTGTCCTGTCCTGTCGTGTGTTGTGTTGTTTTGTCTTGTCTTGTCATGTCATGTCATGTCGTGTCTTGTGTTGCTTTGTCTTGTCTTGTCTTGTCTTGTCATGTCGTGTGTTGTGTTGTTTTGTCTTGTCTTGTTGTGTATTGTCATGTCTTGTCTTGTCTTGTCATGTCATGTCATGTCGTGTGTTGTGCTGTTTTGTCTTGTCTTGTTTTGTCTTGTCATGTCTTGTCTTGTCTGGTCTTGTTTTGTTTTGTCATGGCTTGTCTTGTCTTGTCTTGTCTTGTCTTGTCTTGTCTTGTCTTGTCTTGCCTTGTCTTGTTTTATGTTGTCTTGTCTTGTCTTGTTTTGTCATGTAATGTCATGTCGTGTGTTGTGTTGTTTTGTCTTGTCATGTCTTATATTGTCTTGTCTTGTCTTGTGATGTCATGTCGTGTGTTATGTTGTTTTGTCTTGTCATGTCTTGCCTTGTCTTGTCTTGTCTTGTCTTGTCTTGTCTTGTCTTGTCTTGTCTTGTTTTGTCTTGTGTTGTATTGTCTTGTTTTCTCATGTAATGTCATGTCGTGTGTTGTGTTGTTTTGTCTTGTGTTGTTTTGTCGTATCATGTCTTGTCTTGTCTTGTCTTGTCCTGTCTTGTCTTGTCTTGTCTTGTCTTGTCTTGTCTTGTCTTGTCTTGTCTTGTCTTGTCTTGTCTTGTCTTGTCTTGTCTTGTCTTGTCTTGTCTTGTCTTGTCTTGTCTTGTCTTGTCTTGTCTTGTCTTGTCTTGTCTTGTCTTGTCTTGTCTTGTCTTGTCGTGTCTTGTCTTGTCTTGTCTTCTCTTGTCATGTCATGTCGTGTCTTGTGTTGCTTTGTCTTTTCTTGTCTTGTCTTGTCTTGTCTTGTCTTGTCTTGTCTTGTCTTGTCTTGTCTTGTCTTGTCTTGTCTTGTCTTGTCTTGTCTTGTCTTGTCTTGTCTTGTCTTGTCTTGTCTTGTCTTGTCTTGTCTTGTCTTGTCTTGTCTTGTCTTGTCTTGTCTTGTCTTGTCTTGTCTTGTCTTGTCTTGTCTTGTCTTGTCTTGTCATGTCATGTCGTGTCTTGTGTTGCTTTGTCTTGTCTTGTCTTGTCTTGTCTTGTCTTGTGTTGCTTTGTCTTGTCTTGTCGTGTCTTGTCTTGTCTTGTCTTGTCTTGTCATGTCATGTCGTGTCTTGTGTTGCTTTGTCTTGTCTTGTCTTGTCTTGTCTTGTCTTGTCTTGTCTTGTCTTGTCTTGTCTTGTCTTGTCTTGTCTTGTCTTGTCTTGTCTTGTCTTGTCTTGTCTTGTCTTGTCTTGTCTTGTCTTGTCTTGTCTTGTCTTGTCTTGTCTTGTCCTGTCCTGTCGTGTGTTGTGTTGTTTTGTCTTGTCTTGTCATGTCATGTCATGTCGTGTCTTGTGTTGCTTTGTCTTGTCTTGTCTTGTCTTGTCTTGTCTTGTCTTGTCTTGTCTTGTCTTGTCTTGTCTTGTCTTGTTTTATGTTGTCTTGTCTTGTCTTGTTTTGTCATGTAATGTCATGTCGTGTGTTGTGTTGTTTTGTCTTGTCATGTCTTATATTGTCTTGTCTTGTCTTGTGATGTCATGTCGTGTGTTGTGTTGTTTTGTCTTGTCATGTCTTGTCTTGTCTTGTCTTGTCTTGTCTTGTCTTGTCTTGTCTTGTCTTGTCTTGTCTTGTCTTGTTTTGTCTTGTTTTGTCTTGTTTTGTCTTGTCTTGTCATGTCTTGTTTTGTCTTGTCTTGTCTTGTCTTGTCTTGTCTTGTCTTGCCTTGTCTTGTCTTGTCTTGTCTTGTCCTGTCCTGTCGTGTGTTGTGTTGTTTTGCCTTGTCTTGTCATGTCATGTCATGTCGTGTCTTGTGTTGCTTTGTCTTGTCTTGTCTTGTCTTGTCTTGTCTTGTCTTGTTTTATGTTGTCTTGTCTTGTCTTGTTTTGTCATGTAATGTCATGTCGTGTGTTGTGTTGTTTTGTCTTGTCATGTCTTATATTGTCTTGTCTTGTCTTGTGATGTCATGTCGTGTGTTGTGTTGTTTTGTCTTGTCATGTCTTGTCTTGTCTTGTCTTGTCTTGTCTTGTCTTGTCTTGTCTTGTCTTGTCTTGTCTTGTCTTGTCTTGTCTTGTCTTGTCTTGTCTTGTCTTGTCTTGTCTTGTCTTGTCTTGTCTTGTCTTGTCTTGTCTTGTCTTGTCTTGTCTTGTCTTGTCTTGTCTTGTCTTGTCTTGTCTTGTCTTGTCTTGTCTTGTCTTGTCTTGTCTTGTCTTGTCTTGTCTTGTCTTGTCTTGTCTTGTCTTGTCTTGTCTTGTCATGTCATGTCATGTCATGTCGTGTCTTGGCTTGTCTTGTCTTGTCTTGTTTTGTCTTGTCATGTCTTGTCCTGTCTTGTCTTGTCTTGTCTTGTGATGTCATGTCGTGTGTTGTGTTGTTTTGTCTTGTCATGTCTTATATTGTCTTGTCTTGTCTTGTCTTGTGATGTCATGTCGTGTGTTGTGTTGTTTTGTCTTGTCATGTCTTGTCTTGTCTTGTCTTGTCTTGTCTTGTCTTGTCTTGTCTTGTCTTGTCTTGTCTTGTCTTGTCTTGTCTTGTCTTGTCTTGTCTTGTCTTGTCTTGTCTTGTCTTGTCTTGTCTTGTCTTGTCTTGTCTTGTCTTGTCTTGTCTTGTCTTGTCTTGTCTTGTCTTGTCATGTCATGTCATGTCATGTCGTGTCTTGGCTTGTCTTGTCTTGTCTTGTTTTGTCTTGTCATGTCTTGTCCTGTCTTGTCTTGTCTTGTCTTGTTTTGTCTTGTCATGTCTTGTCTTGTCTTGTCTTGTCTTGTCTTGTCTTGTCTTGTCTTGTCTTGTCTTGTCTTGTCTTGTCTTGTTTTGTCATGTAATGTCATGTCGTGTGTTGTGTTGTTTTGTCATGTCATGCCTTATATTGTCTTGCCTTGTCTTGTCTTGTCTTGTCTTGTCTTGTCTTGTCTTGTCTTGTCTTGTCTTGTCTTGTCTTGTCTTGTCATGTCATGTCTTGTCTTCTCTTGTTTTGTCTTGTCTTGTCTTGTTTTGTCTTGTCATGTCTTGTCTTGTCTTGTCTTGTCTTGTTTTGACTTGTCTTGTCTTGTATTGTCTTGTCATGTCATGTTTTGTCTTGTCTTGTCTTGTTTTGTCTTGTCTTGTCTTGTCTTGTCTTGTTTTGTCTTGTCTTGTCTTGTCTTGTCATGTCATGTCTTGTCTTGTCTTGTCTTGTCTTGTCTTGTCTTGTCTTGTCTTGTCTTGTCTTGTCTTGTCTTGTCTTGTCTTGTCTTGTCTTGTCTTGTCTTGTCTTGTCTTGTCTTGTCTTGTCTTGTCTTGTCTTGTCTTGTCTTGTCTTGTCTTGTCTTGTCTTGTCTTGTCTTGTCTTGTCTTGTCTTGTCTTGTCTTGTCTTGTCTTGTCTTGTCTTGTCTTGTCTTGTCTTGTCTTGTCTTGTCTTGTCTTGTCTTGTCTTGTCTTGTCTTGTCTTGTCTTGTCTTGTCTTGTCTTGTCTTGTCTTGTCTTGTCTTGTCTTGTCTTGTCTTGTCTTGTTTTGTCATGTAATGTCATGTCGTGTGTTGTGTTGTTTTGTCATGTCATGCCTTATATTGTCTTGCCTTGTCTTGTCTTGTCTTGTCTTGTCTTGTCTTGTCTTGTCTTGTCTTGTCTTGTCTTGTCTTGTCTTGTCTTGTCTTGTCTTGTCATGTCATGTCTTGTCTTCTCTTGTTTTGTCTTGTCTTGTCTTGTTTTGTCTTGTCATGTCTTGTCTTGTCTTGTCTTGTCTTGTTTTGACTTGTCTTGTCTTGTATTGTCTTGTCATGTCATGTTTTGTCTTGTCTTGTCTTGTTTTGTCTTGTCTTGTCTTGTCTTGTCTTGTTTTGTCTTGTCTTGTCTTGTCTTGTCATGTCATGTCTTGTCTTGTCTTGTCTTGTCTTGTCTTGTCTTGTCTTGTCTTGTCTTGTCTTGTCTTGTCTTGTCTTGTCTTGTCTTGTCTTGTCTTGTCTTGTCTTGTCTTGTCTTGTCTTGTCTTGTCTTGTCTTGTCTTGTCTTGTCTTGTCTTGTCTTGTCTTGTCTTGTCTTGTCTTGTCTTGTCTTGTCTTGTCTTGTCTTGTCTTGTCTTGTCTTGTCTTGTCTTGTCTTGTCTTGTCTTGTCTTGTCTTGTCTTGTCTTGTCTTGTCTTGTCTTGTCTTGTCTTGTCTTGTCTTGTCTTGTCTTGTCTTGTCTTGTCTTGTCTTGTCTTGTCTTGTCTTGTCTTGTCTTGTCTTGTCTTGTCTTGTCTTGTCTTGTCTTGTCTTGTCATGTCATGTCATGTCATGTCGTGTCTTGGCTTGTCTTGTCTTGTCTTGTTTTGTCTTGTCATGTCTTGTCCTGTCTTGTCTTGTCTTGTCTTGTTTTGTCTTGTTTTGTCTTGTCATGTCTTGTCTTGTCTTGTCTTGTCTTGGCTTGTCTTGTCTTGTCTTGTCTTGTCTTGTCTTGTCTTGTCTTGTCTTGTCTTGTCTTGTCTTGTCTTGTCTTGTCTTGTCTTGTCTCGTCTTGTCTTGTCTTGTCTTGTCTTGTCTTGTCTTGTCTTGTCTTGTCTTGTTTTGTCATGTAATGTCATGTCGTGTGTTGTGTTGTTTTGTCATGTCATGTCTTATATTGTCTTGCCTTGTCTTGTCTTGTGATGTCATGTCGTGTGTTGTGTTGTTTTGTCTTGTCATGTCTTGTCTTGTCTTGTCTTGTCTTGTCTTGTCTTTTCTTGTCTTTTCTTGTCTTGTCTTGTCTTGCCTTGTCTTGTCATGTCATGTCTTGTCTTGTCTTTTCTTGTCTTGTCTTGTTTTGTCTTGTCTTTTCTTTTCTTGTCTTGTCTTGTCTTGTCTTGTCTTGTCTTGTCTGGTCTTGTCTTGTCTTGTCTTGTCTGGTCTTATCTTGTCTTGTCCTGTCCTGTCCTGTCTTGTCTTGTCTTTTCTTGTCTTGTCTTGTCTTGTCTTGTCTTGTCTTGTCTTGTCTTGTCTTGCCTTGTCTTGTCATGTCATGTCTTGTCTTGTCTTGTCTTGTTTTGTCTTGTCTTGTCTTGTTTTGTCTTTTCTTGTCTTGTCTTGTCTTGTCTTGTCTTGTCTTGTCTTGTCATGTCATGTCTTGTCTTGTCTTGTTTTGTCTTGTCTTGTCTTGTTTTGTCATGTCTTGTCTTGTCTTGTCTTGTCTTGTCTTGTCTTGTCTTGTCTTGTCTTGTCTTGACTTGTCTTGTCTTGTCTTGTCTTGTCTTGTCTTGTCTTGTCTTGTCTTGTCTTGTCTTGTCTTGTCTTGTCTTGTCTTGTCTTGTCTTGTCATGTCTTGTCTTGTCTTGTCTTGTCTTGTCTTGTCTTGTCTTGTCTTGTCTTGTCTTGTCTTGTCTTGTCTTGTCTTGTCTTGTCTTTTCTTGTCTTGTCTTGTCTTGTCTTGTCTTGTCTTGTCTTGTCTTGTCTTGTCATGTCTTGTCTTGTCTTGTCTTGTCTTGTCTTGTCTTGTCTTGTCTTGACTTGTCTTGTCTTGTCTTGTCTTATCTTGTCTTGTCTTGTCTTGTCTTGTCTTGTCTTGTCTTGTCTTGTCTTGTCTTGTCTTGTCTTGTCTTGTCTTGTCTTGTCTTGTCTTGTCTTTTCTTGTCTTGTCTTGTCTTGTCTTGTCTTGTCTTGTCATGTCATGTCTTGTCTTGTCTTGTTTTGTCTTGTCTTGTCTTGTTTTGTCTTGTCATGTCTTGTCTTGTCTTGTCTTGTCTTGTTTTGACTTGTCTTGTCTTGTCTTGTCTTGTCATGTCATGTTTTGTCTTGTCTTGTCTTGTTTTGTCTTGTCTTGTCTTGTCTTGTCTTGTCTTGTCTTGTTTTGTCTTGTCTTGTCTTGTCTTGTCATGTCATGTCTTGTCTTGTCTTGTCTTGTCTTGTCTTGTCTTGTCTTGTCTTGTCTTGTCTTGTCTTGTCTTGTCTTGTCTTGTCTTGTCTTGTCTTGTCTTGTCTTGTCTTGTCTTGTCTTGTCTTGTCTTGTCTTGTCTTGTCTTGTCTTGTCTTGTCTTGTCTTGTCTTGTCTTGTCTTGTCTTGTCATGTCATGTCGTGTCTTGTGTTGCTTTGTCTTGTCTTGTCTTGTCTTGTCTTGTCTTGTGTTGCTTTGTCTTGTCTTGTCGTGTCTTGTCTTGTCTTGTCTTGTCTTGTCATGTCATGTCGTGTCTTGTGTTGCTTTGTCTTGTCTTGTCTTGTCTTGTCTTGTCTTGTCTTGTCTTGTCTTGTCTTGTCTTGTCTTGTCTTGTCTTGTCTTGTCTTGTCTTGTCTTGTCTTGTCTTGTCTTGTCTTGTCTTGTCTTGTCTTGTCTTGTCTTGTCTTGTCTTGTCTTGTCTTGTCTTGTCCTGTCCTGTCGTGTGTTGTGTTGTTTTGTCTTGTCTTGTCATGTCATGTCATGTCGTGTCTTGTGTTGCTTTGTCTTGTCTTGTCTTGTCTTGTCTTGTCTTGTCTTGTCTTGTCTTGTTTTATGTTGTCTTGTCTTGTCTTGTTTTGTCATGTAATGTCATGTCGTGTGTTGTGTTGTTTTGTCTTGTCATGTCTTATATTGTCTTGTCTTGTCTTGTGATGTCATGTCGTGTGTTGTGTTGTTTTGTCTTGTCATGTCTTGTCTTGTCTTGTCTTGTCTTGTCTTGTCTTGTCTTGTCTTGTCTTGTCTTGTCTTGTCTTGTCTTGTCTTGTCTTGTCTTGTCTTGTTTTGTCTTGTTTTGTCTTGTTTTGTCTTGTCTTGTCATGTCTTGTTTTGTCTTGTCTTGTCTTGTCTTGTCTTGTCTTGTCTTGCCTTGTCTTGTCTTGTCTTGTCTTGTCTTGTCTTGTCTTGTCTTGTCTTGTCTTGTCATGTCGTGTCTTGTGTTGCTTTGTCTTGTCTTGTCTTGTCTTGTCTTGTCTTGTCTTGTCTTGTCTTGTTTTATGTTGTCTTGTCTTGTCTTGTTTTGTCATGTAATGTCATGTCGTGTGTTGTGTTGTTTTGTCTTGTCATGTCTTATATTGTCTTGTCTTGTCTTGTGATGTCATGTCGTGTGTTGTGTTGTTTTGTCTTGTCATGTCTTGTCTTGTCTTGTCTTGTCTTGTCTTGTCTTGTCTTGTCTTGTCTTGTCTTGTCTTGTCTTGTCTTGTCTTGTCTTGTCTTGTCTTGTCTTGTCTTGTCTTGTCTTGTCTTGTCCTGTCCTGTCGTGTGTTGTGTTGTTTTGTCTTGTCTTGTCATGTCATGTCATGTCGTGTCTTGTGTTGCTTTGTCTTGTCTTGTCTTGTCTTGTCTTGTCTTGTTTTATGTTGTCTTGTCTTGTCTTGTTTTGTCATGTAATGTCATGTCGTGTGTTGTGTTGTTTTGTCTTGTCATGTCTTATATTGTCTTGTCTTGTCTTGTGATGTCATGTCGTGTCTTGTGTTGCTTTGTCTTGTCTTGTCTTGTCTTGTCTTGTCTTGTCTTGTTTTATGTTGTCTTGTCTTGTCTTGTTTTGTCATGTAATGTCATGTCGTGTGTTGTGTTGTTTTGTCTTGTCATGTCTTATATTGTCTTGTCTTGTCTTGTCTTGTCTTGCCTTGTCTTGTCTTGTCTTGTCTTGTCTTGTCTTGCCTTGTCTTGTCTTGTCTTGTCTTGTCATGTCATGTCGTGTCTTGTGTTGCTTTGTCTTGTCTTGTCTTGTCTTGTCTTGTCTTGTCTTGTCTTGTCTTGTCTTGTCTTGTCTTGTCTTGTCTTGTCTTGTCTTGTCTTGTCTTGTCTTGTCTTGTCTTGTCTTGTCTTGTCTTGTCTTGTCTTGTCTTGTCTTGTCTTGTCTTGTCTTGTCTTGTCTTGTCTTGTCTTGTCTTGGCTTGGCTTGTCTTGTCTTGTCTTGTCTTGTCTTGTCTTGTCTTGTCTTGTCTTGTCTTGTCTTGTCTTGTCTTGTCTTGTCTTGTCTTGTCTTGTCTTGTCTGGTCTTGTCTTGTCTGGTCTTATCTTGTCTTGTCTTGTCTTGTCCTGTCCTGTCATGTCATGTCATGTCATGTGTTGTGTTGTTTTGTCTTGTCTTGTTTGGTCTTGTCTTGTCTTGTTTTGTCTTTTCTTGTCTTGTCTTGTCTTGTCTTGTCTTGTCATGTCATATCTTGTCTTGTCTTGTTTTGTCTTGTCTTGTCTTGTTTTGTCTTGTCATGTCTTGTCTTGTCTTGTCTTGTCTTGTCTTGTCTTGTCTTGTCTTGTCTTGTCTTGTCTTGTCTTGTCCTGTCATGTCATGTCATGTCATGTGTTGTGTTGTTTTGTCTTGTCTAGTCTTGTCTTGTTTTGTCTTGTCTTGTCTTGTTTTGTCTTGTCATGTTTTGTCTTGTCATGTCATGTCTTGTCTTGTCTTGTCTTGTCTTGTCTTGACTTGTCTTGTCTTGTCTTGTCTGGTCTTATCTTGTCTTGTCTTGTCTTGTCTTGTCTTGTCTTGTTTTGTCTTGTCATGTCTTGTCTTGTCTTGTCTTGTCTTGTCTTGTCTTGTCTTGACTTGTCTTGTCTTGTCTGGTCTTATCTTGTCTTGTCTTGTCTTGTCTTGTCTTGTCTTGTTTTGTCTTGTCATGTCTTGTCTTGTCTTGTCTTGTCTTGTCTTGTCTTGTCTTGTCTTGACTTGTCTTGTCTTGTCTTGTCTTGTCTTGTCTTGTTTTGTCTTGTCATGTCTTGTCTTGTTTTGTCTTGTTTTGTCTTGTCATGTCATGTCTTGTCTTGTCTTGTCTTGACTTGTCTTGTCTTGTCTTGTCTTGTCTTGTCTTGTCTTGTTTTGTCTTGTTTTGTCTTGTCTTGTTATGTCTTGTCATGTCTTGTCTTGACTTGTCTTGTCTTGTCTTGTCTTGACTTGTCTTGTCTTGTCTTGTCTGGTCTTATCTTGTCTTGTCTTGTCTTGTCTTGTCTTGTCTTGTTTTGTCTTGTCATGTCTTGTCTTGTCTTGTCTTGTCTTGTCTTGTCTTGTCTTGACTTGTCTTGTCTTGTCTGGTCTTATCTTGTCTTGTCTTGTCTTGTCTTGTCTTGTTTTGTCTTGTCATGTCTTGTCTTGTCTTGTCTTGTCTTGTCTTGTCTTGTCTTGACTTGTCTTGTCTTGTCTTGTCTTGTCTTGTCTTGTTTTGTCTTGTCATGTCTTGTCTTGTTTTGTCTTGTTTTGTCTTGTCATGTCATGTCTTGTCTTGTCTTGTCTTGACTTGTCTTGTCTTGTCTTGTCTTGTCTTGTCTTGTCTTGTCTTGTCTTGTTTTGTCTTGTTTTGTCTTGTCTTGTTTTGTCTTGTCATGTCTTGTCTTGAATTGTCTTGTCTTGTCTTGTCCTGTCCTGTCATGTCATGTCATGTCATGTGTTGTGTTGTTTTGTCTTGTCTTGTCTTGTCTTGTCTTGTCTTGTCTTGTCTTGTCTTGTCTTGTCTTGTCTTGTCTTGTCTTGTCTTGTCTGGTCTTGTCTTGTCTGGTCTTATCTTGTCTTGTCTTGTCTTGTCCTGTCCTGTCATGTCATGTCATGTCATGTGTTGTGTTGTTTTGTCTTGTCTTGTCTTGTTTTGTCTTTTCTTGTCTTGTCTTGTCTTGTCTTGTCTTGTCTTGTCTTGTCATGTCATATCTTGTCTTGTCTTGTTTTGTCTTGTCTTGTCTTGTTTTGTCTTGTCATGTCTTGTCTTGTCTTGTCTTGTCTTGTCTTGTCTTGTCTTGTCTTGTCTTGTCTTGTCCTGTCATGTCATGTCATGTCATGTGTTGTGTTGTTTTGTCTTGTCTTGTCTTGTCTTGTTTTGTCTTGTCATGTTTTGTCTTGTCATGTCATGTCTTGTCTTGTCTTGTCTTGTCTTGTCTTGACTTGTCTTGTCTTGTCTTGTCTGGTCTTATCTTGTCTTGTCTTGTCTTGTCTTGTCTTGTCTTGTTTTGTCTTGTCATGTCTTGTCTTGTCTTGTCTTGTCTTGTCTTGTCTTGTCTTGACTTGTCTTGTCTTGTCTGGTCTTATCTTGTCTTGTCTTGTCTTGTCTTGTCTTGTTTTGTCTTGTCATGTCTTGTCTTGTCTTGTCTTGTCTTCTCTTGTCTTGTCTTGACTTGTCTTGTCTTGTCTTGTCTTGTCTTGTCTTGTTTTGTCTTGTCATGTCTTGTCTTGTTTTGTCTTGTTTTGTCTTGTCATGTCATGTCTTGTCTTGTCTTGTCTTGTCCTGTCCTGTCGTGTGTTGTGTTGTTTTGTCTTGTCTTGTCATGTCTTGTCTTGTCTTGTCTTGTCTTGTCTTGTCTTGCCTTATCTTGCCTTGTCATGTCTTGTCTGGTCTTGTCTTGTCTTGTCTTGTCTTGTTTTGTCTAGTCTTGTATTGTCTTGTTTTCTCATGTAATGTCATGTCGTTTGTTGTGTTGTTTTGTCTTGTCTTGTCTTGTCATGTCATGTCTTGTCTTGTCTTGTCTTGTCCTGTCCTGTCGTGTGTTGTGTTGTTTTGTCTTGTCTTGTCTTGTCTTGTCTTGTCTTGTCTTGTCTTGTCTTGTCTTGCCTTATCTTGCCTTGTCATGTCTTGTCTGGTCTTGTCTTGTCTTGTCTTGTCTTGTTTTGTCTAGTCTTGTATTGTCTTGTTTTCTCATGTAATGTCATGTCGTTTGTTGTGTTGTTTTGTCTTGTCTTGTCTTGTCATGTCATGTCCTGTCGTGTCTTGTGTTGCTTTGTCTTGTCTTGTCTTGTCTTGTCATGTCATGTCATGTCGTGTGTTGTGTTGTTTTGTCTTGTCTTGTTTTGTCTTGTCATGTCATGTCTTGTCTTGTCTTGTCTTGTCTTGTTTTGTCTTGTCATGTCATGTCTTGTCTTGTCTTGTCTTGTCTTGTCTTGTCTTGTCTTGTCTTGTCTTGTCTTGTCTTGTCTTGTCTTGTCTTGTCTTGTGTTGTCTTGTCTTGTCTTGTCTTGTTTTATGTTGTCTTGTCATGTTTTGTCATGTAATGTCATGTCGTGTGTTGTGTTGTTTTGTCTTGTCTTGTCTTCTCCTTGTCTTGTCTTGTCATGTCGTGTGTTGTGTTGTTTTGTCTTGTCTTGTCTTCTCCTTGTCTTGTCTTGTGTTGTGTTTTTTTGTCATGTCCTGTGTTGTTTTGTCGTGTCATGTCTTGTCTTGTCTTGTCTTGTCTTGTCCTGTCCTGTCGTGTGTTGTGTTGTTTTGTCTTGTCTTGTCATGTCATGTCATGTCGTGTCTTGTGTTGCTTTGTCTTGTCTTGTCTTGTCTTGTCATGTCGTGTGTTGTGTTGTTTTGTCTTGTCTTGTTGTGTATTGTCATGTCTTGTCTTGTCTTGTCATGTCATGTCATGTCGTGTGTTGTGCTGTTTTGTCTTGTCTTGTTTTGTCTTGTCATGTCTTGTCTTGTCTGGTCTTGTTTTGTTTTGTCATGGCTTGTCTTGTCTTGTCTTGTCTTGTCTTGTCTTGTCTTGTCTTGTCTTGCCTTGTCTTGTTTTATGTTGTCTTGTCTTGTCTTGTTTTGTCATGTAATGTCATGTCGTGTGTTGTGTTGTTTTGTCTTGTCATGTCTTATATTGTCTTGTCTTGTCTTGTGATGTCATGTCGTGTGTTATGTTGTTTTGTCTTGTCATGTCTTGCCTTGTCTTGTCTTGTCTTGTCTTGTCTTGTCTTGTCTTGTCTTGTCTTGTTTTGTCTTGTGTTGTATTGTCTTGTTTTCTCATGTAATGTCATGTCGTGTGTTGTGTTGTTTTGTCTTGTGTTGTTTTGTCGTATCATGTCTTGTCTTGTCTTGTCTTGTCCTGTCTTGTCTTGTCTTGTCTTGTCTTGTCTTGTCTTGTCTTGTCTTGTCTTGTCTTGTCTTGTCTTGTCTTGTCTTGTCTTGTCTTGTCTTGTCTTGTCTTGTCTTGTCTTGTCTTGTCTTGTCTTGTCTTGTCTTGTCTTGTCTTGTCGTGTCTTGTCTTGTCTTGTCTTCTCTTGTCATGTCATGTCGTGTCTTGTGTTGCTTTGTCTTTTCTTGTCTTGTCTTGTCTTGTCTTGTCTTGTCTTGTCTTGTCTTGTCTTGTCTTGTCTTGTCTTGTCTTGTCTTGTCTTGTCTTGTCTTGTCTTGTCTTGTCTTGTCTTGTCTTGTCATGTCATGTCGTGTCTTGTGTTGCTTTGTCTTGTCTTGTCTTGTCTTGTCTTGTCTTGTGTTGCTTTGTCTTGTCTTGTCGTGTCTTGTCTTGTCTTGTCTTGTCTTGTCATGTCATGTCGTGTCTTGTGTTGCTTTGTCTTGTCTTGTCTTGTCTTGTCTTGTCTTGTCTTGTCTTGTCTTGTCTTGTCTTGTCTTGTCTTGTCTTGTCTTGTCTTGTCTTGTCTTGTCTTGTCTTGTCTTGTCTTGTCTTGTCTTGTCTTGTCTTGTCTTGTCTTGTCTTGTCTTGTCTTGTCCTGTCCTGTCGTGTGTTGTGTTGTTTTGTCTTGTCTTGTCATGTCATGTCATGTCGTGTCTTGTGTTGCTTTGTCTTGTCTTGTCTTGTCTTGTCTTGTCTTGTCTTGTCTTGTCTTGTCTTGTCTTGTCTTGTCTTGTTTTATGTTGTCTTGTCTTGTCTTGTTTTGTCATGTAATGTCATGTCGTGTGTTGTGTTGTTTTGTCTTGTCATGTCTTATATTGTCTTGTCTTGTCTTGTGATGTCATGTCGTGTGTTGTGTTGTTTTGTCTTGTCATGTCTTGTCTTGTCTTGTCTTGTCTTGTCTTGTCTTGTCTTGTCTTGTCTTGTCTTGTCTTGTCTTGTCTTGTCTTGTCTTGTCTTGTTTTGTCTTGTTTTGTCTTGTTTTGTCTTGTCTTGTCATGTCTTGTTTTGTCTTGTCTTGTCTTGTCTTGTCTTGTCTTGTCTTGCCTTGTCTTGTCTTGTCTTGTCTTGTCCTGTCCTGTCGTGTGTTGTGTTGTTTTGCCTTGTCTTGTCATGTCATGTCATGTCGTGTCTTGTGTTGCTTTGTCTTGTCTTGTCTTGTCTTGTCTTGTCTTGTCTTGTTTTATGTTGTCTTGTCTTGTCTTGTTTTGTCATGTAATGTCATGTCGTGTGTTGTGTTGTTTTGTCTTGTCATGTCTTATATTGTCTTGTCTTGTCTTGTGATGTCATGTCGTGTGTTGTGTTGTTTTGTCTTGTCATGTCTTGTCTTGTCTTGTCTTGTCTTGTCTTGTCTTGTCTTGTCTTGTCTTGTCTTGTCTTGTCATGTCATGTCATGTCATGTCGTGTCTTGGCTTGTCTTGTCTTGTCTTGTTTTGTCTTGTCATGTCTTGTCCTGTCTTGTCTTGTCTTGTCTTGTGATGTCATGTCGTGTGTTGTGTTGTTTTGTCTTGTCATGTCTTATATTGTCTTGTCTTGTCTTGTCTTGTGATGTCATGTCGTGTGTTGTGTTGTTTTGTCTTGTCATGTCTTGTCTTGTCTTGTCTTGTCTTGTCTTGTCTTGTCTTGTCTTGTCTTGTCTTGTCTTGTCTTGTCTTGTCTTGTCTTGTCTTGTCTTGTCTTGTCTTGTCTTGTCTTGTCTTGTCTTGTCTTGTCTTGTCTTGTCTTGTCTTGTCTTGTCTTGTCTTGTCATGTCATGTCATGTCGTGTCTTGGCTTGTCTTGTCTTGTCTTGTTTTGTCTTGTCATGTCTTGTCCTGTCTTGTCTTGTCTTGTCTTGTTTTGTCTTGTCATGTCTTGTCTTGTCTTGTCTTGTCTTGTCTTGTCTTGTCTTGTCTTGTCTTGTCTTGTCTTGTCTTGTTTTGTCATGTAATGTCATGTCGTGTGTTGTGTTGTTTTGTCATGTCATGCCTTATATTGTCTTGCCTTGTCTTGTCTTGTCTTGTCTTGTCTTGTCTTGTCTTGTCTTGTCTTGTCTTGTCTTGTCTTGTCTTGTCTTGTCTTGTCATGTCATGTCTTGTCTTCTCTTGTTTTGTCTTGTCTTGTCTTGTTTTGTCTTGTCATGTCTTGTCTTGTCTTGTCTTGTCTTGTTTTGACTTGTCTTGTCTTGTATTGTCTTGTCATGTCATGTTTTGTCTTGTCTTGTCTTGTTTTGTCTTGTCTTGTCTTGTCTTGTCTTGTCTTGTCTTGTTTTGTCTTGTCTTGTCTTGTCTTGTCATGTCATGTCTTGTCTTGTCTTGTCTTGTCTTGTCTTGTCTTGTCTTGTCTTGTCTTGTCTTGTCTTGTCTTGTCTTGTCTTGTCTTGTCTTGTCTTGTCTTGTCTTGTCTTGTCTTGTCTTGTCTTGTCTTGTCTTGTCTTGTCTTGTCTTGTCTTGTCTTGTCTTGTCTTGTCTTGTCTTGTCTTGTCTTGTCTTGTCTTGTCTTGTCTTGTCTTGTCTTGTCTTGTCTTGTCTTGTCTTGTCTTGTCTTGTCTTGTCTTGTCTTGTCTTGTCTTGTCTTGTCTTGTCTTGTTTTGTCATGTAATGTCATGTCGTGTGTTGTGTTGTTTTGTCATGTCATGCCTTATATTGTCTTGCCTTGTCTTGTCTTGTCTTGTCTTGTGTTGTCTTGTCTTGTCTTGTCTTGTCTTGTCTTGTCTTGTCTTGTCTTGTCATGTCATGTCTTGTCTTCTCTTGTTTTGTCTTGTCTTGTCTTGTTTTGTCTTGTCATGTCTTGTCTTGTCTTGTCTTGTCTTGTTTTGACTTGTCTTGTCTTGTATTGTCTTGTCATGTCATGTTTTGTCTTGTCTTGTCTTGTTTTGTCTTGTCTTGTCTTGTCTTGTCTTGTTTTGTCTTGTCTTGTCTTGTCTTGTCATGTCATGTCTTGTCTTGTCTTGTCTTGTCTTGTCTTGTCTTGTCTTGTCTTGTCTTGTCTTGTCTTGTCTTGTCTTGTCTTGTCTTGTCTTGTCTTGTCTTGTCTTGTCTTGTCTTGTCTTGTCTTGTCTTGTCTTGTCTTGTCTTGTCTTGTCTTGTCTTGTCTTGTCTTGTCTTGTCTTGTCTTGTCTTGTCTTGTCTTGTCTTGTCTTGTCTTGTCTTGTCTTGTCTTGTCTTGTCTTGTCTTGTCTTGTCTTGTCTTGTCTTGTCTTGTCTTGTCTTGTCTTGTCTTGTCTTGTCTTGTCTTGTCTTGTCTTGTCTTGTCTTGTCTTGTCTTGTCTTGTCTTGTCTTGTCTTGTCTTGTCTTGTCTTGTCTTGTCTTGTCTTGTCTTGTCTTGTCTTGTCATGTCATGTCATGTCATGTCATGTCATGTCGTGTCTTGGCTTGTCTTGTCTTGTCTTGTTTTGTCTTGTCATGTCTTGTCCTGTCTTGTCTTGTCTTGTCTTGTTTTGTCTTGTCATGTCTTGTCTTGTCTTGTCTTGTCTTGGCTTGTCTTGTCTTGTCTTGTCTTGTCTTGTCTTGTCTTGTCTTGTCTTGTCTTGTCTTGTCTTGTCTTGTCTTGTCTTGTCTTGTCTTGTCTTGTCTTGTCTCGTCTTGTCTTGTCTTGTCTTGTCTTGTCTTGTCTTGTCTTGTCTTGTCTTGTTTTGTCATGTAATGTCATGTCGTGTGTTGTGTTGTTTTGTCATGTCATGTCTTATATTGTCTTGCCTTGTCTTGTCTTGTGATGTCATGTCGTGTGTTGTGTTGTTTTGTCTTGTCATGTCTTGTCTTGTCTTGTCTTGTCTTGTCTTGTCTTTTCTTGTCTTTTCTTGTCTTGTCTTGTCTTGTCTTGCCTTGTCTTGTCATGTCATGTCTTGTCTTGTCTTTTCTTGTCTTGTCTTGTTTTGTCTTGTCTTTTCTTTTCTTGTCTTGTCTTGTCTTGTCTTGTCTTGTCTTGTCTGGTCTTGTCTTGTCTTGTCTTGTCTGGTCTTATCTTGTCTTGTCCTGTCCTGTCCTGTCTTGTCTTGTCTTGTCTTGTCTTGTCTTGTCTTGCCTTGTCTTGTCATGTCATGTCTTGTCTTGTCTTGTCTTGTTTTGTCTTGTCTTGTCTTGTTTTGTCTTTTCTTGTCTTGTCTTGTCTTGTCTTGTCTTGTCTTGTCATGTCATGTCTTGTCTTGTCTTGTTTTGTCTTGTCTTGTCTTGTTTTGTCATGTCTTGTCTTGTCTTGTCTTGTCTTGTCTTGTCTTGCCTTGTCTTGTCTTGTCTTGACTTGTCTTGTCTTGTCTTGTCTTGTCTTGTCTTGTCTTGTCTTGTCTTGTCTTGTCTTGTCTTGTCTTGTCTTGTCTTGTCATGTCTTGTCTTGTCTTGTCTTGTCTTGTCTTGTCTTGTCTTGTCTTGTCTTGTCTTGTCTTGTCTTGTCTTGTCTTGTCTTTTCTTGTCTTGTCTTGTCTTGTCTTGTCTTGTCTTGTCTTGTCTTGTCTTGTCATGTCTTGTCTTGTCTTGTCTTGTCTTGTCTTGTCTTGTCTTGTCTTGACTTGTCTTGTCTTATCTTGTCTTGTCTTGTCTTGTCTTGTCTTGTCTTGTCTTGTCTTGTCTTGTCTTGTCTTGTCTTGTCTTGTCTTGTCTTGTCTTGTCTTTTCTTGTCTTGTCTTGTCTTGTCTTGTCTTGTCTTGTCATGTCATGTCTTGTCTTGTCTTGTTTTGTCTTGTCTTGTCTTGTTTTGTCTTGTCATGTCTTGTCTTGTCTTGTCTTGTCTTGTTTTGACTTGTCTTGTCTTGTCTTGTCTTGTCATGTCATGTTTTGTCTTGTCTTGTCTTGTTTTGTCTTGTCTTGTCTTGTCTTGTCTTGTCTTGTCTTGTTTTGTCTTGTCTTGTCTTGTCTTGTCATGTCATGTCTTGTCTTGTCTTGTCTTGTCTTGTCTTGTCTTGTCTTGTCTTGTCTTGTCTTGTCTTGTCTTGTCTTGTCTTGTCTTGTCTTGTCTTGTCTTGTCTTGTCTTGTCTTGTCTTGTCTTGTCTTGTCTTGTCTTGTCTTGTCTTGTCTTGTCTTGTCTTGTCTTGTCTTGTCTTGTCTTGTCTTGTCTTGTCTTGTCATGTCATGTCGTGTCTTGTGTTGCTTTGTCTTGTCTTGTCTTGTCTTGTCTTGTCTTGTGTTGCTTTGTCTTGTCTTGTCGTGTCTTGTCTTGTCTTGTCTTGTCTTGTCATGTCATGTCGTGTCTTGTGTTGCTTTGTCTTGTCTTGTCTTGTCTTGTCTTGTCTTGTCTTGTCTTGTCTTGTCTTGTCTTGTCTTGTCTTGTCTTGTCTTGTCTTGTCTTGTCTTGTCTTGTCTTGTCTTGTCTTGTCTTGTCTTGTCTTGTCTTGTCTTGTCTTGTCTTGTCTTGTCTTGTCTTGTCTTGTCTTGTCTTGTCTTGTCTTGTCTTGTCTTGTCTTGTCTTGTCTTGTCTTGTCTTGTCTTGTCTTGTCTTGTCTTGTCTTGTCTTGTCTTGTCTTGTCTTGTCTTGTCTTGTCTTGTCTTGTCTTGTCTTGTCTTGTCTTGTCTTGTCTTGTCTTGTCTTGTCTTGTCTTGTCTTGTCTTGTCTTGTCTTTTCTTGTCTTGTCTTGTCTTGTCTTGTCTTGTCTTGTCTTGTCTTGTCTTGTCTTGTCATGTCTTGTCTTGTCTTGTCTTGTCTTGTCTTGTCTTGTCTTGTCTTGACTTGTCTTGTCTTGTCTTATCTTGTCTTGTCTTGTCTTGTCTTGTCTTGTCTTGTCTTGTCTTGTCTTGTCTTGTCTTGTCTTGTCTTGTCTTGTCTTGTCTTGTCTTTTCTTGTCTTGTCTTGTCTTGTCTTGTCTTGTCTTGTCATGTCATGTCTTGTCTTGTCTTGTTTTGTCTTGTCTTGTCTTGTTTTGTCTTGTCATGTCTTGTCTTGTCTTGTCTTGTCTTGTTTTGACTTGTCTTGTCTTGTCTTGTCTTGTCATGTCATGTTTTGTCTTGTCTTGTCTTGTTTTGTCTTGTCTTGTCTTGTCTTGTCTTGTCTTGTCTTGTTTTGTCTTGTCTTGTCTTGTCTTGTCATGTCATGTCTTGTCTTGTCTTGTCTTGTCTTGTCTTGTCTTGTCTTGTCTTGTCTTGTCTTGTCTTGTCTTGTCTTGTCTTGTCTTGTCTTGTCTTGTCTTGTCTTGTCTTGTCTTGTCTTGTCTTGTCTTGTCTTGTCTTGTCTTGTCTTGTCTTGTCTTGTCTTGTCTTGTCTTGTCTTGTCTTGTCTTGTCTTGTCATGTCATGTCGTGTCTTGTGTTGCTTTGTCTTGTCTTGTCTTGTCTTGTCTTGTCTTGTGTTGCTTTGTCTTGTCTTGTCGTGTCTTGTCTTGTCTTGTCTTGTCTTGTCATGTCATGTCGTGTCTTGTGTTGCTTTGTCTTGTCTTGTCTTGTCTTGTCTTGTCTTGTCTTGTCTTGTCTTGTCTTGTCTTGTCTTGTCTTGTCTTGTCTTGTCTTGTCTTGTCTTGTCTTGTCTTGTCTTGTCTTGTCTTGTCTTGTCTTGTCTTGTCTTGTCTTGTCTTGTCTTGTCTTGTCTTGTCTTGTCTTGTCTTGTCTTGTCTTGTCTTGTCTTGTCTTGTCTTGTCTTGTCTTGTCTTGTCTTGTCTTGTCTTGTCTTGTCTTGTCTTGTCTTGTCTTGTCTTGTCTTGTCTTGTCTTGTCTTGTCTTGTCCTGTCCTGTCGTGTGTTGTGTTGTTTTGTCTTGTCTTGTCATGTCATGTCATGTCGTGTCTTGTGTTGCTTTGTCTTGTCTTGTCTTGTCTTGTCTTGTCTTGTTTTATGTTGTCTTGTCTTGTCTTGTTTTGTCATGTGATGTCATGTCGTGTGTTGTGTTGTTTTGTCTTGTCATGTCTTATATTGTCTTGTCTTGTCTTGTGATGTCATGTCGTGTGTTGTGTTGTTTTGTCTTGTCATGTCTTGTCTTGTCTTGTCTTGTCTTGTCTTGTCTTGTCTTGTCTTGTCTTGTCTTGTCTTGTCTTGTCTTGTCTTGTCTTGTCTTGTCTTGTCTTGTCTTGTCTTGTTTTGTCTTGTTTTGTCTTGTTTTGTCTTGTCTTGTCATGTCTTGTTTTGTCTTGTCTTGTCTTGGCTTGTCTTGTCTTGTCTTGCCTTGTCTTGTCTTGTCTTGTCTTGTTTTGTCTTGTCTTGTCTTGTTTTGTCTTGTCATGTCTTGTCTTGTCTTGTCTTGTTTTGTCTTGTCTTGTCTTGTCTTGTCTTGTCTTGTCTTGTTTTGTCTTGTCTTGTCTTGTCTTGTCATGTCATGTCTTGTCTTGTCTTGTCTTGTCTTGTCTTGTCTTGTCTTGTCTTGTCTTGTCTTGTCTTGTCTTGACTTGTCTTGTCTTGTCTTATCTTGTCTTGTCTTGTCTTGTCTTGTCTTGTCTTGTCTTGTCTTGTCTTGTCTTGTCTTGTCTTGTCTTGTCTTGTCTTGTCTTGTCTTGTCTTGTCTTGTCTTGTCTTGTCTTGTCTTGTCTTGTCTTGTCTTGTCTTGTCTTGTCTTGTCTTGTCTTGTCTTGTCTTGTCTTGTTTTGTCTTGTCTTGTCTTGTTTTGTCTTGTCATGTCTTGTCTTGTCTTGTCTTGTCTTGTTTTGACTTGTCTTGTCTTGTCTTGTCTTGTCATGTCATGTTTTGTCTTGTCTTGTCTTGTTTTGTCTTGTCTTGTCTTGTCTTGTCTTGTCTTGTCTTGTCTTGTTTTGTCTTGTCTTGTCTTGTCTTGTCATGTCATGTCTTGTCTTGTCTTGTCTTGTCTTGTCTTGTCTTGTCTTGTCTTGTCTTGTCTTGTCTTGTCTTGTCTTGTCTTGTCTTGTCTTGTCTTGTCTTGTCTTGTCTTGTCTTGTCTTGTCTTGTCTTGTCTTGTCTTGTCTTGTCTTGTCTTGTCTTGTCTTGTCTTGTCTTGTCTTGTCTTGTCTTGTCTTGTCTTGTCTTGTCTTGTCTTGTCTTGTCTTGTCATGTCATGTCGTGTCTTGTGTTGCTTTGTCTTGTCTTGTCTTGTCTTGTCTTGTCTTGTGTTGCTTTGTCTTGTCTTGTCGTGTCTTGTCTTGTCTTGTCTTGTCTTGTCATGTCATGTCGTGTCTTGTGTTGCTTTGTCTTGTCTTGTCTTGTCTTGTCTTGTCTTGTCTTGTCTTGTCTTGTCTTGTCTTGTCTTGTCTTGTCTTGTCTTGTCTTGTCTTGTCTTGTCTTGTCTTGTCTTGTCTTGTCTTGTCTTGTCTTGTCTTGTCTTGTCTTGTCTTGTCTTGTCTTGTCTTGTCTTGTCTTGTCTTGTCTTGTCTTGTCTTGTCTTGTCTTGTCTTGTCATGTCTTGTCTTGTCTTGTCTTGTCTTGTCTTGTCTTGTCTTGTCTTGTCTTGTCTTGTCTTGTCCTGTCCTGTCGTGTGTTGTGTTGTTTTGTCTTGTCTTGTCATGTCATGTCATGTCGTGTCTTGTGTTGCTTTGTCTTGTCTTGTCTTGTCTTGTCTTGTCTTGTCTTGTCTTGTTTTATGTTGTCTTGTCTTGTCTTGTTTTGTCATGTAATGTCATGTCGTGTGTTGTGTTGTTTTGTCTTGTCATGTCTTATATTGTCTTGTCTTGTCTTGTGATGTCATGTCGTGTGTTGTGTTGTTTTGTCTTGTCATGTCTTGTCTTGTCTTGTCTTGTCTTGTCTTGTCTTGTCTTGTCTTGTCTTGTCTTGTCTTGTCTTGTCTTGTCTTGTCTTGTCTTGTCTTGTTTTGTCTTGTTTTGTCTTGTTTTGTCTTGTCTTGTCATGTCTTGTTTTGTCTTGTCTTGTCTTGTCTTGTCTTGTCTTGTCTTGCCTTGTCTTGTCTTGTCTTGTCTTGTCTTGTCTTGTCTTGTCTTGTCTTGTCTTGTCATGTCGTGTCTTGTGTTGCTTTGTCTTGTCTTGTCTTGTCTTGTCTTGTCTTTTCTTGTCTTGTTTTATGTTGTCTTGTCTTGTCTTGTTTTGTCATGTAATGTCATGTCGTGTGTTGTGTTGTTTTGTCTTGTCATGTCTTATATTGTCTTGTCTTGTCTTGTGATGTCATGTCGTGTGTTGTGTTGTTTTGTCTTGTCATGTCTTGTCTTGTCTTGTCTTGTCTTGTCTTGTCTTGTCTTGTCTTGTCTTGTCTTGTCTTGTCTTGTCTTGTCTTGTCTTGTCTTGTCTTGTCTTGTCTTGTCCTGTCCTGTCGTGTGTTGTGTTGTTTTGTCTTGTCTTGTCATGTCATGTCATGTCGTGTCTTGTGTTGCTTTGTCTTGTCTTGTCTTGTCTTGTCTTGTCTTGTCTTGTCTTGTCTTGTTTTATGTTGTCTTGTCTTGTCTTGTTTTGTCATGTAATGTCATGTCGTGTGTTGTGTTGTTTTGTCTTGTCATGTCTTATATTGTCTTGTCTTGTCTTGTGATGTCATGTCGTGTCTTGTGTTGCTTTGTCTTGTCTTGTCTTGTCTTGTCTTGTCTTGTCTTGTTTTATGTTGTCTTGTCTTGTCTTGTTTTGTCATGTAATGTCATGTCGTGTGTTGTGTTGTTTTGTCTTGTCATGTCTTATATTGTCTTGTCTTGTCTTGTCTTGTCTTGCCTTGTCTTGTCTTGTCTTGTCTTGTCTTGTCTTGCCTTGTCTTGTCTTGTCTTGTCATGTCATGTCGTGTCTTGTGTTGCTTTGTCTTGTCTTGTCTTGTCTTGTCTTGTCTTGTCTTGTCTTGTCTTGTCTTGTCTTGTCTTGTCTTGTCTTGTCTTGTCTTGTCTTGTCTTGTCTTGTCTTGTCTTGTCTTGTCTTGTCTTGTCTTGTCTTGTCTTGTCTTGTCTTGTCTTGTCTTGTCTTGTCTTGTCTTGTCTTGTCTTGTCTTGTCTTGTCTTGTCTTGTCTTGTCTTGTCTTGTCTTGTCTTGGCTTGTCTTGTCTTGTCTTGTCTTTTCTTGTCTTGTCTTGTCTTGTCTTGTCTTGTCTTGTCTTGTCTTGTCTTGTCTTGTCTTGTCTGGTCTTGTCTTGTCTGGTCTTATCTTGTCTTGTCTTGTCTTGTCCTGTCCTGTCATGTCATGTCATGTCATGTGTTGTGTTGTTTTGTCTTGTCTTGTTTGGTCTTGTCTTGTCTTGTTTTGTCTTTTCTTGTCTTGTCTTGTCTTGTCTTGTCTTGTCTTGTCATGTCATATCTTGTCTTGTCTTGTTTTGTCTTGTCTTGTCTTGTTTTGTCTTGTCATGTCTTGTCTTGTCTTGTCTTGTCTTGTCTTGTCTTGTCTTGTCTTGTCTTGTCTTGTCTTGTCTTGTCCTGTCATGTCATGTCATGTCATGTGTTGTGTTGTTTTGTCTTGTCTTGTCTTGTCTTGTTTTGTCTTGTCTTGTCTTGTTTTGTCTTGTCATGTTTTGTCTTGTCATGTCATGTCTTGTCTTGTCTTGTCTTGTCATGTCTTGACTTGTCTTGTCTTGTCTTGTCTGGTCTTATCTTGTCTTGTCTTGTCTTGTCTTGTCTTGTCTTGTTTTGTCTTGTCATGTCTTGTCTTGTCTTGTCTTGTCTTGTCTTGTCTTGTCTTGACTTGTCTTGTCTTGTCTGGTCTTATCTTGTCTTGTCTTGTCTTGTCTTGTCTTGTCTTGTTTTGTCTTGTCATGTCTTGTCTTGTCTTGTCTTGTCTTGTCTTGTCTTGTCTTGACTTGTCTTGTCTTGTCTTGTCTTGTCTTGTTTTGTCTTGTCATGTCTTGTCTTGTTTTGTCTTGTTTTGTCTTGTCATGTCATGTCTTGTCTTGTCTTGTCTTGACTTGTCTTGTCTTGTCTTGTCTTGTCTTGTCTTGTCTTGTCTTGTTTTGTCTTGTTTTGTCTTGTCTTGTTTTGTCTTGTCATGTCTTGTCTTGACTTGTCTTGTCTTGTCTTGTCTTGACTTGTCTTGTCTTGTCTTGTCTGGTCTTATCTTGTCTTGTCTTGTCTTGTCTTGTCTTGTCTTGTTTTGTCTTGTCATGTCTTGTCTTGTCTTGTCTTGTCTTGTCTTGTCTTGACTTGTCTTGTCTTGTCTGGTCTTATCTTGTCTTGTCTTGTCTTGTCTTGTCTTGTTTTGTCTTGTCATGTCTTGTCTTGTCTTGTCTTGTCTTGTCTTGTCTTGTCTTGACTTGTCTTGTCTTGTCTTGTCTTGTCTTGTCTTGTCTTGTCTTGTTTTGTCTTGTCATGTCTTGTCTTGTTTTGTCTTGTTTTGTCTTGTCATGTCATGTCTTGTCTTGTCTTGTCTTGACTTGTCTTGTCTTGTCTTGTCTTGTCTTGTCTTGTCTTGTTTTGTCTTGTTTTGTCTTGTCTTGTTTTGTCTTGTCATGTCTTGTCTTGAATTGTCTTGTCTTGTCTTGTCCTGTCCTGTCATGTCATGTCATGTCATGTGTTGTGTTGTTTTGTCTTGTCTTGTCTTGTCTTGTCTTGTCTTGTCTTGTCTTGTCTTGTCTTGTCTTGTCTTGTCTTGTCTTGTCTTGTCTTGTCTTGTCTTGTCTTGTCTTGTCTTGTCTTGTCTTGTCTGGTCTTGTCTTGTCTGGTCTTATCTTGTCTTGTCTTGTCTTGTCCTGTCCTGTCATGTCATGTCATGTCATGTGTTGTGTTGTTTTGTCTTGTCTTGTTTGGTCTTGTCTTGTCTTGTTTTGTCTTTTCTTGTCTTGTCTTGTCTTGTCTTGTCTTGTCTTGTCTTGTCATGTCATATCTTGTCTTGTCTTGTTTTGTCTTGTCTTGTCTTGTTTTGTCTTGTCATGTCTTGTCTTGTCTTGTCTTGTCTTGTCTTGTCTTGTCTTGTCTTGTCTTGTCTTGTCCTGTCATGTCATGTCATGTCATGTGTTGTGTTGTTTTGTCTTGTCTTGTCTTGTCTTGTTTTGTCTTGTCATGTTTTGTCTTGTCATGTCATGTCTTGTCTTGTCTTGTCTTGTCTTGTCTTGACTTGTCTTGTCTTGTCTTGTCTGGTCTTATCTTGTCTTGTCTTGTCTTGTCTTGTCTTGTCTTGTTTTGTCTTGTCATGTCTTGTCTTGTCTTGTCTTGTCTTGTCTTGTCTTGTCTTGTCTTGTCTTGTCCTGTCATGTCATGTCATGTCATGTGTTGTGTTGTTTTGTCTTGTCTTGTCTTGTCTTGTTTTGTCTTGTCATGTTTTGTCTTGTCATGTCATGTCTTGTCTTGTCTTGTCTTGTCTTGTCTTGACTTGTCTTGTCTTGTCTTGACTTGTCTTGTCTTGTCTGGTCTTATCTTGTCTTGTCTTGTCTTGTCTTGTCTTGTTTTGTCTTGTCATGTCTTGTCTTGTCTTGTCTTGTCTTCTCTTGTCTTGTCTTGACTTGTCTTGTCTTGTCTTGTCTTGTCTTGTCTTGTTTTGTCTTGTCATGTCTTGTCTTGTTTTGTCTTGTTTTGTCTTGTCATGTCATGTCTTGTCTTGTCTTGTCTTGACTTGTCTTGTCTTGTCTTGTCTTGTCTTGTCTTGTCTTGTCTTGTTTTGTCTTGTTTTGTCTTGTCTTGTTTTGTCTTGTCATGTCTTGTCTTGACTTGTCTTGTCTTGTCTTGTCCTGTCCTGTCATGTCATGTCATGTCATGTGTTGTGTTGTTTTGTCTTGTCTTGTCTTGTCTTGTCTTGTCTTGTCTTGTCTTGTCTTGTCTTGTCTTATCTTGTCTTGTCTTGTCTTGTCTTGTCTTGTCTTGACTTGTCTTGTCTTGTCTTGTCCTGTCCTGTCATGTCATGTCATGTCATGTCATGTGTTGTGTTGTTTTGTCTTGTCTTGTCTTGTCTTGTCTTGTCTTGTCTTGTCTTGTCTTGTCTTGTCTTATCTTGTCTTGTCTTGTCTTGTCTTGTCTTGTCTTGTCTTGTCTTGTCTTGTCTTGTCTTGTCTTGTCTTGTCTTGTCTTGTCTTGTCTTGTCTTGTCTTGTCTTGTCTTGTCTTGTCTTGTCTTGTCTTGTCTTGTCTTGTCTTGTCTTGTCTTGTCTTGTCTTGTCTTGTCTTGTCTTGTCTTGTCTTGTCTTGTCTTGTCTTGTCTTGTCTTGTCTTGTCTTGTTTTGTCTTGTCTTGTCTTGTTTTGTCTTGTCATGTTTTGTCTTGTTTTGTCTTGTCTTGTTTTGTCTTGTCTTGTCTTGTCTTGTCTTGACTTGTCTTGTCTTGTCTTGTCCTGTCCTGTCATGTCATGTCATGTCATGTGTTGTGTTGTTTTGTCTTGTCTTGTTTGGTCTTGTCTTGTCTTGTTTTGTCTTGTCTTGTCTTGTTTGGTCTTGTCTTGTCTTGTTTTGTCTTGTCTTGTCTTGTTTTGTCTTGTCATGTTTTGTCTTGTCATGTCATGTCTTGTCTTGTCTTGTCTTGTCTTGTCTTGACTTGTCTTGTCTTGTCTTGTCTTGACTTGTCTTGTCTTGTCTTGTCTTGTCTTGTCTTGTCTTGTCTTGTTTTGTCTTGTTTTGTCTTGTCTTGTTTTGTCTTGTCATGTCTTGTCTTGACTTGTCTTGTCTTGTCTTGTCCTGTCCTGTCATGTCATGTCATGTCATGTGTTGTGTTGTTTTGTCTTGTCTTGTCTTGTCTTGTCTTGTCTTGTCTTGTCTTGTCTTGTCTTGTCTTATCTTGTCTTGTCTTGTCTTGTCTTGTCTTGTCTTGTCTTGTCTTGTCTTGTCTTGTCTTGTCTTGTCTTGTCTTGTCTTGTCTTGTCTTGTCTTGTCTTGTCTTGTCTTGTCTTGTCTTGTCTTGTCTTGTCTTGTCTTGTCTTGTCTTGTCTTGTCTTGTCTTGTCTTGTCTTGTCTTGTCTTGTCTTGTCTTGTCTTGTCTTGTCTTGTCTTGTCTTGTCTTGTTTTGTCTTGTCTTGTCTTGTTTTGTCTTGTCATGTTTTGTCTTGTCATGTCATGTCTTGTCTTGTCTTGTCTTGTCTTGTCTTGTCTTGACTTGTCTTGTCTTGTCTTGTCTGGTCTTATCTTGTCTTGTCTTGTCTTGTCTTGTCTTGTCTTGTCATGTCTTGTCTTGTCTTGTCTTGTCTTGTCTTGTCTTGTCTTGTCTTGTCTTGTCTTGTCTTGTCTTGTCTTGTCTTGTCTTGTCTTGTCTTGTCTTGTCTTGTCTTGCCTTGTCTTGTCTTGTCTTGTCTTGTCTTGTCTTGTCTTGTCTTGTCTTGTCTTGTCTTGTCTTGTCTTGTCTTGTCTTGTCTTGTCTTGTCTTGTCTTGTCTTGTCTTGTCTTGTCTTGTCTTGTCTTGTCTTGTCTTGTCTTGTCTTGTCTTGTCTTGTCTTGTCTTGTCTTGTCTTGTCTTGTCTTGTCTTGTCTTGTCTTGTCTTGTCTTGTCTTGTCTTGTCTTGTCTTGTCTTGTCTTGTCTTGTCTTGTCTTGTCTTGTCTTGTCTTGTCTTGTCTTGTCTTGTCTTGTCTTGTCTTGTCTTGTCTTGTCTTGTCTTGTCTTGTCTTGTCTTGTCTTGTCTTGTCTTGTCTTGTCTTGTCTTGTCTTGTCTTGTCTTGTCTTGTCTTGTCTTGTCTGGTCTTGTCTTGTCTGGTCTTATCTTGTCTTGTCTTGTCTTGTCCTGTCCTGTCATGTCATGTCATGTCATGTGTTGTGTTGTTTTGTCTTGTCTTGTTTGGTCTTGTCTTGTCTTGTTTTGTCTTTTCTTGTCTTGTCTTGTCTTGTCTTGTCTTGTCTTGTCATGTCATATCTTGTCTTGTCTTGTTTTGTCTTGTCTTGTCTTGTTTTGTCTTGTCATGTCTTGTCTTGTCTTGTCTTGTCTTGTCTTGTCTTGTCTTGTCCTGTCATGTCATGTCATGTCATGTGTTGTGTTGTTTTGTCTTGTCTTGTCTTGTTTTGTCTTGTCTTGTCTTGTTTTGTCTTGTCATGTTTTGTCTTGTCATGTCATGTCTTGTCTTGTCTTGTCTTGTCTTGTCTTGACTTGTCTTGTCTTGTCTTGTCTGGTCTTATCTTGTCTTGTCTTGTCTTGTCTTGTCTTGTCTTGTTTTGTCTTGTCATGTCTTGTCTTGTCTTGTCTTGTCTTGTCTTGTCTTGTCTTGACTTGTCTTGTCTTGTCTGGTCTTATCTTGTCTTGTCTTGTCTTGTCTTGTCTTGTTTTGTCTTGTCATGTCTTGTCTTGTCTTGTCTTGTCTTGTCTTGTCTTGTCTTGACTTGTCTTGTCTTGTCTTGTCTTGTCTTGTCTTGTTTTGTCTTGTCATGTCTTGTCTTGTTTTGTCTTGGTTTGTCTTGTCATGTCATGTCTTGTCTTGTCTTGTCTTGACTTGTCTTGTCTTGTCTTGTCTTGTCTTCTCTTGTCTTGTCTTGTTTTGTCTTGTTTTGTCTTGTCTTGTTTTGTCTTGTCATGTCTTGTCTTGACTTGTCTTGTCTTGTCTTGTCCTGTCCTGTCATGTCATGTCATGTCATGTGTTGTGTTGTTTTGTCTTGTCTTGTCTTGTCTTGTCTTGTCTTGTCTTGTCTTGTCTTGTCTTGTCTTATCTTGTCTTGTCTTGTCTTGTCTTGTCTTGTCTTGACTTGTCTTGTCTTGTCTTGTCCTGTCCTGTCATGTCATGTCATGTCATGTGTTGTGTTGTTTTGTCTTGTCTTGTTTGGTCTTGTCTTGTCTTGTTTTGTCTTGTCTTGTCTTGTTTGGTCTTGTCTTGTCTTGTTTTGTCTTGTCTTGTCTTGTTTTGTCTTGTCTTGTTTGGTCTTGTCTTGTCTTGTTTTGTCTTGTCTTGTCTTGTCTTGTCTCGTCTTGACTTGTCTTGTCTTGTCTTGTCCTGTCCTGTCATGTCATGTCATGTCATGTGTTGTGTTGTTTTGTCTTGTCTTGTTTGGTCTTGTCTTGTCTTGTGTTGTGTTGTCTTGTCTTGTCTTGACTTGTCTTGTCTTGTCCTGTCCTGTCTTGTCTTGTTTTGTCTTGTCTTGTCTTGTCTTGTTTTGTCATGTCATGTCATGTGTTGTGTTGTCTTGTCTTGTCTTGACTTGTCTTGTCTTTTCCTGTCCTGTCTTGTCTTGTTTTGTCTTGTCTTGTCTTGTCTTGTCTTGTTTTGTCTTTTCTTTTCTTGTCTTGTCTTGTCTTGTCTTGTCTTGTCTTGTCATGTCTTGTCTTGTCTTGTCTTGTCTTGTCTTGTCTTGTCTTGTCTTGTTTTGTCTTGTCTTGTCTTGTCTTGTCTTGTCTTGTCTTGTCTTGTCTTGTCTTGTCTTGTCTTGTTTTGTCTTGTCTTGTCTGGTCTTATCTTGTCTTGTCTTGTCCTGTCCTGTCTTGTCTTGTCTTTTCTTTTCTTGTCGTGTCTTGTCTTGTCTTGTTTTGTCTTTTCTTGTCTTGTCTTGTCTTGTCTTGTCTTGTCATGTCATGTCTTGTCTTGTCTTGTCTTGTCATGTCATGTCATGTCTTGTCTTGTTTGGTCTTGTCTTGTCTTGTTTTGTCTTGTCTTGTCTTGACTTGTCTTGTCTAGTCTTGTCTTGTCTTGTCTTGTCTTGTCTTGTCTTGTCTTGTCTTGTCTTGTCTTGTCTTGTCTTGTCTTGACTTGTCTTGTCTTGTCTTGTCCTGTCTTGTCTTGTCTTGTCTTGTCTTGTCTTGTCTTGTCTTGTCTTGTCTTGTCTTGTCTTGTCTTGTCTTGTCTTGTCTTGTCTTGTCTTGTCTTGTCTTGTCTTGTCTTGTCTTTTCTTTTCTTTTCTTTTCTTGTCTTGTCTTGTCTTGTCTTGTCTTGTCTTGTCATGTCTTGTCTTGTCTTGTCTTGTCTTGTCTTGTCTTGTCTTGTCTTGTCTTGTCTTGTCTTGTCTTGTCTTGTCTTGTCTTGTCTTGTCTTGTCTTGTCTTGTCTTGTCTTGTCTTGTCTTGTCTTGTCTTGTCTTGTCTTGTCTTGTCTTGTCTTGTCTTGTCTTGTCTTGTCTTGTCTTGTCTTGTCTTGTCTTGTCTTGTCTTGTCTTGTCTTGTCTTGTCTTGTCTTGTCTTGTCTTGTCTTGTCTTGTCTTGTCTTGTCTTGTCTTGTCTTGTCTTGTCTTGTCTTGTCTTGTCTTGTCTTGTTTTGTCTTGTCTTGTCTTGTTTTGTCTTGTCATGTTTTGTCTTGTCATGTCATGTCTTGTCTTGTCTTGTCTTGTCTTGACTTGTCTTGTCTTGTCTTGTCTGGTCTTATCTTGTCTTGTCTTGTCTTGACTTGTCTTGTCTTGTCTTGTCCTGTCTTGTCTTGTCTTGTCTTGTCTTGTTTTGTCTTGTCTTGTCTTGTCTTGTCTTGTCTTGTCTTGTCTTGTCTTGTCTTGTCTTGTCTTGTCTTGTCTTGTCTTGTCTTGTCTTGTCTTGTCTTGTCTTGTCTTGTCTTGTCTTGTCTTGTTTTGTCTTGTTTTGTCTTGTTTTGTCTTGTCTTGTCATGTCTTGTCTTGTCTTGTCTTGTCTTGTCTTGTCTTGACTTGTCTTGTCTTGTCTTGTCTTGTCTTGTCTTGTCTTGTTTTGTCTTGTCTTGTCTTGTCTTGTTTTGTCTTGTTTTGTCTTGTCATGTCATGTCTTGTCTTGTCTTGTCTTGTCTTGACTTGACTTGTCTTGTCTTGTCCTGTCCTGTCTTGTCTTGTTTTGTCTTGTCTTGTTTTGTCTTGTCTTGTCTTGTCTTGACTTGTCATGTCTTGTCTTGTCTTGTCTTGTCATGTCATGTCATGTCTTGTCTTGTCTTGACTTGACTTGTCTTGTCTTGTCCTGTCCTGTCTTGTCTTGTTTTGTCTTGTCTTGTTTTGTCTTGTCTTGTCTCGTCTTGTCTTGTCTTGTCTTGTCTTGTCTTGTCTTGTCTTGTCTTGTCTTGTTTTGTCTTGTCTTGTTTTGTCTTGTTTTGTCTTTTCTTGTCTTGTCTTGTCTTGTCTTGTCATGTCATGTCTTGTCTTGTCTTGTTTTGTCTTGTCTTGTCTTGTTTTGTCTTGTCATGTCTTGTCTTGTCTTGTCTTGTCTTGTCTTGTCTTGTCTTGTCCTGTCATGTCATGTCATGTCAAGTGTTGTGTTGTTTTGTCTTGTCTTGTCTTGTCTTGTCTTGTTTTGTCTTGTCTTGTCTTGTTTTGTCTTGTCTTGTCTTGTTTTGTCTTGTCATGTCATGTCTTGTCTTGTCTTGTCTTGTCTTGTCTCGACTTGTCTTGTCTTGTCTTGTCTGGTCTTATCTTGTCTTGTCTTGTCTTGTTTTGTCTTGTCTTGTCTTGTCTTGTTTTGTCTTGTTTTGTCTTGTTTTGTCTTGTCTTGTCATGTCTTGTCTTGTCTTGTCTTGTCTTGTCTTGTCTTGTGTTGACTTGTCTTGTCTTGTCTTGTCTTGTCTTGTCTTGTCTTGTTTTGTCTTGTCTTGTCTTGTCTTGTTTTGTCTTGTTTTGTCTTGTCATGTCATGTCTTGTCTTGTCTTGTCTTGTCTTGACTTGACTTGTCTTGTCTTGTCCTGTCCTGTCTTGTCTTGTCTTGTTTTGTCTTGTCATGTCTTGTCTTGTCGTGTCTTGTCTTGTCTTGTCTTGACTTGTCTTGTCTTGTCTTGTCTTGTCTTGTTTTGTCTTGTCTTGTCTTGTTTTGTCTTGTCTTGTTTTGTCTTGTCATGTCATGTCTTGTCTTGTCTTGTCTTGACTTGTCTTGTCTTGTCTTGTCCTGTCCTGTCTTGTCTTGTCATGTCATGTCTTGTCTTGTCTTGTCTTGTCTTGACTTGTCTTGTCTTGTCCTGTCCTGCCTTGTCTTGTTTTGTCTTGTCTTGTTTTGTCTTGTCTTGTTTTGTCTTGTCATGTCATGTCTTGTCTTGTCTTGTCTTGTCTTGACTTGTCTTGTCTTGTCTGGTCTTATCTTGTCTTGTCTTGTCCTGTCCTGTCTTGTCTTGTCTTTTCTTTTCTTGTCGTGTCTTGTCTTGTCTTGTTTTGTCTTTTCTTGTCTTGTCTTGTCTTGTCTTGTCTTGTCTTGTTTTGTCTTGTCTTGTTTTGTCTTGTCATGTCATGTCTTGTCTTGTCTTGTCTTGTCTTGACTTGTCTTGTCTTGTCCTGTCCTGTCTTGTCTTGTCTTGTCTTGTCTTGTCTTGACTTGTCTTGTCTTGTCCTGTCCTGTCTTGTCTTGTCTTGTTTTGTCTTGTCTTGTCTTGTCTTGTCTTGTCTTGTCTTGTCTTGTCTTGTCTTGTCTTGTCTTGTCTTGTCTTGTCTTGTCTTGTCTTGTCTTGTCTTGTCTTGTCTTGTCTTGTCTTGTCTTGTCTTGTCTTGTCTTGTCTTGTCTTGTCTTGTCTTGTCTTGTCTTGTCTTGTCTTGTCTTGTCTTGTCTTGTCTTGTCTTGTCTTGTCTTGTCTTGTCTTGTCTTGTCTTGTCTTGTCTTGTCTTGTGATGTCATGTCGTGTGTTGTGTTGTTTTGTCTTGTCTTGTTTTGTCTTGTCATGTCATGTCTTGTCTTGTCTTGTCTTGTCTTGTCTTGTCATGTCGTGCGTTGTGTTGTTTTGTCTTGTCTTGTTTTGTCTTATCATGTCATGTCTTGTCTTGTCTTGTCTTGTCTTGTCATGTCATGTCATGTCATGTCATGTGTTGTGTTGTGTTGTTTTGTCTTGTCTTGTCTTGTTTGGTCTTGTCTTGTTTGGTCTTGTCTTGTCTTGTCTTGTTTTATGTTGTCGTGTTTTGTCATGTAATGTCATGTCGTGTGTTGTGGTGTTTTGTCTTATCTTGTCTTCTCCTTGTCTGTTTTGTCATGTCGTGTGTTGTGTTGTTTTGTCTTGTCATGTCTTATATTGTCTTGTCTTGTGATGTCATGTCGTGTGTTGTGTTGTTTTGTCTTGTCTTGTTTTGTCTTGTCCTGTCTTGTCTTGTCATGTCATGTCATGTGTTGTGTTGTGTTGTTTTGTCTTGTCTTGTCTTGTCTTGTCTTGCCTTATCTTGCCTTGTCTTGTCTTGTCTGGTCTTGTCTTGTCTTGTCTTGTCTTGTCTTGTCTTGTCATGTCTTGTCTTGTTTTGTCTTGTCTTGTATTGTCTTGTTTTCTCATGTAATGTCATGTCATGTGTTGTGTTGTTTTGTCTTGTCTTGTCTTGTTTGGTCTTGTCTTGTCTTGTTTTGTCTTGTCTTGTCTTGTCTTGTCTTGTCTTGTCTTGTCTTGTCTTGTGATGTCATGTCGTGTGTTGTGTTGTTTTGTCTTGTCTTGTTTTGTCTTGTCATGTCATGTCTTGTCTTGTCTTGTCTTGTCATGTCGTGCGTTGTGTTGTTTTGTCTTGTCTTGTTTTGTCTTATCATGTCATGTCTTGTCTTGTCTTGTCTTGTCTTGTTTTGTCTTGTCTTGTTTTGTCTTGTCATGTCATGTCTTGTCTTGTCTTGTCTTGTCTTGTCTTGTCTTGTCTTGTCGTGCGTTGTGTTGTTTTGTCTTATCATGTCATGTCTTGTCTTGTCTTGTCTTGTCTTGTCTTGTCTTGTCTTGTCATGTCATGTCATGTCATGTCATGTGTTGTGTTGTGTTGTTTTGTCTTGTCTTGTCTTGTCTTGTTTTATGTTGTCTTGTTTTGTCATGTAATGTCATGTCGTGTGTTGTGTTGTTTTGTCTTGTCTTGTCTTGTCTGGTCTTGTCTTGTCTTGTCTTGTCTTGTCTTGTCTGGTCTTGTCTTGTCTTGTCTTGTCTTGTCTTGTCTTGTCTTGTCTTATCTTGTCTTGTCTTGTCTTGTCTTGTCTTGTCTTGTCTTGTCTTGTCTTGTCTTGTCTTGTCTTGTCATGTCATGTGTTGTGTTGTGTTGTTTTGTCTTGTCTTGTCTTGTCTTGTCTTGTCTTGCCTTATCTTGCCTTGTCTTGTCTTGTCTTGTCTTGTCTTGTCTTGTCTTGTCTTGTCTTGTCTTGTCTTGTCTTGTCTTGTCTTGTCTTGTCTTGTCTTGTCTTGTCTTGTCTTGTCTTGTCTTGTCTTGTCTTGTCTTGTCTTGTCTTGTCTTGTCTTGTCTTGTCTTGTCTTGTCTTGTCTTGTCTTGTCTTGTCTTGTCTTGTCTTGTCTTGTCTTGTCTTGTCTTGTCTTGTCTTGTCTTGTCTTGTCTTGTCTTGTCTTGTCTTGTCTTGTCTTGTCTTGTCTTGTCTTGTCTTGTCTTGTCTTGTCTTGTCTTGTCTTGTCTTGTCTTGTCTTGTCCTGTCCTGTCTTGTGTTGTCTTGTCATGTTTTGTCTTGTCCTGTCCTGTCTTGTCTTGTCTTGTCATGTCTTGTCTTGTCTTGTCTTGTCTTGTTTTGTCTTGTCATGTCTTGTCTTGTCTTGTCTTGCCTTGTCATGTCTTGTCTTGTCTTGTCTTGTCTTGTCTTGTCTTGTCTTGTCTTGTCTTGTCTTGTCTTGTCTTGTCTTGTCTTGTTTTGTCTTGTCTTGTCTTGTCTTGTCTTTTCTTGTCATGTCATGTCATGTCATACGTGTGTTGCGTTGTGTTGTTTGTCTTGTCTTGTCTTGTTTGGTCTTATCTTGTTTGGTCTTGTCTTGTCTTGTCATGTTTTATGTTGTCCTGTTTTGTCATGTAATGTCATGTCGTGTGTTGTGTTGTTTTGTCTTGTCATGTCTTATATTGTCTTGTCTTGTCTTGTCTTGTCTTGTGATGTCATGTCGTGTGTTGTGTTGTTTTGTCTTGTCTTGTTTTGTCTTGTCCTGTCTTGTCTTGTCATGTCATGTCATGTGTTGTGTTGTGTTGTTTTGTCTTGTCTTGTCTTATCTTGTCTTGTCTTGCCTTATCTTGCCTTGTCTTGTCTTGTCTGGTCTTGTCTTGTCTTGTCTTGTCTTGTCTTGTCTTGCCATGTCTTGTCTTGTCTTGTTTTGTCTTGTCTTGTATTGTCTTGTTTTCTCATGTAATGTCATGTCGTGTGTTGTGTTGTTTTGTCTTGTCTTGTGTTGTTTTGTCGTGTCATGTCTTGTCTTGTCCTGTCCTGTCGTGTGTTGTGTTGTTTTGTCTTGTCTTGTCTTGTCTTGTCTTGTCTTGTTTTGTCTTGTCTTGTTTTGTCTTGTCTTGTCTTTTCTTGTCATGTCATGTCATGTCATACGTGTGTTGCGTTGTTTTGTCTTGTCTTATTTTGTCTTGTCATGTCTTATCTTGTCTTGTCTTGTCTTGTCTTGTATTGTCATGTATTGTCTTGTCTTGTCTTGTCATGTCATGTCTTGTCTTGTTTTGTCTTGTCTTGTCTTGGTTTGTCTTGTCATGTCTTGTCTTGTCTTGTCTTGTCTTGTCTTGTCTTGTCTTGTTTTGTCTTGTCTTGTATTGTCTTGTTTTCTCATGTAATGTCATGTCGTGTGTTGTGTTGTTTTGTCTTGTCATGTCTTATATTGTCTTGTCTTGTCTTGTCCTGTCATGTCATGTCATGTCATGTGTTGTGTTGTTTTGTCTTGTCTTGTATTGTTGGGTCTTGTCTTGTCTTGTCTTGTCTTGTCTTGTCTTGTCTTGTCTTGTCTTGTCTTGTCTTGTCTTGTCTTGTCATGTCATGTCGTGCGTTGTGTTGTTTTGTCTTGTCTTGTTTTGTCTTGTCATGTCATGTCTTGTCTTGTCTTGTCTTGTCTTGTCTTGTCTTGTCATGTCATGTCATGTCATGTCATGTGTTGTGTTGTGTTGTTTGTCTTGTCTTGTCTTGTTTGGTCTTGTCTTGTTTGGTCTTGTCTTGTCTTGTCATGTTTTATGTTGTCTTGTTTTGTCATGTAATGTCATGTCGTGTGTTGTGTTGTTTTGTCTTGTCTTGTCTTCTCCTTGTCTTGTCTTGTCATGTCGTGTGTTGTGTTGTTTTGTCTTGTCATGTCTTATATTGTCTTGTCTTGTCTTGTCTTGTCTTGTGATGTCATGTCGTGTGTTGTGTTGTTTTGTCTTGTCTTGTTTTGTCTTGTCCTGTCTTGTCTTGTCATGTCATGTCATGTGTTGTGTTGTGCTGTTTTGTCTTGTCTTGTCTTGTCTTGTCTTGTCTTGTCTTGCCTTATCTTGCCTTGTCTTGTCTTGTCTGGTCTTGTCTTGTCTTGTCTTGTCTTGTCTTGTCTTGTCTTGTCTTGTCTTGTCTTGCCATGTCTTGTCTTGTCTTGTTTTGTCTTGTCTTGTATTGTCTTGTTTTCTCATGTAATGTCATGTCGTGTGTTGTGTTGTTTTGTCTTGTCTTGTGTTGTTTTGTCGTGTCATGTCTTGTCTTGTCCTGTCCTGTCGTGTGTTGTGTTGTTTTGTCTTGTCTTGTCTTGTCATGTCGTGTCTTGTGTTGCTTTGTCTTGTCTTGTCTTGTCATGTCGTGTGTTGTGTTGCTTTGTCTTGTCTTGTCTTGTCTTGTCATGTCATGTCATGTCGTGTGTTGTGTTGTTTTGTCTTGTCTTGTTTTGTCTTGTCCTGTCTTGTCTTGTCTTGTCATGTCATGTCATGTGTTGTGTTGTGTTGTTTTGTCTTGTTTTGTCTTGTCATGTCTTGTCTTGTCTAGTCTTGTCTTGTCTTGTCTTGTCTTGTCTTGTTTTGTCTTGTCTTGTTTTGTCTTGTCTTGTCTTATATTGTCTTGTCTTGTCTTGTCATGTCATGTCATGTCATGTCGTGTGTTGTGTTGTTTAGTCTTGTTTTGTCTTGTCATGTCTTGCCTTGTCTTGTCTTGTCTTGTCATGTCTTGTCTTATCTAGTCTTGTCTTGTCTTGTCTTGTCTTGTCTTGTCTTGTCTTGTCTTGTCTTGTCTTGTCTTGTCTTGTCTTGTCTTGTCTTGTCTTGTCTTGTCTTGTCTTGTCTTGTCTTGTCTTGTCTTGTCTTGTCTTGTCTTGTCTTGTCTTATTTTGTCTTGTCTTGTCTTGTCTTGTCTTGTCATGTTTTGTCATGTAATGTCATGTCGTGTGTTGTGGTGTTTTGTCTTGTCGTGTCTTCTCCTTGTCTTGTCTTGTCATGTCGTGTGTTGTCTTGTCCTGTCATGTCATGTCATGTCATGTGTTGTGTTGTCTTGTCTTGTCGTGTCTTGTCTTGTCTTGTCTTGTCTTATCTTGTCTTGTCCTGTCATGTCATGTCATGTCATGTGTTGTGTTGTCTTGTCTTGTCTTGTCTTGTCTTATCTTGTCTTGTCTTGTCCTGTCCTGTCTTGTCTTGCCTTTTCTTGTCTTGTCTTGTCTTTTCTTGTCTTGTCTTATCTTGTCTTGTCATGTCATGTCTTGTCTTGTCTTGTCTTGTCTTGTCTTGTCTTGTCTTGTCTTGTCTTGTCTTGTCTTGTCTTGTCTTGTCTTGTCTTGTCTTGTCTTGTCTTGTCTTGTCTTGTCCTGTCATGTCATGTCATGTCATGTGTTGTGTTGTCTTGTCTTGTCTTGTCTTGTCTTGTCTTGTCTTGTCTTGTCTTGTCTTGTCTTGTCTTGTCTAGTCTTGTCTAGTCTTGTCTAGTCTTGTCTAGTCTTGTCTTGTCTTGTCTTGTCTTGTCTTGTCTTGTCTTGTCTTGTCTTGTCTTGTCTTGTCTTGTCTTGTCTTGTCTTGTTTTGTCTTGTCTTGTTTTGTCTTGTCTTGTCTTATATTGTCTTGTCTTGTCTTGTCATATCATGTCGTGTGTTGTGTTGTTTTGTCTTGTCTTGTCTTCTCCTTGTCTTGTCTTGTCATGTCGTGTGTTGTGTTGTTTTGTCTTGTCATGTCTTATATTGTCTTGTCTTGTCTTGTCTTGTCTTGTGATGTCATGTCGTGTGTTGTGTTGTCTTGTCTTGTCTTGTCTTGTCTTGTCTTGTCTTGTCTTGTCTAGTCTTGTCTAGTCTTGTCTTGTTTTGTCTTGTCATGTCTTGGCTTGTCTTGTCTTGTCTTGTCATGTCTTGTCTTGTCTTGTCTTGTCTTGTCTTGTCTTATATTGTCTTGTCTTGTCTTGTCATGTCATGTCATGTCATGTCGTGTGTTGTGTTGTTTAGTCTTGTTTTGTCTTGTCATGTCTTGCCTTGTCTTGTCTTGTCTTGTCATGTCTTGTCTTGTCTAGTCTTGTCTTGTCTTGTCTTGTCTTGTCTTGTCTTGTCTTGTCTTGTCTTGTCTTGTCTTGTCTTGTCTTGTCTTGTCTTGTCTTGTCTTGTCTTGTCTTGTCTTGTCTTGTCTTGTCTTGTCTTGTCTTGTCTTGTCTTGTCTTGTCTTGTCTTGTCTTGTCTTGTCTTGTCTTGTCTTATTTTGTCTTGTCTTGTCTTGTCTTGTCTTGTCATGTTTTGTCATGTAATGTCATGTCGTGTGTTGTGGTGTTTTGTCTTGTCGTGTCTTCTCCTTGTCTTGTCTTGTCATGTCGTGTGTTGTCTTGTCCTGTCATGTCATGTCATGTCATGTGTTGTGTTGTCTGGTCTTGTCTTGTCTTGTCTTGTCTTGTCTTGTCTTATCTTGTCTTGTCCTGTCATGTCATGTCATGTCATGTGTTGTGTTGTCTTGTCTTGCCTTGTCTTGTCTTGTCATGTCATGTCTTGTCTTGTCTTGTCTTGTCTTGTTTTGTCTTGTCTTGTCTTGTTTTGTCTTTTCTTGTCTTGTCTTGTCCTGTCATGTCATGTCATGTCATGTGTTGTGTTGTTTTGTCTTGTCTTGTCTTGTTTGGTCTTGTTTGGTCTTGTTTGGTCTTGTCTTGTTTTGTCTTGTCTTGTCTTGTCTTGTCTTGTCTTGTCTTGTCTTGTCTTGTCTTGTCTTGTCTTGTCTTGTCTTGTCTTGTCTTGTCTTGTCTTGTCTTGTCTTGTCTTGTCTTGTCTTGTCTTGTCTTGTCTTGTCTTGTCTTGTCTTGTCTTGTCTTGTCTTGTCTTGTCTTGTCTTGTCTTGTCTTGTCTTGTCTTGTCTTGTCTTGTCTTGTCTTGTCTTGTCTTGTCTTGTCTTGTCTTGTCTTGTCTTGTCTTGTCTTGTCTTGTCTTGTCTTGTCTTGTCTTGTCTTGTCTTGTCTTGTCTTGTCTTGTCTTGTCTTGTCTTGTCTTGTCTTGTCTTGTCTTGTCTTGTCTTGTCTTGTCTTGTCTTGTCTTGTCTTGTCTTGTCTTGTCTTATTTTGTCTTTTCTTGTCTTGTCTTGTCTTGTCATGTTTTGTCATGTAATGTCATGTCGTGTGTTGTGTTGTTTTGTCATGTCTTGTCTTGTCTTGTCTTGTCTTGTCTTGTCTTGTCTTGTCTTGTCTTGTCTTGTTTTGTCTTGTCTTGTCTTGTCTTGTCTTGTCTTTTCTTGTCTTGTCTTTTCTTGTCATGTCATGTCATGTCATACGTGTGTTGCGTTGTTTTGTCTTGTCTTATTTTGTCTTGTCATGTCTTATCTTGTCTTGTCTTGTCTTGTCTTGTATTGTCATGTCTTATATTGTCTTGTCTTGTCATGTCATATCATGTCGTGTGTTGTGTTGTTTTGTCTTGTCTTGTATTGTTGGGTCTTGTCTTGTCTTGTCTTGTCTTGTCTTGTCTTGTCTTGTCATGTCATGTCGTGCGTTGTGTTGTTTTGTCTTGTCATGTCATGTCTTGTCTTGTCTTGTCTTGTCTTGTCTTGTCTTGTCATGTCATGTCATGTCATGTCATGTGTTGTGTTGTGTTGTTTGTCTTGTCTTGTCTTGTTTGGTCTTGTCTTGTTTGGTCTTGTCTTGTTTGGTCTTGTCTTGTCTTGTCATGTTTTATGTTGTCTTGTTTTGTCATGTAATGTCATGTCGTGTGTTGTGTTGTTTTGTCTTGTCTTGTCTTCTCCTTGTCTTGTCTTTTCTTGTCATGTCATGTCATTTCATACGTGTGTTGCGTTGTGTTGTTTGTCTTGTCTTGTCTTGTTTGGTCTTGTCTTGTTTGGTCTTGTCTTGTCTTGTCATGTTTTATGTTGTCTTGTTTTGTCATGTAATGTCATGTCGTGTGTTGTGTTGTTTTGTCTTGTCTTGTCTTCTCCTTGTCTTGTCTTGTCATGTCGTGTGTTGTGTTGTTTTGTCTTGTCATGTCTTATATTGTCTTGTCTTGTCTTGTGATGTCATGTCGTGTGTTGTGTTGTTTTGTCTTGTCATGTTTTGTCTTGTCCTGTCTTGTCTTGTCATGTCATGTCATGTGTTGTGTTGTGTTGTTTTGTCTTGTCTTGTCTTGTCTTGTCTTGTCTTGCCTTATCTTGCCTTGTCTTGTCTTGTCTGGTCTTGTCTTGTCTTGTCTTGTCTTGTCTTGTCTTGTCTTGCCATGTCTTATCTTGTCTTGTTTTGTCTTGTCTTGTATTGTCTTGTTTTCTCATGTAATGTCATGTCGTGTGTTGTGTTGTTTTGTCTTGTCTTGTGTTGTTTTGTCGTGTCATGTCTTGTCTTGTCCTGTCCTGTCGTGTGTTGTGTTGTTTTGTCTTGTCTTGTCTTGTCTTGCCTTGTCTTGTTTTGTCTTGTCTTGTCTTGTCTTGTCTTGTCTTTTCTTTTCTTGTCATGTCATGTCATGTCATACGTGTGTTGCGTTGTTTTGTCTTGTCTTATTTTGTCTTGTCATGTCTTATCTTGTCTTGTCTTGTCTTGTCTTGTATTGTCATGTATTGTCTTGTCTTGTCTTGTCTTGTCTTGTCCTGTCATGTCATGTCATGTCATGTGTTGTGTTGTTTTGTCTTGTCTTGTATTGTTGGGTCTTGTCTTGTCTTGTCATGTCATGTCGTGCGTTGTGTTGTTTTGTCTTGTCTTGTTTTGTCTTGTCATGTCATGTCTTGTCTTGTCTTGTCTTGTCTTGTCTTGTCTTGTCTTGTCTTGTCTTGTCTTGTCTTGTCATGTCATGTCATGTCATGTGTTGTGTTGTGTTGTTTGTCTTGTCTTGTTTGGTCTTGTCTTGTTTGGTCTTGTCTTGTCTTGTCATGTTTTATGTTGTCTTGTTTTGTCATGTAATGTCATGTCGTGTGTTGTGTTATTTTGTCTTGTCTTGTCTTCTCCTTGTCTTGTCTTGTCATGTCGTGTGTTGTGTTGTTTTGTCTTGTCATGTCTTATATTGTCTTGTCTTGTCTTGTCTTGTCTTGTGATGTCATGTCGTGTGTTGTGTTGTTTTGTCTTCTCTTGTTTTGTCTTGTCCTGTCTTGTCTTGTCATGTCATGTCATGTGTTGTGGTGTGTTGTTTTGTCTTGTCTTGTCTTGTCTTGTCTTGTCTTGTCTTGCCATGTCTTGTCTTGTCTTGTTTTGTCTTGTCTTGTATTGTCTTGTTTTCTCATGTAATGTCATGTCGTGTGTTGTGTTGTTTTGTCTTGTCTTGTGTTGTTTTGTCGTGTCATGTCTTGTCTTGTCCTGTCCTGTCGTGTCTTGTGTTGTTTTGTCTTGTCTTGTCTTGTCTTGTCTTGTCTTGTCTTGTCTTGTCATGTCGTGTGTTGTGTTGCTTTGTCTTGTCTTGTTGTGTATTGTCATGTCTTATATTGTCTTGTCTTGTCATGTCATGTCATGTCGTGTGTTGTGTTGTTTTGTCTTGTCTTGTTTTGTCTTGTCCTGTCTTGTCTTGTCATGTCATGTCATGTGTTGTGTTGTGTTGTTTTGTCTTGTCTTGTCTTGTCTTGTCTTGTCTTGTCTTGTTTTGTCTTGTCATGTCTTGTCTTGTCTTGTCTTGTCTTGTCATGTCTTGTCTTGTCTAGTCTTGTCTTGTCTTGTCTTGTCTTGTTTTGTCTTGTCTTGTTTTGTCTTGTCTTGTCTTATATTGTCTTGTCTTGTCTTGTCATGTCATGTCATGTCATGTCGTGTGTTGTGTTGTTTAGTCTTGTTTTGTCTTGTCATGTCTTGTCTTGTCTTGTCTTGTCTTGTCATGTCTTGTCTTGTCTAGTCTTGTCTTGTCTTGTCTTGTCTTGTCTTGTCTTGTCTTGTCTTGTGTTGTCTTGTCTTGTATTGTCTTGTCTTGTCCTGTCCTGTCCTGTCCTGTCCTGTCTTGTCTTGTCTTGTCTTGTCTTGTCTTGTCTTGTCTTGTCTTGTCTTGTCTTGTCTTGTCTTGTCTTGTCGTGTCTTGTCGTGTCTTGTCGTGTCTTGTCTTGTCGTGTCTTGTCGTGTCTTGTCGTGTCTTGTCTTGTCTTGTCTTGTCTTGTCTTGCCTTGTCTTGTCTTGTCTTTTCTTGTCTTGTCTTGTCTTGTCTTGTCGTGTCTTGTCTTGTCTTGTCATGTCATGTCTTGTCTTGTCTTGTCTTGTCTTGTCTTGTCTTGTCATGTTTTGTCATGTAATGTCATGTCGTGTGTTGTGTTGTTTTGTCTTGTCGTGTCTTCTCCTTGTGTTGTGTTGTTTTGTCTTGTATTGTCTTGTCTTGTCTTGTCTTGTTTTGTCTTGTCTTGTCTTGTCTTGTCTTTTCTTGTCATGTCATGTCATGTCATACGTGTGTTGCGTTGTTTTGTCTTGTCTTATTTTGTCTTGTCATGTCTTATCTTGTCTTGTCTTGTCTTGTCTTGTATTGTCATGTCTTATATTGTCTTGTCTTGTCATGTCATATCATGTCGTGTGTTGTGTTGTTTTGTCTTGTCATGTTTTGTCTTGTCATGTATTGTCTTGTCTTGTCTTGTCTTGTCCTGACATGTCATGTCATGTCATGTGTTGTGTTGTTTTGTCTTGTCTTGTCTTGTTTGGTCTTGTCTTGTCTTGTCTTGTCTTGTCTTGTCATGTCATGTCATGTCGTGCGTTGTGTTGTTTTGTCTTGTCTTGTTTTGTCTTGTCATGTCATGTCTTGTCTTGTCTTGTCTTGTCTTGTCTTGTCTTGTCTTGTCTTGTCTTGTCTTGTCTTGTCATGTCATGTCATGTCATGTCATGTGTTGCGTTGTGTTGTTTTGTCTTGTCTTGTCTTGTCTTGTGTTGTCTTGTCTTGTCTTGTATTGGCTTGTCTTGTCCTGCCCTGTCCTGTCCTGTCCTGTCTTGTCTTGTCTTGTCTTGTCTTGTCTTGTCTTGTCTTGTCTTGTCTTGTCTTGTCTTGTCTTGTCTTGTCTTGTCTTGTCTTGTCTTGTCTTGTCTTGTCGTGTCTTGTCGTGTCTTGTCGTGTCTTGTCTTGTCTTGTCTTGTCTTGTCTTGTCTTGTCTTGTCTTGTCTTGTCTTGTCTTGTCTTGTCTTGTCTTGTCTTGTCTTGTCTTGTCTTGTCTTGTCTTGTCTTGTCTTGTCTTGTCTTGTCTTGTCTTGTCTTGTCTTGTCTTGTCTTGTCTTGTCTTGTCTTGTCTTGTCTTGTCTTGTCTTGTCTTGTCTTGTCTTGTCTTGTCTTGTCTTGTCTTGTCTTGTCTTGTCTTGTCTTGTCTTGTCTTGTCTTGTCTTGTCTTGTCTTGTCTTGTCTTGTCTTGTCTTGTCTTGTCTTGTCCTGTCTTGTCTTGTCTTGTCTTGTCTTGTCTTGTCTTGTCTTGTCTTGTCTTGTCTTGTCTTGTCTTGTCTTGTCTTGTCTTGTCTTGTCTTGTCGTGTCTTGCCGTGTCTTGTCGTGTCGTGTCTTGTCGTGTCGTGTCTTGTCTTGTCTTGTCTTGATTTGTCTTGTCTTGTCTTGTCTTGTCGTGTCTTGTCTTGTCTTGTTTTGTCTTATCTTGTCTTGTCTTGTCGTGTCTTGTCGTGTCTTGTCGTGTCTTGTCGTGCCTTGTCTTGTCTTGTCTTGTCTTGTCTTGTCTTGTCTTGTCTTGTCTTGTCTTGTCTTGTCTTGTCTTGTCTTGTCTTGTCCTGTCGTGTGTTGTGTTGTTTTGTCTTGTCTTGTGTTGTTTTGTCGTGTCATGTCTTGTCCTGTCCTGTCGTGTGTTGTGTTGTTTTGTCTTGTCTTGTCTTGTCATGTCATGTCATGTCGTGTCTTGTGTTGCTTTGTCTTGTCTTGTCTTGTCTTGTCTTGTCTTGTCTTGTCCTGTCGTGTGTTGTGTTGTTTTGTCTTGTCTTGTGTTGTTTTGTCGTGTCATGTCTTGTCTTGTCTTGTCTTGTCTTGTCATGTCATGTCGTGTCTTGTGTTGGTTTGTCTTGTCTTGTCTTGTCTTGTCTTGTCTTGTCTTGTCTTGTCCTGTCGTGTGTTGTGTTGTTTTGTTTTGTCTTGTGTTGTTTTGTCGTGTCATGTCTTGCCTTGTCTTGTCTTGTCCTGTCCTGTCGTGTGTTGTGTTGTTTTGTCTTGTCTTGTCATGTCATGTCATGTCGTGTCTTGTGTTGCTTTGTCTTGTCTGGTCTTGTCTTGTCTTGTCTTGTCTTGTCTTGTCCTGTCGTGTGTTGTGTTGTTTTGTCTTGTCTTGTGTTGTTTTGTCGTGTCATGTTTTGTCTTGTCTTGTCTTGTCTTGTCATGTCATGTCATGTCGTGTCTTGTGTTGCTTTGTCTTGTCTTGTCTTGTCTTGTCTTGTCTTGTCTTGTCTTGTCTTGTCTTGTCTTGTCTTGTCTTGTCTTGTCTTGTCTTGTCTTGTCTTGTCTTGTCTTGTCTTGTCTTGTCTTGTCTTGTCTTGTCTTGTCTTGTCTTGTCTTGTCCTGTCGTGTGTTGTGTTGTTTAGTCTTGTCTTGTGTTGTTTTGTCGTGTCATGTTTTGTCTTGTCTTGTCTTGTCATGTCATGTCATGTCGTGTCTTGTGTTGCTTTGTCTTGTCTTGTCTTGTCTTGTCTTGTCTTGTCATGTCATGTCATGTCTTGTCTTGTCTTGTCTTGTCTTGTCTTGTCTTGTCTTGTCTTGTCTTGTCTTGTCTTGTCTTGTCTTGTCTTGTCTTGTCTTGTCTTGTCTTGTCTTGTCTTGTCTTGTGTTGTCTTGTCTTGTCTTGTCTTGTTTTATGTTGTCTTGTCTTGTCTGTCGTGTGTTGTGTTGTTTTGTCTTGTCATGTCTTATATTGTCTTGTCTTGTGATGTCATGTCGTGTGTTGTGTTCTTTTGTCTTGTCTTGTCTTGTCTTGTCTTGTTTGGTCTTGTTTGGTCTTGTCTTGTCTTGTTTTGTCTTGTCTTGTCTTGTCTTGTCTTGTCTTGTCTTGTCTTGTCTTGTCTTGTCTTGTCTTGTCTTGTCTTGTCTTGTCTTGTCTTGTCTTGTCTTTTCTTGTCATGTCATGTCATGTCATACGTGTGTTGCGTTGTTTTGTCTTGTCTTATTTTGTCTTGTCATGTCTTATCTTGTCTTGTTTTATGTTGTCTTGTCTTTTCTGTCGTGTGTTGTGTTGTTTTGTCTTGTCATGTCTTATATTGTCTTGTCTTGTGATGTCATGTCGTGTGTTGTGTTCTTTTGTCTTGTCTTGTCTTGTCTTGTCTTGTCTTGTTTGGTCTTGTTTGGTCTTGTCTTGTCTTGTTTTGTCTTGTCTTGTCTTGTCTTGTCTTGTCTTGTCTTGTCTTGTCGTGTCTTGTCGTGTCTTGTCGTGTCTTGCCGTGTCTTGTCGTGTCGTGTCTTGTCGTGTCTTGTCTTGTCTTGTCTTGTCTTGTCTTGCCTTGTCTTGTCTTGTCTTTTCTTGTCTTGTCTTGTCTTGTCTTGTCGTGTCTTGTCTTGTCTTGTCATGTCATGTCTTGTCTTGTCTTGTCTTGTCTTGTCTTGTCTTGTCATGTTTTGTCATGTAATGTCATGTCGTGTGTTGTGTTGTTTTGTCTTGTCGTGTCTTCTCCTTGTGTTGTGTTGTTTTGTCTTGTATTGTCTTGTCTTGTCTTGTCTTGTTTTGTCTTGTCTTGTCTTGTCTTGTCTTTTCTTGTCATGTCATGTCATGTCATACGTGTGTTGCGTTGTTTTGTCTTGTCTTATTTTGTCTTGTCATGTCTTATCTTGTCTTGTCTTGTATTGTCATGTCTTATATTGTCTTGTCTTGTCATGTCATATCATGTCGTGTGTTGTGTTGTTTTGTCTTGTCATGTTTTGTCTTGTCATGTATTGTCTTGTCTTGTCTTGTCTTGTCCTGACATGTCATGTCATGTCATGTGTTGTGTTGTTTTGTCTTGTCTTGTCTTGTTTGGTCTTGTCTTGTCTTGTCTTGTCTTGTCTTGTCTTGTCATGTCATGTCATGTCGTGCGTTGTGTTGTTTTGTCTTGTCTTGTCTTGTCTTGTCTTGTCTTGTCTTGTCGTGTCTTGCCGTGTCTTGTCGTGTCGTGTCTTGTCGTGTCGTGTCTTGTCTTGTCTTGTCTTGATTTGTCTTGTCTTGTCTTGTCTTGTCGTGTCTTGTCTTGTCTTGTTTTGTCTTATCTTGTCTTGTCTTGTCGTGTCTTGTCGTGTCTTGTCGTGTCTTGTCGTGCCTTGTCTTGTCTTGTCTTGTCTTGTCTTGTCTTGTCTTGTCTTGTCTTGTCTTGTCTTGTCTTGTCTTGTCTTGTCTTGTCTTGTCTTGTCTTGTCTTGTCTTGTCTTGTCTTGTCTTGTCTTGTCCTGTCGTGTGTTGTGTTGTTTTGTCTTGTCTTGTGTTGTTTTGTCGTGTCATGTCTTGTCCTGTCCTGTCGTGTGTTGTGTTGTTTTGTCTTGTCTTGTCTTGTCATGTCATGTCATGTCGTGTCTTGTGTTGCTTTGTCTTGTCTTGTCTTGTCTTGTCTTGTCTTGTCTTGTCCTGTCGTGTGTTGTGTTGTTTTGTCTTGTCTTGTGTTGTTTTGTCGTGTCATGTCTTGTCTTGTCTTGTCTTGTCTTGTCATGTCATGTCGTGTCTTGTGTTGGTTTGTCTTGTCTTGTCTTGTCTTGTCTTGTCTTGTCTTGTCTTGTCCTGTCGTGTGTTGTGTTGTTTTGTTTTGTCTTGTGTTGTTTTGTCGTGTCATGTCTTGCCTTGTCTTGTCTTGTCCTGTCCTGTCGTGTGTTGTGTTGTTTTGTCTTGTCTTGTCATGTCATGTCATGTCGTGTCTTGTGTTGCTTTGTCTTGTCTGGTCTTGTCTTGTCTTGTCTTGTCTTGTCTTGTCCTGTCGTGTGTTGTGTTGTTTTGTCTTGTCTTGTGTTGTTTTGTCGTGTCATGTTTTGTCTTGTCTTGTCTTGTCTTGTCATGTCATGTCATGTCGTGTCTTGTGTTGCTTTGTCTTGTCTTGTCTTGTCTTGTCTTGTCTTGTCTTGTCTTGTCTTGTCTTGTCTTGTCTTGTCTTGTCTTGTCTTGTCTTGTCTTGTCTTGTCTTGTCTTGTCTTGTCTTGTCTTGTCTTGTCTTGTCTTGTCTTGTCTTGTCTTGTCTTGTCTTGTCTTGTCTTGTCTTGTCTTGTCTTGTCTTGTCTTGTCTTGTCTTGTCCTGTCGTGTGTTGTGTTGTTTAGTCTTGTCTTGTGTTGTTTTGTCGTGTCATGTTTTGTCTTGTCTTGTCTTGTCATGTCATGTCATGTCGTGTCTTGTGTTGCTTTGTCTTGTCTTGTCTTGTCTTGTCTTGTCTTGTCATGTCATGTCATGTCTTGTCTTGTCTTGTCTTGTCTTGTCTTGTCTTGTCTTGTCTTGTCTTGTCTTGTCTTGTCTTGTCTTGTCTTGTCTTGTCTTGTCTTGTCTTGTCTTGTCTTGTGTTGTCTTGTCTTGTCTTGTCTTGTTTTATGTTGTCTTGTCTTGTCTGTCGTGTGTTGTGTTGTTTTGTCTTGTCATGTCTTATATTGTCTTGTCTTGTGATGTCATGTCGTGTGTTGTGTTCTTTTGTCTTGTCTTGTCTTGTCTTGTCTTGTTTGGTCTTGTTTGGTCTTGTCTTGTCTTGTTTTGTCTTGTCTTGTCTTGTCTTGTCTTGTCTTGTCTTGTCTTGTCTTGTCTTGTCTTGTCTTGTCTTGTCTTTTCTTGTCATGTCATGTCATGTCATACGTGTGTTGCGTTGTTTTGTCTTGTCTTATTTTGTCTTGTCATGTCTTATCTTGTCTTGTTTTATGTTGTCTTGTCTTTTCTGTCGTGTGTTGTGTTGTTTTGTCTTGTCATGTCTTATATTGTCTTGTCTTGTGATGTCATGTCGTGTGTTGTGTTCTTTTGTCTTGTCTTGTCTTGTCTTGTCTTGTCTTGTCTTGTCTTGTTTGGTCTTGTTTGGTCTTGTCTTGTCTTGTTTTGTCTTGTCTTGTCTTCTCTTGTCTTGTCTTGTCTTGTCTTGTCTTGTCTTGTCTTGTCTTGTCTTGTCTTGTCTTGTCTTGTCTTGTCTTGTCTTGTCTTGTCTTGTCTTGTCTTGTCTTGTCTTGTCTTGTCTTGTCTTGTCTTGTCTTGTCTTGTCTTGTCTTGTCTTGTCTTGTCTTGTCTTGTCTTGTCTTGTCTTGTCTTGTCTTGTCTTGTCTTGTCTTGTCTTGTCTTGTCTTGTCTTGTCTTGTCTTGTCTTGTCTTGTCTTGTCTTGTCTTGTCTTGTCTTGTCTTGTCTTGTCTTGTCTTGTCTTGTCTTGTCTTGTCTTGTCTTGTCTTGTCTTGTCTTGTCTTGTCTTGTCTTGTCTTGTCTTGTCTTGTCTTGTCTTGTCTTGTCTTCTTAATTAATTTAAAAACAAATCAAACAGAATTGTCTTGTCTGGTCTTGTCTTGTCTTGTCTTGTCTTGTCTTGTCTTGTCTTGTCTTGTCTTGTTTGGTCTTGTTTGGTCTTGTCTTGTCTTGTTTTGTCTTGTCTTGTCTTGTCTTGTCTTGTTTTGTCTTGTCTTGTCTTGTCTTGTCTTGTCTTGTCTTGTCTTGTCTTGTCTTGTCTTGTCTTGTCTTGTCTTTTCTTGTCATGTCATGTCATGTCATACGTGTGTTGCGTTGTTTTGTCTTGTCTTATTTTGTCTTGTCATGTCTTATCTTGTCTTGTTTTATGTTGTCTTGTCTTGTCTGTCGTGTGTTGTGTTGTTTTGTCTTGTCATGTCTTATATTGTCTTGTCTTGTGATGTCATGTCGTGTGTTGTGTTCTTTTGTCTTGTCTTGTCTTGTCTTGTCTTGTCTTGTCTTGTTTGGTCTTGTCTTGTCTTGTGTTGTCTTGTCTTGTCTTGTCTTGTTTTATGTTGTCTTGTCTTGTCTGTCGTGTGTTGTGTTGTTTTGTCTTGTCATGTCTTATATTGTCTTGTCTTGTGATGTCATGTCGTGTGTTGTGTTCTTTTGTCTTGTCTTGTCTTGTCTTGTCTTGTCTTGTCTTGTCTTGTTTGGTCTTGTTTGGTCTTGTCTTGTCTTGTTTTGTCTTGTCTTGTCTTGTCTTGTCTTGTCTTGTCTTGTCTTGTCTTGTCTTGTCTTGTCTTGTCTTGTCTTGTCTTGTCTTGTCTTGTCTTGTCTTGTCTTGTCTTGTCTTGTCTTGTCTTGTCTTGTCTTGTCTTGTCTTGTCTTGTCTTGTCTTGTCTTGTCTTGTCTTGTCTTGTCTTGTCTTGTCTTGTCTTGTCTTGTCTTGTCTTGTCTTGTCCTGTCGTGTGTTGTGTTGTTTAGTCTTGTCTTGTGTTGTTTTGTCGTGTCATGTTTTGTCTTGTCTTGTCTTGTCATGTCATGTCATGTCGTGTCTTGTGTTGCTTTGTCTTGTCTTGTCTTGTCTTGTCTTGTCATGTCATGTCATGTCTTGTCTTGTCTTGTCTTGTCTTGTCTTGTCTTGTCTTGTCTTGTCTTGTCTTATCTTGTCTTGTCTTGTCTTGTCTTGTCTTGTCTTGTCTTGTCTTGTCTTGTCTTGTGTTGTCTTGTCTTGTCTTGTCTTGTTTTATGTTGTCTTGTCTTGTCTGTCGTGTGTTGTGTTGTTTTGTCTTGTCATGTCTTATATTGTCTTGTCTTGTGATGTCATGTCGTGTGTTGTGTTCTTTTGTCTTGTCTTGTCTTGTCTTGTCTTGTTTGGTCTTGTTTGGTCTTGTCTTGTCTTGTTTTGTCTTGTCTTGTCTTGTCTTGTCTTGTCTTGTCTTGTCTTGTCTTGTCTTGTCTTGTCTTGTCTTGTCTTTTCTTGTCATGTCATGTCATGTCATACGTGTGTTGCGTTGTTTTGTCTTGTCTTGTCATGTCATGTCTTGTCTTGTCTTGTCTTGTCTTGTCTTGTCTTGTCTTGTCTTGTCTTGTCTTGTCTTGTCATGTCATGTCATGTCATGTCATGTGTTGCGTTGTGTTGTTTTGTCTTGTCTTGTCTTGTCTTGTGTTGTCTTGTCTTGTCTTGTATTGGCTTGTCTTGTCCTGCCCTGTCCTGTCCTGTCCTGTCTTGTCTTGTCTTGTCTTGTCTTGTCTTGTCTTGTCTTGTCTTGTCTTGTCTTGTCTTGTCTTGTCTTGTCTTGTCTTGTCTTGTCTTGTCTTGTCTTGTCTTGTCTTGTCTTGTCTTGTCTGTCGTGTGTTGTGTTGTTTTGTCTTGTCATGTCTTATATTGTCTTGTCTTGTGATGTCATGTCGTGTGTTGTGTTCTTTTGTCTTGTCTTGTCTTGTCTTGTCTTGTCTTGTCTTGTCTTGTCTTGTCTTGTCTTGTCTTGTCTTGTCTTGTCTTGTTTGGTCTTGTTTGGTCTTGTCTTGTCTTGTTTTGTCTTGTCTTGTCTTGTCTTGTCTTGTCTTGTCTTGTCTTGTCTTGTCTTCTCTTGTCTTGTCTTGTCTTGTCTTGTCTTGTCTTGTCTTGTCCTGTCGTGTGTTGTGTTGTTTAGTCTTGTCTTGTGTTGTTTTGTCGTGTCATGTTTTGTCTTGTCTTGTCTTGTCATGTCATGTCATGTCTTATCTTGTCTTGTCTTGTCCTGTCCTGTCTTGTCTTGTCTTTTCTTGTCTTGTCTTGTCTTTTCTTGTCTTGTCTTGTCTTGTTTTGTCTTGTCTTGTCTTGTCTTGTTTTGTCTTTTCTTGTCTTGTCTTGTCTTGTCTTGTCTTGTCTTGTCTTGTCTTGTCTTGTCATGTCATGTCTTGTCTTGTCTTGTTTTGTCTTGTCTTGTCTTGTCTTGTCTTGTCTTGTCATGTCATGTCATGTCTTATCTTGTCTTGTCTTGTCCTGTCCTGTCTTGTCTTGTCTTGTCTGGTTTTGTCTTGTCTTGTCTTGTCTTGTTTTGTCTTTTCTTGTCTTGTCTTGTCTTGTCTTGTCTTGTCTTGTCTTGTCTTGTCTTGTCTTGTCTTGTCATGTCATGTCTTGTCTTGTCTTGTTTTGTCTTGTCTTGTCTTGGTTTGTCTTGTCATGTCTTGTCTTGTCTTGTCTTGTCTTGTCTTGTCTTGTCTTGTCTTGTCTTGTCTTGTCTTGTCTTGTCTTGTCTTGTCTTGTCTTGTCTTGTCTTGTCTTGTCTTGTCTTGTCCTGTCATGTCATGTCATGTCATGTGTTGTGTTGTTTTGTCTTGTCTTGTCTTGTTTGGTCTTGTTTGGTCTTGTCTTGTCTTGTTTTGTCTTGTCTTGTCTTGTCTTGTCTTGTCTTGTCTTGTCTTGTCTTGTCTTGTCTTGTCTTGTCTTGTCTTGTCTTGTCTTGTCTTGTCTTGTCTTGTCTTGTCTTGTCTTGTCTTGTCTTGTCTTGTCTTGTCTTGTCTTGTCTTGTCTTGTCTTGTCTTGTCTTGTCTTGTCTTGTCTTGTCTTGTCTTGTCTTGTCTTGTCTTGTCTTGTCTTGTCTTGTCTTGTCTTGTCTTGTCTTGTCTTGTCTTTTCTTGTCATGTCATGTCATGTCATACGTGTGTTGCGTTGTTTTGTCTTGTCTTATTGTGTCTTGTCATGTCTTATCTTGTCTTGTCTTGTCTTGTCTTGTATTGTCATCTCCTATATTGTCTTGTCTTGTCATGTCATATCATGTCGTGTGTAGTGTTGTTTTGTCTTGTCTTGTATTGTTGGGTCTTGTCTTGTCTTGTCTTGTCATGTCGTGCGTTGTGTTGTTTTGTCTTGTCTTGTTTTGTCTTGTCATGTCATGTCTTGTTTTGTCTTGTCTTGTCTTGTCTTGTCTTGTCTTGTCATGTCATGTCATGTCATGTCATGTGTTGTGTTGTGTTGTTTGTCTTGTCTTGTCTTGTTTGGTCTTGTCTTGTTTGGTCTTGTCTTGTTTGGTCTTGTCTTGTCTTGTCATGTTTTATGTTGTCTTGTTTTGTCATGTAATGTCATGTCGTGTGTTGTGTTGTTTTGTCTTGTCTTGTCTTCTCCTTGTCTTGTCTTTTCTTGTCATGTCATGTCATGTCATACGTGTGTTGCGTTGTGTTGTTTGTCTTGTCTTGTCATGTTTTATGTTGTCTTGTTTTGTCATGTAATGTCATGTCGTGAGTTGTGTTGTTTTGTCTTGTCTTGTCTTCTCCTTGTCTTGTCTTGTCATGTCGTGTGTTGTGTTGTTTTGTCTTGTCATGTCTTATATTGTCTTGTCTTGTCTTGTCTTGTCTTGTGATGTCTTGTCTTGTCTTGCCATGTCTTGTATTGTCTTGTTTTGTCTTGTCTTGTATTGTCTTGTTTTCTCATGTAATGTCATGTCGTGTGTTGTTTTGTCTTGTCTTGTTTTGTCTTGTCCTGTCTTGTCTTGTCATGTCATGTCATGTGTTGTGTTGTGTTGTTTTGTCTTGTCTTGTCTTGTCTTGTCTTGTCTTGCCTTATCTTGCCTTGTCTTGTCTTGTCTGGTCTTGTCTTGTCTTGTCTTGTCTTGTCTTGCCATGTCTTGTCTTGTCTTGTTTTGTCTTGTCTTGTATTGTCTTGTTTTCTCATGTAATGTCATGTCGTGTGTTGTGTTCTTTTGTCTTGTCTTGTCTTGTTTGGTCTTGTTTGGTCTTGTCTTGTCTTGTTTTGTCTTGTCTTGTCTTGTCTTGTCTTGTCTTGTCTTGTCTTGTCTTGTCTTGTCTTGTCTTGTCTTGTCTTGTCTTGTCTTGTCTTGTCTTGTCTTGTCTTGTCTTGTCTTGTCTTGTCTTGTCTTGTCTTGTCTTGTCTTGTCTTGTCTTGTCTTGTCTTGTCTTGTCTTGTCTTGTCTTGTCTTGTCTTGTCTTCTTAATTAATTTAAAAACAAATCAAACAGAATTGTCTTGTCTGGTCTTGTCTTGTCTTGTCTTGTCTTGTCTTGTCTTGTCTTGTCTTGTCTTGTCTTGTCTTGTCTTGTCTTGTCTTGTCTTGTCTTGTCTTGTCTTGTCTTGTCTTGTCTTGTCTTGTCTTGTCTTGTCTTGTCTTGTCTTGTTTGGTCTTGTTTGGTCTTGTCTTGTCTTGTTTTGTCTTGTCTTGTCTTGTCTTGTCTTGTTTGGTCTTGTTTTGTCTTGTCTCTTGTCTTGTCTTGTCTTGTCTTGTCTTGTCTTGTCTTGTCTTGTCTTGTCTTGTCTTGTCTTCTTAATTAATTTAAAAACAAATCAAACAGAATTGTCTTGTCTTGTTTTGTCTTGTCTTGTCTTGTCTTGTCTTGTCTTGTTTTATGTTGTCTTGTCTTGTCTGTCGTGTGTTGTGTTGTTTTGTCTTGTCATGTCTTATATTGTCTTGTCTTGTGATGTCATGTCGTGTGTTGTGTTCTTTTGTCTTGTCTTGTCTTGTCTTGTCTTGTCTTGTTTGGTCTTGTCTTGTCTTGTCTTGTCTTGTCTTGTCTTCTTAATTAATTTAAAAACAAATCAAACAGAATTGTCTTGTCTTGTTTTGTCTTGTCTTGTCTTGTCTTGTCTTGTCTTGTCTTGTCTTGTCTTGTCTTGTCTTGTCTTGTCTTGTCTTTTCTTGTCATGTCATGTCATGTCATACGTGTGTTGCGTTGTTTTGTCTTGTCTTATTTTGTCTTGTCATGTCTTATCTTGTCTTGTTTTATGTTGTCTTGTCTTGTCTGTCGTGTGTTGTGTTGTTTTGTCTTGTCATGTCTTATATTGTCTTGTCTTGTGATGTCATGTCGTGTGTTGTGTTCTTTTGTCTTGTCTTGTCTTGTCTTGTCTTGTCTTGTTTGGTCTTGTTTTGTCTTGTCTTTTCTTGTCTTGTCTTGTCTTGTCTTGTCTTGTCTTGTCTTGTCTTGTCTTGTCTTGTCTTCTTAATTAATTTAAAAACAAATCAAACAGAATTGTCTTGTCTTGTTTTGTCTTGTCTTGTCTTGTCTTGTCTTGTCTTGTCTTGTCTTGTCTTGTCTTGTCTTGTCTTGTCTTGTCTTGTCTTGTCTTGTCTTGTCTTGTCTTGTCTTGTCTTGTCTTGTCTTGTCTTGTCTTGTCTTGTCTTGTCTTGTCTTGTCTTTTCTTGTCATGTCATGTCATGTCATACGTGTGTTGCGTTGTTTCGTCTTGTCTTATTTTGTCTTGTCATGTCTTATCTTGTCTTGTTTTATGTTGTCTTGTCTTGTCTGTCGTGTGTTGTGTTGTTTTGTCTTGTCATGTCTTATATTGTCTTGTCTTGTGATGTCATGTCGTGTGTTGTGTTCTTTTGTCTTGTCTTGTCTTGTCTTGTCTTGTCTTGTCTTGTCTTGTCTTGTCTTGTGTTGTCTTGTCTTGTCTTGTCTTGTTTTATGTTGTCTTGTCTTGTCTGTCGTGTGTTGTGTTGTTTTGTCTTGTCATGTCTTATATTGTCTTGTCTTGTGATGTCATGTCGTGTGTTGTGTTCTTTTGTCTTGTCTTGTCTTGTCTTGTCTTGTCTTGTCTTGTCTTGTTTGGTCTTGTTTGGTCTTGTTTGGTCTTGTCTTGTCTTGTTTTGTCTTGTCTTGTCTTGTCTTGTCTTGTCTTGTCTTGTCTTGTCTTGTCTTGTCTTGTCTTGTCTTGTCTTGTCTTGTCTTGTCTTGTCTTGTCTTGTCTTGTCTTGTCTTGTCTTGTCTTGTCTTGTCCTGTCGTGTGTTGTGTTGTTTAGTCTTGTCTTGTGTTGTTTTGTCGTGTCATGTTTTGTCTTGTCTTGTCTTGTCATGTCATGTCATGTCTTATCTTGTCTTGTCTTGTCCTGTCCTGTCTTGTCTTGTCTTTTCTTGTCTTGTCTTGTCTTTTCTTGTCTTGTCTTGTCTTGTTTTGTCTTGTCTTGTCTTGTCTTGTTTTGTCTTTTCTTGTCTTGTCTTGTCTTGTCTTGTCTTGTCTTGTCTTGTCTTGTCATGTCATGTCTTGTCTTGTCTTGTTTTGTCTTGTCTTGTCTTGTCTTGTCTTGTCATGTCATGTCATATCTTATCTTGTCTTGTCTTGTCCTGTCCTGTCTTGTCTTGTCTTGTCTTGTTTTGTCTTGTCTTGTCTTGTCTTGTTTTGTCTTTTCTTGTCTTGTCTTGTCTTGTCTTGTCTTGTCTTGTCTTGTCTTGTCATGCCATGTCTTGTCTTGTCTTGTTTTGTCTTGTCTTGTCTTGGTTTGTCTTGTCATGTCTTGTCTTGTCTTGTCTTGTCTTGTCTTGTCTTGTCTTGTCTTGTCTTGTCTTGTCTTGTCTTGTCTTGTCTTGTCTTGTCCTGTCATGTCATGTCATGTGTTGTGTTGTTTTGTCTTGTCTTGTCTTGTTTGGTCTTGTTTGGTCTTGTCTTGTTTTGTCTTGTCTTGTCTTGTCTTGTCTTGTCTTGTCTTGTCTTGTCTTGTCTTGTCTTGTCTTGTCTTGTCTTGTCTTGTCTTGTCTTGTCTTGTCTTGTCTTGTCTTGTCTTGTCTTGTCTTGTCTTGTCTTGTCTTGTCTTGTCTTGTCTTGTCTTGTCTCTTGTCATGTCATGTCATGTCATACGTGTGTTGCGTTGTTTTGTCTTGTCTTATTTTGTCTTGTCATGTCTTATCTTGTCTTGTCTTGTCTTGTCTTGTATTGTCATCTCTTATATTGTCTTGTCTTGTCTTGTCTTGTCATGTCGTGCGTTGTGTTGTTTTGTCTTGTCTTGTTTTGTCTTGTCATGTCATGTCTTGTTTTGTCTTGTCTTGTCTTGTCTTGTCTTGTCTTGTCTTGTCTTGTCTTGTCTTGTCATGTCATGTCATGTCTTGTCTTGTCTTGTTTTGTCTTGTCTTGTATTGTCTTGTTTTCTCATGTAATGTCATGTCGTGTGTTGTGTTGTTTTGTCTTGTCTTGTTTTGTCTTGTCCTGTCTTGTCTTGTCATGTCATGTCATGTGTTGTGTTGTGTTGTTTTGTCTTGTCTTGTCTTGTCTTGTCTTGTCTTGCCTTATCTTGCCTTGTCTTGTCTTGTCTGGTCTTGTCTTGTCTTGTCTTGTCTTGTCTTGCCATGTCTTGTCTTGTTTGGTCTTGTCTTGTCTTGTCTTTTCTTGTCATGTCATGTCATGTCATACGTGTGTTGCGTTGTTTTGTCTTGTCTTATTTTGTCTTGTCATGTCTTATCTTGTCTTGTCTTGTCTTGTCTTGTATTGTCATCTCTTATATTGTCTTGTCTTGTCTTGTCATGTCGTGCGTTGTGTTGTTTTGTCTTGTCTTGTTTTGTCTTGTCCTGTCATGTCTTGTTTTGTCTTGTCTTGTCTTGTCTTGTCTTGTCTTGTCTTGTCATGTCATGTCATGTCTTGTCTTGTCTTGTTTTGTCTTGTCTTGTATTGTCTTGTTTTCTCATGTAATGTCATGTCGTGTGTTGTGTTGTTTTGTCTTGTCCTGTCTTGTCTTGTCATGTCATGTCATACGTGTGTTGCGTTGTCTTGTCTTGTCTTGTTTGGTCTTGTCTTGTTTGGTCTTGTCTTGTTTGGTCTTGTCTTGTCTTGTCATGTTTTATGTTGTCTTGTTTTGTCATGTAATATCATGTCGTGTGTTGTGTTGTTTTGTCTTGTCTTGTCTTCTCCTTGTCTTGTCTTTTCTTGTCATGTCATGTCATGTCATACGTGTGTTGCGTTGTGTTGTTTGCCTTGTCTTGTCTTGTTTGGTCTTGTCTTGTCTTGTCATGTTTTATGTTGTCTTGTTTTGTCATGTAATGTCATGTCGTGAGTTGTGTTGTTTTGTCTTGTCTTGTCTTCTCCTTGTCTTGTCTTGTCATGTCGTGTGTTGTGTTGTTTTGTCTTGTCATGTCTTATATTGTCTTGTCTTGTCTTGTCTTGTGATGTCTTGTCTTGTCTTGCCATGTCTTGTCTTGTCTTGTTTTGTCTTGTCTTGTATTGTCTTGTTTTCTCATGTAATGTCATGTCGTGTGTTGTGTTGTTTTGTCTTGTCTTGTTTTGTCTTGTCCTGTCTTGTCTTGTCATGTCATGTCATGTGTTGTGTTGTGTTGTTTTGTCTTGTCTTGTCTTGTCTTGTCTTGCCTTATCTTGCCTTGTCTTGTCTTGTCTGGTCTTGTCTTGTCTTGTCTTGTCTTGTCTTGCCATGTCTTGTCTTGTCTTGTTTTGTCTTGTCTTGTATTGTCTTGTTTTCTCATGTAATGTCATGTCGTGTGTTGTGTTGTTTTGTCTTGTCTTGTGTTGTTTTGTCGTGCCATGTCTTGTCTTGTCCTGTCCTGTCGTGTGTTGTGTTGTTTTGTCTTGTCTTGTCTTGTCTTGTCTTGTCTTGTCTTGTCTTGTTTTGTCTTGTCTTGTCTTGTCTTGTCTTGTCTTTTCTTGTCATGTCATGTCATGTCATACGTGTGTTGCGTTGTTTTGTCTTGTCTTATTTTGTCTTGTCATGTCTTATCTTGTCTTGTCTTGTCTTGTCTTGTATTGTCATGTATTGTCTTGTCTTGTCTTGTCTTGTCTTGTCTTGTCCTGTCATGTCATGTCATGTCATGTGTTGTGTTGTTTTGTCTTGTCTTGTATTGTTGGGTCTTGTCTTGTCTTGTCTTGTCTTGTCTTGTCTTGTCTTGCCATGTCATGTCGTGCGTTGTGTTGTTTTGTCTTGTCTTGTCTTGTCTTGTCTTGTCTTGTCTTGTCTTGTCTTGTCTTGTCTTGTCTTGTCTTGTCTTGTCTTGTCTTGTCTTGTCTTGTCTTGTCTTGTCTTGTCTTGTCTTGTCTTGTCTTGTCTTGTCTTGTCTTGTCTTGTCTTGTCTTGTCTTGTCTTGTCTTGTCTTGTCTTGTCTTGTCTTGTCTTGTCTTGTCTTGTCTTGTCTTGTCTTGTCTTGTCTTGTCTTGTCTTGTCTTGTCTTGTCTTGTCTTGTCTTGTCTTGTCTTGTCTTGTCTTGTCTTGTCTTGTCTTGTCTTGTCTTGTCTTGTCCTGTCATGTCATGTCATGTCATGTGTTGTGTTGTTTTGTCTTGTCTTGTCTTGTTTGGTCTTGTTTGGTCTTGTCTTGTCTTGTCTTGTCTTGTCTTGTCTTGTCTTGTCTTGTCTTGTCTTGTCTTGTCTTGTCTTGTCTTGTCTTGTCTTGTCTTGTCTTGTCTTGTCTTGTCTTGTCTTGTCTTGTCTTGTCTTGTCTTGTCTTGTCTTGTCTTGTCTTGTCTTGTCTTGTCTTGTCTTGTCTTGTTTTGTCTTGTCTTGTCTTGTTTTGTCTTTTCTTGTCTTGCCTTGTCTTGTCTTGTCGTGTCTTGTCTTGTCTTGTCTTGTCTTGTCTTGTCTTGTCTTGTCTTGTCTTGTCTTGTCTTGTCTTGTCTTGTCTTGTCTTGTCTTGTCTTGTCTTGTCTTGTCTTGTCTTGTCTTGTCTTGTCTTGTCTTGTCTTGTCTTGTCTTGTCTTGTCTTGTCTTGTCTTGTCTTGTCTTGTCTTGTCTTGTTTTGTCTTTTCTTGTCTTGTCTTGTCTTGTCTTGTCTTGTCTTGTCATGTCTTGTCTTGTCTTGTCTTGTCTTGTCTTGTCTTGTCTTGTCTTGTCTTGTCTTGTCTTGTCTTGTCTTGTCTTGTCTTGTCTTGTCATGTCTTATCTTGTCTTGTCTTGTCTTGTATTGTCATGTATTGTCTTGTCTTGTCTTGTCTTGTCTTGTCTTGTCTTGTCATGTCATGTCATGTCTTGTCTAGTCTTGTCTTGTCTTGTCTTGTCTTGTCTTGTCTTGTCTTGTCTTGTCTTGTCTTGTCTTGTCTTGTCTTGTCTTGTCTTGTCTTGTCTTGTCTTGTCTTGTCTTGTCTTGTCTTGTCTTGTCTTGTCTTGTCTTGTCTTGTCTTGTCTTGTCTTGTCTTGTCTTGTCTTGTCTTGTCTTGTCTTGTCTTGTCTTGTCTTGTCTTGTCTTGTCTTGTCTTGTCTTGTCTTGTCTTGTCTTGTCTTGTCTTGTCTTGTCTTGTCTTGTCTTGTCTTGTCTTGTCTTGTCTTGTCTTGTCTTGTCTTGTCTTGTCTTGTTTTGTCTTTTCTTGTCTTGCCTTGTCTTGTCTTGTCTTGTCTTGTCGTGTCTTGTCTTGTCTTGTCTTGTCTTGTCTTGTCTTGTCTTGTCTTGTCTTGTCTTGTCTTGTCTTGTCTTGTCTTGTCTTGTCTTGTCTTGTCTTGTCTTGTCTTGTCTTGTCTTGTCTTGTCTTGTCTTGTCTTGTCTTGTCTTGTCTTGTTTTGTCTTTTCTTGTCTTGTCTTGTCTTGTCTTGTCTTGTCTTGTCATGTCTTGTCTTGTCTTGTCTTGTCTTGTCTTGTCTTGTCTTGTCTTGTCTTGTCTTGTCTTGTCTTGTCTTGTCTTGTCTTGTCTTGTCTTGTCTTGTCTTGTCTTGTCTTGTCTTGTCTTGTCTTGTCTTGTCTTGTCTTGTCTTGTCTTGTCTTGTCTTGTCTTGTCTTGTCTTGTTTTGTCTTGTCTTGTCTTGTCTTGTTTTGTCTTGTCTTGTCTTGGTTTGTCTTGTCATGTCTTGTCTTGTCTTGTCTTGTCTTGTCTTGTCTTGTCTTGTCTTGTCTTGTCTTGTCTTGTCTTGTCTTGTCTTGTCTTGTCTTGTCTTGTCTTGTCTTGTCTTGTCTTGTCTTGTCTTGTCTTGTCTTGTCCTGTCATGTCATGTCATGTCATGTGTTGTGTTGTTTTGTCTTGTCTTGTCTTGTTTGGTCTTGTTTGGTCTTGTCTTGTCTTGTCTTGTCTTGTCTTGTCTTGTCTTGTCTTGTCTTGTCTTGTCTTGTCTTGTCTTGTCTTGTCTTGTCTTGTCTTGTCTTGTCTTGTCTTGTCTTGTCTTGTCTTGTCCTGTCATGTCATGTCATGTCATGTGTTGTGTTGTTTTGTCTTGTCTTGTCTTGTTTGGTCTTGTTTGGTCTTGTCTTGTCTTGTCTTGTCTTGTCTTGTCTTGTCTTGTCTTGTCTTGTCTTGTCTTGTCTTGTCTTGTCTTGTCTTGTCTTGTCTTGTCTTGTCTTGTCTTGTCTTGTCTTGTCTTGTCTTGTCTTGTCTTGTCTTGTCTTGTCTTGTCTTGTCTTGTCTTGTCTTGTCTTGTCTTGTCTTGTCTTGTCTTGTCTTGTCTTGTCTTGTCTTGTCTTGTCTTGTCTTGTCTTGTCTTGTCTTGTCTTGTCTTGTCTTGTCTTGTCTTGTCTTGTCTTGTCTTGTCTTGTCTTGTCTTGTCTTGTCTTGTCTTGTCTTGTCTTGTCTTGTCTTGTCTTGTCTTGTCTTGTCTTGTTTTGTCTTTTCTTGTCTTGTCTTGTCTTGTCTTGTCTTGTCTTGTCTTGTCTTGTCTTGTCTTGTTTTGTCTTGTCTTGTCTTGTCTTGTCTTGTCTTTTCTTGTCATGTCATGTCATACGTGTGTTGCGTTGTTTTGTTTTGTCTTGTCTTATTTTGTCTTGTCATGTCTTATCTTGTCTTGTCTTGTCTTGTATTGTCATGTATTGTCTTGTCTTGTCTTGTCTTGTCTTGTCTTGTCATGTCATGTCATGTCTTGTCTTGTCTAGTCTTGTCTTGTCTTGTCTTGTCTTGTCTTGTCTTGTCTTGTCTTGTCTTGTCTTGTCTTGTCTTGTCTTGTCTTGTCTTGTCTTGTCTTGTCTTGTCTTGTCTTGTCTTGTCTTGTCTTGTCTTGTCTTGTCTTGTCTTGTCTTGTCTTGTCTTGTCTTGTCTTGTCTTGTCTTGTCTTGTCTTGTCTTGTCTTGTCTTGTCTTGTCTTGTCTTGTCTTGTCTTGTCTTGTCTTGTCTTGTCTTGTCTTGTCTTGTCTTGTCTTGTCTTGTCTTGTCTTGTCTTGTCTTGTCTTGTCTTGTCTTGTCTTGTCTTGTCTTGTCTTGTCTTGTCTTGTCTTGTCTTGTCTTGTCTTGTCTTGTCTTGTCTTGTCTTGTCTTGTCTTGTCTTGTCTTGTCTTGTCTTGTCTTGTCTTGTCTTGTCTTGTCTTGTCTTGTCTTGTCTTGTCTTGTCTTGTCTTGTCTTGTCTTGTCTTGTCTTGTCTTGTCTTGTCTTGTCTTGTCTTGTCTTGTCTTGTCTTGTCTTGTCTTGTCTTGTCTTGTCTTGTCTTGTCTTGTCTTGTCTTGTCTTGTCTTGTCTTGTCTTGTCTTGTCTTGTCTTGTCTTGTCTTGTCTTATTTTGTCTTGTCTTGTCTTGTCTTGTCTTGTCTTATTTTGTCTTGTCTTGTCTTGTCTTGTCTTGTCATGTTTTGTCATGTAATGTCATGTCGTGTGTTGTGTTGTTTTGTCATGTCTTATATTGTCTTGTTTTGTCTTGTGATGTCATGTCGTGTGTTGTGTTGTTTTGTCTTGTATTGTCTTGTCTTGTCTTGTCTTGTTTTGTCTTGTCTTGTCTTGTCTTGTCTTGTCTTGTCTTGTCTTGTCTTTTCTTGTCATGTCATACGTGTGTTGCGTTGTTTTGTCTTGTCTTATTTTGTCTTGTCATGTCTTATCTTGTCTTGTCTTGTCTTGTCTTGTATTGTCATGTCTTATATTGTCTTGTATTGTCATGTCATATCATGTCGTGTGTTGTGTTGTTTTGTCTTGTCATGTTTTGACTTGTCATGTATTGTCTTGTCTTGTCTTGTCTTGTCTTGTCTTGTCTTGTCTTGTCTTGTCTTGTCTTGTCTTGTCTTGTCTTGTCTTGTCTTGTCTTGTCTTGTCTTGTCTTGTCTTGTCTTGTCTTGTCTTGTCTTGTCTTGTCTTGTCTTGTCTTATGATGTCTTGTCTTGTCTTGTCTTGTCTTGTCTTGTCTTATGATGTCTTGTCTTGTCTTGTCTTGTCTTGTCCTGTCCTGTCCTGTCCTGTCCTGTCCTGTCCTGTCCTGTCCTGTCCTGTCCTGTCCTGTCCTGTCCTGTCCTGTCCTGTCTTGTCTTGTCTTGTCTTGTCTTGTCTTGTCTTGTCTTGTCTTGTCTTGTCTTGTCTTGTCTTGTCTTGTCTTGTCTTGTCTTGTCTTGTCTTGTCTTGTCTTGTCGTGTCTTGTCTTGTCTTGTCATGTCATGTCATGTTTTGTCTTGTCTTGTATTGTCTTGTTTTCTCATGTAATGTCTTGTCTTGTCTTGTCTTATCCTGTCGTGTGTTGTGTTGTTTTGTCTTGTCTTGTGTTGTTTTGTCGTGTCATGTTTTGTCTTGTCTTGTCTTGTCTTGTCATGTCATGTCATGTCGTGTCTTGTGTTGCTTTGTCTTGTCTTGTCTTGTCTTGTCTTGTCTTGTCTTGTCTTGTCTTGTCTTGTCTTGTCTTGTCTTGTCTTGTCTTGTCTTGTCTTGTCTTGTCTTGTCTTGTCTTGTCTTGTCTTGTCTTGTCTTGTCTTGTCTTGTCTTGTCTTGTCTTGTCTTGTCCTGTCGTGTGTTGTGTTGTTTAGTCTTGTCTTGTGTTGTTTTGTCGTGTCATGTTTTGTCTTGTCTTGTCTTGTCTTGTCTTGTCTTGTCTTGTCTTGTCTTGTCTTGTCATGTCATGTCATGTCGTGTCTTGTGTTGCTTTGTCTTGTCTTGTCTTGTCTTGTGTTGTCTTGTCTTGTCTTGTCTTGTTTTATGTTGTCTTGTCTTGTCTGTCGTGTGTTGTGTAGTTTTGTCTTGTCATGTCTTATATTGTCATGTCATGTCATGTCGTGTCTTGTGTTGCTTTGTCTTGTCTTGTCTTGTCTTGTCTTGTCTTGTCTTGTCTTGTCTTGTCTTGTCTTGTCTTGTCTTGTCTTGTCTTGTCTTGTCTTGTCTTGTCTTGTCTTGTCTTGTCTTGTCTTGTCTTGTCTTCTCTTGTCTTGTCTTGTCTTGTCTTGTCTTGTCTTGTCTTGTCTTGTCTTGTCTTGTCTTGTCTTGTCTTGTCTTGTCTTCTGAATTAATTTAAAAACAAATCAAACAGAATTGTCTTGTCTGGTCTTGTCTTGTCTTGTCTTGTCTTGTCTTGTCTTGTCTTGTCTTGTCTTGTCTTGTCTTGTCTTGTCTTGTCTTGTCTTGTTTGGTCTTGTTTGGTCTTGTCTTGTCTTGTTTTGTCTTGTCTTGTCTTGTCTTGTCTTGTCTTGTCTTGTCTTGTCTTGTCTTGTCTTGTCTTGTCTTGTCTTGTCTTGTCTTGTCTTGTCTTGTCTTGTCTTGTCTTGTCTTGTCTTGTCTTGTCTTGTCTTGTCTTGTCTTGTCTTGTCTTGTCTTGTCTTTTCTTGTCATGTCATGTCATGTCATACGTGTGTTGCGTTGTTTTGTCTTGTCTTATTTTGTCTTGTCATGTCTTATCTTGTCTTGTTTTATGTTGTCTTGTCTTGTCTGTCGTGTGTTGTGTTGTTTTGTCTTGTCATGTCTTATATTGTCTTGTCTTGTGATGTCATGTCGTGTGTTGTGTTCTTTTGTCTTGTCTTGTCTTGTCTTGTCTTGTTTGGTCTTGTCTTGTCTTGTCTTGTCTTGTGTTGTCTTGTCTTGTCTTGTCTTGTTTTATGTTGTCTTGTCTTGTCTGTCGTGTGTTGTGTAGTTTTGTCTTGTCATGTCTTATATTGTCTTGTCTTGTGATGTCATGTCGTGTGTTGTGTTCTTTTGTCTTGTCTTGTCTTGTCTTGTCTTGTCTTGTCTTGTCTTGTCTTGTTTGGTCTTGTTTGGTCTTGTCTTGTCTTGTTTTGTCTTGTCTTGTCTTGTCTTGTCTTGTCTTGTCTTGTCTTGTCTTGTCTTGTCTTGTCTTGTCCTGTCGTGTGTTGTGTTGTTTAGTCTTGTCTTGTGTTGTTTTGTCGTGTCATGTTTTGTCTTGTCTTGTCTTGTCATGTCATGTCATGTCTTATCTTGACTTGTCTTGTCCTGTCCTGTCTTGTCTTGTCTTTTCTTGTCTTGTCTTGTCTTTTTTTGTCTTGTCTTGTCTTGCCTTGTCTTGTCTTGTCGTGTCTTGTCTTGCCTTGTCTTGTCATGTCATGTCTTGTCTTGTCTTGTCTTGTTTTGTCTTGTCTTGTCTTGTCTTGTTTTGTCTTTTCTTGTCTTGTCTTGTCTTGTCTTGTCTTGTCTTGTCTTGTCTTGTCTTGTCATGTCATGTCTTGTCTTGTCTTGTTTTGTCTTGTCTTGTCTTGGTTTGTCTTGTCTTGTCTTGTCTTGTCTTGTCTTGTCCTGTCATGTCATGTCATGTCATGTCATGTGTTGTGTTGTTTTGTCTTGTCTTGTCTTGTTTGGTCTTGTTTGGTCTTGTCTTGTCTTGTTTTGTCTTGTCTTAACTTGTCTTGTCTTGTCTTGTCTTGTCTTGTCTTGTCTTGTCTTGTCTTGTCTTGTCTTGTCTTGTCTTGTCTTGTCTTTTCTTGTCATGTCATGTCATGTCATACGTGTGTTGCGTTGTTTTGTCTTGTCTTATTTTGTCTTGTCATGTCTTATCTTGTCTTGTCTTGTCTTGTCTTGTATTGTCATCTCTTATATTGTCTTGTCTTGTCATGTCATATCATGTCGTGTGTTGTGTTGTTTTGTCTTGTCTTGTATTGTTGGGTCTTGTCTTGTCTTGTCTTGTCTTGTCTTGTCTTGTCTTGTCTTGTCTTGTCTTGTCTTGTCTTGTCTTGTCTTGTCTTGTCTTGTCTTGTCTTGTCTTGTCTTGTCTTGTCTTGTCTTGTCTTGTCTTGTCTTGTCTTGTCTTGTCTTGTCTTGTCTTGTCTTGTCTTGTCTTGTCTTGTCTTGTCTTGTCTTGTCTTGTCTTGTCTTGTCTTGTCTTGTCTTGTCTTGTCTTGTCTTGTCTTGTCTTGTCTTGTCTTGTCTTATTTTGTCTTGTCTTGTCTTGTCATGTTTTATGTTTTCTTGTTTTGTCATGTAATGTCATGTCGTGTGTTGTGTTGTTTTGTGTTGTCTTGTCTTCTCCTTGTCTTGTCTTTTCTTGTCATGTCATGTCATGTCATACGTGTGTTGCGTTGTGTTGTTTGTCTTGTCTTGTCTTGTTTGGTCTTGTCTTGTCTTGTCATGTTTTATGTTGTCTTGTTTTGTCATGTAATGTCATGTCGTGAGTTGTGTTGTTTTGTCTTGTCTTGTCTTCTCCTTGTCTTGTCTTGTCATGTCGTGTGTTGTGTTGTTTTGTCTTGTCATGTCTTATATTGTCTTGTCTTGTCTTGTCTTGTCTTGTGATGTCTTGTGTTGTCTTGCCATGTCTTGTCTTGTCTTGTTTTGTCTTGTCTTGTATTGTCTTGTTTTCTCATGTAATGTCATGTCGTGTGTTGTGTTGTTTTGTCTTGTCTTGTTTTGTTTTGTCCTGTCTTGTCTTGTCATGTCATGTCATGTGTTGTGTTGTGTTGTTTTGTCTTGTCTTGTCTTGTCTTGTCTTGTCTTGCCTTATCTTGCCTTGTCTTGTCTTGTCTGGTCTTGTCTTGTCTTGTCTTGTCTTGTCTTGTCTTGTCTTGCCATGTCTTGTCTTGTCTTGTTTTGTCTTGTCTTGTATTGTCTTGTTTTCTCATGTAATGTCATGTCGTGTGTTGTGTTGTTTTGTCTTGCCTTGTGTTGTTTTGTCGTGTCATGTCTTGTCTTGTCCTGTCCTGTCGTGTGTTGTGTTGTTTTGTCTTGTCTTGTCTTGTCTTGTCTTGTCTTGTCTTGTTTTGTCTTGTCTTGTCTTGTCTTGTCTTGTCTTTTCTTGTCATGTCATGTCATGTCATACGTGTGTTGCGTTGTTTTGTCTTGTCTTATTTTGTCTTGTCATGTCTTATCTTGTCTTGTCTTGTCTTGTCTTGTATTGTCATGTATTGTCTTGTCTTGTCTTGTCTTGTCTTGTCCTGTCATGTCATGTCATGTCATGTGTTGTGTTGTTTTGTCTTGTCTTGTATTGTTGGGTCTTGTCTTGTCTTGTCTTGTCTTGTCATGTCATGTCATGCGTTGTGTTGTTTTGTCTTGTCTTGTCTTGTCTTGTCTTGTCTTGTCTTGTCTTGTCTTGTCTTGTCTTGTCTTATGTTGTCTTGTCTTGTATTGTCTTGTCTTGTCTTGTCTTGTCTTGTCCTGTCCTGTCCTGTCCTGTCCTGTCCTGTCCTGTCCTGTCCTGTCTTGTCTTGTCTTGTCTTGTCTTGTCTTGTCTTGTCTTGTCTTGTCTTGTCTTGTCTTGTCTTGTCTTGTCTTGTCTTGTCTTGTCGTGTCTTGTCTTGTCTTGTCATGTCATGTCTTGTTTTGTCTTGTCATGTATTGTCTTGTTTTCTCATGTAATGTAATGTCTTGTCTTGTCTTGTCTTGTCTTGTCTTATCTTGTCTTGTCTTGTCTTGTCTTGTCTTGTCTTGTCTTGTCTTGTCTTGTCTTGTCTTGTCTTGTCTTGTCTTGTCTTGTCTTGTCTTGTCTTGTCTTGTCTTGTCTTGTCTTGTCTTGTCTTGTCTTGTCTTGTCTTGTCTTGTCTTTTCTTGTCTTGTCTTGTCTTGTCGTGTCTTGTCTTGTTTTGTCTTGTCTTGTCTTGTCTTGTCTGGCCTTGTCTTGTCTTGTCTTATCTTCTTAATTAATTTAAAAACAAATCAAACAGAATTGTCTTGTCTTGTCTTGTCGTGTCGGTAGTTGTGTTGTTTTGTCTTGTCTTTTCTTGTCTTGTCTTGTCTTGTCTTGTCTTGTCTTGTCTTGTCTTGTCTTGTCTTGTCTTGTCTTGTCTTGTCTTGTCTTGTCTTGTCTTGTCTTGTCTTGTCTTGTCTTGTCTTGTCTTGTCTTGCCTTGTCTTGTCTTGTCTTTTCTTGTCTTGTCTTGTCTTGTCTTGTCGTGTCTTGTCTTGTCTTGTCATGTCATGTCATGTCTTGTCTTGTCTTGTCTTGTCTTATCTTCTTAATTAATTTAAAAACAAATCAAACAGAATTGTCTTGTCTTGTCTTGTCTTGTCGTGTCTTGTCTTGTCCTGTCTTGTCTTGTCTTGTCTTGTCTTGTCTTGTCTTGTCTTGTCTTGTCTTGTCTTGTCTTGTCTTGTCTTGTCTTGTCTTGTCTTGTCTTGTCTTGTCTTGTCTTGTCTTGTCTTGTCTTGTCTTGTCTTGTCTTGTCTTGTCTTGTCTAGTCTTGTCTTGTCTTGTCTTATCTTCTTAATTAATTTAAAAACAAATCAAACAGAATTGTCTTGTCTTGTCTTGTCTTGTCTTGTCTTGTCTTGTCTTGTCTTGTCGTGTCTTGTCTTGCCTTGTTTTCTCATGTAATGTCATGTCGTGTGTTGTGTTGTTTTTTCTTGTCTTGTCTTGTCTTGTGTTGTGTTGTTTTTTCTTGTCTTGTCTTGTCTTGTCTTGTCTTGTCTTGTCTTGTCTTGTCTTGTCCTGTCCTGTCGTGTGTTGTGTTGTTTTGTCTTGTCTTGTGTTGTTTTGTCGTGTCATGTCTTGTCCTGTCCTGTCGTGTGTTGTGTTGTTTTGTCTTGTCTTGTCTTGTCATGTCATGTCATGTCGTGTCTTGTGTTGCTTTGTCTTGTCTTGTCTTGTCTTGTCTTGTCTTGTCTTGTCCTGTCGTGTGTTGTGTTGTTTTGTCTTGTCTTGTGTTGTTTTGTCGTGTCATGTCTTGTCTTGTCTTGTCTTGTCTTGTCATGTCATGTCGTGTCTTGTGTTGGTTTGTCTTGTCTTGTCTTGTCTTGTCTTGTCTTGTCTTGTCTTGTCCTGTCGTGTGTTGTGTTGTTTTGTCTTGTCTTGTGTTGTTTTGTCGTGTCATGTTTTGTCTTGTCTTGTCTTGTCATGTCATGTCATAACGTGTCTTGTGTTGCTTTGTCTTGTCTTGTCTTGTCTTGTCTTGTCTTGTCTTGTCCTGTCGTGTGTTGTGTTGTTTTGTCTTGTCTTGTGTTGTTTTGTCGTGTCATGTTTTGTCTTGTCTTGTCTTGTCATGTCATGTCATGTCGTGTCTTGTGTTGCTTTGTCTTGTCTTGTCTTGTCTTGTCTTGTCTTGTCTTGTCTTGTCATGTCATGTCATGTCGTGTCTTGTGTTGCTTTGTCTTGTCTTTTCTTGTCTTGTCTTGTCTTGTCTTGTCTTGTCTTGTCCTGTCGTGTGTTGTGTTGTTTTGTCTTGTCTTGTGTTGTTTTGTCGTGTCATGTTTTGTCTTGTCTTGTCTTGTCTTGTCTTGTCTTGTCTTGTCTTGGCTTGTCTTGTCTTGTCTTGTCTTGTCTTGTCTTGTCTTGTCTTGTCTTGTCTTGTCTTGTCTTGTCTTGTCTTGTCTTGTCTTGTCTTGTCTTGTCTTGTCTTGTCTTGTCTTGTCTTGTCTTGTCTTGTCTTGTCTTGACTTGTCTTGTCTTGTCTTGTCTTGTCTTGTCTTGTCTTGTCTTGTCTTGTCTTGTCTTGTCTTGTCTTGTCTTGTCTTGTCTTGTCTTGTCTTGTCTTGTCTTGTCTTGTCTTGTCTTGTCTTGTCTTGTCTTGTCTTGTCTTGTCTTGTCTTGTCTTGTCTTGTCTTGTCTTGTCTTGTCTTGTCTTGTCTTGTCTTGTCTTGTCTTGTCTTGTCTTGTCTTGTCTTGTCTTGTCTTGTCTTGTCTTGTCTTGTCTTGTCTTGTCTTGTCTTGTCTTGTCTTGTCTTGTCTTGTCTTGTCTTGTCTTGTCTTGTCTTGTCTTGTCTTGTCTTGTCTTGTCTTGTCTTGTCTTGTCTTGTCTTGTCTTGTCTTGTCTTGTCTTGTCTTGTCTTGTCTTGTCTTGTCTTGTCTTGTCTTGTCTTGTCTTGTCTTGTCTTGTCTTGTCTTGTCTTGTCTTGTCTTGCCTTGCCTTGTCTTGCCTTGTCTTGTCTTGTCTTGTCTTGTCTTGTCTTGTCTTGTCTTGTCTTGTCTTGTCTTGTCTTGTCTTGTCTTGTCTTGTCTTGTCTTGTCTTGTCTTGTCTTGTCTTGTCTTGTCTTGTCTTGTCTTGTCTTGTCTTGTCTTGTCTTGTCTTGTCTTGTCTTGTCTTGTCTTGTCTTGTCTTGTCTTGTCTTGTCTTGTCTTGTCTTGTCTTGTCTTGTCTTGTCTTGTCTTGTCTTGTCTTGTCTTGTCTTGTCTTGTCTTGTCTTGTCTTGTCTTGTCTTGTCTTCTTAATTAATTTAAAAACAAATCAAACAGAATTGTCTTGTCTGGTCTTGTCTTGTCTTGTCTTGTCTTGTCTTGTCTTGTCTTGTCTTGTCTTGTCTTGTCTTGTCTTGTCTTGTCTTGTCTTGTCTTGTCTTGTCTTGTCTTGTCTTGTCATGTCGTGTCTTGTGTTGCTTTGTCTTGTCTGGTCTTGTCTTGTCTTGTCTTGTATTGTCTTGTCTTGTCGTGTCATGTTTTGTCTTGTCTTGTCTTGTCATGTCATGTCATGTCGTGTCTTGTCCTGTCGTGTGTTGTGTTGTTTTGTCTTGTCTTGTGTTGTTTTGTCGTGTCATGTTTTGTCTTGTCTTGTATTGTCATGTCATGTCATGTCGTGTCTTGTGTTGCTTTGTCTTGTCTTGTCTTGTCTTGTCTTGTCTTGTCTTGTCTGGCCTTGTCTTGTCTTGTCGTGTCTTGTCTTGTCTTGTCTTGTCATGTCTTATCTTGTCTTGTCTTGTCTTGTCTTGTCTTGTCTTGTCTTGTCTTGTCTTGTCTTGTCTTGTCTTGTCTTGTCTTGTCTTGTCTTGTCTTGTCTTGTCTTGTCTTGTCTTGTCTTGTCTTGTCTTGTCTTGTCTTGTCTTGTCTTGTCTTGTCTTGTCTTGTCTTGTCTTGTCTTGTCTTGTCTTGTCTTGTCTTGTCTTGTCTTGTCTTGTCTTGTCTTGTCTTGTCTTGTCTTGTCTTGTCTTGTCTTGTCTTGTCTTGTCTTGTCTTGTCTTGTCTTGTCTTGTCTTGTCTTGTCTTGTCTTGTCTTGTCTTGTCTTGTCTTGTCTTGTCTTGTCTTGTCTTGTCTTGTCTTGTCTTGTCTTGTCTTGTCTTGTCTTGTCTTGTCTTGTCTTGTCTTGTCTTGTCTTGTCTTGTCTTGTCTTGTCTTGTCTTGTCTGGCCTTGTCTTGTCTTGTCGTGTCTTGTCTTGTCTTGTCTTGTCTTGTCTTGTCTTGTCTTGTCTTGTCTTGTCTTGTCTTGTCTTGTCTGGTCTTGTCTTGTCTTGTCTTGTCTTGTCTTGTCTTGTCTTGTCTTGTCTTGTCTTGTCTTGTCTTGTCTTGTCTTGTCTTGTCTTGTCTTGTCTTGTCTTGTCTTGTCTTGTCTTGCCTTGTCTTGTCGTGTCATGTTTTGTCTTGTGTTGTCTTGTCTTGTCTTGTCTTGTCTTGTCTTGTCTTGTCTTGTCTTGTCTTGTCTTGTCTTTTCTTGTCTTGTCTTGTCTTGTCTTGTCTTGTCTTGTCTTGTCTTGTCTTGTCTTGTCTTGTCTTGTCTTGTCTTGTCTTGTCTTGTCTTGTCTTGTCTTGTCTTGTCTTGTCTTGTCTTGTCTTGTCTTGTCTTGTCTTGTCTTGTCTTGTCTTGTCTTGTCTTGTCATGTCGTGTCTTGTGTTGCTTTGTCTTGTCTGGTCTTGTCTTGTCTTGTCTTGTATTGTCTTGTCTTGTCGTGTCATGTTTTGTCTTGTCTTGTCTTGTCATGTCATGTCATGTCGTGTCTTGTCTTGTCTTGTGTTGTTTTGTCGTGTCATGTTTTGTCTTGTCTTGTATTGTCATGTCATGTCATGTCGTGTCTTGTGTTGCTTTGTCTTGTCTTGTCTTGTCTTGTCGTGTCTTGTCTTGTCTTGTCTTGTCTTGTCTTGTCTTGTCTTGTCTGGCCTTGTCTTGTCTTGTCGTGTCTTGTCTTGTCTTGTCTTGTCTTTTCTTGTCTTGTCTTGTCTTGTCTTGTCTTGTCGTGTCTTGTCGTGTCTTGTCTTGTCTTGTCTTGTCTTGTCTTGTCTTGTCTTGTCTTGTCTTGTCGTGTCTTGTCTTGTCTTGTCTTGTCTTGTCGTGTCTTGTCTTGTCTTGTCTTGTCTTGTCTTGTCTTGTGTTGTCTTGTCTTGTATTGTCTTGTCTTGTCTTGTCTTGTCTTGTCCTGTCCTGTCCTGTCCTGTCCTGTCCTGTCTTGTCTTGTCTTGTCTTGTCTTGTCGTGTCTTGTCGTGTCTTGTCTTGTCTTGTCTTGTCTTGTCTTGTCTTGTCTTGTCTTGTCGTGTCTTGTCTTGTCTTGTCTTGTCTTGTCGTGTCTTGTCTTGTCTTGTCTTGTCTTGTCTTGTCTTGTGTTGTCTTGTCTTGTATTGTCTTGTCTTGTCTTGTCTTGTCTTGTCTTGTCCTGTCCTGTCCTGTCCTGTCCTGTCCTGTCCTGTCCTGTCCTGTCTTGTCTTGTCTTGTCTTGTCTTGTCTTGTCTTGTCTTGTCTTGTCTTGTCTTGTCATGTCATGTCTTGTCTTGTCTTGTCTTGTCTTGCCTTGTCTTGTCTTGTCTTTTCTTGTCTTGTCTTGTCTTGTCTTGTCGTGTCTTGTCTTGTCTTGTCTTGTCTTGTCTTGTCTGGTCTTGTCTTGTCTTGTCTTATCTTCTTAATTAATTTAAAAACAAATCAAACAGAATTGTCTTGTCTTGTCTTGGCTTGTCTTGTCTTGTCGTGTCTTGTCTTGTCTTGTCTTGTCTTGTCTTGTCTTGTCTTGTCTTGTCTTGTCTTGTCTTGTCTTGTCTTGTCTTGTCTTGTCTTGTCGTGTCTTGTCTTGTCTTGTCATGTCATGTCTTGTCTTGTCTTGTCTTGTCTTGTCTTGTCTTGTCTTGTCTTGTCTTGTCTTGTCTTGTCGTGTCTTGTCTTGTCTTGTCATGTCATGTCTTGTCTTGTCTTGTCTTGTCATGTCATGTCTTGTCTTGTCTTGTCTTGTCTTGTCTTGTCTTGTCTTGTCTTATCTTCTTAATTAATTTAAAAACAAATCAAACAGAATTGTCTTGTCTTGTCTTGTCGTGTCTTGTCTTGTCTTGTCTTATATTGTCTTGTATTGTCATGTCATATCATGTCGTGTGTTGTGTTGTTTTGTCTTGTCATGTTTTGTCTTGTCATGTATTGTCTTGTCTTGTCTTGTCGTGTCTTGTCTTGTCCTGACATGTCATGTCATGTCATGTGTTGTGTTGTTTTGTCTTGTCCTGTCTTGTCTTGTCATGTCATGTCATGTGTTGTGTTGTGTTGTTTTGTCTTGTCTTGTCTTGTCTTGTCTTGTCTTGCCTTGCCTTATTTTGCCTTGTCTTGTCTTGTCTGGTCTTGTCTTGCCTTGTCTTGTCTTGTCTTGTTTTGTCTTGTCTTGTCTTATGTTGTCTTGTCTTGTATTGTCTTGTCTTGTCTTGTCTTGTCTTGTCCTGTCCTGTCCTGTCCTGTCCTGTCCTGTCCTGTCCTGTCCTGTCCTGTCCTGTCTTGTCTTGTCTTGTCTTGTCTTGTCTTGTCTTGTCTTGTCTTGTCTTGTCTTGTCTTGTCTTGTCTTGTCTTGTCTTGTCTTGTCTTGTCTTGTCTTGTCTTGTCTTGTCTTGTCGTGTCTTGTCTTGTCTTGTCATGTCATGTCTTGTTTTGTCTTGTCATGTATTGCCTTGTTTTCTCATGTAATGTCTTGTCTTGTCTTGTCTTGTCTTGTCTTGTCTTGTCTTTTCTTGTCTTGTCTTGTCTTGTCTTGTCTTGTCTTGTCTTGTCTTGTCTTGTCTTGTCTTGTCTTGTCTTGTCTTGTCTTGTCTTGGCTTGTCTTGTCTTGTCTTGTCTTTTCTTGTCTTGTCTTGTCTTGTCGTGTCTTGTCTTGTTTTGTCTTGTCTTGTCTTGTCTTGTCTGGCCTTGTCTTGTCTTGTCTTATCTTCTTAATTAATTTAAAAACAAATCAAACAGAATTGTCTTGTCTTGTCGTGTCTTGTCGTGTCGGTAGTTGTGTTGTTTTGTCTTGTCTTTTCTTGTCTTGTCTTGTCTTGTCTTGTCTTGTCTTGTCTTGTCTTGTCTTGTCTTGTCTTGTCTTGTCTGGCCTTGTCTTGTCTTGTCGTGTCTTGTCTTGTCTTGTCTTGTCTTGTCTTGTCTTGTCTTGTCTTGTCTTGTCTTGTCTTGTCTTGTCTGGCCTTGTCTTGTCTTGTCGTGTCTTGTCTTGTCTTGTCTTGTCTTTTCTTGTCTTGTCTTGTCTTGTCTTGTCGTGTCTTGTCGTGTCTTGTCTTGTCTTGTCTTGTCTTGTCTTGTCTTGTCGTGTCTTGTCTTGTCTTGTCTTGTCTTGTCTTGTCTTGTCTTGTCTTGTCTTGTCTTGTCTTGTCTTGTCTTGTCCTGTCCTGTCCTGTCCTGTCCTGTCCTGTCCTGTCCTGTCCTGTCCTGTCTTGTCTTGTCTTGTCTTGTCTTGTCTTGTCTTGTCTTGTCTTGTCTTGTCTTGTCATGTCAAGTCTTGTGTTGTCTTGTCTTGTCTTGCCTTGTCTTGTCTTGTCTTTTCTTGTCTTGTCTTGTCTTGTCTTGTCGTGTCTTGTCTTGTCTTGTCATGTCATGTCTTGTCTTGTCTTGTCTTTTCTTGTCTTATCTTCCTAATTAATTTAAAAACAAATCAAACAGAATTGTCTTGTCTTGTCTTGTATTGTCGTGTCTTGTCTTGTCTTGTCTTGTCTTGTCTTGTCTTGTCTTGTCTTGTCTTGTCTTGTCTTGTCTTGTCTTGTCTTGTCTTGTCTTGTCTTGTCTTGTCTTGTCTTGTCTTGTCTTGTCTTGTCTTGTCTGGTCTTGTCTTGTCTTGTCTTATCTTCTTAATTAATTTAAAAACAAATCAAACAGAATTGTCTTGTCTTGTCGTGTCTTGTCTTGTCTTGTCTTGTCTTGTCTTGTCTTGTCTTGTCTTGTCTTGTCTTGTCTTGTCTTGTCTTGTCTTGTCTTGTCTTGTCTTGTCTTGTCTTGTCTTGTCGTGTCTTGTCTTGTCTTGTCATGTCATGTCTTGTCTTGTCTTGTCTTGTCTTGTGTTATCTTCTTAATTAATTTAAAAACAAATCAAACAGAATTGTCTTGTCTTGTCTTGTCTTGTCGTGTCTTGTCTTGTCTTGTCTTATATTGTCTTGTATTGTCATGTCATATCATGTCGTGTGTTGTGTTGTTTTGTCTTGTCATGTTTTGTCTTGTCATGTATTGTCTTGTCTTGTCTTGTCGTGTCTTGTCTTGTCCTGACATGTCATGTCATGTCATGTGTTGTGTTGTTTTGTCTTGTCCTGTCTTGTCTTGTCATGTCATGTCATGTGTTGTGTTGTGTTGTTTTGTCTTGTCTTGTCTTGTCTTGTCTTGTCTTGCCTTATTTTGCCTTGTCTTGTCTTGTCTGGTCTTGTCTTGTCTTGTCTTGTCTTGTCTTGTCTTGTCTTGTCTTGTCTTGTCTTGTCTTGTCTTGTCTTGTCTTGTCATGTCAAGTCTTGTCTTGTCTTGTCTTGTCTTGCCTTGTCTTGTCTTGTCTTTTCTTGTCTTGTCTTGTCTTGTCTTGTCGTGTCTTGTCTTGTCTTGTCATGTCATGTCTTGTCTTGTCTTGTCTTTTCTTGTCTTATCTTCTTAATTAATTTAAAAACAAATCAAACAGAATTGTCTTGTCTTGTCTTGTATTGTCGTGTCTTGTCTTGTCTTGTCGTGTCTTGTCTTGTCTTGTCTTATATTGTCTTGTATTGTCATGTCATATCATGTCGTGTGTTGTGTTGTTTTGTCTTGTCATGTTTTGTCTTGTCATGTATTGTCTTGTCTTGTCTTGTCGTGTCTTGTCTTGTCCTGACATGTCATGTCATGTCATGTGTTGTGTTGTTTTGTCTTGTCCTGTCTTGTCTTGTCATGTCATGTCATGTGTTGTGTTGTGTTGTTTTGTCTTGTCTTGTCTTGTCTTGTCTTGTCTTGCCTTATTTTGCCTTGTCTTGTCTTGTCTGGTCTTGTCTTGTCTTGTCTTGTCTTGTCTTGTCTTGTCTTGTCTTGTCTTATGTTGTCTTGTCTTGTATTGTCTTGTCTTGTCTTGTCTTGTCTTGTCCTGTCCTGTCCTGTCCTGTCCTGTCCTGTCCTGTCCTGTCCTGTCCTGTCCTGTCTTGTCTTGTCTTGTCTTGTCTTGTCTTGTCTTGTCTTGTCTTGTCTTGTCTTGTCTTGTCTTGTCTTGTCTTGTCTTGTCTTGTCTTGTCTTGTCTTGTCTTGTCTTGTCTTGTCTTGTCTTGTCTTGTCTTGTCTTGTCTTGTCTTGTCTTGTCTTGTCTTGTCTTGTCTTGTCTTGTCTTGTCTTGTCTTGTCTTGTCTTGTCTTGTCTTGTCTTGTCTTGTCTTGTCTTGTCTTGTCTTGTCTTGTCTTGTCCTGTCGTGTGTTGTGTTGTTTTGTCTTGTCTTGTGTTGTTTTGTCGTGTCATGTTTTGTCTTGTCTTGTCTTGTCATGTCATGTCATGTCGTGTCTTGTGTTGCTTTGTCTTGTCTTGTCTTGTCTTGTCTTGTCTTGTCTTGTCTTGTCTTGTCTTGTCTTGTCTTGTCTTGTCTTGTCTTGTCTTGTCTTGTCTTGTCTTGTCTTGTCTTGTCTTGTCTTGTCGTGTCTTGTCTTGTCGTGTCTTGTCTTGTCTTGTCTTGTCTTGTCTTGTCTTGTCTTGTCTTGTCTTGTCTTGTCTTGTCTTGTCTTGTCTTGTCTTGTCTGGCCTTGTCTTGTCTTGTCGTGTCTTGTCTTGTCTTGTCTTGTCTTTTCTTGTCTTGTCTTGTCTTGTCTTGTCTTGTCGTGTCTTGTCGTGTCTTGTCTTGTCTTGTCTTGTCGTGTCTTGTCGTGTCTTGTCTTGTCTTGTCTTGTCTTGTCTTGTCTTGTCTTGTCTTGTCTTGTCTTGTCTTGTCTTGTCGTGTCTTGTCTTGTCTTGTCTTGTCTTGTCTTGTCTTGTGTTGTCTTGTCTTGTATTGTCTTGTCTTGTCTTGTCTTGTCTTGTCTTGTCTTGTCTTGTCTTGTCCGGTCCTGTCCTGTCCTGTCCTGTCGTGTCCTGTCCTGTCCTGTCTTGTCTTGTCTTGTCTTGTCTTGTCTTGTCTTGTCTTGTCTTGTCTTGTCTTGTCTTGTCTTGTCATGTCATGTCTTGTCTTGTCTTGTCTTGTCTTGCCTTGTCTTGTCTTGTCTTTTCTTGTCTTGTCTTGTCTTGTCTTGTCGTGTCTTGTCTTGTCTTGTCATGTCATGTCTTGTCTTGTCTTGTCTTGTCTTGTCTTATCTTCTTAATTAATTTAAAAACAAATCAAACAGAATTGTCTTGTCTTGTCTTGTCTTGTCGTGTCTTGTCTTGTCTTGTCTTGTCTTGTCTTGTCTTGTCTTGTCTTGTCTTGTCTTGTCTTGTCTTGTCTTGTCTTGTCTTGTCTTGTCTTGTCTTGTCTTGTCTTGTCTTGTCTTGTCTTGTCTTGTCTTGTCTTGTCTTGTCTGGTCTTGTCTTGTCTTGTCTTATCTTCTTAATTAATTTAAAAACAAATCAAACAGAATCCTCTTGTCTTGTCTTGTCTTGTCGTGTCTTGTCTTGTCTTGTCTTGTCTTGTCTTGTCTTGTCTTGTCTTGTCTGGTCTTGTCTTGTCTTGTCTTGTCTTGTCTTGTCTTGTCTTGTCTTGTCTTGTCTTGTCTTGTCTTGTCTTGTCTTGTCTTGTCTTGTCTGGTCTTGTCTTGTCTTGTCTTATCTTCTTAATTAATTTAAAAACAAATCAAACAGAATCCTCTTGTCTTGTCTTGTCTTGTCGTGTCTTGTCTTGTCTTGTCTTGTCTTGTCTTGTCTTGTCTTGTCTTGTCTTGTCTTGTCTTGTCTTGTCTTGTCTTGTCTTGTCTTGTCTTGTCTTGTCTTGTCTTGTCTTGTCTTGTCTTGTCTTGTCTTGTCTTGTCTTGTCTTGTCTTGTCTTGTCTTGTCTTGTCTTGTCTTGTCTTGTCTTGTCTTGTCTTGTCTTGTCTTGTCTTGTCTTGTCTTGTCTTGTCTTGTCTTGTCTTGTCTTGTCTTGTCTTGTCTTGTCTTGTCTTGTCTTGTCTTGTCTTGTCTTGTCTTGTCTTGTCTTGTCTTGTCTTGTCTTGTCTTGTCTTGTCTTGTCTTGTCTTGTCTTGTCTTGTCTTGTCTTGTCCTGTCGTGTGTTGTGTTGTTTTGTCTTGTCTTGTGTTGTTTTGTCGTGTCATGTCTTGTCCTGTCTTGTGTTGTCTTGTCTTGTATTGTCTTGTCTTGTCTTGTCCTGTCCTGTCCTGTCTTGGCTTGTCTTGTCTTGTCGTGTCTTGTCTTGTCTTGTCTTGTCTTGTCTTGTCTTGTCTTGTCTTGTCTTGTCTTGTCTTGTCTTGTCTTGTCTTGTCTTGTCTTGTCTTGTCTTGTCTTGTCTTGTCTTGTCTTGTCTTGTCTTGTCTTGTCTTGTCTTGTCTTGTCTTGTCTGGTCTTGTCGTGTCTTGTCGTGTCTTGTCTTGTCTTGTCTTGTCTTGTCTTGTCTTTTCTTGTCTTGTCTTGTCTTGTCTTGTCTTGTCTTGTCTTGTCTTGTCTTGTCTTGTCTTGTCTTGTGTTGTCTTGTATTGTCTTGTCTTGTCTTGTCTTGTCTTGTCTTGTCTTGTCTTGTCTTGTCTTGTCTTGTCTTGTCCTGTCCTGTCCTGTCCTGTCCTGTCCTGTCCTGTCCTGTCCTGTCTTGTCTTGTCTTGTCTTGTCTTGTCTTGTCTTGTCTTGTCTTGTCTTGTCTTGTCTTGTCCTGTCGTGTGTTGTGTTGTTTAGTCTTGTCTTGTGTTGTTTTGTCGTGTCATGTTTTGTCTTGTCTTGTCTTGTCATGTCATGTCATGTCGTGTCTTGTGTTGCTTTGTCTTGTCTTGTCTTGTCTTGTCTTGTCTTGTCTTGTCTTGTCTTGTCATGTCATGTCATGTCGTGTCTTGTGTTGCTTTGTCTTGTCTTGTCTTGTCTTGTCTTGTCTTGTCTTGTCTTGTCTTGTCTTGTCTTGTCTTGTCTTGTCCTGTCGTGTGTTGTGTTGTTTTGTCTTGTCTTGTGTTGTTTTGTCGTGTCATGTTTTGTCTTGTCTTGTCTTGTCATGTCATGTCATGTCGTGTCTTGTGTTGCTTTGTCTTGTCTTGTCTTGTCTTGTATTGTCTTGTCTTGTCTTGTCTTGTCTTGTCTTGTCTTGTCTTGTCTTGTCTTGTCTTGTCTTGTCTTGTCTTGTCTTGTCTTGTCTTGTCTTGTCTTGTCTTGTCTTGTCTTGTCTTGTCTTGTCTTGTCTTGTCTTGTCTTGTCTTGTCTTGTCTTGTCTTGTCTTGTCTTGTCTTGTCTTGTCTTGTCTTGTCTTCTTAATTAATTTAAAAACAAATCAAACAGAATTGTCTTGTCTTGTCTTGTCTTGTCTTGTCTTGTCTTGTCTTGTCTTGTCTTGCCTTGTCTTGTCGTGTCATGTTTTGTCTTGTGTTGTCTTGTCTTGTCTTGTCTTGTCTTGTCTTGTCTTGTCTTGTCTTGTCTTGTCTTGTCTTGTCTTGTCTTGTCTTGTCTTGTCTTGTCTTGTCTTGTCTTGTCTTGTCTTGTCTTGTCTTGTCTTGTCTTGTCTTGTCTTGTCTTGTCTTGTCTTGTCTTGTCTTGTCTTGTCTTGTTTTGTCTTGTCTTGTCTTGTCTTGTCTTGTCTTGTCTTGTCTTGTCTTGTCTTGTCTTGTCTTGTCTTGTCTTGTCATGTCGTGTCTTGTGTTGCTTTGTCTTGTCTGGTCTTGTCTTGTCTTGTCTTGTATTGTCTTGTCTTGTCGTGTCATGTTTTGTCTTGTCTTGTCTTGTCATGTCATGTCATGTCGTGTCTTGTCCTGTCGTGTGTTGTGTTGTTTTGTCGTGTCATGTTTTGTCTTGTCTTGTCTTGTCTTGTCTGGCCTTGTCTGGCCTTGTCTTGTCTTTTCGTGTCTTGTCTTGTCTTGTCTTGTCTTTTCTTGTCTTGTATTGTCTTGTCTTGTCTTGTCGTGTCTTGTCGTGTCTTGTCTTGTCTTGTCTTGTCTTGTCTTGTCTTGTCTTGTCTTGTCTTGTCTTGTCTTGTCTTGTCTTGTCTTGTCTTGTCTTGTCTTGTCTTGTCTTGTCTTGTCTTGTCTTGTCTTGTCTTGTCTTGTCTTGTCGTGTCTTGTCTTGTCTTGTCTTGTCTTGTGTTGTCTTGTCTTGTATTGTCTTGTCTTGTCTTGTCTTGTCTTGTCTTGTCTTGTCTTGTCCTGTCCTGTCCTGTCCTGTCCTATCCTGTCCTGTCCTGTCTTGTCTTGTCTTGTCTTGTCTTGTCTTGTCTTGTCTTGTCTTGGCTTGTCTTGTCATGTCATGTCTTGTCTTGTCTTGTCTTGTCTTGTCTTGTCTTGCCTTGTCTTGTCTTGTCTTTTCTTGTCTTGTCTTGTCTTGTCTTGTCGTGTCTTGTCTTGTCTCGTCATGTCATGTCTTGTCTTGTCTTGTCTTGTCTTGTCTTATCTTCTTAATTAATTTAAAAACAAATCAAACAGAATTGTCTTGTCTTGTCTTGTCTTGTCGTGTCTTGTCTTGTCTTGTCTTGTCTTGTCTTGTCTTGTCTTGTCTTGTCTTGTCTTGTCTTGTCTTGTCTTGTCTTGTCTTGTCTTGTCTTGTCTTGTCTTGTCTTGTCTTGTCTGGTCTTGTCTTGTCTTGTCTTATCTTCTTAATTAATTTAAAAACAAATCAAACAGAATTGTCTTGTCTTGTCTTGTCTTGTCGTGTCTTGTCTTGTCTTGTCTTGTCTTGTCTTGTCTTGTCTTGTCTTGTCTTGTCTTGTCTGGTCTTGTCTTGTCTTGTCTTGTCTTGTCTTGTCTTGTCTTGTCTTGTCTTGTCTTGTCTTGTCTTGTCTTGTCATGTCGTGTGTTGTGTTGTTTTTTCTTGTCTTGCCTTGCCTTGTCTTGTCTTGTCTTGTCTTGTCTTGTCTTGTCTTGTCTTGTCTTGTCTTGTCTTGTCTTGTCTTGTCCTGTCGTGTGTTGTGTTGTTTTGCCTTGTCTTGTCTTGTCTTGTCCTGTCGTGTGTTGTGTTGTTTTGTCTTGTCTTGTGTTGTTTTGTCGTGTCATGTCTTGTCTTGTCTTGTCTTGTCTTGTCATGTCATGTCGTGTCTTGTGTTGGTTTGTCTTGTCTTGTCTTGTCTTGTCTTGTCTTGTCCTGTCGTGTGTTGTGTTGTTTTGTCTTGTCTTGTGTTGTTTTGTCGTGTCATGTCTTGTCTTGTCTTGTCTTGTCCTGTCCTGTCGTGTGTTGTGTTGTTTTGTCTTGTCTTGTCATGTCATGTCATGTCGTGTCTTGTGTTGCTTTGTCTTGTCTTGTCTTGTCTTGTCTGGTCTTGTCTTGTCTTGTCTTGTCTTGTCCTGTCGTGTGTTGTGTTGTTTTGTCTTGTCTTGTGTTGTTTTGTCGTGTCATGTTTTGTCTTGTCTTGTCATGTCATGTCATGTCGTGTCTTGTGTTGCTTTGTCTTGTCTTGTCTTGTCTTGTCTTGTCTTGTCTTGTCTTGTCTTGTCTTGTCTTGTCTTGTCTTGTCTTGTTTTGTCTTGTCTTGTCTTGTCTTGTCTTGTCTTGTCTTGTCTTGTCTTGTCTTGTCTTGTCTTGTCTTGTCTTGTCTTGTCTTGTCTTGTCTTGTCTTGTCTTGTCTTGTCTTGTCTTGTCTGGTCTTGTCTTGTCTTGTCTTGTCTTGTCTTGTCTTGTCTTGTCTTGTCTTGTCTTGTCTTGTCTTGTCTTGTCTTGTCTTGTCTTGTCTTGTCTTGTCTTGTCTTGTCTTGTCTTGTCTTGTCTTGTCTTGTCTTGTCTTGTCTTGTCTTGTCTTGTCTTGTCTTGTCTTGTCTTGTCATGTCTTGTCTTGTCTTGTCTTGTCTTGTCTTGTCTTGTCCTGTCGTGTGTTGTGTTGTTCTGTCTTGTCTTGTGTTGTTTTGTCGTGTCATGTTTTGTCTTGTCTTGTCTTGTCATGTCATGTCATGTCGTGTCTTGTGTTGCTTTGTCTTGTCTTGTCTTGTCTTGTCTTGTCATGTCATGTCATGTCTTGTCTTGTCTTGTCTTGTCTTGTCGTGTCATGTTTTGTCCTGTCTTGTCTTGTCTTGTCTTGTCTTGTCTTGTCTTGTCTTGTCTTGTCTTGTCTTGTCTTGTCTTGTCTTGTCTTGTCTTGTCTTGTCTTGTCTTGTCTTGTCTTGTCTTGTCTTGTCTTGTCTTGTCTTGTCTTGTCTTGTCTTGTCTTGTCTTGTCTTGTCTTGTCTTGTCTTGTCTTGTCTTGTCTTGTCTTGTCTTGTCTTGTCTTGTCTTGTCTTGTCTTGTCTTGTCTTGTCTTGTCTTGTCATGTCGTGTCTTGTGTTGCTTTGTCTTGTCTGGTCTTGTCTTGTCTTGTCTTGTATTGTCTTGTCTTGTCGTGTCATGTTTTGTCTTGTCTTGTCTTGTCATGTCATGTCATGTCGTGTCTTGTCCTGTCGTGTGTTGTGTTGTTTTGTCGTGTCATGTTTTGTCTTGTCTTGTCTTGTCTTGTCTTGTCTTGTCTTGTCTTGTCTTGTCTTGTCTTGTCTTGTCTTGTCTTGTCTTGTCTTGTCGTGTCTTGTCTTGTCTTGTCTTGTCTTGTCTTGTCTTGTCTTGTCTTGTCTTGTCTTGTCTTGTCTTGTCTTGTCTTGTCTTGTCTTGTCTTGTCTTGTCTTGTCTTGTCTTGTCTTGTCTTGTCTTGTCTTGTGTTGTCTTGTATTGTCTTGTCTTGTCTTGTCTTGTCTTGTCTTGTCTTGTCCTGTCCTGTCCTGTCCTGTCCTGTCCTGTCCTGTCCTGTCTTGTCTTGTCTTGTCTTGTCTTGTCTTGTCCTGTCGTGTGTTGTGTTGTTTTGTCTTGTCTTGTGTTGTTTTGTCGTGTCATGTCTTGTCCTGTCCTGTCGTGTGTTGTGTTGTTTTGTCTTGTCTTGTCTTGTCATGTCATGTCATGTCGTGTCTTTTGTTGCTTTGTCTTGTCTTGTCTTGTCTTGTCTTGTCTTGTCTTGTCTTGTCTTGTCTTGTCTTGTCTTGTCTTGTCTTGTCTTGTCTTGTCTTGTCTTGTCTTGTCTTGTCTTGTCTTGTCCTGTCGTGTGTTGTGTTGTTTAGTCTTGTCTTGTGTTGTTTTGTCGTGTCATGTTTTGTCTTGTCTTGTCTTGTCATGTCATGTCATGTCGTGTCTTGTGTTGCTTTGTCTTGTCTTGTCTTGTCTTGTCTTGTCTTGTCTTGTCTTGTCATGTCATGTCATGTCGTGTCTTGTGTTGCTTTGTCTTGTCTTGTCTTGTCTTGTCTTGTCTTGTCTTGTCTTGTCTTGTCTTGTCTTGTCCTGTCGTGTGTTGTGTTGTTTTGTCTTGTCTTGTGTTGTTTTGTCGTGTCATGTTTTGTCTTGTCTTGTCTTGTCATGTCATGTCATGTCGTGTCTTGTGTTGCTTTGTCTTGTCTTGTCTTGTCTTGTCTTGTCTTGTATTGTCTTGTCTTGTCTTGTCTTGTCTTGTCTTGTCTTGTCTTGTCTTGTCTTGTCTTGTCTTGTCTTGTCTTGTCTTGTCTTGTCTTGTCTTGTCTTGTCTTGTCTTGTCTTGTCTTGTCTTGTCTTGTCTTGTCTTGTCTTGTCTTGTCTTGTCTTGTCTTGTCTTGTCTTGTCTTGTCTTGTCTTGTCTTGTCTTGTCTTGTCTTGTCTTGTCTTGTCTTCTTAATTAATTTAAAAACAAATCAAACAGAATTGTCTTGTCTTGTCTTGTCTTGTCATGTCTTGCCTTGTCTTGTCGTGTCATGTTTTGTCTTGTGTTGTCTTGTCTTGTCTTGTCTTGTCTTGTCTTGTCTTGTCTTGTCTTGTCTTGTCTTGTCTTGTCTTGTCTTGTCTTGTCTTGTCTTGTCTTGTCTTGTCTTGTCTTGTCTTGTCTTGTCTTGTCTTGTCTTGTCTTGTCTTGTCTTGTCTTGTCTTGTCTTGTCTTGTCTTGTCTTGTCTTGTCTTGTCTTGTCTTGTCTTGTCTTGTCTTGTCTTGTCTTGTCTTGTCTTGTCTTGTCTTGTCATGTCGTGTCTTGTGTTGCTTTGTCTTGTCTTGTGTTGTTTTGTCGTGTCATGTTTTGTCTTGTCTTGTCTTGTCTTGTCATGTCATGTCATGTCGTGTCTTGTCTTGTCTTGTCTTGTCTTGTCTTGTCTTGTCTTGTCTTGTCTTGTCTTGCCTTGTCTTGTCGTGTCATGTTTTGTCTTGTGTTGTCTTGTCTTGTCTTGTCTTGTCTTGTCTTGTCTTGTCTTGTCTTGTCTTGTCTTGTCTTGTCCTGTCGTGTGTTGTGTTGTTCTGTCTTGTCTTGTGTTGTTTTGTCGTGTCATGTTTTGTCTTGTCTTGTCTTGTCATGTCATGTCATGTCGTGTCTTGTGTTGCTTTGTCTTGTCTTGTCTTGTCTTGTCTTGTCATGTCATGTCATGTCTTGTCTTGTCTTGTCTTGTCTTGTCGTGTCATGTTTTGTTTTGTCTTGTCTTGTCTTGTCTTGTCTTGTCTTGTCTTGTCTTGTCTTGTCTTGTCTTGTCTTGTCTTGTCTTGTCTTGTCTTGTCTTGTCTTGTCTTGTCTTGTCTTGTCTTGTCTTGTCTTGTCTTGTCTTGTCTTGTCTTGTCTTGTCTTGTCTTGTCTTGTCTTGTCTTGTCTTGTCTTGTCTTGTCTTGTCTTGTCTTGTCTTGTCTTGTCTTGTCTTGTCTTGTCTTGTCTTGTCTTGTCTTGTCTTGTCTTGTCTTGTCTTGTCTTGTCTTGTCTTGTCTTGTCTTGTCTTGTCTTGTCTTGTCTTGTCTTGTCTTGTCTTGTCTTGTCTTGTCTTGTCTTGTCTTGTCTTGTCTTGTCTTGTCTTGTCTTGTCTTGTCTTGTCTTGTCTTGTCTTGTCTTGTCTTGTCTTGTCTTGTCTTGTCTTGTCTTGTCTTGTCTTGTCTTGTCTTGTCTTGTCTTGTCTTGTCTTGTCTTGTCTTGTCTTGTCTTGTCTTGTCTTGTCTTGTCTTGTCTTGTCTTGTCTTGTCTTGTCTTGTCTTGTCTTGTCTTGTCTTGTCTTGTCTTGTCTGGTCTTGTCTTGTCTTGTCTTGTCTTGTCTTGTCTTGTCTTGTCTTGTCTTGTCTTGTCTTGTCTTGTCTTGTCTTGTCTTGTCTTGTCTTGTCTTGTCTTGTCTTGTCTTGTCTTGTCTTGTCTTGTCATGTCTTGTCTTGTCTTGTCTTGTCTTGTCTTGTCTTGTCTTGTCTTGTCTTGTCTTGTCTTGTCTTGTCTTGTCTTGTCTTGTCTTGTCTTGTCTTGTCTTGTCTTGTCTTGTCTTGTCTTGTCTTGTCTTGTCTTGTCTTGTCTTGTCTTGTCTTGTCTTGTCTTGTCTTGTCTTGTCTTGTCTTGTCTTGTCTTGTCTTGTCTTGTCTTGTCTTGTCTTGTCTTGTCTTGTCTTGTCTTGTCTTGTCTTGTCTTGTCTTGTCTTGTCTTGTCTTGTCTTGTCTTGTCTTGTCTTGTCTTGCCTTGTCTTGCCTTGTCTTGTCTTGTCTTGTCTTGTCTTGTCTTGTCTTGTCTTGTCTTGTCTTGTCTTGTCTTGTCTTGTCTTGTCTTGTCTTGTCTTGTCTTGTCTTGTCTTGTCTTGTCTTGTCTTGTCTTGTCTTGTCTTGTCTTGTCTTGTCTTGTCTTGTCTTGTCTTGTCTTGTCTTGTCTTGTCTTGTCTTGTCTTGTCTTGTCATGTCATGTCATGTCGTGTCTTGTGTTGTCCTGTCGTGTGTTGTGTTGTTCTGTCTTGTCTTGTGTTGTTTTGTCGTGTCATGTTTTGTCTTGTCTTGTCTTGTCATGTCATGTCATGTCGTGTCTTGTGTTGCTTTGTCTTGTCTTGTCTTGTCTTGTCTTGTCTTGTCATGTCATGTCATGTCTTGTCTTGTCTTGTCCTGTCGTGTGTTGTGTTGTTCTGTCTTGTCTTGTGTTGTTTTGTCGTGTCATGTTTTGTCTTGTCTTGTCTTGTCATGTCATGTCATGTCGTGTCTTGTGTTGCTTTGTCTTGTCTTGTCTTGTCTTGCCTTGTCATGTCATGTCATGTCTTGTCTTGTCTTGTCTTGTCTTGTCGTGTCATGTTTTGTCCTGTCTTGTCTTGTCTTGTCTTGTCTTGTCTTGTCTTGTCTTGTCTTGTCTTGTCTTGTCTTGTCTTGTCTTGTCTTGTCTTGTCTTGTCTTGTCTTGTCTTGTCTTGTCTTGTCTTGTCTTGTCTTGTCTTGTCTTGTCTTGTCTTGTCTTGTCTTGTCTTGTCTTGTCTTGTCTTGTCTTGTCTTGTCTTGTCTTGTCTTGTCTTGTCATGTCGTGTCTTGTGTTGCTTTGTCTTGTCTGGTCTTGTCTTGTCTTGTCTTGTATTGTCTTGTCTTGTCGTGTCATGTTTTGTCTTGTCTTGTCTTGTCATGTCATGTCATGTCGTGTCTTGTCCTGTCGTGTGTTGTGTTGTTTTGTCGTGTCATGTTTTGTCTTGTCTTGTCTTGTCTTGTCTTGTCTTGTCTTGTCTTGTCTTGTCTTGTCTTGTCTTGTCTTGTCTTGTCTTGTCTTGTCGTGTCTTGTCTTGTCTTGTCTTGTCTTGTCTTGTCTTGTCTTGTCTTGTCTTGTCTTGTCTTGTCTTGTCTTGTCTTGTCTTGTCTTGTCTTGTCTTGTCTTGTGTTGTCTTGTATTGTCTTGTCTTGTCTTGTCTTGTCTTGTCTTGTCTTGTCCTGTCCTGTCCTGTCCTGTCCTGTCCTGTCCTGTCCTGTCTTGTCTTGTCTTGTCTTGTCTTGTCTTGTCTTGTCTTGTCTTGTCTTGTCTTGTCTTGTCTTGTCTTGTCTTGTCTTGTCTTGTCTTTTCTTGTCTTGTCTTGTCTTGTCTTGTCTTGTCTTGTCTTGTCTTGTCATGTCGTCTCTTGTGTTGTTTTGTCTTGTCTTGTCTTGTCTTGTCTTGTCTTGTCTTGTCTTGTCTTGTCTTGTCTTGTCTTGTCTTGTCTTGTCTTGTCTTGTCTTGTCTTGTCTTGTATTGTCTTGTCTTGTCTTGTCCTGTCGTGTGTTGTGTTGTTTTGTCTTGTCTTGTGTTGTTTTGTCGTGTCATGTCTTGTCCTGTCCTGTCGTGTGTTGTGTTGCTTTGTCTTGTCTTGTCTTGTCTTGTCTTGTCTTGTCTTGTCTTGTCTTGTCTTGTCTTGTCTTGTCTTGTCTTGTCTTGTCTTGTCTTGTCTTGTCTTGTCTTGTCTTGTCTTGTCTTGTCTTGTCTTGTCCTGTCGTGTGTTGTGTTGTTTAGTCTTGTCTTGTGTTGTTTTGTCGTGTCATGTTTTGTCTTGTCTTGTCTTGTCATGTCATGTCATGTCGTGTCTTGTGTTGCTTTGTCTTGTCTTGTCTTGTCTTGTCTTGTCTTGTCTTGTCTTGTCTTGTCATGTCATGTCATGTCGTGTCTTGTGTTGCTTTGTCTTGTCTTGTCTTGTCTTGTCTTGTCTTGTCTTGTCTTGTCTTGTCTTGTCTTGTCCTGTCGTGTGTTGTGTTGTTTTGTCTTGTCTTGTGTTGTTTTGTCGTGTCATGTTTTGTCTTGTCTTGTCTTGTCATGTCATGTCATGTCGTGTCTTGTGTTGCTTTGTCTTGTCTTGTCTTGTCTTGTCTTGTATTGTCTTGTCTTGTCTTGTCTTGTCTTGTCTTGTCTTGTCTTGTCTTGTCTTGTCTTGTCTTGTCTTGTCTTGTCTTGTCTTGTCTTGTCTTGTCTTGTCTTGTCTTCTTAATTAATTTAAAAACAAATCAAACAGAATTGTCTTGTCTTGTCTTGTCTTGTCTTGTCTTGTCTTGTCTTGTCTTGTCTTGTCTTGTCTTGTCTTGTCTTGTCTTCTTAATTAATTTAAAAACAAATCAAACAGAATTGTCTTGTCTTGTCTTGTCTTGTCTTGTCTTGCCTTGTCTTGTCGTGTCATGTTTTGTCTTGTGTTGTCTTGTCTTGTCTTGTCTTGTCTTGTCTTGTCTTGTCTTGTCTTGTCTTGTCTTGTCTTGTCTTGTCTTGTCTTGTCTTGTCTTGTCTTGTCTTGTCTTGTCTTGTCTTGTCTTGTCTTGTCTTGTCTTGTCTTGTCTTGTCTTGTCTTGTCTTGTCTTGTCTTGTCTTGTCTTGTCTTGTCTTGTCTTGTCTTGTCTTGTCTTGTCTTGTCTTGTCTTGTCTTGTCTTGTCTTGTCTTGTCTTGTCTTGTCTTGTCTTGTCTTGTCTTGTCTTGTCTTGTCTTGTCTTGTCTTGTCTTGTCATGTCGTGTCTTGTGTTGCTTTGTCTTGTCTTGTGTTGTTTTGTCGTGTCATGTTTTGTCTTGTCTTGTCTTGTCTTGTCATGTCATGTCATGTCGTGTCTTGTCTTGTCTTGTCTTGTCTTGTCTTGTCTTGCCTTGTCTTGTCGTGTCATGTTTTGTCTTGTGTTGTCTTGTCTTGTCTTGTCTTGTCTTGTCTTGTCTTGTCTTGTCTTGTCTTGTCTTGTCTTGTCTTGTCTTGTCTTGTCTTGTCTTGTCTTGTGTTGTTTTGTCGTGTCATGTTTTGTCTTGTCTTGTCTTGTCTTGTCATGTCATGTCATGTCGTGTCTTGTGTTGCTTTGTCTTGTCTTGTCTTGTCTTGTCTTGTCTTGTCTTGTCTTGTCTTGTCTTGTCTTGTCTTGTCTTGTCTTGTCTTGTCTTGTCTTGTCTTGTCTTGTCTTGTCTTGTCTTGTCTTGTCTTGTCTTGTCTTGTCTTGTCTTGTCTTGTCTTGTCTTGTCTTGTCTTGTCTTGTCTTGTCTTGTCTTGTCTTGTCTTGTCTTGTCTTGTCTTGTCTGGTCTTGTCTTGTCTTGTCTTGTCTTGTCTTGTCTTGTCTTGTCTTGTCTTGTCTTGTCTTGTCTTGTCTTGTCTTGTCTTGTCTTGTCTTGTCTTGTCTTGTCTTGTCTTGTCTTGTCTTGTCTTGTCTTGTCTTGTCTTGTCTTGTCTTGTCTTGTCTTGTCTTGTCATGTCTTGTCTTGTCTTGTCTTGTCTTGTCTTGTCTTGTCCTGTCGTGTGTTGTGTTGTTCTGTCTTGTCTTGTGTTGTTTTGTCGTGTCATGTTTTGTCTTGTCTTGTCTTGTCTTGTCTTGTCATGTCATGTCATGTCGTATCTTGTGTTGCTTTGTCTTGTCTTGTCTTGTCTTGTCTTGTCATGTCATGTCATGTCTTGTCTTGTCTTGTCTTGTCTTGTCGTGTCATGTTTTGTCCTGTCTTGTCTTGTCTTGTCTTGTCTTGTCTTGTCTTGTCTTGTCTTGTCTTGTCTTGTCTTGTCTTGTCTTGTCTTGTCTTGTCTTGTCTTGTCTTGTCTTGTCTTGTCTTGTCTTGTCTTGTCTTGTCTTGTCTTGTCTTGTCTTGTCTTGTCTTGTCTTGTCTTGTCTTGTCTTGTCTTGTCTTTTCTTGTCTTGTCTTGTCTTGTCTTGTCTTGTCTTGTCTTGTCTTGTCATGTCGTCTCTTGTGTTGTTTTGTCTTGTCTTGTCTTGTCTTGTCTTGTCTTGTCTTGTCTTGTCTTGTCTTGTCTTGTCTTGTCTTGTCTTGTCTTGTCTTGTCTTGTCTTGTCTTGTCTTGTCTTGTCTTGTCTTGTCTTGTCTTGTCTTGTCTTGTCTTGTCTTGTCTTGTCTTGTCTTGTCTTGTCTTGTCTTGTCTTGTCTTGTCTTGTCTTGTCTTGTCTTGTCTTGTCTTGTCTTGTCTTGTCTTGTCTTGTCTTGTCTTGTCTTGTCTTGTCTTGTCTTGTCTTGTCTTGTCTTGTCCTGTCGTGTGTTGTGTTGTTTAGTCTTGTCTTGTGTTGTTTTGTCGTGTCATGTTTTGTCTTGTCTTGTCTTGTCATGTCATGTCATGTCGTGTCTTGTGTTGCTTTGTCTTGTCTTGTCTTGTCTTGTCTTGTCTTGTCTTGTCTTGTCTTGTCTTGTCTTGTCTTGTCTTGTCTTGTCTTGTCTTGTCTTGTCTTGTCTTGTCTTGTCTTGTCTTGTCTTGTCTTGTCTTGTCTTGTCTTGTCGTGTGTTGTGTTGTTTAGTCTTGTCTTGTGTTGTTTTGTCGTGTCATGTTTTGTCTTGTCTTGTGTTGTTTTGTCGTGTCATGTCTTGTCCTGTCCTGTCGTGTGTTGTGTTGCTTTGTCTTGTCTTGTCTTGTCTTGTCTTGTCTTGTCTTGTCTTGTCTTGTCTTGTCTTGTCTTGTCTTGTCTTGTCTTGTCTTGTCTTGTCTTGTCTTGTCTTGTCTTGTCTTGTCTTGTCTTGTCTTGTCTTGTCTTGTCCTGTCGTGTGTTGTGTTGTTTAGTCTTGTCTTGTGTTGTTTTGTCGTGTCATGTTTTGTCTTGTCTTGTCTTGTCATGTCATGTCATGTCGTGTCTTGTGTTGCTTTGTCTTGTCTTGTCTTGTCTTGTCTTGTCTTGTCTTGTCTTGTCTTGTCTTGTCATGTCATGTCATGTCGTGTCTTGTGTTGCTTTGTCTTGTCTTGTCTTGTCTTGTCTTGTCTTGTCTTGTCTTGTCTTGTCTTGTCTTGTCCTGTCGTGTGTTGTGTTGTTTTGTCTTGTCTTGTGTTGTTTTGTCGTGTCATGTTTTGTCTTGTCTTGTCTTGTCATGTCATGTCATGTCGTGTCTTGTGTTGCTTTGTCTTGTCTTGTCTTGTCTTGTCTTGTATTGTCTTGTCTTGTCTTGTCTTGTCTTGTCTTGTCTTGTCTTGTCTTGTCTTGTCTTGTCTTGTCTTGTCTTGTCTTGTCTTGTCTTGTCTTGTCTTGTCTTGTCTTGTCTTGTCTTGTCTTGTCTTGTCTTCTTAATTAATTTAAAAACAAATCAAACAGAATTGTCTTGTCTTGTCTTGTCTTGTCTTGTCTTGTCTTGTCTTGTCTTGTCTTGTCTTGTCTTGTCTTGTCTTGTCTTCTTAATTAATTTAAAAACAAATCAAACAGAATTGTCTTGTCTTGTCTTGTCTTGTCTTGTCTTGCCTTGTCTTGTCGTGTCATGTTTTGTCTTGTGTTGTCTTGTCTTGTCTTGTCTTGTCTTGTCTTGTCTTGTCTTGTCTTGTCTTGTCTTGTCTTGTCTTGTCTTGTCTTGTCTTGTCTTGTCTTGTCTTGTCTTGTCTTGTCTTGTCTTGTCTTGTCTTGTCTTGTCTTGTCTTGTCTTGTCTTGTCTTGTCTTGTCTTGTCTTGTCTTGTCTTGTCTTGTCTTGTCTTGTCTTGTCTTGTCTTGTCTTGTCTTGTCTTGTCTTGTCTTGTCTTGTCTTGTCTTGTCTTGTCTTGTCATGTCGTGTCTTGTGTTGCTTTGTCTTGTCTTGTGTTGTTTTGTCGTGTCATGTTTTGTCTTGTCTTGTCTTGTCTTGTCATGTCATGTCATGTCGTGTCTTGTCTTGTCTTGTCTTGTCTTGTCTTGTCTTGCCTTGTCTTGTCGTGTCATGTTTTGTCTTGTGTTGTCTTGTCTTGTCTTGTCTTGTCTTGTCTTGTCTTGTCTTGTCTTGTCTTGTCTTGTCTTGTCTTGTCTTGTCTTGTCTTGTCTTGTCTTGTCTTGTCTTGTGTTGTTTTGTCGTGTCATGTTTTGTCTTGTCTTGTCTTGTCTTGTCATGTCATGTCATGTCGTGTCTTGTGTTGCTTTGTCTTGTCTTGTCTTGTCTTGTCTTGTCTTGTCTTGTCTTGTCTTGTCTTGTCTTGTCTTGTCTTGTCTTGTCTTGTCTTGTCTTGTCTTGTCTTGTCTTGTCTTGTCTTGTCTTGTCTTGTCTTGTCTTGTCTTGTCTTGTCTTGTCTTGTCTTGTCTTGTCTTGTCTTGTCTTGTCTTGTCTGGTCTTGTCTTGTCTTGTCTTGTCTTGTCTTGTCTTGTCTTGTCTTGTCTTGTCTTGTCTTGTCTTGTCTTGTCTTGTCTTGTCTTGTCTTGTCTTGTCTTGTCTTGTCTTGTCTTGTCTTGTCTTGTCTTGTCTTGTCTTGTCTTGTCTTGTCTTGTCTTGTCTTGTCTTGTCTTGTCATGTCTTGTCTTGTCTTGTCTTGTCTTGTCTTGTCTTGTCCTGTCGTGTGTTGTGTTGTTCTGTCTTGTCTTGTGTTGTTTTGTCGTGTCATGTTTTGTCTTGTCTTGTCTTGTCTTGTCTTGTCATGTCATGTCATGTCGTATCTTGTGTTGCTTTGTCTTGTCTTGTCTTGTCTTGTCTTGTCATGTCATGTCATGTCTTGTCTTGTCTTGTCTTGTCTTGTCGTGTCATGTTTTGTCCTGTCTTGTCTTGTCTTGTCTTGTCTTGTCTTGTCTTGTCTTGTCTTGTCTTGTCTTGTCTTGTCTTGTCTTGTCTTGTCTTGTCTTGTCTTGTCTTGTCTTGTCTTGTCTTGTCTTGTCTTGTCTTGTCTTGTCTTGTCTTGTCTTGTCTTGTCTTGTCTTGTCTTGTCTTGTCTTGTCTTGTCTTGTCTTGTCTTGTCTTGTCTTGTCTTGTCTTGTCTTGTCTTGTCTTGTCTTGTCTTGTCTTGTCTTGTCTTGTCTTGTCTTGTCTTGTCTTGTCTTGTCTTGTCTTGTCTTGTCTTGTCTTGTCTTGTCTTGTCTTGTCTTGTCTTGTCGTGTCATGTTTTGTCTTGTCTTGTGTTGTTTTGTCGTGTCATGTTTTGTCTTGTCTTGTCTTGTCATGTCATGTCATGTCGTGTCTTGTGTTGCTTTGTCTTGTCTTGTCTTGTCTTGTCTTGTATTGTCTTGTCTTGTCTTGTCTTGTCTTGTCTTGTCTTGTCTTGTCTTGTCTTGTCTTGTCTTGTCTTGTCTTGTCTTGTCTTGTCTTGTCTTGTCTTGTCTTGTCTTGTCTTGTCTTGTCTTGTCTTGTCTTGTCTTGTCTTGTCTTGTCTTGTCTTGTCTTGTCTTGTCTTGTCTTGTCTTGTCTTGTCTTGTCTTGTCTTGTCTTGTCTTGTCTTGTCTTGTCTTGTCTTCTTAATTAATTTAAAAACAAATCAAACAGAATTGTCTTGTCTTGTCTTGTCTTGTCTTGTCTTGCCTTGTCTTGTCGTGTCATGTTTTGTCTTGTGTTGTCTTGTCTTGTCTTGTCTTGTCTTGTCTTGTCTTGTCTTGTCTTGTCTTGTCTTGTCTTGTCTTGTCTTGTCTTGTCTTGTCTTGTCTTGTCTTGTCTTGTCTTGTCTTGTCTTGTCTTGTCTTGTCTTGTCTTGTCTTGTCTTGTCTTGTCTTGTCTTGTCTTGTCTTGTCTTGTCTTGTCTTGTCTTGTCTTGTCTTGTCTTGTCTTGTCTTGTCTTGTCTTGTCTTGTCTTGTCTTGTCTTGTCTTGTCTTGTCTTGTCTTGTCATGTCGTGTCTTGTGTTGCTTTGTCTTGTCTTATGTTGTTTTGTCGTGTCATGTTTTGTCTTGTCTTGTCTTGTCTTGTCATGTCATGTCATGTCGTGTCTTGTCTTGTCTTGTCTTGTCTTGTCTTGTCTTGCCTTGTCTTGTCGTGTCATGTTTTGTCTTGTGTTGTCTTGTCTTGTCTTGTCTTGTCTTGTCTTGTCTTGTCTTGTCTTGTCTTGTCTTGTCTTGTCTTGTCTTGTCTTGTCTTGTCTTGTCTTGTCTTGTCTTGTGTTGTTTTGTCGTGTCATGTTTTGTCTTGTCTTGTCTTGTCTTGTCATGTCATGTCATGTCGTGTCTTGTGTTGCTTTGTCTTGTCTTGTCTTGTCTTGTCTTGTCTTGTCTTGTCTTGTCTTGTCTTGTCTTGTCTTGTCTTGTCTTGTCTTGTCTTGTCTTGTCTTGTCTTGTCTTGTCTTGTCTTGTCTTGTCTTGTCTTGTCTTGTCTTGTCTTGTCTTGTCTGGTCTTGTCTTGTCTTGTCTTGTCTTGTCTTGTCTTGTCTTGTCTTGTCTTGTCTTGTCTTGTCTTGTCTTGTCTTGTCTTGTCTTGTCTTGTCTTGTCTTGTCTTGTCTTGTCTTGTCTTGTCTTGTCTTGTCTTGTCTTGTCTTGTCTTGTCTTGTCTTGTCTTGTCTTGTCATGTCTTGTCTTGTCTTGTCTTGTCTTGTCTTGTCTTGTCCTGTCGTGTGTTGTGTTGTTCTGTCTTGTCTTGTGTTGTTTTGTCGTGTCATGTTTTGTCTTGTCTTGTCTTGTCTTGTCTTGTCATGTCATGTCATGTCGTATCTTGTGTTGCTTTGCCTTGTCTTGTCTTGTCTTGTCATGTCATGTCATGTCTTGTCTTGTCTTGTCTTGTCTTGTCGTGTCATGTTTTGTCCTGTCTTGTCTTGTCTTGTCTTGTCTTGTCTTGTCTTGTCTTGTCTTGTCTTGTCTTGTCTTGTCTTGTCTTGTCTTGTCTTGTCTTGTCTTGTCTTGTCTTGTCTTGTCTTGTCTTGTCTTGTCTTGTCTTGTCTTGTCTTGTCTTGTCTTGTCTTGTCTTGTCTTGTCTTGTCTTGTCTTGTCTTGTCTTGTCTTGTCTTGTCTTGTCTTGTCTTGTCTTGTCTTGTCTTGTCTTGTCTTGTCTTGTCTTGTCTTGTCTTGTCTTGTCTTGTCTTGTCTTGTCTTGTCTTGTCTTGTCTTGTCTTGTCTTGACTTGTCTTGTCTTGTCTTGTCTTGTCTTGTCTTGTCTTGTCTTGTCTTGTCTTGTCTTGTCTTGTCTTGTCTTGTCTTGTCTTGTCTTGTCTTGTCTTGTCTTGTCTTGTCTTGTCTTGTCTTGTCTTGTCTTGTCTTGTCTTGTCTTGTCTTGTCTTGTCTTGTCTTGTCTTGTCTTGTCTTGTCTTGTCTTGTCTTGTCTTGTCTTGTCTTGTCTTGTCTTGTCTTGTCTTGTCGTGTCATGTTTTGTCTTGTCTTGTGTTGTCATGTCATGTCATGTCGTGTCTTGTATTGTCTTGTATTGTCTTGTCTTGTCGTGTCATGTTTTGTCTTGTCTTGTCTTGTCATGTCATGTCATGTCGTGTCTTGTCCTGTCGTGTGTTGTGTTGTTTTGTCTTGTCTTGTGTTGTTTTGTCGTGTCATGTTTTGTCTTGTCTTGTCATGTCATGTCATGTCGTGTCTTGTGTTGCTTTGTCTTGTCTTGTCTTGTCTTGTCTTGTCTTGTCTTGTCGTGTCATGTTTTGTCTTGTCTTGTCTTGTCTTGTCTTGTCTTGTCTTGTCTTGTCTTGTCTTGTCTTGTCTTGTCTTGTCTTGTCTTGTCTTGTCTTGTCTTGTCTTGTCTTGTCTTGTCTTGTCTTGTCTTGTCTTGTCTTGTCTTGTCTTGTCTTGTCTTGTCTTGTCTTGTCTTGTCTTGTCTTGTCTTGTCTTGTCTTGTCTTGTCTTGTCTTGTCTTGTCTTGTCTTGTCTTGTCTTGTCTTGTCTTGTCTTGTCTTGTCTTGTCTTGTCTTGTCTTGTCTTGTCTTGTCTTGTCTTGTCTTGTCTTGTCTTGTCTTGTCTTGTCTTGTCTTGTCTTGTCTTGTCTTGTCTTGTCTTGTCTTGTCTTGTCTTGTCTTGTCTTGTCTTGTCTTGTCTTGTCTTGTCTTGTCTTGTCTTGTCTTGTCTTGTCTTGTCTTGTCTTGTCTTGTCTTGTCTTGTCTTGTCTTGTCTTGTCTTGTCTTGTCTTGTCTTGTCTTGTCTTGTCTTGTCTTGTCTTGTCTTGTCTTGTCTTGTCTTGTCTTGTCTTGTCTTGTCTTGTCTTGTCTTGTCTTGTCTTGTCTTGTCTTGTCTTGTCTTGTCTTGTCTTGTCTTGTCTTGTCTTGTCTTGTCTTGTCTTGTCTTGTCTTGTCTTGTCTTGTCATGTCATGTCATGTCGTGTCTTGTCCTGTCGTGTGTTGTGTTGTTTTGTCTTGTCTTGTGTTGTTTTGTCGTGTCATGTTTTGTCTTGTCTTGTCTTGTCATGTCATGTCATGTCGTGTCTTGTGTTGCTTTGTCTTGTCTTGTCTTGTCTTGTCTTGTCTTGTCTTGTCTTGTCTTGTCTTGTCTTGTCTTGTCTTGTCTTGTCTTGTCTTGTCTTGTCTTGTCTTGTCTTGTCTTGTCTTGTCTTGTCTTGTCTTGTCTTGTCTTGTCTTGTCTTGTCTTGTCTTGTCTTGTCTTGTCTTGTCGTGTCATGTTTTGTCTTGTCTTGTGTTGTCATGTCATGTCATGTCGTGTCTTGTGTTGCTTTGTCTTGTCTGGTCTTGTCTGGTCTTGTCTTGTCTTGTCTTGTCTTGTCTTGTCTTGTCTTGTCTTGTCTTGTCTTGTCTTGTGTTGTCATGTCATGTCATGTCGTGTCATGTCGTGTCTTGTGTTGCTTTGTCTTGTCTGGTCTTGTCTTGTCTTGTCTTGTCTTGTCTTGTCTTGTCTTGTCTTGTCTTGTCTTGTCTTGTCTTGTCTTGTCTTGTCTTGTCTTGTCTTGTCTTGTCTTGTCTTGTCGTGTCATGTTTTGTCTTGTCTTGTCTTGTCTTGTCATGTCATGTCATGTCGTGTCTTGTCTTGTCTTGTCTTGTCTTGTCTTGTCTTGTCTTGTATTGTCTTGTCTTGTCTTGTCTTGTCTTGTCTTGTCTTGTCTTGTCTTGTCTTGTCTTGTCTTGTCTTGTCTTGTCTTGTCTTGTCTTGTCTTGTCTTGTCTTGTCTTGTCTTGTCTTGTCTTGTCTTGTCTTGTCTTGTCTTGTCTTGTCTTGTCTTGTCTTGTCTTGTCTTGTCTTGTCTTGTCTTGTCTTGTCTTGTCTTGTCTTGTCTTGTCTTGTCTTGTCTTGTCTTGTCATGTCATGTCATGTCGTGTCTTGTCCTGTCGTGTGTTGGGTTGTTTTGTCTTGTCTTGTGTTGTTTTGTCGTGTCATGCTTTGTCTTGTCTTGTCTTGTCATGTCATGTCATGTCGTGTCTTGTGTTGCTTTGTCTTGTCTTGTCTTGTCTTGTCTTGTCTTGTCTTGTCTTGTCTTGTCATGTCATGTCATGTCGTGTCTTGTCCTGTCGTGTGTTGTGTTGTTTTGTCTTGTCTTGTGTTGTTTTGTCGTGTCATGCTTTGTCTTGTCTTGTCTTGTCTTGTCTTGTCTTGTCTTGTCTTGTCTTGTCTTGTCTTGTCTTGTCTTGTCTTGTCTTGTCTTGTCTTGTCGTGTCATGTTTTGTCTTGTCTTGTGTTGTCATGTCATGTCATGTCGTGTCTTGTGTTGCTTTGTCTTGTCTGGTCTTGTCTTGTCTTGTCTTGTATTGTCTTGTCTTGTCGTGTCTGGTCTTGTCTTGTCTTGTCTTGTCTTGTCTTGTCTTGTCTTGTCTTGTGTTGTCTTGTATTGTCTTGTCTTGTCTTGTCTTGTCTTGTCTTGTCTTGTCCTGTCCTGTCCTGTCCTGTCCTGTCCTGTCCTGTCCTGTCCTGTCTTGTCTTGTCTTGTCTTGTCTTGTCTTGTCTTGTCTTGTCTTGTCTTGTCTTGTCTTGTCTTGTCTTGTCTTGTCTTGTCTTGTCTTGTCTTGTCTTGTCTTGTCTTGTCTTGTCTTGTCTTGTCTTGTCTTGTCTTGTCTTGTCTTGTCTTGTCTTGTCTTGTCTTGTCTTGTCTTGTCTTGTCTTGTCTTGTCCTGTCCTGTCGTGTGTTGTGTTGTTTTGTCTTGTCTTGTCATGTCATGTCATGTCGTGTCTTGTGTTGCTTTGTCTTGTCTTGTCTTGTCTTGTCTTGTCTTGACTTGTCTTGTCTTGTCCTGTCGTGTGTTGTGTTGTTTTGTCTTGTCTTGTGTTGTTCTGTCGTGTCATGTTTTGTCTTGTCTTGTCTTGTCTTGTCTTGTCTTGTCTTGTCTTGTCTTGTCGTGTCATGTTTTGTCTTGTCTTGTGTTGTCATGTCATGTCATGTCGTGTCTTGTGTTGCTTTGTCTTGTCTGGTCTTGTCTTGTCTTGTCTTGTCTTGTCTTGTCCTGTCGTGTGTTGTGTTGTTTTGTCTTGTCTTGTGTTGTTTTGCCGTGTCATGTCTTGTCTTGTCTTGTCTTGTCTTGTCATGTCATGTCGTGTCTTGTGTTGGTTTGTCTTGTCTTGTCTTGTCTTGTCTTGTCCTGTCGTGTGTTGTGTTGTTTTGTCTTGTCTTGTGTTGTTTTGTCGTGTCATGTCTTGTCTTGTCTTGTCTTGTCCTGTCCTGTCGTGTGTTGTGTTGTTTTGTCTTGTCTTGTCATGTCATGTCATGTCGTGTCTTGTGTTGCTTTGTCTTGTCTTGTCTTGTCTTGTCTTGTCTTGTCTTGTCTTGTCTTGTCCTGTCGTGTGTTGTGTTGTTTTGTCTTGTCTTGTGTTGTTTTGTCGTGTCATGTTTTGTCTTGTCTTGTCTTGTCATGTCATGTCTTGTCTTGTCTTGTCTTGTCTTGTCTTGTCTTGTCTTGTCTTGTCTTGTCTTGTCTTGTCTTGTCTTGTCTTGTCTTGTCTTGTCTTGTCTTGTCTTGTCTTGTCTTGTCTTGTCTTGTCTTGTCTTGTCTTGTCTTGTCTTGTCTTGTCTTGTCTTGTCTTGTCTTGTCTTGTCATGTCGTGTGTTGTGTTGTTTTTTCTTGTCTTGTCTTGTCTTGTCTTGTCTTGTCTTGTCTTGTCTTGTCTTGTCTTGTCTTGTCTTGTCTTGTCTTGTCCTGTCCTGTCGTGTGTTGTGTTGTTTTGTCTTGTCTTGTGTTGTTTTGTCGTGTCATGTCTTGTCCTGTCCTGTCGTGTGTTGTGTTGTTTTGTCTTGTCATGTCATGTCATGTCGTGTCTTGTGTTGCTTTGTCTTGTCTTGTCTTGTCTTGTCTTGTCTTGTCCTGTCGTGTGTTGTGTTGTTTTGTCTTGTCTTGTGTTGTTTTGTCGTGTCATGTCTTGTCTTGTCTTGTCTTGTCTTGTCATGTCATGTCGTGTCTTGTGTTGGTTTGTCTTGTCTTGTCTTGTCTTGTCTTGTCCTGTCGTGTGTTGTGTTGTTTTGTCTTGTCTTGTGTTGTTTTGTCGTGTCATGTCTTGTCTTGTCTTGTCTTGTCCTGTCCTGTCGTGTGTTGTGTTGTTTTGTCTTGTCTTGTCATGTCATGTCATGTCGTGTCTTGTGTTGCTTTGTCTTGTCTTGTCTTGTCTTGTCTTGTCTTGACTTGTCTTGTCTTGTCCTGTCGTGTGTTGTGTTGTTTTGTCTTGTCTTGTGTTGTTCTGTCGTGTCATGTTTTGTCTTGTCTTGTCTTGTCTTGTCATGTCATGTCATGTCGTGTCTTGTGTTGCTTTGTCTTGTCTTGTCTTGTCTTGTCTTGTCTTGTCTTGTCTTGTCTTGTCTTGTCTTGTCTTGTCTTGTCTTGTCTTGTCTTGTCTTGTCTTGTCTTGTCTTGTCTTGTCTTGTCTTGTCTTGTCTTGTCTTGTCTTGTCTTGTCTTGTCTTGTCTTGTCTTGTCTTGTCTTGTCTTGTCTTGTCTTGTCTTGTCTTGTCTTGTCTTGTCTTGTCTTGTCTTGTCTTGTCTTGTCTTGTCTTGTCTTGTCTTGTCTTGTCTTGTCTTGTCTTGTCTTGTCTTGTCTTGTCTTGTCTTGTCTTATCTTCTTAATTAATTTAAAAACAAATCAAACAGAATTGTCTTGTCTTGTCTTGTCTTGTCTTGTCTTGTCTTGTCTTGTCTTGTCTTGTCTTGTCTTGTCTTGTCTTGTCTTGTCTTGTCTTGTCTTGTCTTGTCTTGTCTTGTCTTGTCTTGTCTTGTCGTGTCATGTTTTGTCTTGTCTTGTGTTGTCATGTCATGTCATGTCGTGTCTTGTGTTGCTTTGTCTTGTCTGGTCTTGTCTTGTCTTGTCTTGTATTGTCTTGTCTTGTCGTGTCATGTTTTGTCTTGTCTTGTCTTGTCATGTCATGTCATGTCGTGTCTTGTCCTGTCGTGTGTTGTGTTGTTTTGTCTTGTCTTGTGTTGTTTTGTCGTGTCATGTTTTGTCTTGTCTTGTCTTGTCATGTCATGTCATGTCGTGTCTTGTGTTGCTTTGTCTTGTCTTGTCTTGTCTTGTCTGTCTTGTCTTGTCTTGTCTTGTCTTGTCGTGTCATGTTTTGTCTTGTCTTGTCTTGTCTTGTCTTGTCTTGTCTTGTCTTGTCTTGTCTTGTCTTGTCTTGTCTTGTCTTGTCTTGTCTTGTCTTGTCTTGTCTTGTCTTGTCTTGTCTTGTCTTGTCTTGTCTTGTCTTGTCTTGTCTTGTCTTGTCTTGTCTTGTCTTGTCTTGTCTTGTCTTGTCTTGTCTTGTCTTGTCTTGTCTTGTCTTGTCTTGTCTTGTCTTGTCTTGTCTTGTCTTGTCTTGTCTTGTCTTGTCTTGTCTTGTCTTGTCTTGTCTTGTCTTGTCTTGTCTTGTCTTGTCTTGTCTTGTCTTGTCTTGTCTTGTCTTGTCTTGTCTTGTCTTGTCTTGTCTTGTCTTGTCTTGTCTTGTCTTGTCTTGTCTTGTCTTGTCATGTCATGTCATGTCATGTCGTGTCTTGTCCTGTCGTGTGTTGTGTTGTTTTGTCTTGTCTTGTGTTGTTTTGTCGTGTCATGTTTTGTCTTGTCTTGTCTTGTCATGTCATGTCATGTCGTGTCTTGTGTTGCTTTGTCTTGTCTTGTCTTGTCTTGTCTTGTCTTGTGTTGCTTTGTCTTGTCTTGTCTTGTCTTGTTTTGTCTTGTCTTGTCTTGTCGTGTCATGTTTTGTCTTGTCTTGTGTTGTCATGTCATGTCATGTCGTGTCTTGTGTTGCTTTGTCTTGTCTGGTCTTGTCTTGTCTTGTCTTGTCTTGTCTTGTCTTGTCTTGTCTTGTCTTGTCTTGTCTTGTCTTGTCTTGTCTTGTCTTGTCTTGTCTTGTCTTGTCTTGTCTTGTGTTGTCATGTCATGTCATGTCGTGTCATGTCGTGTCTTGTGTTGCTTTGTCTTGTCTGGTCTTGTCTTGTCTTGTCTTGTCTTGTCTTGTCTTGTCTTGTCTTGTCTTGTCTTGTCTTGTCTTGTCTTGTCTTGTCTTGTCTTGTCTTGTCTTGTCTTGTCTTGTCTTGTCTTGTCTTGTCTTGTCTTGTCTTGTCTTGTCTTGTCTTGTCTTGTCTTGTCGTGTCATGTTTTGTCTTGTCTTGTCTTGTCTTGTCTTGTCTTGTCATGTCATGTCATGTCGTGTCTTGTGTTGCTTTGTCTTGTCTTGTCTTGTCTTGTCTTGTCTTGTCTTGTCTTGTCTTGTTTTGTCTTGTCTTGTCTTGTCTTGTCTTGTCTTGTCTTGTCTTGTCTTGTCTTGTCTTGTCTTGTCTTGTCTTGTCTTGTCTTGTCTTGTCTTGTCTTGTCTTGTCTTGTCTTGTCTTGTCTTGTCATGTCATGTCATGTCGTGTCTTGTCCTGTCGTGTGTTGTGTTGTTTTGTCTTGTCTTGTGTTGTTTTGTCGTGTCATGTTTTGTCTTGTCTTGTCTTGTCATGTCATGTCATGTCGTGTCTTGTGTTGCTTTGTCTTGTCTTGTCTTGTCTTGTCTTGTCTTGTCTTGTCTTGTCTTGTCTTGTCTTGTCTTGTCTTGTCTTGTCTTATCTTCTTAATTAATTTAAAAACAAATCAAACAGAATTGTCTTGTCTTGTCTTGTCTTGTCTTGTCTTGTCTTGTCTTGTCTTGTCTTGTCTTGTCTTGTCTTGTCTTGTCTTGTCTTGTCTTGTCTTGTCTTGTCTTGTCTTGTCTTGTCTTGTCTTGTCTTGTCTTGTCTTGTCTTGTCTTGTCTTGTCTTGTCTTGTCTTGTCTTGTCTTGTCTTGTCTTGTCTTGTCTTGTCTTGTCTTGTCTTGTCTTGTCTTGTCTTGTCTTGTCTTGTCTTGTCATGTCATGTCATGTCGTGTCTTGTCCTGTCGTGTGTTGTGTTGTTTTGTCTTGTCTTGTGTTGTTTTGTCGTGTCATGTTTTGTCTTGTCTTGTCTTGTCATGTCATGTCATGTCGTGTCTTGTGTTGCTTTGTCTTGCCATGTCTTGTCTTATCTTGTCTTGTCTTGTCATGTCATGTCGTGTCTTGTGTTGGTTTGTCTTGTCTTGTCTTGTCTTGTCTTGTCTTGTCCTGTCGTGTGTTGTGTTGTTTTGTCTTGTCTTGTGTTGTTTTGTCGTGTCATGTCTTGTCTTGTCTTGTCTTGTCCTGTCCTGTCGTATGTTGTGTTGTTTTGTCTTGTCTTGTGTTGTTTTGTCGTGTCTTGTGTTGCTTTGTCTTGTCATGTCTTGTCTTGTCTTGTCTTGTCTTGTCATGTCATGTCGTGTCTTGTGTTGGTTTGTCTTGTCTTGTCTTGTCTTGTCATGTCATGTCATGTCGTGTCTTGTGTTGCTTTGTCTTGTCTTGTCTTGTCTTGTCTTGTCTTGTCTTGTCTTGTCCTGTCGTGTGTTGTGTTGTTTTGTCTTGTCTTGTGTTGTTTTGTCGTGTCATGTTTTGTCTTGTCTTGTCTTGTCTTGTCATGTCATGTCATGTCGTGTCTTGTGTTGCTTTGTCTTGTCTTGTCTTGTCTTGTCTTGTCTTGTCTTGTCTTGTCTTGTCTTGTCTTGTCTTGTCTTGTCTTGTCTTGTCTTGTCTTGTCTTGTCTTGTCTTGTCTTGTCTTGTCTTATCTTCTTAATTAATTTAAAAACAAATCAAACAGAATTGTCTTGTCTGGTCTTGTCTTGTCTTGTCTTGTCTTGTCTTGTCTTGTCTTGTCTTGTCTTGTCTTGTCTTGTCTTGTCTTGTCTTGTCTTGTCTTGTCTTGTCTTGTCTTGTCTTGTCTTGTCTTGTCTTGTCTTGTCTTGTCTTGTCTTGTCTTGTCTTGTCTTGTCTTGTCTTGTCTTATCTTCTTAATTAATTTAAAAACAAATCAAACAGAATTGTCTTGTCTTGTCTTGTCTTGTCTTGTCTTGTCTTGTCTTGTCTTGTCTTGTCTTGTCTTGTCTTGTCTTGTCTTGTCTTGTCTTGTCTTGTCTTGTCTTGTCTTGTCTTGTCTTGTCTTGTCTTGTCTTGTCTTGTCTTGTCTTGTCTTGTCTTGTCTTGTCTTGTCTTGTCTTGTCTTGTCTTGTCTTGTCTTGTCTTGTCTTGTCCTGTCGTGTGTTGTGTTGTTCTGTCTTGTCTTGTGTTGTTTTGTCGTGTCATGTTTTGTCTTGTCTTGTCTTGTCATGTCATGTCATGTCGTGTCTTGTGTTGCTTTGTCTTGTCTTGTCTTGTCTTGTCTTGTCATGTCATGTCATGTCGTGTCATGTTTTGTCTTGTCTTGTCGTGTCATGTTTTGTCCTGTCTTGTCTTGTCTTGTCTTGTCTTGTCTTGTCTTGTCTTGTCTTGTCTTGTCTTGTCTTGTCTTGTCTTGTCTTGTCTTGTCTTGTCTTGTCTTGTCTTGTCTTGTCTTGTCTTGTCTTGTCTTGTCTTGTCTTGTCTTGTCTTGTCTTGTCTTGTCTTGTCTTGTCTTGTCTTGTCTTGTCGTGTCATGTTTTGTCTTGTCTTGTGTTGTCATGTCATGTCATGTCGTGTCTTGTGTTGCTTTGTCTTGTCTGGTCTTGTCTTGTCTTGTCTTGTATTGTCTTGTCTTGTCGTGTCATGTTTTGTCTTGTCTTGTCTTGTCATGTCATGTCATGTCGTGTCTTGTCCTGTCGTGTGTTGTGTTGTTTTGTCTTGTCTTGTGTTGTTTTGTCGTGTCATGTTTTGACTTGTCTTGTCTTGTCATGTCATGTCATGTCGTGTCTTGTGTTGCTTTGTCTTGTCTTGTCTTGTCTTGTCTTGTCTTGTCTTGTCTTGTCTTGTCTTGTCTTGTGTTGTCGTGTCATGTTTTGTCTTGTCTTGTCTTGTCTTATCTTGTCTTGTCTTGTCTTGTCTTGTCTTGTCTTGTCTTGTCTTGTCTTGTCTTGTCTTGTCTTGTCTTGTCTTGTCTTGTCTTGTCTTGTCTTGTCTTGTCTTGTCTTGTCTTGTCTTGTCTTGTCTTGTCTTGTCTTGTCTTGTCTTGTCTTGTCTTGTCTTGTCTTGTCTTGTCTTGTCTTGTCTTGTCTTGTCTTGTCTTGTCTTGTCTTGTCTTGTCTTGTCTTGTCTTGTCTTGTCTTGTCTTGTCTTGTCTTGTCTTGTCTTGTCTTGTCTTGTCTTGTCTTGTCTTGTCTTGTCTTGTCTTGTCTTGTCTTGTCTTGTCATGTCATGTCATGTCGTGTCTTGTCCTGTCGTGTGTTGTGTTGTTTTGTCTTGTCTTGTGTTGTTTTGTCGTGTCATGTTTTGTCTTGTCTTGTCTTGTCATGTCATGTCATGTCGTGTCTTGTGTTGCTTTGTCTTGTCTTGTCTTGTCTTGTCTTGTCTTGTCTTGTCTTGTCTTGTCTTGTTTTGTCTTGTCTTGTCTTGTCTTGTCTTGTCTTGTCTTGTCTTGTCTTGTCGTGTCATGTTTTGTCTTGTCTTGTGTTGTCATGTCATGTCATGTCGTGTCTTGTGTTGCTTTGTCTTGTCTGGTCTTGTCTTGTCTTGTCTTGTCTTGTCTTGTCTTGTCTTGTCTTGTCTTGTCTTGTCTTGTCTTGTCTTGTCTTGTCTTGTGTTGTCATGTCATGTCATGTCGTGTCATGTCGTGTCTTGTGTTGCTTTGTCTTGTCTGGTCTTGTCTTGTCTTGTCTTGTCTTGTCTTGTCTTGTCTTGTCTTGTCTTGTCTTGTCTTGTCTTGTCTTGTCTTGTCTTGTCTTGTCTTGTCTTGTCTTGTCTTGTCTTGTCTTGTCTTGTCTTGTCTTGTCTTGTCTTGTCTTGTCTTGTCTTGTCTTGTCTTGTCTTGTCTTGTCTTGTCTTGTCTTGTCGTGTCATGTTTTGTCTTGTCTTGTCTTGTCTTGTCTTGTCATGTCATGTCATGTCGTGTCTTGTGTTGCTTTGTCTTGTCTTGTCTTGTCTTGTCTTGTCTTGTCTTGTCTTGTCTTGTCTTGTCTTGTCTTGTCTTGTCTTGTCTTGTCTTGTCTTGTCTTGTCTTGTCTTGTCTTGTCTTGTCTTGTCTTGTCTTGTCTTGTCTTGTCTTGTCTTGTCTTGTCTTGTCTTGTCTTGTCTTGTCTTGTCTTGTCTTGTCATGTCTTGTCTTGTCTTGTCTTGTCTTGTCTTGTCTTGTCCTGTCGTGTGTTGTGTTGTTCTGTCTTGTCTTGTGTTGTTTTGTCGTGTCATGTTTTGTCTTGTCTTGTCTTGTCTTGTCTTGTCATGTCATGTCATGTCGTGTCTTGTGTTGCTTTGTCTTGTCTTGTCTTGTCTTGTCTTGTCATGTCATGTCATGTCTTGTCTTGTCTTGTCTTGTCTTGTCGTGTCATGTTTTGTCCTGTCTTGTCTTGTCTTGTCTTGTCTTGTCTTGTCTTGTCTTGTCTTGTCTTGTCTTGTCTTGTCTTGTCTTGTCTTGTCTTGTCTTGTCTTGTCTTGTCTTGTCTTGTCTTGTCTTGTCTTGTCTTGTCTTGTCTTGTCTTGTCTTGTCTTGTCTTGTCTTGTCTTGTCTTGTCTTGTCTTGTCTTGTCTTGTCTTGTCTTGTCTTGTCTTGTCTTGTCTTGTCTTGTCTTGTCTTGTCTTGTCTTGTCTTGTCTTGTCTTGTCTTGTCTTGTCTTGTCTTGTCTTGTCTTGTCTTGTCTTGTCTTGTCTTGTCTTGTCTTGTCTTGTCTTGTCTTGTCTTGTCTTGTCTTGTCTTGTCTTGTCTTGTCTTGTCTTGTCTTGTCTTGTCTTGTCTTGTCTTGTCTTGTCTTGTCTTGTCTTGTCTTGTCTTGTCTTGTCTTGTCTTGTCTTGTCTTGTCTTGTCTTGTCTTGTCTTGTCTTGTCTTGTCTTGTCTTGTCTTGTCTTGTCTTGTCTTGTCTTGTCTTGTCTTGTCTTGTCTTGTCTTGTCTTGTCTTGTCTTGTCTTGTCTTGTCTTGTCTTGTCTTGTCTTGTCTTGTCTTGTCTTGTCGTGTCATGTTTTGTCTTGTCTTGTGTTGTCATGTCATGTCATGTCGTGTCTTGTGTTGTCTTGTATTGTCTTGTCTTGTCGTGTCATGTTTTGTCTTGTCTTGTCTTGTCATGTCATGTCATGTCGTGTCTTGTCCTGTCGTGTGTTGTGTTGTTTTGTCTTGTCTTGTGTTGTTTTGTCGTGTCATGTTTTGTCTTGTCTTGTCATGTCATGTCATGTCGTGTCTTGTGTTGCTTTGTCTTGTCTTGTCTTGTCTTGTCTTGTCTTGTCTTGTCTTGTCTTGTCTTGTCTTGTCGTGTCATGTTTTGTCTTGTCTTGTCTTGTCTTGTCTTGTCTTGTCTTGTCATGTCATGTCATGTCGTGTCTTGTGTTGCTTTGTCTTGTCTTGTCTTGTCTTGTCTTGTCTTGTCTTGTCTTGTCTTGTCGTGCCATGTTTTGTCTTGTCTTGTCTTGTCTTGTCTTGTCTTGTCTTGTCTTGTCTTGTCTTGTCTTGTCTTGTCTTGTCTTGTCTTGTCTTGTCTTGTCTTGTCTTGTCTTGTCTTGTCTTGTCTTGTCTTGTCTTGTCTTGTCTTGTCTTGTCTTGTCTTGTCTTGTCTTGTCTTGTCTTGTCTTGTCTTGTCTTGTCTTGTCTTGTCTTGTCTTGTCTTGTCTTGTCTTGTCTTGTCTTGTCTTGTCTTGTCTTGTCGTGTCATGTTTTGTCTTGTCTTGTGTTGTCATGTCATGTCATGTCGTGTCTTGTATTGTCTTGTATTGTCTTGTCTTGTCGTGTCATGTTTTGTCTTGTCTTGTCTTGTCATGTCATGTCATGTCGTGTCTTGTCCTGTCGTGTGTTGTGTTGTTTTGTCTTGTCTTGTGTTGTTTTGTCGTGTCATGTTTTGTCTTGTCTTGTCATGTCATGTCATGTCGTGTCTTGTGTTGCTTTGTCTTGTCTTGTCTTGTCTTGTCTTGTCTTGTCTTGTCGTGTCATGTTTTGTCTTGTCTTGTCTTGTCTTGTCTTGTCTTGTCTTGTCTTGTCTTGTCTTGTCTTGTCTTGTCTTGTCTTGTCTTGTCTTGTCTTGTCTTGTCTTGTCTTGTCTTGTCTTGTCTTGTCTTGTCTTGTCTTGTCTTGTCTTGTCTTGTCTTGTCTTGTCTTGTCTTGTCTTGTCTTGTCTTGTCTTGTCTTGTCTTGTCTTGTCTTGTCTTGTCTTGTCTTGTCTTGTCTTGTCTTGTCTTGTCTTGTCTTGTCTTGTCTTGTCTTGTCTTGTCTTGTCTTGTCTTGTCATGTCATGTCATGTCGTGTCATGTCGTGTCTTGTGTTGCTTTGTCTTGTCTGGTCTTGTCTTGTCTTGTCTTGTCTTGTCTTGTCTTGTCTTGTCTTGTCTTGTCTTGTCTTGTCTTGTCTTGTCTTGTCTTGTCTTGTCTTGTCTTGTCTTGTCTTGTCGTGTCATGTTTTGTCTTGTCTTGTCTTGTCTTGTCATGTCATGTCATGTCGTGTCTTGTGTTGCTTTGTCTTGTCTTGTCTTGTCTTGTCTTGTCTTGTCTTGTCTTGTCTTGTCTTGTCTTGTCTTGTCTTGTCTTGTCTTGTCTTGTCTTGTCTTGTCTTGTCTTGTCTTGTCTTGTCTTGTCTTGTCTTGTCTTGTCTTGTCTTGTCTTGTCTTGTCTTGTCTTGTCTTGTCTTGTCTTGTCTTGTCTTGTCTTGTCTTGTCTTGTCTTGTCTTGTCTTGTCTTGTCTTGTCTTGTCTTGTCTTGTCTTGTCTTGTCTTGTCTTGTCTTGTCTTGTCTTGTCTTGTCTTGTCTTGTCTTGTCTTGTCTTGTCTTGTCTTGTCTTGTCTTGTCTTGTCTTGTCTTGTCTTGTCTTGTCTTGTCTTGTCTTGTCTTGTCTTGTCTTGTCTTGTCTTGTCTTGTCTTGTCATGTCATGTCATGTCGTGTCTTGTCCTGTCGTGTGTTGTGTTGTTTTGTCTTGTCTTGTCTTGTCTTGTCGTGTCATGTTTTGTCTTGTCTTGTGTTGTCATGTCATGTCATGTCGTGTCTTGTATTGTCTTGTCTTGTCTTGTCTTGTCTTGTCTTGTCTTGTCTTGTCTTGTCTTGTCTTGTCTTGTCTTGTCTTGTCTTGTCTTGTCTTGTCTTGTCGTGTCATGTTTTGTCTTGTCTTGTCTTGTCTTGTCATGTCATGTCATGTCGTGTCTTGTGTTGCTTTGTCTTGTCTTGTCTTGTCTTGTCTTGTCTTGTCTTGTCTTGTCTTGTCTTGTCTTGTCTTGTCTTGTCTTGTCTTGTCTTGTCTTGTCTTGTCTTGTCTTGTCTTGTCTTGTCTTGTCTTGTCTTGTCTTGTCTTGTCTTGTCTTGTCTTGTCTTGTCTTGTCTTGTCTTGTCTTGTCTTGTCTTGTCTTGTCTTGTCTTGTCTTGTCTTGTCTTGTCTTGTCTTGTCTTGTCTTGTCTTGTCTTGTCTTGTCTTGTCTTGTCTTGTCTTGTCTTGTCTTGTCTTGTCTTGTCTTGTCTTGTCTTGTCTTGTCTTGTCTTGTCTTGTCTTGTCTTGTCTTGTCTTGTCTTGTCTTGTCTTGTCTTGTCTTGTCTTGTCTTGTCTTGTCTTGTCTTGTCTTGTCTTGTCTTGTCTTGTCATGTCATGTCATGTCGTGTCTTGTCCTGTCGTGTGTTGTGTTGTTTTGTCTTGTCTTGTGTTGTTTTGTCGTGTCATGCTTTGTCTTGTCTTGTCTTGTCATGTCATGTCATGTCGTGTCTTGTGTTGCTTTGTCTTGTCTTGTCTTGTCTTGTCTTGTCTTGTCTTGTCTTGTCTTGTCTTGTCTTGTCTTGTCTTGTCTTGTCTTGTCTTGTCTTGTCTTGTCTTGTCTTGTCTTGTCATGTCATGTCATGTCGTGTCTTGTCCTGTCGTGTGTTGTGTTGTTTTGTCTTGTCTTGTGTTGTTTTGTCGTGTCATGCTTTGTCTTGTCTTGTCTTGTCTTGTCTTGTCTTGTCTTGTCTTGTCTTGTCTTGTCTTGTCTTGTCTTGTCTTGTCGTGTCATGTTTTGTCTTGTCTTGTGTTGTCATGTCATGTCATGTCGTGTCTTGTGTTGCTTTGTCTTGTCTTGTCTGGTCTTGTCTTGTCTTGTATTGTCTTGTCTTGTCGTGTCTGGTCTTGTCTTGTCTTGTCTTGTCTTGTCTTGTGTTGTCTTGTATTGTCTTGTCTTGTCTTGTCTTGTCTTGTCTTGTCTTGTCCTGTCCTGTCCTGTCCTGTCCTGTCCTGTCCTGTCCTGTCTTGTCTTGTCTTGTCTTGTCTTGTCTTGTCTTGTCTTGTCTTGTCTTGTCTTGTCTTGTCTTGTCTTGTCTTGTCTTGTCTTGTCTTGTCTTGTCTTGTCTTGTCTTGTCTTGTCTTGTCTTGTCTTGTCTTGTCTTGTCTTGTCTTGTCTTGTCTTGTCTTGTCTTGTCTTGTCATGTCGTGTGTTGTGTTGTTTTTTCTTGTCTTGTCTTGTCTTGTCTTGTCTTGTCTTGTCTTGTCTTGTCTTGTCTTGTCTTGTCTTGTCTTGTCTTGTCCTGTCCTGTCGTGTGTTGTGTTTTTTTGTCTTGTCTTGTGTTGTTTTGTCGTGTCATGTCTTGTCCTGTCCTGTCGTGTGTTGTGTTGTTTTGTCTTGTCATGTCATGTCATGTCGTGTCTTGTGTTGCTTTGTCTTGTCTTGTCTTGTCTTGTCTTGTCTTGTCCTGTCGTGTGTTGTGTTGTTTTGTCTTGTCTTGTGTTGTTTTGTCGTGTCATGTCTTGTCTTGTCTTGTCTTGTCTTGTCATGTCATGTCGTGTCTTGTGTTGGTTTGTCTTGTCTTGTCTTGTCTTGTCTTGTCCTGTCGTGTGTTGTGTTGTTTTGTCTTGTCTTGTGTTGTTTTGTCGTGTCATGTCTTGTCTTGTCTTGTCTTGTCCTGTCCTGTCGTGTGTTGTGTTGTTTTGTCTTGTCTTGTCATGTCATGTCATGTCGTGTCTTGTGTTGCTTTGTCTTGTCTTGTCTTGTCTTGTCTTGTCTTGTCTTGTCTTGTCTTGTCTTGTCCTGTCGTGTGTTGTGTTGTTTTGTCTTGTCTTGTGTTGTTCTGTCGTGTCATGTTTTGTCTTGTCTTGTCTTGTCTTGTCATGTCATGTCATGTCGTGTCTTGTGTTGCTTTGTCTTGTCTTGTCTTGTCTTGTCTTGTCTTGTCTTGTCTTGTCTTGTCTTGTCTTGTCTTGTCTTGTCTTGTCTTGTCTTGTCTTGTCTTGTCTTGTCTTGTCTTGTCTTGTCTTGTCTTGTCTTGTCTTGTCTTGTCTTGTCTTGTCTTGTCTTGTCTTGTCTTGTCTTGTCTTGTCTTGTCTTGTCTTGTCTTGTCTTGTCTTGTCTTGTCTTGTCTTGTCTTGTCTTGTCTTGTCTTGTCTTGTCTTGTCTTGTCTTGTCTTGTCTTGTCTTGTCTTGTCTTGTCTTGTCTTGTCTTGTCTTGTCTTGTCTTGTCTTGTCTTGTCTTGTCTTGTCTTGTCTTGTCTTGTCTTGTCTTGTCTTGTCTTGTCTTGTCTTGTCTTGTCTTGTCTTGTCTTGTCTTGTCTTGTCTTGTCTTGTCTTGTCTTGTCTTGTCTTGTCTTGTCTTGTCGTCTCATGTTTTGTCTTGTCTTGTGTTGTCATGTCATGTCATGTCGTGTCTTGTGTTGCTTTGTCTTGTCTGGTCTTGTCTTGTCTTGTCTTGTATTGTCTTGTCTTGTCGTGTCATGTTTTGTCTTGTCTTGTCTTGTCATGTCATGTCATGTCGTGTCTTGTCCTGTCGTGTGTTGTGTTGTTTTGTCTTGTCTTGTGTTGTTTTGTCGTGTCATGTTTTGTCTTGTCTTGTCTTGTCATGTCATGTCATGTCGTGTCTTGTGTTGCTTTGTCTTGTCTTGTCTTGTCTTGTCGTGTCATGTTTTGTCTTGTCTTGTCTTGTCTTGTCTTGTCTTGTCTTGTCTTGTCTTGTCTTGTCTTGTCTTGTCTTGTCTTGTCTTGTCTTGTCATGTCGTGTGTTGTGTTGTTTTTTCTTGTCTTGTCTTGTCTTGTCTTGTCTTGTCTTGTCTTGTCTTGTCTTGTCTTGTCTTGTCTTGTCTTGTCTTGTCTTGTCTTGTCTTGTCTTGTCTTGTCTTGTCTTGTCTTGTCTTGTCATGTCATGTCATGTCGTGTCTTGTCCTGTCGTGTGTTGTGTTGTTTTGTCTTGTCTTGTGTTGTTTTGTCGTGTCATGCTTTGTCTTGTCTTGTCTTGTCTTGTCTTGTCTTGTCTTGTCTTGTCTTGTCTTGTCTTGTCTTGTCTTGTCTTGTCTTGTCGTGTCATGTTTTGTCTTGTCTTGTGTTGTCATGTCATGTCATGTCGTGTCTTGTGTTGCTTTGTCTTGTCTGGTCTTGTCTTGTCTTGTCTTGTATTGTCTTGTCTTGTCGTGTCTGGTCTTGTCTTGTCTTGTCTTGTCTTGTCTTGTGTTGTCTTGTATTGTCTTGTCTTGTCTTGTCTTGTCTTGTCTTGTCTTGTCCTGTCCTGTCCTGTCCTGTCCTGTCCTGTCCTGTCCTGTCTTGTCTTGTCTTGTCTTGTCTTGTCTTGTCTTGTCTTGTCTTGTCTTGTCTTGTCTTGTCTTGTCTTGTCTTGTCTTGTCTTGTCTTGTCTTGTCTTGTCTTGTCTTGTCTTGTCTTGTCTTGTCTTGTCTTGTCTTGTCTTGTCTTGTCTTGTCTTGTCTTGTCTTGTCTTGTCTTGTCTTGTCTTGTCTTGTCATGTCGTGTGTTGTGTTGTTTTTTCTTGTCTTGTCTTGTCTTGTCTTGTCTTGTCTTGTCTTGTCTTGTCTTGTCTTGTCTTGTCTTGTCTTGTCTTGTCCTGTCCTGTCGTGTGTTGTGTTTTTTTGTCTTGTCTTGTGTTGTTTTGTCGTGTCATGTCTTGTCCTGTCCTGTCGTGTGTTGTGTTGTTTTGTCTTGTCATGTCATGTCATGTCGTGTCTTGTGTTGCTTTGTCTTGTCTTGTCTTGTCTTGTCTTGTCTTGTCCTGTCGTGTGTTGTGTTGTTTTGTCTTGTCTTGTGTTGTTTTGTCGTGTCATGTCTTGTCTTGTCTTGTCTTGTCTTGTCATGTCATGTCGTGTCTTGTGTTGGTTTGTCTTGTCTTGTCTTGTCTTGTCTTGTCCTGTCGTGTGTTGTGTTGTTTTGTCTTGTCTTGTGTTGTTTTGTCGTGTCATGTCTTGTCTTGTCTTGTCTTGTCCTGTCCTGTCGTGTGTTGTGTTGTTTTGTCTTGTCTTGTCATGTCATGTCATGTCGTGTCTTGTGTTGCTTTGTCTTGTCTTGTCTTGTCTTGTCTTGTCTTGTCTTGTCTTGTCTTGTCTTGTCCTGTCGTGTGTTGTGTTGTTTTGTCTTGTCTTGTGTTGTTCTGTCGTGTCATGTTTTGTCTTGTCTTGTCTTGTCTTGTCATGTCATGTCATGTCGTGTCTTGTGTTGCTTTGTCTTGTCTTGTCTTGTCTTGTCTTGTCTTGTCTTGTCTTGTCTTGTCTTGTCTTGTCTTGTCTTGTCTTGTCTTGTCTTGTCTTGTCTTGTCTTGTCTTGTCTTGTCTTGTCTTGTCTTGTCTTGTCTTGTCTTGTCTTGTCTTGTCTTGTCTTGTCTTGTCTTGTCTTGTCTTGTCTTGTCTTGTCTTGTCTTGTCTTGTCTTGTCTTGTCTTGTCTTGTCTTGTCTTGTCTTGTCTTGTCTTGTCTTGTCTTGTCTTGTCTTGTCTTGTCTTGTCTTGTCTTGTCTTGTCTTGTCTTGTCTTGTCTTGTCTTGTCTTGTCTTGTCTTGTCTTGTCTTGTCTTGTCTTGTCTTGTCTTGTCTTGTCTTGTCTTGTCTTGTCTTGTCTTGTCTTGTCTTGTCTTGTCGTCTCATGTTTTGTCTTGTCTTGTGTTGTCATGTCATGTCATGTCGTGTCTTGTGTTGCTTTGTCTTGTCTGGTCTTGTCTTGTCTTGTCTTGTATTGTCTTGTCTTGTCGTGTCATGTTTTGTCTTGTCTTGTCTTGTCATGTCATGTCATGTCGTGTCTTGTCCTGTCGTGTGTTGTGTTGTTTTGTCTTGTCTTGTGTTGTTTTGTCGTGTCATGTTTTGTCTTGTCTTGTCTTGTCATGTCATGTCATGTCGTGTCTTGTGTTGCTTTGTCTTGTCTTGTCTTGTCTTGTCGTGTCATGTTTTGTCTTGTCTTGTCTTGTCTTGTCTTGTCTTGTCTTGTCTTGTCTTGTCTTGTCTTGTCTTGTCTTGTCTTGTCTTGTCTTGTCTTGTCTTGTCTTGTCTTGTCTTGTCTTGTCTTGTCTTGTCTTGTCTTGTCTTGTCTTGTCTTGTCTTGTCTTGTCTTGTCTTGTCTTGTCTTGTCTTGTCTTGTCTTGTCTTGTCTTGTCTTGTCTTGTCTTGTCTTGTCTTGTCTTGTCTTGTCTTGTCTTGTCTTGTCTTGTCTTGTCTTGTCTTGTCTTGTCTTGTCTTGTCTTGTCTTGTCTTGTCTTGTCTTGTCATGTCATGTCATGTCGTGTCTTGTCCTGTCGTGTGTTGTGTTGTTTTGTCTTGTCTTGTGTTGTTTTGTCGTGTCATGTTTTGTCTTGTCTTGTCTTGTCATGTCATGTCATGTCGTGTCTTGTGTTGCTTTGTCTTGTCTTGTCTTGTCTTGTCTTGTCTTGTCTTGTCTTGTGTTGCTTTGTCTTGTCTTGTCTTGTCTTGTTTTGTCTTGTCTTGTCTTGTCTTGTCTTGTCTTGTCTTGTCTTGTCGTGTCATGTTTTGTCTTGTCTTGTGTTGTCATGTCATGTCATGTCGTGTCTTGTGTTGCTTTGTCTTGTCTGGTCTTGTCTTGTCTTGTCTTGTCTTGTCTTGTCTTGTCTTGTCTTGTCTTGTCTTGTCTTGTCTTGTCTTGTCTTGTCTTGTCTTGTCTTGTGTTGTCATGTCATGTCATGTCGTGTCATGTCGTGTCTTGTGTTGCTTTGTCTTGTCTGGTCTTGTCTTGTCTTGTCTTGTCTTGTCTTGTCTTGTCTTGTCTTGTCTTGTCTTGTCTTGTCTTGTCTTGTCTTGTCTTGTCTTGTCTTGTCTTGTCTTGTCTTGTCTTGTCTTGTCTTGTCTTGTCTTGTCTTGTCTTGTCTTGTCTTGTCGTGTCATGTTTTGTCTTGTCTTGTCTTGTCTTGTCTTGTCTTGTCATGTCATGTCATGTCGTGTCTTGTGTTGCTTTGTCTTGTCTTGTCTTGTCTTGTCTTGTCTTGTCTTGTCTTGTCTTGTCTTGTCTTGTCTTGTCTTGTCTTGTCTTGTCTTGTCTTGTCTTGTCTTGTCTTGTCTTGTCTTGTCTTGTCTTGTCTTGTCTTGTCTTGTCTTGTCTTGTCTTGTCTTGTCTTGTCTTGTCTTGTCTTGTCTTGTCTTGTCTTGTCTTGTCTTGTCTTGTCTTGTCTTGTCATGTCATGTCATGTCATGTCGTGTCTTGTCGTGTGTTGTGTTGTTTTGTCTTGTCTTGTGTTGTTTTGTCGTGTCATGTTTTGTCTTGTCTTGTCTTGTCATGTCATGTCATGTCGTGTCTTGTGTTGCTTTGTCTTGTCTTGTCTTGTCTTGTCTTGTCTTGTCTTGTCTTGTCTTGTCTTGTCTTGTCTTGTCTTGTCTTGTCTTGTCTTGTCTTGTCTTATCTTCTTAATTAATTTAAAAACAAATCAAACAGAATTGTCTTGTCTGGTCTTGTCTTGTCTTGTCTTGTCTTGTCTTGTCTTGTCTTGTCTTGTCTTGTCTTGTCTTGTCTTGTCTTGTCTTGTCTTGTCTTGTCTTGTCTTGTCTTGTCTTGTCTTGTCTTGTCTTGTCTTGTCTTGTCTTGTCTTGTCTTGTCTTGTCTTGTCTTGTCTTGTCTTGTCTTGTCATGTCATGTCATGTCGTGTCTTGTCCTGTCGTGTGTTGTGTTGTTTTGTCTTGTCTTGTGTTGTTTTGTCGTGTCATGTTTTGTCTTGTCTTGTCTTGTCATGTCATGTCATGTCGTGTCTTGTGTTGCTTTGTCTTGTCATGTCTTGTCTTGTCTTGTCTTGTCTTGTCATGTCATGTCGTGTCTTGTGTTGGTTTGTCTTGTCTTGTCTTGTCTTGCCTTGTCTTGTCCTGTCGTGTGTTGTGTTGTTTTGTCTTGTCTTGTGTTGTTTTGTCGTGTCATGTCTTGTCTTGTCTTGTCTTGTCCTGTCCTGTCGTATGTTGTGTTGTTTTGTCTTGTCTTGTGTTGTTTTGTCGTGTCTTGTGTTGCTTTGTCTTGTCATGTCTTGTCTTGTCTTGTCTTGTCTTGTCATGTCATGTCGTGTCTTGTGTTGGTTTGTCTTGTCTTGTCTTGTCTTGTCATGTCATGTCATGTCGTGTCTTGTGTTGCTTTGTCTTGTCTTGTCTTGTCTTGTCTTGTCTTGTCTTGTCTTGTCTTGTCTTGTCTTGTCTTGTCTTGTCTTGTCTTGTCTTGTCCTGTCGTGTGTTGTGTTGTTTTGTCTTGTCTTGTGTTGTTTTGTCGTGTCATGTTTTGTCTTGTCTTGTCTTGTCTTGTCATGTCATGTCATGTCGTGTCTTGTGTTGCTTTGTCTTGTCTTGTCTTGTCTTGTCTTGTCGTGTCATGTTTTGTCTTGTCTTGTCTTGTCATGTCATGTCATGTCGTGTCTTGTCCTGTCGTGTGTTGTGTTGTTTTGTCTTGTCTTGTGTTGTTTTGTCGTGTCATGTTTTGTCTTGTCTTGTCTTGTCATGTCATGTCATGTCGTGTCTTGTGTTGCTTTGTCTTGTCTTGTCTTGTCTTGTCTTGTCTTGTCTTGTCGTGTCTTGTCTTGTCTTGTCTTGTCTTGTCTTGTCTTGTGTTGTCGTGTCATGTTTTGTCTTGTCTTGTCTTGTCTTGTCTTGTCTTGTCTTGTCTTGTCTTGTCTTGTCTTGTCTTGTCTTGTCTTGTCTTGTCTTGTCTTGTCTTGTCTTGTCTTGTCTTGTCTTGTCTTGTCTTGTCTTGTCTTGTCTTGTCTTGTCTTGTCTTGTCTTGTCTTGTCTTGTCTTGTCTTGTCTTGTCTTGTCTTGTCTTGTCTTGTCTTGTCTTGTCTTGTCTTGTCTTGTCTTGTCTTGTCTTGTCTTGTCTTGTCTTGTCTTGTCTTGTCTTGTCTTGTCTTGTCTTGTCTTGTCTTGTCTTGTCTTGTCTTGTCTTGTCTTGTCTTGTCTTGTCTTGTCTTGTCTTGTCTTGTCTTGTCTTGTCTTGTCTTGTCTTGTCTTGTCTTGTCTTGTCTTGTCTTGTCTTGTCATGTCATGTCATGTCGTGTCTTGTCCTGTCGTGTGTTGTGTTGTTTTGTCTTGTCTTGTGTTGTTTTGTCGTGTCATGTTTTGTCTTGTCTTGTCTTGTCATGTCATGTCATGTCGTGTCTTGTGTTGCTTTGTCTTGTCTTGTCTTGTCTTGTCTTGTCTTGTCTTGTCTTGTCTTGTCTTGTTTTGTCTTGTCTTGTCTTGTCTTGTCTTGTCTTGTCTTGTCTTGTCTTGTCGTGTCATGTTTTGTCTTGTCTTGTGTTGTCATGTCATGTCATGTCGTGTCTTGTGTTGCTTTGTCTTGTCTGGTCTTGTCTTGTCTTGTCTTGTCTTGTCTTGTCTTGTCTTGTCTTGTCTTGTCTTGTCTTGTCTTGTCTTGTCTTGTGTTGTCATGTCATGTCATGTCGTGTCATGTCGTGTCTTGTGTTGCTTTGTCTTGTCTGGTCTTGTCTTGTCTTGTCTTGTCTTGTCTTGTCTTGTCTTGTCTTGTCTTGTCTTGTCTTGTCTTGTCTTGTCTTGTCTTGTCTTGTCTTGTCTTGTCTTGTCTTGTCTTGTCTTGTCTTGTCTTGTCTTGTCTTGTCTTGTCTTGTCTTGTCTTGTCTTGTCTTGTCTTGTCTTGTCTTGTCTTGTCTTGTCTTGTCTTGTCTTGTCTTGTCTTGTCTTGTCTTGTCTTGTCTTATCTTCTTAATTAATTTAAAAACAAATCAAACAGAATTGTCTTGTCTGGTCTTGTCTTGTCTTGTCTTGTCTTGTCTTGTCTTGTCTTGTCTTGTCTTGTCTTGTCTTGTCTTGTCTTGTCTTGTCTTGTCTTGTCTTGTCTTGTCTTGTCTTGTCTTGTCTTGTCTTGTCTTGTCTTGTCTTGTCTTGTCTTGTCTTGTCTTGTCATGTCATGTCATGTCGTGTCTTGTCCTGTCGTGTGTTGTGTTGTTTTGTCTTGTCTTGTGTTGTTTTGTCGTGTCATGTTTTGTCTTGTCTTGTCTTGTCATGTCATGTCATGTCGTGTCTTGTGTTGCTTTGTCTTGTCTTGTCTTGTCTTGTCTTGTCTTGTCTTGTCTTGTCTTGTTTTGTCTTGTCTTGTCTTGTCTTGTCTTGTCTTGTCTTGTCTTGTCTTGTCGTGTCATGTTTTGTCTTGTCTTGTGTTGTCATGTCATGTCATGTCGTGTCTTGTGTTGCTTTGTCTTGTCTGGTCTTGTCTTGTCTTGTCTTGTCTTGTCTTGTCTTGTCTTGTCTTGTCTTGTCTTGTCTTGTCTTGTCTTGTCTTGTCTTGTGTTGTCATGTCATGTCATGTCGTGTCATGTCGTGTCTTGTGTTGCTTTGTCTTGTCTGGTCTTGTCTTGTCTTGTCTTGTCTTGTCTTGTCTTGTCTTGTCTTGTCTTGTCTTGTCTTGTCTTGTCTTGTCTTGTCTTGTCTTGTCTTGTCTTGTCTTGTCTTGTCTTGTCTTGTCTTGTCTTGTCTTGTCTTGTATTGTCTTGTCTTGTCTTGTCTTGTCTTGTCTTGTCTTGTCTTGTCTTGTCTTGTCTTGTCTTGTCGTGTCATGTTTTGTCTTGTCTTGTCTTGTCTTGTCTTGTCATGTCATGTCATGTCGTGTCTTGTGTTGCTTTGTCTTGTCTTGTCTTGTCTTGTCTTGTCTTGTCTTGTCTTGTCTTGTCTTGTCTTGTCTTGTCTTGTCTTGTCTTGTCTTGTCTTGTCTTGTCTTGTCTTGTCTTGTCTTGTCTTGTCTTGTCTTGTCTTGTCTTGTCTTGTCTTGTCTTGTCTTGTCTTGTCTTGTCTTGTCTTGTCTTGTCTTGTCTTGTCTTGTCTTGTCTTGTCTTGTCTTGTCTTGTGTTGTCATGTCATGTCATGTCGTGTCATGTCGTGTCTTGTGTTGCTTTGTCTTGTCTGGTCTTGTCTTGTCTTGTCTTGTCTTGTCTTGTCTTGTCTTGTCTTGTCTTGTCTTGTCTTGTCTTGTCTTGTCTTGTCTTGTCTTGTCTTGTCTTGTCTTGTCTTGTCTTGTCTTGTCTTGTCTTGTCTTGTCTTGTCTTGTCTTGTCTTGTCTTGTCTTGTCTTGTCTTGTCTTGTCTTGTCTTGTCTTGTCTTGTCTTGTCTTGTCTTGTCTTGTCTTGTCATGTCATGTCATGTCGTGTCTTGTCCTGTCGTGTGTTGTGTTGTTTTGTCTTGTCTTGTGTTGTTTTGTCGTGTCATGTTTTGTCTTGTCTTGTCTTGTCATGTCATGTCATGTCGTGTCTTGTGTTGCTTTGTCTTGTCTTGTCTTGTCTTGTCTTGTCTTGTCTTGTCTTGTCTTGTCTTGTCTTGTCTTGTCTTGTCTTGTCTTGTCTTGTCTTGTCTTGTCTTATCTTCTTAATTAATTTAAAAACAAATCAAACAGAATTGTCTTGTCTGGTCTTGTCTTGTCTTGTCTTGTCTTGTCTTGTCTTGTCTTGTCTTGTCTTGTCTTGTCTTGTCTTGTCTTGTCATGTCATGTCATGTCGTGTCTTGTCCTGTCGTGTGTTGTGTTGTTTTGTCTTGTCTTGTGTTGTTTTGTCGTGTCATGTTTTGTCTTGTCTTGTCTTGTCATGTCATGTCATGTCGTGTCTTGTGTTGCTTTGTCTTGTCATGTCTTGTCTTGTCTTGTCTTGTCTTGTCATGTCATGTCGTGTCTTGTGTTGGTTTGTCTTGTCTTGTCTTGTCTTGTCCTGTCGTGTGTTGTGTTGTTTTGTCTTGTCTTGTGTTGTTTTGTCGTGTCATGTCTTGTCTTGTCTTGTCTTGTCCTGTCCTGTCGTATGTTGTGTTGTTTTGTCTTGTCTTGTCATGTCATGTCATGTCGTGTCTTGTGTTGCTTTGTCTTGTCTTGTCTTGTCTTGTCTTGTCTTGTCTTGTCTTGTATTGTCTTGTCTTGTCTTGTCTTGTCTTGTCTTGTCTTGTCTTGTCCTGTCGTGTGTTGTGTTGTTTTGTCTTGTCTTGTGTTGTTTTGTCGTGTCATGTTTTGTCTTGTCTTGTCTTGTCTTGTCATGTCATGTCATGTCGTGTCTTGTGTTGCTTTGTCTTGTCTTGTCTTGTCTTGTCTTGTCTTGTCTTGTCTTGTCTTGTCTTGTCTTGTCTTGTCTTGTCTTGTCTTGTCTTGTCTTGTCTTGTCTTGTCTTGTCTTGTCTTATCTTCTTAATTAATTTAAAAACAAATCAAACAGAATTGTCTTGTCTGGTCTTGTCTTGTCTTGTCTTGTCTTGTCTTGTCTTGTCTTGTCTTGTCTTGTCTTGTCTTGTCTTGTCTTGTCTTGTCTTGTCTTGTCTTGTCTTGTCTTGTCTTGTCTTGTCTTGTCTTGTCTTGTCTTGTCTTGTCTTGTCTTGTCTTGTCTTGTCTTGTCTTGTCTTGTCATGTCTTGTCTTGTCTTGTCTTGTCTTGTCTTGTCCTGTCGTGTGTTGTGTTGTTCTGTCTTGTCTTGTGTTGTTTTGTCGTGTCATGTTTTGTCTTGTCTTGTCTTGTCATGTCATGTCATGTCGTGTCTTGTGTTGCTTTGTCTTGTCTTGTCTTGTCTTGTCTTGTCATGTCATGTCATGTCTTGTCTTGTCTTGTCTTGTCTTGTCGTGTCATGTTTTGTCCTGTCTTGTCTTGTCTTGTCTTGTCTTGTCTTGTCTTGTCTTGTCTTGTCTTGTCTTGTCTTGTCTTGTCTTGTCTTGTCTTGTCTTGTCTTGTCTTGTCTTGTCTTGTCTTGTCTTGTCTTGTCTTGTCTTGTCTTGTCGTGTCATGTTTTGTCTTGTCTTGTGTTGTCATGTCATGTCATGTCGTGTCTTGTGTTGCTTTGTCTTGTCTGGTCTTGTCTTGTCTTGTCTTGTATTGTCTTGTCTTGTCGTGTCATGTTTTGTCTTGTCTTGTCTTGTCATGTCATGTCATGTCGTGTCTTGTCCTGTCGTGTGTTGTGTTGTTTTGTCTTGTCTTGTGTTGTTTTGTCGTGTCATGTTTTGTCTTGTCTTGTCTTGTCATGTCATGTCATGTCTTGTCTTGTCTTGTCTTGTCTTGTCTTGTCTTGTCTTGTCTTGTCTTGTCTTGTCTTGTCTTGTCTTGTCTTGTCTTGTCTTGTCTTGTCTTGTCTTGTCTTGTCTTGTCTTGTCTTGTCTTGTCTTGTCTTGTCTTGTCTTGTCTTGTCTTGTCTTGTCTTGTCTTGTCTTGTCTTGTCTTGTCTTGTCTTGTCGTGTCATGTTTTGTCTTGTCGTGTCATGTTTTGTCTTGTCTTGTCTTGTCTTGTCTTGTCTTGTCTTGTCTTGTCTTGTCTTGTCTTGTCTTGTCTTGTCTTGTCTTGTCTTGTCTTGTCTTGTCTTGTCTTGTCTTGTCTTGTCTTGTCTTGTCTTGTCTTGTCTTGTCTTGTCTTGTCTTGTCTTGTCTTGTCTTGTCTTGTCTTGTCTTGTCTTGTCTTGTCTTGTCTTGTCTTGTCTTGTCTTGTCTTGTCTTGTCTTGTCTTGTCTTGTCTTGTCTTGTCTTGTCTTGTCTTGTCTTGTCTTGTCTTGTCTTGTCATGTCATGTCGTGTCTTGTCCTGTCGTGTGTTGTGTTGTTTTGTCTTGTCTTGTGTTGTTTTGTCGTGTCATGGTTTGTCTTGTCTTGTCTTGTCATGTCATGTCATGTCGTGTCTTGTGTTGCTTTGTCTTGTCTTGTCTTGTCTTGTCTTGTCTTGTCTTGTCTTGTCTTGTCTTGTCTTGTCTTGTCTTGTCTTGTCTTGTCTTGTCTTGTCTTGTCTTGTCTTGTCTTGTCTTGTCTTGTCTTGTCTTGTCTTGTCTTGTCTTGTCTTGTCTTGTCTTGTCTTGTCTTGTCTTGTCTTGTCTTGTCTTGTCTTGTCTTGTCTTGTCTTGTCTTGTCTTGTCTTGTCTTGTCTTGTCTTGTCTTGTCTTGTCTTGTCTTGTCTTGTCTTGTCTTGTCTTGTCTTGTCTTGTCTTGTCTTGTCTTGTCTTGTCTTGTCTTGTCTTGTCTTGTCTTGTCTTGTCTTGTCTTGTCTTGTCTTGTCTTGTCTTGTCTTGTCTTGTCTTGTCTTGTCTTGTCTTGTCTTGTCTTGTCTTGTCTTGTCATGTCATGTCATGTCGTGTCTTGTCCTGTCGTGTGTTGTGTTGTTTTGTCTTGTCTTGTGTTGTTTTGTCGTGTCATGTTTTGTCTTGTCTTGTCTTGTCATGTCATGTCATGTCGTGTCTTGTGTTGCTTTGTCTTGTCTTGTCTTGTCTTGTCTTGTCTTGTCTTGTCTTGTCTTGTTTTGTCTTGTCTTGTCTTGTCTTGTCTTGTCTTGTCTTGTCTTGTCTTGTCGTGTCATGTTTTGTCTTGTCTTGTGTTGTCATGTCATGTCATGTCGTGTCTTGTGTTGCTTTGTCTTGTCTGGTCTTGTCTTGTCTTGTCTTGTCTTGTCTTGTCTTGTCTTGTCTTGTCTTGTCTTGTCTTGTCTTGTCTTGTCTTGTCTTGTCTTGTGTTGTCATGTCATGTCATGTCGTGTCATGTCGTGTCTTGTGTTGCTTTGTCTTGTCTTGTCTTGTCTTGTCTTGTCTTGTCTTGTCTTGTCTTGTCTTGTCTTGTCTTGTCTTGTCTTGTCTTGTCTTGTCTTGTCTTGTCTTGTCTTGTCTTGTCTTGTCTTGTCTTGTCTTGTCTTGTCTTGTCTTGTCTTGTCTTGTCTTATCTTCTTAATTAATTTAAAAACAAATCAAACAGAATTGTCTTGTCTGGTCTTGTCTTGTCTTGTCTTGTCTTGTCTTGTCTTGTCTTGTCTTGTCTTGTCTTGTCTTGTCTTGTCTTGTCTTGTCTTGTCTTGTCTTGTCTTGTCTTGTCTTGTCTTGTCTTGTCATGTCATGTCATGTCGTGTCTTGTCCTGTCGTGTGTTGTGTTGTTTTGTCTTGTCTTGTGTTGTTTTGTCGTGTCATGTTTTGTCTTGTCTTGTCTTGTCATGTCATGTCATGTCGTGTCTTGTGTTGCTTTGTCTTGTCTTGTCTTGTCTTGTCTTGTCTTGTCTTGTCTTGTCTTGTCTTGTTTTGTCTTGTCTTGTCTTGTCTTGTCTTGTCTTGTCTTGTCTTGTCTTGTCGTGTCATGTTTTGTCTTGTCTTGTGTTGTCATGTCATGTCATGTCGTGTCTTGTGTTGCTTTGTCTTGTCTGGTCTTGTCTTGTCTTGTCTTGTCTTGTCTTGTCTTGTCTTGTCTTGTCTTGTCTTGTCTTGTCTTGTCTTGTCTTGTCTTGTCTTGTGTTGTCATGTCATGTCATGTCGTGTCATGTCGTGTCTTGTGTTGCTTTGTCTTGTCTGGTCTTGTCTTGTCTTGTCTTGTCTTGTCTTGTCTTGTCTTGTCTTGTCTTGTCTTGTCTTGTCTTGTCTTGTCTTGTCTTGTCTTGTCTTGTCTTGTCTTGTCTTGTCTTGTCTTGTCTTGTCTTGTCTTGTCTTGTCTTGTCTTGTCTTGTCTTGTCTTGTCTTGTCTTGTCTTGTCTTGTCTTGTCTTGTCTTGTCTTGTCTTGTCTTGTCTTGTCTTGTCTTGTCTTGTCGTGTCATGTTTTGTCTTGTCTTGTCTTGTCTTGTCTTGTCATGTCATGTCATGTCGTGTCTTGTGTTGCTTTGTCTTGTCTTGTCTTGTCTTGTCTTGTCTTGTCTTGTCTTGTCTTGTCTTGTCTTGTCTTGTCTTGTCTTGTCTTGTCTTGTCTTGTCTTGTCTTGTCTTGTCTTGTCTTGTCTTGTCTTGTCTTGTCTTGTCTTGTCTTGTCTTGTCTTGTCTTGTCTTGTCTTGTCTTGTCTTGTCTTGTCATGTCATGTCATGTCGTGTCTTGTCCTGTCGTGTGTTGTGTTGTTTTGTCTTGTCTTGTGTTGTTTTGTCGTGTCATGTTTTGTCTTGTCTTGTCTTGTCATGTCATGTCATGTCGTGTCTTGTGTTGCTTTGTCTTGTCTTGTCTTGTCTTGTCTTGTCTTGTCTTGTCTTGTCTTGTCTTGTCTTGTCTTATCTTCTTAATTAATTTAAAAACAAATCAAACAGAATTGTCTTGTCTGGTCTTGTCTTGTCTTGTCTTGTCTTGTCTTGTCTTGTCTTGTCTTGTCTTGTCTTGTCTTGTCTTGTCTTGTCTTGTCTTGTCTTGTCATGTCATGTCATGTCGTGTCTTGTCCTGTCGTGTGTTGTGTTGTTTTGTCTTGTCTTGTGTTGTTTTGTCGTGTCATGTTTTGTCTTGTCTTGTCTTGTCATGTCATGTCATGTCGTGTCTTGTGTTGCTTTGTCTTGTCATGTCTTGTCTTGTCTTGTCTTGTCTTGTCATGTCATGTCGTGTCTTGTGTTGGTTTGTCTTGTCTTGTCTTGTCTTGTCTTGTCTTGTCCTGTCGTGTGTTGTGTTGTTTTGTCTTGTCTTGTGTTGTTTTGTCGTGTCATGTCTTGTCTTGTCTTGTCTTGTCCTGTCCTGTCGTATGTTGTGTTGTTTTGTCTTGTCTTGTCATGTCATGTCATGTCGTGTCTTGTGTTGCTTTGTCTTGTCTTGTCTTGTCTTGTCTTGTCTTGTCTTGTCTTGTCTTGTCTTGTCTTGTCTTGTCTTGTCTTGTCTTGTCTTGTCTTGTCTTGTCTTGTCCTGTCGTGTGTTGTGTTGTTTTGTCTTGTCTTGTGTTGTTTTGTCGTGTCATGTTTTGTCTTGTCTTGTCTTGTCTTGTCATGTCATGTCATGTCGTGTCTTGTGTTGCTTTGTCTTGTCTTGTCTTGTCTTGTCTTGTCTTGTCTTGTCTTGTCTTGTCTTGTCTTGTCTTGTCTTGTCTTGTCTTGTCTTGTCTTGTCTTGTCTTATCTTCTTAATTAATTTAAAAACAAATCAAACAGAATTGTCTTGTCTGGTCTTGTCTTGTCTTGTCTTGTCTTGTCTTGTCTTGTCTTGTCTTGTCTTGTCTTGTCTTGTCTTGTCTTGTCTTGTCTTGTCTTGTCTTGTCTTGTCTTGTCTTGTCTTGTCTTGTCTTGTCTTGTCTTGTCTTGTCTTGTCTTGTCTTGTCTTGTCTTGTCATGTCTTGTCTTGTCTTGTCTTGTCTTGTCTTGTCCTGTCGTGTGTTGTGTTGTTCTGTCTTGTCTTGTGTTGTTTTGTCGTGTCATGTTTTGTCTTGTCTTGTCTTGTCATGTCATGTCATGTCGTGTCTTGTGTTGCTTTGTCTTGTCTTGTCTTGTCTTGTCTTGTCATGTCATGTCATGTCTTGTCTTGTCTTGTCTTGTCTTGTCGTGTCATGTTTTGTCCTGTCTTGTCTTGTCTTGTCTTGTCTTGTCTTGTCTTGTCTTGTCTTGTCTTGTCTTGTCTTGTCTTGTCTTGTCTTGTCTTGTCTTGTCTTGTCTTGTCTTGTCTTGTCTTGTCTTGTCTTGTCTTGTCTTGTCTTGTCTTGTCTTGTCTTGTCTTGTCTTGTCTTGTCTTGTCTTGTCTTGTCTTGTCGTGTCATGTTTTGTCTTGTCTTGTGTTGTCATGTCATGTCATGTCGTGTCTTGTGTTGCTTTGTCTTGTCTGGTCTTGTCTTGTCTTGTCTTGTATTGTCTTGTCTTGTCGTGTCATGTTTTGTCTTGTCTTGTCTTGTCATGTCATGTCATGTCGTGTCTTGTCCTGTCGTGTGTTGTGTTGTTTTGTCTTGTCTTGTGTTGTTTTGTCGTGTCATGTTTTGTCTTGTCTTGTCTTGTCATGTCATGTCATGTCGTGTCTTGTGTTGCTTTGTCTTGTCTTGTCTTGTCTTGTCTTGTCTTGTCTTGTCTTGTCGTGTCATGTTTTGTCTTGTCTTGTCTTGTCTTGTCTTGTCTTGTCTTGTCTTGTCTTGTCTTGTCTTGTCTTGTCTTGTCTTGTCTTGTCTTGTCTTGTCTTGTCTTGTCTTGTCTTGTCTTGTCTTGTCTTGTCTTGTCTTGTCTTGTCTTGTCTTGTCTTGTCTTGTCTTGTCTTGTCTTGTCTTGTCTTGTCTTGTCTTGTCTTGTCTTGTCTTGTCTTGTCTTGTCTTGTCTTGTCTTGTCTTGTCTTGTCTTGTCTTGTCTTGTCTTGTCTTGTCTTGTCTTGTCTTGTCTTGTCTTGTCTTGTCTTGTCTTGTCTTGTCATGTCATGTCGTGTCTTGTCCTGTCGTGTGTTGTGTTGTTTTGTCTTGTCTTGTGTTGTTTTGTCGTGTCATGGTTTGTCTTGTCTTGTCTTGTCATGTCATGTCATGTCGTGTCTTGTGTTGCTTTGTCTTGTCTTGTCTTGTCTTGTCTTGTCTTGTCTTGTCTTGTCTTGTCTTGTCTTGTCTTGTCTTGTCTTGTCTTGTCTTGTCTTGCCTTGTCTTGTCTTGTCTTGTCTTGTCTTGTCTTGTGATGTCATGTCATGTCGTGTCTTGTGTTGCTTTGTCTTGTCTTGTCTTGTCTTGTCTTGTCTTGTCTTGTCTTGTCTTGTCTTGTCTTGTCTTGTCTTGTCTTGTCTTGTCTTGTCTTGTCTTGTGATGTCATGTCATGTCATGTCGTGTCTTGTGTTGCTTTGTCTTGTCTGGTCTTGTCTTGTCTTGTCTTGTCTTGTCTTGTCTTGTCTTGTCTTGTCTTGTCTTGTCTTGTCTTGTCTTGTCTTGTCTTGTCTTGTCTTGTCTTGTCTTGTCTTGTCTTGTCGTGTCATGTTTTGTCTTGTCTTGTCTTGTCTTGTCTTGTCATGTCATGTCATGTCGTGTCTTGTGTTGCTTTGTCTTGTCTTGTCTTGTCTTGTCTTGTCTTGTCTTGTCTTGTCTTGTCTTGTCTTGTCTTGTCTTGTCTTGTCTTGTCTTGTCTTGTGATGTCATGTCATGTCATGTCGTGTCTTGTGTTGCTTTGTCTTGTCTGGTCTTGTCTTGTCTTGTCTTGTCTTGTCTTGTCTTGTCTTGTCTTGCCTTGTCTTGTCTTGTCTTGTCTTGTCTTGTGATGTCATGTCATGTCATGTCATGTCATGTCGTGTCTTGTGTTGCTTTGTCTTGTCTGGTCTTGTCTTGTCTTGTCTTGTCTTGTCTTGTCTTGTCTTGTCTTGTCTTGTCTTGTCTTGTCTTGTCTTGTCTTGTCTTGTCTTGTCTTGTCTTGTCTTGTCTTGTCTTGTCTTGTCTTGTCTTGTCTTGTCGTGTCATGTTTTGTCTTGTCTTGTCTTGTCTTGTCATGTCATGTCATGTCGTGTCTTGTGTTGCTTTGTCTTGTCTTGTCTTGTCTTGTCTTGTCTTGTCTTGTCTTGTCTTGTCTTGTCTTGTCTTGTCTTGTCTTGTCTTGTCTTGTCTTGTCTTGTCTTGTCTTGTCTTGTCTTGTCTTGTCTTGTCTTGTCTTGTCTTGTCTTGTCTTGTCTTGTCTTGTCTTGTCTTGTCTTGTCTTGTCTTGTCTTGTCTTGTCTTGTCTTGTCTTGTCTTGTCTTGTCTTGTCTTGTCTTGTCTTGTCTTGTCTTGTCTTGTCTTGTCTTGTCTTGTCTTGTCTTGTCTTGTCTTGTCTTGTCTTGTCTTGTCTTGTCTTGTCTTGTCTTGTCTTGTCTTGTCTTGTCTTGTCTTGTCTTGTCTTGTCTTGTCTTGTCTTGTCTTGTCTTGTCTTGTCTTGTCTTGTCATGTCATGTCGTGTCTTGTCCTGTCGTGTGTTGTGTTGTTTTGTCTTGTCTTGTGTTGTTTTGTCGTGTCATGTTTTGTCTTGTCTTGTCTTGTCATGTCATGTCATGTCGTGTCTTGTGTTGCTTTGTCTTGTCTTGTCTTGTCTTGTCTTGTCTTGTCTTGTCTTGTCTTGTCTTGTCTTGTCTTTTCTTGTCTTGTCTTGTCATGTCATGTCGTGTCTTGTCCTGTCGTGTGTTGTGTTGTTTTGTCTTGTCTTGTGTTGTTTTGTCGTGTCATGTTTTGTCTTGTCTTGTCTTGTCATGTCATGTCATATCGTGTCTTGTGTTGCTTTGTCTTGTCTTGTCTTGTCTTGTCTTGTCTTGTCTTGTCTTGTCTTGTCTTGTCTTGTCTTGTCTTGTCTTGTCTTGTCTTGTCTTGTCTTGTCTTGTCTTGTCTTGTCTTGTCTTGTCTTGTCTTGTCTTGTGTTGCTTTGTCTTGTCTGGTCTTGTCTTGTCTTGTCTTGTCTTGTCTTGTCTTGTCTTGTCTTGCCTTGTCTTGTCTTGTCTTGTCTTGTCTTGTGATGTCATGTCATGTCATGTCATGTCATGTCGTGTCTTGTGTTGCTTTGTCTTGTCTGGTCTTGTCTTGTCTTGTCTTGTCTTGTCTTGTCTTGTCTTGTCTTGTCTTGTCTTGTCTTGTCTTGTCTTGTCTTGTCTTGTCTTGTCTTGTCTTGTCTTGTCTTGTCTTGTCTTGTCTTGTCTTGTCTTGTCTTGTCTTGTCGTGTCATGTTTTGTCTTGTCTTGTCTTGTCTTGTCTTGTCATGTCATGTCATGTCGTGTCTTGTGTTGCTTTGTCTTGTCTTGTCTTGTCTTGTCTTGTCTTGTCTTGTCTTGTCTTGTCTTGTCTTGTCTTGTCTTGTCTTGTCTTGTCTTGTCTTGTCTTGTCTTGTCTTGTCTTGTCTTGTCTTGTCTTGTCTTGTCTTGTCTTGTCTTGTCTTGTCTTGTCTTGTCTTGTCTTGTCTTGTCTTGTCTTGTCTTGTCTTGTCTTGTCTTGTCTTGTCTTGTCTTGTCATGTCATGTCGTGTCTTGTCCTGTCGTGTGTTGTGTTGTTTTGTCTTGTCTTGTGTTGTTTTGTCGTGTCATGTTTTGTCTTGTCTTGTCTTGTCATGTCATGTCATGTCGTGTCTTGTGTTGCTTTGTCTTGTCTTGTCTTGTCTTGTCTTGTCTTGTCTTGTCTTGTCTTGTCTTGTCTTGTCTTGTCTTTTCTTGTCTTGTCTTGTCATGTCATGTCGTGTCTTGTCCTGTCGTGTGTTGTGTTGTTTTGTCTTGTCTTGTGTTGTTTTGTCGTGTCATGTTTTGTCTTGTCTTGTCTTGTCATGTCATGTCATATCGTGTCTTGTGTTGCTTTGTCTTGTCTTGTCTTGTCTTGTCTTGTCTTGTCTTGTCTTGTCTTGTCTTGTCTTGTCTTGTCTTGTCTTGTCTTGTCTTGTCTTGTCTTGTCTTGTCTTGTCTTGTCTTGTCTTGTCTTGTCTTGTCTTGTCTTGTCTTGTCTTGTCTTGTCTTGTCTTGTCTTGTCTTGTCTTGTCTTGTCTTGTCTTGTCTTGTCTTGTCTTGTCATGTCATGTCGTGTCTTGTCCTGTCGTGTGTTGTGTTGTTTTGTCTTGTCTTGTGTTGTTTTGTCGTGTCATGTTTTGTCTTGTCTTGTCTTGTCATGTCATGTCATGTCGTGTCTTGTGTTGCTTTGTCTTGTCTTGTCTTGTCTTGTCTTGTCTTGTCTTGTCTTGTCTTGTCTTGTCTTGTCTTGTCTTGTCTTGTCTTGTCTTGTCTTGTCTTGTCTTGTCTTGTCTTGTCTTGTCTTGTCGTGTCATGTTTTGTCTTGTCTTGTGTTGTCATGTCATGTCATGTCGTGTCTTGTGTTGCTTTGTCTTGTCTGGTCTTGTCTTGTCTTGTCTTGTCTTGTCTTGTCTTGTCTTGTCTTGTCTTGTCTTGTCTTGTCTTGTCTTGTCTTGTGATGTCATGTCATGTCATGTCATGTCATGTCGTGTCTTGTGTTGCTTTGTCTTGTCTGGTCTTGTCTTGTCTTGTCTTGTCTTGTCTTGTCTTGTCTTGTCTTGTCTTGTCTTGTCTTGTCTTGTCTTGTATCGTCTTGTCTTGTCTTGTCTTGTCTTGTCTTGTCTTGTCGTGTCATGTTTTGTCTTGTCTTGTCTTGTCTTGTCTTGTCATGTCATGTCATGTCGTGTCTTGTGTTGCTTTGTCTTGTCTTGTCTTGTCTTGTCTTCTCTTGTCTTCTCTTGTCTTGTCTTGTCTTGTCTTGTCTTGTCTTGTCTTGTCTTGTCTTGTCTTGTCTTGTCTTGTCTTGTCTTGTCTTGTCTTGTCTTGTCTTGTCTTGTCTTGTCTTGTCTTGTCTTGTCTTGTCTTGTCTTGTCTTGTCTTGTCTTGTCTTGTCTTGTCTTGTCGTGTCATGTTTTGTCTTGTCTTGTGTTGTCATGTCATGTCATGTCGTGTCTTGTGTTGCTTTGTCTTGTCTGGTCTTGTCTTGTCTTGTCTTGTATTGTCTTGTCTTGTCGTGTCTGGTCTTGTCTTGTCTTGTCTTGTCTTGTCTTGTCTTGTGTTGTCTTGTATTGTCTTGTCTTGTCTTGTCTTGTCTTGTCTTGTCTTGTCCTGTCCTGTCCTGTCCTGTCCTGTCCTGTCCTGTCCTGTCTTGTCTTGTCTTGTCTTGTCTTGTCTTGTCTTGTCTTGTCTTGTCTTGTCTTGTCTTGTCTTGTCTTGTCTTGTCTTGTCTTGTCTTGTCTTGTCTTGTCTTGTCTTGTCTTGTCTTGTCTTGTCTTGTCTTGTCTTGTCTTGTCTTGTCTTGTCTTGTCTTGTCTTGTCTTGTCTTGTCTTGTCTTGTCTTGTCATGTCGTGTGTTGTGTTGTTTTTTCTTGTCTTGTCTTGTCTTGTCTTGTCTTGTCTTGTCTTGTCTTGTCTTGTCTTGTCTTGTCTTGTCCTGTCCTGTCGTGTGTTGTGTTTTTTTGTCTTGTCTTGTGTTGTTTTGTCGTGTCATGTCTTGTCCTGTCCTGTCGTGTGTTGTGTTGTTTTGTCTTGTCATGTCATGTCATGTCGTGTCTTGTGTTGCTTTGTCTTGTCTTGTCTTGTCTTGTCTTGTCTTGTCCTGTCGTGTGTTGTGTTGTTTTGTCTTGTCTTGTGTTGTTTTGTCGTGTCATGTCTTGTCTTGTCTTGTCTTGTCTTGTCATGTCATGTCGTGTCTTGTGTTGGTTTGTCTTGTCTTGTCTTGTCTTGTCTTGTCCTGTCGTGTGTTGTGTTGTTTTGTCTTGTCTTGTGTTGTTTTGTCGTGTCATGTCTTGTCTTGTCTTGTCTTGTCCTGTCCTGTCGTGTGTTGTGTTGTTTTGTCTTGTCTTGTCATGTCATGTCATGTCGTGTCTTGTGTTGCTTTGTCTTGTCTTGTCTTGTCTTGTCTTGTCTTGTCTTGTCTTGTCCTGTCGTGTGTTGTGTTGTTTTGTCTTGTCTTGTGTTGTTCTGTCGTGTCATGTTTTGTCTTGTCTTGTCTTGTCTTGTCATGTCATGTCATGTCGTGTCTTGTGTTGCTTTGTCTTGTCTTGTCTTGTCTTGTCTTGTCTTGTCTTGTCTTGTCTTGTCTTGTCTTGTCTTGTCTTGTCTTGTCTTGTCTTGTCTTGTCTTGTCTTGTCTTGTCTTGTCTTGTCTTGTCTTGTCTTGTCTTGTCTTGTCTTGTCTTGTCTTGTCTTGTCTTGTCTTGTCTTGTCTTGTCTTGTCTTGTCTTGTCTTGTCTTGTCTTGTCTTGTCTTGTCTTGTCTTGTCTTGTCTTGTCTTGTCTTGTCTTGTCTTGTCTTGTCTTGTCTTGTCTTGTCTTGTCTTGTCTTGTCTTGTCTTGTCTTGTCTTGTCTTGTCTTGTCTTGTCTTGTCTTGTCTTGTCTTGTCTTGTCTTGTCTTGTCTTGTCTTGTCTTGTCTTGTCTTGTCTTGTCTTGTCTTGTCTTGTCGTGTCATGTTTTGTCTTGTCTTGTGTTGTCATGTCATGTCATGTCGTGTCTTGTGTTGCTTTGTCTTGTCTGGTCTTGTCTTGTCTTGTCTTGTATTGTCTTGTCTTGTCGTGTCATGTTTTGTCTTGTCTTGTCTTGTCATGTCATGTCATGTCGTGTCTTGTCCTGTCGTGTGTTGTGTTGTTTTGTCTTGTCTTGTGTTGTTTTGTCGTGTCATGTTTTGTCTTGTCTTGTCTTGTCATGTCATGTCATGTCGTGTCTTGTGTTGCTTTGTCTTGTCTTGTCTTGTCTTGTCTTGTCTTGTCTTGTCTTGTCTTGTCTTGTCTTGTCTTGTCTTGTCTTGTCTTGTCTTGTCTTGTCTTGTCTTGTCTTGTCTTGTCTTGTCTTGTCTTGTCTTGTCTTGTCTTGTCTTGTCTTGTCTTGTCTTGTCTTGTCTTGTCTTGTCTTGTCTTGTCTTGTCTTGTCTTGTCTTGTCTTGTCTTGTCTTGTCTTGTCTTGTCTTGTCTTGTCTTGTCTTGTCTTGTCTTGTCTTGTCTTGTCTTGTCTTGTCTTGTCTTGTCTTGTCTTGTCATGTCATGTCATGTCGTGTCTTGTCCTGTCGTGTGTTGTGTTGTTTTGTCTTGTCTTGTGTTGTTTTGTCGTGTCATGTTTTGTCTTGTCTTGTCTTGTCATGTCATGTCATGTCGTGTCTTGTGTTGCTTTGTCTTATCTTGTCTTGTCTTGTCTTGTCTTGTCTTGTGTTGCTTTGTCTTGTCTTGTCTTGTCTTGTTTTGTCTTGTCTTGTCTTGTCTTGTCTTGTCTTGTCTTGTCTTGTCGTGTCATGTTTTGTCTTGTCTTGTGTTGTCATGTCATGTCATGTCGTGTCTTGTGTTGCTTTGTCTTGTCTGGTCTTGTCTTGTCTTGTCTTGTCTTGTCTTGTCTTGTCTTGTCTTGTCTTGTCTTGTCTTGTCTTGTCTTGTCTTGTCTTGTCTTGTCTTGTCTTGTGTTGTCATGTCATGTCATGTCGTGTCATGTCGTGTCTTGTGTTGCTTTGTCTTGTCTGGTCTTGTCTTGTCTTGTCTTGTCTTGTCTTGTCTTGTCTTGTCTTGTCTTGTCTTGTCTTGTCTTGTCTTGTCTTGTCTTGTCTTGTCTTGTCTTGTCTTGTCTTGTCTTGTCTTGTCTTGTCTTGTCTTGTCTTGTCTTGTCTTGTCTTGTCTTGTCTTGTCTTGTCTTGTCTTGTCGTGTCATGTTTTGTCTTGTCTTGTCTTGTCTTGTCTTGTCTTGTCATGTCATGTCATGTCGTGTCTTGTGTTGCTTTGTCTTGTCTTGTCTTGTCTTGTCTTGTCTTGTCTTGTCTTGTCTTGTCTTGTCTTGTCTTGTCTTGTCTTGTCTTGTCTTGTCTTGTCTTGTCTTGTCTTGTCTTGTCTTGTCTTGTCTTGTCTTGTCTTGTCTTGTCTTGTCTTGTCTTGTCTTGTCTTGTCTTGTCTTGTCATGTCATGTCATGTCGTGTCTTGTCCTGTCGTGTGTTGTGTTGTTTTGTCTTGTCTTGTGTTGTTTTGTCGTGTCATGTTTTGTCTTGTCTTGTCTTGTCATGTCATGTCATGTCGTGTCTTGTGTTGCTTTGTCTTGTCTTGTCTTGTCTTGTCTTGTCTTGTCTTGTCTTGTCTTGTCTTGTCTTGTCTTGTCTTGTCTTGTCTTATCTTCTTAATTAATTTAAAAACAAATCAAACAGAATTGTCTTGTCTGGTCTTGTCTTGTCTTGTCTTGTCTTGTCTTGTCTTGTCTTGTCTTGTCTTGTCTTGTCTTGTCTTGTCTTGTCTTGTCTTGTCTTGTCTTGTCTTGTCTTGTCTTGTCTTGTCTTGTCTTGTCTTGTCTTGTCTTGTCTTGTCTTGTCTTGTCTTGTCTTGTCATGTCATGTCATGTCGTGTCTTGTCCTGTCGTGTGTTGTGTTGTTTTGTCTTGTCTTGTGTTGTTTTGTCGTGTCATGTTTTGTCTTGTCTTGTCTTGTCATGTCATGTCATGTCGTGTCTTGTGTTGCTTTGTCTTGTCATGTCTTGTCTTGTCTTGTCTTGTCTTGTCATGTCATGTCGTGTCTTGTGTTGGTTTGTCTTGTCTTGTCTTGTCTTGTCTTGTCTTGTCCTGTCGTGTGTTGTGTTGTTTTGTCTTGTCTTGTGTTGTTTTGTCGTGTCATGTCTTGTCTTGTCTTGTCTTGTCCTGTCCTGTCGTATGTTGTGTTGTTTTGTCTTGTCTTGTGTTGTTTTGTCGTGTCTTGTGTTGCTTTGTCTTGTCATGTCTTGTCTTGTCTTGTCTTGTCTTGTCATGTCATGTCGTGTCTTGTGTTGGTTTGTCTTGTCTTGTCTTGTCTTGTCATGTCATGTCATGTCGTGTCTTGTGTTGCTTTGTCTTGTCTTGTCTTGTCTTGTCTTGTCTTGTCTTGTCTTGTCTTGTCTTGTCTTGTCCTGTCGTGTGTTGTGTTGTTTTGTCTTGTCTTGTGTTGTTTTGTCGTGTCATGTTTTGTCTTGTCTTGTCTTGTCTTGTCATGTCATGTCATGTCGTGTCTTGTGTTGCTTTGTCTTGTCTTGTCTTGTCTTGTCTTGTCTTGTCTTGTCTTGTCTTGTCTTGTCTTGTCTTGTCTTGTCTTGTCTTGTCTTGTCTTGTCTTGTCTTGTCTTGTCTTATCTTCTTAATTAATTTAAAAACAAATCAAACAGAATTGTCTTGTCTGGTCTTGTCTTGTCTTGTCTTGTCTTGTCTTGTCTTGTCTTGTCTTGTCTTGTCTTGTCTTGTCTTGTCTTGTCTTGTCTTGTCTTGTCTTGTCTTGTCTTGTCTTGTCTTGTCTTGTCTTGTCTTGTCTTGTCTTATCTTCTTAATTAATTTAAAAACAAATCAAACAGAATTGTCTTGTCTTGTCTTGTCTTGTCTTGTCTTGTCTTGTCTTGTCTTGTCTTGTCTTGTCTTGTCTTGTCTTGTCTTGTCTTGTCTTGTCTTGTCTTGTCTTGTCTTGTCTTGTCTTGTCTTGTCTTGTCTTGTCTTGTCTTGTCTTGTCTTGTCTTGTCTTGTCTTGTCTTGTCTTGTCCTGTCGTGTGTTGTGTTGTTCTGTCTTGTCTTGTGTTGTTTTGTCGTGTCATGTTTTGTCTTGTCTTGTCTTGTCATGTCATGTCATGTCGTGTCTTGTGTTGCTTTGTCTTGTCTTGTCTTGTCTTGTCTTGTCATGTCATGTCATGTCGTGTCATGTTTTGTCTTGTCTTGTCGTGTCATGTTTTGTCCTGTCTTGTCTTGTCTTGTCTTGTCTTGTCTTGTCTTGTCTTGTCTTGTCTTGTCTTGTCTTGTCTTGTCTTGTCTTGTCTTGTCTTGTCTTGTCTTGTCTTGTCTTGTCTTGTCTTGTCTTGTCTTGTCTTGTCTTGTCTTGTCTTGTCTTGTCTTGTCTTGTCTTGTCTTGTCTTGTCTTGTCTTGTCTTGTCTTGTCTTGTCTTGTCTTGTCTTGTCTTGTCTTGTCTTGTCTTGTCTTGTCTTGTCTTGTCTTGTCGTGTCATGTTTTGTCTTGTCTTGTGTTGTCATGTCATGTCATGTCGTGTCTTGTGTTGCTTTGTCTTGTCTGGTCTTGTCTTGTCTTGTCTTGTATTGTCTTGTCTTGTCGTGTCATGTTTTGTCTTGTCTTGTCTTGTCATGTCATGTCATGTCGTGTCTTGTCCTGTCGTGTGTTGTGTTGTTTTGTCTTGTCTTGTGTTGTTTTGTCGTGTCATGTTTTGTCTTGTCTTGTCTTGTCATGTCATGTCATGTCGTGTCTTGTGTTGCTTTGTCTTGTCTTGTCTTGTCTTGTCTTGTCTTGTCTTGTCTTGTCTTGTCTTGTCTTGTGTTGTCGTGTCATGTTTTGTCTTGTCTTGTCTTGTCTTGTCTTGTCTTGTCTTGTCTTGTCTTGTCTTGTCTTGTCTTGTCTTGTCTTGTCTTGTCTTGTCTTGTCTTGTCTTGTCTTGTCTTGTCTTGTCTTGTCTTGTCTTGTCTTGTCTTGTCTTGTCTTGTCTTGTCTTGTCTTGTCTTGTCTTGTCTTGTCTTGTCTTGTCTTGTCTTGTCTTGTCTTGTCTTGTCTTGTCTTGTCTTGTCTTGTCTTGTCTTGTCTTGTCTTGTCTTGTCTTGTCTTGTCTTGTCTTGTCTTGTCTTGACTTGTCTTGTCTTGTCTTGTCTTGTCTTGTCTTGTCTTGTCTTGTCTTGTCTTGTCTTGTCTTGTCTTGTCTTGTCTTGTCATGTCATGTCATGTCGTGTCTTGTCCTGTCGTGTGTTGTGTTGTTTTGTCTTGTCTTGTGTTGTTTTGTCGTGTCATGTTTTGTCTTGTCTTGTCTTGTCATGTCATGTCATGTCGTGTCTTGTGTTGCTTTGTCTTGTCTTGTCTTGTCTTGTCTTGTCTTGTCTTGTCTTGTCTTGTCTTGTTTTGTCTTGTCTTGTCTTGTCTTGTCTTGTCTTGTCTTGTCTTGTCTTGTCGTGTCATGTTTTGTCTTGTCTTGTGTTGTCATGTCATGTCATGTCGTGTCTTGTGTTGCTTTGTCTTGTCTGGTCTTGTCTTGTCTTGTCTTGTCTTGTCTTGTCTTGTCTTGTCTTGTCTTGTCTTGTCTTGTCTTGTCTTGTCTTGTCTTGTCTTGTCTTGTGTTGTCATGTCATGTCATGTCGTGTCATGTCGTGTCTTGTGTTGCTTTGTCTTGTCTGGTCTTGTCTTGTCTTGTCTTGTCTTGTCTTGTCTTGTCTTGTCTTGTCTTGTATTGTCTTGTCTTGTCTTGTCTTGTCTTGTCTTGTCTTGTCTTGTCTTGTCTTGTCTTGTCTTGTCTTGTCTTGTCTTGTCTTGTCTTGTCTTGTCTTGTCTTGTCTTGTCTTGTCTTGTCTTGTCTTGTCTTGTCGTGTCATGTTTTGTCTTGTCTTGTCTTGTCTTGTCTTGTCATGTCATGTCATGTCGTGTCTTGTGTTGCTTTGTCTTGTCTTGTCTTGTCTTGTCTTGTCTTGTCTTGTCTTGTCTTGTCTTGTCTTGTCTTGTCTTGTCTTGTCTTGTCTTGTCTTGTCTTGTCTTGTCTTGTCTTGTCTTGTCTTGTCTTGTCTTGTCTTGTCTTGTCTTGTCTTGTCTTGTCTTGTCTTGTCTTGTCTTGTCTTATCTTCTTAATTAATTTAAAAACAAATCAAACAGAATTGTCTTGTCTGGTCTTGTCTTGTCTTGTCTTGTCTTGTCTTGTCTTGTCTTGTCTTGTCTTGTCTTGTCTTGTCTTGTCTTGTCTTGTCTTGTCTTGTCTTGTCTTGTCTTGTCTTGTCTTGTCTTGTCTTGTCTTGTCTTGTCTTGTCTTGTCATGTCATGTCATGTCGTGTCTTGTCCTGTCGTGTGTTGTGTTGTTTTGTCTTGTCTTGTGTTGTTTTGTCGTGTCATGTTTTGTCTTGTCTTGTCTTGTCATGTCATGTCATGTCGTGTCTTGTGTTGCTTTGTCTTGTCATGTCTTGTCTTGTCTTGTCTTGTCTTGTCATGTCATGTCGTGTCTTGTGTTGGTTTGTCTTGTCTTGTCTTGTCTTGTCTTGTCTTGTCCTGTCGTGTGTTGTGTTGTTTTGTCTTGTCTTGTGTTGTTTTGTCGTGTCATGTCTTGTCTTGTCTTGTCTTGTCCTGTCCTGTCGTATGTTGTGTTGTTTTGTCTTGTCTTGTCATGTCATGTCATGTCGTGTCTTGTGTTGCTTTGTCTTGTCTTGTCTTGTCTTGTCTTGTCTTGTCTTGTCTTGTCTTGTCTTGTCTTGTCTTGTCTTGTCTTGTCCTGTCGTGTGTTGTGTTGTTTTGTCTTGTCTTGTGTTGTTTTGTCGTGTCATGTTTTGTCTTGTCTTGTCTTGTCTTGTCATGTCATGTCATGTCGTGTCTTGTGTTGCTTTGTCTTGTCTTGTCTTGTCTTGTCTTGTCTTGTCTTGTCTTGTCTTGTCTTGTCTTGTCTTGTCTTGTCTTGTCTTGTCTTGTCTTGTCTTGTCTTGTCTTGTCTTGTCTTGTCTTGTCTTGTCTTGTCTTGTCTTGTCTTGTCTTGTCTTGTCTTGTCTTGTCTTGTCTTGTCTTGTCTTGTCTTGTCTTGTCTTGTCTTGTCTTGTCTTGTCTTGTCTTGTCTTGTCTTGTCTTGTCTTGTCTTGTCTTGTCTTGTCTTGTCTTGTCTTGTCTTGTCTTGTCTTGTCTTGTCTTGTCTTGTCTTGTCTTGTCTTGTCTTGTCTTGTCTTGTCTTGTCTTGTCTTGTCTTGTCTTGTCTTGTCTTGTCTTGTCCTGTCGTGTGTTGTGTTGTTTTGTCTTGTCTTGTGTTGTTTTGTCGTGTCATGTTTTGTCTTGTCTTGTCTTGTCTTGTCTTGTCATGTCATGTCATGTCGTGTCTTGTGTTGCTTTGTCTTGTCTGGTCTTGTCTTGTCTTGTCTTGTATTGTCTTGTCTTGTCGTGTCATGTTTTGTCTTGTCTTGTCTTGTCATGTCATGTCATGTCGTGTCTTGTCCTGTCGTGTGTTGTGTTGTTTTGTCTTGTCTTGTGTTGTTTTGTCGTGTCATGTTTTGTCTTGTCTTGTCTTGTCATGTCATGTCATGTCGTGTCTTGTGTTGCTTTGTCTTGTCTTGTCTTGTCTTGTCTTGTCTTGTCTTGTCTTGTCTTGTCTTGTCTTGTGTTGTCGTGTCATGTTTTGTCTTGTCTTGTCTTGTCTTGTCTTGTCTTGTCTTGTCTTGTCTTGTCTTGTCTTGTCTTGTCTTGTCTTGTCTTGTCTTGTCTTGTCTTGTCTTGTCTTGTCTTGTCTTGTCTTGTCTTGTCTTGTCTTGTCTTGTCTTGTCTTGTCTTGTCTTGTCTTGTCTTGTCTTGTCTTGTCTTGTCTTGTCTTGTCTTGTCTTGTCTTGTCTTGTCTTGTCTTGTCTTGTCTTGTCTTGTCTTGTCTTGTCTTGTCTTGTCTTGTCTTGTCTTGTCTTGTCTTGTCTTGTCTTGTCTTGTCTTGTCTTGTCTTGTCTTGTCTTGTCTTGTCTTGTCTTGACTTGTCTTGTCTTGTCTTGTCTTGTCTTGTCTTGTCTTGTCTTGTCTTGTCTTGTCTTGTCTTGTCTTGTCTTGTCTTGTCATGTCATGTCATGTCGTGTCTTGTCCTGTCGTGTGTTGTGTTGTTTTGTCTTGTCTTGTGTTGTTTTGTCGTGTCATGTTTTGTCTTGTCTTGTCTTGTCATGTCATGTCATGTCGTGTCTTGTGTTGCTTTGTCTTGTCTTGTCTTGTCTTGTCTTGTCTTGTCTTGTCTTGTCTTGTCTTGTTTTGTCTTGTCATGTCTTGTCTTGTCTTGTCTTGTCTTGTCTTGTCTTGTCGTGTCATGTTTTGTCTTGTCTTGTGTTGTCATGTCATGTCATGTCGTGTCTTGTGTTGCTTTGTCTTGTCTGGTCTTGTCTTGTCTTGTCTTGTCTTGTCTTGTCTTGTCTTGTCTTGTCTTGTCTTGTCTTGTCTTGTCTTGTCTTGTCTTGTCTTGTCTTGTCTTGTCTTGTGTTGTCATGTCATGTCATGTCGTGTCATGTCGTGTCTTGTGTTGCTTTGTCTTGTCTGGTCTTGTCTTGTCTTGTCTTGTCTTGTCTTGTCTTGTCTTGTCTTGTCTTGTCTTGTCTTGTCTTGTCTTGTCTTGTCTTGTCTTGTCTTGTCTTGTCTTGTCTTGTCTTGTCTTGTCTTGTCTTGTCTTGTCTTGTCTTGTCTTGTCTTGTCTTGTCGTGTCATGTTTTGTCTTGTCTTGTCTTGTCTTGTCTTGTCATGTCATGTCATGTCGTGTCTTGTGTTGCTTTGTCTTGTCTTGTCTTGTCTTGTCTTGTCTTGTCTTGTCTTGTCTTGTCTTGTCTTGTCTTGTCTTGTCTTGTCTTGTCTTGTCTTGTCTTGTCTTGTCTTGTCTTGTCTTGTCTTGTCTTGTCTTGTCTTGTCTTGTCTTGTCTTGTCTTGTCTTGTCTTGTCTTGTCTTGTCTTGTCTTGTCTTGTCTTGTCTTGTCTTGTCATGTCATGTCATGTCGTGTCTTGTCCTGTCGTGTGTTGTGTTGTTTTGTCTTGTCTTGTGTTGTTTTGTCGTGTCATGTTTTGTCTTGTCTTGTCTTGTCATGTCATGTCATGTCGTGTCTTGTGTTGCTTTGTCTTGTCTTGTCTTGTCTTGTCTTGTCTTGTCTTGTCTTGTCTTGTCTTGTCTTGTCTTGTCTTGTCTTGTCTTGTCTTGTCTTGTCTTGTCTTGTCTTGTCTTGTCTTATCTTCTTAATTAATTTAAAAACAAATCAAACAGAATTGTCTTGTCTGGTCTTGTCTTGTCTTGTCTTGTCTTGTCTTGTCTTGTCTTGTCTTGTCTTGTCTTGTCTTGTCTTGTCTTGTCTTGTCTTGTCTTGTCTTGTCTTGTCTTGTCTTGTCTTGTCTTGTCTTGTCTTGTCTTGTCTTGTCTTGTCATGTCATGTCATGTCGTGTCTTGTCCTGTCGTGTGTTGTGTTGTTTTGTCTTGTCTTGTGTTGTTTTGTCGTGTCATGTTTTGTCTTGTCTTGTCTTGTCATGTCATGTCATGTCGTGTCTTGTGTTGCTTTGTCTTGTCATGTCTTGTCTTGTCTTGTCTTGTCTTGTCATGTCATGTCGTGTCTTGTGTTGGTTTGTCTTGTCTTGTCTTGTCTTGTCTTGTCTTGTCCTGTCGTGTGTTGTGTTGTTTTGTCTTGTCTTGTGTTGTTTTGTCGTGTCATGTCTTGTCTTGTCTTGTCTTGTCCTGTCCTGTCGTATGTTGTGTTGTTTTGTCTTGTCTTGTCATGTCATGTCATGTCGTGTCTTGTGTTGCTTTGTCTTGTCTTGTCTTGTCTTGTCTTGTCTTGTCTTGTCTTGTCTTGTCTTGTCTTGTCTTGTCTTGTCTTGTCTTGTCCTGTCGTGTGTTGTGTTGTTTTGTCTTGTCTTGTGTTGTTTTGTCGTGTCATGTTTTGTCTTGTCTTGTCTTGTCTTGTCATGTCATGTCATGTCGTGTCTTGTGTTGCTTTGTCTTGTCTTGTCTTGTCTTGTCTTGTCTTGTCTTGTCTTGTCTTGTCTTGTCTTGTCTTGTCTTGTCTTGTCTTGTCTTGTCTTGTCTTGTCTTGTCTTGTCTTGTCTTGTCTTGTCTTGTCTTGTCTTGTCTTGTCTTGTCTTGTCTTATCTTCTTAATTAATTTAAAAACAAATCAAACAGAATTGTCTTGTCTGGTCTTGTCTTGTCTTGTCTTGTCTTGTCTTGTCTTGTCTTGTCTTGTCTTGTCTTGTCTTGTCTTGTCTTGTCTTGTCTTGTCTTGTCTTGTCTTGTCTTGTCTTGTCTTGTCTTGTCTTGTCTTGTCTTGTCTTGTCATGTCATGTCATGTCGTGTCTTGTCCTGTCGTGTGTTGTGTTGTTTTGTCTTGTCTTGTGTTGTTTTGTCGTGTCATGTTTTGTCTTGTATTGTCTTGTCATGTCATGTCATGTCGTGTCTTGTGTTGCTTTGTCTTGTCTTGTCTTGTCTTGTCTTGTCTTGTCTTGTCTTGTCTTGTCTTGTTTTGTCTTGTCTTGTCTTGTCTTGTCTTGTCTTGTCTTGTCTTGTCTTGTCGTGTCATGTTTTGTCTTGTCTTGTGTTGTCATGTCATGTCATGTCGTGTCTTGTGTTGCTTTGTCTTGTCTGGTCTTGTCTTGTCTTGTCTTGTCTTGTCTTGTCTTGTCTTGTCTTGTCTTGTCTTGTCTTGTCTTGTCTTGTCTTGTCTTGTCTTGTCGTGTCATGTTTTGTCTTGTCTTGTCTTGTCTTGTCTTGTCATGTCATGTCATGTCGTGTCTTGTGTTGCTTTGTCTTGTCTTGTCTTGTCTTGTCTTGTCTTGTCTTGTCTTGTCTTGTCTTGTCTTGTCTTGTCTTGTCTTGTCTTGTCTTGTCTTGTCTTGTCTTGTCTTGTCTTGTCTTGTCTTGTCTTGTCTTGTCTTGTCTTGTCTTGTCTTGTCATGTCATGTCATGTCGTGTCTTGTCCTGTCGTGTGTTGTGTTGTTTTGTCTTGTCTTGTGTTGTTTTGTCGTGTCATGTTTTGTCTTGTCTTGTCTTGTCATGTCATGTCATGTCGTGTCTTGTGTTGCTTTGTCTTGTCTTGTCTTGTCTTGTCTTGTCTTGTCTTGTCTTGTCTTGTCTTGTCTTGTCTTATCTTCTTAATTAATTTAAAAACAAATCAAACAGAATTGTCTTGTCTGGTCTTGTCTTGTCTTGTCTTGTCTTGTCTTGTCTTGTCTTGTCTTGTCTTGTCTTGTCTTGTCTTGTCTTGTCTTGTCTTGTCTTGTCTTGTCTTGTCTTGTCTTGTCTTGTCTTGTCTTGTCTTGTCTTGTCTTGTCTTGTCTTGTCTTGTCTTGTCTTGTCTTGTCTTGTCTTGTCTTGTCTTGTCTTGTCTTGTCATGTCATGTCATGTCGTGTCTTGTCCTGTCGTGTGTTGTGTTGTTTTGTCTTGTCTTGTGTTGTTTTGTCGTGTCATGTTTTGTCTTGTCTTGTCTTGTCATGTCATGTCATGTCGTGTCTTGTGTTGCTTTGTCTTGTCATGTCTTGTCTTGTCTTGTCTTGTCTTGTCATGTCATGTCGTGTCTTGTGTTGGTTTGTCTTGTCTTGTCTTGTCTTGTCTTGTCTTGTCCTGTCGTGTGTTGTGTTGTTTTGTCTTGTCTTGTGTTGTTTTGTCGTGTCATGTCTTGTCTTGTCTTGTCTTGTCCTGTCCTGTCGTATGTTGTGTTGTTTTGTCTTGTCTTGTCATGTCATGTCATGTCGTGTCTTGTGTTGCTTTGTCTTGTCTTGTCTTGTCTTGTCTTGTCTTGTCTTGTCTTGTCTTGTCTTGTCTTGTCTTGTCTTGTCCTGTCGTGTGTTGTGTTGTTTTGTCTTGTCTTGTGTTGTTTTGTCGTGTCATGTTTTGTCTTGTCTTGTCTTGTCTTGTCTTGTCATGTCATGTCATGTCGTGTCTTGTGTTGCTTTGTCTTGTCTTGTCTTGTCTTGTCTTGTCTTGTCTTGTCTTGTCTTGTCTTGTCTTGTCTTGTCTTGTCTTGTCTTGTCTTGTCTTGTCTTGTCTTGTCTTGTCTTGTCTTGTCTTGTCTTGTCTTGTCTTGTCTTGTCTTGTCTTGTCTTGTCTTGTCTTGTCTTGTCTTGTCTTGTCTTATCTTCTTAATTAATTTAAAAACAAATCAAACAGAATTGTCTTGTCTGGTCTTGTCTTGTCTTGTCTTGTCTTGTCTTGTCTTGTCTTGTCTTGTCTTGTCTTGTCTTGTCTTGTCTTGTCTTGTCTTGTCTTGTCTTGTCTTGTCTTGTCATGTCTTGTCTTGTCTTGTCTTGTCTTGTCTTGTCCTGTCGTGTGTTGTGTTGTTCTGTCTTGTCTTGTGTTGTTTTGTCGTGTCATGTTTTGTCTTGTCTTGTCTTGTCATGTCATGTCATGTCGTGTCTTGTGTTGCTTTGTCTTGTCTTGTCTTGTCTTGTCTTGTCATGTCATGTCATGTCTTGTCTTGTCTTGTCTTGTCTTGTCGTGTCATGTTTTGTCCTGTCTTGTCTTGTCTTGTCTTGTCTTGTCTTGTCTTGTCTTGTCTTGTCTTGTCTTGTCTTGTCTTGTCTTGTCTTGTCTTATCTTGTCTTGTCTTGTCTTGTCTTGTCTTGTCTTGTCTTGTCTTGTCTTGTCTTGTCTTGTCTTGTCTTGTCTTGTCTTGTCTTGTCTTGTCGTGTCATGTTTTGTCTTGTCTTGTGTTGTCATGTCATGTCATGTCGTGTCTTGTGTTGCTTTGTCTTGTCTGGTCTTGTCTTGTCTTGTCTTGTATTGTCTTGTCTTGTCGTGTCATGTTTTGTCTTGTCTTGTCTTGTCATGTCATGTCATGTCGTGTCTTGTCCTGTCGTGTGTTGTGTTGTTTTGTCTTGTCTTGTGTTGTTTTGTCGTGTCATGTTTTGTCTTGTCTTGTCTTGTCATGTCATGTCATGTCGTGTCTTGTGTTGCTTTGTCTTGTCTTGTCTTGTCTTGTCTTGTCTTGTCTTGTCTTGTCGTGTCATGTCTTGTCTTGTCTTGTCTTGTCTTGTCTTGTCTTGTCTTGTCTTGTCTTGTCTTGTCTTGTCTTGTCTTGTCTTGTCTTGTCTTGTCTTGTCTTGTCTTGTCTTGTCTTGTCTTGTCTTGTCTTGTCTTGTCTTGTCTTGTCTTGTCTTGTCTTGTCTTGTCTTGTCTTGTCTTGTCTTGTCTTGTCTTGTCTTGTCTTGTCTTGTCTTGTCTTGTCTTGTCTTGTCTTGTCTTGTCTTGTCTTGTCATGTCATGTCGTGTCTTGTCCTGTCGTGTGTTGTGTTGTTTTGTCTTGTCTTGTGTTGTTTTGTCGTGTCATGTTTTGTCTTGTCTTGTCTTGTCATGTCATGTCATGTCGTGTCTTGTGTTGCTTTGTCTTGTCTTGTCTTGTCTTGTCTTGTCTTGTCTTGTCTTGTCTTGTCTTGTCTTGTCTTGTCTTGTCTTGTCTTGTCTTGTCTTGTCTTGTCTTGTCTTGTCTTGTCTTGTCTTGTCTTGTCTTGTCTTGTCTTGTCGTGTCATGTTTTGTCTTGTCTTGTCTTGTCTTGTCTTGTCTTGTCTTGTCTTGTCTTGTCTTGTCTTGTCTTGTCTTGTCTTGTGATGTCATGTCATGTCATGTCATGTCATGTCATGTCGTGTCTTGTGTTGCTTTGTCTTGTCTGGTCTTGTCTTGTCTTGTCTTGTCTTGTCTTGTCTTGTCTTGTCTTGTCTTGTCTTGTCTTGTCTTGTCTTGTGATGTCATGTCATGTCATGTCATGTCATGTCGTGTCTTGTGTTGCTTTGTCTTGTCTGGTCTTGTCTTGTCTTGTCTTGTCTTGTCTTGTCTTGTCTTGTCTTGTCTTGTCTTGTCTTGTCTTGTCTTGTCTTGTCTTGTCTTGTCTTGTCTTGTCTTGTCTTGTCTTGTCTTGTCTTGTCGTGTCATGTTTTGTCTTGTCTTGTCTTGTCTTGTCTTGTCATGTCATGTCATGTCGTGTCTTGTGTTGCTTTGTCTTGTCTTGTCTTGTCTTGTCTTGTCTTGTCTTGTCTTGTCTTGTCTTGTCTTGTCTTGTCTTGTCTTGTCTTGTCTTGTCTTGTCTTGTCTTGTCTTGTCTTGTCTTGTCTTGTCTTGTCTTGTCTTGTCTTGTCTTGTCTTGTCTTGTCTTGTCTTGTCTTGTCTTGTCTTGTCTTGTCTTGTCTTGTCTTGTCTTGTCTTGTCTTGTCTTGTCTTGTCTTGTCTTGTCTTGTCTTGTCTTGTCTTGTCATGTCATGTCGTGTCTTGTCCTGTCGTGTGTTGTGTTGTTTTGTCTTGTCTTGTGTTGTTTTGTCGTGTCATGTTTTGTCTTGTCTTGTCTTGTCATGTCATGTCATGTCGTGTCTTGTGTTGCTTTGTCTTGTCTTGTCTTGTCTTGTCTTGTCTTGTCTTGTCTTGTCTTGTCTTGTCTTGTCTTGTCTTGTCTTGTCTTGTCTTGTCTTGTCATGTCATGTCGTGTCTTGTCCTGTCGTGTGTTGTGTTGTTTTGTCTTGTCTTGTGTTGTTTTATCGTGTCATGTTTTGTCTTGTCTTGTCTTGTCATGTCATGTCATATCGTGTCTTGTGTTGCTTTGTCTTGTCTTGTCTTGTCTTGCCTTGTCTTGTCTTGTCTTGTCTTGTCTTGTCTTGTCTTGTCTTGTCTTGTCTTGTCTTGTCTTGTCTTGTCTTGTCTTGTCTTGTCTTGTCTTGTCTTGTCTTGTCTTGTCTTGTCTTGTCTTGTCTTGTCTTGTCTTGTCTTGTCTTGTCTTGTCTTGTCTTGTCTTGTCTTGTCTTGTCTTGTCTTGTCTTGTCTTGTCTTGTCTTGTCTTGTCTTGTCATGTCATGTCGTGTCTTGTCCTGTCGTGTGTTGTGTTGTTTTGTCTTGTCTTGTGTTGTTTTGTCGTGTCATGTTTTGTCTTGTCTTGTCTTGTCATGTCATGTCATGTCGTGTCTTGTGTTGCTTTGTCTTGTCTTGTCTTGTCTTGTCTTGTCTTGTCTTGTCTTGTCTTGTCTTGTCTTGTCTTGTCTTGTCTTGTCTTGTCTTGTCTTGTCTTGTCTTGTCTTGTCTTGTCTTGTCGTGTCATGTTTTGTCTTGTCTTGTGTTGTCATGTCATGTCATGTCGTGTCTTGTGTTGCTTTGTCTTGTCTGGTCTTGTCTTGTCTTGTCTTGTCTTGTCTTGTCTTGTCTTGTCTTGTCTTGTCTTGTCTTGTGATGTCATGTCATGTCATGTCATGTCATGTCGTGTCTTGTGTTGCTTTGTCTTGTCTGGTCTTGTCTTGTCTTGTCTTGTCTTGTCTTGTCTTGTCTTGTCTTGTCTTGTCTTGTCTTGTCTTGTCTTGTATCGTCTTGTCTTGTCTTGTCTTGTCTTGTCTTGTCTTGTCGTGTCATGTTTTGTCTTGTCTTGTCTTGTCTTGTCTTGTCATGTCATGTCATGTCGTGTCTTGTGTTGCTTTGTCTTGTCTTGTCTTGTCTTGTCTTGTCTTGTCTTCTCTTGTCTTGTCTTGTCTTGTCTTGTCTTGTCTTGTCTTGTCTTGTCTTGTCTTGTCTTGTCTTGTCTTGTCTTGTCTTGTCTTGTCTTGTCTTGTCTTGTCTTGTCTTGTCTTGTCTTGTCTTGTCTTGTCTTGTCTTGTCTTGTCTTGTCTTGTCTTGTCTTGTCTTGTCTTGTCTTGTCTTGTCTTGTCTTGTCTTGTGTTGTCTTGTCTTGTCTTGTCTTGTCTTGTCTTGTCTTGTCTTGTCTTGTCTTGTCTTGTCTTGTCTTGTCTTGTCTTGTCTTGTCTTGTCTTGTCTTGTCTTGTCTTGTCTTGTCATGTCATGTCATGTCGTGTCTTGTGTTGTTTTGTCGTGTCATGTTTTGTCTTGTCTTGTCTTGTCATGTCATGTCATGTCGTGTCTTGTGTTGCTTTGTCTTGTGTGGTCTTGTCTTGTCTTGTCTTGTCTTGTCTTGTCTTGTCTTGTCTTGTCTTGTCTTGTCTTGTCTTGTCTTGTCTTGTCTTGTCTTGTCTTGTCTTGTCTTGTCTTGTCTTGTCTTGTCTTGTCTTGTATTGTCTTGTCTTGTCTTGTCTTGTCATGTCATGTCATGTCGTGTCTTGTCCTGTCGTGTGTTGTGTTGTTTTGTCTTGTCTTGTGTTGTTTTGTCGTGTCATGTTTTGTCTTGTCTTGTCTTGTCATGTCATGTCATGTCGTGTCTTGTGTTGCTTTGTCTTGTCTTGTGTTGCTTTGTCTTGTCTTGTCTTGTCTTGTCTTGTCTTGTCTTGTCTTGTCTTGTCTTGTCTTGTCGTGTCATGTTTTGTCTTGTCTTGTGTTGTCATGTCATGTCATGTCGTGTCTTGTGTTGCTTTGTCTTGTCTGGTCTTGTCTTGTCTTGTCTTGTCTTGTCTTGTCTTGTCTTGTCTTGTCTTGTCTTGTCTTGTCTTGTCTTGTCTTGTCTTGTCTTGTCTTGTGTTGTCATGTCATGTCATGTCGTGTCATGTCGTGTCTTGTGTTGCTTTGTCTTGTCTGGTCTTGTCTTGTCTTGTCTTGTCTTGTCTTGTCTTGTCTTGTCTTGTCTTGTCTTGTCTTGTCTTGTCTTGTCTTGTCTTGTCTTGTCTTGTCTTGTCTTGTCTTGTCCTGTCGTGTGTTGTGTTGTTTTGTCTTGTCTTGTGTTGTTTTGTCGTGTCATGTTTTGTCTTGTCTTGTCTTGTCTTGTCATGTCATGTCATGTCGTGTCTTGTGTTGCTTTGTCTTGTCTTGTCTTGTCTTGTCTTGTCTTGTCTTGTCTTGTCTTGTCTTGTCTTGTCTTGTCTTGTCTTGTCTTGTCTTGTCTTGTCTTGTCTTGTCTTGTCTTGTCTTGTCTTGTCTTGTCTTATCTTCTTAATTAATTTAAAAACAAATCAAACAGAATTGTCTTGTCTGGTCTTGTCTTGTCTTGTCTTGTCTTGTCTTGTCTTGTCTTGTCTTGTCTTGTCTTGTCTTGTCTTGTCTTGTCTTGTCTTGTCTTGTCTTGTCTTGTCTTGTCTTGTCTTGTCTTGTCTTGTCTTGTCTTGTCTTGTCTTGTCTTGTCTTGTCTTGTCTTGTCTTGTCTTGTCTTGTCTTGTCTTGTCTTGTCTTGTCTTGTCTTGTCTTGTCTTGTCTTGTCTTGTCTTTTCTTGTCATGTCTTGTCTTGTCTTGTCTTGTCTTGTCTTGTCCTGTCGTGTGTTGTGTTGTTCTGTCTTGTCTTGTGTTGTTTTGTCGTGTCATGTTTTGTCTTGTCTTGTCTTGTCATGTCATGTCATGTCGTGTCTTGTGTTGCTTTGTCTTGTCTTGTCTTGTCTTGTCTTGTCATGTCATGTCATGTCTTGTCTTGTCTTGTCTTGTCTTGTCGTGTCATGTTTTGTCCTGTCTTGTCTTGTCTTGTCTTGTCTTGTCTTGTCTTGTCTTGTCTTGTCTTGTCTTGTCTTGTCTTGTCTTGTCTTGTCTTGTCTTGTCTTGTCTTGTCTTGTCTTGTCTTGTCTTGTCTTGTCTTGTCTTGTCTTGTCTTGTCTTGTCTTGTCATGTCATGTCGTGTCTTGTCCTGTCGTGTGTTGTGTTGTTTTGTCTTGTCTTGTGTTGTTTTGTCGTGTCATGTTTTGTCTTGTCTTGTCTTGTCATGTCATGTCATGTCGTGTCTTGTGTTGCTTTGTCTTGTCTTGTCTTGTCTTGTCTTGTCTTGTCTTGTCTTGTCTTGTCTTGTCTTGTCTTGTCTTGTCTTGTCTTGTCTTGTCTTGTCTTGTCTTGTCTTGTCTTGTCTTGTCTTGTCTTGTCTTGTCTTGTCTTGTCGTGTCATGTTTTGTCTTGTCTTGTGTTGTCATGTCATGTCATGTCGTGTCTTGTGTTGCTTTGTCTTGTCTGGTCTTGTCTTGTCTTGTCTTGTCTTGTCTTGTCTTGTCTTGTCTTGTCTTGTCTTGTGATGTCATGTCATGTCATGTCATGTCATGTCGTGTCTTGTGTTGCTTTGTCTTGTCTGGTCTTGTCTTGTCTTGTCTTGTCTTGTCTTGTCTTGTCTTGTCTTGTCTTGTCTTGTCTTGTCTTGTCTTGTCTTGTCTTGTCTTGTCTTGTCTTGTCTTGTCTTGTCTTGTCTTGTCTTGTCTTGTCTTGTCGTGTCATGTTTTGTCTTGTCTTGTCTTGTCTTGTCTTGTCATGTCATGTCATGTCGTGTCTTGTGTTGCTTTGTCTTGTCTTGTCTTGTCTTGTCTTGTCTTGTCTTGTCTTGTCTTGTCTTGTCTTGTCTTGTCTTGTCTTGTCTTGTCTTGTCTTGTCTTGTCTTGTCTTGTCTTGTCTTGTCTTGTCTTGTCTTGTCTTGTCTTGTCTTGTCTTGTCTTGTCTTGTCTTGTCTTGTCTTGTCTTGTCTTGTCTTGTCTTGTCTTGTCTTGTCTTGTCTTGTCTTGTCTTGTCTTGTCTTGTCTTGTCTTGTCTTGTCTTGTCTTGTCTTGTCTTGTCTTGTCTTGTCTTGTCTTGTCTTGTCTTGTCTTGTCTTGTCTTGTCATGTCATGTCATGTCGTGTCTTGTGTTGTTTTGTCGTGTCATGTTTTGTCTTGTCTTGTCTTGTCATGTCATGTCATGTCGTGTCTTGTGTTGCTTTGTCTTGTGTGGTCTTGTCTTGTCTTGTCTTGTCTTGTCTTGTCTTGTCTTGTCTTGTCTTGTCTTGTCTTGTCTTGTCTTGTCTTGTCTTGTCTTGTCTTGTCTTGTCTTGTCTTGTCTTGTCTTGTCTTGTCTTGTCTTGTCTTGTCTTGTCATGTCATGTCATGTCGTGTCTTGTCCTGTCGTGTGTTGTGTTGTTTTGTCTTGTCTTGTGTTGTTTTGTCGTGTCATGTTTTGTCTTGTCTTGTCTTGTCATGTCATGTCATGTCGTGTCTTGTGTTGCTTTGTCTTGTCTGGTCTTGTCTTGTCTTGTCTTGTCTTGTCTTGTCTTGTCTTGTCTTGTCTTGTCTTGTCTTGTCTTGTCTTGTCTTGTCTTGTCTTGTCTTGTCTTGTCTTGTCTTGTCTTGTCTTGTCTTGTCTTGTCCTGTCGTGTGTTGTGTTGTTTTGTCTTGTCTTGTGTTGTTTTGTCGTGTCATGTTTTGTCTTGTCTTGTCTTGTCTTGTCATGTCATGTCATGTCGTGTCTTGTGTTGCTTTGTCTTGTCTTGTCTTGTCTTGTCTTGTCTTGTCTTGTCTTGTCTTGTCTTGTCTTGTCTTGTCTTGTCTTGTCTTGTCTTGTCTTGTCTTGTCTTGTCTTGTCTTGTCTTGTCTTGTCTTGTCTTGTCTTGTCTTGTCTTGTCTTGTCTTATCTTCTTAATTAATTTAAAAACAAATCAAACAGAATTGTCTTGTCTGGTCTTGTCTTGTCTTGTCTTGTCTTGTCTTGTCTTGTCTTGTCTTGTCTTGTCTTGTCTTGTCTTGTCTTGTCTTGTCTTGTCTTGTCTTGTCTTGTCTTGTCTTGTCTTGTCTTGTCTTGTCTTGTCTTGTCTTGTCTTGTCTTGTCTTGTCTTGTCTTGTCTTGTCTTGTCTTGTCTTGTCTTGTCTTGTCTTGTCATGTCTTGTCTTGTCTTGTCTTGTCTTGTCTTGTCCTGTCGTGTGTTGTGTTGTTCTGTCTTGTCTTGTGTTGTTTTGTCGTGTCATGTTTTGTCTTGTCTTGTCTTGTCATGTCATGTCATGTCGTGTCTTGTGTTGCTTTGTCTTGTCTTGTCTTGTCTTGTCTTGTCATGTCATGTCATGTCTTGTCTTGTCTTGTCTTGTCTTGTCGTGTCATGTTTTGTCCTGTCTTGTCTTGTCTTGTCTTGTCTTGTCTTGTCTTGTCTTGTCTTGTCTTGTCTTGCCTTGTCTTGTCTTGTCTTGTCTTGTCTTGTCTTGTCTTGTCTTGTCTTGTCTTGTCTTGTCTTGTCTTGTCTTGTCTTGTCTTGTCTTGTCTTGTCTTGTCTTGTCTTGTCTTGTCTTGTCTTGTCTTGTCGTCTCATGTTTTGTCTTGTCTTGTCTTGTCTTGTCTTGTCTTGTCTTGTCTTGTCTTGTCTTGTCTTGTCTTGTCTTGTCTTGTCTTGTCTTGTCTTGTCTTGTCTTGTCTTGTCTTGTCTTGTCTTGTCCTGTCGTGTGTTGTGTTGTTCTGTCTTGTCTTGTGTTGTTTTGTCGTGTCATGTTTTGTCTTGTCTTGTCTTGTCATGTCATGTCATGTCGTGTCTTGTGTTGCTTTGTCTTGTCTTGTTTTGTCTTGTCTTGTCATGTCATGTCATGTCTTGTCTTGTCTTGTGTTGTTTTGTCGTGTCATGTTTTGTCTTGTCTTGTCTTGTCTTGTCATGTCATGTCATGTCGTGTCTTGTGTTGCTTTGTCTTGTCTTGTATTGTCTTGTCTTGTCTTGTCTTGTCTTGTCTTGTCTTGTCTTGTCTTGTCTTGTCTTGTCTTGTCTTGTCTTGTCTTGTCTTGTCTTGTCTTGTCTTGTCTTGTCTTGTCTTGTCTTGTCTTGTCTTGTCTTGTCTTGTCTTGTCTTGTCTTGTCTTGTCTTGTCTTGTCTTGTCATGTCATGTCATGTCGTGTCTTGTGTTGCTTTGTCTTGTCTTGTCTTGTCTTGTCTTGTCTTGTCTTGTCTTGTCTTGTCTTGTCTTGTCTTGTCTTGTCTTGTTTGTCTTGTCTTGTGTTGTCATGTCATGTCATGTCGTGTCTTGTGTTGCTTTGTCTTGTCTGGTCTTGTCTTGTCTTGTCTTGTCCTGTCGTGTGTTGTGTTGTTTTGTCTTGTCTTGTGTTGTTTTGTCGTGTCATGTCTTGTCTTGTCTTGTCATGTCATGTCGTGTCTTGTGTTGGTTTGTCTTGTCTTGTCTTGTCTTGTCTTGTCCTGTCGTGTGTTGTGTTGTTTTGTCTTGTCTTGTGTTGTTTTGTCGTGTCATGTCTTGTCTTGTCTTGTCTTGTCTTGTCCTGTCCTGTCGTGTGTTGTGTTGTTTTGTCTTGTCTTGTCATGTCATGTCATGTCGTGTCTTGTGTTGCTTTGTCTTGTCTTGTCTTGTCTTGTCTTGTCTTGTCTTGTCTTGTCTTGTCTTGTCTTGTCTTGTCTTGTCTTGTCTTGTCTTGTCCTGTCGTGTGTTGTGTTGTTTTGTCTTGTCTTGTGTTGTTTTGTCGTGTCATGTTTTGTCTTGTCTTGTCTTGTCATGTCATGTCTTGTCTTGTCTTGTCTTGTCTTGTCTTGTCTTGTCTTGTCTTGTCTTGTCTTGTCTTGTCTTGTCTTGTCTTGTCTTGTCTTGTCTTGTCTTGTCTTGTCTTGTCTTGTCTTGTCTTGTCTTGTCTTGTCTTGTCTTGTCTTGTCTTGTCGTGTCATGTTTTGTCTTGTCTTGTGTTGTCATGTCATGTCATGTCGTGTCTTGTGTTGCTTTGTCTTGTCTGGTCTTGTCTTGTCTTGTCTTGTATTGTCTTGTCTTGTCGTGTCTGGTCTTGTCTTGTCTTGTCTTGTCTTGTCTTGTCTTGTCTTGTCTTGTCTTGTCTTGTCTTGTCTTGTCTTGTCTTGTCTTGTATTGTCTTGTCTTGTCGTGTCTGGTCTTGTCTTGTCTTGTCTTGTCTTGTCTTGTCTTGTCTTGTCTTGTCTTGTCTTGTCTTGTCTTGTCTTGTATTGTCTTGTCTTGTCTTGTCTTGTCTTGTCTTGTCTTGTCTTGTCTTGTCTTGTCTTGTCTTGTCTTGTCTTGTCGTGTCATGTTTTGTCTTGTCTTGTGTTGTCATGTCATGTCGTGTCTTGTGTTGCTTTGTCTTGTCTGGTCTTGTCTTGTCTTGTCTTGTATTGTCTTGTCTTGTCGTGTCATGTTTTGTCTTGTCTTGTCTTGTCATGTCATGTCATGTCGTGTCTTGTCCTGTCGTGTGTTGTGTTGTTTTGTCTTGTCTTGTGTTGTTTTGTCGTGTCATGTTTTGTCTTGTCTTGTCTTGTCATGTCATGTCATGTCGTGTCTTGTGTTGCTTTGTCTTGTCTTGTCTTGTCTTGTCTTGTCTTGTCTTGTCTTGTCTTGTCTTGTCTTGTCTTGTCTTGTCTTGTCTTGTCGTGTCATGTTTTGTCTTGTCTTGTGTTGTCATGTCATGTCATGTTGTGTCTTGTGTTGCTTTGTCTTGTCTGGTCTTGTCTTGTCTTGTCTTGTATTGTCTTGTCTTGTCGTGTCATGTTTTGTCTTGTCTTGTCTTGTCATGTCATGTCATGTCGTGTCTTGTCCTGTCGTGTGTTGTGTTGTTTTGTCTTGTCTTGTGTTGTTTTGTCGTGTCATGTTTTGTCTTGTCTTGTCATGTCATGTCATGTCGTGTCTTGTGTTGCTTTGTCTTGTCTTGTCTTGTCTTGTCTTGTCTTGTCTTGTCTTGTCTTGTCTTGTCTTGTCTTGTCTTGTCTTGTCTTGTCTTGTCTTGTCTTGTCTTGTCTTGTCTTGTCTTGTCTTGTCTTGTCTTGTCTTGTCTTGTCTTGTCTTGTCTTGTCTTGTCTTGTCTTGTCTTGTCTTGTCTTGTCTTGTCTTGTCGTGTCATGTTTTGTCTTGTCTTGTGTTGTCATGTCATGTCATGTCGTGTCTTGTGTTGCTTTGTCTTGTCTGGTCTTGTCTTGTCTTGTCTTGTATTGTCTTGTCTTGTCGTGTCTGGTCTTGTCTTGTCTTGTCTTGTCTTGTCTTGTCTTGTCTTGTCTTGTCTTGTCTTGTCTTGTCTTGTCTTGTCTTGTCTTGTCTTGTCTTGTCTTGTCTTGTCTTGTCTTGTCTTGTCTTGTCTTGTCTTGTCTTGTCTTGTCTTGTCTTGTCATGTCGTGTGTTGTGTTGTTTTTTCTTGTCTTGTCTTGTCTTGTCTTGTCTTGTCGTGTCATGTTTTGTCTTGTCTTGTGTTGTCATGTCATGTCATGTCGTGTCTTGTGTTGCTTTGTCTTGTCTGGTCTTGTCTTGTCTTGTCTTGTCTTGTCTTGTCCTGTCGTGTGTTGTGTTGTTTTGTCTTGTCTTGTGTTGTTTTGTCGTGTCATGTCTTGTCTTGTCTTGTCTTGTCTTGTCATGTCATGTCGTGTCTTGTGTTGGTTTGTCTTGTCTTGTCTTGTCTTGTCTTGTCCTGTCGTGTGTTGTGTTGTTTTGTCTTGTCTTGTGTTGTTTTGTCGTGTCATGTCTTGTCTTGTCTTGTCTTGTCCTGTCCTGTCGTGTGTTGTGTTGTTTTGTCTTGTCTTGTCATGTCATGTCATGTCGTGTCTTGTGTTGCTTTGTCTTGTCTTGTCTTGTCTTGTCTTGTCTTGTCTTGTCTTGTCTTGTCCTGTCGTGTGTTGTGTTGTTTTGTCTTGTCTTGTGTTGTTTTGTCGTGTCATGTTTTGTCTTGTCTTGTCTTGTCATGTCATGTCTTGTCTTGTCTTGTCTTGTCTTGTCTTGTCTTGTCTTGTCTTGTCTTGTCTTGTCTTGTCTTGTCTTGTCTTGTCTTGTCTTGTCTTGTCTTGTCTTGTCTTGTCGTGTCATGTTTTGTCTTGTCTTGTGTTGTCATGTCATGTCATGTCGTGTCTTGTGTTGCTTTGTCTTGTCTGGTCTTGTCTTGTCTTGTCTTGTATTGTCTTGTCTTGTCGTGTCTGGTCTTGTCTTGTCTTGTCTTGTCTTGTCTTGTCTTGTCTTGTCTTGTCTTGTCTTGTCTTGTCTTGTCTTGTCTTGTCTTGTCTTGTCTTGTCTTGTCTTGTCTTGTCTTGTCTTGTCTTGTCTTGTCTTGTCTTGTCTTGTCTTGTCTTGTCTTGTCTTGTCTTGTCTTGTCTTGTCTTGTCTTGTCTTGTCTTGTCTTGTCTTGTCTTGTCTTGTCTTGTCTTGTCTTGTCTTGTCATGTCGTGTGTTGTGTTGTTTTTTCTTGTCTTGTCTTGTCTTGTCTTGTCTTGTCTTGTCTTGTCTTGTCTTGTCTTGTCTTGTCTTGTCGTGTCATGTTTTGTCTTGTCTTGTGTTGTCATGTCATGTCATGTCGTGTCTTGTGTTGCTTTGTCTTGTCTGGTCTTGTCTTGTCTTGTCTTGTATTGTCTTGTCTTGTCGTGTCATGTTTTGTCTTGTCTTGTCTTGTCATGTCATGTCATGTCGTGTCTTGTCCTGTCGTGTGTTGTGTTGTTTTGTCTTGTCTTGTGTTGTTTTGTCGTGTCATGTTTTGTCTTGTCTTGTCTTGTCATGTCATGTCATGTCGTGTCTTGTGTTGCTTTGTCTTGTCTTGTCTTGTCTTGTCTTGTCTTGTCTTGTCTTGTCTTGTCTTGTCTTGTCTTGTCTTGTCTTGTCGTGTCATGTTTTGTCTTGTCTTGTGTTGTCATGTCATGTCATGTCGTGTCTTGTGTTGCTTTGTCTTGTCTGGTCTTGTCTTGTCTTGTCTTGTATTGTCTTGTCTTGTCGTGTCTGGTCTTGTCTTGTCTTGTCTTGTCTTGTCTTGTCTTGTCTTGTCTTGTCTTGTCTTGTCTTGTCTTGTCTTGTCTTGTCTTGTCTTGTCTTGTCTTGTCTTGTCTTGTCTTGTCTTGTCTTGTCTTGTCTTGTCTTGTCTTGTCTTGTCTTGTCTTGTCTTGTCTTGTCTTGTCTTGTCTTGTCATGTCGTGTGTTGTGTTGTTTTTTCTTGTCTTGTCTTGTCTTGTCTTGTCTTGTCTTGTCTTGTCTTGTCGTGTCATGTTTTGTCTTGTCTTGTGTTGTCATGTCATGTCATGTCGTGTCTTGTGTTGCTTTGTCTTGTCTGGTCTTGTCTTGTCTTGTCTTGTATTGTCTTGTCTTGTCGTGTCATGTTTTGTCTTGTCTTGTCTTGTCATGTCATGTCATGTCGTGTCTTGTCCTGTCGTGTGTTGTGTTGTTTTGTCTTGTCTTGTGTTGTTTTGTCGTGTCATGTTTTGTCTTGTCTTGTCTTGTCATGTCATGTCATGTCATGTCGTGTCTTGTGTTGCTTTGTCTTGTCTTGTCTTGTCTTGTCTTGTCTTGTCTTGTCTTGTCTTGTCTTGTCTTGTCTTGTCTTGTCTTGTCTTGTCTTGTCGTGTCATGTTTTGTCTTGTCTTGTGTTGTCATGTCATGTCATGTCGTGTCTTGTGTTGCTTTGTCTTGTCTGGTCTTGTCTTGTCTTGTCTTGTATTGTCTTGTCTTGTCGTGTCATGTTTTGTCTTGTCTTGTCTTGTCATGTCATGTCATGTCGTGTCTTGTCCTGTCGTGTGTTGTGTTGTTTTGTCTTGTCTTGTGTTGTTTTGTCGTGTCATGTTTGTCTTGTCTTGTCTTGTCATGTCATGTCATGTCGTGTCTTGTGTTGCTTTGTCTTGTCTTGTCTTGTCTTGTCTTGTCTTGTCTTGTCTTGTCTTGTCTTGTCTTGTCTTGTCGTGTCATGTTTTGTCTTGTCTTGTGTTGTCATGTCATGTCATGTCGTGTCTTGTGTTGCTTTGTCTTGTCTGGTCTTGTCTTGTCTTGTCTTGTCTTGTCTTGTCTTGTCTTGTCTTGTCTTGTCTTGTCTTGTCTTGTCTTGTCTTGTGTTGTCATGTCATGTCATGTCGTGTCATGTCGTGTCTTGTGTTGCTTTGTCTTGTCTGGTCTTGTCTTGTCTTGTCTTGTCTTGTCTTGTCTTGTCTTGTCTTGTCTTGTCTTGTCTTGTCTTGTCTTGTCTTGTCTTGTCTTGTCTTGTCTTGTCTTGTCTTGTCTTGTCTTGTCTTGTCTTGTCCTGTCGTGTGTTGTGTTGTTTTGTCTTGTCTTGTGTTGTTTTGTCGTGTCATGTTTTGTCTTGTCTTGTCTTGTCTTGTCATGTCATGTCATGTCGTGTCTTGTGTTGCTTTGTCTTGTCTTGTCTTGTCTTGTCTTGTCTTGTCTTGTCTTGTCTTGTCTTGTCTTGTCTTGTCTTGTCTTGTCTTGTCTTGTCTTGTCTTGTCTTGTCTTGTCTTATCTTCTTAATTAATTTAAAAACAAATCAAACAGAATTGTCTTGTCTGGTCTTGTCTTGTCTTGTCTTGTCTCGTCTTGTCTTGTCTTGTCTTGTCTTGTCTTGTCTTGTCTTGTCTTGTCTTGTCTTGTCTTGTCTTGTCTTGTCTTGTCTTGTCTTGTCTTGTCTTGTCTTGTCTTGTCTTGTCTTGTCTTGTCTTGTCTTGTCTTGTCTTGTCTTGTCTTGTCTTGTCTTGTCTTGTCTTGTCTTGTCTTGTCTTGTCTTGTCTTGTCTTGTCTTGTCTTGTCTTGTCTTGTCTTGTCATGTCTTGTCTTGTCTTGTCTTGTCTTGTCTTGTCCTGTCGTGTGTTGTGTTGTTCTGTCTTGTCTTGTGTTGTTTTGTCGTGTCATGTTTTGTCTTGTCTTGTCTTGTCATGTCATGTCATGTCGTGTCTTGTGTTGCTTTGTCTTGTCTTGTCTTGTCTTGTCTTGTCTTGTCATGTCATGTCATGTCTTGTCTTGTCTTGTCTTGTCTTGTCGTGTCATGTTTTGTCCTGTCTTGTCTTGTCTTGTCTTGTCTTGTCTTGTCTTGTCTTGTCTTGTCTTGTCTTGTCTTGTCTTGTCTTGTCTTGTCTTGTCTTGTCTTGTCTTGTCTTGTCTTGTCTTGTCTTGTCTTGTCTTGTCTTGTCTTGTCTTGTCTTGTCTTGTCTTGTCGTGTCATGTTTTGTCTTGTCTTGTCTTGTCTTGTCTTGTCTTGTCTTGTCTTGTCTTGTCTTGTCTTGTCTTGTCTTGTCTTGTCTTGTCTTGTCTTGTCTTGTCTTGTCTTGTCTTGTCTTGTCTTGTCTTGTCTTGTCTTGTCTTGTCCTGTCGTGTGTTGTGTTGTTCTGTCTTGTCTTGTGTTGTTTTGTCGTGTCATGTTTTGTCTTGTCTTGTCTTGTCATGTCATGTCATGTCGTGTCTTGTGTTGCTTTGTCTTGTCTTGTTTTGTCTTGTCTTGTCATGTCATGTCATGTCTTGTCTTGTCTTGTGTTGTTTTGTCGCGTCATGTTATGTCTTGTCTTGTCTTGTCTTGTCATGTCATGTCATGTCGTGTCTTGTGTTGCTTTGTCTTGTCTTGTCTTGTCTTGTCTTGTCTTGTCTTGTCTTGTCTTGTCTTGTCTTGTCTTGTCTTGTCTTGTCTTGTCTTGTCTTGTCTTGTCTTGTCTTGTCTTGTCTTGTCTTGTCTTGTCATGTCATGTCATGTCGTGTCTTGTGTTGCTTTGTCTTGTCTTGTCTTGTCTTGTCTTGTCTTGTCTTGTCTTGTCTTGTCTTGTCTTGTCTTGTCTTGTCTTGTCTTGTCTTGTCTTGTCTTGTCTTGTCTTGTCTTGTCTTGTCTTGTTTTGTCTTGTCTTGTGTTGTCATGTCATGTCATGTCGTGTCTTGTGTTGCTTTGTCTTGTCTGGTCTTGTCTTGTCTTGTCTTGTCCTGTCGTGTGTTGTGTTGTTTTGTCTTGTCTTGTGTTGTTTTGTCGTGTCATGTCTTGTCTTGTCTTGTCTTGTCTTGTCATGTCATGTCGTGTCTTGTGTTGGTTTGTCTTGTCTTGTCTTGTCCTGTCGTGTGTTGTGTTGTTTTGTCTTGTCTTGTGTTGTTTTGTCGTGTCATGTCTTGTCTTGTCTTGTCTTGTCCTGTCCTGTCGTGTGTTGTGTTGTTTTGTCTTGTCTTGTCATGTCATGTCATGTCGTGTCTTGTGTTGCTTTGTCTTGTCTTGTCTTGTCTTGTCTTGTCTTGTCTTGTCTTGTCTTGTCTTGTCTTGTCTTGTCTTGTCCTGTCGTGTGCTGTGTTGTTTTGTCTTGTCTTGTGTTGTTTTGTCGTGTCATGTTTTGTCTTGTCTTGTCTTGTCTTGTCATGTCATGTCTTGTCTTGTCTTGTCTTGTCTTGTCTTGTCTTGTCTTGTCTTGTCTTGTCTTGTCTTGTCTTGTCTTGTCTTGTCTTGTCTTGTCTTGTCTTGTCTTGTCGTGTCATGTTTTGTCTTGTCTTGTGTTGTCATGTCATGTCATGTCGTGTCTTGTGTTGCTTTGTCTTGTCTGGTCTTGTCTTGTCTTGTCTTGTATTGTCTTGTCTTGTCGTGTCTGGTCTTGTCTTGTCTTGTCTTGTCTTGTCTTGTCTTGTCTTGTCTTGTCTTGTCTTGTCTTGTCTTGTCTTGTCTTGTCTTGTCTTGTATTGTCTTGTCTTGTCGTGTCTGGTCTTGTCTTGTCTTGTCTTGTCTTGTCTTGTCTTGTCTTGTCTTGTCTTGTCTTGTCTTGTATTGTCTTGTCTTGTCTTGTCTTGTCTTGTCTTGTCTTGTCTTGTCTTGTCTTGTCTTGTCTTGTCTTGTCGTGTCATGTTTTGTCTTGTCTTGTGTTGTCATGTCATGTCGTGTCTTGTGTTGCTTTGTCTTGTCTGGTCTTGTCTTGTCTTGTCTTGTATTGTCTTGTCTTGTCGTGTCATGTTTTGTCTTGTCTTGTCTTGTCATGTCATGTCATGTCGTGTCTTGTCCTGTCGTGTGTTGTGTTGTTTTGTCTTGTCTTGTGTTGTTTTGTCGTGTCATGTTTTGTCTTGTCTTGTCATGTCATGTCATGTCGTGTCTTGTGTTGCTTTGTCTTGTCTTGTCTTGTCTTGTCTTGTCTTGTCTTGTCTTGTCTTGTCTTGTCTTGTCTTGTCTTGTCTTGTCTTGTCTTGTCTTGTCTTGTCTTGTCTTGTCTTGTCTTGTCTTGTCTTGTCTTGTCTTGTCTTGTCTTGTCTTGTCTTGTCTTGTCGTGTCATGTTTTGTCTTGTCTTGTGTTGTCATGTCATGTCATGTCGTGTCTTGTGTTGCTTTGTCTTGTCTGGTCTTGTCTTGTCTTGTCTTGTCTTGTCTTGTCTTGTCTTGTCTTGTCTTGTCTTGTCTTGTCTTGTCTTGTCTTGTCTTGTCTTGTCTTGTCTTGTCTTGTCTTGTCTTGTCTTGTCTTGTCTTGTCTTGTCTTGTCTTGTCTTGTCTTGTCTTGTCTTGTCTTGTCTTGTCATGTCGTGTGTTGTGTTGTTTTTTCTTGTCTTGTCTTGTCTTGTCTTGTCTTGTCTTGTCTTGTCTTGTCTTGTCTTGTCGTGTCATGTTTTGTCTTGTCTTGTGTTGTCATGTCATGTCATGTCGTGTCTTGTGTTGCTTTGTCTTGTCTGGTCTTGTCTTGTCTTGTCTTGTCTTGTCTTGTCCTGTCGTGTGTTGTGTTGTTTTGTCTTGTCTTGTGTTGTTTTGTCGTGTCATGTCTTGTCTTGTCTTGTCTTGTCTTGTCATGTCATGTCGTGTCTTGTGTTGGTTTGTCTTGTCTTGTCTTGTCTTGTCTTGTCCTGTCGTGTGTTGTGTTGTTTTGTCTTGTCTTGTGTTGTTTTGTCGTGTCATGTCTTGTCTTGTCTTGTCTTGTCCTGTCCTGTCGTGTGTTGTGTTGTTTTGTCTTGTCTTGTCATGTCATGTCATGTCGTGTCTTGTGTTGCTTTGTCTTGTCTTGTCTTGTCTTGTCTTGTCTTGTCTTGTCTTGTCTTGTCCTGTCGTGTGTTGTGTTGTTTTGTCTTGTCTTGTGTTGTTTTGTCGTGTCATGTTTTGTCTTGTCTTGTCTTGTCATGTCATGTCTTGTCTTGTCTTGTCTTGTCTTGTCTTGTCTTGTCTTGTCTTGTCTTGTCTTGTCTTGTCTTGTCTTGTCTTGTCTTGTCTTGTCTTGTCTTGTCTTGTCTTGTCTTGTCTTGTCTTGTCTTGTCGTGTCATGTTTTGTCTTGTCTTGTGTTGTCATGTCATGTCATGTCGTGTCTTGTGTTGCTTTGTCTTGTCTGGTCTTGTCTTGTCTTGTCTTGTATTGTCTTGTCTTGTCGTGTCTGGTCTTGTCTTGTTTTGTCTTGTCTTGTCTTGTCTTGTCTTGTCTTGTCTTGTCTTGTCTTGTCTTGTCTTGTCTTGTCTTGTCTTGTCTTGTCTTGTCTTGTCTTGTCTTGTCTTGTCTTGTCTTGTCTTGTCTTGTCTTGTCTTGTCTTGTCTTGTCTTGTCTTGTCTTGTCTTGTCTTGTCTTGTCTTGTCTTGTCTTGTCTTGTCTTGTCTTGTCTTGTCATGTCGTGTGTTGTGTTGTTTTTTCTTGTCTTGTCTTGTCTTGTCTTGTCTTGTCTTGTCTTGTCTTGTCTTGTCTTGTCTTGTCTTGTCTTGTCTTGTCTTGTCTTGTCTTGTCTTGTCTTGTCGTGTCATGTTTTGTCTTGTCTTGTGTTGTCATGTCATGTCATGTCGTGTCTTGTGTTGCTTTGTCTTGTCTGGTCTTGTCTTGTCTTGTCTTGTATTGTCTTGTCTTGTCGTGTCATGTTTTGTCTTGTCTTGTCTTGTCATGTCATGTCATGTCGTGTCTTGTCCTGTCGTGTGTTGTGTTGTTTTGTCTTGTCTTGTGTTGTTTTGTCGTGTCATGTTTTGTCTTGTCTTGTCTTGTCATGTCATGTCATGTCATGTCGTGTCTTGTGTTGCTTTGTCTTGTCTTGTCTTGTCTTGTCTTGTCTTGTCTTGTCTTGTCTTGTCTTGTCTTGTCTTGTCTTGTCTTGTCTTGTCTTGTCTTGTCTTGTCGTGTCATGTTTTGTCTTGTCTTGTGTTGTCATGTCATGTCATGTCGTGTCTTGTGTTGCTTTGTCTTGTCTGGTCTTGTCTTGTCTTGTCTTGTATTGTCTTGTCTTGTCGTGTCATGTTTTGTCTTGTCTTGTCTTGTCATGTCATGTCATGTCGTGTCTTGTCCTGTCGTGTGTTGTGTTGTTTTGTCTTGTCTTGTGTTGTTTTGTCGTGTCATGTTTTGTCTTGTCTTGTCTTGTCATGTCATGTCATGTCGTGTCTTGTGTTGCTTTGTCTTGTCTTGTCTTGTCTTGTCTTGTCTTGTCTTGTCTTGTCTTGTCTTGTCTTGTCTTGTCTTGTCTTGTCTTGTCTTGTCTTGTCTTGTCTTGTCTTGTCTTGTCTTGTCTTGTCTTGTCTTGTCTTGTCTTGTCTTGTCTTGTCTTGTCTTGTCTTGTCTTGTCTTGTCATGTCGTGTGTTGTGTTGTTTTTTCTTGTCTTGTCTTGTCTTGTCTTGTCTTGTCTTGTCTTGTCGTGTCATGTTTTGTCTTGTCTTGTGTTGTCATGTCATGTCATGTCGTGTCTTGTGTTGCTTTGTCTTGTCTGGTCTTGTCTTGTCTTGTCTTGTCCTGTCGTGTGTTGTGTTGTTTTGTCTTGTCTTGTGTTGTTTTGTCGTGTCATGTCTTGTCTTGTCTTGTCTTGTCTTGTCTTGTCATGTCATGTCGTGTCTTGTGTTGGTTTGTCTTGTCTTGTCTTGTCTTGTCTTGTCTTGTCCTGTCGTGTGTTGTGTTGTTTTGTCTTGTCTTGTGTTGTTTTGTCGTGTCATGTCTTGTCTTGTCTTGTCTTGTCCTGTCCTGTCGTGTGTTGTGTTGTTTTGTCTTGTCTTGTCATGTCATGTCATGTCGTGTCTTGTGTTGCTTTGTCTTGTCTTGTCTTGTCTTGTCTTGTCTTGTCTTGTCTTGTCTTGTCTTGTCTTGTCTTGTCTTGTCTTGTCCTGTCGTGTGTTGTGTTGTTTTGTCTTGTCTTGTGTTGTTTTGTCGTGTCATGTTTTGTCTTGTCTTGTCTTGTCTTGTCATGTCATGTCTTGTCTTGTCTTGTCTTGTCTTGTCTTGTCTTGTCTTGTCTTGTCTTGTCTTGTCTTGTCTTGTCTTGTCTTGTCTTGTCTTGTCTTGTCTTGTCTTGTCTTGTCTTGTCTTGTCTTGTCTTGTCTTGTCTTGTCTTGTCTTGTCGTGTCATGTTTTGTCTTGTCTTGTGTTGTCATGTCATGTCATGTCGTGTCTTGTGTTGCTTTGTCTTGTCTGGTCTTGTCTTGTCTTGTCTTGTATTGTCTTGTCTTGTCGTGTCTGGTCTTGTCTTGTCTTGTCTTGTCTTGTCTTGTCTTGTCTTGTCTTGTCTTGTCTTGTCTTGTCTTGTCTTGTCTTGTCTTGTCTTGTCTTGTCTTGTCTTGTCTTGTCTTGTCTTGTCTTGTCTTGTCTTGTCTTGTCTTGTCTTGTCATGTCGTGTGTTGTGTTGTTTTTTCTTGTCTTCTCTTGTCTTGTCTTGTCTTGTCTTGTCTTGTCTTGTCTTGTCTTGTCTTGTCTTGTCTTGTCTTGTCTTGTCGTGTCATGTTTTGTCTTGTCTTGTGTTGTCATGTCATGTCATGTCGTGTCTTGTGTTGCTTTGTCTTGTCTGGTCTTGTCTTGTCTTGTCTTGTATTGTCTTGTCTTGTCGTGTCATGTTTTGTCTTGTCTTGTCTTGTCATGTCATGTCATGTCGTGTCTTGTCCTGTTGTGTGTTGTGTTGTTTTGTCTTGTCTTGTGTTGTTTTGTCGTGTCATGTTTTGTCTTGTCTTGTCTTGTCATGTCATGTCATGTCGTGTCTTGTGTTGCTTTGTCTTGTCTTGTCTTGTCTTGTCTTGTCTTGTCTTGTCTTGTCTTGTCTTGTCTTGTCTTGTCTTGTCTTGTCTTGTCTTGTCTTGTCTTGTCTTGTCTTGTCGTGTCATGTTTTGTCTTGTCTTGTGTTGTCATGTCATGTCATGTTGTGTCTTGTGTTGCTTTGTCTTGTCTGGTCTTGTCTTGTCTTGTCTTGTATTGTCTTGTCTTGTCGTGTCATGTTTTGTCTTGTCTTGTCTTGTCATGTCATGTCATGTCGTGTCTTGTCCTGTCGTGTGTTGTGTTGTTTTGTCTTGTCTTGTGTTGTTTTGTCGTGTCATGTTTTGTCTTGTCTTGTCTTGTCATGTCATGTCATGTCGTGTCTTGTGTTGCTTTGTCTTGTCTTGTCTTGTCTTGTCTTGTCTTGTCTTGTCTTGTCTTGTCTTGTCTTGTCTTGTCTTGTCTTGTCTTGTCTTGTCTTGTCTTGTCTTGTCTTGTCTTGTCTTGTCTTGTCTTGTCTTGTCTTGTCTTGTCTTGTCTTGTCTTGTCTTGTCTTGTCTTGTCTTGTCTTGTCTTGTCTTGTCTTGTCTTGTCTTGTCTTGTCTTGTCTTGTCTTGTCTTGTCTTGTCTTGTCTTGTCTTGTCTTGTCGTGTCATGTTTTGTCTTGTCTTGTGTTGTCATGTCATGTCATGTCGTGTCTTGTGTTGCTTTGTCTTGTCTGGTCTTGTCTTATCTTGTATTGTCTTGTCTTGTCTTGTCGTGTCTGGTCTTGTCTTGTCTTGTCTTGTCTTGTCTTGTCTTGTCTTGTCTTGTCTTGTCTTGTCATTTCGTGTGTTGTGTTGTTTTTTCTTGTCTTGTCTTGTCTTGTCTTGTCTTGTCTTGTCTTGTCTTGTCTTGTCTTGTCTTGTCTTGTCTTGTCTTGTCTTGTCTTGTCTTGTCTTGTCTTGTCTTGTCCTGTCGTGTGTTGTGTTGTTTTGTCTTGTCTTGTGTTGTTTTGTCGTGTCATGTCTTGTCCTGTCCTGTCGTGTGTTGTGTTGTTTTGTCTTGTCTTGTCTTGTCATGTCATGTCATGTCGTGTCTTGTGTTGCTTTGTCTTGTCTTGTCTTGTCTTGTCCTGTCCTGTCGTGTGTTGTGTTGTTTTGTCTTGTCTTGTGTTGTTTTGTCGTGTCATGTCTTGTCTTGTCTTGTCTTGTCTTGTCTTGTCATGTCATGTCGTGTCTTGTGTTGGTTTGTCTTGTCTTGTCTTGTCTTGTCCTGTCGTGTGTTGTGTTGTTTTGTCTTGTCTTGTGTTGTTTTGTCGTGTCATGTCTTGTCTTGTCTTGTCTTGTCCTGTCCTGTCGTGTGTTGTGTTGTTTTGTCTTGTCTTGTCATGTCATGTCATGTCGTGTCTTGTGTTGCTTTGTCTTGTCTTGTCTTGTCTTGTCTTGTCTTGTCTTGTCTTGTCTTGTCCTGTCGTGTGTTGTGTTGTTTTGTCTTGTCTTGTGTTGTTTTGTCGTGTCATGTTTTGTCTTGTCTTGTCTTGTCATGTCATGTCATGTCGTGTCTTGTGTTGTCTTGTCTTGTCTTGTCTTGTCTTGTCTTGTCTTGTCTTGTCTTGTCTTGTCTTGTCTTGTCTTGTCTTGTCTTGTCTTGTCTTGTCTTGTCTTGTCTTGTCTTGTCTTGTCTTGTCTTGTCTTGTCTTGTCTTGTCTTGTCTTGTCTTGTCTTGTCTTGTCTTGTCTTGTCTTGTCTTGTCTTGTCTTGTCTTGTCTTGTCTTGTCTTGTCTTGTCTTGTCTTGTCTTGTCTTGTCTTGTCTTGTCTTGTCTTGTCTTGTCTTATCTTCTTAATTAATTTAAAAACAAATCAAACAGAATTGTCTTGTCTGGTCTTGTCTTGTCTTGTCTTGTGTTGTCTTGTCTTGTCTTGTCTTGTCTTGTCTTGTCTTGTCTTGTCTTGTCTTGTCTTGTCTTGTCATGTCTTGTCTTGTCTTGTCTTGTCTTGTCTTGTCCTGTCGTGTGTTGTGTTGTTTTGTCTTGTCTTGTGTTGTTTTGTCGTGTCATGTTTTGTCTTGTCTTGTCTTGTCATGTCATGTCATGTCGTGTCTTGTGTTGCTTTGTCTTGTCTGGTCTTGTCTTGTCTTGTCTTGTCCTGTCGTGTGTTGTGTTGTTTTGTCTTGTCTTGTGTTGTTTTGTCGTGTCATGTCTTGTCTTGTCTTGTCTTGTCTTGTCTTGTCATGTCATGTCGTGTCTTGTGTTGGTTTGTCTTGTCTTGTCTTGTCTTGTCTTGTCTTGTCCTGTCGTGTGTTGTGTTGTTTTGTCTTGTCTTGTGTTGTTTTGTCGTGTCATGTCTTGTCTTGTCTTGTCTTGTCCTGTCCTGTCGTGTGTTGTGTTGTTTTGTCTTGTCTTGTCATGTCATGTCATGTCGTGTCTTGTGTTGCTTTGTCTTGTCTTGTCTTGTCTTGTCTTGTCTTGTCTTGTCTTGTCTTGTCTTGTCTTGTCTTGTCTTGTCCTGTCGTGTGTTGTGTTGTTTTGTCTTGTCTTGTGTTGTTTTGTCGTGTCATGTTTTGTCTTGTCTTGTCTTGTCTTGTCATGTCATGTCTTGTCTTGTCTTGTCTTGTCTTGTCTTGTCTTGTCTTGTCTTGTCTTGTCTTGTCTTGTCTTGTCTTGTCTTGTCTTGTCTTGTCTTGTCTTGTCTTGTCTTGTCTTGTCTTGTCTTGTCTTGTCTTGTCTTGTCTTGTCTTGTCGTGTCATGTTTTGTCTTGTCTTGTGTTGTCATGTCATGTCATGTCGTGTCTTGTGTTGCTTTGTCTTGTCTGGTCTTGTCTTGTCTTGTCTTGTATTGTCTTGTCTTGTCGTGTCTGGTCTTGTCTTGTCTTGTCTTGTCTTGTCTTGTCTTGTCTTGTCTTGTCTTGTCTTGTCTTGTCTTGTCTTGTCTTGTCTTGTCTTGTCTTGTCTTGTCTTGTCTTGTCTTGTCTTGTCTTGTCTTGTCTTGTCTTGTCTTGTCTTGTCTTGTCTTGTCTTGTCTTGTCTTGTCATGTCGTGTGTTGTGTTGTTTTTTCTTGTCTTCTCTTGTCTTGTCTTGTCTTGTCTTGTCTTGTCTTGTCTTGTCTTGTCTTGTCTTGTCTTGTCGTGTCATGTTTTGTCTTGTCTTGTGTTGTCATGTCATGTCATGTCGTGTCTTGTGTTGCTTTGTCTTGTCTGGTCTTGTCTTGTCTTGTCTTGTATTGTCTTGTCTTGTCGTGTCATGTTTTGTCTTGTCTTGTCTTGTCATGTCATGTCATGTCGTGTCTTGTCCTGTTGTGTGTTGTGTTGTTTTGTCTTGTCTTGTGTTGTTTTGTCGTGTCATGTTTTGTCTTGTCTTGTCTTGTCATGTCATGTCATGTCGTGTCTTGTGTTGCTTTGTCTTGTCTTGTCTTGTCTTGTCTTGTCTTGTCTTGTCTTGTCTTGTCTTGTCTTGTCTTGTCTTGTCTTGTCTTGTCTTGTCTTGTCTTGTCTTGTCTTGTCTTGTCGTGTCATGTTTTGTCTTGTCTTGTGTTGTCATGTCATGTCATGTTGTGTCTTGTGTTGCTTTGTCTTGTCTGGTCTTGTCTTGTCTTGTCTTGTATTGTCTTGTCTTGTCGTGTCATGTTTTGTCTTGTCTTGTCTTGTCATGTCATGTCATGTCGTGTCTTGTCCTGTCGTGTGTTGTGTTGTTTTGTCTTGTCTTGTGTTGTTTTGTCGTGTCATGTTTTGTCTTGTCTTGTCTTGTCATGTCATGTCATGTCGTGTCTTGTGTTGCTTTGTCTTGTCTTGTCTTGTCTTGTCTTGTCTTGTCTTGTCTTGTCTTGTCTTGTCTTGTCTTGTCTTGTCTTGTCTTGTCTTGTCTTGTCTTGTCTTGTCTTGTCTTGTCTTGTCTTGTCTTGTCTTGTCTTGTCTTGTCTTGTCTTGTCTTGTCTTGTCTTGTCTTGTCTTGTCTTGTCGTGTCATGTTTTGTCTTGTCTTGTGTTGTCATGTCATGTCATGTCGTGTCTTGTGTTGCTTTGTCTTGTCTGGTCTTGTCTTATCTTGTATTGTCTTGTCTTGTCTTGTCGTGTCTGGTCTTGTCTTGTCTTGTCTTGTCTTGTCTTGTCTTGTCTTGTCTTGTCTTGTCTTGTCATTTCGTGTGTTGTGTTGTTTTTTCTTGTCTTGTCTTGTCTTGTCTTGTCTTGTCTTGTCTTGTCTTGTCTTGTCTTGTCTTGTCTTGTCTTGTCTTGTCTTGTCTTGTCTTGTCTTGTCTTGTCTTGTCTTGTCTTGTCTTGTCTTGTCTTGTCTTGTCTTGTCTTGTCTTGTCTTGTCTTGTCTTGTCTTGTCTTGTCTTGTCTTGTCTTGTCTTGTCTTGTCTTGTCATGTCTTGTCTTGTCTTGTCTTGTCTTGTCTTGTCCTGTCGTGTGTTGTGTTGTTTTGTCTTGTCTTGTGTTGTTTTGTCGTGTCATGTTTTGTCTTGTCTTGTCTTGTCATGTCATGTCATGTCGTGTCTTGTGTTGCTTTGTCTTGTCTTGTCTTGTCTTGTCTTGTCTTGTCTTGTCTGGTCTTGTCTTGTCTTGTCTTGTATTGTCTTGTCTTGTCGTGTCATGTTTTGTCTTGTCTTGTCTTGTCTTGTCGTGTCATGTTTTGTCTTGTCTTGTCTTGTCTTGTCTTGTCTTGTCTTGTCTTGTATTGTCTTGTCTTGTCGTGTCATGTTTTGTCTTGTCTTGTCTTGTCATGTCATGTCATGTCGTGTCTTGTCCTGTCGTGTGTTGTGTTGTTTTGTCTTGTCTTGTGTTGTTTTGTGGTGTCATGTTTTGTCTTGTCTTGTCTTGTCGTGTCATGTTTTGTCTTGTCTTGTGTTGTCATGTCATGTCATGTCGTGTCTTGTGTTGCTTTGTCTTGTCTGGTCTTGTCTTGTCTTGTCTTGTATTGTCTTGTCTTGTCGTGTCATGTTTTGTCTTGTCTTGTCTTGTCATGTCATGTCGTGTCTTGTCCTGTCTTGTCTTGTCTTGTCTTGTCTTGTCATGTCTTGTGTTGTCATGTCGTGTCTTGTCCTGTCGTGTGTTGTGTTGTTTTGTCTTGTCTTGTGTTGTTTTGTCGTGTCATGTTTTGTCTTGTCTTGTCTTGTCGTGTCATGTTTTGTCTTGTCTTGTGTTGTCATGTCATGTCATGTCGTGTCTTGTGTTGCTTTGTCTTGTCTGGTCGTGTCATGTTTTGTCTTGTCTTGTCTTGTCGTGTCATGTTTTGTCTTGTCTTGTGTTGTCATGTCATGTCATGTCGTGTCTTGTCTTGTCTTGTCTTGTCTTGTCTTGTCTTGTCTTGTCTTGTCATGTCTTGTGTTGTCATGTCGTGTCTTGTCCTGTCGTGTGTTGTGTTGTTTTGTCTTGTCTTGTGTTGTTTTGTCGTGTCATGTTTTGTCTTGTCTTGTCTTGTCGTGTCTGGTCTTGTCTTGTCTTGTCTTGTCTTGTCGTATCTGGTCTTGTCTTGTCTTGTCTTGTCTTGTCTTGTCTTGTCTTGTCTTGTCTTGTCTTGTCTTGTCGTGTCTGGTCTTGTCTTGTCTTGTCTTGTCTTGTCTTGTCTTGTCTTGTCTTGTCTTGTCTTGTCTTGTCTTGTCTTGTCTTGTCTTGTCTTGTCTTGTCTTGTCTTGTCTTGTCTTGTCTTGTCTTGTCTTGTCTTGTCTTGTCTTGTCTTGTCTTGTCTTGTCTTGTCTTGTCTTGTCTTGTCTTGTCTTGTCTTGTCTTGTCTTGTCTTGTCTTGTCTTGTCTTGTCTTGTCTTGTCTTGTCTTGTCATGTCGTGTGTTGTGTTGTTTTTTCTTGTCTTGTCTTGTCTTGTCTTGTCTTGTCTTGTCTTGTCTTGTCTTGTATTGTGTTGTTTTGTCGTGTCATGTTTTGTCTTGTCTTGTCTTGTCGTGTCATGTTTTGTCTTGTCTTGTGTTGTCATGTCATGTCATGTCGTGTCTTGTGTTGCTTTGTCTTGTCTGGTCTTGTCTTGTCTTGTCTTGTATTGTCTTGTCTTGTCGTGTCATGTTTTGTCTTGTCTTGTCTTGTCATGTCATGTCGTGTCTTGTCCTGTCGTGTGTTGTGTTGTTTTGTCTTGTCTTGTGTTGTTTTGTCGTGTCATGTTTTGTCTTGTCTTGTCTTGTCGTGTCATGTTTTGTCTTGTCTTGTGTTGTCATGTCATGTCATGTCGTGTCTTGTGTTGCTTTGTCTTGTCTGGTCTTGTCTTGTCTTGTCTTGTATTGTCTTGTCTTGTCGTGTCATGTTTTGTCTTGTCTTGTCATGTCATGTCATGTCGTGTCTTGTCCTGTCGTGTGTTGTGTTGTTTTGTCTTGTCTTGTGTTGTTTTGTCGTGTCATGTTTTGTCTTGTCTTGTCTTGTCGTGTCATGTTTTGTCTTGTCTTGTGTTGTCATGTCATGTCATGTCGTGTCTTGTGTTGCTTTGTCTTGTCTGGTCTTGTCTTGTCTTGTCTTGTATTGTCTTGTCTTGTCTTGTCTTGTCTTGTCTTGTCTTGTCTTGTCTTGTCTTGTCTTGTCTTGTCTTGTCTTGTCGTGTCTGGTCTTGTCTTGTCTTGTCTTGTCTTGTCTTGTCTTGTCTTGTCTTGTCTTGTCTTGTCTTGTCTTGTCTTGTCTTGTCTTGTCTTGTCTTGTCTTGTCTTGTCTTGTCTTGTCTTGTCTTGTCTTGTCTTGTCTTGTCTTGTCTTGTCTTGTCTTGTCTTGTCTTGTCTTGTCTTGTCTTGTCTTGTCTTGTCTTGTCTTGTCTTGTCTTGTCTTGTCTTGTCTTGTCTTGTCTTGTCATGTCGTGTGTTGTGTTGTTTTTTCTTGTCTTGTCTTGTCTTGTCTTGTCTTGTCTTGTCTTGTCTTGTCTTGTCTTGTATTGTCTTGTCTTGTCGTGTCATGTTTTGTCTTGTCTTGTCTTGTCATGTCATGTCATGTCGTGTCTTGTCCTGTCGTGTGTTGTGTTGTTTTGTCTTGTCTTGTGTTGTTTTGTCGTGTCATGTTTTGTCTTGTCTTGTCTTGTCGTGTCATGTTTTGTCTTGTCTTGTGTTGTCATGTCATGTCATGTCGTGTCTTGTGTTGCTTTGTCGTGTCTTGTCCTGTCGTGTGTTGTGTTGTTTTGTCTTGTCTTGTGTTGTTTTGTCGTGTCATGTTTTGTCTTGTCTTGTCTTGTCATGTCATGTCATGTCGTGTCTTGTGTTGCTTTGTCTTGTCTTGTCTTGTCTTGTCTTGTCTTGTCTTGTCTTGTCGTGTCATGTTTTGTCTTGTCTTGTGTTGTCATGTCATGTCATGTTGTGTCTTGTGTTGCTTTGTCTTGTCTGGTCTTGTCTTGTCTTGTCTTGTATTGTCTTGTCTTGTCGTGTCATGTTTTGTCTTGTCTTGTCTTGTCATGTCATGTCGTGTCTTGTCCTGTCGTGTGTTGTGTTGTTTTGTCTTGTCTTGTCTTGTGTTGTTTTGTCGTGTCATGTTTTGTCTTGTCTTGTCTTGTCATGTCATGTCATGTCGTGTCTTGTGTTGCTTTGTCTTGTCTTGTCTTGTCTTGTCTTGTCTTGTCTTGTCTTGTCTTGTCTTGTCTTGTCTTGTCTTGTCTTGTCTTGTCTTGTCTTGTCTTGTCTTGTCTTGTCTTGTCTTGTCTTGTCTTGTCTTGTCTTGTCTTGTCTTGTCTTGTCTTGTCTTGTCTTGTCTTGTCTTGTCTTGTCTTGTCTTGTCTTGTCTTGTCTTGTCTTGTCTTGTCTTGTCTTGTCTTGTCTTGTCTTGTCTTGTCTTGTCTTGTCTTGTCTTGTCTTGTCTTGTCTTGTCTTGTCTTGTCTTGTCTTGTCTTGTCTTGTCTTGTCTTGTCTTGTCTTGTCTTGTCTTGTCTTGTCTTGTCTTGTCTTGTCTTGTCATGTCTTGTCTTGTCTTGTCTTGTCTTGTCTTGTCCTGTCATGTCTTGTCTTGTCTTGTCTTGTCTTGTCCTGTCGTGTGTTGTGTTGTTTTGTCTTGTCTTGTGTTGTTTTGTCGTGTCATGTTTTGTCTTGTCTTGTCTTGTCATGTCATGTCATGTCGTGTCTTGTGTTGCTTTGTCTTGTCTTGTCTTGTCTTGTCTTGTCTTGTCATGTCATGTCATGTCTTGTCTTGTCTTGTCGTGTCATGTTTTGTCTTGTCTTGTGTTGTCATGTCATGTCATGTCGTGTCTTGTGTGGCTTTGTCTTGTCTTGTCTTGTCTTGTCTTGTCGTGTCATGTTTTGTCTTGTCTTGTGTTGTCATGTCATGTCATGTCGTGTCTTGTGTTGCTTTGTCTTGTCTGGTCTTGTCTTGTCTTGTCTTGTATTGTCTTGTCTTGTCGTGTCATGTTTTGTCTTGTCTTGTGTTGTCATGTCATGTCATGTCGTGTCTTGTGTTGCTTTGTCTTGTCTGGTCTTGTCTTGTCTTGTCTTGTATTGTCTTGTCTTGTCGTGTCATGTTTTGTCTTGTCTTGTCTTGTCATGTCATGTCATGTCGTGTCTTGTCCTGTCGTGTGTTGTGTTGTTTTGTCTTGTCTTGTGTTGTTTTGTCGTGTCATGTTTTGTCTTGTCTTGTCTTGTCATGTCATGTCATGTCGTGTCTTGTGTTGCTTTGTCTTGTCTTGTCTTGTCTTGTCTTGTCTTGTCTTGTCTTGTCTTGTCTTATCTTGTCTTGTCTTGTCTTGTCTTGTCTTGTCTTGTCTTGTCTTGTCTTGTCTTGTCTTGTCTTGTCTTGTCTTGTCTTGTCTTGTCTTGTCTTGTCTTGTCTTGTCTTGTCTTGTCTTGTCTTGTCTTGTCTTGTCTTGTCTTGTCTTGTCGTGTCATGTTTTGTCTTGTGTTGTCATGTCATGTCATGTCGTGTCTTGTGTTGCTTTGTCTTGTCTGGTCTTGTCTTGTCTTGTCTTGTATTGTCTTGTCTTGTCGTGTCTGGTCTTGTCTTGTCTTGTCTTGTCTTGTCTTGTCTTGTCTTGTCTTGTCTTGTCTTGTCTTGTCTTGTCTTGTCTTGTCTTGTCTTGTCTTGTCTTGTCTTGTCTTGTCTTGTCTTGTCTTGTCATGTCTTGTCTTGTCTTGTCTTGTCTTGTCTTGTCCTGTCATGTCTTGTCTTGTCTTGTCTTGTCTTGTCTTGTCCTGTCGTGTGTTGTGTTGTTTTGTCTTGTCTTGTGTTGTTTTGTCGTGTCATGTTTTGTCTTGTCTTGTCTTGTCTTGTCTTGTCTTGTCTTGTCTTGTCTTGTCTTGTCTTGTCTTGTCTTGTCTTGTCTTGTCTTGTCTTGTCTTGTCTTGTCTTGTCTTGTCTTGTCTTGTCTTGTCTTGTCTTGTCTTGTCTTGTCTTGTCTTGTCTTGTCTTGTCTTGTCTTGTCTTGTCTTGTCTTGTCTTGTATTGTCTTGTCTTGTCTTGTCTTGTCTTGTCTTGTCTTGTCTTGTCGTGTCTTGTCGTGTCTTGTCTTGTCTTGTCTTGTCTTGTCTTGTCTTGTTTTGTCTTGTCGTGTCTTGTCTTGTCTTGTCGTGTCTTGTCGTGTCTTGTCGTGTCTTGTCGTGTCTTGTCTTGTCTTGTCTTGTCTTGTCTTGTCTTGTCTTGTCTTGTCTTGTCTTGTCTTGTCTTGTCATGTCTTGTCTTGTCTTGTCTTGTCTTGTCTTGTCCTGTCATGTCTTGTCTTGTCTTGTCTTGTCTTGTCTTGTCCTGTCGTGTGTTGTGTTGTTTTGTCTTGTCTTGTGTTGTTTTGTCGTATCATGTTTTGTCTTGTCTTGTCTTGTCATGTCATGTCATGTCGTGTCTTGTCTTGTCTTGTCTTGTCTTGTCTTGTCTTGTCTGGCCTTGTCTTGTCTTGTCTTGTCTTGTCTTGTCTTGTCTTGTCTTGTCTTGTCTGGCCTTGTCTTGTCTTGTCGTGTCTTGTCTTGTCTTGTCTTGTCTTGTCTTTTCTTGTCTTGTCTTGTCTTGTCTTGTCGTGTCTTGTCGTGTCTTGTCTTGTCTTGTCTTGTCTTGTCTTGTCTTGTCTTGTTTTGTCTTGTCGTGTCTTGTCTTGTCTTGTCGTGTCTTGTCGTGTCTTGTCGTGTCTTGTCGTGTCTTGTCTTGTCTTGTCTTGTCTTGTCTTGTCTTGTCTTGTCTTGTGTTGTCTTGTCTTGTATTGTGTTGTCTTGTCTTGTATTGTCTTGTCTTGTCTTGTCTTGTCTTGTCTTGTCCTGTCCTGTCCTGTCCTGTCCTGTCCTGTCCTGTCCTGTCTTGTCTTGTCTTGTCTTGTCTTGTCTTGTCTTGTCTTGTCTTGTCTTGTCTTGTCTTGTCTTGTCTTGTCTTGTCTTGTCTTGTCTTGTCTTGTCTTGTCTTGTCTTGTCTTGTCTTGTCTTGTCTTGTCTTGTCTTGTCTTGTCTTGTCTTGTCTTGTCTTGTCTTGTCTTGTCTTGTCTTGTCTTGTCTTGTCTTGTCTTGTCTTGTCTTGTCTTGTCATGTCGTGTGTTGTGTTGTTTTTTCTTGTCTTGTCTTGTCTTGTCTTGTCTTGTCTTGTCCTGCCGTGTGTTGTGTTGTTTTGTCTTGTCTTGTGTTGTTTTGTCGTGTCATGTCTTGTCCTGTCCTGTCGTGTGTTGTGTTGTTTTGTCTTGTCTTGTCTTGTCTTGTCTTGTCTCGTCTTGTCTTGGCTGGCCTTGTCTTGTCTTGTCGTGTCTTGTCTTGTCTTGTCTTGTCTTGTCTTGTCTTTTCTTGTCTTGTCTTGTCTTGTCTTGTCGTGTCTTGTCTTGTCTTGTCTTGTCTTGTCTTGTCTTGTCTTGTCTTGTCTTGTCTTGTCTTGTCTTGTCTTGTCTTGTCTTGTCTTGTCTTGTCTTGTCTTGTCTTGTCTTGTCTTGTCTTGTCTTGTCTTGTCTTGTCATGTCGTGTCTTGTGTTGCTTTGTCTTGTCTTGTCTTGTCTTGTCTTGTCTTGTCTTATCTTGTCTTGTCTTGTCTTGTCTTGTCTTGTCTTGTCTTATCTTGTCTTGTCTTGTCTTGTCTTGTCTTGTCTTGTCTTGTCTTGTCTTGTCTTGTCTTGTCTTGTCTTGTCTTGTCTTGTCTTGTCTTGTCTTGTCTTGTCGTGTCATGTTTTGTCTTGTCTTGTGTTGTCATGTCATGTCATGTCGTGTCTTGTGTTGCTTTGTCTTGTCTGGTCTTGTCTTGTCTTGTCTTGTATTGTCTTGTCTTGTCGTGTCTTGTCTTGTCTTGTCTTGTCTTGTCTTGTCTTGTCTTGTCTTGTCTTGTCTTGTCTTGTCTTGTCTTGTCTTGTCTTGTCTTGTCTTGTCTTGTCTTGTCGTGTCATGTTTTGTCTTGTCTTGTCTTGTCTTGTCTTGTCTTGTCTTGTCTTGTCTTGTCTTGTCTTGTCTTGTCTTGTCTTGTCTTGTCTTGTCTTGTCTTGTCTTGTCTTGTCTTGTCTTGTCTTGTCTTGTCTTGTCTTGTCTTGTCTTGTCTTGTCGTGTCATGTTTTGTCTTGTCTTGTCTTGTCTTGTCTTGTCTTGTCTTGTCTTGTCTTGTCTTGTCTTGTCTTGTCTTGTCTTGTCTTGTCTTGTCTTGTCTTGTCTTGTCTTGTCTTGTCTTGTCTTGTCTTGTCTTGTCTTGTCTTGTCTTGTCTTGTCTTCTCTTGTCTTGTCTTGTCTTGTCTTGTCTTGTCTTGTCGTGTCATGTTTTGTCTTGTCTTGTGTTGTCATGTCACGTCATGTCGTGTCTTGTGTTGCTTTGTCTTGTCTGGTCTTGTCTTGTCTTGTCTTGTATTGTCTGGCCTTGTCTTGTCTTGTCGTGTCTTGTCTTGTCTTGTATTGTCTTGTCTTGTCTTGTCTTGTCTTGTCTTGTCCTGTCCTGTCCTGTCTTGTCTTGTCTTGTCTTGTCTTGTCTTTTCTTGTCTTGTCTTGTGTTGTCTTGTCTTGTATTGTCTTGTCTTGTCTTGTCTTGTCTTGTCTTGTCCTGTCCTGTCCTGTCCTGTCTTGTCTTGTCTTGTCTTGTCTTGTCTTTTCTTGTCTTGTCTTGTGTTGTCTTGTCTTGTATTGTCGTGTCTTGTGTTGCTTTGTCTTGTCTGGTCTTGTCTTGTCTTGTCTTGTATTGTCTTGTCTTGTCGTGTCATGTTTTGTCTTGTCTTGTCTTGTCATGTCATGTCATGTCGTGTCTTGTCCTGTCGTGTGTTGTGTTGTTTTGTCTTGTCTTGTGTTGTTTTGTCGTGTCATGTTTTGTCTTGTCTTGTCTTGTCTTGTCATGTCATGTCATGTCGTGTCTTGTGTTGCTTTGTCTTGTCTTGTCTTGTCTTGTCTTGTCTTGTCTTGTCTGGCCTTGTCTTGTCTTGTCTTGTCTTGTCTTGTCGTGTCTTGTCGTGTCTTGTCTTGTCTTGTCTTGTCTTGTCTTGTCTTGTCGTGTCTTGTCTTGTCTTGTCTTGTCTTGTCTTGTCGTGTCTTGTCGTGTCTTGTCTTGTCTTGTCTTGTCTTGTCTTGTCTTGTCGTGTCTTGTCTTGTCTTGTCTTGTCTTGTCTTGTCTTGTCTTGTCATGTCTTGTCTTGTCTTGTCTTGTCTTGTCTTGTCCTGTCATGTCTTGTCTTGTCTTGTCTTGTCTTGTCTTGTCCTGTCGTGTGTTGTGTTGTTTTGTCTTGTCTTGTGTTGTTTTGTCGTGTCATGTTTTGTCTTGTCTTGTCTTGTCTTGTCATGTCATGTCATGTCGTGTCTTGTGTTGCTTTGTCTTGTCTTGTCTTGTCTTGTCTTGTCTTGTCTTGTCTGGCCTTGTCTTGTCTTGTCTTGTCTTGTCTTGTCGTGTCTTGTCGTGTCTTGTCTTGTCTTGTCTTGTCTTGTCTTGTCTTGTCGTGTCTTGTCTTGTCTTGTCTTGTCTTGTCTTGTCTTGTCTTGTCTTGTGTTGTCTTGTCTTGTATTGTGTTGTCTTGTCTTGTATTGTCTTGTCTTGTCTTGTCTTGTCCTGTCCTGTCCTGTCCTGTCCTGTCCTGTCCTGTCTTGTCTTGTCTTGTCTTGTCTTGTCTTGTCTTGTCTTGTCTTGTCTTGTCTTGTCTTGTCTTGTCTTGTCTTGTCTTGTCTTGTCTTGTCTTGTCTTGTCTTGTCTTGTCTTGTCTTGTCTTGTCTTGTCTTGTCTTGTCTTGTCTTGTCTTGTCTTGTCTTGTCTTGTCTTGTCTTGTCTTGTCTTGTCTTGTCTTGTCTTGTCTTGTCTTGTCTTGTCTTGTCTTGTCTTGTCTTGTCTTGTCTTGTCTTGTCTTGTCTTGTCTTGTCTTGTCTTGTCTTGTCTTGTCTTGTCTTGTCTTGTCTTGTCTTGTCTTGTCTTGTCTTGTCTTGTCTTGTCTTGTCTTGTCTTGTCTTGTCTTGTCGTGTCTTGTCGTGTCTTGTCGTGTCTTGTTGTGTATTGTCTTGTCGTGTCTTATCGTGTCTTGTCGTGTCTTGCCGTGTCTTGCCGTGTCTTGTCTTGTCTTGTCTTGTCTTGTCTTGTCTTGTCTTGTCTTGTCTTGTCTTGTCTTGTCTTGTCTTGTCTTGTCTTGTCTTGTCTTGTCTTGTCTTGTCTTGTCTTGTCTTGTCTTGTCTTGTCTTGTCTTGTCTTGTCTTGTCTTGTCTTGTCTTGTCTTGTCTTGTCTTGTCTTGTCTTGTCTTGTCTTGTCTTGTCTTGTCTTGTCTTGTCTTGTCTTGTCTTGTCTTGTCTTGTCTTGTCTTGTCTTGTCTTGTCTTGTCTTGTCTTGTCTTGTCTTGTCTTGTCTTGTCTTGTCTTGTCTTGTCTTGTCTTGTCTTGTCTTGTCTTGTCTTGTCTTGTCTTGTCTTGTCTTGTCTTGTCTTGTCTTGTCTTGTCTTGTCTTGTCTTGTCTTGTCTTGTCTTGTCTTGTCTTGTCTTGTCTTGTCTTGTCTTGTCTTGTCTTGTCTTGTCTTGTCTTGTCTTGTCTTGTCTTGTCTTGTCTTGTCTTGTCTTGTCTTGTCTTGTCTTGTCTTGTCTTGTCTTGTCTTGTCTTGTCTTGTCTTGTCTTGTCTTGTCTTGTCTTGTCTTGTCTTGTCTTGTCTTGTCTTGTCTTGTCTTGTCTTGTCTTGTCTTGTCTTGTCTTGTCTTGTCTTGTCTTGTCTTGTCTTGTCTTGTCTTGTCTTGTCTTGTCTTGTCTTGTCTTGTCTTGTCTTGTCTTGTCTTGTCTTGTCTTGAATTGTCTTGTTTTCTCATGTAATGTCATGTCGTGTGTTGTGTTGTTTTGTCGTGTCATGTCTTGTCTTGTCTTGTCTTGTCTTGTCCTGTCCTGTCGTGTGTTGTGTTGTTTTGTCTTGTCTTGTCATGTCATGTCATGTCGTGTCTTGTGTTGCTTTGTCTTGTCTTGTCTTGTCTTGTCTTTTCATGTCATGTCGTGTGTTGTGTTGTTTTGTCTTGTCTTGTTTTGTCTTATCATGTCTTGTCTTGTCTTGTCTTGTCTTGTCTTGTCTTGTCTTGTCTTGTCTTGTCTTGTCTTGTCTTGTCTTGTCTTGTCTTGTCTTGTCTTGTCTTGTCTTGTCTTGTCTTGTCTTGTCTTGTCTTGTCTTGTCTTGTCTTGTCTTGTCTTGTCTTGTCTTGTCTTGTCTTGTCTTGTCTTGTCTTGTCTTGTCTTGTCTTGTCTTGTCTTGTCTTGTCTTGTCTTGTCTTGTCTTGTCTTGTCTTGTCTTGTCTTGTCTTGTCTTGTCTTGTCTTGTCTTGTCTTGTCTTGTCTTGTCTTGTCGTGTCTTGTCGTGTCTTGTTGTGTATTGTCTTGTCTTGTCGTGTCTTATCGTGTCTTGTCGTGTCTTGCCGTGTCTTGTCTTGTCTTGTCTTGTCTTGTCTTGTCTTGTCTTGTCTTGTCTTGTCTTGTCTTGTCTTGTCTTGTCTTGTCTTGTCTTGTCTTGTCTTGTCTTGTCTTGTCTTGTCTTGTCTTGTCTTGTCTTGTCTTGTCTTGTCTTGTCTTGTCTTGTCTTGTCTTGTCTTGTCTTGTCTTGTCTTGTCTTGTCTTGTCTTGTCTTGTCTTGTCTTGTCTTGTCTTGTCTTGTCTTGTCTTGTCTTGTCTTGTCTTGTCTTGTCTTGTCTTGTCTTGTCTTGTCTTGTCTTGTCTTGTCTTGTCTTGTCTTGTTTTGTCTTGTCTTGTATTGTCTTGTTTTCTCATGTAATGTCATGTCGTGTGTTGTGTTGTTTTGTCTTGTCTTGTTGTGTATTGGCATGTCTTATATTGTTTTGTCTTGTCTTGTCTTGTCTTGTCTTGCCTTGTCCTGTCTTGTCTTGTCTTGTCTTGTCATGTCATGTCATGTCGTGTCTTGTGTTGCTTTGTCTTGTCTTGTCTTGTCTTGTCTTGTCTTGTCTTGTCTTGTCTTGTCTTGTCTTTTCATGTCGTGTGTTGTGTTGTTTTGTCTTGTCTTGTTGTGTATTGTCATGTCTTATATTGTTTTGTCTTGTCTTGTCTTGTCTTGTCTTGCCTTGTCCTGTCTTGTCTTGTCTTGTCTTGTCTTGTCTTGTCTTGTCATGTCTTGTCTTGTCTTGTCTTGTCTTGTGTTGTTTTGTCGTGTCATGTCTTGTCTTGTCTTGTCTTGTCTTGTCCTGTCCTGTCGTGTGTTGTGTTGTTTAGTCTTGTCTTGTCATGTCATGTCATGTCGTGTCTTGTGTTGCTTTGTCTTGTCTTGTCTTGTCTTGTCTTTTCATGTCGTGTGTTGTGTTGTTTTGTCTTGTCTTGTTGTGTATTGTCAAGTCTTATATTGTTTTGTCTTGTCTTGTCTTGTCTTGTCTTGCCTTGTCCTGTCTTGTCTTGTCTTGTCTTGTCTTGTCATGTCTTGTCTTGTCTTGTCTTGTCTTGTCTTGTCTTGTCTTGTCTTGTCTTGTATTGTCTTGTTTTCTCATGTAATGTCATGTCGTGTGTTGTCTTGTCTTGTCTTGCCTTGTCCTGTCTTGTCTTGTCTTGTCTTGTCTTGTCTTGTCTTGTCTTGTGTTGCTTTGTCTTGTCTTGTCTTGTCATGTCATGTCATGTCGTGTCTTGTGTTGCTTTGTCTTGTCTTGTCTTGTCTTGTCTTTTCATGTCGTGTGTTGTGTTGTTTTGTCTTGTCTTGTTGTGTATTGTCATGTCTTATATTGTTTTGTCTTGTCTTGTCTTGTCTTGCCTTGTCCTGTCTTGTCTTGTCTTGTCTTGTCTTGTCTTGTCTTGTTTTGTCTTGTCTTGTATTGTCTTGTTTTCTCATGTAATGTCATGTCGTGTGTTGTCTTGTCTTGTCTTGTCTTGTCTTCTCTTGTCTTGTCTTGTCTTGTCTTGTCTTGTCTTGTCTTGTCTTGTCTTGTCTTGTTTTGTCTTGTGTTGTATTGTCTTGTTTTCTCATGCAATGTCATGTCGTGTGTTGTGTTGTTTTGTCTGTCTTGTCTTGTCTTGTTTTCTCATGTAATGTCATGTCGTGTGTTGTGTTGCTTTGTCTTGTGTTGTTTTGTCGTATCATGTCTTGTCTTGTCTTGTCTTGTCCTGTCCTGTCGTGGGTTGTGTTGTTTTGTCTTGTCTTGTCATGTCATGTCTTGTCATGTCGTGTCTTGTGTTGCTTTGTCTTGTCTTGTCATGTCGTGTGTTGTGTTGTTTTGTCTTGTCTTGTTGTGTATTGTCATGTCTTATATTGTCTTGTCTTATATTGTCTTGTCTTGTGATGTCATGTCGTGTGTTGTGTTGTTTTGTCTTGTCTTGTCTTGTTTTGTCTTGTCATGTCTTTCTTGTCTTGTCTTGTCTTGTCTTGTGTTGTCTTGTCTTGTCTTGTCTTGTCTTGTCTTGTCTTGTCTTGTTTTGTCTTGTGTTGTATTGTCTTGTTTTCTCATGTAATGTCATGTCGTGTGTTGTGTTGTTTTGTCTTGTGTTGTTTTGTCGTATCATGTCTTGTCTTGTCTTGTCTTGTCTTGTCTTGTCATGTCATGTCATGTCGTGTCTTGTGTTGCTTTGTCTTGTCTTGTCATGTCGTGTGTTGTGTTGTTTTGTCTTGTCTTGTTGTGTATTGTCATGCCTTATATTGTCTTGTCTTGTCTTGTCTTGTGATGTCATGTCGTGTGTTGTGTTGTTTTGTCTTGTCTTGTCTTGTCTTGTCTTGTCTTGTCTTGTCTTGTCTTGTCTTGTCTTGTCTTGTCTTGTCTTGTCTTGTCTTGTCTTGTCATGTCTTGTCTTGTCTTGTCTTGTCTTGTCTTGTCTTGTCTTGTCTTGTCTTGTCTTGTCTTTTCTTGTCTTGTCTTGTCTTGTCTTCTTTTGTCTTGTGTTGTATTGTCTTGTTTTCTCATGTAATGTCATGTCGTGTGTTGTGTTGTTTTGTCTTGTCTTGTCATGTCATGTCATGTCGTGTCTTGTGTTGCTTTGTATTGTCTTGTCATGTCGTGTGTTGTGTTGTTTTGTCTTGTCATGTCTTCTATTGTCTTGTCCTGTCCTGTCTTGTCTTGTCTTGTCTTGTCTTGTCTTGTCTTGTCTTGTCTAGTCTTGTCTTGCTTTGTCTTGTCATGACTTGTCCTGTCCTGTCTTGTCTTGTCTTGTCATGTCTTGTCTTGTCTTGTCTTGTCCTGTCCTGTCTTGTCTTGTCTTGTCTTGTCTAGTCTTGTCTTGTTTTGTCTTGTCCTGTCTTGTTTTGTCTTGTCACATCTTGTCTTGTCTTGTCTTGTCTTGTCTTGTCTTGTCTTGTCTAGTCTTGTCTTGTCTTGTCATGTCTTGTCTTGTCTTGTCTTGTCTTGTCTTGTCTTGTCTTGTCTTGTCTTGTCTTGTCTTGTCTTGTCTTGTCTTGTCTTGTCTTGTCTTGTCTTGTCTTGTCTTGTCTTGTCTTGTCTTGTCTTGTCTTGTCTTGTCTTGTCTTGTCTTGTCTTGTCTTGTCTTGTCTTGTCTTGTCTTGTCTTGTCTTGTCTTGTCTTGTCTTGTCTTGTCTTGTCTTGTCTTGTCTTGTCTTGTCTTGTCTTGTCTTGTCTTGTCTTGTCTTGTCTTGTCTTGTCTTGTCTTGTCTTGTCTTGTTTTGTCTTGTCTTGAATTGTCTTGTTTTCTCATGTAATGTCATGTCGTGTGTTGTGTTGTTTTGTCTTGTCTTGTGTTGTTTTGTCGTGTCATGTCTTGTCTTGTCTTGTCTTGTCTTGTCTTGTCTTGTCCTGTCCTGTCGTGTGTTGTGTTGTTTTGTCTTGTCTTGTCATGTCATGTCATGTCGTGTCTTCTGTTGCTTTGTCTTGTCTTGTCTTGTCTTGTCCTGTCGTGTGTTGTGTTGTTTTGTCTTGTCTTGTCATGTCATGTCATGTCGTGTCTTGTGTTGCTTTGTATTGTCTTGTCATGTCGTGTGTTGTGTTGTTTTGTCTTGTCCTGTCCTGTCTTGTCTTGTCTTGTCTTGTCTTGTCTTGTCTTGTCTTGTCTTGTCTTGTCTTGTCTTGTCTTGTCTTGTCTTGTCTTGTCTTGTCTTGTCTTGTCTTGTCTTGTCTTGTCTTGTCTTGTCTTGTCTTGTCTTGTCTTGTCTTGTCTTGTCTTGTCTTGTCTTGTCTTGTCTTGTCTTGTCTTGTCTTGTCTTGTCCTGTCTTGTCTTGTATTGTCTTGTCTTGTCTTGTCTTGTCTTGTCTTGTCTTGTCTTGTCTTGTCTTGTCTTGTCTTGTCTTGTCTTGTCTTGTCTTGTCTTGTCTTGTTTTGTCTTGTGTTGTATTGTCTTGTTTTCTCATGCAATGTCATGTCGTGTGTTGTGTTGTTTTGTCTTGTGTTGTTTTGTCTGTCTTGTCTTGTCTTGTTTTCTCATGTAATGTCATGTCGTGTATTGTGTTGCTTTGTCTTGTGTTGTTTTGTCGTATCATGTCTTGTCTTGTCTTGTCTTGTCCTGTCCTGTCGTGTGTTGTGTTGTATTGTCTTGTCTTGTCATGTCATGTCTTGTCATGTCGTGTCTTGTGTTGCTTTGTCTTGTCTTGTCATGTCGTGTGTTGTGTTGTTTTGTCTTGTCTTGTTGTGTATTGTCATGTCTTATATTGTCTTGTCTTGTCTTGTCTTGTGATGTCATGTCGTGTGTTGTGTTGTTTTGTCTTGTCTTGTCTTGTTTTGTCTTGTCTTGTCTTGTCTTGTCTTGTCTTGCCTTGTCTTGTGTTGTCTTGTCTTGTCTTGTCTTGTCTTGTCTTGTCTTGTCTTGTCTTGTCTTGTATTGTCTTGTTTTCTCATGTAATGTCATGTCGTGTGTTGTGTTGTTTTGTCTTGTGTTGTTTTGTCGTATCATGTCTTGTCTTGTCTTGTCTTGTCCTGTCCTGTCGTGTGTTGTGTTGTTTTGTCTTGTCTTGTCATGTCATGTCATGTCGTGTGTTGTGTTGTTTTGTCTTGTGTTGTTTTGTCGTATCATGTCTTGTCTTGTCTTGTCTTGTCCTGTCCTGTCGTGTGTTGTGTTGTTTTGTCTTGTCTTGTCATGTCGTGTGTGGTGTTGTTTTGTCTTGTCTTGTTTTGTCTTGTCATGTCTTGTCTTGTCTTGTCTTGTCTTGTCTTGTCTTGTTTTGTCTTGTCTTGTCTTGTCTTGTCCTGTCTTGTCTTGTCTTGTCTTGTCATGTCTTGTCTAGTCTTGTCTTGTCATGTCATGTCATGTCGTGTGTTGTGTTGTTTTGTCTTGTCTTGTTTTGTCTTATCATGTCTTGTCTTGTCTTGTCTTGTTTTGTCTTGTCTTGTCTTGTCTTGTCTTGTCTTGTCTTGTCTTGTCTTGTCTTGTCTTGTCTTGTCTTGTCTTGTCTTGTCTTGTCTTGTCTTGTTTTATGTTGTCTTGTCTTGTCTTGTTTTGTCATGTAATGTCATGTCGTGTGTTGTGTTGTTTTGTCTTGTCATGTCTTATATTGTCTTGTCTTGTCTTGTCTTGTGATGTCATGTCGTGTGTTGTGTTGTTTTGTCTTGTCATGTCTTGTCTTGTCTTGTCTTGTCTGGTCTGGTCTTGTCATGTCTTGTCTTGTCTTGTCTTGTCTTGTCTTGTCTTGTCTTGTCTTGTCTTGTCTTGTCTTGTCTTGTCTTGTCTTGTCTTGTCTTGTCTTGTTTTGTCTTGTCTTGAATTGTCTTGTTTTCTCATGTAATGTCATGTCGTGTGTTGTGTTGTTTTGTCTTGTCTTGTGTTGTTTTGTCGTGTCATGTCTTGTCTTGTCTTGTCTTGTCTTGTCTTGTCTTGTCCTGTCCTGTCGTGTGTTGTGTTGTTTTGTCTTGTCTTGTCATGTCATGTCATGTCGTGTCTTCTGTTGCTTTGTCTTGTCTTGTCTTGTCTTGTCCTGTCGTGTGTTGTGTTGTTTTGTCTTGTCTTGTCATGTCATGTCATGTCGTGTCTTGTGTTGCTTTGTATTGTCTTGTCATGTCGTGTGTTGTGTTGTTTTGTCTTGTCCTGTCCTGTCTTGTCTTGTCTTGTCTTGTCTTGTCTTGTCTTGTCTTGTCTTGTCTTGTCTTGTCTTGTCTTGTCTTGTCTTGTCTTGTCTTGTCTTGTCTTGTCTTGTCTTGTCTTGTCTTGTCTTGTCTTGTCTTGTCTTGTCTTGTCTTGTCTTGTCTTGTCTTGTCCTGTCTTGTCTTGTATTGTCTTGTCTTGTCTTGTCTTGTCTTGTCTTGTCTTGTCTTGTCTTGTCTTGTCTTGTCTTGTCTTGTCTTGTCTTGTCTTGTTTTGTCTTGTGTTGTATTGTCTTGTTTTCTCATGCAATGTCATGTCGTGTGTTGTGTTGTTTTGTCTTGTGTTGTTTTGTCTGTCTTGTCTTGTCTTGTTTTCTCATGTAATGTCATGTCGTGTATTGTGTTGCTTTGTCTTGTGTTGTTTTGTCGTATCATGTCTTGTCTTGTCTTGTCTTGTCCTGTCCTGTCGTGTGTTGTGTTGTATTGTCTTGTCTTGTCATGTCATGTCTTGTCATGTCGTGTCTTGTGTTGCTTTGTCTTGTCTTGTCATGTCGTGTGTTGTGTTGTTTTGTCTTGTCTTGTTGTGTATTGTCATGTCTTATATTGTCTTGTCTTGTCTTGTCTTGTGATGTCATGTCGTGTGTTGTGTTGTTTTGTCTTGTCTTGTCTTGTTTTGTCTTGTCTTGTCTTGTCTTGTCTTGTCTTGCCTTGTCTTGTGTTGTCTTGTCTTGTCTTGTCTTGTCTTGTCTTGTCTTGTCTTGTCTTGTCTTGTCTTGTATTGTCTTGTTTTCTCATGTAATGTCATGTCGTGTGTTGTGTTGTTTTGTCTTGTGTTGTTTTGTCGTATCATGTCTTGTCTTGTCTTGTCTTGTCCTGTCCTGTCGTGTGTTGTGTTGTTTTGTCTTGTCTTGTCATGTCATGTCATGTCGTGTGTTGTGTTGTTTTGTCTTGTGTTGTTTTGTCGTATCATGTCTTGTCTTGTCTTGTCTTGTCCTGTCCTGTCGTGTGTTGTGTTGTTTTGTCTTGTCTTGTCATGTCGTGTGTGGTGTTGTTTTGTCTTGTCTTGTTTTGTCTTGTCATGTCTTGTCTTGTCTTGTCTTGTCTTGTCTTGTCTTGTTTTGTCTTGTCTTGTCTTGTCTTGTCCTGTCTTGTCTTGTCTTGTCTTGTCATGTCTTGTCTAGTCTTGTCTTGTCATGTCATGTCATGTCGTGTGTTGTGTTGTTTTGTCTTGTCTTGTTTTGTCTTATCATGTCTTGTCTTGTCTTGTCTTGTTTTGTCTTGTCTTGTCTTGTCTTGTCTTGTCTTGTCTTGTCTTGTCTTGTCTTGTCTTGTCTTGTCTTGTCTTGTCTTGTCTTGTCTTGTCTTGTCTTGTCTTGTCTTGTTTTATGTTGTCTTGTCTTGTCTTGTTTTGTCATGTAATGTCATGTCGTGTGTTGTGTTGTTTTGTCTTGTCATGTCTTATATTGTCTTGTCTTGTCTTGTCTTGTGATGTCATGTCGTGTGTTGTGTTGTTTTATCTTGTCATGTCTTGTCTTGTCTTGTCTTGTCTTGTCTTGTCTTGTCTTGTCTTGTCTTGTCTTGTCTTGTCTTTTCATGTCGTGTGTTGTGTTGTTTTGTCTTGTCTTGTTGTGTATTGTCATGTCTTATATTGTTTTGTCTTGTCTTGTCTTGTCTTGTCTTGCCTTGTCCTGTCTTGTCTTGTCTTGTCTTGTCTTGTCTTGTCATGTCTTGTCTTGTCTTGTCTTGTCTTGTTTTGTCTTGTCTTGTATTGTCTTGTTTTCTCATGTAATGTCATGTCGTGTGTTGTGTTGTTTTGTCTTGTCTTGTTGTGTATTGTCATGTCTTATATTGTTTTGTCTTGTCTTGTCTTGCCTTGTCCTGTCTTGTCTTGTCTTGTCTTGTCTTGTCTTGTCTTGTCATGTCTTGTCTTGTCTTGTCTTGTCTTGTGTTGTTTTGTCGTGTCATGTCTTGTCTTGTCTTGTCTTGTCTTGTCCTGTCCTGTCGTGTGTTGTGTTGTTTAGTCTTGTCTTGTCATGTCATGTCATGTCGTGTCTTGTGTTGCTTTGTCTTGTCTTGTCTTGTCTTGTCTTTTCATGTCGTGTGTTGTGTTGTTTTGTCTTGTCTTGTTGTGTATTGTCAAGTCTTATATTGTTTTGTCTTGTCTTGTCTTGTCTTGTCTTGATTTGTCCTGTCTTGTCTTGTCTTGTCTTGTCTTGTCATGTCTTGTCTTGTCTTGTCTTGTCTTGTCTTGTCTTGTCTTGTATTGTCTTGTTTTCTCATGTAATGTCATGTCGTGTGTTGTCTTGTCTTGTCTTGCCTTGTCCTGTCTTGTCTTGTCTTGTCTTGTCTTGTCTTGTCTTGTCTTGTGTTGCTTTGTCTTGTCTTGTCTTGTCATGTCATGTCATGTCGTGTCTTGTGTTGCTTTGTCTTGTCTTGTCTTGTCTTGTCTTTTCATGTCGTGTGTTGTGTTGTTTTGTCTTGTCTTGTTGTGTATTGTCTTGTTTTGTCTTGTCTTGTATTGTCTTGTTTTCTCATGTAATGTCATGTCGTGTGTTGTGTTGTTTTGTCTTGTCTTGTTGTGTATTGTCATGTCTTATATTGTTTTGTCTTGTCTTGTCTTGCCTTGTCCTGTCTTGTCTTGTCTTGTCTTGTCTTGTCTTGTCTTGTCATGTCTTGTCTTGTCTTGTCTTGTCTTGTGTTGTTTTGTCGTGTCATGTCTTGTCTTGTCTTGTCTTGTCTTGTCCTGTTCTGTCGTGTGTTGTGTTGTTTAGTCTTGTCTTGTCATGTCATGTCATGTCGTGTCTTGTGTTGCTTTGTCTTGTCTTGTCTTGTCTTGTCTTTTCATGTCGTGTGTTGTGTTGTTTTGTCTTGTCTTGTTGTGTATTGTCAAGTCTTATATTGTTTTGTCTTGTCTTGTCTTGTCTTGTCTTGCCTTGTCCTGTCTTGTCTTGTCTTGTCTTGTCTTGTCATGTCTTGTCTTGTCTTGTCTTGTCTTGTCTTGTCTTGTCTTGTCTTGTATTGTCTTGTTTGTTGTCTTGTCTTGTCTTGTCTTGTCTTGTCTTGTCTTGTCTTGTCTTGTCTTGTCTTGTCTTGTCATGTCTTGTCTTGTCTTGTCTTGTCTTGTCTTGTCTTGTCTTGTCTTGTCTTGTCTTGTCTTTTCTTGTCTTGTCTTGTCTTGTCTTCTTTTGTCTTGTGTTGTATTGTCTTGTTTTCTCATGTAATGTCATGTCGTGTGTTGTGTTGTTTTGTCTTGTCTTGTCATGTCATGTCATGTCGTGTCTTGTGTTGCTTTGTATTGTCTTGTCATGTCGTGTGTTGTGTTGTTTTGTCTTGTCATGTCTTCTATTGTCTTGTCCTGTCCTGTCTTGTCTTGTCTTGTCTTGTCTTGTCTTGTCTTGTCTTGTCTAGTCTTGTCTTGCTTTGTCTTGTCATGACTTGTCCTGTCCTGTCTTGTCTTGTCTTGTCATGTCTTGTCTTGTCTTGTCTTGTCCTGTCCTGTCTTGTCTTGTCTTGTCTTGTCTAGTCTTGTCTTGTTTTGTCTTGTCCTGTCTTGTTTTGTCTTGTCACATCTTGTCTTGTCTTGTCTTGTCTTGTCTTGTCTTGTCTTGTCTAGTCTTGTCTTGTCTTGTCATGTCTTGTCTTGTCTTGTCTTGTCTTGTCTTGTCTTGTCTTGTCTTGTCTTGTCTTGTCTTGTCTTGTCTTGTCTTGTCTTGTCTTGTCTTGTCTTGTCTTGTCTTGTCTTGTCTTGTCTTGTCTTGTCTTGTCTTGTCTTGTCTTGTCTTGTCTTGTCTTGTCTTGTCTTGTCTTGTCTTGTCTTGTCTTGTCTTGTCTTGTCTTGTCTTGTCTTGTCTTGTCTTGTCTTGTCTTGTCTTGTCTTGTCTTGTCTTGTCTTGTCTTGTCTTGTCTTGTCTTGTCTTGTCTTGTCTTGTTTTGTCTTGTCTTGAATTGTCTTGTTTTCTCATGTAATGTCATGTCGTGTGTTGTGTTGTTTTGTCTTGTCTTGTGTTGTTTTGTCGTGTCATGTCTTGTCTTGTCTTGTCTTGTCTTGTCTTGTCTTGTCCTGTCCTGTCGTGTGTTGTGTTGTTTTGTCTTGTCTTGTCATGTCATGTCATGTCGTGTCTTCTGTTGCTTTGTCTTGTCTTGTCTTGTCTTGTCCTGTCGTGTGTTGTGTTGTTTTGTCTTGTCTTGTCATGTCATGTCATGTCGTGTCTTGTGTTGCTTTGTATTGTCTTGTCATGTCGTGTGTTGTGTTGTTTTGTCTTGTCCTGTCCTGTCTTGTCTTGTCTTGTCTTGTCTTGTCTTGTCTTGTCTTGTCTTGTCTTGTCTTGTCTTGTCTTGTCTTGTCTTGTCTTGTCTTGTCTTGTCTTGTCTTGTCTTGTCTTGTCTTGTCTTGTCTTGTCTTGTCTTGTCTTGTCTTGTCTTGTCTTGTCTTGTCTTGTCTTGTCTTGTCTTGTCTTGTCCTGTCTTGTCTTGTATTGTCTTGTCTTGTCTTGTCTTGTGTTGTCTTGTCTTGTCTTGTCTTGTCTTGTCTTGTCTTGTCTTGTCTTGTCTTGTCTTGTCTTGTCTTGTTTTGTCTTGTGTTGTATTGTCTTGTTTTCTCATGCAATGTCATGTCGTGTGTTGTGTTGTTTTGTCTTGTGTTGTTTTGTCTGTCTTGTCTTGTCTTGTTTTCTCATGTAATGTCATGTCGTGTATTGTGTTGCTTTGTCTTGTGTTGTTTTGTCGTATCATGTCTTGTCTTGTCTTGTCTTGTCCTGTCCTGTCGTGTGTTGTGTTGTATTGTCTTGTCTTGTCATGTCATGTCTTGTCATGTCGTGTCTTGTGTTGCTTTGTCTTGTCTTGTCATGTCGTGTGTTGTGTTGTTTTGTCTTGTCTTGTTGTGTATTGTCATGTCTTATATTGTCTTGTCTTGTCTTGTCTTGTGATGTCATGTCGTGTGTTGTGTTGTTTTGTCTTGTCTTGTCTTGTTTTGTCTTGTCTTGTCTTGTCTTGTCTTGTCTTGCCTTGTCTTGTGTTGTCTTGTCTTGTCTTGTCTTGTCTTGTCTTGTCTTGTCTTGTCTTGTCTTGTATTGTCTTGTTTTCTCATGTAATGTCATGTCGTGTGTTGTGTTGTTTTGTCTTGTGTTGTTTTGTCGTATCATGTCTTGTCTTGTCTTGTCTTGTCCTGTCCTGTCGTGTGTTGTGTTGTTTTGTCTTGTCTTGTCATGTCATGTCATGTCGTGTGTTGTGTTGTTTTGTCTTGTGTTGTTTTGTCGTATCATGTCTTGTCTTGTCTTGTCTTGTCCTGTCCTGTCGTGTGTTGTGTTGTTTTGTCTTGTCTTGTCATGTCGTGTGTGGTGTTGTTTTGTCTTGTCTTGTTTTGTCTTGTCATGTCTTGTCTTGTCTTGTCTTGTCTTGTCTTGTCTTGTTTTGTCTTGTCTTGTCTTGTCTTGTCCTGTCTTGTCTTGTCTTGTCTTGTCATGTCTTGTCTAGTCTTGTCTTGTCATGTCATGTCATGTCGTGTGTTGTGTTGTTTTGTCTTGTCTTGTTTTGTCTTATCATGTCTTGTCTTGTCTTGTCTTGTTTTGTCTTGTCTTGTCTTGTCTTGTCTTGTCTTGTCTTGTCTTGTCTTGTCTTGTCTTGTCTTGTCTTGTCTTGTCTTGTCTTGTCTTGTCTTGTTTTATGTTGTCTTGTCTTGTCTTGTTTTGTCATGTAATGTCATGTCGTGTGTTGTGTTGTTTTGTCTTGTCATGTCTTATATTGTCTTGTCTTGTCTTGTCTTGTGATGTCATGTCGTGTGTTGTGTTGTTTTGTCTTGTCATGTCTTGTCTTGTCTTGTCTTGTCTGGTCTGGTCTTGTCATGTCTTGTCTTGTCTTGTCTTGTCTTGTCTTGTCTTGTCTTGTCTTGTCTTGTCTTGTCTTGTCTTGTCTTGTCTTGTCTTGTCTTGTTTTGTCTTGTCTTGAATTGTCTTGTTTTCTCATGTAATGTCATGTCGTGTGTTGTGTTGTTTTGTCTTGTCTTGTGTTGTTTTGTCGTGTCATGTCTTGTCTTGTCTTGTCTTGTCTTGTCTTGTCTTGTCCTGTCCTGTCGTGTGTTGTGTTGTTTTGTCTTGTCTTGTCATGTCATGTCATGTCGTGTCTTCTGTTGCTTTGTCTTGTCTTGTCTTGTCTTGTCCTGTCGTGTGTTGTGTTGTTTTGTCTTGTCTTGTCATGTCATGTCATGTCGTGTCTTGTGTTGCTTTGTATTGTCTTGTCATGTCGTGTGTTGTGTTGTTTTGTCTTGTCCTGTCCTGTCTTGTCTTGTCTTGTCTTGTCTTGTCTTGTCTTGTCTTGTCTTGTCTTGTCTTGTCTTGTCTTGTCTTGTCTTGTCTTGTCTTGTCTTGTCTTGTCTTGTCTTGTCTTGTCTTGTCTTGTCTTGTCTTGTCTTGTCTTGTCTTGTCTTGTCTTGTCTTGTCCTGTCTTGTCTTGTATTGTCTTGTCTTGTCTTGTCTTGTCTTGTCTTGTCTTGTCTTGTCTTGTCTTGTCTTGTCTTGTCTTGTCTTGTCTTGTCTTGTTTTGTCTTGTGTTGTATTGTCTTGTTTTCTCATGCAATGTCATGTCGTGTGTTGTGTTGTTTTGTCTTGTGTTGTTTTGTCTGTCTTGTCTTGTCTTGTTTTCTCATGTAATGTCATGTCGTGTATTGTGTTGCTTTGTCTTGTGTTGTTTTGTCGTATCATGTCTTGTCTTGTCTTGTCTTGTCCTGTCCTGTCGTGTGTTGTGTTGTATTGTCTTGTCTTGTCATGTCATGTCTTGTCATGTCGTGTCTTGTGTTGCTTTGTCTTGTCTTGTCATGTCGTGTGTTGTGTTGTTTTGTCTTGTCTTGTTGTGTATTGTCATGTCTTATATTGTCTTGTCTTGTCTTGTCTTGTGATGTCATGTCGTGTGTTGTGTTGTTTTGTCTTGTCTTGTCTTGTTTTGTCTTGTCTTGTCTTGTCTTGTCTTGTCTTGCCTTGTCTTGTGTTGTCTTGTCTTGTCTTGTCTTGTCTTGTCTTGTCTTGTCTTGTCTTGTCTTGTCTTGTATTGTCTTGTTTTCTCATGTAATGTCATGTCGTGTGTTGTGTTGTTTTGTCTTGTGTTGTTTTGTCGTATCATGTCTTGTCTTGTCTTGTCTTGTCCTGTCCTGTCGTGTGTTGTGTTGTTTTGTCTTGTCTTGTCATGTCATGTCATGTCGTGTGTTGTGTTGTTTTGTCTTGTGTTGTTTTGTCGTATCATGTCTTGTCTTGTCTTGTCTTGTCCTGTCCTGTCGTGTGTTGTGTTGTTTTGTCTTGTCTTGTCATGTCGTGTGTGGTGTTGTTTTGTCTTGTCTTGTTTTGTCTTGTCATGTCTTGTCTTGTCTTGTCTTGTCTTGTCTTGTCTTGTTTTGTCTTGTCTTGTCTTGTCTTGTCCTGTCTTGTCTTGTCTTGTCTTGTCATGTCTTGTCTAGTCTTGTCTTGTCATGTCATGTCATGTCGTGTGTTGTGTTGTTTTGTCTTGTCTTGTTTTGTCTTATCATGTCTTGTCTTGTCTTGTCTTGTTTTGTCTTGTCTTGTCTTGTCTTGTCTTGTCTTGTCTTGTCTTGTCTTGTCTTGTCTTGTCTTGTCTTGTCTTGTCTTGTCTTGTCTTGTCTTGTCTTGTCTTGTCTTGTTTTATGTTGTCTTGTCTTGTCTTGTTTTGTCATGTAATGTCATGTCGTGTGTTGTGTTGTTTTGTCTTGTCATGTCTTATATTGTCTTGTCTTGTCTTGTCTTGTGATGTCATGTCGTGTGTTGTGTTGTTTTATCTTGTCATGTCTTGTCTTGTCTTGTCTTGTCTTGTCTTGTCTTGTCTTGTCTTGTCTTGTCTTGTCTTGTCTTTTCATGTCGTGTGTTGTGTTGTTTTGTCTTGTCTTGTTGTGTATTGTCATGTCTTATATTGTTTTGTCTTGTCTTGTCTTGTCTTGTCTTGCCTTGTCCTGTCTTGTCTTGTCTTGTCTTGTCTTGTCTTGTCATGTCTTGTCTTGTCTTGTCTTGTCTTGTTTTGTCTTGTCTTGTATTGTCTTGTTTTCTCATGTAATGTCATGTCGTGTGTTGTGTTGTTTTGTCTTGTCTTGTTGTGTATTGTCATGTCTTATATTGTTTTGTCTTGTCTTGTCTTGCCTTGTCCTGTCTTGTCTTGTCTTGTCTTGTCTTGTCTTGTCTTGTCATGTCTTGTCTTGTCTTGTCTTGTCTTGTGTTGTTTTGTCGTGTCATGTCTTGTCTTGTCTTGTCTTGTCTTGTCCTGTCCTGTCGTGTGTTGTGTTGTTTAGTCTTGTCTTGTCATGTCATGTCATGTCGTGTCTTGTGTTGCTTTGTCTTGTCTTGTCTTGTCTTGTCTTTTCATGTCGTGTGTTGTGTTGTTTTGTCTTGTCTTGTTGTGTATTGTCAAGTCTTATATTGTTTTGTCTTGTCTTGTCTTGTCTTGTCTTGATTTGTCCTGTCTTGTCTTGTCTTGTCTTGTCTTGTCATGTCTTGTCTTGTCTTGTCTTGTCTTGTCTTGTCTTGTCTTGTATTGTCTTGTTTTCTCATGTAATGTCATGTCGTGTGTTGTCTTGTCTTGTCTTGCCTTGTCCTGTCTTGTCTTGTCTTGTCTTGTCTTGTCTTGTCTTGTCTTGTGTTGCTTTGTCTTGTCTTGTCTTGTCATGTCATGTCATGTCGTGTCTTGTGTTGCTTTGTCTTGTCTTGTCTTGTCTTGTCTTTTCATGTCGTGTGTTGTGTTGTTTTGTCTTGTCTTGTTGTGTATTGTCTTGTTTTGTCTTGTCTTGTATTGTCTTGTTTTCTCATGTAATGTCATGTCGTGTGTTGTGTTGTTTTGTCTTGTCTTGTTGTGTATTGTCATGTCTTATATTGTTTTGTCTTGTCTTGTCTTGCCTTGTCCTGTCTTGTCTTGTCTTGTCTTGTCTTGTCTTGTCTTGTCATGTCTTGTCTTGTCTTGTCTTGTCTTGTGTTGTTTTGTCGTGTCATGTCTTGTCTTGTCTTGTCTTGTCTTGTCCTGTCCTGTCGTGTGTTGTGTTGTTTAGTCTTGTCTTGTCATGTCATGTCATGTCGTGTCTTGTGTTGCTTTGTCTTGTCTTGTCTTGTCTTGTCTTTTCATGTCGTGTGTTGTGTTGTTTTGTCTTGTCTTGTTGTGTATTGTCAAGTCTTATATTGTTTTGTCTTGTCTTGTCTTGTCTTGTCTTGCCTTGTCCTGTCTTGTCTTGTCTTGTCTTGTCTTGTCATGTCTTGTCTTGTCTTGTCTTGTCTTGTCTTGTCTTGTCTTGTCTTGTATTGTCTTGTTTTCTCATGTAATGTCATGTCGTGTGTTGTCTTGTCTTGTCTTGCCTTGTCCTGTCTTGTCTTGTCTTGTCTTGTCTTGTCTTGTTTTGTCTTGTCTTGTATTGTCTTGTTTTCTCATGTAATGTCATGTCGTGTGTTGTCTTGTCTTGTCTTGCCTTGTCCTGTCTTGTCTTGTCTTGTCTTGTCTTGTCATGTCATGTCATGTCGTGTCTTGTGTTGCTTTGTCTTGTTTTGTCTTGTCTTGTCTTGTCTTGTTTTGTCTTGTGTTGTATTGTCTTGTTTTCTCATGCAATGTCATGTCGTGTGTTGTGTTGTTTTGTCTGTCTTGTCTTGTCTTGTTTTCTCATGTAATGTCATGTCGTGTGTTGTGTTGCTTTGTCTTGTGTTGTTTTGTCGTATCATGTCTTGTCTTGTCTTGTCTTGTCCTGTCCTGTCGTGGGTTGTGTTGTTTTGTCTTGTCTTGTCATGTCATGTCTTGTCATGTCGTGTCTTGTGTTGCTTTGTCTTGTCTTGTCATGTCGTGTGTTGTGTTGTTTTGTCTTGTCTTGTATTGTCTTGTTTTCTCATGTAATGTCATGTCGTGTGTTGTCTTGTCTTGTCTTGTCTTGTCTTGTCTTGTCTTGTCTTGTCTGGTCTGGTCTTGTCTTGTCTTGTCTTGTCTTGTCTGGTCTTGTCTTGTCTTGTCCTGTCCTGTCCTGTCCTGTCTTGTCTTGTCTTGTCTTGTCTTGTCTTGTCTTGTCTTGTCTTGTCTTGTCTTGTCGTGTCTTGTCGTGTCTTGTCGTGTCTTGTCATGTCTTGTCTTGTCTTGTCTTGTCTTGTTTTGTCTTGTCTTGTATTGTCTTGTTTTCTCATGTAATGTCATGTCGTGTGTTGTGTTGTTTTGTCTTGTCTTGTATTGTCTTGTTTTCTCATGTAATGTCATGTCGTGTGTTGTCTTGTCTTGTCTTGTCTTGTCTTGTCTTGTCTTGTCTTGTCTGGTCTGGTCTTGTCTTGTCTTGTCTTGTTTTGTCTTGTCTTGTATTGTCTTGTTTTCTCATGTAATGTCATGTCGTGTGTTGTGTTGCTTTGTCTTGTGTTGTTTTGTCGTATCATGTCTTGTCTTGTCTTGTCTTGTCTTGTTTTGTCTTGTCTTGTCATGTCGTGTGTTGTGTTGTTTTGTCTTGTCTTGTATTGTCTTGTTTTCTCATGTAATGTCATGTCGTGTGTTGTCTTGTCTTGTCTTGCCTTGTATTGTCTTGTTTTCTCATGTAATGTCATGTCGTGTGTTGTCTTGTCTTGTCTTGTCTTGTATTGTCTTGTTTTCTCATGTAATGTCATGTCGTGTGTTGTCTTGTCTTGTCTTGCCTTGTCCTGTCTTGTCTTGTCTTGTCTTGTCATGTCTTGTCTTGTCTTGTCTTGTCCTGTCCTGTCTTGTCTTGTCTTGTCATGTCTTGTCTTGTCCTGTCTTGTCCTGTCCTGTCTTGTCTTGTCTTGTCATGTCTTGTCTTGTCTTGTCTTGTCTTGTCTTGTCTTGTCTTGTCTTGTCTTGTCTTGTTTTGTCTTGTCTTGTCATGTCGTGTGTTGTGTTGTTTTGTCTTGTCTTGTATTGTCTTGTTTTCTCATGTAATGTCATGTCGTGTGTTGTGTTGTTTTGTCTTGTCTTGTATTGTCTTGTTTTCTCATGTAATGTCATGTCGTGTGTTGTCTTGTCTTGTCTTGTCTTGTCTTGTCTTGTCTTGTCTTGTCTTGTCTGGTCTGGTCTTGTCTTGTCTTGTCTTGTTTTGTCTTGTCTTGTATTGTCTTGTTTTCTCATGTAATGTCATGTCGTGTGTTGTGTTGCTTTGTCTTGTGTTGTTTTGTCGTATCATGTCTTGTCTTGTCTTGTCTTGTCTTGTTTTGTCTTGTCTTGTCATGTCGTGTGTTGTGTTGCTTTGTCTTGTGTTGCTTTGTCTTGTTTTGTCTTGTCTTGTCTTGTCTTGTTTTGTCTTGTGTTGTATTGTCTTGTTTTCTCATGCAATGTCATGTCGTGTGTTGTGTTGTTTTGTCTGTCTTGTCTTGTCTTGTTTTCTCATGTAATGTCATGTCGTGTGTTGTGTTGCTTTGTCTTGTGTTGTTTTGTCGTATCATGTCTTGTCTTGTCTTGTCTTGTCCTGTCCTGTCGTGGGTTGTGTTGTTTTGTCTTGTCTTGTCATGTCATGTCTTGTCATGTCGTGTCTTGTGTTGCTTTGTCTTGTCTTGTCATGTCGTGTGTTGTGTTGTTTTGTCTTGTCTTGTATTGTCTTGTTTTCTCATGTAATGTCATGTCGTGTGTTGTCTTGTCTTGTCTTGCCTTGTCCTGTCTTGTCTTGTCTTGTCTTGTCTTGTCTTGTCTTGTTTTGTCTTGTCTTGTATTGTCTTGTTTTCTCATGTAATGTCATGTCGTGTGTTGTGTTGCTTTGTCTTGTGTTGTTTTGTCGTATCATGTCTTGTCTTGTCTTGTCTTGTCCTGTCCTGTCGTGGGTTGTGTTGTTTTGTCTTGTCTTGTCATGTCATGTCTTGTCATGTCGTGTCTTGTGTTGCTTTGTCTTGTCTTGTCATGTCGTGTGTTGTGTTGTTTTGTCTTGTCTTGTATTGTCTTGTTTTCTCATGTAATGTCATGTCGTGTGTTGTCTTGTCTTGTCTTGCCTTGTCCTGTCTTGTCTTGTCTTGTCTTGTCTTGTCTTGTCTTGTTTTGTCTTGTCTTGTCTTGTCTTGTCTTGTCTTGTCTTGTCTTGTATTGTCTTGTTTTCTCATGTAATGTCATGTCGTGTGTTGTCTTGTCTTGTCTTGCCTTGTCCTGTCTTGTCTTGTCTTGTCTTGTCTTGTCTTGTCTTGTTTTGTCTTGTCTTGTATTGTCTTGTTTTCTCATGTAATGTCATGTCGTGTGTTGTCTTGTCTTGTGTTGCTTTGTCTTGTCTTGTCTTGTCATGTCATGTCATGTCGTGTCTTGTGTTGCTTTGTCTTGTTTTGTCTTGTCTTGTCTTGTCTTGCCTTGTCCTGTCTTGTCTTGTCTTGTCTTGTCTTGTCTTGTCTTGTTTTGTCTTGTCTTGTATTGTCTTGTTTTCTCATGTAATGTCATGTCGTGTGTTGTCTTGTCTTGTCTTGCCTTGTCCTGTCTTGTCTTGTCTTGTCTTGTCTTGTCTTGTCTTCTCTTGTCTTGTCTTGTCTTGTCTTGTCTTGTCTTGTCTTGTCTTGTCTTGTCTTGGTTGTCCTGTCCTGTCTTGTCTTGTCTTGTCATATCTTGTCTTGTCTTGTCTTGTCTTGTCTTGTCTTGTCTTGTCTTGTCTTGTCTTGTCTTGTCTTGTCTTGTCTTGTCTTGTCTTGTCTTGTCTTGTCTTGTCTTGTCTTGTCTTGTCTTGTTTTGTCTTGTGTTGTATTGTCTTGTTTTCTCATGTAATGTCATGTCGTGTGTTGTGTTGTTTTGTCTTGTGTTGTTTTGTCGTATCATGTCTTGTCTTGTCTTGTCTTGTCTTGTCATGTCATGTCATGTCGTGTCTTGTGTTGCTTTGTCTTGTCTTGTCTTGTCTTGTCTTGTCTTGTTTTGTCTTGTGTTGTCTTGTCTTGTTTTCTCATGTAATGTCATGTCGTGTGTTGTGTTGCTTTGTCTTGTGTTGTTTTGTCGTATCATGTCTTGTCTTGTCTTGTCTTGTCCTGTCCTGTCGTGGGTTGTGTTGTTTTGTCTTGTCTTGTCATGTCATGTCTTGTCATGTCGTGTCTTGTGTTGCTTTGTCTTGTCTTGTCATGTCGTGTGTTGTGTTGTTTTGTCTTGTCTTGTTGTGTATTGTCATGTCTTATATTGTCTTGTCTTGTGATGTCATGTCGTGTGTTGTGTTGTTTTGTCTTGTCTTGTCTTGTTTTGTCTTGTCATGTCTTTCTTGTCTTGTCTTGTCTTGTCTTGTGTTGTCTTGTCTTGTCTTGTCTTGTCTTGTCTTGTCTTGTCTTGTCTTGTTTTGTCTTGTGTTGTATTGTCTTGTTTTCTCATGTAATGTCATGTCGTGTGTTGTGTTGTTTTGTCTTGTGTTGTTTTGTCGTATCATGTCTTGTCTTGTCTTGTCTTGTCTTGTCATGTCATGTCATGTCGTGTCTTGTGTTGCTTTGTCTTGTCTTGTCATGTCGTGTGTTGTGTTGTTTTGTCTTGTCTTGTTGTGTATTGTCATGTCTTATATTGTCTTGTCTTGTCTTGTCTTGTCTTGTGATGTCATGTCGTGTGTTGTGTTGTTTTGTCTTGTCTTGTCTTGTCTTGTCTTGTCTTGTCTTGTCTTGTCTTGTCTTGTCTTGTCTTGTCTTGTCTTGTCTTGTCTTGTCTTGTCTTGTCTTGTCTTGTCATGTCTTGTCTTGTCTTGTCTTGTCTTGTCTTGTCTTGTCTTGTCTTGTCTTGTCTTGTCTTTTCTTGTCTTGTCTTGTCTTGTCTTCTTTTGTCTTGTGTTGTATTGTCTTGTTTTCTCATGTAATGTCATGTCGTGTGTTGTGTTGTTTTGTCTTGTGTTGTTTTGTCGTATCATGTCTTGTCTTGTCTTGTCTTGTCTTGTCCTGTCGTGTGTTCTGTTGTTTTGTCTTGTCTTGTCATGTCATGTCATGTCGTGTCTTGTGTTGCTTTGTATTGTCTTGTCATGTCGTGTGTTGTGTTGTTTTGTCTTGTCATGTCTTCTATTGTCTTGTCCTGTCCTGTCTTGTCTTGTCTTGTCTTGTCTTGTCTTGTCTTGTCTTGTCTTGTCTTGTCTTGTCTTGTCTTGTCTTGTCTTGTCTTGTCTTGTCTTGTCTTGTCTTGTCTTGTCTTGTCTTGTCTTGTCTTGTCTTGTCTTGTCTTGGTTGTCCTGTCCTGTCTTGTCTTGTCTTGTCATATCTTGTCTTGTCTTGTCTTGTCTTGTCTTGTCTTGTCTTGTCTAGTCTTGTCTTGCTTTGTCTTGTCATGACTTGTCCTGTCCTGTCTTGTCTTGTCTTGTCATGTCTTGTCTTGTCTTGTCTTGTCCTGTCCTGTCTTGTCTTGTCTTGTCTTGTCTAGTCTTGTCTTGCTTTGTCTTGTCATGTCTTGTCCTGTCCTGTCTTGTCTTGTCTTGTCATGTCTTGTCTTGTCCTGTCTTGTCCTGTCCTGTCTTGTCTTGTCTTGTCATGTCTTGTCTTGTCTTGTCTTGTCTTGTCTTGTCTTGTCTTGTCTTGTCTTGTCTTGTCTTGTCTTGTCTTGTCTTGTCTTGTCTTGTCTTGTCTTGCCTTGTCTTGTCTTGTCTTGTCTTGTCTTGTCTTATCTTGTCTTGTTTTGTCTTGAATTGTCTTGTTTTCTCATGTAATGTCATGTCGTGTGTTGTGTTGTTTTGTCTTGTCTTGTGTTGTTTTGTCGTGTCATGTCTTGTCTTGTCTTGTCTTGTCTTGTCTTGTCTTGTCTTGTCTTGTCTTGTCTTGTCTTGTCTTGTCTTGTCTTGTCTTGTCTTGTCTTGGTTGTCCTGTCCTGTCTTGTCTTGTCTTGTCATATCTTGTCTTGTCTTGTCTTGTCTTGTCTTGTCTTGTCTTGTCTTGTCTTGTCTTGTCTTGTCTTGTCTTGTCTTGTCTTGTCTTGTCTTGTCTTGTCTTGTCTTGTCTTGTCTTGTCTTGTCTTGTCTTGTCTTGGTTGTCCTGTCCTGTCTTGTCTTGTCTTGTCATATCTTGTCTTGTCTTGTCTTGTCTTGTCTTGTCTTGTCTTGTCTAGTCTTGTCTTGCTTTGTCTTGTCATGACTTGTCCTGTCCTGTCTTGTCTTGTCTTGTCATGTCTTGTCTTGTCTTGTCTTGTCCTGTCCTGTCTTGTCTTGTCTTGTCTTGTCTTGTCTAGTCTTGTCTTGTTTTGTCTTGTCTTGTCTTGTCTTGTCTTGTGTTGTCTTGTGTTGTCTTGTCTTGTCTTGTCTTGTCTTGTCTTGTCTTGTCTTGTCTTGTCTTGTCTTGTTTTGTCTTGTGTTGTATTGTCTTGTTTTCTCATGTAATGTCATGTCGTGTGTTGTGTTGTTTTGTCTTGTCTTGTCTTGTCTTGTCTTGTCTTGTCTTGTCTTGTCTTGGTTGTCCTGTCCTGTCTTGTCTTGTCTTGTCATATCTTGTCTTGTCTTGTCTTGTCTTGTCTTCTCTTGTCTTGTCTTGTCTTGTCTAGTCTTGTCTTGCTTTGTCTTGTCATGACTTGTCCTGTCCTGTCTTGTCTTGTCTTGTCATGTCTTGTCTTGTCTTGTCTTGTCCTGTCCTGTCTTGTCTTGTCTTGTCTTGTCTAGTCTTGTCTTGCTTTGGGTTGTCATGTCTTGTCCTGTCCTGTCTTGTCTTGTCTTGTCATGTCTTGTCTTGTCCTGTCTTGTCCTGTCCTGTCTTGTCTTGTCTTGTCATGTCTTGTCTTGTCTTGTCTTGTCTTGTCTTGTCTTGTCTTGTCTTGTCTTGTCTTGTCTTGTCTTGTCTTGTCTTGTCTTGTCTTGTCTTGTCTTGTCTTGTCTTGTCTTGTCTTGTCTTGTCTTGTCTTGTCTTGTCTTGTCTTGTCTTGTCTTGTCTTGTCTTGTCTTGTCTTGTCTTGTCTTGTCTTGTCTTGTCTTGTCTTGTCTTGTCTTGTCTTGTCCTGTCCTGTCTTGTCTTGTCTTGTCATATCTTGTCTTGTCTTGTCTTGTCTTGTCTTGTCTTGTCTTGTCTTGTCTTGTCTTGTCTTGTCTTGTCTTGTCTTGTCTTGTCTTGTCTTGTCTTGTCTTGTCCTGTCCTGTCTTGTCTTGTCTTGTCATATCTTGTCTTGTCTTGTCTTGTCTTGTCTTGTCTTGTCTTGTCTTGTCTTGTCTTGTCTTGTCTTGTCTTGTCTTGTCTTGTCTTGTCTTGTCTTGTCTTGTCTTGTCTTGTCTTGGTTGTCCTGTCCTGTCTTGTCTTGTCTTGTCATATCTTGTCTTGTCTTGTCTTGTCTTGTCTTGTCTTGTCTTGTCTTGTCTTGTCTTGTCTTGTCTTGTCTTGTCTTGTCTTGCCTTGTCTTGTCTTGTCTTGTCTTGTCTTGTCTTATCTTGTCTTGTTTTGTCTTGAATTGTCTTGTTTTCTCATGTAATGTCATGTCGTGTGTTGTGTTGTTTTGTCTTGTGTTGTTTTGTCGTATCATGTCTTGTCTTGTCTTGTCTTGTCTTGTCATGTCATGTCATGTCGTGTCTTGTGTTGCTTTGTCTTGTCTTGTCATGTCGTGTGTTGTGTTGTTTTGTCTTGTCTTGTTGTGTATTGTCATGTCTTATATTGTCTTGTCTTGTCTTGTCTTGTGATGTCATGTCGTGTGTTGTGTTGTTTTGTCTTGTCTTGTCTTGTCTTGTCTTGTCTTGTCTTGTCTTGTCTTGTCTTGTCTTGTCTTGTCTTGTCTTGTCTTGTCTTGTCTTGTCTTGTCTTGTCTTGTCATGTCTTGTCTTGTCTTGTCTTGTCTTGTCTTGTCTTGTCTTGTCTTGTCTTGTCTTGTCTTTTCTTGTCTTGTCTTGTCTTGTCTTCTTTTGTCTTGTGTTGTATTGTCTTGTTTTCTCATGTAATGTCATGTCGTGTGTTGTGTTGTTTTGTCTTGTGTTGTTTTGTCGTATCATGTCTTGTCTTGTCTTGTCTTGTCTTGTCCTGTCGTGTGTTGTGTTGTTTTGTCTTGTCTTGTCATGTCATGTCATGTCGTGTCTTGTGTTGCTTTGTATTGTCTTGTCATGTCGTGTGTTGTGTTGTTTTGTCTTGTCATGTCTTCTATTGTCTTGTCCTGTCCTGTCTTGTCTTGTCTTGTCTTGTCTTGTCTTGTCTTGTCTTGTCTTGTCTTGTCTTGTCTTGTCTTGTCTTGTCTTGTCTTGTCTTGTCTTGTCTTGTCTTGTCTTGTCTTGTCTTGTCTTGGTTGTCCTGTCCTGTCTTGTCTTGTCTTGTCATATCTTGTCTTGTCTTGTCTTGTCTTGTCTTGTCTTGTCTTGTCTTGTCTTGTCTAGTCTTGTCTTGCTTTGTCTTGTCATGACTTGTCCTGTCCTGTCTTGTCTTGTCTTGTCATGTCTTGTCTTGTCTTGTCTTGTCCTGTCCTGTCTTGTCTTGTCTTGTCTTGTCTAGTCTTGTCTTGCTTTGTCTTGTCATGTCTTGTCCTGTCCTGTCTTGTCTTGTCTTGTCTTGTCATGTCTTGTCTTGTCCTGTCTTGTCCTGTCTTGTCCTGTCCTGTCTTGTCTTGTCTTGTCATGTCTTGTCTTGTCTTGTCTTGTCTTGTCTTGTCTTGTCTTGTCTTGTCTTGTCTTGTCTTGTCTTGTCTTGTCTTGTCTTGTCTTGTCTTGTCTTGTCTTGTCTTGTCTTGTCTTGCCTTGTCTTGTCTTGTCTTGTCTTGTCTTGTCTTATCTTGTCTTGTTTTGTCTTGAATTGTCTTGTTTTCTCATGTAATGTCATGTCGTGTGTTGTGTTGTTTTGTCTTGTCTTGTGTTGTTTTGTCGTGTCATGTCTTGTCTTGTCTTGTCTTGTCTTGTCTTGTCTTGTCTTGTCTTGTCTTGTCTTGTCTTGTCTTGTCTTGTCTTGTCTTGGTTGTCCTGTCCTGTCTTGTCTTGTCTTGTCATATCTTGTCTTGTCTTGTCTTGTCTTGTCTTGTCTTGTCTTGTCTTGTCTTGTCTTGTCTTGTCTTGTCTTGTCTTGTCTTGTCTTGTCTTGTCTTGTCTTGTCTTGTCTTGTCTTGTCTTGTCTTGTCTTGTCTTGTCTTGTCTTGGTTGTCCTGTCCTGTCTTGTCTTGTCTTGTCATATCTTGTCTTGTCTTGTCTTGTCTTGTCTTGTCTTGTCTTGTCTAGTCTTGTCTTGCTTTGTCTTGTCATGACTTGTCCTGTCCTGTCTTGTCTTGTCTTGTCATGTCTTGTCTTGTCTTGTCTTGTCCTGTCCTGTCTTGTCTTGTCTTGTCTTGTCTAGTCTTGTCTTGTTTTGTCTTGTCTTGTCTTGTCTAGTCTTGTCTTGCTTTGTCTTGTCATGACTTGTCCTGTCCTGTCTTGTCTTGTCTTGTCATGTCTTGTCTTGTCTTGTCTTGTCCTGTCCTGTCTTGTCTTGTCTTGTCTTGTCTAGTCTTGTCTTGCTTTGTCTTGTCTTGTCTTGTCTTGTCTTGTCTTGTCTAGTCTTGTCTTGCTTTGTCTTGTCATGACTTGTCCTGTCCTGTCTTGTCTTGTCTTGTCTTGTCATGTCTTGTCTTGTCTTGTCTTGTCCTGTCTTGTCTTGTCTTGTCTTGTCTAGTCTTGTCTTGTCTTGTCTTGTCTTGTCTTGTCTTGTCTTGTCTTGTCTTGTCTTGTCTTGTCTTGTCTTGTCTTGTCTTGTCTTGGTTGTCCTGTCCTGTCTTGTCTTGTCTTGTCATATCTTGTCTTGTCTTGTCTTGTCTTGTCTTGTCTTGTCTTGTCTAGTCTTGTCTTGCTTTGTCTTGTCATGACTTGTCCTGTCCTGTCTTGTCTTGTCTTGTCATGTCTTGTCTTGTCTTGTCTTGTCCTGTCTTGTCTTGTCTTGTCTTGTCTAGTCTTGTCTTGTCTTGTCTTGTCTTGTCTTGTGTTGTCTTGTGTTGTCTTGTCTTGTCTTGTCTTGTCTTGTCTTGTCTTGTCTTGTCTTGTCTTGTCTTGTTTTGTCTTGTGTTGTATTGTCTTGTTTTCTCATGTAATGTCATGTCATGTCGTGTGTTGTGTTGTTTTGTCTTGTCTTGTCTTGTCTTGTCTTGTCTTGTCTTGGTTGTCCTGTCCTGTCTTGTCTTGTCTTGTCATATCTTGTCTTGTCTTGTCTTGTCTTGTCTTCTCTTGTCTTGTCTTGTCTTGTCTAGTCTTGTCTTGCTTTGTCTTGTCATGACTTGTCCTGTCCTGTCTTGTCTTGTCTTGTCATGTCTTGTCTTGTCTTGTCTTGTCCTGTCCTGTCTTGTCTTGTCTTGTCTTGTCTAGTCTTGTCTTGCTTTGTCTTGTCATGTCTTGTCCTGTCCTGTCTTGTCTTGTCTTGTCATGTCTTGTCTTGTCCTGTCTTGTCCTGTCCTGTCTTGTCTTGTCTTGTCATGTCTTGTCTTGTCTTGTCTTGTCTTGTCTTGTCTTGTCTTGTCTTGTCTTGTCTTGTCTTGTCTTGTCTTGTCTTGTCTTGTCTTGTCTTGTCTTGTCTTGTCTTGTCTTGTCTTGTCTTGTCTTGTCTTGTCTTGTCTTGTCTTGTCTTGTCTTGTTTTGTCTTGTCTTGAATTGTCTTGTTTTCTCATGTAATGTCATGTCGTGTGTTGTGTTGTTTTGTCTTGTCTTGTGTTGTTTTGTCGTGTCATGTCTTGTCTTGTCTTGTCTTGTCTTGTCTTGTCCTGTCCTGTCGTGTGTTGTGTTGTTTTGTCTTGTCTTGTCATGTCATGTCATGTCGTGTCTTCTGTTGCTTTGTCTTGTCTTGTCTTGTCTTGTCCTGTCGTGTGTTGTGTTGTTTTGTCTTGTCTTGTCATGTCATGTCATGTCGTGTCTTGTGTTGCTTTGTATTGTCTTGTCATGTCGTGTGTTGTGTTGTTTTGTCTTGTCCTGTCCTGTCTTGTCTTGTCTTGTCTTGTCTTGTCTTGTCTTGTCTTGTCTTGTCTTGTCTTGTCTTGTCTTGTCTTGTCTTGTCTTGTCTTGTCTTGTCTTGTCTAGTCTTGTCTTGTCTTGTCTTGTCTTGTCTTGTCTTGTCTTGTCTTGTCTTGTATTGTCTTGTCTTGTCTTGTCTTGTCTTGTCTTGTCTTGTCTTGTCTTGTCTTGTCTTGTCTTGTCTTGTCTTGTCTTGTCTTGTTTTGTCTTGTGTTGTATTGCCTTGTTTTCTCATGCAATGTCATGTCGTGTGTTGTGTTGTTTTGTCTTGTGTTGTTTTGTCTGTCTTGTCTTGTCTTGTTTTCTCATGTAATGTCATGTCGTGTATTGTGTTGCTTTGTCTTGTGTTGTTTTGTCGTATCATGTCTTGTCTTGTCTTGTCTTGTCCTGTCCTGTCGTGTGTTGTGTTGTATTGTCTTGTCTTGTCATGTCATGTCTTGTCATGTCGTGTCTTGTGTTGCTTTGTCTTGTCTTGTCATGTCGTGTGTTGTGTTGTTTTGTCTTGTCTTGTTGTGTATTGTCATGTCTTATATTGTCTTGTCTTGTCTTGTCTTGTGATGTCATGTCGTGTGTTGTGTTGTTTTGTCTTGTCTTGTCTTGTTTTGTCTTGTCTTGTCTTGTCTTGTCTTGTCTTGTCTTGTCTTGTCTTGTGTTGTCTTGTCTTGTCTTGTCTTGTCTTGTCTTGTCTTGTCTTGTCTTGTCTTGTCTTGTCTTGTCTTGTCTTGTTTTGTCTTGTGTTGTATTGTCTTGTTTTCTCATGTAATGTCATGTCGTGTGTTGTGTTGTTTTGTCTTGTGTTGTTTTGTCGTATCATGTCTTGTCGTGTCTTGTCTTGTCTTGTCATGTCATGTCATGTCGTGTCTTGTGTTGCTTTGTCTTGTCTTGTCATGTCGTGTGTTGTGTTGTTTTGTCTTGTCTTGTTGTGTATTGTCATGTCTTATATTGTCTTGTCTTGTCTTGTCTTGTGATGTCATGTCGTGTGTTGTATTGTTTTGTCTTGTCTTGTCTTGTCTTGTCTTGTCTTGTCTTGTCTTGTCTTGTCTTGTCTTGTCTTGTCTTGTCTTGTCTTGTCTTGTCTTGTCTTGTCTTGTCTTGTCTTGTCTTGTCTTGTCTTGTCTTGTCTTGTCTTGTCTTGTCTTGTCATGTCTTATCTTGTCTTGTCTTGTCTTGTCTTGTCTTGTCTTGTCTTGTCTTGTCTTGTCTTGTCTTGTCTTGTCTTGTCTTGTCTTGTCTTGTCTTGTCTTGTCTTGTCTTGTCTTGTCTTGTCTTGTCTTGTCTTGTCTTGTCTTGTCTTGTCTTGTCTTGTCTTGTCTTGTCTTGTCTTGTCTTGTCTTGTCTTGTCTTGTCTTGTCTTGTCTTGTCTTGTCTTGTCTTGTCTTGTCTTCTTTTGTCTTGTGTTGTATTGTCTTGTTTTCTCATGTAATGTCATGTCGTGTGTTGTGTTGTTTTGTCTTGTGTTGTTTTGTCGTATCATGTCTTGTCTTGTCTTGTCGTGTCGTGTGTTGTGTTGTTTTGTCTTGTCTTGTCATGTCATGTCATGTCGTGTCTTGTCTTGTCTTGTCTTGTCTTGTCTTGTCTTGTCTTGTCTTGTCTTGTCTTGTCTTGTCTTGTCTTGTCCTGTCCTGTCTTGTCTTGTCTTGTCTTGTCTTGTCTTGTCTTGTCTTGTCTTGTCTTGTCTTGTCTTGTCTTGTCTTGTCTTGTCTTGTCTTGTCTTGTCTTGTCTTGTCTTGTCTTGTCTTGTCTTGTCTTGTCTTGTCTTGTCTTGTCTTGTCTTGTCTTGTCTTGTCTTGTCTTGTCTTGTCTTGTCTTGTCTTGTCTTGTCTTGTCTTGTCTTGTCTTGTCTTGTCTTGTCTTGTCTTGTCTTGTCTTGTCTTGTCTTGTCTTGTCTTGTCTTGTCTTGTCTTGTCTTGTCTTGTCTTGTCTTGTCTTGTCTTGTCTTGTCTTGTCTTGTCTTGTCTTGTCTTGTCTTGTCTTGTCTTGTCTTGTCTTGTCTTGTCTTGTCTTGTCTTGTCTTGTCTTGTCTTGTCTTGTCTTGTCTTGTCTTGTCTTGTCTTGTCTTGTCTTGTCTTGTCTTGTCTTGTCTTGTCTTGTCTTGTCTTGTCTTGTCTTGTCTTGTCTTGTCTTGTCTTGTCTTGTCTTGTCTTGTCTTGTCTTGTCTTGTCTTGTCTTGTCTTGTCTTGTCTTGTCTTGTCTTGTCTTGTCTTGTCTTGTCTTGTCTTGTCTTGTCTTGTCTTGTCTTGCCTTGTCTTGTCTTGTCTTGTCTTATCTTGTCTTGTTTTGTCTTGAATTGTCTTGTTTTCTCATGTAATGTCATGTCGTGTGTTGTGTTGTTTTGTCTTGTCTTGTGTTGTTTTGTCGTGTCATGTATTGTCTTGTCATGTCTTGTCTTGTCTTGTCTTGTCTTGTCTTGTCTTGTCTTGTCTTGTCTTGTCTTGTCTTGTCTTGTCCTGTCCTGTCTTGTCTTGTCTTGTCATGTCTTGTCTTGTCTTGTCTTGTCTTGTGTTGCCTCGTCTTGTCTTGTCTTGTCTTGTCTTGTCTTGTCATGTCATGTCTTGTCTTGTCTTGTCTTGTCTTGTCTTGTCTTGTCTTGTCTTGTCTTGTCTTGTCTTGTCTTGTCTTGTCTTGTCTTGTCTTGTCTTGTCTTGTCTTGTCTTGTCTTGTCTTGTCTTGTCTTGTCTTGTCTTGTCTTGTCTTGTCTTGTCTTGTCTTGTCTTGTCTTGTCTTGTCTTGTCTTGTCTTGTCTTGTCTTGTCTTGTCTTGTCTTGTCTTGTCTTGTCTTGTCTTGTCTTGTCTTGTCTTGTCTTGTCTTGTCTTGTGTTGTCTTGTCTTGTCTTGTCTTGTCTTGTCTTGTCTTGTCTTGTCTTGTCTTGCCTTATCTTGCCTTGTCTTGTCTTGTCTGGTCTTGTCTTGTCTTGTCATGTCATGTCCTGTCGTGTCTTGTGTTGCTTTGTCTTGTCTTGTCTTGTCTTGTCATGTCCTGTCGTGTCTTGTGTTGCTTTGTCTTGTCTTGTCTTGTCTTGTTTTGTCTTGTCATGTCATGTCTTGTCTTGTCTTGTCTTGTCTTGTTTTGTCTTGTCATGTCTTGTCTTGTCTTGTCTTGTCTTGTCTTGTCTTGTCTTGTCTTGTCTTGTCTTGTCTTATCTTGTCTTGTCTTGTCTTGTCTTGTCTTGTCTTGTCTTGTCTTGTCTTGTCTTGTCTTGTCTTGTCTTGTCTTGTCTTGTCTTGTCTTGTCTTGTCTTGTCTTGTCTTGTCTTGTCTTGTCTTGTCTTGTCTTGTCTTGTCTTGTCTTGTCTTGTCTTGTCTTGTCTTGTCTTGTCTTGTCTTGTCTTGTCTTGTCTTGTCTTGTCTTGTCTTGTCTTGTCTTGTCTTGTCTTGCCTTATCTTGCCTTGTCTTGTCTTGTCTTGTTTTGTCTTGTCATGTCTTGTCTTGTCTTGTCTTGTCTTGTCTTGTCTTGTCTTGCCTTATCTTGCCTTGTCTTGTCTTGTCTTGTTTTGTCTTGTCTTGTCTTGTCTTGTCTTGTCTTGTCTTGTCTTGTCTTGTCTTGTCTTGTCTTGTCTTGTCTTGTCTTGTCTTGTCTTGTCTTGTCTTGTCTTGTCTTGTCTTGTCTTGTCTTGTCTTGTCTTGTCTTGTCTTGTCTTGTCTTGTCTTGTCTTGTCTTGTCTTGTCTTGTCTTGTCTTGTCTTGTCTTGTCTTGTCTTGTCTTGTCTTGTCTTGTCTTGTCTTGTCTTGTCTTGTCTTGTCATGTCATGTCCTGTCGTGCCTTGTGTTGCTTTGTCTTGTCTTGTCTTGTCTTCTCCTTGTCTTGTCTTGTCATGTCGTGTGTTGTGTTGTTTTGTCTTGTCTTGTCTTCTCCTTGTCTTGTCTTGTCATGTCGTGTGTTATGTTGTTTTGTCTTGTCATGTCTTATATTGTCTTGTGATGTCATGTCGTGTGTTGTGTTGTTTTGTCTTGTCTTGTTTTGTCTTGTCCTGTCTTGTCTTGTCATGTCATGTCATGTGTTGTGTTGTGTTGTTTTGTCTTGTCTTGTCTTGTCTTGTCTTGTCTTGTCTTGTCTTGTCTTGTCTTGTCTTGTCTTGCCTTATCTTGCCTTGTCTTGTCTTGTCTGGTCTTGTCTTGTCTTGTCTTGTCTTGTCTTGTCTTGTCTTGTCTTGTCTTGTCTTGTCTTGTCTTGTCTTGTCTTGTCTTGTCTTGTCTTGTCTTGTCTTGTCTTGTCTTGTCTTGTCTTGTCTTGTCTTGTCTTGTCTTGTCTTGTCTTGTCTTGTCTTGTCTTGTCTTGTCTTGTCTTGTCTTGTCTTGTCTTGTCTTGTCTTGTCTTGTCTTGTCTTGTCTTGTCTTGTCTTGTCTTGTCTTGTCTTGTCTTGTCTTGTCTTGTCTTGTCTTGTCTTGTCTTGTCTTGTCTTGTCTTGTCTTGTCTTGTCTTGTCTTGTCTTGTCTTGTCTTGTCTTGTCTTGTCTTGTCTTGTCTTGTCTTGTCTTGTCTTGTCTTGTCTTGTCTTGTCTTGTCTTGTCTTGTCTTGACTTGTCTTGTCTTGTCTTGTCTTGTCTTGTCTTCTCCTTGTCTTGTCTTGTCATGTCGTGTGTTGTGTTGTTTTGTCTTGTCATGTCTTATATTGTCTTGTCTTGTCTTGTCTTGTCTTGTCTTGTCTTGTCTTGTCTTGTCTTGTCCTGTCTTGTCTTGTCATGTCTTGTCTTGTCATGTCGTGTGTTGTGTTGTTTTGTCTTGTCTTGTCTTGTCTTGTCTTGTCTTGTCTTGTCTTGTCTTGTCTTGTCTTGTCTTGTCTTGTCTTGTCTTGTCTTGTCTTGTCTTGTCTTGTCCTGTCTTGTCTTGTCATGTCTTGTCTTGTCTTGTCTTGTCTTGTCTTGTCTTGTCTTGTTTTATGTTGTCTTGTCTTGTCTTGTTTTGTCATGTAATGTCATGTCGTGTGTTGTGTTGTTTTGTCTTGTCATGTCTTATATTGTCTTGTCTTGTCTTGTCTTGTGATGTCATGTCGTGTGTTGTGTTGTTTTGTCTTGTCTTGTCATGTCATGTCATGTCGTGTCTTGTGTTGCTTTGTCTTGTCTTGTCTTGTCTTGTCTTGTCATGTCGTGTGTTGTGTTGTTTTGTCTTGTCTTGTTGTGTATTGTCATGTCTTGTCTTGTCTTGTCATGTCATGTGTTGTGTTGTTTTGTCTTGTCTTGTTTTGTCTTGTCATGTCTTGTCTTGTCTTGTCTTGTTTTGTCTTGTCATGTCGTGTGTTGTGTTGTTTTGTCTTGTCTTGTTGTGTATTGTCTTGTCTTGTTTTGTCTTGTCATGTCGTGCGTTGTGTTGTTTTGTCTTGTCTTGTTTTGTCTTGTCATGTCTTGTCTTGTCTTGTCTTGTTTTGTCTTGTCATGTCTTGTCTTGTCTTGTCTTGTCTTGTCTTGTCTTGTCTTGTCTTGTCTTGTCTTGTCTTGTCTTGTCTTGTCCTGTCTTGTCTTGTCTTGTCGTGTCTTGTGTTGCTTTGTCTTGTCTTGTCTTGTCTTGTCTTGTCATGTCGTGTGTTGTGTTGTCTTGTCTTGTTTTGTCTTGTCATGTCGTGTGTTGTGTTGTTTTGTCTTGTCTTGTTGTGTATTGTCTTGTCTTGTTTTGTCTTGTCATGTCGTGCGTTGTGTTGTTTTGTCTTGTCTTGTTTTGTCTTGTCATGTCTTGTCTTGTCTTGTCTTGTTTTGTCTTGTCATGTCTTGTCTTGTCTTGTCTTGTCTTGTCTTGTCTTGTCTTGTCTTGTCTTGTCTTGTCTTGTCTTGTTTTGTCTTGTCTTGTTTTGTCTTGTCGTGTCTTGTGTTGCTTTGTCTTGTCTTGTCTTGTCTTGTCTTGTCATGTCGTGTGTTGTGTTGTCTTGTCTTGTCTTGTTTTGTCTTGTCATGTCTTGTCTTGTCTTGTCTTGTCTTGTCTTGTCTTGTCTTGTCTTGTCTTGTCTTGTCTTGTCTTGTCTTGTCTTGTCTTGTCTTGTCTTGTCTTGTCTTGTCTTGTCTTGTCTTGTCTTGTCTTGTCTTGTCTTGTCTTGTCTTGTCTTGTCTTGTCTTGTCTTGTCTTGTCTTGTCTTGTCTTGTCTTGTCTTGTCTTGTCTTGTCTTGTCTTGTCTTGTCTTGTCTTGTCTTGTCTTGTCTTGTCTTGTCTTGTCTTGTCTTGTCTTGTCTTGTCTTGTCTTGACTTGTCTTGTCTTGTCTTGTCTTGTCTTGTCTTCTCCTTGTCTTGTCTTGTCATGTCGTGTGTTGTGTTGTTTTGTCTTGTCATGTCTTATATTGTCTTGTCTTGTCTTGTCTTGTCTTGTCTTGTCTTGTCTTGTCTTGTCTTGTCCTGTCTTGTCTTGTCATGTCTTGTCTTGTCATGTCGTGTGTTGTGTTGTTTTGTCTTGTCTTGTCTTGTCTTGTCTTGTCTTGTCTTGTCTTGTCTTGTCTTGTCTTGTCTTGTCTTGTCTTGTCTTGTCTTGTCCTCTCTTGTCTTGTCATGTCTTGTCTTGTCTTGTCTTGTCTTGTCTTGTCTTGTCTTGTTTTATGTTGTCTTGTCTTGTCTTGTTTTGTCATGTAATGTCATGTCGTGTGTTGTGTTGTTTTGTCTTGTCATGTCTTATATTGTCTTGTCTTGTCTTGTCTTGTGATGTCATGTCGTGTGTTGTGTTGTTTTGTCTTGTCTTGTCATGTCATGTCATGTCGTGTCTTGTGTTGCTTTGTCTTGTCTTGTCTTGTCTTGTCTTGTCATGTCGTGTGTTGTGTTGTTTTGTCTTGTCTTGTTGTGTATTGTCATGTCTTGTCTTGTCTTGTCATGTCATGTGTTGTGTTGTTTTGTCTTGTCTTGTTTTGTCTTGTCATGTCTTGTCTTGTCTTGTCTTGTTTTGTCTTGTCATGTCGTGTGTTGTGTTGTTTTGTCTTGTCTTGTTGTGTATTGTCTTGTCTTGTTTTGTCTTGTCATGTCGTGCGTTGTGTTGTTTTGTCTTGTCTTGTTTTGTCTTGTCATGTCTTGTCTTGTCTTGTCTTGTTTTGTCTTGTCATGTCGTGTCTTGTCTTGTCTTGTCTTGTCTTGTCTTGTCTTGTCTTGTCTTGTCTTGTCTTGTTTTATGTTGTTTTGTCTTGTCTTGTCTTCTCCTTGTCTTGTCTTGTCATGTCGTGTGTTGTGTTGTTTTGTCTTGTCATGTCTTATATTGTCTTGTGATGTCATGTCGTGTGTTGTGTTGTTTTGTCTTGTCTTGTTTTGTCTTGTCCTGTCTTGTCTTGTCATGTCATGTCATGTGTTGTGTTGTGTTGTTTTGTCTTGTCTTGTCTTGTCTTGTCTTGTCTTGCCTTATCTTGCCTTGTCTTGTCTTGTCTGGTCTTGTCTTGTCTTGTCTTGTCTTGTTTTGTCTTGTCTTGTATTGTCTTGTTTTCTCATGTAATGTCATGTCGTGTGTTGTGTTGTTTTGTCGTGTCATGTCTTGTCTTGTCTTGTCTTGTCTTGGCCTGTCCTGTCGTGTGTTGTGTTGTTTTGTCTTGTCTTGTCTTGTTTTGTCATGTAATGTCATGTCGTGTGTTGTGTTGTTTTGTCTTGTCATGTCTTATATTGTCTTGTCTTGTCTTGTCTTGTCTTGTGATGTCATGTCGTGTGTTGTGTTGTTTTGTCTTGTCATGTCATGTCTTGTCTTGTCTTGTCTTGTCTTGTCTTGTCTTGTCTTGTCTTGTCTTGTCATATCTTGTCTTGTCTTGTCTTGTCTTGCTTTGTCTTGTCATGTCATGTCATGTCGTGTGTTGTGTTGTTTTGTCTTGTCTTGTCTTGTCTTGTCTTGTCTTGTCTTGTCTTGTCTTGTCTTGTCTTGTCTTGTCTTGTCTTGTCATGTCATGTCCTGTCGTGTCTTGTGTTGCTTTGTCTTGTCTTGTCTTGTCTTGTCATGTCATGTCATGTCGTGTGTTGTCTTGTCTTGTCTTGTTTTGTCTTGTCATGTCTTGTCTTGTCTTGTCTTGTCTTGTCTTGTTTTGTCTTGTCATGTCTTGTCTTGTCTTGTCTTGTCTTGTCTTGTCTTGTCTTGTCTTGTCTTGTCTTGTCTTGTCTTGTCTTGTCTTGTCTTGTCTTGTCTTGTCTTGTCTTGTCTTGTCTTGTCTTGTCTTATATTGTCTTGTGATGTCATGTCGTGTGTTGTGTTGTTTTGTCTTGTCTTGTTTTGTCTTGTCCTGTCTTGTCTTGTCATGTCATGTCATGTGTTGTGTTGTGTTGTTTTGTCTTGTCTTGTCTTGTCTTGTCTTGTCTTGTCTTGTCTTGTCTTGTCTTGTCTTGTCTTGTCTTGTCTTGTCTTGTCTTGTCTTGTTTTGTCTTGTCTTGTATTGTCTTGTTTTCTCATGTAATGTCATGTCGTGTGTTGTGTTGTTTTGTCTTGTCTTGTGTTGTTTTGTCGTGTCATGTCTTGTCTTGTCTTGTCTTGTCTTGTCTTGTCCTGTCCTGTCGTGTGTTGTGTTGTTTTGTCTTGTCTTGTCATGTCATGTCATGTCGTGTCTTGTGTTGCTTTGCCTTGTCTTGTCTTGTCTTGTCATGTCGTGTGTTGTGTTGTTTTGTCTTGTCTTGTTGTGTATTGTCATGTCGTGTCTTGTCTTGTCATGTCATGTCATGTCATGTCGTGTGTTGTGTTGTTTTGTCTTGTCTTGTTTTGTCTTGTCATGTCTTGTCTTGTCTTGTCTTGTTTTGTCTTGTCATGTCGTGTCTTGTCTTGTCTTGCCTTGTCTTGTCTTGTCTTGTCTTGTCTTGTCTTGTCTGGTCTTGTCTTGTCTTGTCTTGTCTTGTTTTATGTTGTCTTGTCTTGTCTTGTTTTGTCATGTAATGTCATGTCGTGTGTTGTGTTGTTTTGTCTTGTCATGTCTTATATTGTCTTGTCTTGTCTTGTCTTGTGATGTCATGTCGTGTGTTGTGTTGTTTTGTCTTGTCTTGTCATGTCATGTCATGTCGTGTCTTGTGTTGCTTTGTCTTGTCTTGTCTTGTCTTGTCATGTCGTGTGTTGTGTTGTTTTGTCTTGTCTTGTTGTGTATTGTCATGTCTTGTCTTGTCTTGTCATGTCATGTGTTGTGTTGTTTTGTCTTGTCATGTCGTGTGTTGTGTTGTTTTGTTTTGTCTTGTTGTGTATTGTCTTGTCTTGTTTTGTCTTGTCATGTCGTGTGTTGTGTTGTTTTGTCTTGTCTTGTTTTGTCTTGTCATGTCTTGTCTTCTCTTGTCTTGTTTTGTCTTGTCATGTCGTGTCTTGTCTTGTCTTGTCTTGTCTTGTCTTGTCTTGTCTTGTCTTGTCTTGTCTTGTCTTGTCTTGTCTTGTTTTATGTTGTTTTGTCTTGTCTTGTCTTCTCCTTGTCTTGTCTTGTCATGTCGTGTGTTGTGTTGTTTTGTCTTGTCATGTCTTATATTGTCTTGTGATGTCATGTCGTGTGTTGTGTTGTTTTGTCTTGTCTTGTCATGTCATGTCATGTGTTGTGTTGTGTTGTTTTGTCTTGTCTTGTCTTGTCTTGTCTTGTCTTGTCTTGTCTTGTCTTGCCTTATCTTGCCTTGTCTTGTCTTGTCTGGTCTTGTCTTGTCTTGTCTTGTCTTGTTTTGTCTTGTCTTGTATTGTCTTGTTTTCTCATGTAATGTCATGTCGTGTGTTGTGTTGTTTTGTCGTGTCATGTCTTGTCTTGTCTTGTCTTGTCTTGTCTTGGCCTGTCCTGTCGTGTGTTGTGTTGTTTTGTCTTGTCTTGTCTTGTTTTGTCATGTAATGTCATGTCGTGTGTTGTGTTGTTTTGTCTTGTCATGTCTTATATTGTCTTGTCTTGTCTTGTCTTGTCTTGTGATGTCATGTCGTGTGTTGTGTTGTTTTGTCTTGTCATGTCATGTCTTGTCTTGTCTTGTCTTGTCTTGTCTTGTCTTGTCTTGTCTTGTCTTGTCTTGTCTTGTCTTGTCTTGTCTTGTCTTGTCATATCTTGTCTTGTCTTGTCTTGTCTTGTCTTGTCTTGCTTTGTCTTGTCATGTCATGTCATGTCGTGTGTTGTGTTGTTTTGTCTTGTCTTGTCTTGTCTTGTCTTGTCTTGTCTTGTCTTGTCTTGTCTTGTCTTGTCTTGTCATGTCATTTCCTGTCGTGTCTTGTGTTGCTTTGTCTTGTCTTGTCTTGTCTTGTCTTGTCTTGTCTTGTCTTGTCTTGTCTTGTCTTGTCTTGTCTTGTCTTGTCTTGTCTTGTCTTGTCTTGTCTTGTCTTGTCTTGTCTTGTCTTGTCTTGTCTTGTCTTGTCTTGTCTTGTCTTGTCTTGTCTTGTCTTGTCTTGTCTTGTCTTGTCTTGTCTTGTCTTGTCTTGTCTTGTGTTGTCTTGTCTTGTCTTGTCTTGTCTTGTCTTGTCTTGTCTTGCCTTATCTTGCCTTGTCTTGTCTTGTCTGGTCTTGTCTTGTCTTGCCTTGTCTTGTCTTGTCTTGTCTTGTCTTGTCTTGTCTTGTCTTGTCTTGTCTTGTCTTGTCTTGTCTTGTCTTGTCTTGTCTTGTCTTGTCTTGTCTTGTCTTGTCTTGTCTTGTCTTGTCTTGTCTTGTCTTGTCTTGTCTTGTCTTGTCTTGTCTTGTCTTGTCTTGTCTTGTCTTGTCTTGTCTTGTCTTGTCTTGTCTTGTCTTGTGTTGTCTTGTCTTGTCTTGTCTTGTCTTGTCTTGTGTTGTCTTGTCTTGTCTTGTCTTGTCTTGTCTTGCCTTATCTTGCCTTGTCTTGTCTTGTCTTGTCTTGTCTTGTCTTGTCTTGTCTTGTCTTGTCTTATATTGTCTTGTCTTGTCTTGTCTTCTCCTTGTCTTGTCTTGTCATGTCGTGTGTTGTGTTGTTTTGTCTTGTCATGTCTTATATTGTCTTGTCTTGTCTTGTCTTGTCTTGTCTTGTCTTGTCTTGTCTTGTCTTGTCCTGTCTTGTCTTGTCATGTCTTGTCTTGTCATGTCGTGTGTTGTGTTGTTTTGTCTTGTCTTGTCTTGTCTTGTCTTGTCTTGTCTTGTCTTGTCTTGTCTTGTCTTGTCTTGTCTTGTCTTGTCCTGTCTTGTCTTGTCATGTCTTGTCTTGTCTTGTCTTGTCTTGTCTTGTCTTGTCTTGTTTTATGTTGTCTTGTCTTGTCTTGTTTTGTCATGTAATGTCATGTCGTGTGTTGTGTTGTTTTGTCTTGTCATGTCTTATATTGTCTTGTCTTGTCTTGTCTTGTGATGTCATGTCGTGTGTTGTGTTGTTTTGTCTTGTCTTGTCATGTCATGTCATGTCGTGTCTTGTGTTGCTTTGTCTTGTCTTGTCATGTCGTGTGTTGTGTTGTTTTGTCTTGTCTTGTTGTGTATTGTCATGTCTTGTCTTGTCTTGTCATGTCATGTGTTGTGTTGTTTTGTCTTGTCTTGTTTTGTCTTGTCATGTCTTGTCTTGTCTTGTCTTGTTTTGTCTTGTCATGTCGTGTGTTGTGTTGTTTTGTCTTGTCTTGTTGTGTATTGTCTTGTCTTGTTTTGTCTTGTCATGTCGTGTGTTGTGTTGTTTTGTCTTGTCTTGTTTTGTCTTGTCATGTCTTGTCTTGTCTTGTCTTGTTTTGTCTTGTCATGTCGTGTCTTGTCTTGTCTTGTCTTGTCTTGTCTTGTCTTGTCTTGTCTTGTCTTGTCTTGTCTTGTCTTGTCTTGTCTTGTCTTGTCTTGTCTTGTCTTGTCTTGTCTTGTTTTATGTTGTTTTGTCTTGTCTTGTCTTCTCCTTGTCTTGTCTTGTCATGTCGTGTGTTGTGTTGTTTTGTCTTGTCTTGTTTTGTCTTGTCCTGTCTTGTCTTGTCATGTCATGTCATGTGTTGTGTTGTGTTGTTTTGTCTTGTCTTGTCTTGTCTTGTCTTGTCTTGTCTTGTCTTGCCTTATCTTGCCTTGTTTTGTCTTGTCTGGTCTTGTCTTGTCTTGTCTTGTCTTGTTTTGTCTTGTCTTGTATTGTCTTGTTTTCTCATGTAATGTCATGTCGTGTGTTGTGTTGTTTTGTCGTGTCATGTCTTGTCTTGTCTTGTCTTGGCCTGTCCTGTCGTGTGTTGTGTTGTTTTGTCTTGTCTTGTCTTGTTTTGTCATGTAATGTCATGTCGTGTGTTGTGTTGTTTTGTCTTGTCATGTCTTATATTGTCTTGTCTTGTCTTGTCTTGTCTTGTCTTGTGATGTCATGTCGTGTGTTGTGTTGTTTTGTCTTGTCATGTCATGTCTTGTCTTGTCTTGTCTTGTCTTGTCTTGTCTTGTCTTGTCTTGTCTTGTCTTGTCTTGTCTTGTCATATCTTGTCTTGTCTTGTCTTGTCTTGTCTTGTCTTGCTTTGTCTTGTCATGTCATGTCATGTCGTGTGTTGTGTTGTTTTCTCTTGTCTTGTCTTGTCTTGTCTTGTCTTGTCATGTCATGTCCTGTCGTGTCTTGTGTTGCTTTGTCTTGTCTTGTCTTGTCTTGTCATGTCATGTCATGTCGTGTGTTGTCTTGTCTTGTCTTGTTTTGTCTTGTCATGTCTTGTCTTGTCTTGTCTTGTCTTGTCTTGTCTTGTCTTGTCTTGTCTTGTCTTGTCTTGTCTTGTCTTGTCTTGTCTTGTCTTGTCTTGTCTTGTCTTGTCTTGTCTTGTCTTGTCTTGTCTTGTCTTGTCTTGTCTTGTCTTGTCTTGTCTTGTCTTGTCTTGTCTTGTCTTGTCTTGTCTTGTCTTGTCTTGTCTTGTCTTGTCTTGTCTTGTCTTGTCTTGTCTTGTCTTGTCTTGTCTTGTCTTGTCTTGTCTTGTCTTGTCTTGTCTTGTCTTGTCTTGTCTTGTCTTGTCTTGTCTTGTCTTGTCTTGTCTTGTCTTGTGTTGTCTTGTCATGTCGTGTGTTGTGTTGTTTTGTCTTGTCTTGTCTTCTCCTTGTCTTGTCTTGTCATGTCGTGTGTTGTGTTGTTTTGTCTTGTCATGTCTTATATTGTCTTGTGATGTCATGTCGTGTGTTGTGTTGTTTTGTCTTGTCTTGTTTTGTCTTGTCCTGTCTTGTCTTGTCATGTCATGTCATGTGTTGTGTTGTGTTGTGTTGTTTTGTCTTGTCTTGTCTTGTCTTGTCTTGTCTTGTCTTGTCTTGTCTTGTCTTGTCTTGTCTTGTCTTGTCTTGTCTTGTCTTGTCTTGTCTTGTCTTGTCTTGTCTTGTCTTGTCTTGTCTTGTCTTGTCTTGTCTTGTCTTGTCTTGTCTTGTCTTGTCTTGTCTTGTCTTGTCTTGTGTTGTCTTGTCTTGTGTTGTCTTGTCATGTCGTGTGTTGTGTTGTTTTGTCTTGTCATGTCTTATATTGTCTTGTGATGTCATGTCGTGTGTTGTGTTGTTTTGTCTTGTCTTGTTTTGTCTTGTCCTGTCTTGTCTTGTCATGTCATGTCATGTGTTGTGTTGTGTTGTTTTGTCTTGTCTTGTCTTGTCTTGTCTTGTCTTGTCTTGTCTTGTCTTGTCTTGTCTTGTCTTGTCTTGTCTTGTCTTGTCTTGTCTTGTCTTGTCTTGTCTTGTCTTGTCTTGTCTTGTCTTGTCTTGTCTTGTCTTGTCTTGTCTTGTCTTGTTTTGTCTTGTCTTGTATTGTCTTTTTTTCTCATGTAATGTCATGTCGTGTGTTGTGTTGTTTTGTCTTGTCTTGTGTTGTTTTGTCGTGTCATGTCTTGTCTTGTCTTGTCTTGTCTTGTCTTGTCCTGTCCTGTCGTGTGTTGTGTTGTTTTGTTTTGTCTTGTCATGTCATGTCATGTCGTGTCTTGTGTTGCTTTGCCTTGTCTTGTCTTGTCTTGTCATGTCGTGTGTTGTGTTGTTTTGTCTTGTCTTGTTGTGTATTGTCATGTCGTGTCTTGTCTTGTCATGTCATGTCATGTCATGTCGTGTGTTGTGTTGTTTTGTCTTGTCTTGTTTTGTCTTGTCATGTCTTGTCTTGTTTTGTCTTGTTTTGTCTTGTCATGTCGTGTCTTGTCTTGTCTTGCCTTGTCTTGTCTTGTCTTGTCTTGTCTTGTCTTGTCTGGTCTTGTCTTGTCTTGTCTTGTCTTGTTTTATGTTGTCTTGTCTTGTCTTGTTTTGTCATGTAATGTCATGTCGTGTGTTGTGTTGTTTTGTCTTGTCATGTCTTATATTGTCTTGTCTTGTGATGTCATGTCGTGTGTTGTGTTGTTTTGTCTTGTCTTGTCATGTCATGTCATGTCGTGTCTTGTGTTGCTTTGTCTTGTCTTGTCTTGTCTTGTCATGTCGTGTGTTGTGTTGTTTTGTCTTGTCTTGTTGTGTATTGTCATGTCTTGTCTTGTCTTGTCATGTCATGTGTTGTGTTGTTTTGTCTTGTCTTGTTTTGTCTTGTCATGTCTTGTCTTGTCTTGTCTTGTTTTGTCTTGTCATGTCGTGTGTTGTGTTGTTTTGTCTTGTCTTGTTGTGTATTGTCTTGTCTTGTTTTGTCTTGTCATGTCGTGTGTTGTGTTGTTTTGTCTTGTCTTGTTTTGTCTTGTCATGTCTTGTCTTGTTTTGTCTTGTCATGTCGTGTCTTGTCTTGTCTTGTCTTGTCTTGTCTTGTCTTGTCTTGTCTTGTCTTGTCTTGTCTTGTCTTGTCTTGTCTTGTCTTGTCTTGTCTTGTCTTGTTTTATGTTGTTTTGTCTTGTCTTGTCTTCTCCTTGTCTTGTCTTGTCATGTCGTGTGTTGTGTTGTTTTGTCTTGTCATGTCTTATATTGTCTTGTGATGTCATGTCGTGTGTTGTGTTGTTTTGTCTTGTCTTGTTTTGTCTTGTCATGTCATGTCATGTGTTGTGTTGTGTTGTTTTGTCTTGTCTTGTCTTGTCTTGTCTTGTCTTGTCTTGTCTTGTCTTGCCTTATCTTGCCTTGTCTTGTCTTGTCTTGTCTTGTCTTGTTTTGTCTTGTCTTGTATTGTCTTGTTTTCTCATGTAATGTCATGTCGTGTGTTGTGTTGTTTTGTCGTGTCATGTCTTGTCTTGTCTTGTCTTGTCTTGTCTTGGCCTGTCCTGTCGTGTGTTGTGTTGTTTTGTCTTGTCTTGTCTTGTTTTGTCATGTAATGTCATGTCGTGTGTTGTGTTGTTTTGTCTTGTCATGTCTTATATTGTCTTGTCTTGTCTTGTCTTGTGATGTCATGTCGTGTGTTGTGTTGTTTTGTCTTGTCATGTCATGTCTTGTCTTGTCTTGTCTTGTCTTGTCTTGCCTTGTCTTGTCTTGTCTTGTCTTGTCTTGTCTTGTCATATCTTGTCTTGTCTTGTCTTGTCTTGTCTTGTCTTGTCTTGCTTTGTCTTGTCATGTCATGTCATGTCGTGTGTTGTGTTGTTTTGTCTTGTCTTGTCTTGTCTTGTCTTGTCTTGTCTTGTCTTGTCTTGTCTTGTCATGTCATGTCCTGTCGTGTCTTGTGTTGCTTTGTCTTGTCTTGTCTTGTCTTGTCATGTCATGTCATGTCGTGTGTTGTCTTGTCTTGTCTTGTTTTGTCTTGTCATGTCTTGTCTTGTCTTGTCTTGTCTTGTCTTGTCTTGTCTTGTCTTGTCTTGTCTTGTCTTGTCTTGTCTTGTCTTGTCTTGTCTTGTCTTGTCTTGTCTTGTCTTGTCTTGTCTTGTCTTGTCTTGTCTTGTCTTGTCTTGTCTTGTCTTGTCTTGTCTTGTCTTGTCTTGTCTTGTCTTGTCTTGTCTTGTCTTGTCTTGTCTTGTCTTGTCTTGTCTTGTCTTGTCTTGTCTTGTCTTGTCTTGTCTTGTCTTGTCTTGTCTTGTCTTGTCTTGTCTTGTCTTGTCTTGTCTTGTCTTGTCTTGTCTTGTCTTGTCTTGTCTTGTCTTGTCTTGTCTTGTCTTGTCTTGTCTTGTCTTGTCTTGTCTTGTCTTGCCTTATCTTGCCTTGTCTTGTCTTGTCTGGTCTTGTCTTGTCTTGTCTTGTCATGTCATGTCCTGTCGTGTCTTGTGTTGCTTCGTCTTGTCTTGTCTTGTCTTCTCCTTGTCTTGTCTTGTCATGTCGTGTGTTGTGTTGTTTTGTCTTGTCTTGTCATCTCCTTGTCTTGTCTTGTCATGTCGTGTGTTGTGTTGCTTTGTCTTGTCATGTCTTATATTGTCTTGTGATGTCATGTCGTGTGTTGTGTTGTTTTGTCTTGTCTTGTTTTGTCTTGTCCTGTCTTGTCTTGTCATGTCATGTCATGTGTTGTGTTGTGTTGTTTTGTCTTGTCTTGTCTTGTCTTGTCTTGTCTTGTCTTGTCTTGTCTTGTCTTGTCTTGTCTTGTCTTGTCTTGTCTTGTCTTGTCTTGTCTTGTCTTGTCTTGTCTTGTCTTGTCTTGTCTTGTCTTGTCTTGTCTTGTCTTGTTTTGTCTTGTCTTGTATTGTCTTGTTTTCTCATGTAATGTCATGTCGTGTGTTGTGTTGTTTTGTCTTGTCTTGTGTTGTTTTGTCGTGTCATGTCTTGTCTTGTCTTGTCTTGTCTTGTCTTGTCTTGTCTTGTCTTGTCCTGTCCTGTCGTGTGTTGTGTTGTTTTGTCTTGTCTTGTCATGTCATGTCATGTCGTGTCTTGTGTTGCTTTGCCTTGTCTTGTCTTGTCTTGTCATGTCGTGTGTTGTGTTGTTTTGTCTTGTCTTGTCTTGTCTTGTCTTGTCTTGTCTTGTCTTGTCTTGTCTTGTCTTGTCTTGTCTTGTCTTGTCTTGTCTTGTCTTGTCTTGTCTTGTCTTGTTTTGTCTTGTCTTGTATTGTCTTGTTTTCTCATGTAATGTCATGTCGTGTGTTGTGTTGTTTTGTCTTGTCTTGTGTTGTTTTGTCGTGTCATGTCTTGTCTTGTCTTGTCTTGTCTTGTCTTGTCCTGTCATGTCGTGTCTTGTCTTGTCATGTCATGTCATGTCATGTCGTGTGTTGTGTTGTTTTGTCTTGTCTTGTTTTGTCTTGTCATGTCTTGTCTTGTCTTGTCTTGGTTTGTCTTGTCATGTCGTGTCTTGTCTTGTCTTGCCTTGTCTTGTCTTGTCTTGTCTTGTCTTGTCTTGTCTGGTCTTGTCTTGTCTTGTCTTGTCTTGTCTTGTCTTGTCTTGTCTTGTCTTGTCTTGTTTTATGTTGTCTTGTCTTGTCTTGTTTTGTCATGTAATGTCATGTCGTGTGTTGTGTTGTTTTGTCTTGTCATGTCTTATATTGTCTTGTCTTGTCTTGTCTTGTGATGTCATGTCGTGTGTTGTGTTGTTTTGTCTTGTCTTGTCATGTCATGTCATGTCGTGTCTTGTGTTGCTTTGTCTTGTCTTGTCTTGTCTTGTCATGTCGTGTGTTGTGTTGTTTTGTCTTGTCTTGTTGTGTATTGTCATGTCTTGTCTTGTCTTGTCATGTCATGTGTTGTGTTGTTTTGTCTTGTCTTGTTTTGTCTTGTCATGTCTTGTCTTGTCTTGTCTTGTTTTGTCTTGTCATGTCGTGTGTTGTGTTGTTTTGTCTTGTCTTGTTGTGTATTGTCTTGTCTTGTTTTGTCTTGTCATGTCGTGTGTTGTGTTGTTTTGTCTTGTCTTGTTTTGTCTTGTCATGTCTTGTCTTGTCTTGTCTTGTTTTGTCTTGTCATGTCGTGTCTTGTCTTGTCTTGTCTTGTCTTGTCTTGTCTTGTCTTGTCTTGTCTTGTCTTGTCTTGTCTTGTTTTATGTTGTTTTGTCTTGTCTTGTCTTCTCCTTGTCTTGTCTTGTCATGTCGTGTGTTGTGTTGTTTTGTCTTGTCATGTCTTATATTGTCTTGTGATGTCATGTCGTGTGTTGTGTTGTTTTGTCTTGTCTTGTTTTGTCTTGTCCTGTCTTGTCTTGTCATGTCATGTCATGTGTTGTGTTGTGTTGTTTTGTCTTGTCTTGTCTTGTCTTGTCTTGTCTTGTCTTGTCTTGTCTTGCCTTATCTTGCCTTGTCTTGTCTTGTCTGGTCTTGTCTTGTCTTGTCTTGTCTTGTTTTGTCTTGTCTTGTATTGTCTTGTTTTCTCATGTAATGTCATGTCGTGTGTTGTGTTGTTTTGTCGTGTCATGTCTTGTCTTGTCTTGTCTTGTCTTGTCTTGGCCTGTCCTGTCGTGTGTTGTGTTGTTTTGTCTTGTCTTGTCATGTCATGTCATGTCGTGTCTTGTTGTGTGTTGTCATGTCTTGTCTTGTCTTGTCATGTCATGTCATGTCATGTCGTGTGTTGTGTTGTTTTGTCTTGTCTTGTTTTGTCTTGTCATGTCTTGTCTTGTCTTGTCTTGTTTTGTCTTGTCATGTCTTGTCTTGTCTTGTCTTGTCTTGTCTTGTCTTGTCTTGTCTTGTCTTGTCTTGTCTTGTCTTGTCTTGTCTTGTCTTGTCTTGTTTTATGTTGTCTTGTCTTGTCTTGTTTTGTCATGTAATGTCATGTCGTGTGTTGTGTTGTTTTGTCTTGTCTTGTCTTGTCTTGTCTTCTCCTTGTCTTGTCTTGTCTGTCGTGTGTTGTGTTGTTTTGTCTTGTCATGTCTTATATTGTCTTGTCTTGTGATGTCATGTCATGTCGTGTGTTGTGTTGTTTTGTCTTGTCTTGTTGTGTATTGTCATGTCTTGTCTTGTCTTGTCATCTCATGTCATGTCATGTCGTGTGTTGTGTTGTTTTGTCTTGTCTTGTTTTGTCTTGTCATGTCTTGTCTTGTCTTGTCTTGTCTTGTCTTGTGTTGTCTTGCCTTGTCTTGTCTTGTCTTGTCTTGTCTTGTCTTGTCTTGTCTTGTCTTGTCTTGTCTTGTCTTGTCTTGTCTTGTCTTGTCTTGTCTTGTCTTGTCTTGTCTTGTCTTGTCTTGTCTTGTCTTGTCTTGTCTTGTCTTGTCTTGTCTGTCGTGTGTTGTGTTGTTTTGTCTTGTCATGTCTTATATTGTCTTGTCTTGTGATGTCATGTCATGTCGTGTGTTGTGTTGTTTTGTCTTGTCTTGTCTTGTCTTGTCTTGTCTTGTCTTGTCTTGTCTTGTCTTGTCTTGTCTCGTCTTGTCTTGTCTTGTCTTCTCTTGTCTTGTCTTGTCTTGTCTTGTCTTGTCTTGTCTTGTCTTCTCCTTGTCTTGTCTTGTCTGTTGTGTGTTGTGTTGTTTTGTCTTGTCATGTCTTATATTGTCTTGTCTTGTGATGTCATGTCATGTCGTGTGTTGTGTTGTTTTGTCTTGTCTTGTCTTGTCTTGTCTTGTCTTGTCTTGTCTTGTCTTGTCCTGTCTTGTCTTGTCTTGTCATGTCTTGTCTTGTCTTGTCTTGTCTTGTCTTGTCTCGTCTCGTCTTGTCTTGTTTTGTTTGTCTTGTCTTGTCTTGTCTTGTCTTGTCTTGTCTTGTCTTGTCCTGTTCTGTCTTGTCTTGTTTTGTTTGTCTTGTCTTGTCTTGTCTTGTCTTGTCTTGTCTTGTCTTGTCTTGTCTTGTCTTGTCTTGTCTTGTCTTGTCTTGTCATGTCTTGTCTTGTTTTGTCTTGTCTTGTATTGTCTTGTTTTATCATGTAATGTCATGTCGTGTGTTGTGTTGTTTTGCCTTGTCTTGTGTTGTTTTGTCGTGTCATGTCTTGTCTTGTCCTCTCCTGTCGTGTGCTGTGTTGTTTTGTCTTGTCTTGTTTTGTCTTGTCTTGTGTTGTTTTGTCCTGTCCTGACGTGTGTTGTGTTGTTTTGTCTTGTCTGGTTTTGTCTTGTCCTGTCTTGTCTTGTCTTGTCTTGTCTTGTCTTGTCTTGTCATGTCTTGTCTTGTTTTGTCTTGTCTTGTATTGTCTTGTTTTCTCATGTAATGTCCTGATGTGTGTTGTGTTGTCTTGTCTTGTCTTGTCTTGTCTTGTCTTGTCTTGTCTTGTCTTGTCTTGTCTTGTCTTGTCTTGTCTTGTTTTGTCATGTCATGTCTTGTCTTGTCTTGTCTTGTCTTGTCTTGTCTTGTCTTGTCTTGTCTTGTCTTGTCTTGTCTTGTCTTGTCTTGTCTTGTCTTGTCTTGTCTTGTCTTGTCTTGTCTTGTCTTGTCTTGTCTTGTCTTGTCTTGTTTTGTCTTGTCTTGTCTTGTCTTGTCTTGTCTTGTCTTGTCTTGTCTTGTCTTGTCTTGTCTTGTCTTGTCTTGTCTTGTCTTGTCTTGTCTTGTCTTGTCTTGTCTTGTCTTGTCTTGTCTTGTCTTGTCTTGTCTTGTCTTGTCTTGTCTTGTCTTGTCTTGTCTTGTCTTGTCTTGTCTTGTCTTGTCTTGTCTTGTCTTGTCTTGTCTTGTCTTGTCTTGTCTTGTCTTGTCTTGTCTTGTCTTGTCTTGTCTTGTCTTGTCTTGTCTTGTCTTGTCTTGTCTTGTCTTGTCTTGTCTTGTCTTGTCTTGTCTTGTCTTGTCTTGTCTTGTCTTGTCTTGTCTTGTCTTGTCTTGTCTTGTCTTGTCTTGTCTTGTCTTGTCTTGTCTTGTCTTGTCTTGTCTTGTCTTGTCTTGTCTTGTCTTGTCTTGTCTTGTCTTGTCTTGTCTTGTCTTGTCTTGTCTTGTCTTGTCTTGTCTTCTCCTTGTCTTGTCTTGTCATGTCGTGTGTTGTGTTGTTTTGTCTTGTCTTGTCTTCTCCTTGTCTTGTCTTGTCATGTCGTGAGTTGTGTTGTTTTGTCTTGTCATGTCTTATATTGTCTTGTGATGTCATGTCGTGTGTTGTGTTGTTTTGTCTTGTCTTGTTTTGTCTTGTCCTGTCTTGTCTTGTCATGTCATGTCATGTGTTGTGTTGTGTTGTTTTGTCTTGTCTTGTCTTGTCTTGCCTTATCTTGCCTTGTCTTGTCTTGTCTGGTCTTGTCTTGTCTTGTCGTGTCTTGTTTTGTCTTGTCTTGTATTGTCTTGTTTTCTCATGTAATGTCATGTCGTGTGTTGTGTTGTTTTGTTTTGTCTTGTGTTGTTTTGTCGTGTCATGTCTTGTCTTGTCTTGTCTTGTCTTGTCTTGTCCTGTCCTGTCGTGTGTTGTGTTGTTTTGTCTTGTCTTGTCATGTCATGTCATGTCGTGTCTTGTGTTGCTTTGTCTTGTCTTGTTGTGTATTGTCATGTCTTGTCTTGTCTTGTCATCTCATGTCATGTCATGTCGTGTGTTGTGTTGTTTTGTCTTGTCTTGTTTTGTCTTGTCTTGTCTTGTCTTGTCTTGTTTTATGTTGTCTTGTCTTGTCTTGTTTTGTCATGTAATGTCATGTCGTGTGTTGTGTTGTTTTGTCTTGTCTTGTTGTGTATTGTCATGTCTTGTCTTGTCTTGTCATGTCGTGTGTTGTGTTGTTTTGTCTTGTCTTGTCTTGTCTTGTCTTGTCTTGTCTTGTCTTGTCTTGTCTTGTCTTGTCTTGTCTTGTCTTGTCCTGTCTTGTCTTGTCATGTCTTGTCTTGTCTTGTCTTGTCTTGTCTTGTCTTGTCTCGTCTTGTCTTGTCTTGTCTTGTCCTGTCCTGTCTTGTCTTGTCTTGTCATGTCTTGTTTTGTCTTGTCTTGCTTTGTCTTGTCATGTCTTATCTTGTCTTGTCATGTCTTGTTTTGTCTTGTCTTGTCTTGTCTTGTCTTGTCTTGTCTTGTCTTGTCTTGTCTTGTCTTGGTTGTCCTGTCCTGTCTTGTCTTGTCTTGTCATATCTTGTCTTGTTTTGTCTTGTCTTGTCTTGTCTTGCTTTGTCTTGTCATGTCTTATCTTGTCTTGTCTTGTCTTGTCTTGTCCTGTCGTGTGTTGTTTTGTTTTGTCTTGTCTTGTGTTGTTTTGTCGTGTCATGTCTTGTCTTGTCCTGTCCTGTCGTGTGTTGTGTTGTTTTGTCTTGTCTTGTCTTGTCCTGTCCTGACGTGTGTTGTCTTGTCTTTACTTGTCTTGTCTTGTCTTGTCTTGTCTTGTCTTGTCTTGTCTTGTCTTGTCTTGTCTTGTCTTGTCTTGTCTTGTCTTGTCTTGTCTTGTCTTGTCTTGTCTTGTCTTGTCTTGTCCTGTCCTGTCTTGTCTTGTTTTGTCTTGTCTTGTATTGTCTTGTTTTCTCATGTAATGTCATGTCGTGTGTTGTGTTGTTTTGTCTTGTCTTGTGTTGTTTTGTCGTGTCATGTCTTGTCTTGTCTTGTCTTGTGTTGTTTTGTCGTGTCATGTCTTGTCTTGTCCTCTCCTGTCGTGTGTTGTGTTGTTTTGTCTTGTCTTGTTTTGTCTTGTCTTGTGTTGTTTTGTCCTGTCCTGACGTGTGTTGTGTTGTTTTGTCTTGTCTGGTTTTGTCTTGTCCTGTCTTGTCTTGTCTTGTTTTGTCTTGTCCTGTCTTGTCTTGTCTTGTATTGTCTTGTTTTCTCATGTAATGTCATGTCGTGTGTTGTCTTGTTTTGTCTTGTCTTGTGTTGTTTTGTCGTGTGTTGTCTTGTGTTGTCTTGTCCTGTCCTGACGTGTGTTGTGTTGTTTTGTCTTGTCTTGTGTTGTTTTGTCCTGTCCTGACGTGTGTTGTGTTGTTTTGTCTTGTCTTGTTTTGTCTTGTCTTGTGTTGTTTTGTCTTGTATTGTCTTGTTTTCTCAGGTAATGTCATGTCGTGTGTTGTGTTGTTTTGTCTTGTCTTGTGTTGTTTTGTCGTGTCATGTCTTGTCTTGTCTTGTCTTGTCTTGTCCTGTCCTGTCGTGTGTTGTCTTGTCTTGTCTTGTCCTGTCCTGACGTGTGTTGTGTTGTTTTGTCCTGTCCTGACGTGTGTTGTGTTGTTTTGTCTTGTCTTGTTTTGTCTTGTCATGTCATGTCTTGTCTTGTCTTGTCTTGTCCTGTCGTGTGTTGTCTTGTCTTGTCTTGTCTTGTCTTGTCTTGTCTTGTCTTGTCTTGTCTTGTCTTGTCTTGTCTTGTCTTCTCCTTGTCTTGTCTTGTCTGTCGTGTGTTGCGTTGTTTTGTCTTGTCATGTCTTATATTGTCTTGTCTTGTGATGTCATGTCATGTCGTGTGTTGTGTTGTTTTGTCTTGTCTTGTCCTGTCTTGTCTTGTCATGTCTTGTCTTGTCTTGTCTTGTCTTGTCTTGTCTTGTCTCGTCTTGTCTTGTCTTGTCTTGTCTTGTCCTGTCCTGTCTTGTCTTGTCTTGTCATGTCTTGTTTTGTCTTGTCTTACTTTGTCTTGTCATGTCTTATCTTGTCTTGTCATGTCTTGTCTTGTCTTGTCTTGTCTTGTCTTGTCTTGTCTTGTCTTGTCTTGTCTTGTCTTGTCTTGTCTTGTCTTGTCTTGTCTTGTCTTGGTTGTCCTGTCCTGTCTTGTCTTGTCTTGTCATATCTTGTCTTGTTTTGTCTTGTCTTATCTTGTCTTGCTTTGTCTTGTCATGTCTTATCTTGTCTTGTCTTGTCTTGTCTTGTCCTGTCGTGTGTTGTTTTGTTTTGTCTTGGCTTGTCTTGCCCTGTCCTGTCGTGTGTTGTGTTGTTTTGTCTTGTCTTGTCTTGTCCTGTCCTGACGTGTGTTGTCTTGTCTTGTCTTGTCTTGTCTTGTCTTGTCTTGTCTTGTCTTGTCTTGTCTTGTCTTGTCTTGTCTTGTCTTGTCTTGTCCTGTCCTGTCTTGTCTTGTCTTGTCTTGTCATGTCTTGTCTTGTCTTGTCTTGTCTTGTCTTGTCTTGTCTTGTCTTGTCTCGTCTTGTCTTGTCTTGTCCTGTCCTGTCTTGTGTTGTCTTGTCTTGTCTTGTCTTGTCTTGTCTTGTCTTGTCATGTCTTATCTTGTCTTGTCATGTCTTGTCTTGTCTTGTCTTGTCTTGTCTTGTCTTGTCTTGTCTTGTCATGTCTTGTCTTGTCTTGTCTTGTCTTGTCTTATCTTGTCTTGTCTTGTCTTGTCTTGTCATGTCATGTCATGTCATATCGTGTGTTGTGTTGTTTTGTCTTGTCTTATTTTGTCTTGTCATGTCTTATCTTGTCTTGTCTTGTCTTGTCTTGTCTTGTTTTGTTTGTCTTGTTTTGTCTTGTCTTGTCTTGTCTTGTCTTGTCTTGTCTTGTCTTGTCATGTCGTGTGTTGTGTTGTTTTGTCTTGTCTTGTCTTGTCTTGTCTTGTCATGTCGTGTGTTGTGTTGTTTTGTCTTGTCTTGTGTTGTTTTGTCGTGTCATGTCTTGTCTTGTCTTGTCTTGTCTTGTCCTGTCCTGACGTGTGTTGTGTTGTTTTGTCTTGTCTTGTCTTGTCTTGTCTTGTGTTGCCTCGTCGTGTCTTGTCTTGTCTTGTCCTGTCCTGACGTGTGTTGTGTTGTTTTGTCTTGTCTTGTCTTGTCTTGTCTTGTCTTGTCATGTCGTGTGTTGTGTTGTTTTGTCTTGTCTTGTCTTGTCTTGTCTTGTCATGTCGTGTGTTGTGTTGTTTTGTCTTGTCTTGTGTTGTTTTGTCGTGTCATGTCTTGTCTTGTCTTGTCTTGTCTTGTCTTGTCCTGTCCTGTCGTGTGTTGTGTTGTTTTGTCTTGTCTTGTCATGTCATGTCATGTCGTGTCTTGTGTTGCTTTGTCTTGTCTTATCTTGTTTTGTCATGTCTTGTCTTGTCTTGTCTTGTCTTGTCTTGTCTTGTCTTGTCTTGTGTTGCCTCGTCTTGTCTTGTCTTGTCTTGTCCTGTCGTGACGTGTGTTGTGTTGTTTTGTCTTGTCTTGTCTTGTCTTGTCTTGTCTTGTCTTGTCTTGTCTTGTCTTGTCTTGTCATGTCGTGTCATGTCGTGTCTTGTGTTGCTTTGTCTTGTCTTGTCATGTCGTGTGTTGTGTTGTTTTGTCTTGTCTTGTCTTGTCATGTCGTGTGTTGTGTTGTTTTGTCTTGTCTTGTTGTGTATTGTCATGTCTTATATTGTCTTGTCTTGTCTTGTCTTGTCCTGTCATGTCGTGTGTTGTGTTGTTTTGTCTTGTCATGTCGTGTGTTGTGTTGTTTTGTCTTGTCTTGTGTTGTTTTGTCTTGTCATGTCGTGTGTTGTGTTGTTTTGTCTTGTCTTGTGTTGTTTTGTCGTGTCATGTCTTGTCTTGTCTTGTCCTGTCCTGTCGTGTGTTGTGTTGTTTTGTCTTGTCTTGTCTTGTTTTATGTTGTCTTGTTTTGTCATGTCTTGTCATGTCGTATGTTGTGTTGTTTTGTCTTGTCTTGTCTTGTCTTGTCCTGTCCTGTCGTGTGTTGTGTTGTTTTGTCTTGTCTTGTCATGTCATGTCATGTCGTGTCTTGTGTTGCTTTGTCTTGTCTTGTCTTGTCTTGTGTTGCCTCGTCTTGTCTTGTCTTGTCTTGTCCTGTCCTGACGTGTGTTGTGTTGTTTTGTCTTGTCTTGTCTTGTCTTGTCTTGTCTTGTCATGTCGTGTGTTGTGTTGTTTTGTCTTGTCTTGTCTTGTCTTGTCTTGTCTTGTCATGTCGTGTGCTGTGTTGTTTTGTCTTGTCTTGTGTTGTTTTGTCGTGTCATGTCTTGTCTTGTCTTGTATTGTCTTGTCCTGTCCTGTCGTGTGTTGTGTTGTTTTGTCTTGTCTTGTCTTGTCATGTCTTATCTTGTCTTGTCTTGTCTTGTCTTGTGTTGTCTTGTCTTGTCTTGTCTTGTCTTGTCTTGTCTTGTCTTGTCCTGTCCTGTCCTGTCTTGTCTTGTCTTGTCATATCTTTTCTTGTCTTGTCTTGTCTTGTCTTGTCTTGTCTTGTTTTGTCTTGTCATGTCTTATCTTGTCATGTCTTGTCTTGTCCTGTCCTGTCGTGTGTTGTTTTGTATTGTCTTGTCTTGTGTTGTTTTGTCGTGTCATGTCTTGTCTGCCTCGTCTTGTCTTGTCTTGTCTTGTCCTGTCCTGACTTGTGTTGTGTTGTTTTGTCTTGTCTTGTCTTGTCTTGTCTTGTCTTGTCATGTCTTATCTTGTCTTGTCTTGTCTTGTCTTGTGTTGTCTTGTCTTGTCTTGTCTTGTCTTGTCTTGTCTTGTCTTGTCTTGTCCTGTCCTGTCCTGTCTTGTCTTGTCTTGTCATATCTTTTCTTGTCTTGTCTTGTCTTGTCTTGTCTTGTCTTGTCTTGTCTTGTCTTGTTTTGTCTTGTCATGTCTTATCTTGTCATGTCTTGTCTTGTCCTGTCCTGTCGTGTGTTGTTTTGTATTGTCTTGTCTTGTGTTGTTTTGTCGTGTCATGTCTTGTCTTGTCTTGTCCTGTCCTGTCGTGTGTTGTGTTGTTTTGTCTTGTCTTGTCTTGTCTAGTCTTGTCATGTCATGTCATGTCGTGTCTTGTGTTGCTTTGTCTTGTCTTGTCTTGTCTTGTCACGTCGTGTGTTGTGTTGTTTTGTCTTGTCATGTCTTGTCTTGTCATGTCATGTCATGTCGTGTGTTGTGTTGTTTTGTCTTGTCTTGTTTTGTCTTGTCATGTCTTGTCTTGTCTTGTCTTGTCTTGTCTTGTCTTGTTTTGTCTTGTCTTGTCTTGTCTTGTCTTGTCTTGTCTTGTCTTGTCTTGTCTTGTCTTGTCTTGTCTTGTCTTGTCTTGTCTTGTCTTGTCTTGTCTTGTCATGTCATGTCATGTCATATCGTGTGTTGTGTTGTTTTGTCTTGTCTTGTCATGTCGTGTGCTGTGTTGTTTTGTCTTGTCTTGTGTTGTTTTGTCGTGTCATGTCTTGTCTTGTCTTGTCTTGTCATGTCGTGTGTTGTGTTGTTTTGTCTTGTCATGTCTTGTCTTGTCATGTCATGACATGTCGTGTGTTGTGTTGTTTTGTCTTGTCTTGTCTTGTCTTGTCTTGTCTTGTCTTGTCATGTCATGTCATGTTATATCGTGTGTTGTGTTGTTTTGTCTTGTCTTATTTTGTCTTGTCATGTCTTATCTTGTCTTGTCTTGTCTTGTCTTGTCTTGTCTTGTCTTGTCTTGTCTTGTCTTGTCTTGTCTTGTCTTGTCTTGTCTTGTCTTGTCTTGTCTTGTCTTGTCTTGTCTTGTCTTGTCTTGTCTTGTCATGTCATGTCATGTCATATCGTGTGTTGTGTTGTTTTGTCTTGTCTTATTTTGTCTTGTCATGTCTTATATTGTCTTGTCTTGTCTTGTCTTGTCTTGTCTTGTCTTGTCTTGTCTTGTCTTGTCTTGTCTTGTCTTGTCTCATCTTGTCTTGTCCTGTCCTGTCCTGTCTTGTCTTGTCTTGTCATGTCTTGTCTTGTCTTGTCTTGTTTTGTCTTGTCTTGTCTTGTCCTGTCCTGACGTGTGTTGTCTTGTCTTGTCTTGTCTTGTGTTGTTTTGTCGTGTCATGTCTTGTCTTGTCTTGTCCTGTCCTGTTGTGTGTTGTGTTGTTTTGTCTTGTCTTGTCTTGTCCTGTCTTGTCTTGTCTTGTCTTGTCTTGTCTTGTCTTGTTTTATGTTGTCTTGTCTTGTCTTGTTTTGTCATGTAATGTCATGTCGTGTGTTGTGTTGTTTTGTCTTGTCTTGTCTTGTCTTGTCTTATCCTTGTCTTGTCTTGTCTGTCGTGTGTTGTGTTGTTTTGTCTTGTCATGTCTTATATTGTCTTGTCTTGTGATGTCATGTCATGTCGTGTGTTGTGTTGTTTTGTCTTGTCATGTCTTATATTGTCTTGTTTTGTCTTGTCCTGTCTTGTCTTGTCATGTCATGTCATGTGTTGTGTTGTTTTGTCTTGTCTTGTCTTGTCTTGTCTTGTCTTGTCTTGTCTTGTCTTGCCTTATCTTGCCTTATCTTGCCTTGTCTGGTCTTGTCTTGTCTTGTCTTGTCTTGTTTTGTCTTGTCTTGTATTGTCTTGTTTTCTCATGTAATGTCATGTCGTGTGTTGTGTTGTTTTGTCGTGTCATGTCTTGTCTTGTCTTGTCTTGTCTTGTCTTGGCCTGTCCTGTCGTGTGTTGTGTTGTTTTGTCTTGTCTTGTCATGTCATGTCATGTCGTGTCTTGTGTTGCTTTGTCTTGTCTTGTCTTGTCTTGTCATGTCGTGTGTTGTGTTTTTTTGTCTTGTCTTGTTGTGTGTTGTCATGTCTTGTCTTGTCTTGTCATGTCATGTCATGTCATGTCGTGTGTTGTGTTGTTTTGTCTTGTCTTGTTTTGTCTTGTCATGTCTTGTCTTGTCTTGTCTTGTTTTGTCTTGTCATGTCTTGTCTTGTCTTGTCTTGTCTTGTCTTGTCTTGTCTTGTCTTGTCTTGTCTTGTCTTGTCTTGTCTTGTCTTGTCTTGTCTTGTTTTATGTTGTCTTGTCTTGTCTTGTTTTGTCATGTAATGTCATGTCGTGTGTTGTGTTGTTTTGTCTTGTCTTGTCTTGTCTTGTCTTCTCCTTGTCTTGTCTTGTCTGTCGTGTGTTGTGTTGTTTTGTCTTGTCATGTCTTATATTGTCTTGTCTTGTGATGTCATGTCATGTCGTGTGTTGTGTTGTTTTGTCTTGTCTTGTTGTGTATTGTCATGTCTTGTCTTGTCTTGTCATGTCATGTCATGTCATGTCGTGTGTTGTGTTGTTTTGTCTTGTCTTGTTTTGTCTTGTCATGTCTTGTCTTGTCTTGTCTTGTCTTGTCTTGTCTTGTCTTGCCTTGTCTTGTCTTGTCTTGTCTTGTCTTGTCTTGTCTTGTCTTGTCTTGTCTTGTCTTGTCTTGTCTTGTCTTGTCTTGTCTTGTCTTGTCTTGTCTTGTCTTGTCTTGTCTTGTCTTGTCTTGTCTTGTCTTGTCTTGTCTGTCGTGTGTTGTGTTGTTTTGTCTTGTCATGTCTTATATTGTCTTGTCTTGTGATGTCATGTCATGTCGTGTGTTGTGTTGTTTTGTCTTGTCTTGTCTTGTCTTGTCTTGTCTTGTCTTGTCTTGTCTTGTCTTGTCTTGTCTTGTCTTGTCTCGTCTTGTCTTGTCTTGTCTTGTCTTGTCTTGTCTTGTCTTGTCTTGTCTTGTCTTCTCCTTGTCTTGTCTTGTCTGTCGTGTGTTGTGTTGTTTTGTCTTGTCATGTCTTATATTGTCTTGTCTTGTGATGTCATGTCATGTCATGTCGTGTGTTGTGTTGTTTTGTCTTGTCTTGTCTTGTCTTGTCTTGTCTTGTCTTGTCTTGTCTTGTCTTGTCCTGTCTTGTCTTGTCATGTCTTGTCTTGTCTTGTCTTGTCTTGTCTTGTCTCGTCTCGTCTTGTCTTGTTTTGTTTGTCTTGTCTTGTCTTGTCTTGTCTTGTCTTGTCCTGTTCTGTCTTGTCTTGTTTTGTTTGTCTTGTCTTGTCTTGTCTTGTCTTGTCTTGTCTTGTCTTGTCTTGTCTTGTCTTGTCTTGTCTTGTCTTGTCTTGTCTTGTCTTGTCTTGTCTTGTCATGTCTTGTCTTGTTTTGTCTTGTCTTGTATTGTCTTGTTTTATCATGTAATGTCATGTCGTGTGTTGTGTTGTTTTGCCTTGTCTTGTGTTGTTTTGTCGTGTCATGTCTTGTCTTGTCCTCTCCTGTCGTGTGCTGTGTTGTTTTGTCTTGTCTTGTTTTGTCTTGTCTTGTGTTGTTTTGTCCTGTCCTGACGTGTGTTGTGTTGTTTTGTCTTGTCTGGTTTTGTCTTGTCCTGTCTTGTCTTGTGTTGTCTTGTCTTGTCATGTCTTGTCTTGTTTTGTCTTGTCTTGTATTGTCTTGTTTTCTCATGTAATGTCCTGACGTGTGTTGTGTTGTCTTGTCTTGTCTTGTCTTGTCTTGTCTTGTCTTGTCTTGTCTTGTCTTGTCTTGTCTTGTCTTGTTTTGTCATGTCATGTCTTGTCTTGTCTTGTCTTGTCTTGTCTTGTCTTGTCTTGTCTTGTCTTGTCTTGTCTTGTCTTGTCTTGTCTTGTCTTGTCTTGTCTTGTCTTGTCTTGTCTTGTCTTGTCTTGTCTTGTCTTGTCTTGTCTTGTCTTGTCTTGTCTTGTCTTGTCTTGTCTTGTCTTGTCTTGTCTTGTCTTGTCTTGTCTTGTCTTGTCTTGTCTTGTCTTGTCTTGTCTTGTCTTGTCTTGTCTTGTCTTGTCTTGTCTTGACTTGTCTTGTCTTGTCTTGTCTTGTCTTGTCTTCTCCTTGTCTTGTCTTGTCATGTCGTGTGTTGTGTTGTTTTGTCTTGTCTTGTCTTCTCCTTGTCTTGTCTTGTCATGTCGTGAGTTGTGTTGTTTTGTCTTGTCATGTCTTATATTGTCTTGTGATGTCATGTCGTGTGTTGTGTTGTTTTGTCTTGTCTTGTTTTGTCTTGTCCTGTCTTGTCTTGTCATGTCATGTCATGTGTTGTGTTGTGTTGTTTTGTCTTGTCTTGTCTTGTCTTGCCTTATCTTGCCTTGTCTTGTCTTGTCTGGTCTTGTCTTGTCTTGTCGTGTCTTGTTTTGTCTTGTCTTGTATTGTCTTGTTTTCTCATGTAATGTCATGTCGTGTGTTGTGTTGTTTTGTCTTGTCTTGTGTTGTTTTGTCGTGTCATGTCTTGTCTTGTCTTGTCTTGTCTTGTCTTGTCCTGTCCTGTCGTGTGTTGTGTTGTTTTGTCTTGTCTTGTCATGTCATGTCATGTCGTGTCTTGTGTTGCTTTGTCTTGTCTTGTTGTGTATTGTCATGTCTTGTCTTGTCTTGTCATCTCATGTCATGTCATGTCGTGTGTTGTGTTGTTTTGTCTTGTCTTGTTTTGTCTTGTCTTGTCTTGTCTTGTCTTGTCTTGTTTTATGTTGTCTTGTCTTGTCTTGTTTTGTCATGTAATGTCATGTCGTGTGTTGTGTTGTTTTGTCTTGTCTTGTTGTGTATTGTCATGTCTTGTCTTGTCTTGTCATGTCGTGGGTCGTGTGTTGTGTTGTTTTGTCTTGTCTTGTCTTGTCTTGTCTTGTCTTGTCTTGTCTTGTCTTGTCTTGTCCTGTCTTGTCTTGTCATGTCTTGTCTTGTCTTGTCTTGTCTTGTCTTGTCTTGTCTTGTCTCGTCTTGTCTTGTCTTGTCTTGTCCTGTCCTGTCTTGTCTTGTCTTGTCATGTCTTGTTTTGTCTTGTCTTGCTTTGTCTTGTCATGTCTTATCTTGTCTTGTCATGTCTTGTTTTGTCTTGTCTTGTCTTGTCTTGTCTTGTCTTGTCTTGTCTTGGTTGTCCTGTCCTGTCTTGTCTTGTCTTGTCATATCTTGTCTTGTTTTGTCTTGTCTTGTCTTGTCTTGCTTTGTCTTGTCATGTCTTATCTTGTCTTGTCTTGTCTTGTCTTGTCCTGTCGTGTGTTGTTTTGTTTTGTCTTGTCTTGTGTTGTTTTGTCGTGTCATGTCTTGTCTTGGCTTGTCTTGTCCTGTCCTGTCGTGTGTTGTGTTGTTTTGTCTTGTCTTGTCTTGTCCTGTCCTGACGTGTGTTGTCTTGTCTTTACTTGTCTTGTCTTGTCTTGTCTTGTCTTGTCTTGTCTTGTCTTGTCTTGTCTTGTCTTGTCTTGTCCTGTCCTGTCTTGTCTTGTTTTGTCTTGTCTTGTATTGTCTTGTTTTCTCATGTAATGTCATGTCGTGTGTTGTGTTGTTTTGTCTTGTCTTGTGTTGTTTTGTCGTGTCATGTCTTGTCTTGTCTTGTCTTGTGTTGTTTTGTCGTGTCATGTCTTGTCTTGTCCTCTCCTGTCGTGTGTTGTGTTGTTTTGTCTTGTCTTGTTTTGTCTTGTCTTGTGTTGTTTTGTCCTGTCCTGACGTGTGTTGTGTTGTTTTGTCTTGTCTGGTTTTGTCTTGTCCTGTCTTGTCTTGTCTTGTTTTGTCTTGTCCTGTCTTGTCTTGTCTTGTATTGTCTTGTTTTCTCATGTAATGTCATGTCGTGTGTTGTCTTGTTTTGTCTTGTCTTGTGTTGTCTTGTGTTGTTTTGTCGTGTGTTGTCTTGTGTTGTCTTGTCCTGTCCTGACGTGTGTTGTGTTGTTTTGTCTTGTCTTGTGTTGTTTTGTCCTGTCCTGACGTGTGTTGTGTTGTTTTGTCTTGTCTTGTTTTGTCTTGTCTTGTGTTGTTTTGTCTTGTATTGTCTTGTTTTCTCAGGTAATGTCATGTCGTGTGTTGTCTTGTTTTGTCTTGTCTTGTGTTGCCTTGTGTTGTTTTGTCGTGTGTTGTCTTGTGTTGTCTTGTCCTGTCCTGACGTGTGTTGTGTTGTTTTGTCTTGTCTTGTGTTGTTTTGTCCTGTCCTGTCGTGTGTTGTGTTGTTTTGTCTTGTCTTGTTTTGTCTTGTCTTGTGTTGTTTTGTCCTGTCCTGACGTGTGTTGTGTTGTTTTGTCTTGTCTGGTTTTGTCTTGTCCTGTCTTGTCTTGTCTTGTTTTGTCTTGTCCTGTCTTGTCTTGTCTTGTATTGTCTTGTTTTCTCATGTAATGTCATGTCGTGTGTTGTCTTGTTTTGTCTTGTCTTGTGTTGTCTTGTGTTGTTTTGTCGTGTGTTGTCTTGTGTTGTCTTGTCCTGTCCTGACGTGTGTTGTGTTGTTTTGTCTTGTCTTGTGTTGTTTTGTCGTGTCATGTCTTGTCTTGTCTTGTCTTGTCTTGTCCTGTCCTGTCGTGTGTTGTCTTGTCTTGTCTTGTCCTGTCCTGACGTGTGTTGTGTTGTTTTGTCCTGTCCTGACGTGTGTTGTGTTGTTTTGTCTTGTCTTGTTTTGTCTTGTCATGTCATGTCTTGTCTTGTCTTGTCTTGTCCTGTCGTGTGTTGTCTTGTCTTGTCTTGTCTTGTCTTGTCTTGTCTTGTCTTGTCTTGTCTTGTCTTGTCTTGTCTTGTCTTGTCTTGTCTTCTCCTTGTCTTGTCTTGTCTGTCGTGTGTTGTGTTGTTTTGTCTTGTCATGTCTTATATTGTCTTGTCTTGTGATGTCATGTCATGTCGTGTGTTGTGTTGTTTTGTCTTGTCTCGTCTTGTCTTGTCTTGTCTTGTCTTGTCTTGTCTTGTCCTGTCTTGTCTTGTCATGTCTTGTGTTGTCTTGTCTTGTCTTGTCTTGTCTTGTCTCGTCTTGTCTTGTCTTGTCTTGTCTTGTCCTGTCTTGTCTTGTCTTGTCATGTCTTGTTTTGTCTTGTCTTACTTTGTCTTGTCATGTCTTATCTTGTCTTGTCATGTCTTGTCTTGTCTTGTCTTGTCTTGTCTTGTCTTGTCTTGTCTTGTCTTGTCTTGTCTTGTCTTGTCTTGTCTTGTCTTGTCTTGTCTTGTCTTGTCTTGTCTTGTCTTGTCTTGTCTTGTCTTGGTTGTCCTGTCCTGTCTTGTCTTGTCTTGTCATATCTTGTCTTGTTTTGTCTTGTCTTATCTTGTCTTGCTTTGTCTTGTCATGTCTTATCTTGTCTTGTCTTGTCTTGTCTTGTCCTGTCGTGTGTTTTTTTGGTTTGTCTTGGCTTGTCTTGTCCTGTCCTGTCGTGTGTTGTGTTGTTTTGTCTTGTCTTGTCTTGTCCTGTCCTGACGTGTGTTGTCTTGTCTTGTCTTGTCTTGTCTTGTCTTGTCTTGTCTTGTCTTGTCTTGTCTTGTCTTGTCTTGTCTTGTCCTGTCCTGTCCTGTCTTGTCTTGTCTTGTCTTGTCATGTCTTGTCTTGTCTTGTCTTGTCTTGTCTTGTCTTGTCTTGTCTTGTCTCGTCTTGTCTTGTCTTGTCCTGTCCTGTCTTGTGTTGTCTTGTCTTGTCTTGTCTTGTCTTGTCTTGTCATGTCTTATCTTGTCTTGTCATGTCTTGTCTTGTCTTGTCTTGTCTTGTCTTGTCTTGTCTTGTCTTGTCATGTCTTGTCTTGTCTTGTCTTGTCTTGTCTTATCTTGTCTTGTCTTGTCTTGTCTTGTCATGTCATGTCATGTCATATCGTGTGTTGTGTTGTTTTGCCTTGTCTTATTTTGTCTTGTCATGTCTTATCTTGTCTTGTCTTGTCTTGTCTTGTCTTGTTTTGTTTGTCTTGTTTTGTCTTGTCTTGTCTTGTCTTGTCTTGTCTTGTCTTGTCTTGTCATGTCGTGTGTTGTGTTGTTTTGTCTTGTCTTGTCTTGTCTTGTCTTGTCTTGTCATGTCGTGTGTTGTGTTGTTTTGTCTTGTCTTGTGTTGTTTTGTCGTGTCATGTCTTGTCTTGTCTTGTCTTGTCTTGTCCTGTCCTGACGTGTGTTGTGTTGTTTTGTCTTGTCTTGTCTTGTCTTGTCTTGTCTTGTGTTGCCTCGTCGTGTCTTGTCTTGTCTTGTCCTGTCCTGACGTGTGTTGTGTTGTTTTGTCTTGTCTTGTCTTGTCTTGTCTTGTCTTGTCATGTCGTGTGTTGTGTTGTTTTGTCTTGTCTTGTCTTGTCTTGTCTTGTCTTGTCATGTCGTGTGTTGTGTTGTTTTGTCTTGTCTTGTCTTGTCTTGTCTTGTCCTGTCCTGTCGTGTGTTGTTTTGTATTGTCTTGTCTTGTGTTGTTTTGTCGTGTCATGTCTTGTCTTGTCTTGTCCTGTCCTGTCGTGTGTTGTGTTGTTTTGTCTTGTCTTGTCTAGTCTTGTCATGTCTTGTCTTGTCTTGTCTTGTCTTGTCATGTCTTGTCTTGTATTGTCTTGTCTTGTTTTGTCTTGTCTTGTCTTGTCTTGTCTTGTCTTGCTTTGTCTTGTCATGTTGTGTGTTGTGTTGTTTTGTCTTGTCTTGTCTTGTCCTGTCCTGACGTGTCTTGTGTTGCTTTGTCTTGTCTTGTCATGTCGTGTGTTGTGTTGTTTTGTCTTGTCTTGTTGTGTATTGTCATGTCTTATATTGTCTTGTCTTGTCTTGTCATGTCATGTCATGTCGTGTGTTGTGTTGTTTTGTCTTGTCTTGTCTTGTCTTGTCTTGCCTTATCTTGCCTTATCTTGCCTTGTCTTGTCTTGTCTTGTCTTGTCTTGTCATGTCTTGTCTTGTCATGTCTTGTCTTGTTTTGTTTGTCTTATTTTGTCTTGTCATGTCTTATCTTGTCTTGTCTTGTCTTGTCATGTCGTGTGTTGTGTTGTTTTGTCTTGTCTTGTCTTGTCTTGTCTTGTCCTGTCCTGTCGTGTGTTGTGTTGTTTTGTCTTGTATTGTCATGTCATGTCATGTCGTGTCTTGTGTTGCTTTGTCTTGTCTTATCTTGTTTTGTCATGTCTTGTCTTGTCTTGTCTTGTCTTGTCCTGTCGTGACGTGTGTTGTGTTGTTTTGTCTTGTCTTGTCTTGTCTTGTCTTGTCTTGTCTTGTCTTGTCTTGTCATGTCGTGTCATGTCGTGTCTTGTGTTGCTTTGTCTTGTCTTGTCATGTCGTGTGTTGTGTTGTTTTGTCTTGTCTTGTTGTGTATTGTCATGTCTTATATTGTCTTGTCTTGTCTTGTCATGTCATGTCATGTCGTGTGTTGTGTTGTTTTGTCTTGTCTTGTCTTGTCTTGTCTTGCCTTATCTTGCCTTGTCTTGTCTTGTCTTGTCTTGTCCTGTCATGTCGTGTGTTGTGTTGTTTTGTCTTGTCATGTCGTGTGTTGTGTTGTTTTGTCTTGTCTTGTGTTGTTTTGTCGTGTCATGTCTTGTCTTGTCTTGTCCTGTCCTGTCGTGTGTTGTGTTGTTTTGTCTTGTCTTGTCTTGTTTTATGTTGTCTTGTTTTGTCATGTCTTGTCATGTCGTATGTTGTGTTGTTTTGTCTTGTCTTGTCTTGTCTTGTCCTGTCCTGTCGTGTGTTGTGTTGTTTTGTCTTGTCTTGTCATGTCATGTCATGTCGTGTCTTGTGTTGCTTTGTCTTGTCTTGTCTTGTCTTGTGTTGCCTCGTCTTGTCTTGTCTTGTCTTGTCCTGTCCTGACGTGTGTTGTGTTGTTTTGTCTTGTCTTGTCTTGTCTTGTCTTGTCTTGTCATGTCGTGTGTTGTGTTGTTTTGTCTTGTCTTGTCTTGTCTTGTCTTGTCTTGTCTTGTCTTGTCATGTCGTGTGCTGTGTTGTTTTGTCTTGTCTTGTGTTGTTTTGTCGTGTCATGTCTTGTCTTGTCTTGTATTGTCTTGTCCTGTCCTGTCGTGTGTTGTGTTGTTTTGTCTTGTCTTGTCATGTCATGTCATGTCGTGTCTTGTGTTGCTCTGTCTTGTCTTGTCATGTCTTATCTTGTCTTGTCTTGTCTTGTCTTGTCTTGTCTTGTCTTGTCTTGTCCTGTCCTGTCCTGTCTTGCCTTGTCTTGTCATATCTTTTCTTGTCTTGTCTTGTCTTGTCTTGTCTTGTCTTGTCTTGTCTTGTCTTGTCTTGTCTTGTCTTGTCTTGTCTTGTTTTCTCATGTAATGTCATGTCGTGTGTTGTCTTGTTTTGTCTTGTCTTGTGTTGTTTTGTCGTGTGTTGTCTTGTGTTGTTTTGTCCTGTCCTGACGTGTGTTGTGTTGTTTTGTCTTGTCTTGTGTTGTTTTGTCCTGTCCTGACGTGTGTTGTGTTGTTTTGTCTTGTCTTGTCATGTCTTATCTTGTCTTGTGATGTCATGTCATGTCATGTCGTGTCTTGTGTTGCTCTGTCTTGTCTTGTCATGTCTTATCTTGTCTTGTGATGTCATGTCATGTCATGTCGTGTGTTGTGTTGTTTTGTCTTGTCTTGTCTTGTCTTGTCTTGTCTTGTCTTGTCCTGTCTTGTCTTGTCATGTCTTGTCTTGTCTTGTCTTGTCTCGTCTCGTCTTGTCTTGTTTTGTTTGTCTTGTCTTGTCTTGTCTTGTCTTGTCTTGTCCTGTTCTGTCTTGTCTTGTTTTGTTTGTCTTGTCTTGTCTTGTCTTGTCTTGTCTTGTCTTGTCTTGTCTTGTCTTGTCTTGTCTTGTCTTGTCTTGTCTTGTCTTGTCTTGTCTTGTCTTGTCTTGTCTTGTCTTGTCATGTCTTGTCTTGTTTTGTCTTGTCTTGTATTGTCTTGTTTTATCATGTAATGTCATGTCGTGTGTTGTGTTGTTTTGCCTTGTCTTGTGTTGTTTTGTCGTGTCATGTCTTGTCTTGTCCTCTCCTGTCGTGTGCTGTGTTGTTTTGTCTTGTCTTGTTTTGTCTTGTCTTGTGTTGTTTTGTCCTGTCCTGACGTGTGTTGTGTTGTTTTGTCTTGTCTGGTTTTGTCTTGTCCTGTCTTGTCTTGTGTTGTCTTGTCTTGTCATGTCTTGTCTTGTCTTGTTTTGTCTTGTCTTGTATTGTCTTGTTTTCTCATGTAATGTCCTGACGTGTGTTGTGTTGTCTTGTCTTGTCTTGTCTTGTCTTGTCTTGTCTTGTCTTGTCTTGTCTTGTCTTGTCTTGTCTTGTCTTGTCTTGTCTTGTCTTGTCTTGTCTTGTCTTGTCTTGTCTTGTCTTGTCTTGTCTTGTCTTGTCTTGTCTTGTCTTGTCTTGTCTTGTCTTGTCTTGTCTTGTCTTGTCTTGTCTTGTCTTGTCTTGTCTTGTCTTGTCTTGTCTTGTCTTGTCTTGTCTTGTCTTGTCTTGTCTTGTCTTGTCTTGTCTTGTCTTGTCTTGACTTGTCTTGTCTTGTCTTGTCTTGTCTTGTCTTCTCCTTGTCTTGTCTTGTCATGTCGTGTGTTGTGTTGTTTTGTCTTGTCTTGTCTTCTCCTTGTCTTGTCTTGTCATGTCGTGAGTTGTGTTGTTTTGTCTTGTCATGTCTTATATTGTCTTGTGATGTCATGTCGTGTGTTGTGTTGTTTTGTCTTGTCTTGTCTTGTCTTGCCTTATCTTGCCTTGTCTTGTCTTGTCTGGTCTTGTCTTGTCTTGTCGTGTCTTGTTTTGTCTTGTCTTGTATTGTCTTGTTTTCTCATGTAATGTCATGTCGTGTGTTGTGTTGTTTTGTCTTGTCTTGTGTTGTTTTGTCGTGTCATGTCTTGTCTTGTCTTGTCTTGTCCTGTCCTGTCGTGTGTTGTGTTGTTTTGTCTTGTCTTGTCATGTCATGTCATGTCGTGTCTTGTGTTGCTTTGTCTTGTCTTGTTGTGTATTGTCATGTCTTGTCTTGTCTTGTCATCTCATGTCATGTCATGTCGTGTGTTGTGTTGTTTTGTCTTGTCTTGTTTTGTCTTGTCTTGTCTTGTCTTGTCTTGTCTTGTTTTATGTTGTCTTGTCTTGTCTTGTTTTGTCATGTAATGTCATGTCGTGTGTTGTGTTGTTTTGTCTTGTCTTGTTGTGTATTGTCATGTCTTGTCTTGTCTTGTCATGTCGTGTGTTGTGTTGTTTTGTCTTGTCTTGTCTTGTCTTGTCTTGTCTTGTCTTGTCTTGTCTTGTCTTGTCTTGTCCTGTCTTGTCTTGTCATGTCTTGTCTTGTCTTGTCTTGTCTTGTCTTGTCTCGTCTTGTCTTGTCTTGTCTTGTCCTGTCCTGTCTTGTCTTGTCTTGTCATGTCTTGTTTTGTCTTGTCTTGCTTTGTCTTGTCATGTCTTATCTTGTCTTGTCATGTCTTGTTTTGTCTTGTCTTGTCTTGTCTTGTCTTGTCTTGTCTTGTCTTGGTTGTCCTGTCCTGTCTTGTCTTGTCTTGTCATATCTTGTCTTGTTTTGTCTTGTCTTGTCTTGTCTTGCTTTGTCTTGTCATGTCTTATCTTGTCTTGTCTTGTCTTGTCTTGTCCTGTCGTGTGTTGTTTTGTTTTGTCTTGTCTTGTGTTGTTTTGTCGTGTCATGTCTTGTCTTGGCTTGTCTTGTCCTGTCCTGTCGTGTGTTGTGTTGTTTTGTCTTGTCTTGTCTTGTCCTGTCCTGACGTGTGTTGTCTTGTCTTTACTTGTGTTGTCTTGTCTTGTCTTGTCTTGTCTTGTCTTGTCTTGTCTTGTCTTGTCTTGTCCTGTCCTGTCTTGTCTTGTTTTGTCTTGTCTTGTATTGTCTTGTTTTCTCATGTAATGTCATGTCGTGTGTTGTGTTGTTTTGTCTTGTCTTGTGTTGTTTTGTCGTGTCATGTCTTGTCTTGTCTTGTCTTGTGTTGTTTTGTCGTGTCATGTCTTGTCTTGTCCTCTCCTGTCGTGTGTTGTGTTGTTTTGTCTTGTCTTGTTTTGTCTTGTCTTGTGTTGTTTTGTCCTGTCCTGACGTGTGTTGTGTTGTTTTGTCTTGTCTGGTTTTGTCTTGTCCTGTCTTGTCTTGTCTTGTTTTGTCTTGTCCTGTCTTGTCTTGTCTTGTATTGTCTTGTTTTCTCATGTAATGTCATGTCGTGTGTTGTCTTGTGTTGTCTTGTCCTGTCCTGACGTGTGTTGTGTTGTTTTGTCTTGTCTTGTGTTGTTTTGTCCTGTCCTGACGTGTGTTGTGTTGTTTTGTCTTGTCTTGTTTTGTCTTGTCTTGTGTTGTTTTGTCTTGTATTGTCTTGTTTTCTCAGGTAATGTCATGTCGTGTGTTGTGTTGTTTTGTCTTGTCTTGTGTTGTTTTGTCGTGTCATGTCTTGTCTTGTCTTGTCTTGTCTTGTCCTGTCCTGTCGTGTGTTGTCTTGTCTTGTCTTGTCCTGTCCTGACGTGTGTTGTGTTGTTTTGTCCTGTCCTGACGTGTGTTGTGTTGTTTTGTCTTGTCTTGTTTTGTCTTGTCATGTCATGTCTTGTCTTGTCTTGTCTTGTCCTGTCGTGTGTTGTCTTGTCTTGTCTTGTCTTGTCTTGTCTTGTCTTGTCTTGTCTTGTCTTGTCTTGTCTTGTCTTGTCTTGTCTTGTCTTGTCTTGTCTTGTCTTGTCTTGTCTTGTCTTGTCTTGTCTTGTCTTGTCTTGTCTTGTCTTGTCTTGTCTTGTCTTGTCTTGTCTTGTCTTGTCTTGTCTTGTCTTGTCTTGTCTTGTCTTGTCTTGTCTTGTCTTGTCTTGTCTTGTCTTGACTTGTCTTGTCTTGTCTTGTCTTGTCTTGTCTTCTCCTTGTCTTGTCTTGTCATGTCGTGTGTTGTGTTGTTTTGTCTTGTCTTGTCTTCTCCTTGTCTTGTCTTGTCATGTCGTGAGTTGTGTTGTTTTGTCTTGTCATGTCTTATATTGTCTTGTGATGTCATGTCGTGTGTTGTGTTGTTTTGTCTTGTCTTGTCTTGTCTTGCCTTATCTTGCCTTGTCTTGTCTTGTCTGGTCTTGTCTTGTCTTGTCGTGTCTTGTTTTGTCTTGTCTTGTATTGTCTTGTTTTCTCATGTAATGTCATGTCGTGTGTTGTGTTGTTTTGTCTTGTCTTGTGTTGTTTTGTCGTGTCATGTCTTGTCTTGTCTTGTCTTGTCCTGTCCTGTCGTGTGTTGTGTTGTTTTGTCTTGTCTTGTCATGTCATGTCATGTCGTGTCTTGTGTTGCTTTGTCTTGTCTTGTTGTGTATTGTCATGTCTTGTCTTGTCTTGTCATCTCATGTCATGTCATGTCGTGTGTTGTGTTGTTTTGTCTTGTCTTGTTTTGTCTTGTCTTGTCTTGTCTTGTCTTGTCTTGTTTTATGTTGTCTTGTCTTGTCTTGTTTTGTCATGTAATGTCATGTCGTGTGTTGTGTTGTTTTGTCTTGTCTTGTTGTGTATTGTCATGTCTTGTCTTGTCTTGTCATGTCGTGTGTTGTGTTGTTTTGTCTTGTCTTGTCTTGTCTTGTCTTGTCTTGTCTTGTCTTGTCTTGTCTTGTCTTGTCCTGTCTTGTCTTGTCATGTCTTGTCTTGTCTTGTCTTGTCTTGTCTTGTCTTGTCTCGTCTTGTCTTGTCTTGTCTTGTCCTGTCCTGTCTTGTCTTGTCTTGTCATGTCTTGTTTTGTCTTGTCTTGCTTTGTCTTGTCATGTCTTATCTTGTCTTGTCATGTCTTGTTTTGTCTTGTCTTGTCTTGTCTTGTCTTGTCTTGTCTTGGTTGTCCTGTCCTGTCTTGTCTTGTCTTGTCATATCTTGTCTTGTTTTGTCTTGTCTTGTCTTGTCTTGCTTTGTCTTGTCATGTCTTATCTTGTCTTGTCTTGTCTTGTCTTGTCCTGTCGTGTGTTGTTTTGTTTTGTCTTGTCTTGTGTTGTTTTGTCGTGTCATGTCTTGTCTTGGCTTGTCTTGTCCTGTCCTGTCGTGTGTTGTGTTGTTTTGTCTTGTCTTGTCTTGTCCTGTCCTGACGTGTGTTGTCTTGTCTTTACTTGTCTTGTCTTGTCTTGTCTTGTCTTGTCTTGTCTTGTCTTGTCTTGTCTTGTCTTGTCCTGTCCTGTCTTGTCTTGTTTTGTCTTGTCTTGTATTGTCTTGTTTTCTCATGTAATGTCATGTCGTGTGTTGTGTTGTTTTGTCTTGTCTTGTGTTGTTTTGTCGTGTCATGTCTTGTCTTGTCTTGTCTTGTGTTGTTTTGTCGTGTCATGTCTTGTCTTGTCCTCTCCTGTCGTGTGTTGTGTTGTTTTGTCTTGTCTTGTTTTGTCTTGTCTTGTGTTGTTTTGTCCTGTCCTGACGTGTGTTGTGTTGTTTTGTCTTGTCTGGTTTTGTCTTGTCCTGTCTTGTCTTGTCTTGTTTTGTCTTGTCCTGTCTTGTCTTGTCTTGTATTGTCTTGTTTTCTCATGTAATGTCATGTCGTGTGTTGTCTTGTGTTGTCTTGTCCTGTCCTGACGTGTGTTGTGTTGTTTTGTCTTGTCTTGTGTTGTTTTGTCCTGTCCTGACGTGTGTTGTGTTGTTTTGTCTTGTCTTGTTTTGTCTTGTCTTGTGTTGTTTTGTCTTGTATTGTCTTGTTTTCTCAGGTAATGTCATGTCGTGTGTTGTGTTGTTTTGTCTTGTCTTGTCTTGTCTTGTCTTGTCCTGTCCTGTCGTGTGTTGTCTTGTCTTGTCTTGTCCTGTCCTGACGTGTGTTGTGTTGTTTTGTCCTGTCCTGACGTGTGTTGTGTTGTTTTGTCTTGTCTTGTTTTGTCTTGTCATGTCATGTCTTGTCTTGTCTTGTCTTGTCCTGTCGTGTGTTGTCTTGTCTTGTCTTGTCTTGTCTTGTCTTGTCTTGTCTTGTCTTGTCTTGTCTTCTCCTTGTCTTGTCTTGTCTGTCGTGTGTTGTGTTGTTTTGTCTTGTCATGTCTTATATTGTCTTGTCTTGTGATGTCATGTCATGTCGTGTGTTGTGTTGTTTTGTCTTGTCTCGTCTTGTCTTGTCTTGTCTTGTCTTGTCTTGTCTTGTATTGTCTTGTCTTGTCTTGTCTTGTCTTGTCTTGTCCTGTCTTGTCTTGTCATGTCTTGTCTTGTCTTGTCTTGTCTTGTCTTGTATTGTCTTGTCTCGTCTTGTCTTGTCTTGTCTTGTCCTGTCCTGTCTTGTCTTGTCTTGTCATGTCTTGTTTTGTCTTGTCTTACTTTGTCTTGTCATGTCTTATCTTGTCTTGTCATGTCTTGTCTTGTCATGTCTTGTCTTGTCTTGTCTTGTCTTGTCTTGTCTTGTCTTGTCTTGTCTTGTCTTGTCTTGTCTTGTCTTGTCTTGTCTTGTCTTGTCTTGTCTTGTCTTGTCTTGTCTTGTCTTGGTTGTCCTGTCCTGTCTTGTCTTGTCTTGTCATATCTTGTCTTGTTTTGTCTTGTCTTATCTTGTCTTGCTTTGTCTTGTCATGTCTTATCTTGTCTTGTCTTGTCTTGTCTTGTCCTGTCGTGTGTTGTTTTGGTTTGTCTTGGCTTGTCTTGTCCTGTCCTGTCGTGTGTTGTGTTGTTTTGTCTTGTCTTGTCTTGTCCTGTCCTGACGTGTGTTGTCTTGTCTTGTCTTGTCTTGTCTTGTCTTGTCTTGTCTTGTCTTGTCTTGTCTTGTCTTGTCTTGTCCTGTCCTGTCTTGTCTTGTCTTGTCTTGTCATGTCTTGTCTTGTCTTGTCTTGTCTTGTCTTGTCTTGTCTTGTCTTGTCTTGTCTTGTCTTGTCTCGTCTTGTCTTGTCTTGTCCTGTCCTGTCTTGTGTTGTCTTGTCTTGTCTTGTCTTGTCTTGTCTTGTCATGTCTTATCTTGTCTTGTCATGTCTTGTCTTGTCTTGTCTTGTCTTGTCTTGTCTTGTCTTGTCATGTCTTGTCTTGTCTTGTCTTGTCTTGTCTTATCTTATCTTGTCTTGTCTTGTCTTGTCTTGTCATGTCATGTCATGTCATATCGTGTGTTGTGTTGTTTTGTCTTGTCTTATTTTGTCTTGTCATGTCTTATCTTGTCTTGTCTTGTCTTGTCTTGTCTTGTTTTGTTTGTCTTGTTTTGTCTTGTCTTGTCTTGTCTTGTCTTGTCTTGTCTTGTCTTGTCATGTCGTGTGTTGTGTTGTTTTGTCTTGTCTTGTCTTGTCTTGTCTTGTCTTGTCATGTCGTGTGTTGTGTTGTTTTGTCTTGTCTTGTGTTGTTTTGTCGTGTCATGTCTTGTCTTGTCTTGTCTTGTCCTGTCCTGACGTGTGTTGTGTTGTTTTGTCTTGTCTTGTCTTGTCTTGTCTTGTCTTGTGTTGCCTCGTCGTGTCTTGTCTTGTCTTGTCCTGTCCTGACGTGTGTTGTGTTGTTTTGTCTTGTCTTGTCTTGTCTTGTCTTGTCTTGTCTTGTCATGTCGTGTGTTGTGTTGTTTTGTCTTGTCTTGTCTTGTCTTGTCATGTCGTGTGTTGTGTTGTTTTGTCTTGTCTTGTCTTGTCTTGTCTTGTCCTGTCCTGTCGTGTGTTGTTTTGTATTGTCTTGTCTTGTGTTGTTTTGTCGTGTCATGTCTTGTCTTGTCTTGTCCTGTCCTGTCGTGTGTTGTGTTGTTTTGTCTTGTCTTGTCTAGTCTTGTCATGTCTTGTCTTGTCTTGTCTTGTCTTGTCATGTCTTGTCTTGTATTGTCTTGTCTTGTTTTGTCTTGTCTTGTCTTGTCTTGTCTTGCTTTGTCTTGTCATGTTGTGTGTTGTGTTGTTTTGTCTTGTCTTGTCTTGTCCTGTCCTGACGTGTCTTGTGTTGCTTTGTCTTGTCTTGTCATGTCGTGTGTTGTGTTGTTTTGTCTTGTCTTGTTGTGTATTGTCATGTCTTATATTGTCTTGTCTTGTCTTGTCATGTCATGTCATGTCGTGTGTTGTGTTGTTTTGTCTTGTCTTGTCTTGTCTTGTCTTGCCTTATCTTGCCTTATCTTGCCTTGTCTTGTCTTGTCTTGTCTTGTCTTGTCATGTCTTGTCTTGTCATGTCTTGTCTTGTTTTGTTTGTCTTATTTTGTCTTGTCATGTCTTATCTTGTCTTGTCTTGTCTTGTCATGTCGTGTGTTGTGTTGTTTTGTCTTGTCTTGTCTTGTCCTGTCCTGTCGTGTGTTGTGTTGTTTTGTCTTGTCTTGTCATGTCATGTCATGTCGTGTCTTGTGTTGCTTTGTCTTGTCTTATCTTGTTTTGTCATGTCTTGTCTTGTCTTGTCTTGTCTTGTCTTGTCTTGTCTTGTCTTGTCTTGTGTTGCCTCGTCTTGTCTTGTCTTGTCTTGTCCTGTCGTGACGTGTGTTGTGTTGTTTTGTCTTGTCTTGTCTTGTCTTGTCTTGTCTTGTCTTGTCTTGTCATGTCGTGTCATGTCGTGTCTTGTGTTGCTTTGTCTTGTCTTGTCATGTCGTGTGTTGTGTTGTTTTGTCTTGTCTTGTTGTGTATTGTCATGTCTTATATTGTCTTGTCTTGTCTTGTCATGTCATGTCATGTCGTGTGTTGTGTTGTTTTGTCTTGTCTTGTCTTGTCTTGTCTTGCCTTATCTTGCCTTGTCTTGTCTTGTCTTGTCTTGTCCTGTCATGTCGTGTGTTGTGTTGTTTTGTCTTGTCATGTCGTGTGTTGTGTTGTTTTGTCTTGTCTTGTGTTGTTTTGTCGTGTCATGTCTTGTCTTGTCTTGTCCTGTCCTGTCGTGTGTTGTGTTGTTTTGTCTTGTCTTGTCTTGTTTTATGTTGTCTTGTTTTGTCATGTCTTGTCATGTCGTATGTTGTGTTGTTTTGTCTTGTCTTGTCTTGTCTTGTCCTGTCCTGTCGTGTGTTGTGTTGTTTTGTCTTGTCTTGTCATGTCATGTCATGTCGTGTCTTGTGTTGCTTTGTCTTGTCTTGTCTTGTCTTGTGTTGCCTCGTCTTGTCTTGTCTTGTCTTGTCCTGTCCTGACGTGTGTTGTGTTGTTTTGTCTTGTCTTGTCTTGTCTTGTCTTGTCTTGTCATGTCGTGTGTTGTGTTGTTTTGTCTTGTCTTGTCTTGTCTTGTCTTGTCTTGTCTTGTCTTGTCTTGTCTTGTCTTGTCATGTCGTGTGCTGTGTTGTTTTGTCTTGTCTTGTGTTGTTTTGTCGTGTCATGTCTTGTCTTGTCTTGTATTGTCTTGTCCTGTCCTGTCGTGTGTTGTGTTGTTTTGTCTTGTCTTGTCATGTCATGTCATGTCGTGTCTTGTGTTGCTCTGTCTTGTCTTGTCATGTCTTATCTTGTCTTGTCTTGTCTTGTCTTGTCTTGTCTTGTCTTGTCTTGTCTTGTCTTGTCTTGTCTTGTCTTGTCTTGTCTTGTCTTGTCTTGTCTTGTCTTGTCTTGTCCTGTCCTGTCCTGTCTTGTCTTGTCTTGTCATATCTTTTCTTGTCTTGTCTTGTCTTGTCTTGTCTTGTCTTGTCTTGTCTTGTTTTGTCTTGTCATGTCTTATCTTGTCTTGTCTTGTCTTGTCCTGTCCTGTCGTGTGTTGTTTTGTATTGTCTTGTCTTGTGTTGTTTTGTCGTGTCATGTCTTGTCTTGTCTTGTCCTGTCCTGTCGTGTGTTGTGTTGTTTTGTCTTGTCTTGTCTAGTCTTGTCATGTCATGTCATGTCGTGTCTTGTGTTGCTTTGTCTTGTCTTGTCTTGTCTTGTCACGTCGTGTGTTGTGTTGTTTTGTCTTGTCATGTCTTGTCTTGTCATGTCATGTCATGTCGTGTGTTGTGTTGTTTTGTCTTGTCTTGTTTTGTCTTGTCATGTCTTGTCTTGTCTTGTCTTGTCTTGTTTTGTCTTGTTTTGTCTTGTCTTGTCTTGTCTTGTCTTGTCTTGTCTTGTCTTGTCTTGTCTTGTCTTGTCTTGTCTTGTCTTGTCTTGTCTTGTCTTGTCTTGTCATGTCATGTCATGTCATATCGTGTGTTGTGTTGTTTTGTCTTGTCTTGTCATGTCGTGTGCTGTGTTGTTTTGTCTTGTCTTGTGTTGTTTTGTCGTGTCATGTCTTGTCTTGTCTTGTCTTGTCATGTCGTGTGTTGTGTTGTTTTGTCTTGTCATGTCATGACATGTCGTGTGTTGTGTTGTTTTGTCTTGTCTTGTCTTGTCTTGTCTTGTCTTGTCTTGTCTTGTCTTGTCTTGTCTTGTCTTGTCTTGTCTTGTCTTGTCTTGTCTTGTCTTGTCTTGTCTTGTCATGTCATGTTATATCGTGTGTTGTGTTGTTTTGTCTTGTCTTATTTTGTCTTGTCATGTCTTATCTTGTCTTGTCTTGTCTTGTCTTGTCTTGTCTTGTCTTGTCTTGTCTTGTCTTGTCTTGTCTTGTCTTGTCTTGTCTTGTCTTGTCTTGTCTTGTCTTGTCTTGTCTTGTCTTGTCTTGTCTTGTCTTGTCTTGTCTTGTCTTGTCTTGTCTTGTCTTGTCTTGTCATGTCATGTCATGTCATATCGTGTGTTGTGTTGTTTTGTCCTTTCTTATTTTGTCTTGTCATGTCTTATATTGTCTTGTCTTGTCTTGTCTTGTCTTGTCTTGTCTTGTCTTGTCTTGTCTCATCTTGTCTTGTCCTGTCCTGTCCTGTCTTGTCTTGTCTTGTCATGTCTTGTCTTGTCTTGTCTTGTTTTGTCTTGTCTTGTATTGTGATGTTTTGTCGTGTCATGTCTTGTCTTGTCTTGTCCTGTCCTGTTGTGTGTTGTGTTGTTTTGTCTTGTCTTGTCTTGTCCTGTCCTGACGTGTGTTGTCTTGTCTTGTCTTGTCTTGTGTTGTTTTGTCGTGTCATGTCTTGTCTTGTCTTGTCCTGTCCTGTTGTGTGTTGTGTTGTTTTGTCTTGTCTTGTCTTGTCCTGTCCTGACGTGTGTTGTCTTGTCTTATCTTGTCCTGTCCTGTCTTGTCTTGTCTTGTCATGTCTTGTCTTGTCTTGTCTTGTCTTGTCTTGTCTTGTCTCGTCTTGTCTTGTCTTGTCTTGTCCTGTACTGTCTTGTCTTGTCTTGTCATGTCTTGTCTTGTCTTGTCTTGTCTTGTCTTGTGTTGCCTCGTCTTGTCTTGTCTTGTCTTGTCCTGTCCTGACGTGTGTTGTGTTGTTTTGTCTTGTCTTGGTTTGTCTTGTCATGTCTTATCTTGTCTTGTCATGTCTTGTCTTGTCTTGTCTTGTCTTGTCTTGTTTTGTCTTGTCTTGTCTTGTCTTGTCTTGTCTTGTCTTGTCTTGTCTTGTTTTGTCTTGTCTTGTGTTGTTTTGTCCTGTCCTGACGTGTGTTGTGTTGTTTTGTCTTGTCTTGTTTTGTCTTGTCTTGTGTGGTTTTGTCTTGTATTGTCTTGTTTTCTCATGTAATGACATGTCGTGTGTTGTGTTGTTTTGTCTTGTCTTGTGTTGTTTTGTCGTGTCATGTCTTGTCTTGTCTTGTCTTGTCTTGTCCTGTCCTGTCGTGTGTTGTCTTGTCTTGTCTTGTCCTGTACTGACGTGTGTTGTGTTGTCTTGTCTTGTCTTGTCTTGTCTTGTCTTGTCTTGTCTTGTCTTGTCTTGTCTTGTCTTGTCTTGTCTTGTCTTGTCTTGTCTTGTCTTGTCTTGTCTTGTCTTGTCATGTCATGTCATGTCATATCGTGTGTTGTGTTGTTTTGTCTTGTCTTATTTTGTCTTGCCATGTCTTATATTGTCTTGTCTTGTCTTGTCTTGTCTTGTCTTGTCTTGTCTTGTCTTGTCTTGTCTTGTCTTGTCTTGTCTTGTCTTGTCTTGTCTTGTCTTGTCTTGTCTTGTCTTGTCTTGTCTTGTCTTGTCTTGTCTTGTCTTGTCATGTCTTGTCTTGTCTTGTCTTGTATTGTCTTGTCTTGTTTTGTCTTGTCTTGTCTTGTCTTGTCTTGTCTTGTCTTGTCTTGTTATGTCATGTCATGTCATATCATGTGTTGTGTTGTTTTGTCTTGTCTTATTTTGCCTTGTCATGTTGTTTTGTCTTGTCTTGTGTTGTTTTGTCGTGTCTTGTCTTGTCTTGTCATGTCATGTCATGTCATATCGTGTGTTGTGTTGTTTTGTCTTGTCTTATTTTGTCTTGTCATGTTGTCTTGTCTTGTCTTGTCTTGTCTTGTCTTGTCTTGTCTTGTCTTGTCTTGTCTTGTCTTGTCTTGTCTTGTCTTGTCTTGTCATGTCTTGTCTTGTATTGTCTTGTCTTGTTTTGTCTTGTCTTGTCTTGTCTTGTCTTGCTTTGTCTTGTCATGTCTTGTCTTGTCTTGTCTTGTCTTGTCTTGTCTTGTCTTGTCTTGTCTTGTCATGTCTTGTCTTGTCTTGTATTGTCTTGTCTTGTTTTGTCTTGTCTTGTCTTGTCTTGTCTTGCTTTGTCTTGTCATGTCTTATTTTGTCTTGTCATGTTGTCTTGTCTTGTCTTGTCTTGTCTTGTCTTGTCTTGTCATGTCATGTCATGTTATATCGTGTGTTGTGTTGTTTTGTCTTGTCTTATTTTGTCTTGTCATGTTGTCTTGTCTTGTCTTGTCTTGTCTTGTCTTGTCTTGTCTTGTCTTGTCTTGTCTTGTCTTGTCTTGTCTTGTCATGTCTTGTCTTGTATTGTCTTGTCTTGTTTTGTCTTGTCTTGTCTTGTCTTGTCTTGTCTTGCTTTGTCTTGTCATGTCTTGTCTTGTCTTGTCTTGTCTTGTCTTGTCTTGTCTTGTCTTGTCTTGTCATGTCTTGTCTTGTCTTGTATTGTCTTGTCTTGTTTTGTCTTGTCTTGTCTTGTCTTGTCTTGCTTTGTCTTGTCATGTCTTATTTTGTCTTGTCATGTTGTCTTGTCTTGTCTTGTCTTGTCTTGTCTTGTCTTGTCTTGTCATGTCATGTCATGTTATATCGTGTGTTGTGTTGTTTTGTCTTGTCTTATTTTGTCTTGTCATGTCTTATCTTGTCTTGTCTTGTCTTGTCTTGTCTTGTCTTGTCTTGTCTTGTCTTGTCTTGTCTTGTCTTGTCTTGTCTTGTTTTGTCTTGTCCTGTATTGTGTTGTTTTGTCGTGTCATGTCTTGTCTTGTCTTGTCCTGTCCTGTTGTGTGTTGTGTTGTTTTGTCTTGTCTTGTCTTGTCCTGTCCTGACGTGTGTTGTCTTGTCTTGTCTTGTCTTGTGTTGTTTTGTCGTGTCATGTCTTGTCTTGTCTTGTCCTGTCCTGTTGTGTGTTGTGTTGTTTTGTTTTGTCTTGTCTTGTCCTGTCCTGACGTGTGTTGTCTTGTCTTGTCTTGTCCTGTCCTGTCTTGTCTTGTCTTGTCATGTCTTGTCTTGTCTTGTCTTGTCTTGTCTTGTCTTGTCTTGTCTCGTCTTGTCTTGTCTTGTCTTGTCTTGTCTCTACTGTCTTGTCTTGTCTTGTCATGTCTTGTCTTGTCTTGTCTTGTCTTGTCTTGTGTTGCCTCGTCTTGTCTTGTCTTGTCTTGTCCTGTCCTGACGAGTGTTGGTTTGTCTTGTCATGTCTTATCTTGTCTTGTCATGTCTTGTCTTGTCTTGTCTTGTCTTGTCTTGTTTTGTCTTGTCTTGTCTTGTCTTGTCTTGTCTTGTCTTGTCTTGTCTTGTTTTGTCTTGTCTTGTGTTGTTTTGTCCTGTCCTGACGTGTGTTGTGTTGTTTTGTCTTGTCTTGTTTTGTCTTGTCTTGTGTGGTTTTGTCTTGTATTGTCTTGTTTTCTCATGTAATGACATGTCGTGTGTTGTGTTGTTTTGTCTTGTCTTGTGTTGTTTTGTCGTGTCATGTCTTGTCTTGTCTTGTCTTGTCTTGTCCTGTCCTGTCGTGTGTTGTCTTGTCTTGTCTTGTCCTGTACTGACGTGTGTTGTGTTGTCTTGTCTTGTCTTGTCTTGTCTTGTCTTGTCTTGTCTTGTCTTGTCTTGTCTTGTCTTGTCTTGTCTTGTCTTGTCTTGTCTTGTCTTGTCTTGTCTTGTCTTGTCATGTCATGTCATGTCATATCGTGTGTTGTGTTGTTTTGTCTTGTCTTATTTTGTCTTGCCATGTCTTATATTGTCTTGTCTTGTCTTGTCTTGTCTTGTCTTGTCTTGTCTTGTCTTGTCTTGTCTTGTCTTGTCTTGTCTTGTCTTGTCTTGTCTTGTCTTGTCTTGTCTTGTCTTGTCTTGTCTTGTCTTGTCTTGTCTTGTCTTGTCTTGTCTTGTCTTGTCTTGTCTTGTCTTGTCTTGTCTTGTCTTGTCTTGTCATGTCTTGTCTTGTCTTGTCTTGTATTGTCTTGTCTTGTTTTGTCTTGTCTTGTCTTGTCTTGTCTTGTCTTGTCTTGTCATGTCATGTCATGTCATATCGTGTGTTGTGTTGTTTTGTCTTGTCTTATTTTGCCTTGTAATGTTGTTTTGTCTTGTCTTGTGTTGTTTTGTCGTGTCTTGTCTTGTCTTGTCATGTCATGTCATGTCATATCGTGTGTTGTGTTGTTTTGTCTTGTCTTATTTTGTCTTGTCATGTTGTCTTGTCTTGTCTTGTCTTGTCTTGTCTTGTCTTGTCTTGTCTTGTCTTGTCTTGTCTTGTCTTGTCTTGTCTTGTCTTGTCTTGTCTTGTCTTGTCTTGTCTTGTCTTGTCATGTCTTGTCTTGTATTGTCTTGTCTTGTTTTGTCTTGTCTTGTCTTGTCTTGTCTTGCTTTGTCTTGTCATGTCTTGTCTTGTCTTGTCTTGTCTTGTCTTGTCTTGTCTTGTCATGTCTTGTCTTGTCTTGTATTGTCTTGTCTTGTTTTGTCTTGTCTTGTCTTGTCTTGTCTTGCTTTGTCTTGTCATGTCTTATTTTGTCTTGTCATGTTGTCTTGTCTTGTCTTGTCTTGTCTTGTCTTGTCTTGTCTTGTCTTGTCTTGTCTTGTCTTGTCTTGTCTTGTCATGTCTTATCTTGTCTTGTCTTGTCTTGTCTTGTCATATCTTGTCTTGTCTTGTCTTGTCTTGTCTTGCTTTGTCTTGTCATGTCTTATCTTGTCTTGTCTTGTCTTGTCTTGTCTTGTCTTGTCTTGTCCTGTCGTGTGTTGTTTTGTTTTGTCTTGTCTTGTGTTGTTTTGTCGTGTCATGTCTTGTCTTGTCTTGTCTTGTCCTGTCCTGTCGTGTGTCGTGTTGTTTTGTCTTGTCTTGTCTTGTCCTGTCCTGACGTGTGTTGTCTTGTCTTGTCTTGTCTTGTCTTGTCTTGTCTTGTCTTGTCTTGTCTTGTCTTGTCTTGTCTTGTCCTGTCCTGTCTTGTCTTGTCTTGTCATGTCTTGTCTTGTCTTGTCTTGTCTTGTCTTGTCTTGTCTCGTCTTGTCTTGTCTTGTCCTGTCCTGTCTTGTGTTGTCTTGTCTTGTCTTGTCTTGTCTTGTCATGTCTTATCTTGTCTTGTCATGTCTTGTCTTGTCTTGTCTTGTCTTGTCTTGTCTTGTCTTGTCTTGCCTTGTCATGTCTTGTCTTGTCTTGTCTTGTATTGTCTTGTCTTGTCTTGTCTTGTCTTGTCTTGTCTTGTCTTGTATTGTCTTGTCTTGTCTTGTCTTGTCTTGTCTTGTCTTGTCTTGTCTTGTCTTGTCTTGTCTTGTCTTGTCTTGTCTTGTCTTGTCTTGTCTTGTCTTGTCTTGTCTTGTCTTGTCTTGTCTTGTCTTGTCTTGTCTTGTCTTGTCTTGTCTTGTCTTGTCTTGTCATGTCATGTCATGTCATATCGTGTGTTGTGTTGTTTTGTCTTGTCTTGTCATGTCGTGTGCTGTGTTGTTTTGTCTTGTCTTGTGTTGTTTTGTCGTGTCATGTCTTGTCTTGTCTTGTCTTGTCATGTCGTGTGTTGTGTTGTTTTGTCTTGTCATGTCTTGTCTTGTCATGTCATGTCATGTCGTGTGTTGTGTTGTTTTGTCTTGTCTTGTTTTGTCTTGTCATGTCGTGTGTTGTGTTGTTTTGTCTTGTCTTGTTGTGTATTGTCATGTCTTATATTGTCTTGTCTTGTCTTGTCTTGTCATGTCATGTCATGTCGTGTGTTGTGTTGTTTTGTCTTGTCTTGTCTTGTCTTGTCTTGCCTTATCTTGCCTTGTCTTGTCTTGTCTGGTCTTGTCTTGTCTTGTCTTGTCTTGTCTTGTCATGTCTTGTCTTGTTTTGTCTTATCTTGTATTGTCTTGTTTTCTCATGTAATGTCATGTCGTGTGTTGTGTTGTTTTGTCTTGTTTTGTGTTGTTTTGTCTTGTTTTGTGTTGTTTTGTCGTGTCTTGTCTTGTCCTGTCCTGTCGTGTGTTGTGTTGTTTTGTCTTGTCTTGTCATGTCATGTCATGTCGAGTCTTGTGTTGCTTTGTCTTGTCTTGTCATGTCGTGTGTTGTGTTGTTTTGTCTTGTCTTGTTGTGTATTGTCATGTCTTATATTGTCTTGTCTTGTCTTGTCTTGTCATGTCATGTCATGTCGTTTGTTGTGTTGTTTTGTCTTGTCTTGTCTTGTCTTGTCATGTCGTGTGTTGTGTTGTTTTGTCTTGTCTTGTGTTGTTTTGTCGTGTCATGTCTTGTCTTGTCTTGTCCTGTCCTGTCGTGTGTTGTGTTGTTTTGTCTTGTCTTGTCTTGTTTTATGTTGTCTTGTTTTGTCATGTAATGTCATGTCGTGTGTTGTGTTGTTTTGTCTTGTCTTGTGTTGTTTTGTCGTGTCATGTCTTGTCTTGTCTTGAATTGTCTTGTCCTGTCCTGTCGTGTGTTGTGTTGTTTTGTCTTGTCTTGTTATGTCATGTCATGTCGTGTCTTGTGTTGCTTTGTCTTGTCTTGTCTTGTCTTGTGTTGCCTCGTCTTGTCTTGTCTTGTCTTGTCCTGTCCTGACGTTTGTTGTGTTGTTTTGTCTTGTCTTGTCTTGTCTTGTCTTGTCTTGTCTTGTCTTGTCTTGTCATGTCTTGTCTTGTCTTGTCTTGTCTTGTCTTGTCTTGTCTTGTCTTGTCTTGTCTTGTCTTGTCTTGTCTTGTCTTGTCTTGTCTTGTCTTGTCTTGTCTTGTCTTGTCTTGTCTTGTCTTGTCTTGTCTTGTCTTGTCTTGTCTTGTCTTGTCTTGTCTTGTCTTGTCTTGTCTTGTCTTGTCTTGTCTTGTCTTGTCTTGTCTTGTCTTGTCTTGTCTTGTCTTGTCTTGTCTTGTCTTGTCTTGTCTTGTCTTGTCTTGTCTTGTCTTGTCTTGTCTTGTCTTGTCTTGTCTTGTCTTGTCTTGTCTTGTCTTGTCTTGTCTTGTCTTGTCTTGTCTTGTCTTGTCTTGTCTTGTCTTGTCTTGTCTTGTCTTGTCTTGTCTTGTCTTGTCTTGTCTTGTCTTGTCTTGTCTTGTCTTGTCTTGTCTTGTCTTGTTTTGTCTTGTCTTGTCTTGTCTTGTCTTGTCTTGTCTTGTCTTGTCTTGTCTTGTCATGTCATGTCATGTCATATCGTGTGTTGTGTTGTTTTGTCTTGTCTTATTTTGCCTTGTCATGTTGTTTTGTCTTGTCTTGTGTTGTTTTGTCGTGTCTTGTCTTGTCTTGTCATGTCATGTCATGTCATATCGTGTGTTGTGTTGTTTTGTCTTGTCTTATTTTGTCTTGTCATGTTGTCTTGTCTTGTCTTGTCTTGTCTTGTCTTGTCTTGTCTTGTCTTGTCTTGTCTTGTCTTGTCTTGTCTTGTCTTGTCTTGTCTTGTCTTGTCTTGTCTTGTCTTGTCTTGTCTTGTCTTGTCTTGTCTTGTCATGTCTTGTCTTGTATTGTCTTGTCTTGTTTTGTCTTGTCTTGTCTTGTCTTGTCTTGCTTTGTCTTGTCATGTCTTGTCTTGTCTTGTCTTGTCTTGTCTTGTCTTGTCTTGTCATGTCTTGTCTTGTCTTGTATTGTCTTGTCTTGTCTTGCTTTGTCTTGTCATGTCTTATTTTGTCTTGTCATGTTGTCTTGTCTTGTCTTGTCTTGTCTTGTCTTGTCTTGTCTTGTCTTGTCTTGTCTTGTCTTGTCTTGTCTTGTCTTGTCTTGTCTTGTCTTGTCTTGTCATGTCTTATCTTGTCTTGTCTTGTCTTGTCTTGTCATATCTTGTCTTGTCTTGTCTTGTCTTGTCTTGCTTTGTCTTGTCATGTCTTATCTTGTCTTGTCTTGTCTTGTCTTGTCTTGTCTTGTCTTGTCCTGTCGTGTGTTGTTTTGTTTTGTCTTGTCTTGTGTTGTTTTGTCGTGTCATGTCTTGTCTTGTCTTGTCTTGTCCTGTCCTGTCGTGTGTCGTGTTGTTTTGTCTTGTCTTGTCTTGTCCTGTCCTGACGTGTGTTGTCTTGTCTTGTCTTGTCTTGTCTTGTCTTGTCTTGTCTTGTCTTGTCATGTCTTATCTTGTCTTGTCTTGTCTTGTCTTGTCATATCTTGTCTTGTCTTGTCTTGTCTTGTCATGTCTTGTCTTGTATTGTCTTGTCTTGTTTTGTCATGTCTTGTCTTGTATTGTCTTGTCTTGTTTTGTCTTGTCTTGTCTTGTCTCGTCTTGTCTTGTCTTGTCCTGTCCTGTCTTGTGTTGTCTTGTCTTGTCTTGTCTTGTCTTGTCTTGTCTTGTCTTGTCTTGTCTTGTCTTGTCTTGTCTTGTCTTGTCTTGTCTTGTCTTGTCTTGTCTTGTCTTGTCTTGTCTTGTCATGTCTTGTCTTGTATTGTCTTGTCTTGTTTTGTCTTGTCTTGTCTTGTCTTGTCTTGCTTTGTCTTGTCATGTCTTGTCTTGTCTTGTCTTGTCTTGTCTTGTCTTGTCTTGTCATGTCTTGTCTTGTCTTGTATTGTCTTGTCTTGTTTTGTCTTGTCTTGTCTTGTCTTGTCTTGCTTTGTCTTGTCATGTCTTATTTTGTCTTGTCATGTTGTCTTGTCTTGTCTTGTCTTGTCTTGTCTTGTCTTGTCTTGTCTTGTCTTGTCTTGTCTTGTCTTGTCTTGTCTTGTCTTGTCATGTCTTATCTTGTCTTGTCTTGTCTTGTCTTGTCATATCTTGTCTTGTCTTGTCTTGTCTTGTCTTGCTTTGTCTTGTCATGTCTTATCTTGTCTTGTCTTGTCTTGTCTTGTCTTGTCTTGCCTTGTCCTGTCGTGTGTTGTTTTGTTTTGTCTTGTCTTGTGTTGTTTTGTCGTGTCATGTCTTGTCTTGTCTTGTCTTGTCCTGTCCTGTCGTGTGTCGTGTTGTTTTGTCTTGTCTTGTCTTGTCCTGTCCTGACGTGTGTTGTCTTGTCTTGTCTTGTCTTGTCTTGTCTTGTCTTGTCTTGTCTTGTCTTGTCTTGTCTTGTCTTGTCCTGTCCTGTCTTGTCTTGTCTTGTCATGTCTTGTCTTGTCTTGTCTTGTCTTGTCTTGTCTTGTCTCGTCTTGTCTTGTCTTGTCCTGTCCTGTCTTGTGTTGTCTTGTCTTGTCTTGTCTTGTCTTGTCATGTCTTATCTTGTCTTGTCATGTCTTGTCTTGTCTTGTCTTGTCTTGTCTTGTCTTGTCTTGTCTTGCCTTGTCATGTCTTGTCTTGTCTTGTCTTGTATTGTCTTGTCTTGTCTTGTCTTGTCTTGTCTTGTCTTGTCTTGTCTTGTCTTGTCTTGTCTTGTCTTGTCTTGTCTTGTCTTGTCTTGTCTTGTCTTGTCTTGTCTTGTCTTGTCTTGTCTTGTCTTGTCTTGTCTTGTCTTGTCTTGTCTTGTCTTGTCTTGTCTTGTCATGTCATGTCATGTCATATCGTGTGTTGTGTTGTTTTGTCTTGTCTTGTCATGTCGTGTGCTGTGTTGTTTTGTCTTGTCTTGTGTTGTTTTGTCGTGTCATGTCTTGTCTTGTCTTGTCTTGTCATGTCGTGTGTTGTGTTGTTTTGTCTTGTCATGTCTTGTCTTGTCATGTCATGTCATGTCGTGTGTTGTGTTGTTTTGTCTTGTCTTGTTTTGTCTTGTCATGTCGTGTGTTGTGTTGTTTTGTCTTGTCTTGTTGTGTATTGTCATGTCTTATATTGTCTTGTCTTGTCTTGTCTTGTCATGTCATGTCATGTCGTGTGTTGTGTTGTTTTGTCTTGTCTTGTCTTGTCTTGTCTTGCCTTATCTTGCCTTGTCTTGTCTTGTCTTGTTTTGTCTTATCTTGTATTGTCTTGTTTTCTCATGTAATGTCATGTCGTGTGTTGTGTTGTTTTGTCTTGTTTTGTGTTGTTTTGTCGTGTCATGTCTTGTCTTGTCTTGTCTTGTCTTGTCCTGTCCTGTCGTGTGTTGTGTTGTTTTGTCTTGTCTTGTCATGTCATGTCATGTCGAGTCTTGTGTTGCTTTGTCTTGTCTTGTCATGTCGTGTGTTGTGTTGTTTTGTCTTGTCTTGTTGTGTATTGTCATGTCTTATATTGTCTTGTCTTGTCTTGTCTTGTCATGTCATGTCATGTCGTTTGTTGTGTTGTTTTGTCTTGTCTTGTCTTGTCTTGTCATGTCGTGTGTTGTGTTGTTTTGTCTTGTCTTGTGTTGTTTTGTCGTGTCATGTCTTGTCTTGTCTTGTCCTGTCCTGTCGTGTGTTGTGTTGTTTTGTCTTGTCTTGTCTTGTTTTATGTTGTCTTGTTTTGTCATGTAATGTCATGTCGTGTGTTGTGTTGTTTTGTCTTGTCTTGTGTTGTTTTGTCGTGTCATGTCTTGTCTTGTCTTGAATTGTCTTGTCCTGTCCTGTCGTGTGTTGTGTTGTTTTGTCTTGTCTTGTTATGTCATGTCATGTCGTGTCTTGTGTTGCTTTGTCTTGTCTTGTCTTGTGTTGCCTCGTCTTGTCTTGTCTTGTCTTGTCCTGTCCTGACGTTTGTTGTGTTGTTTTGTCTTGTCTTGTCTTGTCTTGTCTTGTCTTGTCTTGTCATGTCTTGTCTTGTCTTGTCTTGTCTTGTCTTGTCTTGTCTTGTCCTGTCCTGTCTTGTCTTGTCTTGTCATGTCTTGTCTTGTCTTGTCTTGTCTTGTCTTGTCTTGTCTTGTCTTGTCTTGTCTTGTCTTGTCTTGTCTTGTCTTGTCTTGTCTTGTCTTGTCTTGTCTTGTCTTGTCTTGTCTTGTCTTGTCTTGTCTTGTCTTGTCTTGTCTTGTCTTGTCTTGTCTTGTCTTGTCTTGTCTTGTCTTGTCTTGTCTTGTCTTGTCTTGTCTTGTCTTGTCTTGTCTTGTCTTGTCTTGTCTTGTCTTGTCTTGTCTTGTCTTGTCTTGTCTTGTCTTGTCTTGTCTTGTCTTGTCTTGTCTTGTCTTGTCTTGTCTTGTCTTGTCTTGTCTTGTCTTGTCTTGTCTTGTCTTGTCTTGTCTTGTCTTGTCTTGTCTTGTCTTGTCTTGTCTTGTCTTGTCTTGTCTTGTCTTGTCTTGTCATGTCGTGTGTTGTGTTGTCTTGTCTTGTCTTGTCTTGTCTTGTCTTGTCTTGTCTTGTCTTGTCTTATCTTGTCTTGTCTTGTCTTGTCTTGTCTTGTCTTGTCTTGTCTTGTCTTGTCTTGTCTTGTCTTGTCTTGTCTTGTCTTGTCTTGTCTTGTCTTGTCTTGTCTTGTCTTGTCTTGTCTTGTCTTGTCTTGTCTTGTCTTGTCTTGTCTTGTCTTGTCTTGTCTTGTCTTGTCTTGTCTTGTCTTGTCTTGTCTTGTCTTGTCTTGTCCTGTCCTGTCCTGTCCTGTCTTGTCTTGTCTTGTCATAGCTTGTCTTGTCTTGTCTTGTCATGTCTTATCTTGTCTTGTCTTGTCTTGTCCTGTCCTGTCGTGAGTTGTTTTGTATTGTCTTGTCTTGTGTTGTTTTGTCGTGTCATGTCTTGTCTTGTCTTGTCCTGTCCTGTCGTGTGTTGTGTTGTTTTGTCTTGTCTTGTCTAGTCTTGTCATGTCATGTCATGTCATGTCGTGTCTTGTGTTGCTTTGTCTTGTCTTGTCATGTCGTGTGTTGTGTTGTTTTGTCTTGTCATGTCTTGTCTTGTCATGTCATGTCATGTCGTGTGTTGTGTTGTTTTGTCTTGTCTTGTTTTGTCTTGTCATGTCTTGTCTTGTCTTGTCTTGTCTTGTCTTGTCTTGTCTTGTCTTGTCTTGTCTTGTCTTGTCTTGTCTTGTCTTGTCTTGTCTTGTCTTGTCTTGTCTTGTCTTGTCTTGTCTTGTCATGTCATGTTATGTCATATCGTGTGTTGTGTTGTTTTGTCTTGTCTTATTTTGTCTTGTCATGTCTTATCTTGTCTTGTCTTGTCTTGTCTTGTCTTGTCTTGTCTTGTCTTGTCTCATCTTGTCTTGTCCTGTCCTGTCCTGTCTTGTCTTGTCTTGTCATGTCTTGTCTTGTCTTGTCTTGTTTTGTCTTGTCTTGTATTGTGTTGTTTTGTCGTGTCATGTCTTGTCTTGTCTTGTCTTGTCTTGTCCTGTCCTGTTGTGTGTTGTGTTGTTTTGTCTTGTCTTGTCTTGTCCTGTCCTGACGTGTGTTGTCTTGTCTTGTCTTGTCTTGTGTTGTTTTGTTGTGTCATGTCTTGTCTTGTCTTGTCCTGTCCTGTTGTGTGTTGTGTTGTTTTGTCTTGTCTTGTCTTGTCCTGTCCTGACGTGTGTTGTCTTGTCTTGTCTTGTCCTGTCCTGTCTTGTCTTGTCTTGTCATGTCTTGTCTTGTCTTGTCTTGTCTTGTCTTGTCTTGTCTTGTCTTGTCTTGTCTCGTCTTGTCTTGTCTTGTCTTGTCCTGTACTGTCTTGTCTTGTCTTGTCATGTCTTGTCTTGTCTTGTCTTGTCTTGTCTTGTGTTGCCTCGTCTTGTCTTGTCTTGTCTTGTCCTGTCCTGACGTGTGTTGTGTTGTTTTGTCTTGTCTTGGTTTGTCTTGTCATGTCCTATCTTGTCTTGTCATGTCTTGTCTTGTCTTGTCTTGTCTTATCTTGTCTTGTCTTGTCTTGTCTTGTCTTGTCATGTCTTGTCTTGTCTTGTCTTGTATTGTCTTGTCTTGTTTTGTCTTGTCTTGTCTTGTCCTGTCCTGACGTGTGTTGTCTTGTCTTGTCTTGTCCTGTCCTGTCTTGTCTTGTCTTGTCTTGTCATGTCTTGTCTTGTCTTGTCTTGTCTTGTCTTGTCTTGTGTTGCCTCGTCTTGTCTTGTCTTGTCTTGTCCTGTCCTGACGTGTGTTGTGTTGTTTTGTCTTGTCTTGTCTTGTCTTGTCATGTCGTGTGTTGTGTTGTTTTGTCTTGTCTTGTCTTGTTTTGTCTTGTCTTGTCTTGTCTTGTCTTGTCATGTCATGTGCTGTGTTGTTTTGTCTTGTGTTGTGTTGTTTTGTCGTGTCATGTCTTGTCTTGTCTTGTCTTGTCTTGTCATGTCGTGTGTTGTGTTGTGTTGTGTTGTTTTGTCTTGTCTTGTCATGTCATGCCATGTCGTGTCTTGTGTTGCTTTGTCTTGTCTTGTCTTGTCTTGTCTTGTCTTGTCTTGTCTTGTCTTGTCTTGTCTTGTCTTGTCTTGTCTTGTCTTGTCTTGTCTTGTCTTGTCTTGTCTTGTCTTGTCTTGTCTTGTCTTGTCTTGTCTTGTCTTGTCCTGTCCTGTCCTGTCTTGTCTTGTCTTGTCTTGTCTTGTCTTGTCTTGCTTTGTCTTGTCATGTCTTATCTTGTCTTGTCTTGTCTTGTCCTGTCCTGTCGTGTGTTGTTTTGTATTGTCTTGTCTTGTGTTGTTTTGTCGTGTCCTGTCGTGTGTTGTGTTGTCTTGTCTTGTCTTGTCTTGTCTTGTCTTGTCTTGTCTTGTCTTGTCTTGTCTTGTCTTGTCTTGTCTTGTCTTGTCTTGTCTTGTCTTGTCCTGTCCTGTCCTGTCTTGTCTTGTCTTGTCTTGTCTTGTCTTGTCTTGCTTTGTCTTGTCATGTCTTATCTTGTCTTGTCTTGTCTTGTCCTGTCCTGTCGTGTGTTGTGTTGTTTTGTCTTGTCTTGTCTAGTCTTGTCATGTCATGTCATGTCGTGTCTTGTGTTGCTTTGTCTTGTCTTGTCATGTCGTGTGTTGTGTTGTTTTGTCTTGTCATGTCTTGTCTTGTCATGTCATGTCATGTCGTGTGTTGTGGTGTTTTGTCTTGTCTTGTTTTGTCTTGTCATGTCTTGTCTTGTCTTGTCTTGTCTTGTCTTGTCTTGTCTTGTCTTGTCTTGTCTTGTCTTGTCATGTCATGTCATGTCATATCGTTTGTTGTGTTGTTTTGTCTTGTCTTGTCATGTCGTGTGCTGTGTTGTTTTGTCTTGTCTTGTTTTGTCTTGTCATGTCTTGTCTTGTCTTGTCTTGTCTTGTCTTGTCTTGTCATGTCATGTCATGTCATATCGTGTGTTGTGTTGTTTTCTCTTGTCTTATTTTGTCTTGTCATGTCTTATCTTGTCTTGTCTTGTCTTGTCTTGTCTTGTCTTGTCTTGTCATGTCATGTCATGTCATATCGTGTGTTGTGTTGTTTTGTCTTGTCTTATTTTGTCTTGTCATGTCTTATCTTGTCTTGTCTTGTCTTGTCTTGTCTTGTCTTGTCTTGTCTTGTCTCATCTTGTCTTGTCCTGTCCTGTCCTGTCTTGTCTTGTCTTGTCTTGTTTTGTCTTGTCTTGTATTGTGTTGTTTTGTCGTGTCTTGTCTTGTCTTGTCTTGTCTTGTCTTGTCTTGTCTTGTCTTGTCTTGTCTTGTCATGTCATGTCATGTCATATCGTGTGTTGTGTTGTTTTCTCTTGTCTTATTTTGTCTTGTCATGTCTTATCTTGTCTTGTCTTGTCTTGTTTTGTCTTGTCTTGTCTTGTCCTGTCCTGACGTGTGTTGTCTTGTCTTGTCTTGTCTTGTGTTGTTTTGTCGTGTCATGTCTTGTCTTGTCTTGTCCTGTCCTGTTGTGTGTTGTGTTGTTTTGTCTTGTCTTGTTTTGTCTTGTCATGTCTTGTCTTGTCTTGTCTTGTCTTGTCTTGTCTTGTCTTGTCATGTCATGTCATGTCATATCGTGTGTTGTGTTGTTTTCTCTTGTCTTATTTTGTCTTGTCATGTCTTATCTTGTCTTGTCTTGTCTTGTCTTGTCTTGTCTTGTCTTGTCATGTCATGTCATGTCATATCGTGTGTTGTGTTGTTTTGTCTTGTCTTATTTTGTCTTGTCTTGTCATGTCATGCCATGTCGTGTCTTGTGTTGCTTTGTCTTGTCTTGTCTTGTCTTGTCTTGTCTTGTCTTGTCTTGTCTTGTCTTGTCTTGTCTTGTCTTGTCTTGTCTTGTCTTGTCTTGTCTTGTCTTGTCTTGTCTTGTCTTGTCTTGTCTTGTCTTGTCTTGTCTTGTCTTGTCTTGTCTTGTCTTGTCTTGTCTTGTCTTGTCTTGTCTTGTCTTGTCTTGTCTTGTCTTGTCTTGTCTTGTCTTGTCTTGTCTTGTCTTGTCTTGTCTTGTCTTGTCTTGCTTTGTCTTGTCATGTCTTATCTTGTCTTGTCTTGTCTTGTCCTGTCCTGTCGTGTGTTGTTTTGTATTGTCTTGTCTTGTGTTGTTTTGTCGTGCCCTGTCGTGTGTTGTGTTGTCTTGTCTTGTCTTGTCTTGTCTTGTCTTGTCTTGTCTTGTCTTGTCTTGTCTTGTCTTGTCCTGTCCTGTCCTGTCTTGTCTTGTCTTGTCTTGTCTTGTCTTGTCTTGCTTTGTCTTGTCATGTCTTATCTTGTCTTGTCTTGTCTTGTCCTGTCCTGTCGTGTGTTGTTTTGTTTTGTCTTGTCTTGTCTAGTCTTGTCATGTCATGTCATGTCGTGTCTTGTGTTGCTTTGTCTTGTCTTGTCATGTCGTGTGTTGTGTTGTTTTGTCTTGTCATGTCTTGTCTTGTCATGTCATGTCATGTCGTGTGTTGTGGTGTTTTGTCTTGTCTTGTTTTGTCTTGTCATGTCTTGTCTTGTCTTGTCTTGTCTTGTCTTGTCTTGTCTTGTCTTGTCTTGTCTTGTCTTGTCTTGTCATGTCATGTCATGTCATATCGTTTGTTGTGTTGTTTTGTCTTGTCTTGTCATGTCGTGTGCTGTGTTGTTTTGTCTTGTCTTGTTTTGTCTTGTCATGTCTTGTCTTGTCTTGTCTTGTCTTGTCTTGTCTTGTCATGTCATGTCATGTCATATCGTGTGTTGTGTTGTTTTCTCTTGTCTTATTTTGTCTTGTCATGTCTTATCTTGTCTTGTCTTGTCTTGTCTTGTCTTGTCTTGTCTTGTCTTGTCATGTCATGTCATGTCATATCGTGTGTTGTGTTGTTTTGTCTTGTCTTATTTTGTCTTGTCATGTCTTATCTTGTCTTGTCTTGTCTTGTCTTGTCTTGTCTTGTCTTGTCTTGTCTCATCTTGTCTTGTCCTGTCCTGTCCTGTCTTGTCTTGTCTTGTCATGTCTTGTCTTGTCTTGTCTTGTTTTGTCTTGTCTTGTATTGTGTTGTTTTGTCGTGTCTTGTCTTGTCTTGTCTTGTCTTGTCTTGTCTTGTCATGTCATGTCATGTCATATCGTGTGTTGTGTTGTTTTCTCTTGTCTTATTTTGTCTTGTCATGTCTTATCTTGTCTTGTCTTGTCTTGTTTTGTCTTGTCTTGTCTTGTCCTGTCCTGACGTGTGTTGTCTTGTCTTGTCTTGTCTTGTGTTGTTTTGTCGTGTCATGTCTTGTCTTGTCTTGTCCTGTCCTGTTGTGTGTTGTGTTGTTTTGTCTTGTCTTGTCTTGTCCTGTCCTGACGTGTGTTGTCTTGTCTTGTCTTGTCCTGTCCTGTCTTGTCTTGTCTTGTCATGTCTTGTCTTGTCTTGTCTTGTCTTGTCTTGTCTTGTCTCGTCTTGTCTTGTCTTGTCTTGTCCTGTATTGTCTTGTCTTGTCTTGTCTTGTCATGTCTTGTCTTGTCTTGTCTTGTCTTGTCTTGTCTTGTGTTGCCTCGTCTTGTCTTGTCTTGTCTTGTCCTGTCCTGACGTGTGTTGTGTTGTTTTGTCTTGTCTTGGTTTGTCTTGTCATGTCTTATCTTGTCTTGTCATGTCTTGTCTTGTCTTGTCTTGTCTTGTCTTGTCTTGTCTTGTCTTGTCATGTCTTGTCTTGTCTTGTCTTGTCTTGTGTTGCCTCGTCTTGTCTTGTCTTGTCTTGTCCTGTCCTGACGTGTGTTGTGTTGTTTTGTCTTGTCTTGGTTTGTCTTGTCATGTCTTATCTTGTCTTGTCATGTCTTGTCTTGTCTTGTCTTGTCTTGTCCTGTCCTGTCCTGTCTTGTCTTGTCTTGTCTTGTCTTGTCTTGTCTTGCTTTGTCTTGTCATGTCATGTCATGTCATATCGTGTGTTGTGTTGTTTTCTCTTGTCTTATTTTGTCTTGTCATGTCTTATCTTGTCTTGTCTTGTCTTGTCTTGTCTTGTCTTGTCATGTCATGTCATGTCATATCGTGTGTTGTGTTGTTTTGTCTTGTCCTGTCCTGTCGTGTGTTGTGTTGTTTTGTCTTGTCTTGTCTAGTCTTGTCTTGTCTTGTCATGTCGTGTGCTGTGTTGTTTTGTCTTGTCTTGTGTTGTTTTGTCGTGTCATGTTTTGTCTTGTCTTGTCTTGTCTTGTCCTGTCCTGTTGTGTGTTGTGTTGTTTTGTATTGTCTTGTCTTGTGTTGTTTTGTCGTGTCATGTCTTGTCTTGTCTTGTCCTGTCCTGTCGTGTGTTGTGTTGTTTTGTCTTGTCTTGTCTAGTCTTGTCATGTCATGTCATGTCGTGTCTTGTGTTGCTTTGTCTTGTCTTGTCATGTCGTGTGTTGTCTTGTCTTGTCTTGTCTTGTCTTGTCTTGTCTTGTCTTGTCTTGTCTTGTCTTGTCTTGTCTTGTCTTGTCTTGTCATGTCATGTCATGTCATATCGTGTGTTGTGTTGTTTTGTCTTGTCTTGTCATGTCGTGTGCTGTGTTGTTTTGTCTTGTCTTGTTTTGTCTTGTCATGTCTTGTCTTGTCTTGTCTTGTCTTGTCTTGTCATGTCATGTCATGTCATATCGTGTGTTGTGTTGTTTTCTCTTGTCTTATTTTGTCTTGTCATGTCTTATCTTGTCTTGTCTTGTCTTGTCTTGTCTTGTCTTGTCATGTCATGTCATGTCATATCGTGTGTTGTGTTGTTTTGTCTTGTCTTATTTTGTCTTGTCATGTCTTATCTTGTCTTGTCTTGTCTTGTCTTGTCTTGTCTTGTCTTGTCTTGTCTTGTCTTGTCTTGTCTTGTCTTGTCTCATCTTGTCTTGTCCTGTCCTGTCCTGTCTTGTCTTGTCTTGTCATGTCTTGTCTTGTCTTGTCTTGTTTTGTCTTGTCTTGTATTGTGTTGTTTTGTCGTGTCATGTCTTGTCTTGTCTTGTCTTGTCTTGTCCTGTCCTGTTGTGTGTTGTGTTGTTTTGTCTTGTCTTGTCTTGTCCTGTCCTGACGTGTGTTGTCTTGTCTTGTCTTGTCTTGTGTTGTTTTGTCGTGTCATGTCTTGTCTTGTCTTGTCCTGTCCTGTTGTGTGTTGTGTTGTTTTGTCTTGTCTTGTCTTGTCCTGTCCTGACGTGTGTTGTCTTGTCTTGTCTTGTCCTGTCCTGTCTTGTCTTGTCTTGTCATGTCTTGTCTTGTCTTGTCTTGTCTTGTCTTGTCTTGTCTCGTCTTGTCTTGTCTTGTCTTGTCCTGTACTGTCTTGTCTTGTCTTGTCTTGTCATGTCTTGTCTTGTCTTGTCTTGTCTTGTCTTGTCTTGTCTTGTCTTGTCATGTCTTGTCTTGTCTTGTCTTGTATTGTCTTGTCTTGTTTTGTCTTGTCTTGTCTTGTCTTGTCTTGTCTTGTCTTGCCATGTCATGTCATGTCATATCGTGTGTTGTGTTGTTTTGTCTTGTCTTATTTTGTCTTGTCATGTTGTTTTGTCTTGTCTTGTGTTGTTTTGTCGTGTCATGTCTTGTCTTGTCTTGTCTTGTCCTGTCCTGTCGTGTGTTGTCTTGTCTTGTCTTGTCCTGTCCTGACGTGTGTTGTGTTGTTTTGTCTTGTCTTGTTTTGTCTTGTCTTGTGTTGTTTTGTCCTGTCCTGACGTGTGTTGTGTTGTTTTGTCTTGTCTTGTTTTGTCTTGTCTTGTGTGGTTTTGTCTTGTATTGTCTTGTTTTCTCATGTAATGTCATGTCGTGTGTTGTCTTGTCTTGTCTTGTCCTGTACTGACGTGTGTTGTGTTGTTTTGTCTTGTCTTGTGTTGTTTTGTCCTGTCCTGACGTGTGTTGTGTTGTTTTGTGTTGTCTTGTCTTGTCCTGTCCTGTTGTGTGTTGTGTTGTTTTGTCTTGTCTTGTCTTGTCCTGTCCTGACGTGTGTTGTCTTGTCTTGTCGTGTGTTGTTTTGTCGTGTCATGTCTTGTCTTGTCTTGTCCTGTCCTGTTGTGTGTTGTGTTGTTTTGTCTTGTCTTGTCTTGTCCTGTCCTGACGTGTGTTGTCTTGTCTTGTCTTGTCCTGTCCTGTCTTGTCTTGTCTTGTCATGTCTTGTCTTGTCTTGTCTTGTCTTGTCTTGTCTTGTCTCGTCTTGTCTTGTCTTGTCTTGTCTTGTCCTGTACTGTCTTGTCTTGTCTTGTCATGTTTTGTCTTGTCTTGTCTTGTCCTGTCCTGACGTGTGTTGTGTTGTTTTGTCTTGTCTTGGTTTGTCTTGTCATGTCTTGTCTTGTCATGTCTTGTCTTGTCTTGTCTTGTCTTGTCTTGTCTTGTCTTGTCTTGTCTTGTCTTGTCTTGTCTTGTCTTGTCTTGTCTTGTCTTGTCTTGTCTTGTCTTGTCTTGTCTTGTCTTGTCTTGTCATGTCATGTCATATCGTGTGTTGTGTTGTTTTGTCTTGTTTTATTTTGTCTTGTCATGTCTTATCTTGTCTTGTCTTGTCTTGTCTTGTCTTGTCTTGTCTCATCTTGTCTTGTCCTGTCCTGTCCTGTCTTGTCTTGTCTTGTCATGTCTTGTCTTGTCTTGTCTTGTTTTGTCTTGTCTTGTATTGTGTTGTTTTGTCGTGTCATGTCTTGTCTTGTCTTGTCTTGTCTTGTCTTGTCCTGTTGTGTGTTGTGTTGTTTTGTCTTGTCTTGTCTTGTCCTGTCCTGACGTGTGTTGTCTTGTCTTGTCTTGTCTTGTGTTGTTTTGTCGTGTCATGTCTTGTCTTGTCTTGTCCTGTCCTGTTGTGTGTTGTGTTGTTTTGTCTTGTCTTGTCTTGTCTTGTCTTGTCTTGTCTTGTCTTGTCTTGTCTTGTCCTGTCTTGTCTTGTCTTGTCATGTCTTGTCCTGTCTTGTCTTGTTTTGTCTTGTCTTGTATTGTGTTGTTTTGTCGTGTCATGTCTTGTCTTGTCTTGTCTTGTCTTGTCTTGTCCTGTTGTGTGTTGTGTTGTTTTGTCTTGTCTTGTCTTGTCTTGTCTTGTCTTGTCTTGTCTTGTCTTGTCTTGTCTTGTCTTGTCTTGTCTTGTCTTGTCTTGTCTTGTCTTGTCTTGTCATGTCTTGTCTTGTCTTGTCTTGTATTGTCTTGTCTTGTTTTGTCTTGTCTTGTCTTGTCTTGTCTTGTCTTATCTTGTCTTGTCTTGTCTTGTCTTGTCTTGTCCTGTCCTGTCCTGTCTTGTCTTGTCTTGTCATGTCTTGTCTTGTCTTGTCTTGTCTTGTCTTGTCTTGTCTTGTCTTGTCTTGTCTTGTCTTGTGTTGTTTTGTCGTGTCATGTCTTGTCTTGTCTTGTCTTGTCTTGTCTTGTCTTGTCTTGTCTTGTCTTGTCTTGTCTTGTCTTGTCTTGTCATGTCATGTCATGTCATATCGTGTGTTGTGTTGTTTTGTCTTGTCTTGTCATGTCGTGTGCTGTGTTGTTTTGTCTTGTCTTGTGTTGTTTTGTCGTGTCATGTCTTGTCTTGTCTTGTCTTGCCTTGTCTTGTCTTGTCATGTCGTGTGTTGTGTTGTTTTGTCTTGTCATGTCTTGTCTTGTCATGTCATGTCATGTCGTGTGTTGTGTTGTTTTGTCTTGTCTTGTTTTGTCTTGTCATGTCTTGTCTTGTCTTGTCTTGTCTTGTCATGTCATGTCATGTCATATCGTGTGTTGTGTTGTTTTGTCTTGTCTTATTTTGTCTTGTCATGTCTTATCTTGTCTTGTCTTGTCTTGTCTTGTCTTGTCTTGTCTTGTCTTGTCTTGTCATGTCATGTCATGTCATATCGTGTGTTGTGTTGTTTTGTCTTGTCTTATTTTGTCTTGTCATGTCTTATCTTGTCTTGTCTTGTCTTGTCCTGTCGTGTGTTGTCTTGTCTTGTCTTGTCCTGTCCTGACGTGTGTTGTGTTGTTTTGTCTTGTCTTGTCTTGTCTTGTATTGTCTTGTCTTGTCTTGTCTTGTCTTGTCTTGTCTTGTCTTGTCTTGTCTTGTCTTGTCTTGTCTTGTCTTGTCTTGTCTTGTCTTGTCTTGTCTTGTCTTGTCTTGTCTTGTCTTGTCTTGTCTTGTCTTGTCTTGTCTTGTCTTGTCTTGTCCTGTCCTGTCTTGTCTTGTCTTGTCATATCTTGTCTTGTCTTGTCTTGTCTTGTCTTGTCTTGTCTTGTCTTGCTTTGTCTTGTCATGTCTTATCTTGTCTTGTCTTGTCTTGTCCTGTCCTGTCGTGTGTTGTTTTGTATTGTCTTGTCTTGTGTTGTTTTGTCGTGTCATGTCTTGTCTTGTCTTGTCCTGTCCTGTCGTGTGTTGTGTTGTTTTGTCTTGTCTTGTCTAGTCTTGTCATGTCATGTCATGTCGTGTCTTGTGTTGCTTTGTCTTGTCTTGTCATGTCGTGTGTTGTGTTGTTTTGTCTTGTCATGTCTTGTCTTGTCATGTCATGTCATGTCGTGTGTTGTGTTGTTTTGTCTTGTCTTGTCTTGTCTTGTCTTGTCTTGTCTTGTCTTGTCTTGTCTTGTCATGTCATGTCATGTCATATCGTGTGTTGTGTTGTTTTGTCTTGTCTTGTCATGTCGTGTGTTGTTTTGTATTGTCTTGTCTTGTGTTGTTTTGTCGTGTCATGTCTTGTCTTGTCTTGTCCTGTCCTGTCGTGTGTTGTGTTGTTTTGTCTTGTCTTGTCTAGTCTTGTCATGTCATGTCATGTCGTGTCTTGTGTTGCTTTGTCTTGTCTTGTCATGTCGTGTGTTGTGTTGTTTTGTCTTGTCATGTCTTGTCTTGTCATGTCATGTCATGTCGTGTGTTGTGTTGTTTTGTCTTGTCTTGTCTTGTCTTGTCTTGTCTTGTCTTGTCTTGTCTTGTCTTGTCATGTCATGTCATGTCATATCGTGTGTTGTGTTGTTTTGTCTTGTCTTGTCATGTCGTGTGCTGTGTTGTTTTGTCTTGTCTTGTGTTGTTTTGTCGTGTCATGTCTTGTCTTGTCTTGTCTTGTCTTGTCATGTCGTGTGTTGTGTTGTTTTGTCTTGTCATGTCTTGTCTTGTCATGTCATGTCATGTCGTGTGTTGTGTTGTTTTGTCTTGTCTTGTTTTGTTTTGTCTTGTCATGTCTTGTCTTGTCTTGTCTTGTCTTGTCTTGTCTTGTTTTGTCTTGTCTTGTCTTGTCTTGTCTTGTCTTGTCTTGTCTTGTCTTGTCATGTCGTGTGTTGTGTTGTTTTGTCTTGTCATGTCTTGTCTTGTCATGTCATGTCATGTCGTGTGTTGTGTTGTTTTGTCTTGTCTTGTTTTGTTTTGTCTTGTCATGTCTTGTCTTGTCTTGTCTTGTCTTGTCTTGTCTTGTTTTGTCTTGTCTTGTCTTGTCTTGTCTTGTCTTGTCTTGTCTTGTCTTGTCATGTCATGTCATGTCATATCGTGTGTTGTGTTGTTTTGTCTTGTCTTATTTTGTCTTGTCATGTCTTATCTTGTCTTGTCTTGTCTTGTCTTGTCTTGTCTTGTCTTGTCTCGTCTTGTCTTGTCTTGTCTTGTCTTGTCTTGTCATGTCATGTCATGTCATATCGTGTGTTGTGTTGTTTTGTCTTGTCTTGTCATGTCGTGTGCTGTGTTGTTTTGTCTTGTCTTGTGTTGTTTTGTCGTGTCATGTCTTGTCTTGTCTTGTCTTGTCTTGTCTTGTCTTGTCTTGTCTTGTCTTTTCTTGTCTTGTCTTGTCTTGTCTTGTCTTGTCTTGTCTTGTCTTGTCTTGTCTTGTCTTGTCTTGTCTTGTCTTGTCTTGTCTTGTCTTGTCTTGTCTTGTCTTGTCTTGTCTTGTCTTGTCATGTCATGTCATGTCATATCGTGTGTTGTGTTGTTTTGTCTTGTCTTGTCATGTCGTGTGCTGTGTTGTTTTGTCTTGTCTTGTGTTGTTTTGTCGTGTCATGTCTTGTCTTGTCTTGTCTTGCCTTGTCTTGTCCTGTACTGACGTGTGTTGTGTTGTTTTGTCTTGTCTTGTGTTGTTTTGTCCTGTCCTGACGTGTGTTGTGTTGTTTTGTCTTGTCTTGTCTTGTCCTGTCCTGTTGTGTGTTGTGTTGTTTTGTCTTGTCTTGTCTTGTCCTGTCCTGACGTGTGTTGTCTTGTCTTGCCGTGTGTTGTTTTGTCGTGTCATGTCTTGTCTTGTCTTGTCCTGTCCTGTTGTGTGTTGTGTTGTTTTGTCTTGTCTTGTCTTGTCCTGTCCTGACGTGTGTTGTCTTGTCTTGTCTTGTCCTGTCCTGTCTTGTCTTGTCTTGTCATGTCTTGTCTTGTCTTGTCTTGTCTTGTCTTGTCTTGTCTTGTCTTGTCTCGTCTTGTCTTGTCTTGTCTTGTCCTGTACTGTCTTGTCTTGTCTTGTCATGTTTTGTCTTGTCTTGTCTTGTCTTGTGTTGCCTCGTCTTGTCTTGTCTTGTCTTGTCCTGTCCTGACGTGTGTTGTGTTGTTTTGTCTTGTCTTGGTTTGTCTTGTCATGTCTTATCTTGTCTTGTCTTGTCTTGTCTTGTCTTGTCTTGTCTTGTCTTGTCTTGTCTTGTCTTGTCTTGTCTTGTCTTGTCTTGTCTTGTCTTGTCTTGTCTTGTCTTGTCTTGTCTTGTCTTGTTTTGTCGTGTCATGTCTTGTCTTGTCTTGTCTTGTCCTGTCCTGTCATGTTTTGTCTTGTCTTGTCTTGTGTTGCCTCGTCTTGTCTTGTCTTGTCTTGTCCTGTCCTGACGTGTGTTGTGTTGTTTTGTCTTGTCTTGGTTTGTCTTGTCTTGTCTTATCTTGTCTTGTCTTGTCTTGTCTTGTCTTGTCTTGTCTTGTCTTGTCTTGTCTTGTCTTGTCTTGTCTTGTCTTGTCTTATTTTGTCTTGTCATGTTGTTTTGTCTTGTCTTGTGTTGTTTTGTCGTGTCATGTCTTGTCTTGTCTTGTCTTGTCCTGTCCTGTCGTGTGTTGTCTTGTCTTGTCTTGTCCTGTCCTGACGTGTGTTGTGTTGTTTTGTCTTGTCTTGTCTTGTCTTGTCTTGTCTTGTCTTGTCTTGTCATGTCTTGTCTTGTCTTGTCTTGTATTGTCTTGTCTTGTTTTGTCTTGTCATGTCTTGTCTTGTCTTGTCTTGTATTGTCTTGTCTTGTTTTGTCTTGTCTTGTGTTGTCTTGTCTTGTCTTGTCTTGTCTTGTCTTGTCATGTCTTGTCTTGTCTTGCCTTGTCATGTCATGTCATGTCATATCGTGTGTTGTGTTGTTTTGTCTTGTCTTATTTTGTCTTGTCATGTTGTTTTGTCTTGTCTTGTGTTGTTTTGTCGTGTCATGTCTTGTCTTGTCTTGTCTTGTCCTGTCCTGTCGTGTGTTGTCTTGTCTTGTCTTGTCCTGTCCTGACGTGTGTTGTGTTGTTTTGTCTTGTCTTGTTTTGTCTTGTCTTGTGTTGTTTTGTCCTGTCCTGACGTGTGTTGTCTTGTCTTGTTTTGTCTTGTCTTGTCCTGACGTGTGTTGTTTTGTCTTGTTTTGTCTTGTCTTGTCTTGTCTTGTCCTGACGTGTGTTGTGTTGTTTTGTCTTGTCTTGGTTTGTCTTGTCTTGTCTTGTCTTGTCATGTCTTGTCTTGTCTTGTCTTGTCCTGTACTGTCTTGTCTTGTCTTGTCATGTCTTGTCTTGTCTTGTCTTGTCTTGTCTTGTCTTGTCTTGTCTTGTCTTGTCTTGTCTTGTCTTGTCATGTCTTGTCTTGTCTTGTATTGTCTTGTCTTGTTTTGTCTTGTCTTGTCTTGTCTTGTCCTGACGTGTGTTGTGTTGTTTTGTCTTGTCTTGGTTTGTCTTGTCATGTCTTATCTTGTCTTGTCATGTCTTGTCTTGTCTTGTCTTGTCTTGTCTTGTCTTGTCTTGTCTTGTCTTGTCATGTCTTGTTTTGTCTTGTCTTGTGTTGTTTTGTCCTGTCCTGACGTGTGTTGTGTTGTTTTGTCTTGTCTTGTTTTGTCTTGTCTTGTGTGGTTTTGTCTTGTATTGTCTTGTTTTCTCATGTAATGTCATGTCGTGTGTTGTCTTGTCTTGTCTTGTCCTGTACTAACGTGTGTTGTGTTGTTTTGTCTTGTCTTGTGTTGTTTTGTCCTGTCCTGACGTGTGTTGTGTTGTTTTGTCTTGTCTTGTCTTGTCTTGTCCCGTTGTGTGTTGTGTTGTTTTGTCTTGTCTTGTCTTGTCCTGTCCTGACGTGTGTTGTCTTGTCTTGTCGTGTGTTGTTTTGTCGTGTCATGTCTTGTCTTGTCTTGTCCTGTCCTGTTGTGTGTTGTGTTGTTTTGTCTTGTCTTGTCTTGTCCTGTCCTGACGTGTGTTGTCTTGTCTTGTCTTGTCCTGTCCTGTCTTGTCTTGTCTTGTCATGGCTTGTCTTGTCTTGTCTTGTCTTGTCTTGTCTTGTCTTGTCTCGTCTTGTCTTGTCTTGTCTTGTCTTGTCCTGTACTGTCTTGTCTTGTCTTGTCATGTTTTGTCTTGTCTTGTCTTGTCTTGTCTTGTGTTGCCTCGTCTTGTCTTGTCTTGTCTTGTCCTGTCCTGACGTGTGTTGTGTTGTTTTGTCTTGTCTTGGTTTGTCTTGTCATGTCTTATCTTGTCTTGTCATGTCTTGTCTTGTCTTGTCTTGTCTTGTCTTGTCTTGTCTTGTCTTGTCTTGTCTTGTCTTGTCTTGTCTTGTCTTGTCTTGTCTTGTCTTGTCTTGTCTTGTCTTGTCTTGTCTTGTCTTGTCTTGTCATGTCTTGTCTTGTCTTGTCTTGTATTGTCTTGTCTTGTTTTGTCTTGTCTTGTCTTGTCTTGTCTTGTCATGTCATGTCATGTCATATCGTGTGTTGTGTTGTTTTGTCTTGTCTTATTTTGTCTTGTCATGTTGTTTTGTCTTGTCTTGTGTTGTTTTGTCGTGTCATGTCTTGTCTTGTCTTGTCTTGTCCTGTCCTGTCGTGTGTTGTGTTGTCTTGTCTTGTCTTGTCTTGTCTTGTCTTGTCTTGTCTTGTCATGTCTTGTCTTGTCTTGTCTTGTATTGTATTGTCTTGTCTTGTTTGTCTTGTCTTGTCTTGTCTTGTCTTGTCTTGTCTTGTCTTGTCTTGTCTTGTCTTGTCTTGTCTTGTCTTGTCTTGTCTTGTCTTGTCTTGTCTTGTCTTGTCTTGTCTTGTCTTGTCTTGTCTTGTCTTGTCTTGTCTTGTCTTGTCTTGTCTTGTCTTGTCTTGTCTTGTCTTGTCCTGTCCTGACGTGTGTTGTGTTGTTTTGTCTTGTCTTGGTTTGTCTTGTCATGTCTTATCTTGTCTTGTCATGTCTTGTCTTGTCTTGTCTTGTCTTGTCTTGTCTTGTCTTGTCTTGTCTTGTCTTGTCTTGTCTTGTCTTGTCTTGTCTTGTCTTGTCTTGTCTTGTCTTGTCTTGTCTTGTCTTGTCTTGTCTTGTCATGTCTTGTCTTGTCTTGTCTTGTATTGTCTTGTCTTGTTTTGTCTTGTCTTGTGTTGTCTTGTCTTGTCTTGTCTTGTCTTGTCATGTCTTGTCTTGTCTTGTCTTGTATTGTCTTGTCTTGTTTTGTCTTGTCTTGTCTTGTCTTGTCTTGTCTTGTCATGTCATGTCATGTCATATCGTGTGTTGTGTTGTTTTGTCTTGTCTTATTTTGTCTTGTCATGTTGTTTTGTCTTGTCTTGTGTTGTTTTGTCGTGTCATGTCTTGTCTTGTCTTGTCTTGTCCTGTCCTGTCGTGTGTTGTCTTGTCTTGTCTTATCCTGTCCTGACGTGTGTTGTTTTGTCTTGTCTTGTCTTGTCTTGTCTTGTCTTGTCTTGTCTTGTCTTGTCTTGTCTTGTCTTGTCTTGTCTTGTCTTGTCTTGTCTTGTCTTGTCTTGTCTTGTCTTGTCTTGTCTTGTCTTGTCTTGTCTTGTCTTGTCTTGTCCTGTCCTGTCTTGTTTTGTCTTGTCTTGTCTTGTCTTGTCTTGTCTTATCTTGTCTTGTCTTGTCTTGTCTTGTCTTGTCTTGTCTTGTCTTGTCTTGTCTTGTCTTGTCTTGTCTTGTCTTGTCTTGTCTTGTCTTGTCTTGTCTTGTCTTGTCTTGTCTTGTCTTGTCTTGTCTTGTCTTGTCTTGTCTTGTCTTGTCTTGTCTTGTCTTGTCTTGTCTTGTCTTGTCTTGTCTTGTCTTGTCATGTCGTGTCTTGTGTTGCTTTGTCTTGTCTTGTCATGTCGTGTGTTGTGTTGTTTTGTCTTGTCATGTCTTGTCTTGTCATGTCCTGTCCTGTCGTGTGTTGTGTTGTTTTGTCTTGTCTTGTCTTGTGTTGTTTTGTCGTGTCATGCCTTGTCTTGTCTTGTCCTGTCCTGTCGTGTGTTGTGTTGTTTTGTCTTGTCTTGTCTAGTCTTGTCATGTCATGTCATGTCGTGTCTTGTGTTGTTTTGTCTTGTCTTGTCATGTCGTGTGTTGTGTTGTTTTGTCTTGTCATGTCTTGTCTTGTCATGTCATGTCATGTCGTGTGTTGTGTTGTTTTGTCTTGTCTTGTTTTGTCTTGTCATGTCTTGTCTTGTCTTGTCTTGTCTTGTCTTGTCTTGTCTTGTCTTGTCTTGTCTTGTCTTGTCTTGTCTTGTCTTGTCTTGTCTTGTCTTGTCTTGTCTTGTCTTGTCATGTCATGTCATGTCATATCGTGTGTTGTGTTGTTTTGTCTTGTCTTGTCATGTCGTGTGCTGTGTTGTTTTGTCTTGTCTTGTGTTGTTTTGTCGTGTCATGTCTTGTCTTGTCTTGTCTTGTCTTGTCTTGTCATGTCGTGTGTTGTGTTGTTTTGTCTTGTCATGTCTTGTCTTGTCATGTCATGTCATGTCGTGTATTGTGTTGTTTTGTCTTGTCTTGTTTTGTCTTGTCATGTCTTGTCTTGTCTTGTCTTGTCTTGTCTTGTCTTGTTTTGTCTTGTCTTGTCTTGTCTTGTCTTGTCTTGTCTTGTCTTGTCATGTCATGTCATGTCATATCGTGTGTTGTGTTGTTTTGTCTTGTCTTATTTTGTCTTGTCATGTCTTATCTTGTCTTGTCTTGTCTTGTCTTGTCTTGTCTTGTCTTGTCTTGTCTTGTCTTGTCTTGTCTTGTCTTGTCTTGTCTTGTCTTGTCTTGTCTTGTCTTGTCTTGTCTTGTCTTGTCATGTCATGTCATGTCATATCGTGTGTTGTGTTGTTTTGTCTTGTTTTATTTTGTCTTGACATGTCTTATCTTGTCTTGTCTTGTCTTGTCTTGTCTTGTCTTGTCTTGTCTCATCTTGTCTTGTCCTGTCCTGTCCTGTCTTGTCTTGTCTTGTCATGTCTTGTCTTGTCTTGTCTTGTTTTGTCTTGTCTTGTATTGTGTTGTTTTGTCGTGTCATGTCTTGTCTTGTCTTGTCTTATCCTGTTGTGTGTTGTGTTGTTTTGTCTTGTCTTGTCTTGTCTTGTCTTGTATTGTCTTGTCTTGTCTTGTTTTGTCTTGTCTTGTCTTGTCTTGACTTGTCTTGTCTTGTCTTGTCTTGTCATGTCATGTCATGTCATATCGTGTGTTGTGTTGTTTTGTCTTGTCTTATTTTGTCTTGTCATGTCTTATCTTGTCTTGTCTTGTCTTGTCATGTCATGTCATGTCGTGTGTTGTGTTGTTTTGTCTTGTCTTGTTTTGTCTTGTAATGTCTTGTCTTGTCTTGTCTTGTCTTGTCTTGTCTTGTCTTGTCTTGTCTTGTCTTGTCTTGTCTTGTCATGTCATGTCATGTCATATCGTGTGTTGTGTTGTTTTGTCTTGTCTTGTCATGTCGTGTGCTGTGTTGTTTTGTCTTGTCTTGTGTTGTTTTGTCGTGTCATGTCTTGTCTTGTCTTGTCTTGTCTTGTCTTGTCATGTCGTGTGTTGTCTTGTTTTGTCTTGTCATGTCTTGTCTTGTCATGTCATGTCATGTCGTGTGTTGTGTTGTTTTGTCTTGTCTTGTTTTGTCTTGTCATGTCTTGTCTTGTCTTGTATTGTCTTGTCTTGTCTTGTTTTGTCTTGTCTTGTCTTGTCTTGACTTGTCTTGTCTTGTCTTGTCTTGTCATGTCATGTCATGTCATATCGTGTGTTGTGTTGTTTTGTCTTGTCTTATTTTGTCTTGTCATGTCTTATCTTGTCTTGTCTTGTCTTGTCTTGTCTTGTCTTGTCTTGTCTTGTATTTTCTTGTCTTGTCTTGTCTTGTCTTGTCTTGTCTTGTCTTGTCTTGTCTTGTCTTGTCTTGTCTTGTCTTGTCTTGTCTTGTCATGTCATGTCATGTCATATCGTGTGTTGTCTTGTCTTGTCTTGTCTTGTCTTGTCTTGTCTTGTCTCATCTTGTCTTGTCCTGTCCTGTCCTGTCTTGTCTTGTCTTGTCATGTCTTGTCTTGTCTTGTCTTGTTTTGTCTTGTCTTGTATTGTGTTGTATTGTCTTGTTTTCTCATGTAATGTCATGTCGTGTGTTGTTTTGTCTTGTGTTGTTTTGTCGTATCATGTCTTGTCTTGTCTTGTCTTGTCCTGTCCTGTCGTGTGTTGTGTTGTTTTGTCTTTTCTTGTCATGTCATGTCATGTCGTGTCTTGTGTTGCTTTGTCTTGTCTTGTCATGTCGTGTGTTGTGTTGGTTTGTCTTGTCTTGTCATGTCATGTCATGTCGTGTCTTGTCTTGTCTTGTCTTGTCGTGTCTTATGTTGTTTTGTCGTATCATGTCTTGTCTTGTCTTGTCTTGTCTTGTCTTGTCTTGTCTTGTCTTGTCTTGTCTTGTCTTGTCTTGTCTTGTCTTGTCTTGTCTTGTCTTGTCTTGTCTTGTCTTGTCTTGTCTTGTCTTGTCTTGTCTTGTCTTGTCTTGTCTTGTCTTGTCTTGTCTTGTCTTGTCTTGTCTTGTCTTGTCTTGTCTTGTCTTGTCTTGTCTTGTCTTGTTTTGTCTTGTCTTGTCTTGTTTTGTCTTGTCTTGTCTTGTCGTGTCTTGTCTTGTCTTGTCTTGTTTTGTCATGTAATGTCATGTCGTGAGTTGTGTTGTTTTGTCTTGTCATGTCTTATATTGTCTTGTCTTGTCTTGTCTTGTGATGTCATGTCGTGTGTTGTGTTGTTTTGTCTTGTCTTGTCCTGACATGTCATGTCGTGTCTTGTGTTGCTTTGTCTTGTCTTGTCTTGTCTTGTCTTGTCATGCCATGTCATGTCGTGTGTTGTGTTGTTTTGTCTTGTCTTGTTTTGTTTTGTCATGTCATGTCTTGTCTTGTCTTGTCTTGTCTTGTTTTGTCTTGTCATGTCTTGTCATGTCTTGTCTTGTCTTGTCTTGTCTTGTCTTGTCTTGTCTTGTTTTGTCTTGTCATGTCTTGTCTTGTCTTGTCTTGTCTTGTCTTGTCTTGTCTTGTCTTGTCTTGTCTTGTCTTGTCTTGTCTTGTCTTGCCTTGTCTTGTCTTGTCTTGCCTTATCTTGCCTTGTCTTGTCTTGTCTTGTTTTGTCTTGTCATGTCTTGTCTTGTCTTGTCTTGTCTTGTCTTGTCTTGTCTTGTCTTGTCTTGTCTTGTCTTGTCTTGTCTTGTCTTGTCTTGTCTTGTCTTGTCTTGTCTTGTCTTGTCTTGTCTTGTCTTGTCTTGTCTTGTCTTGTCTTGTCTTGTCTTGTCTTTTCTTGTCTTGTCTTGTCTTGTCTTGTCTTGTCTTGTCTTGTCTTGTCTTGTCTTGTCTTGTCTTGTCTTGTCTTGTCTTGTCTTGTCTTGTCTTGTCTTGTCTTGTCTTGTCTTGTGTTGTCTTGTCTTGTCTTGTCTTGTCTTGTCTTGTCTTGTCTTGCCTTGTCTTGTCTTTACTGGTCTTGTCTTGTCTTGTCTTGTCTTGTCATGTCATGTCCTGTCGTGTCTTGTGTTGCTTTGTCTTGTCTTGTCTTGTCTTCTCCTTGTCTTGTCTTGTCATGTCGTGTGTTGTGTTGTTTTGTCTTGTCTTGTCTTCTCCTTGTCTTGTCTTGTCATGTCGTGTGTTATGTTGTTTTGTCTTGTCATGTCTTATATTGTCTTATGATGTCATGTCGTGTGTTGTGTTGTTTTGTCTTGTCTTGTTTTGTCTTGTCCTGTCTTGTCTTGTCATGTCATGTCATGTGTTGTGTTGTGTTGTTTTGTCTTGTCTTGTCTTGTCTTGTCTTGTCTTGTCTTGTCTTGTCTTGTCTTGTCTTGCCTTATCTTGCCTTGTCTTGTCTTGTCTGGTCTTGTCTTGTCTTGTCTTGTCTTGTTTTGTCTTGTCTTGTATTGTCTTGTTTTCTCATGTAATGTCATGTCGTGTGTTGTGTTGTTTTGTCTTGTCTTGTGTTGTTTTGTCGTGTCATGTCTTGTCTTGTCTTGTCTTGTCTTGTCCTGTCCTGTCGTGTGTTGTGTTGTTTTGTCTTGTCTTGTCATGTCATGTCATGTCGTATCTTGTGTTGCTTTGTCTTGTCTTGTCATGTCGTGTGTTGTGTTGTTTTGTCTTGTCTTGTTGTGTATTGTCATGTCTTGTCTTGTCTTGTCATGTCATGTCATGTCATGTCGTGTGTTGTGTTGTTTTGTCTTGTCTTGTTTTGTCTTGTCATGTCTTGTCTTGTCTTGTCTTGTCTTGTTTTGTCTTGTCATGTCGTGTCATGTCTTGTCTTGTCTTGTCTTGTCTTGTCTTGTCTTGTCTTGTCTTGTCTTGTCTTGTCTTGTCTTGTCTTGTTTTATGTTGTCTTGTCTTGTCTTGTTTTGTCATGTAATGTCATGTCGTGTGTTGTGTTGTTTTGTCTTGTCTTGTCTTGTCTTGCCTTATCTTGCCTTGTCTTGTCTTGTCTGGTCTTGTCTTGTCTTGTCTTGTCTTGTCTTGTCTTGTTTTGTCTTGTCTTGTATTGTCTTGTTTTGTCTTGTCTTGTATTGTCTTGTTTTCTCATGTAATGTCATGTCGTGTGTTGTGTTGTTTTGTCTTGTCTTGTGTTGTTTTGTCGTGTCTTGTCTTGTCTTGTCCTGTCCTGTCGTGTGTTGTGTTGTTTTGTCTTGTCTTGTATTGTCTTGTTTTCTCATGTAATGTCATGTCGTGTGTTGTGTTGTTTTGTCTTGTCTTGTGTTGTTTTGTCGTGTCATGTCTTGTCTTGTCTTGTCTTGGTTTGCCCTGTCCTGTCGTGTGTTGTGTTGTTTTGTCTTGTCTTGTCATGTCATGTCATGTCGTGTCTTGTGTTGCTTTGTCTTGTCTTGTCTTGTCTTGTCATGTCGTGTGTTGTGTTGTTTTGTCTTGTCTTGTTGTGTATTGTCATGTCTTGTCTTGTCTTGTCAAGTCATGTCATGTCATGTCGTGTGTTGTGTTGTTTTGTCTTGTCTTGTTTTGTCTTGTCATGTCTTGTCTTGTCTTGTCTTGTCATGTCGTGTCTTGTCTTGTCTTGTCTTGTCTTGTCTTGTCTTGTCTTGTCTTGTTTTATGTTGTCTTGTCTTGTCTTGTTTTGTCATGTAATGTCATGTCGTGTGTTGTGTTGTTTTGTCTTGTCTTGTCTTGTCTTGTCTTGTCTTGCCTTATCTTGCCTTGTCTCGTCTTGTCTGGTCTTGTCTTGTCTTGTCTTGTCTTGTCTTGTCTTGTCTTGTTTTGTCTTGTCTTGTATTGTCTTGTTTTGTCTTGTCTTGTATTGTCTTGTTTTCTCATGTAATGTCATGTCGTGTGTTGTGTTGTTTTGTCTTGTCTTGTGTTGTTTTGTCGTGTCTTGTCTTGTCTTGTCTTGTCTTGTCCTGTCCTGTCGTGTGTTGTGTTGTTTTGTCTTGTCTTGTCATGTCATGTCATGTCGTGTCTTGTGTTGCTTTGTCTTGTCTTGTCTTGTCATGTCGTGTGTTGTGTTGTTTTGTCTTGTCTTGTTGTGTATTGTCATGTCTTGTCTTGTCTTGTCTTGTCATGTCATGTCATGTCTTGTTTTGTCTTGTCATGTCTTGTCTTGTCTTGTTTTGTCATGTCATGTCTTGTCTTGTCTTGTCTTGTTTTATGTTGTCTTGTCTTGTCTTGTCTTGTCTTGTCTTGACTTGTCTTGTCTTGTCTTGTCTTGTCTTCTCCTTGTCTTGTCTTGTCATGTCGTGTGTTGTGTTGTTTTGTCTTGTCATGTCTTATATTGTCTTGTCTTGTGATGTCATGTCATGTCGTGTGTTGTGTTGTTTTGTCTTGTCTTGTCTTGTCTTGTCATGTCTTGTCTTGTCTTGTCTTGTTTTGTCTTGTCATGTCGTGTCTTGTCTTGTCTTGTCTTGTCTTGTCTTGTCTTGTCTTGTCTTGTCTTGTCTTGTCTTGTCTTGTCTTGTCTTATCTTGTCTTGTCTTGACTTGTCTTGTCTTGTCATGTTTTATGTTGTCTTGTCTTGTCTTGTTTTGTCATGTAATGTCATGCCGTGTGTTGTGTTGTTTTGTCTTGTCATGTCTTATATTGTCTTGTCTTGTCTTGTCTTGTCTTGTGATGTCATGTCGTGTGTTGTATTGTTTTGTCTTGTCATGTCATGTCATGTCTTGTCTTGTCTTGTCTTGTCTTGTCTTGTCTTGTCTTGTCTTGTCTTGTCTTGTCTTGTCTTGTCTTGTCTTGTCTTGTCTTGTCTTGTCTTGTCTTGCCTTGTCTTGTCTTGTCTTGTCTTGTCTTGTCTTGTCTTGCCTTGTCTTGTCTTGTCTTGTCTTGTCTTGTCTTGTCTTGTCTTGTCTTGTCTTGTCTTGTCTTGTCTTGTCTTGTCTTGTCTTGTCATGTCTTGTCTTGTCTTGTCTTGTTTTGTCTTGTCATGTCGTGTCTTGTCTTGTCTTGTCTTGTCTTGTCTTGTCTTGTCTTGTCTTGTCTTGTCTTGTCTTGTCTTGTCTTGTCTTGTCTTGTCTTGTCTTGTCTTATCTTGTCTTGTCTTGACTTGTCTTGTCTTGTCTTGTTTTATGTTGTCTTGTCTTGTCTTGTTTTGTCATGTAATGTCATGCCGTGTGTTGTGTTGTTTTGTCTTGTCATGTCTTATATTGTCTTGTCTTGTCTTGTCTTGTCTTGTGATGTCATGTCGTGTGTTGTGTTGTTTTGTCTTGTCATGTCATGTCATGTCTTGTCTTGTCTTGTCTTGTCTTGTCTTGTCTTGTCTTGTCTTGTCTTGTCTTGTCTTGTCTTGTCTTGTCTTGTCTTGTCTTGTCTTGTCTTGTCTTGTCTTGTCTTGTCTTGTCTTGTCTTGTCTTGTCTTGTCTTGTGATGTCATGTCGTGTGTTGTGTTGTTTTGTCTTGTCATGTCTTGTCTTGTCTTGTCTTGTCTTGTCTTGTCTTGTCTTGTCTTGTCTTGTCTTGTCTTGTCTTGTCTTGTCTTGTCTTGTCTTGTCTTGTCTTGTCTTGTCTTGTCTTGTCTTGTCTTGTCTTGTCTTGTCTTGTCTTGTCTTGTCTTGTCTTGTCTTGTCTTGTCTTGTCTTGTCTTGTCTTGTCTTGTCTTGTCTTGTCTTGTCTTGTCTTGTCTTGTCTTGTCTTGTCTTGTCTTGTCTTGTCTTGTCTTGTCTTGTCTTGTCTTGTCTTGTCTTGTCTTGTCTTGTCTTGTCTTGTCTTGTCTTGTCTTGTCTTGTCTTGTCTTGTCTTGTCTTGTCTTGTCTTGTCTTGTCTTGTCTTGTCTTGTCTTGTCTTGTCTTGTCTTGTCTTGTCTTGTCTTGTCTTGTCTTGTCTTGTCTTGTCTTGTCTTGTCTTGTCTTGTCTTGTCTTGTCTTGTCTTGTCTTGTCTTGTCTTGTCTTGTCTTGTCTTGTCTTGTCTTGTCTTGTCTTGTCTTGTCTTGTCTTGTCTTGTCTTGTCTTGTCTTGTCTTGTCTTGTCTTGTCTTGTCTTGTCTTGTCTTGTCTTGTCTTGTCTTGTCTTGTCTTGTCTTGTCTTGTCTTGTCTTGACTTGTCTTGTCTTGTTTTGTCTTGTCTTCTCCTTGTCTTGTCTTGTCATGTCGTGTGTTGTGTTGTTTTGTCTTGTCATGTCTTATATTGTCTTGTCTTGTCTTGTCTTGTCTTGTCTTGTCTTGTCTTGTCTTGTCTTTTCCTGTCTTGTCTTGTCATGTCTTGTCTTGTCATGTCGTGTGTTGTGTTGTTTTGTCTTGTCTTGTCTTGTCTTGTCTTGTCTTGTCTTGTCTTGTCTTGTCTTGTCTTGTCTTGTCTTGTCTTGTCTTGTCTTGTCTTGTCTTGTCTTGTCTTGTCTTGTCCTGTCTTGTCTTGTCATGTCTTGTCTTGTCTTGTCTTGTCTTGTTTTGTCATGTAATGTCATGTCGTGTGTTGTGTTGTTTTGTCTTGTCATGTCTTATATTGTCTTGTCTTGTCTTGTCTTGTGATGTCATGTCGTGTGTTGTGTTGTTTTGTCTTGTCTTGTCATGTCATGTCATGTCGTGTCTTGTGTTGCTTTGTCTTGTCTTGTCTTGTCTTGTCATGTCGTGTGTTGTGTTGTTTTGTCTTGTCTTGTTGTGTATTGTCATGTCTTGTCTTGTCTTGTCATGTCATGTGTTGTGTTGTTTTGTCTTGTCTTGTTTTGTCTTGTCATGTCTTGTCTTGTCTTGTCTTGTTTTGTCTTGTCATGTCGTGTGTTGTGTTGTTTTGTCTTGTCTTGTTGTGTATTGTCTTGTCTTGTTTTGTCTTGTCATGTCGTGTGTTGTGTTGTTTTGTCTTGTCTTGTTTTGTCTTGTCATGTCTTGTCTTGTCTTGTCTTGTTTTGTCTTGTCATGCCGTGTCTTGTCTTGTCTTGTCTTGTCTTGTCTTGTCTTGTCTTGTCTTGTCTTGTCTTGACTTGTCTTGTCTTGTCTTGTTTTATGTTGTTTTGTCTTGTCTTGTCTTCTCCTTGTCTTGTCTTGTCATGTCGTGTGTTGTGTTGTTTTGTCTTGTCATGTCTTATATTGTCTTGTGATGTCATGTCGTGTGTTGTGTTGTTTTGTCTTGTCTTGTTTTGTCTTGTCCTGTCTTGTCTTGTCATGTCATGTCATGTGTTATGTTGTGTTGTTTTGTCTTGTCTTGTCTTGTCTTGTCTTGTCTTGTCTTGTCTTGTCTTGCCTTATCTTGCCTTGTCTTGTCTTGTCTGGTCTTGTCTTGTCTTGTCTTGTCTTGTTTTGTCTTGTCTTGTATTGTCTTGTTTTCTCATGTAATGTCATGTCGTATGTTGTGTTGTTTTGTCGTGTCATGTCTTGTCTTGTCTTGTCTTGGCCTGTCCTGTCGTGTGTTGTGTTGTTTTGTCTTGTCTTGTCTTGTTTTGTCATGTAATGTCATGTCGTGTGTTGTGTTGTTTTGTCTTGTCATGTCTTATATTGTCTTGTCTTGTCTTGTCTTGTCTTGTGATGTCATGTCGTGTGTTGTGTTGTTTTGTCTTGTCATGTCATGTCTTGTCTTGTCTTGTCTTGTCTTGTCTTGTCTTGTCTTGTCTTGTCATATCTTGTCTTGTCTTGTCTTGTCTTGTCTTGCTTTGTCTTGTCATGTCATGTCATGTCGTGTGTTGTGTTGTTTTGTCTTGTCTTGTCTTGTCTTGTCTTGTCTTGTCTTGTCTTGTCTTGTCTTGTCTTGTCTTGTCTTGTCTTGTCATGTCATGTCCTGTCGTGTCTTGTGTTGCTTTGTCTTGTCTTGTCTTGTCATGTCATGTCATGTCGTGTGTTGTCTTGTCTTGTCTTGTTTTGTCTTGTCATGTCTTGTCTTGTCTTGTCTTGTCTTGTCTTGTCTTGTCTTGTTTTGTCTTGTCATGTCTTGTCTTGTCTTGTCTTGTCTTGTCTTGTCTTGTCTTGTCTTGTCTTGTCTTGTCTTGTCTTGTCTTGTCTTGTCTTGTCTTGTCTTGTCTTGTCTTGTCTTGTCTTGTCTTGTCTTGTCTTGTCTTGTCTTGTCTTGTCTTGTCTTGTCTTGTCTTGTCTTGTCTTGTCTTGTCTTGTCTTGCCTTGTCTTGTCTTGTCTTGTTTTGTCATGTAATGTCATGTCGTGTGTTGTGTTGTTTTGTCTTGTCTTGTCTTGTCTTGTCTTCTCCTTGTCTTGTCTTGTCTGTCGTGTGTTGTGTTGTTTTGTCTTGTCATGTCTTATATTGTCTTGTCTTGTGATGTCATGTCATGTCGTGTGTTGTGTTGTTTTGTCTTGTCTTGTTTTGTCATGTCATGTCTTGTCTTGTCTTGTCTTGTCTTGTCTTGTCTTGTCTTGCCTTGTCTTGTCTTGTCTTGTCTTGTCTTGTCTTGTCTTGTCTTGTCTTGTCTTGTCTTGTCTTGTCTTGTCTTGTCTTGTCTTGTCTTGTCTTGTCTTGTCTTGTCTTGTCTTGTCTTGTCTTGTCTGTCGTGTGTTGTGTTGTTTTGTCTTGTCATGTCTTATATTGTCTTGTCTTGTGATGTCATGTCATGTCGTGTGTTGTGTTGTTTTGTCTTGTCTTGTCTTGTCTTGTCTTGTCTTGTCTTGTCTTGTCTTGTCTTGTCTTGTCTTGTCTTGTCTTGTCTCGTCTTGTCTTGTCTTGTCTTGTCTTGTCTTGTCTTGTCTTGTCTTGTCTTGTCTTGTCTTGTCTTGTCTTGTCTTCTCCTTGTCTTGTCTTGTCTGTCGTGTGTTGTGTTGTTTTGTCTTGTCATGTCTTATATTGTCTTGTCTTGTGATGTCATGTCATGTCGTGTGTTGTGTTGTTTTGTCTTGTCTTGTCTTGTCTTGTCTTGTCTTGTCTTGTCTTGTCCTGTCTTGTCTTGTCATGTCTTGTCTTGTCTTGTCTTGTCTTGTCTTGTCTCGTCTCGTCTTGTCTTGTTTTGTTTGTCTTGTCTTGTCTTGTCATGTCTTGTCTTGTCCTGTTCTGTCTTGTCTTGTTTTGTTTGTCTTGTCTTGTCTTGTCTTGTCTTGTCTTGTCTTGTCTTGTCTTGTCTTGTCTTGTCTTGTCTTGTCTTGTCTTGTCTTGTCTTGTCTTGTCTTGTCTTGTCTTGTCTTGTCATGTCTTGTCTTGTTTTGTCTTGTCTTGTATTGTCTTGTTTTATCATGTAATGTCATGTCGTGTGTTGTGTTGTTTTGCCTTGTCTTGTGTTGTTTTGTCGTGTCATGTCTTGTCTTGTCCTCTCCTGTCGTGTGCTGTGTTGTTTTGTCTTGTCTTGTTTTGTCTTGTCTTGTGTTGTTTTGTCCTGTCCTGACGTGTGTTGTGTTGTTTTGTCTTGTCTGGTTTTGTCTTGTCCTGTCTTGTCTTGTCTTGTCTTGTCTTGTCATGTCTTGTCTTGTTTTGTCTTGTCTTGTATTGTCTTGTTTTCTCATGTAATGTCCTGACGTGTGTTGTGTTGTCTTGTCTTGTCTTGTCTTGTCTTGTCTTGTCTTGTCTTGTTTTGTCATGTCATGTCTTGTCTTGTCTTGTCTTGTCTTGTCTTGTCCTGTCTTGTCTTGTCTTGTCTTGTCTTGTCATGTCTTGTCTTGTTTTGTCTTGTCTTGTATTGTCTTGTTTTCTCATGTAATGTCCTGACGTGTGTTGTGTTGTCTTGTCTTGTCTTGTCTTGTCTTGTCTTGTCTTGTCTTGTCTTGTTTTGTCATGTCATGTCTTGTCTTGTCTTGTCTTGTCTTGTCTTGTCTTGTCTTGTCTTGTCTTGTCTTGTCTTGTCTTGTCTTGTCTTGTCTTGTCTTGTCTTGTCTTGTATTGTCTTGTCTTGTCTTGTCTTGTCTTGTCTTGTCTTGTCTTGTCTTGTCTTGTCTTGTCTTGTCTTGTCTTGTCTTGTCATGTCATGTCATGTCGTGTGTTGTCTTGTCTTGTCTTGTTTTGTCTTGTCATGTCTTGTCTTGTCTTGTCTTGTCTTGTCTTGTCTTGTCTTGTTTTGTCTTGTCATGTCTTGTCTTGTCTTGTCTTGTCTTGTCTTGTCTTGTCTTGTCTTGTCTTGTCTTGTCTTGTCTTGTCTTGTCTTGTCTTGTCTTGTCTTGTCTTGTCTTGTCTTGTCTTGTCTTGTCTTGTCTTGTCTTGTCTTGTCTTGTCTTGTCTTGTCTTGTCTTGTCTTGTCTTGTCTTGTCTTGTCTTGTCTTGTCTTGTCTTGTCTTGTCTTGTCTTGTCTTGTCTTGTCTTGTCTTGTCTTGTCTTGTCTTGTCTTGTCTTGTCTTGTCTTGTCTTGTCTTGTCTTGTCTTGTCTTGTCTTGTCTTGTCTTGTCTTGTCTTGTCTTGTCTTGTCTTGTCTTGCCTTGTCTTGTCTTGTCTTGTTTTGTCATGTAATGTCATGTCGTGTGTTGTGTTGTTTTGTCTTGTCTTGTCTTGTCTTGTCTTCTCCTTGTCTTGTCTTGTCTGTCGTGTGTTGTGTTGTTTTGTCTTGTCATGTCTTATATTGTCTTGTCTTGTGATGTCATGTCATGTCGTGTGTTGTGTTGTTTTGTCTTGTCTTGTTGTGTATTGTCATGTCTTGTCTTGTCTTGTCATGTCATGTCATGTCATGTCGTGTGTTGTGTTGTTTTGTCTTGTCTTGTTTTGTCTTGTCATGTCTTGTCTTGTCTTGTCTTGTCTTGTCTTGTCTTGTCTTGCCTTGTCTTGTCTTGTCTTGTCTTGTCTTGTCTTGTCTTGTCTTGTCTTGTCTTGTCTTGTCTTGTCTTGTCTTGTCTTGTCTTGTCTTGTCTTGTCTGTCGTGTGTTGTGTTGTTTTGTCTTGTCATGTCTTATATTGTCTTGTCTTGTGATGTCATGTCATGTCGTGTGTTGTGTTGTTTTGTCTTGTCTTGTCTTGTCTTGTCTTGTCTTGTCTTGTCTTGTCTTGTCTTGTCTTGTCTTGTCTTGTCTCGTCTTGTCTTGTCTTGTCTTGTCTTGTCTTGTCTTGTCTTGTCTTGTCTTGTCTTGTCTTGTCTTGTCTTCTCCTTGTCTTGTCTTGTCTGTCGTGTGTTGTGTTGTTTTGTCTTGTCATGTCTTATATTGTCTTGTCTTGTGATGTCATGTCATGTCGTGTGTTGTGTTGTTTTGTCTTGTCTTGTCTTGTCTTGTCTTGTCTTGTCTTGTCTTGTCTTGTCTTGTCTTGTCTTGTCCTGTCTTGTCTTGTCATGTCTTGTCTTGTCTTATCTTGTCTTGTCTTGTCTCGTCTCGTCTTGTCTTGTTTTGTTTGTCTTGTCTTGTCTTGTCTTGTCTTGTCTTGTCCTGTTCTGTCTTGTCTTGTTTTGTTTGTCTTGTCTTGTCTTGTCTTGTCTTGTCTTGTCTTGTCTTGTCTTGTCTTGTCTTGTCTTGTCTTGTCTTGTCTTGTCTTGTCTTGTCTTGTCTTGTCTTGTCTTGTCATGTCTTGTCTTGTTTTGTCTTGTCTTGTATTGTCTTGTTTTATCATGTAATGTCATGTCGTGTGTTGTGTTGTTTTGCCTTGTCTTGTGTTGTTTTGTCGTGTCATGTCTTGTCTTGTCCTCTCCTGTCGTGTGCTGTGTTGTTTTGTCTTGTCTTGTTTTGTCTTGTCTTGTGTTGTTTTGTCCTGTCCTGACGTGTGTTGTGTTGTTTTGTCTTGTCTGGTTTTGTCTTGTCCTGTCTTGTCTTGTCTTGTCTTGTCTTGTCATGTCTTGTCTTGTTTTGTCTTGTCTTGTATTGTCTTGTTTTCTCATGTAATGTCCTGACGTGTGTTGTGTTGTCTTGTCTTGTCTTGTCTTGTCTTGTCTTGTCTTGTCTTGTCTTGTTTTGTCATGTCATGTCTTGTCTTGTCTTGTCTTGTCTTGTCTTGTCTTGTCTTGTCTTGTCTTGTCTTGTCTTGTCTTGTCTTGTCTTGTCTTGTCTTGTCTTGTCTTGTCTTGTCTTGTCTTGTCTTGTCTTGTCTTGTCTTGTCTTGTCTTGTCTTGTCTTGTTTTGTCATGTAATGTCATGTCGTGTGTTGTGTTGTTTTGTCTTGTCTTGTCTTGTCTTGTCTTCTCCTTGTCTTGTCTTGTCTGTCGTGTGTTGTGTTGTTTTGTCTTGTCATGTCTTATATTGTCTTGTCTTGTGATGTCATGTCATGTCGTGTGTTGTGTTGTTTTGTCTTGTCTTGTTGTGTATTGTCATGTCTTGTCTTGTCTTGTCATGTCATGTCATGTCATGTCGTGTGTTGTGTTGTTTTGTCTTGTCTTGTTTTGTCTTGTCATGTCTTGTCTTGTCTTGTCTTGTCTTGTCTTGTCTTGTCTTGTCTTGTCTTGTCTTGTCTTGCCTTGTCTTGTCTTGTCTTGTCTTGTCATGTCTTGTCTTGTTTTGTCTTGTCTTGTATTGTCTTGTTTTATCATGTAACGTCATGTCGTGTGTTGTGTTGTTTTGCCTTGTCTTGTGTTGTTTTGTCGTGTCATGTCTTGTCTTGTCCTCTCCTGTCGTGTGCTGTGTTGTTTTGTCTTGTCTTGTTTTGTCTTGTCTTGTGTTGTTTTGTCCTGTCCTGACGTGTGTTGTGTTGTTTTGTCTTGTCTTGTCTTGTCTTGTCTTGTCTTGTCTTGTCTTGTCTTGTCTTGTCTTGTCTTGTCTTGTCTTGTCTTGTCTTGTCTTGTCTTGTCTTGTCTTGTCTTGTCTTGTCTTGTCTTGTCTTGTCTTGTATTGTCTTGTCTTGTCTTGTCTTGTCTTGTCTTGTCTTGTCTTGTCTTGTCTTGTCTTGTCTTGTCTTGTGTTGTCTTGTCTTGTCTTGTCTTGTCTTGTCTTGTCTTGTCTTGTCTTGTCTTGCCTTATCTTGCCTTGTTTTGTCTTGTCTTGTTTTGTCTTGTCATGTCTTGTCTTGTCTTGTCTTGTCTTGTCTTGTCTTGTCTTGTCTTGTCTTGTCTTGTCTTGTCTTGTCTTGTCTTGTCTTGTCTTGTCTTGTCTTGTCTTGTCTTGTCTTGTCTTGTCTTGTCTTGTCTTGTCTTGTCTTGTCTTGTCTTGTCTTGTCTTGTCTTGTCTTGTCTTGTCTTGTCTTGTCTTGTCTTGTCTTGTCTTGTCTTGTCTTGTCTTGTCTTGTCTTGTCTTGTCTTGTCTTGTCTTGTCTTGTCTTGTCTTGTGTTGTCTTGTCTTGTCTTGTCTTGTCTTGTCTTGTCTTGACTTGTCTTGCCTTATCTTGCCTTGTCTTGTCTTTACTGGTCTTGTCTTGTCTTGTCTTGTCTTGTCATGTCATGTCCTGTCGTGTCTTGTGTTGCTTTGTCTTGTCTTGTCTTGTCTTCTCCTTGTCTTGTCTTGTCATGTCGTGTGTTGTGTTGTTTTGTCTTGTCTTGTCTTCTCCTTGTCTTGTCTTGTCATGTCGTGTGTTATGTTGTTTTGTCTTGTCATGTCTTATATTGTCTTGTGATGTCATGTCGTGTGTTGTGTTGTTTTGTCTTGTCTTGTTTTGTCTTGTCCTGTCTTGTCTTGTCATGTCATGTCATGTGTTGTGTTGTGTTGTTTTGTCTTGTCTTGTCTTGTCTTGTCTTGTCTTGTCTTGTCTTGTCTTGTCTTGTCTTGTCTTGTCTTGCCTTATCTTGCCTTGTCTTGTCTTGTCTGGTCTTGTCTTGTCTTGTCTTGTCTTGTTTTGTCTTGTCTTGTATTGTCTTGTTTTCTCATGTAATGTCATGTCGTGTGTTGTGTTGTTTTGTCTTGTCTTGTCATGTCATGTCATGTCGTGTCTTGTGTTGCTTTGTCTTGTCTTGTCATGTCGTGTGTTGTGTTGTTTTGTCTTGTCTTGTTGTGTATTGTCATGTCTTGTCTTGTCTTGTCATGTCATGTCATGTCATGTCGTGTGTTGTGTTGTTTTGTCTTGTCTTGTTTTGTCTTGTCATGTCTTGTCTTGTCTTGTCTTGTTTTGTCTTGTCATGTCGTGTCATGTCTTGTCTTGTCTTGTCTTGTCTTGTCTTGTCTTGTCTTGTCTTGTCTTGTCTTGTCTTGTCTTGTCTTGTCTTGTCTTGTCTTGTCTTGTCTTGTTTTATGTTGTCTTGTCTTGTCTTGTTTTGTCATGTAATGTCATGTCGTGTGTTGTGTTGTTTTGTCTTGTCTTGTCTTGTCTTGCCTTATCTTGCCTTGTCTTGTCTTGTCTGGTCTTGTCTTGTCTTGTCTTGTCTTGTCTTGTTTTGTCTTGTCTTGTATTGTCTTGTTTTGTCTTGTCTTGTATTGTCTTGTTTTCTCATGTAATGTCATGTCGTGTGTTGTGTTGTTTTGTCTTGTCTTGTGTTGTTTTGTCGTGTCTTGTCTTGTCTTGTCTTGTCTTGTCCTGTCCTGTCGTGTGTTGTGTTGTTTTGTCTTGTCTTGTCATGTCATGTCATGTCGTGCCTTGTCTTGTCTTGTATTGTCTTGTTTTGTCTTGTCTTGTATTGTCTTGTTTTCTCATGTAATGTCATGTCGTGTGTTGTGTTGTTTTGTCTTGTCTTGTGTTGTTTTGTCGTGTCATGTCTTGTCTTGTCTTGTCTTGTCTTGTCCTGTCTTGTCATGTCATGTCATGTCTTGTCTTGTCTTGTCTTGCCTTGTCTTGTCTTGTCTTGTCTTGTCTTGTCTTGTCTTGTCTTGTCTTGTCTTGTCTTGTCTTGTCTTGTCATGTCTTGTCTTGTCTTGTCTTGTTTTGTCTTGTCATGTCATGTCATGTCATGTCGTGTGTTGTGTTGTTTTGTCTTGTCTTGTTTTGTCTTGTCATGTCTTGTCTTGTCTTGTCTTGTTTTGTCTTGTCATGTCGTGTCTTGTCTTGTCTTGTCTTGTCTTGTCCTTTCTTGTCTTGTCTTGTCTTGTTTTATGTTGTCTTGTCTTGTTTTGTCATGTAATGTCATGTCGTGTGTTGTGTTGTTTTGTCTTGTCTTGTCTTGTCTTGTCTTGTCTTGTCTTGCCTTATCTTGCCTTGTCTCGTCTTGTCTGGTCTTGTCTTGTCTTGTCTTGTCTTGTCTTGTCTTGTCTTGTTTTGTCTTGTCTTGTATTGTCTTGTTTTGTCTTGTCTTGTATTGTCTTGTTTTCTCATGTAATGTCATGTCGTGTGTTGTGTTGTTTTGTCTTGTCTTGTGTTGTTTTGTCGTGTCTTGTCTTGTCTTGTCTTGTCCTGTCCTGTCGTGTGTTGTGTTGTTTTGTCTTGTCTTGTCATGTCATGTCATGTCGTGTCTTGTGTTGCTTTGTCTTGTCTTGTCTTGTCATGTCGTGTGTTGTGTTGTTTTGTCTTGTCTTGTTGTGTATTGTCGTGTCTTGTCTTGTCTTGTCTTGTCATGTCATGTCATGTCTTGTTTTGTCTTGTCATGTCTTGTCTTGTCTTGTTTTGTCATGTCATGTCTTGTCTTGTCTTGTCTTGTTTTATGTTGTCTTGTCTTGTCTTGTCTTGTCTTGTCTTGACTTGTCTTGTCTTGTCTTGTCTTGTCTTCTCCTTGTCTTGTCTTGTCATGTCGTGTGTTGTGTTGTTTTGTCTTGTCATGTCTTATATTGTCTTGTCTTGTGATGTCATGTCATGTCGTGTGTTGTGTTGTTTTGTCTTGTCTTGTCTTGTCTTGTCATGTCTTGTCTTGTCTTGTCTTGTTTTGTCTTGTCATGTCGTGTCTTGTCTTGTCTTGTCTTGTCTTGTCTTGTCTTGTCTTGTCTTGTCTTGTCTTGTCTTGTCTTGTCTTGTCTTGTCTTGTCTTGTCTTGACTTGTCTTGTCTTGTCATGTTTTATGTTGTCTTGTCTTGTCTTGTTTTGTCATGTAATGTCATGCCGTGTGTTGTGTTGTTTTGTCTTGTCATGTCTTATATTGTCTTGTCTTGTCTTGTCTTGTGATGTCATGTCGTGTGTTGTGTTGTTTTGTCTTGTCATGTCATGTCTTGTCTTGTCTTGTCTTGTCTTGTCTTGTCTTGTCTTGTCTTGTCTTGTCTTGTCTTGTCTTGTCTTGTCTTGTCTTGTCTTGTCTTGTCTTGTCTTGTCTTGTCTTGTCTTGTCTTGTCTTGTCTTGTCTTGTCTTGTCTTGTCTTGTCTTGTCTTGTCTTGTCTTGTCTTGCCTTGTCTTGTCTTGTCTTGTCTTGTCTTGTCTTGTCTTGTCTTGTCTTGTCTTGTCTTGTCTTGTCTTGTCCTGTCTTGTCTTGTCATGTCTTGTCTTGTCATGTCGTGTGTTGTGTTGTTTTGTCTTGTCTTGTCTTGTCTTGTCTTGTCTTGTCTTGTCTTGTCTTGTCTTGTCTTGTCTTGTCTTGTCTTGTCTTGTCTTGTCTTGTTTTATGTTGTCTTGTCTTGTCTTGTTTTGTCATGTAATGTCATGTCGTGTGTTGTGTTGTTTTGTCTTGTCATGTCTTATATTGTCTTGTCTTGTCTTGTCTTGTGATGTCATGTCGTGTGTTGTGTTGTTTTGTCTTGTCTTGTCATGTCATGTCATGTCGTGTCTTGTGTTGCTTTGTCTTGTCTTGTCTTGTCTTGTCATGTCGTGTGTTGTGTTGTTTTGTCTTGTCTTGTTGTGTATTGTCATGTCTTGTCTTGTCTTGTCATGTCATGTGTTGTGTTGTTTTGTCTTGTCTTGTTTTGTCTTGTCATGTCTTGTCTTGTCTTGTCTTGTTTTGTCTTGTCATGTCGTGTGTTGTGTTGTTTTGTCTTGTCTTGTTGTGTATTGTCTTGTCTTGTTTTGTCTTGTCATGTCGTGTGTTGTGTTGTTTTGTCTTGTCTTGTTTTGTCTTGTCATGTCTTGTCTTGTCTTGTCTTGTTTTGTCTTGTCATGCCGTGTCTTGTCTTGTCTTGTCTTGTCTTGTCTTGTCTTGTCTTGTCTTGTCTTGTCTTGTCTTGTCTTGTCTTGTCTTGTCTTGTCTTGTTTTATGTTGTTTTGTCTTGTCTTGTCTTCTCCTTGTCTTGTCTTGTCATGTCGTGTGTTGTGTTGTTTTGTCTTGTCATGTCTTATATTGTCTTGTGATGTCATGTCGTGTGTTGTGTTGTTTTGTCTTGTCTTGTTTTGTCTTGTCCTGTCTTGTCTTGTCATGTCATGTCATGTGTTGTGTTGTGTTGTTTTGTCTTGTCTTGTCTTGTCTTGTCTTGTCTTGTCTTGCCTTATCTTGCCTTGTCTTGTCTTGTCTGGTCTTGTCTTGTCTTGTCTTGTCTTGTTTTGTCTTGTCTTGTATTGTCTTGTTTTCTCATGTAATGTCATGTCGTATGTTGTGTTGTTTTGTCGTGTCATGTCTTGTCTTGTCTTGTCTTGTCTTGTCTTGGCCTGTCCTGTCGTGTGTTGTGTTGTTTTGTCTTGTCTTGTCTTGTTTTGTCATGTAATGTCATGTCGTGTGTTGTGTTGTTTTGTCTTGTCATGTCTTATATTGTCTTGTCTTGTCTTGTCTTGTCTTGTGATGTCATGTCGTGTGTTGTGTTGTTTTGTCTTGTCATGTCATGTCTTGTCTTGTCTTGTCTTGTCTTGTCTTGTCTTGTCTTGTCTTGTCATATCTTGTCTTGTCTTGTCTTGTCTTGTCTTGTCTTGATTTGTCTTGTCATGTCATGTCATGTCGTGTGTTGTGTTGTTTTGTCTTGTCTTGTCTTGTCTTGTCTTGTCTTGTCTTGTCTTGTCTTGTCTTGTCTTGTCTTGTCCTGTCCTGTCGTGTGTTGTGTTGTTTTGTCTTGTCTTGTCATGTCATGTCATGTCGTGTCTTGTGTTGCTTTGTCTTGTCTTGTCTTGTCTTGTCATGTCGTGTGTTGTGTTGTTTTGTCTTGTCTTGTTGTGTATTGTCATGTCTTGTCTTGTCTTGTCTTGTCTTGTCTTGTCTTGTCTTGTCTTGTCTTGTCTTGTCTTGTCTTGTCTTGTCTTGTCTTGTCTTGTCTTGTCTTGTCTTGTCTTGTCTTGTCTTGTCTTGTCTTGTCTTGTCTTGTCTTGTCTTGTCTTGTCTTGTCTTGTCTTGTCTTGTCTTGTCTTGTCTTGTCTTGTCTTGTCTTGTCTTGTCTTGTCTTGTCTTGTCTTGTCTTGTCTTGTCTTGTCTTGACTTGTCTTGCCTTATCTTGCCTTGTCTTGTCTTTACTGGTCTTGTCTTGTCTTGTCTTGTCTTGTCATGTCATGTCCTGTCGTGTCTTGTGTTGCTTTGTCTTGTCTTGTCTTGTCTTCTCCTTGTCTTGTCTTGTCATGTCGTGTGTTGTGTTGTTTTGTCTTGTCTTGTTGTGTATTGTCATGTCTTGTCTTGTCTTGTCATGTCATGTCATGTCATGTCGTGTGTTGTGTTGTTTTGTCTTGTCTTGTTTTGTCTTGTCATGTCTTGTCTTGTCTTGTCTTGTTTTGTCTTGTCATGTCGTGTCTTGTCTTGTCTTGTCTTGTCTTGTCCTTTCTTGTCTTGTCTTGTCTTGTTTTATGTTGTCTTGTCTTGTCTTGTTTTGTCATGTAATGTCATGTCGTGTGTTGTGTTGTTTTGTCTTGTCTTGTCTTGTCTTGTCTTGTCTTGTCTTGCCTTATCTTGCCTTGTCTCGTCTTGTCTGGTCTTGTCTTGTCTTGTCTTGTCTTGTCTTGTCTTGTCTTGTTTTGTCTTGTCTTGTATTGTCTTGTTTTGTCTTGTCTTGTATTGTCTTGTTTTCTCATGTAATGTCATGTCGTGTGTTGTGTTGTTTTGTCTTGTCTTGTGTTGTTTTGTCGTGTCTTGTCTTGTCTTGTCTTGTCCTGTCCTGTCGTGTGTTGTGTTGTTTTGTCTTGTCTTGTCATGTCATGTCATGTCGTGTCTTGTGTTGCTTTGTCTTGTCTTGTCTTGTCATGTCGTGTGTTGTGTTGTTTTGTCTTGTCTTGTTGTGTATTGTCGTGTCTTGTCTTGTCTTGTCTTGTCATGTCATGTCATGTCTTGTTTTGTCTTGTCATGTCTTGTCTTGTCTTGTTTTGTCATGTCATGTCTTGTCTTGTCTTGTCTTGTTTTATGTTGTCTTGTCTTGTCTTGTCTTGTCTTGTCTTGACTTGTCTTGTCTTGTCTTGTCTTGTCTTCTCCTTGTCTTGTCTTGTCATGTCGTGTGTTGTGTTGTTTTGTCTTGTCATGTCTTATATTGTCTTGTCTTGTGATGTCATGTCATGTCGTGTGTTGTGTTGTTTTGTCTTGTCTTGTCTTGTCTTGTCATGTCTTGTCTTGTCTTGTCTTGTTTTGTCTTGTCATGTCGTGTCTTGTCTTGTCTTGTCTTGTCTTGTCTTGTCTTGTCTTGTCTTGTCTTGTCTTGTCTTGTCTTGTCTTGTCTTGTCTTGTCTTGTCTTGTCTTGTCTTGACTTGTCTTGTCTTGTCATGTTTTATGTTGTCTTGTCTTGTCTTGTTTTGTCATGTAATGTCATGCCGTGTGTTGTGTTGTTTTGTCTTGTCATGTCTTATATTGTCTTGTCTTGTCTTGTCTTGTCTTGTGATGTCATGTCGTGTGTTGTGTTGTTTTGTCTTGTCATGTCATGTCATGTCTTGTCTTGTCTTGTCTTGTCTTGTCTTGTCTTGTCTTGTCTTGTCTTGTCTTGTCTTGTCTTGTCTTGTCTTGTCTTGTCTTGTCTTGTCTTGTCTTGTCTTGTCTTGTCTTGTCTTGTCTTGTCTTGTCTTGCCTTGTCTTGTCTTGTCTTGTCTTGTCTTGTCTTGTCTTGTCTTGTCTTGTCTTGTCTTGTCTTGTCTTGTCTTGTCTTGTCATGTCTTGTCTTGTCTTGTCTTGTCTTGTTTTGTCTTGTCATGTCGTGTCTTGTCTTGTCTTGTCTTGTCTTGTCTTGTCTTGTCTTGTCTTGTCTTGTCTTGTCTTGTCTTGTCTTGTCTTGTCTTGACTTGTCTTGTCTTGTCTTGTTTTATGTTGTCTTGTCTTGTCTTGTTTTGTCATGTAATGTCATGCCGTGTGTTGTGTTGTTTTGTCTTGTCATGTCTTATATTGTCTTGTCTTGTCTTGTCTTGTCTTGTGATGTCATGTCGTGTGTTGTGTTGTTTTGTCTTGTCATGTCATGTCATGTCTTGTCTTGTCTTGTCTTGTCTTGTCTTGTCTTGTCTTGTCTTGTCTTGTCTTGTGTTGTCTTGTCTTGTCTTGTCTTGTCTTGTCTTGTCTTGTCTTGTCTTGTCTTGTCTTGTGATGTCATGTGTTGTGTTGTTTTGTCTTGTCATGTCATGTCATGTCTTGTCTTGTCTTGTCTTGTCTTGTCTTGTCTTGTCTTGTCTTGTCTTGTCTTGTCTTGTCTTGTCTTGTCTTGTCTTGTCTTGTCTTGTCTTGTCTTGTCTTGTCTTGTCTTGTCTTGTCTTGTCTTGTCTTGTCTTGTCTTGTCTTGTCTTGTCTTGTCTTGTCTTGTCTTGTCTTGTCTTGTCTTGTCTTGTCTTGTCTTGTCTTGTCTTGTTTTGTCTTGTCTTGTCTTGTCTTGTCTTGTCTTGTCTTGTCTTGTCTTGTCTTGTCTTGTCTTGTCTTGTCTTGTCTTGTCTTGTCTTGTCTTGTCTTGTCTTGTCTTGTCTTGTCTTGTCTTGTCTTGTCTTGTCTTGTCTTGTCTTGTCTTGTCTTGTCTTGTCTTGTCTTGTCTTGTCTTGTCTTGTCTTGTCTTGTCTTGTCTTGTCTTGTCTTGTCTTGTCTTCTCCTTGTCTTGTCTTGTCATGTCGTGTGTTGTGTTGTTTTGTCTTGTCATGTCTTATATTGTCTTGTCTTGTCTTGTCTTGTCTTGTCTTGTCTTGTCTTGTCTTGTCTTGTCCTGTCTTGTCTTGTCATGTCTTGTCTTGTCATGTCGTGTGTTGTGTTGTTTTGTCTTGTCTTGTCTTGTCTTGTCTTGTCTTGTCTTGTCTTGTCTTGTCTTGTCTTGTCTTGTCTTGTCTTGTCTTGTCCTGTCTTGTCCTGTCTTGTCTTGTCATGTCTTGTCTTGTCTTGTCTTGTCTTGTCTTGTCTTGTCTTGTTTTATGTTGTCTTGTCTTGTCTTGTTTTGTCATGTAATGTCATGTCGTGTGTTGTGTTGTTTTGTCTTGTCATGTCTTATATTGTCTTGTCTTGTCTTGTCTTGTGATGTCATGTCGTGTGTTGTGTTGTTTTGTCTTGTCTTGTCATGTCATGTCATGTCGTGTCTTGTGTTGCTTTGTCTTGTCTTGTCTTGTCTTGTCATGTCGTGTGTTGTGTTGTTTTGTCTTGTCTTGTTGTGTATTGTCATGTCTTGTCTTGTCTTGTCATGTCATGTGTTGTGTTGTTTTGTCTTGTCTTGTTTTGTCTTGTCATGTCTTGTCTTGTCTTGTCTTGTTTTGTCTTGTCATGTCGTGTGTTGTGTTGTTTTGTCTTGTCTTGTTGTGTATTGTCTTGTCTTGTTTTGTCTTGTCATGTCGTGTGTTGTGTTGTTTTGTCTTGTCTTGTTTTGTCTTGTCATGTCTTGTCTTGTCTTGTCTTGTTTTGTCTTGTCATGCCGTGTCTTGTCTTGTCTTGTCTTGTCTTGTCTTGTCTTGTCTTGTCTTGTCTTGTCTTGTCTTGTCTTGTCTTGTCTTGTCTTGTCTTGTCTTGTCTTGTCTTGTCTTGTCTTGTTTTATGTTGTTTTGTCTTGTCTTGTCTTCTCCTTGTCTTGTCTTGTCATGTCGTGTGTTGTGTTGTTTTGTCTTGTCATGTCTTATATTGTCTTGTGATGTCATGTCGTGTGTTGTGTTGTTTTGTCTTGTCTTGTTTTGTCTTGTCCTGTCTTGTCTTGTCATGTCATGTCATGTGTTGTGTTGTGTTGTTTTGTCTTGTCTTGTCTTGTCTTGTCTTGTCTTGTCTTGCCTTATCTTGCCTTGTCTTGTCTTGTCTGGTCTTGTCTTGTCTTGTCTTGTCTTGTTTTGTCATGTAATGTCATGTCGTGTGTTGTGTTGTTTTGTCTTGTCATGTCTTATATTGTCTTGTCTTGTCTTGTCTTGTCTTGTGATGTCATGTCGTGTGTTGTGTTGTTTTGTCTTGTCATGTCATGTCTTGTCTTGTCTTGTCTTGTCTTGTCTTGTCTTGTCATATCTTGTCTTGTCTTGTCTTGTCTTGTCTTGTCTTGCTTTGTCTTGTCATGTCATGTCATGTCGTGTGTTGTGTTGTTTTGTCTTGTCATGTCTTATATTGTCTTGTCTTGTCTTGTCTTGTGATGTCATGTCGTGTGTTGTGTTGTTTTGTCTTGTCTTGTCATGTCATGTCATGTCGTGTCTTGTGTTGCTTTGTCTTGTCTTGTCTTGTCTTGTCATGTCGTGTGTTGTGTTGTTTTGTCTTGTCTTGTTTTGTCTTGTCATGTCTTGTCTTGTCTTGTCTTGTCTTGTCTTGTCTTGTCTTGTCTTGTCTTGTCTTGTCTTGTCTTGTCTTGTCTTGTCTTGTCATGTCATGTCCTGTCGTGTCTTGTGTTGCTTTGTCTTGTCTTGTCTTGTCATGTCATGTCATGTCGTGTGTTGTCTTGTCTTGTCTTGTTTTGTCTTGTCATGTCTTGTCTTGTCTTGTCTTGTCTTGTCTTGTCTTGTCTTGTCTTGTCTTGTTTTGTCTTGTCATGTCTTGTCTTGTCTTGTCTTGTCTTGTCTTGTCTTGTCTTGTCTTGTCTTGTCTTGTCTTGTCTTGTCTTGTCTTGTCTTGTCTTGTCTTGTCTTGTCTTGTCTTGTCTTGTCTTGTCTTGTCTTGTCTTGTCTTGTCTTGTCTTGTCTTGTCTTGTCTTGTCTTGTCTTGTCTTGTCTTGTCTTGTCTTGTCTTGTCTTGTCTTGTCTTGTCTTGTCTTGTCTTGTCTTGTCTTGTCTTGTCTTGTCTTGTCTTGTCTTGTCTTGTTTTGTCATGTAATGTCATGTCGTGTGTTGTGTTGTTTTGTCTTGTCATGTCTTATATTGTCTTGTCTTGTCTTGTCTTGTGATGTCATGTCGTGTGTTGTGTTGTTTTGTCTTGTCTTGTCATGTCATGTCATGTCGTGTCTTGTGTTGCTTTGTCTTGTCTTGTCTTGTCTTGTCATGTCGTGTGTTGTGTTGTTTTGTCTTGTCTTGTTGTGTATTGTCATGTCTTGTCTTGTCTTGTCATGTCATGTGTTGTGTTGTTTTGTCTTGTCTTGTTTTGTCTTGTCATGTCTTGTCTTGTCTTGTCTTGTTTTGTCTTGTCATGTCGTGTGTTGTGTTGTTTTGTCTTGTCTTGTTGTGTATTGTCTTGTCTTGTTTTGTCTTGTCATGTCGTGTGTTGTGTTGTTTTGTCTTGTCTTGTTTTGTCTTGTCATGTCTTGTCTTGTCTTGTCTTGTTTTGTCTTGTCATGCCGTGTCTTGTCTTGTCTTGTCTTGTCTTGTCTTGTCTTGTCTTGTCTTGTCTTGTCTTGTCTTGTCTTGTCTTGTCTTGTTTTATGTTGTTTTGTCTTGTCTTGTCTTCTCCTTGTCTTGTCTTGTCATGTCGTGTGTTGTGTTGTTTTGTCTTGTCATGTCTTATATTGTCTTGTGATGTCATGTCGTGTGTTGTGTTGTTTTGTCTTGTCTTGTTTTGTCTTGTCCTGTCTTGTCTTGTCATGTCATGTCATGTGTTGTGTTGTGTTGTTTTGTCTTGTCTTGTCTTGTCTTGTCTTGTCTTGTCTTGCCTTATCTTGCCTTGTCTTGTCTTGTCTGGTCTTGTCTTGTCTTGTCTTGTCTTGTTTTGTCTTGTCTTGTATTGTCTTGTTTTCTCATGTAATGTCATGTCGTATGTTGTGTTGTTTTGTCGTGTCATGTCTTGTCTTGTCTTGTCTTGTCTTGTCTTGGCCTGTCCTGTCGTGTGTTGTGTTGTTTTGTCTTGTCTTGTCTTGTTTTGTCATGTAATGTCATGTCGTGTGTTGTGTTGTTTTGTCTTGTCATGTCTTATATTGTCTTGTCTTGTCTTGTCTTGTCTTGTGATGTCATGTCGTGTGTTGTGTTGTTTTGTCTTGTCATGTCATGTCTTGTCTTGTCTTGTCTTGTCTTGTCTTGTCTTGTCTTGTCTTGTCATATCTTGTCTTGTCTTGTCTTGTCTTGTCTTGTCTTGATTTGTCTTGTCATGTCATGTCATGTCGTGTGTTGTGTTGTTTTGTCTTGTCTTGTCTTGTCTTGTCTTGTCTTGTCTTGTCTTGTCTTGTCTTGTCTTGTCTTGTCCTGTCCTGTCGTGTGTTGTGTTGTTTTGTCTTGTCTTGTCATGTCATGTCATGTCGTGTCTTGTGTTGCTTTGTCTTGTCTTGTCTTGTCTTGTCATGTCGTGTGTTGTGTTGTTTTGTCTTGTCTTGTTGTGTATTGTCATGTCTTGTCTTGTCTTGTCTTGTCTTGTCTTGTCTTGTCTTGTCTTGTCTTGTCTTGTCTTGTCTTGTCTTGTCTTGTCTTGTCTTGTCTTGTCTTGTCTTGTCTTGTCTTGTCTTGTCTTGTCTTGTCTTGTCTTGTCTTGTCTTGTCTTGTCTTGTCTTGTCTTGTCTTGTCTTGTCTTGTCTTGTCTTGTCTTGTCTTGTCTTGTCTTGTCTTGTCTTGTCTTGTCTTGTCTTGTCTTGTCTTGTCTTGTCTTGTCTTGTCTTGTCTTGACTTGTCTTGCCTTATCTTGCCTTGTCTTGTCTTTACTGGTCTTGTCTTGTCTTGTCTTGTCTTGTCATGTCATGTCCTGTCGTGTCTTGTGTTGCTTTGTCTTGTCTTGTCTTGTCTTCTCCTTGTCTTGTCTTGTCATGTCGTGTGTTGTGTTGTTTTGTCTTGTCTTGTCTTCTCCTTGTCTTGTCTTGTCATGTCGTGTGTTATGTTGTTTTGTCTTGTCATGTCTTATATTGTCTTGTGATGTCATGTCGTGTGTTGTGTTGTTTTGTCTTGTCTTGTTTTGTCTTGTCCTGTCTTGTCTTGTCATGTCATGTCATGTGTTGTGTTGTGTTGTTTTGTCTTGTCTTGTCTTGTCTTGTCTTGTCTTGTCTTGTCTTGTCTTGTCTTGTCTTGTCTTGTCTTGCCTTATCTTGCCTTGTCTTGTCTTGTCTGGTCTTGTCTTGTCTTGTCTTGTCTTGTTTTGTCTTGTCTTGTATTGTCTTGTTTTCTCATGTAATGTCATGTCGTGTGTTGTGTTGTTTTGTCTTGTCTTGTGTTGTTTTGTCGTGTCATGTCTTGTCTTGTCTTGTCTTGTCTTGTCTTGTCCGGTCCTGTCGTGTGTTGTGTTGTTTTGTCTTGTCTTGTCATGTCATGTCATGTCGTGTCTTGTGTTGCTTTGTCTTGTCTTGTCATGTCGTGTGTTGTGTTGTTTTGTCTTGTCTTGTTGTGTATTGTCATGTCTTGTCTTGTCTTGTCATGTCATGTCATGTCATGTCGTGTGTTGTGTTGTTTTGTCTTGTCTTGTTTTGTCTTGTCATGTCTTGTCTTGTCTTGTCTTGTTTTGTCTTGTCATGTCGTGTCATGTCTTGTCTTGTCTTGTCTTGTCTTGTCTTGTCTTGTCTTGTCTTGTCTTGTCTTGTCTTGTCTTGTCTTGTCTTGTCTTGTCTTGTTTTATGTTGTCTTGTCTTGTCTTGTTTTGTCATGTAATGTCATGTCGTGTGTTGTGTTGTTTTGTCTTGTCTTGTCTTGTCTTGCCTTATCTTGCCTTGTCTTGTCTTGTCTGGTCTTGTCTTGTCTTGTCTTGTCTTGTCTTGTCTTGTTTTGTCTTGTCTTGTATTGTCTTGTTTTGTCTTGTCTTGTATTGTCTTGTTTTCTCATGTAATGTCATGTCGTGTGTTGTGTTGTTTTGTCTTGTCTTGTGTTGTTTTGTCGTGTCTTGTCTTGTCTTGTCTTGTCTTGTCCTGTCCTGTCGTGTGTTGTGTTGTTTTGTCTTGTCTTGTCATGTCATGTCATGTCGTGCCTTGTCTTGTCTTGTATTGTCTTGTTTTGTCTTGTCTTGTATTGTCTTGTTTTCTCATGTAATGTCATGTCGTGTGTTGTGTTGTTTTGTCTTGTCTTGTGTTGTTTTGTCGTGTCATGTCTTGTCTTGTCTTGTCTTGTCTTGTCCTGTCCTGTCGTGTGTTGTGTTGTTTTGTCTTGTCTTGTCATGTCATGTCATGTCGTGTCTTGTGTTGCTTTGTCTTGTCTTGTCTTGTCTTGTCATGTCGTGTGTTGTGTTGTTTTGTCTTGTCTTGTTGTGTATTGTCATGTCTTGTCTTGTCTTGTCATGTCATGTCATGTCATGTCGTGTGTTGTGTTGTTTTGTCTTGTCTTGTTTTGTCTTGTCATGTCTTGTCTTGTCTTGTCTTGTTTTGTCTTGTCATGTCGTGTCTTGTCTTGTCTTGTCTTGTCTTGTCCTTTCTTGTCTTGTCTTGTCTTGTTTTATGTTGTCTTGTCTTGTCTTGTTTTGTCATGTAATGTCATGTCGTGTGTTGTGTTGTTTTGTCTTGTCTTGTCTTGTCTTGTCTTGTCTTGTCTTGCCTTATCTTGCCTTGTCTCGTCTTGTCTGGTCTTGTCTTGTCTTGTCTTGTCTTGTCTTGTCTTGTCTTGTTTTGTCTTGTCTTGTATTGTCTTGTTTTGTCTTGTCTTGTATTGTCTTGTTTTCTCATGTAATGTCATGTCGTGTGTTGTGTTGTTTTGTCTTGTCTTGTGTTGTTTTGTCGTGTCTTGTCTTGTCTTGTCTTGTCCTGTCCTGTCGTGTGTTGTGTTGTTTTGTCTTGTCTTGTCATGTCATGTCATGTCGTGTCTTGTGTTGCTTTGTCTTGTCTTGTCTTGTCATGTCGTGTGTTGTGTTGTTTTGTCTTGTCTTGTTGTGTATTGTCGTGTCTTGTCTTGTCTTGTCTTGTCATGTCATGTCATGTCTTGTTTTGTCTTGTCATGTCTTGTCTTGTCTTGTTTTGTCATGTCATGTCTTGTCTTGTCTTGTCTTGTTTTATGTTGTCTTGTCTTGTCTTGTCTTGTCTTGTCTTGACTTGTCTTGTCTTGTCTTGTCTTGTCTTCTCCTTGTCTTGTCTTGTCATGTCGTGTGTTGTGTTGTTTTGTCTTGTCATGTCTTATATTGTCTTGTCTTGTGATGTCATGTCATGTCGTGTGTTGTGTTGTTTTGTCTTGTCTTGTCTTGTCTTGTCATGTCTTGTCTTGTCTTGTCTTGTTTTGTCTTGTCATGTCGTGTCTTGTCTTGTCTTGTCTTGTCTTGTCTTGTCTTGTCTTGTCTTGTCTTGTCTTGTCTTGTCTTGTCTTGTCTTGTCTTGTCTTGTCTTGTCTTGTCTTGACTTGTCTTGTCTTGTCATGTTTTATGTTGTCTTGTCTTGTCTTGTTTTGTCATGTAATGTCATGCCGTGTGTTGTGTTGTTTTGTCTTGTCATGTCTTATATTGTCTTGTCTTGTCTTGTCTTGTCTTGTGATGTCATGTCGTGTGTTGTGTTGTTTTGTCTTGTCATGTCATGTCATGTCTTGTCTTGTCTTGTCTTGTCTTGTCTTGTCTTGTCTTGTCTTGTCTTGTCTTGTCTTGTCTTGTCTTGTCTTGTCTTGTCTTGTCTTGTCTTGTCTTGTCTTGTCTTGTCTTGTCTTGTCTTGTCTTGTCTTGTCTTGTCTTGTCTTGCCTTGTCTTGTCTTGTCTTGTCTTGTCTTGTCTTGTCTTGTCTTGTCTTGTCTTGTCTTGTCTTGTCTTGTCTTGTCATGTCTTGTCTTGTCTTGTCTTGTCTTGTTTTGTCTTGTCATGTCGTGTCTTGTCTTGTCTTGTCTTGTCTTGTCTTGTCTTGTCTTGTCTTGTCTTGTCTTGTCTTGTCTTGTCTTGTCTTATCTTGTCTTGTCTTGACTTGTCTTGTCTTGTCTTGTTTTATGTTGTCTTGTCTTGTCTTGTTTTGTCATGTAATGTCATGCCGTGTGTTGTGTTGTTTTGTCTTGTCATGTCTTATATTGTCTTGTCTTGTCTTGTCTTGTCTTGTGATGTCATGTCGTGTGTTGTGTTGTTTTGTCTTGTCATGTCATGTCATGTCTTGTCTTGTCTTGTCTTGTCTTGTCTTGTCTTGTCTTGTCTTGTCTTGTCTTGTGTTGTCTTGTCTTGTCTTGTCTTGTCTTGTCTTGTCTTGTCTTGTCTTGTCTTGTCTTGTGATGTCATGTCGTGTGTTGTGTTGTTTTGTCTTGTCATGTCATGTCATGTCTTGTCTTGTCTTGTCTTGTCTTGTCTTGTCTTGTCTTGTCTTGTCTTGTCTTGTCTTGTCTTGTCTTGTCTTGTCTTGTCTTGTCTTGTCTTGTCTTGTCTTGTCTTGTCTTGTCTTGTCTTGTCTTGTCTTGTCTTGTCTTGTCTTGTCTTGTCTTGTCTTGTCTTGTCTTGTCTTGTCTTGTCTTGTCTTGTCTTGTCTTGTCTTGTCTTGTCTTGTCTTGTCTTGTCTTGTTTTGTCTTGTCTTGTCTTGTCTTGTCTTGTCTTGTCTTGTCTTGTCTTGTCTTGTCTTGTCTTGTCTTGTCTTGTCTTGTCTTGTCTTGTCTTGTCTTGTCTTGTCTTGTCTTGTCTTGTCTTGTCTTGTCTTGTCTTGTCTTGTCTTGTCTTGTCTTGTCTTGTCTTGTCTTGTCTTGTCTTGTCTTGTCTTGTCTTGTCTTGTCTTGTCTTGTCTTGTCTTGTCTTGACTTGTCTTGTCTTGTCTTGTCTTGTCTTCTCCTTGTCTTGTCTTGTCATGTCGTGTGTTGTGTTGTTTTGTCTTGTCATGTCTTATATTGTCTTGTCTTGTCTTGTCTTGTCTTGTCTTGTCTTGTCCTGTCTTGTCTTGTCATGTCTTGTCTTGTCATGTCGTGTGTTGTGTTGTTTTGTCTTGTCTTGTCTTGTCTTGTCTTGTCTTGTCTTGTCTTGTCTTGTCTTGTCTTGTCTTGTCCTGTCTTGTCCTGTCTTGTCTTGTCATGTCTTGTCTTGTCTTGTCTTGTCTTGTCTTGTCTTGTCTTGTTTTATGTTGTCTTGTCTTGTCTTGTTTTGTCATGTAATGTCATGTCGTGTGTTGTGTTGTTTTGTCTTGTCATGTCTTATATTGTCTTGTCTTGTCTTGTCTTGTGATGTCATGTCGTGTGTTGTGTTGTTTTGTCTTGTCTTGTCATGTCATGTCATGTCGTGTCTTGTGTTGCTTTGTCTTGTCTTGTCTTGTCTTGTCATGTCGTGTGTTGTGTTGTTTTGTCTTGTCTTGTTGTGTATTGTCATGTCTTGTCTTGTCTTGTCATGTCATGTGTTGTGTTGTTTTGTCTTGTCTTGTTTTGTCTTGTCATGTCTTGTCTTGTCTTGTCTTGTTTTGTCTTGTCATGTCGTGTGTTGTGTTGTTTTGTCTTGTCTTGTTGTGTATTGTCTTGTCTTGTTTTGTCTTGTCATGTCGTGTGTTGTGTTGTTTTGTCTTGTCTTGTTTTGTCTTGTCATGTCTTGTCTTGTCTTGTCTTGTTTTGTCTTGTCATGCCGTGTCTTGTCTTGTCTTGTCTTGTCTTGTCTTGTCTTGTCTTGTCTTGTCTTGTCTTGTCTTGTCTTGTCTTGTCTTGTCTTGTCTTGTCTTGTCTTGTCTTGTTTTATGTTGTTTTGTCTTGTCTTGTCTTCTCCTTGTCTTGTCTTGTCATGTCGTGTGTTGTGTTGTTTTGTCTTGTCATGTCTTATATTGTCTTGTGATGTCATGTCGTGTGTTGTGTTGTTTTGTCTTGTCTTGTTTTGTCTTGTCCTGTCTTGTCTTGTCATGTCATGTCATGTGTTGTGTTGTGTTGTTTTGTCTTGTCTTGTCTTGTCTTGTCTTGTCTTGTCTTGCCTTATCTTGCCTTGTCTTGTCTTGTCTGGTCTTGTCTTGTCTTGTCTTGTCTTGTTTTGTCATGTAATGTCATGTCGTGTGTTGTGTTGTTTTGTCTTGTCATGTCTTATATTGTCTTGTCTTGTCTTGTCTTGTCTTGTGATGTCATGTCGTGTGTTGTGTTGTTTTGTCTTGTCATGTCATGTCTTGTCTTGTCTTGTCTTGTCTTGTCTTGTCTTGTCATATCTTGTCTTGTCTTGTCTTGTCTTGTCTTGTCTTGCTTTGTCTTGTCATGTCATGTCATGTCGTGTGTTGTGTTGTTTTGTCTTGTCTTGTCTTGTCTTGTCTTGTCTTGTCTTGTCTTGTCTTGTCTTGTCTTGTCTTGTCTTGTCTTGTCTTGTCATGTCATGTCCTGTCGTGTCTTGTGTTGCTTTGTCTTGTCTTGTCTTGTCATGTCATGTCATGTCGTGTGTTGTCTTGTCTTGTCTTGTTTTGTCTTGTCATGTCTTGTCTTGTCTTGTCTTGTCTTGTCTTGTCTTGTCTTGTCTTGTTTTGTCTTGTCATGTCTTGTCTTGTCTTGTCTTGTCTTGTCTTGTCGTGTCTTGTCTTGTCTTGTCTTGTCTTGTCTTGTCTTGTCTTGTCTTGTCTTGTCTTGTCTTGTCTTGTCTTGTCTTGTCTTGTCTTGTCTTGTCTTGTCTTGTCTTGTCTTGTCTTGTCTTGTCTTGTCTTGTCTTGTCTTGTCTTGTCTTGTCTTGTCTTGTCTTGTCTTGTCTTGTCTTGTCTTGTCTTGTCTTGTTTTGTCATGTAATGTAATGTCGTGTGTTGTGTTGTTTTGTCTTGTCTTGTCTTGTCTTGTCTTCTCCTTGTCTTGTCTTGTCTGTCGTGTGTTGTGTTGTTTTGTCTTGTCATGTCTTATATTGTCTTGTCTTGTGATGTCATGTCATGTCGTGTGTTGTGTTGTTTTGTCTTGTCTTGTTGTGTATTGTCATGTCTTGTCTTGTCTTGTCATGTCATGTCATGTCATGTCGTGTATTGTGTTGTTTTGTCTTGTCTTGTTTTGTCTTGTCATGTCTTGTCTTGTCTTGTCTTAGCTTGTCTTGTCTTGTCTTGCCTTGTCTTGTCTTGTCTTGTCTTGTCTTGTCTTGTCTTGTCTTGTCTTGTCTTGTCTTGTCTTGTCTTGTCTTGTCTTGTCTTGTCTTGTCTTGTCTTGTCTGTCGTGTGTTGTGTTGTTTTGTCTTGTCATGTCTTATATTGTCTTGTCTTGTGATGTCATGTCATGTCGTGTGTTGTGTTGTTTTGTCTTGTCTTGTCTTGTCTTGTCTTGTCTTGTCTTGTCTTGTCTTGTCTTGTCTTGTCTTGTCTTGTCTCGTCTTGTCTTGTCTTGTCTTGTCTTGTCTTGTCTTGTCTTGTCTTGTCTTGTCTTGTCTTGTCTGTCGTGTGTTGTGTTGTTTTGTCTTGTCATGTCTTATATTGTCTTGTCTTGTGATGTCATGTCATGTCGTGTGTTGTGTTGTTTTGTCTTGTCTTGTCTTATCTTGTCTTGTCTTGTCTTGTCTTGTCTTGTCCTGTCTTGTCTTGTCTTGTCTTGTCTTGTCTTGTCTTGTCTTGTCTTGTCTCGTCTCGTCTTGTCTTGTTTTGTTTGTCTTGTCTTGTCTTGTCCTGTTCTGTCTTGTCTTGTTTTGTTTGTCTTGTCTTGTCTTGTCTTGTCTTGTCTTGTCTTGTCTTGTCTTGTCTTGTCTTGTCTTGTCTTGTCTTGTCTTGTCTTGTCTTGTCTTGTCTTGTCTTGTCTTGTCTTGTCTTGTCTTGTCATGTCTTGTCTTGTTTTGTCTTGTCTTGTATTGTCTTGTTTTATCATGTAATGTCATGTCGTGTGTTGTGTTGTTTTGCCATGTCTTGTGTTGTTTTGTCGTGTCATGTCTTGTCTTGTCCTCTCCTGTCGTGTGCTGTGTTGTTTTGTCTTGTCTTGTTTTGTCTTGTCTTGTGTTGTTTTGTCCTGTCCTGACGTGTGTTGTGTTGTTTTGTCTTGTCTGGTTTTGTCTTGTCTGGTTTTGTCTTGTCTTGTCTTGTCTTGTCTTGTCTTGTCATGTCTTGTCTTGTTTTGTCTTGTCTTGTATTGTCTTGTTTTCTCATGTAATGTCCTGACGTGTGTTGTGTTGTCTTGTCTTGTCTTGTCTTGTCTTGTCTTGTCTTGTCTTGTCTTGTCTTGTCTTGTTTTGTCATGTCATGTCTTGTCTTGTCTTGTCTTGTCTTGTCTTGTCTTGTCTTGTCTTGTCTTGTCTTGTCTTGTCTTGTCTTGTCTTGTCTTGTCTTGTCTTGTCTTGTCTTGTCTTGTCTTGTCTTGTCTTGTCTTGTCTTGTCTTGTCTTGTCTTGTCTTGTCTTGTCTTGTCTTGTCTTGTCTTGTCTTGTCTTGTCTTGTCTTGTTTTGTCATGTAATGTCATGTCGTGTGTTGTGTTGTTTTGTCTTGTCTTGTCTTGTCTTGTCTTCTCCTTGTCTTGTCTTGTCTGTCGTGTGTTGCTTTGTCTTGTCTTGTTGTGTATTGTCATGTCTTGTCTTGTCTTGTCATCTCATGTCATGTCATGTCGTGTGTTGTGTTGTTTTGTCTTGTCTTGTTTTGTCTTGTCTTGTCTTGTCTTGTCTTGTCTTGTTTTATGTTGTCTTGTCTTGTCTTGTTTTGTCATGTAATGTCATGTCGTGTGTTGTGTTGTTTTGTCTTGTCTTGTTGTGTATTGTCATGTCTTGTCTTGTCTTGTCATGTCGTGTGTTGTGTTGTTTTGTCTTGTCTTGTCTTGTCTTGTCTTGTCTTGTCTTGTCTTGTCTTGTCTTGTCTTGTCTTGTCCTGTCTTGTCTTGTCATGTCTTGTCTTGTCTTGTCTTGTCTTGTCTTGTCTCGTCTTGTCTTGTCTTGTCTTGTCTTGTCTTGTCTTGTCTTGTCTTGTCTTGTCTTGTCTTGTCTTGTCTTGTCTTGTCTTGTCTTGTCTTGTCTTGTCTTGTCTTGTCTTGTCTTGTCTTGTCGTGTCTTGTGTTGCTTTGTCTTGTCTTGTTGTGTATTGTCATGTCTTGTCTTGTCTTGTCATCTCATGTCATGTCATGTCGTGTGTTGTGTTGTTTTGTCTTGTCTTGTTTTGTCTTGTCTTGTCTTGTCTTGTCTTGTCTTGTCTTGTTTTGTCATGTCATGTCTTGTCTTGTCTTGTCTTGTCTTGTCTTGTCTTGTCTTGTCTTGTCTTGTCTTGTCTTGTCTTGTCTTGTCTTGTCTTGTCTTGTCTTGTTTTGTCATGTCATGTCTTGTCTTGTCTTGTCTTGTCTTGTCTTGTCTTGTCTTGTCTTGTCTTGTCTTGTCTTGTCTTGTCTTGTCTTGTCTTGTCTTGTCTTGTCTTGTCTTGTCTTGTCTTGTCTTGTCTTGTCTTGTCTTGTCTTGTCTTGTCTTGTCTTGTCTTGTCTTGTCGTGTCTTGTGTTGCTTTGTCTTGTCTTGTTGTGTATTGTCATGTCTTGTCTTGTCTTGTCATCTCATGTCATGTCATGTCGTGTGTTGTGTTGTTTTGTCTTGTCTTGTTTTGTCTTGTCTTGTCTTGTCTTGTCTTGTCTTGTTTTATGTTGTCTTGTCTTGTCTTGTTTTGTCATGTAATGTCATGTCGTGTGTTGTGTTGTTTTGTCTTGTCTTGTTGTGTATTGTCATGTCTTGTCTTGTCTTGTCATGTCGTGTGTTGTGTTGTTTTGTCTTGTCTTGTCTTGTCTTGTCTTGTCTTGTCTTGTCTTGTCTTGTCTTGTCTTGTCCTGTCTTGTCTTGTCATGTCTTGTCTTGTCTTGTCTTGTCTTGTCTTGTCTCGTCTTGTCTTGTCTTGTCTTGTCCTGTCCTGTCTTGTCTTGTCTTGTCATGTCTTGTTTTGTCTTGTCTTGCTTTGTCTTGTCATGTCTTATCTTGTCTTGTCATGTCTTGTTTTGTCTTGTCTTGTCTTGTCTTGTCTTGTCTTGTCTTGTCTTGGTTGTCCTGTCCTGTCTTGTCTTGTCTTGTCATATCTTGTCTTGTTTTGTCTTGTCTTGTCTTGTCTTGCTTTGTCTTGTCATGTCTTATCTTGTCTTGTCTTGTCTTGTCTTGTCCTGTCGTGTGTTGTTTTGTTTTGTCTTGTCTTGTGTTGTTTTGTCGTGTCATGTCTTGTCTTGGCTTGTCTTGTCCTGTCCTGTCGTGTGTTGTGTTGTTTTGTCTTGTCTTGTCTTGTCCTGTCCTGACGTGTGTTGTCTTGTCTTTACTTGTGTTGTCTTGTCTTGTCTTGTCTTGTCTTGTCTTGTCTTGTCTTGTCTTGTCTTGTCTTGTCCTGTCCTGTCTTGTCTTGTTTTGTCTTGTCTTGTATTGTCTTGTTTTCTCATGTAATGTCATGTCGTGTGTTGTGTTGTTTTGTCTTGTCTTGTGTTGTTTTGTCGTGTCATGTCTTGTCTTGTCTTGTCTTGTGTTGTTTTGTCGTGTCATGTCTTGTCTTGTCCTCTCCTGTCGTGTGTTGTGTTGTTTTGTCTTGTCTTGTTTTGTCTTGTCTTGTGTTGTTTTGTCCTGTCCTGACGTGTGTTGTGTTGTTTTGTCTTGTCTGGTTTTGTCTTGTCCTGTCTTGTCTTGTCTTGTTTTGTCTTGTCCTGTCTTGTCTTGTCTTGTATTGTCTTGTTTTCTCATGTAATGTCATGTCGTGTGTTGTCTTGTGTTGTCTTGTCCTGTCCTGACGTGTGTTGTGTTGTTTTGTCTTGTCTTGTGTTGTTTTGTCCTGTCCTGACGTGTGTTGTGTTGTTTTGTCTTGTCTTGTTTTGTCTTGTCTTGTGTTGTTTTGTCTTGTATTGTCTTGTTTTCTCAGGTAATGTCATGTCGTGTGTTGTGTTGTTTTGTCTTGTCTTGTGTTGTTTTGTCGTGTCATGTCTTGTCTTGTCTTGTCTTGTCTTGTCCTGTCCTGTCGTGTGTTGTCTTGTCTTGTCTTGTCCTGTCCTGACGTGTGTTGTGTTGTTTTGTCCTGTCCTGACGTGTGTTGTGTTGTTTTGTCTTGTCTTGTTTTGTCTTGTCATGTCATGTCTTGTCTTGTCTTGTCTTGTCCTGTCGTGTGTTGTCTTGTCTTGTCTTGTCTTGTCTTGTCTTGTCTTGTCTTGTCTTGTCTTGTCTTGTCTTGTCTTGTCTTGTCTTGTCTTGTCTTGTCTTGTCTTGTCTTGTCTTGTCTTGTCTTGTCTTGTCTTGTCTTGTCTTGTCTTGTCTTGTCTTGTCTTGTCTTGTCTTGTCTTGTCTTGTCTTGTCTTGTCTTGTCTTGTCTTGTCTTGTCTTGTCTTGTCTTGTCTTGTCTTGTCTTGTCTTGTCTTGACTTGTCTTGTCTTGTCTTGTCTTGTCTTGTCTTCTCCTTGTCTTGTCTTGTCATGTCGTGTGTTGTGTTGTTTTGTCTTGTCTTGTCTTCTCCTTGTCTTGTCTTGTCATGTCGTGAGTTGTGTTGTTTTGTCTTGTCATGTCTTATATTGTCTTGTGATGTCATGTCGTGTGTTGTGTTGTTTTGTCTTGTCTTGTCTTGTCTTGCCTTATCTTGCCTTGTCTTGTCTTGTCTGGTCTTGTCTTGTCTTGTCGTGTCTTGTTTTGTCTTGTCTTGTATTGTCTTGTTTTCTCATGTAATGTCATGTCGTGTGTTGTGTTGTTATGTCTTGTCTTGTGTTGTTTTGTCGTGTCATGTCTTGTCTTGTCTTGTCTTGTCCTGTCCTGTCGTGTGTTGTGTTGTGTTGTCTTGTCTTGTCATGTCATGTCATGTCGTGTCTTGTGTTGCTTTGTCTTGTCTTGTTGTGTATTGTCATGTCTTGTCTTGTCTTGTCATCTCATGTCATGTCATGTCGTGTGTTGTGTTGTTTTGTCTTGTCTTGTTTTGTCTTGTCTTGTCTTGTCTTGTCTTGTCTTGTTTTATGTTGTCTTGTCTTGTCTTGTTTTGTCATGTAATGTCATGTCGTGTGTTGTGTTGTTTTGTCTTGTCTTGTTGTGTATTGTCATGTCTTGTCTTGTCTTGTCATGTCGTGTGTTGTGTTGTTTTGTCTTGTCTTGTCTTGTCTTGTCTTGTCTTGTCTTGTCTTGTCTTGTCTTGTCTTGTCCTGTCTTGTCTTGTCATGTCTTGTCTTGTCTTGTCTTGTCTTGTCTTGTCTTGTCTCGTCTTGTCTTGTCTTGTCTTGTCCTGTCCTGTCTTGTCTTGTCTTGTCATGTCTTGTTTTGTCTTGTCTTGCTTTGTCTTGTCATGTCTTATCTTGTCTTGTCATGTCTTGTTTTGTCTTGTCTTGTCTTGTCTTGTCTTGTCTTGTCTTGGTTGTCCTGTCCTGTCTTGTCTTGTCTTGTCATATCTTGTCTTGTTTTGTCTTGTCTTGTCTTGTCTTGCTTTGTCTTGTCATGTCTTATCTTGTCTTGTCTTGTCTTGTCTTGTCCTGTCGTGTGTTGTTTTGTTTTGTCTTGTCTTGTGTTGTTTTGTCGTGTCATGTCTTGTCTTGGCTTGTCTTGTCCTGTCCTGTCGTGTGTTGTGTTGTTTTGTCTTGTCTTGTCTTGTCCTGTCCTGACGTGTGTTGTCTTGTCTTTACTTGTCTTGTCTTGTCTTGTCTTGTCTTGTCTTGTCTTGTCTTGTCTTGTCTTGTCTTGTCCTGTCCTGTCTTGTCTTGTTTTGTCTTGTCTTGTATTGTCTTGTTTTCTCATGTAATGTCATGTCGTGTGTTGTGTTGTTTTGTCTTGTCTTGTGTTGTTTTGTCGTGTCATGTCTTGTCTTGTCTTGTCTTGTGTTGTTTTGTCGTGTCATGTCTTGTCTTGTCCTCTCCTGTCGTGTGTTGTGTTGTTTTGTCTTGTCTTGTTTTGTCTTGTCTTGTGTTGTTTTGTCCTGTCCTGACGTGTGTTGTGTTGTTTTGTCTTGTCTGGTTTTGTCTTGTCCTGTCTTGTCTTGTCTTGTTTTGTCTTGTCCTGTCTTGTCTTGTCTTGTATTGTCTTGTTTTCTCATGTAATGTCATGTCGTGTGTTGTCTTGTGTTGTCTTGTCCTGTCCTGACGTGTGTTGTGTTGTTTTGTCTTGTCTTGTGTTGTTTTGTCCTGTCCTGACGTGTGTTGTGTTGTTTTGTCTTGTCTTGTTTTGTCTTGTCTTGTGTTGTTTTGTCTTGTATTGTCTTGTTTTCTCAGGTAATGTCATGTCGTGTGTTGTGTTGTTTTGTCTTGTCTTGTCTTGTCTTGTCTTGTCCTGTCCTGTCGTGTGTTGTCTTGTCTTGTCTTGTCCTGTCCTGACGTGTGTTGTGTTGTTTTGTCCTGTCCTGACGTGTGTTGTGTTGTTTTGTCTTGTCTTGTTTTGTCTTGTCATGTCATGTCTTGTCTTGTCTTGTCTTGTCCTGTCGTGTGTTGTCTTGTCTTGTCTTGTCTTGTCTTGTCTTGTCTTGTCTTGTCTTGTCTTGTCTTGTCTTCTCCTTGTCTTGTCTTGTCTGTCGTGTGTTGTGTTGTTTTGTCTTGTCATGTCTTATATTGTCTTGTCTTGTGATGTCATGTCATGTCGTGTGTTGTGTTGTTTTGTCTTGTCTCGTCTTGTCTTGTCTTGTCTTGTCTTGTCTTGTCTTGTATTGTCTTGTCTTGTCTTGTCTTGTCTTGTCTTGTCCTGTCTTGTCTTGTCATGTCTTGTCTTGTCTTGTCTTGTCTTGTCTTGTATTGTCTTGTCTCGTCTTGTCTTGTCTTGTCTTGTCCTGTCCTGTCTTGTCTTGTCTTGTCATGTCTTGTTTTGTCTTGTCTTACTTTGTCTTGTCATGTCTTATCTTGTCTTGTCATGTCTTGTCTTGTCATGTCTTGTCTTGTCTTGTCTTGTCTTGTCTTGTCTTGTCTTGTCTTGTCTTGTCTTGTCTTGTCTTGTCTTGTCTTGTCTTGTCTTGTCTTGTCTTGTCTTGTCTTGTCTTGTCTTGTCTTGTCTTGTCTTGTCTTGGTTGTCCTGTCCTGTCTTGTCTTGTCTTGTCATATCTTGTCTTGTTTTGTCTTGTCTTATCTTGTCTTGCTTTGTCTTGTCATGTCTTATCTTGTCTTGTCTTGTCTTGTCTTGTCCTGTCGTGTGTTGTTTTGGTTTGTCTTGGCTTGTCTTGTCCTGTCCTGTCGTGTGTTGTGTTGTTTTGTCTTGTCTTGTCTTGTCCTGTCCTGACGTGTGTTGTCTTGTCTTGTCTTGTCTTGTCTTGTCTTGTCTTGTCTTGTCTTGTCTTGTCTTGTCTTGTCTTGTCCTGTCCTGTCTTGTCTTGTCTTGTCTTGTCATGTCTTGTCTTGTCTTGTCTTGTCTTGTCTTGTCTTGTCTTGTCTTGTCTTGTCTTGTCTTGTCTCGTCTTGTCTTGTCTTGTCCTGTCCTGTCTTGTGTTGTCTTGTCTTGTCTTGTCTTGTCTTGTCTTGTCATGTCTTATCTTGTCTTGTCATGTCTTGTCTTGTCTTGTCTTGTCTTGTCTTGTCTTGTCTTGTCATGTCTTGTCTTGTCTTGTCTTGTCTTGTCTTATCTTATCTTGTCTTGTCTTGTCTTGTCTTGTCATGTCATGTCATGTCATATCGTGTGTTGTGTTGTTTTGTCTTGTCTTATTTTGTCTTGTCATGTCTTATCTTGTCTTGTCTTGTCTTGTCTTGTCTTGTTTTGTTTGTCTTGTTTTGTCTTGTCTTGTCTTGTCTTGTCTTGTCTTGTCTTGTCTTGTCATGTCGTGTGTTGTGTTGTTTTGTCTTGTCTTGTCTTGTCTTGTCTTGTCTTGTCATGTCGTGTGTTGTGTTGTTTTGTCTTGTCTTGTGTTGTTTTGTCGTGTCATGTCTTGTCTTGTCTTGTCTTGTCCTGTCCTGACGTGTGTTGTGTTGTTTTGTCTTGTCTTGTCTTGTCTTGTCTTGTCTTGTGTTGCCTCGTCGTGTCTTGTCTTGTCTTGTCCTGTCCTGACGTGTGTTGTGTTGTTTTGTCTTGTCTTGTCTTGTCTTGTCTTGTCTTGTCTTGTCATGTCGTGTGTTGTGTTGTTTTGTCTTGTCTTGTCTTGTCTTGTCATGTCGTGTGTTGTGTTGTTTTGTCTTGTCTTGTCTTGTCTTGTCTTGTCCTGTCCTGTCGTGTGTTGTTTTGTATTGTCTTGTCTTGTGTTGTTTTGTCGTGTCATGTCTTGTCTTGTCTTGTCCTGTCCTGTCGTGTGTTGTGTTGTTTTGTCTTGTCTTGTCTAGTCTTGTCATGTCTTGTCTTGTCTTGTCTTGTCTTGTCATGTCTTGTCTTGTATTGTCTTGTCTTGTTTTGTCTTGTCTTGTCTTGTCTTGTCTTGCTTTGTCTTGTCATGTTGTGTGTTGTGTTGTTTTGTCTTGTCTTGTCTTGTCCTGTCCTGACGTGTCTTGTGTTGCTTTGTCTTGTCTTGTCATGTCGTGTGTTGTGTTGTTTTGTCTTGTCTTGTTGTGTATTGTCATGTCTTATATTGTCTTGTCTTGTCTTGTCATGTCATGTCATGTCGTGTGTTGTGTTGTTTTGTCTTGTCTAGTCTTGTCTTGTCTTGCCTTATCTTGCCTTATCTTGCCTTGTCTTGTCTTGTCTTGTCTTGTCTTGTCATGTCTTGTCTTGTCATGTCTTGTCTTGTTTTGTTTGTCTTATTTTGTCTTGTCATGTCTTATCTTGTCTTGTCTTGTCTTGTCATGTCGTGTGTTGTGTTGTTTTGTCTTGTCTTGTCTTGTCCTGTCCTGTCGTGTGTTGTGTTGTTTTGTCTTGTCTTGTCATGTCATGTCATGTCGTGTCTTGTGTTGCTTTGTCTTGTCTTATCTTGTTTTGTCATGTCTTGTCTTGTCTTGTCTTGTCTTGTCTTGTCTTGTCTTGTGTTGCCTCGTCTTGTCTTGTCTTGTCTTGTCCTGTCGTGACGTGTGTTGTGTTGTTTTGTCTTGTCTTGTCTTGTCTTGTCTTGTCTTGTCTTGTCTTGTCATGTCGTGTCATGTCGTGTCTTGTGTTGCTTTGTCTTGTCTTGTCATGTCGTGTGTTGTGTTGTTTTGTCTTGTCTTGTTGTGTATTGTCATGTCTTATATTGTCTTGTCTTGTCTTGTCATGTCATGTCATGTCGTGTGTTGTGTTGTTTTGTCTTGTCTTGTCTTGTCTTGTCTTGCCTTATCTTGCCTTGTCTTGTCTTGTCTTGTCTTGTCCTGTCATGTCGTGTGTTGTGTTGTTTTGTCTTGTCATGTCGTGTGTTGTGTTGTTTTGTCTTGTCTTGTGTTGTTTTGTCGTGTCATGTCTTGTCTTGTCTTGTCCTGTCCTGTCGTGTGTTGTGTTGTTTTGTCTTGTCTTGTCTTGTTTTATGTTGTCTTGTTTTGTCATGTCTTGTCATGTCGTATGTTGTGTTGTTTTGTCTTGTCTTGTCTTGTCTTGTCCTGTCCTGTCGTGTGTTGTGTTGTTTTGTCTTGTCTTGTCATGTCATGTCATGTCGTGTCTTGTGTTGCTTTGTCTTGTCTTGTCTTGTCTTGTGTTGCCTCGTCTTGTCTTGTCTTGTCTTGTCCTGTCCTGACGTGTGTTGTGTTGTTTTGTCTTGTCTTGTCTTGTCTTGTCTTGTCTTGTCATGTCGTGTGTTGTGTTGTTTTGTCTTGTCTTGTCTTGTCTTGTCTTGTCTTGTCTTGTCTTGTCTTGTCTTGTCATGTCGTGTGCTGTGTTGTTTTGTCTTGTCTTGTGTTGTTTTGTCGTGTCATGTCTTGTCTTGTCTTGTATTGTCTTGTCCTGTCCTGTCGTGTGTTGTGTTGTTTTGTCTTGTCTTGTCATGTCATGTCATGTCGTGTCTTGTGTTGCTCTGTCTTGTCTTGTCATGTCTTATCTTGTCTTGTCTTGTCTTGTCTTGTCTTGTCTTGTCTTGTCTTGTCTTGTCTTGTCTTGTCTTGTCTTGTCTTGTCTTGTCTTGTCTTGTCTTGTCTTGTCTTGTCCTGTCCTGTCCTGTCTTGTCTTGTCTTGTCATATCTTTTCTTGTCTTGTCTTGTCTTGTCTTGTCTTGTCTTGTCTTGTCTTGTTTTGTCTTGTCATGTCTTATCTTGTCTTGTCTTGTCTTGTCCTGTCCTGTCGTGTGTTGTTTTGTATTGTCTTGTCTTGTGTTGTTTTGTCGTGTCATGTCTTGTCTTGTCTTGTCCTGTCCTGTCGTGTGTTGTGTTGTTTTGTCTTGTCTTGTCTAGTCTTGTCATGTCATGTCATGTCGTGTCTTGTGTTGCTTTGTCTTGTCTTGTCTTGTCTTGTCACGTCGTGTGTTGTGTTGTTTTGTCTTGTCATGTCTTGTCTTGTCATGTCATGTCATGTCGTGTGTTGTGTTGTTTTGTCTTGTCTTGTTTTGTCTTGTCATGTCTTGTCTTGTCTTGTCTTGTCTTGTCTTGTTTTGTCTTGTTTTGTCTTGTCTTGTCTTGTCTTGTCTTGTCTTGTCTTGTCTTGTCTTGTCTTGTCTTGTCTTGTCTTGTCTTGTCTTGTCTTGTCTTGTCTTGTCTTGTCTTGTCATGTCATGTCATGTCATATCGTGTGTTGTGTTGTTTTGTCTTGTCTTGTCATGTCGTGTGCTGTGTTGTTTTGTCTTGTCTTGTGTTGTTTTGTCGTGTCATGTCTTGTCTTGTCTTGTCTTGTCATGTCGTGTGTTGTGTTGTTTTGTCTTGTCATGTCATGACATGTCGTGTGTTGTGTTGTTTTGTCTTGTCTTGTCTTGTCTTGTCTTGTCTTGTCTTGTCTTGTCTTGTCTTGTCTTGTCTTGTCTTGTCTTGTCTTGTCTTGTCTTGTCTTGTCTTGTCTTGTCTTGTCATGTCATGTTATATCGTGTGTTGTGTTGTTTTGTCTTGTCTTATTTTGTCTTGTCATGTCTTATCTTGTCTTGTCTTGTCTTGTCTTGTCTTGTCTTGTCTTGTCTTGTCTTGTCTTGTCTTGTCTTGTCTTGTCTTGTCTTGTCTTGTCTTGTCTTGTCTTGTCTTGTCTTGTCTTGTCTTGTCTTGTCTTGTCTTGTCTTGTCTTGTCTTGTCTTGTCTTGTCTTGTCATGTCATGTCATGTCATATCGTGTGTTGTGTTGTTTTGTCCTTTCTTATTTTGTCTTGTCATGTCTTATATTGTCTTGTCTTGTCTTGTCTTGTCTTGTCTTGTCTTGTCTTGTCTTGTCTCATCTTGTCTTGTCCTGTCCTGTCCTGTCTTGTCTTGTCTTGTCATGTCTTGTCTTGTCTTGTCTTGTTTTGTCTTGTCTTGTATTGTGATGTTTTGTCGTGTCATGTCTTGTCTTGTCTTGTCCTGTCCTGTTGTGTGTTGTGTTGTTTTGTCTTGTCTTGTCTTGTCCTGTCCTGACGTGTGTTGTCTTGTCTTGTCTTGTCTTGTGTTGTTTTGTCGTGTCATGTCTTGTCTTGTCTTGTCCTGTCCTGTTGTGTGTTGTGTTGTTTTGTCTTGTCTTGTCTTGTCCTGTCCTGACGTGTGTTGTCTTGTCTTATCTTGTCCTGTCCTGTCTTGTCTTGTCTTGTCATGTCTTGTCTTGTCTTGTCTTGTCTTGTCTTGTCTTGTCTCGTCTTGTCTTGTCTTGTCTTGTCTTGTCCTGTACTGTCTTGTCTTGTCTTGTCATGTCTTGTCTTGTCTTGTCTTGTCTTGTCTTGTGTTGCCTCGTCTTGTCTTGTCTTGTCTTGTCCTGTCCTGACGTGTGTTGTGTTGTTTTGTCTTGTCTTGGTTTGTCTTGTCATGTCTTATCTTGTCTTGTCATGTCTTGTCTTGTCTTGTCTTGTCTTGTCTTGTTTTGTCTTGTCTTGTCTTGTCTTGTCTTGTCTTGTCTTGTCTTGTCTTGTCTTGTTTTGTCTTGTCTTGTGTTGTTTTGTCCTGTCCTGACGTGTGTTGTGTTGTTTTGTCTTGTCTTGTTTTGTCTTGTCTTGTGTGGTTTTGTCTTGTATTGTCTTGTTTTCTCATGTAATGACATGTCGTGTGTTGTGTTGTTTTGTCTTGTCTTGTGTTGTTTTGTCGTGTCATGTCTTGTCTTGTCTTGTCTTGTCTTGTCCTGTCCTGTCGTGTGTTGTCTTGTCTTGTCTTGTCCTGTACTGACGTGTGTTGTGTTGTCTTGTCTTGTCTTGTCTTGTCTTGTCTTGTCTTGTCTTGTCTTGTCTTGTCTTGTCTTGTCTTGTCTTGTCTTGTCTTGTCTTGTCTTGTCTTGTCTTGTCTTGTCATGTCATGTCATGTCATATCGTGTGTTGTGTTGTTTTGTCTTGTCTTATTTTGTCTTGCCATGTCTTATATTGTCTTGTCTTGTCTTGTCTTGTCTTGTCTTGTCTTGTCTTGTCTTGTCTTGTCTTGTCTTGTCTTGTCTTGTCTTGTCTTGTCTTGTCTTGTCTTGTCTTGTCTTGTCTTGTCATGTCTTGTCTTGTCTTGTCTTGTATTGTCTTGTCTTGTTTTGTCTTGTCTTGTCTTGTCTTGTCTTGTCTTGTCTTGTCTTGTTATGTCATGTCATGTCATATCATGTGTTGTGTTGTTTTGTCTTGTCTTATTTTGCCTTGTCATGTTGTTTTGTCTTGTCTTGTGTTGTTTTGTCGTGTCTTGTCTTGTCTTGTCATGTCATGTCATGTCATATCGTGTGTTGTGTTGTTTTGTCTTGTCTTATTTTGTCTTGTCATGTTGTCTTGTCTTGTCTTGTCTTGTCTTGTCTTGTCTTGTCTTGTCTTGTCTTGTCTTGTCTTGTCTTGTCTTGTCTTGTCTTGTCTTGTCATGTCTTGTCTTGTATTGTCTTGTCTTGTTTTGTCTTGTCTTGTCTTGTCTTGTCTTGCTTTGTCTTGTCATGTCTTGTCTTGTCTTGTCTTGTCTTGTCTTGTCTTGTCTTGTCTTGTCTTGTCATGTCTTGTCTTGTCTTGTATTGTCTTGTCTTGTTTTGTCTTGTCTTGTCTTGTCTTGTCTTGCTTTGTCTTGTCATGTCTTATTTTGTCTTGTCATGTTGTCTTGTCTTGTCTTGTCTTGTCTTGTCTTGTCTTGTCATGTCATGTCATGTTATATCGTGTGTTGTGTTGTTTTGTCTTGTCTTATTTTGTCTTGTCATGTTGTCTTGTCTTGTCTTGTCTTGTCTTGTCTTGTCTTGTCTTGTCTTGTCTTGTCTTGTCTTGTCTTGTCTTGTCTTGTCATGTCTTGTCTTGTATTGTCTTGTCTTGTTTTGTCTTGTCTTGTCTTGTCTTGTCTTGTCTTGCTTTGTCTTGTCATGTCTTGTCTTGTCTTGTCTTGTCTTGTCTTGTCTTGTCTTGTCTTGTCTTGTCATGTCTTGTCTTGTCTTGTATTGTCTTGTCTTGTTTTGTCTTGTCTTGTCTTGTCTTGTCTTGCTTTGTCTTGTCATGTCTTATTTTGTCTTGTCATGTTGTCTTGTCTTGTCTTGTCTTGTCTTGTCTTGTCTTGTCTTGTCATGTCATGTCATGTTATATCGTGTGTTGTGTTGTTTTGTCTTGTCTTATTTTGTCTTGTCATGTCTTATCTTGTCTTGTCTTGTCTTGTCTTGTCTTGTCTTGTCTTGTCTTGTCTTGTCTTGTCTTGTCTTGTCTTGTCTTGTTTTGTCTTGTCTTGTATTGTGTTGTTTTGTCGTGTCATGTCTTGTCTTGTCTTGTCCTGTCCTGTTGTGTGTTGTGTTGTTTTGTCTTGTCTTGTCTTGTCCTGTCCTGACGTGTGTTGTCTTGTCTTGTCTTGTCTTGTGTTGTTTTGTCGTGTCATGTCTTGTCTTGTCTTGTCCTGTCCTGTTGTGTGTTGTGTTGTTTTGTCTTGTCTTGTCTTGTCCTGTCCTGACGTGTGTTGTCTTGTCTTGTCTTGTCCTGTCCTGTCTTGTCTTGTCTTGTCATGTCTTGTCTTGTCTTGTCTTGTCTTGTCTTGTCTTGTCTTGTCTCGTCTTGTCTTGTCTTGTCTTGTCTTGTCTCTACTGTCTTGTCTTGTCTTGTCATGTCTTGTCTTGTCTTGTCTTGTCTTGTCTTGTCTTGTCTTGTGTTGCCTCGTCTTGTCTTGTCTTGTCTTGTCCTGTCCTGACGAGTGTTGGTTTGTCTTGTCATGTCTTATCTTGTCTTGTCATGTCTTGTCTTGTCTTGTCTTGTCTTGTCTTGTTTTGTCTTGTCTTGTCTTGTCTTGTCTTGTCTTGTCTTGTCTTGTCTTGTTTTGTCTTGTCTTGTGTTGTTTTGTCCTGTCCTGACGTGTGTTGTGTTGTTTTGTCTTGTCTTGTTTTGTCTTGTCTTGTGTGGTTTTGTCTTGTATTGTCTTGTTTTCTCATGTAATGACATGTCGTGTGTTGTGTTGTTTTGTCTTGTCTTGTGTTGTTTTGTCGTGTCATGTCTTGTCTTGTCTTGTCTTGTCTTGTCCTGTCCTGTCGTGTGTTGTCTTGTCTTGTCTTGTCCTGTACTGACGTGTGTTGTGTTGTCTTGTCTTGTCTTGTCTTGTCTTGTCTTGTCTTGTCTTGTCTTGTCTTGTCTTGTCTTGTCTTGTCTTGTCTTGTCTTGTCTTGTCTTGTCTTGTCTTGTCTTGTCATGTCATGTCATGTCATATCGTGTGTTGTGTTGTTTTGTCTTGTCTTATTTTGTCTTGCCATGTCTTATATTGTCTTGTCTTGTCTTGTCTTGTCTTGTCTTGTCTTGTCTTGTCTTGTCTTGTCTTGTCTTGTCTTGTCTTGTCTTGTCTTGTCTTGTCTTGTCTTGTCTTGTCTTGTCTTGTCTTGTCTTGTCTTGTCTTGTCTTGTCTTGTCTTGTCTTGTCTTGTCTTGTCTTGTCTTGTCTTGTCTTGTCTTGTCTTGTCTTGTCTTGTCATGTCTTGTCTTGTCTTGTCTTGTATTGTCTTGTCTTGTTTTGTCTTGTCTTGTCTTGTCTTGTCTTGTCTTGTCTTGTCATGTCATGTCATGTCATATCGTGTGTTGTGTTGTTTTGTCTTGTCTTATTTTGCCTTGTAATGTTGTTTTGTCTTGTCTTGTGTTGTTTTGTCGTGTCTTGTCTTGTCTTGTCATGTCATGTCATGTCATATCGTGTGTTGTGTTGTTTTGTCTTGTCTTATTTTGTCTTGTCATGTTGTCTTGTCTTGTCTTGTCTTGTCTTGTCTTGTCTTGTCTTGTCTTGTCTTGTCTTGTCTTGTCTTGTCTTGTCTTGTCTTGTCTTGTCTTGTCTTGTCTTGTCTTGTCTTGTCATGTCTTGTCTTGTATTGTCTTGTCTTGTTTTGTCTTGTCTTGTCTTGTCTTGTCTTGCTTTGTCTTGTCATGTCTTGTCTTGTCTTGTCTTGTCTTGTCTTGTCTTGTCTTGTCATGTCTTGTCTTGTCTTGTATTGTCTTGTCTTGTTTTGTCTTGTCTTGTCTTGTCTTGTCTTGCTTTGTCTTGTCATGTCTTATTTTGTCTTGTCATGTTGTCTTGTCATGTTGTCTTGTCTTGTCTTGTCTTGTCTTGTCTTGTCTTGTCTTGTCTTGTCTTGTCTTGTCTTGTCATGTCTTATCTTGTCTTGTCTTGTCTTGTCTTGTCTTGTCTTGTCATATCTTGTCTTGTCTTGTCTTGTCTTGTCTTGCTTTGTCTTGTCATGTCTTATCTTGTCTTGTCTTGTCTTGTCTTGTCTTGTCCTGTCGTGTGTTGTTTTGTTTTGTCTTGTCTTGTGTTGTTTTGTCGTGTCATGTCTTGTCTTGTCTTGTCTTGTCCTGTCCTGTCGTGTGTCGTGTTGTTTTGTCTTGTCTTGTCTTGTCCTGTCCTGACGTGTGTTGTCTTGTCTTGTCTTGTCTTGTCTTGTCTTGTCTTGTCTTGTCTTGTCTTGTCTTGTCTTGTCTTGTCTTGTCTTGTCCTGTCCTGTCTTGTCTTGTCTTGTCATGTCTTGTCTTGTCTTGTCTTGTCTTGTCTTGTCTTGTCTTGCCTTGTCATGTCTTGTCTTGTCTTGTCTTGTATTGTCTTGTCTTGTCTTGTCTTGTCTTGTCTTGTCTTGTCTTGTATTGTCTTGTCTTGTCTTGTCTTGTCTTGTCTTGTCTTGTCTTGTCTTGTCTTGTCTTGTCTTGTCTTGTCTTGTCTTGTCTTGTCTTGTCTTGTCTTGTCTTGTCTTGTCTTGTCTTGTCTTGTCTTGTCTTGTCTTGTCTTGTCTTGTCTTGTCTTGTCTTGTCTTGTCTTGTCTTGTCTTGTCTTGTCTTGTCTTGTCTTGTCTTGTCTTGTCTTGTCTTGTCTTGTCTTGTCTTGTCTTGTCTTGTCTTGTCTTGTTTTGTCTTGTCTTGTCTTGTCTTGTCTTGTCTTGTCTTGTCTTGTCTTGTCTTGTCATGTCATGTCATGTCATATCGTGTGTTGTGTTGTTTTGTCTTGTCTTATTTTGCCTTGTCATGTTGTTTTGTCTTGTCTTGTGTTGTTTTGTCGTGTCTTGTCTTGTCTTGTCATGTCATGTCATGTCATATCGTGTGTTGTGTTGTTTTGTCTTGTCTTATTTTGTCTTGTCTTGTCTTGTCTTGTCTTGCTTTGTCTTGTCATGTCTTGTCTTGTCTTGTCTTGTCTTGTCTTGTCTTGTCTTGTCATGTCTTGTCTTGTCTTGTATTGTCTTGTCTTGTCTTGCTTTGTCTTGTCATGTCTTATTTTGTCTTGTCATGTTGTCTTGTCTTGTCTTGTCTTGTCTTGTCTTGTCTTGTCTTGTCTTGTCTTGTCTTGTCTTGTCTTGTCTTGTCTTGTCTTGTCTTGTCTTGTCTTGTCTTGTCTTGTCATGTCTTATCTTGTCTTGTCTTGTCTTGTCTTGTCATATCTTGTCTTGTCTTGTCTTGTCTTGTCTTGCTTTGTCTTGTCATGTCTTATCTTGTCTTGTCTTGTCTTGTCTTGTCTTGTCTTGTCTTGTCCTGTCGTGTGTTGTTTTGTTTTGTCTTGTCTTGTGTTGTTTTGTCGTGTCATGTCTTGTCTTGTCTTGTCTTGTCCTGTCCTGTCGTGTGTCGTGTTGTTTTGTCTTGTCTTGTCTTGTCCTGTCCTGACGTGTGTTGTCTTGTCTTGTCTTGTCTTGTCTTGTCTTGTCTTGTCTTGTCTTGTCTTGTCTTGTCTTGTCTTGTCTTGTCCTGTCCTGTCTTGTCTTGTCTTGTCATGTCTTGTCTTGTCTTGTCTTGTCTTGTCTTGTCTTGTCTTGTCTTGTCTTGTCTTGTCCTGTCCTGTCTTGTGTTGTCTTGTCTTGTCTTGTCTTGTCTTGTCTTGTCTTGTCTTGTCTTGTCTTGTCTTGTCTTGTCTTGTCTTGTCTTGTCTTGTCTTGTCTTGTCTTGTCTTGTCTTGTCTTGTCATGTCTTGTCTTGTATTGTCTTGTCTTGTTTTGTCTTGTCTTGTCTTGTCTTGTCTTGCTTTGTCTTGTCATGTCTTGTCTTGTCTTGTCTTGTCTTGTCTTGTCTTGTCTTGTCATGTCTTGTCTTGTCTTGTATTGTCTTGTCTTGTTTTGTCTTGTCTTGTCTTGTCTTGTCTTGCTTTGTCTTGTCATGTCTTATTTTGTCTTGTCATGTTGTCTTGTCTTGTCTTGTCTTGTCTTGTCTTGTCTTGTCTTGTCTTGTCTTGTCTTGTCTTGTCTTGTCTTGTCTTGTCTTGTCATGTCTTATCTTGTCTTGTCTTGTCTTGTCTTGTCATATCTTGTCTTGTCTTGTCTTGTCTTGTCTTGCTTTGTCTTGTCATGTCTTATCTTGTCTTGTCTTGTCTTGTCTTGTCTTGTCTTGCCTTGTCCTGTCGTGTGTTGTTTTGTTTTGTCTTGTCTTGTGTTGTTTTGTCGTGTCATGTCTTGTCTTGTCTTGTCTTGTCCTGTCCTGTCGTGTGTCGTGTTGTTTTGTCTTGTCTTGTCTTGTCCTGTCCTGACGTGTGTTGTCTTGTCTTGTCTTGTCTTGTCTTGTCTTGTCTTGTCTTGTCTTGTCTTGTCTTGTCTTGTCTTGTCCTGTCCTGTCTTGTCTTGTCTTGTCATGTCTTGTCTTGTCTTGTCTTGTCTTGTCTTGTCTTGTCTCGTCTTGTCTTGTCTTGTCTTGTCTTGTCTTGTCATGTCATGTTATGTCATATCGTGTGTTGTGTTGTTTTGTCTTGTCTTATTTTGTCTTGTCATGTCTTATCTTGTCTTGTCTTGTCTTGTCTTGTCTTGTCTTGTCTTGTCTTGTCTCATCTTGTCTTGTCCTGTCCTGTCCTGTCTTGTCTTGTCTTGTCATGTCTTGTCTTGTCTTGTCTTGTTTTGTCTTGTCTTGTATTGTGTTGTTTTGTCGTGTCATGTCTTGTCTTGTCTTGTCTTGTCTTGTCCTGTCCTGTTGTGTGTTGTGTTGTTTTGTCTTGTCTTGTCTTGTCCTGTCCTGACGTGTGTTGTCTTGTCTTGTCTTGTCTTGTGTTGTTTTGTTGTGTCATGTCTTGTCTTGTCTTGTCCTGTCCTGTTGTGTGTTGTGTTGTTTTGTCTTGTCTTGTCTTGTCCTGTCCTGACGTGTGTTGTCTTGTCTTGTCTTGTCCTGTCCTGTCTTGTCTTGTCTTGTCATGTCTTGTCTTGTCTTGTCTTGTCTTGTCTTGTCTTGTCTTGTCTTGTCTCGTCTTGTCTTGTCTTGTCTTGTCCTGTACTGTCTTGTCTTGTCTTGTCATGTCTTGTCTTGTCTTGTCTTGTCTTGTCTTGTGTTGCCTCGTCTTGTCTTGTCTTGTCTTGTCCTGTCCTGACGTGTGTTGTGTTGTTTTGTCTTGTCTTGGTTTGTCTTGTCATGTCCTATCTTGTCTTGTCATGTCTTGTCTTGTCTTGTCTTGTCTTATCTTGTCTTGTCTTGTCTTGTCTTGTCTTGTCATGTCTTGTCTTGTCTTGTCTTGTATTGTCTTGTCTTGTTTTGTCTTGTCTTGTCTTGTCCTGTCCTGACGTGTGTTGTCTTGTCTTGTCTTGTCCTGTCCTGTCTTGTCTTGTCTTGTCTTGTCATGTCTTGTCTTGTCTTGTCTTGTCTTGTCTTGTCTTGTGTTGCCTCGTCTTGTCTTGTCTTGTCTTGTCCTGTCCTGACGTGTGTTGTGTTGTTTTGTCTTGTCTTGTCTTGTCTTGTCATGTCGTGTGTTGTGTTGTTTTGTCTTGTCTTGTCTTGTTTTGTCTTGTCTTGTCTTGTCTTGTCTTGTCATGTCATGTGCTGTGTTGTTTTGTCTTGTGTTGTGTTGTTTTGTCGTGTCATGTCTTGTCTTGTCTTGTCTTGTCTTGTCATGTCGTGTGTTGTGTTGTGTTGTGTTGTTTTGTCTTGTCTTGTCATGTCATGCCATGTCGTGTCTTGTGTTGCTTTGTCTTGTCTTGTCTTGTCTTGTCTTGTCTTGTCTTGTCTTGTCTTGTCTTGTCTTGTCTTGTCTTGTCTTGTCTTGTCTTGTCTTGTCTTGTCTTGTCTTGTCTTGTCTTGTCTTGTCTTGTCTTGTCTTGTCTTGTCCTGTCCTGTCCTGTCTTGTCTTGTCTTGTCTTGTCTTGTCTTGTCTTGCTTTGTCTTGTCATGTCTTATCTTGTCTTGTCTTGTCTTGTCCTGTCCTGTCGTGTGTTGTTTTGTATTGTCTTGTCTTGTGTTGTTTTGTCGTGTCCTGTCGTGTGTTGTGTTGTCTTGTCTTGTCTTGTCTTGTCTTGTCTTGTCTTGTCTTGTCTTGTCTTGTCTTGTCTTGTCTTGTCTTGTCTTGTCTTGTCTTGTCTTGTCTTGTCCTGTCCTGTCCTGTCTTGTCTTGTCTTGTCTTGTCTTGTCTTGTCTTGTCTTGCTTTGTCTTGTCATGTCTTATCTTGTCTTGTCTTGTCTTGTCCTGTCCTGTCGTGTGTTGTGTTGTTTTGTCTTGTCTTGTCTAGTCTTGTCATGTCATGTCATGTCGTGTCTTGTGTTGCTTTGTCTTGTCTTGTCATGTCGTGTGTTGTGTTGTTTTGTCTTGTCATGTCTTGTCTTGTCATGTCATGTCATGTCGTGTGTTGTGGTGTTTTGTCTTGTCTTGTTTTGTCTTGTCATGTCTTGTCTTGTCTTGTCTTGTCTTGTCTTGTCTTGTCTTGTCTTGTCTTGTCTTGTCTTGTCATGTCATGTCATGTCATATCGTTTGTTGTGTTGTTTTGTCTTGTCTTGTCATGTCGTGTGCTGTGTTGTTTTGTCTTGTCTTGTTTTGTCTTGTCATGTCTTGTCTTGTCTTGTCTTGTCTTGTCTTGTCTTGTCATGTCATGTCATGTCATATCGTGTGTTGTGTTGTTTTCTCTTGTCTTATTTTGTCTTGTCATGTCTTATCTTGTCTTGTCTTGTCTTGTCTTGTCTTGTCTTGTCTTGTCATGTCATGTCATGTCATATCGTGTGTTGTGTTGTTTTGTCTTGTCTTATTTTGTCTTGTCATGTCTTATCTTGTCTTGTCTTGTCTTGTCTTGTCTTGTCTTGTCTCATCTTGTCTTGTCCTGTCCTGTCCTGTCTTGTCTTGTCTTGTCATGTCTTGTCTTGTCTTGTCTTGTTTTGTCTTGTCTTGTATTGTGTTGTTTTGTCGTGTCTTGTCTTGTCTTGTCTTGTCTTGTCTTGTCTTGTCATGTCATGTCATGTCATATCGTGTGTTGTGTTGTTTTCTCTTGTCTTATTTTGTCTTGTCATGTCTTATCTTGTCTTGTCTTGTCTTGTTTTGTCTTGTCTTGTCTTGTCCTGTCCTGACGTGTGTTGTCTTGTCTTGTCTTGTCTTGTGTTGTTTTGTCGTGTCATGTCTTGTCTTGTCTTGTCCTGTCCTGTTGTGTGTTGTGTTGTTTTGTCTTGTCTTGTTTTGTCTTGTCATGTCTTGTCTTGTCTTGTCTTGTCTTGTCTTGTCTTGTCATGTCATGTCATGTCATATCGTGTGTTGTGTTGTTTTCTCTTGTCTTATTTTGTCTTGTCATGTCTTATCTTGTCTTGTCTTGTCTTGTCTTGTCTTGTCTTGTCTTGTCATGTCATGTCATGTCATATCGTGTGTTGTGTTGTTTTGTCTTGTCTTATTTTGTCTTGTCTTGTCATGTCATGCCATGTCGTGTCTTGTGTTGCTTTGTCTTGTCTTGTCTTGTCTTGTCTTGTCTTGTCTTGTCTTGTCTTGTCTTGTCTTGTCTTGTCTTGTCTTGTCTTGTCTTGTCTTGTCTTGTCTTGTCTTGTCTTGTCTTGTCTTGTCTTGTCTTGTCTTGTCTTGTCTTGTCTTGTCTTGTCTTGTCTTGTCTTGTCTTGTCTTGTCTTGTCTTGTCTTGTCTTGTCTTGTCTTGTCTTGTCTTGTCTTGTCTTGTCTTGCTTTGTCTTGTCATGTCTTATCTTGTCTTGTCTTGTCTTGTCCTGTCCTGTCGTGTGTTGTTTTGTATTGTCTTGTCTTGTGTTGTTTTGTCGTGCCCTGTCGTGTGTTGTGTTGTCTTGTCTTGTCTTGTCTTGTCTTGTCTTGTCTTGTCTTGTCTTGTCTTGTCTTGTCTTGTCTTGTCTTGTCTTGTCTTGTCTTGTCTTGTCCTGTCCTGTCCTGTCTTGTCTTGTCTTGTCTTGTCTTGTCTTGTCTTGCTTTGTCTTGTCATGTCTTATCTTGTCTTGTCTTGTCTTGTCCTGTCCTGTCGTGTGTTGTTTTGTTTTGTCTTGTCTTGTCTAGTCTTGTCATGTCATGTCATGTCGTGTCTTGTGTTGCTTTGTCTTGTCTTGTCATGTCGTGTGTTGTGTTGTTTTGTCTTGTCATGTCTTGTCTTGTCATGTCATGTCATGTCGTGTGTTGTGGTGTTTTGTCTTGTCTTGTTTTGTCTTGTCATGTCTTGTCTTGTCTTGTCTTGTCTTGTCTTGTCTTGTCTTGTCTTGTCTTGTCTTGTCTTGTCATGTCATGTCATGTCATATCGTTTGTTGTGTTGTTTTGTCTTGTCTTGTCATGTCGTGTGCTGTGTTGTTTTGTCTTGTCTTGTTTTGTCTTGTCATGTCTTGTCTTGTCTTGTCTTGTCTTGTCTTGTCTTGTCATGTCATGTCATGTCATATCGTGTGTTGTGTTGTTTTCTCTTGTCTTATTTTGTCTTGTCATGTCTTATCTTGTCTTGTCTTGTCTTGTCTTGTCTTGTCTTGTCTTGTCTTGTCATGTCATGTCATGTCATATCGTGTGTTGTGTTGTTTTGTCTTGTCTTATTTTGTCTTGTCATGTCTTATCTTGTCTTGTCTTGTCTTGTCTTGTCTTGTCTTGTCTTGTCTTGTCTTGTCTCATCTTGTCTTGTCCTGTCCTGTCCTGTCTTGTCTTGTCTTGTCATGTCTTGTCTTGTCTTGTCTTGTTTTGTCTTGTCTTGTATTGTGTTGTTTTGTCGTGTCTTGTCTTGTCTTGTCTTGTCTTGTCTTGTCTTGTCATGTCATGTCATGTCATATCGTGTGTTGTGTTGTTTTCTCTTGTCTTATTTTGTCTTGTCATGTCTTATCTTGTCTTGTCTTGTCTTGTTTTGTCTTGTCTTGTCTTGTCCTGTCCTGACGTGTGTTGTCTTGTCTTGTCTTGTCTTGTGTTGTTTTGTCGTGTCATGTCTTGTCTTGTCTTGTCCTGTCCTGTTGTGTGTTGTGTTGTTTTGTCTTGTCTTGTCTTGTCCTGTCCTGACGTGTGTTGTCTTGTCTTGTCTTGTCCTGTCCTGTCTTGTCTTGTCTTGTCATGTCTTGTCTTGTCTTGTCTTGTCTTGTCTTGTCTTGTCTCGTCTTGTCTTGTCTTGTCTTGTCCTGTATTGTCTTGTCTTGTCTTGTCTTGTCATGTCTTGTCTTGTCTTGTCTTGTCTTGTCTTGTCTTGTGTTGCCTCGTCTTGTCTTGTCTTGTCTTGTCCTGTCCTGACGTGTGTTGTGTTGTTTTGTCTTGTCTTGGTTTGTCTTGTCATGTCTTATCTTGTCTTGTCATGTCTTGTCTTGTCTTGTCTTGTCTTGTCTTGTCTTGTCTTGTCTTGTCATGTCTTGTCTTGTCTTGTCTTGTCTTGTGTTGCCTCGTCTTGTCTTGTCTTGTCTTGTCCTGTCCTGACGTGTGTTGTGTTGTTTTGTCTTGTCTTGGTTTGTCTTGTCATGTCTTATCTTGTCTTGTCATGTCTTGTCTTGTCTTGTCTTGTCTTGTCCTGTCCTGTCCTGTCTTGTCTTGTCTTGTCTTGTCTTGTCTTGTCTTGCTTTGTCTTGTCATGTCATGTCATGTCATATCGTGTGTTGTGTTGTTTTCTCTTGTCTTATTTTGTCTTGTCATGTCTTATCTTGTCTTGTCTTGTCTTGTCTTGTCTTGTCTTGTCATGTCATGTCATGTCATATCGTGTGTTGTGTTGTTTTGTCTTGTCCTGTCCTGTCGTGTGTTGTGTTGTTTTGTCTTGTCTTGTCTAGTCTTGTCTTGTCTTGTCATGTCGTGTGCTGTGTTGTTTTGTCTTGTCTTGTGTTGTTTTGTCGTGTCATGTTTTGTCTTGTCTTGTCTTGTCTTGTCCTGTCCTGTTTTGTGTTGTGTTGTTTTGTATTGTCTTGTCTTGTGTTGTTTTGTCGTGTCATGTCTTGTCTTGTCTTGTCCTGTCCTGTCGTGTGTTGTGTTGTTTTGTCTTGTCTTGTCTAGTCTTGTCATGTCATGTCATGTCGTGTCTTGTGTTGCTTTGTCTTGTCTTGTCATGTCGTGTGTTGTCTTGTCTTGTCTTGTCTTGTCTTGTCTTGTCTTGTCTTGTCTTGTCTTGTCTTGTCTTGTCTTGTCTTGTCTTGTCTTGTCTTGTCATGTCATGTCATGTCATATCGTGTGTTGTGTTGTTTTGTCTTGTCTTGTCATGTCGTGTGCTGTGTTGTTTTGTCTTGTCTTGTTTTGTCTTGTCATGTCTTGTCTTGTCTTGTCTTGTCTTGTCTTGTCATGTCATGTCATGTCATATCGTGTGTTGTGTTGTTTTCTCTTGTCTTATTTTGTCTTGTCATGTCTTATCTTGTCTTGTCTTGTCTTGTCTTGTCTTGTCTTGTCATGTCATGTCATGTCATATCGTGTGTTGTGTTGTTTTGTCTTGTCTTATTTTGTCTTGTCATGTCTTATCTTGTCTTGTCTTGTCTTGTCTTGTCTTGTCTTGTCTTGTCTTGTCTTGTCTTGTCTTGTCTTGTCTCATCTTGTCTTGTCCTGTCCTGTCCTGTCTTGTCTTGTCTTGTCATGTCTTGTCTTGTCTTGTCTTGTTTTGTCTTGTCTTGTATTGTGTTGTTTTGTCGTGTCATGTCTTGTCTTGTCTTGTCTTGTCTTGTCCTGTCCTGTTGTGTGTTGTGTTGTTTTGTCTTGTCTTGTCTTGTCCTGTCCTGACGTGTGTTGTCTTGTCTTGTCTTGTCTTGTGTTGTTTTGTCGTGTCATGTCTTGTCTTGTCTTGTCCTGTCCTGTTGTGTGTTGTGTTGTTTTGTCTTGTCTTGTCTTGTCCTGTCCTGACGTGTGTTGTCTTGTCTTGTCTTGTCCTGTCCTGTCTTGTCTTGTCTTGTCATGTCTTGTCTTGTCTTGTCTTGTCTTGTCTTGTCTTGTCTCGTCTTGTCTTGTCTTGTCTTGTCCTGTACTGTCTTGTCTTGTCTTGTCTTGTCATGTCTTGTCTTGTCTTGTCTTGTCTTGTCTTGTCTTGTCTTGTCTTGTCATGTCTTGTCTTGTCTTGTCTTGTATTGTCTTGTCTTGTTTTGTCTTGTCTTGTCTTGTCTTGTCTTGTCTTGTCTTGCCATGTCATGTCATGTCATATCGTGTGTTGTGTTGTTTTGTCTTGTCTTATTTTGTCTTGTCATGTTGTTTTGTCTTGTCTTGTGTTGTTTTGTCGTGTCATGTCTTGTCTTGTCTTGTCTTGTCCTGTCCTGTCGTGTGTTGTCTTGTCTTGTCTTGTCCTGTCCTGACGTGTGTTGTGTTGTTTTGTCTTGTCTTGTTTTGTCTTGTCTTGTGTTGTTTTGTCCTGTCCTGACGTGTGTTGTGTTGTTTTGTCTTGTCTTGTTTTGTCTTGTCTTGTGTGGTTTTGTCTTGTATTGTCTTGTTTTCTCATGTAATGTCATGTCGTGTGTTGTCTTGTCTTGTCTTGTCCTGTACTGACGTGTGTTGTGTTGTTTTGTCTTGTCTTGTGTTGTTTTGTCCTGTCCTGACGTGTGTTGTGTTGTTTTGTGTTGTCTTGTCTTGTCCTGTCCTGTTGTGTGTTGTGTTGTTTTGTCTTGTCTTGTCTTGTCCTGTCCTGACGTGTGTTGTCTTGTCTTGTCGTGTGTTGTTTTGTCGTGTCATGTCTTGTCTTGTCTTGTCCTGTCCTGTTGTGTGTTGTGTTGTTTTGTCTTGTCTTGTCTTGTCCTGTCCTGACGTGTGTTGTCTTGTCTTGTCTTGTCCTGTCCTGTCTTGTCTTGTCTTGTCATGTCTTGTCTTGTCTTGTCTTGTCTTGTCTTGTCTTGTCTCGTCTTGTCTTGTCTTGTCTTGTCTTGTCCTGTACTGTCTTGTCTTGTCTTGTCATGTTTTGTCTTGTCTTGTCTTGTCCTGTCCTGACGTGTGTTGTGTTGTTTTGTCTTGTCTTGGTTTGTCTTGTCATGTCTTGTCTTGTCATGTCTTGTCTTGTCTTGTCTTGTCTTGTCTTGTCTTGTCTTGTCTTGTCTTGTCTTGTCTTGTCTTGTCTTGTCTTGTCGTGTCATGTCTTGTCTTGTCTTGTCTTGTCTTGTCTTGTCTTGTCTTGTCTTGTCTTGTCTTGTCATGTCATGTCATGTCATATCGTGTGTTGTGTTGTTTTGTCTTGTCCTGTCCTGTCGTGTGTTGTGTTGTTTTGTCTTGTCTTGTCTAGTCTTGTCTTGTCTTGTCATGTCGTGTGCTGTGTTGTTTTGTCTTGTCTTGTGTTGTTTTGTCGTGTCATGTTTTGTCTTGTCATGTCTTGTCTTGTCATGTCATGTCATGTCGTGTGTTGTGTTGTTTTGTCTTGTCTTGTTTTGTCTTGTCATGTCTTGTCTTGTCTTGTCTTGTCTTGTCTTGTCTTGTTTTGTCTTGTCTTGTCTTGTCTTGTCTTGTCTTGTCTTGTCTTGTCATGTCATGTCATGTCATATCGTGTGTTGTGTTGTTTTGTCTTGTCTTATTTTGTCTTGTCATGTCTTATCTTGTCTTGTCTTGTCTTGTCTTGTCTTGTCTTGTCTTGTCTTGTCTTGTCTTGTCTTGTCTTGTCTTGTCTTGTCTTGTCTTGTCTTGTCTTGTCTTGTCTTGTCTTGTCTTGTCATGTCATGTCATGTCATATCGTGTGTTGTGTTGTTTTGTCTTGTTTTATTTTGTCTTGTCATGTCTTATCTTGTCTTGTCTTGTCTTGTCTTGTCTTGTCTTGTCTCATCTTGTCTTGTCCTGTCCTGTCCTGTCTTGTCTTGTCTTGTCATGTCTTGTCTTGTCTTGTCTTGTTTTGTCTTGTCTTGTATTGTGTTGTTTTGTCGTGTCATGTCTTGTCTTGTCTTGTCTTGTCTTGTCTTGTCCTGTTGTGTGTTGTGTTGTTTTGTCTTGTCTTGTCTTGTCCTGTCCTGACGTGTGTTGTCTTGTCTTGTCTTGTCTTGTGTTGTTTTGTCGTGTCATGTCTTGTCTTGTCTTGTCCTGTCCTGTTGTGTGTTGTGTTGTTTTGTCTTGTCTTGTCTTGTCTTGTCTTGTCTTGTCTTGTCTTGTCTTGTCTTGTCCTGTCTTGTCTTGTCTTGTCATGTCTTGTCCTGTCTTGTCTTGTTTTGTCTTGTCTTGTATTGTGTTGTTTTGTCGTGTCATGTCTTGTCTTGTCTTGTCTTGTCTTGTCTTGTCCTGTTGTGTGTTGTGTTGTTTTGTCTTGTCTTGTCTTGTCTTGTCTTGTCTTGTCTTGTCTTGTCTTGTCTTGTCTTGTCTTGTCTTGTCTTGTCTTGTCTTGTCTTGTCTTGTCTTGTCTTGTCATGTCTTGTCTTGTCTTGTCTTGTATTGTCTTGTCTTGTTTTGTCTTGTCTTGTCTTGTCTTGTCTTGTCTTGTCTTGTCTTGTCTTGTCTTGTCTTGTCCTGTCCTGTCCTGTCTTGTCTTGTCTTGTCATGTCTTGTCTTGTCTTGTCTTGTCTTGTCTTGTCTTGTCTTGTCTTGTCTTGTCTTGTCTTGTGTTGTTTTGTCGTGTCATGTCTTGTCTTGTCTTGTCTTGTCTTGTCTTGTCTTGTCTTGTCTTGTCTTGTCTTGTCTTGTCTTGTCTTGTCATGTCATGTCATGTCATATCGTGTGTTGTGTTGTTTTGTCTTGTCTTGTCATGTCGTGTGCTGTGTTGTTTTGTCTTGTCTTGTGTTGTTTTGTCGTGTCATGTCTTGTCTTGTCTTGTCTTGCCTTGTCTTGTCTTGTCATGTCGTGTGTTGTGTTGTTTTGTCTTGTCATGTCTTGTCTTGTCATGTCATGTCATGTCGTGTGTTGTGTTGTTTTGTCTTGTCTTGTTTTGTCTTGTCATGTCTTGTCTTGTCTTGTCTTGTCTTGTCATGTCATGTCATGTCATATCGTGTGTTGTGTTGTTTTGTCTTGTCTTATTTTGTCTTGTCATGTCTTATCTTGTCTTGTCTTGTCTTGTCTTGTCTTGTCTTGTCTTGTCTTGTCTTGTCATGTCATGTCATGTCATATCGTGTGTTGTGTTGTTTTGTCTTGTCTTATTTTGTCTTGTCATGTCTTATCTTGTCTTGTCTTGTCTTGTCCTGTCGTGTGTTGTCTTGTCTTGTCTTGTCCTGTCCTGACGTGTGTTGTGTTGTTTTGTCTTGTCTTGTCTTGTATTGTCTTGTCTTGTCTTGTCTTGTCTTGTCTTGTCTTGTCTTGTCTTGTCTTGTCTTGTCTTGTCTTGTCTTGTCTTGTCTTGTCTTGTCTTGTCTTGTCTTGTCTTGTCTTGTCTTGTCTTGTCTTGTCTTGTCTTGTCTTGTCTTGTCTTGTCTTGTCTTGTCTTGTCTTGTCATATCTTGTCTTGTCTTGTCTTGTCTTGTCTTGTCTTGTCTTGTCTTGTCTTGTCTTGTCTTGTCTTGTCTTGTCTTGTCCTGTCCTGTCTTGTCTTGTCTTGTCATATCTTGTCTTGTCTTGTCTTGTCTTGTCTTGTCTTGTCTTGCTTTGTCTTGTCATGTCTTATCTTGTCTTGTCTTGTCTTGTCCTGTCCTGTCGTGTGTTGTTTTGTATTGTCTTGTCTTGTGTTGTTTTGTCGTGTCATGTCTTGTCTTGTCTTGTCCTGTCCTGTCGTGTGTTGTGTTGTTTTGTCTTGTCTTGTCTAGTCTTGTCATGTCATGTCATGTCGTGTCTTGTGTTGCTTTGTCTTGTCTTGTCATGTCGTGTGTTGTGTTGTTTTGTCTTGTCATGTCTTGTCTTGTCATGTCATGTCATGTCGTGTGTTGTGTTGTTTTGTCTTGTCTTGTCTTGTCTTGTCTTGTCTTGTCTTGTCTTGTCTTGTCTTGTCATGTCATGTCATGTCATATCGTGTGTTGTGTTGTTTTGTCTTGTCTTGTCATGTCGTGTGCTGTGTTGTTTTGTCTTGTCTTGTGTTGTTTTGTCGTGTCATGTCTTGTCTTGTCTTGTCTTGTCTTGTCATGTCGTGTGTTGTGTTGTTTTGTCTTGTCATGTCTTGTCTTGTCATGTCATGTCATGTCGTGTGTTGTGTTGTTTTGTCTTGTCTTGTTTTGTTTTGTCTTGTCATGTCTTGTCTTGTCTTGTCTTGTCTTGTCTTGTCTTGTTTTGTCTTGTCTTGTCTTGTCTTGTCTTGTCTTGTCTTGTCTTGTCTTGTCATGTCGTGTGTTGTGTTGTTTTGTCTTGTCATGTCTTGTCTTGTCATGTCATGTCATGTCGTGTGTTGTGTTGTTTTGTCTTGTCTTGTTTTGTTTTGTCTTGTCATGTCTTGTCTTGTCTTGTCTTGTCTTGTCTTGTCTTGTTTTGTCTTGTCTTGTCTTGTCTTGTCTTGTCTTGTCTTGTCTTGTCTTGTCATGTCATGTCATGTCATATCGTGTGTTGTGTTGTTTTGTCTTGTCTTATTTTGTCTTGTCATGTCTTATCTTGTCTTGTCTTGTCTTGTCTTGTCTTGTCTTGTCTTGTCTCGTCTTGTCTTGTCTTGTCTTGTCTTGTCTTGTCATGTCATGTCATGTCATATCGTGTGTTGTGTTGTTTTGTCTTGTCTTGTCATGTCGTGTGCTGTGTTGTTTTGTCTTGTCTTGTGTTGTTTTGTCGTGTCATGTCTTGTCTTGTCTTGTCTTGTCTTGTCTTGTCTTGTCTTGTCTTGTCTTTTCTTGTCTTGTCTTGTCTTGTCTTGTCTTGTCTTGTCTTGTCTTGTCTTGTCTTGTCTTGTCTTGTCTTGTCTTGTCTTGTCTTGTCTTGTCTTGTCATGTCATGTCATGTCATATCGTGTGTTGTGTTGTTTTGTCTTGTCTTGTCATGTCGTGTGCTGTGTTGTTTTGTCTTGTCTTGTGTTGTTTTGTCGTGTCATGTCTTGTCTTGTCTTGTCTTGCCTTGTCTTGTCCTGTACTGACGTGTGTTGTGTTGTTTTGTCTTGTCTTGTGTTGTTTTGTCCTGTCCTGACGTGTGTTGTGTTGTTTTGTCTTGTCTTGTCTTGTCCTGTCCTGTTGTGTGTTGTGTTGTTTTGTCTTGTCTTGTCTTGTCCTGTCCTGACGTGTGTTGTCTTGTCTTGCCGTGTGTTGTTTTGTCGTGTCATGTCTTGTCTTGTCTTGTCCTGTCCTGTTGTGTGTTGTGTTGTTTTGTCTTGTCTTGTCTTGTCCTGTCCTGACGTGTGTTGTCTTGTCTTGTCTTGTCCTGTCCTGTCTTGTCTTGTCTTGTCATGTCTTGTCTTGTCTTGTCTTGTCTTGTCTTGTCTTGTCTTGTCTTGTCTCGTCTTGTCTTGTCTTGTCTTGTCCTGTACTGTCTTGTCTTGTCTTGTCATGTTTTGTCTTGTCTTGTCTTGTCTTGTGTTGCCTCGTCTTGTCTTGTCTTGTCTTGTCCTGTCCTGACGTGTGTTGTGTTGTTTTGTCTTGTCTTGGTTTGTCTTGTCATGTCTTATCTTGTCTTGTCTTGTCTTGTCTTGTCTTGTCTTGTCTTGTCTTGTCTTGTCTTGTCTTGTCTTGTCTTGTCTTGTCTTGTCTTGTCTTGTCTTGTCTTGTCTTGTCTTGTCTTGTCTTGTCTTGTGTTGTTTTGTCGTGTCATGTCTTGTCTTGTCTTGTCTTGTCCTGTCCTGTCATGTTTTGTCTTGTCTTGTCTTGTGTTGCCTCGTCTTGTCTTGTCTTGTCTTGTCCTGTCCTGACGTGTGTTGTGTTGTTTTGTCTTGTCTTGGTTTGTCTTGTCTTGTCTTATCTTGTCTTGTCTTGTCTTGTCTTGTCTTGTCTTGTCTTGTCTTGTCTTGTCTTGTCTTGTCTTGTCTTGTCTTGTCTTATTTTGTCTTGTCATGTTGTTTTGTCTTGTCTTGTGTTGTTTTGTCGTGTCATGTCTTGTCTTGTCTTGTCTTGTCCTGTCCTGTCGTGTGTTGTCTTGTCTTGTCTTGTCCTGTCCTGACGTGTGTTGTGTTGTTTTGTCTTGTCTTGTCTTGTCTTGTCTTGTCTTGTCTTGTCTTGTCATGTCTTGTCTTGTCTTGTCTTGTATTGTCTTGTCTTGTTTTGTCTTGTCATGTCTTGTCTTGTCTTGTCTTGTATTGTCTTGTCTTGTTTTGTCTTGTCTTGTGTTGTCTTGTCTTGTCTTGTCTTGTCTTGTCTTGTCATGTCTTGTCTTGTCTTGCCTTGTCATGTCATGTCATGTCATATCGTGTGTTGTGTTGTTTTGTCTTGTCTTATTTTGTCTTGTCATGTTGTTTTGTCTTGTCTTGTGTTGTTTTGTCGTGTCATGTCTTGTCTTGTCTTGTCTTGTCCTGTCCTGTCGTGTGTTGTCTTGTCTTGTCTTGTCCTGTCCTGACGTGTGTTGTGTTGTTTTGTCTTGTCTTGTTTTGTCTTGTCTTGTGTTGTTTTGTCCTGTCCTGACGTGTGTTGTCTTGTCTTGTTTTGTCTTGTCTTGTCCTGACGTGTGTTGTTTTGTCTTGTTTTGTCTTGTCTTGTCTTGTCTTGTCCTGACGTGTGTTGTGTTGTTTTGTCTTGTCTTGGTTTGTCTTGTCTTGTCTTGTCTTGTCATGTCTTGTCTTGTCTTGTCTTGTCCTGTACTGTCTTGTCTTGTCTTGTCATGTCTTGTCTTGTCTTGTCTTGTCTTGTCTTGTCTTGTCTTGTCTTGTCTTGTCTTGTCTTGTCTTGTCATGTCTTGTCTTGTCTTGTATTGTCTTGTCTTGTTTTGTCTTGTCTTGTCTTGTCTTGTCCTGACGTGTGTTGTGTTGTTTTGTCTTGTCTTGGTTTGTCTTGTCATGTCTTATCTTGTCTTGTCATGTCTTGTCTTGTCTTGTCTTGTCTTGTCTTGTCTTGTCTTGTCTTGTCTTGTCATGTCTTGTTTTGTCTTGTCTTGTGTTGTTTTGTCCTGTCCTGACGTGTGTTGTGTTGTTTTGTCTTGTCTTGTTTTGTCTTGTCTTGTGTGGTTTTGTCTTGTATTGTCTTGTTTTCTCATGTAATGTCATGTCGTGTGTTGTCTTGTCTTGTCTTGTCCTGTACTAACGTGTGTTGTGTTGTTTTGTCTTGTCTTGTGTTGTTTTGTCCTGTCCTGACGTGTGTTGTGTTGTTTTGTCTTGTCTTGTCTTGTCTTGTCCCGTTGTGTGTTGTGTTGTTTTGTCTTGTCTTGTCTTGTCCTGTCCTGACGTGTGTTGTCTTGTCTTGTCGTGTGTTGTTTTGTCGTGTCATGTCTTGTCTTGTCTTGTCCTGTCCTGTTGTGTGTTGTGTTGTTTTGTCTTGTCTTGTCTTGTCCTGTCCTGACGTGTGTTGTCTTGTCTTGTCTTGTCCTGTCCTGTCTTGTCTTGTCTTGTCATGGCTTGTCTTGTCTTGTCTTGTCTTGTCTTGTCTTGTCTTGTCTCGTCTTGTCTTGTCTTGTCTTGTCTTGTCCTGTACTGTCTTGTCTTGTCTTGTCATGTTTTGTCTTGTCTTGTCTTGTCTTGTCTTGTGTTGCCTCGTCTTGTCTTGTCTTGTCTTGTCCTGTCCTGACGTGTGTTGTGTTGTTTTGTCTTGTCTTGGTTTGTCTTGTCATGTCTTATCTTGTCTTGTCATGTCTTGTCTTGTCTTGTCTTGTCTTGTCTTGTCTTGTCTTGTCTTGTCTTGTCTTGTCTTGTCTTGTCTTGTCTTGTCTTGTCTTGTCTTGTCTTGTCTTGTCTTGTCTTGTCTTGTCATGTCTTGTCTTGTCTTGTCTTGTATTGTCTTGTCTTGTTTTGTCTTGTCTTGTCTTGTCTTGTCTTGTCATGTCATGTCATGTCATATCGTGTGTTGTGTTGTTTTGTCTTGTCTTATTTTGTCTTGTCATGTTGTTTTGTCTTGTCTTGTGTTGTTTTGTCGTGTCATGTCTTGTCTTGTCTTGTCTTGTCCTGTCCTGTCGTGTGTTGTGTTGTCTTGTCTTGTCTTGTCTTGTCTTGTCTTGTCTTGTCATGTCTTGTCTTGTCTTGTCTTGTCTTGTATTGTATTGTCTTGTCTTGTTTGTCTTGTCTTGTCTTGTCTTGTCTTGTCTTGTCTTGTCTTGTCTTGTCTTGTCTTGTCTTGTCTTGTCTTGTCTTGTCTTGTCTTGTCTTGTCTTGTCTTGTCTTGTCTTGTCTTGTCTTGTCTTGTCTTGTCTTGTCTTGTCCTGTCCTGACGTGTGTTGTGTTGTTTTGTCTTGTCTTGGTTTGTCTTGTCATGTCTTATCTTGTCTTGTCATGTCTTGTCTTGTCTTGTCTTGTCTTGTCTTGTCTTGTCTTGTCTTGTCTTGTCTTGTCTTGTCTTGTCTTGTCTTGTCTTGTCTTGTCTTGTCTTGTCTTGTCTTGTCTTGTCTTGTCTTGTCTTGTCTTGTCATGTCTTGTCTTGTCTTGTCTTGTATTGTCTTGTCTTGTTTTGTCTTGTCTTGTGTTGTCTTGTCTTGTCTTGTCTTGTCTTGTCATGTCTTGTCTTGTCTTGTCTTGTATTGTCTTGTCTTGTTTTGTCTTGTCTTGTCTTGTCTTGTCTTGTCTTGTCATGTCATGTCATGTCATATCGTGTGTTGTGTTGTTTTGTCTTGTCTTATTTTGTCTTGTCATGTTGTTTTGTCTTGTCTTGTGTTGTTTTGTCGTGTCATGTCTTGTCTTGTCTTGTCTTGTCCTGTCCTGTCGTGTGTTGTCTTGTCTTGTCTTGTCCTGTCCTGACGTGTGTTGTTTTGTCTTGTCTTGTCTTGTCTTGTCTTGTCTTGTCTTGTCTTGTCTTGTCTTGTCTTGTCTTGTCTTGTCTTGTCTTGTCTTGTCTTGTCTTGTCTTGTCTTGTCTTGTCTTGTCTTGTCTTGTCTTGTCCTGTCCTGTCTTGTCTTGTCTTGTCTTGTCTTGTCTTGTCTTGTCTTATCTTGTCTTGTCTTGTCTTGTCTTGTCTTGTCTTGTCTTGTCTTGTCTTGTCTTGTCTTGTCTTGTCTTGTCTTGTCTTGTCTTGTCTTGTCTTGTCTTGTCTTGTCTTGTCTTGTCTTGTCTTGTCTTGTCTTGTCTTGTCTTGTCTTGTCTTGTCTTGTCTTGTCTTGTCTTGTCTTGTCTTGTCTTGTCTTGTCTTGTCTTGTCTTGTCATGTCGTGTCTTGTGTTGCTTTGTCTTGTCTTGTCATGTCGTGTGTTGTGTTGTTTTGTCTTGTCATGTCTTGTCTTGTCATGTCCTGTCCTGTCGTGTGTTGTGTTGTTTTGTCTTGTCTTATCTTGTGTTGTTTTGTCGTGTCATGCCTTGTCTTGTCTTGTCCTGTCCTGTCGTGTGTTGTGTTGTTTTGTCTTGTCTTGTCTAGTCTTGTCATGTCATGTCATGTCGTGTCTTGTGTTGTTTTGTCTTGTCTTGTCATGTCGTGTGTTGTGTTGTTTTGTCTTGTCATGTCTTGTCTTGTCATGTCATGTCATGTCGTGTGTTGTGTTGTTTTGTCTTGTCTTGTTTTGTCTTGTCATGTCTTGTCTTGTCTTGTCTTGTCTTGTCTTGTCTTGTCTTGTCTTGTCTTGTCTTGTCTTGTCTTGTCTTGTCTTGTCTTGTCTTGTCATGTCATGTCATGTCATATCGTGTGTTGTGTTGTTTTGTCTTGTCTTGTCATGTCGTGTGCTGTGTTGTTTTGTCTTGTCTTGTGTTGTTTTGTCGTGTCATGTCTTGTCTTGTCTTGTCTTGTCTTGTCTTGTCATGTCGTGTGTTGTGTTGTTTTGTCTTGTCATGTCTTGTCTTGTCATGTCATGTCATGTCGTGTATTGTGTTGTTTTGTCTTGTCTTGTTTTGTCTTGTCATGTCTTGTCTTGTCTTGTCTTGTCTTGTCTTGTCTTGTTTTGTCTTGTCTTGTCTTGTCTTGTCTTGTCTTGTCTTGTCTTGTCATGTCATGTCATGTCATATCGTGTGTTGTGTTGTTTTGTCTTGTCTTATTTTGTCTTGTCATGTCTTATCTTGTCTTGTCTTGTCTTGTCTTGTCTTGTCTTGTCTTGTCTTGTCTTGTCTTGTCTTGTCTTGTCTTGTCTTGTCTTGTCTTGTCTTGTCTTGTCTTGTCTTGTCTTGTCTTGTCTTGTCTTGTCTTGTCTTGTCTTGTCATGTCATGTCATGTCATATCGTGTGTTGTGTTGTTTTGTCTTGTTTTATTTTGTCTTGACATGTCTTATCTTGTCTTGTCTTGTCTTGTCTTGTCTTGTCTTGTCTTGTCTCATCTTGTCTTGTCCTGTCCTGTCCTGTCTTGTCTTGTCTTGTCATGTCTTGTCTTGTCTTGTCTTGTTTTGTCTTGTCTTGTATTGTGTTGTTTTGTCGTGTCATGTCTTGTCTTGTCTTGTCTTATCCTGTTGTGTGTTGTGTTGTTTTGTCTTGTCTTGTCTTGTCTTGTCTTGTATTGTCTTGTCTTGTCTTGTTTTGTCTTGTCTTGTCTTGTCTTGACTTGTCTTGTCTTGTCTTGTCTTGTCATGTCATGTCATGTCATATCGTGTGTTGTGTTGTTTTGTCTTGTCTTATTTTGTCTTGTCATGTCTTATCTTGTCTTGTCTTGTCTTGTCATGTCATGTCATGTCGTGTGTTGTGTTGTTTTGTCTTGTCTTGTTTTGTCTTGTAATGTCTTGTCTTGTCTTGTCTTGTCTTGTCTTGTCTTGTCTTGTCTTGTCTTGTCTTGTCTTGTCTTGTCATGTCATGTCATGTCATATCGTGTGTTGTGTTGTTTTGTCTTGTCTTGTCATGTCGTGTGCTGTGTTGTTTTGTCTTGTCTTGTGTTGTTTTGTCGTGTCATGTCTTGTCTTGTCTTGTCTTGTCTTGTCTTGTCATGTCGTGTGTTGTGTTGTTTTGTCTTGTCATGTCTTGTCTTGTCATGTCATGTCATGTCGTGTGTTGTGTTGTTTTGTCTTGTCTTGTTTTGTCTTGTCATGTCTTGTCTTGTCTTGTATTGTCTTGTCTTGTCTTGTTTTGTCTTGTCTTGTCTTGTCTTGACTTGTCTTGTCTTGTCTTGTCTTGTCATGTCATGTCATGTCATATCGTGTGTTGTGTTGTTTTGTCTTGTCTTATTTTGTCTTGTCATGTCTTATCTTGTCTTGTCTTGTCTTGTCTTGTCTTGTCTTGTCTTGTCTTGTATTTTCTTGTCTTGTCTTGTCTTGTCTTGTCTTGTCTTGTCTTGTCTTGTCTTGTCTTGTCTTGTCTTGTCTTGTCTTGTCATGTCATGTCATGTCATATCGTGTGTTGTCTTGTCTTGTCTTGTCTTGTCTTGTCTTGTCTTGTCTCATCTTGTCTTGTCCTGTCCTGTCCTGTCTTGTCTTGTCTTGTCATGTCTTGTCTTGTCTTGTCTTGTTTTGTCTTGTCTTGTATTGTGTTGTATTGTCTTGTTTTCTCATGTAATGTCATGTCGTGTGTTGTTTTGTCTTGTGTTGTTTTGTCGTATCATGTCTTGTCTTGTCTTGTCTTGTCCTGTCCTGTCGTGTGTTGTGTTGTTTTGTCTTTTCTTGTCATGTCATGTCATGTCGTGTCTTGTGTTGCTTTGTCTTGTCTTGTCATGTCGTGTGTTGTGTTGGTTTGTCTTGTCTTGTCATGTCATGTCATGTCGTGTCTTGTCTTGTCTTGTCTTGTCTTGTCTTGTCGTGTCATGTCATGTCGTGTCTTATGTTGTTTTGTCGTATCATGTCTTGTCTTGTCTTGTCTTGTCTTGTCTTGTCTTGTCTTGTCTTGTCTTGTCTTGTCTTGTCTTGTCTTGTCTTGTCTTGTCTTGTCTTGTCTTGTCTTGTCTTGTCTTGTCTTGTCTTGTCTTGTCTTGTCTTGTCTTGTCTTGTCTTGTCTTGTCTTGTCTTGTCTTGTCTTGTCTTGTCTTGTCTTGTCTTGTCTTGTCTTGTCTTGTCTTGTCTTGTCTTGTCTTGTCTTGTTTTGTCTTGTCTTGTCTTGTTTTGTCTTGTCTTGTCTTGTCGTGTCTTGTCTTGTCTTGTCTTGTTTTGTCATGTAATGTCATGTCGTGAGTTGTGTTGTTTTGTCTTGTCATGTCTTATATTGTCTTGTCTTGTCTTGTCTTGTGATGTCATGTCGTGTGTTGTGTTGTTTTGTCTTGTCTTGTCCTGACATGTCATGTCGTGTCTTGTGTTGCTTTGTCTTGTCTTGTCTTGTCTTGTCTTGTCATGCCATGTCATGTCGTGTGTTGTGTTGTTTTGTCTTGTCTTGTTTTGTTTTGTCATGTCATGTCTTGTCTTGTCTTGTCTTGTCTTGTTTTGTCTTGTCATGTCTTGTCATGTCTTGTCTTGTCTTGTCTTGTCTTGTCTTGTCTTGTCTTGTTTTGTCTTGTCATGTCTTGTCTTGTCTTGTCTTGTCTTGTCTTGTCTTGTCTTGTCTTGTCTTGTCTTGTCTTGTCTTGTCTTGTCTTGCCTTGTCTTGTCTTGTCTTGCCTTATCTTGCCTTGTCTTGTCTTGTCTTGTTTTGTCTTGTCATGTCTTGTCTTGTCTTGTCTTGTCTTGTCTTGTCTTGTCTTGTCTTGTCTTGTCTTGTCTTGTCTTGTCTTGTCTTGTCTTGTCTTGTCTTGTCTTGTCTTGTCTTGTCTTGTCTTGTCTTGTCTTGTCTTGTCTTTTCTTGTCTTGTCTTGTCTTGTCTTGTCTTGTCTTGTCTTGTCTTGTCTTGTCTTGTCTTGTCTTGTCTTGTCTTGTCTTGTCTTGTCTTGTCTTGTCTTGTCTTGTCTTGTCTTGTCTTGTGTTGTCTTGTCTTGTCTTGTCTTGTCTTGTCTTGTCTTGTCTTGCCTTGTCTTGTCTTTACTGGTCTTGTCTTGTCTTGTCTTGTCTTGTCATGTCATGTCCTGTCGTGTCTTGTGTTGCTTTGTCTTGTCTTGTCTTGTCTTCTCCTTGTCTTGTCTTGTCATGTCGTGTGTTGTGTTGTTTTGTCTTGTCTTGTCTTCTCCTTGTCTTGTCTTGTCATGTCGTGTGTTATGTTGTTTTGTCTTGTCATGTCTTATATTGTCTTATGATGTCATGTCGTGTGTTGTGTTGTTTTGTCTTGTCTTGTTTTGTCTTGTCCTGTCTTGTCTTGTCATGTCATGTCATGTGTTGTGTTGTGTTGTTTTGTCTTGTCTTGTCTTGTCTTGTCTTGTCTTGTCTTGTCTTGTCTTGTCTTGTCTTGCCTTATCTTGCCTTGTCTTGTCTTGTCTGGTCTTGTCTTGTCTTGTCTTGTCTTGTTTTGTCTTGTCTTGTATTGTCTTGTTTTCTCATGTAATGTCATGTCGTGTGTTGTGTTGTTTTGTCTTGTCTTGTGTTGTTTTGTCGTGTCATGTCTTGTCTTGTCTTGTCTTGTCTTGTCTTGTCCTGTCCTGTCGTGTGTTGTGTTGTTTTGTCTTGTCTTGTCATGTCATGTCATGTCGTATCTTGTGTTGCTTTGTCTTGTCTTGTCATGTCGTGTGTTGTGTTGTTTTGTCTTGTCTTGTTGTGTATTGTCATGTCTTGTCTTGTCTTGTCATGTCATGTCATGTCATGTCGTGTGTTGTGTTGTTTTGTCTTGTCTTGTTTTGTCTTGTCATGTCTTGTCTTGTCTTGTCTTGTCTTGTTTTGTCTTGTCATGTCGTGTCATGTCTTGTCTTGTCTTGTCTTGTCTTGTCTTGTCTTGTCTTGTCTTGTCTTGTCTTGTCTTGTTTTATGTTGTCTTGTCTTGTCTTGTTTTGTCATGTAATGTCATGTCGTGTGTTGTGTTGTTTTGTCTTGTCTTGTCTTGTCTTGCCTTATCTTGCCTTGTCTTGTCTTGTCTGGTCTTGTCTTGTCTTGTCTTGTCTTGTCTTGTCTTGTTTTGTCTTGTCTTGTATTGTCTTGTTTTGTCTTGTCTTGTATTGTCTTGTTTTCTCATGTAATGTCATGTCGTGTGTTGTGTTGTTTTGTCTTGTCTTGTGTTGTTTTGTCGTGTCTTGTCTTGTCTTGTCCTGTCCTGTCGTGTGTTGTGTTGTTTTGTCTTGTCTTGTCATGTCATGTCATGTCGTGCCTTGTCTTGTCTTGTATTGTCTTGTTTTGTCTTGTCTTGTATTGTCTTGTTTTCTCATGTAATGTCATGTCGTGTGTTGTGTTGTTTTGTCTTGTCTTGTGTTGTTTTGTCGTGTCATGTCTTGTCTTGTCTTGTCTTGGTTTGCCCTGTCCTGTCGTGTGTTGTGTTGTTTTGTCTTGTCGTGTCATGTCATGTCATGTCGTGTCTTGTGTTGCTTTGTCTTGTCTTGTCTTGTCTTGTCATGTCGTGTGTTGTGTTGTTTTGTCTTGTCTTGTTGTGTATTGTCATGTCTTGTCTTGTCTTGTCAAGTCATGTCATGTCATGTCGTGTGTTGTGTTGTTTTGTCTTGTCTTGTTTTGTCTTGTCATGTCTTGTCTTGTCTTGTCTTGTCATGTCGTGTCTTGTCTTGTCTTGTCTTGTCTTGTCTTGTCTTGTCTTGTCTTGTTTTATGTTGTCTTGTCTTGTCTTGTTTTGTCATGTAATGTCATGTCGTGTGTTGTGTTGTTTTGTCTTGTCTTGTCTTGTCTTGTCTTGTCTTGCCTTATCTTGCCTTGTCTCGTCTTGTCTGGTCTTGTCTTGTCTTGTCTTGTCTTGTCTTGTCTTGTCTTGTTTTGTCTTGTCTTGTATTGTCTTGTTTTGTCTTGTCTTGTATTGTCTTGTTTTCTCATGTAATGTCATGTCGTGTGTTGTGTTGTTTTGTCTTGTCTTGTGTTGTTTTGTCGTGTCTTGTCTTGTCTTGTCTTGTCTTGTCCTGTCCTGTCGTGTGTTGTGTTGTTTTGTCTTGTCTTGTCATGTCATGTCATGTCGTGTCTTGTGTTGCTTTGTCTTGTCTTGTCTTGTCATGTCGTGTGTTGTGTTGTTTTGTCTTGTCTTGTTGTGTATTGTCATGTCTTGTCTTGTCTTGTCTTGTCATGTCATGTCATGTCTTGTTTTGTCTTGTCATGTCTTGTCTTGTCTTGTTTTGTCATGTCATGTCTTGTCTTGTCTTGTCTTGTTTTATGTTGTCTTGTCTTGTCTTGTCTTGTCTTGTCTTGACTTGTCTTGTCTTGTCTTGTCTTGTCTTCTCCTTGTCTTGTCTTGTCATGTCGTGTGTTGTGTTGTTTTGTCTTGTCATGTCTTATATTGTCTTGTCTTGTGATGTCATGTCATGTCGTGTGTTGTGTTGTTTTGTCTTGTCTTGTCTTGTCTTGTCATGTCTTGTCTTGTCTTGTCTTGTTTTGTCTTGTCATGTCGTGTCTTGTCTTGTCTTGTCTTGTCTTGTCTTGTCTTGTCTTGTCTTGTCTTGTCTTGTCTTGTCTTGTCTTGTCTTGTCTTGTCTTATCTTGTCTTGTCTTGACTTGTCTTGTCTTGTCATGTTTTATGTTGTCTTGTCTTGTCTTGTTTTGTCATGTAATGTCATGCCGTGTGTTGTGTTGTTTTGTCTTGTCATGTCTTATATTGTCTTGTCTTGTCTTGTCTTGTCTTGTGATGTCATGTCGTGTGTTGTATTGTTTTGTCTTGTCATGTCATGTCATGTCTTGTCTTGTCTTGTCTTGTCTTGTCTTGTCTTGTCTTGTCTTGTCTTGTCTTGTCTTGTCTTGTCTTGTCTTGTCTTGTCTTGTCTTGTCTTGTCTTGTCTTGCCTTGTCTTGTCTTGTCTTGTCTTGTCTTGTCTTGTCTTGCCTTGTCTTGTCTTGTCTTGTCTTGTCTTGTCTTGTCTTGTCTTGTCTTGTCTTGTCTTGTCTTGTCTTGTCTTGTCTTGTCTTGTCATGTCTTGTCTTGTCTTGTCTTGTTTTGTCTTGTCATGTCGTGTCTTGTCTTGTCTTGTCTTGTCTTGTCTTGTCTTGTCTTGTCTTGTCTTGTCTTGTCTTGTCTTGTCTTGTCTTGTCTTGTCTTGTCTTGTCTTATCTTGTCTTGTCTTGACTTGTCTTGTCTTGTCTTGTTTTATGTTGTCTTGTCTTGTCTTGTTTTGTCATGTAATGTCATGCCGTGTGTTGTGTTGTTTTGTCTTGTCATGTCTTATATTGTCTTGTCTTGTCTTGTCTTGTCTTGTGATGTCATGTCGTGTGTTGTGTTGTTTTGTCTTGTCATGTCATGTCATGTCTTGTCTTGTCTTGTCTTGTCTTGTCTTGTCTTGTCTTGTCTTGTCTTGTCTTGTCTTGTCTTGTCTTGTCTTGTCTTGTCTTGTCTTGTCTTGTCTTGTCTTGTCTTGTCTTGTCTTGTCTTGTCTTGTCTTGTCTTGTCTTGTCTTGTCTTGTCTTGTGATGTCATGTCGTGTGTTGTGTTGTTTTGTCTTGTCATGTCTTGTCTTGTCTTGTCTTGTCTTGTCTTGTCTTGTCTTGTCTTGTCTTGTCTTGTCTTGTCTTGTCTTGTCTTGTCTTGTCTTGTCTTGTCTTGTCTTGTCTTGTCTTGTCTTGTCTTGTCTTGTCTTGTCTTGTCTTGTCTTGTCTTGTCTTGTCTTGTCTTGTCTTGTCTTGTCTTGTCTTGTCTTGTCTTGTCTTGTCTTGTCTTGTCTTGTCTTGTCTTGTCTTGTCTTGTCTTGTCTTGTCTTGTCTTGTCTTGTCTTGTCTTGTCTTGTCTTGTCTTGTCTTGTCTTGTCTTGTCTTGTCTTGTCTTGTCTTGTCTTGTCTTGTCTTGTCTTGTCTTGTCTTGTCTTGTCTTGTCTTGTCTTGTCTTGTCTTGTCTTGTCTTGTCTTGTCTTGTCTTGTCTTGTCTTGTCTTGTCTTGTCTTGTCTTGTCTTGTCTTGTCTTGTCTTGTCTTGTCTTGTCTTGTCTTGTCTTGTCTTGTCTTGTCTTGTCTTGTCTTGTCTTGTCTTGACTTGTCTTGTCTTGTTTTGTCTTGTCTTCTCCTTGTCTTGTCTTGTCATGTCGTGTGTTGTGTTGTTTTGTCTTGTCATGTCTTATATTGTCTTGTCTTGTCTTGTCTTGTCTTGTCTTGTCTTGTCTTGTCTTGTCTTTTCCTGTCTTGTCTTGTCATGTCTTGTCTTGTCATGTCGTGTGTTGTGTTGTTTTGTCTTGTCTTGTCTTGTCTTGTCTTGTCTTGTCTTGTCTTGTCTTGTCTTGTCTTGTCTTGTCTTGTCTTGTCTTGTCTTGTCTTGTCTTGTCTTGTCTTGTCCTGTCTTGTCTTGTCATGTCTTGTCTTGTCTTGTCTTGTCTTGTCTTGTCTTGTCTTGTCTTGTCTTGTCTTGTCTTGTCTTGTCTTGTCTTGTCTTGTCTTGTCTTGTCTTGTCTTGTCTTGTCTTGTCTTGTCTTGTCTTGTCTTGTCTTGTCTTGTCTTGTCTTGTCTTGTCTTGTCTTGTTTTGTCTTGTCTTGTCTTGTCTTGTCTTGTCTTGACTTGTCTTGTCTTGTTTTGTCTTGTCTTCTCCTTGTCTTGTCTTGTCATGTCGTGTGTTGTGTTGTTTTGTCTTGTCATGTCTTATATTGTCTTGTCTTGTCTTGTCTTGTCTTGTCTTGTCTTGTCTTGTCTTGTCTTTTCCTGTCTTGTCTTGTCATGTCTTGTCTTGTCATGTCGTGTGTTGTGTTGTTTTGTCTTGTCTTGTCTTGTCTTGTCTTGTCTTGTCTTGTCTTGTCTTGTCTTGTCTTGTCTTGTCTTGTCTTGTCTTGTCTTGTCTTGTCTTGTCTTGTCTTGTCCTGTCTTGTCTTGTCATGTCTTGTCTTGTCTTGTCTTGTCTTGTTTTGTCATGTAATGTCATGTCGTGTGTTGTGTTGTTTTGTCTTGTCATGTCTTATATTGTCTTGTCTTGTCTTGTCTTGTGATGTCATGTCGTGTGTTGTGTTGTTTTGTCTTGTCTTGTCATGTCATGTCATGTCGTGTCTTGTGTTGCTTTGTCTTGTCTTGTCTTGTCTTGTCATGTCGTGTGTTGTGTTGTTTTGTCTTGTCTTGTTGTGTATTGTCATGTCTTGTCTTGTCTTGTCATGTCATGTGTTGTGTTGTTTTGTCTTGTCTTGTTTTGTCTTGTCATGTCTTGTCTTGTCTTGTCTTGTTTTGTCTTGTCATGTCGTGTGTTGTGTTGTTTTGTCTTGTCTTGTTGTGTATTGTCTTGTCTTGTTTTGTCTTGTCATGTCGTGTGTTGTGTTGTTTTGTCTTGTCTTGTTTTGTCTTGTCATGTCTTGTCTTGTCTTGTCTTGTTTTGTCTTGTCATGCCGTGTCTTGTCTTGTCTTGTCTTGTCTTGTCTTGTCTTGTCTTGTCTTGTCTTGACTTGTCTTGTCTTGTCTTGTTTTATGTTGTTTTGTCTTGTCTTGTCTTCTCCTTGTCTTGTCTTGTCATGTCGTGTGTTGTGTTGTTTTGTCTTGTCATGTCTTATATTGTCTTGTGATGTCATGTCGTGTGTTGTGTTGTTTTGTCTTGTCTTGTTTTGTCTTGTCCTGTCTTGTCTTGTCATGTCATGTCATGTGTTATGTTGTGTTGTTTTGTCTTGTCTTGTCTTGTCTTGTCTTGTCTTGTCTTGTCTTGTCTTGCCTTATCTTGCCTTGTCTTGTCTTGTCTGGTCTTGTCTTGTCTTGTCTTGTCTTGTTTTGTCTTGTCTTGTATTGTCTTGTTTTCTCATGTAATGTCATGTCGTATGTTGTGTTGTTTTGTCGTGTCATGTCTTGTCTTGTCTTGTCTTGGCCTGTCCTGTCGTGTGTTGTGTTGTTTTGTCTTGTCTTGTCTTGTTTTGTCATGTAATGTCATGTCGTGTGTTGTGTTGTTTTGTCTTGTCATGTCTTATATTGTCTTGTCTTGTCTTGTCTTGTCTTGTGATGTCATGTCGTGTGTTGTGTTGTTTTGTCTTGTCATGTCATGTCTTGTCTTGTCTTGTCTTGTCTTGTCTTGTCTTGTCTTGTCTTGTCATATCTTGTCTTGTCTTGTCTTGTCTTGTCTTGCTTTGTCTTGTCATGTCATGTCATGTCGTGTGTTGTGTTGTTTTGTCTTGTCTTGTCTTGTCTTGTCTTGTCTTGTCTTGTCTTGTCTTGTCTTGTCTTGTCTTGTCTTGTCTTGTCATGTCATGTCCTGTCGTGTCTTGTGTTGCTTTGTCTTGTCTTGTCTTGTCATGTCATGTCATGTCGTGTGTTGTCTTGTCTTGTCTTGTTTTGTCTTGTCATGTCTTGTCTTGTCTTGTCTTGTCTTGTCTTGTCTTGTCTTGTTTTGTCTTGTCATGTCTTGTCTTGTCTTGTCTTGTCTTGTCTTGTCTTGTCTTGTCTTGTCTTGTCTTGTCTTGTCTTGTCTTGTCTTGTCTTGTCTTGTCTTGTCTTGTCTTGTCTTGTCTTGTCTTGTCTTGTCTTGTCTTGTCTTGTCTTGTCTTGTCTTGTCTTGTCTTGTCTTGTCTTGTCTTGTCTTGCCTTGTCTTGTCTTGTCTTGTTTTGTCATGTAATGTCATGTCGTGTGTTGTGTTGTTTTGTCTTGTCTTGTCTTGTCTTGTCTTCTCCTTGTCTTGTCTTGTCTGTCGTGTGTTGTGTTGTTTTGTCTTGTCATGTCTTATATTGTCTTGTCTTGTGATGTCATGTCATGTCGTGTGTTGTGTTGTTTTGTCTTGTCTTGTTTTGTCATGTCATGTCTTGTCTTGTCTTGTCTTGTCTTGTCTTGTCTTGTCTTGCCTTGTCTTGTCTTGTCTTGTCTTGTCTTGTCTTGTCTTGTCTTGTCTTGTCTTGTCTTGTCTTGTCTTGTCTTGTCTTGTCTTGTCTTGTCTTGTCTTGTCTTGTCTTGTCTTGTCTTGTCTGTCGTGTGTTGTGTTGTTTTGTCTTGTCATGTCTTATATTGTCTTGTCTTGTGATGTCATGTCATGTCGTGTGTTGTGTTGTTTTGTCTTGTCTTGTCTTGTCTTGTCTTGTCTTGTCTTGTCTTGTCTTGTCTTGCCTTGTCTTGTCTTGTCTTGTCTTGTCTTGTCTTGTCTTGTCTTGTCTTGTCTTGTCTTGTCTTGTCTTGTCTTGTCTTGTCTTGTCTTGTCTTGTCTTGTCTTGTCTTGTCTTGTCTGTCGTGTGTTGTGTTGTTTTGTCTTGTCATGTCTTATATTGTCTTGTCTTGTGATGTCATGTCATGTCGTGTGTTGTGTTGTCTTGTCTTGTCTTGTCTTGTCTTGTCTTGTCTTGTCTTGTCTTGCCTTGTCTTGTCTTGTCTTGTTTTGTCATGTAATGTCATGTCGTGTGTTGTGTTGTTTTGTCTTGTCTTGTCTTGTCTTGTCTTCTCCTTGTCTTGTCTTGTCATGTCGTGTGTTGTGTTGTTTTGTCTTGTCATGTCTTGTCTTGTGATGTCATGTCGTGTGTTGTGTTGTTTTGTCTTGTCTTGTTTTGTCTTGTCCTGTCTTGTCTTGTCATGTCATGTCATGTGTTATGTTGTGTTGTTTTGTCTTGTCTTGTCTTGTCTTGTCTTGTCTTGTCTTGTCTTGTCTTGCCTTATCTTGCCTTGTCTTGTCTTGTCTGGTCTTGTCTTGTCTTGTCTTGTCTTGTTTTGTCTTGTCTTGTATTGTCTTGTTTTCTCATGTAATGTCATGTCGTATGTTGTGTTGTTTTGTCGTGTCATGTCTTGTCTTGTCTTGTCTTGGCCTGTCCTGTCGTGTGTTGTGTTGTTTTGTCTTGTCTTGTCTTGTTTTGTCATGTAATGTCATGTCGTGTGTTGTGTTGTTTTGTCTTGTCATGTCTTATATTGTCTTGTCTTGTCTTGTCTTGTCTTGTGATGTCATGTCGTGTGTTGTGTTGTTTTGTCTTGTCATGTCATGTCTTGTCTTGTCTTGTCTTGTCTTGTCTTGTCTTGTCTTGTCTTGTCATATCTTGTCTTGTCTTGTCTTGTCTTGTCTTGCTTTGTCTTGTCATGTCATGTCATGTCGTGTGTTGTGTTGTTTTGTCTTGTCTTGTCTTGTCTTGTCTTGTCTTGTCTTGTCTTGTCTTGTCTTGTCTTGTCTTGTCATGTCATGTCCTGTCGTGTCTTGTGTTGCTTTGTCTTGTCTTGTCTTGTCATGTCATGTCATGTCGTGTGTTGTCTTGTCTTGTCTTGTTTTGTCTTGTCATGTCTTGTCTTGTCTTGTCTTGTCTTGTCTTGTCTTGTCTTGTTTTGTCTTGTCATGTCTTGTCTTGTCTTGTCTTGTCTTGTCTTGTCTTGTCTTGTCTTGTCTTGTCTTGTCTTGTCTTGTCTTGTCTTGTCTTGTCTTGTCTTGTCTTGTCTTGTCTTGTCTTGTCTTGTCTTGTCTTGTCTTGTCTTGTCTTGTCTTGTCTTGTCTTGTCTTGTCTTGTCTTGTCTTGTCTTGCCTTGTCTTGTCTTGTCTTGTTTTGTCATGTAATGTCATGTCGTGTGTTGTGTTGTTTTGTCTTGTCTTGTCTTGTCTTGTCTTCTCCTTGTCTTGTCTTGTCTGTCGTGTGTTGTGTTGTTTTGTCTTGTCATGTCTTATATTGTCTTGTCTTGTGATGTCATGTCATGTCGTGTGTTGTGTTGTTTTGTCTTGTCTTGTTTTGTCATGTCATGTCTTGTCTTGTCTTGTCTTGTCTTGTCTTGTCTTGTCTTGCCTTGTCTTGTCTTGTCTTGTCTTGTCTTGTCTTGTCTTGTCTTGTCTTGTCTTGTCTTGTCTTGTCTTGTCTTGTCTTGTCTTGTCTTGTCTTGTCTTGTCTTGTCTTGTCTGTCGTGTGTTGTGTTGTTTTGTCTTGTCATGTCTTATATTGTCTTGTCTTGTGATGTCATGTCATGTCGTGTGTTGTGTTGTTTTGTCTTGTCTTGTCTTGTCTTGTCTTGTCTTGTCTTGTCTTGTCTTGTCTTGTCTTGTCTTGTCTTGTCTCGTCTTGTCTTGTCTTGTCTTGTCTTGTCTTGTCTTGTCTTGTCTTGTCTTGTCTTGTCTTGTCTTGTCTTGTCTTCTCCTTGTCTTGTCTTGTCTGTCGTGTGTTGTGTTGTTTTGTCTTGTCATGTCTTATATTGTCTTGTCTTGTGATGTCATGTCATGTCGTGTGTTGTGTTGTTTTGTCTTGTCTTGTCTTGTCTTGTCTTGTCTTGTCTTGTCTTGTCTTGTCCTGTCTTGTCTTGTCATGTCTTGTCTTGTCTTGTCTTGTCTTGTCTTGTCTCGTCTCGTCTTGTCTTGTTTTGTTTGTCTTGTCTTGTCTTGTCATGTCTTGTCTTGTCCTGTTCTGTCTTGTCTTGTTTTGTTTGTCTTGTCTTGTCTTGTCTTGTCTTGTCTTGTCTTGTCTTGTCTTGTCTTGTCTTGTCTTGTCTTGTCTTGTCTTGTCTTGTCTTGTCTTGTCTTGTCTTGTCTTGTCTTGTCATGTCTTGTCTTGTTTTGTCTTGTCTTGTATTGTCTTGTTTTATCATGTAATGTCATGTCGTGTGTTGTGTTGTTTTGCCTTGTCTTGTGTTGTTTTGTCGTGTCATGTCTTGTCTTGTCCTCTCCTGTCGTGTGCTGTGTTGTTTTGTCTTGTCTTGTTTTGTCTTGTCTTGTGTTGTTTTGTCCTGTCCTGACGTGTGTTGTGTTGTTTTGTCTTGTCTGGTTTTGTCTTGTCCTGTCTTGTCTTGTCTTGTCTTGTCTTGTCATGTCTTGTCTTGTTTTGTCTTGTCTTGTATTGTCTTGTTTTCTCATGTAATGTCCTGACGTGTGTTGTGTTGTCTTGTCTTGTCTTGTCTTGTCTTGTCTTGTCTTGTTTTGTCATGTCATGTCTTGTCTTGTCTTGTCTTGTCTTGTCTTGTCCTGTCTTGTCTTGTCTTGTCTTGTCTTGTCATGTCTTGTCTTGTTTTGTCTTGTCTTGTATTGTCTTGTTTTCTCATGTAATGTCCTGACGTGTGTTGTGTTGTCTTGTCTTGTCTTGTCTTGTCTTGTCTTGTCTTGTCTTGTCTTGTTTTGTCATGTCATGTCTTGTCTTGTCTTGTCTTGTCTTGTCTTGTCTTGTCTTGTCTTGTCTTGTCTTGTCTTGTCTTGTCTTGTCTTGTCTTGTCTTGTCTTGTCTTGTCTTGTCTTGTCTTGTCTTGTCTTGTCTTGTCTTGTCTTGTCTTGTCTTGTCTTGTCTTGTCTTGTCTTGTCTTGTCTTGTCTTGTCATGTCATGTCATGTCGTGTGTTGTCTTGTCTTGTCTTGTTTTGTCTTGTCATGTCTTGTCTTGTCTTGTCTTGTCTTGTCTTGTCTTGTCTTGTTTTGTCTTGTCATGTCTTGTCTTGTCTTGTCTTGTCTTGTCTTGTCTTGTCTTGTCTTGTCTTGTCTTGTCTTGTCTTGTCTTGTCTTGTCTTGTCTTGTCTTGTCTTGTCTTGTCTTGTCTTGTCTTGTCTTGTCTTGTCTTGTCTTGTCTTGTCTTGTCTTGTCTTGTCTTGTCTTGTCTTGTCTTGTCTTGTCTTGTCTTGTCTTGTCTTGTCTTGTCTTGTCTTGTCTTGTCTTGTCTTGTCTTGTCTTGTCTTGTCTTGTCTTGTCTTGTCTTGTCTTGTCTTGTCTTGTCTTGTCTTGTCTTGTCTTGTCTTGTCTTGTCTTGTCTTGTCTTGTCTTGTCTTGCCTTGTCTTGTCTTGTCTTGTTTTGTCATGTAATGTCATGTCGTGTGTTGTGTTGTTTTGTCTTGTCTTGTCTTGTCTTGTCTTCTCCTTGTCTTGTCTTGTCTGTCGTGTGTTGTGTTGTTTTGTCTTGTCATGTCTTATATTGTCTTGTCTTGTGATGTCATGTCATGTCGTGTGTTGTGTTGTTTTGTCTTGTCTTGTTGTGTATTGTCATGTCTTGTCTTGTCTTGTCATGTCATGTCATGTCATGTCGTGTGTTGTGTTGTTTTGTCTTGTCTTGTTTTGTCTTGTCATGTCTTGTCTTGTCTTGTCTTGTCTTGTCTTGTCTTGTCTTGCCTTGTCTTGTCTTGTCTTGTCTTGTCTTGTCTTGTCTTGTCTTGTCTTGTCTTGTCTTGTCTTGTCTTGTCTTGTCTTGTCTTGTCTTGTCTTGTCTGTCGTGTGTTGTGTTGTTTTGTCTTGTCATGTCTTATATTGTCTTGTCTTGTGATGTCATGTCATGTCGTGTGTTGTGTTGTTTTGTCTTGTCTTGTCTTGTCTTGTCTTGTCTTGTCTTGTCTTGTCTTGTCTTGTCTTGTCTTGTCTTGTCTCGTCTTGTCTTGTCTTGTCTTGTCTTGTCTTGTCTTGTCTTGTCTTGTCTTGTCTTGTCTTGTCTTGTCTTCTCCTTGTCTTGTCTTGTCTGTCGTGTGTTGTGTTGTTTTGTCTTGTCATGTCTTATATTGTCTTGTCTTGTGATGTCATGTCATGTCGTGTGTTGTGTTGTTTTGTCTTGTCTTGTCTTGTCTTGTCTTGTCTTGTCTTGTCTTGTCTTGTCTTGTCTTGTCCTGTCTTGTCTTGTCATGTCTTGTCTTGTCTTATCTTGTCTTGTCTTGTCTCGTCTCGTCTTGTCTTGTTTTGTTTGTCTTGTCTTGTCTTGTCTTGTCTTGTCTTGTCCTGTTCTGTCTTGTCTTGTTTTGTTTGTCTTGTCTTGTCTTGTCTTGTCTTGTCTTGTCTTGTCTTGTCTTGTCTTGTCTTGTCTTGTCTTGTCTTGTCTTGTCTTGTCATGTCTTGTCTTGTTTTGTCTTGTCTTGTATTGTCTTGTTTTATCATGTAATGTCATGTCGTGTGTTGTGTTGTTTTGCCTTGTCTTGTGTTGTTTTGTCGTGTCATGTCTTGTCTTGTCCTCTCCTGTCGTGTGCTGTGTTGTTTTGTCTTGTCTTGTTTTGTCTTGTCTTGTGTTGTTTTGTCCTGTCCTGACGTGTGTTGTGTTGTTTTGTCTTGTCTGGTTTTGTCTTGTCCTGTCTTGTCTTGTCTTGTCTTGTCTTGTCATGTCTTGTCTTGTTTTGTCTTGTCTTGTATTGTCTTGTTTTCTCATGTAATGTCCTGACGTGTGTTGTGTTGTCTTGTCTTGTCTTGTCTTGTCTTGTCTTGTCTTGTCTTGTCTTGTTTTGTCATGTCATGTCTTGTCTTGTCTTGTCTTGTCTTGTCTTGTCTTGTCTTGTCTTGTCTTGTCTTGTCTTGTCTTGTCTTGTCTTGTCTTGTCTTGTCTTGTCTTGTCTTGTCTTGTCTTGTCTTGTCTTGTCTTGTCTTGTCTTGTCTTGTCTTGTCTTGTCTTGTCTTGTCTTGTCTTGTCTTGTCTTGTCTTGTCTTGTCTTGTCTTGTTTTGTCATGTAATGTCTTGTCTTCTCCTTGTCTTGTCTTGTCTGTCGTGTGTTGTGTTGTTTTGTCTTGTCATGTCTTATATTGTCTTGTCTTGTGATGTCATGTCATGTCGTGTGTTGTGTTGTTTTGTCTTGTCTTGTTGTGTATTGTCATGTCTTGTCTTGTCTTGTCATGTCATGTCATGTCATGTCGTGTGTTGTGTTGTTTTGTCTTGTCTTGTTTTGTCTTGTCATGTCTTGTCTTGTCTTGTCTTGTCTTGTCTTGTCTTGTCTTGTCTTGTCTTGCCTTGTCTTGTCTTGTCTTGTCTTGTCATGTCTTGTCTTGTTTTGTCTTGTCTTGTATTGTCTTGTTTTATCATGTAACGTCATGTCGTGTGTTGTGTTGTTTTGCCTTGTCTTGTGTTGTTTTGTCGTGTCATGTCTTGTCTTGTCCTCTCCTGTCGTGTGCTGTGTTGTTTTGTCTTGTCTTGTTTTGTCTTGTCTTGTGTTGTTTTGTCCTGTCCTGACGTGTGTTGTGTTGTTTTGTCTTGTCTTGTCTTGTCTTGTCTTGTCTTGTCTTGTCTTGTCTTGTCTTGTCTTGTCTTGTCTTGTCTTGTCTTGTCTTGTCTTGTCTTGTCTTGTCTTGTCTTGTCTTGTCTTGTCTTGTCTTGTCTTGTATTGTCTTGTCTTGTCTTGTCTTGTCTTGTCTTGTCTTGTCTTGTCTTGTCTTGTCTTGTCTTGTCTTGTGTTGTCTTGTCTTGTCTTGTCTTGTCTTGTCTTGTCTTGTCTTGTCTTGTCTTGCCTTATCTTGCCTTGTTTTGTCTTGTCTTGTTTTGTCTTGTCATGTCTTGTCTTGTCTTGTCTTGTCTTGTCTTGTCTTGTCTTGTCTTGTCTTGTCTTGTCTTGTCTTGTCTTGTCTTGTCTTGTCTTGTCTTGTCTTGTCTTGTCTTGTCTTGTCTTGTCTTGTCTTGTCTTGTCTTGTCTTGTCTTGTCTTGTCTTGTCTTGTCTTGTCTTGTCTTGTCTTGTCTTGTCTTGTCTTGTCTTGTCTTGTCTTGTCTTGTCTTGTCTTGTCTTGTCTTGTCTTGTCTTGTCTTGTCTTGTCTTGTCTTGTCTTGTCTTGTCTTGTCTTGTCTTGTCTTGTCTTGTCTTGTCTTGTCTTGTCTTGTCTTGTGTTGTCTTGTCTTGTCTTGTCTTGTCTTGTCTTGTCTTGACTTGTCTTGCCTTATCTTGCCTTGTCTTGTCTTTACTGGTCTTGTCTTGTCTTGTCTTGTCATGTCATGTCCTGTCGTGTCTTGTGTTGCTTTGTCTTGTCTTGTCTTGTCTTCTCCTTGTCTTGTCTTGTCATGTCGTGTGTTGTGTTGTTTTGTCTTGTCTTGTCTTCTCCTTGTCTTGTCTTGTCATGTCGTGTGTTATGTTGTTTTGTCTTGTCATGTCTTATATTGTCTTGTGATGTCATGTCGTGTGTTGTGTTGTTTTGTCTTGTCTTGTTTTGTCTTGTCCTGTCTTGTCTTGTCATGTCATGTCATGTGTTGTGTTGTGTTGTTTTGTCTTGTCTTGTCTTGTCTTGTCTTGTCTTGTCTTGTCTTGTCTTGTCTTGTCTTGTCTTGCCTTATCTTGCCTTGTCTTGTCTTGTCTGGTCTTGTCTTGTCTTGTCTTGTCTTGTTTTGTCTTGTCTTGTATTGTCTTGTTTTCTCATGTAATGTCATGTCGTGTGTTGTGTTGTTTTGTCTTGTCTTGTCATGTCATGTCATGTCGTGTCTTGTGTTGCTTTGTCTTGTCTTGTCATGTCGTGTGTTGTGTTGTTTTGTCTTGTCTTGTTGTGTATTGTCATGTCTTGTCTTGTCTTGTCATGTCATGTCATGTCATGTCGTGTGTTGTGTTGTTTTGTCTTGTCTTGTTTTGTCTTGTCATGTCTTGTCTTGTCTTGTCTTGTTTTGTCTTGTCATGTCGTGTCATGTCTTGTCTTGTCTTGTCTTGTCTTGTCTTGTCTTGTCTTGTCTTGTCTTGTCTTGTCTTGTCTTGTCTTGTCTTGTCTTGTCTTGTCTTGTTTTATGTTGTCTTGTCTTGTCTTGTTTTGTCATGTAATGTCATGTCGTGTGTTGTGTTGTTTTGTCTTGTCTTGTCTTGTCTTGCCTTATCTTGCCTTGTCTTGTCTTGTCTGGTCTTGTCTTGTCTTGTCTTGTCTTGTCTTGTTTTGTCTTGTCTTGTATTGTCTTGTTTTGTCTTGTCTTGTATTGTCTTGTTTTCTCATGTAATGTCATGTCGTGTGTTGTGTTGTTTTGTCTTGTCTTGTGTTGTTTTGTCGTGTCTTGTCTTGTCTTGTCTTGTCTTGTCCTGTCCTGTCGTGTGTTGTGTTGTTTTGTCTTGTCTTGTCATGTCATGTCATGTCGTGCCTTGTCTTGTCTTGTATTGTCTTGTTTTGTCTTGTCTTGTATTGTCTTGTTTTCTCATGTAATGTCATGTCGTGTGTTGTGTTGTTTTGTCTTGTCTTGTGTTGTTTTGTCGTGTCATGTCTTGTCTTGTCTTGTCTTGTCTTGTCCTGTCTTGTCATGTCATGTCATGTCTTGTCTTGTCTTGTCTTGCCTTGTCTTGTCTTGTCTTGTCTTGTCTTGTCTTGTCTTGTCTTGTCTTGTCTTGTCTTGTCTTGTCTTGTCATGTCTTGTCTTGTCTTGTCTTGTTTTGTCTTGTCATGTCATGTCATGTCATGTCGTGTGTTGTGTTGTTTTGTCTTGTCTTGTTTTGTCTTGTCATGTCTTGTCTTGTCTTGTCTTGTTTTGTCTTGTCATGTCGTGTCTTGTCTTGTCTTGTCTTGTCTTGTCCTTTCTTGTCTTGTCTTGTCTTGTTTTATGTTGTCTTGTCTTGTTTTGTCATGTAATGTCATGTCGTGTGTTGTGTTGTTTTGTCTTGTCTTGTCTTGTCTTGTCTTGTCTTGTCTTGCCTTATCTTGCCTTGTCTCGTCTTGTCTGGTCTTGTCTTGTCTTGTCTTGTCTTGTCTTGTCTTGTCTTGTTTTGTCTTGTCTTGTATTGTCTTGTTTTGTCTTGTCTTGTATTGTCTTGTTTTCTCATGTAATGTCATGTCGTGTGTTGTGTTGTTTTGTCTTGTCTTGTGTTGTTTTGTCGTGTCTTGTCTTGTCTTGTCTTGTCCTGTCCTGTCGTGTGTTGTGTTGTTTTGTCTTGTCTTGTCATGTCATGTCATGTCGTGTCTTGTGTTGCTTTGTCTTGTCTTGTCTTGTCATGTCGTGTGTTGTGTTGTTTTGTCTTGTCTTGTTGTGTATTGTCGTGTCTTGTCTTGTCTTGTCTTGTCATGTCATGTCATGTCTTGTTTTGTCTTGTCATGTCTTGTCTTGTCTTGTTTTGTCATGTCATGTCTTGTCTTGTCTTGTCTTGTTTTATGTTGTCTTGTCTTGTCTTGTCTTGTCTTGTCTTGACTTGTCTTGTCTTGTCTTGTCTTGTCTTCTCCTTGTCTTGTCTTGTCATGTCGTGTGTTGTGTTGTTTTGTCTTGTCATGTCTTATATTGTCTTGTCTTGTGATGTCATGTCATGTCGTGTGTTGTGTTGTTTTGTCTTGTCTTGTCTTGTCTTGTCATGTCTTGTCTTGTCTTGTCTTGTTTTGTCTTGTCATGTCGTGTCTTGTCTTGTCTTGTCTTGTCTTGTCTTGTCTTGTCTTGTCTTGTCTTGTCTTGTCTTGTCTTGTCTTGTCTTGTCTTGTCTTGTCTTGTCTTGTCTTGTCTTGACTTGTCTTGTCTTGTCATGTTTTATGTTGTCTTGTCTTGTCTTGTTTTGTCATGTAATGTCATGCCGTGTGTTGTGTTGTTTTGTCTTGTCATGTCTTATATTGTCTTGTCTTGTCTTGTCTTGTGATGTCATGTCGTGTGTTGTGTTGTTTTGTCTTGTCATGTCATGTCTTGTCTTGTCTTGTCTTGTCTTGTCTTGTCTTGTCTTGTCTTGTCTTGTCTTGTCTTGTCTTGTCTTGTCTTGTCTTGTCTTGTCTTGTCTTGTCTTGTCTTGTCTTGTCTTGTCTTGTCTTGTCTTGTCTTGTCTTGTCTTGTCTTGTCTTGTCTTGTCTTGTCTTGTCTTGTCTTGTCTTGCCTTGTCTTGTCTTGTCTTGTCTTGTCTTGTCTTGTCTTGTCTTGTCTTGTCTTGTCTTGTCTTGTCTTGTCTTGTCCTGTCTTGTCTTGTCATGTCTTGTCTTGTCATGTCGTGTGTTGTGTTGTTTTGTCTTGTCTTGTCTTGTCTTGTCTTGTCTTGTCTTGTCTTGTTTTATGTTGTCTTGTCTTGTCTTGTTTTGTCATGTAATGTCATGTCGTGTGTTGTGTTGTTTTGTCTTGTCATGTCTTATATTGTCTTGTCTTGTCTTGTCTTGTGATGTCATGTCGTGTGTTGTGTTGTTTTGTCTTGTCTTGTCATGTCATGTCATGTCGTGTCTTGTGTTGCTTTGTCTTGTCTTGTCTTGTCTTGTCATGTCGTGTGTTGTGTTGTTTTGTCTTGTCTTGTTGTGTATTGTCATGTCTTGTCTTGTCTTGTCATGTCATGTGTTGTGTTGTTTTGTCTTGTCTTGTTTTGTCTTGTCATGTCTTGTCTTGTCTTGTCTTGTTTTGTCTTGTCATGTCGTGTGTTGTGTTGTTTTGTCTTGTCTTGTTGTGTATTGTCTTGTCTTGTTTTGTCTTGTCATGTCGTGTGTTGTGTTGTTTTGTCTTGTCTTGTTTTGTCTTGTCATGTCTTGTCTTGTCTTGTCTTGTTTTGTCTTGTCATGCCGTGTCTTGTCTTGTCTTGTCTTGTCTTGTCTTGTCTTGTCTTGTCTTGTCTTGTCTTGTCTTGTCTTGTCTTGTCTTGTCTTGTCTTGTTTTATGTTGTTTTGTCTTGTCTTGTCTTCTCCTTTTCTTGTCTTGTCATGTCGTGTGTTGTGTTGTTTTGTCTTGTCATGTCTTATATTGTCTTGTGATGTCATGTCGTGTGTTGTGTTGTTTTGTCTTGTCTTGTTTTGTCTTGTCCTGTCTTGTCTTGTCATGTCATGTCATGTGTTGTGTTGTGTTGTTTTGTCTTGTCTTGTCTTGTCTTGTCTTGTCTTGTCTTGCCTTATCTTGCCTTGTCTTGTCTTGTCTGGTCTTGTCTTGTCTTGTCTTGTCTTGTTTTGTCTTGTCTTGTATTGTCTTGTTTTCTCATGTAATGTCATGTCGTATGTTGTGTTGTTTTGTCGTGTCATGTCTTGTCTTGTCTTGTCTTGTCTTGTCTTGGCCTGTCCTGTCGTGTGTTGTGTTGTTTTGTCTTGTCTTGTCTTGTTTTGTCATGTAATGTCATGTCGTGTGTTGTGTTGTTTTGTCTTGTCATGTCTTATATTGTCTTGTCTTGTCTTGTCTTGTCTTGTGATGTCATGTCGTGTGTTGTGTTGTTTTGTCTTGTCATGTCATGTCTTGTCTTGTCTTGTCTTGTCTTGTCTTGTCTTGTCTTGTCTTGTCATATCTTGTCTTGTCTTGTCTTGTCTTGTCTTGTCTTGATTTGTCTTGTCATGTCATGTCATGTCGTGTGTTGTGTTGTTTTGTCTTGTCTTGTCTTGTCTTGTCTTGTCTTGTCTTGTCTTGTCTTGTCTTGTCTTGTCCTGTCCTGTCGTGTGTTGTGTTGTTTTGTCTTGTCTTGTCATGTCATGTCATGTCGTGTCTTGTGTTGCTTTGTCTTGTCTTGTCTTGTCTTGTCATGTCGTGTGTTGTGTTGTTTTGTCTTGTCTTGTTGTGTATTGTCATGTCTTGTCTTGTCTTGTCTTGTCTTGTCTTGTCTTGTCTTGTCTTGTCTTGTCTTGTCTTGTCTTGTCTTGTCTTGTCTTGTCTTGTCTTGTCTTGTCTTGTCTTGTCTTGTCTTGTCTTGTCTTGTCTTGTCTTGTCTTGTCTTGTCTTGTCTTGTCTTGTCTTGTCTTGTCTTGTCTTGTCTTGTCTTGTCTTGACTTGTCTTGCCTTATCTTGCCTTGTCTTGTCTTTACTGGTCTTGTCTTGTCTTGTCTTGTCTTGTCATGTCATGTCCTGTCGTGTCTTGTGTTGCTTTGTCTTGTCTTGTCTTGTCTTCTCCTTGTCTTGTCTTGTCATGTCGTGTGTTGTGTTGTTTTGTCTTGTCTTGTCTTCTCCTTGTCTTGTCTTGTCATGTCGTGTGTTATGTTGTTTTGTCTTGTCATGTCTTATATTGTCTTGTGATGTCATGTCGTGTGTTGTGTTGTTTTGTCTTGTCTTGTTTTGTCTTGTCCTGTCTTGTCTTGTCATGTCATGTCATGTGTTGTGTTGTGTTGTTTTGTCTTGTCTTGTCTTGTCTTGTCTTGTCTTGTCTTGTCTTGTCTTGTCTTGTCTTGTCTTGTCTTGCCTTATCTTGCCTTGTCTTGTCTTGTCTGGTCTTGTCTTGTCTTGTCTTGTCTTGTTTTGTCTTGTCTTGTATTGTCTTGTTTTCTCATGTAATGTCATGTCGTGTGTTGTGTTGTTTTGTCTTGTCTTGTGTTGTTTTGTCGTGTCATGTCTTGTCTTGTCTTGTCTTGTCTTGTCTTGTCCGGTCCTGTCGTGTGTTGTGTTGTTTTGTCTTGTCTTGTCATGTCATGTCATGTCGTGTCTTGTGTTGCTTTGTCTTGTCTTGTCATGTCGTGTGTTGTGTTGTTTTGTCTTGTCTTGTTGTGTATTGTCATGTCTTGTCTTGTCTTGTCATGTCATGTCATGTCATGTCGTGTGTTGTGTTGTTTTGTCTTGTCTTGTTTTGTCTTGTCATGTCTTGTCTTGTCTTGTCTTGTTTTGTCTTGTCATGTCGTGTCATGTCTTGTCTTGTCTTGTCTTGTCTTGTCTTGTCTTGTCTTGTCTTGTCTTGTCTTGTCTTGTCTTGTCTTGTCTTGTCTTGTCTTGTTTTATGTTGTCTTGTCTTGTCTTGTTTTGTCATGTAATGTCATGTCGTGTGTTGTGTTGTTTTGTCTTGTCTTGTCTTGTCTTGCCTTATCTTGCCTTGTCTTGTCTTGTCTGGTCTTGTCTTGTCTTGTCTTGTCTTGTCTTGTCTTGTTTTGTCTTGTCTTGTATTGTCTTGTTTTGTCTTGTCTTGTATTGTCTTGTTTTCTCATGTAATGTCATGTCGTGTGTTGTGTTGTTTTGTCTTGTCTTGTGTTGTTTTGTCGTGTCTTGTCTTGTCTTGTCTTGTCTTGTCCTGTCCTGTCGTGTGTTGTGTTGTTTTGTCTTGTCTTGTCATGTCATGTCATGTCGTGCCTTGTCTTGTCTTGTATTGTCTTGTTTTGTCTTGTCTTGTATTGTCTTGTTTTCTCATGTAATGTCATGTCGTGTGTTGTGTTGTTTTGTCTTGTCTTGTGTTGTTTTGTCGTGTCATGTCTTGTCTTGTCTTGTCTTGTCTTGTCCTGTCCTGTCGTGTGTTGTGTTGTTTTGTCTTGTCTTGTCATGTCATGTCATGTCGTGTCTTGTGTTGCTTTGTCTTGTCTTGTCTTGTCTTGTCATGTCGTGTGTTGTGTTGTTTTGTCTTGTCTTGTTGTGTATTGTCATGTCTTGTCTTGTCTTGTCATGTCATGTCATGTCATGTCGTGTGTTGTGTTGTTTTGTCTTGTCTTGTTTTGTCTTGTCATGTCTTGTCTTGTCTTGTCTTGTTTTGTCTTGTCATGTCGTGTCTTGTCTTGTCTTGTCTTGTCTTGTCCTTTCTTGTCTTGTCTTGTCTTGTTTTATGTTGTCTTGTCTTGTCTTGTTTTGTCATGTAATGTCATGTCGTGTGTTGTGTTGTTTTGTCTTGTCTTGTCTTGTCTTGTCTTGTCTTGTCTTGCCTTATCTTGCCTTGTCTCGTCTTGTCTGGTCTTGTCTTGTCTTGTCTTGTCTTGTCTTGTCTTGTTTTGTCTTGTCTTGTATTGTCTTGTTTTGTCTTGTCTTGTATTGTCTTGTTTTCTCATGTAATGTCATGTCGTGTGTTGTGTTGTTTTGTCTTGTCTTGTGTTGTTTTGTCGTGTCTTGTCTTGTCTTGTCTTGTCCTGTCCTGTCGTGTGTTGTGTTGTTTTGTCTTGTCTTGTCATGTCATGTCATGTCGTGTCTTGTGTTGCTTTGTCTTGTCTTGTCTTGTCATGTCGTGTGTTGTGTTGTTTTGTCTTGTCTTGTTGTGTATTGTCGTGTCTTGTCTTGTCTTGTCTTGTCATGTCATGTCATGTCTTGTTTTGTCTTGTCATGTCTTGTCTTGTCTTGTTTTGTCATGTCATGTCTTGTCTTGTCTTGTCTTGTTTTATGTTGTCTTGTCTTGTCTTGTCTTGTCTTGTCTTGACTTGTCTTGTCTTGTCTTGTCTTGTCTTCTCCTTGTCTTGTCTTGTCATGTCGTGTGTTGTGTTGTTTTGTCTTGTCATGTCTTATATTGTCTTGTCTTGTGATGTCATGTCATGTCGTGTGTTGTGTTGTTTTGTCTTGTCTTGTCTTGTCTTGTCATGTCTTGTCTTGTCTTGTCTTGTTTTGTCTTGTCATGTCGTGTCTTGTCTTGTCTTGTCTTGTCTTGTCTTGTCTTGTCTTGTCTTGTCTTGTCTTGTCTTGTCTTGTCTTGTCTTGTCTTGTCTTGTCTTGTCTTGTCTTGTCTTGTCTTGACTTGTCTTGTCTTGTCATGTTTTATGTTGTCTTGTCTTGTCTTGTTTTGTCATGTAATGTCATGCCGTGTGTTGTGTTGTTTTGTCTTGTCATGTCTTATATTGTCTTGTCTTGTCTTGTCTTGTCTTGTGATGTCATGTCGTGTGTTGTGTTGTTTTGTCTTGTCATGTCATGTCATGTCTTGTCTTGTCTTGTCTTGTCTTGTCTTGTCTTGTCTTGTCTTGTCTTGTCTTGTCTTGTCTTGTCTTGTCTTGTCTTGTCTTGTCTTGTCTTGTCTTGTCTTGTCTTGTCTTGTCTTGTCTTGTCTTGTCTTGTCTTGTCTTGCCTTGTCTTGTCTTGTCTTGTCTTGTCTTGTCTTGTCTTGTCTTGTCTTGTCTTGTCTTGTCTTGTCTTGTCTTGTCTTGTCATGTCTTGTCTTGTCTTGTCTTGTCTTGTTTTGTCTTGTCATGTCGTGTCTTGTCTTGTCTTGTCTTGTCTTGTCTTGTCTTGTCTTGTCTTGTCTTGTCTTGTCTTGTCTTGTCTTGTCTTGTCTTATCTTGTCTTGTCTTGACTTGTCTTGTCTTGTCTTGTTTTATGTTGTCTTGTCTTGTCTTGTTTTGTCATGTAATGTCATGCCGTGTGTTGTGTTGTTTTGTCTTGTCATGTCTTATATTGTCTTGTCTTGTCTTGTCTTGTCTTGTGATGTCATGTCGTGTGTTGTGTTGTTTTGTCTTGTCATGTCATGTCATGTCTTGTCTTGTCTTGTCTTGTCTTGTCTTGTCTTGTCTTGTCTTGTCTTGTCTTGTGTTGTCTTGTCTTGTCTTGTCTTGTCTTGTCTTGTCTTGTCTTGTCTTGTCTTGTCTTGTCTTGTGATGTCATGTCGTGTGTTGTGTTGTTTTGTCTTGTCATGTCATGTCATGTCTTGTCTTGTCTTGTCTTGTCTTGTCTTGTCTTGTCTTGTCTTGTCTTGTCTTGTCTTGTCTTGTCTTGTCTTGTCTTGTCTTGTCTTGTCTTGTCTTGTCTTGTCTTGTCTTGTCTTGTCTTGTCTTGTCTTGTCTTGTCTTGTCTTGTCTTGTCTTGTCTTGTCTTGTCTTGTTTTGTCTTGTCTTGTCTTGTCTTGTCTTGTCTTGTCTTGTCTTGTCTTGTCTTGTCTTGTCTTGTCTTGTCTTGTCTTGTCTTGTCTTGTCTTGTCTTGTCTTGTCTTGTCTTGTCTTGTCTTGTCTTGTCTTGTCTTGTCTTGTCTTGTCTTGTCTTGTCTTGTCTTGTCTTGTCTTGTCTTGTCTTGTCTTGTCTTGTCTTGTCTTGTCTTGTCTTGTCTTGTCTTGTCTTGTCTTGTCTTGTCTTGACTTGTCTTGTCTTGTCTTGTCTTGTCTTCTCCTTGTCTTGTCTTGTCATGTCGTGTGTTGTGTTGTTTTGTCTTGTCATGTCTTATATTGTCTTGTCTTGTCTTGTCTTGTCTTGTCTTGTCTTGTCCTGTCTTGTCTTGTCATGTCTTGTCTTGTCATGTCGTGTGTTGTGTTGTTTTGTCTTGTCTTGTCTTGTCTTGTCTTGTCTTGTCTTGTCTTGTCTTGTCTTGTCTTGTCTTGTCTTGTCTTGTCCTGTCTTGTCCTGTCTTGTCTTGTCATGTCTTGTCTTGTCTTGTCTTGTCTTGTCTTGTCTTGTCTTGTTTTATGTTGTCTTGTCTTGTCTTGTTTTGTCATGTAATGTCATGTCGTGTGTTGTGTTGTTTTGTCTTATATTGTCTTGTCTTGTCTTGTCTTGTGATGTCATGTCGTGTGTTGTGTTGTTTTGTCTTGTCTTGTCATGTCATGTCATGTCGTGTCTTGTGTTGCTTTGTCTTGTCTTGTCTTGTCTTGTCATGTCGTGTGTTGTGTTGTTTTGTCTTGTCTTGTTGTGTATTGTCATGTCTTGTCTTGTCTTGTCATGTCATGTGTTGTGTTGTTTTGTCTTGTCTTGTTTTGTCTTGTCATGTCTTGTCTTGTCTTGTCTTGTTTTGTCTTGTCATGTCGTGTGTTGTGTTGTTTTGTCTTGTCTTGTTGTGTATTGTCTTGTCTTGTTTTGTCTTGTCATGTCGTGTGTTGTGTTGTTTTGTCTTGTCTTGTTTTGTCTTGTCATGTCTTGTCTTGTCTTGTCTTGTTTTGTCTTGTCATGCCGTGTCTTGTCTTGTCTTGTCTTGTCTTGTCTTGTCTTGTCTTGTCTTGTCTTGTCTTGTCTTGTCTTGTCTTGTCTTGTCTTGTCTTGTCTTGTCTTGTCTTGTCTTGTTTTATGTTGTTTTGTCTTGTCTTGTCTTCTCCTTGTCTTGTCTTGTCATGTCGTGTGTTGTGTTGTTTTGTCTTGTCATGTCTTATATTGTCTTGTGATGTCATGTCGTGTGTTGTGTTGTTTTGTCTTGTCTTGTTTTGTCTTGTCCTGTCTTGTCTTGTCATGTCATGTCATGTGTTGTGTTGTGTTGTTTTGTCTTGTCTTGTCTTGTCTTGTCTTGTCTTGTCTTGTCTTGCCTTATCTTGCCTTGTCTTGTCTTGTCTGGTCTTGTCTTGTCTTGTCTTGTCTTGTTTTGTCATGTAATGTCATGTCGTGTGTTGTGTTGTTTTGTCTTGTCATGTCTTATATTGTCTTGTCTTGTCTTGTCTTGTCTTGTGATGTCATGTCGTGTGTTGTGTTGTTTTGTCTTGTCATGTCATGTCTTGTCTTGTCTTGTCTTGTCTTGTCTTGTCTTGTCATATCTTGTCTTGTCTTGTCTTGTCTTGTCTTGTCTTGCTTTGTCTTGTCATGTCATGTCATGTCGTGTGTTGTGTTGTTTTGTCTTGTCTTGTCTTGTCTTGTCTTGTCTTGTCTTGTCTTGTCTTGTCTTGTCTTGTCTTGTCTTGTCTTGTCTTGTCTTGTCATGTCATGTCCTGTCGTGTCTTGTGTTGCTTTGTCTTGTCTTGTCTTGTCATGTCATGTCATGTCGTGTGTTGTCTTGTCTTGTCTTGTTTTGTCTTGTCATGTCTTGTCTTGTCTTGTCTTGTCTTGTCTTGTCTTGTCTTGTCTTGTTTTGTCTTGTCATGTCTTGTCTTGTCTTGTCTTGTCTTGTCTTGTCTTGTCTTGTCTTGTCTTGTCTTGTCTTGTCTTGTCTTGTCTTGTCTTGTCTTGTCTTGTCTTGTCTTGTCTTGTCTTGTCTTGTCTTGTCTTGTCTTGTCTTGTCTTGTCTTGTCTTGTCTTGTCTTGTCTTGTCTTGTCTTGTCTTGTCTTGTCTTGTCTTGTCTTGTCTTGTCTTGTCTTGTCTTGTCTTGTCTTGTCTTGTCTTGTCTTGTCTTGTCTTGTCTTGTCTTGTCTTGTCTTGTCTTGTCTTGTTTTGTCATGTAATGTAATGTCGTGTGTTGTGTTGTTTTGTCTTGTCTTGTCTTGTCTTGTCTTCTCCTTGTCTTGTCTTGTCTGTCGTGTGTTGTGTTGTTTTGTCTTGTCATGTCTTATATTGTCTTGTCTTGTGATGTCATGTCATGTCGTGTGTTGTGTTGTTTTGTCTTGTCTTGTTGTGTATTGTCATGTCTTGTCTTGTCTTGTCATGTCATGTCATGTCATGTCGTGTATTGTGTTGTTTTGTCTTGTCTTGTTTTGTCTTGTCATGTCTTGTCTTGTCTTGTCTTAGCTTGTCTTGTCTTGTCTTGCCTTGTCTTGTCTTGTCTTGTCTTGTCTTGTCTTGTCTTGTCTTGTCTTGTCTTGTCTTGTCTTGTCTTGTCTTGTCTTGTCTTGTCTTGTCTTGTCTTGTCTTGTCTTGTCTGTCGTGTGTTGTGTTGTTTTGTCTTGTCATGTCTTATATTGTCTTGTCTTGTGATGTCATGTCATGTCGTGTGTTGTGTTGTTTTGTCTTGTCTTGTCTTGTCTTGTCTTGTCTTGTCTTGTCTTGTCTTGTCTTGTCTTGTCTTGTCTTGTCTCGTCTTGTCTTGTCTTGTCTTGTCTTGTCTTGTCTTGTCTTGTCTTGTCTTGTCTTGTCTTGTCTGTCGTGTGTTGTGTTGTTTTGTCTTGTCATGTCTTATATTGTCTTGTCTTGTGATGTCATGTCATGTCGTGTGTTGTGTTGTTTTGTCTTGTCTTGTCTTATCTTGTCTTGTCTTGTCTTGTCTTGTCTTGTCCTGTCTTGTCTTGTCTTGTCTTGTCTTGTCTTGTCTTGTCTTGTCTTGTCTCGTCTCGTCTTGTCTTGTTTTGTTTGTCTTGTCTTGTCTTGTCTTGTCTTGTCTTGTCCTGTTCTGTCTTGTCTTGTTTTGTTTGTCTTGTCTTGTCTTGTCTTGTCTTGTCTTGTCTTGTCTTGTCTTGTCTTGTCTTGTCTTGTCTTGTCTTGTCTTGTCTTGTCTTGTCTTGTCTTGTCTTGTCTTGTCTTGTCTTGTCTTGTCATGTCTTGTCTTGTTTTGTCTTGTCTTGTATTGTCTTGTTTTATCATGTAATGTCATGTCGTGTGTTGTGTTGTTTTGCCATGTCTTGTGTTGTTTTGTCGTGTCATGTCTTGTCTTGTCCTCTCCTGTCGTGTGCTGTGTTGTTTTGTCTTGTCTTGTTTTGTCTTGTCTTGTGTTGTTTTGTCCTGTCCTGACGTGTGTTGTGTTGTTTTGTCTTGTCTGGTTTTGTCTTGTCTGGTTTTGTCTTGTCTTGTCTTGTCTTGTCTTGTCTTGTCATGTCTTGTCTTGTTTTGTCTTGTCTTGTATTGTCTTGTTTTCTCATGTAATGTCCTGACGTGTGTTGTGTTGTCTTGTCTTGTCTTGTCTTGTCTTGTCTTGTCTTGTCTTGTCTTGTCTTGTCTTGTTTTGTCATGTCATGTCTTGTCTTGTCTTGTCTTGTCTTGTCTTGTCTTGTCTTGTCTTGTCTTGTCTTGTCTTGTCTTGTCTTGTCTTGTCTTGTCTTGTCTTGTCTTGTCTTGTCTTGTCTTGTCTTGTCTTGTCTTGTCTTGTCTTGTCTTGTCTTGTCTTGTCTTGTCTTGTCTTGTCTTGTCTTGTCTTGTCTTGTCTTGTCTTGTCTTGTCTTGTTTTGTCATGTAATGTCATGTCGTGTGTTGTGTTGTTTTGTCTTGTCTTGTCTTGTCTTGTCTTCTCCTTGTCTTGTCTTGTCTGTCGTGTGTTGTGTTGTTTTGTCTTGTCATGTCTTATATTGTCTTGTCTTGTGATGTCATGTCATGTCGTGTGTTGTGTTGTTTTGTCTTGTCTTGTTGTGTATTGTCATGTCTTGTCTTGTCTTGTCATGTCATGTCATGTCATGTCGTGTGTTGTGTTGTTTTGTCTTGTCTTGTTTTGTCTTGTCATGTCTTGTCTTGTCTTGTCTTGTCTTGTCTTGTCTTGTCTTGCCTTGTCTTGTCTTGTCTTGTCTTGTCTTGTCTTGTCTTGTCTTGTCTTGTCTTGTCTTGTCTTGTCTTGTCTTGTCTTGTCTTGTCTTGTCTTGTCTTGTCTTGTCTGTCGTGTGTTGTGTTGTTTTGTCTTGTCATGTCTTATATTGTCTTGTCTTGTGATGTCATGTCATGTCGTGTGTTGTGTTGTTTTGTCTTGTCTTGTCTTGTCTTGTCTTGTCTTGTCTTGTCTTGTCTTGTCTTGTCTTGTCTTGTCTCGTCTTGTCTTGTCTTGTCTTGTCTTGTCTTGTCTTGTCTTGTCTTGTCTTGTCTTGTCTTGTCTTGTCTTCTCCTTGTCTTGTCTTGTCTGTCGTGTGTTGTGTTGTTTTGTCTTGTCTTGTCTTGTCTTGTCTTGTCTTGTCTTGTCTTGTCTTGTCCTGTCTTGTCTTGTCATGTCTTGTCTTGTCTTGTCTTGTCTTGTCTTGTCTCGTCTCGTCTTGTCTTGTTTTGTTTGTCTTGTCTTGTCTTGTCTTGTCTTGTCTTGTCCTGTTCTGTCTTGTCTTGTTTTGTTTGTCTTGTCTTGTCTTGTCTTGTCTTGTCTTGTCTTGTCTTGTCTTGTCTTGTCTTGTCTTGTCTTGTCTTGTCTTGTCTTGTCTTGTCTTGTCTTGTCATGTCTTGTCTTGTTTTGTCTTGTCTTGTATTGTCTTGTTTTATCATGTAATGTCATGTCGTGTGTTGTGTTGTTTTGCCTTGTCTTGTGTTGTTTTGTCGTGTCATGTCTTGTCTTGTCCTCTCCTGTCGTGTGCTGTGTTGTTTTGTCTTGTCTTGTTTTGTCTTGTCTTGTGTTGTTTTGTCCTGTCCTGACGTGTGTTGTGTTGTTTTGTCTTGTCTGGTTTTGTCTTGTCCTGTCTTGTCTTGTCTTGTCTTGTCTTGTCATGTCTTGTCTTGTTTTGTCTTGTCTTGTATTGTCTTGTTTTCTCATGTAATGTCCTGACGTGTGTTGTGTTGTCTTGTCTTGTCTTGTCTTGTCTTGTCTTGTCTTGTCTTGTCTTGTCTTGTCTTGTCTTGTCTTTTCTTGTCTTGTCTTGTCTTGTCTTGTCTTGTCTTGTCTTGTCTTGTCTTGTCTTGTCTTGTCTTGTCTTGTCTTGTCTTGTCTTGTCTTGTCTTGTCTTGTCTTGTCTTGTCTTGTCTTGTCTTGTCTTGTCTTGTCTTGTCTTGTCTTGTCTTGTCTTGTCTTGTCTTGTCTTGTCTTGTCTTGTCTTGTCTTGTCTTGTCTTGTCTTGTCTTGTCTTGTCTTGTCTTGTCTTGTCTTGTCTTGTCTTGTCTTGTCTTGTCTTGTCTTGTCTTGTCTTGTCTTGTCTTGTCTTGTCTTGTCTTGTCTTGTCTTGTCTTGTCTTGTCTTGTCTTGTCTTGTCTTGTCTTGTCTTGTCTTGTCTTGTCTTGTCTTGTCTTGTCTTGTCTTGTCTTGTCTTGTCTTGTCTTGTCTTGTCTTGTCTTGTCTTGTCTTGTCTTGTCTTGTCTTGTCTTGACTTGTCTTGTCTTGTCTTGTCTTGTCTTGTCTTCTCCTTGTCTTGTCTTGTCATGTCGTGTGTTGTGTTGTTTTGTCTTGTCTTGTCTTCTCCTTGTCTTGTCTTGTCATGTCGTGAGTTGTGTTGTTTTGTTTTGTCATGTCTTATATTGTCTTGTGATGTCATGTCGTGTGTTGTGTTGTTTTGTCTTGTCTTGTTTTGTCTTGTCCTGTCTTGTCTTGTCATGTCATGTCATGTGTTGTGTTGTGTTGTTTTGTCTTGTCTTGTCTTGTCTTGCCTTATCTTGCCTTGTCTTGTCTTGTCTGGTCTTGTCTTGTCTTGTCGTGTCTTGTTTTGTCTTGTCTTGTATTGTCTTGTTTTCTCATGTAATGTCATGTCGTGTGTTGTGTTGTTTTGTCTTGTCTTGTGTTGTTTTGTCGTGTCATGTCTTGTCTTGTCTTGTCTTTTCTTGTCTTGTCCTGTCCTGTCGTGTGTTGTGTTGTTTTGTCTTGTCTTGTCATGTCATGTCATGTCGTGTCTTGTGTTGCTTTGTCTTGTCTTGTTGTGTATTGTCATGTCTTGTCTTGTCTTGTCATCTCATGTCATGTCATGTCGTGTGTTGTGTTGTTTTGTCTTGTCTTGTTTTGTCTTGTCTTGTCTTGTCTTGTCTTGTCTTGTTTTATGTTGTCTTGTCTTGTTTTGCCATGTAATGTCATGTCGTGTGTTGTGTTGTTTTGTCTTGTCTTGTTGTGTATTGTCATGTCTTGTCTTGTCTTGTCATGTCGTGTGTTGTGTTGTTTTGTCTTGTCTTGTCTTGTCTTGTCTTGTCTTGTCTTGTCTTGTCTTGTCTTGTCTTGTCTTGTCTTGTCTTGGTTGTCCTGTCCTGTCTTGTCTTGTCTTGTCATATCTTGTCTTGTTTTGTCTTGTCTTGTCTTGTCTTGCTTTGTCTTGTCATGTCTTATCTTGTCTTGTCTTGTCTTGTCTTGTCTTGTCTTGTCTTGTCTTGTCTTGTCCTGTCCTGTCTTGTCTTGTCTTGTCATGTCTTGTTTTGTCTTGTCTTGCTTTGTCTTGTCATGTCTTATCTTGTCTTGTCATGTCTTGTTTTGTCTTGTCATGTCGTGTGTTGTGTTGTTTTGTCTTGTCTTGTCTTGTCTTGTCTTGTCTTGTCTTGTCTTGTCTTGGTTGTCCTGTCCTGTCTTGTCTTGTCTTGTCTTGTCTTGTCTTGTCTTGTCTTGTCTTGTCTTGTCTTGTCTTGGTTGTCCTGTCCTGTCTTGTCTTGTCTTGTCATATCTTGTCTTGTCTTGTCTTGTCTTGTCTTGTCTTGTCTTGTCCTGTCTTGTCTTGTCATGTCTTGTCTTGTCTTGTCTTGTCTTGTCTTGTCTTGTCTTGTCTTGTCCTGTCCTGTCTTGTCTTGTCTTGTCATGTCTTGTTTTGTCTTGTCATGTCGTGTGTTGTGTTGTTTTGTCTTGTCTTGTCTTGTCTTGTCTTGTCTTGTCTTGTCTTGTCTTGTCTTGTCTTGTCTTGTCTTGTCTTGGTTGTCCTGTCCTGTCTTGTCTTGTCATGTCATGTCTTGTTTTGTCTTGTCTTGTCTTGTCTTGTCTTGTCTTGTCTTGTCTTGTCTTGTCTTGTCTTGTCTTGTCTTGTCTTGTCTTGGTTGTCCTGTCCTGTCTTGTCTTGTCTTGTCTTGTCTTGTCTTGTCTTGCTTTGTCTTGTCATGTCTTATCTTGTCTTGTCTTGTCTTGTCTTGTCTTGTCTTGTCTTGTCTTGTCTTGTCCTGTCCTGTCTTGTCTTGTCTTGTCATGTCTTGTTTTGTCTTGTCTTGCTTTGTCTTGTCATGTCTTATCTTGTCTTGTCATGTCTTGTTTTGTCTTGTCATGTCGTGTGTTGTGTTGTTTTGTCTTGTCTTGTCTTGTCTTGTCTTGTCTTGTCTTGTCTTGTCTTGTCTTGTCTTGTCTTGTCTTGTCTTGTCTTGGTTGTCCTGTCCTGTCTTGTCTTGTCATGTCATGTCATGTGTTGTGTTGTGTTGTTTTGTCTTGTCTTGTCTTGTCTTGCCTTATCTTGCCTTGTCTTGTCTTGTCTGGTCTTGTCTTGTCTTGTCGTGTCTTGTTTTGTCTTGTCTTGTATTGTCTTGTTTTCTCATGTAATGTCATGTCGTGTGTTGTGTTGTTTTGTCTTGTCTTGTGTTGTTTTGTCGTGTCATGTCTTGTCTTGTCTTGTCTTTTCTTGTCTTGTCCTGTCCTGTCGTGTGTTGTGTTGTTTTGTCTTGTCTTGTCATGTCATGTCATGTCGTGTCTTGTGTTGCTTTGTCTTGTCTTGTTGTGTATTGTCATGTCTTGTCTTGTCTTGTCATCTCATGTCATGTCATGTCGTGTGTTGTGTTGTTTTGTCTTGTCTTGTTTTGTCTTGTCTTGTCTTGTCTTGTCTTGTCTTGTTTTATGTTGTCTTGTCTTGTTTTGCCATGTAATGTCATGTCGTGTGTTGTGTTGTTTTGTCTTGTCTTGTCTTGTCTTGTCTTGTCTTGTCTTGTCTTGTCCTGTCCTGTCTTGTCTTGTCTTGTCATGTCTTGTTTTGTCTTGTCTTGCTTTGTCTTGTCATGTCTTATCTTGTCTTGTCATGTCTTGTTTTGTCTTGTCTTGTCTTGTCTTGTCTTGGTTGTCCTGTCCTGTCTTGTCTTGTCTTGTCATATCTTGTCTTGTTTTGTCTTGTCTTGTCTTGTCTTGCTTTGTCTTGTCATGTCTTATCTTGTCTTGTCTTGTCTTGTCTTGTCCTGTCGTGTGTTGTTTTGTTTTGTCTTGTCTTGTGTTGTTTTGTCGTGTCATGTCTTGTCTTGGCTTGTCTTGTCCTGTCCTGTCGTGTGTTGTGTTGTTTTGTCTTGTCTTGTCTTGTCCTGTCCTGACGTGTGTTGTCTTGTCTTTACTTGTCTTGTCTTGTCTTGTCTTGTCTTGTCTTGTCTTGTCTTGTCTTGTCTTGTCTTGTCTTGTCTTGTCTTGTCTTGTCTTGTCTTGTCCTGTCCTGTCTTGTCTTGTTTTGTCTTGTCTTGTATTGTCTTGTTTTCTCATGTAATGTCATGTCGTGTGTTGTGTTGTTTTGTCTTGTCTTGTGTTGTTTTGTCGTGTCATGTCTTGTCTTGTCTTGTCTTGTGTTGTTTTGTCGTGTCATGTCTTGTCTTGTCCTCTCCTGTCGTGTGTTGTGTTGTTTTGTCTTGTCTTGTTTTGTCTTGTCTTGTGTTGTTTTGTCCTGTCCTGACGTGTGTTGTGTTGCTTTGTCTTGTCTGGTTTTGTCTTGTCCTGTCTTGTCTTGTCTTGTTTTGTCTTGTCCTGTCTTGTCTTGTCTTGTATTGTCTTGTTTTCTCATGTAATGTCATGTCGTGTGTTGTCTTGTTTTGTCTTGTCTTGTGTTGTTTTGTCGTGTGTTGTCTTGTGTTGTCTTGTCCTGTCCTGACGTGTGTTGTGTTGTTTTGTCTTGTCTTGTGTTGTTTTGTCCTGTCCTGACGTGTGTTGTGTTGTTTTGTCTTGTCTTGTTTTGTCTTGTCTTGTGTTGTTTTGTCTTGTATTGTCTTGTTTTCTCAGGTAATGTCATGTCGTGTGTTGTGTTGTTTTGTCTTGTCTTGTGTTGTTTTGTCGTGTCATGTCTTGTCTTGTCTTGTCTTGTCTTGTCCTGTCCTGTCGTGTGTTGTCTTGTCTTGTCTTGTCCTGTCCTGACGTGTGTTGTGTTGTTTTGTCCTGTCCTGACGTGTGTTGTGTTGTTTTGTCTTGTCTTGTTTTGTCTTGTCATGTCATGTCTTGTCTTGTCTTGTCTTGTCCTGTCGTGTGTTGTCTTGTCTTGTCTTGTCTTGTCTTGTCTTGTCTTGTCTTGTCTTGTCTTGTCTTGTCTTGTCTTGTCTTGTCTTGTCTTCTCCTTGTCTTGTCTTGTCTGTCGTGTGTTGTGTTGTTTTGTCTTGTCATGTCTTATATTGTCTTGTCTTGTGATGTCATGTCATGTCGTGTGTTGTGTTGTTTTGTCTTGTCTTGTCTCGTCTTGTCTTGTCTTGTCTTGTCTTGTCTTGTCTTGTCTTGTATTGTCTTGTCTTGTCTTGTCTTGTCTTGTCTTGTCCTGTCTTGTCTTGTCATGTCTTGTCTTGTCTTGTCTTGTCTTGTCTTGTCTTGTCTCGTCTTGTCTTGTCTTGTCTTGTCTTGTCCTGTCTTGTCTTGTCTTGTCATGTCTTGTTTTGTCTTGTCTTACTTTGTCTTGTCATGTCTTATCTTGTCTTGTCATGTCTTGTCTTGTCTTGTCTTGTCTTGTCTTGTCTTGTCTTGTCTTGTCTTGTCTTGTCTTGTCTTGTCTTGTCTTGTCTTGTCTTGTCTTGTCTTGTCTTGTCTTGGTTGTCCTGTCCTGTCTTGTCTTGTCTTGTTATATCTTGTCTTGTTTTGTCTTGTCTTATCTTGTCTTGCTTTGTCTTGTCATGTCTTATCTTGTCTTGTCTTGTCTTGTCTTGTCCTGTCGTGTGTTGTTTTGTTTTGTCTTGGCTTGTCTTGTCCTGTCCTGTCGTGTGTTGTGTTGTTTTGTCTTGTCTTGTCTTGTCCTGTCCTGACGTGTGTTGTCTTGTCTTGTCTTGTCTTGTCTTGTCTTGTCTTGTCTTGTCTTGTCTTGTCTTGTCCTGTCCTGTCTTGTCTTGTCTTGTCTTGTCATGTCTTGTCTTGTCTTGTCTTGTCTTGTCTTGTCTTGTCTTGTCTCGTCTTGTCTTGTCTTGTCCTGTCCTGTCTTGTGTTGTCTTGTCTTGTCTTGTCTTGTCTTGTCTTGTCATGTCTTATCTTGTCTTGTCATGTCTTGTCTTGTCTTGTCTTGTCTTGTCTTGTCTTGTCTTGTCTTGTCTTGTCATGTCTTGTCTTGTCTTGTCTTGTCTTGTCTTATCTTGTCTTGTCTTGTCTTGTCTTGTCATGTCATGTCATGTCATATCGTGTGTTGTGTTGTTTTGTCTTGTCTTATTTTGTCTTGTCATGTCTTATCTTGTCTTGTCTTGTCTTGTCTTGTCTTGTTTTGTTTGTCTTGTTTTGTCTTGTCTTGTCTTGTCTTGTCTTGTCTTGTCTTGTCTTGTCATGTCGTGTGTTGTGTTGTTTTGTCTTGTCTTGTCTTGTCTTGTCTTGTCTTGTCATGTCGTGTGTTGTGTTGTTTTGTCTTGTCTTGTGTTGTTTTGTCGTGTCATGTCTTGTCTTGTCTTGTCTTGTCTTGTCCTGTCCTGACGTGTGTTGTGTTGTTTTGTCTTGTCTTGTCTTGTCTTGTCTTGTCTTGTGTTGCCTCGTCTTGTCTTGTCTTGTCTTGTCCTGTCGTGACGTGTGTTGTGTTGTTTTGTCTTGTCTTGTCTTGTCTTGTCTTGTCTTGTCTTGTCTTGTCTTGTCTTGTCATGTCGTGTCATGTCGTGTCTTGTGTTGCTTTGTCTTGTCTTGTCATGTCGTGTGTTGTGTTGTTTTGTCTTGTCTTGTTGTGTATTGTCATGTCTTATATTGTCTTGTCTTGTCTTGTCATGTCATGTCATGTCGTGTGTTGTGTTGTTTTGTCTTGTCTTGTCTTGTCTTGTCTTGCCTTATCTTGCCTTTTCTTGTCTTGTCTTGTCTTGTCCTGTCATGTCGTGTGTTGTGTTGTTTTGTCTTGTCATGTCGTGTGTTGTGTTGTTTTGTCTTGTCTTGTGTTGTTTTGTCGTGTCATGTCTTGTCTTGTCTTGTCCTGTCCTGTCGTGTGTTGTGTTGTTTTGTCTTGTCTTGTCTTGTTTTATGTTGTCTTGTTTTGTCATGTCTTGTCATGTCGTATGTTGTGTTGTTTTGTCTTGTCTTGTCTTGTCTTGTCCTGTCCTGTCGTGTGTTGTGTTGTTTTGTCTTGTCTTGTCATGTCATGTCATGTCGTGTCTTGTGTTGCTTTGTCTTGTCTTGTCTTGTCTTGTGTTGCCTCGTCTTGTCTTGTCTTGTCTTGTCCTGTCCTGACGTGTGTTGTGTTGTTTTGTCTTGTCTTGTCTTGTCTTGTCTTGTCTTGTCATGTCGTGTGTTGTGTTGTTTTGTCTTGTCTTGTCTTGTCTTGTCTTGTCTTGTCTTGTCTTGTCTTGTCTTGTCTTGTCATGTCGTGTGCTGTGTTGTTTTGTCTTGTCTTGTGTTGTTTTGTCGTGTCATGTCTTGTCTTGTCTTGTATTGTCTTGTCCTGTCCTGTCGTGTGTTGTGTTGTTTTGTCTTGTCTTGTCATGTCATGTCATGTCGTGTCTTGTGTTGCTCTGTCTTGTCTTGTCATGTCTTATCTTGTCTTGTCTTGTCATGTCTTGTCTTGTCTTGTCTTGTCTTGTCTTGTCTTGTCTTGTCTTGTCTTGTCTTGTCCTGTCCTGTCCTGTCTTGTCTTGTCTTGTCATATCTTTTCTTGTCTTGTCTTGTCTTGTCTTGTCTTGTCTTGTCTTGTCTTGTCTTGTCTTGTCTTGTTTTGTCTTGTCATGTCTTATCTTGTCTTGTCTTGTCTTGTCCTGTCCTGTCGTGTGTTGTTTTGTATTGTCTTGTCTTGTGTTGTTTTGTCGTGTCATGTCTTGTCTTGTCTTGTCCTGTCCTGTCGTGTGTTGTGTTGTTTTGTCTTGTCTTGTCTAGTCTTGTCATGTCATGTCATGTCGTGTCTTGTGTTGCTTTGTCTTGTCTTGTCTTGTCTTGTCACGTCGTGTGTTGTGTTGTTTTGTCTTGTCATGTCTTGTCTTGTCATGTCATGTCATGTCGTGTGTTGTGTTGTTTTGTCTTGTCTTGTTTTGTCTTGTCATGTCTTGTCTTGTCTTGTCTTGTCTTGTCTTGTCTTGTTTTGTCTTGTCTTGTCTTGTCTTGTCTTGTCTTGTCTTGTCTTGTCTTGTCTTGTCTTGTCTTGTCTTGTCTTGTCTTGTCTTGTCTTGTCTTGTCTTGTCTTGTCTTGTCTTGTCTTGTCTTGTCTTGTCATGTCATGTCATGTCATATCGTGTGTTGTGTTGTTTTGTCTTGTCTTGTCTTGTCTTGTCATGTCGTGTGTTGTGTTGTTTTGTCTTGTCATGTCTTGTGTTGTCATGTCATGACATGTCGTGTGTTGTGTTGTTTTGTCTTGTCATGTCTTGTCTTGTCATGTCATGACATGTCGTGTGTTGTGTTGTTTTGTCTTGTCTTGTTTTGTCTTGTCTTGTCTTGTCTTGTCTTGTCTTGTCTTGTCTTGTCTTGTCTTGTCATGTCATGTCATGTTATATCGTGTGTTGTGTTGTTTTGTCTTGTCTTATTTTGTCTTGTCATGTCTTATCTTGTCTTGTCTTGTCTTGTCTTGTCTTGTCTTGTCTTGTCTTGTCTTGTCTTGTCATGTCATGTCATGTCATATCGTGTGTTGTGTTGTTTTGTCTTGTCTTATTTTGTCTTGTCATGTCTTATATTGTCTTGTCTTGTCTTGTCTTGTCTTGTCTTGTGTTGTCTTGTCTTGTCTTGTCTCATCTTGTCTTGTCCTGTCCTGTCCTGTCTTGTCTTGTCTTGTCATGTCTTGTCTTGTCTTGTCTTGTTTTGTCTTGTCTTGTATTGTGCTGTTTTGTCGTGTCATGTCTTGTCTTGTCTTGTCCTGTCCTGTTGTGTGTTGTGTTGTTTTGTCTTGTCTTGTCTTGTCCTGTCCTGACGTGTGTTGTCTTGTCTTGTCTTGTCTTGTGTTGTTTTGTCGTGTCATGTCTTGTCTTGTCTTGTCCTGTCCTGTTGTGTGTTGTGTTGTTTTGTCTTGTCTTGTCTTGTCCTGTCCTGACGTGTGTTGTCTTGTCTTGTCTTGTCCTGTCCTGTCTTGTCTTGTCTTGTCATGTCTTGTCTTGTCTTGTCTTGTCTTGTCTTGTCTTGTCTCGTCTTGTCTTGTCTTGTCTTGTCTTGTCCTGTACTGTCTTGTCTTGTCTTGTCATGTCTTGTCTTGTCTTGTCTTGTCTTGTCTTGTGTTGCCTCGTCTTGTCTTGTCTTGTCTTGTCCTGTCCTGACGTGTGTTGTGTTGTTTTGTCTTGTCTTGGTTTGTCTTGTCATGTCTTATCTTGTCTTGTCATGTCTTGTCTTGTCTTGTCTTGTCTTGTCTTGTTTTGTCTTGTCTTGTCTTGTCTTGTCTTGTCTTGTCTTGTTTTGTCTTGTCTTGTGTTGTTTTGTCCTGTCCTGACGTGTGTTGTGTTGTTTTGTCTTGTCTTGTTTTGTCTTGTCTTGTGTGGTTTTGTCTTGTTTTCTCATGTAATGACATGTCGTGTGTTGTGTTGTTTTGTCTTGTCTTGTGTTGTTTTGTCGTGTCATGTCTTGTCTTGTCTTGTCTTGTCTTGTCCTGTCCTGTCGTGTGTTGTCTTGTCTTGTCTTGTCCTGTACTGACGTGTGTTGTGTTGTCTTGTCTTGTCTTGTCTTGTCTTGTCTTGTCTTGTCTTGTCTTGTCTTGTCTTGTCTTGTCTTGTCTTGTCTTGTCTTGTCTTGTCTTGTCTTGTCTTGTCTTGTCTTGTCTTGTCTTGTCTTGTCTTGTCTTGTCTTGTCTTGTCTTGTCTTGTCTTGTCTTGTCTTGTCTTGTCTTGTCTTGTCTTGTCTTGTCTTGTCTTGTCTTGTCTTGTCTTGTCTTGTCTTGTCTTGTCTTGTCTTGTCTTGTCTTGTCTTGTCTTGTCTTGTCTTGTCTTGTCTTGTCTTGTCTTGTCTTGTCTTGTCTTGTCTTGTCTTGTCTTGTCTTGTCTTGTCTAGTCTTGTCTTGTCTTGTCTTGTCTTGTCTTGTCTTGTCTTGTCTTGTCTTGTCTTGTCTTGTCTTGTCTTGTCTTGTCTTGTCTTGTCTTGTCATGTCTTGTCTTGTCTTGTCTTGTATTGTCTTGTCTTGTTTTGTCTTGTCTTGTCTTGTCTTGTCTTGTCTTGTCTTGTCTTGTCTTGTCTTGTCTTGTCTTGTCTTGTCATGTCATGTCATGTCATATCGTGTGTTGTGTTGTTTTGTCTTGTCTTATTTTGCCTTGTCATGTTGTTTTGTCTTGTCTTGTGTTGTTTTGTCGTGTCTTGTCTTGTCTTGTCATGTCATGTCATGTCATATGTTGTGTTGTTTTGTCTTGTCTTATTTTGTCTTGTCATGTTGTCTTGTCTTGTCTTGTCTTGTCTTGTCTTGTCTTGTCTTGTCTTGTCTTGTCTTGTCTTGTCTTGTCTTGTCTTGTCATGTCTTGTCTTGTATTGTCTTGTCTTGTTTTGTCTTGTCTTGTCTTGTCTTGTCTTGCTTTGTCTTGTCATGTCTTGGCTTGTCTTGTCTTGTCTTGTCTTGTCTTGTCTTGTCTTGTCATGTCTTGTCTTGTCTTGTCTTGTCTTGTCTTGTCTTGTCTTGTCTTGTCTTGTCTTGTCTTGTCTTGTCTTGTCTTGTCTTGTCTTGTCTTGTCTTGTCTTGTCTTGTCTTGTCTTGTCTTGTCTTGTCTTGTCTTGTCTTGTCTTGTCTTGTCTTGTCTTGTCTTGTCTTGTCTTGTCTTGTCTTGTCTTGTCTTGTCTTGTCTTGTCTTGTCTTGTCTTGTCATGTCTTATCTTGTCTTGTCTTGTCTTGTCTTGTCATATCTTGTCTTGTCTTGTCTTGTCTTGTCTTGCTTTGTCTTGTCATGTCTTATCTTGTCTTGTCTTGTCTTGTCTTGTCTTGTCTTGTCCTGTCGTGTGTTGTTTTGTTTTGTCTTGTCTTGTGTTGTTTTGTCGTGTCATGTCTTGTCTTGTCTTGTCTTGTCCTGTCCTGTCGTGTGTCGTGTTGTTTTGTCTTGTCTTGTCTTGTCCTGTCCTGACGTGTGTTGTCTTGTCTTGTCTTGTCTTGTCTTGTCTTGTCTTGTCTTGTCTTGTCTTGTCTTGTCTTGTCCTGTCCTGTCTTGTCTTGTCTTGTCATGTCTTGTCTTGTCTTGTCTTGTCTTGTCTTGTCTTGTCTCGTCTTGTCTTGTCTTGTCCTGTCCTGTCTTGTGTTGTCTTGTCTTGTCTTGTCTTGTCTTGTCATGTCTTATCTTGTCTTGTCATGTCTTGTCTTGTCTTGTCTTGTCTTGTCTTGTCTTGTCTTGTCTTGTCTTGTCTTGCCTTGTCATGTCTTGTCTTGTCTTGTCTTGTATTGTCTTGTCTTGTCTTGTCTTGTCTTGTCTTGTCTTGTCTTGTCTTGTCTTGTCTTGTCTTGTCTTGTCTTGTCTTGTCTTGTCTTGTCTTGTCTTGTCTTGTCTTGTCTTGTCTTGTCTTGTCTTGTCTTGTCTTGTCTTGTCTTGTCTTGTCTTGTCTTGTCTTGTCTTGTCTTGTCTTGTCTTGTCTTGTCTTGTCTTGTCTTGTCTTGTCTTGTCTTGTCTTGTCTTGTCTTGTCTTGTCTTGTCTTGTCTTGTCTTGTCTTGTCTTGTCTTGTCTTGTCTTGTCTTGTCTTGTCTTGTCTTGTCTTGTCTTGTCTTGTCTTGTCTTGTCTTGTCTTGTCTTGTCTTGTCTTGTCTTGTCTTGTCTTGTCTTGTCATGTCATGTCATATCGTGTGTTGTGTTGTTTTGTCTTGTCTTGTCATGTCGTGTGCTGTGTTGTTTTGTCTTGTCTTGTGTTGTTTTGTCGTGTCATGTCTTGTCTTGTCTTGTCTTGTCATGTCGTGTGTTGTGTTGTTTTGTCTTGTCATGTCTTGTCTTGTCATGTCATGTCATGTCGTGTGTTGTGTTGTTTTGTCTTGTCTTGTTTTGTCTTGTCATGTCGTGTGTTGTGTTGTTTTGTCTTGTCTTGTTGTGTATTGTCATGTCTTATATTGTCTTGTCTTGTCTTGTCTTGTCATGTCATGTCATGTCGTGTGTTGTGTTGTTTTGTCTTGTCTTGTCTTGTCTTGTCTTGCCTTATCTTGCCTTGTCTTGTCTTGTCTGGTCTTGTCTTGTCTTGTCTTGTCTTGTCTTGTCTTGTCATGTCTTGTCTTGTTTTGTCTTGTCTTGTATTGTCTTGTTTTCTCATGTAATGTCATGTCGTGTGTTGTGTTGTTTTGTCTTGTCTTGTGTTGTTTTGTCGTGTCATGTCTTGTCTTGTCTTGTCTTGTCTTGTCCTGTCCTGTCGTGTGTTGTGTTGTTTTGTCTTGTCTTGTCATGTCATGTCATGTCGAGTCTTGTGTTGCTTTGTCTTGTCTTGTCATGTCGTGTGTTGTGTTGTTTTGTCTTGTCTTGTTGTGTATTGTCATGTCTTATATTGTCTTGTCTTGTCTTGTCTTGTCATGTCATGTCATGTCGTGTGTTGTGTTGTTTTGTCTTGTCTTGTCTTGTCTTGTCATGTCGTGTGTTGTGTTGTTTTGTCTTGTCTTGTGTTGTTTTGTCGTGTCATGTCTTGTCTTGTCTTGTCCTGTCCTGTCGTGTGTTGTGTTGTTTTGTCTTGTCTTGTCTTGTTTTATGTTGTCTTGTTTTGTCATGTAATGTCATGTCGTGTGTTGTGTTGTTTTGTCTTGTCTTGTGTTGTTTTGTCGTGTCATGTCTTGTCTTGTCTTGAATTGTCTTGTCCTGTCCTGTCGTGTGTTGTGTTGTTTTGTCTTGTCTTGTTATGTCATGTCATGTCGTGTCTTGTGTTGCTTTGTCTTGTCTTGTCTTGTCTTGTGTTGCCTCGTCTTGTCTTGTCTTGTCTTGTCCTGTCCTGACGTGTGTTGTGTTGTTTTGTCTTGTCTTGTCTTGTCTTGTCTTGTCTTGTCTTGTCTTGTCATGTCGTGTGTTGTGTTGTCTTGTCTTGTCTTGTCTTGTCTTGTCTTGTCTTGTCTTGTCTTGTCTTGCCTTGCCTTGTCTTGTCTTGTCTTGTCTTGTCTTGTCTTGTCTTGTCTTGTCTTGTCTTGTCTTGTCTTGTCTTGTCTTGTCTTGTCTTGTCTTGTCTTGTCTTGTCTTGTCTTGTCTTGTCTTGTCTTGTCTTGTCTTGTCTTGTCTTGTCTTGTCTTGTCTTGTCTTGTCTTGTCTTGTCTTGTCTTGTCTTGTCTTGTCTTGTCTTGTCTTGTCTTGTCTTGTCTTGTCTTGTCTTGTCTTGTCTTGTCTTGTCTTGTCTTGTCTTGTCTTGTCTTGTCTTGTCTTGTCTTGTCTTGTCTTGTCTTGTCTTGTCTTGTCTTGTCTTGTCTTGTCTTGTCTTGTCTTGTCTTGTCTTGTCTTGTCTTGTCTTGTCTTGTCTTGTCTTGTCTTGTCTTGTCTTGTCTTGTCTTGTCTTGTCTTGTCTTGTCTTGTCTTGTCTTGTCTTGTCTTGTCTTGTCTTGTCTTGTCTTGTCTTGTCTTGTCTTGTCTTGTCTTGTCTTGTCTTGTCTTGTCTTGTCTTGTCTTGTCTTGTCTTGTCTTGTCTTGTCTTGTCTTGTCTTGTCTTGTCTTGTCTTGTCTTGTCTTGTCTTGTCTTGTCTTGTCTTGTCTTGTCTTGTCTTGTCTTGTCTTGTCTTGTCTTGTCTTGTCTTGTCTTGTCATGTCGTGTGTTGTCTTGTCTTGTCTTGTCTTGTCTTGTCTTGTCTTGTCTTGTCTTGTCTTATCTTGTCTTGTCTTGTCTTGTCTTGTCTTGTCTTGTCTTGTCTTGTCTTGTCTTGTCTTGTCTTGTCTTGTCTTGTCTTGTCTTGTCTTGTCTTGTCTTGTCTTGTCTTGTCTTGTCTTGTCTTGTCTTGTCTTGTCTTGTCTTGTCTTGTCTTGTATTGTCTTGTCTTGTGTTGTTTTGTCGTGTCATGTCTTGTCTTGCCTTGTCCTGTCCTGTCGTGTGTTGTGTTGTTTTGTCTTGTCTTGTCTAGTCTTGTCATGTCATGTCATGTCATGTCGTGTCTTGTGTTGCTTTGTCTTGTCTTGTCATGTCGTGTGTTGTGTTGTTTTGTCTTGTCATGTCTTGTCTTGTCATGTCTTGTCTTGTCATGTCATGTCATGTCGTGGGTTGTGTTGTTTTGTCTTGTCATGTCTTGTCTTGTCATGTCATGTCATGTCGTGTGTTGTGTTGTTTTGTCTTGTCTTGTCTTGTCTTGTCTTGTCTTGTCTTGTCTTGTCTTGTCTTGTCTTGTCATGTCATGTCATGTCATATCGTGTGTTGTGTTGTTTTGTCTTGTCTTATTTTGTCTTGTCATGTCTTATCTTGTCTTGTCTTGTCTTGTCTTGTCTTGTCTTGTCTTGTCTTGTCTTGTCTCATCTTGTCTTGTCCTGTCCTGTCCTGTCTTGTCTTGTCTTGTCATGTCTTGTCTTGTCTTGTCTTGTTTTGTCTTGTCTTGTATTGTGTTGTTTTGTCGTGTCATGTCTTGTCTTGTCTTGTCTTGTCTTGTCCTGTCCTGTTGTGTGTTGTGTTGTTTTGTCTTGTCTTGTCTTGTCCTGTCCTGACGTGTGTTGTCTTGTCTTGTCTTGTCTTGTGTTGTTTTGTCGTGTCATGTCTTGTCTTGTCTTGTCCTGTCCTGTTGTGTGTTGTGTTGTTTTGTCTTGTCTTGTCTTGTCCTGTCCTGACGTGTGTTGTCTTGTCTTGTCTTGTCTTGTGTTGTTTTGTCGTGTCATGTCTTGTCTTGTCTTGTCCTGTCCTGTTGTGTGTTGTGTTGTTTTGTCTTGTCTTGTCTTGTCCTGTCCTGACGTGTGTTGTCTTGTCTTGTCTTGTCCTGTCCTGTCTTGTCTTGTCTTGTCATGTCTTGTCTTGTCTTGTCTTGTCTTGTCTTGTCTTGTCTTGTCTTGTCTCGTCTTGTCTTGTCTTGTCTTGTCCTGTACTGTCTTGTCTTGTCTTGTCATGTCTTGTCTTGTGTTGCCTAGTCTTGTCTTGTCTTGTCTTGTCCTGTCCTGACGTGTGTTGTGTTGTTTTGTCTTGTCTTGGTTTGTCTTGTCATGTCCTATCTTGTCTTGTCATGTCTTGTCTTGTCTTGTCTTGTCTTGTCTTGTCTTGTCTTGTCATGTCTTGTCTTGTCTTGTCTTGTATTGTCTTGTCTTGTTTTGTCTTGTCTTGTCTTGTCCTGTCCTGACGTGTGTTGTCTTGTCTTGTCTTGTCCTGTCCTGTCTTGTCTTGTCTTGTCATGTCTTGTCTTGTCTTGTCTTGTCTTGTCTTGTATTGTCTTGTCTTGTTTTGTCTTGTCTTGTCTTGTCCTGTCCTGACGTGTGTTGTCTTGTCTTGTCTTGTCCTGTCCTGTCTTGTCTTGTCTTGTCATGTCTTGTCTTGTCTTGTCTTGTCTTGTCTTGTCTTGTGTTGCCTCGTCTTGTCTTGTCTTGTCTTGTCCTGTCCTGACGTGTGTTGTGTTGTTTTGTCTTGTCTTGTCTTGTCTTGTCTTGTCTTGTCTTGTCTTGTCTTGTCTTGTCTTGTCTTGTCTTGTCTTGTCTTGTCATGTCGTGTGTTGTGTTGTTTTGTCTTGTCTTGTCTTGTTTTGTCTTGTCTTGTCTTGTCTTGTCTTGTCATGTCATGTGCTGTGTTGTTTTGTCTTGTCTTGTCTTGTCTTGTCATGTCGTGTGTTGTGTTGTTTTGTCTTGTCTTGTCTTGTCATGTCGTGTGTTGTGTTGTGTTGTGTTGTTTTGTCTTGTCTTGTCATGTCATGCCATGTCGTGTCTTGTGTTGCTTTGTCTTGTCTTGTCTTGTCTTGTCTTGTCTTGTCTTGTCTTGTCTTGTCTTGTCTTGTCTTGTCTTGTCTTGTCTTGTCTTGTCTTGTCTTGTCTTGTCTTGTCTTGTCTTGTCTTGTCTTGTCTTGTCTTGTCTTGTCTTGTCTTGTCTTGTCTTGTCTTGTCTTGTCTTGTCTTGTCTTGTCTTGTCTTGTCTTGTCTTGTCTTGTCTTGTCTTGTCTTGTCTTGTCTTGTCTTGTCTTGTCTTGTCTTGTCTTGTCTTGTCTTGTCTTGTCTTGTCTTGTCTTGTCTTGTCTTGTCTTGTCTTGTCTTGTCTTGTCTTGTCTTGTCTTGTCTTGTCTTGTCTTGTCTTGTCTTGTCTTGTCTTGTCTTGTCTTGTCTTGTCTTGTCTTGTCTTGTCTTGTCTTGTCTTGTCTTGTCTTGTCTTGTCTTGTCTTGTCTTGTCTTGTCTTGTCTTGTCTTGTCTTGTCTTGTCTTGTCTTGTCATGTCGTGTGTTGTGTTGTCTTGTCTTGTCTTGTCTTGTCTTGTCTTGTCTTGTCTTGTCTTGTCTTGTCTTATCTTGTCTTGTCTTGTCTTGTCTTGTCTTGTCTTGTCTTGTCTTGTCTTGCTTTGTCTTGTCATGTCTTATCTTGTCTTGTCTTGTCTTGTCCTGTCCTGTCGTGTGTTGTTTTGTATTGTCTTGTCTTGTGTTGTTTTGTCGTGTCATGTCTTGTCTTGTCTTGTCCTGTCCTGTCGTGTGTTGTGTTGTCTTGTCTTGTCTAGTCTTGTCATGTCATGTCATGTCGTGTCTTGTGTTGCTTTGTCTTGTCTTGTCATGTCGTGTGTTGTGTTGTTTTGTCTTGTCATGTCTTGTCTTGTCATGTCATGTCATGTCGTGTGTTGTGTTGTTTTGTCTTGTCTTGTTTTGTCTTGTCATGTCTTGTCTTGTCTTGTCTTGTCTTGTCTTGTCTTGTCTTGTCTTGTCTTGTCTTGTCTTGTCTTGTCTTGTCTTGTCTTGTCTTGTCATGTCATGTCATGTCATATCGTGTGTTGTGTTGTTTTGTCTTGTCTTGTCATGTCGTGTGCTGTGTTGTTTTGTCTTGTCTTGTTTTGTCTTGTCATGTCTTGTCTTGTCTTGTCTTGTCTTGTCTTGTCTTGTCTTGTCATGTCATGTCATGTCATATCGTGTGTTGTGTTGTTTTCTCTTGTCTTATTTTGTCTTGTCATGTCTTATCTTGTCTTGTCTTGTCTTGTCTTGTCTTGTCTTGTCTTGTCATGTCATGTCATGTCATATCGTGTGTTGTGTTGTTTTGTCTTGTCTTATTTTGTCTTGTCATGTCTTATCTTGTCTTGTCTTGTCTTGTCTTGTCTTGTCTTGTCTTGTCTCATCTTGTCTTGTCCTGTCCTGTCCTGTCTTGTCTTGTCTTGTCATGTCTTGTCTTGTCTTGTTTTGTCTTGTCTTGTATTGTGTTGTTTTGTCGTGTCATGTCTTGTCTTGTCTTGTCTTGTCTTGTCCTGTCCTGTTGTGTGTTGTGTTGTTTTGTCTTGTCTTGTCTTGTCCTGTCCTGACGTGTGTTGTCTTGTCTTGTCTTGTCTTGTGTTGTTTTGTCGTGTCATGTCTTGTCTTGTCTTGTCCTGTCCTGTTGTGTGTTGTGTTGTTTTGTCTTGTCTTGTCTTGTCCTGTCCTGACGTGTGTTGTCTTGTCTTGTCTTGTCCTGTCCTGTCTTGTCTTGTCTTGTCATGTCTTGTCTTGTCTTGTCTTGTCTTGTCTTGTCTTGTCTCGTCTTGTCTTGTCTTGTCTTGTCCTGTACTGTCTTGTCTTGTCTTGTCTTGTCATGTCTTGTCTTGTCTTGTCTTGTCTTGTCTTGTCTTGTCTTGTCTTGTCTTGTCTTGTCTTGTCTTGTCTTGTCTTGTGTTGCCTCGTCTTGTCTTGTCTTGTCTTGTCCTGTCCTGACGTGTGTTGTGTTGTTTTGTCTTGTCTTGGTTTGTCTTGTCATGTCTTATCTTGTCTTGTCATGTCTTGTCTTGTCTTGTCTTGTCTTGTCTTGTCTTGTCTTGTCTTGTCTTGTCTTGTCTTGTCTTGTCTTGTCTTGTCTTGTCTTGTCTTGTCTTGTCTTGTCTTGTCTTGTCTTGTCCTGTCCTGTCGTGTGTTGTCTTGTCTTGTCTTGTCCTGTACTGACGTGTGTTGTGTTGTGTTGTCTTGTCTTGTCTTGTCTTGTCTTGTCTTGTCTTGTCTTGTCTTGTCTTGTCTTGTCTTGTCTTGTCTTGTCTTGTCTTGTCTTGTCTTGTCTTGTCTTGTCTTGTCTTGTCTTGTCTTGTCTTGTCTTGTCTTGTCTTGTCTTGTCTTGTCTTGTCTTGTCTTGTCTTGTCTTGTCTTGTCTTGTCTTGTCTTGTCTTGTCTTGTCTTGTCTTGTCTTGTCTTGTCTTGTCTTGTCTTGTCTTGTCTTGTCTTGTCTTGTCTTGTCTTGTCTTGTCTTGTCTTGTCTTGTCTTGTCTTGTCTTGTCTTGTCTTGTCTTGTCTTGTCTTGTCTTGTCTTGTCTTGTCTTGTCTTGTCTTGTCTTGTCTTGTCTTGTCTTGTCTTGTCTTGTCTTGTCTTGTCTTGTCTTGTCTTGTCTTGTCTTGTCTTGTCTTGTCTTGTCTTGTCTTGTCTTGTCTTGTCTTGTCTTGTCTTGTCTTGTCTTGTCTTGTCTTGTCTTGTCTTGTCTTGTCTTGTCTTGTCTTGTCTTGTCTTGTCTTGTCTTGTCTTGTCTTGTCTTGTCTTGTCTTGTCTTGTCTTGTCTTGTCTTGTCTTGTCTTGTCTTGTCTTGTCTTGTCTTGTCTTGTCTTGTCTTGTCTTGTCTTGTCTTGTCTTGTCTTGTCCTGTCCTGTTGTGTGTTGTGTTGTTTTGTCTTGTCTTGTCTTGTCCTGTCCTGACGTGTGTTGTCTTGTCTTGTCTTGTCTTGTGTTGTTTTGTCGTGTCATGTCTTGTCTTGTCTTGTCCTGTCCTGTTGTGTGTTGTGTTGTTTTGTCTTGTCTTGTCTTGTCCTGTCCTGACGTGTGTTGTCTTGTCTTGTCTTGTCCTGTCCTGTCTTGTCTTGTCTTGTCATGTCTTGTCATGTCTTGTCTTGTCTTGTCTTGTCTTGTCTTGTCTTGTCTTGTCTTGTCTTGTCTCGTCTTGTCTTGTCTTGTCTTGTCCTGTACTGTCTTGTCTTGTCTTGTCATGTCTTGTCTTGTCTTGTCTTGTCTTGTCTTGTGTTGCCTAGTCTTGTCTTGTCTTGTCCTATCCTGACGTGTGTTGTGTTGTTTTGTCTTGTCTTGGTTTGTCTTGTCATGTCCTATCTTGTCTTGTCATGTCTTGTCTTGTCTTGTCTTGTCTTGTCTTGTCTTGTCTTGTCATGTCTTGTCTTGTCTTGTCTTGTATTGTCTTGTCTTGTTTTGTCTTGTCTTGTCTTGTCCTGTCCTGACGTGTGTTGTCTTGTCTTGTCTTGTCCTGTCCTGTCTTGTCTTGTCTTGTCATGTCTTGTCTTGTCTTGTCTTGTCTTGTCTTGTCTTGTGTTGCCTCGTCTTGTCTTGTCTTGTCTTGTCCTGTCCTGACGTGTGTTGTGTTGTTTTGTCTTGTCTTGTCTTGTCTTGTCTTGTCTTGTCTTGTCTTGTCTTGTCTTGTCTTGTCTTGTCTTGTCTTGTCTTGTCTTGTCATGTCGTGTGTTGTGTTGTTTTGTCTTGTCTTGTCTTGTTTTGTCTTGTCTTGTCTTGTCTTGTCTTGTCATGTCATGTGCTGTGTTGTTTTGTCTTGTCTTGTGTTGTTTTGTCGTGTCATGTCTTGTCTTGTCTTGTCTTGTCTTGTCATGTCGTGTGTTGTGTTGTGTTGTGTTGTTTTGTCTTGTCTTGTCATGTCATGCCATGTCGTGTCTTGTGTTGCTTTGTCTTGTCTTGTCTTGTCTTGTCTTGTCTTGTCTTGTCTTGTCTTGTCTTGTCTTGTCTTGTCTTGTCTTGTCTTGTCTTGTCTTGTCTTGTCTTGTCTTGTCTTGTCTTGTCTTGTCTTGTCTTGTCTTGTCTTGTCTTGTCTTGTCTTGTCTTGTCTTGTCTTGTCTTGTCTTGTCTTGTCTTGTCTTGTCTTGTCTTGTCTTGTCTTGTCTTGTCTTGTCTTGTCTTGTCTTGTCTTGTCTTGTCTTGTCTTGTCTTGTCTTGTCATGTCGTGTGTTGTGTTGTCTTGTCTTGTCTTGTCTTGTCTTGTCTTGTCTTGTCTTGTCTTGTCTTATCTTGTCTTGTCTTGTCTTGTCTTGTCTTGTCTTGTCTTGTCTTGTCTTGCTTTGTCTTGTCATGTCTTATCTTGTCTTGTCTTGTCTTGTCCTGTCCTGTCGTGTGTTGTTTTGTATTGTCTTGTCTTGTGTTGTTTTGTCGTGTCATGTCTTGTCTTGTCTTGTCCTGTCCTGTCGTGTGTTGTGTTGTCTTGTCTTGTCTAGTCTTGTCATGTCATGTCATGTCGTGTCTTGTGTTGCTTTGTCTTGTCTTGTCATGTCGTGTGTTGTGTTGTTTTGTCTTGTCATGTCTTGTCTTGTCATGTCATGTCATGTCGTGTGTTGTGTTGTTTTGTCTTGTCTTGTTTTGTCTTGTCATGTCTTGTCTTGTCTTGTCTTGTCTTGTCTTGTCTTGTCTTGTCTTGTCTTGTCTTGTCTTGTCTTGTCATGTCATGTCATGTCATATCGTGTGTTGTGTTGTTTTGTCTTGTCTTGTCATGTCGTGTGCTGTGTTGTTTTGTCTTGTCTTGTTTTGTCTTGTCATGTCTTGTCTTGTCTTGTCTTGTCTTGTCTTGTCTTGTCTTGTCTTGTCATGTCATGTCATGTCATATCGTGTGTTGTGTTGTTTTCTCTTGTCTTATTTTGTCTTGTCATGTCTTATCTTGTCTTGTCTTGTCTTGTCTTGTCTTGTCTTGTCTTGTCTTGTCATGTCATGTCATGTCATATCGTGTGTTGTGTTGTTTTGTCTTGTCTTATTTTGTCTTGTCATGTCTTATCTTGTCTTGTCTTGTCTTGTCTTGTCTTGTCTTGTCTTGTCTTGTCTTGTCTTGTCTTGTCTTGTCTCATCTTGTCTTGTCCTGTCCTGTCCTGTCTTGTCTTGTCTTGTCATGTCTTGTCTTGTCTTGTTTTGTCTTGTCTTGTATTGTGTTGTTTTGTCGTGTCATGTCTTGTCTTGTCTTGTCTTGTCTTGTCCTGTCCTGTTGTGTGTTGTGTTGTTTTGTCTTGTCTTGTCTTGTCCTGTCCTGACGTGTGTTGTCTTGTCTTGTCTTGTCTTGTGTTGTTTTGTCGTGTCATGTCTTGTCTTGTCTTGTCCTGTCCTGTTGTGTGTTGTGTTGTTTTGTCTTGTCTTGTCTTGTCCTGTCCTGACGTGTGTTGTCTTGTCTTGTCTTGTCCTGTCCTGTCTTGTCTTGTCTTGTCATGTCTTGTCTTGTCTTGTCTTGTCTTGTCTTGTCTTGTCTCGTCTTGTCTTGTCTTGTCTTGTCCTGTACTGTCTTGTCTTGTCTTGTCTTGTCATGTCTTGTCTTGTCTTGTCTTGTCTTGTCTTGTCTTGTCTTGTCTTGTCTTGTCTTGTCTTGTCTTGTCTTGTGTTGCCTCGTCTTGTCTTGTCTTGTCTTGTCCTGTCCTGACGTGTGTTGTGTTGTTTTGTCTTGTCTTGGTTTGTCTTGTCATGTCTTATCTTGTCTTGTCATGTCTTGTCTTGTCTTGTCTTGTCTTGTCTTGTCTTGTCTTGTCTTGTCTTGTCTTGTCTTGTCTTGTCTTGTCTTGTCTTGTCTTGTCTTGTCTTGTCTTGTCCTGTCCTGTCGTGTGTTGTCTTGTCTTGTCTTGTCCTGTACTGACGTGTGTTGTGTTGTCTTGTCTTGTCTTGTCTTGTCTTGTCTTGTCTTGTCTTGTCTTGTCTTGTCTTGTCTTGTCTTGTCTTGTCCTGTACTGACGTGTGTTGTGTTGTCTTGTCTTGTCTTGTCTTGTCTTGTCTTGTCTTGTCTTGTCTTGTCTTGTCTTGTCTTGTCTTGTCTTGTCTTGTCTTGTCTTGTCTTGTCTTGTCTTGTCTTGTCTTGTCTTGTCTTGTCTTGTCTTGTCTTGTCTTGTCTTGTCTTGTCTTGTCTTGTCTTGTCTTGTCTTGTCTTGTCTTGTCTTGTCTTGTCTTGTCTTGTCTTGTCTTGTCTTGTCTTGTCTTGTCTTGTCTTGTCTTGTCTTGTCTTGTCTTGTCTTGTCTTGTCTTGTCTTGTCTTGTCTTGTCTTGTCTTGTCTTGTCTTGTCTTGTCTTGTCTTGTCTTGTCTTGTCTTGTCTCGTCTTGTCTTGTCTTGTCTTGTCTTGTCTTGTCTTGTCTTGTCTTGTCTTGTCTTGTCTTGTCTTGTCTTGTCTTGTCTTGTCTTGTCTTGTCTTGTCTTGTCTTGTCTTGTCTTGTCTTGTCTTGTCTTGTCTTGTCTTGTCTTGTCTTGTCTTGTCTTGTCTTGTCTTGTCTTGTCATGTCTTGTCTTGTCTTGTCTTGTATTGTCTTGTCTTGTTTTGTCTTGTCTTGTCTTGTCTTGTCTTGTCTTGTCTTGTCTTGTCTTGTCATGTCATGTCATGTCATATCGTGTGTTGTGTTGTTTTGTCTTGTCTTATTTTGCCTTGTCATGTTGTTTTGTCTTGTCTTGTGTTGTTTTGTCGTGTCTTGTCTTGTCTTGTCATGTCATGTCATGTCATATCGTGTGTTGTGTTGTTTTGTCTTGTCTTATTTTGTCTTGTCATGTTGTCTTGTCTTGTCTTGTCTTGTCTTGTCTTGTCTTGTCTTGTCTTGTCTTGTCTTGTCTTGTCTTGTCTTGTCATGTCTTGTCTTGTATTGTCTTGTCTTGTTTTGTCTTGTCTTGTCTTGTCTTGTCTTGCTTTGTCTTGTCATGTCTTGTCTTGTCTTGTCTTGTCTTGTCTTGTCTTGTCTTGTCTTGTCATGTCTTGTCTTGTCTTGTATTGTCTTGTCTTGTTTTGTCTTGTCTTGTCTTGTCTTGTCTTGCTTTGTCTTGTCATGTCTTATTTTGTCTTGTCATGTTGTCTTGTCTTGTCTTGTCTTGTCTTGTCTTGTCTTGTCTTGTCTTGTCTTGTCTTGTCTTGTCTTGTCTTGTCTTGTCTTGTCTTGTCTTGTCTTGTCATGTCTTATCTTGTCTTGTCTTGTCTTGTCTTGTCATATCTTGTCTTGTCTTGTCTTGTATTGTCTTGTCTTGTTTTGTCTTGTCTTGTCTTGTCTTGCTTTGTCTTGTCATGTCTTATTTTGTCTTGTCATGTTGTCTTGTCTTGTCTTGTCTTGTCTTGTCTTGTCTTGTCTTGCTTTGTCTTGTCATGTCTTATCTTGTCTTGTCTTGTCTTGTCTTGTCTTGTCTTGTCCTGTCGTGTGTTGTTTTGTTTTGTCTTGTCTTGTGTTGTTTTGTCGTGTCATGTCTTGTCTTGTCTTGTCTTGTCCTGTCCTGTCGTGTGTCGTGTTGTTTTGTCTTGTCCTGTCCTGACGTGTGTTGTCTTGTCTTGTCTTGTCTTGTCTTGTCTTGTCTTGTCTTGTCTTGTCCTGTCCTGTCTTGTCTTGTCTTGTCATGTCTTGTCTTGTCTTGTCTTGTCTTGTCTTGTCTTGTCTCGTCTTGTCTTGTCTTGTCCTGTCCTTTCTTGTGTTGTCTTGTCTTGTCTTGTCTTGTCTTGTCATGTCTTATCTTGTCTTGTCATGTCTTGTCTTGTCTTGTCTTGTCTTGTCTTGTCTTGTCTTGTCTTGTCTTGCCTTGTCATGTCTTGTCTTGTCTTGTCTTGTATTGTCTTGTCTTGTCTTGTCTTGTCTTGTCTTGTCTTGTCTTGTCTTGTCTTGTCTTGTCTTGTCTTGTCTTGTCTTGTCTTGTCTTGTCTTGTCTTGTCTTGTCTTGTCTTGTCTTGTCTTGTCTTGTCTTGTCTTGTCTTGTCTTGTCTTGTCTTGTCTTGTCTTGTCTTGTCTTGTCTTGTCTTGTCTTGTCTTGTCTTGTCTTGTCTTGTCTTGTCATGTCATGTCATGTCATATCGTGTGTTGTGTTGTTTTGTCTTGTCTTGTCATGTCGTGTGCTGTGTTGTTTTGTCTTGTCTTGTGTTGTTTTGTCGTGTCATGTCTTGTCTTGTCTTGTCTTGTCATGTCGTGTGTTGTGTTGTTTTGTCTTGTCATGTCTTGTCTTGTCATGTCATGTCATGTCGTGTGTTGTGTTGTTTTGTCTTGTCTTGTTTTGTCTTGTCATGTCGTGTGTTGTGTTGTTTTGTCTTGTCTTGTTGTGTATTGTCATGTCTTATATTGTCTTGTCTTGTCTTGTCTTGTCATGTCATGTCATGTCGTGTGTTGTGTTGTTTTGTCTTGTCTTGTCTTGTCTTGTCTTGCCTTATCTTGCCTTGTCTTGTCTTGTCTGGTCTTGTCTTGTCTTGTCTTGTCTTGTCTTGTCTTGTCATGTCTTGTCTTGTTTTGTCTTGTCTTGTATTGTCTTGTTTTCTCATGTAATGTCATGTCGTGTGTTGTGTTGTTTTGTCTTGTCTTGTGTTGTTTTGTCGTGTCATGTCTTGTCTTGTCTTGTCTTGTCTTGTCCTGTCCTGTCGTGTGTTGTGTTGTTTTGTCTTGTCTTGTCATGTCATGTCATGTCGAGTCTTGTGTTGCTTTGTCTTGTCTTGTCATGTCGTGTGTTGTGTTGTTTTGTCTTGTCTTGTTGTGTATTGTCATGTCTTATATTGTCTTGTCTTGTCTTGTCATGTCATGTCATGTCGTGTGTTGTGTTGTTTTGTCTTGTCTTGTCTTGTCTTGTCATGTCGTGTGTTGTGTTGTTTTGTCTTGTCTTGTGTTGTTTTGTCGTGTCATGTCTTGTCTTGTCTTGTCCTGTCCTGTCGTGTGTTGTGTTGTTTTGTCTTGTCTTGTCTTGTTTCATGTTGTCTTGTTTTGTCATGTAATGTCATGTCGTGTGTTGTGTTGTTTTGTCTTGTCTTGTGTTGTTTTGTCGTGTCATGTCTTGTCTTGTCTTAAATTGTCTTGTCCTGTCCTGTCGTGTGTTGTGTTGTTTTGTCTTGTCTTGTTATGTCATGTCATGTCGTGTCTTGTGTTGCTTTGTCTTGTCTTGTCTTGTCTTGTGTTGCCTCGTCTTGTCTTGTCTGGTCTTGTCCTGTCCTGACGTGTGTTGTGTTGTTTTGTCTTGTCATGTCGTGTGTTGTGTTGTCTTGTCTTGTCTTGTCTTGTCTTGTCTTGTCTTGTCTTGTCTTGTCTTGTCTTGTCTTGTCTTGTCTTGCCTTGTCTTGTCTTGTCTTGTCTTGTCTTGTCTTGTCTTGTCTTGTCTTGTCTTGTCTTGTCTTGTCTTGTCTTGTCTTGTCTTGTCTTGTCTTGTCTTGTCTTGTCTTGTCTTGTCTTGTCTTGTCTTGTCTTGTCTTGTCTTGTCTTGTCTTGTCTTGTCTTGTCTTGTCTTGTCTTGTCTTGTCTTGTCTTGTCTTGTGTTGTCTTGTCTTGTCTTGTCTTGTCTTGTCTTGTCTTGTCTTGTCTTGTCTTGTCTTGTCTTGTCTTGTCTTGTCTTGTCTTGTCTTGTCTTGTCTTGTCTTGTCTTGTCTTGTCTTGTCTTGTCTTGTCTTGTCTTGTCTTGTCTTGTCTTGTCTTGTCTTGTCTTGTCTTGTCTTGTCTTGTCTTGTCTTGTCTTGTCTTGTCTTGTCTTGTCTTGTCTTGTCTTGTCTTGTCTTGTCTTGTCTTGTCTTGTCTTGTCTTGTCTTGTCATGTCGTGTGTTGTGTTGTCTTGTCTTGTCTTGTCTTGTCTTGTCTTGTCTTGTCTTGTCTTGTCTTGTCTTGTCTTGTCTTGTCTTGTCTTGTCTTGTCTTGTCTTGTCTTGTCTTGTCTTGTCTTGTCTTGTCTTGTCTTGTCTTGTCTTGTCTTGTCTTGTCTTGTCTTGTCTTGTTTTGTATTGTCTTGTCTTGTGTTGTTTTGTCGTGTCATGTCTTGTCTTGTCTTGTCCTGTCCTGTCGTGTGTTGTGTTGTTTTGTCTTGTCTTGTCTAGTCTTGTCATGTCATGTCATGTCATGTCGTGTCTTGTGTTGCTTTGTCTTGTCTTGTCATGTCGTGTGTTGTGTTGTTTTGTCTTGTCATGTCTTGTCTTGTCATGTCATGTCATGTCGTGTGTTGTGTTGTTTTGTCTTGTCATGTCTTGTCTTGTCATGTCATGTCATGTCGTGTGTTGTGTTGTTTTGTCTTGTCTTGTCTTGTCTTGTCTTGTCTTGTCTTGTCTTGTCTTGTCTTGTCTTGTCTTGTCATGTCATGTCATGTCATATCGTGTGTTGTGTTGTTTTGTCTTGTCTTATTTTGTCTTGTCATGTCTTATCTTGTCTTGTCTTGTCTTGTCTTGTCTTGTCTTGTCTTGTCTTGTCTCATCTTGTCTTGTCCTGTCCTGTCCTGTCTTGTCTTGTCGTGTCATGTCTTGTCTTGTCTTGTCTTGTTTTGTCTTGTCTTGTATTGTGTTGTTTTGTCGTGTCATGTCTTGTCTTGTCTTGTCTTGTCTTGTCCTGTCCTGTTGTGTGTTGTGTTGTTTTGTCTTGTCTTGTCTTGTCCTGTCCTGACGTGTGTTGTCTTGTCTTGTCTTGTGTTGTGTTGTTTTGTCGTGTCATGTCTTGTCTTGTCTTGTCCTGTCCTGTTGTGTGTTGTGTTGTTTTGTCTTGTCTTGTCTTGTCCTGTCCTGACGTGTGTTGTCTTGTCTTGTCTTGTCCTGTCCTGTCTTGTCTTGTCTTGTCATGTCTTGTCTTGTCTTGTCTTGTCTTGTCTTGTCTTGTCTTGTCTTGTCTCGTCTTGTCTTGTCTTGTCTTGTCCTGTACTGTCTTGTCTTGTCTTGTCATGTCTTGTCTTGTCTTGTCTTGTCTTGTCTTGTGTTGCCTAGTCTTGTCTTGTCTTGTCTTGTCCTGTCCTGACGTGTGTTGTGTTGTTTTGTCTTGTCTTGGTTTGTCTTGTCATGTCCTATCTTGTCTTGTCATGTCTTGTCTTGTCTTGTCTTGTCTTGTCTTGTCTTGTCTTGTCATGTCTTGTCTTGTCTTGTCTTGTATTGTCTTGTCTTGTTTTGTCTTGTCTTGTCTTGTCCTGTCCTGACGTGTGTTGTCTTGTCTTGTCTTGTCCTGTCCTGTCCTGTCTTGTCTTGTCTTGTCATGTCTTGTCTTGTCTTGTCTTGTCTTGTCTTGTCTTGTGTTGCCTCGTCTTGTCTTGTCTTGTCTTGTCCTGTCCTGACGTGTGTTGTGTTGTTTTGTCTTGTCTTGTCTTGTCTTGTCTTGTCTTGTCTTGTCTTGTCTTGTCTTGTCATGTCGTGTGTTGTGTTGTTTTGTCTTGTCTTGTCTTGTTTTGTCTTGTCTTGTCTTGTCTTGTCTTGTCATGTCATGTGCTGTGTTGTTTTGTCTTGTCTTGTGTTGTTTTGTCGTGTCATGTCTTGTCTTGTCTTGTCTTGTCTTGTCATGTCGTGTGTTGTGTTGTGTTGTGTTGTTTTGTCTTGTCTTGTCATGTCATGCCATGTCGTGTCTTGTGTTGCTTTGTCTTGTCTTGTCTTGTCTTGTCTTGTCTTGTGTTGTTTTGTCGTGTCATGTCTTGTCTTGTCTTGTCCTGTCCTGTCGTGTGTTGTGTTGTCTTGTCTTGTCTAGTCTTGTCATGTCATGTCATGTCGTGTCTTGTGTTGCTTTGTCTTGTCTTGTCATGTCGTGTGTTGTGTTGTTTTGTCTTGTCATGTCTTGTCTTGTCATGTCATGTCATGTCGTGTGTTGTGTTGTTTTGTCTTGTCTTGTTTTGTCTTGTCATGTCTTGTCTTGTCTTGTCTTGTCTTGTCTTGTCTTGTCTTGTCTTGTCTTGTCTCATCTTGTCTTGTCCTGTCCTGTCCTGTCTTGTCTTGTCTTGTCATGTCTTGTCTTGTCTTGTTTTGTCGTGTCATGTCTTGTCTTGTCTTGTCTTGTCTTGTCCTGTCCTGTTGTGTGTTGTGTTGTTTTGTCTTGTCTTGTCTTGTCCTGTCCTGTCCTGTCTTGTCTTGTCTTGTCATGTCTTGTCTTGTCTTGTTTTGTCTTGTCTTGTCTTGTCTTGTCTTGTCATGTCATGTCATGTCATATCGTGTGTTGTGTTGTTTTGTCTTGTCTTATTTTGTCTTGTCATGTCTTATCTTGTCTTGTCTTGTCTTGTCTTGTCTTGTCTTGTCTTGTCTTGTCTTGTCTTGTCTTGTCTTGTCATGTCATGTCATGTCATATCGTGTGTTGTGTTGTTTTGTCTTGTCTTATTTTGTCTTGTCATGTCCTGTCCTGTCTTGTCTTGTCTTGTCATGTCTTGTCTTGTCTTGTCTCATCTTGTCTTGTCCTGTCCTGTCCTGTCTTGTCTTGTCTTGTCATGTCTTGTCTTGTCTTGTTTTGTCTTGTCTTGTATTGTGTTGTTTTGTCGTGTCATGTCTTGTCTTGTCTTGTCTTGTCTTGTCCTGTCCTGTTGTGTGTTGTGTTGTTTTGTCTTGTCTTGTCTTGTCCTGTCCTGACGTGTGTTGTCTTGTCTTGTCTTGTCTTGTGTTGCTTTGTCGTGTCATGTCTTGTCTTGTCTTGTCCTGTCCTGTTGTGTGTTGTGTTGTTTTGTCTTGTCTTGTCTTGTCCTGTCCTGACGTGTGTTGTCTTGTCTTGTCTTGTCCTGTCCTGTCTTGTCTTGTCTTGTCATGTCTTGTCTTGTCTTGTCTTGTCTTGTCTTGTCTTGTCTCGTCTTGTCTTGTCTTGTCTTGTCCTGTACTGTCTTGTCTTGTCTTGTCTTGTCATGTCTTGTCTTGTCTTGTCTTGTCTTGTCTTGTCTTGTCTTGTCTTGTCTTGTCTTGTCTTGTCTTGTGTTGCCTCGTCTTGTCTTGTCTTGTCTTGTCCTGTCCTGACGTGTGTTGTGTTGTTTTGTCTTGTCTTGGTTTGTCTTGTCATGTCTTATCTTGTCTTGTCATGTCTTGTCTTGTCTTGTCTTGTCTTGTCTTGTCTTGTCTTGTCTTGTCTTGTCTTGTCTTGTCTTGTCTTGTCTTGTCTTGTCTTGTCTTGTCTTGTCTTGTCTTGTCTTGTCTTGTCTTGTCTTGTCCTGTCCTGTCGTGTGTTGTCTTGTCTTGTCTTGTCCTGTACTGACGTGTGTTGTGTTGTGTTGTCTTGTCTTGTCTTGTCTTGTCTTGTCTTGTCTTGTCTTGTCTTGTCTTGTCTTGTCTTGTCTTGTCTTGTCTTGTCTTGTCTTGTCTTGTCTTGTCTTGTCTTGTCTTGTCTTGTCTTGTCTTGTCTTGTCTTGTCTTGTCTTGTCTTGTCTTGTCTTGTCTTGTCTTGTCTTGTCTTGTCTTGTCTTGTCTTGTCTTGTCTTGTCTTGTCTTGTCTTGTCTTGTCTTGTCTTGTCTTGTCTTGTCTTGTCTTGTCTTGTCTTGTCTTGTCTTGTCTTGTCTTGTCTTGTCTTGTCTTGTCTTGTCTTGTCTTGTCTTGTCTTGTCTTGTCTTGTCTTGTCTTGTCTTGTCTTGTCTTGTCTTGTCTTGTCTTGTCTTGTCCTGTCCTGTTGTGTGTTGTGTTGTTTTGTCTTGTCTTGTCTTGTCCTGTCCTGACGTGTGTTGTCTTGTCTTGTCTTGTCTTGTGTTGTTTTGTCGTGTCATGTCTTGTCTTGTCTTGTCCTGTCCTGTTGTGTGTTGTGTTGTTTTGTCTTGTCTTGTCTTGTCCTGTCCTGACGTGTGTTGTCTTGTCTTGTCTTGTCCTGTCCTGTCTTGTCTTGTCTTGTCATGTCTTGTCTTGTCTTGTCTTGTCTTGTCTTGTCTTGTCTTGTCTTGTCTTGTCTCGTCTTGTCTTGTCTTGTCTTGTCCTGTACTGTCTTGTCTTGTCTTGTCATGTCTTGTCTTGTCTTGTCTTGTCTTGTCTTGTGTTGCCTAGTCTTGTCTTGTCTTGTCTTGTCCTGTCCTGACGTGTGTTGTGTTGTTTTGTCTTGTCTTGGTTTGTCTTGTCATGTCCTATCTTGTCTTGTCATGTCTTGTCTTGTCTTGTCTTGTCTTGTCTTGTCTTGTCTTGTCTTGTCTTGTCTTGTATTGTCTTGTCTTGTTTTGTCTTGTCTTGTCTTGTCCTGTCCTGACGTGTGTTGTCTTGTCTTGTCTTGTCCTGTCCTGTCTTGTCTTGTCTTGTCATGTCTTGTCTTGTCTTGTCTTGTCTTGTCTTGTCTTGTGTTGCCTCGTCTTGTCTTGTCTTGTCTTGTCCTGTCCTGACGTGTGTTGTGTTGTTTTGTCTTGTCTTGTCTTGTCTTGTCTTGTCTTGTCTTGTCTTGTCTTGTCTTGTCTTGTCTTGTCTTGTCTTGTCTTGTCTTGTCTTGTCATGTCGTGTGTTGTGTTGTTTTGTCTTGTCTTGTCTTGTTTTGTCTTGTCTTGTCTTGTCTTGTCTTGTCATGTCATGTGCTGTGTTGTTTTGTCTTGTCTTGTGTTGTTTTGTCGTGTCATGTCTTGTCTTGTCTTGTCTTGTCTTGTCATGTCGTGTGTTGTGTTGTGTTGTGTTGTGTTGTTTTGTCTTGTCTTGTCATGTCATGCCATGTCGTGTCTTGTGTTGCTTTGTCTTGTCTTGTCTTGTCTTGTCTTGTCTTGTCTTGTCTTGTCTTGCCTTGTCTTGTCTTGTCTTGTCTTGTCTTGTCTTGTCTTGTCTTGTCTTGTCTTGTCTTGTCTTGTCTTGTCTTGTCTTGTCTTGTCTTGTCTTGTCTTGTCTTGTCTTGTCTTGTCTTGTCTTGTCTTGTCTTGTCTTGTCTTGTCTTGTCTTGTCTTGTCTTGTCTTGTCTTGTCTTGTCTTGTCTTGTCTTGTCTTGTCTTGTCTTGTCTTGTCTTGTCTTGTCTTGTCTTGTCTTGTCTTGTCTTGTCTTGTCTTGTCTTGTCTTGTCTTGTCTTGTCTTGTCTTGTCTTGTCTTGTCTTGTCTTGTCTTGTCTTGTCTTGTCTTGTCTTGTCTTGTCATGTCGTGTGTTGTGTTGTCTTGTCTTGTCTTGTCTTGTCTTGTCTTGTCTTGTCTTGTCTTATCTTGTCTTGTCTTGTCTTGTCTTGTCTTGTCTTGTCTTGTCTTGTCTTGCTTTGTCTTGTCATGTCTTATCTTGTCTTGTCTTGTCTTGTCCTGTCCTGTCGTGTGTTGTTTTGTATTGTCTTGTCTTGTGTTGTTTTGTCGTGTCATGTCTTGTCTTGTCTTGTCCTGTCCTGTCGTGTGTTGTGTTGTCTTGTCTTGTCTAGTCTTGTCATGTCATGTCATGTCGTGTCTTGTGTTGCTTTGTCTTGTCTTGTCATGTCGTGTGTTGTGTTGTTTTGTCTTGTCATGTCTTGTCTTGTCATGTCATGTCATGTCGTGTGTTGTGTTGTTTTGTCTTGTCTTGTTTTGTCTTGTCATGTCTTGTCTTGTCTTGTCTTGTCTTGTCTTGTCTTGTCTTGTCTTGTCTTGTCTTGTCTTGTCTTGTCTTGTCTTGTCTTGTCTTGTCTTGTCATGTCATGTCATGTCATATCGTGTGTTGTGTTGTTTTGTCTTGTCTTGTCATGTCGTGTGCTGTGTTGTTTTGTCTTGTCTTGTTTTGTCTTGTCATGTCTTGTCTTGTCTTGTCTTGTCTTGTCTTGTCTTGTCTTGTCATGTCATGTCATGTCATATCGTGTGTTGTGTTGTTTTCTCTTGTCTTATTTTGTCTTGTCATGTCTTATCTTGTCTTGTCTTGTCTTGTCTTGTCTTGTCTTGTCTTGTCATGTCATGTCATGTCATATCGTGTGTTGTGTTGTTTTGTCTTGTCTTATTTTGTCTTGTCATGTCTTATCTTGTCTTGTCTTGTCTTGTCTTGTCTTGTCTTGTCTTGTCTTGTCTTGTCTCATCTTGTCTTGTCCTGTCCTGTCCTGTCTTGTCTTGTCTTGTCATGTCTTGTCTTGTCTTGTTTTGTCTTGTCTTGTATTGTGTTGTTTTGTCGTGTCATGTCTTGTCTTGTCTTGTCTTGTCTTGTCCTGTCCTGTTGTGTGTTGTGTTGTTTTGTCTTGTCTTGTCTTGTCCTGTCCTGACGTGTGTTGTCTTGTCTTGTCTTGTCTTGTGTTGTTTTGTCGTGTCATGTCTTGTCTTGTCTTGTCCTGTCCTGTTGTGTGTTGTGTTGTTTTGTCTTGTCTTGTCTTGTCCTGTCCTGACGTGTGTTGTCTTGTCTTGTCTTGTCCTGTCCTGTCTTGTCTTGTCTTGTCATGTCTTGTCTTGTCTTGTCTTGTCTTGTCTTGTCTTGTCTCGTCTTGTCTTGTCTTGTCTTGTCCTGTACTGTCTTGTCTTGTCTTGTCTTGTCATGTCTTGTCTTGTCTTGTCTTGTCTTGTCTTGTCTTGTCTTGTCTTGTCTTGTCTTGTCTTGTCTTGTCTTGTCTTGTGTTGCCTCGTCTTGTCTTGTCTTGTCTTGTCCTGTCCTGACGTGTGTTGTGTTGTTTTGTCTTGTCTTGGTTTGTCTTGTCATGTCTTATCTTGTCTTGTCATGTCTTGTCTTGTCTTGTCTTGTCTTGTCTTGTCTTGTCTTGTCTTGTCTTGTCTTGTCTTGTCTTGTCTTGTCTTGTCTTGTCTTGTCTTGTCTTGTCTTGTCTTGTCTTGTCTTGTCCTGTCCTGTCGTGTGTTGTCTTGTCTTGTCTTGTCCTGTACTGACGTGTGTTGTGTTGTCTTGTCTTGTCTTGTCTTGTCTTGTCTTGTCTTGTCTTGTCTTGTCTTGTCTTGTCTTGTCTTGTCTTGTCTTGTCTTGTCTTGTCTTGTCTTGTCCTGTACTGACGTGTGTTGTGTTGTCTTGTCTTGTCTTGTCTTGTCTTGTCTTGTCTTGTCTTGTCTTGTCTTGTCTTGTCTTGTCTTGTCTTGTCTTGTCTTGTCTTGTCTTGTCTTGTCTTGTCTTGTCTTGTCTTGTCTTGTCTTGTCTTGTCTTGTCTTGTCTTGTCTTGTCTTGTCTTGTCTTGTCTTGTCTTGTCTTGTCTTGTCTTGTCTTGTCTTGTCTTGTCTTGTCTTGTCTTGTCTTGTCTTGTCTTGTCTTGTCTTGTCTTGTCTTGTCTTGTCTTGTCTTGTCTTGTCTTGTCTTGTCTTGTCTTGTCTTGTCTTGTCTTGTCTTGTCTTGTCTTGTCTTGTCTTGTCTTGTCTTGTCTCGTCTTGTCTTGTCTTGTCTTGTCTTGTCTTGTCTTGTCTTGTCTTGTCTTGTCTTGTCTTGTCTTGTCTTGTCTTGTCTTGTCTTGTCTTGTCTTGTCTTGTCTTGTCTTGTCTTGTCTTGTCTTGTCTTGTCTTGTCTTGTCTTGTCTTGTCTTGTCTTGTCTTGTCTTGTCTTGTCTTGTCTTGTCTTGTCTTGTCTTGTCTTGTCTTGTCATGTCTTGTCTTGTCTTGTCTTGTATTGTCTTGTCTTGTTTTGTCTTGTCTTGTCTTGTCTTGTCTTGTCTTGTCTTGTCTTGTCTTGTCTTGTCATGTCATGTCATGTCATATCGTGTGTTGTGTTGTTTTGTCTTGTCTTATTTTGCCTTGTCATGTTGTTTTGTCTTGTCTTGTGTTGTTTTGTCGTGTCTTGTCTTGTCTTGTCATGTCATGTCATGTCATATCGTGTGTTGTGTTGTTTTGTCTTGTCTTATTTTGTCTTGTCATGTTGTCTTGTCTTGTCTTGTCTTGTCTTGTCTTGTCTTGTCTTGTCTTGTCTTGTCTTGTCTTGTCTTGTCTTGTCATGTCTTGTCTTGTATTGTCTTGTCTTGTTTTGTCTTGTCTTGTCTTGTCTTGTCTTGCTTTGTCTTGTCATGTCTTGTCTTGTCTTGTCTTGTCTTGTCTTGTCTTGTCTTGTCTTGTCATGTCTTGTCTTGTCTTGTATTGTCTTGTCTTGTTTTGTCTTGTCTTGTCTTGTCTTGTCTTGCTTTGTCTTGTCATGTCTTATTTTGTCTTGTCATGTTGTCTTGTCTTGTCTTGTCTTGTCTTGTCTTGTCTTGTCTTGTCTTGTCTTGTCTTGTCTTGTCTTGTCTTGTCTTGTCTTGTCTTGTCTTGTCTTGTCTTGTCATGTCTTATCTTGTCTTGTCTTGTCTTGTCTTGTCATATCTTGTCTTGTCTTGTCTTGTATTGTCTTGTCTTGTTTTGTCTTGTCTTGTCTTGTCTTGCTTTGTCTTGTCATGTCTTATTTTGTCTTGTCATGTTGTCTTGTCTTGTCTTGTCTTGTCTTGTCTTGTCTTGTTTTGTCTTGTCTTGTCTTGTCTTGCTTTGTCTTGTCATGTCTTATTTTGTCTTGTCATGTTGTCTTGTCTTGTCTTGTCTTGTCTTGTCTTGTCTTGTCTTGCTTTGTCTTGTCATGTCTTATCTTGTCTTGTCTTGTCTTGTCTTGTCTTGTCTTGTCCTGTCGTGTGTTGTTTTGTTTTGTCTTGTCTTGTGTTGTTTTGTCGTGTCATGTCTTGTCTTGTCTTGTCTTGTCCTGTCCTGTCGTGTGTCGTGTTGTTTTGTCTTGTCTTGTCTTGTCCTGTCCTGACGTGTGTTGTCTTGTCTTGTCTTGTCTTGTCTTGTCTTGTCTTGTCTTGTCCTGTCCTGTCTTGTCTTGTCTTGTCATGTCTTGTCTTGTCTTGTCTTGTCTTGTCTTGTCTTGTCTCGTCTTGTCTTGTCTTGTCCTGTCCTTTCTTGTGTTGTCTTGTCTTGTCTTGTCTTGTCTTGTCATGTCTTATCTTGTCTTGTCATGTCTTGTCTTGTCTTGTCTTGTCTTGTCTTGTCTTGTCTTGTCTTGTCTTGTCTTGTCTTGCCTTGTCATGTCTTGTCTTGTCTTGTCTTGTCTTGTCTTGTCTTGTCTTGTCTTGTCTTGTCTTGTCTTGTCTTGTCTTGTCTTGTCTTGTCTTGTCTTGTCTTGTCTTGTCTTGTCTTGTCTTGTCTTGTCTTGTCTTGTCTTGTCTTGTCTTGTCTTGTCTTGTCTTGTCTTGTCTTGTCTTGTCTTGTCTTGTCTTGTCTTGTCTTGTCTTGTCTTGTCTTGTCTTGTCTTGTCATGTCATGTCATGTCATATCGTGTGTTGTGTTGTTTTGTCTTGTCTTGTCATGTCGTGTGCTGTGTTGTTTTGTCTTGTCTTGTGTTGTTTTGTCGTGTCATGTCTTGTCTTGTCTTGTCTTGTCATGTCGTGTGTTGTGTTGTTTTGTCTTGTCATGTCTTGTCTTGTCATGTCATGTCATGTCGTGTGTTGTGTTGTTTTGTCTTGTCTTGTTTTGTCTTGTCATGTCGTGTGTTGTGTTGTTTTGTCTTGTCTTGTTGTGTATTGTCATGTCTTATATTGTCTTGTCTTGTCTTGTCTTGTCATGTCATGTCATGTCGTGTGTTGTGTTGTTTTGTCTTGTCTTGTCTTGTCTTGTCTTGCCTTATCTTGCCTTGTCTTGTCTTGTCTGGTCTTGTCTTGTCTTGTCTTGTCTTGTCTTGTCTTGTCATGTCTTGTCTTGTTTTGTCTTGTCTTGTATTGTCTTGTTTTCTCATGTAATGTCATGTCGTGTGTTGTGTTGTTTTGTCTTGTCTTGTGTTGTTTTGTCGTGTCATGTCTTGTCTTGTCTTGTCTTGTCTTGTCCTGTCCTGTCGTGTGTTGTGTTGTTTTGTCTTGTCTTGTCATGTCATGTCATGTCGAGTCTTGTGTTGCTTTGTCTTGTCTTGTCATGTCGTGTGTTGTGTTGTTTTGTCTTGTCTTGTTGTGTATTGTCATGTCTTATATTGTCTTGTCTTGTCTTGTCTTGTCATGTCATGTCATGTCGTGTGTTGTGTTGTTTTGTCTTGTCTTGTCTTGTCTTGTCATGTCGTGTGTTGTGTTGTTTTGTCTTGTCTTGTGTTGTTTTGTCGTGTCATGTCTTGTCTTGTCTTGTCCTGTCCTGTCGTGTGTTGTGTTGTTTTGTCTTGTCTTGTCTTGTTTTATGTTGTCTTGTTTTGTCATGTAATGTCATGTCGTGTGTTGTGTTGTTTTGTCTTGTCTTGTGTTGTTTTGTCGTGTCATGTCTTGTCTTGTCTTGAATTGTCTTGTCCTGTCCTGTCGTGTGTTGTGTTGTTTTGTCTTGTCTTGTTATGTCATGTCATGTCGTGTCTTGTGTTGCTTTGTCTTGTCTTGTCTTGTCTTGTGTTGCCTCGTCTTGTCTTGTCTTGTCTTGTCCTGTCCTGACGTGTGTTGTGTTGTTTTGTCTTGTCATGTCGTGTGTTGTGTTGTGTTGTCTTGTCTTGTCTTGTCTTGTCTTGTCTTGTCTTGTCTTGTCTTGTCTTGTCTTGTCTTGTCTTGTCTTGTCTTGTCTTGTCTTGTCTTGTCTTGCCTTGTCTTGTCTTGTCTTGTCTTGTCTTGTCTTGTCTTGTCTTGTCTTGTCTTGTCTTGTCTTGTCTTGTCTTGTCTTGTCTTGTCTTGTCTTGTCTTGTCTTGTCTTGTCTTGTCTTGTCTTGTCTTGTCTTGTCTTGTCTTGTCTTGTCTTGTCTTGTCTTGTCTTCTCTTGTCTTGTCTTGTCTTGTCTTGTCTTGTCTTGTCTTGTCTTGTCTTGTCTTGTCTTGTCTTGTCTTGTCTTGTCTTGTCTTGTCTTGTCTTGTCTTGTCTTGTCTTGTCTTGTCTTGTCTTGTCTTGTCTTGTCTTGTCTTGTCTTGTCTTGTCTTGTCTTGTCTTGTCTTGTCTTGTCTTGTCTTGTCTTGTCTTGTCTTGTCTTGTCTTGTCTTGTCTTGTCTTGTCTTGTCTTGTCATGTCGTGTGTTGTGTTGTCTTGTCTTGTCTTGTCTTGTCTTGTCTTGTCTTGTCTTGTCTTATCTTGTCTTGTCTTGTCTTGTCTTGTCTTGTCTTGTCTTGTCTTGTCTTGTCTTGTCTTGTCTTGTCTTGTCTTGTCTTGTCTTGTCTTGTCTTGTCTTGTCTTGTCTTGTCTTGTCTTGTCTTGTCTTGTCTTGTTTTGTATTGTCTTGTCTTGTGTTGTTTTGTCGTGTCATGTCTTGTCTTGTCTTGTCCTGTCCTGTCGTGTGTTGTGTTGTTTTGTCTTGTCTTGTCTAGTCTTGTCATGTCATGTCATGTCATGTCGTGTCTTGTGTTGCTTTGTCTTGTCTTGTCATGTCGTGTGTTGTGTTGTTTTGTCTTGTCATGTCTTGTCTTGTCATGTCATGTCATGTCGTGTGTTGTGTTGTTTTGTCTTGTCATGTCTTGTCTTGTCATGTCATGTCATGTCGTGTGTTGTGTTGTCTTGTCTTGTCTTGTCTTGTCTTGTCTTGTCTTGTCTTGTCTTGTCTTGTCTTGTCTTGTCTTGTCTTGTCTTGTCTTGTCATGTCATGTCATGTCATATCGTGTGTTGTGTTGTTTTGTCTTGTCTTATTTTGTCTTGTCATGTCTTATCTTGTCTTGTCTTGTCTTGTCTTGTCTTGTCTTGTCTTGTCTTGTCTCATCTTGTCTTGTCCTGTCCTGTCTTGTCTTGTCTTGTCATGTCTTGTCTTGTCTTGTCTTGTTTTGTCTTGTCTTGTATTGTGTTGTTTTGTCGTGTCATGTCTTGTCTTGTCTTGTCTTGTCTTGTCCTGTCCTGTTGTGTGTTGTGTTGTTTTGTCTTGTCTTGTCTTGTCCTGTCCTGACGTGTGTTGTCTTGTCTTGTCTTGTCTTGTGTTGTTTTGTCGTGTCATGTCTTGTCTTGTCTTGTCCTGTCCTGTTATGTGTTGTGTTGTTTTGTCTTGTCTTGTCTTGTCCTGTCCTGACGTGTGTTGTCTTGTCTTGTCTTGTCCTGTCCTGTCTTGTCTTGTCTTGTCATGTCTTGTCTTGTCTTGTCTTGTCTTGTCTTGTCTTGTCTTGTCTTGTCTCGTCTTGTCTTGTCTTGTCTTGTCCTGTACTGTCTTGTCTTGTCTTGTCATGTCTTGTCTTGTCTTGTCTTGTCTTGTCTTGTCCTGTCCTGACGTGTGTTGTGTTGTTTTGTCTTGTCTTGGTTTGTCTTGTCATGTCCTATCTTGTCTTGTCATGTCTTGTCTTGTCTTGTCTTGTCTTGTCTTGTCTTGTCTTGTCTTGTCATGTCTTGTCTTGTCTTGTCTTGTATTGTCTTGTCTTGTTTTGTCTTGTCTTGTCTTGTCCTGTCCTGACGTGTGTTGTCTTGTCTTGTCTTGTCCTGTCCTGTCTTGTCTTGTCTTGTCATGTCTTGTCTTGTCTTGTCTTGTCTTGTCTTGTCTTGTGTTGCCTCGTCTTGTCTTGTCTTGTCTTGTCCTGTCCTGACGTGTGTTGTGTTGTTTTGTCTTGTCTTGTCTTGTCTTGTCTTGTCTTGTCTTGTCTTGTCTTGTCTTGTCTTGTCATGTCGTGTGTTGTGTTGTTTTGTCTTGTCTTGTCTTGTTTTGTCTTGTCTTGTCTTGTCTTGTCTTGTCATGTCATGTGCTGTGTTGTTTTGTCTTGTCTTGTGTTGTTTTGTCGTGTCATGTCTTGTCTTGTCTTGTCTTGTCTTGTCATGTCGTGTGTTGTGTTGTGTTGTGTTGTTTTGTCTTGTCTTGTCATGTCATGCCATGTCGTGTCTTGTGTTGCTTTGTCTTGTCTTGTCTTGTCTTGTCTTGTCTTGTCTTGTCTTGTCTTGTCTTGTCTTGTCTTGTCTTGTCTTGTCTTGTCTTGTCTTGTCTTGTCTTGTCTTGTCTTGTCTTGTCTTGTCTTGTCTTGTCTTGTCTTGTCTTGTCTTGTCTTGTCTTGTCTTGTCTTGTCTTGTCTTGTCTTGTCTTGTCTTGTCTTGTCTTGTCTTGTCTTGTCTTGTCTTGTCTTGTCTTGTCTTGTCTTGTCTTGTCTTGTCTTGTCATGTCGTGTGTTGTGTTGTCTTGTCTTGTCTTGTCTTGTCTTGTCTTGTCTTGTCTTATCTTGTCTTGTCTTGTCTTGTCTTGTCTTGTCTTGTCTTGTCTTGTCTTGCTTTGTCTTGTCATGTCTTATCTTGTCTTGTCTTGTCTTGTCCTGTCCTGTCGTGTGTTGTTTTGTATTGTCTTGTCTTGTGTTGTTTTGTCGTGTCATGTCTTGTCTTGTCTTGTCCTGTCCTGTCGTGTGTTGTGTTGTCTTGTCTTGTCTTGTCTAGTCTTGTCATGTCATGTCATGTCGTGTCTTGTGTTGCTTTGTCTTGTCTTGTCATGTCGTGTGTTGTGTTGTTTTGTCTTGTCTTGTCATGTCATGTCATGTCGTGTGTTGTGTTGTTTTGTCTTGTCTTGTTTTGTCTTGTCATGTCTTGTCTTGTCTTGTCTTGTCTTGTCTTGTCTTGTCTTGTCTTGTCTTGTCTTGTCTTGTCTTGTCTTGTCTTGTCTTGTCTTGTCTTGTCTTGTCTTGTCATGTCATGTCATGTCATATCGTGTGTTGTGTTGTTTTGTCTTGTCTTGTCATGTCGTGTGCTGTGTTGTTTTGTCTTGTCTTGTTTTGTCTTGTCATGTCTTGTCTTGTCTTGTCTTGTCTTGTCTTGTCTTGTCTTGTCATGTCATGTCATGTCATATCGTGTGTTGTGTTGTTTTCTCTTGTCTTATTTTGTCTTGTCATGTCTTATCTTGTCTTGTCTTGTCTTGTCTTGTCTTGTCTTGTCTTGTCATGTCATGTCATGTCATATCGTGTGTTGTGTTGTTTTGTCTTGTCTTATTTTGTCTTGTCATGTCTTATCTTGTCTTGTCTTGTCTTGTCTTGTCTTGTCTTGTCTTGTCTTGTCTTGTCTTGTCTTGTCTCATCTTGTCTTGTCCTGTCCTGTCCTGTCTTGTCTTGTCTTGTCATGTCTTGTCTTGTCTTGTCTTGTTTTGTCTTGTCTTGTATTGTGTTGTTTTGTCGTGTCATGTCTTGTCTTGTCTTGTCTTGTCTTGTCCTGTCCTGTTGTGTGTTGTGTTGTTTTGTCTTGTCTTGTCTTGTCCTGTCCTGACGTGTGTTGTCTTGTCTTGTCTTGTCTTGTGTTGTTTTGTCGTGTCATGTCTTGTCTTGTCTTGTCCTGTCCTGTTGTGTGTTGTGTTGTTTTGTCTTGTCTTGTCTTGTCCTGTCCTGACGTGTGTTGTCTTGTCTTGTCTTGTCCTGTCCTGTCTTGTCTTGTCTTGTCATGTCTTGTCTTGTCTTGTCTTGTCTTGTCTTGTCTTGTCTTGTCTTGTCTTGTGTTGCCTCGTCTTGTCTTGTCTTGTCTTGTCCTGTCCTGACGTGTGTTGTGTTGTTTTGTCTTGTCTTGGTTTGTCTTGTCATGTCTTATCTTGTCTTGTCATGTCTTGTCTTGTCTTGTCTTGTCTTGTCTTGTCTTGTCTTGTCTTGTCTTGTCATGTCTTGTCTTGTCTTGTCTTGTATTGTCTTGTCTTGTTTTGTCTTGTCATGTTGTTTTGTCTTGTCTTGTGTTGTTTTGTCGTGTCATGTCTTGTCTTGTCTTGTCTTGTCCTGTCCTGTCGTGTGTTGTCTTGTCTTGTCTTGTCCTGTCCTGACGTGTGTTGTGTTGTTTTGTCTTGTCTTGTTTTGTCTTGTCTTGTGTTGTTTTGTCCTGTCCTGACGTGTGTTGTGTTGTTTTGTCTTGTCTTGTTTTGTCTTGTCTTGTGTTGTTTTGTCCTGTCCTGACGTGTGTTGTGTTGTTTTGTCTTGTCTTGTTTTGTCTTGTCTTGTGTGGTTTTGTCTTGTCTTATTTTGTCTTGTCATGTTGTTTTGTCTTGTCTTGTGTTGTTTTGTCGTGTCATGTCTTGTCTTGTCTTGTCTTGTCCTGTCCTGTCGTGTGTTGTCTTGTCTTGTCTTGTCCTGTCCTGACGTGTGTTGTGTTGTTTTGTCTTGTCTTGTTTTGTCTTGTCTTGTGTTGTTTTGTCCTGTCCTGACGTGTGTTGTGTTGTTTTGTCTTGTCTTGTTTTGTCTTGTCTTGTGTGGTTTTGTCTTGTATTGTCTTGTTTTCTCATGTAATGTCATGTCGTGTGTTGTCTTGTCTTGTCTTGTCCTGTACTGACGTGTGTTGTGTTGTTTTGTCTTGTCTTGTGTTGGTTTGTACTGTCCTGACGTGTGTTGTGTTGTTTTGTCTTGTCTTGTCTTGTCCTGTCCTGTTGTGTGTTGTGTTGTTTTGTCTTGTCTTGTCTTGTCCTGTCCTGACGTGTGTTGTCTTGTCTTGTCGTGTGTTGTTTTGTCGTGTCATGTCTTGTCTTGTCTTGTCCTGTCCTGTTGTGTGTTGTGTTGTTTTGTCTTGTCTTGTCTTGTCCTGTCCTGACGTGTGTTGTCTTGCTTGTCTTGTCCTGTCCTGTCTTGTCTTGTCTTGTCATGTCTTGTCTTGTCTTGTCTTGTCTTGTCTCGTCTTGTCTTGTCTTGTCTTGTCTTGTCTTGTCTCGTCTTGTCTTGTCTTGTCTTGTCTTGTCTTGTCTCGTCTTGTCTTGTCTTGTCTTGTCTTGTCCTGTACTGTCTTGTCTTGTCTTGTCTTGTCTTGTCTTGTCTTGTCTTGTCTTGTCTTGTCTTGTCTTGTCTTGTCTTGTCTTGTCTTGTGTTGTTTTGTCGTGTCATGTCTTGTCTTGTCTTGTCTTGTCTTGTCTTGTCTTGTCTTGTCTTGTCTTGTCTTGTCTTGTCTTGTCTTGTCTTGTCTTGTCTTGTCTTGTCATGTCATGTCATGTCATATCGTGTGTTGTGTTGTTTTGTCTTGTCTTGTCTTGTCCTGTCCTGACGTGTGTTGTCTTGTCTTGTCTTGTCCTGTCCTGTCTTGTCTTGTCTTGTCTTGTCTTGTCTTGTCTTGTCTTGTCTTGTCTTGTCTTGTCTTGTCTTGTCTTGTCTTGTCTCGTCTTGTCTTGTCTTGTCTTGTCTTGTCCTGTACTGTCTTGTCTTGTCTTGTCATGTTTTGTCTTGTCTTGTCTTGTCTTGTCTTGTCTCGTCTTGTCTTGTCTTGTCTTGTCTTGTCCTGTACTGTCTTGTCTTGTCTTGTCTTGTCTTGTCTTGTCTTGTCTTGTCTTGTCTTGTCTTGTCTTGTCTTGTCTTGTCTTGTCTTGTCTTGTCTTGTCTTGTCTTGTCTTGTCTTGTGTTGTTTTGTCGTTTCATGTCTTGTCTTGTCTTGACTTGTCTTGTCTTGTCTTGTCTTGTCTTGTCTTGTCATGTCATGTCATGTCATATCGTGTGTTGTGTTGTTTTGTCTTGTCTTGTCATGTCGTGTGCTGTGTTGTTTTGTCTTGTCTTGTGTTGTTTTGTCGTGTCATGTCTTGTCTTGTCTTGTCTTGTCTTGTCTTGTCTTGTCATGTCGTGTGTTGTGTTGTTTTGTCTTGTCATGTCTTGTCTTGTCATGTCATGTCCTGTCGTGTGTTGTGTTGTTTTGTCTTGTCTTGTTTTGTCTTGTCATGTCTTGTCTTGTCTTGTCTTGTCTTGTCTTGTCTTGTCTTGTCTTGTCATGTCATGTCATGTCATGTCATATCGTGTGTTGTGTTGTTTTGTCTTGTCTTATTTTGTCTTGTCATGTCTTATCTTGTCTTGTCTTGTCTTGTCTTGTCTTGTCTTGTCTTGTCTTGTCTTGTCTTGTCTTGTCTTGTCTTGTCTTGTCATGTCATGTCATGTCATGTCATATCGTGTGTTGTGTTGTTTTGTCTTGTCTTATTTTGTCTTGTCATGTCTTATCTTCTCTTGTCTTGTCTTGTCCTGTCGTGTGTTGTCTTGTCTTGTCTTGTCTTGTCCTGTCCTGACGTGTGTTGTGTTGTTTTGTCTTGTCTTGTCTTGTCTTGTCTTGTCTTGTCTTGTCTTGTCTTGTCTTGTCTTGTCTTGTCTTGTCTTGTCTTGTCTTGTCTTGTCTTGTCTTGTCTTATCTTGTCTTGTCTTGTCTTGTCTTGTCTTGTCTTGTCTTGTCTTGTCTTGTCTTGTCTTGTCTTGTCTTGTCTTGTCTTGTCTTGTCTTGTCTTGTCTTGTCTTGTCTTGTCTTGTCTTGTCTTGTCTTGTCTTGTCTTGTCTTATCTTGTCTTGTCTTGTCTTGTCTTGTCTTGTCTTGTCTTGTCTTGTCTTGTCTTGTCTTGTCCTGTCCTGTCTTGTCTTGTCTTGTCATATCTTGTCTTGTCTTGTCTTGTCTTGTCTTGTCTTGTCTTGTCTTGTCTTGTCTTGTCTTGCTTTGTCTTGTCATGTCTTATCTTGTCTTGTCTTGTCTTGTCCTGTCCTGTCGTGTGTTGTTTTGTATTGTCTTGTCTTGTGTTGTTTTGTCGTGTCATGTCTTGTCTTGTCTTGTCCTGTCCTGTCGTGTGTTGTGTTGTTTTGTCTTGTCTTGTCTAGTCTTGTCATGTCATGTCATGTCGTGTCTTGTGTTGCTTTGTCTTGTCTTGTCATGTCGTGTGTTGTGTTGTTTTGTCTTGTCATGTCTTGTCTTGTCATGTCATGTCATGTCGTGTGTTGTGTTGTTTTGTCTTGTCTTGTTTTGTCTTGTCATGTCTTGTCTTGTCTTGTCTTGTCTTGTCTTGTCTTGTCTTGTCTTGTCTTGTCTTGTCTTGTCTTGTCTTGTCTTGTCTTGTCTTGTCATGTCATGTCATGTCATGTCATATCGTGTGTTGTGTTGTTTTGTCTTGTCTTGTCATGTCGTGTGCTGTGTTGTTTTGTCTTGTCTTGTGTTGTTTTGTCGTGTCATGTTTTGTCTTGTCATGTCTTGTCTTGTCATGTCATGTCATGTCGTGTGTTGTGTTGTTTTGTCTTGTCTTGTTTTGTCTTGTCATGTCTTGTCTTGTCTTGTCTTGTCTTGTCTTGTCTTGTATTGTCTTGTCTTGTCTTGTCTTGTCTTGTCTTGTCTTGTCTTGCCTTGTCTTGTCTTGTCTTGTCATGTCATGTCATGTCATGTCATATCGTGTGTTGTGTTGTTTTGTCTTGTCTTGTCTTGTCTTGTCTTGTCTTGTCTTGTCTTGTCTTGTCTTGTCTTGTCTTGTCTTGTCTTGTCTTGTCTTGTCTTGTCTTGTCATGTCATGTCATATCGTGTGTTGTGTTGTTTTGTCTTGTTTTATTTTGTCTTGTCATGTCTTATCTTGTCTTGTCTTGTCTTGTCTTGTCTTGTCTTGTCTTGTCTCATCTTGTCTTGTCCTGTCCTGTCTTGTCTTGTCTTGTCATGCCTTGTCTTGTCTTGTCTTGTCTTGTTTTGTCTTGTCTTGTATTGTGTTGTTTTGTCGTGTCATGTCTTGTCTTGTCTTGTCTTGTCTTGTCTTGTCCTGTTGTGTGTTGTGTTGTTTTGTCTTGTCTTGTCTTGTCCTGTCCTGACGTGTGTTGTCTTGTCTTGTCTTGTCTTGTGTTGTTTTGTCGTGTCATGTCTTGTCTTGTCTTGTCCTGTCCTGTTGTGTGTTGTGTTGTTTTGTCTTGTCTTGTCTTGTCTTGTCTTGTCTTGTCTTGTCTTGTCTTGTCTTGTCTTGTCTTGTCCTGTCTTGTCTTGTCATGTCTTGTCTTGTCTTGTCTTGTTTTGTCTTGTCTTGTATTGTGTTGTTTTGTCGTGTCATGTCTTGTCTTGTCTTGTCTTGTCTTGTCTTGTTCTGTTGTGTGTTGTGTTGTTTTGTCTTGTCTTGTCTTGTCTTGTCTTGTCTTGTCTTGTCTTGTCTTGTCTTGTCTTGTCTTGTCTTGTCTTGTCTTGTCTTGTCTTGTCTTGTCTTGTCTTGTCATGTCTTGTCTTGTCTTGTCTTGTATTGTCTTGTCTTGTTTTGTCTTGTCTTGTCTTGTCTTGTCTTGTCTTGTCTTGTCTTGTCTTGTCTTGTCTTGTCTTGTCCTGTCCTGTCCTGTCTTGTCTTGTCTTGTCATGTCTTGTCTTGTCTTGTCTTGTCTTGTCTTGTCTTGTCTTGTCTTGTGTTGTTTTGTCGTGTCATGTCTTGTCTTGTCTTGTCTTGTCTTGTCTTGTCTTGTCTTGTCTTGTCTTGTCTTGTCTTGTCTTGTCTTGTCTTGTCATGTCATGTCATGTCATATCGTGTGTTGTGTTGTTTTGTCTTGTCTTGTCATGTCGTGTGCTGTGTTGTTTTGTCTTGTCTTGTGTTGTTTTGTCGTGTCATGTCTTGTCTTGTCTTGTCTTGTCTTGTCTTGTCTTGTCATGTCGTGTGTTGTGTTGTTGTGTCTTGTCATGTCTTGTCTTGTCATGTCATGTCATGTCGTGTGTTGTGTTGTTTTGTCTTGTCTTGTTTTGTCTTGTCATGTCTTGTCTTGTCTTGTCTTGTCTTGTCTTGTCATGTCATGTCATGTCATATCGTGTGTTGTGTTGTTTTGTCTTGTCTTATTTTGTCTTGTCATGTCTTATCTTGTCTTGTCTTGTCTTGTCTTGTCTTGTCTTGTCTTGTCTTGTCTTGTCTTGTCTTGTCTTGTCTTGTCTTGTCTTGTCTTGTCTTGTCATGTCATGTCATGTCATATCGTGTGTTGTGTTGTTTTGTCTTGTCTTATTTTGTCTTGTCATGTCTTATCTTGTCTTGTCTTGTCTTGTCCTGTCGTGTGTTGTCTTGTCTTGTCTTGTCCTGTCCTGACGTGTGTTGTGTTGTTTTGTCTTGTCTTGTCTTGTCTTGTCTTGTCTTGTCTTGTCATGTCGTGTGTTGTGTTGTTTTGTCTTGTCATGTCTTGTCTTGTCATGTCATGTCATGTCGTGTGTTGTGTTGTTTTGTCTTGTCTTGTCTTGTTTTGTCTTGTCATGTCTTGTCTTGTCTTGTCTTGTCTTGTCTTGTCTTGTCTTGTCTTGTCTTGTCTTGTCTTGTCATGTCGTGTGTTGTGTTGTTTTGTCTTGTCATGTCTTGTCATGTCATGTCATGTCGTGTGTTGTGTTGTTTTGTCTTGTCTTGTTTTGTTTTGTCTTGTCATGTCTTGTCTTGTCTTGTCTTGTCTTGTCTTGTCTCGTCTTGTCTTGTCTTGTCTTGTCTTGTCCTGTACTGTCTTGTCTTGTCTTGTCCTGTCCTGTCTTGTCTTGTCTTGTCTTGTCTTGTCTTGTCTTGTCTTGTCTTGTCTTGTCTTGTCTTGTCTCGTCTTGTCTTGTCTTGTCTTGTCTTGTCCTGTACTGTCTTGTCTTGTCTTGTCATGTTTTGTCTTGTCTTGTCTTGTCTTGTCTTGTCTCGTCTTGTCTTGTCTTGTCTTGTCTTGTCCTGTACTGTCTTGTCTTGTCTTGTCTTGTCTTGTCTTGTCTTGTCTTGTCTTGTCTTGTCTTGTCTTGTCTTGTCTTGTCTTGTCTTGTCTTGTCTTGTCTTGTCTTGTCTTGTGTTGTTTTGTCGTGTCATGTCTTGTCTTGTCTTGACTTGTCTTGTCTTGTCTTGTCTTGTCTTGTCTTGTCATGTCATGTCATGTCATATCGTGTGTTGTGTTGTTTTGTCTTGTCTTGTCATGTCGTGTGCTGTGTTGTTTTGTCTTGTCTTGTGTTGTTTTGTCGTGTCATGTCTTGTCTTGTCTTGTCTTGTCTTGTCTTGTCTTGTCATGTCGTGTGTTGTGTTGTTTTGTCTTGTCATGTCTTGTCTTGTCATGTCATGTCCTGTCGTGTGTTGTGTTGTTTTGTCTTGTCATATCGTGTGTTGTGTTGTTTTGTCTTGTCTTATTTTGTCTTGTCATGTCTTATCTTCTCTTGTCTTGTCTTGTCCTGTCGTGTGTTGTCTTGTCTTGTCTTGTCCTGTCCTGACGTGTGTTGTGTTGTTTTGTCTTGTCTTGTCTTGTCTTGTCTTGTCTTGTCTTGTCTTGTCTTGTCTTGTCATGTCATGTCATGTCATATCGTGTGTTGTGTTGTTTTGTCTTGTCTTGTCATGTCGTGTGCTGTGTTGTTTTGTCTTGTCTTGTTTTGTCTTGTCATGTCTTGTCTTGTCTTGTCTTGTCTTGTCTTGTCTTGTCTTGTCATGTCATGTCATGTCATATCGTGTGTTGTGTTGTTTTCTCTTGTCTTATTTTGTCTTGTCATGTCTTATCTTGTCTTGTCTTGTCTTGTCTTGTCTTGTCTTGTCTTGTCTTGTCATGTCATGTCATGTCATATCGTGTGTTGTGTTGTTTTGTCTTGTCTTATTTTGTCTTGTCATGTCTTATCTTGTCTTGTCTTGTCTTGTCTTGTCTTGTCTTGTCTTGTCTTGTCTTGTCTTGTCTTGTCTCATCTTGTCTTGTCCTGTCCTGTCCTGTCTTGTCTTGTCTTGTCATGTCTTGTCTTGTCTTGTCTTGTTTTGTCTTGTCTTGTATTGTGTTGTTTTGTCGTGTCATGTCTTGTCTTGTCTTGTCTTGTCTTGTCCTGTCCTGTTGTGTGTTGTGTTGTTTTGTCTTGTCTTGTCTTGTCCTGTCCTGACGTGTGTTGTCTTGTCTTGTCTTGTCTTGTGTTGTTTTGTCGTGTCATGTCTTGTCTTGTCTTGTCCTGTCCTGTTGTGTGTTGTGTTGTTTTGTCTTGTCTTGTCTTGTCTTGTCCTGTCCTGACGTGTGTTGTCTTGTCTTGTCTTGTCCTGTCCTGTCTTGTCTTGTCTTGTCATGTCTTGTCTTGTCTTGTCTTGTCTTGTCTTGTCTTGTCTCGTCTTGTCTTGTCTTGTCTTGTCCTGTACTGTCTTGTCTTGTCTTGTCTTGTCATGTCTTGTCTTGTCTTGTCTTGTCTTGTCTTGTCTTGTCTTGTCTTGTCTTGTCTTGTCTTGTGTTGCCTCGTCTTGTCTTGTCTTGTCTTGTCCTGTCCTGACGTGTGTTGTGTTGTTTTGTCTTGTCTTGGTTTGTCTTGTCATGTCTTATCTTGTCTTGTCATGTCTTGTCTTGTCTTGTCTTGTCTTGTCTTGTCTTGTCTTGTCTTGTCTTGTCATGTCTTGTCTTGTCTTGTCTTGTATTGTCTTGTCTTGTTTTGTCTTGTCTTGTCTTGTCTTGTCTTGTCTTGTCTTGTCATGTCATGTCATGTCATATCGTGTGTTGTGTTGTTTTGTCTTGTCTTATTTTGTCTTGTCATGTTGTTTTGTCTTGTCTTGTGTTGTTTTGTCGTGTCATGTCTTGTCTTGTCTTGTCTTGTCCTGTCCTGTCGTGTGTTGTCTTGTCTTGTCTTGTCCTGTCCTGACGTGTGTTGTGTTGTTTTGTCTTGTCTTGTTTTGTCTTGTCTTGTGTTGTTTTGTCCTGTCCTGACGTGTGTTGTGTTGTTTTGTCTTGTCTTGTGTGGTTTTGTCTTGTATTGTCTTGTTTTCTCATGTAATGTCATGTCGTGTGTTGTCTTGTCTTGTCTTGTCCTGTACTGACGTGTGTTGTGTTGTTTTGTCTTGTCTTGTGTTGTTTTGTCCTGTCCTGACGTGTGTTGTGTTGTTTTGTCTTGTCTTGTCTTGTCCTGTCCTGTTGTGTGTTGTGTTGTTTTGTCTTGTCTTGTCTTGTCCTGTCCTGACGTGTGTTGTCTTGTCTTGTCGTGTGTTGTTTTGTCGTGTCATGTCTTGTCTTGTCTTGTCCTGTCCTGTTGTGTGTTGTGTTGTTTTGTCTTGTCTTGTCTTGTCCTGTCCTGACGTGTGTTGTCTTGTCTTGTCTTGTCCTGTCCTGTCTTGTCTTGTCTTGTCATGTCTTGTCTTGTCTTGTCTTGTCTTGTCTTGTCTTGTCTTGTCTCGTCTTGTCTTGTCTTGTCTTGTCTTGTCTTGTCTCGTCTTGTCTTGTCTTGTCTTGTCTTGTCTTGTCTCGTCTTGTCTTGTCTTGTCTTGTCTTGTCCTGTACTGTCTTGTCTTGTCTTGTCTTGTCTTGTCTTGTCTTGTCTTGTCTTGTCTTGTCTTGTCTTGTCTTGTCTTGTCTTGTGTTGTTTTGTCGTGTCATGTCTTGTCTTGTCTTGTCTTGTCTTGTCTTGTCTTGTCTTGTCTTGTCTTGTCTTGTCTTGTCATGTCATGTCATATCGTGTGTTGTGTTGTTTTGTCTTGTCTTGTCTTGTCCTGTCCTGACGTGTGTTGTCTTGTCTTGTCTTGTCCTGTCCTGTCTTGTCTTGTCTTGTCTTGTCTTGTCTTGTCTTGTCTTGTCTTGTCTTGTCTTGTCTTGTCTCGTCTTGTCTTGTCTTGTCTTGTCTTGTCCTGTACTGTCTTGTCTTGTCTTGTCATGTTTTGTCTTGTCTTGTCTTGTCTTGTCTTGTCTCGTCTTGTCTTGTCTTGTCTTGTCTTGTCCTGTACTGTCTTGTCTTGTCTTGTCTTGTCTTGTCTTGTCTTGTCTTGTCTTGTCTTGTCTTGTCTTGTCTTGTCTTGTCTTGTCTTGTCTTGTCTTGTCTTGTCTTGTCTTGTGTTGTTTTGTCGTGTCATGTCTTGTCTTGTCTTGACTTGTCTTGTCTTGTCTTGTCTTGTCTTGTCTTGTCTTGTCATGTCATGTCATGTCATATCGTGTGTTGTGTTGTTTTGTCTTGTCTTGTCATGTCGTGTGCTGTGTTGTTTTGTCTTGTCTTGTGTTGTTTTGTCGTGTCATGTCTTGTCTTGTCTTGTCTTGTCTTGTCTTGTCTTGTCATGTCGTGTGTTGTGTTGTTTTGTCTTGTCATGTCTTGTCTTGTCATGTCATGTCCTGTCGTGTGTTGTGTTGTTTTGTCTTGTCTTGTTTTGTCTTGTCATGTCTTGTCTTGTCTTGTCTTGTCTTGTCTTGTCTTGTCTTGTCTTGTCATGTCATGTCATGTCATGTCATATCGTGTGTTGTGTTGTTTTGTCTTGTCTTATTTTGTCTTGTCATGTCTTATCTTGTCTTGTCTTGTCTTGTCTTGTCTTGTCTTGTCTTGTCTTGTCTTGTCTTGTCTTGTCTTGTCTTGTCTTGTCTTGTCATGTCATGTCATGTCATATCGTGTGTTGTGTTGTTTTGTCTTGTCTTATTTTGTCTTGTCATGTCTTATCTTCTCTTGTCTTGTCTTGTCCTGTCGTGTGTTGTCTTGTCTTGTCTTGTCCTGTCCTGACGTGTGTTGTGTTGTTTTGTCTTGTCTTGTCTTGTCTTGTCTTGTCTTGTCTTGTCTTGTCTTGTCTTGTCTTGTCTTGTCTTGTCTTGTCTTGTCTTGTCTTATCTTGTCTTGTCTTGTCTTGTCTTGTCTTGTCTTGTCTTGTCTTGTCTTGTCTTGTCTTGTCTTGTCTTGTCTTGTCTTGTCTTGTCTTGTCTTGTCTTGTCTTGTCTTGTCTTGTCTTGTCTTGTCTTGTCTTGTCTTGTCTTGTCTTGTCTTATCTTGTCTTGTCTTGTCTTGTCTTGTCTTGTCTTGTCTTGTCTTGTCTTGTCTTGTCTTGTCCTGTCCTGTCTTGTCTTGTCTTGTCATATCTTGTCTTGTCTTGTCTTGTCTTGTCTTGTCTTGTCTTGTCTTGTCTTGTCTTGTCTTGCTTTGTCTTGTCATGTCTTATCTTGTCTTGTCTTGTCTTGTCCTGTCCTGTCGTGTGTTGTTTTGTATTGTCTTGTCTTGTGTTGTTTTGTCGTGTCATGTCTTGTCTTGTCTTGTCCTGTCCTGTCGTGTGTTGTGTTGTTTTGTCTTGTCTTGTCTAGTCTTGTCATGTCATGTCATGTCGTGTCTTGTGTTGCTTTGTCTTGTCTTGTCATGTCGTGTGTTGTGTTGTTTTGTCTTGTCATGTCTTGTCTTGTCATGTCATGTCATGTCGTGTGTTGTGTTGTTTTGTCTTGTCTTGTTTTGTCTTGTCATGTCTTGTCTTGTCTTGTCTTGTCTTGTCTTGTCTTGTCTTGTCTTGTCTTGTCTTGTCTTGTCTTGTCTTGTCTTGTCTTGTCTTGTCTTGTCATGTCATGTCATGTCATGTCATATCATGTTGTGTGTATGTTGTGTCTTGTCTTGTCTTGTCTTGTCTTGTCTTGTCTTGTCATGTCATGTCATGTCATGTCATATCATGTTGTGTGTATGTTGTGTTGTTTTGTCTTGTCTTGTCATGTCGTGTGCTGTGTTGTTTTGTCTTGTCTTGTGTTGTTTTGTCGTGTCATGTTTTGTCTTGTCATGTCTTGTCTTGTCATGTCATGTCATGTCGTGTGTTGTGTTGTTTTGTCTTGTCTTGTTTTGTCTTGTCATGTCTTGTCTTGTCTTGTCTTGTCTTGTCTTGTCTTGTTTTGTCTTGTCTTGTCTTGTCTTGTCTTGTCTTGTCATGTCATGTCATGTCATGTCATATCGTGTGTTGTGTTGTTTTGTCTTGTCTTATTTTGTCTTGTCTTGTCTTGTCTTGTCTTGTCTTGTCTTGTCTTGTCTTGTCTTGTCTTGTCTTGTCTTGTCTTGTCTTGTCTTGTCTTGTCTTGTCTTGTCTTGTCTTGTCTTGTCTTGTCTTGTCTTGTCTTGTCTTGTCATGTCATGTCATGTCATATCGTGTGTTGTGTTGTTTTGTCTTGTTTTATTTTGTCTTGTCATGTCTTATCTTGTCTTGTCTTGTCTTGTCTTGTCTTGTCTTGTCTCATCTTGTCTTGTCCTGTCCTGTCTTGTCTTGTCTTGTCATGTCTTGTCTTGTCTTGTCTTGTTTTGTCTTGTCTTGTATTGTGTTGTTTTGTCGTGTCATGTCTTGTCTTGTCTTGTCTTGTCTTGTCTTGTCCTGTTGTGTGTTGTGTTGTTTTGTCTTGTCTTGTCTTGTCCTGTCCTGACGTGTGTTGTCTTGTCTTGTCTTGTCTTGTGTTGTTTTGTCGTGTCATGTCTTGTCTTGTCTTGTCCTGTCCTGTTGTGTGTTGTGTTGTTTTGTCTTGTCTTGTCTTGTCTTGTCTTGTCTTGTCTTGTCTTGTCTTGTCTTGTCTTGTCTTGTCCTGTCTTGTCTTGTCATGTCTTGTCTTGTCTTGTCTTGTTTTGTCTTGTCTTGTATTGTGTTGTTTTGTCGTGTCATGTCTTGTCTTGTCTTGTCTTGTCTTGTCTTGTTCTGTTGTGTGTTGTGTTGTTTTGTCTTGTCTTGTCTTGTCTTGTCTTGTCTTGTCTTGTCTTGTCTTGTCTTGTCTTGTCTTGTCTTGTCTTGTCTTGTCTTGTCTTGTCATGTCTTGTCTTGTCTTGTCTTGTATTGTCTTGTCTTGTTTTGTCTTGTCTTGTCTTGTCTTGTCTTGTCTTGTCTTGTCTTGTCTTGTCTTGTCTTGTCCTGTCCTGTCCTGTCTTGTCTTGTCTTGTCATGTCTTGTCTTGTCTTGTCTTGTCTTGTCTTGTCTTGTCTTGTGTTGTTTTGTCGTGTCATGTCTTGTCTTGTCTTGTCTTGTCTTGTCTTGTCTTGTCTTGTCTTGTCTTGTCTTGTCTTGTCTTGTCTTGTCTTGTCATGTCATGTCATGTCATATCGTGTGTTGTGTTGTTTTGTCTTGTCTTGTCATGTCGTGTGCTGTGTTGTTTTGTCTTGTCTTGTGTTGTTTTGTCGTGTCATGTCTTGTCTTGTCTTGTCTTGTCTTGTCTTGTCTTGTCATGTCGTGTGTTGTGTTGTGGTGTCTTGTCATGTCTTGTCTTGTCATGTCATGTCATGTCGTGTGTTGTGTTGTTTTGTCTTGTCTTGTTTTGTCTTGTCATGTCTTGTCTTGTCTTGTCTTGTCTTGTCTTGTCTTGTCATGTCATGTCATGTCATATCGTGTGTTGTGTTGTTTTGTCTTGTCTTATTTTGTCTTGTCATGTCTTATCTTGTCTTGTCTTGTCTTGTCTTGTCTTGTCTTGTCTTGTCTTGTCTTGTCTTGTCTTGTCATGTCATGTCATGTCATATCGTGTGTTGTGTTGTTTTGTCTTGTCTTATTTTGTCTTGTCATGTCTTATCTTGTCTTGTCTTGTCTTGTCCTGTCGTGTGTTGTCTTGTCTTGTCTTGTCCTGTCCTGACGTGTGTTGTGTTGTTTTGTCTTGTCTTGTCTTGTCTTGTCTTGTCTTGTCTTGTCATGTCGTGTGTTGTGTTGTTTTGTCTTGTCATGTCTTGTCTTGTCATGTCATGTCATGTCGTGTGTTGTGTTGTTTTGTCTTGTCTTGTTTTGTCTTGTCATGTCTTGTCTTGTCTTGTCTTGTCTTGTCTTGTCTTGTCTTGTCTTGTCTTGTCTTGTCTTGTCTTGTCATGTCGTGTGTTGTGTTGTTTTGTCTTGTCATGTCTTGTCTTGTCATGTCATGTCATGTCGTGTGTTGTGTTGTTTTGTCTTGTCTTGTTTTGTTTTGTCTTGTCATGTCTTGTCTTGTCTTGTCTTGTCTTGTCTTGTCTTGTTTTGTCTTGTCTTGTCTTGTCTTGTCTTGTCTTGTCTTGTCTTGTCTTGTCTTGTCTTGTCATGTCATGTCATGTCATATCGTGTGTTGTGTTGTTTTGTCTTGTCTTATTTTGTCTTGTCATGTCTTATCTTGTCTTGTCTTGTCTTGTCTTGTCTTGTCTTGTCTTGTCTTGTCTTGTCTTGTCTTGTCTTGTCTTGTCTTGTCTTGTCTTGTCTTGTCTTGTCTTGTCTTGTCTTGTCTTGTCTTGTCTTGTCTTGTCTTGTCTTGTCTTGTCTTGTCTTGTCTTGTCTTGTCTTGTCTTGTCATGTCATGTCATGTCATATCGTGTGTTGTGTTGTTTTGTCTTGTTTTATTTTGTCTTGTCATGTCTTATCTTGTCTTGTCTTGTCTTGTCTTGTCTTGTCTTGTCTTGTCTCATCTTGTCTTGTCCTGTCCTGTCCTGTCCTGTCTTGTCTTGTCTTGTCATGTCTTGTCTTGTCTTGTCTTGTTTTGTCTTGTCTTGTATTGTGTTGTTTTGTCGTGTCATGTCTTGTCTTGTCTTGTCTTGTCTTGTCTTGTCCTGTTGTGTGTTGTGTTGTTTTCTCTTGTCTTGTCTTGTCCTGTCCTGACGTGTGTTGTCTTGTCTTGTCTTGTCTTGTGTTGTTTTGTCGTGTCATGTCTTGTCTTGTCTTGTCCTGTCCTGTTGTGTGTTGTGTTGTTTTGTCTTGTCTTGTCTTGTCTTGTCTTGTCTTGTCTTGTCTTGTCTTGTCTTGTCTTGTCTTGTCTTGTCCTGTCTTGTCTTGTCTTGTCATGTCTTGTCTTGTCTTGTCTTGTTTTGTCTTGTCTTGTATTGTGTTGTTTTGTCGTGTCATGTCTTGTCTTGTCTTGTCTTGTCTTGTCTTGTCCTGTTGTGTGTTGTGTTGTTTTGTCTTGTCTTGTCTTGTCTTGTCTTGTCTTGTCTTGTCTTGTCTTGTCTTGTCTTGTCTTGTCTTGTCTTGTCTTGTCATGTCTTGTCTTGTCTTGTCTTGTCTTGTATTGTCTTGTCTTGTTTTGTCTTGTCTTGTCTTGTCTTGTCTTGTCTTGTCTTGTCTTGTCTTGTCTTGTCTTGTCCTGTCCTGTCTTGTCTTGTCTTGTCTTGTCTTGTCTTGTCTTGTCTTATCTTGTCTTGTCTTGTCTTGTCTTGTCTTGTCTTGTCTTGTCTTGTCTTGTCTTGTCTTGTCTTGTCTTGTCTTGTCTTGTCTTGTCTTGTCTTGTCTTGTCTTGTCTTGTCTTGTCTTGTCTTGTCTTGCCTTGTCTTGTCTTGTCTTGTCTTGTCTTGTCTTGTCTTGTCTTGTCTTGTCTTGTCTTGTCTTGTCTTGTCTTGTCTTGTCTTGTCTTGTCTTGTCTTGTCTTGTCTTGTCTTGTCTTGTCTTGTCTTGTCTTGTCTTGTCTTGTCCTGTCCTGACGTGTGTTGTGTTGTTTTGTCTTGTCTTGTTTTGTCTTGTCTTGTGTTGTTTTGTCCTGTCCTGACGTGTGTTGTGTTGTTTTGTCTTGTCTTGTTTTGTCTTGTCTTGTGTGGTTTTGTCTTGTATTGTCTAGTCTTGTCATGTCATGTCATGTCGTGTCTTGTGTTGCTTTGTCTTGTCTTGTCTTATCGTGTGTTGTGTTGTTTTGTCTTGTCTTATTTTGTCTTGTCATGTTGTTTTGTCTTGTCTTGTGTTGTTTTGTCGTGTCATGTCTTGTCTTGTCTTGTCTTGTCCTGTCCTGTCGTGTGTTGTCTTGTCTTGTCTTGTCCTGTCCTGACGTGTGTTGTGTTGTTTTGTCTTGTCTTGTTTTGTCTTGTCTTGTGTTGTTTTGTCCTGTCCTGACGTGTGTTGTGTTGTTTTGTCTTGTCTTGTCTTGTTTTGTCTTGTCTTGTCTTGTCCTGTACTGACGTGTGTTGTGTTGTTTTGTCTTGTCTTGTGTTGTTTTGTCCTGTCCTGACGTGTGTTGTGTTGTTTTGTCTTGTCTTGTCTTGTCCTGTCCTGTTGTGTGTTGTGTTGTTTTGTCTTGTCTTGTCTTGTCCTGTCCTGACGTGTGTTGTCTTGTCTTGCCGCGTGTTGTTTTGTCGTGTCATGTCTTGTCTTGTCTTGTCCTGTCCTGTTGTGTGTTGTGTTGTTTTGTCTTGTCTTGTCTTGTCCTGTCCTGACGTGTGTTGTCTTGTCTTGTCTTGTCCTGTCCTGTCTTGTCTTGTCTTGTCATGTCTTGTCTTGTCTTGTCTTGTCTTGTCTTGTCTTGTCTTGTCTCGTCTTGTCTTGTCTTGTCTTGTCCTGTACTGTCTTGTCTTGTCTTGTCATGTTTTGTCTTGTCTTGTCTTGTCTTGTGTTGCCTCGTCTTGTCTTGTCTTGTCTTGTCCTGTCCTGACGTGTGTTGTGTTGTTTTGTCTTGTCTTGGTTTGTCTTGTCATGTCTTATCTTGTCTTGTCATGTCTTGTCTTGTCTTGTCTTGTCTTGTCTTGTCTTGTCTTGTCTTGTCTTGTCTTGTCTTGTCTTGTCTTGTCTTGTCTTGTCTTGTCTTGTCTTGTCTTGTCTTGTCTTGTCTTGTCTTGTGTTGTTTTGTCGTGTCATGTCTTGTCTTGTCTTGTCTTGTCCTGTCCTGTCGTGTGTTGTGTTGTTTTGTCTTGTCTTGTTTTGTCTTGTCTTGTCTTGTCCTGTACTGACGTGTGTTGTGTTGTTTTGTCTTGTCTTGTGTTGTTTTGTCCTGTCCTGACGTGTGTTGTGTTGTTTTGTCTCGTCTTGTCTTGTCCTGTCCTGTTGTGTGTTGTGTTGTTTTGTCTTGTCTTGTCTTGTCCTGTCCTGACGTGTGTTGTCTTGTCTTGCCGTGTGTTGTTTTGTCGTGTCATGTCTTGTCTTGTCTTGTCCTGTCCTGTTGTGTGTTGTGTTGTTTTGTCTTGTCTTGTCTTGTCCTGTCCTGACGTGTGTTGTCTTGTCTTGTCTTGTCCTGTCCTGTCTTGTCTTGTCTTGTCATGTCTTGTCTTGTCTTGTCTTGTCTTGTCTTGTCTTGTCTCGTCTTGTCTTGTCTTGTCTTGTCCTGTACTGTCTTGTCTTGTCTTGTCATGTTTTGTCTTGTCTTGTCTTGTCTTGTGTTGCCTCGTCTTGTCTTGTCTTGTCTTGTCCTGTCCAGACGTGTGTTGTGTTGTTTTGTCTTGTCTTGGTTTGTCTTGTCATGTCTTATCTTGTCTTGTCTTGTCTTGTCTTGTCTTGTCTTGTCTTGTCTTGTCTTGTCTTATCTTGTCTTGTCTTGTCTTGTCTTGTCTTGTCTTGTCTTGTCTTGTCTTGTCTTGTCTTGTCTTGTCTTGTCTTGTGTTGTTTTGTCGTGTCATGTCTTGTCTTGTCTTGTCTTGTCCTGTCCTGTCATGTTTTGTCTTGTCTTGTCTTGTCTTGTGTTGCCTCGTCTTGTCTTGTCTTGTCTTGTCCTGTCCTGACGTGTGTTGTGTTGTTTTGTCTTGTCTTGGTTTGTCTTGTCATGTCTTATCTTGTCTTGTCATGTCTTGTCTTGTCTTGTCTTGTCTTGTCTTGTCTTGTCTTGTCTTGTCTTGTCTTGTCTTGTCTTGTCTTGTCTTATTTTGTCTTGTCATGTTGTTTTGTCTTGTCTTGTGTTGTTTTGTCGTGTCATGTCTTGTCTTGTCTTGTCTTGTCCTGTCCTGTCGTGTGTTGTCTTGTCTTGTCTTGTCCTGTCCTGACGTGTGTTGTGTTGTTTTGTCTTGTCTTGTCTTGTCTTGTCTTGTCTTGTCTTGTCTTGTCTTGTCTTGTCTTGTCTTGTCTTGTCTTGTCTTGTCATGTCTTGTCTTGTCTTGTCTTGTATTGTCTTGTCTTGTTTTGTCTTGTCTTGTCTTGTCTTGTCTTGTCTTGTCTTGTCATGTCATGTCATGTCATATCGTGTGTTGTGTTGTTTTGTCTTGTCTTATTTTGTCTTGTCATGTTGTTTTGTCTTGTCTTGTGTTGTTTTGTCGTGTCATGTCTTGTCTTGTCTTGTCTTGTCCTGTCCTGTCGTGTGTTGTCTTGTCTTGTCTTGTCCTGTCCTGACGTGTGTTGTGTTGTTTTGTCTTGTCTTGTTTTGTCTTGTCTTGTGTTGTTTTGTCCTGTCCTGACGTGTGTTGTCTTGTCTTGTTTTGTCTTGTCTTGTCCTGACGTGTGTTGTTTTGTCTTGTTTTGTCTTGTCTTGTCTTGTCTTGTCTTGTCCTGACGTGTGTTGTGTTGTTTTGTCTTGTCTTGGTTTGTCTTGTCTTGTCTTGTCTTGTCATGTCTTGTCTTGTCTTGTCTTGTCCTGTACTGTCTTGTCTTGTCTTGTCATGTCTTGTCTTGTCTTGTCTTGTCTTGTCTTGTCTTGTCTTGTCTTGTCTTGTCATGTCTTGTCTTATCTTGTATTGTCTTGTCTTGTTTTGTCTTGTCTTGTCTTGTCTTGTCCTGACGTGTGTTGTGTTGTTTTGTCTTGTCTTGGTTTGTCTTGTCATGTCTTATCTTGTCTTGTCATGTCTTGTCTTGTCTTGTCTTGTCTTGTCTTGTCTTGTCTTGTCTTGTCTTGTCTTGTCTTGTCATGTCTTGTTTTGTCTTGTCTTGTGTTGTTTTGTCCTGTCCTGACGTGTGTTGTGTTGTTTTGTCTTGTCTTGTATTGTCTTGTCTTGCTTTGTCTTGTCATGTCTTATTTTGTCTTGTCATGTTGTCTTGTCTTGTCTTGTCTTGTCTTGTCCTGTCCTGTCTTGTCTTGTGTTGCCTCGTCTTGTCTTGTCTTGTCTTGTCCTGTCCTGACGTGTGTTGTGTTGTTTTGTCTTGTCTTGGTTTGTCTTGTCATGTCTTATCTTGTCTTGTCATGTCTTGTCTTGTCTTGTCTTGTCTTGTCTTGTCTTGTCTTGTCTTGTCTTGTCTTGTCTTGTCTTGTCTTGTCTTGTCTTGTCATGTCTTGTCTTGTCTTGTATTGTCTTGTCTTGTTTTGTCTTGTCTTGTCTTGTCTTGTCTTGTCTTGTCTTGTCATGTCATGTCATGTCATATCGTGTGTTGTGTTGTTTTGTCTTGTCTTATTTTGTCTTGTCATGTTGTTTTGTCTTGTCTTGTGTTGTTTTGTCGTGTCATGTCTTGTCTTGTCTTGTCTTGTCCTGTCCTGTCGTGTGTTGTCTTGTCTTGTCTTGTCCTGTCCTGACGTGTGTTGTGTTGTTTTGTCTTGTCTTGTTTTGTCTTGTCTTGTGTTGTTTTGTCCTGTCCTGACGTGTGTTGTGTTGTTTTGTCTTGTCTTGTTTTGTCTTGTCTTGTGTGGTTTTGTCTTGTATTGTCTTGTTTTCTCATGTAATGTCATGTCGTGTGTTGTCTTGTCTTGTCTTGTCCTGTACTGACGTGTGTTGTGTTGTTTTGTCTTGTCTTGTGTTGTTTTGTCCTGTCCTGACGTGTGTTGTGTTGTTTTGTCTTGTCTTGTCTTGTCTTGTCCCGTTGTGTGTTGTGTTGTTTTGTCTTGTCTTGTCTTGTCCTGTCCTGACGTGTGTTGTCTTGTCTTGTCGTGTGTTGTTTTGTCGTGTCATGTCTTGTCTTGTCTTGTCCTCTCCTGTTGTGTGTTGTGTTGTTTTGTCTTGTCTTGTCTTGTCTTGTCTTGTCTTGTCTTGTCTTGTCTTGTCTTGTCTCGTCTTGTCTTGTCTTGTCTTGTCTTGTCCTGTACTGTCTTGTCTTGTCTTGTCATGTTTTGTCTTGTCTTGTCTTGTCTTGTCTTGTGTTGCCTCGTCTTGTCTTGTCTTGTCTTGTCCTGTCCTGACGTGTGTTGTGTTGTTTTGTCTTGTCTTGGTTTGTCTTGTCATGTCTTATCTTGTCTTGTCATGTCTTGTCTTGTCTTGTCTTGTCTTGTCTTGTCTTGTCTTGTCTTGTCTTGTCTTGTCTTGTCTTGTCTTGTCTTGTCTTGTCTTGTCTTGTCTTGTCTTGTCTTGTCTTGTCTTGTCTTGTCTTGTCATGTCTTGTCTTGTCTTGTCTTGTATTGTCTTGTCTTGTTTTGTCTTGTCTTGTCTTGTCTTGTCATGTCATGTCATGTCATATCGTGTGTTGTGTTGTTTTGTCTTGTCTTATTTTGTCTTGTCATGTTGTTTTGTCTTGTCTTGTGTTGTCTTGTGTTGTTTTGTCGTGTCATGTCTTGTCTTGTCCTGTCCTGTCGTGTGTTGTGTTGTCTTGTCTTGTCTTGTCTTGTCTTGTCTTGTCTTGTCATGTCTTGTCTTGTCTTGTCTTGTATTGTCTTGTCTTGTTTTGTCTTGTCTTGTCTTGTCTTGTCTTGTCTTGTCTTGTCTTGTCTTGTCTTGTCTTGTCTTGTCTTGTCTTGTCTTGTCTTGTCTTGTCTTGTCTTGTCTTGTCTTGTCTTGTCTTGTCTTGTCTTGTCTTGTCTTGTCTTGTCCTGTCCTGACGTGTGTTGTGTTGTTTTGTCTTGTCTTGGTTTGTCTTGTCATGTCTTATCTTGTCTTGTCATGTCTTGTCTTGTCTTGTCTTGTCTTGTCTTGTCTTGTCTTGTCTTGTCTTGTCTTGTCTTGTCTTGTCTTGTCTTGTCTTGTCTTGTGTTGTCTTGTCTTGTCTTGTCTTGTCTTGTCTTGTCTTGTCTTGTCTTGTCTTGTCTTGTCTTGTCTTGTCTTGTCATGTCTTGTCTTGTCTTGTCTTGTATTGTCTTGTCTTGTTTTGTCTTGTCTTGTCTTGTCTTGTCATGTCATGTCATGTCATATCGTGTGTTGTGTTGTTTTGTCTTGTCTTATTTTGTCTTGTCATGTTGTTTTGTCTTGTCTTGTGTTGTCTTGTGTTGTTTTGTCGTGTCATGTCTTGTCTTGTCCTGTCCTGTCGTGTGTTGTGTTGTCTTGTCTTGTCTTGTCTTGTCTTGTCTTGTCTTGTCATGTCTTGTCTTGTCTTGTCTTGTATTGTCTTGTCTTGTTTTGTCTTGTCTTGTCTTGTCTTGTCTTGTCATGTCATGTCATGTCATATCGTGTGTTGTCTTGTCTTGTCTTGTCTTGTCTTGTCTTGTCTTGTCTTGTCTTGTCTTGTCTTGTCTTGTCTTGTCTTGTCTTGTCTTGTCTTGTCTTGTCATGTCTTGTCTTGTCTTGTCTTGTATTGTCTTGTCTTGTTTTGTCTTGTCTTGTCTTGTCTTGTCATGTCATGTCATGTCATATCGTGTGTTGTGTTGTTTTGTCTTGTCTTATTTTGTCTTGTCATGTTGTTTTGTCTTGTCTTGTGTTGTTTTGTCGTGTCATGTCTTGTCTTGTCTTGTCTTGTCCTGTCCTGTCGTGTGTTGTGTTGTCTTGTCTTGTCTTGTCTTGTCATGTCTTGTCTTGTCTTGTCTTGTATTGTCTTGTCTTGTTTTGTCTTGTCTTGTCTTGTCTTGTCTTGTCTTGTCTTGTCTTGTCTTGTCTTGTCTTGTCTTGTCTTGTCTTGTCTTGTCTTGTCTTGTCTTGTCTTGTCTTGTCTTGTCTTGTCTTGTCTTGTCTTGTCCTGTCCTGACGTGTGTTGTGTTGTTTTGTCTTGTCTTGGTTTGTCTTGTCATGTCTTATCTTGTCTTGTCATGTCTTGTCTTGTCTTGTCTTGTCTTGTCTTGTCTTGTCTTGTCTTGTCTTGTCTTGTCTTGTCTTGTCTTGTCTTGTCTTGTCTTGTCTTGTCTTGTCTTGTCTTGTCTTGTCTTGTCTTGTCTTGTCTTGTCTTGTCATGTCTTGTCTTGTCTTGTCTTGTATTGTCTTGTCTTGTTTTGTCTTGTCTTGTGTTGTCTTGTCTTGTCTTGTCTTGTCTTGTCTTGTCATGTCTTGTCTTGTCTTGTCTTGTATTGTCTTGTCTTGTCTTGTTTTGTCTTGTCTTGTCTTGTCTTGTCTTGTCTTGTCTTGTCTTGTCTTGTCATGTCATGTCATGTCATATCGTGTGTTGTGTTGTTTTGTCTTGTCTTATTTTGTCTTGTCATGTTGTTTTGTCTTGTCTTGTGTTGTTTTGTCGTGTCATGTCTTGTCTTGTCTTGTCTTGTCCTGTCCTGTCGTGTGTTGTCTTGTTTTGTCTTGTCCTGTCCTGACGTGTGTTGTTTTGTCTTGTCTTGTCTTGTCTTGTCTTGTCTTGTCTTGTCTTGTCTTGTCTTGTCTTGTCTTGTCTTGTCTTGTCTTGTCTTGTCTTGTCTTGTCTTGTCTTGTCTTGTCTTGTCTTGTCTTGTCTTGTCTTGTCTTGTCTTCTCTTGTCTTGTCTTGTCTTGTCTTGTCTTGTCTTGTCCTGTCCTGTCCTGTCTTGTCTTGTCTTGTCTTGTCTTGTCTTGTCTTATCTTGTCTTGTCTTGTCTTGTCTTGTCTTGTCTTGTCTTGTCTTGTCTTGTCTTGTCTTGTCTTGTCTTGTCTTGTCTTGTCTTGTCTTGTCTTGTCTTGTCTTGTCTTGTCTTGTCTTGTCTTGTCATGTCATGTCGTGTCTTGTGTTGCTTTGTCTTGTCTTGTCATGTCGTGTGTTGTGTTGTTTTGTCTTGTCATGTCTTGTCTTGTCATGTCCTGTCCTGTCGTGTGGTGTGTTGTTTTGTCTTGTCTTGTCTTGTGTTGTTTTGTCGTGTCATGTCTTGTCTTGTCTTGTCCTGTCCTGTCGTGTGTTGTGTTGTTTTGTCTTGTCTTGTCTAGTCTTGTCATGTCATGTCATGTCGTGTCTTGTGTTGCTTTGTCTTGTCTTGTCATGTCGTGTGTTGTGTTGTTTTGTCTTGTCATGTCTTGTCTTGTCATGTCATGTCATGTCGTGTGTTGTGTTGTTTTGTCTTGTCTTGTTTTGTCTTGTCATGTCTTGTCTTGTCTTGTCTTGTCTTGTCTTGTCTTGTCTTGTCTTGTCTTGTCTTGTCTTGTCTTGTCTTGTCTTGTCTTGTCATGTCATGTCATGTCATATCGTGTGTTGTGTTGTTTTGTCTTGTCTTGTCATGTCGTGTGCTGTGTTGTTTTGTCTTGTCTTGTGTTGTTTTGTCGTGTCATGTCTTGTCTTGTCTTGTCTTGTCTTGTCATGTCGTGTGTTGTGTTGTTTTGTCTTGTCATGTCTTGTCTTGTCATGTCATGTCATGTCGTGTATTGTGTTGTTTTGTCTTGTCTTGTTTTGTCTTGTCATGTCTTGTCTTGTCTTGTCTTGTCTTGTTTTGTCTTGTTTTGTCTTGTCTTGTCTTGTCTTGTCTTGTCTTGTCTTGTCTTGTCATGTCATGTCATGTCATATCGTGTGTTGTGTTGTTTTGTCTTGTCTTATTTTGTCTTGTCATGTCTTATCTTGTCTTGTCTTGTCTTGTCTTGTCTTGTCTTGTCTTGTCTTGTCTTGTCTTGTCTTGTCTTGTCTTGTCTTGTCTTGTCTTGTCTTGTCATGTCATGTCATGTCATATCGTGTGTTGTGTTGTTTTGTCTTGTTTTATTTTGTCTTGTCATGTCTTATCTTGTCTTGTCTTGTCTTGTCTTGTCTTGTCTTGTCTTGTCTTGTCTTGTCTTGTCTCATCTTGTCTTGTCCTGTCCTGTCCTGTCTTGTCTTGTCTTGTCATGTCTTGTCTTGTCTTGTCTTGTTTTGTCTTGTCTTGTATTGTGTTGTTTTGTCGTGTCATGTCTTGTCTTGTCTTGTCTTGTCCTGTTGTGTGTTGTGTTGTTTTGTCTTGTCTTGTCTTGTCCTGTCCTGACGTGTGTTGTCTTGTCTTGTCTTGTCTTGTGTTGTTTTGTCGTGTCATGTCTTGTCTTGTCTTGTCCTGTCCTGTTGTGTGTTGTGTTGTTTTGTCTTGTCTTGTCTTGTCCTGTCCTGACGTGTGTTGTCTTGTCTTGTCTTGTCCTGTCCTGTCTTGTCTTGTCTTGTCTTGTCTTGTCTTGTCTTGTCTCGTCTTGTCTTGTCTTGTCTTGTCTTGTCCTGTACTGTCTTGTCTTGTCCTGTCATGTCTTGTCTTGTCTTGTCTTGTCTTGTCTTGTCTTGTCTTGTCTTGTCTTGTCTTGTGTTGCCTCGTCTTGTCTTGTCCTGTCCTGACGTGTGTTGTGTTGTTTTGTCTTGTCTTGTTTTGTCTTGTCTTGTGTGGTTTTGTCTTGTATTGTCTTGTTTTCTCATGTAATGTCATGTCGTGTGTTGTCTTGTCTTGTCTTGTCCTGTACTGACGTGTGTTGTGTTGTTTTGTCTTGTCTTGTTTTGTCTTGTCTTGTGTGGTTTTGTCTCGTATTGTCTTGTTTTCTCATGTAATGTCATGTCGTGTGTTGTCTTGTCTTGTCTTGTCCTGTACTGTCTTGTCTTGTCCTGTCATGTCTTGTCTTGTCTTGTCTTGTGTTGCCTCGTCTTGTCTTGTCCTGTCCTGACGTGTGTTGTGTTGTTTTGTCTTGTCTTGTTTTGTCATGTCTTGTGTGCTTTTGTCTTGTATTGTCTTGTTTTCTCATGTAATGTCATGTCGTGTGTTGTCTTGTCTTGTCTTGTCCTGTACTGACGTGTGTTGTGTTGTTTTGTCTTGTCTTGTGTTGTTTTGTCCTGTCCTGACGTGTGTTGTGTTGTTTTGTCTTGTCTTGTCTTGTCCTGTCCTGTTGTGTGTTGTGTTGTTTTGTCTTGTCTTGTCTTGTCCTGTCCTGACGTGTGTTGTCTTGTCTTGTCGTGTGTTGTTTTGTCGTGTCATGTCTTGTCTTGTCTTGTCCTGTCCTGTTGTGTGTTGTGTTGTTTTGTCTTGTCTTGTCTTGTCCTGTCCTGACGTGTGTTGTCTTGTCTTGTCTTGTCCTGTCCTGTCTTGTCTTGTCTTGTCATGTCTTGTCTTGTCTTGTCTTGTCTTGTCTTGTCTTGTCTCGTCTTGTCGTGTCTTGTCTTGTCTTGTCCTGTACTGTCTTGTCTTGTCTTGTCATGTTTTGTCTTGTCTTATATTGTCTTGTCTTGTCTTGTCTTGTCTTGTCCTGTCCGGACGTGTGTTGTGTTGTTTTGTCTTGTCTTGGTTTGTCTTGTCATGTCTTATCTTGTCTTGTCATGTCTTGTCTTGTCTTGTCTTGTCTTGTCTTGTTTTGTCTTGTCTTGTCTTGTCTTGTCTTGTCTTGTCTTGTCTTGTCTTGTCTTGTCTTGTCTTGTGTTGTTTTGTCGTGTCATGTCTTGTCTTGTCTTGTCTTGTCTTGTCTTGTCTTGTCTTGTCTTGTCTTGTCTTGTCTTGTCATGTCGTGTGTTGTGTTGTTTTGTCTTGTCATGTCTTGTCTTGTCATGTCATGTCCTGTCGTGTGTTGTGTTGTTTTGTCTTGTCTTGTTTTGTCTTGTCATGTCTTGTCTTGTCTTGTCTTGTCTTGTCTTGTCATGTCATGTCATGTCATATCGTGTGTTGTGTTGTTTTGTCTTGTCTTGTCATGTCGTGTGCTGTGTTGTTTTGTCTTGTCTTGTGTTGTTTTGTCGTGTCATGTCTTGTCTTGTCTTGTCTTGTCTTGTCTTGTCTTGTCATGTCGTGTGTTGTGTTGTTTTGTCTTGTCATGTCTTGTCTTCTCATGTCATGTCCTGTCGTGTGTTGTGTTGTTTTGTCTTGTCTTGTTTTGTCTTGTCATGTCTTGTCTTGTCTTGTCTTGTCTTGTCTTGTCTTGTCTTGTCATGTCATGTCATGTCATATCGTGTGTTGTGTTGTTTTGTCTTGTCTTATTTTGTCTTGTCATGTCTTATCTTGTCTTGTCTTGTCTTGTCTTGTCTTGTCTTGTCTTGTCTTGTCTTGTCTTGTCATGTCATGTCATGTCATATCGTGTGTTGTGTTGTTTTGTCTTGTCTTATTTTGTCTTGTCATGTCTTATCTTGTCTTGTCTTGTCTTGTCCTGTCGTGTGTTGTCTTGTCTTGTCTTGTCCTGTCCTGACGTGTGTTGTGTTGTTTTGTCTTGTCTTGTCTTGTCTTGTCTTGTCTTGTCTTGTCTTGTCTTGTCTTGTCTTGTCTTGTCTTGTCTTGTCTTGTCTTGTCTTGTCTTGTCATGTCTTGCCTTGTCCTGTCCTGTCCTGTCCTGTCTTGTCTTGTCTTGTCTTGTCTTGTCTTATCTTGTCTTGTCTTGTCTTGTCTTGTCTTGTCTTGTCTTGTCTTGTCTTGTCTTGTCTTGTCTTGTCTTGTCTTGTCTTGTCTTGTCTTGTCTTGTCTTGTCTTGTCTTGTCTTGTCTTGTCTTGTCTTGTCTTGTCTTGTCTTGTCTTGTCTTGTCTTGTCTTGTCTTGTCTTGTCTTGTCTTGTCTTGTCTTGTCCTGTCCTGTCTTGTCTTGTCTTGTCATATCTTGTCTTGTCTTGTCTTGTCTTGTCTTGCTTTGTCTTGTCATGTCTTATCTTGTCTTGTCTTGTCTTGTCCTGTCCTGTCGTGTGTTGTTTTGTATTGTCTTGTCTTGTGTTGTTTTGTCGTGTCATGTCTTGTCTTGTCTTGTCCTGTCCTGTCGTGTGTTGTGTTGTTTTGTCTTGTCTTGTCTAGTCTTGTCATGTCATGTCATGTCGTGTCTCGTGTTGCTTTGTCTTGTCTTGTCATGTCGTGTGTTGTGTTGTTTTGTCTTGTCATGTCTTGTCTTGTCATGTCATGTCATGTCATGTCGTGTGTTGTGTTGTTTTGTCTTGTCTTGTTTTGTCTTGTCATGTCTTGTCTTGTCTTGTCTTGTCTTGTCTTGTCTTGTCTTGCCTTGTCTTGTCTTGTCTTGTCTTGTCTTGTCTTGTCTTGTCATGTCATGTCATGTCATATCGTGTGTTGTGTTGTTTTGTCTTGTCTTGTCATGTCGTGTGCTGTGTTGTTTTGTCTTGTCTTGTGTTGTTTTGTCGTGTCATGTCTTGTCTTGTCTTGTGATGTCATGTCGTGTGTTGTGTTGTTTTGTCTTGTCTTGTTTTGTCTTGTCCTGTCTTGTCTTGTCATGTCATGTCATGTGTTGTGTTGTGTTGTTTTGTCTTGTCTTGTCTTGTCTTGTCTTGTCTTGTCTTGTCTTGTCTTGTCTTGTCTTGTTTTGTCTTGTCTTGTATTGTCTTGTTTTCTCATGTAATGTCATGTCGTGTGTTGTGTTGTTTTGTCTTGTCTTGTCTTGTCCTGTCCTGACGTGTGTTGTCTTGTCTTGTCGTGTGTTGTTTTGTCGTGTCATGTCTTGTCTTGTCTTGTCTTGTCTTGTCTTGTCTTGTCTTGTCTTGTCATGTCTTGTCTAGTCTTGTCTTGTATTGTCTTGTCTTGTTTTGTCTTGTCTTGTGTTGTCTTGTCTTGTCTTGTCTTGTCTTGTCATGTCTTGTCTTGTCTTGTCTTGTATTGTCTTGTCTTGTTTTGTCTTGTCTTGTCTTGTCTTGTCTTGTCTTGTCTTGTCATGTCATGTCATGTCATATCGTGTGTTGTGTTGTTTTGTCTTGTCTTATTTTGTCTTGTCATGTTGTTTTGTCTTGTCTTGTGTTGTTTTGTCGTGTCATGTCTTGTCTTGTCTTGTCTTGTCCTGTCCTGTCGTGTGTTGTCTTGTCTTGTCTTGTCCTGTCCTGACGTGTGTTGTTTTGTCTTGTCTTGTCTTGTCTTGTCTTGTCTTGTCTTGTCTTGTCTTGTCTTGTCTTGTCTTGTCTTGTCTTGTCTTGTCTTGTCTTGTCTTGTCTTGTCTTGTCTTGTCTTGTCTTGTCTTGTCTTGTCTTGTCCTGTCCTGTCCTGTCTTGTCTTGTCTCTTCTTGTCTTGTCTTGTCTTGTCTTATCTTGTCTTGTCTTGTCTTGTCTTGTCTTGTCTTGTCTTGTCTTGTCTTGTCTTGTCTTGTCTTGTCTTGTCTTGTCTTGTCTTGTCTTGTCTTGTCTTGTCTTGTCTTGTCTTGTCTTGTCTTGTCTTGTCTTGTCTTGTCATGTCATGTCGTGTCTTGTGTTGCTTTGTCTTGTCTTGTCATGTCGTGTGTTGTGTTGTTTTGTCTTGTCATGTCTTGTCTTGTCATGTCCTGTCCTGTCGTGTGTTGTGTTGTTTTGTCTTGTCTTGTCTTGTGTTGTTTTGTCGTGTCATGTCTTGTCTTGTCTTGTCCTGTCCTGTCGTGTGTTGTGTTGTTTTGTCTTGTCTTGTCTAGTCTTGTCATGTCATGTCATGTCGTGTCTTGTGTTGCTTTGTCTTGTCTTGTCATGTCGTGTGTTGTGTTGTTTTGTCTTGTCATGTCTTGTCTTGTCATGTCATGTCATGTCGTGTGTTGTGTTGTTTTGTCTTGTCTTGTTTTGTCTTGTCATGTCTTGTCTTGTCTTGTCTTGTCTTGTCTTGTCTTGTCTTGTCTTGTCTTGTCTTGTCTTGTCTTGTCATGTCATGTCATGTCATGTCGTGTATTGTGTTGTTTTGTCTTGTCTTGTTTTGTCTTGTCATGTCTTGTCTTGTCTTGTCTTGTCTTGTCTTGTCTTGTTTTGTCTTGTCTTGTCTTGTCTTGTCTTGTCTTGTCTTGTCTTGTCATGTCATGTCATGTCATATCGTGTGTTGTGTTGTTTTGTCTTGTCTTATTTTGTCTTGTCATGTCTTATCTTGTCTAGTCTTGTCTTGTCTTGTCTTGTCTTGTCTTGTCTTGTCTTGTCTTGTCTTGTCTTGTCTTGTCTTGTCTTGTCTTGTCTTGTCTTGTCTTGTCTTGTCTTGTCTTGTCTTGTTTTGTCTTGTCTTGTCTTGTCTTGTCTTGTCTTGTCTTGTCTTGTCATGTCATGTCATGTCATATCGTGTGTTGTGTTGTTTTGTCTTGTTTTATTTTGTCTTGTCATGTCTTATCTTGTCTTGTCTTGTCTTGTCTTGTCTTGTCTTGTCTTGTCTTGTCTTGTCTTGTCTCATCTTGTCTTGTCCTGTCCTGTCCTGTCTTGTCTTGTCTTGTCATGTCTTGTCTTGTCTTGTCTTGTTTTGTCTTGTCTTGTATTGTGTTGTTTTGTCGTGTCCTGTCCTGTCTTGTCTTGTCTTGTCTTGTCCTGTTGTGTGTTGTGTTGTTTTGTCTTGTCTTGTCTTGTCCTGTCCTGACGTGTGTTGTCTTGTCTTGTCTTGTCTTGTGTTGTTTTGTCGTGTCATGTCTTGTCTTGTCTTGTCCTGTCCTGTTGTGTGTTGTGTTGTTTTGTCTTGTCTTGTCTTGTCCTGTCCTGACGTGTGTTGTCTTGTCTTGTCTTGTCCTGTCCTGTCTTGTCTTGTCTTGTCTTGTCTTGTCTTGTCTTGTCTTGTCTTGTCTCGTCTTGTCTTGTCTTGTCTTGTCTTGTCCTGTACTGTCTTGTCTTGTCCTGTCATGTCTTGTCTTGTCTTGTCTTGTCTTGTCTTGTCTTGTCTTGTCTTGTCTTGTCTTGTCTTGTGTTGCCTCGTCTTGTCTTGTCCTGTCCTGACGTGTGTTGTGTTGTTTTGTCTTGTCTTGTTTTGTCTTGTCTTGTGTGGTTTTGTCTTGTATTGTCTTGTTTTCTCATGTAATGTCATGTCGTGTGTTGTCTTGTCTTGTCTTGTCCTGTACTGACGTGTGTTGTGTTGTTTTGTCTTGTCTTGTTTTGTCTTGTCTTGTGTGGTTTTGTCTTGTATTGTCTTGTTTTCTCATGTAATGTCATGTCGTGTGTTGTCTTGTCTTGTCTTGTCCTGTACTGTCTTGTCTTGTCCTGTCATGTCTTGTCTTGTCTTGTCTTGTCTTGTCTTGTGTTGCCTCGTCTTGTCTTGTCCTGTCCTGACGTGTGTTGTGTTGTTTTGTCTTGTCTTGTTTTGTCTTGTCTTGTGTGCTTTTGTCTTGTATTGTCTTGTTTTCTCATGTAATGTCATGTCGTGTGTTGTCTTGTCTTGTCTTGTCCTGTACTGACGTGTGTTGTGTTGTTTTGTCTTGTCTTGTCTTGTCCTGTCCTGACGTGTGTTGTCTTGTCTTGTCTTGTCTTGTCCTGTCCTGTTGTGTGTTGTGTTGTTTTGTCTTGTCTTGTCTTGTCCTGTCCTGACGTGTGTTGTCTTGTCTTGTCTTGTCCTGTCCTGTCTTGTCTTGTCTTGTCATGTCTTGTCTTGTCTTGTCTTGTCTTGTCTTGTCTCGTCTTGTCGTGTCTTGTCTTGTCTTGTCCTGTACTGTCTTGTCTTGTCTTGTCATGTTTTGTCTTGTCTTGTCTTGTCTTGTCTTGTGTTGCCTCGTCTTGTCTTGTCTTGTCTTGTCCTGTCCTGACGTGTGTTGTGTTGTTTTGTCTTGTCTTGGTTTGTCTTGTCATGTCTTATCTTGTCTTGTCATGTCTTGTCTTGTCTTGTCTTGTCTTGTCTTGTCTTGTCTTGTCTTGTCTTGTCTTGTCTTGTCTTGTCTTGTCTTGTGTTGTTTTGTCGTGTCTTGTCTTGTCTTGTCTTGTCTTGTCTTGTCTTGTCTTGTCTTGTCTTGTCTTGTCTTGTCATGTCATGTCATGTCATATCGTGTGTTGTGTTGTTTTGTCTTGTCTTGTCATGTCGTGTGCTGTGTTGTTTTGTCTTGTCTTGTGTTGTTTTGTCGTGTCATGTCTTGTCTTGTCTTGTCTTGTCTTGTCTTGTCATGTCGTGTGTTGTGTTGTTTTGTCTTGTCATGTCTTGTCTTGTCATGTCATGTCCTGTCGTGTGTTGTGTTGTTTTGTCTCGTCTTGTTTTGTCTTGTCATGTCTTGTCTTGTCTTGTCTTGTCTTGTCTTGTCTTGTCTTGTCATGTCATGTCATGTCATATCGTGTGTTGTGTTGTTTTGTCTTGTCTTATTTTGTCTTGTCATGTCTTATCTTGTCTTGTCTTGTCTTGTCTTGTCTTGTCTTGTCTTGTCTTGTCTTGTCATGTCATGTCATGTCATATCGTGTGTTGTGTTGTTTTGTCTTGTCTTATTTTGTCTTGTCATGTCTTATCTTGTCTTGTCTTGTCTTGTCCTGTCGTGTGTTGTCTTGTCTTGTCTTGTCCTGTCCTGACGTGTGTTGTGTTGTTTTGTCTTGTCTTGTCTTGTCTTGTCTTGTCTTGTCTTGTCTTGTCTTGTCTTGTCTTGTCTTGTCTTGTCTTGTCTTGTCTTGTCTTGTCTTGTCATGTCTTGTCTTGTCCTGTCCTGTCCTGTCCTGTCTTGTCTTGTCTTGCCTTGTCTTGTCTTATCTTGTCTTGTCTTGTCTTGTCTTGTCTTGTCTTGTCTTGTCTTGTCTTGTCTTGTCTTGTCTTGTCTTGTCTTGTCTTGTCTTGTCTTGTCTTGTCTTGTCTTGTCTTGTCTTGTCTTGTCTTGTCTTGTCTTGTCTTGTCTTGTCTTGTCTTGTCATGTCATGTCATGTCATATCGTGTGTTGTGTTGTTTTGTCTTGTCTTATTTTGTCTTGTCATGTCTTATCTTGTCTTGTCTTGTCTTGTCTTGTCTTGTCTTGTCTTGTCTTGTCTTGTCTTGTCTTGTCTTGTCTTGTCTTGTCTTGTCTTGTCTTGTCTTGTCTTGTCTTGTCTTGTCTTGTCTTGTCTTGTCTTGTCTTGTCTTGTCTTGTCATGTCATGTCATGTCATATCGTGTGTTGTGTTGTTTTGTCTTGTTTTATTTTGTCTTGTCATGTCTTATCTTGTCTTGTCTTGTCTTGTCTTGTCTTGTCTTGTCTTGTCTTGTCTTGTCTCATCTTGTCTTGTCCTGTCCTGTCCTGTCTTGTCTTGTCTTGTCATGTCTTGTCTTGTCTTGTCTTGTTTTGTCTTGTCTTGTATTGTGTTGTTTTGTCGTGTCATGTCTTGTCTTGTCTTGTCTTGTCCTGTTGTGTGTTGTGTTGTTTTGTCTTGTCTTGTCTTGTCCTGTCCTGACGTGTGTTGTCTTGTCTTGTCTTGTCTTGTGTTGTTTTGTCGTGTCATGTCTTGTCTTGTCTTGTCCTGTCCTGTTGTGTGTTGTGTTGTTTTGTCTTGTCTTGTCTTGTCCTGTCCTGACGTGTGTTGTCTTGTCTTGTCTTGTCCTGTCCTGTCTTGTCTTGTCTTGTCTTGTCTTGTCTTGTCTTGTCTTGTCTTGTCTCGTCTTGTCTTGTCTTGTCTTGTCTTGTCCTGTACTGTCTTGTCTTGTCCTGTCATGTCTTGTCTTGTCTTGTCTTGTCTTGTCTTGTCTTGTCTTGTGTTGCCTCGTCTTGTCTTGTCCTGTCCTGACGTGTGTTGTGTTGTTTTGTCTTGTCTTGTTTTGTCTTGTCTTGTGTGGTTTTGTCTTGTATTGTCTTGTTTTCTCATGTAATGTCATGTCGTGTGTTGTCTTGTCTTGTCTTGTCCTGTACTGACGTGTGTTGTGTTGTTTTGTCTTGTCTTGTTTTGTCTTGTCTTGTGTGGTTTTGTCTTGTATTGTCTTGTTTTCTCATGTAATGTCATGTCGTGTGTTGTCTTGTCTTGTCTTGTCCTGTACTGTCTTGTCTTGTCCTGTCATGTCTTGTCTTGTCTTGTCTTGTCTTGTCTTGTGTTGCCTCGTCTTGTCTTGTCCTGTCCTGACGTGTGTTGTGTTGTTTTGTCTTGTCTTGTTTTGTCTTGTCTTGTGTGCTTTTGTCTTGTATTGTCTTGTTTTCTCATGTAATGTCATGTCGTGTGTTGTCTTGTCTTGTCTTGTCCTGTACTGACGTGTGTTGTGTTGTTTTGTCTTGTCTTGTCTTGTCCTGTCCTGACGTGTGTTGTCTTGTCTTGTCTTGTCTTGTCCTGTCCTGTTGTGTGTTGTGTTGTTTTGTCTTGTCTTGTCTTGTCCTGTCCTGACGTGTGTTGTCTTGTCTTGTCTTGTCCTGTCCTGTCTTGTCTTGTCTTGTCATGTCTTGTCTTGTCTTGTCTTGTCTTGTCTTGTCTCGTCTTGTCGTGTCTTGTCTTGTCTTGTCCTGTACTGTCTTGTCTTGTCTTGTCATGTTTTGTCTTGTCTTGTCTTGTCTTGTCTTGTGTTGCCTCGTCTTGTCTTGTCTTGTCTTGTCCTGTCCTGACGTGTGTTGTGTTGTTTTGTCTTGTCTTGGTTTGTCTTGTCATGTCTTATCTTGTCTTGTCATGTCTTGTCTTGTCTTGTCTTGTCTTGTCTTGTCTTGTCTTGTCTTGTCTTGTCTTGTCTTGTCTTGTCTTGTGTTGTTTTGTCGTGTCTTGTCTTGTCTTGTCTTGTCTTGTCTTGTCTTGTCTTGTCTTGTCTTGTCTTGTCATGTCATGTCATGTCATATCGTGTGTTGTGTTGTTTTGTCTTGTCTTGTCATGTCGTGTGCTGTGTTGTTTTGTCTTGTCTTGTGTTGTTTTGTCGTGTCATGTCTTGTCTTGTCTTGTCTTGTCTTGTCTTGTCATGTCGTGTGTTGTGTTGTTTTGTCTTGTCATGTCTTGTCTTGTCATGTCATGTCCTGTCGTGTGTTGTGTTGTTTTGTCTCGTCTTGTTTTGTCTTGTCATGTCTTGTCTTGTCTTGTCTTGTCTTGTCTTGTCTTGTCTTGTCATGTCATGTCATGTCATATCGTGTGTTGTGTTGTTTTGTCTTGTCTTATTTTGTCTTGTCATGTCTTATCTTGTCTTGTCTTGTCTTGTCTTGTCTTGTCTTGTCTTGTCTTGTCTTGTCATGTCATGTCATGTCATATCGTGTGTTGTGTTGTTTTGTCTTGTCTTATTTTGTCTTGTCATGTCTTATCTTGTCTTGTCTTGTCTTGTCCTGTCGTGTGTTGTCTTGTCTTGTCTTGTCCTGTCCTGACGTGTGTTGTGTTGTTTTGTCTTGTCTTGTCTTGTCTTGTCTTGTCTTGTCTTGTCTTGTCTTGTCTTGTCTTGTCTTGTCTTGTCTTGTCTTGTCTTGTCTTGTCATGTCTTGTCTTGTCCTGTCCTGTCCTGTCCTGTCTTGTCTTGTCTTGTCTTGTCTTGTCTTATCTTGTCTTGTCTTGTCTTGTCTTGTCTTGTCTTGTCTTGTCTTGTCTTGTCTTGTCTTGTCTTGTCTTGTCTTGTCTTGTCTTGTCTTGTCTTGTCTTGTCTTGTCTTGTCTTGTCTTGTCTTGTCTTGTCTTGTCTTGTCTTGTCTTGTCTTGTCTTGTCTTGTCTTGTCTTGTCTTGTCTTGTCTTGTCTTGTCTTGTCTTGTCTTGTCTTGTCTTGTCTTGTCTTGTCTTGTCTTGTCTTGTCTTGTCTTGTCTTGTCTTGTCTTGTCTTGTCTTGTCTTGTCTTGTCTTGTCTTGTCTTGTCTTGTCTTGTCTTGTCCTGTCCTGTCTTGTCTTGTCTTGTCATATCTTGTCTTGTCTTGTCTTGTCTTGTCTTGTCTTGTCTTGTCTTGTCTTGCTTTGTCTTGTCATGTCTTATCTTGTCTTGTCTTGTCTTGTCCTGTCCTGTCGTGTGTTGTTTTGTATTGTCTTGTCTTGTGTTGTTTTGTCGTGTCATGTCTTGTCTTGTCTTGTCCTGTCCTGTCGTGTGTTGTGTTGTTTTGTCTTGTCTTGTCTAGTCTTGTCATGTCATGTCATGTCGTGTCTCGTGTTGCTTTGTCTTGTCTTGTCATGTCGTGTGTTGTGTTGTTTTGTCTTGTCATGTCTTGTCTTGTCATGTCATGTCATGTCGTGTGTTGTGTTGTTTTGTCTTGTCTTGTTTTGTCTTGTCATGTCTTGTCTTGTCTTGTCTTGTCTTGTCTTGTCTTGTCTTGTCTTGTCTTGTCTTGTCTTGTCTTGTCTTGTCTTGTCATGTCATGTCATGTCATATCGTGTGTTGTGTTGTTTTGTCTTGTCTTGTCATGTCGTGTGCTGTGTTGTTTTGTCTTGTCTTGTGTTGTTTTGTCGTGTCATGTCTTGTCTTGTCTTGTCTTGTCTTGTCTTGTCTTGTCATGTCGTGTGTTGTGTTGTTTTGTCTTGTCATGTCTTGTCTTGTCATGTCATGTCATGTCGTGTGTTGCGTTGTTTTGTCTTGTCTTGTCATGTCTTGTCTTGTCTTGTCTTGTCTTGTCTTGTCTTGTTTTGTCTTGTTTTGTCTTGTCTTGTCTTGTCTTGTCTTGTCTTGTCTTGTCTTGTCATGTCATGTCATGTCATATCGTGTGTTGTGTTGTTTTGTCTTGTCTTATTTTGTCTTGTCATGTCTTATCTTGTCTTGTCTTGTCTTGTCTTGTCTTGTCTTGTCTTGTCTTGTCTTGTCTTGTCTTGTCTTGTCTTGTCTTGTCTTGTCTTGTCTTGTCTTGTCTTGTCTTGTTTTGTCTTGTCATGTCATGTCATGTCATATCGTGTGTTGTGTTGTTTTGTCTTGTTTTATTTTGTCTTGTCATGTCTTATCTTGTCTTGTCTTGTCTTGTCTTGTCTTGTCTTGTCTTGTCTTGTCTCATCTTGTCTTGTCCTGTCCTGTCCTGTCTTGTCTTGTCATGTCTTGTCTTGTCTTGTCTTGTTTTGTCTTGTCTTGTATTGTGTTGTTTTGTCTTGTCTTGTCTTGTCCTGTCTTGTCTTGTCTTGTCATGTCTTGTCTTGTCCTGTTGTTTGTTGTGTTGTTTTGTCTTGTCTTGTCTTGTCCTGTCCTGACGTGTGTTGTCTTGTCTTGTCTTGTCTTGTGTTGTTTTGTCGTGTCATGTCTTTTCTTGTCTTGTCCTGTCCTGTTGTGTGTTGTGTTGTTTTGTCTTGTCTTGTCTTGTCTTGTCTTGTCTTGTCTTGTCTTGTCTTGTCTTGTCTTGTCTTGTCTTGTCTTGTCTTGTCTTGTCCTGTCTTGTCTTGTCTTGTCATGTCTTGTCTTGTCTTGTCTTGTTTTGTCTTGTCTTGTATTGTGTTGTTTTGTCGTGTCATGTCTTGTCTTGTCTTGTCTTGTCTTGTCTTGTCCTGTTGTGTGTTGTGTTGTTTTGTCTTGTCTTGTCTTGTCTTGTCTTGTCTTGTCTTGTCTTGTCTTGTCTTGTCCTGTCCTGTCCTGTCTTGTCTTGTCTTGTCATGTCTTGTCTTGTCTTGTCTTGTCTTGTCTTGTCTTGTCTTGTCTTGCGTTGTTTTGTCGTGTCATGTCTTGTCTTGTCTTGTCTTGTCTTGTCTTGTCTTGTCTTGTCTTGTCTTGTCTTGTCATGTCATATCGTGTGTTGTGTTGTTTTGTCTTGTCTTGTCATGTCGTGTGCTGTGTTGTTTTGTCTTGTCTTGTGTTGTTTTGTCGTGTCATGTCTTGTCTTGTCTTGTCTTGTCTTGTCATGTCGTGTGTTGTGTTGTTTTGTCTTGTCATGTCTTGTCTTGTCATGCCATGTCATGTCGTGTGTTGTGTTGTTTTGTCTTGTCTTGTTTTGTCTTGTCATGTCTTGTCTTGTCTTGTCTTGTCTTGTCTTGTCATGTCATGTCATGTCATATCGTGTGTTGTGTTGTTTTGTCTTGTCTTATTTTGTCTTGTCATGTCTTATCTTGTCTTGTCTTGTCTTGTCTTGTCTTGTCTTGTCTTGTCTTGTCTTGTCTTGTCATGTCATGCCATGTCATATCGTGTGTTGTGTTGTTTTGTCTTGTCTTATTTTGTCTTGTCATGTCTTATCTTGTCTTGTCTTGTCTTGTCCTGTCGTGTGTTGTCTTGTCTTGTCTTGTCCTGTCCTGACGTGTGTTGTGTTGTTTTGTCTTGTCTTGTCTTGTCTTGTCTTGTCTTGTCTTGTCTTGTCTTGTCTTGTCTTGTCTTGTCTTGTCTTGTCTTGTCTTGTCTTGTCTTGTCTTGTCTTGTCCTGTCCTGTCTTGTCTTGTCTTGTCATATCTTGTCTTGTCTTGTCTTGTCTTGTCTTGTCTTGTCTTGTCTTGTCTTGTCTTGTCTTGTCTTGTCTTGTCTTGTCTTGTCTTGTCCTGTCCTGTCTTGTCTTGTCTTGTCATATCTTGTCTTGTCTTGTCTTGTCTTGTCTTGTCTTGTCTTGCTTTGTCTTGTCATGTCTTATCTTGTCTTGTTTTGTCTTGTCCTGTCCTGTCGTGTGTTGTTTTGTATTGTCTTGTCTTGTGTTGTTTTGTCGTGTCATGTCTTGTCTTGTCTTGTCCTGTCCTGTCGTGTGTTGTGTTGTTTTGTCTTGTCTTGTCTAGTCTTGTCATGTCATGTCATGTCGTGTCTTGTGTTGCTTTGTCTTGTCTTGTCATGTCGTGTGTTGTGTTGTTTTGTCTTGTCATGTCTTGTCTTGTCATGTCATGTCATGTCGTGTGTTGTATTGTTTTGTCTTGTCTTGTTTTGTCTTGTCATGTCTTGTCTTGTCTTGTCTTGTCTTGTCTTGTCTTGTCTTGTCTTGTCTTGTCTTGTCTTGTCTTGTCTTGTCTTGTCTTGTCTTGTCATGTCATGTCATATCGTGTGTTGTGTTGTTTTGTCTTGTCTTGTCATGTCGTGTGCTGTGTTGTTTATCTTGTCTTGTGTTGTTTTGTCGTGTCATGTCTTGTCTTGTCTTGTCTTGTCATGTCGTGTGTTGTGTTGTTTTGTCTTGTCATGTCTTGTCTTGTCATGTCATGTCATGTCGTGTGTTGTGTTATTTTGTCTTGTCTTGTTTTGTCTTGTCATGTCTTGTCTTGTCTTGTCTTGTCTTGTCTTGTCTTGTTTTGTCTTGTCTTGTCTTGTCTTGTCTTGTCTTGTCTTGTCTTGTCTTGTCTTGTCATGTCATGTCATGTCATATCGTGTGTTGTGTTGTTTTGTCTTGTCTTATTTTGTCTTGTCATGTCTTATCTTGTCTTGTCTTGTCTTGTCTTGTCTTGTCTTGTCTTGTCTTGTCTTGTCTTGTCTTGTCTTGTCTTGTCTTGTCTTGTCTTGTCTTGTCTTGTCTTGTCTTGTCTTGTCATGTCATGTCATGTCATATCGTGTGTTGTGTTGTTTTGTCTTGTTTTATTTTGTCTTGTCATGTCTTATCTTGTCTTGTCTTGTCTTGTCTTGTCTTGTATTGTGTTGTTTTGTCGTGTCATGTCTTGTCTTGTCTTGTCTTGTCTTGTCTTGTCTTGTCCTGTTGTGTGTTGTGTTGTTTTGTCTTGTCTTGTCTTGTCCTGTCCTGACGTGTGTTGTCTTGTCTTGTCTTGTCTTGTGTTGTTTTGTCGTGTCATGTCTTATCTTGTCTTGTCCTGTCCTGTTGTGTGTTGTGTTGTTTTGTCTTGTCTTGTCTTGTCTTGTCTTGTCTTGTCTTGTCTTGTCTTGTCTCATCTTGTCTTGTCTTGTCTTGTCATGTCATGTCATGTCATATCGTGTGTTGTGTTGTTTTGTCTTGTCTTATTTTGTCTTGTCATGTCTTATCTTGTCTTGTCTTGTCTTGTCTTGTCTTGTCTTGTCTTGTCTTGTCTTGTCTTGTCTTGTCTTGTCTTGTCTTGTCTCATCTTGTCTTGTCTTGTCTTGTCTTGTCTTGTCTTGTCTTGTCTTGTCATGTCATGTCATGTCATATCGTGTGTTGTGTTGTTTTGTCTTGTCTTATTTTGTCTTGTCATGTCTTGTCTTGTCTTGTCTTGTCTTGTCTTGTCCTGTCTTGTCTTGTCTTGTCATGTCTTGTCTTGTCTTGTCTTGTTTTGTCTTGTCTTGTATTGTGTTGTTTTGTCGTGTCATGTCTTGTCTTGTCTTGTCTTGTCCTGTTGTGTGTTGTGTTGTTTTGTCTTGTCTTGTCTTGTCTTGTCTTGTCTTGTCTTGTCTTGTCTTGTCTTGTCTTGTCTTGTCATGTCTTGTCTTGTCTTGTCTTGTATTGTCTTGTCTTGTTTTGTCTTGTCTTGTCTTGTCTTGTCTTGTCTTGTCTTGTCTTGTCTTGTCTTGTCCTGTCCTGTCCTGTCTTGTCTTGTCTTGTCTTGTCTTGTCTTGTCTTGTCTTATCTTGTCTTGTCTTGTCTTGTCTTGTCTTGTCTTGTCTTGTCTTGTCTTGTCTTGTCTCATCTTGTCTTGTCTTGTCTTGTCTTGTCTTGTCTTGTCTTGTCTTGTCTTGTCTTGTCTTGTCTTGTCTTGTCTTGTCTTGTCTTGTCTTGTCTTGTCTTGTCTTGTCTTGTCTTGTCTTGTCTTGTCTTGTCCTGTCCTGACGTGTGTTGTGTTGTTTTGTCTTGTCTTGTTTTGTCTTGTCTTGTGTTGTTTTGTCCTGTCCTGACGTGTGTTGTGTTGTTTTGTCTTGTCTTGTTTTGTCTTGTCTTGTGTGGTTTTGTCTTGTATTGTCTAGTCTTGTCATGTCATGTCATGTCGTGTCTTGTGTTGCTTTGTCTTGTCTTGTCATATCGTGTGTTGTGTTGTTTTGTCTTGTCTTATTTTGTCTTGTCATGTTGTTTTGTCTTGTCTTGTGTTGTTTTGTCGTGTCATGTCTTGTCTTGTCTTGTCTTGTCCTGTCCTGACGTGTGTTGTGTTGTTTTGTCTTGTCTTGTTTTGTCTTGTCTTGTGTTGTTTTGTCCTGTCCTGACGTGTGTTGTGTTGTTTTGTCTTGTCTTGTTTTGTCTTGTCTTGTCTTGTCCTGTACTGACGTGTGTTGTGTTGTTTTGTCTTGTCTTGTGTTGTTTTGTCCTGTCCTGACGTGTGTTGTGTTGTTTTGTCTTGTCTTGTCTTGTCCTGTCCTGTTGTGTGTTGTGTTGTTTTGTCTTGTCTTGTCTTGTCCTGTCCTGACGTGTGTTGTCTTGTCTTGTCGTGTGTTGTTTTGTCGTGTCATGTCTTGTCTTGTCTTGTCCTGTCCTGTTGTGTGTTGTGTTGTTTTGTCTTGTCTTGTCTTGTCCTGTCCTGACGTGTGTTGTCTTGTCTTGTCCTGTCCTGTCTTGTCTTGTCTTGTCATGTCTTGTCTTGTCTTGTCTTGTCTTGTCTTGTCTTGTCTTGTCTTGTCTTGTCTCGTCTTGTCTTGTCTTGTCTTGTCCTGTACTGTCTTGTCTTGTCTTGTCATGTTTTGTCTTGTCTTGTCTTGTCCTGTCCTGACGTGTGTTGTGTTGTTTTGTCTTGTCTTGGTTTGTCTTGTCATGTCTTATCTTGTCTTGTCATGTCTTGTCTTGTCTTGTCTTGTCTTGTCTTGTCTTGTCTTGTCTTGTCTTGTCTTGTCTTGTCTTGTCTTGTCTTGTCATGTCTTGTCTTGTCTTGTCTTGTATTGTCTTGTCTTGTCTTGTCTTGTCTTGTCTTGTCATGTCATGTCATGTCATATCGTGTGTTGTGTTGTTTTGTCTTGTCTTATTTTGTCTTGTCATGTTGTTTTGTCTTGTCTTATTTTGTCTTGTCATGTTGTTTTGTCTTGTCTTGTGTTGTTTTGTCGTGTCATGTCTTGTCTTGTCTTGTCTTGTCCTGTCCTGTCGTGTGTTGTCTTGTCTTGTCTTGTCCTGTCCTGACGTGTGTTGTGTTGTTTTGTCTTGTCTTGTCTTGTCTTGTCTTGTCTTGTCTTGTCTTGTCTTGTCTTGTCATGTCTTGTCTTGTCTTGTCTTGTATTGTCTTGTCTTGTTTTGTCTTGTCTTGTCTTGTCTTGTCTTGTCTTGTCTTGTCATGTCATGTCATGTCATATCGTGTGTTGTGTTGTTTTGTCTTGTCTTATTTTGTCTTGTCATGTTGTTTTGTCTTGTCTTGTGTTGTTTTGTCGTGTCATGTCTTGTCTTGTCTTGTCTTGTCCTGTCCTGTCGTGTGTTGTCTTGTCTTGTCTTGTCCTGTCCTGACGTGTGTTGTGTTGTTTTGTCTTGTCTTGTTTTGTCTTGTCTTGTGTTGTTTTGTCCTGTCCTGACGTGTGTTGTCTTGTCTTGTTTTGTCTTGTCTTGTCCTGACGTGTGTTGTTTTGTCTTGTTTTGTCTTGTCTTGTCTTGTCTTGTCTTGTCCTGACGTGTGTTGTTTTGTCTTGTTTTGTCTTGTCTTGTCTTGTCATGTCTTGACTTGTCTTGTATTGTCTTGTCTTGTTTTGTCTTGTCTTGTCTTGTCTTGTCCTGACGTGTGTTGTGTTGTTTTGTCTTGTCTTGGTTTGTCTTGTCTTGTCTTGTCTTGTCATGTCTTGTCTTGTCTTGTCTTGTCTTGTCTTGTCTTGTCTTGTCTTGTCTTGTCATGTCTTGTCTTGTCTTGTATTGTCTTGTCTTGTTTTGTCTTGTCTTGTCTTGTCTTGTCCTGACGTGTGTTGTGTTGTTTTGTCTTGTCTTGGTTTGTCTTGTCATGTCTTATCTTGTCTTGTCATGTCTTGTCTTGTCTTGTCTTGTCTTGTCTTGTCTTGTCTTGTCTTGTCTTGTCTTGTCATGTCTTGTTTTGTCTTGTCTTGTGTTGTTTTGTCCTGTCCTGACGTGTGTTGTGTTGTTTTGTCTTGTCTTGTATTGTCTTGTCTTGCTTTGTCTTGTCATGTCTTATTTTGTCTTGTCATGTTGTCTTGTCTTGTCTTGTCTTATCTTGTCTTGTCCTGTCCTGTCTTGTCTTGTGTTGCCTCGTCTTATCTTGTCTTGTCTTGTCCTGTCCTGACGTGTGTTGTGTTGTTTTGTCTTGTCTTGGTTTGTCTTGTCATGTCTTATCTTGTCTTGTCATGTCTTGTCTTGTCTTGTCTTGTCTTGTCTTGTCTTGTCTTGTCTTGTCATGTCTTGTCTTGTCTTGTATTGTCTTGTCTTGTTTTGTCTTGTCTTGTCTTGTCTTGTCTTGTCTTGTCTTGTCATGTCATGTCATGTCATATCGTGTGTTGTGTTGTTTTGTCTTGTCTTATTTTGTCTTGTCATGTTGTTTTGTCTTGTCTTGTGTTGTTTTGTCGTGTCATGTTTTGTCTTGTCTTGTCTTGTCCTGTCCTGTCGTGTGTTGTCTTGTCTTGTCTTGTCCTGTCCTGACGTGTGTTGTGTTGTTTTGTCTTGTCTTGTTTTGTCTTGTCTTGTGTTGTTTTGTCTTGTCTTGTTTTGTCTTGGCTTGTGTGGTTTTGTCTTGTATTGTCTTGTTTTCTCATGTAATGTCATGTCGTGTGTTGTCTTGTCTTGTCTTGTCCTGTACTGACGTGTGTTGTGTTGTTTTGTCTTGTCTTGTCTTGTCTTGTCCTGTCCTGTTGTGTGTTGTGTTGTTTTGTCTTGTCTTGTCTTGTCCTGTCCTGACGTGTGTTGTCTTGTCTTGTCGTGTGTTGTTTTGTCGTGTCATGTCTTGTCTTGTCTTGTCCTGTCCTGTTGTGTGTTGTGTTGTTTTGTCTTGTCTTGTCTTGTCCTGTCCTGACGTGTGTTGTCTTGTCTTGTCTTGTCTTGTCCTGTCCTGTCCTGTCTTGTCTTGTCATGTCTTGTCTTGTCTTGTCTTGTCTTGTCTTGTCTTGTCTCGTCTTGTCTTGTCTTGTCTTGTCTTGTCCTGTACTGTCTTGTCTTGTCTTGTCATGTTTTGTCTTGTCTTGTCTTGTCTTGTCTTGTGTTGCCTCGTCTTGTCTTGTCTTGTCTTGTCCTGTCCTGACGTGTGTTGTGTTGTTTTGTCTTGTCTTGGTTTGTCTTGTCATGTCTTATCTTGTCTTGTCATGTCTTGTCTTGTCTTGTCTTGTCTTGTCTTGTCTTGTCTTGTCTTGTCTTGTCTTGTCTTGTCTTGTCTTGTCTTGTCTTGTCTTGTCTTGTCTTGTCTTGTCTTGTCTTGTCTTGTCTTGTCTTGTCTTGTCTTGTCTTGTCATGTCTTGTCTTGTCTTGTCTTGTATTGTCTTGTCTTGTTTTGTCTTGTCTTGTCTTGTCTTGTCTTGTCTTGTCTTGTCATGTCATGTCATGTCATATCGTGTGTTGTGTTGTTTTGTCTTGTCTTATTTTGTCTTGTCATGTTGTTTTGTCTTGTCTTGTGTTGTTTTGTCGTGTCATGTCTTGTCTTGTCTTGTCTTGTCTTGTCCTGTCCTGTCGTGTGTTGTCTTGTCTTGTCTTGTCCTGTCCTGACGTGTGTTGTTTTGTCTTGTCTTGTCTTGTCTTGTCTTGTCTTGTCTTGTCTTGTCTTGTCTTGTCTTGTCCTGTCCTGTCCTGTCTTGTCTTGTCTTGTCTTGTCTTGTCTTGTCTTGTCTTATCTTGTCTTGTCTTGTCTTGTCTTGTCTTGTCTTGTCTTGTCTTGTCTTGTCTTGTCTTGTCTTGTCTTGTCTTGTCTTGTCTTGTCTTGTCTTGTCTTGTCTTGTCTTGTCTTGTCTTGTCTTGTCTTGTCTTGTCTTGTCTTGTCTTGTCTTGTCTTGTCTTGTCTTGTCTTGTCTTGTCTTGTCTTGTCTTGTCTTGTCTTGTCTTGTCTTGTCTTGTCTTGTCTTGTCTTGTCTTGTCTTGTCTTGTCTTGTCTTGTCTTGTCTTGTCTTGTCTTGTCTTGTCTTGTCTTGTCTTGTCTTGTCTTGTCTTGTCTTGTCTTGTCTTGTCTTGTCTTGTCTTGTCTTGTCTTGTCTTGTCTTGTCTTGTCTTGTCTTGTCTTGTCTTGTCTTGTCTTGTCTTGTCTTGTCTTGTCTTGTCTTGTCTTGTCTTGTCTTGTCTTGTCTTGTCTTGTCTTGTCTTGTCTTGTCTTGTCTTGTCTTGTCTTGTCTTGTCTTGTCTTGTCTTGTCTTGTCTTGTCTTGTCTTGTCTTGTCTTGTCTTGTCTTGTCTTGTCTTGTCTTGTCTTGTCTTGTCTTGTCTTGTCTTGTCTTGTCTTGTCTTGTCTTGTCTTGTCTTGTCTTGTCTTGTCTTGTCTTGTCTTGTCTTGTCTTGTCTTGTCTTGTCTTGTCTTGTCTTGTCTTGTCTTGTCTTGTCTTGTCTTGTCTTGTCTTGTCTTGTCTTGTCTTGTCTTGTCTTGTCTTGTCTTGTCTTGTCCTGTCCTGTCTTGTCTTGTCTTGTCTTGTCATATCTTGTCTTGTCTTGTCTTGTCTTGTCTTGTCTTGTCTTGTCTTGTCTTGTCTTGCTTTGTCTTGTCATGTCTTATCTTGTCTTGTCTTGTCTTGTCCTGTCCTGTCGTGTGTTGTTTTGTATTGTCTTGTCTTGTGTTGTTTTGTCGTGTCATGTCTTGTCTTGTCTTGTCCTGTCCTGTCGTGTGTTGTGTTGTTTTGTCTTGTCTTGTCTAGTCTTGTCATGTCATGTCATGTCGTGTCTTGTGTTGCTTTGTCTTGTCTTGTCATGTCGTGTGTTGTGTTGTTTTGTCTTGTCATGTCTTGTCTTGTCATGTCATGTCATGTCGTGTGTTGTGTTGTTTTGTCTTGTCTTGTTTTGCCTTGTCATGTCTTGTCTTGTCTTGTCTTGTCTTGTCTTGTCTTGTCTTGTCTTGTCTTGTCTTGTCTTGTCTTGTCTTGTCATGTCATGTCATGTCATATCGTGTGTTGTGTTGTTTTGTCTTGTCTTGTCATGTCGTGTGCTGTGTTGTTTTGTCTTGTCTTGTGTTGTTTTGTCGTGTCATGTCTTGTCTTGTCTTGTCTTGTCTTGTCTTGTCTTGTCTTGTCCTGTCCTGTCTTGTCTTGTCTTGTCTTGTCATATCTTGTCTTGTCTTGTCTTGTCTTGTCTTGTCTTGTCTTGTCTTGTCTTGTCTTGCTTTGTCTTGTCATGTCTTATCTTGTCTTGTCTTGTCTTGTCCTGTCCTGTCGTGTGTTGTTTTGTATTGTCTTGTCTTGTGTTGTTTTGTCGTGTCATGTCTTGTCTTGTCTTGTCCTGTCCTGTCGTGTGTTGTGTTGTTTTGTCTTGTCTTGTCTAGTCTTGTCATGTCATGTCATGTCGTGTCTTGTGTTGCTTTGTCTTGTCTTGTCATGTCGTGTGTTGTGTTGTTTTGTCTTGTCATGTCTTGTCTTGTCATGTCATGTCATGTCGTGTGTTGTGTTGTTTTGTCTTGTCTTGTTTTGCCTTGTCATGTCTTGTCTTGTCTTGTCTTGTCTTGTCTTGTCTTGTCTTGTCTTGTCTTGTCTTGTCTTGTCTTGTCTTGTCTTGTCATGTCATGTCATGTCATATCGTGTGTTGTGTTGTTTTGTCTTGTCTTGTCATGTCGTGTGCTGTGTTGTTTTGTCTTGTCTTGTGTTGTTTTGTCGTGTCATGTCTTGTCTTGTCTTGTCTTGTCTTGTCTTGTCATGTCGTGTGTTGTGTTGTTTTGTCTTGTCATGTCTTGTCTTGTCATGTCATGTCATGTCGTGTGTTGTGTTGTTTTGTCTTGTCTTGTTTTGTCTTGTCATGTCTTGTCTTGTCTTGTCTTGTCTTGTCTTGTCTTGTTTTGTCTTGTCTTGTCTTGACTTATCTTGTCTTGTCTTGTCTTGTCATGTCATGTCATGTCATATCGTGTGTTGTGTTGTTTTGTCTTGTCTTATTTTGTCTTGTCATGTCTTATCTTGTCTTGTCTTGTCTTGTCTTGTCTTGTCTTGTCTTGTCTTGTCTTGTCTTGTCTTGTCTTGTCTTGTCTTGTCTTGTCTTGTCTTGTCTTGTCTTGTCTTGTCTTGTCTTGTCATGTCATGTCATGTCATATCGTGTGTTGTGTTGTTTTGTCTTGTTTTATTTTGTCTTGTCATGTCTTATCTTGTCTTGTCTTGTCTTGTCTTGTCTTGTCTTGTCTTGTCTTGTCTCATCTTGTCTTGTCCTGTCCTGTCCTGTCCTGTCTTGTCTTGTCTTGTCATGTCTTGTCTTGTCTTGTCTTGTTTTGTCTTGTCTTGTATTGTGTTGTTTTGTCGTGTCATGTCTTGTCTTGTCTTGTCTTGTCTTGTCCTGTTGTGTGTTGTGTTGTTTTGTCTTGTCTTGTCTTGTCCTGCCCTGTCTTGTCTTGTCTTGTCTTGTCTTGTCTTGTCTTGTCTCGTCTTGTCTTGTCTTGTCTTGTCTTGTCTTGTCCTGTACTGTCTTGTCTTGTCCTGTCATGTCTTGTCTTGTCTTGTCTTGTCTTGTCTTGTCTTGTCTTGTCCTGTCCTGTCTTGTCTTGTCTTGTCATATCTTGTCTTGTCTTGTCTTGTCTTGTCTTGTCTTGTCTTGTCTTGTCTTGTCTTGCTTTGTCTTGTCATGTCTTATCTTGTCTTGTCTTGTCTTGTCCTGTCCTGTCGTGTGTTGTTTTGTATTGTCTTGTCTTGTGTTGTTTTGTCGTGTCATGTCTTGTCTTGTCTTGTCCTGTCCTGTCGTGTGTTGTGTTGTTTTGTCTTGTCTTGTCTAGTCTTGTCATGTCATGTCATGTCGTGTCTTGTGTTGCTTTGTCTTGTCTTGTCATGTCGTGTGTTGTGTTGTTTTGCCTTGTCATGTCTTGTCTTGTCATGTCATGTCATGTCGTGTGTTGTGTTGTTTTGTCTTGTCTTGTTTTGCCTTGTCATGTCTTGTCTTGTCTTGTCTTGTCTTGTCTTGTCTTGTCTTGTCTTGTCTTGTCTTGTCTTGTCATGTCATGTCATGTCATATCGTGTGTTGTGTTGTTTTGTCTTGTCTTGTCATGTCGTGTGCTGTGTTGTTTTGTCTTGTCTTGTGTTGTTTTGTCGTGTCATGTCTTGTCTTGTCTTGTCTTGTCTTGTCTTGTCATGTCGTGTGTTGTGTTGTTTTGTCTTGTCATGTCTTGTCTTGTCATGTCATGTCATGTCGTGTGTTGTGTTGTTTTGTCTTGTCTTGTTTTGTCTTGTCATGTCTTGTCTTGTCTTGTCTTGTCTTGTCTTGTCTTGTTTTGTCTTGTCTTGTCTTGACTTATCTTGTCTTGTCTTGTCTTGTCATGTCATGTCATGTCATATCGTGTGTTGTGTTGTTTTGTCTTGTCTTATTTTGTCTTGTCATGTCTTATCTTGTCTTGTCTTGTCTTGTCTTGTCTTGTCTTGTCTTGTCTTGTCTTGTCTTGTCTTGTCTTGTCTTGTCTTGTCTTGTCTTGTCTTGTCTTGTCTTGTCTTGTCTTGTCTTGTCTTGTCTTGTCTTGTCTTGTCTTGTCTTGTCTTGTCATGTCATGTCATGTCATATCGTGTGTTGTGTTGTTTTGTCTTGTTTTATTTTGTCTTGTCATGTCTTATCTTGTCTTGTCTTGTCTTGTCTTGTCTTGTCTTGTCTCATCTTGTCTTGTCCTGTCCTGTCCTGTCCTGTCTTGTCTTGTCTTGTCATGTCTTGTCTTGTCTTGTCTTGTTTTGTCTTGTCTTGTATTGTGTTGTTTTGTCGTGTCATGTCTTGTCTTGTCTTGTCTTGTCTTGTCCTGTTGTGTGTTGTGTTGTTTTGTCTTGTCTTGTCTTGTCCTGTCCTGACGTGTGTTGTCTTGTCTTGTCTTGTGTTGTTTTGTCGTGTCATGTCTTGTCTTGTCTTGTCCTGTCCTGTTGTGTATTGTGTTGTTTTGTCTTGTCTTGTCTTGTCCTGTCCTGACGTGTGTTGTCTTGTCTTGTCTTGTCCTGTCCTGTCTTGTCTTGTCTTGTCTTGTCTTGTCTTGTCTTGTCTCGTCTTGTCTTGTCTTGTCTTGTCTTGTCTTGTCTTGTCCTGTACTGTCTTGTCTTGTCCTGTCATGTCTTGTCTTGTCTTGTCTTGTCTTGTCTTGTGTTGCCTCGTCTTGTCTTGTCCTGTCCTGACGTGTGTTGTGTTGTTTTGTCTTGTCTTGGTTTGTCTTGTCATGTCTTATCTTGTCTTATCTTGTCTTGTCATGTCTTGTCTTGTCTTGTCTTGTCTTGTCTTGTCTTGTCTTGTCTTAACTTGTCTTGTTTTGTCTTGTCTTGTCTTGTCTTGTCTTGTCTTGTCTTGTCTTGTCATGTCTTGTCTTGTCTTGTCTTGTCTTGTCTTGTCTTGTTTTGTCTTGTCTTGTCTTGTCTTGTCTTGTCTTGTCATGTCATGTCATGTCATATCGTGTGTTGTGTTGTTTTGTTTTGTCTTGTCTTATTTTGTCTTGTCATGTTGTTTTGTCTTGTCTTGTGTTGTTTTGTCGTGTCATGTCTTGTCTTGTCTTGTCTTGTCCTGTCCTGTCGTGTGTTGTCTTGTCTTGTCTTGTCCTGTCCTGACGTGTGTTGAGTTGTTTTGTCTTGTCTTGTGTTGTTTTGTCCTGTCCTGACGTGTGTTGTGTTGTTTTGTCTTGTCTTGTGTGGTTTTGTTTTGTATTGTCTTGTTTTCTCATGTAATGTCATGTCGTGTGTTGTGTTGTTTTGTCTTGTCTTGTGTTGTTTTGTCGTGTCATGTCTTGTCTTGTCTTGTCTTGTCTTGTCTTGTCTTGTCTTGTCTTGTCCTGTCCTGTCGTGTGTTGTCTTGTCTTGTCTTGTCCTGTACTGACGTGTGTTGTGTTGTTTTGTCCTGTCCTGACGTGTGTTGTGTTGTTTTGTCTTGTCTTGTTTTGTCTTGTCCTGTCTTGTCTTGTCTTGTGATGTCATGTCATGTCGTGTGTTGTGTTGTGTTGTCTTGTCATGTCTTGTCTTGTCTTGTCATGTCTTGTCTTGTCTTGTTTTGCCTTGTCATGTCTTGTCTTGTCTTGTCTTGTCTTGTCTTGTCTTGTCTTGTCTTGTCTAGTCTTGTCTTGTCTTGTCTTGTCTTGTCTTGTCTTGTCTTGTCTTGTCTTGTCTTGTCTTGTCTTGTCTTGTCTTGTCTTGTCTTGTCTTGTCTTGTCTTGTCTTGTCTTGTCTTGTTTTGTCTTGTCTTGTCTTGTCTTGTCTTGTCTTGACTTGTCTTGTCTTGTCTTGTCTTGTCTTGTCTTGTCTTGTCTTGTCTTGTCTTGTCTTGTCTTGTCTTGTCTTGTCTTGTCTTGTCCTGTCCTGTCCTGTCTTGTCTTGTCTTGTCATGTCTTGTCTTGTCTTGTCTTGTCTTGTCTTGTCTTGTCTTGTCTTGTGTTGTTTTGTCGTGTCATGTCTTGTCTTGTCTTGTCTTGTCTTGTCTTGTCTTGTCTTGTCATGTCATGTCATGTCATATCGTGTGTTGTGTTGTTTTGTCTTGTCTTGTCATGTCTTGTCTTGTCTTGTCTTGTCTTGTCTTGTCATGTCTTGTCTTGTCTTGTTTTGCCTTGTCATGTCTTGCCTTGTCTTGTCTTGTCTTGTCTTGTCTTGTCTTGTCTTGTCTTGTCTTGTCTTGTCTTGTCTAGTCTTGTCTTGTCTTGTCTTATCTTGTCTTGTCTTGTCTTGTCTTGTCTAGTCTTGTCTTGTCTTGTCTTATCTTGTCTTGTCTTGTCTTGTCTTGTCTTGTCTTGTCCTGTCCTGTCCTGTCTTGTCTTGTCTTGTCCTGTCTTGTCTTGTCTTGTCTTGTCTTGTCTTGTCTTGCCTTGTCTTGTCTTGTGTTGTTTTGTCGTGTCATGTCTTGTCTTGTCTTGTCTTGTCTTGTCTTGTCTTGTCTTGTCTTGTCTTGTCTTGTCATGTCATGTCATGTCATATCGTGTGTTGTGTTGTTTTGTCTTGTCTTGTCATGTCGTGTGCTGTGTTGTTTTGTCTTGTCTTGTGTTGTTTTGTCGTGTCATGTCTTGTCTTGTCTTGTCTTGTCTTGTCATGTCGTGTGTTGTGTTGTTTTGTCTTGTCATGTCTTGTCTTGTCATGTCATGTCATGTCGTGTGTTGTGTTGTTTTGTCTTGTCTTGTTTTGTCTTGTCATGTCTTGTCTTGTCTTGTCTTGTCTTGTCTTGTCATGTCATGTCATGTCATATCGTGTGTTGTGTTGTTTTGTCTTGTCTTATTTTGTCATGTCTTATCTTGTCTTGTCTCGTCTTGTCTTGTCTTGTCATGTCATGCCATGTCATATCGTGTGTTGTGTTGTTTTGTCTTGTCTTATTTTGTCTTGTCATGTCTTATCTTGTCTTGTCTTGTCTTGTCCTGTCGTGTGTTGTCTTGTCTTGTCTTGTCCTGTCCTGACGTGTGTTGTGTTGTTTTGTCTTGTCTTGTCTTGTCTTGTCTTGTCTTGTCTTGTCTTGTCTTGTCTTGTCTTGTCTTGTCTTGTCTTGTCTTGTCTTGTCTTGTCTTGTCTTGTCTTGTCTTGTCTTGTCCTGTCCTGTCTTGTCTTGTCTTGTCATATCTTGTCTTGTCTTGTCTTGTCTTGTCTTGTCTTGACTTGTCTTGTCTTGTCTTGTCTTGTCTTGTCTTGTCTTGTCTTGTCTTGTCTTGTCTTGTCTTGTCTTGTCTTGTCCTGTCTTGTCTTGTCTTGTCATATCTTGTCTTGTCTTGTCTTGTCTTGTCTTGTCTTGTCTTGCTTTGTCTTGTCATGTCTTATCTTGTCTTGTCTTGTCTTGTCCTGTCCTGTCGTGTGTTGTTTTGTATTGTCTTGTCTTGTGTTGTTTTGTCGTGTCATGTCTTGTCTTGTCTTGTCCTGTCCTGTCGTGTGTTGTGTTGTTTTGTCTTGTCTTGTCTAGTCTTGTCATGTCATGTCATGTCGTGTCGTGTGTTGTGTTGTTTTGTCTTGTCATGTCTTGTCTTGTCATGTCATGTCATGTCGTGTGTTGTTTTGTCTTGTCTTGTTTTGTCTTGTCATGTCATGTCTTGTCTTGTCTTGTCTTGTCTTGTCTTGTCTTGTCTTGTCTTGTCTTGTCTTGTCTTGTCTTGTCATGTCATGTCATGTCATATCGTGTGTTGTGTTGTTTTGTCTTGTCTTGTCATGTCGTGTGCTGTGTTGTTTTGTCTTGTCTTGTGTTGTTTTGTCGTGTCATGTCTTGTCTTGTCTTGTCTTGTCATGTCGTGTGTTGTGTTGTTTTGTCTTGTCATGTCTTGTCTTGTCATGTCATGTCATGTCGTGTGTTGTGTTGTTTTGTCTTGTCTTGTTTTGTCTTGTCATGTCTTGTCTTGTCTTGTCTTGTCTTGTCTTGTCTTGTTTTGTCTTGTCTTGTCTTGTCTTGTCTTGTCTTGTCTTGTCTTGTCATGTCATGTCATGTCATATCGTGTGTTGTGTTGTTTTGTCTTGTCTTATTTTGTCTTGTCATGTCTTATCTTGTCTTGTCTTGTCTTGTCTTGTCTTGTCTTGTCTTGTCTTGTCTTGTCTTGTCTTGTCTTGTCTTGTCTTGTCTTGTCTTGTCTTGTCATGTCATGTCATGTCATATCGTGTGTTGTGTTGTCTTGTTTTATTTTGTCTTGTCATGTCATGTCATGTCATATCGTGTGTTGTGTTGTTTTGTCTTGTCTTGTCATGTCGTGTGCTGTGTTGTTTTGTCTTGTCTTGTGTTGTTTTGTCGTGTCATGTCTTGTCTTGTCTTGTCTTGTCTTGTCATGTCGTGTGTTGTGTTGTTTTGTCTTGTCATGTCTTGTCTTGTCATGTCATGTCATGTCGTGTGTTGTGTTGTTTTGTCTTGTCTTGTTTTGTCTTGTCATGTCTTGTCTTGTCTTGTCTTGTCTTGTCTTGTCATGTCATGTCATGTCATATCGTGTGTTGTGTTGTTTTGTCTTGTCTTATTTTGTCATGTCTTATCTTGTCTTGTCTCGTCTTGTCTTGTCTTGTCATGTCATGCCATGTCATATCGTGTGTTGTGTTGTTTTGTCTTGTCTTATTTTGTCTTGTCATGTCTTATCTTGTCTTGTCTTGTCTTGTCCTGTCGTGTGTTGTCTTGTCTTGTCTTGTCCTGTCCTGACGTGTGTTGTGTTGTTTTGTCTTGTCTTGTCTTGTCTTGTCTTGTCTTGTCTTGTCTTGTCTTGTCTTGTCTTGTCTTGTCTTGTCTTGTCTTGTCTTGTCTTGTCTTGTCTTGTCTTGTCCTGTCCTGTCTTGTCTTGTCTTGTCATATCTTGTCTTGTCTTGTCTTGTCTTGTCTTGTCTTGACTTGTCTTGTCTTGTCTTGTCTTGTCTTGTCTTGTCTTGTCTTGTCTTGTCTTGTCTTGTCTTGTCTTGTCTTGTCCTGTCTTGTCTTGTCTTGTCATATCTTGTCTTGTCTTGTCTTGTCTTGTCTTGTCTTGTCTTGCTTTGTCTTGTCATGTCTTATCTTGTCTTGTCTTGTCTTGTCCTGTCCTGTCGTGTGTTGTTTTGTATTGTCTTGTCTTGTGTTGTTTTGTCGTGTCATGTCTTGTCTTGTCTTGTCCTGTCCTGTCGTGTGTTGTGTTGTTTTGTCTTGTCTTGTCTAGTCTTGTCATGTCATGTCATGTCGTGTCGTGTGTTGTGTTGTTTTGTCTTGTCATGTCTTGTCTTGTCATGTCATGTCATGTCGTGTGTTGTTTTGTCTTGTCTTGTTTTGTCTTGTCATGTCATGTCTTGTCTTGTCTTGTCTTGTCTTGTCTTGTCTTGTCTTGTCTTGTCTTGTCTTGTCATGTCATGTCATGTCATATCGTGTGTTGTGTTGTTTTGTCTTGTCTTGTCATGTCGTGTGCTGTGTTGTTTTGTCTTGTCTTGTGTTGTTTTGTCGTGTCATGTCTTGTCTTGTCTTGTCTTGTCATGTCGTGTGTTGTGTTGTTTTGTCTTGTCATGTCTTGTCTTGTCATGTCATGTCATGTCGTGTGTTGTGTTGTTTTGTCTTGTCTTGTTTTGTCTTGTCATGTCTTGTCTTGTCTTGTCTTGTCTTGTCTTGTCTTGTTTTGTCTTGTCTTGTCTTGTCTTGTCTTGTCTTGTCTTGTCATGTCATGTCATGTCATATCGTGTGTTGTGTTGTTTTGTCTTGTCTTATTTTGTCTTGTCATGTCTTATCTTGTCTTGTCTTGTCTTGTCTTGTCTTGTCTTGTCTTGTCTTGTCTTGTCTTGTCTTGTCTTGTCTTGTCTTGTCTTGTCTTGTCTTGTCATGTCATGTCATGTCATATCGTGTGTTGTGTTGTCTTGTTTTATTTTGTCTTGTCATGTCTTATCTTGTCTTGTCTTGTCTTGTCTTGTCTTGTCTTGTCTTGTCTTGTCTTGTCTCATCTTGTCTTGTCCTGTCCTGTCCTGTCTTGTCTTGTCTTGTCATGTCTTGTCTTGTCTTGTCTTGTTTTGTCTTGTCTTGTATTGTGTTGTTTTGTCGTGTCATGTCTTGTCTTGTCTTGTCTTGTCTTGTCTTGTCCTGTTGTGTGTTGTGTTGTTTTGTCTTGTCTTGTCTTGTCCTGTCCTGACGTGTGTTGTCTTGTCTTGTCTTGTCTTGTGTTGTTTTGTCGTGTCTTGTCTTGTCTTGTCCTGTCTTGTCTTGTCTTGTCATGTCTTGTCTTGTCTTGTCTTGTTTTGTCTTGTCTTGTATTGTGTTGTTTTGTCGTGTCGTGTCTTGTCTTGTCTTGTCTTGTCTTGTCTTGTCCTGTTGTGTGTTGTGTTGTTTTGTCTTGTCTTGTCTTGTCTTGTCTTGTCTTGTCATGTCTTGTCTTGTCTTGTCTTGTCTTGTCTTGTCTTGTCTTGTCTTGTCATGTCTTGTCTTGTCTTGTCTTGTTTTGTCTTGTCTTGTATTGTGTTGTTTTGTCGTGTCGTGTCTTGTCTTGTCTTGTCTTGTCTTGTCTTGTCCTGTTGTGTGTTGTGTTGTTTTGTCTTGTCTTGTCTTGTCTTGTCATGTCTTGTCTTGTCTTGTCTTGTCTTGTCTTGTCTTGTCTTGTCTTGTCTTGTCTTGTCTTGTCTTGTCTTGTCTTGTCTTGTCTTGTCTTGTCTTGTCTTGTCTTGTCTTGTCTTGTCTTGTTTTGTCTTGTCTTGTCTTGTCTTGTCTTGTCTTGACTTGTCTTGTCTTGTCTTGGCTTGTCTTGTCTTGTCTTGTCTTGTCTTGTCTTGTCTTGTCTTGTCTTGTCTTGTCTTGTCTTGTCCTGTCCTGTCCTGTCTTGTCTTGTCTTGTCATGTCTTGTCTTGTCTTGTCTTGTCTTGTCTTGTCTTGTCTTGTCTTGTGTTGTTTTGTCGTGTCATGTCTTGTCTTGTCTTGTCTTGTCTTGTCATGTCATGTCATGTCATATCGTGTGTTGTATTGTTTTGTCTTGTCTTGTCTTGTCTTGTCTTGTCTTGTCTTGTTTTGCCTTGTCATGTCTTGTCTTGTCTTGTCTTGTCTTGTCTTGTCTTGTCTTGTCTTGTCTTGTCTTGTCTTGTCTTGTCTTGTCTTGTTTTGTCTTGTCTTGTCTTGTCTTGTCTTGTCTTGTCTTGTCTTGTCTTGTCTTGTCTTGTCTTGTCTTGTCTTGTCTTGTCTTGTCTTGTCCTGTCCTGTCCTGTCTTGTCTTGTCTTGTCATGTCTTGTCTTGTCTTGTCTTGTCTTGTCTTGTCTTGTCTTGTCTTGTGTTGTTTTGTCGTGTCATGTCTTGTCTTGTCTTGTCTTGTCTTGTCTTGTCTTGTCTTGTCTTGTCATGTCATGTCATGTCATATCGTGTGTTGTATTGTTTTGTCTTGTCTTGTCTTGTCTTGTCTTGTCTTGTCTTGTTTTGCCTTGTCATGTCTTGTCTTGTCTTGTCTTGTCTTGTCTTGTCTTGTCTTGTCTTGTCTTGTCTTGTCTTGTCTTGTCTTGTCTTGTCTTGTCTTGTCTTGTCTTGTCTTGTCTTGTCTTGTCTAGTCTTGTCTTGTCCTGTCCTGTCCTGTCTTGTCTTGTCTTGTCATGTCTTGTCTTGTCTTGTCTTGTCTTGTCTTGTCTTGTCTTGTCTTGTGTTGTTTTGTCGTGTCATGTCTTGTCTTGTCTTGTCTTGTCTTGTCTTGTCTTGTCTTGTCTTGTCTTGTCATGTCATGTCATGTCATATCGTGTGTTGTGTTGTTTTGTCTTGTCTTGTCATGTCGTGTGCTGTGTTGTTTTGTCTTGTCTTGTGTTGTTTTGTCGTGTCATGTCTTGTCTTGTCTTGTCTTGTCTTGTCTTGTCATGTCTTGTCTTGTCTTGTTTTGCCTTGTCATGTCTTGTCTTGTCTTGTCTTGTCTTGTCTTGTCTTGTCTTGTCTTGTCTTGTCTTGTCTAGTCTTGTCTTGTCTTGTCTTATCTTGTCTTGTCTTGTCTTGTCTTGTCTTGTCTTGTCCTGTCCTGTCCTGTCTTGTCTTGTCTTGTCCTGTCTTGTCTTGTCTTGTCTTGTCTTGTCTTGTCTTGTCTTGTCTTGTCTTGTCTTGTGTTGTTTTGTCGTGTCATGTCTTGTCTTGTCTTGTCTTGTCTTGTCTTGTCTTGTCTTGTCTTGTCTTGTCTTGTCATGTCATGTCATGTCATATCGTGTGTTGTGTTGTTTTGTCTTGTCTTGTCATGTCGTGTGCTGTGTTGTTTTGTCGTGTCATGTCTTGTCTTGTCTTGTCTTGTCCTGTCCTGTCGTGTGTTGTCTTGTCTTGTCTTGTCCTGTCCTGACGTGTGTTGTGTTGTTTTGTCTTGTCTTGTGTTGTTTTGTCCTGTCCTGACGTGTGTTGTGTTGTTTTGTCTTGTCTTGTGTTGTTTTGTCCTGTCCTGACGTGTGTTGTGTTGTTTTGTCTTGTCTTGTGTGGTTTTGTTTTGTATTGTCTTGTTTTCTCATGTAATGTCATGTCGTGTGTTGTGTTGTTTTGTCTTGTCTTGTGTTGTTTTGTCGTGTCATGTCTTGTCTTGTCTTGTCTTGTCTTGTCTTGTCTTGTCCTGTCCTGTCGTGTGTTGTCTTGTCTTGTCTTGTCCTGTACTGACGTGTGTTGTGTTGTTTTGTCCTGTCCTGACGTGTGTTGTGTTGTTTTGTCTTGTCTTGTTTTGTCTTGTCCTGTCTTGTCTTGTCTTGTGATGTCATGTGATGTCGTGTGTTGTGTTGTTTTGTCTTGTCATGTCTTGTCTTGTCTTGTCATGTCTTGTCTTGTCTTGTTTTGCCTTGTCATGTCTTGTCTTGTCTTGTCTTGTCTTGTCTTGTCTTGTCTAGTCTTGTCTTGTCTTGTCTTGTCTTGTCTTGTCTTGTCTTGTCTTGTCTTGTCTTGTCTTGTCTTGTCTTGTCTTGTCTTGTCTTGTCTTGTCTTGTCTTGTCTTGTCTTGTCTTGTCTTGTCTTGTCTTGTCTTGTTTTGTCTTGTCTTGTCTTGTCTTGTCTTGTCTTGACTTGTCTTGTCTTGTCTTGTCTTGTCTTGTCTTGTCTTGTCTTGTCTTGTCTTGTCTTGTCTTGTCTTGTCTTGTCCTGTCCTGTCCTGTCTTGTCTTGTCTTGTCATGTCTTGTCTTGTCTTGTCTTGTCTTGTCTTGTCTTGTCTTGTCTTGTGTTGTTTTGTCGTGTCATGTCTTGTCTTGTCTTGTCTTGTCTTGTCTTGTCTTGTCATGTCATGTCATGTCATATCGTGTGTTGTATTGTTTTGTCTTGTCTTGTCTTGTCTTGTCTTGTCTTGTCTTGTTTTGCCTTGTCATGTCTTGTCTTGTCTTGTCTTGTCTTGTCTTGTCTTGTCTTGTCTTGTCTTGTCTTGTCTTGTCTTGTCTTGTCTTGTCTTGTCTTGTCTTGTCTTGTCTTGTCTTGTCTTGTCTTGTCTTGTCTAGTCTTGTCTTGTCTTGTCCTGTCCTGTCCTGTCTTGTCTTGTCTTGTCATGTCATGTCTTGTCTTGTCTTGTCTTGTCTTGTCTTGTCTTGTCTTGTCTTGTGTTGTTTTGTCGTGTCATGTCTTGTCTTGTCTTGTCTTGTCTTGTCTTGTCTTGTCTTGTCTTGTCTTGTCATGTCATGTCATGTCATATCGTCTGTTGTGTTGTTTTGTCGTGTCATGTCTTGTCTTGTCTTGTCTTGTCATGTCTTGTCTTGTCTTGTTTTGCCTTGTCATGTCTTGTCTTGTCTTGTCTTGTCTTGTCTTGTCTTGTCTTGTCTTGTCTTGTCTTGTCTTGTCTAGTCTTGTCTTGTCTTGTCTTGTCTTGTCTTGTCTTGTCTTGTCTTGTCTAGTCTTGTCTTGTCTTGTCTTATCTTGTCTTGTCTTGTCTTGTCTTGTCTTGTCTTGTCCTGTCCTGTCCTGTCTTGTCTTGTCTTGTCCTGTCTTGTCTTCTCTTGTCTTGTCTTGTCTTGTCTTGTCTTGTCTTGTCTTGTGTTGTTTTGTCGTGTCATGTCTTGTCTTGTCTTGTCTTGTCTTGTCTTGTCTTGTCTTGTCTTGTCATGTCATGTCTTGTCTTGTCATGTCATGTCATGTCGTGTGTTGTGTTGTTTTGTCTTGTCTTGTTTTGTCTTGTCATGTCTTGTCTTGTCTTGTCTTGTCTTGTCTTGTCATGTCATGTCATGTCATATCGTGTGTTGTGTTGTTTTGTCTTGTCTTATTTTGTCATGTCTTATCTTGTCTTGTCTTGTCTTGTCTTGTCTTGTCTTGTCTTGTCTTGTCTTGTCTTGTCATGTCATGCCATGTCATATCGTGTGTTGTGTTGTTTTGTCTTGTCTTATTTTGTCTTGTCATGTCTTATCTTGTCTTGTCTTGTCTTGTCCTGTCGTGTGTTGTCTTGTCTTGTCTTGTCCTGTCCTGACGTGTGTTGTGTTGTTTTGTCTTGTCTTGTCTTGTCTTGTCTTGTCTTGTCTTGTCTTGTCTTGTCTTGTCTTGTCTTGTCTTGTCTTGTCCTGTCCTGTCTTGTCTTGTCTTGTCATATCTTGTCTTGTCTTGTCTTGTCTTGTCTTGTCTTGTCTTGTCTTGTCTTGTCTTGTCTTGTCTTGTCTTGTCTTGTCCTGTCCTGTCTTGTCTTGTCTTGTCATATCTTGTCTTGTCTTGTCTTATCTTGTTTTGTCTTGTCTTGCTTTGTCTTGTCATGTCTTATCTTGTCTTGTCTTGTCTTGTCCTGTCCTGTCGTGTGTTGTTTTGTATTGTCTTGTCTTGTGTTGTTTTGTCGTGTCATGTCTTGTCTTGTCTTGTCCTGTCCTGTCGTGTGTTGTGTTGTTTTGTCTTGTCTTGTCTAGTCTTGTCATGTCATGTCATGTCGTGTCGTGTGTTGTGTTGTTTTGTCTTGTCATGTCTTGTCTTGTCATGTCATGTCATGTCGTGTGTTGTTTTGTCTTGTCTTGTTTTGTCTTGTCATGTCATGTCTTGTCTTGTCTTGTCTTGTCTTGTCTTGTCTTGTCTTGTCTTGTCTTGTCTTGTCTTGTCTTGTCTTGTCTTGTCTTGTCTTGTCTTGTCTTGTCTTGTCTTGTCTTGTCATGTCATGTCATGTCATATCGTGTGTTGTGTTGTTTTGTCTTGTCTTGTCATGTCGTGTGCTGTGTTGTTTTGTCTTGTCTTGTGTTGTTTTGTCGTGTCATGTCTTGTCTTGTCTTGTCTTGTCATGTCGTGTGTTGTGTTGTTTTGTCTTGTCATGTCTTGTCTTGTCATGTCATGTCATGTCGTGTGTTGTGTTGTTTTGTCTTGTCTTGTTTTGTCTTGTCATGTCTTGTCTTGTCTTGTCTTGTCTTGTCTTGTCTTGTCTTGTTTTGTCTTGTCTTGTCTTGTCTTGTCTTGTCTTGTCTTGTCTTGTCATGTCATGTCATGTCATATCGTGTGTTGTGTTGTTTTGTCTTGTCTTATTTTGTCTTGTCATGTCTTATCTTGTCTTGTCTTGTCTTGTCTTGTCTTGTCTTGTCTTGTCTTGTCTTGTCTTGTCTTGTCTTGTCTTGTCATGTCATGTCATGTCATATCGTGTGTTGTGTTGTTTTGTCTTGTTTTATTTTGTCTTGTCATGTCTTATCTTGTCTTGTCTTGTCTTGTCTTGTCTTGTCTTGTCTTGTCTTGTCTTGTCTTGTCTCATCTTGTCTTGTCCTGTCCTGTCCTGTCTTGTCTTGTCTTGTCATGTCTTGTCTTGTCTTGTCTTGTTTTGTCTTGTCTTGTATTGTGTTGTTTTGTCGTGTCATGTCTTGTCTTGTCTTGTCTTGTCTTGTCTTGTCCTGTTGTGTGTTGTGTTGTTTTGTCTTGTCTTGTCTTGTCCTGTCCTGACGTGTGTTGTCCTGTCTTGTCTTGTCTTGTGTTGTTTTGTCGTGTCATGTCTTGTCTTGTCTTGTCCTGTCCTGTTGTGTGTTGTGTTGTTTTGTCTTGTCTTGTCTTGTCTTGTCTTGTCTTGTCTTGTCTTGTCTTGTCTTGTCCTGTCTTGTCTTGTCTTGTCATGTCTTGTCTTGTCTTGTCTTGTTTTGTCTTGTCTTGTATTGTGTTGTTTTGTCGTGTCGTGTCTTGTCTTGTCTTGTCTTGTCTTGTCTTGTCCTGTTGTGTGTTGTGTTGTTTTGTCTTGTCTTGTCTTGTCTTGTCTTGTCTTGTCTTGTCTTGTCTTGTCTTGTCTTGTCTTGTCTTGTCATGTCTTGTCTTGTCTTGTCTTGTCTTGTCTTGTCTTGTCTTGTCTTGTCTTGTCTTGTCTTGTCTTGTCTTGTCTTGTATTGTCTTGTCTTGTCTTGTCTTGTCTTGTTTTGTCTTGTCTTGTCTTGTCTTGTCTTGTCTTGACTTGTCTTGTCTTGTCTTGTCTTGTCTTGTCTTGTCTTGTCTTGTCTTGTCTTGTCTTGTCTTGTCTTGTCTTGTCTTGTCCTGTCCTGTCCTGTCTTGTCTTGTCTTGTCATGTCTTGTCTTGTCTTGTCTTGTCTTGTCTTGTCTTGTCTTGTCTTGTGTTGTTTTGTCGTGTCATGTCTTGTCTTGTCTTGTCTTGTCTTGTCTTGTCTTGTCTTGTCATGTCATGTCATGTCATATCGTGTGTTGTATTGTTTTGTCTTGTCTTGTCTTGTCTTGTCTTGTCTTGTCTTGTTTTGCCTTGTCATGTCTTGTCTTGTCTTGTCTTGTCTTGTCTTGTCTTGTCTTGTCTTGTCTTGTCTTGTCTTGTCTTGTCTTGTCTTGTCTTGTCTTGTCTTGTCTTGTCTTGTCTTGTCTTGTCTTGTCTTGTCTTGTCTTGTCTTGTCTAGTCTTGTCTAGTCTTGTCCTGTCCTGTCCTGCCTTGTCTTGTCTTGTCATGTCTTGTCTTGTCTTGTCTTGTCTTGTCTTGTCTTATCTTGTCTTGTCTTGTGTTGTTTTGTCGTGTCATGTCTTGTCTTGTCTTGTCTTGTCTTGTCTTGTCATGTCATGTCATATCGTGTGTTGTGTTGTTTTGTCTTGTCTTGTCATGTCGTGTGCTGTGTTGTTTTGTCTTGTCTTGTGTTGTTTTGTCGTGTCATGTCTTGTCTTGTCTTGTCTTGTCTTGTCTTGTCATGTCTTGTCTTGTCTTGTTTTGCCTTGTCATGTCTTGTCTTGTCTTGTCTTGTCTTGTCTTGTCTTGTCTTGTCTTGTCTTGTCTAGTCCTGTCCTGTCCTGTCTTGTCCTGTCTTGTCTTGTCTTGTCTTGTCTTGTCTTGTCTTGTCTTGTCTTGTCTTGTCTTGTGTTGTTTTGTCGTGTCATGTCTTGTCTTGTCTTGTCTTGTCTTGTCTTGTCTTGTCTTGTCTTGTCTTGTCATGTCATGTCATGTCATATCGTGTGTTGTGTTGTTTTGTCTTGTCTTGTCATGTCGTGTGCTGTGTTGTTTTGTCTTGTCTTGTGTTGTTTTGTCGTGTCATGTCTTGTCTTGTCTTGTCTTGTCTTGTCTTGTCTTGTCATGTCGTGTGTTGTGTTGTTTTGTCTTGTCATGTCTTGTCTTGTCATGTCATGTCATGTCGTGTGTTGTGTTGTTTTGTCTTGTCTTGTTTTGTCTTGTCATGTCTTGTCTTGTCTTGTCTTGTCTTGTCTTGTCATGTCATGTCATGTCATATCGTGTGTTGTGTTGTTTTGTCTTGTCTTATTTTGTCATGTCTTATCTTGTCTTGTCTTGTCTTGTCTTGTCTTGTCTTGTCTTGTCTTGTCATGTCATGCCATGTCATATCGTGTGTTGTGTTGTTTTGTCTTGTCTTATTTTGTCTTGTCATGTCTTATCTTGTCTTGTCTTGTCTTGTCCTGTCGTGTGTTGTCTTGTCTTGTCTTGTCCTGTCCTGACGTGTGTTGTGTTGTTTTGTCTTGTCTTGTCTTGTCTTGTCTTGTCTTGTCTTGTCTTGTCTTGTCTTGTCTTGTCTTGTCTTGTCTTGTCTTGTCCTGTCCTGTCTTGTCTTGTCTTGTCATATCTTGTCTTGTCTTGTCTTGTCTTGTCTTGTCTTGTCTTGTCTTGTCTTGTCTTGTCTTGTCTTGTCTTGTCTTGTCTTGTCTTGTCCTGTCCTGTCTTGTCTTGTCTTGTCATATCTTGTCTTGTCTTGTCTTGTCTTGTCTTGTCTTGTCTTGCTTTGTCTTGTCATGTCTTATCTTGTCTTGTCTTGTCTTGTCCTGTCCTGTCGTGTGTTGTTTTGTATTGTCTTGTCTTGTGTTGTTTTGTCGTGTCATGTCTTGTCTTGTCTTGTCCTGTCCTGTCGTGTGTTGTGTTGTTTTGTCTTGTCTTGTCTAGTCTTGTCATGTCATGTCATGTCGTGTCGTGTGTTGTGTTGTTTTGTCTTGTCATGTCTTGTCTTGTCATGTCATGTCATGTCGTGTGTTGTGTTGTTTTGTCTTGTCTTGTTTTGTCTTGTCATGTCATGTCTTGTCTTGTCTTGTCTTGTCTTATCTTGTCTTGTCTTGTCTTGTCTTGTCTTGTCTTGTCTTGTCTTGTCTTGTCTTGTCTTGTCTTGTCTTGTCATGTCATGTCATGTCATATCGTGTGTTGTGTTGTTTTGTCTTGTCTTGTCATGTCGTGTGCTGTGTTGTTTTGTCGTGTCATGTCTTGTCTTGTCTTGTCTTGTCATGTCGTGTGTTGTGTTGTTTTGTCTTGTCATGTCTTGTCTTGTCATGTCATGTCATGTCGTGTGTTGTGTTGTTTTGTCTTGTCTTGTTTTGTCTTGTCATGTCTTGTCTTGTCTTGTCTTGTCTTGTCTTGTCTTGTCTTGTTTTGTCTTGTCTTGTCTTGTCTTGTCTTGTCTTGTCTTGTCTTGTCATGTCTTATCTTGTCTTGTCTTGTCTTGTCTTGTCTTGTCTTGTCTTGTCTTGTCTTGTCTTGTCTTGTCTTGTCATGTCATGTCATGTCATATCGTGTGTTGTGTTGTTTTGTCTTGTTTTATTTTGTCTTGTCATGTCTTATCTTGTCTTGTCTTGTCTTGTCTTGTCTTGTCTTGTCTTGTCTTGTCTTGTCTTGTCTTGTCTTGTCTCATCTTGTCTTGTCCTGTCCTGTCCTGTCTTGTCTTGTCTTGTCATGTCTTGTCTTGTCTTGTCTTGTTTTGTCTTGTCTTGTATTGTGTTGTTTTGTCGTGTCATGTCTTGTCTTGTCTTGTCTTGTCTTGTCTTGTCCTGTTGTGTGTTGTGTTGTTTTGTCTTGTCTTGTCTTGTCCTGTCCTGACGTGTGTTGTCTTGTCTTGTCTTGTCTTGTGTTGTTTTGTCGTGTCATGTCTTGTCTTGTCTTGTCCTGTCCTGTTGTGTGTTGTGTTGTTTTGTCTTGTCTTGTCTTGTCTTGTCTTGTCTTGTCTTGTCTTGTCTTGTCTTGTCTTGTCTTGTCTTGTCTTGTCTTGTCTTGTCTTGTCTTGTCTTGTCTTGTCCTGTCTTGTCTTGTCTTGTCATGTCTTGTCTTGTCTTGTCTTGTTTTGTCTTGTCTTGTATTGTGTTGTTTTGTCGTGTCGTGTCTTGTCTTGTCTTGTCTTGTCTTGTCTTGTCCTGTTGTGTGTTGTGTTGTTTTGTCTTGTCTTGTCTTGTCTTGTCTTGTCTTGTCTTGTCTTGTCTTGTCTTGTCTTGTCTTGTCTTGTCTTGTCTTGTCTTGTCTTGTCATGTCTTGTCTTGTCTTGTATTGTCTTGTCTTGTTTTGTCTTGTCTTGTCTTGTCTTGTCTTGTCTTGTCTTGTCTTGTCTTGTCTTGTCTTGTCTTGTCTTGTCTTGTCTTGTCTTGTCTTGTCCTGTCCTGTCCTGCCTTGTCTTGTCTTGTCTTGTCTTGTCTTGTCTTGTCTTGTCTTGTCTTGTCTTGTCTCATCTTGTCTTGTCTTGTCTTGTCTTGTCTTGTCTTGTCTTGTCTTGTCTTGTCTTGTCTTGTCTTGTCTTGTCTTGTCTTGTCTTGTCTTGTCCTGTCCTGACGTGTGTTGTGTTGTTTTGTCTTGTCTTGTTTTGTCTTGTCTTGTGTTGTTTTGTCCTGTCCTGACGTGTGTTGTGTTGTTTTGTCTTGTCTTGTTTTGTCTTGTCTTGTGTGGTTTTGTCTTGTATTGTCTAGTCTTGTCATGTCATGTCATGTCGTGTCTTGTGTTGCTTTGTCTTGTCTTGTCATATCGTGTGTTGTGTTGTTTTGTCTTGTCTTGTCTTGTCTTGTCTTGTCTTGTCTCATCTTGTCTTGTCCTGTCCTGTCCTGTCTTGTCTTGTCTTGTCATGTCTTGTCTTGTCTTGTCTTGTTTTGTCTTGTCTTGTATTGTGTTGTTTTGTCGTGTCATGTCTTGTCTTGTCTTGTCTTGTCTTGTCTTGTCCTGTTGTGTGTTGTGTTGTTTTGTCTTGTCTTGTCTTGTCCTGTCCTGACGTGTGTTGTCTTGTCTTGTCTTGTCTTGTGTTGTTTTGTCGTGTCATGTCTTGTCTTGTCTTGTCCTGTCCTGTTGTGTGTTGTTTTGTTTTGTCTTGTCTTGTCTTGTCTTGTCTTGTCTTGTCTTGTCTTGTCTTGTCTTGTCTTGTCTTGTCTTGTCCTGTCTTGTCTTGTCTTGTCATGTCTTGTCTTGTCTTGTCTTGTTTTGTCTTGTCTTGTATTGTGTTGTTTTGTCGTGTCGTGTCTTGTCTTGTCTTGTCTTGTCTTGTCTTGTCCTGTTGTGTGTTGTGTTGTATTGTCTTGTCTTGTCTTGTCTTGTCTTGTCTTGTCTTGTCTTGTCTTGTCTTGTCTTGTCTTGTCTTGTCATGTCTTGTCTTGTCTTGTCTTGTATTGTCTTGTCTTGTTTTGTCTTGTCTTGTCTTGTCTTGTCTTGTCTTGTCTTGTCTTGTCTTGTCTTGTCTTGTCTTGTCTTGTCTTGTCTTGTCTTGTCTTGTCCTGTCCTGTCCTGTCTTGTCTTGTCTTGTCTTGTCTTGTCTTGTCTTGTCTTGTCTTGTCTTGTCTTGTCTTGTCTTGTCTTGTCTTGTCTCATCTTGTCTTGTCTTGTCTTGTCTTGTCTTGTCTTGTCTTGTCTTGTCTTGTCTTGTCTTGTCTTGTCTTGTCTTGTCTTGTCTTGTCTTGTCTTGTCTTGTCTTGCCTTGTCCTGTCCTGACGTGTGTTGTGTTGTTTTGTCTTGTCTTGTTTTGTCTTGTCTTGTGTTGTTTTGTCCTGTCCTGACGTGTGTTGTGTTGTTTTGTCTTGTCTTGTTTTGTCTTGTCTTGTGTGGTTTTGTCTTGTATTGTCTAGTCTTGTCATGTCATGTCATGTCGTGTCTTGTGTTGCTTTGTCTTGTCTTGTCATATCGTGTGTTGTGTTGTTTTGTCTTGTCTTATTTTGTCTTGTCATGTTGTTTTGTCTTGTCTTGTGTTGTTTTGTCGTGTCATGTCTTGTCTTGTCTTGTCTTGTCCTGTCCTGTCGTGTGTTGTCTTGTCTTGTCTTGTCCTGTCCTGACGTGTGTTGTGTTGTTTTGTCTTGTCTTGTTTTGTCTTGTCTTGTGTTGTTTTGTCCTGTCCTGACGTGTGTTGTGTTGTTTTGTCTTGTCTTGTTTTGTCTTGTCTTGTCTTGTCCTGTACTGACGTGTGTTGTGTTGTTTTGTCTTGTCTTGTGTTGTTTTGTCCTGTCCTGACGTGTGTTGTGTTGTTTTGTCTTGTCTTGTCTTGTCCTGTCCTGTTGTGTGTTGTGTTGTTTTGTCTTGTCTTGTCTTGTCCTGTCCTGACGTGTGTTGTCTTGTCTTGTCGTGTGTTGTTTTGTCGTGTCATGTCTTGTCTTGTCTTGTCCTGTCCTGTTGTGTGTTGTGTTGTTTTGTCTTGTCTTGTCTTGTCCTGTCCTGACGTGTGTTGTCTTGTCTTGTCCTGTCCTGTCTTGTCTTGTCTTGTCACGTCTTGTCTTGTCTTGTCTTGTCTTGTCTTGTCTTGTCTTGTCTTGTCTTGTCTTGTCTCGTCTTGTCTTGTCTTGTCTTGTCCTGTACTGTCTTGTCTTGTCTTGTCATGTTTTGTCTTGTCTTGTCTTGTCTTGTCTTGTGTTGCCTCGTCTTGTCTTGTCTTGTCTTGTCCTGTCCTGACGTGTGCTGTGTTGTTTTGTCTTGTCTTGGTTTGTCTTGTCATGTCTTATCTTGTCTTGTCATGTCTTGTCTTGTCTTGTCTTGTCTTGTCTTGTCTTGTCTTGTCTTGTCTTGTCTTGTCTTGTCTTGTCTTGTCTTGTCTTGTCTTGTCTTGTCTTGTCTTGTCTTGTCTTGTCATGTCTTGTCTTGTCTTGTCTTGTATTGTCTTGTCTTGTCTTGTCTTGTCTTGTCTTGTCTTGTCTTGTCTTGTCATGTCATGTCATGTCATATCGTGTGTTGTGTTGTTTTGTCTTGTCTTATTTTGTCTTGTCATGTTGTTTTGTCTTGTCTTATTTTGTCTTGTCATGTGGTTTTGTCTTGTCTTGTGTTGTTTTGTCGTGTCATGTCTTGTCTTGTCCTGTCCTGACGTGTGTTGTGTTGTTTTGTCTTGTCTTGTCTTGTCTTGTCTTGTCTTGTCTTGTCTTGTCTTGTCTTGTCTTGTCTTGTCTTGTCTTGTCTTGTCATGTCTTGTCTTGTCTTGTCTTGTATTGTCTTGTCTTGTTTTGTCTTGTCTTGTCTTGTTTTGTCTTGTCTTGTCTTGTCCTGTCCTGTTGTGTGTTGTGTTGTTTTGTCTTGTCTTGTCTTGTCCTGTCCTGACGTGTGTTGTCTTGTCTTGTCGTGTGTTGTTTTGTCGTGTCATGTCTTGTCTTGTCTTGTCCTGTCCTGTTGTGTGTTGTGTTGTTTTGTCTTGTCTTGTCTTGTCCTGTCATGACGTGTGTTGTCTTGTCTTGTCTTGTCCTGTCCTGTCTTGTCTTGTCTTGTCATGTCTTGTCTTGTCTTGTCTTGTCTTGTCTTGTCTTGTCTTGTCTCGTCTTGTCTTGTCTTGTCTTGTCTTGTCCTGTACTGTCTTGTCTTGTCTTGTCATGTTTTGTCTTGTCTTGTCTTGTCTTGTCTTGTGTTGCCTCGTCTTGTCTTGTCTTGTCTTGTCCTGTCCTGACGTGTGTTGTGTTGTTTTGTCTTGTCTTGGTTTGTCTTGTCATGTCTTATCTTGTCTTGTCATGTCTTGTCTGGTCTTGTCTTGTCTTGTCTTGTCTTGTCTTGTCTTGTCTTGTCTTGTCTTGTCTTGTCATGTCTTGTCTTGTCTTGTCTTGTATTGTCTTGTCTTGTTTTGTCTTGTCTTGTCTTGTCTTGTCTTGTCTTGTCTTGTCATGTCATGTCATGTCATATTGTGTGTTGTGTTGTTTTGTCTTGTCTTGTCTTGTCCTGTCATGACGTGTGTTGTCTTGTCTTGTCTTGTCCTGTCCTGTCTTGTCTTGTCTTGTCTTGTCTTGTCTTGTCTTGTCTTGTCATGTCTTATCTTGTCTTGTCTTGTCTTGTCTTGTCTTGTCTTGTCTTGTCTTGTCTTGTCTTGTCTTGTCTTGTCTTGTCTTGTCTTGTCTTGTCTTGTCATGTCATGTCATGTCATATCGTGTGTTGTGTTGTCTTGTTTTATTTTGTCTTGTCATGTCTTATCTTGTCTTGTCTTGTCTTGTCTTGTCTTGTCTTGTCTTGTCTTGTCTTGTCTCATCTTGTCTTGTCCTGTCCTGTCCTGTCTTGTCTTGTCTTGTCATGTCTTGTCTTGTCTTGTCTTGTTTTGTCTTGTCTTGTATTGTGTTGTTTTGTCGTGTCATGTCTTGTCTTGTCTTGTCTTGTCTTGTCTTGTCCTGTTGTGTGTTGTGTTGTTTTGTCTTGTCTTGTCTTGTCCTGTCCTGACGTGTGTTGTCTTGTCTTGTCTTGTCTTGTGTTGTTTTGTCGTGTCTTGTCTTGTCTTGTCCTGTCTTGTCTTGTCTTGTCATGTCTTGTCTTGTCTTGTCTTGTTTTGTCTTGTCTTGTATTGTGTTGTTTTGTCGTGTCGTGTCTTGTCTTGTCTTGTCTTGTCTTGTCTTGTCCTGTTGTGTGTTGTGTTGTTTTGTCTTGTCTTGTCTTGTCTTGTCTTGTCTTGTCATGTCTTGTCTTGTCTTGTCTTGTCTTGTCTTGTCTTGTCTTGTCTTGTCATGTCTTGTCTTGTCTTGTCTTGTTTTGTCTTGTCTTGTATTGTGTTGTTTTGTCGTGTCGTGTCTTGTCTTGTCTTGTCTTGTCTTGTCTTGTCCTGTTGTGTGTTGTGTTGTTTTGTCTTGTCTTGTCTTGTCTTGTCATGTCTTGTCTTGTCTTGTCTTGTCTTGTCTTGTCTTGTCTTGTCTTGTCTTGTCTTGTCTTGTCTTGTCTTGTCTTGTCTTGTCTTGTCTTGTCTTGTCTTGTCTTGTCTTGTCTTGTCTTGTTTTGTCTTGTCTTGTCTTGTCTTGTCTTGTCTTGACTTGTCTTGTCTTGTCTTGGCTTGTCTTGTCTTGTCTTGTCTTGTCTTGTCTTGTCTTGTCTTGTCTTGTCTTGTCTTGTCTTGTCCTGTCCTGTCCTGTCTTGTCTTGTCTTGTCATGTCTTGTCTTGTCTTGTCTTGTCTTGTCTTGTCTTGTCTTGTCTTGTGTTGTTTTGTCGTGTCATGTCTTGTCTTGTCTTGTCTTGTCTTGTCATGTCATGTCATGTCATATCGTGTGTTGTATTGTTTTGTCTTGTCTTGTCTTGTCTTGTCTTGTCTTGTCTTGTTTTGCCTTGTCATGTCTTGTCTTGTCTTGTCTTGTCTTGTCTTGTCTTGTCTTGTCTTGTCTTGTCTTGTCTTGTCTTGTCTTGTCTTGTTTTGTCTTGTCTTGTCTTGTCTTGTCTTGTCTTGTCTTGTCTTGTCTTGTCTTGTCTTGTCTTGTCTTGTCTTGTCTTGTCTTGTCTTGTCTTGTCCTGTCCTGTCCTGTCTTGTCTTGTCTTGTCATGTCTTGTCTTGTCTTGTCTTGTCTTGTCTTGTCTTGTCTTGTCTTGTGTTGTTTTGTCGTGTCATGTCTTGTCTTGTCTTGTCTTGTCTTGTCTTGTCTTGTCTTGTCTTGTCATGTCATGTCATGTCATATCGTGTGTTGTATTGTTTTGTCTTGTCTTGTCTTGTCTTGTCTTGTCTTGTCTTGTTTTGCCTTGTCATGTCTTGTCTTGTCTTGTCTTGTCTTGTCTTGTCTTGTCTTGTCTTGTCTTGTCTTGTCTTGTCTTGTCTTGTCTTGTCTTGTCTTGTCTTGTCTTGTCTTGTCTTGTCTTGTCTAGTCTTGTCTTGTCCTGTCCTGTCCTGTCTTGTCTTGTCTTGTCATGTCTTGTCTTGTCTTGTCTTGTCTTGTCTTGTCTTGTCTTGTCTTGTGTTGTTTTGTCGTGTCATGTCTTGTCTTGTCTTGTCTTGTCTTGTCTTGTCTTGTCTTGTCTTGTCTTGTCATGTCATGTCATGTCATATCGTGTGTTGTGTTGTTTTGTCTTGTCTTGTCATGTCGTGTGCTGTGTTGTTTTGTCTTGTCTTGTGTTGTTTTGTCGTGTCATGTCTTGTCTTGTCTTGTCTTGTCTTGTCTTGTCATGTCTTGTCTTGTCTTGTTTTGCCTTGTCATGTCTTGTCTTGTCTTGTCTTGTCTTGTCTTGTCTTGTCTTGTCTTGTCTTGTCTTGTCTAGTCTTGTCTTGTCTTGTCTTATCTTGTCTTGTCTTGTCTTGTCTTGTCTTGTCTTGTCCTGTCCTGTCCTGTCTTGTCTTGTCTTGTCCTGTCTTGTCTTGTCTTGTCTTGTCTTGTCTTGTCTTGTCTTGTCTTGTCTTGTCTTGTGTTGTTTTGTCGTGTCATGTCTTGTCTTGTCTTGTCTTGTCTTGTCTTGTCTTGTCTTGTCTTGTCTTGTCTTGTCATGTCATGTCATGTCATATCGTGTGTTGTGTTGTTTTGTCTTGTCTTGTCATGTCGTGTGCTGTGTTGTTTTGTCGTGTCATGTCTTGTCTTGTCTTGTCTTGTCCTGTCCTGTCGTGTGTTGTCTTGTCTTGTCTTGTCCTGTCCTGACGTGTGTTGTGTTGTTTTGTCTTGTCTTGTGTTGTTTTGTCCTGTCCTGACGTGTGTTGTGTTGTTTTGTCTTGTCTTGTGTTGTTTTGTCCTGTCCTGACGTGTGTTGTGTTGTTTTGTCTTGTCTTGTGTGGTTTTGTTTTGTATTGTCTTGTTTTCTCATGTAATGTCATGTCGTGTGTTGTGTTGTTTTGTCTTGTCTTGTGTTGTTTTGTCGTGTCATGTCTTGTCTTGTCTTGTCTTGTCTTGTCTTGTCTTGTCCTGTCCTGTCGTGTGTTGTCTTGTCTTGTCTTGTCCTGTACTGACGTGTGTTGTGTTGTTTTGTCCTGTCCTGACGTGTGTTGTGTTGTTTTGTCTTGTCTTGTTTTGTCTTGTCCTGTCTTGTCTTGTCTTGTGATGTCATGTGATGTCGTGTGTTGTGTTGTTTTGTCTTGTCATGTCTTGTCTTGTCTTGTCATGTCTTGTCTTGTCTTGTTTTGCCTTGTCATGTCTTGTCTTGTCTTGTCTTGTCTTGTCTTGTCTTGTCTAGTCTTGTCTTGTCTTGTCTTGTCTTGTCTTGTCTTGTCTTGTCTTGTCTTGTCTTGTCTTGTCTTGTCTTGTCTTGTCTTGTCTTGTCTTGTCTTGTCTTGTCTTGTCTTGTCTTGTCTTGTCTTGTCTTGTCTTGTTTTGTCTTGTCTTGTCTTGTCTTGTCTTGTCTTGACTTGTCTTGTCTTGTCTTGTCTTGTCTTGTCTTGTCTTGTCTTGTCTTGTCTTGTCTTGTCTTGTCTTGTCTTGTCCTGTCCTGTCCTGTCTTGTCTTGTCTTGTCATGTCTTGTCTTGTCTTGTCTTGTCTTGTCTTGTCTTGTCTTGTCTTGTGTTGTTTTGTCGTGTCATGTCTTGTCTTGTCTTGTCTTGTCTTGTCTTGTCTTGTCATGTCATGTCATGTCATATCGTGTGTTGTATTGTTTTGTCTTGTCTTGTCTTGTCTTGTCTTGTCTTGTCTTGTTTTGCCTTGTCATGTCTTGTCTTGTCTTGTCTTGTCTTGTCTTGTCTTGTCTTGTCTTGTCTTGTCTTGTCTTGTCTTGTCTTGTCTTGTCTTGTCTTGTCTTGTCTTGTCTTGTCTTGTCTTGTCTTGTCTTGTCTAGTCTTGTCTTGTCTTGTCCTGTCCTGTCCTGTCTTGTCTTGTCTTGTCATGTCTTGTCTTGTCTTGTCTTGTCTTGTCTTGTCTTGTCTTGTCTTGTGTTGTTTTGTCGTGTCATGTCTTGTCTTGTCTTGTCTTGTCTTGTCTTGTCTTGTCTTGTCTTGTCTTGTCATGTCATGTCATGTCATATCGTCTGTTGTGTTGTTTTGTCGTGTCATGTCTTGTCTTGTCTTGTCTTGTCATGTCTTGTCTTGTCTTGTTTTGCCTTGTCATGTCTTGTCTTGTCTTGTCTTGTCTTGTCTTGTCTTGTCTTGTCTTGTCTTGTCTTGTCTTGTCTAGTCTTGTCTTGTCTTGTCTTGTCTTGTCTTGTCTTGTCTTGTCTTGTCTAGTCTTGTCTTGTCTTGTCTTATCTTGTCTTGTCTTGTCTTGTCTTGTCTTGTCTTGTCCTGTCCTGTCCTGTCTTGTCTTGTCTTGTCCTGTCTTGTCTTCTCTTGTCTTGTCTTGTCTTGTCTTGTCTTGTCTTGTCTTGTGTTGTTTTGTCGTGTCATGTCTTGTCTTGTCTTGTCTTGTCTTGTCTTGTCTTGTCTTGTCTTGTCATGTCATGTCTTGTCTTGTCATGTCATGTCATGTCGTGTGTTGTGTTGTTTTGTCTTGTCTTGTTTTGTCTTGTCATGTCTTGTCTTGTCTTGTCTTGTCTTGTCTTGTCATGTCATGTCATGTCATATCGTGTGTTGTGTTGTTTTGTCTTGTCTTATTTTGTCATGTCTTATCTTGTCTTGTCTTGTCTTGTCTTGTCTTGTCTTGTCTTGTCTTGTCTTGTCTTGTCATGTCATGCCATGTCATATCGTGTGTTGTGTTGTTTTGTCTTGTCTTATTTTGTCTTGTCATGTCTTATCTTGTCTTGTCTTGTCTTGTCCTGTCGTGTGTTGTCTTGTCTTGTCTTGTCCTGTCCTGACGTGTGTTGTGTTGTTTTGTCTTGTCTTGTCTTGTCTTGTCTTGTCTTGTCTTGTCTTGTCTTGTCTTGTCTTGTCTTGTCTTGTCTTGTCTTGTCTTGTCTTGTCTTGTCTTGTCCTGTCCTGTCTTGTCTTGTCTTGTCATATCTTGTCTTGTCTTGTCTTGTCTTGTCTTGTCTTGTCTTGTCTTGTCTTGTCTTGTCTTGTCTTGTCTTGTCTTGTCTTGTCTTGTCTTGTCTTGTCTTGTCCTGTCCTGTCTTGTCTTGTCTTGTCATATCTTGTCTTGTCTTGTCTTATCTTGTTTTGTCTTGTCTTGCTTTGTCTTGTCATGTCTTATCTTGTCTTGTCTTGTCTTGTCCTGTCCTGTCGTGTGTTGTTTTGTATTGTCTTGTCTTGTGTTGTTTTGTCGTGTCATGTCTTGTCTTGTCTTGTCCTGTCCTGTCGTGTGTTGTGTTGTTTTGTCTTGTCTTGTCTAGTCTTGTCATGTCATGTCATGTCGTGTCGTGTGTTGTGTTGTTTTGTCTTGTCATGTCTTGTCTTGTCATGTCATGTCATGTCGTGTGTTGTTTTGTCTTGTCTTGTTTTGTCTTGTCATGTCATGTCTTGTCTTGTCTTGTCTTGTCTTGTCTTGTCTTGTCTTGTCTTGTCTTGTCTTGTCTTGTCTTGTCTTGTCTTGTCTTGTCTTGTCTTGTCTTGTCTTGTCTTGTCTTGTCATGTCATGTCATGTCATATCGTGTGTTGTGTTGTTTTGTCTTGTCTTGTCATGTCGTGTGCTGTGTTGTTTTGTCTTGTCTTGTGTTGTTTTGTCGTGTCATGTCTTGTCTTGTCTTGTCTTGTCATGTCGTGTGTTGTGTTGTTTTGTCTTGTCATGTCTTGTCTTGTCATGTCATGTCATGTCGTGTGTTGTGTTGTTTTGTCTTGTCTTGTTTTGTCTTGTCATGTCTTGTCTTGTCTTGTCTTGTCTTGTCTTGTCTTGTCTTGTTTTGTCTTGTCTTGTCTTGTCTTGTCTTGTCTTGTCTTGTCTTGTCATGTCATGTCATGTCATATCGTGTGTTGTGTTGTTTTGTCTTGTCTTATTTTGTCTTGTCATGTCTTATCTTGTCTTGTCTTGTCTTGTCTTGTCTTGTCTTGTCTTGTCTTGTCTTGTCTTGTCTTGTCATGTCATGTCATGTCATATCGTGTGTTGTGTTGTTTTGTCTTGTTTTATTTTGTCTTGTCATGTCTTATCTTGTCTTGTCTTGTCTTGTCTTGTCTTGTCTTGTCTTGTCTTGTCTTGTCTTGTCTCATCTTGTCTTGTCCTGTCCTGTCCTGTCTTGTCTTGTCTTGTCATGTCTTGTCTTGTCTTGTCTTGTTTTGTCTTGTCTTGTATTGTGTTGTTTTGTCGTGTCATGTCTTGTCTTGTCTTGTCTTGTCTTGTCTTGTCCTGTTGTGTGTTGTGTTGTTTTGTCTTGTCTTGTCTTGTCCTGTCCTGACGTGTGTTGTCCTGTCTTGTCTTGTCTTGTGTTGTTTTGTCGTGTCATGTCTTGTCTTGTCTTGTCCTGTCCTGTTGTGTGTTGTGTTGTTTTGTCTTGTCTTGTCTTGTCTTGTCTTGTCTTGTCTTGTCTTGTCTTGTCTTGTCCTGTCTTGTCTTGTCTTGTCATGTCTTGTCTTGTCTTGTCTTGTTTTGTCTTGTCTTGTATTGTGTTGTTTTGTCGTGTCGTGTCTTGTCTTGTCTTGTCTTGTCTTGTCTTGTCCTGTTGTGTGTTGTGTTGTTTTGTCTTGTCTTGTCTTGTCTTGTCTTGTCTTGTCTTGTCTTGTCTTGTCTTGTCTTGTCTTGTCTTGTCTTGTCATGTCTTGTCTTGTCTTGTCTTGTCTTGTCTTGTCTTGTCTTGTCTTGTCTTGTCTTGTCTTGTCTTGTCTTGTCTTGTATTGTCTTGTCTTGTCTTGTCTTGTCTTGTTTTGTCTTGTCTTGTCTTGTCTTGTCTTGTCTTGACTTGTCTTGTCTTGTCTTGTCTTGTCTTGTCTTGTCTTGTCTTGTCTTGTCTTGTCTTGTCTTGTCTTGTCCTGTCCTGTCCTGTCTTGTCTTGTCTTGTCATGTCTTGTCTTGTCTTGTCTTGTCTTGTCTTGTCTTGTCTTGTCTTGTGTTGTTTTGTCGTGTCATGTCTTGTCTTGTCTTGTCTTGTCTTGTCTTGTCTTGTCTTGTCATGTCATGTCATGTCATATCGTGTGTTGTATTGTTTTGTCTTGTCTTGTCTTGTCTTGTCTTGTCTTGTCTTGTTTTGCCTTGTCATGTCTTGTCTTGTCTTGTCTTGTCTTGTCTTGTCTTGTCTTGTCTTGTCTTGTCTTGTCTTGTCTTGTCTTGTCTTGTCTTGTCTTGTCTTGTCTTGTCTTGTCTTGTCTTGTCTTGTCTTGTCTTGTCTTGTCTAGTCTTGTCTAGTCTTGTCCTGTCCTGTCCTGCCTTGTCTTGTCTTGTCATGTCTTGTCTTGTCTTGTCTTGTCTTGTCTTGTCTTGTCTTGTCTTGTCTTGTGTTGTTTTGTCGTGTCATGTCTTGTCTTGTCTTGTCTTGTCTTGTCTTGTCATGTCATGTCATATCGTGTGTTGTGTTGTTTTGTCTTGTCTTGTCATGTCGTGTGCTGTGTTGTTTTGTCTTGTCTTGTGTTGTTTTGTCGTGTCATGTCTTGTCTTGTCTTGTCTTGTCTTGTCTTGTCATGTCTTGTCTTGTCTTGTTTTGCCTTGTCATGTCTTGTCTTGTCTTGTCTTGTCTTGTCTTGTCTTGTCTTGTCTTGTCTTGTCTAGTCCTGTCCTGTCCTGTCTTGTCCTGTCTTGTCTTGTCTTGTCTTGTCTTGTCTTGTCTTGTCTTGTCTTGTCTTGTCTTGTGTTGTTTTGTCGTGTCATGTCTTGTCTTGTCTTGTCTTGTCTTGTCTTGTCTTGTCTTGTCTTGTCATGTCATGTCATGTCATATCGTGTGTTGTGTTGTTTTGTCTTGTCTTGTCATGTCGTGTGCTGTGTTGTTTTGTCTTGTCTTGTGTTGTTTTGTCGTGTCATGTCTTGTCTTGTCTTGTCTTGTCTTGTCTTGTCTTGTCATGTCGTGTGTTGTGTTGTTTTGTCTTGTCATGTCTTGTCTTGTCATGTCATGTCATGTCGTGTGTTGTGTTGTTTTGTCTTGTCTTGTTTTGTCTTGTCATGTCTTGTCTTGTCTTGTCTTGTCTTGTCTTGTCATGTCATGTCATGTCATATCGTGTGTTGTGTTGTTTTGTCTTGTCTTATTTTGTCATGTCTTATCTTGTCTTGTCTTGTCTTGTCTTGTCTTGTCTTGTCTTGTCTTGTCATGTCATGCCATGTCATATCGTGTGTTGTGTTGTTTTGTCTTGTCTTATTTTGTCTTGTCATGTCTTATCTTGTCTTGTCTTGTCTTGTCCTGTCGTGTGTTGTCTTGTCTTGTCTTGTCCTGTCCTGACGTGTGTTGTGTTGTTTTGTCTTGTCTTGTCTTGTCTTGTCTTGTCTTGTCTTGTCTTGTCTTGTCTTGTCTTGTCTTGTCTTGTCTTGTCTTGTCCTGTCCTGTCTTGTCTTGTCTTGTCATATCTTGTCTTGTCTTGTCTTGTCTTGTCTTGTCTTGTCTTGTCTTGTCTTGTCTTGTCTTGTCTTGTCTTGTCTTGTCTTGTCTTGTCCTGTCCTGTCTTGTCTTGTCTTGTCATATCTTGTCTTGTCTTGTCTTGTCTTGTCTTGTCTTGTCTTGCTTTGTCTTGTCATGTCTTATCTTGTCTTGTCTTGTCTTGTCCTGTCCTGTCGTGTGTTGTTTTGTATTGTCTTGTCTTGTGTTGTTTTGTCGTGTCATGTCTTGTCTTGTCTTGTCCTGTCCTGTCGTGTGTTGTGTTGTTTTGTCTTGTCTTGTCTAGTCTTGTCATGTCATGTCATGTCGTGTCGTGTGTTGTGTTGTTTTGTCTTGTCATGTCTTGTCTTGTCATGTCATGTCATGTCGTGTGTTGTGTTGTTTTGTCTTGTCTTGTTTTGTCTTGTCATGTCATGTCTTGTCTTGTCTTGTCTTGTCTTATCTTGTCTTGTCTTGTCTTGTCTTGTCTTGTCTTGTCTTGTCTTGTCTTGTCTTGTCTTGTCTTGTCTTGTCATGTCATGTCATGTCATATCGTGTGTTGTGTTGTTTTGTCTTGTCTTGTCATGTCGTGTGCTGTGTTGTTTTGTCGTGTCATGTCTTGTCTTGTCTTGTCTTGTCATGTCGTGTGTTGTGTTGTTTTGTCTTGTCATGTCTTGTCTTGTCATGTCATGTCATGTCGTGTGTTGTGTTGTTTTGTCTTGTCTTGTTTTGTCTTGTCATGTCTTGTCTTGTCTTGTCTTGTCTTGTCTTGTCTTGTCTTGTTTTGTCTTGTCTTGTCTTGTCTTGTCTTGTCTTGTCTTGTCTTGTCATGTCTTATCTTGTCTTGTCTTGTCTTGTCTTGTCTTGTCTTGTCTTGTCTTGTCTTGTCTTGTCTTGTCTTGTCATGTCATGTCATGTCATATCGTGTGTTGTGTTGTTTTGTCTTGTTTTATTTTGTCTTGTCATGTCTTATCTTGTCTTGTCTTGTCTTGTCTTGTCTTGTCTTGTCTTGTCTTGTCTTGTCTTGTCTTGTCTCATCTTGTCTTGTCCTGTCCTGTCCTGTCTTGTCTTGTCTTGTCATGTCTTGTCTTGTCTTGTCTTGTTTTGTCTTGTCTTGTATTGTGTTGTTTTGTCGTGTCATGTCTTGTCTTGTCTTGTCTTGTCTTGTCTTGTCCTGTTGTGTGTTGTGTTGTTTTGTCTTGTCTTGTCTTGTCCTGTCCTGACGTGTGTTGTCTTGTCTTGTCTTGTCTTGTGTTGTTTTGTCGTGTCATGTCTTGTCTTGTCTTGTCCTGTCCTGTTGTGTGTTGTGTTGTTTTGTCTTGTCTTGTCTTGTCTTGTCTTGTCTTGTCTTGTCTTGTCTTGTCTTGTCTTGTCTTGTCTTGTCTTGTCTTGTCTTGTCTTGTCTTGTCTTGTCTTGTCCTGTCTTGTCTTGTCTTGTCATGTCTTGTCTTGTCTTGTCTTGTTTTGTCTTGTCTTGTATTGTGTTGTTTTGTCGTGTCGTGTCTTGTCTTGTCTTGTCTTGTCTTGTCTTGTCCTGTTGTGTGTTGTGTTGTTTTGTCTTGTCTTGTCTTGTCTTGTCTTGTCTTGTCTTGTCTTGTCTTGTCTTGTCTTGTCTTGTCTTGTCTTGTCTTGTCATGTCTTGTCTTGTCTTGTATTGTCTTGTCTTGTTTTGTCTTGTCTTGTCTTGTCTTGTCTTGTCTTGTCTTGTCTTGTCTTGTCTTGTCTTGTCTTGTCTTGTCTTGTCTTGTCTTGTCCTGTCCTGTCCTGCCTTGTCTTGTCTTGTCTTGTCTTGTCTTGTCTTGTCTTGTCTTGTCTTGTCTTGTCTCATCTTGTCTTGTCTTGTCTTGTCTTGTCTTGTCTTGTCTTGTCTTGTCTTGTCTTGTCTTGTCTTGTCTTGTCTTGTCTTGTCTTGTCTTGTCCTGTCCTGACGTGTGTTGTGTTGTTTTGTCTTGTCTTGTTTTGTCTTGTCTTGTGTTGTTTTGTCCTGTCCTGACGTGTGTTGTGTTGTTTTGTCTTGTCTTGTTTTGTCTTGTCTTGTGTGGTTTTGTCTTGTATTGTCTAGTCTTGTCATGTCATGTCATGTCGTGTCTTGTGTTGCTTTGTCTTGTCTTGTCATATCGTGTGTTGTGTTGTTTTGTCTTGTCTTGTCTTGTCTTGTCTTGTCTTGTCTCATCTTGTCTTGTCCTGTCCTGTCCTGTCTTGTCTTGTCTTGTCATGTCTTGTCTTGTCTTGTCTTGTTTTGTCTTGTCTTGTATTGTGTTGTTTTGTCGTGTCATGTCTTGTCTTGTCTTGTCTTGTCTTGTCTTGTCCTGTTGTGTGTTGTGTTGTTTTGTCTTGTCTTGTCTTGTCCTGTCCTGACGTGTGTTGTCTTGTCTTGTCTTGTCTTGTGTTGTTTTGTCGTGTCATGTCTTGTCTTGTCTTGTCCTGTCCTGTTGTGTGTTGTTTTGTTTTGTCTTGTCTTGTCTTGTCTTGTCTTGTCTTGTCTTGTCTTGTCTTGTCTTGTCTTGTCTTGTCCTGTCTTGTCTTGTCTTGTCATGTCTTGTCTTGTCTTGTCTTGTTTTGTCTTGTCTTGTATTGTGTTGTTTTGTCGTGTCGTGTCTTGTCTTGTCTTGTCTTGTCTTGTCTTGTCCTGTTGTGTGTTGTGTTGTATTGTCTTGTCTTGTCTTGTCTTGTCTTGTCTTGTCTTGTCTTGTCTTGTCTTGTCTTGTCTTGTCTTGTCATGTCTTGTCTTGTCTTGTCTTGTATTGTCTTGTCTTGTTTTGTCTTGTCTTGTCTTGTCTTGTCTTGTCTTGTCTTGTCTTGTCTTGTCTTGTCTTGTCTTGTCTTGTCTTGTCTTGTCTTGTCTTGTCCTGTCCTGTCCTGTCTTGTCTTGTCTTGTCTTGTCTTGTCTTGTCTTGTCTTGTCTTGTCTTGTCTCATCTTGTCTTGTCTTGTCTTGTCTTGTCTTGTCTTGTCTTGTCTTGTCTTGTCTTGTCTTGTCTTGTCTTGTCTTGTCTTGTCTTGTCTTGTCTTGTCTTGCCTTGTCCTGTCCTGACGTGTGTTGTGTTGTTTTGTCTTGTCTTGTTTTGTCTTGTCTTGTGTTGTTTTGTCCTGTCCTGACGTGTGTTGTGTTGTTTTGTCTTGTCTTGTTTTGTCTTGTCTTGTGTGGTTTTGTCTTGTATTGTCTAGTCTTGTCATGTCATGTCATGTCGTGTCTTGTGTTGCTTTGTCTTGTCTTGTCATATCGTGTGTTGTGTTGTTTTGTCTTGTCTTATTTTGTCTTGTCATGTTGTTTTGTCTTGTCTTGTGTTGTTTTGTCGTGTCATGTCTTGTCTTGTCTTGTCTTGTCCTGTCCTGTCGTGTGTTGTCTTGTCTTGTCTTGTCCTGTCCTGACGTGTGTTGTGTTGTTTTGTCTTGTCTTGTTTTGTCTTGTCTTGTGTTGTTTTGTCCTGTCCTGACGTGTGTTGTGTTGTTTTGTCTTGTCTTGTTTTGTCTTGTCTTGTCTTGTCCTGTACTGACGTGTGTTGTGTTGTTTTGTCTTGTCTTGTGTTGTTTTGTCCTGTCCTGACGTGTGTTGTGTTGTTTTGTCTTGTCTTGTCTTGTCCTGTCCTGTTGTGTGTTGTGTTGTTTTGTCTTGTCTTGTCTTGTCCTGTCCTGACGTGTGTTGTCTTGTCTTGTCGTGTGTTGTTTTGTCGTGTCATGTCTTGTCTTGTCTTGTCCTGTCCTGTTGTGTGTTGTGTTGTTTTGTCTTGTCTTGTCTTGTCCTGTCCTGACGTGTGTTGTCTTGTCTTGTCCTGTCCTGTCTTGTCTTGTCTTGTCATGTCTTGTCTTGTCTTGTCTTGTCTTGTCTTGTCTTGTCTTGTCTTGTCTTGTCTTGTCTCGTCTTGTCTTGTCTTGTCTTGTCCTGTACTGTCTTGTCTTGTCTTGTCATGTTTTGTCTTGTCTTGTCTTGTCTTGTCTTGTGTTGCCTCGTCTTGTCTTGTCTTGTCTTGTCCTGTCCTGACGTGTGCTGTGTTGTTTTGTCTTGTCTTGGTTTGTCTTGTCATGTCTTATCTTGTCTTGTCATGTCTTGTCTTGTCTTGTCTTGTCTTGTCTTGTCTTGTCTTGTCTTGTCTTGTCTTGTCTTGTCTTGTCTTGTCTTGTCTTGTCTTGTCTTGTCTTGTCTTGTCTTGTCTTGTCATGTCTTGTCTTGTCTTGTCTTGTATTGTCTTGTCTTGTCTTGTCTTGTCTTGTCTTGTCTTGTCTTGTCTTGTCATGTCATGTCATGTCATATCGTGTGTTGTGTTGTTTTGTCTTGTCTTATTTTGTCTTGTCATGTTGTTTTGTCTTGTCTTATTTTGTCTTGTCATGTGGTTTTGTCTTGTCTTGTGTTGTTTTGTCGTGTCATGTCTTGTCTTGTCCTGTCCTGACGTGTGTTGTGTTGTTTTGTCTTGTCTTGTCTTGTCTTGTCTTGTCTTGTCTTGTCTTGTCTTGTCTTGTCTTGTCTTGTCTTGTCATGTCTTGTCTTGTCTTGTCTTGTATTGTCTTGTCTTGTTTTGTCTTGTCTTGTCTTGTTTTGTCTTGTCTTGTCTTGTCCTGTCCTGTTGTGTGTTGTGTTGTTTTGTCTTGTCTTGTCTTGTCCTGTCCTGACGTGTGTTGTCTTGTCTTGTCGTGTGTTGTTTTGTCGTGTCATGTCTTGTCTTGTCTTGTCCTGTCCTGTTGTGTGTTGTGTTGTTTTGTCTTGTCTTGTCTTGTCCTGTCATGACGTGTGTTGTCTTGTCTTGTCTTGTCCTGTCCTGTCTTGTCTTGTCTTGTCATGTCTTGTCTTGTCTTGTCTTGTCTTGTCTTGTCTTGTCTTGTCTCGTCTTGTCTTGTCTTGTCTTGTCTTGTCCTGTACTGTCTTGTCTTGTCTTGTCATGTTTTGTCTTGTCTTGTCTTGTCTTGTCTTGTGTTGCCTCGTCTTGTCTTGTCTTGTCTTGTCCTGTCCTGACGTGTGTTGTGTTGTTTTGTCTTGTCTTGGTTTGTCTTGTCATGTCTTATCTTGTCTTGTCATGTCTTGTCTGGTCTTGTCTTGTCTTGTCTTGTCTTGTCTTGTCTTGTCTTGTCTTGTCTTGTCTTGTCATGTCTTGTCTTGTCTTGTCTTGTATTGTCTTGTCTTGTTTTGTCTTGTCTTGTCTTGTCTTGTCTTGTCTTGTCTTGTCATGTCATGTCATGTCATATTGTGTGTTGTGTTGTTTTGTCTTGTCTTATTTTGTCTTGTCATGTTGTTTTGTCTTGTCTTGTGTTGTTTTGTCGTGTCATGTCTTGTCTTGTCTTGTCTTGTCCTGTCCTGTCGTGTGTTGTCTTGTCTTGTCTTGTCCTGTCCTGACGTGTGTTGTTTTGTCTTGTCTTGTCTTGTCTTGTCTTGTCTTGTCTTGTCTTGTCTTGTCTTGTCTTGTCTTGTCTTGTCTTGTCTTGTCTTGTCTTGTCTTGTCTTGTCTTGTCTTGTCTTGTCTTGTCTTGTCTTGTCTTGTCTTGTCTTGTCTTGTCTTGTCTTGTCTTGTCTTGTCTTGTCTTGTCTTGTCTTGTCTTGTCTTGTCTTGTCTTGTCTTGTCTTGTCTTGTCTTGTCTTGTCTTGTCTTGTCTTGTCTTGTCTTGTCTTGTCTTGTCTTGTCCTGTCCTGTCCTGTCCTGTCTTGTCTTGTCTTGTCTTGTCTTGTCTTGTCTTATCTTGTCTTGTCTTGTCTTGTCTTGTCTTGTCTTGTCTTGTTTTGTCTTGTCTTGTCTTGTCTTGTCTTGTCTTGTCTTGTCTTGTCTTGTCTTGTCTTGTCTTGTCTTGTCTTGTCTTGTCTTGTCTTGTCTTGTCTTGTCTTGTCTTGTCTTGTCTTGTCTTGTCTTGTCTTGTCTTGTCTTGTCTTGTCTTGTCTTGTCTTGTCTTGTCTTGTCTTGTCTTGTCTTGTCCTGTCCTGTCTTGTCTTGTTTTGTCATATCTTGTCTTGTCTTGTCTTGTCTTGTCTTGTCTTGTCTTGTCTTGTCTTGTCTTGCTTTGTCTTGTCATGTCTTATCTTGTCTTGTCTTGTCTTGTCCTGTCCTGTCGTGTGTTGTTTTGTATTGTCTTGTCTTGTGTTGTTTTGTCGTGTCATGTCTTGTCTTGTCTTGTCCTGTCCTGTCGTGTGTTGTGTTGTTTTGTCTTGTCTTGTCTAGTCTTGTCATGTCATGTCATGTCGTGTCTTGTGTTGCTTTGTCTTGTCTTGTCATGTCGTGTGTTGTGTTGTTTTGTCTTGTCATGTCTTGTCTTGTCATGTCATGTCATGTCGTGTGTTGTGTTGTTTTGTCTTGTCTTGTTTTGTCTTGTCATGTCTTGTCTTGTCTTGTCTTGTCTTGTCTTGTCTTGTCTTGTCTTGTCTTGTCTTGTCTTGTCTTGTCTTGTCATGTCATGTCATGTCATATCGTGTGTTGTGTTGTTTTGTCTTGTCTTGTCATGTCGTGTGCTGTGTTGTTTTGTCTTGTCTTGTGTTGTTTTGTCGTGTCATGTCTTGTCTTGTCTTGTCTTGTCTTGTCATGTCGTGTGTTGTGTTGTTTTGTCTTGTCATGTCTTGTCTTGTCATGTCATGTCATGTCGTGTGTTGTGTTGTTTTGTCTTGTCTTGTTTTGTCTTGTCATGTCTTGTCTTGTCTTGTCTTGTCTTGTCTTGTCTTGTCTTGTCTTGTCTTGTCTTGTTTTGTCTTGTGTTGTCTTGACTTGTCTTGTCTTGTCTTGTGTTGCCTCGTCTTGTCTTGTCTTGTCTTGTCCTGTCCTGACGTGTGTTGTGTTGTTTTGTCTTGTCTTGGTTTGTCTTGTCCTGTCCTGTCGTGTGTTGTGTTGTTTTGTCTTGTCTTGTCTAGTCTTGTCATGTCATGTCATGTCGTGTCTTGTGTTGCTTTGTCTTGTCTTGTCATGTCGTGTGTTGTGTTGTTTTGTCTTGTCATGTCTTGTCTTGTCATGTCATGTCATGTCGTGTGTTGTGTTGTTTTGTCTTGTCTTGTTTTGTCTTGTCATGTCTTGTCTCGTCTTGTCTTGTCTTGTCTTGTCTTGTCCTGTACTGTCTTGTCTTGTCTTGTCATGTTTTGTCTTGTCTTGTCTTGTCTTGTCTTGTGTTGCCTCGTCTTGTCTTGTCTTGTCTTGTCCTGTCCTGACGTGTGTTGTGTTGTTTTGTCTTGTCTTGGTTTGTCTTGTCATGTCTTATCTTGTCTTGTCATGTCTTGTCTGGTCTTGTCTTGTCTTGTCTTGTCTTGTCTTGTCTTGTCTTGTCTTGTCTTGTCTTGTCATGTCTTGTCTTGTCTTGTCTTGTATTGTCTTGTCTTGTTTTGTCTTGTCTTGTCTTGTCTTGTCTTGTCTTGTCTTGTCATGTCATGTCATGTCATATTGTGTGTTGTGTTGTTTTGTCTTGTCTTATTTTGTCTTGTCATGTTGTTTTGTCTTGTCTTGTGTTGTTTTGTCGTGTCATGTCTTGTCTTGTCTTGTCTTGTCCTGTCCTGTCGTGTGTTGTCTTGTCTTGTCTTGTCCTGTCCTGACGTGTGTTGTTTTGTCTTGTCTTGTCTTGTCTTGTCTTGTCTTGTCTTGTCTTGTCTTGTCTTGTCTTGTCTTGTCTTGTCTTGTCTTGTCTTGTCTTGTCTTGTCTTGTCTTGTCTTGTCTTGTCTTGTCTTGTCTTGTCTTGTCTTGTCTTGTCTTGTCTTGTCTTGTCTTGTCTTGTCTTGTCTTGTCTTGTCTTGTCTTGTCTTGTCTTGTCTTGTCTTGTCTTGTCTTGTCTTGTCTTGTCTTGTCTTGTCTTGTCTTGTCTTGTCTTGTCTTGTCTTGTCTTGTCTTGTCTTGTCTTGTCTTGTCTTGTCTTGTCTTGTCTTGTCTTGTCTTGTCCTGTCCTGTCCTGTCTTGTCTTGTCTTGTCTTGTCTTGTCTTGTCTTGTCTTATCTTGTCTTGTCTTGTCTTGTCTTGTCTTGTCTTGTCTTGTTTTGTCTTGTCTTGTCTTGTCTTGTCTTGTCTTGTCTTGTCTTGTCTTGTCTTGTCTTGTCTTGTCTTGTCTTGTCTTGTCTTGTCTTGTCTTGTCTTGTCTTGTCTTGTCTTGTCTTGTCTTGTCTTGTCTTGTCTTGTCTTGTCTTGTCTTGTCTTGTCTTGTCTTGTCTTGTCTTGTCTTGTCCTGTCCTGTCTTGTCTTGTTTTGTCATATCTTGTCTTGTCTTGTCTTGTCTTGTCTTGTCTTGTCTTGTCTTGTCTTGTCTTGCTTTGTCTTGTCATGTCTTATCTTGTCTTGTCTTGTCTTGTCCTGTCCTGTCGTGTGTTGTTTTGTATTGTCTTGTCTTGTGTTGTTTTGTCGTGTCATGTCTTGTCTTGTCTTGTCCTGTCCTGTCGTGTGTTGTGTTGTTTTGTCTTGTCTTGTCTAGTCTTGTCATGTCATGTCATGTCGTGTCTTGTGTTGCTTTGTCTTGTCTTGTCATGTCGTGTGTTGTGTTGTTTTGTCTTGTCATGTCTTGTCTTGTCATGTCATGTCATGTCGTGTGTTGTGTTGTTTTGTCTTGTCTTGTTTTGTCTTGTCATGTCTTGTCTTGTCTTGTCTTGTCTTGTCTTGTCTTGTCTTGTCTTGTCTTGTCTTGTCTTGTCTTGTCATGTCATGTCATGTCATATCGTGTGTTGTGTTGTTTTGTCTTGTCTTGTCATGTCGTGTGCTGTGTTGTTTTGTCTTGTCTTGTGTTGTTTTGTCGTGTCATGTCTTGTCTTGTCTTGTCTTGTCTTGTCATGTCGTGTGTTGTGTTGTTTTGTCTTGTCATGTCTTGTCTTGTCATGTCATGTCATGTCGTGTGTTGTGTTGTTTTGTCTTGTCTTGTTTTGTCTTGTCATGTCTTGTCTTGTCTTGTCTTGTCTTGTCTTGTCTTGTCTTGTCTTGTCTTGTCTTGTTTTGTCTTGTGTTGTCTTGACTTGTCTTGTCTTGTCTTGTCTTGTCATGTCATGTCATGTCATATCGTGTGTTGTGTTGTTTTGTCTTGTCTTATTTTGTCTTGTCATGTCTTATCTTGTCTTGTCTTGTCTTGTCTTGTCTTGTCTTGTCTTGTCTTGTCTTGTCTTGTCTTGTCTTGTCTTGTCTTGTCTTGTCTTGTCTTGTCTTGTCTTGTCTTGTCTTGTCTTGTCTTGTCTTGTCTTGTCTTGTCTTGTCTTGTCTTGTCTTGTCTTGTCTTGTCTTGTCTTGTCTTGTCATGTCATGTCATGTCATATCGTGTGTTGTGTTGTTTTGTCTTGTTTTATTTTGTCTTGTCATGTCTTATCTTGTCTTGTCTTGTCTTGTCTTGTCTTGTCTTGTCTTGTCTTGTCTTGTCTCATCTTGTCTTGTCCTGTCCTGTCCTGTCCTGTCCTGTCTTGTCTTGTCTTGTCATGTCTTGTCTTGTCTTGTCTTGTTTTGTCTTGTCTTGTATTGTGTTGTTTTGTCGTGTCATGTCTTGTCTTGTCTTGTCTTGTCCTGTTGTGTGTTGTGTTGTTTTGTCTTGTCTTGTCTTGTCCTGTCCTGACGTGTGTTGTCTTGTCTTGTCTTGTCTTGTGTTGTTTTGTCGTGTCATGTCTTGTCTTGTCTTGTCCTGTCCTGTTGTGTGTTGTGTTGTTTTGTCTTGTCTTGTCTTGTCCTGTCCTGACGTGTGTTGTCTTGTCTTGTCTTGTCTTGTCTTGTCTTGTCTTGTCTTGTCTTGTCTTGTCTTGTCTTGTCTTGTCTTGTCTTGTCTTGTCTTGTTTTATGTTGTCTTGTCTTGTCTTGTTTTGTCATGAAATGTCATGTCGTGTGTTGTGTTGTTTTGTCATGTCTTATATTTTCTTGTCTTGTCTTGTCTTGTCTTGTCTTGTCTTGTCTTGTCTTGTCTTGTCTTGTGTTGCCTCGTCTTGTCTTGTCTTGTCTTGTCCTGTCCTGACGTGTGTTGTATTGTTTTGTCTTGTCTTGCTTTGTCTTGTCATGTCTTATCTTGTCTTGTCATGTCTTGTCTTGTCTTGTCTTGTCTTGTCTTGTCTTGTCTTGTCTTGTCTTGTCTTGTCTTGTCTTGTCTTGTCTTGTCTTGTCTTGTCTTGTCTTGTCTTGTCTTGTCTTGTCTTGTCTTGTCTTGTCTTGTCTTGTCTTGTCTTGTCTTGTCTTGTCTTGTCTTGTCTTGTCTTGTCTTGTCTTGTCTTGTCTTGTCTTGTCTTGTCTTGTCTTGTCTTGTCTTGTTTTATGTTGTCTTGTCTTGTCTTGTTTTGTCATGAAATGTCATGTCGTGTGTTGTGTTGTTTTGTCATGTCTTATATTGTCTTGTCTTGTCTTGTCTTGTCTTGTCTTGTCTTGTCTTGTCTTGTGTTGCCTCGTCTTGTCTTGTCTTGTCTTGTCCTGTCCTGACGTGTGTTGTATTGTTTTGTCTTGTCGTGCTTTGTCTTGTCATGTCTTATCTTGTCTTGTCATGTCTTGTCTTGTCTTGTCTTGTCTTGTCTTGTCTTGTCTTGTCTTGTCTTGTCTTGTCTTGTCTTGTCTTGTCTTGTCTTGTCTTGTCTTGTCTTGTCTTGTCTTGTCTTGTCTTGTCTTGTCTTGTCTTGTCTTGTCTTGTCTTGTCTTGTCTTGTCTTGTCTTGTCTTGTCTTGTCTTGTCTTGTCTTGGTTGTCCTGTCCTGTCTTGTCTTGTCTTGTCATATCTTGTCTTGTCTTGTCTTGTCTTGTCTTGTCTTGCTTTGTCTTGTCATGTCTTATCTTGTCTTGTCTTGTCTTGTCTTGTCTTGTCTTGTCCTGTCGTGTGTTGTTTTGTTTTGTCTTGTCTTGTGTTGTTTTGTCGTGTCATGTCTTGTCTTGTCCTGTCCTGTCGTGTGTTGTGTTGTTTTGTCTTGTCTTGTCTTGTCCTGTCCTGACGTGTGTTGTCTTGTCTTGTCTTGTCTTGCCCTGTCCTGTCTTGTCTTGTCTTGTCATGTCTTGTCTTGTCTTGTCTTGCCTTGTCTTGTCTCGTCTTGTCTTGTCTTGTCCTGTCCTGTCTTGTGTTGTCTTGTCTTGTCTTGTCTTGTCTTGTCATGTCTTATCTTGTCTTGTCATGTCTTGTCTTGTCTTGTCTTGTCTTGTCTTGTCTTGTCTTGTCTTGTCTTGTCTTGTCTTGCCTTGTCATGTCTTGTCTTGTCTTGTCTTGTATTGTCTTGCCTTGTTTTGTCTTGTCTTGTCTTGTCTTGTCTTGTCTTGTCTTGTCATGTCTTGTCTTGTCATGTCACGTCATATCGTGTGTTGTGTTGTTTTGTCTTGTCTTGTCTTGTCTTGTCTTGTTTTGTCTTGTCTTGTCTTGTCTTGTCTTGTCTTGTCTTGTCTTGTCTTGTGTTGTCATGTCTTGTCTTGTCTTGTTTTGTCTTGTCTTGTATTGTCTTGTTTTCTCTTGTAATGTCATGTCGTGTGTTGTGTTGTTTTGTCTTGTCTTGTCCTCTCCTGTCGTGTGTTGTGTTGTTTTGTCTTTTCTTGTCTTGTCTTGTTCTCTCCTGTCGTGTGTTGTGTTGTTTTGTCTTGTCTTGTCTTGTCTTGTCATGTCGTGTGTTGTGTTGTTTTGTCTTGTCTTGTGTTGCCTCGTCTTGTCTTGTCTTGTCTTGTCCTGTCCTGACGTGTGTTGTGTTGTTTTGTCTTGGTTTGTCTTGTCATGTCTTATCTTGTCTTGTCATGTCTTGTCTTGTCTTGTCTTGTCTTGTCTTGTCTTGTCTTGTCATGTCTTGTCTTGTCTTGTCTTGTCTTGTATTGTCTTGTTTTGTCTTGTCTTGTCTTGTCTTGTCTTGTCTTGTCTTGTCTTGTCATGTCATGTCATGTCATATCGTGGGTTGTGTTGTTTTGTCTTGTCTTATTTTGTCTTGTCATGTTGTTTTGTCTTGTCTTGTGTTGTTTTGTCGTGTCATGTCTTGTCTTGTCTTGTCTTGTCCTGTCCTGTCGTGTGTTGTCTTGTCTTGTCTTGTCCTGTCCTGACGTGTGTTGTGTTGTTTTGTCTTGTCTTGTTTTGTCTTGTCTTGTGTTGTTTTGTCCTGTCCTGACGTGTGTTGTGTTGTTTTGTCTTGTCTTGTGTTGTTTTGTCTTGTATTGTCTTGTTTTCTCATGTAATGTCATGTCGTGTGTTGTGTTGTTTTGTCTTGTCTTGTGTTGTTTTGTCGTGTCATGCCTTGTCTTGTCTTGCCTTGTCCTGTCCTGACGTGTGTTGTGTTGTTTTGTCTTGTCTTGTGTTGTTTTGTCCTGTCCTGACGTGTGTTGTGTTGTTTTGTCTTGTCTTGTTTTGTCTTGTCCTGTCTTGTCTTGTCTTGTGATGTCATGTCATGTCGTGTGTTGTGTTGTTTTGTCTTGTCATGTCTTGTCTTGTCTTGTCTTGTCTTGTCTTGTCATGTCTTGTCTTGTCTTGTTTTGTCTTGTCATGTCTTGTCTTGTCTTGTCTTGTCTTGTCTTGTCTTGTCTTGTCTTGTCTTGTCTTGTCTTATCTTGTCTTGTCTTGTCTTGTCTTGTCTTGTCTTGTCTTGTCTTGTCTTGTCATGTCGTGTGTTGTGTTGTTTTGTCTTGTCATGTCTTATATTGTCTTGTCTTGTCTTGTCTTGTCTTGTCTTGACTTGTCTTGTCTTGTCTTGTCTTGTCTTGTCTTGTCTTGTCTTGTCTTGTCTTGTCTTGTCTTGTCTTGTCTTGTTTTATGTTGTCTTGTCTTGTCTTGTTTTGTCATGAAATGTCATGTCGTGTGTTGTGTTGTTTTGTCATGTCTTATATTTTCTTGTCTTGTCTTGTCTTGTCTTGTCTTGTCTTGTCTTGTCTTGTCTTGTCTTGTCTTGTCTTGTCTTGTGTTGCCTCGTCTTGTCTTGTCTTGTCTTGTCTTGTCCTGTCCTGACGTGTGTTGTATTGTTTTGTCTTGTCTTGCTTTGTCTTGTCATGTCTTATCTTGTCTTGTCATGTCTTGTCTTGTCTTGTCTTGTCTTGTCTTGTCTTGTCTTGTCTTGTCTTGTCTTGTCTTGTCTTGTCTTGTCTTGTCTTGTCTTGTCTTGTCTTGTCTTGTCTTGTCTTGTCTTGTCTTGTCTTGTCTTGTCTTGTCTTGTCTTGTCTTGTCTTGTCTTGTCTTGTCTTGTCTTGTCTTGTCTTGTCTTGTCTTGTCTTGTCTTGTCTTGTCTTGTCTTGTCTTGTCTTGTCTTGTCTTGTCTTGTCTTGTCTTGTCTTGTCTTGTCTTGTCTTGTCTTGTCTTGTCTTGTCTTGTCTTGTCTTGTCTTGTCTTGTCTTGTCTTGTCTTGTCTTGTCTTGTCTTGTCTTGTCTTGTCTTGTCTTGTCTTGTCTTGTCTTGTCTTGTCTTGTCTTGTCTTGTTTTATGTTGTCTTGTCTTGTCTTGTTTTGTCATGAAATGTCATGTCGTGTGTTGTGTTGTTTTGTCATGTCTTATATTGTCTTGTCTTGTCTTGTCTTGTCTTGTCTTGTCTTGTCTTGTCTTGTGTTGCCTCGTCTTGTCTTGTCTTGTCTTGTCCTGTCCTGACGTGTGTTGTATTGTTTTGTCTTGTCGTGCTTTGTCTTGTCATGTCTTATCTTGTCTTGTCATGTCTTGTCTTGTCTTGTCTTGTCTTGTCTTGTCTTGTCTTGTCTTGTCTTGTCTTGTCTTGTCTTGTCTTGTCTTGTCTTGTCTTGTCTTGTCTTGTCTTGTCTTGTCTTGTCTTGTCTTGTCTTGTCTTGTCTTGTCTTGTCTTGTCTTGTCTTGTCTTGTCTTGTCTTGTCTTGTCTTGTCTTGTCTTGTCTTGTCTTGTCTTGTCTTGTCTTGTCTTGTCTTGTCTTGTCTTGTCTTGTCTTGTCTTGTCTTGTCTTGTCTTGTCTTGTCTTGTCTTGTCTTGTCTTGTCTTGGTTGTCCTGTCCTGTCTTGTCTTGTCTTGTCATATCTTGTCTTGTCTTGTCTTGTCTTGTCTTGTCTTGCTTTGTCTTGTCATGTCTTATCTTGTCTTGTCTTGTCTTGTCTTGTCTTGTCTTGTCCTGTCGTGTGTTGTTTTGTTTTGTCTTGTCTTGTGTTGTTTTGTCGTGTCATGTCTTGTCTTGTCCTGTCCTGTCGTGTGTTGTGTTGTTTTGTCTTGTCTTGTCTTGTCCTGTCCTGACGTGTGTTGTCTTGTCTTGTCTTGTCTTGCCCTGTCCTGTCTTGTCTTGTCTTGTCATGTCTTGTCTTGTCTTGTCTTGCCTTGTCTTGTCTCGTCTTGTCTTGTCTTGTCCTGTCCTGTCTTGTGTTGTCTTGTCTTGTCTTGTCTTGTCTTGTCATGTCTTATCTTGTCTTGTCATGTCTTGTCTTGTCTTGTCTTGTCTTGTCTTGTCTTGTCTTGTCTTGTCTTGTCTTGTCTTGCCTTGTCATGTCTTGTCTTGTCTTGTCTTGTATTGTCTTGCCTTGTTTTGTCTTGTCTTGTCTTGTCTTGTCTTGTCTTGTCATGTCTTGTCTTGTCATGTCACGTCATATCGTGTGTTGTGTTGTTTTGTCTTGTCTTGTCTTGTCTTGTCTTGTTTTGTCTTGTCTTGTCTTGTCTTGTCTTGTCTTGTCTTGTCTTGTCTTGTCTTGTCTTGTCTTGTCTTGTGTTGTCATGTCTTGTCTTGTCTTGTTTTGTCTTGTCTTGTATTGTCTTGTTTTCTCATGTAATGTCATGTCGTGTGTTGTGTTGTTTTGTCTTGTCTTGTCCTCTCCTGTCGTGTGTTGTGTTGTTTTGTCTTTTCTTGTCTTGTCTTGTTCTCTCCTGTCGTGTGTTGTGTTGTTTTGTCTTGTCTTGTCTTGTCTTGTCATGTCGTGTGTTGTGTTGTTTTGTCTTGTCTTGTGTTGCCTCGTCTTGTCTTGTCTTGTCTTGTCCTGTCCTGACGTGTGTTGTGTTGTTTTGTCTTGTCTTGGTTTGTCTTGTCATGTCTTATCTTGTCTTGTCATGTCTTGTCTTGTCTTGTCTTGTCTTGTCTTGTCTTGTCTTGTCATGTCTTGTCTTGTCTTGTCTTGTCTTGTATTGTCTTGTTTTGTCTTGTCTTGTCTTGTCTTGTCTTGTCTTGTCTTGTCTTGTCATGTCATGTCATGTCATATCGTGGGTTGTGTTGTTTTGTCTTGTCTTATTTTGTCTTGTCATGTTGTTTTGTCTTGTCTTGTGTTGTTTTGTCGTGTCATGTCTTGTCTTGTCTTGTCTTGTCCTGTCCTGTCGTGTGTTGTCTTGTCTTGTCTTGTCCTGTCCTGACGTGTGTTGTGTTGTTTTGTCTTGTCTTGTTTTGTCTTGTCTTGTGTTGTTTTGTCCTGTCCTGACGTGTGTTGTGTTGTTTTGTCTTGTCTTGTGTTGTTTTGTCTTGTATTGTCTTGTTTTCTCATGTAATGTCATGTCGTGTGTTGTGTTGTTTTGTCTTGTCTTGTGTTGTTTTGTCGTGTCATGCCTTGTCTTGTCTTGCCTTGTCCTGTCCTGACGTGTGTTGTGTTGTTTTGTCTTGTCTTGTGTTGTTTTGTCCTGTCCTGACGTGTGTTGTGTTGTTTTGTCTTGTCTTGTTTTGTCTTGTCCTGTCTTGTCTTGTCTTGTGATGTCATGTCATGTCGTGTGTTGTGTTGTTTTGTCTTGTCATGTCTTGTCTTGTCTTGTCTTGTCTTGTCTTGTCTTGTCATGTCTTGTCTTGTCTTGTTTTGTCTTGTCATGTCTTGTCTTGTCTTGTCTTGTCTTGTCTTGTCTTGTCTTGTCTTGTCTTGTCTTGTCTTATCTTGTCTTGTCTTGTCTTGTCTTGTCTTGTCTTGTCTTGTCTTGTCTTGTCATGTCGTGTGTTGTGTTGTTTTGTCTTGTCATGTCTTATATTGTCTTGTCTTGTCTTGTCTTGTCTTGTCTTGACTTGTCTTGTCTTGTCTTGTCTTGTCTTGTCTTGTCTTGTCTTGTCTTGTCTTGTCTTGTCTTGTCTTGTCTTGTCTTGTCTTGTCTTGTTTTATGTTGTCTTGTCTTGTCTTGTTTTGTCATGAAATGTCATGTCGTGTGTTGTGTTGTTTTGTCATGTCTTATATTTTCTTGTCTTGTCTTGTCTTGTCTTGTCTTGTCTTGTCTTGTCTTGTCTTGTCTTGTCTTGTCTTGTGTTGCCTCGTCTTGTCTTGTCTTGTCTTGTCCTGTCCTGACGTGTGTTGTATTGTTTTGTCTTGTCTTGCTTTGTCTTGTCATGTCTTATCTTGTCTTGTCATGTCTTGTCTTGTCTTGTCTTGTCTTGTCTTGTCTTGTCTTGTCTTGTCTTGTCTTGTCTTGTCTTGTCTTGTCTTGTCTTGTCTTGTCTTGTCTTGTCTTGTCTTGTCTTGTCTTGTCTTGTCTTGTCTTGTCTTGTCTTGTCTTGTCTTGTCTTGTCTTGTCTTGTCAAGTCGTGTGTTGTGTTGTTTTGTCTTGTCATGTCTTATATTGTCTTGTCTTGTCTTGTCTTGTCTTGTCTTGACTTGTTTTGTCTTGTCTTGTCTTGTCTTGTCAAGTCGTGTGTTGTGTTGTTTTGTCTTGTCATGTCGTGTGTTGTGTTGTTTTGTCTTGTCTTGTCTTGTCCTGTCCTGTCGTGTGTTGTGTTGTTTTGTCTTGTCTTGTCTTGTCTTGTTTTGTCTTGTCTTGTCTTGTTTTATGTTGTCTTGTTTTGTCATGTAATGTCATGTCGTGTGTTGTGTTGTTTTGTCGTGTCATGTCTTGTCTTGTCTTGTCTTGTCTTGTCCTGTCCTGTCGTGTGTTGTGTTGTTTTGTCTTGTCTTGTCATGTCATGTCATGTCGTGTCTTGTGTTGCTTTGTCTTGTCTTGTCTTGTCTTGTCTTGTCTTGTGTTGCCTCGTCTTGTCTTGTCTTGTCTTGTCTTGTCCTCTCCTGACGTGTGTTGTGTTGTTTTGTCTTGTCTTGTCTTGTCTTGTCATGTCGTGTGTTGTGTTGTTTTGTCTTGTCTTGTCTTGTCTTGTCATGTCGTGTGTTGTGTTGTTTTGTCTTGTCTTGTGTTGTTTTGTCGTGTCATGTCTTGTCTTGTCTTGTCTTGTCTTGTCCTGTCCTGTCGTGTGTTGTGTTGTTTTGTCTTGTCTTGTCATGTCATGTCATGTCGTGTCTTGTGTTGCTTTGTCTTGTCTTATCTTGTCTTGTCATGTCTTGTCTTGTCTTGTCTTGTCTTGTCTTGTCTTGTCCTGTCCTGTCTTGTCTTGTCTTGTCTTGTCTTGTCTTGTCTTGTCTTGTCTTGTCTTGTCTTGCTTTGTCTTGTCATGTCTTATCTTGTCTTTTCTTGTCTTGTCTTGTCCTGTCCTGTCGTGTGTTGTTTTGTATTGTCTTGTCTTGTGTTGTTTTGTCGTGTCATGTCTTGTCTTGTCTTGTCTTGTCCTGTCCTGTCGTGTGTTGTGTTGTTTTGTCTTGTCTTGTCATGTCATGTAATGTCGTGTCTTGTGTTGCTTTGTCTTGTCTTGTCTTGTCTTGTCATGTCGTGTGTTGTGTTGTTTTGTCTTGTCATGTCTTGTCTTGTCATGTCATGTCATGTCCTGTGTTGTGTTGTTTTGTCTTGTCTTGTTTTGTCTTGTCATGTCTTGTCCTGTCTTGTCTTGTCTTGTCTTGTCTTATCTTGTCTTGTCTTGTCTTGTCTTGTCTTGTCTTGTCTTGTCTTGTCTTGTCTTGTCTTGTCTTGTCTTGTCTTGTCTTGTCTTGTCTTGTCTTGTCTTGTCTTGTCTTGTCTTGTCTTGTCTTGTCTTGTCTTGTCTTGTCTTGTCTTGTCTTGTCTTGTCTTGTCTTGTCTTGTCTTGTCTTGTCTTGTCTTGTCTTGTCTTGTCTTGTCTTGTCTTGTCTTGTCTTGTCTTGTCTTGTCTTGTCTTGTCTTGTCTTGTCTTGTCTTGTCTTGTCTTGTCTTGTCTTGTCTTGTCTTGTCTTGTCTTGTCTTGTCTTGTCTTGTCTTGTCTTGTCTTGTCTTGTCTTGTCTTGTCTTGTCTTGTCTTGTCTTGTCTTGTCTTGTCTTGTCTTGTCTTGTCTTGTCTTGTCTTGTCTTGTCTTGTCTTGTCTTGTCTTGTCTTGTCTTGTCTTGTCTTGTCTTGTCTTGTCTTGTCTTGTCTTGTCTTGTCTTGTCTTGTCTTGTCTTGTCTTGTCTTGTCTTGTCTTGTCTTGTCTTGTCTTGTCTTGTCTTGTCTTGTCTTGTCTTGTCTTGTCTTGTCTTGTCTTGTCTTGTCTTGTCTTGTCTTGTCTTGTCTTGTCTTGTCTTGTCTTGTCTTGTCTTGTCTTGTCTTGTCTTGTCTTGTCTTGTCTTGTCTTGTCTTGTCTTGTCTTGTCTTGTCTTGTCTTGTCTTGTCTTGTCTTGTCTTGTCTTGTTTTGTCTTGTCTTGTCTTGTCTTGTCTTGTCTTGTCTTGTCTTGTCTTGTCTTGTCTTGTCTTGTCTTGTCTTGCCTCGTCTTGTCTTGTCTTGTCTTGTCTTGTCTTGTCTTGTCTTGTCTTGTCTTGTCTTGTCTTGTCATATCTTGTCTTGTCTTGTCTTGTCTTGTCTTGCTTTGTCTTGTCATGTCTTATCTTGTCTTGACTTGTCTTGTCTTGTCTTGTCTTGTCTTGCTTTGTCTTGCCATGTCTTATCTTGTCTTGTCTTGTCTTGTCTTGTCTTGTCTTGTCTTGTCTTGTCTTGTCTTGTCTTGTCTTGTCTTGGTTGTCCTGTCTTGTGTTGTCTTGTCATATCTTGTCTTGTCTTGTCTTGTCTTGTCTTGCTTTGTCTTGTCATGTCTTATCTTGTCTTGACTTGTCTTGTCTTGTCTTGTCTTGTCTTGCTTTGTCTTGCCATGTCTTATCTTGTCTTGTCTTGTCTTGTCTTGTCTTGTCTTGTCCTGTCGTGTGTTGTTTTGTTTTGTCTTGTCTTGTGTTGTTTTGTCGTGTCATGTCTTGTCTTGTCTTGTCTTGTCCTGTCCTGTCGTGTGTTGTGTTGTTTTGTCTTGTCTTGTCTTGTCCTGTCCTGACGTGTGTTGTCTTGTCTTGTCTTGTGTTGTCTTGTCTTGTCTTGTCTTGTCTTGTCCTGTCCTGTCTTGTCTTGTCTTGTCTTGTCATGTCTTGTCTTGTCTTGTCTTGTCTTGTCTCGTCTTGTCTTGTCTTGTCCTGTCCTGTCATGTGTTGTCTTGTCTTGTCTTGTCTTGTCATGTCTTATCTTGTCTTGTCATGTCTTGTCTTGTCTTGTCTTGTCTTGTCTTGTCTTGTCTTGTCATGTCATGTCATGTCATATCGTGTGTTGTCTTGTCTTGTCTTGTCCTGTCCTGACGTGTGTTGTGTTGTTTTGTCTTGTCTTGTTTTGTCTTGTCTTGTGTTGTTTTGTCCTGTCCTGACGTGTGTTGTGTTGTTTTGTCTTGTCTTGTTTTGTCTTGTCTTGTGTTGTTTTGTCTTGTATTGTCTTGTTTTCTCATGTAATGTCATGTCGTGTGTTGTGTTGTTTTGTCTTGTCTTGTGTTGTTTTGTCGTGTCATGTCTTGTCTTGTCTTGTCCTGTCCTGTCGTGTGTTGTCTTGTCTTGTTTTGTCTTGTCTTGTCTTGTCTTGTCTTGTCTTGTCTTGTCTTGTCTTGTCTTGTCTTGTCTTGTCTTGTCTTGTCTTGTCTTGTCTTGTCTTGTCTTGTCTTGTCTTGTCTTGTCTTGTCTTGTCTTGTCTTGTCTTGTCTTGTCTTGTCTTGTCTTGTCTTGTCTTGTCTTGTCTTGTCTTGTCTTGTCTTGTCTTGTCTTGTCTTGTCTTGTCTTGTCTTGTCTTGTCTTGTCTTGTCTTATCTTGTCTTGTCTTGTCTTGGTTGTCCTGTCTTGTCTTGTCATGTCATATCTTGTCTTGTCTTGTCTTGTCTTGTCTTGCTTTGTCTTGTCAAGTCTTATCTTGTCTTGTCTTGTCTTGTCTTGTCTTGTCTTGTCTTGCTTTGTCTTGTCATGTCTTATCTTGTCTTGTCTTGTCTTGTCTTGTCCTGTCGTGTGTTGTTTTGTTTTGTCTTGTCTTGTGTTGTTTTGTCGTGTCGTGTCTTGTCTTGTCTGGTCTTGTCCTGTCCTGTCGTGTGTTGTGTTGTTTTGTCTTGTCTTGTCTTGTCCTGTCCTGACGTGTGTTGTCTTGTGTTGTCTTGTCTTGTCTTGTCTTGTCCTGTCCTGTCTTGTCTTGTCTTGTCTTGTCATGTCTTGTCTTGTCTTGTCTTGTCTTGTCTCGTCTTGTCTTGTCTTGTCCTGTCCTGTCATGTGTTGTCTTGTCTTGTCTTGTCTTGTCTTGTCTTGTCATGTCTTATCTTGTCTTGTCATGTCTTGTCTTGTCTTGTCTTGTCTTGTCTTGTCTTGCCTTGTCTTGTCTTGTCATGTCTTGTCTTGTCTTGTATTGTCTTGTCTTGTTTTGTCTTGTCTTGTCTTGTCTTGTCTTGTCATGTCATGGCATGTCATATCGTGTGTTGTCTTGTCTTGTCTTGTCCTGTCCTGACGTGTGTTGTGTTGTTTTGTCTTGTCTTGTTTTGTCTTGTCTTGTGTTGTTTTGTCCTGTCCTGACGTGTGTTGTGTTGTTTTGTCTTGTCTTGTTTTGTCTTGTCTTGTGTTGTTTTGTCTTGTATTGTCTTGTTTTCTCATGTAATGTCATGTCGTGTGTTGTGTTGTTTTGTCTTGTCTTGTGTTGTTTTGTCGTGTCATGTCTTGTCTTGTCTTGTCCTGTCCTGTCGTGTGTTGTCTTGTCTTGTCTTGTCTTGTCTTGTCTTGTCTTGTCCTGTCGTGTGTTGTTTTGTTTTGTCTTGTCTTGTGTTGTTTTGTCGTGTCATGTCTTGTCTTGTCTTGTCTTGTCCTGTCCTGTCGTGTGTTGTGTTGTTTTGTCTTGTCTTGTCTTGTCCTGTCCTGACGTGTGTTGTCTTGTCTTGTCTTGTCTTGTCTTGTGTTGTCTTGTCTTGTCTTGTCTTGTCCTGTCCTGTCTTGTCTTGTCTTGTCTTGTCATGTCTTGTCTTGTCTTGTCTTGTCTTGTCTCGTCTTGTCTTGTCTTGTCCTGTCCTGTCATGTGTTGTCTTGTCTTGTCTTGTCTTGTCTTGTCTTGTCATGTCTTATCTTGTCTTGTCATGTCTTGTCTTGTCTTGTCTTGTCTTGTCTTGTCTTGTCTTGTCTTGTCTTGTCATGTCATGTCTTGTCTTGTCTTGTATTGTCTTGTCTTGTTTTGTCTTGTCTTGTCTTGTCTTGTCTTGTCTTGTCTTGTCATGTCATGTCATGTCATGTCATGTCATATCGTGTGTTGTCTTGTCTTGTCTTGTCCTGTCCTGACGTGTGTTGTGTTGTTTTGTCTTGTCTTGTTTTGTCTTGTCTTGTGTTGTTTTGTCCTGTCCTGACGTGTGTTGTGTTGTTTTGTCTTGTCTTGTTTTGTCTTGTCTTGTGTTGTTTTGTCTTGTATTGTCTTGTTTTCTCATGTAATGTCATGTCGTGTGTTGTGTTGTTTTGTCTTGTCTTGTGTTGTTTTGTCGTGTCATGTCTTGTCTTGTCTTGTCCTGTCCTGTCGTGTGTTGTCTTGTCTTGTCTTGTCTTGTCTTGTCTTGTCTTGTCTTGTCTTGTCTTGTCTTGTCTTGTCTTGTCTTGTCTTGTCTTGTCTTGTCTTGTCTTGTCTTGTCTTGTCTTGTCTTGTCTTGTCTTGTCTTGTCTTGTCTTGTCTTGTCTTGTCTTGTCTTGTCTTGTCTTGTCTTGTCTTGTCTTGTCTTGTCTTGTCTTGTCTTGTCTTGTCTTGTCTTGTCTTGTCTTGTCTTGTCTTGTCTTGTCTTGTCTTGTCTTGTCTTGTCTTGTCTTGTCTTGTCTTGTCTTGTCTTGGTTGTCCTGTCTTGTCTTGTCATGTCATATCTTGTCTTGTCTTGTCTTGTCTTGTCTTGCTTTGTCTTGTCATGTCTTATCTTGTCTTGTCTTGTCTTGTCTTGTCTTGTCTTGTCTTGTCTTGCTTTGTCTTGTCATGTCTTATCTTGTCTTGTCTTGTCTTGTCTTGTCCTGTCGTGTGTTGTTTTGTTTTGTCTTGTCTTGTGTTGTTTTGTCGTGTCATGTCTTGTCTTGTCTGGTCTTGTCCTGTCCTGTCGTGTGTTGTGTTGTTTTGTCTTGTCTTGTCTTGTCCTGTCCTGACGTGTGTTGTCTTGTCTTGTCTTGTGTTGTCTTGTCTTGTCTTGTCTTGTCCTGTCCTGTCTTGTCTTGTCTTGTCTTGTCATGTCTTGTCTTGTCTTGTCTTGTCTTGTCTCGTCTTGTCTTGTCTTGTCCTGTCCTGTCATGTGTTGTCTTGTCTTGTCTTGTCTTGTCTTGTCTTGTCATGTCTTATCTTGTCTTGTCATGTCTTGTCTTGTCTTGTCTTGTCTTGTCTTGTCTTGTCTTGTCTTGTCTTGTCATGTCATGTCTTGTCTTGTCTTGTATTGTCTTGTCTTGTTTTGTCTTGTCTTGTCTTGTCTTGTCTTGTCATGTCATGGCATGTCATATCGTGTGTTGTCTTGTCTTGTCTTGTCCTGTCCTGACGTGTGTTGTGTTGTTTTGTCTTGTCTTGTTTTGTCTTGTCTTGTGTTGTTTTGTCCTGTCCTGACGTGTGTTGTGTTGTTTTGTCTTGTCTTGTTTTGTCTTGTCTTGTGTTGTTTTGTCTTGTATTGTCTTGTTTTCTCATGTAATGCCATGTCGTGTGTTGTGTTGTTTTGTCTTGTCTTGTGTTGTTTTGTCGTGTCATGTCTTGTCTTGTCTTGTCCTGTCCTGTCGTGTGTTGTCTTGTCTTGTCTTGTCCTGTCCTGACGTGTGTTGTGTTGTTTTGTCTTGTCTTGTCTTGTCTTGTCTTGTCTTGTATTGTCTTGTTTTCTCATGTAATGTCATGTCGTGTGTTGTGTTGTTTTGTCTTGTCTTGTGTTGTTTTGTCGTGTCATGTCTTGTCTTGTCTTGTGTTGTTTTGTCGTGTCATGTCTTGTCTTGTCTTGTCTTGTCCTCTCCTGTCGTGTGTTGTGTTGTTTTGTCTTGTCTTGTTTTGTCTTGTCTTGTGTTGTTTTGTCCTGTCATGACGTGTGTTGTGTTGTTTTGTCTTGTCTTGTTTTGTCTTGTCCTGTCTTGTCTTGTCTTGTTTTGTGTTGTCCTGTCCTGTCTTGTCTTGTCTTGTATTGTCTTGTTTTCTCATGTAATGTCATGTCGTGTGTTGTGTTGTTTTGTCTTGTCTTGTGTTGTTTTGTCGTGTCATGTCTTGTCTTGTCTTGTCTTGTCCTGTCCTGTCGTGTGTTGTCTTGTCTTGTCTTGTCCTGTCCTGACGTGTGTTGTGTTGTTTTGTCTTGTCTTGTTTTGTCTTGTCTTGTGTTGTTTTGTCCTGTCATGACGTGTGTTGTGTTGTTTTGTCTTGTCTTGTTTTGTCTTGTCCTGTCTTGTCTTGTCTTGTTTTGTCTTGTCCTGCCCTGTCTTGTCTTGTTTTGTATTGTCTTGTTTTCTCATGTAATGTCATGTCGTGTGTTGTGTTGTTTTGTCTTGTCTTGTGTTGTTTTGTCGTGTCATGTCTTGTCTTGTCTTGTCTTGTCCTGTCCTGTCGTGTGTTGTCTTGTCTTGTCTTGTCCTGTCTTGTCTTGTCATGTCTTGTCTTGTCTTGTTTTGTCTTGTCTTGTATTGTCTTGTTTTCTCATGTAATGTCATGTCGTGTGTTGTGTTGTTTTGTCTTGTCTTGTGTTGTTTTGTCGTGTCATGTCTTGTCTTGTCTTGCCTTGTCCTCTCCTGTCGTGTGTTGTGTTGTTTTGTCTTGTCTTGTTTTGTCTTGTCTTGTGTTGTTTTGTCCTGTCATGACGTGTGTTGTGTTGTTTTGTCTTGTCTTGTTTTGTCTTGTCCTGTCTTGTCTTGTCTTGTTTTGTCTTGTCCTGTCCTGTCTTGTCTTGTCTTGTATTGTCTTGTTTTCTCATGTAATGTCATGTCGTGTGTTGTGTTGTTTTGTCTTGTCTTGTGTTGTTTTGTCGTGTCATGTCTTGTCTTGTCTTGTCCTGTCCTGTCGTGTGTTGTCTTGTCTTGTCTTGTCCTGTCCTGACGTGTATTGTGTTGTTTTGTCTTGTCTTGTTTTGTCTTGTCTTGTGTTGTTTTGTCCTGTCCTGACGTGTGTTGTGTTGTTTTGTCTTGTCTTGTTTTGTCTTGTCCTGTCTTGTCTTGTCTTGTTTTGTCTTGTCATGTCTTATCTTGTCTTGTCTTGTCTTGTCTTGTCTTGTCTTGTCTTGTCTTGTCTTGTCCTGTCCTGACGTGTGTTGTGTTGTTTTGTCTTGTCTTGTGTTGTTTTGTCGTGTCATGTCTTGTCTTGTCTTGTCCTGTCCTGTCGTGTGTTGTCTTGTCTTGTCTTGTCCTGTCCTGACGTGTGTTGTGTTGTTTTGTCTTGTTTTGTTTTGTCTTGTCTTGTGTTGTTTTGTCCTGTCCTGACGTGTGTTGTGTTGTTTTGTCTTGTCTTGTTTTGTCTTGTCCTGTCTTGTCTTTTCTTGTGATGTCATGTCATGTCGTGTGGTGTGTTGTTTTGTCTTGTCTTGTCTTGTCTTGTTTTGTCTTGTCTTGTCTTGTCTTGTCTTGTCTTGTCTTGTCTTGTCTTGTCATGTCTTGTTTTGTCTTGTCTTGTATTGTCTTGTTTTCTCATGTAATGTCATGTCGTGTGTTGTATTGTTTTGTCTTGTCTTGTGTTGTTTTGTCGTGTCATGTCTTGTCTTGTCTTGTCTTGTCCTCTCCTGTCGTGTGTTGTGTTGTTTTGTCTTGTCTTGTTTTGTCTTGTCTTGTGTTGTTTTGTCCTGTCATGAAGTGTGTTGTGTTGTTTTGTCTTGTCTTGTTTTGTCTTGTCCTGTCCTGTCTTGTCTTGTCTTGTATTGTCTTGTTTTCTCATGTCCTGTCCTGACGTGTGTTGTGTTGTTTTGTCTTGTCTTGTGTTGTTTTGTCGTGTCATGTCTTGTCTTGTCTTGTCCTGTCCTGTCGTGTGTTGTCTTGTCTTGTCTTGTCCTGTCCTGACGTGTGTTGTGTTGTTTTGTCTTGTTTTGTTTTGTCTTGTCTTGTGTTGTTTTGTCCTGTCCTGACGTGTGTTGTGTTGTTTTGTCTTGTCTTGTTTTGTCTTGTCCTGTCTTGTCTTTTCTTGTGATGTCATGTCATGTCGTGTGGTGTGTTGTTTTGTCTTGTCTTGTCTTGTCTTGTCTTGTCTTGTCTTGTCTTGTCTTGTCTTGTCTTGTCTTGTCTTGTCTTGTCTTGTCTTGTCTTGTCTTGTCTTGTCTTGTCTTGTCTTGTCTTGTCTTGTCTTGTCTTGTCTTGTCTTGTCTTGTCTTGTCTTGTCTTGTCTTGTCTTGTCTTGTCTTGTCTTGTCTTGTCTTGTCTTGTCTTGTCTTGTCTTGTCTTGTCTTGTCTTGTCTTGTCTTGTCTTGTCTTGTCTTGTCTTGTCTTGGTTGTCCTGTCTTGTCTTGTCATGTCATATCTTGTCTTGTCTTGTCTTGTCTTGTCTTGCTTTGTCTTGTCATGTCTTATCTTGTCTTGTCTTGTCTTGTCTTGTCTTGTCTTGTCTTGTCTTGCTTTGTCTTGTCATGTCTTATCTTGTCTTGTCTTGTCTTGTCTTGTCCTGTCGTGTGTTGTTTTGTTTTGTCTTGTCTTGTGTTGTTTTGTCGTGTCATGTCTTGTCTTGTCTGGTCTTGTCCTGTCCTGTCGTGTGTTGTGTTGTTTTGTCTTGTCTTGTCTTGTCCTGTCCTGACGTGTGTTGTCTTGTCTTGTCTTGTGTTGTCTTGTCTTGTCTTGTCTTGTCCTGTCCTGTCTTGTCTTGTCTTGTCTTGTCATGTCTTGTCTTGTCTTGTCTTGTCTTGTCTCGTCTTGTCTTGTCTTGTCCTGTCCTGTCATGTGTTGTCTTGTCTTGTCTTGTCTTGTCTTGTCTTGTCATGTCTTATCTTGTCTTGTCATGTCTTGTCTTGTCTTGTCTTGTCTTGTCTTGTCTTGTCTTGTCTTGTCTTGTCTTGTCATGTCATGTCTTGTCTTGTCTTGTATTGTCTTGTCTTGTTTTGTCTTGTCTTGTCTTGTCTTGTCTTGTCATGTCATGGCATGTCATATCGTGTGTTGTCTTGTCTTGTCTTGTCCTGTCCTGACGTGTGTTGTGTTGTTTTGTCTTGTCTTGTTTTGTCTTGTCTTGTGTTGTTTTGTCCTGTCCTGACGTGTGTTGTGTTGTTTTGTCTTGTCTTGTTTTGTCTTGTCTTGTGTTGTTTTGTCTTGTATTGTCTTGTTTTCTCATGTAATGCCATGTCGTGTGTTGTGTTGTTTTGTCTTGTCTTGTGTTGTTTTGTCGTGTCATGTCTTGTCTTGTCTTGTCCTGTCCTGTCGTGTGTTGTCTTGTCTTGTCTTGTCCTGTCCTGACGTGTGTTGTGTTGTTTTGTCTTGTCTTGTCTTGTCTTGTCTTGTCTTGTATTGTCTTGTTTTCTCATGTAATGTCATGTCGTGTGTTGTGTTGTTTTGTCTTGTCTTGTGTTGTTTTGTCGTGTCATGTCTTGTCTTGTCTTGTGTTGTTTTGTCGTGTCATGTCTTGTCTTGTCTTGTCTTGTCCTCTCCTGTCGTGTGTTGTGTTGTTTTGTCTTGTCTTGTTTTGTCTTGTCTTGTGTTGTTTTGTCCTGTCATGACGTGTGTTGTGTTGTTTTGTCTTGTCTTGTTTTGTCTTGTCCTGTCTTGTCTTGTCTTGTTTTGTGTTGTCCTGTCCTGTCTTGTCTTGTCTTGTATTGTCTTGTTTTCTCATGTAATGTCATGTCGTGTGTTGTGTTGTTTTGTCTTGTCTTGTGTTGTTTTGTCGTGTCATGTCTTGTCTTGTCTTGTCTTGTCCTGTCCTGTCGTGTGTTGTCTTGTCTTGTCTTGTCCTGTCCTGACGTGTGTTGTGTTGTTTTGTCTTGTCTTGTTTTGTCTTGTCTTGTGTTGTTTTGTCCTGTCATGACGTGTGTTGTGTTGTTTTGTCTTGTCTTGTTTTGTCTTGTCCTGTCTTGTCTTGTCTTGTTTTGTCTTGTCCTGCCCTGTCTTGTCTTGTTTTGTATTGTCTTGTTTTCTCATGTAATGTCATGTCGTGTGTTGTGTTGTTTTGTCTTGTCTTGTGTTGTTTTGTCGTGTCATGTCTTGTCTTGTCTTGTCTTGTCCTGTCCTGTCGTGTGTTGTCTTGTCTTGTCTTGTCCTGTCTTGTCTTGTCATGTCTTGTCTTGTCTTGTTTTGTCTTGTCTTGTATTGTCTTGTTTTCTCATGTAATGTCATGTCGTGTGTTGTGTTGTTTTGTCTTGTCTTGTGTTGTTTTGTCGTGTCATGTCTTGTCTTGTCTTGCCTTGTCCTCTCCTGTCGTGTGTTGTGTTGTTTTGTCTTGTCTTGTTTTGTCTTGTCTTGTGTTGTTTTGTCCTGTCATGACGTGTGTTGTGTTGTTTTGTCTTGTCTTGTTTTGTCTTGTCCTGTCTTGTCTTGTCTTGTTTTGTCTTGTCCTGTCCTGTCTTGTCTTGTCTTGTATTGTCTTGTTTTCTCATGTAATGTCATGTCGTGTGTTGTGTTGTTTTGTCTTGTCTTGTGTTGTTTTGTCGTGTCATGTCTTGTCTTGTCTTGTCCTGTCCTGTCGTGTGTTGTCTTGTCTTGTCTTGTCCTGTCCTGACGTGTATTGTGTTGTTTTGTCTTGTCTTGTTTTGTCTTGTCTTGTGTTGTTTTGTCCTGTCCTGACGTGTGTTGTGTTGTTTTGTCTTGTCTTGTTTTGTCTTGTCCTGTCTTGTCTTGTCTTGTTTTGTCTTGTCATGTCTTATCTTGTCTTGTCTTGTCTTGTCTTGTCTTGTCTTGTCTTGTCTTGTCTTGTCCTGTCCTGACGTGTGTTGTGTTGTTTTGTCTTGTCTTGTGTTGTTTTGTCGTGTCATGTCTTGTCTTGTCTTGTCCTGTCCTGTCGTGTGTTGTCTTGTCTTGTCTTGTCCTGTCCTGACGTGTGTTGTGTTGTTTTGTCTTGTTTTGTTTTGTCTTGTCTTGTGTTGTTTTGTCCTGTCCTGACGTGTGTTGTGTTGTTTTGTCTTGTCTTGTTTTGTCTTGTCCTGTCTTGTCTTTTCTTGTGATGTCATGTCATGTCGTGTGGTGTGTTGTTTTGTCTTGTCTTGTCTTGTCTTGTTTTGTCTTGTCTTGTCTTGTCTTGTCTTGTCTTGTCTTGTCTTGTCTTGTCATGTCTTGTTTTGTCTTGTCTTGTATTGTCTTGTTTTCTCATGTAATGTCATGTCGTGTGTTGTATTGTTTTGTCTTGTCTTGTGTTGTTTTGTCGTGTCATGTCTTGTCTTGTCTTGTCTTGTCCTCTCCTGTCGTGTGTTGTGTTGTTTTGTCTTGTCTTGTTTTGTCTTGTCTTGTGTTGTTTTGTCCTGTCATGAAGTGTGTTGTGTTGTTTTGTCTTGTCTTGTTTTGTCTTGTCCTGTCCTGTCTTGTCTTGTCTTGTATTGTCTTGTTTTCTCATGTAATGTCATGTCGTGTGTTGTGTTGTTTTGTCTTGTCTTGTGTTGTTTTGTCGTGTCATGTCTTGTCTTGTCTTGTCTTGTCCTGTCCTGTCGTGTGTTGTCTTGTCTTGTCTTGTCCTGTCCTGACGTGTGTTGTGTTGTTTTGTCTTGTCTTGTGTTGTTTTGTCGTGTCATGTCTTGTCTTGTCTTGTCCTGTCCTGTCGTGTGTTGTCTTGTCTTGTCTTGTCCTGTCCTGACGTGTGTTGTGTTGTTTTGTCTTGTTTTGTTTTGTCTTGTCTTGTGTTGTTTTGTCCTGTCCTGACGTGTGTTGTGTTGTTTTGTCTTGTCATGTCATGTCATGTCGTGTCTTGTGTTGCTTTGTCTTGTCTTGTCATGTCGTGTGTTGTGTTGTTTTGTCTTGTCTTGTTGTGTATTGTCATGTCTTATATTGTCTGGTCTTGTCTTGTCATGTCATGTCATGTCGTGTGTTGTGTTGTTTTGTCTTGTCTTGTCTTGTCTTGTCTTGTTTTGTCTTGTCTTGTATTGTCTTGTTTTCTCATGTAATGTCATGTCGTGTGTTGTGTTGTTTTGTCTTGTCTTGTGTTGCTTTGTCGTGTCATGTCTTGTCTTGTCTTGTCTTGTCCTGCACTGTCGTGTGTTGTGTTGTTTTGTCTTGTCTTGTCATGTCATGTCATGTCGTGTCTTGTGTTGCTTGTCTTGTCTTGTCTTGTCATGTCATGTCGTGTCTTGTGTTGTTTTGTCTTGTCTTGTTGTGTATTGTCTTGTCTTATATTGTCTTGTCTTGTCTTGTCTTTGTCATGTCATGTCATGTCGTGTGTTGTGTTGTTTTGTCTTGTCTTGTCTTGTCTTGTCAAGTCGTGTGTTGTGTTGTTTTGTCTTGTCATGTCGTGTGTTGTGTTGTTTTGTCTTGTCTTGTCTTGTCCTGTCCTGTCGTGTGTTGTGTTGTTTTGTCTTGTCTTGTCTTGTCTTGTTTTGTCTTGTCTTGTCTTGTTTTATGTTGTCTTGTTTTGTCATGTAATGTCATGTCGTGTGTTGTGTTGTTTTGTCGTGTCATGTCTTGTCTTGTCTTGTCTTGTCTTGTCCTGTCCTGTCGTGTGTTGTGTTGTTTTGTCTTGTCTTGTCATGTCATGTCATGTCGTGTCTTGTGTTGCTTTGTCTTGTCTTGTCTTGTCTTGTCTTGTCTTGTGTTGCCTCGTCTTGTCTTGTCTTGTCTTGTCTTGTCCTCTCCTGACGTGTGTTGTGTTGTTTTGTCTTGTCTTGTCTTGTCTTGTCATGTCGTGTGTTGTGTTGTTTTGTCTTGTCTTGTCTTGTCTTGTCATGTCGTGTGTTGTGTTGTTTTGTCTTGTCTTGTGTTGTTTTGTCGTGTCATGTCTTGTCTTGTCTTGTCTTGTCTTGTCCTGTCCTGTCGTGTGTTGTGTTGTTTTGTCTTGTCTTGTCATGTCATGTCATGTCGTGTCTTGTGTTGCTTTGTCTTGTCTTATCTTGTCTTGTCATGTCTTGTCTTGTCTTGTCTTGTCTTGTCTTGTCTTGTCCTGTCCTGTCTTGTCTTGTCTTGTCTTGTCTTGTCTTGTCTTGTCTTGTCTTGTCTTGCTTTGTCTTGTCATGTCTTATCTTGTCTTTTCTTGTCTTGTCTTGTCCTGTCCTGTCGTGTGTTGTTTTGTATTGTCTTGTCTTGTGTTGTTTTGTCGTGTCATGTCTTGTCTTGTCTTGTCTTGTCCTGTCCTGTCGTGTGTTGTGTTGTTTTGTCTTGTCTTGTCATGTCATGTAATGTCGTGTCTTGTGTTGCTTTGTCTTGTCTTGTCTTGTCTTGTCATGTCGTGTGTTGTGTTGTTTTGTCTTGTCATGTCTTGTCTTGTCATGTCATGTCATGTCCTGTGTTGTGTTGTTTTGTCTTGTCTTGTTTTGTCTTGTCATGTCTTGTCCTGTCTTGTCTTGTCTTGTCTTGTCTTATCTTGTCTTGTCTTGTCTTGTCTTGTCTTGTCTTGTCTTGTCTTGTCTTGTCTTGTCTTGTCTTGTCTTGTCTTGTCTTGTCTTGTCTTGTCTTGTCTTGTCTTGTCTTGTCTTGTCTTGTCTTGGTTGTCCTGTCTTGTCTTGTCTTGTCTTGTCTTGTCTTGTCTTGGTTGTCCTGTCTTGTCTTGTCTTGTCATATCTTGTCTTGTCTTGTCTTGTCTTGTCTTGCTTTGTCTTGTCATGTCTTATCTTGTCTTGTTTTGTCTTGTCTTGTCTTGTCTTGTCTTGGTTGTCCTGTCTTGTCTTGTCTTGTCATATCTTGTCTTGTCTTGTCTTGTCTTGTCTTGCTTTGTCTTGTCATGTCTTATCTTGTCTTGTCTTGTCTTGTCTTGTCTTGTCTTGTCTTGCTTTGTCTTGCCATGTCTTATCTTGTCTTGTCTTGTCTTGTCTTGTCTTGTCTTGTCCTGTCGTGTGTTGTTTTGTTTTGTCTTGTCTTGTGTTGTTTTGTCGTGTCATGTCTTGTCTTGTCTTGTCTTGTCCTGTCCTGTCGTGTGTTGTGTTGTTTTGTCTTGTCTTGTCTTGTCTTGTCTTGTGCTGTCTTGTCTTGTCTTGTCTTGTCCTGTCCTGTCTTGTCTTGTCTTGTCTTGTCATGTCTTGTCTTGTCTTGTCTTGTCTTGTCTCGTCTTGTCTTGTCTTGTCCTGTCCTGTCATGTGTTGTCTTGTCTTGTCTTGTCTTGTCTTGTCTTGTCATGTCTTATCTTGTCTTGTCATGTCTTGTCTTGTCTTGTCTTGTCTTGTCTTGTCTTGTCTTGTCTTGTCTTGTCATGTCATGTCTTGTCTTGTCTTGTATTGTCTTGTCTTGTTTTGTCTTGTCTTGTCTTGTCTTGTCTTGTCTTGTCTTGTCATGTCATGTCATGTCATATCGTGTGTTGTCTTGTCTTGTCTTGTCTTGTCATGTCATGTCATGTCATATCGTGTGTTGTCTTGTCTTGTCTTGTCCTGTCCTGACGTGTGTTGTGTTGTTTTGTCTTGTCTTGTTTTGTCTTGTCTTGTGTTGTTTTGTCTTGTATTGTCTTGTTTTCTCATGTAATGTCATGTCGTGTGTTGTGTTGTTTTGTCTTGTCTTGTGTTGTTTTGTCGTGTCATGTCTTGTCTTGTCTTGTCCTGTCCTGTCCTGTCGTGTGTTGTGTTGTTTTGTCTTGTCTTGTCATGTCATGTAATGTCGTGTCTTGTGTTGCTTTGTCTTGTCTTGTCTTGTCTTGTCATGTCGTGTGTTGTGTTGTTTTGTTTTCTCATGTAATGTCATGTCGTGTGTTGTGTTGTTTTGTCTTGTCTTGTGTTGCTTTGTCGTGTCATGTCTTGTCTTGTCTTGTCTTGTCCTGTACTGTCGTGTGTTGTGTTGTTTTGTCTTGTCTTGTCATGTCATGTCATGTCGTGTCTTGTGTTGCTTGTCTTGTCTTGTCTTGTCATGTCATGTCGTGTCTTGTGTTGTTTTGTCTTGTCTTGTTGTGTATTGTCTTGTCTTATATTGTCTTGTCTTGTCTTGTCTTTGTCATGTCATGTCATGTCGTGTGTTGTGTTGTTTTGTCTTGTCTTGTCTTGTCTTGTCAAGTCGTGTGTTGTGTTGTTTTGTCTTGTCATGTCGTGTGTTGTGTTGTTTTGTCTTGTCTTGTCTTGTCCTGTCCTGTCGTGTGTTGTGTTGTTTTGTCTTGTCTTGTCTTGTCTTGTTTTGTCTTGTCTTGTCTTGTTTTATGTTGTCTTGTTTTGTCATGTAATGTCATGTCGTGTGCTGTGTTGTTTTGTCGTGTCATGTCTTGTCTTGTCTTGTCTTGTCTTGTCTTGTCCTGTCCTGTCGTGTGTTGTGTTGTTTTGTCTTGTCTTGTCATGTCATGTCATGTCGTGTCTTGTGTTGCTTTGTCTTGTCTTGTCTTGTCTTGTCTTGTCTTGTGTTGCCTCGTCTTGTCTTGTCTTGTCTTGTCTTGTCCTCTCCTGACGTGTGTTGTGTTGTTTTGTCTTGTCTTGTCTTGTCTTGTCATGTCGTGTGTTGTGTTGTTTTGTCTTGTCTTGTCTTGTCTTGTCATGTCGTGTGTTGTGTTGTTTTGTCTTGTCTTGTGTTGTTTTGTCGTGTCATGTCTTGTCTTGTCTTGTCTTGTCTTGTCCTGTCCTGTCGTGTGTTGTGTTGTTTTGTCTTGTCTTGTCATGTCATGTCATGTCGTGTCTTGTGTTGCTTTGTCTTGTCTTATCTTGTCTTGTCATGTCTTGTCTTGTCTTGTCTTGTCTTGTCTTGTCTTGTCCTGTCCTGTCTTGTCTTGTCTTGTCTTGTCTTGTCTTGTCTTGTCTTGTCTTGTCTTGTCTTGCTTTGTCTTGTCATGTCTTATCTTGTCTTTTCTTGTCTTGTCTTGTCCTGTCCTGTCGTGTGTTGTTTTGTATTGTCTTGTCTTGTGTTGTTTTGTCGTGTCATGTCTTGTCTTGTCTTGTCTTGTCCTGTCCTGTCGTGTGTTGTGTTGTTTTGTCTTGTCTTGTCATGTCATGTAATGTCGTGTCTTGTGTTGCTTTGTCTTGTCTTGTCTTGTCTTGTCATGTCGTGTGTTGTGTTGTTTTGTCTTGTCATGTCTTGTCTTGTCATGTCATGTCATGTCCTGTGTTGTGTTGTTTTGTCTTGTCTTGTTTTGTCTTGTCATGTCTTGTCCTGTCTTGTCTTGTCTTGTCTTGTCTTATCTTGTCTTGTCTTGTCTTGTCTTGTCTTGTCTTGTCTTGTCTTGTCTTGTCTTGTCTTGTCTTGTCTTGTCTTGTCTTGTCTTGTCTTGTCTTGTCTTGGTTGTCCTGTCTTGTCTTGTCTTGTCTTGTCTTGTCTTGTCATGGTTGTCCTGTCTTGTCTTGTCTTGTCATATCTTGTCTTGTCTTGTCTTGTCTTGTCTTGTCTTGCTTTGTCTTGTCATGTCTTATCTTGTCTTGTCTTGTCTTGTCTTGTCTTGTCTTGTCTTGTCTTGTCTTGGTTGTCCTGTCTTGTCTTGTCTTGTCATATCTTGTCTTGTCTTGTCTTGTCTTGTCTTGCTTTGTCTTGTCATGTCTTATCTTGTCTTGTCTTGTCTTGTCTTGTCTTGTCTTGTCTTGCTTTGTCTTGCCATGTCTTATCTTGTCTTGTCTTGTCTTGTCTTGTCTTGTCTTGTCCTGTCGTGTGTTGTTTTGTTTTGTCTTGTCTTGTGTTGTTTTGTCGTGTCATGTCTTGTCTTGTCTTGTCTTGTCCTGTCCTGTCGTGTGTTGTGTTGTTTTGTCTTGTCTTGTCTTGTCTTGTCTTGTGCTGTCTTCTCTTGTCTTGTCTTGTCCTGTCCTGTCTTGTCTTGTCTTGTCTTGTCATGTCTTGTCTTGTCTTGTCTTGTCTTGTCTCGTCTTGTCTTGTCTTGTCCTGTCCTGTCATGTGTTGTCTTGTCTTGTCTTGTCTTGTCTTGTCTTGTCATGTCTTATCTTGTCTTGTCATGTCTTGTCTTGTCTTGTCTTGTCTTGTCTTGTCTTGTCTTGTCTTGTCATGTCATGTCTTGTCTTGTCTTGTATTGTCTTGTCTTGTTTTGTCTTGTCTTGTCTTGTCTTGTCTTGTCTTGTCTTGTCATGTCATGTCATGTCATATCGTGTGTTGTCTTGTCTTGTCTTGTCTTGTCTTGTCATGTCATGTCATGTCATATCGTGTGTTGTCTTGTCTTGTCTTGTCCTGTCCTGACGTGTGTTGTGTTGTTTTGTCTTGTCTTGTTTTGTCTTGTCTTGTGTTGTTTTGTCTTGTATTGTCTTGTTTTCTCATGTAATGTCATGTCGTGTGTTGTGTTGTTTTGTCTTGTCTTGTGTTGTTTTGTCGTGTCATGTCTTGTCTTGTCTTGTCCTGTCCTGTCCTGTCGTGTGTTGTGTTGTTTTGTCTTGTCTTGTCATGTCATGTAATGTCGTGTCTTGTGTTGCTTTGTCTTGTCTTGTCTTGTCTTGTCATGTCGTGTGTTGTGTTGTTTTGTTTTCTCATGTAATGTCATGTCGTGTGTTGTGTTGTTTTGTCTTGTCTTGTGTTGCTTTGTCGTGTCATGTCTTGTCTTGTCTTGTCTTGTCCTGTACTGTCGTGTGTTGTGTTGTTTTGTCTTGTCTTGTCATGTCATGTCATGTCGTGTCTTGTGTTGCTTGTCTTGTCTTGTCTTGTCATGTCATGTCGTGTCATGTGTTGTTTTGTCTTGTCTTGTTGTGTATTGTCTTGTCTTATATTGTCTTGTCTTGTCTTGTCTTTGTCATGTCATGTCATGTCGTGTGTTGTGTTGTTTTGTCTTGTCTTGTCTTGTCTTGTCAAGTCGTGTGTTGTGTTGTTTTGTCTTGTCATGTCGTGTGTTGTGTTGTTTTGTCTTGTCCTGTCCTGTCGTGTGTTGTGTTGTTTTGTCTTGTCTTGTCTTGTCTTGTTTTGTCTTGTCTTGTCTTGTTTTATGTTGTCTTGTTTTGTCATGTAATGTCATGTCGTGTGCTGTGTTGTTTTGTCGTGTCATGTCTTGTCTTGTCTTGTCTTGTCTTGTCTTGTCCTGTCCTGTCGTGTGTTGTGTTGTTTTGTCTTGTCTTGTCATGTCATGTCATGTCGTGTCTTGTGTTGCTTTGTCTTGTCTTGTCTTGTCTTGTCTTGTCTTGTGTTGCCTCGTCTTGTCTTGTCTTGTCTTGTCTTGTCCTCTCCTGACGTGTGTTGTGTTGTTTTGTCTTGTCTTGTCTTGTCTTGTCATGTCGTGTGTTGTGTTGTTTTGTCTTGTCTTGTCTTGTCTTGTCATGTCGTGTGTTGTGTTGTTTTGTCTTGTCTTGTGTTGTTTTGTCGTGTCATGTCTTGTCTTGTCTTGTCTTGTCTTGTCCTGTCCTGTCGTGTGTTGTGTTGTTTTGTCTTGTCTTGTCATGTCATGTCATGTCGTGTCTTGTGTTGCTTTGTCTTGTCTTATCTTGTCTTGTCATGTCTTGTCTTGTCTTGTCTTGTCTTGTCTTGTCTTGTCCTGTCCTGTCTTGTCTTGTCTTGTCTTGTCTTGTCTTGTCTTGTCTTGTCTTGTCTTGTCTTGCTTTGTCTTGTCATGTCTTATCTTGTCTTTTCTTGTCTTGTCTTGTCCTGTCCTGTCGTGTGTTGTTTTGTATTGTCTTGTCTTGTGTTGTTTTGTCGTGTCATGTCTTGTCTTGTCTTGTCTTGTCCTGTCCTGTCGTGTGTTGTGTTGTTTTGTCTTGTCTTGTCATGTCATGTAATGTCGTGTCTTGTGTTGCTTTGTCTTGTCTTGTCTTGTCTTGTCATGTCGTGTGTTGTGTTGTTTTGTCTTGTCATGTCTTGTCTTGTCATGTCATGTCATGTCCTGTGTTGTGTTGTTTTGTCTTGTCTTGTTTTGTCTTGTCATGTCTTGTCCTGTCTTGTCTTGTCTTGTCTTGTCTTATCTTGTCTTGTCTTGTCTTGTCTTGTCTTGTCTTGTCTTGTCTTGTCTTGTCTTGTCTTGTCTTGTCTTGTCTTGTCTTGTCTTGTCTTGGTTGTCCTGTCTTGTCTTGTCTTGTCTTGTCTTGTCTTGTCATGGTTGTCCTGTCTTGTCTTGTCTTGTCATATCTTGTCTTGTCTTGTCTTGTCTTGTCTTGCTTTGTCTTGTCATGTCTTATCTTGTCTTGTCTTGTCTTGTCTTGTCTTGTCTTGTCTTGTCTTGGTTGTCCTGTCTTGTCTTGTCTTGTCATATCTTGTCTTGTCTTGTCTTGTCTTGTCTTGCTTTGTCTTGTCATGTCTTATCTTGTCTTGTCTTGTCTTGTCTTGTCTTGTCTTGTCTTGCTTTGTCTTGCCATGTCTTATCTTGTCTTGTCTTGTCTTGTCTTGTCTTGTCTTGTCTTGTCCTGTCGTGTGTTGTTTTGTTTTGTCTTGTCTTGTGTTGTTTTGTCGTGTCATGTCTTGTCTTGTCTTGTCTTGTCCTGTCCTGTCGTGTGTTGTGTTGTTTTGTCTTGTCTTGTCTTGTCTTGTCTTGTGCTGTCTTGTCTTGTCTTGTCTTGTCCTGTCCTGTCTTGTCTTGTCTTGTCTTGTCATGTCTTGTCTTGTCTCGTCTTGTCTTGTCTTGTCCTGTCCTGTCATGTGTTGTCTTGTCTTGTCTTGTCTTGTCTTGTCTTGTCATGTCTTATCTTGTCTTGTCATGTCTTGTCTTGTCTTGTCTTGTCTTGTCTTGTCTTGTCTTGTCTTGTCATGTCATGTCTTGTCTTGTCTTGTATTGTCTTGTCTTGTTTTGTCTTGTCTTGTCTTGTCTTGTCTTGTCTTGTCTTGTCATGTCATGTCATGTCATATCGTGTGTTGTCTTGTCTTGTCTTGTCTTGTCTTGTCATGTCATGTCATGTCATATCGTGTGTTGTCTTGTCTTGTCTTGTCCTGTCCTGACGTGTGTTGTGTTGTTTTGTCTTGTCTTGTTTTGTCTTGTCTTGTGTTGTTTTGTCTTGTATTGTCTTGTTTTCTCATGTAATGTCATGTCGTGTGTTGTGTTGTTTTGTCTTGTCTTGTGTTGTTTTGTCGTGTCATGTCTTGTCTTGTCTTGTCCTGTCCTGTCGTGTGTTGTCTTGTCTTGTCTTGTCTTGTCTTGTCTTGTCTTGTCTTGTCTTGTCTTGTCTTGTCTTGTCTTGTCTTGTCTTGTCTTGTCTTGTCTTGTCTTGTCTTGGTTGTCCTGTCTTGTCTTGTCATGTCATATCTTGTCTTGTCTTGTCTTGTCTTGCTTTGTCTTGTCATGTCTTATCTTGTCTTGTCTTGTCTTGTCTTGTCTTGTCTTGTCTTGTCTTGTCTTGCTTTGTCTTGTCATGTCTTATCTTGTCTTGTCTTGTCTTGTCTTGTCTTGTCTTGTCCTGTCGTGTGTTGTTTTGTTTTGTCTTGTCTTGTGTTGTTTTGTCGTGTCATGTCTTGTCTTGTCTGGTCTTGTCCTGTCCTGTCGTGTGTTGTGTTGTTTTGTCTTGTCTTGTCTTGTCCTGTCCTGACGTGTGTTGTCTTGTCTTGTCTTGTGTTGTCTTGTCTTGTCTTGTCTTGTCCTGTCCTGTCTTGTCTTGTCTTGTCTTGTCATGTCTTGTCTTGTCTTGTCTTGTCTTGTCTCGTCTTGTCTTGTCTTGTCCTGTCCTGTCATGTGTTGTCTTGTCTTGTCTTGTCTTGTCTTGTCTTGTCATGTCTTATCTTGTCTTGTCATGTCTTGTCTTGTCTTGTCTTGTCTTGTCTTGTCTTGTCTTGTCTTGTCATGTCATGTCTTGTCTTGTCTTGTATTGCCTTGTCTTGTTTTGTCTTGTCTTGTCTTGTCTTGTCTTGTCTTGTCTTGTCTTGTCTTGTCTTGTCATGTCATGGCATGTCATATCGTGTGTTGTCTTGTCTTGTCTTGTCCTGTCCTGACGTGTGTTGTGTTGTTTTGTCTTGTCTTGTTTTGTCTTGTCTTGTGTTGTTTTGTCCTGTCCTGACGTGTGTTGTGTTGTTTTGTCTTGTCTTGTTTTGTCTTGTCTTGTGTTGTTTTGTCTTGTATTGTCTTGTTTTCTCATGTAATGCCATGTCGTGTGTTCTGTTGTTTTGTCTTGTCTTGTGTTGTTTTGTCGTGTCATGTCTTGTCTTGTCTTGTCCTGTCCTGTCGTGTGTTGTCTTGTCTTGTCTTGTCCTGTCCTGACGTGTGTTGTGTTGTTTTGTCTTGTCTTGTCTTGTCTTGTCTTGTCTTGTCTTGTCTTGTCTTGTCATGTATTGTCCTGTCCTGTCTTGTCTTGTCTTGTATTGTCTTGTTTTCTCATGTAATGTCATGTCGTGTGTTGTGTTGTTTTGTCTTGTCTTGTGTTGTTTTGTCGTGTCATGTCTTGTCTTGTCTTGTGTTGTTTTGTCGTGTCATGTCTTGTCTTGTCTTGTCTTGTCCTCTCCTGTCGTGTGTTGTGTTGTTTTGTCTTGTCTTGTTTTGTCTTGTCTTGTGTTGTTTTGTCCTGTCATAACGTGTGTTGTGTTGTTTTGTCTTGTCTTGTTTTGTCTTGTCCTGTCTTGTCTTGTCTTGTTTTGTCTTGTCCTGTCCTGTCTTGTCTTGTCTTGTATTGTCTTGTTTTCTCATGTAATGTCATGTCGTGTGTTGTGTTGTTTTGTCTTGTCTTGTGTTGTTTTGTCGTGTCATGTCTTGTCTTGTCTTGTCTTGTCCTGTCCTGTCGTGTGTTGTCTTGTCTTGTCTTGTCCTGTCCTGACGTGTGTTGTGTTGTTTTGTCTTGTCTTGTTTTGTCTTGTCTTGTGTTGTTTTGTCCTGTCATGACGTGTGTTGTGTTGTTTTGTCTTGTCTTGTTTTGTCTTGTCCTGTCTTGTCTTGTCTTGTTTTGTCTTGTCCTGTCCTGTCTTGTCTTGTCTTGTATTGTCTTGTTTTCTCATGTAATGTCATGTCGTGTGTTGTGTTGTTTTGTCTTGTCTTGTGTTGTTTTGTCGTGTCATGTCTTGTCTTGTCTTGTCTTGTCCTGTCCTGTCGTGTGTTGTCTTGTCTTGTCTTGTCCTGTCTTGTCTTGTCATGTCTTGTCTTGTCATGTCTTGTCTTGTCTTGTTTTGTCTTGTCTTGTATTGTCTTGTTTTCTCATGTAATGTCATGTCGTGTGTTGTGTTGTTTTGTCTTGTCTTGCCTTGTCCTCTCCTGTCGTGTGTTGTGTTGTTTTGTCTTGTCTTGTTTTGTCTTGTCTTGTGTTGTTTTGTCCTGTCATGACGTGTGTTGTGCTGTTTTGTCTTGTCTTGTTTTGTCTTGTCCTGTCTTGTCTTGTCTTGTTTTGTCTTGTCCTGTCCTGTCTTGTCTTGTCTTGTATTGTCTTGTTTTCTCATGTAATGTCATGTCGTGTGTTGTGTTGTTTTGTCTTGTCTTGTGTTGTTTTGTCGTGTCATGTCTTGTCTTGTCTTGTCCTGTCCTGTCGTGTGTTGTCTTGTCTTGTCTTGTCCTGTCCTGACGTGTATTGTGTTGTTTTGTCTTGTCTTGTTTTGTCTTGTCTTGTGTTGTTTTGTCCTGTCCTGACGTGTGTTGTGTTGTTTTGTCTTGTCTTGTTTTGTCTTGTCCTGTCTTGTCTTGTCTTGTTTTGTCTTGTCATGTCTTATCTTGTCTTGTCTTGTCTTGTCTTGTCTTGTCTTGTCTTGTCTTGTTTTGTCTTGTCTTGTCTTGTCTTGTCTTGTCTTGTCTTGTCTTGTCTTGTCATGTCTTGTTTTGTCTTGTCTTGTATTGTCTTGTTTTCTCATGTAATGTCATGTCGTGTGTTGTATTGTTTTGTCTTGTCTTGTGTTGTTTTATCGTGTCATGTCTTGTCTTGTCTTGTCTTGTCCTCTCCTGTCGTGTGTTGTGTTGTTTTGTCTTGTCTTGTTTTGTCTTGTCTTGTGTTGTTTTGTCCTGTCATGACGTGTGTTGTGTTGTTTTGTCTTGTCTTGTTTTGTCTTGTCCTGTCTTGTCTTGTCTTGTTTTGTCTTGTCCTGTCCTGTCTTGTCTTGTCTTGTTTTCTCATGTAATGTCATGTCGTGTGTTGTGTTGTTTTGTCTTGTCTTGTGTTGTTTTGTCGTGTCATGTCTTGTCTTGTCTTGTCTTGTCCTGTCCTGTCGTGTGTTGTCTTGTCTTGTCTTGTCCTGTCCTGACGTGTGTTGTGTTGTTTTGTCTTGTCTTGTTTGGTCTTGTCTTGTGTTGTTTTGTCCTGTCCTGACGTGTGTTGTGTTGTTTTGTCTTGTCTTGTTTTGTCTTGTCTTGTGTTGTTTTGTCTTGTATTGTCTTGTTTTCTCATGTAATGTCATGTCGTGTGTTGTGTTGTTTTGTCTTGTCTTGTGTTGTTTTGTCGTGTCATGTGTTGTCTTGTCTTGTCCTGTCCTGTCGTGTGTTGTCTTGTCTTGTCTTGTCCTGTCCTGACGTGTGTTGTGTTGTTTTGTCTTGTTTTGTTTTGTCTTGTCTTGTGTTGTTTTGTCCTGTCCTGACGTGTGTTGTGTTGTTTTGTCTTGTCTTGTTTTGTCTTGTCCTGTCTTGTCTTTTCTTGTGATGTCATGTCATGTCGTGTGTTGTGTTGTTTTGTCTTGTCATGTCTTGTCTTGTCTTGTCTTGTCTTGTCTTGTCATGTCTTGTCTTGTCTTGTCTTGTCTTGTCTTGTCTTGTCCTGTCCTGTCGTGTGTTGTGTTGTTTTGGCTTGTCTTGTAATGTCATGTCATGTCGTGTCTTGTGTTGCTTTGTCTTGTCTTGTCATGTCGTGTGTTGTGTTGTTTTGTCTTGTCTTGTTGTGTATTGTCATGTCTTATATTGTCTGGTCTTGTCTTGTCATGTCATGTCATGTCGTGTGTTGTGTTGTTTTGTCTTGTCTTGTCTTGTCTTGTCTTGTTTTGTCTTGTCTTGTATTGTCTTGTTTTCTCATGTAATGTCATGTCGTGTGTTGTGTTGTTTTGTCTTGTCTTGTGTTGCTTTGTCGTGTCATGTCTTGTCTTGTCTTGTCTTGTCCTGTACTGTCGTGTGTTGTGTTGTTTTGTCTTGTCTTGTCATGTCATGTCATGTCGTGTCTTGTGTTGCTTGTCTTGTCTTGTCTTGTCATGTCATGTCGTGTCTTGTGTTGTTTTGTCTTGTCTTGTTGTGTATTGTCTTGTCTTATATTGTCTTGTCTTGTCTTGTCTTTGTCATGTCATGTCATGTCGTGTGTTGTGTTGTTTTGTCTTGTCTTGTCTTGTCTTGTCAAGTCGTGTGTTGTGTTGTTTTGTCTTGTCATGTCGTGTGTTGTGTTGTTTTGTCTTGTCTTGTCTTGTCCTGTCCTGTCGTGTGTTGTGTTGCTTTGTCTTGTCTTGTCTTGTCTTGTTTTGTCTTGTCTTGTCTTGTTTTATGTTGTCTTGTTTTGTCATGTAATGTCATGTCGTGTGTTGTGTTGTTTTGTCGTGTCATGTCTTGTCTTGTCTTGTCTTGTCTTGTCCTGTCCTGTCGTGTGTTGTGTTGTTTTGTCTTGTCTTGTCATGTCATGTCATGTCGTGTCTTGTGTTGCTTTGTCTTGTCTTGTCTTGTCTTGTCTTGTCTTGTGTTGCCTCGTCTTGTCTTGTCTTGTCTTGTCTTGTCCTCTCCTGACGTGTGTTGTCTTGTCTTGTCTTGTCTTGTCTTGTGTTGCTTTGTCTTGTCTTGTTTTGTCATGTCGTGTGTTGTGTTGTTTTGTCTTGTCTTGTCTTGTTTTATGTTGTCTTGTTTTGTCATGTAATGTCATGTCGTGTGTTGTGTTGTTTTGTCGTGTCATGTCTTGTCTTGTCTTGTCTTGTCTTGTCCTGTCCTGTCGTGTGTTGTGTTGTTTTGTCTTGTCTTGTCATGTCATGTCATGTCGTGTCTTGTGTTGCTTTGTCTTGTCTTGTCTTGTCTTGTCTTGTCTTGTGTTGCTTTGTCTTGTCTTGTCTTGTCATGTCGTGTGTTGTGTTGTTTTGTCTTGTCTTGTGTTGTTTTGTCGTGTCATGTCTTGTCTTGTCTTGTCTTGTCTTGTCCTGTCCTGTCGTGTGTTGTGTTGTTTTGTCTTGTCTTGTCATGTCATGTCATGTCGTGTCTTGTGTTGCTTTGTCTTGTCTTATCTTGTCTTGCCATGTCTTGTCTTGTCTTGTCTTGTCTTGTCTTGTCCTGTCCTGTCTTGTCTTGTCTTGTCTTGTCTTGTCTTGTCTTGTCTTGTCTTGTCTTGTCTTGTCTTGTCTTGTCTTGTCTTGTCTTGTCTTGTCTTGCTTTGTCTTGTCATGTCTTATCTTGTCTTTTCTTGTCTTGTCTTGTCCTGTCCTGTCGTGTGTTGTTTTGTATTGTCTTGTCTTGTGTTGTTTTGTCGTGTCATGTCTTGTCTTGTCTTGTCTTGTCCTGTCCTGTCGTGTGTTGTGTTGTTTTGTCTTGTCTTGTCATGTCATGTAATGTCGTGTCTTGTGTTGCTTTGTCTTGTCTTGTCTTGTCTTGTCATGTCGTGTGTTGTGTTGTTTTGTCTTGTCATGTCTTGTCTTGTCATGTCATGTCATGTCCTGTGTTGTGTTGTTTTGTCTTGTATTGTTTTGTCTTGTCATGTCTTGTCCTGTCTTGTCTTGTCTTGTCTTGTCTTGTCTTGTCTTGTCATGTCTTGTCTTGTCTTGTCTTGTCTTGTTTTGTCTTGTCTTGTCTTGTCTTGTCTTGTCTTGTCTTGTCTTGTCTTGTCTTGTCTTGTCTTGTCTTGTCTTGTCTTGTCTTGTCTTGTCTTGTCTTGTCATGTCATGTCATGTCATATCGTGTGTTGTGTTGTTTTGTCTTGTCTTATTTTGTCTTGTCATGTCTTATCTTGTCTTATCTTGTCTTGTCTTGTCTTGTCTTGTCTTGTCTTGTCTTGTCTTGTCATGTCATGTCATGTCATATCGTGTGTTGTGTTGTTTTGTCTTGTCTTATTTTGTCTTGTCATGTCTTGTCTTGTCTTGTCTTGTCTTGTCTTGTCTTGTCTTGTCTCATCTTGTCTTGTCCTGTCCTGTCTTGTCTTGTCTTGTCTTGCCATGTCTTGTCTTGTCTTGTTTTGTCTTGTCTTGTATTGTCTTGTTTTCTCATGTAATGTCATGTCGTGTGTTGTGTTGTTTTGTCTTGTCTTGTGTTGTTTTGTCTTGTCTTGTGTTGTTTTGTCGTGTCATGTCTTGTCTTGTCTTGTCTTGTCTTGTCCTGTCCTGTTGTGTGTTGTGTTGTTTTGTCTTGTCTTGTCTTGTCCTGTCCTGACGTGTGTTGTCTTGTCTTGTCTTGTCTTGTCTTGTCTTGTCTTGTCTTGTCCTGTCCTGTCTTGTCTTGTCTTGTCATGTCTTGTCTTGTCTTGTCTTGTCTTGTCTTGTCTCGTCTTGTCTTGTCTTGTCTTGTCTTGTCTTGTCCTGTCTTGTCTTGTCTTGTCATGTCTTGTGTTGCCTCGTCTTGTCTTGTCTTGTCTTGTCCTGTCCTGACGTGTGTTGTCTTGTCTTGTCTTGTCTTGTCTTGTCATGTCATGTCATGTCGTGTCTTATGTTGCTTTGTCTTGTCTAGTCTTGTCTTGTCATATCGTGTGTTGTGTTGTTTTGTCTTGTCTTGTTGTGTATTGTCATGTCTTATATTGTCTTGTCTTGTCTTGTCTTGTCATGTCATGTCATGTCGTGTGTTGTGTTGTTTTGTCTTGTCTTGTCTTGTCTTGTCTTGTCTTGTCTTGTCTTGTCTTGTCTTGTCTTGTCTTGTCTTGTCTTGCCTTGCCTTATCTTGCCTTGTCTTGTCTTGTCTGGTCTTGTCTTGTCTTGTCTTGTCTTGTCTTGTCTTGTCATGTCTTGTCTTGTCTTGTATTGTCTTGTTTTCTCATGTAATGTCATGTCGTGTGTTGTGTTGTTTTGTCTTGTCTTGTGTTGTTTTGTCGTGTCATGTCTTGTCTTGTCTTGTCCTGTCCTGTCGTGTGTTGTGTTGCTTTGTCTTGTCTTGTCTTGTCTTGTCATGTCGTGTGTTGTGTTGTTTTGTCTTGTCTTGTGCTGTTTTGTCGTGTCATGTCTTGTCTTGTCTTGTCCTGTCCTGTCGTGTGTTGTGTTGTTTTGTCTTGTCTTGTCTTGTCTAGTTTTGTCTTGTCTTGTCTTGTCTTGTTTTATGTTGTTTTGTTTTGTCATGTAAATTCATGTCGTGTGTTGTGTTGTTTTGCCTTGTCTTGTGTTGTTTTGACGTGTCATGTCTTGTCTTGTCTTGTCCTGTCCTGTCGTATGTTGTGTTGTTTTGTCTTGTCTTGTCATGTCATGTCATGTCGTGTCTTATGTTGCTTTGTCTTGTCTTTTCTTCTCCTTGTCTTGTGTCGTTTTGTCCTGTCCTGACGTGTGTTTTGTTGTTTTGTCTTGTCATGTCTTGTCTTGTCTTGTGATGTCATGTCATGTCGTGTGTTGTGTTGTTTTGTCTTGTCTTGTGTTGTTTTGTCGTGTCATGTCTTGTCTTGTCTTGTCCTGTCCTGTCGTGTGTTGTCTTGTCTTGTCTTGTCCTGTCCTGACGTGTGTTGTGTTGTTTTGTCTTGTTTTGTTTTGTCTTGTCTTGTGTTGTTTTGTCCTGTCCTGACGTGTGTTGTGTTGTTTTGTCTTGTCTTGTTTTGTCTTGTCCTGTCTTGTCTTTTCTTGTGATGTCATGTCATGTCGTGTGTTGTGTTGTTTTGTCTTGTCATGTCTTGTCTTGTCTTGTCTTGTCTTGTCTTGTCTTGTCCTGTACTGTCGTGTTGTTTTGTCTTGTCTTGTCATGTCATGTCATGTCGTGTCTTGTGTTGTTTTGGCTTGTCATGTCTTGTCTTGTCTTGTGATGTCATGTCATGTCGTGTGTTGTGTTGTTTTGTCTTGTCTTGTGTTGTTTTGTCGTGTCATGTCTTGTCTTGTCTTGTCCTGTCCTGTCGTGTGTTGTCTTGTCTTGTCTTGTCCTGTCCTGACGTGTGTTGTGTTGTTTTGTCTTGTTTTGTTTTGTCTTGTCTTGTGTTGTTTTGTCCTGTCCTGACGTGTGTTGTGTTGTTTTGTCTTGTTTTGTTTTGTCTTATCTTGTCTTGTCTTGTCCTGTCCTGTCGTGTGTTGTGTTGTTTTGGCTTGTCTTGTCATGTCATGTCATGTCGTGTCTTGTGTTGCTTTGTCTTGTCTTGTCATGTCGTGTGTTGTGTTGTTTTGTCTTGTCTTGTGTTGCTTTGTCGTGTCATGTCTTGTCTTGTCTTGTCTTGTCCTGTACTGTCGTGTTGTTTTGTCTTGTCTTGTCATGTCATGTCATGTCGTGTCTTGTGTTGCTTGTATTGTCTTGTCTTGTCATGTCATGTCGTGTCTTGTGTTGTTTTGTCTTGTCTTGTTGTGTATTGTCTTGTCTTATATTGTCTTGTCTTGTCTTGTCTTGTCTTTGTCATGTCATGTCATGTCGTGTGTTGTGTTGTTTTGTCTTGTCTTGTCTTGTCTTGTCAAGTCGTGTGTTGTGTTGTTTTGTCTTGTCATGTCGTGTGTTGTGTTGTTTTGTCTTGTCTTGTCTTGTCCTGTCCTGTCGTGTGTTGTGTTGTTTTGTCTTGTCTTGTCTTGTCTTGTTTTGTCTTGTCTTGTCTTGTTTTATGTTGTCTTGTTTTGTCATGTAATGTCATGTCGTGTGTTGTGTTGTTTTGTCGTGTCATGTCTTGTCTTGTCTTGTCCTGTCCTGTCGTGTGTTGTGTTGTTTTGTCTTGTCTTGTCATGTCATGTCATGTCGTGTCTTGTGTTGCTTTGTCTTGTCTTGTCTTGTCTTGTCTTGTCTTGTGTTGCCTCGTCTTGTCTTGTCTTGTCTTGTCTTGTCCTGTCCTGACGTGTGTTGTGTTGTTTTGTCTTGTCTTGTCTTGTCTTGTCATGTCGTGTGTTGTGTTGTTTTGTCTTGTCTTATTTTGTCTTGTCATGTCTTATCTTGTCTTATCTTGTCTTGTCTTGTCTTGTCTTGTCTTGTCTTGTCTTGTCTTGTCTTGTCATGTCATGTCATGTCATATCGTGTGTTGTGTTGTTTTGTCTTGTCTTATTTTGTCTTGTCATGTCTTATCTTGTCTTGTCTTGTCTTGTCTTGTCTTGTCTCATCTTGTCTTGTCCTGTCCTGTCTTGTCTTGTCTTGTCTTGCCATGTCTTGTCTTGTCTTGTTTTGTCTTGTCTTGTATTGTCTTGTTTTCTCATGTAATGTCATGTCGTGTGTTGTGTTGTTTTGTCATGTCTTGTGTTGTTTTGTCGTGTCATGTCTTGTCTTGTCTTGTCTTGTCTTGTCCTGTCCTGTTGTGTGTTGTGTTGTTTTGTCTTGTCTTGTCTTGTCCTGTCCTGACGTGTGTTGTCTTGTCTTGTCTTGTCTTGTCTTGTCTTGTCTTGTCTTGTCTTGTCTTGTCTTGTCTTGTCTTGTCCTGTCCTGTCCTGTCTTGTCTTGTCTTGTCATGTCTTGTCTTGTCTTGTCTTGTCTTGTCTTGTCTCGTCTTGTCTTGTCTTGTCTTGTCTTGTCTTGTCTCGTCTTGTCTTGTCTTGTCTTGTCTTGTCTTGTCTTGTCCTGTCCTGTCTTGTCTTGTCTTGTCATGTCTTGTCTTGTCTTGTCTTGTCTTGTCTTGTGTTGCCTCGTCTTGTCTTGTCTTGTCTTGTCCTGTCCTGACGTGTGTTGTCTTGTCTTGTCTTGTCTTGTCTTGTCTTGTCTTGTCATGTCATGTCATGTCGTGTCTTGTGTTGCTTTGTCTTGTCTTGTCTTGTCTTGTCATGTCGTGTGTTGTGTTGTTTTGTCTTGTCTTGTTGTGTATTGTCATGTCTTATATTGTCTTGTCTTGTCTTGTCTTGTCATGTCATGTCATGTCGTGTGTTGTGTTGTTTTGTCTTGTCTTGTCTTGTCTTGTCTTGTCTTGTCTTGTCTTGTCTTGTCTTGTCTTGTCTTGTCTTGTCTTGTCTTGTCTTGTCTTGTCTTGTCTTGTCTTGTCTTGTCTTGTCTTGTCTTGCCTTATCTTGCCTTGTCTTGTCTTGTCTGGTCTTGTCTTGTCTTGTCTTGTCTTGTCTTGTCTTGTCATGTCTTGTCTTGTCTTGTTTTGTCTTGTCTTGTATTGTCTTGTTTTCTCATGTAATGTCATGTCGTGTGTTGTGTTGTTTTGTCTTGTCTTGTGTTGTTTTGTCGTGTCATGTCTTGTCTTGTCTTGTCCTGTCCTGTCGTGTGTTGTGTTGCTTTGTTTTGTCTTGTCTTGTCATGTCGTGTGTTGTGTTGTTTTGTCTTGTCTTGTTGTGTATTGTCATGTCTTATATTGTCTTGTCTTGTCTTGTCTTGTCATGTCATGTCATGTCGTGTGTTGTGGTGTTTTGTCTTGTCTTGTCTTGTCTTGTCTTGTCTTGTCTTGTCTTGTCATGTCGTGTGTTGTGTTGTTTTGTCTTGTCTTGTGCTGTTTTGTCGTGTCATGTCTTGTCTTGTCTTGTCCTGTCCTGTCGTGTGTTGTGTTGTTTTGTCTTGTCTTGTCTTGTCTAGTTTTGTCTTGTCTTGTCTTGTCTTGTTTTATGTTGTTTTGTTTTGTCATGTAAATTCATGTCGTGTGTTGTGTTGTTTTGCCTTGTCTTGTGTTCTTTTGCCGTGTCATGTCTTGTCTTGTCTTGTCTTGTCTTGTTCTGTCCTGTCGTATGTTGTGTTGTTTTGTCTTGTCTTGTCATGTCATGTCATGTCGTGTCTTGTGTTGCTTTGTCTTGTCTTTTCTTCTCCTTGTCTTGTGTCGTTTTGTCCTGTCCTGACGTGTGTTTTGTTGTTTTGTCTTGTCATGTCTTGTCTTGTCTTGTGATGTCATGTCATGTCGTGTGTTGTGTTGTTTTGTCTTGTCTTGTATTGTCTTGTTTTCTCATGTATTGTCATGTCGTGTGTTGTGTTGTTTTGTCTTGTCTTGTGTTGTTTTGTCGTGTCATGTCTTGTCTTGTCTTGTCCTGTCCTGTCGTGTGTTGTGTTGCTGTGTCTTGTCTTGTCTTGTCTTGTCATGTCGTGTGTTGTGTTGTTTTGTTTTGTCTTGTGTTGTTTTGTCGTGTCATGTCTTGTCTTGTCTTGTCCTGTCCTGTCGTGTGTTGTGTTGTTTTGTCTTGTCTTGTCTTGTCTTGTTTTATGTTGTCTTGTTTTGTCATGTAAATTCATGTCGTGTGTTGTGTTGTTTTGCCTTGTCTTGTGTTGTTTTGTCGTGTCATGTCTTGTCTTGTCTTGTCTTGTCCTGTCCTGTCGTGTGTTGTGTTGCTTTGTCTTGTCTTGTCTTGTCTTGTCATGTCGTGTGTTGTGTTGTTTTGTCTTGTCTTGTGTTGTTTTGTCGTGTCATGTCTTGTCTTGTCTTGTCCTGTCCTGTCGTGTGTTGTGTTGTTTTATCTTGTCTTGTCTTGTCTAGTTTTGTCTTGTCTTGGCTTGCCTTGTTTTATGTTGTCTTGTTTTGTCATGTAAATTCATGTCGTGTGTTGTGTTGTTTTGTCTTGTCTTGTCTTGTCTTGTCTTGTCTTGTCTTGTCTTGTCTTGTCTTGCCTTATCTTGCCTTGTCTTGTCTTGTCTGGTCTTGTCTTGTCTTGTCTTGTCTTGTCTTGTCATGTCTTGTCTTGTCTTGTTTTGTCTTGTCTTGTCTTGTCTAGTTTTGTCTTGTCTTGTCTTGTCTTGTTTTATGTTGTCTTGTTTTTTCATGTAAATTCATGTCGTGTGTTGTGTTGTTTTGCCTTGTCTTGTGTTGTTTTGTTGTTTTGTCTTGTCATGTCTTGTCTTGTCTTGTGATGTCATGTCATGTCGTGTGTTGTGTTGTTTTGTCTTGTCTTGCTGTGTATTGTCACGTCTTATATTGTCTTGTCTTGTCTTGTCATGTCGTGTCATGTCTTGTCTTGTCTTGTCTTGTCTTTTCTTCTCCTTGTCTTGTGTCGTTTTGTCCTGTCCTGACGTGTGTTTTGTTGTTTTGTCTTGTCATGTCTTGTCTTGTCTTGTGATGTTTTGTCTTGTCTTGTTTTGTCTTCTCATGTCGTGTGTTGTGTTGTTTTGTCTTGTCGTGCTGTGTATTGTCACGTTTTATATTGTCTTGTCTTGTCTTGTCATGTCATGTCATGTCGTGTGTTGTGTTGTTTTGTCTTGTCTTGTTTTGTCTTCTCATGTCGTGTCTTGTGTTGCTTTGTCTTGTCTTTTCTTCTCCTTGTCTTGTGTCGTTTTGTCCTGTCCTGACGTGTGTTTTGTTGTTTTGTCTTGTCATGTCTTGTCTTGTCTTGTGATGTCATGTCATGTCGTGTGTTGTGTTGTTTTGTCTTGTCGTGCTGTGTATTGTCACGTCTTATATTGTCTTGTCTTGTCTTGTCATGTCATGTCATGTCGTGTGTTGTGTTGTTTTGTCTTGTCTTGTTTTGTCTTCTCATGTCATGTCTTGTCTTGTCTTGTCTTGTCTTGTTTTGTCTTGTCATGTCTTGTCTTGTCTTGTCTTGTCTTGTCTTGTCTTGTCTTGTCTTGTCTTGTCTTGTCTTGTCCTGTCCTGTCTTGTCTTGTCTTGTCATGTTTTGTCTTGTCCTGTCCTGTCCTGTCTTGTCTTGTCTTGTCATGTCTTGTCTTGTCCTGTCCTGTCTTGTCTTGTCTTGTCTTGTCATGTCTTGTCTTGTCTTGTCTTGTCTTGTCTTGTCTTGTCTTGTCATGTCTTGTCTTGTTTTGTCTTGTCTTGTCTTGTCTTGTCTTGTCTTGTCTAGTTTTGTCTTGTCATGTCTTGTCTTGTCTTGTCTTGTCTTGTCTTGTCTTGTTTTGTCTTGTCATGTCTTGTCTTGTCTTGTCTTGTCTTGTCTTGTCTTGTCTTGTTTTGTCTTGTCATGTCTTGTCTTGTCATGTCTTGTCTTGTGTTGTTTTGTCGTGTCATGTCTTGTCTTGTCCTGTCCTGTCGTGTGTTGTCTTGTCTTGTCTTGTCCTGTCCTGACGTGTGTTGTGTTGTTTTGTCTTGTCTTATGTTGTTTTGTCCTGTCCTGACGTGTGTTGTGTTGTTTTGTCTTGTCTTGTTTTGTCTTGTCTTGTGTTGTTTTGTCTTGTATTGTCTTGTTTTCTCATGTAATGTCATGTCGTGTGTTGTGTTGTTTTGTCTTGTCTTGTGTTGTTTTGTCGTGTCATGTCTTGTCTTGTCTTGGCTTGTCTTGTCCTGTCCTGTCGTGTGTTGTCTTGTCTTGTCTTGTCCTGTCCTGACGTGTGTTGTGTTGTTTTGTCTTGTCTTGTGTTGTTTTGTCCTGCCCTGACGTGTGTTGTGTTGTTTTGTCTTGTCTTGTTTTGTCTTGTCTTGTGTTGTTTTGTCTTGTATTGTCTTGTTTTCTCATGTAATGTCATGTCGTGTGTTGTGTTGTTTTGTCTTGTCTTGTCTTGTCTTGTCTTGTCATGTCTTGTCTTGTCTTGTGTTGTTTTGTCGTGTCATGTCTTGTCTTGTCTTGTCTTGTCTTGTCTTGTCCTGTCCTGTCGTGTGTTGTGTTGTTTTGGCTTGTCTTGTCATGTCATGTCATGTCGTGTCTTGTGTTGCCTTGTCTTGTCTTGTCATGTCGTGTGTTGTGTTGTTTTGTCTTGTCTTGTGTTGCTTTGTCGTGTCATGTCTTGTCTTGTCTTGTCTTGTAATGTACTGTCGTGTTGTTTTGTCTTGTCTTGTCATGTCATGTCATGTCGTGTCTTGTGTTGCTTGTCTTGTCTTGTCTTGTCATGTCATGTCGTGTCTTGTGTTGTTTTGTCTTGTCTTGTTGTGTATTGTCTTGTCTTATATTGTCTTGTCTTGTCTTGTCTTTGTCATGTCATGTCATGTCGTGTGTTGTGTTGTTTTGTCTTGTCTTGTCTTGTCTTGTCAAGTCGTGTGTTGTGTTGTTTTGTCTTGTCATGTCGTGTGTTGTGTTGTTTTGTCTTGTCTTGTCTTGTCCTGTCCTGTCGTGTGTTGTGTTGTTTTGTCTTGTCTTGTCTTGTCTTGTTTTGTCTTGTCTTGTCTTGTTTTATGTTGTCTTGTTTTGTCATGTAATGTCATGTCGTGTGTTGTGTTGTTTTGTCGTGTCATGTCTTGTCTTGTCTTGTCTTGTCTTGTCCTGTCCTGTCGTGTGTTGTGTTGTTTTGTCTTGTCTTGTCATGTCATGTCATGTCGTGTCTTGTGTTGCTTTGTCTTGTCTTGTCTTGTCTTGTCTTGTCTTGTGTTGCCTCGTCTTGTCTTGTCTTGTCTTGTCTTGTCCTGTCCTGACGTGTGTTGTGTTGTTTTGTCTTGTCTTGTCTTGTCTTGTCATGTCGTGTGTTGTGTTGATTTGTCTTGTCTTGTCTTGTCTTGTCATGTCTTGTCATGTCATGTCATGTCATATCGTGTGTTGTGTTGTTTTGTCTTGTCTTATTTTGTCTTGTCATGTCTTATCTTGTCTTATCTTGTCTTGTCTTGTCTTGTCTTGTCTTGTCTTGTCTTGTCTTGTCTTGTCTTGTCATGTCATGTCATGTCATATCGTGTGTTGTGTTGTTTTGTCTTGTCTTATTTTGTCTTGTCATGTCTTATCTTGTCTTGTCTTGTCTTGTCTTGTCTTGTCTCATCTTGTCTTGTCCTGTCCTGTCTTGTCTTGTCTTGTCTTGCCATGTCTTGTCTTGTCTTGTTTTGTCTTGTCTTGTATTGTCTTGTTTTCTCATGTAATGTCATGTCGTGTGTTGTGTTGTTTTGTCTTGTCTTGTGTTGTTTTGTCGTGTCATGTCTTGTCTTGTCTTGTCTTGTCTTGTCCTGTCCTGTTGTGTGTTGTGTTGTTTTGTCTTGTCTTGTCTTGTCCTGTCCTGACGTGTGTTGTCTTGTCTTGTCTTGTCTTGTCTTGTCTTGTCTTGTCTTGTCCTGTCCTGTCTTGTCTTGTCTTGTCATGTCTTGTCTTGTCTTGTCTTGTCTTGTCTTGTCTCGTCTTGTCTTGTCTTGTCTTGTCTTGTCTTGTCTCGTCTTGTCTTGTCTTGTCTTGTCTTGTCTTGTCCTGTCCTGTCTTGTCTTGTCTTGTCATGTCTTGTCTTGTCTTGTCTTGTCTTGTCTTGTGTTGCCTCGTCTTGTCTTGTCTTGTCTTGTCCTGTCCTGACGTGTGTTGTCTTGTCTTGTCTTGTCATGTCATGTCGTGTCTTGTGTTGCTTTGTCTTGTCTTGTCTTGTCTTGTCATGTCGTGTGTTGTGTTGTTTTGTCTTGTCTTGTTGTGTATTGTCATGTCTTATATTGTCTTGTCTTGTCTTGTCTTGTCATGTCATGTCATGTCGTGTGTTGTGTTGTTTTGTCTTGTCTTGTCTTGTCTTGTCTTGTCTTGTCTTGCCTTATCTTGCCTTGTCTTGTCTTGTCTGGTCTTGTCTTGTCTTGTCTTGTCTTGTCATGTCTTGTCTTGTCTTGTTTTGTCTTGTCTTGTATTGTCTTGTTTTCTCATGTAATGTCATGTCGTGTGTTGTGTTGTTTTGTCTTGTCTTGTGTTGTTTTGTCGTGTCATGTCTTGTCTTGTCTTGTCCTGTCCTGTCGTGTGTTGTGTTGCTTTGTCTTGTCTTGTCTTGTCATGTCGTGTGTTGTGTTGTTTTGTCTTGTCTTGTTGTGTATTGTCATGTCTTATATTGTCTTGTCTTGTCTTGTCTTGTCTTGTCATGTCATGTCATGTCGTGTGTTGTGTTGTTTTGTCTTGTCTTGTCTTGTCTTGTCTTGTCATGTCGTGTGTTGTGTTGTTTTGTCTTGTCTTGTGCTGTTTTGTCGTGTCATGTCTTGTCTTGTCTTGTCCTGTCCTGTCGTGTGTTGTGTTGTTTTGTCTTGTCTTGTCTTGTCTTGTCTAGTTTTGTCTTGTCTTGTCTTGTCTTGTTTTATGTTGTTTTGTTTTGTCATGTAAATTCATGTCGTGTGTTGTGTTGTTTTGCCTTGTCTTGTGTTGTTTTGCCGTGTCATGTCTTGTCTTGTCTTGTCTTGTCTTGTCCTGTCCTGTCGTATGTTGTGTTGTTTTGTCTTGTCTTGTCATGTCATGTCATGTCGTGTCTTGTGTTGCTTTGTCTTGTCTTTTCTTCTCCTTGTCTTGTGTCGTTTTGTCCTGTCCTGACGTGTGTTTTGTTGTTTTGTCTTGTCATGTCTTGTCTTGTCTTGTGATGTCATGTCATGTCGTGTGTTGTGTTGTTTTGTCTTGTCTTGTATTGTCTTGTTTTCTCATGTATTGTCATGTCGTGTGTTGTGTTGTTTTGTCTTGTCTTGTGTTGTTTTGTCGTGTCATGTCTTGTCTTGTCTTGTCCTGTCCTGTCGTGTGTTGTGTTGCTTTGTCTTGTCTTGTCTTGTCTTGTCATGTCGTGTGTTGTGTTGTTTTGTCTTGTCTTGTGTTGTTTTATGTTGTCTTGTTTTGTCATGTAAATTCATGTCGTGTGTTGTGTTGTTTTGCCTTGTCTTGTGTTGTTTTGTCGTGTCATGTCTTGCCTTGTCTTGTCTTGTCTTGTCCTGTCCTGTCGTGTGTTGTATTGCTTTGTCTTGTCTTGTCTTGTCATGTCGTGTGTTGTGTTGTTTTGTCTTGTCTTGTGTTGTTTTGTCGTGTCATGTCTTGTCTTGTCTTGTCCTGTCCTGTCGTGTGTTGTGTTGTTTTATCTTGTCTTGTCTTGTCTAGTTTTGTCTTGTCTTGGCTTGCCTTGTTTTATGTTGTCTTGTTTTGTCATGTAAATTCATGTCGTGTGTTGTGTTGTTTTGTCTTGTCTTGTCTTGTCTTGTCTTGTCTTGTCTTGTCTTGTCTTGTCTTGTCTTGTCTTGTCTTGTCTTGTCTTGTCTTGTCTTGTCTTGTCTTGTCTTGCCTTATCTTGCCTTGTCTTGTCTTGTCTAGTTTTGTCTTGTCTTGGCTTGCCTTGTTTTATGTTGTCTTGTTTTGTCATGTAAATTCATGTCGTGTGTTGTGTTGTTTTGTCTTGTCATGTCGTGTCTTGTGTTGCTTTGTCTTGTCTTGTCTTGTCTTGTCTTGTCTTGTGTTGCCTCGTCTTGTCTTGTCTTGTCTTGTCTTGTCCTGTCCTGACGTGTGTTGTGTTGTTTTGTCTTGTCTTGTCTTGTCTTGTCATGTCGTGTGTTGTGTTGTTTTGTCTTGTCTTGTCTTGTCTTGTCATGTCTTGTCATGTCATGTCATGTCATATCGTGTGTTGTGTTGTTTTGTCTTGTCTTATTTTGTCTTGTCATGTCTTATCTTGTCTTATCTTGTCTTGTCTTGTCTTGTCTTGTCTTGTCTTGTCTTGTCTTGTCATGTCATGTCATGTCATATCGTGTGTTGTGTTGTTTTGTCTTGTCTTATTTTGTCTTGTCATGTCTTATCTTGTCTTGTCTTGTCTTGTCTTGTCTTGTCTCATCTTGTCTTGTCCTGTCCTGTCTTGTCTTGTCTTGTCTTGCCATGTCTTGTCTTGTCTTGTTTTGTCTTGTCTTGTATTGTCTTGTTTTCTCATGTAATGTCATGTCGTGTGTGGTGTTGTTTTGTCTTGTCTTGTGTTGTTTTGTCGTGTCATGTCTTGTCTTGTCTTGTCTTGTCTTGTCCTGTCCTGTTGTGTGTTGTGTTGTTTTGTCTTGTCTTGTCTTGTCCTGTCCTGACGTGTGTTGTCTTGTCTTGTCTTGTCTTGTCTTGTCTTGTCTTGTCTTGTCTTGTCTTGTCTTGTCTTGTCCTGTCCTGTCTTGTCTTGTCTTGTCATGTTTTGTCTTGTCTTGTCTTGTCTTGTCTTGTCTCGTCTTGTCTTGTCTTGTCTTGTCTTGTCTTGTCTCGTCTTGTCTTGTCTTGTCTTGTCTTGTCTTGTCCTGTCCTGTCTTGTCTTGTCTTGTCATGTCTTGTCTTGTCTTGTCTTGTCTTGTCTTGTGTTGCCTCGTCTTGTCTTGTCTTGTCTTGTCCTGTCCTGACGTGTGTTGTCTTGTCTTGTCTTGTCATGTCATGTCATGTCGTGTCTTGTGTTGCTTTGTCTTGTCTTGTCTTGTCTTGTCATGTCGTGTGTTGTGTTGTTTTGTCTTGTCTTGTTGTGTATTGTCATGTCTTATATTGTCTTGTCTTGTCTTGTCTTGTCATGTCATGTCATGTCGTGTGTTGTGTTGTTTTGTCTTGTCTTGTCTTGTCTTGTCTTGTCTTGCCTTGTCTTGTCTTGCCTTATCTTGCCTTGTCTTGTCTTGTCTGGTCTTGTCTTGTCTTGTCTTGTCTTGTCTTGTCATGTCTTGTCTTGTCTTGTTTTGTCTTGTCTTGTATTGTCTTGTTTTCTCATGTAATGTCATGTCGTGTGTTGTGTTGTTTTGTCTTGTCTTGTGTTGTTTTGTCGTGTCATGTCTTGTCTTGTCTTGTCCTGTCCTGTCGTGTGTTGTGTTGCTTTGTCTTGTCTTGTCTTGTCATGTCGTGTGTTGTGTTGTTTTGTCTTGTCTTGTTGTGTATTGTCATGTCTTATATTGTCTTGTCTTGTCTTGTCTTGTCTTGTCATGTCATGTCATGTCGTGTGTTGTGTTGTTTTGTCTTGTCTTGTCTTGTCTTGTCTTGTCTTGTCTTGTCATGTCGTGTGTTGTGTTGTTTTGTCTTGTCTTGTGCTGTTTTGTCGTGTCATGTCTTGTCTTGTCTTGTCCTGTCCTGTCGTGTGTTGTGTTGTTTTGTCTTGTCTTGTCTTGTCTTGTTTTATGTTGTTTTGTTTTGTCATGTAAATTCATGTCGTGTGTTGTGTTGTTTTGCCTTGTCTTGTGTTGTTTTGCCGTGTCATGTCTTGTCTTGTCTTGTCTTGTCTTGTCCTGTCCTGTCGTATGTTGTGTTGTTTTGTCTTGTCTTGTCATGTCATGTCATGTCGTGTCTTGTGTTGCTTTGTCTTGTCTTTTCTTCTCCTTGTCTTGTGTCGTTTTGTCCTGTCCTGACGTGTGTTTTGTTGTTTTGTCTTGTCATGTCTTGTCTTGTCTTGTGATGTCATGTCATGTCGTGTGTTGTGTTGTTTTGTCTTGTCTTGTATTGTCTTGTTTTCTCATGTATTGTCATGTCGTGTGTTGTATTGTTTTGTCTTGTCTTGTGTTGTTTTGTCGTGTCATGTCTTGTCTTGTCTTGTCCTGTCCTGTCGTGTGTTGTGTTGCTTTGTCTTGTCTTGTCTTGTCTTGTCATGTCGTGTGTTGTGTTGTTTTGTCTTGTCTTGTGTTGTTTTATGTTGTCTTGTTTTGTCATGTAAATTCATGTCGTGTGTTGTGTTGTTTTGCCTTGTCTTGTGTTGTTTTGTCGTGTCATGTCTTGCCTTGTCTTGTCTTGTCTTGTCCTGTCCTGTCGTGTGTTGTGTTGCTTTGTCTTGTCTTGTCTTGTCATGTCTTGTCATGTCGTGTGTTGTGTTGTTTTGTCTTGTCTTGTGTTGTTTTGTCATGTCATGTCTTGTCTTGTCTTGTCCTGTCCTGTCGTGTGTTGTGTTGTTTTATCTTGTCTTGTCTTGTCTAGTTTTGTCTTGTCTTGGCTTGCCTTGTTTTATGTTGTGTTGTTTTGTCATGTAAATTCATGTCGTGTGTTGTGTTGTTTTGTCTTGTCTTGTCTTGTCTTGTCTTGTCTTGTCTTGTCTTGTCTTGTCTTGTCTTGTCTTGTCTTGTCTTGTCTTGTCTTGTCTTGTCTTGTCTTGTCTTGTCTTGTCTTGCCTTATCTTGCCTTGTCTTGTCTTGTCTTGTCTTGTTTTGTCTTGTCTTGTCTTGTCTAGTTTTGTCTTGTCTTGTTTTATGTTGTCTTGTTTTTCATGTAAATTCATGTCGTGTGTTGTGTTGTTTTGCCTTGTCTTGTGCTGTTTTGTTGTTTTGTCTTGTCATGTCTTGTCTTGTCTTGTGATGTCGTGTGTTGTGTTGCTTTGTCTTGTCTTGTCTTGTCTTGTCATGTCGTGTGTTGTCTTGTCTTGTCTTGTCTTGTTTTGTCTTGTCTTGTCTTGTCTAGTTTTGTCTTGTCTTGTCTTGTCTTGTTTTATGTTGTCTTGTTTTCTCATGTATTGTCATGTCGTGTGTTGTGTTGTTTTGTCTTGTCTTGTGTTGTTTTGTCGTGTCATGTCTTGTCTTGTCTTGTCCTGTCCTGTCGTGTGTTGTGTTGCTTTGTCTTGTCTTGTCTTGTCTTGTCATGTCGTGTGTTGTCTTGTCTTGTCTTGTCTTGTCATGTCTTGTCTTGTCTTGTTTTGTCTTGTCTTGTCTTGTCTAGTTTTGTCTTGTCTTGTCTTGTCTTGTTTTATGTTGTCTTGTTTTTTCATGTAAATTCATGTCGTGTGTTGTGTTGTTTTGCCTTGTCTTGTGTTGTTTTGTTGTTTTGTCTTGTCATGTCTTGTCTTGTCTTGTGATGTCATGTCATGTCGTGTGTTGTGTTGTTTTGTCTTGTCTTGCTGTGTATTGTCACGTCTTATATTGTCTTGTCTTGTCTTGTCATGTCGTGTCATGTCTTGTCTTGTCTTGTCTTGTCTTGTCCTGTCCTGTCGTATGTTGTGTTATTTTGTCTTGTCTTGTCATGTCATGTCATGTCGTGTCTTGTGTTGCTTTGTCTTGTCTTTTCTTCTCCTTGTCTTGTGTCGTTTTGTCCTGTCCTGACGTGTGTTTTGTTGTTTTGTCTTGTCATGTCTTGTCTTGTCTTGTGATGTCATGTCATGTCGTGTGTTGTGTTGTTTTGTCTTGTCGTGCTGTGTATTGTCACGTCTTATATTGTCTTGTCTTGTCTTGTCATGTCATGTCATGTCGTGTGTTGTGTTGTTTTGTCTTGTCTTGTTTTGTCTTCTCATGTCATGTCTTGTCTTGTCTTGTCTTGTCTTGTTTTGTCTTGTCATGTCTTGTCTTGTCTTGTCTTGTCTTGTCTTGTCTTGTCTTGTCTTGTCTCGTCTTGTCTTGTCTTGTCCTGTCCTGTCTTGTCTTGTCTTGTCATGTTTTGTCTTGTCCTGTCCTGTCTTGTCTTGTCTTGTCTTGTCATGTCTTGTCTTGTCTTGTCTTGTCCTGTCCTGTCTTGTCTTGTCTTGTCTTGTCATGTCTTGTCTTGTCTTGTCTTGTCTTGTCTTGTCTTGTCTTGTCTTGTCTTGTCTTGTCTTGTCTTGTCTTGTCTTGTCTTGTCTTGTCTTGTCTTGTCTTGTCTTGTCTTGTCTTGTCTTGTCTTGTCTAGTTTTGTCTTGTCATGTCTTGTCTTGTCTTGTCTTGTCTTGTTTTGTCTTGTCATGTCTTGTCTTGTCTTGTCTTGTCTTGTCTTGTTTTGTCTTGTCATGTCTTGTCTTGTCATGTCTTGTCTTGTGTTGTTTTGTCGTGTCATGTCTTGTCTTGTCCTGTCCTGTCGTGTGTTGTCTTGTCTTGTCTTGTCCTGTCCTGACGTGTGTTGTGTTGTTTTGTCTTGTCTTGTGTTGTTTTGTCCTGTCCTGACGTGTGTTGTGTTGTTTTGTCTTGTCTTGTTTTGTCTTGTCTTGTGTTGTTTTGTCTTGTATTGTCTTGTTTTCTCATGTAATGTCATGTCGTGTGTTGTGTTGTTTTGTCTTGTCTTGTGTTGTTTTGTCGTGTCATGTCTTGTCTTGTCTTGGCTTGTCATGTCCTGTCCTGTCGTGTGTTGTCTTGTCTTGTCTTGTCCTGTCCTGACGTGTGTTGTTTTGTTTTGTCTTGTCTTGTGTTGTTTTGTCCTGTCCTGACGTGTGTTGTGTTTTTTTGCCTTGTCTTGTTTTGTTTTGTCGTGTCATGTCTTGTCTTGTCTTGTCCTGTCCTGTCGTGTGTTGTGTTGTTTTATCTTGTCTTGTCTTGTCTAGTTTTGTCTTGTCTTGGCTTGCCTTGTTTTATGTTGTCTTGTTTTGTCATGTAAATTCATGTCGTGTGTTGTGTTGTTTTGTCTTGTCTTGTCTTGTCTTGTCTTGTCTTGTCTTGTCTTGTCTTGTCTTGTCTTGTCTTGTCTTGTCTTGTCTTGTCTTGTCTTGTCTTGCCTTATCTTGCCTTGTCTTGTCTTGTCTTGTCTTGTTTTGTCTTGTCTTGTCTTGTCTAGTTTTGTCTTGTCTTGTTTTATGTTGTCTTGTTTTTTCATGTAAATTCATGTCGTGTGTTGTGTTGTTTTGCCTTGTCTTGTGTTGTTTTGTTGTTTTGTCTTGTCATGTCTTGTCTTGTCTTGTGATGTCGTGTGTTGTGTTGCTTTGTCTTGTCTTGTCTTGTCTTGTCATGTCGTGTGTTGTCTTGTCTTGTCTTGTCTTGTCTTGTCTTGTCCTGTCCTGTCGTATGTTGTGTTATTTTGTCTTGTCTTGTCATGTCATGTCATGTCGTGTCTTGTGTTGCTTTGTCTTGTCTTTTCTTCTCCTTGTCTTGTGTCGTTTTGTCCTGTCCTGACGTGTGTTTTGTTGTTTTGTCTTGTCAAGTCTTGTCTTGTGATGTCATGTCATGTCGTGTGTTGTGTTGTTTTGTCTTGTCGTGCTGTGTATTGTCACGTCTTATATTGTCTTGTCTTGTCTTGTCATGTCATGTCATGTCGTGTGTTGTGTTGTTTTGTCTTGTCTTGTTTTGTCTTCTCATGTCATGTCTTGTCTTGTCTTGTCTTGTCTTGTTTTGTCTTGTCATGTCTTGTCTTGTCTTGTCTTGTCTTGTCTTGTCTTGTCTTGTCTTGTCTTGTCTTGTCCTGTCCTGTCTTGTCTTGTCTTGTCATGTTTTGTCTTGTCCTGTCCTGTCTTGTCTTGTCTTGTCTTGTCATGTCTTGTCTTGTCTTGTCTTGTCCTGTCCTGTCTTGTCTTGTCTTGTCATGTCTTGTCTTGTCTTGTCTTGTCTTGTCTTGTCTTGTCTTGTCTTGTCTTGTCTTGTCTTGTCTTGTCTTGTCTTGTCTTGTCTTGTCTTGTCTTGTCTTGTCTAGTTTTGTCTTGTCATGTCTTGTCTTGTCTTGTCTTGTCTTGTTTTGTCTTGTCATGTCTTGTCTTGTCTTGTCTTGTCTTGTCTTGTCTTGTTTTGTCTTGTCATGTCTTGTCTTGTCATGTCTTGTCTTGTGTTGTTTTGTCGTGTCATGTCTTGTCTTGTCCTGTCCTGTCGTGTGTTGTCTTGTCTTGTCTTGTCCTGTCCTGACGTGTGTTGTGTTGTTTTGTCTTGTCTTGTGTTGTTTTGTCCTGTCCTGACGTGTGTTGTGTTGTTTTGTCTTGTCTTGTTTTGTCTTGTCTTGTGTTGTTTTGTCTTGTATTGTCTTGTTTTCTCATGTAATGTCATGTCGTGTGTTGTGTTGTTTTGTCTTGTCTTGTGTTGTTTTGTCGTGTCATGTCTTGTCTTGTCTTGGCTTGTCATGTCCTGTCCTGTCGTGTGTTGTCTTGTCTTGTCTTGTCCTGTCCTGACGTGTGTTGTGTTGTTTTGTCTTGTCTTGTGTTGTTTTGTCCTGTCCTGACGTGTGTTGTGTTTTTTTGCCTTGTCTTGTTTTGTTTTGTCGTGTCATGTCTTGTCTTGTCTTGTCCTGTCCTGTCGTGTGTTGTGTTGTTTTATCTTGTCTTGTCTTGTCTAGTTTTGTCTTGTCTTGTCTTGCCTTGTTTTATGTTGTCTTGTTTTGTCATGTAAATTCATGTCGTGTGTTGTGTTGTTTTGTCTTGTCTTGTCTTGTCTTGTCTTGTCTTGTCTTGTCTTGTCTTGTCTTGTCTTGTCTTGTCTTGTCTTGTCTTGTCTTGTCTTGTCTTGTCTTGTCTTGTCTTGTCTTGTCTTGCCTTATCTTGCCTTGTCTTGTCTTGTCTTGTCTTGTTTTGTCTTGTCTTGTCTTGTCTAGTTTTGTCTTGTCTTGTTTTATGTTGTCTGGTTTTTTCATGTAAATTCATGTCGTGTGTTGTGTTGTTTTGCCTTGTCTTGTGTTGTTTTGTTGTTTTGTCTTGTCATGTCTTGTCTTGTCTTGTGATGTCGTGTGTTGTGTTGCTTTGTCTTGTCTTGTCTTGTCTTGTCATGTCGTGTGTTGTCTTGTCTTGTCTTGTCTTGTTTTGTCTTGTCTTGTCTTGTCTAGTTTTGTCTTGTCTTGTCTTGTCTTGTTTTATGTTGTCTTGTTTTCTCATGTATTGTCATGTCGTGTGTTGTGTTGTTTTGTCTTGTCTTGTGTTGTTTTGTCGTGTCATGTCTTGTCTTGTCTTGTCCTGTCCTGTCGTGTGTTGTGTTGCTTTGTCTTGTCTTGTCTTGTCTTGTCATGTCGTGTGTTGTCTTGTCTTGTCTTGTCTTGTCTTGTCTTGTCATGTCTTGTCTTGTCTTGTTTTGTCTTGTCTTGTCTTGTCTAGTTTTGTCTTGTCTTGTCTTGTCTTGTTTTATGTTGTCTTGTTTTTTCATGTAAATTCATGTCGTGTGTTGTGTTGTTTTGCCTTGTCTTGTGTTGTTTTGTCTTGTCATGTCTTGTCTTGTCTTGTGATGTCATGTCATGTCGTGTGTTGTGTTGTTTTGTCTTGTCTTGCTGTGTATTGTCACGTCTTATATTGTCTTGTCTTGTCTTGTCATGTCGTGTCATGTCTTGTCTTGTCTTGTCTTGTCTTGTCCTGTCCTGTCGTATGTTGTGTTATTTTGTCTTGTCTTGTCATGTCATGTCATGTCGTGTCTTGTGTTGCTTTGTCTTGTCTTTTCTTCTCCTTGTCTTGTGTCGTTTTGTCCTGTCCTGACGTGTGTTTTGTTGTTTTGTCTTGTCATGTCTTGTCTTGTCTTGTGATGTCATGTCATGTCGTGTGTTGTGTTGTTTTGTCTTGTCGTGCTGTGTATTGTCACGTCTTATATTGTCTTGTCTTGTCTTGTCATGTCATGTCATGTCGTGTGTTGTGTTGTTTTGTCTTGTCGTGCTGTGTATTGTCACGTCTTATATTGTCCTGTCCTGTCTTGTCTTGTCTTGTCTTGTCATGTCTTGTCTTGTCTTGTCTTGTCTTGTCTTGTCTTGTCTTGTCTTGTCTTGTCTTGTCTTGTCTTGTCATGTCTTGTCTTGTCTTGTCTTGTCTTGTCTTGTTTTGTCTTGTCATGTCTTGTCTTGTCATGTCTTGTCTTGTGTTGTTTTGTCGTGTCATGTCTTGTCTTGTCCTGTCCTGTCGTGTGTTGTCTTGTCTTGTCTTGTCCTGTCCTGACGTGTGTTGTGTTGTTTTGTCTTGTCTTGTTTTGTCTTGTCTTGTGTTGTTTTGTCTTGTATTGTCTTGTTTTCTCATGTAATGTCATGTCGTGTGTTGTGTTGTTTTGTCTTGTCTTGTGTTGTTTTGTCGTGTCATGTCTTGTCTTGTCTTGGCTTGTCATGTCTTGTCTTGTCTTGTGATGTCATGTCATGTCGTGTGTTGTGTTGTTTTGTCTTGTCGTGCTGTGTATTGTCACGTCTTATATTGTCTTGTCTTGTCTTGTCATGTCATGTCATGTCGTGTGTTGTGTTGTTTTGTCTTGTTTTTTTTTGTCTTCTCATGTCATGTCTTGTCTTGTCTTGTCTTGTCTTGTTTTGTCTTGTCATGTCTTGTCTTGTCTTGTCTTGTCTTGTCTTGTCTTGTCTTGTCTTGTCTTGTCTTGTCTTGTCCTGTCCTGTCTTGTCTTGTCTTGTCATGTTTTGTCTTGTCCTGTCCTGTCTTGTCTTGTCTTGTCTTGTCATGTCTTGTCTTGTCTTGTCTTGTCCTGTCCTGTCTTGTCTTGTCTTGTCTTGTCATGTCTTGTCTTGTCTTGTCTTGTCTTGTCTTGTCTTGTCTTGTCTTGTCTTGTCTTGTCTTGTCTTGTCTTGTCTTGTCTTGTCTTGTCTTGTCTAGTTTTGTCTTGTCATGTCTTGTCTTGTCTTGTCTTGTCTTGTTTTGTCTTGTCATGTCTTGTCTTGTCTTGTCTTGTCTTGTCTTGTTTTGTCTTGTCATGTCTTGTCTTGTCATGTCTTGTCTTGTGTTGTTTTGTCGTGTCATGTCTTGTCTTGTCCTGTCCTGTCGTGTGTTGTCTTGTCTTGTCTTGTCCTGTCCTGACGTGTGTTGTGTTGTTTTGTCTTGTCTTGTGTTGTTTTGTCCTGTCCTGACGTGTGTTGTGTTGTTTTGTCTTGTCTTGTTTTGTCTTGTCTTGTGTTGTTTTGTCTTGTATTGTCTTGTTTTCTCATGTAATGTCATGTCGTGTGTTGTGTTGTTTTGTCTTGTCTTGTGTTGTTTTTTCGTGTCATGTCTTGTCTTGTCTTGGCTTGTCATGTCCTGTCCTGTCGTGTGTTGTCTTGTCTTGTCTTGTCCTGTCCTGAAGTGTGTTGTGTTGTTTTGTCTTGTCTTGTGTTGTTTTGTCCTGTCCTGACGTGTGTTGTGTTTTTTTGCCTTGTCTTGTTTTGTCTTGTCCTGTCTTGTCTTGTCTTGTGATGTCATGTCATGTCGTGTGTTGTGTTGTTTTGTCTTGTCATGTCTTGTCTTGTCTTGTCTTGTCTTGTCTTGTAATGTCTTGTCTTGTCTTGTCTTGTTTTGTCTTGTCATGTCTTGTCTTGTCTTGTCTTGTCTTGTCTTGTCTTGTCTTGTCTTGTCTTGTCTTGTCTTGTCTTGTCTTGTCTTGTCTTGTCTTGTCTTGTCTTGTCTTGTCTTGTCTTGTCTTGTCTTGTCTTGTCTTGTCTTGTCTTGTCTTGTCTTGTCTTTTCTTGTTTTATGTTGTCTTGTCTTGTCTTGTTTTGTCATGTAATGTCATGTCGTGTCTTGTCTTGCTTTGTCTTGTCATGTCTTATCTTGTCTTGTCTTGTCTTGTCTTGTCTTGTCTTGTCTTGTCTTGTCTTGTCTTGTCTTGTCTTGTCTTGTCTTGTCTTGTCTTGTCTTGTCTTGTCTTGTCTTGTCTTGTCTTGTCTTGTCTTGTCTTGTCTTGTCTTGTCTTGTCTTGTCTTGTCCTGTCCTGTCTTGTCTTGTCTTGTCTTGTCATGTCTTGTCTTGTCTTGTCTTGTCTTGTCTTGTCTTGTCTTGTCTTGTCTTGTCTTGTCTTGTCTTGTCTTGTCTTGTCTTGTCTTGTCTTGTCTTGTCTTGTCTAGTTTTGTCTTGTCATGTCTTGTCTTGTCTTGTCTTGTCTTGTTTTGTCTTGTCATGTCTTGTCTTGTCTTGTCTTGTCTTGTCTTGTCTTGTCTTGTCTTGTCTTGTCTTGTCTTGTCTTGTCTTGTCTTGTCTTGTCTTGTCTTGTCTTGTCTTGTCTTGTGTTGTCTTGGTTGTCCTGTCCTGTCTTGTCTTGTCTTGTCATATCTTGTCTTGTCTTGTCTTGCTTTGTCTTGTCATGTCTTATCTTGTCTTGTCTTGTCTTGTCTTGTCTTGCTTTGTCTTGTCATGTCTTATCTTGTCTTGTCTTGTCTTGTCTTGTCTTGTCTTGTCTTGTCCTGTCGTGTGTTGTTTTGTTTTGTCTTGTCTTGTGTTGTTTTGTCGTGTCATGTCTTGTCTTGTCTTGTCTTGTCTTGTCTTGTCTTGTCTTGTCTTGTCTTGTCTTGTCTTGTCTTGTCTTGTCTTGTCTTGTCTTGTCTTGTCTTGTCTTGTCTTGTCTTGTCTTGTCTTGTCTTGTCTTGCCTTATCTTGCCTTGTCTTGTCTTGTCTTGTCTTGTTTTGTCTTGTCTTGTCTTGTCTAGTTTTGTCTTGTCTTGTTTTATGTTGTCTTGTTTTTTCATGTAAATTCATGTCGTGTGTTGTGTTGTTTTGCCTTGTCTTGTGTTGTTTTGTTGTTTTGTCTTGTCATGTCTTGTCTTGTCTTGTGATGTCGTGTGTTGTGTTGCTTTGTCTTGTCTTGTCTTGTCTTGTCATGTCGTGTGTTGTCTTGTCTTGTCTTGTCTTGTTTTGTCTTGTCTTGTCTTGTCTAGTTTTGTCTTGTCTTGTCTTGTCTTGTTTTATGTTGTCTTGTTTTCTCATGTATTGTCATGTCGTGTGTTGTGTTGTTTTGTCTTGTCTTGTGTTGTTTTGTCGTGTCATGTCTTGTCTTGTCTTGTCCTGTCCTGTCGTGTGTTGTGTTGCTTTGTCTTGTCTTGTCTTGTCTTGTCATGTCGTGTGTTGTCTTGTCTTGTCTTGTCTTGTCTTGTCATGTCTTGTCTTGTCTTGTTTTGTCTTGTCTTGTCTTGTCTAGTTTTGTCTTGTCTTGTCTTGTCTTGTTTTATGTTGTCTTGTTTTTTCATGTAAATTCATGTCGTGTGTTGTGTTGTTTTGCCTTGTCTTGTGTTGTTTTGTCTTGTCATGTCTTGTCTTGTCTTGTGATGTCATGTCATGTCGTGTGTTGTGTTGTTTTGTCTTGTCTTGCTGTGTATTGTCACGTCTTATATTGTCTTGTCTTGTCTTGTCATGTCGTGTCATGTCTTGTCTTGTCTTGTCTTGTCTTGTCCTGTCCTGTCGTATGTTGTGTTATTTTGTCTTGTCTTGTCATGTCATGTCATGTCGTGTCTTGTGTTGCTTTGTCTTGTCTTTTCTTCTCCTTGTCTTGTGTCGTTTTGTCCTGTCCTGACGTGTGTTTTGTTGTTTTGTCTTGTCATGTCTTGTCTTGTCTTGTGATGTCATGTCATGTCGTGTGTTGTGTTGTTTTGTCTTGTCGTGCTGTGTATTGTCACGTCTTATATTGTCTTGTCTTGTCTTGTCATGTCATGTCATGTCGTGTGTTGTGTTGTTTTGTCTTGTCGTGCTGTGTATTGTCACGTCTTATATTGTCCTGTCCTGTCTTGTCTTGTCTTGTCTTGTCATGTCTTGTCTTGTCTTGTCTTGTCTTGTCTTGTCTTGTCTTGTCTTGTCTTGTCTTGTCTTGTCTTGTCATGTCTTGTCTTGTCTTGTCTTGTCTTGTCTTGTTTTGTCTTGTCATGTCTTGTCTTGTCATGTCTTGTCTTGTGTTGTTTTGTCGTGTCATGTCTTGTCTTGTCCTGTCCTGTCGTGTGTTGTCTTGTCTTGTCTTGTCCTGTCCTGACGTGTGTTGTGTTGTTTTGTCTTGTCTTGTTTTGTCTTGTCTTGTGTTGTTTTGTCTTGTATTGTCTTGTTTTCTCATGTAATGTCATGTCGTGTGTTGTGTTGTTTTGTCTTGTCTTGTGTTGTTTTGTCGTGTCATGTCTTGTCTTGTCTTGGCTTGTCATGTCTTGTCTTGTCTTGTGATGTCATGTCATGTCGTGTGTTGTGTTGTTTTGTCTTGTCGTGCTGTGTATTGTCACGTCTTATATTGTCTTGTCTTGTCTTGTCATGTCATGTCATGTCGTGTGTTGTGTTGTTTTGTCTTGTTTTTTTTTGTCTTCTCATGTCATGTCTTGTCTTGTCTTGTCTTGTCTTGTTTTGTCTTCTCATGTCATGTCTTGTCTTGTCTTGTCTTGTCTTGTTTTGTCTTGTCATGTCTTGTCTTGTCTTGTCTTGTCTTGTCTTGTCTTGTCTTGTCTTGTCTTGTCTTGTCTTGTCTTGTCCTGTCCTGTCTTGTCTTGTCTTGTCATGTTTTGTCTTGTCCTGTCCTGTCTTGTCTTGTCTTGTCTTGTCATGTCTTGTCTTGTCTTGTCTTGTCCTGTCCTGTCTTGTCTTGTCTTGTCTTGTCATGTCTTGTCTTGTCTTGTCTTGTCTTGTCTTGTCTTGTCTTGTCTTGTCTTGTCTTGTCTTGTCTTGTCTTGTCTTGTCTTGTCTTGTCTTGTCTTGTCTAGTTTTGTCTTGTCATGTCTTGTCTTGTCTTGTCTTGTCTTGTTTTGTCTTGTCATGTCTTGTCTTGTCATGTCTTGTCTTGTGTTGTTTTGTCGTGTCATGTCTTGTCTTGTCCTGTCCTGTCGTGTGTTGTCTTGTCTTGTCTTGTCCTGTCCTGACGTGTGTTGTGTTGTTTTGTCTTGTCTTGTGTTGTTTTGTCCTGTCCTGACGTGTGTTGTGTTGTTTTGTCTTGTCTTGTTTTGTCTTGTCTTGTGTTGTTTTGTCTTGTATTGTCTTGTTTTCTCATGTAATGTCATGTCGTGTGTTGTGTTGTTTTGTCTTGTCTTGTGTTGTTTTTTCGTGTCATGTCTTGTCTTGTCTTGGCTTGTCATGTCCTGTCCTGTCGTGTGTTGTCTTGTCTTGTCTTGTCCTGTCCTGAAGTGTGTTGTGTTGTTTTGTCTTGTCTTGTGTTGTTTTGTCCTGTCCTGACGTGTGTTGTGTTTTTTTGCCTTGTCTTGTTTTGTCTTGTCCTGTCTTGTCTTGTCTTGTGATGTCATGTCATGTCGTGTGTTGTGTTGTTTTGTCTTGTCATGTCTTGTCTTGTCTTGTCTTGTCTTGTCTTGTAATGTCTTGTCTTGTCTTGTCTTGTTTTGTCTTGTCATGTCTTGTCTTGTCTTGTCTTGTCTTGTCTTGTCTTGTCTTGTCTTGTCTTGTCTTGTCTTGTCTTGTCTTGTCTTGTCTTGTCTTGTCTTGTCTTGTCTTGTCTTGTCTTGTCTTGTCTTGTCTTGTCTTGTCTTGTCTTGTCTTGTCTTGTCTTGTCTTGTCTTTTCTTGTTTTATGTTGTCTTGTCTTGTCTTGTTTTGTCATGTAATGTCATGTCGTGTCTTGTCTTGCTTTGTCTTGTCATGTCTTATCTTGTCTTGTCTTGTCTTGTCTTGTCTTGTCTTGTCTTGTCTTGTCTTGTCTTGTCTTGTCTTGTCTTGTCTTGTCTTGTCTTGTCTTGTCTTGTCTTGTCTTGTCTTGTCTTGTCTTGTCTTGTCTTGTCTTGTCTTGTCTTGTCTTGTCTTGTCTTGTCTTGTCTTGTCTTGTCTTGTCTTGTCTTGTCTTGTCTTGTCTTGTCTTGTCTTGTCTTGTCTTGTCTTGTCTTGTCTTGTCTTGTCTTGTCTTGTCTTGTCTTGTCTTGTCTTGTCTTGTCTTGTCTTGTCTTGTCTTGTCTTGTCTTGTCTTGTCTTGTCTTGTCTTGTCTTGTCTTGTCTTGTCTTGTCTTGTCTTGTCTTGTCTTGTCTTGTCTTGTCTTGTCTTGTCTTGTCTTGTCTTGTCTTGTCTTGTCTTGTCTTGTCTTGTCTTGTCTTGTCTTGTCTTGTCTTGTCTTGTCTTGTCTTGTCTTGTCTTGTCTTGTCTTGTCTTGTCTTGTGTTGTCTTGGTTGTCCTGTCCTGTCTTGTCTTGTCTTGTCATATCTTGTCTTGTCTTGTCTTGCTTTGTCTTGTCATGTCTTATCTTGTCTTGTCTTGTCTTGTCTTGTCTTGCTTTGACTTGTCATGTCTTATCTTGTCTTGTCTTGTCTTGTCTTGTCTTGTCTTGTCTTGTCCTGTCGTGTGTTGTTTTGTTTTGTCTTGTCTTGTGTTGTTTTGTCGTGTCATGTCTTGTCTTGTCTTGTCTTGTCCTGTCCTGTCGTGTGTTGTGTTGTTTTGTCTTGTCTTGTCTTGTCCTGTCCTGACGTGTGTTGTCTTGTCTTGTCTTGTCTTGTCTTGTCTTGTCTTGTCTTGTCTTGTCTTGTCTTGTCTTGTCTTGTCTTGTCTTGTCCTGTCCTGTCTTGTCTTGTCTTGCCTTGTCATGTCTTGTCTTGTCTTGTCTTGTCTTGTCTCGTCTTGTCTTGTCTTGTCCTGTCCTGTCATGTGTTGTCTTGTCTTGTCTTGTCTTGTCTTGTCTTGTCTTGTCATGTCATGTCTTGTCTTGTCTTGTATTGTCTTGTCTTGTTTTGTCTTGTCTTGTCTTGTCTTGTCTTGTCTTGTCTTGTCTTGTCTTGTCATGTCATGTCATATCGTGTGTTGTGTTGTTTTGTCTTGTCTTATTTTGTCTTGTCATGTCTTATCTTGTCTTGTCTTGTCTTGTCTTGTCTTGTCTTGTCTTGTCTTGTCTTGTCTTGTCTTGTCCTGTCGTGTGTTGTTTTGTTTTGTCTTGTCTTGTGTTGTTTTGTCGTGTCATGTCTTGTCTTGTCTTGTCTTGTCCTGTCCTGTCGTGTGTTGTGTTGTTTTGTCTTGTCTTGTCTTGTCCTGTCCTGACGTGTGTTGTCTTGTCTTGTCTTGTCTTGTCTTGTCTTGTCTTGTCTTGTCTTGTCTTGTCTTGTCTTGTCTTGTCTTGTCTTGTCTTGTCCTGTCCTGTCTTGTCTTGTCTTGCCTTGTCATGTCTTGTCTTGTCTTGTCTTGTCTTGTCTCGTCTTGTCTTGTCTTGTCCTGTCCTGTCATGTGTTGTCTTGTCTTGTCTTGTCTTGTCTTGTCTTGTCTTGTCATGTCATGTCTTGTCTTGTCTTGTATTGTCTTGTCTTGTTTTGTCTTGTCTTGTCTTGTCTTGTCTTGTCTTGTCTTGTCTTGTCTTGTCATGTCATGTCATATCGTGTGTTGTGTTGTTTTGTCTTGTCTTATTTTGTCTTGTCATGTCTTATCTTGTCTTGTCTTGTCTTGTCTTGTCTTGTCTTGTCTTGTCTTGTCTTGTCTTGTCTTGTCTTGTCTTGTCTTGTCTTGTCTTGTCTTGTCTTGTCTTGTCTTGTCTTGTCTTGTCTTGTCTTGTCTTGTCTTGTCTTGTCTTGTCTTGTCTTGTCTTGCCTTGTCTTGTCTTGTCTTGTCTTGTCTTGTCTTGTCTTGTCTTGTCTTGTCTTGTCTTGTCGTGTCTTGTGTTGCTTTGTCTTGTCTTGTCTTGTCTTGTCTTGTCTTGTCTTGTCTTGTCTTGTCTTGTCTTGTCTTGTCTTGTCTTGTCTTGTCTTGTCTTGTCTTGTCTTGTCTTGTCTTGTCTTGTCTTGTCTTGTCTTGTCTTGTCTTGTCTTGTCTTGTCTTGTCTTGTCTTGTCTTGTCTTGTCTTGTCTTGTCTTGTCTTGTCTTGTCTTGTCTTGTCTTGTCTTGTCTTGTCTTGTCTTGTCTTGTCTTGTCTTGTCTTGTCTTGTCTTGTCTTGTCTTGTCTTGTCTTGTCTTGTCTTGTCTTGTCTTGTCTTGTCTTGTCTTGTCTTGTCTTGTCTTGTCTTGTCTTGTCTTGTCTTGTCTTGTCTTGTCTTGTCTTGTCTTGTCTTGTCTTGTCTTGTCTTGTCTTGTCTTGTCTTGTCTTGTCTTGTCTTGTCTTGTCTTGTCTTGTCTTGTCTTGTCTTGTCTTGTCTTGTCTTGTCTTGTCTTGTCTTGTCTTGTCTTGTCTTGTCTTGTCTTGTCTTGTCTTGTCTTGTCTTGTCTTGTCTTGTCTTGTCTTGTCTTGTCTTGTCTTGTCTTGTCTTGTCTTGTCTTGTCTTGTCTTGTCTTGTCTTGTCTTGTCTTGTCTTGTCTTGTCTTGTCTTGTCTTGTCTTGTCTTGTCTTGTCTTGTCTTGTCTTGTCTTGTCTTGTCTTGTCTTGTCTTGTCTTGTCTTGTCTTGTCTTGTCTTGTCTTGTCTTGTCTTGTCTTGTCTTGCTTTGTCTTGTCATGTCTTATCTTGTCTTGTCTTGTCTTGTCTTGTCTTGTCTTGTCTTGTCTTGTCTTGTCTTGTCTTGTCTTGTCTTGTCTTGTCTTGTCTTGTCTTGTCTTGTCTTGTCTTGTCTTGTCTTGTCTTGTCTTGTCTTGTCTTGTCTTGTCTTGTCTTGTCTTGTCTTGTCTTGTCTTGTCTTGTCTTGTCTTGTCTTGTCTTGTCTTGTCTTGTCTTGTCTTGTCTTGTCTTGTCTTGTCTTGTCTTGTCTTGTCTTGTCTTGTCTTGTCTTGTCTTGTCTTGTCTTGTCTTGTCTTGTCTTGTCTTGTCTTGTCTTGTCTTGTCTTGTCTTGTCTTGTCTTGTCTTGTCTTGTCTTGTCTTGTCTTGTCTTGTCTTGTCTTGTCTTGTCTTGTCTTGTCTTGTCTTGTCTTGTCTTGTCTTGTCTTGTCTTGTCTTGTCTTGTCTTGTCTTGTCTTGTCTTGTCTTGTCTTGTCTTGTCTTGTCTTGTCTTGTCTTGTCTTGTCTTGTCTTGTCTTGTCTTGTCTTGTCTTGTCTTGTCTTGTCTTGTCTTGTCTTGTCTTGTCTTGTCTTGTCTTGTCTTGTCTTGTCTTGTCTTGTCTTGTCTTGTCTTGTCTTGTCTTGTCTTGTCTTGTCTTGTCTTGTCTTGTCTTGTCTTGTCTTGTCTTGTCTTGTCTTGTCTTGTCTTGTCTTGTCTTGTCTTGTCTTGTCTTGTCTTGTCTTGTCTTGTCTTGTCTTGTCTTGTCTTGTCTTGTCTTGTCTTGTCTTGTCTTGTCTTGTCTTGTCTTGTCTTGTCTTGTCTTGTCTTGTCTTGTCTTGTCTTGTCTTGTCTTGTCTTGTCTTGTCTTGTCTTGTCTTGTCTTGTCTTGTCTTGTCTTGTCTTGTCTTGTCTTGTCTTGTCTTGTCTTGTCTTGTCTTGCTTTGTCTTGTCATGTCTTATCTTGTCTTGTCTTGTCTTGTCTTGTCTTGTCTTGTCTTGTCTTGTCTTGTCTTGTCTTGTCTTGTCTTGTCTTGTCTTGTCTTGTCTTGTCTTGTCTTGTCTTGTCTTGTCTTGTCTTGTCTTGTCTTGTCTTGTCTTGTCTTGTCTTGTCTTGTCTTGTCTTGTCTTGTCTTGTCTTGTCTTGTCTTGTCACGTGTTGTGTTGTTTTGTCTTGTCTTGTCATGTCATGTCACGTCGTGTCTTGTGTTGCTTTGTCTTGTCTTGTCTTGTCTTGTCTTGTCATGTCGTGTGTTGTGTTGTTTTGTCTTGTCTTGTTGTGTATTGTCATGTCTTATATTGTCTTGTCTTGTCTTGTCTTGTCTTGTCTTGTCATGTCATGTCATGTCGTGTGTTGTGTTGTTTTGTCTTGTCTTGTTTTGTCTTGTCATGTCATGTCATGTCTTGTCTTGTCTTGTCTTGTCTTGTTTTGTCTTGTCTTGTCTTGTCTTGTCTTGTCTTGTCTTGTCTTGTCTTGTCTTGTCTTGCTTTGTCTTGTCATGTCTTATCTTGTCTTGTCTTGTCTTGTCTTGTCCTGTCCTGTCGTGTGTTGTGTTGTTTTGTCTTGTCTTGTCATGTCATGTCATGTCGTGTCTTGTGTTGCTTTGTCTTGTCTTGTCTTGTCTTGTCTTGTCTTGTCTTGTGTTGCCTCGTCTTGTCTTGTCTTGTCTTGTCCTGTCCTGACGTGTGTTGTGTTGTTTTGTCTTGTCTTGTCTTGTCTTGTCTTGTCTTGTCATGTCGTGTGTTGTGTTGTTTTGTCTTGTCTTGTCTTGTCATGTCGTGTGTTGTGTTGTTTTGTCTTGTCTTGTGTTGTTTTGTCGTGTCATGTCTTGTCTTGTCTTGTCTTGTCTTGTCCTGTCCTGTCGTGTGTTGTGTTGCTTTGTCTTGTCTTGTCTTGTCTTGTCTTGTCATGTCGTGTGTTGTGTTGTTTTGTCTTGTCTTGTTGTGTATTGTCATGTCTTATATTGTCTTGTCTTGTCTTGTCTTGTCATGTCATGTCATGTCGTGTGTTGTGTTGTTCTGTCTTGTCTTGTCTTGTCTTGTCTTGTCTTGTCTTGTCTTGTCTTGTCTTGTCTTGTCTTGTCTTGCCTTATCTTGCCTTGTCTTGTCTTGTCTGGTCTTGTCTTGTCTTGTCTTGTCTTGTCTTGTCATGTCTTGTCTTGTCTTGTTTTGTCTTGTCTTGTATTGTCTTGTTTTCTCATGTAATGTCATGTCGTGTGTTGTGTTGTTTTGTCTTGTCTTGTGTTGTTTTGTCGTGTCATGTCTTGTCTTGTCTTGTCCTGTCCTGTCGTGTGTTGTGTTGCTTTGTCTTGTCTTGTCTTGCTTTGTCTTGTCATGTCTTATCTTGTCTTGTCTTGTCTTGTCTTGTCCTGTCCTGTCGTGTGTTGTGTTGTTTTGTCTTGTCTTGTCATGTCATGTCACGTCGTGTCTTGTGTTGCTTTGTCTTGTCTTGTCTTGTCTTGTCTTGTCATGTCGTGTGTTGTGTTGTTTTGTCTTGTCTTGTTGTGTATTGTCATGTCTTATATTGTCTTGTCTTGTCTTGTCTTGTCATGTCATGTCATGTCGTGTGTTGTGTTGTTTTGTCTTGTCTTGTTTTGTCTTGTCATGTCATGTCATGTCTTGTCTTGTCTTGTCTTGTCTTGTTTTGTCTTGTCTTGTCTTGTCTTGTCTTGTCTTGTCTTGTCTTGTCTTGTCTTGTCTTGTCTTGTCTTGTCTTGTCTTGTCTTGTCTTGTCTTGTCTTGTCTTGTCTTGTCTTGTCTTGTCTTGTCTTGTCTTGTCTTGTCTTGTCATGTCGTGTGTTGTGTTGTTTTGTCTTGTCTTGTTGTGTATTGTCATGTCTTATATTGTCTTGTCTTGTCTTGTCTTGTCATGTCATGTCTTGTCTTGTCTTGTCTTGTCTTGTCTTGTCTTGTCTTGTCTTGTCTTGTCTTGTCTTGTCTTGTCTTGTCTTGTCTTGTCTTGTCTTGTCTTGTCTTGTCTTGTCTTGTCTTGTCTTGTCTTGTCTTGTCTTGTCTTGTCTTGTCTTGTCTTGTCTTGTCTTGTCTTGTCTTGTCTTGTCTTGTCTTGTCTTGTCTTGTCTTGTCTTGTCTTGTCTTGTCTTGTCTTGTCTTGTCTTGTCTTGTCTTGTATTGTCATGTCTTGTCTTGTCTGGTCTTGTCTTGTCTTGTCTTGTCTTGTCTTGTCATGTCGTGTGTTGTGTTGTTTTGTCTTGTCTTGTGTTGTTTTGTCGTGTCATGTCTTGTCTTGTCTTGTCTTGTCTTGTCCTGTCCTGTCGTGTGTTGTGTTGTTTTGTCTTGTCTTGTCATGTCATGTCACGTCGTGTCTTGTGTTGCTTTGTCTTGTCTTGTCTTGTCTTGTCTTGTCATGTCGTGTGTTGTGTTGTTTTGTCTTGTCTTGTTGTGTATTGTCATGTCTTATATTGTCTTGTCTTGTCTTGTCTTGTCTTGTCTTGTCTTGTCTTGTCTTGTCTTGTCTTGTCTTGTCTTGTCTTGTCTTGTCTTGTCTTGTCTTGTCTTGTCTTGTCTTGTCTTGTCTTGTCTTGTCTTGTCTTGTCTTGTCTTGTCTTGTCTTGTCTTGTCTTGTCTTGTCTTGTCTTGTCTTGTCTTGTCTTGTCTTGTATTGTCATGTCTTGTCTTGTCTGGTCTTGTCTTGTCTTGTCTTGTCTTGTCTTGTCATGTCGTGTGTTGTGTTGTTTTGTCTTGTCTTGTGTTGTTTTGTCGTGTCATGTCTTGTCTTGTCTTGTCTTGTCTTGTCCTGTCCTGTCGTGTGTTGTGTTGTTTTGTCTTGTCTTGTCATGTCATGTCACGTCGTGTCTTGTGTTGCTTTGTCTTGTCTTGTCTTGTCTTGTCTTGTCATGTCGTGTGTTGTGTTGTTTTGTCTTGTCTTGTTGTGTATTGTCATGTCTTATATTGTCTTGTCTTGTCTTGTCTTGTCTTGTCTTGTCATGTCATGTCATGTCGTGTGTTGTGTTGTTTTGTCTTGTCTTGTTTTGTCTTGTCATGTCATGTCATGTCTTGTCTTGTCTTGTCTTGTCTTGTTTTGTCTTGTCTTGTCTTGTCTTGTCTTGTCTTGTCTTGTCTTGTCTTGTCTTGTCTTGCTTTGTCTTGTCATGTCTTATCTTGTCTTGTCTTGTCTTGTCTTGTCCTGTCCTGTCGTGTGTTGTGTTGTTTTGTCTTGTCTTGTCATGTCATGTCATGTCGTGTCTTGTGTTGCTTTGTCTTGTCTTGTCTTGTCTTGTCTTGTCTTGTCTTGTGTTGCCTCGTCTTGTCTTGTCTTGTCTTGTCCTGTCCTGACGTGTGTTGTGTTGTTTTGTCTTGTCTTGTCTTGTCTTGTCTTGTCTTGTCATGTCGTGTGTTGTGTTGTTTTGTCTTGTCTTGTCTTGTCATGTCGTGTGTTGTGTTGTTTTGTCTTGTCTTGTGTTGTTTTGTCGTGTCATGTCTTGTCTTGTCTTGTCTTGTCTTGTCCTGTCCTGTCGTGTGTTGTGTTGCTTTGTCTTGTCTTGTCTTGTCTTGTCTTGTCATGTCGTGTGTTGTGTTGTTTTGTCTTGTCTTGTTGTGTATTGTCATGTCTTATATTGTCTTGTCTTGTCTTGTCTTGTCATGTCATGTCATGTCGTGTGTTGTGTTGTTCTGTCTTGTCTTGTCTTGTCTTGTCTTGTCTTGTCTTGTCTTGTCTTGTCTTGTCTTGTCTTGCCTTATCTTGCCTTGTCTTGTCTTGTCTGGTCTTGTCTTGTCTTGTCTTGTCTTGTCTTGTCATGTCTTGTCTTGTCTTGTTTTGTCTTGTCTTGTATTGTCTTGTTTTCTCATGTAATGTCATGTCGTGTGTTGTGTTGTTTTGTCTTGTCTTGTGTTGTTTTGTCGTGTCATGTCTTGTCTTGTCTTGTCCTGTCCTGTCGTGTGTTGTGTTGCTTTGTCTTGTCTTGTCTTGTCATGTCGTGTGTTGTGTTGTTTTGTCTTGTCTTGTTGTGTATTGTCATGTCTTATATTGTCTTGTCTTGTCTTGTCTTGTCATGTCATGTCATGTCGTGTGTTGTGTTGTTTTGTCTTGTCTTGTCTTGTCTTGTCTTGTCTTGTCTTGTCTTGTCTTGTCATGTCGTGTGTTGTGTTGTTTTGTCTTGTCTTGTGCTGTTTTGTCGTGTCATGTCTTGTCTTGTCTTGTCCTGTCCTGTCGTGTGCTGTGTTGTTTTGTCTTGTCTTGTCTTGTCTAGTTTTGTCTTGTCTTGTCTTGTCTTGTTTTATGTTGTTTTGTTTTGTCATGTAAATTCATGTCGTGTGTTGTGTTGTTTTGCCTTGTCTTGTGTTGTTTTGCCGTGTCATGTCTTGTCTTGTCTTGTCTTGTCTTGTCCTGTCCTGTCGTATGTTGTGTTGTTTTGTCTTGTCTTGTCATGTCATGTCATGTCGTGTCTTGTGTTGCTTTGTCTTGTCTTTTCTTCTCCTTGTCTTGTGTCGTTTTGTCCTGTCCTGACGTGTGTTTTGTTGTTTTGTCTTGTCATGTCTTGTCTTGTCTTGTGATGTCATGTCATGTCGTGTGTTGTGTTGTTTTGTCTTGTCTTGTATTGTCTTGTTTTCTCATGTATTGTCATGTCGTGTGTTGTGTTGTTTTGTCTTGTCTTGTGTTGTTTTGTCGTGTCATGTCTTGTCTTGTCTTGTCCTGTCCTGTCGTGTGTTGTGTTGCTTTGTCTTGTCTTGTCTTGTCTTGTCATGTCCTGTGCTGTGTTGTTTTGTCTTGTCTTGTGTTGTTTTGTCGTGTCATGTCTTGTCTTGTCTTGTCCTGTCCTGTCGTGTGTTGTGTTGTTTTGTCTTGTCTTGTCTTGTCTTGTTTTATGTTGTCTTGTTTTGTCATGTAAATTCATGTCGTGTGTTGTGTTGTTTTGCCTTGTCTTGTGTTGTTTTGTCGTGTCATGTCTTGCCTTGTCTTGTCTTGTCTTGTCCTGTCCTGTCGTTTGTTGTGTTGCTTTGTCTTGTCTTGTCTTGTCATGTCGTGTGTTGTGTTGTTTTGTCTTGTCTTGTGTTGTTTTGTCGTGTCATGTCTTGTCTTGTCTTGTCCTGTCCTGTCGTGTGTTGTGTTGTTTTGTCTTGTCTTGTCATGTCATGTCATGTCGTGTCTTGTGTTGCTTTGTCTTGTCTTGTCTTGTCTTGTCTTGTCTTGTGTTGCCTCGTCTTGTCTTGTCTTGTCTTGTCCTGTCCTGACGTGTGTTGTGTTGTTTTGTCTTGTCTTGTCTTGTCTTGTCTTGTCTTTTCATGTCGTGTGTTGTGTTGTTTTGTCTTGTCTTGTCTTGTCATGTCGTGTGTTGTGTTGTTTTGTCTTGTCTTGTGTTGTTTTGTCGTGTCATGTCTTGTCTTGTCTTGTCTTGTCTTGTCCTGTCCTGTCGTGTGTTGTGTTGTTTTGTCTTGTCTTGTCATGTCCTGTCCTGTCGTGTGTTGTGTTGTTTTGTCTTGTCTTGTCATGTCATGTCACGTCGTGTCTTGTGTTGCTTTGTCTTGTCTTGTCTTGTCTTGTCTTGTCATGTCGTGTGTTGTGTTGTTTTGTCTTGTCTTGTTGTGTATTGTCATGTCTTATATTGTCTTGTCTTGTCTTGTCTTGTCATGTCATGTCATGTCGTGTGTTGTGTTGTTTTGTCTTGTCTTGTCTTGTCTTGTCTTGTCTTGTCTTGTCTTGTCTTGTCTTGTCTTGTCTTGTCTTGTCTTGTCTTGCCTTATCTTGCCTTGTCTTGTCTTGTCTGGTCTTGTCTTGTCTTGTCTTGTCTTGTCTTGTCATGTCTTGTCTTGTCTTGTTTTGTCTTGTCTTGTATTGTCTTGTTTTCTCATGTAATGTCATGTCGTGTGTTGTGTTGTTTTGTCTTGTCTTGTGTTGTTTTGTCGTGTCATGTCTTGTCTTGTCTTGTCCTGTCCTGTCGTGTGTTGTGTTGCTTTGTCTTGTCTTGTCTTGTCTTGTCATGTCGTGTGTTTTGTTGTTTTGTCTTGTCTTGTTGTGTATTGTCATGTCTTATATTGTCTTGTCTTGTCTTGTCTTGTCATGTCATGTCATGTCGTGTGTTGTGTTGTTTTGTCTTGTCTTGTCTTGTCTTGTCTTGTCATGTCGTGTGTTGTGTTGTTTTGTCTTGTCTTGTGCTGTTTTGTCGTGTCATGTCTTGTCTTGTCTTGTCCTGTCCTGTCGTGTGCTGTGTTGTTTTGTCTTGTCTTGTCTTGTCTAGTTTTGTCTTGTCTTGTCTTGTCTTGTTTTATGTTGTTTTGTTTTGTCATGTAAATTCATGTCGTGTGTTGTGTTGTTTTGCCTTGTCTTGTGTTGTTTTGCCGTGTCATGTCTTGTCTTGTCTTGTCTTGTCTTGTCCTGTCCTGTCGTATGTTGTGTTGTTTTGTCTTGTCTTGTCATGTCATGTCATGTCGTGTCTTGTGTTGCTTTGTCTTGTCTTTTCTTCTCCTTGTCTTGTGTCGTTTTGTCCTGTCCTGACGTGTGTTTTGTTGTTTTGTCTTGTCATGTCTTGTCTTGTCTTGTGATGTCATGTCATGTCGTGTGTTGTGTTGTTTTGTCTTGTCTTGTATTGTCTTGTTTTCTCATGTATTGTCATGTCGTGTGTTGTGTTGTTTTGTCTTGTCTTGTGTTGTTTTGTCGTGTCATGTCTTGTCTTGTCTTGTCCTGTCCTGTCGTGTGTTGTGTTGCTTCGTCTTGTCTTGTCTTGTCTTGTCATGTCCTGTGTTGTGTTGTTTTGTCTTGTCTTGTGTTGTTTTGTCGTGTCATGTCTTGTCTTGTCTTGTCCTGTCCTGTCGTGTGTTGTGTTGTTTTGTCTTGTCTTGTCTTGTCTTGTTTTATGTTGTCTTGTTTTGTCATGTAAATTCATGTCGTGTGTTGTGTTGTTTTGCCTTGTCTTGTGTTGTTTTGTCGTGTCATGTCTTGCCTTGTCTTGTCTTGTCTTGTCCTGTCCTGTCGTTTGTTGTGTTGCTTTGTCTTGTCATGTCGTGTGTTGTGTTGTTTTGTCTTGTCTTGTGTTGTTTTGTCGTGTCATGTCTTGTCTTGTCTTGTCCTGTCCTGTCGTGTGTTGTGTTGTTTTATCTTGTCTTGTCTTGTCTAGTTTTGTCTTGTCTTGGCTTGCCTTGTTTTATGTTGTCTTGTTTTGTCATGTAAATTCATGTCGTGTGTTGTGTTGTTTTGTCTTGTCTTGTCTTGTCTTGTCTTGTCTTGTCTTGTCTTGTCTTGTCTTGTCTTGTCTTGTCTTGTCTTGTCTTGTCTTGTCTTGTCTTGTCTTGTCTTGTCTTGTCTTGCCTTATCTTGCCTTGTCTTGTCTTGTCTTGTCTTGTTTTGTCTTGTCTTGTCTTGTCTAGTTTTGTCTTGTCTTGTCTTGTCTTGTTTTATGTTGTCTTGTTTTTTCATGTAAATTCATGTCGTGTGTTGTGTTGTTTTGCCTTGTCTTGTGTTGTTTTGTTGTTTTGTCTTGTCATGTCTTGTCTTGTCTTGTGATGTCGTGTGTTGTGTTGCTTTGTCTTGTCTTGTCTTGTCTTGTCATGTCGTGTGTTGTCTTGTCTTGTCTTGTCTTGTTTTGTCTTGTCTTGTCTTGTCTAGTTTTGTCTTGTCTTGTCTTGTCTTGTTTTATGTTGTCTTGTTTTCTCATGTATTGTCATGTCGTGTGTTGTGTTGTTTTGTCTTGTCTTGTGTTGTTTTGTCGTGTCATGTCTTGTCTTGTCTTGTCTTGTCATGTCGTGTGTTGTCTTGTCTTGTCTTGTCTTGTCTTGTCATGTCTTGTCTTGTCTTGTTTTGTCTTGTCTTGTCTAGTTTTGTCTTGTCTTGTCTTGTTTTATGTTGTCTTGTTTTTTCATGTAAATTCATGTCGTGTGTTGTGTTGTTTTGCCTTGTCTTGTGTTGTTTTGTTGTTTTGTCTTGTCATGTCTTGTCTTGTCTTGTGATGTCATGTCATGTCGTGTGTTGTGTTGTTTTGCCTTGTCTTGCTGTGTATTGTCACGTCTTATATTGTCTTGTCTTGTCTTGTCATGTCGTGTCATGTCTTGTCTTGTCTTGTCTTGTCTTGTCCTGTCCTGTCGTATGTTGTGTTATTTTGTCTTGTCTTGTCATGTCATGTCATGTCGTGTCTTGTGTTGCTTTGTCTTGTCTTTTCTTCTCCTTGTCTTGTGTCGTTTTGTCCTGTCCTGACGTGTGTTTTGTTGTTTTGTCTTGTCATGTCTTGTCTTGTCTTGTGATGTCTTGTCTTGTCTTGTCTTGTCTTGTCTTGTCTTGTCTTGTCTTGTCTTGTCTTGTCTTGTCTTGTCTTGTCTTGTCTTGTCTTGTCTTGTCTTGTCTTGTGTTGTCTTGGTTGTCCTGTCCTGTCTTGTCTTGTCTTGTCATATCTTGTCTTGTCTTGTCTTGCTTTGTCTTGTCATGTCTTATCTTGTCTTGTCTTGTCTTGTCTTGTCTTGCTTTGTCTTGTCATGTCTTATCTTGTCTTGTCTTGTCTTGTCTTGTCTTGTCTTGTCTTGTCCTGTCGTGTGTTGTTTTGTTTTGTCTTGTCTTGTGTTGTTTTGTCGTGTCATGTCTTGTCTTGTCTTGTCTTGTCCTGTCCTGTCGTGTGTTGTGTTGTTTTGTCTTGTCTTGTCTTGTCCTGTCCTGACGTGTGTTGTCTTGTCTTGTCTTGTCTTGTCTTGTCTTGTCTTGTCTTGTCTTGTCTTGTCTTGTCTTGTCTTGTCTTGTCCTGTCCTGTCTTGTCTTGTCTTGCCTTGTCATGTCTTGTCTTGTCTTGTCTTGTCTTGTCTCGTCTTGTCTTGTCTTGTCCTGTCCTGTCATGTGTTGTCTTGTCTTGTCTTGTCTTGTCTTGTCTTGTCTTGTCATGTCATGTCTTGTCTTGTCTTGTATTGTCTTGTCTTGTTTTGTCTTGTCTTGTCTTGTCTTGTCTTGTCTTGTCTTGTCTTGTCTTGTCTTGTCATGTCATGTCATATCGTGTGTTGTGTTGTTTTGTCTTGTCTTATTTTGTCTTGTCATGTCTTATCTTGTCTTGTCTTGTCTTGTCTTGTCTTGTCTTGTCTTGTCTTGTCTTGTCTTGTCTTGTCTTGTCTTGTCTTGTCTTGTCTTGTCTTGTCTTGTCTTGTCTTGTCTTGTCTTGTCTTGTCTTGTCTTGTCTTGTCTTGTCTTGTCTTGTCTTGTCTTGTCTTGTCTTGTCTTGTCTTGTCTTGTCTTGTCTTGTCTTGTCTTGTCGTGTCTTGTGTTGCTTTGTCTTGTCTTGTCTTGTCTTGTCTTGTCTTGTCTTGTCTTGTCTTGTCTTGTCTTGTCTTGTCTTGTCTTGTCTTGTCTTGTCTTGTCTTGTCTTGTCTTGTCTTGTCTTGTCTTGTCTTGTCTTGTCTTGTCTTGTCTTGTCTTGTCTTGTCTTGTCTTGTCTTGTCTTGTCTTGTCTTGTCTTGTCTTGTCTTGTCTTGTCTTGTCTTGTCTTGTCTTGTCTTGTCTTGTCTTGTCTTGTCTTGTCTTGTCTTGTCTTGTCTTGTCTTGTCTTGTCTTGTCTTGTCTTGTCTTGTCTTGGTTGTCCTGTCCTGTCTTGTCTTGTCTTGTCATATCTTGTCTTGTCTTGTCTTGCTTTGTCTTGTCATGTCTTATCTTGTCTTGTCTTGTCTTGTCTTGTCTTGCTTTGTCTTGTCATGTCTTATCTTGTCTTGTCTTGTCTTGTCTTGTCTTGTCTTGTCTTGTCCTGTCGTGTGTTGTTTTGTTTTGTCTTGTCTTGTGTTGTTTTGTCGTGTCATGTCTTGTCTTGTCTTGTCTTGTCCTGTCCTGTCGTGTGTTGTGTTGTTTTGTCTTGTCTTGTCTTGTCCTGTCCTGACGTGTGTTGTCTTGTCTTGTCTTGTCTTGTCTTGTCTTGTCTTGTCTTGTCTTGTCTTGTCTTGTCTTGTCTTGTCTTGTCTTGTCCTGTCCTGTCTTGTCTTGTCTTGCCTTGTCATGTCTTGTCTTGTCTTGTCTTGTCTTGTCTCGTCTTGTCTTGTCTTGTCCTGTCCTGTCATGTGTTGTCTTGTCTTGTCTTGTCTTGTCTTGTCTTGTCTTGTCATGTCATGTCTTGTCTTGTCTTGTATTGTCTTGTCTTGTTTTGTCTTGTCTTGTCTTGTCTTGTCTTGTCTTGTCTTGTCTTGTCTTGTCATGTCATGTCATATCGTGTGTTGTGTTGTTTTGTCTTGTCTTATTTTGTCTTGTCATGTCTTATCTTGTCTTGTCTTGTCTTGTCTTGTCTTGTCTTGTCTTGTCTTGTCTTGTCTTGTCTTGTCTTGTCTTGTCTTGTCTTGTCTTGTCTTGTCTTGTCTTGTCTTGTCTTGTCTTGTCTTGTCTTGTCTTGTCTTGTCTTGTCTTGTCTTGTCTTGTCTTGTCTTGTCTTGTCTTGTCTTGTCTTGTCTTGTCTTGTCTTGTCTTGTCTTGTCGTGTCTTGTGTTGCTTTGTCTTGTCTTGTCTTGTCTTGTCTTGTCTTGTCTTGTCTTGTCTTGTCTTGTCTTGTCTTGTCTTGTCTTGTCTTGTCTTGTCTTGTCTTGTCTTGTCTTGTCTTGTCTTGTCTTGTCTTGTCTTGTCTTGTCTTGTCTTGTCTTGTCTTGTCTTGTCTTGTCTTGTCTTGTCTTGTCTTGTCTTGTCTTGTCTTGTCTTGTCTTGTCTTGTCTTGTCTTGTCTTGTCTTGTCTTGTCTTGTCTTGTCTTGTCTTGTCTTGTCTTGTCTTGTCTTGTCTTGTCTTGTCTTGTCTTGTCTTGTCTTGTCTTGTCTTGTCTTGTCTTGTCTTGTCTTGTCTTGTCTTGTCTTGTCTTGTCTTGTCTTGTCTTGTCTTGTCTTGTCTTGTCTTGTCTTGTCTTGTCTTGTCTTGTCTTGTCTTGTCTTGTCTTGTCTTGTCTTGTCTTGTCTTGTCTTGTCTTGTCTTGTCTTGTCTTGTCTTGTCTTGTCTTGTCTTGTCTTGTCTTGTCTTGTCTTGTCTTGTCTTGTCTTGTCTTGTCTTGCTTTGTCTTGTCATGTCTTATCTTGTCTTGTCTTGTCTTGTCTTGTCCTGTCCTGTCGTGTGTTGTTTTGTATTGTTTTGTCTTGTGTTGTTTTGTCGTGTCATGTCTTGTCTTGTCTTGTCTTGTCATGTCGTGTGTTGTGTTGTTTTGTCTTGTCTTGTCTTGTCATGTCGTGTGTTGTGTTGTTTTGTCTTGTCTTGTGTTGTTTTGTCGTGTCATGTCTTGTCTTGTCTTGTCTTGTCTTGTCCTGTCCTGTCGTGTGTTGTGTTGTTTTGTCTTGTCTTGTCATGTCATGTCACGTCGTGTCTTGTGTTGCTTTGTCTTGTCTTGTCTTGTCTTGTCATGTCGTGTGTTGTGTTGTTTTGTCTTGTCTTGTTGTGTATTGTCATGTCTTATATTGTCTTGTCTTGTCTTGTCTTGTCTTGTCTTGTCTTGTCTTGTCTTGTCCTGTCCTGTCGTGTGTTGTTTTGTATTGTCTTGTCTTGTCTTTTCTTATCTTGTCTTGTCTTGTCATGTCTTGTCTTGTCTTGTGATGTCGTGTGTTGTGTTGCTTTGTCTTGTCTTGTCTTGTCTTGTCATGTCGTGTGTTGTCTTGTCTTGTCTTGTCTTGTTTTGTCTTGTCTTGTCTTGTCTAGTTTTGTCTTGTCTTGTCTTGTCTTGTTTTATGTTGTCTTGTTTTCTCATGTATTGTCATGTCGTGTGTTGTGTTGTTTTGTCTTGTCTTGTGTTGTTTTGTCGTGTCATGTCTTGTCTTGTCTTGTCTTGTCATGTCGTGTGTTGTCTTGTCTTGTCTTGTCTTGTCTTGTCATGTCTTGTCTTGTCTTGTTTTGTCTTGTCTTGTCTAGTTTTGTCTTGTCTTGTCTTGTTTTATGTTGTCTTGTTTTTTCATGTAAATTCATGTCGTGTGTTGTGTTGTTTTGCCTTGTCTTGTGTTGTTTTGTTGTTTTGTCTTGTCATGTCTTGTCTTGTCTTGTGATGTCATGTCATGTCGTGTGTTGTGTTGTTTTGCCTTGTCTTGCTGTGTATTGTCACGTCTTATATTGTCTTGTCTTGTCTTGTCATGTCGTGTCATGTCTTGTCTTGTCTTGTCTTGTCTTGTCCTGTCCTGTCGTATGTTGTGTTATTTTGTCTTGTCTTGTCATGTCATGTCATGTCGTGTCTTGTGTTGCTTTGTCTTGTCTTTTCTTCTCCTTGTCTTGTGTCGTTTTGTCCTGTCCTGACGTGTGTTTTGTTGTTTTGTCTTGTCATGTCTTGTCTTGTCTTGTGATGTCTTGTCTTGTCTTGTCTTGTCTTGTCTTGTCTTGTCTTGTCTTGTCTTGTCTTGTCTTGTCTTGTCTTGTCTTGTCTTGTCTTGTCTTGTCTTGTCTTGTCTTGTGTTGTCTTGGTTGTCCTGTCCTGTCTTGTCTTGTCTTGTCATATCTTGTCTTGTCTTGTCTTGCTTTGTCTTGTCATGTCTTATCTTGTCTTGTCTTGTCTTGTCTTGTCTTGCTTTGTCTTGTCATGTCTTATCTTGTCTTGTCTTGTCTTGTCTTGTCTTGTCTTGTCTTGTCCTGTCGTGTGTTGTTTTGTTTTGTCTTGTCTTGTGTTGTTTTGTCGTGTCATGTCTTGTCTTGTCTTGTCTTGTCCTGTCCTGTCGTGTGTTGTGTTGTTTTGTCTTGTCTTGTCTTGTCCTGTCCTGACGTGTGTTGTCTTGTCTTGTCTTGTCTTGTCTTGTCTTGTCTTGTCTTGTCTTGTCTTGTCTTGTCTTGTCTTGTCTTGTCTTGTCTTGTCTTGTCCTGTCCTGTCTTGTCTTGTCTTGCCTTGTCATGTCTTGTCTTGTCTTGTCTTGTCTTGTCTCGTCTTGTCTTGTCTTGTCCTGTCCTGTCATGTGTTGTCTTGTCTTGTCTTGTCTTGTCTTGTCTTGTCTTGTCATGTCATGTCTTGTCTTGTCTTGTATTGTCTTGTCTTGTTTTGTCTTGTCTTGTCTTGTCTTGTCTTGTCTTGTCTTGTCTTGTCTTGTCTTGTCATGTCATGTCATATCGTGTGTTGTGTTGTTTTGTCTTGTCTTATTTTGTCTTGTCATGTCTTATCTTGTCTTGTCTTGTCTTGTCTTGTCTTGTCTTGTCTTGTCTTGTCTTGTCTTGTCTTGTCTTGTCTTGTCTTGTCTTGTCTTGTCTTGTCTTGTCTTGTCTTGTCTTGTTTGTCATGTCACGTCGTGTCTTGTGTTGCTTTGTCTTGTCTTGTCTTGTCTTGTCATGTCGTGTGTTGTGTTGTTTTGTCTTGTCTTGTTGTGTATTGTCATGTCTTATATTGTCTTGTCTTGTCTTGTCTTGTCTTGTCTTGTCATGTCATGTCATGTCGTGTGTTGTGTTGTTTTGTCTTGTCTTGTTTTGTCTTGTCATGTCATGTCATGTCTTGTCTTGTCTTGTCTTGTCTTGTTTTGTCTTGTCTTGTCTTGTCTTGTCTTGTCTTGTCTTGTCTTGTCTTGTCTTGTCTTTTCTTATCTTGTCTTGTCTTGTCTTGTCTTGTCTTGTCTTGTCTTGTCTTGTCATGTCTTATCTTGTCTTGTCTTGTCTTGTCTTGTCCTGTCCTGTCGTGTGTTGTTTTGTATTGTCTTGTCTTGTGTTGTCTTGTCTTGTCTTGTCTTGTCCTGTCCTGTCGTGTGTTGTCTTGTCTTGTCTTGTCTTGTCTTGTCTTGTCTTGTCTTGTCTTGTCTTGTCTTGTCTTGTCTTGTCTTGTCTTGTCTTGTCTTGTCTTGTCTTGTCTTGTCTTGTCTTGTCTTGTCTTGTCTTGTCTTGTCTTGTCTTGTCTTGTCTTGTCTTGTCTTGTCTTGTCTTGTCTTGCTTTGTCTTGTCATGTCTTATCTTGTCTTGTCTTGTCTTGTCTTGTCCTGTCCTGTCGTGTGTTGTTTTGTATTGTCTTGTCTTGTGTTGTCTTGTCTTGTCTTGTCTTGTCCTGTCCTGTCGTGTGTTGTCTTGTCTTGTCTTGTCTTGTCTTGTCTTGTCATGTCATGTCATGTCGTGTGTTGTGTTGTTTTGTCTTGTCTTGTTTTGTCTTGTCATGTCATGTCATGTCTTGTCTTGTCTTGTCTTGTCTTGTTTTGTCTTGTCTTGTCTTGTCTTGTCTTGTCTTGTCTTGTCTTGTCTTGTCTTGTCTTTTCTTATCTTGTCTTGTCTTGTCTTGTCTTGTCTTGTCTTGTCTTGTCTTGTCATGTCTTATCTTGTCTTGTCTTGTCTTGTCTTGTCCTGTCCTGTCGTGTGTTGTTTTGTATTGTCTTGTCTTGTGTTGTCTTGTCTTGTCTTGTCTTGTCCTGTCCTGTCGTGTGTTGTCTTGTCTTGTCTTGTCTTGTCTTGTCTTGTCTTGTCTTGTCTTGTCTTGTCTTGTCTTGTCTTGTCTTGTCTTGTCTTGTCTTGTCTTGTCTTGTCTTGTCTTGTCTTGTCTTGTCTTGTCTTGTCTTGTCTTGTCTTGTCTTGTCTTGTCTTGTCTTGTCTTGTCTTGTCTTGTCTTGCTTTGTCTTGTCATGTCTTATCTTGTCTTGTCTTGTCTTGTCTTGTCCTGTCCTGTCGTGTGTTGTTTTGTATTGTCTTGTCTTGTGTTGTCTTGTCTTGTCTTGTCTTGTCCTGTCCTGTCGTGTGTTGTCTTGTCTTGTCTTGTCTTGTCTTGTCTTGTCTTGTCTTGTCTTGTCTTGTCTTGTCTTGTCTTGTCTTGTCTTGTCTTGTCTTGTCTTGTCTTGTCTTGTCTTGTCTTGTCTTGTCTTGTCTTGTCTTGTCTTGTCTTGTCTTGTCTTGTCTTGTCTTGTCTTGTCTTGTCTTGTCTTGTCTTGTCTTGTCTTGTCTTGTCTTGTCTTGTCTTGTCTTGTCTTGTCTTGTCTTGTCTTGTCTTGTCTTGTCTTGTCTTGTCTTGTCTTGTCTTGTCTTGTCTTGTCTTGTCTTGTCTTGTCTTGTCTTGTCTTGTCTTGTCTTGTCTTGTCTTGTCTTGTCTTGTCTTGTCTTGTCTTGTCTTGTCTTGTCTTGTCTTGTCTTGTCTTGTCTTGTCTTGTCTTGTCTTGTCTTGTCTTGTCTTGTCTTGTCTTGTCTTGTCTTGTCTTGTCTTGTCTTGTCTTGTCTTGTCTTGTCTTGTCTTGTCTTGTCTTGTCTTGTCTTGTCTTGTCTTGTCTTGTCTTGTCTTGTCTTGTCTTGTCTTGTCTTGTCTTGTCACGTGTTGTGTTGTTTTGTCTTGTCTTGTCATGTCATGTCACGTCGTGTCTTGTGTTGCTTTGTCTTGTCTTGTCTTGTCTTGTCTTGTCATGTCGTGTGTTGTGTTGTTTTGTCTTGTCTTGTTGTGTATTGTCATGTCTTATATTGTCTTGTCTTGTCTTGTCTTGTCTTGTCTTGTCATGTCATGTCATGTCGTGTGTTGTGTTGTTTTGTCTTGTCTTGTTTTGTCTTGTCATGTCATGTCATGTCTTGTCTTGTCTTGTCTTGTCTTGTTTTGTCTTGTCTTGTCTTGTCTTGTCTTGTCTTGTCTTGTCTTGTCTTGTCTTGTCTTGCTTTGTCTTGTCATGTCTTATCTTGTCTTGTCTTGTCATGTCATGTCATGTCGTGTCTTGTGTTGCTTTGTCTTGTCTTGTCTTGTCTTGTCTTGTGTTGCCTCGTCTTGTCTTGTCTTGTCTTGTCCTGTCCTGACGTGTGTTGTGTTGTTTTGTCTTGTCTTGTCTTGTCTTGTCTTGTCTTGTCATGTCGTGTGTTGTGTTGTTTTGTCTTGTCTTGTCTTGTCATGTCGTGTGTTGTGTTGTTTTGTCTTGTCTTGTGTTGTTTTGTCGTGTCATGTCTTGTCTTGTCTTGTCTTGTCTTGTCCTGTCCTGTCGTGTGTTGTGTTGCTTTGTCTTGTCTTGTCTTGTCTTGTCTTGTCATGTCGTGTGTTGTGTTGTTTTGTCTTGTCTTGTTGTGTATTGTCATGTCTTATATTGTCTTGTCTTGTCTTGTCTTGTCATGTCATGTCATGTCGTGTGTTGTGTTGTTCTGTCTTGTCTTGTCTTGTCTTGTCTTGTCTTGTCTTGTCTTGTCTTGTCTTGTCTTGTCTTGTCTTGCCTTATCTTGCCTTGTCTTGTCTTGTCTGGTCTTGTCTTGTCTTGTCTTGTCTTGTCTTGTCATGTCTTGTCTTGTCTTGTTTTGTCTTGTCTTGTATTGTCTTGTTTTCTCATGTAATGTCATGTCGTGTGTTGTGTTGTTTTGTCTTGTCTTGTGTTGTTTTGTCGTGTCATGTCTTGTCTTGTCTTGTCCTGTCCTGTCGTGTGTTGTGTTGCTTTGTCTTGTCTTGTCTTGCTTTGTCTTGTCATGTCTTATCTTGTCTTGTCTTGTCTTGTCTTGTCCTGTCCTGTCGTGTGTTGTGTTGTTTTGTCTTGTCTTGTCATGTCATGTCACGTCGTGTCTTGTGTTGCTTTGTCTTGTCTTGTCTTGTCTTGTCTTGTCATGTCGTGTGTTGTGTTGTTTTGTCTTGTCTTGTTGTGTATTGTCATGTCTTATATTGTCTTGTCTTGTCTTGTCTTGTCTTGTCTTGTCATGTCATGTCATGTCGTGTGTTGTGTTGTTTTGTCTTGTCTTGTTTTGTCTTGTCATGTCATGTCATGTCTTGTCTTGTCTTGTCTTGTCTTGTTTTGTCTTGTCTTGTCTTGTCTTGTCTTGTCTTGTCTTGTCTTGTCTTGTCTTGTCTTGTCTTGTCTTGTCTTGTCTTGTCTTGTCTTGTCTTGTCTTGTCTTGTCTTGTCTTGTCTTGTCTTGTCTTGTCTTGTCTTGTCTTGTCTTGTCTTGTCTTGTCTTGTCTTGTCTTGTCTTGTCTTGTCTTGTATTGTCATGTCTTGTCTTGTCTGGTCTTGTCTTGTCTTGTCTTGTCTTGTCTTGTCATGTCGTGTGTTGTGTTGTTTTGTCTTGTCTTGTGTTGTTTTGTCGTGTCATGTCTTGTCTTGTCTTGTCTTGTCTTGTCCTGTCCTGTCGTGTGTTGTGTTGTTTTGTCTTGTCTTGTCATGTCATGTCACGTCGTGTCTTGTGTTGCTTTGTCTTGTCTTGTCTTGTCTTGTCTTGTCATGTCGTGTGTTGTGTTGTTTTGTCTTGTCTTGTTGTGTATTGTCATGTCTTATATTGTCTTGTCTTGTCTTGTCTTGTCTTGTCTTGTCTTGTCTTGTCTTGTCTTGTCTTGTCTTGTCTTGTCTTGTCTTGTCTTGTCTTGTCTTGTCTTGTCTTGTCTTGTCTTGTCTTGTCTTGTCTTGTCTTGTCTTGTCTTGTCTTGTCTTGTCTTGTCTTGTCTTGTCTTGTCTTGTATTGTCATGTCTTGTCTTGTCTGGTCTTGTCTTGTCTTGTCTTGTCTTGTCTTGTCATGTCGTGTGTTGTGTTGTTTTGTCTTGTCTTGTGTTGTTTTGTCGTGTCATGTCTTGTCTTGTCTTGTCTTGTCTTGTCCTGTCCTGTCGTGTGTTGTGTTGTTTTGTCTTGTCTTGTCATGTCATGTCACGTCGTGTCTTGTGTTGCTTTGTCTTGTCTTGTCTTGTCTTGTCTTGTCATGTCGTGTGTTGTGTTGTTTTGTCTTGTCTTGTTGTGTATTGTCATGTCTTATATTGTCTTGTCTTGTCTTGTCTTGTCTTGTCTTGTCATGTCATGTCATGTCGTGTGTTGTGTTGTTTTGTCTTGTCTTGTTTTGTCTTGTCATGTCATGTCATGTCTTGTCTTGTCTTGTCTTGTCTTGTTTTGTCTTGTCTTGTCTTGTCTTGTCTTGTCTTGTCTTGTCTTGTCTTGTCTTGTCTTGCTTTGTCTTGTCATGTCTTATCTTGTCTTGTCTTGTCTTGTCTTGTCCTGTCCTGTCGTGTGTTGTGTTGTTTTGTCTTGTCTTGTCATGTCATGTCATGTCGTGTCTTGTGTTGCTTTGTCTTGTCTTGTCTTGTCTTGTCTTGTCTTGTCTTGTGTTGCCTCGTCTTGTCTTGTCTTGTCTTGTCCTGTCCTGACGTGTGTTGTGTTGTTTTGTCTTGTCTTGTCTTGTCTTGTCTTGTCTTGTCATGTCGTGTGTTGTGTTGTTTTGTCTTGTCTTGTCTTGTCATGTCGTGTGTTGTGTTGTTTTGTCTTGTCTTGTGTTGTTTTGTCGTGTCATGTCTTGTCTTGTCTTGTCTTGTCTTGTCCTGTCCTGTCGTGTGTTGTGTTGCTTTGTCTTGTCTTGTCTTGTCTTGTCTTGTCATGTCGTGTGTTGTGTTGTTTTGTCTTGTCTTGTTGTGTATTGTCATGTCTTATATTGTCTTGTCTTGTCTTGTCTTGTCATGTCATGTCATGTCGTGTGTTGTGTTGTTCTGTCTTGTCTTGTCTTGTCTTGTCTTGTCTTGTCTTGTCTTGTCTTGTCTTGTCTTGTCTTGCCTTATCTTGCCTTGTCTTGTCTTGTCTGGTCTTGTCTTGTCTTGTCTTGTCTTGTCTTGTCATGTCTTGTCTTGTCTTGTTTTGTCTTGTCTTGTATTGTCTTGTTTTCTCATGTAATGTCATGTCGTGTGTTGTGTTGTTTTGTCTTGTCTTGTGTTGTTTTGTCGTGTCATGTCTTGTCTTGTCTTGTCCTGTCCTGTCGTGTGTTGTGTTGCTTTGTCTTGTCTTGTCTTGTCATGTCGTGTGTTGTGTTGTTTTGTCTTGTCTTGTTGTGTATTGTCATGTCTTATATTGTCTTGTCTTGTCTTGTCTTGTCATGTCATGTCATGTCGTGTGTTGTGTTGTTTTGTCTTGTCTTGTCTTGTCTTGTCTTGTCTTGTCTTGTCATGTCGTGTGTTGTGTTGTTTTGTCTTGTCTTGTGCTGTTTTGTCGTGTCATGTCTTGTCTTGTCTTGTCCTGTCCTGTCGTGTGCTGTGTTGTTTTGTCTTGTCTTGTCTTGTCTAGTTTTGTCTTGTCTTGTCTTGTCTTGTTTTATGTTGTTTTGTTTTGTCATGTAAATTCATGTCGTGTGTTGTGTTGTTTTGCCTTGTCTTGTGTTGTTTTGCCGTGTCATGTCTTGTCTTGTCTTGTCTTGTCTTGTCCTGTCCTGTCGTATGTTGTGTTGTTTTGTCTTGTCTTGTCATGTCATGTCATGTCGTGTCTTGTGTTGCTTTGTCTTGTCTTTTCTTCTCCTTGTCTTGTGTCGTTTTGTCCTGTCCTGACGTGTGTTTTGTTGTTTTGTCTTGTCATGTCTTGTCTTGTCTTGTGATGTCATGTCATGTCGTGTGTTGTGTTGTTTTGTCTTGTCTTGTATTGTCTTGTTTTCTCATGTATTGTCATGTCGTGTGTTGTGTTGTTTTGTCTTGTCTTGTGTTGTTTTGTCGTGTCATGTCTTGTCTTGTCTTGTCCTGTCCTGTCGTGTGTTGTGTTGCTTTGTCTTGTCTTGTCTTGTCTTGTCATGTCCTGTGCTGTGTTGTTTTGTCTTGTCTTGTGTTGTTTTGTCGTGTCATGTCTTGTCTTGTCTTGTCCTGTCCTGTCGTGTGTTGTGTTGTTTTGTCTTGTCTTGTCTTGTCTTGTTTTATGTTGTCTTGTTTTGTCATGTAAATTCATGTCGTGTGTTGTGTTGTTTTGCCTTGTCTTGTGTTGTTTTGTCGTGTCATGTCTTGCCTTGTCTTGTCTTGTCTTGTCCTGTCCTGTCGTTTGTTGTGTTGCTTTGTCTTGTCTTGTCTTGTCATGTCGTGTGTTGTGTTGTTTTGTCTTGTCTTGTGTTGTTTTGTCGTGTCATGTCTTGTCTTGTCTTGTCCTGTCCTGTCGTGTGTTGTGTTGTTTTGTCTTGTCTTGTCATGTCATGTCATGTCGTGTCTTGTGTTGCTTTGTCTTGTCTTGTCTTGTCTTGTCTTGTCTTGTGTTGCCTCGTCTTGTCTTGTCTTGTCTTGTCCTGTCCTGACGTGTGTTGTGTTGTTTTGTCTTGTCTTGTCTTGTCTTGTCTTGTCTTGTCATGTCGTGTGTTGTGTTGTTTTGTCTTGTCTTGTCTTGTCATGTCGTGTGTTGTGTTGTTTTGTCTTGTCTTGTGTTGTTTTGTCGTGTCATGTCTTGTCTTGTCTTGTCTTGTCTTGTCCTGTCCTGTCGTGTGTTGTGTTGTTTTGTCTTGTCTTGTCATGTCCTGTCCTGTCGTGTGTTGTGTTGTTTTGTCTTGTCTTGTCATGTCATGTCACGTCGTGTCTTGTGTTGCTTTGTCTTGTCTTGTCTTGTCTTGTCTTGTCATGTCGTGTGTTGTGTTGTTTTGTCTTGTCTTGTTGTGTATTGTCATGTCTTATATTGTCTTGTCTTGTCTTGTCTTGTCATGTCATGTCATGTCGTGTGTTGTGTTGTTTTGTCTTGTCTTGTCTTGTCTTGTCTTGTCTTGTCTTGTCTTGTCTTGTGTTGTCTTGTCTTGTCTTGTCTTGTCTTGTCTTGTCTTGTCTTGTCTTGCCTTATCTTGCCTTGCCTTGTCTTGTCTTGTCTGGTCTTGTCTTGTCTTGTCTTGTCTTGTCTTGTCATGTCTTGTCTTGTCTTGTTTTGTCTTGTCTTGTATTGTCTTGTTTTCTCATGTAATGTCATGTCGTGTGTTGTGTTGTTTTGTCTTGTCTTGTGTTGTTTTGTCGTGTCATGTCTTGTCTTGTCTTGTCCTGTCCTGTCGTGTGTTGTGTTGCTTTGTCTTGTCTTGTCTTGTCTTGTCATGTCGTGTGTTTTGTTGTTTTGTCTTGTCTTGTTGTGTATTGTCATGTCTTATATTGTCTTGTCTTGTCTTGTCTTGTCATGTCATGTCATGTCGTGTGTTGTGTTGTTTTGTCTTGTCTTGTCTTGTCTTGTCTTGTCTTGTCTTGTCATGTCGTGTGTTGTGTTGTTTTGTCTTGTCTTGTGCTGTTTTGTCGTGTCATGTCTTGTCTTGTCTTGTCCTGTCCTGTCGTGTGCTGTGTTGTTTTGTCTTGTCTTGTCTTGTCTAGTTTTGTCTTGTCTTGTCTTGTCTTGTTTTATGTTGTTTTGTTTTGTCATGTAAATTCATGTCGTGTGTTGTGTTGTTTTGCCTTGTCTTGTGTTGTTTTGCCGTGTCATGTCTTGTCTTGTCTTGTCTTGTCTTGTCCTGTCCTGTCGTATGTTGTGTTGTTTTGTCTTGTCTTGTCATGTCATGTCATGTCGTGTCTTGTGTTGCTTTGTCTTGTCTTTTCTTCTCCTTGTCTTGTGTCGTTTTGTCCTGTCCTGACGTGTGTTTTGTTGTTTTGTCTTGTCATGTCTTGTCTTGTCTTGTGATGTCATGTCATGTCGTGTGTTGTGTTGTTTTGTCTTGTCTTGTATTGTCTTGTTTTCTCATGTATTGTCATGTCGTGTGTTGTGTTGTTTTGTCTTGTCTTGTGTTGTTTTGTCGTGTCATGTCTTGTCTTGTCTTGTCCTGTCCTGTCGTGTGTTGTGTTGCTTCGTCTTGTCTTGTCTTGTCTTGTCATGTCCTGTGTTGTGTTGTTTTGTCTTGTCTTGTGTTGTTTTGTCGTGTCATGTCTTGTCTTGTCTTGTCCTGTCCTGTCGTGTGTTGTGTTGTTTTGTCTTGTCTTGTCTTGTCTTGTTTTATGTTGTCTTGTTTTGTCATGTAAATTCATGTCGTGTGTTGTGTTGTTTTGCCTTGTCTTGTGTTGTTTTGTCGTGTCATGTCTTGCCTTGTCTTGTCTTGTCTTGTCCTGTCCTGTCGTTTGTTGTGTTGCTTTGTCTTGTCTTGTCTTGTCATGTCGTGTGTTGTGTTGTTTTGTCTTGTCTTGTGTTGTTTTGTCGTGTCATGTCTTGTCTTGTCTTGTCCTGTCCTGTCGTGTGTTGTGTTGTTTTATCTTGTCTTGTCTTGTCTAGTTTTGTCTTGTCTTGGCTTGCCTTGTTTTATGTTGTCTTGTTTTGTCATGTAAATTCATGTCGTGTGTTGTGTTGTTTTGTCTTGTCTTGTCTTGTCTTGTCTTGTCTTGTCTTGTCTTGTCTTGTCTTGTCTTGTCTTGTCTTGTCTTGTCTTGTCTTGTCTTGTCTTGTCTTGTCTTGCCTTATCTTGCCTTGTCTTGTCTTGTCTTGTCTTGTTTTGTCTTGTCTTGTCTTGTCTAGTTTTGTCTTGTCTTGTCTTGTCTTGTTTTATGTTGTCTTGTTTTTTCATGTAAATTCATGTCGTGTGTTGTGTTGTTTTGCCTTGTCTTGTGTTGTTTTGTTGTTTTGTCTTGTCATGTCTTGTCTTGTCTTGTGATGTCGTGTGTTGTGTTGCTTTGTCTTGTCTTGTCTTGTCTTGTCATGTCGTGTGTTGTCTTGTCTTGTCTTGTCTTGTTTTGTCTTGTCTTGTCTTGTCTAGTTTTGTCTTGTCTTGTCTTGTCTTGTTTTATGTTGTCTTGTTTTCTCATGTATTGTCATGTCGTGTGTTGTGTTGTTTTGTCTTGTCTTGTGTTGTTTTGTCGTGTCATGTCTTGTCTTGTCTTGTCTTGTCATGTCGTGTGTTGTCTTGTCTTGTCTTGTCTTGTCTTGTCATGTCTTGTCTTGTCTTGTTTTGTCTTGTCTTGTCTAGTTTTGTCTTGTCTTGTCTTGTTTTATGTTGTCTTGTTTTTTCATGTAAATTCATGTCGTGTGTTGTGTTGTTTTGCCTTGTCTTGTGTTGTTTTGTTGTTTTGTCTTGTCATGTCTTGTCTTGTCTTGTGATGTCATGTCATGTCGTGTGTTGTGTTGTTTTGCCTTGTCTTGCTGTGTATTGTCACGTCTTATATTGTCTTGTCTTGTCTTGTCATGTCGTGTCATGTCTTGTCTTGTCTTGTCTTGTCTTGTCCTGTCCTGTCGTATGTTGTGTTATTTTGTCTTGTCTTGTCATGTCATGTCATGTCGTGTCTTGTGTTGCTTTGTCTTGTCTTTTCTTCTCCTTGTCTTGTGTCGTTTTGTCCTGTCCTGACGTGTGTTTTGTTGTTTTGTCTTGTCATGTCTTGTCTTGTCTTGTGATGTCATGTCATGTCGTGTGTTGTGTTGTTTTGTCTTGTCGTGCTGTGTATTGTCACGTCTTATATTGTCTTGTCTTGTCTTGTCATGTCATGTCATGTCGTGTGTTGTGTTGTTTTGTCTTGTCTTGTTTTGTCTTCTCATGTCATGTCTTGTCTTGTCTTGTCTTGTCTTGTTTTGTCTTGTCATGTCTTGTCTTGTCTTGTCTTGTCTTGTCTTGTCTTGTCTTGTCTTGTCTTGTCTTGTCCTGTCCTGTCTTGTCTTGTCTTGTCATGTTTTGTCTTGTCCTGTCCTGTCTTGTCTTGTCTTGTCATGTCTTGTCTTGTCTTGTCTTGTCCTGTCCTGTCTTGTCTTGTCTTGTCTTGTCATGTCTTGTCTTGTCTTGTCTTGTCTTGTCTTGTCTTGTCTTGTCTTGTATTGTCTTGTCTTGTCTTGTCTTGTCTTGTCTTGTCTTGTCTTGTCTAGTTTTGTCTTGTCATGTCTTGTCTTGTCTTGTCATGTTTTGTCTTGTCCTGTCCTGTCTTGTCTTGTCTTGTCTTGTCTTGTCTTGTCTTGTCTTGTCTTGTCTTGTCTTGTCTTGTCTTGTCTTGTCTTGTCTTGTCTTGTCTTGTCTTGTCTTGTCTTGTCTTGTCTTGTCTTGTCTTGTCTTGTCTTGTCTTGTCTTGTCTTGTCTTGTCTTGTCTTGTCTTGTCTTGTCTTGTCTTGTCTTGTCTTGTCTTGTCTTGTCTTGTCTTGTCTTGTCTTGTCTTGTCTTGTCTTGTCTTGTCTTGTCTTGTCTTGTCTTGTCTTGTCTTGTCTTGTCTTGTCTTGTCTTGTCTTGTCTTGTCTTGTCTTGTCTTGTCTTGTCTTGTCTTGTCTTGTCTTGTTTTGTCTTGTCATGTCTTGTCTTGTCATGTCTTGTCTTGTATTGTTTTGTCGTGTCATGTCTTGTCTTGTCCTGTCCTGTCGTGTGTTGTCTTGTCTTGTCTTGTCCTGTCCTGACGTGTGTTGTGTTGTTTTGTCTTGTCTTGTGTTGTTTTGTCCTGTCCTGACGTGTGTTGTGTTGTTTTGTCTTGTCTTGTTTTGTCTTGTCTTGTGTTGTTTTGTCTTGTATTGTCTTGTTTTCTCATGTAATGTCATGTCGTGTGTTGTGTTGTTTTGTCTTGTCTTGTGTTGTTTTGTCGTGTCATGTCTTGTCTTGTCTTGGCTTGTCTTGTCCTGTCCTGTCGTGTGTTGTCTTGTCTTGTCTTGTCCTGTCCTGACGTGTGTTGTGTTGTTTTGTCTTGTCTTGTGTTGTTTTGTCCTGTCCTGACGTGTGTTGTGTTTTTTTGCCTTGTCTTGTTTTGTCTTGTCCTGTCTTGTCTTGTCTTGTGATGTCATGTCATGTCGTGTGTTGTCTTGTCTTGTCTTGTCTTGTCTTGTCTTGTCTTGTCTTGTCTTGTCTTGTCTTGTTTTGTCTTGTCATGTCTTGTCTTGTCTTGTCTTGTCTTGTCTTGTCTTGTCTTGTCTTGTCTTGTCTTGTCTTGTCTTGTCTTGTCTTGTCTTGTCTTGTCTTGTCTTGTCTTGTCTTTTCTTGTTTTATGTTGTCTTGTCTTGTCTTGTTTTGTCATGTAATGTCATGTCGTGTCTTGTCTTGCTTTGTCTTGTCATGTCTTATCTTGTCTTGTCTTGTCTTGTCTTGTCTTGTCTTGTCTTGTCTTGTCTTGTCTTGTCTTGTCTTGTCTTGTCTTGTCTTGTCTTGTCTTGTCTTGTCTTGTCTTGTCTTGTCTTGTCTTGCTTTGTCTTGTCATGTCTTGTCATGTCTTATCTTGTCTTGTCTTGTCTTGTCTTGTCTTGTCTTGTCCTGTCGTGTGTTGTTTTGTTTTGTCTTGTCTTGTGTTGTTTTGTCGTGTCATGTCTTGTCTTGTCTTGTCTTGTCCTGTCCTGTCGTGTGTTGTGTTGTTTTGTCTTGTCTTGTCTTGTCCTGTCCTGACGTGTGTTGTCTTGTCTTGTCTTGTCTTGTCTTGTCTTGTCTTGTCTTGTCTTGTCTTGTCTTGTCTTGTCTTGTCCTGTCCTGTCTTGTCTTGTCTTGCCTTGTCATGTCTTGTCTTGTCTTGTCTTGTCTTGTCTTGTCTCGTCTTGTCTTGTCTTGTCCTGTCCTGTCATGTGTTGTCTTGTCTTGTCTTGTCTTGTCTTGTCTTGTCATGTCATGTCTTGTCTTGTCTTGTATTGTCTTGTCTTGTTTTGTCTTGTCTTGTCTTGTCTTGTCTTGTCTTGTCTTGTCTTGTCCTGTCCTGTCCTGTCTTGTCTTGTCTTGCCTTGTCATGTCTTGTCTTGTCTTGTCTTGTCTTGTCTCGTCTTGTCTTGTCTTGTCCTGTCCTGTCATGTGTTGTCTTGTCTTGTCTTGTCTTGTCTTGTCTTGTCTTGTCTTGTCATGTCATGTCTTGTCTTGTCTTGTCTTGTCTTGTCTTGTCTTGTCTTGTCTTGTCATGTCGTGTGTTGTGTTGTTTTGTCTTGTCTTGTCTTGTCTTGTCTTGTCCTGTCCTGTCGTGTGTTGTGTTGTTTTGTCTTGTCTTGTCATGTCATGTCACGTCGTGTCTTGTGTTGCTTTGTCTTGTCTTGTCTTGTCATGTCGTGTGTTGTGTTGTTTTGTCTTGTCTTGTTGTGTATTGTCATGTCTTATATTGTCTTGTCTTGTCTTGTCATGTCATGTCATGTCGTGTGTTGTGTTGTCTTGTCTTGTTTTGTCTTGTCATGTCATGTCATGTCTTGTCTTGTCTTGTCTTGTCTTGTCTTGTCTTGTCTTGTCTTGTCTTGTTTTGTCTTGTCATGTCTTGTCTTGTCTTGTCTTGTCTTGTCTTGTTTTGTTTTGTCTTGTTTTGTTTTGTCTTGTCATGTCTTGTCTTGTCTTGTCTTGTCTTGTCTTGTCTTGTCTTGTCTTGTCTTGTCTTGTCTTGTCTTGTCTTGTCTTGTCTTGTCTTGTCTTGTCTTGTCTTGTCTTGTCTTGTCTTGTCTTGTCTTGTCTTGTCTTGTCTTGTCTTGTCTTGTCTTGTCTTGTCTTGTCTTGTCTTGTCTTGTCTTGTCTTGTCTTGTCGTGTCTTGTGTTGCTTTGTCTTGTCTTGTATTGTATTGTCTTGTTTTGTCTTGTCTTGTCTTGTCTTGTCTTGTCTTGTCTTGTCTTGTCTTGTTTTGTCTTGTCTTGTATTGTCTTGTTTTCTCATGTAATGTCATGTCGTGTGTTGTGTTGTTTTGTCTTGTCTTGTTTTGTCATGTAATGTCATGTCGTGTGTTGTGTTGTTTTGTCTTGTCTTGTTGTGTATTGTCATGTCTTATATTGTCTTGTCTTGTCTTGTCTTGTCTTGTCTTGTCATGTCATGTCATGTCGTGTGTTGTGTTGTCTTGTCTTGTTTTGTCTTGTCATGTCATGTCATGTCATGTCTTGTCTTGTCTTGTCTTGTTTTGTTTTGTCTTGTTTTGTCTTGTCATGTCATGTCATGTCATGTCTTGTCTTGTCTTGTCTTGTCTTGTCTTGTCTTGTCTTGTTTTGTCTTGTCATGTCTTGTCTTGTCTTGTCTTGTCTTGTCTTGTTTTGTTTTGTCTTGTTTTGTTTTGTTTTGTCTTGTCATGTCTTGTCTTGTCTTGTCTTGTCTTGTCTTGTCTTGTCTTGTCTTGTCTTGTCTTGTCTTGTCTTGTCTTGTCTTGTCTTGTCTTGTCTTGTCTTGTCTTGTCTTGTCTTGTCTTGTCTTGTCTTGTCTTGTCTTGTCTTGTCTTGTCTTGTCTTGTCTTGTCTTGTCTTGTCTTGTCTTGTCTTGTCGTGTCTTGTGTTGCTTTGTCTCGTCTTGTATTGTATTGTCTTGTTTTGTCTTGTCTTGTCTTGTCTTGTCTTGTCTTGTCTTGTCTTGTCTTGTCTTGTCTTGTCTTGTCTTGTCTTGTCTTGTCTTGTCTTGTCTTGTCTTGTCTTGTCTTGTCTTGTCTTGTCTTGTCTTGTCTTGTCTTGTCTTGTCTTGTCTTGTCATGTCTTGTCTTGTCTTGTTTTGTCTTGTCTTGTATTGTCTTGTATTGTCTTGTTTTCTCATGTAATGTCATGTCGTGTGTTGTGTTGTTTTGTCTTGTCTTGTGTTGTTTTGTTTTGTCTTGTTTTGTTTTGTCTTGTCATGTCTTGTCTTGTCTTGTCTTGTCTTGTCTTGTCTTGTCTTGTCTTGTCTTGTCTTGTCTTGTCTTGTCTTGTCTTGTCTTGTCTTGTCTTGTCTTGTCTTGTCTTGTCTTGTCTTGTCTTGTCTTGTCTTGTCTTGTCTTGGTTGTCCTGTCCTGTCTTGTCTTGTCGTGTCTTGTGTTGCTTTGTCTTGTCTTGTATTGTATTGTCTTGTCTTGTCTTGTCTTGTCTCGTCTTGTCTTGTCTTGTCTTGTCTTGTCTTGTCTTGTCTTGTCTTGTTTTGTCTTGTCTTGTATTGTCTTGTTTTCTCATGTAATGTCATGTCGTGTGTTGTGTTGTTTTGTCTTGTCTTGTTTTGTCATGTAATGTCATGTCGTGTGTTGTGTTGATTTGTCTTGTCTTGTTGTGTATTGTCATGTCTTATATTGTCTTGTCTTGTCTTGTCTTGTCTTGTCTTGTCATGTCATGTCATGTCGTGTGTTGTGTTGTTTTGTCTTGTCTTGTTTTGTCTTGTCATGTCATGTCATGTCTTGTCTTGTCTTGTCTTGTCTTGTTTTGTCTTGTCTTGTCTTGTCTTGTCTTGTCTTGTCTTGTCTTGTCTTGTCTTGTCTTGTCTTGTCTTGTCTTGTCTTGTCTTGTCTTGTCTTGTCTTGTCTTGTCTTGTCTTGTCTTGTCTTGTCTTGTCTTGTGTTGCCTCGTCTTGTCTTGTCCTGTCCTGCCGTGTGTTGTGTTGTTTTGTCTTGTCTTGTCTTGTCATGTCTTATCTTGTCTTGTCATGTCTTGTCTTGTCTTGTCTTGTCTTGTCTTGTCTTGTCTTGTCTTGTCTTGTCTTGTCTTGTCTTGTCATGTCTTGTCTTGTCTTGTCTTGTTTTGTCGTGTCTTGTTTTATGTTGTCTTGTCTTGTCTTGTTTTGTCAGGTAATGTCATGTCGTGTGTTGTGTTGTTTTTTCTTGTCTTGTATTGTCTTGTCTTGTCTTGTCGTGTCTTGTCTTGTCTTGTCTTGTCTTGTCTTGTCTTGTCTTGTCTTGTCTTGTCCTGTCTTGTCTTGTCATGTCATGTCATGTCGTGTGTTGTGTTGTTTTGTCTTGTCTTGTCTTGTCTTGTCTTGTCTTGTCTTGTCTTGTCTTGTCTTGTCTTGTCTTGTCTTGTCTTGTCTTGTCTTGTCTTGTCTTGTCTTGTCTTGTCTTGTCTTGTCTTGTTTTGTCTTGTCTTGTTTTATGTTGTCTTGTCTTGTCTTGTTTTGTCATGTAATGTCATGTCGTGTGTTGTGTTGTTTTTTCTTGTCTTGTATTGTCTTGTCTTGTCTTGTCGTGTCTTGTCTTGTCTTGTCTTGTCTTGTCTTGTCTTGTCTTGTCTTGTCTTGTCCTGTCTTGTCTTGTCTTGTGATGTCATGTCATGTCGTGTGTTGTGTTGTTTTGTCTTGTCTTGTCTTGTCTTGTCTTGTCTTGTCTTGTCTTGTCTTGTCTTGTCTTGTCTTGTTTTGTCTTGTCTTGTTTTATGTTGTCTTGTCTTGTCTTGTTTTGTCATGTAATGTCATGTCGTGTGCTGTGTTGTTTTTTCTTGTCTTGTCTTGTCTTGTCTTGTCTTGTCGTGTCTTGTCTTGTCTTGTCTTGTCTTGTCTTGTTTTGTCATGTAATGTCATGTCGTGTGCTGTGTTGTTTTTTCTTGTCTTGTATTGTCTTGTCTTGTCTTGTCGTGTCTTGTCTTGTCTTGTCTTGTATTGTCTTGTCTTGTCTTGTCTTGTCTTGTCTTGTCTTGTCTTGTCTTGTCTTGTCTTGTCTTGTCTTGTCTTGTCTTGTCTTGTCTTGTCTTGTCTTGTCTTGTCTTGTCTTGTCTTGTCTTGTCTTGTCTTGTCCTGTCTTGTCTTGTCATGTCATGTCATGTCGTGTGTTGTGTTGTTTTGTCTTGTCTTGTCTTGTCTTGTCTTGTCTTGTCTTGTCTTGTCTTGTCTTGTCTTGTCTTGTCTTGTCTTGTCTTGTCTTGTCTTGTCTTGTCTTGTCTTGTCTTGTCTTGTCTTGTCTTGTCTTGTCTTGTCTTGTTTTGTCTTGTCTTGTTTTATGTTGTCTTGTCTTGTCTTGTCTTGTCTTGTCTTGTCTTGTCTTGTCTTGTCTTGTCTTGTCTTGTCTTGTCTTGTCTTGTCTTGTCTTGTTTTTGTCTTGTCTTGTCTTGTCTTGTCGTGTCTTGTGTTGCTTTGTCTTGTCTTGTATTGTATTGTCTTGTTTTGTCTTGTCTTGTCTTGTCTTGTCTTGTCTTGTCTTGTCTTGTCTTGTCTTGTCTTGTCTTGTCTTGTCTTGTCTTGTATTGTCTTGTCTTGTCTTGTCTTGTCTTGTCAAGTCTTGTCTTGTCTTGTTTTGTCTTGTCTTGTATTGTCTTGTATTGTCTTGTTTTCTCATGTAATGTCATGTCGTGTGTTGTGTTGTTTTGTCTTGTCTTGTGTTGTTTTGTTTTGTCTTGTTTTGTTTTGTCTTGTCATGTCTTGTCTTGTCTTGTCTTGTCTTGTCTTGTCTTGTCTTGTCTTGTCTTGTCTTGTCTTGTCTTGTCTTGTCTTGTCTTGTCTTGTCTTGTCTTGTCTTGTCTTGTCTTGTCTTGTCTTGTCTTGTCTTGTCTTGTCTTGTCTTGTCTTGTCTTGTCTTGTCTTGTCTTGTCTTGTCTTGTCTTGTCTTGGTTGTCCTGTCCTGTCTTGTCTTGTCGTGTCTTGTGTTGCTTTGTCTTGTCTTGTATTGTATTGTCTTGTCTTGTCTTGTCTTGTCTCGTCTTGTCTTGTCTTGTCTTGTCTTGTCTTGTCTTGTCTTGTCTTGTTTTGTCTTGTCTTGTATTGTCTTGTTTTCTCATGTAATGTCATGTCGTGTGTTGTGTTGTTTTGTCTTGTCTTGTTTTGTCATGTAATGTCATGTCGTGTGTTGTGTTGTTTTGTCTTGTCTTGTTGTGTATTGTCATGTCTTATATTGTCTTGTCTTGTCTTGTCTTGTCATGTCATGTCATGTCGTGTGTTGTGTTGTTTTGTCTTGTCTTGTTTTGTCTTGTCATGTCATGTCATGTCTTGTCTTGTCTTGTCTTGTCTTGTTTTGTCTTGTCTTGTCTTGTCTTGTCTTGTCTTGTCTTGTCTTGTCTTGTCTTGTCTTGTCTTGTCTTGTCTTGTCTTGTCTTGTCTTGTCTTGTCTTGTCTTGTCTTGTCTTGTCTTGTCTTGTCTTGTCTTGTCTTGTCTTGTCTTGTCTTGTCTTGTCTTGTCTTGTCTTGTCTTGTCTTGTCTTGTCTTGTCTTGTCTTGTCTTGTCTTGTCTTGTCTTGTGTTGCCTCGTCTTGTCTTGTCCTGTCCTGCCGTGTAATGTGTTGTTTTGTCTTGTCTTGTCTTGTCATGTCTTATCTTGTCTTGTCATGTCTTGTCTTGTCTTGTCTTGTCTTGTCTTGTCTTGTCTTGTCTTGTCTTGTCTTGTCTTGTCATGTCTTGTCTTGTCTTGTCTTGTCTTGTATTGTATTGTCTTGTTTTGTCTTGTCTTGTCTTGTCTTGTCTTGTCTTGTCTTGTCTTGTCTTGTCTTGTCTTATTTTGTCTTGTCATGTCTTATCTTGTCTTGTCTTGTCTTGTCTTGTCTTGTCTTGTCTTGTCTTGTCTTGTCTTGTCTTGTCTTGTCTTGTCTTGTCTTGTCTTGTCTTGTCTTGTCTTGTCTTGTCTTGTCTTGTCTTGTCTTGTCTTGTCTTGTCTTGTCTTGTCTTGTCTTGTCTTGTCTTGTCTTGTCTTGTCTTGTGTTGTCTTGTCATGTCATGTCATGTCATATCGTGTGTTGTGTTGTTTTGTCTTGTCTTATTTTGTCTTGTCATGTCTTATCTTGTCTTGTCTTGTCTTGTCTTGTCTTGTCTTGTTTTGTCTTGTCTTGTCTTGTCTTGTCTTGTCTTGTCTTGTCTTGTCTTGTCTTGTCTTGTCTTGTCTTGTCTTGTCTTGTCTTGTCTTGTTTTGTCTTGTCTTGTCTTGTCTTGTCTTGCCTTGTCTTGTCATGTCATGTCATGTCATGTCATATCGTGTGTTGTGTTGTTTTGTCTTGTCTTGTCTTGTCTTGTCTTGTCTTGTCTTGTCTTGTCTTGTCTTGTCTTGTCTTGTCTTGTTTTGTCTTGTCTTGTCTTGTCTTGTCTTGCCTTGTCTTGTCATGTCATGTCATGTCATGTCATATCGTGTGTTGTGTTGTTTTGTCTTGTCTTTTTTTGTCTTGTCATGTCTTATCTTGTCTTGTCTTGTCTTGTCTTGTCTTGTCTTGTCTTGTCTTGTCTTGTCTTGTCTTGTTCTGTCTTGTCTTGTCTTGTCTTGTCTTGTCTTGTCTTGTCTTGTCTTGTCTTGTCTTGTCTTGTCTTGTCTTGTCTTGTCTTGTCTTGTCTTGTCTTGTCTTTTCTTGTCTTGTCTTGTCTTGTCTTGTCTTGTCTTGTCTTGTCTTGTCTTGTCTTGTCATGTCATGTCATGTCATATCGTGTGTTGTGTTGTTTTGTCTTGTCTTATTTTGTCTTGTCATGTCTTATCTTGTCTTGTCTTGTCTTGTCTCATCTTGTCTTGTCCTGTCCTGTCCTGTCTTGTCTTGTCTTGTCTTGTCATGTCTTGTCTTGTCTTGTTTTGTCTTGTCTTGTATTGTTTTGTTTTCTCATGTAATATCATGTCGTGTGTTGTGTTGTTTTGTCTTGTCTTGTCCTGTCCTGTTGTGTGTTGTGTTGTTTTGTCTTGTCTTGTCTTGTCTTGTCCTGTCCTGACGTGTGTTGTCTTGTCTTGTCTTGTCTTGTCTTGTCCTGTCCTGTCTTGTCTTGTCTTGTAATGTCTTGTCTTGTCTTGTCTTGTCTTGTCTTGTCTTGTCTTGTCTCGTCTTGTCTTGTCTTGCCTTGTCCTGTCCTGTCTTGTCTTGTCATGTCTTGTCTTGTCTTGTCTTGTCTTGTCTTGTCTTGTCTTGTCTTGTCTTGTCTTGTCTTGTCTTGTCTTGTCTTGTCTTGTTTTGTCGTGTCTTGTTTTATGTTGTCTTGTCTTGTCTTGTTTTGTCATGTAATGTCATGTCGTGTGTTGTGTTGTTTTTTCTTGTCTTGTATTGTCTTGTCTTGTCTTGTCGTGTCTTGTCTTGTCTTGTCTTGTCTTGTCTTGTCTTGTCTTGTCTTGTCTTGTCCTGTCTTGTCTTGTCATGTCATGTCATGTCGTGTGTTGTGTTGTTTTGTCTTGTCTTGTCTTGTCTTGTCTTGTCTTGTCTTGTCTTGTCTTGTCTTGTCTTGTCTTGTCTTGTCTTGTCTTGTCTTGTCTTGTTTTGTCTTGTCTTGTTTTATGTTGTCTTGTCTTGTCTTGTTTTGTCATGTAATGTCATGTCGTGTGTTGTGTTGTTTTTTCTTGTCTTGTATTGTCTTGTCTTGTCTTGTCGTGTCTTGTCTTGTCTTGTCTTGTCTTGTCTTGTCTTGTCTTGTCTTGTCTTGTCTTGTCTTGTCTTGTCTTGTCTTGTTTTGTCTTGTCCTGTCTTGTCTTGTCTTGTGATGTCATGTCATGTCGTGTGTTGTGTTGTTTTGTCTTGTCTTGTCTTGTCTTGTCTTGTCTTGTCTTGTTTTGTCTTGTCTTGTTTTATGTTGTCTTGTCTTGTCTTGTTTTGTCATGTAATGTCATGTCGTGTGCTGTGTTGTTTTTTCTTGTCTTGTATTGTCTTGTCTTGTCTTGTCGTGTCTTGTCTTGTCTTGTCTTGTCTTGTCTTGTTTTGTCATGTAATGTCATGTCGTGTGCTGTGTTGTTTTTTCTTGTCTTGTATTGTCTTGTCTTGTCTTGTCGTGTCTTGTCTTGTCTTGTCTTGTATTGTCTTGTCTTGTCTTGTCTTGTCTTGTCTTGTCTTGTCTTGTCTTGTCTTGTCTTGTCTTGTCTTGTCTTGTCTTGTCTTGTCTTGTCTTGTCTTGTCTTGTCTTGTCTTGTCTTGTCTTGTCTTGTCTTGTCTTGTCTTGTCTTGTCTTGTCTTGTCTTGTCTTGTCTTGTCTTGTCTTGTCTTGTCTTGCCTTGTCTTGTCTTGTCTTGTCTTGTCTTGTCTTGTCTTGTCTTGTCTTGTCTTGTCTTGTCTTGTCTTGTCTTGTCTTGTCTTGTCTTGTCTTGTCTTGTCTTGTCTTGTCCTGTCGTGTGTTGTGTTGTTTTGTCTTGTCTTGTCATGTCATGTCACGTCGTGTCTTGTCTTGTCTTGTCATGTCGTGTGTTGTGTTGTTTTGTCTTGTCTTGTTGTGTATTGTCATGTCTTATATTGTCTTGTCTTGTCTTGTCTTGTCTTGTCTTGTCATGTCATGTCATGTCGTGTGTTGTGTTGTTTTGTCTTGTCTTGTTTTGTCTTGTCATGTCATGTCTTGTCTTGTCTTGTCTTGTCTTGTCTTGTTTTGTCTTGTCATGTCTTGTCTTGTCTTGTCTTGTCTTGTCTTGTCTTGTCTTGTCTTGTCTTGTCTTGTCTTGTCTTGTCTTGTCTTGTCTTGTCTTGTCTTGTCTTGTCTTGTCTTGTCTTGTCTTGTCTCGTCTTGTCTTGTCTTGTCTTGTCTTGTCTTGTCTTGTCTTGTCTTGTCTTGTCTTGTCTTGTCTTGTCTTGTCTTGTCTTGTCTTGTCTTGTCTTGTCTTGTCATGTCTTGTCTTGTCTTGTCTTGTCTTGTCTTGTCTTGTCTTGTCTTGTCTTGTCTTGTCTTGTCCTGTCCTGCCGTGTGTTGTGTTGTTTTGTCTTGTCATGTCTTGTCTTGTCTTGTCTTGTGTTGCCTCGTCTTGTCTTGTCTTGTCTTGTCCTGTCCTGCCGTGTGTTGTGTTGTTTTGTCTTGTCTTGTTTTGTCTTGTCCTGTCTTGTCTTGTCTTGTGATGTCATGTCATGTCGTGTGTTGTGTTGTTTTGTCTTGTCATGTCTTGTCTTGTCTTGTCTTGTCTTGTCTTGTCTTGTCTTGTCATGTCTTGTCTTGTCTTGTGTTGTTTTGTCGTGTCATGTCTTGTCTTGTCTTGCCTTGTCTTGTCCTGTCCTGCCGTGTGTTGTGTTGTTTTGTCTTGTCTTGTCATGTCATGTCATGTCGTGTCTTGTGTTGCTTTGTCTTATCTTGTCTTGTCTTGCCATGTCGTGTGTTGTGTTGTTTTGTCTTGTCTTGTTGTGTATTGTCATGTCTTATATTGTCTTGTCTTGTCTTGTCTTGTCTTGTCTTGTCATGTCATGTCATGTCGTGTGTTGTGTTGTTTTGTCTTGTCTTGTCTTGTCTTGTCTTGTCTTGTCTTGCCTTATCTTGCCTTGTCTTGTCTTGTCTGGTCTTGTCTTGTCTTGTCTTGTCTTGTCATGTCTTGTCTTGTCTTGTTTTGTCTTGTCTTGTCTTGTCTTGTCTTGTCTTGTCTTGTCTTGTCTTGTCTTGTTTTGTCTTGTCTTGTCTTGTCTTGTCTTGTCTTGTCTTGTCTTGTCTTGTCTTGTCTTGTCTTGTCTTGTCTTGTCTTGTCTTGTCTTGTCGTGTCTTGTCTTGTTTTGTCTTGTCTTGTCTTGTCTTGTCTTGTCTTGTCTTGTCTTGTCTTGTCTTGTCTTGTCTTGTCTTGTCTTGTCTTGTCTTGTCTTGTCTTGTCTTGTCTTGTCTTGTCTTGTCTTGTCTTGTCTTGTCTTGTCTTGTCTTGTCTTGTCTTGTCTTGTCTTGTCTTGTCTTGTCTTGTCTTGTCTTGTCTTGTCTTGTCTTGTCTTGTCTTGTCTTGTCTTGTCTTGTCTTGTCTTGTCTTGTCTTGTCTTGTCTTGTCTTGTCTTGTCTTGTCTTGTCTTGTCTTGTCTTGTCTTGTCTTGTCTTGTCTTGTCTTGTCTTGTCTTGTCTTGTCTTGTCTTGTCTTGTCTTGTCTTGTCTTGTCTTGTCTTGTCTTGTCTTGTTTTGTCTTGTCTTGTATTGTCTTGTCTTGTCTTGTCTTGTCTTGTCTTGTCTTGTCTTGTTTTGTCTTGTCTTGTCTTGTCTTGTTTTGTCTTGTCTTGTCTTGTCTTGTCTTGTCTTGTCTTGTCTTGTCTTGTCTTGTCTTGTCTTGTCTTGTCTTGTCTTGTCTTGTCTTGTTTTATGTTGTCTTGTTTTGTCATGTAATGTCATGTCGTGTGTTGTGTTGTTTTGTCTTGTCTTGTGTTGTTTTATTGTGTCATGTCTTGTCTTATCTTGTCTTGTCTTGTCATGTCGTGTGTTGTGTTGTTTTGTCTTGTCTTGTTGTGTATTGTCATGTCTTATATTGTCTTGTCTTGTCTTGTCTTGTCTTGTCTTGTCATGTCATGTCATGTCGTGTGTTGTGTTGTTTTGTCTTGTCTTGTCTTGTCTTGTCTTGTCTTGTCTTGTCTTGTCTTGCCTTATCTTGCCTTGTCTTGTCTTGTCTTGTCTTGTCTTGTCTTGTCTTGTCTTGTCATGTCATGTCATGTCATATCGTGTGTTGTGTTGTTTTGTCTTGTCTTATTTTGTCTTGTCATGTCTTATCTTGTCTTGTCTTGTCTTGTCTTGTCTTGTGTTGTCTTGTCTTGTCTTGTCTTGTCTTGTCTTGTCTTGTCTTGTCTTGTCTTGTCTTGTCTTGTCTTGTCTTGTCTTGTCTTGTCTTGTCTTGTCTTGTCTTGTCTTGTCTTGTCTTGTCTTGTCTTGTCTTGTCTTGTCTTGTGTTGTCTTGTCTTGTCTTGTCTTGTCTTGTCTTGTCTTGTCTTGTCTTGTCTTGTCGTGTCATGTCTTGTCTTGTCTTGCCTTGTCTTGTCCTGTCCTGCCGTGTGTTGTGTTGTTTTGTCTTGTCTTGTCATGTCATGTCATGTCGTGTCTTGTGTTGCTTTGTCTTATCTTGTCTTGTCTTGCCATGTCGTGTGTTGTGTTGTTTTGTCTTGTCTTGTTGTGTATTGTCATGTCTTATTTTGTCTTGTCATGTCTTATCTTGTCTTGTCTTGTCTTGTCTTGTCTTGTGTTGTCTTGTCTTGTCTTGTCTTGTCTTGTCTTGTCTTGTCTTGTCTTGTCTTGTCTTGTCTTGTCTTGTCTTGTCTTGTCTTGTCTTGTCTTGTCTTGTCTTGTCTTGTCTTGTCTTGTCTTGTCTTGTCTTGTCTTGTCTTGTGTTGTCTTGTCTTGTCTTGTCTTGTCTTGTCTTGTCTTGTCTTGTCTTGTCTTGTCTTGTCTTGTCGTGTCTTGTCTTGTCTTGTTTTGTCTTGTCTTGTCTTGTCTTGTCTTGTCTTGTCTTGTCTTGTCTTGTCTTGTCTTGTCTTGTCTTGTCTTGTCTTGTCTTGTCTTGTCTTGTCTTGTCTTGTCTTGTGTTGTCTTGTCTTGTCTTGTCTTGTCTTGTCTTGTCTTGTCTTGTCTTGTCTTGTCTTGTCTTGTCTTGTCTTGTCTTGTCTTGTCTTGTCTTGTCTTGTCTTGTCTTGTCTTGTCTTGTCTTGTCTTGTCTTGTCTTGTCTTGTCTTGTTTTGTCTTGTCTTGTATTGTCTTGTCTTGTCTTGTCTTGTCTTGTCTTGTCTTGTCTTGTTTTGTCTTCTCTTGTCTTGTCTTGTTTTGTCTTGTCTTGTCTTGTCTTGTCTTGTCTTGTCTTGTCTTGTCTTGTCTTGTCTTGTCTTGTCTTGTCTTGTCTTGTCTTGTCTTGTCTTGTCTTGTCTTGTCTTGTCTTGTCTTGTTTTATGTTGTCTTGTTTTGTCATGTAATGTCATGTCGTGTGTTGTGTTGTTTTGTCTTGTCTTGTGTTGTTTTATTGTGTCATGTCTTGTCTTATCTTGTCTTGTCTTGTCATGTCGTGTGTTGTGTTGTTTTGTCTTGTCTTGTTGTGTATTGTCATGTCTTATATTGTCTTGTCTTGTCTTGTCTTGTCTTGTCTTGTCATGTCATGTCATGTCGTGTGTTGTGTTGTTTTGTCTTGTCTTGTCTTGTCTTGTCTTGTCTTGTCTTGTCTTGTCTTGTCTTGTCTTGTCTTGCCTTATCTTGCCTTGTCTTGTCTTGTCTGGTCTTGTCTTGTCTTGTCTTGTCTTGTCTTGTCATGTCATGTCATGTCATATCGTGTGTTGTGTTGTTTTGTCTTGTCTTATTTTGTCTTGTCATGTCTTATCTTGTCTTGTCTTGTCTTGTCTTGTCTTGTGTTGTCTTGTCTTGTCTTGTCTTGTCTTGTCTTGTCTTGTCTTGTCTTGTCTTGTCTTGTCTTGTCTTGTCTTGTCTTGTCTTGTCTTGTCTTGTCTTGTCTTGTCTTGTCTTGTCTTGTCTTGTCTTGTCTTGTCTTGTCTTGTCTTGTCTTGTCTTGTGTTGTCTTGTCTTGTCTTGTCTTGTCATGTCATGTCATGTCATATCGTGTGTTGTGTTGTTTTGTCATGTCTTATTTTGTCTTGTCATGTCTTATCTTGTCTTGTCTTGTCTTGTCTTGTCTTGTCTTGTCTTGTCTCATCTTGTCTTGTCCTGTCCTGTCCTGTCTTGTCTTGTCTTGTCATGTCTTGTCTTGTCTTGTTTTGTCTTGTCTTGTATTGTTTTGTTTTCTCATGTAATGTCATGTCGTGTGTTGTGTTGTTTTGTCTTGTCTTGTGTTGTTTTGTCGTGTCATGTCTTGTCTTGTCTTGTCTTGTCTTGTCCTGTCCTGTTGTGTGTTGTGTTGTTTTGTCTTGTCTGGTCTTGTCCTGTCCTGACGTGTGTTGTCTTGTCTTGTCTTGTCCTGTCCTGTCTTGTCTTGTCATGTCTTGTCTTGTCTTGTCTTGTCTTGTCTTGTCTTGTCTTGTCTTGTCTTGTCTTGTCTTGTCTCGTCTTGTCTTGTCTTGTCTTGTCTTGTCCTGTCCTGTCTTGTCTTGTCTTGTCATGTCTTGTCTTGTCTTGTCTTGTCTTGTCTTGTGTTGCCTCGTCTTTTCTTGTCTTGTCTTGTCCTGTCCTGCCGTGTGTTGTGTTGTTTTGTCTTGTCTTGCTTTGTCTTGTCATGTCTTATCTTGTCTTGTCTTGTTTTGTCTTGTCTTGTCTTGTCTTGTCTTGTCTTGTCTTGTCTTGTCTTGTCTTGTCTTGTCTTGTCTTGTCTTGTCTTGTCTTGTCATGTTATGTCATGTCATATCGGGTGTTGTGTTGTTTTGTCTTGTCTTGTCTTATTTTGTCTTGTCATGTCTTATCTTGTCTTGTCTTGTCTTGTCTTGTCTTGTCTTGTCTTGTCTTGTCTTGTCTTGTCTTGTCTTGTCTTGTCTTGTCTTGTCTTGTCTTGTCTTGTCTTGTCTTGTCTTGTCTTGTCTTGTCTTGTCTTGTCTTGTCTTGTCTTGTCTTGTCTTGTCTTGTCTTGTCTTGTCTTGTCTTGTCTTGTCTTGTCTTGTCTTGTCTTGTCTTGTCTTGTCTTGTCTTGTCTTGTCTTGTCTTGTCTTGTCTTGTCTTGTCTTGTCTTGTCTTGTCTTGTCATGTCTTGTCTTGTATTGTCTTGTTTTCTCATGTAATGTCATATCGTGTGTTGTGTTGTTTTGTCTTGTCTTGTGTTGTTTTGTCGTGCCATGTCTTGTCTTGTCTTGTCTTGTCTTGTCCTGTCCTGTCGTGTGTTGTGTTGTTTTGTTTTGTCTTGTCTTGTCCTGTCCTGACGTGTGTTGTGTTGTTTTGTCTTGTCTTGTTTTGTCTTGTCCTGTCTTGTCTTGTCTTGTGATGTCATGTCATGTCGTGTGTTGTGTTGTTTTGTGTTGTCATGTCTTGTCTTGTCTTGTCTTGTCTTGTCTTGTCTTGTCATGTCTTGTCTTGTCTTGTGTTGTTTTGTCGTGTCATGTCTTATCTTGTCTTGCCTTGTCTTGTCCTGTCCTGTCGTGTGTTGTGTTGTTTTGTCTTGTCTTGTCATGTCATGTCATGTCGTGTCTTGTGTTGCTTTGTCTTGTCTTGTCATGTCGTGTGTTGTGTTGTTTTGTCTTGTCTTGTTGTGTATTGTCATGTCTTATATTGTCTTGTCTTGTCTTGTCTTGTCATGTCATGTCATGTCGTGTGTTGTGTTGTTTTGTCTTGTCTTGTCTTGTCTTGTCTTGTCTTGTCATGTCGTGTGTTGTGTTGTTTTGTCTTGTCTTGTCTTGTCCTGTCCTGTCGTGTGTTGTGTTGTTTTGTCTTGTCTTGTCTTGTCTAGTTTTGTCTTGTCTTGTCTTGTCTTGTTTTATGTTGTCTTGTTTTGTCATGTAATGTCATGTCGTGTGTTGTGTTGTTTTGTCTTGTCTTGTGTTGTTTTGTCGTGTCATGTCTTGTCTTGTCTTGTCCTGTCCTGTCGTGTGTTGTGTTGTTTTGTCTTGTCTTGTCATGTCATGTCATGTCGTGTCTTGTGTTGCTTTGTCTTGTCTTTTCTTCTCCTTGTCTTGTGTTGTTTTGTCCTGTCCTGACGTGTGTTTTGTTGTTTTGTCTTGTCATGTCTTGTCTTGTCTTGTGATGTCATGTCATGTCGTGTGTTGTGTTGTTTTGTCTTGTCTTGTCATGTCTTGTCTTGTCTTGTCTTGTCTTGTTTTGTCTGGTCATATCTTGTCTTGTCTTGTCTTGTCTTGTCTTGTCTTGTCTTGTCATGTCTTGTCTTGTCTTGTCTTGTCTTGTTTTGTCTGGTCATGTCTTGTCTTGTCTTGTCTTGTCATGTCTTGTCTTGTCTTGTCTTGTCTTGTCTTGTCTTGTCTTGTCTTATCTAGTCTTGTCTTGTCTTGTCTTGTCTTGTCTTGTCTTGTCTTGTCTTGTCTTGTCTTGTCTTGTCATGTCTTGTCTTGTCTTGTTTTGTCTTGTCTTGTATTGTCTTGTTTTCTCATGTAATGTCTTGTCTTGTCTTGTCTTGTCTTGAATTGTCTTGTTTTCTCATGTAATGTCATGTCGTGTGTTGTGTTGTTTTGTCTTGTCTTGTGTTGTTTTGTCGTGTCATGTCTTGTCTTGCCTTGTCTTGTCTTGTCCTGTCCTGTCGTGTGTTGTGTTGTTTTGTCTTGTCTTGTCATGTCATGTCACGTCGTGTCTTGTGTTGCTTTGTCTTGTCTTGTCTTGTCATGTCGTGTGTTGTGTTGTTTTGTCTTGTCTTGTTGTGTATTGTCATGTCTTATATTGTCTTGTCTTGTCTTATCTTGTCTTGTCTTGTCTTGTCATGTCATGTCATGTCATGTCGTGTATTGTATTGTTTTGTCTTGTCTTGTTTTGTCTTGTCATGTCATGTCTTGTCTTGTCTTGTCTTGTCTTGTTTTGTCTTGTCATGTCTTGTCTTGTCTTGTCTTGTCTTGTCTTGTTTTGTTTTGTTTTGTCTTGTTTTGTTTTGTCTTGTCATGTCTTGTCTTGTCTTGTCTTGTCTTGTCTTGTCTTGTCTTGTCATGTCTTGTCTTGTCTTGTCTTGTCTTGTCTTGTCTTGTTTTGTTTTGTTTTGTCTTGTTTTGTTTTGTCTTGTCTTGTCTTGTCTTGTCTTGTCTTGTCTTGTCTTGTCTTGTCTTGTCTTGTCTTGTCTTGTCTTGTCTTGTCTTGTCTTGTCTTGTCTTGTCTTGTCTTGTCTTGTCTTGTCTTGTCTTGTCTTGTCTTGTCTTGTCTTGTCTTGTCTTGTCTTGTCTTGTCTTGTCTTGTCTTGTCTTGTCTTGTCTTGTCTTGTCTTGTCTTGTCTTGTCTTGTCTTGTCTTGTCTTGTCTTGTCTTGTCTTGTCTTGTCTTGTCTTGTCTTGTCTTGTCTTGTCTTGTCTTGTCTTGTCTTGTCTTGTCTTGTCTTGTCTTGCTTTGTCTTGTCATGTCTTATCTTGTCTTGTCTTGTCTTGTCTTGTCTTGTCATGTCTTGTCTTGTCTTGTGTTGTTTTGTCGTGTCATGTCTTGTCTTGTCTTGCCTTGTCTTGTCCTGTCCTGCCGTGTGTTGTGTTGTTTTGTCTTGTCTTGTCATGTCATGTCGCGTGTTGTGTTGTTTTGTCTTGTCTTGTCTTGTCTTGTCTTGTCTTGTCTTGTCTTGTCTTGTCTTGTCTTGTCTTGTCTTGTCTTGTCTTGTCTTGTCTTGTCTTGTCTTGTCTTGTCTTGTCTTGTCTTGTCTTGTCTTGTCTTGTCTTGTCTTGTCTTGTCTTGTCTTGTCTTGTCTTGTTTTGTCTTGTCTTGTCTTATCTTGTCTTGTCTTGTCTTGTCTTGTCTTGTCTTGTCTTGTCTTGTCTTGTCTTGTCTTGTCTTGTCCTGTCCTGCCGTGTGTTGTGTTGTTTTGTCTTGTCATGTCTTGTCTTGTCTTGTCTTGTCTTGTCTTGTCCTGTCCTGCCGTGTGTTGTGTTGTCTTGTCCTGTCCTGCCGTGTGTTGTGTTGTTTTGTCTTGTCTTGTCATGTCATGTCATGTCGTGTCTTGTGTTGCTTTGTCTTATCTTGTCTTGTCTTGTCATGTCGTGTGTTGTGTTGTTTTGTCTTGTCTTGTTGTGTATTGTCATGTCTTATATTGTCTTGTCTTGTCTTGTCTTGTCTTGTCTTGTCTTGTCTTGTCTTGTCTTGTCTTGTCTTGTCTTGTCTTGTCTTGTCTTAACTTATCTTGCCTTGTCTTGTCTTGTCTGATCTTGTCTTGTCTTGTCTTGTCATGTCTTGTCTTGTCTTGTTTTGTCTTGTCTTGTCTTGTCTTGTCTTGTCTTGTCTTGTCTTGTCTTGTCTTGTCTTGTCTTGTCTTGTCTTGTCTTGTCTTGTCTTGTTTTGTCTTGTCTTGTCATGTCATGTCATGTCGTGTCTTGTGTTGCTTTGTCTTGTCTTTTCTTCTCCTTGTCTTGTGTTGTTTTGTCCTGTCCTGACGTGTGTTTTGTTGTCTTGTCTTGTCTTGTCTTGTCTTGTCATGTCATGTCATGTCATATCGTGTGTTGTGTTGTTTTGTCTTGTCTTATTTTGTCTTGTCATGTCTTATCTTGTCTTGTCTTGTCTTGTCTTGTCTTGTCTTGTCTTGTCTTGTCTTGTCTTGTCTTGTCTTGTCTTGTCTTGTCTCATCTTGTCTTGTCCTGTCCTGTCCTGTCTTGTCTTGTCTTGTCATGTCTTGTCTTGTCTTGTTTTGTCTTGTCTTGTATTGTTTTGTTTTCTCATGTAATGTCATGTCGTGTGTTGTGTTGTTTTGTCTTGTCTTGTGTTGTTTTGTCGTGTCATGTCTTGTCTTGTCTTGTCTTGTCTTGTCCTGTTCTGTTGTGTGTTGTGTTGTTTTGTCTTGTCTGGTCTTGTCCTGTCCTGACGTGTGTTGTCTTGTCTTGTCTTGTCCTGTCCTGTCTTGTCTTGTCATGTCTTGTCTTGTCTTGTCTTGTCTTGTCTTGTCTTGTCTTGTCTCGTCTTGTCTTGTCTTGTCTTGTCTTGTCCTGTCCTGTCTTGTCTTGTCTTGTCATGTCTTGTCTTGTCTTGTCTTGTCTTGTCTTGTGTTGCCTCGTCTTTTCTTGTCTTGTCTTGTCCTGTCCTGCCGTGTGTTGTGTTGTTTTGTCTTGTCTTGCTTTGTCTTGTCATGTCTTATCTTGTCTTGTCATGTCTTGTCTTGTCTTGTCTTGTCTTGTCTTGTCTTGTCTTGTCTTGTCATGTCTTGTCTTGTCTTGTCTTGTATTGTCTTGTCTTGTTTTGTCTTGTCTTGTCTTGTCTTGTCTTGTCTTGTCTTGTCTTGTCTTGTCTTGTCTTGTCTTGTCTTGTCTTGTCTTGTCTTGTCTTGTCTTGTCTTGTCTTGTCATGTCATGTCATGTCATATCGGGTGTTGTGTTGTTTTGTCTTGTCTTGTCTTATTTTGTCTTGTCATGTCTTATCTTGTCTTGTCTTGTCTTGTCTTGTCTTGTCTTGTCTTGTCTTGTCTTGTCTTGTCTTGTCTTGTCTTGTCTTGTCTTGTCTTGTCTTGTCTTGTCTTGTCTTGTCTTGTCTTGTCTTGTGTTGTCTTGTCTTGTCTTGTCTTGTCTTGTCTTGTCTTGTCTTGTCTTGTCTTGTCTTGTCTTGTCTTGTCTTGTCTTGTCTTGTCTTGTCTTGTCTTGTCTTGTCTTGTCTTGTCTTGTCTTGTCTTGTCTTGTCTTGTCTTGTCTTGTCTTGTCTTGTCTTGTCTTGTCTTGTCTTGTTTTGTCTTGTCTTGTATTGTCTTGTTTTCTCATGTAATGTCATATCGTGTGTTGTGTTGTTTTGTCTTGTCTTGTGTTGTTTTGTCGTGTCATGTCTTGTCCTGTCCTGTCGTGTGTTGTGTTGTTTTGTTTTGTCTTGTCTTGTCCTGTCCTGACGTGTGTTGTGTTGTTTTGTCTTGTCTTGTTTTGTCTTGTCCTGTCTTGTCTTGTCTTGTGATGTCATGTCATGTCGTGTGTTGTGTTGTTTTGTGTTGTCATGTCTTGTCTTGTCTTGTCTTGTCTTGTCTTGTCTTGTCATGTCTTGTCTTGTCTTGTGTTGTTTTGTCGTGTCATGTCTTATCTTGTCTTGCCTTGTCTTGTCCTGTCCTGTCGTGTGTTGTGTTGTTTTGTCTTGTCTTGTCATGTCATGTCATGTCGTGTCTTGTGTTGCTTTGTCTTGTCTTGTCTTGTCTTGTCATGTCGTGTGTTGTGATGTTTTGTCTTGTCTTGTTGTGTATTGTCATGTCTTATATTGTCTTGTCTTGTCTTGTCTTGTCATGTCATGTCATGTCGTGTGTTGTGTTGTTTTGTCTTGTCTTGTCTTGTCTTGTCTTGTCTTGTCTTGTCTTGTCTTGTCTTGTCTTGTCTTGCCTTATCTTGCCTTGTCTTGTCTTGTTTGGTCTTGTCTTGTCTTGTCTTGTCTTGTCTTGTCTTGTCTTGTCTTGTCTTGTCTTGTCTTGTCTTGTTTTGTCATGTAATGTCATGTCGTGTGTTGTGTTGTTTTGTCTTGTCATGTCTTATATTGTCTTGTCTTGTTTTGTCATGTAATGTCATGTCGTGTGTTGTGTTGTTTTGTCTTGTCATGTCTTATATTGTCTTGTCTTGTCTTGTGATGTCATGTCGTGTGTTGTGTTGTTTTGTCTTGTCATGTCTTGTCTTGTCTTGTCTTGTCATGTCTTGTCTTGTCTTGTCTTGTCTTGTCTTGTCTTGTCTTGTCTTGTCTTGTCTTGTCTTGTCTTGTCTTGTCTTGTCTTGTCTTGTCTTGTCTTGTCTTGTCTAGTCTTGTCTTGTCTTGTCGGGTCTTGTCTTGTCTTGTCTTGTCTTGTCTTGTCTTGTCTTGTCTTGTCTTGTCTTGTCTTGTCTTGTCTTGTCTTGTCTTGTCTTGTCTTGTCTTGTCTTGTCTTGTCTTGTCTTGTCTTGTCTTGTCTTGTCGGGTCTTGTCTTGTCTTGTCTTGTCTTGTCTTGTCTTGTCTTGTCTTGTCTTGTCTTGTCTTGTCTTGTCTTGTCTTGTCTTGTCTTGTCTTGTCTTGTCTTGTCTTGTCTTGTCTTGTCTTGTCCTGTCCTGACGTGTGTTGTGTTGTTTTGTCTTGTCTTGTCTTGTCTTGTCTTGTCTTGTCTTGTCTTGTCTTGTTTTGTCTTGTCTTGTATTGTCATGTCGTGTGTTGTGTTGTTTTGTCTTGTGTTGTTTTGTCGTATCATGTCTTGTCTTGTCCTGTCCTGTCGTATGTTGTATTGTTTTGTCTTGCCTTGTCATGTCATGTCATGTCGTGTCTTGTGTTGCTTTGTCTTGTCTTGTCATGTCGTGTGTTGTGTTGTTTTGTCTTGTCTTGTCTTGTCATGTCATGTCATGTCAAGTCATGTCATGTCATGTCGTGTCTTGTCTTGTCTTGTCTTGTCTTGTCTTGTCTTGTCTTGCCTTGTCTTGTCTTGTCTTGTCTTGTCTTGTCTTGTCTTGTCTTGTCTTGTCTTGTCTTGTCTTGTCTTGTCTTGTCTTGTATTGTCTTGCCTTGTCTTACCTTGTCTTGTCTTGTCTTGTCTTGTCTTGTCTTGTCTTGTCTTGTCTTGTCTTGTCTTGTCTTGTCTTGTCTTGTCTTGTCTTGTCTTGTCTTGTCTTGTCTTGTCTTGTCTTGTCTTGTCTTGTCTTGTATTAACTTGTCTTGTATTGTCTTGTTTTCTCATGTAATGTCAGGTCGTGTGTTGTGTTGTTTTGTCTTGTGTTGTTTTGTCGTATCATGTCTTGTCTTGTCTTGTCTTGTCCTGTCCTGTCGTATGTTGTGTTGTTTTGTCTTGTCTTGTCATGTCATGTCATGTCGTGTCTTGTGTTGCTTTGTCTTGTCTTGTCATGTCGTGTGTTGTGTTGTTTTGTCTTGTCTTGTTGTGTATTGGCATGTCTTATATTGTCTTGTCTTGTCTTGTCAAGTCATGTCAAGTCATGTCATGTCATGTCATGTCGTGTGTTGTGTTGTTTAGTCTTGTCATGTCTTGTCTTGTCTTGCCTTGTCATGTCTTGTCTTGTCTTGTCTTGTCTTGTCTTGTCTTGTCTTGTCTTGTCTTGTCTTGTCTTGTCTTGTCTTGTCTTGTCTTGTCTTGTCTTGTCTTGTCTTGTCTTGTCTTGTCTTGTCTTGTCTTGTCTTGTCTTGTCTTGTCTTGTCTTGTCTTGTCTTGTCTTGTCTTGCCTTGTCTTGTCTTGTTTTGTCTTGTCTTGTCTTGTTTTGTCTTGTCTTGTCTTGTCTTGTCTTGTCTTGTCTTGTTTTGTCTTGTCTTGTTTTGTCTTGTCTTGTCTTGTCTTGTCTTGTCTTGTCTTGTTATGTAATGTCATGTCGTGTGTTGTGTTGTTTTGTCTTGTCTTGTCTTCTCCTTGTCTTGTCTTGTCATGTCGTGTGTTGTGTTGTTTTGTCTTGTCTTGTCTTGTCCTGTCCTGACGTGTGTTGTGTTGTTTTGTCTTGTCTTGTCTTGTCTAGTTTTGTCTTGTCTTGTCTTGTCTTGTTTTATGTTGTCTTGTTTTGTCATGTAATGTCATGTCGTGTGTTGTGTTGTTTTGTCTTGTCTTGTGTTGTTTTGTCGTGTCATGTCTTGTCTTGTCTTGTCTTGTCTTGTCCTGTCCTGTCGTGTGTTGTGTTGTTTTGTCTTGTCTTGTCATGTCGTGTGGTGTTGTTTTGTCTTGTCTTGTTGTGTATTGTCATGTCTTATATTGTCTTGTCTTGTCTTGTCTTGTCATGTCATGTCATGTCGTGTGTTGTGTTGTTTTGTCTTGTCTTGTCTTGTCTTGTCATGTCGTGCGGTGTTGTTTTGTCTTGTCTTGTTGTGTATTGTCATGTCTTATATTGTCTTGTCTTGTCTTGTCATGTCATGTCATGTCGTGCGTTGTGTTGTTTTGTCTTGTCTTGTCTTGTCTTGTCTTGCCTTATCTTGCCTTGTCTTGTCTTGTCTTGTCTTGTCTTGTCTTGTCTTGTCATGTCTTGTCTTGTTTTGTCTTGTCTTGTATTGTCTTGTTTTTTCATGTAATGTCATGTCGTGTGTTGTGTTGTTTTGTCTTGTCTTGTGTTGTTTTGTCGTGTCATGCCTTGTCTTGTCTTGTCTTGTCCTGTCCTGTCGTGTGTTGTGTTGTTTTGTCTTGTCTTGTCATGTCATGTCATGTCGTGTCTTGTGTTGCTTTGTCTTGTCTTGTCTTGTCTTGTCTTGTCTTGTCTTGTCATGTCGTGTGTTGTGTTGTTTTGTCTTGTCTTGTTGTGTATTGTCATGTCTTATATTGTCTTGTCTTGTCTTGTCTTGTCATGTCATGTCATGTCGTGTGTTGTGTTGTTTTGTCTTGTCTTGTCTTGTCTTGTTTAGTCTTGTCTTGTCTTGTCTTGTCATGCCGTGTGTTGTGTTGTTTTGTCTTGTCTTGTGTTGTTTTGTCTTGTCTTGTGTTGTTTTGTCGTGTCATGACTTGTCTTGTCTTGTCCTGTCCTGTCGTGTGTTGTGTTGTTTTGTCTTGTCTTGTCTTGTCTAGTTTTGTCTTGTCTTGTCTTGTCTTGTTTTATGTTGTCTTGTTTTGTCATGTAATGTCATGTCGTGTGTTGTGTTGTTTTGTCTTGTCTTGTGTTGTTTTGTCGTGTCATGTCTTGTCTTGTCTTGTCTTGTCCTGTCCTGTCGTGTGTTGTGTTGTTTTGTCTTGTCTTGTCATGTCATGTCATGTCGTGTCTTGTGTTGCTTTGTCTTGTCTTTTCTTCTCCTTGTCTTGTGTTGCTTTGTCCTGTCCTGACGTGCGTTTTGTTGTTTTGTCTTGTCATGTCTTGTCTTGTCTCGTGATGTCATGTCATGTCGTGTGTTGTGTTGTTTTGTCTTGTCTTGTCATGTCGTGTGTTGTGTTGTTTTGTCTTGTCTTGCTGTGTATTGTCATGTCTTATATTGTCTTGTCTTGTCTTGTCATGTCATGTCATGTTGTGTGTTGTGTTGTTTTGTCTTGTCTTGTCTTGTCTTGTCTTGCCTTATCTTGCCTTGTCTTGTCTTGTCTTGTTTTGTCTTGTCATGTCTTGTCTTGTCTTGTCTTGTCTTGTCTTGTCTTGTCTTGTCTTGTCTTGTCTTGTCTTGTCTTGTCTTGTCTTATCTTGTCTTGTCTTGTCTTGTCTTGTCTTGTCTTGTCTTGTCTTGTCTTGTCTTGTTTTGTTTTGTCTTGTCTTGTCATGTCATGTCATGTCGTGTCTTGTGTTGCTATGTCTTGTCTTGTCTTGTCTTGTCTTGTTTTGTCTTCTCATGGCATGTCTCGTCTTGTCTTGTCTTGTCTTGTTTTGTCTTGTCATGTCTTGTCTTGTCTTGTCTTGCCTTGTCATGTCTTGTCTTGTCTTGTCTTGTCTTGTCTTGTCTTGTCTTGTCTTGTCTTGTCTTGTCTTGTCTTGTTTTGTCTTGTCTTGTCTTGTCTTGTCTTGTCTTGTCTTGTCTTGTCTTATCTTGTCTTGTCTTGTCTTGTCTTGTCTTGTCTTATCTTGTCCTGTCCTGTCTTGTCTTATCTTGTCTTGTCTTGTCTTGTCTTGTCTTGTCGTGTCATGTCTTGTCTTGTCATGTCATGTCATGTCGTGTCTTGTGTTGCTTTGTCTTGTCTTGTCATGTCGTGTGGTGTTGTTTTGTCTTGTCTTGTCGTGTATTGTCATGTCTTATATTGTCTTGTCATGTCTTGTCTTGTCTTGTCTTGTCTTGTCTTGTCTTGTCTTGTGTTGCCTCGTCTTGTCTTGTCTTGTCTTGCCTTGTCTTGTCTTGTCATGTCGTGTCTTGTCTTGTCTTGTCTTGTCTTGTCTTGTCTTGTCTTGTCATGTCGTGTGTTGTGTTGTTTTGTCTTGTCTTGTGTTGTTTTGTCGTGTCATGTCTTGTCTTGTCTTGTCCTGTCCTGTCGTGTGTTGTGTTGTTTTGTCTTGTCTTGTCTTGTCTAGTTTTGTCTTGTCTTGTCTTGTCTTGTTTTATGTTGTCTTGTTTTGTCATGTAATGTCATGTCGTGTGTTGTGTTGTTTTGTCTTGTCTTGTGTTGTTTTGTCGTGTCATGTCTTGTCTTGTCTTGTCTTGTCCTGTCCTGTCCTGTCGTGTGTTGTGTTGTTTTGTCTTGTCTTGTCATGTCGTGTGGTGTTGTTTTGTCTTGTCTTGTTGTGTATTGTCATGTCTTATATTGTCTTGTCTTGTCTTGTCATGTCATGTCATGTCGTGTGTTGTGTTGTTTTGTCTTGTCTTGTCTTGTCTTGTCATGTCGTGCGGTGTTGTTTTGTCTTGTCTTGTTGTGTATTGTCATGTCTTATATTGTCTTGTCTTGTCTTGTCTTGTCTTGTCTTGTCTTGTCATGTCATGTCATGTCGTGTGTTGTGTTGTTTTGTCTTGTCTTGTCTTGTCTTGTCTTGCCTTATCTTGCCTTGTCTTGTCTTGTCTTGTTTTGTCTTGTCATGTCTTGTCTTGTCTTGTCTTGTCTTGTCTTGTCTTGTCTTGTCTTGTCTTGTCTTGTCTTGTCTTGTCTTGTCTTGTCTTGTCTTATCTTGTCTTGTCTTGTCTTGTCTTGTCTTGTCATGTCATGTCTTGTCTTGTCTTATCCTGTCCTGTCGTGTGTTGTGTTGTCTTGTCTTGTCTTGTCTTGTCTTGTCTTGTCTTGTCTTGTCTTATCTTGTCTTGTCTTGTCTTGTCTTGTCTTGTCGTGTCATGTCTTGTCTTGTCATGTCATGTCATGTCGTGTGTTGTGTTGTTTTGTCTTGTCTTGTCTTGTCTTGTCTTGCCTTATCTTGCCTTGTCTTGTCTTGTCTTGTTTTGTCTTGTCTTGTGTTGCTTTGTCTTGTCTTGTCTTGTCTTGTCATGTCGTGTGGTGTTGTTTTGTCTTGTCTTGTCGTGTATTGTCATGTCTTATATTGTCTTGTCATGTCTTGTCTTGTCTTGTCTTGTCTTGTCTTGTCTTGTCTTGTCTTGTCTTGTCTTGTCTTGTCTTGTCTTGTCATGTCTTGTCTTGTCTTGTCTTGTCTTGTCTTGTCTTGTCTTGTGTTGCCTCGTCTTGTCTTGTCTTGCCTTGTCTTGCCTTGTCTTGTCTTGTCATGTCGTGTCTTGTCTTGTCTTGTCTTGTCTTGTCTTGTCTTGTCTTGCCTTGTCTTGTCTTGTCATGTCGTGTCTTGTCTTGTCTTGTCTTGTCTTGTCTTGTCTTGTCTTGTCTTGTCTTGTCTTGTCTTGTCTTGTCTTGTCTTGTCTTGTCTTGTCTTGTCTTGTCATGTCTTGTCTTGTCTTGTCTTGTCTTGTCTTGTCTTGTCTTGTGTTGCCTCGTCTTGTCTTGTCTTGCCTTGTCTTGCCTTGTCTTGTCTTGTCATGTCGTGTCTTGTCTTGTCTTGTCTTGTCTTGTCTTGTCTTGTCTTGTCTTGTCTTGTCTTGTCTTGTCTTGTCTTGTCTTGTCTTGTCTTGTCTTGTCTTGTCTTGTCTTGTCTTGTCTTGTCATGTCGTGCGGTGTTGTTTTGTCTTGTCTTGTTGTGTATTGTCATGTCTTATATTGTCTTGTCTTGTCTTGTCTTGTCTTGTCTTGTCTTGTCATGTCATGTCATGTCGTGTGTTGTGTTGTTTTGTCTTGTCTTGTCTTGTCTTGTGTTGCCTTATCTTGCCTTGTCTTGTCTTGTCTTGTTTTGTCTTGTCATGTCTTGTCTTGTCTTGTCTTGTCTTGTCTTGTCTTGTCTTGTCTTGTCTTGTCTTGTCTTGTCTTGTCTTGTCTTGTCTTGTCTTGTCTTGTCTTGTCTTGTCTTGTCTTACCTTGTCTTGTCTTGTCTTGTCTTGTCTTGTCATGTCGTGTCTTGTCTTGTCTTGTCTTGTCTTGTCTTGTCTTGCCTTGTCTTGTCTTGTCATGTCGTGTCTTGTCTTGTCTTGTCTTGTCTTGTCTTGTCTTGTCTTGTCTTGTCTTGTCTTGTCTTGTCTTGTCTTGTCTTGTCTTGTCTTGTCTTGTCTTGTCTTGTCTTGTCTTGTCTTGTCTTGTCTTGTCTTGTCTTGTCTTGTCTTGTGTTGCCTCGTCTTGTCGTGTCTTGTCTTGTCTTGTTTTGTCTTGTCTTGTCTTGTCTTGTCTTGTCTTGTCTTGTCTTGTCTTGTCTTGTCTTGTCTTGTCTTGTCTTGTCTTGTCTTGTCTTGTCTTGTCTTGTCATGTCATGTCATGTCGTGTGTTGTGTTGTGTTGTTTTGTCTTGTCTTGTCTTGTCTTACCTTGTCTTGTCTTGTCTTGTCTTGTCTTGTCATGTCGTGTCTTGTCTTGTCTTGTCTTGTCTTGTCTTGTCTTGTCTTGTCTTACCTTGTCTTGTCTTGTCTTGTCTTGTCTTGTCATGTCGTGTCTTGTCTTGTCTTGTCTTGTCTTGTCTTGTCTTGTCTTGTCTTGTCTTGTCTTGTCTTGTCTTGTCTTGTCTTGTATTGTCTTGCCTTGTCTTACCTTGTCTTGTCTTGTCTTGTCTTGTCTTGTCTTGTCTTGTCTTGTCTTGTCTTGTCTTGTCTTGTCTTGTCTTGTCTTGTCTTGTCTTGTCTTGTCTTGTCTTGTCTTGTCTTGTCTTGTCTTGTCTTGTCTTGTCTTGTCTTGTCTTGTCTTGTCTTGTCTTGTCTTGTCTTGTATTAACTTGTCTTGTATTGTCTTGTTTTCTCATGTAATGTCAGGTCGTGTGTTGTGTTGTTTTGTCTTGTGTTGTTTTGTCGTATCATGTCTTGTCTTGTCTTGTCTTGTCCTGTCCTGTCGTATGTTGTGTTGTTTTGTCTTGTCTTGTCATGTCATGTCATGTCGTGTCTTGTGTTGCTTTGTCTTGTCTTGTCATGTCGTGTGTTGTGTTGTTTTGTCTTGTCTTGTTGTGTATTGGCATGTCTTATATTGTCTTGTCTTGTCTTGTCATGTCATGTCATGTCGTGTGTTGTGTTGTTTAGTCTTGTCATGTCTTGTCATGTCTTGTCTTGTCTTGTCTTGTCTTGTCTTGTCTTGTCTTGTCTTGTCTTGTCTTGTCTTGTCTTGTCTTGTCTTGTCTTGTCTTGTCTTGTCTTGTCTTGTCTTGTCTTGTCTTGTCTTGTCTTGTCTTGTCTTGTCTTGTCTTGTCTTGTCTTGTCTTGTCTTGTCTTGTCTTGTCTTGTCTTGTCTTGCCTTGTCTTGTCTTGTTTTGTCTTGTCTTGTCTTGTTTTGTCTTGTCTTGTCTTGTCTTGTCTTGTCTTGTCTTGTCTTGTTTTGTCTTGTCTTGTTTTGTCTTGTCTTGTCTTGTCTTGTCTTGTCTTGTCTTGTTTTGTTATGTAATGTCATGTCGTGTGTTGTGTTGTTTTGTCTTGTCTTGTCTTCTCCTTGTCTTGTCTTGTCATGTCGTGTGTTGTGTTGTTTTGTCTTGTCTTGTCTTCTCCTTGTCTTGTCTTGTCTTGTCTTGTCTTTTCTTGTTTTGTGTTGCCTCGTCTTGTCATGTCGTGTGTTGTGTTGTTTTGTCTTGTCTTGTGTTGTTTTGGCGTATCATGTCTTGTCTTGTCTTGTCCTGTCCTGACGTGTGTTGTGTTGTTTTGTCTTGTCTTGTCTTGTCTAGTTTTGTCTTGTCTTGTCTTGTCTTGTTTTATGTTGTCTTGTTTGGTCATGTAATGTCATGTCGTGTGTTGTGTTGTTTTGTCTTGTCTTGTGTTGTTTTGTCGTGTCATGTCTTGTCTTGTCTTGTCTTGTCTTGTCCTGTCCTGTCGTGTGTTGTGTTGTTTTGTCTTGTCTTGTCATGTCGTGTGGTGTTGTTTTGTCTTGTCTTGTTGTGTATTGTCATGTCTTATATTGTCTTGTCTTGTCTTGTCTTGTCATGTCATGTCATGTCGTGTGTTGTGTTGTTTTGTCTTGTCTTGTCTTGTCTTGTCATGTCGTGCGGTGTTGTTTTGTCTTGTCTTGTTGTGTATTGTCATGTCTTATATTGTCTTGTCTTGTCTTGTCATGTCATGTCATGTCGTGCGTTGTGTTGTTTTGTCTTGTCTTGTCTTGTCTTGTCTTGCCTTATCTTGCCTTGTCTTGTCTTGTCTTGTCTTGTCTTGTCTTGTCTTGTCATGTCTTGTCTTGTTTTGTCTTGTCTTGTATTGTCTTGTTTTTTCATGTAATGTCATGTCGTGTGTTGTGTTGTTTTGTCTTGTCTTGTGTTGTTTTGTCGTGTCATGCCTTGTCTTGTCTTGTCTTGTCCTGTCCTGTCGTGTGTTGTGTTGTTTTGTCTTGTCTTGTCATGTCATGTCATGTCGTGTCTTGTGTTGCTTTGTCTTGTCTTTTCTTCTCCTTGTCTTGTGTTGCTTTGTCCTGTCCTGACGTGCGTTTTGTTGTTTTGTCTTGTCATGTCTTGTCTTGTCTCGTGATGTCATGTCATGTCGTGTGTTGTGTTGTTTTGTCTTGTCTTGTCATGTCATGTCATGTCGTGTGTTGTGTTGTTTTGTCTTGTCTTGTCTTGTCTTGTTTAGTCTTGTCTTGTCTTGTCTTGTCATGCCGTGTGTTGTGTTGTTTTGTCTTGTCTTGTGTTGTTTTGTCTTGTCTTGTGTTGTTTTGTCGTGTCATGACTTGTCTTGTCTTGTCCTGTCCTGTCGTGTGTTGTGTTGTTTTGTCTTGTCTTGTCTTGTCTAGTTTTGTCTTGTCTTGTCTTGTCTTGTTTTATGTTGTCTTGTTTTGTCATGTAATGTCATGTCGTGTGTTGTGTTGTTTTGTCTTGTCTTGTGTTGTTTTGTCGTGTCATGTCTTGTCTTGTCTTGTCTTGTCCTGTCCTGTCGTGTGTTGTGTTGTTTTGTCTTGTCTTGTCATGTCATGTCATGTCGTGTCTTGTGTTGCTTTGTCTTGTCTTTTCTTCTCCTTGTCTTGTGTTGCTTTGTCCTGTCCTGACGTGCGTTTTGTTGTTTTGTCTTGTCATGTCTTGTCTTGTCTCGTGATGTCATGTCATGTCGTGTGTTGTGTTGTTTTGTCTTGTCTTGTCATGTCGTGTGTTGTGTTGTTTTGTCTTGTCTTGCTGTGTATTGTCATGTCTTATATTGTCTTGTCTTGTCTTGTCATGTCATGTCATGTCGTGTGTTGTGTTGTTTTGTCTTGTCTTGTCTTGTCTTGTCTTGCCTTATCTTGCCTTGTCTTGTCTTGTCTTGTTTTGTCTTGTCATGTCTTGTCTTGTCTTGTCTTGTCTTGTCTTGTCTTGTCTTGTCTTGTCTTGTCTTGTCTTGTCTTGTCTTGTCTTGTCTTGTCTTGTCTTGTCTTGTCTTGTCTTGTCTTGTCTTGTCTTGTCTTGTCTTGTCTTGTCTTGTCTTGTCTTGTCTTGTCTTGTCTTGTCTTGTCTTGTCTTGTCTTGTCTTGTCTTGTCTTGTCTTGTCTTGTCTTGTCTTGTCTTGTCTTGTCTTGTCTTGTCTTATCTTGTCTTGTCTTGTCTTGTCTTGTCTTGTCTTGTCTTGTCTTGTTTTGTCTTCTCATGTCATGTCTCGTCTTGTCTTGTCTTGTCTTGTTTTGTCTTGTCATGTCTTGTCTTGTCTTGTCTTGCCTTGTCATGTCTTGTCTTGTCTTGTCTTGTCTTGTCTTGTCTTGTCTTGTCTTGTCTTGTCTTGTCTTGTCTTGTCTTGTTTTGTCTTGTCTTGTCTTGTCTTGTCTTGTCTTGTCTTGTCTTGTCTTGTCTTATCTTGTCTTGTCTTGTCTTGTCTTGTCTTGTCTTATCTTGTCCTGTCCTGTCTTGTCTTATCTTGTCTTGTCTTGTCTTGTCTTGTCTTGTCGTGTCATGTCTTGTCTTGTCATGTCATGTCATGTCGTGTCTTGTGTTGCTTTGTCTTGTCTTGTCATGTCGTGTGGTGTTGTTTTGTCTTGTCTTGTCGTGTATTGTCATGTCTTATATTGTCTTGTCATGTCTTGTCTTGTCTTGTCTTGTCTTGTCTTGTCTTGTCTTGTCTTGTCTTGTGTTGCCTCGTCTTGTCTTGTCTTGTCTTGCCTTGTCTTGTCTTGTCATGTCGTGTCTTGTCTTGTCTTGTCTTGTCTTGTCTTGTCTTGTCATGTCGTGTGTTGTGTTGTTTTGTCTTGTCTTGTGTTGTTTTGTCGTGTCATGTCTTGTCTTGTCTTGTCCTGTCCTGTCGTGTGTTGTGTTGTTTTGTCTTGTCTTGTCTTGTCTAGTTTTGTCTTGTCTTGTCTTGTCTTGTTTTATGTTGTCTTGTTTTGTCATGTAATGTCATGTCGTGTGTTGTGTTGTTTTGTCTTGTCTTGTGTTGTTTCGTCGTGTCATGTCTTGTCTTGTCTTGTCTTGTCCTGTCCTGTCCTGTCGTGTGTTGTGTTGTTTTGTCTTGTCTTGTCATGTCGTGTGGTGTTGTTTTGTCTTGTCTTGTTGTGTATTGTCATGTCTTATATTGTCTTGTCTTGTCTTGTCATGTCATGTCATGTCGTGTGTTGTGTTGTTTTGTCTTGTCTTGTCTTGTCTTGTCATGTCGTGCGGTGTTGTTTTGTCTTGTCTTGTTGTGTATTGTCATGTCTTGTCATGTCTTGTCTTGTCTTGTCTTGTCTTGTCTTGTCTTGTCTTGTCTTGTCTTGTCTTGTCTTGTCTTGTCTTGTCTTGTCTTGTCTTGTCTTGTCTTGTCTTGTCTTGTCTTGTCTTGTCTTGTCTTGTCTTGTCTTGTCTTGTCTTGTCTTGTCTTGTCTTGTCTTGCCTTGTCTTGTCTTGTTTTGTCTTGTCTTGTCTTGTTTTGTCTTGTCTTGTCTTGTCTTGTCTTGTCTTGTCTTGTCTTGTTTTGTCTTGTCTTGTTTTGTCTTGTCTTGTCTTGTCTTGTCTTGTCTTGTTTTGTTATGTAATGTCATGTCGTGTGTTGTGTTGTTTTGTCTTGTCTTGTCTTCTCCTTGTCTTGTCTTGTCATGTCGTGTGTTGTGTTGTTTTGTCTTGTCTTGTCTTCTCCTTGTCTTGTCTTGTCTTGTCTTGTCTTTTCTTGTTTTGTGTTGCCTCGTCTTGTCATGTCGTGTGTTGTGTTGTTTTGTCTTGTCTTGTGTTGTTTTGGCGTGTCATGTCTTGTCTTGTCTTGTCCTGTCCTGACGTGTGTTGTGTTGTTTTGTCTTGTCTTGTCTTGTCTAGTTTTGTCTTGTCTTGTCTTGTCTTGTTTTATGTTGTCTTGTTTGGTCATGTAATGTCATGTCGTGTGTTGTGTTGTTTTGTCTTGTCTTGTGTTGTTTTGTCGTGTCATGTCTTGTCTTGTCTTGTCTTGTCTTGTCCTGTCCTGTCGTGTGTTGTGTTGTTTTGTCTTGTCTTGTCATGTCGTGTGGTGTTGTTTTGTCTTGTCTTGTTGTGTATTGTCATGTCTTATATTGTCTTGTCTTGTCTTGTCTTGTCATGTCATGTCATGTCGTGTGTTGTGTTGTTTTGTCTTGTCTTGTCTTGTCTTGTCATGTCGTGCGGTGTTGTTTTGTCTTGTCTTGTTGTGTATTGTCATGTCTTATATTGTCTTGTCTTGTCTTGTCATGTCATGTCATGTCGTGCGTTGTGTTGTTTTGTCTTGTCTTGTCTTGTCTTGTCTTGCCTTATCTTGCCTTGTCTTGTCTTGTCTTGTCTTGTCTTGTCTTGTCTTGTCATGTCTTGTCTTGTTTTGTCTTGTCTTGTATTGTCTTGTTTTTTCATGTAATGTCATGTCGTGTGTTGTGTTGTTTTGTCTTGTCTTGTGTTGTTTTGTCGTGTCATGCCTTGTCTTGTCTTGTCTTGTCCTGTCCTGTCGTGTGTTGTGTTGTTTTGTCTTGTCTTGTCATGTCATGTCATGTCGTGTCTTGTGTTGCTTTGTCTTGTCTTGTCTTGTCTTGTCTTGTCTTGTCTTGTCATGTCGTGTGTTGTGTTGTTTTGTCTTGTCTTGTTGTGTATTGTCATGTCTTATATTGTCTTGTCTTGTCTTGTCTTGTCATGTCATGTCATGTCGTGTGTTGTGTTGTTTTGTCTTGTCTTGTCTTGTCTTGTTTAGTCTTGTCTTGTCTTGTCTTGTCATGCCGTGTGTTGTGTTGTTTTGTCTTGTCTTGTGTTGTTTTGTCTTGTCTTGTGTTGTTTTGTCGTGTCATGACTTGTCTTGTCTTGTCCTGTCCTGTCGTGTGTTGTGTTGTTTTGTCTTGTCTTGTCTTGTCTAGTTTTGTCTTGTCTTGTCTTGTCTTGTCTAGTTTTGTCTTGTCTTGTCTTGTCTTGTCTTGTCTTGTCTTGTGTTGCCTCGTCTTGTCTTGTCTTGTCTTGCCTTGTCTTGTCTTGTCATGTCGTGTCTTGTCTTGTCTTGTCTTGTCTTGTCTTGTCTTGTCATGTCGTGTGTTGTGTTGTTTTGTCTTGTCTTGTGTTGTTTTGTCGTGTCATGTCTTGTCTTGTCTTGTCCTGTCCTGTCGTGTGTTGTGTTGTTTTGTCTTGTCTTGTCTTGTCTAGTTTTGTCTTGTCTTGTCTTGTCTTGTTTTATGTTGTCTTGTTTTGTCATGTAATGTCATGTCGTGTGTTGTGTTGTTTTGTCTTGTCTTGTGTTGTTTCGTCGTGTCATGTCTTGTCTTGTCTTGTCTTGTCCTGTCCTGTCCTGTCGTGTGTTGTGTTGTTTTGTCTTGTCTTGTCATGTCGTGTGGTGTTGTTTTGTCTTGTCTTGTTGTGTATTGTCATGTCTTATATTGTCTTGTCTTGTCTTGTCATGTCATGTCATGTCGTGTGTTGTGTTGTTTTGTCTTGTCTTGTCTTGTCTTGTCATGTCGTGCGGTGTTGTTTTGTCTTGTCTTGTTGTGTATTGTCATGTCTTGTCATGTCTTGTCTTGTCTTGTCTTGTCTTGTCTTGTCTTGTCTTGTCTTGTCTTGTCTTGTCTTGTCTTGTCTTGTCTTGTCTTGTCTTGTCTTGTCTTGTCTTGTCTTGTCTTGTCTTGTCTTGTCTTGTCTTGTCTTGTCTTGTCTTGTCTTGTCTTGTCTTGTCTTGCCTTGTCTTGTCTTGTTTTGTCTTGTCTTGTCTTGTTTTGTCTTGTCTTGTCTTGTCTTGTCTTGTCTTGTCTTGTCTTGTTTTGTCTTGTCTTGTTTTGTCTTGTCTTGTCTTGTCTTGTCTTGTCTTGTTTTGTTATGTAATGTCATGTCGTGTGTTGTGTTGTTTTGTCTTGTCTTGTCTTCTCCTTGTCTTGTCTTGTCATGTCGTGTGTTGTGTTGTTTTGTCTTGTCTTGTCTTCTCCTTGTCTTGTCTTGTCTTGTCTTGTCTTTTCTTGTTTTGTGTTGCCTCGTCTTGTCATGTCGTGTGTTGTGTTGTTTTGTCTTGTCTTGTGTTGTTTTGGCGTGTCATGTCTTGTCTTGTCTTGTCCTGTCCTGACGTGTGTTGTGTTGTTTTGTCTTGTCTTGTCTTGTCTAGTTTTGTCTTGTCTTGTCTTGTCTTGTTTTATGTTGTCTTGTTTGGTCATGTAATGTCATGTCGTGTGTTGTGTTGTTTTGTCTTGTCTTGTGTTGTTTTGTCGTGTCATGTCTTGTCTTGTCTTGTCTTGTCTTGTCCTGTCCTGTCGTGTGTTGTGTTGTTTTGTCTTGTCTTGTCATGTCGTGTGGTGTTGTTTTGTCTTGTCTTGTTGTGTATTGTCATGTCTTATATTGTCTTGTCTTGTCTTGTCTTGTCATGTCATGTCATGTCGTGTGTTGTGTTGTTTTGTCTTGTCTTGTCTTGTCTTGTCATGTCGTGCGGTGTTGTTTTGTCTTGTCTTGTTGTGTATTGTCATGTCTTATATTGTCTTGTCTTGTCTTGTCATGTCATGTCATGTCGTGCGTTGTGTTGTTTTGTCTTGTCTTGTCTTGTCTTGTCTTGCCTTATCTTGCCTTGTCTTGTCTTGTCTTGTCTTGTCTTGTCTTGTCTTGTCATGTCTTGTCTTGTTTTGTCTTGTCTTGTATTGTCTTGTTTTTTCATGTAATGTCATGTCGTGTGTTGTGTTGTTTTGTCTTGTCTTGTGTTGTTTTGTCGTGTCATGCCTTGTCTTGTCTTGTCTTGTCCTGTCCTGTCGTGTGTTGTGTTGTTTTGTCTTGTCTTGTCATGTCATGTCATGTCGTGTCTTGTGTTGCTTTGTCTTGTCTTGTCTTGTCTTGTCTTGTCTTGTCTTGTCATGTCGTGTGTTGTGTTGTTTTGTCTTGTCTTGTTGTGTATTGTCATGTCTTATATTGTCTTGTCTTGTCTTGTCTTGTCATGTCATGTCATGTCGTGTGTTGTGTTGTTTTGTCTTGTCTTGTCTTGTCTTGTTTAGTCTTGTCTTGTCTTGTCTTGTCATGCCGTGTGTTGTGTTGTTTTGTCTTGTCTTGTGTTGTTTTGTCTTGTCTTGTGTTGTTTTGTCGTGTCATGACTTGTCTTGTCTTGTCCTGTCCTGTCGTGTGTTGTGTTGTTTTGTCTTGTCTTGTCTTGTCTAGTTTTGTCTTGTCTTGTCTTGTCTTGTTTTATGTTGTCTTGTTTTGTCATGTAATGTCATGTCGTGTGTTGTGTTGTTTTGTCTTGTCTTGTGTTGTTTTGTCGTGTCATGTCTTGTCTTGTCTTGTCTTGTCCTGTCCTGTCGTGTGTTGTGTTGTTTTGTCTTGTCTTGTCATGTCATGTCATGTCGTGTCTTGTGTTGCTTTGTCTTGTCTTTTCTTCTCCTTGTCTTGTGTTGCTTTGTCCTGTCCTGACGTGCGTTTTGTTGTTTTGTCTTGTCATGTCTTGTCTTGTCTCGTGATGTCATGTCATGTCGTGTGTTGTGTTGTTTTGTCTTGTCTTGTCATGTCGTGTGTTGTGTTGTTTTGTCTTGTCTTGCTGTGTATTGTCATGTCTTATATTGTCTTGTCTTGTCTTGTCATGTCATGTCATGTCGTGTGTTGTGTTGTTTTGTCTTGTCTTGTCTTGTCTTGTCTTGCCTTATCTTGCCTTGTCTTGTCTTGTCTTGTTTTGTCTTGTCATGTCTTGTCTTGTCTTGTCTTGTCTTGTCTTGTCTTGTCTTGTCTTGTCTTGTCTTGTCTTGTCTTGTCTTGTCTTGTCTTGTCTTGTCTTGTCTTGTCTTGTCTTGTCTTGTCTTGTCTTGTCTTGTCTTGTCTTGTCTTGTCTTGTCTTGTCTTGTCTTGTCTTGTCTTGTCTTGTCTTGTCTTGTCTTGTCTTGTCTTGTCTTGTCTTGTCTTGTCTTGTCTTATCTTGTCTTGTCTTGTCTTGTCTTGTCTTGTCTTGTCTTGTCTTGTTTTGTCTTCTCATGTCATGTCTCGTCTTGTCTTGTCTTGTCTTGTTTTGTCTTGTCATGTCTTGTCTTGTCTTGTCTTGCCTTGTCATGTCTTGTCTTGTCTTGTCTTGTCTTGTCTTGTCTTGTCTTGTCTTGTCTTGTCTTGTCTTGTCTTGTCTTGTCTTGTTTTGTCTTGTCTTGTCTTGTCTTGTCTTGTCTTGTCTTGTCTTATCTTGTCTTGTCTTGTCTTGTCTTGTCTTGTCTTATCTTGTCCTGTCCTGTCTTGTCTTATCTTGTCTTGTCTTGTCTTGTCTTGTCTTGTCGTGTCATGTCTTGTCTTGTCATGTCATGTCATGTCGTGTCTTGTGTTGCTTTGTCTTGTCTTGTCATGTCGTGTGGTGTTGTTTTGTCTTGTCTTGTCGTGTATTGTCATGTCTTATATTGTCTTGTCATGTCTTGTCTTGTCTTGTCTTGTCTTGTCTTGTCTTGTCTTGTCTTGTCTTGTGTTGCCTCGTCTTGTCTTGTCTTGTCTTGCCTTGTCTTGTCTTGTCATGTCGTGTCTTGTCTTGTCTTGTCTTGTCTTGTCTTGTCTTGTCATGTCGTGTGTTGTGTTGTTTTGTCTTGTCTTGTGTTGTTTTGTCGTGTCATGTCTTGTCTTGTCTTGTCCTGTCCTGTCGTGTGTTGTGTTGTTTTGTCTTGTCTTGTCTTGTCTAGTTTTGTCTTGTCTTGTCTTGTCTTGTTTTATGTTGTCTTGTTTTGTCATGTAATGTCATGTCGTGTGTTGTGTTGTTTTGTCTTGTCTTGTGTTGTTTCGTCGTGTCATGTCTTGTCTTGTCTTGTCTTGTCCTGTCCTGTCCTGTCGTGTGTTGTGTTGTTTTGTCTTGTCTTGTCATGTCGTGTGGTGTTGTTTTGTCTTGTCTTGTTGTGTATTGTCATGTCTTATATTGTCTTGTCTTGTCTTGTCATGTCATGTCATGTCGTGTGTTGTGTTGTTTTGTCTTGTCTTGTCTTGTCTTGTCATGTCGTGCGGTGTTGTTTTGTCTTGTCTTGTTGTGTATTGTCATGTCTTATATTGTCTTGTCTTGTCTTGTCTTGTCTTGTCTTGTCTTGTCATGTCATGTTATGTCGTGTGTTGTGTTGTTTTGTCTTGTCTTGTCTTGTCTTGTCTTGCCTTATCTTGCCTTGTCTTGTCTTGTCTTGTTTTGTCTTGTCATGTCTTGTCTTGTCTTGTCTTGTCTTGTCTTGTCTTGTCTTGTCTTGTCTTGTCTTGTCTTGTCTTGTCTTGTCTTGTCTTATCTTGTCTTGTCTTGTCTTGTCTTGTCTTGTCGTGTCATGTCTTGTCTTGTCTTGTCCTGTCCTGTCGTGTGTTGTGTTGTCTTGTCTTGTCTTGTCTTGTCTTGTCTTGTCTTGTCATGTCTTGTCTTGTCTTGTCTTGTCTTGTCTTGTCTTGTCTTGTCTTGTCTTGTCTTGTCTTGTCTTGTCTTGTCTTGTCTTGTCTTGTCTTGTCTTGTCTTGTCATGTCTTGTCTTGTCTTGTCTTGTCTTGCCTTATCTTGCCTTGTCTTGTCTTGTCTTTTCTTGTCTTGTCTTGTCTTGTCTTGTCTTGTCATGTCTTGTCTTGTCTTGTCTTGTCTTGTCTTGTCTTGTCTTGTCTTGTCTTGTCTTGTCTTGTCTTGTCTTGTCTTGTCTTGTCTTGTCTTGTCTTGTCTTGTCTTGTCTTGTCTTACCTTGTCTTGTCTTGTCTTGTCTTGTCTTGTCATGTCGTGTCTTGTCTTGTCTTGTCTTGTCTTGTCTTGTCTTGTCTTGCCTTGTCTTGTCTTGTCATGTCGTGTCTTGTCTTGTCTTGTCTTGTCTTGTCTTGTCTTGTCTTGTCTTGTCTTGTCTTGTCTTGTCTTGTCTTGTCTTGTCTTGTCTTGTCTTGTCTTGTCTTGTCTTGTCTTGTCTTGTCTTGTGTTGCCTCGTCTTGTCGTGTCTTGTCTTGTCTTGTTTTGTCTTGTCTTGTCTTGTCTTGTCTTGTCTTGTCTTGTCTTGTCTTGTCTTGTCTTGTCTTGTCTTGTCTTGTCTTGTCTTGTCTTGTCATGTCATGTCATGTCGTGTGTTGTGTTGTTTTGTCTTGTCTTGTCTTGTCTTGTGTTGTCTTGTCTTGTCTTGTCTTGTCTTGTCTTGTCTTGTCTTGTCATGTCTTGTCTTGTCTTGTCTTGTCTTGCCTTATCTTGCCTTGTCTTGTCATGTCTTGTCTTGTCTTGTCTTGTCTTGCCTTATCTTGCCTTGTCTTGTCTTGTCTTGTCTTGTCTTGTCTTGTCATGTCTTGTCTTGTCATGTCGTGTGTTGTGTTGTTTTGTCTTGTCTTGTCGTGTATTGTCATGTCTTATATTGTCTTGTCATGTCTTGTCTTGTCTTGTCTTGTCTTGTCTTGTCTTGTCTTGTGTTGCCTCGTCTTGTCTTGTCTTGCCTTGTCTTGCCTTGTCTTGTCTTGTCATGTCGTGTCTTGTCTTGTCTTGTCTTGTCTTGTCTTGTCTTGTCTTGTCTTGTCTTGTCTTGTCTTGTCTTGTCTTGTCTTGTCTTGTCTTGTCTTGTCTTGTCTTGTCTTGTCTTGTCTTGTCTTGTCATGTCATGTCATGTCGTGTGTTGTGTTGTGTTGTTTTGTCTTGTCTTGTCATGTCATGTCATGTCGTGTCTTGTGTTGCTTTGTCTTGTCTTGTCTTGTCTTGTCATGTCGTGTGGTGTTGTTTTGTCTTGTCTTGTCGTGTATTGTCATGTCTTATATTGTCTTGTCATGTCTTGTCTTGTCTTGTCTTGTCTTGTCTTGTCTTGTCTTGTCTTGTCTTGTCTTGTCTTGTCTTGTGTTGCCTCGTCTTGTCTTGCCTTGCCTTGTCTTGCCTTGTCTTGTCTTGTCATGTCGTGTCTTGTCTTGTCTTGTCTTGTCTTGTCTTGTCTTGTCTTGTCTTGTCTTGTCTTGTCTTGTCTTGTCTTGTCTTGTCTTGTCTTGTCTTGTCTTGTCTTGTCTTGTCTTGTCTTGTCTTGTCTTGTCTTGTCTTGTCCTGTCCTGTCTTGTGTTGTCATGTTTTGTCTTGTCCTGTCTTGTCTTGTCTTGTCATGTCTTGTCTTGTCTTGTCTTGTCTTGTCTTGTCATGTCTTGTCTTGTCATGTCATGTCATGTCGTGTGTTGTGTTGTTTTGTCTTGTCTTGTTTTGTCTTCTCATGTCATGTCTTGTCTTGTCTTGTCTTGTCTTGTTTTGTCTTGTCTTGTCATGTCTTGTCTTGTCTTGTCTTGTCTTGTCTTGTCTTGTCTTGTCTTGTCTTGTCTTGTCTTGTCTTGTCTTGTCTTGTCTTGTCTTGTCTTGTCATGTCTTGTCTTGTCTTGTCTTGTCTTGCCTTATCTTGCCTTGTCTTGTCTTGTCTTGTCTTGTCTTGTCTTGTCTTGTCTTGTCTTGTCTTGTAATGTCTTGTCTTGTCTTGTTTTGTCTTGTCATGTCATGTCATGTCGTGTGTTGTGTTGTTTTGTCTTGTCTTGTTTTGTCTTCTCATGTCATGTCTTCTCATGTCATGTCTTGTCTTGTCTTGTCTTGTCTTGTCTTGTCTTGTCTTGTCTTGTCTTGTCTTGTCTTGTCTTGTCTTGTCTTGTCTTGTCTTGTCTTGTCTTTTCTTGTCTTGTCTTGTCTTGTCTTGTCTTGTCTTGTCTTGCCTTATCTTGCCTTGTCTTGTCTTGTCTTGTCTTGTCTTGTCTTGTCTTGTCTTGTCTTGTCTTGTCATGTCTTGTCTTGTCTTGTCTTGTCTTGCCTTATCTTGCCTTGTCTTGTCTTGTCTTGTCTTGTCTTGTCTTGTCTTGTCTTGTCTTGTCTTGTCTTGTCTTGTCATGTCTTGTCTTGTCATGTCATGTCATGTCGTGTGTTGTCTTGTTTTGTCTTCTCATGTCATGTCTTCTCATGTCATGTCTTGTCTTGTCTTGTCTTGTCTTGTCTTGTCTTGTTTTGTCTTGTCTTGTCATGTCTTGTCTTGTCTTGTCTTGTCTTGTCTTGTCTTGTCTTGCCTTATCTTGCCTTGTCTTGTCTTGTCTTGTCTTGTCTTGTCTTGTCTTGTCTTGTCATGTCTTGTCTTGTCTTGTTTTGTCTTGTCTTGTATTGTCTTGTTTTCTCATGTAATGTCATGTCGTGTGTTGTGTTGTTTTGTCTTGTCTTGTGTTGTTTTGTCGTGTCATGCCTTGTCTTGTCTTGTCTTGTCCTGTCCTGTCGTGTGTTGTGTTGTTTTGTCTTGTCTTGTCATGTCATGTCATGTCGTGTCCTGTGTTGCTTTGTCTTGTCTTGTCTTGTCTTGTCTTGTCATGTCGTGTGTTGTGTTGTTTTGTCTTGTCTTGTTGTGTATTGTCATGTCTTATATTGTTTTGTCTTGTCTTGTCTTGCCTTATCTTGCCTTGTCTTGTCTTGTCTTGTCTTGTCTTGTCTTGTCTTGTCTTGTCTTGTCTTGTCTTGTCATGTCTTGTCTTGTCATGTCATGTCATGTCGTGTGTTGTGTTGTTTTGTCTTGTCTTGTCATGTCATGTCATGTCGTGTCTTGTGTTGCTTTGTCTTGTCTTGTCTTGTCTTGTCTTGTCATGTCGTGTGTTGTGTTGTTTTGTCTTGTCTTGTTGTGTATTGTCATGTCTTATATTGTTTTGTCTTGTCTTGTCTTGCCTTATCTTGCCTTGTCTTGTCTTGTCTTGTCTTGTCTTGTCCTGTCCTGTCGTGTGTTGTGTTGTTTTGTCTTGTCTTGTCATGTCATGTCATGTCGTGTCTTGTGTTGCTTTGTCTTGTCTTGTCTTGTCTTGTCTTGTCATGTCGTGTGTTGTGTTGTTTTGTCTTGTCTTGTTGTGTATTGTCATGTCTTATATTGTTTTGTCTTGTCTTGTCTTGTCATGTCATGTCATGTCGTGTGTTGTGTTGTCTTGTCTTGTCTTGTCTTGTCTAGTCTTGTCTTGTCTTGTCTTGTCTTGTCATGTCGTGTGTTGTGTTGTTTTGTCTTGTCTTGTGTTGTTTTGTCGTGTCATGTCTTGTCTTGTCTTGTCCTGTCCTGTCGTGTGTTGTGTTGTTTTGTCTTGTCTTGTCTTGTCTAGTTTTGTCTTGTCTTGTCTTGTCTTGTTTTATGTTGTCTTGTTTTGTCATGTAATGTCATGTCGTGTGTTGTGTTGTTTTGTCTTGTCTTGTGTTGTTTTGTCGTGTCTTGTCTTGTCTTGTCTTGTCTTGTCTTGTCTTGTCCTGTCCTGTCGTGTGTTGTGTTGTTTTGTCTTGTCTTGTCATGTCATGTCATGTCGTGTCTTGTGTTGCTTTGTCTTGTCTTTTCTTCTCCTTGTCTTGTGTTGTTTTGTCCTGTCCTGACGTGCGTTTTGTTGTTTTGTCTTGTCATGTCTTGTCTTGTCTTGTGATGTCATGTCATGTCGCGTGTTGTGTTGTTTTGTCTTGTCTTGTCATGTCGTGTGTTGTGTTGTTTTGTTTTGTCTTGCTGTGTATTGTCATGTCTTATATTGTCTTGTCATGTCATGTCATGTCGTGTGTTGTGTTGTTTTGTCTTGTCTTGTTTTGTCTTCTCATGTCATGTCTTGTCTTGTCTTGTCTTGTCTTGTTTTGTCTTGTCTTGTCATGTCTTGTCTTGTCTTGTCTTGTCTTGTCTTGTCTTGTCTTGTCTTGTCTTGTCTTGTCTTGTCTTGTCTTGTCTTGTCATGTCTTGTCTTGTCTTGTCTTGTCTTGTCCTGTCCTGTCTTGTGTTGTCTTGTCTTGTCTTGTCATGTCTTGTCTTGTCTTGTCTGGTCTTGTCTTGTCTTGTCTTGTTTTGTCTTGTCATGTCTTGTCTTGTCTTGTCTTGCCTTGTCATGTCTTGTCATGTCTTGTCTTGTCTTGTCTTGTCTTGTCTTGTCTTGTCTTGTCTTGTCTTGTCTTGTCTTGTCTTGTCTTGTCGTGTCATGTCTTGTCTTGTCTTGTCCTGTCCTGTCGTGTGTTGTGTTGTTTTGTCTTGTCTTGTCTTGTCTAGTTTTGTCTTGTCTTGTCTTTTCTTGTTTTATGTTGTCTTGTTTTGTCATGTAATGTCATGTCGTGTGTTGTGTTGTTTTGTCTTGTCTTGTGTTGTTTTGTCGTGTCATGTCTTGTCTTGTCTTGTCTTGTCTTGTCCTGTCCTGTCGTGTGTTGTGTTGTTTTGTCTTGTCTTGTCATGTCATGTCATGTCGTGTCTTGTGTTGCTTTGTCTTGTCTTTTCTTCTCCTTGTCTTGTGTTGTTTTGTCCTGTCCTGACGCGCGTTTTGTTGTTTTGTCTTGTCATGTCTTGTCTTGTCTTGTGATGTCATGTCATGTCGTGTGTTGTGTTGTTTTGTCTTGTCGTGTCATGTCTTGTCTTGTCTTGTCCTGTCCTGTCGTGTGTTGTGTTGTTTTGTCTTGTCTTGTCATGTCATGTCATGTCGTGTCTTGTGTTGCTTTGTCTTGTCTTGCCTTGTCATGTCTTGTCTTGTCTTGTCTTGTCTTGTCTTGTCTTGTCATGTCTTGTCTTGTCTTGTTTTGTCTTGTCTTGTCTTGTCTTGTCTTGTCTTGTCTTGTCTTGTCTTGTCTTGTCTTGTCTTGTCTTGTCTTGTCTTGTCATGTCTTGTCTTGTCATGTCATGTCATGTCGTGTGTTGTGTTGTTTTGTCTTGTCTTGTTTTGTCTTCTCATGTCATGTCTTCTCATGTCATGTCTTGTCTTGTCTTGTCTTGTCTTGTTTTGTCTTGTCTTGTCATGTCTTGTCTTGTCTTGTCTTGTCTTGTCTTGTCTTGTCTTGCCTTATCTTGCCTTGTCTTGTCTTGTCTTGTCTTGTCTTGTCTTGTCTTGTCTTGTCATGTCTTGTCTTGTCTTGTTTTGTCTTGACTTGTATTGTCTTGTTTTCTCATGTAATGTCATGTCGTGTGTTGTGTTGTTTTGTCTTGTCTTGTGTTGTTTTGTCGTGTCATGCCTTGTCTTGTCTTGTCTTGTCCTGTCCTGTCGTGTGTTGTGTTGTTTTGTCTTGTCTTGTCATGTCATGTCATGTCGTGTCTTGTGTTGCTTTGTCTTGTCTTGTCTTGTCTTGTCTTGTCATGTCGTGTGTTGTGTTGTTTTGTCTTGTCTTGTTGTGTATTGTCATGTCTTATATTGTTTTGTCTTGTCTTGTCTTGCCTTATCTTGCCTTGTCTTGTCTTGTCTTGTCTTGTCTTGTCTTGTCTTGTCTTGTCTTGTCTTGTCTTGTCATGTCTTGTCTTGTCATGTCATGTCATGTCGTGTGTTGTGTTGTTTTGTCTTGTCTTGTCATGTCATGTCATGTCGTGTCTTGTGTTGCTTTGTCTTGTCTTGTCTTGTCTTGTCTTGTCATGTCGTGTGTTGTGTTGTTTTGTCTTGTCTTGTTTTGTCTTCTCATGTCATGTCTTCTCATGTCATGTCTTGTCTTGTCTTGTCTTGTCTTGTTTTGTCTTGTCTTGTCATGTCTTGTCTTGTCTTGTCTTGTCTTGTCTTGTCTTGTCTTGCCTTATCTTGCCTTGTCTTGTCTTGTCTTGTCTTGTCTTGTCTTGTCTTGTCTTGTCTTGTCTTGTCTTGTCTTGTCATGTCTTGTCTTGTCATGTCATGTCATGTCGTGTGTTGTGTTGTTTTGTCTTGTCTTGTTTTGTCTTCTCATGTCATGTCTTCTCATGTCATGTCTTGTCTTGTCTTGTCTTGTCTTGTTTTGTCTTGTCTTGTCATGTCTTGTCTTGTCTTGTCTTGTCTTGTCTTGTCTTGTCTTGCCTTATCTTGCCTTGTCTTGTCTTGTCTTGTCTTGTCTTGTCTTGTCTTGTCTTGTCTTGTCATGTCTTGTCTTGTCTTGTTTTGTCTTGTCTTGTATTGTCTTGTTTTCTCATGTAATGTCATGTCGTGTGTTGTGTTGTTTTGTCTTGTCTTGTGTTGTTTTGTCGTGTCATGCCTTGTCTTGTCTTGTCTTGTCCTGTCCTGTCGTGTGTTGTGTTGTTTTGTCTTGTCTTGTCATGTCATGTCATGTCGTGTCTTGTGTTGCTTTGTCTTGTCTTGTCTTGTCTTGTCTTGTCATGTCGTGTGTTGTGTTGTTTTGTCTTGTCTTGTTGTGTATTGTCATGTCTTATATTGTTTTGTCTTGTCTTGTCTTGCCTTATCTTGCCTTGTCTTGTCTTGTCTTGTCTTGTCTTGTCTTGTCTTGTCTTGTCTTGTCTTGTCTTGTCATGTCTTGTCTTGTCATGTCATATCATGTCGTGTGTTGTGTTGTTTTGTCTTGTCTTGTCATGTCATGTCATGTCGTGTCTTGTGTTGCTTTGTCTTGTCTTGTCTTGTCTTGTCTTGTCATGTCGTGTGTTGTGTTGTTTTGTCTTGTCTTGTTGTGTATTGTCATGTCTTATATTGTTTTGTCTTGTCTTGTCTTGCCTTATCTTGCCTTGTCTTGTCTTGTCTTGTCTTGTCTTGTCCTGTCCTGTCGTGTGTTGTGTTGTTTTGTCTTGTCTTGTCATGTCATGTCATGTCGTGTCTTGTGTTGCTTTGTCTTGTCTTGTCTTGTCTTGTCTTGTCATGTCGTGTGTTGTGTTGTTTTGTCTTGTCTTGTTGTGTATTGTCATGTCTTATATTGTTTTGTCTTGTCTTGTCTTGTCATGTCATGTCATGTCGTGTGTTGTGTTGTCTTGTCTTGTCTTGTCTTGTCTAGTCTTGTCTTGTCTTGTCTTGTCTTGTCATGTCGTGTGTTGTGTTGTTTTGTCTTGTCTTGTGTTGTTTTGTCGTGTCATGTCTTGTCTTGTCTTGTCCTGTCCTGTCGTGTGTTGTGTTGTTTTGTCTTGTCTTGTCTTGTCTAGTTTTGTCTTGTCTTGTCTTGTCTTGTTTTATGTTGTCTTGTTTTGTCATGTAATGTCATGTCGTGTGTTGTGTTGTTTTGTCTTGTCTTGTGTTGTTTTGTCGTGTCTTGTCTTGTCTTGTCTTGTCTTGTCTTGTCCTGTCCTGTCGTGTGTTGTGTTGTTTTGTCTTGTCTTGTCATGTCATGTCATGTCGTGTCTTGTGTTGCTTTGTCTTGTCTTTTCTTCTCCTTGTCTTGTGTTGTTTTGTCCTGTCCTGACGTGCGTTTTGTTGTTTTGTCTTGTCATGTCTTGTCTTGTCTTGTGATGTCATGTCATGTCGCGTGTTGTGTTGTTTTGTCTTGTCTTGTCATGTCGTGTGTTGTGTTGTTTTGTTTTGTCTTGCTGTGTATTGTCATGTCTTATATTGTCTTGTCTTGTCTTGTCATGTCATGTCATGTCGTGTGTTGTGTTGTTTTGTCTTGTCTTGTTTTGTCTTCTCATGTCATGTCTTGTCTTGTCTTGTCTTGTCTTGTTTTGTCTTGTCTTGTCATGTCTTGTCTTGTCTTGTCTTGTCTTGTCTTGTCTTGTCTTGTCTTGTCTTGTCTTGTCTTGTCTTGTCTTGTCATGTCTTGTCTTGTCTTGTCTTGCCTTGTCATGTCTTGTCATGTCTTGTCTTGTCTTGTCTTGTCTTGTCTTGTCTTGTCTTGTCTTGTCTTGTCTTGTCTTGTCTTGTCGAGTCATGTCATGTCTTGTCTTGTCTTGTCCTGTCCTGTCGTGTGTTGTGTTGTTTTGTCTTGTCTTGTCTTGTCTAGTTTTGTCTTGTCTTGTCTTTTCTTGTTTTATGTTGTCTTGTTTTGTCATGTAATGTCATGTCGTGTGTTGTGTTGTTTTGTCTTGTCTTGTGTTGTTTTGTCGTGTCATGTCTTGTCTTGTCTTGTCTTGTCTTGTCCTGTCCTGTCGTGTGTTGTGTTGTTTTGTCTTGTCTTGTCATGTCATGTCATGTCGTGTCTTGTGTTGCTTTGTCTTGTCTTTTCTTCTCCTTGTCTTGTGTTGTTTTGTCCTGTCCTGACGCGCGTTTTGTTGTTTTGTCTTGTCATGTCTTGTCTTGTCTTGTGATGTCATGTCATGTCGTGTGTTGTGTTGTTTTGTCTTGTCGTGTCATGTCTTGTCTTGTCTTGTCCTGTCCTGTCGTGTGTTGTGTTGTTTTGTCTTGTCTTGTCATGTCATGTCATGTCGTGTCTTGTGTTGCTTTGTCTTGTCTTGCCTTGTCATGTCTTGTCTTGTCTTGTCTTGTCTTGTCTTGTCTTGTCATGTCTTGTCTTGTCTTGTTTTGTCTTGTCTTGTCTTGTCTTGTCTTGTCTTGTCTTGTCTTGTCTTGTCTTGTCTTGTCTTGTCTTGTCTTGTCTTGTCTTGTCTTGTCTTGTCATGTCTTGTCTTGTCATGTCATGTCATGTCGTGTGTTGTGTTGTTTTGTCTTGTCTTGTTTTGTCTTCTCATGTCATGTCTTCTCATGTCATGTCTTGTCTTGTCTTGTCTTGTCTTGTTTTGTCTTGTCTTGTCATGTCTTGTCTTGTCTTGTCTTGTCTTGTCTTGTCTTGTCTTGCCTTATCTTGCCTTGTCTTGTCTTGTCTTGTCTTGTCTTGTCTTGTCTTGTCTTGTCATGTCTTGTCTTGTCTTGTTTTGTCTTGTCTTGTATTGTCTTGTTTTCTCATGTAATGTCATGTCGTGTGTTGTGTTGTTTTGTCTTGTCTTGTGTTGTTTTGTCGTGTCATGCCTTGTCTTGTCTTGTCTTGTCCTGTCCTGTCGTGTGTTGTGTTGTTTTGTCTTGTCTTGTCATGTCATGTCATGTCGTGTCTTGTGTTGCTTTGTCTTGTCTTGTCTTGTCTTGTCTTGTCATGTCGTGTGTTGTGTTGTTTTGTCTTGTCTTGTTGTGTATTGTCATGTCTTATATTGTTTTGTCTTGTCTTGTCTTGCCTTATCTTGCCTTGTCTTGTCTTGTCTTGTCTTGTCTTGTCTTGTCTTGTCTTGTCTTGTCTTGTCTTGTCTTGTCATGTCTTGTCTTGTCATGTCATGTCATGTCGTGTGTTGTGTTGTTTTGTCTTGTCTTGTCATGTCATGTCATGTCGTGTCTTGTGTTGCTTTGTCTTGTCTTGTCTTGTCTTGTCTTGTCATGTCGTGTGTTGTGTTGTTTTGTCTTGTCTTGTTGTGTATTGTCATGTCTTATATTGTTTTGTCTTGTCTTGTCTTGCCTTATCTTGCCTTGTCTTGTCTTGTCTTGTCTTGTCTTGTCCTGTCCTGTCGTGTGTTGTGTTGTTTTGTCTTGTCTTGTCATGTCATGTCATGTCGTGTCTTGTGTTGCTTTGTCTTGTCTTGTCTTGTCTTGTCTTGTCATGTCGTGTGTTGTGTTGTTTTGTCTTGTCTTGTTGTGTATTGTCATGTCTTATATTGTTTTGTCTTGTCTTGTCTTGTCATGTCATGTCATGTCGTGTGTTGTGTTGTCTTGTCTTGTCTTGTCTTGTCTAGTCTTGTCTTGTCTTGTCTTGTCTTGTCATGTCGTGTGTTGTGTTGTTTTGTCTTGTCTTGTGTTGTTTTGTCGTGTCATGTCTTGTCTTGTCTTGTCCTGTCCTGTCGTGTGTTGTGTTGTTTTGTCTTGTCTTGTCTTGTCTAGTTTTGTCTTGTCTTGTCTTGTCTTGTTTTATGTTGTCTTGTTTTGTCATGTAATGTCATGTCGTGTGTTGTGTTGTTTTGTCTTGTCTTGTGTTGTTTTGTCGTGTCTTGTCTTGTCTTGTCTTGTCTTGTCTTGTCCTGTCCTGTCGTGTGTTGTGTTGTTTTGTCTTGTCTTGTCATGTCATGTCATGTCGTGTCTTGTGTTGCTTTGTCTTGTCTTTTCTTCTCCTTGTCTTGTGTTGTTTTGTCCTGTCCTGACGTGCGTTTTGTTGTTTTGTCTTGTCATGTCTTGTCTTGTCTTGTGATGTCATGTCATGTCGCGTGTTGTGTTGTTTTGTCTTGTCTTGTCATGTCGTGTGTTGTGTTGTTTTGTTTTGTCTTGCTGTGTATTGTCATGTCTTATATTGTCTTGTCTTGTCTTGTCATGTCATGTCATGTCGTGTGTTGTGTTGTTTTGTCTTGTCTTGTTTTGTCTTCTCATGTCATGTCTTGTCTTGTCTTGTCTTGTCTTGTTTTGTCTTGTCTTGTCATGTCTTGTCTTGTCTTGTCTTGTCTTGTCTTGTCTTGTCTTGTCTTGTCTTGTCTTGTCTTGTCTTGTCTTGTCATGTCTTGTCTTGTCTTGTCTTGTCTTGTCCTGTCCTGTCTTGTGTTGTCTTGTCTTGTCTTGTCATGTCTTGTCTTGTCTTGTCTGGTCTTGTCTTGTCTTGTCTTGTTTTGTCTTGTCATGTCTTGTCTTGTCTTGTCTTGCCTTGTCATGTCTTGTCATGTCTTGTCTTGTCTTGTCTTGTCTTGTCTTGTCTTGTCTTGTCTTGTCTTGTCTTGTCTTGTCTTGTCTTGTCTTGTCTTGTCTTGTCTTGTCGTGTCATGTCTTGTCTTGTCTTGTCCTGTCCTGTCGTGTGTTGTGTTGTTTTGTCTTGTCTTGTCTTGTCTAGTTTTGTCTTGTCTTGTCTTTTCTTGTTTTATGTTGTCTTGTTTTGTCATGTAATGTCATGTCGTGTGTTGTGTTGTTTTGTCTTGTCTTGTGTTGTTTTGTCGTGTCATGTCTTGTCTTGTCTTGTCTTGTCTTGTCCTGTCCTGTCGTGTGTTGTGTTGTTTTGTCTTGTCTTGTCATGTCATGTCATGTCGTGTCTTGTGTTGCTTTGTCTTGTCTTTTCTTCTCCTTGTCTTGTGTTGTTTTGTTCTGTCCTGACGCGCGTTTTGTTGTTTTGTCTTGTCATGTCTTGTCTTGTCTTGTGATGTCATGTCATGTCGTGTGTTGTGTTGTTTTGTCTTGTCGTGTCATGTCTTGTCTTGTCTTGTCCTGTCCTGTCGTGTGTTGTGTTGTTTTGTCTTGTCTTGTCATGTCATGTCATGTCGTGTCTTGTGTTGCTTTGTCTTGTCTTGCCTTGTCATGTCTTGTCTTGTCTTGTCTTGTCTTGTCTTGTCTTGTCATGTCTTGTCTTGTCTTGTTTTGTCTTGTCTTGTCTTGTCTTGTCTTGTCTTGTCTTGTCTTGTCTTGTCTTGTCTTGTCTTGTCTTGTCTTGTCTTGTCTTGTCTTGTCTTGTCTTGTCTTGTCTTGTCTTGTCCATTCTTATCTTATCTTGTCCTGTCCTGTCTTGTCTTATCTTGTCTTGTCTTGTCTTGTCTTGTCTTGTCTTGTCGTGTCATGTCTTGTCTTGTCTTGTCTTGTTTTGTCTTGTCTTGTCTTGTCTTGTCTTGTCTTGCCTTGTCTTGTCTTGTCTTGTCTTGTCTTGTCTTGTCTTGTCTTGTCTTGTCTTGTCTTGTCTTGTCTTGTCTTGTCTTGTCTTGTCTTGTCTTGTCTTGTCTTGTCTTATCTTGTCCTGTCCTGTCTTGTCTTATCTTGTCTTGTCTTGCTTGTCTTGTCTTGTCTTGTCTTGTCTTGTCCTGTCCTGTCGTGTGTTGTGTTGTTTTGTCTTGTCTTGTCTTGTCTAGTTTTGTCTTGTCTTGTCTTTTCTTGTTTTATGTTGTCTTCCTTTGTCATGTAATGTCATGTCGTGTGTTGTGTTGTTTTGTCTTGTCTTGTGTTCTCCTTGTCTTGTGTTGTTTTGTCCTGTCTTGGCATGTCATGTCATGTCGTGTCTTGTCTTGTCTTATCTTGTCTTGTCTTGTCATGTCTTGTCTTGTCTTGTTTTGTCTTGTCTTGTCTTGTCTTGTCTTGTCTTGTCGTGTCATGTCTTGTCTTGTCTTGTCTTGTTTTGTCTTGTCTTGTCTTGTCTTGTCTTGTCTTGCCTTGTCTTGTCTTGTCTTGTCTTGTCATGTCTTGTCTTGTCTTGTGATGTCATGTCATGTCGTGTGTTGTGTTGTTTTGTCTTGTCGTGTCATGTCTTGTCTTGTCTTGTCCTGTCCTGTCGTGTGTTGTGTTGTTTTGTCTTGTCTTGTCATGTCATGTCATGTCTTGTCTTGTGTTGCTTTGTCTTGTCTTGCCTTGTCATGTCTTGTCTTGTCTTGTCTTGTCATGTCGTGCGGTGTTGTTTTGTCTTGTCTTGTTGTGTATTGTCATGTCTTATATTGTCTTGTCTTGTCTTGTCTTGTCTTGTCTTGTCTTGTCATGTCATGTCATGTCGTGTGTTGTGTTGTTTTGTCTTGTCTTGTCTTGTCTTGTCTTGCCTTATCTTGCCTTGTCTTGTCTTGTCTTGTTTTGTCTTGTCATGTCTTGTCTTGTCTTGTCTTGTCTTGTCTTGTCTTGTCTTGTCTTGTCTTGTCTTGTCTTGTCTTGTCTTGTCTTGTCTTATCTTGTCTTGTCTTGTCTTGTCTTGTCTTGTCGTGTCATGTCTTGTCTTGTCTTGTCTTGTCTTGTCTTGTGTTGCCTCGTCTTGTCTTGTCTTGCCTTGTCTTGTCTTGTCATGTCGTGTCTTGTCTTGTCTTGTCTTGTCTTGTCTTGTCTTGCCTTATCTTGCCTTGTCTTGTCTTGTCTTGTTTTGTCTTGTCATGTCTTGTCTTGTCTTGTCTTGTCTTGTCTTGTCTTGTCTTGTCTTGTCTTGTCTTGTCTTGTCTTGTCTTGTCTTGTCTTGTCTTGTCATGTCTTGTCTTGTCTTGTCTTGTCTTGTCTTGTCTTGTCTTGTCTTGTCTTGTCTTGTCTTGTCTTGTCTTGTCTTGTCTTGTGTTGCCTCGTCTTGTCTTGTCTTGCCTTGTCTTGTCTTGTCATGTCGTGTCTTGTCTTGTCTTGTCTTGTCTTGTCTTGTCTTGTCTTGTCTTGCCTTGTCTTGTCTTGTCATGTCGTGTCTTGTCTTGTCTTGTCTTGTCTTGTCTTGTCTTGTCTTGTCTTGTCTTGTCTTGTCTTGTCTTGTCTTGTCTTGTCTTGTCTTGTCTTGTCTTGTCTTGTCTTGTCTTGTCTTGTCTTGTCTTGTCTTGTGTTGCCTCGTCTTGTCGTGTCTTGTCTTGTCTTGTTTTGTCTTGTCTTGTCTTGTCTTGTCTTGTCTTGTCTTGTCTTGTCTTGTCTTGTCTTGTCTTGTCTTGTCTTGTCTTGTCTTGTCTTGTCATGTCATGTCATGTCGTGTGTTGTGTTGTTTTGTCTTGTCTTGTCATGTCATGTCATGTCGTGTGTTGTGTTGTTTTGTCTTGTCTTGTCTTGTCTTGTGTTGTCTTGTCTTGTCTTGTCTTGTCTTGTCTTGTCTTGTCTTGTCATGTCTTGTCTTGTCTTGTCTTGTCTTGCCTTATCTTGCCTTGTCTTGTCTTGTCTTGTCTTGTCTTGTCTTGTCATGTCTTGTCTTGTGTTGCCTCGTCTTGTCTTGTCTTGCCTTGTCTTGCCTTGTCTTGTCTTGTCATGTCGTGTCTTGTCTTGTCTTGTCTTGTCTTGTCTTGTCTTGTCTTGTCTTGTCTTGTCTTGTCTTGTCTTGTCTTGTCTTGTCTTGTCTTGTCTTGTCTTGTCATGTCATGTCATGTCGTGTGTTGTGTTGTGTTGTTTTGTCTTGTCTTGTCTTGTCTTGTCATGTCGTGCGGTGTTGTTTTGTCTTGTCTTGTTGTGTATTGTCATGTCTTATATTGTCTTGTCTTGTCTTGTCTTGTCTTGTCATGTCATGTCATGTCGTGTGTTGTGTTGTTTTGTCTTGTCTTGTCTTGTCTTGTGTTGCCTTATCTTGCCTTGTCTTGTCTTGTCTTGTTTTGTCTTGTCATGTCTTGTCTTGTCTTGTCTTGTCTTGTCTTGTCTTGTCTTGTCTTGTCTTGTCTTGTCTTGTCTTGTCTTGTCTTGTCTTGTCTTGTCTTGTCTTACCTTGTCTTGTCTTGTCTTGTCTTGTCGTGTCATGTCTTGTCTTGTCTTGTCCTGTCCTGTCGTGTGTTGTGTTGTTTTGTCTTGTCTTGTCATGTCATGTCATGTCGTGTCTTGTGTTGCTTTGTCTTGTCTTGTCTTGTCTTGTCATGTCGTGTGGTGTTGTTTTGTCTTGTCTTGTCGTGTATTGTCATGTCTTATATTGTCTTGTCATGTCTTGTCTTGTCTTGTCTTGTCTTGTCTTGTCTTGTCTTGTCTTGTCTTGTGTTGCCTCGTCTTGTCTTGCCTTGTCTTGCCTTGTCTTGTCTTGTCATGTCGTGTCTTGTCTTGTCTTGTCTTGTCTTGTCTTGTCTTGTCTTGTCTTGTCTTGTCTTGTCTTGTCTTGTCTTGTCTTGTCTTGTCTTGTCTTGTCTTGTCCTGTCCTGTCTTGTGTTGTCTTGTCATGTTTTGTCTTGTCCTGTCTTGTCTTGTCTTGTCATGTCTTGTCTTGTCTTGTCTTGTCTTGTCTTGTCATGTCGTGTTTTGTCTTGTCTTGTGTTGTTTTGTCGTGTCATGCCTTGTCTTGTCTTGTCTTGTCCTGTCCTGTCGTGTGTTGTGTTGTTTTGTCTTGTCTTGTCATGTCATGTCATGTCATGTCGTGTCTTGTGTTGCTTTGTCTTGTCTTGTCTTGTCTTGTCTTGTCATGTCGTGTGTTGTGTTGTTTTGTCTTGTCTTGTCTTGTCATGTCATGTCATGTCGTGTGTTGTGTTGTCTTGTCTTGTCATGTCATGTCATGTCGTGTGTTGTGTTGTCTTGTCTTGTCTTGTCTTGTCTAGTCTTGTCTTGTCTTGTCTTGTCTTGTCATGTCGTGTGTTGTGTTGTTTTGTCTTGTCTTGTGTTGTTTTGTCGTGTCATGTCTTGTCTTGTCTTGTCCTGTCCTGTCGTGTGTTGTGTTGTTTTGTCTTGTCTTGTCTTGTTTAGTTTTGTCTTGTCTTGTCTTGTCTTGTTTTATGTTGTCTTGTTTTGTCATGTAATGTCATGTCGTGTGTTGTGTTGTTTTGTCTTGTCTTGTGTTGTTTTGTCGTGTCTTGTCTTGTCTTGTCTTGTCTTGTCTTGTCCTGTCCTGTCGTGTGTTGTGTTGTTTTGTCTTGTCTTGTCATGTCATGTCATGTCGTGTCTTGTGTTGCTTTGTCTTGTATTTTCTTCTCCTTGTCTTGTGTTGTTTTGTCCTGTCCTGACGTGCGTTTTGTTGTTTTGTCTTGTCATGTCTTGTCTTGTCTTGTGATGTCATGTCATGTCGCGTGTTGTGTTGTTTTGTCTTGTCTTGTCATGTCGTGTGTTGTGTTGTTTTGTTTTGTCTTGCTGTGTATTGTCATGTCTTATATTGTCTTGTCTTGTCTTGTCATGTCATGTCATGTCGTGTGTTGTGTTGTTTTGTCTTGTCTTCTTTTGTCTTCTCATGTCATGTCTTGTCTTGTCTTGTCTTGTCTTGTTTTGTCTTGTCTTGTCATGTCTTGTCTTGTCTTGTCTTGTCTTGTCTTGTCTTGTCTTGTCTTGTCTTGTCTTGTCTTGTCTTGTCATGTCTTGTCTTGTCTTGTCTTGTCTTGTCCTGTCCTGTCTTGTGTTGTCTTGTCATGTTTTGTCTTGTCCTGTCTTGTCTTGTCTTGTCATGTCTTGTCTTGTCTTGTCTGGTCTTGTCTTGTCTTGTCTTGTTTTGTCTTGTCATGTCTTGTCTTGTCTTGTCTTGCCTTGTCATGTCTTGTCATGTCTTGTCTTGTCTTGTCTTGTCTTGTCTTGTCTTGTCTTGTCTTGTCTTGTCTTGTCTTGTCTTGTCTTGTCTTGTCTTGTCGTGTCATGTCTTGTCTTGTCTTGTCCTGTCCTGTCGTGTGTTGTGTTGTTTTGTCTTGTCTTGTCTTGTCTAGTTTTGTCTTGTCTTGTCTTTTCTTGTTTTATGTTGTCTTGTTTTGTCATGTAATGTCATGTCGTGTGTTGTGTTGTTTTGTCTTGTCTTGTGTTGTTTTGTCGTGTCATGTCTTGTCTTGTCTTGTCTTGTCTTGTCCTGTCCTGTCGTGTGTTGTGTTGTTTTGTCTTGTCTTGTCATGTCATGTCATGTCGTGTCTTGTGTTGCTTTGTCTTGTCTTTTCTTCTCCTTGTCTTGTGTTGTTTTGTCCTGTCCTGACGCGCGTTTTGTTGTTTTGTCTTGTCATGTCTTGTCTTGTCTTGTGATGTCATGTCATGTCGTGTGTTGTGTTGTTTTGTCTTGTCGTGTCATGTCTTGTCTTGTCTTGTCCTGTCCTGTCGTGTGTTGTGTTGTTTTGTCTTGTCTTGTCATGTCATGTCATGTCGTGTCTTGTGTTGCTTTGTCTTGTCTTGCCTTGTCATGTCTTGTCTTGTCTTGTCTTGTCTTGTCTTGTCTTGTCATGTCTTGTCTTGTCTTGTTTTGTCTTGTCTTGTCTTGTCTTGTCTTGTCTTGTCTTGTCTTGTCTTGTCTTGTCTTGTCTTGTCTTGTCTTGTCTTGTCATGTCTTGTCTTGTCATGTCATGTCATGTCGTGTGTTGTGTTGTTTTGTCTTGTCTTGTTTTGTCTTCTCATGTCATGTCTTCTCATGTCATGTCTTGTCTTGTCTTGTCTTGTCTTGTTTTGTCTTGTCTTGTCATGTCTTGTCTTGTCTTGTCTTGTCTTGTCTTGTCTTGTCTTGCCTTATCTTGCCTTGTCTTGTCTTGTCTTGTCTTGTCTTGTCTTGTCTTGTCTTGTCATGTCTTGTCTTGTCTTGTTTTGTCTTGTCTTGTATTGTCTTGTTTTCTCATGTAATGTCATGTCGTGTGTTGTGTTGTTTTGTCTTGTCTTGTGTTGTTTTGTCGTGTCATGCCTTGTCTTGTCTTGTCTTGTCCTGTCCTGTCGTGTGTTGTGTTGTTTTGTCTTGTCTTGTCATGTCATGTCATGTCGTGTCTTGTGTTGCTTTGTCTTGTCTTGTCTTGTCTTGTCTTGTCATGTCGTGTGTTGTGTTGTTTTGTCTTGTCTTGTTGTGTATTGTCATGTCTTATATTGTTTTGTCTTGTCTTGTCTTGCCTTATCTTGCCTTGTCTTGTCTTGTCTTGTCTTGTCTTGTCTTGTCTTGTCTTGTCTTGTCTTGTCTTGTCATGTCTTGTCTTGTCATGTCATGTCATGTCGTGTGTTGTGTTGTTTTGTCTTGTCTTGTCATGTCATGTCATGTCGTGTCTTGTGTTGCTTTGTCTTGTCTTGTCTTGTCTTGTCTTGTCATGTCGTGTGTTGTGTTGTTTTGTCTTGTCTTGTTGTGTATTGTCATGTCTTATATTGTTTTGTCTTGTCTTGTCTTGCCTTATCTTGCCTTGTCTTGTCTTGTCTTGTCTTGTCTTGTCCTGTCCTGTCGTGTGTTGTGTTGTTTTGTCTTGTCTTGTCATGTCATGTCATGTCGTGTCTTGTGTTGCTTTGTCTTGTCTTGTCTTGTCTTGTCATGTCGTGTGTTGTGTTGTTTTGTCTTGTCTTGTTGTGTATTGTCATGTCTTATATTGTTTTGTCTTGTCTTGTCTTGTCATGTCATGTCATGTCGTGTGTTGTGTTGTCTTGTCTTGTCTTGTCTTGTCTAGTCTTGTCTTGTCTTGTCTTGTCTTGTCATGTCGTGTGTTGTGTTGTTTTGTCTTGTCTTGTGTTGTTTTGTCGTGTCATGTCTTGTCTTGTCTTGTCCTGTCCTGTCGTGTGTTGTGTTGTTTTGTCTTGTCTTGTCTTGTCTAGTTTTGTCTTGTCTTGTCTTGTCTTGTTTTATGTTGTCTTGTTTTGTCATGTAATGTCATGTCGTGTGTTGTGTTGTTTTGTCTTGTCTTGTGTTGTTTTGTCGTGTCTTGTCTTGTCTTGTCTTGTCTTGTCTTGTCCTGTCCTGTCGTGTGTTGTGTTGTTTTGTCTTGTCTTGTCATGTCATGTCATGTCGTGTCTTGTGTTGCTTTGTCTTGTCTTTTCTTCTCCTTGTCTTGTGTTGTTTTGTCCTGTCCTGACGTGCGTTTTGTTGTTTTGTCTTGTCATGTCTTGTCTTGTCTTGTGATGTCATGTCATGTCGCGTGTTGTGTTGTTTTGTCTTGTCTTGCCATGTCGTGTGTTGTGTTGTTTTGTTTTGTCTTGCTGTGTATTGTCATGTCTTATATTGTCTTGTCTTGTCTTGTCATGTCATGTCATGTCGTGTGTTGTGTTGTTTTGTCTTGTCTTGTTTTGTCTTCTCATGTCATGTCTTGTCTTGTCTTGTCTTGTCTTGTTTTGTCTTGTCTTGTCATGTCTTGTCTTGTCTTGTCTTGTCTTGTCTTGTCTTGTCTTGTCTTGTCTTGTCTTGTCTTGTCTTGTCTTGTCTTGTCTTGTCTTGTCTTGTCTTGTCTTGTCTTGTCCTGTCCTGTCTTGTGTTGTCTTGTCTTGTCTTGTCATGTCTTGTCTTGTCTTGTCTGGTCTTGTCTTGTCTTGTCTTGTTTTGTCTTGTCATGTCTTGTCTTGTCTTGTCTTGCCTTGTCATGTCTTGTCATGTCTTGTCTTGTCTTGTCTTGTCTTGTCTTGTCTTGTCTTGTCTTGTCTTGTCTTGTCTTGTCGTGTCATGTCTTGTCTTGTCTTGTCCTGTCCTGTCGTGTGTTGTGTTGTTTTGTCTTGTCTTGTCTTGTCTAGTTTTGTCTTGTCTTGTCTTTTCTTGTTTTATGTTGTCTTGTTTTGTCATGTAATGTCATGTCGTGTGTTGTGTTGTTTTGTCTTGTCTTGTGTTGTTTTGTCGTGTCATGTCTTGTCTTGTCTTGTCTTGTCTTGTCCTGTCCTGTCGTGTGTTGTGTTGTTTTGTCTTGTCTTGTTATGTCATGTCATGTCGTGTCTTGTGTTGCTTTGTCTTGTCTTTTCTTCTCCTTGTCTTGTGTTGTTTTGTCCTGTCCTGACGCGCGTTTTGTTGTTTTGTCTTGTCATGTCTTGTCTTGTCTTGTGATGTCATGTCATGTCGTGTGTTGTGTTGTTTTGTCTTGTCGTGTCATGTCTTGTCTTGTCTTGTCCTGTCCTGTCGTGTGTTGTGTTGTTTTGTCTTGTCTTGTCATGTCATGTCATGTCGTGTCTTGTGTTGCTTTGTCTTGTCTTGCCTTGTCATGTCTTGTCTTGTCTTGTCTTGTCTTGTCTTGTCTTGTCATGTCTTGTCTTGTCTTGTTTTGTCTTGTCTTGTCTTGTCTTGTCTTGTCTTGTCTTGTCTTGTCTTGTCTTGTCTTGTCTTGTCTTGTCTTGTCTTGTCTTGTCTTGTCTTGTCTTGTCTTGTCCATTCTTATCTTATCTTGTCCTGTCCTGTCTTGTCTTATCTTGTCTTGTCTTGTCTTGTCTTGTCTTGTCTTGTCGTGTCATGTCTTGTCTTGTCTTGTCTTGTTTTGTCTTGTCTTGTCTTGTCTTGTCTTGTCTTGCCTTGTCTTGTCTTGTCTTGTCTTGTCTTGTCTTGTCTTGTCTTGTCTTGTCTTGTCTTGTCTTGTCTTGTCTTGTCTTGTCTTGTCTTATCTTGTCCTGTCCTGTCTTGTCTTATCTTGTCTTGTCTTGCTTGTCTTGTCTTGTCTTGTCTTGTCGTGTCATGTCTTGTCTTGTCTTGTCCTGTCCTGTCGTGTGTTGTGTTGTTTTGTCTTGTCTTGTCTTGTCTAGTTTTGTCTTGTCTTGTCTTTTCTTGTTTTATGTTGTCTTCCTTTGTCATGTAATGTCATGTCGTGTGTTGTCTTGTTTTGTCTTGTCTTGTCTTGTCTTGTCTTGTCTTGTCTTGTCTTGTCTTGTCTTGTCTTGTCTTGTCTTGTCTTGTCTTGTCTTGTCTTGTCTTGTCTTGTCTTGTCTTGTCTTGTCTTGTCTTGTCCATTCTTATCTTATCTTGTCCTGTCCTGTCTTGTCTTATCTTGTCTTGTCTTGTCTTGTCTTGTCTTGTCTTGTCGTGTCATGTCTTGTCTTGTCTTGTCTTGTTTTGTCTTGTCTTGTCTTGTCTTGTCTTGCCTTGTCTTGTCTTGTCTTGTCTTGTCTTGTCTTGTCTTGTCTTGTCTTGTCTTGTCTTGTCTTGTCATGTCATGTCATGTCGTGTCTTGTGTTGCTTTGTCTTGTCTTGCCTTGTCATGTCTTGTCTTGTCTTGTCTTGTCTTGTCTTGTCTTGTCATGTCTTGTCTTGTCTTGTTTTGTCTTGTCTTGTCTTGTCTTGTCTTGTCTTGTCTTGTCTTGTCTTGTCTTGTCTTGTCTTGTCTTGTCTTGTCTTGCCTTGTCATGTCTTGTCATGTCTTGTCTTGTCATGTCTTGTCTTGTCTTGTCCTGTCTTGGCATGTCATGTCATGTCGTGTCTTGTGTTGCTTTGTCTTGTCTTGCCTTGTCATGTCTTGTCTTGTCTTGTCTTGTCTTGTCTTGTCTTGTCATGTCTTGTCTTGTCTTGTTTTGTCTTGTCTTGTCTTGTCTTGTCTTGTCTTGTCTTGTCTTGTCGTGTCATGTCTTGTCTTGTCTTGTCTTGTTTTGTCTTGTCTTGTCTTGTCTTGTCTTGTCTTGCCTTGTCTTGTCTTGTCTTGTCTTGTCATGTCTTGTCTTGTCTTGTGATGTCATGTCATGTCGTGTGTTGTGTTGTTTTGTCTTGTCGTGTCATGTCTTGTCTTGTCTTGTCCTGTCTTGTCTTGTCTTGTCTTGTCATGTCGTGCGGTGTTGTTTTGTCTTGTCTTGTTGTGTATTGTCATGTCTTATATTGTCTTGTCTTGTCTTGTCTTGTCTTGTCTTGTCTTGTCATGTCATGTCATGTCGTGTGTTGTGTTGTTTTGTCTTGTCTTGTCTTGTCTTGTCTTGCCTTATCTTGCCTTGTCTTGTCTTGTCTTGTTTTGTCTTGTCATGTCTTGTCTTGTCTTGTCTTGTCTTGTCTTGTCTTGTCTTGTCTTGTCTTGTCTTGTCTTGTCTTGTCTTGTCTTGTCTTGTCTTATCTTGTCTTGTCTTGTCTTGTCTTGTCTTGTCGTGTCATGTCTTGTCTTGTCTTGTCTTGTCTTGTCTTGTGTTGCCTCGTCTTGTCTTGTCTTGCCTTGTCTTGTCTTGTCATGTCGTGTCTTGTCTTGTCATGTCTTGTCTTGTCTTGTCTTGTCTTGTCTTGTCTTGTCTTGTCTTGTCTTGTCTTGTCTTGTCTTGTCTTGTCTTGTGTTGCCTCGTCTTGTCTTGTCTTGCCTTGTCTTGTCTTGTCATGTCGTGTCTTGTCTTGTCTTGTCTTGTCTTGTCTTGTCTTGTCTTGTCTTGCCTTGTCTTGTCTTGTCATGTCGTGTCTTGTCTTGTCTTGTCTTGTCTTGTCTTGTCTTGTCTTGTCTTGTCTTGTCTTGTCGTGTCATGTCTTGTCTTGTCTTGTCCTGTCCTGTCGTGTGTTGTGTTGTTTTGTCTTGTCTTGTCTTGTCTAGTTTTGTCTTGTCTTGTCTTTTCTTGTTTTATGTTGTCTTGTTTTGTCATGTAATGTCATGTCGTGTGTTGTGTTGTTTTGTCTTGCCTTGTCTTGTCTTGTCATGTCGTGTCTTGTCTTGTCTTGTCTTGTCTTGTCTTGTCTTGTTTTGTCTTGTGTTGTATTGTCTTGTTTTCTCATGTCATGTCATGTCGTGTCTTGTGTTGCTTTGTCTTGTCTTGCCTTGTCATGTCTTGTCTTGTCTTGTCTTGTCATGTCGTGCGGTGTTGTTTTGTCTTGTCTTGTTGTGTATTGTCATGTCTTATATTGTCTTGTCTTGTCTTGTCTTGTCTTGTCTTGTCTTGTCATGTCATGTCATGTCGTGTGTTGTGTTGTTTTGTCTTGTCTTGTCTTGTCTTGTCTTGCCTTATCTTGCCTTGTCTTGTCTTGTCTTGTTTTGTCTTGTCATGTCTTGTCTTGTCTTGTCTTGTCTTGTCTTGTCTTGTCTTGTCTTGTCTTGTCTTGTCTTGTCTTGTCTTGTCTTGTCTTATCTTGTCTTGTCTTGTCTTGTCTTGTCTTGTCGTGTCATGTCTTGTCTTGTCTTGTCTTGTCTTGTCTTGTGTTGCCTCGTCTTGTCTTGTCTTGCCTTGTCTTGTCTTGTCATGTCGTGTCTTGTCTTGTCTTGTCTTGTCTTGTCTTGTCTTGCCTTATCTTGCTTTGTCTTGTCTTGTCTTGTTTTGTCTTGTCATGTCTTGTCTTGTCTTGTCTTGTCTTGTCTTGTCTTGTCTTGTCTTGTCTTGTCTTGTCTTGTCTTGTCTTGTCTTGTCTTGTCTTGTCTTGTCATGTCTTGTCTTGTCTTGTCTTGTCTTGTCTTGTCTTGTCTTGTCTTGTCTTGTCTTGTCTTGTCTTGTCTTGTCTTGTCTTGTGTTGCCTCGTCTTGTCTTGTCTTGCCTTGTCTTGTCTTGTCATGTCGTGTCTTGTCTTGTCTTGTCTTGTCTTGTCTTGTCTTGTCTTGCCTTGTCTTGTCTTGTCATGTCGTGTCTTGTCTTGTCTTGTCTTGTCTTGTCTTGTCTTGTCTTGTCTTGTCTTGTCTTGTCGTGTCATGTCTTGTCTTGTCTTGTCCTGTCCTGTCGTGTGTTGTGTTGTTTTGTCTTGTCTTGTCTTGTCTAGTTTTGTCTTGTCTTGTCTTTTCTTGTTTTATGTTGTCTTGTTTTGTCATGTAATGTCATGTCGTGTGTTGTGTTGTTTTGTCTTGTCTTGTGTTGTTTTGTCGTGTCATGTCTTGTCTTGTCTTGTCTTGTCTTGTCCTGTCCTGTCGTGTGTTGTGTTGTTTTGTCTTGTCTTGTCATGTCATGTCATGTCGTGTCTTGTGTTGCTTTGTCTTGTCTTTTCTTCTCCTTGTCTTGTGTTGTTTTGTCCTGTCCTGACGCGCGTTTTGTTGTTTTGTCTTGTCATGTCTTGTCTTGTCTTGTGATGTCATGTCATGTCGTGTGTTGTGTTGTTTTGTCTTGTCGTGTCATGTCTTGTCTTGTCTTGTCCTGTCCTGTCGTGTGTTGTGTTGTTTTGTCTTGTCTTGTCATGTCATGTCATGTCGTGTCTTGTGTTGCTTTGTCTTGTCTTGCCTTGTCATGTCTTGTCTTGTCTTGTCTTGTCTTGTCTTGTCTTGTCATGTCTTGTCTTGTCTTGTTTTGTCTTGTCTTGTCTTGTCTTGTCTTGTCTTGTCTTGTCTTGTCTTGTCTTGTCTTGTCTTGTCTTGTCTTGTCTTGTCTTGTCATGTCTTGTCTTGTCATGTCATGTCATGTCGTGTGTTGTGTTGTTTTGTCTTGTCTTGTTTTGTCTTCTCATGTCATGTCTTCTCATGTCATGTCTTGTCTTGTCTTGTCTTGTCTTGTTTTGTCTTGTCTTGTCATGTCTTGTCTTGTCTTGTCTTGTCTTGTCTTGTCTTGTCTTGCCTTATCTTGCCTTGTCTTGTCTTGTCTTGTCTTGTCTTGTCTTGTCTTGTCTTGTCATGTCTTGTCTTGTCTTGTTTTGTCTTGTCTTGTATTGTCTTGTTTTCTCATGTAATGTCATGTCGTGTGTTGTGTTGTTTTGTCTTGTCTTGTGTTGTTTTGTCGTGTCATGCCTTGTCTTGTCTTGTCTTGTCCTGTCCTGTCGTGTGTTGTGTTGTTTTGTCTTGTCTTGTCATGTCATGTCATGTCGTGTCTTGTGTTGCTTTGTCTTGTCTTGTCTTGTCTTGTCTTGTCATGTCGTGTGTTGTGTTGTTTTGTCTTGTCTTGTTGTGTATTGTCATGTCTTATATTGTTTTGTCTTGTCTTGTCTTGCCTTATCTTGCCTTGTCTTGTCTTGTCTTGTCTTGTCTTGTCTTGTCTTGTCTTGTCTTGTCATGTCTTGTCTTGTCATGTCATGTCATGTCGTGTGTTGTGTTGTTTTGTCTTGTCTTGTCATGTCATGTCATGTCGTGTCTTGTGTTGCTTTGTCTTGTCTTGTCTTGTCTTGTCTTGTCATGTCGTGTGTTGTGTTGTTTTGTCTTGTCTTGTTGTGTATTGTCATGTCTTATATTGTTTTGTCTTGTCTTGTCTTGCCTTATCTTGCCTTGTCTTGTCTTGTCTTGTCTTGTCTTGTCCTGTCCTGTCGTGTGTTGTGTTGTTTTGTCTTGTCTTGTCATGTCATGTCATGTCGTGTCTTGTGTTGCTTTGTCTTGTCTTGTCTTGTCTTGTCTTGTCATGTCGTGTGTTGTGTTGTTTTGTCTTGTCTTGTTGTGTATTGTCATGTCTTATATTGTTTTGTCTTGTCTTGTCTTGTCATGTCATGTCATGTCGTGTGTTGTGTTGTCTTGTCTTGTCTTGTCTTGTCTAGTCTTGTCTTGTCTTGTCTTGTCTTGTCATGTCGTGTGTTGTGTTGTTTTGTCTTGTCTTGTGTTGTTTTGTCGTGTCATGTCTTGTCTTGTCTTGTCCTGTCCTGTCGTGTGTTGTGTTGTTTTGTCTTGTCTTGTCTTGTCTAGTTTTGTCTTGTCTTGTCTTGTCTTGTTTTATGTTGTCTTGTTTTGTCATGTAATGTCATGTCGTGTGTTGTGTTGTTTTGTCTTGTCTTGTGTTGTTTTGTCGTGTCTTGTCTTGTCTTGTCTTGTCTTGTCTTGTCCTGTCCTGTCGTGTGTTGTGTTGTTTTGTCTTGTCTTGTCATGTCATGTCATGTCGTGTCTTGTGTTGCTTTGTCTTGTCTTTTCTTCTCCTTGTCTTGTGTTGTTTTGTCCTGTCCTGACGTGCGTTTTGTTGTTTTGTCTTGTCATGTCTTGTCTTGTCTTGTGATGTCATGTCATGTCGCGTGTTGTGTTGTTTTGTCTTGTCTTGTCATGTCGTGTGTTGTGTTGTTTTGTTTTGTCTTGCTGTGTATTGTCATGTCTTATATTGTCTTGTCTTGTCTTGTCATGTCATGTCATGTCGTGTGTTGTGTTGTTTTGTCTTGTCTTGTTTTGTCTTCTCATGTCATGTCTTGTCTTGTCTTGTCTTGTTTTGTCTTGTCTTGTCATGTCTTGTCTTGTCTTGTCTTGTCTTGTCTTGTCTTGTCTTGTCTTGTCTTGTCTTGTCTTGTCTTGTCTTGTCTTGTCTTGTCTTGTCTTGTCTTGTCTTGTCCTGTCCTGTCTTGTGTTGTCTTGTCTTGTCTTGTCATGTCTTGTCTTGTCTTGTCTGGTCTTGTCTTGTCTTGTCTTGTTTTGTCTTGTCATGTCTTGTCTTGTCTTGTCTTGCCTTGTCATGTCTTGTCATGTCTTGTCTTGTCCTGTCTTGTCTTGTCTTGTCTTGTCTTGTCTTGTCTTGTCTTGTCTTGTCTTGTCGTGTCATGTCTTGTCTTGTCTTGTCCTGTCCTGTCGTGTGTTGTGTTGTTTTGTCTTGTCTTGTCTTGTCTAGTTTTGTCTTGTCTTGTCTTTTCTTGTTTTATGTTGTCTTGTTTTGTCATGTAATGTCATGTCGTGTGTTGTGTTGTTTTGTCTTGTCTTGTGTTGTTTTGTCGTGTCATGTCTTGTCTTGTCTTGTCTTGTCTTGTCCTGTCCTGTCGTGTGTTGTGTTGTTTTGTCTTGTCTTGTTATGTCATGTCATGTCGTGTCTTGTGTTGCTTTGTCTTGTCTTTTCTTCTCCTTGTCTTGTGTTGTTTTGTCCTGTCCTGACGCGCGTTTTGTTGTTTTGTCTTGTCATGTCTTGTCTTGTCTTGTGATGTCATGTCATGTCGTGTGTTGTGTTGTTTTGTCTTGTCGTGTCATGTCTTGTCTTGTCTTGTCCTGTCCTGTCGTGTGTTGTGTTGTTTTGTCTTGTCTTGTCATGTCATGTCATGTCGTGTCTTGTGTTGCTTTGTCTTGTCTTGCCTTGTCATGTCTTGTCTTGTCTTGTCTTGTCTTGTCTTGTCTTGTCATGTCTTGTCTTGTCTTGTTTTGTCTTGTCTTGTCTTGTCTTGTCTTGTCTTGTCTTGTCTTGTCTTGTCTTGTCTTGTCTTGTCTTGTCTTGTCTTGTCTTGTCTTGTCTTGTCTTGTCTTGTCCATTCTTATCTTATCTTGTCCTGTCCTGTCTTGTCTTATCTTGTCTTGTCTTGTCTTGTCTTGTCTTGTCTTGTCGTGTCATGTCTTGTCTTGTCTTGTCTTGTTTTGTCTTGTCTTGTCTTGTCTTGTCTTGTCTTGCCTTGTCTTGTCTTGTCTTGTCTTGTCTTGTCTTGTCTTGTCTTGTCTTGTCTTGTCTTGTCTTGTCTTGTCTTGTCTTGTCTTGTCTTATCTTGTCCTGTCCTGTCTTGTCTTATCTTGTCTTGTCTTGCTTGTCTTGTCTTGTCTTGTCTTGTCTTGTCGTGTCATGTCTTGTCTTGTCTTGTCCTGTCCTGTCGTGTGTTGTGTTGTTTTGTCTTGTCTTGTCTTGTCTAGTTTTGTCTTGTCTTGTCTTTTCTTGTTTTATGTTGTCTTCCTTTGTCATGTAATGTCATGTCGTGTGTTGTCTTGTTTTGTCTTGTCTTGTCTTGTCTTGTCTTGTCTTGTCTTGTCTTGTCTTGTCTTGTCTTGTCTTGTCTTGTCTTGTCTTGTCTTGTCTTGTCTTGTCTTGTCTTGTCTTGTCTTGTCTTGTCCATTCTTATCTTATCTTGTCCTGTCCTGTCTTGTCTTATCTTGTCTTGTCTTGTCTTGTCTTGTCTTGTCTTGTCGTGTCATGTCTTGTCTTGTCTTGTCTTGTTTTGTCTTGTCTTGTCTTGTCTTGTCTTGTCTTGCCTTGTCTTGTCTTGTCTTGTCTTGTCTTGTCTTGTCTTGTCTTGTCTTGTCTTGTCTTGTCATGTCATGTCATGTCGTGTCTTGTGTTGCTTTGTCTTGTCTTGCCTTGTCATGTCTTGTCTTGTCTTGTCTTGTCTTGTCTTGTCTTGTCATGTCTTGTCTTGTCTTGTTTTGTCTTGTCTTGTCTTGTCTTGTCTTGTCTTGTCTTGTCTTGTCTTGTCTTGTCTTGTCTTGTCTTGTCTTGTCTTGTCTTGCCTTGTCATGTCTTGTCATGTCTTGTCTTGTCATGTCTTGTCTTGTCTTGTCCTGTCTTGGCATGTCATGTCATGTCGTGTCTTGTGTTGCTTTGTCTTGTCTTGCCTTGTCATGTCTTGTCTTGTCTTGTCTTGTCTTGTCTTGTCTTGTCATGTCTTGTCTTGTCTTGTTTTGTCTTGTCTTGTCTTGTCTTGTCTTGTCTTGTCTTGTCTTGTCGTGTCATGTCTTGTCTTGTCTTGTCTTGTTTTGTCTTGTCTTGTCTTGTCTTGTCTTGTCTTGCCTTGTCTTGTCTTGTCTTGTCTTGTCATGTCTTGTCTTGTCTTGTGATGTCATGTCATGTCGTGTGTTGTGTTGTTTTGTCTTGTCGTGTCATGTCTTGTCTTGTCTTGTCCTGTCCTGTCGTGTGTTGTGTTGTTTTGTCTTGTCTTGTCATGTCATGTCATGTCGTGTCTTGTGTTGCTTTGTCTTGTCTTGCCTTGTCATGTCTTGTCTTGTCTTGTCTTGTCATGTCGTGCGGTGTTGTTTTGTCTTGTCTTGTTGTGTATTGTCATGTCTTATATTGTCTTGTCTTGTCTTGTCTTGTCTTGTCTTGTCATGTCATGTCATGTCGTGTGTTGTGTTGTTTTGTCTTGTCTTGTCTTGTCTTGTCTTGCCTTATCTTGCCTTGTCTTGTCTTGTCTTGTTTTGTCTTGTCATGTCTTGTCTTGTCTTGTCTTGTCTTGTCTTGTCTTGTCTTGTCTTGTCTTGTCTTGTCTTGTCTTGTCTTGTCTTGTCTTATCTTGTCTTGTCTTGTCTTGTCTTGTCTTGTCGTGTCATGTCTTGTCTTGTCTTGTCTTGTCTTGTCTTGTGTTGCCTCGTCTTGTCTTGTCTTGCCTTGTCTTGTCTTGTCATGTCGTGTCTTGTCTTGTCTTGTCTTGTCTTGTCTTGTCTTGCCTTATCTTGCCTTGTCTTGTCTTGTCTTGTTTTGTCTTGTCATGTCTTGTCTTGTCTTGTCTTGTCTTGTCTTGTCTTGTCTTGTCTTGTCTTGTCTTGTCTTGTCTTGTCTTGTCTTGTCTTGTCTTGTCTTGTCTTGTCATGTCTTGTCTTGTCTTGTCTTGTCTTGTCTTGTCTTGTCTTGTCTTGTCTTGTCTTGTCTTGTCTTGTCTTGTCTTGTGTTGCCTCGTCTTGTCTTGTCTTGCCTTGTCTTGTCTTGTCATGTCGTGTCTTGTCTTGTCTTGTCTTGTCTTGTCTTGTCTTGTCTTGCCTTGTCTTGTCTTGTCATGTCGTGTCTTGTCTTGTCTTGTCTTGTCTTGTCTTGTCTTGTCTTGTCTTGTCTTGTCTTGTCTTGTCTTGTCTTGTCTTGTCTTGTCTTGTCTTGTCTTGTCTTGTCTTGTCTTGTCTTGTCTTGTCTTGTCTTGTCTTGTCTTGTCTTGTCTTGTCTTGTGTTGCCTCGTCTTGTCGTGTCTTGTCTTGTCTTGTTTTGTCTTGTCTTGTCTTGTCTTGTCTTGTCTTGTCTTGTCTTGTCTTGTCTTGTCTTGTCTTGTCTTGTCTTGTCATGTCATGTCATGTCGTGTGTTGTGTTGTTTTGTCTTGTCTTGTCTTGTCTTGTGTTGTCTTGTCTTGTCTTGTCTTGTCTTGTCTTGTCTTGTCTTGTCTTGTCATGTCTTGTCTTGTCTTGTCTTGTCTTGCCTTATCTTGTCTTGTCTTGTCTTGTCTTGTCTTGTCTTGTCATGTCATGTCATGTCGTGTGTTGTGTTGTTTTGTCTTGTCTTGTCTTGTCTTGTGTTGTCTTGTCTTGTCTTGTCTTGTCTTGTCTTGTCATGTCTTGTCATGTCGTGTGGTGTTGTTTTGTCTTGTGTTGTCGTGTATTGTCATGTCTTATATTGTCTTGTCATGTCTTGTCTTGTCTTGTCTTGTCTTGTCTTGTCTTGTCTTGTCTTGTCTTGTCATGTCGTGTCTTGTCTTGCCTTGTCTTGCCTTGTCTTGTCTTGTCATGTCGTGTCTTGTCGTGTCTTGTCTTGTCTTGTTTTGTCTTGTCTTGTCTTGTCTTGTCTTGTCTTGTCTTGTCTTGTCTTGTCTTGTCTTGTCTTGTCTTGTCTTGTCTTGTCTTGTCTTGTCATGTCATGTCATGTCGTGTGTTGTGTTGTTTTGTCTTGTCTTGTCTTGTCTTGTGTTGTCTTGTCTTGTCTTGTCTTGTCTTGTCTTGTCATGTCTTGTCTTGTCATGTCGTGTGTTGTGTTGTTTTGTCTTGTCTTGTCGTGTATTGTCATGTCTTATATTGTCTTGTCATGTCTTGTCTTGTCTTGTCTTGTCTTGTCTTGTCTTGTCTTGTCTTGTGTTGCCTCGTCTTGTCTTGTCTTGCCTTGTCTTGCCTTGTCTTGTCTTGTCATGTCGTGTCTTGTCTTGTCTTGTCTTGTCTTGTCTTGTCTTGTCTTGTCTTGTCTTGTCTTGTCTTGTCTTGTCTTGTCTTGTCTTGTCTTGTCTTGTCTTGTCTTGTCTTGTCTTGTCTTGTCTTGTCTTGTCATGTCATGTCATGTCGTGTGTTGTGTTGTGTTGTTTTGTCTTGTCTTGTCTTGTCTTGTCATGTCGTGCGGTGTTGTTTTGTCTTGTCTTGTTGTGTATTGTCATGTCTTATATTGTCTTGTCTTGTCTTGTCTTGTCTTGTCTTGTCTTGTCATGTCATGTCATGTCGTGTGTTGTGTTGTTTTGTCTTGTCTTGTCTTGTCTTGTGTTGCCTTATCTTGCCTTGTCTTGTCTTGTCTTGTTTTGTCTTGTCATGTCTTGTCTTGTCTTGTCTTGTCTTGTCTTGTCTTGTCTTGTCTTGTCTTGTCTTGTCTTGTCTTGTCTTGTCTTGTCTTGTCTTGTCTTGTCTTGTCTTACCTTGTCTTGTCTTGTCTTGTCTTGTCGTGTCATGTCTTGTCTTGTCTTGTCCTGTCCTGTCGTGTGTTGTGTTGTTTTGTCTTGTCTTGTCATGTCATGTCATGTCGTGTCTTGTGTTGCTTTGTCTTGTCTTGTCTTGTCTTGTCATGTCGTGTGGTGTTGTTTTGTCTTGTCTTGTCGTGTATTGTCATGTCTTATATTGTCTTGTCATGTCTTGTCTTGTCTTGTCTTGTCTTGTCTTGTCTTGTCTTGTCTTGTCTTGTGTTGCCTCGTCTTGTCTTGCCTTGTCTTGCCTTGTCTTGTCTTGTCATGTCGTGTCTTGTCTTGTCTTGTCTTGTCTTGTCTTGTCTTGTCTTGTCTTGTCTTGTCTTGTCTTGTCTTGTCTTGTCTTGTCTTGTCTTGTCTTGTCTTGTCTTGTCTTGTCTTGTCTTGTCTTGTCTTGTCTTGTCTTGTCTTGTCTTGTCCTGTCCTGTCTTGTGTTGTCTTGTCATGTTTTGTCTTGTCCTGTCTTGTCTTGTCTTGTCATGTCTTGTCTTGTCTTGTCTTGTCTTGTCTTGTCATGTCGTGTCTTGTCATGTCATGTCATGTCGTGTGTTGTGTTGTTTTGTCTTGTCTTGTTTTGTCTTCTCATGTCATGTCTTGTCTTGTCTTGTCTTGTCTTGTTTTGTCTTGTCTTGTCATGTCTTGTCTTGTCTTGTCTTGTCTTGTCTTGTCTTGTCTTGTCTTGTCTTGTCTTGTCTTGTCTTGTCTTGTCTTGTCTTGTCTTGTCTTGTCTTGTCATGTCATGTCATGTCGTGTGTTGTGTTGTCTTGTCTTGTCTTGTCTTGTCTTGTCTTGTCTTGTCTTGTCATGTCATGTCATGTCGTGTGTTGTGTTGTCTTGTCTTGTCTTGTCTTGTCATGTCTTGTCTTGTCTTGTCTTGCCTTATCTTGCCTTGTCTTGTCTTGTCTTGTCTTGTCTTGTCTTGTCTTGTCTTGTCATGTCTTGTCTTGTCATGTCATGTCATGTCGTGTGTTGTGTTGTTTTGTCTTGTCTTGTTTTGTCTTCTCATGTCATGTCTTCTCATGTCATGTCTTGTCTTGTCTTGTCTTGTCTTGTTTTGTCTTGTCTTGTCATGTCTTGTCTTGTCTTGTCTTGTCTTTTCTTGTCTTGTCTTGTCTTGTCTTGTCTTGTCTTGTCTTGTCTTGTCTTGTCTTGTCTTGTCTTGCCTTATCTTGCCTTGTCTTGTCTTGTCTTGTCTTGTCTTGTCTTGTCTTGTCTTGTCATGTCTTGTCTTGTCTTGTTTTGTCTTGTCTTGTATTGTCTTGTTTTCTCATGTAATGTCATGTCGTGTGTTGTGTTGTTTTGTCTTGTCTTGTGTTGTTTTGTCGTGTCATGCCTTGTCTTGTCTTGTCTTGTCCTGTCCTGTCGTGTGTTGTGTTGTTTTGTCTTGTCTTGTCATGTCATGTCATGTCATGTCGTGTCTTGTGTTGCTTTGTCTTGTCTTGTCTTGTCTTGTCTTGTCATGTCGTGTGTTGCGTTGTTTTGTCTTGTCTTGTTGTGTATTGTCATGTCTTATATTGTTTTGTCTTGTCTTGTCTTGTCATGTCATGTCATGTCGTGTGTTGTGTTGTCTTGTCTTGTCTTGTCTTGTCTAGTCTTGTCTTGTCTTGTCTTGTCTTGTCATGTCGTGTGTTGTGTTGTTTTGTCTTGTCTTGTGTTGTTTTGTCGTGTCATGTCTTGTCTTGTCTTGTCCTGTCCTGTCGTGTGTTGTGTTGTTTTGTCTTGTCTTGTCTTGTTTAGTTTTGTCTTGTCTTGTCTTGTCTTGTTTTATGTTGTCTTGTTTTGTCATGTAATGTCATGTCGTGTGTTGTGTTGTTTTGTCTTGTCTTGTGTTGTTTTGTCGTGTCTTGTCTTGTCTTGTCTTGTCTTGTCTTGTCCTGTCCTGTCGTGTGTTGTGTTGTTTTGTCTTGTCTTGTCATGTCATGTCATGTCGTGTCTTGTGTTGCTTTGTCTTGTCTTTTCTTCTCCTTGTCTTGTGTTGTTTTGTCCTGTCCTGACGTGCGTTTTGTTGTTTTGTCTTGTCATGTCTTGTCTTGTCTTGTGATGTCATGTCATGTCGCGTGTTGTGTTGTTTTGTCTTGTCTTGTCATGTCGTGTGTTGTGTTGTTTTGTTTTGTCTTGCTGTGTATTGTCATGTCTTATATTGTCTTGTCTTGTCTTGTCATGTCATGTCATGTCGTGTGTTGTGTTGTTTTGTCTTGTCTTCTTTTGTCTTCTCATGTCATGTCTTGTCTTGTCTTGTCTTGTCTTGTTTTGTCTTGTCTTGTCATGTCTTGTCTTGTCTTGTCTTGTCTTGTCTTGTCTTGTCTTGTCTTGTCTTGTCTTGTCTTGTCTTGTCTTGTCATGTCTTGTCTTGTCTTGTCTTGTCTTGTCCTGTCCTGTCTTGTGTTGTCTTGTCATGTTTTGTCTTGTCCTGTCTTGTCTTGTCTTGTCATGTCTTGTCTTGTCTTGTCTGGTCTTGTCTTGTCTTGTCTTGTTTTGTCTTGTCATGTCTTGTCTTGTCTTGTCTTGCCTTGTCATGTCTTGTCATGTCTTGTCTTGTCTTGTCTTGTCTTGTCTTGTCTTGTCTTGTCTTGTCTTGTCTTGTCTTGTCTTGTCTTGTCTTGTCTTGTCTTGTCGTGTCATGTCTTGTCTTGTCTTGTCCTGTCCTGTCGTGTGTTGTGTTGTTTTGTCTTGTCTTGTCTTGTCTAGTTTTGTCTTGTCTTGTCTTTTCTTGTTTTATGTTGTCTTGTTTTGTCATGTAATGTCATGTCGTGTGTTGTGTTGTTTTGTCTTGTCTTGTGTTGTTTTGTCGTGTCATGTCTTGTCTTGTCTTGTCTTGTCTTGTCCTGTCCTGTCGTGTGTTGTGTTGTTTTGTCTTGTCTTGTCATGTCATGTCATGTCGTGTCTTGTGTTGCTTTGTCTTGTCTTTTCTTCTCCTTGTCTTGTGTTGTTTTGTCCTGTCCTGACGCGCGTTTTGTTGTTTTGTCTTGTCATGTCTTGTCTTGTCTTGTGATGTCATGTCATGTCGTGTGTTGTGTTGTTTTGTCTTGTCGTGTCATGTCTTGTCTTGTCTTGTCCTGTCCTGTCGTGTGTTGTGTTGTTTTGTCTTGTCTTGTCATGTCATGTCATGTCGTGTCTTGTGTTGCTTTGTCTTGTCTTGCCTTGTCATGTCTTGTCTTGTCTTGTCTTGTCTTGTCTTGTCTTGTCATGTCTTGTCTTGTCTTGTTTTGTCTTGTCTTGTCTTGTCTTGTCTTGTCTTGTCTTGTCTTGTCTTGTCTTGTCTTGTCTTGTCTTGTCTTGTCTTGTCTTGTCTTGTCTTGTCTTGTCTTGTCTTGTCTTGTCTTGTCTTGTCTTGTCTTGTCTTGTCCATTCTTATCTTATCTTGTCCTGTCCTGTCTTGTCTTATCTTGTCTTGTCTTGTCTTGTCTTGTCTTGTCTTGTCGTGTCATGTCTTGTCTTGTCTTGTCTTGTTTTGTCTTGTCTTGTCTTGTCTTGTCTTGTCTTGCCTTGTCTTGTCTTGTCTTGTCTTGTCTTGTCTTGTCTTGTCTTGTCTTGTCTTGTCTTGTCTTGTCTTGTCTTGTCTTGTCTTGTCTTGTCTTATCTTGTCCTGTCCTGTCTTGTCTTATCTTGTCTTGTCTTGTCTTGTCTTGTCTTGTCTTGTCTTGTCGTGTCATGTCTTGTCTTGTCTTGTCCTGTCCTGTCGTGTGTTGTGTTGTTTTGTCTTGTCTTGTCTTGTCTAGTTTTGTCTTGTCTTGTCTTTTCTTGTTTTATGTTGTCTTCTTTTGTCATGTAATGTCATGTCGTGTGTTGTGTTGTTTTGTCTTGTCTTGTGTTCTCCTTGTCTTGTGTTGTTTTGTCCTGTCTTGGCATGTCATGTCATGTCGTGTCTTGTGTTGCTTTGTCTTGTCTTGCCTTGTCATGTCTTGTCTTGTCTTGTCTTGTCTTGTCTTGTCTTGTCATGTCTTGTCTTGTCTTCTTTTGTCTTGTCTTGTCTTGTCTTGTCTTGTCTTGTCTTGTCTTGTCGTGTCATGTCTTGTCTTGTCTTGTCTTGTTTTGTCTTGTCTTGTCTTGTCTTGTCTTGTCTTGCCTTGTCTTGTCTTGTCTTGTCTTGTCATGTCTTGTCTTGTCTTGTGATGTCATGTCATGTCGTGTGTTGTGTTGTTTTGTCTTGTCGTGTCATGTCTTGTCTTGTCTTGTCCTGTCCTGTCGTGTGTTGTGTTGTTTTGTCTTGTCTTGTCATGTCATGTCATGTCGTGTCTTGTGTTGCTTTGTCTTGTCTTGCCTTGTCATGTCTTGTCTTGTCTTGTCTTGTCTTGCCTTGTCTTGTCATGTCTTGTCTTGTCTTGTTTTGTCTTGTTTTGTCTTGTCTTGTCTTGTCTTGTCTTGTCTTGTCTTGTCTTGTCTTGTCTTGTCTTGTCTTGTCTTGTCTTGTCTTGTCTTGTCTTGTCTTGTCTTGTCTTGTCTTGTCTTGTCTTGTCTTGTCTTGTCCTGTCCTGTCGTGTGTTGTGTTGTTTTGTCTTGTCTTGTCATGTCATGTCATGTCGTGTCTTGTGTTGCTTTGTCTTGTCTTGTCTTGTCTTGTCATGTCGTGTGGTGTTGTTTTGTCTTGTCTTATCGTGTATTGTCATGTCTTATATTGTCTTGTCATGTCTTGTCTTGTCTTGTCTTGTCTTGTGTTGCCACGTCTTGTCTTGTCTTGTCTTGTCTTGTCTTGTCTTGTCTTGTCTTGTCATGTGTGTTGTGTTGTTTTGTCTTGTCTTGTCCTGTCCTGTCGTGTGTTGTGTTGTTTTGTCTTGTCTTGTCTTGTCTAGTTTTGTCTTGTCTTGTCTTGTCTTGTTTTATGTTGTCTTGTTTTGTCATGTAATGTCATGTCGTGTGTTGTGTTGTTTTGTCTTGTCTTGTGTTGTTTTGTCGTGTCATGTCTTGTCTTGTCTTGTCTTGTCCTGTCCTGTCGTGTGTTGTGTTGTTTTGTCTTGTCTTGTCATGTCGTGTGGTGTTGTTTTGTCTTGTCTTGTTGTGTATTGTCATGTCTTATATTGTCTTGTCTTGTCTTGTCATGTCATGTCATGTCATGTCTTGTCTTGTCTTGTCTTGTCTTGTCTTGTCTTGTCTTGTCTTGTCTTGTCTTGTCTTGTCTTGTCTTGTCGTGTCATGTCTTGTCTTGTCTTGTCCTGTCCTGTCGTGTGTTGTGTTGTTTTGTCTTGTCTTGTCATGTCATGTCATGTCGTGTCTTGTGTTGCTTTGTCTTGTCTTGTCTTGTCTTGTCTTGTCTTGTCATGTCGTGTGGTGTTGTTTTGTCTTGTCTTGTCGTGTATTGTCATGTCTTATATTGTCTTGTCATGTCTTGTCTTGTCTTGTCTTGTCTTGTCTTGTCTTGTCTTGTCTTGTCTTGTCTTGTCTTGTCTTGTCTTGTCTTGTCTTGTCTTGTCTTGTCTTGTCCATTCTTATCTTATCTTGTCCTGTCCTGTCTTGTCTTATCTTGTCTTGTCTTGTCTTGTCTTGTCTTGTCTTGTCGTGTCATGTCTTGTCTTGTCTTGTCTTGTTTTGTCTTGTCTTGTCTTGTCTTGTCTTGTCTTGCCTTGTCTTGTCTTGTCTTGTCTTGTCTTGTCTTGTCTTGTCTTGTCTTGTCTCGTCTTGTCTTGTCTTGTCTTGTCTTGTCTTGTCTTGTCTTATCTTGTCCTGTCCTGTCTTGTCTTATCTTGTCTTGTCTTGTCTTGTCTTGTCTTGTCTTGTCTTGTCGTGTCATGTCTTGTCTTGTCTTGTCCTGTCCTGTCGTGTGTTGTGTTGTTTTGTCTTGTCTTGTCTTGTCTAGTTTTGTCTTGTCTTGTCTTTTCTTGTTTTATGTTGTCTTCTTTTGTCATGTAATGTCATGTCGTGTGTTGTGTTGTTTTGTCTTGTCTTGTGTTCTCCTTGTCTTGTGTTGTTTTGTCCTGTCTTGGCATGTCATGTCATGTCGTGTCTTGTGTTGCTTTGTCTTGTCTTGCCTTGTCATGTCTTGTCTTGTCTTGTCTTGTCTTGTCTTGTCATGTCTTGTCTTGTCTTCTTTTGTCTTGTCTTGTCTTGTCTTGTCTTGTCTTGTCTTGTCTTGTCGTGTCATGTCTTGTCTTGTCTTGTCTTGTTTTGTCTTGTCTTGTCTTGTCTTGTCTTGTCTTGCCTTGTCTTGTCTTGTCTTGTCTTGTCATGTCTTGTCTTGTCTTGTGATGTCATGTCATGTCGTGTGTTGTGTTGTTTTGTCTTGTCGTGTCATGTCTTGTCTTGTCTTGTCCTGTCCTGTCGTGTGTTGTGTTGTTTTGTCTTGTCTTGTCATGTCATGTCATGTCGTGTCTTGTGTTGCTTTGTCTTGTCTTGCCTTGTCATGTCTTGTCTTGTCTTGTCTTGTCTTGCCTTGTCTTGTCATGTCTTGTCTTGTCTTGTTTTGTCTTGTTTTGTCTTGTCTTGTCTTGTCTTGTCTTGTCTTGTCTTGTCTTGTCTTGTCTTGTCTTGTCTTGTCTTGTCTTGTCTTGTCTTGTCTTGTCTTGTCTTGTCTTGTCCTGTCCTGTCGTGTGTTGTGTTGTTTTGTCTTGTCTTGTCATGTCATGTCATGTCGTGTCTTGTGTTGCTTTGTCTTGTCTTGTCTTGTCTTGTCATGTCGTGTGGTGTTGTTTTGTCTTGTCTTATCGTGTATTGTCATGTCTTATATTGTCTTGTCATGTCTTGTCTTGTCTTGTCTTGTCTTGTGTTGCCACGTCTTGTCTTGTCTTGTCTTGTCTTGTCTTGTCTTGTCTTGTCTTGTCATGTGTGTTGTGTTGTTTTGTCTTGTCTTGTCCTGTCCTGTCGTGTGTTGTGTTGTTTTGTCTTGTCTTGTCTTGTCTAGTTTTGTCTTGTCTTGTCTTGTCTTGTTTTATGTTGTCTTGTTTTGTCATGTAATGTCATGTCGTGTGTTGTGTTGTTTTGTCTTGTCTTGTGTTGTTTTGTCGTGTCATGTCTTGTCTTGTCTTGTCTTGTCCTGTCCTGTCGTGTGTTGTGTTGTTTTGTCTTGTCTTGTCATGTCGTGTGGTGTTGTTTTGTCTTGTCTTGTTGTGTATTGTCATGTCTTATATTGTCTTGTCTTGTCTTGTCATGTCATGTCATGTCATGTCTTGTCTTGTCTTGTCTTGTCTTGTCTTGTCTTGTCTTGTCTTGTCTTGTCTTGTCTTGTCTTGTCTTGTCGTGTCATGTCTTGTCTTGTCTTGTCCTGTCCTGTCGTGTGTTGTGTTGTTTTGTCTTGTCTTGTCATGTCATGTCATGTCGTGTCTTGTGTTGCTTTGTCTTGTCTTGTCTTGTCTTGTCTTGTCTTGTCATGTCGTGTGGTGTTGTTTTGTCTTGTCTTGTCGTGTATTGTCATGTCTTATATTGTCTTGTCATGTCTTGTCTTGTCTTGTCTTGTCTTGTCTTGTCTTGTCTTGTCTTGTCTTGTCTTGTGTTGCCACGTCTTGTCTTGTCTTGTGTTGTCTTGTCTTGTCTTGTCATGTGTGTTGTGTTGTTTTGTCTTGTCTTGTCGTGTATTGTCATGTCTTATATTGTCTTGTCTTGTCTTGTCTTGTCTAGTTTTGTCTTGTCTTGTCTTGTCTTGTTTTATGTTGTCTTGTTTTGTCATGTAATGTCATGTCGTGTGTTGTGTTGTTTTGTCTTGTCTTGTGTTGTTTTGTCGTGTCATGTCTTGTCTTGTCTTGTCTTGTCCTGTCCTGTCGTGTGTTGTGTTGTTTTGTCTTGTCTTGTCATGTCGTGTGGTGTTGTTTTGTCTTGTCTTGTTGTGTATTGTCATGTCTTATATTGTCTTGTCTTGTCATGTCATGTCATGTCGTGTGTTGTGTTGTTTTGTCTTGTCTTGTCTTGTCTTGTCATGTCGTGCGGTGTTGTTTTGTCTTGTCTTCATGTGTATTGTCATGTCTTATATTGTCTTGTCTTGTCTTGTCTTGTCTTGTCATGTCATGTCATGTCGTGTGTTGTGTTGTTTTGTCTTGTCTTGTCTTGCCTTGTCTTGCCTTGTCTTGTCTTGTCTTGTCTTGTCTTGTCTTGTCTTGTCTTGTCTTGTCATGTCTTGTCTTGTCTTGTTTTGTCTTGTCTTGTATTGTCTTGTTTTCTCATGTAATGTCATGTCGTGTGTTGTGTTGTTTTGTCTTGTCTTGTGTTGTTTTGTCGTGTCATGCCTTGTCTTGTCCTGTCCTGTCGTGTGTTGTGTTGTTTTGTCTTGTCTTGTCATGTCATGTCTTGTCTTGTCTTGTCTTGTCTTGTCTTGTCTTGTCTTGTCATGTCTTGTCTTGTCTTGTTTTGTCTTGTCTTGTATTGTCTTGTTTTCTCATGTAATGTCATGTCGTGTGTTGTGTTGTTTTGTCTTGTCTTGTGTTGTTTTGTCGTGTCATGCCTTGTCTTGTCTTGTCTTGTCCTGTCCTGTCGTGTGTTGTGTTGTTTTGTCTTGTCTTGTCATGTCATGTCATGTCGTGTCTTGTGTTGCTTTGCCTTGTCTTGTCTTGTCATGTCGTGTGTTGTGTTGTTTTGTCTTGTCTTGTCTTGTCTTGTCTAGTCTTGTCTTTTCTTGTCTTGTCATGTCGTGTGTTGTGTTGTTTTGTCTTGTCTTGTGTTGTTTTGTCGTGTCATGTCTTGTCTTGTCTTGTCCTGTCCTGTCGTGTGTTGTGTTGTTTTGTCTTGTCTTGTTTTGTCTTGTCTTGTCTTGTCTTGTCTTTTCTTGTCTTGTCTTGTCTTGTCTTGTCATGTCATGTCATGTCGTGTGTTGTGTTGTTTTGTCTTGTCTTGTCTTGTCTTGTCTTGTCTTGTCTTGTCTTGTCTTGTCTTGTCTTGTCTTGTCTTGTCTTGTCTAGTCTTGTCTTTTCTTGTCTTGTCATGTCGTGTGTTGTGTTGTTTTGTCTTGTCTTGTGTTGTTTTGTCGTGTCATGTCTTGTCTTGTCTTGTCCTGTCTTGTCTTGTCTTGTCCTGTCCTGTCGTGTGTTGTGTTGTTTTGTCTTGTCTTGTCTTGTCTAGTTTTGTCTTGTCTTGTCTTGTCTTGTCTTGTCATGTCATGTCATGTCGTGTGTTGTGTTGTTTTGTCTTGTCTTGTCTTGTCTTGTCTTGTCTTGTCTTGTCTAGTCTTGTCTTTTCTTGTCTTGTCATGTCGTGTGTTGTGGTGTTTTGTCTTGTCTTGTGTTGTTTTGTCGTGTCATGTCTTGTCTTGTCTTGTCCTGTCCTGTCGTGTGTTGTGTTGTCTTGTCTTGTCTTGTCTTGTCCTGTCTTTGTCTTGTCTTGTCGTGTATTGTCATGTCTTATATTGTCTTGTCTTGTCTTGTCTTGTCTTGTCTTGTCTTGTGTTGCCACGTCTTGTCTTGTCTTGTCTTGTCTTGTCTTGTCTTGTCTTGTCTTGTCATGTGTGTTGTGTTGTTTTGTCTTGTCTTGTCCTGTCCTGTCGTGTGTTGTGTTGTTTTGTCTTGTCTTGTCTTGTCTAGTTTTGTCTTGTCTTGTCTTGTCTTGTTTTATGTTGTCTTGTTTTGTCATGTAATGTCATGTCGTGTGTTGTGTTGCTTTGTCTTGTCTTATCTTGTCTTGTCATGTCGTGTGGTGTTGTTTTGTCTTGTCTTGTCGTGTATTGTCATGTCTTATATTGTCTTGTCATGTCTTGTCTTGTCTTGTCTTGTCTTGTCATGTCATGTCATGTCGTGTGTTGTGTTGTTTTGTCTTGTCTTGTCTTGTCTTGTCTTGTCTTGTCTTGTCTTGTCTAGTCTTGTCTTTTCTTGTCTTGTCATGTCGTGTGTTGTGTTGTTTTGTCTTGTCTTGTGTTGTTTTGTCGTGTCATGTCTTGTCTTGTCTTGTCCTGTCTTGTCTTGTCTTGTCTTGTCCTGTCCTGTCGTGTGTTGTGTTGTTTTGTCTTGTCTTGTCTTGTCTAGTTTTGTCTTGTCTTGTCTTGTCTTGTCTTGTCATGTCATGTCATGTCGTGTGTTGTGTTGTTTTGTCTTGTCTTGTCTTGTCTTGTCTAGTCTTGTCTTTTCTTGTCTTGTCATGTCGTGTGTTGTGTTGTTTTGTCTTGTCTTGTGTTGTTTTGTCGTGTCATGTCTTGTCTTGTCTTGTCCTGACCTGTCGTGTGTTGTGTTGTTTTGTCTTGTCTTGTCTTGTCTTGTTTTATGTTGTCTTGTTTTATGTTGTCTTGTTTTGTCATGTAATGTCATGTCGTGTGTTGTGTTGCTTTGTCTTGTCTTGTGTTGTTTTGTCGTGTCATGTCTTGTCTTGTCTTGTCTTGTCTTGTCCTGTCCTGTCGTGTGTTGTGTTGTTTTGTCTTGTCTTGTCATGTCATGTCATGCCGTGTCTTGTGTTGCTTTGTCTTGTCTTTTCTTCTCCTTGTCTTGTGTTGTTTTGTCCTGTCCTGACGTGCGTTTTGTTGTTTTGCCTTGTCATGTCTTGTCTTGTCTTGTGATGTCATGTCATGTCGTGTGTTGTGTTGTTTTGTCTTGTCTTGTCATGTCGTGTGTTGTGTTGTTTTGTCTTGTCTTGTCTTGTCTTGTCATGTCATGTCATGTCGTGTGTTGTGTTGTTTTGTCTTGTCTTGTTTTGTCTTCTCATGTCATGTCTTGTCTTGTCTTGTCTTGTCTTGCCTTGTCTTGTCTTGTCATGTCGTGTCTTGTCTTGTCTTGTCTTGTCTTGTCTTGTCTTGTCTTGTCTTGTCTTGTCTTGTCTTGTCTTGTCTTGTCTTGTCTTGTCTTGTCTTGTCTTGTCTTGTCTTGTCTTGTCTTGTCTTGTCTTGTCTTGTCTTGTCTTGTCTTGTCTTGTCTTGTCCTGTCCTGTCTTGTCTTGTGTTGTCTTGTCATGTTTTGTCTTGTCCTGTCTTGTCTTGTCTTGTCATGTCTTGTCTTGTCTTGTCTTGTCTTGTCTTGTCATGTCTTGTCATGTCATGTCATGTCGTGTGTTGTGTTGTTTTGTCTTGTCTTGTTTTGTCTTCTCATGTCATGTCTTGTCTTGTCTTGTCTTGTCTTGTTTTGTCTTGTTTTGTCTTGTCTTGTCATGTCTTGTCTTGTCTTGTCTTGTCTTGTCTTGTCTTGTCTTGTCTTGTCTTGTCTTGTCTTGTCTTGTCTTGTCTTGTCTTGTCTTGTCTTGTCTTGTCTTGTCTTGTCTTGTCTTGTCTTGTCTTGTCTTGTCTTGTCTTGTCTTGTCTTGTCTTGTCTTGTCATGTCTTGTCTTGTCTTGTCTTGTCTTGTCATGTCATGTCATGTCGTGTGTTGTGTTGTTTTGTCTTGTCTTGTCTTGTCTTGCCTTATCTTGCCTTGTCTTGTCTTGTCTTGTCTTGTCTTGTCTTGTCTTGTCTTGTCTTGTCTTGTCATGTCTTGTCTTGTCTTGTTTTGTCTTGTCTTGTATTGTCTTGTTTTCTCATGTAATGTCATGTCGTGTGTTGTGTTGTTTTGTCTTGTCTTGTGTTGTTTTGTCGTGTCATGCCTTGTCTTGTCTTGTCTTGTCCTGTCCTGTCGTGTGTTGTGTTGTTTTGTCTTGTCTTGTCATGTCATGTCATGTCGTGTCTTGTGTTGCTTTGTCTTGTCTTGTCTTGTCTTGTCTTGTCATGTCGTGTGTTGTGTTGTTTTGTCTTGTCTTGTTGTGTATTGTCATGTCTTATATTGTTTTGTCTTGTCTTGTCTTGTCATGTCATGTCATGTCGTGTGTTGTGTTGTCTTGTCTTGTCTTGTCTTGTCTTGTCTAGTCTTGTCTTGTCTTGTCTTGTCATGTCGTGTGTTGTGTTGTTTTGTCTTGTCTTGTGTTGTTTTGTCGTGTCATGTCTTGTCTTGTCTTGTCCTGTCCTGTCGTGTGTTGTGTTGTTTTGTCTTGTCTTGTCTTGTCTAGTTTTGTCTTGTCTTGTCTTGTCTTGTTTTATGTTGTCTTGTTTTGTCATGTAATGTCATGTCGTGTGTTGTGTTGTTTTGTCTTGTCTTGTGTTGTTTTGTCGTGTCATGTCTTGTCTTGTCTTGTCTTGTCTTGTCCTGTCCTGTCGTGTGTTGTGCTTTTTTGTCTTGTCTTGTCATGTCATGTCATGTCGTGTCTTGTGTTGCTTTGTCTTGTCTTTTCTTCTCCTTGTCTTGTGTTGTTTTGTCCTGTCCTGACGTGCGTTTTGTTGTTTTGTCTTGTCATGTCTTGTCTTGTCTTGTGATGTCATGTCATGTCGTGTGTTGTGTTGTTTTGTCTTGTCTTGTCATGTCGTGTGTTGTGTTGTTTTGTTTTGTCTTGCTGTGTATTGTCATGTCTTATATTGTCTTGTCTTGTCTTGTCATGTCATGTCATGTCGTGTGTTGTGTTGTTTTGTCTTGTCTTGTCTTGTCTTGTCTTGTCTTGTCTTGTCTTGTCTTGTCTTGTCATGTCTTGTCTTGTCTTGTCTTGTCTTGTCCTGTCCTGTCTTGTGTTGTCTTGTCATGTTTTGTCTTGTCCTGTCTTGTCTTGTCTTGTCATGTCTTGTCTTGTCTTGTTTTGTCTTGTCATGTCTTGTCTTGCCTTGTCATGTCTTGTCATGTCTTGTCTTGTCTTGTCTTGTCTTGTCTTGTCTTGTCTTGTCTTGTCTTGTCTTGTCGTGTCTTGTCTTGTCATGTCTTGTCTTGTCTTGTTTTGTCTTGTCTTGTCTTGTCTTGTCTTGTCTTGTCTTGTCTTGTCTTGTCTTGTCTTGTCTTGTCTAGTCTTGTCTTGTCTTGTCTTGTCTTGTCTTGTCTTGTCTTGTCTTGTCTTGTCTTGTCTTGTCTTGTCTTGTCTTGTCTTGTCTTGTCTTATCTCGTCTTGTCTTGTCTTGTCTTGTCTTGTCTTGTCTTGTCGTGTCATGTCTTGTCTTGTCTTGTCCTGTCCTGTCGTGTGTTGTGTTGTTTTGTCTTGTCTTGTCTTGTCTAGTTTTGTCTTGTCTTGTCTTGTCTTGTTTTATGTTGTCTTGTTTTGTCATGTAATGTCATGTCGTGTGTTGTGTTGTTTTGTCTTGTCTTGTGTTGTTTTGTCGTGTCATGTCTTGTCTTGTCTTGTCTTGTCTTGTCTTGTCTTGTCTTGTCTTGTCCTGTCCTGTCTTGTGTTGTCTTGTCATGTTTTGTCTTGTCCTGTCTTGTCTTGTCTTGTCATGTCTTGTCTTGTTTTGTCTTGTCATGTCTTGTCTTGCCTTGTCATGTCTTGTCATGTCTTGTCTTGTCTTGTCTTGTCTTGTCTTGTCTTGTCTTGTCTTGTCTTGTCTTGTCTTGTCTTGTCGTGTCTTGTCTTGTCATGTCTTGTCTTGTCTTGTTTTGTCTTGTCTTGTCTTGTCTTGTCTTGTCTTGTCTTGTCTTGTCTTGTCTTGTCTTGTCTTGTCTTGTCTAGTCTTGTCTTGTCTTGTCTTGTCTTGTCTTGTCTTGTCTTGTCTTGTCTTGTCTTGTCTTGTCTTGTCTTGTCTTGTCTTATCTTGTCTTGTCTTGTCTTGTCTTGTCTTGTCTTGTCTTGTCGTGTCATGTCTTGCCTTGTCTTGTCCTGTCCTGTCGTGTGTTGTGTTGTTTTGTCTTGTCTTGTCTTGTCTAGTTTTGTCTTGTCTTGTCTTGTCTTGTTTTATGTTGTCTTGTTTTGTCATGTAATGTCATGTCGTGTGTTGTGTTGTTTTGTCTTGTCTTGTGTTGTTTTGTCGTGTCATGTCTTGTCTTGTCTTGTCTTGTCTTGTCCTGTCCTGTCGTGTGTTGTGTTGTTTTGTCTTGTCTTGTCTTGTCATGTCATGTCATGTCGTGTCTTGTGTTGCTTTGTCTTGTCTTTTCTTCTCCTTGTCTTGTGTTGTTTTGTCCTGTCCTGATGTGCGTTTTGTTGTTTTGTCTTGTCATGTCTTGTCTTGTCTTGTCTTTTCATGTCGTGTGTTGTGTTGTTTTGTCTTGTCTTGTTGTGTATTGTCATGTCTTATATTGTTTTGTCTTGTCTTGTCTTGTCTTGTCTTGCCTTGTCCTGTCTTGTCTTGTCTTGTCTTGTCTTGTCTTGTCATGTCTTGTCTTGTCTTGTCTTGTGATGTCATGTCATGTCGTGTGTTGTGTTGTTTTGTCTTGTCTTGTCATGTCGTGTGTTGTGTTGTTTTGTTTTGTCTTGCTGTGTATTGTCATGTCTTATATTGTCTTGTCTTGTCTTGTCATGTCATGTCATGTCGTGTGTTGTGTTGTTTTGTCTTGTCTTGTTCTGTCTTCTCATGTCGTGTCTTGTCTTGTCTTGTCTTGTCTTGTTTTGTCTTGTCATGTCTTGTCTTGTCTTGTCTTGTCTTGTCTTGTCTTGTCTTGTCTTGTCTTGTCTTGTCTTGTCTTGTCTTGTCTTGTCATGTCTTGTCTTGTCTTGTCTTGTCTTGTCTTGTCCTGTCCTGTCTTGTGTTGTCTTGTCATGTCTTGTCTTGTCTTGTCTTGTCTTGTCTTGTCTTGTCTTGTCCATTCTTGTCTTATCTTGTCCTGTCCTGTCTTGTCTTATCTTGTCTTGTCTTGTCTTTTCATGTCTTGTCTTGTCTTGTCTTGTTTTGTCTTGTCTTGTCTTGTCCTGTCGTGTGTTGTGTTGTTTTGTCTTGTCTTGTCTTGTCTAGTTTTGTCTTGTCTTGTCTTTTCTTGTTTTATGTTGTCTTGTTTTGTCATGTAATGTCATGTCGTGTGTTGTGTTGTTTTGTCTTGTCTTGTGTTGTTTTGTCGTGTCATGTCTTGTCTTGTCTTGTCCTGTCCTGTCGTGTGTTGTGTTGTTTTGTCTTGTCTTGTCATGTCATGTCATGTCGTGTCTTGTGTTGCTTTGTCTTGTCTTTTCTTCTCCTTGTCTTGTGTTGTTTTGTCCTGTCCTGACGTGCGTTTTGTTGTTTTGTCTTGTCATGTCTTGTCTTGCCTTGTGATGTCATGTCATGTCGTGTGTTGTGTTGTTTTGTCTTGTCTTGTCATGTCGTGTGTTGTGTTGTTTTGTTTTGTCTTGCTGTGTATTGTCATGTCTTATATTGTCTTGTCTTGTCTTGTCTTGTCATGTCATGTCATGTCGTGTGTTGTGTTGTTTTGTCTTGTCTTGTTTTGTCTTCTCATGTCATGTCTTGTCTTGTCTTGTCTTGTCTTGTTTTGTCTTGTTTTGTCTTGTCATGTCTTGTCTTGTCTTGTCTTGTCTTGTCTTGTCTTGTCTTGTCTTGTCTTGTCTTGTCTTGTCTTGTCTTGTCTTGTCTTGTCTTGTCATGTCTTGTCTTGTCTTGTCTTGTCTTGTCTTGTCTTGTCCTGTCCTGTCTTGTGTTGTCTTGTCATGTCTTGTCTTGTCTTGTCTTGTCTTGTCTTGTCTTGTCTTGTCCATTCTTGTCTTATCTTGTCCTGTCCTGTCTTGTCTTATCTTGTCTTGTCTTGTCTTGTCTTGTCTTGTCTTGTCTTGTCGTGTCATGTCTTGTCTTGTCTTGTCCTGTCCTGTCGTGTGTTGTGTTGTTTTGTCTTGTCTTGTCATGTCATGTCATGTCGTGTCTTGTGTTGCTTTGTCTTGTCTTGCCTTGTCATGTCTTGTCTTGTCTTGTCTTGTCTTGTCTTGTCTTGTCTTGTCATGTCTTGTCTTGTCTTGTTTTGTCTTGTCTTGTCTTGTCTTGTCTTGTCTTGTCTTGTCTTGCCTTGTCTTGTCTTGTCTTGTCTTGTCTTGTCTTGTCTTGTCTTGTCTTGTCTTGTCTTGTCTTGTCTTGTCTTGTCTTGTCTTGTCTTGTCTTGTCTTGTCTTGTCTTGTCTTGTCTTGTCCATTCTTGTCTTATCTTGTCCTGTCCTGTCTTGTCTTATCTTGTCTTGTCTTGTCTTGTCTTGTCTTGTCTTGTCGTGTCATGTCTTGTCTTGTCTTGTCTTGTTTTGTCTTGTCTTGTCTTGTCTTGTCTTGTCTTGCCTTGTCTTGTCTTGTCTTGTCTTGTGTTGTCTTGTCTTGTCTTGTCTTGTCTTGTCTTGTCTTGTCTTGTCTTGTCTTATCTTGTCCTGTCCTGTCTTGTCTTATCTTGTCTTGTCTTGTCTTGTCTTGTCTTGTCTTGTCTTGTCGTGTCATGTCTTGTCTTGTCTTGTCCTGTCCTGTCGTGTGTTGTGTTGTTTTGTCTTGTCTTGTCTTGTCTAGTTTTGTCTTGTCTTGTCTTTTCTTGTTTTATGTTGTCTTGTTTTGTCATGTAATGTCATGTCGTGTGTTGTGTTGTTTTGTCTTGTCTTGTGTTCTCCTTGTCTTGTGTTGTTTTGTCCTGTCCTGACGTGCGTTTTGTTGTTTTGTCTTGTCTTGTCATGTCATGTCATGTCGTGTCTTGTGTTGCTTTGTCTTGTCTTGTCTTGTCTTGTCATGTCTTGTCTTGTCTTGTCTTGTCTTGTCTTGTCTTGTCTTGTCTTGTCTTGTCATGTGTGTTGTGTTGTTTTGTCTTGTCTTGTCCTGTCCTGTCGTGTGTTGTGTTGTTTTGTCTTGTCTTGTCTTGTCTAGTTTTGTCTTGTCTTGTCTTGTTTTATGTTGTCTTGTTTTATCATGTAATGTCATGTCGTGTGTTGTGTTGTTTTGTCTTGTCTTGTGTTGTTTTGTCGTGTCATGTCTTGTCTTGTCTTGTCTTGTCCTGTCCTGTCGTGTGTTGTGTTGTTTTGTCTTGTCTTGTCATGTCGTGTGGTGTTGTTTTGTCTTGTCTTGTTGTGTATTGTCATGTCTTATATTGTCTTGTCTTGTCTTGCCTTGTCATGTCATGTCATGTCTTGTCTTGTCTTGTCTTGTGTTGCCACGTCTTGTCTTGTCTTGTCTTGTCTTGTCTTGTCTTGTCTTGTCTTGTCTTGTCTTGTCTTGTCTTGTCTTGTCTTGTCGTGTCATGTCTTGTCTTGTCTTGTCCTGTCCTGTCGTGTGTTGTGTTGTTTTGTCTTGTCTTGTCATGTCATGTCATGTCGTGTCTTGTGTTGCTTTGTCTTGTCTTGTCTTGTCTTGTCATGTCGTGTGGTGTTGTTTTGTCTTGTCTTGTCGTGTATTGTCATGTCTTATATTGTCTTGTCATGTCTTGTCTTGTCTTGTCTTGTCTTGTCTTGTCTTGTCATGTGTGTTGTGTTGTTTTGTCTTGTCTTGTCCTGTCCTGTCGTGTGTTGTGTTGTTTTGTCTTGTCTAGTTTTGTCCTGTCCTGTCGTGTGTTGTGTTGTTTTGTCTTGTCTTGTCATGTCGTGTGGTGTTGTTTTGTCTTGTCTTGTTGTGTATTGTCATGTCTTATATTGTCTTGTCTTGTCTTGTCTTGTCATGTCATGTCATGTCGTGTGTTGTGTTGTTTTGTCTTGTCTTGTCTTGTCTTGTCATGTCGTGCGGTGTTGTTTTGTCTTGTCTTCATGTGTATTGTCATGTCTTATATTGTCTTGTCTTGTCTTGTCTTGTTTTGTCTTGTCTTGTCTTGCCTTGTCTTGTCTTGTCTTGTCTTGTCTTGTCTTGTCTTGTCTTGTCTTGTCTTGTCTTGTCATGTCTTGTCTTGTCTTGTTTTGTCTTGTCTTGTCATGTCATGTCATGTCGTGTCTTGTGTTGCTTTGTCTTGTCTTGTCTTGTCATGTCGTGTGTTGTGTTGTTTTGTCTTGTCTTGTGTTGTTTTGTCGTGTCATGCCTTGTCTTGTCTTGTCTTGTCCTGTCCTGTCGTGTGTTGTGTTGTTTTGTCTTGTCTTGTCATGTCATGTCATGTCGTGTCTTGTGTTGCTTTGTCTTGTCTTGTCTTGTCATGTCGTGTGTTGTGTTGTTTTGTCTTGTCTTGTCTTGTCTTGTCTTGTCTAGTCTTGTCTTTTCTTGTCTTGTCATGTCGTGTGTTGTGTTGTTTTGTCTTGTCTTGTGTTGTTTTGTCGTGTCATGTCTTGTCTTGTCTTGTCCTGTCCTGTCGTGTGTTGTGTTGTTTTGTCTTGTCTTGTCTTGTCTAGTTTTGTCTTGTCTTGTCTTGTCTTGTCTTGTCTTGTCTTGTCATGTCATGTCATGTCGTGTGTTGTGTTGTTTTGTCTTGTCTTGTCTTGTCTTGTCTTGTCTTGTCTTGTCTTGTCTTGTCTTGTCTAGTCTTGTCTTTTCTTGTCTTGTCATGTCGTGTGTTGTGTTGTTTTGTCTTGTCTTGTGTTGTTTTGTCGTGTCATGTCTTGTCTTGTCTTGTCCTGTCTTGTCTTGTCTTGTCTTGTCCTGTCCTGTCGTGTGTTGTGTTGTTTTGTCTTGTCTTGTCTTGTCTAGTTTTGTCTTGTCTTGTCTTGTCTTGTCTTGTCTTGTCTTGTCTTGTCTTGTCTTGTCTTGTCTTGTCTTGTCTTGTCTTGTCTTGTCTTGTCTTGTCTTGTTTTGTCTAGTCTTGTCTTTTCTTGTCTTGTCATGTCGTGTGTTGTGTTGTTTTGTCTTGTCTTGTGTTGTTTTGTCGTGTCATGTCTTGTCTTGTCTTGTCCTGTCCTGTCGTGTGTTGTGTTGTTTTGTCTTGTCTTGTCTTGTCTAGTTTTGTCTTGTCTTGTCTTGTCTTGTTTTATGTTGTCTTGTTTTGTCATGTAATGTCATGTCGTGTGTTGTGTTGTTTTGTCTTGTCTTGTGTTGTTTTGTCGTGTCATGTCTTGTCTTGTCTTGTCTTGTCTTGTCTTGTCCTGTCCTGTCGTGTGTTGTGTTGTTTTGTCTTGTCTTGTCATGTCATGTCATGCCGTGTCTTGTGTTGCTTTGTCTTGTCTTTTCTTCTCCTTGTCTTGTGTTGTTTTGTCCTGTCCTGACGTGCGTTTTGTTGTTTTGTCTTGTCATGTCTTGTCTTGTCTTGTGATGTCATGTCATGTCGTGTGTTGTGTTGTTTTGTCTTGTCTTGTCATGTCGTGTGTTGTGTTGTTTTGTCTTGTCTTGTCTTGTCTTGTCATGTCATGTCATGTCGTGTGTTGTGTTGTTTTGTCTTGTCTTGTTTTGTCTTCTCATGTCATGTCTTGTCTTGTCTTGTCTTGTCTTGCCTTGTCTTGCCTTGTCTTGTCTTGTCATGTCGTGTCTTGTCTTGTCTTGTCTTGTCTTGTCTTGTCTTGTCTTGTCTTGTCTTGTCTTGTCTTGTCTTGTCTTGTCTTGTCTTGTCTTGTCTTGTCTTGTCTTGTCTTGTCTTGTCTTGTCTTGTCTTGTCTTGTCTTGTCCTGTCCTGTCTTGTGTTGTCTTGTCATGTTTTGTCTTGTCCTGTCTTGTCTTGTCTTGTCATGTCTTGTCTTGTCTTGTCTTGTCTTGTCTTGTCTTGTCTTGTCATGTCTTGTCATGTCATGTCATGTCGTGTGTTGTGTTGTTTTGTCTTGTCTTGTTTTGTCTTCTCATGTCATGTCTTGTCTTGTCTTGTCTTGTTTTGTCTTGTCTTGTCATGTCTTGTCTTGTCTTGTCTTGTCTTGTCTTGTCTTGTCTTGTCTTATCTTGTCTTGTCTTGTCTTGTCTTGTCTTGTCTTGTCTTGTCTTGTCTTGTCTTGTCTTGTCTTGTCTTGTCTTGTCATGTCTTGTCTTGTCTTGTCTTGTCTTGTCATGTCATGTCATGTCGTGTGTTGTGTTGTTTTGTCTTGTCTTGTCTTGTCTTGCCTTATCTTGCCTTGTCTTGTCTTGTCTTGTCTTGTCTTGTCTTGTCTTGTCTTGTCTTGTCATGTCTTGTCTTGTCTTGTTTTGTCTTGTCTTGTATTGTCTTGTTTTCTCATGTAATGTCATGTCGTGTGTTGTGTTGTTTTGTCTTGTCTTGTGTTGTTTTGTCGTGTCATGCCTTGTCTTGTCTTGTCTTGTCCTGTCCTGTCGTGTGTTGTGTTGTTTTGTCTTGTCTTGTCATGTCATGTCGTGTCTTGTGTTGCTTTGTCTTGTCTTGTCTTGTCTTGTCTTGTCATGTCGTGTGTTGTGTTGTTTTGTCTTGTCTTGTTGTGTATTGTCATGTCTTATATTGTTTTGTCTTGTCTTGTCTTGTCATGTCATGTCATGTCGTGTGTTGTGTTGTCTTGTCTTGTCTTGTCTTGTCTTGTCTAGTCTTGTCTTGTCTTGTCTTGTCATGTCGTGTGTTGTGTTGTTTTGTCTTGTCTTGTGTTGTTTTGTCGTGTCATGTCTTGTCTTGTCTTGTCCTGTCCTGTCGTGTGTTGTGTTGTTTTGTCTTGTCTTGTCTTGTCTAGTTTTGTCTTGCCTTGTCTTGTCTTGTTTTATGTTGTCTTGTTTTGTCATGTAATGTCATGTCGTGTGTTGTGTTGTTTTGTCTTGTCTTGTGTTGTTTTGTCGTGTCATGTCTTGTCTTGTCTTGTCTTGTCTTGTCCTGTCCTGTCGTGTGTTGTGTTTTTTTGTCTTGTCTTGTCATGTCATGTCATGTCGTGTCTTGTGTTGCTTTGTCTTGTCTTTTCTTCTCCTTGTCTTGTGTTGTTTTGTCCTGTCCTGACGTGCGTTTTGTTGTTTTGTCTTGTCATGTCTTGTCTTGTCTTGTGATGTCATGTCATGGCGTGTGTTGTGTTGTTTTGTCTTGTCTTGTCATGTCGTGTGTTGTGTTGTTTTGTTTTGTCTTGCTGTGTATTGTCATGTCTTATATTGTCTTGTCTTGTCTTGTCATGTCATGTCATGTCGTGTGTTGTGTTGTTTTGTCTTGTCTTGTTTTGTCTTCTCATGTCATGTCTTGTCTTGTCTTGTCTTGTCTTGTTTTGTCTTGTCTTGTCATGTCTTGTCTTGTCTTGTCTTGTCTTGTCTTGTCTTGTCTTGTCTTGTCTTGTCTTGTCTTGTCTTGTCTTGTCTTGTCATGTCTTGTCTTGTCTTGTCTTGTCATGTCGTGTGTTGTGTTGTTTTGTCTTGTCTTGTGTTGTTTTGTCGTGTCATGTCTTGTCTTGTCTTGTCTTGTCTTGTCTTGTCTTGTCTTGTCTTGTCTTGTCTTGTCATGTCTTGTCATGTCTTGTCTTGTCATGTCGTGTGTTGTGTTGCTTTGTCTTGTCTTATCTTGTCTTGTCATGTCGTGTGGTGTTGTTTTGTCTTGTCTTGTCGTGTATTGTCATGTCTTATATTGTCTTGTCATGTCTTGTCTTGTCTTGTCTTGTCTTGTCATGTCATGTCATGTCGTGTGTTGTGTTGTTTTGTCTTGTCTTGTCTTGTCTTGTCTTGTCTTGTCTTGTCTTGTCTTGTCTAGTCTTGTCTATTCTTGTCTTGTCATGTCGTGTGTTGTGTTGTTTTTTCTTGTCTTGTGTTGTTTTGTCTAGTTTTGTCTTGTCTTGTCTTGTCTTGTTTTATGTTGTCTTGTTTTGTCATGTAATGTCATGTCGTGTGTTGTGTTGTTTTGTCTTGTCTCGTGTTGTTTTGTCGTGTCATGTCTTGACTTGTCTTGTCTTGTCCTGTCCTGTCGTGTGTTGTGTTGTTTTGTCTTGTCTTGTCATGTCATGTCATGCCGTGTCTTGTGTTGCTTTGTCTTGTCTTTTCTTCTCCTTTTCTTGTGTTGTTTTGTCCTGTCCTGACGTGCGTTTTGTTGTTTTGCCTTGTCATGTCTTGTCTTGTCTTGTGATGTCATGTCATGTCGTGTGTTGTGTTGTTTTGTCTTGTCTTGTCATGTCGTGTGTTGTGTTGTTTTGTCTTGTCTTGTCTTGTCTTGTCATGTCATGTCATGTCGTGTGTTGTGTTGTTTAGTCTTGTTTTGTCTTGTCATGTCTTGTCTTGTCTTGTCTTGTCTTGTTTTGTCTTGTTATGTCTTGTCTTGTCTTGTCTTGTCTTGTCATGTCTTGTCTTGTCTTGTCTTGTCTTGTCTTGTCTTGTCTTGTCTTGTCTTGTCTTGTCTTGTCTTGTCTTGTCTTGTCTTGTCTTGTCTTGTCTTGTCTTGTCTTGTCTTGTCTTGTCTTGTCTTGTCTTGTCTTGTCTTGTTTTGTCTTGTCTTGTCTTGTTTTGTTTTGTCGTGTCTTGTCTTGTCTTGTCTTGTCTTGTTTTGTCATGTAATGTCATGCCGTGTGTTGTGTTGTTTTGTCTTGTCTTGTCTTCTCCTTGTCTTGTCTTGTCTGTCGTGAGTTGTGTTGTTTTGTCTTGTCATGTCTTATATTGTCTTGTCTTGTGATTTCATGTCGTGTGTTGTGTTGTTTTGTCTTGTCTTGTCTTGTCTTGTCTTGTCTTGTCTTGTCTTGTCTTGTCTTGTTTTGTCTTGTCTTGTCTTGTCTTGTCCTGTCCTGTCTTGTTTTGTCTTGTCTTGTCATGTCTTGTCTTGTCTTGTCTTGTCTTGTCTTGGTTGTCCTGTCTTGTCTTGTCTTGTCGTGTCTTGTCTTGTCTTGTCTTGTCTTGTCCTGTCCTGTCTTGTCTTGTCTTGTCTTGTCTTGTCTTGTCTTGTCTTGTCTTGTCTTGTCTTGTCTTGTCTTGTCTTGTCTTGTCTTGTCTTGTCTTGTCTTGTCTTGTCTTGTCTTGTCTTGTCTTGTCTTGTCTTCTCTGTCGTGTGTTGTGTTGTTTCGTCTTGTCATGTCTAATATTGTCTTGTCTTGTCTTGTCTTGTGATGTCATGTCGTGTCTTGTGTTGTTTTGTCTTGTCTTGTCTTGTCTTGTCTTGTCTTGTCTTGTCTTGTCCTGTCCTGTCTTGTCTTGTCTTGTCATGTCTTGTCTTGTAATGTAATGTCATGTCGTGTGTTGTGTTGTTTTGTCTTGTCTTGTCTTCTCCTTGTCTTGTCTTGTCTGTCGTGTGTTGTGTTGTTTTGTCTTGTCTTGTCTTGTCTTGTCTTGTCTTGTCTTGTCTTGTCTTGTCTTGTCCTGTCCTGTCTTGTCTTGTCTTGTTATGTCTTGTCTTGTCTTGTCTTGTCTTGTCTTGTCTTGTCTTGTCTCGTCTTGTCTTGTCTTGTCTTGTCTTGTCCTGTCTTGTCTTGTCTTGTCATGTCTTGTCTTGTCTTGTCTTGTCTTGTCTTGTGTTGCCTCGTCTTGTCTTGTCTTGTCTTGTCCTGTCCTGACGTGTGTTGTGTTGTTTTATCTTGTCTTGTCATGTCATGTCATGTCGTGTGTTGTGTTGTTTTGTCTTGTCTTGTTTTGTCTTGTCATGTCTTGTCTTGTCTTGTCTTGTCTTGTCTTGTTTCGTCTTGTCTTGTCTTGTCTTGTCCTGTCTTGTCTTGTCTTGTCATGCCTTGTCTTGTCTTGTCTTGTCTTGTCATGTCATGTCATGTCGTGTGTTGTGTTGTTTTGTCTTGTCTTGTTTTGTCTTATCATGTCTTGTCTTGTCTTGTCTTGTCTTGTCTTGTCTTGTCTTGTCTTGTCTTGTCTTGTCTTGTCTTGTCTTGTCATGTCTTGTCTTGTAATGTAATGTCATGTCGTGTGTTGTGTTGTTTTGTCTTGTCTTGTCTTCTCCTTGTCTTGTCTTGTCTGTCGTGTGTTGTGTTGTTTTGTCTTGTCATGTCTTATATTGTCTTGTCTTGTCTTGTCTTGTCTTGTCTTGTCTGGTGATGTCATGTCGTGTGTTGTGTTGTTTTGTCTTGTCTTGTCTTGTCTTGTCTTGTCTTGTCTTGTCTTGTCATGTCGTGTGTTGTGTTGCTTTGTCTTGTCTTATCTTGTCTTGTCATGTCGTGTGGTGTTGTTTTGTCTTGTCTTGTCGTGTATTGTCATGTCTTATATTGTCTTGTCATGTCTTGTCTTGTCTTGTCTTGTCTTGTCTTGTCTTGTCTTGTCTTGTCTTGTCTTGTCTTGTCTTGTCTGGTGATGTCATGTCGTGTGTTGTGTTGTTTTGTCTTGTCTTGTCTTGTCTTGTCTTGTCATGTCTTGTCTTGTCATGTCGTGTGTTGTGTTGCTTTGTCTTGTCTTATCTTGTCTTGTCATGTCGTGTGGTGTTGTTTTGTCTTGTCTTGTCGTGTATTGTCATGTCTTATATTGTCTTGTCATGTCTTGTCTTGTCTTGTCTTGTCTTGTCATGTCATGTCATGTCGTGTGTTGTGTTGTTTTGTCTTGTCTTGTCTTGTCTTGTCTTGTCTTGTCTTGTCTTGTCTTGTCTTGTCTAGTCTTGTCTATTCTTGTCTTGTCATGTCGTGTGTTGTGTTGTTTTTTCTTGTCTTGTGTTGTTTTGTCTAGTTTTGTCTTGTCTTGTCTTGTCTTGTTTTATGTTGTCTTGTTTTGTCATGTAATGTCATGTCGTGTGTTGTGTTGTTTTGTCTTGTCTTGTGTTGTTTTGTCGTGTCATGTCTTGACTTGTCTTGTCTTGTCCTGTCCTGTCGTGTGTTGTGTTGTTTTGTCTTGTCTTGTCATGTCATGTCATGCCGTGTCTTGTGTTGCTTTGTCTTGTCTTTTCTTCTCCTTGTCTTGTGTTGTTTTGTCCTGTCCTGACGTGCGTTTTGTTGTTTTGCCTTGTCATGTCTTGTCTTGTCTTGTGATGTCATGTCATGTCGTGTGTTGTGTTGTTTTGTCTTGTCTTGTCATGTCGTGTGTTGTGTTGTTTTGTCTTGTCTTGTCTTGTCTTGTCATGTCATGTCATGTCGTGTGTTGTGTTGTTTAGTCTTGTTTTGTCTTGTCATGTCTTGTCTTGTCTTGTCTTGTCTTGTTTTGTCTTGTTATGTCTTGTCTTGTCTTGTCTTGTCTTGTCTTGTCTTGTCTTGTCTTGTCTTGTCTTGTCTTGTCTTGTCTTGTCTTGTCTTGTCTTGTCTTGTCTTGTCTTGTCTTGTCTTGTCTTGTCTTGTCTTGTCTTGTCTTGTCTTGTCTTGTCTTGTCTTGTCTTGTTTTGTCTTGTCTTGTCTTGTTTTGTTTTGTCGTGTCTTGTCTTGTCTTGTCTTGTCTTGTTTTGTCATGTAATGTCATGCCGTGTGTTGTGTTGTTTTGTCTTGTCTTGTCTTCTCCTTGTCTTGTCTTGTCTGTCGTGAGTTGTGTTGTTTTGTCTTGTCATGTCTTATATTGTCTTGTCTTGTGATTTCATGTCGTGTGTTGTGTTGTTTTGTCTTGTCTTGTCTTGTCTTGTCTTGTCTTGTCTTGTCTTGTCTTGTTTTGTCTTGTCTTGTCTTGTCTTGTCCTGTCCTGTCTTGTTTTGTCTTGTCTTGTCATGTCTTGTCTTGTCTTGTCTTGTCTTGTCTTGGTTGTCCTGTCTTGTCTTGTCTTGTCGTGTCTTGTCTTGTCTTGTCTTGTCTTGTCCTGTCCTGTCTTGTCTTGTCTTGTCTTGTCTTGTCTTGTCTTGTCTTGTCTTGTCTTGTCTTGTCTTGTCTTGTCTTGTCTTGTCTTGTCTTGTCTTGTCTTGTCTTGTCTTGTCTTGTCTTGTCTTGTCTTGTCTTGTCTTGTCTTGTCTTCTCTGTCGTGTGTTGTGTTGTTTCGTCTTGTCATGTCTAATATTGTCTTGTCTTGTCTTGTCTTGTGATGTCATGTCGTGTGTTGTGTTGTTTTGTCTTGTCTTGTCTTGTCTTGTCTTGTCTTGTCTTGTCTTGTCTTGTCCTGTCCTGTCTTGTCTTGTCTTGTCATGTCTTGTCTTGTAATGTAATGTCATGTCGTGTGTTGTGTTGTTTTGTCTTGTCTTGTCTTCTCCTTGTCTTGTCTTGTCTGTCGTGTGTTGTGTTGTTTTGTCTTGTCTTGTCTTGTCTTGTCTTGTCTTGTCTTGTCTTGTCTTGTCTTGTCCTGTCCTGTCTTGTCTTGTCTTGTTATGTCTTGTCTTGTCTTGTCTTGTCTTGTCTTGTCTTGTCTTGTCTCGTCTTGTCTTGTCTTGTCTTGTCTTGTCCTGTCTTGTCTTGTCTTGTCATGTCTTGTCTTGTCTTGTCTTGTCTTGTCTTGTGTTGCCTCGTCTTGTCTTGTCTTGTCTTGTCCTGTCCTGACGTGTGTTGTGTTGTTTTATCTTGTCTTGTCATGTCATGTCATGTCGTGTGTTGTGTTGTTTTGTCTTGTCTTGTTTTGTCTTGTCATGTCTTGTCTTGTCTTGTCTTGTCTTGTTTCGTCTTGTCTTGTCTTGTCTTGTCCTGTCTTGTCTTGTCTTGTCATGCCTTGTCTTGTCTTGTCTTGTCTTGTCATGTCATGTCATGTCGTGTGTTGTGTTGTTTTGTCTTGTCTTGTTTTGTCTTATCATGTCTTGTCTTGTCTTGTCTTGTCTTGTCTTGTCTTGTCTTGTCTTGTCTTGTCTTGTCTTGTCTTGTCATGTCTTGTCTTGTAATGTAATGTCATGTCGTGTGTTGTGTTGTTTTGTCTTGTCTTGTCTTCTCCTTGTCTTGTCTTGTCTGTCGTGTGTTGTGTTGTTTTGTCTTGTCATGTCTTATATTGTCTTGTCTTGTCTTGTCTTGTCTTGTCTTGTCTGGTGATGTCATGTCGTGTGTTGTGTTGTTTTGTCTTGTCTTGTCTTGTCTTGTCTTGTCTTGTCCTGTCCTGTCTTGTCTTGTCTTGTTATGTCTTGTCTTGTCTTGTCTTGTCTTGTCTTGTCTTGTCTTGTCTTGTCTTGTCTTGTCTTGTCTTGTCTTGTCTCGTCTTGTCTTGTCTTGTCTTGTCTTGTCTTGTCTTGTCTGGTGATGTCATGTCGTGTGTTGTGTTGTTTTGTCTTGTCTTGTCTTGTCTTGTCTTGTCTTGTCCTGTCCTGTCTTGTCTTGTCTTGTTATGTCTTGTCTTGTCTTGTCTTGTCTTGTCTTGTCTTGTCTTGTCTTGGTTGTCCTGTCTTGTCTTGTCTTGTCGTGTCTTGTCTTGTCTTGTCTTGTCTTGTCCTGTCCTGTCTTGTCTTGTCTTGTCTTGTCTTGTCTTGTCTTGTCTTGTCTTGTCTTGTCTTGTCTTGTCTTGTCTTGTCTTGTCTTGTCTTGTCTTGTCTTCTCTGTCGTGTGTTGTGTTGTTTCGTCTTGTCATGTCTAATATTGTCTTGTCTTGTCTTGTCTTGTGATGTCATGTCGTGTGTTGTGTTGTTTTGTCTTGTCTTGTCTTGTCTTGTCTTGTCTTGTCTTGTCTTGTCTTGTCCTGTCCTGTCTTGTCTTGTCTTGTCATGTCTTGTCTTGTAATGTAATGTCATGTCGTGTGTTGTATTGTTTTGTCTTGTCTTGTCTTCTCCTTGTCTTGTCTTGTCTGTCGTGTGTTGTGTTGTCTTGTCTTGTCTTGTCTTGTCTTGTCTTGTCTTGTCTTGTCTTGTCTTGTCCTGTCCTGTCTTGTCTTGTCTTGTTATGTCTTGTCTTGTCTTGTCTTGTCTTGTCTTGTCTTGTCTTGTCTCGTCTTGTCTTGTCTTGTCTTGTCTTGTCCTGTCTTGTCTTGTCTTGTCATGTCTTGTCTTGTCTTGTCTTGTCTTGTCTTGTGTTGCCTCGTCTTGTCTTGTCTTGTCTTGTCCTGTCCTGACGTGTGTTGTGTTGTTTTATCTTGTCTTGTCATGTCATGTCATGTCGTGTGTTGTGTTGTTTTGTCTTGTCTTGTTTTGTCTTGTCATGTCTTGTCTTGTCTTGTCTTGTCTTGTTTCGTCTTGTCTTGTCTTGTCTTGTCCTGTCTTGTCTTGTCTTGTCTTGTCATGCCTTGTCTTGTCTTGTCTTGTCTTGTCATGTCATGTCATGTCGTGTGTTGTGTTGTTTTGTCTTGTCTTGTTTTGTCTTATCATGTCTTGTCTTGTCTTGTCTTGTCTTGTCTTGTCTTGTCTTGTCTTGTCTTGTCTTGTCTTGTCTTGTCTTGTCATGTCTTGTCTTGTAATGTAATGTCATGTCGTGTGTTGTGTTGTTTTGTCTTGTCTTGTCTTCTCCTTGTCTTGTCTTGTCTGTCGTGTGTTGTGTTGTTTTGTCTTGTCATGTCTTATATTGTCTTGTCTTGTCTTGTCTTGTCTTGTCTTGTCTGGTGATGTCATGTCGTGTGTTGTGTTGTTTTGTCTTGTCTTGTCTTGTCTTGTCTTGTCTTGTCCTGTCCTGTCTTGTCTTGTCTTGTTATGTCTTGTCTTGTCTTGTCTTGTCTTGTCTTGTCTTGTCTTGTCTTGTCTTGTCTTGTCTCGTCTTGTCTTGTCTTGTCTTGTCTTGTCCTGTCTTGTCTTGTCTTGTCATGTCTTGTCTTGTCTTGTCTTGTCTTGTCTTGTGTTGCCTCGTCTTGTCTTGTCTTGTCTTGTCCTGTCCTGACGTGTGTTGTGTTGTTTTGTCTTGTCTTGTCATGTCATGTCATGTCGTGTGTTGTGCTGTTTTGTCTTGTCTTGTTTTGTCTTGTCATGTCTTGTCTTGTCTTGTCTTGTCTTGTTTTGTCTTGTCTTGTCTTGTCCTGTCTTGTCTTGTCTTGTCTTGTCTTGTCATGTCATGTCATGTCGTGTGTTGTGTTGTTTTGTCTTGTCTTGTTTTGTCTTATCATGTCTTGTCTTGTCTTGTCTTGTTTTGTCTTGTCTTGTCTTGTCTTGTCTTGTCTTGTCTTGTCTTGTCTTGTCTTGTCTTGTCTTGTCGTGTCTTATGTTGTTGTGTCGTATCATGTCTTGTCTTGTCTTGTCATGTCATGTCATGTCGTGTGTTGTGTTGTTTAGTCTTGTCTTGTCTTGTCTTGTCTTGTCGTGTCTTATGTTGTTTTGTCGTATCATGTCTTGTCTTGTCTTGTCTTGTCATGTCATGTCATGTCGTGTCATGTCTTGTCTTGTCTTGTCCTGTCCTGTCGTGTGTTGTGTTGTTTTGTCTTGTCTTGTCATGTCATGTCGTGTCTTATGTTGTTTTGTCGTATCATGTCATGTCATGTCGTGTGTTGTGTTGTTTAGTCTTGTTTTGTCTTGTCATGTCTTGTCTTGTCTTGTCTTGTTTTGTCTTGTTATGTCTTGTTATGTCTTGTCTTGTCTTGTCTTGTCTTGTCTTGTCTTGTCTTGTCTTGTCTTGTCTTGTCTTGTCTTGTCTTGTCTTGTCTTGTCTTGTCTTGTCTTGTCTTGTCTTGTCTTGTCTTGTCTTGTCTTGTCTTGTCTTGTCTTGTCTTGTCTTGTCTTGTCTTGTCTTGTCTTGTCTTGTCTTGTCTTGTCTTGTCTTGTCTTGTCTTGTCTTGTCTTGTCTTGTCTTGTCTTGTCTTGTCTTGTCTTGTCTTGTCTTGTCTTGTCTTGTCTTGTCTTGTCTTGTCTTGTCTTGTCTTGTCTTGTCTTGTCTTGTCTTGTCTTGTCTTGTCTTGTCTTGTCTTGTCTTGTCTTGTCTTGTCTTGTCTTGTCTTGTCTTGTCTTGTCTTGTCTTGTCTTGTCTTGTCTTGTCTTGTCTTGTCTTGTCTTGTCTTGTCTTGTCTTGTCTTGTCTTGTCTTGTCTTGTCTTGTCTTGTCTTGTCTTGTCTTGTCTTGTCTTGTCTTGTCTTGTCTTGTCTTGTCTTGTCTTGTCTTGTCTTGTCTTGTCTTGTCTTGTCTTGTCTTGTTTTGTCTTGTCTTGTCTTGTTTTGTTTTGTCGTGTCTTGTCTTGTCTTGTTTTGTCATGTAATGTCATGCCGTGTGTTGTGTTGTTTTGTCTTGTCTTGTCTTCTCCTTGTCTTGTCTTGTCTGTCGTGAGTTGTGTTGTTTTGTCTTGTCATGTCTTATATTGTCTTGTCTTGTGATTTCATGTCGTGTGTTGTGTTGTTTTGTCTTGTCTTGTCTTGTCTTGTCTTGTCTTGTTTTGTCTTGTCTTGTCTTGTCTTGTCCTGTCCTGTCTTGTTTTGTCTTGTCTTGTCTTGTCTTGTCATGTCTTATCTTGTCTTGTCATGTCTTGTCTTGTCTTGTCTTGTCTTGTCTTGGTTGTCCTGTCTTGTCTTGTCTTGTCGTGTCTTGTCTTGTCTTGTCTTGTCTTGTCCTGTCCTGTCTTGTCTTGTCTTGTCTTGTCTTGTCTTGTCTTGTCTTGTCTTGTCTTGTCTTGTCTTGTCTTGTCTTGTCTTGTCTGTCGTGTGTTGTGTTGTTTTGTCTTGTCATGTCTAATATTGTCTTGTCTTGTCTTGTCTTGTGATGTCATGTCGTGTGTTGTGTTGTTTTGTCTTGTCTTGTCTTGTCTTGTCTTGTCTTGTCCTGTCTTGTCTTGTCTTGTCTTGTCATGTCTTGTCTTGTAATGTAATGTCATGTCGTGTGTTGTGTTGTTTTGTCTTGTCTTGTCTTCTCCTTGTCTTGTCTTGTCTGTCGTGTGTTGTGTTGTTTTGTCTTGTCTTGTCTTGTCTTGTCTTGTCTTGTCTTGTCTTGTCTTGTCTTGTCTTGTCCTGTCTTGTCTTGTCTTGTTATGTCTTGTCTTGTCTTGTCTTGTCTTGTCTTGTCTTGTCTTGTCTTGTCTTGTCTCGTCTTGTCTTGTCTTGTCTTGTCTTGTCCTGTCTTGTCTTGTCTTGTCATGTCTTGTCTTGTCTTGTCTTGTCTTGTCTTGTGTTGTCTCGTCTTGTCTTGTCTTGGCTTGTCCTGTCCTGACGTGTGTTGTGTTGTTTTATCTTGTCTTGTCATGTCATGTCATGTCGTGTGTTGTGTTGTTTTGTCTTGTCTTGTTTTGTCTTGTCATGTCTTGTCTTGTCTTGTCTTGTCTTGTTTCGTCTTGTCTTGTCTTGTCTTGTCCTGTCTTGTCTTGTCTTGTCATGCCTTGTCTTGTCTTGTCTTGTCTTGTCATGTCATGTCATGTCGTGTGTTGTGTTGTTTTGTCTTGTCTTGTTTTGTCTTATCATGTCTTGTCTTGTCTTGTCTTGTTTTGTCTTGTCTTGTCTTGTCTTGTCTTGTCTTGTCTTGTCTTGTCTTGTCTTGTCTTGTCTTGTCTTGTCTTGTCTTGTCTTGTCTTGTCTTGTCTTGTCTTGTCTTGTCTTGTCTTGTCTTGTCTTGTCTTGTCTTGTCTTGTCATGTCTTGTCTTGTAATGTAATGTCATGTCGTGTGTTGTGTTGTTTTGTCTTGTCTTGTCTTCTCCTTGTCTTGTCTTGTCTGTCGTGTGTTGTGTTGTTTTGTCTTGTCATGTCTTATATTGTCTTGTCTTGTCTTGTCTTGTCTGGTGATGTCATGTCGTGTGTTGTGTTGTTTTGTCTTGTCTTGTCTTGTCTTGTCTTGTCTTGTCTTGTCCTGTCCTGTCTTGTCTTGTCTTGTTTTGTCTTGTCTTGTCTTGTCTTGTCTTGTCTTGTCTTGTCTTGTCTTGTCTTGTCTTGTCTCGTCTTGTCTTGTCTTGTCTTGTCTTGTCCTGTCTTGTCTTGTCTTGTCATGTCTTGTCTTGTCTTGTCTTGTCTTGTCTTGTGTTGCCTCGTCTTGTCTTGTCTTGTCTTGTCCTGTCCTGACGTGTGTTGTGTTGTTTTGTCTTGTCTTGTCATGTCATGTCATGTCGTGTGTTGTGCTGTTTTGTCTTGTCTTGTTTTGTCTTGTCATGTCTTGTCTTGTCTTGTCTTGTCTTGTCTTGTCTTATCTTGTCTTGTCATGTCGTGTTTTGTGTTGTTTTGTCTTGTCTTGTCATGTCTTGTCTTGTCTTGTCTTGTCTTGTTTTATGTTGTCTTGTCTTGTCTTGTTTTGTCATGTTATGTCATGTCGTGTGTTGTGTTGTTTTGTCTTGTCATGTCTTATATTGTCTTGTCTTGTCTTGTCTTGTCTTGTCTTGTCTTGTCTTGTCTTGTCTTGTCTTGTCTTGTCTTGTCTTGTCTTGTCTTGTCTTGTCTTGTCTTGTCTTGTCTTGTCTTGTCTTGTCTTGTCTTGTCTTGTCTTGTCTTGTCTTGTCTTGTCTTGTCTTGTCTTGTCTTGTCTTGTCTTGTCTTGTCTTGTCTTGTCTTGTCTTGTCCTGTCTTGTCTTGTCTTGTCATGTCTTGTCTTGTCTTGTCTTGTCTTGTCTTGTGTTGCCTCGTCTTGTCTTGTCTTGTCTTGTCCTGTCCTGACGTGTGTTGTGTTGTTTTGTCTTGTCTTGTCATGTCATGTCATGTCGTGTGTTGTGCTGTTTTGTCTTGTCTTGTCTTGTCTTGTTATGTCTTGTCTTGTCTTGTCTTGTCTTGTCTTGTCTTGTCTTGTCTTGTCTTGTCTTGTCTTGTCTTGTCTTGTCTTGTCTTGTCTTGTCTTGTCTTGTCTTGTCTTGTCTTGTCTTGTCTTGTCTTGTCTTGTCTTGTCTTGTCTTGTCTTGTCTTGTCTTGTCTTGTCTTGTCTTGTCTTGTCTTGTCTTGTCTTGTCTTGTCTTGTCTTGTCTTGTCTTGTCTTGTCTTGTCTTGTCTTGTCTTGTCTTGTCTTGTCTTGTCTTGTCTTGTCTTGTTTTGTCTTGTCTTGTCTTGTTTTGTCTTGTCGTGTCTTGTCTTGTCTTGTCTTGTCTTGTCTTGTCTTGTCTTGTCATGTCTTGTCTTGTCTTGTCTTGTCTTGTCTTGTCTTGTTTTGTCTTGTCTTGTCTTGTTTTGTCTTGTCGTGTCTTGTCTTGTCTTGTCTTGTCTTGTTTTGTCATGTAATGTCATGTCGTGTGTTGTGTTGTTTTGTCTTGTCTTGTCTTCTCCTTGTCTTGTCTTGTCTGTCGTGAGTTGTGTTGTTTTGTCTTGTCATGTCTTATATTGTCTTGTCTTGTCTTGTCTTGTGATGTAATGTCGTGTGTTGTGTTGTTTTGTCTTGTCTTGTCCTGTCCTGTCTTGTTTTGTCTTGTCTTGCTTTGTCTTGTCATGTCTTGTCATGTCTTATCTTGTCTTGTCATGTCTTGTCTTGTCTTGTCTTGTCTTGTCTTGTCTTGTCTTGTCTTGTCTTGTCTTGTCTTGTCTTGTCTTGTCTTGTCTTGTCTTGTCTTGTCTTGTCTTGTCTTGTCTTGTCTTGTCCTGTCTTGTCTTGTCTTGTCATGTCTTGTCTTGTCTTGTCTTGTCTTGTCTTGTGTTGCCTCGTCTTGTCTTGTCTTGTCTTGTCCTGTCTTGTCCTGTCTTGTCTTGTCTTGTCATGTCTTGTCTTGTCTTGTCTTGTCTTGTCTTGTGTTGCCTCGTCTTGTCTTGTCTTGTCTTGTCCTGTCCTGACGTGTGTTGTGTTGTTTTGTCTTGTCTTGTCATGTCATGTCATGTCGTGTGTTGTGCTGTTTTGTCTTGTCTTGTCTTGTCTTGTTATGTCTTGTCTTGTTTTATGTTGTCTTGTCTTGTCTTGTTTTGTCATGTTATGTCATGTCGTGTGTTGTGTTGTTTTGTCTTGTCATGTCTTATATTGTCTTGTCTTGTCTTGTCTTGTCTTGTCTTGTCTTGTCTTGTCTTGTCTTGTCTTGTCTTGTCTTGTCTTGTCTTGTCTTGTCTTGTCTTGTCTTGTCTTGTCTTGTCTTGTCTTGTCTTGTCTTGTCTTGTCTTGTCTTGTCTTGTCTTGTCTTGTCTTGTCTTGTCTTGTCTTGTCTTGTCTTGTCTTGTCTTGTCTTGTCTTGTCTTGTCTTGTCCTGTCTTGTCTTGTCTTGTCATGTCTTGTCTTGTCTTGTCTTGTCTTGTCTTGTGTTGCCTCGTCTTGTCTTGTCTTGTCTTGTCCTGTCCTGACGTGTGTTGTGTTGTTTTGTCTTGTCTTGTCATGTCATGTCATGTCGTGTGTTGTGCTGTTTTGTCTTGTCTTGTCTTGTCTTGTTATGTCTTGTCTTGTCTTGTCTTGTCTTGTCTTGTCTTGTCTTGTCTTGTCTTGTCTTGTCTTGTCTTGTCTTGTCTTGTCTTGTCTTGTCTTGTCTTGTCTTGTCTTGTCTTGTCTTGTCTTGTCTTGTCTTGTCTTGTCTTGTCTTGTCTTGTCTTGTCTTGTCTTGTCTTGTCTTGTCTTGTCTTGTCTTGTCTTGTCTTGTCTTGTCTTGTCTTGTCTTGTCTTGTCTTGTCTTGTCTTGTCTTGTCTTGTCTTGTCTTGTTTTGTCTTGTCTTGTCTTGTTTTGTCTTGTCGTGTCTTGTCTTGTCTTGTCTTGTCTTGTCTTGTCTTGTCTTGTCATGTCTTGTCTTGTCTTGTCTTGTCTTGTCTTGTCTTGTTTTGTCTTGTCTTGTCTTGTTTTGTCTTGTCGTGTCTTGTCTTGTCTTGTCTTGTCTTGTTTTGTCATGTAATGTCATGTCGTGTGTTGTGTTGTTTTGTCTTGTCTTGTCTTCTCCTTGTCTTGTCTTGTCTGTCGTGAGTTGTGTTGTTTTGTCTTGTCATGTCTTATATTGTCTTGTCTTGTCTTGTCTTGTGATGTAATGTCGTGTGTTGTGTTGTTTTGTCTTGTCTTGTCCTGTCCTGTCTTGTTTTGTCTTGTCTTGCTTTGTCTTGTCATGTCTTGTCATGTCTTATCTTGTCTTGTCATGTCTTGTCTTGTCTTGTCTTGTCTTGTCTTGTCTTGTCTTGTCTTGTCTTGTCTTGTCTTGTCTTGTCTTGTCTTGTCTTGTCTTGTCTTGTCATGTCATGTCATGTCGTGTCTTGGCTTGTCTTGTCTTGTCTTGTTTTGTCTTGTCATGTCGTGTCTTGTCTTGTCTTGTCTTGTCTTGTTTTGTCTTGTCATGTCTTGTTTTGTCTTGTCTTGTCTTGTCTTGTCTTGTCTTGTCTTGTCCTGTCTTGTCTTGTCTTGTCTTGTCTTGTCTTGTCTTGTCTTGTCTTGTCTTGTCTTGTCTTGTCTTGTCTTGTCTTGTCTTGTCTTGTCTTGTCTTGTCTTGTCTTGTCTTGTCTTGTCTTGTCTTGTTTTATGTTGTCTTGTCTTGTCTTGTCTTATATTGTCTTGTGATGTCATGTTGTGTGTTGTGTTGTTTTGTCTTGTCTTGTCTTCTCCTTGTCTTGTCTTGTCATGTCGTGTGTTGTGTTGTTTTGTCTTGTCATGTCTTATATTGTCTTGTGATGTCATGTCGTGTGTTGTGTTGTTTTGTCTTGTCTTGTTTTGTCTTGTCCTGTCTTGTCTTTTCATGTCATGTTCATGTCATGTCATGTGTTGTGTTGTGTTGTTTTGTCTTGTCTTGTCTTGTTTTGTCTTGTCTTGTCTTGTCTTGTCTTGTCTTGCCTTATCTTGCCTTGTCTTGTCTGGTCTGGTCTTGTCTTGTTTTGTCTTGTCTTGTCTTGTTTTGTCTTGTCTTGTCTTGTATTGTCTTGTTTTCTCATGTAATGTCATGTCGTGTGTTGTGTTGTTTTGTCTTGTCTTGTGTTGTTTTGTCGTGTCTTGTCTTGTCTTGTCTTGTCTTGTCTTGTCTTGTCCTGTCCTGTCGTGTGTTGTGTTGTTTTGTCTTGTCTTGTCATGTCATGTCAAGTCGTGTCTTGTGTTGCTTTGTCTTGTCTTGTCTTGTCATGTCGTGTGTTGTGTTGTTTTGTTTTGTCTTGTTGTGTATTGTCATGTCTTGTCTTGTCTTGTCATGTAATGTCATGTCGTGTGTTGTGTTGTTTTGTCTTGTCTTGTCTTGTCTTGTTTTGTCTTGTCATGTCATGTCTTGTCTTGTCTTGTCTTGTCTTGTTTTATGTTGTCTTGTCTTGTCTTGTTTTGTCATGTAATGTCATGTCGTGTGTTGTGTTGTTTTGTCTTGTCATGTCTTATATTGTCTTGTCTTGTCTTGTCTTGTCTTGTCTTGTGATGTCATGTCGTGTGTTGTGTTGTTTTGTCTTGTCATGTCTTGTCTTGTCTTGTCTTGTCTTGTCTTGTCTTGTCTTGTCTTGTCTTGTCTTGTCTTGTCTTGTCTTGTCTTGTCTTGTCTTGTCTTGTCTTGTCTTGTCTTGTCTTGTCTTGTCTTGTCTTGTCTTGTCTTGTCTTGTCTTGTCTTGTCTTGTCTTCTCCTTGTCTTGCCTTGTCTGTCGTGTGTTGTGTTGTTTTGTCTTGTCATGTCTTATATTGTCTTGTCTTGTGATGTCATGTCGTGTGTTGTGTTGTTTTGTCTTGTCTTGTCTTGTCTTGTCTTGTCTTGTCTTGTCTTGTCTTGTCCTGTCCTGTCTTGTCTTGTCATGTCTTGTCTTGTCTTGTCTTGTCTTGTCTTGTCTTGTATCGTCTTGTCTTGTCTTGTCTTGTCTTGTCTTGTCTTGTCTTGTCCTGTCCTGTCTTGTCTTGTCATGTCTTGTCTTGTCTTGTCTTGTCTTGTGTTGCCTCGTCTTGTCTTGTCTTGTCTTGTCCTGTCCTGACGTGTGTTGTGTTGTTTTGTCTTGTCTTGCTTTGTCTTGTCATGTCTTATCTTGTCTTGTCATGTCTTGTCTTGTCTTGTCTTGTCTTGTCTTGTCTTGTCTTGTCTTGTCTTGTCTTGTCTTGTCTTGTCTTGTCTTGTCTTGTCTTGTCTTGTCTTGTCTTGTCTTGTCTTGTCTTGGTTGTCCTGTCCTGTCTTGTCTTGTCTTGTCATATCTTGTCTTGTCTTGTCTTGTCTTGTCTTGCTTTGTCTTGTCATGTCATGTCATGTCGTGTGTTGTGTTGTTTTGTCTAGTCTTGTCTTGTCTTGTCTTGTCTTGTCTTGTCTTGTCTTGTCTTGTCTTGTCTTGTCTTGTCTTGTCTTGGTTGTCCTGTCCTGTCTTGTCTTGTCTTGTCATATCTTGTCTTGTCTTGTCTTGTCTTGTCTTGCTTTGTCTTGTCATGTCATGTCATGTCGTGTGTTGTGTTGTTTTGTCTAGTCTTGCTTTGTCTTGTCATGTCTTATCTTGTCTTGTCATGTCTTGTCTTGTCTTGTCTTGTCTTGTCTTGTCCTGTCTTGTCTTGTCTTGTCATATCTTGTCTTGTCTTGTCTTGTCTTGTCTTGCTTTGTCTTGTCATGTCATGTCCTGACGTGTGTTGTGTTGTTTTGTCTTGTCTTGCTTTGTCTTGTCATGTCTTATCTTGTCTTGTCATGTCTTGTCTTGTCTTGTCTTGTCTTGTCTTGTCTTGTCTTGTCTTGTCTTGTCTTGTCTTGTCTTGTCTTGTCTTGTCTTGTCTTGTCTTGTCTTGTCTTGTCTTGTCTTGTCTTGGTTGTTCTGTCCTGTCTTGTCTTGTCTTGTCATATCTTGTCTTGTCTTGTCTTGTCTTGTCTTGCTTTGTCTTGTCATGTCATGTCATGTCGTGTGTTGTGTTGTTTTGTCTAGTCTTGTCTTGTCTTATATTGTCTTGTCTTGTCTTGTCTTGTCTTGTCTTGTCTTGTCTTGTCTTGTCTTGTCTTGTCTTGTCTTGTCTTGTCTTGTCTTGTCTTGTCTTGTCTTGTCTTGTTTTGTCTTGTCTTGTCTTGTTTTGTCTTGTCGTGTCTTGTCTTGTCTTGTCTTGTTTTGTCATGTAATGTCATGTCGTGTGTTGTGTTGTTTTGTCTTGTCTTGTCTTCTCCTTGTCTTGTCTTGTCTGTCGTGAGTTGTGTTGTTTTGTCTTGTCATGTCTTATATTGTCTTGTCTTGTCTTGTCTTGTGATGTAATGTCGTGTGTTGTGTTGTTTTGTCTTGTCTTGTCCTGTCCTGTCCTGTCTTGTTTTGTCTTGTCTTGCTTTGTCTTGTCATGTCTTGTCATGTCTTATCTTGTCTTGTCATGTCTTGTCTTGTCTTGTCTTGTCTTGTCTTGTCTTGTCTTGTCTTGTCTTGTCTTGTCTTGTCTTGTCTTGTCTTGTCATGTCATGTCATGTCGTGTCTTGGCTTGTCTTGTCTTGTCTTGTTTTGTCTTGTCATGTCGTGTCTTGTCTTGTCTTGTCTTGTCTTGTTTTGTCTTGTCATGTCTTGTTTTGTCTTGTCTTGTCTTGTCTTGTCTTGTCTTCTCTTGTCTTGTCTTGTCTTGTCTTGTCTTGTCTTGTCTTGTCTTGTCTTGTCTTGTCTTGTCTTGTCTTGTCTTGTCTTGTCTTGTCTTGTCTTGTCTTGTCTTGTCTTGTCTTGTCTTGTCTTGTCTTGTCTTGTCTTGTCTTGTCTTGTCTTGTCTTGTCTTGTCTTGTCTTGTCTTGTCTTGTCTTGTCTTGTCTTGTCTTGTCTTGTCTTGTCTTGTTTTATGTTGTCTTGTCTTGTCTTGTATTATATTGTCTTGTGATGTCATGTCGTGTGTTGTGTTGTTTTGTCTTGTCTTGTCTTCTCCTTGTCTTGTCTTGTCATGTCGTGTGTTGTGTTGTTTTGTCTTGTCATGTCTTATATTGTCTTGTGATGTCATGTCGTGTGTTGTGTTGTTTTGTCTTGTCTTGTTTTGTCTTGTCCTGTCTTGTCTTTTCATGTCATGTTCATGTCATGTCATGTGTTGTGTTGTGTTGTTTTGTCTTGTCTTGTCTTGTTTTGTCTTGTCTTGTCTTGTCTTGTCTTGTCTTGCCTTATCTTGCCTTGTCTTGTCTGGTCTGGTCTTGTCTTGTTTTGTCTTGTCTTGTCTTGTTTTGTCTTGTCTTGTCTTGTATTGTCTTGTTTTCTCATGTAATGTCATGTCGTGTGTTGTGTTGTTTTGTCTTGTCTTGTGTTGTTTTGTCGTGTCTTGTCTTGTCTTGTCTTGTCTTGTCTTGTCTTGTCCTGTCCTGTCGTGTGTTGTGTTGTTTTGTCTTGTCTTGTCATGTCATGTCATGTCGTGTCTTGTGTTGCTTTGTCTTGTCTTGTCTTGTCATGTCGTGTGTTGTGTTGTTTTGTCTTGTCTTGTTGTGTATTGTCATGTCTTGTCTTGTCTTGTCATGTAATGTCATGTCGTGTGTTGTGTTGTTTTGTCTTGTCTTGTCTTGTCTTGTTTTGTCTTGTCATGTCATGTCTTGTCTTGTCTTGTCTTGTCTTGTTTTATGTTGTCTTGTCTTGTCTTGTTTTGTCATGTAATGTCATGTCGTGTGTTGTGTTGTTTTGTCTTGTCATGTCTTATATTGTCTTGTCTTGTCTTGTCTTGTCTTGTCTTGTGATGTCATGTCGTGTGTTGTGTTGTTTTGTCTTGTCATGTCTTGTCTTGTCTTGTCTTGTCTTGTCTTGTCTTGTCTTGTCTTGTCTTGTCTTGTCTTGTCTTGTCTTGTCTTGTCTTGTCTTGTCTTGTCTTGTCTTGTCTTGTCTTGTCTTGTCTTGTCTTGTCTTGTCTTGTCTTGTCTTGTCTTGTCTTGTCTTGTCTTGTCTTGTCTTGTCTTGTCTTGTCTTGTCTTGTCTTGTCTTGTCTTGTCTTGTCTTGTCTTGTCTTGTCTTGTCTTCTCCTTGTCTTGCCTTGTCTGTCGTGTGTTGTGTTGTTTTGTCTTGTCATGTCTTATATTGTCTTGTCTTGTGATGTCATGTCGTGTGTTGTGTTGTTTTGTCTTGTCTTGTCTTGTCTTGTCTTGTCTTGTCTTGTCTTGTCTTGTCTTGTCTTGTCCTGTCCTGTCTTGTCTTGTCATGTCTTGTCTTGTCTTGTCTTGTCTTGTCTTGTCTTGTCTCGTCTTGTCTTGTCTTGTCTTGTCTTGTCTTGTCTTGTCCTGTCCTGTCTTGTCTTGTCATGTCTTGTCTTGTCTTGTCTTGTCTTGTGTTACCTCGTCTTGTCTTGTCTTGTCTTGTCCTGTCCTGACGTGTGTTGTGTTGTTTTGTCTTGTCTTGCTTTGTCTTGTCATGTCTTATCTTGTCTTGTCATGTCTTGTCTTGTCTTGTCTTGTCTTGTCTTGTCTTGTCTTGTCTTGTCTTGTCTTGTCTTGTCTTGTCTTGTCTTGTCTTGTCTTGTCTTGTCTTGTCTTGTCTTGTCTTGTCTTGGTTGTCCTGTCCTGTCTTGTCTTGTCTTGTCATATCTTGTCTTATCTTGTCTTGTCTTGTCTTGCTTTGTCTTGTCATGTCATGTCATGTCGTGTGTTGTGTTGTTTTGTCTAGTCTTGTCTTGTCTTGTCTTGTCATGTCATGTCCTGTCGTGTCTTGTGTTGCTTTGTCTTGTCTTGTCTTGTCTTGTCTTGTCATGTCATGTCATGTCGTGTGTTGTGTTGTTTTGTCTTGTCTTGTTTTGTCTTGTCATGTCATGTCTTGTCTTGTCTTGTCTTGTCTTGTTTTGTCTTGTCATGTCTTGTCTTGTCTTGTCTTGTCTTGTCTTGTCTTTTCTTGTCTTGTCTTGTTTTGTCTTGTCTTGTCTTGTGTTGTCTTGTCTTGTCTTGTCTTGTTTTATGTTGTCTTGTCATGTTTTGTCATGTAATGTCATGTCGTGTGTTGTGTTGTTTTGTCTTGTCTTGTCTTCTCCTTGTCTTGTCTTGTCGTGTGTTGTGTTGTTTTGTCTTGTCATGTCTTATATTGTCTTGTGATGTCATGTCGTGTGTTGTCTTGTTTTGTCTTGTCTTGTTTTGTCTTGTCCTGTCTTGTCTTGTCATGTCATGTCATGTGTTGTGTTGTGTTGTTTTGTCTTGTCTTGTCTTGTCTTGTCTTGTCTTGTCTTGTCTTGTCTTGTCTTGCCTTATCTTGCCTTGTCTTGTCTTGTCTGGTCTTGTCTTGTCTTGTCTTGTCTTGTTTTGTCTAGTCTTGTATTGTCTTGTTTTCTCATGTAATGTCATGTCGTTTGTTGTGTTGTTTTGTCTTGTCTTGTCTTGTCATGTCATGTCCTGTCGTGTCTTGTGTTGCTTTGTCTTGTCTTGTCTTGTCTTGTCATGTCATGTCATGTCGTGTGTTGTGTTGTTTTGTCTTGTCTTGTTTTGTCTTGTCATGTCATGTCTTGTCTTGTCTTGTCTTGTCTTGTTTTGTCTTGTCATGTCTTGTCTTGTCTTGTCTTGTCTTGTCTTGTCTTGTCTTGTCTTGTCTTGTCTTGTCTTGTCTTGTCTTGTCTTGTCTTGACTTGTTTTGTCTTGTCATGTCTTGTCTTGTCTTGTCTTGTCTTGTCTTGTCTTGTCTTGTCTTGTCTTGTCTGGTCTTGTCTTGTGTTGTCTTGTCTTGTCTTGTCTTGTCTTGTCTTGACATGTCTTGTCTTGTCTTGTTTTGTCTTGTCTTGTATTGTCTTGTTTTCTCATGTCGTGTGTTGTGTTTTTTTGTCATGTCTTGTGTTGTTTTGTCGTGTCATGTCTTGTCTTGTCTTGTCTTGTCTTGTCCTGTCCTGTCGTGTGTTGTGTTGTTTTGTCTTGTCTTGTCATGTCATGTGATGTCGTGTCTTGTGTTGCTTTGTCTTGTCTTGTCTTGTCTTGTCATGTCGTGTGTTGTGTTGTTTTGTCTTGTCTTGTTGTGTATTGTCATGTCTTGTCTTGTCTTGTCATGTCATGTCATGTCGTGTGTTGTGCTATTTTGTCTTGTCTTGTTTTGTCTTGTCATGTCTTGTCTTGTCTTGTCTTGTTGTGTATTGTCATGTCTTGTCTTGTTTTGTCATGTAATGTCATGTCGTGTGTTGTGTTGTTTTGTCTTGTCATGTCTTATATTGTCTTGTCTTGTCTTGTCTTGTGATGTCATGTCGTGTGTTGTGTTGTTTTGTCTTGTCTTGTCTTGTCTTGTCTTGTCTTGTCTTGTCTTGTCTTGTCTTGTCTTGTCTTGTCTTGTCTTGTCTTGTCTTGTCTTGTCTTGTCTTGTCTTGTCTTGTCTTGTCTTGTCTTGTCTTGTCTTGTCTTGTCTTGTCTTGTCTTGTCTTGTCTTGTCTTGTCTTGTCTTGTCTTGTCTTGTCTTGTCTTGTCTTGTCTTGTCTTGTCTTGTCTTGTCTTGTCTTGTCTTGTCTTGTCTTGTCTTGTCTTGTCTTGTCTTGTCTTGTCTTGTCTTGTCTTGTCTTGTCTTGTCTTGTCTTGTCTTGTCTTGTCTTGTCTTGTCTTGTCTTGTCTTGTCTTGTCTTGTCTTGTCTTGTGTTGTCTTGTCTTGTCTTGTTTTGTCTTGTCTTGTCTTGTGTTGTCTTGTCTTGTCTTGTTTTGTCTTGTGTTGTATTGTCTTGTTTTCTCATGTAATGTCATGTCGTGTGTTGTGTTGTTTTGTCTTGTGTTGTTTTGTCGTATCATGTCTTGTCTTGTCTTGTCTTGTCCTGTCCTGTCGTGTGTTGTGTTGTTTTGTCTTGTCTTGTCATGTCATGTCATGTCGTGTCTTGTGTTGCTTTGTGTTGCTTTGTCTTGTCTTGTCTTGTCTTGTCGTGTCTTGTCTTGTCTTGTCTTGTCTTGTCATGTCATGTCGTGTCTTGTGTTGCTTTGTCTTGTCTTGTCTTGTCTTGTCTTGTGTTGCTTTGTCGTGTCTTGTCTTGTCTTGTCTTGTCTTGTCATGTCATGTCGTGTCTTGTGTTGCTTTGTCTTGTCTTGTCTTGTCTTGTCTTGTCTTGTCTTGTCTTGTCTTGTCTTGTCTTGTCTTGTCTTGTCTTGTCTTGTCTTGTCTTGTCTTGTCTTGTCTTGTCTTGTCTTGTCTTGTCTTGTCTTGCCTTGTCTTGTCTTGTCTTGTCTTGTCTTGTCTTGTCTTGTCTTGTCTTGTCTTGTCTTGTCTTGTCTTGTCTTGTCTTGTCTTGTCTTGTCTTGTCTTGTCTTGTCTTGTCTTGTCTTGTCTTGTCTTGTCTTGTCTTGTCTTGTCTTGTCTTGTCTTGCCTTGTCTTGTCTTTTCTTGTCTTGTGATGTCATGTCGTGTGTTGTGTTGTTTTGTCTTGTCTTGTCTTGTCTTGTCTTGTCTTGTCTTGTCTTGTCTTGTCTTGTCTTGTCTTGTCTAGTCTTGTGTTGTCTTGTCTTGTCTTGTCTTGTCTTGTCTTGTCTTGTCTTGTCTTGTCTTGTCTTGTCTTGTTTTGTCTTGTGTTGTATTGTCTTGTTTTCTCATGTAATGTCATGTCGTGTGTTGTGTTGTGTTGTTTTGTCTTGTCATGTCTTATATTGTCTTGTGATGTCATGTCGTGTGTTGTGTTGTTTTGTCTTGTCTTGTTTTGTCTTGTCCTGTCTTGTCTTTTCATGTCATGTCATGTGTTGTGTTGTGTTGTTTTGTCTTGTCTTGTCTTGTCTTGTCTTGTCTTGCCTTATCTTGCCTTGTCTTGTCTTGTCTGGTCTTGTCTTGTCTTGTCTTGTCTTGTCTTGTCTTGTTTTGTCTTGTCTTGTATTGTCTTGTTTTCTCATGTAATGTCATGTCGTGTGTTGTGTTGTTTTGTCTTGTCTTGTGTTGTTTTGTCGTGTCTTGTCTTGTCTTGTCTTGTCTTGTCTTGTCTTGTCCTGTCCTGTCGTGTGTTGTGTTGTTTTGTCTTGTCTTGTCATGTCATGTCATGTCGTGTCTTGTGTTGCTTTGTCTTGTCTTGTCTTGTCATGTCGTGTGTTGAGTTGTTTTGTCTTGTCTTTTTGTGTATTGTCATGTCTTGTCTTGTCTTGTCATGTCATGTCATGTCGTGTGTTGTGTTGTTTTGTCTTGTCATGTCTTGTCATGTCTTGTCTTGTCTTGTCTTGTTTTGTCTTGTCATGTCATGTCATGTCTTGTCTTGTCTTGTTTTATGTTGTCTTGTCTTGTCTTGTTTTGTCATGTAATGTCATGTCGTGTGTTGTGTTGTTTTGTCTTGTCATGTCTTATATTGTCTTGTCTTGTCTTGTCTTGTCTTGTCTTGTGATGTCATGTCGTGTGTTGTGTTGTTTTGTCTTGTCATGTCATGTCTTGTCTTGTCTTGTCTTGTCTTGTCTTGTCTTGTCTTTTCTTGTCTTTTCTTGTCTTTTCTTGTCTTTTCTTGTCTTGTCTTGTCTTGTCTTGTCTTGTCTTGTCTTGTCTTGTCTTGTCTTGTCTTGTCTTGTCTTGTCTTGTCTTGACTTGTCTTGTCTTGTCTTGTCTTGTCTTGTCTTGTCTTGTCTTGTCTTGTCTTGTCTTGTCTTGTCTTGTCTTGTCTTGTCTTGTCTTGTCTTGTCTTGTCTTGTCTTGTCTTGTCTTGTCTTGTCTTGTCTTGTCTTGTCTTGTCTTGTCTTGTCTTGTCTTGTCTTGTCTTGTCTTGTCTTGTCTTGTCTTGTCTTGTCTTGTCTTGTCTTGTCTTGTCTTGTCTTGTCTTGTCTTGTCTTGTCTTGTCTTGTCTTGTCTTGTCTTGTCTTGTCTTGTCTTGTCTTGTCTTGTCTTGTCTTGTCTTGTCTTGTCTTGTCTTGTCTTGTCTTGTCTTGTCTTGTCTTGTCTTGTCTTGCCTTGTCTTGTCTTGTCTTGTCTTGTCTTGTCTTGTCTTGTCTTGTCTTGTCTTGTCTTGTCTTGTCTTGTCTTGTCTTGTCTTGTCTTGTCTTGTCTTGTCTTGTCTTGTCTTGTCTTGTCTTGTCTTGTCTTGTCTTGTCTTGTCTTGTCTTGTCTTGTCTTGTCTTGTCTTGTCTTGTCTTGTCTTGTCTTGTCTTGTCTTGTCTTGTCTTGTCTTGTCTTGTCTTGTCTTGTCTTGTCTTGTCTTGTCTTGTCTTGTCTTGTCTTGTCTTGTCTTGTCTTGTCTTGTCTTGTCTTGTCTTGTCTTGTCTTGTCTTGTCTTGTCTTGTCTTGTCTTGTCTTTTCTTGTCTTGTCTTGTCTTGTCTTGTCTTGTCTTGTCTTTTCTTGTCTTGTCTTGTCTTGTCTTGTCTTGTCTTGTCTTGTCTTGACTTGTCTTGTCTTGTCTTGTCTTGTCTTGTCTTGTCTTGTCATGTCTTATCTTGTCTTGTCTTGTCTTGTCTTGTCTTGTCTTGACTTGTCTTGTCTTGTCTTGTCTTGTGATGTCATGTCGTGTGTTGTGTTGTTTTGTCTTGTCTTGTCTTGTCTTGTCTTGTCTTGTCTTGTCTTGTCTTGTCTTGTCTTGTCTTGTCTTGTCTTGTCTTGTCTTGTCTTGTCTTGTCTTGTCTTGTCTTGTCTTGTCTTGTCTTGTCTTGTCTTGTCTTGTCTTGTCTTGTCTTGTCTTGTCTTGTCTTGTCTTGTCTTGTCTTGTCTTGTCTTGTCTTGTCTTGTCTTGTCTTGTCTTGTGTTGTCTTGTCTTGTCTTGTTTTGTCTTGTCTTGTCTTGTGTTGTCTTGTCTTGTCTTGTTTTGTCTTGTGTTGTATTGTCTTGTTTTCTCATGTAATGTCATGTCGTGTGTTGTGTTGTTTTGTCTTGTGTTGTTTTGTCGTATCATGTCTTGTCTTGTCTTGTCTTGTCCTGTCCTGTCGTGTGTTGTGTTGTTTTGTCTTGTCTTGTCATGTCATGTCATGTCGTGTCTTGTGTTGCTTTGTGTTGCTTTGTCTTGTCTTGTCTTGTCTTGTCGTGTCTTTTCTTGTCTTGTCTTGTCTTGTCATGTCATGTCGTGTCTTGTGTTGCTTTGTCTTGTCTTGTCTTGTCTTGTCTTGTGTTGCTTTGTCGTGTCTTGTCTTGTCTTGTCTTGTCTTGTCATGTCATGTCGTGTCTTGTGTTGCTTTGTCTTGTCTTGTCTTGTCTTGTCTTGTCTTGTCTTGTCTTGTCTTGTCTTGTCTTGTCTTGTCTTGTCTTGTCTTGTCTTGTCTTGTCTTGCCTTGTCTTGTCTTGTCTTGTCTTGTCTTGTCTTGTCTTGTCTTGTCTTGTCTTGTCTTGTCTTGTCTTGTCTTGTCTTGTCTTGTCTTGTCTTGTCTTGTCTTGTCTTGTCTTGTCTTGTCTTGTCTTGTCTTGTCTTGTCTTGTCTTGTCTTGTCTTGTCTTGTCTTGTCTTGTCTTGTCTTGTCTTGTCTTGTCTTGTCTTGCCTTGTCTTGTCTTTTCTTGTCTTGTGATGTCATGTCGTGTGTTGTGTTGTTTTGTCTTGTCTTGTCTTGTCTTGTCTTGTCTTGTCTTGTCTTGTCTTGTCTTGTCTTGTCTTGTCTTGTCTTGTCTAGTCTTGTGTTGTCTTGTCTTGTCTTGTCTTGTCTTGTCTTGTCTTGTCTTGTCTTGTTTTGTCTTGTGTTGTATTGTCTTGTTTTCTCATGTAATGTCATGTCGTGTGTTGTGTTGTGTTGTTTTGTCTTGTCATGTCTTATATTGTCTTGTGATGTCATGTCGTGTGCTGTGTTGTTTTGTCTTGTCTTGTTTTGTCTTGTCCTGTCTTGTCTTTTCATGTCATGTCATGTGTTGTGTTGTGTTGTTTTGTCTTGTCTTGTCTTGTCTTGTCTTGTCTTGCCTTATCTTGCCTTGTCTTGTCTTGTCTGGTCTTGTCTTGTCTTGTCTTGTCTTGTCTTGTCTTGTTTTGTCTTGTCTTGTATTGTCTTGTTTTCTCATGTAATGTCATGTCGTGTGTTGTGTTGTTTTGTCTTGTCTTGTGTTGTTTTGTCGTGTCTTGTCTTGTCTTGTCTTGTCTTGTCTTGTCTTGTCCTGTCCTGTCGTGTGTTGTGTTGTTTTGTCTTGTCTTGTCATGTCATGTCATGTCGTGTCTTGTGTTGCTTTGTCTTGTCTTGTCTTGTCATGTCGTGTGTTGAGTTGTTTTGTCTTGTCTTTTTGTGTATTGTCATGTCTTGTCTTGTCTTGTCATGTCATGTCATGTCGTGTGTTGTGTTGTTTTGTCTTGTCATGTCTTGTCTTGTCTTGTCTTGTTTTGTCTTGTCATGTCATGTCATGTCTTGTCTTGTCTTGTTTTATGTTGTCTTGTCTTGTCTTGTTTTGTCATGTAATGTCATGTCGTGTGTTGTGTTGTTTTGTCTTGTCATGTCTTATATTGTCTTGTCTTGTCTTGTCTTGTCTTGTCTTGTGATGTCATGTCGTGTGTTGTGTTGTTTTGTCTTGTCATGTCATGTCTTGTCTTGTCTTGTCTTGTCTTGTCTTGTCTTGTCTTTTCTTGTCTTTTCTTGTCTTTTCTTGTCTTTTCTTGTCTTGTCTTGTCTTGTCTTGTCTTGTCTTGTCTTGTCTTGTCTTGTCTTGTCTTGTCTTGTCTTGTCTTGCCTTGTCTTGTCTTGTCTTGTCTTGACTTGTCTTGTCTTGTCTTGTCTTGTCTTGTCTTGTCTTGTCTTGTCTTGTCTTGTCTTGTCTTGTCTTGTCTTGTCTTGTCTTGTCTTGTCTTGTCTTGTCTTGTCTTGTCTTGTCTTGTCTTGTCTTGTCTTGTCTTGTCTTGTCTTGTCTTGTCTTGTCTTGTCTTGTCTTGTCTTGTCTTGTCTTGTCTTGTCTTGTCTTGTCTTGTCTTGTCTTGTCTTGTCTTGTCTTGTCTTGTCTTGTCTTGTCTTGTCTTGTCTTGTCTTGTCTTGTCTTGTCTTGTCTTGTCTTGTCTTGTCTTGTCTTGTCTTGTCTTGTCTTGTCTTGTCTTGTCTTGTCTTGTCTTGTCTTGTCTTGTCTTGTCTTGTCTTGTCTTGTCTTGTCTTGTCTTGTCTTGTCTTGTCTTGTCTTGTCTTGTCTTGTCTTGTCTTGTCTTGTCTTGTCTTGTCTTGTCTTGTCTTGTCTTGTCTTGTCTTGTCTTGTCTTGTCTTGTCTTGTCTTGTCTTGTCTTGTCTTGTCTTTTCTTGTCTTGTCTTGTCTTGTCTTGTCTTGTCTTGTCTTGTCTTGTCTTGACTTGTCTTGTCTTGTCTTGTCTTGTCTTGTCTTGTCTTGTCATGTCTTATCTTGTCTTGTCTTGTCTTGTCTTGTCTTGTCTTGACTTGTCTTGTCTTGTCTTGTCTTGTCTTGTCTTGTCTTGTCTTGTCTTGACTTGTCTTGTCTTGTCTTGTCTTGTCTTGTCTTGTCTTGTCTTGTCTTGTCTTGTCTTGTCTTGTCTTGTCTTGTCATGTCTTGTCTTGTCTTGTCTTGTCTTGTCTTGTCTTGTCTTGTCTTGTCTTGTCTTGTCTTGTCTTGTCTTGTCTTGTCTTGTCTTGTCTTGTCTTGTCTTGTCTTGTCTTGTCTTGTCTTGTCTTGTCTTGTCTTGTCTTGTCTTGTCTTGTCTTGTCTTGTCTTGTCTTGTCTTGTCTTGTCTTGTCTTGCCTTGTCTTGTCTTGTCTTGTCTTGTCTTGTCTTGTCTTGTCTTGTCTTGCCTTGTCTTGTCTTGTCTTGTCTTGTCTGGTCTTGTCTTGTCTGGTCTTATCTTGTCTTGTCTTGTCTTGTCCTGTCCTGTCTTGTCTTGTCTTTTCTTGTCTTGTCTTGTCTTGTCTTGTCTTGTCTTGTCTTGCCTTGTCTTGTCTTGTCTTGTCTTGTCCTGTCTTGTCTTGTCTTTTCTTGTCTTGTCTTTTCTTGTCTTGTCTTGTCTTGTCTTGTCTTGTCTTGCCTTGTCTTGTCATGTCATGTCTTGTCTTGTCTTTTCTTGTCTTGGCTTGTTTTGTCATGTAATGTCATGTCGTGTGTTGTGTTGTTTTGTCTTTTCTTGTCTTCTCCTTGTCTTGTCTTGTCTGTCGTGAGTTGTGTTGGTTTGTCTTGTCATGTCTTATATTGTCTTGTCTTGTCTTGTCTTGTGATTTCATGTCGTGTGTTGTGTTGTTTTGTCTTGTCTTGTCTTGTCTTGTCTTATCTTGTCTTGTCTTGTCTTGTCTTGTCTTGTCTTGTCTTGTCTTGTCTTGTCTTGTCTTGTCTTGTCTTGTCTTGTCTTGTCTTGTCTTGTCCTGTCCTGTCTTGTTTTGTCTTGTCTTGCTTTGTCTTGTCATGTCTTATCTTGTCTTGTCATGTCTTGTCTTGTCCTTGTCTTGTCTTGTCTTGTCTTGGTTGTCCTGTCTTGTCTTGTCTTGTCATGTCTTGTCTTGTCTTGTCTTGTCTTGTCTTGTCCTGTCCTGTCTTGTCTTGTCTTGTCTTGTCTTGTCTTGTCTTGTCTTGTCTTGTCTTGTCTTGTCTTGTCTTGTCTTGTCTTGTCTTGTCTTGTCTTGTCTTGTCTTGTCTTGTCTTGTCTTGTCTTGTCTTGTCTTGTCTTGTCTTGTCTTGTCTTGTCTTGTCTGTCGTGTGTTGTGTTGTTTTGTCTTGTCATGTCTAATATTGTCTTGTCTTGTCTTGTCTTGTGATGTCATGTCGTGTGTTGTGTTGTTTTGTCTTGTCTTGTCTTGTCTTGTCTTGTCTTGTCTTGTCTTGTCTTGTCTTGTCTTGTCCTGTCCTGTCTTGTCTTGTCTTGTCATGTCTTGTCTTGTAATGTAATGTCATGTCGTGTGTTGTGTTGTTTTGTCTTGTCTTGTCTTCTCCTTGTCTTGTCTTGTCTGTCGTGTGTTGTGTTGTTTTGTCTTGTCTTGTCTTGTCTTGTCTTCTCCTTGTCTTGTCTTGTCTGTCGTGTGTTGTGTTGTTTTGTCTTGTCATGTCTTATATTGTCTTGTCTTGTCTTGTCTTGTCTTGTCTTGTCTTGTCTTGTGATGTCATGTCGTGTGTTGTGTTGTTTTGTCTTGTCTTGTCTTGTCTTGTCTTGTCTTGTCTTGTCTTGTCTTGTCCTGTCCTGTCTTGTCTTGTCTTGTTATGTCTTGTCTTGTCTTGTCTTGTCTTGTCTTGTCTTGTCTTGTCTTGTCTTGTCTTGTCTCGTCTTGTCTTGTCTTGCCTTGTCTTGTCCTGTCTTGTCTTGTCTTGTCATGTCTTGTCTTGTCTTGTCTTGTCTTGTCTTGTGTTGCCTCGTCTTGCCTTGTCTTGTCTTGTCCTGTCCTGACGTGTGTTGTGTTGTTTTGTCTTGTCTTGTCATGTCATGTTGTGTGTTGTGTTGTTTTGTCTTGTCTTGTTTTGTCTTGTCATGTTTTGTCTTGTCTTGTCTTGTCTTGTTTTGTCTTGTCTTGTCTTGTCTTGTCCTGTCTTGTCTTGTCTTGTCATGTCTTGTCTTGTCTTGTCTTGTCATGTCATGTCATGTCGTGTGTTGTGTTGTTTTGTCTTGTCTTGTTTTGTCTTATCATGTCTTGTCTTGTCTTGTTTTGTCTTGTCTTGTCTTGTCTTGTCTTGTCTTGTCTTGTCTTGTCTTGTCTTGTCTTGTCTTGTCTTGTCTTGTCTTGTCTTGTCTTGTCTTGTCTTGTCTTGTCTTGTCCTGTCCTGTCCTGTCTTGTCTTGTCTTGTTATGTCTTGTCTTGTCTTGTCTTGTCTTGTCTTGTCTTGTCTTGTCTCGTCTTGTCTTGTCTTGCCTTGTCTTGTCCTGTCTTGTCTTGTCTTGTCATGTCTTGTCTTGTCTTGTCTTGTCTTGTCTTGTGTTGCCTCGTCTTGTCTTGTCTTGTCTTGTCCTGTCCTGACGTGTGTTGTGTTGTTTTGTCTTGTCTTGTCATGTCATGTTGTGTGTTGTGTTGTTTTGTCTTGTCTTGTTTTGTCTTGTCTTGTCTTGTCTTGTCTTGTCTTGTCTTGTCTTGTCTTGTCTTGTCTTGTCTTGTCTTGTCTTGTCTTGTCTTGTCTTGTCTTGTCTTGTCTTGTCTTGTCTTGTCTTGTCTTGTCTTGTCTTGTCTTGTCTTGTCTTGTCTTGTCTTGTCTTGTCTTGTCTTGTCTTGTCTTGTCTTGTCTTGTCTTGTCTTGTCTTGTCTTGTCTTGTCTTGTCTTGTCTTGTCTTGTCTTGTCTTGTCTTGTCTTGTCTTGTCTTGTCTTGTCTTGTCTTGTCTTGTCTTGTCTTGTCTTGTCTTGTCTTGTCTTGTCTTGTCTTGTCTTTTCTTGTCTTGTCTTGTCTTGTCTTGTCTTGTCTTGTCTTTTCTTGTCTTGTCTTGTCTTGTCTTGTCTTGTCTTGTCTTGTCTTGACTTGTCTTGTCTTGTCTTGTCTTGTCTTGTCTTGTCTTGTCATGTCTTATCTTGTCTTGTCTTGTCTTGTCTTGTCTTGTCTTGACTTGTCTTGTCTTGTCTTGTCTTGTGATGTCATGTCGTGTGTTGTGTTGTTTTGTCTTGTCTTGTCTTGTCTTGTCTTGTCTTGTCTTGTCTTGTCTTGTCTTGTCTTGTCTTGTCTTGTCTTGTCTTGTCTTGTCTTGTCTTGTCTTGTCTTGTCTTGTCTTGTCTTGTCTTGTCTTGTCTTGTCTTGTCTTGTCTTGTCTTGTCTTGTCTTGTCTTGTCTTGTCTTGTCTTGTCTTGTCTTGTCTTGTCTTGTCTTGTGTTGTCTTGTCTTGTCTTGTTTTGTCTTGTCTTGTCTTGTGTTGTCTTGTCTTGTCTTGTTTTGTCTTGTGTTGTATTGTCTTGTTTTCTCATGTAATGTCATGTCGTGTGTTGTGTTGTTTTGTCTTGTGTTGTTTTGTCGTATCATGTCTTGTCTTGTCTTGTCTTGTCTTGTCTTGTCTTGTCTTGTCTTGTCTTGTCCTGTCCTGTCGTGTGTTGTGTTGTTTTGTCTTGTCTTGTCATGTCATGTCATGTCGTGTCTTGTGTTGCTTTGTGTTGCTTTGTCTTGTCTTGTCTTGTCTTGTCGTGTCTTTTCTTGTCTTGTCTTGTCTTGTCATGTCATGTCGTGTCTTGTGTTGCTTTGTCTTGTCTTGTCTTGTCTTGTCTTGTGTTGCTTTGTCGTGTCTTGTCTTGTCTTGTCTTGTCTTGTCATGTCATGTCGTGTCTTGTGTTGCTTTGTCTTGTCTTGTCTTGTCTTGTCTTGTCTTGTCTTGTCTTGTCTTGTCTTGTCTTGTCTTGTCTTGTCTTGTCTTGTCTTGTCTTGCCTTGTCTTGTCTTGTCTTGTCTTGTCTTGTCTTGTCTTGTCTTGTCTTGTCTTGTCTTGTCTTGTCTTGTCTTGTCTTGTCTTGTCTTGTCTTGTCTTGTCTTGTCTTGTCTTGTCTTGTCTTGTCTTGTCTTGTCTTGTCTTGTCTTGTCTTGTCTTGTCTTGTCTTGTCTTGTCTTGTCTTGTCTTGCCTTGTCTTGTCTTTTCTTGTCTTGTGATGTCATGTCGTGTGTTGTGTTGTTTTGTCTTGTCTTGTCTTGTCTTGTCTTGTCTTGTCTTGTCTTGTCTTGTCTTGTCTTGTCTTGTCTTGTCTAGTCTTGTGTTGTCTTGTCTTGTCTTGTCTTGTCTTGTCTTGTCTTGTCTTGTCTTGTTTTGTCTTGTGTTGTATTGTCTTGTTTTCTCATGTAATGTCATGTCGTGTGTTGTGTTGTGTTGTTTTGTCTTGTCATGTCTTATATTGTCTTGTGATGTCATGTCGTGTGCTGTGTTGTTTTGTCTTGTCTTGTTTTGTCTTGTCCTGTCTTGTCTTTTCATGTCATGTCATGTGTTGTGTTGTGTTGTTTTGTCTTGTCTTGTCTTGTCTTGTCTTGTCTTGCCTTATCTTGCCTTGTCTTGTCTTGTCTGGTCTTGTCTTGTCTTGTCTTGTCTTGTCTTGTCTTGTTTTGTCTTGTCTTGTATTGTCTTGTTTTCTCATGTAATGTCATGTCGTGTGTTGTGTTGTTTTGTCTTGTCTTGTGTTGTTTTGTCGTGTCTTGTCTTGTCTTGTCTTGTCTTGTCTTGTCTTGTCCTGTCCTGTCGTGTGTTGTGTTGTTTTGTCTTGTCTTGTCATGTCATGTCATGTCGTGTCTTGTGTTGCTTTGTCTTGTCTTGTCTTGTCATGTCGTGTGTTGAGTTGTTTTGTCTTGTCTTTTTGTGTATTGTCATGTCTTGTCTTGTCTTGTCATGTCATGTCATGTCGTGTGTTGTGTTGTTTTGTCTTGTCATGTCTTGTCTTGTCTTGTCTTGTTTTGTCTTGTCATGTCATGTCATGTCTTGTCTTGTCTTGTTTTATGTTGTCTTGTCTTGTCTTGTTTTGTCATGTAATGTCATGTCGTGTGTTGTGTTGTTTTGTCTTGTCATGTCTTATATTGTCTTGTCTTGTCTTGTCTTGTCTTGTCTTGTGATGTCATGTCGTGTGTTGTGTTGTTTTGTCTTGTCATGTCATGTCTTGTCTTGTCTTGTCTTGTCTTGTCTTGTCTTGTCTTTTCTTGTCTTTTCTTGTCTTTTCTTGTCTTTTCTTGTCTTGTCTTGTCTTGTCTTGTCTTGTCTTGTCTTGTCTTGTCTTGTCTTGTCTTGTCTTGTCTTGTCTTGCCTTGTCTTGTCTTGTCTTGTCTTGACTTGTCTTGTCTTGTCTTGTCTTGTCTTGTCTTGTCTTGTCTTGTCTTGTCTTGTCTTGTCTTGTCTTGTCTTGTCTTGTCTTGTCTTGTCTTGTCTTGTCTTGTCTTGTCTTGTCTTGTCTTGTCTTGTCTTGTCTTGTCTTGTCTTGTCTTGTCTTGTCTTGTCTTGTCTTGTCTTGTCTTGTCTTGTCTTGTCTTGTCTTGTCTTGTCTTGTCTTGTCTTGTCTTGTCTTGTCTTGTCTTGTCTTGTCTTGTCTTGTCTTGTCTTGTCTTGTCTTGTCTTGTCTTGTCTTGTCTTGTCTTGTCTTGTCTTGTCTTGTCTTGTCTTGTCTTGTCTTGTCTTGTCTTGTCTTGTCTTGTCTTGTCTTGTCTTGTCTTGTCTTGTCTTGTCTTGTCTTGTCTTGTCTTGTCTTGTCTTGTCTTGTCTTGTCTTGTCTTGTCTTGTCTTGTCTTGTCTTGTCTTGTCTTGTCTTGTCTTGTCTTGTCTTGTCTTGTCTTGTCTTGTCTTGTCTTGTCTTGTCTTGTCTTGTCTTGTCTTGTCTTGTCTTGTCTTGTCTTGTCTTGTCTTGTCTTGTCTTGTCTTGTCTTGTCTTGTCTTTTCTTGTCTTGTCTTGTCTTGTCTTGTCTTGTCTTGTCTTGTCTTGTCTTGACTTGTCTTGTCTTGTCTTGTCTTGTCTTGTCTTGTCTTGTCATGTCTTATCTTGTCTTGTCTTGTCTTGTCTTGTCTTGTCTTGACTTGTCTTGTCTTGTCTTGTCTTGTCTTGTCTTGTCTTGTCTTGTCTTGACTTGTCTTGTCTTGTCTTGTCTTGTCTTGTCTTGTCTTGTCTTGTCTTGTCTTGTCTTGTCTTGTCTTGTCTTGTCATGTCTTGTCTTGTCTTGTCTTGTCTTGTCTTGTCTTGTCTTGTCTTGTCTTGTCTTGTCTTGTCTTGTCTTGTCTTGTCTTGTCTTGTCTTGTCTTGTCTTGTCTTGTCTTGTCTTGTCTTGTCTTGTCTTGTCTTGTCTTGTCTTGTCTTGTCTTGTCTTGTCTTGTCTTGTCTTGTCTTGTCTTGTCTTGTCTTGTCTTGTCTTGTCTTGTCTTGCCTTGTCTTGTCTTGTCTTGTCTTGTCTTGTCTTGTCTTGTCTTGTCTTGCCTTGTCTTGTCTTGTCTTGTCTTGTCTGGTCTTGTCTTGTCTGGTCTTATCTTGTCTTGTCTTGTCTTGTCCTGTCCTGTCTTGTCTTGTCTTTTCTTGTCTTGTCTTGTCTTGTCTTGTCTTGTCTTGTCTTGCCTTGTCTTGTCTTGTCTTGTCTTGTCCTGTCTTGTCTTGTCTTTTCTTGTCTTGTCTTTTCTTGTCTTGTCTTGTCTTGTCTTGTCTTGTCTTGCCTTGTCTTGTCATGTCATGTCTTGTCTTGTCTTTTCTTGTCTTGGCTTGTTTTGTCATGTAATGTCATGTCGTGTGTTGTGTTGTTTTGTCTTTTCTTGTCTTCTCCTTGTCTTGTCTTGTCTGTCGTGAGTTGTGTTGGTTTGTCTTGTCATGTCTTATATTGTCTTGTCTTGTCTTGTCTTGTGATTTCATGTCGTGTGTTGTGTTGTTTTGTCTTGTCTTGTCTTGTCTTGTCTTGTCTTGTCTTGTCTTGTCTTGTCTTGTCTTGTCTTGTCTTGTCTTGTCTTGTCTTGTCTTGTCTTGTCTTGTCTTGTCTTGTCTTGTCTTGTCTTGTCCTGTCCTGTCTTGTTTTGTCTTGTCTTGCTTTGTCTTGTCATGTCTTATCTTGTCTTGTCATGTCTTGTCTTGTCCTTGTCTTGTCTTGTCTTGTCTTGGTTGTCCTGTCTTGTCTTGTCTTGTCATGTCTTGTCTTGTCTTGTCTTGTCTTGTCTTGTCCTGTCCTGTCTTGTCTTGTCTTGTCTTGTCTTGTCTTGTCTTGTCTTGTCTTGTCTTGTCTTGTCTTGTCTTGTCTTGTCTTGTCTTGTCTTGTCTTGTCTTGTCTTGTCTTGTCTTGTCTTGTCTTGTCTTGTCTTGTCTGTCGTGTGTTGTGTTGTTTTGTCTTGTCATGTCTAATATTGTCTTGTCTTGTCTTGTCTTGTGATGTCATGTCGTGTGTTGTGTTGTTTTGTCTTGTCTTGTCTTGTCTTGTCTTGTCTTGTCTTGTCTTGTCTTGTCTTGTCTTGTCCTGTCCTGTCTTGTCTTGTCTTGTCATGTCTTGTCTTGTAATGTAATGTCATGTCGTGTGTTGTGTTGTTTTGTCTTGTCTTGTCTTCTCCTTGTCTTGTCTTGTCTGTCGTGTGTTGTGTTGTTTTGTCTTGTCTTGTCTTGTCTTGTCTTCTCCTTGTCTTGTCTTGTCTGTCGTGTGTTGTGTTGTTTTGTCTTGTCATGTCTTATATTGTCTTGTCTTGTCTTGTCTTGTCTTGTCTTGTCTTGTCTTGTGATGTCATGTCGTGTGTTGTGTTGTTTTGTCTTGTCTTGTCTTGTCTTGTCTTGTCTTGTCTTGTCTTGTCTTGTCCTGTCCTGTCTTGTCTTGTCTTGTTATGTCTTGTCTTGTCTTGTCTTGTCTTGTCTTGTCTTGTCTTGTCTTGTCTTGTCTTGTCTCGTCTTGTCTTGTCTTGCCTTGTCTTGTCCTGTCTTGTCTTGTCTTGTCATGTCTTGTCTTGTCTTGTCTTGTCTTGTCTTGTGTTGCCTCGTCTTGCCTTGTCTTGTCTTGTCCTGTCCTGACGTGTGTTGTGTTGTTTTGTCTTGTCTTGTCATGTCATGTTGTGTGTTGTGTTGTTTTGTCTTGTCTTGTTTTGTCTTGTCATGTTTTGTCTTGTCTTGTCTTGTCTTGTTTTGTCTTGTCTTGTCTTGTCTTGTCCTGTCTTGTCTTGTCTTGTCATGTCTTGTCTTGTCTTGTCTTGTCATGTCATGTCATGTCGTGTGTTGTGTTGTTTTGTCTTGTCTTGTTTTGTCTTATCATGTCTTGTCTTGTCTTGTTTTGTCTTGTCTTGTCTTGTCTTGTCTTGTCTTGTCTTGTCTTGTCTTGTCTTGTCTTGTCTTGTCTTGTCTTGTCTTGTCTTGTCTTGTCCTGTCCTGTCCTGTCTTGTCTTGTCTTGTTATGTCTTGTCTTGTCTTGTCTTGTCTTGTCTTGTCTTGTCTTGTCTTGTCTTGTCTCGTCTTGTCTTGTCTTGCCTTGTCTTGTCCTGTCTTGTCTTGTCTTGTCATGTCTTGTCTTGTCTTGTCTTGTCTTGTCTTGTGTTGCCTCGTCTTGTCTTGTCTTGTCTTGTCCTGTCCTGACGTGTGTTGTGTTGTTTTGTCTTGTCTTGTCATGTCATGTTGTGTGTTGTGTTGTTTTGTCTTGTCTTGTTTTGTCTTGTCATGTTTTGTCTTGTCTTGTCTTGTCTTGTTTTGTCTTGTCTTGTCTTGTCTTGTCCTGTCTTGTCTTGTCTTGTCATGTCTTGTCTTGTCTTGTCTTGTCATGTCATGTCATGTCGTGTGTTGTGTTGTTTTGTCTTGTCTTGTCTTGTCTTGTCTTGTCTTGTCTTGTCTTGTCTTGTCTTGTCTTGTCTTGTCTTGTCTTGTCTTGTCTTGTCTTGTCTTGTCTTGTCTTGTCTTGTCTTGTCTTGTCTTGTCTTGTCTTGTCTTGTCCTGTCTTGTCTTGTCTTGTCTTGTCATGTCTTGTCTTGTCTTGTCTTGTCTTTTCTTGTTTTGTCTTGTCTTGTATTGTCTTGTTTTCTCATGTAATGTCATGCCGTGTGTTGTTTTGTCTTGTGTTGTTTTGTCGTATCATGTCTTGTCTTGTCTTGTCTTGTCCTGTCCTGTCGTGTGTTGTGTTGTTTTGTCTTGTCTTGTCATGTCATGTCATGTCGTGTCTTGTGGTGCTTTGTCTTGTCTTGTCATGTCGTGTGTTGTGTAGGTTTGTCTTGTCTTGTCATGTCATGTCATGTCGTGTCTTGTCTTGTCTTGTCTTGTCCTGTCCTGTCGTGTGTTGTGTTGTTTTGTCTTGTCTTGTCATGTCATGTCATGTCGTGTCTTATGTTGTTTTGTCGTATCATGTCTTGTCTTGTCTTGTCTTGTCATGTCATGTCATGTCGTGTGTTGTGTTGTTTAGTCTTGTTTTGTCTTGTCATGTCTTGTCTTGTCTTGTCTTGTCTTGTCTTGTTTTGTCTTGTTATGTCTTGTCTTGTCTTGTCTTGTCTTGTCTTGTCTTGTCTTGTCTTGTCTTGTCTTGTCTTGTCTTGTCTTGTCTTGTCTTGTCTTGTCTTGTCTTGTCTTGTCTTGTTTTGTCTTGTCTTGTCTTGTCTTGTCTTGTCTTGTCTTGTCTTGTCTTGTCTTGTCTTGTCTTGTCTTGTCTTGTCTTGTCTTGTCTTGTCTTGTCTTGTCTTGTCTTGTCTTGTCTTGTCTTGTCTTGTCTTGTCTTGTCTTGTCTTGTCTTGTCTTGTCTTGTCTTGTCTTGTCTTGTCTTGTCTTGTCTTGTCTTGTCTTGTCTTGTCTTGTCTTGTCTTGTCTTGTCTTGTCTTGTCTTGTCTTGTCTTGTCTTGTCTTGTCTTGTCTTGTCTTGTCTTGTCTTGTCTTGTCTTGTCTTGTCTTGTCTTGTCTTGTCTTGTCTTGTCTTGTCTTGTCTTGTCTTGTCTTGTCTTGTCTTGTCTTGTCTTGTCTTGTCTTGTCTTGTCTTGTCTTGTCTTGTCTTGTCTTGTCTTGTCTTGTCTTGTCTTGTCTTGTCTTGTCTTGTCTTGTCTTGTCTTGTCTTGTCTTGTCTTGTCTTGTCTTGTCTTGTCTTGTCTTGTCTTGTCTTGTCTTGTCTTGTCTTGTCTTGTCTTGTCTTGTCTTGTCTTGTCTTGTCTTGTCTTGTCTTGTCTTGTCTTGTCTTGTCTTGTCTTGTCTTGTCTTGTCTTGTCTTGTCTTGTCTTGTCTTGTCTTGTTTTGTCTTGTCTTGTCTTGTTTTGTTTTGTCGTGTCTTGTCTTGTCTTGTCTTGTCTTGTTTTGTCATGTAATGTCATGCCGTGTGTTGTGTTGTTTTGTCTTGTCTTGTCTTCTCCTTGTCTTGTCTTGTCTGTCGTGAGTTGTGTTGTTTTGTCTAGTCATGTCTTATATTGTCTTGTCTTGTCTTGTGATTTCATGTCGTGTGTTGTGTTGTGTTGTCTTGTCTTGTCTTGTCTTGTCTTGTCTTGTCTTGTCTTGTCTTGTTTTGTCTTGTCTTGTCTTGTCTTGTCCTGTCCTGTCTTGTTTTGTCTTGTCTTGTCTTGTCTTGTCATGTCTTATCTTGTCTTGTCATGTCTTGTCTTGTCTTGTCTTGTCTTGTCTTGTCTTGGTTGTCCTGTCTTGTCTTGTTTTGTTTTGTTGTCGTGTGTTGTGTTGTTTTGTCTTGTCATGTCTTATATTGTCTTGTCTTGTCATGTCATGTCTTGTCTTGTCTTGTCTTGTCTTGTCTTGTCTTGTCTTTTCTTGTCTTTTCTTGTCTTTTCTTGTCTTGTCTTGTCTTGTCTTGTCTTGTCTTGTCTTGTCTTGTCTTGTCTTGTCTTGTCTTGTCTTGTCTTGTCTTGTCTTGTCTTGTCTTGTCTTGACTTGTCTTGTCTTGTCTTGTCTTGTCTTGTCTTGTCTTGTCTTGTCTTGTCTTGTCTTGTCTTGTCTTGTCTTGTCTTGTCTTGTCTTGTCTTGTCTTGTCTTGTCTTGTCTTGTCTTGTCTTGTCTTGTCTTGTCTTGTCTTGTCTTGTCTTGTCTTGTCTTGTCTTGTCTTGTCTTGTCTTGTCTTGTCTTGTCTTGTCTTGTCTTGTCTTGTCTTGTCTTGTCTTGTCTTGTCTTGTCTTGTCTTGTCTTGTCTTTTCTTGTCTTGTCTTGTCTTGTCTTGTCTTGTCTTGTCTTGTCTTGTCTTGTCTTGTCTTGTCTTGTCTTGTCTTGTCTTGTCTTGTCTTGTCTTTTCTTGTCTTGTCTTGTCTTGTCTTGTCTTGTCTTGTCATGTCTTATCTTGTCTTGTCTTGTCTTGTCTTGTCTTGTCTTGACTTGTCTTGTCTTGTCTTGTCTTGTCTTGTCTTGACTTGTCTTGTCTTGTCTTGTCTTGTCTTGTCTTGTCTTGTCTTGTCTTGTCTTGTCTTGTCTTGTCTTGTCTTGTCTTGTCTTGTCTTGTCTTGTCTTGTCTTGTCTTGTCTTGTCTTGTCTTGTCTTGTCTTGTCTTGTCTTGTCTTGTCTTGTCTTGTCTTGTCTTGTCTTGTCTTGTCTTGTCTTGTCTTGTCTTGTCTTGTCTTGTCTTGTCTTGTCTTGTCTTGTCTTGTCTTGTCTTGTCTTGTCTTGTCTTGTCTTGTCTTGTCTTGTCTTGTCTTGTCTTGTCTTGTCTTGTCTTGTCTTGTCTTGTCTTGCCTTGTCTTGTCTTGTCTTGTCTTGTCTTGTCTGGTCTTGTCTTGTCTGGTCTTATCTTGTCTTGTCTTGTCTTGTCCTGTCCTGTCTTGTCTTGTCTTTTCTTGTCTTGTCTTGTCTTGTCTTGTCTTGTCTTGTCTTGCCTTGTCTTGTCTTGTCTTGTCTTGTCCTGTCTTGTCTTGTCTTTTCTTGTCTTGTCTTTTCTTGTCTTGTCTTGTCTTGTCTTGTCTTGTCTTGTCTTGCCTTGTCTTGTCATGTCATGTCTTGTCTTGTCTTTTCTTGTCTTGGCTTGTTTTGTCATGTAATGTCATGTCGTGTGTTGTGTTGTTTTGTCTTGTCTTGTCTTCTCCTTGTCTTGTCTTGTCTGTCGTGAGTTGTGTTGGTTTGTCTTGTCATGTCTTATATTGTCTTGTCTTGTCTTGTCTTGTGATTTCATGTCGTGTGTTGTGTTGTTTTGTCTTGTCTTGTCTTGTCTTGTCTTGTCTTGTCTTGTCCTGTCCTGTCTTGTTTTGTCTTGTCTTGCTTTGTCTTGTCATGTCTTATCTTGTCTTGTCATGTCTTGTCTTGTCCTTGTCTTGTCTTGTCTTGTCTTGGTTGTCCTGTCTTGTCTTGTCTTGTCATGTCTTGTCTTGTCTTGTCTTGTCTTGTCTTGTCCTGTCTTGTCTTGTCTTGTCTTGTCTTGTCTTGTCTTGTCTTGTCTTGTCTTGTCTTGTCTTGTCTTGTCTTGTCTTGTCTTGTCTTGTCTTGTCTTGTCTTGTCTTGTCTTGTCTTGTCTTGTCTTGTCTTGTCTTGTCTTGTCTTGTCTTGTCTTGTCTTGTCTGTCGTGTGTTGTGTTGTTTTGTCTTGTCATGTCTAATATTGTCTTGTCTTGTCTTGTCTTGTGATGTCATGTCGTGTGTTGTGTTGTTTTGTCTTGTCTTGTCTTGTCTTGTCTTGTCTTGTCTTGTCTTGTCCTGTCCTGTCTTGTCTTGTCTTGTCATGTCTTGTCTTGTAATGTAATGTCATGTCGTGTGTTGTGTTGTTTTGTCTTGTCTTGTCTTCTCCTTGTCTTGTCTTGTCTGTCGTGTGTTGTGTTGTTTTGTCTTGTCTTGTCTTGTCTTGTCTTCTCCTTGTCTTGTCTTGTCTGTCGTGTGTTGTGTTGTTTTGTCTTGTCATGTCTTATATTGTCTTGTCTTGTCTTGTCTTGTCTTGTCTTGTCTTGTGATGTCATGTCGTGTGTTGTGTTGTTTTGTCTTGTCTTGTCTTGTCTTGTCTTGTCTTGTCTTGTCTTGTCTTGTCCTGTCCTGTCTTGTCTTGTCTTGTTATGTCTTGTCTTGTCTTGTCTTGTCTTGTCTTGTCTTGTCTTGTCTTGTCTCGTCTTGTCTTGTCTTGCCTTGTCTTGTCCTGTCTTGTCTTGTCTTGTCATGTCTTGTCTTGTCTTGTCTTGTCTTGTCTTGTGTTGCCTCGTCTTGCCTTGTCTTGTCTTGTCCTGTCCTGACGTGTGTTGTGTTGTTTTGTCTTGTCTTGTCATGTCATGTTGTGTGTTGTGTTGTTTTGTCTTGTCTTGTTTTGTCTTGTCATGTTTTGTCTTGTCTTGTCTTGTCTTGTTTTGTCTTGTCTTGTCTTGTCTTGTCCTGTCTTGTCTTGTCTTGTCATGTCTTGTCTTGTCTTGTCTTGTCATGTCATGTCATGTCGTGTGTTGTGTTGTTTTGTCTTGTCTTGTTTTGTCTTATCATGTCTTGTCTTGTCTTGTTTTGTCTTGTCTTGTCTTGTCTTGTCTTGTCTTGTCTTGTCTTGTCTTGTCTTGTCTTGTCTTGTCTTGTCTTGTCTTGTCTTGTCTTGTCTTGTCTTGTCTTGTCTTGTCTTGTCTTGTCTTGTCTTGTCTTGTCTTGTCTTGTCTTGTCTTGTCTTGTTTTATGTTGTCTTGTCTTGTCTTGTTTTGTCATGTAATGTCATGTCGTGTGTTGTGTTGTCTTGTCTTGTCTTGTCTTGTCTTGTCTTGTCTTGTCTTGTCTTGTCTTGTGATGTCATGTCGTGTGTTGTGTTGTTTTGTCTTGTCTTGTCTTGTCTTGTCTTGTCTGGTCTTGTCTTGTCTTGTCTTGTCCTGTCCTGTCTTGTCTTGTCTTGTTATGTCTTGTCTTGTCTTGTCTTGTCTTGTCTTGTCTTGTCTTGTCTTGTCTCGTCTTGTCTTGTCTTGCCTTGTCTTGTCCTGTCTTGTCTTGTCTTGTCATGTCTTGTCTTGTCTTGTCTTGTCTTGTCTTGTGTTGCCTCGTCTTGTCTTGTCTTGTCTTGTCCTGTCCTGACGTGTGTTGTGTTGTTTTGTCTTGTCTTGTCATGTCATGTTGTGTGTTGTGTTGTTTTGTCTTGTCTTGTTTTGTCTTGTCATGTTTTGTCTTGTCTTGTCTTGTCTTGTTTTGTCTTGTCTTGTCTTGTCTTGTCCTGTCTTGTCTTGTCTTGTCATGTCTTGTCTTGTCTTGTCTTGTCATGTCATGTCATGTCATGTGTTGTGTTGTTTTGTCTTGTCTTGTCTTGTCTTGTCTTGTCTTGTCTTGTCTTGTCTTGTCTTGTCTTGTCTTGTCTTGTCTTGTCTTGTCTTGTCTTGTCTTGTCTTGTCTTGTCTTGTCTTGTCTTGTCTTGTCTTGTCTTGTCTTGTCTTGTCTTGTCTTGTCTTGTCTTGTCTTGTCTTGTCTTGTCTTGTCTTGTCTTGTCTTGTCTTGTCTTGTCCTGTCTTGTCTTGTCTTGTCTTGTCATGTCTTGTCTTGTCTTGTCTTGTCTTTTCTTGTTTTGTCTTGTCTTGTATTGTCTTGTTTTCTCATGTAATGTCATGCCGTGTGTTGTTTTGTCTTGTGTTGTTTTGTCGTATCATGTCTTGTCTTGTCTTGTCTTGTCCTGTCCTGTCGTGTGTTGTGTTGTTTTGTCTTGTCTTGTCATGTCATGTCATGTCGTGTCTTGTGGTGCTTTGTCTTGTCTTGTCATGTCGTGTGTTGTGTAGGTTTGTCTTGTCTTGTCATGTCATGTCATGTCGTGTCTTGTCTTGTCTTGTCTTGTCCTGTCCTGTCGTGTGTTGTGTTGTTTTGTCTTGTCTTGTCATGTCATGTCATGTCGTGTCTTATGTTGTTTTGTCGTATCATGTCTTGTCTTGTCTTGTCTTGTCATGTCATGTCATGTCGTGTGTTGTGTTGTTTAGTCTTGTCTTGTTTTGTCTTGTCTTGTCTTGTCTTGTCCTGTCCTGTCTTGTTTTGTCTTGTCTTGTCTTGTCTTGTCATGTCTTATCTTGTCTTGTCATGTCTTGTCTTGTCTTGTCTTGTCTTGTCTTGTCTTGGTTGTCCTGTCTTGTCTTGTCTTGTCGTGTCTTGTCTTGTCTTGTCTTGTCTTGTCCTGTCCTGTCTTGTCTTGTCTTGTCTTGTCTTGTCTTGTCTTGTCTTGTCTTGTCTTGTCTTGTCTTGTCTTGTCTGTCGTGTGTTGTGTTGTTTTGTCTTGTCATGTCTAATATTGTCTTGTCTTGTCTTGTCTTGTGATGTCATGTCGTGTGTTGTGTTGTTTTGTCTTGTCTTGTCTTGTCTTGTCTTGTCTTGTCTTGTCTTGTCCTGTCTTGTCTTGTCTTGTCATGTCTTGTCTTGTAATGTAATCTCATGTCGTGTGTTGTGTTGTTTTGTCTTGTCTTGTCTTCTCCTTGTCTTGTCTTGTCTGTCGTGTGTTGTGTTGTTTTGTCTTGTCTTGTCTTGTCTTGTCTTGTCTTGTCTTGTCTTGTCTTGTCTTGTCTTGTCTTGTCTTGTCTTGTCTTGTCTTGTCTTGTCTTGTCCTGTCTTGTCTTGTTATGTCTTGTCTTGTCTTGTCTTGTCTTGTCTTGTCTTGTCTTGTCTTGTCTCGTCTTGTCTTGTCTTGTCTTGTCTTGTCCTGTCTTGTCTTGTCTTGTCATGTCTTGTCTTGTCTTGTCTTGTCTTGTCTTGTGTTGCCTCGTCTTGTCTTGTCTTGTCTTGTCCTGTCCTGACGTGTGTTGTGTTGTTTTGTCTTGTCTTGTCATGTCATGTCATGTCGTGTGTTGTGTTGTTTTGTCTTGTCTTGTTTTGTCTTGTCATGTCTTGTCTTGTCTTGTCTTGTCTTGTTTCGTCTTGTCTTGTCTTGTCTTGTCTTGTCCTGTCTTGTCTTGTCTTGTCATGTCTTGTCTTGTCTTGTCTTGTCATGTCATGTCATGTCGTGTGTTGTGTTGTTTTGTCTTGTCTTGTTTTGTCTTGTCATGTCTTGTCTTGTCTTGTCTTGTCTTGTTTCGTCTTGTCTTGTCTTGTCTTGTCTTGTCCTGTCTTGTCTTGTCTTGTCATGTCTTGTCTTGTCTTGTCTTGTCATGTCATGTCATGTCGTGTGTTGTGTTGTTTTGTCTTGTCTTGTTTTGTCTTATCATGTCTTGTCTTGTCTTGTCTTGTTTTGTCTTGTCATGTCTTGTCTTGTCTTGTCTTGTTTTGTTTTGTCTTGTCTTGTCTTGTCCTGTCTTGTCCTGTCTTGTCTTGTCTTGTCTTGTCATGTCTTGTCTTGTCTTGTCTTGTCATGTCATGTCATGTCGTGTGTTGTGTTGTTTTGTCTTGTCTTGTTTTGTCTTATCATGTCTTGTCTTGTCTTGTCTTGTTGTGTCTTGTCTTGTCTTGTCTTGTCTTGTCTTGTCTTGTCTTGTCTTGTCTTGTCTTGTCTTGTCTTGTCTTGTCTTGTCTTGTCTTGTCTTGTCTTGTCTTGTCTTGTCTTGTCTTGTCTTGTCTTGTCTTGTCTTGTCTTGTCTTGTCTTGTCTTGTCTTGTCTTGTCTTGTCTTGTCTTGTCATGTCGTGTTTTGTGTTGTTTTGTCTTGTCTTGTTGTGTATTGTCATGTCTTATATTGTCTTGTCTTGTCTTGTCTTGTCTTGCTTTGTCCTGTCTTGTCTTGTCTTGTCTTGTCATGTCTTGTCTTGTCTTGTCTTGTCTTTTCTTGTTTTGTCTTGTCTTGTATTGTCTTGTTTTCTCATGTAATGTCATGTCGTGTGTTGTTTTGTCTTGTGTTGTTTTGTCGTATCATGTCTTGTCTTGTCTTGTCTTGTCCTGTCCTGTCGTGTGTTGTGTTGTTTTGTCTTGTCTTGTCATGTCATGTCATGTCGTGTCTTGTGTTGCTTTGTCTTGTCTTGTCATGTCGTGTGTTGTGTAGGTTTGTCTTGTCTTGTCATGTCATGTCATGTCGTGTCTTGTCTTGTCTTGTCTTGTCCTGTCCTGTCGTGTGTTGTGTTGTTTTGTCTTGTCTTGTCATGTCATGTCATGTCGTGTCTTATGTTGTTTTGTCGTATCATGTCTTGTCTTGTCTTGTCTTGTCATGTCATGTCATGTCGTGTGTTGTGTTGTTTAGTCTTGTTTTGTTTTGTCTTGTCATGTCTTGTCTTGTCTTGTTTTGTCTTGTTATGTCTTGTCTTGTCTTGTCTTGTCTTGTCTTGTCTTGTCTTGTCTTGTCTTGTCTTGTCTTGTCTTGTCTTGTCTTGTCTTGTCTTGTCTTGTCATGTCATGTCTTGTCTTGTCTTGTCTTGTCTTGTCTTGTCTTGTCTTTTCCTGTCGTGTGTTGTGTTGTTTTGTCTTGTCTTGTCTTGTCTTGTCCTGTCCTGTCGTGTGTTGTGTTGTTTTGTCTTGTCTTGTCTTGTCTTGTCATGTCTTGTCTTGTCTTTTCCTGTCGTGCGTTGTCTTGTCTTGTATTGTCTTGTCTTGTCTTGTCTTGTCTTGTCTTGTCTTGTCTTGTCTTGTCTTGTCTTGTCTTGTCTTGTCTTGTCTTGTCTTGTCTTGTCTTGTCTTGTCTTGTCTTGTCTTGTCTTGTCTTGTCTTGTCTTGTCTTGTCTTGTCTTGTCTTGTCTTGTCTTGTCTTGTCTTGTCCTGTCGTGTGTTGTGTTGTTTTGTCTTGTCTTGTGTTGTCTTGTGTTGTTTTGTCGTGTCATGTCTTGTCTTGTCTTGTCGTGTCTTGTCTTGTCTTGTTTTGTCTTATCTTGTCTTGTCTTGTCGTGTCTTGTCGTGTCTTGTCGTGTCTTGTCGTGTCTTGTCGTGTCTTGTGTTGTCTTGTCTTGTCTTGTGTTGTCTTGTCTTGTCTTGTCTTGTCTTGTCTTGTCTTGTCTTGTGTTGTCTTGTGTTGTCTTGTCTTGTCTTGTGTTGTCTTGTCTTGTCTTGTCTTGTCTTGTCTTGTCTTGTCTTGTCTTGTCTTGTCTTGTCTTGTCTTGTCTTGTCTTGTCTTGTCTTGTCTTGTCTTGTCTTGTCGTGTCTTGTCGTGTCTTGTGTTGTCTTGTCTTGTCTTGTGTTGTCTTGTCTTGTCTTGTCTTGTCTTGTCTTGTCTTGTCGTGTGTTGTGTTGTTTTGTCTTGTCTTGTCTTCTCCTTGTCTTGTCTTGTCTGTCGTGTGTTGTGTTGTTTTGTCTTGTCTTGTCTTGTCTTGTCTTGTCTTGTCTTGTCTTGTCTTGTCTTGTCTTGTCTTGTCTTGTCTTGTCTTGTCTTGTCTTGTCTTGTCTTGTCCTGTCCTGTCTTGTCTTGTCTTGTTATGTCTTGTCTTGTCTTGTCTTGTCTTGTCTTGTCTTGTCTTGTCTCGTCTTGTCTTGTCTTGTCTTGTCTTGTCCTGTCTTGTCTTGTCTTGTCATGTCTTGTCTTGTCTTGTCTTGTCTTGTCTTGTGTTGCCTCGTCTTGTCTTGTCTTGTCTTGTCCTGTCCTGACGTGTGTTGTGTTGTTTTGTCTTGTCTTGTCATGTCATGTCATGTCGTGTGTTGTGTTGTTTTGTCTTGTCTTGTTTTCTCTTGTCATGTCTTGTCTTGTCTTGTCTTGTCTTGTTTCGTCTTGTCTTGTCTTGTCTTGTCTTGTCCTGTCTTGTCTTGTCTTGTCATGTCTTGTCTTGTCTTGTCTTGTCATGTCATGTCATGTCGTGTGTTGTGTTGTTTTGTCTTGTCTTGTTTTGTCTTATCATGTCTTGTCTTGTCTTGTCTTGTTTTGTCTTGTCTTGTCTTGTCTTGTCCTGTCTTGTCTTGTCTTGTCTTGTCTTGTCTTGTCCTGTCTTGTCCTGTCTTGTCTTGTCTTGTCTTGTCATGTCTTGTCTTGTCTTGTCTTGTCATGTCATGTCATGTCGTGTGTTGTGTTGTTTTGTCTTGTCTTGTTTTGTCTTATCATGTCTTGTCTTGTCTTGTCTTGTTGTGTCTTGTCTTGTCTTGTCTTGTCTTGTCTTGTCTTGTCTTGTCTTGTCTTGTCTTGTCTTGTCTTGTCTTGTCTTGTCTTGTCTTGTCTTGTCTTGTCTTGTCTTGTCTTGTCTTGTCTTGTCTTGTCTTGTCTTGTCTTGTCTTGTCTTGTCTTGTCTTGTCTTGTCTTGTCTTGTCTTGTCTTGTCTTGTCTTGTCATGTCGTGTTTTGTGTTGTTTTGTCTTGTCTTGTTGTGTATTGTCATGTCTTATATTGTCTTGTGTTGTCTTGTCTTGTCTTGTCTTGCCTTGTCCTGTCTTGTCTTGTCTTGTCTTGTCATGTCTTGTCTTGTCTTGTCTTGTCTTTTCTTGTTTTGTCTTGTCTTGTATTGTCTTGTTTTCTCATGTAATGTCATGTCGTGTGTTGTTTTGTCTTGTGTTGTTTTGTCGTATCATGTCTTGTCTTGTCTTGTCTTGTCCTGTCCTGTCGTGTGTTGTGTTGTTTTGTCTTGTCTTGTCATGTCATGTCATGTCGTGTCTTGTGTTGCTTTGTCTTGTCTTGTCATGTCGTGTGTTGTGTAGGTTTGTCTTGTCTTGTCATGTCATGTCATGTCGTGTCTTGTCTTGTCTTGTCTTGTCCTGTCCTGTCGTGTGTTGTGTTGTTTTGTCTTGTCTTGTCATGTCATGTCATGTCGTGTCTTATGTTGTTTTGTCGTATCATGTCTTGTCTTGTCTTGTCTTGTCATGTCATGTCATGTCGTGTGTTGTGTTGTTTAGTCTTGTTTTGTTTTGTCTTGTCATGTCTTGTCTTGTCTTGTTTTGTCTTGTTATGTCTTGTCTTGTCTTGTCTTGTCTTGTCTTGTCTTGTCTTGTCTTGTCTTGTCTTGTCTTGTCTTGTCTTGTCTTGTCATGTCATGTCTTGTCTTGTCTTGTCTTGTCTTGTCTTGTCTTGTCTTTTCCTGTCGTGTGTTGTGTTGTTTTGTCTTGTCTTGTCTTGTCTTGTCCTGTCCTGTCGTGTGTTGTGTTGTTTTGTCTTGTCTTGTCTTGTCTTGTCATGTCTTGTCTTGTCTTTTCCTGTCGTGTGTTGTCTTGTCTTGTATTGTCTTGTCTTGTCTTGTCTTGTCTTGTCTTGTCTTGTCTTGTCTTGTCTTGTCTTGTCTTGTCTTGTCTTGTCTTGTCTTGTCTTGTCTTGTCTTGTCTTGTCTTGTCTTGTCTTGTCTTGTCTTGTCTTGTCTTGTCTTGTCTTGTCTTGTCTTGTCTTGTCTTGTCTTGTCTTGTCTTGTCTTGTCTTGTCTTGTCTTGTCTTGTCTTGTCCTGTCGTGTGTTGTGTTGTTTTGTCTTGTCTTGTGTTGTCTTGTGTTGTTTTGTCGTGTCATGTCTTGTCTTGTCTTGTCGTGTCTTGTCTTGTCTTGTTTTGTCTTATCTTGTCTTGTCTTGTCGTGTCTTGTCGTGTCTTGTCGTGTCTTGTCGTGTCTTGTCGTGTCTTGTGTTGTCTTGTCTTGTCTTGTGTTGTCTTGTCTTGTCTTGTCTTGTCTTGTCTTGTCTTGTCTTGTCTTGTGTTGTCTTGTGTTGTCTTGTCTTGTCTTGTGTTGTCTTGTCTTGTCTTGTCTTGTCTTGTCTTGTCTTGTCTTGTCTTGTCTTGTCTTGTCTTGTCTTGTCTTGTCTTGTCTTGTCTTGTCTTGTCTTGTCTTGTCTTGTCTTGTCTTGTCTTGTCTTGTCTTGTCTTGTCTTGTCTTGTCTTGTCTTGTCTTGTCTTGTCTTGTCTTGTCTTGTCTTGTCTTGTCTTGTCTTGTCTTGTCGTGTCTTGTCGTGTCTTGTGTTGTCTTGTCTTGTCTTGTGTTGTCTTGTCTTGTCTTGTCTTGTCTTGTCTTGTCTTGTCTTGTCTTGTCTTGTCTTGTCTTGTCTTGTCTTGTCTTGTCTTGTCTTGTCTTGTCTTGTCTTGTCTTGTCTTGTCTTGTCTTGTCTTGTCTTGTCTTGTCTTGTCTTGTCTTGTCTTGTCTTGTCTTGTCTTGTCTTGTCTTGTCTTGTCTTGTCTTGTCTTGTCTTGTCTTGTCTTGTCTTGTCTTGTCTTGTCTTGTCTTGTCTTGTCGTGTCTTGTCGTGTCTTGTTGTGTATTGTCTTGTCTTGTCTTGTCGTGTCTTGTCGTGTCGTGTCTTGTCGTGTCTTGTCTTGTCTTGTCTTGTCTTGTCTTGTCTTGTCTTGTCTTGTCTTGTCTTGTCTTGTCTTGTCTTGTCTTGTCTTGTCTTGTCTTGTCTTGTCTTGTCTTGTCTTGTCTTGTCTTGTCTTGTCTTGTCTTGTCTTGTCTTGTCTTGTCTTGTCTTGTCTTGTCTTGTCTTGTCTTGTCTTGTCTTGTCTTGTCTTGTCATGTCTTGTCTTGTCTTGTCTTGTCTTGTCTTGTCTTGTCTTGTCTTGTCTTGTCTTGTCTTGTCTTGTCTTGTCTTGTCTTGTCTTGTCTTGTCTTGTCTTGTCTTGTCTTGTCTTGTCTTGTCTTGTCTTGTCTTGTCTTGTCTTGTCTTGTCTTGTATTGTCTTGTCTTGTTTTATCTTGTTTTATCTTGTTTTATCTTGTCTTGTCTTGTCTTGTCTTGTATTGTCTTGTCTTGTTTTATCTTGTTTTATCTTGTCTTGTCTTGTCTTGTCTTGTCTTGTCTTGTCTTGTCTTGTCTTGTCTTGTGTTGTCTTGTCTTGTATTGTCTTGTCTTGTCCTGTCCTGTCCTGTCCTGTCCTGTCCTGTCTTGTCTTGTCTTGTCTTGTCTTGTCTTGTCTTGTCTTGTCTTGTCTTGTCTTGTCTTGTCTTGTCTTGTGTTGTCTTGTCTTGTATTGTCTTGTCTTGTCTTGTCCTGTCCTGTCCTGTCCTGTCCTGTCTTGTCTTGTCTTGTCTTGTCTTGTCTTGTCTTGTCTTGTCTTGTCTTGTCTTGTCTTGTCTTGTCTTGTCTTGTCTTGTGTTGTCTTGTCTTGTATTGTCTTGTCTTGTCTTGTCCTGTCCTGTCCTGTCCTGTCCTGTCTTGTCTTGTCTTGTCTTGTCTTGTCTTGTCTTGTCTTGTCTTGTCTTGTCCTGTCGTGTGTTGTGTTGTTTTGTCTTGTCTTGTGTTGTTTTGTCGTGTCATGTCTTGTCTTGTCTTGTCTTGTCCTGTCCTGTCGTGTGTTGTGTTGTTTTGTCTTGTCTTCTCATGTCATGTCGTGTCTTGTGTTGCTTTGTCTTGTCTTGTCTTGTCATGTCGCGTGTTGTGTTGTTTTGTCTTGTCTTGTTTTGTCTTGTCTTGTCTTGTCTTGTCTTGTCTTGTCTTGTCTTGTCTTGTCTTGTCTTGTCTTGTCATGTCTTGTCTTGTCTTGTCTTGTCTTGTATTGTCTTGTCTTGTTTTGTCTTGTCTTGTCTTGTCGTGTCGTGTCTTGTCGTGTCGTGTCTTGTCTTGTCTTGTCTTGATTTGTCTTGTCTTGTCTTGTCTTGTCGTGTCTTGTCTTGTCTTGTCTTGTCTTGTCTTGTCTTGTCTTATCTTGTCATGTCTTTTCTCGTCTTGTCTTGTCTTGTCTTGTCGTGTGTTGTCTTGTCTTGTCTTGTCTTGTTTTGTCTTGTGTTGTCTTGTCTTGTCTTGTCTTGTCTTGTCTTGTCTTGTCTTGTCTTGTCTTGTCTTGTCTTGTCTTGTCTTGTCTTGTCCTGTCGTGTGTTGTGTTGTTTTGTCTTGTCTTGTGTTGTTTTGTCGTGTCATGTTTTGTCTTGTCTTGTCTTGTCATGTCATGTCATGTCGTGTCTTGTGTTGCTTTGTCTTGTCTTGTCTTGTCTTGTCTTGTCTTGTCTTGTCTTGTCTTGTCTTGTCTTGTCTTGTCTTGTCTTGTCTTGTCTTGTCTTGTCTTGTCTTGTCTTGTCCTGTCCTGTCCTGTCCTGTCCTGTCCTGTCCTGTCTTGTCTTGTCTTGTCTTGTCTTGTCTTGTCTTCTCTTGTCTTGTCTTGTCTTGTCTTGTCGTGTCTTGTCTTGTCTTGTCTTGTCTTGTCTGGTCTTGTCTTGTCTTGTCTTGTCTTGTCTTGTCGTGTCATGTTTTGTCTTGTCGTGTCTTGTCTTGTCTTGTCTTGTCTTGTCTTCTCTTGTCTTGTCTTGTCTTGTCTTGTCTTGTCGTGTCTTGTCTTGTCTTGTCTTGTCTTGTCTTGTCTTGTCTTGTCTTGTCTTGTCTTGTCTTGTCTTGTCTTGTCTTGTCTTGTCTTGTCTTGTCTTGTCTTGTCTTGTCTTGTCTTGTCTTGTCTTGTCTTGTCTTGTCTTGTCTTGTCTTGTCTTATCTTGTCATGTCTTTTCTCGTCTTGTCTTGTCTTGTCTTGTCGTGTGTTGTCTTGTCTTGTCTTGTCTTGTTTTGTCTTGTGTTGTCTTGTCTTGTCTTGTCTTGTCCTGTCGTGTGTTGTGTTGTTTTGTCTTGTCTTGTGTTGTTTTGTCGTGTCATGTTTTGTCTTGTCTTGTCTTGTCATGTCATGTCATGTCGTGTCTTGTGTTGCTTTGTCTTGTCTTGTCTTGTCTTGTCTTGTCTTGTCTTGTCTTGTCTTGTCTTGTCTTGTCTTGTCTTGTCTTGTCTTGTCCTGTCCTGTCCTGTCCTGTCCTGTCCTGTCCTGTCTTGTCTTGTCTTGTCTTGTCTTGTCTTGTCTTCTCTTGTCTTGTCTTGTCTTGTCTTGTCTTGTCTTCTCTTGTCTTGTCTTGTCTTGTCTTGTCGTGTCTTGTCTTGTCTTGTCTTGTCTTGTCTTGTCTTGTCTTGTCTTGTCTTGTCTTGTCTTGTCTTGTCTTGTCTTGTCTTGTCTTGTCTTGTCTTGTCTTGTCTTGTCTTGTCTTGTCTTGTCTTGTCTTGTCTTGTCTTGTCTTGTCTTGTCTTATCTTATCTTGTCTTGTCTTGTCTTGTCTTGTCTTGTCGTGTCTTGTCTTGTCTTGTCTTGTCTTGTCTTGTCTTGTCTTGTCTTGTCTTGTCTTGTCTTGTCTTGTCTTGTCTTGTCTTGTCTTGTCTTGTCTTGTCTTGTCTTGTCTTGTCTTGTCTTGTCTTGTCTTGTCTTGTCTTGTCTTGTCTTGTCTTGTCTTGTCTTGTCTTGTCTTGTCTTGTCTTGTCTTGTCTTGTCTTGTCTTGTCTTGTCTTGTCTTGTCTTGTCTTGTCTTGTCTTGTCTTGTCTTGTCTTGTCTTGTCTTGTCTTGTGTTGTTTTGTCGTGTCTTGTCTTGTCTTGTCTTGTCTTGTCTTGTCTTGTCTTGTCTTGTCTTGTCTTGTCTTGCCTTGTCTTGTCTTGTCTTGTCTTGCCTTGTCCTGTCGTGTGTTGTGTTGTTTTGTCTTGTCTTGTGTTGTTTTGTCGTGTCATGTTTTGTCTTGTCTTGTCTTGTCATGTCATGTCATGTCGTGTCTTGTGTTGCTTTGTCTTGTCTTGTCTTGTCTTGTCTTGTCTTGTCTTGTCTTGTCTTGTCTTGTCTTGTCTTGTCTTGTCTTGTCCTGTCCTGTCCTGTCCTGTCCTGTCCTGTCCTGTCTTGTCTTGTCTTGTCTTGTCTTGTCGTGTCTTGTCTTGTCTTGTCTTGTCTTGTCTTGTCTTGTCTTGTCTTGTCTTGTCTTGTCTTGTCTTGTCTTGTCTTGTCTTGTCTTGTCTTGTCTTGTCTTGTCTTGTCTTGTCTTGTCTTGTCTTGTCTTGTCTTGTCTTGTCTTGTCTTGTCTTGTCTTGTCTTGTCTTGTCTTGTCTTGTCTTGTCTTGTCTTGTCTTGTCTTGTCTTGTCATGTCTTGTCTTATCTTCTTAATTAATTTAAAAACAAATCAAACAGAATTGTCTTGTCTGGTCTTGTCTTGTCTTGTCTTGTCTTGTCTTGTCTGGTCTTGTCTTGCCTTGTCTTGTCTTGTCTTGTCGTGTCATGTTTTGTCTTGTCGTGTCTTGTCTTGTCTTGTCTTGTCTTGTCTTGTCTTGTCTTGTCTTGTCTTGTCTTGTCTTGTCTTGTCTTGTCTTGTCTTGTCTTGTCTTGTCCTGTCGTGTGTTGTGTTGTTTTGTCTTGTCTTGTGTTGTTTTGTCGTGTCATGTTTTGTCTTGTCTTGTCTTGTCATGTCATGTCATGTCGTGTCTTGTGTTGCTTTGTCTTGTCTTGTCTTGTCTTGTCTTGTCTTGTCTTGTCTTGTCTTGTCTTGTCTTGTCTTGTCTTGTCTTGTCTTGTCTTGTCTTGTCTTGTCTTGTCTTGTCTTGTCTTGTCCTGTCCTGTCCTGTCCTGTCCTGTCCTGTCCTGTCTTGTCTTGTCTTGTCTTGTCTTGTCTTGTCTTCTCTTGTCTTGTCTTGTCTTGTCTTGTCGTGTCTTGTCTTGTCTTGTCTTGTCTTGTCTGGTCTTGTCTTGTCTTGTCTTGTCTTGTCTTGTCGTGTCATGTTTTGTCTTGTCTTGTCTTGTCTTGTCTTGTCTTGTCGTGTCTTGTCTTGTCTTGTCTTGTCTTGTCTTGTCTTGTCTTGTCTTGTCTTGTCTTGTCTTGTCTTGTCTTGTCTTGTCTTGTCTTATCTTGTCATGTCTTTTCTCGTCTTGTCTTGTCTTGTCTTGTCGTGTGTTGTCTTGTCTTGTCTTGTCTTGTTTTGTCTTGTGTTGTCTTGTCTTGTCTTGTCTTGTCTTGTCCTGTCGTGTGTTGTGTTGTTTTGTCTTGTCTTGTGTTGTTTTGTCGTGTCATGTTTTGTCTTGTCTTGTCTTGTCATGTCATGTCATGTCGTGTCTTGTGTTGCTTTGTCTTGTCTTGTCTTGTCTTGTCTTGTCTTGTCTTGTCTTGTCTTGTCTTGTCTTGTCTTGTCTTGTCTTGTCTTGTCCTGTCCTGTCCTGTCCTGTCCTGTCCTGTCCTGTCTTGTCTTGTCTTGTCTTGTCTTGTCTTGTCTTCTCTTGTCTTGTCTTGTCTTGTCTTGTCTGGTCTTGTCTTGTCTTGTCTTGTCTTGTCTTGTCGTGTCATGTTTTGTCTTGTCGTGTCTTGTCTTGTCTTGTCTTGTCTTGTCTTGTCTTGTCTTCTCTTGTCTTGTCTTGTCTTGTCTTGTCTTGTCGTGTCTTGTCTTGTCTTGTCTTGTCTTGTCTTGTCTTGTCTTGTCTTGTCTTGTCTTGTCTTGTCTTGTCTTGTCTTGTCTTGTCTTGTCTTGTCTTGTCTTGTCTTGTCTTGTCTTGTCTTGTCTTGTCTTGTCTTGTCTTGTCTTGTCTTGTCTTATCTTGTCATGTCTTTTCTCGTCTTGTCTTGTCTTGTCTTGTCGTGTGTTGTCTTGTCTTGTCTTGTCTTGTTTTGTCTTGTGTTGTCTTGTCTTGTCTTGTCTTGTCTTGTCTTGTCTTGCTTTGTCTTGTCATGTCTTATCTTGTCTTGTCATGTCTTGTCTTGTCTTGTCTTGTGTTGTCTTGTCTTGTCTTCTCTTGTCGTGTGTTGTCTTGTCTTGTCTTGTCTTGTTTTGTCTTGTGTTGTCTTGTCTTGTCTTGTCTTGTCTTGTCCTGTCGTGTGTTGTGTTGTTTTGTCTTGTCTTGTGTTGTTTTGTCGTGTCATGTTTTGTCTTGTCTTGTCTTGTCATGTCATGTCATGTCGTGTCTTGTGTTGCTTTGTCTTGTCTTGTCTTGTCTTGTCTTGTCTTGTCTTGTCTTGTCTTGTCTTGTCTTGTCTTGTCTTGTATTGTCTTGTCTTGTCTTGTCTTGTCTTGTCTTGTCTTGTCTTGTCTTGTCTTGTCTTGTCTTGTCTTGTCTTGTCTTGTCTTGTCTTGTCTTGTCTTGTGTTGTCTTGTCTTGTGTTGTCTTGTCTTGTATTATCTTGTCTTGTCTTGTCTTGTCTTGTCCTGTCCTGTCCTGTCCTGTCTTGTCTTGTCTTGTCTTGTCTTGTCTTGTCTTGTCTTGTCTTGTCTTGTCTTGTCCTGTCCTGTCCTGTCCTGTCCTGTCCTGTCCTGTCTTGTCTTGTCTTGTCTTGTCTTGTCTTCTCTTGTCTTGTCTTGTCTTGTCTTGTCTTGTCGTGTCTTGTCTTGTCTTGTCTTGTCTTGTCTTGTCTTGTCTTGTCTTGTCTTGTCTTGTCTTGTCTTGTCTTGTCTTGTCTTGTCTTGTCTTGTCTTGTCTTGTCTTGTCTTATCTTGTCATGTCTTTTCTCGTCTTTTCTCGTCTTGTCTTGTCGTGTCTTGTCTTGTTTTGTCTTGTCTTGTCTTGTCTTGTCTTGTCTGGCCTTGTTTTGTCTTGTCTTATCTTCTTAATTAATTTAAAAACAAATCAAACAGAATTGTCTTGTCTTGTCGTGTCTTGTCGTGTCGTGTGTTGTGTTGTTTTGTCTTGTCTTGTCTTGTCTTGTCTTGTCTTGTCTTGTCTTGTCTTGTCTTGTCTTGTCTTGTCTTGTCTTGTCTTGTCTTGTCTTGTCTTGTCATGTCTTGTCTTGTCTTGTCTTGTATTGTCTTGTCTTGTTTTGAATTGTCTTGCCTTGTCTTGTCTTGTCTTGTCATGTCATGTCTTGTCTTGTCTTGTCTTGTCTTGTCTTGTCTTGTCTTGTCTTGTCTTGTCTTGTCGTGTCTTGTCGTGTCTTGTCGTGTCTTGTCGTGTCTTGTCGTGTCTTGTCGTGTCTTGTTTTGTCTTATCTTGTCTTGTCTTGTCTTGTCTTGTCTTGTCTTGTCTTGTCTTGTCTTGTCTTGTCTTGTCTTGTCTTGTCTTGTCTTGTCTTGTCTTGTCTTGTCTTGTCTTGTCTTGTCTTGTCTTGTCTTGTCTTGTCTTGTCTTGTCTTGTCTTGTCTTGTCTTGTCTTGTCTTGTCTTGTCTTGTCTTGTCTTGTCTTGTCTTGTCTTGTCTTGTCTTGTCTTGTCTTGTCTTGTCTTGTCTTGTCTTGTCTTGTCTTGTCTTGTCTTGTCTTGTCTTGTCTTGTCTTGTCTTGTCTTGTCTTGTCTTGTCTTGTCTTGTCTTGTCTTGTCTTGTCTTGTCTTGTCTTGTCTTGTCTTGTCTTGTCTTGTCATGTCTTGTCCTGTCGTGTGTTGTGTTGTTTTGTCTTGTGTTGTTTTGTCGTGTCATGTCTTGTCTTGTCTTGTCTTGTCCTGTCCTGTCGTGTGTTGTGTTGTTTTGTCTTGTCTTGTCTTGTCATGTCATGTCATGTCGTGTCTTGTGTTGCTTTGTCTTGTCTTGTCTTGTCTTGTCTTGTTTTGTCTTGTCTTGTCTTGTCTTGTTTTGTCTTTTCTTGTCTGGTCTTGTCTTGTCTTGTCTTGTCTAGTCTTGTCTAGTCTTGTCTTGTCTTGTCTTGTCTTGTCTTATCTTGTCATGTCTTTTCTCGTCTTTTCTCGTCTTGTCTTGTCGTGTCTTGTCTTGTTTTGTCTTGTCTTGTCTTGTCTTGTCTTGTCTGGCCTTGTTTTGTCTTGTCTTATCTTCTTAATTAATTTAAAAACAAATCAAACAGAATTGTCTTGTCTTGTCGTGTCTTGTCGTGTCGTGTGTTGTGTTGTTTTGTCTTGTCTTGTCTTGTCTTGTCTTGTCTTGTCTTGTCTTGTCTTGTCTTGTCTTGTCTTGTCTTGTCTTGTCTTGTCTTGTCTTGTCTTGTCATGTCTTGTCTTGTCTTGTCTTGTATTGTCTTGTCTTGTTTTGAATTGTCTTGCCTTGTCTTGTCTTGTCTTGTCATGTCATGTCTTGTCTTGTCTTGTCTTGTCTTGTCTTGTCTTGTCTTGTCTTGTCTTGTCTTGTCGTGTCTTGTCGTGTCTTGTCGTGTCTTGTCGTGTCTTGTCGTGTCTTGTCGTGTCTTGTTTTGTCTTATCTTGTCTTGTCTTGTCTTGTCTTGTCTTGTCTTGTCTTGTCTTGTCTTGTCTTGTCTTGTCTTGTCTTGTCTTGTCTTGTCTTGTCTTGTCTTGTCTTGTCTTGTCTTGTCTTGTCTTGTCTTGTCTTGTCTTGTCTTGTCTTGTCTTGTCTTGTCTTGTCTTGTCTTGTCTTGTCTTGTCTTGTCTTGTCTTGTCTTGTCTTGTCTTGTCTTGTCTTGTCTTGTCTTGTCTTGTCTTGTCTTGTCTTGTCTTGTCTTGTCTTGTCTTGTCTTGTCTTGTCTTGTCTTGTCTTGTCTTGTCTTGTCTTGTCTTGTCTTGTCTTGTCTTGTCTTGTCTTGTCTTGTCTTGTCTTGTCATGTCTTGTCCTGTCGTGTGTTGTGTTGTTTTGTCTTGTGTTGTTTTGTCGTGTCATGTCTTGTCTTGTCTTGTCTTGTCCTGTCCTGTCGTGTGTTGTGTTGTTTTGTCTTGTCTTGTCTTGTCATGTCATGTCATGTCGTGTCTTGTGTTGCTTTGTCTTGTCTTGTCTTGTCTTGTCTTGTTTTGTCTTGTCTTGTCTTGTCTTGTCTTGTCTTGTCTTGTCTTGTCTTGTCTTGTCTTGTCTTGTCTTGTCTTGTCTTGTCTTGTCTTGTCTTGTCTTGTCTTGTCTTGTCTTGTCCTGTCGTGTGTTGTGTTGTTTTGTCTTGTCTTGTGTTGTTTTGTCGTGTCATGACTTGTCTTGTCTTGTCTTGTCTTGTCTTGTCGTGTCGTGTCTTGTCGTGTCGTGTCTTGTCTTGTCTTGTCTTGATTTGTCTTGTCTTGTCTTGTCGTGTCTTGTCTTGTCTTGTTTTGTCTTATCTTGTCTTGTCTTGTCGTGTCTTGTCGTGTCTTGTCGTGTCTTGTCGTGTCTTGTCGTGTCTTGTGTTGTTTTGTCTTGTCTTGTCTTGTCTTGTCTTGTCTTGTCCTGTCGTGTGTTGTCGTGTCTTGTGTTGTTTTGTCGTGTCATGTCTTGTCTTGTCTTGTCTTGTCTTGTCGTGTCGTGTCTTGTCGCGTCGTGTCTTGTCTTGTCTTGTCTTGATTTGTCTTGTCTTGTCTTGTCTTGTCGTGTCTTGTCTTGTCTTGTCGTGTCTTGTCGTGTCTTGTCGTGTCTTGTCGTGTCTTGTGTTGTTTTGTCGTGTCATGTCTTGTCTTGTCTTGGCATGTATTGTCGTGTCGTGTCTTGTCGTGTCGTGTCGTGTCTTGTCTTGTCTTGTCTTGATTTGTCTTGTCTTGTCTTGTCTTGTCGTGTCTTGTCTTGTCTTGTTTTGTCTTATCTTGTCTTGTCTTGTCGTGTCTTGTCGTGTCTTGTCGTGTCTTGTCGTGTCTTGTGTTGTTTTGTCTTGTCTTGTGTTGTTTTGTCGTGTCATGTCTTGTCTTGTCTTGTCTTGTCCTGTCCTGTCGTGTGTTGTGTTGTTTTGTCTTGTGTTGTCTTGTCATGTCATGTCATGTCGTGTCTTGTGTTGCTTTGTCTTGTCTTGTCTTGTCATGTCATGTCTTGTCATGTCTTGTCTTGTCTTGTCTTGTCTTGTCTTGTCTTGTCATGTCATGTCTTGTCTTGTCTTGTCTTATCTTGTCGTGTCGTGTCTTGTCGTGTCTTGTCTTGTCTTGTCTTGATTTGTCTTGTCTTGTCTTGTCTTGTCGTGTCTTGTCTTGTCTTGTTTTGTCTTATCTTGTCTTGTCTTGTCGTGTCTTGTCGTGTCTTGTCGTGTCTTGTCGTGTCTTGTGTTGTTTTGTCTTGTCTTGTCTTGTCTTGTCTTGTCTTGTCCTGTCGTGTGTTGTCGTGTCTTGTGTTGTTTTGTCATGTCATGTCTTGTCTTGTCTTGTCTTGTCGTGTCGTGTCTTAAGACAATACAAGTCTTGTCTTGTCTTGTCTTGTCTTGTCTTGTCTTGTCTTGTCTTGTCTTGTCTTGTCTTGTCTTGTCTTGTCTTGTCTTGTCTTGTCTTGTCTTGTCTTGTCTTGTCTTGTCTTGTCTTGTCTTGTCTTGTCTTGTCTTGTCTTGTCTTGTCTTGTCTTGTCTTGTCTTGTCTTGTCTTGTCTTGTCTTGTCTTGTCTTGTCCTGTCGTGTGTTGTGTTGTTTTGTCTTGTCTTGTCTTGCCTTGTCTTGTCTTGTCTTGTCTTGTCTTGTCTTGTCTTGTCTTGTCTTGATTTGTCTTGTCTTGTCTTGTCTTGTCTTGTCTTGTCTTGTCTGGTCTTGTCTTGTCTTGTCTTGTCTTGTCTTGTCTTGTCTTGTCTTGTCTTGTCTTGTCTTGTCTTGTCTTGTCTTGTCTTGTCTTGTCTTGTCTTGTCTTGTCTTGTCTTGTCTTGTCTTGTCTTGTCTTGTCTTGTCTTGTCTTGTCTTGTCTTGTCTTGTCTTGTCTTGTCTTGTCTTGTCCTGTCTTGTCTTGTCTTGTCTTGTCTTGTCTTGTCTTGTCTTGTCTTGTCATGTCTTGTCTTGTCTTGTCTTGTCTTGTCTTGTATTGTCTTGTCTTGTTTTGTCTTGTCTTGTCTTGTCGTGTCTTAAGACAATACAAGTCTTGTCTTGTCTTGTCTTGTCTTGTCTTGTCTTGTCTTGTCTTGTCTTGTCTTGTCTTGTCTTGTCTTGTCTTGTCTTGTCTTGTCTTGTCTTGTCTTGTCTTGTCTTGTCTTGTCTTGTCTTGTCTTGTCTTGTCTTGTCTTGTCTTGTCTTGTCTTGTCTTGTCTTGTCTTGTCTTGTCTTGTCTTGTCTTGTCTTGTCTTGTCTTGTCTTGTCTTGTCTTGTCTTGTCTTGTCCTGTCGTGTGTTGTGTTGTTTTGTCTTGTCTTGTCTTGTCTTGTCTTGTCTTGTCTTGTCTTGATTTGTCTTGTCTTGTCTTGTCTTGTCGTGTCTTGTCTTGTCTTGTTTTGTCTTATCTTGTCTTGTCTTGTCGTGTCTTGTCGTGTCTTGTCGTGTCTTGTCGTGTCTTGTATTGTCTTGTCTTGTCTTGTCTTGTCTTGTCTTGTCTTGTCTTGTCTTGTCTTGTCTTGTCTTGTCTTGTCATGTCTTGTCTTGTCTTGTCTTGTCTTGTATTGTCTTGTCTTGTTTTGTCTTGTCTTGTCTTGTCTTGTCTTGTCTTGTCTTGTCATGTCATGTCTTGTCTTGTCGTGTCGTGTCTTGTCTTGTCTTGTCTTGATGTGTCTTGTCTTGTCTTGTCTTGTCGTGTCTTGTCGTGTCTTGTCTTGTCTTGTTTTGTCTTGTCTTGTCTTGTCTTGTCTTGTCTTGTCTTGTCTTGTCTTGTCTTGTCTTGTCTTGTCTTGTCTTGTCTTGTCTTGTCTTGTCTTGTCTTGTCTTGTCTTGTCTTGTCTTGTCTTGTCTTGTCTTGTCTTGTCTTGTCTTGTCTTGTCTTGTCTTGTCTTGTCTTGTCTTGTCTTGTCTTGTCTTGTCTTGTCTTGTCTTGTCTTGTCTTGTCTTGTCTTGTCTTGTCTTGTCTTGTCTTGTCTTGTCTTGTCTTGTCCTGTCGTGTGTTGTGTTGTTTTGTCTTGTCTTGTCTTGTCTTGTCTTGTCTTGTCTTGTCTTGTCTTGTCTTGTCTTGTCTTGTCTTGATTTGTCTTGTTTTGTCTTGTCTTGTCTTGTCTTGTCTTGTCTTGTCTTGTCTTGTCTTGTCTTGTCTTGTCTTGTCTTGTCTTGTCTTGTCTTGTCTTGTCTTGTCTTGTCTTGTCTTGTCTTGTCTTGTCTTGTCTTGTCTTGTCTTGTCTTGTCTTGTCTTGTCTTGTCTTGTCTTGTCTTGTCTTGTCTTGTCTTGTCTTGTCTTGTCTTGTCTTGTCTTGTCTTGTCTTGTCTTGTCTTGTCTTGTCTTGTCTTGTCTTGTCTTGTCTTGTCTTGTCTTGTCTTGTCTTGTCCTGTCGTGTGTTGTGTTGTTTTGTCTTGTCTTGTCTTGTCTTGTCTTGTCTTGTCTTGTCTTGTCTTGTCTTGTCTTGTCTTGTCTTGATTTGTCTTGTCTTGTCTTGTCTTGTCTTGTCTTGTCTTGTCTTGTCTTGTCTGGTCTTGTCTTGTCTTGTCTTGTCTTGTCTTGTCTTGTCTTGTCTTGTCTTGTCTTGTCTTGTCTTGTCTTGTCTTGTCTTGTCTTGTCTTGTCTTGTCTTGTCTTGTCTTGTCTTGTCTTGTCTTGTCTTGTCTTGTCTTGTCTTGTCTTGTCTTGTCTTGTCTTGTCTTGTCTTGTCTTGTCTTGTCTTGTCTTGTCTTGTCTTGTCTTGTCTTGTCTTGTCTTGTCTTGTCTTGTCTTGTCTTGTCTTGTCTTGTCCTGTCTTGTCTTGTCTTGTCTTGTCTTGTCTTGTCTTGTCTTGTCTTGTCATGTCTTGTCTTGTCTTGTCTTGTCTTGTCTTGTATTGTCTTGTCTTGTTTTGTCTTGTCTTGTCTTGTCGTGTCGTGTCTTGTCGTGTCGTGTCTTGTATTGTCTTGTCTTGATTTGTCTTGTCTTGTCTTGTCTTGTCTTGTCGTGTCTTGTCTTGTCTTGTTTTGTCTTATCTTGTCTTGTCTTGTCGTGTCTTGTCGTGTCTTGTCGTGTCTTGTCGTGTCTTGTGTTGTCTTGTCTTGTCTTGTCTTGTCTTGTCCTGTCTTGTCTTGTCTTGTCTTGTCTTGTCTTGTCTTGTCTTGTCTTGTCTTGTCTTGTCTTGTCTTGTCTTGTCTTGTCTTGTCTTGTCTTGTCTTGTCTTGTCTTGTCTTGTCTTGTCTTGTCTTGTCTTGTCTTGTCTTGTCTTGTCTTGTCTTGTCTTGTCTTGTCTTGTCTTGTCTTGTCTTGTCTTGTCTTGTCTTGTCTTGTCTTGTCTTGTCTTGTCTTGTCTTGTCTTGTCTTGTCTTGTCTTGTCTTGTCTTGTCTTGTCTTGTCTTGTCTTGTCTTGTCTTGTCTTGTCTTGTCTTGTCTTGATGTGTCTTGTCTTGTCTTGTCTTGTCGTGTCTTGTCTTGTCTTGTTTTGTCTTATCTTGTCGTGTCTTGTCGTGTCTTGTCGTGTCTTGTCGTGTCTTGTCGTGTCTTGTCGTGTCTTGTCGTGTCTTGTGTTGTCTTGTCTTGTCTTGTCTTGTGTTGTCTTGTCCTGTCGTGTGTTGTCTTGTCTTGTCTTGTCCTGTCCTGTCGTGTGTTGTGTTGTTTTGTCTTGTCTTGTCTTGTCATGTCATGTCATGTCGTGTCTTGTGTTGCTTTGTCTTGTCTTGTCTTGTCATGTCGTGTGTTGTGTTGTTTTGTCTTGTCTTGTCTTGTCTGGTCTTGTCTTGTCTTGTCTTGTCTTGTCTTGTCTTGTCTTGTCTTGTCATGTCTTGTCTTGTCCTGTCGTGTGTTGTGTTGTTTTGTCTTGTCTTGTGTTGTTTTGTCGTGTCATGTCTTGTCTTGTCTTGTCTTGTCCTGTCGTGTGTTGTGTTGTTTTGTCTTGTCTTGTCTTGTCATGTCATGTCATGTCGTGTCTTGTGTTGCTTTGTCTTGTCTTGTCTTGTCATGTCGTGTGTTGTGTTGTTTTGTCTTGTCTTGTTTTGTCTTGTCTTGTCTTGTCTTATCTTGTCTTGTCTTGTCGTGTCTGGTCTTGTCTTGTCTTGTCTTGTCTTGTCTTGTCTTGTCTTGTCTTATCTTGTCTTGTCTTGTCGTGTCTCGTCTTGTTTTGTCTTATCTTGTCTTGTCTTGTCGTGTCTTGTCGTGTCTTGTCGTGTCTTGTCTTGTCTTGTCCTGTCGTGTGTTGTGTTGTTTTGTCTTGTCTTGTGTTGTTTTGTCGTGTCATGTCTTGTCTTGTCTTGTCTTGTCCTGTCGTGTGTTGTGTTGTTTTGTCTTGTCTTGTCTTGTCATGTCATGTCATGTCGTGTCTTGTGTTGCTTTGTCTTGTCTTGTCTTGTCATGTCGTGTGTTGTGTTGTTTTGTCTTGTCTTGTTTTGTCTTGTCTTGTCTTGTCTTGTCTTGTCTTGTCTTGTCTTGTCTTGTCTTGTCTTGTCTTGTCTTGTCTTGTCTTGTCTTGTCTTGTCTTGTCTTGTCTTGTCTTGTCTTGTCTTGTCTTGTCTTGTCTTGTCTTGTCTTGTCTTGTCTTGTCTTGTCTTGTCTTGTCTTGTCTTGTCTTGTCATGTCTTGTCTTGTCTTGTCTTGTCTTGTATTGTCTTGTCTTGTTTTGTCTTGTCTTGTCTTGTCTTGTCTTGTCTTGTTTTGTCATGTCATGTCTTGTCTTGTCTTGTCTTGTCTTGTCTTATCTTCTTAATTAATTTAAAAACAAATCAAACAGAATTGTCTTGTGTTGTCTTGTCGTGACTTGTCTTGTCTTGTCTTGTCTTGTCTTGTCTTGTCTTGTCTTGTCTTGTCTTGTCTTGTCTTGTCTTGTCTTGTCTTGTTTTGTCATGTAATGTCTTGTCTTGACTTGTCCTGTCGTGTGTTGTGTTGTTTTGTCTTGTCTTGTGTTGTTTTGTCGTGTCATGTCTTGTCTTGTCTTGTCTTGTCTTGTCTTGTCGTGTCGTGTCTTGTCGTGTCGTGTCTTGTCTTGTCTTGTCTTGTCTTGTCTTGTCTTGTCTTGTCTTGTCTTGTCTTGTCTTGTCTTGTCTTGTCTTGTCTTGTCTTGTCTTGTCTTGTCTTGTCTTGTCTTGTCTTGTCTTGTCTTGTCTTGTCCTGTCGTGTGTTGTGTTGTTTTGTCTTGTCTTGTGTTGTTTTGTCGTGTCATATCTTGTCTTGTCTTGTCTTGTCTTGTCTTGTCTTGTCTTGTCTTGTCTTGTCTTATCTTCTTAATTAATTTAAAAACAAATCAAACAGAATTGTCTTGTCTTGTCTTGTCTTGTCTTGTCTTGTCTTGTCTTGTCTTGTCTTGTCTTGTCTTGTCTTGTCTTGTCTTGTCTTGTCTTGTCTTGTCTTGTCTTGTCTTGTCTTGTCTTGTCTTGTCTTGTCTTGTCTTGTCTTGTCTTGTCTTGTCCTGTCTTGTCTTGTCTTGTCTTGTCTTGTCTTGTCTTGTCATGTCTTGTCTTGTCTTGTCTTGTCTTGTATTGTCTTGTCTTGTTTTGTCTTGTCTTGTCTTGTCGTGTCGTGTCTTGTCGTGTCGTGTCTTGTCTTGTCTTGTCTTGATTTGTCTTGTCTTGTCTTGTCTTGTCGTGTCTTGTCGTGTCTTGTCGTGTCTTGTGTTGTCTTGTGTTGTCTTGTCTTGTCTTGTCTTGTCTTGTCTTGTCCTGTCGTGTGTTGTGTTGTTTTGTCTTGTCTTGTTTTGTCTTGTCTTGTCTTGTCTTGTCTTGTCTTGTCTTGTCTTGTCTTGTCTTGTCTTGTCTTGTCTTGTCTTGTCTTGTCTTGTCTTGTCTTGTCTTGTCTTGTCTTGTCTTGTCTTGTCTTGTCTTGTCTTGTCTTGTCTTGTCTTGTCTTGTCTTGTCTTGTCTTGTCTTGTCTTGTCTTGTCTTGTCTTGTCTTGTCTTGTCTTGTCTTGTCTTGTCTTGTCTTGTCTTGTCTTGTCTTGTCTTGTCTTGTCTTGTCTTGTCTTGTCTTGTCTTGTCTTGTCTTATCTTCTTAATTAATTTAAAAACAAATCAAACAGAATTGTCTTGTGTTGTCTTGTCGTGACTTGTCTTGTCTTGTCTTGTCTTGTCTTGTCTTGTCTTGTCTTGTCTTGTCTTGTCTTGTCTTGTCTTGTCTTGTCTTGTCTTGTTTTGTCATGTAATGTCTTGTCTTGACTTGTCCTGTCGTGTGTTGTGTTGTTTTGTCTTGTCTTGTGTTGTTTTGTCGTGTCATGTCTTGTCTTGTCTTGTCTTGTCTTGTCTTGTCGTGTCGTGTCTTGTCGTGTCGTGTCTTGTCTTGTCTTGTCTTGTCTTGTCTTGTCCTGTCGTGTGTTGTGTTGTTTTGTCTTGTCTTGTCATGTCATGTCATGTCTTGTCTTGTGTTGCTTTGTCTTGTCTTGTCTTGTCATGTCGTGTGTTGTGTTGTTTTGTCTTGTCTTGTCTTGTTTTGTCTTGTCTTGTCTTGTCTTGTCTTGTCTTGTCTTGTCTTGTCTTGTCTTGTCTTGTCTTGTCTTGTCTTGTCTTGTCTTGTCTTGTCTTGTCTTGTCTTGTCTTGTCTTGTCTTGTCTTGTCTTGTCTTGTCTTGTCTTGTCTTGTCTTGTCTTGTCTTGTCTTGTCTTGTCTTGTCTTGTCTTGTCTTGTCTTGTCTTGTCTTGTCTTGTCTTGTCTTGTCTTGTCTTGTCTTGTCTTGTCTTGTCTTGTCTTGTCTTGTCTTGTCTTGTCTTGTCTTGTCTTGTCTTGTCTTGTCTTGTCTTGTCTTGTCTTGTCTTGTCTTGTCTTGTCTTGTCTTGTCTTGTCTTGTCTTGTCTTGTCTTGTCTTGTCTTGTCTTGTCTTGTCTTGTCTTGTCTTGTCTTGTCTTGTCTTGTCTTGTCTTGTCTTGTCTTGTCTTGTCTTGTCTTGTCTTGTCTTGTCTTGTCTTGTCTTGTCTTGTCTTGTCTTGTCTTGTCTTGTCTTGTCTTGTCTTGTCTTGTCTTGTCTTATCTTCTTAATTAATTTAAAAACAAATCAAACAGAATTGTCTTGTCTGGTCTTGTCTTGTCTTGTCTTGTCTTGTCTTGTCTTGTCTTGTCTTGTCTTGTCTTGTCTTGTCTTGTATTGTCTTGTCTTGTTTTGTCTTGTCTTGTCTTGTCTTGTCTTGTCTTGTCTTGTCATGTCATGTCTTGTCTTGTCTTGTCTTGTCTTGTCTTATCTTCTTAATTAATTTAAAAACAAATCAAACAGAATTGTCTTGTGTTGTCTTGTCGTGACTTGTCTTGTCTTGTCTTGTCTTGTCTTGTCTTGTCTTGTCTTGTCTTGTCTTGTCTTGTCTTGTCTTGTCTTGTCTTGTCTTGTCTTGTCTTGTCTTGTCTTGTCTTGTCTTGTTTTGTCATGTAATGTCTTGTCTTGACTTGTCCTGTCGTGTGTTGTGTTGTTTTGTCTTGTCTTGTGTTGTTTTGTCGTGTCATGTCTTGTCTTGTCTTGTCTTGTCTTGTCTTGTCGTGTCGTGTCTTGTCGTGTCTTGTCTTGTCTTGTCTTGATTTGTCTTGATTTGTCTTGTCTTGTCTTGTCGTGTCTTGTCTTGTCTTGTTGTGTCTTATCTTGTCTTGTCTTGTCGTGTCTTGTCGTGTCTTGTCGTGTCTTGTCGTGTCTTGTGTTGTCTTGTCTTGTCTTGTCTTGTCTTGTCTTGTCTTGTCTTGTCTTGTCTTGTCTTGTCTTGTCTTGTCTTGTCTTGTCTTGTCTTGTCTTGTCTTGTCTTGTCTTGTCTTGTCTTGTCTTGTCTTGTCTTGTCTTGTCTTGTCTTGTCTTGTCTTGTCTTGTCTTGTCTTGTCTTGTCTTGTCTTGTCTTGTCTTGTCTTGTCTTGTCTTGTCTTGTCTTGTCTTGTCGTGTCTTGTCGTGTCTTGTTGTGTATTGTCTTGTCTTGTCGTGTCTTGTCGTGTCGTGTCTTGTCGTGTCGTGTCTTGTCTTGTCTTGTCTTGTCTTGTCTTGTCTTGTCTTGTCTTGTCTTGTCTTGTCTTGTCTTGTCTTGTCTTGTCTTGTCTTGTCTTGTCTTGTCTGGTCTTGTCTTGTCTTGTCTTGTCTTGTCTTGTCTTGTCCTGTCCTGTCCTGTCCTGTCTTGTCTTGTCTTGTCTTTTCATGTCGTGCGTTGTGTTGTTTTGTCTTGTCTTGTCTTGTCTTGTCTTGTCTTGTCTTGTCTTGTCTTGTCTTGTCTTGTCTTGTCTTGTCTTGTCTTGTCTTGTCTTGTCTTGTCTTGTCTTGTCTTGTCTTGTCTTGTCTTGTCTTGTCTTGTCTTGTCTTGTCTTGTCTTGTCTTGTCTTGTCTTGTGTTGCTTTGTCTTGTCTTGTCTTGTCATGTCGTGTGTTGTGTTGTTTTGTCTTGTCTTGTTTTGTCTTGTCTTGTCTTGTCTTGTCTTGTCTTGTCTTGTCTTGTCTTGTCTTGTCTTGTCTTGTCTTGTCTTGTCTTGTCTTGTCTTGTCTTGTCTTGTCTTGTCTTGTCTTGTCTTGTCTTGTCTTGTCTTGTCTTGTCTTGTCTTGTCTTGTCTTGTCTTGTCTTGTCTTGTCTTGTCTTGTCTTGTCTTGTCTTGTCTTGTCTTGTCTTGTCTTGTCTTGTCTTGTCTTGTCTTGTCTTGTCTTGTCTTGTCTTGTCTTGTCTTGTCTTGTCTTGTCTTGTCTTGTCTTGTCTTGTCTTGTCTTGTCTTGTCTTGTCTTGTCTTGTCTTGTCTTGTCTTGTCTTGTCTTGTCTGGTCTTGTCTTGTCTTGTCTTGTCTTGTCTTGTCTTGTCATGTCATGTCTTGTCTTGTCTTGTCTTGTCTTATCTTCTTAATTAATTTAAAAACAAATCAAACAGAATTGTCTTGTCTTGTCTTGTCGTGTCTTGTCTTGTCTTGTCTTGTCTTGTCTTGTCTTGTCTTGTGTTGTTTTGTCGTGTCATGTCTTGTCTTGTCTTGTCTTGTCCTGTCCTGTCGTGTGTTGTGTTGTTTTGTCTTGTCTTGTCTTGTCATGTCATGTCATGTCGTGTCTTGTGTTGCTTTGTCTTGTCTTGTCTTGTCATGTCGTGTGTTGTGTTGTTTTGTCTTGTCTTGTTTTGTCTTGTCTTGTCTTGTCTTGTCTTGTCTTGTCTTGTCTTGTCTTGTCTTGTCTTGTCTTGTCTTGTCTTGTCTTGTCTTATCTTGTCTTGTCTTGTCATGTCTTGTCTTGTCTTGTCTTGTCTTGTATTGTCTTGTCTTGTTTTGTCTTGTCTTGTCTTGTCTTGTCTTGTCTTGTCATGTCATGTCTTGTCTTGTCTTGTCTTGTCTTGTCTTGTCTTGTCTTGTGTTGTTTTGTCGTGTCATGTCTTGTCTTGTCTTGTCTTGTCTTGTCTTGTCGTGTCGTGTCTTGTCGTGTCTTGTCTTGTCTTGTCTTGTTTTGTCTTGTCTTGTCTTGTCTTGTCTTGTCTTGTCTTGTCTTGTCTTGTCTTGTCTTGTCTTGTCTTGTCTTGTCGTGTCTTGTCTTGTCTTGTCTTGTATTGTCTTGTCTTGTCTTGTCTTGTCTTGTCGTGTCTTGTCTTGTCTTGTCTTGTATTGTCTTGTCTTGTCTTGTCTTGTCTTGTCTTGTCTTGTCTTGTCTTGTCTTGTCTTGTCTTGTCTTGTCTTGTCTTGTCTTGTCTTGTCTTGTCATGTCTTGTCTTGTCTTGTCTTGTCTTGTCTTGTCATGTCGTGTGTTGTGTTGTTTTGTCTTGTCTTGTTTTGTCTTGTCTTGTCTTGTCTTGTCTTGTCTTGTCTTGTCTTGTCTTGTCTTGTCTTGTCTTGTCTTGTCTTGTCTTGTCTTGTCTTGTCTTGTCGTGTCTTGTCTTGTCTTGTCTTGTCATGTCATGTCATGTCGTGTCTTGTGTTGCTTTGTCTTGTCTTGTCTTGTCATGTCGTGTGTTGTGTTGTTTTGTCTTGTCTTGTTTTGTCTTGTCTTGTCTTGTCTTGTCTTGTCTTGTCTTGTCTTGTCTTGTCTTGTCTTGTCTTGTCTTGTCTTGTCTTGTCTTGTCTTGTCTTGTCTTGGCTTATCTTGTCTTGTCTTGTCATGTCTTGTCTTGTCATGTCTTGTCTTGTATTGTCTTGTCTTGTTTTGTCTTGTCTTGTCATGTCATGTCTTGTCTTGTCTTGTCTTGTCTTGTCTTGTCATGTCATGTCTTGTCTTGTCTTGTCTTATCTTCTTAATTAATTTAAAAACAAATCAAACAGAATTGTCTTGTCTTGTCGTGTCTTGTCTTGTCTTGTCTTGTTTTGTCTTGTCTTGTCTTGTCTTGTCTTGTCTTGTCTTGTCTTGTCTTGTCTTGTCTTGTCTTGTCTTGTCTTGTCTTGTCTTGTCTTGTCTTGTCTTGTCTTGTCTTGTCTTGTCTTGTCTTGTCTTGTCTTGTCTTGTCTTGTCTTGTCTTGTCTTGTCTTGTCTTGTCTTGTCTTGTCTTGTCTTGTCTTGTCTTGTCTTGTCTTGTCTTGTCTTGTCTTGTCTTGTCTTGTCTTGTCTTGTCTTGTCTTGTCTTGTCTTGTCTTGTCTTGTCTTGTCTTGTCTTGTCTTGTCTTGTCTTGTCTTGTCTTGTCTTGTCTTGTCTTGTCTTGTCTTGTCTTGTCTTGTCTTGTCTTGTCTTGTCTTGTCTTGTCTTGTCTTGTCTTGTCTTGTCTTGTCTTGTCTTGTCTTGTCTTGTCTTGTCTTGTCTTGTCTTCTCTTGTCTTGTCTTGTCTTGTCTTGTCTTGTCTTGTCTTGTCTTGTCTTGTCTTGTCTTGTCTTGTCTTGTCTTGTCTTGTCTTGTCTTGTCTTGTCTTGTCTTGTCTTGTCTTGTCTTGTCTTGTCTTGTCTTGTCTTGTCTTGTCTTGTCTTGTCTTGTCTTGTCTTGTCTTGTCTTGTCTTGTCTTGTCTTGTCTTGTCTTGTCTTGTCTTGTCTTGTCTTGTCTTGTCTTGTCTTGTCCTGTCGTGTGTTGTGTTGTTTTGTCTTGTCTTGTGTTGTTTTGTCGTGTCATATCTTGTCTTGTCTTGTCTTGTCTTGTCTTGTCTTGTCTTGTCTTATCTTCTTAATTAATTTAAAAACAAATCAAACAGAATTGTCTTGTCTTGTCTTGTCTTGTCCTGTCTTGTCTTGTCTTGTCTTGTCTTGTCTTGTCTTGTCATGTCTTGTCTTGTCTTGTCTTGTCTTGTATTGTCTTGTCTTGTTTTGTCTTGTCTTGTCTTGTCGTGTCGTGTCTTGTCGTGTCGTGTCTTGTCTTGTCTTGTCTTGATTTGTCTTGTCTTGTCTTGTCTTGTCGTGTCTTGTCGTGTCTTGTCGTGTCTTGTCGTGTCTTGTGTTGTCTTGTCTTGTTTTGTCTTGTCTTGTCTTGTCTTGTCTTGTCTTGTCCTGTCGTGTGTTGTGTTGTTTTGTCTTGTCTTGTGTTGTTTTGTCGTGTCATGTCTTGTCTTGTCTTGTCTTGTCCTGTCGTGTGTTGTGTTGTTTTGTCTTGTCTTGTCATGTCATGTCATGTCGTGTCTTGTGTTGCTTTGTCTTGTCTTGTCTTGTCATGTCGTGTGTTGTGTTGTTTTGTCTTGTCTTGTTTTGTCTTGTCTTGTCTTGTCTTGTCTTGTCTTGTCTTGTCTTGTCTTGTCTTGTCTTGTCTTGTCTTGTCTTGTCTTGTCTTGTCTTGTCTTGTCTTGTCTTGTCTTGCCTTGTCTTGTCTTGTCTTGTCTTGTCTTGTCTTGTCTTGTCTTGTCTTGTCTTGTCTTGTCTTGTCTTGTCTTGTCTTGTCTTGTCTTGTCTTGTCTTGTCTTGTCTTGTCTTGTCTTGTCTTGTCTTGTCTTGTCTTGTCTTGTCTTGTCTTGTCTTGTCTTGTCGTGTCTTGTCTTGTCTTGCCTTGTCTTGTCTTGTCTTGTCTTATCTTCTTAATTAATTTAAAAACAAATCAAACAGAATTGTCTTGTCTGGTCTTGTCTTGTCTTGTCTTGTCTTGTCTTGTCTTGTCTTGTCTTGTCTTGTCTTGTCCTGTCGTGTGTTGTGTTGTTTTGTCTTGTCTTGTGTTGTTTTGTCGTGTCATGTCTTGTCTTGTCTTGTCTTGTCCTGTCGTGTGTTGTGTTGTTTTGTCTTGTCTTGTCTTGTCATGTCATGTCATGTCGTGTCTTGTGTTGCTTTGTCTTGTCTTGTCTTGTCATGTCGTGTGTTGTGTTGTTTTGTCTTGTCTTGTTTTGTCTTGTCTTGTCTTGTCTTGTCTTATCTTGTCTTGTCTTGTCGTGTCTGGTCTTGTCTTGTCTTGTCTTGTCTTGTCTTGTCTTGTCTTGTCTTATCTTGTCTTGTCTTGTCGTGTCTCGTCTTGTTTTGTCTTATCTTGTCTTGTCTTGTCGTGTCTTGTCGTGTCTTGTCGTGTCTTGTCTTGTCTTGTCCTGTCGTGTGTTGTGTTGTTTTGTCTTGTCTTGTGTTGTTTTGTCGTGTCATGTCTTGTCTTGTCTTGTCTTGTCCTGTCGTGTGTTGTGTTGTTTTGTCTTGTCTTGTCTTGTCATGTCATGTCATGTCGTGTCTTGTGTTGCTTTGTCTTGTCTTGTCTTGTCATGTCGTGTGTTGTGTTGTTTTGTCTTGTCTTGTTTTGTCTTGTCTTGTCTTGTCTTGTCTTGTCTTGTCTTGTCTTGTCTTGTCTTGTCTTGTCTTGTCTTGTCTTGTCTTGTCTTGTCTTGTCTTGTCTTGTCTTGTCTTGTCTTGTCTTGTCTTGTCATGTCTTGTCTTGTCTTGTCTTGTCTTGTATTGTCTTGTCTTGTTTTGTCTTGTCTTGTCTTGTCTTGTCTTGTCTTGTCTTGTCATGTCATGTCTTGTCTTGTCTTGTCTTGTCTTGTCTTATCTTCTTAATTAATTTAAAAACAAATCAAACAGAATTGTCTTGTGTTGTCTTGTCGTGACTTGTCTTGTCTTGTCTTGTCTTGTCTTGTCTTGTCTTGTCTTGTCTTGTCTTGTCTTGTCTTGTCTTGTCTTGTCTTGTCTTGTTTTGTCATGTAATGTCTTGTCTTGACTTGTCCTGTCGTGTGTTGTGTTGTTTTGTCTTGTCTTGTGTTGTTTTGTCGTGTCATGTCTTGTCTTGTCTTGTCTTGTCGTGTCGTGTCTTGTCGTGTCGTGTCTTGTCTTGTCTTGTCTTGTCTTGTCTTGTCTTGTCTTGTCTTGTCTTGTCTTGTCTTGTCTTGTCTTGTCTTGTCTTGTCTTGTCTTGTCTTGTCTTGTCTTGTCCTGTCGTGTGTTGTGTTGTTTTGTCTTGTCTTGTGTTGTTTTGTCGTGTCATATCTTGTCTTGTCTTGTCTTGTCTTGTCTTGTCTTGTCTTGTCTTGTCTTGTCTTATCTTCTTAATTAATTTAAAAACAAATCAAACAGAATTGTCTTGTCTTGTCTTGTCTTGTCTTGTCTTGTCTTGTCTTGTCTTGTCTTGTCTTGTCTTGTCTTGTCTTGTCTTGTCTTGTCTTGTCTTGTCTTGTCTTGTCTTGTCTTGTCTTGTCTTGTCTTGTCTTGTCTTGTCTTGTCTTGTCTTGTCTTGTCCTGTCTTGTCTTGTCTTGTCTTGTCTTGTCTTGTCTTGTCATGTCTTGTCTTGTCTTGTCTTGTCTTGTATTGTCTTGTCTTGTTTTGTCTTGTCTTGTCTTGTCGTGTCGTGTCTTGTCGTGTCGTGTCTTGTCTTGTCTTGTCTTGATTTGTCTTGTCTTGTCTTGTCTTGTCGTGTCTTGTCGTGTCTTGTCGTGTCTTGTGTTGTCTTGTGTTGTCTTGTCTTGTCTTGTCTTGTCTTGTCTTGTCCTGTCGTGTGTTGTGTTGTGTTGTTTTGTCTTGTCTTGTTTTGTCTTGTCTTGTCTTGTCTTGTCTTGTCTTGTCTTGTCTTGTCTTGTCTTGTCTTGTCTTGTCTTGTCTTGTCTTGTCTTGTCTTGTCTTGTCTTGTCTTGTCTTGTCTTGTCTTGTCTTGTCTTGTCTTGTCTTGTCTTGTCTTGTCTTGTCTTGTCTTGTCTTGTCTTGTCTTGTCTTGTCTTGTCTTGTCTTGTCTTGTCTTGTCTTGTCTTGTCTTGTCTTGTCTTGTCTTGTCTTGTCTTATCTTCTTAATTAATTTAAAAACAAATCAAACAGAATTGTCTTGTGTTGTCTTGTCGTGACTTGTCTTGTCTTGTCTTGTCTTGTCTTGTCTTGTCTTGTCTTGTCTTGTCTTGTCTTGTCTTGTCTTGTCTTGTCTTGTTTTGTCATGTAATGTCTTGTCTTGACTTGTCCTGTCGTGTGTTGTGTTGTTTTGTCTTGTCTTGTGTTGTTTTGTCGTGTCATGTCTTGTCTTGTCTTGTCTTGTCTTGTCTTGTCGTGTCGTGTCTTGTCGTGTCGTGTCTTGTCTTGTCTTGTCTTGTCTTGTCTTGTCCTGTCGTGTGTTGTGTTGTTTTGTCTTGTCTTGTCATGTCATGTCATGTCTTGTCTTGTGTTGCTTTGTCTTGTCTTGTCTTGTCATGTCGTGTGTTGTGTTGTTTTGTCTTGTCTTGTTTTGTCTTGTCTTGTCTTGTCTTGTCTTGTCTTGTCTTGTCTTGTCTTGTCTTGTCTTGTCTTGTCTTGTCTTGTCTTGTCTTGTCTTGTCTTGTCTTGTCTTGTCTTGTCTTGTCTTGTCTTGTCTTGTCTTGTCTTGTCTTGTCTTGTCTTGTCTTGTCTTGTCTTGTTTTGTCTTGTCTTGTCTTGTCTTGTCTTGTCTTGTCTTGTCTTGTCTTGTCTTGTCTTGTCTTGTCTTGTCTTGTCTTGTCTTGTCTTGTCTTGTCTTGTCTTGTCTTGTCTTGTCTTGTCTTGTCTTGTCTTGTCTTGTCTTGTCTTGTCTTGTCTTGTCTTGTCTTGTCTTGTCTTGTCTTGTCTTGTCTTGTCTTGTCTTGTCTTGTCTTGTCTTGTCTTGTCTTGTCTTGTCTTGTCTTGTCTTGTCTTGTCTTGTCTTGTCTTGTCTTGTCTTGTCTTGTCTTGTCTTGTCTTGTCTTGTCTTGTCGTGTCTTGTCTTGTCATGTCATGTCATGTGATGTCATGTGTTGTGTTGTGTTGTTTTGTCTTGTCTGGTCTTGTCTTGTCTTGTCTTGTCTTGTCTTGTCTTGTCTTGTCTTGTCTTGTCTTGTCTTGTCTTGTCTTGTCTTGTCTTATCTTGTCTTGTCCTGTCCTGTCCTGTCCTGTCCTGTCCTGTCCTGAGTTGTCTTGTCTTCTCATGTCATGTCATGTCATATTGTGTTGTGTTGTGTTGTTTTGTCTCGTCTTGTCTTGTCTTGTCTTGTCTTGTCTTGTCTTGTCTTGTCTTGTCTTGTCTTGCCTTGCCTTGTCTTGTCTTGTCTTGTCTTGTCTTTTCTTGTCTTGCCTTGTCTTGTCTTGTCTTGTCTTGTCTTGTCTTGTCTTGTCTTGTCTTGTCTTGTCTAGTCTTGTCTAGTCTTGTCTTGTCTTGTCTAGTCTTGTCTTGTCTTGTCTTGTCTTGTCTAGTCTAGTCTTGTCTTGTCTTGTCTAGTCTTGTCTTGTCTTGTCTTGTCTTGTCTTGTCTTGTCTTGTCTTGTCTTGTCTTGTCTTGTCTTGTCTTGTCTTGTCTTGTCTTGTCTTGTCTAGTCTTGTCTTGTCTTGTCTTGTCTTGTCTTGTCTTGTCTTGTCTTATCTTGTCTTGTCTTGTCTTGTCTAGTCTTGTCTTGTCTTGTCTTGTCTTGTCTTGTCTTGTCTTGTCTTGTCTTGTCTTGTCTTGTCTTGTCTTGTCTTGTCTTGTCTTGTCTTGCCTTTTCTTGTCTGGCCTTGTCTTCTTAATTAATTTAAAAACAAATCAAACACAATTGTCTTGTCTTGTCTTGTCTTGTCTTGTCTTGTCTTGTCTTGTCTTGTCTTGTCTTGTCTTGTCTTGTCTAGTCTTGTCTTGTCTAGTCTTGTCTAGTCTTGTCTTGTCTTGTCTTGTCTTGTCTTGTCTTGTCTTGTCTTGTCTTGTCTTGTCTTGTCTTGTCTTGTCTTGTCTTGTCTTGTCTTGTCTTGTCTTGTCTTGTCCTGTCCTGTCCTGTCCTGTCCTGTCCTGTCCTGTCCTGTCCTGTCCTGTCTTGTCTTGTCATGTCATGGCATGTCATGTCATGTTGTGTTGTGTTGTTTTGTCTTGTCTTGTCTTGTTTTGTCATGTCATGTCATGTCATGTCATGTCATGTTGTGTTGTGTTGTTTTGTCTTGTCTTGTCTTGTCTTGTTTTGTCTTGTTTTGTCTTGTCATGTCTTGTCATGTCTTGTCATGTCTTGTCATGTCATGTCATGTCATGTTGTGTTGTGTTGTTTTGTCTTGTCTTGTCTTGTCTTGTTTTGTCTTGTTTTGTCTTGTCTTGTCTTGTCTTGTCTTGTCTTGTCTTGTCTTGTCTTGTCTTGTCTTGTCTTGTCTTGTCTTGTCTTGTCTTGTCTTGTCTTGTCTTGTCTTGTCTTGTCTTGTCTTGTCTTGTCTTGTCTTGTCTTGTCTTGTCTTGTCTTGTCTTGTCTTGTCTTGTCTTGTCTTGTCTTGTCTTGTCTTGTCTTGTCTTGTCTTATCTTGTATTGTCCTGTCTTGGTCTGTCTTGTCTTGTCTTGTCTTGCCTTGTCTTGTCTTGTCTTGTCTTGTCTTGTCTTGTCTTGTCTTGTCTTGTCTTGTCTTGTCTTGTCTTGTCTTGTCTTGTCTTGTCTTGTCTTGTCTTGTCTTGTCTTGTCTTGCCTTGCCTTGTCTTGCCTTGTCTTGCCTTGTCTTGTCTAGTCTTGTCTTGTCTTGTCTTGTCTTGTCTTGTCTTGTCTTGTCTTGTCTTGCCTTGTCTTGTCTTGTCTTGTCTTGTCTTGTCTTGTCTTGTCTTGTCTTGTCTTGTCTTGTCTTGTCTTGTCTTGTCTTGTCTTGTCTTGTCTTGTCTTGTCTTGTCTTGTCTTGTCTTGTCTTGTCTTGTCTTGTCTTGTCTTGTCTTGTCTTGTCTTGTCTTGTCTTGTCTTGTCTTGTCTTGTCTTGTCTTGTCTTGTCTTGTCTTGTCTTGTCTTGTCTTGTCTTGTCTTGTCTTGTCTTGTCTTGTCTTGTCTTGTCTTGTCTTGTCTTGTCTTGTCTTGTCTTGTCTTGTCTTGTCTTGTCTTGTCTTGTCTTGTCTTGTCTTGTCTTGTCTTGTCTTGTCTTGTCTTGTCTTGTCTTGTCTTGTCTTGTCTTGTCTTGTCTTGTCTTGTCTTGTCTTGTCTTGTCTTGTCTTGTCTTGTCTTGTCTTGTCTTGTCTTGTCTTGTCTTGTCTTGTCTTGTCTTGTCTTGTCTTGTCTTGTCTTGTCTTGTCTTGTCTTGTCTTGTCTTGTCTTGTCTTGTCTTGTCTTGTCTTGTCTTGTCTTGTCTTGTCTTGTCTTGTCTTGTCTTGTCTTGTCTTGTCTTGTCTTGTCTTGTCTTGTCTTGTCTTGTCTTGTCTTGTCTTGTCTTGTCTTGTCTTGTCTTGTCTTGTCTTGTCTTGTCTTGTCTTGTCTTGTCTAGTCTTGTCTTGTCTTGTCTAGTCTTGTCTTGTCTTGTCTTGTCTTGTCTTGTCTTGCCTTTTCTTGTCTGGCCTTGTCTTCTTAATTAATTTAAAAACAAATCAAACACAATTGTCTTGTCTTGTCTTGTCTTGTCTTGTTTAGTCTTGTTTAGTCTTGTCTTGTCTTGTCTTGTCGTGTCTTGTCTTGTCTTGTCTTGTTTTGTCTTGTCTTGTCTTGTCTTGTCTTGTCTTGTCTTGTCTTGTCTTGTCTTGTCTTGTCTTGTCTTGTCTTGTCTTGTCTTGTCGTGTCTTGTCGTGTCTTGTCTTGTCTTGTCTTGTCTTGTCTTGTCTTGTCTTGTCTTGTCTTGTCCTGTCCTGTCCTGTCCTGTCCTGTCCTGTCCTGTCCTGTCCTGTCCTGTCCTGTCCTGTCTTGTCTTGTCTTCTCATGTCATGTCATGTCATATTGTGTTGTGTTGTTTTGTCTTGTCCTGTCTTGTCTTGTCTTATCTTCTCTTGTCTTGTCTTGTCTTGTCATGTCTTGTCTTGTCTTGTTTTGTCTGGTCATGCCTTATATTGTCTTGCCTTGTCTTGTCTTGTCTTGTTTTGTCATGTCATGTCATGTCGTGTGTTGTGTTGTGTTGTGTTGTGTTGTTTTGTCTTGTCTTGTCTTGTCTTGTTTTGTTTTGTCTTGTCTTGTCTTGTCTTGTCTTGTCTTGTCTTGTCTTGTCTTGTCTTGTCTTGTCTTGTCTTGTCTTGTCTTGTCTTGTCTTGTCTTGTCTTGTCTTGTCTTGTCTTGTCTTGTCTTGTCTTGTCTTGTCTTGTCTTGTCTTGTCTTGTCTTGTCTTGTCTTGTCTTGCCTTTTCTTGTCTGGCCTTGTCTTCTTAATTAATTTAAAAACAAATCAAACACAATTGTCTTGTCTTGTCTTGTCTTGTCATGTCTTGTCTTGTCTTGTCTTGTCTTGTCTTGTCTTGTCTTGTCTTGTCTTGTCTTGTCTTGTCTTGTCTTGTCTTGTCTTGTCTTGTCTTGTCTTGTCATGTCTTGTCTTGTCTTGTCTTGTCATGTCATGTCTTGTCTTGTCTTGTCTTGTCTTGTCTTATCTTCTTAATTAATTTAAAAACAAATCAAACAGAATTGTCTTGTAAGAAGATAAGACAAGACAAGACAAGACAAGACAAGACATGACATGACAAGACAAGACAAGACAAGACAAGACAAGACAAGACAAGACAAAACAAGACAAGACAAGACAAGACAAGACAAGGCAAGACAAGACAAGACAAGACAGACCAAGACAGGACAATACAAGATAAGACAAGACAAGACAAGACAAGACAAGACAAGACAAGACAAGACAAGACAAGACAAGACAAGACAAGACAAGACAAGACAAGACAAGACAAGACATGACAATATAAAACAAGACAAGACAAGACATGACGAAACAAAACAAGACAAGACAAAACAACACAACACACGACATGACATGACATGACAAGACAAGACAAGACATGACAATACACAACAAGACAAGACAAAACAACACAACACACGACATGACAAGACAAGACAAGACAAGACAAAGCAACACCAGACACGACATGACATTACATGACAAGACAAGACAAAACAACACAACACACGACAGGACATGACATGACATGACATGACAAGACAAGACAGGACAGGACAAGAAAAGACAAGACAAGACAAGACAAGACACGACAAGACAAGACAAGACAAGAAAAGACAAGACAAGACAAGACAAGACAAGACAAGACAAGACAAGACAAGATAAGACATGACAAGACAAAATAAGACAAGACAAAACAACACAACACAACACACGATATGACATGACAAGACAAAACAAGACAAGACAACACAAGACAAGACAAAACAACACAACTCACGACATGACATGACATGACAAGACAAGACAAGACAAGGCAAGACAAGACATGACAAGACAAAACAAGACAAGACAAAACAACACAACACACGACATGACATGACATGACAAGACAAGACATGACAAGACAAAACAACACAACACACGATATGACAAGACAAGACAAAACTAGATAAAATAAGACAAGACAAGACATGACAAGACAAAACAAGACAAGACAAAACAACACAACTCACGACATGACATGATATGACAAGACAAGACAAGACAAGACAAGACAAGACAAGACAAGACAAGACAAGACAAGACAAGACAAGATAAGACAAGACAAAACAAGACAAGACAAGACAAGACAAGACAAGACAAGACAAGACAAAACAAGACAAGACAAGACAACACAACACACGACATGACATGGCATGACAAGACAAGACAAGACAAGACAAGACAAGACAAGACAAGACAAGACAAGACAAGACAAGACAAGACAAGACTAGATAAAATAAGACAAGACAAGACATGACAAGACAAAACAAGACAAGACAAAACAACACAACTCACGTCATGACATGACATGACAAGACAAGACATGACAAGACAAAACAACACAACACACGACATGACAAGACAAGACAAGACTAGATAAAATAAGACAAGACAAGACATGACAAGACAAAACAAGACAAGACAAAACAACACAACTCACGACATGACATGACATGACAAGACAAGACAAGACAAGACAAGACAAGACAAGACAAGACAAGACAAGACAAGACAAGACAAGACAAGACAAGACAAGACTAGATAAAATAAGACAAGACAAGACATGACAAGACAAAACAAGACACGACAAAACAACACAACACACGACATGACATGACATGACAAGACAAGACATGACAAGACAAAACAACACAACACACGACATGACAAGACAAGACAAGACTAGATAAAATAAGACAAGACAAGACATGACAAGACAAAACAAGACAAGACAAAACAACACAACTCACGACATGACATGACATGACAAGACAAGACAAGACAAGACAAGACAAGACAAGACAAGACAAGACAAGACAGGACAAGACAAGATAAGACAAGACAAGACAAGACAAGACAAGACAAGACAAGACAAGACAAGACGAGACAAGACAAGACAAGACAAGACAAGACAAGACAAGACAAGACAAGACAAGACAAGACAAGACAAGACAAGTCAAGACAAGACAAGACAAGACAAGACAAGACAAGACAAGACAAGACAAAACAAGACAAGACAAGACAAGACCAGACAAGACAAGACAAAACAAGACAAGACAAGACAAGACAAGACAAGACAAGACAAGACAAGACAAGACAGGACAAGACAAGACATGACAAGACAAGACAAAACAAGACAAGACAAGAAAAGACAAAACAAGACAAGACAAGACAAAACAAGACAAGACAAGACAAGACAAGACAAGACCAGACAAGACAAGACATGACAAGACAAGACAAGACAAGACAAGACAAGACAAGACGAGATAAGACAAGACAAGACAAGACAGGACAGGACAAGCCAAGACAAGACAAGACATGACAAGACAAGACAACACACGACATGACATGACATGACAAGACAAGACAAGACAAGACAACACACGACATGACATGACATGACATGACAAGACAAGACAAGACAAGACAAGAGAAGACATGACAAGACAAAATAAGACAAGACAAAACAACACAACACAACACACGATATGACATGACTTGACATAACAAGACAAAACAAGACAAGACAAGACTAGACAAAACAAGACAAGACAAGACAAGACAAAACAACACAACACACGACAGGACAGGACAAGACAAGACAAGACAAGACAAGACAAGATAAGACAAAACAAGACAAGACAAAACAACACAACACACGTCAGGACAGGACAAGACAAGACAAGACGAGACAAGACAAGACAAGACAAGACAAGACAAGACAAGACAAGACAAGACAAGACAAGACAAGACAAGACAAGACAAAACAACACAACACACGACATGACAAGACAAGACAAGACTAGACAAGACAAGACAAGACATGACAAGACAAAACAAGACAAGACAAAACAACACAACACACGACATGACATGACAATACAAGACATGACAAGACAAAACAACACAACACACGACATGACAAGACAAGACAAGACAAGACAGGACAAAACAAGACAATACAAGATAAGACAAAACAAGACAAGACAAGACAAGACAAGACAAAACAACACAACACACGACATGACATGACATGACATGACATGACAAGACAAGACAGGACAGGGCAAGACAAGACAAGACAAGACAAGACAAGACAAGACAAGACAAGACAAGACAAGACAAGACAAGACAAGACAAGACAAGACAAGACAAGACAAGACAAGACAAGACAAGACAAGACACGACAAGACAAGACAAGACAAGACAAGACAAGAAAAGGCAAGACAAGAGAAAACAAAACAAGACAAGACAAGAAAAGACAAGATAAGACAAGACAAGACAAGACAAGACAGGACAGGACAGGACAAGACAAGACAAGACAAGACAAGACAAGACAAGACATGACAAGACAAGACAACAAACGACATGACAAGACAAAGCAACACAAGACACGACATGACATGACAAGACAAGACACGACAAGACAAGACAAGACAAGACAAGAAAAGCAAGACAAGACAAGACAAGACAAGAGAAGACAAGATAAGACATGACAAGACAAAATAAGACAACACAACACACGACATGACATGACATGACATGATATGACAAGACAAGACAGGACAGGGCAGGACAAGACAAGACAAGACAAGACAAGACAAGACAAGACAAGACAAGACAAGACAAGACAAGACAAGACAAGACAAGACAAGACAAGACAAGACAAGATAAGACATGACAAGACAACACAAGACAAGACAAAACAACACAACACAACACAACACAACACAACACACGATATGACATGACATGACATGACAAGACAAGACAAGACAACACAACACACGACATGACATGACATGACATGATATGACAAGACAAGACAAGACAAGGCAAGACAAGACATGACAAGACAAAACAAGACAAGACAAAACAACACAACACACGACATGACATGACATGACAAGACAAGACATGTCAAGACAAAACAACACAACACACGGCATGACAAGACAAGACAAGACTAGATAAAATAAGACAAGACAAGACATGACAAGACAAGACAAGACAAGACAAGATAAGACAAGACAAGACAAGACAAGACAAGACAGGACAAGACAAAGTAAGACAAGACAAAACAACACAACACACGTCAGGACAGGACAAGACAAGACAAGACGAGACAAGACAAGACAAGACAAGACAAGACAAGACAAGACAAGACAAGACATGACAAGACAAGACAAGACAGGACAAGACAAGACAAGACAAGACAAGACAAGACAAGACAAGACAAGACAAGACAAGACAAGACAAGACAAGACAAGACAAGACAAGACAAGACAAGACAAGACAAGACAAGACAAGACAAGACAAGACAAGACAAGACAAGACAAGACATGACAAGACAAGACAAGACAAGACAAAACAAGACAAGACAAGACAAGACAAGACAAGACATGACAAGACAAGATAAGACATGACAAGACAAAGCAAGACAAGACAAAACAACACAACACACGTCAGGACAGGACAAGACAAGACAAGACAAGACGATACAAGACAAGACAAGACAAAACAAGACAAGACAAGACCAGACAAGACAAAACAAGACAAGACAAGACAAGACAAGACAAGACAAAACAAGACAAGACAAGACAAGACAAGACAAGACAAGACAAGACAAGACAAGACAAGACAAGACAAGACAAGACAAGACAAGACAAGACAAGACAAGACAAGACAATACAAGACAAGACAAGACAAGACAAGACAAGACAAGACAAGACAAGACAAGACAATACAAGACAAGACAAGACAAGACAAGACAAGAAAAGACAAGACAAGACAAGACAAAACAAGACAAGACAAGACCAGACAAGACAAGACAAAACAAGACAAGACAAGACAAGACAAGACAAGACAAGACAAGACAATACAAGACAAGACAATATAAGACAAGACATGACAAGACAAGACAAGACAAGACAAGACAAGACAAGACAAGACAAGACAAGACAAGACAAGACAAGACAAGACAAGACAAGACAAGACAAGACAAGACAAGACAAGACAAGACAAGACAAGACAAGACAAGACAAGACAAGACAAGACAAGACAAGACAAGAGAAGACAAGACAAGACAAGACAAGACAAGACAAGACAAGACAAGACAAGACAAAACAACACAACTCACGACATGACATGACATGACAAGACAAGACAAGACAAGGCAAGACAAGACATGACAAGACAAAACAAGACAAGACAAAACAACACAACACACGACATGACATGACATGACAAGACAAGACATGTCAAGACAAAACAACACAACACACGGCATGACAAGACAAGACAAGACTAGATAAAATAAGACAAGACAAGACATGACAAGACAAAACAAGACAAGACAAAACAACACAACTCACGACATGACATGACATGACAAGACAAGACAAGACAAGACAAGACAAGACAAGACAAGACAAGACAAGACAAGACAAGACAAGACAAGACAAGACAAGACAAGACAAGACAGGACAAGACAAGACAAGACAAGACAAGACAAGACAAGACAAGACAAGACGAGACAAGACAAGACAAGACAAGACAAGACAAAACAAGACAAAACAAGACAAGACAAGACAAGACAAGACAAGACAAGTCAAGACAAGACAAGACAAGACAAGACAAGACAAGACAAGACAAGACAAGACAAAACAAGACAAGACAAGACAAGACAAGACAAAACAAGACAAGACAAGACAAGACAAGACAAGACAAGACAAGACAAGACAAGACAAGACAGGACAAGACAAGACATGACAAGACAAGACAAAACAAGACAAGACAAGAAAAGACAAAACAAGACAAGACAAGACAAAACAAGACAAGACAAGACAAGACAAGACAAGACCAGACAAGACAAGACATGACAAGACAAGACAAGACAAGACAAGACAAGACAAGACAAGACAAGACAAGACAAGACAAGACAAGACAAGACAAGACAAGACAAGACAAGACAAGACAAGACAAGACAAGACAAGACAAGACAAGACAAGACAAGACAAGACAAGACAAGACAAGACAAGACGAGATAAGACAAGACAAGACAAGACAGGACAGGACAAGCCAAGACAAGACAAGACATGACAAGACAAGACAACACACGACATGACATGACAAGACAAGACAACACACGACATGACATGACAAGACAAGACAAGACAAGACAACACACGACATGACATGACATGACATGACAAGACAAGACAAGACAAGACAAGAGAAGACATGACAAGACAAAATAAGACAAGACAAAACAACACAACACAACACACGATATGACATGACTTGACATAACAAGACAAGACAAGACAAGACAAGACAAGACTAGACAAAACAAGACAAGACAAGACAAGACAAAACAATACAACACACGACAGGACAGGACAAGACAAGACAAGACAAGACAAGACAAGATAAGACAAAACAAGACAAGACAAAACAACACAACACACGTCAGGACAGGACAAGACAAGACAAGACGAGACAAGACAAGACAAGACAAGACAAGACAAGACAAGACAAGACAAGACAAGACAAGACAAGACAAGACAAGACAAGACAAGACGAGACAAGACAAGACAAGACATGACAAGACAAGACAAGACAAGACAAGACAAGACATGACAAGACAAAACAAGACAAGACAAAACAACACAACACACGACATGACATGACAAGACAAGACATGACAAGACAAAACAACACAACACACGACATGACAAGACAAGACAAGACAAGACAGGACAAAACAAGACAATACAAGATAAGACAAAACAAGACAAGACAAGACAAGACAAGACAAAACAACACAACACACGACATGACATGACATGACATGACATGACAAGACAAGACAGGACAGGACAAGACAAGACAAGACAAGACAAGACAAGACAAGACAAGACAAGACAAGACAAGACAAGACAAGACAAGACAAGACAAGACAAGACAAGACAAGACAAGACAAGACAAGACAAGACAAGACAAGACAAGACAAGACAAGACAAGACAAGACAAGACAAGACACGACAAGACAAGACAAGACAAGACAAGACAAGAAGAGACAAGAAAAGGCAAGACAAGACAAAACAAAACAAGACAAGACAAGAAAAGACAAGATAAGACAAGACAAGACAAGACAAGACATGACAAGACAAGACAACAAACGACATGACAAGACAAAGCAACACAAGACACGACATGACATGACAAGACAAGACACGACAAGACAAGACAAGACAAGACAAGAAAAGCAAGACAAGACAAGACAAGACAAGAGAAGACAAGATAAGACATGACAAGACAAAACAAGACAACACAACACACGACATGACATGACAAGACAAGACAACACAACACACGACATGACATGACATGACATGATATGACAAGACAAGACAGGACAGGGCAGGACAAGACAAGACAAGACAAGACAAGACAAGACAAGACAAGACAAGACAAGACAAGACAAGACAAGACAAGACAAGACAAGACAAGACAAGACAAGACAAGACAAGACAAGACAAGACAAGACAAGATAAGACATGACAAGACAGCACAAGACAAGACAAAACAACACAACACACGACAGGACAGGACAAGACAAGACAACACAAGACAAGACAAGACAAGACAAGACAAGACAAGACAAGATAAGACATGACAAGACAAAGCAAGACAAGACAAAACAACACAACACACGTCAGGACAGGACAAGACAAGACAAGACGAGACAAGATAAGACAAGACAAGACAAGACAAGACAAGACAAGACAAGACAAGACATGACAAGACAAGGCAAGACAAGACAAGACAAGACAAGACAAGACAAGACAAGACAAGACAAGACAAGACAAGACAAGACAAGACAAGACAAGACAAGACAAGACAAGACAAGACAAGACAAGACAAGACAAGACAAGACAAAACAAGACAAGACAAGACAAGACAAGACAAGACAAGACATGACAAGACAAGATAAGACATGACAAGACAAAGCAAGACAAGACAAAACAAGACAAGACAAAACAACACAACACACGTCAGGACAGGACAAGACAAGACAAGACAAGACGATACAAGACAAGACAAGACAAGACATGACAAGACAAGACAAGACAGGACAGGACAAGACAAGACAAGACAAGACAAGACAAGACAAGACAAGACAAGACAAGACAAGACAAGACAAGACAAGACAAGACAAGACAAGACAAGACAAGACAAGACAAGACAAGACAAGACAAGACAAGGCAAGACATGACAAGACAAGACATGACAATATAAAACAAGACAAGACAAGACAAGACATGACAAGACAAAACAAGACAAGACAAAACAACACAACACATGACATGACAAGACAAGACAAGACAAGACAAGACAAGACAAGACAAGACAAGACAAGACAAGACAAGACAAGACAAGACAAGACAAGACAAGACAAGACAAGACAAGACAAGACAAAACAAGACAAGACAAGACAAGACAAGACAAGACAAGACAATACAAGACAAGACAAGACAAGACAAGACAAGACAAAACAAGACAAAACAAGACAAGACCAGACAAGACAAGACAAAACAAGACAAGACAAGACAAGACAAGACAAGACAAGACAAGACAAGACATGACAAGACAAGATAAGACATAACAAGACAAAGCAAGACAAGACAAAACAACACAACACACGTCAGGACAGGACAAGACAAGACAAGACAAGACTAGACAAGACAAGACAAGACAAGACAAGACAAGACAACACATGACAAGACAAGACAAGACAGGACAGGACAAGACAGGACAAGACAAGACAAGACAGGACAAGACAAGACAAGACAAGACGAGACAAGACAAGACAAGACAAGACAAGACAAGACAGGACAAGACAAGACAAGACAAGACAAGACAAGACAAGACAAGACAAGACAAGACAAGACAAGACAAGACATGACAAGACATGACAAGACAAAGACAAGACAAGACAAGACAAGACAAGACAAGACAAGACAAGACAAGACAAGACAAGACAAGACAAGACAAGACAAGACAAGACAAGACAAGACAAGACAAGACATGACAATATAAAACAAGACAAGACAAGACATGACGAAACAAAACAAGACAAGACAAAACAACACAACACACGACATGACATGACATGACAAGACAAGACAAGACATGACAATACACAACAAGACAAGACAAAACAACACAACACACGACATGACAAGACAAGACAAGACAAGGCAAAGCAACACCAGACACGATATGACATGACATGACAAGACAAGACAAAACAACACAACACACGACAGGACATGACATGACATGACATGACAAGACAAGACAGGACAGGACAAGAAAAGACAAGACAAGACAAGACAAGACAAGACACGACAAGACAAGACAAGACAAGACAAGAAAAGACAAGACAAGACAAGACAAGACAAGACAAGACAAGACAAGATAAGACATGACAAGACAAAATAAGACAAGACAAAACAACACAACACAACACACGATATGACATGACAAGACAAAACAAGACAAGACAACACAAGACAAGACAAAACAACACAACTCACGACATGACATGACATGACAAGACAAGACAAGACAAGGCAAGACAAGACATGACAAGACAAAACAAGACAAGACAAAACAACACAACACACGACATGACATGACATGACAAGACAAGACATGACAAGACAAAACAACACAACACACGACATGACAAGACAAGACAAGACTAGATAAAATAAGACAAGACAAGACATGACAAGACAAAACAAGACAAGACAAAACAACACAACTCACGACATGACATGACATGACAAGACAAGACAAGACAAGACAAGACAAGACAAGACAAGACAAGACAAGACAAGACAAGACAAGACAAGACAAGACAAGACAAGACAAGACAAGACAAGATAAGACAAGACAAAACAAGACAAGACAAGACAAGACAAGACAAGACAAGACAAAACAAGACAAGACAAGACAACACAACACACGACATGACATGACATGACAAGACAAGACAAGACAAGACAAGACAAGACAAGACTAGATAAAATAAGACAAGACAAGACATGACAAGACAAAACAAGACAAGACAAAACAACACAACTCACGACATGACATGACATGACAGGACAACACATGACAAGACAAAACAACACAACACACGACATGACAAGACAAGACAAGACTAGATAAAATAAGACAAGACAAGACATGACAAGACAAAACAAGACAAGACAAAACAACACAACTCACGACATGACATGACATGACAAGATAAGACAAGACAAGACAAGACAAGACAAGACAAGACAAGACAAGACAAGACAAGACAAGACAAGACAAGACAAGACAAGACAAAACATGACAAGACAAGACAAGACAAGACAAGACAAGACAAGACAAGACAAGATAAGACATGACAAGACAAGACAAGACAAGACAAGACAAGACAAAGCAACACCAGACACGACATGACATGACATGACAAGACAAGACAAAACAACACAACACACGACAGGACATGACATGACATGACATGACAAGACAAGACAAGACAGGACAGGACAAGAAAAGACAAGACAAGACAAGACAAGACAAGACACGACAAGACAAGACAAGACAAGAAAAGACAAGACAAGACAAGACAAGACAAGACAAGACAAGACAAGATAAGACATGACAAGACAAAATAAGACAAGACAAAACAACACAACACAACACACGATATGACATGACAAGACAAAACAAGACAAGACAACACAAGACAAGACAAAACAACACAACTCACGACATGACATGACATGACAAGACAAGACAAGACAAGGCAAGACAAGACATGACAAGACAAAACAAGACAAGACCAAACAACACAACACACGACATGACATGACATGACAAGACAAGACATGACAAGACAAAACAACACAACACACGACATGACAAGACAAGACAAGACTAGATAAAATAAGACAAGACAAGACATGACAAGACAAAACAAGACAAGACAAAACAACACAACTCACGACATGACATGATATGACAAGACAAGACAAGACAAGACAAGACAAGACAAGACAAGACAAGACAAGACAAGACAAGACAAGACAAGACAAGACAAGACAAGACAAGATAAGACAAGACAAAACAAGACAAGACAAGACAAGACAAGACAAGACAAGACAAAACAAGACAAGACAAGACAACACAACACACGACATGACATGACATGACAAGACAAGACAAGACAAGACAAGACAAGACAAGACTAGATAAAATAAGACAAGACAAGACAAGACAAGACATGACAAGACAAAACAAGACAAGACAAAACAACACAACTCACGACATGACATGACATGACAAGACAAGACATGACAAGACAAAACAACACAACACACGACATGACAAGACAAGACAAGACTAGATAAAATAAGACAAGACAAGACATGACAAGACAAAACAAGACAAGACAAAACAACACAACTCACGACATGACATGACATGACAAGACAAGACAAGACAAGACAAGACAAGACAAGACAAGACAAGACAAGACAAGACAAGACAAGACAAGACAAGACAAAACATGACAAGACAAGACAAGACAAGACAAGACAAGACAAGACAAGAGAAGACAAGACAAGACAAGACAAGACAAGACAAGAGAAGACAAGACAAGACAAGACAAGACAAGACAAGACAAGACAAGACAAGACAAGACAAGACAAGACAAGACAAGACAAGACAAGACAAGACAAGACAAGACAAGACAAGACAAGACAAGACAAGACAAGACAAGACAAGACAAGACAAGACAAGACAAGACAAGACAAGACAAGACAAGACAAGACAAGACAAGACAAGACAAGACAAGACAAGACAAGACAAGACAAGACAAGACAAGACAAGACAAGACAAGACAAGACAAGACAAGACAAGACAAGACAAGACAAGACAAGACAAGACAAGACAAGACAAGACAAGACAAGACAAGACAAGACAAGACAAGACAAGACAAGACAAGACAAGACAAGACAAGACAAGACAAGACAAGACAAGACAAGACAAGACAAGACAAGACAAGACAAGACAAGACAAGACAAGACAAGACAAGACAAGACAAGACAAGACAAGACAAGACAAGACAAGACAAGACAAGACAAGACAAGACAAGACAAGACAAGACAAGACAAGACAAGACAAGACAAGACAAGACAAGACAAGACAAGACAAGACAAGACAAGACAAGACAAGACAAGACAAGACAAGACAAGACAAGACAAGGCATTACAAGACAAGACAAGACAAGACAAGACAAGACAAGACAAGACAAGACAAGACAAGACAAGACAAGACAAGACAAGACAAGACAAGACAAGACAAGACAAGACAAGACAAGGCAAGACAAGACAAGACAAGACAAGACAAGACAAGACAAGACAAGACAAGACAAGACAAGACAAGACAAGACAAGACAAGACAAGACAAGACAAGACAAGACAAGACAAGACAAGACAAGACAAGACAAGACAAGACAAGACAAGACAAGACAAGACAAGACAAGACAAGACAAGACAAGACAAGACAAGACAAGACAAGACAAGACAAGACAAGACAAGACAAGACAAGACAAGACAAGACAAGACAAGACAAGACAAGACAAAACAAGACAAGACAAGACAAGACCAGACAAGACAAGACAAAACAAGACAAGACAAGACAAGACAGGGCAAGACAAGACATGACAAGACAAGACAAAACAAGACAAGACAAGAAAAGACAAAACAAGACAAGACAAGACAAAACAAGACAAGACAAGACAAGACAAGACCAGACAAGACAAGACAAGACAAGACAAGACAAGACAAAACAACACAACTCACGACATGACATGACATGACAAGACAAGACAAGACAAGGCAAGACAAGACATGACAAGACAAAACAAGACAAGACAAAGCAACACAACACACGACATGACATGACATGACAAGACAAGACATGACAAGACAAAACAACACAACACACGACATGACAAGACAAGACAAGACTAGATAAAATAAGACAAGGCAAGACATGACAAGACAAAACAAGACAAGACAAAACAACACAACTCACGACATGACATGACATGACAAGACAAGACAAGACAAGACAAGACAAGACAAGACAAGACAAGACAAGACAAGACAAGACAAGACAAGACAAGACAAGACAAGACAGGACAAGACAAGACAAGACAAGACAAGACAAGACAAGACAAGACAAGACAAGACGAGACGAGACAAGACAAGACAAGACAAGACAAGACAAGACAAGACAAGACAAGACAAGACAAGACAAGACAAGACAAGACAAGACAAGCCAAGACAAGACAAGACAAGACAAGACAAGACAAGACAAGACAAAACAAGACAAGACAAGACAAGACCAGACAAGACAAGACAAAACAAGACAAGACAAGACAAGACAAGACAAGACAAGACAAGACAAGACAGGACAAGACAAGACATGACAAGACAAGACAAAACAAGACAAGACAAGAAAAGACAAAACAAGACAAGACAAGACAAAACAAGACAAGACAAGACAAGACCAGACAAGACAAGACATGACAAGACAAGACAAGACAAGACAAGACAAGACAAGACAAGACAAGACAAGACAAGACAAGACCAGACAAGACAAGACAAGACAAGACAAGACGAGATAAGACAAGACAAGACAAGACTGGACAGGACAAGCCAAGACAAGACAAGACATGACAAGACAAGACAACACACGACATGACATGACATGGCAAGACAAGTCAAGACAAGACAACACACGACATGACATGACATGACATGACAAGACAAGACAAGACAAGACAAGAGAAGACATGACAAGACAAAATAAGACAAGACAAAACAACACAACACAACACACGATATGACATGACTTGACATAACAAGACAAGACAAGACAAGACTAGACAAAACAAGAAAAGACAAAACAAGACCAGACAAGACAAAACAAGACAAGACAAGACAAGACAAGACCAGACAAGACAAGACAAGACAAGACAAGACAAGACAAGACAAGACAAGACAAGACAAGACAAGACAAGACAAGACAAAACAAGACAAGACAAGACAAGACAAAACAAGACAAGACAAGACAAGACAAGACAAGACAAGACAAGACAAGACGAGATAAGACAAGACAAGACAAGACTGGACAGGACAAGCCAAGACAAAACAAGACAAGACAAGACAAGACAAGACCAGACAAGACAAGACAAGACAAGACAAGACAAGACAAGACAAGACGAGATAAGACAAGACAAGACAAGACTGGACAGGACAAGCCAAGACAAGACAAGACATGACAAGACAAGACAACACACGACATGACATGACATGGCAAGACAAGTCAAGACAAGACAACACACGACATGACATGACATGACATGACAAGACAAGACAAGACAAGACTAGACAAAACAAGACAAGACAAGACAAAACAACACAACACACGACAGGACAGGACAAGACAAGACAAGACAAGACAAGACAAGACAAGACAAGATAAGACAAAACAAGACAAGACAAAACAACACAACACACGTCAGGACAGGACAAGACAAGACAAGACGAGACAAGACAAGACAAGACAAGACAAGACAAGACAAGACAAGACAAGACAAGACAAGACAAAACAAGACAAGACAAGACAAGACAAGACATGAGAAGACAAGATAAGACATGACAAGACAAAGCAAGACAAGACAAAACAACACAACACACGTCAGGACAGGACAAGACAAGACAAGACAAGACTAGACAAGACAAGACAAGACAAGACAAGACAAGACAACACATGACAAGACAAGACAAGACAGGACAGGACAAGACAAGACAAGACAAGACAAGACAAGACAGGACAAGACAAGACAAGACAAGACAAGACAAGACAAGACAAGACAAGACAAGACAAGACATGACAAGACAAGACAAGACAGGACAGGACAAGACAAGACAAGACAAGACAAGACAAGACAAGACAAGACAAGACAAGACAAGACAAGAGAAGACAAGACAAGACAAGACAAGACAAGACAAGACATGACAAGACAAGACAAAACAAGACAAGACAAGACAAGACCAGACAAAACAACACAACACACGACATGACATGACATGACAAGACAAGACATGACAAGACAAGACAAGACAAGACAAGACAAGACAAGAGAAGACAAGACAAGACAAGACAAGACAAGACAAGACAAGACAAGACAAGACAAGACAAGACATGACAAGACAAGACAAGACATGACAAGACAAGACAAGACAAGACAAGAAAAGTCAAGACAAGACAAGACAAGACAAGACAAGACAAGACAAGACAAGACAAGACAAGACAAGATAAGACATGACAAGACAAGACAAGACAAGACAAGACAAGACAAGACAAGACAAGACAAGACAAGACAAGACAAGACAAGACAAGACAAGACAAGACAAGACAAGACAAGACAAGACAAGACAAGACAAGACAAGACAAGACAAGACAAGACAAGACAAGACAAGACAAGACATGACAAGACAAAACAAGACAAGACAAGACAAAACAAGACAAGACAAGAAAAGACAAAACAAGACAAGACAAGACAAAACAAGACAAGACAAGGCAAGACAAGACAAGACCAGACAAGACAAGACAAGACAAGACAAGATAAGACATGACAAGACAAGACAAGACAAGACAAGACAAGACAAGACAAGACAAGACAAGACAAGACAAGACATGACAAGACAAGACAAGACAGGACAGGACAAGACAAGACAAGACAGGACAGGACAAGACAAGACAAGACAAGACAAGACGAGACAAGACAAGACAAGACAAGACAAGACAAAACAAGACAAGACAAGACAAGACCAGACAAGACAAGACAAAACAAGACAAGACAAGACAAGACAAGACAAGACAAGACAAGACAAGACAAGACAAGACAAGACAAGACAAGACAAGACAAGACAAGACAAGACAAGACAAGACAAGACAAGACAAGACAAGACAAGACAAGACAAGACAAGACAAGACAAGACAAGACAAGACAAGACAAGACAAGACAAGACAAGACAAGACAAGACAAGACAAGACAAGACAAGACAAGACAAGACAAGACAAGACAAGACAAGACAAGACAAGACAAGTCAAGACAAGACAAGACAAGACAAGACAAGACAAGACAAGACGAGATAAGACAAGACAAGACAAGACAGGACAGGACAAGCCAAGACAAGACAAGACATGACAAGACAAGACAACACACGACATGACATGACATGACAAGACAGGACAGGACAAGACAAGACAAGACAAGACAAGACGAGACAAGACAAGACAAGACAAGACAAGACAAGACAAGACAAAACAAGACAAGACAAGACAAGACCAGACAAGACAAGACAGGACAAGACAAGACATGACAAGACAAGACAAAACAAGACAAGACAAGAAAAGACAAAACAAGACATGACAAGACAAGACAAAACAAGACAAGACAAGAAAAGACAAAACAAGACAAGACAAGACAAGACAAGACAAGACAAGACAAGACAAGACAAGACAAGACAAGACAAGACAAGACAAGACAAGACAAGACAAGACAAGACAAGACGAGATAAGACAAGACAAGACAAGACAGGACAGGACAAGCCAAGACAAGACAAGACATGACAAGAAAAGACAACACACGACATGACATGACATGACAAGACAAGACAAGACAAGACAACACACGACATGACATGACATGACATGACAAGACAAGACAAGACAAGACAAGAGAAGACATGACAAGACAAAATAAGACAAGACAAAACAACACAACACAACACACGATATGACATGACTTGACATAACAAGACAAGACAAGACAAGACAAGACTAGACAAAACAAGACAAGACAAGACAAGACAAAACAACACAACACACGACAGGACAGGACAAGACAAGACAAGACAAGACAAGACAAGATAAGACAAGACAAGACAAGACAAGTCAAGACAAGACAAGACAAGACAAGACAAGACAAGACAAGACAAGACAAAACAAGACAAGACAAGACAAGACCAGACAAGACAAGACAAAACAAGACAAGACAAGACAAGACAAGACAAGACAAGACAAGACAAGACAAGACAAGACAGGACAAGCCAAGACATGACAAGACAAGACAAAACAAGACAAGACAAGAAAGACAAAACAAGACAAGACAAGACAAAACAAGACAAGACAAGACAAGACCAGACAAGACAAGACATGACAAGACAAGACAAGACAAGACAAGACAAGACAAGACAAGACAAGACAAGACAAGACAAGACAAGACAAGACAAGACAAGACAAGACGAGATAAGACAAGACAAGACAAGACTGGACAGGACAAGCCAAGACAAGACAAGACATGACAAGACAAGACAACACACGACATGACATGACATGGCAAGACAAGTCAAGACAAGACAAGACAACACACGACATGACATGACATGACATGACAAGACAAGACAAGACAAGTAAAGAGAAGACATGACAAGACAAAATAAGACAAGACAAAACAACACAACACAACACACGATATGACATGACTTGACATAACAAGACAAGACAAGACAAGACAAGACTAGACAAAACAAGACAAGACAAGACAAGACATGACAAGACAAGACAAGACAAGACAAGACAAGACAAGACAAGACAAGACAAGACAAGACAAGACATGACAAGACAAGACAAGACAGGACAGGACAAGACAAGACAAGACAGGACAGGACAAGACAAGACAAGACAAGACAAGACGAGACAAGACAAGACAAGACAAGACAAGACAAGACAAAACAAGACAAGACAAGACCAGACAAGACAAGACAAAACAAGACAAGACAAGACAAGACAAGACAAGACAAGACAAGACAAGACAAGACAAGACAAGACAAGACAAGACAAGACAAGACAAGACAAGACAAGACAAGACAAGACAAGACAAGTCAAGACAAGACAAGACAAGACAAGACAAGACAAGACAAGACAAGACGAGATAAGACAAGACAAGACAAGACAGGACAGGACAAGCCAAGACAAGACAAGACATGACAAGACAAGACAACACACGACATGACATGACATGACATGACAGGACAGGACAAGACAAGACAAGACAAGACAAGACGAGACAAGACAAGACAAGACAAGACAAGACAAGACAAAACAAGACAAGACAAGACAAGACCAGACAAGACAAGACAAAACAAGACAAGACAAGACAAGACAAGACAAGACAAGACAAGACAAGACAGGACAAGACAAGACATGACAAGACAAGACAAAACAAGACAAGACAAGAAAAGACAAAACAAGACCAGACAAGACAAAACAAGACAAGACAAGACAAGACAAGACCAGACAAGACAAGACAAGACAAGACAAGACAAGACAAGACAAGACAAGACAAGACAAGACAAGACAAGACAAGACAAGACAAGACAAGACAAGACAAGACAAGACAAGACAAGACGAGATAAGACAAGACAAGACAAGACAGGACAGGACAAGCCAAGACAAGACAAGACATGACAAGACAAGACAACACACGACATGACATGACATGACAAGACAAGACAAGACAACACACGACATGACATGACATGACATGACAAGACAAGACAAGACAAGAGAAGACATGACAAGACAAAATAAGACAAGACAAAACAACACAACACAACACACGATATGACATGACTTGACATAACAAGACAAGACAAGACAAGACAAGACTAGACAAAACAAGACAAGACAAGACAAGACAAAACAACACAACACACGACAGGACAGGACAAGACAAGACAAGACAAGACAAGACAAGACAAGATAAGACAAAACAAGACAAGACAAAACAACACAACACACGTCAGGACAGGACAAGACAAGACAAGACGAGACAAGACAAGACAAGACAAGACAAGACAAGACATGACAAGACAAGACAAGACAAGACAGGACAAGACAAGACAAGACAAGACAAGACAAGACAAGACAAGACAAGACAAGGCAAAACAAGACAAGACAAGACAAGACAAGACATGACAAGACAAGATAAGACATGACAAGACAAAGCAAGACAAGACATGACAAGACAAGATAAGACATGACAAGACAAAGCAAGACAAGACAAAACAACACAACACACGTCAGGACAGGACAAGACAAGACAAGACAAGACTAGACAAGACAAGACAAGACAAGACAAGACAAGACAACACATGACAAGACAAGACAAGGCAGGACAGGACAAGACAAGACAAGACAAGACAAGACAAGACAAGACAGGACAAGACAAGACAAGACAAGACGAGACAAGACAAGACAAGACAAGACAAGACAAGACATGACAAGACAAGACAAGGCAGGACAGGACAAGACAAGACAAGACAAGACAAGACAAGACAAGACAAGACAAGACAAGACAAGACAAGACAAGAGAAGACAAGACAAGACAAGACAAGACAAGACAAGACAAGACAAGACAAGACAAGACAAGAGAAGACAAGACAAGACAAGACAAGACAAGACAAGACAAGACAAGACAAGACAAGACAAGACAAGACATGACTAGACAAAACAAGACAAGACAAAACAACACAACACACGACATGACATTACATGAGAAAACAAGACAATTCAAGACAAGACAAGACAAGACAAGACAAGACAAGACAAGACAAGACAAGACAAGACAAGACAAGACAAGACAAGACAAGACAAGACAAGACAAGACAAGACAAGACAAGACAAGACAAAACAACACAACACACGACATGACATGACATGACAAGACAAGACAAGACAAGGCAGGACAGGACAAGACAAGACAAGACAAGACAAGACAAGACAAGACAAGACAAGACAAGACAAGACAAGACAAGAGAAGACAAGACAAGACAAGACAAGACAAGACAAGACAAGACAAGACAAGACAAGACAAGAGAAGACAAGACAAGACAAGACAAGACAAGACAAGACAAGACAAGACAAGACAAGACAAGACAAGACATGACTAGACAAAACAAGACAAGACAAAACCACACAACACACGACATGACATTACATGAGAAAACAAGACAATTCAAGACAAGACAAGACAAGACAAGACAAGACAAGACAAGACAAGACAAGACAAGACATGACTAGACAAAACAAGACAAGACAAAACAACACAACACACGACATGACATGACATGACAAGACAAGACAAGACATGACAATACACAACAAGACAAGACAAAACAACACAACACACGACAGGACATGACATGACATGACATGACAAGACAGGACAGGACAAGAAAAGACAAGACAAGACAAGACAAGACAAGACAAGACACGACAAGACAAGACAAGACAAGAAAAGACAAGACAAGACAAGACAAGACAAGACAAGACAAGACAAGACAAGACAAGACAAGATAAGACATGACAAGACAAGACAAGACAAGACAAGACAAGACAAGACAAGACAAGACAAGACAAGACAAGACAAGACAAGACAAGACAAGACAAGACAAGACAAGACAAGACAAGACAAGACAAAACAAGACAAGACAAGACAAGACAAAACCAGACAAGACAAGACAAAACAAGACAAAACAAGACAAGACAAGACAAGACAAGACAAGACAAGACAAGACAAGACATGATAAGACAAGACAAGACAAGACAAAGCAACACCAGACACGACATGACATGACATGACAAGACAAGACAAAACAACACAACACACGACAGGACATGACATGACATGACATGACAAGACAAGACAGGACAGGACAAGAAATGACAAGACAAGACAAGACAAGACACGACAAGACAAGACAAGACAAGAAAAGACAAGACAAGACAAGACAAGACAAGACAAGACAAGATAAGACATGACAAGACAAAATAAGACAAGACAAAACAACACAACACAACACACGATATGACATGACATGACAAGACAAGACAAGACAAGACAAGACAAGACAAGACAAAACAAGACAAGACAAAACAACACAACTCACGACATGACATGACATGACTAGACAAGACAAGACAAGGCAAGACAAGACATGACAAGACAAGACAAGACAAGACAAAACAACACAACACACGACATGACATGACATGACAAGACAAGACATGACAAGACAAAACAACACAACACACGACATGACAAGACAAGACAAGACTAGATAAAATAAGACAAGACAAGACATGACAAGACAAAACAAGACAAGACAAAACAACACAACTCACGACATGACATGACAAGACAAGACAAGACAAGACAAGACAAGACAAGACAAGACAAGACAAGACAAGACAAGACAAGACAAGACAAGACAAGACAAGACAAGACAAGACAAGACAAGACAAGACAAGACAAGACAAGACAAGACAAGACAAGACAAGACAAGACAAGACAAGACAAGACAAGACAAGACAAGACAAGACAAGACAAGACAAGACAAGACAAGACAAGACAAGACAAGACAAGACAAGACAAGACAAGACAAGACAAGACAAGACAAGACAAGACAAGACAAGACAAGACAAGACAAGACAAGACAAGACAAGACAAGACAAGACAAGACAAGACAAGACAAAACAAGACAAGACAAGACAAGACAAAACCAGACAAGACATGACAATATAAAACAAGACAAGACAAGACAAGACATGACAAGACAAAACAAGACAAGACAAAACAACACAACACAAGACATGACATGACATGACAAGACATGACAAGACAAGACAAGACAAGACAATATAAGACATGACATGACAAGACAAGACAAGACAAGACAAGACAAAGCAACACAAGACAATACAAGACAAGACAATATAAGACAAGACATGACAAGACAAGACAAGACAAGACAAGACAAGACAAGACAAGACAAGACAAGACAAGACAAGACAAGACAAGACAAGACAATACAAGACAAGACAAGACAAGACAAGACAAGACAAGACAAGACAAGACAAGACAAGACAAGACAAGACAAGACAAGACAAGACAAGACAAGACAAGACAAGACAAGACAAGACAAGACAAGACAAGACAAGACAAGACAAGACAAGACAAGACAAGACAAGACAAGACAAGAGAAGACAAGACAAGACAAGACAAGACAAGACAAGACAAGACAAGACAAGACAAGACAAGACAAGACAAGACAAGACAAGACAAGACAAGACAAGACAGTATAAGACATGACATGACAAGACAAGACAAGACAAGACAAAGCAAGACAAGACAAGACAAGACAAGACCAGACAAGACAAGACATGACAAGACAAGACAAGACAAGACAAGACAAGACAAGACAAAACAAGACAAGACAAGAAAAGACAAGATAAGACAAGACAAGACAAGACATGACATGACAAGACAAGACAAGACAAGACAAGACAAGACAAGACAAGACAAGACAAGACAAGACAAGACAAAACAAGACAAGACAAGAAAAGACAAGATAAGACAAGACAGGACAAGACAAGACAGGACAGGACAAGCCAAGACAAGACAAGACAAGACATGACAAGACAAGACAACACACGACATGACAAGACAAAGCAACACAAGACACGACATGACATGACAAGACAAGACAAGACACGACAAGACAAGACAAGACAAGACAAGAAAAGCAAGACAAGACAAGACAAGACAAGAGAAGACAAGATAAGACATGACAAGACAAAACAAGACAAGACAACACAACACACGACATGACATGACATGACCTGATATGACAAGACAAGACAGGACAGGACAAGACAAAACAATACAAGACAACACAAGACAAGACAAAACAACACAACTCACGACATGACATGACATGACAAGACAAGACAAGACAAGACAAGGCAAGACAAGACATGACAAGACAAAACAAGACAAGACAAAACAACATAAAACAAGACAAGACAAGACAAGACAAAACTAGACAAGACAAGACAAGACAAGACAAGACAAGACAAGACAAGACAAGACAAGACAAGACAAGACAAGACAAGACAAGACAAGACCAGACAAGACAAGACAAAACAAGACAAGACAAGACAAAACAAGACAAGACAAAACAAAACAAGACAAGAGAAGACAAGATAAGACATGACAAGACAAAACAAGACAAGACAACACAACACACGACATGACATGACATGACCTGATATGACAAGACAAGACAGGACAGGACAAGACAAAACAATACAAGACAACACAAGACAAGACAAAACAACACAACTCACGACATGACATGACATGACAAGACAAGACAAGACAAGACAAGGCAAGACAAGACATGACAAGACAAGACAAGACAAGACAAGACAAGACAAGACAAGACCAGACAAGACAAGACAAAACAAGACAAGACAAGACAAAACAAGACAAGACAAGACAAGACAAGAGAAGACAAGATAAGACATGACAAGACAAAACAAGACAAGACAACACAACACACGACATGACATGACATGACCTGATATGACAAGACAAGACAGGACAGGACAAGACAAAACAATACAAGACAACACAAGACAAGACAAAACAACACAACTCACGACATGACATGACATGACAAGACAAGACAAGACAAGACAAGGCAAGACAAGACATGACAAGACAAAACAAGACAAGACAAAACAACATAAAACAAGACAAGACAAGACAAGACAAAACTAGACAAGACAAGACAAGACAAGACAAGACAAGACAAGACAAGACAAGACATGACAAGACAAGACAAGACAAGACAAGACAAGACAAGACAAGACAAGACAAGACAAGACAAAACAAGACAAGACAAGAAAAGACAAGATAAGACAAGACAAGACAAGACAAGACAGGACAGGACAAGCCAAGACAAGACAAGACAAGACATGACAAGACAAGACAACACACGACATGACAAGACAAAGCAACACAAGACACGACATGACATGACAAGACAAGACAAGACAAGACAAGACAAGACAAGACAAGACAAGACAAGACAAGACAAGACAAGACAAGACAAGACCAGACAAGACAAGACAAGACAAAACAAGACAAGACAAGACAAAACAAGACAAGACAAGACAAGACAAGACACGACAAGACAAGACAAGACAAGACAAGACAAGACAAAACAAGACAAGACAAGACAAGACCAGACAAGACAAGACAAAACAAGACAAGACAAGACAAAACAAGACAAGACAAGACAAGACAAGACAAGACAAGAGAAGACAAGACAAGACAAGACAAGACATGACAAGACAAAACAACACAACACACGACATGACAAGACAAGACAAGACTAGATAAAATAAGACAAGACAAGACATGACAAGACAAAACAAGACAAGACAAAACAACACAACTCACGACATGACATGACATGACAAGACAAGACAAGACAAGACAAGACAAGACAAGACAAGACAAGACAAGACAAGACAAGACAAGACAAGACAAGACAAGACAAGACAAGACAAGACAAGACAAGACAAGACAAGACAAGACAAGACAAGACAAGACAAGACAAGACAAGACAAGACAAGACAAGACAAGACAAGACAAGACAAGACAAGACAAGACAAGACAAGACAACACAAGACAAGACAAAACAACACACGTCAGGACAGGACAAGACAAGACAAGACTAGATAAAACAAGACAAGACAAAACAACACAACACACGTCAGGACAGGACAAGACAAGACAAGACGAGACAAGACAAGACAAGACAAGACAAGACAAGACAAGACAAGACAAGACAAGACATGACAAGACAAAACAACACAACACACGACATGACAAGACAAGACAAGACTAGATAAAATGAGACAAGACAAGACATGACAAGACAAAACAAGACAAGACAAAACAACACAACTCACGACATGACATGACATGACAAGACAAGACAAGACAAGACAAGACAAGACAAGACAAGACAAGACAAGACAAGACAAGACAAGACAAGACAAGACAAGACAAGACATGACAAGACAAAACAACACAACACACGACATGACAAGACAAGACAAGACTAGATAAAATGAGACAAGACAAGACATGACAAGACAAAACAAGACAAGACAAAACAACACAACTCACGACATGACATGACATGACAAGACAAGACAAGACAAGACAAGACAAGACAAGACAAGACAAGACAAGAAAAGACGAGACAAGATAAGACAAGACAAGACAAGACAAGACAGGACAGGACAAGACAAGACAAGACAAGACAAGACAAGACAAGACATGACAAGACAAAACAACACAACACACGACATGACAAGACAAGACAAGACTAGATAAAATAAGACAAGACAAGTCAAGATAAGACAAGACAAGACAACACAAGACAAGACAAAACAACACAACACACGACAGGACAGGACAAGGCAAGACAAGACAAGACAAGACAAGATAAGACAAAACAAGACAAGACAAGACAAGACAAAACAAGACAAGACAAGACAAGACAAGACAAGACAAGACAAGACAAGACAAGACAAGACAAGACAAGACAAGACATGACAAGACAAAACAACACAACACACGACATGACAAGACAAGACAAGACTAGATAAAATAAGACAAGACAAGACATGACAAGACAAAACAAGACAAGACAAAACAACACAACTCACGACATGACATGACATGACAAGACAAGACAAGACAAGACAAGACAAGACAAGACAAGACAAGACAAGACAAGACAAGACAAGACAAGACAAGACAAGACGAGACAAGATAAGACAAGGCAAGACAAGACAAGACAGGACAGGACAAGCCAAGACAAGACAAGACAAGACATGACAAGACAAGACAACACACGACATGACATGACATGACAAGACAAGACAAGACAAGACAACACACGACATGACATGACATGACATGACAAGACAAGACAAGACAAGAGAAGACATGACAAGACAAAATAAGACAAGACAAAACAACACAACACACGATATGACATGACTTGACATAACAAGACAAGACAAGACAAGACAAGACTAGACAAAACAAGACAAGACAACACAAGACAAGACAAAACAACACAACAAACGACAGGACAGGACAAGACAAGACAAGACAAGACAAGACAAGATAAGACAAAACAAGACAAGACAAAACAACACAACACACGTCAGGACAGGACAAGACAAGACAAGACGAGACAAGACAAGACAAGACAAGACATGACAAGACAAGACAAGACAAGACAAGACAAGACAAGACAAGACAAGACAAGACAAGACAAGACAAGACAAGACATGACAAGACAAGATAAGACATGACAAGACAAAGCAAGACAAGACAAAACAACACAACACACGTCAGGACAGGACAAGACAAGACAAGACTAGACAAGACAGGACAAGACAAGACAAGACAACACATGACAAGACAAGACAAGACAGGACAGGACAAGACAGGACAAGACAAGACAAGACAGGACAAGACAAGACAAGACAAGACGAGACAAGACAAGACAAGACAAGACAAGACAAGACAAGACATGACAAGACAAGACAAGACAGGACAAGACAAGACAAGACAAGACAAGATAATATAAAACAAGACAAGACAAGACATGACGAAACAAAACAAGACAAGACAAAACAACACAACACACGACATGACATGACATGACAAGACAAGACAAGACATGACAATACACAACAAGACAAGACAAAACAACACAACACACGACATGACAAGACAAGACAAGACAAGACAAAGCAACACCAGACACGACATGACATGACATGACAAGACAAGACAAAACAACACAACACACGACAGGACATGACATGACATGACATGACAAGACAAGACAGGACACGACAAGAAAAGACAAGACAAGACAAGACAAGACAAGACACGACAAGACAAGACAAGACAAGAAAAGACAAGACAAGACAAGACAAGACAAGACAAGATAAGACATGACAAGACAAAATAAGACAAGACAAAACAACACAACACAACACACGATATGACATGACAAGACAAAACAAGACAAGACAACACAAGACAAGACAAAACAACACAACTCACGACATGACAAGACAAGACAAGACAAGACAAAGCAACACCAGACACGACATGACATGACATGACAAGACAAGACAAAACAACACAACACACGACAGGACATGACATGACATGACATGACAAGACAAGACAGGACACGACAAGAAAAGACAAGACAAGACAAGACAAGACACGACAAGACAAGACAAGACAAGACAAGAAAAGACAAGACAAGACAAGACAAGACAAGACAAGACAAGATAAGACATGACAAGACAAAATAAGACAAGACAAAACAACACAACACAACACACGATATGACATGACAAGACAAAACAAAACAAGACAAGACAAGACAAGACACGACAAGACAAGACAAGACAAGAAAAGACAAGACAAGACAAGACAAGACAAGACAAGACAAGATAAGACATGACAAGACAAAATAAGACAAGACAAAACAACACAACACAACACACGATATGACATGACAAGACAAGACATGACAAGACAAAACATCACAACACACGACATGACAAGACAAGACAAGACTAGATAAAATAAGACAAGACAAGACATGACAAGACAAAACAAGACAAGACAAAACAACACAACTCACGACATGACATGACATGACAAGACAAGACAAGACAAGACAAGACAAGACAAGACAAGACAAGACAAGACAAGACAAGACAAGACAAGACAAGACAAGACAAGACAAGACAAGACAAAACATGACAAGACAAGACAAGACAAGACAAGACAAGACAAGACAAGACAAGACAAGACAAGACAAGACAAGACAAGACAAGACAAGACAAGACAAGACAAGACAAGACAAGACAAGACAAGACAAGACAAGACAAGACAAGACAAGACAAGACAAGACAAGACAAGACAAGACAAGACAAGACAAGACAAGACAAGACAAGACAAGACAAGACAAGACAAGACAAGACAAGACAAGACAAGACATGACAAGACAAGACAAGACAAGACAAGACAAGACAAAACAAGACAAGACAAGACAAGACAAGACAAAACCAGACAAGACAAGACAAAACAAGACAAGACAAGACAAGACAAGACAAGACAAGACAAGACAAGACAAGACAAGACAAGACAAGACAAGACAAGACATGACAAGACAAGACAAAACAAGACAAGACAAGAAAATACAAAACAAGAAAAGACAAGACAAAACAAGACAAGACAAGACAAGACAAGACAAAACCAGACAAGACAAGACAAGACAAGACAAGACAAGACAAGACAAGACAAGACAAGATAAGACATGACAAGACAAAATAAGACAAGACAAAACAACACAACACAACACACGATATGACATGACAAGACAAAACAAAACAAGACAAGACAAGACAAGACACGACAAGACAAGACAAGACAAGAAAAGACAAGACAAGACAAGACAAGACAAGATAAGACATGACAAGACAAAATAAGACAAGACAAAACAACACAACACAACACACGATATGACATGACAAGACAAGACATGACAAGACAAAACATCACAACACACGACATGACAAGACAAGACAAGACTAGATAAAATAAGACAAGACAAGACATGACAAGACAAAACAAGACAAGACAAAACAACACAACTCACGACATGACATGACATGACAAGACAAGACAAGACAAGACAAGACAAGACAAGACAAGACAAGACAAGACAAGACAAGACAAGACAAGACAAGACAAGACAAGACAAGACAAGACAAGACAAGACAAGACAAGACAAAACATGACAAGACAAGACAAGACAAGACAAGACAAGACAAGACAAGACAAGACAAGACAAGACAAGACAAGACAAGACAAGACAAGACAAGACAAGACAAGACAAGACAAGACAAGACAAGACAAGACAAGACAAGACATGACAAGACAAGATAAGATATGACAAGACAAAGCAAGACAAGAAAAAACAAGACAAGACAAAACAACACAACACACGTCAGGACAGGAAAAGACAAGACAAGACAAGACTAGACAAGACAAGACAAGACAAGACAAGACAAGACATGACAAGACAAGACAAGACAAGACAGGACAAGACAAGACAAGACAAGACAAGACAGAACAAGACAAGACAAGACAAGACGAGACAAGACAAGACAAGACAAGACAAGACATGACAAGACAAGACAAGACAGGACAGGACAGGACAAGACAAGACAAGACAAGACAAGACAAGACAAGACAAGACAAGACAAGACAAGACAAGACAAGACAAGACAAGACAAGATAAGACATGACAAAACAACACAACACAACACACGTTATGACATGACATGACATGACAAGACAAGACAAGACAAGACAAGACAAGACAAGACCAGACAAGACAAGACATGACAAGACAAGACAAGACAAGACAAGACAAGACAAGACAAGACAAGACAAGACAAGACAAGACAAGACAAGACAAGACAAGACAAGACAAGACAAGACAAGACAAGACAGGACAGGACAAGACAAGACAAGACAAGACAAGACAGGACAAGACAAGACAAGACAAGACGAGACAAGACAAGACAAGACAAGACAAGACAAGACATGACAAGACAAGACAAGACAGGACAGGACAAGACAAGACAAGACATGACAAGACAAGACAAGACAAGACAAGACAAGACAAGACAAGACAAGACAAGACAAGACAAGTCAAGACAAGACAAGACAAGACAAGACAAAACAAGACAAGACAAGACAAGACAAGACAAAACCAGACAAGACAAGACAAGACAAAACAAGACAAGACAAGACAAGACAAGACAAGACAAGACAAGACAAGACAAGACAAGACAAGACAAGACAAGACAAGACATGACAAGACAAGACAAGACAAGACAAGACAAAGCAACACCAGACACGACATGACATGACATGACAAGACAAGACAAAACAACACAACACACGACAGGACATGACATGACATGACATGACAAGACAAGACAGGACAGGACAAGAAAAGACAAGACAAGACAAGACACGACAAGACAAGACAAGACAAGAAAAGACAAGACAAGACAAGACAAGACAAGACAAGACAAGACAAGACAAGACAAGACAAAATAAGACATGACAAGACAAAATAAGACAAGACAAAACAACACAACACAACACACGATATGACATGACATGACATGACAAGACAAGACAAGACAAGACAAGACAAAACAAGACAAGACAAAACAACACAACTCTCGACATGACATGACATGACAAGACAAGACAAGACAAGGCAAGACAAGACATGACAAGACAAAACAACACAACACACGACATGACAAGACAAGACAAAACAACACAACTCACGACATGACATGACAAGACAAGACAAGACAAGACAAGACAAGACAAGACAAGACAAGACAAGACAAGACAAGACAAGACAAGACAAGACAAGACAAGACAAGACAAGACATGACAAGACAAGACAAGACAAGACAAGACAAGACATGACAAGACAAGACAAGACAAGACAAGACAAGACAAAACAAGACAAGACAAGACAAGACAAGACAAGACAAAACAACACAACACACGACATGACAAGACAAGACAAGACAAGACAAGACATGACAACACAAGACAAAACAACACAACTCACGACATGACATGACAAGACAAGACAAGACAAGACAAGACAAGACAAGACAAGACAAGACAAGACAAGACAAGACAAGACAAGACAAGACAAGACAAGACAAGACAAGACAAGACAAGACAAGACAAGACAAGACAAGACAAGACATGACAAGACAAGACAAGACAAGACAAGACAAGACAAAACAAGACAAGACAAGACAAGACAAGACAAAACCAGACAAGACAAGACAAAACAAGACAAGACAAGACAAGACAAGACAAGACAAGACAAGACAAGACAAGACAAGACAAGACAAGACAAGACAAGACATGACAAGACAAGACAAAACAAGACAAGACAAGAAAATACAAAACAAGACAAGACAAAGCAAGACAAGACAAGACAAGACAAGACCAGACAAGACAAGACATGACAAGACAAGACAAGACAAGACAAGACAAGACAAGACAAGACAAGACAAGACAAGACAAGACAAGACAAGACAAGACAAGACAAGACATGACATGACAAGACAAAACAACACAACACACGACATGACATGACATGACAAGACAAGACATGACAAGACAAAACAACACAACACACGACATGACAAGACAAGACAAGACTAGACAAAATAAGACAAGACAAGACATGACAAGACAAAACAAGACAAGACAAAACAACACAACTCACGACATGACATGACATGACAAGACAAGACAAGACAAGACAAGACAAGACAAGAAAAGACAAGATAAGACAAGACAAGACAAGACAAGACAGGACAGGACAAGCCAAGACAAGACAAGACAAGACATGACAAGACAAGACAACACACGACATGACAAGACAAAGCAACACAAGACACGACATGACATGACAAGACAAGACAAGACAAGACACGACAAGACAAGACAAGACAAGACAAGACAACACAACACACGACATGACATGACATGACCTGATATGACAAGACAAGACAGGACAGGACAGGACAAGACAAGACAAGACAAGACAAGACAAGACAAGACAAGACAAGACAAGACAAGACAAGACAAGACAAGACAAGACAAGACAAGACAAGTCACGACAAGACAAGACAAGAAAAGACAAGACAAGACAAGACAAGACAAGACAAGACAAGACAAGACAAGATAAGACATGACAAGACAAAATAAGACAAGACAAAACAACAAAACACACGATATGACATGACATGACATGACAAGACAAGACAAGACACGACAAGACAAGACAAAACAAAACAAGACAAGACAACACAAGACAAGACAACACAACACAAGACAAGACAAGATAAGACATGACAAGACAAGACAAGACAAGACAAGACAAGACAAGACAAGACAAGATAAGACATGACAAGACAAAGCAAGACAAGACAAGATAAGACATGCACAACACAACGCACGATATGACATGACATGACATGAAAAGACAAGACAAGACAAGACAAAACAAGACAAGACAATACAAGACAAGACAAGACAAGACAAGACATGACAAGACAAGACAAGACAAGAAAAGACAAGACAAGACAAGACAAGACAAGACAAGACAAAACAACACAAATCACGACATGACAAGACAAGACAAGACAAGACAAGACAAAACAAGACAATACAAGACAAGACAAAACAAGACAAGACAACACAAGACAAGACAAAACAACACAACACACGACAGGACAGGACAAGACAAGACAAGACAAGACAAGACAAGACAAGACAAGACAAGATAAGACAAAACAAGACAAGACAAAACAACACAACACACGTCAGGACAGGACAAGACAAGACAAGACGAGACAAGACAAGACAAGACAAGACAAGAAAAGACAAGACAAGACAAGACAAGACAAGACAAGACAAGACAAGACAAGACAAGACAAGACAAGAAAAGATAAGACATGACAAGACAAAATAAGACAAGACAAAACAACACAACACAACACACGATATGACATGACATGACATGACAAGACAAGACAGGACAAGACAAGACAAGACGAGACAAGACAAGAAAAGACAAGACAAGACAAGACAAGACAAGACAAGACAAGATAAGACATGACAAGACAAAATAAGACAAGACAAAACAACACAACACAACACACGATATGACATGACATGACATGACAAGACTAGACAAAACAAGACAAGACAACACAAGACAAGACAAAACAACACAACACACGACAGGACAGGACAAGACAAGACAAGACAAGACAAGACAAGATAAGACAAAACAACACAACACACGTCAGGACAGGACAAGACAAGACAAGACGAGACAAGACAAGACAAGACAAGACAAGACATGACAAGACAAGACAAGACAAGACAGGACAAGACAAGACAAGACAAGACAAGACAAGACAAGACAAGACAATACAAGACAAGACAAGACAAGACAAGACAAGACAAGACAAGACAAGACAAGACAAGACAAGACAAGACAAGACAAGACAAGACAAGACAAGACAAGACAAGACAAGACAAGACAAGACAAGACAAGACAAGACAAGACAAGACAAGACAAGACAGGACAAGACAAGACAAGACAAGACAAGACAAGACAAGACAAGACAAGACAAGACAAGACAAGACAAGACAAGACAAGACAAGACAAGACATGACAAGACAAGACAAGACAGGACAGGACAAGACAAGACAAGACAAGACAAGACAAGACAAGACAAGACAAGACAAGACAAGACAAGGCAACACAACACACGACAGGACAGGACAAGACAAGACAAGACAAGACAAGACAAGACAAGATAAGACAAAACAAGACAAGACAAAACAACACAACACACGTCAGGACAGGACAAGACAAGACAAGACAAGACAAGACAAGACAAGACAAGACAAGACAAGACAAGACAAGACAAGACAAGACAAGACAAGACAAGACAAGACAAGACAAGACAAGACAAAACAACACAACACATGACAGGACAGGACAAGACAAGACAAGACAAGACAAGACAAGACAAGATAAGACAAAACAAGACAAGACAAAACAACACAACACACGTCAGGACAGGACAAGACAAGACAAGACAGGACAAGACAAGACAAGACAAGACAAGACAAGACATGACAAGACAAGACAAGACAAGACAAGACAGGACAAGACAAGACAAGACAAGACAAGACAAGACAAGACAAGACAAGACAAGACAAGACAAGACAAGACAAGACAAGACAAGACAAGACAAGACAAGACAAGACATGACAAGACAAAACAACACAACACACGACATGACAAGACAAGACAAGACTAGATAAAATGAGACAAGACAAGACATGACAAGACAAAACAAGACAAGACAAAACAACACAACTCACGACATGACATGACATGACAAGACAAGACAAGACAAGACAAGACAGGACAGGACAAGACAAGACAAGACAAGACAAGACAAGACAAGACATGACAAGACAAAACAACACAACACACGACATGACAAGACAAGACAAGACTAGATAAAATAAGACAAGACAAGTCAAGATAAGACAAGACAAGACAACACAAGACAAGACAAAACAACACAACACACGACAGGACAGGACAAGGCAAGACAAGACAAGACAAGACAAGATAAGACAAAACAAGACAAGACAAGACAAGACAAAACAAGACAAGACAAGACAAGACAAGACAAGACAAGACAAGACAAGACAAGACAAGACAAGACAAGACAAGACAAGACATGACAAGACAAAACAACACAACACACGACATGACAAGACAAGACAAGACTAGATAAAATAAGACAAGACAAGACATGACAAGACAAAACAAGACAAGACAAAACAACACAACTCACGACATGACATGACATGACAAGACAAGACAAGACAAGACAAGACAAGACAAGACAAGACAAGACAAGACAAGACAAGACAAGACAAGACAAGACAAGACGAGACAAGATAAGACAAGGCAAGACAAGACAAGACAGGACAGGACAAGCCAAGACAAGACAAGACAAGACATGACAAGACAAGACAACACACGACATGACATGACATGACAAGACAAGACAAGACAAGACAACACACGACATGACATGACATGACATGACAAGACAAGACAAGACAAGAGAAGACATGACAAGACAAAATAAGACAAGACAAAACAACACAACACACGATATGACATGACTTGACATAACAAGACAAGACAAGACAAGACAAGACTAGACAAAACAAGACAAGACAACACAAGACAAGACAAAACAACACAACAAACGACAGGACAGGACAAGACAAGACAAGACAAGACAAGACAAGATAAGACAAAACAAGACAAGACAAAACAACACAACACACGTCAGGACAGGACAAGACAAGACAAGACGAGACAAGACAAGACAAGACAAGACATGACAAGACAAGACAAGACAAGACAAGACAAGACAAGACAAGACAAGACAAGACATGACAAGACAAGATAAGACATGACAAGACAAAGCAAGACAAGACAAAACAACACAACACACGTCAGGACAGGACAAGACAAGACAAGACTAGACAAGACAGGACAAGACAAGACAAGACAACACATGACAAGACAAGACAAGACAGGACAGGACAAGACAGGACAAGACAAGACAAGACAGGACAAGACAAGACAAGACAAGACGAGACAAGACAAGACAAGACAAGACAAGACAAGACAAGACATGACAAGACAAGACAAGACAGGACAAGACAAGACAAGACAAGACAAGATAATATAAAACAAGACAAGACAAGACATGACGAAACAAAACAAGACAAGACAAAACAACACAACACACGACATGACATGACATGACAAGACAAGACAAGACATGACAATACACAACAAGACAAGACAAAACAACACAACACACGACATGACAAGACAAGACAAGACAAGACAAAGCAACACCAGACACGACATGACATGACATGACAAGACAAGACAAAACAACACAACACACGACAGGACATGACATGACATGACATGACAAGACAAGACAGGACACGACAAGAAAAGACAAGACAAGACAAGACAAGACACGACAAGACAAGACAAGACAAGAAAAGACAAGACAAGACAAGACAAGACAAGACAAGATAAGACATGACAAGACAAAATAAGACAAGACAAAACAACACAACACAACACACGATATGACATGACAAGACAAAACAAGACAAGACAACACAAGACAAGACAAAACAACACAACTCACGACATGACAAGACAAGACAAGACAAGACAAAGCAACACCAGACACGACATGACATGACATGACAAGACAAGACAAAACAACACAACACACGACAGGACATGACATGACATGACATGACAAGACAAGACAGGACACGACAAGAAAAGACAAGACAAGACAAGACAAGACACGACAAGACAAGACAAGACAAGACAAGAAAAGACAAGACAAGACAAGACAAGACAAGACAAGACAAGATAAGACATGACAAGACAAAATAAGACAAGACAAAACAACACAACACAACACACGATATGACATGACAAGACAAAACAAAACAAGACAAGACAAGACAAGACACGACAAGACAAGACAAGACAAGAAAAGACAAGACAAGACAAGACAAGACAAGACAAGACAAGATAAGACATGACAAGACAAAATAAGACAAGACAAAACAACACAACACAACACACGATATGACATGACAAGACAAGACATGACAAGACAAAACATCACAACACACGACATGACAAGACAAGACAAGACTAGATAAAATAAGACAAGACAAGACATGACAAGACAAAACAAGACAAGACAAAACAACACAACTCACGACATGACATGACATGACAAGACAAGACAAGACAAGACAAGACAAGACAAGACAAGACAAGACAAGACAAGACAAGACAAGACAAGACAAGACAAGACAAGACAAGACAAAACATGACAAGACAAGACAAGACAAGACAAGACAAGACAAGACAAGACAAGACAAGACAAGACAAGACAAGACAAGACAAGACAAGACAAGACAAGAGAAGACAAGACAAGACAAGACAAGACAAGACAAGACAAGACAAGACAAGACAAGACAAGACAAGACAAGACAAGACAAGACAAGACAAGACAAGACAAGACAAGACAAGACAAGACAAGACAAAACATGACAAGACAAGACAAGACAAGACAAGACAAGACAAGACCAGACAAGACAAAACAAGACAAGACAAGACAAGACAAGACAAGACAAGACAAGACAAGACAAGACAAGACAGGACAAGACAAGACATGACAAGACAAGACAAGACAAAACAAGACAAGACAAGACAAGAAAAGACAAAACAAGACAAGACAAAACAAGACAAGACAAGACAAGACAAGACCAGACAAGACAAGACAAGACATGACAAGACAAGACAAGACAAGACAAGACAAGTCAAGACAAGACAAGACAAGACAAGACAAGACAAGACAAGACAAGACAAGACAAGACAAGACGAGATAAGACAAGACAAGACAAGACAGGACAGGACAAGCCAAGACAAGACAAGATAAGACAAAACAACACAACACACGTCAGGACAGGACAAGACAAGACAAGACGAGACAAGACAAGACAAGACAAGACAAGACAAGACATGACAAGACAAGACAAGACAAGACAGGACAAGACAAGACAAGACAAGACAAGACAAGACAAGACAAGACAAGACAAGACAAGACAAGACAAGACAAGACAAGACAAGACAAGACAAGACAAGACAAGACAAGACAAGACAAGACAAGACAAGACAAGACAAGACAAGACAAGACAAGACAAGACAAGACAAGACAAGACAGGACAAGACAAGACAAGACAAGACAAGACAAGACAAGACAAGACAAGACAAGACAAGACAAGACAAGACAAGACAAGACAAGACAAGACATGACAAGACAAGACAAGACAGGACAGGACAAGACAAGACAAGACAAGACAAGACAAGACAAGACAAGACAAGACAAGACAAGACAAGGCAACACAACACACGACAGGACAGGACAAGACAAGACAAGACAAGACAAGACAAGACAAGATAAGACAAAACAAGACAAGACAAAACAACACAACACACGTCAGGACAGGACAAGACAAGACAAGACAAGACAAGACAAGACAAGACAAGACAAGACAAGACAAGACAAGACAAGACAAGACAAGACAAGACAAGACAAGACAAGACAAGACAAGACAAAACAACACAACACATGACAGGACAGGACAAGACAAGACAAGACAAGACAAGACAAGACAAGATAAGACAAAACAAGACAAGACAAAACAACACAACACACGTCAGGACAGGACAAGACAAGACAAGACAGGACAAGACAAGACAAGACAAGACAAGACAAGACATGACAAGACAAGACAAGACAAGACAAGACAGGACAAGACAAGACAAGACAAGACAAGACAAGACAAGACAAGACAAGACAAGACAAGACAAGACAAGACAAGACAAGACAAGACAAGACAAGACATGACAAGACAAAACAACACAACACACGACATGACAAGACAAGACAAGACTAGATAAAATGAGACAAGACAAGACATGACAAGACAAAACAAGACAAGACAAAACAACACAACTCACGACATGACATGACATGACAAGACAAGACAAGACAAGACAAGACAGGACAGGACAAGACAAGACAAGACAAGACAAGACAAGACAAGACATGACAAGACAAAACAACACAACACACGACATGACAAGACAAGACAAGACTAGATAAAATAAGACAAGACAAGTCAAGATAAGACAAGACAAGACAACACAAGACAAGACAAAACAACACAACACACGACAGGACAGGACAAGGCAAGACAAGACAAGACAAGACAAGATAAGACAAAACAAGACAAGACAAGACAAGACAAAACAAGACAAGACAAGACAAGACAAGACAAGACAAGACAAGACAAGACAAGACAAGACAAGACAAGACAAGACAAGACAAGACATGACAAGACAAAAAAACACAACACACGACATGACAAGACAAGACAAGACTAGATAAAATAAGACAAGACAAGACATGACAAGACAAAACAAGACAAGACAAAACAACACAACTCACGACATGACATGACATGACAAGACAAGACAAGACAAGACAAGACAAGACAAGACAAGACAAGACAAGACAAGACAAGACAAGACAAGACAAGACAAGACGAGACAAGATAAGACAAGGCAAGACAAGACAAGACAGGACAGGACAAGCCAAGACAAGACAAGACAAGACATGACAAGACAAGACAACACACGACATGACATGACATGACAAGACAAGACAAGACAAGACAACACACGACATGACATGACATGACATGACAAGACAAGACAAGACAAGAGAAGACATGACAAGACAAAATAAGACAAGACAAAACAACACAACACACGATATGACATGACTTGACATAACAAGACAAGACAAGACAAGACAAGACTAGACAAAACAAGACAAGACAACACAAGACAAGACAAAACAACACAACAAACGACAGGACAGGACAAGACAAGACAAGACAAGACAAGACAAGATAAGACAAAACAAGACAAGACAAAACAACACAACACACGTCAGGACAGGACAAGACAAGACAAGACGAGACAAGACAAGACAAGACAAGACATGACAAGACAAGACAAGACAAGACAAGACAAGACAAGACAAGACAAGACAAGACAAGACAAGACAAGACATGACAAGACAAGATAAGACATGACAAGACAAAGCAAGACAAGACAAAACAACACAACACACGTCAGGACAGGACAAGACAAGACAAGACTAGACAAGACAGGACAAGACAAGACAAGACAACACATGACAAGACAAGACAAGACAGGACAGGACAAGACAGGACAAGACAAGACAAGACAGGACAAGACAAGACAAGACAAGACGAGACAAGACAAGACAAGACAAGACAAGACAAGACAAGACATGACAAGACAAGACAAGACAGGACAAGACAAGACAAGACAAGACAAGATAATATAAAACAAGACAAGACAAGACATGACGAAACAAAACAAGACAAGACAAAACAACACAACACACGACATGACATGACATGACAAGACAAGACAAGACATGACAATACACAACAAGACAAGACAAAACAACACAACACACGACATGACAAGACAAGACAAGACAAGACAAAGCAACACCAGACACGACATGACATGACATGACAAGACAAGACAAAACAACACAACACACGACAGGACATGACATGACATGACATGACAAGACAAGACAGGACACGACAAGAAAAGACAAGACAAGACAAGACAAGACACGACAAGACAAGACAAGACAAGAAAAGACAAGACAAGACAAGACAAGACAAGACAAGATAAGACATGACAAGACAAAATAAGACAAGACAAAACAACACAACACAACACACGATATGACATGACAAGACAAAACAAGACAAGACAACACAAGACAAGACAAAACAACACAACTCACGACATGACAAGACAAGACAAGACAAGACAAAGCAACACCAGACACGACATGACATGACATGACAAGACAAGACAAAACAACACAACACACGACAGGACATGACATGACATGACATGACAAGACAAGACAGGACACGACAAGAAAAGACAAGACAAGACAAGACAAGACACGACAAGACAAGACAAGACAAGACAAGAAAAGACAAGACAAGACAAGACAAGACAAGACAAGACAAGATAAGACATGACAAGACAAAATAAGACAAGACAAAACAACACAACACAACACACGATATGACATGACAAGACAAAACAAAACAAGACAAGACAAGACAAGACACGACAAGACAAGACAAGACAAGAAAAGACAAGACAAGACAAGACAAGACAAGACAAGACAAGATAAGACATGACAAGACAAAATAAGACAAGACAAAACAACACAACACAACACACGATATGACATGACAAGACAAGACATGACAAGACAAAACATCACAACACACGACATGACAAGACAAGACAAGACTAGATAAAATAAGACAAGACAAGACATGACAAGACAAAACAAGACAAGACAAAACAACACAACTCACGACATGACATGACATGACAAGACAAGACAAGACAAGACAAGACAAGACAAGACAAGACAAGACAAGACAAGACAAGACAAGACAAGACAAGACAAGACAAGACAAGACAAGACAAGACAAAACATGACAAGACAAGACAAGACAAGACAAGACAAGACAAGACAAGACAAGACAAGACAAGACAAGACAAGACAAGACAAGACAAGACAAGACAAGACAAGAGAAGACAAGACAAGACAAGACAAGACAAGACAAGACAAGACAAGACAAGACAAGACAAGACAAGACAAGACAGGACAAGACAAGACATGACAAGACAAGACAAGACAAAACAAGACAAGACAAGACAAGAAAAGACAAAACAAGACAAGACAAAACAAGACAAGACAAGACAAGACAAGACCAGACAAGACAAGACAAGACATGACAAGACAAGACAAGACAAGACAAGACAAGTCAAGACAAGACAAGACAAGACAAGACAAGACAAGACAAGACAAGACAAGACAAGACAAGACAAGACGAGATAAGACAAGACAAGACAAGACAGGACAGGACAAGCCAAGACAAGACAAGATAAGACAAAACAACACAACACACGTCAGGACAGGACAAGACAAGACAAGACGAGACAAGACAAGACAAGACAAGACATGACAAGACAAGACAAGACAAGACAAGACAAGACAAGACAAGACAAGACAAGACAAGACAAGACATGACAAGACAAGATAAGACATGACAAGACAAAGCAAGACAAGACAAAACAACACAACACACGTCAGGACAGGACAAGACAAGACAAGACTAGACAAGACAGGACAAGACAAGACAAGACAACACATGACAAGACAAGACAAGACAGGACAGGACAAGACAGGACAAGACAAGACAAGACAGGACAAGACAAGACAAGACAAGACGAGACAAGACAAGACAAGACAAGACAAGACAAGACAAGACATGACAAGACAAGACAAGACAGGACAAGACAAGACAAGACAAGACAAGATAATATAAAACAAGACAAGACAAGACATGACGAAACAAAACAAGACAAGACAAAACAACACAACACACGACATGACATGACATGACAAGACAAGACAAGACATGACAATACACAACAAGACAAGACAAAACAACACAACACACGACATGACAAGACAAGACAAGACAAGACAAAGCAACACCAGACACGACATGACATGACATGACAAGACAAGACAAAACAACACAACACACGACAGGACATGACATGACATGACATGACAAGACAAGACAGGACACGACAAGAAAAGACAAGACAAGACAAGACAAGACACGACAAGACAAGACAAGACAAGAAAAGACAAGACAAGACAAGACAAGACAAGACAAGATAAGACATGACAAGACAAAATAAGACAAGACAAAACAACACAACACAACACACGATATGACATGACAAGACAAAACAAGACAAGACAACACAAGACAAGACAAAACAACACAACTCACGACATGACAAGACAAGACAAGACAAGACAAAGCAACACCAGACACGACATGACATGACATGACAAGACAAGACAAAACAACACAACACACGACAGGACATGACATGACATGACATGACAAGACAAGACAGGACACGACAAGAAAAGACAAGACAAGACAAGACAAGACACGACAAGACAAGACAAGACAAGACAAGAAAAGACAAGACAAGACAAGACAAGACAAGACAAGACAAGATAAGACATGACAAGACAAAATAAGACAAGACAAAACAACACAACACAACACACGATATGACATGACAAGACAAAACAAAACAAGACAAGACAAGACAAGACACGACAAGACAAGACAAGACAAGAAAAGACAAGACAAGACAAGACAAGACAAGACAAGACAAGATAAGACATGACAAGACAAAATAAGACAAGACAAAACAACACAACACAACACACGATATGACATGACAAGACAAGACATGACAAGACAAAACATCACAACACACGACATGACAAGACAAGACAAGACTAGATAAAATAAGACAAGACAAGACATGACAAGACAAAACAAGACAAGACAAAACAACACAACTCACGACATGACATGACATGACAAGACAAGACAAGACAAGACAAGACAAGACAAGACAAGACAAGACAAGACAAGACAAGACAAGACAAGACAAGACAAGACAAGACAAGACAAGACAAGACAAGACAAGACAAAACATGACAAGACAAGACAAGACAAGACAAGACAAGACAAGACAAGACAAGACAAGACAAGACAAGACAAGACAAGACAAGACAAGACAAGACAAGACAAGACAAGAGAAGACAAGACAAGACAAGACAAGACAAGACAAGACAAGACAAGACAAGACAAGACAAGACAAGACAAGACAGGACAAGACAAGACATGACAAGACAAGACAAGACAAAACAAGACAAGACAAGACAAGAAAAGACAAAACAAGACAAGACAAAACAAGACAAGACAAGACAAGACAAGACCAGACAAGACAAGACAAGACATGACAAGACAAGACAAGACAAGACAAGACAAGTCAAGACAAGACAAGACAAGACAAGACAAGACAAGACAAGACAAGACAAGACAAGACAAGACAAGACGAGATAAGACAAGACAAGACAAGACAGGACAGGACAAGCCAAGACAAGACAAGATAAGACAAAACAACACAACACACGTCAGGACAGGACAAGACAAGACAAGACGAGACAAGACAAGACAAGACAAGACAAGACAAGACATGACAAGACAAGACAAGACAAGACAGGACAAGACAAGACAAGACAAGACAAGACAAGACAAGACAAGACAAGACAAGACAAGACAAGACAAGACAAGACAAGACAAGACAAGACAAGACAAGACAAGACAAGACAAGACAAGACAAGACAAGACAAGACAAGACAAGACAAGACAAGACAAGACAAGACAAGACAAGACAAGACAAGACAAGACAAGACAAGACAAGACAAGACAAGACAAGACAAGACAAGACAAGACAAGACAAGACAAGACAAGACAAGACAAGACAAGACAAGACAAGACAAGACAAGACAAGACAAGACAAGACAAGACAGGACAAGACAGGACAAGACAAGACAAGACAAGACAAGACAAGACAAGACAAGACAAGACAAGACAAGACATGACAAGACAAGACAAGACAGGACAGGACAAGACAAGACAAGACAAGACAAGACAAGACAAGACAAAACAACACAACACACGACAGGACAGGACAAGACAAGACAAGACAAGACAAGACAAGACAAGATAAGACAAAACAAGACAAGACAAAACAACACAACACACGTCAGGACAGGACAAGACAAGACAAGACAAGACAAGACAAGACAAGACAAGACAAGACAAGACAAGACAAGACAAGACAAGACAAGACAAAACAACACAACACACGACAGGACAGGACAAGACAAGACAAGACAAGACAAGATAAGACAAAACAAGACAAGACAAAACAACACAACACACGTCAGGACAGGACAAGTCAAGACAAGACAAGACAAGACAAGACAAGACAAGACAAGACAAGACAAGACAAGACAAGACAAGACAAGACAAGACAAGACAAGACAAGACAAGACAAGACAAGACAAGACAAGACAAGACAAGACAAGACAAGACAAGACAAGACAAGACAAGACAAGACAAGACAAGACAAGACAAGACAAGACAAGACAAGACAAGACAAGACAAGACAAGACAAGACAAGACAAGACAAGACAAGACAAGACAAGACAAGACAAGACAAGACAAGACAAGACAAGACAAGACAAGACAAGACAAGACAAGACAAGACAAGACAAGACAAGACAAGACAAGACAAGACAAGACAAGACAAAACAACACAACACATGACAGGACAGGACAAGACAAGACAAGACAAGACAAGATAAGACAAAACAAGACAAGACAAAACAACACAACACACATCAGGACAGGACAAGACAAGACAAGACAAGACAAGACAAGACAAGACATGACAAGACAAGACAAGACAAGACAAGACAGGACAAGACAAGACAAGACAAGACAAGACAAGACAAGACAAGACAAGACAAGACAAGACAAGACAAGACAAGACAAGACAAGACAAGACAAGACAAGACAAGACAAGACAAGACAAGACAAGACAAGACAAGACAAGACAAGACAAGACAAGACAAGACAAGACAAGACAAGACAAGACAAGACAAGACAAGACAAGACAAGACAAGACATGACAAGACAAGATAAGATATGACAAGACAAAGCAAGACAAGAAAAAACAAGACAAGACAAAACAACACAACACACGTCAGGACAGGAAAAGACAAGACAAGACAAGACGAGACAAGACAAGACAAGACAAGACAAGACAAGACAAGACATGACAAGACAAGACAAGACAAGACAGGACAAGACAAGACAAGACAAGACAAGACAGAACAAGACAAGACAAGACAAGACGAGACAAGACAAGACAAGACAAGACAAGACATGACAAGACAAGACAAGACAGGACAGGACAGGACAAGACAAGACAAGACAAGACAAGACAAGACAAGACAAGACAAGACAAGACAAGACAAGACAAGACAAGATAAGACATGACAAAACAACACAACACAACACACGTTATGACATGACATGACATGACAAGACAAGACAAGACAAGACAAGACAAGACAAGACCAGACAAGACAAGACATGACAAGACAAGACAAGACAAGACAAGACAAGACAAGACAAGACAAGACAAGACAAGACAAGACAAGACAAGACAAGACAAGACAAGACAAGACAAGACAAGACAGGACAAGACAAGACAAGACAAGACAAGACAGGACAAGACAAGACAAGACAAGACGAGACAAGACAAGACAAGACAAGACAAGACAAGACATGACAAGACAAGACAAGACAGGACAGGACAAGACAAGACAAGACATGACAAGACAAGACAAGACAAGACAAGACAAGACAAGACAAGACAAGACAAGACAAGACAAGACAAGTCAAGACAAGACAAGACAAGACAAGACAAAACAAGACAAGACAAGACAAGACAAGACAAAACCAGACAAGACAAGACAAGACAAAACAAGACAAGACAAGACAAGACAAGACAAGACAAGACAAGACAAGACAAGACAAGACAAGACAAGACAAGACAAGACAAGACATGACAAGACAAGACAAGACAAGACAAGACAAAGCAACACCAGACACGACATGACATGACATGACAAGACAAGACAAAACAACACAACACACGACAGGACATGACATGACATGACATGACAAGACAAGACAGGACAGGACAAGAAAAGACAAGACAAGACAAGACACGACAAGACAAGACAAGACAAGAAAAGACAAGACAAGACAAGACAAGACAAGACAAGACAAGACAAGACAAGACAAGACAAGACAAAATAAGACATGACAAGACAAAATAAGACAAGACAAAACAACACAACACAACACACGATATGACATGACATGACATGACAAGACAAGACAAGACAAGACAAGACAAAACAAGACAAGACAAAACAACACAACTCTCGACATGACATGACATGACAAGACAAGACAAGACAAGGCAAGACAAGACATGACAAGACAAAACAACACAACACACGACATGACAAGACAAGACAAGACATGACAAGACAAAACAACACAACACACGACATGACAAGACAAGACAAGACTAGATAAAATAAGACAAGACAAGACATGACAAGACAAGACAAAACAACACAACTCACGACATGACATGACAAGACAAGACAAGACAAGACAAGACAAGACAAGACAAGACAAGACAAGACAAGACAAGACAAGACAAGACAAGACAAGACATGACAAGACAAGACAAGACAAGACAAGACAAGACATGACAAGACAAGACAAGACAAGACAAGACAAGACAAAACAAGACAAGACAAGACAAGACAAGACAAGACAAAACAACACAACACACGACATGACAAGACAAGACAAGACAAGACAAGACATGACAACACAAGACAAAACAACACAACTCACGACATGACATGACAAGACAAGACAAGACAAGACAAGACAAGACAAGACAAGACAAGACAAGACAAGACAAGACAAGACAAGACAAGACAAGACAAGACAAGACAAGACAAGACAAGACAAGACAAGACAAGACAAGACAAGACAAGACAAGACAAGACAAGACATGACAAGACAAGACAAGACAAGACAAGACAAGACAAAACAAGACAAGACAAGACAAGACAAGACAAAACCAGACAAGACAAGACAAAACAAGACAAGACAAGACAAGACAAGACAAGACAAGACAAGACAAGACAAGACAAGACAAGACAAGACATGACAAGACAAGACAAAACAAGACAAGACAAAGCAAGACAAGACAAGACAAGACAAGACCAGACAAGACAAGACATGACAAGACAAGACAAGACAAGACAAGACAAGACAAGACAAGACAAGACAAGACAAGACAAGACAAGACAAGACAAGACAAGACATGACATGACAAGACAAAACAACACAACACACGACATGACATGACATGACAAGACAAGACATGACAAGACAAAACAACACAACACACGACATGACAAGACAAGACAAGACTAGACAAAATAAGACAAGACAAGACATGACAAGACAAAACAAGACAAGACAAAACAACACAACTCACGACATGACATGACATGACAAGACAAGACAAGACAAGACAAGACAAGACAAGAAAAGACAAGATAAGACAAGACAAGACAAGACAAGACAGGACAGGACAAGCCAAGACAAGACAAGACAAGACATGACAAGACAAGACAACACACGACATGACAAGACAAAGCAACACAAGACACGACATGACATGACAAGACAAGACAAGACAAGACACGACAAGACAAGACAAGACAAGACAAGACAACACAACACACGACATGACATGACATGACCTGATATGACAAGACAAGACAGGACAGGACAGGACAAGACAAGACAAGACAAGACAAGACAAGACAAGACAAGACAAGACAAGACAAGACAAGACAAGACAAGACAAGACAAGACAAGACAAGTCACGACAAGACAAGACAAGAAAAGACAAGACAAGACAAGACAAGACAAGACAAGACAAGACAAGACAAGATAAGACATGACAAGACAAAATAAGACAAGACAAAACAACAAAACACACGATATGACATGACATGACATGACAAGACAAGACAAGACACGACAAGACAAGACAAAACAAAACAAGACAAGACAACACAAGACAAGACAACACAACACAAGACAAGATAAGACATGACAAGACAAGACAAGACAAGACAAGACAAGACAAGACAAGATAAGACATGACAAGACAAAGCAAGACAAGACAAGATAAGACATGCACAACACAACGCACGATATGACATGACATGACATGACAAGACAAGACAAGACAAGACAAAACAAGACAAGACAATACAAGACAAGACAAGACAAGACAAGACATGACAAGACAAGACAAGACAAGAAAAGACAAGACAAGACAAGACAAGACAAGACAAGACAAAACAACACAACTCACGACATGACAAGACAAGACAAGACAAGACAAGACAAAACAAGACAATACAAGACAAGACAAAACAAGACAAGACAACACAAGACAAGACAAAACAACACAACACACGACAGGACAGGACAAGACAAGACAAGACAAGACAAGACAAGACAAGATAAGACAAAACAAGACAAGACAAAACAACACAACACACGTCAGGACAGGACAAGACAAGACAAGACGAGACAAGACAAGACAAGACAAGACAAGAAAAGACAAGACAAGACAAGACAAGACAAGACAAGACAAGACAAGACAAGACAAGACAAGACAAGACAAGAAAAGATAAGACATGACAAGACAAAATAAGACAAGACAAAACAACACAATACAACACACGATATGACATGACATGACATGACAAGACAAGACAGGACAAGACAAGACAAGACGAGACAAGACAAGAAAAGACAAGACAAGACAAGACAAGACAAGACAAGACAAGATAAGACATGACAAGACAAAATAAGACAAGACAAAACAACACAACACAACACACGATATGACATGACATGACATGACAAGACTAGACAAAACAAGACAAGACAACACAAGACAAGACAAAACAACACAACACACGACAGGACAGGACAAGACAAGACAAGACAAGACAAGACAAGATAAGACAAAACAACACAACACACGTCAGGACAGGACAAGACAAGACAAGACGAGACAAGACAAGACAAGACAAGACAAGACATGACAAGACAAGACAAGACAAGACAGGACAAGACAAGACAAGACAAGACAAGACAAGACAAGACAAGACAAGACAAGACAAGACAAGACAAGACAAGACAAGACAAGACAAGACAAGACAAGACAAGACAAGACAAGACAAGACAAGACAAGACAAGACAAGACAAGACAAGACAAGACAAGACAAGACAAGACAAGACAAGACAAGACAAGACAAGACAAGACAGGACAAGACAAGACAAGACAAGACAAGACAAGACAAGACAAGACAAGACAAGACAAGACAAGACAAGACAAGACAAGACAAGACAAGACAAGACAAGACAAGACAAGACAAGACAAGACAAGACAAGACAAGACAAGACAAGACAAGACAAGACAAGACAAGACAAGACAAGACAAGACAAGACAAGACAAGACAGGACAAGACAAGACAAGACAAGACAAGACAAGACAAGACAAGACAAGACAAGACAAGACAAGACAAGACAAGACAAGACAAGACAAGACATGACAAGACAAGACAAGACAGGACAGGACAAGACAAGACAAGACAAGACAAGACAAGACAAGACAAGACAAGACAAGACAAGACAAGACAAGACAAGACAAGGCAACACAACACACGACAGGACAGGACAAGACAAGACAAGACAAGACAAGACAAGACAAGATAAGACAAAACAAGACAAGACAAAACAACACAACACACGTCAGGACAGGACAAGACAAGACAAGACAAGACAAGACAAGACAAGACAAGACAAGACAAGACAAGACAAGACAAGACAAGACAAGACAAGACAAGACAAGACAAGACAAGACAAGACAAGACAAAACAACACAACACATGACAGGACAGGACAAGACAAGACAAGACAAGACAAGACAAGACAAGATAAGACAAAACAAGACAAGACAAAACAACACAACACACGTCAGGACAGGACAAGACAAGACAAGACAGGACAAGACAAGACAAGACAAGACAAGACAAGACATGACAAGACAAGACAAGACAAGACAAGACAGGACAAGACAAGACAAGACAAGACAAGACAAGACAAGACAAGACAAGACAAGACAAGACAAGACAAGACAAGACAAGACAAGACAAGACAAGACAAGACAAGACAAGACAAGACAAGACAAGACAAGACAAGACAAGACAAGACAAGACAAGACAAGACAAGACAAGACAAGACAAGACAAGACAAGACAAGACAAGACAAGACAAGACAAGACAAGACAAGACAAGACAAGACAAGACAAGACAAGATAAGACATGACAAGACAAAGCAAGACAAAGCAAGACAAGAAAAAACAAGACAAGATAAAACAACACAACGCACGTCAGGACAGGAAAAGACAAGACAAGACAAGACAAGACAAGACAAGACAAGACAAGACAAGACAAGACAAGACAAGACAAGACAAGACAAGACATGACAAGACAAGACAAGACAAGACAAGACAGGACAAGACAAGACAAGACAAGACAAGACAGAACAAGACAAGACAAGGCAAGGCAAGACGAGACAAGACAAGACAAGACAAGACAAGACAAGACAAGACATGACAAGACAAGACAAGACAAGACAGGACAGGACAAGACAAGACAAGACAAGACAAGACAAGACAAGATAAGACAAGACAAGATAAGACATGACAAAACAACACAACACAACACACGATATGACATGACATGACATGACAAGACAAGACAAGACAAGGCAAGACAAGACAAGACAAGACAAGACAAGACAAGACAAAACAAGACAAGACAACACAAGACAAGACAAAACAACACAAGACACGAGAGGACAGGACAAGACAAGACAAGACAAGACAAGACAAGACAAGACAAGACAAGACAAGACAAGACAAGACAAGACAAGACAAGACAAGACAAGACAAAACAAGGCAAGACAACACAAGACAAGACAAAACAACACAACACACGACAGGACAGGACAAGACAAGACAAGACAAGACAAGACAAGACAAGACAAGACAAGACAAGACAAGACAAGACATGACAATATAAAACAAGACAAGACAAGACATGACAAGACAAAACAAGACAAGACAAAACAACACAACACACGACATGACATGACATGACAAGACAAGACAAGACATGACAATACACAACAAGACAAGACAAAACAACACAACACACGACATGACAAGACAAGACAAGACAAGACAAGACAAGACAAGACAAAGCAACACCAGACACGACATGACATGACATGACAAGACAAGACAAAACAACACAACACAACACACGACAGGACATGACATGACAAGACAAGACAGGACAGGACAGGACAGGACAAGAAAAGACAAGACAAGACAAGACAAGACACGACAAGACAAGACAACACAAGAAAAGACAAGACAAGACAAGACAAGACAACACAAGAAAAGACGAGACAAGACAAGACAAGACAAGACAAGACAAGACAAGATAAGACATGACAAGACAAAATAAGACAAGACAAAACAACACAACACAACACACGATATGACATGACATGACATGACAAGACAAGACAAGACAAGACAAGACAAGACAAAACAAGACAAGACAACACAAGACAAGACAAAACAACACAACTCACGACATGACATGACATGACAAGACAAGACAAGACAAGGCAAGACAAGACATGACAAGACAAAACAAGACAAGACAAAACAACACAACACACGACATGACATGACATGACAAGACAAGACATGACAAGACAAAACAACACAACACACGACATGACAAGACAAGACAAGACTAGATAAAATAAGACAAGACAAGACATGACAAGACAAAACAAGACAAGACAAAACAACACAACTCACGACATGACATGACATGACATGACAAGACAAGACAAGACAAGACAAGACAAGGCAAGACAAGAAAAGACAAGACAAGACAAGACAAGACAAGACAAGACAAGACAAGACAAGACAAGACAAGACAAGACAAGACAAGACAAGACAAGACAAGACAAGACAAGACAAGACAAGACAAGACAAGACAAGACAAAACAAGACAAGACAAGACAAGACAAGACCAGACAAGACAAGACAAAACAAGACAAGACAAGACAAGACAAGACAAGACAAGACAAGACAAGACAAAACAAGACAAGACAAGACAAGACAAGACACGACAAGACAAGACAAGACAAGAAAAGACAAGACAAGACAAGACAAGACAAGACAAGACAAGACAAGACAAGACAAGACAAAATAAGACATGACAAGACAAAATAAGACAAGACAAAACAACACAACACAACACACGATATGACATGACATGACATGACAAGACAAGACAAGACAAGACAAGACAAAACAAGACAAGACAAAACAACACAACTCTCGACATGACATGACATGACAAGACAAGACAAGACAAGGCAAGACAAGACATGACAAGACAAAACAACACAACACACGACATGACATGACATGACAAGACAAGACAAGACATGACAAGACAAAACAACACAACACACGACATGACAAGACAAGACAAGACTAGATAAAATAAGACAAGACAAGACATGACAAGACAAGACAAAACAACACAACTCACGACATGACATGACAAGACAAGACAAGACAAGACAAGACAAGACAAGACAAGACAAGACAAGACAAGACAAGACAAGACAAGACAAGACAAGACAAGACATGACAAGACAAGACAAGACAAGACAAGACAAGACATGACAAGACAAGACAAGACAAGACAAGACAAGACAAAACAAGACAAGACAAGACAAGACAAGACAAAACAACACAACACACGACATGACAAGACAAGACAAGACAAGACAAGACATGACAACACAAGACAAAACAACACAACTCACGACATGACATGACAAGACAAGACAAGACAAGACAAGACAAGACAAGACAAGACAAGACAAGACAAGACAAGACAAGACAAGACAAGACAAGACAAGACAAGACAAGACAAGACAAGACAAGACAAGACATGACAAGACAAGACAAGACAAGACAAGACAAGACAAAACAAGACAAGACAAGACAAGACAAGACAAAACCAGACAAGACAAGACAAAACAAGACAAGACAAGACAAGACAAGACAAGACAAGACAAGACAAGACAAGACAAGACAAGACATGACAAGACAAGACAAAACAAGACAAAACAAGACAAGACAAGAAAATACAAAACAAGACAAGACAAAGCAAGACAAGACAAGACAAGACAAGACCAGACAAGACAAGACATGACAAGACAAGACAAGACAAGACAAGACAAGACAAGACAAGACAAGACAAGACAAGACAAGACAAGACAAGACAAGACAAGACATGACATGACAAGACAAAACAACACAACACACGACATGACATGACATGACAAGACAAGACATGACAAGACAAAACAACACAACACACGACATGACAAGACAAGACAAGACTAGACAAAATAAGACAAGACAAGACATGACAAGACAAAACAAGACAAGACAAAACAACACAACTCACGACATGACATGACATGACAAGACAAGACAAGACAAGACAAGACAAGACAAGAAAAGACAAGATAAGACAAGACAAGACAAGACAAGACAGGACAGGACAAGCCAAGACAAGACAAGACAAGACATGACAAGACAAGACAACACACGACATGACAAGACAAAGCAACACAAGACACGACATGACATGACAAGACAAGACAAGACAAGACACGACAAGACAAGACAAGACAAGACAAGACAACACAACACACGACATGACATGACATGACCTGATATGACAAGACAAGACAGGACAGGACAGGACAAGACAAGACAAGACAAGACAAGACAAGACAAGACAAGACAAGACAAGACAAGACAAGACAAGACAAGACAAGACAAGACAAGACAAGACAAGACAAGACAAGACAAGTCACGACAAGACAAGACAAGAAAAGACAAGACAAGACAAGACAAGACAAGACAAGACAAGACAAGACAAGATAAGACATGACAAGACAAAATAAGACAAGACAAAACAACAAAACACACGATATGACATGACATGACATGACAAGACAAGACAAGACACGACAAGACAAGACAAAACAAAACAAGACAAGACAACACAAGACAAGACAACACAACACAAGACAAGACAAGATAAGACATGACAAGACAAGACAAGACAAGACAAGACAAGATAAGACATGACAAGACAAAGCAAGACAAGACAAGATAAGACATGCACAACACAACGCACGATATGACATGACATGACATGACAAGACAAGACAAGACAAGACAAAACAAGACAAGACAATACAAGACAAGACAAGACAAGACAAGACATGACAAGACAAGACAAGACAAGAAAAGACAAGACAAGACAAGACAAGACAAGACAAGACAAAACAACACAACTCACGACATGACAAGACAAGACAAGACAAGACAAAACAAGACAATACAAGACAAGACAAAACAAGACAAGACAACACAAGACAAGACAAAACAACACAACACACGACAGGACAGGACAAGACAAGACAAGACAAGACAAGACAAGACAAGATAAGACAAAACAAGACAAGACAAAACAACACAACACACGTCAGGACAGGACAAGACAAGACAAGACGAGACAAGACAAGACAAGACAAGACAAGAAAAGACAAGACAAGACAAGACAAGACAAGACAAGACAAGACAAGACAAGACAAGACAAGACAAGACAAGAAAAGATAAGACATGACAAGACAAAATAAGACAAGACAAAACAACACAACACAACACACGATATGACATGACATGACATGACAAGACAAGACAGGACAAGACAAGACAAGACGAGACAAGACAAGAAAAGACAAGACAAGACAAGACAAGACAAGACAAGACAAGATAAGACATGACAAGACAAAATAAGACAAGACAAAACAACACAACACAACTCACGATATGACATGACATGACATGACAAGACTAGACAAAACAAGACAAGACAACACAAGACAAGACAAAACAACACAACACACGACAGGACAGGACAAGACAAGACAAGACAAGACAAGACAAGATAAGACAAAACAACACAACACACGTCAGGACAGGACAAGACAAGACAAGACGAGACAAGACAAGACAAGACAAGACAAGACATGACAAGACAAGACAAGACAAGACAGGACAAGACAAGACAAGACAAGACAAGACAAGACAAGACAAGACAAGACAAGACAAGACAAGACAAGACAAGACAAGACAAGACAAGACAAGACAAGACAAGACAAGACAAGACAAGACAAGACAAGACAAGACAAGACAAGACAAGACAAGACAAGACAGGACAAGACAAGACAAGACAAGACAAGACAAGACAAGACAAGACAAGACAAGACAGGACAAGACAAGACAAGACAAGACAAGACAAGACAAGACAAGACAAGACAAGACAAGACAAGACAAGACAAGACAAGACAAGACAAGACAAGACAAGATAAAACAACACAACGCACGTCAGGACAGGAAAAGACAAGACAAGACAAGACAAGACAAGACAAGACAAGACAAGACAAGACAAGACAAGACATGACAAGACAAGACAAGACAAGACAAGACAGGACAAGACAAGACAAGACAAGACAAGACAGAACAAGACAAGACAAGGCAAGGCAAGACGAGACAAGACAAGACAAGACAAGACAAGACAAGACATGACAAGACAAGACAAGACAAGACAGGACAGGACAAGACAAGACAAGACAAGACAAGACAAGACAAGACAAGACAAGACAAGATAAGACTTGACAAAACAACACAACACAACACACGATATGACATGACATGACATGACAAGACAAGACAAGACAAGACAAGACAAGACAAGACAAGACAAGACAAGACAAAACAAGACAAGACAACACAAGACAAGACAAAACAACACAAGACACGAGAGGACAGGACAAGACAAGACAAGACAAGACAAGACAAGACAAGACAAGACAAGACAAGACAAGACAAGACAAGACAAGACAAGACAAGACAAGACAAGACAAGACAAGACAAGACAAGACAAAACAAGGCAAGACAACACAAGACAAGACAAAACAACACAACACACGACAGGACAGGACAAGACAAGACAAGACAAGACAAGACAAGACAAGACAAGACAAGACAAGACAAGACAAGACATGACAATATAAAACAAGACAAGACAAGACATGACAAGACAAAACAAGACAAGACAAAACAACACAACACACGACATGACATGACATGACAAGACAAGACAAGACATGACAATACACAACAAGACAAGACAAAACAACACAACACACGACATGACAAGACAAGACAAGACAAGACAAGACAAGACAAGACAAAGCAACACCAGACACGGCATGACATGACATGACAAGACAAGACAAAACAACACAACACACGACAGGACATGACATGACATGACATGACAAGACAAGACAGGACAGGACAGGACAGGACAAGAAAAGACAAGACAAGACAAGACAAGACACGACAAGACAAGACAACACAAGAAAAGACAAGACAAGACAAGACAAGACAACACAAGAAAAGACGAGACAAGACAAGACAAGACAAGACAAGACAAGACAAGATAAGACATGACAAGACAAAATAAGACAAGACAAAACAACACAACACAACACACGATATGACATGACATGACATGACAAGACAAGACAAGACAAGACAAGACAAGACAAAACAAGACAAGACAACACAAGACAAGACAAAACAACACAACTCACGACATGACATGACATGACAAGACAAGACAAGACAAGGCAAGACAAGACATGACAAGACAAAACAAGACAAGACAAAACAACACAACACACGACATGACATGACATGACAAGACAAGACATGACAAGACAAAACAACACAACACACGACATGACAAGACAAGACAAGACTAGATAAAATAAGACAAGACAAGACATGACAAGACAAAACAAGACAAGACAAAACAACACAACTCACGACATGACATGACATGACATGACAAGACAAGACAAGACAAGACAAGACAAGGCAAGACAAGAAAAGACAAGACAAGACAAGACAAGACAAGACAAGACAAGACAAGACAAGACAAGACAAGACAAGACAAGACAAGACAAGACAAGACAAGACAAGACAAAACAAGACAAGACAAGACAAGACAAGACCAGACAAGACAAGACAAAACAAGACAAGACAAGACAAGACAAGACAAGACAACACAACACACGACATGACAAGACAAGACAAGACTAGATAAAATAAGACAAGACAAGACATGACAAGACAAAACAAGACAAGACAAAACAACACAACTCACGACATGACATGACATGACATGACAAGACAAGACAAGACAAGACAAGACAAGACAAGGCAAGACAAGAAAAGACAAGACAAGACAAGAAAAGACAAGATAAGACAAGACAAGACAAGACAAGACAGGACAGGACAAGCCAAGACAAGACACGACATGACATGACAAGACAAGACAAGACAAGACACGACAAGACAAGACAAGAAAAGCAAGACAAGACAAGACAAGACAAGAGAAGACATGACAAGACAAAACAAGACAACACAACACAACACACGACATGACAAGACAAGACAAGACAAGACAAGACAAGTCACGACAAGACAAGACAAGAAAAGACAAGACAAGACAAGACAAGACAAGACAAGACAAGACAAGACAAGACAAGACAAGACAAGACAAGACAAGACAAGACAAGACAAGACAAGACAAGATAAGACATGACAAGACAAAATAAGACAAGACAAAACAACACAACACACGAAATGACATGACATGACAAGACAAGACAAGACAAGACAAGACAAGACAAGACAAGACAAGACAAGACAAGACAAAACAAGACAAGACAAGAAAAGACAAGATAAGACAAGACAAGACAAGACAAGACAGGACAGGACAAGCCAAGACAAGAGACGACATGACATGACAAGACAAGACAAGACAAGACACGACAAGACAAGACAAGAAAAGCAAGACAAGACAAGACAAGACAAGAGAAGACAAGATAAGACATGACAAGACAAAACAAGACAACACAACACAACACACGACATGACAAGACAAGACAAGACAAGACAAGACAAGACAAGTCACGACAAGACAAGACAAGAAAAGACAAGACAAGACAAGACAAGACAAGACAAGACAGGACAGGACAAGCCAAGACAAGACACGACATGACATGACAAGACAAGACAAGACAATACACGACAAGACCAGACAAGACAAGACAAAACAAGAAAAGAAAAGACAAGACAAGACAAGACAAGACAAGACAAGACAAGACAAAACAAGACAAGACAAGACAACACAACACACGTCAGGACAGGACAAGACAAGACCAGACAAGACAAGACAAGACAAGACAAGACAAGACAAGACAAGACAAGACAAGACAAGACAAGACAAGACAAGACAAGACAAAACAAGACAAGACAAGACAAGACAAGACCAGACAAGACAAGACAAAACAAGACAAGACAAGACAAGACAAGACAAGACAACACAACACACGACATGACAAGACAAGACAAGACCAGACAAGACAAGACAAAACAAGACAAGACAAGACAAGACAAGACAAGAAAAGAAAAGACAAGACAAGACAAGACAAGACAAGACAAGAAAAGAAAAGACAAGACAAGACAAGACAAGACAAGACAAGACAAGACAAGAAAAGAAAAGACAAGACAAGACAAGACAAGACAAGACAAGACAAGACAAGACAAGACAAGACAAGACAAGACAAGACAAGACAAGACAAGACAAAACAAGACAAGACAAGACAAGACAAGACCAGACAAGACAAGACAAAACAAGACATGACAAGACAAGACAAGACAAGACAACACAACACACGTCAGGACAGGACAAGACAAGACCAGACAAGACAAGACAAGACAAGACAAGACAAGAAAAGAAAAGACAAGACAAGACAAGACAAGACAAGACAAGACAAGACAAGACAAGACAAGACAGGACAGGACAAGCCAAGACAAGACACGACATGACAAGACAAGACAAGACAAGACAAGACACGACAAGACCAGACAAGACAAAACAAGAAAAGAAAAGACAAGACAAGACAAGACAAAACAAGACAAGACAAGACAAGACATTAGAAGACAAGATAAGACATGACAAGACAAAACAAGACAAAACAACACAACACACGATATGACAAGACAAGACAAGACAAGACAAGACAAGACAAGACAAGACAAGACAAGACAAGACAAGACAAGACAAGACAAGACAAGACAAGACAAGACAAGACAAGACAAGACAAGACAAGACAAGACAAGACAAGACAAGACAAGACAAGACAAGACAAAACAAGACAAGACAAGACAAGACCAGACAAGACAAGACAAAACAAGACAAGACAAGACAAGACAAGACAAGACAACACAACACACGACATGACAAGACAAGACAAGACCAGACAAGACAAGACAAAACAAGACAAGACAAGACAAGACAAGACAAAACAAGACAAGACAAGACAAGACAAGACAAGACAACACAACACACGTCAGGACAGGACAAGACAAGACCAGACAAGACAAGACAAAACAAGACAAGACAAGACAAGACAAGACAAGACAAGAAAAGAAAAGACAAGACAAGACAAGACAAGACAAGACAAGACAAGACAAGATAAGACATGACAAGACAAAATAAGACAAGACAAGACAAGACAAGACAAGACAAGAAAAGACAAGACAAGACAAGACAAGACAAGAAAAGAAAAGACAAGACAAGACAAGACAAGACAAGACAAGACAAGAAAAGAAAAGGCAAGACAAGACAAGACAAGACAAGACAAGACAAGACAAGACAAGACAAGACAAGACAAGACAAGACAAGACAAAACAAGACAAGACAAGACAAGACAAGACCAGACAAGACAAGACAAAACAAGACATGACAAGACAAGACAAGACAAGACAAGACAACACAACACACGTCAGGACAGGACAAGACAAGACCAGACAAGACAAGACAAAACAAGACAAGACAAGACAAGACAAGACAAGACAAGAAAAGAAAAGACAAGACAAGACAAGACAAGACAAGACAAGACAAGACAAGACAAGACAAGACAAGACAAGATAAGACATGACAAGACAAAATAAGACAAGACAAAACAACACAACACACGATATGACAAGACAAGACAAGACAAGACAAGACAAGACAAGACAAGACAAGACAAGACAAGACAAGACAAGACAAGACAAGACAAGACAAGACAAGACAAGACAAGACAAGACAAGACAAGACAAGACAAGACAAGACAAGACAAGACAAGACAAGACAAGACCAGACAAGACAAGACAAAACAAGACAAGACAAGACAAGACAACACAACACACGACATGACAAGACAAGACAAGACTAGATAAAATAAGACAAGCCAAGACATGACAAGACAAAACAAGACAAGACAAAACAACACAACTCACGACATGACATGACATGACATGACAAGACAAGACAAGACAAGACAAGACAAGACAAGGCAAGACAAGAAAAGACAAGACAAGACAAGAAAAGACAAGATAAGACAAGACAAGACAAGACAAGACAGGACAGGACAAGCCAAGACAAGACACGACATGACATGACAAGACAAGACAAGACAAGACACGACACGACATGACAAGACAAGAAAAACAAGACAAGACAAGACAAGACAAGAGAAGACAAGATAAGACATGACAAGACAAAACAAGACAACACAACACAACACACGACATGACAAGACAAGACAAGACAAGACAAGACAAGTCACGACAAGTCAAGACAAGAAAAGACAAGACAAGACAAGACAAGACAAGACAAGACAAGACAAGACAAGACAAGACAAGACAAGACAAGACAAGACAAGACAAGACAAGACAAGACAAGACAAGACAAGACAAGACAAGACAAGACAAGACAAGACAAGACAAGACAAGACAAGACAAGACAAGACAAGACAAGACAAGACAAGACAAGACAAGACAAGACAAGACAAGACAAGACAAGACAAGACAAGACAAGACAAGACAAGACAACACAAGAAAAGACAAGACAAGACAAGACAAGACAAGACAAGACAAGATAAGACATGACAAGACAAAATAAGACAAGACAAAACAACACAACACAACACACGATATGACATGACATGACATGACAAGACAAGACAAGACAAGACAAGACAAGACAAGACAAGACAAAACAAGACAAGACAACACAAGACAAGACAAAACAACACAACTCACGACATGACATGACATGACAAGACAAGACAAGACAAGGCAAGACAAGACATGACAAGACAAAACAAGACAAGACAAAACAACACAACACACGACATGACATGACATGACAAGACAAGACATGACAAGACAAAACAACACAACACACGACATGACAAGACAAGACAAGACTAGATAAAATAAGACAAGACAAGACATGACAAGACAAAACAAGACAAGACAAAACAACACAACTCACGACATGACATGACATGACATGACAAGACAAGACAAGACAAGATAAGACAAGGCAAGACAAGAAAAGACAAGACAAGACAAGACAAGACAAGACAAGACAAGACAAGACAAGACAAGACAAGACAAGACAAGACAAGACAAGACAAGACAAGACAAGACAAGACAAGACAAGACAAAACAAGACAAGACAAGACAAGACAAGACCAGACAAGACAAGACAAAACAAGACAAGACAAGACAAGACAAGACAAGACAACACAACACACGACATGACAAGACAAGACAAGACTAGATAAAATAAGACAAGACAAGACATGACAAGACAAAACAAGACAAGACAAAACAACACAACTCACGACATGACATGACATGACATGACAAGACAAGACAAGACAAGACAAGACAAGACAAGGCAAGACAAGAAAAGACAAGACAAGACAAGAAAAGACAAGATAAGACAAGACAAGACAAGACAAGACAGGACAGGACAAGCCAAGACAAGACACGACATGACATGACAAGACAAGACAAGACAAGACACGACAAGACAAGACAAGAAAAGCAAGACAAGACAAGACAAGACAAGAGAAGACAAGATAAGACATGACAAGACAAAACAAGACAACACAACACAACACACGACATGACAAGACAAGACAAGACAAGACAAGTCACGACAAGACAAGACAAGAAAAGACAAGACAAGACAAGACAAGACAAGACAAGAAAAGACAAGACAAGACAAGACAAGACAAGACAAGACAAGACAAGACAAGACAAGACAAGACAAGACAAGACAAGATAAGACATGACAAGACAAAATAAGACAAGACAAAAAAACACAACACACGAAATGACATGACATGACAAGACAAGACAAGACAAGACAAGACAAGACAAGACAAGACAAGACAAGACAAGACAAGACAAGACAAAACAAGACAAGACAAGAAAAGACAAGATAAGACAAGACAAGACAAGACAAGACAGGACAGGACAAGCCAAGACAAGACACGACATGACATGACAAGACAAGACAAGACAAGACACGACAAGACAAGACAAGAAAAGCAAGACAAGACAAGACAAGACAAGAGAAGACAAGATAAGACATGACAAGACAAAACATGACAACACAACACAACACACGACATGACAAGACAAGACAAGACAAGACAAGACAAGTCACGACAAGACAAGACAAGAAAAGACAAGACAAGACAAGACAGGACAGGACAAGCCAAGACAAGACACGACATGACATGACAAGACAAGACAAGACAAGACACGACAAGACAAGACAAGAAAAGCAAGACAAGACAAGACAAGACATTAGAAGACAAGATAAGACATGACAAGACAAAACAAGACAACACAACACAACACACGGCATGACAAGACAAGACAAGACAAGACAAGACAAGTCACGACAAGAAAAGACAAGATAAGACAAGACAAGACAAGAAAAGACAAGATAAGACAAGGCAAGACAAGACAAGACAGGACAGGACAAGCCAAGACAAGACACGACAAGACAAGACAAGAAAAGCAAGACAAGACAAGACAAGAGAAGACAAGATAGGACATGACAAGACAAAACAAGACAACACAACACAACACACGACATGACAAGACAAGACAAGACAAGACAAGACAAGTCACGACAAGACAAGACAAGACAAGAAAAGACAAGACAAGACAAGACAAGACAGGACAGGACAAGCCAAGACAAGACACGACATCACATGACAAGACAAGACAAGACAAGACACGACAAGACAAGACAAGAAAAGCAAGACAAGACAAGACAAGACAAGAGAAGACAAGATAAGACATGACAAGACAAAACATGACAACACAACACAACACACGACATGACAAGACAAGACAAGACAAGACAAGACAAGACAAGTCACGACAAGAAAAGACAAGATAAGACAAGACAAGACAAGACAAGACAGGACAGGACAAGCCAAGACAAGACACGACATGACATGACAAGACAAGACAAGACAAGACACGACAAGACAAGACAAGAAAAGCAAGACAAGACAAGAGAAGACAAGATAAGACATGACAAGACAAAACAAGACAACACAACACAACACACGACATGACAAGACAAGACAAGACAAGACAAGACAAGACAAGTCACGACAAGACAAGACAAGAAAAGACAAGACAAGACAAGACAAGACAAGACAAGACAGGACAGGACAAGCCAAGACAAGACACGACATGACATGACAAGACAAGACAAGACAAGACACGACAAGACCAGACAAGACAAGACAAAACAAGAAAAGAAAAGACAAGACAAGACAAGACAAGACAAGACAAGACAAAACAAGACAAGACAAGACAACACAACACACGTCAGGACAGGACAAGACAAGACCAGACAAGACAAGACAAGACAAGACAAGACAAGACAAGACAAGACAAGACAAGACAAGACAAGACAAAACAAGACAAGACAAGACAAGACAAGACAAGACAACACAACACACGACATGACAAGACAAGACAAGACCAGACAAGACAAGACAAAACAAGACAAGACAAGACAAGACAAGACAAGACAAGACAAGAAAAGAAAAGACAAGACAAGACAAGAAAAGAAAAGACAAGACAAGACAAGACAAGACAAGACAAGACAAGACAAGACAAGAAAAGAAAAGACAAGACAAGACAAGACAAGACAAGACAAGACAAGACAAGACAAGACAAGACAAGACAAGACAAGACAAAACAAGACAAGACAAGACAAGACAAGACCAGACAAGACAAGACAAAACAAGACATGACAAGACAAGACAAGACAAGACAACACAACACACGTCAGGACAGGACAAGACAAGACCAGACAAGACAAGACAAGACAAGACAAGACAAGACAAGACAAGAAAAGAAAAGACAAGACAAGACAAGACAAGACAAGACAAGACAAGACAAGACAAGACAAGACAGGACAGGACAAGCCAAGACAAGACACGACATGACATGACAAGACAAGACAAGACAAGACACGACAAGACCAGACAAGACAAGACAAAACAAGAAAAGAAAAGACAAGACAAGACAAGACAAAACAAGACAAGACAAGACAAGACATTAGAAGACAAGATAAGACATGACAAGACAAAACAACACAACACACGATATGACAAGACAAGACAAGACAAGACAAGACAAGACAAGACAAGACAAGACAAGACAAGACAAGACAAGACAAGACAAGACAAGACAAGACAAGACAAGACAAGACAAGACAAGACAAGACAAGACAAGACAAGACAAGACAAGACAAGACAAGACAAGACAAGACAAGACAAAACAAGACAAGACAAGACAAGACAAGACCAGACAAGACAAGACAAAACAAGACAAGACAAGACAAGACAAGACAAGACAACACAACACACGACATGACAAGACAAGACAAGACCAGACAAGACAAGACAAAACAAGACAAGACAAGACAAGACAAGACAAGACAAGAAAAGAAAAGACAAGACAAGACAAGACAAGACAAGACAAGACAAAACAAGACAAGACAAGACAAGACAAGACAAGACAAGACAAGACCAGACAAGACAAGACAAAACAAGACAAGACAAGACAAGACAAGACAAGACAACACAACACACGTCAGGACAGGACAAGACAAGACCAGACAAGACAAGACAAAACAAGACAAGACAAGACAAGACAAGACAAGACAAGACAAGAAAAGAAAAGACAAGACAAGACAAGACAATACAAGACAAGACAAGACAAGACAAGACAAGATAAGACATGACAAGACAAAATAAGACAAGACAAGACAAGACAAGACAAGACAAGAAAAGAAAAGACAAGACAAGACAAGACAAGACAAGAAAAGAAAAGACAAGACAAGACAAGACAAGACAAGACAAGACAAGACAAGACAAGAAAAGAAAAGACAAGACAAGACAAGACAAGACAAGACAAGACAAGACAAGACAAGACAAGACAAGACAAGACAAGACAAGACAAAACAAGACAAGACAAGACAAGACAAGACCAGACAAGACAAGACAAAACAAGACATGACAAGACAAGACAAGACAAGACAACACAACACACGTCAGGACAGGACAAGACAAGACCAGAGAAGACAAGACAAAACAAGACAAGACAAGACAAGACAAGACAAGACAAGAAAAGAAAAGACAAGACAAGACAAGACAAGACAAGACAAGACAAGACAAGACAAGACAAGATAAGACATGACAAGACAAAATAAGACAAGACAAAACAACACAACACACGATATGACAAGACAAGACAAGACAAGACAAGACAAGACAAGACAAGACAAGACAAGACAAGACAAGACAAGACAAGACAAGACAAGACAAGACAAGACAAGACAAGACAAGACAAGACAAGACAAGACAAGACAAGACAAGACAAGACAAGACAAGACAAAACAAGACAAGACAAGACAAGACAAGACCAGACAAGACAAGACAAAACAAGACAAGACAAGACAAGACAAGACAAGACAACACAACACACGACATGACAAGACAAGACAAGACTAGATAAAATAAGACAAGACAAGACATGACAAGACAAAACAAGACAAGACAAAACAACACAACTCACGACATGACATGACATGACATGACAAGACAAGACAAGACAAGACAAGACAAGACAAGGCAAGACAAGAAAAGACAAGACAAGACAAGAAAAGACAAGATAAGACAAGACAAGACAAGACAAGACAGGACAGGACAAGCCAAGACAAGACACGACATGACATGACAAGACAAGACAAGACAAGACACGACAAGACAAGACAAGAAAAGCAAGACAAGACAAGACAAGACAAGAGAAGACAAGATAAGACATGACAAGACAAAACAAGACAACACAACACAACACACGACATGACAAGACAAGACAAGACAAGACAAGACAAGTCACGACAAGACAAGACAAGAAAAGACAAGACAAGACAAGACAAGACAAGACAAGACAAGACAAGACAAGACAAGACAAGACAAGACAAGACAAGACAAGACAAGACAAGACAAGACAAGACAAGACAAGACAAGACAAGACAAGACAAGACAAGACAAGACAAGACAACACAAGAAAAGACAAGACAAGACAAGACAAGACAAGACAAGACAAGACAAGACAAGATAAGACATGACAAGACAAAATAAGACAAGACAAAACAACACAACACAACACACGATATGACATGACATGACATGACAAGACAAGACAAGACAAGACAAGACAAGGCAAGACAAGACATGACAAGACAAAACAAGACAAGACAAAACAACACAACACACGACATGACATGACATGACAAGACAAGACATGACAAGACAAAACAACACAACACACGACATGACAAGACAAGACAAGACTAGATAAAATAAGACAAGACAACACAAGACAAGACAAAACAACACAACTCACGACATGACATGACATGACAAGACAAGACAAGACAAGGCAAGACAAGACATGACAAGACAAAACAAGACAAGACAAAACAACACAACACACGACATGACATGACATGACAAGACAAGACATGACAAGACAAAACAACACAACACACGACATGACAAGACAAGACAAGACTAGATAAAATAAGACAAGACAAGACATGACAAGACAAAACAAGACAAGACAACACAAGACAAGACAAAACAACACAACTCACGACATGACATGACATGACAAGACAAGACAAGACAAGGCAAGACAAGACATGACAAGACAAAACAAGACAAGACAAAACAACACAACACACGACATGACATGACATGACAAGACAAGACATGACAAGACAAAACAACACAACACACGACATGACAAGACAAGACAAGACTAGATAAAATAAGACAAGACAAGACATGACAAGACAAAACAAGACAAGACAAAACAACACAACTCACGACATGACATGACATGACATGACAAGACAAGACAAGACAAGACAAGACAAGACAAGGCAAGACAAGAAAAGACAAGACAAGACAAGACAAGACAAGACAAGACAAGACAAGACAAGACAAGACAAGACAAGACAAGACAAGACAAGACAAGACAAGACAAGACAAAACAAGACAAGACAAGACAAGACAAGACCAGACAAGACAAGACAAAACAAGACAAGACAAGACAAGACAAGACAAGACAACACAACACACGACATGACAAGACAAGACAAGACTAGATAAAATAAGACAAGACAAGACATGACAAGACAAAACAAGACAAGACAAAACAACACAACTCACGACATGACATGACATGACATGACAAGACAAGACAAGACAAGACAAGACAAGACAAGGCAAGACAAGAAAAGACAAGACAAGACAAGAAAAGACAAGATAAGACAAGACAAGACAAGACAAGACAGGACAGGACAAGCCAAGACAAGACACGACATGACATGACAAGACAAGACAAGACAAGACACGACAAGACAAGACAAGAAAAGCAAGACAAGACAAGACAAGACAAGAGAAGACAAGATAAGACATGACAAGACAAAACAAGACAACACAACACAACACACGACATGACAAGACAAGACAAGACAAGACAAGTCACGACAAGACAAGACAAGAAAAGACAAGACAAGACAAGACAAGACAAGACAAGACAAGACAAGACAAGACAAGACAAGACAAGACAAGACAAGACAAGACAAGACAAGACAAGACAAGACAAGACAAGACAAGATAAGACATGACAAGACAAAATAAGACAAGACAAAAAAACACAACACACGAAATGACATGACATGACAAGACAAGACAAGACAAGACAAGACAAGACAAGACAAGACAAGACAAGACAAGACAAGACAAAACAAGACAAGACAAGAAAAGACAAGATAAGACAAGACAAGACAAGACAAGACAGGACAGGACAAGCCAAGACAAGACACGACATGACATGACAAGACAAGACAAGACAAGACACGACAAGACAAGACAAGAAAAGCAAGACAAGACAAGACAAGACAAGAGAAGACAAGATAAGACATGACAAGACAAAACAAGACAACACAACACAACACACGACATGACAAGACAAGACAAGACAAGACAAGACAAGTCACGACAAGACAAGACAAGAAAAGACAAGACAAGACAAGACAAGACAAGACAAGACAGGACAGGACAAGCCAAGACAAGACACGACATGACATGACAAGACAAGACAAGACAAGACACGACAAGACAAGACAAGAAAAGCAAGACAAGACAAGACAAGACATTAGAAGACAAGATAAGACATGACAAGACAAAACAAGACAACACAACACAACACACGGCATGACAAGACAAGACAAGACAAGACAAGACAAGTCACGACAAGAAAAGACAAGATAAGACAAGACAAGACAAGAAAAGACAAGATAAGACAAGACCAGACAAGACAAGACAAAACAAGACAAGACAAGACAAGACAAGACAAGACAACACAACACACGACATGACAAGACAAGACAAGACAAGACACGACAAGACAAGACAAGAAAAGCAAGACAAGACAAGACAAGACATTAGAAGACAAGATAAGACATGACAAGACAAAACAAGACAACACAACACAACACACGGCATGACAAGACAAGACAAGACAAGACAAGACAAGACAAGACAAGACAAGACAAGACAAGACAAGACAAAACAAGACAAGACAAGACAAGACAAGACCAGACAAGACAAGACAAAACAAGACAAGACAAGACAAGACAAGACAAGACAACACAACACACGACATGACAAGACAAGACAAGACTAGATAAAATAAGACAAGACAAGACATGACAAGACAAAACAAGACAAGACAAAACAACACAACTCACGACATGACATGACATGACATGACAAGACAAGACAAGACAAGACAAGACAAGACAAGACAAGGCAAGACAAGAAAAGACAAGACAAGACAAGAAAAGACAAGATAAGACAAGACAAGACAAGACAAGACAGGACAGGACAAGCCAAGACAAGACACGACATGACATGACAAGACAAGACAAGACAAGACACGACAAGACAAGACAAGAAAAGCAAGACAAGACAAGACAAGACAAGAGAAGACAAGATAAGACATGACAAGACAAAACAAGACAACACAACACAACACACGACATGACAAGACAAGACAAGACAAGACAAGACAAGTCACGACAAGACAAGACAAGAAAAGACAAGACAAGACAAGACAAGACAAGACAAGACAAGACAAGACAAGACAAGACAAGACAAGACAAGACAAGACAAGACAAGACAAGACAAGACAAGACAAGACAAGACAAGACAAGACAAGACAACACAAGAAAAGACAAGACAAGACAAGACAAGACAAGACAAGACAAGACAAGACAAGATAAGACATGACAAGACAAAATAAGACAAGACAAAACAACACAACACAACACACGATATGACATGACATGACATGACAAGACAAGACAAGACAAGACAAGACAAGGCAAGACAAGACATGACAAGACAAAACAAGACAAGACAAAACAACACAACACACGACATGACATGACATGACAAGACAAGACATGACAAGACAAAACAACACAACACACGACATGACAAGACAAGACAAGACTAGATAAAATAAGACAAGACAACACAAGACAAGACAAAACAACACAACTCACGACATGACATGACATGACAAGACAAGACAAGACAAGGCAAGACAAGACATGACAAGACAAAACAAGACAAGACAAAACAACACAACACACGACATGACATGACATGACAAGACAAGACATGACAAGACAAAACAACACAACACACGACATGACAAGACAAGACAAGACTAGATAAAATAAGACAAGACAAGACATGACAAGACAAAACAAGACAAGACAACACAAGACAAGACAAAACAACACAACTCACGACATGACATGACATGACAAGACAAGACAAGACAAGGCAAGACAAGACATGACAAGACAAAACAAGACAAGACAAAACAACACAACACACGACATGACATGACATGACAAGACAAGACATGACAAGACAAAACAACACAACACACGACATGACAAGACAAGACAAGACTAGATAAAATAAGACAAGACAAGACATGACAAGACAAAACAAGACAAGACAAAACAACACAACTCACGACATGACATGACATGACATGACAAGACAAGACAAGACAAGACAAGACAAGACAAGGCAAGACAAGAAAAGACAAGACAAGACAAGACAAGACAAGACAAGACAAGACAAGACAAGACAAGACAAGACAAGACAAGACAAGACAAGACAAGACAAGACAAGACAAGACAAAACAAGACAAGACAAGACAAGACAAGACCAGACAAGACAAGACAAAACAAGACAAGACAAGACAAGACAAGACAAGACAACACAACACACGACATGACAAGACAAGACAAGACTAGATAAAATAAGACAAGACAAGACATGACAAGACAAAACAAGACAAGACAAAACAACACAACTCACGACATGACATGACATGACATGACAAGACAAGACAAGACAAGACAAGACAAGACAAGGCAAGACAAGAAAAGACAAGACAAGACAAGAAAAGACAAGATAAGACAAGACAAGACAAGACAAGACAGGACAGGACAAGCCAAGACAAGACACGACATGACATGACAAGACAAGACAAGACAAGACACGACAAGACAAGACAAGAAAAGCAAGACAAGACAAGACAAGACAAGAGAAGACAAGATAAGACATGACAAGACAAAACAAGACAACACAACACAACACACGACATGACAAGACAAGACAAGACAAGACAAGTCACGACAAGACAAGACAAGAAAAGACAAGACAAGACAAGACAAGACAAGACAAGACAAGACAAGACAAGACAAGACAAGACAAGACAAGACAAGACAAGACAAGACAAGACAAGACAAGACAAGACAAGACAAGACAAGACAAGACAAGACAAGACAAGACAAGACAAGACAAGACAAGATAAGACATGACAAGACAAAATAAGACAAGACAAAAAAACACAACACACGAAATGACATGACATGACAAGACAAGACAAGACAAGACAAGACAAGACAAGACAAGACAAGACAAAACAAGACAAGACAAGAAAAGACAAGATAAGACAAGACAAGACAAGACAAGACAGGACAGGACAAGCCAAGACAAGACACGACATGACATGACAAGACAAGACAAGACAAGACACGACAAGACAAGACAAGAAAAGCAAGACAAGACAAGACAAGACAAGAGAAGACAAGATAAGACATGACAAGACAAAACAAGACAACACAACACAACACACGACATGACAAGACAAGACAAGACAAGACAAGACAAGTCACGACAAGACAAGACAAGAAAAGACAAGACAAGACAAGACAAGACAAGACAGGACAGGACAAGCCAAGACAAGACACGACATGACATGACAAGACAAGACAAGACAAGACACGACAAGACAAGACAAGAAAAGCAAGACAAGACAAGACAAGACATTAGAAGACAAGATAAGACATGACAAGACAAAACAAGACAACACAACACAACACACGGCATGACAAGACAAGACAAGACAAGACAAGACAAGTCACGACAAGAAAAGACAAGATAAGACAAGACAAGACAAGAAAAGACAAGATAAGACAAGACAAGACAAGACAAGACAGGACAGGACAAGCCAAGACAAGACACGACATGACATGGCAAGACAAGACAAGACAAGACACGACAAGACAAGACAAGAAAAGCAAGACAAGACAAGACAAGAGAAGACAAGATAGGACATGACAAGACAAAACAAGACAACACAACACAACACACGACATGACAAGACAAGACAAGACAAGTCACGACAAGACAAGACAAGACAAGAAAAGACAAGACAAGACAAGACAAGACAGGACAGGACAAGCCAAGACAAGACACGACATGACATGACAAGACAAGACAAGACAAGACACGACAAGACAAGACAAGAAAAGCAAGACAAGACAAGACAAGACAAGAGAAGACAAGATAAGACATGACAAGACAAAACAAGACAACACAACACAACACACGACATGACAAGACAAGACAAGACAAGACAAAACAAGACAAGTCACGACAAGAAAAGACAAGATAAGACAAGACAAGACAAGACAAGACAGGACAGGACAAGCCAAGACAAGACACGACATGACATGACAAGACAAGACAAGACAAGACACGACAAGACAAGACAAGAAAAGCAAGACAAGACAAGACAAGACAAGAGAAGACAAGATAAGACAAGACAAGACAAGACAAGACAAGACAAGACAAGACAAGACAAGAAAAGCAAGACAAGACAAGACAAGACAAGAGAAGACAAGATAAGACAAGACAAGACAAGACAAGACAAGACAAGACAAGACAAGACAAGACAAGACAAGACAAGACAAGACAAGACAAGACAAGACAAGACAAGACAAGACAAGACAAGACAAGACAAGACAAGACAAGACAAGACAAGACAAGACAAGACAAGACAAGACAAGACAAGACAAGACAAGACAAGACAAGACAAGACAAGACAAGACAAGACAAGACAAGACAAGACAAGACAAGACAAGACAAGACAAGACAAGACAAGACAAGACAAGACAAGACAAGACAAGACAAGACAAGACAAGACAAGACAAGACAAGACAAGACAAGACAAGACAAGACAAGACAAGACAAGACAACACAAGAAAAGACAAGACAAGACAAGACAAGACAAGACAAGACAAGACAAGACAAGACAAGATAAGACATGACAAGACAAAATAAGACAAGACAAAACAACACAACACAACACACGATATGACATGACATGACATGACAAGACAAGACAAGACAAGACAAGACAAAACAAGACAAGACAACACAAGACAAGACAAAACAACACAACTCACGACATGACATGACATGACAAGACAAGACAAGGCAAGACAAGACATGACAAGACAAAACAAGACAAGACAAAACAACACAACACACGACATGACATGACATGACAAGACAAGACATGACAAGACAAAACAACACAACACACGACATGACAAGACAAGACAAGACTAGATAAAATAAGACAAGACAAGACATGACAAGACAAAACAAGACAAGACAAAACAACACAACTCACGACATGACATGACATGACATGACAAGACAAGACAAGACAAGACAAGACAAGGCAAGACAAGAAAAGACAAGACAAGACAAGACAAGACAAGACAAGACAAGACAAGACAAGACAAGACAAGACAAGACAAGACAAGACAAGACAAGACAAGACAAGACAAGACAAGACAAAACAAGACAAGACAAGACAAGACAAGACCAGACAAGACAAGACAAAACAAGACAAGACAAGACAAGACAAGACAAGACAACACAACACACGACAGGACAAGACAAGACAAGACTAGATAAAATAAGACAAGACAAGACATGACAAGACAAAACAAGACAAGACAAAACAACACAACTCACGACATGACATGACATGACATGACAAGACAAGACAAGACAAGACAAGACAAGACAAGGCAAGACAAGAAAAGACAAGACAAGACAAGAAAAGACAAGATAAGACAAGACAAGACAAGACAAGACAGGACAGGACAAGCCAAGACAAGACACGACATGATATGACAAGACAAGACAAGACAAGACACGACAAGACAAGACAAGAAAAGCAAGACAAGACAAGGCAAGACAAGAGAAGACAAGATAAGACATGACAAGACAAAACAAGACAACACAACACAACACACGACATGACAAGACAAGACAAGACAAGACAAGACAAGTCACGACAAGACAAGACAAGAAAAGACAAGACAAGACAAGACAAGACAAGACAAGACAAGACAAGACAAAACAAGACAAGATAAGACATGACAAGACAAAATAAGACAAGACAAAACAAAACAACACACGAAATGACATGACATGACAAGACAAGACAAGACAAGACAAGAAAAGACAAGACAAGACAAGACAAGACAAGACAAGACAAGACAAGACAAGACAAGACAAGACAAGACAAGACAAGACAAGACAAGACAAGACAAGACAAGACAAGACAAGACAAGACAAGACAAAACAAGACAAGACAAGAAAAGACAAGATAAGACAAGACAAGACAAGACAAGACAGGACAGGACAAGCCAAGACAAGACACGACATGACATGACAAGACAAGACAAGACAAGACACGACAAGACAAGACAAGAAAAGCAAGACAAGACAAGACAAGACAAGAGAAGACAAGGTAAGACATGACAAGACAAAACAAGACAACACAACACAACACACGACATGACAAGACAAGACAAGACAAGACAAGACAAGTCACGACAAGACAAGACAAGAAAAGACAAGACAAGACAAGACAAGACAAGACAAGACAAGACAAGACAAGACAAGACAAGACAAGACAAGACAAGACAAGACAAGACAAGACAAGACAAGACAAGAAAAGACAAGATAAGACAAGACAAGACAAGACAAGACAGGACAGGACAAGCCAAGACAAGACACGACATGACATGACAAGACAAGACAAGACAAGACACGACAAGACAAGACAAGAAAAGCAAGACAAGACAAGACAAGACAAGAGAAGACAAGATAAGACATGACAAGCCAAAACAAGACAACACAACACAACACACGACATGACAAGACAAGACAAGACAAGACAAGACAAGTCACGACAAGACAAGACAAGAAAAGACAAGACAAGACAAGACAAGACAAGACAAGACAAGACAAGACAGGACAAGCCAAGACAAGACACGACATGACATGACAAGACAAGACACGACAAGACAAGACAAGAAAAGCAAGACAAGACAAGACAAGACATTAGAAGAGAAGATAAGACATGACAAGACAAAACAAGACAACACAACACAACACACGGCATGACAAGACAAGACAAGACAAGACAAGACAAGTCACGACAAGAAAAGACAAGATAAGACAAGACAAGACAAGATAAGACAAGATAAGACAAGACAAGACAAGACAAGACAGGACAGGACAAGCCAAGACAAGACACGACATGACATGGCAAGACAAGACAAGACAAGACACGTCAAGACAAGACAAGAAAAGCAAGACAAGACAAGACAAGACAAGAGAAGACAAGATAGGACATGACAAGACAAAACAAGACAACACAACACAACACACGACATGACAATACAAGACAAGACAAGACAAGACAAGTCACGACAAGACAAGACACGACAAGAAAAGACAAGACAAGACAAGACAAGACAGGACAGGACAAGCCAAGACAAGACACGACATGACATGACAAGACAAGACAAGACAAGACACGACAAGACAAGACAAGAAAAGCAAGACAAGACAAGACAAGACAAGAGAAGACAAGATAAGACATGACAAGACAAAACAAGACAACACAACACAACACAACACACGACATGACAAGACAAGACAAGACAAGACAAGACAAGACAAGACAAGTCACGACAAGAAAAGACAAGATAAGACAAGACAAGACAAGACAAGACAGGACAGGACAAGCCAAGACAAGACACGACATGACATGACAAGACAAGACAAGACAAGACACGACAAGACAAGACAAGAAAAGCAAGACAAGACAAGACAAGACAAGAGAAGACAAGATAAGACAAGACAAGACAAGACAAGACAAGACAAGACAAGACAAGACAAGACAAGACAAGACAAGACAAGACAAGACAAGACAACACAAGACAACACAAGACAAGACAAGACAAGACAAGACAAGACAAGACAAGACAAGACAAGACAAGACAAGACAAGACAAGACAAGACAAGTCACGACAAGACAAGACAAGAAAAGACAAGACAAGACAAGACAAGACAAGACAAGACAAGACAAGACAAGACAAGATAAGACATGACAAGACAAAATAAGACAAGACAAAACAACACAACACACGATATGACATGACATGACATGACAAGACAAGACAAGACAAGACAAGACAAAACAAAACAAGACAAGACAGCACAAGACAAGACAAAACAACACAACACACGACAGGACAGGACAAGACAAGACAAGACAAGACAAGATAAGACATGACAAGACAAAGCAAGACAAGACAAAACAAGACAAGACAAAACAACACAACACACGTCAGGACAGGACAAGACAAGACAAGACGAGACACGACAAGACAAGACAAGACAAGACAAGACAAGACATGACAAGACAAGACAAGACAAGACAAGACAGGACAAGACAAGACAAGACAAGACAAGACAAGACAAGACAAGAGAAGACAAGACAAGACAAGACAAGACAAGACAAGACAAGACAACACAAGACAAGACAAGACAAGACAAGACAAGACAAGACAAGACAAGACAAGACAAGACAAGACAAGACAAGACAAGACAAGACAAGACAAGACAAGACAAGACAAGTCACGACAAGACAAGACAAGAAAAGACAAGACAAGACAAGACAAGACAAGACAAGACAAGACAAGACAAGACAAGACAAGATAAGACAAGACAAGACAAGACAAGACAAGACAAGACAAGACAAGACAAGACAGGACAGGACAAGCCAAGACAAGACACGACATGACATGACAAGACAAGACAAGACACGACAAGACAAGACAAGAAAAGCAAGACAAGACAAGACAAGACAAGAGAAGACAAGATAAGACAAGACAAGACAAGACAAGACAAGACAAGACAAGACAAGACAAGACAAGACAAGACAAGACAGGACAGGACAAGCCAAGACAAGACACGACATGACATGACAAGACAAGACAAGACAAGACACGACAAGACAAGACAAGAAAAGCAAGACAAGACAAGACAAGACAAGAGAAGACAAGATAAGACAAGACAAGACAAGACAAGACAAGACAAGACAAGACAAGACAAGACAAGACAAGACAAGACAAGACAAGACAAGACAAGACAAGACAAGACAAGACAAGACAAGACAAGACAAGACAAGACAAGACAAGACAAGACAAGACAAGACAAGACAAGTCACGACAAGACAAGACAAGACAAGACAAGACAAGACAAGACAAGACAAGATAAGACATGACAAGACAAAATAAGACAAGACAAAACAACACAACACACGATATGACATGACATGACATGACAAGACAAGACAAGACAAGACAAGACAAAACAAAACAAGACAAGACAGCACAAGACAAGACAAAACAACACAACACACGACAGGACAGGACAAGACAAGACAAGACAAGACAAGATAAGACATGACAAGACAAAGCAAGACAAGACAAAACAAGACAAGACAAAACAACACAACACACGTCAGGACAGGACAAGACAAGACAAGACGAGACACGACAAGACAAGACAAGACAAGACAAGACAAAACATGACAAGACAAGACAAGACAAGACAAGACAGGACAAGACAAGACAAGACAAGACAAGACAAGACAAGACAAGACAAGACAAGACAAGACAAGACAAGACAAGACAAGACAAGACAAGACAAGACAAGACAAGACAGGACAAGACAAGACAAGACAAGACAAGACGAGACAAGACAAGACAAGACAGGACAAGACAAGACAAGACAAGACGAGACAAAACAACTCAACACAACACATGACATGACATGACAGGACATGACAAGACAAGACAAGACAAGAAAAGACAAGACAAGACAAGACAAGACAAGACAAGACAAGACAAGACAAGACAAGACAAGACAAGACAAGACAAGACAAGACAAGACAAGACAAGACAAGACAAGGCAAGACAAGACAAGACAAGACAAGACAAGACAAGACAAGACATGACAAGACAACACAACACAACACAACACAACACATGACATGACATGACAAGACAAGACAGGACAGGACAAGAAGAGACAAGACCAGACAAGACAAAACAAGACAAGACAAGACAAGACAAGACAAGACCAAACAAGACAAGACAAGACAAAACAACTCAACACAACACATGACATGACATGACAGGACATGACAGGACAAGACAAGACAAGACAAGACAAGACAAGACAAGACAAGACAAGACAAGACAAAACAACACAACACAACACATGACATGACATGACAAGACATGACAGGACAAGACAAGACAAGACAAGACAAGACAAGACAAGACAAGACAAGACAAGACAAGACAAGACAAGACAAGACAAGACATGACAAGACAACACAACACAACACAACACAACACATGACATGACATGACAAGACAAGACAGGACAGGACAAGAAGAGACAAGACCAGACAAGACAAAACAAGACAAGACAAGACAAGACAAGACAAGACAAGACAAGACAGGACAAGACAAGACAAGACAAGACAAGGCAAGACAAGACAAGACAAGACAAGACAAGACAAGACAAGACAAGACAAGACAAGACATGACAAGACAACACAACACAACACAACACATGACATGACATGACATGACAAGACAAGACAGGACAGGACAAGAAGAGACAAGACCAGACAAGACAAGACAAAACAAGACAAGACAAGACAAGACAAGGCAAGACAAGACAAGACAAGACAAGACAAGACAAGACAAGACAAGACAAGACAAGACAAGACAAGACAAGACAAGACAAGACAAGACATGACAAGACAACACAACACAACACAACACAACACATGACATGACATGACAAGACAAGACAGGACAGGACAAGAAGAGACAAGACCAGACAAGACAAAACAAGACAAGACAAGACAAGACAAGACAAGACAAGACAAGACAAGACAAGACAAGACAAGACAAAACAACTCAACACAACACATGACATGACATGACAGGACATGACAAGACAAGACAAGACAAGAAAAGACAAGACAAGACAAGACAAGACAAAACAACACAACACAACACATGACATGACATGACATGACAAGACAAAACAGGACAAGACAAGAGAAGACAAGACAAGACAAGACAAGACAATTGTGTTTGATTTTTTTTTTAAATTAATTAAGAAGACAAAACAAGACAAGACATGACATGACAAGACATGACAAGACAAAACAAGACAAGACAAGACAAGACAAGACAAGACAAGAAAAGACAAGACAAGACAAGACAAAACAACACAACACAACACAACACATGACATGACATGACATGACATGACACGACAAGACAGGAAAGGACAAGACAAGACAAGACCAGACAAGACAAGACAAAACAAGACAAGACAAGACAAGACAAGACAAGACAAGACAAGACAAGACAAAACAAGACAAGACAAGACAAGACAAGACAAGACAAGACAAGACAAGACAAGTCAAGACAAGACAAGACAAGACAAGACAAGACAAGACAAGACAAGACAAGACAAGACAAGACAAGACAAGACAAGACAAGACAAGACAAGACAAGACAAGACATGACAAGACAACACAACACAACACAACACATGACATGACATGACAAGACAAGACAGGACAGGACAAGAAGAGACAAGACCAGACAAGACAAAACAAGACAAGACAAGACAAGACAAGACAAGACAAGACAAGACAGGACAAGACAAGACAAGACAAGACAAGGCAAGACAAGACAAGACAAGACAAGACAAGACAAGACAAGACAAGACAAGACAAGACATGACAAGACAACACAACACAACACAACACATGACATGACATGACATGACAAGACAAGACAGGACAGGACAAGAAGAGACAAGACCAGACAAGACAAGACAAAACAAGACAAGACAAGACAAGACAAGGCAAGACAAGACAAGACAAGACAAGACAAGACAAGACAAGACAAGACAAGACAAGACAAGACAAGACAAGACAAGACAAGACAAGACATGACAAGACAACACAACACAACACAACACAACACATGACATGACATGACAAGACAAGACAGGACAAGACAAGAAAAGAAAAGACAAGACAAGACAAGACAAGACAAGACAAGACAAGACAAGACAAGACAAGACAGGACAGGACAAGCCAAGACAAGACACGACATGACATGACAAGACAAGACAAGACAAGACACGACAAGACCAGACAAGACAAGACAAAACAAGAAAAGAAAAGACAAGACAAGACAAGACAAAACAAGACAAGACAAGACAAGACATTAGAAGACAAGATAAGACATGACAAGACAAAACAACACAACACACGATATGACAAGACAAGACAAGACAAGACAAGACAAGACAAGACAAGACAAGACAAGACAAGACAAGACAAGACAAGACAAGACAAGACAAGACAAGACAAGACAAGACAAGACAAGACAAGACAAGACAAGACAAGACAAGACAAGACAAGACAAGACAAAACAAGACAAGACAAGACAAGACAAGACCAGACAAGACAAGACAAAACAAGACAAGACAAGACAAGACAAGACAAGACAACACAACACACGACATGACAAGACAAGACAAGACCAGACAAGACAAGACAAAACAAGACAAGACAAGACAAGACAAGACAAGACAAGAAAAGAAAAGACAAGACAAGACAAGACAAGACAAGACAAGACAAAACAAGACAAGACAAGACAAGACAAGACAAGACAAGACCAGACAAGACAAGACAAAACAAGACAAGACAAGACAAGACAAGACAAGACAACACAACACACGTCAGGACAGGACAAGACAAGACCAGACAAGACAAGACAAAACAAGACAAGACAAGACAAGACAAGACAAGACAAGAAAAGAAAAGACAAGACAAGACAAGACAATACAAGACAAGACAAGACAAGACAAGACAAGATAAGACATGACAAGACAAAATAAGACAAGACAAGACAAGACAAGACAAGACAAGAAAAGAAAAGACAAGACAAGACAAGACAAGACAAGAAAAGAAAAGACAAGACAAGACAAGACAAGACAAGACAAGACAAGACAAGACAAGAAAAGAAAAGACAAGACAAGACAAGACAAGACAAGACAAGACAAGACAAGACAAGACAAGACAAGACAAGACAAGACAAGACAAAACAAGACAAGACAAGACAAGACAAGACCAGACAAGACAAGACAAAACAAGACATGACAAGACAAGACAAGACAAGACAACACAACACACGTCAGGACAGGACAAGACAAGACCAGAGAAGACAAGACAAAACAAGACAAGACAAGACAAGACAAGACAAGACAAGAAAAGAAAAGACAAGACAAGACAAGACAAGACAAGACAAGACAAGACAAGACAAGACAAGATAAGACATGACAAGACAAAATAAGACAAGACAAAACAACACAACACACGATATGACAAGACAAGACAAGACAAGACAAGACAAGACAAGACAAGACAAGACAAGACAAGACAAGACAAGACAAGACAAGACAAGACAAGACAAGACAAGACAAGACAAGACAAGACAAGACAAGACAAGACAAAACAAGACAAGACAAGACAAGACAAGACCAGACAAGACAAGACAAAACAAGACAAGACAAGACAAGACAAGACAAGACAACACAACACACGACATGACAAGACAAGACAAGACTAGATAAAATAAGACAAGACAAGACATGACAAGACAAAACAAGACAAGACAAAACAACACAACTCACGACATGACATGACATGACATGACAAGACAAGACAAGACAAGACAAGACAAGACAAGACAAGGCAAGACAAGAAAAGACAAGACAAGACAAGAAAAGACAAGATAAGACAAGACAAGACAAGACAAGACAGGACAGGACAAGCCAAGACAAGACACGACATGACATGACAAGACAAGACAAGACAAGACACGACAAGACAAGACAAGAAAAGCAAGACAAGACAAGACAAGACAAGAGAAGACAAGATAAGACATGACAAGACAAAACAAGACAACACAACACAACACACGACATGACAAGACAAGACAAGACAAGACAAGACAAGTCACGACAAGACAAGACAAGAAAAGACAAGACAAGACAAGACAAGACAAGACAAGACAAGACAAGACAAGACAAGACAAGACAAGACAAGACAAGACAAGACAAGACAAGACAAGACAAGACAAGACAAGACAAGACAAGACAAGACAAGACAAGACAAGACAAGACAAGACAAGACAAGACAACACAAGAAAAGACAAGACAAGACAAGACAAGACAAGACAAGACAAGATAAGACATGACAAGACAAAATAAGACAAGACAAAACAACACAACACAACACACGATATGACATGACATGACATGACAAGACAAGACAAGACAAGACAAGACAAGGCAAGACAAGACATGACAAGACAAAACAAGACAAGACAAAACAACACAACACACGACATGACATGACATGACAAGACAAGACATGACAAGACAAAACAACACAACACACGACATGACAAGACAAGACAAGACTAGATAAAATAAGACAAGACAACACAAGACAAGACAAAACAACACAACTCACGACATGACATGACATGACAAGACAAGACAAGACAAGGCAAGACAAGACATGACAAGACAAAACAAGACAAGACAAAACAACACAACACACGACATGACATGACATGACAAGACAAGACATGACAAGACAAAACAACACAACACACGACATGACAAGACAAGACAAGACTAGATAAAATAAGACAAGACAAGACATGACAAGACAAAACAAGACAAGACAACACAAGACAAGACAAAACAACACAACTCACGACATGACATGACATGACAAGACAAGACAAGACAAGGCAAGACAAGACATGACAAGACAAAACAAGACAAGACAAAACAACACAACACACGACATGACATGACATGACAAGACAAGACATGACAAGACAAAACAACACAACACACGACATGACAAGACAAGACAAGACTAGATAAAATAAGACAAGACAAGACATGACAAGACAAAACAAGACAAGACAAAACAACACAACTCACGACATGACATGACATGACATGACAAGACAAGACAAGACAAGACAAGACAAGACAAGGCAAGACAAGAAAAGACAAGACAAGACAAGACAAGACAAGACAAGACAAGACAAGACAAGACAAGACAAGACAAGACAAGACAAGACAAGACAAGACAAGACAAGACAAAACAAGACAAGACAAGACAAGACAAGACCAGACAAGACAAGACAAAACAAGACAAGACAAGACAAGACAAGACAAGACAACACAACACACGACATGACAAGACAAGACAAGACTAGATAAAATAAGACAAGACAAGACATGACAAGACAAAACAAGACAAGACAAAACAACACAACTCACGACATGACATGACATGACATGACAAGACAAGACAAGACAAGACAAGACAAGACAAGGCAAGACAAGAAAAGACAAGACAAGACAAGAAAAGACAAGATAAGACAAGACAAGACAAGACAAGACAGGACAGGACAAGCCAAGACAAGACACGACATGACATGACAAGACAAGACAAGACAAGACACGACAAGACAAGACAAGAAAAGCAAGACAAGACAAGACAAGACAAGAGAAGACAAGATAAGACATGACAAGACAAAACAAGACAACACAACACAACACACGACATGACAAGACAAGACAAGACAAGACAAGTCACGACAAGACAAGACAAGAAAAGACAAGACAAGACAAGACAAGACAAGACAAGACAAGACAAGACAAGACAAGACAAGACAAGACAAGACAAGACAAGACAAGACAAGACAAGACAAGACAAGACAAGACAAGACAAGATAAGACATGACAAGACAAAATAAGACAAGACAAAAAAACACAACACACGAAATGACATGACATGACAAGACAAGACAAGACAAGACAAGACAAGACAAGACAAGACAAGACAAGACAAGACAAGACAAAACAAGACAAGACAAGAAAAGACAAGATAAGACAAGACAAGACAAGACAAGACAGGACAGGACAAGCCAAGACAAGACACGACATGACATGACAAGACAAGACAAGACAAGACACGACAAGACAAGACAAGAAAAGCAAGACAAGACAAGACAAGACAAGAGAAGACAAGATAAGACATGACAAGACAAAACAAGACAACACAACACAACACACGACATGACAAGACAAGACAAGACAAGACAAGACAAGTCACGACAAGACAAGACAAGAAAAGACAAGACAAGACAAGACAAGACAAGACAAGACAGGACAGGACAAGCCAAGACAAGACACGACATGACATGACAAGACAAGACAAGACAAGACACGACAAGACAAGACAAGAAAAGCAAGACAAGACAAGACAAGACATTAGAAGACAAGATAAGACATGACAAGACAAAACAAGACAACACAACACAACACACGGCATGACAAGACAAGACAAGACAAGACAAGACAAGTCACGACAAGAAAAGACAAGATAAGACAAGACAAGACAAGAAAAGACAAGACAAGACAAGACCAGACAAGACAAGACAAAACAAGACAAGACAAGACAAGACAAGACAAGACAACACAACACACGACATGACAAGACAAGACAAGACAAGACACGACAAGACAAGACAAGAAAAGCAAGACAAGACAAGACAAGACATTAGAAGACAAGATAAGACATGACAAGACAAAACAAGACAACACAACACAACACACGGCATGACAAGACAAGACAAGACAAGACAAGACAAGACAAGACAAGACAAGACAAGACAAGACAAGACAAAACAAGACAAGACAAGACAAGACAAGACCAGACAAGACAAGACAAAACAAGACAAGACAAGACAAGACAAGACAAGACAACACAACACAACACACGGCATGACAAGACAAGACAAGACAAGACAAGACAAGACAAGACAAGACAAGACAAGACAAGACAAGACAAAACAAGACAAGACAAGACAAGACAAGACCAGACAAGACAAGACAAAACAAGACAAGACAAGACAAGACAAGACAAGACAACACAACACACGACATGACAAGACAAGACAAGACTAGATAAAATAAGACAAGACAAGACATGACAAGACAAAACAAGACAAGACAAAACAACACAACTCACGACATGACATGACATGACATGACAAGACAAGACAAGACAAGACAAGACAAGACAAGACAAGGCAAGACAAGAAAAGACAAGACAAGACAAGAAAAGACAAGATAAGACAAGACAAGACAAGACAAGACAGGACAGGACAAGCCAAGACAAGACACGACATGACATGACAAGACAAGACAAGACAAGACACGACAAGACAAGACAAGAAAAGCAAGACAAGACAAGACAAGACAAGAGAAGACAAGATAAGACATGACAAGACAAAACAAGACAACACAACACAACACACGACATGACAAGACAAGACAAGACAAGACAAGACAAGACACGACAAGACAAGACAAGAAAAGACAAGACAAGACAAGACAAGACAAGACAAGACAAGACAAGACAAGACAAGACAAGACAAGACAAGACAAGACAAGACAAGACAAGACAAGACAAGACAAGACAAGACAAGACAAGACAAGACAAGACAAGACAAGACAAGACAAGACAACACAAGAAAAGACAAGACAAGACAAGACAAGACAAGACAAGACAAGACAAGACAAGATAAGACATGACAAGACAAAATAAGACAAGACAAAACAACACAACACAACACACGATATGACATGACATGACATGACAAGACAAGACAAGACAAGACAAGACAAGGCAAGACAAGACATGACAAGACAAAACAAGACAAGACAAAACAACACAACACACGACATGACATGACATGACAAGACAAGACATGACAAGACAAAACAACACAACACACGACATGACAAGACAAGACAAGACTAGATAAAATAAGACAAGACAACACAAGACAAGACAAAACAACACAACTCACGACATGACATGACATGACAAGACAAGACAAGACAAGGCAAGACAAGACATGACAAGACAAAACAAGACAAGACAAAACAACACAACACACGACATGACATGACATGACAAGACAAGACATGACAAGACAAAACAACACAACACACGACATGACAAGACAAGACAAGACTAGATAAAATAAGACAAGACAAGACATGACAAGACAAAACAAGACAAGACAACACAAGACAAGACAAAACAACACAACTCACGACATGACATGACATGACAAGACAAGACAAGACAAGGCAAGACAAGACATGACAAGACAAAACAAGACAAGACAAAACAACACAACACACGACATGAAATGACATGACAAGACAAGACATGACAAGACAAAACAACACAACACACGACATGACAAGACAAGACAAGACTAGATAAAATAAGACAAGACAAGACATGACAAGACAAAACAAGACAAGACAAAACAACACAACTCACGACATGACATGACATGACATGACAAGACAAGACAAGACAAGACAAGACAAGACAAGGCAAGACAAGAAAAGACAAGACAAGACAAGACAAGACAAGACAAGACAAGACAAGACAAGACAAGACAAGACAAGACAAGACAAGACAAGACAAGACAAGACAAGACAAGACAAAACAAGACAAGACAAGACAAGACAAGACCAGACAAGACAAGACAAAACAAGACAAGACAAGACAAGACAAGACAAGACAACACAACACACGACATGACAAGACAAGACAAGACTAGATAAAATAAGACAAGACAAGACATGACAAGACAAAACAAGACAAGACAAAACAACACAACTCACGACATGACATGACATGACATGACAAGACAAGACAAGACAAGACAAGACAAGACAAGGCAAGACAAGAAAAGACAAGACAAGACAAGAAAAGACAAGATAAGACAAGACAAGACAAGACAAGACAGGACAGGACAAGCCAAGACAAGACACGACATGACATGACAAGACAAGACAAGACAAGACACGACAAGACAAGACAAGAAAAGCAAGACAAGACAAGACAAGACAAGAGAAGACAAGATAAGACATGACAAGACAAAACAAGACAACACAACACAACACACGACATGACAAGACAAGACAAGACAAGACAAGTCACGACAAGACAAGACAAGAAAAGACAAGACAAGACAAGACAAGACAAGACAAGACAAGACAAGACAAGACAAGACAAGACAAGACAAGACAAGACAAGACAAGACAAGACAAGACAAGACAAGACAAGACAAGACAAGACAAGACAAGATAAGACATGACAAGACAAAATAAGACAAGACAAAAAAACACAACACACGAAATGACATGACATGACAAGACAAGACAAGACAAGACAAGACAAGACAAGACAAGACAAGACAAAACAAGACAAGACAAGAAAAGACAAGATAAGACAAGACAAGACAAGACAAGACAGGACAGGACAAGCCAAGACAAGACACGACATGACATGACAAGACAAGACAAGACAAGACACGACAAGACAAGACAAGAAAAGCAAGACAAGACAAGACAAGACAAGAGAAGACAAGATAAGACATGACAAGACAAAACAAGACAACACAACACAACACACGACATGACAAGACAAGACAAGACAAGACAAGACAAGTCACGACAAGACAAGACAAGAAAAGACAAGACAAGACAAGACAAGACAAGACAGGACAGGACAAGCCAAGACAAGACACGACATGACATGACAAGACAAGACAAGACAAGACACGACAAGACAAGACAAGAAAAGCAAGACAAGACAAGACAAGACATTAGAAGACAAGATAAGACATGACAAGACAAAACAAGACAACACAACACAACACACGGCATGACAAGACAAGACAAGACAAGACAAGACAAGTCACGACAAGAAAAGACAAGATAAGACAAGACAAGACAAGAAAAGACAAGATAAGACAAGACAAGACAAGACAAGACAGGACAGGACAAGCCAAGACAAGACACGACATGACATGGCAAGACAAGACAAGACAAGACACGACAAGACAAGACAAGAAAAGCAAGACAAGACAAGACAAGAGAAGACAAGATAGGACATGACAAGACAAAACAAGACAACACAACACAACACACGACATGACAAGACAAGACAAGACAAGTCACGACAAGACAAGACAAGACAAGAAAAGACAAGACAAGACAAGACAAGACAGGACAGGACAAGCCAAGACAAGACACGACATGACATGACAAGACAAGACAAGACAAGACACGACAAGACAAGACAAGAAAAGCAAGACAAGACAAGACAAGACAAGAGAAGACAAGATAAGACATGACAAGACAAAACAAGACAACACAACACAACACACGACATGACAAGACAAGACAAGACAAGACAAAACAAGACAAGTCACGACAAGAAAAGACAAGATAAGACAAGACAAGACAAGACAAGACAGGACAGGACAAGCCAAGACAAGACACGACATGACATGACAAGACAAGACAAGACAAGACACGACAAGACAAGACAAGAAAAGCAAGACAAGACAAGACAAGACAAGAGAAGACAAGATAAGACAAGACAAGACAAGACAAGACAAGACAAGACAAGACAAGACAAGAAAAGCAAGACAAGACAAGACAAGACAAGAGAAGACAAGATAAGACAAGACAAGACAAGACAAGACAAGACAAGACAAGACAAGACAAGACAAGACAAGACAAGACAAGACAAGACAAGACAAGACAAGACAAGACAAGACAAGACAAGACAAGACAAGACAAGACAAGACAAGACAAGACAAGACAAGACAAGACAAGACAAGACAAGACAAGACAAGACAAGACAAGACAAGACAAGACAAGACAAGACAAGACAAGACAAGACAAGACAAGACAAGACAAGACAAGACAAGACAAGACAAGACAAGACAAGACAAGACAAGACAAGACAAGACAACACAAGAAAAGACAAGACAAGACAAGACAAGACAAGACAAGACAAGACAAGACAAGACAAGATAAGACATGACAAGACAAAATAAGACAAGACAAAACAACACAACACAACACACGATATGACATGACATGACATGACAAGACAAGACAAGACAAGACAAGACAAAACAAGACAAGACAACACAAGACAAGACAAAACAACACAACTCACGACATGACATGACATGACAAGACAAGACAAGGCAAGACAAGACATGACAAGACAAAACAAGACAAGACAAAACAACACAACACACGACATGACATGACATGACAAGACAAGACATGACAAGACAAAACAACACAACACACGACATGACAAGACAAGACAAGACTAGATAAAATAAGACAAGACAAGACATGACAAGACAAAACAAGACAAGACAAAACAACACAACTCACGACATGACATGACATGACATGACAAGACAAGACAAGACAAGACAAGACAAGGCAAGACAAGAAAAGACAAGACAAGACAAGACAAGACAAGACAAGACAAGACAAGACAAGACAAGACAAGACAAGACAAGACAAGACAAGACAAGACAAGACAAGACAAGACAAAACAAGACAAGACAAGACAAGACAAGACCAGACAAGACAAGACAAAACAAGACAAGACAAGACAAGACAAGACAAGACAACACAACACACGACAGGACAAGACAAGACAAGACTAGATAAAATAAGACAAGACAAGACATGACAAGACAAAACAAGACAAGACAAAACAACACAACTCACGACATGACATGACATGACATGACAAGACAAGACAAGACAAGACAAGACAAGACAAGGCAAGACAAGAAAAGACAAGACAAGACAAGAAAAGACAAGATAAGACAAGACAAGACAAGACAAGACAGGACAGGACAAGCCAAGACAAGACACGACATGATATGACAAGACAAGACAAGACAAGACACGACAAGACAAGACAAGAAAAGCAAGACAAGACAAGACAAGACAAGAGAAGACAAGATAAGACATGACAAGACAAAACAAGACAACACAACACAACACACGACATGACAAGACAAGACAAGACAAGACAAGACAAGTCACGACAAGACAAGACAAGAAAAGACAAGACAAGACAAGACAAGACAAGACAAGACAAGACAAGACAAAACAAGACAAGATAAGACATGACAAGACAAAATAAGACAAGACAAAACAAAACAACACACGAAATGACATGACATGACAAGACAAGACAAGACAAGACAAGAAAAGACAAGACAAGACAAGACAAGACAAGACAAGACAAGACAAGACAAGACAAGACAAGACAAGACAAGACAAGACAAGACAAGACAAGACAAGACAAGACAAGACAAGACAAGACAAGACAAAACAAGACAAGACAAGAAAAGACAAGATAAGACAAGACAAGACAAGACAAGACAGGACAGGACAAGCCAAGACAAGACACGACATGACATGACAAGACAAGACAAGACAAGACACGACAAGACAAGACAAGAAAAGCAAGACAAGACAAGACAAGACAAGAGAAGACAAGGTAAGACATGACAAGACAAAACAAGACAACACAACACAACACACGACATGACAAGACAAGACAAGACAAGACAAGACAAGTCACGACAAGACAAGACAAGAAAAGACAAGACAAGACAAGACAAGACAAGACAAGACAAGACAAGACAAGACAAGACAAGACAAGACAAGACAAGACAAGACAAGACAAGACAAGACAAGAAAAGACAAGATAAGACAAGACAAGACAAGACAAGACAGGACAGGACAAGCCAAGACAAGACACGACATGACATGACAAGACAAGACAAGACAAGACACGACAAGACAAGACAAGAAAAGCAAGACAAGACAAGACAAGACAAGAGAAGACAAGATAAGACATGACAAGCCAAAACAAGACAACACAACACAACACACGACATGACAAGACAAGACAAGACAAGACAAGACAAGTCACGACAAGACAAGACAAGAAAAGACAAGACAAGACAAGACAAGACAAGACAAGACAAGACAAGACAGGACAAGCCAAGACAAGACACGACATGACATGACAAGACAAGACACGACAAGACAAGACAAGAAAAGCAAGACAAGACAAGACAAGACATTAGAAGAGAAGATAAGACATGACAAGACAAAACAAGACAACACAACACAACACACGGCATGACAAGACAAGACAAGACAAGACAAGACAAGTCACGACAAGAAAAGACAAGATAAGACAAGACAAGACAAGATAAGACAAGATAAGACAAGACAAGACAAGACAAGACAGGACAGGACAAGCCAAGACAAGACACGACATGACATGGCAAGACAAGACAAGACAAGACACGTCAAGACAAGACAAGAAAAGCAAGACAAGACAAGACAAGACAAGAGAAGACAAGATAGGACATGACAAGACAAAACAAGACAACACAACACAACACACGACATGACAATACAAGACAAGACAAGACAAGACAAGTCACGACAAGACAAGACACGACAAGAAAAGACAAGACAAGACAAGACAAGACAGGACAGGACAAGCCAAGACAAGACACGACATGACATGACAAGACAAGACAAGACAAGACACGACAAGACAAGACAAGAAAAGCAAGACAAGACAAGACAAGACAAGAGAAGACAAGATAAGACATGACAAGACAAAACAAGACAACACAACACAACACAACACACGACATGACAAGACAAGACAAGACAAGACAAGACAAGACAAGACAAGTCACGACAAGAAAAGACAAGATAAGACAAGACAAGACAAGACAAGACAGGACAGGACAAGCCAAGACAAGACACGACATGACATGACAAGACAAGACAAGACAAGACACGACAAGACAAGACAAGAAAAGCAAGACAAGACAAGACAAGACAAGAGAAGACAAGATAAGACAAGACAAGACAAGACAAGACAAGACAAGACAAGACAAGACAAGACAAGACAAGACAAGACAAGACAAGACAACACAAGACAACACAAGACAAGACAAGACAAGACAAGACAAGACAAGACAAGACAAGACAAGACAAGACAAGACAAGACAAGACAAGTCACGACAAGACAAGACAAGAAAAGACAAGACAAGACAAGACAAGACAAGACAAGACAAGACAAGACAAGACAAGATAAGACATGACAAGACAAAATAAGACAAGACAAAACAACACAACACACGATATGACATGACATGACATGACAAGACAAGACAAGACAAGACAAGACAAAACAAAACAAGACAAGACAGCACAAGACAAGACAAAACAACACAACACACGACAGGACAGGACAAGACAAGACAAGACAAGACAAGATAAGACATGACAAGACAAAGCAAGACAAGACAAAACAAGACAAGACAAAACAACACAACACACGTCAGGACAGGACAAGACAAGACAAGACGAGACACGACAAGACAAGACAAGACAAGACAAGACAAGACATGACAAGACAAGACAAGACAAGACAAGACAGGACAAGACAAGACAAGACAAGACAAGACAAGACAAGACAAGAGAAGACAAGACAAGACAAGACAAGACAAGACAAGACAAGACAACACAAGACAAGACAAGACAAGACAAGACAAGACAAGACAAGACAAGACAAGACAAGACAAGACAAGACAAGACAAGACAAGACAAGACAAGACAAGACAAGACAAGACAAGTCACGACAAGACAAGACAAGAAAAGACAAGACAAGACAAGACAAGACAAGACAAGACAAGACAAGACAAGACAAGACAAGACAAGATAAGACAAGACAAGACAAGACAAGACAAGACAAGACAAGACAAGACAAGACAGGACAGGACAAGCCAAGACAAGACACGACATGACATGACAAGACAAGACAAGACACGACAAGACAAGACAAGAAAAGCAAGACAAGACAAGACAAGACAAGAGAAGACAAGATAAGACAAGACAAGACAAGACAAGACAAGACAAGACAAGACAAGACAAGACAAGACAAGACAAGACAGGACAGGACAAGCCAAGACAAGACACGACATGACATGACAAGACAAGACAAGACAAGACACGACAAGACAAGACAAGAAAAGCAAGACAAGACAAGACAAGACAAGAGAAGACAAGATAAGACAAGACAAGACAAGACAAGACAAGACAAGACAAGACAAGACAAGACAAGACAAGACAAGACAAGACAAGACAAGACAAGACAAGACAAGACAAGACAAGACAAGACAAGACAAGACAAGACAAGACAAGACAAGACAAGACAAGACAAGACAAGACAAGACAAGACAAGACAAGACAAGACAAGACAAGTCACGACAAGACAAGACAAGACAAGACAAGACAAGACAAGACAAGACAAGATAAGACATGACAAGACAAAATAAGACAAGACAAAACAACACAACACACGATATGACATGACATGACATGACAAGACAAGACAAGACAAGACAAGACAAAACAAAACAAGACAAGACAGCACAAGACAAGACAAAACAACACAACACACGACAGGACAGGACAAGACAAGACAAGACAAGACAAGATAAGACATGACAAGACAAAGCAAGACAAGACAAAACAAGACAAGACAAAACAACACAACACACGTCAGGACAGGACAAGACAAGACAAGACGAGACACGACAAGACAAGACAAGACAAGACAAGACAAAACATGACAAGACAAGACAAGACAAGACAAGACAGGACAAGACAAGACAAGACAAGACAAGACAAGACAAGACAAGACAAGACAAGACAAGACAAGACAAGACAAGACAAGACAAGACAAGACAAGACAAGACAAGACAAGACAGGACAAGACAAGACAAGACAAGACAAGACGAGACAAGACAAGACAAGACAGGACAAGACAAGACAAGACAAGACGAGACAAGACAAGACAAGACAAGACAAGACAAGACAAGACAAGACAAGACAAGACAAGACAAGACAAGACAAGACAAGACAAGACAAGACAAGACAAGACAAGACAAGACAAGACAAGACAAGACAAGACAAGACAAGACAAGACAAGACAAGACAAGACAAGACAAGACAAGACAAGACAAGACAAGACAAGACAAGACAAGACAAGACAAGACAAGACAAGACAGGACAAGACAACACAAGACAAGACAAGACGAGACAAGACAAGACAAGACAGGACAAGACAAGACAAGACAAGACGAGACAAGACAAGACAAGACAAGACAAGACAAGACAAGACAAGACATGACAAGACAAGACAAGACAGGACAGGACAAGACAAGACAAGACAAGACACGACAAGACAAGACAAGACAAGACAAGACAAGACAAGACAAGACAAGATAAGACATGACAAGACAAAATAAGACAAGACAAAACAACACAACACAACACACGATATGACATGACATGACATGACAAGACAAGACAGGACAAGACAAGACAAGACGAGACAAGACAAGAAAAGACAAGACAAGACAAGACAAGACAAGACAAGACAAGATAAGACATGACAAGACAAAATAAGACAAGACAAGATAAGACAACACACGATATGACATGACATGACATGACAAGACAAGACAAGACAAGACAAGACAAAACAAAACAAGACAAGACAACACAAGACAAGACAAAACAACACACCACACGACAGGACAGGACAAGACAAGACAAGACAAGACAAGACAAGACAAGATAAGACATGACAAGACAAAATAAGACAAGACAAAACAAAACAACACACGAAATGACATGACATGACAAGACAAGACAAGACAAGACAAGAAAAGACAAGACAAGACAAGACAAGACAAGACAAGACAAGACAAGACAAGACAAGACAAGACAAGACAAGACAAGACAAGACAAGACAAGACAAGACAAGACAAGACAAGACAAGACAAGACAAAACAAGACAAGACAAGAAAAGACAAGATAAGACAAGACAAGACAAGACAAGACAGGACAGGACAAGCCAAGACAAGACACGACATGACATGACAAGACAAGACAAGACAAGACACGACAAGACAAGACAAGAAAAGCAAGACAAGACAAGACAAGACAAGAGAAGACAAGGTAAGACATGACAAGACAAAACAAGACAACACAACACAACACACGACATGACAAGACAAGACAAGACAAGACAAGACAAGTCACGACAAGACAAGACAAGAAAAGACAAGACAAGACAAGACAAGACAAGACAAGACAAGACAAGACAAGACAAGACAAGACAAGACAAGACAAGACAAGACAAGAAAAGACAAGATAAGACAAGACAAGACAAGACAAGACAGGACAGGACAAGCCAAGACAAGACACGACATGACATGACAAGACAAGACAAGACAAGACACGACAAGACAAGACAAGAAAAGCAAGACAAGACAAGACAAGACAAGAGAAGACAAGACAAGTCACGACAAGACAAGACAAGAAAAGACAACACACGGCATGACAAGACAAGACAAGACAAGACAAGACAAGTCACGACACGACATGACATGACAAGACAAGACACGACAAGGCAAGACAAGAAAAGCAAGACAAGACAAGACAAGACATTAGAAGAGAAGATAAGACATGACAAGACAAAACAAGACAACACAACACAACACAACACATGACATGACATGACATGACAAGACAAGACAGGACAGGACAAGAAGAGACAAGACCAGACAAGACAAGACAAAACAAGACAAGACAAGACAAGACAAGGCAAGACAAGACAAGACAAGACAAGACAAGACAAGACAAGACAAGACAGGACAAGCCAAGACAAGACACGACATGACATGACAAGACAAGACACGACAAGGCAAGACAAGAAAAGCAAGACAAGACAAGACAAGACATTAGAAGAGAAGATAAGACATGACAAGACAAAACAAGACAACACAACACAACACACGGCATGACAAGACAAGACAAGACAAGACAAGACAAGTCACGACAAGAAAAGACAAGATAAGACAAGACAAGACAAGATAAGACAAGATAAGACAAGACAAGACAAGACAAGACAGGACAGGACAAGCCAAGACAAGACACGACATGACATGGCAAGACAAGACAAGACAAGACAAGACAAGACAAGACAAGACAGGACAAGACAACACAAGACAAGACAAGACGAGACAAGACAAGACAAGACAAGACAAGAAAAGACAAGATAAGACAAGACAAGACAAGACAAGACAGGACAGGACAAGCCAAGACAAGACACGACATGACATGACAAGACAAGACAAGACAAGACACGACAAGACAAGACAAGACAAGACAAGACAAGACAAGACAAGACAAGACAAGACAAGACAAGACAAGACAAGACAAGACACGACATGACATGACAAGACAAGACAAGACAAGACACGACAAGACAAGACAAGAAAAGCAAGACAAGACAAGACAAGACAAGAGAAGACAAGGTAAGACATGACAAGACAAAACAAGACAACACAACACAACACACGACATGACAAGACAAGACAAGACAAGACAGGACAAGCCAAGACAAGACACGACATGACATGACAAGACAAGACACGACAAGGCAAGACAAGAAAAGCAAGACAAGACAAGACAAGACATTAGAAGAGAAGATAAGACATGACAAGACAAAACAAGACAACACAACACAACACACGGCATGACAAGACAAGACAAGACAAGACAAGACAAGTCACGACAAGAAAAGACAAGATAAGACAAGACAAGACAAGACAAGGCAAGACAAGACAAGACAAGACAAGACAAGACAAGACAAGACAAGACAGGACAAGCCAAGACAAGACAAGACAAGACAAGACAAGACAAGACAAGACAAGACAAGACAAGACAAGACAAGACAAGACAAGACAAGACAAGACAAGACAAGACAAAACAAGACAAGACAAGAAAAGACAAGATAAGACAAGACAAGACAAGACAAGACAGGACAGGACAAGCCAAGACAAGACACGACATGACATGACAAGACAAGACAAGACAAGACACGACAAGACAAGACAAGAAAAGCAAGACAAGACAAGACAAGACAAGAGAAGACAAGGTAAGACATGACAAGCCAAAACAAGACAACACAACACAACACACGACATGACAAGACAAGACAAGACAAGACAAGACAAGTCACGACAAGACAAGACAAGAAAAGACAAGACAAGACAAGACAAGACAAGACAAGACAAGACAAGACAGGACAAGCCAAGACAAGACACGACATGACATGACAAGACAAGAAACGACAAGGCAAGACAAGAAAAGCAAGACAAGACAAGACAAGACATTAGAAGAGAAGATAAGACATGACAAGACAAAACAAGACAACACAACACAACACACGGCATGACAAGACAAGACAAGACAAGACAAGACAAGTCACGACAAGAAAAGACAAGATAAGACAAGACAAGACAAGATAAGACAAGATAAGACAAGACAAGACAAGACAAGACAGGACAGGACAAGCCAAGACAAGACACGACATGACATGGCAAGACAAGACAAGACAAGACACGTCAAGACAAGACAAGAAAAGCAAGACAAGACAAGACAAGACAAGAGAAGACAAGATAGGACATGACAAGACAAAACAAGACAACACAACACAACACACGACATGACAATACAAGACAAGACAAGACAAGACAAGTCACGACAAGACAAGACACGACAAGAAAAGACAAGACAAGACAAGACAAGACAGGACAGGACAAGCCAAGACAAGACACGACATGACATGACAAGACAAGACAAGACAAGACACGACAAGACAAGACAAGAAAAGCAAGACAAGACAAGACAAGACAAGAGAAGACAAGATAAGACATGACAAGACAAAACAAGACAACACAACACAACACACGACATGACAAGACAAGACAAGACAAGACAAGACAAGACAAGACAAGTCACGACAAGAAAAGACAAGATAAGACAAGACAAGACAAGACAAGACAGGACAGGACAAGCCAAGACAAGACACGACATGACATGACAAGACAAGACAAGACAAGACACGACAAGACAAGACAAGAAAAGCAAGACAAGACAAGACAAGACAAGAGAAGACAAGATAAGACAAGACAAGACAAGACAAGACAAGACAAGACAAGACAAGACAAGACAAGACAAGACAAGACAAGACAACACAAGACAACACAAGACAAGACAAGACAAGACAAGACAAGACAAGACAAGACAAGACAAGACAAGACAAGACAAGACAAGACAAGACAAGTCACGACAAGACAAGACAAGACAAGAAAAGCAAGACAAGACAAGACAAGACAAGAGAAGACAAGATAAGACAAGACAAGACAAGACAAGACAAGACAAGACAAGACAAGACAAGACATGACAAGACAAGTCACGACACGACAAGACAAGACAAGAAAAGCAAGACAAGACAAGACAAGACAAGAGAAGACAAGATAAGACAAGACAAGACAAGACAAGACAAGACAAGACAAGACATGACAAGACAAAATAAGACAAGACAAAACAACACAACACACGATATGACATGACATGACATGACAAGACAAGACAAGAGAAGACAAGATAAGACAAGACAAGACAAGACAAGACAAGACAAGACAAGACAAGACAAGACATGACAAGACAAGTCACGACACGACAAGACAAGACAAGAAAAGCAAGACAAGACAAGACAAGACAAGAGAAGACAAGATAAGACAAGACAAGACAAGACAAGACAAGACAAGACAAGTCACGACAAGACAAGACAAGACAAGAAAAGCAAGACAACACAAGACAAGACAAGACAAGACAAGACAAGACAAGACAAGACAAGACAAGACAAGACAAGACAAGACAAGACAAGACAAGACAAGTCACGACACGACAAGACAAGACAAGAAAAGCAAGACAAGACAAGACAAGACAAGAGAAGACAAGATAAGACAAGACAAGACAAGACAAGACAAGACAAGACAAGACATGACAAGACAAAATAAGACAAGACAAAACAACACAACACACGATATGACATGACATGACATGACAAGACAAGACAAGACAAGACAAGACAAAACAAAACAAGACAAGACAGCACAAGACAAGACAAAACAACACAACACACGACAGGACAGGACAAGACAAGACAAGACAAGACAAGATAAGACATGACAAGACAAAGCAAGACAAGACAAAACAAGACAAGACAAAACAACACAACACACGTCAGGACAGGACAAGACAAGACAAGACGAGACACGACAAGACAAGACAAGACAAGACAAGACAAGACATGACAAGACAAGACAAGACAAGACAAGACAGGACAAGACAAGACAAGACAAGACAAGACAAGACAAGACAAGAGAAGACAAGACAAGACAAGACAAGACAAGACAAGACAAGACAACACAAGACAAGACAAGACAAGACAAGACAAGACAAGACAAGACAAGACAAGACAAGACAAGACAAGACAAGACAAGACAAGACAAGACAAGACAAGACAAGACAAGACAAGTCACGACAAGACAAGACAAGAAAAGACAAGACAAGACAAGACAAGACAAGACAAGACAAGACAAGACAAGACAAGACAAGACAAGATAAGACAAGACAAGACAAGACAAGACAAGACAAGACAAGACAAGACAAGACAGGACAGGACAAGCCAAGACAAGACACGACATGACATGACAAGACAAGACACGACAAGACAAGACAAGAAAAGCAAGACAAGACAAGACAAGACAAGAGAAGACAAGATAAGACAAGACAAGACAAGACAAGACAAGACAAGACAAGACAAGACAAGACAAGACAAGACAGGACAGGACAAGCCAAGACAAGACACGACATGACATGACAAGACAAGACAAGACAAGACACGACAAGACAAGACAAGAAAAGCAAGACAAGACAAGACAAGACAAGAGAAGACAAGATAAGACAAGACAAGACAAGACAAGACAAGACAAGACAAGACAAGACAAGACAAGACAAGACAAGACAAGACAAGACAAGACAACACAAGACAAGACAAGAGAAGACAAGACAAGACAAGACAAGACAAGACAAGACAAGACAAGACAAGACAAGACAAGTCACGACAAGACAAGACAAGACAAGACAAGACAAGACAAGACAAGATAAGACATGACAAGACAAAATAAGACAAGACAAAACAACACAACACACGATATGACATGACATGACATGACAAGACAAGACAAGACAAGACAAGACAAAACAAAACAAGACAAGACAGCACAAGACAAGACAAAACAACACAACACACGACAGGACAGGACAAGACAAGACAAGACAAGACAAGATAAGACATGACAAGACAAAGCAAGACAAGACAAAACAAGACAAGACAAAACAACACAACACACGTCAGGACAGGACAAGACAAGACAAGACGAGACACGACAAGACAAGACAAGACAAGACAAGACAAGACATGACAAGACAAGACAAGACAAGACAAGACAGGACAAGACAAGACAAGACAAGACAAGACAAGACAAGACAAGACAAGACAAGACAAGACAAGACAAGACAAGACAAGACAAGACAAGACAAGACAGGACAAGACAAGACAAGACAAGACAAGACGAGACAAGACAAGACAAGACAGGACAAGACAAGACAAGACAAGACGAGACAAGACAAGACAAGACAAGACAAGACAAGACAAGACAAGACAAGACAAGACAAGACAAGACAAGACAAGACAAGACAAGACAAGACAAGACAAGACAAGACAAGACAAGACAAGACAAGACAAGACAAGACAAGACAAGACAAGACAAGACAAGACAAGACAAGACAAGACAAGACAAGACAAGACAAGACAAGACAAGACAAGACAAGACAAGACAGGACAAGACAACACAAGACAAGACAAGACGAGACAAGACAAGACAAGACAGGACAAGACAAGACAAGACAAGACGAGACAAGACAAGACAAGACAAGACAAGACAAGACAAGACAAGACATGACAAGACAAGACAAGACAGGACAGGACAAGACAAGACAAGACACGACAAGACAAGACAAGACAAGACAAGACAAGACAAGATAAGACATGACAAGACAAAATAAGACAAGACAAAACAACACAACACAACACACGATATGACATGACATGACATGACAAGACAAGACAGGACAAGACAAGACAAGACGAGACAAGACAAGAAAAGACAAGACAAGACAAGACAAGACAAGACAAGACAAGATAAGACATGACAAGACAAAATAAGACAAGACAAGATAAGACAACACACGATATGACATGACATGACATGACAAGACAAGACAAGACAAGACAAGACAAAACAAAACAAGACAAGACAACACAAGACAAGACAAAACAACACACCACACGACAGGACAGGACAAGACAAGACAAGACAAGACAAGACAAGACAAGATAAGACATGACAAGACAAAGCAAGACAAGTCAAAACAAGACAAGACAAAACAACACAACACACGTCAGGACAGGACAAGACAAGACAAGACGAGACACGACAAGACAAGACAAGACAAGACAAGACATGACAAGACAAGACAAGACAAGACAAGACAAGACAGGACAAGACAAGACAAGACAAGACAAGACAAGACAAGACAAGACAAGACAAGACAAGACAAGACAAGACAAGACAAGACAAGACAAGACAAGACAAGACAAGACAAGACAAGACAAGACAAGACAAGACAAGACAAAGCAAGACAAGACAAAACAAGACAAGACAAAACAACACAACACACGTCAGGACAGGACAAGACAAGACCAGACAAGACAAGACAAAACAAGACAAGACAAGACAAGACAAGACAAGACAAGACAAGACAAGACAAGACAAGACAAGACAAGACAAGACAAGACAAGACAAGACAAGACAAGACAAGACAAGACAAGACAAGACAAGACAAGACAAGACAAGACAAGACAAGACAAGACAAGACAAGACAAGACAAGACAAGACAAGACAATACAAGACAAGACAAGACAAGACAAGACAAGACAAGACAAGACAAGACAAGACAAGACAAGACAAGACAAGACAAGACAAGATAAGACATGACAAGACAAAGCAAGACAAGACAAAACAAGGCAAGACAAAACAAGACAAGACAAAACAACACAACACACGTCAGGACAGGACAAGACAAGACAAGACAAGACAAGACGAGACAAGACAAGACAAGACAAGACAAGACAAGACAAGACAAGACAAGACAAGGCAAGACAAGACAAGACAAGACAAGACAAGACAAGACAAGACAAGACAAGACAAGACAAGACAAGACAAGACAAGACAAGACAAGACAAGACAAGACAAGACAAGACAAGACAAGACAAGACAAGACAAGACAAGACAAGACAAGACAAGACAAGACAAGACAAGACAAGACAAGACAAGACAAGACAAGACAAGACAAGACAAGACAAGACAAGACAAGACAAGACAAGACAAGACAAGACAAGACAAGACAAGACAAGACAAGACAAGACAAGACAAGACAAGGCAAGACAAGACAAGACAAGACAAGACAAGACAAGACAAGACAAGACAAGACAAGACAAGACAAGACAAGACAAGACAAGACAAGACAAGACAAGACAAGACAAGACAAGACAAGACAAGACAAGACAAGACAAGACAAGACAAGACAAGACAAGACAAGACAAGACAAGACAAGACAAGACAAGACAAGACAAGACAAGACAAGACAAGACAAGACAAGACAAGACAAGACAAGTCACGACAAGACAAGACAAGACAAGAAAAGACAAGACAAGACAAGACAAGACAAGACAAGACAAAGCAAGACAAGACAAAACAAGACAAGACAAAACAACACAACACACGTCAGGACAGGACAAGACAAGACCAGACAAGACAAGACAAAACAAGACAAGACAAGACAAGACAAGACAAGACAAGAAAAGAAAAGACAAGACAAGACAAGACAAGACAAGACAAGACAAGACAAGACAAGACAAGACAAGACAAGATAAGACATGACAAGACAAAATAAGACAAGACAAAACAACACAACACACGATATGACATGACATTTCATGACAAGACAAGACAAGACAAGACAAGACAAGACAAAACAAAACAAGACAAGACAACACAAGACAAGACAAAACAACACAACACACGACAGGACAGGACAAGACAAGACAAGACAAGACAAGACAAGATAAGACATGACAAGACAAAACAAGACAAGTCAAAACAAGACAAGACAAAACAACACAACACACGTCAGGACAGGACAAGACAAGACAAGACGAGACACGACAAGACAAGACAAGACAAGACAAGACATGACAAGACAAGACAAGACAAGACAAGACAAGACAGGACAAGACAAGACAAGACAAGACAAGACAAGACAAGACAAGACAAGACAAGACAAGACAAGACAAGACAAGACAAGATAAGACATGACAAGACAAGACAAGACAAGACAAAACAAGGCAAGACAAAACAAGACAAGACAAAACAACACAACACACGTCAGGACAGGACAAGACAAGACAAGACAAGACAAGACGAGACAAGACAAGACAAGACAAGACAAGACAAGACAAGACAAGACAAGACAAGGCAAGACAAGACAAGACAAGACAAGACAAGACAAGACAAGACAAGACAAGACAAGACAAGACAAGGCAAGACAAGACAAGACAAGACAAGACAAGACAAGACAAGACAAGACAAGACAAGACAAAGCAAGACAAGACAAGACAAGGCAAGACAAGACAAGACAAGAGAAGACAAGACAAGACAAGACAAGACAAGACAAGACAAGACAAGACAAGACAAGACAAGACAAGACAAGACAAGACAAGACAAGACAAGACAAGACAAGACAAGACAAGACAAGACAAGACAAGACAAGACAAGACAAGACAAGACAAGACAAGACAAGACAAGACATGACAAGACAAAATAAGACAAGACAAAACAACACAACACACGATATGACATGACATGTCATGACAAGACAAGACAAGACAAGACAAAACAAAACAAGACAAGACAAGACAAGACAAGACAAGACAAGACAAGACAAGACAAGACAAGACAAGACAAGACAAGACAAGACAAGTCACGACAAGACAAGACAAGACAAGAAAAGACAAGACAAGACAAGACAAGACAAGACAAGACAAGACAAGATAAGACATGACAAGACAAAATAAGACAAGACAAAACAACACAACACACGATATGACATGACATGTTATGACAAGACAAGACAAGACAGGACAAGACAACACAAGACAAGACAAGACGAGACAAGACAAGACAAGACAGGACAAGACAAGACAAGACAAGACGAGACAAGACAAGACAAGACAAGACAAGACAAGACAAGACAAGACAAGACAGCACAAGACAAGACAAAACAACACAACACACGACAGGACAGGACAAGACAAGACAAGACAAGACAAGATAAGACATGACAAGACAAAGCAAGACAAGACAAAACAAGACAAGACAAAACAACACAACACACGTCAGGACAGGACAAGACAAGACAAGACGAGACACGACAAGACAAGACAAGACAAGACAAGACAAGACATGACAAGACAAGACAAGACAAGACAAGACAGGACAAGACAAGACAAGACAAGACAAGACAAGACAAGACAAGACAAGACAAGACAAGACAAGACAAGACAAGACAAGACAAGACAAGACAAGACAGGACAAGACAAGACAAGACAAGACAAGACGAGACAAGACAAGACAAGACAGGACAAGACAAGACAAGACAAGACGAGACAAGACAAGACAAGACAAGACAAGACAAGACAAGACAAGACAAGACAAGACAAGACAAGACAAGACAAGACAAGACAAGACAAGACAAGACAAGACAAGACAAGACAAGACAAGACAAGACAAGACAAGACAAGACAAGACAAGACAAGACAAGACAAGACAAGACAAGACAAGACAAGACAGGACAAGACAACACAAGACAAGACAAGACGAGACAAGACAAGACAAGACAGGACAAGACAAGACAAGACAAGACGAGACAAGACAAGACAAGACAAGACAAGACAAGACAAGACAAGACAAGACATGACAAGACAAGACAAGACAGGACAGGACAAGACAAGACAAGACAAGACACGACAAGACAAGACAAGACAAGACAAGACAAGATAAGACATGACAAGACAAAATAAGACAAGACAAAACAACACAACACAACACACGATATGACATGACATGACATGACAAGACAAGACAGGACAAGACAAGACAAGACGAGACAAGACAAGAAAAGACAAGACAAGACAAGACAAGACAAGACAAGACAAGATAAGACATGACAAGACAAAATAAGACAAGACAAGATAAGACAACACACGATATGACATGACATGACATGACAAGACAAGACAAGACAAGACAAGACAAAACAAAACAAGACAAGACAACACAAGACAAGACAAAACAACACACCACACGACAGGACAGGACAAGACAAGACAAGACAAGACAAGACAAGACAAGATAAGACATGACAAGACAAAATAAGACAAGACAAAACAAAACAACACACGAAATGACATGACATGACAAGACAAGACAAGACAAGACAAGAAAAGACAAGACAAGACAAGACAAGACAAGACAAGACAAGACAAGACAAGACAAGACAAGACAAGACAAGACAAGACAAGACAAGACAAGACAAGACAAGACAAGACAAGACAAGACAAGACAAGACAAAACAAGACAAGACAAGAAAAGACAAGATAAGACAAGACAAGACAAGACAAGACAGGACAGGACAAGCCAAGACAAGACACGACATGACATGACAAGACAAGACAAGACAAGACACGACAAGACAAGACAAGAAAAGCAAGACAAGACAAGACAAGACAAGAGAAGACAAGGTAAGACATGACAAGACAAAACAAGACAACACAACACAACACACGACATGACAAGACAAGACAAGACAAGACAAGACAAGTCACGACAAGACAAGACAAGAAAAGACAAGACAAGACAAGACAAGACAAGACAAGACAAGACAAGACAAGACAAGACAAGACAAGACAAGACAAGACAAGAAAAGACAAGATAAGACAAGACAAGACAAGATAAGACAGGACAGGACAAGCCAAGACAAGATACGACATGACATGACAAGACAAGACAAGACAAGACACGACAAGACAAGACAAGAAAAGCAAGACAAGACAAGACAAGACAAGAGAAGACAAGATAAGACATGACAAGCCAAAACAAGACAACACAACACAACACACGACATGACAAGACAAGACAAGACAAGACAAGACAAGTCACGACAAGACAAGACAAGAAAAGACAAGACAAGACAAGACAAGACAAGACAAGACAAGACAGGACAAGCCAAGACAAGACACGACATGACATGACAAGACAAGACACGACAAGGCAAGACAAGAAAAGCAAGACAAGACAAGACAAGACATTAGAAGAGAAGATAAGACATGACAAGACAAAACAAGACAACACAACACAACACACGGCATGACAAGACAAGACAAGACAAGACAAGACAAGTCACGACAAGAAAAGACAAGATAAGACAAGACAAGACAAGATAAGACAAGATAAGACAAGACAAGACAAGACAAGACAGGACAGGACAAGCCAAGACAAGACACGACATGACATGGCAAGACAAGACAAGACAAGACACGTCAAGACAAGACAAGAAAAGCAAGACAAGACAAGACAAGACAAGAGAAGACAAGATAGGACATGACAAGACAAAACAAGACAACACAACACAACACACGACATGACAATACAAGACAAGACAAGACAAGACAAGTCACGACAAGACAAGACACGACAAGAAAAGACAAGACAAGACAAGACAGGACAGGACAAGCCAAGACAAGACACGACATGACATGACAAGACAAGACAAGACAAGACACGACAAGACAAGACAAGAAAAGCAAGACAAGACAAGACAAGACAAGAGAAGACAAGATAAGACATGACAAGACAAAACAAGACAACACAACACAACACACGACATGACAAGACAAGACAAGACAAGACAAGACAAGACAAGACAAGTCACGACAAGAAAAGACAAGATAAGACAAGACAAGACAAGACAAGACAGGACAGGACAAGCCAAGACAAGACACGACATGACATGACAAGACAAGACAAGACACGACAAGACAAGACAAGAAAAGCAAGACAAGACAAGACAAGACAAGAGAAGACAAGATAAGACAAGACAAGACAAGACAAGACAAGACAAGACAAGACAAGACAAGACAAGACAAGACAAGACAAGACAACACAAGACAACACAAGACAAGACAAGACAAGACAAGACAAGACAAGACAAGACAAGACAAGACAAGACAAGACAAGACAAGACAAGTCACGACAAGACAAGACAAGAAAAGACAAGACAAGACAAGACAAGACAAGACAAGACAAGACAAGACAAGACAAGACAAGATAAGACATGACAAGACAAAATAAGACAAGACAAAACAACACAACACACGATATGACATGACATGACATGACAAGACAAGACAAGACAAGACAAGACAAAACAAAACAAGACAAGACAGCACAAGACAAGACAAAACAACACAACACACGACAGGACAGGACAAGACAAGACAAGACAAGACAAGATAAGACATGACAAGACAAAGCAAGACAAGACAAAACAAGACAAGACAAAACAACACAACACACGTCAGGACAGGACAAGACAAGACAAGACGAGACACGACAAGACAAGACAAGACAAGACAAGACAAGACATGACAAGACAAGACAAGACAAGACAAGACAGGACAAGACAAGACAAGACAAGACAAGACAAGACAAGACAAGAGAAGACAAGACAAGACAAGACAAGACAAGACAAGACAAGACAACACAAGACAAGACAAGACAAGACAAGACAAGACAAGACAAGACAAGACAAGACAAGACAAGACAAGACAAGACAAGACAAGACAAGACAAGACAAGACAAGACAAGTCACGACAAGACAAGACAAGAAAAGACAAGACAAGACAAGACAAGACAAGACAAGACAAGACAAGACAAGACAAGACAAGATAAGACAAGACAAGACAAGACAAGACAAGACAAGACAAGACAAGACAAGACAGGACAGGACAAGCCAAGACAAGACACGACATGACATGACAAGACAAGACAAGACACGACAAGACAAGACAAGAAAAGCAAGACAAGACAAGACAAGACAAGAGAAGACAAGATAAGACAAGACAAGACAAGACAAGACAAGACAAGACAAGACAAGACAAGACAAGACAGGACAGGACAAGCCAAGACAAGACACGACATGACATGACAAGACAAGACAAGACAAGACACGACAAGACAAGACAAGAAAAGCAAGACAAGACAAGACAAGACAAGAGAAGACAAGATAAGACAAGACAAGACAAGACAAGACAAGACAAGACAAGACAAGACAAGACAAGACAAGACAAGACAAGACAAGACAAGACAAGACAACACAAGACAAGACAAGACAAGACAAGACAAGACAAGACAAGACAAGACAAGACAAGACAAGACAAGACAAGACAAGACAAGTCACGACAAGACAAGACAAGACAAGACAAGACAAGACAAGACAAGATAAGACATGACAAGACAAAATAAGACAAGACAAAACAACACAACACACGATATGACATGACATGACATGACAAGACAAGACAAGACAAGACAAGACAAGACAAGACAAAACAAAACAAGACAAGACAGCACAAGAAAAGACAAAACAACACAACACACGACAGGACAGGACAAGACAAGACAAGACAAGACAAGATAAGACATGACAAGAAAAAGCAAGACAAGACAAAACAAGACAAGACAAAACAACACAACACACGTCAGGACAGGACAAGACAAGACAAGACGAGACACGACAAGACAAGACAAGACAAGACAAGACAAGACATGACAAGACAAGACAAGACAAGACAAGACAGGACAAGACAAGACAAGACAAGACAAGACAAGACAAGACAAGACAAGACAAGACAAGACAAGACAAGACAAGACAAGACAAGACAAGACAAGACAGGACAAGACAAGACAAGACAAGACAAGACGAGACAAGACAAGACAAGACAGGACAAGACAAGACAAGACAAGACGAGACAAGACAAGACAAGACAAGACAAGACAAGACAAGACAAGACAAGACAAGACAAGACAAGACAAGACAAGACAAGACAAGACAAGACAAGACAAGACAAGACAAGACAAGACAAGACAAGACAAGACAAGACAAGACAAGACAAGACAAGACAAGACAAGACAAGACAAGACAAGACAAGACAAGACAAGACAAGACAAGACAAGACAAGACAGGACAAGACAACACAAGACAAGACAAGACGAGACAAGACAAGACAAGACAGGACAAGACAAGACAAGACAAGACGAGACAAGACAAGACAAGACAAGACAAGACAAGAAAAGACAAGACATGACAAGACAAGACAAGACAGGACAGGACAAGACAAGACAAGACAAGACACGACAAGACAAGACAAGACAAGACAAGACAAGACAAGATAAGACATGACAAGACAAAATAAGACAAGACAAAACAACACAACACAACACACGATATGACATGACATGACATGACAAGACAAGACAGGACAAGACAAGACAAGACGAGACAAGACAAGAAAAGACAAGACAAGACAAGACAAGACAAGACAAGACAAGATAAGACATGACAAGACAAAATAAGACAAGACAAGATAAGACAACACACGATATGACATGACATGACATGACAAGACAAGACAAGACAAGACAAGACAAAACAAAACAAGACAAGACAACACAAGACAAGACAAAACAACACACCACACGACAGGACAGGACAAGACAAGACAAGACAAGACAAGACAAGACAAGATAAGACATGACAAGACAAAGCAAGACAAGTCAAAACAAGACAAGACAAAACAACACAACACACGTCAGGACAGGACAAGACAAGACAAGACGAGACACGACAAGACAAGACAAGACAAGACAAGACATGACAAGACAAGACAAGACAAGACAAGACAAGACAGGACAAGACAAGACAAGACAAGACAAGACAAGACAAGACAAGACAAGACAAGACAAGACAAGACAAGACAAGACAAGACAAGACAAGACAAGACAAGACAAGACAAGACAAGACAAGACAAGACAAGACAAGACAAAGCAAGACAAGACAAAACAAGACAAGACAAAACAACACAACACACGTCAGGACAGGACAAGACAAGACCAGACAAGACAAGACAAAACAAGACAAGACAAGACAAGACAAGACAAGACAAGACAAGACAAGACAAGACAAGACAAGACAAGACAAGACAAGACAAGACAAGACAAGACAAGACAAGACAAGACAAGACAAGACAAGACAAGACAAGACAAGACAAGACAAGACAAGACAAGACAAGACAAGACAAGACAAGACAAGACAAGACAATACAAGACAAGACAAGACAAGACAAGACAAGACAAGACAAGACAAGACAAGACAAGACAAGACAAGACAAGACAAGACAAGATAAGACATGACAAGACAAAGCAAGACAAGACAAAACAAGGCAAGACAAAACAAGACAAGACAAAACAACACAACACACGTCAGGACAGGACAAGACAAGACAAGACAAGACAAGACGAGACAAGACAAGACAAGACAAGACAAGACAAGACAAGACAAGACAAGACAAGGCAAGACAAGACAAGACAAGACAAGACAAGACAAGACAAGACAAGACAAGACAAGACAAGACAAGACAAGACAAGACAAGACAAGACAAGACAAGACAAGACAAGACAAGACAAGACAAGACAAGACAAGACAAGACAAGACAAGACAAGACAAGACAAGACAAGACAAGACAAGACAAGACAAGACAAGACAAGACAAGACAAGACAAGACAAGAAAAGACAAGACAAGACAAGACAAGACAAGGCAAGACAAGACAAGACAAGACAAGACAAGACAAGACAAGACAAGACAAGACAAGACAAGACAAGACAAGACAAGACAAGACAAGACAAGACAAGACAAGACAAGACAAGACAAGACAAGACAAGACAAGACAAGACAAGACAAGACAAGACAAGACAAGACAAGACAAGACAAGACAAGACAAGACAAGACAAGACAAGACAAGACAAGTCACGACAAGACAAGACAAGACAAGAAAAGACAAGACAAGACAAGACAAGACAAGACAAGACAAAGCAAGACAAGACAAAACAAGACAAGACAAAACAACACAACACACGTCAGGACAGGACAAGACAAGACCAGACAAGACAAGACAAAACAAGACAAGACAAGACAAGACAAGACAAGACAAGAAAAGAAAAGACAAGACAAGACAAGACAAGACAAGACAAGACAAGACAAGACAAGACAAGACAAGACAAGACAAGACAAGACAAGATAAGACATGACAAGACAAAATAAGACAAGACAAAACAACACAACACACGATATGACATGACATTTCATGACAAGACAAGACAAGACAAGACAAGACAAGACAAAACAAAACAAGACAAGACAACACAAGACAAGACAAAACAACACAACACACGACAGGACAGGACAAGACAAGACAAGACAAGACAAGACAAGATAAGACATGACAAGACAAAACAAGACAAGTCAAAACAAGACAAGACAAAACAACACACCACACGACAGGACAGGACAAGACAAGACAAGACAAGACAAGACAAGACAAGATAAGACATGACAAGACAAAGCAAGACAAGTCAAAACAAGACAAGACAAAACAACACAACACACGTCAGGACAGGACAAGACAAGACAAGACGAGACACGACAAGACAAGACAAGACAAGACAAGACATGACAAGACAAGACAAGACAAGACAAGACAAGACAGGACAAGACAAGACAAGACAAGACAAGACAAGACAAGACAAGACAAGACAAGACAAGACAAGACAAGACAAGACAAGACAAGACAAGACAAGACAAGACAAGACAAGACAAGACAAGACAAGACAAGACAAGACAAGACAAGACAAGACAAGACAAGATAAGACATGACAAGACAAAGCAAGACAAGACAAAACAAGGCAAGACAAAACAAGACAAGACAAAACAACACAACACACGTCAGGACAGGACAAGACAAGACAAGACAAGACAAGACGAGACAAGACAAGACAAGACAAGACAAGACAAGACAAGACAAGACAAGACAAGACAAGGCAAGACAAGACAAGACAAGACAAGACAAGACAAGACAAGACAAGACAAGACAAGACAAGACAAGACAAGACAAGACAAGACAAGACAAGACAAGACAAGACAAGACAAGACAAGACAAGACAAGACAAGACAAGACAAGACAAGACAAGACAAGACAAGACAAGACAAGACAAGACAAGACAAGACAAGACAAGACAAGACAAGACAAGACAAGAAAAGACAAGACAAGACAAGACAAGACAAGGCAAGACAAGACAAGACAAGACAAGACAAGACAAGACAAGACAAGACAAGACAAGACAAGACAAGACAAGACAAGACAAGACAAGACAAGACAAGACAAGACAAGACAAGACAAGACAAGACAAGACAAGACAAGACAAGACAAGACAAGACAAGACAAGACAAGACAAGACAAGACAAGACAAGACAAGACAAGACAAGACAAGACAAGACAAGACAAGTCACGACAAGACAAGACAAGACAAGAAAAGACAAGACAAGACAAGACAAGACAAGACAAGACAAAGCAAGACAAGACAAAACAAGACAAGACAAAACAACACAACACACGTCAGGACAGGACAAGACAAGACCAGACAAGACAAGACAAAACAAGACAAGACAAGACAAGACAAGACAAGACAAGAAAAGAAAAGACAAGACAAGACAAGACAAGACAAGACAAGACAAGACAAGACAAGACAAGACAAGACAAGACAAGACAAGACAAGATAAGACATGACAAGACAAAATAAGACAAGACAAAACAACACAACACACGATATGACATGACATTTCATGACAAGACAAGACAAGACAAGACAAGACAAGACAAAACAAAACAAGACAAGACAACACAAGACAAGACAAAACAACACAACACACGACAGGACAGGACAAGACAAGACAAGACAAGACAAGACAAGATAAGACATGACAAGACAAAACAAGACAAGTCAAAACAAGACAAGACAAAACAACACAACACACGTCAGGACAGGACAAGACAAGACAAGACGAGACACGACAAGACAAGACAAGACAAGACAAGACATGACAAGACAAGACAAGACAAGACAAGACAAGACAGGACAAGACAAGACAAGACAAGACAAGACAAGACAAGACAAGACAAGACAAGACAAGACAAGACAAGACAAGACAAGATAAGACATGACAAGACAAAGCAAGACAAGACAAAACAAGGCAAGACAAAACAAGACAAGACAAAACAACACAACACACGTCAGGACAGGACAAGACAAGACAAGACAAGACAAGACGAGACAAGACAAGACAAGACAAGACAAGACAAGACAAGACAAGACAAGACAAGGCAAGACAAGACAAGACAAGACAAGACAAGACAAGACAAGACAAGACAAGACAAGACAAGACAAGACAAGGCAAGACAAGACAAGACAAGACAAGACAAGACAAGACAAGACAAGACAAGACAAGACAAAGCAAGACAAGACAAGACAAGGCAAGACAAGACAAGACAAGAGAAGACAAGACAAGACAAGACAAGACAAGACAAGACAAGACAAGACAAGACAAGACAAGACAAGACAAGACAAGACAAGACAAGACAAGACAAGACAAGACAAGACAAGACAAGACAAGACAAGACAAGACAAGACAAGACATGACAAGACAAAATAAGACAAGACAAAACAACACAACACACGATATGACATGACATGTCATGACAAGACAAGACAAGACAAGACAAAACAAAACAAGACAAGACAAGACAAGACAAGACAAGACAAGACAAGACAAGACAAGACAAGACAAGACAAGACAAGACAAGACAAGTCACGACAAGACAAGACAAGACAAGAAAAGACAAGACAAGACAAGACAAGACAAGACAAGACAAGATAAGACATGACAAGACAAAATAAGACAAGACAAAACAACACAACACACGATATGACATGACATGTTATGACAAGACAAGACAAGACAGGACAAGACAACACAAGACAAGACAAGACGAGACAAGACAAGACAAGACAGGACAAGACAAGACAAGACAAGACGAGACAAGACAAGACAAGACAAGACAAGACAAGACAAGACAAGACAAGACATGACAAGACAAGACAAGACAGGACAGGACAAGACAAGACAAGACAAGACACGACAAGACAAGACAAGACAAGACAAGACAAGACAAGATAAGACATGACAAGACAAAATAAGACAAGACAAAACAACACAACACAACACACGATATGACATGACATGACATGACAAGACAAGACAGGACAAGACAAGACAAGACGAGACAAGACAAGAAAAGACAAGACAAGACAAGACAAGACAAGACAAGACAAGATAAGACATGACAAGACAAAATAAGACAAGACAAGATAAGACAACACACGATATGACATGACATGACATGACAAGACAAGACAAGACAAGACAAGACAAAACAAAACAAGACAAGACAACACAAGACAAGACAAAACAACACACCACACGACAGGACAGGACAAGACAAGACAAGACAAGACAAGACAAGACAAGATAAGACATGACAAGACAAAGCAAGACAAGTCAAAACAAGACAAGACAAAACAACACAACACACGTCAGGACAGGACAAGACAAGACAAGACAAGACGAGACACGACAAGACAAGACAAGACAAGACAAGACATGACAAGACAAGACAAGACAAGACAAGACAAGACAGGACAAGACAAGACAAGACAAGACAAGACAAGACAAGACAAGACAAGACAAGACAAGACAAGACAAGACAAGACAAGACAAGACAAGACAAGACAAGACAAGACAAGACAAGACAAGACAAGACAAGACAAGACAAGACAAAGCAAGACAAGACAAAACAAGACAAGACAAAACAACACAACACACGTCAGGACAGGACAAGACAAGACCAGACAAGACAAGACAAAACAAGACAAGACAAGACAAGACAAGACAAGACAAGACAAGACAAGACAAGACAAGACAAGACAAGACAAGACAAGACAAGACAAGACAAGACAAGACAAGACAAGACAAGACAAGACAAGACAAGACAAGACAAGACAAGACAAGACAAGACAAGACAAGACAAGACAAGACAAGACAAGACAATACAAGACAAGACAAGACAAGACAAGACAAGACAAGACAAGACAAGACAAGACAAAACAAGACAAGACAAGACAAGACAAGACAAGACAAGACAAGACAAGACAAGACAAGACAAGACAAGACAAGACAAGACAAGACAAGACAAGACAAGACAAGACAAGACAAGACAAGACAAGACAAGACAAGACAAGACAAGACAAGACAAGACAAGACAAGACAAGACAAGACAAGACAAGACAAGACAAGACAAGACAAGACAAGACAAGACAAGACAAGACAAGACAAGACAAGACAAGACAAGACAAGACAAGACAAGACAAGACAAGACAAGACAAGACAAGACAAGACAAGACAAGACAAGACAAGACAAGACAAGACAAGACAAGGCAAGACAAGACAAGACAAGACAAGACAAGACAAGACAAGACAAGACAAGACAAGACAAGACAAGACAAGACAAGACAAGACAAGACAAGACAAGACAAGACAAGACAAGACAAGACAAGACAAGACAAGACAAGACAAGACAAGACAAGACAAGACAAGACAAGACAAGACAAGACAAGACAAGACAAGTCACGACAAGACAAGACAAGACAAGAAAAGACAAGACAAGACAAGACAAGACAAGACAAGACAAAGCAAGACAAGACAAAACAAGACAAGACAAAACAACACAACACACGTCAGGACAGGACAAGACAAGACCAGACAAGACAAGACAAAACAAGACAAGACAAGACAAGACAAGACAAGACAAGAAAAGAAAAGACAAGACAAGACAAGACAAGACAAGACAAGACAAGACAAGACAAGACAAGACAAGACAAGACAAGACAAGATAAGACATGACAAGACAAAATAAGACAAGACAAAACAACACAACACACGATATGACATGACATTTCATGACAAGACAAGACAAGACAAGACAAGACAAGACAAAACAAAACAAGACAAGACAACACAAGACAAGACAAAACAACACAACACACGACAGGACAGGACAAGACAAGACAAGACAAGACAAGACAAGATAAGACATGACAAGACAAAACAAGACAAGTCAAAACAAGACAAGACAAAACAACACAACACACGTCAGGACAGGACAAGACAAGACAAGACGAGACACGACAAGACAAGACAAGACAAGACAAGACATGACAAGACAAGACAAGACAAGACAAGACAAGACAGGACAAGACAAGACAAGACAAGACAAGACAAGACAAGACAAGACAAGACAAGACAAGACAAGACAAGACAAGATAAGACATGACAAGACAAAGCAAGACAAGACAAAACAAGGCAAGACAAAACAAGACAAGACAAAACAACACAACACACGTCAGGACAGGACAAGACAAGACAAGACAAGACAAGACGAGACAAGACAAGACAAGACAAGACAAGACAAGACAAGACAAGACAAGACAAGGCAAGACAAGACAAGACAAGACAAGACAAGACAAGACAAGACAAGACAAGACAAGACAAGACAAGGCAAGACAAGACAAGACAAGACAAGACAAGACAAGACAAGACAAGACAAGACAAGACAAGACAAGACAAGACAAAGCAAGACAAGACAAGACAAGGCAAGACAAGACAAGACAAGTGAAGACAAGACAAGACAAGACAAGACAAGACAAGACAAGACAAGACAAGACAAGACAAGACAAGACAAGACAAGACAAGACAAGACAAGACAAGACAAGACATGACAAGACAAAATAAGACAAGACAAAACAACACAACACACGATATGACATGACATGTCATGACAAGACAAGACAAGACAAGACAAAACAAAACAAGACAAGACAAGACAAGACAAGACAAGACAAGACAAGACAAGACAAGACAAGACAAGACAAGACAAGACAAGACAAGACAAGACAAGACAAGACAAGACAAGACAAGACAAGACAAGACAAGACAAGTCACGACAAGACAAGACAAGACAAGACAAGAAAAGACAAGACAAGACAAGACAAGACAAGATAAGACATGACAAGACAAAATAAGACAAGACAAAACAACACAACACACGACATGACATGACATGTTATGACAAGACAAGACAAGACAAGACAAGACAAGACAAGACAAGACAAGACAAAACAAAACAAGACAAGACAACACAAGACAAGACAAAACCACACAACACACGACAGGACAGGACAAGACAAGACAAGACAAGACAAGACAAGACAAGACAAGACAAGACAAGACAAGACAAGACAAGACAAGACAAGACAAGACAAGACAGGACAAGACAAGACAAGACAAGACAAGACAAGACAAGACAAGACAAGACAAGACAAGACAAGACAAGACATGACATGACATGACATGACAAGACAAGACAAGACAAGTCAAGACAAGACAAGACAAGACAAGACAAGACAAGACAAGACAAGACAAGACAAGACAAGACAAGACAAGACAAGACAAGACAAGACAAGACAAGACAAGACAAGACAAGACAAGAAAAGACAAGACAAGACAAGACAAGACAAGACAAGACAAGATAAGACATGACAAGACAAAATAAGACAAGACAAAACACCACAACGCACGATATGACATGACATGACATGAGAAGACAAGACAAGACAAGACAAGACAAGACAAGACAAGACAAGACAAGACAAGACAAAACAAAACAAAACAAGACAACACAAGACAAGACAAAACAACACAACACACGACAGGACAGGACAATACAAGACAAGACAAGACAAGACAAGATAAGACATGACAAGACAAAGCAAGACAAGTCAAAACAAGACAAGACAAAACAACACAACACACGTCAGGACAGGACAAGACAAGACAAGACGAGACACGACAAGACAAGACAAGACAAGACAAGACAAGACATGACAAGACAAGACAAGACAAGACAAGACAAAACAGGACAAGACAAGACAAGACAAAACAAGACAAGACAAGACAAGACAAGACAAGACAAGACAAGACAAGACAAGACAAGACAAGACAAGACAAGACAAGACAAGACATGACAAGACAAGACAAGACAAGACAAGACAAAACAGGACAAGACAAGACAAGACAAAACAAGACAAGACAAGACAAGACAAGACAAGACAAGACAAGACAAGACAAGACAGGACAAGACAAGACAAGACAAGACAAGACAAGACAAGACAGGACAAGACAAGACAAGACAAGACAAGACAAGACAAGACAAGATAAGACATGACAAGACAAAGCAAGACAAGACAAAACAAGGCAAGACAAAACAAGACAAGACAAAACAACACAACACACGTCAGGACAGGACAAGACAAGACAAGACAAGACAAGACGAGACAAGACAAGACAAGACAAGACAAGACAAGACAAGACAAGACAAGACAAGGCAAGACAAGACAAGACAAGACAAGACAAGACAAGACAAGACAAGACAAGACAAGACAAGACAAGGCAAGACAAGACAAGACAAGACAAGACAAGACAAGACAAGACAAGACAAGACAAGACAAGACAAGACAAAGCAAGACAAGACAAGACAAGGCAAGACAAGACAAGACAAGAGAAGACAAGACAAGACAAGACAAGACAAGACAAGACAAGACAAGACAAGACAAGACAAGACAAGACAAGACAAGACAAGACAAGACAAGACAAGACAAGACAAGACAAGACAAGACAAGACATGACAAGACAAAATAAGACAAGACAAAACAACACAACACACGATATGACATGACATGTCATGACAAGACAAGACAAGACAAGACAAAACAAAACAAGACAAGACAAGACAAGACAAGACAAGACAAGACAAGACAAGACAAGACAAGACAAGACAAGACAAGACAAGACAAGACAAGACAAGACAAGACAAGACAAGTCACGACAAGACAAGACAAGACAAGAAAAGACAAGACAAGACAAGACAAGACAAGACAAGACAAGATAAGACATGACAAGACAAAATAAGACAAGACAAAACAACACAACACACGATATGACATGACATGTTATGACAAGACAAGACAAGACAAGACAAGACAAGACAAGACAAGACAAAACAAAACAAGACAAGACAACACAAGACAAGACAAAACCACACAACACACGACAGGACAGGACAAGACAAGACAAGACAAGACAAGACAAGACAAGACAAGACAAGACAAGACAAGACAAGACAAGACAAGACAAGACAGGACAAGACAAGACAAGACAAGACAAGACAAGACAAGACAAGACAAGACAAGACAAGACAAGACAAGACAAGACATGACATGACATGACATGACAAGACAAGACAAGACAAGACAAGACAAGACAAGACAAGACAAGACAAGACAAGACAAGACAAGACAAGACAAGACAAGACAAGACAAGACAAGACAAGACAAGAAAAGACAAGACAAGACAAGACAAGACAAGACAAGACAAGATAAGACATGACAAGACAAAATAAGACAAGACAAAACAACACAACGCACGATATGACATGACATGACATGACAAGACAAGACAAGACAAGACAAGACAAGACAAGACAAGACAAGACAAGACAAGACAAGACAAGACAAAACAAAACAAAACAAGACAACACAAGACAAGACAAAACAACACAACACACGACAGGACAGGACAATACAAGACAAGACAAGACAAGACAAGATAAGACATGACAAGACAAAGCAAGACAAGTCAAAACAAGACAAGACAAAACAACACAACACACGTCAGGACAGGACAAGACAAGACAAGACGAGACACGACAAGACAAGACAAGACAAGACAAGACAAGACATGACAAGACAAGACAAGACAAGACAAGACAAAACAGGACAAGACAAGACAAGACAAAACAAGACAAGACAAGACAAGACAAGACAAGACAAGACAAGACAAGACAAGACAAGACAAGACAAGACAAGACAAGGCAAGACAAGGCAAGACAAGACAAGACAAGACAAGACAAGACAAGACAAGACAAGACAAGACAAGACAAGACAAGACAAGACAAGACAAGACAAGACAAGACAAGACAAGACAAGACAAGACAAGACAAGACAAGACAAGACAAGACAAGACAAGACAAGACAAGACAAGACAAGACAAGACAAGACAAGACAAGACAAGACAAGACAAGACAAGACAAGACAAGACAAGACAAGACAAGACAAGATAAGACATGACAAGACAAAGCAAGACAAGACAAAACAAGACAAGACAAAACAAGACAAGACAAAACAACACAACACACGTCAGGACAGGACAAGACAAGACAAGACAAGACAAGACATGACAAGACAAGACAAGACAAGACAAGACAGGACAGGACAAGACAAGACTAGACAAGACAAGACAAGACAAGACAAGACAAGACAAGACAAGACAAGACAAGACAAGACAAGACAGGACAAGACAAGACAAGACAAGACAAGACAAGACAAGACAAGACAAGACAAGACAAGACAAGACAAGACAAGACAAGATAAGACAAGACAAGACAAGACAAGACAAGACAAGACAAGACAAGACAAGACAAGACAAGACAAGACAAGACAAGACAAGACAAGACAAGACAAGACAAGACAAGACAAGATAAGACATGACAAGACAAAGCAAGACAAGACAAAACAAGACAAGACAAAACAACACAACACACGTCAGGACAGGACAAGACAAGACAAGACAAGACAAGACGAGACAAGACAAGACAAGACAAGACAAGACAAGACAAGACAAGACAAGACAAGGCAAGACAAGACAAGACAAGACAAGACAAGACAAGACAAGACAAGACAAGACAAGACAAGACAAGACAAGACAAGACAAGACAAGACAAGACACGACAAGACAAGACAAGACAAGACAAGACAAGACAAGACAAGACAAGACAAGACAAGACAAGACAAGACAAGACAAGACAAGACAAGACAAGACAAGACAAGTCACGACAAGACAAGACAAGACAAGACAAGAAAAGACAAGACAAGACAAGACAAGACAAGACAAGACAAGACAAGACAAGACAAGATAAGACATGACAAGACAAGACAAGACAAGACAAGACAAGACAAGATAAGACATGACAAGACAAAATAAGACAAGACAAAACAACACAACACACGATATGACATGACATGACATGACAAGACAAGACAAGACAAGACAAGACAAGACAAGACAAGACAAGACAAGACAAGACAAGACAAGACAAGACAAGACAAGACAAGACAAGACAAGACAAGACAAGACAAGACAAGACAAGACAAGACAAGACAAGACAAGACAAGACAAGACAAGACAAGACAAGACAAGACAAGACAAGACAAGACAAGACAAGACAAGACAAGACAAGACAAGACAAGACAAGACAAGACAAGACAAGACAAGACAAGACAAGACAAGACAAGACAAGACAAGACAAGACAAGACAAGACAAGACAAGACAAGACAAGACAAGACAAGACAAGACAAGACAAGACAAGACAAGACAAGACAAGACAAGACAAGACAAGACAAGACAAGACAAGACAAGACAAGACAAGACAAGACAAGACAAGACAAGACAAGACAAGACAAGACAAGACAAGACAAGACAAGACAAGACAAGACAAGACAAGACAAGACAAGACAAGACAAGACAAGACAAGACAAGACAAGACAAGACAAGACAAGACAAGACAAGACAAGACAAGACAAGACAAGACAAGACAAGACAAGACAAGACAAGACAAGACAAGACAAGACAAGACAAGACAAGACAAAATAAGACAAGATAAGACATGACAAGACAAAATAAGACAAGACAAAACAACACAACACACGATATGACATGACATGACATGACAAGACAAGACAAGACAAGACAAGACAAAACAAAACAAGACAAGACAACACAAGACAAGACAAAACAACACAACACACGACAGGACAGGACACGACAAGACAAGACAAGACAAGACAAGACAAGATAAGACATGACAAGACAAAGCAAGACAAGACAAAACAAGACAAGACAAAACAACACAACACACGTCAGGACAGGACAAGACAAGACAAGACGAGACACGACAAGACAAGACAAGACAAGACAAGACATGACAAGACAAGACAAGACGAGACACGACAAGACAAGACAAGACAAGACAAGACAAGACATGACAAGACAAGACAAGACAAGACAAGACAGGACAAGACAAGACAAGACAAGACAAGACAAGACAAGACAAGACAAGACAAGACAAGACAAGACAAGACAAGACAAGACATGACAAGACAAGACAAGACAAGACAAGACAGGACAAGACAAGACAAGACAAGACAAGACAAGACAAGACAAGACAAGACAAGACAAGACAAGACAAGACAAGACAAGACAAGACAAGACAAGACAAGACAAGACAAAACAACACAACACACGATATGACATGACATGACATGACAAGACAAGACAAGACAAGACAAGACAAGACAAGACAAGACAAGATAAGACATGACAAGACAAAATAAGACAAGACAAAACAACACAACACACGATATGACATGACATGACAAGACAAGACAAGACAAGACAAGACAAGACAAGACAAGACAAGACAAAACAAAGCAAGACAAGACAACACAAGACAAGACAAAACAACACAACACACGACAGGACAGGACAAGACAAGACAAGACAAGACAAGACAAGACAAGACAAGACAAGACAAGATAAGACATGACAAGACAAGACCAGACAAGACGAGACAAGACAAGACAAGACAAGACAAGACAAGACAAAACAAAGCAAGACAAGACAACACAAGACAAGACAAAACAACACAACACACGACAGGACAGGACAAGACAAGACAAGACAAGACAAGACAAGACAAGACAAGTCAAAACAAGACAAGACAAAACAACACAACACACGTCAGGACAGGACAAGACAAGACAAGACGAGACACGACAAGACAAGACAAGACAAGACAAGACACGACAAGACAAGACAAGACAAGACAAGACAAGACAAGACAAGACAAGTCACGACAAGACAAGACAAGACAAGAAAAGACAAGACAAGACAAGACAAGACAAGACAAGACAAAGCAAGACAAGACAAAACAAGACAAGACAAAACAACACAACACACGTCAGGACAGGACAAGACAAGACCAGACAAGACAAGACAAAACAAGACAAGACAAGACAAGACAAGACAAGACAAGAAAAGAAAAGACAAGACAAGACAAGACAAGACAAGACAAGACAAGACAAGACAAGACAAGACAAGACAAGACAAGACAAGACAAGATAAGACATGACAAGACAAAATAAGACAAGACAAAACAACACAACACACGATATGACATGACATTTCATGACAAGACAAGACAAGACAAGACAAGACAAGACAAAACAAAACAAGACAAGACAACACAAGACAAGACAAAACAACACAACACACGACAGGACAGGACAAGACAAGACAAGACAAGACAAGACAAGATAAGACATGACAAGACAAAACAAGACAAGTCAAAACAAGACAAGACAAAACAACACAACACACGTCAGGACAGGACAAGACAAGACAAGACGAGACACGACAAGACAAGACAAGACAAGACAAGACATGACAAGACAAGACAAGACAAGACAAGACAAGACAGGACAAGACAAGACAAGACAAGACAAGACAAGACAAGACAAGACAAGACAAGACAAGACAAGACAAGACAAGACAAGATAAGACATGACAAGACAAAGCAAGACAAGACAAAACAAGGCAAGACAAAACAAGACAAGACAAAACAACACAACACACGTCAGGACAGGACAAGACAAGACAAGACAAGACAAGACGAGACAAGACAAGACAAGACAAGACAAGACAAGACAAGACAAGACAAGACAAGGCAAGACAAGACAAGACAAGACAAGACAAGACAAGACAAGACAAGACAAGACAAGACAAGACAAGGCAAGACAAGACAAGACAAGACAAGACAAGACAAGACAAGACAAGACAAGACAAGACAAAGCAAGACAAGACAAGACAAGGCAAGACAAGACAAGACAAGAGAAGACAAGACAAGACAAGACAAGACAAGACAAGACAAGACAAGACAAGACAAGACAAGACAAGACAAGACAAGACAAGACAAGACAAGACAAGACAAGACAAGACAAGACAAGACAAGACAAGACAAGACAAGACAAGACATGACAAGACAAAATAAGACAAGACAAAACAACACAACACACGATATGACATGACATGTCATGACAAGACAAGACAAGACAAGACAAAACAAAACAAGACAAGACAAGACAAGACAAGACAAGACAAGACAAGACAAGACAAGACAAGACAAGACAAGACAAGACAAGACAAGTCACGACAAGACAAGACAAGACAAGAAAAGACAAGACAAGACAAGACAAGACAAGACAAGACAAGATAAGACATGACAAGACAAAATAAGACAAGACAAAACAAGACAAGACAAGATAAGACATGACAAGACAAAGCAAGACAAGTCAAAACAAGACAAGACAAAACAACACAACACACGTCAGGACAGGACAAGACAAGACAAGACGAGACACGACAAGACAAGACAAGACAAGACAAGACATGACAAGACAAGACAAGACAAGACAAGACAAGACAGGACAAGACAAGACAAGACAAGACAAGACAAGACAAGACAAGACAAGACAAGACAAGACAAGACAAGACAAGACAAGACAAGACAAGACAAGACAAGACAAGACAAGACAAGACAAGACAAGACAAGACAAGACAAAGCAAGACAAGACAAAACAAGACAAGACAAAACAACACAACACACGTCAGGACAGGACAAGACAAGACCAGACAAGACAAGACAAAACAAGACAAGACAAGACAAGACAAGACAAGACAAGACAAGACAAGACAAGACAAGACAAGACAAGACAAGACAAGACAAGACAAGACAAGACAAGACAAGACAAGACAAGACAAGACAAGACAAGACAAGACAAGACAAGACAAGACAAGACAAGACAAGACAAGACAAGACAAGACAAGACAATACAAGACAAGACAAGACAAGACAAGACAAGACAAGACAAGACAAGACAAGACAAGACAAGACAAGACAAGACAAGACAAGATAAGACATGACAAGACAAAGCAAGACAAGACAAAACAAGGCAAGACAAAACAAGACAAGACAAAACAACACAACACACGTCAGGACAGGACAAGACAAGACAAGACAAGACAAGACGAGACAAGACAAGACAAGACAAGACAAGACAAGACAAGACAAGACAAGACAAGGCAAGACAAGACAAGACAAGACAAGACAAGACAAGACAAGACAAGACAAGACAAGACAAGACAAGACAAGACAAGACAAGACAAGACAAGACAAGACAAGACAAGACAAGACAAGACAAGACAAGACAAGACAAGACAAGACAAGACAAGACAAGACAAGACAAGACAAGACAAGACAAGACAAGACAAGACAAGACAAGACAAGACAAGACAAGACAAGACAAGACAAGACAAGACAAGACAAGACAAGACAAGACAAGACAAGACAAGACAAGACAAGACAAGGCAAGACAAGACAAGACAAGACAAGACAAGACAAGACAAGACAAGACAAGACAAGACAAGACAAGACAAGACAAGACAAGACAAGACAAGACAAGACAAGACAAGACAAGACAAGACAAGACAAGACAAGACAAGACAAGACAAGACAAGACAAGACAAGACAAGACAAGACAAGACAAGACAAGACAAGACAAGACAAGACAAGACAAGACAAGACAAGACAAGACAAGACAAGTCACGACAAGACAAGACAAGACAAGAAAAGACAAGACAAGACAAGACAAGACAAGACAAGACAAAGCAAGACAAGACAAAACAAGACAAGACAAAACAACACAACACACGTCAGGACAGGACAAGACAAGACCAGACAAGACAAGACAAAACAAGACAAGACAAGACAAGACAAGACAAGACAAGAAAAGAAAAGACAAGACAAGACAAGACAAGACAAGACAAGACAAGACAAGACAAGACAAGACAAGACAAGATAAGACATGACAAGACAAAATAAGACAAGACAAAACAACACAACACACGATATGACATGACATTTCATGACAAGACAAGACAAGACAAGACAAGACAAGACAAAACAAAACAAGACAAGACAACACAAGACAAGACAAAACAACACAACACACGACAGGACAGGACAAGACAAGACAAGACAAGACAAGACAAGATAAGACATGACAAGACAAAACAAGACAAGTCAAAACAAGACAAGACAAAACAACACAACACACGTCAGGACAGGACAAGACAAGACAAGACGAGACACGACAAGACAAGACAAGACAAGACAAGACATGACAAGACAAGACAAGACAAGACAAGACAAGACAGGACAAGACAAGACAAGACAAGACAAGACAAGACAAGACAAGACAAGACAAGACAAGACAAGACAAGACAAGACAAGATAAGACATGACAAGACAAGACAAGACAAGACAAAACAAGGCAAGACAAAACAAGACAAGACAAAACAACACAACACACGTCAGGACAGGACAAGACAAGACAAGACAAGACAAGACGAGACAAGACAAGACAAGACAAGACAAGACAAGACAAGACAAGACAAGACAAGGCAAGACAAGACAAGACAAGACAAGACAAGACAAGACAAGACAAGACAAGACAAGACAAGACAAGGCAAGACAAGACAAGACAAGACAAGACAAGACAAGACAAGACAAGACAAGACAAGACAAAGCAAGACAAGACAAGACAAGGCAAGACAAGACAAGACAAGAGAAGACAAGACAAGACAAGACAAGACAAGACAAGACAAGACAAGACAAGACAAGACAAGACAAGACAAGACAAGACAAGACAAGACAAGACAAGACAAGACAAGACAAGACAAGACAAGACAAGACAAGACAAGACAAGACAAGACAAGACAAGACAAGACAAGACATGACAAGACAAAATAAGACAAGACAAAACAACACAACACACGATATGACATGACATGTCATGACAAGACAAGACAAGACAAGACAAAACAAAACAAGACAAGACAAGACAAGACAAGACAAGACAAGACAAGACAAGACAAGACAAGACAAGACAAGACAAGACAAGACAAGTCACGACAAGACAAGACAAGACAAGAAAAGACAAGACAAGACAAGACAAGACAAGACAAGACAAGACAAGATAAGACATGACAAGACAAAATAAGACAAGACAAAACAACACAACACACGATATGACATGACATGTTATGACAAGACAAGACAAGACAGGACAAGACAACACAAGACAAGACAAGACGAGACAAGACAAGACAAGACAGGACAAGACAAGACAAGACAAGACGAGACAAGACAAGACAAGACAAGACAAGACAAGACAAGACAAGACAAGACAGCACAAGACAAGACAAAACAACACAACACACGACAGGACAGGACAAGACAAGACAAGACAAGACAAGATAAGACATGACAAGACAAAGCAAGACAAGACAAAACAAGACAAGACAAAACAACACAACACACGTCAGGACAGGACAAGACAAGACAAGACGAGACACGACAAGACAAGACAAGACAAGACAAGACAAGACATGACAAGACAAGACAAGACAAGACAAGACAGGACAAGACAAGACAAGACAAGACAAGACAAGACAAGACAAGACAAGACAAGACAAGACAAGACAAGACAAGACAAGACAAGACAAGACAAGACAGGACAAGACAAGACAAGACAAGACAAGACGAGACAAGACAAGACAAGACAGGACAAGACAAGACAAGACAAGACGAGACAAGACAAGACAAGACAAGACAAGACAAGACAAGACAAGACAAGACAAGACAAGACAAGACAAGACAAGACAAGACAAGACAAGACAAGACAAGACAAGACAAGACAAGACAAGACAAGACAAGACAAGACAAGACAAGACAAGACAAGACAAGACAAGACAAGACAAGACAAGACAAGACAGGACAAGACAACACAAGACAAGACAAGACGAGACAAGACAAGACAAGACAGGACAAGACAAGACAAGACAAGACGAGACAAGACAAGACAAGACAAGACAAGACAAGACAAGACAAGACAAGACATGACAAGACAAGACAAGACAGGACAGGACAAGACAAGACAAGACAAGACACGACAAGACAAGACAAGACAAGACAAGACAAGATAAGACATGACAAGACAAAATAAGACAAGACAAAACAACACAACACAACACACGATATGACATGACATGACATGACAAGACAAGACAGGACAAGACAAGACAAGACGAGACAAGACAAGAAAAGACAAGACAAGACAAGACAAGACAAGACAAGACAAGATAAGACATGACAAGACAAAATAAGACAAGACAAGATAAGACAACACACGATATGACATGACATGACATGACAAGACAAGACAAGACAAGACAAGACAAAACAAAACAAGACAAGACAACACAAGACAAGACAAAACAACACACCACACGACAGGACAGGACAAGACAAGACAAGACAAGACAAGACAAGACAAGATAAGACATGACAAGACAAAATAAGACAAGACAAAACAAAACAACACACGAAATGACATGACATGACAAGACAAGACAAGACAAGACAAGAAAAGACAAGACAAGACAAGACAAGACAAGACAAGACAAGACAAGACAAGACAAGACAAGACAAGACAAGACAAGACAAGACAAGACAAGACAAGACAAGACAAGACAAGACAAGACAAGACAAGACAAAACAAGACAAGACAAGAAAAGACAAGATAAGACAAGACAAGACAAGACAAGACAGGACAGGACAAGCCAAGACAAGACACGACATGACATGACAAGACAAGACAAGACAAGACACGACAAGACAAGACAAGAAAAGCAAGACAAGACAAGACAAGACAAGAGAAGACAAGGTAAGACATGACAAGACAAAACAAGACAACACAACACAACACACGACATGACAAGACAAGACAAGACAAGACAAGACAAGTCACGACAAGACAAGACAAGAAAAGACAAGACAAGACAAGACAAGACAAGACAAGACAAGACAAGACAAGACAAGACAAGACAAGACAAGACAAGACAAGAAAAGACAAGATAAGACAAGACAAGACAAGATAAGACAGGACAGGACAAGCCAAGACAAGATACGACATGACATGACAAGACAAGACAAGACAAGACACGACAAGACAAGACAAGAAAAGCAAGACAAGACAAGACAAGACAAGAGAAGACAAGATAAGACATGACAAGCCAAAACAAGACAACACAACACAACACACGACATGACAAGACAAGACAAGACAAGACAAGACAAGTCACGACAAGACAAGACAAGAAAAGACAAGACAAGACAAGACAAGACAAGACAAGACAAGACAGGACAAGCCAAGACAAGACACGACATGACATGACAAGACAAGACACGACAAGGCAAGACAAGAAAAGCAAGACAAGACAAGACAAGACATTAGAAGAGAAGATAAGACATGACAAGACAAAACAAGACAACACAACACAACACACGGCATGACAAGACAAGACAAGACAAGACAAGACAAGTCACGACAAGAAAAGACAAGATAAGACAAGACAAGACAAGATAAGACAAGATAAGACAAGACAAGACAAGACAAGACAGGACAGGACAAGCCAAGACAAGACACGACATGACATGGCAAGACAAGACAAGACAAGACACGTCAAGACAAGACAAGAAAAGCAAGACAAGACAAGACAAGACAAGAGAAGACAAGATAGGACATGACAAGACAAAACAAGACAACACAACACAACACACGACATGACAATACAAGACAAGACAAGACAAGACAAGTCACGACAAGACAAGACACGACAAGAAAAGACAAGACAAGACAAGACAGGACAGGACAAGCCAAGACAAGACACGACATGACATGACAAGACAAGACAAGACAAGACACGACAAGACAAGACAAGAAAAGCAAGACAAGACAAGACAAGACAAGAGAAGACAAGATAAGACATGACAAGACAAAACAAGACAACACAACACAACACACGACATGACAAGACAAGACAAGACAAGACAAGACAAGACAAGACAAGTCACGACAAGAAAAGACAAGATAAGACAAGACAAGACAAGACAAGACAGGACAGGACAAGCCAAGACAAGACACGACATGACATGACAAGACAAGACAAGACACGACAAGACAAGACAAGAAAAGCAAGACAAGACAAGACAAGACAAGAGAAGACAAGATAAGACAAGACAAGACAAGACAAGACAAGACAAGACAAGACAAGACAAGACAAGACAAGACAAGACAAGACAACACAAGACAACACAAGACAAGACAAGACAAGACAAGACAAGACAAGACAAGACAAGACAAGACAAGACAAGACAAGACAAGACAAGTCACGACAAGACAAGACAAGAAAAGACAAGACAAGACAAGACAAGACAAGACAAGACAAGACAAGACAAGACAAGACAAGATAAGACATGACAAGACAAAATAAGACAAGACAAAACAACACAACACACGATATGACATGACATGACATGACAAGACAAGACAAGACAAGACAAGACAAAACAAAACAAGACAAGACAGCACAAGACAAGACAAAACAACACAACACACGACAGGACAGGACAAGACAAGACAAGACAAGACAAGATAAGACATGACAAGACAAAGCAAGACAAGACAAAACAAGACAAGACAAAACAACACAACACACGTCAGGACAGGACAAGACAAGACAAGACGAGACACGACAAGACAAGACAAGACAAGACAAGACAAGACATGACAAGACAAGACAAGACAAGACAAGACAGGACAAGACAAGACAAGACAAGACAAGACAAGACAAGACAAGAGAAGACAAGACAAGACAAGACAAGACAAGACAAGACAAGACAACACAAGACAAGACAAGACAAGACAAGACAAGACAAGACAAGACAAGACAAGACAAGACAAGACAAGACAAGACAAGACAAGACAAGACAAGACAAGACAAGACAAGTCACGACAAGACAAGACAAGAAAAGACAAGACAAGACAAGACAAGACAAGACAAGACAAGACAAGACAAGACAAGACAAGATAAGACAAGACAAGACAAGACAAGACAAGACAAGACAAGACAAGACAAGACAGGACAGGACAAGCCAAGACAAGACACGACATGACATGACAAGACAAGACAAGACACGACAAGACAAGACAAGAAAAGCAAGACAAGACAAGACAAGACAAGAGAAGACAAGATAAGACAAGACAAGACAAGACAAGACAAGACAAGACAAGACAAGACAAGACAAGACAGGACAGGACAAGCCAAGACAAGACACGACATGACATGACAAGACAAGACAAGACAAGACACGACAAGACAAGACAAGAAAAGCAAGACAAGACAAGACAAGACAAGAGAAGACAAGATAAGACAAGACAAGACAAGACAAGACAAGACAAGACAAGACAAGACAAGACAAGACAAGACAAGACAAGACAAGACAAGACAAGACAACACAAGACAAGACAAGACAAGACAAGACAAGACAAGACAAGACAAGACAAGACAAGACAAGACAAGACAAGACAAGACAAGTCACGACAAGACAAGACAAGACAAGACAAGACAAGACAAGACAAGATAAGACATGACAAGACAAAATAAGACAAGACAAAACAACACAACACACGATATGACATGACATGACATGACAAGACAAGACAAGACAAGACAAGACAAGACAAGACAAAACAAAACAAGACAAGACAGCACAAGAAAAGACAAAACAACACAACACACGACAGGACAGGACAAGACAAGACAAGACAAGACAAGATAAGACATGACAAGAAAAAGCAAGACAAGACAAAACAAGACAAGACAAAACAACACAACACACGTCAGGACAGGACAAGACAAGACAAGACGAGACACGACAAGACAAGACAAGACAAGACAAGACAAGACATGACAAGACAAGACAAGACAAGACAAGACAGGACAAGACAAGACAAGACAAGACAAGACAAGACAAGACAAGACAAGACAAGACAAGACAAGACAAGACAAGACAAGACAAGACAAGACAAGACAGGACAAGACAAGACAAGACAAGACAAGACGAGACAAGACAAGACAAGACAGGACAAGACAAGACAAGACAAGACGAGACAAGACAAGACAAGACAAGACAAGACAAGACAAGACAAGACAAGACAAGACAAGACAAGACAAGACAAGACAAGACAAGACAAGACAAGACAAGACAAGACAAGACAAGACAAGACAAGACAAGACAAGACAAGACAAGACAAGACAAGACAAGACAAGACAAGACAAGACAAGACAAGACAAGACAAGACAAGACAAGACAAGACAAGACAGGACAAGACAACACAAGACAAGACAAGACGAGACAAGACAAGACAAGACAGGACAAGACAAGACAAGACAAGACGAGACAAGACAAGACAAGACAAGACAAGACAAGAAAAGACAAGACATGACAAGACAAGACAAGACAGGACAGGACAAGACAAGACAAGACAAGACACGACAAGACAAGACAAGACAAGACAAGACAAGACAAGATAAGACATGACAAGACAAAATAAGACAAGACAAAACAACACAACACAACACACGATATGACATGACATGACATGACAAGACAAGACAGGACAAGACAAGACAAGACGAGACAAGACAAGAAAAGACAAGACAAGACAAGACAAGACAAGACAAGACAAGATAAGACATGACAAGACAAAATAAGACAAGACAAGATAAGACAACACACGATATGACATGACATGACATGACAAGACAAGACAAGACAAGACAAGACAAAACAAAACAAGACAAGACAACACAAGACAAGACAAAACAACACACCACACGACAGGACAGGACAAGACAAGACAAGACAAGACAAGACAAGACAAGATAAGACATGACAAGACAAAGCAAGACAAGTCAAAACAAGACAAGACAAAACAACACAACACACGTCAGGACAGGACAAGACAAGACAAGACGAGACACGACAAGACAAGACAAGACAAGACAAGACATGACAAGACAAGACAAGACAAGACAAGACAAGACAGGACAAGACAAGACAAGACAAGACAAGACAAGACAAGACAAGACAAGACAAGACAAGACAAGACAAGACAAGACAAGACAAGACAAGACAAGACAAGACAAGACAAGACAAGACAAGACAAGACAAGACAAGACAAAGCAAGACAAGACAAAACAAGACAAGACAAAACAACACAACACACGTCAGGACAGGACAAGACAAGACCAGACAAGACAAGACAAAACAAGACAAGACAAGACAAGACAAGACAAGACAAGACAAGACAAGACAAGACAAGACAAGACAAGACAAGACAAGACAAGACAAGACAAGACAAGACAAGACAAGACAAGACAAGACAAGACAAGACAAGACAAGACAAGACAAGACAAGACAAGACAAGACAAGACAAGACAAGACAAGACAAGACAATACAAGACAAGACAAGACAAGACAAGACAAGACAAGACAAGACAAGACAAGACAAGACAAGACAAGACAAGACAAGACAAGATAAGACATGACAAGACAAAGCAAGACAAGACAAAACAAGGCAAGACAAAACAAGACAAGACAAAACAACACAACACACGTCAGGACAGGACAAGACAAGACAAGACAAGACAAGACGAGACAAGACAAGACAAGACAAGACAAGACAAGACAAGACAAGACAAGACAAGGCAAGACAAGACAAGACAAGACAAGACAAGACAAGACAAGACAAGACAAGACAAGACAAGACAAGACAAGACAAGACAAGACAAGACAAGACAAGACAAGACAAGACAAGACAAGACAAGACAAGACAAGACAAGACAAGACAAGACAAGACAAGACAAGACAAGACAAGACAAGACAAGACAAGACAAGACAAGACAAGACAAGACAAGACAAGAAAAGACAAGACAAGACAAGACAAGACAAGGCAAGACAAGACAAGACAAGACAAGACAAGACAAGACAAGACAAGACAAGACAAGACAAGACAAGACAAGACAAGACAAGACAAGACAAGACAAGACAAGACAAGACAAGACAAGACAAGACAAGACAAGACAAGACAAGACAAGACAAGACAAGACAAGACAAGACAAGACAAGACAAGACAAGACAAGACAAGACAAGACAAGACAAGTCACGACAAGACAAGACAAGACAAGAAAAGACAAGACAAGACAAGACAAGACAAGACAAGACAAAGCAAGACAAGACAAAACAAGACAAGACAAAACAACACAACACACGTCAGGACAGGACAAGACAAGACCAGACAAGACAAGACAAAACAAGACAAGACAAGACAAGACAAGACAAGACAAGAAAAGAAAAGACAAGACAAGACAAGACAAGACAAGACAAGACAAGACAAGACAAGACAAGACAAGACAAGACAAGACAAGACAAGATAAGACATGACAAGACAAAATAAGACAAGACAAAACAACACAACACACGATATGACATGACATTTCATGACAAGACAAGACAAGACAAGACAAGACAAGACAAAACAAAACAAGACAAGACAACACAAGACAAGACAAAACAACACAACACACGACAGGACAGGACAAGACAAGACAAGACAAGACAAGACAAGATAAGACATGACAAGACAAAACAAGACAAGTCAAAACAAGACAAGACAAAACAACACACCACACGACAGGACAGGACAAGACAAGACAAGACAAGACAAGACAAGACAAGATAAGACATGACAAGACAAAGCAAGACAAGTCAAAACAAGACAAGACAAAACAACACAACACACGTCAGGACAGGACAAGACAAGACAAGACGAGACACGACAAGACAAGACAAGACAAGACAAGACATGACAAGACAAGACAAGACAAGACAAGACAAGACAGGACAAGACAAGACAAGACAAGACAAGACAAGACAAGACAAGACAAGACAAGACAAGACAAGACAAGACAAGACAAGACAAGACAAGACAAGACAAGACAAGACAAGACAAGACAAGACAAGACAAGACAAGACAAGACAAGACAAGACAAGACAAGATAAGACATGACAAGACAAAGCAAGACAAGACAAAACAAGGCAAGACAAAACAAGACAAGACAAAACAACACAACACACGTCAGGACAGGACAAGACAAGACAAGACAAGACAAGACGAGACAAGACAAGACAAGACAAGACAAGACAAGACAAGACAAGACAAGACAAGACAAGGCAAGACAAGACAAGACAAGACAAGACAAGACAAGACAAGACAAGACAAGACAAGACAAGACAAGACAAGACAAGACAAGACAAGACAAGACAAGACAAGACAAGACAAGACAAGACAAGACAAGACAAGACAAGACAAGACAAGACAAGACAAGACAAGACAAGACAAGACAAGACAAGACAAGACAAGACAAGACAAGACAAGACAAGACAAGAAAAGACAAGACAAGACAAGACAAGACAAGGCAAGACAAGACAAGACAAGACAAGACAAGACAAGACAAGACAAGACAAGACAAGACAAGACAAGACAAGACAAGACAAGACAAGACAAGACAAGACAAGACAAGACAAGACAAGACAAGACAAGACAAGACAAGACAAGACAAGACAAGACAAGACAAGACAAGACAAGACAAGACAAGACAAGACAAGACAAGACAAGACAAGACAAGACAAGACAAGTCACGACAAGACAAGACAAGACAAGAAAAGACAAGACAAGACAAGACAAGACAAGACAAGACAAAGCAAGACAAGACAAAACAAGACAAGACAAAACAACACAACACACGTCAGGACAGGACAAGACAAGACCAGACAAGACAAGACAAAACAAGACAAGACAAGACAAGACAAGACAAGACAAGAAAAGAAAAGACAAGACAAGACAAGACAAGACAAGACAAGACAAGACAAGACAAGACAAGACAAGACAAGACAAGACAAGACAAGATAAGACATGACAAGACAAAATAAGACAAGACAAAACAACACAACACACGATATGACATGACATTTCATGACAAGACAAGACAAGACAAGACAAGACAAGACAAAACAAAACAAGACAAGACAACACAAGACAAGACAAAACAACACAACACACGACAGGACAGGACAAGACAAGACAAGACAAGACAAGACAAGATAAGACATGACAAGACAAAACAAGACAAGTCAAAACAAGACAAGACAAAACAACACAACACACGTCAGGACAGGACAAGACAAGACAAGACGAGACACGACAAGACAAGACAAGACAAGACAAGACATGACAAGACAAGACAAGACAAGACAAGACAAGACAGGACAAGACAAGACAAGACAAGACAAGACAAGACAAGACAAGACAAGACAAGACAAGACAAGACAAGACAAGACAAGATAAGACATGACAAGACAAAGCAAGACAAGACAAAACAAGGCAAGACAAAACAAGACAAGACAAAACAACACAACACACGTCAGGACAGGACAAGACAAGACAAGACAAGACAAGACGAGACAAGACAAGACAAGACAAGACAAGACAAGACAAGACAAGACAAGACAAGGCAAGACAAGACAAGACAAGACAAGACAAGACAAGACAAGACAAGACAAGACAAGACAAGACAAGACAAGGCAAGACAAGACAAGACAAGACAAGACAAGACAAGACAAGACAAGACAAGACAAGACAAAGCAAGACAAGACAAGACAAGGCAAGACAAGACAAGACAAGAGAAGACAAGACAAGACAAGACAAGACAAGACAAGACAAGACAAGACAAGACAAGACAAGACAAGACAAGACAAGACAAGACAAGACAAGACAAGACAAGACAAGACAAGACAAGACAAGACAAGACAAGACAAGACAAGACATGACAAGACAAAATAAGACAAGACAAAACAACACAACACACGATATGACATGACATGTCATGACAAGACAAGACAAGACAAGACAAAACAAAACAAGACAAGACAAGACAAGACAAGACAAGACAAGACAAGACAAGACAAGACAAGACAAGACAAGACAAGACAAGACAAGTCACGACAAGACAAGACAAGACAAGAAAAGACAAGACAAGACAAGACAAGACAAGACAAGACAAGATAAGACATGACAAGACAAAATAAGACAAGACAAAACAACACAACACACGATATGACATGACATGTTATGACAAGACAAGACAAGACAGGACAAGACAACACAAGACAAGACAAGACGAGACAAGACAAGACAAGACAGGACAAGACAAGACAAGACAAGACGAGACAAGACAAGACAAGACAAGACAAGACAAGACAAGACAAGACAAGACATGACAAGACAAGACAAGACAGGACAGGACAAGACAAGACAAGACAAGACACGACAAGACAAGACAAGACAAGACAAGACAAGACAAGATAAGACATGACAAGACAAAATAAGACAAGACAAAACAACACAACACAACACACGATATGACATGACATGACATGACAAGACAAGACAGGACAAGACAAGACAAGACGAGACAAGACAAGAAAAGACAAGACAAGACAAGACAAGACAAGACAAGACAAGATAAGACATGACAAGACAAAATAAGACAAGACAAGATAAGACAACACACGATATGACATGACATGACATGACAAGACAAGACAAGACAAGACAAGACAAAACAAAACAAGACAAGACAACACAAGACAAGACAAAACAACACACCACACGACAGGACAGGACAAGACAAGACAAGACAAGACAAGACAAGACAAGATAAGACATGACAAGACAAAGCAAGACAAGTCAAAACAAGACAAGACAAAACAACACAACACACGTCAGGACAGGACAAGACAAGACAAGACAAGACGAGACACGACAAGACAAGACAAGACAAGACAAGACATGACAAGACAAGACAAGACAAGACAAGACAAGACAGGACAAGACAAGACAAGACAAGACAAGACAAGACAAGACAAGACAAGACAAGACAAGACAAGACAAGACAAGACAAGACAAGACAAGACAAGACAAGACAAGACAAGACAAGACAAGACAAGACAAGACAAGACAAGACAAAGCAAGACAAGACAAAACAAGACAAGACAAAACAACACAACACACGTCAGGACAGGACAAGACAAGACCAGACAAGACAAGACAAAACAAGACAAGACAAGACAAGACAAGACAAGACAAGACAAGACAAGACAAGACAAGACAAGACAAGACAAGACAAGACAAGACAAGACAAGACAAGACAAGACAAGACAAGACAAGACAAGACAAGACAAGACAAGACAAGACAAGACAAGACAAGACAAGACAAGACAAGACAAGACAAGACAATACAAGACAAGACAAGACAAGACAAGACAAGACAAGACAAGACAAGACAAGACAAAACAAGACAAGACAAGACAAGACAAGACAAGACAAGACAAGACAAGACAAGACAAGACAAGACAAGACAAGACAAGACAAGACAAGACAAGACAAGACAAGACAAGACAAGACAAGACAAGACAAGACAAGACAAGACAAGACAAGACAAGACAAGACAAGACAAGACAAGACAAGACAAGACAAGACAAGACAAGACAAGACAAGACAAGACAAGACAAGACAAGACAAGACAAGACAAGACAAGACAAGACAAGACAAGACAAGACAAGACAAGACAAGACAAGACAAGACAAGACAAGACAAGACAAGACAAGACAAGACAAGACAAGACAAGGCAAGACAAGACAAGACAAGACAAGACAAGACAAGACAAGACAAGACAAGACAAGACAAGACAAGACAAGACAAGACAAGACAAGACAAGACAAGACAAGACAAGACAAGACAAGACAAGACAAGACAAGACAAGACAAGACAAGACAAGACAAGACAAGACAAGACAAGACAAGACAAGACAAGACAAGTCACGACAAGACAAGACAAGACAAGAAAAGACAAGACAAGACAAGACAAGACAAGACAAGACAAAGCAAGACAAGACAAAACAAGACAAGACAAAACAACACAACACACGTCAGGACAGGACAAGACAAGACCAGACAAGACAAGACAAAACAAGACAAGACAAGACAAGACAAGACAAGACAAGAAAAGAAAAGACAAGACAAGACAAGACAAGACAAGACAAGACAAGACAAGACAAGACAAGACAAGACAAGACAAGACAAGATAAGACATGACAAGACAAAATAAGACAAGACAAAACAACACAACACACGATATGACATGACATTTCATGACAAGACAAGACAAGACAAGACAAGACAAGACAAAACAAAACAAGACAAGACAACACAAGACAAGACAAAACAACACAACACACGACAGGACAGGACAAGACAAGACAAGACAAGACAAGACAAGATAAGACATGACAAGACAAAACAAGACAAGTCAAAACAAGACAAGACAAAACAACACAACACACGTCAGGACAGGACAAGACAAGACAAGACGAGACACGACAAGACAAGACAAGACAAGACAAGACATGACAAGACAAGACAAGACAAGACAAGACAAGACAGGACAAGACAAGACAAGACAAGACAAGACAAGACAAGACAAGACAAGACAAGACAAGACAAGACAAGACAAGATAAGACATGACAAGACAAAGCAAGACAAGACAAAACAAGGCAAGACAAAACAAGACAAGACAAAACAACACAACACACGTCAGGACAGGACAAGACAAGACAAGACAAGACAAGACGAGACAAGACAAGACAAGACAAGACAAGACAAGACAAGACAAGACAAGACAAGGCAAGACAAGACAAGACAAGACAAGACAAGACAAGACAAGACAAGACAAGACAAGACAAGACAAGGCAAGACAAGACAAGACAAGACAAGACAAGACAAGACAAGACAAGACAAGACAAGACAAGACAAGACAAGACAAAGCAAGACAAGACAAGACAAGGCAAGACAAGACAAGACAAGTGAAGACAAGACAAGACAAGACAAGACAAGACAAGACAAGACAAGACAAGACAAGACAAGACAAGACAAGACAAGACAAGACAAGACAAGACAAGACAAGACATGACAAGACAAAATAAGACAAGACAAAACAACACAACACACGATATGACATGACATGTCATGACAAGACAAGACAAGACAAGACAAAACAAAACAAGACAAGACAAGACAAGACAAGACAAGACAAGACAAGACAAGACAAGACAAGACAAGACAAGACAAGACAAGACAAGACAAGACAAGACAAGACAAGACAAGACAAGACAAGACAAGACAAGACAAGTCACGACAAGACAAGACAAGACAAGACAAGAAAAGACAAGACAAGACAAGACAAGACAAGATAAGACATGACAAGACAAAATAAGACAAGACAAAACAACACAACACACGACATGACATGACATGTTATGACAAGACAAGACAAGACAAGACAAGACAAGACAAGACAAGACAAGACAAAACAAAACAAGACAAGACAACACAAGACAAGACAAAACCACACAACACACGACAGGACAGGACAAGACAAGACAAGACAAGACAAGACAAGACAAGACAAGACAAGACAAGACAAGACAAGACAAGACAAGACAAGACAAGACAAGACAGGACAAGACAAGACAAGACAAGACAAGACAAGACAAGACAAGACAAGACAAGACAAGACAAGACAAGACATGACATGACATGACATGACAAGACAAGACAAGACAAGTCAAGACAAGACAAGACAAGACAAGACAAGACAAGACAAGACAAGACAAGACAAGACAAGACAAGACAAGACAAGACAAGACAAGACAAGACAAGACAAGACAAGACAAGACAAGAAAAGACAAGACAAGACAAGACAAGACAAGACAAGACAAGATAAGACATGACAAGACAAAATAAGACAAGACAAAACACCACAACGCACGATATGACATGACATGACATGAGAAGACAAGACAAGACAAGACAAGACAAGACAAGACAAGACAAGACAAGACAAGACAAAACAAAACAAAACAAGACAACACAAGACAAGACAAAACAACACAACACACGACAGGACAGGACAATACAAGACAAGACAAGACAAGACAAGATAAGACATGACAAGACAAAGCAAGACAAGTCAAAACAAGACAAGACAAAACAACACAACACACGTCAGGACAGGACAAGACAAGACAAGACGAGACACGACAAGACAAGACAAGACAAGACAAGACAAGACATGACAAGACAAGACAAGACAAGACAAGACAAAACAGGACAAGACAAGACAAGACAAAACAAGACAAGACAAGACAAGACAAGACAAGACAAGACAAGACAAGACAAGACAAGACAAGACAAGACAAGACAAGACAAGACATGACAAGACAAGACAAGACAAGACAAGACAAAACAGGACAAGACAAGACAAGACAAAACAAGACAAGACAAGACAAGACAAGACAAGACAAGACAAGACAAGACAAGACAGGACAAGACAAGACAAGACAAGACAAGACAAGACAAGACAGGACAAGACAAGACAAGACAAGACAAGACAAGACAAGACAAGATAAGACATGACAAGACAAAGCAAGACAAGACAAAACAAGGCAAGACAAAACAAGACAAGACAAAACAACACAACACACGTCAGGACAGGACAAGACAAGACAAGACAAGACAAGACGAGACAAGACAAGACAAGACAAGACAAGACAAGACAAGACAAGACAAGACAAGGCAAGACAAGACAAGACAAGACAAGACAAGACAAGACAAGACAAGACAAGACAAGACAAGACAAGGCAAGACAAGACAAGACAAGACAAGACAAGACAAGACAAGACAAGACAAGACAAGACAAGACAAGACAAAGCAAGACAAGACAAGACAAGGCAAGACAAGACAAGACAAGAGAAGACAAGACAAGACAAGACAAGACAAGACAAGACAAGACAAGACAAGACAAGACAAGACAAGACAAGACAAGACAAGACAAGACAAGACAAGACAAGACAAGACAAGACAAGACAAGACATGACAAGACAAAATAAGACAAGACAAAACAACACAACACACGATATGACATGACATGTCATGACAAGACAAGACAAGACAAGACAAAACAAAACAAGACAAGACAAGACAAGACAAGACAAGACAAGACAAGACAAGACAAGACAAGACAAGACAAGACAAGACAAGACAAGACAAGACAAGACAAGACAAGACAAGTCACGACAAGACAAGACAAGACAAGAAAAGACAAGACAAGACAAGACAAGACAAGACAAGACAAGATAAGACATGACAAGACAAAATAAGACAAGACAAAACAACACAACACACGATATGACATGACATGTTATGACAAGACAAGACAAGACAAGACAAGACAAGACAAGACAAGACAAAACAAAACAAGACAAGACAACACAAGACAAGACAAAACCACACAACACACGACAGGACAGGACAAGACAAGACAAGACAAGACAAGACAAGACAAGACAAGACAAGACAAGACAAGACAAGACAAGACAAGACAAGACAGGACAAGACAAGACAAGACAAGACAAGACAAGACAAGACAAGACAAGACAAGACAAGACAAGACAAGACAAGACATGACATGACATGACATGACAAGACAAGACAAGACAAGACAAGACAAGACAAGACAAGACAAGACAAGACAAGACAAGACAAGACAAGACAAGACAAGACAAGACAAGACAAGACAAGACAAGAAAAGACAAGACAAGACAAGACAAGACAAGACAAGACAAGATAAGACATGACAAGACAAAATAAGACAAGACAAAACAACACAACGCACGATATGACATGACATGACATGACAAGACAAGACAAGACAAGACAAGACAAGACAAGACAAGACAAGACAAGACAAGACAAGACAAGACAAAACAAAACAAAACAAGACAACACAAGACAAGACAAAACAACACAACACACGACAGGACAGGACAATACAAGACAAGACAAGACAAGACAAGATAAGACATGACAAGACAAAGCAAGACAAGTCAAAACAAGACAAGACAAAACAACACAACACACGTCAGGACAGGACAAGACAAGACAAGACGAGACACGACAAGACAAGACAAGACAAGACAAGACAAGACATGACAAGACAAGACAAGACAAGACAAGACAAAACAGGACAAGACAAGACAAGACAAAACAAGACAAGACAAGACAAGACAAGACAAGACAAGACAAGACAAGACAAGACAAGACAAGACAAGACAAGACAAGGCAAGACAAGGCAAGACAAGACAAGACAAGACAAGACAAGACAAGACAAGACAAGACAAGACAAGACAAGACAAGACAAGACAAGACAAGACAAGACAAGACAAGACAAGACAAGACAAGACAAGACAAGACAAGACAAGACAAGACAAGACAAGACAAGACAAGACAAGACAAGACAAGACAAGACAAGACAAGACAAGACAAGACAAGACAAGACAAGACAAGACAAGACAAGACAAGACAAGATAAGACATGACAAGACAAAGCAAGACAAGACAAAACAAGACAAGACAAAACAAGACAAGACAAAACAACACAACACACGTCAGGACAGGACAAGACAAGACAAGACAAGACAAGACATGACAAGACAAGACAAGACAAGACAAGACAGGACAGGACAAGACAAGACTAGACAAGACAAGACAAGACAAGACAAGACAAGACAAGACAAGACAAGACAAGACAAGACAAGACAGGACAAGACAAGACAAGACAAGACAAGACAAGACAAGACAAGACAAGACAAGACAAGACAAGACAAGACAAGACAAGATAAGACAAGACAAGACAAGACAAGACAAGACAAGACAAGACAAGACAAGACAAGACAAGACAAGACAAGACAAGACAAGACAAGACAAGACAAGACAAGACAAGACAAGATAAGACATGACAAGACAAAGCAAGACAAGACAAAACAAGACAAGACAAAACAACACAACACACGTCAGGACAGGACAAGACAAGACAAGACAAGACAAGACGAGACAAGACAAGACAAGACAAGACAAGACAAGACAAGACAAGACAAGACAAGGCAAGACAAGACAAGACAAGACAAGACAAGACAAGACAAGACAAGACAAGACAAGACAAGACAAGACAAGACAAGACAAGACAAGACAAGACACGACAAGACAAGACAAGACAAGACAAGACAAGACAAGACAAGACAAGACAAGACAAGACAAGACAAGACAAGACAAGACAAGACAAGACAAGACAAGACAAGTCACGACAAGACAAGACAAGACAAGACAAGAAAAGACAAGACAAGACAAGACAAGACAAGACAAGACAAGACAAGACAAGACAAGATAAGACATGACAAGACAAGACAAGACAAGACAAGACAAGACAAGATAAGACATGACAAGACAAAATAAGACAAGACAAAACAACACAACACACGATATGACATGACATGACATGACAAGACAAGACAAGACAAGACAAGACAAGACAAGACAAGACAAGACAAGACAAGACAAGACAAGACAAGACAAGACAAGACAAGACAAGACAAGACAAGACAAGACAAGACAAGACAAGACAAGACAAGACAAGACAAGACAAGACAAGACAAGACAAGACAAGACAAGACAAGACAAGACAAGACAAGACAAGACAAGACAAGACAAGACAAGACAAGACAAGACAAGACAAGACAAGACAAGACAAGACAAGACAAGACAAGACAAGACAAGACAAGACAAGACAAGACAAGACAAGACAAGACAAGACAAGACAAGACAAGACAAGACAAGACAAGACAAGACAAGACAAGACAAGACAAGACAAGACAAGACAAGACAAGACAAGACAAGACAAGACAAGACAAGACAAGACAAGACAAGACAAGACAAGACAAGACAAGACAAGACAAGACAAGACAAGACAAGACAAGACAAGACAAGACAAGACAAGACAAGACAAGACAAGACAAGACAAGACAAGACAAGACAAGACAAGACAAGACAAGACAAGACAAGACAAGACAAGACAAGACAAGACAAGACAAGACAAGACAAGACAAGACAAGACAAGACAAGACAAAATAAGACAAGATAAGACATGACAAGACAAAATAAGACAAGACAAAACAACACAACACACGATATGACATGACATGACATGACAAGACAAGACAAGACAAGACAAGACAAAACAAAACAAGACAAGACAACACAAGACAAGACAAAACAACACAACACACGACAGGACAGGACACGACAAGACAAGACAAGACAAGACAAGACAAGATAAGACATGACAAGACAAAGCAAGACAAGACAAAACAAGACAAGACAAAACAACACAACACACGTCAGGACAGGACAAGACAAGACAAGACGAGACACGACAAGACAAGACAAGACAAGACAAGACATGACAAGACAAGACAAGACGAGACACGACAAGACAAGACAAGACAAGACAAGACAAGACATGACAAGACAAGACAAGACAAGACAAGACAGGACAAGACAAGACAAGACAAGACAAGACAAGACAAGACAAGACAAGACAAGACAAGACAAGACAAGACAAGACAAGACATGACAAGACAAGACAAGACAAGACAAGACAGGACAAGACAAGACAAGACAAGACAAGACAAGACAAGACAAGACAAGACAAGACAAGACAAGACAAGACAAGACAAGACAAGACAAGACAAGACAAGACAAGACAAAACAACACAACACACGATATGACATGACATGACATGACAAGACAAGACAAGACAAGACAAGACAAGACAAGACAAGACAAGATAAGACATGACAAGACAAAATAAGACAAGACAAAACAACACAACACACGATATGACATGACATGACAAGACAAGACAAGACAAGACAAGACAAGACAAGACAAGACAAGACAAAACAAAGCAAGACAAGACAACACAAGACAAGACAAAACAACACAACACACGACAGGACAGGACAAGACAAGACAAGACAAGACAAGACAAGACAAGACAAGACAAGACAAGATAAGACATGACAAGACAAGACCAGACAAGACGAGACAAGACAAGACAAGACAAGACAAGACAAGACAAAACAAAGCAAGACAAGACAACACAAGACAAGACAAAACAACACAACACACGACAGGACAGGACAAGACAAGACAAGACAAGACAAGACAAGACAAGACAAGTCAAAACAAGACAAGACAAAACAACACAACACACGTCAGGACAGGACAAGACAAGACAAGACGAGACACGACAAGACAAGACAAGACAAGACAAGACACGACAAGACAAGACAAGACAAGACAAGACAAGACAAGACAAGACAAGTCACGACAAGACAAGACAAGACAAGAAAAGACAAGACAAGACAAGACAAGACAAGACAAGACAAAGCAAGACAAGACAAAACAAGACAAGACAAAACAACACAACACACGTCAGGACAGGACAAGACAAGACCAGACAAGACAAGACAAAACAAGACAAGACAAGACAAGACAAGACAAGACAAGAAAAGAAAAGACAAGACAAGACAAGACAAGACAAGACAAGACAAGACAAGACAAGACAAGACAAGACAAGACAAGACAAGACAAGATAAGACATGACAAGACAAAATAAGACAAGACAAAACAACACAACACACGATATGACATGACATTTCATGACAAGACAAGACAAGACAAGACAAGACAAGACAAAACAAAACAAGACAAGACAACACAAGACAAGACAAAACAACACAACACACGACAGGACAGGACAAGACAAGACAAGACAAGACAAGACAAGATAAGACATGACAAGACAAAACAAGACAAGTCAAAACAAGACAAGACAAAACAACACAACACACGTCAGGACAGGACAAGACAAGACAAGACGAGACACGACAAGACAAGACAAGACAAGACAAGACATGACAAGACAAGACAAGACAAGACAAGACAAGACAGGACAAGACAAGACAAGACAAGACAAGACAAGACAAGACAAGACAAGACAAGACAAGACAAGACAAGACAAGACAAGATAAGACATGACAAGACAAAGCAAGACAAGACAAAACAAGGCAAGACAAAACAAGACAAGACAAAACAACACAACACACGTCAGGACAGGACAAGACAAGACAAGACAAGACAAGACGAGACAAGACAAGACAAGACAAGACAAGACAAGACAAGACAAGACAAGACAAGGCAAGACAAGACAAGACAAGACAAGACAAGACAAGACAAGACAAGACAAGACAAGACAAGACAAGGCAAGACAAGACAAGACAAGACAAGACAAGACAAGACAAGACAAGACAAGACAAGACAAAGCAAGACAAGACAAGACAAGGCAAGACAAGACAAGACAAGAGAAGACAAGACAAGACAAGACAAGACAAGACAAGACAAGACAAGACAAGACAAGACAAGACAAGACAAGACAAGACAAGACAAGACAAGACAAGACAAGACAAGACAAGACAAGACAAGACAAGACAAGACAAGACAAGACATGACAAGACAAAATAAGACAAGACAAAACAACACAACACACGATATGACATGACATGTCATGACAAGACAAGACAAGACAAGACAAAACAAAACAAGACAAGACAAGACAAGACAAGACAAGACAAGACAAGACAAGACAAGACAAGACAAGACAAGACAAGACAAGACAAGTCACGACAAGACAAGACAAGACAAGAAAAGACAAGACAAGACAAGACAAGACAAGACAAGACAAGATAAGACATGACAAGACAAAATAAGACAAGACAAAACAACACAACACACGATATGACATGACATGTTATGACAAGACAAGACAAGACAGGACAAGACAACACAAGACAAGACAAGACGAGACAAGACAAGACAAGACAGGACAAGACAAGACAAGACAAGACGAGACAAGACAAGACAAGACAAGACAAGACAAGACAAGACAAGACAAGACATGACAAGACAAGACAAGACAGGACAGGACAAGACAAGACAAGACAAGACACGACAAGACAAGACAAGACAAGACAAGACAAGACAAGATAAGACATGACAAGACAAAATAAGACAAGACAAAACAACACAACACAACACACGATATGACATGACATGACATGACAAGACAAGACAGGACAAGACAAGACAAGACGAGACAAGACAAGAAAAGACAAGACAAGACAAGACAAGACAAGACAAGACAAGATAAGACATGACAAGACAAAATAAGACAAGACAAGATAAGACAACACACGATATGACATGACATGACATGACAAGACAAGACAAGACAAGACAAGACAAAACAAAACAAGACAAGACAACACAAGACAAGACAAAACAACACACCACACGACAGGACAGGACAAGACAAGACAAGACAAGACAAGACAAGACAAGATAAGACATGACAAGACAAAGCAAGACAAGTCAAAACAAGACAAGACAAAACAACACAACACACGTCAGGACAGGACAAGACAAGACAAGACAAGACGAGACACGACAAGACAAGACAAGACAAGACAAGACATGACAAGACAAGACAAGACAAGACAAGACAAGACAGGACAAGACAAGACAAGACAAGACAAGACAAGACAAGACAAGACAAGACAAGACAAGACAAGACAAGACAAGACAAGACAAGACAAGACAAGACAAGACAAGACAAGACAAGACAAGACAAGACAAAGCAAGACAAGACAAAACAAGACAAGACAAAACAACACAACACACGTCAGGACAGGACAAGACAAGACCAGACAAGACAAGACAAAACAAGACAAGACAAGACAAGACAAGACAAGACAAGACAAGACAAGACAAGACAAGACAAGACAAGACAAGACAAGACAAGACAAGACAAGACAAGACAAGACAAGACAAGACAAGACAAGACAAGACAAGACAAGACAAGACAAGACAAGACAAGACAAGACAAGACAAGACAATACAAGACAAGACAAGACAAGACAAGACAAGACAAGACAAGACAAGACAAGACAAAACAAGACAAGACAAGACAAGACAAGACAAGACAAGACAAGACAAGACAAGACAAGACAAGACAAGACAAGACAAGACAAGACAAGACAAGACAAGACAAGACAAGACAAGACAAGACAAGACAAGACAAGACAAGACAAGACAAGACAAGACAAGACAAGACAAGACAAGACAAGACAAGACAAGACAAGTCACGACAAGACAAGACAAGACAAGAAAAGACAAGACAAGACAAGACAAGACAAGACAAGACAAGATAAGACATGACAAGACAAAATAAGACAAGACAAAACAACACAACACACGATATGACATGACATGTTATGACAAGACAAGACAAGACAGGACAAGACAACACAAGACAAGACAAGACGAGACAAGACAAGACAAGACAGGACAAGACAAGACAAGACAAGACGAGACAAGACAAGACAAGACAAGACAAGACAAGACAAGACAAGACAAGACATGACAAGACAAGACAAGACAGGACAGGACAAGACAAGACAAGACAAGACACGACAAGACAAGACAAGACAAGACAAGACAAGACAAGACAAGATAAGACATGACAAGACAAAATAAGACAAGACAAAACAACACAACACAACACACGATATGACATGACATGACATGACAAGACAAGACAGGACAAGACAAGACAAGACGAGACAAGACAAGAAAAGACAAGACAAGACAAGACAAGACAAGACAAGACAAGATAAGACATGACAAGACAAAATAAGACAAGACAAGATAAGACAACACACGATATGACATGACATGACATGACAAGACAAGACAAGACAAGACAAGACAAAACAAAACAAGACAAGACAACACAAGACAAGACAAAACAACACACCACACGACAGGACAGGACAAGACAAGACAAGACAAGACAAGACAAGACAAGATAAGACATGACAAGACAAAGCAAGACAAGTCAAAACAAGACAAGACAAAACAACACAACACACGTCAGGACAGGACAAGACAAGACAAGGACAAGACGAGACACGACAAGACAAGACAAGACAAGACAAGACATGACAAGACAAGACAAGACAAGACAAGACCAAGACAGGACAAGACAAGACAAGACAAGACAAGACAAGACAAGACAAGACAAGACAAGACAAGACAAGACAAGACAAGACAAGACAAGACAAGACAAGACAAGACAAGACAAGACAAGACAAGACAAGACAAGACAAGACAAGACAAAGCAAGACAAGACAAAACAAGACAAGACAAAACAACACAACACACGTCAGGACAGGACAAGACAAGACCAGACAAGACAAGACAAAACAAGACAAGACAAGACAAGACAAGACAAGACAGACAAGACAAGAACAAGACAGACAAGACAAGACAAGACAAGACAAGACAAGACAAGACAAGACAAGACAAGACAAGACAAGACAAGACAAGACAAGACAAGACAAGACAAGACAAGACAAGACAAGACAAGACAAGACAAGACAAGACAAGACAATACAAGACAAGACAAGACAAGACAAGACAAGACAAGACAAGACAAGACAAGACAAAACAAGACAAGACAAGACAAGACAAGACAAGACAAGACAAGACAAGACAAGACAAGACAAGACAAGACAAGACAAGACAAGACAAGACAAGACAAGACAAGACAAGACAAGACAAGACAAGACAAGACAAGACAAGACAAGACAAGACAAGACAAGACAAGACAAGACAAGACAAGACAAGACAAGACAAGACAAGACAAGACAAGACAAGACAAGACAAGACAAGACAAGACAAGACAAGACAAGACAAGACAAGACAAGACAAGACAAGACAAGACAAGACAAGACAAGACAAGACAAGACAAGACAAGACAAGACAAGACAAGACAAGACAAGACAGACAAGACAAGACAAGACAAGACAAGACAAGACAGACAAGACAAGACAAGACAAGACAAGACAAGACAAGACAAGACAAGACAAGACAGACAAGACAAGACAAGACAGACAAGACAAGACAAGACAAGACAAGACAAGACAAGACAAGTCACGACAAGACAAGACAAGACAAGAAAAGACAAGACAAGACAAGACAAGACAAGACAAGACAAAGCAAGACAAGACAAAACAAGACAAGACAAAACAACACAACACACGTCAGGACAGGACAAGACAAGACCAGACAAGACAAGACAAAACAAGACAAGACAAGACAAGACAAGACAAGACAAGAAAAGAAAAGACAAGACAAGACAAGACAAGACAAGACAAGACAAGACAAGACAAGACAAGACAAGACAAGACAAGACAAGACAAGATAAGACATGACAAGACAAAATAAGACAAGACAAAACAACACAACACACGATATGACATGACATTTCATGACAAGACAAGACAAGACAAGACAAGACAAGACAAAACAAAACAAGACAAGACAACACAAGACAAGACAAAACAACACAACACACGACAGGACAGGACAAGACAAGACAAGACAAGACAAGACAAGATAAGACATGACAAGACAAAACAAGACAAGTCAAAACAAGACAAGACAAAACAACACAACACACGTCAGGACAGGACAAGACAAGACAAGACGAGACACGACAAGACAAGACAAGACAAGACAAGACATGACAAGACAAGACAAGACAAGACAAGACAAGACAGGACAAGACAAGACAAGACAAGACAAGACAAGACAAGACAAGACAAGACAAGACAAGACAAGACAAGACAAGATAAGACATGACAAGACAAAGCAAGACAAGACAAAACAAGGCAAGACAAAACAAGACAAGACAAAACAACACAACACACGTCAGGACAGGACAAGACAAGACAAGACAAGACAAGACGAGACAAGACAAGACAAGACAAGACAAGACAAGACAAGACAAGACAAGACAAGGCAAGACAAGACAAGACAAGACAAGACAAGACAAGACAAGACAAGACAAGACAAGACAAGACAAGGCAAGACAAGACAAGACAAGACAAGACAAGACAAGACAAGACAAGACAAGACAAGACAAGACAAGACAAGACAAAGCAAGACAAGACAAGACAAGGCAAGACAAGACAAGACAAGAGAAGACAAGACAAGACAAGACAAGACAAGACAAGACAAGACAAGACAAGACAAGACAAGACAAGACAAGACAAGACAAGACAAGACAAGACAAGACAAGACATGACAAGACAAAATAAGACAAGACAAAACAACACAACACACGATATGACATGACATGTCATGACAAGACAAGACAAGACAAGACAAAACAAAACAAGACAAGACAAGACAAGACAAGACAAGACAAGACAAGACAAGACAAGACAAGACAAGACAAGACAAGACAAGACAAGACAAGACAAGACAAGACAAGACAAGACAAGACAAGACAAGACAAGTCACGACAAGACAAGACAAGACAAGACAAGAAAAGACAAGACAAGACAAGACAAGACAAGATAAGACATGACAAGACAAAATAAGACAAGACAAAACAACACAACACACGACATGACATGACATGTTATGACAAGACAAGACAAGACAAGACAAGACAAGACAAGACAAGACAAAACAAAACAAGACAAGACAACACAAGACAAGACAAAACCACACAACACACGACAGGACAGGACAAGACAAGACAAGACAAGACAAGACAAGACAAGACAAGACAAGACAAGACAAGACAAGACAAGACAAGACAAGACAAGACAAGACAGGACAAGACAAGACAAGACAAGACAAGACAAGACAAGACAAGACAAGACAAGACAAGACAAGACAAGACATGACATGACATGACATGACAAGACAAGACAAGACAAGTCAAGACAAGACAAGACAAGACAAGACAAGACAAGACAAGACAAGACAAGACAAGACAAGACAAGACAAGACAAGACAAGACAAGACAAGACAAGACAAGACAAGACAAGACAAGAAAAGACAAGACAAGACAAGACAAGACAAGACAAGACAAGATAAGACATGACAAGACAAAATAAGACAAGACAAAACACCACAACGCACGATATGACATGACATGACATGAGAAGACAAGACAAGACAAGACAAGACAAGACAAGACAAGACAAGACAAGACAAGACAAAACAAAACAAAACAAGACAACACAAGACAAGACAAAACAACACAACACACGACAGGACAGGACAATACAAGACAAGACAAGACAAGACAAGATAAGACATGACAAGACAAAGCAAGACAAGTCAAAACAAGACAAGACAAAACAACACAACACACGTCAGGACAGGACAAGACAAGACAAGACGAGACACGACAAGACAAGACAAGACAAGACAAGACAAGACATGACAAGACAAGACAAGACAAGACAAGACAAAACAGGACAAGACAAGACAAGACAAAACAAGACAAGACAAGACAAGACAAGACAAGACAAGACAAGACAAGACAAGACAAGACAAGACAAGACAAGACAAGACAAGACATGACAAGACAAGACAAGACAAGACAAGACAAAACAGGACAAGACAAGACAAGACAAAACAAGACAAGACAAGACAAGACAAGACAAGACAAGACAAGACAAGACAAGACAGGACAAGACAAGACAAGACAAGACAAGACAAGACAAGACAGGACAAGACAAGACAAGACAAGACAAGACAAGACAAGACAAGATAAGACATGACAAGACAAAGCAAGACAAGACAAAACAAGGCAAGACAAAACAAGACAAGACAAAACAACACAACACACGTCAGGACAGGACAAGACAAGACAAGACAAGACAAGACGAGACAAGACAAGACAAGACAAGACAAGACAAGACAAGACAAGACAAGACAAGGCAAGACAAGACAAGACAAGACAAGACAAGACAAGACAAGACAAGACAAGACAAGACAAGACAAGGCAAGACAAGACAAGACAAGACAAGACAAGACAAGACAAGACAAGACAAGACAAGACAAGACAAGACAAAGCAAGACAAGACAAGACAAGGCAAGACAAGACAAGACAAGAGAAGACAAGACAAGACAAGACAAGACAAGACAAGACAAGACAAGACAAGACAAGACAAGACAAGACAAGACAAGACAAGACAAGACAAGACAAGACAAGACAAGACATGACAAGACAAAATAAGACAAGACAAAACAACACAACACACGATATGACATGACATGTCATGACAAGACAAGACAAGACAAGACAAAACAAAACAAGACAAGACAAGACAAGACAAGACAAGACAAGACAAGACAAGACAAGACAAGACAAGACAAGACAAGACAAGACAAGACAAGACAAGACAAGACAAGTCACGACAAGACAAGACAAGACAAGAAAAGACAAGACAAGACAAGACAAGACAAGACAAGACAAGTCACGACAAGACAAGACAAGACAAGAAAAGACAAGACAAGACAAGACAAGACAAGACAAGACAAGATAAGACATGACAAGACAAAATAAGACAAGACAAAACAACACAACACACGATATGACATGACATGTTATGACAAGACAAGACAAGACAAGACAAGACAAGACAAGACAAGACAAAACAAAACAAGACAAGACAACACAAGACAAGACAAAACCACACAACACACGACAGGACAGGACAAGACAAGACAAGACAAGACAAGACAAGACAAGACAAGACAAGACAAGACAAGACAAGACAAGACAAGACAAGACAGGACAAGACAAGACAAGACAAGACAAGACAAGACAAGACAAGACAAGACAAGACAAGACAAGACAAGACAAGACATGACATGACATGACATGACAAGACAAGACAAGACAAGACAAGACAAGACAAGACAAGACAAGACAAGACAAGACAAGACAAGACAAGACAAGACAAGACAAGACAAGACAAGACAAGACAAGACAAGAAAAGACAAGACAAGACAAGACAAGACAAGACAAGACAAGATAAGACATGACAAGACAAAATAAGACAAGACAAAACAACACAACGCACGATATGACATGACATGACATGACATGACAAGACAAGACAAGACAAGACAAGACAAGACAAGACAAGACAAGACAAGACAAGACAAGACAAAACAAAACAAAACAAGACAACACAAGACAAGACAAAACAACACAACACACGACAGGACAGGACAATACAAGACAAGACAAGACAAGACAAGATAAGACATGACAAGACAAAGCAAGACAAGTCAAAACAAGACAAGACAAAACAACACAACACACGTCAGGACAGGACAAGACAAGACAAGACGAGACACGACAAGACAAGACAAGACAAGACAAGACAAGACATGACAAGACAAGACAAGACAAGACAAGACAAAACAGGACAAGACAAGACAAGACAAAACAAGACAAGACAAGACAAGACAAGACAAGACAAGACAAGACAAGACAAGACAAGACAAGACAAGACAAGACAAGGCAAGACAAGACAAGACAAGACAAGACAAGACAAGACAAGACAAGACAAGACAAGACAAGACAAGACAAGACAAGACAAGACAAGACAAGACAAGACAAGACAAGACAAGACAAGACAAGACAAGACAAGACAAGACAAGACAAGACAAGACAAGACAAGACAAGACAAGACAAGACAAGACAAGACAAGACAAGACAAGACAAGACAAGACAAGACAAGACAAGACAAGACAAGACAAGACAAGACAAGACAAGACAAGACAAGACAAGACAAGACAAGACAAGACAAGACAAGATAAGACATGACAAGACAAAGCAAGACAAGACAAAACAAGACAAGACAAAACAAGACAAGACAAAACAACACAACACACGTCAGGACAGGACAAGACAAGACAAGACAAGACAAGACATGACAAGACAAGACAAGACAAGACAAGACAGGACAGGACAAGACAAGACTAGACAAGACAAGACAAGACAAGACAAGACAAGACAAGACAAGACAAGACAAGACAAGACAGGACAAGACAAGACAAGACAAGACAAGACAAGACAAGACAAGACAAGACAAGACAAGACAAGACAAGACAAGACAAGACAAGACAAGATAAGACAAGACAAGACAAGACAAGACAAGACAAGACAAGACAAGACAAGACAAGACAAGACAAGACAAGACAAGACAAGACAAGACAAGACAAGACAAGACAAGATAAGACATGACAAGACAAAGCAAGACAAGACAAAACAAGACAAGACAAAACAACACAACACACGTCAGGACAGGACAAGACAAGACAAGACAAGACAAGACGAGACAAGACAAGACAAGACAAGACAAGACAAGACAAGACAAGACAAGACAAGGCAAGACAAGACAAGACAAGACAAGACAAGACAAGACAAGACAAGACAAGACAAGACAAGACAAGACAAGACAAGACAAGACAAGACAAGACACGACAAGACAAGACAAGACAAGACAAGACAAGACAAGACAAGACAAGACAAGACAAGACAAGACAAGACAAGACAAGACAAGACAAGACAAGACAAGACAAGTCACGACAAGACAAGACAAGACAAGACAAGAAAAGACAAGACAAGACAAGACAAGACAAGACAAGACAAGACAAGACAAGACAAGATAAGACATGACAAGACAAGACAAGACAAGACAAGACAAGACAAGATAAGACATGACAAGACAAAATAAGACAAGACAAAACAACACAACACACGATATGACATGACATGACATGACAAGACAAGACAAGACAAGACAAGACAAGACAAGACAAGACAAGACAAGACAAGACAAGACAAGACAAGACAAGACAAGACAAGACAAGACAAGACAAGACAAGACAAGACAAGACAAGACAAGACAAGACAAGACAAGACAAGACAAGACAAGACAAGACAAGACAAGACAAGACAAGACAAGACAAGACAAGACAAGACAAGACAAGACAAGACAAGACAAGACAAGACAAGACAAGACAAGACAAGACAAGACAAGACAAGACAAGACAAGACAAGACAAGACAAGACAAGACAAGACAAGACAAGACAAGACAAGACAAGACAAGACAAGACAAGACAAGACAAGACAAGACAAGACAAGACAAGACAAGACAAGACAAGACAAGACAAGACAAGACAAGACAAGACAAGACAAGACAAGACAAGACAAGACAAGACAAGACAAGACAAGACAAGACAAGACAAGACAAGACAAGACAAGACAAGACAAGACAAGACAAGACAAGACAAGACAAGACAAGACAAGACAAGACAAGACAAGACAAGACAAGACAAGACAAGACAAGACAAGACAAGACAAAATAAGACAAGATAAGACATGACAAGACAAAATAAGACAAGACAAAACAACACAACACACGATATGACATGACATGACATGACAAGACAAGACAAGACAAGACAAGACAAAACAAAACAAGACAAGACAACACAAGACAAGACAAAACAACACAACACACGACAGGACAGGACACGACAAGACAAGACAAGACAAGACAAGACAAGATAAGACATGACAAGACAAAGCAAGACAAGACAAAACAAGACAAGACAAAACAACACAACACACGTCAGGACAGGACAAGACAAGACAAGACGAGACACGACAAGACAAGACAAGACAAGACAAGACATGACAAGACAAGACAAGACGAGACACGACAAGACAAGACAAGACAAGACAAGACAAGACATGACAAGACAAGACAAGACAAGACAAGACAGGACAAGACAAGACAAGACAAGACAAGACAAGACAAGACAAGACAAGACAAGACAAGACAAGACAAGACAAGACAAGACATGACAAGACAAGACAAGACAAGACAAGACAGGACAAGACAAGACAAGACAAGACAAGACAAGACAAGACAAGACAAGACAAGACAAGACAAGACAAGACAAGACAAGACAAGACAAGACAAGACAAGACAAGACAAAACAACACAACACACGATATGACATGACATGACATGACAAGACAAGACAAGACAAGACAAGACAAGACAAGACAAGACAAGATAAGACATGACAAGACAAAATAAGACAAGACAAAACAACACAACACACGATATGACATGACATGACAAGACAAGACAAGACAAGACAAGACAAGACAAGACAAGACAAGACAAGACAAAACAAAGCAAGACAAGACAACACAAGACAAGACAAAACAACACAACACACGACAGGACAGGACAAGACAAGACAAGACAAGACAAGACAAGACAAGACAAGACAAGACAAGATAAGACATGACAAGACAAGACCAGACAAGACGAGACAAGACAAGACAAGACAAGACAAGACAAGACAAAACAAAGCAAGACAAGACAACACAAGACAAGACAAAACAACACAACACACGACAGGACAGGACAAGACAAGACAAGACAAGACAAGACAAGACAAGACAAGTCAAAACAAGACAAGACAAAACAACACAACACACGTCAGGACAGGACAAGACAAGACAAGACGAGACACGACAAGACAAGACAAGACAAGACAAGACATGACAAGACAAGACAAGACAAGACAAGACAGGACAAGACAAGACAAGACAAGACAAGACAAGACAAGACAAGACCAGACAAGACGAGACAAGACAAGACAAGACAAGACAAGACAAGACAAGACAAAACAAGACAAGACAAGACAAGACAAGACAAGACAAGACAAGACAAGACAAGACAAGACAAGACAAGACAAGACAAGACAAGACAAGACAAGACAAGACAAGACAAGACAAGACAAGACAAGACAAGACAAGACAAGACAAGACAAGACAAGACAAGACAAGACAAGACAAGACAAGACAAGACAAGACAAGACAAGACAAGACAAGACAAGACAAGACAAGACAAGACAAGACAAGACAAGACAAGACAAGACAAGACAAGACAAGACAAGACAAGACAAGACAAGACAAGACAAGACAAGACAAGACAAGACAAGACAAGACAAGACAAGACAAGACAAGACAAGACAAGACAAGACAAGACAAGACAAGACAAGACAAGACAAGACAAGACAAGACAAGACAAGACAAGACAAGACAAGACAAGACAAGACAAGACAATACAAGACAAGACAAGACAAGACAAGACAAGACAAGACAAGACAAGATAAGACATGACAAGACAAAGCAAGACAAGACAAAACAAGACAAGACAAAACAACACAACACACGTCAGGACAGGACAAGACAAGACAAGATGAGACGAGACAAGACAAGACAAGACAAGACAAGACAAGACAAGACAAGACAAGACAAGACAAGACAAGATAAGACATGACAAGACAAGACAAGACAAGACAAGACAAGACAAGACAAGACAAGACAAGACAAGACAAGACAAGACAAGACAAGACAAGACAAGACAAGACAAGACAAGACAAGACAAGACAAGACAAGACAAGACAAGACAAGACAAGACAAGACAAGACAAGACAAGACAAGACAAGACAAGACAAGACAAGACAAGACAAGACAAGACAAGACAAGACAAGACAAGACAAGACAAAATAAGACAAGATAAGACATGACAAGACAAAATAAGACAAGACAAAACAACACAACACACGATATGACATGACATGACATGACAAGACAAGACAAGACAAGACAAGACAAAACAAAACAAGACAAGACAACACAAGACAAGACAAAACAACACAACACACGACAGGACAGGACACGACAAGACAAGACAAGACAAGACAAGACAAGATAAGACATGACAAGACAAAGCAAGACAAGACAAAACAAGACAAGACAAAACAACACAACACACGTCAGGACAGGACAAGACAAGACAAGACGAGACACGACAAGACAAGACAAGACAAGACAAGACATGACAAGACAAGACAAGACGAGACACGACAAGACAAGACAAGACAAGACAAGACAAGACATGACAAGACAAGACAAGACAAGACAAGACAGGACAAGACAAGACAAGACAAGACAAGACAAGACAAGACAAGACAAGACAAGACAAGACAAGACAAGACAAGACAAGACATGACAAGACAAGACAAGACAAGACAAGACAGGACAAGACAAGACAAGACAAGACAAGACAAGACAAGACAAGACAAGACAAGACAAGACAAGACAAGACAAGACAAGACAAGACAAGACAAGACAAGACAAGACAAGACAAGACAAAACAACACAACACACGATATGACATGACATGACATGACAAGACAAGACAAGACAAGACAAGACAAGACAAGATAAGACATGACAAGACAAAATAAGACAAGACAAAACAACACAACACACGATATGACATGACATGACAAGACAAGACAAGACAAGACAAGACAAGACAAGACAAGACAAGACAAGACAAAACAAAGCAAGACAAGACAACACAAGACAAGACAAAACAACACAACACACGACAGGACAGGACAAGACAAGACAAGACAAGACAAGACAAGACAAGACAAGACAAGACAAGATAAGACATGACAAGACAAGACCAGACAAGACGAGACAAGACAAGACAAGACAAGACAAGACAAAACAAAGCAAGACAAGACAACACAAGACAAGACAAAACAACACAACACACGACAGGACAGGACAAGACAAGACAAGACAAGACAAGACAAGACAAGACAAGTCAAAACAAGACAAGACAAAACAACACAACACACGTCAGGACAGGACAAGACAAGACAAGACGAGACACGACAAGACAAGACAAGACAAGACAAGACATGACAAGACAAGACAAGACAAGACAAGACAGGACAAGACAAGACAAGACAAGACAAGACAAGACAAGACAAGACCAGACAAGACGAGACAAGACAAGACAAGACAAGACAAGACAAGACAAGACAAAACAAGACAAGACAAGACAAGACAAGACAAGACAAGACAAGACAAGACAAGACAAGACAAGACAAGACAAGACAAGACAAGACAAGACAAGACAAGACAAGACAAGACAAGACAAGACAAGACAAGACAAGACAAGACAAGACAAGACAAGACAAGACAAGACAAGACAAGACAAGACAAGACAAGACAAGACAAGACAAGACAAGACAAGACAAGACAAGACAAGACAAGACAAGACAAGACAAGACAAGACAAGACAAGACAAGACAAGACAAGACAAGACAAGACAAGACAAGACAAGACAAGACAAGACAAGACAAGACAAGACAAGACAAGACAAGACAAGACAAGACAAGACAAGACAAGACAAGACAAGACAAGACAAGACAAGACAAGACAAGACAAGACAAGACAAGACAAGACAAGACAAGACAAGACAAGACAAGACAAGACAAGACAAGACAAGACAATACAAGACAAGACAAGACAAGACAAGACAAGACAAGACAAGACAAGATAAGACATGACAAGACAAAGCAAGACAAGACAAAACAAGACAAGACAAAACAACACAACACACGTCAGGACAGGACAAGACAAGACAAGACGAGACGAGACAAGACAAGACAAGACAAGACAAGACAAGACAAGACAAGACAAGACAAGACAAGACAAGATAAGACATGACAAGACAAGACAAGACAAGACAAGACAAGACAAGACAAGACAAGACAAGATAAGACATGACAAGACAAGACAAGACAGGACAAGACAAGACAAGACAAGACAAGATAAGACATGACAAGACAACACAAGACAAGACAAAACAAGACAAGACAAGACAAGACAGGACAAGACAAGACAAGAAAAGACAAGACAAGACAAGACAAGACAAGACAAGACAAGACAAGACAGGACAAGACAAGACAAGACAAGACAAGATAAGACATGACAAGACAACACAAGACAAGACAAAACAAGACAAGACAAGACAAGACAACACAAGACAAGACAAAACAACACAACACACGACAGGACAGGACAAGACAAGACAAGACAAGACAAGACAAGACAAGACAAGACAAGACAAGACAAGACAAGACAAGACAAGACAAGACAAGACAAGACAAGACAAGACAAGACAAGACAAGACAAGACAAGACAAGACAAGACAAGACAAGACAAGACAAGACAAGACAAGACAAGACAAGACAAGACAAGACAAGACAAGACAAGACAAGACAAGACAAGACAAGACAAGACAAGACAAGACAAGACAAGACAAGACAAGACAAGACAAGACAAGACAAGACAAGACAAGACAAGACAAGACAAGACAAGACAAGACAAGACAAGACAAGACAAGACAAGACAAGACAAGACAAGACAAGACAAGACAAGACAAGACAAGACAAGACAAGACAAGACAAGACAAGACAAGACAAGACAAGACAAGACAAGACAAGACAAGACAAGACAAGACAAGACAAGACAAGACAAGACAAGACAAGACAAGACAAGACAGGACAAGACAAGACAAGACAAGACAAGACAAGACAAGACAAGACAAGACAAGACAAGACAAGACAAGACAAGACAAGACATGACAAGACAAGACAAGACAAGACAAGACAGGACAAGACAAGACAAGACAAGACAAGACAAGACAAGACAAGACAAGACAAGACAAGACAAGACAAGACAAGACAAGACAAGACAAGACAAGACAAGACAAGACAAGACAAGACAAGACAAAACAACACAACACACGATATGACATGACATGACATGACAAGACAAGACAAGACAAGACAAGACAAGACAAGATAAGACATGACAAGACAAAATAAGACAAGACAAAACAACACAACACACGATATGACATGACATGACAAGACAAGACAAGACAAGACAAGACAAGACAAGACAAGACAAGACAAGACAAAACAAAGCAAGACAAGACAACACAAGACAAGACAAAACAACACAACACACGACAGGACAGGACAAGACAAGACAAGACAAGACAAGACAAGACAAGACAAGACAAGACAAGATAAGACATGACAAGACAAGACCAGACAAGACGAGACAAGACAAGACAAGACAAGACAAGACAAGACAAAACAAAGCAAGACAAGACAACACAAGACAAGACAAAACAACACAACACACGACAGGACAGGACAAGACAAGACAAGACAAGACAAGACAAGACAAGACAAGTCAAAACAAGACAAGACAAAACAACACAACACACGTCAGGACAGGACAAGACAAGACAAGACGAGACACGACAAGACAAGACAAGACAAGACAAGACATGACAAGACAAGACAAGACAAGACAAGACAGGACAAGACAAGACAAGACAAGACAAGACAAGACAAGACAAGACCAGACAAGACGAGACAAGACAAGACAAGACAAGACAAGACAAGACAAGACAAAACAAGACAAGACAAGACAAGACAAGACAAGACAAGACAAGACAAGACAAGACAAGACAAGACAAGACAAGACAAGACAAGACAAGACAAGACAAGACAAGACAAGACAAGACAAGACAAGACAAGACAAGACAAGACAAGACAAGACAAGACAAGACAAGACAAGACAAGACAAGACAAGACAAGACAAGACAAGACAAGACAAGACAAGACAAGACAAGACAAGACAAGACAAGACAAGACAAGACAAGACAAGACAAGACAAGACAAGACAAGACAAGACAAGACAAGACAAGACAAGACAAGACAAGACAAGACAAGACAAGACAAGACAAGACAAGACAAGACAAGACAAGACAAGACAAGACAAGACAAGACAAGACAAGACAAGACAAGACAAGACAAGACAAGACAAGACAAGACAAGACAAGACAAGACAAGACAAGACAAGACAAGACAAGACAATACAAGACAAGACAAGACAAGACAAGACAAGACAAGACAAGACAAGATAAGACATGACAAGACAAAGCAAGACAAGACAAAACAAGACAAGACAAAACAACACAACACACGTCAGGACAGGACAAGACAAGACAAGACGAGACGAGACAAGACAAGACAAGACAAGACAAGACAAGACAAGACAAGACAAGACAAGACAAGACAAGATAAGACATGACAAGACAAGACAAGACAAGACAAGACAAGACAAGACAAGACAAGACAAGATAAGACATGACAAGACAAGACAAGACAGGACAAGACAAGACAAGACAAGACAAGATAAGACATGACAAGACAACACAAGACAAGACAAAACAAGACAAGACAAGACAAGACAGGACAAGACAAGACAAGAAAAGACAAGACAAGACAAGATAAGACATGACAAGACAAGACAAGACAGGACAAGACAAGACAAGACAAGACAAGATAAGACATGACAAGACAACACAAGACAAGACAAAACAAGACAAGACAAGACAAGACAACACAAGACAAGACAAAACAACACAACACACGACAGGACAGGACAAGACAAGACAAGACAAGACAAGACAAGACAAGACAAGACAAGACAAGACAAGACAAGACAAGACAAGACAAGACAAGACAAGACAAGACAAGACAAGACAAGACAAGACAAGACAAGACAAGACAAGACAAGACAAGACAAGACAAGACAAGACAAGACAAGACAAGACAAGACAAGACAAGACAAGACAAGACAAGACAAGACAAGACAAGACAAGACAAGACAAGACAAGACAAGACAAGACAAGACAAGACAAGACAAGACAAGACAAGACAAGACAAGACAAGACAAGACAAGACAAGACAAGACAAGACAAGACAAGACAAGACAAGACAAGACAAGACAAGACAAGACAAGACAAGACAAGACAAGACAAGACAAGACAAGACAAGACAAGACAAGACAAGACAAGACAAGACAAGACAAGACAAGACAAGACAAGACAAGACAAGACAAGACAAGACAAGACAAGACAAGACAAGACAAGACAAGACAAGACAAGACAAGACAAGACAAGACAAGACAAGACAAGACAAGACAAGACAAGACAAGACAAGACAAGTCAAGACAAGACAAAACAAGACAAGACAAGACAAGACAAGACAAGACAAGACAAGACAAGACAAGACAAGTCACGACAAGACAAGACAAGACAAGAAAAGACAAGACAAGACAAGACAAGACAAGACAAGACAAGACAAGACAAGACAAGATAAGACATGACAAGACAAAATAAGACAAGACAAAACAACACAACGCACGATATGACATGACATGACATGACAAGACAAGACAAGACAAGACAAGACAAGACAAAACAAAACAAGACAAGACAACACAAGACAAGACAAGACAAAGCAACACCAGACACGACATGACATGACATGACAAGACAAGACAAAACAACACAACACACGACAGGACATGACATGACATGACATGACAAGACAAGACAGGACAGGACAGGACAAGAAAAGACAAGACAAGACAAGACACGACAAGACAAGACAAGACAAGACAAGACAAGAAAAGACAAGACAAGACAAGACAAGACAAGACAAGACAAGACAAGACAAGACAAGACAAGACAAGATAAGACATGACAAGACAAAATAAGACAAGACAAAACAACACAACACAACACACGATATGACATGACATGACATGACAAGACAAGACAAGACAAGACAAGACAAGACAAGACAAAACAAGACAAGACAACACAACTCACGACATGACATGACATGACAAGACAAGACAAGACAAGGCAAGACAAGACATGACAAGACAAAACAAGACAAGACAAAACAACACAACACACGACATGACAAGACAAGACAAGACAAGAAAAGACAAGACAAGACAAGACAAGACAAGACAAGACAAGATAAGACATGACAAGACAAAATAAGACAAGACAAAATAACACAACACAACACACGATATGACATGACATGACATGACAAGACAAGACAAGACAAGACAAGACAAGACAAGACAAGACAAGACAAGACAAGACAAAACAAGACAAGACAACACAAGACAAGACAAAACAACACAACTCACGACATGACATGACATGACAAGACAAGACAAGACAAGACAAGGCAAGACAAGACATGACAAGACAAAACAAGACAAGACAAAACAACACAACACACGACATGACATGACATGACAAGACAAGACATGACAAGACAAAACAACACAACACACGACATGACAAGACAAGACAAGACTAGATAAAATAAGACAAGACAAGACATGACAAGACAAAACAAGACAATACAAAACAACACAACTCACGACATGACATGACATGACATGACAAGACAAGACAAGACAAGACAAGACAAGACAAGACAAGACAAGAAAAGACAAGACAAGACAAAACAAGACAAGACAAGACAAGACAAGACAAGACAAGACAAGACAAGACAAGACAAGACAAGACAAGACAAGACAAGACAAGACAAGACAAGACAAGACAAGACAAGACAAGACAAGACAAGACAAGACAAGACAAGACAAGACAAGACAAGACAAGACAAAACAAGACAAGACAAGACAAGACAAGACCAGACAAGACAAGACAAAATAAGACAAGACAAGACAAGACAAGACAAGACAAGACATGACAAGACAAGACAAAACAAGACAAGACAACACAACACACGACATGACATGACATGACAAGACAAGACATGACAAGACAAAACAACACAACACACGACATGACAAGACAAGACAAGACTAGATAAAATAAGACAAGACAAGACATGACAAGACAAAACAAGACAATACAAAACAACACAACTCACGACATGACATGACATGACATGACAAGACAAGACAAGACAAGACAAGACAAGACAAGACAAGACAAGAAAAGACAAGACAAGACAAGACAAGACAAGACAAGACAAGACAAGACAAGAAAAGACAAGACAAGACAAGACAAGACAAGACAAGACAAGACAAGACAAGACAAGACAAGACAAGACAAGAAAAGACAAGACAAGACAAGACAAGACAAGACAAGACAAGACAAGACAAGACAAGAAAAGACAAGACAAGACAAGACAAGACAAGACAAGACAAGACAAGACAAGACAAGACAAGACAAGACAAAACAAGACAAGACAAGACAAGACAAGACCAGACAAGACAAGACAAAATAAGACAAGACAAGACAAGACAAGACAAGACAAGACAAGACAAGACAAGACAAGACAAGACAACACAACACACGACATGACATGACATGACAAGACAAGACATGACAAGACAAAACAACACAACACACGACATGACAAGACAAGACAAGACTAGATAAAATAAGACAAGACAAGACATGACAAGACAAAACAAGACAATACAAAACAACACAACTCACGACATGACATGGCAAGACAAGACAAGACAAGACAAGACAAGACAAGACAAGACAAGAAAAGACAAGACAAGACAAGACAAGACAAGACAAGACAAGACAAGACAAGACAAAACAACACAACACACGACATGACAAGACAAGACAAGACAAGACAAGACAAGACAAGACAAGACAAGACAAGACAAGACAAGACATGACAAGACAAGACAAGACAAGACAAGACAGGACAAGACAAGACAAGACAAGACAAGACAAGACAAGACAAGACAAGACAAGACAAGACAAGACAAGACAAGACAAGACAAGACAAGACAAAACAACACAACACACGATATGACATGACATGACATGACAAGACAAGACAAGACAAGACAAGACAAGACAAGATAAGACATGACAAGACAAAATAAGACAAGACAAAACAACACAACACACGATATGACATGACATGACATGACAAGACAAGACAAGACAAGACAAGACAAGACAAGACAAAACAAAGCAAGACAAGACAACACAAGACAAGACAAAACAACACAACACACGACAGGACAGGACAAGACAAGACAAGACAAGACAAGACAAGACAAGACAAGACAAGACAAGACAAGACAAGATAAGACATGACAAGACAAAGCAAGACAAGTCAAAACAAGACAAGACAAAACAACACAACACACGTCAGGACAGGACAAGACAAGACAAGACGAGACACGACAAGACAAGACAAGACAAGACAAGACATGACAAGACAAGACAAGACAAGACAAGACAGGACAAGACAAGACAAGACAAGACAAGACAAGACAAGACCAGACAAGACGAGACAAGACAAGACAAGACAAGACAAGACAAGACAAGACAAGACAAGACAAGACAAGACAAGACAAGACAAGACAAGACAAGACAAGACAAGACAAGACAAGACAAGACAAGACAAGACAAGACAAGACAAGACAAGACAAGACAAGACAAGACAAGACAAGACAAGACAAGACAAGACAAGACAAGACAAGACAAGACAAGACAAGACAAGACAAGACAAGACAAGACAAGACAAGACAAGACAAGACGAGACAAGACAAGACAAAACAAAGCAAGACAAGACAACACAAGACAAGACAAAACAACACAACACACGACAGGACAGGACAAGACAAGACAAGACAAGACAAGACAAAACAAAGCAAGACAAGACAACACAAGACAAGACAAAACAACACAACACACGACAGGACAGGACAAGACAAGACAAGACAAGACAAGACAAGACAAGACAAGACAAGACAAGACAAGATAAGACATGACAAGACAAAGCAAGACAAGTCAAAACAAGACAAGACAAAACAACACAACACACGTCAGGACAGGACAAGACAAGACAAGACGAGACACGACAAGACAAGACAAGACAAGACAAGACATGACAAGACAAGACAAGACAAGACAAGACAGGACAAGACAAGACAAGACAAGACAAGACAAGACAAGACCAGACAAGACGAGACAAGACAAGACAAGACAAGACAAGACAAGACAAGACAAGACAAGACAAGACAAGACAAGACAAGACAAGACAAGACAAGACAAGACAAGACAAGACAAGACAAGACAAGACAAGACAAGACAAGACAAGACAAGACAAGACAAGACAAGACAAGACAAGACAAGACAAGACAAGACAAGACAAGACAAGACAAGACAAGACAAGACAAGACAAGACAAGACAAGACAAGACGAGACAAGACAAGACAAGACAAGACAAGACAAGACAAGACAAGACAAGACAAGACAAGACAAGACAAGACAAGACAAGACAAGACAAGACAAGACAAGACAAGACAAGACAAGACAAGACAAGACAAGGCAAGACAAGACATGACAAGACAAAACAAGACAAGACAAAACAACACAACACACGACATGACAAGACAAGACAAGACAAGAAAAGACAAGACAAGACAAGACAAGACAAGACAAGACAAGACAAGACAAGACAAGATAAGACATGACAAGACAAAATAAGACAAGACAAAACAACACAACACACGATATGACATGACATGACATGACAAGACAAGACAAGACAAGACAAGACAAGACAAGACAAGACAAGACAAGACAAGACAAGACATGACAAGACAAGACAAGACAAGACAAGACAGGACATGACAAGACAAGACAAGACAAGACAAGACAAGACAAGACAAGACAAGACAAGACAAGACAAGACAAGACAAGACAAGACAAGACAAGACAAGACAAGACAAGACAAGACATGACAAGACAAGACAAGACAAGACAAGACAGGACAAGACAAGACAAGACAAGACAAGACAAGACAAGACAAGACAAGACAAGACAAGACAAGACAAGACAAGACAAGACAAGACAAGACAAGACAAGACAAAACAACACAACACACGATATGACATGACATGACATGACAAGACAAGACAAGACAAGACAAGACAAGACAAGATAAGACATGACAAGACAAAATAAGACAAGACAAAACAACACAACACACGATATGACATGACATGACATGACAAGACAAGACAAGACAAGACAAGACAAGACAAGACAAGACAAAACAAAGCAAGACAAGACAACACAAGACAAGACAAAACAACACAACACACGACAGGACAGGACAAGACAAGACAAGACAAGACAAGACAAGACAAGACAAGACAAGACAAGACAAGATAAGACATGACAAGACAAAGCAAGACAAGTCAAAACAAGACAAGACAAAACAACACAACACACGTCAGGACAGGACAAGACAAGACAAGACGAGACACGACAAGACAAGACAAGACAAGACAAGACATGACAAGACAAGACAAGACAAGACAAGACAGGACAAGACAAGACAAGACAAGACAAGACAAGACAAGACCAGACAAGACGAGACAAGACAAGACAAGACAAGACAAGACAAGACAAGACAAGACAAGACAAGACAAGACAAGACAAGACAAGACAAGACAAGACAAGACAAGACAAGACAAGACAAGACAAGACAAGACAAGACAAGACAAGACAAGACAAGACAAGACAAGACAAGACAAGACAAGACAAGACAAGACAAGACAAGACAAGACAAGACAAGACAAGACAAGACAAGACAAGACAAGACAAGACAAGACAAGACAAGACAAGACAAGACAAGACGAGACAAGACAAGACAAAACAAAGCAAGACAAGACAACACAAGACAAGACAAAACAACACAACACACGACAGGACAGGACAAGACAAGACAAGACAAGACAAGACAAAACAAAGCAAGACAAGACAACACAAGACAAGACAAAACAACACAACACACGACAGGACAGGACAAGACAAGACAAGACAAGACAAGACAAGACAAGACAAGACAAGACAAGACAAGATAAGACATGACAAGACAAAGCAAGACAAGTCAAAACAAGACAAGACAAAACAACACAACACACGTCAGGACAGGACAAGACAAGACAAGACGAGACACGACAAGACAAGACAAGACAAGACAAGACATGACAAGACAAGACAAGACAAGACAAGACAGGACAAGACAAGACAAGACAAGACAAGACAAGACAAGACCAGACAAGACGAGACAAGACAAGACAAGACAAGACAAGACAAGACAAGACAAGACAAGACAAGACAAGACAAGACAAGACAAGACAAGACAAGACAAGACAAGACAAGACAAGACAAGACAAGACAAGACAAGACAAGACAAGACAAGACAAAACAAGACAAGACAAGACAAAACAAGACAAGACAAGACAAGACAAGACCAGACAAGACATGACAAGACAAGACAAGACAAGACAAGACAAGACAAGACAAGACAAGACAAGAAAAGACAGGACAAGACAAGACAAGACAAGACACGACAAGACAAGACAAGACAAGACAAGACAAGCCAAGACAAGACAAGACAAGACAAGACAAGACAAGACAAGACAAGACAAGACAAGACAAGACAAGACAAGACAAGACAAGACAAGACAAGACATGACATGACATGACAAGACAAGACAAGACAAGACAAGACAAGACAAGACAAGACAAGACAAGACAAGACAAGACAAGACAAGTCACGACAAGACAAGACAAGACAAGAAAAGACAAGACAAGACAAGACAAGACAAGACAAGACAAGACAAGACAAGATAAGACATGACAAGACAAAATAAGACAAGACAAAACAACACAACGCACGATATGACATGACATGACATGACAAGACAAGACAAGACAAGACAAAACAAAACAAGACAAGACAACACAAGACAAGACAAGACAAAGCAACACCAGACACGACATGACATGACATGACAAGACAAGACAAAACAACACAACACACGACAGGACATGACATGACATGACATGACAAGACAAGACAGGACAGGACAGGACAAGAAAAGACAAGACAAGACAAGACAAGACACGACAAGACAAGACAAGACAAGACAAGAAAAGACAAGACAAGACAAGACAAGATAAGACATGACAAGACAAAATAAGACAAGACAAAACAACACAACACAACACACGATATGACATGACATGACATGACAAGACAAGACAAGACAAGACAAGACAAGACAAAACAAGACAAGACAACACAAGACAAGACAAAACAACACAACTCACGACATGACATGACATGACAAGACAAGACAAGACAAGACAAGACAAGACAAGACATGACAAGACAAAACAAGACAAGACAAAACAACACAACACACGACATGACAAGACAAGACAAGACAAGAAAAGACAAGACAAGACAAGACAAGACAAGACAAGACAAGACAAGATAAGACATGACAAGACAAAATAAGACAAGACAAAACAACACAACACAACACACGATATGACATGACATGACATGACAAGACAAGACAAGACAAGACAAAACAAGACAAGACAACACAAGACAAGACAAAACAACACAACTCACGACATGACATGACATGACAAGACAAGACAAGACAAGACAAGGCAAGACAAGACATGACAAGACAAAACAAGAGAAGACAAAACAACACAACACACGACATGACAAGACAAGACAAGACAAGAAAAGACAAGACAAGACAAAACAACACAACGCACGATATGACATGACATGACATGACAAGACAAGACACGACAAGACAAGACAAAACAAAACAAGACAAGACAACACAAGACAAGACAAGACAAAGCAACACCAGACACGATATGACATGACATGACAAGACAAGACAAAACAACACAACACACGACAGGACATGACATGACATGACATGACAAGACAAGACAGGACAGGACAGGACAAGAAAAGACAAGACAAGACAAGACAAGACACGACAAGACAAGACAAGACAAGACAAGAAAAGACAAGACAAGACAAGACAAGATAAGACATGACAAGACAAAATAAGACAAGACAAAACAACACAACACAACACACGATATGACATGACATGACATGACAAGACAAGACAAGACAAGACAAGACAAGACAAGACAAGACAAGACAAAACAAGACAAGACAACACAAGACAAGACAAAACAACACAACTCACGACATGACATGACATGACAAGACAAGACAAGACAAGGCAAGACAAGACATGACAAGACAAAACAAGACAAGACAAAACAACACAACACACGACATGACAAGACAAGACAAGACAAGAAAAGACAAGACAAGACAAGACAAGACAAGACAAGACAAGACAAGACAAGATAAGACATGACAAGACAAAATAAGACAAGACAAAACAACACAACACAACACACGATATGACATGACATGACATGACAAGACAAGACAAGACAAGACAAGACAAAACAAGACAATACAACACAAGACAAGACAAAACAACACAACTCACGACATGACATGACATGACAAGACAAGACAAGACAAGACAAGGCAAGACAAGACATGACAAGACAAAACAAGAGAAGACAAAACAACACAACACACGACATGACATGACATGACAAGACAAGACATGACAAGACAAAACAACACAACACACGACATGACAAGACAAGACAAGACTAGATAAAATAAGACAAGACAAGACATGACAAGACAAAACAAGACAAGACAAAACAACACAACTCACGACATGACATGACATGACATGACAAGACAAGACAAGACAAGACAAGACAAGACAAGAAAAGACAAGACAAGACAAGACAAGACAAGACAAGACAAGACAAGACAAGACAAGACAAGACAAGACAAGACAAGACAAGACAAGACAAGACAAGACAAGACAAAACAAGACAAGACAAGACAAGACAAGACAAGACAAGACAAGACAAGACAAGACAAGACAAGACAAGAAAAGCAAGACAAGACAAGACAAGACATTAGAAGAGAAGATGAGACATGACAAGACAAAACAAGACAACACAACACAACACACGGCATGACAAGACAAGACAAGACAAGACAAGACAAGTCACGACAAGAAAAGACAAGATAAGACAAGACAAGACAAGATAAGACAAGATAAGACAAGACAAGACAAGACAAGACAGGACAGGACAAGCCAAGACAAGACACGACATGACATGGCAAGACAAGACAAGACAAGACACGACAAGACAAGACAAGAAAAGCAAGACAAGACAAGACAAGACAAGAGAAGACAAGATAGGACATGACAAGACAAAACAAGACAACACAACACAACACACGACATGACAAGACAAGACAAGACAAGACAAGACAAGTCACGACAAGACAAGACACGACAAGAAAAGACAAGACAAGACAAGACAAGACAGGACAGGACAAGCCAAGACAAGACACGACATGACATGACAAGACAAGACAAGACAAGACAAGACACGACAAGACAAGACAAGAAAAGCAAGACAAGACAAGACAAGACAAGAGAAGACAAGATAAGACATGACAAGACAAAACAAGACAACACAACACAACACACGACATGACAAGACAAGACAAGACAAGACAAGACAAGACAAGTCACGACAAGAAAAGACAAGATAAGACAACACAAGACAAGACAAGACAGGACAGGACAAGCCAAGACAAGACACGACATGACATGACAAGACAAGACAAGACAAGACACGACAAGACAAGACAAGAAAAGCAAGACAAGACAAGACAAGACAAGACAAGACAAGACAAGACAAGACAAGACAAGACAAGACAAGACAAGACAAGACAAGACAAGACAAGACATGACAAGACAAGACAAAACAAGACAAGACAAGAAAAGACAAAACAAGACAAGACAAGACAAAACAAGACAAGACAAGACAAGACAAGACCAGACAAGACATGACAAGACAAGACAAGACAAGACAAGACAAAACAAGACAAGACAAGACAAAACAAGACAAGACAAGACAAAACAAGACAAGACAAGACAAGACAAGACCAGACAAGACAAGACAAAATAAGACAAGACAAGACAAGACAAGACAAGACAAGACAAGACAAGACAAGACAAGACAAGACAAGACAAGACAAGACAAGACAAGACAAGACAAGACAAGACAAGACAAGACAAGACAAGACAAGACAAGACAAGACAAGACAAGACAAGACAAGACAAGACAAGACAAGACAAGACAAGACAAGACAAGACAAGACAAGACAAGACAAGACAAGACAAGACAAGACAAGACAAGACAAGACAAGACAAGACAAGACAAGACAAGACAAGACAAGACAAAACAAGACAAGACAAGACAAGACAAGACCAGACAAGACAAGACAAAATAAGACATGACAAGACAAGACAAGACAAGACAAGACATGACAAGACAAGACAAAACAAGACAAGACAACACAACACACGACATGACATGACATGACAAGACAAGACATGACAAGACAAAACAACACAACACACGACATGACAAGACAAGACAAGACTAGATAAAATAAGACAAGACAAGACATGACAAGACAAAACAAGACAATACAAAACAACACAACTCACGACATGACATGACATGACATGACAAGACAAGACAAGACAAGACAAGACAAGACAAGACAAGACAAGAAAAGACAAGACAAGACAAGACAAGACAAGACAAGACAAGACAAGACAAGACAAGACAAGACAAGACAAGACAAGACAAGACAAGACAAGACAAGACAAGACAAGACAAGACAAGACAAGACAAGACAAGACAAGACAAGACAAGACAAGACAAGACAAGACAAGACAAGACAAGACAAGACAAGACAAGACAAGACAAAACAAGACAAGACAAGACAAGACAAAACAAGACAAGACAAGACAAAATAAGACAAGACAAGACAAGACAAGACAAGACAAGACAAGACAAGACAAGACAAGGCAAGACAAGACAAGACAAGACAAGACAAGACATGACAAGACAAGACAAAACAAGACAAGACAAGAAAAGACAAAACAAGACAAGACAAGACAAAACAAGACAAGACAAGACAAGACAAGACCAGACAAGACATGACAAGACAAGACAAGACAAGACAAGACAAAACAAGACAAGACAAGACAAAACAAGACAAGACAAGACAAGACAAGACCAGACAAGACATGACAAGACAAGACAAGACAAGACAAGACAAGACAAGACAAGACAAGACAAGACAAGAAAAGACAGGACAAGACAAGACAAGACAAGACACGACAAGACAAGACAAGACAAGACAAGACAAGACAAGACAAGACAAGACAAGACAAGACAAGACAAGACAAGACAAGACAAGACAAGACAAGACAAGACAAGACAAGACAAGACAAGACATGACATGACATGACAAGACAAGACAAGACAAGACAAGACAAGACAAGACAAGACAAGACAAGACAAGACAAGACAAGTCACGACAAGACAAGACAAGACAAGAAAAGACAAGACAAGACAAGACAAGACAAGACAAGACAAGACAAGACAAGATAAGACATGACAAGACAAAATAAGACAAGACAAAACAACACAACGCACGATATGACATGACATGACATGACAAGACAAGACAAGACAAGACAAAACAAAACAAGACAAGACAACACAAGACAAGACAAGACAAAGCAACACCAGATACGACATGACATGACATGACAAGACAAGACAAAACAACACAACACACGACAGGACATGACATGACATGACATGACAAGACAAGACAGGACAGGACAGGACAAGAAAAGACAAGACAAGACAAGACAAGACACGACAAGACAAGACAAGACAAGACAAGACAAGACAAGACAAGACAAGACAAGATAAGACATGACAAGACAAGACAAGACAAGACAAGACAAGACAAGACAAGACAAGACAAGATAAGACATGACAAGACAAGACAAGACAGGACAAGACAAGACAAGACAAGACAAGATAAGACATGACAAGACAACACAAGACAAGACAAAACAAGACAAGACAAGACAAGACAGGACAAGACAAGACAAGAAAAGACAAGACAAGACAAGATAAGACATGACAAGACAAGACAAGACAGGACAAGACAAGACAAGACAAGACAAGATAAGACATGACAAGACAACACAAGACAAGACAAAACAAGACAAGACAAGACAAGACAACACAAGACAAGACAAAACAACACAACACACGACAGGACAGGACAAGACAAGACAAGACAAGACAAGACAAGACAAGACAAGACAAGACAAGACAAGACAAGACAAGACAAGACAAGACAAGACAAGACAAGACAAGACAAGACAAGACAAGACAAGACAAGACAAGACAAGACAAGACAAGACAAGACAAGACAAGACAAGACAAGACAAGACAAGACAAGACAAGACAAGACAAGACAAGACAAGACAAGACAAGACAAGACAAGACAAGACAAGACAAGACAAGACAAGACAAGACAAGACAAGACAAGACAAGACAAGACAAGACAAGACAAGACAAGACAAGACAAGACAAGACAAGACAAGACAAGACAAGACAAGACAAGACAAGACAAGACAAGACAAGACAAGACAAGACAAGACAAGACAAGACAAGACAAGACAAGACAAGACAAGACAGGACAAGACAAGACAAGACAAGACAAGACAAGACAAGACAAGACAAGACAAGACAAGACAAGACAAGACAAGACAAGACATGACAAGACAAGACAAGACAAGACAAGACAGGACAAGACAAGACAAGACAAGACAAGACAAGACAAGACAAGACAAGACAAGACAAGACAAGACAAGACAAGACAAGACAAGACAAGACAAGACAAGACAAGACAAGACAAAACAACACAACACACGATATGACATGACATGACATGACAAGACAAGACAAGACAAGACAAGACAAGACAAGATAAGACATGACAAGACAAAATAAGACAAGACAAAACAACACAACACACGATATGACATGACATGACAAGACAAGACAAGACAAGACAAGACAAGACAAGACAAGACAAGACAAGACAAAACAAAGCAAGACAAGACAACACAAGACAAGACAAAACAACACAACACACGACAGGACAGGACAAGACAAGACAAGACAAGACAAGACAAGACAAGACAAGACAAGACAAGATAAGACATGACAAGACAAGACCAGACAAGACGAGACAAGACAAGACAAGACAAGACAAGACAAGACAAAACAAAGCAAGACAAGACAACACAAGACAAGACAAAACAACACAACACACGACAGGACAGGACAAGACAAGACAAGACAAGACAAGACAAGACAAGACAAGTCAAAACAAGACAAGACAAAACAACACAACACACGTCAGGACAGGACAAGACAAGACAAGACGAGACACGACAAGACAAGACAAGACAAGACAAGACATGACAAGACAAGACAAGACAAGACAAGACAGGACAAGACAAGACAAGACAAGACAAGACAAGACAAGACAAGACCAGACAAGACGAGACAAGACAAGACAAGACAAGACAAGACAAGACAAGACAAAACAAGACAAGACAAGACAAGACAAGACAAGACAAGACAAGACAAGACAAGACAAGACAAGACAAGACAAGACAAGACAAGACAAGACAAGACAAGACAAGACAAGACAAGACAAGACAAGACAAGACAAGACAAGACAAGACAAGACAAGACAAGACAAGACAAGACAAGACAAGACAAGACAAGACAAGACAAGACAAGACAAGACAAGACAAGACAAGACAAGACAAGACAAGACAAGACAAGACAAGACAAGACAAGACAAGACAAGACAAGACAAGACAAGACAAGACAAGACAAGACAAGACAAGACAAGACAAGACAAGACAAGACAAGACAAGACAAGACAAGACAAGACAAGACAAGACAAGACAAGACAAGACAAGACAAGACAAGACAAGACAAGACAAGACAAGACAAGACAAGACAAGACAAGACAATACAAGACAAGACAAGACAAGACAAGACAAGACAAGACAAGACAAGATAAGACATGACAAGACAAAGCAAGACAAGACAAAACAAGACAAGACAAAACAACACAACACACGTCAGGACAGGACAAGACAAGACAAGACGAGACGAGACAAGACAAGACAAGACAAGACAAGACAAGACAAGACAAGACAAGACAAGACAAGACAAGATAAGACATGACAAGACAAGACAAGACAAGACAAGACAAGACAAGACAAGACAAGACAAGATAAGACATGACAAGACAAGACAAGACAGGACAAGACAAGACAAGACAAGACAAGATAAGACATGACAAGACAACACAAGACAAGACAAAACAAGACAAGACAAGACAAGACAGGACAAGACAAGACAAGAAAAGACAAGACAAGACAAGATAAGACATGACAAGACAAGACAAGACAGGACAAGACAAGACAAGACAAGACAAGATAAGACATGACAAGACAACACAAGACAAGACAAAACAAGACAAGACAAGACAAGACAACACAAGACAAGACAAAACAACACAACACACGACAGGACAGGACAAGACAAGACAAGACAAGACAAGACAAGACAAGACAAGACAAGACAAGACAAGACAAGACAAGACAAGACAAGACAAGACAAGACAAGACAAGACAAGACAAGACAAGACAAGACAAGACAAGACAAGACAAGACAAGACAAGACAAGACAAGACAAGACAAGACAAGACAAGACAAGACAAGACAAGACAAGACAAGACAAGACAAGACAAGACAAGACAAGACAAGACAAGACAAGACAAGACAAGACAAGACAAGACAAGACAAGACAAGACAAGACAAGACAAGACAAGACAAGACAAGACAAGACAAGACAAGACAAGACAAGACAAGACAAGACAAGACAAGACAAGACAAGACAAGACAAGACAAGACAAGACAAGACAAGACAAGACAAGACAAGACAAGACAAGACAAGACAAGACAAGACAAGACAAGACAAGACAAGACAAGACAAGACAAGACAAGACAAGACAAGACAAGACAAGACAAGACAAGACAAGACAAGACAAGACAAGACAAGACAAGACAAGACAAGACAAGACAAGACAAGACAAGTCAAGACAAGACAAAACAAGACAAGACAAGACAAGACAAGACAAGACAAGACAAGACAAGACAAGACAAGTCACGACAAGACAAGACAAGACAAGAAAAGACAAGACAAGACAAGACAAGACAAGACAAGATAAGACATGACAAGACAAAATAAGACAAGACAAAACAACACAACGCACGATATGACATGACATGACATGACAAGACAAGACAAGACAAGACAAGACAAGACAAAACAAAACAAGACAAGACAACACAAGACAAGACAAGACAAAGCAACACCAGACACGACATGACATGACATGACAAGACAAGACAAAACAACACAACACACGACAGGACATGACATGACATGACATGACAAGACAAGACAGGACAGGACAGGACAAGAAAAGACAAGACAAGACAAGACACGACAAGACAAGACAAGACAAGACAAGACAAGAAAAGACAAGACAAGACAAGACAAGACAAGACAAGACAAGACAAGACAAGACAAGACAAGACAAGATAAGACATGACAAGACAAAATAAGACAAGACAAAACAACACAACACAACACACGATATGACATGACATGACATGACAAGACAAGACAAGACAAGACAAGACAAGACAAGACAAAACAAGACAAGACAACACAACTCACGACATGACATGACATGACAAGACAAGACAAGACAAGGCAAGACAAGACATGACAAGACAAAACAAGACAAGACAAAACAACACAACACACGACATGACAAGACAAGACAAGACAAGAAAAGACAAGACAAGACAAGACAAGACAAGACAAGACAAGATAAGACATGACAAGACAAAATAAGACAAGACAAAATAACACAACACAACACACGATATGACATGACATGACATGACAAGACAAGACAAGACAAGACAAGACAAGACAAGACAAGACAAGACAAAACAAGACAAGACAACACAAGACAAGACAAAACAACACAACTCACGACATGACATGACATGACAAGACAAGACAAGACAAGACAAGGCAAGACAAGACATGACAAGACAAAACAAGACAAGACAAAACAACACAACACACGACATGACATGACATGACAAGACAAGACATGACAAGACAAAACAACACAACACACGACATGACAAGACAAGACAAGACTAGATAAAATAAGACAAGACAAGACATGACAAGACAAAACAAGACAATACAAAACAACACAACTCACGACATGACATGACATGACATGACAAGACAAGACAAGACAAGACAAGACAAGACAAGACAAGACAAGAAAAGACAAGACAAGACAAAACAAGACAAGACAAGACAAGACAAGACAAGACAAGACAAGACAAGACAAGACAAGACAAGACAAGACAAGACAAGACAAGACAAGACAAGACAAGACAAGACAAGACAAGACAAGACAAGACAAGACAAGACAAGACAAGACAAGACAAGACAAGACAAGACAAGACAAAACAAGACAAGACAAGACAAGACAAGACCAGACAAGACAAGACAAAATAAGACAAGACAAGACAAGACAAGACAAGACAAGACATGACAAGACAAGACAAAACAAGACAAGACAACACAACACACGACATGACATGACATGACAAGACAAGACATGACAAGACAAAACAACACAACACACGACATGACAAGACAAGACAAGACTAGATAAAATAAGACAAGACAAGACATGACAAGACAAAACAAGACAATACAAAACAACACAACTCACGACATGACATGACATGACATGACAAGACAAGACAAGACAAGACAAGACAAGACAAGACAAGACAAGAAAAGACAAGACAAGACAAGACAAGACAAGACAAGACAAGACAAGACAAGAAAAGACAAGACAAGACAAGACAAGACAAGACAAGACAAGACAAGACAAGACAAGACAAGACAAGACAAGACAAGACAAGACAAGACAAGACAAGACAAGACAAGACAAGACAAGACAAGACAAGACAAGAAAAGACAAGACAAGACAAGACAAGACAAGACAAGACAAGACAAGACAAGACAAGACAAGACAAGACAAAACAAGACAAGACAAGACAAGACAAGACCAGACAAGACAAGACAAAATAAGACAAGACAAGACAAGACAAGACAAGACAAGACAAGACAAGACAAGACAAGACAAGACAACACAACACACGACATGACATGACATGACAAGACAAGACATGACAAGACAAAACAACACAACACACGACATGACAAGACAAGACAAGACTAGATAAAATAAGACAAGACAAGACATGACAAGACAAAACAAGACAATACAAAACAACACAACTCACGACATGACATGGCAAGACAAGACAAGACAAGACAAGACAAGACAAGACAAGACAAGAAAAGACAAGACAAGACAAGACAAGACAAGACAAGACAAGACAAGACAAGACAAAACAACACAACACACGACATGACAAGACAAGACAAGACAAGACAAGACAAGACAAGACAAGACAAGACAAGACAAGACAAGACATGACAAGACAAGACAAGACAAGACAAGACAGGACAAGACAAGACAAGACAAGACAAGACAAGACAAGACAAGACAAGACAAGACAAGACAAGACAAGACAAGACAAGACAAGACAAGACAAGACAAAACAACACAACACACGATATGACATGACATGACATGACAAGACAAGACAAGACAAGACAAGACAAGACAAGATAAGACATGACAAGACAAAATAAGACAAGACAAAACAACACAACACACGATATGACATGACATGACATGACAAGACAAGACAAGACAAGACAAGACAAGACAAGACAAAACAAAGCAAGACAAGACAACACAAGACAAGACAAAACAACACAACACACGACAGGACAGGACAAGACAAGACAAGACAAGACAAGACAAGACAAGACAAGACAAGACAAGACAAGACAAGATAAGACATGACAAGACAAAGCAAGACAAGTCAAAACAAGACAAGACAAAACAACACAACACACGTCAGGACAGGACAAGACAAGACAAGACGAGACACGACAAGACAAGACAAGACAAGACAAGACATGACAAGACAAGACAAGACAAGACAAGACAGGACAAGACAAGACAAGACAAGACAAGACAAGACAAGACCAGACAAGACGAGACAAGACAAGACAAGACAAGACAAGACAAGACAAGACAAGACAAGACAAGACAAGACAAGACAAGACAAGACAAGACAAGACAAGACAAGACAAGACAAGACAAGACAAGACAAGACAAGACAAGACAAGACAAGACAAGACAAGACAAGACAAGACAAGACAAGACAAGACAAGACAAGACAAGACAAGACAAGACAAGACAAGACAAGACAAGACAAGACAAGACAAGACAAGACAAGACAAGACGAGACAAGACAAGACAAAACAAAGCAAGACAAGACAACACAAGACAAGACAAAACAACACAACACACGACAGGACAGGACAAGACAAGACAAGACAAGACAAGACAAAACAAAGCAAGACAAGACAACACAAGACAAGACAAAACAACACAACACACGACAGGACAGGACAAGACAAGACAAGACAAGACAAGACAAGACAAGACAAGACAAGACAAGACAAGATAAGACATGACAAGACAAAGCAAGACAAGTCAAAACAAGACAAGACAAAACAACACAACACACGTCAGGACAGGACAAGACAAGACAAGACGAGACACGACAAGACAAGACAAGACAAGACAAGACATGACAAGACAAGACAAGACAAGACAAGACAGGACAAGACAAGACAAGACAAGACAAGACAAGACAAGACCAGACAAGACGAGACAAGACAAGACAAGACAAGACAAGACAAGACAAGACAAGACAAGACAAGACAAGACAAGACAAGACAAGACAAGACAAGACAAGACAAGACAAGACAAGACAAGACAAGACAAGACAAGACAAGACAAGACAAGACAAGACAAGACAAGACAAGACAAGACAAGACAAGACAAGACAAGACAAGACAAGACAAGACAAGACAAGACAAGACAAGACAAGACAAGACAAGACGAGACAAGACAAGACAAGACAAGACAAGACAAGACAAGACAAGACAAGACAAGACAAGACAAGACAAGACAAGACAAGACAAGACAAGACAAGACAAGACAAGACAAGACAAGACAAGACAAGACAAGACAAGACAAGACAAGGCAAGACAAGACATGACAAGACAAAACAAGACAAGACAAAACAACACAACACACGACATGACAAGACAAGACAAGACAAGAAAAGACAAGACAAGACAAGACAAGACAAGACAAGACAAGACAAGACAAGACAAGATAAGACATGACAAGACAAAATAAGACAAGACAAAACAACACAACACACGATATGACATGACATGACATGACAAGACAAGACAAGACAAGACAAGACAAGACAAGACAAGACAAGACAAGACAAGACAAGACATGACAAGACAAGACAAGACAAGACAAGACAGGACATGACAAGACAAGACAAGACAAGACAAGACAAGACAAGACAAGACAAGACAAGACAAGACAAGACAAGACAAGACAAGACAAGACAAGACAAGACAAGACAAGACAAGACATGACAAGACAAGACAAGACAAGACAAGACAGGACAAGACAAGACAAGACAAGACAAGACAAGACAAGACAAGACAAGACAAGACAAGACAAGACAAGACAAGACAAGACAAGACAAGACAAGACAAGACAAAACAACACAACACACGATATGACATGACATGACATGACAAGACAAGACAAGACAAGACAAGACAAGACAAGATAAGACATGACAAGACAAAATAAGACAAGACAAAACAACACAACACACGATATGACATGACATGACATGACAAGACAAGACAAGACAAGACAAGACAAGACAAGACAAGACAAAACAAAGCAAGACAAGACAACACAAGACAAGACAAAACAACACAACACACGACAGGACAGGACAAGACAAGACAAGACAAGACAAGACAAGACAAGACAAGACAAGACAAGACAAGATAAGACATGACAAGACAAAGCAAGACAAGTCAAAACAAGACAAGACAAAACAACACAACACACGTCAGGACAGGACAAGACAAGACAAGACGAGACACGACAAGACAAGACAAGACAAGACAAGACATGACAAGACAAGACAAGACAAGACAAGACAGGACAAGACAAGACAAGACAAGACAAGACAAGACAAGACCAGACAAGACGAGACAAGACAAGACAAGACAAGACAAGACAAGACAAGACAAGACAAGACAAGACAAGACAAGACAAGACAAGACAAGACAAGACAAGACAAGACAAGACAAGACAAGACAAGACAAGACAAGACAAGACAAGACAAGACAAGACAAGACAAGACAAGACAAGACAAGACAAGACAAGACAAGACAAGACAAGACAAGACAAGACAAGACAAGACAAGACAAGACAAGACAAGACAAGACAAGACAAGACAAGACGAGACAAGACAAGACAAAACAAAGCAAGACAAGACAACACAAGACAAGACAAAACAACACAACACACGACAGGACAGGACAAGACAAGACAAGACAAGACAAGACAAAACAAAGCAAGACAAGACAACACAAGACAAGACAAAACAACACAACACACGACAGGACAGGACAAGACAAGACAAGACAAGACAAGACAAGACAAGACAAGACAAGACAAGACAAGATAAGACATGACAAGACAAAGCAAGACAAGTCAAAACAAGACAAGACAAAACAACACAACACACGTCAGGACAGGACAAGACAAGACAAGACGAGACACGACAAGACAAGACAAGACAAGACAAGACATGACAAGACAAGACAAGACAAGACAAGACAGGACAAGACAAGACAAGACAAGACAAGACAAGACAAGACCAGACAAGACGAGACAAGACAAGACAAGACAAGACAAGACAAGACAAGACAAGACAAGACAAGACAAGACAAGACAAGACAAGACAAGACAAGACAAGACAAGACAAGACAAGACAAGACAAGACAAGACAAGACAAGACAAGACAAGACAAAACAAGACAAGACAAGACAAAACAAGACAAGACAAGACAAGACAAGACCAGACAAGACATGACAAGACAAGACAAGACAAGACAAGACAAGACAAGACAAGACAAGACAAGAAAAGACAGGACAAGACAAGACAAGACAAGACACGACAAGACAAGACAAGACAAGACAAGACAAGCCAAGACAAGACAAGACAAGACAAGACAAGACAAGACAAGACAAGACAAGACAAGACAAGACAAGACAAGACAAGACAAGACAAGACAAGACATGACATGACATGACAAGACAAGACAAGACAAGACAAGACAAGACAAGACAAGACAAGACAAGACAAGACAAGACAAGACAAGTCACGACAAGACAAGACAAGACAAGAAAAGACAAGACAAGACAAGACAAGACAAGACAAGACAAGACAAGACAAGATAAGACATGACAAGACAAAATAAGACAAGACAAAACAACACAACGCACGATATGACATGACATGACATGACAAGACAAGACAAGACAAGACAAAACAAAACAAGACAAGACAACACAAGACAAGACAAGACAAAGCAACACCAGACACGACATGACATGACATGACAAGACAAGACAAAACAACACAACACACGACAGGACATGACATGACATGACATGACAAGACAAGACAGGACAGGACAGGACAAGAAAAGACAAGACAAGACAAGACAAGACACGACAAGACAAGACAAGACAAGACAAGAAAAGACAAGACAAGACAAGACAAGATAAGACATGACAAGACAAAATAAGACAAGACAAAACAACACAACACAACACACGATATGACATGACATGACATGACAAGACAAGACAAGACAAGACAAGACAAGACAAAACAAGACAAGACAACACAAGACAAGACAAAACAACACAACTCACGACATGACATGACATGACAAGACAAGACAAGACAAGACAAGACAAGACATGACAAGACAAAACAAGACAAGACAAAACAACACAACACACGACATGACAAGACAAGACAAGACAAGAAAAGACAAGACAAGACAAGACAAGACAAGACAAGACAAGACAAGATAAGACATGACAAGACAAAATAAGACAAGACAAAACAACACAACACAACACACGATATGACATGACATGACATGACAAGACAAGACAAGACAAGACAAAACAAGACAAGACAACACAAGACAAGACAAAACAACACAACTCACGACATGACATGACATGACAAGACAAGACAAGACAAGACAAGGCAAGACAAGACATGACAAGACAAAACAAGAGAAGACAAAACAACACAACACACGACATGACAAGACAAGACAAGACAAGAAAAGACAAGACAAGACAAAACAACACAACGCACGATATGACATGACATGACATGACAAGACAAGACACGACAAGACAAGACAAAACAAAACAAGACAAGACAACACAAGACAAGACAAGACAAAGCAACACCAGACACGATATGACATGACATGACAAGACAAGACAAAACAACACAACACACGACAGGACATGACATGACATGACATGACAAGACAAGACAGGACAGGACAGGACAAGAAAAGACAAGACAAGACAAGACAAGACACGACAAGACAAGACAAGACAAGACAAGAAAAGACAAGACAAGACAAGACAAGATAAGACATGACAAGACAAAATAAGACAAGACAAAACAACACAACACAACACACGATATGACATGACATGACATGACAAGACAAGACAAGACAAGACAAGACAAGACAAGACAAGACAAGACAAAACAAGACAAGACAACACAAGACAAGACAAAACAACACAACTCACGACATGACATGACATGACAAGACAAGACAAGACAAGGCAAGACAAGACATGACAAGACAAAACAAGACAAGACAAAACAACACAACACACGACATGACAAGACAAGACAAGACAAGAAAAGACAAGACAAGACAAGACAAGACAAGACAAGACAAGACAAGACAAGATAAGACATGACAAGACAAAATAAGACAAGACAAAACAACACAACACAACACACGATATGACATGACATGACATGACAAGACAAGACAAGACAAGACAAGACAAAACAAGACAATACAACACAAGACAAGACAAAACAACACAACTCACGACATGACATGACATGACAAGACAAGACAAGACAAGACAAGGCAAGACAAGACATGACAAGACAAAACAAGAGAAGACAAAACAACACAACACACGACATGACATGACATGACAAGACAAGACATGACAAGACAAAACAACACAACACACGACATGACAAGACAAGACAAGACTAGATAAAATAAGACAAGACAAGACATGACAAGACAAAACAAGACAAGACAAAACAACACAACTCACGACATGACATGACATGACATGACAAGACAAGACAAGACAAGACAAGACAAGACAAGAAAAGACAAGACAAGACAAGACAAGACAAGACAAGACAAGACAAGACAAGACAAGACAAGACAAGACAAGACAAGACAAGACAAGACAAGACAAGACAAGACAAAACAAGACAAGACAAGACAAGACAAGACAAGACAAGACAAGACAAGACAAGACAAGACAAGACAAGAAAAGCAAGACAAGACAAGACAAGACATTAGAAGAGAAGATGAGACATGACAAGACAAAACAAGACAACACAACACAACACACGGCATGACAAGACAAGACAAGACAAGACAAGACAAGTCACGACAAGAAAAGACAAGATAAGACAAGACAAGACAAGATAAGACAAGATAAGACAAGACAAGACAAGACAAGACAGGACAGGACAAGCCAAGACAAGACACGACATGACATGGCAAGACAAGACAAGACAAGACACGACAAGACAAGACAAGAAAAGCAAGACAAGACAAGACAAGACAAGAGAAGACAAGATAGGACATGACAAGACAAAACAAGACAACACAACACAACACACGACATGACAAGACAAGACAAGACAAGACAAGACAAGTCACGACAAGACAAGACACGACAAGAAAAGACAAGACAAGACAAGACAAGACAGGACAGGACAAGCCAAGACAAGACACGACATGACATGACAAGACAAGACAAGACAAGACAAGACACGACAAGACAAGACAAGAAAAGCAAGACAAGACAAGACAAGACAAGAGAAGACAAGATAAGACATGACAAGACAAAACAAGACAACACAACACAACACACGACATGACAAGACAAGACAAGACAAGACAAGACAAGACAAGTCACGACAAGAAAAGACAAGATAAGACAACACAAGACAAGACAAGACAGGACAGGACAAGCCAAGACAAGACACGACATGACATGACAAGACAAGACAAGACAAGACACGACAAGACAAGACAAGAAAAGCAAGACAAGACAAGACAAGACAAGACAAGACAAGACAAGACAAGACAAGACAAGACAAGACAAGACAAGACAAGACAAGACAAGACAAGACATGACAAGACAAGACAAAACAAGACAAGACAAGAAAAGACAAAACAAGACAAGACAAGACAAAACAAGACAAGACAAGACAAGACAAGACCAGACAAGACATGACAAGACAAGACAAGACAAGACAAGACAAAACAAGACAAGACAAGACAAAACAAGACAAGACAAGACAAAACAAGACAAGACAAGACAAGACAAGACCAGACAAGACAAGACAAAATAAGACAAGACAAGACAAGACAAGACAAGACAAGACAAGACAAGACAAGACAAGACAAGACAAGACAAGACAAGACAAGACAAGACAAGACAAGACAAGACAAGACAAGACAAGACAAGACAAGACAAGACAAGACAAGACAAGACAAGACAAGACAAGACAAGACAAGACAAGACAAGACAAGACAAGACAAGACAAGACAAGACAAGACAAGACAAGACAAGACAAGACAAGACAAGACAAGACAAGACAAGACAAGACAAGACAAGACAAGACAAAACAAGACAAGACAAGACAAGACAAGACCAGACAAGACAAGACAAAATAAGACATGACAAGACAAGACAAGACAAGACAAGACATGACAAGACAAGACAAAACAAGACAAGACAACACAACACACGACATGACATGACATGACAAGACAAGACATGACAAGACAAAACAACACAACACACGACATGACAAGACAAGACAAGACTAGATAAAATAAGACAAGACAAGACATGACAAGACAAAACAAGACAATACAAAACAACACAACTCACGACATGACATGACATGACATGACAAGACAAGACAAGACAAGACAAGACAAGACAAGACAAGACAAGAAAAGACAAGACAAGACAAGACAAGACAAGACAAGACAAGACAAGACAAGACAAGACAAGACAAGACAAGACAAGACAAGACAAGACAAGACAAGACAAGACAAGACAAGACAAGACAAGACAAGACAAGACAAGACAAGACAAGACAAGACAAGACAAGACAAGACAAGACAAGACAAGACAAGACAAGACAAAACAAGACAAGACAAGACAAGACAAAACAAGACAAGACAAGACAAAATAAGACAAGACAAGACAAGACAAGACAAGACAAGACAAGACAAGACAAGACAAGGCAAGACAAGACAAGACAAGACAAGACAAGACATGACAAGACAAGACAAAACAAGACAAGACAAGAAAAGACAAAACAAGACAAGACAAGACAAAACAAGACAAGACAAGACAAGACAAGACCAGACAAGACATGACAAGACAAGACAAGACAAGACAAGACAAAACAAGACAAGACAAGACAAAACAAGACAAGACAAGACAAGACAAGACCAGACAAGACATGACAAGACAAGACAAGACAAGACAAGACAAGACAAGACAAGACAAGACAAGACAAGAAAAGACAGGACAAGACAAGACAAGACAAGACACGACAAGACAAGACAAGACAAGACAAGACAAGACAAGACAAGACAAGACAAGACAAGACAAGACAAGACAAGACAAGACAAGACAAGACAAGACAAGACAAGACAAGACAAGACAAGACATGACATGACATGACAAGACAAGACAAGACAAGACAAGACAAGACAAGACAAGACAAGACAAGACAAGACAAGACAAGTCACGACAAGACAAGACAAGACAAGAAAAGACAAGACAAGACAAGACAAGACAAGACAAGACAAGACAAGACAAGATAAGACATGACAAGACAAAATAAGACAAGACAAAACAACACAACGCACGATATGACATGACATGACATGACAAGACAAGACAAGACAAGACAAAACAAAACAAGACAAGACAACACAAGACAAGACAAGACAAAGCAACACCAGATACGACATGACATGACATGACAAGACAAGACAAAACAACACAACACACGACAGGACATGACATGACATGACATGACAAGACAAGACAGGACAGGACAGGACAAGAAAAGACAAGACAAGACAAGACAAGACACGACAAGACAAGACAAGACAAGACAAGAAAAGACAAGACAAGACAAGACAAGATAAGACATGACAAGACAAAATAAGACAAGACAAAACAACACAACACAACACACGATATGACATGACATGACATGACAAGACAAGACAAGACAAGACAAGACAAGACAAAACAAGACAAGACAACACAAGACAAGACAAAACAACACAACTCACGACATGACATGACATGACAAGACAAGACAAGACAAGACAAGACAAGACATGACAAGACAAAACAAGACAAGACAAAACAACACAACACACGACATGACAAGACAAGACAAGACAAGAAAAGACAAGACAAGACAAGACAAGACAAGACAAGACAAGACAAGACAAGACAAGACAAGACAAGATAAGACATGACAAGACAAAATAAGACAAGACAAAACAACACAACACAACACACGATATGACATGACATGACATGACAAGACAAGACAAGACAAGACAAAACAAGACAAGACAACACAAGACAAGACAAAACAACACAACTCACGACATGACATGACATGACAAGACAAGACAAGACAAGACAAGGCAAGACAAGACATGACAAGACAAAACAAGAGAAGACAAAACAACACAACACACGACATGACAAGACAAGACAAGACAAAACAAGAGAAGACAAAACAACACAACACACGACATGACAAGACAAGACAAGACAAGAAAAGACAAGACAAGACAAAACAACACAACGCACGATATGACATGACATGACATGACAAGACAAGACAAAGCAACACCAGACACGACATGACATGACATGACAAGACAAGACAAAACAACACAACACACGACAGGACATGACATGACATGACATGACAAGACAAGACAGGACAGGACAGGACAAGAAAAGACAAGACAAGACAAGACAAGACACGACAAGACAAGACAAGACAAGAAAAGACAAGACAAGACAAGACAAGATAAGACATGACAAGACAAAATAAGACAAGACAAAACAACACAACACAACACACGATATGACATGACATGACATGACAAGACAAGACAAGACAAGACAAGACAAGACAAGACAAGACAAAACAAGACAAGACAACACAAGACAAGACAAGACAAGACAAGACAAGACAAGACAAGACAAGACAAGACAAGACAAGACAAGACAAGACAAGACAAGACAAGTCACGACAAGACAAGCCAAGAAAAGACAAGACAAGACAAGACAAGACAAGACAAGACAAGACAAGACAAGAAAAGACAAGACAAGACAAGACAAGACAAGATAAGACATGACAAGACAAAATAAGACAAGACAAAACAACACAACACACGATATGACATGACATGACATGACAAGACAAGACAAGACAAGACAAGACAAAACAAAACAAGACAAGACAGCACAAGACAAGACAAAACAACACAACACACGACAGGACAGGACAAGACAAGACAAGACAAGACAAGATAAGACATGACAAGACAAAGCAAGACAAGACAAAACAAGACAAGACAAAACAACACAACACACGTCAGGACAGGACAAGACAAGACAAGACGAGACACGACAAGACAAGACAAGACAAGACAAGACAAGACATGACAAGACAAGACAAGACAAGACAAGACAAGACAGGACAAGACAAGACAAGACAAGACAAGACAAGACAAGACAAGACAAGACAAGACAAGACAAGACAAGACAAGACAAGACAGGACAAGACAAGACAAGACAAGACAAGACGAGACAAGACAAGACAAGACAGGACAAGACAAGACAAGACAAGACGAGACAAGACAAGACAAGACAAGACAAGACAAGACAAGACAAGACAAGACAAGACAAGACAAGACAAGACAAGACAAGACAAGACAAGACAAGACAAGACAAGACAAGACAAGACAAGACAAGACAAGACAAGACAAGACAAGACAAGACAAGACAAGACAAGACAAGACAAGACAAGACAAGACAAGACAAGACAAGACAAGACAGGACAAGACAACACAAGACAAGACAAGACGAGACAAGACAAGACAAGACAGGACAAGACAAGACAAGACAAGACGAGACAAGACAAGACAAGACAAGACAAGACAAGACAAGACAAGACAAGACATGACAAGACAAGACAAGACAGGACAGGACAAGATAAGACATGACAAGACAAAATAAGACAAGACAAAACAACACAACACAACACACGATATGACATGACATGACATGACAAGACAAGACAGGACAAGACAAGACAAGACGAGACAAGACAAGAAAAGACAAGACAAGACAAGACAAGACAAGACAAGACAAGACAAGACAAGACAAGACAAGACAAGACAAGACAAGACAAGACAAGACAAGACAAGACAAGACAAGACAAGACAAGACAAGACAAGACAAGACAAGACAAGACAAGACAAGACAAGACAAGACAAGACAAGACAAGACAAGACAAGACAAGACAAGACAAGACAAGACAAGACAAGACAAGACAAGACAAGACAAGACAAGACAAGACAAGACAAGACAAGACAAGACAAGACAAGACAAGACAAGACAAGACAAGACAAGACAAGACAAGACAAGACAAGACAAGACAAGACAAGACAAGACAAGACAAGACAAGACAAGACAAGACAAGATAAGACATGACAAGACAAAGCAAGACAAGACAAAACAAGACAAGACAAGACAAGACAAGACAAGACATGACAAGACAAGACAAGACAAGACAAGACAGGACAAGACAAGACAAGACAAGACAAGACAAGACAAGACAAGACAAGACAAGACAAGACAAGACAAGACAAGACAAGACAAGACAAGACAAGACAAGACATGACAAGACAAGACAAGACAAGACAAGACAGGACAAGACAAGACAAGACAAGACAAGACAAGACAAGACAAGACAAGACAAGACAAGACAAGACAAGACAAGACAAGACAAGACAAGACAAAACAACACAACACACGATATGACATGACATGACATGACAAGACAAGACAAGACAAGACAAGACAAGATAAGACATGACAAGACAAAATAAGACAAGACAAAACAACACAACACACGATATGACATGACATGACATGACAAGACAAGACAAGACAAGACAAGACAAGACAAGACAAGACAAAACAAAGCAAGACAAGACAACACAAGACAAGACAAAACAACACAACACACGACAGGACAGGACAAGACAAGACAAGACAAGACAAGACAAGACAAGACAAGACAAGACAAGACAAGACAAGATAAGACATGACAAGACAAAGCAAGACAAGTCAAAACAAGACAAGACAAAACAACACAACACACGTCAGGACAGGACAAGACAAGACAAGACGAGACACGACAAGACAAGACAAGACAAGACAAGACATGACAAGACAAGACAAGACAAGACAAGACAGGACAAGACAAGACAAGACAAGACAAGACAAGACAAGACAAGACCAGACAAGACGAGACAAGACAAGACAAGACAAGACAAGACAAGACAAAACAAGACAAGACAAGACAAGACAAGACAAGACAAGACAAGACAAGACAAGACAAGACAAGACAAGACAAGACAAGACAAGACAAGACAAGACAAGACAAGACAAGACAAGACAAGACAAGACAAGACAAGACAAGACAAGACAAGACAAGACAAGACAAGACAAGACAAGACAAGACAAGACGGTACAAGACAAGACAAGACAAGACAAGACAAGACAAGACAAGACAAGACAAGACAAGACAAGACAAGACAAGACAAGACAAGACAAGACAAGACAAGACAAGACAAGACAAGACAAGACAAGACAAGACAAGACAAGACAAGACAAGACAAGACAAGACAAGACAAGACAAGACAAGACAAGACAAGACAAGACAAGACAAGACAAGACAAGACAAGACAAGACAAGACAAGACAAGACAAGACAAGACAAGACAAGACAAAACAACACAACACACGTCAGGACAGGACAAGACAAGACAAGACAAGACAAGACGAGACAAGACAAGACAAGACAAGACAAGACAAGACAAGACAAGACAAGACAAGACAAGACAAGACAAGACAAGACAAGACAAGACAAGACAAGACAAGACAAGACAAGACAAGACAAGACAAGACAAGACAAGACAAGACAAGACAAGACAAGACAAGACAATACAAGACAAGACAAGACAAGACAAGACAAGACAAGACAAGACAAGATAAGACATGACAAGACAAAGCAAGACAAGACAAAACAACACAACACACGTCAGGACAGGACAAGACAAGACAAGACAAGACAAGACGAGACAAGACAAGACAAGACAAGACAAGACAAGACAAGACAAGACAAGACAAGACAAGACAAGACAAGACAAGACAAGACAAGATAAGACATGACAAGACAAGACAAGACAGGACAAGACAAGACAAGACAAGACAAGATAAGACATGACAAGACAACACAAGACAAGACAAAACAAGACAAGACAAGACAAGACAGGACAAGACAAGACAAGAAAAGACAAGACAAGACAAGATAAGACATGACAAGACAAGACAAGACAGGACAAGACAAGACAAGACAAGACAAGATAAGACATGACAAGACAACACAAGACAAGACAAAACAAGACAAGACAAGACAAGACAACACATGACAAGACAAAACAACACAACACACGACAGGACAGGACAAGACAAGACAAGACAAGACAAGACAAGACAAGACAAGACAAGACAAGACAAGACAAGACAAGACAAGACAAGACAAGACAAGACAAGACAAGACAAGACAAGACAAGACAAGACAAGACAAGACAAGACAAGACAAGACAAGACAAGACAAGACAAGACAAGACAAGACAAGACAAGACAAGACAAGACAAGACAAGACAAGACAAGACAAGACAAGACAAGACAAGACAAGACAAGACAAGACAAGACAAGACAAGACAAGACAAGACAAGACAAGACAAGACAAGACAAGACAAGACAAGACAAGACAAGACAAGACAAGACAAGACAAGACAAGACAAGACAAGACAAGACAAGTCAAGACAAGACAAGACAAGACAAGACAAGACAAGACAAGACAAGACAAGACAAGACAAGACAAGACAAGACAAGTCACGACAAGACAAGACAAGACAAGAAAAGACAAGACAAGACAAGACAAGACAAGACAAGACAAGACAAGACAAGACAAGATAAGACATGACAAGACAAAATAAGACAAGACAAAACAACACAACGCACGATATGACATGACATGACATGACAAGACAAGACAAGACAAGACAAGACAAGACAAAACAAAACAAGACAAGACAACACAAGACAAGACAAGACAAAGCAACACCAGACACGACATGACATGACATGACAAGACAAGACAAAACAACACAACACACGACAGGACATGACATGACATGACATGACAAGACAAGACAGGACAGGACAGGACAAGAAAAGACAAGACAAGACAAGACAAGACACGACAAGACAAGACAAGACAAGACAAGAAAAGACAAGACAAGACAAGACAAGACAAGACAAGACAAGACAAGACAAGACAAGACAAGACAAGACAAGACAAGACAAGACAAGACAAGATAAGACATGACAAGACAAAATAAGACAAGACAAAACAACACAACACAACACACGATATGACATGACATGACATGACAAGACAAGACATGACATGACATGACAAGACAAGACAAGACAAGGCAAGACAAGACATGACAAGACAAAACAAGACAAGACAAAACAACACAACACACGACATGACAAGACAAGACAAGACAAGAAAAGACAAGACAAGACAAGACAAGACAAGACAAGACAAGATAAGACATGACAAGACAAAATAAGACAAGACAAAATAACACAACACAACACACGATATGACATGACATGACATGACAAGACAAGACAAGACAAGACAAGACAAGACAAGACAAGACAAAACAAGACAAGACAACACAAGACAAGACAAAACAACACAACTCACGACATGACATGACATGACAAGACAAGACAAGGCAAGACAAGACATGACAAGACAAAACAAGACAAGACAAAACAACACAACACACGACATGACATGACATGACAAGACAAGACATGACAAGACAAAACAACACAACACACGACATGACAAGACAAGACAAGACAAGACTAGATAAAATAAGACAAGACAAGACATGACAAGACAAAACAAGACAATACAAAACAACACAACTCACGACATGACATGACATGACATGACAAGACAAGACAAGACAAGACAAGACAAGACAAGACAAGAAAAGACAAGACAAGACAAGACAAGACAAGACAAGACAAGACAAGACAAGACAAGACAAGACAAGACAAGACAAGACAAGACAAGACAAGACAAGACAAGACAAGACAAGACAAGACAAGACAAGACAAGACAAGACAAAACAAGACAAGACAAGACAAGACAAGACCAGACAAGACAAGACAAAATAAGACAAGACAAGACAAGACAAGACAAGACAAGACATGACAAGACAAGACAAAACAAGACAAGACAACACAACACACGACATGACATGACATGACAAGACAAGACATGACAAGACAAAACAACACAACACACGACATGACAAGACAAGACAAGACTAGATAAAATAAGACAAGACAAGACATGACAAGACAAAACAAGACAATACAAAACAACACAACTCACGACATGACATGACATGACATGACAAGACAAGACAAGACAAGACAAGACAAGACAAGACAAGACAAGAAAAGACAAGACAAGACAAGACAAGACAAGACAAGACAAGACAAGACAAGACAAGACAAGACAAGACAAGACAAGACAAGACAAGACAAGACAAGACAAGACAAGACAAGACAAAACAAGACAAGACAAGACAAGACAAGACCAGACAAGACAAGACAAAATAAGACAAGACAAGACAAGACAAGACAAGACAAGACAAGACAAGACAAGACAAGACAAGACAAGACAAGACAAGACATGACAAGACAAGACAAAACAAGACAAGACAAGAAAAGACAAAACAAGACAAGACAAGACAAAACAAGACAAGACAAGACAAGACAAGACCAGACAAGACATGACAAGACAAGACAAGACAAGACAAGACAAAACAAGACAAGACAAGACAAAACAAGACAAGACAAGACAAGACAAGACCAGACAAGACATGACAAGACAAGACAAGACAAGACAAGACAAGACAAGACAAGACAAGACAAGAAAAGACAGGACAAGACAAGACAAGACAAGACACGACAAGACAAGACAAGACAAGACAAGACAAGACAAGACAAGACAAGACAAGACAAGACAAGACAAGACAAGACAAGACAAGACAAGACAAGACAAGACAAGACATGACATGACATGACAAGACAAGACAAGACAAGACAAGACAAGACAAGACAAGACAAGACAAGACAAGACAAGACAAGACAAGACAAGACAAGACAAGACAAGACAAGACAAGACAAGACAAGACAAGACAAGACAAGTCACGACAAGACAAGACAAGACAAGAAAAGACAAGACAAGACAAGACAAGACAAGACAAGACAAGACAAGACAAGACAAGATAAGACATGACAAGACAAAATAAGACAAGACAAAACAACACAACGCACGATATGACATGACATGACATGACAAGACAAGACAAGACAAGACAAAACAAAACAAGACAAGACAACACAAGACAAGACAAGACAAAGCAACACCAGACACGACATGACATGACATGACAAGACAAGACAAAACAACACAACACACGACAGGACATGACATGACATGACATGACAAGACAAGACAGGACAGGACAGGACAAGAAAAGACAAGACAAGACAAGACAAGACAATACAAGACAAGACAAGACAAGACAAGACAAGAAAAGACAAGACAAGACAAGACAAGATAAGACATGACAAGACAAAATAAGACAAGACAAAACAACACAACACAACACACGATATGACATGACATGACATGACAAGACAAGACAAGACAAGACAAGACAAGACAAAACAACACAACTCACGACATGACATGACATGACAAGACAAGACAAGACAAGGCAAGACAAGACATGACAAGACAAAACAAGACAAGACAAAACAACACAAAACACGACATGACAAGACAAGACAAGACAAGAAAAGACAAGACAAGACAAGACAAGACAAGACAAGACAAGACAAGATAAGACATGACAAGACAAAATAAGACAAGACAAAACAACACAACACAACACACGATATGACATGACATGACATGACAAGACAAGACAAGACAAGACAAAACAAGACAAGACAACACAAGACAAGACAAAACAACACAACTCACGACATGACATGACATGACAAGACAAGACAAGACAAGACAAGGCAAGACAAGACATGACAAGACAAAACAAGAGAAGACAAAACAACACAACACACGACATGACAAGACAAGACAAGACAAGAAAAGACAAGACAAGACAAAACAACACAACGCACGATATGACATGACATGACATGACAAGACAAGACACGACAAGACAAGACAAAACAAAACAAGACAAGACAACACAAGACAAGACAAGACAAAGCAACACCAGACACGACATGACATGACATGACAAGACAAGACAAAACAACACAACACACGACAGGACATGACATGACATGACATGACAAGACAAGACAGGACAGGACAGGACAAGAAAAGACAAGACAAGACAAGACAAGACACGACAAGACAAGACAAGACAAGACAAGAAAAGACAAGACAAGACAAGACAAGATAAGACATGACAAGACAAAATAAGACAAGACAAAACAACACAACACAACACACGATATGACATGACATGACATGACAAGACAAGACAAGACAAGACAAGACAAGACAAAACAAGACAACACAAGACAAGACAAAACAACACAACTCACGACATGACACGACATGACAAGACAAGACAAGACAAGGCAAGACAAGACATGACAAGACAAAACAAGACAAGACAAAACAACACAACACACGACATGACAAGACAAGACAAGACAAGAAAAGACAAGACAAGACAAGACAAGACAAGACAAGACAAGACAAGACAAGACAAGATAAGACATGACAAGACAAAATAAGACAAGACAAAACAACACAACACAACACACGATATGACATGACATGACATGACAAGACAAGACAAGACAAGACAAGACAAAACAAGACAATACAACACAAGACAAGACAAAACAACACAACTCACGACATGACATGACATGACAAGACAAGACAAGACAAGACAAGGCAAGACAAGACATGACAAGACAAAACAAGAGAAGACAAAACAACACAACACACGACATGACATGACATGACAAGACAAGACATGACAAGACAAAACAACACAACACACGACATGACAAGACAAGACAAGACTAGATAAAATAAGACAAGACAAGACATGACAAGACAAAACAAGACAAGACAAAACAACACAACTCACGACATGACATGACATGACATGACAAGACAAGACAAGACCAGACAAGACAAGACAAGACAAGACAAGAAAAGACAAGACAAGACAAGACAAGACAAGACAAGACAAGACAAGACAAGACAAGACAAGACAAGACAAGACAAGACAAGACAAGACAAGACAAGACAAGACAAAACAAGACAAGACAAGACAAGACAAGACAAGACCAGACAAGACAAAACAAGACAAGACAAGACAAGACAAGACAAGACAAGACAAGACAAGACAAGACAAGACAAGACAAGACAAGACAAGACAAGACAAGACAAGACAAGACAAGACAAGATATGACAAGACAAGACAAAACAAGACAAGACAAGAATAGACAAAACAAGACAAGACAAGACAAAACAAGACAAGACAAGACAAGACAAGACCAGACAAGACATGACAAGACAAGACAAGACAAGACAAGACAAGACAAGACAAGACAAGACATGACATGACAAGACAAAACAACACAACACACGACATGACATGACATGACAAGACAAGACATGACAAGACAAAACAAAACAAGACAAGACAAGAAAAGACAAGATAAGACAAGACAAGACATGACAAGACAGGACAGGACAAGCCAAGACAAGACAAGACAAGACATGACAAGACAAGACAGGACAAGACATGACAAGACAAGACAAGACAAGACAGGACAAAACAAGACAAGACAAGAAAAGACAAGATAAGACAAGACAAGACAAGACAAGACAGGACAGGACAAGCCAAGACAAGACAAGACAAGACATGACAAGACAAGACAACACACGACATGACAAGACAAAGCAACACAAGACACGACATGACATGACAAGACAAGACAAGACAAGACAAGACAAGATAAGACATGACAAGACAAAGCAAGACAAGACAAAACAAGACAAGACAAAACAACACAACACACGTCAGGACAGGACAAGACAAGACAAGACGAGACACGACAAGACAAGACAAGACAAGACAAGACATGACAAGACAAGACAAGACAAGACAAGACAGGACAAGACAAGACAAGACAAGACAAGAAAAGACAAGACAAGACAAGACAAGACAAGACAAGACAAGACAAGACAAGACAAGACAAGACAAGACAAGACAAGACAAGACAAGACAAGACAAGACAAGACAAGACAAGACAAGACAAGACAAGTCAAGACAAGACAAGACAAGACAAGACAAGACAAGACAAGACAAGACAAGACAAGACAAGACAAGACAAGACAAGACAAGACAAGACAAGACAAGACAAGACAAGACAAGACAAGACAAGACAAGACAAGACAAGACAAGACAAGACAAGACAAGACAAGACAAGACAAGACAAGACAAGACAAGACAAGACAAGACAAGACAAGACAAGACAAGACAAGATAAGACATGACAAGACAAAATAAGACAAGACAAAACAACACAACACAACACACGATATGACGTGACATGACATGACAAGACAAGACAAGACAAGACAAGACAAAACAAAACAAGACAATACAACACAAGACAAGACAAAACAACACAACACACGACAGGACAGGACAAGACAAGACAAGACAAAACAACACAGCTCACGACATGACAAGACAAGACAAAACAAGACAATACAAGACAAAACAAAACAAGACAAGACAACACAAGACAAGACAAAACAACACAACACACGACAGGACAGGACAAGACAAGACAAGACAAGACAAGATAATACAAAACAAGACAAGACAAAACAACACAACACACGATATGACATGACATGACATGACAAGACGAGACAAGACAAGACAAGACAAAACAAGACAAGACAATACAAGACAAGACAAGACAAGACATGACAAGACAAGACAAGACAAGAAAAGACAAGACAAGACAAGACAAGACAAGACAAGACAAGACAAGACAAGACAAGACAAGACAAGACAAGATAAGACATGACAAGACGAAATAAGACAAGACAAAACAACACAACACACGATATGACATGACATGACATGACAAGACAAGACAAGACAAGACAAGACAAGACAAAACAAAACAAGACAAGACAACACAAGACAAGACAAAACAACACAACACACGACAGGACAGGACAAGACAAGACAAGACAAGACAAGACAAGACAAGACAAGACAAGACAAAACAACACAACTCACGACATGACAAGACAAGACAAGACAAGAAAAGACAAAACAAGACAATACAAGACAAGACAAAACAAGACAAGACAACACAAGACAAGACAAAACAACACAACACACGACAGGACCGGACAAGACAAGACAAGACAAGACACGACAAGACAAAACAAGACAAGATAAGACAAAACAAGACAAGACAAAACAACACAACACACGCCAGGACAGGACAAGACAAGACAAGACGAGACAAGACAAGACAAGACAAGACAAGACAAGACAAGACAAGACAAGACAAGACAAGACAAGACAAGACAAGACAAGACAAGACAAGACAAGACAAGACAAGACAAGACAAGACATGACATGACAAGACAAGACAAGACAAGACAAGACAAGACAAGACATGACAAGACAAAACAAGACAAGACAAAACAACACAACACACGACATGACATGACATGACAAGACAAGACATGACAAGACAAAACAACACAACACACGACATGACAAGACAAGACAAGACTAGATAAAATAAGACAAGACAAGACATGACAAGACAAAACAAGTCAAGACAAAACAACACAACTCACGACATGACATGACATGACAAGACAAGACAAAACAAGACAAGGCAAGACAAGACAAGACAAGACAAGACAAGACAAGACAAGACAAGACAAGACAAGACAAGACAAGACAAGACAAGACAAGACAAGACAAGACAAGACAAGACAAGATAAGACAAGATAAGACAAGACAAGACAAGACAAGACAAAACAAGACAAGACAAGACAAGACCAGACCAGACAAGACAAGACAAAACAAGACAAGACAAGACAAGACAAGACAAGACAAGACAAGACAAGACAAGACAAGACAAGACAAGACAAGACAAGACAAGACAAGACATGACAAGACAAGACAAAACAAGACAAGACAAGAAAAGACAAAACAAGACAAGACAAGACAAAACAAGACAAGACAAGACAAGACAAGACCAGCAAGACAAGACATGACAAGACAAGACAAGACAAGACAAGACAAGACAAGACAAGACAAGACAAGACAAGACAAGACAAGACAAGACAAGACAAGACAAGACAAGACAAGACAAGACAAGACAAGACAAGACAAGACAAGACAAGACAAGACAAGACAAGACAAGACAAGACAAGACAAGACAAGACAAGACAAGACAAGACAAGACAAGACATGACATGACAAGACAAAACAACACAACACACGACATGACATGACATGACAAGACAAGACATGACAAGACAAAACAACACAACACACGACATGACAAGACAAAACAAGACAAGACAAAACAACACAACTCACGACATGACATGACATGACAAGACAAGACAAGACAAGACAAGACAAGACAAGACAAGACAAGACAAGACAAGACAAAACAAGACAAGACAAGAAAAGACAAGATAAGACAAGACAAGACAAGACAAGACAGGACAGGACAAGCCAAGACAAGACAAGACAAGACATGACAAGACAAGACAACACACGACATGACAAGACAAAGCAACACAAGACACGAGATGACATGACAAGACAACACACGACATGACAAGACAAAGCAACACAAGACACGAGATGACATGACAAGAAAAGACAAGACAAGACAAGACCAGACAAGAGAAGACAAGATAAGACATGACAAGACAAAACAAGACAAGACAACACAACACACGACATGACATGACATGACCTGATATGACAAGACAAGACAGGACAGGACAGGACAAAACAAGACAAGACAAGACAAGACAAGACAAGACAAGACAAGACAAGACAAGACAAGACAAGACAAGACAAGACAAGACAAGACAAGACAAGACAAGACAAGACAAGACAAGACAAGACAAGACAAGACAAGACAAGACAAGACAAGACAAGACAAGACAAGACAAGACAAGACAAGACAAGACAAGACATGACAAGACAAAACAAGACAAGACAAGACAAAACAAGACAAGACAAGACAAGACAAGACAAGACAAGACAAGACAAGACAAAACAAGACAAGACAAGACAAGACCAGACAAGACAAGACAAAACAAGACAAGACAAGACAAGACAAGACAAGACAAGACAAGACAAGACAGGACAAGCCAAGACATGACAAGACAAAACAAGACAAGACAAGACAAAACAAGACAAGACAAGAAAAGACAAAACAAGACAAGACAAGACAAAACAAGACAAGACAAGACAAGACAAGACAAGACCAGACAAGATAAGACATGACAAGACAAGACAAGACAAGACAAGACAAGACAAGACAAGACAAGACAAGACAAGACAAGACAAGACAAGACAAGACAAGACAAGACAAGACAAGATAAGACATGACAAGACAAGACAAGACAAGACAAGACAAGACAAGACAAGACAAGACAAGACAAGACGAGATAAGACAAGACAAGACAAGACAGGACAGGACAAGCCAAGACAAGACAAGACATGACAAGACAAGACAACACACGACATGACATGACATGACAAGACAGGACAGGACAAGACAAGACAAGACAAGACAAGACGAGACAAGACAAGACAAGACAAGACAAGACAAGACAAGACAAAACAAGACAAGACAAGACAAGACCAGACAAGACAAGACAAGACAAGACAAAACAAGACAAGACAAGACAAGACAAGACAAGACAAGACAAGACAGGACAAGACAAGACATGACAAGACAAGACAAAACAAGACAAGACAAGAAAAGACAAAACAAGACAAGACAAGACAAAACAAGACAAGACAAGACAAGACAAGACATGAGAAGACAAGATAAGACATGACAAGACAAAGCAACACAAGACAAAACAACACAACACACGTCAGGACAGGACAAGACAAGACAAGACAAGACTAGACAAGACAAGACAAGACAAGACAAGACAACACATGACAAGACAAGACAAGACAGGACAGGACAAGACAAGACAAGACAAGACAAGACAAGACAGGACAAGACAAGACAAGACAAGACGAGACAAGACAAGACAAGACAAGACAAGACAAGACATGACAAGACAAGACAAGACAGGACAGGACAAGACAAGACAAGACAAGACAAGACAAGACAAGACAAGACAAGACAAGACAAGACAAGACAAGACAAGACAAGAGAAGACAAGACAAGACAAGACAAGACAAGACATGACAAGACAAGACAAAACAAGACAAGACAAGACAAGACCAGACAAAACAACACAACACACGACATGACATGACATGACAAGACAAGACATGACAAGACAAGACAAGACAAGACAAGACAAGACAAGACAAGAGAAGACAAGACAAGACAAGACAAGACAAGACAAGATAAGACAAGACAAGACATGACAAGACAAGACAAGACATGACAAGACAAGACAAGACAAGACAAGAAAAGTCAAGACAAGACAAGACAAGACAAGACAAGACAAGACAAGACAAGACAAGACAAGACAAGATAAGACATGACAAGACAAGACAAGACAAGACAAGACAAGACAAGACAAGACAAGACAAGACAAGACAAGACAAGACAAGACAAGACAAGACAAGACAAGACAAGACAAGACAAGACAAGACAAGACAAGACAAGACAAGACAAGACAAGACAAGACAAGACAAGACAAGACAAGACAAGACATGACAAGACAAAACAAGACAAGACAAGACAAAACAAGACAAGACAAGAAAAGACAAAACAAGACAAGACAAGACAAAACAAGACAAGACAAGACAAGACAAGACAAGACCAGACAAGACAAGACAAGACAAGACAAGACAAGATAAGACATGACAAGACAAGACAAGACAAGACAAGACAAGACAAGACAAGACAAGACAAGACAAGACAAGACAAGACAAGACATGACAAGACAAGACAAGACAGGACAGGACAAGACAAGACAAGACAGGACAGGACAAGACAAGACAAGACAAGACGAGACAAGACAAGACAAGACAAGACAAGACAAAACAAGACAAGACAAGACAAGACCAGACAAGACAAGACAAAACAAGACAAGACAAGACAAGACAAGACAAACAAGACAAGACAAGACAAGACAAGACAAGACAAGACAAGACAAGACAAGACAAGACAAGACAAGACAAGACAAGACAAGACAAGACAAGACAAGACAAGACAAGACAAGACAAGACAAGACAAGACAAGACAAGACAAGACAAGACAAGACAAGACAAGACAAGACAAGACAAGACAAGACAAGACAAGACAAGACAAGACAAGTCAAGACAAGACAAGACAAGACAAGACAAGACAAGACAAGACGAGATAAGACAAGACAAGACAAGACAGGACAGGACAAGCCAAGACAAGACAAGACATGACAAGACAAGACAACACACGACATGACATGCCATGACAAGACAGGACAGGACAAGACAAGACAAGACAAGACAAGACGAGACAAGACAAGACAAGACAAGACAAGACAAGACAAGACAAAACAAGACAAGACAAGACAAGACCAGACAAGACAAGACAAAACAAGACAAGACAAGACAAGACAAGACAAGACAAGACAAGACAAGACAGGACAAGACAAGACATGACAAGACAAGACAAAACAAGACAAGACAAGAAAAGACATAACAGGACAAGACAAGACAAAACAAGACAAGACAAGACAAGACCAGACAAGACAAGACAAGACAAGACAAGACAAGACAAGACAAGACAAGACAAGACAGGACAGGACAAGCCAAGACAAGACAAGACAAGTCAAGTCAAGACAAGACAAGACAAGACAAGACAAGACGAGATAAGACAAGACAAGACAAGACAGGACAGGACAAGCCAAGACAAGACAAGACATGACAAGACAAGACAACACACGACATGACATGACATGACAAGACAAGACAAGACAAGACAACACACGACATGACATGACATGACATGACAAGACAAGACAAGACAAGACAAGACAAGAGAAGACATGACAAGACAAAATAAGACAAGACAAAACAACACAACACAACACACGATATGACATGACTTGACATAACAAGACAAGACAAGACAAGACAAGACTAGACAAAACAAGACAAGACAAGACAAGACAAAACAACACAACACACGACAGGACAGGACAAGACAAGACAAGACAAGACAAGACAAGGTAAGACAAGACAAGACAAGACAAGTCAAGACAAGACAAGACAAGACAAGACAAGACAAGACAAGACAAGACAAGACAAAACAAGACAAGACAAGACAAGACCAGACAAGACAAGACAAAACAAGACAAGACAAGACAAGACAAGACAAGACAAGACAGGACAAGCCAAGACATGACAAGACAAGACAAAACAAGACAAGACAAGAAAAGACAAAACAAGACAAGACAAGACAAAACAAGACAAGACAAGACAAGACAAGACAAGACCAGACAAGACATGACAAGACAAGACAAGACAAGACAAGACAGGACAAGACAAGACAAGACAAGACAAGACAAGACAAGACAAGACAAGACAAGACAAGACAAGACAAGACAAGACAAGACAAGACAAGACAAGACAAGACAAGACGAGACGAGATAAGACAAGACAAGACAAGACTGGACAGGACAAGCCAAGACAAGACAAGACATGACAAGATAAGACAACACACGACATGACATGACATGGCAAGACAAGTCAAGACAAGACAAGACAACACACGACATGACATGACATGACATGACAAGACAAGACAAGACAAGACAAGAGAAGACATGACAAGACAAAATAAGACAAGACAAAACAACACAACACAACACACGATATGACATGACTTGACATAACAAGACAAGACAAGACAAGACAAGACTAGACAAAACAAGACAAGACAAGACAAGACAAAACAACACAACACACGACAGGACAGGACAAGACAAGACAAGACAAGACAAGACAAGATAAGACAAAACAAGACAAGACAAAACAACACAACACACGTCAGGACAGGACAAGACAAGACAAGACGAGACAAGACAAGACAAGACAAGACAAGACAAGACAAGACAAGACAAGACAAGACAAGACATGACAAGACAAGATAAGACATGACAAGACAAAGCAAGACAAGACAAGACATGACAAGACAAAGCAAGACAAGACAAAACAGGACAAGACAAAACAACACAACACACGTCAGGACAGGACAAGACAAGACAAGACAAGACGAGACAAGACATGACAAGACAAGACAAGACAGGACAGGACAAGACAAGACAAGACAAGACAAGACACGACAAGACAAGACAAGACAAGACAAGACAAGACAAGACAAGACAAGACAAGACAAGACAAGACAAGACAAGACAAGACAAGACAAGACAAGACAAGACAAGACAAGACAAGACAAGACAAGACAAGACAAGACAAGACAAGACAAGACAAGACAAGACAAGACAAGACAAGACAAGACAAGACAAGACAAGACAAGACAAGACAAGACAAGACAAGACAAGACAAGACAAGACAAGACAAGACAAGACAAGACAAGACAAGACAAGACAAGACAAGACAAGACAAGACAAGACAAGACAAGACAAGACAAGACAAGACAAGACAAGACAAGACAAGACAAGACAAGACAAGACATGACATGACAAGACAAGATAAGACATGACAAGACAAAGCAAGACAAGACAAAACAGGACAAGACAAGACAACACAACACACGACATGACATGACATGACAAGACAAGACATGACAAGACAAAACAACACAACACACGACATGACAAGACAAGACAAGACTAGACAAAATAAGACAAGACAAGACATGACAAGACAAAACAAGACAAGACAAAACAACACAACTCACGACATGACATGACATGACAAGACAAGACAAGACAAGACAAGACAAGACAAGACAAGACAAGACAAGACAAGACAAAACAAGACAAGACAAGAAAAGACAAGATAAGACAAGACAAGACAAGACAGGACAGGACAAGCCAAGACAAGACAAGACAAGACATGACAAGACAAGACAACACACGACATGACAAGTCAAAGCAACACAAGACACGAGATGACATGACAAGACAACACACGACATGACAAGACAAAGCAACACAAGACACGAGATGACATGACAAGACAAGACAAGACACGACAAGACAAGACAAGACAAGACAAGACAAGACAAGACCAGACAAGAGAAGACAAGATAAGACATGACAAGACAAAACAAGACAAGACAACACAACACACGACATGACATGACATGACCTGATATGACAAGACAAGACAGGACAGGACAAGACAAGACAAGACAAGACAAGACAAGACAAGACAAGACAAGACAAGACAAGACAAGACAAGACAAGACAAGACAAGACAAGACAAGACAAGACAAGACAAGACAAGACAAGACAAGACATGACAAGACAAGATAAGACATGACAAGACAAAGCAAGACAAGACAAAACAGGACAAGACAAAACAACACAACACACGTCAGGACAGGACAAGACAAGACAAGACAAGACGAGACAAGACAAGACAAGACAAGACAAGACAAGACAAGACAAGACAAGACAAGACAAGACAAGACAAGACAAGACAAGACATGACATGACAAGACAAGATAAGACATGACAAGACAAAGCAAGACAAGACAAAACAGGACAAGACAAGACAACACAACACACGACATGACATGACATGACAAGACAAGACATGACAAGACAAAACAACACAACACACGACATGACAAGACAAGACAAGACTAGACAAAATAAGACAAGACAAGACATGACAAGACAAGACAAGACAAGACAAGACAAGACAAGACAAGACAAGACAAGACAAGACAAGACAAGTCAAGACAAGACAAGACAAGACAAGACAAGACAAGACGAGATAAGACAAGACAAGACAAGACAGGACAGGACAAGCCAAGACAAGACAAGACATGACAAGATAAGACAACACACGACATGACATGCCATGACAAGACAGGACAGGACAAGACAAGACAAGACAAGACAAGACGAGACAAGACAAGACAAGACAAGACAAGACAAGACAAGACAAAACAAGACAAGACAAGACAAGACCAGACAAGACAAGACAAAACAAGACAAGACAAGACAAGACAAGACAAGACAAGACAAGACAAGACAAGACAAGACAGGACAAGACAAGACATGACAAGACAAGACAAAACAAGACAAGACAAGAAAAGACATAACAAGACAAGACAAGACAAAACAAGACAAGACAAGACAAGACAAGACCAGACAAGACAAGACAAGACAAGACAAGACAAGACAAGACAAGACAAGACAAGACAAGACAGGACAAGACAAGACATGACAAGACAAGACAAAACAAGACAAGACAAGAAAAGACATAACAAGACAAGACAAGACAAAACAAGACAAGACAAGACAAGACAAGACCAGACAAGACAAGACAAGACAAGACAAGACAAGACAAGACAAGACAAGACAAGACAGGACAGGACAAGCCAAGACAAGACAAGACAAGACGAGACAAGACAAGACAAGACAAGACAAGACAAGACAAGACATGACAAGACAAGACAGGACAGGACAAGACAAGACAAGACAAGACAAGACAAGACAAAACAAGACAAGACAAGACAAGACAAGACAAGACAAGACAAGACAAGACAAGACAAGACAAGACAAGACAAGACAAGACAAGACAAGACAAGACAAGACATGACAATATAAAACAAGACAAGACAAGACAAGACAAGACAAGACAAGACAAGACAAGACAAGACAAGACAAGACAAGACAAGACAAGACAAGACAAGACAAGACAATACAAGACAAGATAAGACATGACAAGACAAAATAAGACAAGACAAAACAACACAACACAACACACGATATGACATGACATGACATGACAAGACAAGACAAGACAAGACAAGACAAGACAAGACAAGACAAGACAAGACAAAACAAGACAAGACAGCACAAGACAAGACAAAACAACACAACTCACGACATGACATGACATGACAAGACAAGACAAGACAAGACAAGACAAGACAAGACATGACAAGACAAAACAAGACAAGACAAAACAACACAACACACGACATGACATGACATGACAAGACAAGACATGACAAGACAAAACAACACAACACACGACATGACAAGACAAGACAAGACTAGATAAAATAAGACAAGACAAGACATGACAAGACAAAACAAGTCAAGACAAAACAACACAACTCACGACATGACATGACATGACAAGACAAGACAAAACAAGACAAGGCAAGACAAGACAAGACAAGACAAGACAAGACAAGACAAGACAAGACAAGACAAGACAAGACAAGACAAGACAAGACAAGACAAGACAAGACAAGACAAGACAAGACAAGACAAGACAAGACAAGACAAGATAAGACAAGATAAGACAAGACAAGACAAGACAAGACAAAACAAGACAAGACAAGACAAGACCAGACCAGACAAGACAAGACAAAACAAGACAAGACAAGACAAGAAAAGACAAGACAAGACAAGACAAGACAAGACAAGACAAGACAAGACAAGACAAGACATGACAAGACAAGACAAAACAAGACAAGACAAGAAAAGACAAAACAAGACAAGACAAGACAAAACAAGACAAGACAAGACAAGACAAGACCAGCAAGACAAGACATGACAAGACAAGACAAGACAAGACAAGACAAGACAAGACAAGACAAGACAAGACAAGACAAGACAAGACAAGACAAGACAAGACAAGACAAGACAAGACAAGACAAGACAAGACAAGACAAGACAAGACAAGACAAGACAAGACAAGACAAGACAAGACAAGACAAGACAAGACAAGACAAGACATGACATGACAAGACAAAACAACACAACACACGACATGACATGACATGACAAGACAAGACATGACAAGACAAAACAACACAACACACGACATGACAAGACAAAACAAGACAAGACAAAACAACACAACTCACGACATGACATGACATGACAAGACAAGACAAGACAAGACAAGACAAGACAAGACAAGACAAGACAAGACAAAACAAGACAAGACAAGAAAAGACAAGATAAGACAAGACAAGACAAGACAAGACAGGACAGGACAAGCCAAGACAAGACAAGACAAGACATGACAAGACAAGACAACACACGACATGACAAGACAAAGCAACACAAGACACGAGATGACATGACAAGACAACACACGACATGACAAGACAAAGCAACACAAGACACGAGATGACATGACAAGAAAAGACAAGACAAGACAAGACCAGACAAGAGAAGACAAGATAAGACATGACAAGACAAAACAAGACAAGACAACACAACACACGACATGACATGACATGACCTGATATGACAAGACAAGACAGGACAGGACAGGACAAAACAAGACAAGACAAGACAAGACAAGACAAGACAAGACAAGACAAGACAAGACAAGACAAGACAAGACAAGACAAGACAAGACAAGACAAGACAAGACAAGACAAGACAAGGCAAGACAAGACAAGACAAGACAAGACAAGACAAGACAAGACAAGACAAGACAAGACAAGACAAGACAAGACAAGACAAGACAAGACAAGACAAGACAAGACAAGACAAGACAAGACAAGACAAGACATGACAAGACAAAACAAGACAAGACAAGACAAAACAAGACAAGACAAGACAAGACAAGACAAGACAAGACAAGACAAGACAAAACAAGACAAGACAAGACAAGACCAGACAAGACAAGACAAAACAAGACAAGACAAGACAAGACAAGACAAGACAAGACAAGACAAGACAGGACAAGCCAAGACATGACAAGACAAAACAAGACAAGACAAGACAAAACAAGACAAGACAAGAAAAGACAAAACAAGACAAGACAAGACAAAACAAGACAAGACAAGACAAGACAAGACAAGACCAGACAAGATAAGACATGACAAGACAAGACAAGACAAGACAAGACAAGACAAGACAAGACAAGACAAGACAAGACAAGACAAGACAAGACAAGATAAGACATGACAAGACAAGACAAGACAAGACAAGACAAGACAAGACAAGACAAGACAAGACAAGACGAGATAAGACAAGACAAGACAAGACAGGACAGGACAAGCCAAGACAAGACAAGACATGACAAGACAAGACAACACACGACATGACATGACATGACAAGACAGGACAGGACAAGACAAGACAAGACAAGACAAGACGAGACAAGACAAGACAAGACAAGACAAGACAAGACAAAACAAGACAAGACAAGACAAGACCAGACAAGACAAGACAAGACAAGACAAAACAAGACAAGACAAGACAAGACAAGACAAGACAAGACAAGACAGGACAAGTCAAGACATGACAAGACAAGACAAAACAAGACAAGACAAGAAAAGACAAAACAAGACAAGACAAGACAAAACAAGACAAGACAAGACAAGACAAGACATGAGAAGACAAGATAAGACATGACAAGACAAAGCAACACAAGACAAAACAACACAACACACGTCAGGACAGGACAAGACAAGACAAGACAAGACTAGACAAGACAAGACAAGACAAGACAAGACAACACATGACAAGACAAGACAAGACAGGACAGGACAAGACAAGACAAGACAAGACAAGACAAGACAGGACAAGACAAGACAAGACAAGACGAGACAAGACAAGACAAGACAAGACAAGACAAGACATGACAAGACAAGACAAGACAGGACAGGACAAGACAAGACAAGACAAGACAAGACAAGACAAGACAAGACAAGACAAGACAAGACAAGAGAAGACAAGACAAGACAAGACAAGACAAGACATGACAAGACAAGACAAAACAAGACAAGACAAGACAAGACAAGACCAGACAAAACAACACAACACACGACATGACATGACATGACAAGACAAGACATGACAAGACAAGACAAGACAAGACAAGACAAGACAAGACAAGAGAAGACAAGACAAGACAAGACAAGACAAGACAAGACAAGACAAGACAAGACATGACAAGACAAGACAAGACATGACAAGACAAGACAAGACAAGACAAGAAAAGTCAAGACAAGACAAGACAAGACAAGACAAGACAAGACAAGACAAGACAAGACAAGACAAGATAAGACATGACAAGACAAGACAAGACAAGACAAGACAAGACAAGACAAGACAAGACAAGACAAGACAAGACAAGACAAGACAAGACAAGACAAGACAAGACAAGACAAGACAAGACAAGACAAGACAAGACAAGACAAGACAAGACAAGACAAGACAAGACATGACAAGACAAAACAAGACAAGACAAGACAAAACAAGACAAGACAAGAAAAGACAAAACAAGACAAGACAAGACAAGACAAGACAAGACAAGACAAGACAAGACAAGACATGACAAGACAAGACAAGACAGGACAGGACAAGACAAGACAAGACAGGACAGGACAAGACAAGACAAGACAAGACAAGACGAGACAAGACAAGACAAGACAAGACAAGACAAAACAAGACAAGACAAGACAAGACCAGACAAGACAAGACAAAACAAGACAAGACAAGACAAGACAAGACAAACAAGACAAGACAAGACAAGACAAGACAAGACAAGACAAGACAAGACAAGACAAGACAAGACAAGACAAGACAAGACAAGACAAGACAAGACAAGACAAGACAAGACAAGACAAGACAAGACAAGACAAGACAAGACAAGACAAGACAAGACAAGACAAGACAAGACAAGACAAGACGAGATAAGACAAGACAAGACAAGACAGGACAGGACAAGCCAAGACAAGACAAGACATGACAAGACAAGACAACACACGACATGACATGCCATGACAAGACAGGACAGGACAAGACAAGACAAGACAAGACAAGACGAGACAAGACAAGACAAGACAAGACAAGACAAGACAAGACAAAACAAGACAAGACAAGACAAGACCAGACAAGACAAGACAAAACAAGACAAGACAAGACAAGACAAGACAAGACAAGACAAGACAAGACAGGACAAGACAAGACATGACAAGACAAGACAAGACAAGACAAGACAAGACAAGACGAGATAAGACAAGACAAGACAAGACAGGACAGGACAAGCCAAGACAAGACAAGACATGACAAGACAAGACAACACACGACATGACATGACATGACAAGACAAGACAAGACAAGACAACACACGACATGACATGACATGACATGACAAGACAAGACAAGACAAGACAAGACAAGAGAAGACATGACAAGACAAAATAAGACAAGACAAAACAACACAACACAACACACGATATGACATGACTTGACATAACAAGACAAGACAAGACAAGACAAGACTAGACAAAACAAGACAAGACAAGACAAGACAAAACAACACAACACACGACAGGACAGGACAAGACAAGACAAGACAAGACAAGACAAGGTAAGACAAGACAAGACAAGACAAGTCAAGACAAGACAAGACAAGACAAGACAAGACAAGACAAGACAAGACAAGACAAAACAAGACAAGACAAGACAAGACCAGACAAGACAAGACAAAACAAGACAAGACAAGACAAGACAAGACAAGACAAGACAGGACAAGCCAAGACATGACAAGACAAGACAAAACAAGACAAGACAAGAAAAGACAAAACAAGACAAGACAAGACAAAACAAGACAAGACAAGACAAGACCAGACAAGACAAGACATGACAAGACAAGACAAGACAAGACAAGACAGGACAAGACAAGACAAGACAAGACAAGACAAGACAAGACAAGACAAGACAAGACAAGACAAGACAAGACAAGACAAGACAAGACAAGACAAGACAAGACAAGACAAGACAAGACAAGACGAGACGAGATAAGACAAGACAAGACAAGACTGGACAGGACAAGCCAAGACAAGACAAGACATGACAAGATAAGACAACACACGACATGACATGACATGGCAAGACAAGTCAAGACAAGACAAGACAACACACGACATGACATGACATGACATGACAAGACAAGACAAGACAAGACAAGAGAAGACATGACAAGACAAAATAAGACAAGTCAAGACAAGACAAGACAACACACGACATGACATGACATGACATGACAAGACAAGACAAGACAAGACAAGACAAGAGAAGACATGACAAGACAAAATAAGACAAGACAAAACAACACAACACAACACACGATATGACATGACTTGACATAACAAGACAAGACAAGACAAGACAAGACTAGACAAAACAAGACAAGACAAGACAAGACAAAACAACACAACACACGACAGGACAGGACAAGACAAGACAAGACAAGACAAGACAAGATAAGACAAAACAAGACAAGACAAAACAACACAACACACGTCAGGACAGGACAAGACAAGACAAGACGAGACAAGACAAGACAAGACAAGACAAGACAAGACAAGACAAGACAAGACAAGACAAGACATGACAAGACAAGATAAGACATGACAAGACAAAGCAAGACAAGACAAAACAGGACAAGACAAAACAACACAACACACGTCAGGACAGGACAAGACAAGACAAGACAAGACGAGACAAGACATGACAAGACAAGACAAGACAGGACAGGACAAGACAAGACAAGACAAGACACGACAAGACAAGACAAGACAAGACAAGACAAGACAAGACAAGACAAGACAAGACAAGACAAGACAAGACAAGACAAGACAAGACAAGACAAGACAAGACAAGACAAGACAAGACAAGACAAGACAAGACAAGACAAGACAAGACAAGACAAGACAAGACAAGACAAGACAAGACAAGACAAGACAAGACAAGACAAGACAAGACAAGACAAGACAAGACAAGACAAGACAAGACAAGACAAGACAAGACAAGACAAGACAAGACAAGACAAGACAAGACAAGACAAGACAAGACAAGACAAGACAAGACAAGACAAGACAAGACAAGACAAGACAAGACAAGACAAGACAAGACAAGACATGACAAGACAAGATAAGACATGACAAGACAAAGCAAGACAAGACAAAACAGGACAAGACAAGACAACACAACACACGACATGACATGACATGACAAGACAAGACATGACAAGACAAAACAACACAACACACGACATGACAAGACAAGACAAGACTAGACAAAATAAGACAAGACAAGACATGACAAGACAAAACAAGACAAGACAAAACAACACAACTCACGACATGACATGACATGACAAGACAAGACAAGACAAGACAAGACAAGACAAGACAAGACAAGACAAGACAAGACAAGACAAAACAAGACAAGACAAGAAAAGACAAGATAAGACAAGACAAGACAAGACAAGACAGGACAGGACAAGCCAAGACAAGACAAGACAAGACATGACAAGACAAGACAACACACGACATGACAAGTCAAAGCAACACAAGACACGAGATGACATGACAAGACAACACACGACATGACAAGACAAAGCAACACAAGACACGAGATGACATGACAAGACAAGACAAGACACGACAAGACAAGACAAGACAAGACAAGACAAGACAAGACCAGACAAGAGAAGACAAGATAAGACATGACAAGACAAAACAAGACAAGACAACACAACACACGACATGACATGACATGACCTGATATGACAAGACAAGACAGGACAGGACAAGACAAGACAAGACAAGACAAGACAAGACAAGACAAGACAAGACAAGACAAGACAAGACAAGACAAGACAAGACAAGACAAGACAAGACAAGACAAGACAAGACAAGACAAGACAAGACAAGACAAGACAAGACAAGACAAGACAAGACAAGACAAGACAAGACCAGACAAGACAAGACAAAACAAGACAAGACAAGACAAGACAAGACAAACAAGACAAGACAAGACAAGACAAGACAAGACAAGACAAGACAAGACAAGACAAGACAAGACAAGACAAGACAAGACAAGACAAGACAAGACAAGACAAGACAAGACAAGACAAGACAAGACAAGACAAGACAAGACAAGACAAGACAAGACAAGACAAGACAAGACAAGACAAGACAAGACAAGACAAGACAAGACAAGTCAAGACAAGACAAGACAAGACAAGACAAGACAAGACAAGACGAGATAAGACAAGACAAGACAAAACAGGACAGGACAAGCCAAGACAAGACAAGACATGACAAGACAAGACAACACACGACATGACATGCCATGACAAGACAGGACAGGACAAGACAAGACAAGACAAGACAAGACGAGACAAGACAAGACAAGACAAGACAAGACAAGACAAGACAAAACAAGACAAGACAAGACAAGACCAGACAAGACAAGACAAAACAAGACAAGACAAGACAAGACAAGACAAGACAAGACAAGACAAGACAGGACAAGACAAGACATGACAAGACAAGACAAAACAAGACAAGACAAGAAAAGACATAACAAGACAAGACAAGACAAAACAAGACAAGACAAGACAAGACAAGACCAGACAAGACAAGACAAGACAAGACAAGACAAGACAAGACAAGACAAGACAAGACAAGACAGGACAAGACAAGACATGACAAGACAAGACAAAACAAGACAAGACAAGAAAAGACATAACAAGACAAGACAAGACAAAACAAGACAAGACAAGACAAGACAAGACCAGACAAGACAAGACAAGACAAGACAAGACAAGACAAGACAAGACAAGACAAGACAAGACAGGACAGGACAAGCCAAGACAAGACAAGACAAGTCAAGACAAGACAAGACAAGACAAGACAAGACGAGATAAGACAAGACAAGACAAGACAGGACAGGACAAGCCAAGACAAGACAAGACATGACAAGACAAGACAACACACGACATGACATGACATGACAAGACAAGACAAGACAAGACAACACACGACATGACATGACATGACATGACAAGACAAGACAAGACAAGACAAGACAAGAGAAGACATGACAAGACAAAATAAGACAAGACAAAACAACACAACACAACACACGATATGACATGACTTGACATAACAAGACAAGACAAGACAAGACAAGACTAGACAAAACAAGACAAGACAAGACAAGACAAAACAACACAACACACGACAGGACAGGACAAGACAAGACAAGACAAGACAAGACAAGGTAAGACAAGACAAGACAAGACAAGTCAAGACAAGACAAGACAAGACAAGACAAGACAAGACAAGACAAGACAAGACAAAACAAGACAAGACAAGACAAGACCAGACAAGACAAGACAAAACAAGACAAGACAAGACAAGACAAGACAAGACAAGACAGGACAAGCCAAGACATGACAAGACAAGACAAAACAAGACAAGACAAGAAAAGACAAAACAAGACAAGACAAGACAAAACAAGACAAGACAAGACAAGACCAGACAAGACATGACAAGACAAGACAAGACAAGACAAGACAGGACAAGACAAGACAAGACAAGACAAGACAAGACAAGACAAGACAAGACAAGACAAGACAAGACAAGACAAGACAAGACAAGACAAGACAAGACAAGACAAGACGAGACGAGATAAGACAAGACAAGACAAGACTGGACAGGACAAGCCAAGACAAGACAAGACATGACAAGATAAGACAACACACGACATGACATGACATGGCAAGACAAGTCAAGACAAGACAAGACAACACACGACATGACATGACATGACATGACAAGACAAGACAAGACAAGACAAGAGAAGACATGACAAGACAAAATAAGACAAGACAAAACAACACAACACAACACACGATATGACATGACTTGACATAACAAGACAAGACAAGACAAGACAAGACTAGACAAAACAAGACAAGACAAGACAAGACAAAACAACACAACACACGACAGGACAGGACAAGACAAGACAAGACAAGACAAGACAAGATAAGACAAAACAGGACAAGACAAAACAACACAACACACGTCAGGACAGGACAAGACAAGACAAGACGAGACAAGACAAGACAAGACAAGACAAGACAAGACAAGACAAGACAAGACAAGACAAGACAAGACATGACAAGACAAGATAAGACATGACAAGACAAAGCAAGACAAGACAAAACAGGACAAGACAAAACAACACAACACACGTCAGGACAGGACAAGACAAGACAAGACAAGACGAGACAAGACATGACAAGACAAGACAAGACAGGACAGGACAAGACAAGACAAGACAAGACACGACAAGACAAGACAAGACAAGACAAGACAAGACAAGACAAGACAAGACAAGACAAGACAAGACAAGACAAGACAAGACAAGACAAGACAAGACAAGACAAGACAAGACAAGACAAGACAAGACAAGACAAGACAAGACAAGACAAGACAAGACAAGACAAGACAAGACAAGACAAGACAAGACAAGACAAGACAAGACAAGACAAGACAAGACAAGACAAGACAAGACAAGACAAGACAAGACAAGACAAGACAAGACAAGACAAGACAAGACAAGACAAGACAAGACAAGACAAGACAAGACAAGACAAGGCAAGACAAGACAAGACAAGACAAGACAAGACATGACAAGACAAGATAAGACATGACAAGACAAAGCAAGACAAGACAAAACAGGACAAGACAAGACAACACAACACACGACATGACATGACATGACAAGACAAGACATGACAAGACAAAACAACACAACACACGACATGACAAGACAAGACAAGACTAGACAAAATAAGACAAGACAAGACATGACAAGACAAAACAAGACAAGACAAAACAACACAACTCACGACATGACATGACATGACAAGACAAGACAAGACAAGACAAGACAAGACAAGACAAGACAAGACAAGACAAAACAAGACAAGACAAGAAAAGACAAGATAAGACAAGACAAGACAAGACAAGACAGGACAGGACAAGCCAAGACAAGACAAGACAAGACATGACAAGACAAGACAACACACGACATGACAAGTCAAAGCAACACAAGACACGAGATGACATGACAAGACAACACACGACATGACAAGACAAAGCAACACAAGACACGAGATGACATGACAAGACAAGACAAGACACGACAAGACAAGACAAGACAAGACAAGACAAGACAAGACCAGACAAGAGAAGACAAGATAAGACATGACAAGACAAAACAAGACAAGACAACACAACACACGACATGACATGACATGACCTGATATGACAAGACAAGACAGGACAGGACAAGACAAGACAAGACAAGACAAGACAAGACAAGACAAGACAAGACAAGACAAGACAAGACAAGACAAGACAAGACAAGACAAGACAAGACAAGACAAGACAAGACAAGACAAGACAAGACAAGACAAGACAAGACAAGACAAGACAAGACAAGACAAGACAAGACAAGACAAGACAAGACAAGTCACGACAAGACAAGACAAGACAAGAAAAGACAAGACAAGACAAGACAAGACAAGACAAGACAAGACAAGATAAGATAAGACATGACAAGACAAAATAAGACAAGACAAAACAACACAACACACGATATGACATGACATGACATGACAAGACAAGACAAGACAAGACAAGACAAAACAAAACAAGACAAGACAACACAAGACAAGACAAAACAACACAACACACGACAGGACAGGACAAGACAAGACAAGACAAGACAAGACAAGACAAGATAAGACATGACAAGGCAAGACAAAACAACACAACACACGTCAGGACAGGACAGGACAAGACAAGACAAGACGAGACAAGACAAGATAAGACATGACAAGGCAAGACAAAACAACACAACACACGTCAGGACAGGACAAGACAAGACAAGACAAGACAAGACAAGACAAGACAAGACAAGACAAGACAAGACAAGACAAGACAAGACAAGACAAGACAAGACAAGACAAGACAAGACAAGACAAGACAAGACAAGACAAGACAAGACAAGACAAGACAAGACAAGACAAGAAAAGACAAGACAAGACAAGACAAGACATGACAAGACAAGATAAGACATGACAAGACAAAGCAAGACAAGACAAAACAACACAACTCACGACATGACATGACATGACAAGACAAGACAAGACAAGGCAAGACAAAACAACACAACACACGACATGACATGACGTGACAAGACATGACAAGACAAAACAACACAACACACGACATGACAAGACAAGACAAGACTAGACAAAATAAGACAAGACAAGACATGACAAAACAAAACAAGACAAGACAAAACAACACAACTCACGACATGACATGACATGACAAGACAAGACAAGACAAGACAAGACAAGACAAGACAAGACAAGACAAGACAAAACAAGACAAGACAAGAAAAGACAAGATAAGACAAGGCAAGACAAGACAAGACAGGACAGGACAAGTCAAGACAAGACAAGACAAGACATGACAAGACAAGACAACACACGACATGACAAGACAAAGCAACACAAGACACGACATGACATGACAAGACAAGACAAGACAAGACACGACAAGACAAGACAAGACAAGACAAGACAAGACAAGTCAAGACAAGAGAAGACAAGATAAGACATGACAAGACAAAACAAGACAAGACAACACAACACACGACATGACATGACATGACCTGATATGACAAGACAAGACAGGACAGGACAGGACAAGACAACACACGACATGACAAGACAAGACAAGACAAAGCAACACAAGACACGACATGACATGACATGACAAGACAAGACAAGACAAAACAACACAACACAACACACGACATGACATGACAAAACAAAACAAGACAAGACAAAACAACACAACTCACGACATGACATGACATGACAAGACAAGACAAGACAAGACAAGACAAGACAAGACAAGACAAGACAAGACAAAACAAGACAAGACAAGAAAAGACAAGATAAGACAAGGCAAGACAAGACAAGACAGGACAGGACAAGTCAAGACAAGACAAGACAAGACATGACAAGACAAGACAACACACGACATGACAAGACAAAGCAACACAAGACACGACATGACATGACAAGACAAGACAAGACAAGACACGACAAGACAAGACAAGACAAGACAAGACAAGACAAGACAAAACAAGACAAGACAAGAAAAGACAAGATAAGACAAGGCAAGACAAGACAAGACAGGACAGGACAAGTCAAGACAAGACAAGACAAGACATGACAAGACAAGACAACACACGACATGACAAGACAAAGCAACACAAGACACGACATGACATGACAAGACAAGACAAGACAAGACACGACAAGACAAGACAAGACAAGACAAGACAAGACAAGTCAAGACAAGAGAAGACAAGACAAGACAAGACAAGACAAGACAAGACAAGACAAGACAAGACAAGACAAGACAAGACAAGACAAGACAAGACAAGTCACGACAAGACAAGAAAAGACAAGAAAAGACAAGACAAGACAAGACAAGACAAGACAAGATAAGACATGACAAGACAAAATAAGACAAGACAAAATAAGACAAGACAAAATAAGACAAGACAAAACAACACAACACACGATATGACATGACATGACATGACAAGACAAGACAAGACAAGACAAGACAAGACAAGACAAGACAAGACAAGACAAGACAAGACAAGACAAGACAAGACAAGACAAGACAAAACAAAACAAGACAAGACAACACAAGACAAGACAAAACAACACAACACACGACAGGACAGGACAAGACAAGACAAGATAAGACATGACAAGACAAAGCAAGACAAGACAAAACAAGACAAGACAAAACAACACAACACACGTCAGGACAGGACAAGACAAGACAAGACGAGACAAGACAAGACAAGACAAGACAAGACAAGACAAGACATGACAAGACAAGACAAGACAAGACAAGATAAGACAAGACAAGACAAGACAAGACAAGACAAGACGAGACAAGACAAGACAAGACAAGACAAGACAAGACAAGACATGACAAGACAAGACAAGACAAGACAAGATAAGACAAGACAAGACAAGACAAGACAAGACAAGACAAGACAAAACAAAACAAGACAAGACAACACAAGACAAGACAAAACAACACAACACACGACAGGACAGGACAAGACAAGACAAGACAAGACAAGACAAGATAAGACATGACAAGACAAAGCAAGACAAGACAAAACAGGACAAGACAAAACAACACAACACACGTCAGGACAGGACAAGACAAGACAAGACAAGACGAGACAAGACAAGACAAGACAAGACGAGACAAGACATGACAAGACAAGACAAGACAGGACAGGACAAGACAAGACAAGACACGACAAGACAAGACAAGACAGGACAAGACAAGACAAGACAAGACAAGACAAGACAAGACAAGACATGACAAGACAAGACAAATCAGGACAGGACAAGACAAGACAAGAAAAGACAAGACAAGACAAGACAAGACAAGACAAGACAAGATAAGACATGACAAGACAAAATAAGACAAGACAAAATAAGACAAGACAAAACAACACAACACACGATATGACATGACATGACATGACAAGACAAGACAAGACAAGACAAGACAAGACAAGACAAGACAAGACAAGACAAAACAAGACAAGACAACACAAGACAAGACAAAACAACACAACACACGACAGGACAGGACAAGACAAGACAAGACAAGACAAGACAAGATAAGACATGACAAGACAAAGCAAGACAAGACAAAACAGGACAAGACAAAACAACACAACACACGTCAGGACAGGACAAGACAAGACAAGACAAGACGAGACAAGACAAGACAAGACAAGACGAGACAAGACATGACAAGACAAGACAAGACAGGTCAGGACAAGACAAGACAAGACACGACAAGACAAGACAAGACAGGACAAGACAAGACAAGACAAGACAAGACAAGACAAGACAAGACAAGACAAGACAAGACAAGACAAGACAAGACAAGACAAGACAAGACAAGACAAGACAAGACAAGACAAGACAAGACAAGACAAGACAAGACAAGACAAGACATGACAAGACAAGACAAAACAACGCAACACACGACAGGACATGACATGACATGACATGACAAGACAAGACAAGACAAGACACGACTAGACAAGACAAGACAAGAAAAGACAAGACAAGACAAGACAAGACACGACTAGACAAGACAAGGCAAGAAAAGACAAGACAAGACAAGACAAGACAAGACAAGACAAGACAAGATAAGACATGACAAGACAAAATAAGACAAGACAAAACAACACAACACACGATATGACATGACATGACATGACAAGACAAGACAAGACAAAACAAGACAAGACAATACAAGACAAGACAAGACAAGACATGACAAGACAAGACAAGACAAGACAAGAAAGACAAGACAAAACAAGACAATACAAGACAAGACAAAACAAGACAAGACAAGACAAGACAAGACGAAACAACACAACACACGACATGACATGACATGACATGACATGACAAGACAAGACAGGACAGGACAAGACAAGACAACACACGACATGACAAGACAAGACAAGACAAAGCAACACAAGACACGACATGACATGACATGACAAGACAAGACAAGACAAAACAACACAACACAACACACGACATAACAAGACAAGACAAGACAAGACAAGACAAGACAAGACAAGACATGACAAGACAAGACAAATCAGGACAGGACAAGACAAGACAAGACAAGACAAGACAAGACAACACAACACACGTCAGGACAGGACAAGACAAGACAAGACGAGACAAGACAAGACAAGACAAGACAAGACAAGACAAGACATGACAAGACAAGACAAGACAAGACAAGATAAGACAAGACAAGACAAGACAAGACAAGACAAGACGAGACAAGACAAGACAAGACAAGACAAGACAAGACAAGACATGACAAGACAAGACAAGACAAGACAAGACAAGACAAGACAAGACAAGACAAGACAAGACAAGACAAAACAAAACAAGACAAGACAACACAAGACAAGACAAAACAACACAACACACGACTGGACAGGACAAGACAAGACAAGACAAGACAAGACAAGATAAGACATGACAAGACAAAGCAAGACAAGACAAAACAGGACAAGACAAAACAACACAACACACGTCACGAGAGGACAAGACAAGACAAGACAAGACGAGACAAGACAAGACAAGACAAGACAAGATAAGACATGACAAGACAAAATAAGACAAGACAAAACAACACAACACACGATATGACATGACATGACATGACAAGACAAGACAAGACAAGACAAGACAAGACAAGACAAGACAAGACAAGACAAGACATGACAAGACAAGACACGACAAGACAAGACAAGACAAGAAAAGACAAGACAAGACAAGACAAGACAAGACAAGACAAGACAAGACAAGACCAGACAAGACAAGACAAGACAAGACAAGACAAGACAAGACATGACATGACAAGACAAGACAGGACAGGACAAGACAAGACAAGACAAGACAAGACAAGACAAGACAAGACAAGACAAGACAAGACAAGACAAGACAAGACAAGACAAGACAAGACAAGACAAGACAAGACAAGACAAGACAAGACAAGACAAGACAAGACAAGACAAGACAAGACAAGACAAGACAAGACAAGACAAGACAAGACAAGACAAGACAAGACAAGACAAGACAAGACAAGACAAGACAAGACAAGACAAGACAAGACACGACAAGACAAGACAAGACAAGACAAGACAAGACATGACAAGACAAGACAAATCAGGACAGGACAAGACAAGACAAGAAAAGACAAGACAAGACAAGACAAGACAAGACAAGACAAGGCAAGACAAGATAAGACATGACAAGACAAAATAAGACAAGACAAAATAAGACAAGACAAAACAACACAACACACGATATGACATGACATGACATGACATGACAAGACAAGACAAGACAAGACAAGACAAGACAAGACAAGACAAGACAAGACAAGACAAGACAAGACAAGACAAGACAAGACAAAACAAAACAAGACAAAACAACACAAGACAAGACAAAACAACACAACACACGACAGGACAGGACAAGACAAGACAAGACAAGACAAGACAAGATAAGACATGACAAGACAAAGCAAGACAAGACAAAACAGGACAAGACAAAACAACACAACACACGTCACGAGAGGACAAGACAAGACAAGACAAGACGAGACAAGACAAGACAAGACAAGACGAGACAAGACATGACAAGACAAGACAAGACAGGACAGGACAAGACAAGACAAGACACGACAAGACAAGACAAGACAGGACAAGACAAGACAAGACAAGACAAGACAAGACAAGACAAGACAAGACAAGACAAGACAAGACAAGACAAGACAAGACAAGACAAGACAAGACAAGACAAGACATGACAAGACAAGACAAATCAGGACAGGACAAGACAAGACAAGACAAGACAAGACAAGACAAGATAAGACATGACAAGACAAAGCAAGACAAGACAAAACAAGACAAGACAAAACAACACAACACACGTCAGGACAGGACAAGACAAGACAAGACGAGACATGACAATACACAACAAGACAAGACAAAACAACACAACACACGACATGACATGACATGACATGACAAGACAAGACAAAACAACGCAACACACGACAGGACATGATCTGACATGACATGACAAGACAAGACAAGACAAGACACGACTAGACAAGACAAGACAAGAAAAGACAAGACAAGACAAGACAAGACACGACTAGACAAGACAAGGCAAGAAAAGACAAGACAAGACAAGACAAGACAAGACAAGACAAGACAAGATAAGACATGACAAGACAAAATAAGACAAGACAAAACAACACAACACACGATATGACATGACATGACATGACAAGACAAGACAAGACAAAACAAGACAAGACAATACAAGACAAGACAAGACAAGACATGACAAGACAAGACAAGACAAGACAAGAAAAGACAAGACAAGACAAGACAAGACAAGACAACTCACGACATGACAAGACAAGACAAGACAAAACAAGACAATACAAGACAAGACAAAACAAGACAAGACAAGACAAGACAAGACAAGACGCAACAACACAACACACGACATGACATGACATGACATGACATGACAAGACAAGACAGGACAGGACAAGACAAGACAACACACGACATGACAAGACAAGACAAGACAAAGCAACACAAGACACGACATGACATGACATGACAAGACAAGACAAGACAAAACAACACAACACAACACACGACATAACAAGACAAGACAAGACAAGACAAGACAAGACAAGACAAGACAAGACAAAACAAGACAAGACAAGACAAGACAAGACAAGACAAGACAAGACAAGACAAGACATAACAAGACAAAACAAGACAAAACAAGACAAGACATGACAAGACAAAACAAGACAAGACAAGACATGACAAGACAAAACAAGACAAGATAAAACAACACAACTCACGACATGACAAGACAAGACATGAAAAGACAAGACAAGACTAGACAAGACAAGACAAGACAAGACAAGACAAGCTATGACAAGACAAAACAAGACAAGACAAAACAACACAACACACGACATGACATGACATGACAAGACAAGACATGACAAGACAAAATAACACAACACACGACATGACAAGACTAGACAAGACTAGACAAGACAAGACAAGACAAGACAAGACATGACAAGACAAAACAAGACAAGACAAAACAACACAACACACGACATGACATGACATGACAAGACAAGACATGACAAGACAAAACAACACAACACACGACATGACATGACAAGACAAGACAAGACAAGACAAGACAAAACAAGACAATACAAGACAAGACAAAACAAGACAAGACAAGACAAGACATGACATGACAAGACAAGACAGGACAGGACAAGACAAGACAAGACAAGACAAGACAAGACAAGACAAGACAAGACAAGACAAGACAAGACAAGACAAGACAAGACAAGACACGACAAGACAAGACAAGACAAGAAAAGACAAGACAAGACAAGACAAGACAAGACAAGACAAGACAAGACAAGACAAGACAAGACAAGACAAGACAAGACAAGACAAGACAAGACAAGACAAGACAAGACAAGACAAGACAAGACAAGACAAGACAAGACAAGACAAGACAAGACAAGACAAGACAAGACAAGACAAGACAAGACAAGACAAGTAAAGACAAGACAAGAAAAGACAAGACAAGACAAGACAAGACAAGACAAGACAAGACTAGACAACACAAGACAAGACAAGACAAAACAAGACAAGACCAGACAAGACAAGACAAAACAAGACAAGACAACACAAGACAAGACAAGACAAGACAAGACAAGACAAGACAAGACAAGACAAGACAAGAAAAGACAAGACAAGACAAGACAAGACAGGACAGGACAAGACAAGACAAGACAAGACATGAAGAGACAAGACAACACACGACATGACAAGACAAAGCAACACAAGACACGACATGACATGACAAGACAAGACAAGACAAGACACGACAAGACAAGACAAGACAAGACAAGAAAAGCAAGACAAGACAAGACAAGACAAGAGAAGACAAGATAAGACATGACAAGACAAAACAAGACAAGACAACACAACACACGACATGACATGACATGACATGACATGACAAGACAAGACAGGACAGGACAGGACAAGACAAGACAAGACAAGACAAGACAAGTCACGACAAGACAAGACAAGACAAGAAAAGACAAGACAAGACAAGACAAGACAGGACAAGACAAGACAAGACAAGATAAGACATGACAAGACAAAATAAGACAAGACAAAACAACACAACACACGATATGACTTGACATGACATGACAAGACAAGACAAGACAAGACAAGACAAGACAAGACAAGACAAGACAAGACAAGACAAGACAAGACAAGACAAGACAAGACAAGACAAAACAAGACAAGACAACACAAGACAAGACAAAACAACACAACACACGACAGGACAGGACAAGACAAGACAAGACAAGACAAGATAAGACATGACAAGACAAAGCAAGACAAGACAAAACAAGACAATACAAAACAACACAACACACGTCAGGACAGGACAAGACAAGACAAGACGAGACAAGACAAGACAAGACAAGACAAGACAAGACAAGACAAGACAAGACAAGACAAGACATGACAAGACAAGACAAGACAGGACAAGACAAGACAAGACAAGACAAGACAAGACAAGACAAGACAAGACAAGACAAGACAAGACAAGACAAGACAAGACAAGACAAGACAAGACAAGACAAGACAAGACAAGACAAGACAAGACAAGACAAGACAAGACAAGGCAAGACAAGACAAGACAAGAGAAGACAAGACAAGACAAGACATGACAAGACAAGATGAGACATGACAAGACAAAGCAAGACAAGACAAGACAAGATGAGACATGACAAGACAAAGCAAGACAAGACAGAACAAGACAGGACAAAACAACACAACACACGTCAGGACAGGACAAGACAAGACAAGACAAGACGAGACAAGACAAGACAAGACAAGACAAGACAAGACAAGACAAGACAAGACAAGACAAGACAAGACAAGACAAGACAAGACATGATAAGACAAGACAAGACAAGACAAGACAAGACAAGACATGACAAGACAAGATAAGACATGACAAGATAAAACCTGACAAGACAAAGCAAGACAAGACAAGACAAGACAAGACAAGACAAGACAAGACAAGACAAGACAAGACAAGACAAGACAAGACAAGACAAGACATGACAAGACGAAACAACACAACTCACGACATGACATGACATGACAAGACAAGACAAGACAAGACAAGACAAGACAAGACAAGACAAGACAAGACAAGACAAGACAAGACGGGACAGGACAAGACAAGACAAGACAAGACAAGACAAGACAAGACAAGACAAGTCACGACAAGACAAGACAAGACAAGAAAAGACAAGACAAGACAAGACAAGACAGGACAAGACAAGACAAGACAAGACAAGAGAAGACAAGATAAGACATGACAAGACAAAACAAGACAAGACAACACAACACACGACATGACATGACATGACAAGACAAGACAAGACAAGACAAGACAAGACAAGACAAGACAAGACAAGACAAGACAGGACATGACAATACACAACAAGACAAGACAAAACAACACAACACACGACATGACATGACATGACATGACAAGACAAGACAAAACAACGCAACACACGACAGGACATGACATGACATGACATGACAAGACAAGACAAGACAAGACACGACTAGACAAGACAAGACAAGAAAAGACAAGACAAGACAAGACAAGACACGACTAGACAAGACAAGGCAAGAAAAGACAAGACAAGACAAGACAAGACAAGACAAGACAAGACAAGACAAGACAAGACAAGATAAGACATGACAAGACAAAATAAGACAAGACAAAACAACACAACACACGATATGACATGACATGACATGACAAGACAAGACAAGACAAAACAAGACAAGACAATACAAGACAAGACAAGACAAGACATGACAAGACAAGACAAGACAAGACAAGACAAGAAAAGACAAGACAAGACAAGACAAGACAAAACAACTCACGACATGACAAGACAAGACAAGACAAAACAAGACAATACAAGACAAGACAAAACAAGACAAGACAAGACAAGACAAGACAAGACGAAACAACACAACACACGACATGACATGACATGACATGACATGACAAGACAAGACAGGACAGGACAAGACAAGACAACACACGACATGACAAGACAAGACAAGACAAAGCAACACAAGACACGACATGACATGACATGACAAGACAAGACAAGACAAAACAACACAACACAACACACGACATAACAAGACAAGACAAGACAAGACAAGACAAGACAAGACAAGACAAGACAAGACAAGACAAGACAAGACAAGACAAGACAAGACAAGACAAGACAAGACATGACAAGACAAAACAAGACAAGACATGACAAGACAAAACAAGACAAGACAAGACATGACAAGACAAAACAAGACAAGATAAAACAACACAACTCACGACATGACAAGACAAGACATGAAAAGACAAGACAAGACTAGACAAGACAAGACAAGACAAGACAAGACAAGCTATGACAAGACAAAACAAGACAAGACAAAACAACACAACACACGACATGACATGACATGACAAGACAAGCCATGACAAGACAAAATAACACAACACACGACATGACAAGACTAGACAAGACTAGACAAGACAAGACAAGACAAGACAAGACATGACAAGACAAAACAAGACAAGACAAAACAACACAACACACGACATGACATGACATGACAAGACAAGACATGACAAGACAAAACAACGCAACACACGACATGACATGACAAGACAAGACAAGACAAGACAAGACAAAACAAGACAATACAAGACAAGACAAAACAAGACAAGACAAGACAAGACATGACATGACAAGACAAGACAGGACAGGACAAGACAAGACAAGACAAGACAAGACAAGACAAGACAAGACAAGACAAGACAAGACAAGACAAGACAAGACAAGACAAGACAAGACAAGACAAGACACGACAAGACAAGACAAGACAAGAAAAGACAAGACAAGACAAGACAAGACAAGACAAGACAAGACAAGACAAGACAAGACAAGACAAGACAAGACAAGACAAGACAAGACGAGACAAGACAAGACAAGACAAGACAAGACAAGACAAGACAAGACAAGACAAGACAAGACAAGTAAAGACAAGACAAGACAAGACAAGACAAGACAAGACAAGACAAGACAAGACAAGACAAGACAAGACAAGACAAGACAACACAAGACAAGACAAGACAAAACAAGACAAGACCAGACAAGACAAGACAAAACAAGACAAGACAACACAAGACAAGACAAGACAAGACAAGACAAGACAAGAAAAGACAAGACAAGACAAGAAAAGACAAGACAAGACAAGACAAGACAGGACAGGACAAGACAAGACAAGACAAGACATGAAGAGACAAGACAACACACGACATGACAAGACAAAGCAACACAAGACACGACATGACATGACAAGACAAGACAAGACAAGACACGACAAGACAAGACAAGACAAGACAAGACAAGAAAAGCAAGACAAGACAAGACAAGACAAGAGAAGACAAGATAAGACATGACAAGACAAAACAAGACAAGACAACACAACACACGACATGACATGACATGACATGACATGACAAGACAAGACAGGACAGGACAGGACAAGACAAGACAAGACAAGACAAGTCACGACAAGACAAGACAAGACAAGACAAGAAAAGACAAGACAAGACAAGACAAGACAGGACAAGACAAGACAAGACAAGATAAGACATGACAAGACAAAATAAGACAAGACAAAACAACACAACACACGATATGACATGACATGACATGACAAGACAAGACAAGACAAGACAAGACAAGACAAGACAAGACAAGACAAGACAAAACAAGACAAGACAACACAAGACAAGACAAAACAACACAACACACGACAGGACAGGACAAGACAAGACAAGACAAGACAAGATAAGACATGACAAGACAAAGCAAGACAAGACAAAACAAGACAATACAAAACAACACAACACACGTCAGGACAGGACAAGACAAGACAAGACGAGACAAGACAAGACAAGACAAGACAAGACAAGACAAGACAAGACAAGACAAGACAAGACAAGACAAGACAAGACAAGACAAGACAAGACAAGACAAGACAAGACAAGACAAGACAAGACAAGACAAGACAAGACAAGACAAGACAAGACAAGACAAGACAAGACAAGACAAGACAAGACAAGACAAGACAAGACAAGACAAGACAAGACAAGACAAGACAAGACAAGACAAGACAAGACAAGACAAGACAAGACAAGACAAGACAAGACAAGACAAGACAAGACAAGACAAGACAAGACAAGACAAGACAAGACAAGACAAGACAAGACAAGACAAGACAAGACAAGACAAGGCAAGACAAGACAAGACAAGAGAAGACAAGACAAGACAAGACATGACAAGACAAGATGAGACATGACAAGACAAAGCAAGACAAGACAAGACAAGATGAGACATGACAAGACAAAGCAAGACAAGACAAAACAAGACAAGACAAAACAACACAACACACGTCAGGACAAGACAAGACAAGACAAGACGAGACAAGACAAGACAAGACAAGACAAGACAAGACAAGACAAGACAAGACAAGACAAGACAAGACAAGACAAGACATGATAAGACAAGACAAGACAAGACAAGACAAGACATGATAAGACAAGACAAGACAAGACAAGACAAGACAAGACATGACAAGACAAGATAAGACATGACAAGATAAAACATGACAAGACAAAGCAAGACAAGACAAGACAAGACAAGACAAGACAAGACAAGACAAGACAAGACAAGACAAGACAAGACAAGACAAGACAAGACAAGACATGACAAGACGAAACAACACAACTCACGACATGACATGACATGACAAGACAAGACAAGACAAGACAAGACAAGACAAGACAAGACAAGACAAGACAAGACAAGACGGGACAGGACAAGACAAGACAAGACAAGACAAGACAAGACAAGACAAGTCACGACAAGACAAGACAAGACAAGAAAAGACAAGACAAGACAAGACAAGACAGGACAAGACAAGACAAGACAAGACAAGAGAAGACAAGATAAGACATGACAAGACAAAACAAGACAAGACAACACAACACACGACATGACATGACATGACAAGACAAGACAAGACAAGACAAGACAAGACAAGACAAGACAAGACAAGACAAGACAAGACAAGACAAGACAAGACAAGACAAGACAGGACAGGACAGGACAGGACAAGACAAGACAAGACAAGACAAGACAAGACAAGACAAGACAAGTCACGACAAGACAAGACAAGACAAGAAAAGACAAGACAAGACAAGACAAGACAGGACAGGACAGGACAAGACAAGACAAGACAAGACAAGACAAGACAAGACAAGTCACGACAAGACAAGACAAGACAAGAAAAGACAAGACAAGACAAGACAGGACAAGACAAGACAAGACAAGACAAGACAAGATAAGACATGACAAGACAAAATAAGACAAGACAAAACAACACAACACAACACACGATATGACATGACATGACATGACAAGACAAGACAAGACAAGACAAGACAAGACAAGACAAAACAAGACAAGACAACACAAGACAAGACAAAACAACACAACACACGTCAGGACAGGACAAGACAAGACAAGACAAGACAAGACAAGATAAAACATGACAAGACAAAATAAGACAAGACAAGACATGACAAGACAAAACAAGACAAGACAAAACAACACAACTCACGACATGACATGACATGACAAGACAAGACAAGACAAGACAAGACAAGACAAGACAAGACAAGACAAGACAAGACAAGACAAGACAAGACAAGACAAGACAAGACAAGACAACACAAGACAAGACAAGACAAAACAAGACAAGACCAGACAAGACAAGACAAAACAAGACAAGACAACACAAGACAAGACAAGACAAGACAAAACAACACAACACAACACACGACATAACAAGACAAGACAAGACAAGACAAGACAAGACAAGACAAGACAAGACAAGACAAGACAAGACAAGACAAGACAAGACATAACAAGACAAAACAAGACAAGACATGACAAGACAAAACAAGACAAGACAAGACATGACAAGACAAAACAAGGCAAGATAAAACAACAACAACTCACGACATGACAAGACAAGACATGAAAAGACAAGACAAGACTAGACAAGACAAGACAAGACAAGACAAGACAAGCTATGACAAGACAAGACAAAACAACACAACACACGACATGACATGACATGACAAGACAAGACATGACAAGACAAAATAACACAACACACGACATGACAAGACTAGACAAGACTAGACAAGACAAGACAAGACAAGACAAGACAAGACAAGACATGACAAGACAAAACAAGACAAGACAAAACAACACAACACACGACATGACATGACATGACAAGACAAGACATGACAAGACAAAACAACACAACACACGACATGACATGACAAGACAGGACAGGACAAGACAAGACAAGACAAGACAAGACAAGACAAGACAAGACAAGACAAGACAAGACAAGACAAGACAAGACAAGACATTACAGGACAGGACAGGACAAGACAAGACAAGACAAGACAAGACAAGACAAGACAAGACAAGTCACGACAAGACAAGACAAGACAAGAAAAGACAAGACAAGACAAGACAAGACAGGACAGGACAGGACAAGACAAGACAAGACAAGACAAGACAAGACAAGACAAGTCACGACAAGACAAGACAAGACAAGAAAAGACAAGACAAGACAAGACAGGACAAGACAAGACAAGACAAGACAAGACAAGATAAGACATGACAAGACAAAATAAGACAAGACAAAACAACACAACACAACACACGATATGACATGACATGACATGACAAGACAAGACAAGACAAGACAAGACAAGACAAGACAAAACAAGACAAGACAACACAAGACAAGACAAAACAACACAACACACGTCAGGACAGGACAAGACAAGACAAGACAAGACAAGACAAGATAAAACATGACAAGACAAAATAAGACAAGACATGACAAGACAAAACAAGACAAGACAAAACAACACAACTCACGACATGACATGACATGACAAGACAAGACAAGACAAGACAAGACAAGACAAGACAAGACAAGACAAGACAAGACAAGACAAGACAAGACAAGACAAGACAAGACAAGACAAGACAACACAAGACAAGACAAGACAAAACAAGACAAGACCAGACAAGACAAGACAAAACAAGACAAGACAACACAAGACAAGACAAGACAAGACAAAACAACACAACACAACACACGACATAACAAGACAAGACAAGACAAGACAAGACAAGACAAGACAAGACAAGACAAGACAAGACAAGACATAACAAGACAAAACAAGACAAGACATGACAAGACAAAACAAGACAAGACAAGACATGACAAGACAAAACAAGACAAGATAAAACAACACAACTCACGACATGACAAGACAAGACATGAAAAGACAAGACAAGACTAGACAAGACAAGACAAGACAAGACAAGACAAGCTATGACAAGACAAAACAAGACAAGACAAAACAACACAACACACGACATGACATGACATGACAAGACAAGACATGACAAGACAAAATAACACAACACACGACATGACAAGACTAGACAAGACTAGACAAGACAAGACAAGACAAGACAAGACAAGACATGACAAGACAAAACAAGACAAGACAAAACAACACAACACACGACATGACATGACATGACAAGACAAGACATGACAAGACAAAACAACACAACACACGACATGACATGACAAGACAGGACAGGACAAGACAAGACAAGACAAGACAAGACAAGACAAGACAAGACAAGACAAGACAAGACAAGACAAGACAAGACAAGACAAGACAAGACACGACAAGACAAGACAAGACAAGAAAAGACAAGACAAGACAAGACAAGACAAGACAAGACAAGACAAGACAAGACAAGACAAGACAAGACAAGACAAGACAAGACAAGACAAGACAAGACAAGACAAGACAAGACAAGACAAGACAAGACAAGACAAGACAAGACAAGACAAGACAAGACAAGACAAGACAAGACAAGACAAGACAAGACAAGACAAGACAAGACAAGACAAGACAAGACAAGACAAGACAAGACAAGACAGGACAAGACAAGACAAGACAAGACATGACAAGACAAAACAAGACAAGACAAGACAAGACAACACAACACACGACATGACATGACATGACATGACATGACATTACAACACAAGACAGGACAGGACAAGACAAGACAAGACAAGACAAGACAAGACAAGACAAGACAAGACAAGACAAGACAAGACAAGACAAGACAAGACAAGACAAGACAAGACAAGACAAGACAAGACAAGACAAGACAAGACAAGACAAGACAAGACAAGACAAGACAAGACAAGACAAGAAAAGACAAGACAAGACAAGACAAGACAAGACAAGACAAGACAAGACAAGACAAGACAAGACAAGACAAGACAAGACAAGACAAGACAAGACAAGACAAGACAAGACAAGACAAGACAAGACAAGACAAGACAAGACAAGACAAGACAAGACAAGACAAGACAAGACAAGACAAGACAAGACAAGACAAAGCAACACAAGACACGACATCATGACATGACAAGACAAGACAAGACAAAACAACACAACACAACACAACACAACACACGACAGGACAGGACAAGACAAGACAAGACAAGACATGATACGACAAAACAACACAAGACAAAACAACACAACACACGACATGACATTACATGAGAAAACAAGACAATACAACACAAGACAAAACAAGACAGGACAGGACAGGACAAGACAAGACAAGACAAGACAAGACAAGACAAGACAAGACAAGACAAGACAAGACAAGACAAGACAAGACAAGACAAGACAAGACAAGACAAGACAAGACAAGACTAGACAAGACAAGACAAGACAAGACAGGACAAGACAAGACAAGACAAGACAAGACAAGACGAGACAAGACAAGACAAGACAAGACAAGACAAGACATGACATGATAAAACAAGACAAGACAAGACATGACAAGACAAGGCAAGACAGGACAGGACAAGACATGACAAGACAAAGCAAGACAAGACCAGACAAGACAAGACAAGATATGACAAGACAAAGCAAGACAAGACAAAACAACACAACACACGTCAGGACAGGACAAGACGAGACAAGACAAGACGAGGCAACACAACACACGTCAGGACAGAACAAGACAAGACAAGACAAGACGAGGCAACACAAGACAAGACAAGACAAGACAAGACAAGACAAGACAAGACAAGACAAGACAAGACAAGACATGACAAGACAAGACAAGACAGGACAAGACAAGACAAGACAAGACAAGACATGACACGACAAAATAACACAAGACAAGACAAAACAACACAACACACGACATGACATGACATCACAAGACAAGACAAGACAAGACAAGACAATATAAGACATGACAAGACAAGACAAGACAAGACAGGACAAGACAAGACAAGACAAGACGAGACAAGACAAGACAAGACAAGACAAGACAAGACATGACATGACAAAACAAGACAAGACAAGACATGACAAGACAAGACAAGACAAGACAAGACAAGACAAGACATGACAAGACAAAGCAAGACAAGACAAAACAACACAACACACGTCAGGACAGGACAAGACAAGACAAGACAAGACGAGGCAACACAAGACAAGACAAGACAAGACAAGACAAGACAAGACAAGACATGACAAGACAAGACAAGACAGGACAAGACAAGACAAGACAAGACAAGACAAGACGTGACAAGACGAGACAAGACAAGACAAGACATGACATGACAAAACAAGACAAGACAAGACAAGACAAGACAAGACAAGACAAGACAAGACAAGACAAGACAAAACAAGACAAGACAAGACAAGACAAGACAAGACAAGACAAGACAAGACAAGACAAGACAAGACAAGACAAGACAAGACAAGACAAAACAAGACAAGACAAGACAAGACAAGACAAGACAAGACAAGACAAGACAAGACAAGACAAGACAAGACAAGACAAAACAAGACAAGACAAGACAAGACAAGACAAGACAAGACAAGACAAGACAAGACAAGACAAGACAAGACAAGACAAGACAAGACAAGACAAGACAAGACAAGACAAGACAAGACAAGACAAGACAAGACAAGACAAGACAAGACAAGACAAGACAAGACAAGACAAGACAAGACAAGACAAGACAAGACAAGACAAGACAAGACAAGACAAGACAAGACAAGACAAGACAAGACAAGACAAGACAAGACATGACAAGACAAGACAAAACAACACAACACACGACATGACATCACAAGACAAGACAAGACAAGACAGGACAAGACAAGACAAGACAAGACAAGTCAAGACAAGACAAGACAAGACAAGACAAGACAAGACAAGACAAGACAAGACAAGACAAGACAAGACAAGACAAGACAAGACAAGACAAGACAAGACAAGACAAGACAAGACAAGACAAGACAAGACAAGACAAGACAAGACAAGACAAGACAAGACAAGACAAGACAAGACAAGACAAGACAAGACAAGACAAGACAAGACAAGACAAGACAAGACAAGACAAGACAAGACAAGACAAGACAAGACAAGACAAGACAAGACAAGACAAGACAAGACAAGACAAGACAAGACAAGACAAGACAAGACAAGACAAGACAAGACAAGACATGACAAGACAAAACAACACAACACACGACATGACATCACAAGACAAGACAAGACAAGACAATATAAGACATGACAAGACAAGACAAGACAAGACAAGACAAGACAAGACAAGACAAGACAAGACGAGACAAGACAAGACAAGACAAGACAAGACAAGACAAGACAAGACAAGACAAGACAAGACAAGACAAGACAAGACAAGACAAGACAAGACAAGACAAGACAAGACAAGACAAGACAAGACAAGACAAGACAAGACAAGACAAGACAAGACAAGACAAGACAAGACAAGACAAGACAAGACAAGACAAGACAAGACAAGACAAGACAAGACAAGACAAGACAAGACAAGACAAGACAAGACAAGACAAGACAAGACAAGACAAGACAAGACAAGACAAGACAAGACAAGACAAGACAAGACAAGACAAGACAAGACAAGACAAGACAAGACAAAACAAGACAAGACAAGACAAAACAAGACAAGACAAGACAAGACAAGACAAGACAAGACATGACATGACATGACAAGAGAAGACAAAACAACACAACACACGACAGGACAGGACAAGACAAGACAAGACAAGACAAGACATGACACGACAAAACAACACAAGACAAGACAAAACAACACAACACACGACATGACATGACATCACAAGACAAGACAAGACAAGACAATATAAGACATGACAAGACAAGACAAGACAAGACAAGACAAGACATGACAAGACAAGACAAGACAGGACAGGACAAGACAAGACAAGACATGACAAGACAAGACAAGACAGGACAGGACAAGACATGACAAGACAAAGCAAGACAAGACAAGACAAGACAAGACAAGACAAGATATGACAAGACAAGACAAGACAGGACAGGACAAGACAAGATATGACAAGACAAGACAAGACAGGACAGGACAACCAAGACAAGACAAGACAAGACAAGACAAAACAAGACAAGACAAGACAAGACAAAACAAGACAAGACAAGACAAGACAAGACATGACATGACATGACAAGACAAGACAAAACAACACAACACACGACAGGACAGGACAAGACAAGACAAGACAAGACAAGACAAGACATGACACGACAAAACAACACAAGACAAGACAAAACAACACAACACACGACATAACATGACATCACAAGACAAGACAAGACAAGACAATATAAGACATGACAAGACAAGACAAGACAAGACAGGACAAGACAAGACAAGACAAGACAAGACAAGATATGACAAGACAAAGCAAGACAAGACAAAACAACACAACACACGTCAGGACAGGACAAGACAAGACAAGACAAGACAAGACAAGACAAGACATGACACGACAAAACAACACAAGACAAGACAAAACAACACAACACACGACATAACATGACATCACAAGACAAGACAAGACAAGACAATATAAGACATGACAAGACAAGACAAGACAAGACAGGACAAGACAAGACAAGACAAGACAAGACAAGACAAGACGAGACAAGACAAGACAAGACAAGACAAGACATGACATGACAAAACAAGACAAGACAAGACATGACAAGACAAGACAAGACAGGACAGGACAAGACATGACACGACAAAACAACACAAGACAAGACAAAACAACACAACACACGACATAATATGACATCACAAGACAAGACAAGACAAGACAATATAAGACATGACAAGACAAGACAAGACAAGACAGGACAAGACAAGACAAGACAAGACAAGACAAGACGAGACAAGACAAGACAAGACAAGACAAGACAAGACAAGACAAGACATGACATGACAAGAGAAGACAAAACAACACAACACACGACAGGACAGGACAAGACAAGAAAGACAAGACAAGACAAGACATGACACGACAAAACAACACAAGACAAGACAAAACAACACAACACACGACATAACATGACATCACAAGACAAGACAAGACAAGACAATATAAGACATGACAAGACAAGACAAGACAAGACAGGACAAGACAAGACAAGACAAGACAGGACAAGACAAGATATGACAAGACAAAGCAAGACAAGACAAAACAACACAACACACGTCAGGACAGGACAAGACAAGACAAGACAAGACGAGGCAACACAACACACGTCAGGACAGGACAAGACAAGACAAGACAAGACGAGGCAACACAAGACAAGACAAGACAAAACAAGACAAGACATGACATGACAAGACAAGACAAGACAGGACAAGACAAGACAAGACGAGACAAGACATGACACGACAAAACAACACAAGACAAGACAAAACAACACAACACACGACATGACATGACATCACAAGACAAGACAAGACAAGACAATATAAGACATGACAAGACAAGACAAGACAAGACAAGACGAGACAAGACAAGACAAGACAAGACAAGACAACACATGACAAGACAAGACAAGACAAGACAAGACAAGACATGACAAGACAAAGCAAGACAAGACAAAACAACACAACACACGTCAGGACAGGACAAGACAAGACAAGACAAGACGAGGCAACACAAGACAAGACAAGACAAGACAAGACAAGACAAGACATGACAAGACAAGACAAGACAGGACAAGACAAGACAAGACAAGACAAGACAAGACGTGACAAAACAAGACAAGACAAGACATGACAAGACAAGACAAGACAAGACAAGACACGACAAGACAAGACAAGACAAGACAAGACAAGACAAGACAAGACAAGACAAGACAAGACAAGACAAGACAAGACAAGACAAGACAAGACAAGACAAGACAAGACAAGACAAGACAAGACAAGACAAGACAAGACAAGACAAGACAAGACAAGACAAGACAAGACAAAACAAGACAAGACAAGACAAGACAAGACAAGACAAGACAAGACAAGACAAAACAAGACAAGACAAGACAAGACAAGACAAGACAAGACAAGACATGACATGACATGACAAGACAAGACAAAACAACACAACACACGACAGGACAGGACAAGACAAGACAAGACAAGACAAGACAAGACAAAACAAGACAAGACAAGACAAGACAAGACAAGACAAGACAAGACAAGACAAGACAAGACAAGACAAGACAAGACAAGACAAGACAAGACAAGACAAGACAAGACAAGACAAGACAAGACAAGACAAGACAAGACAAGACAAGACAAGACAAGACAAGACAAGACAAGACAAGACAAAACAAGACAAGACAAGACAAGACATGACAAGACAAGACAAGACAAGACAAGACAAGACAAGACAAGACAAGACAAGACAAGACAAGACAAGACATGACATGACAAGACAAAACAACACAACACACGACATGACATGACATGACAAGACAAGACAAGACAAGACAAGACAAGACAAGACAAGACAAGACAAGACAAGACAAGACAAGACAAGACAAGACAAGACAAGACAAGACAAGACAAGACAAGACAAGACAAGACAAGACAAGACAAGACAAGACAAGACAAGACAAGACAAGACAAGACAAGACAAGACAAGACAAGACAAGACAAGACAAGACAAGACAAGACAAGACAAGACAAGACATGACATGACATGACAAGACAAAACAACACAACACACGACATGACATGACATGACAAGACAAGACAAGACAAGACAAGACAAGACAAGACAAGACAAGACAAGACAAGACAAGACAAGACAAGACAAGACAAGACAAAACAAGACAAGACAAGACAAGACATGACAAGACAAAACAACACAACACACGACATGACATGACATGACAAGACAAGACAAGACAAGACAAGACAAGACAAGACAAGACAAGACAAGACAAGATAAGACAAGACAAGACAAGACAAGACAAGACAAGACAAGACAAGACAAGACAAGACAAGACAAGACAAGACAAGACAAGACAAGACAAGACAAGACAAAACAAGACAAGACAAGACAAGACATGACAAGACAAAACAACACAACACACGACATGACATGACATGACAAGACAAGACAAGACAAGACAAGACAAGACAAGACAAGACAAGACAAGACAAGACAAGACAAGACAAGGCAAGACAAGACAAGACAAGACAAGACAAGACAAGACAAGACAAGACAAGACAAGACAAGACAAGACAAGACAAGACAAGACAAGACAAGACAAGACAAGACAAGACAAGACAAGACAAGACAAGACAAGACAAGACAAGACAAGACAAGACAAGACAAGACAAGACAAGACAAGACAAGACAAGACAAGACAAGACAAGACAAGACAAGACAAGACAAGACAAGACAAGACAAGACAAGACAAGACAAGACAAGACAAGACAAGACAAAACAAGACAAGACAAGACAAGACAAGACAAGACAAGACAAGCCAAGACAAGACAAGACAAGACAAGACAAGACATGACAAGACAAAACAACACAACACACGACATGACATTACATGAGAAAACAAGACAAGACAAGACAAGACAAGACAAGACAAGACAAGACAAAACAAGACAAGACAAGACAAGACATGACACGACAAAACAACACAACACACGACATGAGAAAACAAGACAATACAAGACAAGATAAAACAAGACAAGACAAGACATGACAAGACAAGACAAGACAAGACAAGACAAAACAACACAACACAACACATGACATGACATGACAAGACAAGACAGGACAAGACAAAACAAGACAAGACAAAACAACACAACACACGACATGACATCACAAGACAAGACAAGACAATATAAGACATGACAAGACAAAACAACACAACACACGACATGACAAGACAAGACAAGGAGAAGACAAGACAAGACAAAACAACACAACACACGACATGACATTACATGACAAAACAAGACAAGACAAGACAACATAAAACAAGACAAGACAAGACAAGACAAGACAAGACAAGACAAGACAAGACAAGACAAGGCAAGACAAGACAAGACAAGACAAGACAAGACAAGACAAGACAAGACAAGACAAAGCAAGACAAGACAAGACAAGACAAGACAAGACAAGACAAGACAAGACAAGTCAAGACAAGACAAGACAAGACAAGACAAGACAAGACAAAACAACACAACACAACACATTACATGACATGACAAGACAAGACAGGACAAGACAAAACAAGACAAGACAAAACAACACAACACACGACATGACATCACAAGACAAGACAAGACAATATAAGACATGACAAGAAAAAACAACACAACACACGACAAGACAAGACATGATACGACAAAACAACACAAGACAAAACAACACAACACACGACATGACATTACATGAGAAAACAAGACAATACAACACAAGACAAAACAAGACAAGACAAGACAAGACAAGACAAGACAAGACAAGACAAGACAAGACAAGACAAGACAAGACAAGACAAGACAAGACAAGACAAGACAAGACAAGACAAGACAAGACAAGACAAGACAAGACAAAGCAAGACAAGACAAGACAAGACAAGACAAGACAAGACAAGACAAGACAAAACAAGACAAGACAAGACAAGACAAGACAAGACAAAACAACACAACACACGACATGACATTACATGAGAAAACAAGACAAGACAAGACAAGACAAGACAAGACAAGACAAGACAAGACAAAACAAGACAAGACAAGACAAGACAAGACAAGACATGACACGACAAAACAACACAACACACGACATGAGAAAACAAGACAATACAAGACAAGATAAAACAAGACAAGACAAGACATGACAAGACAAGACAAGACAAGACAAGACAAAACAACACAACACAACACATGACATGACATGACAAGACAAGACAGGACAAGACAAAACAAGACAAGACAAAACAACACAACACACGACATGACATCACAAGACAAGACAAGACAATATAAGACATGACAAGACAAAACAACACAACACACGACAAGACAAGACATGATACGACAAAACAACACAAGACAAAACAACACAACACACGACATGACATTACATGAGAAAACAAGACAATACAACACAAGACAAAACAAGACAAGACAAGACAAGACAAAACAAGACAAGACAAGACAAGACAAGACAAGACAAGACAAGACAAGACAAGACAAGACAAGACAAGACAAGACAAGACAAGACAAGACAAAGCAAGACAAGACAAGACAAGACAAGACAAGACAAGACAAGACAAGACAAGTCAAGACAAGACAAGACAAGACAAGACAAGACAAGACAAGACATGACAAGACATGACATGACAAGACAAAACAAGACAAGACAAGACAAGACAAGACATGACATGACAAGACAAAACAAGACAAGACAAAACAACACAACACACGACATGACAAGACAAGACAAGACAAGACAAGACAAGACAAGACAATACAAGACAAGACAAGACAAGACAAGACAAGACAAGACAAGACAAGACAAGACAAGACAAGACAAGACAGGACAAGACAAGACAAGACAAAACAACACAACACACGACATGACATGACATGACAAGACAAGACAAGACAAGACAATATAAGACATGACAAGACAAAACAACACAACACACGACAGACAAGACAAGACAAGGAGAAGACAAGACAAGACATGACAAGACAAGACAAGACAAGACAAGACAAAACAACACAACACAACACATGACATGACATGACAAGACAAGACAGGACAAGACAAAACAAGACAAGACAAAACAACACAACACACGACATGACATCACAAGACAAGACAAGACAATATAAGACATGACAAGACAAAACAACACAACACACGACAAGACAAGACATGATACGACAAAACAACACAAGACAAAACAACACAACACACGACATGACATTACATGAGAAAACAAGACAATACAACACAAGACAAAACAAGACAAGACAAGACAAGACAAAACAAGACAAGACAAGACAAGACAAGACAAGACAAGACAAGACAAGACAAGACAAGACAAGACAAGACAAGACAAGACAAGACAAGACAAAGCAAGACAAGACAAGACAAGACAAGACAAGACAAGACAAGACAAGACAAGTCAAGACAAGACAAGACAAGACAAGACAAGACAAGACAAGACATGACAAGACATGACATGACAAGACAAAACAAGACAAGACAAGACAAGACAAGACATGACATGACAAGACAAAACAAGACAAGACAAAACAACACAACACACGACATGACAAGACAAGACAAGACAAGACAAGACAAGACAAGACAATACAAGACAAGACAAGACAAGACAAGACAAGACAAGACAAGACAAGACAAGACAAGACAAGACAAGACAGGACAAGACAAGACAAGACAAAACAACACAACACACGACATGACATGACATGACAAGACAAGACAAGACAAGACAATATAAGACATGACAAGACAAAACAACACAACACACGACAGACAAGACAAGACAAGGAGAAGACAAGACAAGACAAGACAAAACAAGACAAGACAAGACAAGACAAAACAAGACAAGACAAGACAAGACAAGACAAGACAAGACAAGACAAGACAAGACAAGACATGACATGACATGACAAGACAAGACAAAACAACACAACACACGACAGGACAGGACAAGACAAGACAAGACAAGACAAGACAAGACAAGACATGACACGACAAAACAACACAAGACAAGACAAAACAACACAGCACACGACATAACATGACATCACAAGACAAGACAAGACAAGACAATATAAGACATGACAAGACAAGACAAGACAAGACAGGACAAGACAAGACAAGACAAGACAAGACAAGACAAGACGAGACAAGACAAGACAAGACAAGACAAGACATGACATGATAAAACAAGACAAGACAAGACATGACAAGACAAGGCAAGACAGGACAGGACAAGACATGACAAGACAAAGCAAGACAAGACAAGACAAGACAAGATATGACAAGACAAAGCAAGACAAGACAAAACAACACAACACACGTCAGGACAGGACAAGACGAGACAAGACAAGACACGACAAAACAACACAAGACAAGACAAAACAACACAACACACGACATAACATGACATCACAAGACAAGACATGACAAGACAAGACAAGACAGGACAAGACAAGACAAGACAAGACAAGACATGACACGACAAAATAACACAAGACAAGACAAAACAACACAACACACGACATGACATGACATCACAAGACAAGACAAGACAAGACAAGACAATATAAGACATGACAAGACAAGACAAGACAAGACAGGACAAGACAAGACAAGACAAGACAAGACGAGACAAGACAAGACAAGACAAGACAAGACAAGACAAGACAAGACATGACATGACAAAACAAGACAAGACAAGACATGACAAGACAAGACAAGACAAGACAAGACAAGACAAGACATGACAAGACAAAGCAAGACAAGACAAAACAACACAACACACGTCAGGACAGGACAAGACAAGACAAGACAAGACGAGGCAACACAAGACAAGACAAGACAAGACAAGACAAGACAAGACAAGACAAGACAAGACAAGACAAGACAAGACAAGACAAGACAAGACAAGACAAGACAAGACAAGACAAGACAAGACAAGACAAGACAAGACAAGACAAGACAAGACAAGACAAGACAAGACAAGACAAGACAAGACAAGACAAGACAAGACAAGACAAGACAAGACAAGACAAGACAAGACAAGACAAGACAAGACAAGACAAGACAAGACAAGACAAGACAAGACAAGACAAGACAAGACAAGACAAGACAAGACAAGACAAGACAAGACAAGACAAGACAAGACAAGACAAGACAAGACAAGACAAGACAAGACAAGACAAGACAAGACAAGACAAGACAAGACAAGACATGATACGACAAGACAAGACAAGACAAGACAAGACAAGACAAGACAAGACAAGACAAGACAAGACAAGACAAGACAAGACAAGACAAGACAAGACAAGACATGACAAGACAAAACAACACAACACACGACATGACATCACAAGACAAGACAAGACAAGACAAGACAATATAAGACATGACAAGACAAAACAACACAACACACGACATGACATTACATGACAAAACAAGACAAGACAACATAAAACAAGACAAGACAAGACAAGACAAGACAAGACAAGACAAGACAAGACAAGACAAGACAAGACAAGACAAGACAAGACAAGACAAGACAAGACAAGACAAGACAAGACAAGACAAGACAAGACATGACAAGACAAAGCAACACAAGACACGACATCATGACATGACAAGACAAGACAAGACAAAACAACACAACACAACACAACACAACACACGACAGGACAGGACAAGACAAGACAAGACAAGACATGATACGACAAAACAACACAAGACAAAACAACACAACACACGACATGACATTACATGAGAAAACAAGACAATACAACACAAGACAAAACAAGACAGGACAGGACAAGACAAGACAAGACAAGACAAGACAAGACAAGACAAGACAAGACAAGACAAGACAAGACAAGACAAGACAAGACAAGACAAGACAAGACAAGACAAGACAAGACAAGACAAGACAAGACAAGACAAGACAAGACAAGACAAGACAAGACAAGACAAGACAAGACAAGACAAGACAAGACAAGACAAGACAAGACAAGACAAGACAAGACAAGACAAGACAAGACAAGACAAGACAAGACAAGACAAGACAAGACAAGACAAGACAAGACAAGACAAGACAAGACAAGACAAGACAAGACAAGACAAGACAAGACAAGACAAGACAAGACAAGACAAGACAAGACAAGACAAGACAAGACAAGACAAGACAAGACAAGGCATGACAAGACAAAACAACACACGACATGACATGACATCACAAGACAAGACAAGACAAGCCAAGACAATATAAGACATGACAAGACAAAACAACACAACACACGACATGACATTACATGACAAAACAAGACAAGACAAGACAACATAAAACAAGACAAGACAAGACAAGACAAGACAAGACAAGACAAGACAAGACAAGACAAGACATGACAAGACAAAACAAGACAAGACAAGACAAGACATGACAAGACAAAACAAGACAAGACAAAACAACACAACACACGACATGACATGACATGACAAGACAAGACAAGACATGACATGACAATACACAACAAGACAAGACAAAACAACACAACACACGACATGACAAGACAAGACAAGACAAGACAAAGCAACACAAGACACGACATGACATGACAAGACAAGACAAAACAACACAACACACGACAGGACAGGACAAGACAAGACAAGACAAGACAAGACATGACACGACAAAACAACACAACACACGACATGAGAAAACAAGACAATACAAGACAATACAAAACCAGACAAGACAAGACATGACAAGACAAGACAAGACAAGACAAGACAAAACAACACAACACAACACAACACATGACATGACATGACAAGACAAGACAGGACAAGACAAAACAAGACAAGACAAAACAACACAACACACGACATGACATCACAAGACAAGACAAGACAATATAAGACATGATAAAACAAAACAACACAACACACGACATGACAAGACAAGACAAGGAGAAGACAAGACAAGACAAAACAACACAACACACGACATGACATTACATGACAAAACAAGACAAGACAAGACAACATAAAACAAGACAAGACAAGACAAGACAACACAAGACAAGACAAGACAAGACAAGACAAGACAAGACAAGACAAGACAAGACAAGACAAGACAAGACAAGACAAGACAAGACAAGACAAGACAAGACAAGACAAGACAAGACAAGACAAGACAAGACAAGACAAGACAAGACAAGACAAGACAAGACAAGACAAGACAAGACAAAACAAGACAAGACAAGACAAGACAAGACAAGACAAGACAAGACAAGACAAGACAAGACAAGACAAGACAAGACAAGACAAGACAAGACAAGACAAGACAAGACAAGGCATGACAAGACAAAACAACACACGACATGACATGACATCACAAGACAAGACAAGACAAGCCAAGACAATATAAGACATGACAAGACAAAACAACACAACACACGACATGACATTACATGACAAAACAAGACAAGACAAGACAACATAAAACAAGACAAGACAAGACAAGACAAGACAAGACAAGACAAGACAAGACAAGACAAGACAAGACAAGACAAGACAAGACATGACAAGACAAAACAAGACAAGACAAGACAAGACATGACAAGACAAAACAAGACAAGACAAAACAACACAACACACGACATGACAAGACAAGACAAGACAAGACAAAGCAACACAAGACACGACATGACATGACAAGACAAGACAAAACAACACAACACACGACAGGACAGGACAAGACAAGACAAGACAAGACAAGACAAGACATGACACGACAAAACAACACAACACACGACATGAGAAAACAAGACAATACAAGACAATACAAAACCAGACAAGACAAGACATGACAAGACAAGACAAGACAAGACAAGACAAAACAACACAACACAACACAACACATGACATGACATGACAAGACAAGACAGGACAAGACAAAACAAGACAAGACAAAACAACACAACACACGACATGACATCACAAGACAAGACAAGACAATATAAGACATGACAAGACAAAACAACACAACACACGACATGACAAGACAAGACAAGGAGAAGACAAGACAAGACAAAACAACACAACACACGACATGACATTACATGACAAAACAAGACAAGACAAGACAACATAAAACAAGACAAGACAAGACAAGACAACACAAGACAAGACAAGACAAGACAAGACAAGACAAGACAAGACAAGACAAGACAAGACAAGACAAGACAAGACAAGACAAGACAAGACAAGACAAGACAAGACAAGACAAGACAAGACAAAACAAGACAAGACAAGACAAGACAAGACAAGACAAGACAAGACAAGACAAGACAAGACAAGACAAGACAAGACAAGACAAGACAAGACAAGACATGACAAGACAAAACAAGACAAGACAAGACAAGACAAGACATGACATGACAAGACAAAACAAGGCAAGACAAAACAACACAACACACGACATGACAAGACAAGACAAGACAAGACAAGACAAGACAAGACAAGACAAGACAAGACAAGACAAGACAAGACAAGACAAGACAAGACAAGACAAGACAAGACAAGACAAGACAAGACAAGACAAGACAAGACAAGACAAGACAAGACAGGACAAGACAAGACAAGACAAGACAAGACAAGACATGACACGACAAAACAACACAAGACAAGACAAAACAACACAACACACGACATAACATGACATCACAAGACAAGACAAGACAAGACAATATAAGACATGACAAGACAAGACAAGACAAGACAGGACAAGACAAGACAAGACAAGACAAGACAAGACGAGACAAGACAAGACAAGACAAGACAAGACATGACATGACAAAACAAGACAAGACAAGACATGACAAGACAAGACAAGACAGGACAGGACAAGACATGACACGACAAAACAACACAAGACAAGACAAAACAACACAACACACGACATAATATGACATCACAAGACAAGACAAGACAAGACAATATAAGACATGACAAGACAAGACAAGACAAGACAGGACAAGACAAGACAAGACAAGACAAGACAAGACGAGACAAGACAAGACAAGACAAGACAAGACAAGACAAGACAAGACAAGACATGACATGACATGACAAGAGAAGACAAAACAACACAACACACGACAGGACAGGACAAGACAAGAAAGACAAGACAAGACAAGACATGACACGACAAAACAACACAAGACAAGACAAAACAACACAACACACGACATAACATGACATCACAAGACAAGACAAGACAAGACAATATAAGACATGACAAGACAAGACAAGACAAGACAGGACAAGACAAGACAAGACAAGACAGGACAAGACAAGATATGACAAGACAAAGCAAGACAAGACAAAACAACACAACACACGTCAGGACAGGACAAGACAAGACAAGACAAGACGAGGCAACACAACACACGTCAGGACAGGACAAGACAAGACATGACACGACAAAACAACACAAGACAAGACAAAACAACACAACACACGACATGACATGACATCACAAGACAAGACAAGACAAGACAATATAAGACATGACAAGACAAGACAAGACAAGACAAGACGAGACAAGACAAGACAAGACAAGACAAGACAAGACATGACAAGACAAGACAAGACAAGACAAGACAAGACATGACAAGACAAAGCAAGACAAGACAAAACAACACAACACACGTCAGGACAGGACAAGACAAGACAAGACAAGACGAGGCAACACAAGACAAGACAAGACAAGACAAGACAAGACAAGACATGACAAGACAAGACAAGACAGGACAAGACAAGACAAGACAAGACAAGACGTGACAAGACAAGACAAGACAAGACATGACAAGACAAGACAAGACAAGACAAGACACGACAAGACAAGACAAGACAAGACAAGACAAGACAAGACAAGACAAGACAAGACAAGACAAGACAAGACAAGACAAGACAAGACAAGACAAGACAAGACAAGACAAGACAAAACAAGACAAGACAAGACAAGACAAGACAAGACAAGACAAAACAAGACAAGACAAGACAAGACAAGACAAGACAAGACAAGACAAGACATGACATGACATGACAAGACAAGACAAAACAACACAACACACGACAGGACAGGACAAGACAAGACAAGACAAGACAAGACAAGACAAGACAAGACAAAACAAGACAAGACAAGACAAAACAAGAAGAGACAAGACGAGACAAGACAAGACAAAACAAGACAAGACAAAACAAGACAAGACAGGGCAGGACAAGACAAGACAAGTCAAGTCAAGACAAGACAAGACAAGACAAGACATGACAAAGCAAGACAAGACATGACAAGAGAAGACAAGACAAGACAAGACAACACATGACATGACAAGACAAGACAAGGAGAAGACAAGACAAGACAAAACAACACAACACACGACATGACATTACATGACAAAACAAGACAAGACAAGACATGACAAGACAAAACAAGACAAGACAAGACAAGACAAGACAAGACAAGACAAGACAAGACAAGACAAGACAAGACAAGACAAGACAAGACAAGACAAGACAAGACAAGACAAGACAAGACAAGACAAGACAAGACATGACACGACAAAACAACACAAGACAAGACAAAACAACACAACACACGACATAACATGACATCACAAGACAAGACAAGACAAGACAATATAAGACATGACAAGACAAGACAAGACAAGACAGGACAAGACAAGACAAGACAAGACAAGACAAGACGAGACAAGACAAGACAAGACAAGACAAGACATGACATGACAAAACAAGACAAGACAAGACATGACAAGACAAGACAAGACAGGACAGGACAAGACATGACACGACAAAACAACACAAGACAAGACAAAACAACACAACACACGACATAATATGACATCACAAGACAAGACAAGACAAGACAATATAAGACATGACAAGACAAGACAAGACAAGACAGGACAAGACAAGACAAGACAAGACAAGACAAGACGAGACAAGACAAGACAAGACAAGACAAGACAAGACAAGACAAGACAAGACATGACATGACATGACAAGAGAAGACAAAACAACACAACACACGACAGGACAGGACAAGACAAGAAAGACAAGACATGACACGACAAAACAACACAAGACAAGACAAAACAACACAACACACGACATAACATGACATCACAAGACAAGACAAGACAAGACAATATAAGACATGACAAGACAAGACAAGACAAGACAGGACAAGACAAGACAAGACAAGACAGGACAAGACAAGATATGACAAGACAAAGCAAGACAAGACAAAACAACACAACACACGTCAGGACAGGACAAGACAAGACAAGACAAGACGAGGCAACACAACACACGTCAGGACAGGACAAGACAAGACATGACACGACAAAACAACACAAGACAAGACAAAACAACACAACACACGACATGACATGACATCACAAGACAAGACAAGACAAGACAATATAAGACATGACAAGACAAGACAAGACAAGACAAGACGAGACAAGACAAGACAAGACAAGACAAGACAAGACATGACAAGACAAGACAAGACAAGACAAGACAAGACATGACAAGACAAAGCAAGACAAGACAAAACAACACAACACACGTCAGGACAGGACAAGACAAGACAAGACAAGACGAGGCAACACAAGACAAGACAAGACAAGACAAGACAAGACAAGACATGACAAGACAAGACAAGACAGGACAAGACAAGACAAGACAAGACAAGACGTGACAAGACAAGACAAGACAAGACATGACAAGACAAGACAAGACAAGACAAGACGCGACAAGACAAGACAAGACAAGACAAGACAAGACAAGACAAGACAAGACAAGACAAGACAAGACAAGACAAGACAAGACAAGACAAGACAAGACAAGACAAGACAAAACAAGACAAGACAAGACAAGACAAGACAAGACAAGACAAGACAAGACAAAACAAGACAAGACAAGACAAGACAAGACAAGACAAGACAAGACATGACATGACATGACAAGACAAGACATGACATGACATGACAAGACAAGACAAAACAACACAACACACGACAGGACAGGACAAGACAAGACAAGACAAGACAAGACAAGACAAAACAAGACAAGACAAGACAAAACAAGAAGAGACAAGACGAGACAAGACAAGACAAAACAAGACAAGACAAAACAAGACAAGACAGGGCAGGACAAGACAAGACAAGTCAAGTCAAGACAAGACAAGACAAGACAAGACATGACAAAGCAAGACAAGACATGACAAGAGAAGACAAGACAAGACAAGACAAGACAAGACAAGACAAGACAAGACAAGACAAGACAAGACAAGACATGACAAGACAAGACAAGACAGGACAGGACAAGACAAGACAAGACAAGACAAGACAAGACAAGACAGGACAGGACAAGACATGACAAGACAAAGCAAGACAAGACAAGACAAGACAAGACAAGATATGACAAGACAAGACAAGACAAGACAGGACAACCAAGACAAGACAAGACAAGACAAGACAAGACATGACAAGACAAGATAAGACATGACAAGACAAAGCAAGAGAAGACAAAACAACACAACACACGTCAGGACAGGACAAGACAAGACAAGACAAGACGAGGCAACACAAGACACGACAAGACAAGACAAGACAAGACAAGACAAGACAAGAGATGACAGGACAGGACAAGACAAGACAAGACAAGACAAGACGAGACAAGACAAGACAAGACAAGACAAGACAAGACAAGACAAGACAAGACAAGACATGACAAGACAAGACAAGACAGGACAGGACAAGACAAGACAAGACAAAACAAGACAAGACAAGACAAGACAAGACATGACAAGACAAGACAAGACTAAACAACACAACACACGACATGACATGACATGACATGACATGACAAGACAAGACAAGACAAGACAAGACAAGACAAGACAAGACAAGACAAGACAAGACAAGACGAGACAAGACAAGACAAGACAAGACAAGACAAGACAAGACAAGACATGACAAGACAAGAAAAAACAACAAAACACACGACATGACAAGACAAGACAAAGCAACACAAGACACGACATGACATGACATGACAAGACAAGACAAAACAACACAACACACGACAGGACAGGACAAGACAAGACAAGACAAGACATGATACGACAAAACAACACAACGCACGACATGACATTACATGAGAAAACAAGACAATACAAGACAAGACAAAACAAGACAAGACAAGACAAGACAAGACAAGACAAGACAAGACAAGACAAGACAAGACAAGACAAGACAAGACAAGACAAGACAAGACAAGACAAGACAAGACAAGACAAGACAAGACAAGACAAGACAAGACAAGACAAGACAAGACAAGACAAGACAAGACAAGACAAGACAAGACAAGACAAGACAAGACAAGACAAGACAAGACAAGACAAGACAAGACAAGACAAGACAAGACAAGACAAGACAAGACAAGACAAGACAAGACAAGACAAGACAAGACAAGACAAGACAAGACAAGACAAGACAAGACAAGACAAGACAAGACAAGACAAGACAAGACAAGACAAGACAAGACAAGACAAGACAAGACAAGACAAGACAAGACAAGACAAGACAAGACAAGACAAGACAAGACAAGACAAGACAAGACAAGACAAGACAAGACAAGACAAGACAAGACAAGACAAGACAAGACAAGACAAGACAAGACAAGACAAGACAAGACAAGACAAGACAAGACAAGACAAGACAAGACAAGACAAGACGAGACAAGACAAGACAAGACAAGACAAGACAAGACAAGACAAGACATGACAAGACATGACATGACATGACAAGAGAAGACAAAACAACACAACACACGACAGGACAGGACAAGACAAGAAAGACAAGACAAGACAAGTCATGACACGACAAAACAACACAAGACAAGACAAAACAACACAACACACGACATAACATGACATCACAAGACAAGACAAGACAAGACAATATAAGACATGACAAGACAAGACAAGACAAGACAGGACAAGACAAGACAAGACAAGACAAGACAAGATATGACAAGACAAAGCAAGACAAGACAAAACAACACAACACACGTCAGGACAGGACAAGACAAGACAAGACAAGACGAGGCAACACAAGACAAGACAAGACAAGACAAGACATGACAAGACAAGACAAGACATGACACGACAAAACAACACAAGACAAGACAAAACAACACAACACACGACATGACATGACATCACAAGACAAGACAAGACAAGACAATATAAGACATGACAAGACAAGACAAGACAAGACAGGACAAGACAAGACAAGACAAGACAAGACGAGACAAGACAAGACAAGACAAGACAAGACAAGACATGACAAGACAAGACAAGACAAGACAAGACAAGACATGACAAGACAAAGCAAGACAAGACAAAACAACACAACACACGTCAGGACAGGACAAGACAAGACAAGACAAGACGAGGCAACACAAGACAAGACAAGACAAGACAAGACAAGACAAGACATGACAAGACAAGACAAGACAGGACAAGACAAGACAAGACAAGACAAGACGTGACAAGACAAGACAAGACAAGACATGACAAGACAAGACAAGACAAGACAAGACAAGACAAGACAAGACAAGACAAGACAAGACAAGACAAGCCAAGACAAGACAAGACAAGAAAAAACAACACAACACACGACATGACAAGACAAGACAAAGCAACACAAGACACGACATGACATGACATGACAAGACAAGATAAAACAACACAACACACGACAGGACAGGACAAGACAAGACAAGACAAGTCATGATACGACAAAACAACACAACGCACGACATGACATTACATGAGAAAACAAGACAATACAAGACAAGACAAAACAAGACAAGACAAGACAAGACAAGACAAGACAAGACAAGACAAGACAATATAAGACATGACAAGACAAGACAAGACAAGACAAGACAAGACAAGACAAGACAAGACAAGACAAGACAAGACAAGACAAGACAAGACAAGACAAGACAAGACAAGACAAGACAAGACAAGACAAGACAAGACAAGACAAGACAAGACAAGACAAAACAAGACAAGACAAGACAAGACAAGACAAGAGAAGACATGACATGACATGACAAGACAAGACAAAACAACACAACACACGACAGGACAGGACAAGACAAGACAAGACAAGACAAGACGAGGCAACACAACACACGTCAGGACAGGACAAGACAAGACAAGACAAGACGAGGCAACACAAGACAAGACAAGACAAGACAACACATGACAAGACAAGACAAGACAGGACAAGACAAGACAAGACAAGACAAGACATGACACGACAAAACAACACAAGACAAGACAAAACAACACAACACACGACATGACATGACATCACAAGACAAGACAAGACAAGACAATATAAGACATGACAAGACAAGACAAGACAAGACAGGACAAGACAAGACAAGACAAGACAAGACGAGACAAGACAAGACAAGACAAGACAAGACAAAGCAAGACAAGACAAAACAACACAACACACGTCAGGACAGGACAAGACAAGACAAGACGAGGCAACACAAGACAAGACAAGACAAGACAAGACAAGACAAGACATGACAAGACAAGACATGACAAGACAAGACAAGACAAGACAAGACAAGACATGACAAGACAAAGCAAGACAAGACAAAACAACACAACACACGTCAGGACAGGACAAGACAAGACAAGACGAGGCAACACAAGACAAGACAAGACAAGACAAGACAAGACAAGACATGACAAGACAAGACAAGACAGGACAAGACAAGACAAGACAAGACAAGACGTGACAAGACAAGACAAGACAAGACATGACAAGACAAGACAAGACAAGACAAGACAAGACAAGACAAGACAAGACAAGACAAGACAAGACAAGACAAGACAAGGCAAGACAAGACACGAAAAAAACAACACAACACACGACATGACAAGACAAGACAAAGCAACACAAGACACGACATGACATGACATGACAAGACAAGACAAAACAACACAACACACGACAGGACAGGACAAGACAAGACAAGACAAGACATGATACGACAAAACAACACAACGCACGACATGACATTACATGAGAAAACAAGACAATACAAGACAAAACAAGACAAGACAAGTCAAGACAAGACAAGACAAGACAAGACAAGACAATATAAGACATGACAAGACAAGACAAGACAAGACAAGACAAGACAAGACAAGACAAGACAAGACAAGACAAGACAAGACAAGACAAGACAAGACAAGACAAGACAAGACAAGACAAGACAAGACAAGACAAGACAAGACAAGACAAGACAAGACAAGACAAGACAAGACAAGACAAGACAAGACAAGACAAGACAAGACAAGACAAGACAAGACAAGACAAGACAAGACAAGACAAGACAAGACAAGACAAGACAAGACAAGACAAGACAAGACAAGACAAGACAAGACAAGACAAGACAAGACAAGACAAGACAAGACAAGACAAGACAAGACAAGACAAGACAAGACAAGACAAGACAAGACAAGACAAGACAAGACAAGACAAGACAAGACAAGACAAGACAAGACAAGACAAGACAAGACAAGACAAGACAAGACAAGACAAGACAAGACAAGACATGATACGACAAAACAACACAAGACAAAACAACACAACACACGACATGACATTACATGAGAAAACAAGACAATACATGACAAGACAAAACAACACAACACACGACAGACATGACAAGACAAGACAAGACAGGACAGGACAAGACAAGACAAGACAAGACAAGACAAGACAAGACAAGACAAGATATGACAAGACAAGACAAGACAAGACAAGACAAGACAAGACAAGACAAGACAAGACAAGACAAGACAAGACAAGACAAGACAAGACAAGACAAGACAAGACAAGACAAGACAAGACAAGACAAGACAAGACAAGACAAGACAAGACAAGACAAGACAAGACAAGACAAGACAAGACAAGACAAGACAAGACAAGACAAGACAAGACATGACAAGACAAGACAAGACAGGACAGGACAAGACATGACAAGACAAAGCAAGACAAGACAAGACAAGACAAGACAAGACAAGACAAGATATGACAAGACAAGACAAGACAAGACAAGACAAGACAAGACAAGACAAGACAAGACAAGACAAGACAAGACAAGACAAGACAAGACAAGACAAGACAAGACAAGACAAGACAAGACAAGACAAGACAAGACAAGACAAGACAAGACAAGACAAGACAAGACAAGACAAGACAAGACAAGACAAGACAAGACAAGACAAGACAAGACAAGACAAGACAAGACAAGACAAGACAAGACAAGACAAGACAAGACAAGACATGACAAGACAAGACAAGACAGGACAGGACAAGACAAGACAAGACAAGACAAGACATGACAAGACAAGACAGGACAGGACAAGACATGACAAGACAAAGCAAGACAAGACAAGACAAGGCAAGACAAGATATGACAAGACAAGACAAGACAGGACAGGACAACCAAGACAAGACAAGACAAGACAAGACAAGACAAGACAAGACAAGACAAGACAAGACAAGACAAGACAAGACAAGACATGACAAGACAAGACAAGACAGGACAAGACAAGACAAGACAGGACAGGACAAGACAAGACAAGACAAGACAAGACAAGACAAGACGAGACAAGACAAGACAAGACAAGACAGGACAGGACAAAACAAGACAAGACAAAACAAGACAAGACAAGACAAGACAAGACATGACAAGACAAGACAAGACTAAACAACACAACACACGACATGACATTACATGACAAAACAAGACAAGACAAGACAACATAAAACAATACAAGACAAGACAAGACAAGACAAGACAAGACAAGACAAGACAAGACAGGACAGGACAAGACAAGACAAGACAAGACAAAACAAGATAAGACAAGACAAGACAATATGAGACATGACAAGACAAAACAACACAACACACGACATGACATTACATGACAAAACAAGACAAGACAAGACAACATAAAACAAGACAAGACAAGACAAGACAAGACAAGACAAGACAAGACAAGACAAGACAAGACAAGACATGACAAGACAAGACAAGACAAGACAAGACAAGACAAGACAAGACAAGACAAGACAAGACAAGAAAAGACAAGACAAGACAAGACAAGACAAGACAAGACATGACAAGACAAAACAAGACAAGGCAAGACATGACAAGACAAAACAAGACAAGACAAAACAACACAAGACACGACATGACATGACATGACAAGACAAGACAAGACAATATAAGACTTGACAATACACAACAAGACAAGACAAAACAACACAACACACGACATGACATGACAAGACAAGACAAAACAACACAACACACGACAGGACAGGACAAGACAAGACAAGACAAGACAAGACAAGACATGACACGACAAAACAACACAAGACAAGACAAAACAACACAACACACGACATGACAAGAGAAGACAACACAAGACAAGACAAGACCAGACAAGACAAGACAAGGCAAGATAAGGCAAGACAAGACAAGACAAGACAACACAAGACAAGACAAGACAAGACAAGACAAGACAAGACAAGACAAGACAACACAAGACAAGACAAGACAAGACAAGACAAGACAACACACGACATGACAAGACAAGACAAGGAGAAGACAAGACAAGACAAAACAACACAACACACGACATGACATTACATGACAAAACAAGACAAGACAAGACAACATAAAACAAGACAAGACAAGACAAGACAACACAACACAAGACAAGACAAGACAAGACAAGACAAGACAAGACAAGACAAGACAAGACAAGACAAGACAAGACAAGACAAGACATGACAAGACAAAACAAGACAAGACAAAACAAGACAAGACAAAACAACACAACACACGACATGACATCACAAGACAAGACAAGACAATATAAGACATGACAAGACAAAACAACACAACACACGACATGACAAGACAAGACAAGGAGAAGACAAGACAAGACAAAACAACACAACACACGACATGACATTACATGACAAAACAAGACAAGACAAAACAACATAAAACAAGACAAGACAAGACAATACAGGACAAGACAAAACAAGACAAGACAAAACAACACAACACACGACATGACATCACAAGACAAGACAAGACAATATAAGACATGACAAGACAAAACAACACAACACACGACATGACAAGACAAGACAAGGAGAAGACAAGACAAGACAAAACAACACAACACACGACATGACATTACATGACAAGACAAGACAAGACAAGACAAGACAAGACATGACAAGACAAAACATGACAAGACAAGACATGACAAGACAAGACAAGACAAGACAGGCCAGGACAAGACAAGACAAGACAAGACAAGACAAGACAACACACGTCAGGACAGGACAAGACAAGACAAGACAAAACAACACAACACACGACATGACATTACATGAGAAAACAAGACAATACAAGACAAGACAAAACAAGACAAGACAAGACATGACAAGACAAGACAAGATAGGACAGGACAAGACAAGACAAGATGAGACAAGACAAGACAAGACACGACAAGACAAGACAAGACAAGACAAGACAAGACAAGACAAGACAAGACAAGACAAGACAAGACAAGACAAGACAAGACAAGACAAGATAAGACAAGACAAGACAAGACAAGACAAGACAAGACAAGACAAGACAAGACAGGACAGGACAGGACAAGACAAGACAAGACAAGACAAGACAACACACGTCAGGACAGGACAAGACAAGACAAGACAAAACAACACAACACACGACAGGACACGACAAAACAACACAAGACAAGACAAAACAACACAACACACGACATGACATTACATGAGAAAACAAGACAATACAAGACAAGACAAAACAAGACAAGACAAGACATGACAAGACAAGACAAGACAGGACAGGACAGGACAAGACAAGATGAGACAAGACAAGACAAGACACGACAAGACAAGACAAGACAAGACAAGACAAGACAAGACAAGACAAGACAAGACAAGACAAGACAAGACAAGACAAGACAAGACAAGACAAGACAAGACAAGACAAGACAAGACAAGACAAGACATGACAAGACAAGACAAGACAGGACAGGACAAGACATGACAAGACAAAGCAAGACAAGACAAGACAAGACAAGACAAGACAAGACAAGATATGACAAGACAAGACAAGACAAGACAAGACAAGACAAGACAAGACAAGACAAGACAAGACAAGACAAGACAAGACAAGACAAGACAAGACAAGACAAGACAAGACAAGACAAGACAAGACAAGACAAGACAAGACAAGACAAGACAAGGCAAGACAAGACAAGACAAGACAAGACAAGACAAGACAAGACAAGACAAGACAAGACAAGACAAGACAAGACATGACAAGACAAGACAAGACAGGACAGGACAAGACAAGACAAGACAAGACAAGACATGACAAGACAAGACAGGACAGGACAAGACATGACAAGACAAAGCAAGACAAGACAAGACAAGGCAAGACAAGATATGACAAGACAAGACAAGACAGGACAGGACAACCAAGACAAGACAAGACAAGACAAGACAAGACAAGACAAGACAAGACAAGACAAGACAAGACAAGACAAGACAAGACATGACAAGACAAGACAAGACAGGACAAGACAAGACAAGACAGGACAGGACAAGACAAGACAAGACAAGACAAGACAAGACGAGACAAGACAAGACAAGACAAGACAAGACAAGACAAGACAAGACAAGACATGACAAGACAAGACAAGACAGGACAGGACAAGACAAGACAAGACAAAACAAGACAAGACAAGACAAGACAAGACATGACAAGACAAGACAAGACTAAACAACACAACACACGACATGACATTACATGACAAAACAAGACAAGACAAGACAACATAAAACAATACAAGACAAGACAAGACAAGACAAGACAAGACAAGACAAGACAGGACAGGACAAGACAAGACAAGACAAGACAAAACAAGATAAGACAAGACAAGACAATATGAGACATGACAAGACAAAACAACACAACACACGACATGACATTACATGACAAAACAAGACAAGACAAGACAACATAAAACAAGACAAGACAAGACAAGACAAGACAAGACAAGACAAGACAAGACAAGACAAGACAAGACAAGACAAGACAAGACAAGACAAGACAAGACAAGACAAGACAAGACAAGACAAGACAAGACAAGACAAGACAAGAAAAGACAAGACAAGACAAGACAAGACAAGACAAGACATGACAAGACAAAACAAGACAAGGCAAGACATGACAAGACAAAACAAGACAAGACAAAACAACACAAGACACGACATGACATGACATGACAAGACAAGACAAGACAATATAAGACTTGACAATACACAACAAGACAAGACAAAACAACACAACACACGACATGACATGACAAGACAAGACAAAACAACACAACACACGACAGGACAGGACAAGACAAGACAAGACAAGACAAGACAAGACATGACACGACAAAACAACACAAGACAAGACAAAACAACACAACACACGACATGACAAGACAAGACAACACAAGACAAGACAAGACCAGACAAGACAAGACAAGGCAAGATAAGGCAAGACAAGACAAGACAAGACAACACAAGACAAGACAAGACAAGACAAGACAAGACAAGACAAGACAAGACAATATAAGACATGACAAGACAAAACAACACAACACACGACATGACAAGACAAGACAAGGAGAAGACAAGACAAGACAAAACAACACAACACACGACATGACATTACATGACAAAACAAGACAAGACAAGACAACATAAAACAAGACAAGACAAGACAAGACAACACAACACAAGACAAGACAAGACAAGACAAGACAAGACAAGACAAGACAAGACAAGACAAGACAAGACAAGACAAGACATGACAAGACAAAACAAGACAAGACAAAACAAGACAAGACAAAACAACACAACACACGACATGACATCACAAGACAAGACAAGACAATATAAGACATGACAAGACAAAACAACACAACACACGACATGACAAGACAAGACAAGGAGAAGACAAGACAAGACAAAACAACACAACACACGACATGACATTACATGACAAAACAAGACAAGACAAAACAACATAAAACAAGACAAGACAAGACAATACAGGACAAGACAAAACAAGACAAGACAAAACAACACAACACACGACATGACATCACAAGACAAGACAAGACAATATAAGACATGACAAGACAAAACAACACAACACACGACATGACAAGACAAGACAAGGAGAAGACAAGACAAGACAAAACAACACAACACACGACATGACATTACATGACAAGACAAGACAAGACAAGACAAGACAAGACATGACAAGACAAAACATGACAAGACAAGACATGACAAGACAAGACAAGACAAGACAGGCCAGGACAAGACAAGACAAGACAAGACAAGACAAGACAAGACAAGACAAGACAAGACAAGACAAGACAACACACGTCAGGACAGGACAAGACAAGACAAGACAAAACAACACAACACACGACATGACATTACATGAGAAAACAAGACAATACAAGACAAGACAAAACAAGACAAGACAAGACATGACAAGACAAGACAAGATAGGACAGGACAAGACAAGACAAGATGAGACAAGACAAGACAAGACACGACAAGACAAGACAAGACAAGACAAGACAAGACAAGACAAGACAAGACAAGACAAGACAAGACAAGACAAGACAAGACAAGACAAGACAAGACAAGACAAGACAAGACAAGACAAGACAAGACAAGACAAGACAAGACAAGACAAGACAAGACAAGACAAGATAAGACAAGACAAGACAAGACAAGACAAGACAAGACAAGACAGGACAGGACAGGACAAGACAAGACAAGACAAGACAAGACAAGACAACACACGTCAGGACAGGACAAGACAAGACAAGACAAAACAACACAACACACGACAGGACACGACAAAACAACACAAGACAAGACAAAACAACACAACACACGACATGACATTACATGAGAAAACAAGACAATACAAGACAAGACAAAACAAGACAAGACAAGACATGACAAGACAAGACAAGACAGGACAGGACAGGACAAGACAAGATGAGACAAGACAAGACAAGACACGACAAGACAAGAGAAGACAAGACAAGACAAGACAAGACAAGACAAGACAAGACAAGACAAGACAAAGACAAGACAAGACAAGACATGACAAGACAAGACAAGACAAGACAAGACAAGACAAGACAAGACAAGACAAGACAAGACAAGACAAGACAAGACAAGACAAGACAAGACAAGACAAGACAAGACAAGACAAGACAAGACAAGACCAGACAAAACAAGACAAGACAAGACAAGACAAGACAAGACAAGACAAGACAAGACAAGACAAGACAAGACAAGACAAGACAAGACAAGACAAGACAAGACAAGACAAGACAAGACAAGACAAGACAAGACAAGACAAGACAAGACAAGACAAGACAAGACAAGACAGACAAGACAAGACAAGACAAGACAAGACAAGACAAGACAAGACAAGACAAGACAAGACAAGACAAGACAAGACAAGACAAAACAAGACAAGACATGACATGACAAGACAAAACAAGACAAGACAAGACTAAACAACACAACACACGACATGACAAGACAAGACAAAGCAACACAAGACAGGACAGGACAAGACATGACAAGACAAAGCAAGACAAGACAAGACAAGACAAGACAAGACAAAACAAGACAAGACAAGACAAGACAAGACAAGACAAGACAAAACAAGACAAGACAAGACAAGACAAGACAAGACAAGACAAGACAAGACAAGACAAGACAAGACAAGACAAGACAAGACAAGACAAGACATGACAAGACAAAACAAGACAAGACAAGACAAGGCAAGACATGACAAGACAATATAAGACATGACAATACACAACAAGACAAGACAAAACAACACAACACACGACATGACAAGACAAGACAAAGCAACACAAGACACGACATGACATGACATGACAAGACAAAACAAGACAAGACAAGACAAGACAAGACAAGACAAGACAAGACAAGACAAGACATGATACGACAAAACAACACAACACACGACATGACATTACATGAGAAAACAAGACAATACAAGACAAGACAAAACAAGACAAGACAAGACAAGAAGACAAGACAAGACAAGACAAGACAAGACAAGACAAGACAAGACAAGACAAGACAAGACAAGACAGACAAGACAAGACAAGACAAGACAAGACAGACAAGACAAGACAAGACAAGACAAGACAAGACAAGACAAGACAAGACAAGACAAGACAAGACAAGACAAGACAAGACAGACAAGACAAGACAAGACAAGACAAGACAAGACAAGAAGACAAGACAAGACAAGACAAGACAAGACAAGACAAGACAAGACAAGACAAGACAGACAAGACAAGACAAGACAAGACAAGACAGACAAGACAAGACAAGACAAGACAAGACAAGACAAGACAAGACAAGACAAGACAAGACAAGACTAGACAAGACAAGACAAGACAAGACAAGACACGACAAGACATGATACGACAAAACAACACAACACACGACATGACATTACATGAGAAAACAAGACAATACAAGACAAGACAAGACAGGACAAGACAAAACAAGACAAGACAAGACAGGACAAGACAAAACAACACAACACACGTCAGGACAGGACAAAACAACACAAGACAAGACAAAACAACACAACACACGACAGGACAGGACAAGACAGGACAGGACAAGACAAGACAAGACAAGACAAGACAAGACATGACCCGACAAAACAACACAAGACAAGACAAAACAACACAACACACGACATGACATCACAAGACAATATAAGACATGACAAGACAAAACAACACAACACACGACATGACAAGACAAGACAAGGAGAAGACAAGACAAGACAAAACAACACAACACACGACATGACAAGACAAGACAAGGAGAAGACAAGACAAGACAAGACAAGACAAGACAAGACAAGACAAGTCAAGACAAGACAAGACAAGACAAGACAAGACAAGACAAGACAAGACAAGACAAGACAAGACAAGACAAGACAAGACAAGACAAGACAAGACAAGACAAGACAAGACAAGACAAGACAAGACAAGACAAGACAAGACAAGACAAGACAAGACAAGACAAGACAAGACAAGACAAGGCAAGACAAGACAAGACAAGACAAGACAAGACAAGATAAGACAAAACAACGCAACACAACACATGACATGACATGACAAGACAAAACAACACAACACACGACATGACATCACAAGACAATATAAGACATGACAAGACATGACAAGACAAGACAAGACAGGACAAGACAAGACAAGACAAGATATGACAAGACAAAACAAGACAGGACAGGACAACCAAGACAATACAAGACAAGACAAGACATGACAAGACAAAACAAGACAAGACAAGACAAGACATGACAAGACAAAACAAGACGAGACAAAACAACACAACACACGACATGACAAGACAAGACAAGACAAGACAAAGCAACACAAGACACGACATGACATGACATGACAAGACAAGACAAAACAACACAACACACGACAGGACAGGACAAGACAAGACAAGACAAGACAAGACATGACACGACAAAACAACACAAGACAAGACAAAACAACACAACACACGACATGACAAGACAAGACAAGACAAGACAAGACAACACAAGACAAGACAAGACCAGACAAGACAAGACAAGGCAAGATAAGGCAAGACAAGACAAGACAAGACAAGACAACACAAGACAAGACAAGACAAGACAAGACAAGACAAGACAAGACAATATAAGACATGACAAGACAAAACAACACAACACACGACATGACAAGACAAGACAAGGAGAAGACAAGACAAGACAAAACAACACAACACACGACATGACATTATATGACAAAACAAGACAAGACAAGACAACATAAAACAATACAAGACAAGACAAGACATGACAAGACAAAACAAGACAAGACAAGACAAGACATGACAAGACAAAACAAGACAAGACAAGACATGACAAGACAAAACAAGACAAGACAAAACAACACAAGACACGACATGACATGACATGACAAGACAAGACAAGACAATATAAGACTTGACAATACACAACAAGACAAGACAAAACAACACAACACACGACATGACAAGCCAAGACAGGACAAGACAAAACAAGACAAGACAAAACAACACAACACACGACATGACATCACAAGACAATATAAGACATGACAAGACAAGACAAGACAATACAAGACAAGACAAGACAAGACAAGACAAGACAAGGCAAGACAAGACAAGACAAGACAAGACAAGACAAGACAAGACAAGACAAGACAAGACAAGACAAGACAAGACAAGACAAGACAAGACAAGACAAGACAAGACAAGACAAGACAAGACAAGACAAGACAAGACAAGACAAGACAAGACAAGACAAGACAAGACAAGACAAGACAAGACAAGACAAGACAAGACAAGACAAGACAAGACAAGACAAGACAAGACAAGACAAGACAAGACAAGACAAGACAAGACAAGACAAGACAAAACAACACAACACAACACATGACATGACATGACAAGACAAGACAGGACAAGACAAAACAAGACAAGACAAGACAAGACAAGACAAGACAAGACAAGACAAGACAAGACAAGACAAGACAAGACATGATACGACAAAACAACACAACACACGACATGACATTACATGAGAAAACAAGACAATACAAGACAAGACAAAACAAGACAAGACAAGACAAGACAAGACAAGACAAGACAAGACAAGACAAGACAAGACAAGACAAGACAAGACAAGACAAGACAAGACAAGACAAGACAAGACAACACACGTCAGGACAGGACAAGACAAGACAAGACAAAACAACACCACACACGACAGGACACGACAAAACAACACAAGACAAGACAAAACAACACAACTCACGACATGACATTACATGAGAAAACAAGACAATACAAGACAAGACAAAACAAGACAAGACATGACAAGGCAAGACAAGACAGGACAGGACAGGACAAGACAAGATGAGACAAGACAAGACAAGACACGACAAAACAAGACAAGACAAGACAAGACAAGACAAGACAAGACAAGATAAGACATGACAAGACAAAATAAGACAAGACAAAACAACACAACACACGATATGACATGACATGACATGACAAGACAAGACAAGACAAGACAAGACAAAACAAGACAATACAAGACAAGACAAGACAAGACATGACAAGAAAAGACAAGACAAGACAAGACAAGACAACACACGACATGACATGACATGACAAGACAAGACATGACAAGACAAAACAAGACAAGACAAGACAAAACAACACAACACACGACATGACATGACATGACAAGACAAGACATGACAAGACAAAACAACTCAAGACACGACATAACATGACATGACAAGGCAAGACAAGACAAAACAACACAACACACGACAGGACAGGACAAGACAAGACAGGACAAGACATGACACGACAAAACCACACAAGACAAGACAAGACAAGACAAGATAAGACATGACAAGACATGACAAGACAAGACAAGACAGGACAAGACAAGACGAGACAAGATATGACAAGACAAAACAAGACAGGACAGGACAACCAAGACAATACAAGACAAGACAAGACAAGACAAGACAAGACAAGACCAGACAAGACAAGACAATACAAGACAAGACAAGACATGACAAGACAAGACAAGACAAGACATGACAAGACAAGATAAGACATGACAAGACAAAGCAAGACAAGACAAAACAACACAACACACGTCAGGAGAGGACAAGACAAGACAAGACAAGACGAGGCAACACAAGACAAGACAAGACAAGACAAGACAAGACAAGACAAGACAAGACATGACAAGACAAGACAATACAGGACAAGACAAGACAAGACAAGACAAGACAAGACAAGACAAGACGAGACAAGACAAGACAAGACAAGACAAGACAAGACAAGACAAGACAAGACATGACAAGACAAGACAAGACAGGACAGGACAGGACAAGACAAGACAAGACAAGACAAGACAAGACAAGACAAGACAAGACACGACAAGACAAGACAAGACAAGAAAAGACAAGACAAGACAAAACAACACAACACACGACATGACATTTCAAGACAAGACAAGACAAGACAAGACAATATAAGACATGACAAGACAAAACAACACAACACACGACAGACAAGACAAGACAAGGAGAAGACAAAACAACACAACACACGACATGACATTACATGACAAAACAAGACACGACAAGACAAGACAAGACAAAACAAGACAAGACAAGACAAGACAAAACAAGACAAGACAAGACAAGACAAGACAAGACAAGACAAGAGAAGACAAGACAAAGCAACACAAGACACGACATGTCATGACATGACAAGACAAGACAAAACAACACAAGACACGACAGGACAGGACAAGACAAGACCAGACAAAACAAGACAAGACAAGACAAGACAAGAAAAGACAAGACAAGACAAGACAAGACAAGACAAGACAAGACAAGACAAGACGATACAAGACAAGACAAGACAAGACAAGACAAGACAAGACAAGACAAGACAAGACAAGACAAGACAAGACAAGACAAGACATGACAAAACAAGACAAGACAAGACAAGACAAGACATGACAAGACAAAACAAGACTAAACAACACAACACACGACATGACAAGACAAGACAAAGCAACACAAGACAGGACAGGACAAGACATGACAAGACAAAGCAAGACAAGACAAGACAAGACAAGACAAGACAAAACAAGACAAGACAAGACAAGACAAAACAAGACAAGACAAGACAAGACAAGACAAGACAAGACAAGACAAGACAAGACAAGACAACACAACACACGACATGACAAGACAAGACAAAGCAACACAAGACAGGACAGGACAAGACATGACAAGACAAAGCAAGACAAGACAAGACAAGACAAGACAAGACAAAACAAGACAAGACAAGACAAGACAAAACAAGACAAGACAAGACAAGACAAGACAAGACAAGACAAGACAAGACAAGACAAGACAAGACAAGACAAGACAAGACAAGACAAGACAAGACAAGACAAGACAAGACAAGACAAGACAAGACAAGACAAGACAAGACAAGACAAGACAAGACAAGACAAGACAAGACAAGACAAGACAAGACAAGACAAGACAAGACAAGACAAGACAAGACAAGACAAGACAAGACAAGACAAGACAAGACAAGACAAGACAAGACAAGACAAGACAAGACAAGACAAGACAAGACAAGACAAGACAAGACAAGACAAGACAAGACAAGACAAGACAAGACAAGACAAGACAAGACAAGACAAGACAAGACAAGACAAGACAAGACAAGACAAGACAAGACAAGACAAGACAAGACAAGACAAGACAAGACAAGACAAGATAAGATAAGACATGACAAGACAAAATAAGACAAGACAAAACAACACAACACACGATATGACATGACATGACATGACAAGACAAGACAAGACAAGACAAGACAAAACAAGACAATACAAGACAAGACAAGACAAGACATGACAAGAAAAGACAAGACAAGACAAGACAAGACAAGACAAGACAAGACAAGACAAGACAAGACAATACAAGACAAGACAAGACAAGACAAGACAAGACAAGACAAGACAAGACAAGACAAGACAAGACATGACAAGACAAAACAAGACAAGACAAAACAACACAACACACGACATGACATGACATGACAAGACAAGACATGACAAGACAAAACAACACAAGACACGACATGACATGACATGACAAGGCAAGACAAGACAAAACAACACAACACACGACAGGACAGGACAAGACAAGACAGGACAAGACTTGACGCGACAAAACCACACAAGACAAGACAAGACAAGACAAGATAAGACATGACAAGACATGACAAGACAAGACAAGACAGGACAAGACAAGACAAGACAAGACAAGACAAGACCAGACAAGACAAGACAATACAAGACAACACAAGACATGACAAGACAAGACAAGACAAGACATGACAAGACAAGATAAGACATGACAAGACAAAGCAAGACAAGACAAAACAACACAACACACGTCAGGAGAGGACAAGACAAGACAAGACAAGACGAGGCAACACAAGACAAGACAAGACAAGACAAGACAAGACAAGACAAGACATGACAAGACAAGACAAGACAGGACAAGACAAGACAAGACAAGATCAGACAAGACAAGACGAGACAAGACAAGACAAGACAAGACAAGACAAGACAAGACAAGACAAGACAAGACAAGACAAGACAAAACAACACAACACACGACATGACATTTCAAGACAAGACAAGACAATATAAGACATGACAAGACAAAACAACACAACACACGACAGACAAGACAAGACAAGGAGAAGACAAAACAACACAACACACGACATGACATTACATGACAAAACAAGACACGACAAGACAAGACAAGACAAAACAAGACAAGACAAGACAAGACAAAACATGACAAGACAAGACAAGACAAGACAAGACAAGACAAGACAAGACAAGACAAGACAAGACAAGACAAGACAAGACAAAGCAACACAAGACACGACATGTCATGACATGACAAGACAAGACAAAAACACACAAGACACGACAGGACAAGACAAGACAAGACAAGACAAGACAAGACAAGACAAGACAAGACAAGACAAGACAAGACAAGACAAGACAAGACAAGACAAGACAAGACAAGACAAGACAAGACAAGACAAGACAAGACAAAGCAACACAAGACACGACATGTCATGACATGACAAGACAAGCCAAAAACACACAAGACACGACAGGACATGACAAGACAAGACAAGACAAGACAAGACAAGACAAGACAAGACAAGACAAAACAACACAACACACGACATGACATTTCAAGACAAGACAAGACAATATAAGACATGACAAGACAAAACAACACAACACACGACAGACAAGACAAGACAAGGAGAAGACAAAACAACACAACACACGACATGACATTACATGACAAAACAAGACACGACAAGACAAGACAAGACAAAACAAGACAAGACAAGACAAGACAAGACAAGACAAGACAAGACAAGACAAGACAAGACAAGACAAGACAAGACAAAGCAACACAAGACACGACATGTCATGACATGACAAGACAAGACAAAAACACACAAGACACGACAGGACAAGACAAGACAAGACAAGACAAGACAAGACAAGACAAGACAAGACAAGACAAGACAAGACAAGACAAGACAAGACAAGACAAGACAAGACAAGACAAGACAAGACAAGACAAGACAAGACAAGACAAGACAAGACAAGACAAGACAAGACAAAGCAACACAAGACACGACATGTCATGACATGACAAGACAAGACAAAAACACACAAGACACGACAGGACAAGACAAGACAAGACAAGACAAGACAAGACAAGACAAGACAAGACAAGACAAGACAAGACAAGACAAGACAAGACAAGACAAGACAAGACAAGACAAGACAAGACAAGACAAGACAAGACAAGACAAGACAAGAAAAGACAAGACAAGACAAGACAAGACAAGACAAGACAAGACAAGACAAGACAAGACAAGACAAGACAAGACAAGACAAGACAAGACAAGACAAGACAAGACAAGACAAGACAAGACATGATACGACAAAATAACACAAGACAAAACAAGACAAGACAAGACAAGACAAGACAAGACAAGACAAGACAAGACAAGACATGACAAGACAAGACAAGACAAGACAAGACAAGACAAGACAAGACAAGACAAGACAAGACAAGACAAAACAAGTCAAGACAAGACATGACAAGACAAGACAAGACAATATAAGACATGACAATACACAACAAGACAAGACAAAACAACACAACACACGACATGACAAGACAAGACAAAGCAACACAAGACACGACATGACATGACATGACAAGACAAGACAAAACAACACAACACACGACAGGACAGGACAAGACAAGACAAGACAAGACATGATACGACAAAACAACACAAGAAAAAACAACACAACGCACGACATGACATTACATGAGAAAACAAGACAATACAAGACAAGACAAAACAAGACAAGACAAGACAAGACAAGACAAGACAAGACAAGACAAGACAAGACAAGACAAGAGAAGACAAGACAAGACAAGTCAAGACAAGACACGACAAGACAAGACAAGACAAGACAAGACAAAACAACACAACACACGACATGACATCACAAGACAAGATAAGACAAGACAAGACAAGACAAGACAAGACAAGACAAGACAAGACAAGACAAGACAAGACAAGACAAGACAAGACAAGACAAGACAAGACAAGACATGATACGACAAAACAACACAAGACAAAACAACACAACACACGACATGACATTACATGAGAAAACAAGACAATACAAGACAAAACAAGACAAGACAAGACAAGACAAGACAAGACAAGACAAGACAAGACAAGACAAGACAAGACAAGACAAGACAAGACAAGACAAGACATGATACGACAAAACAACACAACACACGACATGACATTACATGAGAAAACAAGACAATACAAGACAAAACAAGACAAGACAAGACAAGACAAGACAAGACAAGACAAGACAAGACAAGACAAGACAAGACAAGACAAGACAAGACAAGACAAGACAAGACAAGACAAGACAAGACAAGACAAGACAAGACAAGACAAGACAAGACAAGACAAGACAAGACAAGACAAGACAAGACAAGACAAGACATGACAAGACAAAACAAGACAAGACAAGACAAGACAAGACATGACAAGACAAGACAAGACAATATAAGACATGACAATACACAACAAGACAAGACAAAACAACACAACACACGACATGACGAGACAAGACAAGACAAGACAAAGCAACACAAGACACGACATGACATGACATGACAAGACAAGACAAAACAACACAACACACGACAGGACAGGACAAGACAAGACAAGACAAGACAAGACATGACACGACAAAACAACACAAGACAAGACAAAACAACACAACACACGACATGACAAGACAAGACAAGACAAGACAAGACAAGACAAGACAAGACAAAACAACACAAGACACGACATGACATGACATGACAAGACAAGACAAGACAATATAAGACTTGACAATACACAACAAGACAAGACAAAACAACACAACACACGACATGACAAGACAAGACAAGACAAGACAATACAAGACAAGACAAGACATGACAAGACAAAACAAGACAAGACAAAACAACACATGACATGACATGACAAGACAAGACAAGACAATATAAGACTTGACAATACACAACAAGACAAGACAAAACAACACAACACACGACATGACGAGACAAGACAAGACTAGACAAAGCAACACAAGACACGACATGACATGACATGACAAGACAAGACAAAACAACACAACACACGACAGGACAGGACAAGACAAGACAAGACAAGACAAGACAAGACAAGACATGACACGACAAAACAACACAAGACAAGACAAAACAACACAACACACGACATGACAAGACAAGACAAGACAAGATAAGACAAGACAAGACAAGACAAGTCCAGACAAGACAAGACAAGGCAAGATAAGGCAAGACAAGACAAGACAAGACAACACAAGACAAGACAAGACAAGACAAGACAAGACAAGACAAGACAAGACAAGACAAGACAAGACAAGACAAGACAAGACAAGACAAGACAAGACAAGACAAGACAAGACAAGGCAAGATAAGGCAAGACAAAACAAGACAAGACAAAACAACACAACACACGACATGACATCACAAGACAAGACAAGACAATATAAGACATGACAAGACAAAACAACACAACACACGACATGACAAGACAAGACAAGGAGAAGACAAGACAAGACAAAACAACACAACACACGACATGACATTACATGACAAGACAAGACAAGACAAGACAAGACAAGACATGACAAGACAAAACATGACAAGACAAGACATGACAAGACAAGACAAGACAAGACAGGCCAGGACAAGACAAGACAAGACAAGACAAGACAAGACAAGACAAGACAAGACAAGACAAGACAAGACAACACACGTCAGGACAGGACAAGACAAGACAAGACAAAACAACACAACACACGACATGACATTACATGAGAAAACAAGACAATACAAGACAAGACAAAACAAGACAAGACAAGACAAGACAAGACAAGACAAGACAAGACAAGACAAAACAAGACAAGACAAGACAAGACAAGACAAGACAAGACAAAACAAGACAAGACAAGACAAGACAAGACAAGACAAGACAAGACAAGACATGACATGACATGACAAGACAAGACAAAACAACACAACACACGACAGGACAGGACAAGACAAGACAAGACAAGACAAGACAAGACAAAACAAGACAAGACAAGACAAAACAAGAAGAGACAAGACGAGACAAGACAAGACAAAACAAGACAAGACAAAACAAGACAAGACAGGGCAGGACAAGACAAGACAAGTCAAGTCAAGACAAGACAAGACAAGACAAGACATGACAAAGCAAGACAAGACATGACAAGAGAAGACAAGACAAGACAAGACAACACACGACATGACAAGACAAGACAAGGAGAAGACAAGACAAGACAAAACAACACAACACACGACATGACATTACAAGACAAGACAAGACAAGACAAGACATGACACGACAAAACAACACAAGACAAGACAAAACAACACAACACACGACATAACATGACATCACAAGACAAGACAAGACAAGACAATATAAGACATGACAAGACAAGACAAGACAAGACAGGACAAGACAAGACAAGACAAGACAAGACAAGACGAGACAAGACAAGACAAGACAAGACAAGACATGACATGACAAAACAAGACAAGACAAGACATGACAAGACAAGACAAGACAGGACAGGACAAGACATGACACGACAAAACAACACAAGACAAGACAAAACAACACAACACACGACATAATATGACATCACAAGACAAGACAAGACAAGACAATATAAGACATGACAAGACAAGACAAGACAAGACAGGACAAGACAAGACAAGACAAGACAAGACAAGACGAGACAAGACAAGACAAGACAAGACAAGACAAGACAAGACAAGACAAGACATGACATGACATGACAAGAGAAGACAAAACAACACAACACACGACAGGACAGGACAAGACAAGAAAGACAAGACAAGACAAGACATGACACGACAAAACAACACAAGACAAGACAAAACAACACAACACACGACATAACATGACATCACAAGACAAGACAAGACAAGACAATATAAGACATGACAAGACAAGACAAGACAAGACAGGACAAGACAAGACAAGACAAGACAGGACAAGACAAGATATGACAAGACAAAGCAAGACAAGACAAAACAACACAACACACGTCAGGACAGGACAAGACAAGACAAGACAAGACGAGGCAACACAACACACGTCAGGACAGGACAAGACAAGACATGACACGACAAAACAACACAAGACAAGACAAAACAACACAACACACGACATGACATGACATCACAAGACAAGACAAGACAAGACAATATAAGACATGACAAGACAAGACAAGACAAGACAAGACGAGACAAGACAAGACAAGACAAGACAAGACAAGACATGACAAGACAAGACAAGACAAGACAAGACAAGACATGACAAGACAAAGCAAGACAAGACAAAACAACACAACACACGTCAGGACAGGACAAGACAAGACAAGACAAGACGAGGCAACACAAGACAAGACAAGACAAGACAAGACAAGACAAGACATGACAAGACAAGACAAGACAGGACAAGACAAGACAAGACAAGACAAGACGTGACAAGACAAGACAAGACAAGACATGACAAGACAAGACAAGACAAGACAAGACGCGACAAGACAAGACAAGACAAGACAAGACAAGACAAGACAAGACAAGACAAGACAAGACAAGACAAGACAAGACAAGACAAGACAAGACAAGACAAGACAAGACAAGACAAGACAAGACAAGACAAGACAAAACAAGACAAGACAAGACAAGACAAGACAAGACAAGACAAGACAAGACAAAACAAGACAAGACAAGACAAGACAAGACAAGACAAGACAAGACATGACATGACATGACAAGACAAGACAAAACAACACAACACACGACAGGACAGGACAAGACAAGACAAGACAAGACAAGACAAGACAAAACAAGACAAGACAAGACAAAACAAGAAGAGACAAGACGAGACAAGACAAGACAAAACAAGACAAGACAAAACAAGACAAGACAGGGCAGGACAAGACAAGACAAGTCAAGTCAAGACAAGACAAGACAAGACAAGACATGACAAAGCAAGACAAGACATGACAAGAGAAGACAAGACAAGACAAGACAAGACAAGACAAGACAAGACAAGACAAGACAAGACAAGACAAGACATGACAAGACAAGACAAGACAGGACAGGACAAGACAAGACAAGACAAGACAAGACAAGACAAGACAGGACAGGACAAGACATGACAAGACAAAGCAAGACAAGACAAGACAAGACAAGACAAGATATGACAAGACAAGACAAGACAAGACAGGACAACCAAGACAAGACAAGACAAGACAAGACAAGACATGACAAGACAAGATAAGACATGACAAGACAAAGCAAGAGAAGACAAAACAACACAACACACGTCAGGACAGGACAAGACAAGACAAGACAAGACGAGGCAACACAAGACACGACAAGACAAGACAAGACAAGACAAGACAAGACAAGAGATGACAGGACAGGACAAGACAAGACAAGACAAGACAAGACGAGACAAGACAAGACAAGACAAGACAAGACAAGACAAGACAAGACAAGACATGACAAGACAAGACAAGACAGGACAGGACAAGACAAGACAAGACAAAACAAGACAAGACAAGACAAGACAAGACATGACAAGACAAGACAAGACTAAACAACACAACACACGACATGACATGACATGACATGACATGACAAGACAAGACAAGACAAGACAAGACAAGACAAGACAAGACAAGACAAGACAAGACGAGACAAGACAAGACAAGACAAGACAAGACAAGACAAGACAAGACATGACAAGACAAGAAAAAACAACAAAACACACGACATGACAAGACAAGACAAAGCAACACAAGACACGACATGACATGACATGACAAGACAAGACAAAACAACACAACACACGACAGGACAGGACAAGACAAGACAAGACAAGACATGATACGACAAAACAACACAACGCACGACATGACATTACATGAGAAAACAAGACAATACAAGACAAGACAAAACAAGACAAGACAAGACAAGACAAGACAAGACAAGACAAGACAAGACAAGACAAGACAAGACAAGACAAGACAAGACAAGACAAGACAAGACAAGACAAGACAAGACAAGACAAGACAAGACAAGACAAGACAAGACAAGACAAGACAAGACAAGACAAGACAAGACAAGACAAGACAAGACAAGACAAGACAAGACAAGACAAGACAAGACAAGACAAGACAAGACAAGACAAGACAAGACAAGACAAGACAAGACAAGACAAGACAAGACAAGACAAGACAAGACAAGACAAGACAAGACAAGACAAGACAAGACAAGACAAGACAAGACAAGACAAGACAAGACAAGACAAGACAAGACAAGACAAGACAAGACAAGACAAGACAAGACAAGACAAGACAAGACAAGACAAGACAAGACAAGACAAGACAAGACAAGACAAGACAAGACAAGACAAGACAAGACAAGACAAGACAAGACAAGACAAGACAAGACAAGACAAGACAAGACAAGACAAGACAAGACAAGACAAGACAAGACAAGACAAGACAAGACAAGACGAGACAAGACAAGACAAGACAAGACAAGACAAGACAAGACAAGACATGACATGACATGACAAGAGAAGACAAAACAACACAACACACGACAGGACAGGACAAGACAAGAAAGACAAGACAAGACAAGACATGACACGACAAAACAACACAAGACAAGACAAAACAACACAACACACGACATAACATGACATCACAAGACAAGACAAGACAAGACAATATAAGACATGACAAGACAAGACAAGACAAGACAGGACAAGACAAGACAAGACAAGACAAGACAAGATATGACAAGACAAAGCAAGACAAGACAAAACAACACAACACACGTCAGGACAGGACAAGACAAGACAAGACAAGACGAGGCAACACAAGACAAGACAAGACAAGACAAGACATGACAAGACAAGACAAGACATGACACGACAAAACAACACAAGACAAGACAAAACAACACAACACACGACATGACATGACATCACAAGACAAGACAAGACAAGACAATATAAGACATGACAAGACAAGACAAGACAAGACAGGACAAGACAAGACAAGACAAGACAAGACGAGACAAGACAAGACAAGACAAGACAAGACAAGACATGACAAGACAAGACAAGACAAGACAAGACAAGACATGACAAGACAAAGCAAGACAAGACAAAACAACACAACACACGTCAGGACAGGACAAGACAAGACAAGACAAGACGAGGCAACACAAGACAAGACAAGACAAGACAAGACAAGACAAGACATGACAAGACAAGACAAGACAGGACAAGACAAGACAAGACAAGACAAGACGTGACAAGACAAGACAAGACAAGACATGACAAGACAAGACAAGACAAGACAAGACAAGACAAGACAAGACAAGACAAGACAAGACAAGCCAAGACAAGACAAGACAAGAAAAAACAACACAACACACGACATGACAAGACAAGACAAAGCAACACAAGACACGACATGACATGACATGACAAGACAAGATAAAACAACACAACACACGACAGGACAGGACAAGACAAGACAAGACAAGTCATGATACGACAAAACAACACAACGCACGACATGACATTACATGAGAAAACAAGACAATACAAGACAAGACAAAACAAGACAAGACAAGACAAGACAAGACAAGACAAGACAAGACAAGACAATATAAGACATGACAAGACAAGACAAGACAAGACAAGACAAGACAAGACAAGACAAGACAAGACAAGACAAGACAAGACAAGACAAGACAAGACAAGACAAGACAAGACAAGACAAGACAAGACAAGACAAGACAAGACAAGACAAGACAAAACAAGACAAGACAAGACAAGACAAGACAAGAGAAGACATGACATGACATGACAAGACAAGACAAAACAACACAACACACGACAGGACAGGACAAGACAAGACAAGACAAGACAAGACGAGGCAACACAACACACGTCAGGACAGGACAAGACAAGACAAGACAAGACGAGGCAACACAAGACAAGACAAGACAAGACAACACATGACAAGACAAGACAAGACAGGACAAGACAAGACAAGACAAGACAAGACATGACACGACAAAACAACACAAGACAAGACAAAACAACACAACACACGACATGACATGACATCACAAGACAAGACAAGACAAGACAATATAAGACATGACAAGACAAGACAAGACAAGACAGGACAAGACAAGACAAGACAAGACAAGACGAGACAAGACAAGACAAGACAAGACAAGACAAAGCAAGACAAGACAAAACAACACAACACACGTCAGGACAGGACAAGACAAGACAAGACGAGGCAACACAAGACAAGACAAGACAAGACAAGACAAGACAAGACATGACAAGACAAGACATGACAAGACAAGACAAGACAAGACAAGACAAGACATGACAAGACAAAGCAAGACAAGACAAAACAACACAACACACGTCAGGACAGGACAAGACAAGACAAGACGAGGCAACACAAGACAAGACAAGACAAGACAAGACAAGACAAGACATGACAAGACAAGACAAGACAGGACAAGACAAGACAAGACAAGACAAGACGTGACAAGACAAGACAAGACAAGACATGACAAGACAAGACAAGACAAGACAAGACAAGACAAGACAAGACAAGACAAGACAAGACAAGACAAGACAAGACAAGACAAGACAAGAAAAAACAACACAACACACGACATGACAAGACAAGACAAAGCAACACAAGACACGACATGACATGACATGACAAGACAAGACAAAACAACACAACACACGACAGGACAGGACAAGACAAGACAAGACAAGACATGATACGACAAAACAACACAACGCACGACATGACATTACATGAGAAAACAAGACAATACAAGACAAAACAAGACAAGACAAGTCAAGACAAGACAAGACAAGACAAGACAAGACAATATAAGACATGACAAGACAAGACAAGACAAGACAAGACAAGACAAGACAAGACAAGACAAGACAAGACAAGACAAGACAAGACAAGACAAGACAAGACAAGACAAGACAAGACAAGACAAGACAAGACAAGACAAGACAAGACAAGACAAGACAAGACAAGACAAGACAAGACAAGACAAGACAAGACAAGACAAGACAAGACAAGACAAGACAAGACAAGACAAGACAAGACAAGACAAGACAAGACAAGACAAGACAAGACAAGACAAGACAAGACAAGACAAGACAAGACAAGACAAGACAAGACAAGACAAGACAAGACAAGACAAGACAAGACAAGACAAGACAAGACAAGACAAGACAAGACAAGACAAGACAAGACAAGACAAGACAAGACAAGACAAGACAAGACAAGACAAGACAAGACATGATACGACAAAACAACACAAGACAAAACAACACAACACACGACATGACATTACATGAGAAAACAAGACAATACATGACAAGACAAAACAACACAACACACGACAGACATGACAAGACAAGACAAGACAGGACAGGACAAGACAAGACAAGACAAGACAAGACAAGACAAGACAAGACAAGATATGACAAGACAAGACAAGACAAGACAAGACAAGACAAGACAAGACAAGACAAGACAAGACAAGACAAGACAAGACAAGACAAGACAAGACAAGACAAGACAAGACAAGACAAGACAAGACAAGACAAGACAAGACAAGACAAGACAAGACAAGACAAGACAAGACAAGACAAGACAAGACAAGACAAGACAAGACAAGACAAGACAAGACATGACAAGACAAGACAAGACAGGACAGGACAAGACATGACAAGACAAAGCAAGACAAGACAAGACAAGACAAGACAAGACAAGACAAGATATGACAAGACAAGACAAGACAAGACAAGACAAGACAAGACAAGACAAGACAAGACAAGACAAGACAAGACAAGACAAGACAAGACAAGACAAGACAAGACAAGACAAGACAAGACAAGACAAGACAAGACAAGACAAGACAAGACAAGACAAGACAAGACAAGACAAGACAAGACAAGACAAGACAAGACAAGACAAGACAAGACAAGACAAGACAAGACAAGACAAGACAAGACAAGACATGACAAGACAAGACAAGACAGGACAGGACAAGACAAGACAAGACAAGACAAGACATGACAAGACAAGACAGGACAGGACAAGACATGACAAGACAAAGCAAGACAAGACAAGACAAGGCAAGACAAGATATGACAAGACAAGACAAGACAGGACAGGACAACCAAGACAAGACAAGACAAGACAAGACAAGACAAGACAAGACAAGACAAGACAAGACAAGACAAGACAAGACAAGACATGACAAGACAAGACAAGACAGGACAAGACAAGACAAGACAGGACAGGACAAGACAAGACAAGACAAGACAAGACAAGACGAGACAAGACAAGACAAGACAAGACAAGACAAGACAAGACAAGACATGACAAGACAAGACAAGACAGGACAGGACAAAACAAGACAAGACAAAACAAGACAAGACAAGACAAGACAAGACATGACAAGACAAGACAAGACTAAACAACACAACACACGACATGACATTACATGACAAAACAAGACAAGACAAGACAACATAAAACAATACAAGACAAGACAAGACAAGACAAGACAAGACAAGACAAGACAAGACAGGACAGGACAAGACAAGACAAGACAAGACAAAACAAGATAAGACAAGACAAGACAATATGAGACATGACAAGACAAAACAACACAACACACGACATGACATTACATGACAAAACAAGACAAGACAAGACAACATAAAACAAGACAAGACAAGACAAGACAAGACAAGACAAGACAAGACAAGACAAGACAAGACAAGACATGACAAGACAAGACAAGACAAGACAAGACAAGACAAGACAAGACAAGACAAGACAAGACAAGAAAAGACAAGACAAGACAAGACAAGACAAGACAAGACATGACAAGACAAAACAAGACAAGGCAAGACATGACAAGACAAAACAAGACAAGACAAAACAACACAAGACACGACATGACATGACATGACAAGACAAGACAAGACAATATAAGACTTGACAATACACAACAAGACAAGACAAAACAACACAACACACGACATGACATGACAAGACAAGACAAAACAACACAACACACGACAGGACAGGACAAGACAAGACAAGACAAGACAAGACAAGACATGACACGACAAAACAACACAAGACAAGACAAAACAACACAACACACGACATGACAAGAGAAGACAACACAAGACAAGACAAGACCAGACAAGACAAGACAAGGCAAGATAAGGCAAGACAAGACAAGACAAGACAACACAAGACAAGACAAGACAAGACAAGACAAGACAAGACAAGACAAGACAACACAAGACAAGACAAGACAAGACAAGACAAGACAACACACGACATGACAAGACAAGACAAGGAGAAGACAAGACAAGACAAAACAACACAACACACGACATGACATTACATGACAAAACAAGACAAGACAAGACAACATAAAACAAGACAAGACAAGACAAGACAACACAACACAAGACAAGACAAGACAAGACAAGACAAGACAAGACAAGACAAGACAAGACAAGACAAGACAAGACAAGACAAGACATGACAAGACAAAACAAGACAAGACAAAACAAGACAAGACAAAACAACACAACACACGACATGACATCACAAGACAAGACAAGACAATATAAGACATGACAAGACAAAACAACACAACACACGACATGACAAGACAAGACAAGGAGAAGACAAGACAAGACAAAACAACACAACACACGACATGACATTACATGACAAAACAAGACAAGACAAAACAACATAAAACAAGACAAGACAAGACAATACAGGACAAGACAAAACAAGACAAGACAAAACAACACAACACACGACATGACATCACAAGACAAGACAAGACAATATAAGACATGACAAGACAAAACAACACAACACACGACATGACAAGACAAGACAAGGAGAAGACAAGACAAGACAAAACAACACAACACACGACATGACATTACATGACAAGACAAGACAAGACAAGACAAGACAAGACATGACAAGACAAAACATGACAAGACAAGACATGACAAGACAAGACAAGACAAGACAGGCCAGGACAAGACAAGACAAGACAAGACAAGACAAGACAAGACAACACACGTCAGGACAGGACAAGACAAGACAAGACAAAACAACACAACACACGACATGACATTACATGAGAAAACAAGACAATACAAGACAAGACAAAACAAGACAAGACAAGACATGACAAGACAAGACAAGATAGGACAGGACAAGACAAGACAAGATGAGACAAGACAAGACAAGACACGACAAGACAAGACAAGACAAGACAAGACAAGACAAGACAAGACAAGACAAGACAAGACAAGACAAGACAAGACAAGACAAGATAAGACAAGACAAGACAAGACAAGACAAGACAAGACAAGACAAGACAAGACAGGACAGGACAGGACAAGACAAGACAAGACAAGACAAGACAACACACGTCAGGACAGGACAAGACAAGACAAGACAAAACAACACAACACACGACAGGACACGACAAAACAACACAAGACAAGACAAAACAACACAACACACGACATGACATTACATGAGAAAACAAGACAATACAAGACAAGACAAAACAAGACAAGACAAGACATGACAAGACAAGACAAGACAGGACAGGACAGGACAAGACAAGATGAGACAAGACAAGACAAGACACGACAAGACAAGACAAGACAAGACAAGACAAGACAAGACAAGACAAGACAAGACAAGACAAGACAAGACAAGACAAGACAAGACAAGACAAGACAAGACAAGACAAGACAAGACAAGACAAGACATGACAAGACAAGACAAGACAGGACAGGACAAGACATGACAAGACAAAGCAAGACAAGACAAGACAAGACAAGACAAGACAAGACAAGACAAGACAAGACAAGATATGACAAGACAAGACAAGACAAGACAAGACAAGACAAGACAAGACAAGACAAGACAAGACAAGACAAGACAAGACAAGACAAGACAAGACAAGACAAGACAAGACAAGACAAGACAAGACAAGACAAGACAAGACAAGACAAGACAAGACAAGACAAGGCAAGACAAGACAAGACAAGACAAGACAAGACAAGACAAGACAAGACAAGACAAGACAAGACAAGACAAGACATGACAAGACAAGACAAGACAGGACAGGACAAGACAAGACAAGACAAGACAAGACATGACAAGACAAGACAGGACAGGACAAGACATGACAAGACAAAGCAAGACAAGACAAGACAAGGCAAGACAAGATATGACAAGACAAGACAAGACAGGACAGGACAACCAAGACAAGACAAGACAAGACAAGACAAGACAAGACAAGACAAGACAAGACAAGACAAGACAAGACAAGACAAGACATGACAAGACAAGACAAGACAGGACAAGACAAGACAAGACAGGACAGGACAAGACAAGACAAGACAAGACAAGACAAGACGAGACAAGACAAGACAAGACAAGACAAGACAAGACAAGACATGACAAGACAAGACAAGACAGGACAGGACAAGACAAGACAAGACAAAACAAGACAAGACAAGACAAGACAAGACATGACAAGACAAGACAAGACTAAACAACACAACACACGACATGACATTACATGACAAAACAAGACAAGACAAGACAACATAAAACAATACAAGACAAGACAAGACAAGACAAGACAAGACAAGACAAGACAGGACAGGACAAGACAAGACAAGACAAGACAAAACAAGATAAGACAAGACAAGACAATATGAGACATGACAAGACAAAACAACACAACACACGACATGACATTACATGACAAAACAAGACAAGACAAGACAACATAAAACAAGACAAGACAAGACAAGACAAGACAAGACAAGACAAGACAAGACAAGACAAGACAAGACAAGACAAGACAAGACAAGACAAGACAAGACAAGACAAGACAAGACAAGACAAGACAAGACAAGACAAGAAAAGACAAGACAAGACAAGACAAGACAAGACAAGACATGACAAGACAAAACAAGACAAGGCAAGACATGACAAGACAAAACAAGACAAGACAAAACAACACAAGACACGACATGACATGACATGACAAGACAAGACAAGACAATATAAGACTTGACAATACACAACAAGACAAGACAAAACAACACAACACACGACATGACATGACAAGACAAGACAAAACAACACAACACACGACAGGACAGGACAAGACAAGACAAGACAAGACAAGACAAGACATGACACGACAAAACAACACAAGACAAGACAAAACAACACAACACACGACATGACAAGACAAGACAACACAAGACAAGACAAGACCAGACAAGACAAGACAAGGCAAGATAAGGCAAGACAAGACAAGACAAGACAACACAAGACAAGACAAGACAAGACAAGACAAGACAAGACAAGACAAGACAATATAAGACATGACAAGACAAAACAACACAACACACGACATGACAAGACAAGACAAGGAGAAGACAAGACAAGACAAAACAACACAACACACGACATGACATTACATGACAAAACAAGACAAGACAAGACAACATAAAACAAGACAAGACAAGACAAGACAACACAACACAAGACAAGACAAGACAAGACAAGACAAGACAAGACAAGACAAGACAAGACAAGACAAGACAAGACAAGACAAGACATGACAAGACAAAACAAGACAAGACAAAACAAGACAAGACAAAACAACACAACACACGACATGACATCACAAGACAAGACAAGACAATATAAGACATGACAAGACAAAACAACACAACACACGACATGACAAGACAAGACAAGGAGAAGACAAGACAAGACAAAACAACACAACACACGACATGACATTACATGACAAAACAAGACAAGACAAAACAACATAAAACAAGACAAGACAAGACAATACAGGACAAGACAAAACAAGACAAGACAAAACAACACAACACACGACATGACATCACAAGACAAGACAAGACAATATAAGACATGACAAGACAAAACAACACAACACACGACATGACAAGACAAGACAAGGAGAAGACAAGACAAGACAAAACAACACAACACACGACATGACATTACATGACAAGACAAGACAAGACAAGACAAGACATGACAAGACAAAACATGACAAGACAAGACATGACAAGACAAGACAAGACAAGACAGGCCAGGACAAGACAAGACAAGACAAGACAAGACAAGACAAGACAAGACAAGACAAGACAAGACAAGACAAGACAACACACGTCAGGACAGGACAAGACAAGACAAGACAAAACAACACAACACACGACATGACATTACATGAGAAAACAAGACAATACAAGACAAGACAAAACAAGACAAGACAAGACATGACAAGACAAGACAAGATAGGACAGGACAAGACAAGACAAGATGAGACAAGACAAGACAAGACACGACAAGACAAGACAAGACAAGACAAGACAAGACAAGACAAGACAAGACAAGACAAGACAAGACAAGACAAGACAAGACAAGACAAGACAAGACAAGACAAGACAAGACAAGACAAGACAAGACAAGACAAGACAAGACAAGACAAGACAAGACAAGACAAGATAAGACAAGACAAGACAAGACAAGACAAGACAAGACAAGACAGGACAGGACAGGACAAGACAAGACAAGACAAGACAAGACAAGACAACACACGTCAGGACAGGACAAGACAAGACAAGACAAAACAACACAACACACGACAGGACACGACAAAACAACACAAGACAAGACAAAACAACACAACACACGACATGACATTACATGAGAAAACAAGACAATACAAGACAAGACAAAACAAGACAAGACAAGACATGACAAGACAAGACAAGACAGGACAGGACAGGACAAGACAAGATGAGACAAGACAAGACAAGACACGACAAGACAAGAGAAGACAAGACAAGACAAGACAAGACAAGACAAGACAAGACAAGACAAGACAAGACAAGACAAGACAAGACATGACAAGACAAGACAAGACAAGACAAGACAAGACAAGACAAGACAAGACAAGACAAGACAAGACAAGACAAGACAAGACAAGACAAGACAAGACAAGACAAGACAAGACAAGACAAGACAAGACCAGACAAAACAAGACAAGACAAGACAAGACAAGACAAGACAAGACAAGACAAGACAAGACAAGACAAGACAAGACAAGACAAGACAAGACAAGACAAGACAAGACAAGACAAGACAAGACAAGACAAGACAAGACAAGACAAGACAAGACAAGACAAGACAAGACAAGACAAGACAAGACAAGACAAGACAAGACAAGACAAGACAAGACAAGACAAGACAAGACAAGACAAGACAAGACAAGACAAGACAAGACAAGACAAGACAAGACAAGACAAAACAAGACAAGACATGACATGACAAGACAAAACAAGACAAGACAAGACTAAACAACACAACACACGACATGACAAGACAAGACAAAGCAACACAAGACAGGACAGGACAAGACATGACAAGACAAAGCAAGACAAGACAAGACAAGACAAGACAAGACAAAACAAGACAAGACAAGACAAGACAAGACAAGACAAGACAAAACAAGACAAGACAAGACAAGACAAGACAAGACAAGACAAGACAAGACAAGACAAGACAAGACAAGACAAGACAAGACAAGACAAGACATGACAAGACAAAACAAGACAAGACAAGACAAGGCAAGACATGACAAGACAATATAAGACATGACAATACACAACAAGACAAGACAAAACAACACAACACACGACATGACAAGACAAGACAAAGCAACACAAGACACGACATGACATGACATGACAAGACAAAACAAGACAAGACAAGACAAGACAAGACAAGACAAGACAAGACAAGACAAGACATGATACGACAAAACAACACAACACACGACATGACATTACATGAGAAAACAAGACAATACAAGACAAGACAAAACAAGACAAGACAAGACAAGACAAGACAAGACAAGACAAGACAAGACAAGACAAGACAAGACAAGACAAGACAAGACAAGACAAGACAAGACAAGACAAGACAAGACAAGACAAGACAAGACAAGACAAGACAAGACAAGACAAGACAAGACAAGACAAGACAAGACAAGACAAGACAAGACAAGACAAGACAAGACAAGACAAGACAAGACAAGACAAGACAAGACAAGACAAGACAAGACAAGACAAGACAAGACAAGACAAGACAAGACAAGACAAGACAAGACAAGACAAGACAAGACAAGACAAGACTAGACAAGACAAGACAAGACTAGACAAGACAAGACAAGACAAGACATGATACGACAAAACAACACAACACACGACATGACATTACATGAGAAAACAAGACAATACAAGACAAGACAAGACAGGACAAGACAAAACAAGACAAGACAAGACAGGACAAGACAAAACAACACAACACACGTCAGGACAGGACAAAACAACACAAGACAAGACAAAACAACACAACACACGACAGGACAGGACAAGACAGGACAGGACAAGACAAGACAAGACAAGACAAGACAAGACATGACCCGACAAAACAACACAAGACAAGACAAAACAACACAACACACGACATGACATCACAAGACAATATAAGACATGACAAGACAAAACAACACAACACACGACATGACAAGACAAGACAAGGAGAAGACAAGACAAGACAAAACAACACAACACACGACATGACAAGACAAGACAAGGAGAAGACAAGACAAGACAAGACAAGACAAGACAAGACAAGACAAGTCAAGACAAGACAAGACAAGACAAGACAAGACAAGACAAGACAAGACAAGACAAGACAAGACAAGACAAGACAAGACAAGACAAGACAAGACAAGACAAGACAAGACAAGACAAGACAAGACAAGACAAGACAAGACAAGACAAGACAAGACAAGACAAGACAAGGCAAGACAAGACAAGACAAGACAAGACAAGACAAGATAAGACAAAACAACGCAACACAACACATGACATGACATGACAAGACAAAACAACACAACACACGACATGACATCACAAGACAATATAAGACATGACAAGACATGACAAGACAAGACAAGACAGGACAAGACAAGACAAGACAAGATATGACAAGACAAAACAAGACAGGACAGGACAACCAAGACAATACAAGACAAGACAAGACATGACAAGACAAAACAAGACAAGACAAGACAAGACATGACAAGACAAAACAAGACGAGACAAAACAACACAACACACGACATGACAAGACAAGACAAGACAAGACAAAGCAACACAAGACACGACATGACATGACATGACAAGACAAGACAAAACAACACAACACACGACAGGACAGGACAAGACAAGACAAGACAAGACAATACATGACACGACAAAACAACACAAGACAAGACAAAACAACACAACACACGACATGACAAGACAAGACAAGACAAGACAAGACAACACAAGACAAGACAAGACCAGACAAGACAAGACAAGGCAAGATAAGGCAAGACAAGACAAGACAAGACAAGACAACACAAGACAAGACAAGACAAGACAAGACAAGACAAGACAAGACAAGACAATATAAGACATGACAAGACAAAACAACACAACACACGACATGACAAGACAAGACAAGGAGAAGACAAGACAAGACAAAACAACACAACACACGACATGACATTATATGACAAAACAAGACAAGACAAGACAACATAAAACAATACAAGACAAGACAAGACATGACAAGACAAAACAAGACAAGACAAGACAAGACATGACAAGACAAAACAAGACAAGACAAGACATGACAAGACAAAACAAGACAAGACAAAACAACACAAGACACGACATGACATGACATGACAAGACAAGACAAGACAATATAAGACTTGACAATACACAACAAGACAAGACAAAACAACACAACACACGACATGACAAGCCAAGACAGGACAAGACAAAACAAGACAAGACAAAACAACACAACACACGACATGACATCACAAGACAATATAAGACATGACAAGACAAGACAAGACAATACAAGACAAGACAAGACAAGACAAGACAAGACAAGACAAGGCAAGACAAGACAAGACAAGACAAGACAAGACAAGACAAGACAAGACAAGACAAGACAAGACAAGACAAGACAAGACAAGACAAGACAAGACAAGACAAGACAAGACAAGACAAGACAAGACAAGACAAGACAAGACAAGACAAGACAAGACAAGACAAGACAAGACAAGACAAGACAAGACAAGACAAGACAAGACAAGACAAGACAAGACAAGACAAGACAAGACAAGACAAGACAAGACAAGACAAGACAAGACAAGACAAGACAAGACAAGACAAGACAAGACAAGACAAGACAAGACAAGACAAGACAAGACAAGACAAGACAAGACAAGACAAGACAAGACAAGACAAGACAAGACAAGACAAGACAAGACAAGACAAGACAAGACAAGACAAAACAACACAACACAACACATGACATGACATGACAAGACAAGACAGGACAAGACAAAACAAGACAAGACAAGACAAGACAAGACAAGACAAGACAAGACAAGACAAGACAAGACAAGACATGATACGACAAAACAACACAACACACGACATGACATTACATGAGAAAACAAGACAATACAAGACAAGACAAAACAAGACAAGACAAGACAAGACAAGACAAGACAAGACAAGACAAGACAAGACAAGACAAGACAAGACAAGACAAGACAAGACAAGACAAGACAAGACAAGACAAGACAACACACGTCAGGACAGGACAAGACAAGACAAGACAAAACAACACCACACACGACAGGACACGACAAAACAACACAAGACAAGACAAAACAACACAACTCACGACATGACATTACATGAGAAAACAAGACAATACAAGACAAGACAAAACAAGACAAGACATGACAAGGCAAGACAAGACAGGACAGGACAGGACAAGACAAGATGAGACAAGACAAGATAAGACACGACAAAACAAGACAAGACAAGACAAGACAAGACAAGACAAGACAAGATAAGACATGACAAGACAAAATAAGACAAGACAAAACAACACAACACACGATATGACATGACATGACATGACAAGACAAGACAAGACAAGACAAGACAAAACAAGACAATACAAGACAAGACAAGACAAGACATGACAAGAAAAGACAAGACAAGACAAGACAAGACAACACACGACATGACATGACATGACAAGACAAGACATGACAAGACAAAACAAGACAAGACAAGACAAAACAACACAACACACGACATGACATGACATGACAAGACAAGACATGACAAGACAAAACAACTCAAGACACGACATAACATGACATGACAAGGCAAGACAAGACAAAACAACACAACACACGACAGGACAGGACAAGACAAGACAGGACAAGACATGACACGACAAAACCACACAAGACAAGACAAGACAAGACAAGATAAGACATGACAAGACATGACAAGACAAGACAAGACAGGACAAGACAAGACGAGACAAGATATGACAAGACAAAACAAGACAGGACAGGACAACCAAGACAATACAAGACAAGACAAGACAAGACAAGACAAGACAAGACCAGACAAGACAAGACAATACAAGACAAGACAAGACATGACAAGACAAGACAAGACAAGACATGACAAGACAAGATAAGACATGACAAGACAAAGCAAGACAAGACAAAACAACACAACACACGTCAGGAGAGGACAAGACAAGACAAGACAAGACGAGGCAACACAAGACAAGACAAGACAAGACAAGACAAGACAAGACAAGACAAGACATGACAAGACAAGACAATACAGGACAAGACAAGACAAGACAAGACAAGACAAGACAAGACAAGACGAGACAAGACAAGACAAGACAAGACAAGACAAGACAAGACAAGACAAGACATGACAAGACAAGACAAGACAGGACAGGACAGGACAAGACAAGACAAGACAAGACAAGACAAGACAAGACAAGACAAGACACGACAAGACAAGACAAGACAAGAAAAGACAAGACAAGACAAAACAACACAACACACGACATGACATTTCAAGACAAGACAAGACAAGACAAGACAATATAAGACATGACAAGACAAAACAACACAACACACGACAGACAAGACAAGACAAGGAGAAGACAAAACAACACAACACACGACATGACATTACATGACAAAACAAGACACGACAAGACAAGACAAGACAAAACAAGACAAGACAAGACAAGACAAAACAAGACAAGACAAGACAAGACAAGACAAGACAAGACAAGAGAAGACAAGACAAAGCAACACAAGACACGACATGTCATGACATGACAAGACAAGACAAAACAACACAAGACACGACAGGACAGGACAAGACAAGACCAGACAAAACAAGACAAGACAAGACAAGACAAGAAAAGACAAGACAAGACAAGACAAGACAAGACAAGACAAGACAAGACAAGACGATACAAGACAAGACAAGACAAGACAAGACAAGACAAGACAAGACAAGACAAGACAAGACAAGACAAGACAAGACAAGACATGACAAAACAAGACAAGACAAGACAAGACAAGACATGACAAGACAAAACAAGACTAAACAACACAACACACGACATGACAAGACAAGACAAAGCAACACAAGACAGGACAGGACAAGACATGACAAGACAAAGCAAGACAAGACAAGACAAGACAAGACAAGACAAAACAAGACAAGACAAGACAAGACAAGACAAGACAAGACAAGACAAGACAAGACAAGACAAGACAAGACAAGACAACACAACACACGACATGACAAGACAAGACAAAGCAACACAAGACAGGACAGGACAAGACATGACAAGACAAAGCAAGACAAGACAAGACAAGACAAGACAAGACAAAACAAGACAAGACAAGACAAGACAAAACAAGACAAGACAAGACAAGACAAGACAAGACAAGACAAGACAAGACAAGACAAGACAAGACAAGACAAGACAAGACAAGACAAGACAAGACAAGACAAGACAAGACAAGACAAGACAAGACAAGACAAGACAAGACAAGACAAGACAAGACAAGACAAGACAAGACAAGACAAGACAAGACAAGACAAGACAAGACAAGACAAGACAAGACAAGACAAGACAAGACAAGACAAGACAAGACAAGACAAGACAAGACAAGACAAGACAAGACAAGACAAGACAAGACAAGACAAGACAAGACAAGACAAGACAAGACAAGACAAGACAAGACAAGACAAGACAAGACAAGACAAGACAAGACAAGACAAGACAAGACAAGACAAGACAAGACAAGACAAGACAAGACAAGACAAGACAAGACAAGACAAGACAAGACAAGACAAGACAAGACAAGACAAGACAAGACAAGATAAGATAAGACATGACAAGACAAAATAAGACAAGACAAAACAACACAACACACGATATGACATGACATGACATGACAAGACAAGACAAGACAAGACAAGACAAAACAAGACAATACAAGACAAGACAAGACAAGACATGACAAGAAAAGACAAGACAAGACAAGACAAGACAAGACAAGACAAGACAAGACAAGACAAGACAATACAAGACAAGACAAGACAAGACAAGACAAGACAAGACAAGACAAGACAAGACAAGACAAGACATGACAAGACAAAACAAGACAAGACAAAACAACACAACACACGACATGACATGACATGACAAGACAAGACATGACAAGACAAAACAACACAAGACACGACATGACATGACATGACAAGGCAAGACAAGACAAAACAACACAACACACGACAGGACAGGACAAGACAAGACAGGACAAGACTTGACGCGACAAAACCACACAAGACAAGACAAGACAAGACAAGATAAGACATGACAAGACATGACAAGACAAGACAAGACAGGACAAGACAAGACAAGACAAGACAAGACAAGACCAGACAAGACAAGACAATACAAGACAACACAAGACATGACAAGACAAGACAAGACAAGACATGACAAGACAAGATAAGACATGACAAGACAAAGCAAGACAAGACAAAACAACACAACACACGTCAGGAGAGGACAAGACAAGACAAGACAAGACGAGGCAACACAAGACAAGACAAGACAAGACAAGACAAGACAAGACAAGACATGACAAGACAAGACAAGACAGGACAAGACAAGACAAGACAAGATCAGACAAGACAAGACGAGACAAGACAAGACAAGACAAGACAAGACAAGACAAGACAAGACAAGACAAGACAAGACAAGACACGACAAGACAAGACAAGACAAGAAAAGACAAGACAAGACAAAACAACACAACACACGACATGACATTTCAAGACAAGACAAGACAATATAAGACATGACAAGACAAAACAACACAACACACGACAGACAAGACAAGACAAGGAGAAGACAAAACAACACAACACACGACATGACATTACATGACAAAACAAGACACGACAAGACAAGACAAGACAAAACAAGACAAGACAAGACAAGACAAAACATGACAAGACAAGACAAGACAAGACAAGACAAGACAAGACAAGACAAGACAAGACAAGACAAGACAAGACAAAGCAACACAAGACACGACATGTCATGACATGACAAGACAAGACAAAAACACACAAGACACGACAGGACAAGACAAGACAAGACAAGACAAGACAAGACAAGACAAGACAAGACAAGACAAGACAAGACAAGACAAGACAAGACAAGACAAGACAAGACAAGACAAGACAAGACAAAGCAACACAAGACACGACATGTCATGACATGACAAGACAAGCCAAAAACACACAAGACACGACAGGACAAGACAAGACAAGACAAGACAAGACAAGACAAGACAAAACAACACAACACACGACATGACATTTCAAGACAAGACAAGACAATATAAGACATGACAAGACAAAACAACACAACACACGACAGACAAGACAAGACAAGGAGAAGACAAAACAACACAACACACGACATGACATTACATGACAAAACAAGACACGACAAGACAAGACAAGACAAAACAAGACAAGACAAGACAAGACAAAACAAGACAAGACAAGACAAGACAAGACAAGACAAGACAAGACAAGACAAGACAAGACAAGACAAGACAAGACAAGACAAGACAAAGCAACACAAGACACGACATGTCATGACATGACAAGACAAGACAAAAACACACAAGACACGACAGGACAAGACAAGACAAGACAAGACAAGACAAGACAAGACAAGACAAGACAAGACAAGACAAGACAAGACAAGACAAGACAAGACAAGACAAGACAAGACAAGACAAGACAAGACAAGACAAGACAAGACAAGACAAGACAAGACAAGACAAAGCAACACAAGACACGACATGTCATGACATGACAAGACAAGACAAAAACACACAAGACACGACAGGACAAGACAAGACAAGACAAGACAAGACAAGACAAGACAAGACAAGACAAGACAAGACAAGACAAGACAAGACAAGACAAGACAAGACAAGACAAGACAAGACAAGACAAGACAAGACAAGACAAGACAAGACAAGAAAAGACAAGACAAGACAAGACAAGACAAGACAAGACAAGACAAGACAAGACAAGACAAGACAAGACAAGACAAGACAAGACAAGACAAGACAAGACAAGACAAGACATGATACGACAAAATAACACAAGACAAAACAAGACAAGACAAGACAAGACAAGACAAGACAAGACAAGACAAGACAAGACATGACAAGACAAGACAAGACAAGACAAGACAACACAAGACAAGACAAGACAAGACAAGACAAGACAAAACAAGTCAAGACAAGACATGACAAGACAAGACAAGACAATATAAGACATGACAATACACAACAAGACAAGACAAAACAACACAACACACGACATGACAAGACAAGACAAAGCAACACAAGACACGACATGACATGACATGACAAGACAAGACAAAACAACACAACACACGACAGGACAGGACAAGACAAGACAAGACAAGACATGATACGACAAAACAACACAAGAAAAAACAACACAACGCACGACATGACATTACATGAGAAAACAAGACAATACAAGACAAGACAAAACAAGACAAGACAAGACAAGACAAGACAAGACAAGACAAGACAAGACAAGACAAGACAAGAGAAGACAAGACAAGACAAGTCAAGACAAGACACGACAAGACAAGACAAGACAAGACAAGACAAAACAACACAACACACGACATGACATCACAAGACAAGATAAGACAAGACAAGACAAGACAAGACAAGACAAGACAAGACAAGACAAGACAAGACAAGACAAGACAAGACAAGACAAGACATGATACGACAAAACAACACAAGACAAAACAACACAACACACGACATGACATTACATGAGAAAACAAGACAATACAAGACAAAACAAGACAAGACAAGACAAGACAAGACAAGACAAGACAAGACAAGACAAGACAAGACAAGACAAGACAAGACAAGACAAGACATGATACGACAAAACAACACAACACACGACATGACATTACATGAGAAAACAAGACAATACAAGACAAAACAAGACAAGACAAGACAAGACAAGACAAGACAAGACAAGACAAGACAAGACAAGACAAGACAAGACAAGACAAGACAAGACAAGACAAGACAAGACAAGACAAGACAAGACAAGACAAGACAAGACAAGACAAGACAAGACAAGACAAGACAAGACAAGACAAGACAAGACAAGACATGACAAGACAAAACAAGACAAGACAAGACAAGACAAGACATGACAAGACAAGACAAGACAATATAAGACATGACAATACACAACAAGACAAGACAAAACAACACAACACACGACATGACGAGACAAGACAAGACAAGACAAAGCAACACAAGACACGACATGACATGACATGACAAGACAAGACAAAACAACACAACACACGACAGGACAGGACAAGACAAGACAAGACAAGACAAGACATGACACGACAAAACAACACAAGACAAGACAAAACAACACAACACACGACATGACAAGACAAGACAAGACAAGACAAGACAAGACAAGACAAGACAAAACAACACAAGACACGACATGACATGACATGACAAGACAAGACAAGACAATATAAGACTTGACAATACACAACAAGACAAGACAAAACAACACAACACACGACATGACAAGACAAGACAAGACAAGACAATACAAGACAAGACAAGACATGACAAGACAAAACAAGACAAGACAAAACAACACATGACATGACATGACAAGACAAGACAAGACAATATAAGACTTGACAATACACAACAAGACAAGACAAAACAACACAACACACGACATGACGAGACAAGACAAGACTAGACAAAGCAACACAAGACACGACATGACATGACATGACAAGACAAGACAAAACAACACAACACACGACAGGACAGGACAAGACAAGACAAGACAAGACAAGACATGACACGACAAAACAACACAAGACAAGACAAAACAACACAACACACGACATGACAAGACAAGACAAGACAAGATAAGACAAGACAAGACAAGACAAGTCCAGACAAGACAAGACAAGGCAAGATAAGGCAAGACAAGACAAGACAAGACAACACAAGACAAGACAAGACAAGACAAGACAAGACAATATAAGACATGACAAGACAAAACAACACAACACACGACATGACAAGACAAGACAAGGAGAAGACAAGACAAGACAAAACAACACAACACACGACATGACATTACATGACAAAACAAGACAAGACAACATAAAACAAGACAAGACAAGACAAGACAAGACAAGACAAGTCCAGACAAGACAAGACAAGGCAAGATAAGGCAAGACAACACAACACAAGACAAGACAAGACAAGACAAGACAATATAAGACTTGACAATACACAACAAGACAAGACAAAACAACACAACACACGACATGACGAGACAAGACAAGACTAGACAAAGCAACACAAGACACGACATGACATGACATGACAAGACAAGACAAAACAACACAACACACGACAGGACAGGACAAGACAAGACAAGACAAGACAAGACAAGACAAGACATGACACGACAAAACAACACAAGACAAGACAAAACAACACAACACACGACATGACAAGACAAGACAAGACAAGATAAGACAAGACAAGACAAGACAAGTCCAGACAAGACAAGACAAGGCAAGATAAGGCAAGACAAGACAAGACAAGACAACACAAGACAAGACAAGACAAGACAAGACAAGACAAGACAAGACAAGACAAGACAAGACAAGACAAGACAAGACAAGACAAGACAAGACAAGACAAGACAAGACAAGACAAGACAAGACATGACAAGACAAAACAAGATAAGACAATATAAGACATGACAAGACAAAACAACACAACACACGACATGACAAGACAAGACAAGACAAGACAAAGCAACACAAGACACGACATGACATGACATGACAAGACAAGACAAAACAACACAACACACGACAGGACAGGACAAGACAAGACAAGACAAGACAAGACATGACACGACAAAACAACACAAGACAAGACAAAACAACACAACACACGACAAGACAAGACAAGACAAGACCAGACAAGACAAGACAACACAAGACAAGACAAGACAAGACAAGACAATATAAGACATGACAAGACAAAACAACACAACACACGACATGACAAGACAAGACAAGACAAGACAAGACAAGACAAGACAAGACAAGACAAGACAAGACAAGACAAGACAAGACAAGACAAGACAAGACAAGACAAGACAAGACAAGACAAGACAAGACAAGACAAGACAAAACAACACAACACACGACATGACATCACAAGACAAGACAAGACAATATAAGACATGACAAGACAAAACAATACAACACACGACATGACAAGACAAGACAAGGAGAAGACAAGACAAGACAAAACAACACAACACACGACATGACATTACATGACAAAACAAGACAAGACAAAACAACATAAAACAAGACAAGACAAGACAGGACAAGACAAAACAAGACAAGACAAAACAACACAACACACGACATGACATCACAAGACAAGACAAGACAATATAAGACATGACAAGACAAAACAACACAACACACGACATGACAAGACAAGACAAGGAGAAGACAAGACAAGACAAAACAACACAACACACGACATGACATTACATGACAAGACAAGACAAGACAAGACAAGACATGACAAGACAAAACATGACAAGACAAGACAAGACAAGACAAGACAACACAAGACAACACAAGACAGGACAGGACAAGACAAGACAAGACAAGACAAGACGAGACAAGACAAGACAAGACAAGACAAGACAAGACAAGACATGACAAGACAAGACAAGACAAGACAGGACAGGACAAGACAAGACAAGACAAGACAAGACAAGACAAGACAAGACATCACACGTCAGGACAGGACAAGACAAGACAAGACAAAACAACACAACACGCGACAGGACACGACAAAACAACACAACACACGACATGACATTACATGAGAAAACAAGACAATACAAGACAAGACAAAACAAGACAAGACAAGACATGACAAGACAAGACAAGACAGGACAGGACAGGACAAGACAAGATGAGACAAGACAAGACAAGACAAGACACGACAAGACAAGACAAGACAAGACAAGACAAGACAAGACAAGACAAGATAAGACATGACAAGACAAAATAAGACAAGACAAAACAACACAACACACGATATGACATGACATGACATGACAAGACAAGACAAGACAAGACAAGACAAGACAAAACAAGATAATACAAGACAAGAAAAGACAAGACATGACAAGACAAGACAAGACAAGACAAGACAAGACAAGACAAGACAAGACAAGACAAGACAAGACAAGACAAGACATGACAAGACAAGATAAGACATGACAAGACAAAGCAAGACAAGACAAAACAACACAACACACGTCAGGAGAGGACAAGACAAGACAAGACAAGACGAGGCAACACAAGACAAGACAAGACAAGACAAGACAAGACAAGACAAGACATGACAAGACAAGACAAGACAGGACAAGACAAGACAAGACAAGACAAGACAAGACAAGACGAGACAAGACAAGACAAGACAAGACAAGACAAGACAAGACAAGACAAGACAAGACAAGACAAGACATGACAAGACAAGACAAGACAGGACAGGACAGGACAAGACAAGACAAGACAAGACAAGACAAGACAAGACAAGACACGACAAGACAAGACAAGACAAGAAAAGACAAGACAAGACAAAACAACACAACACACGACATGACATTTCAAGACAAGACAAGACAATATAAGACATGACAAGACAAAACAACACAACACACGACAGACAAGACAAGACAAGGAGAAGACAAAACAACACAACACACGACATGACATTACATGACAAAACAAGACACGACAAGACAAGACAAGACAAAACAAGACAAGACAAGACAAGACAAAACAAGACAAGACAAGACAAGACAAGACAAGACAAGACAAGACAAGACAAGACAAGACAAGACAAGACAAGACAAGACAAGACAAGACAAGACAAGACAAGACAAGACAAGACAAAGCAACACAAGACACGACATGTCATGACATGACAAGACAAGACAAAAACACACAAGACACGACAGGACAAGGCAAGACAAGACAAGACAAGACAAGACAAGACAAGACAAGACAAGACAAGACAAGGCAAGACAAGACAAGACAAGACAAGACAAGACAAGACAAGACAAGACAAGACAAGACAAGACAAGACAAGACAAGACAAGACAAGACAAGACAAGACAAGACAAGACAAGACAAGACAAGACAAGACAAGACAAGACAAGACAAGACAAGACAAGACAAGACAAGACAAGACAAGACAAGACAAGACATGACAAAACAAGACAAGACAAGACAAGACAAGACATGACAAGACAAAACAAGACTAAACTACACAACACACGACATGACAAGACAAGACAAAGCAACACAAGACAGGACAGGACAAGGCATGACAAGACAAAGCAAGACAAGACAAGACAAGACAAGACAAGACAAGACAAAACAAGACAAGACAAGACAAGACAAAACAAGACAAGACAAGACAAGACAAGACAAGACAAGACAAGACAAGACAAGACAAGACAAGACAAGACATGATACGACAAAATAACACAAGACAAAACAAGACAAGACAAGACAAGACAAGACAAGACAAGACAAGACAAGACAAGACAAGACAAGACAAGACAAGACAAGACAAAACAAGACAAGACAAGACAAGACAAGACATGACAAGACAAGACAAGACAATATAAGACATGACAATACACAACAAGACAAGACAAAACAACACAACACACGACATGACAAGACAAGACAAAGCAACACAAGACACGACATGACATGAGATGACAAGACAAGACAAAACAACACAACACACGACAGGACAGGACAAGACAAGACAAGACAAGACATGATACGACAAAACAACACAAGAAAAAACAACACAACGCACGACATGACATTACATGAGAAAACAAGACAATACAAGACAAGACAAAACAAGACAAGACAAGACAAGACAAGACAAGACAAGACAAGACAAGACAAGACAAGACAAGACAAGACAAGACAAGACAAGACAAGACAAGACAAGACAAGACAAGACAAGACAAGACAAGACAAGACAAGACAAGACAAGACAAGACAAGACAAGACAGGACAAGACAAGACAAGACATGAAAAGACAAGACAAGATAAGACATGACAAGACATGACAAGACAAGATAGGACAAGACAAGACAAGACAAGACAAGACAAGACAAGACAAGACAAGACAAGACACGACAAGACAAGACAAGACAAGACAAGACAAGACAAGACAAGACAAGACAAGACAAGACAAGACAAGACAAGACAAGACATGATACGACAAAACAATACAAGACATGATACGACAAAACAACACAAGACAAAACAACACAACACACGACATGACATTACATGAGAAATCAAGACAATACAAGACAAGACAAAACAAGACAAGACAAGACAAGACAAGACAAGACAAGACAAGACAAGACAAGACAAGAGAAGACAAGACAAGACAAGTCAAGACAAGACACGACAAGACAAGACAAGACAAGACAAGACAAAACAACACAACACACGACATGACATCACAAGACAAGACAAGACAAGACAAGACAAGACAAGACAAGACAAGACAAGACAAGACAAGACAAGACAAGACAAGACAAGACAAGACAAGACAAGACATGATACGACAAAACAACACAAGACAAAACAACACAACACACGACATGACATTACATGAGAAAACAAGACAATACAAGACAAGACAAAACAAGACAAGACAAGACAAGACAAGACAAGACAAGACAAGACAAGACAAGACATGATACGACAAAACAACACAACACACGACATGACATTACATGAGAAAACAAGACAATACAAGACAAGACAAGACAAGACAAGACAAGACAAGACAAGACAAGACAAGACAAGACAAGACAAGACAAGACAAGACAAGACAAGACAAGACAAGACAAGACAAGACAAGACAAGACAAGACAAGACAAGACAAGACAAGACAAGACAAGACAAGACAAGACAAGACAAGACAAGACAAGACAAGACAAGACAAGACAAGACAAGACAAGACAAGACAAGACAAGACAAGACAAGACAAGACAAGACAAGACAAGACAAGACAAGACAAGACAAGACAAGACAAGACATGACAAGACAAAACAAGACAAGACAAGACAAGACAAGACATGACAAGACAAGACAAGACAATATAAGACATGACAATACACAACAAGACAAGACAAAACAATACAACACACGACATGACGAGACAAGACAAGACAAGACAAAGCAACACAAGACACGACATGACATGACATGACAAGACAAGACAAAACAACACAACACACGACAGGACAGGACAAGACAAGACAAGACAAGACAAGACATGACACGACAAAACAACACAAGACAAGACAAAACAACACAACACACGACATGACAAGACAAGACAAGACAAGACAAGACAAAACAACACAAGACACGACATGACATGACATGACAAGACAAGACAAGACAATATAAGACTTGACAATACACAACAAGACAAGACAAAACAACACAACACACGACATGACAAGACAAGACAAGACAAGACAATACAAGACAAGACATGACAAGACAAAATAAGACAAGACAAAACAACACAACACACGATATGACATGACATGACATGACAAGACAAGACAAGACAAGACAAGACAAGACAGGACAGGACAGGACAAGACAAGACAAGACAAGACAAGACAAGACAAGACAAGACACGACAAGACAAGACAAGACAAGACAAGACAAGACAAAACAACACAACACACGTCAGGACAGGACAAGACAAGACAAGACAAGACGAGGCAATACAAGACAAGACAAGACAAGACAAGACAAGACAAGACATGACAAGACAAGACAAGACAGGACAAGACAAGACAAGACAAGACAAGACGAGACAAGACAAGACAAGACAAGACAAGACAAGACAAGACAAGACAAGACATGACAAGACAAGACAAGACAGGACAGGACAGGACAAGACAAGACAAGACAAGACAAGACAAGACAAGACAAGACACGACAAGACAAGACAAGACAAGACAAGATAAGACAAAACAACACAACACACGACATGACATCACAAGACAAGACAAGACAAGACAATATAAGACATGAAAAGACAAAACAACACAACACACGACAGACAAGACAAGACAAGGAGAAGACAAGACAAGACAAAACAACACAACACACGACATGACATTACATGACAAAACAAGACACGACAAGACAAGACAAGACAAAACAAGACAAGACAAGACAAGACAAAACAAGACAAGACAAGACAAGGCAAGACAAGACAAGACAAGACAAGACAAGACAAGACAAGACAAGACAAGACAAGACAAGACAAGACAAGACAAGACAAAGCAACACAAGACACGACATGACATGACATGACAAGACAAGACAAAACAACACAAGACACGACAGGACAGGACAAGACAAGACAAGACAAGACATGACACGACAAAACAACACAAGACAAGACAAAACAACACAACACACGACATGACATTACATGAGAAAACAAGACAATTCAAGACAAGACAAGACAAGACAAGACAAGACAAGACAAAACAACACAAGACACGACAGGACAGGACAAGACAAGACAAGACAAGACAAGACAAGACAAGACAAGACAAGACAAGACAAGACATGACAAGACAAAACAAGACAAGACAAAACAACACAACACTCGACATGACATTACATGAGAAAACAAGACAATTCAAGACAAGACAAGACAATTCAAGACAAGACAAGACAAGACAAGACAAGACATGACAGGACAAGACAAGACAAGACAAGACAAGACAAGACAAGACAAGACATGACATGACAAGACAAGACATGACACGACAAAACAACACAAGACAAGACAAAACAACACAACACACGACATGACATTACATGAGAAAACAAGACAATTCAAGACAAGACAAGACAAGACATGACAAGACAAGACAAGACAAGACAAGACAAGACAAAACAAGATAATACAAGACAAGAAAAGACAAGACATGACAAGACAAGACAAGACAAGACAAGACAAGACAAGACAAGACAAGACAAGACAAGACAAGACAAGACAAGACAAGACAAGACAAGACAAGACAAAACAAGATAATACAAGACAAGAAAAGACAAGACATGACAAGACAAGACAAGACAAGACAAGACAAGACAAGACAAGACAAGACAAGACATGACAAGACAAAACAAGACAAGACAAAACAACACAACACTCGACATGACATGACATGACAAGACAAGACATGACAAGACAAGACAAGACAAGACAAGACAAGACAAGACAAGACAAAACAACACAAGACACGACAGGACAGGACAAGACAAGACAAGACAAGACAAGACAAGACAAGACAAGACAAGACAAGACAAGACAAGACATGACAAGACAAAACAAGACAAGACAAAACAACACAACACACGACATGACATTACATGAGAAAACAAGACAATTCAAGACAAGACAAGACAATTCAAGACAAGACAAGACAAGACAAGACAAGACATGACAGGACAAGACAAGACAAGACAAGACAAGACAAGACAAGACAAAACAACACAAGACACGACAGGACAGGACAAGACAAGACAAGACAAGTCAAGACAAGACAAGACAAGACAAGACAAGACAAGACAAGACAAGACATGACAAGACAAAACAAGACAAGACAAAACAACACAACACACGACATGACATTACATGAGAAAACAAGACAATTCAAGACAAGACAAGACAATTCAAGACAAGACAAGACAAGACAAGACAAGACATGACAGGACAAGACAAGACAAGACAAGACAAGACAAGACAAGACATGACATGACAAGACAAGACATGACACGACAAAACAACACAAGACAAGACAAAACAACACAACACACGACATGACATTACATGAGAAAACAAGACAATTCAAGACAAGACAAGACAAGACATGACAAGACAAGACAAGACAAGACAAGACAAGACAAGACAAGACAAGACAAGACAAGACAAGACAAGACAAAGCAACACAAGACACGACATGACATGGCAAGACAAGACATGACACGACAAAACAAGACAAGACAAGACAAGACAAGACAAGACAAAACAAGATAATACAAGACAAGAAAAGACAAGACATGACAAGACAAGACAAGACAAGACAAGACAAGACAAGACAAGACAAGACAAGACAAGACAAGACAAGACAAGACAAGACAAGACAAGACAAGACAAGACAAGACAAGACAAGACAAGACAAGACAAGACAAGACAAGACAAGACAAGACAAGACAAGACAAGACAAGACAAGACAAGACAAGACAAGACAAGACAAGACAAGACAAGACAAGACAAGACAAGACAAGACAAGACAAGACAAGACAAGACAAGACAAGACAAGACAAGACAAGACAAGACAAGACAAGACAAGACAAGACAAGACAAGACAAGACAAGACAAGACAAGACAAGACAAGACAAGACAAGACAAGACAAGACAAGACAAGACAAGACAAGACAAGACAAGACAAGAGACAAGACAAGACAAGACAAGACAAGACAAGACAAGACAAGACAAGACAAGACAAGACAAGACAAGACAAGACAAGACAAGACAAGACAAGACAAGACAAGACAAGACAAGACAAGACAAGACAAGACAAGACATGACAAGACAAAACAAGACAAGACAAAACAACACAACACAAGACAAGACAAGACAAGACAAGACAAGACAAGACAAGACAAGACAAGACAAGACAAGACAAGACAAGACAAGACAAGACAAGACAAGACAAGACAAGACAAGACAAGACAAGACAAAGCAACACAAGACACGACATGTCATGACATGACAAGACAAGACAAAAACACACAAGACACGACAGGACAAGGCAAGACAAGACAAGACAAGACAAGACAAGACAAGACAAGACAAGACAAGACAAGACAAGACAAGACAAGACAAGACAAGACAAGACAAGACAAGACAAGACAAGACAAGACAAGACAAGACAAGACAAGACAAGACAAGACAAGACAAGACAAGACAAGACAAGACAAGACAAGACAAGACATGACAAGACAAAACAAGACAAGACAAGACAAGACAAAACAAGACAAGACAAGACAAGACAAGACAAGACAAGACAAGACAAGACAAGACAAGACAAGACAAGACAAGACAAGACAAGACAAGACAAGACAAGACAAGACAAGACAAGACAAGACAAAGCAACACAAGACACGACATGTCATGACATGACAAGACAAGACAAAAACACACAAGACACGACAGGACAAGGCAAGACAAGACAAGACAAGACAAGACAAGACAAGACAAGACAAGACAAGACAAGACAAGACAAGACAAGACAAGACAAGACAAGACAAGACAAGACAAGACAAGACAAGACAAGACAAGACAAGACAAGACAAGACAAGACAAGACAAGACAAGACAAGACAAGACAAGACAAGACAAGACAAGACAAGACAAGACAAGACAAGACAAGACAAGACAAGACAAGACAAGACAAGACATGACAAAACAAGACAAGACAAGACAAGACAAGACATGACAAGACAAAACAAGACTAAACTACACAACACACGACATGACAAGACAAGACAAAGCAACACAAGACAGGACAGGACAAGGCATGACAAGACAAAGCAAGACAAGACAAGACAAGACAAGACAAGACAAGACAAAACAAGACAAGACAAGACAAGACAAAACAAGACAAGACAAGACAAGACAAGACAAGACAAGACAAGACAAGACAAGACAAGACAAGACAAGACATGATACGACAAAATAACACAAGACAAAACAAGACAAGACAAGACAAGACAAGACAAGACAAGACAAGACAAGACAAGACAAGACAAGACAAGACAAGACAAGACAAGACAAAACAAGACAAGACAAGACAAGACAAGACATGACAAGACAAGACAAGACAATATAAGACATGACAATACACAACAAGACAAGACAAAACAACACAACACACGACATGACAAGACAAGACAAAGCAACACAAGACACGACATGACATGAGATGACAAGACAAGACAAAACAACACAACACACGACAGGACAGGACAAGACAAGACAAGACAAGACATGATACGACAAAACAACACAAGAAAAAACAACACAACGCACGACATGACATTACATGAGAAAACAAGACAATACAAGACAAGACAAAACAAGACAAGACAAGACAAGACAAGACAAGACAAGACAAGACAAGACAAGACAAGACAAGACAAGACAAGACAAGACAAGACAAGACAAGACAAGACAAGACAAGACAAGACAAGACAAGACAAGACAAGACAAGACAAGACAAGACAAGACAGGACAAGACAAGACAAGACATGAAAAGACAAGACAAGATAAGACATGACAAGACATGACAAGACAAGATAGGACAAGACAAGACAAGACAAGACAAGACAAGACAAGACAAGACAAGACAAGACACGACAAGACAAGACAAGACAAGACAAGACAAGACAAGACAAGACAAGACAAGACAAGACAAGACAAGACAAGACAAGACAAGACATGATACGACAAAACAATACAAGACATGATACGACAAAACAACACAAGACAAAACAACACAACACACGACATGACATTACATGAGAAATCAAGACAATACAAGACAAGACAAAACAAGACAAGACAAGACAAGACAAGACAAGACAAGACAAGACAAGACAAGACAAGAGAAGACAAGACAAGACAAGTCAAGACAAGACACGACAAGACAAGACAAGACAAGACAAGACAAAACAACACAACACACGACATGACATCACAAGACAAGACAAGACAAGACAAGACAAGACAAGACAAGACAAGACAAGACAAGACAAGACAAGACAAGACAAGACAAGACAAGACAAGACAAGACATGATACGACAAAACAACACAAGACAAAACAACACAACACACGACATGACATTACATGAGAAAACAAGACAATACAAGACAAGACAAAACAAGACAAGACAAGACAAGACAAGACAAGACAAGACAAGACAAGACAAGACATGATACGACAAAACAACACAACACACGACATGACATTACATGAGAAAACAAGACAATACAAGACAAGACAAGACAAGACAAGACAAGACAAGACAAGACAAGACAAGACAAGACAAGACAAGACAAGACAAGACAAGACAAGACAAGACAAGACAAGACAAGACAAGACAAGACAAGACAAGACAAGACAAGACAAGACAAGACAAGACAAGACAAGACAAGACAAGACAAGACAAGACAAGACAAGACAAGACAAGACAAGACAAGACAAGACAAGACAAGACAAGACAAGACAAGACAAGACAAGACAAGACAAGACAAGACAAGACAAGACAAGACAAGACAAGACATGACAAGACAAAACAAGACAAGACAAGACAAGACAAGACATGACAAGACAAGACAAGACAATATAAGACATGACAATACACAACAAGACAAGACAAAACAATACAACACACGACATGACGAGACAAGACAAGACAAGACAAAGCAACACAAGACACGACATGACATGACATGACAAGACAAGACAAAACAACACAACACACGACAGGACAGGACAAGACAAGACAAGACAAGACAAGACATGACACGACAAAACAACACAAGACAAGACAAAACAACACAACACACGACATGACAAGACAAGACAAGACAAGACAAGACAAAACAACACAAGACACGACATGACATGACATGACAAGACAAGACAAGACAATATAAGACTTGACAATACACAACAAGACAAGACAAAACAACACAACACACGACATGACAAGACAAGACAAGACAAGACAATACAAGACAAGACATGACAAGACAAAATAAGACAAGACAAAACAACACAACACACGATATGACATGACATGACATGACAAGACAAGACAAGACAAGACAAGACAAGACAGGACAGGACAGGACAAGACAAGACAAGACAAGACAAGACAAGACAAGACAAGACACGACAAGACAAGACAAGACAAGACAAGACAAGACAAAACAACACAACACACGTCAGGACAGGACAAGACAAGACAAGACAAGACGAGGCAATACAAGACAAGACAAGACAAGACAAGACAAGACAAGACATGACAAGACAAGACAAGACAGGACAAGACAAGACAAGACAAGACAAGACGAGACAAGACAAGACAAGACAAGACAAGACAAGACAAGACAAGACAAGACATGACAAGACAAGACAAGACAGGACAGGACAGGACAAGACAAGACAAGACAAGACAAGACAAGACAAGACAAGACACGACAAGACAAGACAAGACAAGACAAGATAAGACAAAACAACACAACACACGACATGACATCACAAGACAAGACAAGACAAGACAATATAAGACATGAAAAGACAAAACAACACAACACACGACAGACAAGACAAGACAAGGAGAAGACAAGACAAGACAAAACAACACAACACACGACATGACATTACATGACAAAACAAGACACGACAAGACAAGACAAGACAAAACAAGACAAGACAAGACAAGACAAAACAAGACAAGACAAGACAAGGCAAGACAAGACAAGACAAGACAAGACAAGACAAGACAAGACAAGACAAGACAAGACAAGACAAGACAAGACAAGACAAAGCAACACAAGACACGACATGACATGACATGACAAGACAAGACAAAACAACACAAGACACGACAGGACAGGACAAGACAAGACAAGACAAGACATGACACGACAAAACAACACAAGACAAGACAAAACAACACAACACACGACATGACATTACATGAGAAAACAAGACAATTCAAGACAAGACAAGACAAGACAAGACAAGACAAGACAAGACAAAACAACACAAGACACGACAGGACAGGACAAGACAAGACAAGACAAGACAAGACAAGACAAGACAAGACAAGACAAGACAAGACATGACAAGACAAAACAAGACAAGACAAAACAACACAACACTCGACATGACATTACATGAGAAAACAAGACAATTCAAGACAAGACAAGACAATTCAAGACAAGACAAGACAAGACAAGACAAGACATGACAGGACAAGACAAGACAAGACAAGACAAGACAAGACAAGACAAGACATGACATGACAAGACAAGACATGACACGACAAAACAACACAAGACAAGACAAAACAACACAACACACGACATGACATTACATGAGAAAACAAGACAATTCAAGACAAGACAAGACAAGACATGACAAGACAAGACAAGACAAGACAAGACAAGACAAAACAAGATAATACAAGACAAGAAAAGACAAGACATGACAAGACAAGACAAGACAAGACAAGACAAGACAAGACAAGACAAGACAAGACAAGACAAGACAAGACAAGACAAGACAAGACAAGACAAAACAAGATAATACAAGACAAGAAAAGACAAGACATGACAAGACAAGACAAGACAAGACAAGACAAGACAAGACAAGACAAGACAAGACATGACAAGACAAAACAAGACAAGACAAAACAACACAACACTCGACATGACATGACATGACAAGACAAGACATGACAAGACAAGACAAGACAAGACAAGACAAGACAAGACAAGACAAAACAACACAAGACACGACAGGACAGGACAAGACAAGACAAGACAAGACAAGACAAGACAAGACAAGACAAGACAAGACAAGACAAGACATGACAAGACAAAACAAGACAAGACAAAACAACACAACACACGACATGACATTACATGAGAAAACAAGACAATTCAAGACAAGACAAGACAATTCAAGACAAGACAAGACAAGACAAGACAAGACATGACAGGACAAGACAAGACAAGACAAGACAAGACAAGACAAGACAAAACAACACAAGACACGACAGGACAGGACAAGACAAGACAAGACAAGTCAAGACAAGACAAGACAAGACAAGACAAGACAAGACAAGACAAGACATGACAAGACAAAACAAGACAAGACAAAACAACACAACACACGACATGACATTACATGAGAAAACAAGACAATTCAAGACAAGACAAGACAATTCAAGACAAGACAAGACAAGACAAGACAAGACATGACAGGACAAGACAAGACAAGACAAGACAAGACAAGACAAGACAAGACATGACATGACAAGACAAGACATGACACGACAAAACAACACAAGACAAGACAAAACAACACAACACACGACATGACATTACATGAGAAAACAAGACAATTCAAGACAAGACAAGACAAGACATGACAAGACAAGACAAGACAAGACAAGACAAGACAAGACAAGACAAGACAAGACAAGACAAGACAAGACAAAGCAACACAAGACACGACATGACATGGCAAGACAAGACATGACACGACAAAACAAGACAAGACAAGACAAGACAAGACAAGACAAAACAAGATAATACAAGACAAGAAAAGACAAGACATGACAAGACAAGACAAGACAAGACAAGACAAGACAAGACAAGACAAGACAAGACAAGACAAGACAAGACAAGACAAGACAAGACAAGACAAGACAAGACAAGACAAGACAAGACAAGACAAGACAAGACAAGACAAGACAAGACAAGACAAGACAAGACAAGACAAGACAAGACAAGACAAGACAAGACAAGACAAGACAAGACAAGACAAGACAAGACAAGACAAGACAAGACAAGACAAGACAAGACAAGACAAGACAAGACAAGACAAGACAAGACAAGACAAGACAAGACAAGACAAGACAAGACAAGACAAGACAAGACAAGACAAGACAAGACAAGACAAGACAAGACAAGACAAGACAAGACAAGACAAGAGACAAGACAAGACAAGACAAGACAAGACAAGACAAGACAAGACAAGACAAGACAAGACAAGACAAGACAAGACAAGACAAGACAAGACAAGACAAGACAAGACAAGACAAGACAAGACAAGACAAGACAAGACATGACAAGACAAAACAAGACAAGACAAAACAACACAACACACGACATGACATCACAAGACAAGACAAGACAATATAAGACATGACAAGACAAAACAATACAACACACGACATGACAAGACAAGACAAGGAGAAGACAAGACAAGACAAAACAACACAACACACGACATGACATTACATGACAAAACAAGACAAGACAAAACAACATAAAACAAGACAAGACAAGACAGGACAAGACAAAACAAGACAAGACAAAACAACACAACACACGACATGACATCACAAGACAAGACAAGACAATATAAGACATGACAAGACAAAACAACACAACACACGACATGACAAGACAAGACAAGGAGAAGACAAGACAAGACAAAACAACACAACACACGACATGACATTACATGACAAGACAAGACAAGACAAGACAAGACATGACAAGACAAAACATGACAAGACAAGACAAGACAAGACAAGACAACACAAGACAACACAAGACAGGACAGGACAAGACAAGACAAGACAAGACAAGACGAGACAAGACAAGACAAGACAAGACAAGACAAGACAAGACATGACAAGACAAGACAAGACAAGACAGGACAGGACAAGACAAGACAAGACAAGACAAGACAAGACATCACACGTCAGGACAGGACAAGACAAGACAAGACAAAACAACACAACACGCGACAGGACACGACAAAACAACACAACACACGACATGACATTACATGAGAAAACAAGACAATACAAGACAAGACAAAACAAGACAAGACAAGACATGACAAGACAAGACAAGACAGGACAGGACAGGACAAGACAAGATGAGACAAGACAAGACAAGACAAGACACGACAAGACAAGACAAGACAAGACAAGACAAGACAAGACAAGACAAGACAAGACAAGATAAGACATGACAAGACAAAATAAGACAAGACAAAACAACACAACACACGATATGACATGACATGACATGACAAGACAAGACAAGACAAGACAAGACAAGACAAAACAAGATAATACAAGACAAGAAAAGACAAGACATGACAAGACAAGACAAGACAAGACAAGACAAGACAAGACAAGACAAGACAAGACAAGACAAGACAAGACAAGACAAGACAAGACATGACAAGACAAGATAAGACATGACAAGACAAAGCAAGACAAGACAAAACAACACAACACACGTCAGGAGAGGACAAGACAAGACAAGACAAGACGAGGCAACACAAGACAAGACAAGACAAGACAAGACAAGACAAGACAAGACATGACAAGACAAGACAAGACAGGACAAGACAAGACAAGACAAGACAAGACAAGACAAGACGAGACAAGACAAGACAAGACAAGACAAGACAAGACAAGACAAGACAAGACAAGACAAGACAAGACAAGACAAGACATGACAAGACAAGACAAGACAGGACAGGACAGGACAAGACAAGACAAGACAAGACAAGACAAGACAAGACAAGACACGACAAGACAAGACAAGACAAGAAAAGACAAGACAAGACAAAACAACACAACACACGACATGACATTTCAAGACAAGACAAGACAATATAAGACATGACAAGACAAAACAACACAACACACGACAGACAAGACAAGACAAGGAGAAGACAAAACAACACAACACACGACATGACATTACATGACAAAACAAGACACGACAAGACAAGACAAGACAAAACAAGACAAGACAAGACAAGACAAAACAAGACAAGACAAGACAAGACAAGACAAGACAAGACAAGACAAGACAAGACAAGACAAGACAAGACAAGACAAGACAAGACAAGACAAGACAAGACAAGACAAGACAAGACAAGACAAGACAAAGCAACACAAGACACGACATGTCATGACATGACAAGACAAGACAAAAACACACAAGACACGACAGGACAAGACAAGACAAGACAAGACAAGACAAGACAAGACAAGACAAGACAAGACAAGACAAGACAAGACAAGACAAGACAAGACAAGACAAGACAAGACAAGACAAGACAAGACAAGACAAGACAAGACAAGACAAGACAAGACAAGACAAGACAAGACAAGACAAGACAAGACAAGACAAGACAAGACAAGACAAGACAAGACAAGACAAGACAAGACAAGACAAGACAAGACAAGACAAGACAAGACAAGACAAGACAAGACAAGACAAGACAAGACATGACAAAACAAGACAAGACAAGACAAGACAAGACATGACAAGACAAAACAAGACTAAACTACACAACACACGACATGACAAGACAAGACAAAGCAACACAAGACAGGACAGGACAAGGCATGACAAGACAAAGCAAGACAAGACAAGACAAGACAAGACAAGACAAGACAAAACAAGACAAGACAAGACAAGACAAAACAAGACAAGACAAGACAAGACAAGACAAGACAAGACAAGACAAGACAAGACAAGACAAGACAAGACATGATACGACAAAATAACACAAGACAAAACAAGACAAGACAAGACAAGACAAGACAAGACAAGACAAGACAAGACAAGACAAGACAAGACAAGACAAGACAAGACAAGACAAGACAAGACAAGACAAAACAAGACAAGACAAGACAAGACAAGACATGACAAGACAAGACAAGACAATATAAGACATGACAATACACAACAAGACAAGACAAAACAACACAACACACGACATGACAAGACAAGACAAAGCAACACAAGACACGACATGACATGAGATGACAAGACAAGACAAAACAACACAACACACGACAGGACAGGACAAGACAAGACAAGACAAGACATGATACGACAAAACAACACAAGAAAAAACAACACAACGCACGACATGACATTACATGAGAAAACAAGACAATACAAGACAAGACAAAACAAGACAAGACAAGACAAGACAAGACAAGACAAGACAAGACAAGACAAGACAAGACAAGACAAGACAAGACAAGACAAGACAAGACAAGACAAGACAAGACAAGACAAGACAAGACAAGACAAGACAAGACAAGACAAGACAAGACAAGACAAGACAAGACAAGACAAGACAAGACAAGACAAGACAAGACGAGACAAGACAAAACAAGACAAGACAAGACAAGACAAGACAGGACAAGACAAGACAAGACATGAAAAGACAAGACAAGATAAGACATGACAAGACATGACAAGACAAGATAGGACAAGACAAGACAAGACAAGACAAGACAAGACAAGACAAGACAAGACACGACAAGACAAGACAAGACAAGACAAGACAAGACAAGACAAGACAAGACAAGACAAGACAAGACAAGACAAGACAAGACAAGACAAGACAAGACAAGACAAGACAAGACAAGACATGATACGACAAAACAATACAAGACATGATACGACAAAACAACACAAGACAAAACAACACAACACACGACATGACATTACATGAGAAATCAAGACAATACAAGACAAGACAAAACAAGACAAGACAAGACAAGACAAGACAAGACAAGACAAGACAAGACAAGACAAGAGAAGACAAGACAAGACAAGTCAAGACAAGACACGACAAGACAAGACAAGACAAGACAAGACAAAACAACACAACACACGACATGACATCACAAGACAAGACAAGACAAGACAAGACAAGACAAGACAAGACAAGACAAGACAAGACAAGACAAGACAAGACAAGACAAGACAAGACAAGACAAGACAAGACAAGACATGATACGACAAAACAACACAAGACAAAACAACACAACACACGACATGACATTACATGAGAAAACAAGACAATACAAGACAAGACAAAACAAGACAAGACAAGACAAGACAAGACAAGACAAGACAAGACAAGACAAGACATGATACGACAAAACAACACAACACACGACATGACATTACATGAGAAAACAAGACAATACAAGACAAGACAAGACAAGACAAGACAAGACAAGACAAGACAAGACAAGACAAGACAAGACAAGACAAGACAAGACAAGACAAGACAAGACAAGACAAGACAAGACAAGACAAGACAAGACAAGACAAGACAAGACAAGACAAGACAAGACAAGACAAGACAAGACAAGACAAGACAAGACAAGACAAGACAAGACAAGACAATATAAGACATGACAATACACAACAAGACAAGACAAAACAATACAACACACGACATGACGAGACAAGACAAGACAAGACAAAGCAACACAAGACACGACATGACATGACATGACAAGACAAGACAAAACAACACAACACACGACAGGACAGGACAAGACAAGACAAGACAAGACAAGACATGACACGACAAAACAACACAAGACAAGACAAAACAACACAACACACGACATGACAAGACAAGACAAGACAAGACAAGACAAAACAACACAAGACACGACATGACATGACATGACAAGACAAGACAAGACAATATAAGACTTGACAATACACAACAAGACAAGACAAAACAACACAACACACGACATGACAAGACAAGACAAGACAAGACAATACAAGACAAGACATGACAAGACAAAATAAGACAAGACAAAACAACACAACACACGATATGACATGACATGACATGACAAGACAAGACAAGACAAGACAAGACAAGACAGGACAGGACAGGACAAGACAAGACAAGACAAGACAAGACAAGACAAGACAAGACACGACAAGACAAGACAAGACAAGACAAAACAACACAACACACGTCAGGACAGGACAAGACAAGACAAGACAAGACGAGGCAATACAAGACAAGACAAGACAAGACAAGACAAGACAAGACAAGACAAGACAAGACAAGACAAGACAAGACAGGACAGGACAGGACAAGACAAGACAAGACAAGACAAGACAAAGCAACACAAGACACGACATGTCATGACATGACAAGACAAGACAAAAACACACAAGACACGACAGGACAAGGCAAGACAAGACAAGACAAGACAAGACAAGACAAGACAAGACAAGACAAGACAAGACAAGACAAGACAAGACAAGACAAGACAAGACAAGACAAGACAAGACAAAACAAGACAAGACAAGACAAGACAAGACAAGACAAGACAAGACAAGACAAGACAAGACAAGACAAGACATGATACGACAAAATAACACAAGACAAAACAAGACAAGACAAGACAAGACAAGACAAGACAAGACAAGACAAGACAAGACAAGACAAGACAAGACAAGACAAGACAAAACAAGACAAGACAAGACAAGACAAGACATGACAAGACAAGACAAGACAATATAAGACATGACAATACACAACAAGACAAGACAAAACAACACAACACACGACATGACAAGACAAGACAAAGCAACACAAGACACGACATGACATGAGATGACAAGACAAGACAAAACAACACAACACACGACAGGACAGGACAAGACAAGACAAGACAAGACATGATACGACAAAACAACACAAGAAAAAACAACACAACGCACGACATGACATTACATGAGAAAACAAGACAATACAAGACAAGACAAAACAAGACAAGACAAGACAAGACAAGACAAGACAAGACAAGACAAGACAAGACAAGACAAGACAAGACAAGACAAGACAAGACAAGACAAGACAAGACAAGACAAGACAAGACAAGACAAGACAAGACAAGACAAGACAAGACAAGACAAGACAAGACGAGACAAGACAAAACAAGACAAGACAAGACAAGACAAGACAGGACAAGACAAGACAAGACATGAAAAGACAAGACAAGATAAGACATGACAAGACATGACAAGACAAGATAGGACAAGACAAGACAAGACAAGACAAGACAAGACAAGACAAGACAAGACAAGACACGACAAGACAAGACAAGACAAGACAAGACAAGACAAGACAAGACAAGACAAGACAAGACAAGACAAGACAAGACAAGACATGATACGACAAAACAATACAAGACATGATACGACAAAACAACACAAGACAAAACAACACAACACACGACATGACATTACATGAGAAATCAAGACAATACAAGCAAAGACAAAACAAGACAAGACAAGACAAGACAAGACAAGACAAGACAAGACAAGACAAGACAAGACAAGAGAAGACAAGACAAGACAAGTCAAGACAAGACACGACAAGACAAGACAAGACAAGACAAGACAAAACAACACAACACACGACATGACATCACAAGACAAGACAAGACAAGACAAGACAAGACAAGACAAGACAAGACAAGACAAGACAAGACAAGACAAGACAAGACAAGACAAGACAAGACAAGACAAGACAAGACAAGACATGATACGACAAAACAACACAAGACAAAACAACACAACACACGACATGACATTACATGAGAAAACAAGACAATACAAGACAAGACAAAACAAGACAAGACAAGACAAGACAAGACAAGACAAGACAAGACATGATACGACAAAACAACACAACACACGACATGACATTACATGAGAAAACAAGACAATACAAGACAAGACAAGACAAGACAAGACAAGACAAGACAAGACAAGACAAGACAAGACAAGACAAGACAAGACAAGACAAGACAAGACAAGACAAGACAAGACAAGACAAGACAAGACAAGACAAGACAAGACAAGACAAGACAAGACAAGACAAGACAAGACAAGACAAGACAAGACAAGACAAGACAAGACAAGACAAGACAAGACAAGACAAGACAAGACAAGACAAGACAAGACAAGACAAGACAAGACAAGACAAGACAAGACAAGACAAGACAAGACAAGACAAGACATGACAAGACAAAACAAGACAAGACAAGACAAGACAAGACATGACAAGACAAGACAAGACAATATAAGACATGACAATACACAACAAGACAAGACAAAACAATACAACACACGACATGACGAGACAAGACAAGACAAGACAAAGCAACACAAGACACGACATGACATGACATGACAAGACAAGACAAAACAACACAACACACGACAGGACAGGACAAGACAAGACAAGACAAGACAAGACATGACACGACAAAACAACACAAGACAAGACAAAACAACACAACACACGACATGACAAGACAAGACAAGACAAGACAAAACAACACAAGACACGACATGACATGACATGACAAGACAAGACAAGACAATATAAGACTTGACAATACACAACAAGACAAGACAAAACAACACAACACACGACATGACAAGACAAGACAAGACAAGACAATACAAGACAAGACATGACAAGACAAAATAAGACAAGACAAAACAACACAACACACGATATGACATGACATGACATGACAAGACAAGACAAGACAAGACAAGACAAGACAGGACAGGACAGGACAAGACAAGACAAGACAAGACAAGACAAGACAAGACAAGACACGACAAGACAAGACAAGACAAGACAAGACAAGACAAAACAACACAACACACGTCAGGACAGGACAAGACAAGACAAGACAAGACGAGGCAATACAAGACAAGACAAGACAAGACAAGACAAGACAAGACATGACAAGACAAGACAAGACAGGACAAGACAAGACAAGACAAGACAAGACGAGACAAGACAAGACAAGACAAGACAAGACAAGACAAGACAAGACAAGACATGACAAGACAAGACAAGACAGGACAGGACAGGACAAGACAAGACAAGACAAGACAAGACAAGACAAGACAAGACACGACAAGACAAGACAAGACAAGACAAGATAAGACAAAACAACACAACACACGACATGACATCACAAGACAAGACAAGACAAGACAATATAAGACATGAAAAGACAAAACAACACAACACACGACAGACAAGACAAGACAAGGAGAAGACAAGACAAGACAAAACAACACAACACACGACATGACATTACATGACAAAACAAGACACGACAAGACAAGACAAGACAAAACAAGACAAGACAAGACAAGGCAAGACAAGACAAGACAAGACAAGACAAGACAAGACAAGACAAGACAAGACAAGACAAGACAAGACAAGACAAGACAAGACAAGACAAGACAAAGCAACACAAGACACGACATGACATGACATGACAAGACAAGACAAAACAACACAAGACACGACAGGACAGGACAAGACAAGACAAGACAAGACATGACACGACAAAACAACACAAGACAAGACAAAACAACACAACACACGACATGACATTACATGAGAAAACAAGACAATTCAAGACAAGACAAGACAAGACAAGACAAGACAAGACAAGACAAAACAACACAAGACACGACAGGACAGGACAAGACAAGACAAGACAAGACAAGACAAGACAAGACAAGACAAGACAAGACAAGACAAGACATGACAAGACAAAACAAGACAAGACAAAACAACACAACACTCGACATGACATTACATGAGAAAACAAGACAATTCAAGACAAGACAAGACAATTCAAGACAAGACAAGACAAGACAAGACAAGACATGACAGGACAAGACAAGACAAGACAAGACAAGACAAGACAAGACAAGACATGACATGACAAGACAAGACATGACACGACAAAACAACACAAGACAAGACAAAACAACACAACACACGACATGACATTACATGAGAAAACAAGACAATTCAAGACAAGACAAGACAAGACATGACAAGACAAGACAAGACAAGACAAGACAAGACAAAACAAGATAATACAAGACAAGAAAAGACAAGACATGACAAGACAAGACAAGACAAGACAAGACAAGACAAGACAAGACAAGACAAGACAAGACAAGACAAGACAAGACAAGACAAAACAAGATAATACAAGACAAGAAAAGACAAGACATGACAAGACAAGACAAGACAAGACAAGACAAGACAAGACAAGACAAGACAAGACATGACAAGACAAAACAAGACAAGACAAAACAACACAACACTCGACATGACATGACATGACAAGACAAGACATGACAAGACAAGACAAGACAAGACAAGACAAGACAAGACAAGACAAAACAACACAAGACACGACAGGACAGGACAAGACAAGACAAGACAAGACAAGACAAGACAAGACAAGACAAGACAAGACAAGACAAGACATGACAAGACAAAACAAGACAAGACAAAACAACACAACACACGACATGACATTACATGAGAAAACAAGACAATTCAAGACAAGACAAGACAATTCAAGACAAGACAAGACAAGACAAGACAAGACATGACAGGACAAGACAAGACAAGACAAGACAAGACAAGACAAGACAAAACAACACAAGACACGACAGGACAGGACAAGACAAGACAAGACAAGACAAGACAAGACAAGACAAGACAAGACAAGACAAGACAAGACAAGACATGACAAGACAAAACAAGACAAGACAAAACAACACAACACACGACATGACATTACATGAGAAAACAAGACAATTCAAGACAAGACAAGACAATTCAAGACAAGACAAGACAAGACAAGACAAGACATGACAGGACAAGACAAGACAAGACAAGACAAGACAAGACAAGACATGACATGACAAGACAAGACATGACACGACAAAACAACACAAGACAAGACAAAACAACACAACACACGACATGACATTACATGAGAAAACAAGACAATTCAAGACAAGACAAGACAAGACATGACAAGACAAGACAAGACAAGACAAGACAAGACAAGACAAGACAAGACAAGACAAGACAAGACAAGACAAGACAAAGCAACACAAGACACGACATGACATGGCAAGACAAGACATGACACGACAAAACAAGACAAGACAAGACAAGACAAGACAAGACAAAACAAGATAATACAAGACAAGAAAAGACAAGACATGACAAGACAAGACAAGACAAGACAAGACAAGACAAGACAAGACAAGACAAGACAAGACAAGACAAGACAAGACAAGACAAGACAAGACAAGACAAGACAAGACAAGACAAGACAAGACAAGACAAGACAAGACAAGACAAGACAAGACAAGACAAGACAAGACAAGACAAGACAAAACAAGATAATACAAGACATGACATTACATGAGAAAACAAGACAATTCAAGACAAGACAAGACAAGACATGACAAGACAAGACAAGACAAGACAAGACAAGACAAAACAAGATAATACAAGACAAGAAAAGACAAGACATGACAAGACAAGACAAGACAAGACAAGACAAGACAAGACAAGACAAGACAAGACAAGACAAGACAAGACAAGACAAGACAAAACAAGATAATACAAGACAAGAAAAGACAAGACATGACAAGACAAGACAAGACAAGACAAGACAAGACAAGACAAGACAAGACAAGACAAAACAACACAAGACACGACAGGACAGGACAAGACAAGACAAGACAAGACAAGACAAGACAAGACAAGACAAGACAAGACAAGACAAGACAAGACATGACAAGACAAAACAAGACAAGACAAAACAACACAACACACGACATGACATTACATGAGAAAACAAGACAATTCAAGACAAGACAAGACAAGACATGACAAGACAAGACAAGACAAGACAAGACAAGACAAAACAAGATAATACAAGACAAGAAAAGACAAGACATGACAAGACAAGACAAGACAAGACAAGACAAGACAAGACAAGACAAGACAAGACAAGACAAGACAAGACAAGACAAGACAAAACAAGATAATACAAGACAAGAAAAGACAAGACATGACAAGACAAGACAAGACAAGACAAGACAAGACAAGACAAGACAAGACAAGACATGACAAGACAAAACAAGACAAGACAAAACAACACAACACTCGACATGACATGACATGACAAGACAAGACATGACAAGACAAGACAAGACAAGACAAGACAAGACAAGACAAGACAAAACAACACAAGACACGACAGGACAGGACAAGACAAGACAAGACAAGACAAGACAAGACAAGACAAGACAAGACAAGACAAGACAAGACATGACAAGACAAAACAAGACAAGACAAAACAACACAACACACGACATGACATTACATGAGAAAACAAGACAATTCAAGACAAGACAAGACAATTCAAGACAAGACAAGACAAGACAAGACAAGACATGACAGGACAAGACAAGACAAGACAAGACAAGACAAGACAAGACAAAACAACACAAGACACGACAGGACAGGACAAGACAAGACAAGACAAGACAAGACAAGACAAGACAAGACAAGACAAGACAAGACAAGACAAGACATGACAAGACAAAACAAGACAAGACAAAACAACACAACACACGACATGACATTACATGAGAAAACAAGACAATTCAAGACAAGACAAGACAATTCAAGACAAGACAAGACAAGACAAGACAAGACATGACAGGACAAGACAAGACAAGACAAGACAAGACAAGACAAGACATGACATGACAAGACAAGACATGACACGACAAAACAACACAAGACAAGACAAAACAACACAACACACGACATGACATTACATGAGAAAACAAGACAATTCAAGACAAGACAAGACAAGACATGACAAGACAAGACAAGACAAGACAAGACAAGACAAGACAAGACATGACAGGACAAGACAAGACAAGACAAGACAAGACAAGACAAGACAAAACAACACAAGACACGACAGGACAGGACAAGACAAGACAAGACAAGACAAGACAAGACAAGACAAGACAAGACAAGACAAGACAAGACAAGACATGACAAGACAAAACAAGACAAGACAAAACAACACAACACACGACATGACATTACATGAGAAAACAAGACAATTCAAGACAAGACAAGACAATTCAAGACAAGACAAGACAAGACAAGACAAGACATGACAGGACAAGACAAGACAAGACAAGACAAGACAAGACAAGACATGACATGACAAGACAAGACATGACACGACAAAACAACACAAGACAAGACAAAACAACACAACACACGACATGACATTACATGAGAAAACAAGACAATTCAAGACAAGACAAGACAAGACATGACAAGACAAGACAAGACAAGACAAGACAAGACAAGACAAGACAAGACAAGACAAGACAAGACAAGACAAAGCAACACAAGACACGACATGACATGGCAAGACAAGACATGACACGACAAAACAAGACAAGACAAGACAAGACAAGACAAGACAAAACAAGATAATACAAGACAAGAAAAGACAAGACATGACAAGACAAGACAAGACAAGACAAGACAAGACAAGACAAGACAAGACAAGACAAGACAAGACAAGACAAGACAAGACAAGACAAGACAAGACAAGACAAGACAAGACAAGACAAGACAAGACAAGACAAGACAAGACAAGACAAGACAAGACAAGACAAGACAAGACAAGACAAGACAAGACAAGACAAGACAAGACAAGACAAGACAAGACAAGACAAGACAAGACAAGACAAGACAAGACAAGACAAGACAAGACAAGACAAGACAAGACAAGACAAGACAAGACAAGACAAGACAAGACAAGACAAGACAAGACAAGACAAGACAAGACAAGACAAGACAAGACAAGACAAGACAAGACAAGACAAGACAAGACAAGACAAGACAAGACAAGACAAGACAAGACAAGACAAGACAAGACAAGACAAGACAAGACAAGACAAGACAAGACAAGACAAGACAAGACAAGACAAGACAAGACAAGACAAGACAAGACAAGACAAGACAAGACAAGACAAGACATGACAAGACAAAACAAGACAAGACAAAACAACACAACACACGACATGACATCACAAGACAAGACAAGACAATATAAGACATGACAAGACAAAACAATACAACACACGACATGACAAGACAAGACAAGGAGAAGACAAGACAAGACAAAACAACACAACACACGACATGACATTACATGACAAAACAAGACAAGACAAAACAACATAAAACAAGACAAGACAAGACAGGACAAGACAAAACAAGACAAGACAAAACAACACAACACACGACATGACATCACAAGACAAGACAAGACAATATAAGACATGACAAGACAAAACAACACAACACACGACATGACAAGACAAGACAAGGAGAAGACAAGACAAGACAAAACAACACAACACACGACATGACATTACATGACAAGACAAGACAAGACAAGACAAGACATGACAAGACAAAACATGACAAGACAAGACAAGACAAGACAAGACAACACAAGACAACACAAGACAGGACAGGACAAGACAAGACAAGACAAGACAAGACGAGACAAGACAAGACAAGACAAGACAAGACAAGACAAGACATGACAAGACAAGACAAGACAAGACAGGACAGGACAAGACAAGACAAGACAAGACAAGACAAGACATCACACGTCAGGACAGGACAAGACAAGACAAGACAAAACAACACAACACGCGACAGGACACGACAAAACAACACAACACACGACATGACATTACATGAGAAAACAAGACAATACAAGACAAGACAAAACAAGACAAGACAAGACATGACAAGACAAGACAGGACAGGACAGGACAAGACAAGATGAGACAAGACAAGACAAGACAAGACACGACAAGACAAGACAAGACAAGACAAGACAAGACAAGACAAGACAAGACAAGACAAGATAAGACATGACAAGACAAAATAAGACAAGACAAAACAACACAACACACGATATGACATGACATGACATGACAAGACAAGACAAGACAAGACAAGACAAGACAAGACAAAACAAGATAATACAAGACAAGAAAAGACAAGACATGACAAGACAAGACAAGACAAGACAAGACAAGACAAGACAAGACAAGACAAGACAAGACAAGACAAGACAAGACAAGACATGACAAGACAAGATAAGACATGACAAGACAAAGCAAGACAAGACAAAACAACACAACACACGTCAGGAGAGGACAAGACAAGACAAGACAAGACGAGGCAACACAAGACAAGACAAGACAAGACAAGACAAGACAAGACAAGACATGACAAGACAAGACAAGACAGGACAAGACAAGACAAGACAAGACAAGACAAGACAAGACGAGACAAGACAAGACAAGACAAGACAAGACAAGACAAGACAAGACAAGACAAGACAAGACAAGACAAGACAAGACATGACAAGACAAGACAAGACAGGACAGGACAGGACAAGACAAGACAAGACAAGACAAGACAAGACAAGACAAGACACGACAAGACAAGACAAGACAAGAAAAGACAAGACAAGACAAAACAACACAACACACGACATGACATTTCAAGACAAGACAAGACAATATAAGACATGACAAGACAAAACAACACAACACACGACAGACAAGACAAGACAAGGAGAAGACAAAACAACACAACACACGACATGACATTACATGACAAAACAAGACACGACAAGACAAGACAAGACAAAACAAGACAAGACAAGACAAGACAAAACAAGACAAGACAAGACAAGACAAGACAAGACAAGACAAGACAAGACAAGACAAGACAAGACAAGACAAGACAAGACAAGACAAGACAAGACAAGACAAGACAAGACAAGACAAGACAAGACAAGACAAGACAAGACAAGACAAGACAAGACAAGACAAGACAAGACAAGACAAGACAAGACAAGACAAGACAAGACAAGACAAGACAAGACAAGACAAGACAAGACAAGACAAGACATGACAAGACAAAACAAGACAAGACAAAACAACACAACACACGACATGACATCACAAGACAAGACAAGACAATATAAGACATGACAAGACAAAACAATACAACACACGACATGACAAGACAAGACAAGGAGAAGACAAGACAAGACAAAACAACACAACACACGACATGACATTACATGACAAAACAAGACAAGACAAAACAACATAAAACAAGACAAGACAAGACAGGACAAGACAAAACAAGACAAGACAAAACAACACAACACACGACATGACATCACAAGACAAGACAAGACAATATAAGACATGACAAGACAAAACAACACAACACACGACATGACAAGACAAGACAAGGAGAAGACAAGACAAGACAAAACAACACAACACACGACATGACATTACATGACAAGACAAGACAAGACAAGACAAGACATGACAAGACAAAACATGACAAGACAAGACAAGACAAGACAAGACAACACAAGACAACACAAGACAGGACAGGACAAGACAAGACAAGACAAGACAAGACGAGACAAGACAAGACAAGACAAGACAAGACAAGACAAGACATGACAAGACAAGACAAGACAAGACAGGACAGGACAAGACAAGACAAGACAAGACAAGACAAGACATCACACGTCAGGACAGGACAAGACAAGACAAGACAAAACAACACAACACGCGACAGGACACGACAAAACAACACAACACACGACATGACATTACATGAGAAAACAAGACAATACAAGACAAGACAAAACAAGACAAGACAAGACATGACAAGACAAGACAGGACAGGACAGGACAAGACAAGATGAGACAAGACAAGACAAGACAAGACACGACAAGACAAGACAAGACAAGACAAGACAAGACAAGACAAGACAAGACAAGACAAGATAAGACATGACAAGACAAAATAAGACAAGACAAAACAACACAACACACGATATGACATGACATGACATGACAAGACAAGACAAGACAAGACAAGACAAGACAAGACAAAACAAGATAATACAAGACAAGAAAAGACAAGACATGACAAGACAAGACAAGACAAGACAAGACAAGACAAGACAAGACAAGACAAGACAAGACAAGACAAGACAAGACAAGACAAGACATGACAAGACAAGATAAGACATGACAAGACAAAGCAAGACAAGACAAAACAACACAACACACGTCAGGAGAGGACAAGACAAGACAAGACAAGACGAGGCAACACAAGACAAGACAAGACAAGACAAGACAAGACAAGACAAGACATGACAAGACAAGACAAGACAGGACAAGACAAGACAAGACAAGACAAGACAAGACAAGACGAGACAAGACAAGACAAGACAAGACAAGACAAGACAAGACAAGACAAGACAAGACAAGACAAGACAAGACAAGACATGACAAGACAAGACAAGACAGGACAGGACAGGACAAGACAAGACAAGACAAGACAAGACAAGACAAGACAAGACACGACAAGACAAGACAAGACAAGAAAAGACAAGACAAGACAAAACAACACAACACACGACATGACATTTCAAGACAAGACAAGACAATATAAGACATGACAAGACAAAACAACACAACACACGACAGACAAGACAAGACAAGGAGAAGACAAAACAACACAACACACGACATGACATTACATGACAAAACAAGACACGACAAGACAAGACAAGACAAAACAAGACAAGACAAGACAAGACAAAACAAGACAAGACAAGACAAGACAAGACAAGACAAGACAAGACAAGACAAGACAAGACAAGACAAGACAAGACAAGACAAGACAAGACAAGACAAGACAAGACAAGACAAAGCAACACAAGACACGACATGTCATGACATGACAAGACAAGACAAAAACACACAAGACACGACAGGACAAGGCAAGACAAGACAAGACAAGACAAGACAAGACAAGACAAGACAAGACAAGACAAGACAAGACAAGACAAGACAAGACAAGACAAGACAAGACAAGACAAGACAAGACAAGACAAGACAAGACAAGACAAGACAAGACAAGACAAGACAAGACAAGACAAGACAAGACAAGACAAGACAAGACAAGACAAGACAAGACAAGACAAGACAAGACAAGACAAGACAAGACAAGACAAGACAAGACAAGACAAGACAAGACAAGACAAGACAAGACAAGACAAGACAAGACAAGACAAGACAAGACAAGACAAGACAAGACAAGACAAGACAAGACATGACAAAACAAGACAAGACAAGACAAGACAAGACATGACAAGACAAAACAAGACTAAACTACACAACACACGACATGACAAGACAAGACAAAGCAACACAAGACAGGACAGGACAAGGCATGACAAGACAAAGCAAGACAAGACAAGACAAGACAAGACAAGACAAGACAAAACAAGACAAGACAAGACAAGACAAAACAAGACAAGACAAGACAAGACAAGACAAGACAAGACAAGACAAGACAAGACAAGACATGATACGACAAAATAACACAAGACAAAACAAGACAAGACAAGACAAAACAAGACAAGACAAGACAAGACAAAACAAGACAAGACAAGACAAGACAAGACAAGACAAGACAAGACAAGACAAGACAAGACATGATACGACAAAATAACACAAGACAAAACAAGACAAGACAAGACAAGACAAGACAAGACAAGACAAGACAAGACAAGACAAGACAAGACAAGACAAGACAAGACAAGACAAGACAAGACAAGACAAAACAAGACAAGACAAGACAAGACAAGACATGACAAGACAAGACAAGACAATATAAGACATGACAATACACAACAAGACAAGACAAAACAACACAACACACGACATGACAAGACAAGACAAAGCAACACAAGACACGACATGACATGAGATGACAAGACAAGACAAAACAACACAACACACGACAGGACAGGACAAGACAAGACAAGACAAGACATGATACGACAAAACAACACAAGAAAAAACAACACAACGCACGACATGACATTACATGAGAAAACAAGACAATACAAGACAAGACAAAACAAGACAAGACAAGACAAGACAAGACAAGACAAGACAAGACAAGACAAGACAAGACAAGACAAGACAAGACAAGACAAGACAAGACAAGACAAGACAAGACAAGACAAGACAAGACAAGACAAGACAAGACAAGACAAGACAAGACAAGACAAGACAAGACAAGACAAGACGAGACAAGACAAAACAAGACAAGACAAGACAAGACAAGACAGGACAAGACAAGACAAGACATGAAAAGACAAGACAAGATAAGACATGACAAGACATGACAAGACAAGATAGGACAAGACAAGACAAGACAAGACAAGACAAGACAAGACAAGACAAGACACGACAAGACAAGACAAGACAAGACAAGACAAGACAAGACAAGACAAGACAAGACAAGACAAGACAAGACAAGACAAGACAAGACAAGACAAGACAAGACAAGACAAGACAAGACAAGACAAGACATGATACGACAAAACAATACAAGACATGATACGACAAAACAACACAAGACAAAACAACACAACACACGACATGACATTACATGAGAAATCAAGACAATACAAGACAAGACAAAACAAGACAAGACAAGACAAGACAAGACAAGACAAGACAAGACAAGACAAGACAAGAGAAGACAAGACAAGACAAGTCAAGACAAGACACGACAAGACAAGACAAGACAAGACAAGACAAAACAACACAACACACGACATGACATCACAAGACAAGACAAGACAAGACAAGACAAGACAAGACAAGACAAGACAAGACAAGACAAGACAAGACAAGACAAGACAAGACAAGACATGATACGACAAAACAACACAAGACAAAACAACACAACACACGACATGACATTACATGAGAAAACAAGACAATACAAGACAAGACAAAACAAGACAAGACAAGACAAGACAAGACAAGACAAGACAAGACAAGACAAGACATGATACGACAAAACAACACAACACACGACATGACATTACATGAGAAAACAAGACAATACAAGACAAGACAAGACAAGACAAGACAAGACAAGACAAGACAAGACAAGACAAGACAAGACAAGACAAGACAAGACAAGACAAGACAAGACAAGACAAGACAAGACAAGACAAGACAAGACAAGACAAGACAAGACAAGACAAGACAAGACAAGACAAGACAAGACAAGACAAGACAAGACAAGACAAGACAAGACAAGACAAGACAAGACAAGACAAGACAAGACAAGACAAGACAAGACAAGACAAGACAAGACAAGACAAGACAAGACAAGACAAGACAAGACAAGACAAGACAAGACAAGACAAGACAAGACAAGACAAGACATGACAAGACAAAACAAGACAAGACAAGACAAGACAAGACATGACAAGACAAGACAAGACAATATAAGACATGACAATACACAACAAGACAAGACAAAACAATACAACACACGACATGACGAGACAAGACAAGACAAGACAAAGCAACACAAGACACGACATGACATGACATGACAAGACAAGACAAAACAACACAACACACGACAGGACAGGACAAGACAAGACAAGACAAGACAAGACATGACACGACAAAACAACACAAGACAAGACAAAACAACACAACACACGACATGACAAGACAAGACAAGACAAGACAAGACAAAACAACACAAGACACGACATGACATGACATGACAAGACAAGACAAGACAATATAAGACTTGACAATACACAACAAGACAAGACAAAACAACACAACACACGACATGACAAGACAAGACAAGACAAGACAATACAAGACAAGACATGACAAGACAAAATAAGACAAGACAAAACAACACAACACACGATATGACATGACATGACATGACAAGACAAGACAAGACAAGACAAGACAAGACAGGACAGGACAGGACAAGACAAGACAAGACAAGACAAGACAAGACAAGACAAGACACGACAAGACAAGACAAGACAAGACAAAACAACACAACACACGTCAGGACAGGACAAGACAAGACAAGACAAGACAAGACAAGACAAGACACGACAAGACAAGACAAGACAAGACAAGATAAGACAAAACAACACAACACACGACATGACATCACAAGACAAGACAAGACAAGACAATATAAGACATGAAAAGACAAAACAACACAACACACGACAGACAAGGCAATACAAGACAAGACAAGACAAGACAAGACAAGACAAGACATGACAAGACAAGACAAGACAGGACAAGACAAGACAAGACAAGACAAGACGAGACAAGACAAGACAAGACAAGACAAGACAAGACAAGACAATACAAGACATGACAAGACAAGACAAGACAGGACAGGACAGGACAAGACAAGACAAGACAAGACAAGACAAGACAAGACAAGACACGACAAGACAAGACAAGACAAGACAAGATAAGACAAAACAACACAACACACGACATGACATCACAAGACAAGACAAGACAAGACAATATAAGACATGAAAAGACAAAACAACACAACACACGACAGACAAGACAAGACAAGGAGAAGACAAGACAAGACAAAACAACACAACACACGACATGACATTACATGACAAAACAAGACACGACAAGACAAGACAAGACAAAACAAGACAAGACAAGACAAGACAAAACAAGACAAGACAAGACAAGGCAAGACAAGACAAGACAAGACAAGACAAGACAAGACAAGACAAGACAAGACAAGACAAGACAAGACAAAGCAACACAAGACACGACATGACATGACATGACAAGACAAGACAAAACAACACAAGACACGACAGGACAGGACAAGACAAGACAAGACAAGACATGACACGACAAAACAACACAAGACAAGACAAAACAACACAACACACGACATGACATTACATGAGAAAACAAGACAATTCAAGACAAGACAAGACAAGACAAGACAAGACAAGACAAAACAACACAAGACACGACAGGACAGGACAAGACAAGACAAGACAAGACAAGACAAGACAAGACAAGACAAGACAAGACAAGACATGACAAGACAAAACAAGACAAGACAAAACAACACAACACTCGACATGACATTACATGAGAAAACAAGACAATTCAAGACAAGACAAGACAAGACAAGACAAGACATGACAGGACAAGACAAGACAAGACAAGACAAGACAAGACAAGACAAGACATGACATGACAAGACAAGACATGACACGACAAAACAACACAAGACAAGACAAAACAACACAACACACGACATGACATTACATGAGAAAACAAGACAATTCAAGACAAGACAAGACAAGACATGACAAGACAAGACAAGACAAGACAAGACAAGACAAAACAAGATAATACAAGACAAGAAAAGACAAGACATGACAAGACAAGACAAGACAAGACAAGACAAGACAAGACAAGACAAGACAAGACAAGACAAGACAAGACAAGACAAGACAAGACAAAACAAGATAATACAAGACAAGAAAAGACAAGACATGACAAGACAAGACAAGACAAGACAAGACAAGACAAGACAAGACAAGACAAGACAAAACAACACAACACTCGACATGACATGACATGACAAGACAAGACATGACAAGACAAGACAAGACAAGACAAGACAAGACAAGACAAGACAAGACAAAACAACACAAGACACGACAGGACAGGACAAGACAAGACAAGACAAGACAAGACAAGACAAGACAAGACAAGACAAGACAAGACAAGACATGACAAGACAAAACAAGACAAGACAAAACAACACAACACACGACATGACATTACATGAGAAAACAAGACAATTCAAGACAAGACAAGACAATTCAAGACAAGACAAGACAAGACAAGACAAGACATGACAGGACAAGACAAGACAAGACAAGACAAGACAAGACAAGACAAAACAACACAAGACACGACAGGACAGGACAAGACAAGACAAGACAAGACAAGACAAGACAAGACAAGACAAGACAAGACAAGACAAGACAAGACAAGACATGACAAGACAAAACAAGACAAGACAAAACAACACAACACACGACATGACATTACATGAGAAAACAAGACAATTCAAGACAAGACAAGACAATTCAAGACAAGACAAGACAAGACAAGACAAGACATGACAGGACAAGACAAGACAAGACAAGACAAGACAAGACAAGACATGACATGACAAGACAAGACATGACACGACAAAACAACACAAGACAAGACAAAACAACACAACACACGACATGACATTACATGAGAAAACAAGACAATTCAAGACAAGACAAGACAAGACATGACAAGACAAGACAAGACAAGACAAGACAAGACAAGACAAGACAAGACAAGACAAGACAAGACAAAGCAACACAAGACACGACATGACATGGCAAGACACGACATGACACGACAAAACAAGACAAGACAAGACAAGACAAGACAAGACAAAACAAGATAATACAAGACAAGAAAAGACAAGACATGACAAGACAAGACAAGACAAGACAAGACAAGACAAGACAAGACAAGACAAGACATGACAAGACAAAACAAGACAAGACAAAACAACACAACACTCGACATGACATGACATGACAAGACAAGACATGACAAGACAAGACAAGACAAGACAAGACAAGACAAGACAAAACAACACAAGACACGACAGGACAGGACAAGACAAGACAAGACAAGACAAGACAAGACAAGACAAGACAAGACAAGACATGACAAGACAAAACAAGACAAGACAAAACAACACAACACACGACATGACATTACATGAGAGAACAAGACAATTCAAGACAAGACAAGACAAGACATGACAAGACAAGACAAGACAAGACAAGACAAGACAAGACAAGACAAGACAAAACAAGATAATACAAGACAAGAAAAGACAAGACATGACAAGACAAGACAAGACAAGACAAGACAAGACAAGACAAGACAAGACAAGACAAGACAAGACAAGACAAGACATGACAAGACAAAACAAGACAAGACAAAACAACACAACACTCGACATGACATGACATGACAAGACAAGACATGACAAGACAAGACAAGACAAGACAAGACAAGACAAGACAAGACAAAACAACACAAGACACGACAGGAAAGGACAAGACAAGACAAGACAAGACAAGACAAGACAAGACAAGACAAGACAAGACAAGACAAGACATGACAAGACAAAACAAGACAAGACAAAACAACACAACACACGACATGACATTACATGAGAAAACAAGACAAAACAAGATAATACAAGACAAGAAAAGACAAGACATGACAAGACAAGACAAGACAAGACAAGACAAGACAAGACAAGACAAGACAAGACAAGACAAGACAAGACAAAACAACACAAGACACGACAGGACAGGACAAGACAAGACAAGACAAGACAAGACAAGACAAGACAAGACAAGACAAGACAAGACATGACAAGACAAAACAAGACAAGACAAAACAACACAACACACGACATGACATTACATGAGAAAACAAGACAATTCAAGACAAGACAAGACAATTCAAGACAAGACAAGACAAGACAAGACAAGACATGACAGGACAAGACAAGACAAGACAAGACAAGACAAGACAAGACAAGACAAGACAAGACATGACATGACAAGACAAGACATGACACGACAAAACAACACAAGACAAGACAAAACAACACAACACACGACATGACATTACATGAGAAAACAAGACAATTCAAGACAAGACAAGACAAGACATGACAAGACAAGACAAGACAAGACAAGACAAGACAAGACAAGACAAGACAAGACAAGACAAGACAAGACAAGACAAAACAAGATAATACAAGACAAGACAAGACAAGACATGACAAGACAAAACAAGACAAGACAAAACAACACAACACACGACATGACATTACATGAGAAAACAAGACAAAACAAGATAATACAAGACAAGAAAAGACAAGACATGACAAGACAAGACAAGACAAGACAATTCAAGACAAGACAAGACAAGACAAGACAAGACATGACAGGACAAGACAAGACAAGACAAGACAAGACAAGACAAGACAAGACAAGACAAGACAAAACAAGATAATACAAGACAAGACAAGACAAGACATGACAAGACAAAACAAGACAAGACAAAACAACACAACACACGACATGACATTACATGAGAAAACAAGACAAAACAAGATAATACAAGACAAGAAAAGACAAGACATGACAAGACAAGACAAGACAAGACAAGACAAGACAAGACAAGACAAGACAAGACAAGACAAAACAACACAAGACACGACAGGACAGGACAAGACAAGACAAGACAAGACAAGACAAGACAAGACAAGACAAGACAAGACAAGACATGACAAGACAAAACAAGACAAGACAAAACAACACAACACACGACATGACATTACATGAGAAAACAAGACAATTCAAGACAAGACAAGACAATTCAAGACAAGACAAGAAAGACAAGACAAGACATGACAGGACAAGACAAGACAAGACAAGACAAGACATGACATGACAAGACAAGACATGACACGACAAAACAACACAAGACAAGACAAGACAAGACAAAACAACACAACGCACGACATGACATTACATGAGAAAACAAGACAATTCAAGACAAGACAAGACAAGACATGACAAGACAAGACAAGACAAGACAAGACAAAACAAGATAATACAAGACAAGAAAAGACAAGACATGACAAGACAAGACAAGACAAGACAAGACAAGACATGACAAGACAAAACAAGACAAGACAAAACAACACAACACTCGACATGACATGACATGACAAGACAAGACATGACAAGACAAAACAACACAAGACACGACATGACATGAAATGACAATTCAAGACAAGACAAAACAACACAACACACGACAGGACAGGACAAGACAAGACAGGACAAGACATGACACGACAAAACCACACAAGACAAGACAAGAAAAGACAAGACAAGATAAGACATGACAAGACATGACAAGACAAGACAGGACAGGACAAGACAAGACAAGACAAGACAAGACAAGACAAGACAAGACAAGACAAGATATGACAAGACAAAACAAGACAGGACAGGACAACCAAGACAATACAAGACAAGACAAGACACCACAAGACAAGACAATACAAGACAAGACAAGACAAGACAAGACAAGACAAGACAAGACAAGACAAGACAAGACATGACAAGACAAGATAAGACATGACAAGACAAAGCAAGACAAGACAAAACAACACAACACACGTCAGGACAGGACAAGACAAGACAAGACAAGACGAGGCAACACAAGACAAGACAAGACAAGACAAGACAAGACATGACAAGACAAGACAAGACAGGACAAGACAAGACAAGACAAGACGAGACAAGACAAGACAAGACAAGACAAGACATGACAAGACAAGACAAGACAAGACATGACAAGACAAGACAAGACAGGACAGGACAGGACAAGACAAGACAAGACAAGACAAGACAAGACAAGACACGACAAGACAAGACAAGACAAGACAAGACAAGACAAGACAAAACAACACAACACACGACATGACATCACAAGACAAGACAAGACAAGACAATATAAGACATGACAAGACAAAACAACACAACACACGACAGACAAGACAAGACAAGGAGAAGACAAGATAAGACAAAACAACACAACACACGACATGACATCACAAGACAAGACAAGACAAGACAATATAAGACATGAAAAGACAAAACAACACAACACACGACAGACAAGACAAGACAAGGAGAAGACAAGACAAGACAAAACAACACAACACACGACATGACATTACATGACAAAACAAGACACGACAAGACAAGACAAAACAACACAACACACGACATGACATCACAAGACAAGACAAGACAAGACAATATAAGACATGACAAGACAAAACAACACAACACACGACAGACAAGACAAGACAAGGAGAAGACAAGACAAGACAAAACAACACAACACACGACATGACATTACATGACAAAACAAGACACGACAAGACAAGACAAGACAAAACAAGACAAGACAAGACAAGACAAAACAAGACAAGACAAGACAAGACAAGACAAGACAAGACAAGACAAGACAAGACAAAGCAACACAAGACACGACATGACATGACATGACAAGACAAGACAAAACAACACAAGACACGACAGGACAGGACAAGACAAGACAAGACAAGACAAGACAAGACAAGACAAGACAAGACAAGACAAGACAAGACAAGACAAGACAAGACAAGACAAGACAAGACATGACAAGACAAAACAAGACAAGACAAAATAACACAACACTCGACATGACATGACATGACAAGACAAGACATGACAAGACAAAACAACACAAGACACGACATGACATGAAATGACAAGGCAAGACAAGACAAAACAACACAACACACGACAGGACAGGACAAGACAAGACAGGACAAGACATGACACGACAAAACCACACAAGACAAGACAAGAAAAGACAAGACAAGATAAGACATGACAAGACATGACAAGACAAGACAAGACAGGACAAGACAAGACAAGACAAGACAAGACAAGACAAGACAAGACAAGACAAGACAAGATAAGATATGACAAGACAAAACAAGACAGGACAGGACAACCAAGACAATACAAGACAAGACAAGACAACACAAGACAAGACAATACAAGACAAGACAAGACAAGACAAGACAAGACAAGACAAGACAAGACAAGACATGACAAGACAAGATAAGACATGACAAGACAAAGCAAGACAAGACAAAACAACACAACACACGTCAGGACAGGAGAAGACAAGACAAGACAAGACGAGGCAACACAAGACAAGACAAGACAAGACAAGACAAGACAAGACAAGACATGACAAGACAAGACAAGACAGGACAAGACAAGACAAGACAAGACAAGACGAGACAAGACAAGACAAGACAAGACAAGACAAGACAAGACAAGACAAGACAAGACATGACAAGACAAGACAAGACAGGACAGGACAGGACAAGACAAGACAAGACAAGACAAGACAAGACAAGACACGACAAGACAAGACAAGACAAGACAAGACAAAACAACACAACACACGACATGACATCACAAGACAAGACAAGACAAGACAATATAAGACATGACAAGACAAAACAACACAACACACGACAGACAAGACAAGACAAGGAGAAGACAAGACAAGACAAAACAACACAACACACGACATGACATTACATGACAAAACAAGACACGACAAGACAAGACAAGACAAAACAAGACAAGACAAGACAAGACAAAACAAGACAAGACAAGACAAGACAAGACAAGACAAGACAAAGCAACACAAGACACGACATGACATGACATGACAAGACAAGACAAAACACCACAAGACACGACAGGACAGGACAAGACAAGACAAGACAAGACAAGACATGACACGACAAAACAACACAAGACAAGACAAAACAACACAACACACGACATGACATTACATGAGAAAACAAGACAATTCAAGACAAGACAAGACAAGACAAGACAAGACAAGACAAGACAAGACAAGACAAGACAAGACAAGACAAGACAAGACAAGACAAGACAAGACAAGACAAGACAAGACAAGACAAGACAAGACAAGACAAGACAAGACATGAAAAGATAAGACAAGACAAGACATGACAAGACAAGACAAGACAAGACAAGACAAGACAAGACAAGACAAGACAAGACATGACAAGATAAGACAAGACAAGACAAGACATGACAAGACAAGACAAGACAAGACAAGACAGGACAGGACAGGACAAGACAAGACAAGACAAGACAAGACAAGACAAGACAAGACAGGACAAGACAAGACAAGACAAAACAACACAACACACGACAGGACACGACAAAACAACACAACACACGACATGACATTACATGAGAAAACAAGACAATACAAGACAAGACAAAACAAGACAAGACAAGACATGACAAGACAAGACAAGACAGGACAGGACAGGACAAGACAAGATGAGACAAGACAAGACAAGACACGACAAGACAAGACAAGACAAGACAAGACAAGACAAGACAAGACAAGACAAGACAAGATAAGACATGACAAGACAAAATAAGACAAGACAAAACAACACAACACACGACATGACATTACATGAGAAAACAAGACAATTCAAGACAAGACAAGACAAGACATGACAAGACAAGACAAGACAAGACAAGACAAGACAAAACAAGATAATACAAGACAAGAAAAGACAAGACATGACAAGACAAGACAAGACAAGACAAGACAAGACAAGACAAGACAAGACAAGACATGACAAGACAAAACAAGACAAGACAAAACAACACAACACTCGACATGACATGACATGACAAGACAAGACATGACAAGACAAAACAACACAAGACACGACATGACATGAAATGACAATTCAAGACAAGACAAAACAACACAACACACGACAGGACAGGACAAGACAAGACAGGACAAGACATGACACGACAAAACCACACAAGACAAGACAAGAAAAGACAAGACAAGATAAGACATGACAAGACATGACAAGACAAGACAAGACAGGACAAGACAAGACAAGACAAGACAAGACAAGACAAGACAAGACAAGACAAGACAAGATATGACAAGACAATACAAGACAAGACAAGACACCACAAGACAAGACAATACAAGACAAGACAAGACAAGACAAGACAAGACAATACAAGACAAGACAAGACAAGACAAGACAAGACAAGACAAGACAAGACAAGACAAGACAAGACAAGACAAGACAAGACAAGACAAGACAAGACAAGACAAGACAAGACAAGACAAGACAAGACAAGACAAGACAAGACAAGACAAGACAAGACAAGACAAGACATGACAAGACAAGACAAGACATGACATGACATGACAAGACAAGACAAGACAAGACAAGACAAGACAAGACAAGACAAGACAAGACAAGACAAGACAAGACAAGACAAGACAAGACAAGACAAGACAAGACAAGACAAGACAAGACAAGACAAGACAAGACAAGACAAGACAAGACAAGACAAGACAAGACAAGACAAGACAAGACAAGACAAGACAAGACAAGACAAGACAAGACAAGACAAGACAAGACAAGACAAGACAAGACAAGACAAGACAAGACAAGACAAGACAAGACAAGACAAGACAAGACAAGACAAGACAAGACAAGACAAGACAAGACAAGACAAGACATGACAAGACAAGACAAGACAGGACAGGACAGGACAAGACAAGACAAGACAAGACAAGACAAGACAAGACAAGACAAGACAAGACAAGACACGACAAGACAAGACAAGACAAGACAAGACAAGACAAGACAAGACAAAACAACACAACACACGTCAGGACAGGACAAGACAAGACAAGACAAGACGAGGCAATACAAGACAAGACAAGACAAGACAAGACAAGCCAAGACATGACAAGACAAGACAAGACAGGACAAGACAAGACAAGACAAGACAAGACGAGACAAGACAAGACAAGACAAGACAAGACAAGACAAGACAAGACAAGACAAGACATGACAAGACAAGACAAGACAGGACAGGACAGGACAAGACAAGACAAGACAAGACAAGACAAGACACGACAAGACAAGATAAGACAAAACAACACAACACACGACATGACATCACAAGACAAGACAGGACAAGACAATATAAGACATGAAAAGACAAAACAACACAACACACGACAGACAAGACAAGACAAGGAGAAGACAAGACAAGACAAAACAACACAACACACGACATGACATTACATGACAAAACAAGACACGACAAGACAAGACAAGACAAAACAAGACAAGACAAGGCAAGACAAGACAAGACAAGACAAGACAAGACAAGACAAGACAAGACAAGACAAGACAAGACAAGACAAGACAAAGCAACACAAGACACGACATGACATGACATGACAAGACAAGACAAAACAACACAAGACACGACAGGACAGGACAAGACAAGACAAGACAAGACATGACACGACAAAACAACACAAGACAAGACAAAACAACACAACACACGACATGACATTACATGAGAAAACAAGACAATTCAAGACAAGACAAGACAAGACAAGACAAGACAAGACAAGACAAGACAAGACAAGACAAGACAAGACAAGACAAGACAAGACAAAACAACACAAGACACGACAGGACAGGACAAGACAAGACAAGACAAGACAAGACAAGACAAGACAAGACAAGACAAGACAAGACAAGACAAGACAAGACATGACAAGACAAAACAAGACAAGACAAAACAACACAACACTCGACATGACATGACATGACAAGACAAGACATGACACGACAAAACAACACAAGACAAGACAAAACAACACAACACACGACATGACATTACATGAGAAAACAAGACAATTCAAGACAAGACAAGACAAGACATGACAAGACAAGACAAGACAAGACAAGACAAGACAAAACAAGATAATACAAGACAAGAAAAGACAAGACATGACAAGACAAGACAAGACAAGACAAGACAAGACAAGACAAGACAAGACAAGACAAGACAAGACATGACAAGACAAAACAAGACAAGACAAAACAACACAACACTCGACATGACATGACATGACAAGACAAGACATGACAAGACAAAACAACACAAGACACGACATGACATGAAATGACAATTCAAGACAAGACAAAACAACACAACACACGACAGGACAGGACAAGACAAGACAGGACAAGACATGACACGACAAAACCACACAAGACAAGACAAGAAAAGACAAGACAAGATAAGACATGACAAGACATGACAAGACAAGACAAGACAGGACAAGACAAGACAAGACAAGACAAGACAAGACAAGACAAGACAAGATATGACAAGACAAAACAAGACAGGACAGGACAACCAAGACAATACAAGACAAGACAAGACACCACAAGACAAGACAATACAAGACAAGACAATACAAGACAAGACAAGACAAGACAAGACAAGACAAGACAAGACAAGACAAGACAAGACAAGACAAGACAAGACAAGACATGACAAGACAAGATAAGACATGACAAGACAAAGCAAGACAAGACAAAACAACACAACACACGTCAGGACAGGACAAGACAAGACAAGACAAGACGAGGCAACACAAGACAAGACAAGACTAGACAAGACAAGACATGACAAGACAAGACAAGACAGGACAAGAAAAGACAAGACAAGACGAGACAAGACAAGACAAGACAAGACAAGTCAAGACAAGACGCGACAAGACAAGACATGACAAGACAAGACAAGACAGGACAGGACAGGACAAGACAAGACAAGACAAGACAAGACAAGACAAGACAAGACGCGACAAGACAAGACAAGACAAGACAAGACAAGACAAGACAAAACAACACAACACACGACATGACATCACAAGACAAGACAAGACAAGACAATATAAGACATGACAAGACAAAACAACACAACACACGACAGACAAGACAAGACAAGGAGAAGACAAGACAAGACATAACAACACAACACACGACATGACATTACATGACAAAACAAGACACGACAAGACAAGACAAGACAAAACAAGACAAGACAAGACAAGACAAAACAAGACAAGACAAGACAAGACAAGACAAGACAAGACAAGACAAGACAAGACAAGACAAAGCAACACAAGACACGACATGACATGACATGACAAGACAAGACAAAACAACACAAGACACGACAGGACAGGACAAGACAAGACAAGACAAGACATGACACGACAAAACAACACAAGACAAGACAAAACAACACAACACACGACATGACATTACATGAGAAAACAAGACAATTCAAGACAAGACAAGACAAGACAAGACAAGACAAGACAAGACAAGACAAGACAAGACAAGACAAGACAAGACAAGACAAGACAAGACAAGACGAGACAAGACAAGACAATACAAGACAAGACAAGACAAGACAAGACAAGACAAGACAAGACAAGACAAGACAAGATAAGACAAGACAAGACAAGACATGACAAGACAAGACAAGACAAGACAAGACAAGACAAGACAAGACAAGACAAGACAAGACAAGACAAGACAAGACAAGACAAGACAAGACAAGACAAGACAAGACAAGACATGACAAGATAAGACAAGACAAGACAAGACATGACAAGACAAGACAAGACAAGACAAGACATGACAAGACAAGACAAGACAAGACAGGACAGGACAAGACAAGACAAGACAAGACAAGACAAGACAAGACAAGACAACACACGTCAGGACAGGACAAGACAAGACAAGACAAAACAACACAACACACGACAGGACACGACAAAACAACACAACACACGACATGACATTACATGAGAAAACAAGACAATACAAGACAAGACAAAACAAGACAAGACAAGACATGACAAGACAAGACAAGACAGGACAGGACAGGACAAGACAAGATGAGACAAGACAAGACAAGACACGACAAGACAAGACAAGACAAGACAAGACAAGACAAGACAAGACAAGACAAGATAAGACATGACAAGACAAAATAAGACAAGACAAAACAACACAACACACGATATGACATGACATGACATGACAAGACAAGACAAGACAAGACAAGACAAAACAAGATAATACAAGACAAGAAAAGACAAGACATGACAAGACAAGACAAGACAAGACAAGACAAGACAAGACAAGACAAGACAAGACAAGACAAGACAAGACAAGACAAGACAAGACAAGACAAGACAAGACAAGACAAAACATGACAAGACAAAACATGACAAGACAAAACAAGACAAGACAAAACAACACAACACTCGACATGACATGACATGACAAGACAAGACATGACAAGACAAAACAACACAAGACACGACATGACATGAAATGACAAGGCAAGACAAGACAAAACAACACAACACATGACAGGACAGGACAAGACAAGACAGGACAAGACATGACACGATAAAACCACACAAGACAAGACAAGATAAGACATGACAAGACATGATAAGACAAGACAAGACAGGACAAGACAAGACAAGACAAGACAAGACAAGACAAGACAAGATATGACAAGACAAAACAAGACAGGACAGGACAACCAAGACAATACAAGACAAGACAAGACAAGACAAGACAAGACAATACAACACAAGACAAGAGAAGACAAGACAAGACAAGACAAGACAAGACAAGACATAACAAGACAAGATAAGACAAGACAAGACAAGACAACACACGTCAGGACAGGACAAGACAAGACAAGACAAGACGAGGCAACACAAGACAAGACAAGACAAGACAAGACAAGACAAGACAAGACATGACAAGACAAGACAAGACAGGACAAGACAAGACAAGACAAGACAAGACAAGACAAGACGAGACAAGACAAGACAAGACAAGACAAGACAAGACAAGACAAGACAAGACAAGACAAGACAAGACAAGACATGACTAGACAAGACAAGACTGGACAGGACAGGACAAGACAAGACAAGACAAGACAAGACAAGACAAGACAAGACAAGACAAGACAAGACAAGACAAGACAAGACAAGACAAGACAAGACAAAACAACACAACACACGTCAGGACAGGACAAGACAAGACAAGACAAGACGAGGCAATACAAGACAAGACAAGACAAGACAAGACAAGACAAGACAAGACAAGACATGACAAGACAAGACAAGACAGGACAAGACAAGACAAGACAAGACGAGACAAGACAAGACAAGACAAGACAAGACAAGACAAGACAAGACAAGACAAGACAAGACAAGACAAGACAAGACATGACATGACAAGACAAGACAAGACAGGACAGGACAGGACAAGACAAGACAAGACAAGACAAGACAAGACACGACAAGACAAGACAAGACAAGACAAAACAACACAACACACGACATGACATCACAAGACAAGACAAGACAAGACAATATAAGACATGAAAAGACAAAACAACACAACACACGACAGACAAGACAAGACAAGGAGAAGACAAGACAAGACATAACAACACAACACACGACATGACATTACATGACAAAACAAGACACGACAAGACAAGACAAGACAAAACAAGACAAGACAAGACAAGACAAAACAAGACAAGACAAGACAAGACAAGACAAGACAAGACAAGACAAGACAAAGCAACACAAGACACGACATGACATGACATGACAAGACAAGACAAAACAACACAAGACACGACAGCACAGGACAAGACAAGACAAGACAAGACATGACACGACAAAACAACACAAGACAAGACAAAACAACACAACACACGACATGACATTACATGAGAAAACAAGACAATTCAAGACAAGACAAGACAAGACAAGACAAGACAAGACAAGACAAGACAAGACAAGACAAGACAAGACAAGACAAGACGAGACAAGACAAGACAAGACAAGACAAGACAAGACAAGACAAGACAAGACAAGACAAGACAAGACAAGACAAGACAAGATAAGACAAGACAAGACAAGACATGACAAGACAAGACAAGACAAGACAAGACAAGACAAGACAAGACAAGACAAGACAAAACAACACAACACACGACATGACATTACATGAGAAAACAAGACACGACAAGACAAGACAAGACAAAACAAGACAAGACAAGACAAGACAAAACAAGACAAGACAAGACAAGACAAGACAAGACAAGACAAGACAAGACAAGACAAAACAAGACAAGACAAGACAAGACAAAACAAGACAAGACAAGACAAGACAAGACAAGACAAGACAAGACAAGACAAAGCAACACAAGACACGACATGACATGACATGACAAGACAAGACAAAACAACACAAGACACGACAGGACAGGACAAGACAAGACAAGACAAGACATGACACGACAAAACAACACAAGACAAGACAAAACAACACAACACACGACATGACATTACATGAGAAAACAAGACAATTCAAGACAAGACAAGACAAGACAAGACAAGACAAGACAAGACAAGACAAGACAAGACAAGACAAGACAAGACAAGACGAGACAAGACAATACAAGACAAGACAAGACAAGACAAGACAAGACAAGACAAGACAAGACAAGACAAGATAAGACAAGACAAGACAAGACATGACAAGACAAGACAAGACAAGACAAGACAAGACAAGACAAGACAAGACAAGACAAGACAAGACAAGACAAGACAAGACAAGACAAGACAAGACAAGACAAGACAAGACAAGACAAGACATGACAAGATAAGACAAGACAAGACAAGACATGACAAGACAAGACAAGACAAGACAAGACATGACAAGACAAGACAAGACAAGACAGGACAGGACAAGACAAGACAAGACAAGACAAGACAAGACAAGACAAGACAAGACAACACACGTCAGGACAGGACAAGACAAGACAAGACAAAACAACACAACACACGACAGGACACGACAAAACAACACAACACACGACATGACATTACATGAGAAAACAAGACAATACAAGACAAGACAAAACAAGACAAGACAAGACATGACAAGACAAGACAAGACAGGACAGGACAGGACAAGACAAGATGAGACAAGACAAGACAAGACACGACAAGACAAGACAAGACAAGACAAGACAAGACAAGACAAGACAAGACAAGACAAGATAAGACATGACAAGACAAAATAAGACAAGACAAAACAACACAACACACGATATGACATGACATGACATGACAAGACAAGACAAGACAAGACAAGACAAGACAAAACAAGATAATACAAGACAAGAAAAGACAAGACATGACAAGACAAGACAAGACAAGACAAGACAAGACAAGACAAGACAAGACAAGACAAGACAAGACAAGACAAGACAAGACAAGACAAGACAAGACAAGACAAGACAAGACAAAACATGACAAGACAAAACATGACAAGACAAAACAAGACAAGACAAAACAACACAACACTCGACATGACATGACATGACAAGACAAGACATGACAAGACAAAACAACACAAGACACGACATGACATGAAATGACAAGGCAAGACAAGACAAAACAACACAACACATGACAGGGCAGGACAAGACAAGACAGGACAAGACATGACACGATAAAACCACACAAGACAAGACAAGATAAGACATGACAAGACATGATAAGACAAGACAAGACAGGACAAGACAAGACAAGACAAGACAAGACAAGACAAGACAAGATATGACAAGACAAAACAAGACAGGACAGGACAACCAAGACAATACAAGACAAGACAAGACAAGACAAGACAAGACAAGACAATACAACACAAGACAAGAGAAGACAAGACAAGACAAGACAAGACAAGACAAGACATAACAAGACAAGATAAGACAAGACAAGACAAGACAACACACGTCAGGACAGGACAAGACAAGACAAGACAAGACGAGGCAACACAAGACAAGACAAGACAAGACAAGACAAGACAAGACATGACAAGACAAGACAAGACAGGACAAGACAAGACAAGACAAGACAAGACAAGACGAGACAAGACAAGACAAGACAAGACAAGACAAGACAAGACAAGACAAGACATGAGTAGACAAGACAAGACAAGACAAGACAAGACAAGACAAGACAAGACAAGACAAGACAAGACAAGACAAGACAAGACAAGACATGACAAGACAAGACAAGACAGGACAAGACAAGACAAGACAAGACGAGACAAGACAAGACAAGACAAGACAAGACAAGACAAGACAAGACAAGACATGACATGACAAGACAAGACAAGACAGGACAGGACAGGACAAGACAAGACAAGACAAGACAAGACAAGACAAGACAAGACAAGACAAGACAAGACAAGACAAGACAAAACAACACAACACACGTCAGGACAGGACAAGACAAGACAAGACAAGACGAGGCAATACAAGACAAGACAAGACAAGACAAGACAAGACAAGACAAGACAAGACATGACAAGACAAGACAAGACAGGACAAGACAAGACAAGACAAGACAAGACAAGACAAGACAAGACAAGACATGACATGACAAGACAAGACAAGACTGGACAGGACAGGACAAGACAAGACAAGACAAGACAAGACAAGACAAGACAAGACAAGACAAGACAAGACAAGACAAGACAAAACAACACAACACACGTCAGGACAGGACAAGACAAGACAAGACAAGACGAGGCAATACAAGACAAGACAAGACAAGACAAGACAAGACAAGACAAGACAAGACAAGACAAGACATGACAAGACAAGACAAGACAGGACAAGACAAGACAAGACAAGACGAGACAAGACAAGACAAGACAAGACAAGACAAGACAAGACAAGACAAGACAAGACATGACATGACAAGACAAGACAAGACAGGACAGGACAGGACAAGACAAGACAAGACAAGACAAGACAAGACACGACAAGACAAGACAAGACAAGACAAAACAACACAACACACGACATGACATCACAAGACAAGACAAGACAAGACAATATAAGACATGAAAAGACAAAACAACACAACACACGACAGACAAGACAAGACAAGGAGAAGACAAGACAAGACATAACAACACAACACACGACATGACATTACATGACAAAACAAGACACGACAAGACAAGACAAGACAAAACAAGACAAGACAAGACAAGACAAAACAAGACAAGACAAGACAAGACAAGACAAGACAAGACAAGACAAGACAAAGCAACACAAGACACGACATGACATGACATGACAAGACAAGACAAAACAACACAAGACACGACAGGACAGGACAAGACAAGACAAGACAAGACATGACACGACAAAACAACACAAGACAAGACAAAACAACACAACACACGACATGACATTACATGAGAAAACAAGACAATTCAAGACAAGACAAGACAAGACAAGACAAGACAAGACAAGACAAGACAAGACAAGACAAGACAAGACAAGACAAGACGAGACAAGACAAGACAAGACAAGACAAGACAAGACAAGACAAGACAAGACAAGACAAGACAAGACAAGACAAGACAAGATAAGACAAGACAAGACAAGACATGACAAGACAAGACAAGACAAGACAAGACAAGACAAGACAAGACAAGACAAGACAAGACAAGACAAAACAACACAACACACGACATGACATTACATGAGAAAACAAGACACGACAAGACAAGACAAGACAAAACAAGACAAGACAAGACAAGACAAAACAAGACAAGACAAGACAAGACAAGACAAGACAAGACAAGACAAGACAAGACAAAGCAACACAAGACACGACATGACATGACATGACAAGACAAGACAAAACAACACAAGACACGACAGGACAGGACAAGACAAGACAAGACAAGACATGACACGACAAGACAAGACAAGACAAGACAAGACAAGACAAGACAAGACAAGACAAGACAAGACAAGACAAGACAAGACAAGACAAGACAAGACAAGACAAGACAAGACAAGACAAGACAAGACAAGACAAGACAAGACAAGACAAAACAACACAACACACGACATGACATCACAAGACAAGACAAGACAAGACAATATAAGACATGAAAAGACAAAACAACACAACACACGACAGACAAGACAAGACAAGGAGAAGACAAGACAAGACATAACAACACAACACACGACATGACATTACATGACAAAACAAGACACGACAAGACAAGACAAGACAAGACATGACACGACAAAACAACACAAGACAAGACAAAACAACACAACACACGACATGTCATTACATGAGAAAACAAGACAATTCAAGACAAGAGAAGACAAGACAAGACAAGACAAGACAAGACAAGACAAGACAAGACAAGACAAGACAAGACAAGACAAGACAAGACAAGACAAGACAAGACAAGACAAGACAAGACAAGACAAGACACGACAAGACAAGACAAGACAAGACAAGACAAGACAAGACAAGACAAGACAAGACAAGACAAGACAAGACAAGACAAGACAAGACAAGACAAGACAAGACAAGACAAGACAAGACAAGACAAGACAAGACAAGACAAGACAAGACAAGACAAGACAAGACAAGACAAGACAAGACAAGACAAGACAAGACAAGACAAGACAAGACAAGACAAGACAAGACAAGACAAGACAAGACAAGACAAGACAAGACAAGACAAGACAAGACAAGACAAGACAAGACAAGACAAGACAAGACAAGACAAGACAAGACAAGACAAGACAAGACAAGACAAGACAAGACAAGACAAGACAAGACAAGACAAGACAAGACAAGACAAGACAAGACAAGACAAGACAAGACAAGACAAGACAAGACAAGACAAGACAAGACAAGACAAGACAAGACAAGACAAGACAAGACAAGACAAGGCAAGGCAAGACAAGACAAGACAAGACAAGACAAGACAAGACAAGACAAGACAAGACAAGACAAGACAAGACAAGACAAGACAAGACAAGACAAGACAAGACAAGACAAATCAAGACAAGACATGACAAGATAAGACAAGACAAGACATGACAAGACAAGACAAGACAAGACAAGACAAGACAAGACATGACAAGACAAGACAAGACATGACAAGATAAGACAAGACAAGACAAGACATGACAAGACAAGACAAGACAGGACAGGACAAGTCATGACAAGACAAAGCAAGACAAGACAAGACAAGACAAGACAAGATATGACAAGACAAGACAAGACAGGACAGGACAACCAAGACAAGACAAGACAAGACAAGACAAGACAAGAAAAGACAGGACATGACAAGACAAGATAAGACATGACAAGACAAGACAGGACAGGACAAGACATGACAAGACAAAGCAAGACAAGACAAGACAAGACAAGATATGACAAGACAAGACAAAACAAGACAGGACAACCAAGACAAGACTAGACAAGACAAGACAAGACAAGACAAGACAAGACAAGACAAGACAAGACAAGACAAGACAAGACAAGACAAGACAAGACAAGACAAGACAAGACAAGACAAGACAAGACAAGACAAGACAAGACAAGACAAGACAAGACAAGACAAGACAAGACAAGACAAGACAAGACAAGACAAGACAAGACAAGACAAGACAAGACAAGACAAGACAAGACAAGACAAGACAAGACAAGACAAGACAAGACAAGACAAGACAAGACAAGACAAGACAAGACAAGACAGGACAAGACAAGACAAGACAAGACAAGACAAGACAAGACAAGACAAGACAAGACAAGACAAGACAAGACATGACTAGACAAGACAAGACTGGACAGGACAGGACAAGACAAGACAAGACAAGACAAGACAAGACAAGACAAGACAAAACAACACAACACACGTCAGGACAGGACAAGACAAGACAAGACAAGACAGGACAAGACAAGACAAGACAAGACAAGACAAGACAAGACAAGACAAGACAAGACAAGACAAGACAAGACAAGACAAGACAAGACAAGACAAGACAAGACAAAACATGACAAGACAAAACATGACAAGACAAAACAAGACAAGACAAAACAACACAACACTCGACATGACATGACATGACAAGACAAGACATGACAAGACAAAACAACACAAGACACGACATGACATGAAATGACAAGGCAAGACAAGACAAAACAACACAACACATGACAGGACAGGACAAGACAAGACAGGACAAGACATGACACGATAAAACCACACAAGACAAGACAAGATAAGACATGACAAGACATGATAAGACAAGACAAGACAGGACAAGACAAGACAAGACAAGACAAGACAAGACAAGACAAGATATGACAAGACAAAACAAGACAGGACAGGACAACCAAGACAATACAAGACAAGACAAGACAAGACAAGACAAGACAATACAACACAAGACAAGAGAAGACAAGACAAGACAAGACAAGACAAGACAAGACATAACAAGACAAGATAAGACAAGACAAGACAAGACAACACACGTCAGGACAGGACAAGACAAGACAAGACAAGACGAGGCAACACAAGACAAGACAAGACAAGACAAGACAAGACAAGACATGACAAGACAAGACAAGACAGGACAAGACAAGACAAGACAAGACAAGACAAGACGAGACAAGACAAGACAAGACAAGACAAGACAAGACAAGACAAGACAAGACAAGACAAGACATGACTAGACAAGACAAGACTGGACAGGACAGGACAAGACAAGACAAGACAAGACAAGACAAGACAAGACAAGACAAGACAAGACAAGACAAGACAAGACAAAACAACACAACACACGTCAGGACAGGACAAGACAAGACAAGACAAGACGAGGCAATACAAGACAAGACAAGACAAGACAAGACAAGACAAGACAAGACAAGACAAGACATGACAAGACAAGACAAGACAGGACAAGACAAGACAAGACAAGACGAGACAAGACAAGACAAGACAAGACAAGACAAGACAAGACAAGACAAGACATGACATGACAAGACAAGACAAGACAGGACAGGACAGGACAAGACAAGACAAGACAAGACAAGACAAGACACGACAAGACAAGACAAGACAAGACAAAACAACACAACACACGACATGACATCACAAGACAAGACAAGACAAGACAATATAAGACATGAAAAGACAAAACAACACAACACACGACAGACAAGACAAGACAAGGAGAAGACAAGACAAGACATAACAACACAACACACGACATGACATTACATGACAAAACAAGACACGACAAGACAAGACAAGACAAAACAAGACAAGACAAGACAAGACAAAACAAGACAAGACAAGACAAGACAAGACAAGACAAGACAAGACAAGACAAAGCAACACAAGACACGACATGACATGACATGACAAGACAAGACAAAACAACACAAGACACGACAGGACAGGACAAGACAAGACAAGACAAGACATGACACGACAAAACAACACAAGACAAGACAAAACAACACAACACACGACATGACATTACATGAGAAAACAAGACAATTCAAGACAAGACAAGACAAGACAAGACAAGACAAGACAAGACAAGACAAGACAAGACAAGACAAGACAAGACAAGACAAGACAAGACGAGACAAGACAAGACAAGACAAGACAAGACAAGACAAGACAAGACAAGACAAGACAAGACAAGACAAGACAAGACAAGACAAGACAAGATAAGACAAGACAAAACAAGACATGACAAGACAAGACAAGACAAGACAAGACAAGACAAGACAAGACAAGACAAGACAAGACAAGACAAAACAACACAACACACGACATGACATTACATGAGAAAACAAGACACGACAAGACAAGACAAGACAAAACAAGACAAGACAAGACAAGACAAAACAAGACAAGACAAGACAAGACAAGACAAGACAAGACAAGACAAGACAAGACAAAGCAACACAAGACACGACATGACATGACATGACAAGACAAGACAAAACAACACAAGACACGACAGGACAGGACAAGACAAGACAAGACAAGACATGACACGACAAGACAAGACAAGACAAGACAAGACAAGACAAGACAAGACAAGACAAGACAAGACAAGACAAGACAAGACAAGACAAGACAAGACAAGACAAGACAAGACAAGACAAGACAAGACAAGACAAGACAAGACAAGACAAGACAAGACAAGACAAAACAACACAACACACGACATGACATCACAAGACAAGACAAGACAAGACAATATAAGACATGAAAAGACAAAACAACACAACACACGACAGACAAGACAAGACAAGGAGAAGACAAGACAAGACATAACAACACAACACACGACATGACATTACATGACAAAACAAGACACGACAAGACAAGACAAGACAAGACATGACACGACAAAACAACACAAGACAAGACAAAACAACACAACACACGACATGACATTACATGAGAAAACAAGACAATTCAAGACAAGAGAAGACAAGACAAGACAAGACAAGACAAGACAAGACAAGACAAGACAAGACAAGACAAGACAAGACAAGACAAGACAAGACAAGACAAGACAAGACAAGACAAGACAAGACAAGACAAGACAAGACAAGACAAGACAAGACAAGACAAGACAAGACAAGACAAGACAAGACAAGACAAGACAAGACAAGACAAGACAAGACAAGACAAGACAAGACAAGACAAGACAAGACAAGACAAGACAAGACAAGACAAGACAAGACAAGACAAGACAAGACAAGACAAGACAAGACAAGACAAGACAAGACAAGACAAGACAAGACAAGACAAGACAAGACAAGACAAGACAAGACAAGACAAGACAAGACAAGACAAGACAAGACAAGACAAGACAAGACAAGACAAGACAAGACAAGACAAGACAAGACAAGACAAGACAAGACAAGACAAGACAAGACAAGACAAGACAAGACAAGACAAGACAAGACAAGACAAGACAAGACAAGACAAGACAAGACAAGACAAGACAAGACAAGACAAGACAAGACAAGACAAGACAAGACAAGACAAGACAAGACAAGACAAGACAAGACAAGACAAGACAAGACAAGACAAGACAAGGCAAGACAAGACAAGACAAGACAAGACAAGACAAGACAAGACAAGACAAGACAAGACAAGACAAGACAAGACAAGACAAGACAAGACAAGACAAGACAAGACAAATCAAGACAAATCAAGACAAGACATGACAAGATAAGACAAGACAAGACATGACAAGACAAGACAAGACAAGACAAGACAAGACAAGACATGACAAGACAAGACAAGACATGACAAGATAAGACAAGACAAGACAAGACATGACAAGACAAGACAAGACAGGACAGGACAAGTCATGACAAGACAAAGCAAGACAAGACAAGACAAGACAAGACAAGATATGACAAGACAAGACAAGACAGGACAGGACAACCAAGACAAGACAAGACAAGACAAGACAAGACAAGAAAAGACAGGACATGACAAGACAAGATAAGACATGACAAGACAAGACAGGACAGGACAAGACATGACAAGACAAAGCAAGACAAGACAAGACAAGACAAGATATGACAAGACAAGACAAAACAAGACAGGACAACCAAGACAAGACTAGACAAGACAAGACAAGACAAGACAAGACAAGACAAGACAAGACAAGACAAGACAAGACAAGACAAGACAAGACAAGACAAGACAAGACAAGACAAGACAAGACAAGACAAGACAAGACAAGACAAGACAAGACAAGACAAGACAAGACAAGACAAGACAAGACAAGACAAGACAAGACAAGACAAGACAAGACAAGACAAGACAAGACAAGACAAGACAAGACAAGACAAGACAAGACAAGACAAGACAAGACAAGACAAGACAAGACAAGACAAGACAAGACAAGACAAGACAAGACAAGACAAGACAAGACAAGACAAGACAAGACAAGACAAGACAAGACATGACATGATACGACAAAACAACACAAGACAAAACAACACAAGACAAAACAAGACAAGACAAGACAAGACTAGACAAGACAAGACAAGACAAGACAAGACAAGACAAGACAAGACAAGACAAGACAAGACAAGACAAGACAAGACAAGACAAGACAAGACAAGACAAGACAAGACAAGACAAGACAAGACAAGACAAGACAAGACAAGACGAGACAAGACAAGACAAGACAAGACAAGACAAGACAAGACAAGACAAGACAAGACAAGACAAGACAAGACAAGACAAGACAAGACAAGATATGACAAGACAAAACAAGACAAGACAAAACAACACAACACTCGACATGACATGACATGACAAGACAAGACATGCCAAGACAAAACAACACAAGACACGACATGACATGAAATGACAAGGCAAGACAAGACAAAACAACACAACACACGACAGGACAGGACAAGACAAGACAGGACAAGACATGACACGACAAAACCACACAAGACAAGACAAGAAAAGACAAGACAAGATAAGACATAACAAGACATGACAAGACAAGACAAGACAGGACAAGACAAGACAAGACAAGACAAGACAAGACAAGACAAGATATGACAAGACAAAACAAGACAGGACAGGACAACCAAGACAATACAAGACAAGACAAGACATGACAAGACAAGATAAGACATGACAAGACAAAGCAAGACAAGACAAAACAACACAACACACGTCAGGACAGGACAAGACAAGACAAGACAAGACGAGGCAACACAAGACAAGACAAGACAAGACAAGACAAGACAAGACAAGACAAGACAAGACAAGACAAGACAAGACAAGACATGACAAGACAAGACAAGACAGGACAAGACATGACAAGACAAGACAAGACAGGACAAGACAAGACAAGACAAGACAAGACGAGACAAGACAAGACAAGACAAGACAAGACAAGACAAGACAAGATATGACAAGACAAGACAAGACAGGACAGGACAGGACAAGACAAGACAAGACAAGACAAGACAAGACAAGACAAAACAACACAACACACGACATGACATCACAAGACAAGACAAGACAAGACAATATAAGACATGACAAGACAAAACAACACAACACACGACAGACAAGACAAGACAAGGAGAAGACAAGACAAGACAAAACAACACAACACACGACATGACATTACATGACAAAACAAGACACGACAAGACAAGACAAGACAAAACAAGACAAGAAAAGACAAGACAAAACAAGACAAGACAAGACAAGACAAGACAAGACAAGACAAGACAAGACAAGACAAGACAAGACAAGACAAGACAAGACAAGACAAGACAAGACAAGACAAGACAAGACATGACAAGATAAGACAAGACAAGACAAGACATGACAAGACAAGACAAGACAGGACAGGACAAGTCATGACAAGACAAAGCAAGACAAGACAAGACAAGACAAGACAAGACAAGATATGACAAGACAAGACAAGACAGGACAGGACAACCAAGACAGGGCAAGACAAGACAAGACAAGAAAAGACAAGACATGACAAGACAAGATAAGACATGACAAGACAAGACAGGACAGGACAAGACATGACAAGACAAAGCAAGACAAGACAAGACAAGACAAGATATGACAAGACAAGACAAAACAAGACAGGACAACCAAGACAAGACTAGACAAGACAAGACAAGACAAGACAAGACAAGACAAGACAAGACAAGACAAGACAAGACAAGACAAGACAAGACATGATACGACAAAACAACACAACACACGACATGACATTACATGAGAAAACAAGACAATACAAGACAAGACAAGACAAAACAAGACAAGACAAGACAAGACAAGACAAGACAAGACAAGACAAGACAAGACAAGACAAGACAAGACAAGACAAGACAAGACAAGACAAGACAAGACAAGACAAGACAAGACAAGACAAGACAAGACAAGACAAGACAAGACAAGACAAGACAAGACAAGACAAGACAAGACAAGACAAGACAAGACAAGACAAGACAAGACAAGACAAGACAAGACAAGACAAGACAAGACAAGACAAGACAAGACAAGACAAGACAAGACAAGACAAGACAAGACAAGACAAGACAAGACAAGACAAGACAAGACAAGACAAGACAAGACAAGACAAGACAAGACAAGACAAGACAAGACAAGACAAGACAAGACAAGACAAGACAAGACAAGACAAGACAAGACAAGACAAGACAAGACAAGACAAGACAAGACAAGACAAGACAAGACAAGACAAGACAAGACAAGACAAGACAAGACAAGACAAGACAAGACAAGACAAGACAAGACAAGACAAGACAAGACAAGACAAGACAAGACAAGACAAGACAATACAAGACAAGACAAGACAAGACAAGACAAGACAAGACAAGACAAGACAAGACAAGACAAGACAAGACAAGACAAGACAATACAAGACAAGACAAGACAAGACAAGACAATACAAGACAAGACAAGACAAGACAAGACAAGACAAGACAAGACAAGACAAGACAAGACAAGACAAGACAAGACAAGACAAGACAAGACAAGACAAGACAAGACAAGACAAGACAAGACAGGACAAGACAAGACAACACAAGACAAGACATGACAAGACAAAACAAGACAAGACAAGACAAGACAAAACAACACAAGAGACGACATGACATGACATGACATGACAAGACAAGACAAGACAATATAAGACTTGACAATACACAACAAGACAAGACAAAACAACACAACACACGACATGACAAGACAAGACAAGACAAGACAAAACAAGACAAGACAAGACATGACAAGACAAAACAAGACAAGACAAAACAACACAAGACACGACATGACATGACATGACAAGACAAGACAAGACAAGACAATATAAGACTTGACAATACACAACAAGACAAGACAAAACAACACAACACACGACATGACAAGACAAGACAAGACAAGACAAAGCAACACAAGACACGACATGACATGACATGACAAGACAAGACAAGACAAGACATGACACGACAAAACAACACAAGACAAGACAAAACAACACAACACACGACAGGACAGGACAAGACAAGACAAGACATGACACGACAAAACAACACAAGACAAGACAAGATAAGGCAAGACAAGCCAAGACAAGACAACACAAGACAAGACAAGACAAGACAAGACAAGACAATATAAGACATGACAAGACAAAACAACACAACACACGACATGACAAGACAAGACAAGGAGAAGACAAGACAAGACAAAACAACACAACACACGACATGACATTACATGACAAAACAAGACAAGACAAGACAACATAAAACAAGACAAGACAAGACAAGACAACACAAGACAAGACAAGACAAGACAAGACAAGACAAGACAAGACAAGACAAGACAAGACAAGACAAGACAAGACAAGACAAGACAAGACAAGACAAGACAAGACAAGACAAGACAAGACAAGACAAGACAAGACAAGACAAGACAAGACAAGACATGACAAGACAAAACAAGATAAGACAAGACAAGACAATATAAGACATGACAAGACAGAACAACACAACACACGACATGACATTACATGACAAAACAAGACAAGACAAGACAACATAAAACAAGACAAGACAAGACAAGACAAGACAAGACAAGACAAGACAAGACAAGACAAGACAAGACAAGACAAGACAAGACAAGACAAGACAAGACAAGACAAGACAAGACAAGACAAGACAAGACAAGACATGACAATACACAACAAGACAAGACAAGACATGACAAGACAAAACAAGACAAGACGAAACAACACAAGACACGACATGACATGACATGACAAGACAAGACAAGACAATATAAGACTTGACAATACACAACAAGACAAGACAAAACAACACAACACACGACATGACAAGACAAGACAAGACAAGACAAAGCAACACAAGACACGACATGACATGACATGACAAGACAAGACAAAACAACACAACACACGACAGGACAGGACAAGACAAGACAAGACAAGACAAGACAAAACAACACAACACACGACATGACAAGACAAGACAAGACAAGACAAGACATGACAAGACAAAACAAGATAAGACAAGACAAGACAATATAAGACATGACAACACAAAACAACACAACACACGACATGACATTACATGACAAAACAAGACAAGACAAATCAAGACAAGACAAGACAAGACAAGACAAGACAAGACAAGACAAGACAAGACAAGACAAGACAAGACAAGACAAGACAAGACAAGACAAGACAAGACAAGACAAGACAAGACAAGACAAGACAAGACAAGACAAGACAAGACAAGACAAGACAAGACAAGACAAGACAAGACAAGACAAGACAAGACAAGACAAGACAAGACAAGACAAGACAAGACAAGACAAGACAAGACAAGACAAGACAAGACAAGACAAGACAAGACAAGACAAGACAAGACATGACGTGACAAGACAGGACAGGAAAAAACACGAAAAGACAAGACAAGACAAGACAAGACAAGACAAGACAAGACAAGACAAGACAAGACAAGACACGACAAGACAAGACAAGACAAGACAAGACAAAACAACACAACACACGACATGACATGACATGACAAGACAAGACAATATAAGACTTGACAATACACAACAAGACAAGACAAAACAACACAACACACGACATGACAAGACAAGACAAGACAAGACAAAACAAGACAAGACAAGACAAGACAAGACAAGACAAGACAAGACAAGACAAGACAAGACAAGACAAGACAAGACAAGACAAGACAAGACAAGACAAGACAAGACAAGACAAGACAAGACAAGACAAGACAAGACAAGACAAGACAAGACATGACGTGACAAGACAGGACAGGAAAAAACACGAAAAGACAAGACAAGACAATACAAGACAAGACAAAACAAGACAAGACAAGACAAGACAAGACAAGACAAGACAAGACAAGACAAGACAAGACAAGACAAGACAAGACAAGACAAGACAAGACAAGACAAGACAAGACAAGACAAGACAAGACAAGACAAGACAAGACAAGACAAGACATGACAAGACAAGACAAGACAAGACAAGACAAGACAAGACAAGACAAGACATGACAAGATAAGACAAGACAAGACAAGACATGACAAGACAAGACAAAACAAGACAAGACAAGACAAGACAAACCAAGACAAGACAAGACAAGACAAGACAAGACAAGACAAGACAAGACAAGACAAGACATGATACGACAAAACAACACAACACACGACATGACATTACATGAGAAAACAAGACAATACAAGACAAGACAAAACAAGACAAGACAAGACAAGACAAGACAAGACAAGACAAGACAAGACAAGACAAGACAAGACAAGACAAGACAAGACAAGACAAGACAAGACAAGACAAGACAAGACAAGACAAGACAAGACAAGACAAGACAAGACAAGACAAGACAAGACAAGACAAGACAAGACAAGACAAGACAAGACAAGACACGACATGACATGACATGACAAGACAACACAACACACGACAGGACAGGACAAGACAAGACAAGACAAGACAAGACATGACACGACAAAACAACACAAGACAAGACAAAACAACACAACACACGACATGACAAGACAAGACAAGACAAGACAAGACAAGACAAGACAAGACAAGACAAGACAAGACAAGACAAGACAAGACAAGACAAGACATGACAAGATAAGACAAGACAAGACAAGACATGACAAGACAAGACAAGACAGGACAGGACATGACAAGACATGATACGACAAAACAACACAACACACGACATGACATTACATGAGAAAACAAGACAATACAAGACAAGACAAAACAAGACAAGACAAGACAAGACAAGACAAGACAAGACAAGACAAGACATGATACGACAAAACAACACAACACACGACATGACATTACATGAGAAAACAAGACAATACAAGACAAGACAAGACAAGACAAGAAAAGACAAGACAAGACAAGACAAGACAAGACAAGACATGATACGACAAAACAACACAACACACGACATGACATTACATGAGAAAACAAGACAATACAAGACAAGACAAAACAAGACAAGACAAGACAAGACAAGACAAGACAAGACAAGACAAGACAAGACAAGACAAGACAAGACAAGACAAGACAAGACAAGACATGACAAGATAAGACAAGACAAGACATGACAAGACACGACAAAACAACATAAGACAAGACAAAACAACACAACACACGACATGACAAGACAAGACAAGACAAGACAAGACAAGACAAGACAAGACAAGACAAGACAAGACAAGACAAGACATGACAAGATAAGACAAGACAAGACAAGACATGACAAGACAAGACAAGACAAAGACAGGACAGGACAAGACATGACAAGACAAAGCAAGACAAGACAAGACAATATAAGACATGACAATACACAACAAGACAAGACAAAACAACACAACACACGACATGACAAGACAATACAAAGCAACACAAGACAAGACAAGACAAGACATGACAAGACAAGACAAAACAAGACAAGACAAGACAAGACAAAACAAGACAAGACAAGACAAGACAAGACAAGACAAGACAAGACAAGACAAGACAAGACAAAACAAGACAAGACAAGACAAGACAAGACAAGACAAGACAAGACAAAACAAGACAAGACAAGACAAGACATTGCAAGACAAAACAAGACTAAACAACACAACACACGACATGACAAGACAAGACAAAGACAGGACAGGACAAGACATGACAAGACAAAGCAAGACAAGACAAGACAATATAAGACATGACAATACACAACAAGACAAGACAAAACAACACAACACACGACATGACAAGACAATACAAAGCAACACAAGACAAGACAAGACAAGAGATGATACGACAAAACAACACAAGAAAAAACAACACAACACACGACATGACATTACATGAGAAAACAAGACAATACAAGACAAGACAAAACAAGACAAGACAAGACAAGACAAGACAAGACAAGACAAGACAAGACAAGACAAGACAAGACAAGACAAGACAAGACAAGACAAGACAAGACAAGACAAGACAAGACATGATACGACAAAACAACACAACACACGACATGACATTACATGAGAAAACAAGACAATACAAGACAAGACAAAACAAGACAAGACAAGACAAGACAAGACAAGACAAGACAAGACAAGACAAGACAAGACAAGACAAGACAAGACAAGACAAGACAAGACAAGACAAGACAAGACAAGACAAGACAAGACAAGACAAGACAAGACAAGACAAGACAAGACAAGACAAGACAAGACAAGGCTAGACAAGACAAGACAAGACAAGACAAGACAAGACAAGACAAGACAAGACAACACACGTCAGGACAGGACAAGACAAGACAAGACAAAACAACACCACACACGACAGGACAAGACAAGACAAGACAAGACAAGACAAGACATGACACGACAAAACAACACAAGACAAGACAAAACAACACAACACACGACATGACAAGACAAGACAAGACAAGACAAGACAAGACAAGACAAGACAAGACAAGACTAGACAAAACAAGGCAAGACAAGACAAGACAAGACAAGACAAGACAAGACAAGACAAGACAAGACAAGACAAGACAAGACATGATACGACAAAACAACACAAGACAAAACAACACAACACACGACATGACATTACATGAGAAAACAAGATAATACAAGACAAGACAAAACAAGACAAGACAAGACAAGACAAGACAAGACAAGACAAGACAAGACAAGACAAGACAAGTCAAGACAAGACAAGACAAGACAAGACAAGACAAGACAAGACAAGACAAGACAAGACAAGACAAGACAAGACAAGACAAGACAAGACAATATAAGACTTGACAATACACAACAAGACAAGACAAAACAACACAACACACGACATGACAAGACAAGACAAGACAAGACAAAGCAACACAAGACACGACATGACATGACATGACAAGACAAGACAAAACAACACAACACACGACAGGACAGGACAAGACAAGACAAGACAAGACAAGACATGACACGACAAAACAACACAAGACAAGACAAAACAACACAACACACGACATGACAAGACAAGACAAGACAAGACAAGACAAGTCCAGACAAGACAGGACAAGGCAAGATAAGGCAAGACAAGACAAGACAAGACAACACAAGACAAGACAAGACAAGACAAGACAAGACAAGACAATATAAGACATGACAAGACAAAACAACACAACACACGACATGACAAGACAAGACAAGGAGAAGACAAGACAAAACAACACAACACACGACATGACATTACATGACAAAACAAGACAAGACAACATAAAACAAGACAAGACAAGACAAGACAACACAAGACAAGACAAGACAAGACAAGACAAGACAAGACAAGACATGACAAGACAAAACAAGATAAGACAAGACAAGACAATATAAGACATGACAAGACAAAACAACAGAACACACGACATGACATTACATGACAAAACAAGACAAGACAAGACAACATAAAACAAGACAAGACAAGACAAGACAAGACAAGACAAGACCAGACAAGACAAGACAAGACAAGACAAGACAAGACAAGACAAGACAAGACAAGACAAGACAAGACAAGACAAGACAAGACAAGGAGAAGACAAGACAAGACGAAACAACACAACACACGACATGACATTACATGACAAGACAAGACAAGACAAGACAAGACATGACAAGACAAAACATGACAAGACAAGACAAGACAAGACAAGACAAGACAACACAAGACAGGACAGGACAAGACAAGACAAGACAAGACAAGACGAGACAAGACAAGACAAGACAAGACAAGACATGACAAGACAAGACAAGACAAGACAGGACAGGAAAAGACAAGACAAGACAAGACAAGACAACACACGTCAGGACAGGACAAGACAAGACAAGACAAAACAACACAACACACAACAGGACACGACAAAACAACACAACACACGACATGACATTACATGAGAAAACAAGACAATACAAGACAAGACAAAACAAGACAAGACAAGACATGACAAGACAAGACAAGACAGGACAGGACAGGACAAGACAAGATGAGACAAGACAAGACAAGACACGACAAGACAAGACAAGACAAGACAAGACAAGACAAGATAAGACATGACAAGACAAAATAAGACAAGACAAAACAACACAACACACGATATGACATGACATGACATGACAAGACAAGACAAGACAAGACAAGACAAGACAAGACAAGACAAGACAAGACAAGACAAAACAAGATAATACAAGACAAGACAAGACAAGACAGGACAAGACAAGACAAGACAAGACAAGACAAGACAAGACAAGACAAGACAAGACAAGACAAGACAAGACAAGACAAGACAAGACAAGACAAGACAAGACATGACAAGACAAAACAAGACAAGACAAAACAACACAACACTCGACATGACATGACATGACAAGACAAGACATGACAAGACAAAACAACACAAGACACGACATGACATGAAATGACAAGGCAAGACAAGACAAAACAACACAACACACGACAGGACAGGACAAGACAAGACAGGACAAGACATGACACGACAAAACCACACAAGACAAGACAAGAAAAGACAAGACAAGATAAGACATGACAAGACAAGACGAGACAAGACAGGACAAGACAAGACAAGACAAGACAAGACAAGACAAGACAAGACAAGACAAGATATGACAAGACAAAACAAGACAGGACAGGACAACCAAGACAATACAAGACAAGACAAGACAAGACAAGACAAGACAAGACAATACAAGACAAGACAAGACAAGACAAGACAAGACAAGACAAGACATGACAAGACAAGACAAGATAAGACATGACAAGACAAAGCAAGACAAGACAAAACAACACAACACACGTCAGGACAGGACAAGACAAGACAAGACAAGACAAGACGAGGCAACACAATACAAGACAAGACAAGACAAGACAAGACAAGACAAGACAAGACAGGGCAAGACAAGACAAGACAAGACAAGACGAGACAAGACAAGACAAGACAAGACAAGACAAGACAAGACAAGACAAGACAAGACAAGACATGACAAGACAAGAAAAGACAGGACAGGACAGGACAAGACAAGACAAGACAAGACAAGACAAGACAAGACACGACAAGACAAGACAAGACAAGACAAGACAAGACAAAACAACACACGACATGACATCACAAGACAAGACAAGACAAGACAATATAAGACATGACAAGACAAGACAATATAAGACATGACAAGACAAAACAACACAACACACGACAGACAAGACAAGACAAGGAGAAGACAAGACAAGACAAAACAACACAACACACGACATGACATTACATGACAAAACAAGACACGACAAGACAAGACAAGACAAAACAAGACAAGACAAGACAAGACAAAACAAGACAAGACAAGACAAGACAAGACAAGACAAGACAAGACAAGACAAGACAAAACAAGACAAGACAAGACAAGACAAGACAAGACAAGACAAGACAAGACAAGACAAAACAAGACAAGACAAGACAAGACAAGACAAGACAAGACAAGACAAGACAAGACAAAGCAACACAAGACACGACATGACATGACATCACAAGACAAGACAAGACAAGACAAGACAAGACAAGACAATACAAGACAAGACAAGACAAGACAAGACAAGACAAGACAAGACAAGACAAGACATGACAAGACAAGACAAGATAAGACATGACAAGACAAAGCAAGACAAGACAAAACAACACAACACACGTCAGGACAGGACAAGACAAGACAAGACAAGACAAGACGAGGCAACACAATACAAGACAAGACAAGACAAGACAAGACGAGACAAGACAAGACAAGACAAGACAAGACAAGACAAGACAAGACAAGACAAGACATGACAAGACAAGAAAAGACAGGACAGGACAGGACAAGACAAGACAAGACAAGACAAGACAAGACAAGACACGACAAGACAAGACAAGACAAGACAAGACAAGACAAAACAACACAACACACGACATGACATCACAAGACAAGACAAGACAAGACAATATAAGACATGACAAGACAAAACAACACAACACACGACAGACAAGACAAGACAAGGAGAAGACAAGACAAGACAAAACAACACAACACACGACATGACATTACATGACAAAACAAGACACGACAAGACAAGACAAGACAAAACAAGACAAGACAAGACAAGACAAAACAAGACAAGACAAGACAAGACAAGACAAGACAAGACAAGACAAGACAAGACAAGACAAAACAAGACAAGACAAGACAAGACAAGACAAGACAAGACAAGACAAGACAAGACAAGACAAGACAAGATATGACAAGACAAAACAAGACAGGACAGGACAACCAAGACATTACATGACAAAACAAGACACGACAAGACAAGACAAGACAAAACAAGACAAGACAAGACAAGACAAAACAAGACAAGACAAGACAAGACAAGACAAGACAAGTCAAGACAAGACAAAGCAACACAAGACACGACATGACATGACATCACAAGACAGGACAAGACAAGACAAGACAAGACATGACACGACAAAACAACACAAGACAAGACAAAACAACACAACACACGACATGACATTACATGAGAAAACAAGACAATTCAAGACATGACAAGATAAGACAAGACAAGACATGACAAGACAAGACAAGACAAGACAAGACAAGACAAGACAAGACAAGACATGACAAGATAAGACAAGACAAGACAAGACATGACAAGACAAGACAAGACAGGACAGGACAAGTCATGACAAGACAAAGCAAGACAAGACATGACAAGACAAGAAAAGACAGGACAGGACAGGACAAGACAAGACAAGACAAGACAAGACAAGACAAGACAAGACAAGACAAGACAAGACAAGACAAGACAAGACAAAACAACACAACACACGACATGACATCACAAGACAAGACAATATAAGACATGACAAGACAAAACAACACAACACACGACAGACAAGACAAGACAAGGAGAAGACCAGACAAGACAAAACAACACAACACACGACATGACATTACATGACAAAACAAGACACGACAAGACAAGACAAGACAAAACAAGACAAGACAAGACAAGACAAGACAAAACAAGACAAGACAAGACAAGACAAGACAAGACAAGACAAGACAAGACAAGACAAGACAAGACAAAGCAACACAAGACACGACATGACATGACATGACAAGACAAGACAAAACAACACAAGACACGACAGGACAGGACAAGACAAGACAAGACAAGACATGACACGACAAAACAACACAAGACAAGACAAAACAACACAACACACGACATGACATTACATGAGAAAACAAGACAATTCAAGACAAGACAAGACAAGACAAGACAAAACAAGACTAAACAACACAACACACGACATGACAAGACAAGACAAAGCAACACAAGACAGGACAGGACAAGTCATGACAAGACAAAGCAAGACAAGACACGACATGACATGACATGACAAGACAAGACAAAACAACACAAGACACGACAGGACAGGACAAGACAAGACAAGACAAGACATGACACGACAAAACAACACAAGACAAGACAAGACAAGACAAGACAAGACAAGACAAGACAAGACAAGACAAGACAAGACAAGACAAGACAAGACAAGACAAGACAAGACAAGACAAGACAAGACAAGACAAGACAAGACAAGACAAGACAAGACAAGACAAGACAAGACAAGACAAGACAAGACAAGACAAGACAAGACAAGACAAGACAAGATAAGACAAGACACGACAAGACAAGACAAGACAAGACAAGACAAGACAAGACAAGACAAGACAAGACAAGACAAGGCAAGGCATGACAAGACAAAACAAGACAAGACAAGACAAGACAAGGCAAGACATGACAAGACAAAACAAGACAAGACAAAACAACACAAGACACGACATGAAATGACATGACAAGACAAGACAAGACAAGACAATATGAGTCATGACAATACACAACAAGACAAGACAAAACAACACAACACACGACATGACAAGACAAGACAAGACAAGACAAGACAAAACAACACAACACACGACAGGACAGGACAGGACAAGACAAGACAAGACATGACACGACAAAACAACACAAGACAAGACAAGACAAGACAAGACAAGACATGACAAGACAAGACAAGACAATATAAGACATGACAATACACAACAAGACAAAACAAAACAACACAACACACGACATGACAAGACAAGACAAAGCAACACAAGACACGACATGACATGACATGACAAGACAAGACAAAACAACACAACACATGAAGGGACAGGACAAGACAAGACAAGACAAGACATGATACGACAAAACAACACAAGAAAAAACAACACAACACACGACATGACATTACATGAGAAAACAAGACAATACAAGACAAGACAAGACAAGACATGACAAGACAACACAAGACAAACAAGACACGACAAGACAAGACAAGACAAGACAAGACACGACAAAACAACACAACACACGACATGACATCACAAGACAAGACAAGACAAGACAATATAAGACATGACAAGACAAAGCAAGACAAGACAAGACAAGACAAGACAAGACAAAACAAGACAAGACAAGGCAAGACAAGACAAGACAAGACAAGACAAGACAAAACAACACAACACACGGCATGACATCACAAGACAAGATAAGACAAGACAAGACAATATAAGACATGACAAGACAAAACAACACAACACACGACATGACATTACATGACAAAACAAGACATGACAAGACAAGACAAGACAAGACAAGACAAGACAAGACAAGACAAGACAAGACAAGACAAGACAAGACAAGACAAGACAAGACGAGACAAGACAAGACGAGACAAGACAAGACAAGACAAGACAAGACAAGACAAGACAAGACAAGACAAGACAAGACAAGACAAGACAAGACAAGACAAGACAAGACAAGACAAGACAAGACAAGACAAGACAAGACAAGACAAGACAAGACAAGACAAGACAAGACAAGACAAGACAAGACAAGACAAGACAAGACAAGACAAGACAAGACAAGACAAGACAAGACAAGACAAGACAAGACAAGACAAGACAAGACAAGACAAGACAAGACAAGACAAGACAAGACAAGACAAGACAAGACAAGACAAGACAAGACATGACAAGACAAAACAAGACAATACAAGACATGACAAGACAAAACAAGACAAGACAAAACAACACAAGACACGACATGAAATGACATAACAAGACAAGACAAGACAAGACAATATGAGTCATGACAATACACAACAAGACAAGACAAAACAACACAACACACGACATGACAAGACAAGACAAGACAAAACAACACAACACACGACAGGACAGGACAAGACAAGACAAGACAGGACACGACAAAACAACACAAGACAAGACAAGACAAGACAAGACATGCCAAGACAAGACAAGACAATATAAGACATGACAATACACAACAAGACAAAACAAAACAACACAACACACGACATGACAAGACAAGACAAGACAAAACAACACAACACACGACAGGACAGGACAAGACAAGACAAGACAGGACACGACAAAACAACACAAGACAAGACAAGACAAGACAAGACATGCCAAGACAAGACAAGACAATATAAGACATGACAAGACAAAACAAGACAAGACAAAACAACACAAGACACGACATGAAATGACATAACAAGACAAGACAAGACAAGACAATATGAGTCATGACAATACACAACAAGACAAGACAAAACAACACAACACACGACATGACAAGACAAGACAAGACAAAACAACACAACACACGACAGGACAGGACAAGACAAGACAAGACAGGACACGACAAAACAACACAAGACAAGACAAGACAAGACAAGACAAGACAAGATATGACAAGACAAAACAAGACAGGACAGGACAACCAAGACAATACAAGACAAGACAAGACAAGACAAGACAAGACAAGACAATACAAGACAAGACAAGACAAGACAAGACAAGACAAGACAAGACATGACAAGACAAGACAAGATAAGACATGACAAGACAAAGCAAGACAAGACAAAACAACACAACACACGTCAGGACAGGACAAGACAAGACAAGACAAGACAAGACGAGGCAACACAATACAAGACAAGACAAGACAAGACAAGACAAGACAAGACAAGACAGGGCAAGACAAGACAAGACAAGACAAGACGAGACAAGACAAGACAAGACAAGACAAGACAAGACAAGACAAGACAAGACAAGACAAGACATGACAAGACAAGAAAAGACAGGACAGGACAGGACAAGACAAGACAAGACAAGACAAGACAAGACAAGACACGACAAGACAAGACAAGACAAGACAAGACAAGACAAAACAACACACGACATGACATCACAAGACAAGACAAGACAAGACAATATAAGACATGACAAGACAAAACAACACAACACACGACAGACAAGACAAGACAAGGAGAAGACAAGACAAGACAAAACAACACAACACACGACATGACATTACATGACAAAACAAGACACGACAAGACAAGACAAGACAAAACAAGACAAGACAAGACAAGACAAAACAAGACAAGACAAGACAAGACAAGACAAGACAAGACAAGACAAGACAAGACAAGACAAAACAAGACAAGACAAGACAAGACAAGACAAGACAAGACAAGACAAGACAAAACAAGACAAGACAAGACAAGACAAGACAAGACAAGACAAGACAAGACAAGACAAAGCAACACAAGACACGACATGACATGACATCACAAGACAAGACAAGACAAGACAAGACAAGACAAGACAATACAAGACAAGACAAGACAAGACAAGACAAGACAAGACAAGACAAGACAAGACATGACAAGACAAGACAAGATAAGACATGACAAGACAAAGCAAGACAAGACAAAACAACACAACACACGTCAGGACAGGACAAGACAAGACAAGACGAGGCAACACAATACAAGACAAGACAAGACAAGACAAGACAAGACAAGACGAGACAAGACAAGACAAGACAAGACAAGACAAGACAAGACAAGACAAGACAAGACATGACAAGACAAGAAAAGACAGGACAGGACAGGACAAGACAAGACAAGACAAGACAAGACAAGACAAGACACGACAAGACAAGACAAGACAAGACAAGACAAGACAAAACAACACAACACACGACATGACATCACAAGACAAGACAAGACAAGACAATATAAGACATGACAAGACAAAACAACACAACACACGACAGACAAGACAAGACAAGGAGAAGACAAGACAAGACAAAACAACACAACACACGACATGACATTACATGACAAAACAAGACACGACAAGACAAGACAAGACAAAACAAGACAAGACAAGACAAGACAAAACAAGACAAGACAAGACAAGACAAGACAAGACAAGACAAGACAAGACAAGACAAGACAAAACAAGACAAGACAAGACAAGACAAGACAAGACAAGACAAGACAAGACAAGACAAGACAAGACAAGATATGACAAGACAAAACAAGACAGGACAGGACAACCAAGACATTACATGACAAAACAAGACACGACAAGACAAGACAAGACAAAACAAGACAAGACAAGACAAGACAAAACAAGACAAGACAAGACAAGACAAGACAAGACAAGTCAAGACAAGACAAAGCAACACAAGACACGACATGACATGACATCACAAGACAGGACAAGACAAGACAAGACAAGACATGACACGACAAAACAACACAAGACAAGACAAAACAACACAACACACGACATGACATTACATGAGAAAACAAGACAATTCAAGACATGACAAGATAAGACAAGACAAGACATGACAAGACAAGACAAGACAAGACAAGACAAGACAAGACAAGACAAGACATGACAAGATAAGACAAGACAAGACAAGACATGACAAGACAAGACAAGACAGGACAGGACAAGTCATGACAAGACAAAGCAAGACAAGACATGACAAGACAAGAAAAGACAGGACAGGACAGGACAAGACAAGACAAGACAAGACAAGACAAGACAAGACAAGACAAGACAAGACAAAACAACACAACACACGACATGACATCACAAGACAAGACAATATAAGACATGACAAGACAAAACAACACAACACACGACAGACAAGACAAGACAAGGAGAAGACCAGACAAGACAAAACAACACAACACACGACATGACATTACATGACAAAACAAGACACGACAAGACAAGACAAGACAAAACAAGACAAGACAAGACAAGACAAGACAAAACAAGACAAGACAAGACAAGACAAGACAAGACAAGACAAGACAAGACAAGACAAGACAAGACAAAGCAACACAAGACACGACATGACATGACATGACAAGACAAGACAAAACAACACAAGACACGACAGGACAGGACAAGACAAGACAAGACAAGACATGACACGACAAAACAACACAAGACAAGACAAAACAACACAACACACGACATGACATTACATGAGAAAACAAGACAATTCAAGACAAGACAAGACAAGACAAGACAAAACAAGACTAAACAACACAACACACGACATGACAAGACAAGACAAAGCAACACAAGACAGGACAGGACAAGTCATGACAAGACAAAGCAAGACAAGACACGACATGACATGACATGACAAGACAAGACAAAACAACACAAGACACGACAGGACAGGACAAGACAAGACAAGACAAGACATGACACGACAAAACAACACAAGACAAGACAAGACAAGACAAGACAAGACAAGACAAGACAAGACAAGACAAGACAAGACAAGACAAGACAAGACAAGACAAGACAAGACAAGACAAGACAAGACAAGACAAGACAAGACAAGACAAGACAAGACAAGACAAGACAAGACAAGACAAGACAAGACAAGACAAGATAAGACAAGACACGACAAGACAAGACAAGACAAGACAAGACAAGACAAGACAAGACAAGACAAGACAAGACAAGGCAAGGCATGACAAGACAAAACAAGACAAGACAAGACAAGACAAGGCAAGACATGACAAGACAAAACAAGACAAGACAAAACAACACAAGACACGACATGAAATGACATGACAAGACAAGACAAGACAAGACAATATGAGTCATGACAATACACAACAAGACAAGACAAAACAACACAACACACGACATGACAAGACAAGACAAGACAAGACAAGACAAAACAACACAACACACGACAGGACAGGACAGGACAAGACAAGACAAGACATGACACGACAAAACAACACAAGACAAGACAAGACAAGACAAGACAAGACATGACAAGACAAGACAAGACAATATAAGACATGACAATACACAACAAGACAAAACAAAACAACACAACACACGACATGACAAGACAAGACAAAGCAACACAAGACACGACATGACATGACATGACAAGACAAGACAAAACAACACAACATACGAAGGGACAGGACAAGACAAGACAAGACAAGACATGATACGACAAAACAACACAAGAAAAAACAACACAACACACGACATGACATTACATGAGAAAACAAGACAATACAAGACAAGACAAGACAAGACATGACAAGACAACACAAGACAAACAAGACACGACAAGACAAGACAAGACAAGACAAGACACGACAAAACAACACAACACACGACATGACATCACAAGACAAGACAAGACAAGACAATATAAGACATGACAAGACAAAGCAAGACAAGACAAGACAAGACAAGACAAGACAAAACAAGACAAGACAAGGCAAGACAAGACAAGACAAGACAAGACAAGACAAAACAACACAACACACGGCATGACATCACAAGACAAGATAAGACAAGACAAGACAATATAAGACATGACAAGACAAAACAACACACCACACGACATGACATTACATGACAAAACAAGACATGACAAGACAAGACAAGACAAGACAAGACAAGACAAGACAAGACAAGACAAGACAAGACAAGACAAGACAAGACAAGACAAGACAAGACGAGACAAGACAAGACGAGACAAGACAAGACAAGACAAGACAAGACAAGACAAGACAAGACAAGACAAGACAAGACAAGACAAGACAAGACAAGACAAGACAAGACAAGACAAGACAAGACAAGACAAGACAAGACAAGACAAGACAAGACAAGACAAGACAAGACAAGACAAGACAAGACAAGACAAGACAAGACAAGACAAGACAAGACAAGACAAGACAAGACAAGACAAGACAAGACAAGACAAGACAAGACAAGACAAGACAAGACAAGACAAGACAAGACAAGACAAGACAAGACAAGACAAGACAAGACAAGACAAGACAAGACAAGACATGACAAGACAAAACAAGACAATACAAGACATGACAAGACAAAACAAGACAAGACAAAACAACACAAGACACGACATGAAATGACATAACAAGACAAGACAAGACAAGACAATATGAGTCATGACAATACACAACAAGACAAGACAAAACAACACAACACACGACATGACAAGACAAGACAAGACAAAACAACACAACACACGACAGGACAGGACAAGACAAGACAAGACAGGACACGACAAAACAACACAAGACAAGACAAGACAAGACAAGACATGCCAAGACAAGACAAGACAATATAAGACATGACAATACACAACAAGACAAAACAAAACAACACAACACACGACATGACAAGACAAGACAAAGCAACACAAGACACGACATGACATGACATGACAAGACAAGACAAAACAACACAACACACGAAGGGACAGGACAAGACAAGACAAGACAAGACATGATACGACAAAACAACACAAGAAAAAACAACACAACACCCGACATGACATTACATGAGAAAACAAGACAATACAAGACAAGACAAGACAAGACATGACAAGACAAGAGAAGACAAGACAAGACACGACAAGACAAGACAAGACAAGACAAGACAAGACACGACAAAACAACACAACACACGACATGACATCACAAGACAAGACAAGACAAGACAAGACAAGACAAGACAATATAAGACATGACAAGACAAAGCAAGACAAGACAAGACAAGACAAGACAAGACAAGACAAGACAAGACAAGACAAGACAAGACAAGACAAGACAAGACAAGACAAGACAAGAGAAGATAAGACAAGACAAGACAAGACAAGACAAGACAAGACAAGACAAGACAAGACAAGACAAGACAAGACAAGACAAGACATGACAAGACAAGACATGACAAGACAAAACAAGACAAGACAAGACATGACAAGACAAAACAAGACAAGACAAAACAACACAAGACACGACATGACATGACATGACAAGACAAGACAAGACAAGACAATATGAGTCATGACAATACACAACAAGACAAGACAAAACAACACAACACACGACATGACAAGACAAGACAAGACAAGACAAGACAAAACAACACAACACACGACAGGACAGGACAAAACAAGACAAGACAAGACAAGACAAGACAAGACAAGACAAGACAAGACAAGACAAGACAAGACAAGACAAGACAAGACAAGACAAGACATGACAAGACAAGACATGACAAGACAAAACAAGACAAGACAAGACATGACAAGACAAAACAAGACAAGACAAAACAACACAAGACACGACATGACATGACATGACAAGACAAGACAAGACAAGACAATATGAGTCATGACAATACACAACAAGACAAGACAAAACAACACAACACACGACATGACAAGACAAGACAAGACAAGACAAGACAAAACAACACAACACACGACAGGACAGGACAAAACAAGACAAGACAAGACAAGACACGACATGACATGACATGACAAGACAAGACAAGACAAGACAATATGAGTCATGACAATACACAACAAGACAAGACAAAACAACACAACACACGACATGACATCACAAGACAAGACAAGACAAGACAAGACAAGACTAGACAAAACAAGGCAAGACAAGACAAGACAAGACAAGACAAGACAAGACAAGACAAGACAAGACATGATACGACAAAACAACACAAGACAAAACAACACAACACACGACATGACATTACATGAGAAAACAAGATAATACAAGACAAGACAAAACAAGACAAGACAAGACAAGACAAGACAAGACAAGACAAGACAAGACAAGTCAAGACAAGACAAGACAAGACAAGACAAGACAAGACAAGACAAGACAAGACAAGACAAGACAAGACAAGACAAGACAAGACAAGACAAGACAAGACAAGACGAGACAAGACAAGACAAGACAAGACAAGACAAGACAAGACAAGACAAGACAAGACAAGACAAGACAAGACAAGACAAGACAAGACAAGACAAGACAAGACAAGACAAGACAAGACAAGACAAGACAAGACAAGACAAGACAAGACAAGACAAGACAAGACAAGACAAGACCAGACCAGACGAGACAAGACAAGACAAGACAAGACAAGACAAGACAAGACAAGACAAGACAAGACAAGACAAGACAAGACAAGACAAGACAAGACAAGACAAGACAAGACAAGACAAGACAAGACAAGACAAGACAAGACAAGACAAGACAAGACAAGACACGACAAGACAAGACAAGACAAGACACGACAAAACAACACAACACACGACATGACATCACAAGACAAGACAAGACAAGACAAGACAAGACAATATAAGACATGACAAGACAAAACAACACAACACACGACATGACATTACATGACAAAACAAGACAAGACAAGACAAGACAAGACAAGACAAGACAAGACAAGACAAGACAAGACAAGACAAGACAAGACAAGACAAGACAAGACAAGACAAGACAAGACAAGACATGACAAGACAAAACAAGACAAGACAAGACAAGACATGACAAGACAAAACAAGACAAGACAAAACAACACAACACACGACATGACATGACATGACAAGACAAGACAAGACATGACAATATACAACAAGACAAGACAAAACAACACAACACACGACATGACAAGACAAGACAAGACAAAGCAAAACAAGACACGACATGACATGACATGACAAGACAAGACAAAACAACACAACACACGACAGGACAGGACAAGACAAGACAAGACATGACACGACAAAACAACACAAGACAAGACAAAACAACACAACACACGACATGACATTACATGAGAAAACAAGACAATACAAGACAAGACAAAACAAGACAAGACAAGACATGACAAGACAAGACAAGACAAGACAAAACAAGACAAGACAAGACAAGACAAGACAAGACAAGACAAGACAAGACAAGACAAGACAAGACAAGACAAGACAAGACAAGACAAGACAAGACAAGACAAGACAAGACAAGACAAGACAAGACAAGACAAGACAAGACAAGACAAGACAAGACAAGACAAGACAAGACAAGACAAGACAAGACAAGACAAGACAAGACAAGACAAGACAAGACAAGACAAGACACGGCAAGACAAGACAGGACAAGACAAGACAAGACAAGACAAGACAAGACAAGACAAGACAAGACAAGACAAGACAAGACGAGACAAGACGAGACAAGACAAGACAAGACAAGACAAGACATGACAAGACAAGACAGGACAGGACAAGACAAGACAAGACAAGACAAGACAAGACAAGACAAGACAAGACACGACAAGACAAGACAAGACAAGACAAGACAAGACAAGACAAGACAAGACACGACAAGACAAGACAAGACAAGACAAGACAAGACAACACAAGACAAGACACGACAAGACAAGACAAGACAAGACAAGACAAGACAAGACAAGACAAGACAAGACAAGACACGACAAGACAAGACAAGACAACACAAGACAAGACACGACAAGACAAGACAAGACAAGACAAGACAAGACAAGACAAGACAAGACAAGACAAGACAAGACAAGACAAGACAAGACAAGACAAGACAAGACAAGACAAGACAAGACAAGACACGTCAAGACAAGATAAGACAAGACAAGACAAAACAACACAACACACGACATGACATTACATGAGAAAACAAGACAATACAAGACAAGACAAAACAAGACAAGACAAGACAAGACAAGACAAGACAAGACAAGACAAGACAAGACAAGACAAGACAAGACAAGACACGACAAGACAAGACAAGACAAGACAACACAAGACAAGACACGACAAGACAAGACAAGACAAGACAAGACAAGACAAGACAAGACAAGACAAGACAAGACAAGACAAGACAAGACAAGACAAGACAAGACAAGACAAGACAAGACAAGACAAGACATGACAAGACAAAACAAGACAAGACAAGACAAGACAAGACAAGACAAGACAAGACAAGACAAGACAAGACAAGACAAGACAAGACAAGACAAGACAAGACAAGACACGACATGACATGACATGACAAGACAAGACAAGACAAGACAATATGAGTCATGACAATACACAACAAGACAAGACAAAACAACACAACACACGACATGACAAGACAAGACAAGACAAGACAAGACAAAACAACACAACACACGACAGGACAGGACAAAACAAGACAAGACAAGACAAGACAAGACAAGGCAAGACAAGACAAGACAAGACAAGATAAGACATGACAAGACAAGACAAGACAAGACAAGACAAGACAAGATAAGACAAGACACGACAAGACAAGACAAGACAAGACACGACAAAACAACACAACACACGACATGACATCACAAGACAAGACAAGACAAGACAAGACAAGACAATATAAGACATGACAAGACAAAACAACACAACACACGACATGACAAGACAAGACAAGACAAGACAAGACAAAACAACACAACACACGACAGGACAGGACAAGACAAGACAAGACATGACACGACAAAACAACACAAGACAAGACAAGACAAGACAAGACAAGACATGACAAGACAAGACAAGACAATATAAGACATGACAATACACAACAAGACAAAACAAAACAACACAACACACGACATGACAAGACAAGACAAAGCAACACAAGACACGACATGACATGACATGACAAGACAAGACAAAACAACACAACACACGACAGGACAGGACAAAACAAGACAAGACAAGACAAGACAAGACAAGGCAAGACAAGACAAGACAAGACAAGATAAGACATGACAAGACAAGACAAGACAAGACAAGACAAGACAAGATAAGACAAGACACGACAAGACAAGACAAGACAAGACACGACAAAACAACACAACACACGACATGACATCACAAGACAAGACAAGACAAGACAAGACAAGACAAGACAAGACAAGACAAGACAAGACAAGACAAGACAAGACAAGACAAGACAAGACAAGACAAGACAAGACAAGACAAGACAAGACAAGACAAGACAAGACAAGACAAGATAAGACAAGACACGACAAGACAAGACAAGACAAGACACGACAAAACAACACAACACACGACATGACATCACAAGACAAGACAAGACAAGACAAGACAAGACAATATAAGACATGACAAGACAAAACAACACAACACACGACATGACATTACATGACAAAACAAGACAAGACAAGACAAGACAAGACAAGACAAGACAAGACAAGACAAGACATGACAAGACAAAACAAGACAAGACAAGACAAGACATGACAAGACAAAACAAGACAAGACAAAACAACACAACACACGACATGACATGACATGACAAGACAAGACAAGACATGACAACACACAACAAGACAAGACAAAACAACACAACACACGACATGACAAGACAAGACAAGACAAGACAAAGCAACACAAGACACGACATGACATGACATGACAAGACAAGACAAAACAACACAACACACGACAGGACAGGACAAGACAAGACAAGACAAGACAAGACATGACACGACAAAACAACACAAGACAAGACAAAACAACACAACACACGACATGACATTACATGAGAAAACAAGACAATACAAGACAAGACAAAACAAGACAAGACAAGACATGACAAGACAAGACAAGACAAGACAAAACAAGACAAGACAAAACAAGACAAGACAAGACATGACAAGACAAGACAAGACAAGACAAAACAAGACAAGACAAGACAAGACAAGACAAGACAAGACAAGACAAGACAAGACAAGACAAGACAAGACAAGACAAGACAAGACAAGACAAGACAAGACAAGACAAGACAAGACAAGACAAGACACGGCAAGACACGGCAAGACAAGACAGGACAAGACAAGACAAGACAAGACAAGACAAGGCAAGACAAGACAAGACAAGACAAGACAAGACGAGACAAGACAAGACAAGACAAGACAAGACAAGACAAGACACGACAAGACAAGACAAGACAAGACAAGACAAGACAAGACAAGACAAGACACGACAAGACAAGACAAGACAAGACAAGACAACACAAGACAAGACAAGACACGACAAGACAAGACAAGACAAGACAAGACAAGACAAGACAAGACAAGACAAGACAAGACAAGACAAGACACGACAAGACAAGACAAGACAAGACAACACAAGACAAGACACGACAAGACAAGACAAGACAAGACAAGACAAGACAAGACAAGACAAGACAAGACAAGACAAGACAAGACAAGACAAGACAAGACAAGACAAGACAAGACAAGACAAGACAAGACAAGACAAGACAAGACAAGACAAGACAAGACAAGACAAGACACGTCAAGACAAGATAAGACAAGACAAGACAAAACAACACAAGACAAAACAACACAACACACGACATGACATTACATGAGAAAACAAGACAATACAAGACAAGACAAAACAAGACAAGACAAGACAAGACAAGGCAAGACAAGACAAGACAAGACAAGACAAGACAAGACAAGACAAGACAAGACAAGACAAGACAAGACAAAACAACACAACACACGACAGGACAGGACAAGACAAGACAAGACATGACACGACAAAACAACACAAGACAAGACAAGACAAGACAAGACAAGACATGACAAGACAAGACAAGACAATATAAGACATGACAATACACAACAAGACAAAACAAAACAACACAACACACGACATGACAAGACAAGACAAAGCAACACAAGACACGACATGACATGACATGACAAGACAAGACAAAACAACACAACACACGAAGGGACAGGACAAGACAAGACAAGACAAGACATGATACGACAAAACAACACAAGAAAAAACAACACAACACACGACATGACATTACATGAGAAAACAAGACAATACAAGACAAGACAATACAAGACAAGACAAGACAAGACATGACAAGACAACACAAGACAAACAAGACAAGACAAGACAAGACACGACAAAACAACACAACACACGACATGACATCACAAGACAAGACAAGACAAGACAATATAAGACATGACAAGACAAAGCAAGACAAGACAAGACAAGACAAGACAAGACAAGACAAGACAAGACAAAACAACACAACACACGGCATGACATCACAAGACAAGATAAGACAAGACAAGACAATATAAGACATGACAAGACAAAACAACACAACACACGACATGACATTACATGACAAAACAAGACATGACAAGACATGACAAGACAAGACAAGACAAGACAAGACAAGACAAGACAAGACAAGACAAGACAAGACAAGACAAGACAAGACAAGACAAGACAAGACAAGACAAGACAAGACAAGACAAGACAAGACATGACAAGACATGACAAGACAAAACAAGACAAGACAAAACAAGACAAGACAAGACAAGACAAGGCAAGACAAGACAAGACAAGACAAGACAAGACAAGACAAGACAAGACAAGACAAGACAAGACAAGACAAGACAAGACAAGACAAAACAACACAACACACGACAGGACAGGACAAGACAAGACAAGACATGACACGACAAAACAACACAAGACAAGACAAGACAAGACAAGACAAGACATGACAAGACAAGACAAGACAATATAAGACATGACAATACACAACAAGACAAAACAAAACAACACAACACACGACATGACAAGACAAGACAAAGCAACACAAGACACGACATGACATGACATGACAAGACAAGACAAAACAACACAACACACGAAGGGACAGGACAAGACAAGACAAGACAAGACATGATACGACAAAACAACACAAGAAAAAACAACACAACACACGACATGACATTACATGAGAAAACAAGACAATACAAGACAAGACAAGACAAGACATGACAAGACAACACAAGACAAACAAGACAAGACAAGACAAGACACGACAAAACAACACAACACACGACATGACATCACAAGACAAGACAAGACAAGACAATATAAGACATGACAAGACAAAGCAAGACAAGACAAGACAAGACAAGACAAGACAAGACAAGACAAAACAAGACAAGACAAGACAAGACAAGACAAGACAAGACAAGACAAGACAAAACAACACAACACACGGCATGACATCACAAGACAAGACACGACAAGACAAGACAAGACAAGACACGACAAAACAACACAACACACGACATGACATCACAAGACAAGACAAGACAAGACAAGACAAGACAAGACAAGACAAGACAAGACAAGACAAGACAAGACAAGACAAGACAAGACAAGACAAGACAAGAGAAGATAAGACAAGACAAGACAAGACAAGACAAGACAAGACAAGACAAGACAAGACAAGACAAGACAAGACAAGACAAGACATGACAAGACAAGACATGACAAGACAAAACAAGACAAGACAAGACAAGACAAGACAAGGCAAGACAAGACAAGACAAGACAAGATAAGACATGACAAGACAAGACAAGACAAGACAAGACAAGACAAGACAAGACATGACAAGACAAGACAAGACATGACAAGACAAGACATGACAAGACAAAACAAGACAAGACAAGACAAGACAAGACAAGACAAGACAAGACAAGACAAGACAAGACAAGACAAGACAAGACAAGACAAGACAAGACAAGACAAGACACGACATGACATGACATGACAAGACAAGACAAGACAAGACAATATGAGTCATGACAATACACAACAAGACAAGACAAAACAACACAACACACGACAGGACAGGACAAAACAAGACAAGACAAGACAAGACAAGACAAGGCAAGACAAGACAAGACAAGACAAGATAAGACATGACAAGACAAGACAAGACAAGACAAGACAAGACAAGACAAGACAAGACAAAACAAGACATGACAAGACAAGACAAGACAAGACAAGACAAGACAAGACAAGACAAGACAAGACAAGACAAGACAAGACAAGACAAGACAAGACAAGACAAGACAAGACAAGACAAGACAAGACAAGACAAAACAACACAACACACGGCATGACATCACAAGACAAGATAAGACAAGACAAGACAACATAAGACATGACAAGACAAAACAACACAACACACGACATGACATTACATGACAAAACAAGACAAGACAAGACAACATAAAACAAGACAAGACAAGACAAGACAAGACAAGACAAGACAAGATAAGACAAGACAAGACAAGACAAGACAAGACAAGACAAGACAAGACAAGACAAGACAAGACAAGACAAGACAAGACAAGACAAGACAAGACAAGACAAGACAAGACAAGACAAGACAAGACAAGACATGACAAGACAAGACATGACAAGACAAAACAAGACAAGACAAGACATGACAAGACAAAACAAGACAAGACAAAACAACACAAGACACGACATGACATGACATGACAAGACAAGACAAGACAAGACAATATGAGTCATGACAATACACAACAAGACAAGACAAAACAACACAACACACGACATGACAAGACAAGACAAGACAAGACAAGACAAAACAACACAACACACGACAGGACAGGACAAAACAAGACAAGACAAGACAAGACAAGGCAAGATAAGACAAGACAAGACAAGACAAGACAAGACAAGACAAGACAAGACAAGACAAGACAAGACAAGACAAGACAAGACAAGACAAGATAAGACAAGACAAGACAAGACAAGACAAGACAAGACAAGACAAGACAAGACAAGACAAGACAAGACAAGACAAGACAAGACAAGACAAGACAAGACAAGACAAGACATGACAAGACAAAACAAGACAAGACAAGACATGACAAGACAAAACAAGACAAGACAAAGAAACACAAGACACGACATGACATGACATGACAAGACAAGACAAGACAAGACAATATGAGTCATGACAATACACAACAAGACAAGACAAAACAACACAACACACGACATGACAAGACAAGACAAGACAAGACAAGACAAGACAAAACAACACAACACACGACAGGACAGGACAAGACAAGACAAGACATGACACGACAAAACAACACAAGACAAGACAAGACAAGACAAGACATGACAAGACAAGACAAGACAATATAAGACATGACAATACACAACAAGACAAAACAAAACAACACAACACACGACATGACAAGACAAGACAAAGCAACACAAGACACGACATGACATGACATGACAAGACAAGACAAAACAACACAACACAAGGAAGGGACAGGACAAGACAAGACAAGACAAGACATGATACGACAAAACAACACAAGAAAAAACAACACAACACACGACATGACATTACATGAGAAAACAAGACAATACAAGACAAGACAAGACAAGACATGACAAGACAACACAAGACAAACAAGACACGACAAGACAAGACAAGACAAGACAAGACACGACAAAACAACACAACACACGACATGACATCACAAGACAAGACAAGACAAGACAATATAAGACATGACAAGACAAAGCAAGACAAGACAAGACAAGACAAGACAAGACAAAACAAGACAAGACAAGACAAGACAAGACAAGACAAGACAAGACAAGACAAGACATGACAAGACAAGACAATATGAGTCATGACAATACACAACAAGACAAGACAAAACAACACAACACATGACATGACAAGACAAGACAAGACAAGACAAGACAAAACAACACAACACACGACAGGACAGGACAAGACAAGACAAGACAGGACACGACAAAACAACACAAGACAAGACAAGACAAGACAAGACAAGACAAGACAAGACAAGACAAGACAAGACAAGACAAGACAAGACAAGACAAGACATGACAAGACAAAACAAGACAAGACAAGACATGACAAGACAAAACAAGACAAGACAAAGAAACACAAGACACGACATGACATGACATGACAAGACAAGACAAGACAAGACAATATGAGTCATGACAATACACAACAAGACAAGACAAAACAACACAACACACGACATGACAAGACAAGACAAGACAAGACAAGACAAGACAAAACAACACAACACACGACAGGACAGGACAAGACAAGACAAGACATGACACGACAAAACAACACAAGACAAGACAAGACAAGACAAGACATGACAAGACAAGACAAGACAATATAAGACATGACAATACACAACAAGACAAAACAAAACAACACAACACACGACATGACAAGACAAGACAAAGCAACACAAGACACGACATGACATGACATGACAAGACAAGACAAAACAACACAACACAAGGAAGGGACAGGACAAGACAAGACAAGACAAGACATGATACGACAAAACAACACAAGAAAAAACAACACAACACACGACATGACATTACATGAGAAAACAAGACAATACAAGACAAGACAAGACAAGACATGACAAGACAACACAAGACAAACAAGACACGACAAGACAAGACAAGACAAGACAAGACACGACAAAACAACACAACACACGACATGACATCACAAGACAAGACAAGACAAGACAATATAAGACATGACAAGACAAAGCAAGACAAGACAAGACAAGACAAGACAAGACAAAACAAGACAAGACAAGACAAGACAAGACAAGACAAGACAAGACAAGACAAGACATGACAAGACAAGACAATATGAGTCATGACAATACACAACAAGACAAGACAAAACAACACAACACATGACATGACAAGACAAGACAAGACAAGACAAGACAAAACAACACAACACACGACAGGACAGGACAAGACAAGACAAGACAGGACACGACAAAACAACACAAGACAAGACAAGACAAGACCAGACATGACAAGACAAGACACGACAATATAAGACATGACAATACACAACAAGACAAAACAAAACAACACAACACACGACATGACAAGACAAGACAAAGCAACACAAGACACGACATGACATGACATGACAAGACAAGACAAAACAACACAACACACGAAGGGACAGGACAAGACAAGACAAGACAAGACATGATACGACAAAACAACACAAGAAAAAACAACACAACACACGACATGACATTACATGAGAAAACAAGACAATACAAGACAAGACAAGACAAGACATGACAAGACAAGACAAGACAAGACAAGACACGACAAGACAAGACAAGACAAGACAAGACAAGACAAGACACGACAAAACAACACAACACACGACATGACATCACAAGACAAGACAAGACAAGACAAGACAAGACAATATAAGACATGACAAGACAAAGCAAGACAAGACCAGACAAGACAAGACAAGACAAAACAAGACAAGACAAGACAAGACAAGGCAAAACAAGACAAGACAAGACAAGACAAGACAAGACAAGACAAGACAAGACAAGACAAGACAAGACAAGACAAGACAAGACAAGACAAGACAAGACAAGACAAGACAAGACAAGACAAGACAAGACAAGACAAGACAAGACAAGACAAGACAAGACAAGACAAGACAAGACAAGACAAGACAAGACAAGACAAGACAAGACAAGACAAGACAAGACAAGACAAGACAAGACAAGACAAGACAAGACAAGACAAGACAAGACAAGACAAGACAAGACAAGACAAGACAAGACAAGACAAGACAAGACAAGACAAGACAAGACAAGACAAGACAAGACAAGACAAGACAAGACCAGACAAGACAAGACAAGACAAGACAAGACAAGACAAGACAAGACAAGACAAGACAAGACAAGACAAGACAAGACAAGACAAGACAAGACAAGACAAGACAAGACAAGACAAGACAAGACAAGACAAGACAAGACAAGACAAGACAAGACAAGACAAGACAAGACAAGACAAGATAAGACAAGACACGACAAGACAAGACAAGACAAGACACGACAAAACAACACAACACACGACATGACATCACAAGACAAGACAAGACAAGACAAGACAAGACAATATAAGACATGACAAGACAAAACAACACAACACACGACATGACATTACATGACAAAACAAGACAAGACAAGACAAGACAAGACAAGACAAGACAAGACAAGACAAGACAAGACAAGACAAGACAAGACAAGACAAGACAAGACAAGACAAGACAAGACAAGACCAGACCAGACGAGACAAGACAAGACAAGACAAGACAAGACAAGACAAGACAAGACAAGACAAGACAAGACAAGACAAGACAAGACAAGACAAGACAAGACAAGACAAGACAAGACAAGACAAGACAAGACAAGACAAGACAAGACAAGACAAGACAAGACAAGACAAGACAAGACAAGACAAGACACGACAAGACAAGACAAGACAAGACACGACAAAACAACACAACACACGACATGACATCACAAGACAAGACAAGACAAGACAAGACAAGACAATATAAGACATGACAAGACAAAACAACACAACACACGACATGACATTACATGACAAAACAAGACAAGACAAGACAAGACAAGACAAGACAAGACAAGACAAGACAAGACAAGACAAGACAAGACAAGACAAGACAAGACAAGACAAGACAAGACAAGACAAGACATGACAAGACAAAACAAGACAAGACAAGACAAGACATGACAAGACAAAACAAGACAAGACAAAACAACACAACACACGACATGACATGACATGACAAGACAAGACAAGACATGACAATATACAACAAGACAAGACAAAACAACACAACACACGACATGACAAGACAAGACAAGACAAAGCAAAACAAGACACGACATGACATGACATGACAAGACAAGACAAAACAACACAACACACGACAGGACAGGACAAGACAAGACAAGACATGACACGACAAAACAACACAAGACAAGACAAAACAACACAACACACGACATGACATTACATGAGAAAACAAGACAATACAAGACAAGACAAAACAAGACAAGACAAGACATGACAAGACAAGACAAGACAAGACAAAACAAGACAAGACAAGACAAGACAAGACAAGACAAGACAAGACAAGACAAGACAAGACAAGACAAGACAAGACAAGACAAGACAAGACAAGACAAGACAAGACAAGACAAGACAAGACAAGACAAGACAAGACAAGACAAGACAAGACAAGACAAGACAAGACAAGACAAGACAAGACAAGACAAGACAAGACAAGACAAGACAAGACAAGACAAGACAAGACAAGACAAGACAAGACACGGCAAGACAAGACAGGACAAGACAAGACAAGACAAGACAAGACAAGACAAGACAAGACAAGACAAGACAAGACAAGACAAGACGAGACAAGACGAGACAAGACAAGACAAGACAAGACAAGACATGACAAGACAAGACAGGACAGGACAAGACAAGACAAGACAAGACAAGACAAGACAAGACAAGACAAGACACGACAAGACAAGACAAGACAAGACAAGACAAGACAAGACAAGACACGACAAGACAAGACAAGACAAGACAAGACAAGACAACACAAGACAAGACACGACAAGACAAGACAAGACAAGACAAGACAAGACAAGACAAGACAAGACAAGACAAGACACGACAAGACAAGACAAGACAACACAAGACAAGACACGACAAGACAAGACAAGACAAGACAAGACAAGACAAGACAAGACAAGACAAGACAAGACAAGACAAGACAAGACAAGACAAGACAAGACAAGACAAGACAAGACACGTCAAGACAAGATAAGACAAGACAAGACAAAACAACACAACACACGACATGACATTACATGAGAAAACAAGACAATACAAGACAAGACAAAACAAGACAAGACAAGACAAGACAAGACAAGACAAGACAAGACAAGACAAGACAAGACAAGACAAGACAAGACAAGACAAGACACGACAAGACAAGACAAGACAAGACAACACAAGACAAGACACGACAAGACAAGACAAGACAAGACAAGACAAGACAAGACAAGACAAGACAAGACAAGACAAGACAAGACAAGACAAGACAAGACAAGACAAGACAAGACAAGACAAGACAAGACAAGACATGACAAGACAAAACAAGACAAGACAAGACAAGACAAGACAAGACAAGACAAGACAAGACAAGACAAGACAAGACAAGACAAGACAAGACAAGACAAGACAAGACACGACATGACATGACATGACAAGACAAGACAAGACAAGACAATATGAGTCATGACAATACACAACAAGACAAGACAAAACAACACAACACACGACATGACAAGACAAGACAAGACAAGACAAGACAAAACAACACAACACACGACAGGACAGGACAAAACAAGACAAGACAAGACAAGACAAGACAAGGCAAGACAAGACAAGACAAGACAAGATAAGACATGACAAGACAAGACAAGACAAGACAAGACAAGACAAGATAAGACAAGACACGACAAGACAAGACAAGACAAGACACGACAAAACAACACAACACACGACATGACATCACAAGACAAGACAAGACAAGACAAGACAAGACAATATAAGACATGACAAGACAAAACAACACAACACACGACATGACAAGACAAGACAAGACAAGACAAGACAAAACAACACAACACACGACAGGACAGGACAAGACAAGACAAGACATGACACGACAAAACAACACAAGACAAGACAAGACAAGACAAGACAAGACATGACAAGACAAGACAAGACAATATAAGACATGACAATACACAACAAGACAAAACAAAACAACACAACACACGACATGACAAGACAAGACAAAGTAACACAAGACACGACATGACATGACATGACAAGACAAGACAAAACAACACAACACACGACAGGACAGGACAAAACAAGACAAGACAAGACAAGACAAGACAAGGCAAGACAAGACAAGACAAGACAAGATAAGACATGACAAGACAAGACAAGACAAGACAAGACAAGACAAGATAAGACAAGACACGACAAGACAAGACAAGACAAGACACGACAAAACAACACAACACACGACATGACATCACAAGACAAGACAAGACAAGACAAGACAAGACAAGACAAGACAAGACAAGACAAGACAAGACAAGACAAGACAAGACAAGACAAGACAAGACAAGACAAGACAAGACAAGACAAGACAAGACAAGACAAGACAAGACAAGACAAGACAAGACAAGATAAGACAAGACACGACAAGACAAGACAAGACAAGACACGACAAAACAACACAACACACGACATGACATCACAAGACAAGACAAGACAAGACAAGACAAGACAATATAAGACATGACAAGACAAAACAACACAACACACGACATGACATTACATGACAAAACAAGACAAGACAAGACAAGACAAGACAAGACAAGACAAGACAAGACAAGACATGACAAGACAAAACAAGACAAGACAAGACAAGACATGACAAGACAAAACAAGACAAGACAAAACAACACAACACACGACATGACATGACATGACAAGACAAGACAAGACATGACAACACACAACAAGACAAGACAAAACAACACAACACACGACATGACAAGACAAGACAAGACAAGACAAAGCAACACAAGACACGACATGACATGACATGACAAGACAAGACAAAACAACACAACACACGACAGGACAGGACAAGACAAGACAAGACAAGACAAGACATGACACGACAAAACAACACAAGACAAGACAAAACAACACAACACACGACATGACATTACATGAGAAAACAAGACAATACAAGACAAGACAAAACAAGACAAGACAAGACATGACAAGACAAGACAAGACAAGACAAAACAAGACAAGACAAAACAAGACAAGACAAGACATGACAAGACAAGACAAGACAAGACAAAACAAGACAAGACAAGACAAGACAAGACAAGACAAGACAAGACAAGACAAGACAAGACAAGACAAGACAAGACAAGACAAGACAAGACAAGACAAGACAAGACAAGACAAGACAAGACAAGACAAGACACGGCAAGACACGGCAAGACAAGACAGGACAAGACAAGACAAGACAAGACAAGACAAGGCAAGACAAGACAAGACAAGACAAGACAAGACGAGACAAGACAAGACAAGACAAGACAAGACAAGACAAGACACGACAAGACAAGACAAGACAAGACAAGACAAGACAAGACAAGACACGACAAGACAAGACAAGACAAGACAAGACAACACAAGACAAGACAAGACACGACAAGACAAGACAAGACAAGACAAGACAAGACAAGACAAGACAAGACAAGACAAGACAAGACAAGACACGACAAGACAAGACAAGACAAGACAACACAAGACAAGACACGACAAGACAAGACAAGACAAGACAAGACAAGACAAGACAAGACAAGACAAGACAAGACAAGACAAGACAAGACAAGACAAGACAAGACAAGACAAGACAAGACAAGACAAGACAAGACAAGACAAGACAAGACAAGACAAGACAAGACAAGACAAGACAAGACAAGACACGTCAAGACAAGATAAGACAAGACAAGACAAAACAACACAAGACAAAACAACACAACACACGACATGACATTACATGAGAAAACAAGACAATACAAGACAAGACAAAACAAGACAAGACAAGACAAGACAAGGCAAGACAAGACAAGACAAGACAAGACAAGACAAGACAAGACAAGACAAGACAAGACAAGACAAGACAAGACAAGACAAGACAAAACAACACAACACACGACAGGACAGGACAAGACAAGACAAGACATGACACGACAAAACAACACAAGACAAGACAAGACAAGACAAGACAAGACATGACAAGACAAGACAAGACAATATAAGACATGACAATACACAACAAGACAAAACAAAACAACACAACACACGACATGACAAGACAAGACAAAGCAACACAAGACACGACATGACATGACATGACAAGACAAGACAAAACAACACAACACACGAAGGGACAGGACAAGACAAGACAAGACAAGACATGATACGACAAAACAACACAAGAAAAAACAACACAACACACGACATGACATTACATGAGAAAACAAGACAATACAAGACAAGACAATACAAGACAAGACAAGACAAGACATGACAAGACAACACAAGACAAACAAGACAAGACAAGACAAGACACGACAAAACAACACAACACACGACATGACATCACAAGACAAGACAAGACAAGACAATATAAGACATGACAAGACAAAGCAAGACAAGACAAGACAAGACAAGACAAGACAAGACAAAACAAGACAAGACAAGACAAGACAAGACAAGACAAGACAAGACAAGACAAAACAACACAACACACGGCATGACATCACAAGACAAGATAAGACAAGACAAGACAATATAAGACATGACAAGACAAAACAACACAACACACGACATGACATTACATGACAAAACAAGACATGACAAGACATGACAAGACAAGACAAGACAAGACAAGACAAGACAAGACAAGACAAGACAAGACAAGACAAGACAAGACAAGACAAGACAAGACAAGACAAGACAAGACAAGACAAGACAAGACAAGACAAGACAAGACATGACAAGACATGACAAGACAAAACAAGACAAGACAAAACAAGACAAGACAAGACAAGACAAGGCAAGACAAGACAAGACAAGACAAGACAAGACAAGACAAGACAAGACAAGACAAGACAAGACAAGACAAGACAAGACAAGACAAAACAACACAACACACGACAGGACAGGACAAGACAAGACAAGACATGACACGACAAAACAACACAAGACAAGACAAGACAAGACAAGACAAGACATGACAAGACAAGACAAGACAATATAAGACATGACAATACACAACAAGACAAAACAAAACAACACAACACACGACATGACAAGACAAGACAAAGCAACACAAGACACGACATGACATGACATGACAAGACAAGACAAAACAACACAACACACGAAGGGACAGGACAAGACAAGACAAGACAAGACATGATACGACAAAACAACACAAGAAAAAACAACACAACACACGACATGACATTACATGAGAAAACAAGACAATACAAGACAAGACAAGACAAGACATGACAAGACAACACAAGACAAACAAGACAAGACAAGACAAGACACGACAAAACAACACAACACACGACATGACATCACAAGACAAGACAAGACAAGACAATATAAGACATGACAAGACAAAGCAAGACAAGACAAGACAAGACAAGACAAGACAAGACAAAACAAGACAAGACAAGACAAGACAAGACAAGACAAGACAAGACAAGACAAAACAACACAACACACGGCATGACATCACAAGACAAGACACGACAAGACAAGACAAGACAAGACACGACAAAACAACACAACACACGACATGACATCACAAGACAAGACAAGACAAGACAAGACAAGACAAGACAAGACAAGACAAGACAAGACAAGACAAGACAAGACAAGACAAGAGAAGATAAGACAAGACAAGACAAGACAAGACAAGACAAGACAAGACAAGACAAGACAAGACAAGACAAGACAAGACATGACAAGACAAGACATGACAAGACAAAACAAGACAAGACAAGACAAGACAAGACAAGGCAAGACAAGACAAGACAAGACAAGATAAGACATGACAAGACAAGACAAGACAAGACAAGACAAGACAAGACAAGACATGACAAGACAAGACAAGACATGACAAGACAAGACATGACAAGACAAAACAAGACAAGACAAGACAAGACAAGACAAGACAAGACAAGACAAGACAAGACAAGACAAGACAAGACAAGACAAGACAAGACAAGACAAGACAAGACAAGACACGACATGACATGACATGACAAGACAAGACAAGACAAGACAATATGAGTCATGACAATACACAACAAGACAAGACAAAACAACACAACACACGACAGGACAGGACAAAACAAGACAAGACAAGACAAGACAAGACAAGGCAAGACAAGACAAGACAAGACAAGATAAGACATGACAAGACAAGACAAGACAAGACAAGACAAGACAAGACAAGACAAGACAAAACAAGACATGACAAGACAAGACAAGACAAGACAAGACAAGACAAGACAAGACAAGACAAGACAAGACAAGACAAGACAAGACAAGACAAGACAAGACAAGACAAGACAAGACAAGACAAAACAACACAACACACGGCATGACATCACAAGACAAGATAAGACAAGACAAGACAACATAAGACATGACAAGACAAAACAACACAACACACGACATGACATTACATGACAAAACAAGACAAGACAAGACAACATAAAACAAGACAAGACAAGACAAGACAAGACAAGACAAGACAAGATAAGACAAGACAAGACAAGACAAGACAAGACAAGACAAGACAAGACAAGACAAGACAAGACAAGACAAGACAAGACAAGACAAGACAAGACAAGACAAGACAAGACAAGACATGACAAGACAAGACATGACAAGACAAAACAAGACAAGACAAGACATGACAAGACAAAACAAGACAAGACAAAACAACACAAGACACGACATGACATGACATGACAAGACAAGACAAGACAAGACAATATGAGTCATGACAATACACAACAAGACAAGACAAAACAACACAACACACGACATGACAAGACAAGACAAGACAAGACAAGACAAAACAACACAACACACGACAGGACAGGACAAAACAAGACAAGACAAGACAAGACAAGGCAAGATAAGACAAGACAAGACAAGACAAGACAAGACAAGACAAGACAAGACAAGACAAGACAAGACAAGACAAGACAAGACAAGACAAGACAAGACAAGACAAGACAAGACAAGACAAGACAAGACAAGACAAGACAAGACAAGACAAGACAAGACAAGACAAGACAAGACAAGACAAGACAAGACAAGACAAGACAAGACAAGACAAGACAAGACAAGACAAGATAAGACAAGACAAGACAAGACAAGACAAGACAAGACAAGACAAGACAAGACAAGACAAGACAAGACAAGACAAGACAAGACAAGACAAGACATGACAAGACAAAACAAGACAAGACAAGACATGACAAGACAAAACAAGACAAGACAAAGAAACACAAGACACGACATGACATGACATGACAAGACAAGACAAGACAAGACAATATGAGTCATGACAATACACAACAAGACAAGACAAAACAACACAACACACGACATGACAAGACAAGACAAGACAAGACAAGACAAGACAAAACAACACAACACACGACAGGACAGGACAAGACAAGACAAGACATGACACGACAAAACAACACAAGACAAGACAAGACAAGACAAGACATGACAAGACAAGACAAGACAATATAAGACATGACAATACACAACAAGACAAAACAAAACAACACAACACACGACATGACAAGACAAGACAAAGCAACACAAGACACGACATGACATGACATGACAAGACAAGACAAAACAACACAACACAAGGAAGGGACAGGACAAGACAAGACAAGACAAGACATGATACGACAAAACAACACAAGAAAAAACAACACAACACACGACATGACATTACATGAGAAAACAAGACAATACAAGACAAGACAAGACAAGACATGACAAGACAACACAAGACAAACAAGACACGACAAGACAAGACAAGACAAGACAAGACACGACAAAACAACACAACACACGACATGACATCACAAGACAAGACAAGACAAGACAATATAAGACATGACAAGACAAAGCAAGACAAGACAAGACAAGACAAGACAAGACAAAACAAGACAAGACAAGACAAGACAAGACAAGACAAGACAAGACAAGACAAGACATGACAAGACAAGACAATATGAGTCATGACAATACACAACAAGACAAGACAAAACAACACAACACATGACATGACAAGACAAGACAAGACAAGACAAGACAAAACAACACAACACACGACAGGACAGGACAAGACAAGACAAGACAGGACACGACAAAACAACACAAGACAAGACAAGACAAGACCAGACATGACAAGACAAGACACGACAATATAAGACATGACAATACACAACAAGACAAAACAAAACAACACAACACACGACATGACAAGACAAGACAAAGCAACACAAGACACGACATGACATGACATGACAAGACAAGACAAAACAACACAACACACGAAGGGACAGGACAAGACAAGACAAGACAAGACATGATACGACAAAACAACACAAGAAAAAACAACACAACACACGACATGACATTACATGAGAAAACAAGACAATACAAGACAAGACAAGACAAGACATGACAAGACAAGACAAGACAAGACAAGACACGACAAGACAAGACAAGACAAGACAAGACAAGACAAGACACGACAAAACAACACAACACACGACATGACATCACAAGACAAGACAAGACAAGACAAGACAAGACAATATAAGACATGACAAGACAAAGCAAGACAAGACCAGACAAGACAAGACAAGACAAAACAAGACAAGACAAGACAAGACAAGGCAAAACAAGACAAGACAAGACAAGACAAGACAAGACAAGACAAGACAAGACAAGACAAGACAAGACAAGACAAGACAAGACAAGACAAGACAAGACAAGACAAGACAAGACAAGACAAGACAAGACAAGACAAGACAAGACAAGACAAGACAAGACAAGACAAGACAAGACAAGACAAGACAAGACAAGACAAGACAAGACAAGACAAGACAAGACAAGACAAGACAAGACAAGACAAGACAAGACAAGACAAGACAAGACAAGACAAGACAAGACAAGACAAGACAAGACAAGACAAGACAAGACAAGACAAGACAAGACAAGACAAGACAAGACAAGACAAGACCAGACAAGACAAGACAAGACAAGACAAGACAAGACAAGACAAGACAAGACAAGACAAGACAAGACAAGACAAGACAAGACAAGACAAGACAAGACAAGACAAGACAAGACAAGACAAGACAAGACAAGACAAGACAAGACAAGACAAGACAAGACAAGACAAGACAAGACAAGACAAGACAAGACAAGATAAGACAAGACACGACAAGACAAGACAAGACAAGACACGACAAAACAACACAACACACGACATGACATCACAAGACAAGACAAGACAAGACAAGACAAGACAATATAAGACATGACAAGACAAAACAACACAACACACGACATGACATTACATGACAAAACAAGACAAGACAAGACAAGACAAGACAAGACAAGACAAGACAAGACAAGACATGACAAGACAAAACAAGACAAGACAAGACAAGACATGACAAGACAAAACAAGACAAGACAAAACAACACAACACACGACATGACATGACATGACAAGACAAGACAAGACATGACAACACACAACAAGACAAGACAAAACAACACAACACACGACATGACAAGACAAGACAAGACAAGACAAAGCAACACAAGACACGACATGACATGACATGACAAGACAAGACAAAACAACACAACACACGACAGGACAGGACAAGACAAGACAAGACAAGACAAGACATGACACGACAAAACAACACAAGACAAGACAAAACAACACAACACACGACATGACATTACATGAGAAAACAAGACAATACAAGACAAGACAAAACAAGACAAGACAAGACATGACAAGACAAGACAAGACAAGACAAAACAAGACAAGACAAAACAAGACAAGACAAGACATGACAAGACAAGACAAGACAAGACAAAACAAGACAAGACAAGACAAGACAAGACAAGACAAGACAAGACAAGACAAGACAAGACAAGACAAGACAAGACAAGACAAGACAAGACAAGACAAGACAAGACAAGACAAGACAAGACAAGACAAGACAAGACAAGACAAGACAAGACACGGCAAGACACGGCAAGACAAGACAGGACAAGACAAGACAAGACAAGACAAGACAAGGCAAGACAAGACAAGACAAGACAAGACAAGACGAGACAAGACAAGACAAGACAAGACAAGACAAGACAAGACACGACAAGACAAGACAAGACAAGACAAGACAAGACAAGACAAGACACGACAAGACAAGACAAGACAAGACAACACAAGACAAGACAAGACACGACAAGACAAGACAAGACAAGACAAGACAAGACAAGACAAGACAAGACAAGACAAGACAAGACAAGACACGACAAGACAAGACAAGACAAGACAACACAAGACAAGACACGACAAGACAAGACAAGACAAGACAAGACAAGACAAGACAAGACAAGACAAGACAAGACAAGACAAGACAAGACAAGACAAGACAAGACAAGACAAGACAAGACAAGACAAGACAAGACAAGACAAGACAAGACAAGACAAGACAAGACAAGACAAGACACGTCAAGACAAGATAAGACAAGACAAGACAAAACAACACAAGACAAAACAACACAACACACGACATGACATTACATGAGAAAACAAGACAATACAAGACAAGACAAAACAAGACAAGACAAGACAAGACAAGGCAAGACAAGACAAGACAAGACAAGACAAGACAAGACAAGACAAGACAAGACAAGACAAGACAAGACAAGACAAGACAAGACAAGACAAAACAACACAACACACGACAGGACAGGACAAGACAAGACAAGACATGACACGACAAAACAACACAAGACAAGACAAGACAAGACAAGACAAGACATGACAAGACAAGACAAGACAATATAAGACATGACAATACACAACAAGACAAAACAAAACAACACAACACACGACATGACAAGACAAGACAAAGCAACACAAGACACGACATGACATGACATGACAAGACAAGACAAAACAACACAACACACGAAGGGACAGGACAAGACAAGACAAGACAAGACATGATACGACAAAACAACACAAGAAAAAACAACACAACACACGACATGACATTACATGAGAAAACAAGACAATACAAGACAAGACAAGACAAGACATGACAAGACAACACAAGACAAACAAGACAAGACAAGACAAGACACGACAAAACAACACAACACACGACATGACATCACAAGACAAGACAAGACAAGACAATATAAGACATGACAAGACAAAGCAAGACAAGACAAGACAAGACAAGACAAGACAAGACAAAACAAGACAAGACAAGACAAGACAAGACAAGACAAGACAAGACAAGACAAAACAACACAACACACGGCATGACATCACAAGACAAGATAAGACAAGACAAGACAATATAAGACATGACAAGACAAAACAACACAACACACGACATGACATTACATGACAAAACAAGACGTGACAAGACAAGACAAGACAAGACAAGACAAGACAAGACAAGACAAGACAAGACAAGACAAGACAAGACAAGACAAGACAAGACAAGACAAGACAAGACAAGACAAGACAAGACAAGACAAGACATGACAAGACATGACAAGACAAAACAAGACAAGACAAAACAAGACAACACAAGACACGACATGAAATGACATAACAAGACAAGACAAGACAAGACAATATGAGTCATGACAATACACAACAAGACAAGACAAAACAACACAACACACGACATGACAAGACAAGACAAGACAAGACAAGACAAAACAACACAACACACGACAGGACAGGACAAGACAAGACAAGACATGACACGACAAAACAACACAAGACAAGACAAGACAAGACAAGACAAGACATGACAAGACAAGACAAGACAATATAAGACATGACAATACACAACAAGACAAAACAAAACAACACAACACACGACATGACAAGACAAGACAAAGCAACACAAGACACGACATGACATGACATGACAAGACAAGACAAAACAACACAACACACGAAGGGACAGGACAAGACAAGACAAGACAAGACATGATACGACAAAACAACACAAGAAAAAACAACACAACACACGACATGACATTACATGAGAAAACAAGACAATACAAGACAAGACAAGACAAGACAAGACAAGACATGACAAGACAACACAAGACAAACAAGACACGACAAGACAAGACAAGACAAGACAAGACACGACAAAACAACACAACACACGACATGACATCACAAGACAAGACAAGACAAGACAATATAAGACATGACAAGACAAAGCAAGACAAGACAAGACAAGACAAGACAAGACAAGACAAAACAAGACAAGACAAGACAAGACAAGACAAGACAAGACAAGACAAGACAAGACAAAACAACACAACACACGGCATGACATCACAAGACAAGATAAGACAAGACAAGACAATATAAGACATGACAAGACAAAACAACACAACACACGACATGACATTACATGACAAAACAAGACATGACAAGACAAGACAAGACAAGACAAGACAAGACAAGACAAGACAAGACAAGACAAGACAAGACAAGACAAGACAAGACAAGACAAGACAAGACAAGACAAGACAAGACAAGACAAGACAAGACAAGACAAGACAAGACAAGACAAGACAAGACAAGACAAGACAAGACAAGACAAGACAAGACAAGACAAGACAAGACAAGACAAGACAAGACAAGACAAGACAAGACAAGACAAGACAAGACAAGACAAGACAAGACAAGACAAGACAAGACAAGACAAGACAAGACAAGACAAGACAAGACAAGACAAGACAAGACAAGACAAGACAAGACAAGACAAGACAAGACAAGACAAGACAAGACAAGACAAGACAAGACAAGACAAGACAAGACAAGACAAGACAAGACAAGACAAGACAAGACAAGACAAGACAAGACAAGACAAGACAAGACAAGACAAGACAAGACATGACAAGACAAAACAAGACAAGACAAGACATGACAAGACAAAACAAGACAAGATAAAACAACACAAGACACGACATGACATGACATGACAAGACAAGACAAGACAAGACAAGACAATATGAGTCATGACAATACACAACAAGACAAGACAAAACAACACAACACACGACATGACAAGACAAGACAAGACAAGACAAGACAAAACAACACAACACACGACAGGACAGGACAAGACAAGACAAGACAGGACACGACAAAACAACACAAGACAAGACAAGACAAGACAAGACATGACAAGACAAGACAAGACAATATAAGACATGACAATACACAACAAGACAAAACAAAACAACACAACACACGACATGACAAGACAAGACAAAGCAACACAAGACACGACATGACATGACATGACAAGACAAGACAAAACAACACAACACACGAAGGGACAGGACAAGACAAGACAAGACAAGACATGATACGACAAAACAACACAAGAAAAAACAACACAACACACGACATGACATTACATGAGAAAACAAGACAATACAAGACAAGACAAGACAAGACATGACAAGACAAGAGAAGACAAGACAAGACACGACAAGACAAGACAAGACAAGACAAGACAAGACAAGACACGACAAAACAACACAACACACGACATGACATCACAAGACAAGACAAGACAAGACAAGACAAGACAATATAAGACATGACAAGACAAAGCAAGACAAGACCAGACAAGACAAGACAAGACAAAACAAGACAAGACAAGAAGAGACAAGACAAGACAAGACAAGACAAGACAAGACAAGACAAGACAGGACAAGACAAGACAAGACAAGACAAGACAAGACAAGACAAGACAAGACAAGACAAGACAAGACAAGACAAGACAAGACAAGACAAGACAAGACAAGACAAGACAAGACAAGACAAGACAAGACAAGACAAGACAAGACAAGACAAGACAAGACAAGACAAGACAAGACAAGACAAGACAAGACAAGACAAGACAAGACGAGACAAGACAAGACAAGACAAGACAAGACAAGACAAGACAAGACAAGACAAGACAAGACAAGACAAGACAAGACAAGACAAGACAAGACAAGACAAGACAAGACAAGACAAGACAAGACAAGACAAGACAAGACAAGACAAGACAAGACAAGACAAGACAAGACAAGACAAGACAAGACAAGACAAGACAAGACAAGACAAGACAAGACAAGACAAGACAAGACAAGACAAGACACGACAAGACAAGACACGACAAAACAACACAACACACGACATGACATCACAAGACAAGACAAGACAAGACAAGACAAGACAATATAAGACATGACAAGACAAAACAACACAACACACGACATGACATTACATGACAAAACAAGACAAGACAAGACAAGACAAGACAAGACAAGACAAGACAAGACAAGACAAGACAAGACAATATGAGTCATGACAATACACAACAAGACAAGACAAAACAACACAACACACGACATGACAAGACAAGACAAGACAAGACAAGACAAAACAACACAACACACGACAGGACAGGACAAGACAAGACAAGACAGGACACGACAAAACAACACAAGACAAGACAAGACAAGACAAGACATGACAAGACAAGACAAGACAATATAAGACATGACAATACACAACAAGACAAAACAAAACAACACAACACACGACATGACAAGACAAGACAAAGCAACACAAGACACGACATGACATGACATGACAAGACAAGACAAAACAACACAACACACGAAGGGACAGGACAAGACAAGACAAGACAAGACATGATACGACAAAACAACACAAGAAAAAACAACACAACACACGACATGACATTACATGAGAAAACAAGACAATACAAGACAAGACAAGACAAGACATGACAAGACAAGAGAAGACAAGACAAGACACGACAAGACAAGACAAGACAAGACAAGACAAGACAAGACACGACAAAACAACACAACACACGACATGACATCACAAGACAAGACAAGACAAGACAAGACAAGACAATATAAGACATGACAAGACAAAGCAAGACAAGACCAGACAAGACAAGACAAGACAAAACAAGACAAGACAAGAAGAGACAAGACAAGACAAGACAAGACAAGACAAGACAAGACAAGACAGGACAAGACAAGACAAGACAAGACAAGACAAGACAAGACAAGACAAGACAAGACAAGACAAGACAAGACAAGACAAGACAAGACAAGACAAGACAAGACAAGACAAGACAAGACAAGACAAGACAAGACAAGACAAGACAAGACAAGACAAGACAAGACAAGACAAGACAAGACAAGACAAGACAAGACAAGACAAGACGAGACAAGACAAGACAAGACAAGACAAGACAAGACAAGACAAGACAAGACAAGACAAGACAAGACAAGACAAGACAAGACAAGACAAGACAAGACAAGACAAGACAAGACAAGACAAGACAAGACAAGACAAGACAAGACAAGACAAGACAAGACAAGACAAGACAAGACAAGACAAGACAAGACAAGACAAGACAAGACAAGACAAGACAAGACAAGACAAGACAAGACAAGACAAGACACGACAAGACAAGACACGACAAAACAACACAACACACGACATGACATCACAAGACAAGACAAGACAAGACAAGACAAGACAATATAAGACATGACAAGACAAAACAACACAACACACGACATGACATTACATGACAAAACAAGACAAGACAAGACAAGACAAGACAAGACAAGACAAGACAAGACAAGACAAGACAAGACAAGACAAGACAAGACAAGACAAGACAAGACAAGACAAGACAAGACAAGACAAGACAAGACATGACAAGACAAAACAAGACAAGACAAGACAAGACATGACAAGACAAAACAAGACAAGACAAAACAACACAACACACGACATGACATGACATGACAAGACAAGACAAGACATGACAATACACAACAAGACAAGACAAAACAACACAACACACGACATGACAAGACAAGACAAGACAAAGCAACACAAGACACGACATGACATGACATGACAAGACAAGACAAAACAACACAACACACGACAGGACAGGACAAGACAAGACAAGACATGACACGACAAAACAACACAAGACAAGACAAAACAACACAACACACGACATGACATTACATGAGAAAACAAGACAATACAAGACAAGACAAAACAAGACAAGACAAGACATGACAAGACAAGACAAGACAAGACAAAACAAGACAAGACAAGACAAGACAAGACAAGACAAGACAAGACAAGACAAGACAAGACAAGACAAGACAAGACAAGACAAGACAAGACAAGACAAGACAAGACAAGACAAGACAAGACAAGACAAGACAAGACAAGACAAGACAAGACAAGACAAGACAAGACAAGACAAGACACGGCAAGACAAGACAGGACAAGACAAGACAAGACAAGACAAGACAAGACAAGACAAGACAAGACAAGACAAGACAAGACAAGACAAGACAAGACGAGACAAGACGAGACAAGACAAGACAAGACAAGACAAGACATGACAAGACAAGACAAGACAGGACAAGACAAGACAAGACAAGACAAGACAAGACAAGACAAGACAAGACACGACAAGACAAGACAAGACAAGACAAGACAAGACAAGACAAGACACGACAAGACAAGACAAGACAAGACAAGACAAGACAAGACAACACAAGACAAGACACGACAAGACAAGACAAGACAAGACAAGACAAGACAAGACAAGACAAGACAAGACAAGACAAGACAAGACACGACAAGACAAGACAAGACAACACAAGACAAGACACGACAAGACAAGACAAGACAAGACAAGACAAGACAAGACAAGACAAGACAAGACAAGACAAGACAAGACAAGACAAGACAAGACAAGACAAGACAAGACAAGACAAGACACGTCAAGACAAGATAAGACAAGACAAGACAAAACAACACAAGACAAAACAACACAACACACGACATGACATTACATGAGAAAACAAGACAATACAAGACAAGACAAAACAAGACAAGACAAGACAAGACAAGACAAGACAAGACAAGACAAGACAAGACAAGACAAGACAAGACAAGACAAGACAAGACAAGACAAGACAAGACAAGACAAGACAAGACAAGACAAGACAAGACAAGACAAGACAAGACAAGACAAGACAAGACAAGACAAGACAAGACAAGACAAGACAAGACAAGACAAGACAAGACAAGACAAGACAAGACAAGACAAGACAAGACAAGACAAGACAAGACAAGACAAGACAAGACAAGACAAGACAAGACAAAACAACACAACACACGGCATGACATCACAAGACAAGATAAGACAAGACAAGACAATATAAGACATGACAAGACAAAACAACACAACACACGACATGACATTACATGACAAAACAAGACAAGACAAGACAACATAAAACAAGACAAGACAAGACAAGACAAGACAAGACAAGACAAGACAAGACAAGACAAGACAAGACAAGACAAGACAAGACAAGACAAGACAAGACAAGACAAGACAAGACAAGACAAGACAAGACAAGACAAGACAAGACAAGACAAGACAAGACAAGACAAGACAAGACAAGACAAGACAAGACAAGACAAGACAAGACAAGACAAGACAAGACAAGACAAGACAAGACAAGACAAGACAAGACAAGACAAGACAAGACAAGACAAGACAAGACAAGACAAGACAAGACAAGACAAGACAAGACAAGACAAGACAAGACAAGACAAGACAAGACCAGACCAGACAAGACAAGACAAGACAAGACAAGACAAGACAAGACAAGACAAGACAAGACAAGACAAGACAAGACAAGACAAGACAAGACAAGACAAGACAAGACAAGATAAGACAAGACAAGACAAGACAAGACAAGACAAGACAAGACAAGACAAGACAAGACAAGACAAGACAAGACAAGACAAGACATGACAAGACAAGACATGACAAGACAAAACAAGACAAGACAAGACATGACAAGACAAAACAAGACAAGACAAAACAACACAAGACACGACATGACATGACATGACAAGACAAGACAAGACAAGACAATATGAGTCATGACAATACACAACAAGACAAGACAAAACAACACAACACACGACATGACAAGACAAGACAAGACAAGACAAGACAAAACAACACAACACACGACAGGACAGGACAAAACAAGACAAGACAAGACAAGACAAGGCAAGACAAGACAAGACAAGACAAGATAAGACATGACAAGACAAGACAAGACAAGACAAGACAAGACAAGACAAGACAAGACAAGACAAGACAAGACAAGACAAGACAAGACAAGGTAAGACAAGACAAGACAAGACAAGACAAGACAAGACAAGACAAGACAATACATGACATGACATGACAAGACAAGACAAGACAAGACAATATGAGTCATGACAATACACAACAAGACAAGACAAAACAACACAACACACGACATGACAAGACAAGACAAGACAACCCAAGACAAAACAACACAACACACGACAGGACAGGACAAGACAAGACAAGACATGACACGACAAAACAACACAAGACAAGACAAGACAAGACAAGACATGACAAGACAAGACAAGACAATATAAGACATGACAATACACAACAAGACAAAACAAAACAACACAACACACGACATGACAAGACAAGACAAAGCAACACAAGACACGACATGACATGACATGACAAGACAAGACAAAACAACACAACACAAGGAAGGGACAGGACAAGACAAGACAAGACAAGACATGATACGACAAAACAACACAAGAAAAAACAACACAACACACGACATGACATTACATGAGAAAACAAGACAATACAAGACAAGACAAGACAAGACATGACAAGACAACACAAGACAAACAAGACACGACAAGACAAGACAAGACAAGACAAGACACGACAAAACAACACAACACACGACATGACATCACAAGACAAGACAAGACAAGACAATATAAGACATGACAAGACAAAGCAAGACAAGACAAGACAAGACAAGACAAGACAAAACAAGACAAGACAAGACAAGACAAGACAAGACAAGACAAGACAAGACAAGACAAGACAAGACAATATAAGACATGACAAGACAAAACAACACAACACACGACATGACATTACATGACAAAACAAGACATGACAAGACAAGACAAGACAAGACAAGACAAGACAAGACAAGACAAGACAAGACAAGACAAGACAAGACAAGACAAGACAAGACAAGACAAGACAAGACAAGACAAGACAAGACAAGACAAGACAAGACAAGACAAGACAAGACAAGACAAGACAAGACAAGACAAGACAAGACAAGACAAGACAAGACAAGACAAGACAAGACAAGACAAGACAAGACAAGACAAGACAAGACAAGACAAGACAAGACAAGACAAGACAAGACAAGACAAGACAAGACAAGACAAGACAAGACAAGACAAGACAAGACAAGACAAGACAAGACAAGACAAGACAAGACAAGACAAGACAAGACAAGACAAGACAAGACAAGACAAGACAAGACAAGACAAGACAAGACAAGACAAGACAAGACAAGACAAGACAAGACAAGACAAGACAAGATAAGACAAGACAAGACAAGACAAGACAAGACAAGACAAGACAAGACAAGACAAGACAAGACAAGACAAGACAAGACATGACAAGACAAGACAATATGAGTCATGACAATACACAACAAGACAAGACAAAACAACACAACACATGACATGACAAGACAAGACAAGACAAGACAAGACAAAACAACACAACACACGACAGGACAGGACAAGACAAGACAAGACAGGACACGACAAAACAACACAAGACAAGACAAGACAAGACCAGACATGACAAGACAAGACACGACAATATAAGTCATGACAATACACAACAAGACAAAACAAAACAACACAACACACGACATGACAAGACAAGACAAAGCAACACAAGACACGACATGACATGACATGACAAGACAAGACAAAACAACACAACACACGAAGGGACAGGACAAGACAAGACATGATACGACAAAACAACACAAGAAAAAACAACACAACACACGACATGACATTACATGAGAAAACAAGACAATACAAGACAAGACAAGACAAGACATGACAAGACACGACAAGACAAGACAAGACACGACAAGACAAGACAAGACAAGACAAGACAAGACAAGACACGACAAAACAACACAACACACGACATGACATCACAAGACAAGACAAGACAAGACAAGACAATATAAGACATGACAAGACAAAGCAAGACAAGACCAGACAAGACAAGACAAGACAAAACAAGACAAGACAAGACAAGACAAGGCAAAACAAGACAAGACAAGACAAGACAAGACAAGACAAGACAAGACAAGACAAGACAAGACAAGACAAGACAAGACAAGACAAGACAAGACAAGACAAGACAAGACAAGACAAGACAAGACAAGACAAGACAAGACAAGACAAGACAAGACAAGACAAGACAAGACAAGACAAGACAAGACAAGACAAGACAAGACAAGACAAGACAAGACAAGACAAGACAAGACAAGACAAGACAAGACAAGACAAGACAAGACAAGACAAGACAAGACAAGACAAGACAAGACCAGACAAGACAAGACAAGACAAGACAAGACAAGACAAGACAAGACAAGACAAGACAAGACAAGACAAGACAAGACAAGACAAGACAAGACAAGACAAGACAAGATAAGACAAGACACGACAAGACAAGACAAGACAAGACACGACAAAACAACACAACACACGACATGACATCACAAGACAAGACAAGACAAGACAATATAAGACATGACAAGACAAAACAACACAACACACGACATGACATTACATGACAAAACAAGACAAGACAAGACAAGACAAGACAAGACAAGACAAGACAAGACAAGACAAGACAAGACAAGACAAGACAAGACAAGACAAGACAAGACAAGACAAGACAAGACAAGACAAGACAAGACAAGACAAGACAAGACAAGACAAGACAAGACAAGACAAGACAAGACAAGACAAGACAAGACAAGACAAGACAAGACAAGACAAGACAAGACAAGACAAGACAAGACAAGACAAGACAAGACAAGACAAGACAAGACAAGACAAGACAAGACAAGACAAGACAAGACAAGACAAGACAAGACAAGACAAGACAAGACAAGACAAGACAAGATAAGACAAGACAAGACAAGACAAGACAAGACAAGACAAGACAAGACAAGACAAGACAAGACAAGACAAGACAAGACAAGACAAGACATGACAAGACAAGACAATATGAGTCATGACAATACACAACAAGACAAGACAAAACAACACAACACATGACATGACAAGACAAGACAAGACAAGACAAGACAAAACAACACAACACACGACAGGACAGGACAAGACAAGACAAGACAGGACACGACAAAACAACACAAGACAAGACAAGACAAGACCAGACATGACAAGACAAGACACGACAATATAAGTCATGACAATACACAACAAGACAAAACAAAACAACACAACACAAGACAAGACAAAGCAACACAAGACACGACATGACATGACATGACAAGACAAGACAAAACAACACAACACACGAAGGGACAGGACAAGACAAGACATGATACGACAAAACAACACAAGAAAAAACAACACAACACACGACATGACATTACATGAGAAAACAAGACAATACAAGACAAGACAAGACAAGACATGACAAGACAAGACAAGACAAGACAAGACACGACAAGACAAGACAAGACAAGACAAGACAAGACAAGACACGACAAAACAACACAACACACGACATGACATCACAAGACAAGACAAGACAAGACAAGACAATATAAGACATGACAAGACAAAGCAAGACAAGACCAGACAAGACAAGACAAGACAAAACAAGACAAGACAAGACAAGACAAGGCAAAACAAGACAAGACAAGACAAGACAAGACAAGACAAGACAAGACAAGACAAGACAAGACAAGACAAGACAAGACAAGACAAGACAAGACAAGACAAGACAAGACAAGACAAGACAAGACAAGACAAGACAAGACAAGACAAGACAAGACAAGACAAGACAAGACAAGACAAGACAAGACAAGACAAGACAAGACAAGACAAGACAAGACAAGACAAGACAAGACAAGACAAGACAAGACAAGACAAGACAAGACAAGACAAGACAAGACAAGACCAGACAAGACAAGACAAGACAAGACAAGACAAGACAAGACAAGACAAGACAAGACAAGACAAGACAAGACAAGACAAGACAAGACAAGACAAGACAAGACAAGATAAGACAAGACACGACAAGACAAGACAAGACAAGACACGACAAAACAACACAACACACGACATGACATCACAAGACAAGACAAGACAAGACAATATAAGACATGACAAGACAAAACAACACAACACACGACATGACATTACATGACAAAACAAGACAAGACAAGACAAGACAAGACAAGACAAGACAAGACAAGACAAGACAAGACAAGACAAGACAAGACAAGACAAGACAAGACAAGACAAGACAAGACAAGACAAGACAAGACAAGACAAGACAAGACAAGACAAGACAAGACAAGACAAGACAAGATAAGACAAGACAAGACAAGACAAGACAAGACAAGACAAGACAAGACAAGACAAGACAAGACAAGACAAGACAAGACATGACAAGACAAGACATGACAAGACAAGACAAGACAAGACAAGACAAGACAAGACAAGACAAGACAAGACAAGACAAGACAAGACAAGACAAGACAAGACAAGACAAGACAAGACAAGACAAGACAAGACAAGACAAGACAAGACAAGACAAGACAAGACAAGACAAGACAAGACAAGACAAGACAAGACAAGACAAGACAAGACAAGACAAGACAAGACAAGACAATACAAGACAAGACAAGACAAGACATGACAAGACAAGACAAGACAAGACACGACAAGACAAGACAAGACAAGACAAGACAAGACAAAACAAGACACGACAAAACAACACAACACACGACATGACATCACAAGACAAGACAAGACAAGACAAGACAAGACAATATAAGACATGACAAGACAAAGCAAGACAAGACCAGACAAGACAAGACAAGACAAAACAAGACAAGACAAGACAAGACAAGACAAGACATGACAATACAAGACAAGACAAAACAAGACAAGACAAGACATGACAAGACAAGACAAGACAAAACAAGACAAGACAAGACAAGACAAGACAAGACAAGACAAGACAAGACACGGCAAGACACGGCAAGACAAGACAGGACAAGACAAGGCAAGACAAGACAAGACAAGACAAGACAAGACGAGACAAGACAAGACAAGACAAGACAAGACATGACAAGACAAGACAAGACAGGACAGGACAAGACAAGACAAGACAAGACAAGACAAGACAAGACAAGACAAGACAAGACAAGACAAGACAAGACACGACAAAACAACACAACACACGACATGACATCACAAGACAAGACAAGACAAGACAATATAAGACATGACAAGACAAAGCAAGACAAGACAAGACAAGACAAGACAAGACAAAACAAGACAAGACAAGACAAGACAAGACAAGACAAGACAAGACAAGACAAGACAAGACAAGACAATATAAGACATGACAAGACAAAACAACACAACACACGACATGACATTACATGACAAAACAAGACATGACAAGACAAGACAAGACAAGACAAGACAAGACAAGACAAGACAAGACAAGACAAGACAAGACAAGACAAGACAAGACAAGACAAGACAAGACAAGACAAGACAAGACAAGACAAGACAAGACAAGACAAGACAAGACAAGACAAGACAAGACAAGACAAGACAAGACAAGACAAGACAAGACAAGACAAGACAAGACAAGACAAGACAAGACAAGACAAGACAAGACAAGACAAGACAAGACAAGACAAGACAAGACAAGACAAGACAAGACAAGACAAGACAAGACAAGACAAGACAAGACAAGACAAGACAAGACAAGACAAGACAAGACAAGACAAGACAAGACAAGACAAGACAAGACAAGACAAGACAAGACAAGACAAGACAAGACAAGACAAGACAAGACAAGACAAGACAAGACAAGACAAGACAAGACAAGACAAGACAAGACAAGACAAGACAAGACAAGACAAGATAAGACAAGACAAGACAAGACAAGACAAGACAAGACAAGACAAGACAAGACAAGACAAGACAAGACAAGACAAGACAAGACAAGACAAGACATGACAAGACAAGACAATATGAGTCATGACAATACACAACAAGACAAGACAAAACAACACAACACATGACATGACAAGACAAGACAAGACAAGACAAGACAAAACAACACAACACACGACAGGACAGGACAAGACAAGACAAGACAGGACACGACAAAACAACACAAGACAAGACAAGACAAGACCAGACATGACAAGACAAGACACGACAATATAAGTCATGACAATACACAACAAGACAAAACAAAACAACACAACACACGACATGACAAGACAAGACAAAGCAACACAAGACACGACATGACATGACATGACAAGACAAGACAAAACAACACAACACACGAAGGGACAGGACAAGACAAGACATGATACGACAAAACAACACAAGAAAAAACAACACAACACACGACATGACATTACATGAGAAAACAAGACAATACAAGACAAGACAAGACAAGACATGACAAGACACGACAAGACAAGACAAGACACGACAAGACAAGACAAGACAAGACAAGACAAGACAAGACACGACAAAACAACACAACACACGACATGACATCACAAGACAAGACAAGACAAGACAAGACAATATAAGACATGACAAGACAAAGCAAGACAAGACCAGACAAGACAAGACAAGACAAAACAAGACAAGACAAGACAAGACAAGGCAAAACAAGACAAGACAAGACAAGACAAGACAAGACAAGACAAGACAAGACAAGACAAGACAAGACAAGACAAGACAAGACAAGACAAGACAAGACAAGACAAGACAAGACAAGACAAGACAAGACAAGACAAGACAAGACAAGACAAGACAAGACAAGACAAGACAAGACAAGACAAGACAAGACAAGACAAGACAAGACAAGACAAGACAAGACAAGACAAGACAAGACAAGACAAGACAAGACAAGACAAGACAAGACAAGACAAGACAAGACAAGACAAGACAAGACAAGACAAGACAAGACCAGACAAGACAAGACAAGACAAGACAAGACAAGACAAGACAAGACAAGACAAGACAAGACAAGACAAGACAAGACAAGACAAGACAAGACAAGACAAGATAAGACAAGACACGACAAGACAAGACAAGACAAGACACGACAAAACAACACAACACACGACATGACATCACAAGACAAGACAAGACAAGACAATATAAGACATGACAAGACAAAACAACACAACACACGACATGACATTACATGACAAAACAAGACAAGACAAGACAAGACAAGACAAGACAAGACAAGACAAGACAAGACAAGACAAGACAAGACAAGACAAGACAAGACAAGACAAGACAAGACAAGACAAGACAAGACAAGACAAGACAAGACAAGACAAGACAAGACAAGACAAGACAAGACAAGACAAGACAAGACAAGACAAGACAAGACAAGACAAGACAAGACAAGACAAGACAAGACAAGACAAGACAAGACAAGACAAGACAAGACAAGACAAGACAAGACAAGACAAGACAAGACAAGACAAGACAAGACAAGACAAGACAAGACAAGACAAGACAAGACAAGACAAGACAAGACAAGACAAGACAAGACAAGACAAGACAAGACAAGACAAGATAAGACAAGACAAGACAAGACAAGACAAGACAAGACAAGACAAGACAAGACAAGACAAGACAAGACAAGACAAGACAAGACATGACAAGACAAGACAATATGAGTCATGACAATACACAACAAGACAAGACAAAACAACACAACACATGACATGACAAGACAAGACAAGACAAGACAAGACAAGACAAAACAACACAACACACGACAGGACAGGACAAGACAAGACAAGACAGGACACGACAAAACAACACAAGACAAGACAAGACAAGACCAGACATGACAAGACAAGACACGACAATATAAGTCATGACAATACACAACAAGACAAAACAAAACAACACAACACACGACATGACAAGACAAGACAAAGCAACACAAGACACGACATGACATGACATGACAAGACAAGACAAAACAACACAACACACGAAGGGACAGGACAAGACAAGACATGATACGACAAAACAACACAAGAAAAAACAACACAACACACGACATGACATTACATGAGAAAACAAGACAATACAAGACAAGACAAGACAAGACATGACAAGACAAGACAAGACAAGACAAGACACGACAAGACAAGACAAGACAAGACAAGACAAGACAAGACACGACAAAACAACACAACACACGACATGACATCACAAGACAAGACAAGACAAGACAAGACAATATAAGACATGACAAGACAAAGCAAGACAAGACCAGACAAGACAAGACAAGACAAAACAAGACAAGACAAGACAAGACAAGGCAAAACAAGACAAGACAAGACAAGACAAGACAAGACAAGACAAGACAAGACAAGACAAGACAAGACAAGACAAGACAAGACAAGACAAGACAAGACAAGACAAGACAAGACAAGACAAGACAAGACAAGACAAGACAAGACAAGACAAGACAAGACAAGACAAGACAAGACAAGACAAGACAAGACAAGACAAGACAAGACAAGACAAGACAAGACAAGACAAGACAAGACAAGACAAGACAAGACAAGACAAGACAAGACAAGACAAGACAAGACAAGACAAGACAAGACAAGACAAGACAAGACAAGACAAGACAAGACAAGACAAGACAAGACCAGACAAGACAAGACAAGACAAGACAAGACAAGACAAGACAAGACAAGACAAGACAAGACAAGACAAGACAAGACAAGACAAGACAAGACAAGACAAGACAAGACAAGATAAGACAAGACACGACAAGACAAGACAAGACAAGACACGACAAAACAACACAACACACGACATGACATCACAAGACAAGACAAGACAAGACAATATAAGACATGACAAGACAAAACAACACAACACACGACATGACATTACATGACAAAACAAGACAAGACAAGACAAGACAAGACAAGACAAGACAAGACAAGACAAGACAAGACAAGACAAGACAAGACAAGACAAGACAAGACAAGACAAGACAAGACAAGACAAGACAAGACAAGACAAGACAAGACAAGACAAGACAAGACAAGACAAGACAAGACAAGACAAGACAAGACAAGACAAGATAAGACAAGACAAGACAAGACAAGACAAGACAAGACAAGACAAGACAAGACAAGACAAGACAAGACAAGACATGACAAGACAAGACATGACAAGACAAGACAAGACAAGACAAGACAAGACAAGACAAGACAAGACAAGACAAGACAAGACAAGACAAGACAAGACAAGACAAGACAAGACAAGACAAGACAAGACAAGACAAGACAAGACAAGACAAGACAAGACAAGACAAGACAAGACAAGACAAGACAAGACAAGACAAGACAAGACAAGACAAGACAAGACAAGACAATACAAGACAAGACAAGACAAGACATGACAAGACAAGACAAGACAAGACACGACAAGACAAGACAAGACAAGACAAGACAAGACAAGACAAGACACGACAAAACAACACAACACACGACATGACATCACAAGACAAGACAAGACAAGACAAGACAAGACAATATAAGACATGACAAGACAAAGCAAGACAAGACCAGACAAGACAAGACAAGACAAAACAAGACAAGACAAGACAAGACAAGACAAGACATGACAATACAAGACAAGACAAAACAAGACAAGACAAGACATGACAAGACAAGACAAGACAAAACAAGACAAGACAAGACAAGACAAGACAAGACAAGACAAGACAAGACACGGCAAGACACGGCAAGACAAGACAGGACAAGACAAGACAAGACAAGGCAAGACAAGACAAGACAAGACAAGACAAGACGAGACAAGACAAGACAAGACAAGACAAGACATGACAAGACAAGACAAGACAGGACAGGACAAGACAAGACAAGACAAGACAAGACAAGACAAGACAAGACAAGACAAGACAAGACAAGACAAGACAAGACAAGACAAGACAAGACAAGACAAGACAAGACAAGACAAGACAAGACAAGACAAGACAAGACAAGACAAGACAAGACAAGACAAGACAAGACAAGACAAGACAAGACAAGACAAGACAAGACAAGACAAGACAAGACAAGACAAGACAAGACAAGACAAGACAAGACAAGACAAGACAAGACAAGACAAGACAAGACAAGACAAGACAAGACAAGACAAGACAAGACAAGACAAGACAAGACAAGACAAGACAAGACAAGACAAGACAAGACAAGACAAGACAAGACAAGACAAGACAAGACAAGACAAAACAACACAACACACGGCATGACATCACAAGACAAGATAAGACAAGACACGACAAAACAACACAACACACGACATGACATCACAAGACAAGACAAGACAAGACAAGACAAGACAATATAAGACATGACAAGACAAAGCAAGACAAGACCAGACAAGACAAGACAAGACAAAACAAGACAAGACAAGACAAGACAAGGCAAAACAAGACAAGACAAGACAAGACAAGACAAGACAAGACAAGACAAGACAAGACAAGACAAGACAAGACAAGACAAGACAAGACCAGACAAGACAAGACAAGACAAGACAAGGCAAGACCAGACAAGACAAGACAAGACAAAACAAGACAAGATAAGACAAGACACGACAAAACAACACAACACACGACATGACATCACAAGACAAGACAAGACAAGACAAGACAAGACAATATAAGACATGACAAGACAAAGCAAGACAAGACCAGACAAGACAAGACAAGACAAGACAAGACAAGACAAGACAAGACAAGACAAGACAAGACAAGACAAGACAAGACAAGACAAGACAAGACAAGACAAGACAAGACCAGACAAGACAAGACAAGACAAGACAAGACAAGACAAGACAAGACAAGACAAGACAAGACAAGACAAGATAAGACAAGACACGACAAGACAAGACAAGACAAGACACGACAAAACAACACAACACACGACATGACATCACAAGACAAGACAAGACAAGACAAGACAAGACAATATAAGACATGACAAGACAAAACAACACAACACACGACATGACATTACATGACAAAACAAGACAAGACAAGACAAGACAAGACAAGACAAGACAAGACAAGACAAGACAAGACAAGACAAGACATGACAAGACAAAACAAGACAAGACAAGACAAGACATGACAAGACAAAACAAGACAAGACAAAACAACACAACACACGACATGACATGACATGACAAGACAAGACAAGACATGACAATACACAACAAGACAAGACAAAACAACACAACACACGACATGACAAGACAAGACAAGACAAGACAAAGCAACACAAGACACGACATGACATGACATGACAAGACAAGACAAAACAACACAACACACGACAGGACAGGACAAGACAAGACAAGACAAGACAAGACATGACACGACAAAACAACACAAGACAAGACAAAACAACACAACACACGACATGACATTACATGAGAAAACAAGACAATACAAGACAAGACAAGACAAGACATGACAAGACAAGACAAGACAAGACAAAACAAGACAAGACAAGACAAGACAAGACAAGACAAGACAAGACAAGACAAGACAAGACACGGCAAGACACGGCAAGACAAGACAGGACAAGACAAGACAAGACAGGACAAGACAAGACAAGACAAGACAAGACAAGACAAGACAAGACAAGACAAGACAAGACAAGACAAGACGAGACAAGACAAGACATGACAAGACAAGACAGGACAGGACAAGACAAGACAAGACAAGACAAGACAAGACAAGACAAGACAAGACAAGACACGACAAGACAAGACAAGACAAGACAAGACAAGACAAGACAAGACAAGACAAGACAAGACACGACAAGACAAGACAAGACAAGACAACACAAGACAAGACAAGACACGACAAGACAAGACAAGACAAGACAAGACAAGACAAGACAAGACAAGACAAGACAAGACAAGACAAGACAAGACAAGACAAGACAAGACACGACAAGACAAGACAAGACAACACAAGACAAGACACAAGACAAGACATGACACGACAAAACAACACAAGACAAGACAAGACAAGACAAGACATGACAAGACAAGACAAGACAATATAAGACATGACAATACACAACAAGACAAAACAAAACAACACAACACACGACATGACAAGACAAGACAAAGCAACACAAGACACGACATGACATGACATGACAAGACAAGACAAAACAACACAACACACGAAGGGACAGGACAAGACAAGACATGACAAGACAAAACAAGACAAGACAAGACATGACAAGACAAAACAAGACAAGACAAAACAACACAAGACACGACATGACATGACATGACAAGACAAGACAAGACAAGACAATATGAGTCATGACAATACACAACAAGACAAGACAAAACAACACAACACACGACATGACAAGACAAGACAAGACAAGACAAGACAAAACAACACAACACACGACAGGACAGGACAAGACAAGACAAGACATGACACGACAAAACAACACAAGACAAGACAAGACAAGACAAGACATGACAAGACAAGACAAGACAATATAAGACATGACAATACACAACAAGACAAAACAAAACAACACAACACACGACATGACAAGACAAGACAAAGCAACACAAGACAAGACAAGACACGTCAAGACAAGATAAGACAAGACAAGACAAAACAACACAAGACAAAACAACACAACACACGACATGACAAGACAAGACAAGACAACACAAGACAAAACAACACAACACACGACATGACATTACATGAGAAAACAAGACAATACAAGACAAGACAAAACAAGACAAGACAAGACAAGACAAGACAAGACAAGACAAGACAAGACAAGACAAGACAAGACAAGACAAGACAAGACAAGACAAGACAAGACAAGACAAGACAAGACAAGACAAGACAAGACAAGACAAGACAAGACAAGACAAGACAAGACAAGACAAGACAAGACAAGACAAGACAAGACAAGACAAGACAAGACAAGACAAGACAAGACAAGACAAGACAAGACAAGACAAGACAAGACAAGACAAGACAAGACAAGACAAGACAAGACAAGACAAGACAAGACAAGACAAGACAAGACAAGAAAAGACAAGACAAGACAAGACAAGACAAGACAAGACAAGACAAGACAAGACAAGACAAGACAAGACAAGACAAGACAAGACAAGACAAGACACGACAAGACAAGACAAGACAAGACAAGACAAGACAAGACATGACAAGACAAGACATGACAAGACAAAACAAGACAAGACAAGACATGACAAGACAAAACAAGACAAGACAAAACAACACAAGACACGACATGACATGACATGACAAGACAAGACAAGACAAGACAATATGAGTCATGACAATACACAACAAGACAAGACAAAACAACACAACACACGACATGACAAGACAAGACAAGACAAGACAAGACAAAACAACACAACACACGACAGGACAGGACAAGACAAGACAAGACATGACACGACAAAACAACACAAGACAAGACAAGACAAGACAAGACATGACAAGACAAGACAAGACAATATAAGACATGACAATACACAACAAGACAAAACAAAACAACACAACACACGACATGACAAGACAAGACAAAGCAACACAAGACACGACATGACATGACATGACAAGACAAGACAAAACAACACAACACACGAAGGGACAGGACAAGACAAGACAAGACAAGACATGATACGACAAAACAACACAAGAAAAAACAACACAACACACGACATGACATTACATGAGAAAACAAGACAATACAAGACAAGACAAGACAAGACATGACAAGACAAGACAAGACAAACAAGACACGACAAGACAAGACAAGACAAGACAAGACAAGACAAGACACGACAAAACAACACAACACACGACATGACATCACAAGACAAGACAATACAAGACAAGACAAGACAATATAAGACATGACAAGACAAAGCAAGACAAGACAAGACAAGACAAGACAAGATAAAACAAGACAAGACAAGACAAGACAAGACAAGACAAGACAAGACAAGACAAGACAAGACAAGACAAGACAAAACAACACAACACACGGCATGACATCACAAGACAAGATAAGACAAGACAAGACAATATAAGACATGACAAGACAAAACAAGACAAGACAAGACAAGACAAGACAAGACAAGACAAGACAAGACAAGACAAGACAAGACAAGACAAGACAAGACAAGACAAGACAAGACAAGACAAGACAAGACAAGACAAGACAAGACAAGACAAGACAAGACAAGACAAGACAAGACAAGACAAGACAAGACAAGACAAGACAAGACAAGACAAGACAAGACAAGACAAGACAAGACAAGACAAGACAAGACAAGACAAGACAAGACAAGACAAGACAAGACAAGACAAGACAAGACAAGACAAGACAAGACAAGACAAGACAAGACAAGACAAGACAAGACAAGACAAGACAAGACAAGACAAGACAAGACAAGACAAGACAAGACAAGACAAGACAAGACAAGACAAGACAAGACAAGACAAGACAAGACAAGACAAGACAAGACAAGACAAGACAAGACAAGACAAGACAAGACAAGACAAGACAAGACAAGACAAGACAAGACAAGACAAGACAAGACAAGACAAGACAAGACAAGACAAGACAAGACAAGACAAGACAAGACAAGACAAGACAAGACAAGACAAGACAAGACAAGACAAGACAAGACAAGACAAGATAAGACAAGAAAAGACAAGACATGACAAGACAAGACAAGACAAGACACGACAAGACAAGACAAGACAAGACAAGACAAGACAAGACACGACAAAACAACACAACACACGACATGACATCACAAGACAAGACAAGACAAGACAAGACAAGACAAGACAAGACAAGACAAGACAAGACAAGACAAGACAAGACAAGACAAGACAAGACAAGACAAGACAAGACAAGACAAGACAAGACAAGACAAGACAAGACAAGACAAGACAAGACAAGACAAGATAAGACAAGACACGACAAGACAAGACAAGACAAGACACGACAAAACAACACAACACACGACATGACATCACAAGACAAGACAAGACAAGACAATATAAGACATGACAAGACAAAACAACACAACACACGACATGACATTACATGACAAAACAAGACAAGACAAGACAAGACAAGACAAGACAAGACAAGACAAGACAAGACAAGACAAGACAAGACAAGACAAGACAAGACAAGACAAGACAAGACAAGACAAGACAAGACAAGACAAGACAAGACAAGACAAGACAAGACAAGACAAGACAAGACAAGACAAGACAAGATAAGACAAGACAAGACAAGACAAGACAAGACAAGACAAGACAAGACAAGACAAGACAAGACAAGACAAGACAAGACAAGACAAGACATGACAAGACAAGACATGACAAGACAAGACAAGACAAGACAAGACAAGACAAGACAAGACAAGACAAGACAAGACAAGACAAGACAAGACAAGACAAGACAAGACAAGACAAGACAAGACAAGACAAGACAAGACAAGACAAGACAAGACAAGACAAGACAAGACAAGACAAGACAAGACAAGACAAGACAAGACAAGACAAGACAAGACAATACAAGACAAGACAAGACAAGACATGACAAGACAAGACAAGACACGACAAGACAAGACAAGACAAGACAAGACAAGACAAGACACGACAAAACAACACAACACACGACATGACATCACAAGACAAGACAAGACAAGACAAGACAAGACAATATAAGACATGACAAGACAAAGCAAGACAAGACCAGACAAGACAAGACAAGACAAAACAAGACAAGACAAGACAAGACAAGACAAGACATGACAATACAAGACAAGACAAAACAAGACAAGACAAGACATGACAAGACAAGACAAGACAAGACAAAACAAGACAAGACAAGACAAGACAAGACAAGACAAGACAAGACAAGACACGGCAAGACACGGCAAGACAAGACAGGACAAGACAAGACAAGACAAGGCAAGACAAGACAAGACAAGACAAGACAAGACGAGACAAGACAAGACAAGACAAGACAAGACATGACAAGACAAGACAGGACAGGACAAGACAAGACAAGACAAGACAAGACAAGACAAGACAAGACAAGACACGACAAGACAAGACAAGACAAGACAAGACAAGACAAGACAAGACAAGACAAGACAAGACAAGACACGACAAGACAAGACAAGACAAGACAAGACAAGACAAGACAAGACAAGACAAGACAAGACAAGACACGTCAAGACAAGATAAGACAAGACAAGACAAGACAAGACAAGACAAGACAAGACAAGACAAGACAAGACAAAACAACACAACACACGGCATGACATCACAAGACAAGATAAGACAAGACACGACAAAACAACACAACACACGACATGACATCACAAGACAAGACAAGACAAGACAAGACAAGACAATATAAGACATGACAAGACAAAGCAAGACAAGACCAGACAAGACAAGACAAGACAAAACAAGACAAGACAAGACAAGACAAGGCAAAACAAGACAAGACAAGACAAGACAAGACAAGACAAGACAAGACAAGACAAGACAAGACAAGACAAGACAAGACAAGACCAGACAAGACAAGACAAGACAAGACAAGACAAGACAAGACCAGACAAGACAAGACAAGACAAAACAAGACAAGATAAGACAAGACACGACAAAACAACACAACACACGACATGACATCACAAGACAAGACAAGACAAGACAAGACAAGACAATATAAGACATGACAAGACAAAGCAAGACAAGACCAGACAAGACAAGACAAGACAAGACAAGACAAGACAAGACAAGACAAGACAAGACAAGACAAGACAAGACAAGACAAGACAAGACAAGACAAGACAAGACAAGACAAGACAAGACAAGACCAGACAAGACAAGACAAGACAAGACAAGACAAGACAAGACAAGACAAGACAAGACAAGACAAGACAAGATAAGACAAGACACGACAAGACAAGACAAGACAAGACACGACAAAACAACACAACACACGACATGACATCACAAGACAAGACAAGACAAGACAAGACAAGACAATATAAGACATGACAAGACAAAACAACACAACACACGACATGACATTACATGACAAAACAAGACAAGACAAGACAAGACAAGACAAGACAAGACAAGACAAGACAAGACATGACAAGACAAAACAAGACAAGACAAGACAAGACATGACAAGACAAAACAAGACAAGACAAAACAACACAACACACGACATGACATGACATGACAAGACAAGACAAGACATGACAATACACAACAAGACAAGACAAAACAACACAACACACGACATGACAAGACAAGACAAGACAAGACAAAGCAACACAAGACACGACATGACATGACATGACAAGACAAGACAAAACAACACAACACACGACAGGACAGGACAAGACAAGACAAGACAAGACAAGACATGACACGACAAAACAACACAAGACAAGACAAAACAACACAACACACGACATGACATTACATGAGAAAACAAGACAATACAAGACAAGACAAGACAAGACATGACAAGACAAGACAAGACAAGACAAAACAAGACAAGACAAGACAAGACAAGACAAGACAAGACAAGACAAGACAAGACAAGACACGGCAAGACACGGCAAGACAAGACAGGACAAGACAAGACAAGACAGGACAAGACAAGACAAGACAAGACAAGACAAGACAAGACAAGACAAGACAAGACAAGACAAGACAAGACAAGACAAGACGAGACAAGACAAGACATGACAAGACAAGACAGGACAGGACAAGACAAGACAAGACAAGACAAGACAAGACAAGACAAGACAAGACACGACAAGACAAGACAAGACAAGACAAGACAAGACAAGACAAGACAAGACAAGACAAGACACGACAAGACAAGACAAGACAAGACAACACAAGACAAGACAAGACACGACAAGACAAGACAAGACAAGACAAGACAAGACAAGACAAGACAAGACAAGACAAGACAAGACAAGACAAGACAAGACAAGACAAGACACGACAAGACAAGACAAGACAACACAAGACAAGACACAAGACAAGACATGACACGACAAAACAACACAAGACAAGACAAGACAAGACAAGACATGACAAGACAATATAAGACATGACAATACACAACAAGACAAAACAAAACAACACAACACACGACATGACAAGACAAGACAAAGCAACACAAGACACGACATGACATGACATGACAAGACAAGACAAAACAACACAACACACGAAGGGACAGGACAAGACAAGACATGACAAGACAAAACAAGACAAGACAAGACATGACAAGACAAAACAAGACAAGACAAAACAACACAAGACACGACATGACATGACATGACAAGACAAGACAAGACAAGACAATATGAGTCATGACAATACACAACAAGACAAGACAAAACAACACAACACACGACATGACAAGACAAGACAAGACAAGACAAGACAAAACAACACAACACACGACAGGACAGGACAAGACAAGACAAGACATGACACGACAAAACAACACAAGACAAGACAAGACAAGACAAGACATGACAAGACAAGACAAGACAATATAAGACATGACAATACACAACAAGACAAAACAAAACAACACAACACACGACATGACAAGACAAGACAAAGCAACACAAGACAAGACAAGACACGTCAAGACAAGATAAGACAAGACAAGACAAAACAACACAAGACAAAACAACACAACACACGACATGACAAGACAAGACAAGACAACACAAGACAAAACAACACAACACACGACATGACATTACATGAGAAAACAAGACAATACAAGACAAGACAAAACAAGACAAGACAAGACAAGACAAGACAAGACAAGACAAGACAAGACAAGACAAGACAAGACAAGACAAGACAAGACAAGACAAGACAAGACAAGACAAGACAAGACAAGACAAGACAAGACAAGACAAGACAAGACAAGACAAGACAAGACAAGACAAGACAAGAAAAACAAGACAAGACAAGACAAGACAAGACAAGACAAGACAAGACAAGACAAGACAAGACAAGACAAGACAAGACAAGACAAGACAAGACAAGACAAGACAAGACAAGACAAGACAAGACAAGACAAGACAAGACAAGACAAGACAAGACAAGACAAGACAAGACAAGACATGACAAGACAAGACATGACAAGACAAAACAAGACAAGACAAGACATGACAAGACAAAACAAGACAAGACAAAACAACACAAGACACGACATGACATGACATGACAAGACAAGACAAGACAAGACAATATGAGTCATGACAATACACAACAAGACAAGACAAAACAACACAACACACGACATGACAAGACAAGACAAGACAAGACAAGACAAAACAACACAACACACGACAGGACAGGACAAGACAAGACAAGACATGACACGACAAAACAACACAAGACAAGACAAGACAAGACAAGACATGACAAGACAAGACAAGACATTATAAGACATGACAATACACAACAAGACAAAACAAAACAACACAACACACGACATGACAAGACAAGACAAAGCAACACAAGACACGACATGACATGACATGACAAGACAAGACAAAACAACACAACACACGAAGGGACAGGACAAGACAAGACAAGACAAGACATGATACGACAAAACAACACAAGAAAAAACAACACAACACACGACATGACATTACATGAGAAAACAAGACAATACAAGACAAGACAAGACAAGACATGACAAGACAAGACAAGACAAACAAGACACGACAAGACAAGACAAGACAAGACAAGACAAGACAAGACAAGACACGACAAAACAACACAACACACGACATGACATCACAAGACAAGACAATACAAGACAAGACAAGACAATATAAGACATGACAAGACAAAGCAAGACAAGACAAGACAAGACAAGACAAGACAAGATAAAACAAGACAAGACAAGACAAGACAAGACAAGACAAGACAAGACAAGACAAGACAAGACAAGACAAGACAAGACAAAACAACACAACACACGGCATGACATCACAAGACAAGATAAGACAAGACAAGACAATATAAGACATGACAAGACAAAACAAGACAAGACAAGACAAGACAAGACAAGACAAGACAAGACAAGACAAGACAAGACAAGACAAGACAAGACAAGACAAGACAAGACAAGACAAGACAAGACAAGACAAGACAAGACAAGACAAGACAAGACAAGACAAGACAAGACAAGACAAGACAAGACAAGACAAGACAAGACAAGACAAGACAAGACAAGACAAGACAAGACAAGACAAGACAAGACAAGACAAGACAAGACAAGACAAGACAAGACAAGACAAGACAAGAGAAGACAAGACAAGACAAGACAAGACAAGACAAGACAAGACAAGACAAGACAAGACAAGACAAGACAAGACAAGACAAGACAAGACAAGACAAGACAAGACAAGACAAGACAAGACAAGACAAGACAAGACAAGACAAGACAAGACAAGACAAGACAAGACAAGACAAGACAAGACAAGACAAGATAAGACAAGAAAAGACAAGACATGACAAGACAAGACAAGACAAGACACGACAAGACAAGACAAGACAAGACAAGACAAGACAAGACACGACAAAACAACACAACACACGACATGACATCACAAGACAAGACAAGACAAGACAAGACAAGACAAGACCAGACAAGACAAGACAAGACAAGACAAGACAAGACAAGACAAGACAAGACAAGACAAGACAAGACAAGACAAGACAAGACAAGACAAGACAAGACAAGACAAGACAAGACAAGACAAGACAAGACAAGACAAGACAAGATAAGACAAGACACGACAAGACAAGACAAGACAAGACACGACAAAACAACACAACACACGACATGACATCACAAGACAAGACAAGACAAGACAAGACAAGACAATATAAGACATGACAAGACAAAACAACACAACACACGACATGACATTACATGACAAAACAAGACAAGACAAGACAAGACAAGACAAGACAAGACAAGACAAGACAAGACATGACAAGACAAAACAAGACAAGACAAGACAAGACATGACAAGACAAAACAAGACAAGACAAAACAACACAACACACGACATGACATGACATGACAAGACAAGACAAGACATGACAATACACAACAAGACAAGACAAAACAACACAACACACGACATGACAAGACAAGACAAGACAAGACAAAGCAACACAAGACACGACATGACATGACATGACAAGACAAGACAAAACAACACAACACACGACAGGACAGGACAAGACAAGACAAGACAAGACAAGACATGACACGACAAAACAACACAAGACAAGACAAAACAACACAACACACGACATGACATTACATGAGAAAACAAGACAATACAAGACAAGACAAAACAAGACAAGACAAGACATGACAAGACAAGACAAGACAAGACAAAACAAGACAAGACAAGACAAGACAAGACAAGACAAGACAAGACAAGACAAGACAAGACAAGACAAGACAAGACAAGACAAGACAAGACAAGACAAGACAAGACACGGCAAGACAAGACAGGACAAGACAAGACAAGACAAGACAAGACAAGACAAGACAAGACAAGACAAGACAAGACGAGACAAGACAAGACAAGACAAGACAAGACATGACAAGACAAGACAGGACAGGACAAGACAAGACAAGACAAGACAAGACAAGACAAGACAAGACAAGACAAGACACGACAAGACAAGACAAGACAAGACAAGACAAGACAAGACAAGACACGACAAGACAAGACAAGACAAGACAAGACAACACAAGACAAGACAAGACACGACAAGACAAGACAAGACAAGACAAGACAAGACAAGACAAGACAAGACAAGACAAGACAAGACAAGACAAGACAAGACAAGACAAGACACGACAAGACAAGACAAGACAAGACAACACAAGACAAGACACGACAAGACAAGACAAGACAAGACAAGACAAGACAAGACAAGACAAGACAAGACAAGACAAGACAAGACAAGACAAGACAAGACAAGACAAGACAAGACAAGACAAGACAAGACAAGACAAGACAAGACAAGACAAGACAAGACAAGACAAGACAAGACAAGACAAGACAAGACAAGACAAGACAAGACAAGACAAGACAAGACAAGACAAGACAAGACAAGACAAGACAAGACAAGACAAGACAAGACACGTCAAGACAAGATAAGACAAGACAAGACAAGACAAGACAAGACAAGACAAAACAACACAACACACGACATGACATGACATGACAAGACAAGACAAGACAAGACAAGACAAGACAAGACATGACAAGACAAGACAAGACAAGACAAGACAAGACAAAACAACACAACACACGACAGGACAGGACAAGACAAGACAAGACATGACACGACAAAACAACACAAGACAAGACAAGACAAGACAAGACATGACAAGACAAGACAAGACAATATAAGACATGACAATACACAACAAGACAAAACAAAACAACACAACACACGACATGACAAGACAAGACAAAGCAACACAAGACACGACATGACATGACATGACAAGACAAGACAAAACAACACAACACACGAAGGGACAGGACAAGACAAGACAAGACAAGACATGATACGACAAAACAACACAAGAAAAAACAACACAACACACGACATGACATTACATGAGAAAACAAGACAATACAAGACAAGACAAGACAAGACATGACAAGACAAGACAAGACAAGACAAACAAGACACGACAAGACAAGACAAGACAAGACAAGACAAGACAAGACAAGACAAGACAAGACAAGACACGACAAAACAACACAACACACGACATGATATCACAAGACAAGACAATACAAGACAAGACAAGACAATATAAGACATGACAAGACAAAGCAAGACAAGACAAGACAAGACAAGACAAGATAAAACAAGACAAGACAAGACAAGACAAGACAAGACAAGACAAGACAAGACAAGACAAGACAAGACAAGACAAGACAAGACAAGACAAGACAAAACAACACAACACACGGCATGACATCACAAGACAAGATAAGACAAGACAAGACAATATAAGACATGACAAGACAAAACAACACAACACACGACATGACATTACATGACAAAACAAGACAAAACAAGACAAGACAAGACAACATAAAACAAGACAAGACAAGACAAGACAAGACAAGACAAGACAAGACAAGACAAGACAAGACAAGACAAGACAAGACAAGACAAGACAAGACAAGACAAGACAAGACAAGACAAGACAAGACAAGACAAGACAAGACAAGACAAGACAAGACAAGACAAGACAAGACAAGACAAGACAAGACAAGACAAGACAAGACAAGACAAGACAAGACAAGACAAGACAAGACAAGACAAGACAAGACAAGACAAGACAAGACAAGACAAGACAAGACAAGACAAGACAAGACAAGACAAGACAAGACAAGACAAGACAAGACAAGACAAGACAAGACAAGACAAGACAAGACAAGACAAGACAAGACAAGACAAGACAAGACAAGACAAGACAAGACAAGACAAGACAAGACAAGACAAGACAAGACAAGACAAGACAAGACAAGACAAGACAAGACAAGACAAGACAAGACAAGACAAGACAAGACAAGACAAGACAAGACAAGACAAGACAAGACAAGACAAGACAAGACAAGACAAGACAAGACAAGACAAGACAAGACAAGACAAGACAAGACAAGACAAGACAAGACAAGACAAGACCAGACAAGACAAGACAAGACAAGACAAGACAAGACACGACAAAACAACACAACACACGACATGACATCACAAGACAAGACAAGACAAGACAAGACAAGACAATATAAGACATGACAAGACAAAACAACACAACACACGACATGACATTACATGACAAAACAAGACAAGACAAGACAAGACAAGACAAGACAAGACAAGACAAGACATGACAAGACAAAACAAGACAAGACAAGACAAGACATGACAAGACAAAACAAGACAAGACAAAACAACACAACACACGACATGACATGACATGACAAGACAAGACAAGACATGACAATACACAACAAGACAAGACAAAACAACACAACACACGACATGACAAGACAAGACAAGACAAGACAAAGCAACACAAGACACGACATGACATGACATGACAAGACAAGACAAAACAACACAACACACGACAGGACAGGACAAGACAAGACAAGACAAGACAAGACATGACACGACAAAACAACACAAGACAAGACAAAACAACACAACACACGACATGACATTACATGAGAAAACAAGACAATACAAGACAAGACAAAACAAGACAAGACAAGACATGACAAGACAAGACAAGACAAGACAAAACAAGACAAGACAAGACAAGACAAGACAAGACAAGACAAGACAAGACAAGACAAGACAAGACAAGACAAGACAAGACAAGACAAGACAAGACAAGACAAGACAAGACAAGACAAGACAAGACAAGACAAGACAAGACAAGACAAGACAAGACAAGACAAGACAAGACAAGACAAGACAAGACAAGACAAGACAAGACAAGACAAGACAAGACAAGACAAGACAAGACAAGACAAGACAAGACAAGACAAGACAAGACAAGACAAGACAAGACAAGACAAGACAAGACAAGACAAGACAAGACAAGACAAGACAAGACAAGACAAGACAAGACAAGACAAGACAAGACAAGACAAGACAAGACAAGACAAGACAAGACCAGACAAGACAAGACAAGACAAGACAAGACAAGACAAGACAAGACAAGACAAGACAAGACAAGACAAGACAAGACAAGACAAGACAAGACAAGACAAGACAAGACAAGACTAGACAAGATAAGACAAGACACGACAAGACAAGACAAGACAAGACACGACAAAACAACACAACACACGACATGACATCACAAGACAAGACAAGACAAGACAAGACAAGACAAGACAAGACAATATAAGACATGACAAGACAAAACAACACAACACACGACATGACATTACATGACAAAACAAGACAAGACAAGACAAGACAAGACAAGACAAGACAAGACAAGACAAGACATGACAAGACAAAACAAGACAAGACAAGACAAGACATGACAAGACAAAACAAGACAAGACAAAACAACACAACACACGACATGACATGACATGACAAGACAAGACAAGACATGACAATACACAACAAGACAAGACAAAACAACACAACACACGACATGACAAGACAAGACAAGACAAAGCAACACAAGACACGACATGACATGACATGACAAGACAAGACAAAACAACACAACACACGACAGGACAGGACAAGACAAGACAAGACAAGACAAGACATGACACGACAAAACAACACAAGACAAGACAAAACAACACAACACACGACATGACATTACATGAGAAAACAAGACAATACAAGACAAGACAAAACAAGACAAGACAAAACAACACAACACACGACATGACAAGACAAGACAAGACAAGACAAAGCAACACAAGACACGACATGACATGACATGACAAGACAAGACAAAACAACACAACACACGACAGGACAGGACAAGACAAGACAAGACAAGACAAGACATGACACGACAAGACAAGACAAGACAAGACAAGACAACACAAGACAAGACAAGACACGACAAGACAAGACAAGACAAGACAAGACAAGACAAGACAAGACAAGACAAGACAAGACAAGACAAGACAAGACAAGACAAGACAAGACAAGACAAGACACGACAAGACAACACAAGACAAGACAACACAAGACAAGACACGACAAGACAAGACAAGACAAGACAAGACAAGACAAGACAAGACAAGACAAGACAAGACAAGACAAGACAAGACAAGACAAAACAACACAACACACGACAGGACAGGACAAGACAAGACAAGACAAGACATGACACGACAAAACAACACAAGACAAGACAAGACAAGACAAGACATGACAAGACAAGACAAGACAATATAAGACATGACAATACACAACAAGACAAAACAAAACAACACAACACACGACATGACAAGACAAGACAAGACAAGACAAGACAAGACAAGACAAGACAAGACAAGACAAGACAAGACAAGACAAGACAAGACAAGACAAGACAAGACAAGACAAGACAAGACAAGACAAGACAAGACAAGACAAGACAAGACAAGACAAGACAAGACAAGACAAGACAAGACAAGACAAGACAAGACAAGACAAGACAAGACAAGACAAGACAAGACAAGACAAGACAAGACAAGACAAGACAAGACAAGACAAGACAAGACAAGACAAGACAAGACAAGACAAGACAAGACAAGACAAGACAAGACAAGACAAGACAAGACAAGACAAGACAAGACAAGACAAGACAAGACAAGACAAGACAAGACAAGACAAGACAAGACAAGACAAGACAAGACAAGACAAGACATGACAAGATAAGACAAGACAAGACAAGACATGACAAGACAAGACATGACAAGACAAGACAAGACAATATGAGTCATGACAATACACAACAAGACAAGACAAAACAACACAACACACGACATGACAAGACAAGACAAGACAAAACAACACAACACACGACAGGACAGGACAAGACAAGACAAGACAAGACAAGACAAGATAAGACATGACAAGACAAGACAAGACAAGACAAGACAAGACAGGACAGGACAAAACAACACAACACACGACAGGACAGGACAAGACAAGACAGGACAGGACAAGACATGACAAGACAAAGCAAGACAACACAAGACAAGACAAGACAAGACAAGATATGACAAGACAAGACAAGACAGGACAGGACAACCAAGACAAGACAAGACAAGACAAGACAAGACATGACAAGACAAGATAAGACATGACAAGACAAGACAGGACAGGACAAGACATGACAAGACAAAGCAAGACAAGACAAGACAAGACAAGACAAGACAAGACAAGACAAGACAAGACAAGACAAGACAAGACAAGACAAGACAAGACAAGACAAGACAAGACAAGACAAGACAAGACAAGACAAGACAAGACAAGACATGACAAGATAAGACAAGACAAGACAAGACATGACAAGACAAGACAAGACAAGACAAGACAAGACAAGACACGACAAAACAACACAACACACGACATGATATCACAAGACAAGACAATACAAGACAAGACAAGACAATATAAGACATGACAAGACAAAGCAAGACAAGACAAGACAAGACAAGACAAGATAAAACAAGACAAGACAAGACAAGACAAGACAAGACAAGACAAGACAAGACAAGACAAAACAACACAACACACTGCATGACATCACAAGACAAGATAAGACAAGACAAGACAATATAAGACATGACAAGACAAAACAACACAACACACGACATGACATTACATGACAAAACAAGACAAAACAAGACAAGACAAGACAACATAAAACAAGACAAGACAAGACAAGACAAGACAAGACAAGACAAGACAAGACAAGACAAGACAAGACAAGACAAGACAAGACAAGACAAGACAAGACAAGACAAGACAAGACAAGACAAGACAAGACAAGACAAGACAAGACAAGACAAGACAAGACAAGACAAGACAAGACTAGACAAGACAAGACAAGACAAGACAAGACAAGACAAGACAAGACAAGACAAGACAAGACAAGACAAGACAAGACAAGACAAGACAAGACAAGACAAGACAAGACAAGACAAGACAAGACAAGACAAGACAAGACAAGACAAGACAAGACAAGACAAGACAAGACCAGACAAGACAAGACAAGACAAGACAAGACAAGACACGACAAAACAACACAACACACGACATGACATCACAAGACAAGACAAGACAATATAAGACATGACAAGACAAAACAACACAACACACGACATGACATTACATGACAAAACAAGACAAGACAAGACAAGACAAGACAAGACAAGACAAGACAAGACAAGACAAGACATGACAAGACAAAACAAGACAAGACAAGACAAGACATGACAAGACAAAACAAGACAAGACAAAACAACACAACACACGACATGACATGACATGACAAGACAAGACAAGACATGACAATACACAACAAGACAAGACAAAACAACACAACACACGACATGACAAGACAAGACAAGACAAGACAAAGCAACACAAGACACGACATGACATGACATGACAAGACAAGACAAAACAACACAACACACGACAGGACAGGACAAGACAAGACAAGACAAGACAAGACATGACACGACAAAACAACACAAGACAAGACAAAACAACACAACACACGACATGACATTACATGAGAAAACAAGACAATACAAGACAAGACAAAACAAGACAAGACAAGACATGACAAGACAAGACAAGACAAGACAAAACAAGACAAGACAAGACAAGACAAGACAAGACAAGACAAGACAAGACAAGACAAGACAAGACAAGACAAGACAAGACACGGCAAGACAAGACAGGACAAGACAAGACAAGACAAGACAAGACAAGACAAGACAAGACAAGACAAGACAAGACAAGACAAGACAAGACAAGACATGACAAGACAAGACAGGACAGGACAAGACAAGACAAGACAAGACAAGACAAGACAAGACAAGACAAGACAAGACACGACAAGACAAGACAAGACAAGACAAGACAAGACAAGACAAGACACGACAAGACAAGACAAGACAAGACAAGACAACACAAGACAAGACAAGACAAGACAAGACAACACAAGACAAGACAAGACAAGACAAGACAAGACAAGACAAGACAAGACAAGACAAGACAAGACAAGACAAGACAAGACAAGACAAGACAAGACAAGACAAGACAAGACAAGATAAGACAAGACACGACAAGACAAGACAAGACAAGACAAGACAAGACAAGACAAGATAAGACAAGACACGACAAGACAAGACAAGACACGACAAAACAACACAACACACGACATGACATCACAAGACAAGACAAGACAAGACAAGACAAGACAATATAAGACATGACAAGACAAAACAACACAACACACGACATGACATTACATGACAAAACAAGACAAGACAAGACAAGACAAGACAAGACAAGACAAGACAAGACAAGACAAGACATGACAAGACAAAACAAGACAAGACAAGACAAGACATGACAAGACAAAACAAGACAAGACAAAACAACACAACACACGACATGACATGACATGACAAGACATGACAATACACAACAAGACAAGACAAAACAACACAACACACGACATGACAAGACAAGACAAGACAAGACAAAGCAACACAAGACACGACATGACATGACATGACAAGACAAGACAAAACAACACAACACACGACAGGACAGGACAAGACAAGACAAGACAACACAAGACATGACACGACAAAACAACACAAGACAAGACAAAACAACACAACACACGACATGACATTACATGAGAAAACAAGACAATACAAGACAAGACAAAACAAGACAAGACAAGACATGACAAGACAAGACAAGACAAGACAAAACAAGACAAGACAAGACAAGACAAGACAAGACAAGACAAGACAAGACAAGACAAGACAAGACAAGACAAGACACGGCAAGACAAGACAGGACAAGACAAGACAAGACAAGACAAGACAAGACAAGACAAGACAAGACAAGACAAGACAAGACGAGACAAGACAAGACAAGACAAGACAAGACATGACAAGACAAGACAGGACAGGACAAGACAAGACAAGACAAGACAAGACAAGACAAGACAAGACAAGACAAGACACGACAAGACAAGACAAGACAAGACAAGACAAGACAAGACAAGACAAGACACGACAAGACAAGACAAGACAAGACAAGACAACACAAGACAAGACAAGACACGACAAGACAAGACAAGACAAGACAAGACAAGACAAGACAAGACAAGACAAGACAAGACAAGACAAGACAAGACAAGACAAGACAAGACAAGACAAGACAAGACACGACAAGACAAGACAAGACAAGACAACACAAGACAAGACACGACAAGACAAGACAAGACAAGACAAGACAAGACAAGACAAGACAAGACAAGACAAGACAAGACAAGACAAGACAAGACAAGACAAGACAAGACAAGACAAGACAAGACAAGACAAGACAAGACAAGACAAGACAAGACAAGACAAGACAAGACAAGACAAGACAAGACAAGACAAAACAACACAACACACGACAGGACAGGACAAGACAAGACAAGACAAGACATGACACGACAAAACAACACAAGACAAGACAAGACAAGACAAGACATGACAAGACAAGACAAGACAATATAAGACATGACAATACACAACAAGACAAAACAAAACAACACAACACACGACATGACAAGACAAGACAAGACAAGACAAGACAAGACAAGACAAGACAAGACAAGACAAGACAAGACAAGACAAGACAAGACAAGACAAGACAAGACAAGACAAGACAAGACAAGACAAGACAAGACAAGACAAGACAAGACAAGACAAGACAAGACAAGACAAGACAAGACAAGACAAGACAAGACAAGACAAGACAAGACAAGACAAGACAAGACAAGACAAGACAAGACAAGACAAGACAAGACAAGACAAGACAAGACAAGACAAGACAAGACAAGACAAGACAAGACAAGACAAGACAAGACAAGACAAGACATGACAAGATAAGACAAGACAAGACAAGACATGACAAGACAAGACATGACAAGACAAGACAAGACAATATGAGTCATGACAATACACAACAAGACAAGACAAAACAACACAACACACGACATGACAAGACAAGACAAGACAAAACAACACAACACACGACAGGACAGGACAAGACAAGACAAGACAAGACAAGACAAGATAAGACATGACAAGACAAGACAAGACAAGACAAGACAAGACAGGACAGGACAAAACAACACAACACACGACAGGACAGGACAAGACAAGACAGGACAGGACAAGACATGACAAGACAAAGCAAGACAACACAAGACAAGACAAGACAAGACAAGATATGACAAGACAAGACAAGACAGGACAGGACAACCAAGACAAGACAAGACAAGACAAGACAAGACATGACAAGACAAGATAAGACATGACAAGACAAGACAGGACAGGACAAGACATGAAAAGACAAAGCAAGACAAGACAAGACAAGACAAGACAAGACAAGACAAGACAAGACAAGACAAGACAAGACAAGACAAGACAAGACAAGACAAGACAAGACAAGACAAGACAAGACAAGACAAGACAAGACAAGACAAGACAAGACAAGACAAGACAAGACATGACAAGATAAGACAAGACAAGACAAGACATGACAAGACAAGACAAGACAGGACAGGACAAGACATGACAAGACAAAGCAAGACAACACAAGACAAGACAAGACAAGACAAGATATGACAAGACAAGACAAGACAGGACAGGACAACCAAGACAAGACAAGACAAGACAAGACAAGACATGACAAGACAAGATAAGACATGACAAGACAAGACAGGACAGGACAAGACATGACAAGACAAAGCAAGACAAGACAAGACAAGACAAGACAAGAGAAGACAAGACAAGACATGACAAGACAAGATAAAACATGACAAGACAAAGCAAGACAAGACAAAACAACACAACACACGTCAGGACAGGACAAGACAAGACAAGACAAGACGAGGCAACACAAGACAAGACAAGACAAGACAAGACAAGACAAGACAAGACAAGACAAGACAAGACAAGACAAGACAAGACAAGACAAGACAAGACAAGACAAGACAAGACAAGACACGACAAGACAAGACAAGACAACACAAAACAAAACAAGACACGACAAGACAAGACAAGACAAGACAAGACAAGACAAGACAAGACAAGACAAGACAAGACAAGACAAGACAAGACAAGACAAGACAAGACAAGACAAGACAAGACAAGACAAGACACGACAAGACATGACAAGACAAGACAAGACAAGACAAGACAAGACAAGACAAGACAAGACAAGACAAGACAAGACACGACAAGACAAGACAAGACAACACAAAACAAAACAAGACACGACAAGACATGACAAGACAAGACAGGACAGGACAAGACATGACAAGACAAGATAAGACATGACAAGACAAGACAGGACAGGACAAGACATGACAAGACAAAGCAAGACAAGACAAGACAAGACAAGACAAGACAAGAGAAGACAAGACAAGACAAGACAAGACAAGACAAGACAAGACAAGACAAGACAAGACAAGACAAGACAAGACAAGACAAGACAAGACAAGACAAGACAAGACAAGACAAGACAAGACAAGACAAGACAAGACAAGACAAGACAAGACAAGACAAGACAAGACAAGACAAGACAAGACACGACAAGACAAGACACGACAACACAAAACAAAACAAGACACGACAAGACAAGACAAGACAAGACAAGACAAGACAAGACAAGACAAGACAAGACAAGACAAGACAAGACAAGACAAGACAAGACAAGACAAGACAAGACAAGACAAGACAAGACAAGACAAGACAAGACAAGACAAGACAAGACAAGACAGGACAAGACAAGACAAGACAAGACAAGACAAGACAAGACAAGACAAGACAAGACAAGACAAGACAGGACAAGACAAGACAAGACAAGACAAGACAAGACAAGACAAGACAAGACAAGACAAGACAAGACAAGACAAGACAAGACATGACACGGCAAAACAACACAAGACAAGACAAAACAACATAACACACGACAGGACAGGACAAGACAAGACAAGACAAGACAAGACAAGACAAGACAAGACAAGACAAGACAAGACAGGACAAGACAAGACAAGACAAGACAAGACAAGACAAGACAAGACAAGACAAGACAAGACAAGACAAGACAAGACAAGACAAGACAAGACATGACACGACAAAACAACACAAGACAAGACAAAACAACATAACACACGACAGGACAGGACAAGACAAGACAAGACAAGACAAGACAAGACAAGATAAGACACGACAAGACAAAGCAAGACAAGACAAAACAAGACAGGACAAAACAACACAACACACGTCAGGACAGGACAAGACAAGACTAGACAAGACAAGTCAAGACAAGACAAGACAAGACAAGACAAGACAAGACAAGACAAGACAAGACAAGACAAGACAAGACAAGACAAGACAAGACAAGACAAGACAAGACAAGACAAGACAAGACAAGACAAGACAAGACAAGACAAGACAAGACAAGACAAGACAAGACAAGACAAGACAAGACAAGACAAGACAAGACAAGACATGACAAGATAAGACAAGACAAGACAAGACAGGACAAGACAAGACAAGACAAGACATGACAAGACAAAACAAGACAAGACAAGACAAGACAACACAACACACGACATGACATGACATGACATGACATGACATTACAACACAAGACAGGACAGGACAAGACAAGACAAGACAAGACAAGACAAGACAAGACAAGACAAGACAAGACAAGACAAGACAAGACAAGACAAGACAAGACAAGACAAGACAAGACAAGACAAGACAAGACAAGACAAGACAAGACAAGACAAGACAAGACAAGACAAGACAAGACAAGACAAGACAAGACAAGACAAGACAAGACAAGACAAGACAAGACAAGACAAGACAAAGCAACACAAGACACGACATGACATGACATGACTAGACAAAACAAAACAACACAACACAGGACAGGACAGGAAAAGACAAGACAAGACAAGACAAGACAAGACAAGACAAGACAAGACAAGACAAGACAAGACAAGACAAGACAAGACAACACACGACATGGCAAGACAAGACAAGACAAAGCAACACAAGACACGACATGACATGACATGACTAGACAAAACAAAACAACACAACACAGGACAGGACAGGAAAAGACAAGACAAGACAAGACAAGACAAGACAAGACAAGACAAGACAAGACAAGACAAGACAAGACAAGACAAGACATGACACGACAAAACAACACAAGACAAGACAAAACAACACAACACACGACATGACATTACATGACAAAACAAGACCAGACAAGACAAGACAAGACAAGACAAGACAAGACAAGACAAGACAAGACAAGACAAGACAAGACAAGACAAGACCGGACAGGACAGGACAAGACAAGACAAGACAAGACAAGACAAGACAAGACAAGACACGACAAGACAAGACATGACAACACAACACACGACATGACATGACATGACATGACATGACAAGACAAGACAGGACAGGACAGGACAGGACAAGACAACACAACACACGACAAGACATGACATGACATGACATGACAAGACAAGACAGGACAGGACAGGACAAGACAAGACAAGACAAGACAAGACATGACAAGACAAGACAAGACATGACAAGACAAGACAAGACAACACAACACACGACATGACATGACATGACAAGACAAGACAAGACAAGACAAGACAAGACAAGACAAAACAAGACAAGACAAGACAAGACATGACAAAACAAAACAAGACAAGACAAAACAACACAACACACGACATGACATGACATGACAAGACAAGACAAGACAAGACAATATAAGACATGACAAGACAAAACAAGACAAAACAAGACAAAACAAGACAAGACAAAACAACACAACACACGACATGACAAGACAAGACAAGACAAAGCAACACAAGACAAGACAAAACAAGACAAGACAAGACAAGACAAAACAACACAACACAGGACAGGACAGGAAAAGACAAGACAAGACAAGACAAGACAAGACAAGACATGACACGACAAAACAACACAAGACAAGACAAAACAACACAACACACGACATGACATTACATGACAAAACAAGACAAGGCAAGACAAGACAAGACAAGACAAGACAAGACAAGACAAGACAAGACAAGACAAGACAAGACAAGACAAGACAAGACAAGACAAGACAAGACAAGACAAGACAAGACAAGACAAGACAAGACAAGACAAGACAAGACAAGACAAGACAAGACAAGACAAGACAAGACAAGACAAGACACGACAAGACAAGACAAGACAAGACAAGACAAGACAAAACAAGACAAGACAAGACAAGACATGACAAGACAAAACAAGACAAGACAAAACAACACAACACACGACATGACATGACATGACAAGACAAGACAAGACAAGACAAGACAAGACAATATAAGACATGACAAGACAAAACAAGACAAAACAAGACAAGACAAAACAACACAACACACGACATGGCAAGACAAGACAAGACAAAGCAACACAAGACACGACATGACATGACATGACTAGACAAAACAAAACAACACAACACAGGACAGGACAGGAAAAGACAAGACAAGACAAGACAAGACAAGACAAGACAAGACAAGACAAGACAAGACAAGACAAGACAAGACATGACACGACAAAACAACACAAGACAAGACAAAACAACACAACACACGACATGACATTACATGACAAAACAAGACCAGACAAGACAAGACAAGACAAGACAAGACAAGACAAGACAAGACAAGACAAGACAAGACAAGACAAGACAAGACAAGACAAGACAAGACCGGACAGGACAGGACAAGACAAGACAAGACAAGACAAGACAAGACAAGACACGACAAGACAAGACAAGACAAGACATGACAACACAACACACGACATGACATGACATGACATGACATGACAAGACAAGACAGGACAGGACAGGACAGGACAAGACAACACAACACACGACATGACATGACATGACATGACATGACAAGACAAGACAGGACAGGACAGGACAAGACAAGACAAGACAAGACATGACAAGACAAGACAAGACATGACAAGACAAGACAAGACAACACAACACACGACATGACATGACATGACAAGACAAGACAAGACAAGACAATATAAGACATGACAAGACAAGACAAGACAAGACAAGATAAGACACGACAAGACAAAGCAAGACAAGACAAAACAACACAACACACGTCAGGACAGGACAAGACAAGACAAGACAAGACAAGACAAGACAAGACAAGACAAGACAAGACAAGACAAGACAAGACAAGACAAGACAAGACAAGACAAGACAAGACAGGACAAGACAAGACAAGACAAGACAAGACAAGATAAGACACGACAAGACAAAGCAAGACAAGACAAAACAACACAACACACGTCAGGACAAGACAAGACAAGACAAGACAAGACAAGACAAGACAAGACAAGACAAGACAAGACAAGACAAGACAAGACAAGACAAGACAAGACAAGACAAGACAAGACAAGACAAGACAAGACAAGACAAGACAACATAACACACGACAGGACAGGACAAGGCAAGACAAGACAAGACAAGATAAGACACGACAAGACAAAGCAAGACAAGACAAAACAACTCAACACACGTCAGGACAGGACAAGACAAGACAAGACAAGACAAGACAAGACAAGACAAGACAAGACAAGACAAGACAAGACAAGACAAGACAAGACAAGACAAGACAAGACAAGACAAGACAAGACAAGACAAGACAAGACAAGACAAGACAAGACAAGACAAGACAAGACAAGACAAGACAAGACAAGACAAGACAAGACAAGACAAGACAAGACAAGACAAGACAAGACAAGACAAGACAAGACAAGACAAGACAAGACAAGACAAGACAAGACAAGACAAGACAAGACAAGACAAGACAAGATAAGACAAGACAAGACAAGACAAGACAAGACAAGACAAGACAAGACAAGACAAGACAAGACAAGTCAAGACAAGACAAGACAAGACAAGACAAGACAAGACAGGACAAGACAAGACATGACAAGACAAAACAAGACAAGACAAGACAACACAACACACGACAAGACAGGACAAGACAGGACAAGACAAGACATGACAAGACAAAACAAGACAAGACAAGACAACACAACACACGACATGACATGACATGACAAGACAAGACAAGACAAGACAAGACAAGACAAGACAAGACAAGACACGACAAGACAAGACAAGACAAGACAAGACAAGACAAGACAAGACACGACAAGACAAGACATGACATGACATGACAAGACAAGACAAGACAAGACAACACACGACATGACATGACATGACAAGACAAGACAAGACAAGACAATATAAGACATGACAAGACAAAACAAGACACAACAAGACAAAACAAGACAAGACAAAACAACACAACACACGACATGACAAGACAAGACAAGACAAAGCAACACAAGACACGACATGACATGACATGACTAGACAAGACAAAACAACACAACACAGGACAGGACAGGAAAAGACAAGACAAGACAAGACAAGACAAGACAAGACATGACACGACAAAACAACACAAGACAAGACAAAACAACACAACACACGACATGACATTACATGACAAAACAAGACAAGACAAGACAAGACAAGACAAGACAAGACAAGACAAGACAAGACAAGACAAGACAAGACAAGACAAGACAAGACAAGACAAGACAAGACAAGACAAGACAAGACAAGACAAGACAAGACAAGACAAGACAAGACAAGACAAGACAAGACAAGACAAGACAAGACAAGACAAGACAAGACAAGACAAGACAAGACAAGACAAGACAAGACAAGACAAGACACGACAAGACAAGACAAGACAAGACAAGACAAGACAAGACAAAACAAGACAAGACAAGACAAGACATGACAAGACAAAACAAGACAAGACAAAACAACACAACACACGACATGACATGACATGACAAGACAAGACAAGACAAGACAAGACAATATAAGACATGACAAGACAAAACAAGACAAAACAAGACAAGACAAAACAACACAACACACGACATGACAAGACAAGACAAGACAAAGCAACACAAGACACGACATGACATGACATGACTAGACAAAACAAAACAACACAACACAGGACAGGACAGGAAAAGACAAGACAAGACAAGACAAGACAAGACAAGACAAGACAAGACAAGACAAGACAAGACAAGACATGACACGACAAAACAACACAAGACAAGACAAAACAACACAACACACGACATGACATTACATGACAAAACAAGACCAGACAAGACAAGACCGGACAGGACAGGACAAGACAAGACAAGACAAGACAAGACAAGACAAGACACGACAAGACAAGACAAGACAAGACATGACAACACAACACACGACATGACATGACATGACATGACATGACAAGACAAGACAGGACAGGACAGGACAGGACAAGACAACACAACACACGACATGACATGACATGACATGACATGACATGACAAGACAAGACAGGACAGGACAGGACAGGACAAGACAAGACAAGACAAGACAAGACATGACAAGACAAGACAAGACATGACAAGACAAGACAAGACAACACAACACACGACATGACATGACATGACAAGACAAGACAAGACAAGACAATATAAGACATGACAAGACAAGACAAGACAAGATAAGACATGACAAGACAAAATAAGACAAGACAAAAAAACACAACACAACACACGACATGACATGACATGACATGACATGACATGACAAGACAAGACAAGACAAGACAAGACAAGACAAGACAAGACAAGACAAGACAAGACAAGACAAGACAAGACAAGACAAGACAAGACAAGACAAGACAAGACAAGACAAGACAAGACAAGACAAGACAAGACAAGACAAGACAAGACAAGACAAGACAAGACAAGACAAGACAAGACAAGACAAGACAAGACAAGACAAGACAAGACAAGACAAGACAAGACAAGACAAGACAAGACAAGACAAGACAAGACAAGACAAGACAAGACAAGACAAGACAAGACAAGACAAGACAAGACAAGACAAGACAAGACAAGACAAGACAAGACAAGACAAGACAAGACAAGACAAGACAAGACAAGACAAGACAAAACAAGACAAGACAATACAAGACAAGACAAGACAAGACAAGACAAGTCATGACAAGACAAGACAAGACAAGACAAGACAAGACAAGACAAGACAAGACAAGACAAGACAAGACACAAGACAAGACAAGACAAGACAAGACAAGACAAGACAAGACAAGACAAGGCAAGACAAGACAAGACAAGACAAGACAAGACAAGACAAGACAAGACAAGACAAGACAAGACAAAACAAGACAAGACAATACAAGACAAGACAAGACAAGACAAGACAAGTCATGACAAGACAAGACAAGACAAGACAAGACAAGACAAGACAAGACAAGACAAGACAAGACAAGACACAAGACAAGACAAGACAAGACAAGACAAGACAAGACAAGACAAGACAAGGCAAGACAAGACAAGACAAGACAAGACAAGACAAGACAAGACAAGACAAGACAAGACAAGACAAGACAAGACAAGACAAGACAAGACAAGACAAGACAGGACAAGACAAGACAAGGCAAGGCAAGACAAGACATGACACGACAAAACAACACAAGACAAGACAAAACAACATAACACACGACAGGACAGGACAGGACAAGACAAGACAAGACAAGACAAGACAAGATAAGACACGACAAGACAAAGCAAGACAAGACAAAACAACACAACACACGTCAGGACAGGACAAGACAAGACAAGACAAGACAAGACAAGACAAGACAAGACAAGACAAGACAAGACAAGACAAGACAAGACAAGACAAGACAAGACAAGACAAGACAAGACAAGACAAGACAAGACAAGACAAGACAAGACAAGACAAGACAAGACAAGACAAGACAAGACAAGACAAGACAAGACAAGACAAGACAAGACAAGACAAGACAAGACAAGACAAGACAAGACATGACAAGACAAGACAAGACAAGACAAGACAGGACAAGACAAGACAAGACAAGACATGACAAGACAAAACAAGACAAGACAAGACAACACAACACACGACATGACATGACATGACAAGACAAGACAAGACAAGACAAGACAAGACAAGACAAGACAAGACAAGACACGACAAGACAAGACAAGACAAGACAAGACAAGACAAGACAAGACAAGACAAGACAAAACAAGACAAGACAAGACAAGACATGACAAGACAAAACAAGACAAGACAAAACAACACAACACACGACATGACATGACAAGACAAGACAAGACAAGACAAGACAAGACAAGACAAGACAAGACAAGACAAGACAAGACAAGACAAGACAAGACAAGACAAGACAAGACAAGACAAGACAAGACAAGACAAGACAAGACAAGACAAGACAAGACAAGACAAGACAAGACAAGACAAGACAAGACAAGACATGACAAGACAAGACAAGACAAGACAAGACAGGACAAGACAAGACAAGACAAGACATGACAAGACAAAACAAGACAAGACAAGACAACACAACACACGACATGACATGACATGACAAGACAAGACAAGACAAGACAAGACAAGACAAGACAAGACAAGACAAGACAAGACACGACAAGACAAGACAAGACAAGACAAGACAACATAACACACGACAGGACAGGACAGGACAAGACAAGACAAGACAAGACAAGACAAGATAAGACACGACAAGACAAAGCAAGACAAGACAAAACAACACAACACACGTCAGGACAGGACAAGACAAGACAAGACAAGACAAGACAAGACAAGACAAGACAAGACAAGACAAGACAAGACAAGACAAGACAAGACAAGACAAGACAAGACAAGACAAGACAAGACAAGACAAGACAAGACAAGACAAGACAAGACAAGACAAGACAAGACAAGACAAGACAAGACAAGACAAGACAAGACAAGACAAGACAAGACAAGACAAGACAAGACAAGACAAGACAAGACAAGACAAGACAAGACAAGACAAGACAAGACAAGACAAGACAAGACAAGACAAGACAAGACAAGACAAGACAAGACATGACAAGACAAGACAAGACAAGACAAGACAGGACAAGACAAGACAAGACAAGACATGACAAGACAAAACAAGACAAGACAAGACAACACAACACACGACATGACATGACATGACAAGACAAGACAAGACAAGACAAGACAAGACAAGACAAGACAAGACAAGACAAGACACGACAAGACAAGACAAGACAAGACAAGACAAGACAAGACAAGACAAGACAAGACAAAACAAGACAAGACAAGACAAGACATGACAAGACAAAACAAGACAAGACAAAACAACACAACACACGACATGACATGACAAGACAAGACAAGACAAGACAAGACAAGACAAGACAAGACAAGACAAGACAAGACAAGACAAGACAAGACAAGACAAGACAAGACAAGACAAGACAAGACAAGACAAGACAAGACAAGACAAGACAAGACAAGACAGGACAAGACAAGACAAGACAAGACATGACACGACAAAACAACACAAGACAAGACAAAACAACATAACACACGACAGGACAGGACAAGACAAGACAAGACAAGACAAGATAAGACACGACAAGACAAAGCAAGACAAGACAAAACAAAACAACACACGTCAGGACAGGACAAGACAAGACAAGACAAGACAAGACAAGACAAGACAAGACAAGACAAGACAAGACAAGACAAGACAAGACAAGACAAGACAAGACAAGACAAGACAAGACAAGACAAGACAAGACAAGACAAGACAAGACAAGACAAGACAAGACAAGACAAGACAAGACAAGACAAGACAAGACAAGACAAGACAAGACAAGACAAGACAAGACAAGACAAGACAAGACAAGACAAGACAAGACAAGACAAGACAAGACAAGACAAGACAAGACAAGACAAGACAAGACAAGACAAGACAAGACAAGACAAGACAAGACAAGACAAGACAAGACAAGACAAGACAAGACAAGACAAGACAAGACAAGACAAGACAAGACAAGACAAGACAAGACAAGACAAAACAAGACAAGACAAGACAAGACAAGACAAGACAAGACAAGACAAGACAAGACAAGACCAGACAAGACAAGACAAGACAGGACAAGACAAGACAAGACAAGACATGACAAGACAAAACAAGACAAAACAAGACAAGACAAGACAACACAACACACGACATGACATGACATGACATGACAACACAAGACAGGACAGGACAAGCCAAGACAAGCCAAGACAAGACAAGACCAGACAAGACAAGAAAAGACAAGACAAGACAAGACAAGACAAGACAAGACAAGACAGGACAAGACAAGACAAGACAAGACAAGACAAGACAAGACAAGACAAGACAAGACAAGACAAGACAAGATAAGACAAGACAAGACAAGACAAGACAAGACAAGACAAGACACGACAAGACAAGACAAGACAACACAAGATAAGACAAGACAAGACAAGAGAGACAAGACAAGACAAGACAAGTCAAGACAAGACAAGACAAGACAAGACACGACAAGACAAGACAAGACAAGACAAGACAAGACAAGATAAGACAAGACAAAACAAGACAAGACAAGACAAGACAAGACAATATAAGACATGACAAGACAAAACAAGACAAGACAAAACAACACAACACACGACATGACAAGACAAGACAAGACAAGACATGACATGACTAGACAAGACAAAACAACACAACACAGGACAGGACAGGAAAAGACAAGACAAGACAAGATAAGACAAGACAAGACAAGACAAGACAAGACAAGACAAGACAAGACAAGACAAGACAAGACAAGACAAGACAAGACAAGACAAGACAAGACAAGACAAGACAAGACAAGACAAGACAAGACAAGACAAGACAAGACAAGACAAGGCAAGACAAGGCAAGATAAGGCAAGACAAGACAAGACCAGACAAGACAAGACAAGACAAGACATGACACGACAAAACAACACAAGACAAGACAAAACAAGACAAAACAAGACAAGACAAGACAAGACAAGACAAGACAAGACAAGACAAGCCAAGACAAGACAAGACAAGACAAGACAAGACAAGACAAGACAAGACAAGACAAGACAAGACAAGACAAGACAAGACAAGACAAGACAAGACAAGACAAGACAAGACAAGACAAGACAAGACAAGACAAGACAAGACAAGACAAGACAAGACAAGACAAGACAAGACAAGACAAGACAAGACAAGACAAGACAAGACAAGACAAGACAAGACAAGACAAGACAAGACAAGACAAGACAAGACAAGACACGACAAGACAAGACAAGACAACACAAGATAAGACAAGACAAGACAAGAGAGACAAGACAAGACAAGACAAGTCAAGACAAGACAAGACAAGACAAGACAAGACAAGACAAGACAAGACAAGACAAGACAAGACAAGACAAGACAAGACAAGACAAGACAAGACAAGACAAGACAAGACAAGACAAGACAAGACAAGACAAGACAAGACAAGACAACACAAGACAAGACAAGACAAGACAAGACAAGACAAGGCAAGACAAGGCAAGATAAGGCAAGACAAGACAAGACCAGACAAGACAAGACAAGACAAGACATGACACGACAAAACAACACAAGACAAGACAAAACAAGACAAAACAAGACAAGACAAGACAAGACAAGACAAGACAAGACAAGACAAGCCAAGACAAGACAAGACAAGACAAGACAAGACAAGACAAGACAAGACAAGACAAGACAAGACAAGACAAGACAAGACAAGACAAGACAAGACAAGACAAGACAAGACAAGACAAGACAAGACAAGACAAGACAAGACAAGACAAGACAAGACAAGACAAGACAAGACAAGACAAGACAAGACAAGACAAGACAAGACAAGACAAGACAAGACAAGACAAGACAAGACAAGACAAGACAAGACAAGACAAGACAAGACAAGACAAGACAAGACAAGACAAGACAAGACACGACAAGACAAGACAAGACAACACAAGATAAGACAAGACAAGACAAGAGAGACAAGACAAGACAAGACAAGTCAAGACAAGACAAGACAAGACAAGACAAGACAAGACAAGACAAGACAAGACAAGACAAGACAAGACAAGACAAGACAAGACAAGACAAGACAAGACAAGACAAGACAAGACAAGACAAGACAAGACAAGACAAGACAAGACAAGACAAGACAAGACAAGACAAGACAAGACAAGACAAGACAAGACAAGACAAGACAAGACAAGACAAGACAAGACAAGACAAGATAAGACAAGACAAGGCAAGACAAGACAAGACCGGACAGGACAGGACCGGACAGGACAGGACAAGACAAGACAAGACAAGACAAGACAAGACAAGACACGACAAGACAAGACAGGACAGGACAGGACAGGACAAGACAACACAACACACGACATGACATGACATGACATGACATGACAAGACAAGACAGGACAGGACAGGACAAGACAAGACAAGACAAGACAAGACATGACAAGACAAGACAAGACAAGACAAGACAAGACAAGACAAGACAAGACAAGACAAGACAAGACAAGACAAGACAAGACAAGACAAGACAAGACAAGACAAGACAAGACAAGACAAGACAAGACAAGACAAGACAAGACAAGACAAGACAAGACAAGACAAGACAAGACAAGACAAGACAAGACAAGACAAGACAAGACAAGACAAGACAAGACAAGACAAGACAAGACAAGACAAGATAAGACAAGACAAGGCAAGACAAGACAAGACCGGACAGGACAGGACCGGACAGGACAGGACAAGACAAGACAAGACAAGACAAGACAAGACAAGACACGACAAGACAAGACAGGACAGGACAGGACAGGACAAGACAACACAACACACGACATGACATGACATGACATGACATGACAAGACAAGACAGGACAGGACAGGACAAGACAAGACAAGACAAGACAAGACATGACAAGACAAGACAAGACAAGACAAGACAAGACAAGACAAGACAAGACAAGACAAGACAAGACAAGACAAGACAAGACAAGACAAGACAAGACAAGACAAGACAAGACAAGACAAGACAAGACAAGACAAGACAAGACAAGACAAGACAAGACAAGACAAGACAAGACAAGACAAGACAAGACAAGACAAGACAAGACAAGACAAGACAAGACAAGACAAGACATGACATGACAAGACAAGACAAGACAAGACAGGACAAGACAAGACAAGACAAGACATGACAAGACAAAACAAGACAACACAACACACGACATGACATGACATGACATGACATGACATGACAACACAAGACAGGACAGGACAAGCCAAGACAAGACAAGACAAGACAAGACAGGACAAGACAAGACAAGACAAGACATGACAAGACAAAACAAGACAACACAAGACAACACAACACACGACATGACATGACATGACAAGACAAGACAAGACAAGACAAGACAAGACAAGACAAGACAAGACAAGACAAGACAAGACACGACAAGACAAGACAACACAACACACGACATGACATGACATGACAAGACAAGACAAGACAAGACAAGACAAAACAAGACAAGACAAGACAAGACATGACAAGACAAAACAAGACAAGACAAAACAACACAACACACGACATGACATGACATGACAAGACAAGACAAAACAAGACAAGACAAGACAAGACAAGACAAGACAAGACAAGACAAGACAAGACAAGACAAGACAAGACAAGACAAGACAAGACAAGACAAGACAAGACAAGACAAGACAAGACAAGACAAGACAAGACAAGACAAGACAAGACAAGACAAGACAAGACAAGACAAGACAAGACAAGACAAGACAAGACAAGACAAGACAAGACAAGACAAGACAAGACAAGACAAGACAAGACAAGACAAGACAAGACAAGACAAGACAAGACAAGACAAGACAAGACAGGACAAGACAAGACAAGACAAGACATGACACGACAAAACAACACAAGACAAGACAAAACAACATAACACACGACAGGACAGGACAAGACAAGACAAGACAAGACAAGATAAGACACGACAAGACAAAGCAAGACAAGACAAAACAACACAACACACGTCAGGACAGGACAAGACAAGACAAGACAAGACAAGACAAGACAAGACAAGACAAGACAAGACAAGACAAGACAAGACAAGACAAGACAAGATAAGATAAGACAAGACAAGACAAGGCAAGACAAGACAAGACCGGACAGGACAGGACAAGACAAGACAAGACAAGACAAGACAAGACAAGACAAGACAAGACAAGACAAGACAAGACAAGACAAGACAAGTCAAGACAAGATAAGACAAGACAAGACGAGACAGGACAATACAAGACAAGACAAGACAAAACAAGACAAAACAACACAACACACGACATAACATGACATGACATGACAAGACAAGACAGGACAGGACAAGCCAAGACAAGACAAGACAAGACAAGACAAGACAAGACAAGACAAGACAAGACAAGACACGACAAGACAAGACAAGACAAGACAAGACAAGACAAGATAAGACATGACAAGACAAAACAAGACAAGACAGGGCAGGACAAGACAAGACAAGACAAGACAAGACAAGACAAGACAAGACAAGACAAGACATGACAAGACAAAACAAGACAAGACAAGACAAGACAAGACAAGACAAGACAAGACAAGACAAGACAAGACAAGACAAGACAAGACAAGACAAGACAAGACAAGACAAGACAAGACAAGACAAGACAAGACAAGACAAGACAAGACAAGACAAGACAAGAGAGACAAGACAAGACAAGACAAGACAAGACAAGTCAAGACAAGACAAGACAAGACAAGACACGACAAGACAAGACAAGACAAGACAAGACAAGATAAGACAAGGCAAGACAAGACAAGACCGGACAGGACAGGACAAGACAAGACAAGACAAGACAAGACAAGACAAGACAAAACAACACAAGACAAGACAAAACAACATAACACACGACAGGACAGGACAAGACAAGACAAGACAAGACAAGATAAGACAAGACAAGACAAGACAAGACAAGACAAGACAAGACAAGACAAGACAAGACAAGACAAGGCAAGGCAAGACAAGGCAAGACAAGACAAGACAAGACCGGACAGGACAGGACAAGACAAGACAAGACAAGACAAGACATGACACGACAAAACAACACAAGACAAGACAAAACAACATAACACACGACAGGACAGGACAAGACAAGACAAGACAAGACAAGATAAGACAAGACAAGACAAGACAAGACAAGACAAGACAAGACAAGACAAGACAAGACAAGACAAGACAAGACAAGACAAGACAAGACAAGACAAGACAAGACAAGACAAGACAAGACAAGACAAGACAAGACAAGACAAGACAAGACAAGACAAGACAAGACAAGACAAGACAAGACAAGATAAGATAAGGCAAGACAAGACAAGACAAGGCAAGACAAGACAAGACCGGACAGGACAGGACAAGACAAGACAAGACAAGACAAGACAAGACAAGACACGACAAGACAAGACAAGACAAGACAAGACAAGACATGACAACACAACACACGACATGACATGACATGACATGACATGACAAGACAAGACAGGACAGGACAGGACAAGACAACACAACACACGACATGACATGACATGACAAGACAAGACAAGACAGGACAGGACAGGACAAGACAAGACAAGACATGACAAGACAAGACAAGACAAGACAAGACAAGACAAGACAAGACAAGACAAGACAAGACAAGACAAGACAAGACAAGACAAGACAAGACAAGACAAGACAAGACAAGACAAGACAAGACAAGACAAGTCAAGACAAGACAAGACAAGACAAGACAAGACAAGACAAGACAAGACAAGACAAGACATGACAAGACAAGACAAGACAAGACAGGGCAAGACAAGACAAGACAAGACATGACAAGACAAAACAAGACAAGACAAGACAACACAACACACGACATGACATGACATGACATGACATGACATGACAACACAAGACAGGACAGGACAAGCCAAGACAAGACAAGACAAGACAAGACAATACAAGACAAGACCAGACAAGACAAGACAAGACAAGACAAGACAAGACAAGACAAGACAAGACAAGACAAGACAAGACAAGACAAGACAAGACAAGACAAGACAAGACAAGACAAGACAAGTCAAGACAAGATAAGACAAGACAAGACGAGACAGGACAATACAAGACAAGACAAGACAAAACAAGACAAAACAACACAACACACGACATAACATGACATGACATGACAAGACAAGACAGGACAGGACAAGCCAAGACAAGACAAGACAAGACAAGACAAGACAAGACAAGACAAGACAAGACAAGACAAGACACGACAAGACAAGACAAGACAAGACAAGACAAGATAAGACATGACAAGACAAGACAAGACAGGGCAGGACAAGACAAGACAAGACAAGACAAGACAAGACAAGACAAGACAAGACAAGACAAGACAAGACATGACAAGACAAAACAAGACAAGACAAGACAAGACAAGACAAGACAAGACAAGACAAGACAAGACAAGACAAGACAAGACAAGACAAGACAAGACAAGACAAGAGAGACAAGACAAGACAAGACAAGACAAGACAAGTCAAGACAAGACAAGACAAGACAAGACACGACAAGACAAGACAAGACAAGACAAGACAAGACAAGATAAGACATGAAAAGACAAAACAAGACAAGACAGGGCAGGACAAGACAAGACAAGACAAGACAAGACAAGACAAGACAAGACATGACAAGACAAAACAAGACAAGACAAAACAACACAACACACGACATGGCATGACATGACAAGACAAGACAAGACAAGACAATATAAGACATGACAAGTCAAAACAAGACAAGACAAAACAACACAACACACGACATGACAAGACAAGACAAGACAAGACAAAGCAACACAAGACACGACATGACATGACATGACTAGACAAGACAAAACAACACAACACAGGACAGGACAGGAAGAGACAAGACAAGACAAGATAAGACAAGACAAGACAAGACAAGACAAGACAAGACAAGACATGACACGACAAAACAACACAAGACAAGACAAAACAAGACAAGACAAGACAAGACAAGACAAGACAAGACAAGACAAGACAAGACAAGACAAGACAGGACAGGAAAAGACAAGACAAGACAAGACAAGACAAGACATGACACGACAAAACAACACAAGACAAGACAAAACAACACAACACACGACATGACATTACATGACAAAACAAGACAAGACAAGACAAGACAAGACAAGACAAGACAAGACAAGACAAGACAAGACAAGACAAGACAACACACGACATGACAAGACAAGACAAGACAAAGCAACACAACACAGGACAGGACAGGACAGGAAAAGACAAGACAAGACAAGACAAGACAAGACAAGACAAGACAAGACAAGACAAGACATGACACGACAAAACAACACAAGACAAGACAAAGCAACACAACACAGGACAGGACAGGAAAAGACAAGACAAGACAAGACAAGACAAGACAAGACAAGACAAGACAAGACAAGACAAGACAAGACACGACAAGACAAGACAAGACAAGACAAGACAAGACATGACAACACAACACACGACATGACATGACATGACATGACAAGACAGGACAGGACAGGACAAGACAACACAACACACGACATGACATGACATGACAAGACAAGACAGGACAGGACAGGACAAGACAAGACAAGACAAGACATGACAAGACAAGACAAGACAACACAACACACGACATGACATGACATGACAAGACAAGACAAGACAAGACAATATAAGACATGACAAGACAAGACAAGACAAGACAAGATAAGACATGACAAGACAAATTAAGACAAGACAAAAAAACACAACACAACACACGACATGACATGACATGACATGACAAGACAAGACAAGACAAGACAAGACAAGACAAGACAAGACAAGACAAGACAAGACAAGACAAGACAAGACAAGACAAGACAAGACAAGACAAGACAAGACAAGACAAGACAAGACAAGACAAGACAAGACAAGACAAGACAAGACAAGACAAGACAAGACAAGACAAGACAAGACAAGACAAGACAAGACAAGACAAGACAAGACAAGACAAGACAAGACAAGACAAGACAAGACAAGACAAGACAAGACAAGACAAGACAAGACAAGACAAGACAAGACAAGACAAGACAAGACAAGACAAGACAAGACAAGACAAGACAAGACAAGACAAGACAAGACAAGACAAGACAAGACAAGACAAGACAAGACAAGACAAGACAAGACAAGACAAGACAAGACAAGACAAGACAAGACAAGACAAGACAAGACAAGACAAGACAAGACAAGACAAGACAAGACAAGACAAGACAAGACAAGACAAGACAAGACAAGACAAGACAAGACAAGACAAGACAAGACAAGACAAGACAAGACAAGACAAGACAAGACAAGACAAGACAAGACAAGACAAGACAAGACAAGACAAGACAAGACAAGACAAGACAAGACAAGACAAGACAAGACAAGACAAGACAAGACAAGACAAGACAAGACAAGACAAGACAAGACAAGACAAGACAAGACAAGACATGACACGACAAAACAACACAAGACAAGACAAAACAACATAACACACGACAGGACAGGACAAGACAAGACAAGACAAGACAAGACAAGATAAGACACGACAAGACAAGACAAGACAAGACAAGACAAGACAAGACAAGACAAGACAAGACAAGACAAGACAAGACAAGACAAGACAAGACAAGACAAGACAAGACAAGACAAGACAAGACAAGACAAGACAAGACAAGACAAGACAAGACAAGACAAGACAAGACAAGACAAGACAAGTCAAGACAAGATAAGACAAGATAAGACAAGACGAGACAGGACAGGACAAGACAAGACAAGTCAAAACAAGACAAGACAAGACAAGACAACACAAGACACGACATGACATGACATGACATGACAAGACAAGACAGGACAGGACAAGCCAAGACAAGACAAGACAAGACAGGGCAGGACAAGACAAGACAAGACAAGACAAGACAAGACAAGACAAGACAAGACAATACAAGACATGACAAGACAAAACAAGACAAGACAAAACAACACAACACACGACATGACAAGACATGACATGACAAGACAAGACAGGACAGGACAGGACAAGCCAAGACAAGACAAGACAAGACAGGGCAGGACAAGACAAGACAAGACAAGACAAGACAAGACAATACAACACAACACACGTCAGGACAGGACAAGACAAGACAAGACAAGACAAGACAAAGCAACACAAGACACGACATGACATGACATGACTAGACAAGACAAAACAACACAACACAGGACAGGACAGGAAAAGACAAGACAAGACAAGACAAGACAAGACATGACACGACAAAACAACACAAGACAAGACATATCAACACAACACACGACATGACATTACATGACAAAACAAGACAAGACAAGACAAGACAAGACGAGACAGGACAGGACAAGGCAAGACAAGACAAAACAAGACAAGACAAGACAAGACAAGACAAGACAAGACAAGACAAGACAAGACAAGACAAGACAAGACAAGATAAGACAAGACAAGACAAGAGAGACAAGACAAGACAAGACAAGACAAGACAAGTCAAGACAAGACAAGACAAGACAAGACAAGACAAGACACGACAAGACAAGACAAGACAAGACAAGACAAGATAAGACATGACAAGACAAAACAAGACAGGGCAGGACAAGACAAGACAAGACAAGACAAGACAAGACAAGACAAGACAAGACAAGACAAGACAAGACAAGACAAGACAAGACAAGACAAGACAAGACAAGACAAGACAAGACAAGACAAGACAAGACAAGACAAGACAAGACAAGACAAGACAAGACATGACACGACAAAACAACACAAGACAAGACAAAACAACATAACACACGACAGGACAGGACAAGACAAGACAAGACAAGACAAGACAAGATAAGACACGACAAGACAAGACAAGACAAGACAAGACAAGACAAGACAAGACAAGACAAGACAAGACAAGACAAGACAAGACAAGACAAGACAAGACAAGACAAGACAAGACAAGACAAGACAAGACAAGACAAGACAAGACAAGACAAGACAAGACAAGACAAGACAAGACAAGACAAGACAAGACAAGACAAGACAAGACAAGACAAGTCAAGACAAGATAAGACAAGATAAGACAAGACGAGACAGGACAGGACAAGACAAGACAAGTCAAAACAAGACAAGACAAGACAAGACAACACAAGACACGACATGACATGACATGACATGACAAGACAAGACAGGACAGGACAAGCCAAGACAAGACAAGACAAGACAGGGCAGGACAAGACAAGACAAGACAAGACAAGACAAGACAAGACAAGACAAGACAAGACAATACAAGACATGACAAGACAAAACAAGACAAGACAAAACAACACAACACACGACATGACAAGACATGACATGACAAGACAAGACAGGACAGGACAGGACAAGCCAAGACAAGACAAGACAAGACAGGGCAGGACAAGACAAGACAAGACAAGACAAGACAAGACAATACAACACAACACACGTCAGGACAGGACAAGACAAGACAAGACAAGACAAGACAAAGCAACACAAGACACGACATGACATGACATGACTAGACAAGACAAAACAACACAACACAGGACAGGACAGGAAAAGACAAGACAAGACAAGACATGACACGACAAAACAACACAAGACAAGACATATCAACACAACACACGACATGACATTACATGACAAAACAAGACAAGACAAGACAAGACAAGACGAGACAGGACAGGACAAGGCAAGACAAGACAAAACAAGACAAGACAAGACAAGACAAGACAAGACAAGACAAGACAAGACAAGACAAGACAAGACAAGACAAGACAAGATAAGACAAGACAAGACAAGAGAGACAAGACAAGACAAGACAAGACAAGACAAGTCAAGACAAGACAAGACAAGACAAGACAAGACAAGACACGACAAGACAAGACAAGACAAGACAAGACAAGATAAGACATGACAAGACAAAACAAGACAGGGCAGGACAAGACAAGACAAGACAAGACAAGACAAGACAAGACAAGACAAGACAAGACAAGACAAGACAAGACAAGACAAGACAAGACAAGACAAGACATGACAAGACAAAACAAGACAAGACAAAACAACACAACACACGATATGACATGACATGACAAGACAAGACAAGACAAGACAATATAAGACATGACAAGACAAAACAAGACAAGACAAAACAACACAACACACGACATGACAAGACAAGACAAGACAAGACAAGACAAAACAACACAAGACACGACATGACATGACATGACTAGACAAGACAAAACAACACAACACAGGACAGGACAGGACAGGAAAAGACAAGACAAGACAAGATAAGACAAGACAAGACAAGACAAGACAAGACAAGACAAGACAAGACAAGACAAGACAAGACAAGACAAGACAAGACAAGACAAGACAAGACAAGACAAGACAAGACAAGACAAGACAAGACAAGACAAGACAAGACAAGACAAGACAAGACAAGACAAGACAAGACATGACACGACAAAACAACACAAGACAAGACAAAACAACACAACACACGACATGACATTACATGACAAAACAAGACAAGACAATACAAGACAAGACAAGACAAGACAAGACAAGACAAGACAAGACAAGACAAGACAAGACAAGACAAGACAAGACAAGACAAGACAAGACAAGACACGACAAGACAAGACAAGACAAGACAAGACAAGACAAGACAAGACAAAACAAGACAAGACAAGACAAGACATGACAAGACAAAACAAGACAAGACAAAACAACACAACACACGATATGACATGACATGACAAGACAAGACAAGACAAGACAAGACAAGACAATATAAGACATGACAAGACAAAACAAGACAAAACAAGACAAGACAAAACAACACAAGACACGACATGACAAGACAAGACAAGACAAAGCAACACAACACAGGACAGGACAGGAAAAGACAAGACAAGACAAGACAAGACAAGACAAGACAAGACATGACACGACAAAACAACACAAGACAAGACAAAGCAACACAACACAGGACAGGACAGGAAAAGACAAGACAAGACAAGACAAGACAAGACAAGACAAGACACGACAAGACAAGACAAGACAAGACATGACAACACAACACACGACATGACATGACATGACATGACAAGACAAGACAGGACAGGACAGGACAAGACAACACAACACACGACATGACATGACATGACAAAACAAGACAGGACAGGACAGGACAAGACCAGACAAGACAAGACATGACAAGACAAGACAAGACAACACAACACACGACATGACATGACATGACAAGACAAGACAAGACAAGACAATATAAGACATGACAAGACAAGACAAGACAAGACAAGATAAGACATGACAAGACAAAATAAGACAAGACAAAAAAACACAACACAACACACGACATGACATGACATAACATGACAAGACAAGACAAGACAAGACAAGACAAGACAAGACAAGACAAGACAAGACAAGACAAGACAAGACAAGACAAGACAAGACAAGACAAGACAAGACAAGACAAAACAAGACAAGACAAGACAATACAAGACAAGACAAGACAAGACAAGTCATGACAAGACAAGACAAGACAAGACAAGACAAGACAAGACAAGACAAGACAAGACAAGACAAGACAAGACAAGACAAGACAAGACAAGACAAGACAAGGCAAGACAAGACAAGACAAGACAAGACAAGACAAGACAAGACAAGACAAGACAAGACAAGACAAGACAAGACAAGACAAGACAAGACAAGACAAGACAAGACAAGACAAGACAAGACAAGACAAGACAAGACAAGACAAGACAAGACAAGACAAGACAAGACATGACACGACAAAACAACACAAGACAAAACAACATAACACACGACAGGACAGGACAAGACAAGACAAGACAAGACAAGACAAGATAAGACACGACAAGACAAAGCAAGACAAGACAAAACAACACAACACACGTCAGGACAGGACAAGACAAGACAAGACAAGACAAGACAAGCCAAGACAAGACAAGACAAGACAAGACAAGACAAGACAAGACAAGACAAGACAAGACAAGACAAGACAAGACATGATAAGACAAGACAAGACAAGACAAGACAGGACAAGACAAGACAAGACAAGACATGACAAGACAAAACAAGACAAGACAAAACAACACAACACACGACATGACATGACATGACAAGACAAGACAAGACAAGACAAGACAAGACAAGACAAGACAAGACAATATAAGACAAGACAAGACACGACAAGACAAGACAAGACAAGACAAGACAAGACAAGACAAGACAAGACAAGACAAGACAAGACAAGACAAGACAAGACAAAACAAGACAAGACAAGACAATACAAGACAAGACAAGACAAGACAAGTCATGACAAGACAAGACAAGACAAGACAACACACGACATGACATGACATGACATGACATGACAAGACAAGACAAGACAAGACAAGACAAGACAAGACAAGACAAGACAAGACAAGACAAGACACGACAAGACAAGACAAGACAAGACAAGACAAGACAAGACAAAATAAGACAAGACAAGACAAGACATGACAAGACAAAACAAGACAAGACAAAACAACACAACACACGACATGACATGACATGACAAGACAAGACAAGACAAGACAAGACAAGACAAGACAAGACAATATAAGACATGACAAGACAAAACAAGACAAAACAAGACAAGACAAAACAACACAACACACGACATGACAAGACAAGACAAGACAAAGCAACACAAGACACGACAAGACATGACATGACTAGACAAAACAACACAACACAGACAAGACAAGACAAGACAAGACAAGACAAGACAAGACAAGACAAGACAAGACAAGACAAGACAAGACAAGACAAGACAAGACAAGACAAGACAAGACAAGACAAGACAAGACAACACAACACACGACATGACATGACATGACATGACATGACATGACATGACATGACAAGACAAGACAGGACAGGACAGGACAAGACAAGACAAGACAAGACATGACATGACAAGACAAGACATGACAAGACAAGACAAGACAACACAACACACGACATGACATGACATGACAAGACAAGACAAGACAAGACAATATAAGACATGACAAGACAAGACAAGACAAGACAAGATAAGACATGACAAGACAAAATAAGACAAGACAAAAAAACACAACACAACACACGACATGACATGACATGACATGACAAGACAAGACAAGACAAGACAAGACATGACAAGACAAGACAAGACAAGACAAGACAAGACAAGACAAGACAAGACAAGACAAGACAAGACAAGACAAGACAAGACAAGACAAGACAAGACAAGACAAGACAAGACAAGACAAGACAAGACAAGACAAGACAAGACAAGACAAGACAAGACAAGACAAGACAAGACAAGACAAGACAAGACAAGACAAGACAAGACAAGACAAGACAAGACAAGACAAGACAAGACAAGACAAGACAAGACAAGACAAGACAAGAAGAGACAAGACAAGACAAGACAAGACAAGACAAGACAAGACAAGACAAGACAAGACAAGACAAGACAAGACAAAACAAGACAAGACAAGACAAGACATGACAAGACAAGACAAGACAAGACAAGACAAGACAAGACAAGACAAGACAAGACACGACAAGACAAGACAAGACAAGACAAGACAAGACAAGACAAAACAAGACAAGACAAGACAAGACATGACAAGACAAAACAAGACAAGACAAAACAACACAACACACGACATGACATGACATGACAAGACAAGACAAGACAAGACAAGACAAGACAAGACAAGACAATATAAGACATGACAAGACAAAACAAGACAAAACAAGACAAGACAAAACAACACAACACACGACATGACAAGACAAGACAAGACAAAGCAACACAAGACACGACAAGACATGACATGACTAGACAAGACAAAACAACACAACACAGGACAGGACAGGAAAAGACAAGACAAGACAAGACAAGACAAGACAAGACATGACACGACAAAACAACACAAGACAAGACAAAACAACACAACACACGACATGACATTACATGACAAAACAAGACAAGACAAGACAAGACAAGACAAGACAAGATAAGACAAGACAAGACAAGACAAGACAAGACAAGACAAGACAAGACAAGACAAGACAAGACAAGACAAGACAAGACAAGACAAGACAAGACAAGACAAGACAAGACAAGACAAGACAAGACAAGACAAGACAAGACAAGACAAGACAAGACAAGACAAGACAAGACAAGACAAGACAAGACAAGACAAGACAAGACAAGACAAGACAAGACAAGACAAGACAAGACAAGACAAGACAAGACAAGACAACACAACACACGACATGACATGACATGACATGACATGACATGACATGACATGACAAGACAAGACAGGACAGGACAGGACAAGACAAGACAAGACAAGACATGACATGACAAGACAAGACATGACAAGACAAGACAAGACAACACAACACACGACATGACATGACATGACAAGACAAGACAAGACAAGACAAGACAATATAAGACATGACAAGACAAGACAAGACAAGACAAGATAAGACATGACAAGACAAAATAAGACAAGACAAAAAAACACAACACAACACACGACATGACATGACATGACATGACAAGACAAGACAAGACAAGACAAGACATGACAAGACAAGACAAGACAAGACAAGACAAGACAAGACAAGACAAGACAAGACAAGACAAGACAAGACAAGACAAGACAAGACAAGACAAGACAAGACAAGACAAGACAAGACAAGACAAGACAAGACAAGACAAGACAAGACAAGACAAGACAAGACAAGACAAGACAAGAAGAGACAAGACAAGACAAGACAAGACAAGACAAGACAAGACAAGACAAGACAAGACAAGACAAGACAAGACAAGACAAGAAGAGACAAGACAAGACAAGACAAGACAAGACAAGACAAGACAAGACAAGACAAGACAAGACAAGACAAGACAAGACAAGACAAGACAAGACAAGACAAGACAAGACAAGACAAGACAAGACAAGACAAGACAAGACAAGACAAGACAAGACAAGACAAGACAAGACAAGACAAGACAAGACAAGACAAGACAAGACAAGACAAGACAAGACAAGACAAGACAAGACAAGACAAGACAAGACAAGACAAGACAAGACAAGACAAGACAAGACAAGACAAGACAAGACAATACAATACAAGACAAGACAAGACAAGTCATGACAAGACAAGACAAGACAAGACAAGACAAGACAAGACAAGACAAGACAAGACAAGACAAGACAAGACAAGACAAGACAAGACAAGACAAGACAAGACAAGACAAGACAAGACAAGACAAGACAAGACAAGACAAGACAAGACAAGACAAGACAAGACAAGACAAGACAAGACAAGACAAGACAAGACAAGACAAGACAAGACAAGACAAGACAAGACAAGACAAGACAAGACAAGACAAGACAAGACAAGACAAGACAAGACAAGACAAGACAAGACAAGACAAGACAAGACAAGACAAGACAAGACAAGACAAGACAAGACAAGACAAGACAAGACAAGACAAGACAAGACAAGACAAGACAAGACAAGACAAGACAAGACAAGACAAGACAAGACAAGACAAGACAAGACAAGACAAGACAAGACAAGGCAAGACAAGACAAGACAAGACAAGACAAGACAAGACAAGACAAGACAAGACAAGACAAGACAAGACAAGACAAGACAAGACAAGACAAGACAAGACAAGACAAGACAAGACAAGACAAGACAAGACAAGACAAGACAAGACAAGACAAGACAAGACAAGACAAGACAAGACAAGACAAGACAAGACAAGACAAGACAAGACAAGACAAGACAAGACAAGACAAGACAAGACCGGACAAGATAAGACAAGACAAGACAAGACAAAACAACATAACACACGACAGGACAGGACAAGACAAGACAAGACAAGACAAGACAAGATAAGACACGACAAGACAAGACAAAACAACACAACACACGTCAGAACAGGACAAGACAAGACAAGACAAGACAAGACAAGACAAGACAAGACAAGACAAGACAAGACAAGACAAGACAAGACAAGACAAGACAAGACAAGACAAGACAAGACAAGACAAGACAAGACAAGACAAGACAACACAAGACAAGACAAGACAAGACAAGATAAGACATGACAAGACAAGACAAGACAAGACAGGACAAGACAAGACAAGACAAGACATGACAAGACAAAACAAGACAAGACAACACAACACACGACATGACATGACAACACAAGACAGGACAGGACAAGCCAAGACAAGACAAGACAAGACAATACAAGACAAGACCAGACAAGACAAGACAAGACAAGACAAGACAAGACAAGACAAGACAAGACAAGACAAGACAAGACAAGACAAGACAAGACAAGACAAGACAAGACAAGACAAGACAAGACAAGACAAGACAAGACAAGACAAGACAAGACAAGACAAGACAAGACAAGACAAGACAAGACAAGACAAGACAAGACAAGACAAGTCAAGACAAGATAAGACAAGACAAGACGAGACAGGACAGGACAAGACAAGACAAGACAAAACAAGACAAGACAACACAACACACGACATGACATGACATGACATGACAAGACAAGACAGGACAGGACAAGCCAAGACAAGACAAGACAAGACAAGACAATACAATACAAGACAAGACAAGACAAGATAAGACAAGACAAGACAAGACAAGACAAGACAAGACAAGACAAGACAAGTCAAGACAAGATAAGACAAAACAAGACGAGACAGGACAGGACAAGACAAGACAAGACAAAACAAGACAAGACAACACAACACACGTCATGACATGACATGACATGACAAGACAAGACAGGACAGGACAAGCCAAGACAAGACAAGACAAGACAAGACAAGACAAGACAATACAAGACAAGACAAGACAAGATAAGACAAGACAAGACAAGAGAGACAAGACAAGACAAGACAAGTCAAGACAAGACAAGACAAGACAAGACACGACAAGACAAGACAAGACAAGACAAGACAAGATAAGACATGACAAGACAAAACAAGACAAGACAGGGCAGGACAAGACAAGACAAGACAAGACAAGACAAGACAAGACAAGACAAGACAAGACAAGACAAGACAAGACAAAACAAGACAAGACATGACAAGACAAGACAAGACAAGACAAGACAAGACAAGACAAGACAAGACAAGATAAGACAAGACAAGACAAGACAAGACAAGACATGACAAGACAAGACAAGACAAGACAAGACAGGACAAGACAAGACAAGACAAGACATGACAAGACAAAACAAGACAAGACAAGACAACACAACACACGACATGACATGACATGACATGACATGACAACACAAGACAGGACAGGACAAGCCAAGACAAGACAAGACAAGACAAGACAAGACAAGACAAGACAAGACAAGACAAGACCAGACAAGACAGGACAAGACAAGACAAGACAAGACAAGACAAGACAAGACAAGACAAGACAAGACAAGACAAGACAAGACAAGACAAGACAAGACAAGACAAGACAAGACAAGTCAAGACAAGATAAGACAAGACAAGACGAGACAGGACAGGACAAGACAAGACAAGACAAAACAAGACAACACAACACACGACATGACATGACATGACAAGACAAGACAAGACAGGACAGGACAGGACAGGACAAGCCAAGACAAGACAAGACAAGACAAGACAAGACAAGAGAGACAAGACAAGACAAGTCAAGGCAAGACAAGACACGACAAGACAAGACAAGACAAGACAATACAAGACAAGATAAGACATGACAAGACAAAACAAGAAAAGACAGGGCAGGACAAGACAAGAAAAGACAAGACAAGACAAGACAAGACAAGACAAGACAAGACAAAACAACACAACACACGACATGACAAGACAAGACAAGACAAGACAAGACAAAGCAACACAATACACGATATGACATGACATGACTAGACAAGACAAAACAACACAACACAAAACACGACATGACATGACATGACAAGACAAGACAAGACAAGACAATATAAGACATGACAAGAGAAAACAAGACAAGACAAAACAACACAACACACGACATGACAAGACAAGACAAGACAAGACAAGACAAGACAAAGCAACACAAGACACGACATGACATGACATGACTAGACAAGACAAAACAACACAACACAGGACAGGACGGGAAAAGACAAGACAAGACAAGACATGACACGACAAAACAACACAAGACAACACAAGACAAGACAAAACAACACAACACACGACATGACATTACATGACAAAACAAGGCAAGACAAGACAAGACAAGACAAGACAAGACAAGACAAGACAAGACAAGACAAGACAAGACAAGACAAGACAAGACATGACAAGACAAAACAAGACAAGACAAAACAACACAACACACGACATGACATGACATCACAAGACAAGACAAGACAATATAAGACATGACAAGACAAAACAACACAACACACGAGATGACAAGACAAGACAAGGAGAAGACAAGACAAGACAAAACAACACAACACACGACATGACATTACATGACAAAACAAGACAAGACAAGACAACATAAAACAAGACAAGACAAAACAAGACAAGACAAGACAAGACAAGACAAGACAAGACAAGACAAGACAAGACAAGACAAGACAAGACAAGACAAGACAAGACAAGACAAGACAAGACAAGACACGACAAGACAAGACAAGACAAGACAAGACAAGACAAAACAAGACAAGACAAGACAAGACATGACAAGACAAAACAAGACAAGACAAGACAAGACAAGACAAAACAACACAACACACGACATGACATGACATGACAAGACAAGACAAGACAAGACAATATAAGACATGACAAGACAAAACAAGACAAGACAAAACAACACAACACACGACATGACAAGACAAGACAAGACAAAGCAACACAAGACACGACATGACATGACATGACTAGACAAGACAAAACAACACAACACAGGACAGGACAGGAAAAGACAAGACAAGACAAGACATGACACGACAAAACAACACAAGACAAGACAAAACAACACAACACACGACATGACATTACATGACAAAACAAGGCAAGACAAGACAAGACAAGACAAGACAAGACAAGACAAGACAAGACAAGACAAGACAGGACAAGACAAGACAAGACAAGACAAGACAGGACAAGACAAGACAAGACAAGACAAAACAAGACAAGACAATACAAGACAAGACAAGACAAGTCAAGACAAGTCATGACAAGACAAGACAAGACAAGACAAGACAAGACAAGACAAGACAAGACAAGACAAGACAAGACAAGACGAGACAAGACAAGACAAGACAAGACAAGACAAGACAAGACAAGACAAGACAAGACAAGACAAGACAAGACAAGACAAGACAAGACAAGACAAGACAAGACAAGACAAGACAAGACAAGACAAGACAAGACAAGACAAGACAAGACAAGACAGGACAAGACAAGACAAGACAAGACAAGACATGACACGACAAAACAACACAAGACAAGACAAAACAACATAACACACGACATGACAGGACAAGACAAGACAAGACAAGACAAGACAAGACCAGACAAGACAAGACAAGAAAAAACAAGAAAAAACAAGAAAAAACAACACAACACACGACATGACATTACATGACAAAACAAGACAACATAAAACAAGACAAGACAAAACAAGACAAGACAAGACAAGACAAGGCAAGACAAGACAAGACAAGACAAGACAAGACAAGACAAGACAAGACAAAACAACACAACACAGGACAGGACAGGAAAAGACAAGACAAGACAAGACAAGACATGACACGACAAAACAACACAAGACAAGACAAAACAACACAACACACGACATGACATTACATGACAAAACAAGGCAAGACAAGACAAGACAAGACATGACAAAACAAGACAACATAAAACAAGACAAGACAAAACAAGACAAGACAAGACAAGACATGACAAGACAAGACAAGACAAGACAAGGCAAGATAAGGCAAGACAAGACAAGACCAGACAAGACAAGACAAGAAAAAACAAGAAAAAACAACACAACACACGACATGACATTACATGACAAAACAAGACAACATAAAACAAGACAAGACAAAACAGGACAAGACAAGACAAGACAAGACAAGACAAGACAAGACAAGACAAGACAAGACAAGACAAGACAAGACAAGACAAGGCAAGATAAGGCAAGACAAGACAAGACCAGACAAGACAAGACAAGAAAAAACAAGAAAAAACAAGAAAAAACAACACAACACACGACATGACATTACATGACAAAACAAGACAACATAAAACAAGACAAGACAAAACAAGACAAGACAAGACAAGACAAGACAAGACAAGACAAGACAAGACAAGTCAAGACAAGACAAGACAAGACAAGACAAGACAAGACAAGACAAGACAAGACAAGACAAGACAAGACAAGACAAGACAAGACAGGACAAGACAAGACAAAACAAGACAAGACAACACAACACACGACATGACATGACATGACATGACATGACAAGACAAGACATGACAAGACAAGACAGGACAGGACAAGCCAACAGAAGACAAGACAAGACAAGACAAGAGAGACAAGACAAGACAAGACAAGTCAAGACAAGACAAGACAAGACAAGACACGACAAGACAAGACAAGACAAGACAATATAAGACATGACAAGACAAAACAAGATAAGACAAAACAACACAACACACGACATGACATTACATGACAAAACAAGACAAGACAAGACAACATAAAACAAGACAAGACAAAACAACACAACACACGACATGACATTACATGACAAAACAAGACAAGACAAGACAAGACATGACAAGACAAAACAACACAACACAGGACATGACAAGACAAGACAAGGAGAAGACAAGACAAGACAAAACAACACAACACACGACATGACATTACATGACAAAACAAGACAAGACAAGACAACATAAAACAAGACAAGACAAGACAAAACAAGACAAGACAAGACAAGACAAGACAAGACAAGACAAGACAAGACAAGACAAGACAAGACAAGACAAGACAAGACAAGACAAGACAAGACAAGACAAGACAAGACAAGACAAGACAAGACAAGACAAGACAAGACAAGACAAGACAAGACAAGACAAGACAACACAAGACAAGACAAGACAAGACAAGACAAGACAAGACAAGACAAGACAAGACAAGACAAGACAAGACAAGACAAGACAAGACAAAACAAGACAAGACAAGACAAGACAAGACATGACAAGACATGACAAGACAAAACAAAACAAGACAAAACAACACAACACACGACATGACATGACATGACAAGACAAGACAAGACAAGACAAGACAAGACAAGACAAGACAAGACAAAACAAGACAAGACAAGACAAGACATGACAAGACATGACAAGACAAAACAAGACAAGACAAAACAACACAACACACGACATGACAAGACAAGACAAGACAAAGCAACACAAGACAAGACAAGACAAGACATGACACGACAAAACAACACAAGACAAGACAAAACAACACAACACACGACAAGACAAGACAAGACAAAACAAGACAAGACAAGACAAGACAAGACAAGACAAGACAAGACAAGACAAGACAAGACAAGACAAGACAAGACAAGACAAGACAAGACAAGACAAGACAAGACAAGACAAGACAAGACAAGACAAGACAAGACAAGACAAGACAAGACAAGACAAGACAAGACATGACAAGACAAGACAAGGCAAGATAAGGCAAGACAAGACAAGACCAAACAAGACAAGACAAGAAAAAACAAGAAAAAACAACACAACACACGACATGACATTACATGACAAAACAAGACAACATAAAACAAGACAAAACAAAACAAGACAAGACAAGACAAGACAAGACAAGACAAAACAAGACAAGACAAGACAAGACAAGACAAGACAAGACAAGACAAGACAAGACAAGACAAGACAAGACAAGACAAGACAAGACACGACAAGACAGGACAAGACAAGACAAGACAAGACAAAACAAGACAAGACAAGACAAGACAAGACATGACAAGACAAAACAAGACAAGACAAAACAACACAACAAACGACATGACATGACATGACAAGACAAGACAAGACAAGACAAGACAATATAAGACATGACAAGACAAAACAAGACAAGACAAAACAACACAACACACGACATGACAAGACAAGACAAGACAAGACAAGACAAAGCAACACAAGACACGACATGACATGACATGACTAGACAAGACAAAACAACACAACACAGGACAGGACAGGAAAAGACAAGACAAGACAAGACTAGACAAGACAAGACAAGACAAGACAAGACAAGACAAGACATGACACGACAAAACAACACAAGACAAGACAAAACAACACAACACACGACATGACATTACATGACAAAACAAGACAAGACAAGACAAGACAAAGCAACACAAGACACGACATGACATGACATGACATGACATGACTAGACAAGACAAAACAACACAACACAGGACAGGACAGGAAAAGACAAGACAAGACAAGACAAGACAAGACAAGACAAGACAAGACAAGACATGACACGACAAAACAACACAAGACAAGACAAAACAACACAACACACGACATGACATTACATGACAAAACAAGACAAGACAAGACAAGACAAGACAAGACAAGACAAGACAAGACAAGACAAGACAAGACAAGACAAGACAAGACAAGACAAGACAAGACAAGACAAGACAAGACAAGACAAGACAAGACAAGACAAGACAAGACAAGACAAGACAAGACAAGACAAGACAAGACAAGACAAGACAAGACAAGACAAGACAAGACATGACAAGACAAGACAAGACAGGACAAGACAGGACAAGACAAGACAAAACAACACAACACACGTCAGGACAGGACAAGACAAGACAAGACAAGACAAGACAAGACAAGACAAGACAAGACAAGACAAGACAAGACAAGACAAGACAAGACAAGACAAGACAAGACAAGACAAGACAAGACATGACAAGACAAGACAAGACAAGACAAGACAAGACAAGACAAGACATGACAAGACAAGACAAGACAAGACAGGACAAGACAAGACAAAACAACACAACACACGTCAGGACAGGACAAGACAAGACAAGACAAGACAAGACAAGACAAGACAAGATATGACAAGACAAGACAGGACAGGACAAGACAAGACAAGACAAAACAAGACAAGACAACACAACACACGACATGACATGACATGACATGACATGACAAGACAAGACAGGACAGGACAAGCCAAGAGAAGACAAGACAAGACAAGACAAGTCAAGACAAGACAAGACAAGACAAGACACGACAAGACAAAGCAAGACAAGACAAAACAAGACAAAACAACACAACACACGTCAGGACAGGACAAGACAAGACAAGACAAGACAAGACAAGATATGACAAGACAAGACAAGATAGGACAAGACAGGACAAGACAAGACAGGACAAGACAAGACAAGACAAGACAAGACAAGACAAGACAAGACAAGACAAGACAAGACAAGACAAGACAAGACAAGACAAGACAAGACAAGACAGGACAGGACAAGACAAGACAAGACAAAACAAGACAAGACAAGACATGACAAGACAAGACAAGACAGGACAAGACAGGACAAGACAAGACAAAACAACACAACACACGTCAGGACAGGACAAGACAAGACAAGACAAGACAAGACAAGACAAGACAAGACAAGACAAGACAAGATAAGACAAGACAAGACAAGACAAGACAAGACAAGACAAGACAAGACAAGACAAGACAAGACAAGACAAGACATGACAAGACAAGACAAGACAAGACAAGACAAGACAAGACAAGATAAGACAAGACAAGACAAGACAAGACAAGACAAGACAAGACAAGACAAGACAAGACAAGACAAGACAAGACATGACAAGACAAGACAAGACAAGACAGGACAAGACAAGACAAAACAACACAACACACGTCAGGACAGGACAAGACAAGACAAGACAGGACAAGACAAGACAAGACAAGACAAGACAAGACAAGACAAGACAAGACAAGACAAGACAAGACAAGACAAGACAAGACAAGACAAGACAAGACAAGACAAGACAAGACAAGACAAGACAAGACAAGACAAGACAAGACAAGACAAGACAAGACAAGACAACACAAGACAAGACAAGACAAGACAAGACAAGACAAGACAAGACAAGACAAGACAAGACAAGACAAGACAAGACAAGACAAGACAAAACAAGACAAGACAAGACAAGACAAGACATGACAAGACATGACAAGACAAAACAAAACAAGACAAAACAACACAACACACGACATGACATGACATGACAAGACAAGACAAGACAAGACAAGACAAGACAAGACAAGACAAGACAAAACAAGACAAGACAAGACAAGACAAGACATGACAAGACATGACAAGACAAAACAAGACAAGACAAAACAACACAACACACGACATGACAAGACAAGACAAGACAAAGCAACACAAGACAAGACAAGACAAGACATGACACGACAAAACAACACAAGACAAGACAAAACAACACAACACACGACAAGACAAGACAAGACAAAACAAGACAAGACAAGACAAGACAAGACAAGACAAGACAAGACAAGACAAGACAAGACAAGACAAGACAAGACAAGACAAGACAAGACAAGACAAGACAAGACAAGACAAGACAAGACAAGACAAGACAAGACAAGACAAGACAAGACAAGACAAGACAAGACAAGACAAGACAAGACAAGACAAGACAAGACAAGACAAGACAAGACATGACAAGACAAGACAAGGCAAGATAAGGCAAGACAAGACAAGACCAAACAAGACAAGACAAGAAAAAACAAGAAAAAACAACACAACACACGACATGACATTACATGACAAAACAAGACAACATAAAACAAGACAAAACAAAACAAGACAAGACAAGACAAGACAAGACAAGACAAAACAAGACAAGACAAGACAAGACAAGACAAGACAAGACAAGACAAGACAAGACAAGACAAGACAAGACAAGACAAGACAAGACACGACAAGACAGGACAAGACAAGACAAGACAAGACAAAACAAGACAAGACAAGACAAGACAAGACATGACAAGACAAAACAAGACAAGACAAAACAACACAACAAACGACATGACATGACATGACAAGACAAGACAAGACAAGACAAGACAATATAAGACATGACAAGACAAAACAAGACAAGACAAAACAACACAACACACGACATGACAAGACAAGACAAGACAAGACAAGACAAAGCAACACAAGACACGACATGACATGACATGACTAGACAAGACAAAACAACACAACACAGGACAGGACAGGAAAAGACAAGACAAGACAAGACTAGACAAGACAAGACAAGACAAGACAAGACAAGACAAGACATGACACGACAAAACAACACAAGACAAGACAAAACAACACAACACACGACATGACATTACATGACAAAACAAGACAAGACAAGACAAGACAAAGCAACACAAGACACGACATGACATGACATGACATGACATGACTAGACAAGACAAAACAACACAACACAGGACAGGACAGGAAAAGACAAGACAAGACAAGACAAGACAAGACAAGACAAGACAAGACAAGACATGACACGACAAAACAACACAAGACAAGACAAAACAACACAACACACGACATGACATTACATGACAAAACAAGACAAGACAAGACAAGACAAGACAAGACAAGACAAGACAAGACAAGACAAGACAAGACAAGACAAGACAAGACAAGACAAGACAAGACAAGACAAGACAAGACAAGACAAGACAAGACAAGACAAGACAAGACAAGACAAGACAAGACAAGACAAGACAAGACAAGACAAGACAAGACAAGACATGACAAGACAAGACAAGACAGGACAAGACAGGACAAGACAAGACAAAACAACACAACACACGTCAGGACAGGACAAGACAAGACAAGACAAGACAAGACAAGACAAGACAAGACAAGACAAGACAAGACAAGACAAGACAAGACAAGACAAGACAAGACAAGACAAGACAAGACAAGACATGACAAGACAAGACAAGACAAGACAAGACAAGACAAGACAAGACATGACAAGACAAGACAAGACAAGACAGGACAAGACAAGACAAAACAACACAACACACGTCAGGACAGGACAAGACAAGACAAGACAAGACAAGACAAGACAAGACAAGATATGACAAGACAAGACAGGACAGGACAAGACAAGACAAGACAAAACAAGACAAGACAACACAACACACGACATGACATGACATGACATGACATGACAAGACAAGACAGGACAGGACAAGCCAAGAGAAGACAAGACAAGACAAGACAAGTCAAGACAAGACAAGACAAGACAAGACACGACAAGACAAAGCAAGACAAGACAAAACAAGACAAAACAACACAACACACGTCAGGACAGGACAAGACAAGACAAGACAAGACAAGACAAGATATGACAAGACAAGACAAGATAGGACAAGACAGGACAAGACAAGACAGGACAAGACAAGACAAGACAAGACAAGACAAGACAAGACAAGACAAGACAAGACAAGACAAGACAAGACAAGACAAGACAAGACAAGACAAGACAGGACAGGACAAGACAAGACAAGACAAAACAAGACAAGACAAGACATGACAAGACAAGACAAGACAGGACAAGACAGGACAAGACAAGACAAAACAACACAACACACGTCAGGACAGGACAAGACAAGACAAGACAAGACAAGACAAGACAAGACAAGACAAGACAAGACAAGATAAGACAAGACAAGACAAGACAAGACAAGACAAGACAAGACAAGACAAGACAAGACAAGACAAGACAAGACATGACAAGACAAGACAAGACAAGACAGGACAAGACAAGACAAAACAACACAACACACGTCAGGACAGGACAAGACAAGACAAAACAAGACAAGACAAGACAAGACAAGACAAGATATGACAAGACAAGACAGGACAGGACAAGACAAGACAAGACAAAACAAGACAAGACAACACAACACACGACATGACATGACATGACATGACATGACAAGACAAGACAGGACAGGACAAGCCAAGAGAAGACAAGACAAGACAAGACAAGAGAGACAAGACAAGACAAGACAAGTCAAGACAAGACAAGACAAGACAAGACACGACAAGACAAAGCAAGACAAGACAAAACAACACAACACACGTCAGGACAGGACAAGACAAGACAAGACAAGACAAGACAAGACAAGATATGACAAGACAAGATAGGACAAGACAAGACAGGACAGGACAAGACAAGACAAGACAAAACAAGACAAGACAACACAACACACGACATGACATGACATGACATGACATGACAAGACAAGACAGGACAGGACAAGATATGACAAGACAAGACAAGACAAGACAAAACAAGACAAGACAACACAACACACGACATGACATGACATGACATGACATGACATGACAAGACAGGACAAGCCAAGACAAGACAAGACAAGACAAGACAAGACAAGACCAGACAAGACAAGACAAGACAAGACAAGACAAGACAAGACAAGACAAGTCAAGACAAGACAAGACAAGACAAGACAAGACAGGACAGGAAAAGACAAGACAGGACAAGACAAGACAAGACAAGACCAGACAAGACAAGACAAGACAAGACAAGACAAGACAAGACAAGACAAGACAAGACAAGACAAGACAAGACAAGACAAGACAAGACAAGACAAGACAAGACAAGACAAGACAAGACAAGACAAGACATGACAAGACAAGACAAGACAAGACAGGACAAGACAAGACAAAACAACACAACACAACACACGTCAGGACAGGACAAGACAAGACAAAACAAGACAAGACAAGACAAGACAAGACAAGATATGACAAGACAAGACAGGACAGGACAAGACAAGACAAGACAAAACAAGACAAGACAACACAACACACGACATGACATGACATGACATGACATGACAAGACAAGACAGGACAGGACAAGCCAAGAGAAGACAAGACAAGACAAGACAAGAGAGACAAGACAAGACAAGACAAGTCAAGACAAGACAAGACAAGACAAGACAAGACAAGACAAGACAAGACAAGACAAGACAAGACAAGACAAGACAAGACAAGTCAAGACAAGACAAGACAAGACAAGACAAGACAGGACAGGACAAGACAAGACAAGACAAAACAAGACAAGACAACACAACACACGACATGACATGACATGACATGACATGACAAGACAAGACAGGACAGGACAAGCCAAGAGAAAAACATTAAAGACAAGACAAGTCAAGACAAGACAAGACAAAACAAGACACGACAAGACAAGACAAGACAAGACAAGACAAGACAAGACAAGACAAGACAAGATATGACAAGACAAGATAGGACAAGACAGGACAAGACAAGACAAGACAAGACATGACAAGACAAAACAAGACAACACAACACACGACGTGACATGACATGACATGACATGACATGACAAGACAGGACAAGCCAAGACAAGACAAGACAAGACAAGACAAGACAAGACCAGACAAGACAAGACAAGACAAGACAAGACAAGACAAGACAAGACAAGACAAGACAAGACAAGACAAGACAAGTCAAGACAAGACAAGACAAGACAAGACAAGACAGGACAGGACAAGACAAGACAAGACAAAACAAGACAAGACAACACAACACACGACATGACATGACATGACATGACATGACAAGACAAGACAGGACAGGACAAGCCAAGAGAAGAACAGCAAAGACAAGACAAGTCAAGACAAGACAAGACAAGACAAGACACGACAAGACAAGACAAGACAAGACAAGACAATATAAGACATGACAAGACAAAACAAGATAAGACAAAACAACACAACACACGACATGACATTACATGACAAAACAAGACAAGACAAGACAACATAAAACAAGACAAGACAAAACAACACAACACACGACATGACATTACATGACAAAACAAGACAAGACAAGACAAGACAAGACATGACAAGACAAAACAACACAACACACGACATGACATTACATGACAAAACAAGACAAGACAAGACAACATAAAACAAGACAAGGCAAGACAAAACAAGACAAGACAAGACAAGACAAGACAAGACAAGACAAGACCAGACAAGACAAGACAAGAAAAAACAACACAACACACGACATGACATTACATGACAAAACAAGACAACATAAAACAAGACAAGACAAAACAAGACAAGACAAGACAAGACATGACAAGACAAGACAAGACAAGGCAAGATAAGGCAAGACAAGACAAGACCAGACAAGACAAGACAAGAAAAAACAAGAAAAAACAACACAACACACGACATGACATTACATGACAAAACAAGACAACATAAAACAAGACAAGACAAAACAAGACAAGACAAGACAAGACAAGACAAGACAAGACAAGACAAGACAAGACAAGACAAGACAAGACAAGACAAGACAAGACAAGACAAGGCAAGACAAGACAAGACAAGACAGGACAAGACAAGACAAGACAAGACAAGACAGGACAGGACAAGACAAGACAAGACAAAACAAGACAAGACAACACAACACACGACATGACATGACATGACATGACATGACAAGACAAGACAAGAGAGACAAGACAAGACAAGACAAGTCAAGACAAGACAAGACAAGACAAGACACGACAAGACAAGACAAGACAAGACAAGACAAGACAAGACAATATAAGACATGACAAGACAAAACAAGATAAGACAAAACAACACAACACACGACATGACATTACATGACAAAACAAGACAAGACAAGACAACATAAAACAAGACAAGACAAAACAATACAACACACGACATGACATTACATGACAAAACAAGACAAGACAAGACAAGACATGACAAGACAAAACAACACAACACACGACATGACAAGACAAGACAAGGAGAAGACAAGACAAGACAAAACAACACAACACACGACATGACATTACATGACAAAACAAGACAAGACAAGACAACATAAAACAAGACAAGACAAGACAAAACAAGACAAGACAAGACAAGACAAGACAAGACAAGACAAGACAAGACAAGACAAGACAAGACAAGACAAGACAAGACAAGACAAGACAAGACAAGACAAGACAAGACAAGACAAGACAAGACAAGACAAGACAAGACAAGACAAGACAAGACAAGACAAGACAAGACAAGACAAGACAAGACAAGACAAGACAAGACAAGACAAGACAAGACAAGACAAGACAAGACAAGACAAGACAAGACAAGACAAGACAAGACAAGACAAGACAAGACAAGACAAGACAAGACAAGACAAGACAAGACAAGACAAGACAAGACAAGACAAGACAAGACAAGACAAGACAAAACAAGACAAGACAAGACAAGACAAGACAAGACATGACAAGACAAAGCAAGACAAGACAAGACAAGACATGACAAGACAAAACAAGACAAGACAAAACAACACAACACACGACATGACATGACATGACATGACAAGACAAGACAAGACAAGACAAGACAATATAAGACATGACAAGACAACACAAGACAAGACAAAACAACACAACACACGACATGACAAGACAAGACAAGACAAAGCAACACAAGACAAGACAAGACAAGACAAGACATGACACGACAAAACAACACAAGACAAGACAAAACAACACAACACACGACAAGACAAGACAAGACAAAACAAGACAAGACAAGACAAGACAAGACAAGACAAGACAAGACAAGACAAGACAAGACAAGACAAGACAAGACAAGACAAGACAAGACAAGACAAGACAAGACAAGACAAGACAAGACAAGACAAGACAAGACAAGACAAGACAAGACAAGACAAGACAAGACAAGATAAGACATGATAAGACACGACAAGACAAGACAAGACAAGACAAGACAAGACAAAACAACACAACACACGACATGACATGACATCACAAGACAAGACAAGACAAGACAATATAAGACATGACAAGACAAGACAAGACAAGATAAGACATGACAAGACACGACAAGACAAGACAAGACAAGACAAGACAAGACAAAACAAGACAAGACAAAACAACACAACACACGACATGACATGACATCACAAGACAAGACAAGACAAGAAAAGACAATATAAGACACGACAAGACAAGACAAGACAAGCCAAGATAAGACATGACAAGACACGACAAGACAAGACAAGACAAGACAAGACAAGACAAGACAAGACAAGACAAGACAAGACAAGACAAGACAAGACAAGACAAGACAATATAAGACATGACAAGACAAGACAAGACAAGATAAGACATGACAAGACACGACAAGACAAGACAAGACAAGACAAGACAAGACAAGACAAGACAAGACAAGACAAGACAAGACAAGACAAGACATGACAAGACAAAACAAGACAAGACAAAACAACACAACACACGACATGACATGACATCACAAGACAAGACAAGACAAGACAATATAAGACATGACAAGACAAAACAACACAACACACGAGATGACACGACAAGACAAGACAAGACAAGACAAGACAAGACAAGACAAGACATGACAAGACAAAACAAGACAAGACAAAACAACACAACACACGACATGACATGACATCACAAGACAAGACAAGACATGACACGACAAAACAACACAAGACAAGACAAAACAACACAACACACGACAGGACAGGACAAGACAAGACAAGACAAGACAAGACAAGACAAGACAAGACAAGACAAGACAAGACAAGACAAGACAAGACAAGACAAGACAAGACAAGACAAGACAAGACAAGACAAGACAAGACAAGACAAGACAAGACAAGACAAGACAAGACAAGACAAGACAAGACAAGACAAGACAAGACAAGACAAGACAAGACAAGACAAGACAAGACAAGACAAGACAAGACAAGACAAGACAAGACAAGACAAGACAAGACAAGACAAGACAAGACAAGACATGACAAGACAAGACAAGACAAGACAAGACAAGACAAGACAAGTCAAGACAAGACAAGACAAGACAAGACAAGACAATATAAGACATGACAAGACAAGACAAGCCAAGATAAGACATGACAAGACACGACAAGACAAGACAAGACAAGACAAGACAAGACAAGACAAGACAAGACAAGACAATATAAGACATGACAAGACAAGACAAGACAAGATAAGACATGACAAGACACGACAAGACAAGACAAGACATGACAAGACAAGACAAGACAAGACATGACAAGACAAGACAAGACAAGACAAGACAAGACAAGACAAGACAAGACAAGACAAGACAAGACATGACACGACAAAACAACACAAGACAAGACAAAACAACACAACACACGACAGGACAGGACAAGACAAGACAAGACAAGACAAGACAAGACAAGATAAGACACGACAAGACAAAGCAAGACAAGACAAAACAAGACAAGACAAAACAACACAACACACGTCAGGACAGGACAAGACAAGACAAGACAAGACAAGACAAGACAAGACAAGACAAGACAAGACAAGACAAGACAAGACAAGACAAGACAAGACAAGACAAGACAAGACAAGACAAGACAAGACAAGACAAGACAAGATAAGACATGACAAGACACGACAAGACAAGACAAGACAAGACAAGACAAGACAAAACAACACAACACACGACATGACATGACATCACAAGACAAGACAAGACAAGACAATATAAGACATGACAAGACAAGACAAGACAAGATAAGACATGACAAGACACGACAAGACAAGACAAGACAAGACAAGACAAGACAAGACAAAACAAGACAAGACAAAACAACACAACACACGACATGACATGACATCACAAGACAAGACAAGACAAGAAAAGACAATATAAGACACGACAAGACAAGACAAGACAAGCCAAGATAAGACATGACAAGACACGACAAGACAAGACAAGACAAGACAAGACAAGACAAGACAAGACAAGACAAGACAAGACAAGACAAGACAAGACAAGACAAGACAAGACAATATAAGACATGACAAGACAAGACAAGACAAGATAAGACATGACAAGACACGACAAGACAAGACAAGACAAGACAAGACAAGACAAGACAAGACAAGACAAGACAAGACAAGACATGACAAGACATGACAAGACAAAACAAGACAAGACAAAACAACACAACACACGACATGACATGACATCACAAGACAAGACAAGACAAGACAATATAAGACATGACAAGACAAAACAACACAACACACGAGATGACACGACAAGACAAGACAAGACAAGACAAGACAAGACAAGACAAGACATGACAAGACAAAACAAGACAAGACAAAACAACACAACACACGACATGACATGACATCACAAGACAAGACAAGACATGACACGACAAAACAACACAAGACAAGACAAAACAACACAACACACGACAGGACAGGACAAGACAAGACAAGACAAGACAAGACAAGACAAGACAAGACAAGACAAGACAAGACAAGACAAGACAAGACAAGACAAGACAAGACAAGACAAGACAAGACAAGACAAGACAAGACAAGACAAGACAAGACAAGACAAGACAAGACAAGACAAGACAAGACAAGACAAGACAAGACAAGACAAGACAAGACAAGACAAGACAAGACAAGACAAGACAAGACAAGACAAGACAAGACAAGACAAGACAAGACAAGACAAGACAAGACAAGACAAGACATGACAAGACAAGACAAGACAAGACAAGACAAGACAAGACAAGTCAAGACAAGACAAGACAAGACAAGACAAGACAATATAAGACATGACAAGACAAGACAAGCCAAGATAAGACATGACAAGACACGACAAGACAAGACAAGACAAGACAAGACAAGACAAGACAAGACAAGACAAGACAAGACAATATAAGACATGACAAGACAAGACAAGACAAGATAAGACATGACAAGACACGACAAGACAAGACAAGACATGACAAGACAAGACAAGACAAGACATGACAAGACAAGACAAGACAAGACAAGACAAGACAAGACAAGACAAGACAAGACAAGACAAGACATGACACGACAAAACAACACAAGACAAGACAAAACAACACAACACACGACAGGACAGGACAAGACAAGACAAGACAAGACAAGACAAGACAAGATAAGACACGACAAGACAAAGCAAGACAAGACAAAACAAGACAAGACAAAACAACACAACACACGTCAGGACAGGACAAGACAAGACAAGACAAGACAAGACAAGACAAGACAAGACAAGACAAGACAAGACAAGACAAGACAAGACAAGACAAGACAAGACAAGACAAGACAAGACAAGACAAGACAAGACAAGACAAGACAAGACAAGACAAGACATGACAAGACAAGACAAGACAAGACAAGACAAGACAAGACAAGACAAGACAAGACAAGACAAGACAAGACAAGACAAGACAAGACAAGACAAGACAAGACAAGACAAGACAAGACAAGACAAGACAAGACAAGACAAGACAAGACAAGACAAGACAAGACAAGACAAGACAAGACAAGACAAGACAAGACAAGACAAGACAAGACAAGACAAGACAAGACAAGACAAGACAAGACAAGACAAGACAAGACATGACAAGACAAGACAAGACAAGACAAGACAAGACATGACAAGACAAAACAAGACAAGACAAAACAACACAACACACGACATGACATGACATGACAAGACAAGACAAGACAAGACAAGACAAGACAAGACAAGACAAGACAAGACATGACAAGACAAGACAAGACAAGACAAGACAAGACAAGACAAGACAAGACAAGACAAGACAAGACAAGACAAGACAAGACAAGACATGACAAGACAAAACAACACATCACACGAGATGACACGACAAGACAAGACAAGACAAGACAAGACAAGACAAGACAAGACAAGACAAGACAAGACAAGACATGACAAGACAAAACAAGACAAGACAAAACAACACAACACACGACATGACATGACATCACAAGACAAGACAAGACAAGACTAGACAAGACAAGACAAGACAAGACAAGACAAGACAAGACAAGACAAGACAAGACATGACAAGACAAAACAAGACAAGACAAGACAAGACATGACAAGACAAAACAAGACAAGACAAAACAACACAACACACGACATGACATGACATGACAAGACAAGACAAGACAAGACAAGACAAGACAAGACAAGACAAGACAAGACATGACAAGACAAGACAAGACAAGACAAGACAAGACAAGACAAGACAAGACAAGACAAGACAAGACAAGACAAGACAAGACAAGACAAGACAAGACAAGACAAGACAAGACATGACAAGACAAAACAACACAACACACGAGATGACACGACAAGACAAGACAAGACAAGACAAGACAAGACAAGACAAGACAAGACAAGACAAGACAAGACATGACAAGACAAAACAAGACAAGACAAAACAACACAACACACGACATGACATGACATCACAAGACAAGACAAAACAACACAACACACGACATGACATGACATCACAAGACAAGACAAGACATGACGCGACAAAACAACACAAGACAAGACAAAACAACACAACACACGACAGGGCACGACAAGACAAGACAAGACAAGACAAGACAAGCCAAGACAAGATAAGACACGACAAGACAAGTCAGGACAAGACAAGACAAGACAAGACAAGACAAGACAAAACAAGACAAGACAAGACAAGACAAGACAAAACAACACAACACACGACATGACATGACATGACAAGACAAGACAAGACAATATAAGACATGACAAGACAAGACAAAACAACACAACACACGACATGACAAGACAAGACAAGACAAGACAAAGCAACACAAGACACGACATGACATGACATGACAAGACAAGACAAAACAACACACGACAGGACAGGACAAGACAAGACAAGACAAGGCAAGACAAGACAAGACAAGACAAGACAAGACAAGACAAGACAAGACATGACACGACAAAACAACACAAGACAAGACAAAACAACACACGGCTGGACAGGACAAGACAAGACAAGACAAGACAAGACAAGATAAGACATGACAAGACAAAGCAAGACAAGACAAAACAAGACAAGACAAGACAAGACAAGACAAGACAAGACAAGACAAGACAAGACAAGACAAGACAAGACAAGACAAGACAAGACAAGACAAGACAAGACAAGACAAGACAAGACAAGACAAGACAAGACAAGACAAGACAAGACAAGACAAGACAAGACAAGACAAGACAAGACAAAACAAGACAATATAAGACATGACAAGACAAGACAAGACAAGATAAGACATGACAAGACACGACAAGACAAGACAAGACATGACAAGACAAGACAAGACAAGACATGACAAGACAAGACAAGACAAGACAAGACAAGACAAGACAAGACAAGACAAGACAAGACATGACACGACAAAACAACACAAGACAAGACAAAACAACACAACACACGACAGGACAGGACAAGACAAGACAAGACAAGACAAGACAAGACAAGACAAGACAAGATAAGACACGACAAGACAAAGCAAGACAAGACAAAACAAGACAAGACAAAACAACACAACACACGTCAGGACAGGACAAGACAAGACAAGACAAGACAAGACAAGACAAGACAAGACAAGACAAGACAAGACAAGACAAGACAAGACAAGACAAGACAAGACAAGACAAGACAAGACAAGACAAGACAAGACAAGACATGACAAGACAAGACAAGACAAGACAAGACAAGACAAGACAAGACAAGACAAGACAAGACAAGACAAGACAAGACAAGAAAAGACAAGACAAGACAAGACAAGACAAGACAAGACAAGACAAGACAAGACAAGACAAGACAAGACAAGACAAAACAAAACAAGACAAGACAAGACAAGACAAGACATGACAAGACAAAACAAGACAAGACAAAACAACACAACACACGACATGACATGACATGACAAGACAAGACAAGACAAGACAAGACAAGACAAGACAAGACAAGACAAGACAAGACAAGACATGACAAGACATGACAAGACAAGACAAGACAAGACAAGACAAGACAAGACAAGACAAGACAAGACAAGACAAGACAAGAAAAGACAAGACAAGACAAGACAAGACAAGACAAGACAAGACAAGACAAGACAAGACAAGACAAAACAAAACAAGACAAGACAAGACATGACAAAACAACACAACACACGACATGACATGACATCACAAGACAAGACAAAACAACACAACACACGACATGACATGACATCACAAGACAAGACAAGCCATGACGCGACAAAACAACACAAGACAAGACAAAACAACACAAGACAAGACAAGACAAGACAAGACAAGAAAAGACAAGACAAGACAAGACAAGACAAGACAAGACAAGACAAGACAAGACAAGACAAGACAAGACAAGACAAGACAAGACAAGACAAGATAAGACACGACAAGACAAGTCAGGACAAGACAAGACAAGACAAGACAAGACAAAACAAGACAAGACAAGACAAGACAAAACAACACAACACACGACATGACATGACATGACAAGACAAGACAAGACAAGACAAAACAACACAACACACGACATGACAAGACAAGACAAGACAAGACAAAGCAACACAAGACACGACATGACATGACATGACAAGACAAGACAAAACAACACACGACAGGACAGGACAAGACAAGACAAGACAAGACAAGACAAGACAAGACAAGACAAGACAAGACAAGACAAGACAAGACAAGACATGACACGACAAAACAACACAAGACAAGACAAAACAACACACGGCTGGACAGGACAAGACAAGACAAGACAAGACAAGACAAGATAAGACATGACAAGACAAAGCAAGACAAGACAAAACAAGACAAGACAAAACAACACAACACACGTCAGGACAGGACAAGACAAGACAAGACAAGACAAGACAAGACAAGACAAGACAAGACAAGACAAGACAAAACTAGACATGACAAGACAAGACAAGACAAGACAGGACAGGACAAGACAAGACAAGACAAGACAAGACAAGACAAGACAAGACAAGACAAGACAAGACAAGACAAGACAAGACAAGACAAGACAAGACAAGACAAGACAAGACAAGACATGACAAGACAAAACAAGACAAGACAAAACAACACAACACACGAGATGACAGAACAAGACAAGGAGAAGACAAGACAAGACAAAACAACACAACACACGACATGATATTACATGACAAAACAAGACAAGACAAGACAAGACAAGACAAGACAAGACATGACAAGACAAGACAAGACAAGACAAGGCAATATAAGACATGACAAGACAAAACAAGACAAGACAAAACAACACAACACACGACATGACAAGACAAGACAAGACAAGACAAAGCAACACAAGACACGACATGACATCACAAGACAAGACAAGACAAGACAATATAAGACATGACAAGACAAAACAACACAACACACGAGATGACAAGACAAGACAAGGAGAAGACAAGACAAGACAAAACAACACAACACACGACATAATATTACATGACAAAACAAGACAAGACAAGACAAGACAAGACAAGACAAGACAAGACATGACAAGACAAGACAAGACAAGACAAGAAAAAACAAGAAAAAACAACACAACACACGACATGACATTACATGACAAAACAAGACAACATAAAACAAGACAAGACAAAACAAGACAAGACAAGACAAGACAAGACAAGACAAGACAAGACAAGACAAGACAAGACAAGACAAGACAAGACAAGACAAGACAAGACAAGACAAGACAAGACAAGACAAGACAAGATAAGACAAGACAAGACAAGACAAGACAAGACAAGACAAGACAAGACAAGACAAGACAAGACAAGACAAAGCAAGACAAGACAAAACAAGACAAGACAAAACAACACAACACACGTCAGGACAGGACAAGACAAGACAAGACAAGACAAGACAAGACAAGACAACACAACACACGACATGACATGACATGACATGACATGACATGACAAGACAGGACAAGCCAAGACAAGACAAGACAAGACAAGACAAGACAAGACAAGACAAGACAAGACAAGACAAGACAAGACAAGACAAGACAAGACAAGACAAGACAAGACAAGACAAGACAAGACAAGACAAGACAAGACAAGACAAGACAAGACAAGACAAGACAAGACATGACAAGACAAGACAAGACAAGACAAGACAAGACAAGACAAGGCAAGACAAGACAAGACAAGACAAGACAAGACAAGACAAGACAAGACAAGACAAGACAAGACAAGACAAGACAAGACAAGACAAGACAAGACAAGACAAGATAAGACAAGTCAAGACAAGACAAGACAAGACAAGACAGGACAAGACAAGACAAGACAAGACAAGATAAGACACGACAAGACAAAGCAAGACAAGACAAAACAACACAACACACGTCAGGACAGGACAAGACAAGACAAGACAAGACAAGACAAGACAAGACAAGACAAAACTAGACATGACAAGACAAGACAAGACAAGACAAGACAAGACAAGACAAGACAAGACAAGACAAGACAAGACAAGACAAGACAAGACAAGACAAGACAAGACAAGACAAGACAAGACAAGACAAGACAAGACAAGACAAGACAAGACAAGACAAGACAAGACAAGACAAGACAAGACAAGACAAGACAAGACAAGACAAGACAAGACAAGACAAGACAAAACTAGACAAGACAAGACAAAACAACACAACACACGTCAGGACAGGACAAGACAAGACAAGACAAGACAAGACAAGACAAGACAACACAACACACGACATGACATGACATGACATGACATGACATGACAAGACAGGACAAGCCAAGACAAGACAAGACAAGACAAGACAAGACAAGACAAGACAAGACAAGACAAGACCAGACAAGACAAGACAAGACAAGACAAGACAAGACAAGACAAGACAAGACAAGACAAGACAAGACAAGACAAGACAAGACAAGATAAGACAAGTCAAGACAAGACAAGACAAGACAAGACAGGACAAGACAAGACAAGACAAGACAAGATAAGACACGACAAGACAAAGCAAGACAAGACAAAACAACACAACACACGTCAGGACAGGACAAGACAAGACAAGACAAGACAAGACAAGACAAGACAAGACAAAACTAGACATGACAAGACAAGACAAGACAAGACAAGACAAGACAAGACAAGACAAGACAAGACAAGACAAGACAAGACAAGACAAGACAAGACAAGACAAGACAAGACAAGACAAGACAAGACAAGACAAGACAAGACAAGACAAGACAAGACAAGACAAGACAAGACAAGACAAGACAAGACAAAACTAGACAAGACAAGACAAGACAAAACAACACAACACACGACATGACATGACATGACAAGACAAGACAAGACAAGACAAAACAACACAACACACGACATGACAAGACAAGACAAGACAAGACAAAGCAACACAAGACACGACATGACATGACATGACAAGACAAGACAAAACAACACACGACAGGACAGGACAAGACAAGACAAGACAAGACAAGACAAGACAAGACAAGACAAGACAAGACAAGACAAGACAAGACAAGACAAGACAAGACAAGACAAGACAAGACAAGACAAGACATGACACGACAAAACAACACAAGACAAGACAAAACAACACACGGCTGGACAGGACAAGACAAGACAAGACAAGACAAGACAAGATAAGACATGACAAGACAAAGCAAGACAAGACAAAACAAGACAAGACAAAACAACACAACACACGTCAGGACAGGACAAGACAAGACAAGACAAGACAAGACAAGACAAGACAAGACAAGACAAGACAAGACAAAACTAGACATGACAAGACAAGACAAGACAAGACAGGACAGGACAAGACAAGACAAGACAAGACAAGACAAGACAAGACAAGACAAGACAAGACAAGACAAGACAAGACAAGACATGACAAGACAAAACAAGACAAGACAAAACAACACAACACACGAGATGACAGAACAAGACAAGGAGAAGACAAGACAAGACAAAACAACACAACACACGACATGATATTACATGACAAAACAAGACAAGACAAGACAAGACAAGACAAGACAAGACATGACAAGACAAGACAAGACAAGACAAGGCAATATAAGACATGACAAGACAAAACAAGACAAGACAAAACAACACAACACACGACATGACAAGACAAGACAAGACAAGACAAGACAAGACAAGACAATATAAGACATGACAAGACAAAACAACACAACACACGAGATGACAAGACAAGACAAGGAGAAGACAAGACAAGACAAAACAACACAACACACGACATGATATTACATGACAAAACAAGACAAGACAAGACAAGACAAGACAAGACAAGACAAGACATGACAAGACAAGACAAGACAAGACAAGAAAAAACAAGAAAAAACAACACAACACACGACATGACATTACATGACAAAACAAGACAACATAAAACAAGACAAGACAAAACAAGACAAGACAAGACAAGACAAGACAAGACAAGACAAGACAAGACAAGACAAGACAAGACAACACAACACACGACATGACATGACATGACATGACATGACATGACAAGACAGGACAAGCCAAGACAAGACAAGACAAGACAAGACAAGACAAGACAAGACAAGACAAGACCAGACAAGACAAGACAAGACAAGACAAGACAAGACAAGACAAGACAAGACAAGACAAGACAAGACAAGACAAGACAAGACAAGACAAGACAAGACAAGACAAGACAAGACAAGACAAGACAAGACAAGACAAGACAAGACAAGACAAGACAAGACAAGACAAGACAAGACAAGACAAGACAAGACAAGACAAGACAAGACAAGACAAGACAAGACAAGACAAGACAAGACAAGACAAGACAAGATAAGACAAGTCAAGACAAGACAAGACAAGACAAGACAAGATAAGACACGACAAGACAAAGCAAGACAAGACAAAACAACACAACACACGTCAGGACAGGACAAGACAAGACAAGACAAGACAAGACAAGACAAGACAAGACAAGACAAGACAAGACAAGACAAGACAAGACAAGACAAGACAAGACAAGACAAGACAAGACAAGACAAGACAAGACAAGACAAGACAAGACAAGACAAGACAAGACAAGACAAGACAAGACAAGACAAGACAAGACAAAACAAGACAAGACATGACAAGACAAAACAAGACAAGACAAGACAACACAACACACGACATGACATGACATGACATGACATGACATGACAAGACAGGACAAGCCAAGACAAGACAAGACAAGACAAGACAAGACAAGACAAGACAAGACAAGACAAGACAAGACCAGACAAGACAAGACAAGACAAGACAAGACAAGACAAGACAAGACAAGACAAGACAAGACAAGACAAGACAAGACAAGACAAAACAACACAACACACGACATGACATGACATGACAAGACAAGACAAGACAATATAAGACATGACAAGACAAGACAAAACAACACAACACACGACATGACAAGACAAGACAAGACAAGACAAAGCAACACAAGACACGACATGACATGACATGACAAGACAAGACAAAACAACACACGACAGGACAGGACAAGACAAGACAAGACAAAACAACACAACACACGACAGGGCACGACAAGACAAGACAAGACAAGACAAGACAAGCCAAGACAAGATAAGACAAGACAATATAAGACATGACAAGACAAGACAAGACAAGACAAGACAAAGCAACACAACACACGACATGACAAGACAAGACAAGACAAGACAAAGCAACACAAGACACGACATGACATGACATGACAAGACAAGACAAAACAACACACGACAGGACAGGACAACACAAGACAAGACAAAACAACACAACACACGACAGGGCACGACAAGACAAGACAAGACAAGACAAGACAAGCCAAGACAAGATAAGACACGACAAGACAAGTCAGGACAAGACAAGACAAGACAAGACAAGACAAGACAAAACAAGACAAGACAAGACAAGACAAGACAAAACAACACAACACACGACATGACATGACATGACAAGACAAGAAAAGACAATATAAGACATGACAAGACAAGACAAAACAACACAACACACGACATGACAAGACAAGACAAGACAAGACAAAGCAACACAAGACACGACATGACATGACATGACAAGACAAGACAAAACAACACACGACAGGACAGGACAAGACAAGACAAGACAAGGCAAGACAAGACAAGACAAGACAAGACAAGACAAGACAAGACAAGACATGACACGACAAAACAACACAAGACAAGACAAAACAACACACGGCTGGACAGGACAAGACAAGACAAGACAAGACAAGACAAGACAAGACAAGATAAGACATGACAAGACAAAGCAAGACAAGACAAAACAAGACAAGACAAGACAAGACAAGACAAGACAAGACAAGACAAGACAAGACAAGACAAGACAAGACAAGACAAGACAAGACAAGACAAGACAAGACAAGACAAGACAAGACAAGACAAGACAAGACAAGACAAGACAAGACAAGACAAAACAAGACAATGTAAGACATGACAAGACAAGACAAGACAAGATAAGACATGACAAGACACGACAAGACAAGACAAGACATGACAAGACAAGACAAGACAAGACATGACAAGACAAGACAAGACAAGACAAGACAAGACAAGACAAGACAAGACAAGACAAGACAAGACAAGACAAGACAAGACAAGACATGACACGACAAAACAACACAAGACAAGACAAAACAACACAACACACGACAGGACAGGACAAGACAAGACAAGACAAGACAAGACAAGACAAGACAAGACAAGATAAGACACGACAAGACAAAGCAAGACAAGACAAAACAAGACAAGACAAAACAACACAACACACGTCAGGACAGGACAAGACAAGACAAGACAAGACAAGACAAGACAAGACAAGACAAGACAAGACAAGACAAGACAAGACAAGACAAGACAAGACAAGACAAGACAAGACAAGACAAGACAAGACAAGACAAGACAAGACAAGACAAGACATGACAAGACAAGACAAGACAAGACAAGACAAGACAAGACAAGACAAGACAAGACAAGACAAGACAAGACAAGACAAGACAAGACAAGAAAAGACAAGACAAGACAAGACAAGACAAGACAAGACAAGACAAGACAAGACAAGACAAGACAAGACAAGACAAAGCAAAACAAGACAAGACAAGACAAGACAAGACATGACAAGACAAAACAAGACAAGACAAAACAACACAACACACGACATGACATGACATGACAAGACAAGACAAGACAAGACAAAACAACACAACACACGACATGACATGACATGACAAGACAAGACAAGACAATATAAGACATGACAAGACAAGACAAAACAACACAACACACGACATGACAAGACAAGACAAGACAAGACAAAGCAACACAAGACACGACATGACATGACATGACAAGACAAGACAAAACAACACACGACAGGACAGGACAAGACAAGACAAGACAAAACAACACAACACACGACAGGGCACGACAAGACAAGACAAGACAAGACAAGACAAGCCAAGACAAGATAAGACAAGACAATATAAGACATGACAAGACAAGACAAGACAAGACATGACAAGAAAAGACAAGACAAGACAAGACAAGACAAGACAAGACAAGACAAGACAAGACAAGACAAGACAAAACAAAACAAGACAAGACAAGACAAGACAAGACATGACAAAACAACACAACACACGATATGACATGACATCACAAGACAAGACAAAACAACACAACACACGACATGACATGACATCACAAGACAAGACAAGCCATGACGCGACAAAACAACACAAGACAAGACAAAACAACACAAGACAAGACAAGACAAGACAAGACAAGAAAAGACAAGACAAGACAAGACAAGACAAGACAAGACAAGACAAGACAAGACAAGACAAGACAAGACAAGACAAGACAAGACAAGACAAGACAAGATAAGACACGACAAGACAAGTCAGGACAAGACAAGACAAGACAAGACAAGACAAGACAAAACAAGACAAGACAAGACAAGACAAAACAACACAACACACGACATGACATGACATGACAAGACAAGACAAGACAAGACAAAACAACACAACACACGACATGACAAGACAAGACAAGACAAGACAAAGCAACACAAGACACGACATGACATGACATGACAAGACAAGACAAAACAACACACGACAGGACAGGACAAGACAAGACAAGACAAGACAAGACAAGACAAGACAAGACAAGACAAGACAAGACAAGACATGACACGACAAAACAACACAAGACAAGACAAAACAACACACGGCTGGACAGGACAAGACAAGACAAGACAAGACAAGACAAGATAAGACATGACAAGACAAAGCAAGACAAGACAAAACAAGACAAGACAAAACAACACAACACACGTCAGGACAGGACAAGACAAGACAAGACAAGACAAGACAAGACAAGACAAGACAAGACAAGACAAGACAAAACTAGACATGACAAGACAAGACAAGACAAGACAGGACAGGACAAGACAAGACAAGACAAGACAAGACAAGACAAGACAAGACAAGACAAGACAAGACAAGACAAGACAAGACAAGACAAGACAAGACAAGACAAGACATGACAAGACAAAACAAGACAAGACAAAACAACACAACACACGAGATGACAGAACAAGACAAGGAGAAGACAAGACAAGACAAAACAACACAACACACGACATGATATTACATGACAAAACAAGACAAGACAAGACAAGACAAGACAAGACAAGACATGACAAGACAAGACAAGACAAGACAAGGCAATATAAGACATGACAAGACAAAACAAGACAAGACAAAACAACACAACACACGACATGACAAGACAAGACAAGACAAGACAAAGCAACACAAGACACGACATGACATCACAAGACAAGACAAGACAAGACAATATAAGACATGACAAGACAAAACAACACAACACACGAGATGACAAGACAAGACAAGGAGAAGACAAGACAAGACAAAACAACACAACACACGACATGATATTACATGACAAAACAAGACAAGACAAGACAAGACAAGACAAGACAAGACAAGACATGACAAGACAAGACAAGACAAGACAAGAAAAAACAAGAAAAAACAACACAACACACGACATGACATTACATGACAAAACAAGACAACATAAAACAAGACAAGACAAAACAAGACAAGACAAGACAAGACAAGACAAGACAAGACAAGACAAGACAAGACAAGACAAGACAAGACAAGACAAGACAAGACAAGACAAGACAAGACAAGACAAGACAAGATAAGACAAGACAAGACAAGACAAGACAAGACAAGACAAGACAAGACAAGACAAGACAAGACAAGACAAAACAAGACAAGACAAAACAACACAACACACGTCAGGACAGGACAAGACAAGACAAGACAAGACAAGACAAGACAAGACAACACAACACACGACATGACATGACATGACATGACATGACATGACAAGACAGGACAAGCCAAGACAAGACAAGACAAGACAAGACAAGACAAGACAAGACAAGACAAGACCAGACAAGACAAGACAAGACAAGACAAGACAAGACAAGACAAGACAAGACAAGACAAGACAAGACAAGACAAGACAAGACAAGACAAGACAAGACAAGACAAGACAAGACAAGACAAGACAAGACAAGACAAGACAAGACAAGACAAGACAAGACAAGACAAGACAAGACAAGACAAGACAAGACAAGACAAGACAAGACAAGACAAGACAAGACAAGACAAGACAAGACAAGACAAGACAAGACAAGACAAGACAAGACAAGACAAGACAAGACAAGACAAGACAAGACAAGATAAGACAAGTCAAGACAAGACAAGACAAGACAAGACAGGACAAGACAAGACAAGACAAGACAAGATAAGGCACGACAAGACAAAGCAAGACAAGACAAAACAACACAACACACGTCAGGACAGGACAAGACAAGACAAGACAAGACAAGACAAGACAAGACAAAACTAGACATGACAAGACAAGACAAGACAAGACAAGACAAGACAAGACAAGACAAGACAAGACAAGACAAGACAAGGCAAGACAAGACAAGACAAGACAAGACAAGACAAGACAAGACAAGACAAGACAAGACAAGACAAGACAAGACAAGACAAGATAAGACAAGACAAGACAAGACAAGACAAGACAAGATAAGACATGACAAGACAAAGCAAGACAAGACAAAACAAGACAAGACAAAACAACACAACACACGACATGACATGACATGACAAGACAAGACAAGACAAGACAAAACAACACAACACACGACATGACAAGACAAGACAAGACAAGACAAAGCAACACAAGACACGACATGACATGACATGACAAGACAAGACAAAACAACACACGACAGGACAGGACAAGACAAGACAAGACAAGACAAGACAAGACAAGACAAGACAAGACAAGACAAGACAAGACAAGACAAGACAAGACAAGACAAGACAAGACATGACAAAACAACACAAGACAAGACAAAACAACACACGGCTGGACAGGACAAGACAAGACAAGACAAGACAAGGCAAGATAAGACATGACAAGACAAAGCAAGACAAGACAAAACAAGACAAGACAAAACAACACAACACACGTCAGGACAGGACAAGACAAGACAAGACAAGACAAGACAAGACAAGACAAGACAAGACAAGACAAAACTAGACATGACAAGACAAGACAAGACAAGACAGGACAGGACAAGACAAGACAAGACAAGACAAGACAAGACAAGACAAGACAAGACAAGACAAGACAAGACAAGACAAGACAAGACAAGACATGACAAGACAAAACAAGACAAGACAAAACAACACAACACACGAGATGACAGAACAAGACAAGGAGAAGACAAGACAAGACAAAACAACACAACACACGACATGATATTACATGACAAAACAAGACAAGACAAGACAAGACAAGACAAGACAAGACATGACAAGACAAGACAAGACAAGACAAGGCAATATAAGACATGACAAGACAAAACAAGACAAGACAAAACAACACAACACACGACATGACAAGACAAGACAAGACAAGACAAAGCAACACAAGACACGACATGACATCACAAGACAAGACAAGACAAGACAATATAAGACATGACAAGACAAAACAACACAACACACGAGATGACAAGACAAGACAAGGAGAAGACAAGACAAGACAAAACAACACAACACACGACATGATATTACATGACAAAACAAGACAAGACAAGACAAGACAAGACAAGACAAGACAAGACATGACAAGACAAGACAAGACAAGACAAGAAAAAACAACACAACACACGACATGACATTACATGACAAAACAAGACAACATAAAACAAGACAAGACAAAACAAGACAAGACAAGACAAGACAAGACAAGACAAGACAAGACAAGACAAGACAAGACAAGACAAGACAAGACAAGACAAGACAAGACAAGACAAGACAAGACAAGACAAGACAAGACAAGACAAGACAAGACAAGACAAGACAAGATAAGACAAGACAAGACAAGACAAGACAAGACAAGACAAGACAAGACAAGACAAGACAAGACAAGACAAGACAAAGCAAGACAAGACAAAACAAGACAAGACAAAACAACACAACACACGTCAGGACAGGACAAGACAAGACAAGACAAGACAAGACAAGACAAGACAACACAACACACGACATGACATGACATGACATGACATGACATGACAAGACAGGACAAGCCAAGACAAGACAAGACAAGACAAGACAAGACAAGACAAGACAAGACAAGACCAGACAAGACAAGACAAGACAAGACAAGACAAGACAAGACAAGACAAGACAAGACAAGACAAGACAAGACAAGACAAGACAAGACAAGACAAGACAAGACAAGACAAGACAAGACAAGACAAGACAAGACAAGACAAGACAAGACAAGACAAGACAAGACAAGACAAGACAAGACAAGACAAGACAAGACAAGACAAGATAAGATAAGACAAGTCAAGACAAGACAAGACAAGACAAGACAGGACAAGACAAGACAAGAGAAGACAAGATAAGACACGACAAGACAAAGCAAGACAAGACAAAACAACACAACACACGTCAGGACAGGACAAGACAAGACAAGACAAGACAAGACAAGACAAGACAAGACAAGACAAGACAAGACAAGACAAGACAAGACAAGACAAGACAAGACAAGACAAGACAAGACAAGACAAGACAAGACAAGACAAGACAAGACAAGACAAGACAAGACAAGACAAGACAAGACAAGACAAGACAAGACAAGACAAGACAAGACAAGACAAGACAAGACAAGACAAGACAAGACAAGACAAGACAAGACAAGACAAGACAAGACAAGACAAGACAAGACAAGACAAGACAAGACAAGACAAGACAAGACAAGACAAGACAAGACAAGACAAGACAAGACAAGACAAGACAAGACAAGACAAGACAAGACAAGACAAGATAAGACAAGTCAAGACAAGACAAGACAAGACAAGACAGGACAAGACAAGACAAGACAAGACAAGATAAGACACGACAAGACAAAGCAAGACAAAACAACACAACACACGTCAGGACAGGACAAGACAAGACAAGAAAAGACAAGACAAGACAAGACAAGACAAGACAAGACAAGACAAGACAAGACAAGACAAGACAAGACAAGACAAGACAAGACAAGACAAGACAAGACAAGACAAGACAAGACAAGACAAGACAAGACAAGACAAGACAAGACAAGACAAGACAAGACAAGACAAGACAAGACAAGACAAGACAAGACAAGACAAGACAAGACAAGACAAGACAAGACAAGACAAGACAAGACAAGACAAGACAAGACAAGACAAGACAAGACAAGACAAGACAAGACAAGACAAGACAAGACAAGACAAGACAAGACAAGACAAGACAAGACAAGACAAGACAAGACAAGACAAAACAAGACAAGAAAAGACAAGACAAGACAAGACATGACAAGACAAAACAAGACAAGACAAGACAAGACATGACAAGACAAAACAAGACAAGACAAAACAACACAACACACGACATGACATGACATGACAAGACAAGACAAGACAAGACAAGACAAGACAAGACAAGACAAGACAAGACATGACATGACAAGACAAGACAAGACAAGACAAGACAAGACAAGACAAGACAAGACAAGACAAGACAAGACAGGACATGACAAGACAAAACAACACAACACACGAGATGACACGAGACAAGACAATATAAGACATGACAAGACAAAACAACACAACACACGAGATGACAAGACAAGACAAGGAGAAGACAAGACAAGACAAAACAAAACAACACACGACATGACATTACATGACAAAACAAGACAAGACAAGACAACATAAAACAAGACAAGACAAAACAAGACAAGACAAGACAAGACAAGACAAGACAAGACAAGACAAGACAAGACAAGACAAGACAAGACACGACAAGACAAGACATGACTAGACAAAACAAGACAAAACAAGACAAGACAAAACAACACAACACACGAGATGACAAGACAAGACAAGGAGAAGACAAGACAAGACAAAACAAAACAACACACGACATGACATTACATGACAAAACAAGACAAGACAAGACAACATAAAACAAGACAAGACAAAACAAGACAAGACAAGACAAGACAAGACAAGACAAGACAAGACAAGACAAGACAAGACAAGACAAGACAAGACAAGACAAGACAAGACACGACAAGACAAGACATGACTAGACAAAACAAGACAAAACAAGACAAGACAAAACAACACAACACACGACATGACATGACAAGACAAGACAAGACAAGCCAACACAAGACAAGACAAGACAACACAAGACAAGACAAGACAAGACAAGACAAGACAAGACAAGACAAGACAAGACAAGACAAGACAAGACAAGACAAGACAAGACAAGACAAGACAAGACAAGACAAGACAAGACAAGACAAGACAAGACAAGACAAGACAAGACAAGACAAGACAAGACAAGACAAGACAAGACAAGACAAGACAAGACAAGACAAGACAAGACAAGACAAGACAAGACAAGACATGACAAGACAAAACAAGACAAGACAAAACAACACAACACACGACATGACATGACAAAACAAGACAAGACAATACAAGACAAGACAAGACAAGACAAGACAAGACAAGACAAGACAAGACAAGACAAGACAAGACAAGACATGACAAGACAAGACAAGACAAGACAAGACAAGACAAGACAAGACAAGACAAGACATGACAAGACAAAACAAGACAACACAACACACGACATGACATGACATGACAAGACAAGACAAGACAAGACAAGACAAGACAAGACAAGACAAGACAAGACAAGACAAGACAAGACATGACACGACAAAACAACACAAGACAAGACAAAACAACACAACACACGACATGACATTACATGACAAAACAAGACAAGACAAGACAAGACAAGACAAGACAAGACAAGACAAGACAAGACAAGACAAGACAAGACAAGACAAGACAAGACAAGACAAGACAAGACAAGACAAGACAAGACAAGACAAGACAAGACAAGACAAGACAAGACAAGACAAGACAAGACAAGACAAGACAAGACAAGACAAGACAAGACAAGACAAGACAAGACAAGACAAGACAAGACAAGACAAGACAAGACAAGACAAGACAAGACAAGACAAGACAAGACAAGACAAGACAAGACAAGACAAGACAAGACAAGACAAGACAAGACAAGACAAGACAAGACAAGACAAGACAAGACAAGACAAGACAAGACAAGACAAGACAAGACAAGACAAGACAAGACAAGACAAGACAAGACAAGACAAGACAAGACAAGACAAGACAAGACAAGACAAGACAAGACAAGACAAGACAAGACAAGACAAGACAAGACAAGACAAGACAAGACAAGACAAGACAAGACAAGACAAGACAAGACAAGACAAGACAAGACAAGACAAGACAAGACAAGACAAGACAAGACAAGACAAGACAAGACAAGACAAGACAAGATAAGACATGACAAGACAAAACAAGACAAGACAGGGCAGGACAAGACAAGACAAGACAAGACAAGACAAGACAGGACAAGACAAGACAAGACAAGACATGACACGACAAAACAACACAAGACAAGACATGACAACACAACACACGACATGACATGACATGACATGACATGACAAGACAAGACAGGACAGGACAGGACAAGACAACACAACACACGACATGACATGACATGACATGACATGACAAGACAAGACAGGACAGGACAGGACAAGACAAGACAAGACAAGACATGACAAGACAAGACAAGACATGACAAGACAAGACAAGACAAGACAAGACAAGGCAAGACAAGACAAGACCGGACAGGACAGGACAAGACAAGACAAGACAAGACAAGACAAGACAACAATACACACGACATGACATGACATGACAAGACAAGACAGGACAGGACATTACAAGACAAGACAAGACAAGACATGACAAGACAAGACAAGACAAGACAAGACAAGACAAGACAAGACAAGGCAAGACAAGACAAGACAAGACAAGACAAGACAAGACAAGACAAGACAAGACAAGACAAGACAAGACAAGACAAGACAAGACAAGACAAGACAAGACAAGACAAGACAAGACAAGACAAGACAAGACAAGACAAGACAAGACAAGACAAGACAAGACAAGACATGACAAGACAAAACAAGACAACACAACACACGACATGACATGACATGACAAGACAAGACAAGACAAGACAAGACATGACAAGACAACACAAGACAAGACAAGACAAGACAAGACAAGACAAGACAAGACATGACAAGACAAAACAAGACAACACAACACACGACATGACATGACATGACAAGACAAGACAAGACAAGACAAGACAAGACAAGACAAGACAAGACAAGACACGATAAGACAAGACAAGACAAGACAAGACAAGACAAGACAAAACAAGACAAGACAAGACAAGACATGACAAGACAAAACAAGACAAGACAAAACAACACAACACACGACATCACATGACATGACAAGACAAGACAAGACAAGACAAGACAAGACAAGACAATATAAGACATGACAAGACAAAACAAAACAAAACAAGACAAGACAAAACAACACAACACACGACATGACAAGACAAGACAAGACAAAGCAACACAAGACACGACATGACATGACATGACTAGACAAGACAAAACAACACAACACAGGACAGGACAGGAAAAGACAAGACAAGACAAGACAAGACAAGACAAGACAAGACAAGACATGACACGACAAAACAACACAAGACAAGACGAAACAACACAACACACGACATGACATTACATGGCAAAACAAGACAAGACAAGACAAGACAAGACAAGACAAGACAAGACAAGACAAGACAAGACAAGACAAGACAAGACAAGACAAGACAAGACAAGACAAGACAAGACAAGACAAGACAAGACAAGACAAGACAAGACAAGACAAGACAAGACAAGACATGACAAGACAAGACAAGACAAGACAATATAAGACATGACAAGACAAAACAAAACAAAACAAGACAAGACAAAACAACACAACACACGACATGACAAGACAAGACAAGACAAAGCAACACAAGACACGACATGACATGACTAGACAAGACAAAACAACACAACACAGGACAGGACAGGAAAAGACAAGACAAGACAAGACAAGACATGACACGACAAAACAACACAAGACAAGACATGACAACACAACACACGACATGACATGACATGACATGACATGACAAGACAAGACAGGACAGGACAGGACAAGACAACAATACACACGACATGACATGACATGACATGACAAGACAAGACAAGACAAAGCAACACAAGACACGACATGACATGACATGACTAGACAAGACAAAACAACACAACACAGGACAGGACAGGAAAAGACAAGACAAGACAAGACAAGACAAGACAAGACAAGACAAGACAAGACAAGACAAGACAAGACAAGACAAGACAAGACAAGAAAAGACAAGACAAGACAAGACAAGACAAGACAAGACAAGACAAGACAAGACAAGACAAGACAAGACAAGACAAGACAAAACAAAACAAGACAAGACAAGACAAGACAAGACATGACAAGACAAAACAAGACAAGACAAAACAACACAACACACGACATGACATGACATGACAAGACAAGACAAGACAAGACAAGACAAGACAAGACAAGACAAGACAAGACAAGACAAGACAAGACATGACAAGACATGACAAGACAAGACAAGACAAGACAAGACAAGACAAGACAAGACAAGACAAGACAAGACAAGACAAGACAAGACAAGACAAGACAAGACAAGACACGACAAGACAAGACATGACTAGACAAAACAAGACAAAACAAGACAAGACAAAACAACACAACACACGAGATGACAAGACAAGACAAGGAGAAGACAAGACAAGACAAAACAAAACAACACACGACATGACATTACATGACAAAACAAGACAAGACAAGACAACATAAAACAAGACAAGACAAAACAAGACAAGACAAGACAAGACAAGACAAGACAAGACAAGACAAGACAAGACAAGACAAGACAAGACAAGACAAGACAAGACAAGACAAGACAAGACAAGACAAGACAAGACAAGACACGACAAGACAAGACATGACTAGACAAAACAAGACAAAACAAGACAAGACAAAACAACACAACACACGACATGACATGACAAGACAAGACAAGACAAGCCAACACAAGACAAGACAAGACAACACAAGACAAGACAAGACAAGACAAGACAAGACAAGACAAGACAAGACAAGACAAGACAAGACAAGACAAGACAAGACAAGACAAGACAAGACAAGACAAGACAAGACAAGACAAGACAAGACAAGACAAGACAAGACAAGACAAGACAAGACAAGACAAGACAAGACAAGACAAGACAAGACATGACAAGACAAAACAAGACAAGACAAAACAACACAACACACGACATGACATGACAAAACAAGACAAGACAATACAAGACAAGACAAGACAAGACAAGACAAGACAAGACAAGACAAGACAAGACAAGACAAGACAAGACAAGACAAGACATGACAAGACAAGACAAGACAAGACAAGACAAGACAAGACAAGACAAGACAAGACATGACAAGACAAAACAAGACAACACAACACACGACATGACATGACATGACAAGACAAGACAAGACAAGACAAGACAAGACAAGACAAGACAAGACAAGACAAGACACGATAAGACAAGACAAGACAAGACAAGACAAGACAAGACAAAACAAGACAAGACAAGACAAGACATGGCAAGACAAAACAAGACAAGACAAAACAACACAACACACGACATCACATGACATGACAAGACAAGACAAGACAAGACAAGACAAGACAAGACAATATAAGACATGACAAGACAAAACAAAACAAAACAAGACAAGACAAAACAACACAACACACGACATGACAAGACAAGACAAGACAAAGCAACACAAGACACGACATGACATGACATGACTAGACAAGACAAAACAACACAACACAGGACAGGACAGGAAAAGACAAGACAAGACAAGACAAGACAAGACAAGACAAGACAAGACATGACACGACAAAACAACACAAGACAAGACGAAACAACACAACACACGACATGACATTACATGGCAAAACAAGACAAGACAAGACAAGACAAGACAAGACAAGACAAGACAAGACAAGACAAGACAAGACAAGACAAGACAAGACAAGACAAGACAAGACAAGACAAGACAAGACATGACAAGACAAGACAAGACAAGACAAGACAATATAAGACATGACAAGACAAAACAAAACAAAACAAGACAAGACAAAACAACACAACACACGACATGACAAGACAAGACAAGACAAAGCAACACAAGACACGACATGACATGACTAGACAAGACAAAACAACACAACACAGGACAGGACAGGAAAAGACAAGACAAGACAAGACAAGACATGACACGACAAAACAACACAAGACAAGACATGACAACACAACACACGACATGACATGACATGACATGACATGACAAGACAAGACAGGACAGGACAGGACAAGACAACAATACACACGACATGACATGACATGACATGACAAGACAAGACAAGACAAAGCAACACAAGACACGACATGACATGACATGACTAGACAAGACAAAACAACACAACACAGGACAGGACAGGAAAAGACAAGACAAGACAAGACAAGACAAGACAAGACAAGACAAGACATGACACGACAAAACAACACAAGACAAGACAAAACAACACAACACACGACATGACATTACATGACAAAACAAGACAAGACAAGACAAGACAAGACAAGACAAGACAAGACAAGACAAGACAAGACAAGACAAGACAAGACAAGACAAGACAAGACAAGACAAGACAAGACAAGACAAGACAAGACAAGACAAGACAAGACAAGACAAGACAAGACAAGACAAGACAAGACAAGACAAGACAAGACAAGACAAGACAAGACAAGACAAGACAAGACAAGACAAGACAAGACAAGACAAGACAAGACAAGACAAGACAAGACAAGACAAGACAAGACAAGACAAGACAAGACAAGACAAGACAAGACAAGACAAGACAAGACAAGACAAGACAAGACAAGACAAGACAAGACAAGACAAGACAAGACAAGACAAGACAAGACAAGACAAGACAAGACAAGACAAGACAAGACAAGACAAGACAAGACAAGACAAGACAAGACAAGACAAGACAAGACAAGACAAGACAAGACAAGACAAGACAAGACAAGACAAGACAAGACAAGACAAGACAAGACAAGACAAGACAAGACAAGACAGGGCAGGACAAGACAAGACAAGACAAGACAAGACAAGACAGGACAAGACAAGACAAGACAAGACATGACACGACAAAACAACACAAGACAAGACATGACAACACAACACACGACATGACATGACATGACATGACATGACAAGACAAGACAGGACAGGACAGGACAAGACAACACAACACACGACATGACATGACATGACATGACATGACAAGACAAGACAGGACAGGACAGGACAAGACAAGACAAGACAAGACATGACAAGACAAGACAAGACATGACAAGACAAGACAAGACAAGACAAGACAAGGCAAGACAAGACAAGACCGGACAGGACAGGACAAGACAAGACAAGACAAGACAAGACAAGACAACAATACACACGACATGACATGACATGACATGACATGACAAGACAAGACAGGACAGGACATTACAAGACAAGACAAGACAAGACATGACAAGACAAGACAAGACAAGACAAGACAAGACAAGACAAGACAAGACAAGGCAAGACAAGACAAGACAAGACAAGACAAGACAAGACAAGACAAGACAAGACAAGACAAGACAAGACAAGACAAGACAAGACAAGACAAGACAAGACAAGACAAGACAAGACAAGACAAGACAAGACATGACAAGACAAAACAAGACAACACAACACACGACATGACATGACATGACAAGACAAGACAAGACAAGACAAGACATGACAAGACAAGACAAGACAAGACAAGACAAGACAAGACAAGACAAGACAAGACATGACAAGACAAAACAAGACAACACAACACACGACATGACATGACATGACAAGACAAGACAAGACAAGACAAGACAAGACAAGACAAGACAAGACACGATAAGACAAGACAAGACAAGACAAGACAAGACAAGACAAAACAAGACAAGACAAGACAAGACATGACAAGACAAAACAAGACAAGACAAAACAACACAACACACGACATCACATGACATGACAAGACAAGACAAGACAAGACAAGACAAGACAAGACAATATAAGACATGACAAGACAAAACAAAACAAAACAAGACAAGACAAAACAACACAACACACGACATGACAAGACAAGACAAGACAAAGCAACACAAGACACGACATGACATGACATGACTAGACAAGACAAAACAACACAACACAGGACAGGACAGGAAAAGACAAGACAAGACAAGACAAGACAAGACAAGACAAGACAAGACATGACACGACAAAACAACACAAGACAAGACGAAACAACACAACACACGACATGACATTACATGGCAAAACAAGACAAGACAAGACAAGACAAGACAAGACAAGACAAGACAAGACAAGACAAGACAAGACAAGACAAGACAAGACAAGACAAGACAAGACAAGACAAGACAAGACAAGACAAGACAAGACAAGACAAGACATGACAAGACAAGACAAGACAAGACAATATAAGACATGACAAGACAAAACAAAACAAAACAAGACAAGACAAAACAACACAACACACGACATGACAAGACAAGACAAGACAAAGCAACACAAGACACGACATGACATGACTAGACAAGACAAAACAACACAACACAGGACAGGACAGGAAAAGACAAGACAAGACAAGACAAGACATGACACGACAAAACAACACAAGACAAGACATGACAACACAACACACGACATGACATGACATGACATGACATGACAAGACAAGACAGGACAGGACAGGACAAGACAACAATACACACGACATGACATGACATGACATGACAAGACAAGACAAGACAAAGCAACACAAGACACGACATGACATGACATGACTAGACAAGACAAAACAACACAACACAGGACAGGACAGGAAAAGACAAGACAAGACAAGACAAGACAAGACAAGACAAGACAAGACAAGACAAGACAAGACAAGACAAGACAAGAAAAGACAAGACAAGACAAGACAAGACAAGACAAGACAAGACAAGACAAGACAAGACAAGACAAGACAAGACAAAACAAAACAAGACAAGACAAGACAAGACAAGACATGACAAGACAAAACAAGACAAGACAAAACAACACAACACACGACATGACATGACATGACAAGACAAGACAAGACAAGACAAGACAAGACAAGACAAGACAAGACAAGACAAGACAAGACATGACAAGACATGACAAGACAAGACAAGACAAGACAAGACAAGACAAGACAAGACAAGACAAGACAAGACAAGAAAAGACAAGACAAGACAAGACAAGACAAGACAAGACAAGACAAGACAAGACAAGACAAGACAAAACAAGACAAAACAAGACAAAACAAAACAAGACAAGACAAGACAAGACAAGACATGACAAAACAACACAACACACGACATGACATGACATCACAAGACAAGACAAAACAACACAACACACGACATGACATGACATCACAAGACAAGACAAGCCATGACGCGACAAAACAACACAAGACAAGACAAAACAACACAATACACGACAGGACAGGACAAGACAAGACAAGACAAGACAAGACAAGACAAGACAAGATAAGACACGACAAGACAAGTCAGGACAAGACAAGACAAGACAAGACAAGACAAGACAAAACAAGACAAGACAAGACAAGACAAAACAACACAACACACGACATGACATGACATGACAAGACAAGACAAGACAAGACAAAACAACACAACACACGACATGACAAGACAAGACAAGACAAGACAAAGCAACACAAGACACGACATGACATGACATGACAAGACAAGACAAAACAACACACGACAGGACAGGACAAGACAAGACAAGACAAGACAAGACAAGACAAGACAAGACAAGACAAGACAAGACAAGACAAGACATGACACGACAAAACAACACAAGACAAGACAAAACAACACACGGCTGGACAGGACAAGACAAGACAAGACAAGACAAGACAAGATAAGACATGACAAGACAAAGCAAGACAAGACAAAACAAGACAAGACAAAACAACACAACACACGTCAGGACAGGACAAGACAAGACAAGACAAGACAAGACAAGACAAGACAAGACAAGACAAGACAAGACAAAACTAGACATGACAAGACAAGACAAGACAAGACAGGACAGGACAAGACAAGACAAGACAAGACAAGACAAGACAAGACAAGACAAGACAAGACAAGACAAGACAAGACAAGACAAGACAAGACAAGACAAGACAAGACATGACAAGACAAAACAAGACAAGACAAAACAACACAACACACGAGATGACAGAACAAGACAAGGAGAAGACAAGACAAGACAAAACAACACAACACACGACATGATATTACATGACAAAACAAGACAAGACAAGACAAGACATAACAAGACAAGACATGACAAGACAAGACAAGACAAGACAAGGCAATATAAGACATGACAAGACAAAACAAGACAAGACAAAACAACACAACACACGACATGACAAGACAAGACAAGACAAGACAAAGCAACACAAGACACGACATGACATCACAAGACAAGACAAGACAAGACAATATAAGACATGACAAGACAAAACAACACAACACACGAGATGACAAGACAAGACAAGGAGAAGACAAGACAAGACAAAACAACACAACACACGACATGATATTACATGACAAAACAAGACAAGACAAGACAAGACAAGACAAGACAAGACAAGACATGACAAGACAAGACAAGACAAGACAAGAAAAAACAAGAAAAAACAACACAACACACGACATGACATTACATGACAAAACAAGACAACATAAAACAAGACAAGACAAAACAAGACAAGACAAGACAAGACAAGACAAGACAAGACAAGACAAGACAAGACAAGACAAGACAAGACAAGACAAGACAAGACAAGACAAGACAAGACAAGACAAGACAAGACAAGACAAGACAAGACAAGACAAGACAAGACAAGACAAGATAAGACAAGACAAGACAAGACAAGACAAGACAAGACAAGACAAGACAAGACAAGACAAGACAAGACAAAGCAAGACAAGACAAAACAAGACAAGACAAAACAACACAACACACGTCAGGACAGGACAAGACAAGACAAGACAAGACAAGACAACACAACACACGACATGACATGACATGACATGACATGACATGACAAGACAGGACAAGCCAAGACAAGACAAGACAAGACAAGACAAGACAAGACAAGACAAGACAAGACCAGACAAGACAAGACAAGACAAGACAAGACAAGACAAGACAAGACAAGACAAGACAAGACAAGACAAGACAAGGCAAGACAAGACAAGACAAGACAAGACAAGACAAGACAAGACAAGACAAGACAAGACAAGACAAGACAAGACAAGACAAGACAAGACAAGACAAGACAAGACAAGACAAGACAAGACATGACAAGACAAAACAAGACAACACAACACACGACATGACATGACATGACAAGACAAGACAAGACAAGACAAGACATGACAAGACAAGACAAGACAAGACAAGACAAGACAAGACAAGACAAGACAAGACATGACAAGACAAAACAAGACAACACAACACACGACATGACATGACATGACAAGACAAGACAAGACAAGACAAGACAAGACAAGACAAGACACGATAAGACAAGACAAGACAAGACAAGACAAGACAAGACAAAACAAGACAAGACAAGACAAGACATGACAAGACAAAACAAGACAAGACAAAACAACACAACACACGACATCACATGACATGACAAGACAAGACAAGACAAGACAAGACAAGACAAGACAAGACAATATAAGACATGACAAGACAAAACAAAACAAAACAAGACAAGACAAAACAACACAACACACGACATGACAAGACAAGACAAGACAAAGCAACACAAGACACGACATGACATGACATGACTAGACAAGACAAAACAACACAACACAGGACAGGACAGGAAAAGACAAGACAAGACAAGACAAGACAAGACAAGACAAGACAAGACATGACACGACAAAACAACACAAGACAAGACGAAACAACACAACACACGACATGACATTACATGGCAAAACAAGACAAGACAAGACAAGACAAGACAAGACAAGACAAGACAAGACAAGACAAGACAAGACAAGACAAGACAAGACAAGACAAGACAAGACAAGACAAGACAAGACAAGACAAGACAAGACAAGACAAGACAAGACAAGACAAGACAAGACAAGACAAGACATGACAAGACAAGACAAGACAAGACAATATAAGACATGACAAGACAAAACAAAACAAAACAAGACAAGACAAAACAACACAACACACGACATGACAAGACAAGACAAGACAAAGCAACACAAGACACGACATGACATGACTAGACAAGACAAAACAACACAACACAGGACAGGACAGGAAAAGACAAGACAAGACAAGACAAGACATGACACGACAAAATAACACAAGACAAGACATGACAACACAACACACGACATGACATGACATGACATGACATGACAAGACAAGACAGGACAGGACAGGACAAGACAACAATACACACGACATGACATGACATGACATGACAAGACAAGACAAGACAAAGCAACACAAGACACGACATGACATGACATGACTAGACAAGACAAAACAACACAACACAGGACAGGACAGGAAAAGACAAGACAAGACAAGACAAGACAAGACAAGACAAGACAAGACAAGACAAGACAAGACAAGAAAAGACAAGACAAGACAAGACAAGACAAGACAAGACAAGACAAGACAAGACAAGACAAGACAAGACAAGACAAGACAAGACAAGACAAAACAAAACAAGACAAGACAAGACAAGACAAGACAAGACAAGACATGACACGACAAAACAACACAAGACAAGACATGACATGACATGACTAGACAAGACAAAACAACACAACACAGGACAGGACAGGAAAAGACAAGACAAGACAAGACAAGACAAGACAAGACAAGACAAGACATGACACGACAAAACAACACAAGACAAGACGAAACAACACAACACACGACATGACATTACATGGCAAAACAAGACAAGACAAGACAAGACAAGACAAGACAAGACAAGACAAGACAAGACAAGACAATATAAGACATGACAAGACAAAACAAAACAAAACAAGACAAGACAAAACAACACAACACACGACATGACAAGACAAGACAAGACAAAGCAACACAAGACACGACATGACATGACATGACTAGACAAGACAAAACAACACAACACAGGACAGGACAGGAAAAGACAAGACAAGACAAGACAAGACAAGACAAGACAAGACAAGACATGACACGACAAAACAACACAAGACAAGACGAAACAACACAACACACGACATGACATTACATGGCAAAACAAGACAAGACAAGACAAGACAAGACAAGACAAGACAAGACAAGACAAGACAAGACAAGACAAGACAAGACAAGACAAGACAAGACAAGACAAGACAAGACAAGACAAGACAAGACAAGACAAGACAAGACATGACAAGACAAGACAAGACAAGACAATATAAGACATGACAAGACAAAACAAAACAAAACAAGACAAGACAAAACAACACAACACACGACATGACAAGACAAGACAAGACAAAGCAACACAAGACACGACATGACATGACTAGACAAGACAAAACAACACAACACAGGACAGGACAGGAAAAGACAAGACAAGACAAGACAAGACATGACACGACAAAACAACACAAGACAAGACATGACAACACAACACACGACATGACATGACATGACATGACATGACAAGACAAGACAGGACAGGACAGGACAAGACAACAATACACACGACATGACATGACATGACATGACAAGACAAGACAAGACAAAGCAACACAAGACACGACATGACATGACATGACTAGACAAGACAAAACAACACAACACAGGACAGGACAGGAAAAGACAAGACAAGACAAGACAAGACAAGACAAGACAAGACAAGACAAGACAAGACAAGACAAGAAAAGACAAGACAAGACAAGACAAGACAAGACAAGACAAGACAAGACAAGACAAGACAAGACAAGACAAAACAAAACAAGACAAGACAAGACAAGACAAGACATGACAAGACAAAACAAGACAAGACAAAACAACACAACACACGACATGACATGACATGACAAGACAAGACAAGACAAGACAAGACAAGACAAGACAAGACAAGACAAGACAAGACAAGACATGACAAGACATGACAAGACAAGACAAGACAAGACAAGACAAGACAAGACAAGACAAGACAAGACAAGACAAGAAAAGACAAGACAAGACAAGACAAGACAAGACAAGACAAGACAAGACAAGACAAGACAAGACAAAACAAAACAAGACAAGACAAGACAAGACAAGACATGACAAAACAACACAACACACGACATGACATGACATCACAAGACAAGACAAAACAACACAACACACGACATGACATGACATCACAAGACAAGACAAGCCATGACGCGACAAAACAACACAAGACAAGACAAAACAACACAATACACGACAGGACAGGACAAGACAAGACAAGACAAGACAAGACAAGACAAGACAAGATAAGACACGACAAGACAAGTCAGGACAAGACAAGACAAGACAAGACAAGACAAGACAAAACAAGACAAGACAAGACAAGACAAAACAACACAACACACGACATGACATGACATGACAAGACAAGACAAGACAAGACAAAACAACACAACACACGACATGACAAGACAAGACAAGACAAGACAAAGCAACACAAGACACGACATGACATGACATGACAAGACAAGACAAAACAACACACGACAGGACAGGACAAGACAAGACAAGACAAGACAAGACAAGACAAGACAAGACAAGACAAGACAAGACAAGACAAGACATGACACGACAAAACAACACAAGACAAGACAAAACAACACACGGCTGGACAGGACAAGACAAGACAAGACAAGACAAGACAAGATAAGACATGACAAGACAAAGCAAGACAAGACAAAACAAGACAAGACAAAACAACACAACACACGTCAGGACAGGACAAGACAAGACAAGACAAGACAAGACAAGACAAGACAAGACAAGACAAGACAAGACAAAACTAGACATGACAAGACAAGACAAGACAAGACAGGACAGGACAAGACAAGACAAGACAAGACAAGACAAGACAAGACAAGACAAGACAAGACAAGACAAGACAAGACAAGACAAGACAAGACAAGACAAGACATGACAAGACAAAACAAGACAAGACAAAACAACACAACACACGAGATGACAGAACAAGACAAGGAGAAGACAAGACAAGACAAAACAACATAACACACGACATGATATTACATGACAAAACAAGACAAGACAAGACAAGACAAGACAAGACAAGACATGACAAGACAAGACAAGACAAGACAAGGCAATATAAGACATGACAAGACAAAACAAGACAAGACAAAACAACACAACACACGACATGACAAGACAAGACAAGACAAGACAAAGCAACACAAGACACGACATGACATCACAAGACAAGACAAGACAAGACAATATAAGACATGACAAGACAAAACAACACAACACACGAGATGACAAGACAAGACAAGGAGAAGACAAGACAAGACAAAACAACACAACACACGACATGATATTACATGACAAAACAAGACAAGACAAGACAAGACAAGACAAGACAAGACAAGACATGACAAGACAAGACAAGACAAGACAAGAAAAAACAAGAAAAAACAACACAACACACGACATGACATTACATGACAAAACAAGACAACATAAAACAAGACAAGACAAAACAAGACAAGACAAGACAAGACAAGACAAGACAAGACAAGACAAGACAAGACAAGACAAGACAAGACAAGACAAGACAAGACAAGACAAGACAAGACAAGACAAGACAAGACAAGACAAGACAAGACAAGACAAGACAAGACAAGACAAGACAAGACAAGATAAGACAAGACAAGACAAGACAAGACAAGACAAGACAAGACAAGACAAGACAAGACAAGACAAGACAAAGCAAGACAAGACAAAACAAGACAAGACAAAACAACACAACACACGTCAGGACAGGACAAGACAAGACAAGACAAGACAAGACAAGACAAGACAACACAACACACGACATGACATGACATGACATGACATGACATGACAAGACAGGACAAGCCAAGACAAGACAAGACAAGACAAGACAAGACAAGACAAGACAAGACAAGACCAGACAAGACAAGACAAGACAAGACAAGACAAGACAAGACAAGACAAGACAAGACAAGACAAGACAAGACAAGACAAGACAAGACAAGACAAGACAAGACAAGACAAGACAAGACAAGACAAGACAAGACAAGACAAGACAAGACAAGACAAGACAAGACAAGACAAGACAAGATAAGACAAGACAAGACAAGACAAGACAAGACAAGACAAGACAAGACAAGACAAGACAAGACAAGACAAGACAAGACAAGACAAGACAAGACAAGACAAGACAAGACAAGACAAGATAAGACAAGTCAAGACAAGACAAGACAAGACAAGACAGGACAAGACAAGACAAGACAAGACAAGATAAGACACGACAAGACAAAGCAAGACAAGACAAAACAACACAACACACGTCAGGACAGGACAAGACAAGACAAGACAAGACAAGACAAGACAAGACAAAACTAGACATGACAAGACAAGACAAGACAAGACAGGACAGGACAAGACAAGACAAGACAAGACAAGACAAGACAAGACAAGACAAGACAAGACAAGACAAGACAAGACAAGACAAGACAAGACAAGACAAGACAAGACAAGACAAGACAAGACATGACAAGACAAAACAAGACAAGACAAAACAACACAACACACGAGATGACAGAACAAGACAAGGAGAAGACAAGACAAGACAAAACAACACAACACACGACATGATATTACATGACAAAACAAGACAAGACAAGACAAGACAAGACAAGACAAGACAAGACAAGACAAGACAAGACAAGACAAGACAAGACAAGACAAGACAAGACAAGACAAGACAAGACAAGACAAGACAAGACAAGACAAGACAAGACAAGACAAGACAAGACAAGACAAGACAAGACAAGACAAGACAAGACAAGACAAGACAAGACAAGACAAGACAAGACAAGACAAGACAAGACAAGACAAGACAAGACAAGACAAGACAAGACAAGACAAGACAAGACAAGACAAGACAAGACAAGACAAGACAAGACAAGACAAGACAAGACAAGACAAGACAAGACAAGACAAGACAAGACAAGACAAGACAAGACAAGACAAGACAAGACAAGACAAGACAAGACAAGACAAGACAAGACAAGACAAGACAAGACAAGACAAGACAAGACAAGACAAGACAAGACAAGACAAGACAAGACAAAACAAGACAAGACATGACAAGACAAAACAAGACAAGACAAGACAACACAACACACGACATGACATGACATGACATGACATGACATGACAAGACAGGACAAGCCAAGACAAGACAAGACAAGACAAGACAAGACAGGACAAGCCAAGACAAGACAAGACAAGACAAGACAAGACAAGACAAGACAAGACCAGACAAGACAAGACAAGACAAGACAAGACAAGACAAGACAAGACAAGACAAGACAAGACAAGACAAGACAAGACAAGACAAGACAAGACAAGACAAGACAAGACAAGACAAGACAAGACAAGACAAGACAAGACAAGACAAGACAAGACAAGACAAGACAAGACAAGACAAGACAAGACAAGACAAGACAAGACAAGACAAGACAAGACAAGACAAGACAAGACAAGACAAGACAAGACAAGACAAGACAAGATAAGACAAGTCAAGACAAGACAAGACAAGACAAGACAAGACAAGACAAGACAGGACAAGACAAGACAAGATAAGACACGACAAGACAAAGCAAGACAAGACAAAACAAAACAAGACAAGACAAAACAACACAACACACGTCAGGACAGGACAAGACAAGACAAGACAAGACAAGACAAGACAAGACAAGACAAGACAAGACAAGACAAGACAAGACAAGACAAGACAAGACAAGACAAGACAAGACAAGACAAGACAAGACAAGACAAGACAAGACAAGACAAGACAAGACAAGACAAGACAAGACAAGACAAGACAAGACAAGACAAGACAAGACAAGACAAGACAAGACAAGACAAGACAAGACAAGACAAGACAAGACAAGACAAGACAAGACAAGACAAAACAAGACAAGAAAAGACAAGACAAGACAAGACATGACAAGACAAAACAAGACAAGACAAGACAAGACATGACAAGACAAGACTTGACAAGACAAGACAAGACAAGACAAGACAAGACAAGACAAGACAAGACAAGACAAGACAAGACAAGACAAGACAAGACAAGACAAGACAAGACAAGACAAAACAAGACAAGACAAGACAAGACAAAACAACACAACACACGACATGACATGACATGACAAGACAAGACAAGACAAGACAAAACAACACAACACACGACATGACAAGACAAGACAAGACAAGACAAAGCAACACAAGACACGACATGACATGACATGACAAGACAAGACAAAACAACACACGACAGGACAGGACAAGACAAGACAAGACAAGACAAGACAAGACAAGACAAGACAAGACATGACACGACAAAACAACACAAGACAAGACAAAACAACACACGGCTGGACAGGACAAGACAAGACAAGACAAGACAAGACAAGATAAGACATGACAAGACAAAGCAAGACAAGACAAGACAAGACAAGATAAGACATGACAAGACAAAGCAAGACAAGACCAAACAAGACAAGACAAAACAACACAACACACGTCAGGACAGGACAAGGCAAGACAAGACAAGACAAGACAAGACAAGACAAGACAAGACAAGACAAGACAAAACTAGACATGACAAGACAAGACAAGACAAGACAGGACAGGACAAGACAAGACAAGACAAGACAAGACAAGACAAGACAAGACAAGACAAGACAAGACAAGACAAGACAAGACAAGACAAGACAAGACATGACAAGACAAAACAAGACAAGACAAAACAACACAACACACGAGATGACAGAACAAGACAAGGAGAAGACAAGACAAGACAAAACAACACAACACACGACATGATATTACATGACAAAACAAGACAAGACAAGACAAGACAAGACAAGACAAGACATGACAAGACAAGACAAGACAAGACAAGGCAATATAAGACATGACAAGACAAAACAAGACAAGACAAAACAACACAACACACGACATGACAAGACAAGACAAGACAAGACAAAGCAACACAAGACACGACATGACATCACAAGACAAGACAAGACAAGACAATATAAGACATGACAAGACAAAACAACACAACACACGAGATGACAAGACAAGACAAGGAGAAGACAAGACAAGACAAAACAACACAACACACGACATGATATTACATGACAAAACAAGACAAGACAAGACAAGACAAGACAAGACAAGACAAGACATGACAAGACAAGACAAGACAAGACAAGAAAAAACAAGAAAAAACAACACAACACACGACATGACATTACATGACAAAACAAGACAACATAAAACAAGACAAGACAAAACAAGACAAGACAAGACAAGACAAGACAAGACAAGACAAGACAAGACAAGACAAGACAAGACAAGACAAGACAAGACAAGACAAGACAAGACAAGACAAGACAAGACAAGACAAGACAAGACAAGACAAGACAAGACAAGACAAGACAAGATAAGACAAGACAAGACAAGACAAGACAAGACAAGACAAGACAAGACAAGACAAGACAAGACAAGACAAAGCAAGACAAGACAAAACAAGACAAGACAAAACAACACAACACACGTCAGGACAGGACAAGACAAGACAAGACAAGACAAGACAAGACAAGACAAGACAAGACAACACAACACACGACATGACATGACATGACATGACATGACATGACAAGACAGGACAAGCCAAGACAAGACAAGACAAGACAAGACAAGACAAGACAAGACAAGACAAGACCAGACAAGACAAGACAAGACAAGACAAGACAAGACAAGACAAGACAAGACAAGACAAGACAAGACAAGACAAGACAAGACAAGACAAGACAAGACAAGACAAGACAAGACAAGACAAGACAAGACAAGACAAGACAAGACAAGACAAGACAAGACAAGACAAGACAAGACAAGACAAGACAAGACAAGACAAGACAAGACAAGACAAGACAAGACAAGACAAGACAAGACAAGACAAGATAAGACAAGTCAAGACAAGACAAGACAAGACAAGACAGGACAAGACAAGACAAGACAAGACAAGATAAGACACGACAAGACAAAGCAAGACAAGACAAAACAACACAACACACGTCAGGACAGGACAAGACAAGACAAGACAAGACAAGACAAGACAAGACAAGACAAGACAAGACAAGACAAGACAAGACAAGACAAGACAAGACAAGACAAGACAAGACAAGACAAGACAAGACAAGACAAGACAAGACAAGACAAGACAAGACAAGACAAGACAAGACAAGACAAGACAAGACAAGACAAGACAAGACAAGACAAGACAAGACAAAACAAGACAAGACATGACAAGACAAAACAAGACAAGACAAGACAACACAACACACGACATGACATGACATGACATGACATGACATGACAAGACAGGACAAGCCAAGACAAGACAAGACAAGACAAGACAAGACAAGACAAGACAAGACAAGACCAGACAAGACAAGACAAGACAAGACAAGACAAGACAAGACAAGACAAGACAAGACAAGACAAGACAAGACAAGACAAGACAAGACAAGACAAGACAAGACAAGACAAGACAAGACAAGACAAGACAAGACAAGACAAGACAAGACAAGACAAGACAAGACAAGACAAGACAAGACAAGACAAGACAAGACAAGACAAGACAAGACAAGACAAGACAAGACAAGACAAGACAAGACAAGACAAGACAAGACAAGACAAGACAAGACAAGACAAGACAAGACAAGACAAGACAAGACAAGACAAGACAAGACAAGACAAGACAAGACAAGACAAGACAAGACAAGACAAGACAAGACAAGATAAGACAAGTCAAGACAAGACAAGACAAGACAAGACAGGACAAGACAAGACAAGACAAGACAAGATAAGACACGACAAGACAAAGCAAGACAAGACAAAACAAAACAAGACAAGACAAAACAACACAACACACGTCAGGACAGGACAAGACAAGACAAGACAAGACAAGAAAAGACAAGACAAGACAAGACAAGACAAGACAAGACAAGACAAGACAAGACAAGACAAGACAAGACAAGACAAGACAAGACAAGACAAGACAAGACAAGACAAGACAAGACAAGACAAGACAAGACAAGACAAGACAAGACAAGACAAGACAAGACAAGACAAGACAAGACAAGACAAGACAAGACAAGACAAGACAAGACAAGACAAGACAAGACAAGACAAGACAAAACAAGACAAGAAAAGACAAGACAAGACATGACATGACAAGACAAAACAAGACAAGACAAGACAAGACATGACAAGACAAAACAAGACAAGACAAAACAACACAACACACGACATGACATGACATGACAAGACAAGACAAGACAAGACAAGACAAGACAAGACATCACATGACAAGACAAGACAAGACAAGACAAGACAAGACAAGACAAGACAAGACAAGACAAGACAGGACATGACAAGACAAAACAACACAACACACGAGATGACACGAGACAAGACAATATAAGACATGACAAGACAAAACAACACAACACACGAGATGACAAGACAAGACAAGGAGAAGACAAGACAAGACAAAACAAAACAACACACGACATGACATTACATGACAAAACAAGACAAGACAAGACAACATAAAACAAGACAAGACAAAACAAGACAAGACAAGACAAGACAAGACAAGACAAGACAAGACAAGACAAGACAAGACAAGACACGACAAGACAAGACATGACTAGACAAAACAAGACAAAACAAGACAAGACAAAACAACACAACACACGAGATGACAAGACAAGACAAGGAGAAGACAAGACAAGACAAAACAAAACAACACACGACAAGACAAGACAAGACAAGACAAGACAAGACAAGACAAGACAAGACAAGACAAGACAAGACAAGACAAGACAAGACAAGACAAGACAAGACACGACAAGACAAGACATGACTAGACAAGACAAGACAAGACACGACAAGACAAGACATGACTAGACAAAACAAGACAAAACAAGACAAGACAAAACAACACAACACACGACATGACATTACATGGCAAAACAAGACAAGACAAGACAAGACAAGACAAGACAAGACAAGACAAGACAAGACAAGACAAGACAAGACAAGACAAGACAAGACAAGACAAGACAAGACAAGACATGACAAGACAAGACAAGACAAGACAATATAAGACATGACAAGACAAAACAAAACAAAACAAGACAAGACAAAACAACACAACACACGACATGACATGACAAAACAAGACAAGACAATACAAGACAAGACAAGACAAGACAAGACAAGACAAGACAAGACAAGACAAGACAAGACAAGACAAGACAAGACAAGACATGACAAGACAAGACAAGACAAGACAAGACAAGACAAGACAAGACATGACAAGACAAAACAAGACAAGACAAAACAACACAACACACGACATGACATTACATGGCAAAACAAGACAAGACAAGACAAGACAAGACAAGACAAGACAAGACAAGACAAGACAAGACAAGACAAGACAAGACAAGACAAGACAAGACAAGACAAGACAAGACAAGACAAGACAAGACATGACAAGACAAGACAAGACAAGACAAGACAAGACAAGACAAGACAAGACAAAACAAGACAAGACAAAACAACACAACACACGACATGACATGACAAAACAAGACAAGACAATACAAGACAAGACAAGACAAGACAAGACAAGACAAGACAAGACAAGACAAGACAAGACAAGACAAGACAAGACATGACAAGACAAGACAAGACAAGACAAGACAAGACAAGACAAGACAAGACAAGACATGACAAGACAAAACAAGACAACACAACACACGACATGACATGACATGACAAGACAAGACAAGACAAGACAAGACAAGACAAGACAAGACAAGACAAGACACGATAAGACAAGACAAGACAAGACAAGACAAGACAAGACAAAACAAGACAAGACAAGACAAGACATGGCAAGACAAAACAAGACAAGACAAAACAACACAACACACGACATCACATGACATGACAAGACAAGACAAGACAAGACAAGACAAGACAAGACAATATAAGACATGACAAGACAAAACAAAACAAAACAAGACAAGACAAAACAACACAACACACGACATGACAAGACAAGACAAGACAAGACATGACACGACAAAACAACACAAGACAAGACGAAACAACACAACACACGACATGACATTACATGGCAAAACAAGACAAGACAAGACAAGACAAGACAAGACAAGACAAGACAAGACAAGACAAGACAAGACAAGACAAGACAAGACAAGACAAGACAAGACAAGACAAGACAAGACAAGACAAGACAAGACAAGACAAGACAAGACAAGACAAGACATGACAAGACAAGACAAGACAAGACAATATAAGACATGACAAGACAAAACAAAACAAAACAAGACAAGACAAAACAACACAACACACGACATGACAAGACAAGACAAGACAAAGCAACACAAGACACGACATGACATGATTAGACAAGACAAAACAACACAACACATGACATGACATGACAAGACAAGACAGGACAGGACAGGACAAGACAAGACAAGACAAGACATGACAAGACAAGACAAGACATGACAAGACAAGACAAGACAAGACAAGACAAGGCAAGACAAGACAAGACCGGACAGGACAGGACAAGACAAGACAAGACAAGACAAGACAAGACAAGACAACAATACACACGACATGACATGACAAGACAAGACAGGACAGGACATTACAAGACAAGACAAGACAAGACATGACAAGACAAGACAAGACAAGACAAGACAAGACAAGACAAGACAAGACAAGACAAGACAAGACAAGACAAGACAAGACAAGACAAGACAAGACAAGACAAGACAAGACAAGACAAGACAAGACAAGACAAGACAAGACAAGACAAGACAAGACAAGACAAGACAAGACAAGACAAGACAAGACAAGACAAGACAAGACAAGACAAGGCAAGACAAGACAAGACAAGACAAGACAAGACAAGACAAAACAACACAAGACAAGACAAAACAACACAACACACGACATGACATGACATGACATGACATGACAAGACAAGACAAGACAAGACAAGACAAGACAAGACAAAACAAAACAAGACAAGACAACACAAGACAAGACAAAACAACACAACACACGACAGGACAGGACACGACAAGACAAGACAAGACAAGACAAGACAAGACAAGATAAGACATGACAAGACAAAGCAAGACAAGACAAAACAAGACAAGACAAAACAACACAACACACGTCAGGACAGGACAAGACAAGACAAGACGAGACACGACAAGACAAGACAAGACAAGACAAGACAAGACATGACAAGACAAGACAAGACGAGACACGACAAGACAAGACAAGACAAGACAAGACAAGACATGACAAGACAAGACAAGACAAGACAAGACAGGACAAGACAAGACAAGACAAGACAAGACAAGACAAGACAAGACAAGACAAGACAAGACAAGACAAGACAAGACAAGACAAGACAAGACAAGACAAGACAAGACAAGACAAGACAAGACAAGACAAGACAAGACAAGACAAGACAAGACAAGACAAGACAAGACAAGACAAGACAAGACAAGACAAGACAAGACAAGACAAGACAAGACAAGACAAGACAAGACAAGACAAGACAAGACAAGACAAGACAAGACAAGACAAGACAAGACAAGACAAGACAAGACAAGACAAGACAAGACAAGACAGGACAAGACAAGACAAGACAAGACAAGACAAGACAAGACAAGACAAGACAAGACAAGACAAGACATGACAAGACAAGACAAGACAGGACAGGACAAGACAAGACAAGACAAGACAAGACAAGACAAGACAAGACAAGACAAGACAAGACAAGACAAGACAAGACAAGACAAGACAAGACAAGACAAGACAAGACAAGACAGGACAAGACAAGACAAGACAAGAAAAGACAAGACAAGACAAGACAAGACAAGACAAGACAAGACAAGACAAGACAAGACAAGACAAGACAAGACATGACAAGACAAGACAAGACAGGACAGGACAAGACAAGACAAGACAAGACAAGACAAGACAAGACAAGACAAGACAAGACAAGACAAGACAAGACAAGACAAGACAAGACAAGGCAAGACAAGACGAGACAAGACAAGACAAGACAAGACAAGACAAGACAAGACAAGACAAGACAAGACAAGACAAGACAAGACATGACAAGACAAGACAAGACAGGACAGGACAAGACAAGACAAGACAAGACAAGACAAGACAAGACAAGACAAGACAAGACAAGACAAGACAAGACAAGACAAGACAAGACAAGACAAGACAAGACAGGACAAGACAAGACAAGACAAGAAAAGACAAGACAAGACAAGACAAGACAAGACAAGACAAGACAAGATAAGACATGACAAGACAAAATAAGACAAGACAAAACAACACAACACACGATATGACATGACATGACATGACAAGACAAGACAAGACAAAACAAAGCAAGACAAGACAACACAAGACAAGACAAAACAACACAACACACGACAGGACAGGACAAGACAAGACATGACAAGACAAGACAAGACAGGACAGGACAAGACAAGACAAGACAAGACAAGACAAGACAAGACAAGACAAGACATGACAAGACAAGACAAGACAGGACAGGACAAGACAAGACAAGACAAGACAAGACAAGACAAGACAAGACAAGACAAGACAAGACAAGACAAGACAAGACAAGACAAGACAAGACAAGACAAGACAAGACAAGACAAGACAAGACAAGACAAGACAAGACAAGACAAGACAAGACAAGACAAGACAAGACAAGACAAGACAAGACAAGACAAGACAAGACAAGACAAGACAAGACAAGACAAGACAAGACAAGACAAGACAAGACAAGACAAGACAAGACAAGACAAGACAAGACAAGACAAGACAAGACAAGACAAGACAAGACAAGACAAGACAAGACAAGACAAGACAAGACAAGACAAGACAAGACAAGACAAGACAAGACAAGACAAGACAAGACAAAACAAAACAAGACAAGACAACACAAGACAAGACAAAGCAACACCAGACACGACATGACATGACATGACAAGACAAGACAAAACAACACAACACACGACAGGACATGACATGACATGACATGACAAGACAAGACAGGACAGGACAGGACAAGAAAAGACAAGACAAGACAAGACAAGACAAGACAAGACAAGACACGACAAGACAAGACAAGACAAGACAAGAAAAGACAAGACAAGACAAGACAAAACAAAACAAGACAAGACAACACAAGACAAGACAAGACAAAGCAACACCAGACACGACATGACATGACATGACAAGACAAGACAAAACAACACAACACACGACAGGACATGACATGACATGACATGACAAGACAAGACAGGACAGGACAGGACAAGAAAAGACAACACACGATATGACATGACATGACATGACAAGACAAGACAAGACAAGACAAGACAAGACAAGACAAGACAAAACAAAACAAGACAAGACAACACAAGACAAGACAAGACAAAGCAACACCAGACACGACATGACATGACATGACAAGACAAGACAAAACAACACAACACACGACAGGACATGACATGACATGACATGACAAGACAAGACAGGACAGGACAGGACAAGAAAAGACAAGACAAGACAAGACACGACACGACAAGACAAGACAAGACAAGACAAGACAAGAAAAGACAAGACAAGACAAGACAAGAAAAGACAATACAAGACAAGACAAGACAAGACAAGACAAGACAAGACAAGACAAGACAAGACAAGATAAGACATGACAAGACAAAATAAGACAAGACAAAACAACACAACGCACGATATGACATGACATGACATGACAAGACAAGACAAGACAAGACAAGACAAAACAAGACAAAACAAAACAAGACAAGACAACACAAGACAAGACAAAACAACACAACTCACGACATGACATGACATGACAAGACAAGACAAGACAAGGCAAGACAAGACATGACAACACAAAACAAGACAAGACAAAACAACACAACACACGACATGACAAGACAAGACAAGACAAGAAAAGACAAGACAAGACAAGACAAGACAAGACAAGACAAGATAAGACATGACAAGACAAAATAAGACAAGACAAAACAACACAACACAACACACGATATGACATGACATGACATGACAAGACAAGACAAGACAAGACAAGACAAGACAAAACAAGACAAGACAACACAAGACAAGACAAAACAACACAACTCACGACATGACATGACATGACAAGACAAGACAAGACAAGACAAGGCAAGACAAGACATGACAAGACAAAACAAGACAAGACAAAACAACACAACACACGACATGACATGACATGACAAGACAAGACATGACAAGACAAAACAACACAACACACGACATGACAAGACAAGACATGACAAGACAAAACAAGACAATACAAAACAACACAACTCACGACATGACATGACATGACATGACAAGACAAGACAAGACAAGACAAGACAAGACAAGACAAGAAAAGACAAGACAAGACAAGACAAGACAAGACAAGACAAGACAAGACAAGACAAGACAAGACAAGACAAGACAAGACAAGACAAGACAAGACAAGACAAGACAAGACAAGACAAGACAAAACAAGACAAGACAAGACAAGACAAGACCAGACAAGACAAGACAAAACAAGACAAGACAAGACAAGACAAGACAAGACAAGACAAGACAAGACAAGACAAGACAAGACAAGACAAGACAAGACAAGACAAGACAAGACAAGACAAGACAAGACAAGACAAGACATGACAAGACAAGACAAAACAAGACAAGACAAGAAAAGACAAAACAAGACAAGACAAGACAAAACAAGACAAGACAAGACAAGACAAGACCAGACAAGACAAGACAAGACAAGACAAGACAAGACAAAACAAGACAAGACAAGACAAAACAAGACAAGACAAGACAAGACAAGACCAGACAAGACATGACAAGACAAGACAAGACAAGACAAGACAAGACAAGACAAGACAAGACAAGAAAAGACAGGACAAGACAAGACAAGACAAGACAAGACAAGACACGACAAGACAAGACAAGACAAGACAAGACAAGACAAGACAAGACAAGACAAGACAAGACAAGACAAGACAAGACAAGACAAGACAAGACAAGACAAGACAAGACAAGACATGACATGACATGACAAGACAAGACAAGACAAGACAAGACAAGACAAGACAAGACAAGACAAGACAAGACAAGACAAGACAAGACAAGACAAGTCACGACAAGACAAGACAAGACAAGAAAAGACAAGACAAGACAAGACAAGACAAGACAAGACAAGACAAGACAAGATAAGACATGACAAGACAAAATAAGACAAGACAAAACAACACAACGCACGATATGACATGCCATGACATGACAAGACAAGACAAGACAAGACAAGACAAAACAAAACAAGACAAGACAACACAAGACAAGACAAGACAAAGCAACACCAGACACGACATGACATGACATGACAAGACAAGACAAAACAACACAACACACGACAGGACATGACATGACATGACATGACAAGACAAGACAGGACAGGACAGGACAAGAAAAGACAAGACAAGACAAGACAAGACACGACAAGACAAGACAAGACAAGACAAGAAAAGACAAGACAAGACAAGACAAGACAAGACAAGACAAGACAAGACAAGACAAGACAAGACAAGACAAAACAACACAAGACAAGACAAAACAACACAACACACGACATGACATGACATGACATGACATGACAAGACAAGACAAGACAAGACAAGACAAGACAAGACAAGACAAAACAAAACAAGACAAGACAACACAAGACAAGACAAAACAACACAACACACGACAGGACAGGACACGACAAGACAAGACAAGACAAGACAAGACAAGACAAGATAAGACATGACAAGACAAAGCAAGACAAGACAAAACAAGACAAGACAAAACAACACAACACACGTCAGGACAGGACAAGACAAGACAAGACGAGACACGACAAGACAAGACAAGACAAGACAAGACAAGACATGACAAGACAAGACAAGACGAGACACGACAAGACAAGACAAGACAAGACAAGACAAGACATGACAAGACAAGACAAGACAAGACAAGACAAGACAAAACAAAACAAGACAAGACAACACAAGACAAGACAAGACAAGACAAGACAAGACAAGACAAGACAAGACAAGACAAGACAAGACAAGACAAGACAAGACAAGACAAGACAAGACAAGACAAGACAAGACAAGACAAGACAAGACAAGACAAGACAAGACAAGACAAGACAAGACAAGACAAGACAAGACAAGACAAGACAAGACAAGACAAGACAAGACAAGACAAGACAAGACAAGACAAGACAAGACAAGACAAGACAAGACAAGACAAGACAAGACAAGACAAGACAGGACAAGACAAGACAAGACAAGACAAGACAAGACAAGACAAGACAAGACAAGACAAGACAAGACAAGACAAGACAAGACAAGACAAGACAAGACAAGACAAGACAAGACAAGACAAGACAAGACAAGACAGGACAAGACAAGACAAGACAAGAAAAGACAAGACAAGACAAGACAAGACAAGACAAGACAAGACAAGACAAGACAAGACAAGACAAGACAAGACATGACAAGACAAGACAAGACAGGACAGGACAAGACAAGACAAGACAAGACAAGACAAGACAAGACAAGACAAGACAAGACAAGACAAGACAAGACAAGACAAGACAAGACAAGACAAGACAAGACAAGACAAGACAAGACAAGGCAAGACAAGACGAGACAAGACAAGACAAGACAAGACAAGACAAGACAAGACAAGACAAGACAAGACAAGACAAGACAAGACATGACAAGACAAGACAAGACAGGACAAGACAAGACAAGACAAGACAAGACAAGACAAGACAAGACAAGACAAGACAAGACAAGACAAGACAAGACAAGACAAGACAAGACAAGACAAGACAAGACAAGACAGGACAAGACAAGACAAGACAAGAAAAGACAAGACAAGACAAGACAAGACAAGACAAGACAAGACAAGATAAGACATGACAAGACAAAATAAGACAAGACAAAACAACACAACACACGATATGACATGACATGACATGACAAGACAAGACAAGACAAAACAAAGCAAGACAAGACAACACAAGACAAGACAAAACAACACAACACACGACAGGACAGGACAAGACAAGACATGACAAGACAAGACAAGACAGGACAGGACAAGACAAGACAAGACAAGACAAGACAAGACAAGACAAGACAAGACATGACAAGACAAGACAAGACAGGACAGGACAAGACAAGACAAGACAAGACAAGACAAGACAAGACAAGACAAGACAAGACAAGACAAGACAAGACAAGACAAGACAAGACAAGACAAGACAAGACAAGACAAGACAAGACAAGACAAGACAAGACAAGACAAGACAAGACAAGACAAGACAAGACAAGACAAGACAAGACAAGACAAGACAAGACAAGACAAGACAAGACAAGACAAGACAAGACAAGACAAGACAAGACAAGACAAGACAAGACAAAACAAAACAAGACAAGAAAACACAAGACAAGACAAAGCAACACCAGACACGACATGACATGACATGACAAGACAAGACAAGACAAGACAAGACAAGACAAGACAAGACAAGACAAGACAAGACAAGACAAGACAAGACAAGACAAGACAAGACAAGACAAGACAAGACAAGACAAGACAAGACAAGACAAGACAAGACAAGACAAGACAAGACAAGACAAGACAAGACAAGACATGACAAGACAAGATAAGACATGACAAGACAAAGCAAGACAAGACAAAACAGGACAAGACAAAACAACACAACACACGTCAGGACAGGACAAGACAAGACAAGACAAGACGAGACAAGACAAGACAAGACAAGACGAGACAAGACATGACAAGACAAGACAAGACAGGACAGGACAAGACAAGACAAGACACGACAAGACAAGACAAGACAGGACAAGACAAGAGAAGACAAGACAAGACAAGACAAGACAAGACAAGACAAGACAAGACAAGACGAGACAAGACAAGACAAGACAAGACAAGACAAGACAAGACATGACAAGACAAGACAAATCAGGACAGGACAAGACAAGACAAGACAAGACAAGACAAGACAAGATAAGACATGACAAGACAAAGCAAGACAAGACAAAACAAGACAAGACAAAACAACACAACACACGTCAGGACAGGACAAGACAAGACAAGACGAGACATGACAATACACAACAAGACAAGACAAAACAACACAACACACGACATGACATGACATGACATGACAAGACAAGATAAAACAACGCAACACACGACAGGACATGACATGACATGACATGACAAGACAAGACAAGACAAGACACGACTAGACAAGACAAGACAAGAAAAGACAAGACAAGACAAGACAAGACACGACTAGACAAGACAAGACAAGACAAGACGAGACAAGACATGACAAGACAAGACAAGACAGGACAAGACAAGACAAGACAAGACAAGACACGACAAGACAAGACAAGACAAGACAAGACAAGACAAGACAACACACGACATGACAAGACAAAGCAACACAAGACACGGGATGACATGACAAGACAACACACGACATGACAAGACAAAGCAACACAAGACACGAGAGAACATGACAAGACAAGACAAGACAAGACACGACAAGACAAGACAAGACAAGACAAGACAAGACCAGACAAGAGAAGACAAGATAAGACATGACAAGACAAAACAAGACAAGACAACACAACACACGACATGACATGACATGACCTGATATGACAAGACAAGACAGGACATGACAGGACAAGACAAGACAAGACAAGACAAGACAAGACAAGACAAGACAAGACAAGACAAGACAAGACAAGACAAGACAAGACAAGACAAGACAAGACAAGACAAGACAAGACAAGACAAGACAAGACAAGACAAGACAAGACAAGACAAGACAAGACAAGACAAGTCACGACAAGACAAGACAAGACAAGAAAAGACAAGACAAAACAAGACAAGACAAGACAAGATAAGATAAGACATGACAAGACAAAATAAGACAAGACAAAACAACACAACACACGATATGACATGACATGACATGACATGACATGACAAGACAATACAAGACAAGACAAGACAAGACAAAACAAAACAAGACAAGACAACACAAGACAAGACAAAACAACACAACACACGACAGGACAGGACAAGACAAGACAAGACAAGACAAGACAAGACAAGATAAGACATGACAAGGCAAGACAAAACAACACAACACACGTCAGGACAGGACAGGACAAGACAAGACAAGACGGGACAAGACAAGACAAGACAAGACAAGACATGACAAGACAAGACAAGACAAGACAAGACAAGACAAGACAAGACAAGACAAGACAAGACAAGACAAGACAAGACAAGACAAGACAAGACAAGACAAAACAAGACAAGACAAGAAAAGACAAGATAAGACAAGGCATGACAAGACAATACAAGACAAGACAAGACAAGATAAGACATGACAAGACAAAATAAGACAAGACAAAATAAGACAAGACAAAACAACACAACACACGACATGACATGACATGACAAGACATGACAAGACAAAACAACACAACACACGACATGACAAGACAAGACAAGACTAGACAAAATAAGACAAGACAAGACATGACAAGACAAAACAAGACAAGACAAAACAACACAAATCACGACATGACATGACATGACAAGACAAGACAAGACAAGACAAGACAAGACAAGACAAGACAAAACAAGACAAGACAAGAAAAGACAAGATAAGACAAGGCAAGACAAGACAAGACAGGACAGGACAAGCCAAGACAAGACAAGACAAGACATGACAAGACAAAGCAACACAAGACAAGACAAGACATGACAAGACAAGATAAGACATGACAAGACAAAGCAAGACAAGACAAAACAGGACAAGACAAAACAACACAACACACGTCAGGACAGGACAAGACAAGACAAGACAAGACGAGACAAGACAAGACAAGACAAGACAAGACGAGACAAGACATGACAAGACAAGACAAGACAGGACAGGACAAGACAAGACAAGACACGACAAGACAAGACAAGACAGGACAAGACAAGACAAGACAAGACAAGACAAGACAAGACAAGACAAGACAAGACAAGACAAGACAAGACAAGACAAGACAAGACAAGACAAGACATGACAAGACAAGACAAATCAGGACAGGACAAGACAAGACAAGACAAGACAAGACAAGACAAGACAAGATAAGACATGACAAGACAAAGCAAGACAAGACAAAACAAGACAAGACAAAACAACACAACACACGTCAGGACAGGACAAGACAAGACAAGACGAGACATGACAATACACAACAAGACAAGACAAAACAACACAACACACGACATGACATGACATGACATGACAAGACAAGACAAAACAACGCAACACACGACAGGACATGACATGACATGACATGACAAGACAAGACAAGACAAGACACGACTAGACAAGACAAGACAAGAAAAGACAAGACAAGACAAAACAACACAACACACGATATGACATGACATGACATGACAAGACAAGACAAGACAAAACAAGACAAGACAATACAAGACAAGACAAGACAAGACATGACAAGACAAGACAAGACAAGACAAGAAAAGACAAGACAAGACAATACAAGACAAGACAACTTACGACATGACAAGACAAGACAAGACAAAACAAGACAAGACAAGACAAGACAAGACAAGACAAGACAAGACAAGTCACGACAAGACAAGACAAGACAAGAAAAGACAAGACAAAACAAGACAAGACAAGACAAGATAAGATAAGACATGACAAGACAAAATAAGACAAGACAAAACAACACAACACACGATATGACATGACATGACAGACATGACATGACAAGACAATACAAGACAAGACAAGACAAGACAAAACAAAACAAGACAAGACAACACAAGACAAGACAAAACAACACAACACACGACAGGACAGGACAAGACAAGACAAGACAAGACAAGACAAGACAAGATAAGACATGACAAGGCAAGACAAAACAACACAACACACGTCAGGACAGGACAGGACAAGACAAGACAAGACGGGACAAGACAAGACAAGACAAGACAAGACATGACAAGACAAGACAAGACAAGACAAGACAAGACAAGACAAGACAAGACAAGACAAGACAAGACAAGACAAGACAAGACAAGACAAAACAAGACAAGACAAGAAAAGACAAGATAAGACAAGGCATGACAAGACAATACAAGACAAGACAAGACAAGATAAGACATGACAAGACAAAATAAGACAAGACAAAATAAGACAAGACAAAACAACACAACACACGACATGACATGACATGACAAGACAAGACAAGACTAGACAAAATAAGACAAGACAAGACATGACAAGACAAAACAAGACAAGACAAAACAACACAAATCACGACATGACATGACATGACAAGACAAGACAAGACAAGACAAGACAAGACAAGACAAAACAAGACAAGACAAGAAAAGACAAGATAAGACAAGGCAAGACAAGACAAGACAGGACAGGACAAGCCAAGACAAGACAAAACAAGACATGACAAGACAAAGCAACACAAGACACGACATGACATGACAAGACAAGACAAGACAAGACACGACAAGACAAGACAAGACAAGACAAGACAAGACAAGTCAAGACAAGAGAAGACAAGATAAGACATGACAAGACAAAACAAGACAAGACAACACAACACACGACATGACATGACATGACCTGATATGACAAGACAAGACAGGACAGGACAGAACAAGACAAGACAAGACAAGACAAGACAAGACAAGACAAGACAAGTCACGACAAGACAAGAAAAGACAAGAAAAGACAAGACAAGACAAGACAATACAAGACAAGACAAGACAAGATAAGACATGACAAGACAAAATAAGACAAGACAAAATAAGACAAGACAAAACAACACAACACACGATATGACATGACATGACATGACAAGACAAGACAAGACAAGACAAGACAAGACAAGACAAGACAAGACAAGACAAGACAAGACAAGACAAAACAAAACAAAACAAGACAAGACAACACAAGACAAAACAACACAACACACGACAGGACAGGACAAGACAAGACAAGACAAGACAAGACAAGATAAGACATGACAAGACAAAGCAAGACAAGACAAAACAAGACAAGACAAAACAACACAACACACGTCAGGACAGGACAAGACAAGACAAGACGAGACAAGACAAGACAAGACAAGACAAGACAAGACATGACAAGACAAGACAAGACAAGACAAGACAAGACAAGACAAGACAAGACAAGACAAGACAAGACAAGACAAGACAAGACAAGACAAGACAAGACAAGACAAGACAAGACAAGACAAGACAAGACAAGACAAGACAAGACAAGACAAGACAAGACAAGACATGACAAGACAAGATAAGACATGACAAGACAAAGCAAGACAAGACAAAACAGGACAAGACAAAACAACACAACACACGTCAGGACAGGACAAGACAAGACAAGACAAGACGAGACAAGACAAGACAAGACAAGACAAGACGAGACAAGACATGACAAGACAAGACAAGACAGGACAGGACAAGACAAGACAAGACACGACAAGACAAGACAAGACAGGACAAGACAAGACAAGACAAGACAAGACAAGACAAGACAAGACAAGACAAGACAAGACAGGACAAGACAAGACAAGACAAGACAAGACAAGACATGACAAGACAAGACAAATCAGGACAGGACAAGACAAGACAAGACAAGACAAGACAAGACAAGATAAGACATGACAAGACAAAGCAAGACAAGACAAAACAAGACAAGACAAAACAACACAACACACGTCAGGACAGAACAAGACAAGACAAGACGAGACATGACAATACACAACAAGACAAGACAAAACAACACAACACACGACATGACATGACATGACATGACAAGACAAGACAAAACAACGCAACACACGACAGGACATGACATGACATGACATGACAAGACAAGACAAGACAAGACACGACTAGACAAGACAAGACAAGAAAAGACAAGACAAGACAAGACAAGACAAGACACGACTAGACAAGACAAGGCAAGAAAAGACAAGACAAGACAAGACAAGACAAGACAAGACAAGACAAGATAAGACATGACAAGACAAAATAAGACAAGACAAAACAACACAACACACGATATGACATGACATGACATGACAAGACAAGACAAGACAAAACAAGACAAGACAATACAAGACAAGACAAGACAAGACATGACAAGACAAGACAAGACAAGACAAGAAAAGACAAGACAAGACAAGACAAGACAAGACAACTTACGACATGACAAGACAAGACAAGACAAAACAAGACAATACAAGACAAGACAAAACAAGACAAGACAAGACAAGACAAGACAAGACGAAACAACACAACACACGACATGACATGACATGACATGACATGACAAGACAAGACAGGACAGGACAAGACAAGACAACACACGACATGACAAGACAAGACAAGACAAAGCAACACAAGACACGACATGACATGACATGACAAGACAAGACAAGACAAAACAACATAACACAACACACGACTTAACAAGACAAGACAAGACAAGACAAGACAAGACAAGACAAGACAAGACAAGACAAGACAAGACAAGACAAGACAAGACAAGACAAGACAAGACAAGACAAGACATGACAAGACAAAACAAGACAAGACATGACAAGACAAAACAAGACAAGACAAGACATGACAAGACAAAACAAGACAAGATAAAACAACACAACTCACGACATGACAAGACAAGACATGAAAAGACAAGACAAGACTAGACAAGACAAGACAAGACAAGACAAGACAAGCTATGACAAGACAAAACAAGACAAGACAAAACAACACATCACACGACATGACATGACATGACAAGACAAGACATGACAAGACAAAACAACACAACACACGACATGACATGACAAGACAAGACAAGACAAGACAAGACAAAACAAGACAATACAAGACAAGACAAAACAAGACAAGACAAGACAAGACATGACATGACAAGACAAGACAGGACAGGACAAGACAAGACAAGACAAGACAAGACAAGACAAGACAAGACAAGACAAGACAAGACAAGACAAGACAAGACAAGACAAGACACGACAAGACAAGACAAGACAAGAAAAGACAAGACAAGACAAGACAAGACAAGACAAGACAAGACAAGATAAAACATGACAAGACAAAATAAGACAAGACAAGACATGACAAGACAAAACAAGACAAGACAAAACAACACAACTCACGACATGACATGACATGACATGACAAGACAAGACAAGACAAGACAAGACAAGACAAGACAAGACAAGACAAGACAAGACAAGACAAGACAAGACAAGACAAGACAAGACAAGACAAGACAAGACAAGACAAGACAAGACAAGACAAGACAAGACAAGACAAGACAAGACAAGACAAGACAAGACAAGACAAGACAAGACAAGACAAGACAAGACAAGACAAGACAAGACAAGACAAGACAAGACAAGACAAGACAAGACAAGACAAGACAAGACAAGACAAGACAAGACAAGACAAGACAAGACAAGACAAGACAAGACAAGACAAGACAAGACAAGACAAGACAAGACAAGACAAGACAAGACAAGACAAGACAAGACAAGACAAGACAAGTAAAGACAAGACAAGACAAGACAAGACAAGACAAGACAAGACAAGACAAGACAAGACAAGACAAAACAAGACAAGACCAGACAAGACAAGACAAAACAAGACAAGACAACACAAGACAAGACAAGACAAGACAAGACAAGACAAGACAAGACAAGACAAGACAAGACAAGAAAAGACAAGACAAGACAAGACAGGACAGGACAAGACAAGACAAGACAAGACATGAAGAGACAAGACAACACACGACATGACAAGACAAAGCAACACAAGACACGACATGACATGACATGACAAGACAAGACAAGACACGACAAGACAAGACAAGACAAGACAAGACAAGACAAGAAAAGCAAGACAAGACAAGACAAGACAAGAGAAGACAAGATAAGACATGACAAGACAAAACAAGACAAGACAACACAACACACGACATGACAAGACAAGACAGGACAGGACAGGACAAGACAAGACAAGACAAGACAAGACAAGTCACGACAAGACAAGACAAGACAAGAAAAGACAAGACAGGACAAGACAAGACAAGACAAGATAAGACATGACAAGACAAAATAAGACAAGACAAAACAACACAACACACGATATGACACGACATGACATGACAAGACAAGACAAGACAAGACAAGACAAGACAAGACAAGACAAGACAAGACAAGACAAGACAAGACAAAACAAGACAAGACAACACAAGACAAGACAAAACAACACAACACACGACAGGACAGGACAAGACAAGACAAGACAAGACAAGGCAAGACAAGACAAAACAATACAAAACAACACAACACACGTCAGGACAGGACAAGACAAGACAAGACGAGACAAGACAAGACAAGACAAGACAAGACAAGACAAGACAAGACAAGACAAGACAAGACAAGACATGACAAGACAAGACAAGACAGGACAAGACAAGACAAGACAAGACAAGACAAGACAAGACCAGACAAGACAAGACAAGACAAGACAAGACAAGACAAGGCAAGACAAGACAAGACAAGACAAGACAAGACAAGACAAGACAAGACAAGACAAGACAAGACAAGACAAGGCAAGACAAGACAAGACAAGACAAGACAAGACAAGACAAGACATGACAAGACAAGATGAGACATGACAAGACAAAGCAAGACAAGACAAGACAAGATGAGACATGACAAGACAAAGCAAGACAAGACAAAACAAGACAAGACAAAACAACACAACACGTCAGGACAGGACAAGACAAGACAAGACAAGACGAGACAAGACAAGACAAGACAAGACAAGACAAGACAAGACAAGACAAGACAAGACAAGACAAGACAAGACAAGACAAGACAAGACAAGACAAGACAAGACAAGACATGACAAGACAAGACAAGACAAGACAAGACAAGACAAGACATGACAAGACAAGATAAGACATGACAAGATAAAACATGACAAGACAAAGCAAGACAAGACAAGACAAGACAAGACAAGACAAGACAAGACAAGACATGACAAGACGAAACAACACAACTCAAGACATGACATGACATGACAAGACAAGACAAGACAAGACAAGACAAGACAAGACAAGACAAGACAAGACAAGACAAGACAAGACAAGACGGGACAGGACAAGACAAGACAAGACAAGACAAGACAAGACAAGACAAGTCACGACAAGACAAGACAAGACAAGAAAAGACAAGACAAGACAAGACAAGACAGGACAAGACAAGACAAGACAAGACAAGACAAGACAAGAGAAGACAAGATAAGACATGACAAGACAAAACAAGACAAGACAACACAACACACGACATGACATGACATGACAAGACAAGACAAGACAAGACAAGACAAGACAAGACAAGACAAGATAAGACAAGACAAGACAAGACAAGACAAGACAAGACAAGACAGGACAGGACAGGACAAGACAAGACAAGACAAGACAAGACAAGACAAGACAAGTCACGACAAGACAAGACAAGACAAGAAAAGACAAGACAAGACAAGAAAAGACAAGACAAGACAAGACAAGACAGGACAGGACAGGACAAGACAAGACAAGACAAGACAAGACAAGACAAGTCACGACAAGACAAGACAAGACAAGAAAAGACAAGACAAGACAAGACAGGACAAGACAAGACAAGACAAGACAAGATAAGACATGACAAGACAAAATAAGACAAGACAAAACAACACAACACAACACACGATATGACATGACATGACATGACAAGACAAGACAAGACAAGACAAGACAAGACAAGACAAGACAAAACAAGACAAGACAACACAAGACAAGACAAAACAACACAACACACGTCAGGACAGGACAAGACAAGACAAGACAAGACAAGACAAGACAAGATAAAACATGACAAGACAAAATAAGACAAGACAAGACATGACAAGACAAAACAAGACAAGACAAAACAACACAACTCACGACATGACATGACATGACAAGACAAGACAAGACAAGACAAGACAAGACAAGACAAGACAAGACAAGACAAGACAAGACAAGACAAGACAAGACAAGACAAGACAAGACAAGACAAGACAAGAAAAGACAAGACAAGACAAGACAAGACAAGACAAGACAAGACAAGACAAGACAAGACAAGACAAGACAAGACAAGACAAAGCAAGACCAGACAAGACAAGACAAAACAAGACAAGACAAGACAAGACAAGACAAGACAATACAAGACAAGACAAGACAAGACAAGACAAGAAAAGACAAGATAAGAAAAGACTAGACAAGACAAGACAGGACAGGACAAGACGAGACAAGACATGAAGAGACAAGACAACACACGACATGACAAGACAAAGCAACACAAGACACGACATGACATGACAAGACAAGACACGACAAGACAAGACAAGACAAGACAAGACAAGACAAGACAAGACAAGACAAGAAAAGCAAGACAAGACAAGAGAAGACAAAACAAGACAAGATAAGACATGACAAGACAAAACAAGACAAGACAACACAACACACGGCATGACATGACATGACATGACATGACAAGACAAGACAGGACAGGACAGGACAGGACAAGACAAGACAAGACAAGACAAGACAAGACAAGACAAGACAAGACAAGTCACGACAAGACAAGACAAGACAAGAAAAGACAAGACAAAATAAGACAAGACAAAACAACACAACACAACACACGATATGACATGACATGACATGACAAGACAAGACAAGACAAGACAAGACAAGACAAGACAAGACAAGACAAGACAAGACAAGACAAGACAAGACAAGACAAGACAAGACAAAACAACACAACACACGTCAGGACAGGACAAGACAAGACAAGACAAGACAAGACAAGATAAAACATGACAAGACAAAATAAGACAAGACAAGACATGACAAGACAAAACAAGACAAGACAAAACAACACAAATCACGACATGACATGACATGACAAGACAAGACAAGACAAGACAAGACAAGACAAGACAAGACAAGACAAGACAAGACAAGACAAGACAAGACAAGACAAGACAAGACAAGACAAGACAAGACAAGACAAGACAAGACAAGACAAGACAAGACAAGACAAGACAAGACAAGACAAGACAAGACAAGACAAGACAAGACAAGACAAGACATGACAAGACAAGACAAGACAAGACAAGACAAGACAAGACAAGACAAGACAAGACAAGACAAGACAAGACAAGATGAGACATGACAAGACAAAGCAAGACAAGACAAAACAAGATAAGATGAGACATGACAAGACAAAGCAAGACAAGACAAAACAAGACAAGACAAAACAAGATAAGATGAGACATGACAAGACAAAGCAAGACAAGACAAAACAAGACAAGACAAAACAACACTACACACGTCAGGACAGGACAAGACAAGACAAGACAAGACGAGACAAGACAAGACAAGACAAGACAAGACAAGACAAGACAAGACAAGACAAGACAAGACAAGACAAGACAAGACAAGACAAGACAAGACAAGACAAGACAAGACAAGACAAGACAAGACAAGACAAGTCAGGACAAGACAAGACAAGACAAGAAAAGATAAGACAAGACAAGACAAAACAACACTACACACGTCAGCACAGGACAAGACAAGACAAGACAAGACAAGACAAGACAAGACAAGACAAGACAAGACAAGAAAAGACAAGACAAGACAGGACAAGACAAGACAAGACAAGATAAGACATGACAAGACAAAATAAGACAAGACAGGACAAAACAAGACAAGACAAGACAAGACAAGACAAGACAAGACAAGACAAGACAAGACAAGACAAGACAAGACAAGACAAGACAAGACAAGACAAGACAAGACAAGACAAGACAAGACAAGACAAGACAAGACAAGACAAGACAAGACAAGACAAGACAAGACAAGACAAGACAAGACAAGACAAGACAAGACAAGACAAGACAAGACAAGACAAGACAAGACAAGTCACGACAAGACAAGGCAAGACAAGAAAAGACAAGACAAGACAGGACAAGACAAGACAAGACAAGATAAGACATGACAAGACAAAATAAGACAAGACAAAACAACACAACACAACACACGATATGACATGACATGACATGACAAGACAAGACAAGACAAGACAAGACAAGACAAGACAAGACAAGACAAGACAAGACAAGACAAGACAAGACAAGACAAGACAAGACAAGACAAGACAAGACAAGACAAGACAAGACAAGACAAGACAAGACAAGACAAAACAAGACAAGACAACACAAGACAAGACAAAACAACACAACACACGTCAGGACAGGACAAGACAAGACAAGACAAGACAAGACAAGACAAGACAAGACAAGACAAGACAAGACAAGACAAGACAAGACAAGACAAGACAAGACAAGACAAGACAAGACAAGACAAGACAAGACAAGACAAGACAAGACAAGACAAGACAAGTCACGACAAGACAAGACAAGACAAAATAAGACAAGACAAAACAACACAACACAACACACGATATGACATGACATGACATGACAAGACAAGACAAGACAAGACAAGACAAGACAAGACAAGACAAGACAAGACAAGACAAGACAAGACAAGACAAGACAAGACAAGACAAGACAAGACAAGACAAGACAAGACAAGACAAGACAAGACAAGACAGGACAGGACAAGACAAGACAAGACAAGACATGAAGAGACAAGACAACACACGACATGACAAGACAAAGCAACACAAGACACGACATGACATGACAAGACAAGACAAGACAAGACACGACAAGACAAAACAAGACAAGACAAGAAAAGCAAGACAAGACAAGACAAGACAAGAGAAGACAAGATAAGACATGACAAGACAAAACAAGACAAGACAACACAACACACGACATGACATGACATGACATGACATGACAAGACAAGACAGGACAGGACAAGACAAGACAAGACAAGACAAGACAAGACAAGACAAGACAAGACAAGACAAGACAAGACAAGACAAGTCACGACAAGACAAGACAAGACAAGAAAAGACAAGACAAGACAAGACAAAATAAGACAAGACAAAACAACACAACACAACACACGATATGACATGACATGACATGACAAGACAAGACAAGACAAGACAAGACAAGACAAGACAAGACAAGACAAGACAAGACAAGACAAGACAAGACAAGACATGACAAGACAAGACAAGATAAGACATGACAAGACAAAATAAGACAACACAAGACAAAACAAGACAAGACAACACAAGACAAAACAAAACAACACAACACACGTCAGGACAAGACAAGACAAGACAAGACAAGACAAGACAAGACAAGACAAGACAAGACAAGACAAGACAAGTCACGACAAGACAAGACAAGACAAGACAAGACAGGACAAGACAAGACAAGACAAGATAAGACATGACAAGACAAAATAAGACAAGACAAGACAAAACAAGACAAGACAACACAAGACAAGACAAAACAACACAACACACGTCAGGACAGGACAAGACAAGACAAGACAAGACAAGACAAGACAAGACAAGACAAGACAAGACAAGACAAGACAAGACAAGACAAGACAAGACAAGACAAGTCACGACAAGACAAGACAAGACAAGAAAAGACAAGACAAGACAGGACAAGACAAGACAAGACAAGATAAGACATGACAAGACAAAATAAGACAAGACAAAACAACACAACACAACACACGATATGACATGACATGACATGACAAGACAAGACAAGACAAGACAAGACAAGACAAGACAAGACAAGACAAGACAAGACAAGACAAGAAAAGCAAGACAAGACAAGACAAGACAAGAGAAGACAAGATAAGACATGACAAGACAAAACAAGACAACACAACACACGACATGACATGACATGACATGACATGACATGACAAGACAAGACAGGACAGGACAAGACAAGACAAGACAAGACAAGACAAGACAAGACAAGACAAGACAAGACAAGACAAGACAAGACAAGACAAGACAAGACAAGACAAGACAAGACAAGACAAGACAAGACAAGACAAGACAAGACAAGACAAGACAAGACAAGACAAGACAAGACAAGACAAGACAAGACAAGACAAGACAAGACAAGACAAGACAAGACAAGACAAGACAAGACAAGAAAAGACAAGACAAGACAAGACAAAATAAGACAAGACAAAACAACAGAACACAACACACGATATGACATGACATGACATGACAAGACAAGACAAGACAAGACAAGACAAGACAAGAGAAGACAAGATAAGACATGACAAGACAAAACAAGACAAGACAACACAACACACGACATGACATGACATGACATGACATGACAAGACAAGACAGGACAGGACAAGACAAGACAAGACAAGACAAGACAAGACAAGACAAGACAAGAAAAGACAAGACAAGACAAGACAAAATAAGACAAGACAAAACAACACAACACAACACACGATATGACATGACATGACATGACAAGACAAGACAAGACAAGACAAGACAAGACAAGAGAAGACAAGACAAGACAAGACAAGTCACGACAAGACAAGACAAGACAAGAAAAGACAAGACAAGACAAGACAAAATAAGACAAGACAAAACAACACAACACAACACACGATATGACATGACATGACAAGACAAGACAGGACAGGACAAGACAAGACAAGACAAAATAAGACAAGACAAAACAACACAACACAACACACGATATGACATGACATGACATGACAAGACAACACAACACAACACACGATATGACATGACATGACAAGACAAGACAAGACAAGACAAGACAAGACAAGACAAGACAAGACAAGACAAGACAAGACAAGACAAGACAAGACAAGACAAGACAAGACAAGACAAGACAAGACAAGACAAGACAAGACAAGTCACGACAAGACAAGACAAGACAAGAAAAGACAAGACAAGACAAGACAAAATAAGACAAGACAAAACAACACAACACAACACACGATATGACATGACATGACATGACAAGACAAGACAAGACAAGACAAGACAAGACAAGAGAAGACAAGATAAGACATGACAAGACAAAACAAGACAAGACAACACAACACACGACATGACATGACATGACATGACATGACAAGACAAGACAGGACAGGACAAGACAAGACAAGACAAGACAAGACAAGACAAGACAAGACAAGACAAGACAAGACAAGTCACGACAAGACAAGACAAGAAAAGACAAGACAAGACAAGACAAAATAAGACAAGACAAAACAACACAACACAACACACGATATGACATGACATGACATGACAAGACAAGACAAGACAAGACAAGACAAGAAAAGACAAGACAAGACAAGACAAAATAAGACAAGACAAAACAACACAACACAACACACGATATGACATGACATGACATGACAAGACAAGACAAGACAAGACAAGACAAGACAAGACAAGACAAGACAAGACAAGACAAGACAAGACAAGACAAGACAAGACAAGACAAGACAAGACAAGACAAGACAAGACAAGACAAGACAAGACAAGACAAGACAAGACAAGACAAGACAAGACAAGACAAGACAAGACAAGACAAGACAAGACAAGACAAGAGAAGACAAGATAAGACATGACAAGACAAAACAAGACAAGACAACACAACACACGACATGACATGACATGACATGACATGACAAGACAAGACAGGACAGGACAAGACAAGACAAGACAAGACAAGACAAGACAAGACAAGACAAGACAAGACAAGACAAGACAAGACAAGACAAGACAAGACAAGACAAGACAAGACAAGACAAGACAAGACAAGACAAGACAAGACAAGACAAGACAAGACAAGACAAGACAAGACAAGACAAGACAAGACAAGACAAGACAAGACAAGACAAGACAAGACAAGACAAGACAAGACAAGACAAGACAAGACAAGACAAGACAAGACAAGACAAGATGAGACATGACAAGACAAAGCAAGACAAGACAAAACAAGATAAGATGAGACATGACAAGACAAAGCAAGACAAGACAAAACAAGACAAGACAAAACAACACTACACACGTCAGGACAGGACAAGACAAGACAAGACAAGACGAGACAAGACAAGACAAGACAAGACAAGACAAGACAAGATAAGACAAGACAAGACAAGACAAGACAAGTCAGGACAAGACAAGACAAGACAAGACAAGAAAAGATAAGACAAGACAAGACAAAACAAGACAAGACAAGACAAGTCACGACAAGACAAGACAAGACAAGACAAGACAGGACAAGACAAGACAAGACAAGATAAGACATGACAAGACAAAATAAGACAAGACAAGACAAAACAAGACAAGACAACACAAGACAAGACAAAACAACACAACACACGTCAGGACAGGACAAGACAAGACAAGACAAGACAAGACAAGACACGACAAGACAAGACAAGGCAAGACAGGAAAAGCAAGACAAGACAAGACAAGATAAGACATGACAAGACAAAATAAGACAAGACAACACAACACACGACATGACATGACATGACATGACATGACAAGACAAGACAGGACAGGACAGGACAAGACAAGACAAGACAAGTCAAGACAAGACAAGACAAGACAAGACAAGAAAAGACAAGACAAGACAAGACAAGACAAGATAAGACATGACAAGACAAATTAAGACAAGACAAAACAACACAACACAACACACGATATGACATGACATGACATGACAAGACAAGGCAAGACAAGACAAGACAAGACAAGACAAGACAAGACAAGACAAGACAAGACAAGACAAGACAAGACAAGACAAGACAAGACAAAACAAGACAAGACAACACAAGACAAGACAAAACAACACAACACACGACAGGACAGGGCAAGACAAGACAAGACAAGACAAGATAAGACATGACAAGACATAGCAAGACAAGACAAAACAAGACAATACAAAACAACACAACACACGTCAGGACAGGACAAGACAAGACAAGACGAGACAAGACAAGACAAGACAAGACAAGACAAGACAAGACAAGACATGACAAGACAAGACAAGACAAGACAGGACAAGACAAGACAAGACAAGACAAGACAAGACAAGACAAGACAAGACAAGACAAGACAAGACAAGACAAGACAAGACAAGACAAGACAAGACAAGACAAGACAAGACAAGACAAGACAAGACAAGACAAGACAAGACAAGACAAGACAAAATGAGACATGACAAGACAAAGCAAGACAAGACAAAACAACACAACACACGTCAGGACAGGACAAGACAAGACAAGACAAGACGAGACAAGACAAGACAAGACAAGACAAGACAAGACAAGACAAGACAAGACAAGACAAGACAAGACAAGACAAGACAAGACAAGACAAGACAAGACAAGACAGGACAGGACAAGACAAGACAGGACAGGACAGGACAAGACAAGACAAGAAGAGACAAGACAACACACGTCAGGACAGGACAAGACAAGACGAGACAAGACAAGACAAGACAAGACAAGACAAGACAAGACAAGACAAGACAAGACAAGACAAGACAAGACAAGACAAGACAAGACAAGACAAGACAAGACAAGACAAGACATGACAAGACAAGACAAGACAAGACAAGACAGGACAAGACAAGACAAGACAAGACAAGACAAGACAAGACAAGACAAGACAAGACAAGACAAGACAAGACAAGACCAGACAAGACAAGACAAGACAAGACAAGACAAGACAAGACAAGACAAGACAAGACAAGACAAGACAAGACAAGACAAAATGAGACATGACAAGACAAAGCAAGACAAGACAAAACAACACAACACACGTCAGGACAGGACAAGACAAGACAAGACAAGACGAGACAAGACAAGACAAGACAAGACAAGACAAGACAAGACAAGACAAGACAAGACAAGACAAGACAAGACAAGACAAGACAAGACAAGACAAGACAAGACAAGACAAGACAAGACAAGACAAGACAAGACAAGACAAGACAAGACAAGACAAGACAAGACAAGACAAGACAAGACAAGACAAGACATGACAAGACAAGACAAGACAGGACAGGACAAGACAAGACATGACAAGACAAGACAAGACACGACAAGACAAGACAAGGCAAGACAAGAAAAGCAAGACAAGACAAGACAAGATAAGACATGACAAGACAAAACAAGACAAGACAACACAACACACGACATGACATGACATGACATGACATGACATGACAAGACAAGACAGGACAGGACAGGACAAGAAAAGAAGAGACAAGACAAGACAAGAAAAGACAAGACAAGACAAGACAAGACAGGACAAGACAAGACAAGACAAGATAAGACATGACAAGACAAATTAAGACAAGACAAAACAACACAACACAACACACGATATGACATGACATGACATGACAAGACAAGACAAGACAAGACAAGACAAGACAAGACAAGACAAGACAAGACAAGACAAGACAAGACAAGACAAAAAAAAAAAAAGACAAGACAAGACAACACAAGACAAGACAAAACAACACAACACACGACAGGACAGGACAAGACAAGACAAGACAAGACAAGATAAGACATGACAAGACAAAGCAAGACAAGACAAAACAAGACAATACAAAACAACACAACACACGTCAGGACAGGACAAGACAAGACGAGACTAGACAAAACAAGACAAGACAAGACAAGACAAGACAAGACAAGACAAGACAAGACAAGACAAGACAAGACAAGACAAGACCAGACAAGACAAGACAAGACAAGACAAGACAAGACAAGACAAGACAAGACAAGACAAGACAAGACAAGACAAGACAAGACAAGACAAGACAAGACAAGACAAGACAAGACAAGACAAGACAAGACAAAATGAGACATGACAAGACAAAGCAAGACAAGACAAAACAACACAACACACGTCAGGACAGGACAAGACAAGACAAGACAAGACGAGACAAGACAAGACAAGACAAGACAAGACAAGACAAGACAAGACAAGACAAGACAAGACAAGACAAGACAAGACAAGACAAGACAAGACAAGACAAGACAAGACAAGACAAGACAAGACAAGACAAGACAAGACAAGACAAGACAAGACAAGACAAGACAAGACAAGACAAGACAAGACAAGACAAGACAAGACAAGACAAGACAAGACAAGACAAGACATGACAAGACAAGACAAGACAGGACAGGACAAGACAAGACAGGACAAGACAAGACAAGACACGACAAGACAAGACAAGGCAAGACAAGAAAAGCAAGACAAGACAAGACAAGATAAGACATGACAAGACAAAACAAGACAAGACAACACAACACACGACATGACATGACATGACATGACATGACATGACAAGACAAGACAGGACAGGACAGGACAAGAAAAGAAGAGACAAGACAAGACAAGAAAAGACAAGACAAGACAAGACAAGACAGGACAAGACAAGACAAGACAAGATAAGACATGACAAGACAAATTAAGACAAGACAAAACAACACAACACAACACACGATATGACATGACATGACATGACAAGACAAGACAAGACAAGACAAGACAAGACAAGACAAGACAAGACAAGACAAAAAAAAAAAAAGACAAGACAAGACAACACAAGACAAGACAAAACAACACAACACACGACAGGACAGGACAAGACAAGACAAGACAAGACAAGATAAGACATGACAAGACAAAGCAAGACAAGACAAAACAAGACAATACAAAACAACACAACACACGTCAGGACAGGACAAGACAAGACGAGACTAGACAAAACAAGACAAGACAAGACAAGACAAGACAAGACAAGACAAGACAAGACAAGACAAGACAAGACAAGACAAGACAAGACAAGACAAGACAAGACAAGACAAGACAAGACAAGACAAGACAAGACAAGACAAGACAAGACAAGACAAGACAAGACAAGACAAGACAAGACAAGACAAGACAAGACAAGACAAGACAAGACAAGACAAGACAAGACAAGACAAGACAAGACAAGACAAGACAAGACAAGACAATACAATACAATACAAGACAAGACAAGACAAGACAAGACAAGACAAGACAAGACAAGACAAGACAAGACAAGACAAGACAAGACAAGACAAGACATGACAAGACAAAATGAGACATGACAAGACAAAGCAAGACAAGACAAAACAGCACAACACACGTCAGGACAGGACAAGACAAGACAAGACAAGACAAGACGAGACAAGACAAGACAAGACAAGACAAGACAAGACAAGACAAGACAAGACAAGACAAGACAAGACAAGACAAGACAAGACAAGACAAGACAAGACAAGACAAGACAAGACAAGACAAGACAAGACAAGACAAGACAAGACAAGACATGACAAGACAAGACAAGACAGGACAGGACAAGACAAGACAGGACAAGACAAGACACGACAAGACAAGACAAGACAAGACAAGACAAGACAAGACAAGACAAGACAAGACACGACAAGACAAGACAAGACAAGACAAGACAAGACAAGAAAAGACAAGACAAGACAAGACAAGACAAGACAAGACAAGACAAGACAAGATAAGACATGACAAGACAAAATAAGACAAGACAAGACAAGACAAGACAAGACAAGACAAGACAAGACAAGACAAGACAAGACACGACAAGACAAGACAAGACAAGACAAGACAAGACAAGACAAGACAAGACAAGGCAAGATAAGACATGACAAGACAAAATAAGACAAGACAAAACAACACAACACGAGATATGACATGACATGACATGACAAGACAAGACAAGACAAGACAAGACAAAACAACACAACACACGACATGACATGACATGATAAGACAAGACAAAACAAGACAAGACAAGACAGGATAGGACAAGACAAGACAAGACAAGACAAGACAAGACAAGACAAGACAAGATAAGACAAGACGAGACGAGACAAGACAAGACATGACATGAGAAGACAAAACAAGACAAGACAAAACAACACAAAACACGACATGACATGACATGACAAGACAAGACAAGACAAGACAGGATAGGACAAGACAAGACAAGACAAGACAAGACAAGACAAGACGAGACGAGACAAGACAAGACAAGACAAGACAAGACAAGACATGACAAGACAAGACAAGACAGGACAGGACAAGACAAGACAAGACAAGACAAGACATGACATGAGAAGACAAAACAAGACAAGACAAAACAACACAACACACGACATGACATGACATGACAAGACAAGACAAGACAAGACAAGACATGACAATACACAACAAGACAAGACAAAACAACACAACACACGACATGACAAGACAAGACAAGACAAGACAGGACAAGACGAAACAACACAACACACGTCAGGGCAGGACAAGACAAGACAAGACGAGACGAGACAAGACAAGACAAGACAAGACAAGACATGACAAGACAAGACAAGACAGGACAGGACAAGACAAGACAAGACAAGACAAGACAAGACAGGACAAGACAAGACAAAGCAACACAAGACACGACATGACATGACATGACAAGACAAAACAACACAACACACGACAGGACAGGACAAGACAAGACAAGACAAGACAAGACATGACACGACAAAACAACACAACACACGACATTACATTACATGTCAAAACAAGACAACATAAAACAAGACAAGACAAGACAAGACAAAACAAGACAAGACAAGGCACGACAAGACAAGACAAGACAAGCCAAGACAAGATAAGACATGGCAAGACAAAATAAGACAAGACAAAACAACACAACACACGATATGACATGACATGACATGACAAGACAAGACAAGACAAGACAAGACAAGACAAGACAAGACAAAACAAGACAAGACAGGACAGGACAGGACAAGACAAGATGAGACAAGACAAGACAAGACACGACAAGACAAAACAAGACAAGACAAGACAAGACAAGACAAGACAAGACAAGACATGACAAGACAAGAAAAAACAACACAACACACCACAAGACAAAACAACACAACACACGACAAGACAAGACAAGACAAGACAAGAAAAAACAACACAACACACGACAAGACAAAACAACACAACACACGACAAGACAAAACAAGACAAGACAGGACAAGACAAGACAAGACAAGACAAGACAAGACAAAATGAGACATGACAAGACAAGACAAGACAGGACAGGACAAGACAAGACAAGACAAGACAAGACATGACATGAGAAGACAAAACAAGACAAGACAAAACAACACAACACACGACAAGACAAGACAAGACAAGACAGGACAAGACAAGACAAGACAAGACAAGACAAGACAAGACAAGACAAGACAAGACAAGACAAGACAAGACAAGACAAGACAAGACAAGACAAGACAAGACAAGACAAGACAAGACAAGACAAGACAAGACAAGACAAGACAAGACAAGACAAGACAAGACAAGACAAGACAAGACAAAATGAGACATGACAAGACAAAGCAAGACAAGACAAAACAACACAACACACGTCAGGACAGGACAAGACAAGACAAGACAAGGCGAGACAAGACAAGACAAGACAAGACAAGACAAGACAAGACAAGACAAGACAAGACAAGACAAGACAAGACAAGACAAGACAAGACAAGACAAGACAAGACAAGACAAGACAAGACAGGACAGGACAAGACAAGACAAGACAGGACAGGACAAGACAAGACAAGACGAGACAAGACAACACACGTCAGGACAGGACAAGACAAGACAAGACGAGACAAGACAAGACAAGACAAGACAAGACAAGACAAGGCAAGACAAGACAAGACAAGACAAGACAAGACAAGACAAGACAAGACATGACAAGACAAGACAAGACAAGACAGGACAAGACAAGACAAGACAAGACAAGACAAGACAAGACAAGACAAGACAAGACAAGACAAGACAAGACAAGACAAGACAAGACAAGACAATACAATACAAGACAAGACAAGACAAGACAAGACAAGACAAGACAAGACAAGATAATACAAGACAAGACAAGACAAGACAATACAATACAAGACAAGACAAGACAAGACAATACAAAACAACACAACACACGTCAGGACAGGACAAGACAAGACAAGACGAGACTAGACAAGACAAGACAAGACAAGACAAGACAAGACATGACAAGACAAGACAAGACAAGACAAGACATCACAAGACAAGACAAGACAAGACAAGACAAGACAAGACAAGACAAGACAAGACAAGACAAGACAAGACAAGACAAGACAAGACAAGACAAGACAAGACAAGACAAGACAAGACAGGACAAGACAAGACAGGACAAGACAAGACACGACAAGACAAGACAAGACAAGACAAGACAAGACAAGACAAGACAAGACAAGACAAGACAAGACAAGACAAGACAAGACAAGACAAGACAAGACAAGACAAGACAAGACAAGACACGACAAGACAAGACAAGACAAGACAAGACAAGAAAAGACAAGACAAGACAAGACAAGACAAGACAAGATAAGACATGACAAGACAAAATAAGACAAGACAAGACAAGACAAGACAAGACAAGACAAGACAAGACAAGACAAGACAAGACACGTCAAGACAAGACAAGACAAGACAAGAAAAGACAAGACAAGACAAGACAAGACAAGACAAGACAAGACAAGACAAGATAAGACATGACAAGACAAAATAAGACAAGACAAAACAACACAACACGAGATATGACATGACATGACATGACAAGACAAGACAAGACAAGACAAGACAAGACAAGACAAGACAAGACAAGACAAAACAACACAACACACGACATGACATGACATGATAAGACAAGACAAGACAAGACAAGACAAGACAGGATAGGACAAGACAAGACAAGACAAGACAAGACAAGACAAGACAAGACAAGACAAGACGAGACGAGACAAGACAAGACAAGACAAGACAAGACAAGACAAGACATGACAAGACAAGACAAGACAGGACAGGACAAGACAAGACAAGACAAGACAAGACATGACATGAGAAGACAAAACAAGACAAGACAAAACAACACAACACACGACATGACATGGCATGACAAGACAAGACAAGACAAGACAGGATAGGACAAGACAAGACAAGACAAGACAAGACAAGACAAGACAAGACAAGACAAGACGAGACGAGACAAGACAAGACAAGACAAGACAAGACATGACAAGACAAGACAAGACAAGACGAGACGAGACAAGACAAGACAAGACAAGACAAGACAAGACAAGACATGACAAGACAAGACAAGACAGGACAGGACAAGACAAGACAAGACAAGACAAGACATGACATGAGAAGACAAAACAAGACAAGACAAAACAACACAACACACGACATGACATGGCATGACAAGACAAGACAAGACAAGACATGACAATACACAACAAGACAAGACAAAACAACACAACACACGACATGACAAGACAAGACAAGACAAGACAGGACAAGACAAAACAACACAACACACGTCAGGGCAGGACAAGACAAGACAAGACGAGACGAGACAAGACAAGACAAGACAAGACAAGACAAGACATGACAAGACAAGACAAGATAGGACAGGACAAGACAAGACAAGACAAGACAAGACAAGACAAGACAGGACAAGACAAGACAAAGCAACACAAGACACGACATGACATGACATGACAAGACAAAACAAAACAACACACGACAGGACAGGACAAGACAAGACAAGACAAGACAAGACACGACACGACAAAAACACAACACACGACATGACATTACATGTCAAAACAAGACAAGACAAGACAAGACAAAACAAGACAAGACAAGGCACGACAAGACAAGACAAGACAAGACAAGACAAGATAAGTCATGACAAGACAAAATAAGACAAGACAAAACATCACAACACACGATATGACATGACATGACATGACAAGACAAGACAAGACAAGACAAGACAAGACAAGACAAGACAAAACAAGACAAGACAGGACAGGACAGGACAAGACAAGATGAGACAAGACAAGACAAGACACGACAAGACAAGACAAGACAAGACAAGACAAGACAAGACATGACAAGACAAGAAAAAACAACACAACACACCACAAGACAAAACAACACAACACACGACAAGACAAGACAAGACAAGACAAGACAAGACAAGACACGAAAAAACAACACAACACACGACAAGACAAAACAACACAACACACGACAAGACAAGACAAGACACGACAAGACAAGGCAAGACAAGAAAAGCAAGACAAGACAAGACAAGATAAGACATGACAAGACAAAACAAGACAAGACAACACAACACACGACATGACATGACATGACATGACATGACATGACAAGACAAGACAGGACAGGACAGGACAAGACAAGAAGAGACAAGACAAGACAAGAAAAGACAAGACAAGACAAGACAAGACAGGACAAGACAAGACATGACAAGACAAATTAAGACAAGACAAAACAACACAACACAACACACGATATGACATGACATGACATGACAAGACAAGACAAGACAAGACAAGACAAGACAAGACAAGACAAGACAAGACAAAACAAGACAAGACAACACAAGACAAGACAAAACAACACAACACACGACAGGACAGGACAAGACAAGACAAGACAAGACAAGATAAGACATGACAAGACAAAGCAAGACAAGACAAAACAAGACAATACAAAACAACACAACACACGTCAGGACAGGACAAGACAAGACAAGACGAGACTAGACAAGACAAGACAAGACAAGACAAGACAAGACAAGACAAGACATGTCAAGACAAGACAAGACAAGACAAGACAGGACAAGACAAGACAAGACAAGACAAGACAAGACAAGACAAGACAAGACAAGACAAGACAAGACAAGACAAGACAAGACAAGACAAGACAAGACAAGACAAGACAAGACAAGACAAGACAAGACAAGACAAGACAAGACAAGACAAGACAAGACAAGACAAGACAAGACAAGACACGACAAGACAAGACAAGACAAGACAAGACAAGACAAGACAAGACAAGACAAGACAAGACAAGACAAGACAAGACAAGACAAGACAAGACAAGACAAGACAAGACAAGACAAGACAAGACAAGACAAGACAAGACAAGACAAGACAAGACAAGACAAGACATGACAAGACATGACAAGACAAAATGAGACATGACAAGACAAAGCAAGACAAGACAAAACAACACAACACACGTCAGGACAGGACAAGACAAGACAAGACAAGACAAGACGAGACAAGACAAGACAAGACAAGACAAGACAAGACAAGACGAGACGAGACAAGACAAAACAAGACAAGACAAGACAAGACAAGACAAGACAAGACAAGACAAGACAAGACAAGACAAGACAAGACAAGACAAGACAAGACATGACAAGACAAGACAAGACAGGACAGGACAAGACAAGACAGGACAAGACAAGACACGACAAGACAAGACAAGACAAGACAAGACAAGACAAGACAAGACAAGACAAGACAAGACAAGACAAGACAAGACACGACACGACAAGACAAGACAAGACAAGACAAGACAAAACAACACAACACGAGATATGACATGACATGACATGACAAGACAAGACAAGACAAGACAAGACAAGACAAGACAACACAACACACGACATGACATGACATGATAAGACAACACAACACACGACATGACATGACATGATAAGACAAGACAAGACAAGACAAGACAAGACAGGATAGGACAAGACAAGACAAGACAAGACAAGACAAGACAAGACAAGACAAGACGAGACGAGACAAGACAAGACATGACATGAGAAGACAAAACAAGACAAGACAAAACAACACAAAACACGACATGACATGACATGACAAGACAAGACAAGACAAGACAAGACAAGACAAGACAAGACAGGATAGGACAAGACAAGACAAGACAAGACAAGACAAGACAAGACAAGACAAGACAAGACGAGACGAGACAAGACAAGACAAGACAAGACAAGACAAGACATGACAAGACAAGACAAGACAGGACAGGACAAGACAAGACAAGACAAGACAAGACATGACATGAGAAGACAAAACAAGACAAGACAAAACAACACAACACACGACATGACATGACATGACAAGACAAGACAAGACAAGACAAGACAAGACAAGACAAGACAAGACAAGACAAGACAAGACAAGACAAGACAAGACAAGACAAGACAAGACAAGACAAGACAAGACAAGACAAGACAAGACAAGACAAGACAAGACAAGACATGACAAGACAAAATGAGACATGACAAGACAAAGCAAGACAAGACAAAACAACACAACACACGTCAGGACAGGACAAGACAAGACAAGACAAGACGAGACAAGACAAGACAAGACAAGACAAGACAAGACAAGACAGGACAGGACAAGACAAGACAAGACAGGACAGGACATGACAAGACAAGACGAGACAAGACAACACACGTCAGGACAGGACAAGACAAGACAAGACGAGACAAGACAAGACAAGACAAGACAAGACAAGACAAGACAAGACAAGACAAGACAAGACAAGACAAGACAAGACAAGACAAGACAAGACAAGACAAGACAAGACATGACAAGACATGACAAGACAAGACAAGACAAGACAGGACAAGACAAGACAAGACAAGACAAGACAAGACAAGACAAGACAAGACAAGACAAGACAAGACAAGACAAGACAAGACAAGACAAGACAAGACAAGACAAGACAAGACAAGACAAGACAAGACAAGACAAGACAAGACAAGACAAGACAAGACAAGACAAGACAAGACAAGACAAGACAAGACAAGACAAGACAAGACAAGACAAGACAAGACAAGACAAGACAAGACAAGACAAGAAAAGCAAGACAAGACAACACAACACACGACATGACATGACATGACATGACATGACATGACAAGACAAGACAGGACAGGACAGGACAAGACAAGAAGAGACAAGACAAGACAAGAAAAGACAAGACAAGACAAGACAAGACAGGACAAGACAAGACAAGACAAGACAAGACAAGACAAGACAAGACAAGACAAGACAAGACAAGACAAGACAAGACAAGACAAGACAAGACAAGACAAGACAAGACAAGACAAGACAAGACAAGACAAGACAAGACAAGACAAGACAAAACAAGACAAGACAGGACAGGCCAGGACAAGACAAGATGAGACAAGACAAGACAAGACACGACAAGACAAGACAAGACAAGACAAGACAAGACAAGACAAGACAAGACAAGACAAGACAAGACAAGACAAGACAAGACATGACAAGACAAGAAAAAACAACACAACACACCACAAGACAAAACAACACAACACACGACAAGACAAGACAAGACAAGACAAGACAAGAAAAAACAACACAACACACGACAAGACAAAACAACACAACACACGACAAGACAAGACAAGACAAGACAAGACAAAACAAGACAAGACAAGACAAGACAAGACAAGACAAGACAAGACAAGACAAGACAAGACAAGACAAGACAAGACAAGACAAGACAAGACAAGATAAGACATGACAAGACAAAATAAGACAAGGCAAAACAACACAACACGAGATATGACATGACATGACATGACAAGACAAGACAAGACAAGACAAGACAAGACAAAACAACACAACACACGACATGACATGACATGATAAGACAAGACAAGACAAGACAAGACAAGACAGGATAGGACAAGACAAGACAAGACAAGACAAGACAAGACGAGACGAGACAAGACAAGACATGACATGAGAAGACAAAACAAGACAAGACAAAACAACACAAAACACGACATGACATGACATGACAAGACAAGACAAGACAAGACAAGACAAGACAGGATAGGACAAGACAAGACAAGACAAGACAAGACAAGACAAGACAAGACAAGACAAGACAAGACGAGACGAGACAAGACAAGACAAGACAAGACAAGACAAGACATGACAAGACAAGACAAGACAGGACAGGACAAGACAAGACAAGACAAGACAAGACATGACATGAGAAGACAAAACAAGACAAGACAAAACAACACAACACACGACATGACATGACATGACAAGACAAGACAAGACAAGACAAGACAAGACAAGACAAGACATGACAATACACAACAAGACAAGACAAAACAACACAACACACGACATGACAAGACAAGACAAGACAAGACAGGACAAGACAAAACAACACAACACACGTCAGGGCAGGACAAGACAAGACAAGACGAGACAAGACAAGACAAGACAAGACAAGACAAGACATGACAAGACAAGACAAGACAAGACAGGACAAGACAAGACAAGACAAGACAAGACAAGACAGGACAAGACAAGACAAAGCAACACAAGACACGACATGACATGACATGACAAGACAAAACAACACAACACACGACAGGATAGGACAAGACAAGACAAGACAAGACAAGACATGACACGACAAAACAACACAACACACGACATGACATTACATGTCAAAACAAGACAACATAAAACAAGACAAGACAAGACAAGACAAAACAAGACAAGACAAGGCACGACAAGACAAGACAAGACAAGACAAGACAGGACAGGGCAGGACAAGACAAGACAAGACAAGACAAGACAAGACAAGACAAGACAAGACAAGACAAGACAAGACAAGACAAGACAAGACAAAACAAGACAAGACAGGACAGGGCAGGACAAGACAAGATGAGACAAGACAAGACAAGACACGACAAGACAAGACAAGACAAGACAAGACAAGACAAGACAAGACAAGACAAGACAAGACAAGACAAGACAAGACAAGACAAGACATGACAAGACAAGAAAAAACAACACAACACACCACAAGACAAGACAAGACAAGACAAGACAAGACAAGACAAGACAAGACAAGACAAGACAAGACAAGACAAGACAAGACAAAACAAGACAAGACAGGACAGGGCAGGACAAGACAAGATGAGACAAGACAAGACAACACAACACACGATATGACATGACATGACATGACAAGACAAGACAAGACAAGACAAGACAAGACAAGACAAGACAAGACAAGACAAGACAAGACAAGACAAGACAAGACAAGACAAGACAAGACAAAACAAGACAAGACAGGACAGGGCAGGACAAGACAAGATGAGACAAGACAAGACAAGACACGACAAGACAAGACAAGACAAGACAAGACAAGACAAGACAAGACAAGACAAGACAAGACAAGACAAGACAAGACAAGACAAGACATGACAAGACAAGAAAAAACAACACAACACACCACAAGACAAGACAAGACAAGACAAGACAAGACAAGACAAGACAAGACAAGACAAGACAAGACAAGACAAGACAAGACAAAACAAGACAAGACAGGACAGGGCAGGACAAGACAAGATGAGACAAGACAAGACAAGACACGACAAGACAAGACAAGACAAGACAAGACAAGACAAGACGAGACGAGACAAGACAAGACAAGACAAGACAAGACATGACAAGACAAGACAAGACAGGACAGGACAAGACAAGACAAGACAAGACAAGACATGACATGAGAAGACAAAACAAGACAAGACAAAACAACACAACACACGACATGACATGACATGACAAGACAAGACAAGACAAGACAAAACAACACAACACACGACATGACATGACATGATAAGACAAGACAAGACAAGACAAGACAAGACAGGATAGGACAAGACAAGACAAGACAAGACATGACAAGACAAGACAAGACAAGACGAGACGAGACAAGACAAGACAAGACAAGACAAGACAAGACATGACAAGACAAGACAAGACAGGACAGGACAAGACAAGACAAGACAAGACAAGACATGACATGAGAAGACAAAACAAGACAAGACAAGACAAGACAAGACAAGACAAGACAAGACAAGACAAGACAAGACAAGACAAGACAAGACAAGACAAGACATGACAAGACAAGAAAAAACAACACAACACACCACAAGACAAAACAACACAACACACCACAAGACAAGACAAGACAAGACAAGACAAGACAAGACAAAACAAGACAAGACAGGACAGGGCAGGACAAGACAAGATGAGACAAGACAAGACAAGACACGACAAGACAAGACAAGACAAGACAAGACAAGACAGGATAGGACAAGACAAGACAAGACAAGACAAGACAAGACAAGACAAGACAAGACGAGACGAGACAAGACAAGACAAGACAAGACAAGACAAGACAAGACATGACAAGACAAGACAAGACAGGACAGGACAAGACAAGACAAGACAAGACAAGACATGACATGAGAAGACAAAACAAGACAAGACAAAACAACACAACACACGACATGACATGACATGACAAGACAAGACAAGACAAGACAAAACAACACAACACACGACATGACATGACATGATAAGACAAGACAAGACAAGACAAGACAAGACAGGATAGGACAAGACAAGACAAGACAAGACGAGACGAGACAAGACAAGACAAGACAAGACAAGACAAGACAAGACATGACAAGACAAGACAAGACAAGACAAGACAAGACAAAACAACACACGACATGACATGACATGATAAGACAAGACAAGACAAGACAAGACAAGACAGGATAGGACAAGACAAGACAAGACAAGACAAGACAAGACGAGACGAGACAAGACAAGACAGGATAGGACAAGACAAGACAAGACAAGACAAGACAAGACAAGACAAGACAAGACGAGACGAGACAAGACAAGACAAGACAAGACAAGACAAGACAAGACATGACAAGACAAGACAAGACAGGACAGGACAAGACAAGACAAGACAAGACAAGACAAGACAAGGCAAGACAGGATAGGACAAGACAAGACAAGACAAGACAAGACAAGACAAGACAAGACAAGACGAGACGAGACAAGACAAGACAAGACAAGACAAGACAAGACAAGACATGACAAGACAAGACAAGACAGGACAGGACAAGACAAGACAAGACAGGATAGGACAAGACAAGACAAGACAAGACAAGACAAGACAAGACAAGACAAGACGAGACGAGACAAGACAAGACAAGACAAGACAAGACAAGACAAGACATGACAAGACAAGACAAGACAGGACAGGACAAGACAAGACAAGACAAGACAAGACATGACATGAGAAGACAAAACAAGACAAGACAAAACAACACAACACACGACATGACATGACATGACAAGACAAGACAAGACAAGACAAGACAAAACAACACAACACACGACATGACATGACATGATAAGACAAGACAAGACAAGACAAGACAAGACAGGATAGGACAAGACAAGACAAGACAAGACAAGACAAGACGAGACGAGACAAGACAAGACATGACATGAGAAGACAAAACAAGACAAGACAAGACAGGATAGGACAAGACAAGACAAGACAAGACAAGACAAGACAAGACAAGACAAGACGAGACGAGACAAGACAAGACAAGACAAGACAAGACAAGACAAGACATGACAAGACAAGACAAGACAGGACAGGACAAGACAAGACAAGACAAGACAAGACATGACATGAGAAGACAAAACAAGACAAGACAAAACAACACAACACACGACATGACATGACATGACAAGACAAGACAAGACAAGACAAGACAAAACAACACAACACACGACATGACATGACATGATAAGACAAGACAAGACAAGACAAGACAAGACAGGATAGGACAAGACAAGACAAGACAAGACAAGACGAGACGAGACAAGACAAGACATGACATGAGAAGACAAAACAAGACAAGACAAAACAACACAAAACACGACATGACATGACATGACAAGACAAGACAAGACAAGACAAGACAAGACAGGATAGGACAAGACAAGACAAGACAAGACAGGATAGGACAAGACAAGACAAGACAAGACAAGACAAGACAAGACAAGACAAGACGAGACGAGACAAGACAAGACAAGACAAGACAAGACAAGACAAGACATGACAAGACAAGACAAGACAGGACAGGACAAGACAAGACAAGACAAGACAAGACATGACATGAGAAGACAAAACAAGACAAGACAAGACAAGACATGACATGAGAAGACAAAACAACACAACACACGACATGACATGACATGACAAGACAAGACAAGACAAGACAAGACAAAACAACACAACACACGACATGACATGACATGATAAGACAAGACAAGACAAGACAAGACAAGACAGGATAGGACAAGACAAGACAAGACAAGACAAGACAAGACGAGACGAGACAAGACAAGACATGACATGAGAAGACAAAACAAGACAAGACAAAACAACACAAAACACGACATGACATGACATGACAAGACAAGACAAGACAAGACAAGACAAGACAGGATAGGACAAGACAAGACAAGACAAGACAAGACAAGACAAGACAAGACAAGACGAGACGAGACAAGACAAGACAAGACAAGACAAGACAAGACATGACAAGACAAGACAAGACAGGACAGGACAAGACAAGACAAGACAAGACAAGACATGACATGAGAAGACAAAACAAGACAAGACAAAACAACACAACACACGACATGACATGACATGACAAGACAAGACAAGACAAGACAAGAAAAGACAAGACAGGACATGACAATACACAACAAGACAAGACAAAACAACACAACACACGACATGACAAGACAAGACAAGACAAGACAGGACAAGACAAAACAACACAACACACGTCAGGGCAGGACAAGACAAGACAAGACGAGACGAGACAAGACAAGACAAGACAAGACAAGACATGACAAGACAAGACAAGACAGGACAGGACAAGACAAGACAAGACAAGACAAGACAAGACAGGACAAGACAAGACAAAGCAACACAAGACACGACATGACATGACATGACAAGACAAAACAACACAACACACGACAGGACAGGACAAGACAAGACAAGACAAGACAAGACATGACACGACAAAACAACACAACACACGACATGACATTACATGTCAAAACAAGACAACATAAAACAAGACAAGACAAGACAAGACAAAACAAGACAAGACAAGGCACGACAAGACAAGACAAGACAAGATAAGACATGACAAGACAAAATAAGACAAGACAAAACAACACAACACACGATATGACATGACATGACATGACAAGACAAGACAAGACAAGAAAAGACAAGACAAGACAAGACAAGACAAGACAAGACAAGACAAGACAAGACAAGACAAGACAAAACAAGACAAGACAGGACAGGACAGGACAAGACAAGATGAGACAAGACAAGACAAGACACGACAAGACAAGACAAGACAAGACAAGACAAGACAAGACAAGACAAGACAAGACAAGACAAGACAAGACAAGACAAGACAAGACAAGACAAGACAAGACAAGACAAGACAAGACAAGACAAGACAAGACAAGACAAGACAAGACAAGACAAGACAAGACAAAACAAGACAAGACAGGACAGGACAGGACAAGACAAGATGAGACAAGACAAGACAAGACACGACAAGACAAGACAAGACAAGACAAGACAAGACAAGACAAGACAAGACAAGACAAGACAAGACAAGACAAGACAAGACAAGACAAGACAAGACAAGACAAGACAAGACAAGACAAGACAAGACAAGACAAGACAAGACAAGACAAGACAAGACAAGACAAGACAAGACAAGACAAGACAAGACAAGACAAGACAAGACAAGACAAGACAAGACAAGACAAGACAAGACAAGACAAGACAAGACAAGACAAGACAAGACAAGACAAGACAAGACAAGACAAGACAAGACAAGACAAGACAAGACAAGACAAGACAAGACAAGACAAGACAAGACAAGACAAGACAAGACAAGACAAGACAAGACAAGACAAGACAAGACAAGACAAGACAAGACAAAACAAGACAAGACAGGACAGGACAGGACAAGACAAGATGAGACAAGACAAGACAAGACACGACAAGACAAGACAAGACAAGACAAGACAAGACAAGACAAGACAAGACACGACAAGACAAGACAAGACAAGACAAGACAAGACAAGACAAGACAAGACAAGACAAGACAAGACAAGACAAGACAGCACAAGACAAGACAAGACAAGACAAGACAAGACAAGACAAGACAAGACAAGACAAGACAAGACAAGACAAGACAAGACAAGACAAGACAAGACAAGACAAGACAAGACAAGACAAGACAGCACAAGACAAGACAAGACAAGACAAGACAAGACAAGACAAGACAAGACAAGACAAGACAAGACAAGACAAGACAAGACAAGACAAGACAAGACAAGACAAGACAAGACAAGACAAGACAAGACAAGACAAGACAAGACAAGACAAGACAAGACAAGACAAGACAAGACAAGACAAGACAAGACAAGACAAGACAAGACAAGACAAGACAAGACAAGACAAGACAAGACAAGACAAGACAAGACAAGACAAGACAAGACAAGACAAGACAAGACAAGACAAGACAAGACAAGACAAGACAAGACAAGACAAGACAAGACAAGACAAGACAAGACAAGACAAGACAAGACAAGACAAGACAAGACAAGACAAGACAAGACAAGACAAGACAAGACAAGACAAGACAAGACAAGACAAGACAAGACAAGACAAGACAAGACAAGACAAGACAAGACAAGACAAGACAAGACAAGACAAGACAAGACAAGACAAGACAAGACAAGACAAGACAAGACAAGACAAGACAAGACAAGACAAGACAAGACAAGACAAGACAAGACAAGACAAGACAAGACAAGACAAAACAAGACAAGACAAGACAAGACAAGACAAGACAAGACAAGACAAGACAAGACAAGACAAGACAAGACAAGACAAGACAAGACAAGACAAGACAAGACAAGACAAGACAAGACAAGACAAGACAAGACAAGACAAGACAAGACAAGACAAGACAAGACAAGACAAGACAAGATAAGACATGACAAGACATAATAAGACAAGACAAAACAACACAACACAACACACGATATGACATGACATGACATGACAAGACAAGACAAGACAAGACAAGACAAAACAAGACAAGACAATACAAGACAAGACAAGACAAGACAAGACATGACAAGACAAGACAAGACAAGACAAGACAAGACAAGACAAGACAAGACATGACAAGGCAAGACAAAACAAGACAAGACAAAACAACACAACACACGACATGACATGACATGACAAGACAAGACAAAGCAACACAAGACACGACATAACATGACATGACAAGACAAGACAAAACAACACAACACACGACAGGACAGGACAAGACAAGACATGACACGACAAAACAACACAAGACAAGACAAAACAACACAACACACGACATGACATTACATGACAAAACAAGAAAAAATAAAACAAGACAAGACAAGACAAGACAAAACAAGACAAGACAAGACAAGACAAGACAAGACAAGACAAGACAAGATAAGACATGACAAGACAAAATAAGACAAGACAAAACAACACAACTCACGATATGAAATGACATGACATGACAAGACAAGACAAGACAAGACAAGACAAGACAAGACAAGACAAAGCAAGACAAGACAGGACAAGACAAGATGAGACAAGACAAGACAAGACACGACAAGACAAGACAAGACAAGACAAGACAAGACAAGAGAAGACAAGACAAGACAAGACAAGACAAGACAAAACAACACAACTCACGATATGACATGACATGACATGACAAGACAAGACAAGACAAGACAAGACAAGACAAGACAAGACAAAACAAGACAAGACAATACAAGACAAGACAAGACAAGACATGACAAGACAAGACAAGACAAGACAAGACAAGACATGACAAGACAAAACAAGACAAGACAAAACAACACAACACACGACATGACATGACATGACAAGACAAGACATGACAAGACAAAACAACACAACACACGACATGACAAGACAAGACAAGACAAAGCAACACAAGACATGACATGACATGACATGACAAGACAAGTCAAGACTAAACAACACAACACACGACAGGACAGGACAAGACAAGACATGACACGACAAAACAACACAAGACAAGACAAAACAAAACAACACACGACAGGACAAGACAAGACAAGACAAGATAAGACTTGACAAGACAAAGCAAGACAAGACAAGACAAGACAAGATATGACAAGACAAGCCAAGACAGGACAGGACAAGACAAGACAAGACAAGACAAGACAAGACAAGACAAGACAAGACAAGACAAGACAAGACAAGACAAGACAAGACAAGACAAGACAAGACAAGACAAGACAAGACAAGACAAGACAAAACAAGACAAGACAAGACAAGAAAAGACAAGACAAGACAAGACAAGACAAGACAAGACAAGACAAGACAAGACAAGACAAGACAAGACAAGACAAGACAAGACAAGACAAGACAAGACAAGACAAGACAAGACAAGACAAGACAAGACAAGACAAGACAAGACAAGACAAGACAAGACAAGACAAGACAAGACAAGACAAGACAAGACAAGACAAGACAAGACAAGACAAGACAAGACAAGACAAGACAAGACAAGACAAGACAAGACAAGACAAGACAAGACAAGACAAGACAAGACAAGACAAGAGAAGACAAGACAAGACAAGACAAGACAAGACAAGACAAGACAAGACAAGACAAGACAAGACAAGACAAGACAAGACAAGACAAGACAAGACAAGACAAGACAAGACAAGACAAGACAAGACAAGACAAGACAAGACAAGACATGACAAGACAAGATAAGACATGACAAGACAAAGCAAGACAAGACAAGACAAAACAACACAACACACGTCAGGACAGGACAAGACAAGACAAGACGAGGCAACACAAGACAAGACAAGACAAGACAAGACAAGACAAGACAAGACAAGACAAGACAAGACATGACAAGACAAGACAAGACAGGACAGGACAAGACAAGACAAGACAAGACGATACAAGACAAGACAAGACAAGACAAGACAAGACAAGACAAGACATGACAAGACAAGACAAGACAGGACAGGACAAGACAAGACAAGACAAGACAAGACAAGACAAGACAAGACAAGACAAGACAAGACAAGACAAGACAAGGCAAGAGAAGACAAGACATGACAGGACAAGACAAGACAAGACAAGACAAGACATGACAAGACAAAACAAGACAAGACAAGACAAGACAAGACATGACAAGACAAGATAAGACATGACAAGACAAAGCAAGACAAGACAAGACAAGACAAGACAAGACAAGACAAGACATGACAAGACAAGACAAGACAAAAAAACACAACACACGACATGACATTACATGAGAAAACAAGACAATACAAGACAAGACAAGACAAGACAAGACAAGACAAGACAAGAGAAGACAAGACATGACATGACAGGACAAGACAAGACAAGACAAGACATGACACGACAAAACAACACAAGACAAGACAAAACAACACAACACACGACAGGACAGCACAAGACAAGACAAGACAAGACAAGACAAGACAAGACAAGACAAGACAAGACAAGACAAGACAAGACAAGACAAGACAAGACAAGACAAGATAAGACAAGAAAAGACAAGATAAGACATGACAAGACATAATAAGACAAGACAAAACAACACAACACAACACACGATATGACATGACATGACATGACAAGACAAGACAAGACAAGACAAGACAAAACAAGACAAGACAATACAAGACAAGACAAGACAAGACAAGACATGACAAGACAAGACAAGACAAGACAAGACAAGACAAGACAAGACAAGACAAGACATGACAAGGCAAGACAAAACAAGACAAGACAAAACAACACAACACACGACATGACATGACATGACAAGACAAGACAAAGCAACACAAGACACGACATAACATGACATGACAAGACAAGACAAAACAACACAACACACGACAGGACAGGACAAGACAAGACATGACACGACAAAACAACACAAGACAAGACAAAACAACACAACACACGACATGACATTACATGACAAAACAAGAAAAAATAAAACAAGACAAGACAAGACAAGACAAAACAAGACAAGACAAGACAAGACAAGACAAGACAAGACAAGATAAGACATGACAAGACAAAATAAGACAAGACAAAACAACACAACTCACGATATGAAATGACATGACATGACAAGACAAGACAAGACAAGACAAGACAAGACAAGACAAGACAAGACAAAGCAAGACAAGACAGGACAAGACAAGATGAGACAAGACAAGACAAGACACGACAAGACAAGACAAGACAAGACAAGACAAGACAAGACAAGATAAGACATGACAAGACAAAATAAGACAAGACAAAACAACACAACTCACGATATGACATGACATGACATGACAAGACAAGACAAGACAAGACAAGACAAGACAAGACAAGACAAAACAAGACAAGACAATACAAGACAAGACAAGACAAGACATGACAAGACAAGACAAGACAAGACAAGACAAGACATGACAAGACAAAACAAGACAAGACAAAACAACACAACACACGACATGACATGACATGACAAGACAAGACATGACAAGACAAAACAACACAACACACGACATGACATGACATGACAAGACAAGACAGGACAAGACAATATAATACATGACAAGACAAAACAAGACAAAACAAGACAAAACAACACAACACACGACATGACAAGACAAGACAAGACAAAGCAACACAAGACACGACATGACATGACATGACTAGACAAGACAAAACAACACAACACAGGACAGGACAGGAGAAGACAAGACAAGACAAGACAAGACAAGACAAGACATGACACGACAAAACAACACAAGACAAGACAAAACAACACAACACACGACAAAACATTACATGACAAAACAAGACAAGACAAGACAAGACAAGACAAGACAAGACAAGACAAGACAAGACAAGACAAGACAAGACAAGACAAGACAAGACAAGACAAGACAAGACAAGACAAGACAAGACAAGACAAGACAAGACAAGACAAGACAAGACAAGACAAGACAAGACAAGACAAGACAAGACACGACAAGACAAGACAAGACAAGACAAGACAAGACAAGACAAGACAAAACAAGACAAGACAAGACAAGACATGACAAGACAAAACAAGACAAGACAAAACAACACAAGACACGACATGACATGACATGACATGACTAGACAAAACAAAACAACACAACACATGACATGACATGACTAGACAAAACAAAACAACACAACACAGGACAGGACAGGAAAAGACAAGACAAGACAAGACAAGACAAGACAAGACAAGACATGACACGACAAAACAACACAAGACAAGACAAAACAACACAACACACGACATGACATTACATGACAAAACAAGACCAGACAAGACAAGACAAGACAAGACAAGACAAGACAAGACAAAACAAGACAAGACAATACAAGACAAGACAAGACAAGACAAGACAAGTCATGACAAGACAAGACAAGACAAGACAAGACAAGACAAGACAAGACAAGACAAGACAAGACAAGACAAGACAAGACAAGACAAGACAAGACAAAACAAGACAAGGCAATACAAGACAAGACAAGACAAGACAAGACAAGTCATGACAAGACAAGACAAGACAAGACAAGACAAGACAAGACAAGACACGACAAGACAAGACAAGACAAGACAAGACAAGACAAGACAAGACAAGACAAGACAAGACAAGACAAGACAAGACAAGACAAGACAAGACAAGACAAGACAAGACAAGACATGACAAGACAAGACAAGACAGGACAAGACAAGACAAGACATGACAAAACAAAACAAGACAAGACAAAACAACACAACACACGACATGACAATACAAGACAAGACAAGACAAGACAAGACAAGTCATGACAAGACAAGACAAGACAAGACAAGACAAAACAAGACAAGACAAGACAAGACATGACAAGACAAAACAAGACAAGACAAAACAACACAAGACACGACATGACATGACATGACTAGACAAAACAAAACAACACAACACATGACATGACATGACTAGACAAAACAAAACAACACAACACAGGACAGGACAGGAAAAGACAAGACAAGACAAGACAAGACAAGACAAGACAAGACATGACACGACAAAACAACACAAGACAAGACAAAACAACACAACACACGACATGACATTACATGACAAAACAAGACCAGACAAGACAAGACAAGACAAGACAAGACAAGACAAGACAAAACAAGACAAGACAATACAAGACAAGACAAGACAAGACAAGACAAGTCATGACAAGACAAGACAAGACAAGACAAGACAAGACAAGACAAGACAAGACAAGACAAGACAAGACAAGACAAGACAAGACAAGACAAGACAAGACAAGACAAGACAAGACAAGACAAAACAAGACAAGGCAATACAAGACAAGACAAGACAAGACAAGACAAGTCATGACAAGACAAGACAAGACAAGACAAGACAAGACAAGACAAGACAAGACACGACAAGACAAGACAAGACAAGACAAGACAAGACAAGACAAGACAAGACAAGACAAGACAAGACAAGACAAGACAAGACAAGACAAGACAAGACAAGACAAGACATGACAAGACAAGACAAGACAGGACAAGACAGGACAAGACAAGACATGACATGACATTACATGACAAAACAAGACCAGACAAGACAAGACAAGACAGGACAAGACAAGACAAGACAAAACAAGACAAGACAATACAAGACAAGACAAGACAAGACAAGTCATGACAAGACAAGACAAGACAAGACAAGACAAGACAAGACAAGACAAGACAAGACAAGACAAGACAAGACAAGACAAGAAAAGACAAGACAAGACAAGACAAGACAAGACAAGACAAGACAAGACAAGACAAGACAAGACAAGACAAGACAAGACAAGACAAAACAGGACAAGGCAATACAAGACAAGACAAGACAAGACAAGACAAGACAAGACAAGACAAGACAAGACAAGACAAGACAAGACAAGACAAGACAAGACAAGACAAAACAAGACAAGGCAATACAAGACAAGACAAGACAAGACAAGACAAGACAAGACAAGACAAGACAAGACAAGACAAGACAAGACAAGACAAGACAAAACAAGACAAGGCAATACAAGACAAGACAAGACAAGACAAGACAAGTCATGACAAGACACGACAAGACAAGACAAGACAAGACAAGACAAGACAAGACAAAACAAGACAAGACAAGACATGACAAGACAAAACAAGACAAGACAAAACAACACAACACACGACATGACATGACATGACAAGACAAGACAAGACAAGACAAGACAAGACAATATAAGACATGACAAGACAAAACAAGACAAGACAAAACAACACAACACACGATATGACAAGACAAGACAAGACAAAGCAACACAAGACACGACAAGACACGACAAAACAACACAAGACAAAACAACACAACACAGGACAGGACAGGAAAAGACAAGACAAGACAAGACAAGACAAGACAAGACAAGACAAGACATGACACGACAAAACAACACAAGACAAGACAAAACAACACAACACACGACATGACATTACATGACAAAACAAGAGAAGACAAGACAAGACAAGACAAGACAAGACAAGACAAGACAAGACAAGACAAGACAAGACAAGACAAGACAAGACAAGACAAGACAAGACAAGACAAAACAACACAACACACGTCAGGACAAAACAACACAACACACGTCAGGACAGGACAAGACAAGACTAGACAAGACAAGACAAGACAAGACAAGACAAGACAAGACAAGACAAGACAAGACAAGACAAGACAAGACAAGACAAGACAAGACAAGACAAGACAAGACAAGACAAGACAAGACAAGACAAGACAAGACAAGACAAGACAAGACAAGACAAGACAAGACAAGACAAGACAAGACAAGACAAGACAAGACAAGACAAGACATGACAAGATAAGACAAGACAAGACAAGACAGGACAAGACAAGACAAGACAAGACATGACAAGACAAAACAAGACAAGACAAGACAAGACAAGACAACACAACACACGACATGACATGACATGACATGACATGACATGACAACACAAGACAGGACAGGACAAGCCAAGACAAGACAAGACAAGACAAGACAAGACAAGACAAGACAAGACAAGACAAGACAAGACAAGACAAGACAAGACAAGACAAGACAAGACAAGACAAGACAAAACAAGACAAGACAATACAAGACAAGACAAGACAAGACAAGACAAGTCATGACAAGACAAGACAAGACAAGACAAGACAAGACAAGACAAGACAAGACAAGACAAGACAAGACAAGACAAAACAAGACAAGACAAGACAAGACATGACAAGACAAAACAAGACAAGACAAGACAACACAACACACGACATGACACGACATGACAAGACAAGACAAGACAAGACAAGACAAGACAAGACAAGACACGACAAGACAAGACAAAACAAGACAAGACAAAACAACATAAGACACGACATGACATGACATGACTAGACAAAACAAAACAACACAACACATGACATGACATGACAACACAAGACAGGACAGGACAAGCCAAGACAAGACAAGACAAGACAAGACAAGACAAGACAAGACAAGACAAGACAAGACAAGACAAGACAAGACAAGACAAGACAAGACAAGACAAGACAAGACAAGACAAGACAAGACAAGACAAGACAAGACAAGACAAGACAAGACAAGACAAGACAAGACAAGACAAGACAAGACAAGACAAGACAAGTCATGACAAGACAAGACAAGACAAGACAAGACAAGACAAGACAAGACAAGACAAGACAAGACAAGACAAAACAAGACAAGACAAGACAAGACATGACAAGACAAAACAAGACAAGACAAGACAACACAACACACGACATGACATGACATGACAAGACAAGACAAGACAAGACAAGACAAGACATGACAAGACAAAACAAGACAAGACAAGACAACACAACACACGACATGACATGACATGACAAGACAAGACAAGACAAGACAAGACAAGACAAGACAAGACAAGACAAGACAAGACAAGACAAGACAAGACAAGACAAGACATGACAAGACAAAACAAGACAAGACAAGACAAGACAAGACAAGACATGACAAGACAAAACAAGACAAGACAAGACAACACAACACACGACATGACATGACATGACAAGACAAGACAAGACAAGACAAGACAAGACAAGACAAGACAAGACACGACAAGACAAGACAAAACAAGACAAGACAAAACAACACAAGACACGACATGACATGACATGACTAGACAAAACAAAACAACACTCGACATGACATTACATGACAAAACAAGAGAAGACAAGACAAGACAAGACAAGACAAGACAAGACAAGACAAGACAAGACAAGACAAGACAAGACAAGACAAGACAAGACAAGACAAAACAAGACAGGACAAAACAACACAACACACGACATGACATGACATGACTAGACAAAACAAAACAACACACGACATGACATTACATGACAAAACAAGAGAAGACAAGACAAGACAAGACAAGACAAGACAAGACAAGACAAGACAAGACAAGACAAGACAAGACAAGACAAGACAAGACAAGACAAGACAAGACAAGACAAGACAAGACAAGACAAGACAAGACAAGACAAGACAAGACAAGACAAGACAAGACAAGACAAGACAAGACAAGACAAGACAAGACAAGACAAGACAAGACAAGACAAGAAAAGACAAGACAAGACAAGACAAGACAAGACAAGACAAGACAAGACAAGACAAGACAAGACAAGACAAGACAAGACATGACAAGATAAGACAAGACAGGACAAGACAAGACAAGACAAGACATGACAAGACATGACAAGACAAAACAAGACAAGACAAGACAACACAACACAAGACATGACATGACATGACATGACATGACATGACAACACAAGACAGGACAGGACAAGCCAAGACAAGACAAGACAAGACAAGACAACACAAGACAAGACAATATAAGACATGACAAGACAAAACAAGACAAAACAAGACAAAACAAGACAAGACAAAACAACACAACACACGACATGACAAGACAAGACAAGACAAAGCAACACAAGACACGACATGACATGACATGACTAGACAAGACAAAACAACACAACACAGGACAGGACAGGAAACGACAAGACAAGACAAGACAAGACAAGACAAGACATGACACGACAAAACAACACAAGACAAGACAAAACAACACAACACACGACATGACATTACATGACAAAACAAGACAAGACAAGACAAGACAAGACAAGACAAGACAAGACAAGACAAGACAAGACAAGACAAGACAAGACAAGACAAGACAAGACAAGACAAGACAAGACAAGACAAGACAAGACACGACAAGACAAGACAAGACAAGACAAGACAAGACAAGACAAGACAAGACAAAACAAGACAAGACAAGACAAGACAAGACATGACAAGACAAAACAAGACAAGACAAAACAACACAAGACACGACATGACATGACATGACTAGACAAAACAAAACAACACAACACTTGACATGACATGACTAGACAAAACAAAACAACACAACACAGGACAGGACAGGAAAAGACAAGACAAGACAAGACAAGACAAGACAAGACAAGACATGACACGACAAAACAACACAAGACAAGACAAAACAACACAACACACGACATGACATTACATGACAAAACAAGACCAGACAAGACAAGACAAGACAAGACAAGACCGGACAGGACAGGACAAGACAAGACAAGACAAGACAAGACAAGACAAGACAAGACAAGACACGACAAGACAAGACAAGACAAGACATGACAACACAACACACGACATGACATGACATGACATGACATGACAAGACAAGACAGGACAGGACAGGACAGGACAAGACAACACAACACACGACATGACATGACATGACATGACATGACAAGACAAGACAGGACAGGACAGGACAAGACAAGACAAGACAAGACATGACAAGACAAGACAAGACATGACAAGACAAGACAAGACAACACAACACACGACATGACATGACATGACAAGACAAGACAAGACAGGACAATATAAGACATGACAAGACAAGACAAGACAAGACAAGATAAGACAAGACAAGACAAAATAAGACAAGACAAAAAAACACAACACACGACATGACAAGACAAGACAAGACAAAGCAACACAAGACACGACATGACATGACATGACTAGACAAGACAAAGCAACACAACACAGGACAGGACAGGAAAAGACAAGACAAGACAAGACAAGACAAGACAAGACATGACACGACAAAACAACACAAGACAAGACAAAACAACACAACACACGACATGACATTACATGACAAAACAAGACAAGACAAGACAAGACAAGACAAGACAAGACAAGACAAGACAAGACAAGACAAGACAAGACAAGACAAGACAAGACAAGACAAGACAAGACAAGACAAGACAAGACAAGACAAGACAAGACAAGACAAGACAAGACAAGACAAGACAAGACAAGACAAGACAAGACAAGACAAGACAAGACAAGACAAGACAAGACAAGACAAGACAAGACAAGACAAGACAAGACAAGACAAGACAAGACAAGACAAGACAAGACAAGACAAGACAAGACAAGACAAGACAAGACAAGACAAGACAAGACAAGACAAGACAAGACAAGACAAGACAAGACAAGACAAGACAAGACAAGACAAGACAAGACAAGACAAGACAAGACAAGACAAGACAAGACAAGACAAGACAAGACAAGACAAGACAAGACAAGACAAGACAAGACAAGACAAGACAAGACAAGACAAGACAAGACAAGACAAGACAAGACAAGACAAGACAAGACAAGACAAGACAAGACAAGACAAGACAAGACAAGACAAGACAAGACAAGACAAGACAAGACAAGACAAGACAAGACAAGACAAGACAAGACAAGACAAGACAAGACAAGACAAGACAAGACACGACAAGACAAGACAAGACAAGACAAGACAAGACAAAACAAGACAAGACAAGACAAGACATGACAAGACAAAACAAGACAAGACAAAACAACACAAGACACGACATGACATGACATGACATGACTAGACAAAACAAAACAACACAACACATGACATGACATGACTAGACAAAACAAAACAACACAACACAGGACAGGACAGGAAAAGACAAGACAAGACAAGACAAGACAAGACAAGACAAGACAAGACAAGACAAGACAAGACAAGACAAGACAAGACATGACACGACAAAACAACACAAGACAAGACAAAACAACATAACACACGACAGGACAGGACAAGACAAGACAAGACAAGACAAGACAAGACAAGATAAGACACGACAAGACAAAGCAAGACAAGACAAAACAAGACAGGACAAAACAACACAACACACGTCAGGACAGGACAAGACAAGACTAGACAAGACAAGACAAGACAAGACAAGACAAGACAAGACAAGACAAGACAAGACAAGACAAGACAAGACAAGACAAGACAAGACAAGACAAGACAAGACAAGACAAGACAAGACAAGACAAGACAAGACAAGACAAGACAAGACAAGACAAGACAAGACAACACAACACACGACATGTCATGACATGACATGACATGACAACACAAGACAGGACAGGACAAGACAAGACAAGACAAGACAAGACAAGACAAGACAAGACAAGACAAGACAAGACAAGACAAGACAAGACAAGACAAGACAAGACAAGACAAGACAAGACAAGACAAGACAAGACAAGACATGACAAAACAAAACAAGACAAGACAAAACAACACAACACACGACATGACATGACATGACAAGACAAGACAAGACAAGACAATATAAGACATGACAAGACAAAACAAGACAAAACAAGACAAAACAAGAAAAGACAAAACAACACAACACACGACATGACAAGACAAGACAAGACAAAGCAACACAAGACACGACATGACATGACATGACTAGACAAGACAAAAGAACACAACACAGGACAGGACAGGAAAAGACAAGACAAGACAAGACAAGACAAGACAAGACATGACACGACAAAACAACACAAGACAAGACAAAACAACACAACACACGACATGACATTACATGACAAAACAAGACAAGACAAGACAAGACAAGACAAGACAAGACAAGACAAGACAAGACAAGACAAGACAAGACAAGACAAGACAAGACAAGACAAGACACGACAAGACAAGACAAGACAAGACAAGACAAGACAAGACAAGACAAAACAAGACAAGACAAAACAACACAACACACGACATGACATGACATGACAAGACAAGACAGGACAAGACAATATAAGACATGACAAGACAAAACAAGACAAAACAAGACAAAACAAGACAAAACAAGACAAGACAAAACAACACAACACACGACATGACAAGACAAGACAAGACAAAGCAACACAAGACACGACATGACATGACATGACTAGACAAGACAAAACAACACAACACAGGACAGGACAGGAAAAGACAAGACAAGACAAGACAAGACAAGACAAGACAAGACATGACACGACAAAACAACACAAGACAAGACAAAACAACACAACACACGACATGACATTACATGACAAGACAAGACAAGACAAGACAAGACAAGACAAGACAAGACAAGACAAGACAAGACAAGACAAGACAAGACAAGACAAGACAAGACAAGACAAGACAAGACAAGACAAGACAAGACAAGACAAGACAAGACAAGACAAGACAAGACAAGACAAGACAAGACAAGACAAGACAAGACAAGACAAGACAAGACAAGACAAGACACGACAAGACAAGACAAGACAAGACAAGACAAGACAAGACAAAACAAGACAAGACAAGACAAGACATGACAAGACAAAACAAGACAAGACAAAACAACACAAGACACGACATGACATGACATGACTAGACAAAACAAAACAACACAACACATGACATGACATGACTAGACAAAACAAAACAACACAACACAGGACAGGACAGGAAAAGACAAGACAAGACAAGACAAGACAAGACAAGACAAGACAAGACATGACACGACAAAACAACACAAGACAAGACAAAACAACACAACACACGACATGACATTACATGACAAAACAAGACCAGACAAGACAAGACAAGACAAGACAAGACAAGACAAGACAAGACAAGACAAGACAAGACCGGACATGACAGGACAAGACAAGACAAGACAAGACAAGACAAGACAAGACACGACAAGACAAGACAAGACAAGACATGACAACAAAACACACGACATGACATGACATGACATGACATGACAAGACAAGACAGGACAGGACAGGACAAGACAACACAACACACGACATGACATGACATGACATGACATGACAAGACAAGACAGGACAGGACAGGACAAGACAAGACAAGACAAGACATGACAAGACAAGACAAGACATGACAAGACAAGACAAGACAACACAACACACGACATGACATGACATGACAAGACAAGACAAGACAATATAAGACATGACAAGACAAGACAAGACAAGACAAGATAAGACATGACAAGACAAAATAAGACAAGACAAAAAAACACAACACAACACACGACATGACATGACATGACATGACAAGACAAGACAAGACAAGACAAGACAAGACAAGACAAGACAAGACAAGACAAGACAAGACAAGACAAGACAAGACAAGACAAGACAAGACAAGACAAGACAAGACAAGACAAGACAAGACAAGACAAGACAAGACAAGACAAGACAAGACAAGACAAGACAAGACAAAACAAGACAATACAATACAATACAAGACAAGACAAGACAAGACAAGACAAGTCATGACAAGACAAGACAAGACAAGACAAGACAAGACAAGACAAGACAAGACAAGACAAGACAAGACAAGACAAGACAAGACAAGACAAGACAAGACAAGACAAGACAAGACAAGACAAGACAAGACAAGACAAGACAAGACAAGACAAGACAAGACAAGACAAGACAAGACAAGACAAGACAAGACAAGACAAGACAAGACAAGACAAGACAAGACAAGACAAGACAAGACAAGACAAGACAAGACAAGACAAGACAAGACAAGACAAGACACAAGACAAGACAAGACAAGACAAGACAAGACAAGACAAGACAAGACAAGACAAGACAAGACAAGACAAGACAAGACAAGACAAGACAAGACAGGACAAGACAAGACAAGACAAGACAAGACAAGACATGTCACGACAAAACAACACAAGACAAGACAAAACAAGACAATACAATACAATACAAGACAAGACAAGACAAGACAAGACAAGTCATGACAAGACAAGACAAGACAAGACAAGACAAGACAAGACAAGACAAGACAAGACAAGACAAGACAAGACAAGACAAGACAAGACAAGACAAGACATGTCACGACAAAACAACACAAGACAAGACAAAACAAGACAATACAATACAATACAAGACAAGACAAGACAAGACAAGACAAGTCATGACAAGACAAGACAAGACAAGACAAGACAGGACAAGACAAGACAAGACAAGACAAGACAAGACATGTCACGACAAAACAACACAAGACAAGACAAAACAAGACAATACAATACAATACAAGACAAGACAAGACAAGACAAGACAAGTCATGACAAGACAAGACAAGACAAGACAAGACAAGACAAGACAAGACAAGACAAGACAAGACAAGACAGGACAAGACAAGACAAGACAAGACAAGACAAGACATGTCACGACAAAACAACACAAGACAAGACAAAACAAGACAATACAATACAATACAAGACAAGACAAGACAAGACAAGACAAGTCATGACAAGACAAGACAAGACAAGACAAGACAAGACAAGACAAGACAAGACAAGACAAGACAAGACAAGACAAGACAAGACAAGACAAGACAAGACAAGACAAGACAAGACAAGACAAGACAAGACAAGACAAGACAAGACAAGACAAGACAAAACAACACAACACACGACATGACAAGACAAGACAAGACAAAGCAACACAAGACACGACATGACATGACATGACTAGACAAGACAAAACAACACAACACAGGACAGGACAGGAAAAGACAAGACAAGACAAGACAAGACAAGACAAGACATGACACGACAAAACAACACAAGACAAGACAAAACAACACAACACACGACATGACATTACATGACAAAACAAGACAAGACAAGACAAGACAAGACAAGACAAGACAAGACAAGACAAGACAAGACAAGACAAGACTAGACAAGACTAGACAAGACAAGACAAGACAAGACCAGACAAGAAAAGACAAGACAAGACAAGACAAGACAAGACAAGACAAGACAAGACAAGACAAGACAAGACAAGACAAGACAAGACAAGACAAGACAAGACAAGACAAGACAAGACAAGACAAGACAAGACAAGACTAGACAAGACTAGACAAGACAAGACAAGACAAGACAAGACCAGACAAGAAAAGACAAGACAAGACAAGACAAAACAAGACAAGACAAGACAAGACAAGACAAGACAAGACAAGACAAAACAAGACAAGACAAGACAAGACTAGACAAGACTAGACAAGACTAGACAAGACAAGACAAGACACAAGACAAGACAAGACCAGACAAGAAAAGACAAGACAAGACTAGACAAGACAAGACAAGACAAGACAAGACAAGACAAGACAAGACAAGACAAGACAAGACAAGACTAGACTAGACAAGACAAGACAATACAAGACAAGACAAGACAAGACAAGACAAGACAAGACAAGACAAGACATAAGAAGACATGACAAGACAAAACAAGACAAAACAAGACAAGACAAGACAAGACAAAACAACACAACACAACATGACATGACATGACATGACATGAGAAGACAAGACAAGGCAGGACAGGACAGGACAGGACAGGACAGGACAAAACAGGACAAGACAAGATAAGACAAGACAAGACAAGACAAGACAAGACAAGACAAGACAAGACAGGACAAGACAAGACAAGACAAGACTAGACAAGACTAGACAAGACTAGACAAAACAAGACAAGACAAGACAAGACAAGACAAGACAAGACAAGACATGAGAAGACATGACAAGACAAAACAAGACAAAACAAGACAAAACAAGACAAGACAAGACAAGACAAAACAACACAACACAACATGACATGACATGACATGACATGACAAAACAAGACAAGACAAGACAAGACAAGACAAGACAAGACAAGACAAGACAAGACTAGACAAGACAAGACAAGACAAGACCAGACAAGAAAAGACAAGACAAGACAAGACTAGACAAGACTAGACAAGACAAGACAAGACAAGACCAGACAAGAAAAGACAAGACAAGACAAGACTAGACAAGTCTAGCTAGGTTCGCCACAAATGGCTCTAATGGTAGCCAATGGAACCTACTAGGTGGCCCAAAGCGTTTGAGCCACCAGCCGGGTGCAGCCGGGACGCACCCGATAGCATGTATAAGTGTACACACACTTTTCTACCCCTATCATATCATATCATATATGTGTTCAAGTGTACACACTATTCTGTTCTGTTCTACAATACACACATATGATTATGAATTTGTTATAAATTTGTCAACATATGGTAGAATTTGTTATACTACTACTACGATAACAGCTGATGTGGCACACATGTGTTTCTACTACGCAGTACATGAGAGTATGTATGTATTACACACGCATAAATCTCCGATTATATATACTATATATATATGCGATGCGATCACCATATATGTATGTACACATGTGTGTATGATGATTTTGGTCTCAGTAAAAACATTATTATATATAGATATTAAAGTTGAATGGGTTGGGATTCGAACCTCGGACTTTCGAGCTAGTACCATAACCAGATATATGCCCGTATTTTCCAGATATATACAGTGAGCGGTATAAATCGGTCGAGAAGTGATCGGGTGGATCGGCACGAGCTAAACGGACCACTGACCGACCCCAAAAAACCGGGTCTTCCCCGAGAACCGGCTACCAACTCGTCCAAGTTTTGCCCCAAAACGCCCCCCGACCCCACCCACCACACCGCCACACCGCCACGAGTGTGCCCCACCAAAAAAAACCCGGGTCCAAAACCGGGTCCGGCTGCAGTACTAGGCAAAAGCCGCAAAAAATGCCGAAAAAATCGGCGGCAATTGGGTAGGGGTATTTCCAAAAAAAACCCGGGTCCAAAACCGGGTCCGGCTGCAGTACTAGGCAAAAGCCGCAAAAAATGCCGAAAAAATCGGCGGCAATTGGGTAGGGGTAGACAAGACAAGACAAGACAAGACAAGACAAGACAAGACAAGACAAGACAAGACAAGACAAGACAAGACAAGACTAGACTAGACAAGACAAGACAAGAAAAGACAAGACAAGACAAGACAAGACAAGACAAGACAAGACAAGACAAGACAAGACAAGACAAGACAAGGCAAGACAAGACAAGACAAGACAAGACAAGACAAGACAAGACAAGACAAGACAAGACAAGACAAGACAAGACAAGACAAGACAAGACAAGACAAGACAAGACAAGACAAGACAAGACAAGACAAGACAAGACAAGACAAGACAAGACAAGACAAGACAAGACAAGACAAGACAAGACAAGACAAGACAAGACAAGACAAGACAAGACAAGACAAGACAAGACAAGACAAGACAAGACAAGACAAGACAAGACAAGACAAGACAAGACAAGACAAGACAAGACAAGACAAGACAAGACAAGACAAGACAAGACAAGACAAGACAAGACAAGACAAGACAAGACAAGACAAGACAGGACAAGACAAGACAAGACAAGACAAGACAAGACCAGACAAGAAAAGACAAGACAAGACAAGACAAGACAAAACAAGACAAGACAAGACAAGACTAGACAAGACAAGACAAGACAAGACAAGACAAGACAAGACAAGACAAGACAAGACAAGACAAGACAAGACAAGACAAGACAAGACAAGACAAGACAAGACAAGACAAGACAAGACAAGACAAGACAAGACAAGACAAGACAAGACAAGACAAGACAAGACAAGACAAGACAAGACAAGACAAGACAAGACAAGACAAGACAAGACAAGACAAGACAAGACAAGACAAGACAAGACAAGACAAGACAAGACAAGACAAGACAAGACAAGACAAGACAAGACAAGACAAGACAAGACAAGACAAGACAAGACAAGACAAGACAAGACAAGACAAGACAAGACAAGACAAGACAAGACAAGACAAGACAAGACAAGACAAGACAAGACAAGACAAGACAAGACAAGACAAGACAAGACAAGACAAGACAAGACAAGACAAGACAAGAAAAGACAAGACAAGACAAGACAAAACAAGACAAGACAAGACAAGACTAGACAAGACTAGACAAGACTAGACAAGACAAGACACAAGACAAGACAAGACCAGACAAGAAAAGACAAGACAAGACTAGACAAGACAAGACAAGACAAGACAAGACAAGACAAGACAAGACAAGACAAGACAAGACAAGACATAAGAAGACATGACAAGACAAAACAAGACAAAACAAGACAAGACAAGACAAGACAACATGACATGGCATGACATGACATGAGAAGACAAGACAAGGCAGGACAGGACAGGACAGGACAGGACAGGACAAGACAAGACAAGACAAGATAAGACAAGACAAGACAAGACAAGACAAGACAAGACAAGACAAGACAGGACAAGACAAGACAAGACAAGACTAGACAAGACTAGACAAGACTAGACAAGACAAGACAAGACAAGACAAGACAAGACAAGACAAGACAAGACAAGACAAGACAAGACTAGACAAGACAAGACAAGACAGGACCAGACAAGAAAAGACAAGACAAGACAAGACTAGACAAGACTAGACAAGACAAGACAAGACAAGACAAGACCAGACAAGAAAAGACAAGACAAGACTAGACAAGTCTAGACAAGACAAGACAAGACAAGACAAGACAAGACAAGACAAGACAAGACATGAGAAGACATGACAAGACAAAACAAGACAAAACAAGACAAGACAAGACAAGACAAAACAACACAACACAACATGACATGACATGACATGACATGACAAAACAAGACAAGACAAGACAAGACAAGACAAGACAAGACAAGACTAGACAAGACTAGACAAGACAAGACAAGACAAGACAAGACCAGACAAGAAAAGACAAGACAAGACAAGACATGAGAAGACATGACAAGACAAAACAAGACAAGACAAGACAAGACAAGACAAGACAAGACAAGACAAGACAAGACTAGACAAGACAAGACAAGACAAAACAAGACAAAACAAGACAAGACAAGACAAGACAAAACAACACAACACAACATGACATGACATGACATGACAAAACAAGACAAGACAAGACAAGACAAGACAAGACAAGACAAGACAAGACATGAGAAGACATGACAAGACAAAACAAGACAGAACAAGACAAAACAAGACAAGACAAAACAAGACAAGACAAGACAAGACAAGACAAGACAAGACAAGACAAGACAAGACAAGACAAGACAAGACAAGACAAGACAAGACAAGACAAGACAAGACAACACAACACAACATGACATGACATGACATGACATGACATGACAAAACAAGACAAGACAAGACAAGACAAGACAAGACAAGACAAGACAAGACAAGACAAGACTAGACAAGACTAGACAAGACTAGACAAGACTAGACAAGACAAGACAAGACAAGACAAGACAAGACAAGACAAGACAAGACAAGACATGAGAAGACATGACAAGACAAAACAAGACAAAACAAGACAAGACAAGACAAGACAAAACAACACAACACAACATGACATGACATGACATGACATGACAAAACAAGACAAGACAAGACAAGACAAGACAAGACAAGACAAGACAAGACAAGACAAGACATGAGAAGACATGACAAGACAAAACAAGACAAAACAAGACAAGACAAGACAAGACAAAACAAGACAAGACAAGACAAGACAAGACAAGACAAGACAAGACTAGACAAGACAAGACAAGACAAGACCAGACAAGAAAAGACAAGACAAGACAAGACAAGACAAGACTAGACAAGACAAGACAAGACAAGACAAGACCAGACAAGAAAAGAAAAGACAAGACTAGACAAGTCTAGACAAGACAAGACAAGACAAGACAAGACAAGACAAGACAAGACAAGACAAGACAAGACAAGACAAGACAAGACAAGACAAGACAAGACAAGACTAGACAAGACTAGACAAGACTAGACAAGACAAGACAAGACAAGACCAGACAAGAAAAGACAAGACAAGACAAGACAAAACAAGACAAGACAAGACAAGACTAGACAAGACTAGACAAGACAAGACAAGACAAGACAAGACAAGACAAGACCAGACAAGAAAAGACAAGACAAGACAAGACTAGACAAGACAAGACAAGACAAGACAAGACAAGACAAGACAAGACAAGACAAGACAAGACAAGACAAGACTAGACAAGACAAGACAAGACAAAACAAGACAAAACAAGACAAGACAAGACAAGACAAAACAACACAACACAACATGACATGACATGACATGACAAAACAAGACAAGACAAGACAAGACAAAACAAGACAGAACAAGACAAAACAAGACAAGACAAAACAAGACAAGACAAGACAAGACAAGACAAGACAAGACAAGACAAGACAAGACAAGGCAAGACAACACAAGACAAGACAAGACAAGACAAGACAAGACAAGACAAGACAAGACAAGACAAGACAAGACAAGACAAGACAAGACAAGACAAGACAAGACAAGACAAGACAAGACAAGACAAGACAAGACAAGACAAGACAAAACAACACAACACAACATGACATGACATGACATGAGAAGACAAGACAAGGCAGGACAGGACAGGACAGGACAGGACAGGACAAGACAAGACAAGACAAGACAAGACAAGACAAAACAAGACAAAACAAGACAAGACAAGACAAAACAACACAACACAACATGACATGACATGACATGACAAAACAAGACAAGACAAGACAAGACAAGACAAGACATGAGAAGACATGACAAGACAAAACAAGACAAAACAAGACAAGACAAGACAAGACAAAACAAGACAAGACAAGACAAGACAAGACAAGACAAGACAAGACAAGACAAGACAAGACAAGACAAGACAAGACAAGACAAGACAAGACTAGACAAGACAAGACAAGACAAGACCAGACAAGACTAGACAAGACTAGACAAGACAAGACAAGACAAGACAAGACCAGACAAGAAAAGACAAGACAAGACAAGACTAGACAAGTCTAGACAAGACAAGACAAGACAAGACAAGACAAGACAAGACAAGACAAGACAAGACAAGACAAGACAAGACAAGACAAGACAAGACAAGACAAGACAAGACAAGACAAGACAAGACAAGACAAGACAAGACAAGACAAGACAAGACAAGACAAGACAAGACAAGACAAGACAAGACAAGACAAGACAAGACAAGACAAGACAAGACTAGACAAGACTAGACAAGACTAGACAAGACATGACAAGACATGACAAGACAAAACAAGACAAGACAAGACAAGACAAGACAAGACAAGACAAGACTAGACAAGACAAGACAAGACAAGACAAGACAAGACAAGACAAGACAAGACAAGACAAGACAAGACTAGACAAGACCAGACAAGAAAAGACAAGACTAGACAAGACTAGACAAGACAAGACAAGACAAGACAAGACAAGACAAGACAAGACAAGACAAGACAAGACAAGACAAGACAAGACTAGACAAGACAAGACAAGACAAAACAAGACAAAACAAGACAAGACAAGACAAGACAAAACAACACAACACAACATGACATGACATGACATGACATGACAAAACAAGACAAGACAAGACAAGACAAGACAAGACAAGACAAGACAAGACAAGACAAGACAAGACAAGACAAGACAAAACAAGACTAGACAAGACTAGACAAGACAAATCAAGACAAGACCAGACAAGAAAAGACAAGACAAGACAAGACTAGACAAGACTAGACAAGACAAGACAAGACAAGACAAGACAAGACAAGACAAGACAAGACAAGACAAGACAAGACAAGACAAGACAAGACTAGACAAGACTAGACAAGACTAGACAAGACATGACAAGACATGACAAGACAAAACAAGACAAGACAAGACAAGACAAAACAAGACTAGACAAGACTAGACAAGACAAGACAAGACAAGACCAGACAAGAAAAGACAAGACAAGACAAGACTAGACAAGACAAGACAAGACAAGACAAGACAAGACAAGACAAGACAAGACAAGACAAGACAAGACAAGACAAGACAAGAAAAGACAAGACAAGACTAGACAAGACTAGACAAGACTAGACAAGACTAGACAAGACAAGACAAGACAAGACAAGACAAGACAAGACAAGACAAGACAAGACAAGACAAGACAAGACAAGACATGAGAAGACATGACAAGACAAAACAAGACAAAACAAGACAAGACAAGACAAGACAAAACAACACAACACAACATGACATGACATGACATGACATGACATGACAAAACAAGACAAGACACGACAAGACAAGACAAGACATGAGAAGACATGACAAGACAAAACAAGACAAAACAACACAACACAACATGACATGACATGACAAAACAAGACAAGACAAGACAAAACAACACAACATAATATGACATGACATGACATGACATGACATGACATGAGAAGACAAGACAAGGCAGGACAGGACAGGACAAGACAGGACAGGACAAGACAAGACAAGACAAGACAAGACAACACAAGACAGGACAAGACAAGACAAGACAAGACAAGACAAGACAAGACAAGACAAGACAAGACAAGACAAGACAAGACAAGACAAGACAAGACAAAACAACACAACGCAACACATGACATGACAAGACAAGACAAAGCAACACAAGACAACATGACATGACATGACATGAGAAGACAAGACAAGGCAGGACAGGACAGGACAGGACAGGACAGGACAAGACAAGACAAGACAAGACAAGACAAGACAAAACAAGACAAAACAAGACAAGACAAGACAAAACAACACAACACAACATGACATGACATGACATGACAAAACAAGACAAGACAAGACAAGACAAGACAAGACATGAGAAGACATGACAAGACAAAACAAGACAAAACAAGACAAGACAAGACAAGACAAAACAAGACAAGACAAGACAAGACAAGACAAGACAAGACAAGACAAGACAAGACAAGACAAGACAAGACAAGACAAGACAAGACAAGACAAGACAAGACTAGACAAGACAAGACAAGACAAGACCAGACAAGACTAGACAAGACTAGACAAGACAAGACAAGACAAGACAAGACCAGACAAGAAAAGACAAGACAAGACAAGACTAGACAAGTCTAGACAAGACAAGACAAGACAAGACAAGACAAGACAAGACAAGACAAGACAAGACAAGACAAGACAAGACAAGACAAGACAAGACAAGACAAGACAAGACAAGACAAGACAAGACAAGACAAGACAAGACAAGACAAGACAAGACAAGACAAGACAAGACAAGACAAGACAAGACAAGACAAGACAAGACAAGACAAGACTAGACAAGACTAGACAAGACTAGACAAGACATGACAAGACATGACAAGACAAAACAAGACAAGACAAGACAAGACAAGACAAGACAAGACAAGACTAGACAAGACAAGACAAGACAAGACAAGACAAGACAAGACAAGACAAGACAAGACAAGACAAGACTAGACAAGACCAGACAAGAAAAGACAAGACTAGACAAGACTAGACAAGACAAGACAAGACAAGACAAGACAAGACAAGACAAGACAAGACAAGACAAGACAAGACAAGACAAGACTAGACAAGACAAGACAAGACAAAACAAGACAAAACAAGACAAGACAAGACAAGACAAAACAACACAACACAACATGACATGACATGACATGACATGACAAAACAAGACAAGACAAGACAAGACAAGACAAGACAAGACAAGACAAGACAAGACAAGACAAGACAAGACAAGACAAGACAAAACAAGACTAGACAAGACTAGACAAGACAAGACAAGACAAGACCAGACAAGAAAAGACAAGACAAGACAAGACTAGACAAGACTAGACAAGACAAGACAAGACAAGACAAGACAAGACAAGACAAGACAAGACAAGACAAGACAAGACAAGACAAGACAAGACTAGACAAGACTAGACAAGACTAGACAAGACATGACAAGACATGACAAGACAAAACAAGACAAGACAAGACAAGACAAAACAAGACTAGACAAGACTAGACAAGACAAGACAAGACAAGACCAGACAAGAAAAGACAAGACAAGACAAGACTAGACAAGACAAGACAAGACAAGACAAGACAAGACAAGACAAGACAAGACAAGACAAGACAAGACAAGACAAGAAAAGACAAGACAAGACTAGACAAGACTAGACAAGACTAGACAAGACTAGACAAGACAAGACAAGACAAGACAAGACAAGACAAGACAAGACAAGACAAGACAAGACAAGACAAGACAAGACATGAGAAGACATGACAAGACAAAACAAGACAAAACAAGACAAGACAAGACAAGACAAAACAACACAACACAACATGACATGACATGACATGACATGACATGACAAAACAAGACAAGACACGACAAGACAAGACAAGACATGAGAAGACATGACAAGACAAAACAAGACAAAACAACACAACACAACATGACATGACATGACAAAACAAGACAAGACAAGACAAAACAACACAACATAATATGACATGACATGACATGACATGACATGACATGAGAAGACAAGACAAGGCAGGACAGGACAGGACAAGACAGGACAGGACAAGACAAGACAAGACAAGACAAGACAACACAAGACAGGACAAGACAAGACAAGACAAGACAAGACAAGACAAGACAAGACAAGACAAGACAAGACAAGACAAGACAAGACAAGACAAGACAAAACAACACAACGCAACACATGACATGACAAGACAAGACAAAGCAACACAAGACAAGACAAGACAAGACAAGACAAGACAAGACAAGACTAGACAAGACAAGGAGAAGACAAGACAAGACAAAACAACACAACACACGACATGACATGACATGACATGACAAGACAAGACAAGCCAATATAAGACATGACAATACACAACAAGACAAGACAAAACAACACAACACACGACATGACAAGACAAGACAAGACAATATAAGACAGGACAAGACAAGACAAGACAAGACAAGACAAGACTAGACAAGACAAGACTAGACAAGACTAGACTAGACAAGACTAAACAAGACAAGACAAGACTAGACAAGACTAGACAAGACTAGACAAGACAAGACAAGACAAGACTAGACAAGACTAGACAAGACTAGACAAGACAAGACATGACAAGACAAGACAAGACAAAACAAGACAAAACAAGACAAGACAAGACTAGACAAGACTAGACAAGACTAGACAAGACAAGACAAGACAAGACCAGACAAAAAAAGACAAGACAAGACAAGACTAGACAAGACTAGACAAGACAAGACAAGACAAGACAAGACAAGACAAGACAAGACAAGACAAGACAAGACAAGACTAGACAAGACTAGACAAGACTAGACAAGACTAGACAAGACAAGACAAGACAAGACAAGACAAGACAAGACAAAGACAAGATAAGACAAGACAAGACAAGACAAGACAAGACAAGACAAGACAATACAAGACAAGACAAGACAAGACAAGACAAGACAAGACATGAGAAGACATGACAAGACAAAACAAGACAAAACAACACAACACAACATGACATGACATGACATGACATGATATGACATGACAAAACAAGACAAGACAAGACAAAACAACACAACACAATATGACATGACATGACATGAGAAGACAAGACAGGACATTACAGGACAGGACAGGACAGGACAGGACAGGACAGGACAGGACAGGACAAGACAAGATAAGACAAGACAAGACAAGACAGGACAAGACAAGACAAGACAAGACAAGACAAGACAAGACAAGACAAGACAAGACAAGACAAGACAAGTCAAGACAAGACAAGACAAGACAAGACAAGACAAAACAACGCAACACAACATGATAAGACATGACATGACATGACATGACAAAACAAGACAAGACAAGACAAGACAAGACAAAACAACACAACACAATATGACATGACATGACATGACATGAGAAGACAAGACAAGGCAGGACAGGACAGGACAGGACAGGACAGGACAGGACAAGACAAGACAAGACAAGACAAGACAAGACAAGACAAGACAAGACAGGACAAGACAAGACAAGACAAGACAAGACAAGACAAGACAAGACAAGACAAGACAAGACAAGACAAGACAAGACAAGACAAGACAAGACAAGACAAGACAAGACAAGACAAGACAAGACAAAACAACACAACGCAACACATGACATGACAAGACAAGACAAAGCAACACAAGACAAGACAAGACAACACAACACAACATGACATGACATGACATGACATGACATGACAAAACAAGACAAGACAAGACAAAACAACACAACACAATATGACATGACATGACATGACATGAGAAGACAAGACAAGGCAGGACAGGACAGGACAGGACAGGACAGGACAGGATAGGACAGGACAGGACAAGGCAAGACAAGACAAGACAAGACAAGACAAGACAGGACAAGACAAGACAAGACAAGACAAGACAAGACAAGACAAGACAAGACAAGACAAGACAAGACAAGACAAGACAAGACAAGACAAGACAAGACAAGACAAGACAAGACAAGACAAGACAAGACAAGACAACATGACATGACATGACATGACATGACATGACAAAACAAGACAAAACAACACAACACAACATGACATGACATGACATGACATGACATGACAAAACAAGACAAGACAAGACAAAACAACACAACACAATATGACATGACATGACATGACATGAGAAGACAAGACAAGGCAGGACAGGACAGGACAGGACAGGACAGGACAGGACAAGACAAGACAAGACAAGACAAGACAAGACAAGACAAGACAGGACAAGACAAGACAAGACAAGACAAGACAAGACAAGACAAGACAAGACAAGACAAGACAAGACAAGACAAGACAAGACAAAACAACACAACGCAACACATGACATGACAAGACAAGACAAAGCAACACAAGACAAGACAAGACAAGACAAGACAAGACAAGACAAGACAGACTAGACAAGACAAGGAGAAGACAAGACAAGACAAAACAACACAACACACGACATGGCATGACATGACAAGACAAGACAAGACAATATAAGACATGACAATACACAACAAGACAAGACAAAACAACACAACACACGACATGACAAGACAAGACAAGACAATATAAGACAGGACAAGACAAGACAAGACAAGACAAGACAAGACAAGACAAGACAAGACAAGACAAGACAAGACAAGACAAGACAAGACTAGACAAGACAAGACTAGACAAGACTAGACTAGACAAGACTAGACAAGACTAGACAAGACTAGACAAGACAAGACAAGACAAGACAAGACAGGACAAGACCAGACAAGACAAGACAAGACAAGACAAGACAAGACAAGACAAAACAAGACAAAACAAGACAAGACAAGACAAGACAAGACTAGACAAGACTAGACAAGACTAGACAAGACAAGACAAGACAAGACAAGACAAGACCAGACAAGAAAAGACAAGACAAGACAAGACTAGACAAGACTAGACAAGACAAGACAAGACAAGACAAGACAAGACAAGACAAGACAAGACAAGACAAGACAAGACAAGACAAGACAAGACTAGACAAGACTAGACAAGACAAGACAAGACAAGACAAGACAAGACAAGACAAAGACAAGACAAGACAAGACAAGACAAGACAAGACAAGACAAGACAAGACAAGACAAGACAAGACAAGACAAGACAAGACAACACAAGACAAGACAAGACAACACAAGACAAGACAAGACAAGACAAGACAAGACAAGACAAGACAAGACAAGACAAGACAAGACAAGACAAGACAAGGCAAGACAAGACAAGACAAGACAAGACAAGACAAGACAAGACAAGACTAGACTAGACTAGACAAGACAAGACAAGACAAGACAAGACAAGACAAGACAAGACAAGACATGAGAAGACATGACAAGACAAAACAAGACAAAACAAGACAAGACAAGACAAAACAACGCAACACAACATGACATGACATGACATGACATGACAAAACAAGACAAGACAAGACAAGACAAGACAAGACATGAGAAGACATGACAAGACAAAACAAGACAAAACAAGACAAGACAAGACAAGACAAAACAAGACAAGACAAGACAAGATAAGACAAGACAAGACAAGACAAGACAAGACAAGACAAGACAAGACAAGACAAGACATGAGAAGACATGAGAAGACATGACAAGACAAAACAAGACAAAACAAGACAAGACAAGACAAGACAAAACAAGACAAGACAAGACAAGACAAGACAAGACAAGACAAGACAAGACAAGACAAGACAAGACAAGACAAGACAAGACATGAGAAGACATGAGAAGACATGACAAGACAAAACAAGACAAAACAAGACAAGACAAGACAGGACAAGACAGGACAGGACAAGACAAGACAAGACAAGACAAGACAACACAAGACAGGACAAGACAAGACAAGACAAGACAAGACAAGACAAGACAAGACAAGACAAGACAAGACAAGACAAGACAAGACAAAACAACACAACGCAACACATGACATGACAAGACAAGACAAAGCAACACAAGACAAGACAAGACAAGACAAGACAAGACAAGACAAGACTAGACAAGACAAGGAGAAGACAAGACAAGACAAAACAACACAACACACGACATGACATGACATGACATGACAAGACAAGACAAGCCAATATAAGACATGACAATACACAACAAGACAAGACAAAACAACACAACACACGACATGACAAGACAAGACAAGACAATATAAGACAGGACAAGACAAGACAAGACAAGACAAGACAAGACTAGACAAGACAAGACTAGACAAGACTAGACTAGACAAGACTAAACAAGACAAGACAAGACTAGACAAGACTAGACAAGACTAGACAAGACAAGACAAGACAAGACTAGACAAGACTAGACAAGACTAGACAAGACAAGACATGACAAGACAAGACAAGACAAAACAAGACAAAACAAGACAAGACAAGACTAGACAAGACTAGACAAGACTAGACAAGACAAGACAAGACAAGACCAGACAAAAAAAGACAAGACAAGACAAGACTAGACAAGACTAGACAAGACAAGACAAGACAAGACAAGACAAGACAAGACAAGACAAGACAAGACAAGACTAGACAAGACTAGACAAGACTAGACAAGACTAGACAAGACAAGACAAGACAAGACAAGACAAGACAAGACAAAGACAAGATAAGACAAGACAAGACAAGACAAGACAAGACAAGACAAGACAATACAAGACAAGACAAGACAAGACAAGACAAGACAAGACATGAGAAGACATGACAAGACAAAACAAGACAAAACAACACAACACAACATGACATGACATGACATGACATGATATGACATGACAAAACAAGACAAGACAAGACAAAACAACACAACACAATATGACATGACATGACATGAGAAGACAAGACAGGACATTACAGGACAGGACAGGACAGGACAGGACAGGACAGGACAGGACAGGACAAGACAAGATAAGACAAGACAAGACAAGACAGGACAAGACAAGACAAGACAAGACAAGACAAGACAAGACAAGACAAGACAAGACAAGACAAGACAAGTCAAGACAAGACAAGACAAGACAAGACAAGACAAAACAACGCAACACAACATGATAAGACATGACATGACATGACATGACAAAACAAGACAAGACAAGACAAGACAAGACAAAACAACACAACACAATATGACATGACATGACATGACATGAGAAGACAAGACAAGGCAGGACAGGACAGGACAGGACAGGACAGGACAGGACAAGACAAGAAAAGACAAGACAAGACAAGACAAGACAAGACAAGACAGGACAAGACAAGACAAGACAAGACAAGACAAGACAAGACAAGACAAGACAAGACAAGACAAGACAAGACAAGACAAGACAAGACAAGACAAGACAAGACAAGACAAGACAAGACAAGACAAGACAAGACAAGACAAAACAACACAACGCAACACATGACATGACAAGACAAGACAAAGCAACACAAGACAAGACAAGACAACACAACACAACATGACATGACATGACATGACATGACATGACAAAACAAGACAAGACAAGACAAAACAACACAACACAATATGACATGACATGACATGACATGAGAAGACAAGACAAGGCAGGACAGGACAGGACAGGACAGGACAGGACAGGATAGGACAGGACAGGACAAGGCAAGACAAGACAAGACAAGACAAGACAAGACAGGACAAGACAAGACAAGACAAGACAAGACAAGACAAGACAAGACAAGACAAGACAAGACAAGACAAGACAAGACAAGACAAGACAAGACAAGACAAGACAAGACAACATGACATGACATGACATGACATGACATGACAAAACAAGACAAAACAACACAACACAACATGACATGACATGACATGACATGACATGACAAAACAAGACAAGACAAGACAAAACAACACAACACAATATGACATGACATGACATGACATGAGAAGACAAGACAAGGCAGGACAGGACAGGACAGGACAGGACAGGACAGGACAAGACAAGACAAGACAAGACAAGACAAGACAAGACAAGACAGGACAAGACAAGACAAGACAAGACAAGACAAGACAAGACAAGACAAGACAAGACAAGACAAGACAAGACAAGACAAGACAAAACAACACAACGCAACACATGACATGACAAGACAAGACAAAGCAACACAAGACAAGACAAGACAAGACAAGACAAGACAAGACAAGACAGACTAGACAAGACAAGGAGAAGACAAGACAAGACAAAACAACACAACACACGACATGGCATGACATGACAAGACAAGACAAGACAATATAAGACATGACAATACACAACAAGACAAGACAAAACAACACAACACACGACATGACAAGACAAGACAAGACAATATAAGACAGGACAAGACAAGACAAGACAAGACAAGACAAGACAAGACAAGACAAGACAAGACAAGACAAGACAAGACAAGACAAGACTAGACAAGACAAGACTAGACAAGACTAGACTAGACAAGACTAGACAAGACTAGACAAGACTAGACAAGACAAGACAAGACAAGACAAGACAGGACAAGACCAGACAAGACAAGACAAGACAAGACAAGACAAGACAAGACAAGACAAAACAAGACAAGACAAGACAAGACAAGACAAGACTAGACAAGACTAGACAAGACTAGACAAGACAAGACAAGACAAGACAAGACAAGACAAGACCAGACAAGAAAAGACAAGACAAGACAAGACTAGACAAGACTAGACAAGACAAGACAAGACAAGACAAGACAAGACAAGACAAGACAAGACAAGACAAGACAAGACAAGACAAGACTAGACAAGACTAGACAAGACAAGACAAGACAAGACAAGACAAGACAAGACAAAGACAAGACAAGACAAGACAAGACAAGACAAGACAAGACAAGACAAGACAAGACAAGACAAGACAAGACAAGACAACACAAGACAAGACAAGACAACACAAGACAAGACAAGACAAGACAAGACAAGACAAGACAAGACAAGACAAGACAAGACAAGACAAGACAAGACAAGGCAAGACAAGACAAGACAAGACAAGACAAGACAAGACAAGACAAGACTAGACTAGACTAGACTAGACAAGACAAGACAAGACAAGACAAGACAAGACAAGACAAGACAAGACAAGACAAGACATGAGAAGACATGACAAGACAAAACAAGACAAAACAAGACAAGACAAGACAAAACAACGCAACACAACATGACATGACATGACATGACATGACAAAACAAGACAAGACAAGACAAGACAAGACAAGACAAGACAAGACAAGACATGAGAAGACATGACAAGACAAAACAAGACAAAACAAGACAAGACAAGACAAGACAAAACAAGACAAGACAAGACAAGATAAGACAAGACAAGACAAGACAAGACAAGACAAGACAAGACAAGACAAGACAAGACATGAGAAGACATGAGAAGACATGACAAGACAAAACAAGACAAAACAAGACAAGACAAGACAAGACAAAACAAGACAAGACAAGACAAGACAAGACAAGACAAGACAAGACAAGACAAGACAAGACAAGACAAGACAAGACAAGACAAGACAAGACAAGACAAGACAAGACAAGACAAGACAAGACAAGACAAGACAAGACAAGACAAGACAAGACAAGACAAGACAAGACAAGACAAGACAAGACAAGACAAGACAAGACAAGACAAGACAAGACAAGACAAGACAAGACAAGACAAGACAAGACAAGACAAGACAAGACAAGACAAGACTAGACAAGACTAGACAAGACTAGACAAGACAAGACAAGACAAGACAAGACAAGACCAGACAAGAAAAGACAAGACAAGACAAGACTAGACAAGACTAGACAAGACAAGACAAGACAAGACAAGACAAGACAAGACAAGAGAAGACAAGACAAGACAAGACAAGACTAGACAAGACTAGACAAGACTAGACAAGACAAGACAAGACAAGACAAGACAAGACAAGACAAGACAAGACAAGACAAGACAAGACAAGACAAGACAACACAAGACAAGACAAGACAAGACAAGACAAGACAAGACAAGACAAGACAAGACAAGACAAGACAAGACTAGACAAGACAAGACAAGACAAGAAAAGACAAGACAAGACAAGACAAGACAAGACAAGACAAAGCAACACAAGACAAGACAAGACAAGACAAGACAAGACTAGACAAGACAAGGAGAAGACAAAACAACACAACACACGACATGACATGACATGACAAGACAAGACAAGACAATATAAGACATGACAATACACAACAAGACAAGACAAAACAACACAACACACGACATGACAAGACAAGACAAGACAATATAAGACAGGACAAGACAAGACAAGACAAGACAAGACAAGACAAGACAAGACAAGACAAGACAAGACAAGACAAGACTAGACAAGACAAGACAAGACTAGACAAGACAAGACAAAACAAGACAAAACAAGACAAGACAAGACAAAACAACGCAACACAACATGACATGACATGACATGACATGACAAAACAAGACAAGACAAGACAAGACAAGACAAGACAAGACAAGACAAGACTAGACAAGACAAGGAGAAGACAAAACAACACAACACACGACATGACATGACATGACAAGACAAGACAAGACAATATAAGACATGACAATACACAACAAGACAAGACAAAACAACACAACACACGACATGACAAGACAAGACAAGACAATATAAGACAGGACAAGACAAGACAAGACAAGACAAGACAAGACAAGACAAGACAAGACAAGACAAGACAAGACAAGACATGAGAAGACATGACAAGACAAAACAAGACAAAACAAGACAAGACAAGACAAAACAACGCAACACAACATGACATGACATGACATGACATGACAAAACAAGACAAGACAAGACAAGACAAGACAAGACAAGACAAGACAAGACATGAGAAGACATGACAAGACAAAACAAGACAAAACAAGACAAGACAAGACAAGACAAAACAAGACAAGACAAGACAAGATAAGACAAGACAAGACAAGACAAGACAAGACAAGACAAGACAAGACAAGACAAGACAAGACATGAGAAGACATGAGAAGACATGACAAGACAAAACAAGACAAAACAAGACAAGACAAGACAAGACAAAACAAGACAAGACAAGACAAGACAAGACAAGACAAGACAAGACAAGACAAGACAAGACAAGACAAGACAAGACAAGACAAGACAAGACAAGACAAGACAAGACAAGACAAGACAAGACAAGACAAGACAAGACAAGACAAGACAAGACAAGACAAGACAAGACAAGACAAGACAAGACAAGACAAGACAAGACAAGACAAGACAAGACAAGACAAGACAAGACAAGACAAGACAAGACAAGACAAGACAAGACAAGACAAGACAAGACAAGACAAGACAAGACAAGACAAGACAAGACAAGACAAGACAAGACAAGACAAGACAAGACAAGACTAGACAAGACTAGACAAGACTAGACAAGACTAGACAAGACAAGACAAGACAAGACAAGACAAGACCAGACAAGAAAAGACAAGACAAGACAAGACAAGACTAGACAAGACTAGACAAGACAAGACAAGACTAGACAAGACAAGACCAGACAAGAAAAGACTAGACAAGACAAGACAAGACAAGACTAGACAAGACAAGACAAGACTAGACAAGACTAGACAAGACTAGACAAGACTAGACAAGACTAGACAAGACAAGACAAGACAAGACAAGACCAGACAAGAAAAGACTAGACAAGACAAGACTAGACAAGACTAGACAAGACAAGACAAGACAAGAGAAGACAAGACAAGACAAGACAAGACTAGACAAGACTAGACAAGACTAGACAAGACAAGACAAGACAAGACAAGACAAGACAAGACAAGACAAGACAAGACAAGACAAGACAAGACAAGACAACACAAGACAAGACAAGACAAGACAAGACAAGACAAGACAAGACAAGACAAGACAAGACAAGACTAGACAAGACAAGACAAGACAAGACAAGACAAGACAAGACAAGACAAGACAAGACTAGACAAGACAAGACAAGACAAGAAAAGACAAGACAAGACAAGACAAGACAAGACAAGACAAAGCAACACAAGACAAGACAAGACAAGACAAGACAAGACTAGACAAGACAAGGAGAAGACAAAACAACACAACACACGACATGACATGACATGACAAGACAAGACAAGACAATATAAGACATGACAATACACAACAAGACAAGACAAAACAACACAACACACGACATGACAAGACAAGACAAGACAATATAAGACAGGACAAGACAAGACAAGACAAGACAAGACAAGACAAGACAAGACAAGACAAGACAAGACTAGACAAGACAAGACAAGACTAGACAAGACAAGACTAGACAAGACTAGACTAGACAAGACTAGACAAGACAAGACAAGACTAGACAAGACTAGACAAGACTAGGCAAGACAAGATAAGACAAGACTAGACAAGACTAGACAAGACAAGACAAGACTAGACAAGACTAGACAAGACTAGGCAAGACAAGACAAGACAAGACTAGACAAGACTAGACAAGACTAGACAAGACAAGACAAGACAAGACAAGACAAGACCAGACAAGACAAGACAAGACAAGACAAGACAAGACAAGACAAGACAAGACAAGACAAGACAAGACAAGACAAGACAAGACAAGACAAGACAAGACAAGACAAGACAAGACAAGACAAGACAAGACAAGACAAGACAAGACAAGACAAGACAAGACAAGACAAGACAAGACAAGACTAGACAAGACTAGACAAGACAAGACAAGACAAGACAAGACAAGACTAGACAAGACAAGACAAGACAAGACAAGACAAGACAAGACAAGAAAAGACAAGACAAGACAAGACAAGAAAAGACAAGACAAGACAAGACAAGACAAGACAAGACAAGACAAGACAAGACAAGACAAGACAAGACAAGACAAGACAAGACAAGACAAGACAGGACAAGACTAGACAAGACTAGACAAGACAAGACATGACAAGACTAGACAAGACTAGACAAGACAAGACAAGACAAGACAAGACTAGACAAGACAAGGAGAAGACAAGACAAGACAATATAAGACATGACAATACACAACAAGACAAGACAAAACAACACAACACACGACATGACAAGACAAGACAAGACAATATAAGACAGGACAAGACAAGACAAGACAAGACAAGACAAGACAAGACAAGACAAGACAAGACAAGACAAGACAAGACTAGACAAGACAAGACTAGACAAGACTAGACTAGACAAGACTAGACAAGACAAGACAAGACTAGACAAGACAAGACAAGACAAGACAAGACAAGACAAGACAAGACAAGACAAGACAACACAAGACAAGACAAGACAAGACAAGACAAGACAAGACAAGACAAGACAAGACAAGACAAGACAAGGCAAGACAAGACAAGACAAGACAAGACAAGTCAAGACTAGACAAGACAAGACAAGACAAGACAAGACAAGACAAGAAAAGACAAGACAAGACAAGACAAGAAAAGACAAGACAAGACAAGACAAGACAAGACAAGACAAGACAAGACAAGACAAGACAAGACAAGACAAGACAAGACAAGACAAGACAAGACAAGACAAGACAAGACAAGACAAGACAAGACAAGACAAGACAAGACAAGACAAGACAAGACAAGACAAGACAAGACAAGACAAGACAAGACAAGACAAGACAAGACAAGACAAGACAAGACAAGACAAGACAAGACAAGACAAGACAAGACAAGACAAGACAAGACAAGACAAGACAAGACAAGACAAGACAAGACAAGACAAGACAAGACAAGACTAGACAAGACTAGACAAGACTAGACAAGACAAGACATGACAAGACTAGACAAGACTAGACAAGACAAGACAAGACAAGACAAGACAAGACCAGACAAGAAAAGACAAGACAAGACAAGACAAGACAAGACAAGACAAGACAAGACAAGACAAGACAAGACAAGACCAGACAAGAAAAGACTAGACAAGACAAGACTAGACAAGACTAGACAAGACAAGACAAGACTAGACAAGACTAGACAAGACAAGACAAGACAAGACAAGACAAGACTAGACAAGACTAGACAAGACTAGACAAGACAAGACCAGACAAGACTAGACAAGACTAGACAAGACAAGACAAGACAAGACAAGACAAGACTAGACAAGACAAGACAAGACAAGACAAGACAAGACAAGACAAGACTAGACAAGACTAGACAAGACTAGACAAGACAAGACAAGACAAGACTAGACAAGACTAGACAAGACAAGACAAGACAAGACAAGACAAGACAAGACTAGACAAGACTAGACAAGACAAGACAAGACAAGACTAGACAAGACTAGACAAGACAAGACAAGACAAGACAAGACAAGACAAGACAAGACAAGACAAGACAAGACAAGACAAGACAAAACAAGACAAGACAAGACAAGACAAGACAAGACAAGACTAGACAAGACTAGACAAGACAAGACAAGACAAGACAAGACAAGACTAGACAAGACAAGACAAGACAAGACAAGACAAGAAAAGACAAGACAAGACAAGACAAGAAAAGACAAGACAAGACAAGACAAGACAAGACAAGACAAGACAAGACAAGACAAGACAAGACAAGACAAGACAAGACAAGACTAGACAAGACTAGACTAGACAAGACTAGACAAGACAAGACAAGACTAGACAAGACAAGACAAGACAAGACAAGACAAGACAAGACAAGACAAGACAAGACAACACAAGACAAGACAAGACAAGACAAGACAAGACAAGACAAGACAAGACAAGACAAGACAAGGCAAGGCAAGACAAGACAAGACAAGTCAAGACTAGACAAGACAAGACAAGACAAGACAAGACAAGAAAAGACAAGACAAGACAAGACAAGACAAGACAAGACAAGACAAGACAAGACAAGACAAGACAAGACAAGACAAGACAAGACAAGACAAGACAAGACAAGACAAGACAAGACAAGACAAGACAAGACAAGACAAGACAAGACAAGACAAGACAAGACAAGACAAGACAAGACAACACAAGACAAGACAAGACAAGACAAGACAAGACAAGACAAGACAAGACAAGACAAGACAAGACAAGACAAGACAAGACAAGACAAGACAAGACAAGACAAGACAAGACAAGACAAGACAAGACAAGACAAGACAAGACAAGACAAGACAAGACAAGACAAGACAAGACAAGACAGGACAAGACTAGACAAGACTAGACAAGACAAGACATGACAAGACTAGACAAGACTAGACAAGACAAGACAAGACAAGACAAGACAAGACCAGACAAGAAAAGACAAGACAAGACAAGACAAGACAAGACAAGACAAGACAAGACAAGACAAGACAAGACAAGACCAGACAAGAAAAGACTAGACAAGACAAGACTAGACAAGACTAGACAAGACAAGACAAGACTAGACAAGACTAGACAAGACAAGACAAGACAAGACAAGACAAGACTAGACAAGACTAGACAAGACTAGACAAGACAAGACCAGACAAGACTAGACAAGACTAGACAAGACAAGACAAGACAAGACAAGACAAGACTAGACAAGACAAGACAAGACAAGACAAGACAAGACAAGACAAGACAAGACATGAGAAGACATGACAAGACAAAACAAGACAAAACAAGACAAGACAAGACAAGACAAAACAAGACAAGACAAGACAAGACAAGACAAGACAAGACAAGACAAGACAAGACAAGACAAGACAAGACTAGACAAGACTAGACAAGACTAGACAAGACAAGACCAGACAAGACTAGACAAGACTAGACAAGACAAGACAAGACAAGACAAGACAAGACTAGACAAGACAAGACAAGACAAGACAAGACAAGACAAGACAAGACTAGACAAGACTAGACAAGACTAGACAAGACAAGACAAGACAAGACAAGACAAGACAAGACAAGACTAGACAAGACTAGACAAGACTAGACAAGACAAGACCAGACAAGACTAGACAAGACTAGACAAGACAAGACAAGACAAGACAAGACAAGACTAGACAAGACAAGACAAGACAAGACAAGACAAGACAAGACAAGACTAGACAAGACTAGACAAGACTAGACAAGACAAGACAAGACAAGACTAGACAAGACTAGACAAGACAAGACAAGACAAGACAAGACAAGACAAGACAAGACTAGACTAGACTAGACAAGACAAGACAAGACAAGACAAGACAAGACAAGACAAGACAAGACAAGACATGAGAAGACATGACAAGACAAAACAAGACAAAACAAGACAAGACAAGACAAGACAAGACAAGACAAGACAAAACAACGCAACACAACATGACATGACATGACATGACATGACAAAACAAGACAAGACAAGACAAGACAAGACAAGACAAGACAAGACAAGACAAGACATGAGAAGACATGACAAGACAAAACAAGACAAAACAAGACAAGACAAGACTAGACAAGACTAGACAAGACTAGACAAGACAAGACAAGACAAGACCAGACAAGAAAAGACAAGACAAGACAAGACAAGACTAGACAAGACTAGACAAGACTAGACAAGACAAGACAAGACAAGACCAGACAGGAAAAGACAAGACAAGACAAGACAAGACTAGACAAGACTAGACAAGACTAGACAAGACAAGACAAGACAAGACAAGACAAGACAAGACATGAGAAGACATGACAAGACAAAACAAGACAAAACAAGACAAGACAAGACAAGACAAGACAAGACAAGACAAAACAACGCAACACAACATGACATGACATGACATGACATGACAAAACAAGACAAGACAAGACAAGACAAGACTAGACAAGACTAGACAAGACTAGACAAGACAAGACAAGACAAGACCAGACAAGAAAAGACAAGACAAGACAAGACAAGACTAGACAAGACTAGACAAGACTAGACAAGACAAGACAAGACAAGACAAGACAAGACAAGACATGAGAAGACATGACAAGACAAAACAAGACAAAACAAGACAAGACAAGACAAGACAAGACAAGACAAGACAAAACAACGCAACACAACATGACATGACATGACATGACATGACAAAACAAGACAAGACAAGACAAGACAAGACAAGACATGAGAAGACATGACAAGACAAAACAAGACAAAACAAGACAAGACAAGACAAGACAAAACAAGACAAGACAAGACAAGACAAGACAAGACAAGACAAGACAAGACAAGACAAGACAAGACAAGACAAGACAAGACAAGACAAGACAAGACATGAGAAGACATGACAAGACAAAACAAGACAAAACAAGACAAGACAAGACAAGACAAAACAAGACAAGACAAGACAAGACAAAACAAGACAAGACAAGACAAGACAAGACAAGACAAGACAAAACAACGCAACACAACATGACATGACATGACATGACATGACAAAACAAGACAAGACAAGACAAGACAAGACAAGACAAGACATGAGAAGACATGACAAGACAAAACAAGACAAAACAAGACAAGACAAGACAAGACAAAACAAGACAAGACAAGACAAGACAAGACAAGACAAGACAAGACAAGACAAGACAAGACAAGACAAGACAAGACAAGACAAGACAAGACAAGACAAGACAAGACAAGACAAGACAAGACAAGACAAGACAAGACAAGACAAGACAAGACAAGACAAGACAAGACAAGACAAGACAAGACAAGACAAGACAAGACAAGACAAGACAAGACAAGACAAGAAAAGACAAGACAAGACAAGACAAGACAAGACAAGACAAGACAAGACAAGACAAGACAAGACAAGACAAGACAAGACAAGACAAGACAAGACAAGACAAGACAAGACAAGACAAGACGAGACAAGACAAGACAAGACAAGACAAGACAAGACAAGACTAGACAAGACTAGACAAGACAAGACAAGACAAGACTAGACAAGACTAGACAAGACTAGACAAGACTAGACAAGACTAGACAAGACTAGACAAGACAAGACAAGACAAGACAAGACAAGACCAGACAAGAAAAGACAAGACAAGACAAGACAAGACAAGACAAGCCAAGACAAGACAAGACAAGACAAGACAAGACCAGACAAGACAAGACTAGACAAGACAAGACTAGACAAGACTAGACAAGACAAGACAAGACTAGACAAGACTAGACAAGACTAGACAAGACAAGACAAGACAAGACCAGACAAGAAAAGACTAGACAAGACAAGACTAGACAAGACTAGACAAGACAAGACAAGACAAGAGAAGACAAGACAAGACAAGACAAGACTAGACAAGACTAGACAAGACTAGACAAGACAAGACAAGACAAGACCAGACAAGACAAGACAAGACAAGACAAGACAAGACAAGACAAGACAAGACAAGACAAGACAAGACAAGACAAGACAAGACAAGACAAGACAAGACAAGACAAGACAAGACAAGACAAGACAAGACAAGACAAGACAAGACAAGACAAGACAAGACAAGACAAGACAAGACAAGACAAGACAAGACAAGACAAGACAAGACAAGACAAGACAAGACAAGACAAGACAAGACAAGACAAGACAAGACAAGACAAGACAAGACAAGACAAGACAAGAAAAGACAAGACAAGACAAGACAAGACAAGACAAAGCAACACAAGACAAGACAAGACAAGACAAGACAAGACAAGACAAGACTAGACAAGACAAGGAGAAGACAAAACAACACAACACACGACATGACATGACATGACAAGACAAGACAAGACAATATAAGACATGACAATACACAACAAGACAAGACAAAACAACACAAAACACGACATGACAAGACAAGACAAGACAATATAAGACAGGACAAGACAAGACAAGACAAGACAAGACAAGACAAGACAAGACAAGACAAGACAAGACAAGACTAGACAAGACAAGACTAGACAAGACTAGACTAGACAAGACTAGACAAGACAAGACAAGACTAGACAAGACTAGACAAGACTAGACAAGACAAGACAAGACAAGACTAGACAAGACTAGACAAGACTAGACAAGACAAGACAAGACAAGACAAGACAAGACAAGACATGAGAAGACATGACAAGACAAAACAACACAACACAACATGACATGACATGACATGACATGACAAAACAAGACAAGACAAGACAAGACTAGACAAGACAAGACAAGACAAGACTAGACAAGACTAGACAAGACAAGACAAGACAAGACCAGACAAGACAAGACAAGACAAGACAAGACAAGACAAGACAAGACAAGACAAGACAAGACAAGACTAGACAAGACAAGGAGAAGACAAGACAAGCCAAAACAACACAACACACGACATGACATGACATGACAAGACAAGACAAGACAATATAAGACATGACAATACACAACAAGACAAGACAAAACAACACAACACACGACATGACAAGACAAGACAAGACAATATAAGACAGGACAAGACAAGACAAGACAAGACAAGACAAGACAAGACAAGACAAGACAAGACAAGACAAGACAAGACAAGACAAGACTAGACAAGACAAGACTAGACAAGACTAGACTAGACAAGACTAGACAATACAAGACAAGACTAGACAAGACTAGACAAGACTAGACAAGACAAGACAAGACAAGACTAGACAAGACTAGACAAGACTAGACAAGACAAGACAAGACAAGACTAGACAAGACTAGACAAGACAAGACAAGACAAGACAAGACAAGACAAGACAAAACAAGACAAAACAAGACAAGACAAGACAAGACAAGACTAGACAAGACTAGACAAGACTAGACAAGACTAGACAAGACAAGACAAGACAAGACCAGACAAGAAAAGACAAGACAAGACAAGACTAGACAAGACTAGACAAGACAAGACAAGACAAGACAAGACAAGACAAGACAAGACAAGACAAGACAAGACTAGACAAGACAAGGAGAAGACAAGACAAGACAAAACAACACAACACACGACATGACATGACATGACAAGACAAGACAAGACAATATAAGACATGACAATACACAACAAGACAAGACAAAACAACACAACACACGACATGACAAGACAAGACAAGACAATATAAGACAGGACAAGACAAGACAAGACAAGACAAGACAAGACAAGACAAGACAAGACAAGACAAGACAAGACAAGACAAGACAAGACTAGACAAGACAAGACTAGACAAGACTATACTAGACAAGACTAGACAATACAAGACAAGACTAGACAAGACTAGAAAAGACTAGACAAGACAAGACAAGACAAGACTAGACAAGACTAGACAAGACTAGACAAGACAAGACAAGACAAGACAAGACAAGACAAGACATGAGAAGACATGACAAGACAAAACAAGACAAAACAAGACAAGACAAGACAAGACAAGACAAGACAAGACAAAACAACGCAACACAACATGACATGACATGACATGACATGACAAAACAAGACAAGACAAGACAAGACAAGACTAGACAAGACTAGACAAGACTAGACAAGACAAGACAAGACAAGACCAGACAAGAAAAGACAAGACAAGACAAGACAAGACTAGACAAGACTAGACAAGACTAGACAAGACAAGACAAGACAAGACAAGACAAGACATGAGAAGACATGACAAGACAAAACAAGACAAAACAAGACAAGACAAGACAAGACAAGACAAGACAAGACAAAACAACGCAACACAACATGACATGACATGACATGACATGACAAAACAAGACAAGACAAGACAAGACAAGACAAGACAAGACATGAGAAGACATGACAAGACAAAACAAGACAAAACAAGACAAGACAAGACAAGACAAAACAAGACAAGACAAGACAAGACAAGACAAGACAAGACAAGACAAGACAAGACAAGACAAGACAAGACAAGACAAGACAAGACAAGACAAGACATGAGAAGACATGACAAGACAAAACAAGACAAAACAAGACAAGACAAGACAAGACAAAACAAGACAAGACAAGACAAGACAAAACAAGACAAGACAAGACAAGACAAGACAAGACAAGACAAAACAACGCAACACAACATGACATGACATGACATGACATGACAAAACAAGACAAGACAAGACAAGACAAGACAAGACAAGACATGAGAAGACATGACAAGACAAAACAAGACAAAACAAGACAAGACAAGACAAGACAAAACAAGACAAGACAAGACAAGACAAGACAAGACAAGACAAGACAAGACAAGACAAGACAAGACAAGACAAGACAAGACAAGACAAGACAAGACAAGACAAGACAAGACAAGACAAGACAAGACAAGACAAGACAAGACAAGACAAGACAAGACAAGACAAGACAAGACAAGACAAGACAAGACAAGACAAGACAAGACAAGACAAGACAAGACAAGACAAGACAAGACAAGACAAGACAAGACAAGACAAGACAAGACAAGACAAGACAAGACAAGACGAGACAAGACAAGACAAGACAAGACAAGACAAGACAAGACTAGACAAGACTAGACAAGACAAGACAAGACAAGACTAGACAAGACTAGACAAGACTAGACAAGACTAGACAAGACTAGACAAGACAAGACAAGACAAGACAAGACAAGACCAGACAAGAAAAGACAAGACAAGACAAGACAAGACAAGACAAGCCAAGACAAGACAAGACAAGACAAGACAAGACCAGACAAGAAAAGACTAGACAAGACAAGACTAGACAAGACTAGACAAGACAAGACAAGACTAGACAAGACTAGACAAGACTAGACAAGACAAGACAAGACAAGACCAGACAAGAAAAGACTAGACAAGACAAGACTAGACAAGACTAGACAAGACAAGACAAGACAAGAGAAGACAAGACAAGAAAAGACAAGACTAGACAAGACTAGACAAGACTAGACAAGACAAGACAAGACAAGACCAGACAAGACAAGACAAGACAAGACAAGACAAGACAAGACAAGACAAGACAAGACAAGACAAGACAAGACAAGACAAGACAAGACAAGACAAGACAAGACAAGACAAGACAAGACAAGACAAGACAAGACAAGACAAGACAAGACAAGACAAGACAAGACAAGACAAGACAAGACAAGACAAGACAAGACAAGACAAGACAAGACAAGACAAGACAAGACAAGACAAGACAAGACAAGACAAGAAAAGACAAGACAAGACAAGACAAGACAAGACAAAGCAACACAAGACAAGACAAGACAAGACAAGACAAGACAAGACAAGACTAGACAAGACAAGGAGAAGACAAAACAACACAACACACGACATGACATGACATGACAAGACAAGACAAGACAATATAAGACATGACAATACACAACAAGACAAGACAAAACAACACAAAACACGACATGACAAGACAAGACAAGACAATATAAGACAGGACAAGACAAGACAAGACAAGACAAGACAAGACAAGACAAGACAAGACAAGACAAGACTAGACAAGACAAGACTAGACAAGACTAGACTAGACAAGACTAGACAAGACAAGACAAGACTAGACAAGACTAGACAAGACTAGACAAGACAAGACAAGACAAGACTAGACAAGACTAGACAAGACTAGACAAGACAAGACAAGACAAGACAAGACAAGACAAGACAAGACATGAGAAGACATGACAAGACAAAACAACATGACATGACATGACATGACATGACAAAACAAGACAAGACAAGACAAGACTAGACAAGACAAGACAAGACAAGACTAGACAAGACTAGACAAGACAAGACAAGACAAGACCAGACAAGACAAGACAAGACAAGACAAGACAAGACAAGACAAGACAAGACAAGACAAGACAAGACTAGACAAGACAAGGAGAAGACAAGACAAGACAAAACAACACAACACACGACATGACATGACATGACAAGACAAGACAAGACAATATAAGACATGACAATACACAACAAGACAAGACAAAACAACACAACACACGACATGACAAGACAAGACAAGACAATATAAGACAGGACAAGACAAGACAAGACAAGACAAGACAAGACAAGACAAGACAAGACAAGACAAGACAAGACAAGACAAGACAAGACAAGACTAGACAAGACAAGACTAGACAAGACTAGACTAGACAAGACTAGACAATACAAGACAAGACTAGACAAGACTAGACAAGACTAGACAAGACAAGACAAGACAAGACTAGACAAGACTAGACAAGACTAGACAAGACAAGACAAGACAAGACTAGACAAGACTAGACAAGACAAGACAAGACAAGACAAGACAAGACAAGACAAAACAAGACAAAACAAGACAAGACAAGACAAGACAAGACTAGACAAGACTAGACAAGACTAGACAAGACTAGACAAGACAAGACAAGACAAGACCAGACAAGAAAAGACAAGACAAGACAAGACTAGACAAGACTAGACAAGACAAGACAAGACAAGACAAGACAAGACAAGACAAGACAAGACAAGACAAGACAAGACTAGACAAGACAAGGAGAAGACAAGACAAGACAAAACAACACAACACACGACATGACATGACATGACAAGACAAGACAAGACAATATAAGACATGACAATACACAACAAGACAAGACAAAACAACACAACACACGACATGACAAGACAAGACAAGACAATATAAGACAGGACAAGACAAGACAAGACAAGACAAGACAAGACAAGACAAGACAAGACAAGACAAGACAAGACAAGACTAGACAAGACAAGACTAGACAAGACTAGACTAGACAAGACTAGACAATACAAGACAAGACTAGACAAGACTAGACAAGACTAGACAAGACAAGACAAGACAAGACTAGACAAGACTAGACAAGACTAGACAAGACAAGACAAGACAAGACAAGACAAGACAAGACCAGACAAGACTAGACAAGACAAGACAAGACAAGACAAGACAAGACAAGACAAGACAAGACAAAGACAAGACAAGACAAGACAAGACAAGACAAGACAAGACAAGACAAGACAAGACAAGACAAGACAAGACAAGACAAGACAAGACAAGACAAGACAAGACAAGACAACACAAGACAAGACAAGACAAGACAAGACAAGACAAGACAAGACAAGACAAGACAAGACAAGACAAGACAAGACAAGACAAGGCAAGACAAGACAAGACAAGACAAGACAAGACAAGACAAGACAAGACAAAACAAGACAAAACAAGACAAGACAAGACAAGACAAGACAAGACAAGACAAAACAACGCAACACAACATGACATGACATGACATGACATGACATGACAAAACAAGACAAGACAAGACAAGACAAGACAAGACAAAACAACGCAACACAACATGACATGACATGACATGACATGACATGACAAAACAAGACAAGACAAGACAAGACAAGACAAGACAAGACATGAGAAGACATGACAAGACAAAACAAGACAAAACAAGACAAGACAAGACAAGACAAAACAAGACAAGACAAGACAAGATAAGACAAGACAAGACAAGACAAGATAAGACAAGACAACGCAACACAACATGACATGACATGACATGACATGACAAAACAAGACAAAACAAGACAAGACAAGACAAGACAAGACAAAACAACGCAACACAACATGACATGACATGACATGACATGACAAAACAAGACAAAACAAGACAAGACAAGACAAGACAAAACAAGACAAGACAAGACAAGACAAGACAAGACAAGACAAGACAAGACAAGACAAGACCAGACAAGAAAAGACTAGACAAGACAAGACTAGACAAGACTAGACAAGACAAGACAAGACTAGACAAGACTAGACAAGACAAGACAAGACAAGACTAGACAAGACTAGACAAGACTAGACAAGACTAGACAAGACTAGACAAGACTAGACAAGACAAGACAAGACAAGACAAGACCAGACAAGAAAAGACAAGACAAGACAAGACAAGACAAGACAAGCCAAGACAAGACAAGACAAGACAAGACAAGACAAGACCAGACAAGAAAAGACTAGACAAGACAAGACTAGACAAGACTAGACAAGACAAGACAAGACTAGACAAGACTAGACAAGACAAGACAAGACAAGACTAGACAAGACTAGACAAGACTAGACAAGACTAGACAAGACTAGAAAAGACAAGACAAGACAAGACAAGACCAGACAAGAAAAGACTAGACAAGACAAGACTAGACAAGACTAGACAAGACAAGACAAGACTAGACAAGACTAGACAAGACTAGACAAGACAAGACAAGACAAGACTAGACAAGACTAGACAAGACTAGACAAGACAAGACAAGACAAGACAAGACAAGACAAGACATGAGAAGACATGACAAGACAAAACAACACAACACAACATGACATGACATGACATGACATGACAAAACAAGACAAGACAAGACAAGACTAGACAAGACAAGACAAGACAAGACTAGACAAGACTAGACAAGACAAGACAAGACAAGACCAGACAAGACAAGACAAGACAAGACAAGACAAGACAAGACAAGACAAGACAAGACAAGACTAGACAAGACAAGGAGAAGACAAGACAAGACAAAACAACACAACACACGACATGACATGACATGACAAGACAAGACAAGACAATATAAGACATGACAATACACAACAAGACAAGACAAAACAACACAACACACGACATGACAAGACAAGACAAGACAATATAAGACAGGACAAGACAAGACAAGACAAGACAAGACAAGACAAGACAAGACAAGACAAGACAAGACAAGACAAGACAAGACTAGACAAGACAAGACTAGACAAGACTAGACTAGACAAGACTAGACAATACAAGACAAGACTAGACAAGACTAGACAAGACTAGACAAGACAAGACAAGACAAGACTAGACAAGACTAGACAAGACTAGACAAGACAAGACAAGACAAGACTAGACAAGACTAGACAAGACAAGACAAGACAAGACAAGACAAGACAAGACAAGACAAGACAAAACAAGACAAAACAAGACAAGACAAGACAAGACAAGACTAGACAAGACTAGACAAGACTAGACAAGACTAGACAAGACAAGACAAGACAAGACCAGAAAAGACAAGACAAGACAAGACTAGACAAGACTAGACAAGACAAGACAAGACAAGACAAGACAAGACAAGACAAGACAAGACAAGACAAGACAAGACTAGACAAGACAAGGAGAAGACAAGACAAGACAAAACAACACAACACACGACATGACATGACATGACAAGACAAGACAAGACAATATAAGACATGACAATACACAACAAGACAAGACAAAACAACACAACACACGACATGACAAGACAAGACAAGACAATATAAGACAGGACAAGACAAGACAAGACAAGACAAGACAAGACAAGACAAGACAAGACAAGACAAGACAAGACAAGACTAGACAAGACAAGACTAGACAAGACTAGACTAGACAAGACTAGACAATACAAGACAAGACTAGACAAGACTAGACAAGACTAGACAAGACAAGACAAGACAAGACTAGACAAGACTAGACAAGACTAGACAAGACAAGACAAGACAAGACAAGACAAGACAAGACCAGACAAGACTAGACAAGACAAGACAAGACAAGACAAGACAAGACAAGACAAGACAAGACAAGACAAAGACAAGACAAGACAAGACAAGACAAGACAAGACAAGACAAGACAAGACAAGACAAGACAAGACAAGACAAGACAAGACAAGACAAGACAAGACAACACAAGACAAGACAAGACAAGACAAGACAAGACAAGACAAGACAAGACAAGACAAGACAAGACAAGACAAGACAAGGCAAGACAAGACAAGACAAGACAAGACAAGACAAGACAAGACAAGACAAGACTAGACTAGACTAGACAAGACAAGACAAGACAAGACAAGACAAGACAAGACATGAGAAGACATGACAAGACAAAACAAGACAAAACAAGACAAGACAAGACAAGACAAGACAAGACAAGACAAAACAACGCAACACAACATGACATGACATGACATGACATGACATGACAAAACAAGACAAGACAAGACAAGACAAGACAAGACAAGACAAGACAAGACATGAGAAGACATGACAAGACAAAACAAGACAAAACAAGACAAGACAAGACAAGACAAAACAAGACAAGACAAGACAAGATAAGACAAGACAAGACAAGACAAGATAAGACAAGACAACGCAACACAACATGACATGACATGACATGACATGACAAAACAAGACAAAACAAGACAAGACAAGACAAGACAAGACAAAACAACGCAACACAACATGACATGACATGACATGACATGACAAAACAAGACAAAACAAGACAAGACAAGACAAGACAAAACAAGACAAGACAAGACAAGACAAGACAAGACAAGACAAGACAAGACAAGACAAGACCAGACAAGAAAAGACTAGACAAGACAAGACTAGACAAGACTAGACAAGACAAGACAAGACTAGACAAGACTAGACAAGACAAGACAAGACAAGACTAGACAAGACTAGACAAGACTAGACAAGACTAGACAAGACTAGACAAGACTAGACAAGACAAGACAAGACAAGACAAGACCAGACAAGAAAAGACAAGACAAGACAAGACAAGACAAGACAAGCCAAGACAAGACAAGACAAGACAAGACAAGACAAGACCAGACAAGAAAAGACTAGACAAGACAAGACTAGACAAGACTAGACAAGACAAGACAAGACTAGACAAGACTAGACAAGACAAGACAAGACAAGACTAGACAAGACTAGACAAGACTAGACAAGACTAGACAAGACTAGACAAGACAAGACAAGACAAGACAAGACCAGACAAGAAAAGACTAGACAAGACAAGACTAGACAAGACTAGACAAGACAAGACAAGACAAGAGAAGACAAGACAAGACAAGACAAGACTAGACAAGACTAGACAAGACTAGACAAGACAAGACAAGACAAGACAAGACAAGACAAGACAAGACAAGACAAGACAAGACAAGACAAGACAAGACAAGACAAGACAAGACAAGACAAGACAAGACAAGACAAGACAAGACAAGACAAGACAAGACAAGACAAGACAAGACAAGACAAGACAAGACAAGACAAGACAAGACAAGACTAGACAAGACAAGACAAGACAAGAAAAGACAAGACAAGACAAGACAAGACAAGACAAGACAAGACAAAGCAACACAAGACAAGACAAGACAAGACAAGACAAGACAAGACTAGACAAGACAAGGAGAAGACAAAACAACACAACACACGACATGACATGACATGACAAGACAAGACAAGACAATATAAGACATGACAATACACAACAAGACAAGACAAAACAACACAAAACACGACATGACAAGACAAGACAAGACAATATAAGACAGGACAAGACAAGACAAGACAAGACAAGACAAGACAAGACAAGACAAGACTAGACAAGACAAGACTAGACAAGACTAGACTAGACAAGACTAGACAAGACAAGACAAGACTAGACAAGACTAGACAAGACTAGACAAGACAAGACAAGACAAGACTAGACAAGACTAGACAAGACTAGACAAGACAAGACAAGACAAGACAAGACAAGACCAGACAAGACAAGACAAGACAAGACAAGACAAGACAAGACAAAACAAGACAAAACAAGACAAGACAAGACAAGACAAAACAAGACAAGACAAGACAAGACAAGACAAGACAAGACAAAACAACGCAACACAACATGACATGACATGACATGACATGACAAAACAAGACAAGACAAGACAAGACAAGACAAGACAAGACATGAGAAGACATGACAAGACAAAACAAGACAAAACAAGACAAGACAATACAAGACAAAACAAGACAAGACAGGACAAGATAAGACAAGACAAGACAAGACAAGACAAGACAAGACAAGACAAGACAAGACAAGACAAGACATGAGAAGACATGACAAGACAAAACAAGACAAAACAAGACAAGACAAGACAAGACAAAACAAGACAAGACAAGACAAGACAAGACAAGACAAGACAAGACAAGACAAGACAAGACAAGACAAGACAAGACAAGACAAGACAAGACAAGACAAGACAAGACAAGACTAGACAAGACTAGACAAGACTAGACAAGACTAGACAAGACAAGACAAGACAAGACCAGACAAGAAAAGACAAGACAAGACAAGACTAGACAAGACTAGACAAGACAAGACAAGACAAGACAAGACAAGACAAGACAAAACAACGCAACACAACATGACATGACATGACATGACATGACAAAACAAGACAAAACAAGACAAGACAAGACAAGACAAAACAAGACAAGACAAGACAAGACAAGACAAGACAAGACAAGACAAGACAAGACAAGACAAGACAAGACAAGACAAGACAAGACAAGACAAGACAAGACAAGACAAGACAAGACAAGACAAGACAAGACAAGACAAGACAAGACGAGACAAGACAAGACAAGACAAGACAAGACAAGACAAGGCAAGACAAGACAAGACAAGCCAAGACAAGACAAGACTAGACAAGACTAGACAAGACTAGACAAGACTAGACAAGACAAGACAAGACAAGCCAAGACCAGACAAGAAAAGACTAGACAAGACAAGACTAGACAAGACTAGACAAGACAAGACAAGACAAGAGAAGACAAGACAAGACAAGACAAGACTAGACAAGACTAGACAAGACTAGACAAGACAAGACAAGACAAGACAAGACAAGACAAGACAAGACAAGACAAGACAAGACAAGACAAGACAAGACAAGACAAGACAAGACAAGACAAGACAAGACAAGACAAGACAAGACAAGACAAGACAAGACAAGACAAGACAAGACAAGACAAGACAAGACAAGACAAGACAAGACAAGACAAGACAAGACAAGACAAGACAAGACAAGACTAGACAAGACAAGACAAGACAAGAAAAGACAAGACAAGACTAGACAAGACAAGACAAGACAAGACAAAGCAACACAAGACAAGACAAGACAAGACAAGACAAGACAAGACAAGACTAGACAAGACAAGGAGAAGACAAAACAACACAACACACGACATGACATGACATGACAAGACAAGACAAGACAATATAAGACATGACAATACACATCAAGACAAGACAAAACAACACAAAACACGACATGACAAGACAAGACAAGACAATATAAGACAGGACAAGACAAGACAAGACAAGACAAGACAAGACAAGACAAGACAAGACAAGACAAGACTAGACAAGACAAGACTAGACAAGACTAGACTAGACAAGACTAGACAAGACAAGACAAGACTAGACAAGACTAGACAAGACTAGACAAGACAAGACAAGACAAGACTAGACAAGACTAGACAAGACTAGACAAGACAAGACAAGACAAGACAAGACAAGACCAGACAAGACAAGACAAGACAAGACAAGACAAGACAAGACAAAACAAGACAAAACAAGACAAGACAAGACAAGACAAAATAAGACAAGACAAGACAAGACAAGACAAAACAACGCAACACAACATGACATGACATGACATGACATGACAAAACAAGACAAGACAAGACAAGACAAGACAAGACAAGACATGAGAAGACATGACAAGACAAAACAAGACAAAACAAGACAAGACAATACAAGACAAAACAAGACAAGACAGGACAAGATAAGACAAGACAAGACAAGACAAGACAAGACAAGACAAGACAAGACAAGACAAGACAAGACATGAGAAGACATGACAAGACAAAACAAGACAAAACAAGACAAGACAAGACAAGACAAAACAAGACAAGACAAGACAAGACAAGACAAGACAAGACAAGACAAGACAAGACAAGACAAGACAAGACAAGACAAGACAAGACAAGACAAGACAAGACTAGACAAGACTAGACAAGACTAGACAAGACTAGACAAGACTAGACAAGACAAGACAAGACAAGACCAGACAAGAAAAGACAAGACAAGACAAGACTAGACAAGACTAGACAAGACAAGACAAGACAAGACAAGACAAGACAAGACAAGACAAGACAAGACTAGACAAGACTAGACAAGACTAGACAAGACAAGACCAGACAAGACAAGACAAGACAAGACAAGACAAGACAAAACAAGACAAAACAACACAAGACAAGACAAGACAAGACTAGACAAGACTAGACAAGACTAGACAAGACTAGACAAGACAAGACAAGACCAGACAAGAAAAGACAAGACAAGACAAGACTAGACAAGACTAGACAAGACAAGACAAGACAAGACAAGACAAGACAAGACAAGACAAGACAAGACAAGGCAAGACAAGACAAGACAAGACAAGACAAGACAAGACAAGACAAGACTAGACTAGACTAGACAAGACAAGACAAGACAAGACAAGACAAGACAAGACATGAGAAGACATGACAAGACAAAACAAGACAAAACAAGACAAGACAAGACAAGACAAGACAAGACAAAACAACGCAACACAACATGACATGACATGACATGACATGACATGTCAAGACAAGACAAGACAAGACAAGACATGAGAAGACATGACAAGACAAAACAAGACAAAACAAGACAAGACAATACAAGACAAAACAAGACAAGACAGGACAAGATAAGACAAGACAAGACAAGACAAGACAAGACAAGACAAGACAAGACAAGACAAGACATGAGAAGACATGACAAGACAAAACAAGACAAAACAAGACAAGACAAGACAAGACAAAACAAGACAAGACAAGACAAGACAAGACAAGACAAGACAAGACAAGACAAGACAAGACAAGACAAGACAAGACAAGACAAGACAAGACAAGACAAGACAAGACAAGACAAGACAAGACAAGACAAGACAAGACAAGACAAGACAAGACAAGACAAGACAAGACAAGACAAGACAAGACAAGACAAGACAAGACAAGACAACACAAGACAAGACAAGACAAGACAAGACAAGACAAGACAAGACAAGACAAGACAAGACAAGACAAGACAAGACAAGACAAGACAAGACAAGACAAGACAAGACAAGACAAGACAAGACAAGACAAGACAAGACAAGACAAGACAAGACAAGACAAGACTAGACAAGACTAGACAAGACTAGACAAGACTAGACAAGACAAGACAAGACAAGACCAGACAAGAAAAGACAAGACAAGACAAGACTAGACAAGACTAGACAAGACAAGACAAGACAAGACAAGACAAGACAAGACAAAACAACGCAACACAACATGACATGACATGACAAAACAAGACAAAACAAGACAAGACAAGACAAGACAAAACAAGACAAGACAAGACAAGACAAGACAAGACAAGACAAGACAAGACAAGACAAGACAAGACAAGACAAGACAAGACAAGACAAGACAAGACAAGACAAGACAAGACAAGACAAGACAAGACAAGACAAGACAAGACAAGACAAGACAAGACAAGACAAGACAAGACAAGACAAGACAAGACAAGACAAGACAAGACAAGACAAGACAAGACAAGACAAGACAAGACAAGACAAGACAAGACAAGACAAGACAAGACAAGACAAGACAAGACAAGACAAGACAAGACAAGACAAGACAAGACAAGACAAGACAAGACAAGACAAGACAAGACAAGACAAGACAAGACAAGACAAGACAGGACAAGACAAGACAAGACAAGACAAGACAAGACAAGACAAGACAAGACAAGACAAGACAAGACAAGACAAGACAAGACAAGACAAGACAAGACAAGACAAGACAAGACAAGACAAGACTAGACAAGACTAGACAAGACAAGACAAGACAAGACTAGACAAGACTAGACAAGACTAGACAAGACTAGACAAGACTAGACAAGACAAGACAAGACAAGACAAGACAAGACCAGACAAGAAAAGACAAGACAAGACAAGACAAGACAAGACAAGCCAAGACAAGACTAGACAAGACTAGACAAGACTAGACTAGACAAGACTAGACAAGACTAGACAAGACAAGACAAGACAAGCCAAGACCAGACAAGAAAAGACTAGACAAGACAAGACTAGACAAGACTAGACAAGACAAGACAAGACAAGAGAAGACAAGACAAGACTAGACAAGACTAGACAAGACTAGACAAGACTAGACAAGACAAGACAAGACAAGACAAGACAAGACAAGACAAGACAAGACAAGACAAGACAAGACAAGACAAGACAAGACAAGACAAGACAAGACAAGACAAGACAAGACAAGACAAGACAAGACAAGACAAGACAAGACAAGACAAGACAAGACAAGACAAGACAAGACAAGACAAGACAAGACAAGACTAGACAAGACAAGACAAGACAAGAAAAGACAAGACAAGACTAGACAAGACAAGACAAGACAAGACAAAGCAACACAAGACAAGACAAGACAAGACAAGACAAGACAAGACAAGACAAGACTAGACAAGACAAGGAGAAGACAAAACAACACAACACACGACATGACATGACATGACAAGACAAGACAAGACAATATAAGACATGACAATACACAACAAGACAAGACAAAACAACACAAAACACGACATGACAAGACAATATAAGACAGGACAAGACAAGACAAGACAAGACAAGACAAGACAAGACAAGACAAGACAAGACAAGACAAGACAAGACTAGACAAGACAAGACTAGACAAGACTAGACTAGACAAGACTAGACAAGACAAGACAAGACTAGACAAGACTAGACAAGACTAGACAAGACAAGACAAGACAAGACTAGACAAGACTAGACAAGACTAGACAAGACAAGACAAGACAAGACAAGACAAGACCAGACAAGACAAGACAAGACAAGACAAGACAAGACAAGACAAAACAAGACAAAACAAGACAAGACAAGACAAGACAAAACAAGACAAGACAAGACAAGACAAGACAAAACAACGCAACACAACATGACATGACATGACATGACATGACAAAACAAGACAAGACAAGACAAGACAAGACAAGACAAGACATGAGAAGACATGACAAGACAAAACAAGACAAAACAAGACAAGACAATACAAGACAAAACAAGACAAGACAGGACAAGATAAGACAAGACAAGACAAGACAAGACAAGACAAGACAAGACAAGACAAGACAAGACAAGACATGAGAAGACATGACAAGACAAAACAAGACAAAACAAGACAAGACAAGACAAGACAAAACAAGACAAGACAAGACAAGACAAGACAAGACAAGACAAGACAAGACAAGACAAGACAAGACAAGACAAGACAAGACAAGACAAGACAAGACAAGACAAGACTAGACAAGACTAGACAAGACTAGACAAGACTAGACAAGACTAGACAAGACAAGACAAGACAAGACCAGACAAGAAAAGACAAGACTAGACAAGACTAGACAAGACTAGACAAGACAAGACAAGACAAGACAAGACAAGACAAGACAAGACAAGACTAGACAAGACTAGACAAGACTAGACAAGACAAGACCAGACAAGACAAGACAAGACAAGACAAGACAAGACAAGACAAAACAAGACAAAACAACACAAGACAAGACAAGACAAGACTAGACAAGACTAGACAAGACTAGACAAGACTAGACAAGACAAGACAAGACCAGACAAGAAAAGACAAGACAAGACAAGACTAGACAAGACTAGACAAGACAAGACAAGACAAGACAAGACAAGACAAGACAAGACAAGACAAGGCAAGACAAGACAAGACAAGACAAGACAAGACAAGACAAGACTAGACTAGACTAGACAAGACAAGACAAGACAAGACAAGACAAGACAAGACATGAGAAGACATGACAAGACAAAACAAGACAAAACAAGACAAGACAAGACAAGACAAGACAAGACAAGACAAAACAACGCAACACAACATGACATGACATGACATGACATGACATGTCAAGACAAGACAAGACAAGACAAGACATGAGAAGACATGACAAGACAAAACAAGACAAAACAAGACAAGACAATACAAGACAAAACAAGACAAGACAGGACAAGATAAGACAAGACAAGACAAGACAAGACAAGACAAGACAAGACAAGACAAGACATGAGAAGACATGACAAGACAAAACAAGACAAAACAAGACAAGACAAGACAAGACAAAACAAGACAAGACAAGACAAGACAAGACAAGACAAGACAAGACAAGACAAGACAAGACAAGACAAGACAAGACAAGACAAGACAAGACAAGACAAGACAAGACAAGACAAGACAAGACAAGACAAGACAAGACAAGACAAGACAAGACAAGACAAGACAAGACAAGACAAGACAAGACAAGACAAGACAAGACAAGACAAGACAAGACAAGACAAGACAAGACAAGACAAGACAAGACAAGACAAGACAAGACAAGACAAGACAAGACAAGACAAGACAAGACAAGACAAGACAAGACAAGACAAGACAAGACAAGACAAGACAAGACAAGACAAGACAAGACAAGACAAGACAAGACAAGACAAGACAAGACAAGACAAGACAAGACAAGACAAGACAAGACAAGACAAGACAAGACAAGACAAGACAAGACAAGACAAGACAAGACAAGACAAGACAAGACAAGACAAGACAAGACAAGACAAGACAAGACAAGACAAGACAAGACAAGACAAGACAAGACAAGACAAGACAAGACAAGACAAGACAAGACAGGACAAGACAAGACAAGACAAGACAAGACAAGACAAGACAAGACAAGACAAGACAAGACAAGACAAGACAAGACAAGACAAGACAAGACAAGACAAGACTAGACAAGACTAGACAAGACAAGACAATACAAGACTAGACAAGACTAGACAAGACAAGACCAGACAAGACAAGACCAGACAAGACAAGACAAGACAAGACAAGATAAAACAAGACAAGACAAGACAAGACTAGACAAGACTAGACAAGACAAGACAAGACAAGACCAGACAAGAAAAGACAAGACAAGACAAGACTAGACAAGACTAGACAAGACAAGACAAGACAAGACAAGACAAGACAAGACAAGACAAGACAAGACAAGACAAGACAAGACATGAGAAGACATGACAAGACAAAACAACACAACACAACATGACATGACATGACATGACATGACAAAACAAGACAAGACTAGACAAGACTAGACAAGACAAGACAAGACAAGACTAGACAAGACTAGACAAGACAAGACAAGACAAGACCAGACAAGACTAGACAAGACTAGACAAGACAAGACAAGACAAGACTAGACAAGACTAGACAAGACAAGACAAGACAAGACCAGACAAGAAAAGACAAGACAAGACAAGACTAGACAAGACTAGACAAGACAAGACAAGACAAGACAAGACAAGACAAGACAAGACAAGACAAGACAAGACAAGACAAGACAAGACAAGACAAGACAAGACTAGACAAGACTAGACAAGACTAGACAAGACAAGACAAGACAAGACATGACAAGACAAGACAAAACATGAGAAGACATGACAAGACAAAACAAGACAAGACAAGACAAGACAAGACAAGACAAGACAAGACAAGACAAGACAAGACAAGACAAGACAAGACATGAGAAGACATGACAAGACAAAACAAGACAAAACAAGACAAGACAAGACAAGACAAAACAACACAACACAACATGACATGACATGACATGACATGACAAAACAAGACAAGACAGGACAGGACAGGACAAGACAAGACAAGACTAGACAAGACTAGACAAGACAAGACAAGACAAGACTAGACAAGACTAGACAAGACAAGACAAGACAAGACCAGACAAGAAAAGACAAGACAAGACAAAACAAGACAAGACAACACAAGACTATACAAGACTAGACAAGACAAGACAAGACAAGACAAGACAAGACAAGACAAGACAAGACTAGACAAGACTAGACAAGACTAGACAAGACTAGACAAGACAAGACAAGACAAGACGAGACAAGACAAGACAAGACTAGACAAGACAAGACAAGACAAGACAAGACAAGACAAGACAAGACTAGACAAGACTAGACAAGACTAGACAAGACAAGACAAGACAAGACAAGACAAGACTAGACAAAACTAGACAAGACTAGACAAGACAAGACAAGACAAGACAAGACCAGACAAGACAAGACAAGACAAGACAAGACAAGACAAGACAAGACAAGACAAACCAAGACAAGACAAGACAAGACTAGACAAGACTAGACAAGACAAGACAAGACTAGACAAGACTAGACAAGACAAGACAAGACAAGACAAGACAAGACAAGACAAGACAAGACAAGACAAGACAAGACAAGGCAAGACAAGACAAGACAAGACAAGACAAGACAAGACAAGACTAGACAAGACTAGACAAGACTAGACAAGACAAGACAAGACTAGACAAGACTAGACAAGACAAGACCAGACAAGACAAGACAAGACAAGACAAGACAAGACAAGACAAGACAAGACAAGACAAGACAAGACAAGACAAGACAAGACAAGACAAAACAAGACAAGACAAGACAAGACTAGACAAGACTAGACAAGACTAGACAAGACAAGACAAGACAAGACAAGACAAGACAAAACAAGACAAAACAAGACAAGACAAGACAAAACAACACAACACAACATGACATGACATGACATGACAAAACAAGACAAGACAAGACAAAACAACACAACACAATATGACATGACATGACATGACATGAGAAGACAAGACAAGGCAGGACAAGGCAGGACAGGACAGGACAGGACAGGACAGGACAGGACAGGACAGGACAGGACAAGATAAGACAAGACAAGACAAGACACGACAAGACAAGACAAGACAGGACAAGACAAGACAAGACCAGACAAGAAAAGACAAAACAAGACAAGACAAGACAAGACTAGACAAGACTAGACAAGACAAGACAAGACAAGACTAGACAAGACTAGACAAGACTAGACAAGACAAGACAAGACAAGACAAGACAAAACAAGACAAAACAAGACAAGACAAGACAAAACAACACAACACAACATGACATGACATGACATGACAAAACAAGACAAGACAAGACAAAACAACACAACACAATATGACATGACATGACATGACATGAGAAGACAAGACAAGGCAGGACAGGACAGGACAGGACAGGACAGGACAGGACAGGACAGGACAGGACAAGATAAGACAAGACAAGACAAGACACGACAAGACAAGACAGGACAAGACAAGTCAAGACAAGACAAGACAAGACTAGACAAGACTAGACAAGACTAGACAAGACAAGACAAGACAAGACAAGACAAGACAAGACAAGACAAGACAAGACAAGACAAGACAAGACAAGACAAGACAAGACAAGACAAGACAAGACAAGACAAGACAAGACAAGACAAGACAAGACAAGACAAGACAAGACAAGACAAGACTAGACAAGACTAGACAAGACAAGACAAGACAAGACAAGACAAGACAAGACAAGACAAGACAAGACAAGACTAGACAAGACTAGACAAGACAAGACAAGACAAGACAAGACAAGACAAGACAAGACTAGACAAGACAAGACAAGACAAGACAAGACAAGACAAGACAAGACAAGTCAAGACAAGACAAGACAAGACAAGACAAGACAAGACAAGACAAGACAAGACAAGACAAGACAAGACAAGACAAGACAAGACAAGACAAGACAAGACAAGACAAAACAAGACAAGACAAGACTAGACAAGACTAGACAAGACAAGACAAGACCAGACAAGAAAAGACAAGACAAGACAAGACTAGACAAGACTAGACTAGACAAGACAAGACAAGACAAGACAAGACAAGACAAGACAAGACAAGACAAGACAAGACAAGACAAGACAAGACAAGACAAGACAAGACAAGACAAGACAAGACAAGACAAGACAAGACAAGACAAGACAAGACAAGACAAGACAAGACAAGACAAGACAAGACAAGACAAGACAAGACAAGACAAGACAAGACAAGACAAGACAAGACAAGACTAGACAAGACTAGACAAGACTAGACAAGACTAGACAAGACAAGACAAGACAAGACGAGACAAGACAAGACAAGACTAGACAAGACAAGACAAGACAAGACAAGACAAGACAAGTCAAGACAAGACAAGACAAGACAAGACAAGACAAGACAAGACTAGACAAGACAAGACAAGACAAGACAAGACAAGACAAGACTAGACAAGACTAGACAAGACAAGACAAGACCAGACAAGAAAAGACAAGACAAGACAAGACTAGACAAGACTAGACAAGACTAGACAAGACAAGACAAGACTAGACAAGACAAGACAAGACAAGACAAGACAAGACAAGACAAGACAAGACAAGACAAGACAAGACTAGACAAGACTAGACAAGACTAGACAAGACTAGACAAGACAAGACTAGACAAGACTAGACAAGACAAGACAAGACAAGACAAGACAAAACAAGACAAAACAAGACAAGACAAGACAAAACAACACAACACAACATGACATGACATGACATGACAAAACAAGACAAGACAAGACAAAACAACACAACACAATATGACATGACATGACATGACATGAGAAGACAAGACAAGGCAGGACAGGACAGGACAGGACAGGACAGGACAGGACAGGACAGGACAAGATAAGACAAGACAAGACAAGACACGACAAGACAAGACAGGACAAGACAAGTCAAGACAAGACAAGACAAGACTAGACAAGACTAGACAAGACTAGACAAGACAAGACAAGACAAGACAAGACAAGACAAGACAAGACAAGACAAGACAAGACAAGACAAGACAAGACAAGACAAGACAAGACAAGACAAGACAAGACAAGACAAGACAAGACAAGACAAGACTAGACAAGACTAGACAAGACAAGACAAGACAAGACAAGACAAGACAAGACAAGACAAGACAAGACAAGACAAGACAAGACAAGACAAGACAAGACAAGACAAGACAAGACAAAACAAGACAAGACAAGACTAGACAAGACAAGACAAGACAAGACTAGACAAGACTAGACAAGACAAGACAAGACAAGACAAGACAAGACAAGACAAGACAAGACAAGACAAGACAAGACAAGACAAGACAAGACAAGACAAGACAAGACAAGACAAGACAAGACAAGACAAGACAAGACAAAACAAGACAAGACAAGACTAGACAAGACTAGACAAGACAAGACAAGACCAGACAAGAAAAGACAAGACAAGACAAGACTAGACAAGACTAGACTAGACAAGACAAGACAAGACAAGACAAGACAAGACAAGACAAGACAAGACAAGACAAGACAAGACAAGACAAGACAAGACAAGACAAGACAAGACAAGACAAGACAAGACAAGACAAGACAAGACAAGACAAGACAAGACAAGACAAGACAAGACAAGACAAGACAAGACAAGACAAGACAAGACAAGACAAGACAAGACAAGACAAGACAAGACAAGACAAGACAAGACAAGACAAGACTAGACAAGACTAGACAAGACAAGACAAGACAAGACGAGACAAGACAAGACAAGACTAGACAAGACAAGACAAGACAAGACAAGACAAGACAAGTCAAGACAAGACAAGACAAGACAAGACAAGACAAGACAAGACTAGACAAGACAAGACAAGACAAGACTAGACAAGACTAGACAAGACAAGACAAGACCAGACAAGAAAAGACAAGACAAGACAAGACTAGACAAGACTAGACAAGACTAGACAAGACAAGACAAGACTAGACAAGACAAGACAAGACAAGACAAGACAAGACAAGACAAGACAAGACAAGACAAGACAAGACAAGACAAGACAAGACAAGACAAGACAAGACAAGACAAGACAAGACAAGACAAGACAAGACAAGACAAGACAAGACAAGACAAGACAAGACAAGACAAGACAAGTCAAGACAAGACAAGACAAGACAAGACAAGACAAAACAAGACTAGACAAGACTAGACAAGACAAGACAAGACAAGACAAGACAAGACAAGACAAGACAAGACAAGACTAGACAAGACTAGACAAGACAAGACAAGACAAGACAAGACAAGACAAGACAAGACTAGACAAGACAAGACAAGACAAGACAAGACAAGACAAGACAAGACAAGACAAGACAAGTCAAGACAAGACAAGACAAGACAAAACAAGACAAGACAAGACAAGACAAGACAAGACAAGACAAGACAAGACAAGACAAGACAAGACAAGACAAGACAAGACAAGACAAGACCAGACAAGACTAGACAAGACTAGACAAGACAAGACAAGACAAGACAAGACAAGACTAGACAAGACTAGACAAGACTAGACAAGACAAGACAAGACAAGACAAGACAAGACAAGACAAGACAAGATAAGACAAGACAAGACAAGACAAGACTAGACAAGACAAGACTAGACAAGACTAGACAAGACTAGACTAGACAAGACTAGACAAGACAAGACAAGACTAGACAAGACTAGACAAGACTAGACAAGACAAGACAAGACTAGACAAGACTAGACTAGACAAGACTAGACAAGACAAGACAAGACTAGACAAGACAAGACAAGACAAGAGAAGACAAGACAAGATAAGACAAGACAAGAAAAGACAAGACAAGACTAGACAAGACAAGACAAGACAAGACCTGACAAGAAAAGACAAGACAAGACAAGACTAGACAAGACTAGACAAGACAAGACAAGACAAGACAAGACAAGACAAGACAAGACAAGACAAGACTAGGCAAGACTAGACAAGACTAGGCAAGACTAGACAAGACTAGACAAGACAAGACAAGACAAGACAAGACATGAGAAGACATGACAAGACAAAACAAGACAAAACAACACAACATGACATGACATGACATGACATGACATGACATGACATGACATGACATGACAAAACAAGACAAGACAAGACAAAACAACACAACACAATATGACATGACATGACATGAGAAGACAAGACAAGGCAGGACAGGACAGGACAGGACTGGACAGGACAGGACAGGACAGGACAGGACAAGATAAGACAAGACAAGACAAGACAAGACAAGACAAGACAAGACAGGACAAGACAAGACAAGACAAGACAAGACAAGACAAGACATGAGAAGACATGACAAGACAAAACAAGACAAAACAAGACAAGACAAGACAAGACAAGACAAAACAACACAACACAACATGACATGACATGACATGACAAAACAAGACAAGACAAGACAAAACAACACAACACAATATGACATGACATGACATGACATGAGAAGACAAGACAAGGAAGCACAGGACAGGACAGGACAGGACAGGACAGGACAGGACAGGACAGGACAGGACAAGACAGGACAAGACAAGACAAGACAAGACAAGACAAGACAAGACAAGACAAGACAAGACAAGACGAGACAAGACAAGACAAGACAAGACTAGACAAGACTAGACAAGACTAGACAAGACAAGACAAGACAAGACAAGACAAGACTAGACAAGACAAGACAAGACAAGACAAGACAAGACAAGACAAGACAAGACAAGACAAGACAAGACAAGACAAGACAAGACAAGACAAGACAAGACAAGACAAGACCGGACAAGACAAGACAAGACAAGACAAGACAAGACAAGACAAGACAAGACAAAACAAGACAAGACAAGACCAGACTAGACAAGACTAGACAAGACAAGACAAGACAAGACCAGACAAGAAAAGACAAGACAAGACAAGACTAGACAAGACAAGACAAGACAAGACAAGACAAGACAAGACTAGACAAGACAAGACAAGACAAGACAAGACAAGACAAGACAAGACAAGACAAGACAAGACAAGACAAGACAAGACAAGACAAGACAAGACAAGACAAGACTAGACAAGACTAGACAAGACAAGACAAGACAAGACAAGACAAGACAAGACAAGACTAGACAAGACTAGACAAGACTAGACAAGACAAGACAAGACAAGACAAGACAAGACAAGATAAGACAAGACAAGACAAGACAAGACTAGACAAGACAAGACTAGACAAGACTAGACAAGACTAGACTAGACAAGACTAGACAAGACAAGACAAGACTAGACAAGACTAGACAAGACTAGACAAGACAAGACAAGACTAGACAAGACAAGACAAGACAAGACAAGACAAGACAAGACAAGACAAGACAAGACAAGACAAGACAAGACAAGACAAGACAAGACAAGACAAGACAAGACAAGACAAGACAAGACAAGACAAGACAAGACAAGACAAGACAAGACAAGACAAGACAAGACAAGACAAGACAAGACAAGACAAGACAAGACAAGACAAGACAAGACAAGACAAGACAAGACAAGACAAGACAAGACAAGACAAGACAAGACTAGACAAGACTAGACAAGACAAGACAAGACAAGACAAGACAAGACATGAGAAGACATGACAAGACAAAACAAGACAAAACAACACAACACAACATGACATGACATGACATGACATGACATGACATGACATGACATGACAAAACAAGACAAGACAAGACAAAACAACACAACACAATATGACATGACATGACATGACATGAGAAGACAAGACAAGGCAGGACAGGACAGGACAAGATAAGACAAGACAAGACAAGACAAGACAAGACAAGACAGGACAAGACAAGACAAGACAAGACAAGACAAGACAAGACATGAGAAGACATGACAAGACAAAACAAGACAAAACAAGACAAGACAAGACAAGACAAAACAAGACAAGACAAAACAACACAACACAACATGACATGACATGACATGACATGACATGACATGACATGACAAAACAAGACAAGACAAGACAAAACAACACAACACAATATGACATGACATGACATGACATGAGAAGACAAGACAAGGCAGGACAGGACAGGACAGGACAGGACAGGACAGGACAGGACAGGACAGGACAGGACAAGATAAGACAAGACAAGACAAGACAAGACAAGACAAGACAGGACAAGACAAAACAAGACAAGACAAGACAAGACAAGACAAGACAAGACATGACAAGACAAAACAAGACAAAACAAGACAAGACAAGACAAGGCAAGACAAAACAACACAACACAACATGACATGACATGACATGACATGACAAAACAAGACAAGACAAGACAAGACAAGACAAGACAAGACAAGACAAGACAAGACAAGACATGAGAAGACATGACAAGACAAAACAAGGCAAGACAAGACAAGACAAAACAACACAACACAACATGACATGACATGACATGACAAAACAAGACAAGACAAGACAAAACAACACAACACAATATGACATGACATGACATGACATGAGAAGACAAGACAAGGCAGGACAGGACAGGACAGGACAGGACAGGACAGGACAGGGCAGGACAGGACAGGACAAGACAAGACAAGATAAGATAAGACAAGACAAGACAAGACAAGACAAGACAGGACAAGACAAGACAAGACAAGACAAGACAAGACAAGACAAGACAAGACAAGACAAGACAAGACAAGACAAGACGAGACAAGACAAGACAAGACAAGACAAGACTAGACAAGACTAGACAAGACAAGACAAGACTAGACAAGACAAGACAAGACAAGACAAGACAAGACAAGACAAGACAAGACAAGACAAGACAAGACAAGACAAGACAAGACAAGACAAGACAAGACAAGACAAGACAAGACAAGACAAGACAAGACAAGACAAGACAAGACAAGACAAGACAAGACAAGACAAGACCGGACAAGACAAGACAAGACAAGACAAGACAAGACAAGACAAAACAAGACAAGACAAGACCAGACTAGACAAGACTAGACAAGACAAGACAAGACAAGACCAGACAAGAAAAGACAAGACAAGACAAGACTAGACAAGACTAGACAAGACTGGACAAGACAAGACAAGACAAGACTAGACAAGACTAGACAAGACAAGACCAGACAAGACAAGACAAGACAAGACAAGACAAGACAAGACAAGACAAGACAAGACAAGACAAGACAAGACAAGACAAGACAAGACTAGACTAGACTAGACAAGACTAGACAAGACAAGACAAGACAAGACAAGACAAGACATGAGAAGACATGACAAGACAAAACAAGACAAAACAAGACAAGACAAGACAAGACAAGACAAGACAAGACAAGACATGACAAGCCAAAACAAGACAAAACAAGACAAGACAAGACAAGACAAGACAAGACAAGACAAGACAAGACAAGACAAGACAAGACTAGACAAGACTAGACAAGACAAGACAAGACAAGACTAGACAAGACTAGACAAGACAAGACAAGACAAGACAAGACAAGACAAGACAAGACAAGACAAGACAAGACAAGACAAGACAAGACAAGACAAGACTAGACAAGACTAGACAAAACTAGACAAGACAAGACAAGACTAGACAAGACTAGACAAGACTAGACAAGACAAGACAAGACATGAGAAGACATGACAAGACAAAACAAGACAAAACAAGACAAGACAAGACAAGACAAGACAAAACAACACAACACAACATGACATGACATGACATGACAAAACAAGACAAGGCAAGACAAGAAAAGACAAGACAAGACAAGACTAGACAAGACTAGACAAGACAAGACAAGACTAGACAAGACTAGACAAGACAAGACAAGACAAGACAAGACAAGACTAGACAAGACAAGACAAGACAAGACCAGACAAGACAAGACAAGACATGACAAGACATGAGAAGACATGACAAGACAAAACAAGACAAAACAAGACAAGACAAGACAAGACAAAACAAGACAAGACAAGACAAGACAAGACAAGACTAGACAAGACAAGACAAGACTAGACAAGACTAGACAAGACAAGACAAGACAAGACAAGACAAGACAAGACAAGACAAGACAAGACAAGACAAGACAAGACAAGACAAGACTAGACAAGACTAGACAAGACTAGACAAGACTAGACAAGACTAGACAAGACAAGACAAGACAAGACAAGACAAGACAAGACATGAGAAGACATGACAAGACAAAACAAGACAAAACAAGACAGGACAAGACAAGACAAAACAACACAACACAACATGACATGACATGACATGACATGACATGACAAAACAAGACAAGACAAGACAAGACAAGACAAGACAAGACATGAGAAGACATGACAAGACAACACAAGACAAAACAACACAACATGACATGACATGACATGTCATGACAAAACAAGACAAGACAAGACAAAACAACACAACACAATATGACATGACATGACATGACATGAGAAGACAAGACAAGGCAGGACAGGACAGGACAAGACTAGACAAGACTAGACAAGACAAGACAAGACCAGACAAGAAAAGACAAGACAAGACAAGACTAGACAAGACTAGACAAGACAAGACAAGACTAGATAAGACAAGACAAGACAAGACAAGACAAGACAAGACAAGACAAGACAAGACAAGACAAGACAGGACAAGACAAGACAAGACAAGACAAGACAAGACAAGACAAGACAAGACAAGACAAGACAAGACAAGACAAGACAAGACTAGACAAGACAAGACAAGACAAGACAAGACAAGACAAGACAAGACAAGACAAGACAAGACAAGACAAGACAAGACAAGACAAGACAAGACTAGACAAGACTAGACAAGACAAGACAAGACAAGACAAGACAAGATAAGACAAGACAAGACAAGACAAGACTAGACAAGACAAGACTAGACAAGACTAGACAAGACTAGACTAGACAAGACTAGACAAGACAAGACAAGACTAGACAAGACAAGACTAGACAAGACTAGACAAGACAAGACAAGACTAGACAAGACAAGACAAGACAAGACAAGACAAGACAAGACAAGACAAGACAAGACAAGACAAGACAAGACAAGACAAGACAAGACAAGACAAGACAAGACAAGACAAGACAAGACAAGACAAGACAAGACAAGACAAGACAAGACAAGACTAGACAAGACTAGACAAGACAAGACAAGACAAGACAAGACAAGACATGAGAAGACATGACAAGACAAAACAAGACAAAACAACACAACACAACATGACATGACATGACATGACATGACAAAACAAGACAAGACAAGACAAAACAACACAACACAATATGACATGACATGACATGACATGAGAAGACAAGACAAGGCAGGACAGGGCAGGACAGGACAGGACAGGACAGGACAAGATAAGACAAGACAAGACAAGACAAGACAAGACAAGACAAGACAAGACAAGACAAGACAAGACATGAGAAGACATGACAAGACAAAACAAGACAAAACAAGACAAGACAAGACAAGACAAGACAAAACAACACAACACAACATGACATGACATGACATGACATGACATGACATGACATGACAAAACAAGACAAGACAAGACAAAACAACACAACACAATATGACATGACATGACATGACATGAGAAGACAAGACAAGGCAGGACAGGACAGGACAGGACAGGACAGGACAAGATAAGACAAGACAAGACAAGACAAGACAAGACATGACAAGACAAGACAAGACAAGACAAGACAAGACAAGACAAGACATGAGAAGACATGACAAGACAAAACAAGACAAAACAAGACAAGACAAGACAAGACAAAACAACACAACACAACATGACATGACATGACATGACATGACAAAACAAGACAAGACAAGACAAGACAAGACAAGACAAGACAAGACAAGACAAGACATGAGAAGACATGACAAGACAAAACAAGACAAAACAAGGCAAGACAAGACAAGACAAAACAACATGACATGACATGACATGACATGACAAAACAAGACAAGACAAGACAAAACAACACAACACAATATAACATGACATGACATGACATGAGAAGACAAGACAAGGCAGGACAGGACAGGACAGGACAGGACAGGACAGGACTGGGCAGGACAGGACAGGACAAGACAAGACAAGATAAGACAAGACGAGACAAGACAAGACAAGACAGGACAAGACAAGACAAGACAAGACAAGACAAGACAAGACAAGACAAGACAAGACAAGACAAGACAAGACAAGACGAGACAAGACAAGACAAGACAAGACAAGACAAGACAAGACAAGACAAGACAAGACAAGACAAGACAAGACAATACAAGACCGGACAAGACAAGACAAGACAAGACAAGACAAGACAAAACAAGACAAGACAAGACCAGACTAGACAAGACTAGACAAGACAAGACAAGACAAGACCAGACAAGAAAAGACAAGACAAGACAAGACTAGACAAGACTGGACAAGACAAGACAAGACAAGACTAGACAAGACTAGACAAGACAAGACAAGACAAGACAAGACAAGACAAGACAAGACAAGACAAGACAAGACAAGACTAGACTAGACAAGACTAGACAAGACAAGACAAGACAAGACAAGACATGAGAAGACATGACAAGACAAAACAAGACAAAACAAGACAAGACAAGACAAGACAAGACAAGACAAGACAAGACAAGACAAGACAAGACATGAGAAGACATGACAAGACAAAACAAGACAAAACAAGACAAGACAAGACAAGACAAGACAAGACAAGACAAGACAAGACTAGACAAGACTAGACAAGACAAGACAAGACTAGACAAGACTAGACAAGACAAGACAAGACAAGACAAGACAAGACAAGACAAGACAAGACAAGACAAGACAAGACAAGACAAGACAAGACAAGACAAGACTAGACAAGACTAGACAAGACTAGACAAGACAAGACAAGACTAGACAAGACTAGACAAGACAAGACAAGACATGAGAAGACATGACAAGACAAAACAAGACAAAACAAGACAAGACAAGACAAGACAAGACAAAACAACACAACACAACATGACATGACATGACATGACAAAACAAGGCAAGGCAAGACAAGAAAAGACAAGACAAGACAAGACAAGACAAGACAAGACTAGACAAGACTAGACAAGACAAGACAAGACTAGACAAGACTAGACAAGACAAGACAAGACAAGACAAGACTAGACAAGACAAGACAAGACAAGACCAGACAAGACAAGACAAGACAAGACATGACAAGACATGAGAAGACATGACAAGACAAAACAAGACAAAACAAGACAAGACAAGACAAGACAAGACAAAACAAGACAAGACAAGACAAGACAAGACTAGACAAGACAAGACAAGACTAGACAAGACTAGACAAGACAAGACAAGACAAGACAAGACAAGACAAGACAAGACAAGACAAGACAAGACAAGACAAGACAAGACAAGACAAGACAAGACAAGACAAGACTAGACAAGACTAGACAAGACTAGACAAGACTAGACAAGACAAGACAAGACAAGACAAGACAAGACAAGACAAGACATGAGAAGACATGACAAGACAAAACAAGACAAAACAAGACAAGACAAGACAAGACAAAACAACACAACACAACATGACATGACATGACATGACATGACATGACAAAACAAGACAAGACAAGACAAGACAAGACAAGACAAGACATGAGAAGACATGACAAGACAAAACAAGACAAAACAACACAACATGACATGACATGACATGTCATGACAAAACAAGACAAGACAAGACAAAACAACACAACACAATATGACATGACATGACATGACATGACATGACAAAACAAGACAAGACAAGACAAGACAAGACAAGACATGAGAAGACATGACAAGACAAAACAAGACAAAACAACACAACAAGACAAGACAAGACAAGACAAGACAAGACAAGACAAGACAAGACAAGACAAGACAAGACAAGACAAGACAAGACAAGACAAAACAACACAACACAACATGACATGACATGACATGACATGACATGACAAAACAAGACAAGACAAGACAAGACAAGACAAGACAAGACATGAGAAGACATGACAAGACAAAACAAGACAAAACAACACAACAAGACAAGACAAGACAAGACAAGACAAGACAAGACAAGACAAGACAAGACAAGACAAGACAAGACAAGACAAGACAAGACAAGACAAGACAAGACAAGACAAGACAAGACAAGACTAGACAAGACTAGACAAGACTAGACAAGACAAGACAAGACTAGACATGACTAGACAAGACTAGACAAGACAAGACAAGACATGAGAAGACTAGACAAGACAAGACAAGACAAGACAAGACAAGACAAGACAAGACAAGACAAGACAAGACAAGACAAGACAAGACAAGACAAGACAAGACAAGACAAGACAAGACAAGACAAGACAAGACAAGACAAGACAAGACAAGACAAGACAAGACTAGACAAGACTAGACAAGACAAGACAAGACAAGACAAGACATGAGAAGACATGACAAGACAAAACAAGACAAAACAACACAACACAACATGACATGACATGACATGACATGACAAAACAAGACAAGACAAGACAAAACAACACAACACAATATGACATGACATGACATGACATGAGAAGACAAGACAAGGCAGGACAGGACAGGACAGGACAGGACAGGACAGGACAAGATAAGACAAGACAAGACAAGACAAGACAAGACAAGACAAGACAAGACAAGACATGAGAAGACATGACAAGACAAAACAAGACAAAACAAGACAAGACAAGACAAGACAAGACAAAACAACACAACACAACATGACATGACATGACATGACATGACATGACATGACATGACAAAACAAGACAAGACAAGACAAAACAACACAACACAATATGACATGACATGACATGACATGAGAAGACAAGACAAGGCAGGACAGGACAGGACAGGACAGGACAGGACAGGACAAGATAAGACAAGACAAGACAAGACAAGACAAGACATGAGAAGACATGACAAGACAAAACAAGACAAAACAAGACAAGACAAGACAAGACAAAACAGCACAACACAACATGACATGACATGACATGACATGACAAAACAAGACAAGACAAGACAAGACAAGACAAGACAAGACAAGACAAGACAAGACAAGACAAGACAAGACATGAGAAGACATGACAAGACAAAACAAGACAAAACAAGGCAAGACAAGACAAGACAAAACAACATGACATGACATGACATGACATGACAAAACAAGACAAGACAAGACAAAACAACACAACACAATATAACATGACATGACATGACATGAGAAGACAAGACAAGGCAGGACAGGACAGGACAGGACAGGACAGGACAGGACTGGGCAGGACAGGACAGGACAAGACAAGACAAGATAAGACAAGACAAGACAAGACAAGACAAGACAGGACAAGACAAGACAAGACAAGACAAGACAAGACAAGACAAGACAAGACAAGACAAGACAAGACAAGACAAGACAAGACGAGACAAGACGAGACAAGACAAGACAAGACAAGACAAGACAAGACAAGACAAGACAAGACAAGACAAGACAAGACAAAACAAGACAAGACAAGACCAGACTAGACAAGACTAGACAAGACAAGACAAGACAAGACCAGACAAGAAAAGACAAGACAAGACAAGACTAGACAAGACTGGACAAGACAAGACAAGACAAGACTAGACAAGACTAGACAAGACAAGACAAGACAAGACAAGACAAGACAAGACAAGACAAGACAAGACAAGACAAGACAAGACTAGACTAGACAAGACTAGACAAGACAAGACAAGACAAGACAAGACATGAGAAGACATGACAAGACAAAACAAGACAAAACAAGACAAGACAAGACAAGACAAGACAAGACAAGACAAGACAAGACAAGACAAGACATGAGAAGACATGACAAGACAAAACAAGACAAAACAAGACAAGACAAGACAAGACAAGACAAGACAAGACAAGACAAGACAAGACTAGACAAGACTAGACAAGACAAGACAAGACTAGACAAGACTAGACAAGACAAGACAAGACAAGACAAGACAAGACAAGACAAGACAAGACAAGACAAGACTAGACAAGACTAGACAAGACTAGACAAGACAAGACAAGACTAGACAAGACTAGACAAGACAAGACAAGACATGAGAAGACATGACAAGACAAAACAAGACAAAACAAGACAAGACAAGACAAGACAAGACAAAACAACACAACACAACATGACATGACAAAACAAGGCAAGGCAAGACAAGAAAAGACAAGACAAGACAAGACAAGACAAGACAAGACTAGACAAGACTAGACAAGACAAGAAAAGACTAGACAAGACTAGACAAGACAAGACAAGACAAGACAAGACAAGACAAGACAAGACAAGACAAGACAAGACAAGACAAGACAAGACAAGACAAGACAAGACTAGACAAGACTAGACAAGACTAGACAAGACTAGACAAGACAAGACAAGACAAGACAAGACAAGACAAGACATGAGAAGACATGACAAGACAAAACAAGACAAAACAAGACAAGACAAGACAAGACAAAACAACACAACACAACATGACATGACATGACATGACATGACATGACAAAACAAGACAAGACAAGACAAGACAAGACAAGACAAGACATGAGAAGACATGACAAGACAAAACAAGACAAAACAACACAACATGACATGACATGACATGTCATGACAAAACAAGACAAGACAAGACAAAACAACACAACACAATATGACATGACATGACATGACATGACATGAGAAGACAAGACAAGGCAGGACAGGACAGGACAAGACTAGACAAGACTAGACAAGACAAGACAAGACCAGACAAGAAAAGACAAGACAAGACAAGACAAGACAAGACTAGACAAGACAAGACAAGACAAGACAAGACAAGACAAGACGAGACAAGACAAGACAAGACTAGACAAGACAAGACAAGACAAGACAAGACTAGACAAGACTAGACAAGACAAGACAAGACAGGACAAGACAAGACAAGACAAGACAAGACAAGACAAGACAAGACAAGACAAGACAAGACGAGACAAGAAAAGACTAGACTAGACAAGACTAGACAAGACAAGACAAGACAAGACAAGACTAGACAAGACTAGACAAGACTAGACAAGACAAGACAAGACAAGACAAGACAAGACAAGACAAGACTAGACAAGACTAGACAAGACTAGACAAGACAAGACAAGACAAGAAAAGACCAGACAAGACAAGACAAGACAAGACAAGACAAGACAAGACAAGACAAGACAAGACAAAACAAGACAAGACAAGACGTGAGAAGACATGACAAGACAAAACAAGACAAAACAACACAACATGACATGACATGACATGACATGACAAAACAAGACAAGACAAGACAAGACAAGACAAGAGAAGACAAGACAAGACAAGACAAGACAAGACCAGACAAGACAAGACAAGACAAGACAAGACAAGACAAGACAAGACAAGACAAGACAAGACTAGACAAGACTAGACAAGACTAGACAAGACAATACAAGACAAGACAAGACAAGACTAGACAAGACTAGACAAGACTAGACAAGACAAGACAAGACAAGACAAGACAAGACTAGACAAGACTAGACAAGACTAGACAAGACAAGACAAGACAAGACAAGACAAGACCAGACAAGACAAGAAGAGACAAGACAAGACAAGACAAGACAAGACAAGACAAGTCAAGACAAGACAAGACAAGACAAGACAAGACAAGACAAGACAAGACAAGACTAGACAAGACAAGGCAAGACAAGACAAGACAAGACAAGACAAGACTAGACAAGACTAGACAAGACAAGACAAGACCAGACAAGACAAGACAAGACAAGACAAGACTAGACAAGACTAGACAAGACAAGACAAGACTAGACAAGACAAGACAAGACAAGACAAGACAAGACAAGACAAGACAAGACAAGACAAGACAAGACAAGACAAGACAAGACAAGACAAGACAAGACAAGACAAGACAAGACAAGACAAGACAAGACAAGACAAGACAAGACAAGACAAGACAAGACAAGACAAGACAAGACAAGACAAGACAAGACAAGACAAGACAAGACAAGACAAGACAAGACAAGACAAGACAAGACAAGACAAGACAAGACAAGACAAGACAAGACAAGACAAGACAAGACAAGACAAGACAAGACAAGACAAGACTAGACAAGACAAGACAAGACAAGACAAGACAAGACAAGACAAGACAAGACAAGACAAGACAAGACAAGACAAGACAAGACCAGACAAGACAAGAGAAGACAAGACAAGACAAGACAAGACAAGACAAGACTAGACTAGACTAGACAAGACTAGACAAGACTAGACAAGACAAGACAAGACAAGACAAGACAAGACAAGACTAGACAAGACTAGACAAGACTAGACAAGACAAGACAAGACAAGACAAGACAAGACCAGACAAGACAAGACAAGACAAGACTAGACTAGACAAGACTAGACAAGACTAGACAAGACAAAACAAGACAAGACAAGACAAGACAAGACAAGACAAGACATGAGAAGACATGACAAGACAAAACAAGACAAAACAACACAACATGACATGACATGACATGTCATGACAAAACAAGACAAGACAAGACAAAACAACACAACACAATATGACATGACATGACATGACATGACATGAGAAGACAAGACAAGGCAGGACAGGACAGGACAGGACAGGACAGGACAGGACTGGGCAGGACAGGACAGGACAAGACAAGACAAGATAAGACAAGACAAGACAAGACAAGACAGGACAAGACAAGACAAGACAAGACAAGACAAGACAAGACAAGACAAGACAAGACAAGACAAGACAAGACAAGACGAGACAAGACAAGACAAGACAAGACATGACAAGACAAGACAAGACAAGACAAGACAAGACAAGACAAGACAAGACAAGACCGGACAAGACAAGACAAGACAAGACAAGACAAGACAAAACAAGACAAGACAAGACCAGACTAGACAAGACTAGACAAGACAAGACAAGACTAGACAAGACAAGACAAGACAAGACAAGACAAGACAAGACAAGACAAGACAAGACAAGACAAGACAAGACAAGACTAGACAAGACTAGACAAGACTAGACAAGACAAGACAAGACTAGACAAGACTAGACAAGACAAGACAAGACATGAGAAGACATGACAAGACAAAACAAGACAAAACAAGACAAGACAAGACAAGACAAGACAAGACAAGACAAGACAAGACCAGACAAGACAAGACAAGACAAGACATGACAAGACATGAGAAGACATGACAAGACAAAACAAGACAAAACAAGACAAGACAAGACAAGACAAGACAAAACAACACAACACAACATGACATGACATGACATGACAAAACAAGGCAAGGCAAGACAAGAAAAGACAAGACAAGACAAGACAAGACAAGACAAGACAAGACTAGACAAGACTAGACAAGACAAGACAAGACTAGACAAGACTAGACAAGACAAGACAAGACAAGACAAGACTAGACAAGACAAGACAAGACAAGACCAGACCAGACAAGACAAGACAAGACAAGACATGACAAGACATGAGAAGACATGACAAGACAAAACAAGACAAAACAAGACAAGACAAGACAAGACTAGACAAGACTAGACAAGACAAGACAAGACAAGACAAGACAAGACTAGACAAGACAAGACAAGACAAGACCAGACAAGACAAGACAAGACAAGACAAGACAAGACATGAGAAGACATGACAAGACAAAACAAGACAAAACAACACAACACAATATGACATGACATGACATGACATGACATGAGAAGACAAGAAAAGACAAGACAAGACAAGACTAGACAAGACAAGACAAAACAAGACAAGACTAGACAAGACAAGACAAGACAAGACAAGACAAGACAAGACAAGACAAGACAAGACAAGACAAGACAAGACAAGACAAGACAAGACAAGACAAGACAAGACAAGACAAGACAAGACAAGACAAGACAAGACAAGACAAGACTAGACAAGACTAGACAAGACAAGACTAGACAAGACAAGACAAGACAAGACAAGACAAGACAAGACCAGACAAGACAAGACAAGACAAGACATGACAAGACATGAGAAGACATGACAAGACAAAACAAGACAAAACAAGACAAGACAAGACAAGACAAGACAAAACAACACAACACAACATGACATGACATGACATGACAAAACAAGGCAAGGCAAGACAAGAAAAGACAAGACAAGACAAGACAAGACAAGACAAGACAAGACAAGACAAGACAAGACAAGACAAGACAAGACAAGACAAGACAAGACAAGACAAGACAAGACAAGACAAGACAAGACAAGACAAGACAAGACAAGACAAGACAAGACAAGACAAGACAAGACAAGACAAGACTAGACAAGACTAGACAAGACAAGACAAGACAAGACAAGACATGACATGACATGACAAAACAAGACAAGACAAGACAAAACAACACAACACAATATGACATGACATGACATGACATGAGAAGACAAGACAAGGCAGGACAGGACAGGACAGGACAGGACAGGACAAGATAAGACAAGACAAGACAAGACAAGACAAGACAAGACAAGACAAGACAAGACATGAGAAGACATGACAAGACAAAACAAGACAAAACAAGACAAGACAAGACAAGACAAGACAAAACAACACAACACAACATGACATGACATGACATGACATGACATGACATGACATGACAAAACAAGACAAGACAAGACAAAACAACACAACACAATATGACATGACATGACATGACATGAGAAGACAAGACAAGGCAGGACAGGACAGGACAGGACAGGACAGGACAGGACAGGACAAGATAAGACAAGACAAGACAAGACAAGACAAGACAAGACAGGACAAGACAAGACAAGACAAGACAAGACAAGACATGAGAAGACATGACAAGACAAAACAAGACAAAACAAGACAAGACAAGACAAGACAAAACAACACAACACAACATGAGATGACATGACATGACATGACAAAACAAGACAAGACAAGACAAGACAAGACAAGACAAGACAAGACAAGACAAGACATGAGAAGACATGACAAGACAAAACAAGACAAAACAAGGCAAGACAAGACAAGACAAAACAACATGACATGACATGACATGACATGACAAAACAAGACAAGACAAGACAAAACAACACAACACAATATAACATGACATGACATGACATGAGAAGACAAGACAAGGCAGGACAGGACAGGACAGGACAGGACAGGACAGGACTGGGCAGGACAGGACAGGACAAGACAAGACAAGATAAGACAAGACAAGACAAGACAAGACAAGACAGGACAAGACAAGACAAGACAAGACAAGACAAGACAAGACAAGACAAGACAAGACAAGACAAGACAAGACAAGACGAGACAAGACAAGACAAGACAAGACAAGACAAGACAAGACAAGACAAGACAAGACAAGACAAGACAAGACAAGACAAGACAAGACCGGACAAGACAAGACAAGACAAGACAAGACAAGACAAAACAAGACAAGACAAGACCAGACTAGACAAGACTAGACAAGACAAGACAAGACAAGACCAGACAAGAAAAGACAAGACAAGACAAGACTAGACAAGACTGGACAAGACAAGACAAGACAAGACTAGACAAGACTAGACAAGACAAGACAAGACAAGACAAGACAAGACAAGACAAGACAAGACAAGACAAGACAAGACAAGACAAGACTAGACTAGACAAGACTAGACAAGACAAGACAAGACAAGACAAGACATGAGAAGACATGACAAGACAAAACAAGACAAAACAAGACAAGACAAGACAAGACAAGACAAGACAAGACAAGACAAGACATGAGAAGACATGACAAGACAAAACAAGACAAAACAAGACAAGACAAGACAAGACAAGACAAGACAAGACAAGACAAGACTAGACAAGACTAGACAAGACAAGACAAGACTAGACAAGACTAGACAAGACAAGACAAGACAAGACAAGACAAGACAAGACAAGACAAGACAAGACAAGACTAGACAAGACTAGACAAGACTAGACAAGACAAGACAAGACTAGACAAGACTAGACAAGACAAGACAAGACATGAGAAGACATGACAAGACAAAACAAGACAACACAAGACAAGACAAGACAAGACAAGACAAGACTAGACTAGACAAGACAAGACTAGACAAGACTAGACAAGACAAGACAAGACAAGACAAGACAAGACAAGACAAGACAAGACAAGACAAGACAAGACAAGACAAGACTAGACAAGACTAGACAAGACAAGACAAGACAAGACAAGAAAAGACAAGACAAGACAAGACTAGACAAGACTGGACAAGACAAGACAAGACAAGACTAGACAAGACTAGACAAGACAAGACAAGACAAGACAAGACAAGACAAGACAAGACAAGACAAGACAAGACAAGACTAGACTAGACAAGACTAGACAAGACAAGACAAGACAAAAGACAAGACAAGACAAGACAAGACAAGACAAGACAAGACAAGACATGGGAAGACATGACAAGACAAAACAAGACAACACAAGACAAGACAAGACAAGACAAGACAAGACAAAAGACAAGACAAGACAAGACAAGACAAAACAAGACAAGACAAGACAAGACAAGACAAGACAAGACAAGATAAGACAAGACAAGAAAAGACAAGACAAGACTAGACTAGACAAGACTAGACAAGACAAGACAAGACAAGACAAGAAAAGACAAGACAAGACAAGACTAGACAAGACTGGACAAGACAAGACAAGACAAGACTAGACAAGACTAGACAAGACAAGACAAGACAAGACAAGACAAGACAAGACAAGACAAGACAAGACAAGAGAAGACTAGACTAGACAAGACTAGACAAGACAAGACAAGACAAAAGACAAGACAAGACAAGACAAGACAAGACAAGACAAGACAAGACAAGACATGGGAAGACATGACAAGACAAAACAAGACAAAACAAGACAAGACAAGACAAGACAAGACAAGACAAGACAAGACAAGACAAGACTAGACAAGACTAGACAAGACAAGACAAGACTAGACAAGACTAGACAAGACAAGACAAGACAAGACAAGACAAGACTAGACAAGACAAGACAAGACAAGACAAGACAAGACAAGACAAGACTAGACAAGACTAGACAAGACTAGACAAGACAAGACAAGACAAGACAAGACAAGACAAGACAAGATAAGACAAGACAAGACAAGACAAGACTAGACAAGACAAGACTAGACAAGACTAGACAAGACTAGACTAGACAAGACTAGACAAGACTAGACAAGACTAGACAAGACTAGACAAGACTAGACAAGACAAGACAAGACTAGACAAGACTAGACAAGACAAGACAAGACTAGACAAGACAAGACAAGACAAGACAAGACAAGACAAGATAAGACAAGACAAGAAAAGACAAGACAAGACTAGACTAGACAAGACTAGACAAGACAAGACAAGACTAGACAAGACTAGACAAGACAAGACAAGACAAGACAAGACAAGACAAGACAAGACAAGACAAGACAAGACAAGACAAGACAAGACAAGACTAGACAAGACTAGACAAGACTAGACAAGACAAGACAAGACAAGACAAGACAAGACAAGACAAGACAAGACTAGACAAGACTAGACAAGACTAAACAAGACAAGACAAGACAAGACAAGACAAGACAAGACAAGACAAGACAAGACAAGACAAGACTAGACAAGAAAAGACAAGACAAGACTAGACTAGACAAGACTAGACAAGACAAGACAAGACTAGACAAGACAAGACAAGACAAGACAAGACAAGACAAGACAAGACAAGACAAGACAAGACAAGACAAGACAAGACAAGACAAGACAAGACAAGACAAGACAAGACAAGACAAGACAAGACAAGACTAGACAAGACAAGACTAGACAAGACTAGACAAGACTAGACAAGACTAGACAAGACAAGACTAGACAAGACTAGACAAGACTAGACAAGACAAGACAAGACTAGACAAGACAAGACTAGACAAGACTAGGCAAGACTAGACTAGACAAGACTAGACAAGACAAGACAAGACTAGACAAGACTAGACAAGACTAGACAAGACAAGACAAGACTAGACAAGACTAGACAAGACAAGACAAGACAAGACAAGACAAGACAAGACAAGACAAGACAAGACAAGACAAGACAAGACAAGACAAGACAAGACTAGACAAGACTAGACAAGACTAGACAAGACAAGACAAGACAAGACAAGACAAGACAAGACAAGATAAGACAAGACAAGACAAGAGAAGACTAGACAAGACAAGACTAGACAAGACTAGACAAGACTAGACTAGACAAGACTAGACAAGACAAGACAAGACTAGACAAGACTAGACAAGACTAGACAAGACAAGACAAGACTAGACAAGACTAGACAAGACAAGACAAGACTAGACAAGACAAGACAAGACAAGACAAGACAAGACAAGACAAGACAAGACCAGACAAGACAAGACAAGAGAAGACAAGACAAGACAAGACAAGACAAGACAAGACAAGACTAGACTAGACAAGACTAGACAAGACTAGACAAGACAAGACAAGACAAGACAAGACAAGACTTGACAAGACTAGACAAGACTAGACAAGACAAGACAAGACAAGACAAGACAAGACCAGACAAGACAAGACAAGACAAGACAAGACAAGACAAGACAAGACAAGACAAGACAAGACAAGACAAGACAAGACAAGACAAAACAAGACAAGACAAGACTAGACTAGACAAGACTAGACAAGACAAGACAAGACTAGACAAGACTAGACAAGACAAGACAAGACAAGTCAAGACAAGACAAGACAAGACAAGACAAGGCAAGACAAGACAAGACAAGACAAGACAAGACTAGACAAGACTAGACAAGTCTAGACAAGACAAGACTAGACAAGACTAGACAAGACAAGACAAGACAAGACAAGACAAGACAAGACAAGACAAGACAAGACAAGACTAGACAAGACAAGACAAGACTAGACAAGACAAGACAAGACAAGACAAGACAAGACAAGACAAGACAAGACAAGACAAGACAAGACAAGACAAGACAAGACAAGACAAGACAAGACTAGACAAGACTAGACAAGACAAGGCAAGACCAGACATGAGAAGACATGACAAGACAAAACAAGACAAAACAACACAACACAACATGACATGACATGACATGACATGACATGACATGACAAAACAAGACAAGACAAGACAAAACAACACAACACCATATGACATAACATGACATGACATGAGAAGACAAGACAAGGCAGGACAGGACAGGACAGGACAGGACAGGTCAGGACAGGACAGGACAGGACAGGACAGGACAAGATAAGACAAGACAAGACAAGACAAGACAAGACAAGACAGGACAAGACAAGACAAGACAAGACAAGACAAGACAAGACATGAGAAGACATGACAAGACAAAACAAGACAAAACAAGACAAGACAAGACAAGACAAGACAAAACAACACAACACAACATGACATGACATGACATGACATGACAAAACAAGACAAGAAAAGACAAGACAAGACAAGACATGAGAAGACATGACAAGACAAAACATGACAAAACAAGGCAAGACAAGACAAGACAAAACAACACAACACAACATGACATGACATGACATGACATGACAAAACAAGACAAGACAAGACAAAACAACACAACACAATATGGCATGACATGACATGACATGAGAAGACAAGACAAGGCAGGACAGGACAGGACAGGACAGGACAGGACAGGACAGGACAGGACAGGACAGGACAGGACAGGACAAGACAAGACAAGATAAGACAAGACAAGACAAGACAAGACAAGACAGGACAAGACAAGACAAGACAAGACAAGACAAGACAAGACAAGACAAGACAAGACAAGACAAGACAAGACAAGACAAGACGAGACAAGACAAGACAAGACAAGACTAGACAAGACTAGACAAGACTAGACAAGACAAGACAAGACAAGACTAGACAAGACAAGACAAGACAAGACAAGACATGACAAGACAAGACAAGACAAGACTAGACAAGACAAGACAAGACAAGACAAGACAAGACAAGACAAGACAAGACAAGACAAAACAACACAACACAACATGACATGACATGACATGAGAAGACAAGGCAGGACAGGACAGGACAGGACAGGACTGGACAGGACAGGACACGACAAGACAAGACAAGACAAGACAAGACAAGACAAGACAAGACAAGACAAGACAAGACAGGACAAGACAAGACAAGACAAGACTAGACAAGACTAGACAAGACTAGACAAGACAAGACAAGACAAGACAAGACAAGACATGAGAAGACATGACAAGACAAAACAAGACAAAACAAGACAAGACAAGACAAGACAAAACAACACAACACAACATGACTTGACATGACATGACATGACATGACAAAACAAGACAAGACAAGACAAGACAAGACAAGACAAGACAAGACAAGACTAGACAAGACTAGACAAGACAAGACAAGACTAGACAAGACTAGACAAGACAAGACAAGACAAGACAAGACAAGACAAGACAAGACAAGACAAGACAAGACAAGACAAGACAAGACAAGACTAGACAAGACTAGACAAGACTAGACAAGACTAGACAAGACAAGACAAGACAAGACAAGACTAGACAAGACTAGACAAGACAAGACAAGACATGAGAAGACATGACAAGACAAAACAAGACAAAACAAGACAAGACAAGACAAGACAAGACAAAACAACACAACACAACATGACATGACATGACATGACAAAACAAGACAAGACAAGACAAAACAACACAACACAATATGACATGACATGACATGACAAGACATGACAAGACAAGACAAGACAAGACAAGACAAGACAAGACAAGACAAGACAAGACAAGACAAGACATGAGAAGACATGACAAGACAAAACAAGACAAAACAAGACAAGACAAGACAAGACAAGACAAGACAAAACAACACAACACAACATGACATGACATGACAAGACAAGACAAGACAAGACAAGACAAGACAAGACTAGACAAGACTAGACAAGACAAGACAAGACTAGACAAGACTAGACAAGACAAGACAAGACAAGACAAGACAAGACAAGACAAGACAAGACAAGACAAGACAAGACAAGACAAGACAAGACTAGACAAGACTAGACAAGACTAGACAAGACAAGACAAGACAAGACATGACAAGACAAGACAAGACTAGACAAGACAAGACAAGACAAGACAAGACAAGACAAGACAAGACATGAGAAGACATGACAAGACAAAACAAGACAAAACAAGACAAGACAAGACAAGACAAAACAACACAACACAACATGACATGACATGACATGACATGACATGACAAAACAAGACAAGACAAGACAAGACAAGACAAGACAAGACAAGACAAGACATGAGAAGACATGACAAGACAAAACAACACAACATGACATGACATGACATGACATGACAAAACAAGACAAGACAAGACAAAACAACACAACACAATATGACATGACATGACATGACATGAGAAGACAAGACAAGGCAGGACAGGACAGGACAGGACAGGACAGGACAGGACAGGACAGGACAGGACAAGATAAGACAAGACAAGACAAGACAAGACAGGACAAGACAAGACAAGACAAGACAAGACAAGACAAGACATGAGAAGACATGACAAGACAAAACACGACAAGACAAGACAAGACAAGACAAAACAACACAACACAACATGACATGACATGACATGACAAAACAAGACAAGACAAGACAAGACAAGACAAAACAACACAACACAACATGACATGACATGACATGACATGACATGACAAAACAAGACAAAACAAGACAAGACAAGACAAGACAAGACAAGACAAGACATGAGAAGACATGACAAGACAAAACAAGACAAAACAACACAACATGACATGACATGACATGACATGACAAAACAAGACAAGACAAGACAAAACAACACAACACAATATGACATGACATGACATGACATGAGAAGACAAGACAAGACTAGACAAGACTAGACAAGACTAGACAAGACTAGACAAGACTAGACAAGACAAGACAAGACAAGACAAGTCAAGACAAGACAAGACAAGACAAGACATGAGAAGACATGACAAGACAAAACAAGACAAAACAAGACAAAACAAGACAAGACAAGACAAGACAAAACAACACAACACAACATGACATGACATGACATGAGAAGACAAGACAAGACTAGACAAGACTAGACAAGACTAGACAAGACTAGACAAGACAAGACAAGACAAGACAAGTCAAGACAAGACAAGACAAGACAAGACATGAGAAGACATGACAAGACAAAACAAGACAAAACAACACAACATGACATGACATGACATGACATGACAAAACAAGACAAGACAAGACAAAACAACACAACACAATATGACATGACATGACATGACATGAGAAGACAAGACAAGGCAGGACAGGACAGGACAGGACAGGACAGGACAGGACAAGATAAGACAAGACAAGACAAGACAAGACAAGACAAGACAAGACAGGACAAGACAAGACAAGACAAGACAAGACAAGACATGAGAAGACATGACAAGACAAGACAAGACTAGACTAGACAAGTCTAGACAAGACAAGACATGAGAAGACATGACAAGACAAGACAAGACTAGACTAGACAAGTCTAGACAAGACAAGACTAGACAAAACTAGACAAGACAAGACAAGACAAGACTAGACAAGACTAGACAAGACAAGACAAGACAAGACAAGACCAGACAAGAAAAGACAAGACAAGACAAGACAAGACAAGACAAGACAAGACAAGACAAGACAACATGACATGACATGACATGACATGACATGACAAAACAAGACAAGACAAGACAAGACAAGACAAGACAAGACATGAGAAGACATGACAAGACAAGACAAGACTAGACTAGACAAGACAAAACAAGACAAAACAACACAACATGGCATGACATGACATGACATGACAAAACAAGACAAGACAAGACAAAACAACACAACACAATATGACATGACATGACATGACATGAGAAGACAAGACAAGGCAGGACAGGACAGGACAGGACAGGACAGGACAGGACAGGACAGGACATGACAGGACAAAACAGGACAAGACAAGATAAGACAAGACAAGACAAGACAAGACAAGACAAGACAGGACAAGACAAGACAAGACAAGACTAGACAAGACTAGACAAGACTAGACAAGACTAGACAAGACAAGACAAGACAAGACAAGACAAGACAAGACAAGACAAGACAAGACAAGACAAGGCATGAGAAGACATGACAAGACAAAACAAGACAAAACAAGACAAGACAAGACAAGACAAGACAAGACTAGACAAGACAAGACAAGACAAGACAAGACAAGACAAGACAAGACAAGACAAGACCAGACAAGACAAGAGAAGACAAGACAAGACAACACAACATGACATGACATGACATGACATGACAAAACAAGACAAGACAAGACAAGACAAGACAAGACAAGACAAGACATGAGAAGACATGACAAGACCAGACAAGACAAGACAAGACAAGACAAGACAAGACAAGACTAGACAAGACAAGACAAGACAAGACAAGACTAGACAAGACAAGACAAGACAAGACAAGACAAGACAAGACAAGACTAGACAAGACTAGACAAGACAAGACAAGACAAGACAAGACTAGACAAGACAAGACTAGACAAGACTAGACAAGACTAGACTAGACAAGACTAGACAAGACAAGACAAGACTAGACAAGACTAGACAAGACTAGACAAGACAAGACAAGACTAGACAAGACTAGACAAGACAAGACAAGACTAGACAAGACAAGACAAGACAAGACAAGACGAGACAAGACAAGACAAGACAAGATAAGACAAGACAAGACAAGACAAGACTAGACAAGACAAGACTAGACAAGACTAGACAAGACTAGACAAGACTAGACAAGACTAGACAAGACAAGACAAGACAAGACAAGACGAGACAAGACAAGACAAGACAAGATAAGACAAGACAAGACAAGACAAGACTAGACAAGACAAGACTAGACAAGACTAGACAAGACTATACAAGACAAGACAAGACTAGACATGACAAAACAAGACAAGACAAGACAAAACAACACAACACAATATGACATGACATGACATGACATGAGAAGACAAGACAAGGCAGGACAGGACAGGACAGGACAGGACAGGACAGGACAGGACAGGACATGACAGGACAAAACAGGACAAGACAAGATAAGACAAGACAAGACAAGACAAGACAAGACAAGACAGGACAAGACAAGACAAGACAAGACTAGACAAGACAAAACAAGACAAAACAACACAACATGGCATGACATGACATGACATGACAAAACAAGACAAGACAAGACAAAACAACACAACACAATATGACATGACATGACATGACATGAGAAGACAAGACAAGGCAGGACAGGACAGGACAGGACAGGACAGGACAGGACAGGACAGGACATGACAGGACAAAACAGGACAAGACAAGATAAGACAAGACAAGACAAGACAAGACAAGACAAGACAGGACAAGACAAGACAAGACAAGACTAGACAAGACTAGACAAGACTAGACAAGACTAGACAAGACAAGACAAGACAAGACAAGACAAGACAAGACAAGACAAGACAAGACAAGACAAGACATGAGAAGACATGACAAGACAAAACAAGACAAAACAAGACAAGACAAGACAAGACAAAACAACACAACACAACATGACATGACATGACATGACATGACAAAACAAGACAAGACAAGACAAGACAAGACAAGACAAGACAAGACATGAGAAGACATGACAAGACAAGACCAGACAAGACAAGACAAGACAAGACAAGACAAGACAAGACTAGACAAGACAAGACAAGACAAGACTAGACAAGACAAGACAAGACAAGACAAGACAAGACAAGACAAGACAAGACTAGACAAGACTAGACAAGACAAGACAAGACAAGACAAGACAAGACAAGACTAGACAAGACTAGACAAGACTAGACAAGACAAGACAAGACAAGACAAGACAAGACAAGACAAGATAAGACAAGACAAGACAAGACAAGACTAGACAAGACAAGACTAGACAAGACTAGACAAGACTAGACTAGACAAGACTAGACAAGACAAGACAAGACTAGACAAGACTAGACAAGACTAGACAAGACAAGACAAGACTAGACAAGACTAGACAAGACAAGACTAGACAAGACAAGACAAGACAAGATAAGACAAGACAAGAAAAGACAAGACAAGACTAGACTAGACAAGACTAGACAAGACAAGACAAGACTAGACAAGACTAGACAAGACAAGACAAGACAAGACAAGACAAGACAAGACAAGACAAGACAAGACAAGACAAGACAAGACAAGACAAGACAAGACAAGACTAGACAAGACTAGACAAGACTAGACAAGACAAGACAAGACAAGACAAGACAAGACAAGACAAGACTAGGCAAGACTAGACAAGACAAGACAAGACTAGACAAGACAAGTCAAGACAAGACAAGATAAGACAAGACAAGAAAAGACAAGACAAGACAAGACAAGACAAGACTAGACAAGACAAGACAAGACAAGACTAGACAAGACAAGACAAGACAAGACAAGACAAGACAAGACAAGACAAGACAAGACTAGACAAGACTAGACATGACAAAACAAGACAAGACAAGACTAGACTAGACAAGACTAGACAAGACAAGACAAAACTAGACAAGACTAGACAAGACAAGACAAGACAAGACAAGACAAGACAAGACAAGACAAGACAAGACAAGACTAGACAAGACTAGACATGACAAAACAAGACAAGACAAGACTAGACTAGACAAGACTAGACAAGACAAGACAAGACTAGACAAGACAAGACAAGACAAGTCAAGACAAGACAAGATAAGACAAGACAAGAAAAGACAAGACAAGACAAGACAAGACAAGACTAGACAAGACAAGACAAGACAAGACTAGACAAGACAAGACTAGACAAGACAAGACAAGACAAGACAAGACAAGACAAGACAAGATAAGACAAGACAAGAAAAGACAAGACAAGACTAGACTAGACAAGACTAGACAAGACAAGACAAGACTAGACAAGACTAGACAAGACAAGACAAGACAAGACAAGACAAGACAAGACAAGACAAGACAAGACAAGACAAGACAAGACTAGACAAGACTAGACAAGACTAGACAAGACAAGACAAGACAAGACAAGACAAGACAAGACTAGACAAGTCTAGACAAGACAAGACATGAGAAGACATGACAAGACAAGACAAGACTAGACTAGACAAGTCTAGACAAGACAAGACTAGACAAAACTAGACAAGACAAGACAAGACAAGACTAGACAAGACTAGACAAGACAAGACAAGACAAGACAAGACCAGACAAGAAAAGACAAGACAAGACAAGACAAGACAAGACAAGACAAGACAAGACAACACAACATGACATGACATGACATGACATGACATGACAAAACAAGACAAGACAAGACAAGACAAGACAAGACAAGACATGAGAAGACATGACAAGACAAGACAAGACTAGACTAGACAAGACAAAACAAGACAAAACAACACAACATGGCATGACATGACATGACATGACAAAACAAGACAAGACAAGACAAAACAACACAACACAATATGACATGACATGACATGACATGAGAAGACAAGACAAGGCAGGACAGGACAGGACAGGACAGGACAGGACAGGACAGGACAGGACATGACAGGACAAAACAGGACAAGACAAGATAAGACAAGACAAGACAAGACAAGACAAGACAAGACAGGACAAGACAAGACAAGACAAGACTAGACAAGACTAGACAAGACTAGACAAGACTAGACAAGACAAGACAAGACAAGACAAGACAAGACAAGACAAGACAAGACAAGACAAGGCATGAGAAGACATGACAAGACAAAACAAGACAAAACAAGACAAGACAAGACAAGACAAGACAAGACTAGACAAGACAAGACAAGACAAGACAAGACAAGACAAGACAAGACAAGACAAGACCAGACAAGACAAGAGAAGACAAGACAAGACAACACAACATGACATGACATGACATGACATGACAAAACAAGACAAGACAAGACAAGACAAGACAAGACAAGACAAGACATGAGAAGACATGACAAGACCAGACAAGACAAGACAAGACAAGACAAGACAAGACAAGACTAGACAAGACAAGACAAGACAAGACAAGACTAGACAAGACAAGACAAGACAAGACAAGACAAGACAAGACAAGACTAGACAAGACTAGACAAGACAAGACAAGACAAGACAAGACTAGACAAGACAAGACTAGACAAATCTAGACAAGACTAGACTAGACAAGACTAGACAAGACAAGACAAGACTAGACAAGACTAGACAAGACTAGACAAGACAAGACAAGACTAGACAAGACTAGACAAGACAAGACAAGACTAGACAAGACAAGACAAGACAAGACAAGACGAGACAAGACAAGACAAGACAAGATAAGACAAGACAAGACAAGACAAGACTAGACAAGACAAGACTAGACAAGACTAGACAAGACTAGACAAGACTAGACAAGACTAGACAAGACTAGACTAGACAAGACTAGACAAGACAAGACAAGACTAGACAAGACTAGACAAGACTAGACAAGACTAGACAAGACAAGACAAGACAAGACAAGACTAGACAAGACAAGACAAGACAAGACAAGACAAGACAAGACAAGACAAGACCAGACAAGACAAGACAAGACAAGACAAGACAAGATAAGACAAGACAAGACAAGACAAGACTAGACAAGACAAGACTAGACAAGACTAGACAAGACTAGACTAGACAAGACTAGACAAGACAAGACAAGACTAGACAAGACTAGACAAGACTAGACAAGACTAGACAAGACTATACAAGACAAGACAAGACTAGACATGACAAAACAAGACAAGACAAGACAAAACAACACAACACAATATGACATGACATGACATGACATGAGAAGACAAGACAAGGCAGGACAGGACAGGACAGGACAGGACAGGACAGGACAGGACAGGACATGACAGGACAAAACAGGACAAGACAAGATAAGACAAGACAAGACAAGACAAGACAAGACAAGACAGGACAAGACAAGACAAGACAAGACTAGACAAGACAAAACAAGACAAATTAACACAACATGGCATGACATGACATGACATGACAAAACAAGACAAGACAAGACAAAACAACACAACACAATATGACATGACATGACATGACATGAGAAGACAAGACAAGGCAGGACAGGACAGGACAGGACAGGACAGGACAGGACAGGACATGACAGGACAAAACAGGACAAGACAAGATAAGACAAGACAAGACAAGACAAGACAAGACAAGACAGGACAAGACAAGACAAGACAAGACTAGACAAGACTAGACAAGACTAGACAAGACTAGACAAGACAAGACAAGACAAGACAAGACAAGACAAGACAAGACAAGACAAGACAAGACATGAGAAGACATGACAAGACAAAACAAGACAAAACAAGACAAGACAAGACAAGACAAAACAACACAACACAACATGACATGACATGACATGACATGACAAAACAAGACAAGACAAGACAAGACAAGACAAGACAAGACAAGACATGAGAAGACATGACAAGACAAGACCAGACAAGACAAGACAAGACAAGACAAGACAAGACAAGACTAGACAAGACAAGACAAGACAAGACTAGACAAGACAAGACAAGACAAGACAAGACAAGACAAGACAAGACAAGACTAGACAAGACTAGACAAGACAAGACAAGACAAGACAAGACAAGACAAGACTAGACAAGACTAGACAAGACTAGACAAGACAAGACAAGACAAGACAAGACAAGACAAGACAAGATAAGACAAGACAAGACAAGACAAGACTAGACAAGACAAGACTAGACAAGACTAGACAAGACTAGACTAGACAAGACTAGACAAGACAAGACAAGACTAGACAAGACTAGACAAGACTAGACAAGACAAGACAAGACTAGACAAGACTAGACAAGACAAGACTAGACAAGACAAGACAAGACAAGATAAGACAAGACAAGAAAAGACAAGACAAGACTAGACTAGACAAGACTAGACAAGACAAGACAAGACTAGACAAGACTAGACAAGACAAGACAAGACAAGACAAGACAAGACAAGACAAGACAAGACAAGACAAGACAAGACAAGACAAGACAAGACAAGACAAGACTAGACAAGACTAGACAAGACTAGACAAGACAAGACAAGACAAGACAAGACAAGACAAGACAAGACTAGGCAAGACTAGACAAGACAAGACAAGACTAGACAAGACAAGTCAAGACAAGACAAGATAAGACAAGACAAGAAAAGACAAGACAAGACAAGACAAGACAAGACTAGACAAGACAAGACAAGACAAGACTAGACAAGACAAGACAAGACAAGACAAGACAAGACAAGACAAGACAAGACAAGACTAGACAAGACTAGACATGACAAAACAAGACAAGACAAGACTAGACTAGACAAGACTAGACAAGACAAGACAAAACTAGACAAGACTAGACAAGACAAGACAAGACAAGACAAGACAAGACAAGACAAGACAAGACAAGACAAGACAAGACTAGACAAGACTAGACATGACAAAACAAGACAAGACAAGACTAGACTAGACAAGACTAGACAAGACAAGACAAGACTAGACAAGACAAGACAAGACAAGTCAAGACAAGACAAGATAAGACAAGACAAGAAAAGACAAGACAAGACAAGACAAGACAAGACTAGACAAGACAAGACAAGACAAGACTAGACAAGACAAGACTAGACAAGACAAGACAAGACAAGACAAGACAAGACAAGACAAGATAAGACAAGACAAGAAAAGACAAGACAAGACTAGACTAGACAAGACTAGACAAGACAAGACAAGACTAGACAAGACTAGACAAGACAAGACAAGACAAGACAAGACAAGACAAGACAAGACAAGACAAGACAAGACAAGACAAGACTAGACAAGACTAGACAAGACTAGACAAGACAAGACAAGACAAGACAAGACAAGACAAGACAAGACTAGGCAAGACTAGACAAGACAAGACAAGACTAGACAAGACAAGTCAAGACAAGACAAGATAAGACAAGACAAGAAAAGACAAGACAAGACAAGACAAGACAAGACTAGACAAGACAAGACAAGACAAGACTAGACAAGACTAGACAAGACTAGACAAGACAAGACAAGACAAGACAAGACAAGACAAGACAAGACTAGGCAAGACTAGACAAGACAAGACAAGACTAGACAAGACAAGTCAAGACAAGACAAGATAAGACAAGACAAGAAAAGACAAGACAAGACAAGACAAGACAAGACTAGACAAGACTAGGCAAGACTAGACATGACAAAACAAGACAAGACAAGACAAGACAAGACAAGACAAGACAAGACATGAGAAGACATGACAAGACAAGACCAGACAAGACAAGACAAGACAAGACAAGACAAGACTAGACAAGACAAGACAAGACAAGACTAGACAAGACAAGACAAGACAAGACAAGACAAGACAAGACAAGACTAGACAAGACTAGACAAGACAAGACAAGACAAGACAAGACAAGACAAGACAAGACTAGACAAGACTAGACAAGACTAGACAAGACAAGACAAGACAAGACAAGACAAGACAAGACAAGATAAGACAAGACAAGACAAGACAAGACTAGACAAGACAAGACTAGACAAGACTAGACAAGACTAGACTAGACAAGACTAGACAAGACAAGACTAGACAAGACTAGACAAGACAAGACTAGACAAGACAAGACAAGACAAGACAAGACAAGACAAGACAAGACAAGATAAGACAAGACAAGAAAAGACAAGACAAGACTAGACTAGACAAGACTAGACAAGACAAGACAAGACTAGACAAGACTAGACAAGACAAGACAAGACAAGACAAGACAAGACAAGACAAGACAAGACAAGACAAGACAAGACTAGACAAGACTAGACAAGACTAGACAAGACAAGACAAGACAAGACAAGACAAGACAAGACAAGACTAGGCAAGACTGGACAAGACAAGACAAGACTAGACAAGACAAGTCAAGACAAGACAAGATAAGACAAGACAAGAAAAGACAAGACAAGACTAGACTAGACAAGACTAGACAAGACAAGACAAGACTAGACAAGACAAGACAAGACAAGACAAGACAAGACAAGACAAGACAAGACAAGACAAGACAAGACAAGACAAGACAAGACAAGAAAAGACAAGACTAGACAAGACAAGACTAGACAAGACTAGACAAGACTAGACAAGACAAGACAAGACTAGACAAGACTAGACAAGACAAGACAAGACTAGACAAGACAAGACAAGACTAGACAAGACTAGACAAGACAAGACAAGACAAGACAAGACAAGACAAGACAAGACAAGACAAGACAAGACAAGACAAGACTAGACAAGACTAGACAAGACTAGACAAGACAAGACAAGACAAGACAAGACAAGACAAGACAAGACAAGATAAGACAAGACAAGACAAGACAAGACTAGACAAGACAAGACTAGACAAGACTAGACAAGACTAGACTAGACAAGACTAGACAAGACAAGACAAGACTAGACAAGACTAGACAAGACTAGACAAGACAAGACAAGACTAGACAAGACTAGACAAGACAAGACAAGACTAGACAAGACAAGACAAGACAAGACAAGACAAGACAAGACAAGACCAGACAAGACAAGAGAAGACAAGACAAGACAAGACAAGACAAGACAAGACAAGACTAGACTAGACAAGACTAGACAAGACTAGACAAGACAAGACAAGACAAGACAAGACAAGACTAGACAAGACTAGACAAGACTAGACAAGATAAGACAAGACAAGACAAGACAAGACCAGACAAGACAAGACAAGACAAGACAAGACAAGACAAGACAAGGCAAGACAAGACAAAACAAGACAAGACTAGACTAGACAAGACTAGACAAGACAAGACAAGACTAGACAAGACTAGACAAGACAAGACAAGACAAGTCAAGACAAGACAAGACAAGACAAGACAAGGCAAGACAAGACAAGACAAGACAAGACAAGACAAGACTAGACAAGACTAGACAAGTCTAGACAAGACAAGACTAGACAAGACTAGACAAGACAAGACAAGACAAGACAAGACAAGACAAGACAAGACAAGACAAGACAAGACAAGACAAGACAAGACAAGACAAGACAAGACAAGACAAGACAAGACAAGACAAGACAAGACAAGACTAGACAAGACTAGACAAGACTAGACAAGACAAGACAAGACAAGACAAGACAAGATAAGACAAGACAAGACAAGACAAGACTAGACAAGACAAGACTAGACAAGACTAGACAAGACTAGACTAGACAAGACTAGACAAGACAAGACAAGACTAGACAAGACAAGACTAGACAAGACAAGACAAGACAAGACAAGACAAGACAAGACAAGACAAGACAAGACAAGACAAGACAAGACAAGACAAGACAAGACAAGACAAGACAAGACAAGACAAGACTAGACAAGACTAGACAAGACAAGACAAGACAAGACAAGACAAGACAAGACTAGACAAGACTAGACAAGACAAGACAAGACAAGACAAGACTAGACAAGACTAGACAAGACTAGACAAGACAAGACAAGACTAGACAAGACAAGACAAGACAAGACAAGACAAGATAAGACAAGACAAGAAAAGACAAGACAAGACTAGACAAGACAAGACAAGACAAGACCTGACAAGAAAAGACAAGACAAGACAAGACTAGACAAGACTAGACAAGACAAGACAAGACAAGACAAGACTAGGCAAGACTAGACAAGACTAGGCAAGACTAGACAAGACTAGACAAGACAAGACATGAGAAGACATGACAAGACAAAACAAGACAAAACAACACAACACAACATGACATGACATGACATGACATGACATGACATGACATGACATGACATGACATGACATGACATGACAAAACAAGACAAGACAAGACAAAACAACACAACACAATATGACATGACATGACATGACATGAGAAGACAAGACAAGGCAGGACAGGACAGGACAGGACAGGACAGGACAAGATAAGACAAGACAAGACAAGACAAGACAAGACAAGACAGGACAAGACAAGACAAGACAAGACAAGACAAGACAAGACATGAGAAGACATGACAAGACAAAACAAGACAAAACAAGACAAGACAAGACAAGACAAGACAAAACAACACAACACAACATGACATGACATGACATGACATGACAAAACAAGACAAGAAAAGACAAGACAAGACAAGACATGAGAAGACATGACAAGACAAAACATGACAAAACAAGGCAAGACAAGACAAGACAAAACAACACAACACCACATGACATGACATGACATGACATGACAAAACAAGACAAGACAAGACAAAACAACACAACACAATATGGCATGACATGACATGACATGAGAAGACAAGACAAGGCAGGACAGGACAGGACAGGACAGGACAGGACAGGACAGGACAGGACAGGACATGACAAGACAAGACAAGATAAGACAAGACAAGACAAGACAAGACACGACAGGACAAGACAAGACAAGACAAGACAAGACAAGACAAGACAAGACAAGACAAGACAAGACAAGACAAGACAAGACAAGACAAGACGAGACAAGACAAGACAAGACAAGACAAGACAAGACTAGACAAGACAAGACAAGACAAGACATGACAAGACAAGACAAGACAAGACAAGACAAGACAAGACAAGACAAGACAAGACAAGACAAGACAAAACAACACAACACAACATGACATGACATGACATGAGAAGACAAGGCAGGACAGGACAGGACAGGACAGGACTGGACAGGACAGGACAAGACAAGACAAGACAAGACAAGACAAAACAAGACAAGACAAGACAGGACAAAACAACACAACACAACATGACATGACATGACATGACATGACATGACAAAACAAGACAAGACAAGACAAGACAAGACAAGACAAGACAAGACAAGACAAGACAAGACAAGACAAGACTAGACAAGACTAGACAAGACAAGACTAGACAAGACAAGACAAGACTAGACAAGACTAGACAAGACAAGACAAGACAAGACAAGACAAGACAAGACAAGACAAGACAAGACAGGACAAGACAAGACAAGACAAGACTAGACAAGACTAGACAAGACAAGACAAGACAAGACAAGACAAGACAAGACAAGACAAAACAACACAACACAACATGACATGACATGACATGAGAAGACAAGGCAGGACAGGACAGGACAGGACAGGACTGGACAGGACAGGACAAGACTAGACAAGACTAGACAAGACAAAACAAGACAAGACAAGACAAGACAAAACAACACAACACAACATGACATGACATGACATGACATGACATGACAAAACAAGACAAGACAAGACAAGACAAGACAAGACAAGACAAGACAAGACAAGACAAGACAAGACTAGACAAGACTAGACAAGACAAGACAAGACTAGACAAGACTAGACAAGACAAGACAAGACAAGACAAGACAAGACAAGACAAGACAAGACAAGACAGGACAAGACAAGACTAGACAAGACTAGACAAGACTAGACAAGACAAGACAAGACAAGACAAGACTAGACAAGACTAGACATGAGAAGACATGACAAGGCAGGACAGGACAGGACAGGACAGGACAGGACAGGACAGGACAGGACAAGACAAGACAAGATAAGACAAGACAAGACAAGACAAGACAAGACAAGACAAGACAAGACAAGACAAGACAAGACAAGACAAGACAAGACGAGACAAGACAAGACAAGACAAGACTAGACAAGACTAGACAAGACTAGACAAGACAAGACAAGACAAGACTAGACAAGACAAGACAAGACAAGACATGACAAGACAAGACAAGACAAGACAAGACAAGACAAGACAAGACAAGACAAAACAACACAACACAACATGACATGACATGACATGAGAAGACAAGGCAGGACAGGACAGGACAGGACAGGACTGGACAGGACAGGACAGGACAAGACAAGACAAGACAAGACTAGACAAGACTAGACAAGACAAAACAAGACAAGACAAGACAAGACAAAACAACACAACACAACATGACATGACATGACATGACATGACATGACAAAACAAGACAAGACAAGACAAGACAAGACAAGACAAGACAAGACAAGACAAGACAAGACTAGACAAGACTAGACAAGACAAGACAAGACTAGACAAGACTAGACAAGACAAGACAAGACAAGACAAGACAAGACAAGACAAGACAAGACAAGACAAGACAAGACAAGACTAGACAAGACTAGACAAGACTAGACAAGACAAGACAAGACAAGACAAGACTAGACAAGACTAGACAAGACAAGACAAGACATGAGAAGACATGACAAGACAAAACAAGACAAAACAAGACAAGACAAAACAACACAACACAACATGACATGACATGACATGACAAAACAAGACAAGGCAAGACAAGAAAAGACAAGACAAGACAAGAAAAGACAAGACAAGACAAGACAAGACAAGACAAGACTAGACAAGACTAGACAAGACAAGACAAGACTAGACAAGACTAGACAAGACTAGACAAGACAAGACAAGACAAGACCAGACAAGACAAGACAAGACATGACAAAACAAGACAAAACAAGACAAGACAAGACAAGACAAAACAAGACAAGACAAGACAAGACAAGACAAGACTAGACAAGACAAGACAAGACTAGACAAGACTAGACAAGACAAGACAAGACAAGACAAGACAAGACAAGACAAGACAAGACAAGACAAGACAAGACAAGACAAGACAAGACTAGACAAGACTAGACAAGACTAGACAAGACTAGACAAGACAAGACAAGACAAGACAAGACAAGACAAGACAAGACAAGACAAGACATGAGAAGACATGACAAGACAAAACAAGACAAAACAAGACAAGACAAGACAAGACAAAACAACACAACACAACATGACATGACATGACATGACATGACATGACAAAACAAGACAAGACAAGACAAGACAAGACAAGACAAGACAAGACATGAGAAGACATGACAAGACAAAACAACACAACATGACATGACATGACATGACATGACAAAACAAGACAAGACAAGACAAAACAACACAACACAATATGACATGACATGACATGACATGAGAAGACAAGACAAGGCAGGACAGGACAGGACAGGACAGGACAGGACAGGACAGGACAGGACAGGACAGGACAAGATAAGACAAGACAAGACAAGACAAGACAGGACAAGACAAGACAAGACAAGACAAGACAAGACAAGACAAGACAAGACATGAGAAGACATGACAAGACAAAACACGACAAGACAAGACAAGACAAGACAAGACAAAACAACACAACACAACATGACATGACATGACATGACAAAACAAGACAAGACAAGACAAGACAAGACAAGACAAAACAACACAACACAACATGACATGACATGACATGACATGACATGACATGACAAAACAAGACAAAACAAGACAAGACAAGACAAGACAAGACAAGACAAGACATGAGAAGACATGACAAGACAAAACAAGACAAAACAACACAACATGACATGACATGACATGACATGACAAAACAAGACAAGACAAGACAAGACAAAACAACACAACACAATATGACATGACATGACATGACATGAGAAGACAAGACAAGACTAGACAAGACTAGACAAGACTAGACAAGACTAGACAAGACTAGACAAGACAAGACAAGACAAGACAAGTCAAGACAAGACAAGACAAGACAAGACATGAGAAGACATGACAAGACAAAACAAGACAAAACAAGACAAGACAAGACAAGACAAAACAACACAACACAACATGACATGACATGACATGACATGAGAAGACAAGACAAGACTAGACAAGACTAGACAAGACTAGACAAGACTAGACAAGACTAGACAAGACAAGACAAGACAAGACAAGTCAAGACAAGACAAGACAAGACAAGACATGAGAAGACATGACAAGACAAAACAAGACAAAACAACACAACATGACATGACATGACATGACATGACAAAACAAGACAAGGCAAGACAAAACAACACAACACAATATGACATGACATGACATGACATGAGAAGACAAGACAAGGCAGGACAGGACAGGACAGGACAGGACAGGACAGGACAAGATAAGACAAGACAAGACAAGACAAGACAAGACAAGACAAGACAGGACAAGACAAGACAAGACAAGACAAGACAAGACAAGACAAGACATGAGAAGACATGACAAGACAAAACACGACAAGACAAGACAAGACAAAACAACACAACACAACATGACATGACATGACAAAACAAGACAAGACAAGACAAGACAAGACAAGACAAGACATGAGAAGACATGACAAGACAAGACAAGACTAGACTAGACAAGTCTAGACAAGACAAGACTAGACAAAACTAGACAAGACAAGACAAGACAAGACTAGACAAGACTAGACAAGACTAGAAAAGACAAGACAAGACAAGACAAGACCAGACAAGAAAAGAAAAGACAAGACAAGACAAGACAAGACAAGACAAGACAAGACAAGACAACACAACATGACATGACATGACATGACATGACATGACAAAACAAGACAAGACAAGACAAGACAAGACAAGACATGAGAAGACATGACAAGACAAGACAAGACTAGACTAGACAAGACAAAACAAGACAAAACAACACAACATGGCATGACATGACATGACATGACAAAACAAGACAAGACAAGACAAAACAACACAACACAATATGACATGACATGACATGACATGAGAAGACAAGACAAGGCAGGACAGGACAGGACAGGACAGGACAGGACAGGACAAGATAAGACAAGACAAGACAAGACAAGACAAGACAAGACAAGACAGGACAAGACAAGACAAGACAAGACAAGACAAGACAAGACAAGACATGAGAAGACATGACAAGACAAAACACGACAAGACAAGACAAGACAAAACAACACAACACAACATGACATGACATGACAAAACAAGACAAGACAAGACAAGACAAGACAAGACAAGACATGAGAAGACATGACAAGACAAGACAAGACTAGACTAGACAAGTCTAGACAAGACAAGACTAGACAAAACTAGACAAGACAAGACAAGACAAGACTAGACAAGACTAGACAAGACTAGAAAAGACAAGACAAGACAAGACAAGACCAGACAAGAAAAGACAAGACAAGACAAGACAAGACAAGACAAGACAAGACAACACAACATGACATGACATGACATGACATGACATGACAAAACAAGACAAGACAAGACAAGACAAGACAAGACAAGACATGAGAAGACATGACAAGACAAGACAAGACTAGACTAGACAAGACAAAACAAGACAAAACAACACAACATGGCATGACATGACATGATATGACAAAACAAGACAAGACAAGACAAAACAACACAACACAATATGACATGACATGACATGACATGAGAAGACAAGACAAGGCAGGACAGGACAGGACAGGACAGGACAGGACAGGACAGGACAGGACATGACAGGACAAAACAGGACAAGACAAGATAAGACAAGACAAGACAAGACAGGACAAGACAAGACAGGACAAGACAAGACAAGACAAGACTAGACAAGACTAGACAAGACTAGACAAGACTAGACAAGACAAGACAAGACAAGACAAGACAAGACAAGACAAGACAAGACAAGACAAGACATGAGAAGACATGACAAGACAAAACAAGACAAAACAAGACAAGACAAGACAAGACAAAACAACACAACACAACATGACATGACATGACATGACATGACAAAACAAGACAAGACAAGACAAGACATGAGAAGACATGACAAGACAAAACAAGACAAAACAAGACATTACAAGACAAGACAAAACAAGACAAGACAAGACAAGACAAGACAAGACAAGACAAGACAAGACTAGACAAGACAAGACAAGACAAGACAAGACCAGACAAGAAAAGACAAGACAAGACAAGACTAGACAAGACTAGACAAGACTAGACAAGACAAGACAAGACAAGACAAGACAAGACAAGACAAGACTAGACAAGAATAGACAAGACTACCCTAGACAAGACAAGACAAGACAAGACAAGACAAGACAATACAGGACAAGACAAGACAAGACAAGACAAGACAAGACAAGACAAGACAAGACAAGACAAGACAAGACAAGACAAGACAAGACAAGACAAGACAAGACAAGACAAGACAAGACAAGACAAGACAAGACAAGACAAGACAAGACAAGACAAGACAAGACAAGACAAGACAAGACAAGACAAGACAAGACAAGACAAGACAAGACAAGACAAGACAAGACAAGACAAGACAAGACAAGACAAGACAAGACAAGACAAGACAAGACAAGACAAGACAAGACAAGACAAGACAAGACAAGACAAGACAAGACAAGACAAGACAAGACAAGACAAGACAAGACAAGACAAGACAAGACAAGACAAGACAAGACAAGACAAGACAAGACAAGACAAGACAAGACAAGACAAGACAAGACAAGACAAGACAAGACAAGACAAGACAAGACAAGACAAGACAAGACAAGACAAGACAAGACAAGACAAGACAAGACAAGACAAGACAAGACAAGACAAGACAAGACAAGACAAGACAAGACAAGACACGACAAGACAAGACAAGACAAGACAAGACAAGACAAGACAAGACAAGACAAGACAAGACAAGACTAGACAAGACTAGACAAGACTAGACAAGACAAGACAAGACAAGACTAGACAAGACTAGACAAGACTAGACAAGACAAGACAAGACAAGACAAGACAAGACCAGACAAGACAAGACAAGACAAGACAAGACAAGACAAGACAAGACAAGACAAGACAAGACAAGACAAGACAAGACAAAACAAGACAAGACAAGAAAAGACAAGACAAGACAAGACAAGACAAGACAAGACAAGACAAGACAAAACAAGACAAGACAAGACTAGACAAAACTAGACAAGACAAGACAAGACAAGACAGGACAAGACAAGACAAGACAAGACAAGACAAGACAAGACAAGACAAGACAAGACAAGACAAGACAAGACTAGACAAGACAAGACAAGACAAGACAAGACAAGACATGACAAGACAAAACAAGACAAAACAAGACAAAACAAGACAAGACAAGACAAGACTAGACAAGACAAGACAGGACAAGACAAGACAAGACAAAACAAGACAAGACAAGACTAGACAAGACTAGACAAGAAAAGACAAGACAAGACAAGACAAGACAAGACAAGACAAGACAAGACAAGACAAGACAAGACAAGACAAGACAAGACTAGACAAGACTAGACAAGACAAGACAAGACAAGACAGGACAAGACAAGACAAGACAAGACAAGACAAGACAAGACAAGACAAGACAAGACAAGACAAGACTAGACAAGACAAGACAAGACAAGACAGGACAAGACAAGACAAGACAAGACAAGACAAGACAAGACAAGACAAGACAAGACAAGACAAGACAAGACAAGACAAGACAAGACAAGACAAGACAAGACAAGACAAGACAAGACAAGACAAGACAAGACAAGACAAGACATGACAAGACAAAACAAGACAAAACAAGACAAGACAAGACAAGACAAGACTAGACAAGACAAGACAAGACAGGACAAGACAAGACAAGACAAAACAAGACAAGACAAGACTAGACAAGACTAGACAAGAAAAGACAAGACAAGACAAGACAAGACAAGACAAGACAAGACAAGACAAGACAAGACAAGACAAGACAAGACAAGACTAGACAAGACTAGACAAGACAAGACAAGACAAGACAGGACAAGACAAGACAAGACAAGACAAGACAAGACAAGACAAGACAAGACAAGACAAGACAAGACAAGACAAGACTAGACAAGACTGGACAAGACAAGACAAGACAAGACAGGACAAGACAAGACAAGACAAGACAAGACAAGACAAGACAAGACAAGACAAGACAAGACAAGACAAGACAAGACAAGACTAGACAAGACAAGACTAGACAAGACTAGACAAGACAAGACAAGACTAGACAAGAAAAGACAAGACAAGACAAGACAAGACAAGACAAGACAAGACAAGACAAGACAAGACAAGACAAGACAAGACTAGACTAGACAAGACTAGACAAGACAAGACAAGACTAGACAAGAAAAGACAAGACAAGACAAGACAAGACAAGACAAGACAAGACAAGACAAGACAAGACAAGACTAGACAAGACTAGACAAGACAAGACAAGACAAGACAGGACAAGACAAGACAAGACAAGACAAGACAAGACAAGACAAGACAAGACAAGACAAGACAAGACAAGACAAGACAAGACAAGACAAGACTAGACAAGACAAGACTAGACAAGACAAGACAAGACAAGACAAGGCAAGACAAGACAAGACAAGACAAGACAAGACAAGACAAGACAAAACAAGACAAGACAAGACAAGACAAGACAAGACAAGACAAGACATGACAAGACAAAACAAGACAAAACAAGACAAGACAAGACAAGACAAAACAACACAACACAACATGACATGACATGACATGACAAAACAAGACAAGACAAGACAAAACAAGACAAGACAAGACAAGACAAAACAACACAACACAACATGACATGACATGACAAGACAAGACAAGACAAGACAAGACATGAGAAGACATGACAAGACAAAACAAGACAAAACAACACAACACAACATGACATGACATGACATGACATGACATGACATGACAAAACAAGACAAGACAAGACAAGACAAAACAACACAACACAACATGACATGACATGACATGACGTGACATGACAAAACAAGACAAGACAAGACAAAACAAGACAAGACAAGACAAGACAAGACAAAACAACACAACACAACATGACATGACATGACATGACATGACATGACAAAACAAGACAAGACAAGACAAGACAAAACAACACAACACAATATGACATGACATGACATGACAAAACAAGACAAGACAAGACAAAACAACACAACACAATATGACATGACATGACATGACAAAACAAGACAAGACAAAACAACACAACACAATATGACATGACATGACATGACATGAGAAGACAAGACAAGGCAAGACAGGACAGGACAGGACAGGACAGGACAGGACAAGACAAGATAAGACAAGACAAGACAAGACAAGACAAGACAAGACAGGACAAGACAAGACAAGACAAGACAAGACAAGACAAGACAAGACAAGACATGACAAGACAAGACAAGACAAGACAAGACAAGACAAGACTAGACAAGACTAGACAAGACTAGACAAGACTAGACAAGATAAGACTAGACAAGACTAGACAAGACAAGACAAGACAAGACAAGACAAGACAAGGCAAGACAAGACAAGACAAGACAAGACAAGACAAGACAAGACAAGACAAGACAAGACAAGACAAGACAAGACATGAGAAGACATGACAAGACAAAACAACAAGAACAAGACAAGACAAGACAAGACAAGACAAGACAAGACAAGACAAGACAAGACAAGACAAGACAAGACAAGACAAGACAAGACAAGACAAGACAAGACAAGACAAGACAAGACAAGACAAGACAAGACAAGACAAGACAAGACAAGACAAGACAAGACAAGACAAGACAAGACAAGACAAGACAAGACAAGACAAGACAAGACAAGACAAGACAAGACAAGACAAGACAAGACAAGACAAGACAAGACAAGACAAGACAAGACAAGACAAGACACGACAAGACAAGACAAGACAAGACAAGACAAGACAAGACAAGACAAGACTAGACAAGACTAGACAAGACTAGACAAGACAAGACAAGACAAGACTAGACAAGACTAGACAAGACAAAACTAGACAAGACAAGACAAGACAAGACTAGACAAGACTAGACAAGACTAGACAAGACAAGACAAGACAAGACAAGACAAGACCAGACAAGAAAAGACAAGACAAGACAAGACAAGACAAGACAACACAACATGACATGACATGACATGACATGACATGACAAAACAAGACAAGACAAGACAAGACAAGACAAGACAAGACATGAGAAGACATGACAAGACAAGACAAGACTAGACTAGACAAGACAAAACAACACAACATGGCATGACATGACATGACATGACAAAACAAGACAAGACAAGACAAAACAACACAACACAATATGACATGACATGACATGACATGAGAAGACAAGACAAGGCAGGACAGGACAGGACAGGACAGGACAGGACATGACAGGACAAAACAGGACAAGACAAGATAAGACAAGACAAGACAAGACAAGACAAGACAAGACAGGACAAGACAAGACAAGACAAGACTAGACAAGACTAGACAAGACTAGACAAGACTAGACAAGACAAGACAAGACAAGACAAGACAAGACAAGACAAGACAAGACAAGACATGAGAAGACATGACAAGACAAAACAAGACAAAACAAGACAAAACAAGACAAGACAAGACAAGACAAAACAACACAACACAACATGACATGACATGACATGACATGACAAAACAAGACAAGACAAGACAAGACATGAGAAGACATGACAAGACAAAACAAGACAAAACAAGACATTACAAGACAAGACAAAACAAGACAAGACAAGACAAGACAAGACAAGACAAGACAAGACTAGACAAGACAAGACAAGACAAGACAAGACCAGACAAGAAAAGACAAGACAAGACAAGACAAGACAAGACAAGACAAGACAAGACAAGACAAGACAAGACTAGACAAGACAAGACTAGACAAGACAAGACAAGACAAGACAAGGCAAGACAAGACAAGACAAGACAAGACAAGACAAAACAAGACAAGACAAGACAAGACAAGACAAGACAAGACAAGACATGACAAGACAAAACAAGACAAAACAAGACAAGACAAGACAAGACAAAACAACACAACACAACATGACATGACATGACATGACAAAACAAGACAAGACAAGACAAAACAAGACAAGACAAGACAAAACAACACAACACAACATGACATGACATGACAAGACAAGACAAGACAAGACAAGACATGAGAAGACATGACAAGACAAAACAAGACAAAACAACACAACACAACATGACATGACATGACATGACATGACATGACATGACAAAACAAGACAAGACAAGACAAGACAAAACAACACAACACAACATGACATGACATGACATGACGTGACATGACAAAACAAGACAAGACAAGACAAAACAAGACAAGACAAGACAAGACAAGACAAAACCACACAACACAACATGACATGACATGACATGACATGACATGACATGACAAAACAAGACAAGACAAGACAAGACAAAACAACACAACACAACATGACATGACATGACATGACGTGACATGACAAAACAAGACAAGACAAGACAAGACAAAACAAGACAAGACAAGACTAGACAAGACTAGACAAGACTAGACAAGACAAGACAAGACAAGACAGGACAAGACAAGACAAGACAAGACAAGACAAGACAAGACAAGACAAGACAAGACAAGACAAGACTAGACAAGACTAGACAAGAAAAGACAAGACAAGACAGGACAAGACAAGACAAGACAAGACAAGACAAGACAAGACAAGACAAGACAAGACAAGACAAGACTAGACAAGACAAGACAAGACAAGACAAGACTAGACAAGACAAGACTAGACAAGACAAGACAAGACAAGACAAGACAAGACTAGACAAGACAAGACTAGACAAGACAAGACTAGACAAGACAAGACAAGACAAGACAAGGCAAGACAAGACAAGACAAGACAAGACAAGACAAAACAAGACAAGACAAGACAAGACAAGACAAGACAAGGCAAGACAAGACATGACAAGACAAAACAAGACTAGACAAGACAAGACTAGACAAGACAAGACAAGACAAGACAAGGCAAGACAAGACAAGACAAGACAAGACAAGACAAGACAAAACAAGACAAGACAAGACAAGACAAGACAAGACATGAGAAGACATGACAAGACAAAACAAGACAAAACAAGACATTACAAGACAAGACAAGACAAGACAAGGCAAGACAAGACAAGACAAGACAAGACAAGACAAAACAAGACAAGACAAGACAAGACAAGACAAGACAAGACAAGACAAGACAAGACATGACAAGACAAAACAAGACAAAACAAGACAAGACAAGACAAGACAAGACAACACAACACAACATGACATGACATGACATGACAAAACAAGACAAGACAAGACAAAACAAGACAAGACAAGACAAAACAACACAACACAACATGACATGACATGACAAGACAAGACAAGACAAGACAAGACATGAGAAGACAAAACAACACAACACAACATGACATGACATGACATGACATGACATGACATGACAAAACAAGACAAGACAAGACAAGACAAAACAACACAACACAACATGACATGACATGACATGACATGACATGACAAAACAAGACAAGACAAGACAAGACAAAACAACACAACACAATATGACATGACATGACATGACAAAACAAGACAAGACAAGACTAGACAAGACAAGACAAGACAGGACAAGACAAGACAAGACAAGACAAGACAAGACAAGACAAGACAAGACAAGACAAGACGAGACAAGAAAAGACCAGACTAGACAAGACTAGACAAGACAAGACAAGACAAGACAAGACTAGACAAGACTAGACAAGACTAGACAAGACAAGACAAGACAAGACAAGACAAGACAAGACTAGACAAGACTAGACAAGACTAGACAAGACAAGACAAGACAAGACAAGAAAAGACCAGACAAGACAAGACAAGACAAGACCAGACAAGACAAGACAAGACAAGACAAGACAAAACAAGACAAGACAAGACAAGACAAGACAAGACAAGACAAGACAAGACAAGACAAGACACGACAAGACAAGACAAGACAAGACAAGACAAGACAAGACAAGACAAGACAAGACAAGACTAGACAAGACTAGACAAGACTAGACAAGACAAGACAAGACAAGACTAGACAAGACTAGACAAGACTAGACAAGACAAGACAAGACAAGACAAGACAAGACCAGACAAGACAAGACAAGACAAGACAAGACAAGACAAGACAAGACAAGACAAGACAAGACAAGACAAAACAAGACAAGACAAGAAAAGACAAGACAAGACAAGACAAGACAAGACAAGACAAGACAAGACAAAACAAGACAAGACAAGACTAGACAAGACTAGACAAGACAAGACAAGACAAGACAGGACAAGACAAGACAAGACAAGACAAGACAAGACAAGACAAGACAAGACAAGACAAGACAAGACAAGACAAGACAAGACAAGACTAGACAAGACAAGACAAGACAAGACAAGACAAGACATGACAAGACAAAACAAGACAAAACAAGACAAGACAAGACAAGACAAGACTAGACAAGACAAGACAGGACAAGACAAGACAAGACAAAACAAGACAAGACAAGACTAGACAAGACTAGACAAGAAAAGACAAGACAAGACAAGACAAGACAAGACAAGACAAGACAAGACTAGACAAGACTAGACAAGACAAGACAAGACAAGACAGGACAAGACAAGACAAGACAAGACAAGACAAGACAAGACAAGACAAGACAAGACAAGACAAGACAAGACAAGACTAGACAAGACTAGACAAGACAAGACAAGACAAGACAGGACAAGACAAGACAAGACAAGACAAGACAAGACAAGACAAGACAAGACAAGACAAGACAAGACAAGACAAGACAAGACAAGACAAGACAAGACAAGACAAGACAAGACAAGACAAGACAAGACAAGACAAGACAAGACAAGACAAGACAAGACAAGACAAGACAAGACAAGACAAGACAAGACTAGACAAGACAAGACAAGACAAGACTAGACAAGACTAGACAAGACTAGACAAGACTAGACAAGACAAGACAAGACTAGACAAGACTAGACAAGACAAAACTAGACAAGACAAGACAAGACAAGACTAGACAAGACTAGACAAGACTAGACAAGACAAGACAAGACAAGACACGACAAGACAAGACAAGACAAGACAAGACAAGACAAGACAAGACAAGACAAGACTAGACAAGACTAGACAAGACAAGACAAGACAAGACAAGACAAGACAAGACAAGACTAGACAAGACTAGACAAGACAAGACAAGACTAGACAAGACTAGACAAGACTAGACAAGACAAGACAAGACAAGACAAGACAAGACAAGACAAGACAAGACAAGGCAAGGCAAGACAAGACAAGACACGACAAGACAAGACAAGACAAGACAAGACAAGACAAGACAAGACAAGACAAGACAAGACAAGACAAGACATGACAAGACAAAACAAGACAAAACAAGACAAGACAAGACAAGACAAGACTAGACAAGACAAGACAGGACAAGACAAGACAAGACAAAACAAGACAAGACAAGACTAGACAAGACTAGACAAGACAAAACTAGACAAGACAAGACAAGACAAGACTAGACAAGACTAGACAAGACTAGACAAGACAAGACAAGACAAGACAAGACCAGACAAGAAAAGACAAGACAAGACAAGACAAGACAAGACAAGACAAGACAACACAACATGACATGACATGACATGACATCATGACATGACAAAACAAGACAAGACAAGACAAGACAAGACAAGACAAGACAAGACATGAGAAGACATGACAAGACAAGACAAGACTAGACTAGACAAGACAAAACAAGACAAAACAACACAACATGGCATGACATGACATGACATGACAAAACAAGACAAGACAAGACAAAACAACACAACACAATAATGACATGACATGACATGACATCATGACATGACAAAACAAGACAAGACAAGACAAGACAAGACAAGACAAGACATGAGAAGACATGACAAGACAAGACAAGACTAGACTAGACAAGACAAAACAAGACAAAACAACACAACATGGCATGACATGACATGACATGACAAAACAAGACAAGACAAGACAAAACAACACAACACAATATGACATGACATGACATGACATGAGAAGACAAGACAAGGCAGGACAGGACAGGACAGGACAGGACAGGACAGGACAGGACAGGACAGGACATGACAGGACAAAACAGGACAAGACAAGATAAGACAAGACAAGACAAGACAAGACAAGACAAGACAGGACAAGACAAGACAAGACAAGACTAGACAAGACTAGACAAGACTAGACAAGACTAGACAAGACAAGACAAGACAAGACAAGACAAGACAAGACATGAGAAGACATGACAAGACAAAACAAGACAAAACAAGACAAGACAAGACAAGACAAAACAACACAACACAACATGACATGACATGACATGACATGACAAAACAAGACAAGACAAGACAAGACATGAGAAGACATGACAAGACAAAACAAGACAAAACAAGACATTACAAGACAAGACAAAACAAGACAAGACAAGACAAGACAAGACAAGACAAGACAAGACTAGACAAGACAAGACAAGACAAGACAAGACCAGACAAGAAAAGACAAGACAAGACAAGACAAGACAAGACAAGACAAGACAAGACAAGACTAGACAAGACTAGACAAGACAAGACTAGACAAGACAAGACAAGACAAGACAAGGCAAGACAAGACAAGACAAGACAAAACAAGACAAGACAAGACAAGACAAGACAAGACAAGACAAGACAAGACATGACAAGACAAAACAAGACAAAACAAGACAAGACAAGACAAGACAAAACAACACAACACAACATGACATGACATGACATGACAAAACAAGACAAGACAAGACAAAACAAGACAAGACAAGACAAAACAACACAACACAACATGACATGACATGACAAGACAAGACAAGACAAGACAAGACATGAGAAGACATGACAAGACAAAACAAGACAAAACAACACAACACAACATGACATGACATGACATGACATGACATGACATGACAAAACAAGACAAGACAAGACAAGACAAAACAACACAACACAACATGACATGACATGACATGACGTGACATGACAAAACAAGACAAGACAAGACAAAACAAGACAAGACAAGACAAGACAAGACAAGACAAAACCACACAACACAACATGACATGACATGACATGACATGACATGACATGACAAAACAAGACAAGACAAGACAAGACAAAACAACACAACACAACATGACATGACATGACATGACGTGACATGACAAAACAAGACAAGACAAGACAAGACAAAACAAGACAAGACAAGACTAGACAAGACTAGACAAGACTAGACAAGACAAGACAAGACAAGACAGGACAAGACAAGACAAGACAAGACAAGACAAGACAAGACAAGACAAGACAAGACAAGACAAGACAAGACAAGACTAGACAAGACTAGACAAGAAAAGACAAGACAAGACAGGACAAGACAAGACAAGACAAGACAAGACAAGACAAGACAAGACAAGACAAGACAAGACTAGACAAGACAAGACAAGACAAGACAGGACAAGACAAGACAAGACAAGACAAGACAAGACAAGACAAGACAAGACAAGACAAGACAAGACAAGACAAGACAAGACTAGACAAGACAAGACAAGACAAGACAGGACAAGACAAGACAAGACAAGACAAGACAAGACAAGACAAGACAAGACAAGACAAGACAAGACAAGACAAGACTAGACAAGACAAGACTAGACAAGACAAGACAAGACAAGACAAGGCAAGACAAGACAAGACAAGACAAGACAAGACAAAACAAGACAAGACAAGACAAGACAAGACAAGACAAGACAAGACAAGACAAGACATGACAAGACAAAACAAGACAAAACAAGACAAGACAAGACAAGACAAACCAACACAACACAACATGACATGACATGACATGACAAAACAAGACAAGACAAGACAAAACAAGAAAAGACAAGACAAAACAACACAACACAACATGACATGACATGACAAGACAAGACAAGACAAGACAAGACATGAGAAGACATGACAAGACAAAACAAGACAAAACAACACAACACAACATGACATGACATGACATGACATGACATGACATGACAAAACAAGACAAGACAAGACAAGACAAAACAACACAACACAACATGACATGACATGACATGACGTGACATGACAAAACAAGACAAGACAAGACTAAACAAGACAAGACAAGACAAGACAAGACAAAACCACACAACACAACAAGACATGACATGACATGACATGACATGACAAAACAAGACAAGACAAGACAAGACAAAACAACACAACACAATATGACATGACATGACATGACAAAACAAGACAAGACAAGACAAAACAACACAACACAATATGACATGACATGACATGACAAAACAAGACAAGACAAGACAAAACAACACAACACAATATGACATGACATGACATGACATGAGAAGACAAGACAAGGCAGGACAGGACAGGACAGGACAGGACAGGACAGGACAAGACAAGATAAGACAAGACAAGACAAGACAAGACAAGACAAGACAAGACAGGACAAGACAAGACAAGACAAGACAAGACAAGACAAGACAAGACAAGACAAGACATGACAAGACAAGACAAGACAAGACAAGACAAGACTAGACAAGACTAGACAAGACTAGACAAGACTAGACAAGATAAGACTAGACAAGACTAGACAAGACAAGACAAGACAAGACAAGACAAGACAAGGCAAGACAAGACAAGACAAGACAAGACAAGACAAGACAAGACAAGACAAGACAAGACAAGACAAGACAAGACATGAGAAGACATGACAAGACAAAACAACAAGAACAAGACAAGACAAGACAAGACAAGACAAGACAAGACAAGACAAGACAAGACAAGACAAGACAAGACAAGACAAGACAAGACAAGACAAGACAAGACAAGACAAGACAAGACAAGACAAGACAAGACAAGACAAGACAAGACAAGACAAGACAAGACAAGACAAGACAAGACAAGACAAGACAAGACAAGACAAGACAAGACAAGACAAGACAAGACAAGACAAGACAAGACAAGACAAGACAAGACAAGACAAGACAAGACAAGACAAGACAAGACAAGACAAGACAAGACAAGACAAGACAAGACAAGACAAGACAAGACAAGACAAGACAAGACAAGACAAGACAAGACAAGACAAGACAAGACAAGACAAGACAAGACAAGACAAGACAAGACAAGACAAGACAAGACAAGACAAGACAAGACAAGACAAGACAAGACAAGACAAGACAAGACAAGACAAGACAAGACAAGACAAGACAAGACAAGACAAGACAAGACAAGACAAGACAAGACAAGACAAGACAAGACAAGACAAGACAAGACAAGACAAGACAAGACAAGACAAGACAAGACAAGACAAGACAAGACAAGACAAGACAAGACAAGACAAGACAAGACAAGACAAGACAAGACAAGACAAGACAAGACAAGACAAGACAAGACAAGACAAGACAAGACAAGACAAGACAAGACAAGACAAGACAAAACAAGACAAGACAAGACAAGACAAGACAAGACAAGACAAGACAAGACAAGACAAGACAAGACAAGACAAGACAAGACAAGACAAGACTAGACAAGACAAGACTAGACAAGACTAGACAAGACTAGACTAGACAAGACTAGACAAGACAAGACAAGACTAGACAAGACTAGACAAGACAAGACAAGACAAGACAAGACAAGACAAGACAAGACAAGACCAGACAAGACAAGACAAGACAAGACAAGACAAGACAAGACAAGACAAAACAAGACAAGACAAGACAAGACTAGACAAGACTAGACAAGACTAGACAAGACAAGACAAGACAAGACCAGACAAGAAAAGACAAGACAAGACAAGACTAGACAAGACAAGACAAGACAAGACAAGACAAGACAAGACAAGACAAGACTAGACAAGACTAGACAAGACTAGACAAGACTAGACAAGACAAGACAAGACAAGACAAGACAAGACAAAACAAGACAAGACTAGACAAGACAAGACAAGACAAGACAAGACAAGACAAGACAAGACAAGTCAAGACTAGACAAGACTAGACAAGACAAGACAAGACAAGACAAGACAAGACAAGACAAGACAAGACAAGACAAGACAAGACAAGACAAGACAAGACAAGACAGGACAAGACAAGACAAGACAAGACAAGACAAGACAAGACAAGACAAGACAAGACATGAGAAGACATGACAAGACAAAACAAGACAAGACTAGACAAGACTAGACAAGACAAGACAAGACAAGACCAGACAAGAAAAGACAAGACAAGACAAGACTAGACAAGACAGGACAAGACAAGACAAGACAAGACAAGACAAGACAAGACAAGACAAGACAAGACAAGACAAGACAAGACAAGACAAGACAAGACAAGACAAGACAAGACAAGACAAGACAAGACAAGACAAGACAAGACAAGACAAGACAAGACAAGACAAGACAAGACAAGACAAGACAAGACAAGACAAGACAAAACAAGACAAGACAAGACAAGGCAAAACAAGACAAGACAAGACAAGACAAGACAAGACAAGACAAGACAAGACAAGACAAGACAAGACAGGACAGGACAAGACAAGACAAGACAAGACAAGACAAGACAAGACAAGACAAGACAAGACAAGACAAGACAAGACAAGACAAGACAAGACAAGACAAAACAAGACAAGACAAGACAAGACAAAACAAGACAAGACAAGACAAGACAAGACAAGACAAGACAAGACTAGACAAGACAAGACAAGACAAGACAAGACAAGACCAGACAAGACAAGACAAGAAAAGACAAGACAAGACAAGACAAGACAAGACAAGACAAGACAAGACAAGACAAGACAAGACAAGACAAGACAAGACAAGAAAAGACAAGACAAGACAAGACAAGACAAGACAAGACAAGACAAGACAAGACAAGACAAGACAAGACAAGACCAGACAAGAAAAGACAAGACAAGACAAGACAAAACAAGACAAGACAAGACAAGACTAGACAAGACTAGACAAGACAAGACAAGACAAGACTAGACAAGACTAGACAAGACAAGACAAGACAAGACCAGACAAGAAAAGACAAGACAAGACAAGACAAGACAAGACAAGACAAGACAAGACAAGACAAGACAAGACAAGACAAGACAAGACAAGACAAGACTAGACAAGACTAGACAAGACAAGACAAGACAAGACCAGACAAGAAAAGACAAGACAAGACAAGACTAGACAAGACAGGACAAGACAAGACAAGACAAGACAAGACAAGACAAGACAAGACAAGACAAGACAAGACAAGACAAGACAAGACAAGACAAGACAAGATAAGACAAGACAAGACAAGACAAGACAAGACAAGACAAGACAAGACAAGACAAGACAAGACAAGACAAGACAAGACAAGACAAGAAAAGACAAGACAAGACAAGACAAAACAAGACAGGACAAGACAAGGCAAAACAAGACAAGACAAGACAAGACAAGACAAGACAAGACAAGACAAGACAAGACAAGACAAGACAAGACAAGACAAGACATGAGAAGACATGACAAGACAAAACAAGACAAAACAAGACAAGACAAGCCAAGACAAAACAACACAACACAACATGACATGACATGACATGACATGACATGAGAAGACAAGACAAGGCAGGACAGGACAGGACAGGACAGGACAGGACAGGACAGGACAGGACAAAACAGGACAAGAAGAATAAGACAAGACAAGACAAGACAAGACAAGACAGGACAAGACAAGACAAGACAAGACTAGACAAGACTAGACAAGACTAGACAAGACAAGACAAGACAAGACAAGACAAGACATGAGAAGACACGACAAGACAAAACAAGACAAGACAAGACAAGACAAGACAAGACAACACAAGACAAGACAAGACAAGACATGAGAAGACATGACAAGACAAAACAAGACAAAACAAGACAAGACAAGACAAGACAAAACAAGACAAGACAAGACAAGACAAGACAAGACAAGACAAGACAAGACAAGACAAGACAAGACAAGACAAGACAAGACAAGACAAGACAAGACAAGACAAGACAAGACAAGACAAGACCAGACAAGAAAAGAAAAGAAAAGACAAGACAAGACTAGACAAGACTAGACAAGACAAGACAAGACAAGACCAGACAAGAAAAGACAAGACAAGACAAGACTAGACAAGTCTAGACAAGACAAGACAAGACAAGATAAGACAAGACAAGACAAGACAAGACAAGACAAGACAAGACAAGACAAGACAAGACAAGACAAGACAAGACAAGACAAGACAAGACAAGACTAGACAAGACAAGACAAGACAAGACTAGACTAGACTAGACAAGACTAGACAAGACAAGACAAGACTAGACAAGACTAGACAAGACTAGACAAGACAAGACAAGGCAAGACTAGACAAGACAAGACAAGACAAGACTAGACAAGTCTAGACAAGACAAGACAAGACAAGACAAGACAAGACAAGACAAGGCAAGACAAGACAAGACAAGACTAGACAAGACAAGACAAGACAAGACTAGACTAGACTAGACAAGACTAGACAAGACTAGACAAGACAAGACAAGGCAAGACTAGACAAGACTAGACAAGACTAGACAAGACAAGACAAGACAAGACAAGACAAGACAAGACTAGACAAGACTAGACAAGACAAGACAAGACAAGACAAGACATGACAAGACATGAGAAGACATGACAAGACAAGACAAGACAAGACAAGACAAGACAAAACAAAACAACACAACGCAACACATGACATGACAAGACAAGACAAAGCAACACAAGACAAGACAAGACAAGACAATACTAGACAAGACTAGACAAGGCTAGACAAGACAAGACAAGACAAGACCAGACAAGAAAAGACAAGACAAGACAAGACTAGACAAGACAAGACAAGACTAGACAAGACTAGACAAGACTAGACAAGACAAGACAAGACAAGACAAGACAAGACAAGACAAGACAAGACAAGACAAGACAAGACAAGACAAGACAAGACAAGACAAGACAAGACAAGACAAGACAAGACAAGACTAGACTAGACAAGACTAGACAAGACAAGACAAGACTAGACAAGACTAGACAAGACTAGACAAGACTAGACAAGACTAGACAAGACTAGACAAGACTAGACTAGACAAGACAAGACTAGACTAGACAAGACTAGACTAGACAAGACAAGACAAGACAAGACAAGACAAGACCAGACAAGACAAGACAAGACAAGACAAGACAAGACAAGACAAGACAAGACAAGACAAGACAAGACGAGACAAGACAAGACAAGACAAGACAAGACAAAACAAGACAAGACAAGACAAGACTAGACAAGACTAGACAAGACTAGACAAGACTAGACAAGACTAGACAAGACAAGACAAGACAAGACCAGACAAGAAAAGACAAGACAAGACAAGACTAGACAAGACAAGACAAGACTAGACAAGACTAGACAAGACTAGACAAGACAAGACAAGACAAGACAAGACAAGACAAGACAAGACAAGACAAGACTAGACAAGACTAGACAAGACTAGACAAGACAAGACAAGACAAGACAAGACAAGACAAGACAAGACAAGACAAGACAAGACAAGACAAGACAAGACAAGACAAGACAAGACAAGACAAGACAAGACAAGACAAGACAAGACAAGACAAGACAAGACAAGACATGAGAAGACATGACAAGACAAAACAAGACAAAACAACACAGCACTACATGACATGACATGACATGACATGACAAAACAAGACAAGACAAGACAAAACAACACAACACAATATGACATGACATGACATGACATGAGAAGACAAGACAAGGCAGGACAGGACAGGACAGGACAGGACAGGACAAGATAAGACAAGACAAGACAAGACGAGACAAGACAGGACAAGACAAGACAAGACAAGACAAGACAAGACATGAGAAGACATGACAAGACAAAACAAGACAAGACAAGACAAGACAAGACAAAACAACACAACACAACATGACATGACATGACATGACAAAACAAGACAAGACAAGACAAGACAAGACAAGACAAGACAAGACAAGACATGAGAAGACATGACAAGACAAAACAAGACAAAACAAGACAAGACAAGACAAGACAAAACAACACAACACAACATGACATGACATGACATGACATGAGAAGACATGACAAGACAAAACAAGACAAAACAAGACAAGACAAGACAAGACAAAACAACACAACACAACATGACATGACATGACATGACATGACATGAGAAGACAAGACAAGGCAGGACAGGACAGGACAGGACAGGACAGGACAGGACAAGACAAGATAAGACAAGACAAGACAAGACAAGACCAGACAAGACAGGACAAGACAAGACAAGACAAGACCAGACAAGAAAAGACAAGACAAGACAAGACTAGACAAGACTAGACAAGACTAGACAAGACTAGACAAGACTAGACAAGACTAGACAAGACAAGACAAGACTAGACAAGACTAGACAAGACAAGACAAGACAAGACAAGACAAGACAAGACAAGACCAGACAAGACAAGACAAGACAAGACAAGACAAGACAAGACAAGACAAGACGAGACAAGACAAGACAAGACAAGACAAAACAAAACAAGACAAGACAAGACAAGACTAGACAAGACTAGACAAGACTAGACAAGACTAGACAAGACAAGACAAGACAAGACCAGACAAGAAAAGACAAGACAAGACAAGACAGGACAAGACAAGACAAGACAAGACAAGACAAGACAAGACAAGACAAGACAAGACAAGACAAGACAAGACAAGACAAGACTAGACAAGACAAGACAAGACAAGACAAGACAAGACATGACAAGACAAAACAAGACAAAACAAGACAAGACAAGACAAGACAAGACTAGACAAGACAAGACAGGACAAGACAAGACAAGACAAAACAAGACAAGACAAGACAAGACAAGACAAGACAAGACCAGACTAGACAAGACAAGACAGGACAAGACAAGACAAGACAAAACAAGACAAGACAAGACAAGACAAGACTAGACAAGACTAGACAAGACTAGACAAGACTAGACAAGACAAGACAAGACAAGACCAGACAAGACAAGACAAGACAAGACAAGACAAGACAAGACAAGACAAGACAAGACAAGACAAGACAAGACAAAACAAGACAAGACAAGAAAAGACAAGACAAGACAAGACAAGACAAGACAAGACAAGACAAGACAAGACAAAACAAGACAAGACAAGACTAGACAAGACTAGGCAAGACAAGACAAGACAGGACAAGACAAGACAAGACAAGACAAGACAAGACAAGACAAGACAAGACAAGACAAGACAAGACAAGACAAGACTAGACAAGACAAGACAAGACAAGACAAGACAAGACATGACAAGACAAAACAAGACAAAACAAGACAAGACAAGACAAGACAAGACTAGACAAGACAAGACAGGACAAGACAAGACAAGACAAAACAAGACAAGACAAGACTAGACAAGACTAGACAAGAAAAGACAAGACAAGACAGGACAAGACAAGACAAGACAAGACAAGACAAGACAAGACAAGACAAGACAAGACAAGACAAGACAAGACAAGACAAGACTAGACAAGACAAGACAAGACAAGACAGGACAAGACAAGACAAGACAAGACAAGACAAGACAAGACAAGACAAGACAAGACAAGACAAGACAAGACTAGACAAGACAAGACTAGACAAGACAAGACAAGACAAGACAAGGCAAGACAAGACAAGACAAGACAAGACAAGACAAAACAAGACAAGACAAGACAAGACAAGACAAGACAAGACAAGACATGACAAGACAAAACAAGACAAAACAAGACAAGACAAGACAAGACAAAACAACACAACACAACATGACATGACATGACATGACAAAACAAGACAAGACAAGACAAAACAAGACAAGACAAGACAAGACAAAACAACACAACACAACATGACATGACATGACAAGACAAGACAAGACAAGACAAGACATGAGAAGACATGACAAGACAAAACAAGACAAAACAACACAACACAACATGACATGACATGACATGACATGACATGACATGACAAAACAAGACAAGACAAGACAAGACAAAACAACACAACACAACATGACATGACATGACATGACGTGACATGACAAAACAAGACAAGACGAGACAAAACAAGACAAGACAAGACAAGACAAGACAAGACAAGACTAGACTAGACTAGACAAGGCAAGACAAGACAAGACAAGACAAGACAAGACAAGACAAGACAAGACAAGACAAGACAAGACAAGACAAGACAAGACAAGACAAGACAAGACAAGACAAGACAAGACAAGACAAGACAAGACAAGACAAGACAAGACAAGACAAGACAAGACAAGACAAGACAAGACAAGACAAGACAAGACAAGACAAGACAAGACAAGACAAGACAAGACAAGACAAGACAAGACAAGACAAGACAAGACAAGACAAGACAAGACAAGACAAGACAAGACAAGACAAGACAAGACAAGACAAGACAAGACAAGACAAGACAAGACAAGACAAGACAAGACAAGACAAGACAAGACAAGACAAGACAAGACAGGACAGGACAAGACAAGACAAGACAAGACAAGACAAGACAAGACAAGACAAGACAAGACAAGACAAGACAAGACAAGACAAGACAAGACAAAACAAGACAAGACAAGACAAGACAAGACAAGACAAGACAAAACAAGACAAGACAAGACAAGACAAGACAAGACAAGACAAGACTAGACAAGACAAGACAAGACCAGACAAGACAAGACAAGAAAAGACAAGACAAGACAAGACAAGACAAGACAAGACAAGACAAGACAAGACAAGACAAGACAAGACAAGACAAGACAAGACAAGACAAGAAAAGACAAGACAAGACAAGACAAGACAAGACAAGACAAGACAAGACAAGACAAGACAAGACAAGACAAGACCAGACAAGAAAAGACAAGACAAGACAAGACAAAACAAGACAAGACAAGACAAGACTAGACAAGACTAGACAAGACAAGACAAGACAAGACTAGACAAGACTAGACAAGACAAGACTAGACAAGACAAGACAAGACAAGACCAGACAAGACAAGACAAGACAAGACAAGACAAGACAAGACAAGACAAGACAAGACAAGACAAGACAAGACAAGACAAGACTAGACAAGACTAGACAAGACAAGACAAGACAAGACCAGACAAGAAAAGACAAGACAAGACAAGACTAGACAAGACAGGACAAGACAAGACAAGACAAGACAAGACAAGACAAGACAAGACAAGACAAGACAAGACAAGACAAGACAAGACAAGACAAGACAAGATAAGACAAGACAAGACAAGACAAGACAAGACAAGACAAGACAAGACAAGACAAGACAAGACAAGACAAGACAAGACAAGACAAGACAAGAAAAGACAAGACAAGACAAGACAAAACAAGACAGGACAAGACAAGGCAAAACAAGACAAGACAAGACAAGACAAGACAAGACAAGACAAGACAAGACAAGACAAGACAAGACAAGACATGAGAAGACATGACAAGACAAAACAAGACAAAACAAGACAAGACAAGCCAAGACAAAACAACACAACACAACATGACATGACATGACATGACATGACATGAGAAGACAAGACAAGGCAGGACAGGACAGGACAGGACAGGACAGGACAGGACAGGACAGGACAAAACAGGACAAGAAGAATAAGACAAGACAAGACAAGACAAGACAAGACAGGACAAGACAAGACAAGACAAGACTAGACAAGACTAGACAAGACTAGACAAGACAAGACAAGACAAGACAAGACAAGACATGAGAAGACACGACAAGACAAAACAAGACAAGACAAGACAAGACAAGACAAGACAACACAAGACAAGACAAGACAAGACATGAGAAGACATGACAAGACAAAACAAGACAAAACAAGACAAGACAAGACAAGACAAAACAAGACAAGACAAGACAAGACAAGACAAGACAAGACAAGACAAGACAAGACAAGACAAGACAAGACAAGACAAGACAAGACAAGACAAGACAAGACAAGACAAGACAAGACAAGACCAGACAAGAAAAGAAAAGAAAAGACAAGACAAGACTAGACAAGACTAGACAAGACAAGACAAGACAAGACCAGACAAGAAAAGACAAGACAAGACAAGACTAGACAAGTCTAGACAAGACAAGACAAGACAAGATAAGACAAGACAAGACAAGACAAGACAAGACAAGACAAGACAAGACAAGACAAGACAAGACAAGACAAGACAAGACAAGACAAGACAAGACTAGACAAGACAAGACAAGACAAGACTAGACTAGACTAGACAAGACTAGACAAGACAAGACAAGACTAGACAAGACTAGACAAGACTAGACAAGACAAGACAAGGCAAGACTAGACAAGACTAGACAAGACTAGACAAGACAAGACAAGACAAGACAAGACAAGACAAGACTAGACAAGACTAGACAAGACAAGACAAGACAAGACAAGACATGACAAGACATGAGAAGACATGACAAGACAAAACAAGACAAGACAAGACAAGACAAAACAAGACTAGACAAGACTAGACAAGACAAGACAAGACAAGACCAGACAAGAAAAGACAAGACAAGACAAGACTAGACAAGACTAGACAAGACTAGACAAGACTAGACAAGACAAGACAAGACAAGACAAGACAAGACAAGACAAGACAAGACAAGACAAGACAAGACATGACAGGACAAGACAAGACAAGACAAGACAAGACAAGACAAGACAAGACAAGACAAGACAAGACAAAACAACACAACGCAACACATGACATGACAAGACAAGACAAAGCAACACAAGACAAGACAAGACAAGACAATACTAGACAAGACTAGACAAGGCTAGACAAGACAAGACAAGACAAGACCAGACAAGAAAAGACAAGACAAGACAAGACTAGACAAGACAAGACAAGACTAGACAAGACTAGACAAGACTAGACAAGACAAGACAAGACAAGACAAGACAAGACAAGACAAGACAAGACAAGACAAGACAAGACAAGACAAGACAAGACAAGACAAGACAAGACAAGACAAGACAAGACAAGACAAGACAAGACTAGACTAGACAAGACTAGACAAGACAAGACAAGACTAGACAAGACTAGACAAGACTAGACAAGACTAGACAAGACTAGACAAGACTAGACAAGACTAGACAAGACTAGACTAGACAAGACAAGACTAGACTAGACAAGACTAGACTAGACAAGACAAGACAAGACAAGACAAGACAAGACCAGACAAGACAAGACAAGACAAGACAAGACAAGACAAGACAAGACAAGACAAGACAAGACGAGACAAGACAAGACAAGACAAGACAAGACAAAACAAGACAAGACAAGACAAGACTAGACAAGACTAGACAAGACTAGACAAGACTAGACAAGACTAGACAAGACAAGACAAGACAAAACAACACAACGCAACACATGACATGACAAGACAAGACAAAGCAACACAAGACAAGACAAGACAAGACAATACTAGACAAGACTAGACAAGGCTAGACAAGACAAGACAAGACAAGACCAGACAAGAAAAGACAAGACAAGACAAGACTAGACAAGACAAGACAAGACTAGACAAGACTAGACAAGACTAGACAAGACAAGACAAGACAAGACAAGACAAGACAAGACAAGACAAGACAAGACAAGACAAGACAAGACAAGACAAGACAAGACAAGACAAGACAAGACAAGACAAGACAAGACAAGACAAGACAAGACTAGACTAGACAAGACTAGACAAGACAAGACAAGACTAGACAAGACTAGACAAGACTAGACAAGACTAGACAAGACTAGACAAGACTAGACAAGACTAGACAAGACTAGACTAGACAAGACAAGACTAGACTAGACAAGACTAGACTAGACAAGACAAGACAAGACAAGACAAGACAAGACCAGACAAGACAAGACAAGACAAGACAAGACAAGACAAGACAAGACAAGACAAGACAAGACGAGACAAGACAAGACAAGACAAGACAAGACAAAACAAGACAAGACAAGACAAGACTAGACAAGACTAGACAAGACTAGACAAGACTAGACAAGACTAGACAAGACAAGACAAGACAAGACCAGACAAGAAAAGACAAGACAAGACAAGACTAGACAAGACAAGACAAGACTAGACAAGACTAGACAAGACTAGACAAGACAAGACAAGACAAGACAAGACAAGACAAGACAAGACAAGACAAGACAAGACTAGACAAGACTAGACAAGACTAGACAAGACAAGACAAGACAAGACAAGACAAGACAAGACAAGACAAGACAAGACAAGACAAGACAAGACAAGACAAGACAAGACAAGACAAGACAAGACAAGACAAGACAAGACAAGACAAGACAAGACGAGACAAGACAAGACAAGAACAACACAATATGAAGACTAGACAAGACAAGACAAGACAAGACAAGACAAGACAAGACAAGACAAGACAAGACAAGACAAGACAAGACAAGACAAGACAAGACAAGACAAGACAAGACAAGACAAGACAAGACAAGACAAGACAAGACAAGACAAGACAAGACAAGACAAGACAAGACAAGACAAGACAAGACAAGACATGAGAAGACATGACAAGACAAAACAAGACAAAACAACACAGCACTACATGACATGACATGACATGACATGACAAAACAAGACAAGACAAGACAAAACAACACAACACAATATGACATGACATGACATGACATGAGAAGACAAGACAAGGCAGGACAGGACAGGACAGGACAGGACAGGACAAGATAAGACAAGACAAGACAAGACGAGACAAGACAGGACAAGACAAGACAAGACAAGACAAGACAAGACATGAGAAGACATGACAAGACAAAACAAGACAAGACAAGACAAGACAAGACAAAACAACACAACACAACATGACATGACATGACATGACATGACATGACATGACATGACATGACAAAACAAGACAAGACAAGACAAGACAAGACAAGACAAGACAAGACAAGACATGAGAAGACATGACAAGACAAAACAAGACAAAACAAGACAAGACAAGACAAGACAAAACAACACAACACAACATGACATGACATGACATGACATGAGAAGACATGACAAGACAAAACAAGACAAAACAAGACAAGACAAGACAAGACAAAACAACACAACACAACATGACATGACATGACATGACATGACATGAGAAGACAAGACAAGGCAGGACAGGACAGGACAGGACAGGACAGGACAGGACAAGACAAGATAAGACAAGACAAGACAAGACAAGACCAGACAAGACAGGACAAGACAAGACAAGACAAGACCAGACAAGAAAAGACAAGACAAGACAAGACTAGACAAGACTAGACAAGACTAGACAAGACTAGACAAGACTAGACAAGACTAGACAAGACAAGACTAGACAAGACTAGACAAGACAAGACAAGACAAGACAAGACAAGACAAGACAAGACCAGACAAGACAAGACAAGACAAGACAAGACAAGACAAGACAAGACAAGACGAGACAAGACAAGACAAGACAAGACAAAACAAAACAAGACAAGACAAGACAAGACTAGACAAGACTAGACAAGACTAGACAAGACTAGACAAGACAAGACAAGACAAGACCAGACAAGAAAAGACAAGACAAGACAAGACAGGACAAGACAAGACAAGACAAGACAAGACAAGACAAGACAAGACAAGACAAGACAAGACAAGACAAGACAAGACAAGACTAGACAAGACAAGACAAGACAAGACAAGACAAGACATGACAAGACAAAACAAGACAAAACAAGACAAGACAAGACAAGACAAGACTAGACAAGACAAGACAGGACAAGACAAGACAAGACAAAACAAGACAAGACAAGACAAGACAAGACAAGACCAGACAAGACAAGACAAGACAAGACAAGACAAGACAAGACAAGACAAGACGAGACAAGACAAGACAAGACAAGACAAAACAAGACAAGACAAGACAAGACAAGACTAGACAAGACTAGACAAGACTAGACAAGACTAGACAAGACAAGACAAGACAAGACCAGACAAGACTAGACAAGACAAGACAAGACTAGACAAGACTAGACAAGACTAGACAAGACAAGACAAGACAAGACAAGACAAGACAAGACAAGACAAGACAAGACAAGACAAGACAAGACAAGACAAGACAAGACAAGACAAGACACGACAAGACAAGACAAGACAAGACAAGACAAGACAAGACAAGACAAGACAAGACAAGACAAGACAAGACTAGACAAGACTAGACAAGACTAGACAAGACAATACAAGACAAGACTAGACAAGACTAGACAAGACTAGACAAGACTAGACAAGACAAGACAAGACAAGACCAGACAAGACAAGACAAGACAAGACAAGACAAGACAAGACAAGACAAGACAAGACAAGACAAGACAAGACAAAACAAGACAAGACAAGAAAAGACAAGACAAGACAAGACAAGACAAGACAAGACAAGACAAGACAAGACAAAACAAGACAAGACAAGACTAGACAAGACTAGACAAGACAAGACAAGACAGGACAAGACAAGACAAGACAAGACAAGACAAGACAAGACAAGACAAGACAAGACAAGACAAGACAAGACAAGACTAGACAAGACAAGACAAGACAAGACAAGACAAGACATGACAAGACAAAACAAGACAAAACAAGACAAGACAAGACAAGACAAGACTAGACAAGACAAGACAGGACAAGACAAGACAAGACAAAACAAGACAAGACAAGACTAGACAAGACTAGACAAGAAAAGACAAGACAAGACAGGACAAGACAAGACAAGACAAGACAAGACAAGACAAGACAAGACAAGACAAGACAAGACAAGACAAGACAAGACAAGACTAGACAAGACAAGACAAGACAAGACAGGACAAGACAAGACAAGACAAGACAAGACAAGACAAGACAAGACAAGACAAGACAAGACAAGACAAGACTAGACAAGACAAGACTAGACAAGACAAGACAAGACAAGACAAGGCAAGACAAGACAAGACAAGACAAGACAAGACAAAACAAGACAAGACAAGACAAGACAAGACAAGACAAGACAAGACAAGACATGACAAGACAAAACAAGACAAAACAAGACAAGACAAGACAAGACAAAACAACACAACACAACATGACATGACATGACAAAACAAGACAAGACAAGACAAAACAAGACAAGACAAGACAAGACAAAACAACACAACACAACATGACATGACATGACAAGACAAGACAAGACAAGACAAGACATGAGAAGACATGACAAGACAAAACAAGACAAAACAACACAACACAACATGACATGACATGACATGACATGACATGACATGACAAAACAAGACAAGACAAGACAAGACAAAACAACACAACACAACATGACATGACATGACATGACGTGACATGACAAAACAAGACAAGACGAGACAAAACAAGACAAGACAAGACAAGACAAGACAAGACAAGACTAGACTAGACTAGACAAGGCAAGACAAGACAAGACAAGACAAGACAAGACAAGACAAGACAAGACAAGACAAGACAAGACAAGACAAGACAAGACATGAGAAGACATGACAAGACAAAACAACAAGAACAAGACAAGACAAGACAAGACAAGACAAGACAAGACAAGACAAGACAAGACAAGACAAGACAAGACAAGACAAGACACGACAAGACAAGACAAGACAAGACAAGACAAGACAAGACAAGACAAGACAAGACAAGACAAGACAAGACAAGACAAGACAAGACAAGACAAGACAAGACAAGACAAGACAAGACAAGACAAGACAAGACAAGACAAGACAAGACAAGACAAGACAAGACAAGACAAGACAAGACAAGACAAGACAAGACAAGACAAAACAACAAGAACAAGACAAGACAAGACAAGACAAGACAAGACAAGACAAGACAAGACAAGACAAGACAAGACAAGACAAGACAAGACAAGACAAGACAAGACAAGACAAGACAAGACAAGACAAGACAAGACAAGACAAGACAAGACAAGACAAGACAAGACAAGACAAGACAAGACAAGACAAGACAAGACAAGACAAGACAAGACAAGACAAGACAAGACAAGACAAGACAAGACAAGACAAGACAAGACAAGACAAGACAAGACAAGACAAGACAAAACAACAAGAACAAGACAAGACAAGACAAGACAAGACAAGACAAGACAAGACAAGACAAGACAAGACAAGACAAGACAAGACAAGACAAGACAAGACAAGACAAGACAAGACAAGACAAGACAAGACAAGACAAGACAAGACAAGACAAGACAAGACAAGACAAGACAAGACAAGACAAGACAAGACAAGACAAGACAAGACAAGACAAGACAAGACAAGACAAGACAAGACAAGACAAGACAAGACAAGACAAGACAAGACAAGACAAGACAAGACAAGACAAGACAAGACAAGACAAGACAAGACAAGACAAGACAAGACAAGACAAGACAAGACAAGACAAGACAAGACAAGACAAGACAAGACAAGACAAGACTAGACAAGACAAGACTTGACAAGACTAGACAAGACTAGACTAGACAAGACTAGACAAGACAAGACAAGACTAGACAAGACTAGACAAGACAAGACAAGACAAGACAAGACAAGACAAGACAAGACAAGACAAGACCAGACAAGACAAGACAAGACAAGACAAGACAAGACAAGACAAGACAAGACAAGACAAAACAAGACAAGACAAGACAAGACTAGACAAGACTAGACAAGACTAGACAAGACTAGACAAGACTAAACAAGACAAGACAAGACCAGACAAGAAAAGACAAGACAAGACAAGACTAGACAAGACAAGACAAGACAAGACAAGACAAGACAAGACAAGACAAGACAAGACAAGACAAGACTAGACAAGACTAGACAAGACTAGACAAGACTAGACAAGACAAGACAAGACAAGACAAGACAAGACATGAGAAGACATGACAAGACAAAACAAGACAAAACAACACAACACAACATGACATGACATGACATGACATGACATGAGAAGACAAGACAAGGCAGGACAGGACAGGACAGGACAGGACAGGACAGGACAGGACAGGACAAAACAGGACAAGAAGAATAAGACAAGACAAGACAAGACAAGACAAGACAGGACAAGACAAGACAAGACAAGACTAGACAAGACTAGACAAGACTAGACAAGACAAGACAAGACAAGACAAGACAAGACAAGACAAGACAAGACATGAGAAGACACGACAAGACAAAACAACACAACACAACATGACATGACATGACATGACATGACAAAACAAGACAAGACAAGACAAGACAAGACAAGACAACACAAGACAAGACAAGACAAGACATGAGAAGACATGACAAGACAAAACAAGACAAAACAAGACAAGACAAGACAAGACAAAACAAGACAAGACAAGACAAGACAAGACAAGACAAGACAAGACAAGACAAGACAAGACAAGACAAGACAAGACAAGACAAGACAAGACAAGACAAGACAAGACAAGACCAGACAAGAAAAGAAAAGAAAAGACAAGACAAGACTAGACAAGACCAGACAAGAAAAGACAAGACAAGACTAGACAAGTCTAGACAAGACAAGACAAGGCAAGATAAGACAAGACAAGACAAGACAAGACAAGACAAGACAAGACAAAACAAGACTAGACAAGACTAGACAAGACAAGACAAGACAAGACCAGACAAGAAAAGACAAGACAAGACTAGACTAGACTAGACAAGACTAGACAAGACAAGACAAGACTAGACAAGACTAGACAAGACTAGACAAGACAAGACAAGGCAAGACTAGACAAGACTAGACAAGACTAGACAAGACAAGACAAGACAAGACAAGACAAGACAAGACTAGACAAGACTAGACAAGACAAGACAAGACAAGACAAGACATGACAAGACATGAGAAGACATGACAAGACAAAACAAGACAAGACAAGACAAGACAAAACAAGACTAGACAAGACTAGACAAGACAAGACAAGACAAGACCAGACAAGAAAAGACAAGACAAGACAAGACTAGACAAGACTAGACAAGACAAGACAAGACAAGACAAGACACGAGAAGACAAGACAAGACAAGTCAAGACAAGACTAGACAAGACTAGACAAGACTAGACAAGACTAGACAAGACAAGACAAGACAAGACAAGACAAGACAAGACAAGACAAGACAAGACAAGACAAGACAAGACAAGACATGAGAAGACATGACAAGACAAAACAAGACAAAACAAGACAAGACAAGACAAGACAAAACAACACAACACAACATGACATGACATGACATGACAAAACAAGACAAGACAAGACAAGACAAGACAAGACATGAGAAGACATGACAAGACAAAACAAGACAAAACAACACAACACAACATGACATGACATGACATGACAAAACAAGACAAGACAAGACAAAACAACACAACACAATATGACATGACATGACATGACATGAGAAGACAAGACAAGGCAGGACAGGACAGGACAGGACAGGACAGGACAGGACAAGACAAAATAAGATAAGACAAGACAAGACAAGACATGACAGGACAAGACAAGACAAGACAAGACAAGACAAGACAAGACAAGACAAGACAAGACAAGACAAGACAAGACAAGACAAGACTAGACAAGACAAGACTAGACAAGACTAGACAAGACAAGACAAGACTAGACAAGACTAGACAAGACTAGACAAGACAAGACAAGACTAGACAAGACTAGACAAGACTAGACAAGACAAGACAAGACAAGACAAGACAAGACCAGACAAGACAAGACAAGACAAGACAAGACAAGACAAGACAAAACAAGACAAAACAAGACAAGACAAGACTAGACAAGACTAGACAAGACTAGACAAGACTAGACAAGACAAGACAAGACAAGACAAGACAAGACCAGACAAGAAAAGACAAGACAAGACAAGACTAGACAAGACTACACAAGACAAGACAAGACAAGACAAGACAAGACAAGACAAGACAAGACAAGACAAGACAAGACAAGACTAGACAAGACTAGACAAGACAAGACAAGACAAGACAAGACAAGACAGGACAAGACAAGACAAGACAAGACAAGACAAGACAAGACAAGACAAGACAAGACAAGACAAGACATGAGAAGACATGACAAGACAAAACAAGACAAAACAAGACAAGACAAAACAACACAACACAACATGACATGACATGACATGACAAGACAAGACAAGACTAGACTAGACAAGACTAGACAAGACAAGACAAGACTAGACAAGACAAGATAAGACTAGACAAGACTAGACAAGACTAGACAAGACTAGACAAGACTAGACAAGACTAGACTAGACAAGACAAGACTAGACTAGACAAGACTAGACTAGACAAGACAAGACAAGACAAGACAAGACCAGACAAGACAAGACAAGACAAGACAAGACAAGACAAGACAAGACAAGACAAGACGAGACAAGACAAGACAAGACAAGACAAGACAAAACAAGACAAGACAAGACAAGACTAGACAAGACTAGACAAGACTAGACAAGACTAGACAAGACAAGACAAGACAAGACCAGACAAGAAAAGACAAGACAAGACAAGACTAGACAAGACAAGACAAGACTAGACAAGACTAGACAAGACTAGACAAGACTAGACAAGACAAGACAAGACAAGACAAGACAAGACAAGACAAGACAAGACAAGACTAGACAAGACTAGACAAGACTAGACAAGACTAGACAAGACAAGACAAGACAAGACAAGACAAGACAAGACTAGACTAGACAAGACAAGACTAGACTAGACAAGACTAGACTAGACAAGACAAGACAAGACAAGACAAGACCAGACAAGACAAGACAAGACAAGACAAGACAAGACAAGACAAGACAAGACAAGACAAGACAAGACGAGACAAGACAAGACAAGACAAGACAAGACAAAACAAGACAAGACAAGACAAGACTAGACAAGACTAGACAAGACTAGACAAGACTAGACAAGACAAGACAAGACAAGACCAGACAAGAAAAGACAAGACAAGACAAGACTAGACAAGACAAGACAAGACTAGACAAGACTAGACAAGACTAGACAAGACTAGACAAGACAAGACAAGACAAGACAAGACAAGACAAGACAAGACAAGACTAGACAAGACTAGACAAGACTAGACAAGACTAGACAAGACAAGACAAGACAAGACAAGACAAGACAAGACAAGACAAGACAAGACAAGACAAGACAAGACAAGACAAGACAAGACAAGACAAGACAAGACAAGACATGAGAAGACATGACAAGACAAAACAAGACAAAACAAGACAAAACAACACAGCACTACATGACATGACATGACATGACATGACAAAACAAGACAAGACAAGACAAAACAACACAACACAATATGACATGACATGACATGACATGAGAAGACAAGACAAGGCAGGACAGGACAGGACAGGACAGGACAGGACAAGATAAGACAAGACAAGACAAGACGAGACAAGACAGGACAAGACAAGACAAGACAAGACAAGACAAGACATGAGAAGACATGACAAGACAAAACAAGACAAGACAAGACAAGACAAGACAAAACAACACAACACAACATGACATGACATGACATGACATGACATGACATGACATGACATGACAAAACAAGACAAGACAAGACAAGACAAGACAAGACAAGACAAGACAAGACATGAGAAGACATGACAAGACAAAACAAGACAAAACAAGACAAGACAAGACAAGACAAAACAACACAACACAACATGACATGACATGACATGACATGACATGAGAAGACATGACAAGACAAAACAAGACAAAACAAGACAAGACAAGACAAGACAAAACAACACAACACAACATGACATGACATGACATGACATGACATGAGAAGACAAGACAAGGCAGGACAGGACAGGACAGGACAGGACAGGACAGGACAAGACAAGATAAGACAAGACAAGACAAGACAAGACCAGACAAGACAGGACAAGACAAGACAAGACAAGACCAGACAAGAAAAGACAAGACAAGACAAGACTAGACAAGACTAGACAAGACAAGACAAGACAAGACTAGACAAGACAAGACAAGACAAGACAAGACCAGACAAGAAAAGACAAGACAAGACAAGACTAGACAAGACTAGACAAGACAAGACAAGACAAGACTAGACAAGACAAGACAAGACTAGACAAGACAAGACAAGACAAGACAAGACAAGATAAGACAAGACAAGACAAGACAAGACAAGACAAGACAAGACAAGACAAGACAAGACAAGACAAGACAAGACAAGACAAGACAAGACAAGACTAGACAAGACTAGACAAGCCTAGACAAGACAAGACTAGACAAGACTAGACAAGACAAGACAAGACAAGACAAGACAAGACAAGACAAGACAAGACAAGACAAGACAAGACAAGACAAGACAAGACAAGACAAGACAAGACAAGACAAGACAAGACAAGACAAGACAAGACAAGACAAGACAAGACAAGACAAGACAAGACAAGACAAGACAAGACAAGACAAGACAAGACAAGACAAGACAAGAAAAGACAAGACAAGACAAGACAAAACAAGAAAAGACAAGACAAGACTAGACAAGACTAGACAAGACAAGACAAGACAAGACTAGATAAGACTAGACAAGACAAGACAATACCAGACAAGAAAAGACAAGACAAGACAAGACTAGACAAGACTAGACAAGACTAGACAAGACAAGACAAGACAAGACAAGACTAGACAAGACTAGACAAGACAAGACAAGACAAGACCAGACAAGAAAAGACAAGACAAGACAAGACTAGACAAGACAAGACTAGACAAGACTAGACAAGACTAGACAAGACAAGACAAGACAAGACAAGACAAGACAAGTCAAGACAAGACTAGACAAGACTAGACAAGACTAGACAAGACAAGACAAGACAAGACAAGACAAGACAAGACAAGACAAGACAAGACAAGACAAGACAAGACAAGACAAGACAAGACATGAGAAGACATGACAAGACAAAACAAGACAAAACAACACAACACTACATGACATGACATGACATGACATGACAAAACAAGACAAGACAAGACAAAACAACACAACACAATATGACATGACATGAGAAGACAAGACAAGGCAGGACAGAACAGGACAGGACAGGACAGGACAGGACAAGATAAGACAAGACAAGACAAGACAAGACAAGACAGGACAAGACAAGACAAGACAAGACAAGACAAGACATGAGAAGACATGACAAGACAAAACAAGACAAAACAAGACAAGACAAGACAAGACAAGACAAAACAACACAACACAACATGACATGACATGACATGACATGACATGACAAAACAAGACAAGACAAGACAAGACAAGACAAGACAAGACAAGACAAGACATGAGAAGACATGACAAGACAAAACAAGACAAAACAAGACAAGACAAGACAAGACAAAACAACACAACACAACATGACATGACATGACATGACATGACATGAGAAGACAAGACAAGGCAGGACAGGACAGGACAGGACAGGACAGGACAGGACAGGACAGGACAGGACAAGACAAGATAAGACAAGACAAGACAAGACAAGACCAGACAAGACAGGACAAGACAAGACAAGACAAGACCAGACAAGAAAAGACAAGACAAGACAAGACTAGACAAGACTAGACAAGACAAGACAAGACAAGACTAGACAAGACAAGACAAGACAAGACCAGACAAGAAAAGACAAGACAAGACAAGACTAGACAAGACTAGACAAGACAAGACAAGACAAGACTAGACAAGACAAGACAAGACAAGACTAGACAAGACAAGACAAGACAAGACAAGACAAGACAAGACAAGACAAGACAAGACAAGACAAGACAAGACAAGACAAGACAAGACAAGACAAGACAAGACAAGACAAGACAAGACAAGACAAGACAAGACAAGACAAGACAAGACAAGACAAGACAAGACAAGACAAGACAAGACAAGACAAGACAAGACAAGACAAGACAAGACAAGACAAGACAAGACAAGACAAGACAAGACAAGACAAGACAAGACAAGACAAGACAAGACAAGACAAGACAAGACAAGACAAGACAAGACAAGACAAGACAAGACAAGACAAGACAAGACAAGACAAGACAAGACAAGACAAGACAAGACAAGACAAGACAAGACAAGACAAGACAAGAAAAGACAAGACAAGACAAGACAAAACAAGAAAAGACAAGACAAGACTAGACAAGACTAGACAAGACAAGACAAGACAAGACTAGATAAGACTAGACAAGACAAGACAATACCAGACAAGAAAAGACAAGACAAGACAAGACTAGACAAGACTAGACAAGACTAGACAAGACTAGACAAGACAAGACAAGACAAGACAAGACTAGACAAGACTAGACAAGACAAGACAAGACAAGACCAGACAAGAAAAGACAAGACAAGACAAGACTAGACAAGACAAGACTAGACAAGACTAGACAAGACTAGACAAGACAAGACAAGACAAGACAAGACAAGACAAGTCAAGACAAGACTAGACAAGACTAGACAAGACTAGACAAGACAAGACAAGACAAGACAAGACAAGACAAGACAAGACAAGACAAGACAAGACAAGACAAGACAAGACAAGACATGAGAAGACATGACAAGACAAAACAAGACAAAACAACACAACACTACATGACATGACATGACATGACATGACAAAACAAGACAAGACAAGACAAAACAACACAACACAATATGACATGACATGAGAAGACAAGACAAGGCAGGACAGAACAGGACAGGACAGGACAGGACAGGACAAGATAAGACAAGACAAGACAAGACAAGACAAGACAGGACAAGACAAGACAAGACAAGACAAGACAAGACATGAGAAGACATGACAAGACAAAACAAGACAAAACAAGACAAGACAAGACAAGACAAGACAAAACAACACAACACAACATGACATGACATGACATGACATGACATGACAAAACAAGACAAGACAAGACAAGACAAGACAAGACAAGACAAGACAAGACATGAGAAGACATGACAAGACAAAACAAGACAAAACAAGACAAGACAAGACAAGACAAAACAACACAACACAACATGACATGACATGACATGACATGACATGACATGAGAAGACAAGACAAGGCAGGACAGGACAGGACAGGACAGGACAGGACAGGACAGGACAGGACAGGACAAGACAAGATAAGACAAGACAAGACAAGACAAGACCAGACAAGACAGGACAAGACAAGACAAGACAAGACCAGACAAGAAAAGACAAGACAAGACAAGACTAGACAAGACTAGACAAGACAAGACAAGACAAGACTAGACAAGACAAGACAAGACAAGACCAGACAAGAAAAGACAAGACAAGACAAGACTAGACAAGACTAGACAAGACAAGACAAGACAAGACTAGACAAGACAAGACAAGACAAGACTAGACAAGACAAGACAAGACAAGACAAGACAAGACAAGACAAGACAAGACAAGACAAGACAAGACAAGACAAGACAAGACAAGACAAGACAAGACAAGACAAGACAAGACAAGACAAGACAAGACAAGACAAGACCAGACAAGACAGGACAAGACAAGACAAGACAAGACCAGACAAGAAAAGACAAGACAAGACAAGACTAGACAAGACTAGACAAGACAAGACAAGACAAGACCAGACAAGAAAAGACAAGACAAGACAAGACTAGACAAGACTAGACAAGACAAGACAAGACAAGACTAGACAAGACAAGACAAGACAAGACCAGACAAGAAAAGACAAGACAAGACAAGACTAGACAAGACTAGACAAGACAAGACAAGACAAGACTAGACAAGACAAGACAAGACAAGACTAGACAAGACAAGACAAGACAAGACAAGACAAGACAAGACAAGACAAGACAAGACAAGACAAGACAAGACAAGACAAGACAAGACAAGACAAGACAAGACAAGACAAGACAAGACAAGACAAGACAAGACAAGACAAGACAAGACAAGACAAGACAAGACAAGACAAGACAAGACAAGACAAGACAAGACAAGACAAGACAAGACAAGACAAGACAAGACTAGACAAGACTAGACAAGACAAGACAAGACAAGACTAGACAAGACAAGACAAGACAAGACAAGACAAGACAAGACAAGACTAGACAAGACTAGACAAGACAAGACAAGACAAGACAAGACAAGACAAGACAAGACAAGACAAGACAAGACAAGACAAGACAAGACAAGACAAGACAAGACAAGACTAGACAAGACTAGACAAGACAAGACAAGACAAGACTAGACAAGACAAGACAAGACTAGACAAGACAAGACAAGACAAGACAAGACAAGACAAGACAAGACAAGACAAGACAAGACAAGACAAGACAAGACAAGACAAGACAAGACAAGACAAGACAAGACAAGACAAGACCAGACAAGACAAGACTAGACAAGACTAGACAAGACAAGACAAGACAAGACAAGACAAGACAAGACAAGACAAGACAAGACAAGACAAGACAAGACAAGACAAGACAAGACAAGACAAGACAAGACAAGACAAGACAAGACAAGACAAGACAAGACAAGACAAGACAAGACAAGACAAGACAAGACAAGACAAGACAAGACAAGACAAGACAAGACAAGACAAGACAAGACAAGACAAGACAAGACAAGAAAAGACAAGACAAGACTAGACAAGTCTAGACAAGACAAGACTAGACAAGACAAGACAAGGCAAGACAAGACAAGACAAGACAAGACTAGACAAGACAAGACAAGACTAGACAAGACAAGACAAGACAAGACAAGACAAGACAAGACAAGACAAGACAAGACAAGACAAGACAAGACAAGACAAGACAAGACAAGACAAGACAAGACAAGACAAGACAAGACAAGACAAGACAAGACAAGACAAGACAAGACAAGACAAGACAAGACAAGACAAGACAAGACAAGACAAGACAAGACAAGACAAGACAAGACAAGACAAGACAAGACAAGACAAGACAAGACAAGACAAGACAAGACAAGACAAGACAAGACAAGACAAGACAAGACAAGACAAGACAAGACAAGACAAGACAAGACAAGACAAGACAAGACAACACAACACAACACAACATGACACGACATGACATGACATGACATGACATGACAAAACAAGACAAGACAAGACAAAACAACACAACACAATATGACATGACATGACATGAGAAGACAAGACAAGGCAGGACAGGACAGGACAGGACAGGACAGGACAGGACAGGACAGGACAGGACAGGACAGGACAGGACAGGACAAGACAAGATAAGACAAGACAAGACAAGACAAGACAAGACAGGACAAGACAAGACAAGACAAGACAAGACAAGACAAGACAAGACAAGACAAAACAACACAACGCAACACATGACATGACAAGACAAGACAAAGCAACACAAGACAAGACAAGACAAGACAAGACTAGACAAGACTAGACAAGACTAGACAAGACAATGACATGACATGACATGACATGACATGACATGACAAAAGAAGACAAGACAAGACAAGACAAGACAAGACATGAGAAGACATGACAAGACAAAACAAGACAAAACAAGACAAAACAAGACAAGACAAGACAAGACAAAACAACACAACACAACATGACATGACATGACATGACATGACATGACAAAACAAGACAAGACAAGACAAAACAACACAACACAATATGACATGACATGACATGAGAAGACAAGACAAGGCAGGACAGGACAGGACAGGACAGGACAGGACAGGACAGGACAGGACAGGACAGGACAAGACAAGATAAGACAAGACAAGACAAGACAAGACAAGACAGGACAAGACAAGACAAGACAAGACAAGACAAGACAAGACAAAACAACACAACGCAACACATGACATGACAAGACAAGACAAAGCAACACAAGACAAGACAAGACAAGACAAGACTAGACAAGACTAGACAAGACTAGACAAGACAAGACAAGACAAGACCAGACAAGAAAAGACAAGACAAGACAAAACAACACAACGCAACATATGACATGACAAGCCAAGACAAAGCAACACAAGACAAGACAAGACAAGACAAGACTAGACAAGACAAGACAAGACTAGACAAGACAAGACAAGACAAAACAACACAACGCAACACATGACATGACAAGACAAGACAAAGCAACACAAGACAAGACAAGACAAGACAAGACTAGTTAAGACTAGACAAGACAAGACAAGACAAGACCAGACAAGAAAAGACAAGACAAGACAAGACAAGACAAGACTAGACAAGACAAGACAAGACTAGACAAGACTAGACAAGACTAGACAAGACAAGACCAGACAAGACAAGACAAGACAAGACAAGACAAGACAAGACAAGACAAGACAAGACAAGACAAGACAAGACAAGACAAAACAACACAACGCAACACATGACATGACAAGACAAGACTAGACAAGACTAGACAAGACTAGACAAGACTAGACAAGACAAGACCAAACAAGAAAAGACAAGAAAAGACAAGACAAGACAAGACTAGACAAGACAAGACAAGACTAGACAAGACTAGACAAGACTAGACAAGACAAGACAAGACAAGACAAGACAAGACAACACAAGACAAGACAAGACAAGACAAGACAAGACAAGACAAGACAAGACAAGACAAGACAAGACAAGACAAGACAAGACAAGACAAGACAAGACAAGACAAGACAAGACAAGACAAGACAAGACAAGACAAGACAAGTCAAGACAAGACAAGACAAGACAAGACAAGACAAGACAAGACAAGACAAGACAAGACAAGACAAGACAAGACAAGACAAGACAAGACAAGACAAGACAAGACAAGACAAGACAAGACAAGACAAGACAAGACAAGACAAGACAAGACAAGACAAGACAAGACAAGACAAGACAAGACAAGACAAGACAAGACAAGACAAGACAAGACAAGACAAGACAAGACAAGACAAGACAAGACCAGACAAGACAAGACAAGACAAGACAAGACAACACAAGACAAGACAAGACTAGACAAGACTAGACAAGACTAGACAAGACTAGACAAGACAAGACCAAACAAGAAAAGACAAGAAAAGACAAGACTAGACAAGACAAGACAAGACTAGACAAGACTAGACAAGACTAGACAAGACAAGACAAGACAAGACAAGACAAGACAACACAAGACAAGACAAGACAAGACAAGGCAAGACAAGACAAGACTAGACTAGACAAGACTAGACAAGACAAGACAAGATTAGACAAGACTAGACAAGACTAGACAAGACAAGACAAGACTAGACAAGACTAGACAAGACTAGACAAGACAAGACAAGACAAGACAAGACAAGACAAGACAAGACAAGACAAGACAAGAAAAGACAAGACTAGACAAGACAAGACATGACAAGACAAGACAAGACAAGACATGACAAGAAAAAACAACACAACACACGACATGACATGACATGACATGACAAGACAAGACAAGACAATATAAGACATGACAACACACAACAAGACAAGACAAAACAACACAACACACGACATGACAAGACAAGACAAAGCAACACAAGACACGACATGACATGACATGACAAGGCAAGACAAAACAACACAACGCAACACATGACATGACAAGACAAGACAAAGCAACACAAGACAAGACAAGACAAGACAAGACAAGACAAGACAAGACAAGACTAGACAAGACAAGACAAGACAAGACAAGACCAGACAAGAAAAGACAAGACAAGACAAGACTAGACAAGACTAGACAAGACAAGACAAGACAAGACTAGACAAGACAAGACAAGACAAGACAAGACAAGACAAGACAAGACAAGACAAGACAAGACAAGACAAGACAAGACAAGACAAAACAACACAACGCAACACATGACATGACAAGACAAGACAAAGCAACACAAGACAGGACAAGACAAGACAAGACAAGACAAGACAAGACAAGACTAGACAAGACAAGGAGAAGACAAGACAAGACAAAACAACACAACACACGACATGACATGACATGACATGACAAGACAAGACAAGACAATATAAGACATGACAATACACAACAAGACAAGACAAAACAACACAACACACGACATGACAAGACAAGACAAGACAATATAAGACAGGACAAGACAAGACAAGACAAGACAAGACAAGACAAGACAAGACAAGACAAGACAAGACAAGACAAGACTAGACAAGACAAGACTAGACAAGACTAGACTAGACAAGACTAGACAAGACAAGACAAGACTAGACAAGACTAGACAAGACTAGACAAGACAAGACAAGACAAGACTTGACAAGACTAGACAAGACTTGACAAGACAAGACAAGACAAGACAAGACAAGACCAGACCAGACAAGACAAGACAAGACAAGACAAGACAAGACAAGACAAAACAAGACAAAACAAGACAAGACTAGACAAGACTAGACAAGACTAGACAAGACAAGACAAGACAAGACCAGACAAGAAAAGACAAGACAAGACAAGACTAGACAAGACTAGACAAGACAAGACAAGACAAGACAAGACAAGACAAGACAAGACAAGACAAGACAAGACAAGACAAGACTAGACAAGACTAGACAAGACTAGACAAGACAAGACAAGACAAGACAAGACAAGACAAGACAAAGACAAGATAAGACAAGACAACACAAGACAAGACAAGACAAGACAAGACAAGACAAGACAAGACAAGACAAGACAGGACAAGACAAGACAAGACAAGACAAGACAAGACAAGACAAGACAAGACAAGACAAGACAAAACAACACAACGCAACACATGACATGACAAGACAAGACAAAGCAACACAAGACAAGACAAGACAAGACAAGACAAGACAAGACTAGACAAGACAAGAAAAGACAAGACAAGACAGGTCAAGACAAGACAAGACAAGACAAGACAAGACAAGACAAGACAAGACAAGACAAGACAAGACAAGACAAGACAAGACAGGACAAGACAAGACAAGACAAGACAAGACAAGACAAGACAAGACAAGACAAAACAACACAACGCAACACATGACATGACAAGACAAGACAAAGCAACACAAGACAAGACAAGACAAGACAAGACAAGACAAGACAAAACAACACAACACACGACATGACATGACATGACATGACAAGACAAGACAAGACAAGACAATATAAGACATGACAATACACAACAAGACAAGACAAAACAACACAACACACGACATGACAAGACAAGACAAGACAATATAAGACAGGACAAGACAAGACAAGACAAGACAAGACAAGACAAGACAAGACAAGACAAGACTAGACAAGACAAGACTAGACAAGACAAGACAAGACTAGACAAGACTAGACAAGACTAGACAAGACAAGACAAGACAAGACTAGACAAGACTAGACAAGACTAGACAAGACAAGACAAGACAAGACAAGACAAGACAAGACAAGACCAGACAAGACAAGACAAGACAAGACAAGACAAAACAAGACAAAACAAGACAAGACTAGACAAGACTAGACAAGACTAGACAAGACAAGACAAGACAAGACCAGACAAGAAAAGACAAGACCAGACAAGACTAGACAAGACTAGACAAGACAAGACAAGACAAGACAAGACAAGACAAGACAAGACTAGACAAGACTAGACAAGACTAGACAAGACAAGACAAGACAAGACAAGACATGACAAGACAAGACAAGACAAAGACAAGATAAGACAAGACAAGACAAGACAAGACAAGACAAGACAAGACAAGACAAGACAAGACAAGACATGAGAAGACATGACAAGACAAAACAAGACAAAACAAGACAAGACAAGACAAAACAACACAACACAACATGACATGACATGACATGACATGACATGACATGACAAAACAAGACAAGACAAGACAAGACAAGACAAGACATGAGAAGACATGACAAGACAAAACAAGACAAAACAACACAACACAACATGACATGACTTGACATGACATGACATGACAAAACAAGACAAGACAAGACAAAACAACACAACACAATATGACATGACATGACATGACATGAGAAGACAAGACAAGGCAGGACAGGACAGGACAGGACAGGACAGGACAGGACAGGACAAGACAAGACAAGACAAGACAAGACAAGACAAGACAAGACAGGACAAGACAAGACAAGACAAGACAAGACAAGACAAGACAAGACAAGACAAGACAGGACAAGACAAGACAAGACAAGACAAGACAAGACATGAGAAGACATGACAAGACAAAACAAGACAAAACAACACAACACAACATGACATGACATGACATGACATGACATGACAAAACAACACAACACAATATGACATGACATGACATGACATGAGAAGACAAGACAAGGCAGGACAGGACAGGACAGGACAGGACAGGACAGGACTAGACAAGACAAGACAAGACAAGACAAGACAAGACAAGACAAAGACAAGATAAGACAAGACAAGACAAGACAAGACAAGACAAGACAAGACAAGACAAGACAAGACAAGACAAGACAAGACAAGACATGAGAAGACATGACAAGACAAAACAAGACAAAACAAGACAAGACAAGACAAGACAACACATCACAACACAAAATGCATGACATGACATGACATGACATGACATGACAAAACAAGACAAGACAAGACAAAACAACACAACACAATATGACATGACATGACATGACATGAGAAGACAAGACAAGGCAGGACAGGACAGGACATTACAGGACAGGACAGGACAGGACAAGACAAGATAAGACAAGACAAGACAAGACAAGACAGGACAAGACAAGACAAGACAAGACAAGACAAGACAAGACAAGACAAGACAAGACAAGACAAGACAAGACATGAGAAGACATGACAAGACAAAACAAGACAAGACAAGACAAGACAAGACAAGACAAAACAACACAACACAACATGACATGACATGACATGACATGACAAAACAAGACAAGACAAGAAAAGACAAGACAAGACATGAGAAGACATGACAAGACAAAACAAGACAAAACAACACAACACAACATGACATGACATGACATGACATGACATGACAAAACAAGACAAGATAAGACAAAACAACACAACACAATATGACATGACATGACATGACATGAGAAGACAAGACAAGGCAGGACAGGACAGGACAGGACAGGACAGGACAGGACTAGACAAGACAAGACAAGACAAGACAAGACAAGACAAGACAAAGACAAGATAAGACAAGACAAGACAAGACAAGACAAGACAAGACAAGACAAGACAAGACAAGACATGAGAAGACATGACAAGACAAAACAAGACAAAACAAGACAAGACAACACAACACAACACAACATGACATGTCATGACATGACATGACAAAACAAGACAAGACAAGACAAAACAACACAACACAATATGACATGACATGACATGACATGAGAAGACAAGACAAGGCAGGACAGGACAGGACATTACAGGACAGGACAGGACAGGACAAGACAAGATAAGACAAGACAAGACAAGACAAGACAGGACAAGACAAGACAAGACAAGACAAGACAAGACAAGACAAGACAAGACAAGACAAGACAAGACATGAGAAGACATGACAAGACAAAACAAGACAAGACAAGACAAGACAAGACAAGACAAAACAACACAACACAACATGACATGACATGACATGACATGACAAAACAAGACAAGACAAGACAAGACAAGACAAGACATGAGAAGACATGACAAGACAAAACAAGACAAAACAACACAACACAACATGACATGACATGACATGACATGAGAAGACAAGACAAGGCAGGACAGGACAGGCCAGGACAGGACAGGACAGGACAGGACAGGACAAGATAAGACAAGACAAGACAAGACAAGACAAGACAGGACAAGACAAGACAAGACAAGACAAGACAAGACAAGACAAGACAAGACAAGACAAGACAAGACAAGACAAGACAAGACAAGACAAGACAAGACAAGACAAGACAAGACAAGACAAGACATGAGAAGACATGACAAGACAAAACAAGACAAGACAAGACAAGACAAGACAAGACAAAACAACACAACACAACATGACATGACATGACATGACATGACATGACAAAACAAGACAAGACAAGACAAGACAAGACATGAGAAGACATGACAAGACAAAACAAGACAAAACAACACAACACAACATGACATGACATGACATGACATGACATGACAAAACAAGACAAGACAAGACAAGACAAGACTAGACAAGACTAGACAAGACAAGACAAGACAAGACAAGACAAGACAAGACAAGACAAGACAAAGACAAGATAAGACAAGACAAGACAAGACAAGACAAGACAAGACAAGACAAGACAAGACAAGACATGAGAAGACATGACAAGACAAAACAAGACAAAACAAGACAAGACATGACATGACATGACATGACATGACATGACAAAACAAGACAAGACAAGACAAGACAAGACAAGACATGAGAAGACATGACAAGACAAAACAAGACAAAACAACACAACACAACATGACATGACATGACATGACATGAGAAGACAAGACAAGGCAGGACAGGACAGGACATTACAGGACAGGACAGGACAGGACAGGACAGGACAGGACAGGACAAGACAAGATAAGACAAGACAAGACAAGACAGGACAAGACAAGACAAGACAAGACAAGACAAGACAAGACAAGAGAAGACAAGACAAGACAAGACAAGACAAGACAAGATAAGACAAGACAAGACAAGACAAGACAAGACAAGACATGAGAAGACATGACAAGACAAAACAAGACAAGACAAGACAAGACAAGACAAGACAAGACAAGACAAAACAACACAACACAACATGACATGACATGACATGACATGACATGACAAAACAAGACAAGAAAAGACAAGACAAGACAAGACATGAGAAGACATGACAAGACAAAACAAAACAACACAACACAACATGACATGACATGACATGACATGACATGACAAAACAAGACAAGACAAGACAAGACTAGACAAGACTGGACAAGACAAGACAAGACAAGACAAGACAAGACAAGACAAGACAAGACAAGACAAGACAAGACAAAGACAAGATAAGACAAGACAAGACAAGACAAGACAAGACAAGACAAGACAAGACAAGACAAGACAAGACAAGACAAGACAAGACATGAGAAGACATGACAAGACAAAACAAGACAAGACAAAACAACACAACACAATATGACATGACATGACATGAGAAGACAAGACAAGGCAGGACAGGACAGGACATTACAGGACAGGACAGGACAGGACAGGACAGGACAGGACAGGACAGGACAGGACAGGACAAGACAAGATAAGAAAAGACAAGACAAGACAGGACAAGACAAGACAAGACAAGACAAGACAAGACAAGACAAGACAAGACAAGACAAGACAAGACAAGAGAAGACAAGACATGAGAAGACATGACAAGACAAAACAAGACAAGACAAGACAAGACAAGACAAGACAAGACAAGACAAAACAACACAACACAACATGACATGACATGACATGACATGACATGACAAAACAAGACAAGACAAGACAAGACAAGACAAGACATGAGAAGACATGACAAGACAAAACAAGATAAAACAACACAACACAACATGACATGACATGACATGAGAAGACAAGACAAGGCAGGACAGGACAGGACATTACAGGACAGGACAGGACAGGACAGGACAAGACAAGATAAGACAAGACAAGACAAGACAAGACAGGACAAGACAAGACAAGACAAGACAAGACAAGACAAGACAAGACAAGACAAGACAAGACAAGACAAGACAAGACAAGACAAGACAAGACAAGACATGAGAAGACATGACAAGACAAAACAAGACAAGACAAGACAAGACAAGACAAGACAAGACAAAACAACACAACACAACATGACATGACATGACATGACATGACATGACAAAACAAGACAAGACAAGACAATACAAGACAAGACATGAGAAGACATGACAAGACAAAACAAGACAAAACAACACAACACAACATGACATGACATGACATGACATGACAAAACAAGACAAGACAAGACAAGACTAGACAAGACTAGACAAGACAAGACAAGACAAGACAAGACAAGACAAGACAAGACAAAGACAAGATAAGGCAAGACAAGACAAGACAAGACAAGACAAGACAAGACAAGACAAGACAAGACAAGACAAGACATGACAAGACATGACAAGACAAAACAAGACAAAACAAGACAAAACAAGACAAGACAAGATATGAGAAGACATGACAAGATAAAACAAGACAAGACAAGACAAGACAAGACCAGACAAGAAAAGACAAGACAAGACAAGACTAGACAAGTCTAGACAAGACAAGACAAGACAAGACAAGACAAGACAAGACAAGACAAGACAAGACAAGACAAGACAAGACAAGACTAGACAAGACTAGACAAGACAAGACAAGACAAGACCAGACAAGAAAAGACAAGACAAGACAAGACTAGACAAGTCTAGACAAGACAAGACAAGACAAGACAAGACAAGACAAAACAACACAACACAACATGACATGACATGACATGACATGACATGACAAAACAAGACAAGACAAGACAAGACAAGATATGAGAAGACATGACAAGACAAAACAAGACAAGACAAGACAAGACAAGACCAGACAAGAAAAGACAAGACAAGACAAGACTAGACAAGACTAGACAAGACAAGACAAGAAAAGACCAGACAAGAAAAGACAAGACAAGACAAGACTAGACAAGACTAGACAAGACAAGACAAGACAAGACAAGACAAGACAAGACAAGACAAGACAAGACATGACAAGACAAAACAAGACAAGACAAGACAAGACAAAACAAGACTAGACAAGACTAGACAAGACAAGACAAGACAAGACCAGACAAGAAAAGACAAGACAAGACAAGACTAGACAAGACTAGACAAGACAAGACAAGACAAGACAAGACAAGACAAGACAAGACAAGACAAGACAAGACAAGACTAGACAAGACTAGACAAGACTAGACAAGACTAGACAAGACAAGACAAGACAAGACAAGACAAGACAAGACAAGACAAGACAAGACAAGACAAGACAAGACAAGACATGAGAAGACATGACAAGACAAAACAAGACAAAACAAGACAAGACAAGACAAGACAAAACAACACAACACAACATGACATGACATGACATGACAAAACAAGACAAGACAAGACAAGACAAGACATGACATGAGAAGACATGACAAGACAAAACAAGACAAAACAACACAACACAACATGACATGACATGACATGACATGACATGACAAAACAAGACAAGACAAGACAAAACAAGACAAAACAACACAACACAACATGACATGACATGACATGACATGACATGACAAAACAAGACAAGACAAGACAAAACAACACAACACAATATGACATGACATGACATGACATGAGAAGACAAGACAAGGCAGGACAGGACAGGACAGGACAGGACAGGACAGGACACGACAAGACAAGACAAGACAAGACAAGACAAGACAAGACAAGACAAGACAAGACAAGACAAGACAAGACAAGACAAGACAAGACAAGACAACACAAAACAACACAACGCAACACATGACATGACAAGACAAGACAATGCAACACAAGATTAGACAAGACAAGACAAGACAAGACTAGACAAGACAAGGAGAAGACAAGACAAGACAAAACAACACAACACACGACATGACATGACATGACATGACAAGACAAGACAAGACAATATAAGACATGACAATACACAACAAGACAAGACAAAACAACACAACACACGACATGACAAGACAAGACAAGACAATATAAGACAGGACAAGACAAGACAAGACAAGACAAGACAAGACAAGACAAGACAAGACAAGACTAGACAAGACAAGACTAGACAAGACTAGACTAGACAAGACTAGACAAGACAAGACAAGACAAGACAAAACAACACAACACAACATGACATGACATGACATGACAAGACAAGACAAGACAATATAAGACATGACAATACACAACAAGACAAGACAAAACAACACAACACACGACATGACAAGACAAGACAAGACAATATAAGACAAGACAAGACAAGACAAGACAAGACAAGACATGAGAAGACATGACAAGACAAAACAAGACAAAACAAGACAAGACAAGACAAGACAAGACAAAACAACACAACACAACATGACATGACATGACATGACAAAACAAGACAAGACAAGACAAGACAAGACATGACATGAGAAGATATGACAAGACAAAACAAGACAAAACAACACAACACAACATGACATGACATGACATGACATGACATGACAAAACAAGACAAGACAAGACAAAACAAGACAAAACAACACAACACAACATGACATGACATGACATGACATGACATGACAAAACAAGACAAGACAAGACAAAACAACACAACACAATATGACATGACATGACATGACATGAGAAGACAAGACAAGGCAGGACAGGACAGGACAGGACAGGACAGGACAGGACACGACAAGACAAGACAAGACAAGACAAGACAAGACAAGACAAGACAAGACAAGACAAGACAAGACAAGACAAGACAAGACAAGACAAGACAAGACAACACAAAACAACACAACGCAACACATGACATGACAAGACAAGACAATGCAACACAAGATTAGACAAGACAAGACAAGACAAGACTAGACAAGACAAGGAGAAGACAAGACAAGACAAAACAACACAACACACGACATGACATGACATGACATGACAAGACAAGACAAGACAATATAAGACATGACAATACACAACAAGACAAGACAAAACAACACAACACACGACATGACAAGACAAGACAAGACAATATAAGACAGGACAAGACAAGACAAGACAAGACAAGACAAGACAAGACAAGACAAGACAAGACTAAACAAGACAAGACTAGACAAGACTAGACTAGACAAGACTAGACAAGACAAGACAAGACAAGACAAAACAACACAACACAACATGACATGACATGACATGACATGACATGACAAAACAAGACAAGACAAGACAAAACAACACAACACAATATGACATGACATGACATGAGAAGACAAGACAAGGCACGACAGGACAGGACAGGACAGGACAGGACAGGACAAGACAAGACAAGACAAGACAAGACAAGACAAGACAGGACAAGACAAGACAAGACAAGACAAGACAAGACACGACATGACAAGACATGAGAAGACATGACAAGACAAAACAAGACAAAACAAGACAACACAACATGACATGACATGACATGACATGACATGACAAAACAAGACAAGACAAGACAAGACAAGACAAGACAAGACAAGACAAGACAAGACAAGACAAGACAAGACAAGACAAGACAAAACAAGACAAAACAAGACAAAACAAGACAAGACAAGACAATACAAGACTAGACAAGACTAGACAAGTCTAGACAAGACAAGACAAGACAAGACAAGACAAGACAAGACAAGACAAGACAACACAACATGACATGACATGACATGACATGACATGACAAAACAAGACAAGACAAGACAAGACAAGACATGACATGAGAAGACATGACAAGACAAAACAAGACAAAACAACACAACACAACATGACATGACATGACATGACATGACATGACAAAACAAGACAAGACAAGACAAAACAAGACAAAACAACACAACACAACATGACATGACATGACATGACATGACATGACAAAACAAGACAAGACAAGACAAAACAACACAACACAATATGACATGACATGACATGACATGAGAAGACAAGACAAGGCACGACAGGACAGGACAGGACAGGACAGGACAGGACAAGACAAGACAAAACAAGACAAGACAAGACAAGACAAGACAAGACAAGACAAGACAAGACAAGACAAGACAAGACAAGACAAAACAACACAACACAACATGACATGACATGACATGACAAAACAAGACAAGACAAGACAAGACAAGACATGACATGAGAAGACATGACAAGACAAAACAAGACAAAACAACACAACACAACATGACATGACATGACATGACATGACATGACAAAACAAGACAAGACAAGACAAAACAAGACAAAACAACACAACACAACATGACATGACATGACATGACATGACATGACAAAACAAGACAAGACAAGACAAAACAACACAACACAATATGACATGACATGACATGACATGAGAAGACAAGACAAGGCACGACAGGACAGGACAGGACAGGACAGGACAGGACAGGACAAGACAAGACAAGACAAGACAAGACAAGACAGGACAAGACAAGACAAGACAAGACAAGACAAGACACGACATGACAAGACAAGACAAGACTAGACAAGACAAGACAAGACAAGACAAGACTAGACAAGACTAGACAAGACAAGACAAGACAAGACAAGACAAGACAAGACAAGACAAGACAAGACAAGACAAGACAAGACAAGACAAGACAAGACAAGACAAGACAAGACAAGACAAGACAAGACAAGACAAGACTAGACTAGACTAGACTAGACATGAGAAGACATGACAAGACAAAACAAGACAAAACAAGACAAGACAAGACAAGACAAGACAAGACAAGACGAGACAAGACAAGACAAGACAAGACAAGACAAGACAAGACAAGACAAGACAAGACAAGACAAGACAAGACAAGACAAGACAAGACAAGACAAGACAAGACAAGACAAGACAAGACAAGACAAGACAAGACAAGACAAGACAAGACAAGACAAGACAAGACAAGACAAGACAAGACAAGACAAGACAAGACAAGACAAGACAAGACAAGACAAGACAAGACAAGACAAGACAAGACTAGACTAGACTAGACTAGACAAGACAAGACAAGACAAGACAAGACAAGACAAGACAAGACAAGACAAGACAAGACAAAACAAGACAAGACAAGACAAGACAAGACAAGACAAGACCAGACAAGACAAGACAAGACAAGACAAGACAAGACTAGACAAGACTAGACAAGACTAGACAAGACAAGACAAGACAAGACAAGACAAGACAAGACAAGACAAGACAAGACAAGACAAGACAAGACAAGACAAGACAAGACAAGACAAGACAAGACAAGACAAGACAAGACAAGACAAGACAAGACAAGACAAGACAAGACAAGACAAGACAAGACAAGACAAGACAAGACAAGACAAGACAAGACAAGACAAGACAAGACAAGACAAGACAAGACAAGACAAGACAAGACAAGACAAGACAAGACAAGACAAGACAAGACAAGACAAGACAAGACAAGACAAGACAAGACAAGACAAGACAAGACAAGACAAGACAAGACAAGACAAGACAAGACAAGACAAGACAAGACAAGACAAGACAAGACAAGACAAGACAAGACAAGACAAGACAAGACAAGACAAGACAAGACAAGACAAGACAAGACAAGACAAGACAAGACAAGACAAGACAAGACAAGACAAGACAAGACAAGACAAGACAAGACAAGACAAGACAAGACAAGACAAGACTAAACAAGACAAGGCAAGACAAGACCAGACAAGACTAGACAAGACTAGACAAGACAAGACAAGACAAGACAAGACAAGACTAGACAAGACAAGACAAGACAAGACAAGACTAGACAAGACTAGACAAGACTAGACAAGACAAGACAAGACAAGACTAGACAAGACTAGACAAGACAAGACAAGACAAGACAAGACAAGACCAGACAAGACTAGACAAGACAAGACAAGAAAAGACAAGACAAGACAAGACAAGACAGGACAGGACAGGACAGGACAGGACAGGACAGGACAGGACAAGACAAGACAAGACAAGACTAGACAAGACTAGACAAGACTAGACAAGACAAGACAAGACCAGACAAGACTAGACAAGACTAGACAAGACAAGACAAGACAAGACAAGACAAGACAAGACAAAACTAGATTAGACAAGACTAGACAAGACTAGACAAGACAAGACAAGACAAGACCAGACAAGACAAGACAAGACAAGACAAGACAAGACAAAACAAGACAAGACAAGATAAGACTAGACAAGACTAGACAAGACAAGACAAGACAAGACCAGACAAGAAAAGACAAGACAAGACAAGACTAGACAAGACTAGACAAGACTAGACAAGACAAGACAAGACAAGACAAGACTAGGCAAGACTAGACAAGACAAGACAAGACAAGACCAGACAAGACTAGACTAGACAAGACAAGACAAGACTAGACAAGACAAGACAAGACAAGACAAGACAAGACAAGACAAGACAAGACAAGACAAGACAAGACAAGACAAGACAAGACAAGACAAGACAAGACAAGACAAGACAAGACAAGACAAGACTAGACAAGACTAGACAAGACTAGACAAGACAAGACAAGACTAGACAAGACTAGACAAGACAAGACAAGACTAGACAAGACTAGACAAGACAAGACAAGACAAGACCAGAAAAGAAAAGACAAGACAAGACAAGACTAGACAAGACTAGACAAGACTAGACAAGACAAGACTAGACAAGACAAGACAAGACAAGACAAGACAAGACAAGACAAGACAAGACAAGACAAGACAAGACAAGACTAGACTAGACAAGACTAGACAAGACTAGACAAGACAAGACTAGACAAGACTAGACAAGACAAGACAAGACCAGACAAGACTAGACAAGACAAGACAAGACAAGACTTGACAAGACTAGACAAGACAAGACTAGGCAAGACTAGACAAGACTAGACAAGACAAGACTAGACAAGACAAGACTAGGCAAGACTAGACAAGACAAGACAAGACAAGACTAGACAAGACTAGACAAGACAAGACAAGACTAGACAAGACTAGACAAGACTAGACAAGACAAGACTAGACAAGACAAGACAAGACAAGACAAGACAAGACAAGACAAGACAAGACTAGACAAGACAAGACAAGACAAGACAAGACAAGACTAGGCAAGACTAGACAAGACTAGACAAGACAAGACTAGACAAGACAAGACTAGGCAAGACTAGACAAGACAAGACAAGACAAGACTAGACAAGACTAGACAAGACAAGACAATACAAGACTAGACAAGACTAGACAAGACAAGACAAGACTAGACAAGACTAGACAAGACAAGACAAGACAAGACCAGACAAGACTAGACAAGACAAGACAAGACTAGACAAGACTAGACAAGACAAGACAAGACAAGACAAGACAAGACAAGACAAGACAAGACAAGACAAGACAAGACAAGACAAGACTAGACTAGACAAGACTAGACAAGACTAGACAAGACTAGACAAAACTAGACAAGACAAGACAAGACAAGACCAGACTAGACAAGACAAGACAAGATAAGACAAAACAAGACATGACAAGACAAGACTAGACAAGACAAGACTAGACAAGACTAGACAAGACAAGACAAGACAAGACAAGACAAGACAAGACAAGACAAGACAAGACAAGACAAGACAAGACAAGACCAGACAAGACTAGACAAGACTAGACAAGACTAGACAAGACAAGACAAGACAAGACAAGACAAGACAAGACAAGACATAAGAAGACATGACAAGACAAAACAACACAACACAACATGACATGACATGACATGACATGACAAAACAAGACAAGACTAGACAAGACTAGACAAGACAAGACAAGACAAGACTAGACAAGACAAGACTAGACAAGACTAGACAAGACAAGACAAGACAAGACAAGACTAGACAAGACTAGACAAGACAAGACAAGACAAGACCAGACAAGAAAAGACAAGACAAGACAAGACTAGACAAGACAAGACAAGACAAGACATGACAAGACAAGACAAGACAAGACAAGACAAGACAAGACAAGACAAGACAAGACAAGACAAGACAAGACAAGACAAGACATGACAAGACAAAACAAGACAAAACAAGACAAAACAAGACAAGACAAGACAAAACAACACAACACAACATGACATGACATGACATGACATGACAAAACAAGACAAGACAAGACAAGACAAGACAAGACAAGACATGAGAAGACATGGCAAGACAAAACAAGACAAAACAACACAACACAACATGACATGACATGACATGACATGACATGACAAAACAAGACAAAACAACACGACACAATATGACATGACATGACATGACATGACATGAGAAGACAAGACAAGGCAGGACAGGACAGGACAGGACAGGACAGGACAGGACAAGACAAGATAAGACATGACAAGACAAGACAAGACAATATAAGACATGACAATACACAACAAGACAAGACAAAACAACACAACACACGACATGACAAGACAAGACAAGACAATATAAGACAGGACAAGACAAGACAAGACAAGACAAGACAAGACAAGACAAGACAAGACAAGATAAGACAAGACTAGACAAGACAAGACTAGACAAGACTAGACTAGACAAGACTAGACAAGACAAGACAAGACTAGACAAGACTAGACAAGACTAGACAAGACATGACATGACATGACAAAACAAGACAAGACAAGACAAGACAAGACAAGACAAGACAAGACAAGACAAGACAAGACATGACAAGACAAAACAAGACAAAACAAGACAAGACAAGACAAGACAAAACAAGACAAGACAAGACAAGACAAGACAAGACAAGACAAGACAAGACAAGACAAGACAAGACAAGACAAGACAAGACTAGACAAGACAAGACAAGACAAGACCAGACAAGAAAAGACAAGACAAGACAAGACTAGACAAGACTAGACAAGACTAGACAAGACTAGACAAGACAAAACAAGACAAGACAAGACAAGACAAGACAAGACAAGACTAGACAAGACTAGACAAGACTAGACAAGACAAGACAAGACAAGACTAGACAAGACTAGACAAGACAAGACAAGACAAGACAAGACAAGACATGAGAAGACATGACAAGACAAAACAAGACAAAACAAGACAAGACAAGACAAGACAAAACAACACAACACAACATGACATGACATGACATGACATGACATGACAAAACAAGACAAGACAAGACAAGACAAGACATGAGAAGACATGACAAGACAAAACAAGACAAGACAAGACAAGACAAGAGAAAACAACACAACACAACATGACATGACATGACATGACATGACATGACAAAACAAGACAAGACAAGACAAGACATGCGAAGACATGACAAGACAAAACAAGACAAGACAAGACAAGACAAGACCAGACAAGAAAAGACAAGGCAAGACAAGACTAGACAAGACTAGACAAGACAAGACAAGACAAGACCAGACAAGAAAAGACAAGACAAGACAAGACTAGACAAGACTAGACAAGACTAGACAAGACAAGACAAGACAAGACAAGACAAGACATGACAAGACATGAGAAGACATGACAAGACAAAACAAGACAAAACAAGACAAGACAAGACAAGACAAAACAAGACAAGACAAACCAAGACAAGACAAGACAAGACAAGACAAGGCAAGACTAGACAAGACAAGACAAGACAAGACCAGACAAGAAAAGACAAGACAAGACAAGACTAGACAAGACTAGACAAGACAAGACAAGACAAGACAAGACAAGACAAGACAAGACAAGACAAGACAAGACAAGACAAGACAAGACAAGACAAGACAAGACAAGACAAGACAAGACAAGACAAGACTAGACAAGACTAGACAAGACTAGACAAGACTAGACAAGACGAGACAAGACAAGACAAGACAAGACAAGACAAGACAAGACAAGACAAGACATGACAAGACAAGACAAGACAATATAAGACATGACAATACACAACAAGACAAGACAAAACAACACAACACACGACATGACAAGACAAGACAAGACAATATAAGACAGGACAAGACAAGACAAGACAAGACAAAACAACACAACACAACATGACATGACATGACATGACATGACATGACAAAACAAGACAAGACAAGACAAAACAAGACAAAACAACACAACACAACATGACATGACATGACATGACATGACATGACAAAACAAGACAAGACAAGACAAAACAACACAACACAATATGACATGACATGACATGACATGAGAAGACAAGACAAGGCAGGACAGGACAGGACAGGACAGGACAGGACAGGACACGACAAGACAAGACAAGACAAGACAAGACAAGACAAGACAAGACAAGACAAGACAAGACAAAACAAGACAAGACAAGACAAGACAACACAAAACAACACAACGCAACACATGACATGACAAGACAAGACAATGCAACACAAGATTAGACAAGACAAGACAAGACAAGACTAGACAAGACAAGGAGAAGACAAGACAAGACAAAACAACACAACACACGACATGACATGACATGACATGACAAGACAAGACAAGACAATATAAGACATGACAATACACAACAAGACAAGACAAAACAACACAACACACGACATGACAAGACAAGACAAGACAATATAAGACAGGACAAGACAAGACAAGACAAGACAAGACAAGACAAGATAAGACTAGACAAGACAAGACTAGACAAGACTAGACTAGACAAGACTAGACAAGACAAGACAAGACAAGACAAAACAACACAACACAACATGACATGACATGACATGACATGACATGACAAAACAAGACAAGACAAGACAAAACAACACAACACAATATGACATGACATGACATGAGAAGACAAGACAAGGCACGACAGGACAGGACAGGACAGGACAGGACAGGACAGGACAAGACAAGACAAGACAAGACAAGACAAGACAAGACAGGACAAGACAAGACAAGACAAGACAAGACAAGACACGACATGACAAGACATGAGAAGACATGACAAGACAAAACAAGACAAAACAAGACAACACAACATGACATGACATGACATGACATGACATGACAAAACAAGACAAGACAAGACAAGACAAGACAAGACAAGACAAGACAAGACAAGACAAGACAAGACAAGACAAGACAAGACAAAACAAGACAAAACAAGACAAAACAAGACAAGACAAGACAATACAAGACTAGACAAGACTAGACAAGTCTAGACAAGACAAGACAAGACAAGACAAGACAAGACAAGACAAGACAAGACAAGACAAGACAACACAACATGACATGACATGACATGACATGACATGACAAAACAAGACAAGACAAGACAAGACAAGACATGACATGAGAAGACATGACAAGACAAAACAAGACAAAACAACACAACACAACATGACATGACATGACATGACATGACATGACAAAACAAGACAAGACAAGACAAAACAACACAACACAATATGACATGACATGACATGACATGAGAAGACAAGACAAGGCACGACAGGACAGGACAGGACAGGACAGGACAGGACAAGACAAGACAAAACAAGACAAGACAAGACAAGACAAGACAAGACAAGACAAGACAAGACAAGACAAGACAAGACAAAACAACACAACACAACATGACATGACATGACATGACAAAACAAGACAAGACAAGACAAGACAAGACATGACATGAGAAGACATGACAAGACAAAACAAGACAAAACAACACAACACAACATGACATGACATGACATGACATGACATGACAAAACAAGACAAGACAAGACAAAACAAGACAAAACAACACAACACAACATGACATGACATGACATGACATGACATGACAAAACAAGACAAGACAAGACAAAACAACACAACACAATATGACATGACATGACATGACATGAGAAGACAAGACAAGGCACGACAGGACAGGACAGGACAGGACAGGACAGGACAGGACAAGACAAGACAAGACAAGACAAGACAAGACAAGACAGGACAAGACAAGACAAGACAAGACAAGACAAGACACGACATGACAAGACAAGACAAGACTAGACAAGACAAGACAAGACAAGACAAGGCTAGACAAGACTAGACAAGACAAGACAAGACAAGACAAGACAAGACAAGACAAGACAAGACAAGACAAGACAAGACAAGACAAGACAAGACAAGACAAGACAAGACAAGACAAGACAAGACAAGACAAGACAAGACAAGACTAGACTAGACTAGACTAGACATGAGAAGACATGACAAGACAAAACAAGACAAAACAAGACAAGACAAGACAAGACAAGACAAGACAAGACGAGACAAGACAAGACAAGACAAGACAAGACAAGACAAGACAAGACAAGACAAGACAAGACAAGACAAGACAAGACAAGACAAGACAAGACAAGACAAGACAAGACAAGACAAGACAAGACAAGACAAGACAAGACAAGACAAGACAAGATAAGACAAGACAAGACAAGACAAGACAAGACAAGACAAGACAAGACAAGACAAGACAAGACAAGACAAGACAAGACTAGACTAGACTAGACTAGACTAGACTAGACAAGACAAGACAAGACAAGACAAGACAAGACAAGACAAGACAAGACAAGACAAGACAAGACAAGACAAGACAAGACTAGACAAGACAAGACTAGACAATACTAGACTAGACAAGACTAGACAAGACAAGACAAGACAAGACAAGACTAGACAAGACTAGACAAGACAAGACAAGACAAGACTAGACAAGACTAGACAAGACAAGACAAGACAAGACAAGACAAGACAAGACAAGACCAGACAAGACAAGACAAGACAAGACAAGACAAGACAAGACAAAACAAGACAAAACAAGACAAGACAAGACAAGACTAGACAAGACTAGACAAGACTAGACAAGACTAGACAAGACAAGACAAGACAAGACAAGACAAGACAAGACCAGACAAGAAAAGACTAGACAAGAAAAGACTAGACAAGACAAGACTAGACAAGACTAGACAAGACTAGACAAGACAAGACAAGACAAGACAAGACAAGACAAGACAAGACAAGACAAGACTAGACAAGACTAGACAAGACAAGACAAGACAAGACAAGACAAGACAAGACAAGACAAGACAAGACAAGACAAGACAAGACAAGACAAGACAAGACAAGACAAGACAAGACAAGACAAGACAAGACAAGACAAGACAAGACAAGACAAGACAAGACAAGACAAGACAAGACAAGACAAGACAAGACAAGACAAGACAAGACAAGACAAGACAAGACAAGACAAGACAAGACAAGACAAGACAAGACAAGACAAGACAAGACAAGACAAGACAAGACAAGACAAGACAAGACAAGACAAGACAAGACAAGACAAGACAAGACAAGACAAGACAAGACAAGACAAGACAAGACAAGACAAGACAAGACAAGACAAGACAAGACAAGACAAGACAAGACAAGACAAGACAAGACAAGACAAGACAAGACTAAACAAGACAAGGCAAGACAAGACCAGACAAGACTAGACAAGACTAGACAAGACAAGACAAGACAAGACAAGACTAGACAAGACAAGACAAGACAAGACAAGACTAGACAAGACTAGACAAGACTAGACAAGACAAGACAAGACAAGACTAGACAAGACTAGACAAGACAAGACAAGACAAGACAAGACAAGACCAGACAAGACTAGACAAGACTAGACAAGACAAGACAAGACAAGACAAGACAAGACAAGACAAGACAGGACAGGACAGGACAGGACAGGACAGGACAGGACAGGACAAGACAAGACAAGACAAGACTAGACAAGACTAGACAAGACTAGACAAGACAAGACAAGACCAGACAAGACTAGACAAGACTAGACAAGACAAGACAAGACAAGACAAGACAAGACAAGACAAGACTAGACTAGACAAGACTAGACAAGACTAGACAAGACAAGACAAGACAAGACCAGACAAGACAAGACAAGACAAGACAAAACAAGACAAGACAAGATAAGACTAGACAAGACTAGACAAGACAAGACAAGACAAGACCAGACAAGAAAAGACAAGACAAGACAAGACTAGACAAGACTAGACAAGACTAGACAAGACAAGACAAGACAAGACAAGACTAGGCAAGACTAGACAAGACAAGACAAGACAAGACCAGACAAGACTAGACTAGACAAGACAAGACAAGACTAGACAAGACAAGACAAGACAAGACAAGACAAGACAAGACAAGACAAGACAAGACAAGACTAGACAAGACAAGACAAGACAAGACAAGACAAGACAAGACAAGACAAGACAAGACAAGACTAGACAAGACCAGACAAGAAAAGACTAGACAAGAAAAGACTAGACAAGACAAGACTAGACAAGACTAGACAAGACAAGACAAGACAAGACAAGACAAGACAAGACAAGACAAGACAAGACTAGACAAGACTAGACAAGACTAGACAAGACAAGACAAGACAAGACAAGACAAGACAAGACAAGACAAGACAAGACAAGACAAGACAAGACAAGACAAGACAAGACAAGACAAGACAAGACAAGACAAGACAAGACAAGACAAGACAAGACAAGACAAGACAAGACAAGACAAGACAAGACAAGACAAGACAAGACAAGACAAGACAAGACAAGACAAGACAAGACAAGACAAGACAAGACAAGACAAGACAAGACAAGACAAGACAAGACAAGACAAGACAAGACAAGACAAGACAAGACAAGACAAGACAAGACAAGACAAGACAAGACAAGACAAGACAAGACAAGACAAGACAAGACAAGACAAGACAAGACAAGACAAGACAAGACAAGACAAGACAAGACAAGACAAGACAAGACAAGACAAGACAAGACAAGACAAGACAAGACAAGACAAGACTAAACAAGACAAGGCAAGACAAGACCAGACAAGACTAGACAAGACTAGACAAGACAAGACAAGACAAGACAAGACTAGACAAGACAAGACAAGACAAGACAAGACTAGACAAGACTAGACAAGACTAGACAAGACAAGACAAGACAAGACTAGACAAGACTAGACAAGACAAGACAAGACAAGACAAGACAAGACCAGACAAGACTAGACAAGACTAGACAAGACAAGACAAGACAAGACAAGACAAGACAAGACAAGACAGGACAGGACAGGACAGGACAGGACAGGACAGGACAGGACAAGACAAGACAAGACAAGACTAGACAAGACTAGACAAGACTAGACAAGACAAGACAAGACCAGACAAGACTAGACAAGACTAGACAAGACAAGACAAGACAAGACAAGACAAGACAAGACAAGACTAGACTAGACAAGACTAGACAAGACTAGACAAGACAAGACAAGACAAGACCAGACAAGACAAGACAAGACAAGACAAGACAAAACAAGACAAGACAAGATAAGACTAGACAAGACTAGACAAGACAAGACAAGACAAGACCAGACAAGAAAAGACAAGACAAGACAAGACTAGACAAGACTAGACAAGACTAGACAAGACAAGACAAGACAAGACAAGACTAGGCAAGACTAGACAAGACAAGACAAGACAAGACCAGACAAGACTAGACTAGACAAGACAAGACAAGACTAGACAAGACAAGACAAGACAAGACAAGACAAGACAAGACAAGACAAGACAAGACAAGACAAGACTAGACAAGACAAGACAAGACAAGACAAGACAAGACAAGACAAGACAAGACAAGACAAGACTAGACAAGACTAGACAAGACAAGACAATACAAGACTACACAAGACTAGACAAGACAAGACAAGACTAGACAAGACTAGACAAGACAAGACAAGACAAGACCAGACAAGAAAAGACAAGACAAGACAAGACTAGACAAGACTAGACAAGACTAGACAAGACAAGACTAGACAAGACAAGACAAGACAAGACAAGACAAGACAAGACAAGACAAGACAAGACTAGACTAGACTAGACAAGACTAGACAAGACTAGACAAGACAAGACTAGACAAGACTAGACAAGACAAGACAAGACAAGACCAGACAAGACTAGACAAGACAAGACAAGACAAGACTAGACAAGACTAGACAAGACAAGGCTAGGCAAGACTAGACAAGACTAGACAAGACAAGACTAGACAAGACAAGACTAGGCAAGACTAGACAAGACAAGACAAGACAAGACTAGACAAGACTAGACAAGACAAGACAAGACTAGACAAGACTAGACAAGACTAGACAAGACAAGACTAGACAAGACAAGACAAGACAAGACAAGACAAGGCAAGACAAGACAAGACTAGACAAGACAAGACAAGACAAGACTAGGCAAGACTAGACAAGACTAGACAAGACAAGACTAGACAAGACAAGACTAGGCAAGACTAGACAAGACAAGACAAGACAAGACTAGACAAGACTAGACAAGACAAGACAATACAAGACTAGACAAGACTAGACAAGACAAGACAAGACTAGACAAGACTAGACAAGACAAGACAAGACAAGACCAGACAAGACTAGACAAGACAAGACAAGACTAGACAAGACTAGACAAGACAAGACAAGACAAGACAAGACAAGACAAGACAAGACAAGACAAGACAAGACAAGACAAGACTAGACTAGACAAGACTAGACAAGACTAGACAAGACTAGACAAAACTAGACAAGACAAGACAAGACAAGACCAGACTAGACAAGACAAGACAAGATAAGACAAAACAAGACATGACAAGACAAGACTAGACAAGACAAGACTAGACAAGACTAGACAAGACAAGACAAGACAAGACAAGACAAGACAAGACAAGACAAGACAAGACAAGACAAGACAAGACCAGACAAGACTAGACAAGACTAGACAAGACTAGACAAGACAAGACAAGACAAGACAAGACAAGACAAGACAAGACATGAGAAGACATGACAAGACAAAACAACACAACACAACATGACATGACATGACATGACATGACAAAACAAGACAAGACTAGACAAGACTAGACAAGACAAGACAAGACAAGACTAGACAAGACAAGACTAGACAAGACTAGACAAGACAAGACAAGACAAGACAAGACTAGACAAGACTAGACAAGACAAGACAAGACAAGACCAGACAAGAAAAGACAAGACAAGACAAGACTAGACAAGACAAGACAAGACAAGACATGACAAGACAAGACAAGACAAGACAAGACAAGACAAGACAAGACAAGACAAGACAAGACAAGACAAGACAAGACATGACAAGACAAAACAAGACAAAACAAGACAAAACAAGACAAGACAAGACAAAACAACACAACACAACATGACATGACATGACATGACATGACAAAACAAGACAAGACAAGACAAGACAAGACAAGACAAGACATGAGAAGACATGACAAGACAAAACAAGACAAAACAACACAACACAACATGACATGACATGACATGACATGACATGACAAAACAAGACAAAACAACACGACACAATATGACATGACATGACATGACATGACATGAGAAGACAAGACAAGGCAGGACAGGACAGGACAGGACAGGACAGGACAGGACAAGACAAGATAAGACATGACAAGACAAGACAAGACAATATAAGACATGACAATACACAACAAGACAAGACAAAACAACACAACACACGACATGACAAGACAAGACAAGACAATATAAGACAGGACAAGACAAGACAAGACAAGACAAGACAAGACAAGACAAGACAAGACAAGACTAGACAAGACAAGACTAGACAAGACTAGACTAGACAAGACTAGACAAGACAAGACAAGACTAGACAAGACTAGACAAGACTAGACAAGACAAGACAAGACAAGACTAGACAAGACTAGACAAGACTAGACAAGACTAGACAAGACAAGACAAGACAAGACAAGACAAGACCAGACAAGACAAGACAAGACAAGACAAGACCAGACAAGAAAAGACAAGACAAGACAAGACTAGACAAGACTAGACAAGACAAAACAAGACAACACAAGACAAGACTAGACAAGACAAGACTAGACAAGACTAGACTAGACAAGACTAGACAAGACTAGACAAGACAAGACAAGACAAGACAAGACTAGACAAGACTAGACAAGACTAGACAAGACAAGACAAGACAAGACTAGACAAGACAAGACAAGACAAGACAAGACAAGACAAGACAAGACAAGACAAGACAAGACAAGACAAGACAAGACAAGACAAGACAAGACAAGACAAGACAAGACAAGACAAGACAAGACAAGACAAGACAAGACAAGGCAAGACAAGACAAGACAAGACAAGACAAGACAAGACAAGACAAAACAAGACAAGACAAGACAAGACAAGACTAGACAAGACAAGACAAGACAAGACCAGACAAGAAAAGACAAGACAAGACAAGACTAGACAAGACTAGACAAGACAAGACAAGACAAGACAAGACAAGACAAGACAAGACAAGACAAGACAAGACAAGACAAGACAAGACAAGACAAGACAAGACAAGACAAGACAAGACAAGACTAGACAAGACAAGACTAGACAAGACAAGACAAGACATGAGAAGACATGACAAGACAAAACAAGGCAAAACAAGACAAGACAAGACAAGACAAAACAACACAACACAACATGACATGACATGACATGACATGAGAAGACAAGACAAGGCAGGACAGGACAGGACAGGACAGGACAGGACAAAACAGGACAAGACAAGACAAGACAAGACAAGACAAGACAAGACAAGACAAGACAAGACAAGACAAGACAAGACTAGACAAGACAAGACAAGACAAGACAAGACAAGACAAGACAAGACAAGACAAGACTAGACAAGACAAGACAAGACAAGACCAGACAAGAAAAGACAAGACAAGACAAGACTAGACAAGACTAGACAAGACTAGACAAGACTAGACAAGACAAAACAAGACAAGACAAGACAAGACAAGACAAGACTAGACAAGACTAGACAAGACTAGACAAGACAAGACAAGACAAGACTAGACAAGACTAGACAAGACAAGACAAGACAAGACAAGACAAGACATGAGAAGACATGACAAGACAAAACAAGACAAAACAAGACAAGACAAGACAAGACAAAACAACACAACACAACATGACATGACATGACATGACATGACATGACAAAACAAGACAAGACAAGACAAGACAAGACAAGACATGAGAAGACATGACAAGACAAAACAAGACAAGACAAGACAAGACAAGACAAAACAACACAACACAACATGACATGACATGACATGACATGACATGACAAAACAAGACAAGACAAGACAAGACATGCGAAGACATGACAAGACAAAACAAGACAAGACAAGACAAGACAAGACCAGACAAGAAAAGACAAGGCAAGACAAGTCTAGACAAGACTAGACAAGACAAGACAAGACAAGACCAGACAAGAAAAGACAAGACAAGACAAGACTAGACAAGACTAGACAAGACTAGACAAGACAAGACAAGACAAGACAAGACAAGACAAGACAAGACATGACAAGACATGAGAAGACATGACAAGACAAAACAAGACAAAACAAGACAAGACAAGACAAGACAAAACAAGACAAGACAAACCAAGACAAGACAAGACAAGACAAGACAAGGCAAGACTAGACAAGACAAGACAAGACAAGACCAGACAAGAAAAGACAAGACAAGACAAGACTAGACAAGACTAGACAAGACAAGACAAGACAAGACAAGACAAGACAAGACAAGACAAGACAAGACAAGACAAGACAAGACAAGACAAGACAAGACAAGACAAGACAAGACAAGACTAGACAAGACTAGACAAGACTAGACAAGACTAGACAAGACGAGACAAGACAAGACAAGACAAGACAAGACAAGACAAGACAAGACAAGACAAGACAAGACAAGACAAGACAAGACAAGACAAGACAAGACAAGACAAGACAAGACAAGACAAGACAAGACAAGACAAGACAAGACAAGACAAGACAAGACAAGACAAGACAAGACAAGACATGAGAAGACATGACAAGACAAAACAAGACAAGACAACACAACACAACATGACATGACATGACATGACATGACAAAACAAGACAAGACAAGACAAAACAACACAACACAATATGACATGACATGACATGACATGAGAAGACAAGACAAGGCAGGACAGGACAGGACAGGACAGGACAGGACAGGACAGGACAGGACAGGACAGGACAGGACAGGACAGGACAGGACAAGACAAGATAAGACAAGACAAGACAAGACAAGACAAGGAGCAGACAAGACAAGACAAAGCAACACAAGACAAGACAAGACAAGACAAGACTAGACAAGACAAGACATGAGAAGACATGACAAGACAGAACAAGACAAGACAAGACAAGACAAGACAAAACAACACAACACAACATGACATGACATGACATGACAAAACAAGACAAGGCAAGACAAGACATGCGAAGACATGACAAGACAAAACAAGACAAGACAAGACAAGACAAGACCAGACAAGACAAGACAAGACAAGACTAGACAAGACAAGACATGAGAAGACATGACAAGACAGAACAAGACAAGACAAGACAAGACAAAACAACACAACACAACATGACATGACATGACATGACAAAACAAGACAAGGCAAGACAAGACATGAGAAGACATGACAAGACAGAACAAGACAAGACAAGACAAGACAAGACAAAACAACACAACACAACATGACATGACATGACATGACAAAACAAGACAAGGCAAGACAAGACATGCGAAGACATGACAAGACAAAACAAGACAAGACAACACAACTCAACATGACATGACATGACATGACATGACAAAACAAGACAAGACAAGACAAAACAACACAACACAATATGACATGACATGACATGACATGAGAAGACAAGACAAGGCAGGACAGGACAGGACAGGACAGGACAGGACAAGACAAGATAAGACAAGACAAGACAAGACAAGACAAGACAAGGAGCAGACAAGACAAGACAAAGCAACACAAGACAAGACAAGACAAGACAAGACAAGACTAGACAAGACAAGACATGAGAAGACATGACAAGACAGAACAAGACAAGACAAGACAAGACAAGACAAAACAACACAACACAACATGACATGACATGACATGACAAAACAAGACAAGGCAAGACAAGACATGCGAAGACATGACAAGACAAAACAAGACAAGACAAGACAAGACAAGACCAGACAAGAAAAGACAAGGCAAGACAAGACTAGACAAGACTAGACAAGACAAGACAAGACAAGACCAGACAAGAAAAGACAAGACAAGACAAGACTAGGCAAGACTAGACAAGACAAGACAAGACAAGACAAGACAAGACATGACAAGACAAGACAAGACATGAGAAGACATGACAAGACAAAACAAGACAAAACAACACAACACAACATGACATGACATGACATGACATGACAAAACAAGACAAGACAAGACAAAACAACACAACACAATATGACATGACATGACATGACATGAGAAGACAAGACAAGGCAGGACAGGACAGGACAGGACAGGACAGGACAGGACAGGACAAGACAAGATAAGACATGACAAGACAAGACAAGACAATATAAGACATGACAATACACAACAAGACAAGACAAAACAACACAACACACGACATGACAAGACAAGACAAGACAATATAAGACAGGACAAGACAAGACAAGACAAGACAAGACAAGACAAGACAAGACAAGACTAGACAAGACAAGACTAGACAAGACTAGACTAGACAAGACAAGACAAGACAAGACAAGACTAGACAAGACTAGACAAGACAAGACAAGACAAGACAAGACAAGACTAGACAAGACTAGACAAGACAAGACAAGACAAGACAAGACAAGACAAGACCAGACAAGACCAGACAAGACAAGACAAGACAAGACAAGACAAGACAAGACAAGACAAAACAAGACAAAACAAGACAAGACAAGACAAGACTAGACAAGACTAGACAAGACTAGACAAGACTAGACAAGACTAGACAAGACTAGACAAGACTAGACAAGACAAGACAAGACCAGACAAGAAAAGACAAGACAAGACAAGACTAGACAAGACTAGACAAGACAAGACAAGACAAGACAAGACAAGACAAGACAAGACAAGACAAGACAAGACAAGACAAGACAAGACAAGACAAGACTAGACAAGACTAGACAAGACAAGACAAGACAAGACAAGACAAGACAAGACAAGACAAGACAAGACAAGACAAGACAAGACAAGACAAGACAAGACAAGACAAGACAAGACAAGACAAGACAAGACAAGACAAGACAAGACAAGACAAGACAAGACAAGACAAGACAAGACAAGACAAGACAAGACAAGACAAGACAAGACAAGACATGAGAAGACATGACAAGACAAAACAAGACAAAACAAGACAAGACAGGACAAAACAACACAACACAACATGACTTGACATGACATGACATGACATGACATGACAAAACAAGACAAGACAAGACAAAACAACACAACACAATATGACATGACATGACATGACATGAGAAGACAAGACAAGGCAGGACAGGACAGGACAGGACAGGACAGGACAGGACAAGATAAGACAAGACAAGACAAGACAAGACAAGACAGGACAAGACAAGACAAGACAAGACAAGACAAGACAAGACAAGACAAGACAAGACAAGACAAGACAAGACAAGACAAGACAAGACAAGACAAGACAAGACAAGACAAGACAAGACAAGACAAGACAAGACAAGACAAGACAAGACAAGACAAGACAAGACAAGACAAGACAAGACAAGACAAGACAAGACAAGACATGAGAAGACATGACAAGACAAAACAAGACAAAACAAGACAAAACAAGACAAGACAAGACAAAACAACACAACACAACATGACTTGACATGACATGACATGACATGACATGACAAAACAAGACAAGACAAGACAAAACAACACAACACAATATGACATGACATGACATGACATGAGAAGACAAGACAAGGCAGGACAGGACAGGACAGGACAGGACAGGACAGGACAAGATAAGACAAGACAAGACAAGACAAGACAAGACAGGACAAGACAAGACAAGACAAGACAAGACAAGACAAGACAAGACAAGACAAGACAAGACAAGACAAGACAAGACAAGACAAGACAAGACAAGACAAGACAAGACAAGACAAGACAAGACAAGACAAGACAAGACAAGACAAGACAAGACAAGACAAGACAAGACAAGACAAGACAAGACAAGACAAGACAAGACAAGACAAGACAAGACAAGACAAGACAAGACAAGACAAGACAAGACAAGACAAGACAAGACAAGACAAGACAAGACAAGACAAGACAAGACAAGACAAGACAAGACAAGACAAGACAAGACAAGACAAGACAAGACAAGGCAAGACAAGGCAAGACAAGACAAGACAAGACAAGACAAGACAAGACAAGACAAGACAAGACTAGACAAGACAAGACAAGACAAGACAAGACTAGACAAGACTAGACAAGACTAGACAAGACTAGACAAGACTAGACAAGACAAGACAAGACAAAACAAGACCAGACAAGACAAGACAAGACAAGACAAGACAAGACAAGACAAAACAAGACAAGACAAGACAAGACTAGACAAGACTAGACAAGACAAGACAAGACAAGACCAGACAAGAAAAGACAAGACAAGACAAGACAAGACAAGACAAGACAAAGACAAGATAAGACAAGACAAGACAAGACAAGACAAGACAAGACAAGACAAGACAAGACAAGACAAGACAAGACAAAACAAGACAAAACAAGACAAGACAAGACAAAACAACACAACACAACATGACATGACATGACATGACATGACATGACAAAACAAGACACGACAAGACAAAACAACACAACACAATATGACATGACATGACATGAGAAGACAAGACAGGACATTACAGGACAGGACAGGACAGGACAGGACAGGACAGGACAGGGCAGGACAGGACAGGACAAGACAAGATAAGACAAGACAAGACAAGACAAGACAGGACAAGACAAGACAAGACAAGACAAGACAAGACAAGACAAGACAAGACAAGACAAGACAAGACAAGACAAGACAAGACAAGACAAGACAAGACAAGACAAGACAAGACAAGACAAGACAAGACAAGACATGAGAAGACATGACAAGACAAAACAAGACAAGACAAGACAAGACAAGACAAGACAAAACAACACAACACAACATGACAAGACATGACATGACATGACATGACAAAACAAGACAAGACAAGACAAGACAAGACATGAGAAGACATGACAAGACAAAACAAGACAAAACAACACAACACATCATGACATGACATGACATGACATGACATGACATGACAAAACAAGACAAGACAAGACAAAACAACACAACACAATATGACATGACATGACATGACATGAGAAGACAAGACAAGGCAGGACAGGAGAGGACAGGACAAGACAAGACAAGACAAGACAAGACAAGACAAGACAGGACAAGACAAGACAAGACAAGACAAGACAAGACAAGACAAGACAAGACAAGACAAGACAAGACAAGACAAGACAAGACAAGACAAGACAAGACATGAGAAGACATGACAAGACAAAACAAGACAAAACAACACAACACAACATGACATGACATGACATGACATGACATGACAAAACAAGACAAGACAAGACAAAACAACACAACACAATATGACATGACATGACATGACATGAGAAGACAAGACAAGGCAGGACAGGACAGGACAGGACAGGACAGGACAGGACAAGACAAGACAAGACAAGACAAGACAAGACAAGACAAGACAGGACAAGACAAGACAAGACAAGACAAGACAAGACAAGACAAGACAAGACAAGACAAGACAAGACAAGACAAGACAAGACAAGACAAGACAAAACAACACAACGCAACACATGACATGACAAGACAAGACAAAGCAACACAAGACAAGACAAGAAAAGACAAAACAACACAACACACGACATGACATGACATGACATGACAAGACAAGACAAGACAATATAAGACATGACAATACACAACAAGACAAGACAAAACAACACAACACACGACATGACAAGACAAGACAAGACAATATAAGACAGGACAAGACAAGACAAGACAAGACAAGACAAGACAAGACTAGACAAGACAAGACTAGACAAGACTAGACTAGACAAGACTAGACAAGACAAGACAAGACTAGACAAGACTAGACAAGACTAGACAAGACTAGACAAGACAAGACAAGACAAGACTAGACAAGACTAGACAAGACTAGACAAGACAAGACAAGACAAGACAAGACAAGACCAGACAAGACAAGACAAGACAAGACAAGACAAGACAAAACAAGACAAAACAAGACAAGACAAGACAAGACAAGACTAGACAAGACTAGACAAGACTAGACAAGACTAGACAAGACAAGACAAGACAACACCAGACAAGAAAAGACAAGACAAGACAAGACTAGACAAGACTAGACAAGACAAGACAAGACAAGACAAGACAAGACAAGACAAGACAAGACTAGACAAGACTAGACAAGACTAGACAAGACAAGACAAGACAAGACAAGACAAGACAAGACAAGACAAGACAAAGACAAAGACAAGACAAGACAAGACAAGACAAGACAAGACAAGACAATACAAGACAAGACAAGACAAGACAAGACAAGACAAGACAAGACAAGACAAGACAAGACAAGACAAGACAAGACAAGACAAGACAAGACAAGACAAGACAAGACAAGACAAGACAAGACAAGACAAGACTAGACTAGACTAGACAAGACAAGACAAGACAAGACAAGACAAGACAAGACATGAGAAGACATGACAAGACAAAACAAGACAAAACAAGACAAGACAAGACAAGACAAGACAAAACAACACAACACAACATGACATGACATGACATGACATGACATGACATGACAAAACAAGACAAGACAAGACAAGACAAGACAGGACAAGACAGGACAAGACAAGACAAGACAAGACAAGACAAGACAAGACAAGACAAGACAAGACAAGACAAGACAAGACAAGACAAGACAAGACAAGACCAGACAAGACTAGACAAGACTAGACAAGACCAGACAAGAAAAGACAAGACTAGACAAGACTAGACAAGACTAGACAAGACAAGACAAGACAAGACAAGACAAGACAAGACAAGACAAGACAAGACAAGACAACACCAGACAAGAAAAGACAAGACAAGACAAGACAAGACTAGACAAGACATGAGAAGACATGACAAGACAAGACATGAGAAGACATGACAAGACAAAACAAGACAAAACAACACAACACAACATGACATGACATGACATGACATGACATGACAAAACAAGACAAGACAAGACAAAACAACACAACACAATATGACATGACATGACATGACATGAGAAGACAAGACAAGGCAGGACAGGACAGGACAGGACAGGACAGGACAGGACAAGACAAGACAAGACAAGACAAGACAAGACAAGACAAGACAAGACCAGACAAGACTAGACAAGACTAGACAAGACAAGACAAGACAAGACAAGACAACACCAGACAAGAAAAGACAAGACAAGACAAGACAAGACAAGACAAGACAAGACAAGACAAGACAAGACAAGACAAGACAAGACAAGACAAGACAAGACAAGACAAGACAAGACAAGACAAGACAAGACAAGACAAGACAAGACAAGACAAGACAAGACAAGACAAGACAAGACAAGACAAGACAAGACAAGACAAGACAAGACAAGACAAGACAAGACAAGACAAGACAAGACAAGACAAGACAAGACAAGACAAGACAAGACAAGACAAGACAAGACCAGACAAGACTAGACAAGACTAGACAAGACAAGACAAGACAAGACAAGACAAGACTAGACAAGACAAGACAAGACAAGACAAGACAAGACTAGACAAGACTAGACAAGACTAGACAAGACAAGACAAGACAAGACTAGACAAGACTAGACAAGACAAGACAAGACAAGACAAGACAAGACAAGACAAGACAAGACTAGACAAGACTAGACAAGACATGACAAGACAAGACAAGACAAGACAAGACAAGACAAGACAAGACAAGACAAGACAAGACAAGACAAGACAAGACAAGACAAGACAAAACAAGACAAGACAAGACAAGACAAGACTAGACAAGACTAGACAAGACTAGACAAGACTAGACAAGACTAGACAAGACCAGACAAGAAAAGACAAGACTAGACAAGACTAGACAAGACTAGACAAGACAAGACAAGACAAGACAAGACAAGACAAGACAAGACAAGACAAGACAAGACAAGACAAGACAAGACAAGACTAGACAAGACTAGACAAGACTAGACAAGACAAGACAAGACAAGACAAGACTAGACAAGACTAGACAAGACAAGACAAGACAAGACCAGACAAGAAAAGACAAGACAAGACAAGACTAGACAAGACTAGACAAGACAAGACAAGACAAGACAAGACAAGACAAGACAAGACATGAGAAGACATGACAAGACAAAACAACACAACACAACATGACATCACATGACATGACATGACAAAACAAGACAAGACAAGACTAGACAAGACAAGACAAGTCTAGACAAGACTAGACAAGACAAGACAAGACAAGACCAGACAAGACAAAACAAGACAAGACAAGACAAGACAAGACTAGACAAGACTAGACAAGAGTAGACAAGACAGGACAAGACAAGACTAGACAAGACTAGACAAGACAAGACAAGACAAGACAAGACAAGACAAGACCAGACAGGACTAGACAAGACTAGACAAGACATGACAAGACAAGACAAGACAAGACAAGACAGGACAGGACAGGACAGGACAGGACAGGACAGGACAGGACAAGACAAGACAAGACAAGACAAGACAAGACCAGACAAGACTAGACAAGACAAGACAAGACAAGACCAGACAAGACTAGACAAGACTAGACAAGACAAGACAAGACTAGACAAGACAAGACAAGACAAGACAAGACAAGACAAGACAAGACAAGACAAGACAAGACAAGACTAGACAAGACTAGACAAGACTAGACAAGACTAGACAAGACTAGACAAGACAAAACAAGACAAGACAAGACAAGACAAGACAAGACTAGACAAGACTAGACAAGACTAGACAAGACAAGACAAGACAAGACTAGACAAGACTAGACAAGACAAGACAAGACAAGACAAGACAAGACATGAGAAGACATGACAAGACAAAACAAGACAAAACAAGACAAGACAAGACAAGACAAAACAACACAACACAACATGACATGACATGACATGACATGACATGACAAAACAAGACAAGACAAGACAAGACAAGACATGAGAAGACATGACAAGACAAAACAAGACAAGACAAGACAAGACAAGACAAAACAACACAACACAACATGACATGACATGACATGACATGACATGACAAAACAAGACAAGACAAGACAAGACATGCGAAGACATGACAAGACAAAACAAGACAAGACAAGACAAGACAAGACCAGACAAGAAAAGACAAGGCAAGACAAGACTAGACAAGACTAGACAAGACAAGACAAGACAAGACCAGACAAGAAAAGACAAGACAAGACAAGACTAGACAAGACTAGACAAGACTAGACAAGACAAGACAAGACAAGACAAGACAAGACAAGACATGACAAGACATGAGAAGACATGACAAGACAAAACAAGACAAAACAAGACAAGACAAGACAAGACAAAACAAGACAAGACAAACCAAGACAAGACAAGACAAGACAAGACAAGGCAAGACTAGACAAGACAAGACAAGACAAGACCAGACAAGAAAAGACAAGACAAGACAAGACTAGACAAGACTAGACAAGACAAGACAAGACAAGACAAGACAAGACAAGACAAGACAAGACAAGACAAGACAAGACAAGACAAGACAAGACAAGACAAGACAAGACAAGACAAGACAAGACAAGACAAGACTAGACAAGACTAGACAAGACTAGACAAGACTAGACAAGACTAGACAAGACAAGACAAGACAAGACAAGACAAGACAAGACAAGACAAGACAAGACAAGACAAGACAAGACAAGACAAGACAAGACAAGACAAGACAAGACAAGACAAGACAAGACAAGACAAGACATGAGAAGACATGACAAGACAAAACAAGACAAGACAACACAACACAACATGACATGACATGACATGACAAAACAAGACAAGACAAGACAAAACAACACAACACAATATGACATGACATGACATGACATGAGAAGACAAGACAAGGCAGGACAGGACAGGACAGGACAGGACAGGACAGGACAGGACAGGACAGGACAGGACAGGACAGGACAGGACAAGACAAGATAAGACAAGACAAGACAAGACAAGACAAGACAAGGAGCAGACAAGACAAGACAAAGCAACACAAGACAAGACAAGACAAGACAAGACTAGACAAGACAAGACATGAGAAGACATGACAAGACAGAACAAGACAAGACAAGACAAGACAAGACAAAACAACACAACACAACATGACATGACATGACATGACAAAACAAAACAAGGCAAGACAAGACATGCGAAGACATGACAAGACAAAACAAGACAAGACAAGACAAGACAAGACCAGACAAGACAAGACAAGACAAGACAAGACTAGACAAGACAAGACATGAGAAGACATGACAAGACAGAACAAGACAAGACAAGACAAGACAAAACAACACAACACAACATGACATGACATGACATGACAAAACAAGACAAGGCAAGACAAGACATGAGAAGACATGACAAGACAGAACAAGACAAGACAAGACAAGACAAGACAAAACAACACAGCACAACATGACATGACATGACATGACAAAACAAGACAAGGCAAGACAAGACATGCGAAGACATGACAAGACAAAACAAGACAAGACAACACAACTCAACATGACATGACATGACATGACATGACAAAACAAGACAAGACAAGACAAAACAACACAACACAATATGACATGACATGACATGACATGAGAAGACATGACAAGGCAGGACAGGACAGGACAGGACAGGACAGGATAGGACAGGACAGGACAGGACAGGACAGGACAGGACAGGACAGGACAGGACAGGACAGGACAAGACAAGATAAGACAAGACAAGACAAGACAAGACAAGACAAGGAGCAGACAAGACAAGACAAAGCAACACAAGACAAGACAAGACAAGACAAGACAAGACTAGACAAGACAAGACATGAGAAGACATGACAAGACAGAACAAGACAAGACAAGACAAGACAAGACAAGACAAAACAACACAACACAACATGACATGACATGACATGACAAAACAAGACAAGGCAAGACAAGACATGCGAAGACATGACAAGACAAAACAAGACAAGACAAGACAAGACAAGACCAGACAAGAAAAGACAAGGCAAGACAAGACTAGACAAGACTAGACAAGACAAGACAAGACAAGACCAGACAAGAAAAGACAAGACAAGACAAGACTAGGCAAGACTAGACAAGACAAGACAAGACAAGACAAGACAAGACATGACAAGACAAGACAAGACATGAGAAGACATGACAAGACAAAACAAGACAAAACAACACAACACAACATGACATGACATGACATGACATGACAAAACAAGACAAGACAAGACAAAACAACACAACACAATATGACATGACATGACATGACATGAGAAGACAAGACAAGGCAGGACAGGACAGGACAGGACAGGACAGGACAGGACAAGACAAGATAAGACATGACAAGACAAGACAAGACAATATAAGACATGACAATACACAACAAGACAAGACAAAACAACACAACACACGACATGACAAGACAAGACAAGACAATATAAGACAGGACAAGACAAGACAAGACAAGACAAGACAAGACAAGACAAGACAAGACAAGACTAGACAAGACAAGACTAGACAAGACTAGACTAGACAAGACAAGACAAGACAAGACAAGACTAGACAAGACTAGACAAGACAAGACAAGACAAGACAAGACAAGACTAGACAAGACTAGACAAGACAAGACAAGACAAGACAAGACAAGACAAGACCAGACAAGACCAGACAAGACAAGACAAGACAAGACAAGACAAGACAAGACAAGACAAAACAAGACAAAACAAGACAAGACAAGACAAGACTAGACAAGACTAGACAAGACTAGACAAGACTAGACAAGACTAGACAAGACTAGACAAGACTAGACAAGACTAGACAAGACAAGACAAGACCAGACAAGAAAAGACAAGACAAGACAAGACTAGACAAGACTAGACAAGACAAGACAAGACTAGACAAGACTAGACAAGACAAGACAAGACAAGACAAGACAAGACTAGACAAGACAAGACAAGACAAGACAAGACTAGACAAGACTAGACTAGACAAGACTAGACAAGACAAGACAAGACTAGACAAGACTAGACAAGACTAGACAAGACAAGACAAGACAAGACTAGACAAGACTAGACAAGACTAGACAAGACAAGACAAGACAAGACCAGACCAGACCAGACAAGACAAGACAAGACAAGACAAGACAAAACAAGACAAAACAAGACAAAACAAGACAAGACAAGACAAGACTAGACAAGACTAGACAAGACTAGACAAGACAAGACAAGACAAGACCAGACAAAAAAAGACAAGACAAGACCAGACAAAAAAAGACAAGACAAGACAAGACTAGACAAGACTAGACAAGACAAGACAAGACAAGACAAGACAAGACAAGACAAGACAAGACTAGACAAGACTAGACAAGACAAGACAAGACAAGACAAGACAAAGACAAGATAAGACAAGACAAGACAAGACAAGACAAGACAAGACAAGACAAGACAAGACAAGACAAGACAAGACAAAACAAGACAAAACAAGACAAGACAAGACAAAACAACACAACACAACATGACATGACATGACATGACATGACATGACAAAACAAGACACGACAAGACAAAACAACACAACACAATATGACATGACATGACATGAGAAGACAAGACAAGACATTACAGGACAGGACAGGACAGGACAGGACAGGACAGGACAGGGCAGGACAGGACAGGACAAGACAAGATAAGACAAGACAAGACAAGACAAGACAGGACAAGACAAGACAAGACAAGACAAGACAAGACAAGACAAGACAAGACAAGACAAGACAAGACAAGACAAGACAAGACAAGACAAGACAAGACAAGACAAGACAAGACAAGACAAGACAAGACAAGACAAGACAAGACAAGACAAGACAAGACAAGACAAGACAAGACAAGACAAGACATGAGAAGACATGACAAGACAAAACAAGACAAGACAAGACAAGACAAGACAAGACAAAACAACACAACACAACATGACAAGACATGACATGACATGACATGACAAAACAAGACAAGACAAGACAAGACAAGACAAGACAAGACATGAGAAGACATGACAAGACAAAACAAGACAAAACAACACAACACATCATGACATGACATGACATGACATGACATGACATGACAAAACAAGACAAGACAAGACAAAACAACACAACACAATATGACATGACATGACATGACATGAGAAGACAAGACAAGGCAGGACAGGAGAGGACAGGACAAGACAAGACAAGACAAGACAAGACAAGACAAGACAGGACAAGACAAGACAAGACAAGACAAGACAAGACAAGACAAGACAAGACAAGACAAGACAAGACAAGACAAGACAAGACAAGACAAGACAAGACAAGACAAGACAAGACAAGACAAGACATGAGAAGACATGACAAGACAAAACAAGACAAAACAACACAACACAACATGACATGACATGACATGACATGACATGACAAAACAAGACAAGACAAGACAAAACAACACAACACAATATGACATGACATGACATGACATGAGAAGACAAGACAAGGCAGGACAGGACAGGACAGGACAGGACAGGACAAGACAAGACAAGACAAGACAAGACAAGACAAGACAAGACAGGACAAGACAAGACAAGACAAGACAAGACAAGACAAGACAAGACAAGACAAGACAAGACAAGACAAGACAAGACAAAACAACACAACGCAACACATGACATGACAAGACAAGACAAAGCAACACAAGACAAGACAAGACAAGACAAAACAACACAACACACGACATGACATGACATGACATGACAAGACAAGACAAGACAATATAAGACATGACAATACACAACAAGACAAGACAAAACAACACAACACACGACATGACAAGACAAGACAAGACAATATAAGACAGGACAAGACAAGACAAGACAAGACAAGACAAGACAAGACTAGACAAGACAAGACTAGACAAGACTAGACTAGACAAGACTAGACAAGACAAGACAAGACTAGACAAGACTAGACAAGACTAGACAAGACTAGACAAGACAAGACAAGACAAGACTAGACAAGACTAGACAAGACTAGACAAGACAAGACAAGACAAGACAAGACAAGACCAGACAAGACAAGACAAGACAAGACAAGACAAGACAAGACAAAACAAGACAAAACAAGACAAGACAAGACAAGACAAGACTAGACAAGACTAGACAAGACTAGACAAGACTAGACAAGACAAGACAAGACAACACCAGACAAGAAAAGACAAGACAAGACAAGACTAGACAAGACTAGACAAGACAAGACAAGACAAGACAAGACAAGACAAGACAAGACAAGACTAGACAAGACTAGACAAGACTAGACAAGACAAGACAAGACAAGACAAGACAAGACAAGACAAGACAAGACAAAGACAAAGACAAGACAAGACAAGACAAGACAAGACAAGACAAGACAATACAAGACAAGACAAGACAAGACAAGACAAGACAAGACAAGACAAGACAAGACAAGACAAGACAAGACAAGACAAGACAAGACAAGACAAGACAAGACAAGACAAGACAAGACAAGACAAGACAAGACAAGACTAGACTAGACTAGACAAGACAAGACAAGACAAGACAAGACAAGACAAGACATGAGAAGACATGACAAGACAAAACAAGACAAAACAAGACAAGACAAGACAAGACAAGACAAGACAAAACAACACAACACAACATGACATGACATGACATGACATGACATGACATGACAAAACAAGACAAGACAAGACAAGACAAGACAGGACAAGACAGGACAAGACAAGACAAGACAAGACAAGACAAGACAAGACAAGACAAGACAAGACAAGACAAGACAAGACAAGACAAGACAAGACAAGACAAGACCAGACAAGACTAGACAAGACTAGACAAGACCAGACAAGAAAAGACAAGACTAGACAAGACTAGACAAGACTAGACAAGACAAGACAAGACAAGACAAGACAAGACAAGACAACACCAGACAAGAAAAGACAAGACAAGACAAGACAAGACTAGACAAGACATGAGAAGACATGACAAGACAAGACATGAGAAGACATGACAAGACAAAACAAGACAAAACAACACAACACAACATGACATGACATGACATGACATGACATGACAAAACAAGACAAGACAAGACAAAACAACACAACACAATATGACATGACATGACATGACATGAGAAGACAAGACAAGGCAGGACAGGACAGGACAGGACAGGACAGGACAGGACAAGACAAGACAAGACAAGACAAGACAAGACAAGACAAGACAAGACCAGACAAGACTAGACAAGACTAGACAAGACAAGACAAGACAAGACAAGACAACACCAGACAAGAAAAGACAAGACAAGACAAGACAAGACAAGACAAGACAAGACAAGACAAGACAAGACAAGACAAGACAAGACAAGACAAGACAAGACAAGACAAGACAAGACAAGACAAGACAAGACAAGACAAGACAAGACAAGACAAGACAAGACAAGACAAGACAAGACAAGACAAGACAAGACAAGACAAGACAAGACAAGACAAGACAAGACAAGACAAGACAAGACAAGACAAGACAAGACAAGACAAGACAAGACAAGACAAGACAAGACAAGACAAGACAAGACAAGACAAGACAAGACAAGACAAGACAAGACCAGACAAGACTAGACAAGACTAGACAAGACAAGACAAGACAAGACAAGACTAGACAAGACAAGACAAGACAAGACAAGACAAGACAAGACTAGACAAGACTAGACAAGACTAGACAAGACAAGACAAGACAAGACTAGACAAGACTAGACAAGACAAGACAAGACAAGACAAGACAAGACAAGACAAGACAAGAATAGACAAGACTAGACAAGACATGACAAGACAAGACAAGACAAGACAAGACAAGACAAGACAAGACAAGACAAGACAAGACAAGACAAGACAAGACAAGACAAGACAAGACAAGACAAAACAAGACAAGACAAGACAAGACAAGACTAGACAAGACTAGACAAGACTAGACAAGACTAGACAAGACCAGACAAGAAAAGACAAGACTAGACAAGACTAGACAAGACTAGACAAGACAAGACAAGACAAGACAAGACAAGACAAGACAAGACAAGACAAGACAAGACAAGACAAGACAAGACAAGACAAGACTAGACAAGACTAGACAAAACAAGACAAGACAAGACAAGACTAGACAAGACTAGACAAGACAAGACAAGACAAGACCAGACAAGAAAAGACAAGACAAGACAAGACTAGACAAGACTAGACAAGACAAGACAAGACAAGACAAGACAAGACAAGACAAGACAAGACATGAGAAGACATGACAAGACAAAACAACACAACACAACATGACATCACATGACATGACATGACAAAACAAGACAAGACAAGACTAGACAAGACAAGACAAGTCTAGACAAGACTAGACAAGACAAGACAAGACAAGACCAGACAAGACAAAACAAGACAAGACAAGACAAGACAAGACTAGACAAGACTAGACAAGACTAGACAAGACAAGACAAGACAAGACTAGACAAGACTAGACAAGACAAGACAAGACAAGACAAGACAAGACAAGACCAGACAGGACTAGACAAGACTAGACAAGACATGACAAGACAAGACAAGACAAGACAAGACAGGACAGGACAGGACAGGACAGGACAGGACAGGACAGGACAAGACAAGACAAGACAAGACAAGACAAGACCAGACAAGACTAGACAAGACAAGACAAGACAAGACCAGACAAGACTAGACAAGACTAGACAAGACAAGACAAGACTAGACAAGACAAGACAAGACAAGACAAGACAAGACAAGACAAGACAAGACAAGACTAGACAAGACTAGACAAGACTAGACAAGACTAGACAAGACTAGACAAGACTAGACAAGACAAAACAAGACAAGACAAGACAAGACAAGACAAGACTAGACAAGACTAGACAAGACTAGACAAGACAAGACAAGACAAGACTAGACAAGACTAGACAAGACAAGACAAGACAAGACAAGACAAGACATGAGAAGACATGACAAGACAAAACAAGACAAAACAAGACAAGACAAGACAAGACAAAACAACACAACACAACATGACATGACATGACATGACATGACATGACAAAACAAGACAAGACAAGACAAGACAAGACATGAGAAGACATGACAAGACAAAACAAGACAAGACAAGACAAGACAAAACAACACAACACAACATGACATGACATGACATGACATGACATGACAAAACAAGACAAGACAAGACAAGACATGCGAAGACATGACAAGACAAAACAAGACAAGACAAGACAAGACAAGACCAGACAAGAAAAGACAAGGCAAGACAAGACTAGACAAGACTAGACAAGACAAGACAAGACAAGACCAGACAAGAAAAGACAAGACAAGACAAGACTAGACAAGACTAGACAAGACTAGACAACACAAGACAAGACAAGACAAGACAAGACAAGACATGACAAGACATGAGAAGACATGACAAGACAAAACAAGACAAAACAAGACAAGACAAGACAAGACAAAACAAGACAAGACAAACCAAGACAAGACAAGACAAGACAAGACAAGGCAAGACTAGACAAGACAAGACAAGACAAGACCAGACAAGAAAAGACAAGACAAGACAAGACTAGACAAGACTAGACAAGACAAGACAAGACAAGACAAGACAAGACAAGACAAGACAAGACAAGACAAGACAAGACAAGACAAGACAAGACAAGACAAGACAAGACAAGACAAGACAAGACTAGACAAGACTAGACAAGACTAGACAAGACTAGACAAGACTAGACAAGACAAGACAAGACAAGACAAGACAAGACAAGACAAGACAAGACAAGACAAGACAAGACAAGACAAGACAAGACAAGACAAGACAAGACAAGACAAGACAAGACAAGACAAGACAAGACAAGACATGAGAAGACATGACAAGACAAAACAAGAGAAGACAACACAACACAACATGACATGACATGACATGACATGACAAAACAAGACAAGACAAGACAAAACAACACAACACAATATGACATGACATGACATGACATGAGAAGACAAGACAAGGCAGGACAGGACAGGACAGGACAGGACAGGACAGGACAGGACAGGACAGGACAGGACAAGACAAGATAAGACAAGACAAGACAAGACAAGACAAGACAAGGAGCAGACAAGACAAGACAAAGCAACACAAGACAAGACAAGACAAGACAAGACTAGACAAGACAAGACATGAGAAGACATGACAAGACAGAACAAGACAAGACAAGACAAGACAAGACAAAACAACACAACACAACATGACATGACATGACATGACAAAACAAGACAATGCAAGACAAGACATGCGAAGACATGACAAGACAAAACAAGACAAGACAAGACAAGACAAGACCAGACAAGACAAGACAAGACAAGACTAGACAAGACAAGACATGAGAAGACATGACAAGACAGAACAAGACAAGACAAGACAAGACAAAACAACACAACACAACATGACATGACATGACATGACAAAACAAGACAAGGCAAGACAAGACATGAGAAGACATGACAAGACAGAACAAGACAAGACAAGACAAGACAAGACAAAACAACACAGCACAACATGACATGACATGACATGACAAAACAAGACAAGGCAAGACAAGACATGCGAAGACATGACAAGACAAAACAAGACAAGACAACACAACTCAACATGACATGACATGACATGACATGACAAAACAAGACAAGACAAGACAAAACAACACAACACAATATGACATGACATGACATGACATGAGAAGACAAGACAAGGCAGGACAGGACAGGACAGGACAGGACAGGATAGGACAGGACAGGACAGGACAGGACAGGACAGGACAGGACAGGACAGGACAGGACAAGACAAGATAAGACAAGACAAGACAAGACAAGACAAGACAAGGAGCAGACAAGACAAGACAAAGCAACACAAGACAAGACAAGACAAGACAAGACAAGACTAGACAAGACAAGACATGAGAAGACATGACAAGACAGAACAAGACAAGACAAGACAAGACAAGACAAGACAAAACAACACAACACAACATGACATGACATGACATGACAAAACAAGACAAGGCAAGACAAGACATGCGAAGACATGACAAGACAAAACAAGACAAGACAAGACAAGACAAGACCAGACAAGAAAAGACAAGGCAAGACAAGACTAGACAAGACTAGACAAGACAAGACAAGACAAGACCAGACAAGAAAAGACAAGACAAGACAAGACTAGGCAAGACTAGACAAGACAAGACAAGACAAGACAAGACAAGACATGACAAGACAAGACAAGACATGAGAAGACATGACAAGACAAAACAAGACAAAACAACACAACACAACATGACATGACATGACATGACATGACAAAACAAGACAAGACAAGACAAAACAACACAACACAATATGACATGACATGACATGACATGAGAAGACAAGACAAGGCAGGACAGGACAGGACAGGACAGGACAGGACAGGACAGGACAAGACAAGATAAGACATGACAAGACAAGACAAGACAATATAAGACATGACAATACACAACAAGACAAGACAAAACAACACAACACACGACATGACAAGACAAGACAAGACAATATAAGACAGGACAAGACAAGACAAGACAAGACAAGACAAGACAAGACAAGACTAGACAAGACAAGACTAGACAAGACTAGACTAGACAAGACAAGACAAGACAAGACAAGACTAGACAAGACTAGACAAGACAAGACAAGACAAGACAAGACAAGACTAGACAAGACTAGACAAGACAAGACAAGACAAGACAAGACAAGACAAGACAAGACCAGACAAGACCAGACAAGACAAGACAAGACAAGACAAGACAAGACAAGACAAGACAAAACAAGACAAAACAAGACAAGACAAGACAAGACTAGACAAGACTAGACAAGACTAGACAAGACTAGACAAGACTAGACAAGACTAGACAAGACTAGACAAGACAAGACAAGACCAGACAAGAAAAGACAAGACAAGACAAGACTAGACAAGACTAGACAAGACAAGACAAGACAAGACAAGACAAGACAAGACAAGACAAGACAAGACAAGACAAGACAAGACAAGACAAGACAAGACAAGACTAGACAAGACTAGACAAGACTAGACAAGACAAGACAAGACAAGACAAGACAAGACAAGACAAGACAAGACAAGACAAGACAAGACAAGACAAGACAAGACAAGACAAGACAAGACAAGACAAGACAAGACAAGACAAGACAAGACAAGACAAGACAAGACAAGACAAGACAAGACAAGACAAGACAAGACAAGACAAGACATGAGAAGACATGACAAGACAAAACAAGACAAAACAAGACAAGACAGGACAAAACAACACAACACAACATGACTTGACATGACATGACATGACATGACATGACAAAACAAGACAAGACAAGACAAAACAACACAACACAATATGACATGACATGACATGACATGAGAAGACAAGACAAGGCAGGACAGGACAGGACAGGACAGGACAGGACAGGACAAGATAAGACAAGACAAGACAAGACAAGACAAGACAGGACAAGACAAGACAAGACAAGACAAGACAAGACAAGACAAGACAAGACAAGACAAGACAAGACAAGACAAGACAAGACAAGACAAGACAAGACAAGACAAGACAAGACAAGACAAGACAAGACAAGACAAGACAAGACAAGACAAGACAAGACAAGACAAGACAAGACAAGACAAGACAAGACAAGACAAGACAAGACAAGACAAGACAAGACAAGACATGAGAAGACATGACAAGACAAAACAAGACAAAACAAGACAAGACAAGACAAAACAACACAACACAACATGACTTGACATGACATGACATGACATGACATGACAAAACAAGACAAGACAAGACAAAACAACACAACACAATATGACATGACATGACATGACATGAGAAGACAAGACAAGGCAGGACAGGACAGGACAGGACAGGACAGGACAAGATAAGACAAGACAAGACAAGACAAGACAAGACAGGACAAGACAAGACAAGACAAGACAAGACAAGACAAGACAAGACAAGACAAGACAAGACAAGACAAGACAAGACAAGACAAGACAAGACAAGACAAGACAAAACAAGACAAGACAAGACAAGACTAGACAAGACTAGACAAGACAAGACAAGACAAGACCAGACAAGAAAAGACAAGACAAGACAAGACTAGACAAGACTAGACAAGACAAGACAAGACAAGACAAGACAAGACTAGACAAGACAAGACAAGACAAGACAAGACTAGACAAGACTAGACTAGACAAGACTAGACAAGACAAGACAAGACTAGACAAGACTAGACAAGACTAGACAAGACAAGACAAGACAAGACTAGACAAGACTAGACAAGACTAGACAAGACAAGACAAGACAAGACCAGACCAGACCAGACAAGACAAGACAAGACAAGACAAGACAAAACAAGACAAAACAAGACAAAACAAGACAAGACAAGACAAGACTAGACAAGACTAGACAAGACTAGACAAGACAAGACAAGACAAGACCAGACAAAAAAAGACAAGACAAGACCAGACAAAAAAAGACAAGACAAGACAAGACTAGACAAGACTAGACAAGACAAGACAAGACAAGACAAGACAAGACAAGACAAGACAAGACTAGACAAGACTAGACAAGACAAGACAAGACAAGACAAGACAAAGACAAGATAAGACAAGACAAGACAAGACAAGACAAGACAAGACAAGACAAGACAAGACAAGACAAGACAAAACAAGACAAAACAAGACAAGACAAGACAAAACAACACAACACAACATGACATGACATGACATGACATGACATGACAAAACAAGACACGACAAGACAAAACAACACAACACAATATGACATGACATGACATGAGAAGACAAGACAGGACATTACAGGACAGGACAGGACAGGACAGGACAGGACAGGACAGGGCAGGACAGGACAGGACAAGACAAGATAAGACAAGACAAGACAAGACAAGACAGGACAAGACAAGACAAGACAAGACAAGACAAGACAAGACAAGACAAGACAAGACAAGACAAGACAAGACAAGACAAGACAAGACAAGACAAGACAAGACAAGACAAGACAAGACAAGACAAGACAAGACAAGACAAGACAAGACAAGACAAGACAAGACAAGACAAGACAAGACAAGACAAGACAAGACAAGACAAGACATGAGAAGACATGACAAGACAAAACAAGACAAGACAAGACAAGACAAGACAAGACAAAACAACACAACACAACATGACAAGACATGACATGACATGACATGACAAAACAAGACAAGACAAGACAAGACAAGACAAGACATGAGAAGACATGACAAGACAAAACAAGACAAAACAACACAACACATCATGACATGACATGACATGACATGACATGACATGACAAAACAAGACAAGACAAGACAAAACAACACAGCACAATATGACATGACATGACATGACATGAGAAGACAAGACAAGGCAGGACAGGAGAGGACAGGACAAGACAAGACAAGACAAGACAGGACAAGACAAGACAAGACAAGACAAGACAAGACAAGACAAGACAAGACAAGACAAGACAAGACAAGACAAGACAAGACAAGACAAGACAAGACAAGACAAGACAAGACATGAGAAGACATGACAAGACAAAACAAGACAAAACAACACAACACAACATGACATGACATGACATGACATGACATGACAAAACAAGACAAGACAAGACAAAACAACACAACACAATATGACATGACATGACATGACATGAGAAGACAAGACAAGGCAGGACAGGACAGGACAGGACAGGACAGGACAGGACAAGACAAGACAAGACAAGACAAGACAAGACAAGACAAGACAGGACAAGACAAGACAAGACAAGACAAGACAAGACAAGACAAGCCAAGACAAGACAAGACAAGACAAGACAAGACAAGACAAGACAAGACAAAACAACACAACGCAACACATGACATGACAAGACAAGACAAAGCAACACAAGACAAGACAAGACAAGACAAAACAACACAACACACGACATGACATGACATGACATGACAAGACAAGACAAGACAATATAAGACATGACAATACACAACAAGACAAGACAAAACAACACAACACACGACATGACAAGACAAGACAAGACAATATAAGACAGGACAAGACAAGACAAGACAAGACAAGACAAGACAAGACTAGACAAGACAAGACTAGACAAGACTAGACTAGACAAGACTAGACAAGACAAGACAAGACTAGACAAGACTAGACAAGACAAGACAAGACAAGACAAGACAAGACAAGACAAGACCAGACAAGACAAGACAAGACAAGACTAGACAAGACAAAACAAGACAAAACAAGACAAGACAAGACAAGACAAGACTAGACAAGACTAGACAAGACTAGACAAGACTAGACAAGACAAGACAAGACAACACCAGACAAGAAAAGACAAGACAAGACAAGACTAGACAAGACTAGACAAGACAAGACAAGACAAGACAAGACAAGACAAGACAAGACAAGACAAGACTAGACAAGACTAGACAAGACTAGACAAGACAAGACAAGACAAGACAAGACAAGACAAGACAAGACAAGACAAAGACAAAGACAAGACAAGACAAGACAAGACAAGACAAGACAAGACAATACAAGACAAGACAAGACAAGACAAGACAAGACAAGACAAGACAAGACAAGACAAGACAAGACAAGACAAGACAAGACAAGACAAGACAAGACAAGACAAGACAAGACAAGACAAGACAAGACAAGACAAGACTAGACTAGACTAGACAAGACAAGACAAGACAAGACAAGACAAGACAAGACATGAGAAGACATGACAAGACAAAACAAGACAAAACAAGACAAGACAAGACAAGACAAGACAAGACAAAACAACACAACACAACATGACATGACATGACATGACATGACATGACATGACAAAACAAGACAAGACAAGACAAGACAAGACAGGACAAGACAGGACAAGACAAGACAAGACAAGACAAGACAAGACAAGACAAGACAAGACAAGACAAGACAAGACAAGACAAGACAAGACAAGACAAGACAAGACAAGACAAGACAAGACAAGACAAGACAAGACAAGACAAGACAAGACAAGACAAGACAAGACAAGACAAGACAAGACAAGACAAGACAAGACAAGACAAGACAAGACAAGACAAGACAAGACAAGACAAGACAAGACAAGACAAGACAAGACAAGACAAGACAAGACAAGACAAGACAAGACAAGACAAGACAAGACAAGACAAGACAAGACAAGACAAGACAAGACAAGACAAGACAAGACAAGACAAGACAAGACAAGACAAGACAAGACAAGACAAGACAAGACAAGACAAGACAAGACAAGACAAGACAAGACAAGACAAGACAAGACAAGACAAGACAAGACAAGACAAGACAAGACAAGACAAGACAAGACAAGACAAGACAAGACAAGACAAGACAAGACAAGACAAGACAAGACAAGACAAGACAAGACAAGACAAGACAAGACAAGACAAGACAAGACAAGACAAGACAAGACAAGACAAGACAAGACAAGACAAGACAAGACAAGACAAGACAAGACAAGACAAGACAAGACAAGACAAGACAAGACAAGACAAGACAAGACAAGACAAGACAAGACAAGACAAGACAAGACAAGACAAGACAAGACAAGACAAGACAAGACAAGACAAGACAAGACAAGACAAGACAAGACAAGACAAGACAAGACAAGACAAGACAAGACAAGACAAGACAAGACAAGACAAGACAAGACAAGACAAGACAAGACAAGACAAGACAAGACAAGACAAGACAAGACAAGACAAGACAAGACAAGACAAGACAAGACAAGACAAGACAAGACAAGACAAGACAAGGCAAGACAAGACAAGACAAGACAAGACAAGACAAGACAAGACAAGACAAGACCAGACAAGACCAGACAAGACTAGACAAGACTAGACAAGACAAGACAAGACAAGACAAGACAAGACTAGACAAGACAAGACAAGACAAGACAAGACAAGACAAGACTAGACAAGACTAGACAAGACTAGACAAGACAAGACAAGACAAGACTAGACAAGACTAGACAAGACAAGACAAGACAAGACAAGACAAGACAAGACAAGACAAGACTAGACAAGACTAGACAAGACATGACAAGACAAGACAAGACAAGACAAGACAAGACAAGACAAGACAAGACAAGACAAGACAAGACAAAACAAGACAAGACAAGACAAGACAAGACTAGACAAGACTAGACAAGACTAGACAAGACTAGACAAGACTAGACAAGACCAGACAAGAAAAGACAAGACTAGACAAGACTAGACAAGACTAGACAAGACAAGACAAGACAAGACAAGACAAGACAAGACAAGACAAGACAAGACAAGACAAGACAAGACTAGACAAGACTAGACAAGACAAGACAAGACAAGACAAGACTAGACAAGACTAGACAAGACAAGACAAGACAAGACCAGACAAGAAAAGACAAGACAAGACAAGACTAGACAAGACTAGACAAGACAAGACAAGACAAGACAAGACAAGACAAGACAAGACATGAGAAGACATGACAAGACAAAACAACACAACACAACATGACATCACATGACATGACATGACAAAACAAGACAAGACAAGACTAGACAAGACAAGACAAGTCTAGACAAGACTAGACAAGACAAGACAAGACAAGACCAGACAAGACAAAACAAGACAAGACAAGACAAGACAAGACTAGACAAGACTAGACAAGACTAGACAAGACAAGACAAGACAAGACTAGACAAGACTAGACAAGACAAGACAAGACAAGACAAGACAAGACAAGACCAGACAGGACTAGACAAGACTAGACAAGACATGACAAGACAAGACAAGACAAGACAAGACAGGACAGGACAGGACAGGACAGGACAGGACAGGACAGGACAGGACAAGACAAGACAAGACAAGACAAGACAAGACCAGACAAGACTAGACAAGACAAGACAAGACAAGACCAGACAAGACTAGACAAGACTAGACAAGACAAGACAAGACTAGACAAGACAAGACAAGACAAGACAAGACAAGACAAGACAAGACTAGACAAGACTAGACAAGACAAGACAATACAAGACTAGACAAGACTAGACAAGACAAGACAAGACAAGACAAGACAAGACAATACAAGACAAGACAAGACAAGACAAGACAAGACTAGACTAGACAAGACTAGACTAGACAAGACTAGACAAGACTAGACAAGACTAGACAAGACTAGACAAGACTAGACAAGACAAGACAAGACAAGACCAGACAAGACAAGACAAGACAAGACAAGACAAGACAAAACAAGACAAGACAAGACAAGACTAGACAAGACTAGACAAGACAAGACAAGACAAGACAAGACCAGACAAGAAAAGACAAGACAAGACAAGACTAGACAAGACTAGACAAGACAAGACAAGACTAGACAAGACAAGACTAGACTAGACAAGACTAGACAAGACTAGACAAGACTAGACAAGACTAGACAAGACAAGACAAGACAAGACCAGACAAGACAAGACAAGAAAAGACAAGACAAGACAAGACTAGACTAGACAAGACAAGACTAGACAAGACTAGACAAGACAAGACAAGACTAGACAAGACAAGACTAGACTAGACAAGACTAGACAAGACTAGACAAGACAAGACAAGACAAGACAAGACAAGACAAGACAAGACAAGACAAGACTAGACAAGACTAGACAAGACAAGACAAGACTAGACTAGACAAGACTAGACTAGACAAGACTAGACAAGACTAGATAAGACTAGACAAGACTAGACAAGACTAGACAAGACAAGACAAGACAAGACCAGACAAGACAAGACAAGACCAGACAAGACAAGACAAGACTAGACAAGACTAGACAAGACAAGACAAGACAAGACAAGACAAGACAAGACATGAGAAGACAAAACAACACAACACAACATGACATGACATGACATGACATGACAAAACAAGACAAGACTAGACAAGACTAGACAAGACAAGACAAGACAAGACTAGACAAGACAAGACAAGACAAGACAAGACTAGACAAGACTAGACAAGACAAGACAAGACAAGACCAGACAAGAAAAGACAAGACAAGACAAGACTAGACAAGACTAGACAAGACAAGACAAGACAAGACAAGACAAGACAAGACAAGACAAGACAAGACATGAGAAGACATGACAAGACAAAACAACACAACACAACATGACATGACATGACATGACATGACAAAACAAGACAAGACAAGACAAGACAAGACAAGACCAGACAAGACTAGACAAGACTAGACAAGACAAGACAAGACAAGACAAGACAAGACAAGACAAGACTAGACAAGACTAGAAAAGACAAGACAATACAAGACTAGACAAGACTAGACAAGACAAGACAAGACAAGACCAGACAAGACTAGACAAGACTAGACAAGTCAAGACAAGACAAGACAAGACAAGACAAGACAAGACTAGACAAGACTAAACAAGACAAGACAAGACTAGACAAGACTAGACAAGACAAGACAAGACAAGACAAGACAAGACAAGACAAGACAAGACAAGACAAGACAAGACCAGACAAGAAAAGACAAGACAAGACCAGACAAGAAAAGACAAGACAAGACAAGACTAGACAAGACTAGACAAGACAAGACAAGACAAGACAAGACAAGACAAGACAAGACAAGACTAGACTAGACAAGACTAGACAAGACTAGACAAGACTAGACAAGACTAGACAAGACTAGACAAGACTAGACAAGACAAGACAAGACAAGACAAGACAAGACAAGACAAGACTAGACAAGACTAGACAAGACTAGACAAGACTAGACAAGACAAGACAAGACAAGACAAGACTAGACAAGACTAGACAAGACAAGACAAGACAAGACCAGACAAGAAAAGACAAAACAAGACAAGACTAGACAAGACTAGACAAGACAAGACAAGACAAGACAAGACAAGACAAGACAAGACAAGACATGAGAAAACATGACAAGACAAAACAACACAACACAACATGACATGACATAACATGACATGACAAAACAAGACAAGACAAGACAAGACTAGACAAGACAAGACAAGACAAGACTAGACAAGACTAGACAAGACAAGACAAGACAAGACCAGACAAGACAAGACAAGACAAGACAAGACAAGACAAGACAAGACTAGACAAGACTAGACAAGACTAGACAAGACAAGACAAGACAAGACTAGACAAGACTAGACAAGACAAGACAAGACAAGACAAGACAAGACCAGACAAGACTAGACAAGACTAGACAAGACATGACAAGACAAGACAAGACAAGACAAGACAGGACTGGACAGGACAGGACAGGACAGGACTGGACAGGACAAGACAAGACAAGACAAGACAAGACAAGACCAGACAAGACTAGACAAGACAAGACAAGACAAGACCAGACAAGACTAGACAAGACTAGACAAGACAAGACAAGACTAGACAAGACAAGACAAGACAAGACAAGACAAGACAAGACAAGACAAGACAAGACAAGACTAGACAAGACTAGACAAGACAAGACAATACAAGACTAGACAAGACTAGACAAGACAAGACAAGACAAGACCAGACAAGACTAGACAAGACTAGACAAGACAAGACAAGACAAGACAAGACAAGACAAGACAAGACCAGACAAGACTAGACAAGACTAGACAAGACAAGACAATACAAGACAAGACAAGACAAGACAAGACAAGACAAGACAAGACAAGACAAGACAAGACAAGACAAGACAAGACAAGACAAGACAAGACAAGACTAGACAAGACTAGACAAGACAAGACAAGACAAGACAAGACAAAACATGAGAAGACATGACAAGACAAAACAAGACAAAACAAGACAAGACAAGACAAGACAAAACAACACAACACAACATGACATGACATGACATGACATGACATGACAAAACAAGACAAGACAAGACAAGACAAGACATGAGAAGACATGACAAGACAAAACAAGACAAGACAAGACAAAACAACACAACACAATATGACATGACATGACATGACATGACATGACAAAACAAGACAAGACAAGACAAGACATGCGAAGACATGACAAGACAAAACAAGACATGACAAGACAAGACAAGACCAGACAAGAAAAGACAAGGCAAGACAAGACTAGACAAGACTAGACAAGACAAGACAAGACAAGACCAGACAAGAAAAGACAAGACAAGACAAGACTAGACAAGACTAGACAAGACAAGACAAGACAAGACAAGACAAGACAAGACATGACAAGACATGAGAAGACATGACAAGACAAAACAAGACAAAACAAGACAAGACAAGACAAGACAAAACAAGACAAGACAAACCAAGACAAGACAAGACAAAACAAGACAAGGCAAGACTAGACAAGACAAGACAAGACAAGACCAGACAAGAAAAGACAAGACAAGACAAGACTAGACAAGACTAGACAAGACAAGGCAAGACCAGACAAGAAAAGACAAGACAAGACAAGACAAGACTAGACAAGACTAGACAAGACAAGACAAGACAAGACAAGACAAGACAAGACAAGACAAGACCAGACCAGACAAGACAAGACAAGACAAGACAAGACTAGACAAGACAAGACAAGACAAGACAAGACAAGACAAGACAAGACAAGACAAGACAAGACAAGACAAGACAAGACAAGACAAGACAAGACAAGACAAGACTAGACAAGACTAGACAAGACAAGACAAGACAAGACTAGACAAGACTAGACAAGACTAGACAAGACTAGACAAGACAAGACAAGACAAGACAAGACAAGACCAGACAAGACAAGACAAGACAAGACAAGACAAGACAAGACAAGACAAGACAAGATAAGACAAGACAAGACAAGACAAGACAAAACAAGACAAAACAAGACAAGACAAGACAAGACTAGACAAGACTAGACAAGACTAGACAAGACTAGACAAGACTAGACAAGACTAGACAAGACAAGACAAGACTAGACAAGACAAGACAAGACAAGACAAGACAAGACAAGACAAGACAAGACAAGACAAGACAAGACAAGACAAGACAAGACAAGACAAGACAAGACAAAACAAGACAAAACAAGACAAGACAAGACAAGACTAGACAAGACTAGACCAGACTAGACAAGACTAGACAAGACTAGACAAGACTAGACAAGACAAGACAAGACCAGACAAGAAAAGACAAGACAAGACAAGACTAGACAAGACTAGACAAGACAAGACAAGACAAGACAAGACAAGACAAGACAAGACAAGACAAGACAAGACAAGACAAGACAAGACAAGACTAGACAAGACTAGACAAGACAAGACAAGACAAGACAAGACAAGACAAGACAAGACAAGACAAGACAAGACAAGACAAGACAAGACAAGACAAGACAAGACAAGACAAGACAAGACAAGACAAGACAAGACAAGACAAGACAAGACATGAGAAGACATGACAAGACAAAACAAGACAAAACAAGACAAGACAAGACAAAACAACACAACACAACATGACTTGACATGACATGACATGACATGACATGACAAAACAAGACAAGACAAGACAAAACAACACAACACAATATGACATGACATGACATGACATGAGAAGACAAGACAAGGCAGGACAGGACAGGACAGGACAGGACAGGACAGGACAAGATAAGACAAGACAAGACAAGACAAGACAAGACAAGACAAGACAAGACAAGACAAGACAAGACAAGACAAGACAAGACAAGACAAGACAAGACAAGACAAGACAAGACAAGACAAGACAAGACAAGACAAGACAAGACAAGACAAGACAAGACAAGACAAGACAAGACAAGACAAGACAAGACAAGACAAGACAAGACAAGACAAGACAAGACAAGACAAGACAAGACAAGACAAGACAAGACAAGACAAGACAAGACAAGACAAGACAAGACAAGACAAGACAAGACATGAGAAGACATGACAAGACAAAACAAGACAAAACAAGACAAAACAAGACAAAACAAGACAAGACAAGACAAAACAACACAACACAACATGACTTGACATGACATGACATGACATGACATGACAAAACAAGACAAGACAAGACAAAACAACACAACACAATATGACATGACATGACATGACATGAGAAGACAAGACAAGGCAGGACAGGACAGGACAGGACAGGACAGGACAAGATAAGACAAGACAAGACAAGACAAGACAAGACAGGACAAGACAAGACAAGACAAGACAATTCAAGACAAGACAAGACAAGACAAGACAAGACAAGACAAGACAAGACAAGACAAGACAAGACAAGACAAGACAAGACAAGACAAGACAAGACAAGACAAGACAAGACAAGACATGAGAAGACATGACAAGACAAAACAAGACAAAACAAGACAAAACAACACAACACAACATGACTTGACATGACATGACATGACATGACATGACAAAACAAGACAAGACAAGACAAAACAACACAACACAATATGACATGACATGACATGACATGAGAAGACAAGACAAGGCAGGACAGGACAGGACAGGACAGGACAGGACAGGACAAGATAAGACAAGACAAGACAAGACAAGACAAGACAAGACAAGACAAGACAAGACAAGACAAGACAAGACAAGACAAGACAAGACAAGACAAGACAAGACAAGACAAGACAAGACAAGACAAGACAAGACAAGACAAGACAAGACAAGACAAGACAAGACAAGACAAGACAAGACAAGACAAGACAAGACAAGACAAGACAAGACAAGACAAGACAAGACAAGACAAGACAAGACAAGACAAGACAAGACAAGACAAGACAAGACAAGACAAGACAAGACAAGACAAGACAAGACAAGACAAGACAAGACAAGACAAGACAAGACAAGACAAGACAAGACAAGACAAGACAAGACAAGACAAGACAAGACAAGACATGAGAAGACATGACAAGACAAAACAAGACAAAACAAGACAAAACAAGACAAAACAAGACAAAACAAGACAAGACAAGACAAAACAACACAACACAACATGACTTGACATGACATGACATGACATGACATGACAAAACAAGACAAGACAAGACAAAACAACACAACACAATATGACATGACATGACATGACATGAGAAGACAAGACAAGGCAGGACAGGACAGGACAGGACAGGACAAGATAAGACAAGACAAGACAAGACAAGACAAGACAGGACAAGACAAGACAAGACAAGACAATTCAAGACAAGACAAGACAAGACAAGACAAGACAAGACAAGACAAGACAAGACAAGACAAGACAAGACAAGACAAGACAAGACAAGACAAGACAAGACAAGACAAGACAAGACAAGACAAGACAAGACAAGACAAGACAAGACAAGACAAGACAAGACAAGACAAGACAAGACAAGACAAGACAAGACAAGACAAGACAAGACAAGACAAGACAAGACAAGACAAGACAAGACAAGACAAGACAAGACAAGACAAGACAAGACAAGACAAGACAAGACAAGACAAGACAAGACAAGACAAGACAAGACAAGACAAGACAAGACAAGACAAGACAAGACAAGACAAGACAAGACAAGACAAGACAAGACAAGACAAGACAAGACAAGACAAGACAAGACAAGACAAGACAAGACAAGACAAGACAAGACAAGACAAGACAAGACAAGACAAGACAAGACAAGACAAGACAAGACAAGACAAGACAAGACAAGACAAGACAAGACAAGACAAGACAAGACAAGACAAGACAAGACAAGACAAGACAAGACAAGACAAGACAAGACAAGACAAGACAAGACAAGACAAGACAAGACAAGACAAGACAAGACAAGACAAGACAAGACAAGACAAGACAAGACAAGACAAGACAAGACAAGACAAGACAAGACAAGACTAGACAAGACAAGACAAGACAAGACAAGACAAGACTAGACAAGACTAGACAAGACTAGACAAGACAAGACAAGACAAGACAAGACAAGACCAGACAAGACAAGACAAGACAAGACAAGACAAGACAAGACAAAACAAGACAAGACAAGACAAGACTAGACAAGACTAGACAAGACAAGACAAGACAAGACCAGACAAGAAAAGACAAGACAAGACAAGACTAGACAAGACTAGACAAGACAAGACAAGACAAGACAAGACAAGACTAGACAAGACAAGACAAGACAAGACAAGACAAGACAAGACTAGACAAGACTAGACTAGACAAGACTAGACAAGACAAGACAAGACTAGACAAGACTAGACAAGACAAGACAAGACAAGACTAGACAAGACTAGACAAGACTAGACAAGACTAGACAAGACAAGACAAGACAAGACAAGACAAGACAAGACAAGACCAGACCAGACAAGACAAGACAAAACAAGACAAGACAAGACAAAACAAGACAAAACAAGACAAAACAAGACAAGACAAGACAAGACTAGACAAGACTAGACAAGACTAGACAAGACAAGACAAGACAAGACCAGACAAAAAAAGACAAGACAAGACAAGACTAGACAAGACTAGACAAGACAAGACAAGACAAGACAAGACAAGACAAGACAAGACAAGACAAGACAAGACTAGACAAGACTAGACAAGACTAGACAAGACAAGACAAGACAAGACAAGACAAGACAAGACAAGACAAAGACAAGATAAGACAAGACAAGACAAGACAAGACAAGACAAGACAAGACAAGACAAGACAAGGCAAGACAAGGCAAGACAAGACAAGACAAGACAAGACAAGACAAGACAAGACAAAACAAGACAAAACAAGACAAGACAAGACAAAACAACACAACACAACACAACATGACATGACATGACATGACATGACAAAACAAGACAAGACAAGACAAAACAACACAACACAATATGACATGACATGACATGACATGAGAAGACAAGACAAGGCAGGGCAGGACAGGACAGGACAAGACAAGATAAGACAAGACAAGACAAGACAAGACAAGACAAGACAAGACAAGACAAGACAGGACAAGACAAGACAAGACAAGACAAGACAAGACAAGACAAAACAACACAAGACAAAACAACACAACACAACATGACATGACATGACATGACATGACATGACAAAACAAGACAAGACAAGACAAAACAACACAACACAATATGACATGACATGACATGACATGAGAAGACAAGACAAGGCAGGACAGGACAGGACAGGACAGGACAGGACAGGACAGGACAGGACAGGACAGGACAGGACAGGACAGGACAGGACAGGACAGGACAGGACAGGACAGGACAAGACAAGATAAGACAAGTCAAGACAAGACAAGACAAGACAAGACAGGACAAGACAAGACAAGACAAGACAAGACAAGACAAGACAAGACAAGACAAGACAAGACAAGACAAGACAAGACAAGACAAGACAAGACAAGACAAGACTAGACAAGACAAGACAAGACAAGACAAGACAAGACTAGACAAGACTAGACAAGACTAGACTAGACAAGACAAGACAAGACAAGACAAGACTAGACAAGACAAGACAAGACAAGACCAGACAAAAAAAGACAAGACAAGACAAGACTAGACAAGACAAGACAAGACAAGACAAGACTAGACAAGACTAGACAAGACTAGACAAGACTAGACAAGACAAGACAAGACCAGACAAAAAAAGACAAGACAAGACAAGACTAGACAAGACAAGACAAAACAAGACAAGACAAGACAAGACTAGACAAGACTAGACAAGACTAGACAAGACAAGACAAGACCAGACAAAAAAAGACAAGACAAGACAAGACTAGACAAGACTAGACAAGACAAGACAAGACAAGACAAGACAAGACAAGACAAGACAAGACAAGACAAGACAAGACTAGACAAGACTAGACAAGACTAGACAAGACAAGACAAGACAAGACAAGACAAGACTAGACAAGACTAGACTAGACAAGACTAGACAAGACAAGACAAGACAAGACAAGACTAGACAAGACTAGACAAGACAAGACAAGACAAGACAAGGCAAGACAAGACAAGACTAGACAAGACAAGACAAGACAAGACAAGACAAGACAAGACTGGACAAGACTAGACAAGACTAGACAAGACAAGACAAGACAAGACCAGACAAAAAAAGACAAGACAAGACAAGACTAGACAAGACTAGACAAGACAAGACAAGACAAGACAAGACAAGACAAGACTAGACAAGACTAGACAAGACTAGACAAGACAAGACAAGACAAGACAAAGACAAGACAAGACAAGACAAGACAAGACAAAGACAAGATAAGACAAGACAAGACAAGACAAGACAAGACAAGACAAGACAAGACAAGACAAGACAAGACAAGACAAGACAAGACAAAACAAGACAAAACAAGACAAGACAAGACAAGACAAGACAAGACAAGACAAGACTAGACAAGACTAGACAAGACAAGACAAGACAAGACAAGACAAGACAAGACAAGACAAGACAAGACAAGACAAGACAAGACAAGACAAGACAAGACAAGACAAGACAAGACAAGACAAGACAAGACAAGACAAGACAAGACAAGACAAGACTAGACAAGACAAGACAAGACAAGACAAGACTAGACAAGACTAGACAAGACTAGACAAGACAAGACAAGACAAGACAAGACAAGACCAGACAAGACAAGACAAGACTAGACAAGACAAGACAAGACAAGACAAGACAAGACTAGACAAGACAAGACAAGACAAGACAAGACAAGACTAGACAAGACTAGACTAGACAAGACTAGACAAGACAAGACAAGACTAGACAAGACTAGACAAGACTAGACAAGACAAGACAAGACAAGACAAGACAAGACAAGACCAGACCAGACAAGACAAGACAAGACAAGACAAGACAAGACAAAACAAGACAAAACAAGACAAGACAAGACAAGACAAGACTAGACAAGACTAGACAAGACTAGACAAGACAAGACAAGACAAGACAACACAATATGACATGACAGGACAGGACAGGACAGGACAAGATAAGACAAGACAAGACAAGACAAGACAAGACAAGACAAGACAAGACAAGACAAGACAAGACAAGACAAGACAAGACAAGACAAGACAAGACAAGACAAGACAAGACAAGACAAGACAAGACAAGACAAGACAAGACAAGACAAGACAAGACAAGACAAGACAAGACAAGACAAGACAAGACAAGACAAGACATGAGAAGACATGACAAGACAAAACAAGACAAAACAAGACAAAACAAGACAAAACAAGACAAGACAAGACAAAACAACACAACACAACATGACTTGACATGACATGACATGACATGACATGACAAAACAAGACAAGACAAGACAAAACAACACAACACAATATGACATGACATGACATGACATGAGAAGACAAGACAAGGCAGGACAGGACAGGACAGGACAGGACAGGACAGGACAAGATAAGACAAGACAAGACAAGACAAGACAAGACAAGACAAGACAAGACAAGACAAGACAAGACAAGACAAGACAAGACAAGACAAGACAAGACAAGACAAGACAAGACAAGACAAGACAAGACAAGACAAGACAAGACAAGACAAGACAAGACAAGACAAGACAAGACAAGACAAGACAAGACAAGACAAGACAAGACAAGACATGAGAAGACATGACAAGACAAAACAAGACAAAACAAGACAAAACAAGACAAGACAAGACAAAACAACACAACACAACATGACTTGACATGACATGACATGACATGACATGACAAAACAAGACAAGACAAGACAAAACAACACAACACAATATGACATGACATGACATGACATGAGAAGACAAGACTAGACTAGACAAGACTAGACAAGACAAGACAAGACAAGACCAGACTAGACAAGACTAGACAAGACAAGACAAGACAAGACAAGACAAGACAAGACAAGACAAGACAAGACAAGACAAGACAAGACAAGACAAGACAAGACTAGACTAGACAAGACTAGACTAGACAAGACTAGACAAGACTAGACAAGACAAGACAAGACAAGACAAGACAAGACCAGACAAGAAAAGACAAGAAAAGACAAGACAAGACAAGACAAGACAAGACAAGACAAGACAAGACTAGACAAGACTAGACAAGACCAGACAAGACAAGACAAGACAAGACAAGACAAGACAAGACTAGACAAGACAAGACCAGACAAGAAAAGACAAGACAAGACAAGACAAGACAAGACCAGACAAGAAAAGACAAGACAAGACAAGACTAGACAAGACAAGACAAGACAAGACAAGACAAGACAAGACAAGACAAGACAAGACAAGACTAGACTAGACAAGACTAGACTAGTCAAGACTAGACAAGACTAGACAAGACAAGACAAGACAAGACAAGACAAGACATGAGAAGACATGACAAGACAAAACAACACAACACAACATGACATGACATGACATGACATGACAAAACAAGACAAGACTAGACAAGACAAGACAAGACTAGACAAGACAAGACAAGACAAGACAAGACTAGACAAGACAAGACCAGACAAGAAAAGACAAGACAAGACAAGACAAGACAAGACAAGACCAGACAAGAAAAGACAAGACAAGACAAGACTAGACAAGACAAGACAAGACAAGACAAGACAAGACAAGACAAGACAAGACAAGACTAGACTAGACAAGACTAGACTAGTCAAGACTAGACAAGACTAGACAAGACAAGACAAGACAAGACAAGACAAGACATGAGAAGACATGACAAGACAAAACAACACAACACAACATGACATGACATGACATGACATGACAAAACAAGACAAGACAAGACAAGACAAGACTAGACTAGACAAGACTAGACTAGTCAAGACTAGACAAGACTAGACAAGACAAGACAAGACAAGACAAGACAAGACATGAGAAGACATGACAAGACAAAACAACACAACACAACATGACATGACATGACATGACATGACAAAACAAGACAAGACTAGACAAGACAAGACAAGACTAGACAAGACAAGACAAGACAAGACAAGACAAGACAAGACAAGACAAGACAAGACAAGACCAGACAAGAAAAGACAAGACAAGACAAGACTAGACAAGACTAGACAAGACAAGACAAGACAAGACCAGACAAGAAAAGACAAGACAAGACAAGACAAGACAAGACAAGACCAGACAAGAAAAGACAAGACAAGACAAGACTAGACAAGACTAGACAAGACAAGACAAGACAAGACAAGACAAGACATGAGAAGACATGACAAGACAAAACAACACAACACAACATGACATGACATGACATGACATGACAAAACAAGACAAGACTAGACAAGACTAGACAAGACAAGACAAGACAAGACTAGACAAGACAAGACAAGACAAGACAAGACTAGACAAGACTAGACTAGACAAGACTAGACAAGACAAGACAAGACAAGACAAGACAAGACAAGACCAGACAAGACTAGACAAGACTAGACAAGACAAGACAAGACAAGACAAGACAAGACAAGACAAGACAAGACAAGACAAGACAAGACAAGACAAGACAAGACAAGACAAGACTAGACAAGACTAGACAAGACAAGACAATACAAGACTAGACAAGACTAGACAAGACAAGACAAGACAAGACCAGACAAGACTAGACAAGACTAGACAAGACAAGACAAGACAAGACAAGACAAGACAAGACAAGACTAGACAAGACTAAACAAGACAAGACAAGACTAGACAAGACTAGACAAGACAAGACAAGACACGACAAGACAAGACAAGACAAGACAAGACAAGACAAGACAAGACAAGACAAGACCAGACAAGAAACGACAAGACAAGACCAGACAAGAAAAGACAAGACAAGACAAGACTAGACAAGACTAGACAAGACAAGACAAGACAAGACAAGACAAGACAAGACAAGACAAGACAAGACTAGACTAGACAAGACTAGACTAGTCAAGACTAGACAAGACTAGACAAGACTAGACAAGACTAGACAAGACAAGACAAGACAAGACAAGACAAGACTAGACAAGACTAGACAAGACTAGACAAGACTAGACAAGACAAGACAAGACAAGACAAGACTAGACAAGACTAGACAAGACAAGACAAGACAAGACCAGACAAGAAAAGACAAGACAAGACAAGACTAGACAAGACTAGACAAGACAAGACAAGACAAGACAAGACAAGACAAGACAAGACATGAGAAGACATGACAAGACAAAACAACACAACACAACATGACATGACATAACATGACATGACAAAACAAGACAAGACAAGACAAGTCTAGACAAGACAAGACAAGACAAGACTAGACAAGACTAGACAAGACAAGACAAGACAAGACCAGACAAGACAAGACAAGACAAGACAAGACAAGACAAGACTAGACAAGACTAGACAAGACTAGACAAGACAAGACAAGACAAGACTAGACAAGACTAGACAAGAAAAGACAAGACAAGACAAGACAAGACCAGACAAGACTAGACAAGACTAGACAAGACATGACAAGACAAGACAAGACAAGACAAGACAGGACTGGACAGGACAGGACAGGACAGGACTGGACAGGACAAGACAAGACAAGACAAGACAAGACAAGACCAGACAAGACTAGACAAGACAAGACAAGACAAGACCAGACAAGACTAGACAAGACTAGACAAGACAAGACAAGACTAGACAAGACAAGACAAGACAAGACAAGACAAGACAAGACAAGACAAGACAAGACAAGACAAGACAAGACAAGACTAGACAAGACTAGACAAGACAAGACAATACAAGACTAGACAAGACTAGACAAGACAAGACAAGACAAGACCAGACAAGACTAGACAAGACTAGACAAGACAAGACAAGACAAGACAAGACAAGACAAGACAAGACCAGACAAGACTAGACAAGACTAGACAAGACAAGACAATACAAGACAAGACAAGACAAGACAAGACAAGACAAGACAAGACAAGACAAGACAAGACTAGACAAGACTAGACAAGACAAGACAAGACAAGACAAGACAAGACATGAGAAGACATGACAAGACAAAACAAGACAAAACAAGACAAGACAAGACAAGACAAAACAACACAACACAACATGACATGACATGACATGACATGACATGACAAAACAAGACAAGACAAGACAAGACAAGACATGAGAAGACATGACAAGACAAAACAAGACAAGACAAGACAAAACAACACAACACAACATGACATGACATGACATGACATGACAAAACAAGACAAGACAAGACAAGACATGCGAAGACATGACAAGACAAAACAAGACATGACAAGACAAGACAAGACAAGACCAGACAAGAAAAGACAAGGCAAGACAAGACTAGACAAGACTAGACAAGACAAGACAAGACAAGACCAGACAAGAAAAGACAAGACAAGACAATACTAGACAAGACTAGACAAGACAAGACAAGACAAGACAAGACATGACAAGACATGAGAAGACATGACAAGACAAAACAAGACAAAACAAGACAAGACAAGACAAGACAAGACTAGACAAGACTAGACAAGACAAGACAAGACAAGACAAGACAAGACAAGACAAGACAAGACTAGACAAGACTAGACAAGACAAGACAATACAAGACAAGACAAGACAAGACAAGACAAGACAAGACAAGACAAGACAAGACAAGACAAGACAAGACAAGACAAGACAAGACTAGACAAGACTAGACAAGACAAGACAAGACATGAGAAGACAAAACAAGACAAAACAAGACAAGACAAGACAAGACAAAACAACACAACACAACATGACATGACATGACATGACATGACATGACAAAACAAGACAAGACAAGACAAGACAAGACATGAGAAGACATGACAAGACAAAACAAGACAAGACAAGACAAAACAACACAACACAACATGACATGACATGACATGACATGACATGACAAAACAAGACAAGACAAGACAAGACATGCGAAGACATGACAAGACAAAACAAGACATGACAAGACAAGACAAGACCTGACAAGAAAAGACAAGGCAAGACAAGACTAGACAAGACTAGACAAGACAAGACAAGACAAGACCAGACAAGAAAAGACAAGACAAGACAAGACTAGACAAGACTAGACAAGACAAGACAAGACAAGACAAGACAAGACAAGACATGACAAGACATGAGAAGACATGACAAGACAAAACAAGACAAAACAAGACAAGACAAGACAAGACAAAACAAGACAAGACAAACCAAGACAAGACAAGACAAGACAAGACAAGGCAAGACTAGACAAGACAAGACAAGACAAGACCAGACAAGAAAAGACAAGACAAGACAAGACTAGACAAGACTAGACAAGACAAGACAAGACCAGACAAGAAAAGACAAGACAAGACAAGACAAGACTAGACAAGACTAGACAAGACAAGACAAGACAAGACAAGACAAGACAAGACAAGACAAGACCAGACCAGACAAGACAAGACAAGACAAGACAAGACAAGACTAGACAAGACAAGACAAGACAAGACAAGACAAGACAAGACAAGACAAGACAAGACAAGACAAGACAAGACAAGACAAGACAAGACAAGACTAGACAAGACTAGACAAGACAAGACAAGACAAGACTAGACAAGACTAGACAAGACTAGACAAGACAAGACAAGACAAGACAAGACAAGACAAGACCAGACAAGACAAGACAAGACAAGACAAGACAAGACAAGACAAGACAAGACAAGACAAGACAAGACAAGACAAGACAAGACAAGACAAGACAAAACAAGACAAAACAAGACAAGACAAGACAAGACTAGACAAGACTAGACAAGACTAGACAAGACTAGACAAGACTAGACAAGACTAGACAAGACAAGACAAGACTAGACAAGACAAGACAAGACAAGACAAGACAAGACAAGACAAGACAAGACAAGACAAGACAAGACAAGACAAGACAAGACAAGACAAGACAAGACAAGACAAAACAAGACAAAACAAGACAAGACAAGACAAGACTAGACAAGACTAGACAAGACTAGACAAGACTAGACAAGACTAGACAAGACTAGACAAGACAAGACAAGACCAGACAAGAAAAGACAAGACAAGACAAGACTAGACAAGACTAGACAAGACAAGACAAGACAAGACAAGACAAGACAAGACAAGACAAGACAAGACAAGACAAGACAAGACAAGACAAGACAAGACAAGACTAGACAAGACTAGACAAGACAAGACAAGACAAGACAAGACAAGACAAGACAAGACAAGACAAGACAAGACAAGACAAGACAAGACAAGACAAGACAAGACAAGACAAGACAAGACAAGACAAGACAAGACAAGACAAGACAAGACATGAGAAGACATGACAAGACAAAACAAGACAAAACAAGACAAGACAAGACAAAACAACACAACACAACATGACTTGACATGACATGACATGACATGACATGACAAAACAACACAACACAATATGACATGACATGACATGACATGAGAAGACAAGACAAGGCAGGACAGGACAGGACAGGACAGGACAGGACAGGACAAGATAAGACAAGACAAGACAAGACAAGACAAGACAAGACAAGACAAGACAAGACAAGACAAGACAAGACAAGACAAGACAAGACAAGACAAGACAAGACAAGACAAGACAAGACAAGACAAGACAAGACAAGACAAGACAAGACAAGACAAGACAAGACAAGACAAGACAAGACAAGACAAGACAAGACAAGACAAGACAAGACAAGACAAGACAAGACAAGACAAGACAAGACAAGACAAGACATGAGAAGACATGACAAGACAAAACAAGACAAAACAAGACAAAACAAGACAAAACAAGACAAGACAAGACAAAACAACACAACACAACATGACTTGACATGACATGACATGACATGACATGACAAAACAAGACAAGACAAGACAAAACAACACAACACAATATGACATGACATGACATGACATGAGAAGACAAGACAAGGCAGGACAGGACAGGACAGGACAGGACAGGACAAGATAAGACAAGACAAGACAAGACAAAACAAAACAAGACAAGACAATACAAGACAAGACAAGACATGACAAGACAAGACAAGACAAGACAAGACAAGACAAGACCAGACAAGACAAGACAAGACAAGACAAGACAAGACAAGACAAGACAAGACAAGACAAAACAAGACAAGACAAGACAAGACTAGACAAGACTAGACAAGACAAGACAAGACAAGACCAGACAAGAAAAGACAAGACAAGACAAGACTAGACAAGACTAGACAAGACAAGACAAGACATGACAAGACAAAATAAGACAAGACAAGACAGGACAAGACAAGACAAGACAAGACAAAACAAGACAAAACAAGACAAGACAAGACAAGACTAGACAAGACTAGACAAGACTAGACAAGACAAGACAAGACAAGACAACACAATATGACATGACATGACATGACATGAGAAGACAAGACAAGGCAGGACAGGACAGGACAGGACAGGACAGGACAGGACAAGATAAGACAAGACAAGACAAGACAAGACAAGACAAGACAAGACAAGACAAGACAAGACAAGACAAGACAAGACAAGACAAGACAAGACAAGACAAGACAAGACAAGACAAGACAAGACAAGACAAGACAAGACAAGACAAGACAAGACAAGACAAGACAAGACAAGACAAGACAAGACAAGACAAGACAAGACAAGACAAGACAAGACAAGACAAGACAAGACAAGACAAGACAAGACAAGACAAGACAAGACAAGACAAGACAAGACAAGACAAGACAAGACAAGACAAGACAAGACAAGACAAGACAAGACAAGACAAGACAAGACAAGACAAGACAAGACAAGACAAGACAAGACAAGACAAGACAAGACAAGACAAGACAAGACAAGACAAGACAAGACAAGACAAGACAAGACAAGACTAGACAAGACAAGACAAGACAAGACAAGACAAGACAAGACTAGACAAGACTAGACAAGACTAGACAAGACTAGACAAGACAAGACTAGACAAGACTAGACAAGACTAGACAAGACAAGACAAGACAAGACAAGACAAGACAAGACCAGACCAGACAAGACAAGACAAGACAAGACAAGACAAGACAAAACAAGACAAAACAAGACAAGACAAGACAAGACTAGACAAGACTAGACAAGACTAGACAAGACAAGACAACACAATATGACATGACATGACATGACATGAGAAGACAAGACAAGGCAGGACAGGACAGGACAGGACAGGACAGGACAGGACAAGATAAGACAAGACAAGACAAGACAAGACAAGACAAGACAAGACAAGACAAGACAAGACAAGACAAGACAAGACAAGACAAGACAAGACAAGACAAGACAAGACAAGACAAGACAAGACAAGACAAGACAAGACAAGACAAGACAAGACAAGACAAGACAAGACAAGACAAGACAAGACAAGACAAGACAAGACAAGACAAGACAAGACAAGACAAGACAAGACAAGACAAGACAAGACAAGACATGAGAAGACATGACAAGACAAAACAAGACAAAACAAGACAAAACAAGACAAAACAAGACAAGACAAGACAAAACAACACAACACAACATGACTTGACATGACATGACATGACATGACATGACAAAACAAGACAAGACAAGACAAAACAACACAACACAATATGACATGACATGACATGACATGAGAAGACAAGACAAGGCAGGACAGGACAGGACAGGACAGGACAGGACAGGACAAGATAAGACAAGACAAGACAAGACAAGACAAGACAAGACAAGACAAGACAAGACAAGACAAGACAAGACAAGACAAGACAAGACAAGACAAGACAAGACAAGACAAGACAAGACAAGACAAGACAAGACTAGACAAGACTAGACAAGACAAGACAAGACAAGACAAGACAAGACAAGACAAGACAAGACAAGACAAGACAAGACAAGACAAGACAAGACAAGACAAGACAAGACAAGACATGAGAAGACATGACAAGACAAAACAAGACAAAACAAGACAAAACAAGACAAAACAAGACAAGACAAGACAAAACAACACAACACAACATGACTTGACATGACATGACATGACATGACATGACAAAACAAGACAAGACAAGACAAAACAACACAACACAATATGACATGACATGACATGACATGAGAAGACAAGACAAGGCAGGACAGGACAGGACAGGACAGGACAGGACAAGATAAGACAAGACAAGACAAGACAAGACAAGACAGTACAAGACAAGACAAGACAAGACAATTCAAGACAAGACAAGACAAGACAAGACAAGACAAGACAAGACAAGACAAGACAAGACAAGACAAGACAAGACAAGACAAGACAAGACAAGACAAGACAAGACAAGACAAGACAAGACAAGACAAGACAAGACAAGACAAGACAAGACAAGACAAGACAAGACAAGACAAGACATGAGAAGACATGACAAGACAAAACAAGACAAAACAAGACAAAACAAGACAAAACAAGACAAGACAAGACAAAACAACACAACACAACATGACTTGACATGACATGACATGACATGACATGACAAAACAAGACAAGACAAGACAAAACAACACAACACAATATGACATGACATGACATGACATGAGAAGACAAGACAAGGCAGGACAGGACAGGACAGGACAGGACAGGACAAGATAAGACAAGACAAGACAAGACAAGACAAGACAGTACAAGACAAGACAAGACAAGACAATTCAAGACAAGACAAGACAAGACAAGACAAGACAAGACAAGACAAGACAAGACAAGACAAGACAAGACAAGACAAGACAAGACAAGACAAGACAAGACAAGACAAGACAAGACAAGACAAGACAAGACAAGACAAGACAAGACAAGACAAGACAAGACAAGACAAGACAAGACAAGACAAGACAAGACAAGACAAGACAAGACAAGACAAGACAAGACAAGACAAGACAAGACAAGACAAGACAAGACAAGACAAGACAAGACAAGACAAGACAAGACAAGACAAGACAAGACAAGACAAGACAAGACAAGACTAGACAAGACTAGACAAGACTAGACAAGACAAGACAAGACAAGACAAGACAAGACCAGACAAGACAAGACAAGACAAGACAAGACAAGACAAGACTAGACAAGACAAGACAAGACAAGACAAGACAAGACTAGACAAGACTAGACAAGACTAGACAAGACTAGACAAGACAAGACAAGACAAGACAAGACAAGACCAGACAAGACAAGACAAGACAAGACAAGACAAGACAAGACAAAACAAGACAAGACAAGACAAGACTAGACAAGACTAGACAAGACAAGACAAGACAAGACCAGACAAGAAAAGACAAGACAAGACAAGACTAGACAAGACTAGACAAGACAAGACAAGACAAGACAAGACAAGACTAGACAAGACAAGACAAGACAAGACAAGACAAGACAAGACTAGACAAGACTAGACTAGACAAGACTAGACAAGACAAGACAAGACTAGACAAGACTAGACAAGACAAGACAAGACAAGACAAGACTAGACAAGACTAGACAAGACTAGACAAGACTAGACAAGACAAGACAAGACAAGACAAGACAAGACAAGACAAGACAAGACAAGACCAGACCAGACAAGACAAGACAAGACAAGACAAGACAAGACAAGACAAGACAAGACAAGACAAGACAAGACAAGACAAAACAAGACAAAACAAGACAAGACAAGACAAGACTAGACAAGACTAGACAAGACTAGACAAGACAAGACAAGACAAGACCAGACAAAAAAAGACAAGACAAGACAAGACTAGACAAGACTAGACAAGACAAGACAAGACAAGACAAGACAAGACAAGACAAGACTAGACAAGATTAGACAAGACTAGACAAGACAAGACAAGACAAGACAAGACAAGACAAGACAAGACAAAGACAAGATAAGACAAGACAAGACAAGACAAGACAAGACAAGACAAGACAAGACAAGACAAGACAAGACAAGACAAGACAAAACAAGACAAGACAAGACAAAACAACACAACACAACACAACATGACATGACATGACATGACATGACAAAACAAGACAAGACAAGACAAAACAACACAACACAATATGACATGACATGACATGAGAAGACAAGACAAGGCAGGGCAGGACAGGACAGGACAGGACAGGACAGGACAGGACAGGACAGGACAAGACAAGATAAGACAAGACAAGACAAGACAAGACAAGACAAGACAAGACAAGACAGGACAAGACAAGACAAGACAAGACAAGACAAGACAAAACAACACAAGACAAAACAACACAACACAACATGACATGACATGACATGACATGACATGACAAGACAAAACAACACAACACAACATGACATGACATGACATGACATGACAAAACAAGACAAGACAAGACAAAACAACACAACACAATATGACATGACATGACATGACATGAGAAGACAAGACAAGGCAGGACAGGACAGGACAGGACAGGACAGGACAGGACAGGACAGGACAGGACAGGACAGGACAGGACAAGACAAGATAAGACAAGTCAAGACAAGACAAGACAAGACAAGACAGGACAAGACAAGACAAGACAAGACAAGACAAGACAAGACAAGACAAGACAAGACAAGACAAGACAAGACAAGACAAGACAAGACAAGACTAGACAAGACAAGACAAGACTAGACAAGACTAGACAAGACTAGACAAGACAAGACAAGACAAGACAAGACAAGACAAGACTAGACAAGACAAGACAAGACAAGACCAGACAAAAAAAGACAAGACAAGACAAGACTAGACAAGACAAGACAAAACAAGACAAGACAAGACAAGACAAGACCAGACAAAAAAAGACAAGACAAGACAAGACTAGACAAGACAAGACAAAACAAGACAAGACAAGACAAGACTAGACAAGACTAGACAAGACTAGACAAGACAAGACAAGACAAGACCAGACAAAAAAAGACAAGACAAGACAAGACTAGACAAGACTAGACAAGACAAGACAAGACAAGACAAGACAAGACAAGACAAGACAAGACAAGACTAGACAAGACTAGACAAGACTAGACAAGACAAGACAAGACAAGACAAGACAAGACTAGACAAGACTAGACTAGACAAGACTAGACAAGACAAGACAAGACAAGACAAGACTAGACAAGACTAGACAAGACAAGACAAGACAAGACAAGGCAAGACAAGACAAGACTAGACAAGACAAGACAAGACAAGACAAGACAAGACAAGACTAGACAAGACTAGACAAGACAAGACAAGACAAGACAAGACTAGACAAGACAAAAAAAGACAAGACAAGACAAGACTAGACTAGACAAGACAAGACAAGACAAGACAAGACAAGACAAGACAAGACAAGACAAGACTAGACAAGACTAGACAAGACTAGACAAGACAAGACAAGACAAGACAAAGACAAGACAAGACAAGACAAGACAAGACAAAGACAAGATAAGACAAGACAAGACAAGACAAGACAAGACAAGACAAGACAAGACAAGACAAGACAAGACAAGACAAAACAAGACAAAACAAGACAAGACAAGGCAAGACAAGACAAGACAAGACTAGACAAGACTAGACAAGACTAGACAAGACAAGACAAGACTAGACAAGACTAGACTAGACAAGACTAGACAAGACTAGACAAGACTAGACAAGACAAGACAAGACAAGACTAGACAAGACTAGACAAGACTAGACAAGACAAGACAAGACAAGACAAGACAAGACTAGACAAGACAAGACAAGACAAGACTAGACAAGACTGACAAGACAAGACAAGACAAGACTAGACAAGACTAGACAAGACTAGACAAGACAAGACAAGACAAGACAAGACAAGACTAGACAAGACAAGACAAGACAAGACTAGACAAGACTAGACAAGACAAGACAAAACAAGACAAAACAAGACAAGACAAGACAAGACTAGACAAGACTAGACAAGACTAGACAAGACAAGACAACACAATATGACATGACATGACATGACATGAGAAGACAAGACAAGGCAGGACAGGACAGGACAGGACAGGACAGGACAGGACAAGATAAGACAAGACAAGACAAGACAAGACAAGACAAGACAAGACAAGACAAGACAAGACAAGACAAGACAAGACAAGACAAGACAAGACAAGACAAGACAAGACAAGACAAGACAAGACAAGACAAGACAAGACAAGACAAGACAAGACAAGACAAGACAAGACAAGACAAGACAAGACAAGACAAGACAAGACAAGACAAGACAAGACAAGACAAGACAAGACAAGACAAGACTAGACAAGACAAGACAAGACAAGACAAGACAAGACAAGACATGAGAAGACATGACAAGACAAAACAAGACAAAACAAGACAAAACAAGACAAAACAAGACAAAACAAGACAAGACAAGACAAAACAACACAACACAACATGACTTGACATGACATGACATGACATGACATGACAAAACAAGACAAGACAAGACAAAACAACACAACACAATATGACATGACATGACATGACATGAGAAGACAAGACAAGGCAGGACAGGACAGGACAGGACAGGACAGGACAGGACAAGATAAGACAAGACAAGACAAGACAAGACAAGACAAGACAAGACAAGACAAGACAAGACAAGACAAGACAAGACAAGACAAGACAAGACAAGACAAGACAAGACAAGACAAGACAAGACAAGACTAGACAAGACAAGACAAGACAAGACAAGACAAGACAAGACAAGACAAGACAAGACAAGACAAGACAAGACAAGACAAGACAAGACAAGACATGAGAAGACATGACAAGACAAAACAAGACAAAACAAGACAAAACAAGACAAAACAAGACAAGACAAGACAAAACAACACAACACAACATGACTTGACATGACATGACATGACATGACATGACAAAACAAGACCAGACAAGACAAAACAACACAACACAATATGACATGACATGACATGACATGAGAAGACAAGACAAGGCAGGACAGGACAGGACAGGACAGGACAGGACAAGATAAGACAAGACAAGACAAGACAAGACAAGACAGTACAAGACAAGACAAGACAAGACAATTCACAAGACAAGACAAGACAAGACAAGACCAAGACAAGACAAGAACAAGACAAGACAAGAAAGCAAAGACAAGACAATACAAGACAAGACAAGACAAGACAAGACAAGACAAGACAAGACAAGACAAGACAAGACAAGACAAGACAAGACAAGACAAGAACAAGACAAGACAAGACAAGACAAGACAAGACAACGACAAGACAAGACAAGACAAGACAAGACAAGACAAGACAAGACAAAGGACAAGACAAGACAAGACAAGACAAGACAAGACAAGACAAGACAAGACAAGACAAGACAAGACAGGACAAGACAAGACAAGACAAGACAAGACAAGGACAAGACAAGACAAGACAAGACAAGACAAGACAAGGACAAGACAAGACAAGACAAGACAAGACAAGACTAGACAAGACTAGACAAGACTAGACAAGACAAGACAAGACAAGACAAGAACAAGACAAGACAAGACAAGAGACAAGACAAGACAAGACAAGACTAGACAAGACTAGACAAGACAAGACAAGACAAGACACAGACAAGAAAAGACAAGACAAGACAAGACTAGACAAGACTAGACAAGACAAGACAAGACTAGACAAGACTAGACAAGACAAGACAAGACAAGACAAGACAAGACAAGACTAGACAAGACAAGACAAGACAAAGACAAGACAAGACAAGACTAGACAAGACTAGACTAGACAAGAACTAGACAAGACAAGACAAGACTAGACAAGACCTAGACAAGACTAGACAAGACAAGACAAGACAAGACTAGACAAGACTAGACAAGACTAGACAAGACAAGACAAGACAAGACAAGACAAGACAAGACAAGACAAGACAAGACCAGACCAGACAAGACAAGACAAGACAAGACAAGACAAGACAAAACAAGACAAAACAAGACAAGACAAGACAAGACTAGACAAGACTAGACAAGACTAGACAAGACAAGACAAGACAAGACCAGACAAAAAAAGACAAGACAAGACAAGACTAGACAAGACTAGACAAGACAAGACAAGACAAGACAAGACAAGACAAGACAAGACTAGACAAGATTAGACAAGACTAGACAAGACAAGACAAGACAAGACAAGACAAGACAAGACAAAGACAAGATAAGACAAGACAAGACAAGACAAGACAAGACAAGACAAGACAAGACAAGACAAGACAAGACAAAACAAGACAAAACAAGACAAGACAAGACAAAACAACACAACACAACACAACATGACATGACATGACATGACATGACAAAACAAGACAAGACAAGACAAAACAACACAACACAATATGACATGACATGACATGAGAAGACAAGACAAGGCAGGGCAGGACAGGACAGGACAGGACAGGACAGGACAGGACAGGACAGGACAAGACAAGATAAGACAAGACAAGACAAGACAAGACAAGACAAGACAAGACAAGACAGGACAAGACAAGACAAGACAAGACAAGACAAGACAAAACAACACAAGACAAAACAACACAACACAACATGACATGACATGACATGACATGACATGACAAGACAAAACAACACAACACAACATGACATGACATGACATGACATGACATGACAAAACAAGACAAGACAAGACAAAACAACACAACACAATATGACATGACATGACATGACATGAGAAGACAAGACAAGGCAGGACAGGACAGGACAGGACAGGACAGGACAGGACAGGACAGGACAGGACAGGACAGGACAGGACAAGACAAGATAAGACAAGTCAAGACAAGACAAGACAAGACAAGACAGGACAAGACAAGACAAGACAAGACAAGACAAGACAAGACAAGACAAGACAAGACAAGACAAGACAAGACAAGACAAGACAAGACAAGACAAGACAAGACAAGACAAGACTAGACAAGACAAGACAAGACAAGACAAGACAAGACTAGACAAGACTAGACAAGACTAGACAAGACTAGACAAGACTAGACAAGACAAGACAAGACAAGACAAGACAAGGCTAGACAAGACAAGACAAGACAAGACCAGACAAAAAAAGACAAGACAAGACAAGACTAGACAAGACAAGACAAAACAAGACAAGACAAGACAAGACAAGACCAGACAAAAAAAGACAAGACAAGACAAGACTAGACAAGACAAGACAAAACAAGACAAGACAAGACAAGACTAGACAAGACTAGACAAGACTAGACAAGACAAGACAAGACAAGACCAGACAAAAAAAGACAAGACAAGACAAGACTAGACAAGACTAGACAAGACAAGACAAGACAAGACAAGACAAGACAAGACAAGACAAGACAAGACTAGACAAGACTAGACAAGACTAGACAAGACAAGACAAGACAAGACAAGACAAGACTAGACAAGACTAGACTAGACAAGACTAGACAAGACAAGACAAGACAAGACAAGACAAGACTAGACAAGACTAGACAAGACAAGACAAGACAAGACAAGGCAAGACAAGACAAGACTAGACAAGACAAGACAAGACAAGACAAGACAAGACAAGACTAGACAAGACTAGACAAGACAAGACAAGACAAGACAAGACTAGACAAGACAAAAAAAGACAAGACAAGACAAGACTAGACAAGACAAGACAAGACAAGACAAGACAAGACAAGACAAGACAAGACAAGACAAGACTAGACAAGACTAGACAAGACTAGACAAGACAAGACAAGACAAGACAAAGACAAGACAAGACAAGACAAGACAAGACAAAGACAAGATAAGACAAGACAAGACAAGACAAGACAAGACAAGACAAGACAAGACAAGACAAGACAAGACAAAACAAGACAAAACAAGACAAGACAAGGCAAGACAAGACAAGACAAGACTAGACAAGACTAGACAAGACTAGACAAGACAAGACAAGACAAGACAAGACAAGACAAGACAAGACAAGACAAGACAAGACAAGACAAGACATGAGAAGACATGACAAGACAAAACAAGACAAAACAAGACAAAACAAGACAAGACAAGACAAAACAACACAACACAACATGACTTGACATGACATGACATGACATGACATGACAAAACATGACAAGACAAGACAAGACAAGACAAGACAAGACAAAACAAGACAAAACAAGACAAGACAAGACAAGACTAGACAAGACTAGACAAGACTAGACAAGACTAGACAAGACAAGACAAGACAAGACCAGACAAAAAAAGACAAGACTAGACAAGACTAGACAAGACAAGACAAGACTAGACAAGACAAGACAAGACAAGACAAGACAAGACAAGACAAGACAAGACAAAGACAAGATAAGACAAGACAAGACAAGACAAGACAAGACAAGACAAGACAAGACTAGACAAGACTAGACAAGACAAGACAAGACAAGACAAGACAAGACAAGACAAGACAAGACTAGACAAGACTAGACAAGACTAGACAAGACAAGACAAGACAAGACAAGACAAGACAAGACAAGACAAAGACAAGATAAGACAAGACAAGACAAGACAAGACAAGACAAGACAAGACTAGACAAGACTAGACAAGACAAGACAAGACAAGACAAGACAAGACAAGACAAGACAAGACAAGACAAGACAAGACAAGACAAGACAAGACTAGACAAGACAAGACAAGACAAGACAAGACAAGACAAGACAAGACAAGACAAGACAAGACAAGACAAGACAAGACAAGACAAGACAAGACAAGACAAGACAAGACAAGACAAGACAAGACATGAGAAGACATGACAAGACAAAACAAGACAAAACAAGACAAAACAAGACAAGACAAGACAAAACAACACAACACAACATGACTTGACATGACATGACATGACATGACATGACAAAACAAGACAAGACAAGACAAGACAAGACAAGACAAGACAAAACAAGACAAAACAAGACAAGACAAGACAAGACTAGACAAGACTAGACAAGACTAGACAAGACTAGACAAGACAAGACAAGACAAGACCAGACAAAAAAAGACAAGACTAGACAAGACTAGACAAGACAAGACAAGACTAGACAAGACAAGACAAGACAAGACAAGACAAGACAAGACAAGACAAGACAAGACAAAGACAAGATAAGACAAGACAAGACAAGACAAGACAAGACAAGACAAGACAAGACTAGACAAGACTAGACAAGACAAGACAAGACAAGACAAGACAAGACAAGACAAGACAAGACTAGACAAGACTAGACAAGACTAGACAAGACAAGACAAGACAAGACAAGACAAGACAAGACAAGACAAAGACAAGATAAGACAAGACAAGACAAGACAAGACAAGACAAGACAAGACAAAACAAGACAAGACAAGACAAGACAAGACAAGACAAAACAACACAACACAACATGACATGACATGACATGACAAAACAAGACAAGGCAAGACAAGAAAAGACAAGACAAGACAAGACAAGACAAGACAAGACTAGACAAGACTAGACAAGACAAGACAAGACTAGACAAGACTAGACAAGACAAGACAAGACAAGACTAGACAAGACAAGACAAGACAAGACAAGACCAGACAAGACAAGACAACACATGACAAGACATGAGAAGACATGACAAGACAAAACAAGACAAAACAAGACAAAACAAGACAAAACAAGACAAGACAAGACAAAACAAGACAAGACAAGACAAGACAAGACAAGACTAGACATGACAAGACAAGACTAGACAAGACTAGACAAGACAAGACAAGACAAGACAAGACAAGACAAGACAAGACAAGACAAGACAAGACAAGACAAGACAAGACAAGACAAGACAAGACAAGACTAGACAAGACTAGACAAGACTAGACAAGACTAGACAAGACAAGACAAGACAAGACAAGACAAGACAAGACAAGACAAGACAAGACATGAGAAGACATGACAAGACAAAACAAGACAAAACAAGACAAGACAAGACAAAACAACACAACACAACATGACATGACATGACATGACATGACATGACAAAACAAGACAAGACAAGACAAGACAAGACAAGACAAGACAAGACAAGACAAAACAAGACAAAACAAGACAAGACAAGACAAGACTAGACAAGACTAGACAAGACTAGACAAGACTAGACAAGACAAGACAAGACAAGACCAGACAAAAAAAGACAAGACAAGACAAGACTAGACAAGACTAGACAAGACAAGACAAGACTAGACAAGACAAGACAAGACAAGACAAGACAAGACAAGACAAGACAAGACAAGACAAAGACAAGATAAGACAAGACAAGACAAGACAAGACAAGACAAGACAAGACAAGACAAGACTAGACAAGACTAGACAAGACTAGACAAGACAAGACAAGACAAGACAAGACAAGACAAGACAAGACAAGACAAGACTAGACAAGACTAGACAAGACTAGACAAGACAAGACAAGACAAGACAAGACAAGACAAGACAAAGACAAGATAAGACAAGACAAGACAAGACAAGACAAGACAAGACAAGACAAGACAAGACAAGACAAGACAAAACAAGACAAAACAAGACAAGACAAGACAAGACAAAACAACACAACACAACATGACATGACATGACATGACAAAACAAGACAAGACTAGACAAGACTAGACAAGACTAGACAAGACAAGACAAGACAAGACAAAGACAAGACAAGACAAGACAAGACAAGACAAAGACAAGATAAGACAAGACAAGACAAGACTAGACAAGACTAGACAAGACTAGACAAGACAAGACAAGACAAGACCAGACAAAAAAAGACAAGACAAGACAAGACTAGACAAGACTAGACAAGACAAGACAAGACTAGACAAGACAAGACAAGACAAGACAAGACAAGACAAGACAAGACAAGACAAGACAAAGACAAGATAAGACAAGACAAGACAAGACAAGACAAGACAAGACAAGACAAGACTAGACAAGACTAGACAAGACTAGACAAGACAAGACTAGACAAGACAAGACAAGACAAGACAAGACAAGACAAGACAAGACAAGACAAGACTAGACAAGACTAGACAAGACTAGACAAGACAAGACAAGACAAGACAAGACAAGACAAGACAAAGACAAGATAAGACAAGACAAGACAAGACAAGACAAGACAAGACAAGACAAGACAAGACAAGACTAGACAAGACTAGACAAGACTAGACAAGACAAGACAAGACAAGACAAGACAAGACAAGACAAGACAAGACTAGACAAGACTAGACAAGACAAGACAAGACAAGACAAGACAAGACAAGACAAGACAAGACAAAGACAAGATAAGACAAGACAAGACAAGACAAGACAAGACAAGACAAGACAAGACAAGACAAAACAAGACAAAACAAGACAAAACAAGACAAGACAAGACAATACAAGACTAGACAAGACTAGACAAGTCTAGACAAGACAAGACAAGACAAGACAAGACAAGACAAGACAAGACAAGACAACACAACATGACATGACATGACATGACATGACATGACAAAACAAGACAAGACAAGACAAGACAAGACATGACATGAGAAGACATGACAAGACTAGACAAGACAAGACAAGACAAGACTAGACAAGACTAGACAAGACAAGACAAGACAAGACAAGACAAGACAAGACAAGACAAGACTAGACAAGACTAGAGAAGACAAGACAAGACAAGACAAGACAAGACAAGACAAAGACAAGATAAGACAAGACAAGACAAGACAAGACAAGACAAGACAAGACAAGACAAGACAAGACAAGACAAAACAAAACAAGACAAAACAAGACAAAACAAGACAAGACAAGACAATACAAGACTAGACAAGACTAGACAAGTCTAGACAAGACAAGACAAGACAAGACAAGACAAGACAAGACAAGACAAAACAACACAACACAATATGACATGACATGACATGACATGAGAAGACAAGACAAGGCACGACAGGACAGGACAGGACAGGACAGGACAGGACAAGACAAGACAAAACAAGACAACACAACATGACATGACATGACATGACATGACATGACAAAACAAGACAAGACAAGACAAGACAAGACAAGACAAGACAAGACAAGACAAGACAAGACAAAACAACACAACACAACATGACATGACATGACATGACAAAACAAGACAAGGCAAGACAAGAAAAGACAAGACAAGACAAGACAAGACAAGACAAGACTAGACAAGACTAGACAAGACAAGACAAGACTAGACAAGACTAGACAAGACAAGACAAGACAAGACTAGACAAGACAAGACAAGACAAGACAAGACCAGACAAGACAAGACAACACATGACAAGACATGAGAAGACATGACAAGACAAAACAAGACAAAACAAGACAAGACAAGACAAAACAAGACAAGACAAGACAAGACAAGACAAGACTAGACAAGACAAGACAAGACAACACAAAACAACACAACGCAACACATGACATGACAAGACAAGACAATGCAACACAAGATTAGACAAGACAAGACAAGACAAGACTAGACAAGACAAGGAGAAGACAAGACAAGACAAAACAACACAACACACGACATGACATGACATGACATGACAAGACAAGACAAGACAATATAAGACATGACAATACACAACAAGACAAGACAAAACAACACAACACACGACATGACAAGACAAGACAAGACAATATAAGACAGGACAAGACAAGACAAGACAAGACAAGACAAGACAAGACAAGACAAGACAAGACTAGACAAGACAAGACTAGACAAGACTAGACTAGACAAGACTAGACAAGACAAGACAAGACAAGACAAAACAACACAACACAACATGACATGACATGACATGACATGACATGACAAAACAAGACAAGACAAGACAAAACAACACAACACAATATGACATGACATGACATGAGAAGACAAGACAAGGCACGACAGGACAGGACAGGACAGGACAAGACAAGACAAGACAAGACAAGACAAGACAAGACAGGACAAGACAAGACAAGACAAGACAAGACAAGACACGACATGACAAGACATGAGAAGACATGACAAGACAAAACAAGACAAAACAAGACAACACAACATGACATGACATGACATGACATGACATGACAAAACAAGACAAGACAAGACAAGACAAGACAAGACAAGACAAGACAAGACAAGACAAGACAAGACAAGACAAAACAAGACAAAACAAGACAAAACAAGACAAGACAAGACAATACAAGACTAGACAAGACTAGACAAGTCTAGACAAGACAAGACAAGACAAGACAAGACAAGACAAGACAAGACAAGACAACACAACATGACATGACATGACATGACATGACAAAACAAGACAAGACAAGACAAGACAAGACATGACATGAGAAGACATGACAAGACAAAACAAGACAAAACAACACAACACAACATGACATGACATGACATGACATGACATGACAAAACAAGACAAGACAAGACAAAACAAGACAAAACAACACAACACAACATGACATGACATGACATGACATGACATGACAAAACAAGACAAGACAAGACAAAACAACACAACACAATATGACATGACATGACATGACATGAGAAGACAAGACAAGGCACGACAGGACAGGACAGGACAGGACAGGACAGGACAAGACAAGACAAAACAAGACAACACAACATGACATGACATGACATGACATGACATGACAAAACAAGACAAGACAAGACAAGACAAGACAAGACAAGACAAAACAACACAACACAACATGACATGACATGACATGACAAAACAAGACAAGACAAGACAAGACAAGACATGACATGAGAAGACATGACAAGACAAAACAAGACAAAACAACACAACGCAACATGACATGACATGACATGACATGACATGACAAAACAAGACAAGACAAGACAAAACAAGACAAAACAACACAACACAACATGACATGACATGACATGACATGACATGACAAAACAAGACAAGACAAGACAAAACAACACAACACAATATGACATGACATGACATGACATGAGAAGACAAGACAAGGCACGACAGGACAGGACAGGACAGGACAGGACAGGACAAGACAAGACAACACAAGACAAGACAAGACAAGACAGGACAAGACAAGACAAGACAAGACAAGACAAGACACGACATGACAAGACATGAGAAGACATGACAAGACAAAACAAGACAAAACAAGACAACACAACATGACATGACATGACATGACATGACATGACAAGACAAGACAAGACAATATAAGACATGACAATACACAACAAGACAAGACAAAACAACACAACACACGACATGACAAGACAAGACAAGACAAGACAAGACAAGACAAGACAAGACAAGACAAGACAAGACAAGACAAGACAAGACAAGACAAGACAAGACAAGACAAGACAAGACAAGACAAGACAAGACAAGACAAGACAAGACAAGACAAGACAAGACAAGACAAGACAAGACAAGACAAGACAAGACAAGACAAGACAAGACAAAACAAGACAAAACAAGACAAAACAAGACAAGACAAGACAATACAAGACTAGACAAGACTAGACAAGTCTAGACAAGACAAGACAAGACAAGACAAGACAAGACAAGACAAGACAAGACAAGACAAGACAAGACAAGACAAGACATGAGAAGACATGACAAGACAAAACAAGACAAAACAAGACAAGACAAGACAAGACAAGACAAGACAAGACAAGACAAGACAAGACAAGACAAGACAAGACAAGACAAGACAAGACAAGACAAGACAAGACAAGACAAGACAAGACAAGACAAGACAAGACAAGACAAGACAAGACAAGACAAGACAAGACAAGACAAGACAAGACTAGACAAGACAAGACTAGACAATACTAGACTAGACAAGACTAGACAAGACAAGACAAGACAAGACAAGACTAGACAAGACTAGACAAGACAAGACAAGACAAGACTAGACAAGACTAGACAAGACAAGACAAGACAAGACAAGACAAGACAAGACAAGACCAGACAAGACAAGACAAGACAAGACAAGACAAGACAAGACAAGACAAGACAAAACAAGACAAAACAAGACAAGACAAGACAAGACTAGACAAGACTAGACAAGACTAGACAAGACTAGACAAGACAAGACAAGACAAGACAAGACAAGACAAGACAAGACCAGACAAGAAAAGACTAGACAAGAAAAGACTAGACAAGACAAGACTAGACAAGACTAGACAAGACAAGACAAGACAAGACAAGACAAGACAAGACAAGACAAGACTAGACAAGACTAGACAAGACTAGACAAGACAAGACAAGACAAGACAAGACAAGACAAGACAAGACAAGACAAGACAAGACAAGACAAGACAAGACAAGACAAGACAAGACAAGACAAGACAAGACAAGACAAGACAAGACAAGACAAGACAAGACAAGACAAGACAAGACAAGACAAGACAAGACAAGACAAGACAAGACAAGACAAGACAAGACAAGACAAGACAAGACAAGACAAGACAAGACAAGACAAGACAAGACAAGACAAGACAAGACAAGACAAGACAAGACAAGACAAGACAAGACAAGACAAGACAAGACAAGACAAGACAAGACAAGACAAGACAAGACAAGACAAGACAAGACAAGACTAAACAAGACAAGACAAGACAAGACCAGACAAGACTAGACAAGACAAGACAAGACTAGACAAGACAAGACAAGACTAGACAAGACTAGACAAGACTAGACAAGACAAGACAAGACAAGACTAGACAAGACTAGACAAGACAAGACAAGACAAGACAAGACAAGACCAGACAAGACTAGACAAGACTAGACAAGACAAGACAAGACAAGACAAGACAAGACAAGACAAGACAGGACAGGACAGGACAGGACAGGACAGGACAGGACAGGACAAGACAAGACAAGACAAGACAAGACAAGACTAGACAAGACTAGACAAGACAAGACAAGACAAGACCAGACAAGACTAGACAAGACTAGACAAGACAAGACAAGACAAGACAAGACAAGACAAGACAAGACTAGACTAGACAAGACTAGACAAGACTAGACAAGACTAGACAAGACTAGACAAGACAAGACAAGACAAGACCAGACAAGACAAGACAAGACAAGACAAGACAAAACAAGACAAGACAAGATAAGACTAGACAAGACTAGACAAGACAAGACAAGACAAGACCAGACAAGAAAAGACAAGACAAGACAAGACTAGACAAGACTAGACAAGACTAGACAAGACAAGACAAGACAAGACAAGACAAGACTAGGCAAGACTAGAAAAGACAAGACAAGACAAGACCAGACAAGACTAGACTAGACAAGACAAGACAAGACTAGACAAGACAAGACAAGACAAGACAAGACAAGACAAGACAAGACAAGACAAGACAAGACAAGACAAGACAAGACAAGACAAGACAAGACAAGACAAGACAAGACAAGACAAGACAAGACAAGACAAGACAAGACAAGACAAGACAAGACTAGACAAGACTAGACAAGACAAGACAATACAAGACTAGACAAGACTAGACAAGACAAGACAAGACTAGACAAGACTAGACAAGACAAGACAAGACAAGACCAGACAAGAAAAGACAAGACAAGACAAGACTAGACAAGACTAGACAAGACTAGACAAGACAAGACAAGACAAGACAAGACAAGACAAGACAAGACTAGACAAGACAAGACAAGACAAGACAAGACCAGACAAGACTAGACTAGACAAGACAAGATAAGACAAGACTAGACAAGACAAGACAAGACAAGACAAGACAAGACAAGACAAGACAAGACAAGACAAGACAAGACAAGACAAGACAAGACAAGACAAGGCAAGACAAGACTAGACAAGACTAGACAAGACAAGACAATACAAGACTAGACAAGACTAGACAAGACAAGACAAGACAAGACAAGACCAGACAAGACTAGACAAGACTAGACAAGACAAGACAAGACAAGACAAGACAAGACAAGACAAGACAAGACAAGACAAGACAAGACTAGACTAGACAAGACTAGACAAGACTAGACAAGACTAGACAAAACTAGACAAGACAAGACAAGACAAGACCAGACTAGACAAGACAAGACAAGATAAGACAAAACAAGACATGACAAGACAAGACTAGACAAGACAAGACTAGACAAGACTAGACAAGACAAGACAAGACAAGACAAGACAAGACAAGACAAGACAAGACTAGACAAGACAAGACTAGACAAGACTAGACTAGACAAGACTAGACAAGACAAGACAAGACTAGACAAGACTAGACAAGACTAGACAAGACAAGACAAGACAAGGCTAGACAAGACTAGACAAGACTAGACAAGACTAGACAAGACAAGACAAGACAAGACAAGACCAGACAAGACAAGACAAGACAAGACAAGACCAGACAAGAAAAGACAAGACAGGACAAGACTAGACAAGACAAAACAAGACAACACAAGACAAGACTAGACAAGACAAGACTAGACAAGACTAGACTAGACAAGACTAGACAAGACTAGACAAGACAAGACAAGACAAGACAAGACTAGACAAGACTAGACAAGACTAGACAAGACAAGACAAGACAAGACAAGACAAGACAAGACAAGACAAGACAAGACAAGACAAGACAAGACAAGACAAGACAAGACAAGACAAGACAAGACAAGACAAGACAAGACAAGACAAGACAAGACAAGACAAGACAAAACAAGACAAGACAAGACAAGACAAGACTAGACAAGACAAGACAAGACAAGACCAGACAAGAAAAGACAAGACAAGACAAGACTAGACAAGACTAGACAAGACAAGACAAGACAAGACAAGACAAGACAAGACAAGACAAGACAAGACAAGACAAGACAAGACAAGACAAGACAAGACAAGACAAGACAAGACTAGACAAGACAAGACTAGACAAGACAAGACAAGACATGAGAAGACATGACAAGACAAAACAAGGCAAAACAAGACAAGACAAGACAAGACAAAACAACACAACACAACATGACATGACATGACATGACATGAGAAGACAAGACAAGGCAGGACAGGACAGGACAGGACAGGACAGGACAAAACAGGACAAGACAAGATAAGACAAGACAAGACAAGACAAAACAAGACAGGACAAGACAAGACAAGACAAGACTAGACAAGACTAGACAAGACTAGACAAGACTAGACAAGACAAGACAAGACAAGACAAGACAAGACAAGACAAGACATGAGAAGACATGACAAGACAAAACAAGACAAAACAAGACAAGACAAGACAAGACAAAACAACACAACACAACATGACATGACATGACATGACATGACAAAACAAGACAAGACAAGACAAGACAAGACAAGACAAGACAAGACAAGACAAGACAAGACAAGACAAGACAAGACATGAGAAGACATGACAAGACAAAACAAGACAAAACAAGACAAGACAAGACAAGACAAAACAAGACAAGACAAGACAAGACAAGACAAGACAAGACAAGACAAGACAAGACAAGACAAGACAAGACAAGACTAGACAAGACAAGACAAGACAAGACCAGACAAGAAAAGACAAGACAAGACAAGACTAGACAAGACTAGACAAGACTAGACAAGACTAGACAAGACAAAACAAGACAAGACAAGACAAGACAAGACAAGACTAGACAAGACTAGACAAGACTAGACAAGACAAGACAAGACAAGACTAGACAAGACTAGACAAGACAAGACAAGACAAGACAAGACAAGACAAGACATGAGAAGACATGACAAGACAAAACAAGACAAAACAAGACAAGACAAGACAAGACAAAACAACACAACACAACATGACATGACATGACATGACATGACATGACAAAACAAGACAAGACAAGACAAGACAAGACATGAGAAGACATGACAAGACAAAACAAGACAAGACAAGACAAGACAAGACAAAACAACACAACACAACATGACATGACATGACATGACATGACATGACAAAACAAGACAAGACAAGACAAGACATGCGAAGACATGACAAGACAAAACAAGACAAGACAAGACAAGACAAGACCAGACAAGAAAAGACAAGGCAAGACAAGACTAGACAAGACTAGACAAGACAAGACAAGACAAGACCAGACAAGAAAAGACAAGACAAGACAAGACTAGACAAGACTAGACAAGACTAGACAAGACAAGACAAGACAAGACAAGACAAGACAAGACAAGACATGACACGACATGAGAGGACATGACAAGACAAAACAAGACAAAACAAGACAAAACAAGACAAGACAAGACAAGACAAAACAAGACAAGACAAACCAAGACAAGACAAGACAAGACAAGACAAGACAAGGCAAGACTAGACAAGACAAGACAAGACAAGACCAGACAAGAAAAGACAAGACAAGACAAGACTAGACAAGACTAGACAAGACAAGACAAGACAAGACAAGACAAGACAAGACAAGACAAGACAAGACAAGACAAGACAAGACAAGACAAGACAAGACAAGACAAGACAAGACAAGACATGAGAAGACATGACAAGACAAAACAAGACAAGACAACACAACACAACATGACATGACATGACATGACATGACAAAACAAGACAAGACAAGACAAGACAAAACAACACAACACAATATGACATGACATGACATGACATGAGAAGACAAGACAAGGCAGGACAGGACAGGACAGGACAGGACAGGACAGGACAGGACAGGACAAGACAAGATAAGACAAGACAAGACAAGACAAGACAAGACAAGGAGCAGACAAGACAAGACAAAGCAACACAAGACAAGACAAGACAAGACAAGACTAGACAAGACAAGACATGAGAAGACATGACAAGACAGAACAAGACAAGACAAGACAAGACAAGACAAAACAACACAACACAACATGACATGACATGACATGACAAAACAAGACAAGGCAAGACAAGACATGCGAAGACATGACAAGACAAAACAAGACAAGACAAGACAAGACAAGACCAGACAAGACAAGACAAGACAAGACTAGACAAGACAAGACATGAGAAGACATGACAAGACAGAACAAGACAAGACAAGACAAGACAAAACAACACAACACAACATGACATGACATGACATGACAAAACAAGACAAGGCAAGACAAGACATGAGAAGACATGACAAGACAGAACAAGACAAGACAAGACAAGACAAGACAAAACAACACAACACAACATGACATGACATGACATGACAAAACAAGACAAGGCAAGACAAGACATGCGAAGACATGACAAGACAAAACAAGACAAGACAACACAACTCAACATGACATGACATGACATGACATGACAAAACAAGACAAGACAAGACAAAACAACACAACACAATATGACATGACATGACATGACATGAGAAGACAAGACAAGGCAGGACAGGACAGGACAGGACAGGACAGGATAGGACAGGACAGGACAGGACAGGACAGGACAGGACAGGACAGGACAGGACAGGACAGGACAGGACAAGACAAGATAAGACAAGACAAGACAAGACAAGACAAGACAAGGAGCAGACAAGACAAGACAAAGCAACACAAGACAAGACAAGACAAGACAAGACAAGACTAGACAAGACAAGACATGAGAAGACATGACAAGACAGAACAAGACAAGACAAGACAAGACAAGACAAAACAACACAACACAACATGACATGACATGACATGACAAAACAAGACAAGGCAAGACAAGACATGCGAAGACATGACAAGACAAAACAAGACAAGACAAGACAAGACAAGACCAGACAAGAAAAGACAAGGCAAGACAAGACTAGACAAGACTAGACAAGACAAGACAAGACAAGACCAGACAAGAAAAGACAAGACAAGACAAGACTAGGCAAGACTAGACAAGACAAGACAAGACAAGACAAGACAAGACATGACAAGACAAGACAAGACATGAGAAGACATGACAAGACAAAACAAGACAAAACAACACAACACAACATGACATGACATGACATGACATGACAAAACAAGACAAGACAAGACAAAACAACACAACACAATATGACATGACATGACATGACATGAGAAGACAAGACAAGGCAGGACAGGACAGGACAGGACAGGACAGGACAGGACAGGACAAGACAAGATAAGACATGACAAGACAAGACAAGACAATATAAGACATGACAATACACAACAAGACAAGACAAAACAACACAACACACGACATGACAAGACAAGACAAGACAATATAAGACAGGACAAGACAAGACAAGACAAGACAAGACAAGACAAGACAAGACAAGACAAGACAAGACAAGACTAGACAAGACAAGACTAGACAAGACTAGACTAGACAAGACAAGACAAGACAAGACAAGACTAGACAAGACTAGACAAGACAAGACAAGACAAGACAAGACAAGACTAGACAAGACTAGACAAGACAAGACAAGACAAGACAAGACAAGACAAGACCAGACAAGACCAGACAAGACAAGACAAGACAAGACAAGACAAGACAAGACAAGACAAAACAAGACAAAACAAGACAAGACAAGACAAGACTAGACAAGACTAGACAAGACTAGACAAGACTAGACAAGACTAGACAAGACTAGACAAGACAAGACAAGACCAGACAAGAAAAGACAAGACAAGACAAGACTAGACAAGACTAGACAAGACAAGACAAGACAAGACAAGACAAGAAAAGACAAGACAAGACAAGACAAGACAAGACAAGACAAGACAAGACTAGACAAGACTAGACAAGACAAGACAAGACAAGACAAGACAAGACAAGACAAGACAAGACAAGACAAGACAAGACAAGACAAGACAAGACAAGACAAGACAAGACAAGACAAGACAAGACAAGACAAGACAAGACAAGACAAGACAAGACAAGACAAGACATGAGAAGACATGACAAGACAAAACAAGACAAAACAAGACAAGACAAGACAAAACAACACAACATGACTTGACATGACATGACATGACATGACATGACAAAACAAGACAAGACAAGACAAAACAACACAACATGACATGACATGACATGAGAAGACAAGACAAGGCAGGACAGGACAGGACAGGACAGGACAGGACAGGACAAGATAAGACAAGACAAGACAAGACAAGACAAGACAGGACAAGACAAGACAAGACAAGACAAGACAAGACAAGACAAGACAAGACAAGACAAGACAAGACAAGACAAGACAAGACAAGACAAGACAAGACAAGACAAGACAAGACAAGACAAGACAAGACAAGACAAGACAAGACAAGACAAGACAAGACAAGACAAGACAAGACAAGACAAGACAAGACATGAGAAGACATGACAAGACAAAACAAGACAAAACAAGACAAAACAAGACAAGACAAGACAAAACAACACAACACAACATGACTTGACATGACATGACATGACATGACAAAACAAGACAAGACAAGACAAAACAACACAACACAATATGACATGACATGACATGACATGAGAAGACAAGACAAGGCAGGACAGGACAGGACAGGACAGGACAAGATAAGACAAGACAAGACAAGACAAGACAAGACAGGACAAGACAAGACAAGACAAGACAAGACAAGACAAGACAAGACAAGACAAGACAAGACAAGACAAGACAAGACAAGACAAGACAAGACAAGACAAGACAAGACAAGACAAGACAAGACAAGACAAGACAAGACAAGACAAGACAAGACAAGACAAGACAAGACAAGACAAGACAAGACAAGACAAGACAAGACAAGACAAGACAAGACAAGACAAGACAAGACAAGACAAGACAAGACAAGACAAGACAAGACAAGGCAAGACAAGACAAGACAAGACAAGACAAGACAAGACAAGACAAGACAAGACAAGACAAGACAAGACAAGACAAGACAAGACTAGACAAGACAAGACAAGACAAGACTAGACAAGACTAGACAAGACAAGACTAGACAAGACAAGACAAGACAAGACAAGACCAGACAAGACAAGACAAGACAAGACAAGACAAGACAAGACAAAACAAGACAAGACAAGACAAGACTAGACAAGACTAGACAAGACAAGACAAGACAAGACCAGACAAGAAAAGACAAGACAAGACAAGACTAGACAAGACTAGACAAGACAAGACAAGACAAGACAAGACTAGACAAGACAAGACAAGACAAGACAAGACTAGACAAGACTAGACTAGACAAGACTAGACAAGACAAGACAAGACTAGACAAGACTAGACAAGACTAGACAAGACAAGACAAGACAAGACTAGACAAGACTAGACAAGACTAGACAAGACAAGACAAGACAAGACCAGACCAGACCAGACAAGACAAGACAAGACAAGACAAGACAAAACAAGACAAAACAAGACAAAACAAGACAAGACAAGACAAGACTAGACAAGACTAGACAAGACTAGACAAGACAAGACAAGACAAGACCAGACAAAAAAAGACAAGACAAGACAAGACTAGACAAGACTAGACAAGACAAGACAAGACAAGACAAGACAAGACAAGACAAGACAAGACTAGACAAGACTAGACAAGACTAGTCAAGACAAGACAAGACAAGACAAGACAAGACAAGACAAAGACAAGATAAGACAAGACAAGACAAGACAAGACAAGACAAGACAAGACAAGACAAGACAAGACAAGACAAGACAAGACAAAACAAGACAAAACAAGACAAGACAAGACAAAACAACACAACACAACATGACATGACATGACATGACATGACATGACAAAACAAGACACGACAAGACAAAACAACACAACACAATATGACATGACATGACATGAGAAGACAAGACAGGACATTACAGGACAGGACAGGACAGGACAGGACAGGACAGGACAGGGCAGGACAGGACAGGACAAGACAAGATAAGACAAGACAAGACAAGACAAGACAGGACAAGACAAGACAAGACAAGACAAGACAAGACAAGACAAGACAAGACAAGACAAGACAAGACAAGACAAGACAAGACAAGACAAGACAAGACAAGACAAGACAAGACAAGACAAGACAAGACAAGACAAGACAAGACAAGACAAGACAAGACAAGACAAGACAAGACAAGACAAGACAAGACATGAGAAGACATGACAAGACAAAACAAGACAAGACAAGACAAGACAAGACAAGACAAAACAACACAACACAACATGACAAGACATGACATGACATGACATGACAAAACAAGACAAGACAAGACAAGACAAGACAAGACATGAGAAGACATGACAAGACAAAACAAGACAAAACAACACAACACATCATGACATGACATGACATGACATGACATGACATGACAAAACAAGACAAGACAAGACAAAACAACACAACACAATATGACATGACATGACATGACATGAGAAGACAAGACAAGGCAGGACAGGACAGGACAGGACAAGACAAGACAAGACAAGACAAGACAAGACAAGACAAGACAAGACAAGACAAGACAAGACAAGACAAGACAAGACAAGACAAGACATGAGAAGACATGACAAGACAAAACAAGACAAAACAACACAACACAACATGACATGACATGACAAAACAAGACAAGACAAGACAAAACAACACAACACAATATGACATGACATGACATGACATGAGAAGACAAGACAAGGCAGGACAGGACAGGACAGGACAGGACAGGACAGGACAAGACAAGACAAGACAAGACAAGACAAGACAAGACAAGACAGGACAAGACAAGACAAGACAAGACAAGACAAGACAAGACAAGACAAGACAAGACAAGACAAGACAAGACAAGACAAGACAAGACAAAACAACACAACGCAACACATGACATGACAAGACAAGACAAAGCAACACAAGACAAGACAAGACAAGACAAAACAACACAACACACGACATGACATGACATGACATGACAAGACAAGACAAGACAATATAAGACATGACAATACACAACAAGACAAGACAAAACAACACAACACACGACATGACAAGACAAGACAAGACAATATAAGACAGGACAAGACAAGACAAGACAAGACAAGACAAGACAAGACTAGACAAGACAAGACTAGACAAGACTAGACTAGACAAGACTAGACAAGACAAGACAAGACTAGACAAGACTAGACAAGACTAGACAAGACAAGACAAGACAAGACTAGACAAGACTAGACAAGACTAGACAAGACAAGACAAGACAAGACAAGACAAGACCAGACAAGACAAGACAAGACAAGACAAGACAAGACAAAACAAGACAAGACAAGACAACACCAGACAAGAAAAGACAAGACAAGACAAGACAAGACAAGACAAGACAAGACAAGACAAGACAAGACAAGACTAGACTAGACAAGACAAGACAAGACTAGACAAGACTAGACAAGACAAGACAAGACAAGACAAAACAACACAACACACGACATGACATGACATGACAAGACAAGACAGGACAAGACAATATAATACATGACAAGACAAAACAAGACAAAACAAGACAAAACAACACAACACACGACATGACAAGACAAGACAAGACAAAGCAACACAAGACACGACATGACATGACATGACTAGACAAGACAAAACAACACAACACAGGACAGGACAGGAGAAGACAAGACAAGACAAAACAAGACAAGACAAGACAACACCAGACAAGAAAAGACAAGACAAGACAAGACAAGACAAGACAAGACAAGACAAGACAAGACAAGACAAGACAAGACTAGACTAGACAAGACTAGACAAGACTAGACAAGACAAGACAAGACAAGACTAGACAAGACTAGACTAGACAAGACAAGACTAGACAAGACAAGACAAGACAACACCAGACAAGAAAAGACAAGACAAGACAAGACAAGACAAGACAAGACAAGACAAGACAAGACAAGACAAGACTAGACAAGACTAGACAAGACTAGACAAGACAAGACAAGACAAGACAAGACAAGACAAGACAAGACAAGACAAAGACAAAGACAAGACAAGACAAGACAAGACAAGACAAGACAAGACAATACAAGACAAGACAAGACAAGACAAGACAAGACAAGACAAGACAAGACAAGACAAGACAAGACAAGACAAGACAAGACAAGACAAGACAAGACAAGACAAGACAAGACAAGACAAGACAAGACAAGACAAGACTAGACTAGACTAGACAAGACAAGACAAGACAAGACAAGACAAGACAAGACATGAGAAGACATGACAAGACAAAACAAGACAAAACAAGACAAGACAAGACAAGACAAGACAAGACAAAACAACACAACACAACATGACATGACATGACATGACATGACATGACATGACAAAACAAGACAAGACAAGACAAGACAAGACAGGACAAGACAGGACAAGACAAGACAAGACAAGACAAGACAAGACAAGACAAGACAAGACAAGACAAGACAAGACAAGACAAGACAAGACAAGACAAGACAAGACAAGACAAGACAAGACAAGACAAGACAAGACAAGACAAGACAAGACAAGACAAGACAAGACAAGACAAGACAAGACAAGACAAGACAAGACAAGACAAGACAAGACAAGACAAGACAAGACAAGACAAGACAAGACAAGACAAGACAAGACAAGACAAGACAAGACAAGACAAGACAAGACAAGACAAGACAAGACAAGACAAGACAAGACAAGACAAGACAAGACAAGACAAGACAAGACAAGACAAGACAAGACAAGACAAGACAAGACAAGACAAGACAAGACAAGACAAGACAAGACAAGACAAGACAAGACAAGACAAGACAAGACAAGACAAGACAAGACAAGACAAGACAAGACAAGACAAGACAAGACAAGACAAGACAAGACAAGACAAGACAAGACAAGACAAGACAAGACAAGACAAGACAAGACAAGACAAGACAAGACAAGACAAGACAAGACCAGACAAGACTAGACAAGACTAGACAAGACAAGACAAGACAAGACAAGACAAGACTAGACAAGACAAGACAAGACAAGACAAGACAAGACAAGACTAGACAAGACTAGACAAGACTAGACAAGACAAGACAAGACAAGACTAGACAAGACTAGACAAGACAAGACAAGACAAGACAAGACAAGACAAGACAAGACAAGACTAGACAAGACTAGACAAGACATGACAAGACAAGACAAGACAAGACAAGACAAGACAAGACAAGACAAGACAAGACAAGACAAGACAAGACAAGACAAGACAAGACAAAACAAGACAAGACAAGACAAGACAAGACTAGACAAGACTAGACAAGACTAGACAAGACTAGACAAGACTAGACAAGACTAGACAAGACTAGACAAGACCAGACAAGAAAAGACAAGACTAGACAAGACTAGACAAGACTAGACAAGACAAGACAAGACAAGACAAGACAAGACAAGACAAGACAAGACAAGACAAGACAAGACAAGACAAGACTAGACAAGACTAGACAAGACAAGACAAGACAAGACAAGACTAGACAAAACAAGACAAGACAAGACAAGACAAAACAACACAACACAACATGACATGACCTGACATGACATGACATGACAAAACAAGACAAGACAAGACAAGACAAGACATGAGAAGACTTGACAAGACAAAACAAGACAAGACAAGACAAAACAACACAACACAACATGACATGACATGACATGACATGACATGACAAAACAAGACAAGACAAGACAAGACATGCGAAGACATGACAAGACAAAACAAGACATGACAAGACAAGACAAGACCAGACAAGAAAAGACAAGGCAAGACAAGACTAGACAAGACTAGACAAGACAAGACAAGACAAGACCAGACAAGAAAAGACAAGACAAGACAAGACTAGACAAGACTAGACAAGACAAGACAAGACAAGACAAGACAAGACAAGACATGACAAGACATGAGAAGACATGACAAGACAAAACAAGACAAAACAAGACAAGACAAGACAAGACAAAACAAGACAAGACAAACCAAGACAAGACAAGACAAGACAAGACAAGGCAAGACTAGACAAGACAAGACAAGACAAGACCAGACAAGACAAGACAAGACAAGACAAGACAAGACAAGACTAGACAAGACAAGACAAGACAAGACAAGACAAGACAAGACAAGACAAGACCAGACCAGACAAGACAAGACAAGACAAGACAAGACAAGACTAGACAAGACAAGACAAGACAAGACAAGACAAGACAAGACAAGACAAGACAAGACAAGACAAGACAAGACAAGACAAGACAAGACAAGACAAGACAAGACAAGACTAGACAAGACTAGACAAGACAAGACAAGACAAGACTAGACAAGACTAGACAAGACTAGACAAGACAAGACAAGACAAGACAAGACAAGACAAGACCAGACAAGACAAGACAAGACAAGACAAGACAAGACAAGACAAGACAAGACAAGACAAGACAAGACAAGACAAGATAAGACAAGACAAGACAAGACAAGACAAAACAAGACAAAACAAGACAAGACAAGACAAGACTAGACAAGACTAGACAAGACTAGACAAGACTAGACAAGACTAGACAAGACAAGACAAGACAAGACAAGACAAGACAAGACAAGACAAGACAAGACAAGACAAGACAAGACAAGACAAGACAAGACAAGACAAGACAAGACAAGACAAGACAAGACAAGACAAAACAAGACAAAACAAGACAAGACAAGACAAGACTAGACAAGACTAGACCAGACTAGACAAGACTAGACAAGACTAGACAAGACTAGACAAGACAAGACAAGACCAGACAAGAAAAGACAAGACAAGACAAGACTAGACAAGACTAGACAAGACAAGACAAGACAAGACAAGACAAGACAAGACAAGACAAGACAAGACAAGACAAGACAACACAAGACAAGACAAGACTAGACAAGACTAGACAAGACAAGACAAGACAAGACAAGACAAGACAAGACAAGACAAGACAAGACAAGACAAGACAAGACAAGACAAGACAAGACAAGACAAGACAAGACAAGACAAGACAAGACAAGACAAGACAAGACAAGACAAGACAAGACAAGACAAGACAAGACAAGACAAGACAAGAGAAGACATGAGAAGACATGACAAGACAAAACAAGACAAAACAAGACAAGACAAGACAAAACAACACAACACAACATGACTTGACATGACATGACATGACATGACATGACAAAACAAGACAAGACAAGACAAAACAACACAACACAATATGACATGACATGACATGACATGAGAAGACAAGACAAGGCAGGACAGGACAGGACAGGACAGGACAGGACAGGACAAGATAAGACAAGACAAGACAAGACAAGACAAGACAAGACAAGACAAGACAAGACAAGACAAGACAAGACAAGACAAGACAAGACAAGACAAGACAAGACAAGACAAGACAAGACAAGACAAGACAAGACAAGACAAGACAAGACAAGACAAGACAAGACAAGACAAGACAAGACAAGACATGAGAAGACATGACAAGACAAAACAAGACAAAACAAGACAAAACAAGACAAAACAAGACAAGACAAGACAAAACAACACAACACAACATGACTTGACATGACATGACAGGACATGACATGACAAAACAAGACAAGACAAGACAAAACAACACAACACAATATGACATGACATGACATGAGAAGACAAGACAAGGCAGGACAGGACAGGACAGGACAGGACAGGACAAGATAAGACAAGACAAGACAAGACAAGACAAGACAGGACAAGACAAGACAAGACAAGACAATTCAAGACAAGACAAGACAAGACAAGACAAGACAAGACAAGACAAGACAAGACAAGACAAGACAAGACAAGACAAGACAAGACAAGACAAGACAAGACAAGACAAGACAAGACAAGACAAGACAAGACAAGACAAGACAAGACAAGACAAGACAAGACAAGACAAGACAAGACAAGACAAGACAAGACAAGACAAGACAAGACAAGACAAGACAAGACAAGACAAGACAAGACAAGACAAGACAAGACAAGACAAGACAAGACAAGACAAGACAAGACAAGACAAGACAAGACAAGACAAGACAAGACAAGACAAGACAAGACAAGACAAGACAAGACAAGACAAGACAAGACAAGACAAGACAAGACAGGACAAGACAAGACAAGACAAGACAAGACAAGACAAGACAAGACAAGACAAGACAAGACAAGACAAGACAAGACAAGACAAGACAAGACAAGACAAGACAAGACAAGACAAGACAAGACAAGACAAGACAAGACAAGACAAGACAAGACAAGACAAGACAAGACTAGACAAGACAAGACAAGACAAGACAAGACAAGACTAGACAAGACTAGACAAGACTAGACAAGACTAGACAAGACAAGACAAGACAAGACAAGACCAGACAAGACAAGACAAGACAAGACAAGACAAGACAAGACAAAACAAGACAAGACAAGACAAGACTAGACAAGACTAGACAAGATAAGACAAGACAAGACCAGACAAGAAAAGACAAGACAAGACAAGACTAGACAAGACTAGACAAGACAAGACAAGACAAGACAAGACAAGACTAGACAAGACAAGACAAGACAAGACAAGACAAGACTAGACAAGACTAGACTAGACAAGACTAGACAAGACAAGACAAGACTAGACAAGACTAGACAAGACAAGACAAGACAAGACTAGACAAGACTAGACAAGACTAGACAAGACTAGACAAGACAAGACAAGACAAGACAAGACAAGACAAGACCAGACCAGACAAGACAAGACAAGACAAGACAAGACAAGACAAAACAAGACAAAACAAGACAAAACAAGACAAGACAAGACAAGACTAGACAAGACTAGACAAGACTAGACAAGACAAGACAAGACAAGACCAGACAAAAAAAGACAAGACAAGACAAGACTAGACAAGATTAGACAAGACAAGACAAGACAAGACAAGACAAGACAAGACAAGACAAGACTAGACAAGACTAGACAAGACTAGACAAGACTAGACAAGACAAGACAAGACAAGACAAGACAAGACAAGACAAGACAAAGACAAGATAAGACAAGACAAGACAATACAAGACAAGACAAGACAAGACAAGACAAGACAAGGCAAGACAAGACAAGACAAGACAAGACAAGACAAGACAAGACAAAACAAGACAAAACAAGAAAAGACAAGACAAAACAACACAACACAACACAACATGACATGACATGACATGACATGACAAAACAAGACAAGACAAGACAAAACAACACAACACAATATGACATGACATGACATGACATGAGAAGACAAGACAAGGCAGGGCAGGACAGGACAGGACAAGACAAGATAAGACAAGACAAGACAAGACAAGACAAGACAAGACAAGACAAGACAGGACAAGACAAGACAAGACAAGACAAGACAAGACAAGACAAAACAACACAAGACAAAACAACACAACACAACATGACATGACATGACATGACATGACATGACAAAACAAGACAAGACAAGACAAAACAACACAACACAATATGACATGACATGACATGACATGAGAAGACAAGACAAGGCAGGACAGGACAGGACAGGACAGGACAGGACAGGACAGGACAGGACAGGACAGGACAGGACAGGACAAGACAAGATAAGACAAGTCAAGACAAAACAAGACAAGACAAGACAGGACAAGACAAGACAAGACAAGACTAGACAAGACTAGACAAGACAAGACAAGACCAGACAAAAAAAGACAAGACAAGACAAGACTAGACAAGACTAGACAAGACTAGACAAGACAAGACAAGACAAGACCAGACAAAAAAAGACAAGACAAGACAAGACTAGACAAGACTAGACAAGACAAGACAAGACAAGACAAGACAAGACAAGACAAGACAAGACAAGACAAGACAAGACAAGACTAGACAAGACTAGACAAGACTAGACAAGACAAGACTAGACAAGACAAGACAAGACTAGACAAGACTAGACTAGACAAGACTAGACAAGACAAGACAAGACAAGACAAGACAAGACTAGACAAGACTAGACAAGACAAGACAAGACAAGACAAGGCAAGACAAGACAAGACTAGACAAGACAAGACAAGACAAGACAAGACAAGACAAGACAAGACAAGACAAGACAAGACTAGACAAGACAAGACAAGACAAGACAAGACAAGACTAGACAAGACTAGACAAGACAAGACAAGACAAGACAAGACAAGACCAGACAAGACAAAACAAGACTAGACAAGACAAGACAAGACAAGACAAGACAAGACTAGACAAGACAAGACAAGACAAGACAAGACAAGACTAGACAAGACTAGACTAGACAAGACTAGACAAGACAAGACAAGACTAGACAAGACTAGACAAGACTAGACAAGACTAGACAAGACAAGACTAGACAAGACTAGACAAGACTAGACAAGACAAGACAAGACAAGACAAGACAAGACAAGACCAGACCAGACAAGACAAGACAAGACAAGACAAGACAAGACAAGACAAAACAAGACAAAACAAGACAAGACAAGACAAGACTAGACAAGACTAGACAAGACTAGACAAGACAAGACAAGACAAGACAACACAATATGACATGACATGACATGACATGAGAAGACAAGACAAGGCAGGACAGGACAGGACAGGACAGGACAGGACAGGACAAGATAAGACAAGACAAGACAAGACAAGACAAGACAAGACAAGACAAGACAAGACAAGACAAGACAAGACAAGACAAGACAAGACAAGACAAGACAAGACAAGACAAGACAAGACAAGACAAGACAAGACAAGACAAGACAAGACAAGACAAGACAAGACAAGACAAGACAAGACAAGACAAGACAAGACAAGACAAGACATGAGAAGACATGACAAGACAAAACAAGACAAAACAAGACAAAACAAGACAAAACAAGACAAGACAAGACAAAACAACACAACACAACATGACTTGACATGACATGACATGACATGACATGACAAAACAAGACAAGACAAGACAAAACAACACAACACAATATGACATGACATGACATGACATGAGAAGACAAGACAAGGCAGGACAGGACAGGACAGGACAGGACAGGACAGGACAAGGTAAGACAAGACAAGACAAGACAAGACAAGACAAGACAAGACAAGACAAGACAAGACAAGACAAGACAAGACAAGACAAGACAAGACAAGACAAGACAAGACAAGACAAGACAAGACAAGACAAGACAAGACAAGACAAGACAAGACAAGACAAGACAAGACAAGACAAGACAAGACAAGACAAGACAAGACAAGACAAGACAAGACAAGACAAGACAAGACAAGACAGGACAAGACAAGACAAGACAAGACAAGACAAGACAAGACAAGACAAGACAAGACAAGACAAGACAAGACAAGACAAGACAAGACAAGACAAGACAAGACAAGACAAGACAAGACAAGACAAGACAAGACAAGACAAGACAAGACAAGACAAGACAAGACAAGACAAGACAAGACATGAGAAGACATGACAAGACAAAACAAGACAAAACAAGACAAAACAAGACAAAACAAGACAAGACAAGACAAAACAACACAACACAACATGACTTGACATGACATGACATGACATGACATGACAAAACAAGACAAGACAAGACAAGACAAGACAAGACAAGACAAGACAAGACAAGACAAGACAAGACAAGACAAGACAAGACAAGACCAGACAAGACAAGACAAGACAAGACAAGACAAGACAAGACAAGACAAGACAAGACAAGACAAGACAAGACAAGACAAGACAAGACTAGACAAGACTAGACAAGACAAGACAAGACAAGACCAGACAAGAAAAGACAAGACAAGACAAGACTAGACAAGACTAGACAAGACAAGACAAGACAAGACAAGACAAGACAAGACAAGACAAGACATGAGAAGACATGACAAGACAAGACAGGACAGGACAGGACAGGACAGGACAGGACAGGACAGGACAGGACAGGACAGGACAAGACAAGACAAGACAAGACAAGACAAGACCAGACAAGACTAGACAAGACAAGACAAGACAAGACCAGACAAGACTAGACAAGACTAGACAAGACAAGACAAGACTAGACAAGACAAGACAAGACAAGACAAGACAAGACAAGACAAGACAAGACAAGACAAGACAAGACAAGACAAGACAGGACAAGACAAGACAAGACAAGACAAGACAAGACAAGACAAGACAAGACAAGACAAGACAAGACAAGACAAGACAAGACAAGACAAGACAAGACAAGACAAGACAAGACAAGACAAGACAAGACAAGACAAGACAAGACAAGACAAGACAAGACAAGACAAGACAAGACAAGACAAGACATGAGAAGACATGACAAGACAAAACAAGACAAAACAAGACAAAACAAGACAAAACAAGACAAGACAAGACAAAACAACACAACACAACATGACTTGACATGACATGACATGACATGACATGACAAAACAAGACAAGACAAGACAAGACAAGACAAGACAAGACAAGACAAGACAAGACAAGACAAGACAAGACAAGACAAGACAAGACCAGACAAGACAAGACAAGACAAGACAAGACAAGACAAGACTAGACAAGACTAGACAAGACAAGACTAGACAAGACTAGACAAGACAAGACAAGACAAGACAAGACAAGACCAGACAGGACAAGACAAGACAGGACAGGACAGGACAGGACAGGACAGGACAGGACAGGACAGGACAGGACAGGACAAGACAAGACAAGACAAGACAAGACAAGACCAGACAAGACTAGACAAGACAAGACAAGACAAGACCAGACAAGACTAGACAAGACTAGACAAGACAAGACAAGACTAGACAAGACAAGACAAGACAAGACAAGACAAGACAAGACAAGACAAGACAAGACAAGACAAGACAAGACTAGACAAGACAAGACAATACAAGACTAGACAAGACTAGACAAGACAAGACAAGACAAGACCAGACTAGACAAGACTAGACAAGACAAGACAAGACAAGACAAGACAAGACAAGACAAGACAAGACAAGACAAGACAAGACAAGACAAGACAAGACAAGACAAGACTAGACTAGACAAGACTAGACTAGACAAGACTAGACAAGACTAGACAAGACTAGACAAGACAAGACAAGACAAGACCAGACAAGACAAGACAAGACAAGACAAGACAAAACAAGACAAGACAAGACAAGACTAGACAAGACTAGACAAGACAAGACAAGACAAGACAAGACAAGACAAGACAAGACAAGACAAGACTAGACAAGACTAGACAAGACTAGACAAGACAAGACAAGACAAGACAAGACAAGACAAGACAAGACAAAGACAAGACAAGACAAGACAAGACAAGACAAGACAAGACAAGACAAGACAAGACAAGACAAGACAAGACAAGAGAAGACAAGACAAGACAAGACAAGACAATACAAGACAAGACAAGACAAGACAAGACAAGACAAGACAAGACAAGACAAGACAAGACAAGACAAGACAAGACAAGACAAGACAAGACAAGACAAGACAAGACAAGACAAGACAAGACAAGACAAGACAAGACAAGACTAGACAAGACTAGACAAGACAAGACAAGACAAGACAAGACAAGACTAGACAAGACTAGACAAGACTAGACAAGACAAGACAAGACAAGACAAGACTAGACAAGACAAGACAAGACAAGACAAGACAAGACAAGACAAGACAAGACAAGACAAGACAAGACAAGACAAGACAAGACAAGACAAGACAAGACAAGACAAGACAAGACAAGACTAGACAAGACTAGACAAGACAAGACAAGACAAGACCAGACAAGAAAAGACAAGACAAGACAAGACAAGACAAGACAAGACAAGACAAGACAAGACAAGACAAGACAAGACAAGACAAGACATGACAAGACAAGACAAGACAAGACAAGACAGGACAGGACAGGACAGGACAGGACAGGACAGGACAGGACAGGACAGGACAGGACAAGACAAGACAAGACAAGACAAGACAAGACCAGACAAGACTAGACAAGACAAGACAAGACAAGACCAGACAAGACTAGACAAGACTAGACAAGACAAGACAAGACTAGACAAGACAAGACAAGACAAGACAAGACAAGACAAGACAAGACAAGACAAGACAAGACTAGACAAGACTAGACAAGACAAGACAATACAAGACTAGACAAGACTAGACAAGACAAGACAAGACAAGACAAGACAAGACAAGACTAGACAAGACAAGACAAGACAAGACAAGACAAGACAAGACAAGACAAGACAAGACAAGACAAGACAAGACAAGACTAGACTAGACTAGACAAGACTAGACTAGACAAGACTAGACAAGACTAGACAAGACTAGACAAGACAAGACAAGACAAGACCAGACAAGACAAGACAAGACAAGACAAGACAAAACAAGACAAGACAAGACAAGACTAGACAAGACTAGACAAGACAAGACAAGACAAGACCAGACAAGAAAAGACAAGACAAGACAAGACTAGACAAGACTAGACAAGACAAGACAAGACAAGACAAGACAAGACATGAGAAGACATGACAAGACAAAACAACACAACACAACATGACATGACATGACATGACAAAACAAGACAAGACTAGACAAGACTAGACAAGACAAGACAAGACAAGACTAGACAAGACAAGACAAGACAAGACAAGACTAGACAAGACTAGACAAGACAAGACAAGACAAGACCAGACAAGAAAAGACAAGACAAGACAAGACTAGACAAGACTAGACAAGACAAGACAAGACAAGACAAGACAAGACAAGACAAGACAAGACATGAGAAGACATGACAAGACAAAACAACACAACACAACATGACATGACATGACATGACAAAACAAGACAAGACAAGACAAGACAAGACAAGACCAGACAAGACTAGACAAGACTAGACAAGACAAGACAAGACAAGACAAGACAAGACAAGACAAGACAAGACAAGACAAGACAAGACAAGACAAGACAAGACAAGACAAGACAAGACAAGACAAGACTAGACAAGACTAGACAAGACAAGACAATAGAAGACTAGACAAGACTAAACAAGACAAGACAAGACTAGACAAGACTAGACAAGACAAGACAAGACAAGACAAGACAAGACAAGACAAGACAAGACAAGACAAGACAAGACAAGACAAGACAAGACAAGACCAGACAAGAAAAGACAAGACCAGACAAGAAAAGACAAGACAAGACAAGACTAGACAAGACTAGACAAGACAAGACAAGACAAGACAAGACAAGACAAGACAAGACAAGACAAGACTAGACTAGACAAGACTAGACTAGTCAAGACTAGATAAGACTAGACAAGACTAGACAAGACTAGACAAGACAAGACAAGACAAGACAAGACAAGACTAGACAAGACTAGACAAGACTAGACAAGACTAGACAAGACAAGACAAGACAAGACAAGACTAGACAAGACTAGACAAGACAAGACAAGACAAGACCAGACAAGAAAAGACAAGACAAGACAAGACTAGACAAGACTAGACAAGACAAGACAAGACAAGACAAGACAAGACAAGACAAGACATGAGAAGACATGACAAGACAAAACAACACAACACAACATGACATGACATAACATGACATGACAAAACAAGACAAGACAAGACAAGACTAGACAAGACAAGACAAGACAAGACTAGACAAGACTAGACAAGACAAGACAAGACAAGACCAGACAAGACAAGACAAGACAAGACAAGACAAGACAAGACTAGACAAGACTAGACAAGACTAGACAAGACAAGACAAGACAAGACTAGACAAGACTAGACAAGACAAGACAAGACAAGACAAGACAAGACAAGACAAGACAAGACATGAGAAGACATGACAAGACAAAACAACACAACACAACATGACATGACATGACATGACAAAACAAGACAAGACAAGACAAGACAAGACAAGACCAGACAAGACTAGACAAGACTAGACAAGACAAGACAAGACAAGACAAGACAAGACAAGACAAGACAAGACAAGACAAGACAAGACAAGACAAGACAAGACAAGACAAGACAAGACTAGACAATACTAGACAAGACAAGACAATACAAGACTAGACAAGACTAGACAAGACAAGACAAGACAAGACCAGACAAGACTAGACAAGACTAGACAAGACAAGACAAGACAAGACAAGACTAGACAAGACTAAACAAGACAAGACAAGACTAGACAAGACTAGACAAGACAAGACAAGACAAGACAAGACAAGACAAGACAAGACAAGACAAGACAAGACAAGACAAGACCAGACAAGAAAAGACAAGACCAGACAAGAAAAGACAAGACAAGAAAAGACTAGACAAGACTAGACAAGACAAGACAAGACAAGACAAGACAAGACAAGACAAGACAAGACAAGACTAGACTAGACAAGACTAGACTAGTCAAGACTAGATAAGACTAGACAAGACTAGACAAGACTAGACAAGACAAGACAAGACAAGACAAGACAAGACTAGACAAGACTAGACAAGACTAGACAAGACTAGACAAGACAAGACAAGACAAGACAAGACTAGACAAGACTAGACAAGACAAGACAAGACAAGACCAGACAAGAAAAGACAAGACAAGACAAGACTAGACAAGACTAGACAAGACAAGACAAGACAAGACAAGACAAGACAAGACAAGACATGAGAAGACATGACAAGACAAAACAACACAACACAACATGACATGACATAACATGACATGACAAAACAAGACAAGACAAGACAAGACTAGACAAGACAAGACAAGACAAGACTAGACAAGACTAGACAAGACAAGACAAGACAAGACCAGACAAGACAAGACAAGACAAGACAAGACAAGACAAGACTAGACAAGACTAGACAAGACTAGACAAGACAAGACAAGACAAGACTAGACAAGACTAGACAAGACAAGACAAGACAAGACAAGACCAGACAAGACTAGACAAGACTAGACAAGACATGACAAGACAAGACAAGACAAGACAAGACAGGACTGGACAGGACAGGACAGGACAGGACTGGACAGGACAAGACAAGACAAGACAAGACAAGACAAGACCAGACAAGACTAGACAAGACAAGACAAGACAAGACCAGACAAGACTAGACAAGACTAGACAAGACAAGACAAGACTAGACAAGACAAGACAAGACAAGACAAGACAAGACAAGACAAGACAAGACAAGACAAGACAAGACAAGACAAGACAAGACTAGACATGACTAGACAAGACAAGACAATACAAGACTAGACAAGACTAGACAAGACAAGACAAGACAAGACCAGACAAGACTAGACAAGACTAGACAAGACAAGACAAGACAAGACAAGACAAGACAAGACAAGACAAGACCAGACAAGACTAGACAAGACTAGACAAGACAAGACAATACAAGACAAGACAAGACAATACAAGACTAGACAAGACTAGACAAGACAAGACAAGACAAGACCAGACAAGACTAGACAAGACTAGACAAGACAAGACAAGACAAGACAAGACAAGACAAGACAAGACCAGACAAGACTAGACAAGACTAGACAAGACAAGACAAGACAAGACAAGACAAGACATGAGAAGACATGACAAGACAAAACAAGACAAAACAAGACAAGACAAGACAAGACAAAACAACACAACACAACATGACATGACATGACATGACATGACATGACAAAACAAGACAAGACAAGACAAGACAAGACATGAGAAGACATGACAAGACAAAACAAGACAAGACAAGACAAAACAACACAACACAACATGACATGACATGACATGACATGACAAAACAAGACAAGACAAGACAAGACATGCGAAGACATGACAAGACAAAACAAGACATGACAAGACAAGACAAGACCAGACAAGAAAAGACAAGGCAAGACAAGACTAGACAAGACTAGACAAGACAAGACAAGACAAGACCAGACAAGAAAAGACAAGACAAGACAAGACTAGACAAGACTAGACAAGACAAGACAAGACAAGACAAGACAAGACAAGACATGACAAGACATGAGAAGACATGACAAGACAAAACAAGACAAAACAAGACAAGACAAGACAAGACAAAACAAGACAAGACAAACCAAGACAAGACAAGACAAGACAAGACAAGGCAAGACTAGACAAGACAAGACAAGACAAGACCAGACAAGAAAAGACAAGACAAGACAAGACTAGACAAGACTAGACAAGACAAGACAAGACCAGACAAGAAAAGACAAGACAAGACTAGACAAGACTAGACAAGACAAGACAAGACAAGACAAGACAAGACAAGACAAGACCAGACCAGACAAGACAAGACAAGACAAGACAAGACAAGACTAGACAAGACAAGACAAGACAAGACAAGACAAGACAAGACAAGACAAGACAAGACAAGACAAGACAAGACAAGACAAGACAAGACAAGACAAGACAAGACAAGACAAGACAAGACTAGACAAGACTAGACAAGACAAGACAAGACAAGACTAGACAAGACTAGACAAGACTAGACAAGACAAGACAAGACAAGACAAGACAAGACAAGACCAGACAAGACAAGACAAGACAAGACAAGACAAGACAAGACAAGACAAGACAAGACAAGACAAGACAAGACAAGACAAGACAAGACAAGACAAGACAAGACAAGACAAAACAAGACAAAACAAGACAAGACAAGACAAGACTAGACAAGACTAGACAAGACTAGATAAGACTAGACAAGACAAGACAAGACTAGACAAGACAAGACAAGACAAGACAAGACAAGACAAGACAAGACAAGACAAGACAAGACAAGACAAGACAAGACAAGACAAGACAAGACAACACAAGACAAAACAAGACAAGACAAGACAAGACTAGACAAGACTAGACAAGACTAGACAAGACTAGACAAGACTAGACAAGACTAGAAAAGACTAGACAAGACAAGACAAGACCAGACAAGAAAAGACAAGACAAGACAAGACTAGACAAGACTAGACAAGACAAGACAAGACAAGACAAGACAAGACAAGACAAGACAAGACAAGACAAGACAAGACAAGACAAGACAAGACAAGACAAGACAAGACAAGACAAGACTAGACAAGACTAGACAAGACAAGACAAGACAAGACAAGACAAGACAAGACAAGACAAGACAAGACAAGACAAGACAAGACAAGACAAGACAAGACAAGACAAGACAAGACAAGACAAGACAAGACAAGACAAGACAAGACAAGACAAGACAAGACAAGACAAGACAAGACAAGACAAGACAAGACAAGACAAGACAAGACAAGACAAGACATGAGAAGACATGACAAGACAAAACAAGACAAAACAAGACAAGACAAGACAAAACAACACAACACAACATGACTTGACATGACATGACATGACATGACATGACATGACAAAACAAGACAAGACAAGACAAAACAACACAACACAATATGACATGACATGACATGACATGAGAAGACAAGACAAGGCAGGACAGGACAGGACAGGACAGGACAGGACAGGAAAAGATAAGACAAGACAAGACAAGACAAGACAAGACAAGACAAGACAAGACAAGACAAGACAAGACAAGACAAGACAAGAAAAGACAAGACAAGACCAGACAAGAAAAGACAAGACAAGACAAGTCTAGACAAGACTAGACAAGACAAGACAAGACAAGACAAGACAAGACAAGACAAGACAAGACTAGACTAGACAAGACTAGACTAGACAAGACTAGACAAGACTAGACAAGACTAGACAAGACTAGACAAGACAAGACAAGACAAGACAAGACAAGACTAGACAAGACTAGACAAGACAAGACTAGACAAGACTAGACAAGACAAGACAAGACAAGACAAGACTAGACAAGACTAGACAAGACAAGACAAGACAAGACCAGACAAGAAAAGACAAGACAAGACAAGACTAGACAAGACTAGACAAAACAACACAACACAACATGACATGACATAACATGACATGACAAAACAAGACAAGACAAGACAAGACTAGACAAGACAAGACAAGACAAGACTAGACAAGACTAGACAAGACAAGACAAGACAAGACCAGACAAGACAAGACAAGACAAGACAAGACAAGACAAGACTAGACAAGACTAGACAAGACTAGACAAGACAAGACAAGACAAGACAAGACAAGACAAGACAAGACAAGACCAGACAAGACTAGACAAGACTAGACAAGACATGACAAGACAAGACAAGACAAGACAAGACAGGACTGGACAGGACAGGACAGGACAGGACTGGACAGGACAAGACAAGACAAGACAAGACAAGACAAGACCAGACAAGACTAGACAAGACAAGACAAGACAAGACCAGACAAGACTAGACAAGACAAGACAAGACAAGACAAGACTAGACAAGACAAGACAAGACAAGACAAGACAAGACAAGACAAGACAAGACAAGACTAGACAAGACTAGACAAGACAAGACAATACAAGACTAGACAAGACTAGACAAGACAAGACAAGACAAGACCAGACAAGACTAGACAAGACTAGACAAGACAAGACAAGACAAGACAAGACAAGACAAGACAAGACAAGACCAGACAAGACTAGACAAGACTAGACAAGACAAGACAATACAAGACAAGACAAGACAAGACAAGACAAGACAAGACAAGACAAGACAAGACAAGACAAGACAAGACTAGACAAGACTAGACAAGACAAGACAAGACAAGACAAGACAAGACATGAGAAGACATGACAAGACAAAACAAGACAAAACAAGACAAGACAAGACAAGACAAAACAACACAACACAACATGACATGACATGACATGACATGACATGACAAAACAAGACAAGACAAGACAAGACAAGACATGAGAAGACATGACAAGACAAAACAAGACAAGACAAGACAAAACAACACAACACAACATGACATGACATGACATGACATGACATGACAAAACAAGACAAGACAAGACAAGACATGCGAAGACATGACAAGACAAAACAAGACATGACAAGACAAGACAAGACCAGACAAGAAAAGACAAGGCAAGACAAGACTAGACAAGACTAGACAAGACAAGACAAGACAAGACCAGACAAGAAAAGACAAGACAAGACAAGACTAGACAAGACTAGACAAGACAAGACAAGACAAGACAAGACAAGACAAGACATGACAAGACATGAGAAGACATGACAAGACAAAACAAGACAAAACAAGACAAGACATGACAAGACATGAGAAGACATGACAAGACAAAACAAGACAAAACAAGACAAGACAAGACAAGACAAAACAAGACAAGACAAACCAAGACAAGACAAGACAAGACAAGACAAGGCAAGACTAGACAAGACAAGACAAGACAAGACCAGACAAGAAAAGACAAGACAAGACAAGACTAGACAAGACTAGACAAGACAAGACAAGACCAGACAAGAAAAGACAAGACAAGACAAGACAAGACTAGACAAGACTAGACAAGACAAGACAAGACAAGACAAGACAAGACAAGACAAGACAAGACAAGACCAGACCAGACAAGACAAGACAAGACAAGACAAGACAAGACTAGACAAGACAAGACAAGACAAGACAAGACAAGACAAGACAAGACAAGACAAGACAAGACAAGACAAGACAAGACAAGACAAGACAAGACAAGACAAGACTAGACAAGACAAGACAAGACAAGACTAGACAAGACTAGACAAGACTAGACAAGACAAGACAAGACAAGACAAGACAAGACAAGACCAGACAAGACAAGACAAGACAAGACAAGACAAGACAAGCCAAGACAAGACAAGACAAGACAAGACAAGACAAGACAAGACAAGACAAAACAAGACAAAACAAGACAAGACAAGACAGGACTAGACAAGACTAGACAAGACTAGACAAGACTAGACAAGACTAGACAAGACTAGACAAGACAAGACAAGACAAGACAAGACAAGACAAGACAAGACAAGACAAGACAAGACAAGACAAGACAAGACAAGACAAGACAAAACAAGACAAAACAAGACAAGACAAGACAAGACTAGACAAGACTAGACAAGACTAGACAAGACTAGACAAGACTAGACAAGACTAGACAAGACTAGACAAGACAAGACAAGACCAGACAAGAAAAGACAAGACAAGACAAGACTAGACAAGACTAGACAAGACAAGACAAGACAAGACAAGACAAGACAAGACAAGACAAGACAAGACAAGACAAGACAAGACAAGACAAGACTAGACAAGACTAGACAAGACAAGACAAGACAAGACAAGACAAGACAAGACAAGACAAGACAAGACAAGACAAGACAAGACAAGACAAGACAAGACAAGACAAGACAAGACAAGACAAGACAAGACAAGACAAGACAAGACAAGACAAGACAAGACATGAGAAGACATGACAAGACAAAACAAGACAAAACAAGACAAGACAAGACAAGACAAGACAAGACAAGACAAGACAAGACAAGACAAGACAAGACAAGACAAGACAAAACAAGACAAGACAAGACAAGACTAGACAAGACTAGACAAGACTAGACAAGACAAGACAAGACAAGACAACACAATATGACATGACATGACATGACATGAGAAGACAAGACAAGGCAGGACAGGACAGGACAGGACAGGACAAGATAAGACAAGACAAGACAAGACAAGACAAGACAAGACAAGACAAGACAAGACAAGACAAGACAAGACAAGACAAGACAAGACAAGACAAGACAAGACAAGACAAGACAAGACAAGACAAGACAAGACAAGACAAGACAAGACAAGACAAGACAAGACTAGACAAGACTAGACAAGACTAGACAAGACAAGACAAGACAAGACAACACAATATGACATGACATGACATGACATGAGAAGACAAGACAAGGCAGGACAGGACAGGACAGGACAGGACAGGACAGGACAAGATAAGACAAGACAAGACAAGACAAGACAAGACAAGACAAGACAAGACAAGACAAGACAAGACAAGACAAGACAAGACAAGACAAGACAAGACAAGACAAGACAAGACAAGACAAGACAAGACAAGACAAGACAAGACAAGACAAGACAAGACAAGACAAGACAAGACAAGACAAGACAAGACAAGACAAGACAAGACAAGACAAGACAAGACAAGACAAGACAAGACAAGACAAGACAAGACAAGACAAGACAAGACAAGACAAGACAAGACAAGACAAGACAAGACAAGACAAGACAAGACAAGACAAGACAAGACAAGACAAGACAAGACAAGACAAGACAAGACAAGACAAGACAAGACAAGACAAGACAAGACAAGACAAGACAAGACAAGACAAGACAAGACATGAGAAGACATGACAAGACAAAACAAGACAAAACAAGACAAAACAAGACAAAACAACACAACATGACTTGACATGACATGACATGACATGACATGACAAAACAAGACAAGACAAGACAAAACAACACAACACAATATGACATGACATGACATGACATGAGAAGACAAGACAAGGCAGGACAGGACAGGACAGGACAGGACAGGACAGGACAAGATAAGACAAGACAAGACAAGACAAGACAAGACAAGACAAGACAAGACAAGACAAGACAAGACAAGACAAGACAAGACAAGACTAGACAAGACTAGACAAGACTAGACAAGACAAGACAAGACAAGACAAGACAAGACAAGACAAGACAAGACGAGACAAGACAAGACAAGACAAGACAAGACAAGACAAGACAAGACAAGACAAGACTTGAGAAGACATGACAAGACAAAACAAGACAAGACAAGACAAGACAAGACAAAACAACACAACACAACATGACTTGACAAGACTAGACAAGACAAGACAAGACAAGACCAGACAAGAAAAGACAAGACAAGACAAGACTAGACAAGACTAGACAAGACAAGACAAGACAAGACAAGACAAGACTAGACAAGACAAGACAAGACAAGACAAGACAAGACTAGACAAGGCTAGACTAGACAAGACTAGACAAGACAAGACAAGACTAGACAAGACTAGACAAGACTAGACAAGACAAGACAAGACAAGACTAGACAAGACTAGACAAGACTAGACAAGACAAGACAAGACAAGACAAGACAAGACAAGACAAGACCAGACCAGACAAGACAAGACAAGACAAGACAAGACAAGACAAAACAAGACAAAACAAGACAAGACAAGACAAGACTAGACAAGACTAGACAAGACTAGACAAGACAAGACAAGACAAGACCAGACAAAAAAAGACAAGACAAGACAAGACTAGACAAGACTAGACAAGACAAGACAAGACAAGACAAGACAAGACAAGACAAGACAAGACTAGACAAGATTAGACAAGACTAGACAAGACAAGACAAGACAAGACAAGACAAGACAAGACAAGACAAGACAAAGACAAGATAAGACAAGACAAGACAAGACAAGACAAGACAAGACAAGACAAGACAAGACAAGACAAGACAAAACAAGACAAAACAAGACAAGACAAGACAAAACAACACAACACAACACAACATGACATGACATGACATGACATGACAAAACAAGACTAGACAAGACAAAACAACACAACACAATATGACATGACATGACATGAGAAGACAAGACAAGGCAGGGCAGGACAGGACAGGACAGGACAGGACAGGACAGGACAGGACAAGACAAGATAAGACAAGACAAGACAAGACAAGACAAGACAAGACAAGACAAGACAGGACAAGACAAGACAAGACAAGACAAGACAAGACAAGACAAAACAACACAAGACAAAACAACACAACACAACATGACATGACATGACATGACATGACATGACAAGACAAAACAACACAACACAACATGACATGACATGACATGACATGACATGACAAAACAAGACAAGACAAGACAAAACAACACAACACAATATGACATGACATGACATGACATGAGAAGACAAGACAAGGCAGGACAGGACAGGACAGGACAGGACAGGACAGGACAGGACAGGACAGGACAAGACAAGATAAGACAAGTCAAGACAAGACAAGACAAGACAAGACAGGACAAGACAAGACAAGACAAGACAAGACAAGACAAGACAAGACAAGACAAGACAAGACAAGACAAGACAAGACAAGACAAGACTAGACAAGACAAGACAAGACAAGACAAGACAAGACTAGACAAGACTAGACAAGACTAGACAAGACAAGACAAGACAAGACAAGACAAGACTAGACAAGACAAGACAAGACAAGACCAGACAAAAAAAGACAAGACAAGACAAGACTAGACAAGACAAGACAAAACAAGACAAGACAAGACAAGACAAGACCAGACAAAAAAAGACAAGACAAGACAAGACTAGACAAGACAAGACAAAACAAGACAAGACAAGACAAGACTAGACAAGACTAGACAAGACTAGACAAGACAAGACAAGACAAGACCAGACAAAAAAAGACAAGACAAGACAAGACTAGACAAGACTAGACAAGACAAGACAAGACAAGACAAGACAAGACAAGACAAGACAAGACAAGACAAGACTAGACAAGACTAGACAAGACTAGACAAGACAAGACAAGACAAGACAAGACAAGACTAGACAAGACTAGACTAGACAAGACTAGACAAGACAAGACAAGACAAGACAAGACTAGACAAGACTAGACAAGACAAGACAAGACAAGACAAGGCAAGACAAGACAAGACTAGACAAGACTAGACAAGACAAGACAAGACAAGACAAGACTAGACAAGACTAGACAAGACTAGACAAGACAAGACAAGACAAGACCAGACAAAAAAAGACAAGACAAGACAAGACTAGACAAGACAAGACAAGACAAGACAAGACAAGACAAGACAAGACAAGACAAGACAAGACTAGACAAGACTAGACAAGACTAGACAAGACAAGACAAGACAAGACAAAGACAAGACAAGACAAGACAAGACAAGACAAAGACAAGATAAGACAAGACAAGACAAGACAAGACAAGACAAGACAAGACAAGACAAGACAAGACAAGACAAAACAAGACAAAACAAGACAAGACAAGGCAAGACAAGACAAGACAAGACTAGACAAGACTAGACAAGACAAGACAAGACAAGACAAGACAAGACAAGACAAGACAAGACAAGACAAGACAAGACAAGACAAGACAAGACAAGACAAGACATGAGAAGACATGACAAGACAAAACAAGACAAAACAAGACAAAACAAGACAAAACAAGACAAGACAAGACAAAACAACACAACACAACATGACTTGACATGACATGACATGACATGACATGACAAAACAAGACAAGACAAGACAAGACAAGACAAGACAAGACAAAACAAGACAAAACAAGACTAGACAAGACTAGACAAGACTAGACAAGACTAGACAAGACTAGACAAGACTAGACAAGACAAGACAAGACAAGACCAGACAAAAAAAGACAAGACTAGACAAGACTAGACAAGACAAGACAAGACTAGACAAGACAAGACAAGACAAGACAAGACAAGACAAGACAAGACAAGACAAGACAAAGACAAGATAAGACAAGACAAGACAAGACAAGACAAGACAAGACAAGACAAGACAAGACTAGACAAGACTAGACAAGACAAGACAAGACAAGACAAGACAAGACAAGACAAGACAAGACTAGACAAGACTAGACAAGACTAGACAAGACAAGACAAGACAAGACAAGACAAGACAAGACAAAGACAAGATAAGACAAGACAAGACAAGACAAGACAAGACAAGACAAGACTAGACAAGACTAGACAAGACAAGACAAGACAAGACAAGACAAGACAAGACAAGACAAGACAAGACAAGACAAGACAAGACAAGACAAGACAAGACAAGACAAGACAAGACAAGACAAGACATGAGAAGACATGACAAGACAAAACAAGACAAAACAAGACAAAACAAGACAAGACAAGACAAAACAACACAACACAACATGACTTGACATGACATGACATGACATGACATGACAAAACAAGACAAGACAAGACAAGACAAGACAAGACAAGACAAAACAAGACAAAACAAGACAAGACAAGACAAGACTAGACAAGACTAGACAAGACTAGACAAGACTAGACAAGACAAGACAAGACAAGACCAGACAAAAAAAGACAAGACTAGACAAGACTAGACAAGACAAGACTAGACAAGACAAGACAAGACAAGACAAGACAAGACAAGACAAGACAAGACAAGACAAGACAAGACAAGACAAGACAAAGACAAGACAAGACAAGACTAGACAAGACTAGACAAGACAAGACAAGACAAGACAAGACAAGACAAGACAAGACAAGACTAGACAAGACTAGACAAGACTAGACAAGACAAGACAAGACAAGACAAGACAAGACAAGACAAGACAAAGACAAGATAAGACAAGACAAGACAAGACAAGACAAGACAAGACAAGACAAGACAAGACAAGACAAAACAAGACAAAACAAGACAAGACAAGACAAGACAAAACAACACAACACAACATGACATGACATGACATGACAAAACAAGACAAGGCAAGACAAGAAAAGACAAGACAAGACAAGACAAGACAAGACAAGACTAGACAAGACTAGACAAGACAAGACAAGACTAGACAAGACTAGACAAGACAAGACAAGACAAGACTAGACAAGACAAGACAAGACAAGACAAGACCAGACAAGACAAGACAACACATGACAAGACATGAGAAGACATGACAAGACAAAACAAGACAAAACAAGACAAAACAAGACAAAACAAGACAAGACAAGACAAAACAAGACAAGACAAGACAAGACAAGACAAGACTAGACATGACAAGACAAGACTAGACAAGACTAGACAAGACAAGACAAGACAAGACAAGACAAGACAAGACAAGACAAGGCAAGACAAGACAAGACTAGACAAGACTAGACAAGACAAGACAAGACAAGACAAGACTAGACAAGACTAGACAAGACTAGACAAGACAAGACAAGACAAGACCAGACAAAAAAAGACAAGACAAGACAAGACTAGACAAGACAAGACAAGACAAGACAAGACAAGACAAGACAAGACAAGACAAGACAAGACAAGACAAGACTAGACAAGACTAGACAAGACTAGACAAGACAAGACAAGACAAGACAAAGACAAGACAAGACAAGACAAGACAAGACAAAGACAAGATAAGACAAGACAAGACAAGACAAGACAAGACAAGACAAGACAAGACAAGACAAGACAAGACAAGACAAAACAAGACAAAACAAGACAAGACAAGGCAAGACAAGACAAGACAAGACTAGACAAGACTAGACAAGACAAGACAAGACAAGACAAGACAAGACAAGACAAGACAAGACAAGACAAGACAAGACAAGACAAGACAAGACAAGACAAGACAAGACAAGACAAGACAAGACAAGACATGAGAAGACATGACAAGACAAAACAAGACAAAACAAGACAAAACAAGACAAGACAAGACAAAACAACACAACACAACATGACTTGACATGACATGACATGACATGACATGACAAAACAAGACAAGACAAGACAAGACAAGACAAGACAAGACAAAACAAGACAAAACAAGACAAGACAAGACAAGACTAGACAAGACTAGACAAGACTAGACAAGACTAGACAAGACAAGACAAGACAAGACCAGACAAAAAAAGACAAGACTAGACAAGACTAGACAAGACAAGACAAGACTAGACAAGACAAGACAAGACAAGACAAGACAAGACAAGACAAGACAAGACAAAGACAAGATAAGACAAGACAAGACAAGACAAGACAAGACAAGACAAGACAAGACAAGACAAAGACAAGATAAGACAAGACAAGACAAGACAAGACAAGACAAGACAAGACTAGACAAGACTAGACAAGACAAGACAAGACAAGACAAGACAAGACAAGACAAGACAAGACAAGACAAGACAAGACAAGACAAGACAAGACAAGACAAGACAAGACATGAGAAGACATGACAAGACAAAACAAGACAAAACAAGACAAAACAAGACAAGACAAGACAAAACAACACAACACAACATGACTTGACATGACATGACATGACATGACATGACAAAACAAGACAAGACAAGACAAGACAAGACAAGACAAAACAAGACAAAACAAGACAAGACAAGACAAGACTAGACAAGACTAGACAAGACTAGACAAGACTAGACAAGACAAGACAAGACAAGACCAGACAAAAAAAGACAAGACTAGACAAGACTAGACAAGACAAGACAAGACTAGACAAGACAAGACAAGACAAGACAAGACAAGACAAGACAAGACAAGACAAGACAAGACAAAGACAAGACAAGACAAGACTAGACAAGACTAGACAAGACAAGACAAGACAAGACAAGACAAGACAAGACAAGACAAGACTAGACAAGACTAGACAAGACTAGACAAGACAAGACAAGACAAGACAAGACAAGACAAGACAAGACAAAGACAAGATAAGACAAGACAAGACAAGACAAGACAAGACAAGACAAGACAAGACAAGACAAGACAAAACAAGACAAAACAAGACAAGACAAGACAAGACAAAACAACACAACACAACATGACATGACATGACATGACAAAACAAGACAAGGCAAGACAAGAAAAGACAAGACAAGACAAGACAAGACAAGACAAGACTAGACAAGACTAGACAAGACAAGACAAGACTAGACAAGACTAGACAAGACAAGACAAGACAAGACTAGACAAGACAAGACAAGACAAGACAAGACCAGACAAGACAAGACAACACATGACAAGACATGAGAAGACATGACAAGACAAAACAAGACAAAACAAGACAAAACAAGACAAAACAAGACAAGACAAGACAAAACAAGACAAGACAAGACAAGACAAGACAAGACTAGACATGACAAGACAAGACTAGACAAGACTAGACAAGACAAGACAAGACAAGACAAGACAAGACAAGACAAGACAAGACAAGACAAGACAAGACAAGACAAGACAAGACAAGACTAGACAAGACTAGACAAGACTAGACAAGACTAGACAAGACAAGACAAGACAAGACAAGACAAGACAAGACAAGACAAGACAAGACATGAGAAGACATGACAAGACAAAACAAGACAAAACAAGACAAGACAAGACAAAACAACACAACACAACATGACATGACATGACATGACATGACATGACAAAACAAGACAAGACAAGACAAGACAAGACAAGACAAGACAAGACAAAACAAGACAAAACAAGACAAGACAAGACAAGACTAGACAAGACTAGACAAGACTAGACAAGACTAGACAAGACAAGACAAGACAAGACAAGACCAGACAAAAAAAGACAAGACAAGACAAGACTAGACAAGACTAGACAAGACAAGACAAGACTAGACAAGACAAGACAAGACAAGACAAGACAAGACAAGACAAGACAAAGACAAGATAAGATAAGACAAGACAAGACAAGACAAGACAAGACAAGACAAGACAAGACAAGACAAGACTAGACAAGACTAGACAAGACTAGACAAGACAAGACAAGACAAGACAAGACAAGACAAGACAAGACAAGACTAGACAAGACTAGACAAGACTAGACAAGACAAGACAAGACAAGACAAGACAAGACAAGACAAAGACAAGATAAGACAAGACAAGACAAGACAAGACAAGACAAGACAAGACAAGACAAGACAAGACAAGACAAGACAAAACAAGACAAAACAAGACAAGACAAGACAAGACAAAACAACACAACACAACATGACATGACATGACATGACAAAACAAGACAAGACTAGACAAGACTAGACAAGACTAGACAAGACAAGACAAGACAAGACAAAGACAAGACAAGACAAGACAAGACAAGACAAAGACAAGATAAGACAAGACAAGACAAGACTAGACAAGACTAGACAAGACAAGACAAGACAAGACCAGACAAAAAAAGACAAGACAAGACAAGACTAGACAAGACTAGACAAGACAAGACAAGACTAGACAAGACAAGACAAGACAAGACAAGACAAGACAAGACAAGACAAGACAAAGACAAGATAAGACAAGACAAGACAAGACAAGACAAGACAAGACAAGACAAGACTAGACAAGACTAGACAAGACTAGACAAGACAAGACTAGACAAGACAAGACAAGACAAGACAAGACAAGACAAGACAAGACAAGACTAGACAAGACTAGACAAGACTAGACAAGACAAGACAAGACAAGACAAGACAAGACAAGACAAGACAAAGACAAGATAAGACAAGACAAGACAAGACAAGACAAGACAAGACAAGACAAGACAAGACAAGACTAGACAAGACTAGACAAGACTAGACAAGACAAGACAAGACAAGACAAGACAAGACAAGACAAGACAAGACTAGACAAGACTAGACAAGACAAGACAAGACAAGACAAGACAAGACAAGACAAGACAAAGACAAGATAAGACAAGACAAGACAAGACAAGACTAGACAAGACTAGACAAGACTAGACAAGACAAGACAAGACAAGACAAGACAAGACAAGACAAGACAAAGACAAGATAAGACAAGACAAGACAAGACAAGACAAGACTAGACAAGACTAGACAAGACTAGACAAGACAAGACAAGACAAGACAAGACAAGACAAGACAAGACAAGACTAGACAAGACAAGACAAGACTAGACAAGACTAGACAAGACCAGACAAGACAAGACAAGACAAGACAAGACAAGACAAGACAAGACAAAGACAAGATAAGACAAGACAAGACAAGACAAGACAAGACAAGACAAGACAAGACAAGACAAGACAAGACTAGACAAGACTAGACAAGACTAGACAAGACAAGACAAGACAAGACAAGACAAGACAAGACAAAGACAAGATAAGACAAGACAAGACAAGACAAGACAAGACAAGACAAGACAAGACAAGACAAGACAAGACAAAACAAGACAAAACAAGACAAGACAAGACAAGACAAAACAACACAACACAACATGACATGACATGACATGACAAAACAAGACAAGGCAAGACAAGAAAAGACAAGACAAGACAAGACAAGACAAGACAAGACAAGACAAGACTAGACAAGACTAGACAAGACAAGACAAGACTAGACAAGACTAGACAAGACAAGACAAGACAAGACTAGACAAGACAAGACAAGACAAGACAAGACCAGACAAGACAAGACAACACATGACAAGACATGAGAAGACATGACAAGACAAAACAAGACAAAACAAGACAAGACAAGACAAAACAAGACAAGACAAGACAAGACAAGACAAGACTAGACATGACAAGACAAGACAAGACTAGACAAGACTAGACAAGACAAGACAAGACAAGACAAGACAAGACAAGACAAGACAAGACAAGACAAGACAAGACAAGACAAGACTAGACAAGACTAGACAAGACTAGACAAGACTAGACAAGACAAGACAAGACAAGACAAGACAAGACAAGACAAGACAAGACAAGACAAGACAAGACAAGACAAGACAAGACAAGACAAGACAAGGCATGACAAGACATGACAAGACAAAACAAGACAAAACAAGACAAGACAAGACAAAACAACACAACACAACATGACATGACATGACATGACATGACATGACATGACAAAACAAGACAAGACAAGACAAGACAAGACAAGACAAGACATGAGAAGACATGACAAGACAAAACAAGACAAAACAACACAACATGACATGACATGACATGACAAAACAAGACAAGACAAGACAAAACAACACAACACAATATGACATGACATGACATGACATGAGAACCAAAGACAAGGCAAGGCAGGACAGGACAGGACAGGACAGGACAGGACAGGACAGGACAGGACAGGACAGGACAGGACTAGATAAGACAAGACAAGACAAGACAAGACAAGACAAGACAAGACAGGACAAGACAAGACAAGACAAGACAAGACAAGACAAGACATGAGAAGACATGACAAGACATGAGAAGACATGACAAGACAAGACAAGACAAGACAAAACAACACAACATGACATGACATGAGAAGACAAAACAAGGCAGGACAGGACAGGACAAGACAGGACAGGACAGGACAGGACAGGACAAGATAAGACAAGACAAGACAAGACAAGACAAGACATGAGAAGACATGACAAGACAAAACAAGACAAAACAAGACAAGACAAGACAAGACAAAACAACACAACACAACATGACATGACATGACATGACAAAACAAGACAAGACAAGACAAGACAAGACATGAGAAGACATGACAAGACAAAACAAGACAAAACAAGACATTACAAGACAAGACAAAACAAGACAAGACAAGACAAGACAAGACAAGACAAGACAAGACAAGACTAGACAAGACAAGACAAGACCAGACAAGAAAAGACAAGACAAGACAAGACTAGACAAGACTAGACAAGACAAGACAAGACAAGACCAGACAAGAAAAGACAAGACAAGACAAGACTAGACAAGACAAGACAAGACAAGACAAGACAAGACAAGACAAGACAAGACAAGACAAGACAAGACAAGACAAGGCAAGGCAAGGCAAGACAAGACAAGACAAGACAAGACAAGACTAGACAAGACTAGACAAGACTAGACAAGACTAGACAAGACTAGACAAGACAAGACAAGACAAGACAAGACAAGACAAGACAAGACAAGACAAGACAAGACAAGACAAGACAAGACAAGACAAGACATGAGAAGACATGACAAGACAAAACAAGACAAAACAAGACAAGACAAGACAAGACAAAACAACACAACACAACATGACATGACATGACATGACATGACAAAACATGACAAGACAAGATAAGACAAGACATGAGAAGACATGACAAGACAAAACAAGACAAGACAAGACACGACAAGACAAAACAACACAACACAACATGACATGACATGACATGACAAAACAAGACAAGACAAGACAAGACAAGACATGAGAAGACATGACAAGACAAAACAAGACAAGACAAGACAAGACAAGACCAGACAAGAAAAGACAAGACAAGACAAGACTAGACAAGACTAGACAAGACAAGACAAGACAAGACAAGACAAGACAAGACAAGACAAGACAAGACAAGACAAGACAAGACATGACAAGACATGAGAAGACATGACAAGACAAAACAAGACAAAACAAGACAAGACAAGACAAGACAAAACAAGACAAGACAAGACAAGACAAGACAAGACAAGACTAGACAAGACAAGACAAGACCAGACAAGAAAAGACAAGACAAGACAAGACTAGACAAGACTAGACAAGACAAGACAAGACAAGAAAAGACAAGACAAGACAAGACAAGACAAGACAAGACTAGACAAGACTAGACATGACATGACATGAGAAGACAAGACAAGACAAGGCAGGACAGGACAGGACAGGACAGGACAGGACAGGACAGGACAGGACAAGACAAGATAAGACAAGACAAGACAAGACAAGACAAGACAAGTCAAGACAAGACAGGACAAGACAAGACAAGACAAGACAAGACAAGACAAAACAACTCAAGACAAAACAACACAACACAACATGACATGACATGACATGACATGACATGACAAAACAAGACAAGACAAGACAAAACAACACAACACAATATGACATGACATGACATGACATGAGAAGACAAGACAAGGCAGGACAGGACAGGACAGGACAGGACAGGACAGGACAGGACAGGACAGGACAGGACAGGACAGGACAAGACAAGATAAGACAAGACAAGACAAGACAAGACAAGACAAGACAAGACAAGACAAGACAAGACAAGACAAGACTAGACAAGACAAGACAAGACAAGACCAGACAAGACTAGACAAGACTAGACAAGACTAGACAAGACTAGACAAGACAAGACAAGACAAGACCAGACAAGAAAAGACAAGACTAGACAAGACTAGACAAGACAAGACAAGACAAGACAAGACAAGACAAGACAAGACAAGACAAGACAAGACTAGACAAGACTAGACAAGACTAGACAAGACAAGACAAGACAAGACAAGACAAGACAAGACAAGACAAGACAAGACAAGACAAGACAAGACAAGACAAGACAAGACATGAGAAGACATGACAAGACAAAACAAGACAAAACAAGACAAGACAAGACAAAACAACACAACATGACATGACATGACATGACATGACAAAACAAGACAAGACAAGACAAGACAAGACAAGACATGACACGACAAAACAAGACAAGACGAGACGAGACAAGACAAGACAAGACAAGACAAGACAAGACAAGACAAGACAAGACAGGACAAGACAAGACAGGACAAGACAAGACAAGACAAGACAAGACAAGACATGACACGACAAAACAAGACAAGACGAGACGAGACAAGACAAGACAAGACAAGACAAGACAAGACAAGACAAGACAAGACATTACAAGACAAGACAAGACAGGACAGGACAAGACAAGACAAGACAAGACAAGACATGACATGAGAAGACAAAACAAGACAAGACAAAACAACACAACACACGACATGACATCACAAGACAAGACAAGACAAGACAAGACAAAACAAGACAAGACAAAACAACACAACACACGACATGACATCACAAGACAAGACAAGACAATACAAGACAAGACAAGACAAGACAAGACAAGACAAGAAAAGATAAGACAAGACAAGACAAGACGAGACAGGACAGGACAAGACAAGACAAAACAAGACAACACAAGACAAGACAGGACAAGACAAGACAGGACAAGACAAGACAAGACAAGACAAGACAAGACAGGACAAGACAAGACAGGACAAGACAAGACAAGACAAGACAAGACAAGACATGACACGACAAAACAACACAAGACAAGACAAAACAACATAACACACGACAGGACAGGACAAGACAAGACAAGACAGGACAAGACGAGACAGGACAAGACAAGACAAGACAAGACAAGACAAGACAAGACAGGACAAGACAAGACAGGACAAGACAAGACAAGACAAGACAAGACATGACACGACAAAACAACACAAGACAAGACAAAACAACATAACACACGACAGGACAGGACAAGACAAGACAAGACAAGACAAGACAAGACAAGACAAGATAAGACACGACAAGACAAAGCAAGACAAGACAAAACAAGACAAGACAAAACAACACAACACACGTCAGGACAAGAAAAGACAAGACAAGGCAAGACAAGACAAGACAAGACAAGACAAGACAAGACAAGACAAGACAGGACAAGACAAGACAAGACAAGACAAGACAAGACAAGACAAGACAAGACTAGACAAGACTAGACAAGACTAGACAAGACAAGACAAGACAAGACAAGACAAGACAAGACAAGACAAGACAAGACAAGACAAGACAAGACAAGACATGAGAAGACATGACAAGACAAAACAAGACAAAACAAGACAAGACAAGACAAAACAACACAACATGACATGACATGACATGACATGACAAAACAAGACAAGACAAGACAAGACAAGACAAGACAAGACAAGACAGGACAAGACAAGACAGGACAAGACAAGACAAGACAAGACAAGACAAGACATGACACGACAAAACAAGACAAGACGAGACGAGACAAGACAAGACAAGACAAGACAAGACAAGACAAGACAAGACAAGACAAGACATTACAAGACAAGACAAGACAGGACAGGACAAGACAAGACAAGACAAGACAAGACATGACATGAGAAGACAAAACAAGACAAGACAAAACAACACAACACACGACATGACATCACAAGACAAGACAAGACAAGACAAGACAAAACAAGACAAGACAAAACAACACAACACACGACATGACATCACAAGACAAGACAAGACAAGACAAGACAAGACAAGACAAGACAAGATAAGACAAGACAAGACAAGACGAGACAGGACAGGACAAGACAAGACAAAACAAGACAACACAAGACAAGACAGGACAAGACAAGACAGGACAAGACAAGACAAGACAAGACAAGACAAGACAGGACAAGACAAGACAGGACAAGACAAGACAAGACAAGACAAGACAAGACATGACACGACAAAACAACACAAGACAAGACAAAACAACATAACACACGACAGGACAGGACAAGACAAGACAAGACAGGACAAGACAAGACAGGACAAGACAAGACAAGACAAGACAAGACAAGACAAGACAGGACAAGACAAGACAGGACAAGACAAGACAAGACAAGACAAGACATGACACGACAAAACAACACAAGACAAGACAAAACAACATAACACACGACAGGACAGGACAAGACAAGACAAGACAAGACAAGACAAGACAAGACAAGATAAGACACGACAAGACAAAGCAAGACAAGACAAAACAAGACAAGACAAAACAACACAACACACGTCAGGACAAGAAAAGACAAGACAAGGCAAGACAAGACAAGACAAGACAAGACAAGACAAGACAAGACAAGACAGGACAAGACAAGACAAGACAAGACAAGACAAGACATGACACGACAAAACAACACAAGACAAGACAAGACAAGACAAGACAAGACAAGACAAGACAAGACAAGACAAGACAAGACAAGACAAGACAAGACAAGACAAGACAAGACAAGACAAGACAAGACAAGACAAGACAAGACAAGACAAGACAAGACAAGACAAGACAAGACAAGACAAGACAAGACAAGACAAGACAAGACAAGACAAGACAAGACAAGACAAGACAAGACAAGACAAGACAAGACAAGACAAGACAAGACAAGACAAGACAAGACAAGACAAGACAAGACAAGACAAGACAAGACAAGACAAGACAAGACAAGACAAGACAAGACAAGACAAGACAAGACAAGACAAGACAAGACAAGACAAGACAAGACAAGACAAGACAAGACAAGACAAGACACGACAAGACAAAGCAAGACAAGACAAAACAAGACAAGACAAGACAAAACAACACAACACACGTCAGGACAAGAAAAGACAAGACAAGGCAAGACAAGACAAGACAAGACAAGACAAGACAAGACAAGACAAGACAAGACAAGACAAGACAAGACAAGACAAGACAAGACAAGACAAGACAAGACAAGACAAGACAAGACAAGACACGACAAGACAAAGCAAGACAAGACAAAACAAGACAAGACAAAACAACACAACACACGTCAGGACAAGAAAAGACAAGACAAGGCAAGACAAGACAAGACAAGACAAGACAAGACAAGACAAGACAAGACAAGACAAGACAAGACAAGACAAGACAAGACAAGACAAGACAAGACAAGACAAGACAAGACAAGACAAGACAAGACAAGACAAGACAAGACAAGACAAGACAAGACAAGACAAGACAAGACAAGACAAGACAAGACAAGACAAGACAAGACAAGACAAGACAAGACAAGACAAGACAAGACAAGACAAGACAAGACAAGACAAGACAAGACAAGACAAGACAAGACAAGACAAGACAAGACAAGACAAGACAAGACAAGACAAGACAAGACAAGACAAGACAAGACAAGACAAGACAAGACAAGACAAGACAAGACAAGTCAAGACAAGATAAGACAAGACAAGACAAGACAAGACGAGACAGGACAGGACAAGACAAGACAAAACAAGACAACACAAGACAAGACAGGACAAGACAAGACAGGACAAGACAAGACAAGACAAGACAAGACAAGACAAGACAAGACAAGACAAGACAAGACAAGACAGGACAAGACAAGACAAGACAAGACAAGACAAGACATGACACGACAAAACAACACAAGACAAGACAAAACAACATAACACACGACAGGACAGGACAAGACAAGACAAGACAAGACAAGACAAGACAAGACAAGATAAGACACGACAAGACAAAGCAAGACAAGACAAAACAAGACAAGACAAAACAACACAACACACGTCAGGACAAGAAAAGACAAGACAAGGCAAGACAAGACAAGACAAGACAAGACAAGACAAGACAAGACAAGACAAGACAAGACAAGACAAGACAAGACAAGACAAGACAAGACAAGACAAGACAAGACAAGACAAGACAAGACAAGACAAGACAAGACAAGACAAGACAAGACAAGACAAGACAAGACAAGACAAGACAAGACAAGACAAGACAAGACAAGACAAGACAAGACAAGACAAGACAAGACAAGACAAGACAAGACAAGACAAGACAAGACAAGACAAGACAAGACAAGACAAGACAAGACAAGACAAGACAAGACAAGACAAGACAAGACAAGACAAGACAAGACAAGACAAGACAAGACAAGACAAGTCAAGACAAGACAAGACAAGACAAGACAAGACAAGACAAGACAAGACAAGACAAGACAAGACAAGACAAGACAAGACAAGACACAACACACGACATGACATTACATGAGAAAACAAGACAATACAAGACAAGACAAGACAAGACAAGACAAGACAAGACAAGACAAGACAAGACAAGACAAGACATGACAAGACAAGATAAGACATGACAAGACAAAGCAAGACAAGACAAGACAAGACAAGACAAGACAAGACAAGACAAGACATGACAAGACAAAACAACACAAGACAATACAAGACAAGACAAGACAAGACATGACAAGACAAGATAAGACATGACAAGACAAAGCAAGACAAGACAAGACAAGACAAGACAAGACAAGACAAGACAAGACAAGACAAGACATGACAAGACAAGACAAGACAAAACAAACGCAACACACGACATGACATTACATGAGAAAACAAGACAATACAAGACAAGACAAGACAAGACAAGACAAGACAAGACAAGACAAGACAAGACAAGACAAGACAAGACAAGACAAGACAAGACATGACAAGACAAGACAGACATGACAAGACAAGACAAAACAAGACAAGACAAAACAACACAACACACGACATGACATGACATGACAAGACAAGACAAGACAAGACAATATAAGACATGACAAGACAAGACAAGGCAAAACAACACAACACACGTCAGGACAGGACAAGACAAGACAAGACAAGACAAGACAAGACAAGACAAGACAAGACAAGACAAGACAAGACAAGACAAGACAAGACAAGACAAGACAAGACAAGACAAGACAAGACAAGACAAGACAAGACAAGACAAGACAAGACAAGACAAGACAAGACAAGACAAGACAAGACAAGACAAGACAAGACAAGACAAGACAAGACAAGGCAAGACAAGTCAAGACAAGACAAGACATGACAAGACAAGACAAGACAAGACAGGACAAGACAAGACAAGACAAGACATGACAAGACAAAACAAGACAAGACAAAACAACACAACACACGATGTTGCGTCAAGCGACATATATACACATAATTGTAAAAACCTAAAACTTAAAATAAGAAAATGAATTGTATTGGCATATAAGAAATTGAATTTATATATACTGAATTATAAAATTTACATATGTACTTACCCTAAGAATTAATTATAATACCAATCTTTTACTTACCTTAATACTTACCTTAAAATTACTCTATTACAATTTTTAACGAAAGTTCGAAAATACTTATACTTACCCCTTTTATAATATGTACGTACAATTACCACTAGTTTAAGCCGTTAGTTTAAGATTTAAGCTAAGCAATTCCTTAAAACGGAATAAAGAATTCTTCTTGTTTTAACCGTGAAACCGTACGCACGCGTTTTATTTGACGGCTATTTTATATTTTCATTTAATACAGGCAATTAGGTTTTTTATATTAATCGCGCACCCCCTTATCTTTTCGTAATCGTAACTTTTCATTTCTCAAAAACGCTTGAGAATTTTCATGGCGCCCGAGCAGGGACTTTGTGCGCGATTTTAGTTAAAAACTTATTGAAAAGTGCCAACTAATAGTGTTAGTGCTAATATACTCTTTCCGTACCAATTGCCTGTAATTCTTTTCGGTTTTCGGCTTTCGTGACAGTGAAGTGAAAACAAATAAAAATTGAACATATAAAACATACATAAAAGCACATTGGAAATTAAAATACAATAGTGTACCTATATATACATGTACATAGCAAACAGCAAATAATTTGCTATATAGTGAAGTGTGGTGAAAAATAACAAATAAGATAAAAAGTGCAAACGAATACAGTGCATAAAATAATCAGTGCTTAAATTTGAAAGTACAATTACATATATATACAATAACATAATCGGTATATCAAGTGCAAGTGTCGATAGTGCAGGGTAGTGGTACCTAAAGGAGTAAAAAAGGGAAAAAAGAATAATTAAAAATTATATACATAAATAAATATACATACATAAGTGAAGTGGAGAGTGCAAAAAGTTGGTTAAATATACGTACATACACATATGCGTATACTCTATATACTTACCGGCGGTTACCTAATACCTGTGAAATAAAAGAAAATAAAATAATAAATAAAAATGACAATTATAAAGTGTATATAACAACAATACTTACCCAACGTTACGTGAGAAGAAGTGTGTGCTGAAAGTGAGATAAATGTACATATGCTAATGCTAAATACTCAACTTACCTCAACTTTCCTAAACCTTCAAAAAATAAAAACAACAAAACCAAAGAGGTGCATATGTACAAGTGCTCAAAGTGACAACCAAACAAAAGAGTGTAACCAAAAAACGTGCGAAAAGAGAAAAGGTACAGTGAGTGTCCTAAATAATCGGCTAAAGTGTAACAAAAAAATATATATATAAATCTATACGACATACAAGCATATATATTTTTTATAAAATACCGCTTTTAGTGCCGTAAACTCTGAAACCGCTAAAATATCCGGTGCCGCTAAATCCGTTAAGGAAAAAGTGCCGGTGTAGAGATACAACACCGTTTAAAAAAAAAAAAAAAATCATAATAAATATACGTACCAAATTTACTGTGCGGTGATCAGTTAGCATTTACTGTTTAAAAAACCCTACGTCATCATCCATCCTCGCTGCTGCTGCTGCGCCATCATCCTTGCTGCTGCTACTACGTCACCACCATCGCCGCTGCGACTTTAACGCCAACGTCATCACTGCTGCTACATTCACCACTGCTACGCCAACGTCATCGCTGCTGCTACACCGGCCACCGACGCTGCATCTACAACACTACTTACGCTTCGTGGGAATGAGCTGCCGCTGCATCATCTGCCAAAGGGAAGTGAACGCAGGCAAACCGCCTACGCATTCACAACAGGTAACGAGTGCGGATTATTGAAAGTGGTGCAAACAAAAGAAAATTACAATAAATAAAAAAGTGCACACTTTCAGTTTTTGGCTCTCCCTTTTTCACTATATTGACTTAAATACATACACATATAACAATATATACATATATACATATTATATATTTGAACCCCACGTATATTTATATCTAAATGTACAAAGTTGAAGTGAAACAATAAGGGATTTTGGGATTGCGGTAGCTTATATATAAAGCAATAAATTATTTATTAAATAAAGAAATAAAATATATAAAATTAAAATTATTAGTTTTTTTTTCGCAATTTTTCCAAATCATTTTTCACAATTTATCGGTCGGTTTTTCGCAATTTTATCGATTTTCGTACATCAAATTAATTCTATTGTGCTATTGCTCATTTTGCATTATTTTCGATTTGGCTTTTTTATTTGGGAATCGATATTTTTTTTCGTTTTCGTGAATTGATTCCCAATATTTTCAGAACTTATTCTGTTGCCAAATTTTCTTTTTCGTGAATTTTAATTCAAACAAAGCAAAATGAGCAAGCCAAAGCCAACTATCGCTAACCTGTCTCCAACTAAGGAGTTGACGGACTTAAAGTCGTTAAGACGTCAAAGAACGGTTGCGAAAAGTAGCATTTTGCGCATTAAAACGGGCCTTCTCGAAAAAACTATGTCACTTGATCCTATTAAATTAGAATGTCGGCTCGACATCTTGAATTCACATAGTGAAAAATTAATGAAATGCCAATCTAAAATTGAAGAGATTGATGAAGATGACATGGCCCGAGGGGAGTTAGAGGATATAATCGTAGAAACGAAATCCCTAATTAAATCAATTTTATCAAAACATAGAACGTCAATTGCCGAAACATCATTCGTAGCTTCTCACAGCTCACGTCTTCCAAAAATGAATCTGCCGAAATTCAAGGGAGAATATTCCGAATTTAAAAATTTCATGAGCTTGTTTGAGAGTTTGGTTCATAATGATCCAAATATCCCAGATATTGAAAAATTTAACCATTTGATTAATTGTTTATCTGGTGAGGCTTTGGGAACAGTGAAAGCGTTCCAAATGTCGGATGAAAATTACCCGAAAGCGTTGGCAAGTCTCAAAAAAGTTTATGATAATAAATGTTTGATATTTTTCAATACAATATCTAAACTTTTTGAGCTGCCAACCATCCCAAAGCCATCCGCGCCGTCATTGCGATCAATGATTGACGAAGTGTCTGCAGTATACGACTCATTGCTATCGCTGGGCGATGAGAAGCAGATAACAAACGCGATAATTATACACATAGTGATGACAAAGGTCGATTCTGCCACCCGATCCAAATGGGAAGAACAGCTGGACTACGACAAGCTGCCACTGTGGAAGGACTGCGAAGCCACCTTAAATAGACGATACCAGCAATTATCAGCGGAAGGAGCCTCACATTCAAGGACGAAGCCCATACCAATAGCCAGTGCGAGCCATGGGAAACAACAACATATGGATAGGACCAAATCGGCGCTAGTTGCAGCTAATACGAGGCAGCCTCTTTGTCAGCAGTGCAAATCAAAGGACCACTACTTAACTGCCTGCCCCACTTTCAAGACGCTTCCGGTGCAGCAGAGGTTCGAGTTTGTGAAATCGGTGCCCTTATGCATAAATTGCTTGCGTAAGGGGCATACTGTATCCAAGTGCAGAGCGGATCGATGTCGTGTATGCAATCGATCGCATCACACATTGTTGCATCAGTATCCGGTTTCCTTCCCCGCTGCACCTCATCCGCAGCCATCAACCACTCATGCCATGCATACAGCGAGTATGCCGGATCGGGTCATGTTGGCAACAGCAGTCATCCAAGTGAGGACCAGTTGTGGAGAGTACCTGCCTGCCAGAGCGTTGCTGGACTCAGGATCCCAGGTCAACTTTATGACGGAGGACTTGGCGCAGAAGTTGCGGATTCGACGCCAACATAAAATATTGAGCGTAATTGGAATCGGCAATTCCAATACGAAAGTGGGGGCGAAATTAAGCGCGTTTGTTAAGTCGCGGGTAAATAACTATGAATTTTCGGCGGAATTCTGGATAATGCGTAGCATTTCGGCTAATCATCCAGACCATAACATTAATGTTAATGGCTGGAAAATTCCGCACAATATTGAATTGGCGGATCCAGAATTCCATAAATCTAAAAAAGTTGACATCCTATTGGGTGCAGAAATATTTTTCGAGCTTTTAGCTGTTGGCCAAATTAAAAATGGTCCTAATCAACCAACTTTTCAAAAGACGCTATTAGGGTGGATTGTATCTGGCAAATACGCCAGCAATTTAAGTTCTCCTCCCAAAATACAAAGCACATTATGCCAAGCTGAAGAAGACTTAACGTCAATAGATTCAGTAGTCCAAAAATTTTGGGCTTTAGAAGAATTACCTTCAGAATCAAATGGCAATAGATTCACACCAGAGCAACAAGAGTGTGAAAATTTTTTCGTTAATACAACTCAAGTATTACCATCAGGACGGCTTCAAGTCAGAATGCCCTTTAAAGCTGACCGTAAGTTACTCGGTCACTCATATGAAACCGCAGTTCGGCGGTTTCAGGCCCTGGAGAGAAGGACATTAAAAGATCCAGAACTTCGTAAAATGTATCTGGACTTTATGAATGAATACAGAGCACTGGGACACATGAGCCCAACAAACAATAAGATCCCGAGTGAGCCACACTACTTCATTCCGCATCAATGCGTTTTAAGGCCCGAAAGCACTACAACCAAATTACGTGTTGTCTTTGACGCTTCGAGCCGATCTTCATCTCAAGTAGCATTGAATGAACTTTTGATGGTAGGTCCAACCATCCAAGAAGAGTTATACTCAACTCTTCTACGTTTTCGCTTACATAAGTATGCACTAACAGCGGACATTACTAAAATGTACCGTCAAATTATTATGCATGAAGAAGACAGAAATTGTCAACTCATAGTGTGGAGAGAGCATCCTTCAGAGCAAATACAAATTTTTCGACTTAACACCGTCACTTACGGCACTGAGCCTGCTCCATTTCTCGCAACACGGTGTTTGCAAATGCTCAGCGATGCCAATACAATTAAATATCCACTCGGTTCATTGGCCATTAAAAGAGACTTTTATGTTGATGACTTATTAACAGGATCCGAAAATTTTGAGTCTCTAGATCTTTTAAGAAGTGAGGTAATTAAAATATTAGACTCGGCTGGATTCACCCTAACGAAATGGTTTTCGAACCACCCTAAATTTTTCGACAGTGATTACACTGAAAAGTCATTAAGCTTCAATGACAACAATTCCACTAAAACGTTAGGAATCCATTGGTTGCCGAAAGAGGATTTGTTTCGATTTGTCTTAGATGACAATTTTAATGATCTTCGAGCCACTAAACGAAACATATTATCAGTTTCTGCTCGTCTTTTTGATCCTCTTGGATTACTAGCCCCTCTAGTTACCAAAGCAAAAATCTTATTACAAGAGCTTTGGATTCAAAAACTGGATTGGGATGAGTCGATTCCATTGCGCCTTGACACTAGCTGGCAGAACTTCAAAGCCAACCTACTGCAGCTCTCATCAATCAGCATTCCTCGCTATGTAAACGTAGAGTCGAGTGCCATCTGCCAAATACATGGCTTCGCCGATGCCTCAATAAGGGCGTATGGATGCTGCATATATATACGAAGCCAATCTGCTAGTGGTATTAAGTGTATGCTGCTTACTGCAAAGTCTAGAGTGGCTCCGCTGAAGACCAAGTCTCTTCCGCGTCTCGAGCTCTCGGCAGCACATCTTCTTTCGAAATTATGGTCAAGAGTAGCGCCTATGTTGAGTCGACATTTCGAAAATATAACATTTTGGACAGACTCTGAAATCGTTTTACATTGGATCAAAACGCATCCATCTTCATTACAAACCTTCGTCGCAAATAGAGTGTCCGAAATCCAAGAGTTGACTGACAAAGTACATTGGCGGCATGTACCAACAAAACAAAATCCTGCGGATCAAGTGTCTCGGGGTTGTAACGTGGACGAATTGAATAATTCGATATGGTTTGGCGGTCCACAGTTCCTCCTAGAAGACCCTGCATTATGGCCAATCAATACCCACTTCCAGCTCTCACCAGAAGACGAAGCATTAGAGAGGAAGAAAAATACATTCACACTAATTTCGACCACTGAGAAAAATTCAATATTGGATCTTATTGAAAAAGTCTCTTCTCATAAAAAATTGCTTCGTGTGGTCGCATATATATTACGATGGATCAGACGACCATCAAAATCCTCCATGGGCAAGGATCTGACTTCAGATGAATTGAACTTGAGTTTTTTAAAAATTGCACAGGTGGTCCAACATTCAGAGTTTTCGGATGTTATTCAAAAATTGCATAAAGATACCACCCTACCTGCAAACTTGCAAAAACTCAATCCATTTTTGCATGAATACTCGGATTTATCGCTTTCGTTTAAATTAATCCGAGTAGGAGGTCGCCTATTAAATGCACCTCTCCCATACGAAGCCAAATTTCCGCTATTACTAAATAAAAATTCGCACTTCGTTATAACATATTTACGGTACCTGCACATTCGAAATCACCACGCTGGGGCTAAAGCGTTGGTTGCGCTTCTTCGAGAACGCATATGGCTAATTAATGCCCGAGAAGCTTGCAGTAGAACCGTAAGAAACTGTATACATTGTTTTCATTACAAGCCGAAGTTGCAAAACCAAATTATGGGAAATTTGCCAGCCGAAAGACTTCGAGCACTACGACCCTTTCTCATATGTGGCGTAGATTTTTGTGGTCCGATATATACAACTTTAAAAATACGCGGTCGACCCCCCGTCAAAACATATATTGCAGTTTTCGTTTGCTTCACTTCAAAAGCAGTACATTTAGAAGTAGTTTCGGACCTTTCTTCTAATTCTTTCATTTTCGCCCTAAAAAGGTTCATTGGACGCCGAGGAATGCCGACGAAGATATTCAGCGACAACGCCACCAATTTCGTCGGCGCCGACCGCAAGCTGCGCGAGCTGACAGAAGCATTTCTGGCCCAGGCTCCAGAATTGAAGAGATTCGCCGCAGACGAAGGGTTCAAGTTCATCTTTATACCACCGAGGGCGCCGCACTTCGGAGGATTATGGGAAGCCGCGGTGAAGTCCGCCAAGCACCACATCGTTCGCGTAATAGGCAACGCGCTACTCACCGCAGAGGAGCTAGCAACACTGTTGGCCGAAGTGGAGGCCATACTCAACTCTCGGCCCCTAACACCGTTGAGCCAGGACCCCAACGACGGCGAAGCGTTCACCCCAGCGCATCTACTGATTGGGTGCTCCCTGCGAGCACTACCCCCAGAGAAGGTGCCAGAGGACCCAATTCGTTGTTGCGAGAGATGGCAACTTGTTTGCTGTCTCAAGCAACAGTTTTGGCGACAGTGGTCCAAAGTATATCTGACGGGCCTTCAGGAGCGGAACAAGTGGCTGCACCCCACACGCAACATGCAGCTCAACGACCTCGTACTCGTCCACGAGGACAACGTGCCACCACAGCAGTGGGTCCTCGGACGCGTCGTCGCAACCGTCGAAGGGCAAGACGGCAAAGTGCGAGTCGCAGACGTGGCAACGAAGACGGGCACAATTAAGCGCCCCATCCACAAACTGGCCTTGCTTCCAATGGATGTTGAAGGAACCTGATCCTGTCAAGGTGGCCGGTGTTGCGTCAAGCGACATATATACACATAATTGTAAAAACCTAAAACTTAAAATAAGAAAATGAATTGTATTGGCATATAAGAAATTGAATTTATATATACTGAATTATAAAATTTACATATGTACTTACCCTAAGAATTAATTATAATACCAATCTTTTACTTACCTTAATACTTACCTTAAAATTACTCTATTACAATTTTTAACGAAAGTTCGAAAATACTTATACTTACCCCTTTTATAATATGTACGTACAATTACCACTAGTTTAAGCCGTTAGTTTAAGATTTAAGCTAAGCAATTCCTTAAAACGGAATAAAGAATTCTTCTTGTTTTAACCGTGAAACCGTACGCACGCGTTTTATTTGACGGCTATTTTATATTTTCATTTAATACAGGCAATTAGGTTTTTTATATTAATCGCGCACCCCCTTATCTTTTCGTAATCGTAACTTTTCATTTCTCAAAAACGCTTGAGAATTTTCACACGACATGACATGACATGACAAGACAAGACAAGACAAGACAATATAAGACATGACAAGACAAGACAAGGCAAAACAACACAACACACGTCAGGACAGGACAAGACAAGACAAGACAAGACAAGACAAGACAAGACAAGACACGACAAGACAAGACAAGACAAGACAAGACAAGACAAGACAAGACAAGACAAGACAAGACAAGACAAGACAAGACAAGACAAGACAAGACAAGACAAGACAAGACAAGGCAAGACAAGTCAAGACAAGACAAGACATGACAAGACAAGACAAGACAAGACAGGACAAGACAAGACAAGACAAGACATGACAAGACAAAACAAGACAAGACAAGACAACACAACACACGACATGACATGACATGACATGACATGACAACACAAGACAGGACAGGACAAGCCAAGACAAGACAAGACAAGACAAGACAAGACAAGACAAGACAAGACAAGACAAGACAAGACAAGACAAGACAAGTCAAGACAAGATAAGACAAGACAAGACAAGACAGGACAGGACAAGACAAGACAAGACAAAACAAAACAAGACAACACAAGACAAGACAAGACAAGACAAGTCAAGACAAGACAAGACAAGACAAGACAAGACAAGACAAGACAAGACATGACAAGACAAGACAAGACAAGACAAGACAAGACATGACAAGACAAGATAAGACATGACAAGACAAAGCAAGACGAGACAAGACAAAACAACACAACACACGTCAGGACAGGACAAGACAAGACAAGACGAGGCAACACAAGACAAGACAAGACAAGACAAGACAAGACAAGACAAGACAAGACATGACAAGACAAGACAAGACAGGACAGGACAAGACAAGACAAGACAAGACGATACAAGACAAGACAAAACAACACAACACACGACATGACATTACATGAGAAAACAAGACAATACAAGACAAGACAAGACAAGACAAGACAAGACAATACAAGACAAAACAACACAACACACGACATGACATGACATAACATGACATGAAAACACAAGACAGGACAGGACAAGCCAAGACAAGACAAGACAAGACAAGACATGACAAGACAAAACAACACAAGACAATACAAGACAAGACAAGACAAGACAAGACATGACAAGACAAGATAAGACATGACAAGACAAAGCAAGACAAGACAAGACAAGACAAGACAAGACAAGACAAGACATGACAAGACAAGACAAAACAACACAACACACGACATGACATTACATGAGAAAACAAGACAATACAAGACAAGACAAGACAAGACAAGACAAGACAAGACAAGACAAGACAAGACAAGACAAGACAAGACAAGACAAGACAAGACATGACAAGACAAGATAAGACATGACAAGACAAAGCAAGACAAGACAATACAAGACAAAACAACACAACACACGACATGACATGACATGACATGACATGAAAACACAAGACAGGACAGGACAAGCCAAGACAAGACAAGACAAGACAAGACATGACAAGACAAGACATGACAAGACAAGATAAGACATGACAAGACAAAGCAAGACAAGACAAGACAAGACAAGACAAGACAAGACAAGACAAGACATGACAAGACAAGACAAAACAACACAACACACGACATGACATTACATGAGAAAACAAGACAATACAAGACAAGACAAGACAAGACAAGACAAGACAAGACAAGACAAGACAAGACAAGACAAGACAAGACAAGACAAGACAAGACATGACAAGACAAGATAAGACATGACAAGACAAAGCAAGACAAGACAAGACAAGACAAGACAAGACAAGACAAGACAAGACATGACAAGACAAAACAACACAAGACAATACAAGACAAGACAAGACAAGACATGACAAGACAAGATAAGACATGACAAGACAAAGCAAGACAAGACAAGACAAGACAAGACAAGACAAGACAAGACAAGACAAGACAAGACATGACAAGACAAGACAAGACAAAACAACACAACACACGACATGACATTACATGAGAAAACAAGACAATACAAGACAAGACAAGACAAGACAAGACAAGACAAGACAAGACAAGACAAGACAAGACAAGACAAGACAAGACAAGACATGACAAGACAAGACAGACATGACAAGACAAGACAAAACAAGACAAGACAAAACAACACAACACACGACATGACATGACATGACAAGACAAGACAAGACAAGACAATATAAGACATGACAAGACAAGACAAGGCAAAACAACACAACACACGTCAGGACAGGACAAGACAAGACAAGACAAGACAAGACAAGACAAGACAAGACAAGACAAGACAAGACAAGACAAGACAAGACAAGACAAGACAAGACAAGACAAGACAAGACAAGACAAGACAAGACAAGACAAGACAAGACAAGACAAGACAAGACAAGACAAGACAAGACAAGACAAGACAAGACAAGACAAGACAAGACAAGACAAGACAAGACAAGACAAGACAAGACAAGACAAGACAAGACAAGTCAAGACAAGACAAGACATGACAAGACAAGACAAGACAAGACAGGACAAGACAAGACAAGACAAGACATGACAAGACAAAACAAGACAAGACAAGACAACACAACACACGACATGACATGACATGACATGACATGACAACACAAGACAGGACAGGACAAGCCAAGACAAGACAAGACAAGACAAGACAAGACAAGACAAGACAAGTCAAGACAAGATAAGACAAGACAAGACAAGACAGGACAGGACAAGACAAGACAAGACAAAACAAGACAAGACAACACAAGACAAGACAAGACAAGACAAGTCAAGACAAGACAAGACAAGACAAGACAAGACAAGACAAGACAAGACAAGACAAGACAAGACAAGACAAGACAAGACAAGACAAGACATGACAAGACAAGATAAGACATGACAAGACAAAGCAAGACAAGACAAGACAAAACAACACAACACACGTCAGGACAGGACAAGACAAGACAAGACGAGGCAACACAAGACAAGACAAGACAAGACAAGACAAGACAAGACAAGACAAGACATGACAAGACAAGACAAGACAGGACAGGACAAGACAAGACAAGACAAGACGATACAAGACAAGACAAGACAAGACAAGACAAGACATGGCAAGACAAGACAAGACAGGACAGGACAAGACAAGACAAGACAAGACAAGACAAGACAAGACAAGACAAGACAAGACAAGACAAGACAAGACAAGACAAGACAAGACAAGACAAGACAAGACAAGACAAGACAAGACAAAACAAGACAATACAAGACAAGACAAGACAAGACAAGACAAGTCATGACAAGACAAGACAAGTCATGACAAGACAAGACAAGACAAGACAAGACAAGACAAGACAAGACAAGACAAGACAAGACAAGACAAGACAACACAAGACAAGACAAGACAAGACAAGACAAGACAAGACAAGACAAGACAAGACAAGACAAGACAAGACAAGACAAGACAAGACAAGACAAGACAAGACAAGACAAGACAAGACAAGACAAGACAAGACAAGACAAGACAAGACAAGACAAGACAAGACAAGACAAGACAAGACAAGACAAGACAAGACAAGACAAGACAAGACAAGACAAGACAAGACAAGACAAGACAAGACAAGACAAGACAAGACAAGACAAGACAAGACAACACAAGACAAGACAAGACAAGACAAGACAAGACAAGACAAGACAAGACAAGACAAGACAGGACAAGACAAGACAGGACAAGACAAGACAAGACAAGACAAGACAAGACAAGACAGGACAAGACAAGACAGGACAAGACAAGACAAGACAAGACAAGACATGACACGACAAAACAACACAAGACAAGACAAAACAACATAACACACGACAGGACAGGACAAGACAAGACAAGACAAGACAAGAAAAGACAAGATAAGACACGACAAGACAAAGCAAGACAAGACAAAACAAGACAAGACAAAACAACACAACACACGTCAGGACAAGAAAAGACAAGACAAGACAAGTCAAGACAAGACAAGACAAGACAAGACAAGACAAGACAAGACAAGACCAGACAAGACAAGACAAGACAAGACAAGACAAGACAAGACAAGACAAGACAAGACAAGACAAGACAAGACAAGACAAGACAAGACAAGACAAGACAAGACAAGACAAGATAAGACAAGACAAGACAAGACAAGACAAGACAAGACAAGACAAGACAGGACAAGACAAGACAGGACAAGACAAGACAAGACAAGACAAGACAAGACAAGACAGGACAAGACAAGACAGGACAAGACAAGACAAGACAAGACAAGACAAGACATGACACGACAAAACAAGACAAGACGAGACGAGACAAGACAAGACAAGACAAGACAAGACAAGACAAGACAAGACAAGACAGGACAAGACAAGACAGGACAAGACAAGACAAGACAAGACAAGACAATACATGACACGACAAAACAAGACAAGACGAGACGAGACAAGACAAGACAAGACAAGACAAGACAAGACAAGACATGACAAGACAAGACAAGACAGGACAGGACAAGACAAGACAAGACAAGACAAGACATGACATGAGAAGACAAAACAAGACAAGACAAAACAACACAACACACGACATGACATCACAAGACAAGACAAGACAAGACAAGACAAAACAAGACAAGACAAAACAACACAACACACGACATGACATCACAAGACAAGACAAGACAAGACAAGACAAGACAAGACAAGACAAGACAAGACAAGACGAGACAGGACAGGACAAGACAAGACAAAACAAGACAACACAAGACAAGACAGGACAAGACAAGACAGGACAAGACAAGACAAGACAAGACAAGACAAGACAGGACAAGACAAGACAGGACAAGACAAGACAAGACAAGACAAGACAAGACATGACACGACAAAACAACACAAGACAAGACAAAACAACATAACACACGACAGGACAGGACAAGACAAGACAAGACAGGACAAGACAAGACAGGACAAGACAAGACAAGACAAGACAAGACAAGACAAGACAAGACAGGACAAGACAAGACAGGACAAGACAAGACAAGACAAGACAAGACATGACACGACAAAACAACACAAGACAAGACAAAACAACATAACACACGACAGGACAGGACAAGACAAGACAAGACAAGACAAGACAAGACAAGATAAGACACGACAAGACAAAGTAAGACAAGACAAAACAAGACAAGACAAAACAACACAACACACGTCAGGACAAGAAAAGACAAGACAAGGCAAGACAAGACAAGACAAGACAAGACAAGACAAGACAAGACAAGACAGGACAAGACAAGACAAGACAAGACAAGACAAGACAAGACATGACACTACAAAACAACACAAGACAAGACAAGACAAGACAAGACAAGACAAGACAAGACAAGACAAGACAAGACAAGACAAGACAAGACAAGACAAGACAAGACAAGACAAGACAAGACAAGACAAGACAAGACAAGACAAGACAAGACAAGACAAGACAAGACAAGACAAGACAAGACAAGACAAGACAAGACAAGACAAGACAAGACAAGACAAGACAAGACAAGACAAGACAAGACAAGACAAGACAAGACAAGACAAGACAAGACAAGACAAGACAAGACAAGACAAGACAAGACAAGACAAGACAAGACAAGACAAGACAAGACAAGACAAGACAAGACAAGACACGACAAGACAAAGCAAGACAAGACAAAACAAGACAAGACAAAACAACACAACACACGTCAGGACAAGAAAAGACAAGACAAGGCAAGACAAGACAAGACAAGACAAGACAAGACAAGACAAGACAAGACAAGACAAGACAAGACAAGACAAGACAAGACAAGACAAGACAAGACAAGACAAGACAAGACAAGACAAGACAAGACAAGACAAGACAAGACACGACAAGACAAAGCAAGACAAGACAAAACAAGACAAGACAAAACAACACAACACACGTCAGGACAAGAAAAGACAAGACAAGGCAAGACAAGACAAGACAAGACAAGACAAGACAAGACAAGACAAGACAAGACAAGACAAGACAAGACAAGACAAGACAAGGCAAGACAAGACAAGGCAAGACAAGACAAGACAAGACAAGACAAGACAAGACAAGACAAGACAAGACAAGACAAGACAAGACAAGACAAGACAAGACAAGACAAGACAAGACAAGACAAGACAAGACAAGACAAGACAAGACAAGACAAGACAAGACAAGACAAGACAAGACAAGACAAGACAAGACAAGACAAGACAAGACAAGACAAGACAAGACAAGACAAGACAAGACAAGACAAGACAAGACAAGACAAGACAAGACAAGACAAGACAAGACAAGACAAGACAAGACAAGACAAGACAAGACAAGACAAGACAAGACAAGACAAGACAAGACAAGACAAGACAAGACAAGACAAGACAAGACAAGACAAGACAAGACAAGACAAGACAAGACAAGACAAGACAAGACAAGACAAGACAAGACAAGACAAGACAAGACAAGACAAGACAAGACAAGACAAGACAAGACAAGACAAGACAAGACAAGACAAGACAAGACAAGACAAGACAAGACAAGACAAGACAAGACAAGACAAGACAAGACAAGACAAAACAACATAACACACGACAGGACAGGACAAGACAAGACAAGACAAGACAAGACAAGACAAGATAAGACACGACAAGACAAAGCAAGACAAGACAAAACAAGACAAGACAAAACAACACAACACACGTCAGGACAAGAAAAGACAAGACAAGGCAAGACAAGACAAGACAACACAAGACAAGACAAGACAAGACAAGACAAGACAAGACAAGACAAGACAAGACAAGACAAGACAAGACAAGACAAGACAAGACAAGACAAGACAAGACAAGACAAGACAAGACAAGACAAGACAAGACAAGACAAGACAAGACAAGACAAGACAAGACAAGACAAGACAAGACAAGACAAGACAAGACAAGACAAGACAAGACAAGACAAGACAAGACAAGACAAGACAAGACAAGACAAGTCAGGACAAGACAAGACAAGACAAGACAAGACAAGACAAGACAAGACAAGACAAGACAAGACAAGACAAGACAAGACAAGACAAGACAAGACAAGACAAGACAAGACAAGTCAAGACAAGATAAGACAAGACAAGACAAGACGAGACAGGACAGGACAAGACAAGACAAAACAAGACAACACACGACATGACATGACATGACATGACAAGACAAGACAAGACAAGACAAGACAAGACAAGACAAGACAAGACAAGACAAGACAAGACAAGACAAGACAAGACAAGACAAGACAAGACAAGACAAGACAAGACATGACAAGACAAAACAAGACAAGACAAGACAAAACAAGACAAGACAAAACAACACAACACACGACATGACATCACAAGACAAGACAAGACAAGACAATATAAGACATGACAAGACAATACAACACAACACACGACATGACAAGACAAGACAAGACAAGACAAGACAAGACAAAGCAACACAAGACATGACAAGACAAAACAAGACAAGACAACACACGACATGACATGACAAGACAAGACAAAACAACACAACACAAGACATGACATGACATGACATGATATGACATGACAACACAAGACAGGACAGGACAAGCCAAGACAAGACAAGACAAGACAAGACAAGATATGACAAGACAACACAACACACGACATGACATGACATGACAACACAAGACAGGACAGGACAAGCCAAGACAAGACAAGACAAGACAAGACAAGACAAGACAAGACAAGACAAGACAAGACATGACATGACAACACAAGACAAGACAAAACAACACAACACACGACAGGACAGGACAAGACAAGACAAGACAAGACAAGACAAGACAAGATAAGACATGACAAGACAAAGCAAGACAAGGCAATACAAGACAAGACAAAACAACACAACACACGACATGACATTACATGAGAAAACAAGACAATACAAGACAAGACAAGACAAGACAAGACAAGACAAGACAAGACAAGACAAGACAAGACATGACATGACAAGACAAGACAAGACAAGACAAGACAAGACAAGACAATACAAGACAAAACAACACAACACACGACATGACATGACATGACATGACATGAAAACACAAGACAGGACAGGACAAGCCAAGACAAGACAAGACAAGACAAGACATGACAAGGCAAAACAACACAAGACAATACAAGACAAGACAAGACAAGACAAGACAAGACAAGACAAGACAAGACAAGACATGACAAGACAAGACAAGACAAGTCAAGACAAGATAAGACAAGACAAGACAAGACGAGACAGGACAGGACAAGACAAGACAAAACAAGACAACACAACACACGACATGACATGACATGACATGACAAGACACGACAGGACAGGACAAGACAAGACAAGACAAGACAAGACAAGACATGACAAGACAAAACAAGACAAGACAAAACAACACAACACACGACATGACATCACAAGACAAGACAAGACAAGACAAGACAAAACAAGACAAGACAAAACAACACAACACACGACATGACATCACAAGACAAGACAAGACAATATAAGACATGACAAGACAATACAACACAACACACGACATGACAAGACAAGACAAGACAAGACAAGACAAGACAAAGCAACACAAGACATGACAAGACAAAACAAGACAAGACAACACACGACATGACATGACAAGACAAGACAAAACAACACAACACAAGACATGACATGACATGACATGACATGACATGACAACACAAGACAGGACAGGACAAGCCAAGACAAGACAAGACAAGACAAGACAAGATATGACAAGACAACACAACACACGACATGACATGACATGACAACACAAGACAGGACAGGACAAGCCAAGACAAGACAAGACAAGACAAGACAAGACAAGACAAGACAAGACAAGACAAGACATTACATGACAACACAAGACAAGACAAAACAACACAACACACGACAGGACAGGACAAGACAAGACAAGACAAGACAAGACAAGACAAGACAAGATAAGACATGACAAGACAAAGCAAGACAAGACAAAACAAGACAAGACAAAACAACACAACACACGACATGAAAACAAGACAATACAAGACAAGACAAGACAAGACAAGACAAGACAAGACAAGACAAGACAAGACAAGACAAGACAAGACAAGACAAGACAAGACAAGACAAGACAAGACAAGACAAGACAAGACAAGACATGACATGACAAGACAAGACAAGACAAGACAAGACAAGACAATACAAGACAAAACAACACAACACACGACATGACATGACATGACATGACATGACATGACAACACAAGACAGGACAGGACAAGCCAAGACAAGACAAGACAAGACAAGACATGACAAGACAAAACAACACAAGACAATACAAGACAAGACAAGACAAGACATGACAAGACAAGATAAGACATGACAAGACAAAGCAAGACAAGACAAGACAAGACAAGACAAGACAAGACAAGACATGACAAGACAAGACAAAACAACACAACACACGACATGACATTACATGAGAAAACAAGACAATACAAGACAAGACAAGACAAGACAAGACAAGACAAGACAAGACAAGACAAGACAAGACATGACAAGACAAGATAAGACATGACAAGACAAAGCAAGACAAGACAAGACAAGACAAGACAAGACAAGACAAGACAAGACATGACAAGACAAAACAACACAAGACAATACAAGACAAGACAAGACAAGACATGACAAGACAAGATAAGACATGACAAGACAAAGCAAGACAAGACAAGACAAGACAAGACAAGACAAGACAAGACAAGACATGACAAGACAAGACAAGACAAAACAACACAACACACGACATGACATTACATGAGAAAACAAGACAATACAAGACAAGACAAGACAAGACAAGACAAGACAAGACAAGACAAGACAAGACAAGACAAGACAAGACAAGACAAGACATGACAAGACAAGATAAGACATGACAAGACCAAGCAAGACAAGACAAGACAAGACAAGACAATACAAGACAAGACAAGACAAGACAAGACATGACAAGACAAGATAAGACATGACAAGACAAAGCAAGACAAGACAAGACAAGACAAGACAAGACAAGACAAGACAAGACAAGACAAGACAAGACAAGACAAGAAAAGACAAGACAAGACAAGAGAGGACAGGACAAGACAAGACAAGACCAGACAAAACAAGACAAGACAATACAAGACAAGACATGACAAGACAAAACAAGACAAGACAAAACAACAAAACACACGACATGACATGACGTGACATGACAAGACAAGACAGGACAGGACAAGACAAGACAAGACAAGACAAGACAAGACAAGACATGACAAGACAAAACAAGACAAGACAACACACGACATGACATGACAAGACAAGACAAAACAACACAACACACGACAATATAAGACATGACAAGACAAAACAAGACAAGACAACACACGACATGACAAGACAAGACAAGACAAAGCAACACAAGACACGACAAGACAAGACAAAACAACACAACACACGACAGGACAGGACAAGACAAGACAAGACAAGACAAGACAAGACAAGACAAGACAAGACAAGACATGACACGACAAGACAAGACAAGACAAGACAAGACAAGACAAGACAAGACAAGACAAGACAAGACATGAGAAGACAAGACAAGACAAGACAGGACAAGACAAGACAAGACAAGACAAGACAAGACAAGACAAGACAAGACAAAACAACACAACACACGTGAGGACAGGACAAGACAAGACAAGACAAGACAAGACAAGACAAGACAAGACAAGACAAGACAAGACAAGACAAGACAAGACAAGACAAGACAAGACAAGACAAGACAAGACAAGACAAGACAAGACAAGACAAGACAAGACAAGACAAGACAAGACAAGACAAGACATGACAAGACAAGACAAGACAAGACAGGACAAGACAAGACAAGACAAGACAAGACATGACAAGACAAGACAACACAACACACGACATGACATGACATGACATGACATGACAACACAAGACAGGACAGGACAAGCCAAGACAAGACAAGACAAGACAAGACAAGACAAGCCAAGACAAGACAAGATAAGACAAGACAAGACAAGACAAGACAAGACAAGACAGGACAGGACAAGACAAGACAAGACAAAACAAGACAAGACAACACAACACACGACATGACATGACAAGACAAGACAGGACAGGACAAGCCAAGACAAGACAAGACAAGACAAGACAAGACAAGACAAGACAAGACAAGAGAGACAAGACAAGACAAGACAAGACAAATCAAGACAAGACAAGACAAGACAAGACACGACAAGACAAGACAAGACAAGACAAGACAAGACAAGACAAGACAAGACAAGACAAGACAAGACAGGGCAGGACAAGACAAGACAAGACAAGACAAGACAAGACAAGACAAGACAAGACAAGACAAGACAAGACAAGACAAGACAAGACAAGACAAGACAAGACAAGACAAGACAAGACAAGACAAGACAAGACAAGACAAGACAAGACAAGACAAGACAAGACAAGACAGACATGACAAGACAAAACAAGACAAGACAAGACAAAACAACACAACACACGACATGACATGACATGACAAGACAAGACAAGACAAGACAATATAAGACATGACAAGACAAGACAAGACAAAACAACACAACACACGACAAGACAAGACAAGACAAGACAAGACAAGACAAGACAAAGCAACACAAGACACGACATGACATGACATGACTAGACAAGACAATACAACACAACACAGGACAGGACAGGAAAAGACAAGACAAGACAAGACAAGACAAGACAAGACATGACACGACAAAACAACACAAGACAACACAAGACAAGACAAAACAACACAACACACGACATGACATTACATGACAAAACAAAACAAGACAAGACAAGACAAGACAAGACAACACAACACACGACATGGCATGATATGACATGACATGACACGACAGGACAGGACAAGACAAGACAAGACAAGACAAGACAAGACAAGGCAAGACATGACACGACAAAACAACACAAGACAAGACAAGACAACACAACACACGACATGACATGACATGACATGACAAGACAAGACAGGACAGGACAAGCCAAGACAAGACAAGACAAGACAAGACAAGACAAGACAAGAGAGACAAGACAAGACAAGACAAGACAAATCAAGACAAGACAAGACAAGACAAGACACGACAAGACAAGACAAGACAAGACAAGATAAGACAAGACAAGACAAAACAAGACAAGACAGGGCAGGACAAGACAAGACAAGACAAGACAAGACAAGACAAGACAAGACAAGACAAGACAAGACAAGACAAGACAAGACAAGACAAGACAAGACAAGACAAGACAAGACAAGACAAGACAAGACAAGACAAGACAAGACAAGACAAGACAAGACAAGACAAGACAAGACAAGACAAGACAAGACAAGACAAGACAAGACAAGACAAGATAAGACAAGAAAAGACATAATAAGACAAGACAAAACAACACAACACAACACACGATATGACATGACATGACATGACAAGACAAGACAAGACAAGACAAGACAAAACAAGACAAGACAAGACAATACAAGACAAGACAAGACAAGACAAGACATGACAAGACAAGACAAGACAAGACAAGACAAGACAAGACAAGACATGACAAGACAAGACAAAACAAGACAAGACAAGACAAAACAACACAAGACACGATATGACATGACATGACTAGACAAGACAAAACAACACAACACAGGACAGGACATGACATGACAAGACAAGACAAAACAACACAACACACGACAGGACAGGACAACACAAGACATGACACGACAAAACAACACAAGACAAGACAAAACAACACAACACACGACATGACATTACATGACAAAACAAGACAACATAAAACAAGACAAGACAAGACAAGACAAAACAAGACAAGACAAGACAAGACAAGACAAGATAAGACATGACAAGACAAAATAAGACAAGACAAAACAACACAACACACGATATGACATGACATGACATGACAAGACAAGACAAGACAAGACAAGATGAGACAAGACAAAGCAAGACAAGACAGGACAGGACAAGACAAGATGAGACAAGACAAGACAAGACACGACAAGACAAGACAAGACAAGACAAGACAAGACAAGACAAGACAAGATAAGACATGACAAGACAAAATAAGACAAGACAAAACAACACAACACACAATATGACATGACATGTCATGACAAGACAAGACAAGACAAGACAAGACAAGACAAGACAAGACAAGACAAGACAAGACAAGACAAGACAAAACAAGACAAGACAATACAAGACAAAACAACACAACACACGACATGACATGACATGACAAGACAAGACATGGCAAGACAAAACAACACAACACACGACATGACAAGACAAGACAAGACAAATCAACACAAGACATGACATGACATGACATGACAAGACAAGACAAGACAAGACAATATAAGACATGACAAGACAAGACAAGACAAAACAACACAACACACGACATGACAAGACAAGACAAGACAAGACAAGACAAGACAAAGCAACACAAGACACGACATGACATGACATGACTAGACAAGACAATACAACACAACACAGGACAGGACAGGAAAAGACAAGACAAGACAAGACATGACACGACAAAACAACACAAGACAACACAAGACAAGACAAAACAACACAACACACGACATGACATTACATGACAAAACAAAACAAGACAAGACAAGACAAGACAAGACAAGACAACACAACACACGACATGACATGACATGACATGACATGACACGACAGGACAGGACAAGACAAGACAAGACAAGACAAGACAGGACAAGACAAGACATGACACGACAAAACAACACAAGACAAGACAAAACAAAACAACACACGACAGGACAGGACAAGACAAGACAAGACAAGACAAGATAAGACTTGACAAGACAAAGCAAGACAAGACAAGACAAGACAAGACAAGATATGACAAGACAAGCCAAGACAGGACAGGACAAGACAAGACAAGACAAGACAAGACAAGACAAGACAAGACAAGACAAGACAAGACAAGACAAGATAAGACATGACAAGACAAAGCAAGACAAGACAAACAACACAACACACGTCAGGACAGGGCAAGACAAGACAAGACAAGACAAGACAAAACAAGACAAGACAAGACAAGACATGACAAGACAAAACAAGACAAGACAAAACAACACAACACACGACATGACATGACATGACAAGACAAGACAAGACGTGACACGACAAAACAAAACAAGACAAGACAAAACAACACAACACACGTCAGGACAGGACAAGACAAGACAAGACAAGACAAGACAAGACAGGACAAGACAAGACAAGATAAGACAAGACAAGACAAGACAAGACAAGACAAGACAAGACAAGACAAGACAAGACAAGACAAGACAAGACATGACAAGACAAGACAAGACAAGACAAGACAAGACAAGACAAGACAAGACAAGACAAAGCAACACAAGACACGACATGACATGACATGACTAGACAAGACAATACAACACAACACAGGACAGGACAGGAAAAGACAAGACAAGACAAGACATGACACGACAAAACAACACAAGACAACACAAGACAAGACAAAACAACACAACACACGACATGACATTACATGACAAAACAAAACAAGACAAGACAAGACAAGACAAGACAAGACAACACAACACACGACATGACATGACATGACATGACATGACACGACAGGACAGGACAAGACAAGACAAGACAAGACAAGACAGGACAAGACAAGACATGACACGACAAAACAACACAAGACAAGACAAAACAAAACAACACACGACAGGACAGGACAAGACAAGACAAGACAAGACAAGATAAGACTTGACAAGACAAAGCAAGACAAGACAAGACAAGACAAGACAAGATATGACAAGACAAGCCAAGACAGGACAGGACAAGACAAGACAAGACAAGACAAGACAAGACAAGACAAGACAAGACAAGACAAGACAAGACAAGACAAGATAAGACATGACAAGACAAAGCAAGACAAGACAAACAACACAACACACGTCAGGACAGGGCAAGACAAGACAAGACAAGACAAGACAAAACAAGACAAGACAAGACAAGACATGACAAGACAAAACAAGACAAGACAAAACAACACAACACACGACATGACATGACATGACAAGACAAGACAAGACGTGACACGACAAAACAAAACAAGACAAGACAAAACAACACAACACACGACAAGACAAGACAAGACAAGACAAGACAGGACAAGACAAGACAAGATAAGACAAGACAAGACAAGACAAGACAAGACAAGACAAGACAAGACAAGACAAGACAAGACATGACAAGACAAGACAAGACAAGACAAGACAAGACATGACAAGACAAGACAAGACAAGACAAGACAGGACAAGACAAGACAAGACAAGACATGACAAGACAAAACAAGACAAGACAACACAACACACGACATGACATGACATGAAAAGACAAGACAAGACAAGACAAGACAAGACAAGACAAAGCAACACAAGACACGACATGACATGACATGACTAGACAAGACAAAACAACACAACACAGGACAGGACAGGAAAAGACAAGACAAGACAAGACATGACACGACAAAACAACACAAGACAAGACAAAACAAAACAACACACGACATGACATGACATGACAAGACAAGACAAGACAAGACAATATAAGACATGACAAGACAAAACAAGACAAGACAAAACAACACAACACACGACATGACAAGACAAGACAAGACAAGACAAGACAAAGCAACACAAGACACGACATGACATGACATGACTAGACAAGACAAAACAACACAACACAGGACAGGACAGGAAAAGACAAGACAAGACAAGACATGACACGACAAAACAACACAAGACAAGACAAGACAGGACAAGACAAGACAAGACATGACAAGACAAAACAAGACAAGACAAAACAACACAACACACGACATGACATGACATGACAAGACAAGACAAGACAATATAAGACATGACAAGACAAAACAAGACAAGACAAAACAACACAACACACGACATGACAAGACAAGACAAGACAAGACAAAGCAACACAAGACACGACATCACATGACATGACTAGACAAGACAAAACAACACAACACAGGACAGGACAGGAAAAGACAAGACAAGACAAGACATGACACGACAAAACAACACAAGACAAGACAAAACAACACAACACACGACATGACATTACATGACAAAACAAGACAAGACAAGACAAGACAAGACAAGACAAGACAAGACAAGACAAGACAAGACAAGACAAGACAAGACAAGACAAGACAAGACAAGACAAGACAAGACAAGGCAAGACATGACAAGACAAAACAAGACAAGACAAAACAACACAACACACAAGACAAGACAAGACAAGACAATATAAGACATGACAAGACAAAACAACACAACACACGAGATGACAAGACAAGACAAAGAGAAGACAAGACAAGACAAAACAACACAACACACGACATGACATTACATGACAAAACAAGACAAGACAATACAACATAAAACAAGACAAGACAAAACAAGACAAGACAAGACAAGACAAGACAAGACAAGACAAGACAAGACAAGACAAGACACGACAAGACAAGACAAGACAAGACAAGACAAGACAAGACAAGACAAAACAAGACAAGACAAGACAAGACAAGACAAGACAAGACAAGACAAGACAAGACAAGACAAGACAAGACAAGACAAGACAAGACAAGACAAGACAAGACAAGACAAGAGAAGACAAGACAAGACAATATAAGACATGACAAGACAAAACAAGACAAAACAAGACAAGACAAAACAACACAACACACGACATGACAAGACAAGACAAGACAAGACAAGACAAAGCAACACAAGACACGACATGACATGACATGACTAGACAAGACAAAACAACACAACACAGGACAGGACAGGAAAAGACAAGACAAGACAAGACAAGACAAGACATGGCACGACAAAACAACACAAGACAAGACAAAACAACACAACACACGACATGACATTACATGACAAAACAAGACAAGACAAGACAAGACAAGACAAGACAAGACAAGACAAGACAAGACAAGACAAGACAAGACAAGACAAGACAAGACAAGACAAGACAAGACAAGACAAGACAAGACAAGACAAGACAAGACAAGACAAGACAAGACAAGACAAGACAAGACAAGACAAGACAAGACAAGACAAGACAAGACAAGACAAGACAAGACAAGACAAGACAAGACAAGACAAGACAAGACAAGACAAGACAAGACAAGACAAGACAAGACAAGACAAGACAAGACAAGACAAGACAAGACAAGACAAGACAAGACAAGACAAGACAAGACAAGACAAGACAAGACAAGACAAGACAAGACAAGACAAGACAAGACAAGACAAGACAAGACAAGACAAGACAAGACAAGACAAGACAAGACAAGACAAGACAAGACAAGACAAGACAAGACAAGACAAGACAAGACAGGACAAGACAAGACAAGACATGACATGACAAGACAAGACAAAACAAGACAAGACAACACAACACAGGACATGACATGGCATGACAAGACAAGACAAGACAAGACAAGACAAGACAAGACAAGACAAGACACGACAAGACAAGACAAGACAAGACAAGACAAAACAAAACAAGACAAGACAAGACAAGACAAGACAAAACAAGACAAGACCAGACAAGACAAGAGAAGAGAAGACAAGACATGACATGACATGACAGGACAAGACAAGACAAGACAAGACAAGACAAGACAAGACAAGACAAGACAAGACAAGACAAGACAAGACAAGACAAGACAAGACAAGACAAGACAAGACAAGACAAGACAAGACAAGACAAGACAAGACAAGACAAGACAAGACAAGACAAGACAAGACAAGACAAGACAAGACAAGACAAGACAAGACAAGACAAGACAAGACAAGACAAGACAAGACAAGACAAGACAAGACAAGACAAGACAAGACAAGACATGACATGACAAGACAAGACAAGACAAGACAAGACAAGACAAGACAAGACAAGACAAGACAACACAACACACGATATGACATGACATGACATGACATGACATGACAACACAAGACAGGACAGGACAAGCCAAGACAAGACAAGACAAGACAAGACAAGACAAGACAAGACAAGACAAGACAAGACAAGACAAGACAAGACAAGACAAGACAAGACAAGACAAGACAAGACAAGACAAGACAAGACAAGACAAGACAAGACAAGACAAGACAAGACAAAACAAGACAAGACAATACAAGACAAGACAAGACAAGACAAGACAAGTCATGACAAGACAAGACAAGACAAGACAAGACAAGACAAGACAAGACAAGACAAGACAAGACAAGACAAGACAAGACAAGACAAGACAAGACAAGACAAGACAAGACAAGACAAGACAAGACAAGACAAGACAAGACAAGACAAGACAAGACAAGACAAGACAAGACAAGACAAGACAAGACAAGACAAGACAAGACAAGACAAGACAAGACAAGACAAGACAAGACAAAACAAGACAAGACAAGACAAGACATGACAAGACAAAACAAGACAAGACAAGACAACACAACACACGACATGACATGACATGACAAGACAAGACAAGACAAGACAAGACAAGTCATGACAAGACAAGACAAGACAAGACAAGACAAGACAAGACAAGACAAGACAAGACAAGACAAGACAAGACAAGACAAGACAAGACAAGACAAGACAAGACAAGACAAGACAAGACAAGACAAGACAAGACAAGACAAGACAAGACAAGACAAGACAAGACAAGACAAGACAAGACAAGACAAGACAAGACAAGACAAGACAAGACAAGACAAGACAAGACAAGACAAAACAAGACAAGACAAGACAAGACATGACAAGACAAAACAAGACAAGACAAGACAACACAACACACGACATGACATGACATGACAAGACAAGACAAGACAAGACAAGACAAGACAAGACAAGACAAGACAAGACACGACAAGACAAGACAAGACAAGACAAGACAAAACAAGACAAGACAAGACAAGACATGACAAAACAAAACAAGACAAGACAAAACAACACAACACACGACATGACATGACATGACAAGACAAGACAGGACAAGACAATATAAGACATGACAGGACAAAACCAGACAAAACAAGACAAATCAAAACAACACAACACACGACATGACAAGACAAGACAAGACAAAGCAACACAAGACACGACAAGACATGACATGACTAGACAAGACAAAACAACACAACACAGGACAGGACAGGAAAAGACAAGACAAGACAAGACAAGACAAGACATGACACGACAAAACAACACAAGACAAGACAAAACAACACAACACACGACATGACATTACATGACAAAACAAGACAAGACAAGACAAGACAAGACAAGACAAGACAAGACAAGACAAGACAAGACAAGACACGACAAGACAAGACAAGACAAGACAAGACAAGACAAGACAAGACAAAACAAGACAAGACAAGACAAGACATGACAAGACAAAACAAGACAAGACAAAACAACACAAGACACGACATGACATGACATGACTAGACAAAACAAAACAACACAACACATGACATGACATGACTAGACAAAACAAAACAACACAACACAGGACAGGACAGGAAAAGACAAGACAAGACAAGACAAGACAAGACAAGACAAGACAAGACAAGACAAGACAAGACATGACACGACAAAACAACACAAGACAAGACAAAACAACACAACACACGACATGACATTACATGACAAAACAAGACCAGACAAGACAAGACAAGACAAGACAAGACAAGACAAGACAAGACAAGACAAGACCGGACAGGACAGGACAAGACAAGACAAGACAAGACAAGACAAGACACGACAAGACAAGACAAGACAAGACATGACAAGACAAGACAAGACAAGACAAGACAAGACAAGACAAGACAAGACAAGACAAGACAAGACAAGACAAGACAAGACAAGACAAGACAAGACAAGACAAGACAAGACAAGACAAGACAAGACAAGACAAGACAAGACAAGACAAGACAAGACAAAACAAGACAAGACAAGACAAGACATGACAAGACAAAACAAGACAAGACAAGACAACACAACACACGACATGACATGACATGACAAGACAAGACAAGACAAGACAAGACAAGTCATGACAAGACAAGACAAGACAAGACAAGACAAGACAAGACAAGACAAGACAAGACAAGACAAGACAAGACAAGACAAGACAAGACAAGACAAGACAAGACAAGACAAGACAAGACAAGACAAGACAAGACAAGACAAGACAAAACAAGACAAGACAAGACAAGACATGACAAGACAAAACAAGACAAGACAAGACAACACAACACACGACATGACATGACATGACAAGACAAGACAAGACAAGACAAGACAAGACAAGACAAGACAAGACAAGACACGACAAGACAAGACAAGACAAGACAAGACAAAACAAGACAAGACAAGACAAGACATGACAAAACAAAACAAGACAAGACAAAACAACACAACACACGACATGACATGACATGACAAGACAAGACAGGACAAGACAATATAAGACATGACAGGACAAAACAAGACAAAACAAGACAAGACAAAACAACACAACACACGACATGACAAGACAAGACAAGACAAAGCAACACAAGACACGACAAGACATGACATGACTAGACAAGACAAAACAACACAACACAGGACAGGACAGGAAAAGACAAGACAAGACAAGACAAGACAAGACATGACACGACAAAACAACACAAGACAAGACAAAACAACACAACACACGACATGACATTACATGACAAAACAAGACAAGACAAGACAAGACAAGACAAGACAAGACAAGACAAGACAAGACAAGACAAGACAAGACAAGACAAGACAAGACAAGACAAGACAAGACAAGACAAGACAAGACAAGACAAGACAAGACAAGACAAGACAAGACAAGACAAGACAAGACAAGACAAGACAAGACAAGACAAGACAAGACAAGACAAGACAAGACAAGACAAGACAAGACAAGACACGACAAGACAAGACAAGACAAGACAAGACAAGACAAGACAAGACAAAACAAGACAAGACAAGACAAGACATGACAAGACAAAACAAGACAAGACAAAACAACACAAGACACGACATGACATGACATGACTAGACAAAACAAAACAACACAACACATGACATGACATGACTAGACAAAACAAAACAACACAACACAGGACAGGACAGGAAAAGACAAGACAAGACAAGACAAGACAAGACAAGACAAGACAAGACAAGACAAGACATGACACGACAAAACAACACAAGACAAGACAAAACAACACAACACACGACATGACATTACATGACAAAACAAGACCAGACAAGACAAGACAAGACAAGACAAGACAAGACAAGACAAGACAAGACAAGACCGGACAGGACAGGACAAGACAAGACAAGACAAGACAAGACAAGACACGACAAGACAAGACAAGACAAGACATGACAACACAACACACGACATGACATGACATGACATGACATGACAAGACAAGACAGGACAGGACAGGACAGGACAAGACAACACAACACACGACATGACATGACATGACATGACATGAAAAGACAAGACTAGACAGGACAGGACAGGACAAGACAAGACAAGACAAGACATGACAAGACAAGACAAGACATGACAAGACAAGACAAGACAACACAACACACGACATGACATGACATGACAAGACAAGACAAGACAAGACAATATAAGACATGGTAAGACAAGACAAGACAAGACAAGATAAGACATGACAAGACAAAATAAGACAAGACAAAAAAACACAACACACGACATGACAAGACAAGACAAGACAAAGCAACACAAGACACGACATGACATGACATGACTAGACAAGACAAAACAACACAACACAGGACAGGACAGGAAAAGACAAGACAAGACAAGACAAGACAAGACATGACACGACAAAACAACACAAGACAAGACAAAACAACACAACACACGACATGACATTACATGACAAAACAAGACAAGACAAGACAAGACAAGACAAGACAAGACAAGACAAGACAAGACAAGACAAGACAAGACAAGACAAGACAAGACAAGACAAGACAAGACAAGACAAGACAAGACAAGACAAGACAAGACAAGACAAGACAAGACAAGACAAGACAAGACAAGACAAGACAAGACAAGACAAGACAAGACAAGACAAGACAAGACAAGACAAGACAAGACAAGACAAGACAAGACAAGACAAGACAAGACAAGACAAGACAAGACAAGACAAGACAAGACAAGACAAGACAAGACAAGACAAGACAAGACACGACAAGACAAGACAAGACAAGACAAGACAAGACAAGACAAAACAAGACAAGACAAGACAAGACAAAACAACACAAGACACGACATGACATGACATGACTAGACAAAACAAAACAACACAACACATGACATGACATGACTAGACAAAACAAAACAACACAACACAGGACAGGACAGGAAAAGACAAGACAAGACAAGACAAGACAAGACAAGACAAGACATGACAAGACAAGACAAGACAAGACAAGACAAGACATGACACGACAAAACAACACAAGACAAGACAAAACAACATAACACACGACAGGACAGGACAAGACAAGACAAGACAAGACAAGACAAGACAAGACAAGATAAGACACGACAAGACAAAGCAAGACAAGACAAAACAAGACAGGACAAAACAACACAACACACGTCAGGACAGGACAAGACAAGACAAGACAAGACAAGACAAGACAAGACAAGACAAGACAAGACAAGACAAGACAAGACAAGACAAGACAAGACAAGACAAGACAAGACAAGACAAGACAAGACAAGACAAGACAAGACAAGACAAGACAAGACAAGACAAGACAAGACAAGACAAGACAAGACAAGACAAGACATGACAAGATAAGATAAGACAAGACAAGACAAGACAGGACAAGACAAGACAAGACAAGACATGACAAGACAAAACAAGACAAGACAAGACAAGACAAGACAACACAACACACGACATGACATGACAACACAAGACAGGACAGGACAAGCCAAGACAAGACAAGACAAGACAAGACAAGACAAGACAAGACAAGACAAGACAAGACAAGACAAGACAAGACAAGACAAGACAAGACAAGACAAGACAAGACAAGACAAGACAAGACAAGACAAGACAAGACAAGACAAGACAAGACAAGACAAGACAAGACAAGACAAGACAAGACAAGACAAGACAAGACAAGACAAGACAAGACAAGACAAGACAAGACAAGACAAGACAAGACAAGACAAGACAAGACAAGACAAGACAAGACAAGACAAGACAAGACAAGACAAGACAAGACAAGACAAGACAAGACAAGACAAGACAAGACAAGACAAGACAGGACAAGACAAGACAAGACAAGACAAGACAAGACACGACAAAACAACACAAGACAAGACAAAACAACATAACACACGACAGGACAGGACAAGACAAGACAAGACAAGACAAGATAAGACACGACAAGACAAAGCAAGACAAGACAAAACAACACAACACACGTCAGGACAGGACAAGACAAGACAAGACAAGACAAGACAAGACAAGACAAGACAAGACAAGACAAGACAAGACAAGACAAGACAAGACAAGACAAGACAAGACAAGACAAGACAAGACAAGACAAGGCAAGACAAGACAAGACAAGACAAGACAAGACAAGACAAGACAAGACAAGACAAGACAAGACAAGACAAGACAAGACAAGACAAGACAAGACAAGACAAGACAAGACAAGACAAGACAAGACAAGACAAGACAAGACAAGACAAGACAAGACAAGACATGACAAGACAAGACAAGACAGGACAAGACAGGACAAGACAAGACATGACAAGACATGACAAGACAAAACAAGACAAGACAAGACAACACAACACACGACATGACAAGACACGACAAGACAAGACAAGACAAGACAAGACAAAACAAGACAAGACAAGACAAGACATGACAAAACAAAACAAGACAAGACAAAACAACACAACACACGACATGACATGACATGACAAGACAAGACAGGACAAGACAATATAAGACATGACAAGACAAAACAAGACAAGACAAGACAAAACAACACAACACACGACATGACAAGACAAGACAAGACAAAGCAACACAAGACACGACATGACATGACATGACTAGACAAGACAAAACAACACAACACAGGACAGGACAGGAAAAGACAAGACAAGACAAGACAAGACAAGACAAGACATGACACGACAAAACAACACAAGACAAGACAAAACAACACAACACACGACATGACATTACATGACAAAACAAGACAAGACAAGACAAGACAAGACAAGACAAGACAAGACAAGACAAGACAAGACAAGACAAGACAAGACAAGACAAGACAAGACAAGACAAGACAAGACAAGACAAGACAAGACAAGACAAGACAAGACAAGGCAAGACAAGACAAGACAAGGCAAGACAAGACAAGACAAGACAAGACAAGACAAGACAAGACAAGACAAGACAAGACAAGACAAGACAAGACAAGACAAGACAAGACAAGACAAGACAAGACAAGACAAGACAAGACAAGACAAGACAAGACAAGACAAGACAAGACAAGACAAGACAAGACAAGACAAGACAAGACAAGACAAGACAAGACAAGACAAGACAAGACAAGACAAGACAAGACAAGACAAGACAAGACAAGACAAGACAAGACAAGACAAGACAAGACAAGACAAGACAAGACAAGACAAGACAAGACAAGACAAGACAGGACAAGACAAGACAAGACAAGACAAGACAAGACAAGACAAGACACGACAAAACAACACAAGACAAGACAAAACAACATAACACACGACAGGACAGGACAAGACAAGACAAGACAAGACAAGATAAGACACGACAAGACAAAGCAAGACAAGACAAAACAACACAACACACGTCAGGACAGGACAAGACAAGACAAGACAAGACAAGACAAGACAAGACAAGACAAGACAAGACAAGACAAGACAAGACAAGACAAGACAAGACAAGACAAGACAAGACAAGACAAGACAAGACAAGACAAGACAAGACAAGACAAGACAAGACAAGACAAGACAAGACAAGACAAGGCAAGACAAGACAAGACAAGACAAGACAAGACAAGACAAGACAAGACAAGACAAGACAAGACAAGACAAGACAAGACAAGACAAGACATGACAAGACAAGACAAGACAGGACAAGACAGGACAAGACAAGACATGACAAGACATGACAAGACAAAACAAGACAAGACAAGACAACACAACACACGACATGACATGACATGACAAGACAAGACAAGACAAGACAAGACAAGACACGACAAGACAAGACAAGACAAGACAAGACAAAACAAGACAAGACAAAACAACACAACACACGACATGACATGACATGACAAGACAAGACAATATAAGACATGACAAGACAAAACAAGACAAAACAAGACAAAACAAGACAAGACAAAACAACACAACACACGACATGACAAGACAAGACAAGACAAAGCAACACAAGACACGACATGACATGACATGACTAGACAAGACAAAAGAACACAACACAGGACAGGACAGGAAAAGACAAGACAAGACAAGACAAGACAAGACAAGACATGACACGACAAAACAACACAAGACAAGACAAAACAACACAACACACGACATGACATTACATGACAAAACAAGACAAGACAAGACAAGACAAGACAAGACAAGACAAGACAAGACAAGACAAGACAAGACAAGACAAGACAAGACAAGACAAGACAAGACACGACAAGACAAGACAAGACAAGACAAGACAAGACAAGACAAAACAAGACAAGACATGACAAGACAAGACAACACAACACACGACATGACATGACATGACAAGACAAGACAAGACAAGACAAGACAAGACAAGACAAGACAAGACACGACAAGACAAGACAAGACAAGACAAGACAAAACAAGACAAGACAAGACAAGACATGACAAAACAAAACAAGACAAGACAAAACAACACAACACACGACATGACATGACATGACAAGACAAGACAGGACAAGACAATATAATACATGACAAGACAAAACAAGACAAAACAAGACAAAACAACACAACACACGACATGACAAGACAAGACAAGACAAAGCAACACAAGACACGACATGACATGACATGACTAGACAAGACAAAACAACACAACACAGGACAGGACAGGAGAAGACAAGACAAGACAAGACAAGACAAGACAAGACATGACACGACAAAACAACACAAGACAAGACAAAACAACACAACACACGACATGACATTACATGACAAAACAAGACAAGACAAGACAAGACAAGACAAGACAAGACAAGACAAGACAAGACAAGACAAGACAAGACAAGACAAGACAAGACAAGACAAGACAAGACAAGACAAGACAAGACAAGACAAGACAAGACAAGACAAGACAAGACAAGACAAGACACGACAAGACAAGACAAGACAAGACAAGACAAGACAAGACAAAACAAGACAAGACAAGACAAGACATGACAAGACAAAACAAGACAAGACAAAACAACACAAGACACGACATGACATGACATGACTAGACAAAACAAAACAACACAACACATGACATGACATGACTAGACAAAACAAAACAACACAACACAGGACAGGACAGGAAAAGACAAGACAAGACAAGACAAGACAAGACAAGACAAGACATGACACGACAAAACAACACAAGACAAGACAAAACAACACAACACACGACTTGACATTACATGACAAAACAAGACCAGACAAGACAAGACAAGACAAGACAAGACAAGACAAGACAAGACAAAACAAGACAAGACAATACAAGACAAGACAAGACAAGACAAGACAAGTCATGACAAGACAAGACAAGACAAGACAAGACAAGACAAGACAAGACAAGACAAGACAAGACAAGACAAGACAAGACAAGACAAGACAAGACAAGACAAGACAAGACAAGACAAGACAAGACAAAACAAGACAAGGCAATACAAGACAAGACAAGACAAGACAAGACAAGTCATGACAAGACAAGACAAGACAAGACAAGACAAGACAAGACAAGACACGACAAGACAAGACAAGACAAGACAAGACAAGACAAGACAAGACAAGACAAGACAAGACAAGACAAGACAAGACAAGACAAGACAAGACAAGACAAGACAAGACAAGACAAGACATGACAAGACAAGACAAGACAGGACAAGACAGGACAAGACAAGACATGACATGACATTACATGACAAAACAAGACCACACAAGACAAGACAAGACAGGACAAGACAAGACAAGACAAAACAAGACAAGACAATACAAGACAAGACAAGACAAGACAAGACAAGTCATGACAAGACAAGACAAGACAAGACAAGACAAGACAAGACAAGACAAGACAAGACAAGACAAGACAAGACAAGACAAGACAAGACAAGACAAGACAAGACAAGACAAGACAAGACAAGACAAGACAAAACAAGACAAGGCAATACAAGACAAGACAAGACAAGACAAGACAAGACAAGACAAGACAAGACAAGACAAGACAAGACAAGACAAGACAAGACAAGACAAAACAAGACAAGGCAATACAAGACAAGACAAGACAAGACAAGACAAGACAAGACAAGACAAGACAAGACAAGACAAGACAAGACAAGACAAGACAAAACAAGACAAGGCAATACAAGACAAGACAAGACAAGACAAGACAAGTCATGACAAGACACGACAAGACAAGACAAGACAAGACAAGACAAGACAAGACAAAACAAGACAAGACAAGACATGACAAGACAAAACAAGACAAGACAAAACAACACAACACACGACATGACATGACATGACAAGACAAGACAAGACAAGACAAGACAAGACAATATAAGACATGACAAGACCAAACAAGACAAGACAAAACAACACAACACACGACATGACATGACATGACAAGACAAGACAAGACAAGACAAGACAATATAAGACATGACAAGACCAAACAAGACAAGACAAAACAACACAACACACGATATGACATGACAAGACAAGACAGGACAAGACAATATAATACATGACAAGACAAAACAAGACAAAACAACACAACACACGACATGACAAGACAAGACAAGACAAAGCAACACAAGACACGACATGACATGACATGACTAGACAAGACAAAACAACACAACACAGGACAGGACAGGAGAAGACAAGACAAGACAAGACAAGACAAGACAAGACAAGACATGACACGACAAAACAACACAAGACAAGACAAAACAACACAACACACGACATGACATTACATGACAAAACAAGACAAGACAAGACAAGACAAGACAAGACAAGACAAGACAAGACAAGACAAGACAAGACAAGACAAGACACGACAAGACAAGACAAGACAAGACAAGACAAGACAAGACAAAACAAGACAAGACAAGACAAGACATGACAAGACAAAACAAGACAAGACAAAACAACACAAGACACGACATGACATGACATGACTAGACAAAACAAAACAACACAACACATGACATGACATGACTAGACAAAACAAAACAACACAACACAGGACAGGACAGGAAAAGACAAGACAAGACAAGACAAGACAAGACAAGACAAGACATGACACGACAAAACAACACAAGACAAGACAAAACAACACAACACACGACTTGACATTACATGACAAAACAAGACCAGACAAGACAAGACAAGACAAGACAAGACAAGACAAGACAAGACAAGACAAGACAAGACAAGACAAGACAAGACAAGACAAGACAAGACAAGACAAGACAAGACAAGACAAGACAAGACAAGACAAGACAAGACATGACAAGACAAGACAAGACAAGACATGACAAGACAAGACAAGACAAGACAAGACAAGACAAGACAAGACAAGACAAGACAAAACAAGACAAGGCAATACAAGACAAGACAATACAAGACAAGACAAGACAAGACAAGACAAGACAAGACAAGACAAGACAAGACAAGACAATATAAGACATGACAAGACCAAACAAGACAAGACAAAACAACACAACACACGACATGACATGACATGACAAGACAAGACAAGACAAGACAAGACAAGACAATATAAGACATGACAAGACCAAACAAGACAAGACAAAACAACACAACACACGATATGACATGACAAGACAAGACAGGACAAGACAATATAATACATGACAAGACAAAACAAGACAAAACAAGACAAAACAACACAACACACGACATGACAAGACAAGACAAGACAAAGCAACACAAGACACGACATGACATGACATGACTAGACAAGACAAAACAACACAACACAGGACAGGACAGGAGAAGACAAGACAAGACAAGACAAGACAAGACAAGACATGACACGACAAAACAACACAAGACAAGACAAAACAACACAACACACGACATGACATTACATGACAAAACAAGACAAGACAAGACAAGACAAGACAAGACAAGACAAGACAAGACAAGACAAGACAAGACAAGACAAGACAAGACAAGACAAGACAAGACAAGACAAGACAAGACAAGACAAGACAAGACAAGACAAGACAAGACATGACAAGACAAGACAAGACAAGACATGACAAGACAAGACAAGACAAGACAAGACAAGACAAGACAAGACAAGACAAGACAAGACAAGACAAGACAAAACAAGACAAGGCAATACAAGACAAGACAATACAAGACAAGACAAGACAAGACAAGACAAGTCATGACAAGACAAAACAAGACAAGACAAGACAAGACAAGACAAGACAAGACAAGACAAGACAAGACAAGACAAGACAAGACAAGACAAGACAAGACAAGACAAGACAAGACAAGACAAGACAAGACAAGACAAGACAAGACAAGACAAGACAAGACAAGACAAGACAAGACAAAACAACACAACACAGGACAGGACAGGAGAAGACAAGACAAGACAAGACAAGACAAGACAAGACATGACACGACAAAACAACACAAGACAAGACAAAACAACACAACACACGACATGACATTACATGACAAAACAAGACAAGACAAGACAAGACAAGACAAGACAAGACAAGACAAGACAAGACAAGACAAGACAAGACAAGACAAGACAAGACAAGACAAGACAAGACAAGACAAGACAAGACAAGACAAGACAAGACAAGACAAGACAAGACAAGACAAGACAAGACAAGACAAGACAAGACAAGACACGACAAGACAAGACAAGACAAGACAAGACAAGACAAGACAAAACAAGACAAGACAAGACAAGACATGACAAGACAAAACAAGACAAGACAAAACAACACAAGACACGACATGACATGACATGACTAGACAAAACAAAACAACACAACACATGACATGACATGACTAGACAAAACAAAACAACACAACACAGGACAGGACAGGAAAAGACAAGACAAGACAAGACAAGACAAGACAAGACAAGACATGACACGACAAAACAACACAAGACAAGACAAAACAACACAACACACGACTTGACATTACATGACAAAACAAGACCAGACAAGACAAGACAAGACAAGACAAGACAAGACAAGACAAAACAAGACAAGACAATACAAGACAAGACAAGACAAGACAAGACAAGTCATGACAAGACAAGACAAGACAAGACAAGACAAGACAAGACAAGACAAGACAAGACAAGACAAGACAAGACAAGACAAGACAAGACAAGACAAGACAAGACAAGACAAGACAAGACAAGACAAAACAAGACAAGGCAATACAAGACAAGACAAGACAAGACAAGACAAGTCATGACAAGACAAGACAAGACAAGACAAGACAAGACAAGACAAGACACGACAAGACAAGACAAGACAAGACAAGACAAGACAAGACAAGACAAGACAAGACAAGACAAGACAAGACAAGACAAGACAAGACAAGACAAGACAAGACAAGACAAGACAAGACAAGACATGACAAGACAAGACAAGACAGGACAAGACAGGACAAGACAAGACATGACATGACATTACATGACAAAACAAGACCAGACAAGACAAGACAAGACAGGACAAGACAAGACAAGACAAAACAAGACAAGACAATACAAGACAAGACAAGACAAGACAAGACAAGTCATGACAAGACAAGACAAGACAAGACAAGACAAGACAAGACAAGACAAGACAAGACAAGACAAGACAAGACAAGACAAGACAAGACAAGACAAGACAAGACAAGACAAGACAAGACAAGACAAGACAAAACAAGACAAGGCAATACAAGACAAGACAAGACAAGACAAGACAAGACAAGACAAGACAAGACAAGACAAGACAAGACAAAACAAGACAAGGCAATACAAGACAAGACAAGACAAGACAAGACAAGACAAGACAAGACAAGACAAGACAAGACAAGACAAGACAAAACAAGACAAGGCAATACAAGACAAGACAAGACAAGACAAGACAAGTCATGACAAGACACGACAAGACAAGACAAGACAAGACAAGACAAGACAAGACAAAACAAGACAAGACAAGACATGACAAGACAAAACAAGACAAGACAAAACAACACAACACACGACATGACATGACATGACAAGACAAGACAAGACAAGACAAGACAAGACAATATAAGACATGACAAGACCAAACAAGACAAGACAAAACAACACAACACACGATATGACAAGACAAGACAAGACAAAGCAACACAAGACACGACAAGACACGACAAAACAACACAAGACAAAACAACACAACACAGGACAGGACAGGAAAAGACAAGACAAGACAAGACAAGACAAGACAAAACAAGACAAGACAAGACATGACAAGACAAAACAAGACAAGACAAAACAACACAACACACGACATGACATGACATGACAAGACAAGACAAGACAAGACAAGACAAGACAATATAAGACATGACAAGACAAAACAAGACAAGACAAAACAACACAACACACGATATGACAAGACAAGACAAGACAAAGCAACACAAGACACGACAAGACACGACAAAACAACACAAGACAAAACAACACAACACAGGACAGGACAGGAAAAGACAAGACAAGACAAGACAAGACAAGACAAGACATGACACGACAAAACAACACAAGACAAGACAAAACAACACAACACACGACATGACATTACATGACAAAACAAGAGAAGACAAGACAAGACAAGACAAGACAAGACAAGACAAGACAAGACAAGACAAGACAAGACAAGACAAGACAAGACAAGACAAAACAACACAACACACGTCAGGACAAAACAACACAACACACGTCAGGACAGGACAAGACAAGACTAGACAAGACAAGACAAGACAAGACAAGACAAGACAAGACAAGACAAGACAAGACAAGACAAGACAAGACAAGACAAGACAAGACAAGACAAGACAAGACAAGACAAGACAAGACAAGACAAGACAAGACAAGACAAGACAAGACAAGACAAGACAAGACATGACAAGATAAGACAAGACAAGACAAGACAGGACAAGACAAGACAAGACAAGACATGACAAGACAAAACAAGACAAGACAAGACAAGACAAGACAACACAACACACGACATGACATGACATGACATGACATGACATGACAACACAAGACAGGACAGGACAAGCCAAGACAAGACAAGACAAGACAAGACAAGACAAGACAAGACAAGACAAGACAAGACAAGACAAGACAAGAAAAGACAAGACAAGACAAGACAAAACAAGACAAGACAATACAAGACAAGACAAGACAAGACAAGACAAGTCATGACAAGACAAGACAAGACAAGACAAGACAAGACAAGACAAGACAAGACAAGACAAGACAAGACAAGACAAAACAAGACAAGACAAGACAAGACATGACAAGACAAAACAAGACAAGACAAGACAACACAACACACGACATGACACGACATGACAAGACAACACAAGACAAGACAAGACAAGACAAGACAAGACACGACAAGACAAGACAAAACAAGACAAGACAAAACAACATAAGACACGACATGACATGACATGACTAGACAAAACAAAACAACACAACACATGACATGACATGACAACACAAGACAGGACAGGACAAGCCAAGACAAGACAAGACAAGACAAGACAAGACAAGACAAGACAAGACAAGACAAGACAAGACAAGACAAGACAAGACAAGACAAGACAAGACAAGACAAGACAAGACAAGACAAGACAAGACAAGACAAGACAAGACAAGACAAGACAAGACAAGACAAGTCATGACAAGACAAGACAAGACAAGACAAGACAAGACAAGACAAGACAAGACAAGACAAGACAAGACAAGACAAGACAAGACAAGACAAAACAAGACAAGACAAGACAAGACATGACAAGACAAAACAAGACAAGACAAGACAACACAACACACGACATGACATGACATGACAAGACAAGACAAGACAAGACAAGACATGACAAGACAAAACAAGACAAGACAAGACAACACAACACACGACATGACATGACATGACAAGACAAGACAAGACAAGACAAGACAAGACAAGACAAGACAAGACAAGACAAGACAAGACAAGACAAGACAAGACAAGACAAGACATGACAAGACAAAACAAGACAAGACAAGACAAGACAAGACAAGACATGACAAGACAAAACAAGACAAGACAAGACAACACAACACACGACATGACATGACATGACAAGACAAGACAAGACAAGACAAGACAAGACAAGACAAGACAAGACAAGACAAGACAAGACAAAACAAGACAAGGCAATACAAGACAAGACAAGACAAGACAAGACAAGACAAGAGAGACAAGACAAGACAAGACAAGACAAGACAAATCAAGACAAGACAAGACAAGACAAGACACGACAAGACAAGACAAGACAAGACAAGACAAGACAAGACAAGATAAGACAAAACAAGACAAGACAGGGCAGGACAAGACAAGACAAGACAAGACAAGACAAGACAAGACAAGACAAGACAAGACAAGACAAGACAAGACAAGACAAGACAAGACAAGACAAGACAAGACAAGACAAGACAAGACAAGACAAGACAAGACAAGACAAGACAAGACAAGACAAGACAAGACAAGACAGACATGACAAGACAAAACAAGACAAGACAAAACAACACAACACACGACATGACATGACATGACAAGACAAGACAAGACAAGACAATATAAGACATGACAAGACAAGACAAGACAAAACAACACAACACACGACAAGACAAGACAAGACAAGACAAGACAAGACAAGACAAAGCAACACAAGACACGACATGACATGACATGACTAGACAAGACAATACAACACAACACAGGACAGGACAGGAAAAGACAAGACAAGACAAGACAAGACAAGACAAGACATGACACGACAAAACAACACAAGACAACACAAGACAAGACAAAACAACACAACACACGACATGACATTACATGACAAAACAAAACAAGACAAGACAAGACAAGACAAGACAACACAACACACGACATGGCATGATATGACATGACATGACACGACAGGACAGGACAAGACAAGACAAGACAAGACAAGACAAGACAAGGCAAGACATGACACGACAAAACAACACAAGACAAGACAAGACAACACAACACACGACATGACATGACATGACATGACAAGACAAGACAGGACAGGACAAGCCAAGACAAGACAAGACAAGACAAGACAAGACAAGACAAGAGAGACAAGACAAGACAAGACAAGACAAATCAAGACAAGACAAGACAAGACAAGACACGACAAGACAAGACAAGACAAGACAAGATAAGACAAGACAAGACAAAACAAGACAAGACAGGGCAGGACAAGACAAGACAAGACAAGACAAGACAAGACAAGACAAGACAAGACAAGACAAGACAAGACAAGACAAGACAAGACAAGACAAGACAAGACAAGACAAGACAAGACAAGACAAGACAAGACAAGACAAGACAAGACAAGACAAGACAAGACAAGACAAGACAAGACAAGACAAGACAAGACAAGACAAGACAAGACAAGACAAGATAAGACAAGAAAAGACATAATAAGACAAGACAAAACAACACAACACAACACACGATATGACATGACATGACATGACAAGACAAGACAAGACAAGACAAGACAAAACAAGACAAGACAAGACAATACAAGACAAGACAAGACAAGACAAGACATGACAAGACAAGACAAGACAAGACAAGACAAGACAAGACATGACAAGACAAGACAAAACAAGACAAGACAAGACAAAACAACACAAGACACGATATGACATGACATGACTAGACAAGACAAAACAACACAACACAGGACAGGACATGACATGACAAGACAAGACAAAACAACACAACACACGACAGGACAGGACAACACAAGACATGACACGACAAAACAACACAAGACAAGACAAAACAACACAACACACGACATGACATTACATGACAAAACAAGACAACATAAAACAAGACAAGACAAGACAAGACAAAACAAGACAAGACAAGACAAGACAAGACAAGATAAGACATGACAAGACAAAATAAGACAAGACAAAACAACACAACACACGATATGACATGACATGACATGACAAGACAAGACAAGACAAGACAAGATGAGACAAGACAAAGCAAGACAAGACAGGACAGGACAAGACAAGATGAGACAAGACAAGACAAGACACGACAAGACAAGACAAGACAAGACAAGACAAGACAAGACAAGACAAGATAAGACATGACAAGACAAAATAAGACAAGACAAAACAACACAACACACAATATGACATGACATGTCATGACAAGACAAGACAAGACAAGACAAGACAAGACAAGACAAGACAAGACAAGACAAGACAAGACAAGACAAAACAAGACAAGACAATACAAGACAAAACAACACAACACACGACATGACATGACATGACAAGACAAGACATGACAAGACAAAACAACACAACACACGACATGACAAGACAAGACAAGACAAATCAACACAAGACATGACATGACATGACATGACAAGACAAGACAAGACAAGACAATATAAGACATGACAAGACAAGACAAGACAAAACAACACAACACACGACATGACAAGACAAGACAAGACAAGACAAGACAAGACAAAGCAACACAAGACACGACATGACATGACATGACTAGACAAGACAATACAACACAACACAGGACAGGACAGGAAAAGACAAGACAAGACAAGACATGACACGACAAAACAACACAAGACAACACAAGACAAGACAAAACAACACAACACACGACATGACATTACATGACAAAACAAAACAAGACAAGACAAGACAAGACAAGACAAGACAACACAACACACGACATGACATGACATGACATGACATGACACGACAGGACAGGACAAGACAAGACAAGACAAGACAAGACAGGACAAGACAAGACATGACACGACAAAACAACACAAGACAAGACAAAACAAAACAACACACGACAGGACAGGACAAGACAAGACAAGACAAGACAAGATAAGACTTGACAAGACAAAGCAAGACAAGACAAGACAAGACAAGACAAGATATGACAAGACAAGCCAAGACAGGACAGGACAAGACAAGACAAGACAAGACAAGACAAGACAAGACAAGACAAGACAAGACAAGACAAGACAAGACAAGACAAGATAAGACATGACAAGACAAAGCAAGACAAGACAAACAACACAACACACGTCAGGACAGGGCAAGACAAGACAAGACAAGACAAGACAAAACAAGACAAGACAAGACAAGACATGACAAGACAAAACAAGACAAGACAAAACAACACAACACACGACATGACATGACATGACAAGACAAGACAAGACGTGACACGACAAAACAAAACAAGACAAGACAAAACAACACAACACACGTCAGGACAGGACAAGACAAGACAAGACAAGACAAGACAAGACAGGACAAGACAAGACAAGATAAGACAAGACAAGACAAGACAAGACAAGACAAGACAAGACAAGACAAGACAAGACAAGACATGACAAGACAAGACAAGACAAGACAAGACAAGACATGACAAGACAAGACAAGACAAGACAAGACAGGACAAGACAAGACAAGACAAGACATGACAAGACAAAACAAGACAAGACAACACAACACACGACATGACATGACATGAAAAGACAAGACAAGACAAGACAAGACAAGACAAGACAAAGCAACACAAGACACGACATGACATGACATGACTAGACAAGACAAAACAACACAACACAGGACAGGACAGGAAAAGACAAGACAAGACAAGACATGACACGACAAAACAACACAAGACAAGACAAAACAAAACAACACACGACATGACATGACATGACAAGACAAGACAAGACAAGACAATATAAGACATGACAAGACAAAACAAGACAAGACAAAACAACACAACACACGACATGACAAGACAAGACAAGACAAGACAAGACAAAGCAACACAAGACACGACATGACATGACATGACTAGACAAGACAAAACAACACAACACAGGACAGGACAGGAAAAGACAAGACAAGACAAGACATGACACGACAAAACAACACAAGACAAGACAAGACAGGACAAGACAAGACAAGACATGACAAGACAAAACAAGACAAGACAAAACAACACAACACACGACATGACATGACATGACAAGACAAGACAAGACAATATAAGACATGACAAGACAAAACAAGACAAGACAAAACAACACAACACACGACATGACAAGACAAGACAAGACAAGACAAAGCAACACAAGACACGACATCACATGACATGACTAGACAAGACAAAACAACACAACACAGGACAGGACAGGAAAAGACAAGACAAGACAAGACATGACACGACAAAACAACACAAGACAAGACAAAACAACACAACACACGACATGACATTACATGACAAAACAAGACAAGACAAGACAAGACAAGACAAGACAAGACAAGACAAGACAAGACAAGACAAGACAAGACAAGACAAGACAAGACAAGACAAGACAAGACAAGGCAAGACATGACAAGACAAAACAAGACAAGACAAAACAACACAACACACAAGACAAGACAAGACAAGACAATATAAGACATGACAAGACAAAACAACACAACACACGAGATGACAAGACAAGACAAAGAGAAGACAAGACAAGACAAAACAACACAACACACGACATGACATTACATGACAAAACAAGACAAGACAATACAACATAAAACAAGACAAGACAAAACAAGACAAGACAAGACAAGACAAGACAAGACAAGACAAGACAAGACAAGACAAGACACGACAAGACAAGAGAAGACAAGACAAGACAAGACAAGACAAGACAAAACAAGACAAGACAAGACAAGACAAGACAAGACAAGACAAGACAAGACAAGACAAGACAAGACAAGACAAGACAAGACAAGACAAGACAAGACAAGACAAGACAAGAGAAGACAAGACAAGACAATATAAGACATGACAAGACAAAACAAGACAAAACAAGACAAGACAAAACAACACAACACACGACATGACAAGACAAGACAAGACAAGACAAGACAAAGCAACACAAGACACGACATGACATGACATGACTAGACAAGACAAAACAACACAACACAGGACAGGACAGGAAAAGACAAGACAAGACAAGACAAGACAAGACATGGCACGACAAAACAACACAAGACAAGACAAAACAACACAACACACGACATGACATTACATGACAAAACAAGACAAGACAAGACAAGACAAGACAAGACAAGACAAGACAAGACAAGACAAGACAAGACAAGACAAGACAAGACAAGACAAGACAAGACAAGACAAGACAAGACAAGACAAGACAAGACAAGACAAGACAAGACAAGACAAGACAAGACAAGACAAGACAAGACAAGACAAGACAAGACAAGACAAGACAAGACAAGACAAGACAAGACAAGACAAGACAAGACAAGACAAGACAAGACAAGACAAGACAAGACAAGACAAGGCAAGACAAGACAAGACAAGACAAGACAAGACAAGACAAGACAAGACAAGACAAGACAAGACAAGACAAGACAAGACAAGACAAGACAAGACAAGACAAGACAAGACAAGACAAGACAAGACAAGACAAGACAAGACAAGACAAGACAAGACAAGACAAGACAAGACAAGACATGACATGACAAGACAAGACAAAACAAGACAAGACAACACAACACAGGACATGACATGGCATGACAAGACAAGACAAGACAAGACAAGACAAGACAAGACAAGACAAGACACGACAAGACAAGACAAGACAAGACAAGACAAAACAAAACAAGACAAGACAAGACAAGACAAGACAAAACAAGACAAGACCAGACAAGACAAGAGAAGAGAAGACAAGACATGACATGACATGACAGGACAAGACAAGACAAGACAAGACAACACAACACACGACATGACATGACATGACAAGACAAGACAAGACAAGACAAGACAAGTCATGACAAGACAAGACAAGACAAGACAAGACAAGACAAGACAAGACAAGACAAGACAAGACAAGACAAGACAAGACAAGACAAGACAAGACAAGACAAGACAAGACAAGACAAGACAAGACAAGACAAGACAAGACAAGACCAGACAAGACAAGACAAGACAAGACAAGACAAGACAAGACAAGACAAGACAAGACAAGACAAGACAAGACAAGACAAGACAAGACAAGACAAAACAAGACAAGACAAGACAAGACATGACAAGACAAAACAAGACAAGACAAGACAACACAACACACGACATGACATGACATGACAAGACAAGACAAGACAAGACAAGACAAGACAAGACAAGACAAGACAAGACACGACAAGACAAGACAAGACAAGACAAGACAAAACAAGACAAGACAAGACAAGACATGACAAAACAAAACAAGACAAGACAAAACAACACAACACACGACATGACATGACATGACAAGACAAGACAGGACAAGACAATATAAGACATGACAGGACAAAACAAGACAAAACAAGACAAGACAAAACAACACAACACACGACATGACAAGACAAGACAAGACAAAGCAACACAAGACACGACAAGACATGACATGACTAGACAAGACAAAACAACACAACACAGGACAGGACAGGAAAAGACAAGACAAGACAAGACAAGACAAGACATGACACGACAAAACAACACAAGACAAGACAAAACAACACAACACACGACATGACATTACATGACAAAACAAGACAAGACAAGACAAGACAAGACAAGACAAGACAAGACAAGACAAGACAAGACAAGACAAGACAAGACAAGACAAGACAAGACAAGACAAGACAAGACAAGACAAGACAAGACAAGACAAGACAAGACAAGACAAGACAAGACAAGACAAGACAAGACAAGACAAGACAAGACAAGACAAGACAAGACAAGACAAGACAAGACAAGACAAGACAAGACAAGACAAGACAAGACAAGACAAGACAAGACAAGACAAGACAAGACAAGACAAGACAAGACAAGACAAGACAAGACAAGACAAGACACGACAAGACAAGACAAGACAAGACAAGACAAGACAAGACAAGACAAAACAAGACAAGACAAGACAAGACATGACAAGACAAAACAAGACAAGACAAAACAACACAAGACACGACATGACATGACATGACTAGACAAAACAAAACAACACAACACATGACATGACATGACTAGACAAAACAAAACAACACAACACAGGACAGGACAGGAAAAGACAAGACAAGACAAGACAAGACAAGACAAGACAAGACAAGACAAGACAAGACATGACACGACAAAACAACACAAGACAAGACAAAACAACACAACACACGACATGACATTACATGACAAAACAAGACCAGACAAGACAAGACAAGACAAGACAAGACAAGACAAGACAAGACAAGACAAGACAAGACAAGACCGGACAGGACAGGACAAGACAAGACAAGACAAGACAAGACAAGACACGACAAGACAAGACAAGACAAGACATGACAACACAACACACGACATGACATGACATGACATGACATGACAAGACAAGACAGGACAGGACAGGACAGGACAAGACAACACAACACACGACATGACATGACATGACATGACATGAAAAGACAAGACAAGACAGGACAGGACAGGACAAGACAAGACAAGACAAGACATGACAAGACAAGACAAGACATGACAAGACAAGACAAGACAACACAACACACGACATGACATGACATGACAAGACAAGACAAGACAAGACAATATAAGACATGGTAAGACAAGACAAGACAAGACAAGATAAGACATGACAAGACAAAATAAGACAAGACAAAAAAACACAACACACGACATGACAAGACAAGACAAGACAAAGCAACACAAGACACGACATGACATGACATGACTAGACAAGACAAAACAACACAACACAGGACAGGACAGGAAAAGACAAGACAAGACAAGACAAGACAAGACATGACACGACACGACAAAACAACACAAGACAAGACAAAACAACACAACACACGACATGACATTACATGACAAAACAAGACAAGACAAGACAAGACAAGACAAGACAAGACAAGACAAGACAAGACAAGACAAGACAAGACAAGACAAGACAAGACAAGACAAGACAAGACAAGACAAGACAAGACAAGACAAGACAAGACAAGACAAGACAAGACAAGACAAGACAAGACAAGACAAGACAAGACAAGACAAGACAAGACAAGACAAGACAAGACAAGACAAGACAAGACAAGACAAGACAAGACAAGACAAGACAAGACACGACAAGACAAGACAAGACAAGACAAGACAAGACAAGACAAAACAAGACAAGACAAGACAAGACAAAACAACACAAGACACGACATGACATGACATGACTAGACAAAACAAAACAACACAACACATGACATGACATGACTAGACAAAACAAAACAACACAACACAGGACAGGACAGGAAAAGACAAGACAAGACAAGACAAGACAAGACAAGACAAGACATGACAAGACAAGACAAGACAAGACAAGACAAGACATGACACGACAAAACAACACAAGACAAGACAAAACAACATAACACACGACAGGACAGGACAAGACAAGACAAGACAAGACAAGACAAGACAAGACAAGATAAGACACGACAAGACAAAGCAAGACAAGACAAAACAAGACAGGACAAAACAACACAACACACGTCAGGACAGGACAAGACTAGACAAGACAAGACAAGACAAGACAAGACAAGACAAGACAAGACAAGACAAGACAAGACAAGACAAGACAAGACAAGACAAGACAAGACAAGACAAGACAAGACAAGACAAGACAAGACAAGACAAGACAAGACAAGACAAGACAAGACATGACAAGATAAGATAAGACAAGACAAGACAAGACAGGACAAGACAAGACAAGACAAGACATGACAAGACAAAACAAGACAAGACAAGACAAGACAAGACAACACAACACACGACATGACATGACAACACAAGACAGGACAGGACAAGCCAAGACAAGACAAGACAAGACAAGACAAGACAAGACAAGACAAGACAAGACAAGACAAGACAAGACAAGACAAGACAAGACAAGACAAGACAAGACAAGACAAGACAAGACAAGACAAGACAAGACAAGACAAGACAAGACAAGACAAGACAAGACAAGACAAGACAAGACAAGACAAGACAAGACAAGACAAGACAAGACAAGACAAGACAAGACAAGACAAGACAAGACAAGACAAGACAAGACAAGACAAGACAAGACAAGACAAGACAAGACAAGACAAGACAAGACAAGACAAGACAAGACAAGACAAGACAGGACAAGACAAGACAAGACAAGACAAGACAAGACACGACAAAACAACACAAGACAAGACAAAACAACATAACACACGACAGGACAGGACAAGACAAGACAAGACAAGACAAGATAAGACACGACAAGACAAAGCAAGACAAGACAAAACAACACAACACACGTCAGGACAGGACAAGACAAGACAAGACAAGACAAGACAAGACAAGACAAGACAAGACAAGACAAGACAAGACAAGACAAGACAAGACAAGACAAGACAAGACAAGACAAGACAAGACAAGACAAGACAAGACAAGGCAAGACAAGACAAGACAAGACAAGACAAGACAAGACAAGACAAGACAAGACAAGACAAGACAAGACAAGACAAGACAAGACAAGACAAGACAAGACAAGACAAGACAAGACAAGACAAGACAAGACAAGACAAGACAAGACAAGACAAGACAAGACAAGACAAGACAAGACAAGACATGACAAGACAAGACAAGACAGGACAAGACAGGACAAGACAAGACATGACAAGACATGACAAGACATGACAAGACAAGACAGGACAAGACAATATAAGACATGACAAGACAAAACAAGACAAGACAAGACAAAACAACACAACACACGACATGACAAGACAAGACAAGACAAAGCAACACAAGACACGACATGACATGACATGACTAGACAAGACAAGACAACACAACACAGGACAGGACAGGAAAAGACAAGACAAGACAAGACAAGACATGACACGACAAAACAACACAAGACAAGACAAAACAACACAACACACGACATGACATTACATGACAAAACAAGACAAGACAAGACAAGACAAGACAAGACAAGACAAGACAAGACAAGACAAGACAAGACAAGACAAGACAAGACAAGACAAGACAAGACAAGACAAGACAAGACAAGACAAGACAAGGCAAGACAAGACAAGACAAGGCAAGACAAGACAAGACAAGACAAGACAAGACAAGACAAGACAAGACAAGACAAGACAAGACAAGACAAGACAAGACAAGACAAGACAAGACAAGACAAGACAAGACAAGACAAGACAAGACAAGACAAGACAAGACAAGACAAGACAAGACAAGACAAGACAAGACAAGACAAGACAAGACAAGACAAGACAAGACAAGACAAGACAAGACAAGACAAGACAAGACAAGACAAGACAAGACAAGACAAGACAAGACAAGACAAGACAAGACAAGACAAGACAAGACAAGACAAGACAAGACAAGACAAGACAGGACAAGACAAGACAAGACAAGACAAGACAAGACAAGACAAGACACGACAAAACAACACAAGACAAGACAAAACAACATAACACACGACAGGACAGGACAAGACAAGACAAGACAAGACAAGATAAGACACGACAAGACAAAGCAAGACAAGACAAAACAACACAACACACGTCAGGACAGGACAAGACAAGACAAGACAAGACAAGACAAGACAAGACAAGACAAGACAAGACAAGACAAGACAAGACAAGACAAGACAAGACAAGACAAGACAAGACAAGACAAGACAAGACAAGACAAGACAAGACAAGACAAGACAAGACAAGACAAGACAAGGCAAGACAAGACAAGACAAGACAAGACAAGACAAGACAAGACAAGACAAGACAAGACAAGACAAGACAAGACAAGACAAGACAAGACATGACAAGACAAGACAAGACAGGACAAGACAGGACAAGACAAGACATGACAAGACATGACAAGACAAAACAAGACAAGACAAGACAACACAACACACGACATGACATGACATGACAAGACAAGACAAGACAAGACAAGACAAGACACGACAAGACAAGACAAGACAAGACAAGACAAAACAAGACAAGACAAAACAACACAACACACGACATGACATGACATGACAAGACAAGACAATATAAGACATGACAAGACAAAACAAGACAAAACAAGACAAAACAAGACAAGACAAAACAACACAACACACGACATGACAAGACAAGACAAGACAAAGCAACACAAGACACGACATGACATGACATGACTAGACAAGACAAAAGAACACAACACAGGACAGGACAGGAAAAGACAAGACAAGACAAGACAAGACAAGACAAGACATGACACGACAAAACAACACAAGACAAGACAAAACAACACAACACACGACATGACATTACATGACAAAACAAGACAAGACAAGACAAGACAAGACAAGACAAGACAAGACAAGACAAGACAAGACAAGACAAGACAAGACAAGACAAGACAAGACAAGACAAGACAAGACAAGACAAGACAAGACAAGACAAGACAAGACACGACAAGACAAGACAAGACAAGACAAGACAAGACAAGACAAAACAAGACAAGACATGACAAGACAAAACAAGACAAGACAAGACAACACAACACACGACATGACATGACATGACAAGACAAGACAAGACAAGACAAGACAAGACAAGACAAGACAAGACACGACAAGACAAGACAAGACAAGACAAGACAAAACAAGACAAGACAAGACAAGACATGACAAAACAAAACAAGACAAGACAAAACAACACAACACACGACATGACATGACATGACAAGACAAGACAGGACAAGACAATATAATACATGACAAGACAAAACAAGACAAAACAACACAACACACGACATGACAAGACAAGACAAGACAAAGCAACACAAGACACGACATGACATGACATGACTAGACAAGACAAAACAACACAACACAGGACAGGACAGGAGAAGACAAGACAAGACAAGACAAGACAAGACAAGACATGACACGACAAAACAACACAAGACAAGACAAAACAACACAACACACGACATGACATTACATGACAAAACAAGACAAGACAAGACAAGACAAGACAAGACAAGACAAGACAAGACAAGACAAGACAAGACAAGACAAGACAAGACAAGACAAGACAAGACAAGACAAGACAAGACAAGACAAGACAAGACAAGACAAGACAAGACAAGACACGACAAGACAAGACAAGACAAGACAAGACAAGACAAGACAAAACAAGACAAGACAAGACAAGACATGACAAGACAAAACAAGACAAGACAAAACAACACAAGACACGACATGACATGACATGACTAGACAAAACAAAACAACACAACACATGACATGACATGACTAGACAAAACAAAACAACACAACACAGGACAGGACAGGAAAAGACAAGACAAGACAAGACAAGACAAGACAAGACAAGACATGACACGACAAAACAACACAAGACAAGACAAAACAACACAACACACGACTTGACATTACATGACAAAACAAGACCAGACAAGACAAGACAAGACAAGACAAGACAAGACAAGACAAGACAAAACAAGACAAGACAATACAAGACAAGACAAGACAAGACAAGACAAGTCATGACAAGACAAGACAAGACAAGACAAGACAAGACAAGACAAGACAAGACAAGACAAGACAAGACAAGACAAGACAAGACAAGACAAGACAAGACAAGACAAGACAAGACAAGACAAAACAAGACAAGGCAATACAAGACAAGACAAGACAAGACAAGACAAGTCATGACAAGACAAGACAAGACAAGACAAGACAAGACAAGACAAGACACGACAAGACAAGACAAGACAAGACAAGACAAGACAAGACAAGACAAGACAAGACAAGACAAGACAAGACAAGACAAGACAAGACAAGACAAGACAAGACAAGACAAGACAAGACAAGACAAGACATGACAAGACAAGACAAGACAGGACAAGACAGGACAAGACAAGACATGACATGACATTACATGACAAAACAAGACCACACAAGACAAGACAAGACAGGACAAGACAAGACAAGACAAAACAAGACAAGACAATACAAGACAAGACAAGACAAGACAAGACAAGTCATGACAAGACAAGACAAGACAAGACAAGACAAGACAAGACAAGACAAGACAAGACAAGACAAGACAAGACAAGACAAGACAAGACAAGACAAGACAAGACAAGACAAGACAAGACAAGACAAGACAAGACAAGACAAGACAAGACAAGACAAGACAAGACAAAACAAGACAAGGCAATACAAGACAAGACAAGACAAGACAAGACAAGACAAGACAAGACAAGACAAGACAAGACAAGACAAGACAAGACAAGACAAAACAAGACAAGGCAATACAAGACAAGACAAGACAAGACAAGACAAGACAAGACAAGACAAGACAAGACAAGACAAGACAAGACAAAACAAGACAAGGCAATACAAGACAAGACAAGACAAGACAAGACAAGTCATGACAAGACACGACAAGACAAGACAAGACAAGACAAGACAAGACAAGACAAAACAAGACAAGACAAGACATGACAAGACAAAACAAGACAAGACAAAACAACACAACACACGACATGACATGACATGACAAGACAAGACAAGACAAGACAAGACAAGACAATATAAGACATGACAAGACCAAACAAGACAAGACAAAACAACACAACACACGACATGACATGACATGACAAGACAAGACAAGACAAGACAAGACAAGACAAGACAATATAAGACATGACAAGACCAAACAAGACAAGACAAAACAACACAACACACGATATGACATGACAAGACAAGACAGGACAAGACAATATAATACATGACAAGACAAAACAAGACAAAACAAGACAAAACAACACAACACACGACATGACAAGACAAGACAAGACAAAGCAACACAAGACACGACATGACATGACATGACTAGACAAGACAAAACAACACAACACAGGACAGGACAGGAGAAGACAAGACAAGACAAGACAAGACAAGACAAGACATGACACGACAAAACAACACAAGACAAGACAAAACAACACAACACACGACATGACATTACATGACAAAACAAGACAAGACAAGACAAGACAAGACAAGACAAGACAAGACAAGACAAGACAAGACAAGACAAGACACGACAAGACAAGACAAGACAAGACAAGACAAGACAAGACAAAACAAGACAAGACAAGACAAGACATGACAAGACAAAACAAGACAAGACAAAACAACACAAGACACGACATGACATGACATGACTAGACAAAACAAAACAACACAACACATGACATGACATGACTAGACAAAACAAAACAACACAACACAGGACAGGACAGGAAAAGACAAGACAAGACAAGACAAGACAAGACAAGACAAGACATGACACGACAAAACAACACAAGACAAGACAAAACAACACAACACACGACTTGACATTACATGACAAAACAAGACCAGACAAGACAAGACAAGACAAGACAAGACAAGACAAGACAAGACAAGACAAGACAAGACAAGACAAGACAAGACAAGACAAGACAAGACAAGACAAGACAAGACAAGACAAGACAAGACAAGACAAGACAAGACATGACAAGACAAGACAAGACAAGACATGACAAGACAAGACAAGACAAGACAAGACAAGACAAGACAAGACAAGACAAGACAAAACAAGACAAGGCAATACAAGACAAGACAATACAAGACAAGACAAGACAAGACAAGACAAGACAAGACAAGACAAGACAAGACAAGACAAGACAATATAAGACATGACAAGACCAAACAAGACAAGACAAAACAACACAACACACGACATGACATGACATGACAAGACAAGACAAGACAAGACAAGACAAGACAATATAAGACATGACAAGACCAAACAAGACAAGACAAAACAACACAACACACGATATGACATGACAAGACAAGACAGGACAAGACAATATAATACATGACAAGACAAAACAAGACAAAACAAGACAAAACAACACAACACACGACATGACAAGACAAGACAAGACAAAGCAACACAAGACACGACATGACATGACATGACTAGACAAGACAAAACAACACAACACAGGACAGGACAGGAGAAGACAAGACAAGACAAGACAAGACAAGACAAGACATGACACGACAAAACAACACAAGACAAGACAAAACAACACAACACACGACATGACATTACATGACAAAACAAGACAAGACAAGACAAGACAAGACAAGACAAGACAAGACAAGACAAGACAAGACAAGACAAGACAAGACAAGACAAGACAAGACAAGACAAGACAAGACAAGACAAGACAAGACAAGACAAGACAAGACAAGACAAGACAAGACATGACAAGACAAGACAAGACAAGACATGACAAGACAAGACAAGACAAGACAAGACAAGACAAGACAAGACAAGACAAGACAAAACAAGACAAGGCAATACAAGACAAGACAATACAAGACAAGACAAGACAAGACAAGACAAGTCATGACAAGACAAGACAAGACAAGACAAGACAAGACAAGACAAGACAAGACAAGACAAGACAAGACAAGACAAGACAAGACAAGACAAGACAAGACAAGACAAGACAAGACAAGACAAGACAAGACAAGACAAGACAAGACAAGACAAGACAAGACAAGACAAGACAAGACAAAACAACACAACACAGGACAGGACAGGAGAAGACAAGACAAGACAAGACAAGACAAGACAAGACATGACACGACAAAACAACACAAGACAAGACAAAACAACACAACACACGACATGACATTACATGACAAAACAAGACAAGACAAGACAAGACAAGACAAGACAAGACAAGACAAGACAAGACAAGACAAGACAAGACAAGACAAGACAAGACAAGACAAGACAAGACAAGACAAGACAAGACAAGACAAGACAAGACAAGACAAGACAAGACAAGACAAGACAAGACAAGACAAGACAAGACAAGACAAGACAAAACAAGACAAGACAAGACAAGACATGACAAGACAAAACAAGACAAGACAAAACAACACAAGACACGACATGACATGACATGACTAGACAAAACAAAACAACACAACACATGACATGACATGACTAGACAAAACAAAACAACACAACACAGGACAGGACAGGAAAAGACAAGACAAGACAAGACAAGACAAGACAAGACAAGACATGACACGACAAAACAACACAAGACAAGACAAAACAACACAACACACGACTTGACATTACATGACAAAACAAGACCAGACAAGACAAGACAAGACAAGACAAGACAAGACAAGACAAAACAAGACAAGACAATACAAGACAAGACAAGACAAGACAAGACAAGTCATGACAAGACAAGACAAGACAAGACAAGACAAGACAAGACAAGACAAGACAAGACAAGACAAGACAAGACAAGACAAGACAAGACAAGACAAGACAAGACAAGACAAGACAAGACAAGACAAAACAAGACAAGGCAATACAAGACAAGACAAGACAAGACAAGACAAGTCATGACAAGACAAGACAAGACAAGACAAGACAAGACAAGACAAGACACGACAAGACAAGACAAGACAAGACAAGACAAGACAAGACAAGACAAGACAAGACAAGACAAGACAAGACAAGACAAGACAAGACAAGACAAGACAAGACAAGACAAGACAAGACAAGACAAGACATGACAAGACAAGACAAGACAGGACAAGACAGGACAAGACAAGACATGACATGACATTACATGACAAAACAAGACCAGACAAGACAAGACAAGACAGGACAAGACAAGACAAGACAAAACAAGACAAGACAATACAAGACAAGACAAGACAAGACAAGACAAGTCATGACAAGACAAGACAAGACAAGACAAGACAAGACAAGACAAGACAAGACAAGACAAGACAAGACAAGACAAGACAAGACAAGACAAGACAAGACAAGACAAGACAAGACAAGACAAGACAAGACAAGACAAGACAAAACAAGACAAGGCAATACAAGACAAGACAAGACAAGACAAGACAAGACAAGACAAGACAAGACAAGACAAGACAAGACAAGACAAAACAAGACAAGGCAATACAAGACAAGACAAGACAAGACAAGACAAGACAAGACAAGACAAGACAAGACAAGACAAGACAAAACAAGACAAGGCAATACAAGACAAGACAAGACAAGACAAGACAAGTCATGACAAGACACGACAAGACAAGACAAGACAAGACAAGACAAGACAAGACAAAACAAGACAAGACAAGACATGACAAGACAAAACAAGACAAGACAAAACAACACAACACACGACATGACATGACATGACAAGACAAGACAAGACAAGACAAGACAAGACAATATAAGACATGACAAGACCAAACAAGACAAGACAAAACAACACAACACACGATATGACAAGACAAGACAAGACAAAGCAACACAAGACACGACAAGACACGACAAAACAACACAAGACAAAACAACACAACACAGGACAGGACAGGAAAAGACAAGACAAGACAAGACAAGACAAGACAAAACAAGACAAGACATGACAAGACAAAACAAGACAAGACAAAACAACACAACACACGACATGACATGACATGACAAGACAAGACAAGACAAGACAAGACAAGACAATATAAGACATGACAAGACAAAACAAGACAAGACAAAACAACACAACACACGATATGACAAGACAAGACAAGACAAAGCAACACAAGACACGACAAGACACGACAAAACAACACAAGACAAAACAACACAACACAGGACAGGACAGGAAAAGACAAGACAAGACAAGACAAGACAAGACAAGACATGACACGACAAAACAACACAAGACAAGACAAAACAACACAACACACGACATGACATTACATGACAAAACAAGAGAAGACAAGACAAGACAAGACAAGACAAGACAAGACAAGACAAGACAAGACAAGACAAGACAAGACAAGACAAGACAAGACAAAACAACACAACACACGTCAGGACAAAACAACACAACACACGTCAGGACAGGACAAGACAAGACTAGACAAGACAAGACAAGACAAGACAAGACAAGACAAGACAAGACAAGACAAGACAAGACAAGACAAGACAAGACAAGACAAGACAAGACAAGACAAGACAAGACAAGACAAGACAAGACAAGACAAGACAAGACAAGACAAGACAAGACAAGACAAGACAAGACAAGACATGACAAGATAAGACAAGACAAGACAAGACAGGACAAGACAAGACAAGACAAGACATGACAAGACAAAACAAGACAAGACAAGACAAGACAAGACAACACAACACACGACATGACATGACATGACATGACATGACATGACAACACAAGACAGGACAGGACAAGCCAAGACAAGACAAGACAAGACAAGACAAGACAAGACAAGACAAGACAAGACAAGACAAGACAAGACAAGACAAGAAAAGACAAGACAAGACAAGACAAAACAAGACAAGACAATACAAGACAAGACAAGACAAGACAAGACAAGTCATGACAAGACAAGACAAGACAAGACAAGACAAGACAAGACAAGACAAGACAAGACAAGACAAGACAAGACAAAACAAGACAAGACAAGACAAGACATGACAAGACAAAACAAGACAAGACAAGACAACACAACACACGACATGACACGACATGACAAGACAACACAAGACAAGACAAGACAAGACAAGACAAGACACGACAAGACAAGACAAAACAAGACAAGACAAAACAACATAAGACACGACATGACATGACATGACTAGACAAAACAAAACAACACAACACATGACATGACATGACAACACAAGACAGGACAGGACAAGCCAAGACAAGACAAGACAAGACAAGACAAGACAAGACAAGACAAGACAAGACAAGACAAGACAAGACAAGACAAGACAAGACAAGACAAGACAAGACAAGACAAGACAAGACAAGACAAGACAAGACAAGACAAGACAAGACAAGACAAGACAAGACAAGACAAGACAAGACAAGACAAGACAAGACAAGACAAGACAAGACAAGTCATGACAAGACAAGACAAGACAAGACAAGACAAGACAAGACAAGACAAGACAAGACAAGACAAGACAAGACAAGACAAGACAAGACAAAACAAGACAAGACAAGACAAGACATGACAAGACAAAACAAGACAAGACAAGACAACACAACACACGACATGACATGACATGACAAGACAAGACAAGACAAGACAAGACAAGACATGACAAGACAAAACAAGACAAGACAAGACAACACAACACACGACATGACATGACATGACAAGACAAGACAAGACAAGACAAGACAAGACAAGACAAGACAAGACAAGACAAGACAAGACAAGACAAGACAAGACAAGACATGACAAGACAAAACAAGACAAGACAAGACAAGACAAGACAAGACATGACAAGACAAAACAAGACAAGACAAGACAACACAACACACGACATGACATGACATGACAAGACAAGACAAGACAAGACAAGACAAGACAAGACAAGACAAGACACGACAAGACAAGACAAAACAAGACAAGACAAAACAACACAAGACACGACATGACATGACATGACTAGACAAAACAAAACAACACACGACATGACATTACATGACAAAACAAGAGAAGACAAGACAAGACAAGACAAGACAAGACAAGACAAGACAAGACAAGACAAGACAAGACAAGACAAGACAAGACAAGACAAGACAAGACAAGACAAGACAAGACAAGACAAGACAAGACAAGACAAGACAAGACAAGACAAGACAAAACAAGACAGGACAAAACAACACAACACACGACATGACATGACATGACTAGACAAAACAAAACAACACACGACATGACATTACATGACAAAACAAGAGAAGACAAGACAAGACAAGACAAGACAAGACAAGACAAGACAAGACAAGACAAGACAAGACAAGACAAGACAAGACAAGACAAGACAAGACAAGACAAGACAAGACAAGACAAGACAAGACAAGACAAGACAAGACAAGACAAGACAAGACAAGACAAGACAAGACAAGACAAGACAAGACAAGACAAGACAAGACAAGACAAGACAAGACAAGACAAGACAAGACAAGACAAGACAAGACAAGACAAGACAAGACAAGACAAGACAAGACAAGACAAGACAAGACAAGACAAGACAAGACAAGAAAAGACAAGACAAGACAAGACAAGACAAGACAAGACAAGACAAGACAAGACAAGACAAGACAAGACAAGACAAGACAAGACATGACAAGATAAGACAAGACAAGACAAGACAGGACAAGACAAGACAAGACAAGACATGACAAGACAAAACAAGACAAGACAAGACAACACAACACAAGACATGACATGACATGACATGACATGACATGACAACACAAGACAGGACAGGACAAGCCAAGACAAGACAAGACAAGACAAGACAAGACAAGACAAGACAAGACAATATAAGACATGACAAGACAAAACAAGACAAAACAAGACAAAACAATACAAGACAAAACAACACAACACACGACATGACAAGACAAGACAAGACAAAGCAACACAAGACACGACATGACATGACATGACTAGACAAGACAAAACAACACAACACAGGACAGGACAGGAAAAGACAAGACAAGACAAGACAAGACAAGACAAGACATGACACGACAAAACAACACAAGACAAGACAAGACAAGACAAGACAAGACAAGACAAGACAAGACAAGACAAGACAAGACAAGACAAGACAAGACAAGACAAGACAAGACAAGACAAGACAAGACAAGACAAGACAAGACAAGACAAAACAAGACAGGACAAAACAACACAACACACGACATGACATGACATGACTAGACAAAACAAAACAACACACGACATGACATTACATGACAAAACAAGAGAAGACAAGACAAGACAAGACAAGACAAGACAAGACAAGACAAGACAAGACAAGACAAGACAAGACAAGACAAGACAAGACAAGACAAGACAAGACAAGACAAGACAAGACAAGACAAGACAAGACAAGACAAGACAAGACAAGACAAGACAAGACAAGACAAGACAAGACAAGACAAGACAAGACAAGACAAGACAAGACAAGACAAGACAAGACAAGACAAGACAAGACAAGACAAGACAAGACAAGACAAGACAAGACAAGACAAGACAAGACAAGACAAGACAAGACAAGACAAGACAAGACAAGAAAAGACAAGACAAGACAAGACAAGACAAGACAAGACAAGACAAGACAAGACAAGACAAGACAAGACAAGACAAGACATGACAAGATAAGACAAGACAAGACAAGACAGGACAAGACAAGACAAGACAAGACATGACAAGACAAAACAAGACAAGACAAGACAACACAACACAAGACATGACATGACATGACATGACATGACATGACAACACAAGACAGGACAGGACAAGCCAAGACAAGACAAGACAAGACAAGACAAGACAAGACAAGACAAGACAAGACAATATAAGACATGACAAGACAAAACAAGACAAAACAAGACAAAACAATACAAGACAAAACAACACAACACACGACATGACAAGACAAGACAAGACAAAGCAACACAAGACACGACATGACATGACATGACTAGACAAGACAAAACAACACAACACAGGACAGGACAGGAAAAGACAAGACAAGACAAGACAAGACAAGACAAGACATGACACGACAAAACAACACAAGACAAGACAAAACAACACAACACACGACATGACATTACATGACAAAACAAGACAAGACAAGACAAGACAAGACAAGACAAGACAAGACAAGACAAGACAAGACAAGACAAGACAAGACAAGACAAGACAAGACAAGACAAGACAAGACAAGACAAGACAAGACAAGACACGACAAGACAAGACAAGACAAGACAAGAAAAGACAAGACAAGACAAAACAAGACAAGACAAGACAAGACATGACAAGACAAAACAAGACAAGACAAAACAACACAAGACACGACATGACATGACATGACTAGACAAAACAAAACAACACAACACATGACATGACATGACTAGACAAAACAAAACAACACAACACAGGACAGGACAGGAAAAGACAAGACAAGACAAGACAAGACAAGACAAGACAAGACAAGACAAGACATGACACGACAAAACAACACAAGACAAGACAAAACAACACAACACACGACATGACATTACATGACAAAACAAGACCAGACAAGACAAGACAAGACAAGACAAGACCGGACAGGACAGGACAAGACAAGACAAGACAAGACAAGACAAGACAAGACAAGACAAGACACGACAAGACAAGACAAGACAAGACATGACAACACAACACACGACATGACATGACATGACATGACATGACAAGACAAGACAGGACAGGACAGGACAGGACAAGACAACACAACACACGACATGACATGACATGACATGACATGACAAGACAAGACAGGACAGGACAGGACAAGACAAGACAAGACAAGACATGACAAGACAAGACAAGACATGACAAGACAAGACAAGACAACACAACACACGACATGACATGACATGACAAGACAAGACAAGACAGGACAATATAAGACATGACAAGACAAGACAAGATAAGACAAGACAAGACAAAATAAGACAAGACAAAAAAACACAACACACGACATGACAAGACAAGACAAGACAAAGCAACACAAGACACGACATGACATGACATGACTAGACAAGACAAAACAACACAACACAGGACAGGACAGGAAAAGACAAGACAAGACAAGACAAGACAAGACAAGACATGACACGACAAAACAACACAAGACAAGACAAAACAACACAACACACGACATGACATTACATGACAAAACAAGACAAGACAAGACAAGACAAGACAAGACAAGACAAGACAAGACAAGACAAGACAAGACAAGACAAGACAAGACAAGACAAGACAAGACAAGACAAGACAAGACAAGACAAGACAAGACAAGACAAGACAAGACAAGACAAGACAAGACAAGACAAGACAAGACAAGACAAGACAAGACAAGACAAGACAAGACAAGACAAGACAAGACAAGACAAGACAAGACAAGACAAGACAAGACAAGACAAGACAAGACAAGACAAGACAAGACAAGACAAGACAAGACAAGACAAGACAAGACAAGACAAGACAAGACAAGACAAGACAAGACAAGACAAGACAAGACAAGACAAGACAAGACAAGACAAGACAAGACAAGACAAGACAAGACAAGACAAGACAAGACAAGACAAGACAAGACAAGACAAGACAAGACAAGACAAGACAAGACAAGACAAGACAAGACAAGACAAGACAAGACAAGACAAGACAAGACAAGACAAGACAAGACAAGACAAGACAAGACAAGACAAGACAAGACAAGACAAGACAAGACAAGACAAGACAAGACAAGACAAGACAAGACAAGACAAGACAAGACAAGACAAGACAAGACACGACAAGACAAGACAAGACAAGACAAGACAAGACAAAACAAGACAAGACAAGACAAGACATGACAAGACAAAACAAGACAAGACAAAACAACACAAGACACGACATGACATGACATGACTAGACAAAACAAAACAACACAACACATGACATGACATGACTAGACAAAACAAAACAACACAACACAGGACAGGACAGGAAAATACAAGACAAGACAAGACAAGACAAGACAAGACAAGACATGACAAGACAAGACAAGACAAGACAAGACATGACACGACAAAACAACACAAGACAAGACAAAACAACATAACACACGACAGGACAGGACAAGACAAGACAAGACAAGACAAGACAAGACAAGATAAGACACGACAAGACAAAGCAAGACAAGACAAAACAAGACAGGACAAAACAACACAACACACGTCAGGACAGGACAAGACAAGACTAGACAAGACAAGACAAGACAAGACAAGACAAGACAAGACAAGACAAGACAAGACAAGACAAGACAAGACAAGACAAGACAAGACAAGACAAGACAAGACAAGACAAGACAAGACAAGACAAGACAAGACAAGACAAGACAAGACAAGACAACACAACACACGACATGTCATTACATGACAAAACAAGACAAGACAAGACAAGACAAGACAAGACAAGACAAGACAAGACAAGACAAGACAAGACAAGACAAGACAAGACAAGACAAGACAAGACAAGACAAGACAAGACAAGACAAGACAAGACAAGACAAGACAAGACAAGACAAGACAAGACAAGACAAGACAAGACAAGACAAGACAAGACAAGACAAGACAAGACAAGACAAGACAAGACAAGACAAGACAAGACAAGACAAGACAAGACAAGACAAGACAAGACAAGACAAGACAAGACAAGACAAGACAAGACAAGACAAGACAAGACAAGACAAGACAAGACAAGACAAGACAAGACAAGACAAGACAAGACAAGACAAGACAAGACAAGACAAGACAAGACAAGACAAGACAAGACAAGACAAGACAAGACAAGACAAGACAAGACAAGACAAGACAAGACAAGACAAGACAAGACAAGACAAGACAAGACAAGACAAGACAAGACAAGACAAGACAAGACAAGACAAGACAAGACAAGACAAGACAAGACAAGACAAGACAAGACAAGACAAGACAAGACAAGACAAGACAAGACAAGACAAGACAAGACAAGACAAGACAAGACAAGACAAGACAAGACAAGACAAGACAAGACAAGACAAGACAAGACAAGACAAGACAAGACAAGACAAGACAAGACAAGACAAGACAAGACAAGACAAGACAAGACAAGACAAGACAAGACAAGACAAGACAAGACAAGACAAGACAAGACAAGACAAGACAAGACAAGACAAGACAAGACAAGACAAGACAAGACAAGACAAGACAAGACAAGACAAGACAAGACAAGACAAGACAAGACAAGACAAGACAAGACAAGACAAGACAAGACAAGACAAGACAAGACAAGACAAGACAAGACAAGACAAGACAAGACAAGACAAGACAAGACAAGACAAGACAAGACAAGACAAGACAAGACAAGACAAGACAAGACAAGACAAGACAAGATAAGACAAGACAAGACAAGACAAGACAAGACAAAACAAGACAAGACAAGACAAGACATGACAAGACAAAACAAGACAAGACAAAACAACACAAGACACGACATGACATGACATGACTAGACAAAACAAAACAACACAACACATGACATGACATGACTAGACAAAACAAAACAACACAACACAGGACAGGACAGGAAAAGACAAGACAAGACAAGACAAGACAAGACAAGACAAGACATGACAAGACAAGACAAGACAAGACAAGACATGACACGACAAAACAACACAAGACAAGACAAAACAACATAACACACGACAGGACAGGACAAGACAAGGCAAGACAAGACAAGACAAGACAAGATAAGACACGACAAGACAAAGCAAGACAAGACAAAACAAGACAGGACAAAACAAACACAACACACGTCAGGACAGGACAAGACAAGACTAGACAAGACAAGACAAGACAAGACAAGACAAGACAAGACAAGACAAGACAAGACAAGACAAGACAAGACAAGACAAGACAAGACAAGACAAGACAAGACAAGACAACACAACACACGACATGTCATGACATGACATGACATGACAACACAAGACAGGACAGGACAAGCCAAGACAAGACAAGACAAGACAAGACAAGACAAGACAAGACAAGACAAGACAAGACAAGACAAGACAAGACAAGACAAGACAAGACAAGACAAGACAAGACATGACAAAACAAAACAAGACAAGACAAAACAACACAACACACGACATGACATGACATGACAAGACAAGACAAGACAAGACAATATAAGACATGACAAGACAAAACAAGACAAAACAAGACAAGACAAAACAACACAACACACGACATGACAAGACAAGACAAGACAAAGCAACACAAGACACGACATGACATGACATGACTAGACAAGACAAAAGAACACAACACAGGACAGGACAGGAAAAGACAAGACAAGACAAGACAAGACAAGACAAGACATGACACGACAAAACAACACAAGACAAGACAAAACAACGCAACACACGACATGACATTACATGACAAAACAAGACAAGACAAGACAAGACAAGACAAGACAAGACAAGACAAGACAAGACAAGACAAGACAAGACAAGACAAGACAAGACAAGACAAGACAAGACAAGACAAGACACGACAAGACAATACAAGACAAGACAAGACAAGACAAGACAAGACAAAACAAGACAAGACAAAACAACACAACACACGACATGACATGACATGACAAGACAAGACAGGACAAGACAATATAAGACATGACAAGACAAAACAAGACAAAACAAGACAAAACAAGACAAGACAAAACAACACAACACACGACATGACAAGACAAGACAAGACAAAGCAACACAAGACACGACATGACATGACATGACTAGACAAGACAAAACAACACAACACAGGACAGGACAGGAAAAGACAAGACAAGACAAGACAAGACAAGACAAGACATGACACGACAAAACAACACAAGACAAGACAAAACAACACAACACACGACATGACATTACATGACAAGACAAGACAAGACAAGACAAGACAAGACAAGACAAGACAAGACAAGACAAGACAAGACAAGACAAGACAAGACAAGACAAGACAAGACAAGAAAAGACAAGACAAGACAAGACAAGACACGACAAGACAAGACAAGACAAGACAAGACAAGACAAAACAAGACAAGACAAGACAAGACATGACAAGACAAAACAAGACAAGACAAAACAACACAAGACACGACATGACATGACATGACTAGACAAAACAAAACAACACAACACATGACATGACATGACTGGACAAAACAAAACAACACAACACAGGACAGGACAGGAAAAGACAAGACAAGACAAGACAAGACAAGACAAGACAAGACATGTCACGACAAAACAACACAAGACAAGACAAAACAACACAACACACGACATGACATTACATGACAAAACAAGACCAGACAAGACAAGACAAGACAAGACAAGACAAGACAAGACAAGACAAGACAAGACAAGACCGGACATGACAGGACAAGACAAGACAAGACAAGACAAGACAAGACACGACAAGACAAGACAAGACAAGACATGACAACAAAACACACGACATGACATGACATGACATGACATGACAAGACAAGACAGGACAGGACAGGACAAGACAACACAACACACGACATGACATGACATGACATGACATGACAAGACAAGACAGGACAGGACAGGACAAGACAAGACAAGACAAGACATGACAAGACAAGACAAGACATGACAAGACAAGACAAGACAACACAACACACGACATGACATGACATGACAAGACAAGACAAGACAATATAAGACATGACAAGACAAGACAAGACAAGACAAGATAAGACATGACAAGACAAAATAAGACAAGACAAAAAAACACAACACAACACACGACATGACATGACATGACATGACAAGACAAGACAAGACAAGACAAGACAAGACAAGACAAGACAAGACAAGACAAGACAAGACAAGACAAGACAAGACAAGACAAGACAAGACAAGACAAGACAAGACAAGACAAGACAAGACAAGACAAGACAAGACAAGACAAGACAAGACAAGACAAGACAAGACAAGACAAGACAAGACAAGACAAGACAAGACAAAACAATACAATACAATACAATACAAGACAAGACAAGACAAGACAAGACAAGTCATGACAAGACAAGACAAGACAAGACAAGACAAGACAAGACAAGACAAGACAAGACAAGACAAGACAAGACAAGACAAGACAAGACAAGACAAGACAAGACAAGACAAGACAAGACAAGACAAGACAAGACAAGACAAGACAAGACAAGACAAGACAAGACAAAACAACACAACACACGACATGACATTACATGACAAGACAAGACAAGACAAGACAAGACAAGACAAGACAAGACAAGACAAGACAAGACAAGACAAGACAAGACAAGACAAGACAAGACAAGACAAGACAAGACAAGACAAGACAAGACAAGACAAGACAGGACAAGACAAGACAAGACAAGACAAGACAAGACATGTCACGACAAAACAACACAAGACAAGACAAAACAACATAACACACGACAGGACAGGACAAGACAAGACAAGACAAGACAAGACAAGATAAGACACGACAAGTCAAAGCAAGACAAGACAAAACAACACAACACACGTCAGGACAGGAGAAGACAAGACAAGACAAGACAAGACAAGACAAGACAAGACAAGACAAGACAAGACAAGACAAGACAAGACAAGACAAGACAAGACAAGACATGACAAGACAAGACAAGACAAGACAAGACAGGACAAGACAAGACAAGACAAGACATGACAAGACAAAACAAGACAAGACAAGACAACACAACACACGACATGACATGACATGACAAGTCAAGACAAGACAAGACAAGACAAGACAAGACAAGACAAGACACGACAAGACAAGACAAGACAAGACAAGACAAGACAAGACAAAACAAGACAAGACAAGACATGACAAGACAAAACAAGACAAGACAAAACAACACAACACACGACATGACATGACATGACAAGACAAGACAAGACAAGACAAGACAAGACAATATAAGACATGACAAGACAAAACAAGACAAGACAAAACAACACAACACACGATATGACAAGACAAGACAAGACAAAGCAACACAAGACACGACAAGACATGACATGACTATACAAGACAAAACAACACAACACAGGACAGGACAGGAAAAGACAAGACAAGACAAGACAATATAAGACATGACAAGACAAAACAAGACAAGACAAAACAACACAACACACGATATGACAAGACAAGACAAGACAAAGCAACACAAGACACGACAAGACATGACATGACTAGACAAGACAAAACAACACAACACAGGACAGGACAGGAAAAGACAAGACAAGACAAGACAAGACAAGACAAGACATGACACGACAAAACAACACAAGACAAGACAAAACAACACAACACACGACATGACATTACATGACAAAACAAGAGAAGACAAGACAAGACAAGACAAGACAAGACAAGACAAGACAAGACAAGACAAGACAAGACAAGACAACAACAACACACACGTCAGGACAGGACAAGACAAGACTAGACAAGACAAGACAAGACAAGACAAGACAAGACAAGACAAGACAAGACAAGACAAGACAAGACAAGACAAGACAAGACAAGACAAGACAAGACAAGACAAGACAAGACAAGACAAGACAAGACATGACAAGATAAGACAAGACAAGACAAGACAGGACAAGACAAGACAAGACAAGACAAGACATGACAAGACAAAACAAGACAAGACAAGACAAGACAAGACAACACAACACACGACATGACATGACATGACATGACATGACATGACAACACAAGACAGGACAGGACAAGCCAAGACAAGACAAGGCAAGACAAGACAAGACAAGACAAGACAAGACAAGACAAGACAAGACAAGACAAGACAAGACAAGACAAGACAAGACAAGACAAGACAAGACAAGACAAGACAAGACAAGACAAGACAAGACAAGACAAGACAAGACAAGACAAGACAAGACAAGACAAGACAAGACAAGACAAGACAAGACAAGACAAGACAAGACAAGACAAGACAAGACAAGACAAGACAAGACAAGACAAGACAAGACAAGACAAGACAAGACAAGACAAGACAAGACAAGACAAGACAAGACAAGACAAGACAAGACAAGACAAGACAAGACAAGACAAGACAAGACAAGACAAAACAAGACAAGTCATGACAAGACAAGACAAGACAAGACAAGACAAGACAAGACAAGACAAGACAAGACAAGACAAGACAAGACAAGACAAAACAAGACAAGACAAGACAAGACATGACAAGACAAAACAAGACAAGACAAGACAACACAACACACGACATGACATGACATGACTAGACAAAACAAAACAACACAACACAGGACAGGACAGGAAAAGACAAGACAAGACAAGACAAGACAAGACAAGACAAGACAAGACAAGACAAGACATGACACGACAAGACAAGACAAGACAAGTCATGACAAGACAAGACAAGTCATGACAAGACAAGACAAGACAAGACAAGACAAGACAAGACAAGACAAGACAAGACAAGACAAGACAAGACAAGACAAGACAAGACAAGACAAGACAAGACAAGACAAGACAAAACAAGACAAGACAAGACAAGACATGACAAGACAATACAAGACAAGACAAGACAAGACAAGACAAGTCATGACAAGACAAGACAAGACAAGACAAGACAAGACAAGACAAGACAAGACAAGACAAGACAAGACAAGACAAGACAAGACAAGACAAGACAAGACAAGACAAGACAAGACAAGACAAGACAAGACAAAACAAGACAAGACAAGACAAGACATGACAAGACAAAACAAGACAAGACAAGACAACACAACACACGACATGACATGACATGACAAGACAAGACAAGACAAGACAAGACAAGACAAGACAAGACAAGACAAGACACGACAAGACAAGACAAGACAAGACAAGACAAAACAAGACAAGACAAGACAAGACATGACAAAACAAAACAATACAAGACAAAACAACACAACACACGACATGACATGACATGACAAGACAAGACAGGACAAGACAATATAAGACATGACAAGACAAAACAAGACAAAACAAGACAAAACAAGACAAGACAAAACAACACAACACACGACATGACAAGACAAGACAAGACAAAGCAACACAAGACACGACATGACATGACATGACTAGACAAGACAAAACAACACAACACAGGACAGGACAGGAAAAGACAAGACAAGACAAGACAAGACAAGACAAGACATGACACGACAAAACAACACAAGACAAGACAAAACAACACAACACACGACATGACATTACATGACAAAACAAGACAAGACAAGACAAGACAAGACAAGACAAGACAAGACAAGACAAGACAAGACAAGACAAGACAAGACAAGACAAGACAAGACAAGACAAGACAAGACAAGACAAGACAAGACAAGACAAGACAAGACAAGACAAGACAAGACAAGACAAGACAAGACAAGACAAGACAAGACAAGACAAGACAAGACAAGACAAGACAAGACAAGACAAGACAAGACAAGACAAGACAAGACAAGACAAGACAAGACAAGACTAGACAAGACTAGACAAGACAAGACAAGACAAGACAAGACAAGACAAGACAAGACAAGACAAGACAAGACAAGACAAGACAAGACAAGACAAGACAAGACAAGACAAGACAAGACAAGACACGACAAGACAAGACAAGACAAGACAAGACAAGACAAGACAAAACAAGACAAGACAAGACAAGACATGACAAGACAAAACAAGACAAGACAAAACAACACAAGACACGACATGACATGACATGACTAGACAAAACAAAACAACACAACACATGACATGACATTACATGACAAAACAAGACCAGACAAGACAAGACAAGACAGGAGAAGACAAGACAAGACAAGACAAGACCGGACAGGACAGGACAAGACAAGACAAGACAAGACAAGACAAGACAAGACAAGACACGACAAGACAAGACAAGACAAGACAAGACAAGACAAGACAAGACAAGACAAGACAAGACAAGACAAGTCAAGACAAGACATGACACGACAAAACAACACAAGACAAGACAAAACAACACAACACACGACATGACATTACATGACAAAACAAGACAAGACAAGACAAGACAAGACAAGACAAGACAAGACAAGACAAGACAAGACAAGACAAGACAAGACAAGACACGACAAGACAAGACAAGACAAGACAAGACAAGACAAAACAAGACAAGACAAGACAAGACATGACAAGACAAAACAAGACAAGACAAAACAACACAAGACACGACATGACATGACATGACTAGACAAAACAAAACAACACAACACAGGACAGGACAGGAAAAGACAAGACAAGACAAGACAAGACAAGACAAGACAAGACATGACACGACAAAACAACACAAGACAAGACAAAACAACACAACACACGACATGACATTACATGACAAAACAAGACCAGACAAGACAAGACAAGACAGGAGAAGACAAGACAAGACAAGACAAGACCGGACAGGACAGGACAAGACAAGACAAGACAAGACAAGACAAGACAAGACAAGACACGACAAGACAAGACAAGACAAAACAAGACAAGACAAGACAACACAACACACGACATGACATGACAAGACAAGACCAGACAAGACAAGACAAGACAAGACAAGACAAGACAAGACAAGACAAGACATGAGAAGACATGACAAGACAAAACAAGACAAAACAAGACAAAACAAGACAAGACAAGACAAGACAAAACAACACAACACAACATGACATGACATGACATGACATGACAAAACAAGACAAGACAAGACAAGACAAGACAAGACAAGACAAGACAAGACAAGACAAGACAAGACAAGACATGAGAAGACATGACAAGACAAAACAAGACAAAACTAGACAAGACAAGACAAGACAAAACAAGACAAGACAAGACAAGACAAGACAAGACATGAGAAGACATGACAAGACAAGACAAGACAAGACAAGACAAGACAAGACTAGACAAGACTAGACAAGACAAGACAAGACAAGACCAGACAAGAAAAGACAAGACAAGACAAGACAAGACAAGACAAGACAAGACTAGACAAGACTAGACAAAACAAGACAAGACAAGACAAGACAAGACAAGGCAAGACAAGACAAGACAAGACAAGACAAGACTAGACAAGACTAGACAAGACAAGACAAGACAAGACAAGACCAGACAAGAAAAGACAAGACAAGACAAGACAAAACAAGACAAGACAAGACAAGACAAGACAAGACAAGACAAGACAAAACAAGACAAGACAAGACAAGACTAGACAAGACTAGACAAGACTAGACAAGACAAGACAAGACACAAGACAAGACAAGACCAGACAAGAAAAGACAAGAAAAGACAAGACAAGACAAGACAAGACAAGACAAGACAAGACAAGACAAGACAAGACAAGACAAGACAAGACTAGACTAGACAAGACAAGACAATACAAGACAAGACAAGACAAGACAAGACAAGACAAGACAAGACATAAGAAGACATGACAAGACAAAACAAGACAAAACAAGACAAGACAAGACAAGACAAAACAACACAACACAACATGACATGACATGACATGACATGAGAAGACAAGACAAGGCAGGACAGGACAGGACAGGACAGGACAGGACAAAACAGGACAAGACAAGATAAGACAAGACAAGACAAGACAAGACAAGACAAGACAAGACAAGACAAGACAAGACAAGACAAGACAAGACAAGACAAGACAAGACTAGACAAGACTAGACAAGACTAGACAAAACAAGACAAGACAAGACAAGACAAGACAAGACAAGACAAGACATGAGAAGACATGACAAGACAAAACAAGACAAAACAAGACAAAACAAGACAAGACAAGACAAGACAAAACAACACAACACAACATGACATGACATGACATGACATGACAAAACAAGACAAGACAAGACAAGACAAGACAAGACAAGACTAGACAAGACAAGACAAGACAAGACCAGACAAGAAAAGACAAGACAAGACAAGACTAGACAAGACTAGACAAGACAAGACAAGACAAGACCAGACAAGAAAAGACAAGACAAGACAAGACTAGACAAGTCTAGACAAGACAAGACAAGACAAGACAAGACAAGACAAGACAAGACAAGACAAGACAAGACAAGACAAGACAAGACAAGACAAGACAAGACAAGACAAGACAAGACAAGACAAGACAAGACAAGAGAAGACAAGACAAGACAAGACAAGACAAGACAAGACAAGACAAGACAAGACAAGACAAGACAAGACAAGACAAGACAAGACAAGACTAGACTAGACAAGACAAGACAAGACAAGACAAGACAAGACAAGACAAGACAAGACAAGACAAGACAAGACAAGACAAGACAAGACAAGACAAGACAAGGCAAGACAAGACAAGACAAGACAAGACAAGACAAGACAAGACAAGACAAGACAAGACAAGACAAGACAAGACAAGACAAGACAAGACAAGACAAGACAAGACAAGACAAGACAAGACAAGACAAGACAAGACAAGACAAGACAAGACAAGACAAGACAAGACAAGACAAGACAAGACAAGACAAGACAAGACAAGACAAGACAAGACAAGACAAGACAAGACAAGACAAGACAAGACAAGACAAGACAAGACAAGACAAGACAAGACAAGACAAGACAAGACAAGACAAGACAAGACAAGACAAGACAAGACAAGACAAGACAAGACAAGACAAGACAAGACAAGACAAGACAAGACAAGACAAGACAAGACAAGACAAGACAAGACAAGACAAGACAAGACAAGACAAGACAAGACAAGACAAGACAAGACAAGACAAGACAAGACAAGACAAGACAAGACAAGACAAGACAAGACAAGACAAGACAAGACAAGACAAGACAAGACAAGACAAGACAAGACAAGACAAGACAAGACAAGACAAGACAAGACAAGACAAGACAAGACAAGACAAGACAAGACAAGACAAGACAAGACAAGACAAGACAAGACAAAACAAGACAAGACAAGACAAGACATGACAAGACAAAACAAGACAAGACAAAACAACACAAGACACGACATGACATGACATGACTAGACAAAACAAAACAACACAACACATGACATGACATGACTAGACAAAACAAAACAACACAACACAGGACAGGACAGGAAAAGACAAGACAAGACAAGACAAGACAAGACAAGACAAGACATGACACGACAAAACAACACAAGACAAGACAAAACAACACAACACACGACATGACATTACATGACAAAACAAGACCAGACAAGACAAGACAAGACAGGAGAAGACAAGACAAGACAAGACAAGACCGGACAGGACAGGACAAGACAAGACAAGACAAGACAAGACAAGACAAGACAAGACACGACAAGACAAGACAAGACAAAACAAGACAAGACAAGACAACACAACACACGACATGACATGACAAGACAAGACTAGACAAGACAAGACAAGACAAGACAAGACAAGACAAGACAAGACATGAGAAGACATGACAAGACAAAACAAGACAAAACAAGACAAAACAAGACAAGACAAGACAAGACAAAACAACACAACACAACATGACATGACATGACATGACATGACAAAACAAGACAAGACAAGACAAGACAAGACAAGACAAGACAAGACAAGACAAGACAAGACAAGACAAGACATGAGAAGACATGACAAGACAAAACAAGACAAAACAAGACAAGACAAGACAAGACAAAACAAGACAAGACAAGACAAGACAAGACAAGACATGAGAAGACATGACAAGACAAGACAAGACAAGACAAGACAAGACAAGACTAGACAAGACTAGACAAGACAAGACAAGACAAGACCAGACAAGAAAAGACAAGACAAGACAAGACAAGACAAGACAAGACAAGACAAGACAAGACTAGACAAGACTAGACAAAACAAGACAAGACAAGACAAGACAAGACAAGACAAGACAAGACAAGACAAGACAAGACAAGACAAGACTAGACAAGACTAGACAAGACAAGACAAGACAAGACAAGACCAGACAAGAAAAGACAAGACAAGACAAGACAAAACAAGACAAGACAAGACAAGACAAGACAAGACAAGACAAGACAAAACAAGACAAGACAAGACAAGACTAGACAAGACTAGACAAGACTAGACAAGACAAGACAAGACACAAGACAAGACAAGACCAGACAAGAAAAGACAAGAAAAGACAAGACAAGACAAGACAAGACAAGACAAGACAAGACAAGACAAGACAAGACAAGACAAGACAAGACTAGACAAGACATAAGAAGACATGACAAGACAAAACAAGACAAAACAAGACAAGACAAGACAAGACAAAACAACACAACACAACATGACATGACATGACATGACATGAGAAGACAAGACAAGGCAGGACAGGACAGGACAGGACAGGACAGGACAAAACAGGACAAGACAAGATAAGACAAGACAAGACAAGACAAGACAAGACAAGACAAGACAAGACAAGACAAGACAAGACAAGACAAGACAAGACAAGACAAGACTAGACAAGACTAGACAAGACTAGACAAAACAAGACAAGACAAGACAAGACAAGACAAGACAAGACAAGACATGAGAAGACATGACAAGACAAAACAAGACAAAACAAGACAAAACAAGACAAGACAAGACAAGACAAAACAACACAACACAACATGACATGACATGACATGACATGACAAAACAAGACAAGACAAGACAAGACAAGACAAGACAAGACTAGACAAGACAAGACAAGACAAGACCAGACAAGAAAAGACAAGACAAGACAAGACTAGACAAGACTAGACAAGACAAGACAAGACAAGACCAGACAAGAAAAGACAAGACAAGACAAGACTAGACAAGTCTAGACAAGACAAGACAAGACAAGACAAGACAAGACAAGACAAGACAAGACAAGACAAGACAAGACAAGACAAGACAAGACAAGACAAGACAAGACAAGACAAGACAAGACAAGACAAGACAAGACAAGACAAGACAAGACAAGACAAGACAAGACAAGACAAGAGAAGACAAGACAAGACAAGACAAGACAAGACAAGACAAGACAAGACAAGACAAGACAAGACAAGACAAGACAAGACAAGACAAGACAAGACAAGACAAGACAAGACAAGACAAGACTAGACTAGACAAGACAAGACAAGACAAGAAAAGACAAGACAAGACAAGACAAGACAAGACAAGACAAGACAAGACAAGACAAGACAAGACAAGACAAGACAAGGCAAGACAAGACAAGACAAGACAAGACAAGACAAGACAAGACAAGACAAGACAAGACAAGACAAGACAAGACAAGACAAGACAAGACAAGACAAGACAAGACAAGACAAGACAAGACAAGACAAGACAAGACAAGACAAGACAAGACAAGACAAGACAAGACAAGACAAGACAAGACAAGACAAGACAAGACAAGACAAGACAAGACAAGACAAGACAAGACAAGACAAGACAAGACAAGACAAGACAAGACAAGACAAGACAAGACAAGACAAGACAAGACAAGACAAGACAAGACAAGACAAGACAAGACAAGACAAGACAAGACAAGACAAGACAAGACAAGACAAGACAAGACAAGACAAGACAAGACAAGACAAGACAAGACAAGACAAGACAAGACAAGACAAGACAAGACAAGACAAGACAAGACAAGACAAGACAAGACAAGACAAGACAAGACAAGACAAGACAAGACAAGACAAGACAAGACAAGACCAGACAAGAAAAGACAAGACAAGACAAGACAAAACAAGACAAGACAAGACAAGACTAGACAAGACTAGACAAGACTAGACAAGACAAGACACAAGACAAGACAAGACCAGACAAGAAAAGACAAGACAAGACTAGACAAGACAAGACAAGACAAGACAAGACAAGACAAGACAAGACAAGACAAGACATAAGAAGACATGACAAGACAAAACAAGACAAAACAAGACAAGACAAGACAAGACAACATGACATGGCATGACATGACATGAGAAGACAAGACAAGGCAGGACAGGACAGGACAGGACAGGACAGGACAAGACAAGACAAGACAAGATAAGACAAGACAAGACAAGACAAGACAAGACAAGACAAGACAAGACAAGACAGGACAAGACAAGACAAGACAAGACTAGACAAGACTAGACAAGACTAGACAAGACAAGACAAGACAAGACAAGACAAGACAAGACAAGACAAGACAAGACTAGACAAGACAAGACAAGACAGGACCAGACAAGAAAAGACAAGACAAGACAAGACTAGACAAGACTAGACAAGACAAGACAAGACAAGACAAGACCAGACAAGAAAAGACAAGACAAGACTAGACAAGTCTAGACAAGACAAGACAAGACAAGACAAGACAAGACATGAGAAGACATGACAAGACAAAACAAGACAAAACAAGACAAGACAAGACAAGACAAAACAACACAACACAACATGACATGACATGACATGACATGACAAAACAAGACAAGACAAGACAAGACAAGACAAGACAAGACAAGACAAGACTAGACAAGACTAGACAAAACAAGACAAGACAAGACAAGACCAGACAAGAAAAGACAAGACAAGACAAGACATGAGAAGACATGACAAGACAAAACAAGACAAGACAAGACAAGACAAGACAAGACAAGACAAGACAAGACTAGACAAGACAAGACAAGACAAAACAAGACAAAACAAGACAAGACAAGACAAGACAAAACAACACAACACAACATGACATGACATGACATGACAAAACAAGACAAGACAAGACAAGACAAGACAAGACAAGACAAGACAAGACATGAGAAGACATGACAAGACAAAACAAGACAGAACAAGACAAAACAAGACAAGACAAAACAAGACAAGACAAGACAAGACAAGACAAGACAAGACAAGACAAGACAAGACAAGACAAGACAAGACAAGACAAGACAAGACAAGACAAGACAAGACAAGACAAGACAAGACAAGACATGAGAAGACATGACAAGACAAAACAAGACAAAATAAGACAAGACAAGACAAGACAAAACAACACAACACAACATGACATGACATGTAATGACATGACAAAACAAGACAAGACAAGACAAGACAAGACAAGACAAGACAAGACAAGACAAGACAAGACATGAGAAGACATGACAAGACAAAACAAGACAAAACAAGACAAGACAAGACAAGACAAAACAAGACAAGACAAGACAAGACAAGACAAGACAAGACAAGACTAGACAAGACAAGACAAGACAAGACCAGACAAGAAAAGACAAGACAAGACAAGACAAGACAAGACTAGACAAGACAAGACAAGACAAGACAAGACCAGACAAGAAAAGAAAAGACAAGACTAGACAAGTCTAGACAAGACAAGACAAGACAAGACAAGACAAGACAAGACAAGACAAGACAAGACAAGACAAGACAAGACAAGACAAGACAAGACTAGACAAGACTAGACAAGACTAGACAAGACAAGACAAGACAAGACCAGACAAGAAAAGACAAGACAAGACAAGACAAAACAAGACAAGACAAGACAAGACTAGACAAGACTAGACAAGACAAGACAAGACAAGACAAGACAAGACAAGACCAGACAAGAAAAGACAAGACAAGACAAGACTAGACAAGACAAGACAAGACAAGACAAGACAAGACAAGACAAGACAAGACAAGACAAGACAAGACTAGACAAGACAAGACAAGACAAAACAAGACAAAACAAGACAAGACAAGACAAGACAAAACAACACAACACAACATGACATGACATGACATGACAAAACAAGACAAGACAAGACAAGACAAAACAAGACAAGACAAGACAAGACAGGACAAGACAAGACAAGACAAGACAAGACAAGACAAAACAACACAACGCAACACATGACATGACAAGACAAGACAAAGCAACACAAGACAAGACAAGACAACACAACACAACATGACATGACATGACATGACATGACATGACAAAACAAGACAAGACAAGACAAAACAACACAACACAATATGACATGACATGACATGACATGAGAAGACAAGACAAGGCAGGACAGGACAGGACAGGACAGGACAGGACAGGATAGGACAGGACAGGACAAGGCAAGACAAGACAAGACAAGACAAGACAAGACAGGACAAGACAAGACAAGACAAGACAAGACAAGACAAGACAAGACAAGACAAGACAAGACAAGACAAGACAAGACAAGACAAGACAAGACAAGACAAGACAAGACAAGACAACATGACATGACATGACATGACAAAACAAGACAAAACAACACAACACAACATGACATGACATGACATGACATGACATGACAAAACAAGACAAGACAAGACAAAACAACACAACACAATATGACATGACATGACATGACATGAGAAGACAAGACAAGGCAGGACAGGACAGGACAGGACAGGACAGGACAGGACAAGACAAGACAAGACAAGACAAGACAAGACAAGACAAGACAGGACAAGACAAGACAAGACAAGACAAGACAAGACAAGACAAGACAAGACAAGACAAGACAAGACAAGACAAAACAACACAACGCAACACATGACATGACAAGACAAGACAAAGCAACACAAGACAAGACAAGACAAGACAAGACAAGACAAGACAAGACAAGACAGACTAGACAAGACAAGGAGAAGACAAGACAAGACAAAACAACACAACACACGACATGGCATGACATGACAAGACAAGACAAGACAATATAAGACATGACAATACACAACAAGACAAGACAAAACAACACAACACACGACATGACAAGACAAGACAAGACAATATAAGACAGGACAAGACAAGACAAGACAAGACAAGACAAGACAAGACAAGACAAGACAAGACAAGACAAGACAAGACAAGACAAGACTAGACAAGACAAGACTAGACAAGACTAGACTAGACAAGACTAGACAAGACTAGACAAGACTAGACAAGACAAGACAAGACAAGACAAGACAGGACAAGACCAGACAAGACAAGACAAGACAAGACAAGACAAGACAAGACAAAACAAGACAAAACAAGACAAGACAAGACAAGACAAGACTAGACAAGACTAGACAAGACTAGACAAGACAAGACAAGACAAGACAAGACAAGACCAGACAAGAAAAGACAAGACAAGACAAGACAAGACCAGACAAGACAAGACAAGACAAGACAAGACAAGACAAGACAAGACAAGACAAGACAAGACAAGACAAGACAAGACAAGACAAGACAAGACAAGACTAGACAAGACTAGACAAGACAAGACAAGACAAGACAAGACAAGACAAGACAAAGACAAGACAAGACAAGACAAGACAAGACAAGACAAGACAAGACAAGACAAGACAAGACAAGACAACACAAGACAAGACAAGACAACACAAGACAAGACAAGACAAGACAAGACAAGACAAGACAAGACAAGACAAGACAAGACAAGACAAGACAAGACAAGACAAGACTAGACTAGACTAGACAAGACAAGACAAGACAAGACAAGACAAGACAAGACAAGACAAGACAAGACAAGACAAGACATGAGAAGACATGACAAGACAAAACAAGACAAAACAAGACAAGACAAGACAAAACAACGCAACACAACATGACATGACATGACATGACATGACAAAACAAGACAAGACAAGACAAGACAAGACAAGACAAGACAAGACAAGACATGAGAAGACATGACAAGACAAAACAAGACAAAACAAGACAAGACAAGACAAGACAAAACAAGACAAGACAAGACAAGATAAGACAAGACAAGACAAGACAAGACAAGACAAGACAAGACAAGACATGAGAAGACATGAGAAGACATGACAAGACAAAACAAGACAAAACAAGACAAGACAAGACAAGACAAAACAAGACAAGACAAGACAAGACAAGACAAGACAAGACAAGACAAGACAAGACAAGACAAGACAAGACAAGACAAGACAAGACAAGACAAGACAAGACAAGACAAGACAAGACAAGACAAGACAAGACAAGACAAGACAAGACAAGACAAGACAAGACAAGACAAGACAAGACAAGACAAGACAAGACAAGACAAGACAAGACAAGACAAGACAAGACAAGACAAGACAAGACAAGACAAGACAAGACAAGACAAGACAAGACAAGACAAGACAAGACAAGACAAGACAAGACAAGACAAGACAAGACAAGACAAGACAAGACAAGACAAGACAAGACAAGACAAGACAAGACAAGACAAGACAAGACTAGACAAGACTAGACAAGACTAGACAAGACTAGACAAGACAAGACAAGACAAGACAAGACAAGACCAGACAAGAAAAGACAAGACAAGACAAGACTAGACAAGACTAGACAAGACAAGACAAGACTAGACAAGACAAGACCAGACAAGAAAAGACTAGACAAGACAAGACAAGACAAGACTAGACAAGACAAGACAAGACTAGACAAGACTAGACAAGACAAGACAAGACAAGACTAGACAAGACTAGACAAGACTAGACAAGACTAGACAAGACTAGACAAGACAAGACAAGACAAGACAAGACCAGACAAGAAAAGACTAGACAAGACAAGACTAGACAAGACTAGACAAGACAAGACAAGACAAGAGAAGACAAGACAAGACAAGACAAGACTAGACAAGACTAGACAAGACTAGACAAGACAAGACAAGACAAGACAAGACAAGACCAGACAAGAAAAGACAAGACAAGACAAGACTAGACAAGACTAGACAAGACAAGACAAGACAAGACAAGACAAGACAAGACAAGAGAAGACAAGACAAGACAAGACAAGACTAGACAAGACTAGACAAGACTAGACAAGACAAGACAAGACAAGACAAGACAAGACAAGACAAGACAAGACAAGACAAGACAAGACAAGACAAGACAACACAAGACAAGACAAGACAAGACAAGACAAGACAAGACAAGACAAGACAAGACAAGACAAGACAAGACTAGACAAGACAAGACAAGACAAGAAAAGACAAGACAAGACAAGACAAGACAAGACAAGACAAAACAAGACAAGACAAGACAAAACAAGACAAAACAAGACAAGACAAGACAAAACAACGCAACACAACATGACATGACATGACATGACATGACAAAACAAGACAAGACAAGACAAGACAAGACAAGACAAGACAAGACAAGACATGAGAAGACATGACAAGACAAAACAAGACAAAACAAGACAAGACAAGACAAAACAACGCAACACAACATGACATGACATGACATGACATGACAAAACAAGACAAGACAAGACAAGACAAGACAAGACAAGACAAGACAAGACAAGACAAGACTAGACAAGACAAGGAGAAGACAAAACAACACAACACACGACATGACATGACATGACAAGACAAGACAAGACAATATAAGACATGACAATACACAACAAGACAAGACAAAACAACACAACACACGACATGACAAGACAAGACAAGACAATATAAGACAGGACAAGACAAGACAAGACAAGACAAGACAAGACAAGACAAGACAAGACAAGACAAGACAAGACAAGACATGAGAAGACATGACAAGACAAAACAAGACAAAACAAGACAAGACAAGACAAAACAACGCAACACACCATGACATGACATGACATGACATGACAAAACAGGACAAGACAAGACAAGACAAGACAAGACAAGACAAGACAAGACATGAGAAGACATGACAAGACAAAACAAGACAAAACAAGACAAGACAAGACAAGACAAGACTAGACAAGACAAGACAAGACTAGACAAGACAAGACTAGACAAGACTAGACTAGACAAGACTAGACAAGACAAGACAAGACTAGACAAGACTAGACAAGACTAGGCAAGACAAGACAAGACAAGACTAGACAAGACTAGACAAGACAAGACAAGACTAGACAAGACTAGACAAGACTAGGCAAGACAAGACAAGACAAGACTAGACAAGACTAGACAAGACTAGACAAGACAAGACAAGACAAGACAAGACAAGACCAGACAAGACAAGACAAGACAAGACAAGACAAGACAAGACAAGACAAGACAAGACAAGACAAGACAAGACAAGACAAGACAAGACAAGACAAGACAAGACAAGACAAGACAAGACAAGACAAGACAAGACAAGACAAGACAAGACAAGACAAGACAAGACAAGACAAGACAAGACAAGACAAGACAAGACAAGACAAGACAAGACAAGACAAGACAAGACAAGACAAGACAAGACAAGACAAGACAAGACAAGACAAGACAAGACAAGACAAGACAAGACAAGACAAGACAAGACAAGACTAGACAAGACTAGACAAGACAAGACAAGACAAGACAAGACAAGACTAGACAAGACAAGACAAGACAAGACAAGACAAGACAAGGAGAAGACAAAACAACACAACACACGACATGACAAGACAAGACAAGACAATATAAGACAGGACAAGACAAGACAAGACAAGACAAGACAAGACAAGACAAGACAAGACAAGACAAGACTAGACAAGACAAGACAAGACTAGACAAGACAAGACTAGACAAGACTAGACTAGACAAGACTAGACAAGACAAGACAAGACTAGACAAGACTAGACAACACTAGGCAAGACAAGACAAGACAAGACTAGACAAGACTAGACAAGACAAGACAAGACTAGACAAGACTAGACAAGACTAGGCAAGACAAGACAAGACAAGACTAGACAAGACTAGACAAGACTAGACAAGACAAGACAAGACAAGACAAGACAAGACCAGACAAGACAAGACAAGACAAGACAAGACAAGACAAGACAAGACAAGACAAGACAAGACAAGACAAGACAAGACAAGACAAGACAAGACAAGACAAGACAAGACAAGACAAGACAAGACAAGACAAGACAAGACAAGACAAGACAAGACAAGACAAGACAAGACAAGACAAGACAAGACAAGACAAGACAAGACAAGACAAGACAAGACAAGACAAGACAAGACTAGACAAGACTAGACAAGACAAGACAAGACAAGACAAGACAAGACTAGACAAGACAAGACAAGACAAGACAAGACAAGAAAAGACAAGACAAGACAAGACAAGAAAAGACAAGACAAGACAAGACAAGACAAGACAAGACAAGACAAGACAAGACAAGACAAGACAAGACAAGACAAGACAAGACAAGACAAGACAAGACAAGACAAGACAAGACAAGACAAGACAAGACAAGACAAGACAAGACAAGACATGACAAGACTAGACAAGACTAGACAAGACAAGACATGACAAGACTAGACAAGACTAGACAAGACAAGACAAGACAAGACAAGACTAGACAAGACAAGGAGAAGACAAGACAAGACAATATAAGACATGACAATACACAACAAGACAAGACAAAACAACACAACACACGACATGACAAGACAAGACAAGACAATATAAGACAGGACAAGACAAGACAAGACAAGACAAGACAAGACAAGACAAGACAAGACAAGACTAGACAAGACAAGACTAGACAAGACTAGACGAGACAAGACTAGACAAGACAAGACAAGACTAGACAAGACAAGACAAGACAAGACAAGACAAGACAAGACAAGACAAGACAAGACAACACAAGACAAGACAAGACAAGACAAGACAAGACAAGACAAGACAAGACAAGACAAGACAAGACAAGGCAAGACAAGACAAGACAAGACAAGACAAGACAAGACTAGACAAGACAAGACAAGACAAGACAAGACAAGAAAAGACAAGACAAGACAAGACAAGAAAAGACAAGACAAGACAAGACAAGACAAGACAAGACAAGACAAGACAAGACAAGACAAGACAAGACAAGACAAGACAAGACAAGACAAGACAAGACAAGACAAGACAAGACAAGACAAGACAAGACAAGACAAGACAAGACAAGACAAGACAAGACAAGACAAGACAAGACAAGACAAGACAAGACAAGACAAGACAAGACAAGACAAGACAAGACAAGACAAGACATGACAAGACAAAACAAGACAAAACAAGACAAGACAAGACAAGACAAAACAAGACAAGACAAGACAAGACAAGACAAGACAAGACAAGACAAGAAAAGACAAGACAAGACAAGACAAGAAAAGACAGGACAAGACAAGACAAGACAAGACAAGACAAGACAAGACAAGACAAGACAAGACAAGACAAGACAAGACAAGACAAGACAAGACAAGACAAGACAAGACAAGACAAGACAAGACAAGACAAGACAAGACAAGACAAGACAAGACAAGACAAGACAAGACAAGACAAGACAAGACAAGACAAGACAAGACAAGACAAGACAAGACAAGACAAGACAAGACAAGACAAGACAAGACAAGACAAGACAGGACAAGACTAGACAAGACTAGACAAGACAAGACATGACAAGACTAGACAAGACTAGACAAGACAAGACAAGACAAGACAAGACAAGACCAGACAAGAAAAGACAAGACAAGACAAGACAAGACAAGACAAGACAAGACAAGACAAGACAAGACAAGACAAGACCAGACAAGAAAAGACTAGACAAGACAAGACTAGACAAGACTAGACAAGACAAGACAAGACTAGACAAGACTAGACAAGACAAGACAAGACAAGACAAGACAAGACTAGACAAGACTAGACAAGACTAGACAAGACAAGACCAGACAAGACTAGACAAGACTAGACAAGACAAGACAAGACAAGACAAGACAAGACTAGACAAGACAAGACAAGACAAGACAAGACAAGAAAAGACAAGACTAGACAAGACTAGACAAGACTAGACAAGACAAGACAAGACAAGACTAGACAAGACTAGACAAGACAAGACAAGACAAGACAAGACAAGACAAGACTAGACAAGACTAGACAAGACAAGACAAGACAAGACTAGACAAGACTAGACAAGACAAGACAAGACAAGACAAGACAAGACAAGACAAGACAAGACAAGACAAGACAAGACAAAACAAGACAAGACAAGACAAGACAAGACTAGACAAGACTAGACAAGACTAGACAAGACTAGACAAGACAAGACAAGACAAGACAAGACAAGACAAGACAAGACAAGACAAGACTAGACAAGACTAGACAAGACTAGACAAGACAAGACAAGACAAGACCAGACAAGAAAAGACAAGACAAGACAAGACAAGACTAGACAAGACTAGACAAGACAAGACAAGACAAGACAAGACAAGACAAGACAAGACAAGACAAGACAAGACAAGACTAGACAAGACTAGACAAGACTAGACAAGACAAGACAAGACAAGACAAGACTAGACAAGACTAGACAAGACAAGACAAGACAAGACCAGACAAGAAAAGACAAGACAAGACAAGACTAGACAAGACTAGACAAGACAAGACAAGACAAGACAAGACAAGACAAGACAAGACATGAGAAGACATGACAAGACAAAACAACACAACACAACATGACATGACATGACATGACATGACAAAACAAGACAAGACAAGACAAGACAAGACTAGACAAGACTAGACAAGACAAGACAAGACAAGACTAGACAAGACTAGACAAGACTAGACAAGACTAGACAAGACAAGACAAGACAAGACAAGACAAGACCAGACAAGAAAAGACAAGACAAGACAAGACAAGACAAGACAAGCCAAGACAAGACAAGACAAGACAAGACAAGACCAGATAAGAAAAGACTAGACAAGACAAGACTAGACAAGACTAGACAAGACAAGACAAGACTAGACAAGACTAGACAAGACAAGACAAGACAAGACTAGACAAGACTAGACAAGACTAGACAAGACTAGACAAGACTAGACAAGACTAGACAAGACAAGACAAGACAAGACCAGACAAGAAAAGACTAGACAAGACAAGACTAGACAAGACTAGACAAGACAAGACAAGACAAGAGAAGACAAGACAAGACAAGACAAGACTAGACAAGACTAGACAAGACTAGACAAGACAAGACAAGACAAGACCAGACAAGACAAGACAAGACAAGACAAGACAAGACAAGACAAGACAAGACAAGACAAGACAAGACAAGACAAGACAAGACAAGACAAGACAAGACAAGACAAGACAAGACAAGACAAGACAAGACAAGACAAGACAAGACAAGACAAGACAAGACAAGACAAGACAAGACAAGACAAGACAAGACAAGACAAGACAAGACAAGACAAGACAAGACAAGAAAAGACAAGACAAGACAAGACAAGACAAGACAAGACAAGACAAGACTAGACAAGACAAGACAAGACAAGAAAAGACAAGACAAGACAAGACAAGACAAGACAAAGCAACACAAGACAAGACAAGACAAGACAAGACAAGACAAGACTAGACAAGACAAGGAGAAGACAAAACAACACAACACACGACATGACATGACATGACAAGACAAGACAAGACAATATAAGACATGACAATACACAACAAGACAAGACAAAACAACACAAAACACGACATGACAAGACAAGACAAGACAATATAAGACAGGACAAGACAAGACAAGACAAGACAAGACAAGACAAGACAAGACAAGACAAGACAAGACTAGACAAGACAAGACTAGACAAGACTAGACTAGACAAGACTAGACAAGACAAGACAAGACTAGACAAGACTAGACAAGACTAGACAAGACAAGACAAGACAAGACTAGACAAGACTAGACAAGACTAGACAAGACAAGACAAGACAAGACAAGACAAGACAAGACATGAGAAGACATGACAAGACAAAACAACACAACACAACATGACATGACATGACATGACATGACAAAACAAGACAAGACAAGACAAGACTAGACAAGACAAGACAAGACAAGACTAGACAAGACTAGACAAGACAAGACAAGACAAGACCAGACAAGACAAGACAAGACAAGACAAGACAAGACAAGACAAGACAAGACAAGACAAGACTAGACAAGACAAGGAGAAGACAAGACAAGACAAAACAACACAACACACGACATGACATGACATGACAAGACAAGACAAGACAATATAAGACATGACAATACACAACAAGACAAGACAAAACAACACAACACACGACATGACAAGACAAGACAAGACAAGACAATATAAGACAGGACAAGACAAGACAAGACAAGACAAGACAAGACAAGACAAGACAAGACAAGACAAGACAAGACAAGACAAGACTAGACAAGACAAGACTAGACAAGACTAGACTAGACAAGACTAGACAATACAAGACAAGACTAGACAAGACTAGACAAGACTAGACAAGACAAGACAAGACAAGACTAGACAAGACTAGACAAGACTAGACAAGACAAGACAAGACAAGACAAGACAAGACAAGACCAGACAAGACAAGACAAGACAAGACAAGACAAGACAAGACAAAACAAGACAAAACAAGACAAGACAAGACAAGACAAGACTAGACAAGACTAGACAAGACTAGACAAGACTAGACAAGACAAGACAAGACAAGACAAGACAAGACATGAGAAGACATGACAAGACAAAACAAGACAAAACAAGACAAGACAAGACAAGACAAGACAAGACAAGACAAAACAACGCAACACAACATGACATGACATGACATGACATGACATGACAAAACAAGACAAGACAAGACAAGACAAGACAAGACAAGACAAGACAAGACATGAGAAGACATGACAAGACAAAACAAGACAAAACAAGACAAGACAAGACAAGACAAAACAAGACAAGACAAGACAAGATAAGACAAGACAAGACAAGATAAGACAAGACAACGCAACACAACATGACATGACATGACATGACATGACAAAACAAGACAAAACAAGACAAGACAAGACAAGACAAGACAAAACAACGCAACACAACATGACATGACATGACATGACATGACAAAACAAGACAAAACAAGACAAGACAAGACAAGACAAAACAAGACAAGACAAGACAAGACAAGACAAGACAAGACAAGACAAGACAAGACAAGACCAGACAAGAAAAGACTAGACAAGACAAGACTAGACAAGACTAGACAAGACAAGACAAGACTAGACAAGACTAGACAAGACAAGACAAGACAAGACTAGACAAGACTAGACAAGACTAGACAAGACTAGACAAGACTAGACAAGACTAGACAAGACAAGACAAGACAAGACAAGACAAGACCAGACAAGAAAAGACAAGACAAGACAAGACAAGACAAGACAAGCCAAGACAAGACAAGACAAGACAAGACAAGACAAGACCAGACAAGAAAAGACTAGACAAGACAAGACTAGACAAGACTAGACAAGACAAGACAAGACTAGACAAGACTAGACAAGACAAGACAAGACAAGACTAGACAAGACTAGACAAGACTAGACAAGACTAGACAAGACTAGACAAGACAAGACAAGACAAGACAAGACCAGACAAGAAAAGACTAGACAAGACAAGACTAGACAAGACTAGACAAGACAAGACAAGACAAGAGAAGACAAGACAAGACAAGACAAGACTAGACAAGACTAGACAAGACTAGACAAGACAAGACAAGACAAGACAAGACAAGACAAGACAAGACAAGACAAGACAAGACAAGACAAGACAAGACAAGACAAGACAAGACAAGACAAGACAAGACAAGACAAGACAAGACAAGACAAGACAAGACAAGACAAGACAAGACAAGACTAGACAAGACAAGACAAGACAAGAAAAGACAAGACAAGACAAGACAAGACAAGACAAGACAAGACAAAGCAACACAAGACAAGACAAGACGAGACAAGACAAGACAAGACAAGACTAGACAAGACAAGGAGAAGACAAAACAACACAACACACGACATGACATGACATGACAAGACAAGACAAGACAATATAAGACATGACAATACACAACAAGACAAGACAAAACAACACAAAACACGACATGACAAGACAAGACAAGACAATATAAGACAGGACAAGACAAGACAAGACAAGACAAGACAAGACAAGACAAGACAAGACAAGACAAGACTAGACAAGACAAGACTAGACAAGACTAGACTAGACAAGACTAGACAAGACAAGACAAGACTAGACAAGACTAGACAAGACTAGACAAGACAAGACAAGACAAGACTAGACAAGACTAGACAAGACAAGACAAGACAAGACAAGACAAGACAAGACCAGACAAGACAAGACAAGACAAGACAAGACAAGACAAGACAAAACAAGACAAAACAAGACAAGACAAGACAAGACAAAACAAGACAAGACAAGACAAGACAAGACAAGACAAGACAAAACAACGCAACACAACATGACATTACATGACATGACATGACAAAACAAGACAAGACAAGACAAGACAAGACAAGACAAGACATGAGAAGACATGACAAGACAAAACAAGACAAAACAAGACAAGACAATACAAGACAAAACAAGACAAGACAGGACAAGATAAGACAAGACAAGACAAGACAAGACAAGACAAGACAAGACAAGACAAGACAAGACATGAGAAGACATGACAAGACAAAACAAGACAAAACAAGACAAAACAAGACAAGACAAGACAAGACAAAACAAGACAAGACAAGACAAGACAAGACAAGACAAGACAAGACAAGACAAGACAAGACAAGACAAGACAAGACAAGACAAGACAAGACAAGACAAGACAAGACAAGACTAGACAAGACTAGACAAGACTAGACAAGACTAGACAAGACAAGACAAGACAAGACCAGACAAGAAAAGACAAGACAAGACAAGACTAGACAAGACTAGACAAGACAAGACAAGACAAGACAAGACAAGACAAGACAAAACAACGCAACACAACATGACATGACATGACATGACATGACAAAACAAGACAAAACAAGACAAGACAAGACAAGACAAAACAAGACAAGACAAGACAAGACAAGACAAGACAAGACAAGACAAGACAAGACAAGACAAGACAAGACAAGACAAGACAAGACAAGACAAGACAAGACAAGACAAGACAAGACAAGACAAGACAAGACAAGACAAGACAAGACAAGACAAGACAAGACAAGACAAGACAAGACGAGACAAGACAAGACAAGACAAGACAAGACAAGACAAGACAAGACAAGACAAGACAAGACAAGACAAGACAGGACAAGACAAGACAAGACAAGACAAGACAAGACAAGACAAGACAAGACAAGACAAGACAGGACAAGACAAGACAAGACAAGACAAGACAAGACAAGACAAGACAAGACAAGACAAGACAAGACAAGACAAGACAAGACAAGACAAGACAAGACAAGACAAGACTAGACAAGACTAGACAAGACAAGACAAGACAAGACTAGACAAGACTAGACAAGACTAGACAAGACTAGACAAGACAAGACAAGACAAGACAAGACAAGACCAGACAAGAAAAGACAAGACAAGACAAGACAAGACAAGACAAGCCAAGACAAGACAAGACTAGACAAGACTAGACAAGACTAGACAAGACTAGACAAGACTAGACAAGACAAGACAAGACAAGCCAAGACCAGACAAGAAAAGACTAGACAAGACAAGACTAGACAAGACTTGACAAGACTTGACTAGACAAGACAAGACAAGACAAGACTAGACAAGACTAGACAAGACTAGACAAGACAAGACAAGACAAGACAAGACAAGACCAGACAAGACAAGACAAGACAAGACAAGACAAGACAAGACAAAACAAGACAAAACAAGACAAGACAAGACAAGACAAAACAAGACAAGACAAGACAAGACAAGACAAAACAACGCAACACAACATGACATGACATGACATGACATGACAAAACAAGACAAGACAAGACAAGACAAGACAAGACAAGACATGAGAAGACATGACAAGACAAAACAAGACAAAACAAGACAAGACAATACAAGACAAAACAAGACAAGACAGGACAAGATAAGACAAGACAAGACAAGACAAGACAAGACAAGACAAGACAAGACAAGACAAGACAAGACATGAGAAGACATGACAAGACAAAACAAGACAAAACAAGACAAGACAAGACAAGACAAAACAAGACAAGACAAGACAAGACAAGACAAGACAAGACAAGACAAGACAAGACAAGACAAGACAAGACAAGACAAGACAAGACAAGACAAGACAAGACAAGACAAGACAAGACAAGACAAGACTAGACAAGACTAGACAAGACTAGACAAGACTAGACAAGACTAGACAAGACAAGACAAGACAAGACCAGACAAGAAAAGACAAGACAAGACAAGACTAGACAAGACTAGACAAGACAAGACAAGACAAGACAAGACAAGACAAGACAAGACAAGACAAGACAAGACAAGACTAGACAAGACTAGACAAGACTAGACAAGACAAGACCAGACAAGACAAGACAAGACAAGACAAGACAAGACAAAACAAGACAAAACAACACAAGACAAGACAAGACAAGACAAGACTAGACAAGACTAGACAAGACTAGACAAGACTAGACAAGACTAGACAAGACAAGACAAGAAAAGACAAGAAAAGACAAGACTAGACAAGACTAGACAAGACAAGACAAGACAAGACAAGACAAGACAAGACAAGACAAGACAAGACAAGGCAAGACAAGACAAGACAAGACAAGACAAGACAAGACAAGACAAGACTAGACTAGACTAGACAAGACAAGACAAGACAAGACAAGACAAAACAACGCAACACAACATGACATGACATGACATGACATGACATGTCAAGACAAGACAAGACAAGACAAGACATGAGAAGACATGACAAGACAAAACAAGACAAAACAAGACAAGACAATACAAGACAAAACAAGACAAGACAGGACAAGATAAGACAAGACAAGACAAGACAAGACAAGACAAGACAAGACAAGACAAGACAAGACATGAGAAGACATGACAAGACAAAACAAGACAAAACAAGACAAGACAAGACAAGACAAAACAAGACAAGACAAGACAAGACAAGACAAGACAAGACAAGACAAGACAAGACAAGACAAGACAAGACAAGACAAGACAAGACAAGACAAGACAAGACAAGACAAGACAAGACAAGACAAGACAAGACAAGACAAGACAAGACAAGACAAGACAAGACAAGACAAGACAAGACAAGACAAGACAAGACAAGACAAGACAAGACAAGACAAGACAAGACAAGACAAGACAAGACAAGACAAGACAAGACAAGACAAGACAAGACAAGACAAGACAAGACAAGACAAGACAAGACAAGACAAGACAAGACAAGACAAGACAAGACAAGACAAGACAAGACAAGACAAGACAAGACAAGACAAGACAAGACAAGACAAGACAAGACAAGACAAGACAAGACAAGACAAGACAAGACAAGACAAGACAAGACAAGACAAGACAAGACAAGACAAGACAAGACAAGACAAGACTAGACAAGACTAGACAAGACTAGACAAGACTAGACAAGACAAGACAAGACAAGACCAGACAAGAAAAGACAAGACAAGACAAGACTAGACAAGACTAGACAAGACAAGACAAGACAAGACAAGACAAGACAAGACAAAACAACGCAACACAACATGACATGACATGACAAAACAAGACAAAACAAGACAAGACAAGACAAGACAAAACAAGACAAGACAAGACAAGACAAGACAAGACAAGACAAGACAAGACAAGACAAGACAAGACAAGACAAGACAAGACAAGACAAGACAAGACAAGACAAGACAAGACAAGACAAGACAAGACAAGACAAGACAAGACAAGACAAGACAAGACAAGACAAGACAAGACAAGACAAGACAAGACAAGACAAGACAAGACAAGACAAGACAAGACAAGACAAGACAAGACAAGACAAGACAAGACAAGACAAGACAAGACAAGACAAGACAAGACAAGACAAGACAAGACAAGACAAGACAAGACAAGACAAGACAAGACAAGACAAGACAAGACAAGACAAGACAAGACAAGACAAGACAGGACAAGACAAGACAAGACAAGACAAGACAAGACAAGACAAGACAAGACAAGACAAGACAAGACAAGACAAGACAAGACAAGACAAGACTAGACAAGACTAGACAAGACAAGACAAGACAAGACTAGACAAGACTAGACAAGACTAGACAAGACTAGACAAGACTAGACAAGACAAGACAAGACAAGACAAGACAAGACCAGACAAGAAAAGACAAGACAAGACAAGACAAGACAAGACAAGCCAAGACAAGACAAGACTAGACAAGACTAGACAAGACTAGACAAGACTAGACAAGACTAGACAAGACAAGACAAGACAAGCCAAGACCAGACAAGAAAAGACTAGACAAGACAAGACTAGACAAGACTAGACAAGACAAGACAAGACAAGAGAAGACAAGACAAGACAAGACAAGACTAGACAAGACTAGACAAGACTAGACAAGACAAGACAAGACAAGACAAGACAAGACAAGACAAGACAAGACAAGACAAGACAAGACAAGACAAGACAAGACAAGACAAGACAAGACAAGACAAGACAAGACAAGACAAGACAAGACAAGACAAGACAAGACAAGACAAGACAAGACAAGACAAGACAAGACAAGACAAGACAAGACAAGACAAGACTAGACAAGACAAGACAAGACAAGAAAAGACAAGACAAGACTAGACAAGACAAGACAAGACAAGACAAAGCAACACAAGACAAGACAAGACAAGACAAGACAAGACAAGACAAGACAAGACTAGACAAGACAAGGAGAAGACAAAACAACACAACACACGACATGACATGACATGACAAGACAAGACAAGACAATATAAGACATGACAATACACAACAAGACAAGACAAAACAACACAAAACACGACATGACAAGACAAGACAAGACAATATAAGACAGGACAAGACAAGACAAGACAAGACAAGACAAGACAAGACAAGACAAGACAAGACAAGACTAGACAAGACAAGACTAGACAAGACTAGACTAGACAAGACTAGACAAGACAAGACAAGACTAGACAAGACTAGACAAGACTAGACAAGACAAGACAAGACAAGACTAGACAAGACTAGACAAGACTAGACAAGACAAGACAAGACAAGACAAGACAAGACCAGACAAGACAAGACAAGACAAGACAAGACAAGACAAGACAAAACAAGACAAAACAAGACAAGACAAGACAAGACAAAACAAGACAAGACAAGACAAGACAAGACAAAACAACGCAACACAACATGACATGACATGACATGACATGACAAAACAAGACAAGACAAGACAAGACAAGACAAGACAAGACATGAGAAGACATGACAAGACAAAACAAGACAAAACAAGACAAGACAATACAAGACAAAACAAGACAAGACAGGACAAGATAAGACAAGACAAGACAAGACAAGACAAGACAAGACAAGACAAGACAAGACAAGACAAGACATGAGAAGACATGACAAGACAAAACAAGACAAAACAAGACAAGACAAGACAAGACAAAACAAGACAAGACAAGACAAGACAAGACAAGACAAGACAAGACAAGACAAGACAAGACAAGACAAGACAAGACAAGACAAGACAAGACTAGACAAGACTAGACAAGACTAGACAAGACTAGACAAGACTAGACAAGACTAGACAAGACAAGACAAGACAAGACCAGACAAGAAAAGACAAGACAAGACAAGACTAGACAAGACTAGACAAGACAAGACAAGACAAGACAAGACAAGACAAGACTAGACAAGACTAGACAAGACTAGACAAGACAAGACCAGACAAGACAAGACAAGACAAGACAAGGCAAGACAAAACAAGACAAAACAACACAAGACAAGACAAGACAAGACTAGACAAGACTAGACAAGACTAGACAAGACTAGACAAGACAAGACAAGACCAGACAAGAAAAGACAAGACAAGACAAGACTAGACAAGACTAGACAAGACAAGACAAGACAAGACAAGACAAGACAAGACAAGACAAGACAAGACAAGGCAAGACAAGACAAGACAAGACAAGACAAGACAAGACAAGACAAGACGAGACTAGACTAGACTAGACAAGACAAGACAAGACAAGACAAGACAAGACAAGACATGAGAAGACATGACAAGACAAAACAAGACAAAACAAGACAAGACAAGACAAGACAAGACAAGACAAGACAAAACAACGCAACACAACATGACATGACATGACATGACATGACATGTCAAGACAAGACAAGACAAGACAAGACATGAGAAGACATGACAAGACAAAACAAGACAAAACAAGACAAGACAATACAAGACAAAACAAGACAAGACAGGACAAGATAAGACAAGACAAGACAAGACAAGACAAGACAAGACAAGACAAGACAAGACAAGACATGAGAAGACATGACAAGACAAAACAAGACAAAACAAGACAAGACAAGACAAGACAAAACAAGACAAGACAAGACAAGACAAGACAAGACAAGACAAGACAAAACAAGACAAGACAAGACAAGACAAGACAAGACAAGACAAGACAAGACAAGACAAGACAAGACAAGACAAGACAAGACAAGACAAGACAAGACAAGACAAGACAAGACAAGACAAGACAAGACAAGACAAGACAAGACAAGACAAGACAAGACAAGACAAGACAAGACAAGACAAGACAAGACAAGACAAGACAAGACAAGACAAGACAAGACAAGACAAGACAAGACAAGACAAGACAAGACAAGACAAGACAAGACAAGACAAGACAAGACAAGACAAGACAAGACAAGACAAGACAAGACAAGACAAGACAAGACAAGACAAGACAAGACAAGACAAGACAAGACAAGACAAGACAAGACAAGACAAGACAAGACAAGACAAGACAAGACAAGACAAGACAAGACAAGACAAGACAAGACAAGACAAGACAAGACAAGACAAGACAAGACAAGACAAGACAAGACAAGACAAGACTAGACAAGACTAGACAAGACAAGACAAGACAAGACAAGACAAGACAAGACAAGACAAGACAAGACAAGACAAGACAAGACAAGACAAGACAAGACAAAACAAGACAAAACAAGACAAGACAAGACAAGACAAAACAAGACAAGACAAGACAAGACAAGACAAGACAAGACAAGACAAGACAAGACAAGACAAGACAAGACAAGACAAGACAAGACAAGACAAGACAAGACAAGACAAGACAAGACAAGACAAGACAAGACTAGACAAGACTAGACAAGACTAGACAAGACAAGACAAGACAAGACTAGACAAGACTAGACAAGACTAGACAAGACAAGACAAGACAAGACAAGACAAGACCAGACAAGAAAAGACAAGACAAGACAAGACTAGACAAGACTAGACAAGACAAGACAAGACAAGACTAGACAAGACTAGACAAGACAAGACAAGACAAGACAAGACAAGACTAGACAAGACTAGACAAGACAAGACAAGACAAGACAAGACAAGACAAGACTAGACAAGACTAGACAAGACAAGACAAGACAAGACTAGACAAGACTAGACAAGACTAGACAAGACAAGACAAGACAAGACAAGACAAGACAAGACAAGACAAGACAAGACAAGACAAGACAAGACAAGACTAGACAAGACTAGACAAGACTAGACAAGACTAGACAAGACTAGACAAGACTAGACAAGACAAGACAAGACAAGACAAGACCAGACAAGAAAAGACAAGACAAGACAAGACAAGACAAGACAAGACAAGACTAGACAAGACTAGACAAGACAAGACAAGACAAGACTAGACAAGACTAGACAAGACTAGACAAGACTAGACAAGACTAGACAAGACTAGACAAGACAAGACAAGACAAGACAAGACAAGACCAGACAAGAAAAGACAAGACAAGACAAGACAAGACAAGACAAGCCAAGACAAGACAAGACAAGACAAGACAAGACCAGACAAGAAAGACAAGACAAGACAAGACTAGACAAGACTAGACAAGACTAGACAAGACTAGACAAGACTAGACAAGACAAGACAAGACAAGACAAGACAAGACCAGACAAGAAAAGACAAGACAAGACAAGACAAGACAAGACAAGACAAGACAAGACCAGACAAGAAAAGACTAGACAAGACAAGACTAGACAAGACTAGACAAGACAAGACAAGACTAGACAAGACTAGACAAGACAAGACAAGACAAGACTAGACAAGACTAGACAAGACTAGACAAGACTAGACAAGACTAGACAAGACTAGACAAGACAAGACAAGACAAGCCAAGACCAGACAAGAAAAGACTAGACAAGACAAGACTAGACAAGACTAGACAAGACAAGACAAGACAAGAGAAGACAAGACAAGACAAGACAAGACTAGACAAGACTAGACAAGACTAGACAAGACAAGACAAGACAAGACAAGACAAGACAAGACAAGACAAGACAAGACAAGACAAGACAAGACAAGACAAGACAAGACAAGACAAGACAAGACAAGACAAGACAAGACAAGACAAGACAAGACAAGACAAGACAAGACAAGACAAGACAAGACTAGACAAGACAAGACAAGACAAGAAAAGACAAGACAAGACTAGACAAGACAAGACAAGACAAGACAAAGCAACACAAGACAAGACAAGACAAGACACGACTAGACAAGACTAGACAAGACAAGACCAGACAATACAAGACAAAACAAGACAAGACAGGACAAGATAAGACAAGACAAGACAAGACAAGACAAGACAAGACAAGACAAGACAAGACAAGACATGAGAAGACATGACAAGACAAAACAAGACAAAACAAGACAAGACAAGACAAGACAAAACAAGACAAGACAAGACAAGACAAGACAAGACAAGACAAGACAAAACAAGACAAGACAAGACAAGACAAGACAAGACAAGACAAGACAAGACAAGACAAGACAAGACAAGACAAGACAAGACAAGACAAGACAAGACAAGACAAGACAAGACAAGACAAGACAAGACAAGACAAGACAAGACAAGACAAGACAAGACAAGACAAGACAAGACAAGACAAGACAAGACAAGACAAGACAAGACAAGACAAGACAAGACAAGACAAGACAAGACAAGACAAGACAAGACAAGACAAGACAAGACAAGACAAGACAAGACAAGACAAGACAAGACAAGACAAGACAAGACAAGACAAGACAAGACAAGACAAGACAAGACAAGACAAGACAAGACAAGACAAGACAAGACAAGACAAGACAAGACAAGACAAGACAAGACAAGACAAGACAAGACAAGACAAGACAAGACAAGACAAGACAAGACAAGACAAGACAAGACAAGACAAGACAAGACAAGACTAGACAAGACTAGACAAGACAAGACAAGACAAGACAAGACAAGACAAGACAAGACAAGACAAGACAAGACAAGACAAGACAAGACAAGACAAGACAAAACAAGACAAAACAAGACAAGACAAGACAAGACAAAACAAGACAAGACAAGACAAGACAAGACAAGACAAGACAAGACAAGACAAGACAAGACAAGACAAGACAAGACAAGACAAGACAAGACAAGACAAGACAAGACAAGACAAGACAAGACAAGACAAGACAAGACTAGACAAGACTAGACAAGACTAGACAAGACAAGACAAGACAAGACTAGACAAGACTAGACAAGACTAGACAAGACAAGACAAGACAAGACAAGACAAGACCAGACAAGAAAAGACAAGACAAGACAAGACTAGACAAGACTAGACAAGACAAGACAAGACAAGACTAGACAAGACTAGACAAGACAAGACAAGACAAGACAAGACAAGACTAGACAAGACTAGACAAGACAAGACAAGACAAGACAAGACAAGACAAGACTAGACAAGACTAGACAAGACAAGACAAGACAAGACTAGACAAGACTAGACAAGACTAGACAAGACAAGACAAGACAAGACAAGACAAGACAAGACAAGACAAGACAAGACAAGACAAGACAAGACAAGACTAGACAAGACTAGACAAGACTAGACAAGACTAGACAAGACTAGACAAGACTAGACAAGACAAGACAAGACAAGACAAGACCAGACAAGAAAAGACAAGACAAGACAAGACAAGACAAGACAAGACAAGACTAGACAAGACTAGACAAGACAAGACAAGACAAGACTAGACAAGACTAGACAAGACTAGACAAGACTAGACAAGACTAGACAAGACTAGACAAGACAAGACAAGACAAGACAAGACAAGACCAGACAAGAAAAGACAAGACAAGACAAGACAAGACAAGACAAGCCAAGACAAGACAAGACAAGACAAGACAAGACCAGACAAGAAAGACAAGACAAGACAAGACTAGACAAGACTAGACAAGACTAGACAAGACTAGACAAGACTAGACAAGACAAGACAAGACAAGACAAGACAAGACCAGACAAGAAAAGACAAGACAAGACAAGACAAGACAAGACAAGACAAGACAAGACCAGACAAGAAAAGACTAGACAAGACAAGACTAGACAAGACTAGACAAGACAAGACAAGACTAGACAAGACTAGACAAGACAAGACAAGACAAGACTAGACAAGACTAGACAAGACTAGACAAGACTAGACAAGACTAGACAAGACTAGACAAGACAAGACAAGACAAGCCAAGACCAGACAAGAAAAGACTAGACAAGACAAGACTAGACAAGACTAGACAAGACAAGACAAGACAAGAGAAGACAAGACAAGACAAGACAAGACTAGACAAGACTAGACAAGACTAGACAAGACAAGACAAGACAAGACAAGACAAGACAAGACAAGACAAGACAAGACAAGACAAGACAAGACAAGACAAGACAAGACAAGACAAGACAAGACAAGACAAGACAAGACAAGACAAGACAAGACAAGACAAGACAAGACAAGACAAGACAAGACAAGACTAGACAAGACAAGACAAGACAAGAAAAGACAAGACAAGACTAGACAAGACAAGACAAGACAAGACAAAGCAACACAAGACAAGACAAGACAAGACAAGACAAGACAAGACAAGACTAGACAAGACAAGGAGAAGACAAAACAACACAACACACGACATGACATGACATGACAAGACAAGACAAGACAATATAAGACATGACAATACACAACAAGACAAGACAAAACAACACAAAACACGACATGACAAGACAAGACAAGACAATATAAGACAGGACAAGACAAGACAAGACAAGACAAGACAAGACAAGACAAGACAAGACAAGACAAGACTAGACAAGACAAGACTAGACAAGACTAGACTAGACAAGACAAGACAAGACTAGACAAGACTAGACAAGACTAGACAAGACTAGACAAGACTAGACAAGACAAGACAAGACAAGACAAGACAAGACAAGACAAGACCAGACAAGAAAAGACTAGACAAGACAAGACTAGACAAGACAAGACAAGACTAGACAAGACTAGACAAGACAAGACAAGACAAGACTAGACAAGACTAGACAAGACTAGACAAGACTAGACAAGACTAGACAAGACAAGACAAGACAAGCCAAGACCAGACAAGAAAAGACTAGACAAGACAAGACTAGACAAGACTAGACAAGACAAGACAAGACAAGAGAAGACAAGACAAGACAAGACAAGACTAGACAAGACTAGACAAGACTAGACAAGACTAGACAAGACAAGACAAGACAAGACAAGACAAGACAAGACAAGACAAGACAAGACAAGACAAGACAAGACAAGACAAGACAAGACAAGACAAGACAAGACAAGACAAGACTAGACAAGACAAGACAAGACAAGAAAAGACAAGACAAGACTAGACAAGACAAGACAAGACAAGACAAAGCAACACAAGACAAGACAAGACAAGACAAGACAAGACAAGACAAGACTAGACAAGACAAGGAGAAGACAAAACAACACAACACACGACATGACATGACATGACAAGACAAGACAAGACAATATAAGACATGACAATACACAACAAGACAAGACAAAACAACACAAAACACGACATGACAAGACAAGACAAGACAATATAAGACAGGACAAGACAAGACAAGACAAGACAAGACAAGACAAGACAAGACTAGACAAGACAAGACTAGACAAGACTAGACTAGACAAGACTAGACAAGACAAGACAAGACTAGACAAGACTAGACAAGACTAGACAAGACAAGACAAGACAAGACTAGACAAGACTAGACAAGACTAGACAAGACAAGACAAGACAAGACAAGACAAGACCAGACAAGACAAGACAAGACAAGACAAGACAAGACAAGACAAAACAAGACAAAACAAGACAAGACAAGACAAGACAAAACAAGACAAGACAAGACAAGACAAGACAAAACAACGCAACACAACATGACATGACATGACATGACATGACAAAACAAGACAAGACAAGACAAGACAAGACAAGACAAGACATGAGAAGACATGACAAGACAAAACAAGACAAAACAAGACAAGACAATACAAGACAAAACAAGACAAGACAGGACAAGATAAGACAAGACAAGACAAGACAAGACAAGACAAGACAAGACAAGACAAGACAAGACAAGACAAGACATGAGAAGACATGACAAGACAAAACAAGACAAAACAAGACAAGACAAGACAAGACAAAACAAGACAAGACAAGACAAGACAAGACAAGACAAGACAAGACAAGACAAGACAAGACAAGACAAGACAAGACAAGACAAGACAAGACAAGACAAGACAAGACAAGACAAGACTAGACAAGACTAGACAAGACTAGACAAGACTAGACAAGACTAGACAAGACTAGACAAGACAAGACAAGACAAGACCAGACAAGAAAAGACAAGACAAGACAAGACTAGACAAGACTAGACAAGACAAGACAAGACAAGACAAGACAAGACAAGACAAGACAAGACTAGACAAGACTAGACAAGACTAGACAAGACAAGACCAGACAAGACAAGACAAGACAAGACAAGACAAGACAAAACAAGACAAAACAACACAAGACAAGACAAGACAAGACTAGACAAGACTAGACAAGACTAGACAAGACTAGACAAGACTAGACAAGACAAGACAAGACCAGACAAGAAAAGACAAGACAAGACAAGACTAGACAAGACTAGACAAGACAAGACAAGACAAGACAAGACAAGACAAGACAAGACAAGACAAGACAAGGCAAGACAAGACAAGACAAGACAAGACAAGACAAGACAAGACAAGACTAGACTAGACTAGACAAGACAAGACAAGACAAGACAAGACAAGACAAGACATGAGAAGACATGACAAGACAAAACAAGACAAAACAAGACAAGACAAGACAAGACAAGACAAGACAAGACAAAACAACGCAACACAACATGACATGACATGACATGACATGACATGTCAAGACAAGACAAGACAAGACAAGACATGAGAAGACATGACAAGACAAAACAAGACAAAACAAGACAAGACAATACAAGACAAAACAAGACAAGACAGGACAAGATAAGACAAGACAAGACAAGACAAGACAAGACAAGACAAGACAAGACAAGACAAGACAAGACAAGACAAAACAAGACAAGACAAGACAAGACAAGACAAGACAAGACAAGACAAGACAAGACAAGACAAGACAAGACAAGACAAGACAAGACAAGACAAGACAAGACAAGACAAGACAAGACAAGACAAGACAAGACAAGACAAGACAAGACAAGACAAGACAAGACAAGACAAGACAAGACAAGACAAGACAAGACAAGACAAGACAAGACAAGACAAGACAAGACAAGACAAGACAAGACAAGACAAGACAAGACAAGACAAGACTAGACAAGACTAGACAAGACAAGACAAGACAAGACTAGACAAGACTAGACAAGACTAGACAAGACAAGACAAGACAAGACAAGACAAGACCAGACAAGAAAAGACAAGACAAGACAAGACAAGACAAGACAAGACAAGACAAGACAAGACAAGACAAGACAAGACAAGACAAGACAAGACCAGACAAGAAAAGACTAGACAAGACAAGACTAGACAAGACTAGACAAGACAAGACAAGACTAGACAAGACTAGACAAGACAAGACAAGACAAGACAAGACAAGACTAGACAAGACTAGACAAGACTATACAAGACAAGACAAGACAAGACAAGACAAAGACAAGACAAGACAAGACAAGACAAGACAAGACAAGACAAGACAAGACAAGACAAGGCAAGACAAGACAAGACAAGACAAGACAAGACAAGACAAGACAAGACAAGACAAGACAAGACAAGACAAGACAAGACAAGACAAGACAAGACAAGACAAGACAAGACAAGACAAGACAAGACAAGACAAGACAAGACAAGACAAGACAAGACAAGACAAGACAAGACAAGACAAGGCAAGGCAAGACAAGACAAGACAAGACAAGACGAGACAAGACAAGACAAGACAAGACTAGACTAGACAAGACAAGACAAGACAAGACAAGACAAGACAAGACAAGACAAGACAAGACAAGACAAGACAAGACAAGACAAGACAAGACAAGACAAGACAAGACAAGACAAGACAAGACAAGACAAGACAAGACAAGACAAGACAAGACAAGACAAGACAAGACAAGACAAGACAAGGCAAGGCAAGACAAGACAAGACAAGACAAGACGAGACAAGACAAGACAAGACAAGACTAGACTAGACAAGACAAGACAAGACAAGACAAGACAAGACAAGACAAGACAAGACAAGACAAGACAAGACAAGACAAGACAAGACAAGACAAGACAAGACAAGACAAGACAAGACAAGACAAGACAAGACAAGACAAGACAAGACAAGACAAGACAAGACAAGACAAGACAAGACAAGACAAGACAAGACAAGACAAGACAAGACTAGACTAGACTAGACAAGACAAGACAAGACAAGACAAGACCAGACAAGACTAGACAAGACTAGACAAGACAAGACAAGACAAGACAAGACAAGACAAGACAAGACAAGACAAGACAAGACAAGACAAGACAAGACAAGACTAGACAAGACTAGACAAGACTAGACAAGACAAGACAAGACAAGACTAGACAAGACTAGACAAGACAAGACAAGACAAGACAAGACAAGACAAGACAAGACAAGACAAGACAAAACAAGACAAGACAAGACAAGACAAGACTAGACAAGACTAGACAAGACTAGACAAGACAAGACAAGACAAGACAAGACAAGACAAGACAAGACAAGACAAGACAAGACTAGACAAGACTAGACAAGACTAGACAAGACAAGACAAGACAAGACCAGACAAGAAAAGACAAGACAAGACAAGACAAGACTAGACAAGACTAGACAAGACAAGACAAGACAAGACAAGACAAGACAAGACAAGACAAGACAAGACAAGACAAGACTAGACAAGACTAGACAAGACTAGACAAGACAAGACAAGACAAGACAAGACTAGACAAGACTAGACAAGACAAGACAAGACAAGACCAGACAAGAAAAGACAAGACAAGACAAGACTAGACAAGACTAGACAAGACAAGACAAGACAAGACAAGACAAGACAAGACATGAGAAGACATGACAAGACAAAACAACACAACACAACATGACATGACATGACATGACATGACAAAACAAGACAAGACAAGACAAGACTAGACAAGACAAGACAAGACAAGACTAGACAAGACTAGACAAGACAAGACAAGACAAGACCAGACAAGACAAGACAAGACAAGACAAGACAAGACAAGACAAGACAAGACAAGACAAGACAAGACAAGACAAGACAAGACAAGACAAGACAAGACAAGACAAGACAAGACAAGACAAGACAAGACAAGACAAGACAAGACAAGACAAGACAAGACAAGACAAGACTAGACAAGACTAGACAAGACAAGACAATACAAGACTAGACAAGACTAGACAAGACAAGACAAGACAAGACCAGACAAGACTAGACAAGACTAGACAAGACAAGACAAGACTAGACAAGACAAGACAAGACAAGACAAGACAAGACAAGACAAGACAAGACAAGACAAGACAAGACAAGACAAGACAAGACAAGACAAGACAAGACAAGACAAGACAAGACAAGACAAGACAAGACAAGACAAGACTAGACAAGACTAGACAAGACAAGACAATACAAGACTAGACAAGACTAGACAAGACAAGACCAGACAAGACAAGACCAGACAAGACAAGACAAGACAAGACAAGATAAAACAAGACAAGACAAGACAAGACTAGACAAGACTAGACAAGACAAGACAAGACAAGACCAGACAAGAAAAGACAAGACAAGACAAGACTAGACAAGACTAGACAAGACAAGACAAGACAAGACAAGACAAGACAAGACAAGACAAGACAAGACAAGACAAGACAAGACAAGACAAGACAAGACATGAGAAGACATGACAAGGCAAAACAACACAACACAACATGACATGACATGACATGACATGACAAAACAAGACAAGACTAGACAAGACTAGACAAGACAAGACAAGACAAGACTAGACAAGACTAGACAAGACTAGACAAGACAAGACAAGACAAGACCAGACAAGACTAGACAAGACTAGACAAGACAAGACAAGACAAGACAAGACTAGACAAGACTAGACAAGACAAGACAAGACAAGACAAGACCAGACAAGAAAAGACAAGACAAGACAAGACTAGACAAGACTAGACAAGACAAGACAAGACAAGACAAGACAAGACAAGACAAGACAAGACAAGACAAGACAAGACAAGACAAGACAAGACAAGACAAGACAAGACAAGACAAGACAAGACTAGACAAGACTAGACAAGACTAGACAAGACAAGACAAGACAAGACATGACAAGACAAGACAAGACATGAGAAGACATGACAAGACAAAACAAGACAAGACAAGACAAGACAAGACAAGACAAGACAAGACAAGACAAGACAAGACAAGACAAGACAAGACATGAGAAGACATGACAAGACAAAACAAGACAAAACAAGACAAGACAAGACAAGACAAAACAACACAACACAACATGACATGACATGACATGACATGACAAAACAAGACAAGACAGGACAGGACAGGACAAGACAAGACAAGACTAGACAAGACTAGACAAGACAAGACAAGACAAGACTAGACAAGACTAGACAAGACAAGACAAGACAAGACCAGACAAGAAAAGACAAGACAAGACAAAACAAGACAAGACAACACAAGACTATACAAGACTAGACAAGACAAGACAAGACAAGACAAGACAAGACAAGACAAGACAAGACTAGACAAGACTAGACAAGACTAGACAAGACTAGACAAGACAAGACAAGACAAGACGAGACAAGACAAGACAAGACTAGACAAGACAAGACAAGACAAGACAAGACAAGACAAGACAAGACTAGACAAGACTAGACAAGACTAGACAGGACAAGACAAGACAAGACAAGACAAGACTAGACAAAACTAGACAAGACTAGACAAGACAAGACAAGACAAGACAAGACCAGACAAGACAAGACAAGACAAGACAAGACAAGACAAGACAAGACAAGACAAACCAAGACAAGACAAGACAAGACTAGACAAGACTAGACAAGACAAGACAAGACTAGACAAGACTAGACAAGACAAGACAAGACAAGACAAGACAAGACAAGACAAGACAAGACAAGACAAGACAAGACAAGACAAGACAAGACAAGACAAGGCAAGACAAGACAAGACAAGACAAGACAAGACAAGACAAGACTAGACAAGACTAGACAAGACTAGACAAGACAAGACAAGACAAGACAAGACAAGACAAGACTAGACAAGACTAGACAAGACAAGACAAGACAAGACAAGACAACACTAGACAAGACAAGACTAGACAAGACTAGACAAGACAAGACAAGACAAGACTAGACAAGACAAGACTAGACAAGACTAGACAAGACTAGGCAAGACAAGACAAGACAAGACAAGACCAGACAAGACAAGACGAGACAAGACAAGACAAGACAAGACAAGACAAGACAAGACAAGACAAGACAAAACAAGACAAGACAAGACAAGACTAGACAAGACTAGACAAGACTAGACAAGACAAGACAAGACAAGACCAGACAAGAAAAGACAAGACAAGACAAGACTAGACAAGACTAGACAAGACAAGATAAGACAAGACAAGACAAGACAAGACAAGATAAGACAAGACTAGACAAGACAAGACAGGACAAGACAAGACAAGACCAGACAAGAAAAGACAAGATAACACAAGACTAGACAAGACTAGACAAGACAAGACCAGACAAGACAAGACAAGACAAGACAAGACAAGACAAGACAAGACAAGACAAGACAAGACAAGACAAGACAAGACAAGACAAGACAAGACAAAACAAGACAAGACAAGACAAGACTAGACAAGACTAGACAAGACTAGACAAGACAAGACAAGACAAGACAAGACAAGACAAAACAAGACAAAACAAGACAAGACAAGACAAAACAACACAACACAACATGACATGACATGACATGACAAAACAAGACAAGACAAGACAAAACAACACAACACAATATGACATGACATGACATGACATGAGAAGACAAGACAAGGCAGGACAAGGCAGGACAGGACAGGACAGGACAGGACAGGACAGGACAGGACAGGACAGGACAGGACAGGACAAGATAAGACAAGACAAGACAAGACACGACAAGACAAGACAGGACAAGACAAGTCAAGACAAGACAAGACAAGACCAGACAAGACAAGACAAGACTAGACAAGACTAGACAAGACTAGACAAGACAAGACAAGACTAGACAAGACAAGACAAGACAAGACAAGTCAAGACAAGACAAGACAAGACAAGACAAGACAAGACAAGACAAGACAAGACAAGACAAGGCAAGACAAGACAAGACAAGACAAGACAAGACAAGACTAGACAAGACTAGACAAGACTAGACAAGACTAGACAAGACTAGACAAGACTAGACAAGACTAGACAAGACAAGACAAGACTAGACAAGACAAGACAAGACAAGACAAGACAAGACTAGACAAGACTAGACAAGACAAGACAAGACAAGACAAGACAAGACCAGACTAGACAAGACTAGACAAGACTAGACAAGACAAGGCAAGACAAGACAAGACAAAACAAGACAAGACAAGACAAGACTAGACAAGACTAGACAAGACAAGACAAGACAAGACAAAACAAGACAAGACAAGACAAGACAAGACAAGACAAAACAAGACAAGACAAGACAAGACTAGACAAGACTAGACAAGACTAGACAAGACAAGACAAGACAAGACCAGACAAGAAAAGACAAGACAAGACAAGACAAGACTAGACAATACTAGACAAGACAAGACAAGACAAGACAAGACAAGACACGACAAGACTAGACAAGACAAGACAGGACAAGACAAGACAAGACCAGACAAGAAAAGACAAAACAAGACAAGACAAGACAAGACTAGACAAGACTAGACAAGACAAGACAAGACAAGACTAGACAAGACTAGACAAGACTAGACAAGACAAGACAAGACAAGACAAGACAAAACAAGACAAAACAAGACAAGACAAGACAAAACAACACAACACAACATGACATGACATGACATGACAAAACAAGACAAGACAAGACAAAACAACACAACACAATATGACATGACATGACATGACATGAGAAGACAAGACAAGGCAGGACAGGACAGGACAGGACAGGACAGGACAGGACAGGACAGGACAAGATAAGACAAGACAAGACAAGACACGACAAGACAAGACAGGACAAGACAAGTCAAGACAAGACAAGACAAGACTAGACAAGACAAGACAAGACAAGACAAGACAAGACAAGACAAGACAAGACAAGACAAGACAAGACAAGACAAGACAAGACAAGACAAGACAAGACAAGACAAGACAAGACAAGACAAGACAAGACAAGACAAGACAAGACAAGACAAGACAAGACAAGACAAGACAAGACTAGACAAGACTAGACAAGACAAGACAAGACAAGACAAGACAAGACAAGACAAGACAAGACAAGACAAGACTAGACAAGACTAGACAAGACAAGACAAGACAAGACAAGACAAGACAAGACAAGACTAGACAAGACAAGACAAGACAAGACAAGACAAGACAAGACAAGACAAGTCAAGACAAGACAAGACAAGACAAGACAAGACAAGACAAGACAAGACAAGACAAGACAAGACAAGACAAGACAAGACAAGACAAGACAAGACAAGACAAGACAAGACAAGACAAGACAAGACAAGACAAGACAAGACAAGACTAGACAAGACTAGACAAGACAAGACAAGACTAGACAAGACTAGACAAGACTAGACAAGACTAGACAAGACAAGACAAGACAAGACGAGACAAGACAAGACAAGACTAGACAAGACAAGACAAGACAAGACAAGACAAGACAAGACAAGTCAAGACAAGACAAGACAAGACAAGACAAGACAAGACAAGACTAGACAAGACAAGACAAGACAAGACAAGACAAGACAAGACAAGACTAGACAAGACTAGACAAGACAAGACAAGACTAGACAAGACTAGACAAGACAAGACAAGACAAGACAAGACAAGACAAGACAAGACAAGACAAGACAAGACTAGACAAGACTAGACAAGACAAGACAAGACAAGACAAGACAAGACAAGACAAGACAAGACAAGACAAGACAAGACAAGACAAGACAAGACAAGACAAGACAAGACAAGACAAGACAAAACAAGACAAGACAAGACTAGACAAGACTAGACAAGACAAGACAAGACCAGACAAGAAAAGACAAGACAAGACAAGACAAGACTAGACAAGACTAGACTAGACAAGACAAGACAAGACAAGACAAGACAAGACAAGACAAGACAAGACAAGACAAGACAAGACAAGACAAGACAAGACAAGACAAGACAAGACAAGACAAGACAAGACAAGACAAGACAAGACAAGACAAGACAAGACAAGACAAGACAAGACAAGACAAGACAAGACAAGACAAGACAAGACTAGACAAGACTAGACAAGACTAGACAAGACTAGACAAGACAAGACAAGACAAGACGAGACAAGACAAGACAAGACTAGACAAGACAAGACAAGACAAGACAAGACAAGACAAGTCAAGACAAGACAAGACAAGACAAGACAAGACAAGACAAGACAAGACTAGACAAGACAAGACAAGACAAGACAAGACAAGACAAGACTAGACAAGACTAGACAAGACAAGACAAGACCAGACAAGAAAAGACAAGACAAGACAAGACTAGACAAGACTAGACAAGACTAGACAAGACAAGACAAGACTAGACAAGACAAGACAAGACAAGACAAGACAAGACAAGACAAGACTAGACAAGACAAGACAAGACAAGACAAGACAAAACAAGACAAAACAAGACAAGACAAGACAAAACAACACAACACAACATGACATGACATGACATGACAAAACAAGACAAGACAAGACAAAACAACACAACACAATATGACATGACATGACATGACATGAGAAGACAAGACAAGGCAGGACAGGACAGGACAGGACAGGACAGGACAGGACAGGACAGGACAAGATAAGACAAGACAAGACAAGACACGACAAGACAAGACAGGACAAGACAAGTCAAGACAAGACAAGACAAGACTAGACAAGACTAGACAAGACTAGACAAGACAAGACAAGACAAGACAAGACAAGACAAGACAAGACAAGACAAGACAAGACAAGACTAGACAAGACAAGACAAGACAAGACAAGACAAGACAAGACAAGACAAGACAAGACAAGACTAGACAAGACTAGACAAGACAAGACAAGACAAGACAAGACAAGACAAGACAAGACAAGACAAGACAAGACAAGACAAGACAAGACAAGACAAGACAAGACAAAACAAGACAAGACAAGACTAGACAAGACAAGACCAGACAAGACTAGACAAGACTAGACAAGACAAGACAAGACAAGACAAGACAAGACAAGACAAGACAAGACAAGACAAGACAAGACAAGACAAGACAAGACAAAACAAGACAAGACAAGACTAGACAAGACTAGACAAGACAAGACAAGACCAGACAAGAAAAGACAAGACAAGACAAGACTAGACAAGACTAGACTAGACAAGACAAGACAAGACAAGACAAGACAAGACAAGACAAGACAAGACAAGACAAGACAAGACAAGACAAGACAAGACAAGACAAGACAAGACAAGACAAGACAAGACAAGACAAGACAAGACAAGACAAGACAAGACAAGACAAGACAAGACAAGACAAGACAAGACAAGACAAGACAAGACAAGACAAGACAAGACTAGACAAGACTAGACAAGACTAGACGAGACTAGACAAGACTAGACAAGACAAGACAAGACAAGACGAGACAAGACAAGACAAGACTAGACAAGACAAGACAAGACAAGACAAGACAAGACAAGTCAAGACAAGACAAGACAAGACAAGACAAGACAAGACAAGACTAGACAAGACAAGACAAGACAAGACAAGACAAGACAAGACTAGACAAGACTAGACAAGACAAGACAAGACCAGACAAGAAAAGACAAGACAAGACAAGACTAGACAAGACTAGACAAGACTAGACAAGACTAGACAAGACAAGACAAGACTAGACAAGACAAGACAAGACAAGACAAGACAAGACAAGACAAGACAAGACAAGACAAGACAAGACAAGACAAGACAAGACAAGACAAGACAAGACAAGACAAGACAAGACAAGACAAGACAAGACAAGACAAGACAAGACAAGACAAGACAAGACAAGACAAGACAAGACAAGACAAGACAAGACAAGACAAGACAAGACAAGACAAGACAAGACAAGACAAGACTAGACAAGACTAGACAAGACAAGACAAGACAAGACAAGACAAGACAAGACAAGACAAGACAAGACTAGACAAGACTAGACAAGACAAGACAAGACAAGACAAGACAAGACAAGACAAGACTAGACAAGACAAGACAAGACAAGACAAGACAAGACAAGACAAGACAAGTCAAGACAAGACAAGACAAGACAAGACAAAACAAGACAAGACAAGACAAGACAAGACAAGACAAGACAAAACAAGACAAGACAAGACAAGACTAGACAAGACTAGACAAGACAAGACAAGACCAGACAAGAAAAGACAAGACAAGACAAGACTAGACAAGACTAGACAAGACAAGACAAGACAAGACAAGACAAGACAAGACAAGACAAGACAAGACAAGACAAGACAAGACAAGACAAGACAAGACAAGACAAGACAAGACAAGACTAGACAAGACTAGACAAGACTAGACAAGACTAGACAAGACAAGACAAGACTAGACAAGACAAGACAAGACAAGACAAGACAAGACAAGACAAGTCAAGACAAGACAAGACAAGACAAGACAAGACTAGACAAGACAAGACAAGACAAGACAAGACAAGACCAGACAAGACAAGACAAGACAAGACAAGACAAGACAAGACAAGACAAAACAAGACAAGACAAGACTAGACTAGACAAGACTAGACAAGACAAGACAAGACAAGACAAGACTAGACAAGACAAGACAAGACAAGTCAAGACAAGACAAGACAAGACAAGACAAGACAAGACAAGGCAAGACAAGACAAGACAAGACAAGACAAGACAAGACAAGACTAGACAAGACTAGACAAGTCTAGACAAGACAAGACTAGACAAGACTAGACAAGACAAGACAAGACAAGACAAGACAAGACAAGACAAGACAAGACAAGACAAGACAAGACAAGACAAGACAAGACTAGACAAGACAAGACAAGACAAGGCAAGACAAGACAAGACAAGACAAGACAAGACAAGACAAGACAAGACAAGACAAGACAAGACAAGACCAGACAAGACTAGACAAGACTAGACAAGACAAGACAAGACAAGACAAGACAAGACAAGACTAGACAAGACTAGACAAGACAAGACAAGACAAGACAAGACAAGACAAGACAAGACAAGACAAGATAAGACAAGACAAGACAAGACAAGACTAGACAAGACAAGACTAGACAAGACTAGACAAGACTAGACTAGACAAGACTAGACAAGACAAGACAAGACTAGACAAGACTAGACAAGACTAGACAAGACAAGACAAGACTAGACAAGACTAGACTAGACAAGACTAGACAAGACAAGACAAGACTAGACAAGACAAGACAAGACAAGAGAAGACAAGACAAGATAAGACAAGACAAGAAAAGACAAGACAAGACTAGACAAGACAAGACAAGACAAGACCTGACAAGACCTGACAAGAAAAGACAAGACAAGACAAGACTAGACAAGACTAGACAAGACAAGACAAGACAAGACAAGACAAGACAAGACAAGACAAGACTAGGCAAGACTAGACAAGACTAGGCAAGACTAGACAAGACTAGACAAGACAAGACAAGACAAGACAAGACATGAGAAGACATGACAAGACAAAACAAGACAAAACAACACAACATGACATGACATGACATGACATGACATGACATGACATGACATGACATGACAAAACAAGACAAGACAAGACAAAACAACACAACACAATATGACATGACATGACATGAGAAGACAAGACAAGGCAGGACAGGACAGGACAGGACTGGACAGGACAGGACAGGACAGGACAGGACAAGATAAGACAAGACAAGACAAGACAAGACAAGACAAGACAAGACAGGACAAGACAAGACAAGACAAGACAAGACAAGACAAGACATGAGAAGACATGACAAGACAAAACAAGACAAAACAAGACAAGACAAGACAAGACAAGACAAAACAACACAACACAACATGACATGACATGACATGACATGACAAAACAAGACAAGACAAGACAAGACAAGACAAGACAAGACAAGACAAGACATGACAAGACAAAACAAGACAAAACAAGGCAAGACAAGACAAGACAAAACAACACAACACAACATGACATGACATGACATGACATGACAAAACAAGACAAGACAAGACAAAACAACACAACACAATATGACATGACATGACATGACATGAGAAGACAAGACAAGGAAGCACAGGACAGGACAGGACAGGACAGGACAGGACAGGACAGGACAGGACAGGACAAGACAGGACAAGACAAGACAAGACAAGACAAGACAAGACAAGACAAGACAAGACAAGACAAGACAAGACGAGACAAGACAAGACAAGACAAGACTAGACAAGACTAGACAAGACTAGACAAGACAAGACAAGACAAGACAAGACAAGACTAGACAAGACAAGACAAGACAAGACAAGACAAGACAAGACAAGACAAGACAAGACAAGACAAGACAAGACAAGACAAGACAAGACAAGACAAGACCGGACAAGACAAGACAAGACAAGACAAGACAAAACAAGACAAGACAAGACCAGACTAGACAAGACTAGACAAGACAAGACAAGACAAGACCAGACAAGAAAAGACAAGACAAGACAAGACTAGACAAGACAAGACAAGACAAGACAAGACAAGACAAGACTAGACAAGACAAGACAAGACAAGACAAGACAAGACAAGACAAGACAAGACAAGACAAGACAAGACAAGACAAGACAAGACAAGACAAGACAAGACTAGACAAGACTAGACAAGACAAGACAAGACAAGACAAGACAAGACAAGACAAGACAAGACTAGACAAGACTAGACAAGACTAGACAAGACAAGACAAGACAAGACAAGACAAGACAAGATAAGACAAGACAAGACTAGACAAGACAAGACTAGACAAGACTAGACAAGACTAGACTAGACAAGACTAGACAAGACAAGACAAGACTAGACAAGACTAAACAAGACTAGACAAGACAAGACAAGACTAGACAAGACAAGACAAGACAAGACAAGACAAGACAAGACAAGACAAGACAAGACAAGACAAGACAAGACAAGACAAGACAAGACAAGACAAGACAAGACAAGACAAGACAAGACAAGACAAGACAAGACAAGACAAGACAAGACAAGACAAGACAAGACAAGACAAGACAAGACAAGACAAGACAAGACAAGACAAGACAAGACAAGACAAGACAAGACAAGACTAGACAAGACTAGACAAGACAAGACAAGACAAGACAAGACAAGACATGAGAAGACATGACAAGACAAAACAAGACAAAACAACACAACACAACATGACATGACATGACATGACATGACATGACATGACATGACATGACAAAACAAGACAAGACAAGACAAAACAACACAACACAATATGACATGACATGACATGACATGAGAAGACAAGACAAGGCAGGACAGGACAGGACAAGATAAGACAAGACAAGACAAGACAAGACAGGACAAGACAAGACAAGACAAGACAAGACAAGACAAGACAAGACATGAGAAGACATGACAAGACAAAACAAGACAAAACAAGACAAGACAAGACAAGACAAGACAAGACAAGACAAAACAACACAACACAACATGACATGACATGACATGACATGACATGACATGACATGACAAAACAAGACAAGACAAGACAAAACAACACAACACAATATGACATGACATGACATGACATGAGAAGACAAGACAAGGCAGGACAGGACAGGACAGGACAGGACAGGACAGGACAGGACAGGACAGGACAGGACAGGACAGGACAGGACAGGACAGGACAGGACAGGACAAGATAAGACAAGACAAGACAAGACAAGACAAGACAAGACAGGACAAGACAAAACAAGACAAGACAAGACAAGACAAGACAAGACAAGACATGACAAGACAAAACAAGACAAAACAAGACAAGACAAGACAAGGCAAGACAAAACAACACAACACAACATGACATGACATGACATGACATGACAAAACAAGACAAGACAAGACAAGACAAGACAAGACAAGACAAGACAAGACAAGACATGAGAAGACATGACAAGACAAAACAAGGTAAGACAAGACAAGACAAAACAACACAACACAACATGACATGACATGACATGACAAAACAAGACAAGACAAGACAAAACAACACAACACAATATGACATGACATGACATGACATGAGAAGACAAGACAAGGCAGGACAGGACAGGACAGGACAGGACAGGACAGGACAGGGCAGGACAGGACAGGACAAGACAAGACAAGATAAGATAAGACAAGACAAGACAAGACAAGACAAGACAGGACAAGACAAGACAAGACAAGACAAGACAAGACAAGACAAGACAAGACAAGACAAGACAAGACAAGACAAGACGAGACAAGACAAGACAAGACAAGACAAGACTAGACAAGACTAGACAAGACAAGACAAGACTAGACAAGACAAGACAAGACAAGACAAGACAAGACAAGACAAGACAAGACAAGACAAGACAAGACAAGACAAGACAAGACAAGACAAGACAAGACAAGACAAGACAAGACAAGACAAGACAAGACAAGACAAGACAAGACAAGACAAGACAAGACAAGACAAGACAAGGCAAGACCGGACAAGACAAGACAAGACAAGACAAGACAAGACAAGACAAGACAAAACAAGACAAGACAAGACCAGACTAGACAAGACTAGACAAGACAAGACAAGACAAGACCAGACAAGAAAAGACAAGACAAGACAAGACTAGACAAGACTGGACAAGACAAGACAAGACAAGACTAGACAAGACTAGACAAGACAAGACCAGACAAGACAAGACAAGACAAGACAAGACAAGACAAGACAAGACAAGACAAGACAAGACAAGACAAGACAAGACAAGACAAGACAAGACAAGACAAGACAAGACAAGACTAGACTAGACAAGACTAGACAAGACAAGACAAGACAAGACAAGACATGAGAAGACATGACAAGACAAAACAAGACAAAACAAGACAAGACAAGACAAGACAAGACAAGACAAGACATGAGAAGACATGACAAGCCAAAACAAGACAAAACAAGACAAGACAAGACAAGACAAGACAAGACAAGACAAGACAAGACAAGACAAGACTAGACAAGACTAGACAAGACAAGACAAGACAAGACTAGACAAGACTAGACAAGACAAGACAAGACAAGACAAGACAAGACAAGACAAGACAAGACAAGACAAGACAAGACAAGACAAGACAAGACTAGACAAGACTAGACAAAACTAGACAAGACAAGACAAGACTAGACAAGACTAGACAAGACTAGACAAGACAAGACAAGACATGAGAAGACATGACAAGACAAAACAAGACAAAACAAGACAAGACAAGACAAGACAAGACAAAACAACACAACACAACATGACATGACATGACATGACAAAACAAGACAAGGCAAGACAAGAAAAGACAAGACAAGACAAGACTAGACAAGACTAGACAAGACAAGACAAGACTAGACAAGACTAGACAAGACAAGACAAGACAAGACAAGACAAGACTAGACAAGACAAGACAAGACAAGACCAGACAAGACAAGACAAGACATGACAAGACATGAGAAGACATGACAAGACAAAACAAGACAAAACAAGACAAGACAAGACAAGACAAAACAAGACAAGACAAGACAAGACAAGACAAGACTAGACAAGACAAGACAAGACTAGACAAGACTAGACAAGACAAGACAAGACAAGACAAGACAAGACAAGACAAGACAAGACAAGACAAGACAAGACAAGACAAGACTAGACAAGACTAGACAAGACTAGACAAGACTAGACAAGACAAGACAAGACAAGACAAGACAAGACAAGACATGAGAAGACATGACAAGACAAAACAAGACAAAACAAGACAGGACAAGACAAGACAAAACAACACAACACAACATGACATGACATGACATGACATGACATGACAAAACAAGACAAGACAAGACAAGACAAGACAAGACAAGACAAGACTAGACAAGACTAGACAAGACTAGACAAGACTAGACAAGACTAGACAAGACTAGACAAGACAAGACAAGACTAGACAAGACAAGACAAGACAAGACAAGACAAGACAAGACAAGGCAAGACAAAACAACACAACACAACATGACATGACATGACATGACATGACAAAACAAGACAAGACAAGACAAGACAAGACAAGACAAGACAAGACTAGACAAGACTAGACAAGACTAGACAAGACTAGACAAGACTAGACAAGACTAGACAAGACTAGACAAGACAAGACAAGACTAGACAAGACAAGACAAGACTAGACAAGACAAGACAAGACAAGACAAGACAAGACTAGACAAGACTAGACAAGACAAGACAAGACAAGACAAGACAAGACCAGACTAGACAAGACTAGACAAGACTAGACAAGACAAGGCAAGACTAGACAAGACAAGACAAGACAAGACCAGACAAGAAAAGACAAGACAAGACAAGACAAGACTAGACAATACTAGACAAGACAAGACAAGACAAGACAAGACAAGACACGACAAGACTAGACAAGACAAGACAGGACAAGACAAGACAAGACCAGACAAGAAAAGACAAAACAAGACAAGACAAGACAAGACTAGACAAGACTAGACAAGACAAGACAAGACAAGACTAGACAAGACTAGACAAGACTAGACAAGACAAGACAAGACAAGACATGAGAAGACATGACAAGACAAAACAAGACAAAAGAAGACAGGACAAGACAAGACAAAACAACACAACACAACATGACATGACATGACATGACATGACATGACAAAACAAGACAAGACAAGACAAGACAAGACAAGACAAGACAAGACTAGACAAGACTAGACAAGACTAGACAAGACTAGACAAGACTAGACAAGACTAGACAAGACAAGACAAGACTAGACAAGACAAGACAAGACAAGACAAGACAAGACAAGACAAGGCAAGACAAAACAACACAACACAACATGACATGACATGACATGACATGACAAAACAAGACAAGACAAGACAAGACAAGACAAGACAAGACAAGACTAGACAAGACTAGACAAGACTAGACAAGACTAGACAAGACTAGACAAGACTAGACAAGACTAGACAAGACAAGACTAGACAAGACAAGACAAGACAAGACAAGACAAGACTAGACAAGACTAGACAAGACAAGACAAGACAAGACAAGACAAGACCAGACTAGACAAGACTAGACAAGACTAGACAAGACAAGGCAAGACAAGACAAGACAAAACAAGACAAGACAAGACAAGACTAGACAAGACTAGACAAGACAAGACAAGACAAGACAAAACAAGACAAGACAAGACAAGACAAGACAAAACAAGACAAGACAAGACAAGACTAGACAAGACTAGACAAGACTAGACAAGACAAGACAAGACAAGACCAGACAAGAAAAGACAAGACAAGACAAGACAAGACTAGACAATACTAGACAAGACAAGACAAGACAAGACAAGACAAGACACGACAAGACTAGACAAGACAAGACAGGACAAGACAAGACAAGACCAGACAAGAAAAGACAAAACAAGACAAGACAAGACAAGACTAGACAAGACTAGACAAGACAAGACAAGACAAGACTAGACAAGACTAGACAAGACTAGACAAGACAAGACAAGACAAGACAAGACAAAACAAGACAAAACAAGACAAGACAAGACAAAACAACACAACACAACATGACATGACATGACATGACAAAACAAGACAAGACAAGACAAAACAACACAACACAATATGACATGACATGACATGACATGAGAAGACAAGACAAGGCAGGACAGGACAGGACAGGACAGGACAGGACAGGACAGGACAGGACAAGATAAGACAAGACAAGACAAGACACGACAAGACAAGACAGGACAAGACAAGTCAAGACAAGACAAGACAAGACTAGACAAGACTAGACAAGACAAGACAAGACAAGACAAGACAAGACAAGACAAGACAAGACAAGACAAGACAAGACAAGACAAGACAAGACAAGACAAGACAAGACAAGACAAGACAAGACAAGACAAGACAAGACAAGACAAGACAAGACTAGACAAGACTAGACAAGACAAGACAAGACAAGACAAGACAAGACAAGACAAGACAAGACAAGACAAGACTAGACAAGACTAGACAAGACAAGACAAGACAAGACAAGACAAGACAAGACAAGACTAGACAAGACAAGACAAGACAAGACAAGACAAGACAAGACAAGACAAGTCAAGACAAGACAAGACAAGACAAGACAAGACAAGACAAGACAAGACAAGACAAGACAAGACAAGACAAGACAAGACAAGACAAGACAAGACAAGACAAGACAAGACAAGACAAGACAAGACAAGACAAGACAAGACAAGACTAGACAAGACTAGACAAGACAAGACAAGACTAGACAAGACTAGACAAGACTAGACAAGACTAGACAAGACAAGACAAGACAAGACGAGACAAGACAAGACAAGACTAGACAAGACAAGACAAGACAAGACAAGACAAGACAAGTCAAGACAAGACAAGACAAGACAAGACAAGACAAGACAAGACTAGACAAGACAAGACAAGACAAGACAAGACAAGACAAGACTAGACAAGACTAGACAAGACAAGACAAGACTAGACAAGACTAGACAAGACAAGACAAGACAAGACAAGACAAGACAAGACAAGACAAGACAAGACAAGACTAGACAAGACTAGACAAGACAAGACAAGACAAGACAAGACAAGACAAGACAAGACAAGACAAGACAAGACAAGACAAGACAAGACAAGACAAGACAAGACAAGACAAGACAAAACAAGACAAGACAAGACTAGACAAGACTAGACAAGACAAGACAAGACCAGACAAGAAAAGACAAGACAAGACAAGACAAGACAAGACTAGACAAGACTAGACTAGACAAGACAAGACAAGACAAGACAAGACAAGACAAGACAAGACAAGACAAGACAAGACAAGACAAGACAAGACAAGACAAGACAAGACAAGACAAGACAAGACAAGACAAGACAAGACAAGACAAGACAAGACAAGACAAGACAAGACAAGACAAGACTAGACAAGACTAGACAAGACTAGACAAGACTAGACAAGACAAGACAAGACAAGACGAGACAAGACAAGACAAGACTAGACAAGACAAGACAAGACAAGACAAGACAAGACAAGTCAAGACAAGACAAGACAAGACAAGACAAGACAAGACAAGACAAGACTAGACAAGACAAGACAAGACAAGACAAGACAAGACAAGACTAGACAAGACTAGACAAGACAAGACAAGACCAGACAAGAAAAGACAAGACAAGACAAGACTAGACAAGACTAGACAAGACTAGACAAGACAAGACAAGACTAGACAAGACAAGACAAGACAAGACAAGACAAGACAAGACAAGACTAGACAAGACAAGACAAGACAAGACAAGACAAAACAAGACAAAACAAGACAAGACAAGACAAAACAACACAACACAACATGACATGACATGACATGACAAAACAAGACAAGACAAGACAAAACAACACAACACAATATGACATGACATGACATGACATGAGAAGACAAGACAAGGCAGGACAGGACAGGACAGGACAGGACAGGACAGGACAGGACAGGACAAGATAAGACAAGACAAGACAAGACACGACAAGACAAGACAGGACAAGACAAGTCAAGACAAGACAAGACAAGACTAGACAAGACTAGACAAGACTAGACAAGACAAGACAAGACAAGACAAGACAAGACAAGACAAGACAAGACAAGACAAGACAAGACAAGACAAGACAAGACAAGACAAGACAAGACAAGACAAGACAAGACAAGACAAGACAAGACAAGACAAGACTAGACAAGACTAGACAAGACAAGACAAGACAAGACAAGACAAGACAAGACAAGACAAGACAAGACAAGACAAGACAAGACAAGACAAGACAAGACAAGACAAGACAAAACAAGACAAGACAAGACTAGACAAGACAAGACCAGACAAGACTAGACAAGACTAGACAAGACAAGACAAGACAAGACAAGACAAGACAAGACAAGACAAGACAAGACAAGACAAGACAAGACAAGACAAGACAAAACAAGACAAGACAAGACTAGACAAGACTAGACAAGACAAGACAAGACCAGACAAGAAAAGACAAGACAAGACAAGACTAGACAAGACTAGACTAGACAAGACAAGACAAGACAAGACAAGACAAGACAAGACAAGACAAGACAAGACAAGACAAGACAAGACAAGACAAGACAAGACAAGACAAGACAAGACAAGACAAGACAAGACAAGACAAGACAAGACAAGACAAGACAAGACAAGACAAGACAAGACAAGACAAGACAAGACAAGACAAGACAAGACAAGACAAGACAAGACAAGACAAGACAAGACAAGACAAGACTAGACAAGACTAGACAAGACTAGACGAGACTAGACAAGACTAGACAAGACAAGACAAGACAAGACGAGACAAGACAAGACAAGACTAGACAAGACAAGACAAGACAAGACAAGACAAGACAAGTCAAGACAAGACAAGACAAGACAAGACAAGACAAGACAAGACTAGACAAGACAAGACAAGACAAGACAAGACAAGACAAGACAAGACAAGACAAGACTAGACAAGACTAGACAAGACAAGACAAGACCAGACAAGAAAAGACAAGACAAGACAAGACTAGACAAGACTAGACAAGACTAGACAAGACAAGACAAGACTAGACAAGACAAGACAAGACAAGACAAGACAAGACAAGACAAGACAAGACAAGACAAGACAAGACAAGACAAGACAAGACAAGACAAGACAAGACAAGACAAGACAAGACAAGACAAGACAAGACAAGACAAGACAAGACAAGACAAGACAAGACAAGACAAGACAAGACAAGACAAGACAAGACAAGACAAGACAAGACAAGACAAGACAAGACAAGACAAGACAAGACAAGACAAGACAAGACAAGACAAGACAAGACAAGACTAGACAAGACTAGACAAGACAAGACAAGACAAGACAAGACAAGACAAGACAAGACAAGACAAGACTAGACAAGACTAGACAAGACAAGACAAGACAAGACAAGACAAGACAAGACAAGACTAGACAAGACAAGACAAGACAAGACAAGACAAGACAAGACAAGACAAGTCAAGACAAGACAAGACAAGACAAGACAAAACAAGACAAGACAAGACAAGACAAGACAAGACAAGACAAAACAAGACAAGACAAGACAAGACTAGACAAGACTAGACAAGACAAGACAAGACCAGACAAGAAAAGACAAGACAAGACAAGACTAGACAAGACTAGACAAGACAAGACAAGACAAGACAAGACAAGACAAGACAAGACAAGACAAGACAAGACAAGACAAGACAAGACAAGACAAGACAAGACAAGACAAGACAAGACAAGACTAGACAAGACTAGACAAGACTAGACAAGACTAGACAAGACAAGACAAGACTAGACAAGACAAGACAAGACAAGACAAGACAAGACAAGACAAGTCAAGACAAGACAAGACAAGACAAGACAAGACTAGACAAGACAAGACAAGACAAGACAAGACAAGACCAGACAAGACAAGACAAGACAAGACAAGACAAGACAAGACAAGACAAAACAAGACAAGACAAGACTAGACTAGACAAGACTAGACAAGACAAGACAAGACTAGACAAGACTAGACAAGACAAGACAAGACAAGTCAAGACAAGACAAGACAAGACAAGACAAGACAAGACAAGGCAAGACAAGACAAGACAAGACAAGACAAGACAAGACAAGACTAGACAAGACTAGACAAGTCTAGACAAGACAAGACTAGACAAGACTAGACAAGACAAGACAAGACAAGACAAGACAAGACAAGACAAGACAAGACAAGACAAGACAAGACAAGACAAGACAAGACTAGACAAGACAAGACAAGACAAGGCAAGACAAGACAAGACAAGACAAGACAAGACAAGACAAGACAAGACAAGACAAGACAAGACAAGACAAGACCAGACAAGACTAGACAAGACTAGACAAGACAAGACAAGACAAGACAAGACAAGACAAGACTAGACAAGACTAGACAAGACAAGACAAGACAAGACAAGACAAGACAAGACAAGACAAGACAAGATAAGACAAGACAAGACAAGACAAGACTAGACAAGACAAGACTAGACAAGACTAGACAAGACTAGACTAGACAAGACTAGACAAGACAAGACAAGACTAGACAAGACTAGACAAGACTAGACAAGACAAGACAAGACTAGACTAGACAAGACTAGACAAGACAAGACAAGACTAGACAAGACAAGACAAGACAAGAGAAGACAAGACAAGATAAGACAAGACAAGAAAAGACAAGACAAGACTAGACAAGACAAGACAAGACAAGACCTGACAAGAAAAGACAAGACAAGACAAGACTAGACAAGACTAGACAAGACAAGACAAGACAAGACAAGACAAGACAAGACAAGACAAGACTAGGCAAGACTAGACAAGACTAGGCAAGACTAGACAAGACTAGACAAGACAAGACAAGACAAGACAAGACATGAGAAGACATGACAAGACAAAACAAGACAAAACAACACAACATGACATGACATGACATGACATGACATGACATGACATGACATGACATGACAAAACAAGACAAGACAAGACAAAACAACACAACACAATATGACATGACATGACATGAGAAGACAAGACAAGGCAGGACAGGACAGGACAGGACTGGACAGGACAGGACAGGACAGGACAGGACAAGATAAGACAAGACAAGACAAGACAAGACAAGACAAGACAAGACAGGACAAGACAAGACAAGACAAGACAAGACAAGACAAGACATGAGAAGACATGACAAGACAAAACAAGACAAAACAAGACAAGACAAGACAAGACAAGACAAAACAACACAACACAACATGACATGACATGACATGACATGACAAAACAAGACAAGACAAGACAAGACAAGACAAGACAAGACAAGACAAGACATGAGAAGACATGACAAGACAAAACAAGACAAAACAAGGCAAGACAAGACAAGACAAAACAACACAACACAACATGACATGACATGACATGACATGACAAAACAAGACAAGACAAGACAAAACAACACAACACAATATGACATGACATGACATGACATGAGAAGACAAGACAAGGAAGCACAGGACAGGACAGGACAGGACAGGACAGGACAGGACAGGACAGGACAGGACAGGACAAGACAGGACAAGACAAGACAAGACAAGACAAGACAAGACAAGACAAGACAAGACAAGACAAGACAAGACGAGACAAGACAAGACAAGACAAGACTAGACAAGACTAGACAAGACTAGACAAGACAAGACAAGACAAGACAAGACAAGACTAGACAAGACAAGACAAGACAAGACAAGACAAGACAAGACAAGACAAGACAAGACAAGACAAGACAAGACAAGACAAGACAAGACAAGACAAGACAAGACCGGACAAGACAAGACAAGACAAGACAAGACAAAACAAGACAAGACAAGACCAGACTAGACAAGACTAGACAAGACAAGACAAGACAAGACAAGACCAGACAAGAAAAGACAAGACAAGACAAGACTAGACAAGACAAGACAAGACAAGACAAGACAAGACAAGACTAGACAAGACAAGACAAGACAAGACAAGACAAGACAAGACAAGACAAGACAAGACAAGACAAGACAAGACAAGACAAGACAAGACAAGACTAGACAAGACTAGACAAGACAAGACAAGACAAGACAAGACAAGACAAGACAAGACAAGACTAGACAAGACTAGACAAGACTAGACAAGACAAGACAAGACAAGACAAGACAAGACAAGATAAGACAAGACAAGACTAGACAAGACAAGACTAGACAAGACTAGACAAGACTAGACTAGACAAGACTAGACAAGACAAGACAAGACTAGACAAGACTAAACAAGACTAGACAAGACAAGACAAGACTACACAAGACAAGACAAGACAAGACAAGACAAGACAAGACAAGACAAGACAAGACAAGACAAGACAAGACAAGACAAGACAAGACAAGACAAGACAAGACAAGACAAGACAAGACAAGACAAGACAAGACAAGACAAGACAAGACAAGACAAGACAAGACAAGACAAGACAAGACAAGACAAGACAAGACAAGACAAGACAAGACTAGACAAGACTAGACAAGACAAGACAAGACAAGACAAGACAAGACATGAGAAGACATGACAAGACAAAACAAGACAAAACAACACAACACAACATGACATGACATGACATGACATGACATGACATGACATGACATGACAAAACAAGACAAGACAAGACAAAACAACACAACACAATATGACATGACATGACATGACATGAGAAGACAAGACAAGGCAGGACAGGACAGGACAAGATAAGACAAGACAAGACAAGACAAGACAGGACAAGACAAGACAAGACAAGACAAGACAAGACAAGACAAGACATGAGAAGACATGACAAGACAAAACAAGACAAAACAAGACAAGACAAGACAAGACAAGACAAGACAAGACAAAACAACACAACACAACATGACATGACATGACATGACATGACATGACATGACATGACAAAACAAGACAAGACAAGACAAAACAACACAACACAATATGACATGACATGACATGACATGAGAAGACAAGACAAGGCAGGACAGGACAGGACAGGACAGGACAGGACAGGACAGGACAGGACAGGACAGGACAGGACAGGACAGGACAAGATAAGACAAGACAAGACAAGACAAGACAAGACAAGACAGGACAAGACAAAACAAGACAAGACAAGACAAGACAAGACAAGACAAGACATGACAAGACAAAACAAGACAAAACAAGACAAGACAAGACAAGGCAAGACAAAACAACACAACACAACATGACATGACATGACATGACATGACAAAACAAGACAAGACAAGACAAGACAAGACAAGACAAGACAAGACAAGACAAGACAAGACATGAGAAGACATGACAAGACAAAACAAGGTAAGACAAGACAAGACAAAACAACACAACACAACATGACATGACATGACATGACAAAACAAGACAAGACAAGACAAAACAACACAACACAATATGACATGACATGACATGACATGAGAAGACAAGACAAGGCAGGACAGGACAGGACAGGACAGGACAGGACAGGACAGGGCAGGACAGGACAGGACAAGACAAGACAAGATAAGATAAGACAAGACAAGACAAGACAAGACAAGACAGGACAAGACAAGACAAGACAAGACAAGACAAGACAAGACAAGACAAGACAAGACAAGACAAGACAAGACAAGACGAGACAAGACAAGACAAGACAAGACAAGACTAGACAAGACTAGACAAGACAAGACAAGACTAGACAAGACAAGACAAGACAAGACAAGACAAGACAAGACAAGACAAGACAAGACAAGACAAGACAAGACAAGACAAGACAAGACAAGACAAGACAAGACAAGACAAGACAAGACAAGACAAGACAAGACAAGGCAAGACCGGACAAGACAAGACAAGACAAGACAAGACAAGACAAGACAAGACAAAACAAGACAAGACAAGACCAGACTAGACAAGACTAGACAAGACAAGACAAGACAAGACCAGACAAGAAAAGACAAGACAAGACAAGACTAGACAAGACTGGACAAGACAAGACAAGACAAGACTAGACAAGACTAGACAAGACAAGACCAGACAAGACAAGACAAGACAAGACAAGACAAGACAAGACAAGACAAGACAAGACAAGACAAGACAAGACAAGACAAGACAAGACAAGACAAGACAAGACTAGACTAGACAAGACTAGACAAGACAAGACAAGACAAGACAAGACATGAGAAGACATGACAAGACAAAACAAGACAAAACAAGACAAGACAAGACAAGACAAGACAAGACAAGACATGAGAAGACATGACAAGCCAAAACAAGACAAAACAAGACAAGACAAGACAAGACAAGACAAGACAAGACAAGACAAGACAAGACAAGACTAGACAAGACTAGACAAGACAAGACAAGACAAGACTAGACAAGACTAGACAAGACAAGACAAGACAAGACAAGACAAGACAAGACAAGACAAGACAAGACAAGACAAGACAAGACAAGACAAGACTAGACAAGACTAGACAAAACTAGACAAGACAAGACAAGACTAGACAAGACTAGACAAGACTAGACAAGACAAGACAAGACATGAGAAGACATGACAAGACAAAACAAGACAAAACAAGACAAGACAAGACAAGACAAGACAAAACAACACAACACAACATGACATGACATGACATGACAAAACAAGACAAGGCAAGACAAGAAAAGACAAGACAAGACAAGACTAGACAAGACTAGACAAGACAAGACAAGACTAGACAAGACTAGACAAGACAAGACAAGACAAGACAAGACAAGACTAGACAAGACAAGACAAGACAAGACCAGACAAGACAAGACAAGACATGACAAGACATGAGAAGACATGACAAGACAAAACAAGACAAAACAAGACAAGACAAGACAAGACAAAACAAGACAAGACAAGACAAGACAAGACAAGACTAGACAAGACAAGACAAGACTAGACAAGACTAGACAAGACAAGACAAGACAAGACAAGACAAGACAAGACAAGACAAGACAAGACAAGACAAGACAAGACTAGACAAGACTAGACAAGACTAGACAAGACTAGACAAGACTAGACAAGACAAGACAAGACAAGACAAGACAAGACAAGACATGAGAAGACATGACAAGACAAAACAAGACAAAACAAGACAGGACAAGACAAGACAAAACAACACAACACAACATGACATGACATGACATGACATGACATGACAAAACAAGACAAGACAAGACAAGACAAGACAAGACAAGACAAGACATGAGAAGACATGACAAGACAACACAAGACAAAACAACACAACATGACATGACATGACATGTCATGACAAAACAAGACAAGACAAGACAAAACAACACAACACAATATGACATGACATGACATGACATGAGAAGACAAGACAAGGCAGGACAGGACAGGACAAGACTAGACAAGACTAGACAAGACAAGACAAGACCAGACAAGAAAAGACAAGACAAGACAAGACTAGACAAGACTAGACAAGACAAGACAAGACTAGACAAGACAAGACAAGACAAGACAAGACAAGACAAGACAAGACAAGACAGGACAAGACAAGACAAGACAAGACAAGACAAGACAAGACAAGACAAGACAAGACAAGACAAGACAAGACAAGACAAGACTAGACAAGACAAGACAAGACAAGACAAGACAAGACAAGACAAGACAAGACAAGACAAGACAAGACAAGACAAGACAAGACAAGACAAGACAAGACTAGACAAGACTAGACAAGACAAGACAAGACAAGACAAGATAAGACAAGACAAGACAAGACAAGACTAGACAAGACAAGACTAGACAAGACTAGACAAGACTAGACTAGACTAGACTAGACAAGACTAGACAAGACAAGACAAGACTAGACAAGACAAGACTAGACAAGACTAGACAAGACAAGACAAGACTAGACAAGACAAGACAAGACAAGACAAGACAAGACAAGACAAGACAAGACAAGACAAGATAAGACAAGACAAGACAAGACAAGACAAGACAAGACAAGACAAGACAAGACAAGACAAGACAAGACAAGACAAGACAAGACAAGACTAGACAAGACTAGACAAGACAAGACAAGACAAGACAAGACAAGACATGAGAAGACATGACAAGACAAAACAAGACAAAACAACACAACACAACATGACATGACATGACATGACATGACAAAACAAGACAAGACAAGACAAAACAACACAACACAATATGACATGACATGACATGACATGAGAAGACAAGACAAGGCAGGACAGGGCAGGACAGGACAGGACAGGACAGGACAAGATAAGACAAGACAAGACAAGACAAGACAAGACAAGACAAGACAAGACAAGACAAGACAAGACAAGACAAGACAAGACATGAGAAGACATGACAAGACAAAACAAGACAAAACAAGACAAGACAAGACAAGACAAGACAAAACAACACAACACAACATGACATGACATGACATGACATGACATGACATGACATGACAAAACAAGACAAGACAAGACAAAACAACACAACACAATATGACATGACATGACATGACATGAGAAGACAAGACAAGACAGGACAGGACAAGATAAGACAAGACAAGACAAGACAAGACAAGACATGACAAGACAAGACAAGACAAGACAAGACAAGACAAGACAAGACATGAGAAGACATGACAAGACAAAACAAGACAAAACAAGACAAGACAAGACAAGACAAAACAACACAACACAACATGACATGACATGACATGACATGACAAAACAAGACAAGACAAGACAAGACAAGACAAGACAAGACAAGACAAGACAAGACAAGACATGAGAAGACATGACAAGACAAAACAAGACAAAACAAGGCAAGACAAGACAAGACAAAACAACATGACATGACATGACATGACATGACAAAACAAGACAAGACAAGACAAAACAACACAACACAATATAACATGACATGACATGACATGAGAAGACAAGACAAGGCAGGACAGGACAGGACAGGACAGGACAGGACAGGACTGGGCAGGACAGGACAGGACAAGACAAGACAAGATAAGACAAGACGAGACAAGACAAGACAAGACAGGACAAGACAAGACAAGACAAGACAAGACAAGACAAGACAAGACAAGACAAGACAAGACAAGACGAGACAAGACAAGACAAGACAAGACAAGACAAGACAAGACAAGACAAGACAAGACAAGACAAGACAAGACAATACAAGACCGGACAAGACAAGACAAGACAAGACAAGACAAGACAAAACAAGACAAGACAAGACCAGACTAGACAAGACTAGACAAGACAAGACAAGACAAGACCAGACAAGAAAAGACAAGACAAGACAAGACTAGACAAGACTGGACAAGACAAGACAAGACAAGACTAGACAAGACTAGACAAGACAAGACAAGACAAGACAAGACAAGACAAGACAAGACAAGACAAGACAAGACAAGACAAGACTAGACTAGACAAGACTAGACAAGACAAGACAAGACAAGACAAGACATGAGAAGACATGACAAGATAAAACAAGACAAAACAAGACAAGACAAGACAAGACAAGACAAGACAAGACAAGACAAGACATGAGAAGACATGACAAGACAAAACAAGACAAAACAAGACAAGACAAGACAAGACAAGACAAGACAAGACAAGACAAGACTAGACAAGACTAGACAAGACAAGACAAGACTAGACAAGACTAGACAAGACAAGACAAGACAAGACAAGACAAGACAAGACAAGACAAGACAAGACAAGACAAGACAAGACAAGACTAGACAAGACTAGACAAGACTAGACAAGACAAGACAAGACTAGACAAGACTAGACAAGACAAGACAAGACATGAGAAGACATGACAAGACAAAACAAGACAAAACAAGACAAGACAAGACAAGACAAAACAACACAACACAACATGACATGACATGACATGACAAAACAAGGCAAGGCAAGACAAGAAAAGACAAGACAAGACAAGACAAGACAAGACAAGACTAGACAAGACTAGACAAGACAAGACAAGACTAGACAAGACTAGACAAGACAAGACAAGACAAGACAAGACTAGACAAGACAAGACAAGACAAGACCAGACAAGACAAGACAAGACAAGACATGACAAGACATGAGAAGACATGACAAGACAAAACAAGACAAAACAAGACAAGACAAGACAAGACAAGACAAAACAAGACAAGACAAGACAAGACAAGACTAGACAAGACAAGACAAGACTAGACAAGACTAGACAAGACAAGACAAGACAAGACAAGACAAGACAAGACAAGACAAGACAAGACAAGACAAGACAAGACAAGACAAGACAAGACAAGACAAGACAAGACAAGACAAGACTAGACAAGACTAGACAAGACTAGACAAGACTAGACAAGACAAGACAAGACAAGACAAGACAAGACAAGACAAGACAAGACAAGACATGAGAAGACATGGCAAGACAAATCAAGACAAGACAAGACAAGACAAAACAACACAACACAACATGACATGACATGACATGACATGACATGACAAAACAAGACAAGACAAGACAAGACAAGACAAGACAAGACATGAGAAGACATGACAAGACAAAACAAGACAAAACAACACAACATGACATGACATGACATGTCATGACAAAACAAGACAAGACAAGACAAAACAACACAACACAATATGACATGACATGACATGACATGACATGACAAAACAAGACAAGACAAGACAAGACAAGACAAGACAAGACATGAGAAGACATGACAAGACAAAACAAGACAAAACAACACAACAAGACAAGACAAGACAAGACAAGACAAGACAAGACAAGACAAGACAAGACAAGACAAAACAACACAACACAACATGACATGACATGACATGACATGACATGACAAAACAAGACAAGACAAGACAAGACAAGACAAGACAAGACATGAGAAGACATGACAAGACAAAACAAGACAAAACAACACAACAAGACAAGACAAGACAAGACAAGACAAGACAAGACAAGACAAGACAAGACAAGACAAGACAAGACAAGACAAGACAAGACAAGACAAGACAAGACAAGACAAGACAAGACTAGACAAGACTAGACAAGACTAGACAAGACAAGACAAGACTAGACAAGACTAGACAAGACTAGACAAGACAAGACAAGACATGAGAAGACTAGACAAGACAAGACAAGACAAGACAAGACAAGACAAGACAAGACAAGACAAGACAAGACAAGACAAGACAAGACAAGACAAGACAAGACAAGACAAGACAAGACAAGACAAGACAAGACAAGACAAGACAAGACAAGACAAGACAAGACAAGACAAGACAAGACTAGACAAGACTAGACAAGACAAGACAAGACAAGACAAGACATGAGAAGACATGACAAGACAAAACAAGACAAAACAACACAACACAACATGACATGACATGACATGACAAAACAAGACAAGACAAGACAAAACAACACAACACAATATGACATGACATGACATGACATGAGAAGACAAGACAAGGCAGGACAGGACAGGACAGGACAGGACAGGACAGGACAAGATAAGACAAGACAAGACAAGACAAGACAAGACAAGACAAGACAAGACAAGACAAGACATGAGAAGACATGACAAGACAAAACAAGACAAAACAAGACAAGACAAGACAAGACAAGACAAAACAACACAACACAACATGACATGACATGACATGACATGACATGACATGACATGACAAAACAAGACAAGACAAGACAAAACAACACAACACAATATGACATGACATGACATGACATGAGAAGACAAGACAAGGCAGGACAGGACAGGACAGGACAGGACAGGACAGGACAGGACAAGATAAGACAAGACAAGACAAGACAAGACAAGACAAGACAGGACAAGACAAGACAAGACAAGACAAGACAAGACATGAGAAGACATGACAAGACAAAACAAGACAAAACAAGACAAGACAAGACAAGACAAAACAACACAACACAACATGACATGACATGACATGACATGACAAAACAAGACAAGACAAGACAAGACAAGACAAGACAAGACAAGACAAGACAAGACAAGACATGAGAAGACATGACAAGACAAAACAAGACAAAACAAGGCAAGACAAGACAAGACAAAACAACATGACATGACATGACATGACATGACAAAACAAGACAAGACAAGACAAAACAACACAACACAATATAACATGACATGACATGACATGAGAAGACAAGACAAGGCAGGACAGGACAGGACAGGACAGGACAGGACAGGACTGGGCAGGACAGGACAGGACAAGACAAGACAAGATAAGACAAGACAAGACAAGACAAGACAAGACAAGACAAGACAGGACAAGACAAGACAAGACAAGACAAGACAAGACAAGACAAGACAAGACAAGACAAGACAAGACAAGACAAGACGAGACAAGACAAGACAAGACAAGACAAGACAAGACAAGACAAGACAAGACAAGACAAGACAAGACAAGACAAGACAAGACAAGACAAGACCGGACAAGACAAGACAAGGCAAGACAAGACAAGACAAAACAAGACAAGACAAGACCAGACTAGACAAGACTAGACAAGACAAGACAAGACAAGACCAGACAAGAAAAGACAAGACAAGACAAGACTAGACAAGACTGGACAAGACAAGACAAGACAAGACTAGACAAGACTAGACAAGACAAGACAAGACAAGACAAGACAAGACAAGACAAGACAAGACAAGACAAGACAAGACAAGACAAGACAAGACAAGACTAGACTAGACAAGACTAGACAAGACAAGACAAGACAAGACAAGACATGAGAAGACATGACAAGACAAAACAAGACAAAACAAGACAAGACAAGACAAGACAAGACAAGACAAGACAAGACAAGACAAGACAAGACAAGACATGAGAAGACATGACAAGACAAAACAAGACAAAACAAGACAAGACAAGACAAGACAAGACAAGACAAGACAAGACAAGACAAGACTAGACAAGACTAGACAAGACAAGACAAGACTAGACAAGACTAGACAAGACAAGACAAGACAAGACAAGACAAGACAAGACAAGACAAGACAAGACAAGACAAGACAAGACTAGACAAGACTAGACAAGACTAGACAAGACAAGACAAGACTAGACAAGACTAGACAAGACAAGACAAGACATGAGAAGACATGACAAGACAAAACAAGACAAAACCAGACAAGACAAGACAAGACAAGACAAAACAACACAACACAACATGACATGACATGACATGACAAAACAAGGCAAGGCAAGACAAGAAAAGACAAGACAAGACAAGACAAGACAAGACAAGACTAGACAAGACTAGACAAGACAAGAAAAGACTAGACAAGACTAGACAAGACAAGACAAGACAAGACAAGACAAGACAAGACAAGACAAGACAAGACAAGACAAGACAAGACAAGACAAGACAAGACAAGACAAGACAAGACTAGACAAGACTAGACAAGACTAGACAAGACTAGACAAGACAAGACAAGACAAGACAAGACAAGACAAGACATGAGAAGACATGACAAGACAAAACAAGACAAAACAAGACAAGACAAGACAAGACAAAACAACACAACACAACATGACATGACATGACATGACATGACATGACAAAACAAGACAAGACAAGACAAGACAAGACAAGACAAGACATGAGAAGACATGACAAGACAAAACAAGACAAAACAACACAACATGACATGACATGACATGTCATGACAAAACAAGACAAGACAAGACAAAACAACACAACACAATATGACATGACATGACATGACATGACATGAGAAGACAAGACAAGGCAGGACAGGACAGGACAAGACTAGACAAGACTAGACAAGACAAGACAAGACCAGACAAGAAAAGACAAGACAAGACAAGACAAGACAAGACTAGACAAGACAAGACAAGACAAGACAAGACAAGACGAGACAAGACAAGACAAGACTAGACAAGACAAGACAAGACAAGACAAGACTAGACAAGACTAGACAAGACAAGACAAGACAGGACAAGACAAGACAAGACAAGACAAGACAAGACAAGACAAGACAAGACAAGACAAGACGAGACAAGAAAAGACCAGACTAGACAAGACTAGACAAGACAAGACAAGACTAGACAAGACTAGACAAGACTAGACAAGACAAGACAAGACAAGACAAGACAAGACAAGACTAGACAAGACTAGACAAGACTAGACAAGACTAGACAAGACAAGACAAGACAAGAAAAGACCAGACAAGACAAGACAAGACAAGACAAGACAAGACAAGACAAGACAAGACAAGACAAAACAAGACAAGACAAGACATGAGAAGACATGACAAGACAAAACAAGACAAAACAACACAACATGACATGACATGACATGACAAAACAAGACAAGACAAGACAAGACAAGACAAGACAAGAGAAGACAAGACAAGACAAGACAAGACAAGACCAGACAAGACAAGACAAGACAAGACAAGACAAGACAAGACAAGACAAGACAAGACAAGACTAGACAAGACTAGACAAGACTAGACAAGACAATACAAGACAATACAAGACAAGACAAGACAAGACTAGACAAGACTAGACAAGACTAGACAAGACAAGACAAGACAAGACAAGACAAGACTAGACAAGACTAGACAAGACTAGACAAGACAAGACAAGACAAGACAAGACAAGACCAGACAAGACAAGAAGAGACAAGACAAGACAAGACAAGACAAGTCAAGACAAGACAAGACAAGACAAGACAAGACAAGACAAGACAAGACAAGACTAGACAAGACAAGGCAAGACAAGGCAAGACAAGACAAGACAAGACAAGACAAGACTAGACAAGACTAGACAAGACAAGACAAGACCAGACAAGAAAAGACAAGACAAGACAAGACTAGACAAGACTAGACAAGACAAGACAAGACTAGACAAGACAAGACAAGACAAGACAAGACAAGACAAGACAAGACAAGACAAGACAAGACAAGACAAGACAAGACAAGACAAGACAAGACAAGACAAGACAAGACAAGACAAGACAAGACAAGACAAGACAAGACAAGACAAGACAAGACAAGACAAGACAAGACAAGACAAGACAAGACAAGACAAGACAAGACAAGACAAGACAAGACAAGACAAGACAAGACAAGACAAGACAAGACAAGACAAGACAAGACAAGACAAGACAAGACAAGACAAGACAAGACAAGACAAGACAAGACAAGACAAGACAAGACAAGACAAGACAAGACAAGACTAGACAAGACAAGACAAGACAAGACAAGACAAGACAAGACAAGACAAGACAAGACAAGACAAGACAAGACAAGACAAGACAAGACAAGACAAGACAAGACAAGACAAGACCAGACAAGACAAGACAAGACAAGACAAGACAAGACAAGACAAGACAAGACTAGACTAGACTAGACAAGACTAGACAAGACTAGACAAGACAAGACAAGACAAGACAAGACAAGACAAGACTAGACAAGACTAGACAAGACTAGACAAGACAAGACAAGACAAGACAAGACAAGACCAGACAAGACAAGACAAGACTAGACTAGACAAGACTAGACAAGACTAGACAAGACAAAACAAGACAAGACAAGACAAGACAAGACAAGACAAGACATGAGAAGACATGACAAGACAAAACAAGACAAAACAACACAACATGACATGACATGACATGTCATGACAAAACAAGACAAGACAAGACAAAACAACACAACACAATATGACATGACATGACATGACATGACATGAGAAGACAAGACAAGGCAGGACAGGACAGGACAGGACAGGACAGGACAGGACTGGGCAGGACAGGACAGGACAAGACAAGACAAGATAAGACAAGACGAGACAAGACAAGACAAGACAGGACAAGACAAGACAAGACAAGACAAGACAAGACAAGACAAGACAAGACAAGACAAGACAAGACAAGACAAGACAAGACGAGACAAGACAAGACAAGACAAGACAAGACAAGACAAGACAAGACAAGACAAGACAAGACAAGACAAGACAAGACAAGACAAGACTAGACAAGACTAGACAAGACTAGACAAGACAAGACAAGACAAGACAAGACAAGACAAGACAAGACAAGACAAGACAAGACAAGACAAGACAAGACAAGACAAGACTAGACAAGACAAGACAAGACAAGACAAGACAAGACAAGACAAGACTAGACTAGACTAGACAAGACTAGACAAGACTAGACAAGACAAGACAAGACCAGACTAGACAAGACTAGACAAGACAAGACAAGACTAGACAAGACAAGACAAGACAAGACAAGACAAGACAAGACAAGACAAGACAAGACAAGACAAGACAAGACAAGACAAGACTAGACAAGACTAGACAAGACTAGACAAGACAAGACAAGACTAGACAAGACTAGACAAGACAAGACAAGACATGAGAAGACATGACAAGACAAAACAAGACAAAACAAGACAAGACAAGACAAGACAAGACAAGACAAGACAAGACAAGACCAGACAAGACAAGACAAGACAAGACATGACAAGACATGAGAAGACATGACAAGACAAAACAAGACAAAACAAGACAAGACAAGACAAGACAAGACAAGACAAAACAACACAACACAACATGACATGACATGACATGACAAAACAAGGCAAGGCAAGACAAGAAAAGACAAGACAAGACAAGACAAGACAAGACAAGACTAGACAAGACTAGACAAGACAAGACAAGACTAGACAAGACTAGACAAGACAAGACAAGACAAGACAAGACTAGACAAGACAAGACAAGACAAGACCAGACAAGACATGAGAAGACATGACAAGACAAAACAAGACAAAACAAGACAAGACAAGACAAGACTAGACAAGACTAGACAAGACAAGACAAGACAAGACAAGACAAGACTAGACAAGACAAGACAAGACAAGACCAGACAAGACAAGACAAGACAAGACAAGACAAGACATGAGAAGACATGACAAGACAAAACAAGACAAAACAACACAACACAATATGACATGACATGACATGACATGACATGAGAAGACAAGAAAAGACAAGACAAGACAAGACTAGACAAGACAAGACAAAACAAGACAAGACTAGACAAGACAAGACAAGACAAGACAAGACAAGACAAGACAAGACAAGACAAGACAAGACAAGACAAGACAAGACTAGACAAGACTAGACAAGACTAGACAAGACAAGACAAGACTAGACAAGACTAGACAAGACAAGACAAGACATGAGAAGACATGACAAGACAAAACAAGACAAAACAAGACAAGACAAGACAAGACAAGACAAGACAAGACAAGACAAGACAAGACAAGACAAGACAAGACAAGACAAGACAAGACAAGACAAGACAAGACAAGACAAGACAAGACAAGACAAGACAAGACAAGACAAGACAAGACAAGACAAGACAAGACAAGACAAGACAAGACAAGACAAGACAAGACAAGACAAGACAAGACAAGACTAGACAAGACTAGACAAGACAAGACAAGACAAGACAAGACAAGACATGAGAAGACATGACAAGACAAAACAAGACAAAACAACACAACACAACATGACATGACATGACATGACATGACAAAACAAGACAAGACAAGACAAAACAACACAACACAATATGACATGACATGACATGACATGAGAAGACAAGACAAGGCAGGACAGGACAGGACAGGACAGGACAGGACAAGATAAGACAAGACAAGACAAGACAAGACAAGACAAGACAAGACAAGACAAGACATGAGAAGACATGACAAGACAAAACAAGACAAAACAAGACAAGACAAGACAAGACAAGACAAAACAACACAACACAACATGACATGACATGACATGACATGACAAAACAAGACAAGACAAGACAAAACAACACAACACAATATGACATGACATGACATGACATGAGAAGACAAGACAAGGCAGGACAGGACAGGACAGGACAGGACAGGACAGGACAGGACAAGATAAGACAAGACAAGACAAGACAAGACAAGACAAGACAGGACAAGACAAGACAAGACAAGACAAGACAAGACATGAGAAGACATGACAAGACAAAACAAGACAAAACAAGACAAGACAAGACAAGACAAGACAAAACAACACAACACAACATGAGATGACATGACATGACATGACAAAACAAGACAAGACAAGACAAGACAAGACAAGACAAGACAAGACAAGACAAGACAAGACATGAGAAGACATGACAAGACAAAATAAGACAAAACAAGGCAAGACAAGACAAGACAAAACAACATGACATGACATGACATGACATGACAAAACAAGACAAGACAAGACAAAACAACACAACACAATATAACATGACATGACATGACATGAGAAGACAAGACAAGGCAGGACAGGACAGGACAGGACAGGACAGGACAGGACTGGGCAGGACAGGACAGGACAAGACAAGACAAGATAAGACAAGACAAGACAAGACAAGACAGGACAAGACAAGACAAGACAAGACAAGACAAGACAAGACAAGACAAGACAAGACAAGACAAGACAAGACAAGACAAGACGAGACAAGACAAGACAAGACAAGACAAGACAAGACAAGACAAGACAAGACAAGACAAGACAAGACAAGACAAGACAAGACAAGACAAGACCGGACAAGACAAGACAAGACAAGACAAGACAAGACAAAACAAGACAAGACAAGACCAGACTAGACAAGACTAGACAAGACAAGACAAGACAAGACCAGACAAGAAAAGACAAGACAAGACAAGACTAGACAAGACTGGACAAGACAAGACAAGACAAGACTAGACAAGACTAGACAAGACAAGACAAGACAAGACAAGACAAGACAAGACAAGACAAGACAAGACAAGACAAGACAAGACTAGACTAGACAAGACTAGACAAGACAAGACAAGACAAGACAAGACATGAGAAGACATGACAAGACAAAACAAGACAAAACAAGACAAGACAAGACAAGACAAGACAAGACAAGACAAGACAAGACAAGACAAGACATGAGAAGACATGACAAGACAAAACAAGACAAAACAAGACAAGACAAGACAAGACAAGACAAGACAAGACAAGACAAGACTAGACAAGACTAGACAAGACAAGACAAGACTAGACAAGACTAGACAAGACAAGACAAGACAAGACAAGACAAGACAAGACAAGACAAGACAAGACAAGACAAGACAAGACTAGACAAGACTAGACAAGACAAGACAAGACTAGACAAGACTAGACAAGACAAGACAAGACATGAGAAGACATGACAAGACAAAACAAGACAAAACAAGACAAGACAAGACAAGACAAGACAAGACTAGACTAGACAAGACAAGACTAGACAAGACTAGACAAGACAAGACAAGACAAGACAAGACAAGACAAGACAAGACAAGACAAGACAAGACTAGACTAGACAAGACTAGACAAGACAAGACAAGACAAGACAAGAAAAGACAAGACAAGACAAGACTAGACAAGACTGGACAAGACAAGACAAGACAAGACTAGACAAGACTAGACAAGACAAGACAAGACAAGACAAGACAAGACAAGACAAGACAAGACAAGACAAGACAAGACAAGACTAGACTAGACAAGACTAGACAAGACAAGACAAGACAAAAGACAAGACAAGACAAGACAAGACAAGACAAGACAAGACATGGGAAGACATGACAAGACAAAACAAGACAAAACAAGACAAGACAAGACAAGACAAGACAAGACAAGACAAGATAAGACAAGACAAGAAAAGACAAGACAAGACTAGACTAGACAAGACTAGACAAGACAAGACAAGACAAGACAAGAAAAGACAAGACAAGACAAGACTAGACAAGACTGGACAAGACAAGACAAGACAAGACTAGACAAGACTAGACAAGACAAGACAAGACAAGACAAGACAAGACAAGACAAGACAAGACAAGACAAGACAAGACAAGACTAGGCTAGACAAGACTAGACAAGACAAGACAAGACAAAAGACAAGACAAGACAAGACAAGACAAGACAAGACAAGACAAGACATGGGAAGACATGACAAGACAAAACAAGACAAAACAAGACAAGACAAGACAAGACAAGACAAGACAAGACAAGACAAGACTAGACAAGACTAGACAAGACAAGACAAGACAAGACAAGACAAGACAAGACATGACAAGACAAGACTAGACAAGACAAGACTAGACAAGACTAGACAAGACAAGACAAGACTAGACAAGACAAGACTAGACAAGACTAGGCAAGACTAGACTAGACAAGACTAGACAAGACAAGACTAGACAAGACTAGACAAGACTAGACAAGACTAGACAAGACAAGACAAGACTAGACAAGACTAGACAAGACAAGACAAGACAAGACAAGACAAGACAAGACAAGACAAGACAAGACAAGACTAGACAAGACTAGACAAGACTAGACAAGACAAGACAAGACAAGACAAGACAAGACAAGACAAGATAAGACAAGACAAGACAAGAGAAGACTAGACAAGACAAGACTAGACAAGACTAGACAAGACTAGACTAGACAAGACTAGACAAGACAAGACAAGACTAGACAAGACTAGACAAGACTAGACAAGACAAGACAAGACTAGACAAGACTAGACAAGACTAGACAAGACTAGACAAGACAAGACAAGACAAGACAAGACAAGACAAGACAAGACAAGACAAGACCAGACAAGACAAGAGAAGACAAGACAAGACAAGACAAGACAAGACAAGACAAGACTAGACTAGACAAGACTAGACAAGACTAGACAAGACAAGACAAGACAAGACAAGACAAGACTTGACAAGACTAGACAAGACTAGACAAGACAAGACAAGACAAGACAAGACAAGACCAGACAAGACAAGACAAGACAAGACAAGACAAGACAAGACAAGACAAGACAAGACAAGACAAAACAAGACAAGACAAGACTAGACTAGACAAGACTAGACAAGACAAGACAAGACTAGACAAGACTAGACAAGACAAGACAAGACAAGTCAAGACAAGACAAGACAAGACAAGACAAGGCAAGACAAGACAAGACAAGACAAGACTAGACAAGACAAGACAAGACAAGACAAGACAAGACAAGACAAGACAAGACAAGACAAGACAAGACAAGACAAGACAAGACAAGACAAGACAAGACAAGACTAGACAAGACTAGACAAGACAAGGCAAGACCAGACATGAGAAGACATGACAAGACAAAACAAGACAAAACAACACAACACAACATGACATGACATGACATGACATGACATGACATGACATGACAAAACAAGACAAGACAAGACAAGACAAAACAACACAACACAATATGACATGACATGACATGACATGAGAAGACAAGACAAGGCAGGACAGGACAGGACAGGACAGGACAGGACAGGACAGGACAGGACAGGACAGGACAGGACAATATAAGACAAGACAAGACAAGACAAGACAAGACAAGACAGGACAAGACAAGACAAGACAAGACAAGACAAGACAAGACATGAGAAGACATGACAAGACAAAACAAGACAAAACAAGACAAGACAAGACAAGACAAGACAAAACAACACAACACAACATGACATGACATGACATGACATGACAAAACAAGACAAGAAAAGACAAGACAAGACAAGACATGAGAAGACATGACAAGACAAAACATGACAAAACAAGGCAAGACAAGACAAGACAAAACAACACAACACAACATGACATGACATGACATGACATGACAAAACAAGACAAGACAAGACAAAACAACACAACACAATATGGCATGACATGACATGACATGAGAAGACAAGACAAGGCAGGACAGGACAGGACAGGACAGGACAGGACAGGACAGGACAGGACAGGACAGGACAAGACAAGACAAGACAAGACAAGACAAGACAAGACAAGACAAGACGAGACAAGACAAGACAAGACAAGACTAGACAAGACTAGACAAGACTAGACAAGACAAGACAAGACAAGACTAGACAAGACAAGACAAGACAAGACATGACAAGACAAGACAAGACAAGACATGACAAGACAAGACAAGACAAGACTAGACAAGACAAGACAAGACAAGACAAGACAAGACAAGACAAGACAAGACAAGACAAGACAAAACAACACAACACAACATGACATGACATGACATGAGAAGACAAGGCAGGACAGGACAGGACAGGACAGGACTGGACAGGACAGGACACGACAAGACAAGACAAGACAAGACAAGACAAGACAAGACAAGACAAGACAGGACAGGACAAGACAAGACAAGACTAGACAAGACTAGACAAGACTAGACAAGACAAGACAAGACAAGACAAGACAAGACAAGACATGAGAAGACATGACAAGACAAAACAAGACAAAACAAGACAAGACAAGACAAGACAAAACAACACAACACAACATGACTTGACATGACATGACATGACATGACAAAACAAGACAAGACAAGACAAGACAAGACAAGACAAGACAAGACAAGACTAGACAAGACTAGACAAGACAAGACAAGACAAGACAAGACAAGACAAGACAAGACAAGACTAGACAAGACTAGACAAGACAAGACAAGACTAGACAAGACTAGACAAGACAAGACAAGACAAGACTAGACAAGACTAGACAAGACTAGACAAGACAAGACAAGACAAGACAAGACTAGACAAGACTAGACAAGACAAGACAAAACAAGACAAAACAAGACAAGACAAGACAAGACAAGACAAAACAACACAACACAACATGACATGACATGACATGACAAAACAAGACAAGGCAAGACAAGAAAAGACAAGACAAGACAAGACAAGACAAGACAAGACAAGACTAGACAAGACTAGACAAGACAAGACAAGACTAGACAAGACTAGACAAGACAAGACAAGACAAGACAAGACTAGACAAGACAAGACAAGACAAGACCAGACAAGACAAGACAAGACATGACAAGACATGAGAAGACATGACAAGACAAAACAAGACAAAACAAGACAAGACAAGACAAGACAAAACAAGACAAGACAAGACAAGACAAGACAAGACAAGACAAGACTAGACAAGACAAGACAAGACTAGACAAGACTAGACAAGACAAGACAAGACAAGACAAGACAAGACAAGACAAGACAAAACAAGACAAGACAAGACAAGACTAGAAAAGACTAGACAAGACTAGACAAGACTAGACAAGACAAGACAAGACAAGACAAGACAAGACAAGACAAGACATGAGAAGACATGACAAGACAAAACAAGACAAAACAAGACAAGACAAGACAAGACAAAACAACACAACACAACATGACATGACATGACATGACATGACAAAACAAGACAAGACAAGACAAGACAAGACAAGACAAGACAAGACAAGACATGAGAAGACATGACAAGACAAAACAACACAACATGACATGACATGACATGACATGACAAAACAAGACAAGACAAGACAAAACAACACAACACAATATGACATGACATGACATGACATGAGAAGACAAGACAAGGCAGGACAGGACAGGACAGGACAGGACAGGACAGGACAGGACAGGACAGGACAAGATAAGACAAGACAAGACAAGACAAGACAGGACAAGACAAGACAAGACAAGACAAGACAAGACAAGACATGAGAAGACATGACAAGACAAAACACGACAAGACAAGACAAGACAAGACAAAACAACACAACACAACATGACATGACATGACATGACAAAACAAGACAAGACAAGACAAGACAAAACAACACAACACAACATGACATGACATGACATGACATGACATGACAAAACAAGACAAAACAAGACAAGACAAGACAAGACAAGACAAGACAAGACATGAGAAGACATGACAAGACAAAACAAGACAAAACAACACAACATGACATGACATGACATGACATGACAAAACAAGACAAGACAAGACAAAACAACACAACACAATATGACATGACATGACATGACATGAGAAGACAAGACAAGACTAGACAAGACTAGACAAGACTAGACAAGACTAGACAAGACTAGACAAGACAAGACAAGACAAGACAAGTCAAGACAAGACAAGACAAGACAAGACATGAGAAGACATGACAAGACAAAACAAGACAAAACAAGACAAGACAAGACAAGACAAAACAACACAACACAACATGACATGACATGGCATGAGAAGACAAGACAAGACTAGACAAGACTAGACAAGACTAGACAAGACTAGACAAGACTAGACAAGACAAGACAAGACAAGACAAGTCAAGACAAGACAAGACAAGACAAGACATGAGAAGACATGACAAGACAAAACAACACAACATGACATGACATGACATGACATGACAAAACAAGACAAGACAAGACAAAACAACACAACACAATATGACATGACATGACATGACATGAGAAGACAAGACAAGGCAGGACAGGACAGGACAGGACAGGACAAGATAAGACAAGACAAGACAAGACAAGACAAGACAAGACAAGACAGGACAAGACAAGACAAGACAAGACAAGACAAGACATGAGAAGACATGACAAGACAAGACAAGACTAGACTAGACAAGTCTAGACAAGACAAGACATGAGAAGACATGACAAGACAAGACAAGACTAGACTAGACAAGTCTAGACAAGACAAGACTAGACAAAACTAGACAAGACAAGACAAGACAAGACTAGACAAGACTAGACAAGACTAGACAAGACAAGACAAGACAAGACAAGACAAGACCAGACAAGAAAAGACAAGACAAGACAAGACAAGACAAGACAAGACAAGACAACACAACATGACATGACATGACATGACATGACAAAACAAGACAAGACAAGACAAGACAAGACAAGACAAGACATGAGAAGACATGACAAGACAAGACAAGACTAGACTAGACAAGACAAAACAAGACAAAACAACACAACATGGCATGACATGACATGACATGACAAAACAAGACAAGACAAGACAGAACAACACAACACAATATGACATGACATGACATGACATGAGAAGACAAGACAAGGCAGGACAGGACAGGACAGGACAGGACAGGACAGGACAGGACAGGACATGACAGGACAAAACAGGACAAGACAAGATAAGACAAGACAAGACAAGACAAGACAAGACAAGACAGGACAAGACAAGACAAGACAAGACTAGACAAGACTAGACAAGACTAGACAAGACTAGACAAGACAAGACAAGACAAGACAAGACAAGACAAGACAAGACAAGACAAGACAAGACAAGGCATGAGAAGACATGACAAGACAAAACAAGACAAAACAAGACAAGACAAGACAAGACAAAACAACACAACACAACATGACATGACATGACATGACATGACAAAACAAGACAAGACAAGACAAGACAAGACAAGACAAGACAAGACAAGACATGAGAAGACATGACAAGACAAGACCAGACAAGACAAGACAAGACAAGACAAGACAAGATAAGACTAGACAAGACAAGACAAGACAAGACTAGACAAGACAAGACAAGACAAGACAAGACAAGACAAGACAAGACTAGACAAGACTAGACAAGACAAGACAAGACAAGACAAGACAAGACAAGACAAGACTAGACAAGACTAGACAAGACTAGACAAGACTAGACAAGACAAGACAAGACAAGACAAGACAAGACAAGACAAGACAAGATAAGACAAGACAAGACAAGACAAGACTAGACAAGACAAGACTAGACAAGACTAGACAAGACTAGACTAGACAAGACTAGACAAGACAAGACAAGACTAGACAAGACTAGACAAGACTAGACAAGACAAGACAAGACTAGACAAGACTAGACAAGACAAGACAAGACTAGACAAGACAAGACAAGACAAGACAAGACAAGACAAGACAAGACCAGACAAGACAAGAGAAGACAAGACAAGACAAGACAAGACAAGACAAGACAAAACAACACAACACAACATGACATGACATGACATGACATGACAAAACAAGACAAGACAAGACAAGACAAGACAAGACAAGACAAGACATGAGAAGACATGACAAGACCAGACAAGACAAGACAAGACAAGACAAGACAAGACAAGACTAGACAAGACAAGACAAGACAAGACAAGACTAGACAAGACAAGACAAGACAAGACAAGACAAGACAAGACAAGACTAGACAAGACTAGACAAGACAAGACAAGACAAGACAAGACTAGACAAGACAAGACTAGACAAGACTAGACAAGACTAGACTAGACAAGACTAGACAAGACAAGACAAGACTAGACAAGACTAGACAAGACTAGACAAGACAAGACAAGACTAGACAAGACTAGACAAGACAAGACAAGACTAGACAAGACAAGACAAGACAAGACAAGACGAGACAAGACAAGACAAGACAAGATAAGACAAGACAAGACAAGACAAGACTAGACAAGACAAGACTAGACAAGACTAGACAAGACTAGACAAGACTAGACTAGACAAGACTAGACAAGACAAGACAAGACTAGACAAGACTAGACAAGACTAGACAAGACTAGACAAGACAAGACAAGACAAGACAAGACTAGACAAGACAAGACAAGACAAGACAAGACAAGACAAGACAAGACCAGACAAGACAAGACAAGACAAGACAAGACAAGATAAGACAAGACAAGACAAGACAAGACTAGACAAGACAAGACTAGACAAGACTAGACAAGACTAGACTAGACAAGACTAGACAAGACAAGACAAGACTAGACAAGACTAGACAAGACTAGACAAGACTATACAAGACAAGACAAGACTAGACATGACAAAACAAGACAAGACAAGACAAAACAACACAACACAACACAATATGACATGACATGACATGACATGAGAAGACAAGACATAGCAGGACAGGACAGGACAGGACAGGACAGGACAGGACAGGACAGGACAGGACATGACAGGACAAAACAGGACAAGACAAGATAAGACAAGACAAGACAAGACAAGACAAGACAAGACAGGACAAGACAAGACAAGACAAGACTAGACAAGACAAAACAAGACAAAACAACACAACATGGCATGACATGACATGACATGACAAAACAAGACAAGACAAGACAAAACAACACAACACAATATGACATGACATGACATGACATGAGAAGACAAGACAAGGCAGGACAGGACAGGACAGGACAGGACAGGACAGGACAGGACATGACAGGACAAAACAGGACAAGACAAGATAAGACAAGACAAGACAAGACAAGACAAGACAAGACAGGACAAGACAAGACAAGACAAGACTAGACAAGACTAGACAAGACTAGACAAGACTAGACAAGACAAGACAAGACAAGACAAGACAAGACATGAGAAGACATGACAAGACAAAACAAGACAAAACAAGACAAGACAAGACAAGACAAAACAACACAACACAACATGACATGACATGACATGACATGACAAAACAAGACAAGACAAGACAAGACAAGACAAGACAAGACAAGACATGAGAAGACATGACAAGACAAGACCAGACAAGACAAGACAAGACAAGACAAGACAAGACAAGACAAGACAAGACAAGACAAGACAAGACAAGACAAGACAAGACAAGACTAGACAAGACAAGACAAGACAAGACAAGACAAGACAAGACAAGACAAGACTAGACAAGACTAGACAAGACAAGACAAGACAAGACAAGACAAGACAAGACAAGACTAGACAAGACTAGACAAGACTAGACAAGACAAGACAAGACAAGACAAGACAAGACAAGACAAGATAAGACAAGACAAGACAAGACAAGACTAGACAAGACAAGACTAGACAAGACTAGACAAGACTAGACTAGACAAGACTAGACAAGACAAGACAAGACTAGACAAGACTAGACAAGACTAGACAAGACAAGACAAGACTAGACAAGACTAGACAAGACAAGACTAGACAAGACAAGACAAGACAAGACAAGACAAGACAAGACAAGACAAGACAAGATAAGACAAGACAAGAAAAGACAAGACAAGACTAGACTAGACAAGACTAGACAAGACAAGACAAGACTAGACAAGACTAGACAAGACAAGACAAGACAAGACAAGACAAGACAAGACAAGACAAGACAAGACAAGACAAGACTAGACAAGACTAGACAAGACTAGACAAGACAAGACAAGACAAGACAAGACAAGACAAGACAAGACTAGGCAAGACTAGACAAGACAAGACAAGACTAGACAAGACAAGTCAAGACAAGACAAGATAAGACAAGACAAGAAAAGACAAGACAAGACTAGACTAGACAAGACTAGACAAGACAAGACAAGACTAGACAAGACAAGACAAGACAAGACAAGACAAGACAAGACAAGACAAGACAAGACAAGACAAGACAAGACAAGACAAGACAAGACAAGACAAGACAAGACAAGACAAGACTAGACAAGACAAGACTAGACAAGACTAGACAAGACTAGACAAGACAAGACAAGACTAGACAAGACTAGACAAGACAAGACAAGACTAGACAAGACAAGACTAGACAAGACTAGACAAGACTAGACTAGACAAGACTAGACAAGACAAGACAAGACTAGACAAGACTAGACAAGACTAGACAAGACAAGACAAGACTAGACAAGACTAGACAAGACAAGACAAGACAAGACAAGACAAGACAAGACAAGACAAGACAAGACAAGACAAGACAAGACTAGACAAGACTAGACAAGACTAGACAAGACAAGACAAGACAAGACAAGACAAGACAAGACAAGACAAGACAAGATAAGACAAGACAAGACAAGACAAGACTAGACAAGACAAGACTAGACAAGACTAGACAAGACTAGACTAGACAAGACTAGACAAGACAAGACAAGACTAGACAAGACTAGACAAGACTAGACAAGACAAGACAAGACTAGACAAGACTAGACAAGACAAGACAAGACTAGACAAGACAAGACAAGACAAGACAAGACAAGACAAGACCAGACAAGACAAGAGAAGACAAGACAAGACAAGACAAGACAAGACAAGACAAGACTAGACAAGACTAGACAAGACAAGACAAGACTAGACAAGACTAGACCAGACAAGACAAGACAAGACAAGACAAGACAAGACAAGACAAGACAAAACAAGACAAGACTAGACTAGACAAGACTAGACAAGACAAGACAAGACTAGACAAGACTAGACAAGACAAGACTAGACAAGACTAGACAAGACTAGACTAGACAAGACTAGACAAGACAAGACAAGACTAGACAAGACTAGACAAGACTAGACAAGACAAGACAAGACTAGACAAGACAAGACTAGACAAGACTAGACAAGACTAGACTAGACAAGACTAGACAAGACAAGACAAGACTAGACAAGACTAGACAAGACTAGACAAGACAAGACAAGACTAGACAAGACTAGACAAGACAAGACAAGACAAGACAAGACAAGACAAGACAAGACAAGACAAGACAAGACAAGACAAGACTAGACAAGACTAGACAAGACTAGACAAGACAAGACAAGACAAGACAAGACAAGACAAGACAAGACAAGACAAGATAAGACAAGACAAGACAAGACAAGACTAGACAAGACAAGACTAGACAAGACTAGACAAGACTAGACTAGACAAGACTAGACAAGACAAGACAAGACTAGACAAGACTAGACAAGACTAGACAAGACTAGACAAGACAAGACAAGACAAGACTAGACAAGACTAGACAAGACAAGACAAGACTAGACAAGACAAGACAAGACAAGACAAGACAAGATAAGACAAGACAAGAAAAGACAAGACAAGACTAGACAAGACAAGACAAGACAAGACCTGACAAGAAAAGACAAGACAAGACAAGACTAGACAAGACTAGACAAGACAAGACAAGACAAGACAAGACTAGGCAAGACTAGACAAGACTAGGCAAGACTAGACAAGACTAGACAAGACAAGACATGAGAAGACATGACAAGACAAAACAAGACAAAACAACACAACACAACATGACATGACATGACATGACATGACATGACATGACAAAACAAGACAAGACAAGACAAAACAACACAACACAATATGACATGACATGACATGACATGAGAAGACAAGACAAGGCAGGACAGGACAGGACAGGACAGGACAGGACAAGATAAGACAAGACAAGACAAGACAAGACAAGACAAGACAGGACAAGACAAGACAAGACAAGACAAGACAAGACAAGACATGAGAAGACATGACAAGACAAAACAAGACAAAACAAGACAAGACAAGACAAGACAAGACAAAACAACACAACACAACATGACATGACATGACATGACATGACAAAACAAGACAAGAAAAGACAAGACAAGACAAGACATGAGAAGACATGACAAGACAAAACATGACAAAACAAGGCAAGACAAGACAAGAAAAAACAACACAACACCACATGACATGACATGACATGACATGACAAAACAAGACAAGACAAGACAAAACAACACAACACAATATGGCATGACATGACATGACATGAGAAGACAAGACAAGGCAGGACAGGACAGGACAGGACAGGACAGGACAGGACAGGACAGGACAGGACAGGACAGGACAGGACAGGACATGACAAGACAAGACAAGATAAGACAAGACAAGACAAGACAAGACACGACAGGACAAGACAAGACAAGACAAGACAAGACAAGACAAGACAAGACAAGACAAGACAAGACAAGACAAGACAAGACAAGACAAGACAAGACAAGACGAGACAAGACAAGACAAGACAAGACAAGACAAGACTAGACAAGACAAGACAAGACAAGACATGACAAGACAAGACAAGACAAGACAAGACAAGACAAGACAAGACAAGACAAGACAAGACAAGACAAAACAACACAACACAACATGACATGACATGACATGAGAAGACAAGGCAGGACAGGACAGGACAGGACAGGACTGGACAGGACAGGACAGGACAAGACAAGACAAGACAAGACAAGACAAGACAAGACAAGACAAGACAGGACAAGACAAGACAAGACAAGACTAGACAAGACTAGACAAGACTAGACAAGACAAGACAAGACAAGACAAGACAAGACATGAGAAGACATGACAAGGCAGGACAGGACAGGACAGGACAGGACAGGACAGGACAGGACAGGACAGGACAGGACAGGACAGGACAGGACAGGACAGGACAAGACAAGACAAGATAAGACAAGACAAGACAAGACAAGACAAGACAAGACAAGACAAGACAAGACAAGACAAGACAAGACGAGACAAGACAAGACAAGACAAGACTAGACAAGACTAGACAAGACTAGACAAGACAAGACAAGACAAGACTAGACAAGACAAGACAAGACAAGACATGACAAGACAAGACAAGACAAGACAAGACAAGACAAGACAAGACAAGACAAGACAAAACAACACAACACAACATGACATGACATGACATGAGAAGACAAGGCAGGACAGGACAGGACAGGACAGGACTGGACAGGACAGGACAGGACAAGACAAGACAAGACAAGACTAGACAAGACTAGACAAGACTAGACAAGACAAAACAAGACAAGACAAGACAAGACAAAACAACACAACACAACATGACATGACATGACATGACATGACATGACAAAACAAGACAAGACAAGACAAGACAAGACAAGACAAGACAAGACAAGACAAGACAAGACTAGACAAGACTAGACAAGACAAGACAAGACTAGACAAGACTAGACAAGACAAGACAAGACAAGACAAGACAAGACAAGACAAGACAAGACAAGACAAGACAAGACTAGACAAGACTAGACAAGACTAGACAAGACAAGACAAGACAAGACAAGACTAGACAAGACTAGACAAGACAAGACAAGACATGAGAAGACATGACAAGACAAAACAAGACAAAACAAGACAAGACAAAACAACACAACACAACATGACATGACATGACATGACAAAACAAGACAAGGCAAGACAAGAAAAGACAAGACAAGACAAGAAAAGACAAGACAAGACAAGACAAGACAAGACAAGACTAGACAAGACTAGACAAGACAAGACAAGACTAGACAAGACTAGACAAGACTAGACAAGACAAGACAAGACAAGACCAGACAAGACAAGACAAGACATGACAAAACAAGACAAAACAAGACAAGACAAGACAAGACAAAACAAGACAAGACAAGACAAGACAAGACAAGACAAGACTAGACAAGACAAGACAAGACTAGACAAGACTAGACAAGACAAGACAAGACAAGACAAGACAAGACAAGACAAGACAAGACAAGACAAGACAAGACAAGACTAGACAAGACTAGACAAGACTAGACAAGACTAGACAAGACAAGACAAGACATGAGAAGACATGACAAGACAAAACAAGACAAAACAAGACAAGACAAGACAAGACAAAACAACACAACACAACATGACATGACATGACATGACATGACATGACAAAACAAGACAAGACAAGACAAGACAAGACAAGACAAGACAAGACAAGACATGAGAAGACATGACAAGACAAAACAACACAACATGACATGACATGACATGACATGACAAAACAAGACAAGACAAGACAAAACAACACAACACAATATGACATGACATGACATGACATGAGAAGACAAGACAAGGCAGGACAGGACAGGACAGGACAGGACAGGACAGGACAGGACAGGACAGGACAGGACAGGACAGGACAAGATAAGACAAGACAAGACAAGACAAGACAGGACAAGACAAGACAAGACAAGACAAGACAAGACAAGACAAGACAAGACAAGACATGAGAAGACATGACAAGACAAAACACGACAAGACAAGACAAGACAAGACAAGACAAAACAACACAACACAACATGACATGACATGACATGACAAAACAAGACAAGACAAGACAAGACAAGACAAAACAACACAACACAACATGACATGACATGACATGACATGACATGACAAAACAAGACAAAACAAGACAAGACAAGACAAGACAAGACAAGACAAGACATGAGAAGACATGACAAGACAAAACAAGACAAAACAACACAACATGACATGACATGACATGACATGACAAAACAAGACAAGACAAGACAAAACAACACAACACAATATGACATGACATGACATGACATGAGAAGACAAGACAAGACTAGACAAGACTAGACAAGACTAGACAAGACTAGACAAGACTAGACAAGACAAGACAAGACAAGACAAGTCAAGACAAGACAAGACAAGACAAGACATGAGAAGACATGACAAGACAAAACAAGACAAAACAAGACAAGACAAGACAAGACAAAACAACACAACACAACATGACATGACATGACATGACATGAGAAGACAAGACAAGACTAGACAAGACTAGACAAGACTAGACAAGACTAGACAAGACAAGACAAGACAAGACAAGTCAAGACAAGACAAGACAAGACAAGACATGAGAAGACATGACAAGACAAAACAAGACAAAACAACACAACATGACATGACATGACATGACATGACAAAACAAGACAAGGCAAGACAAAACAACACAACACAATATGACATGACATGACATGACATGAGAAGACAAGACAAGGCAGGACAGGACAGGACAGGACAGGACAGGACAGGACAAGATAAGACAAGACAAGACAAGACAAGACAAGACAAGACAAGACAGGACAAGACAAGACAAGACAAGACAAGACAAGACAAGACAAGACATGAGAAGACATGACAAGACAAAACACGACAAGACAAGACAAGACAAAACAACACAACACAACATGACATGACATGACAAAACAAGACAAGACAAGACAAGACAAGACAAGACAAGACAAGACATGAGAAGACATGACAAGACAAGACAAGACTAGACTAGACAAGTCTAGACAAGACAAGACTAGACAAAACTAGACAAGACAAGACAAGACAAGACTAGACAAGACTAGACAAGACTAGAAAAGACAAGACAAGACAAGACAAGACCAGACAAGAAAAGACAAGACAAGACAAGACAAGACAAGACAAGACAAGACAACACAACATGACATGACATGACATGACATGACATGACAAAACAAGACAAGACAAGACAAGACAAGACAAGACAAGACAAGACATGAGAAGACATGACAAGACAAGACAAGACTAGACTAGACAAGACAAAACAAGACAAAACAACACAACATGGCATGACATGACATGACATGACAAAACAAGACAAGACAAGACAAAACAACACAACACAATATGACATGACATGACATGACATGAGAAGACAAGACAAGGCAGGACAGGACAGGACAGGACAGGACAGGACAGGACAAGATAAGACAAGACAAGACAAGACAAGACAAGACAAGACAAGACAGGACAAGACAAGACAAGACAAGACAAGACAAGACAAGACAAGACATGAGAAGACATGACAAGACAAAACACGACAAGACAAGACAAGACAAAACAACACAACACAACATGACATGACATGACAAAACAAGACAAGACAAGACAAGACAAGACAAGACAAGACATGAGAAGACATGACAAGACAAGACAAGACTAGACTAGACAAGTCTAGACAAGACAAGACTAGACAAAACTAGACAAGACAAGACAAGACAAGACTAGACAAGACTAGACAAGACTAGAAAAGACAAGACAAGACAAGACAAGACCAGACAAGAAAAGACAAGACAAGACAAGACAAGACAAGACAAGACAAGACAACACAACATGACATGACATGACATGACATGACATGACAAAACAAGACAAGACAAGACAAGACAAGACAAGACAAGACAAGACATGAGAAGACATGACAAGACAAGACAAGACTAGACTAGACAAGACAAAACAAGACAAAACAACACAACATGGCATGACATGACATGACATGACAAAACAAGACAAGACAAGACAAAACAACACAACACAATATGACATGACATGACATGACATGAGAAGACAAGACAAGGCAGGACAGGACAGGACAGGACAGGACAGGACAGGACAGGACAGGACAGGACATGACAGGACAAAACAGGACAAGACAAGATAAGACAAGACAGGACAAGACAGGACAAGACAAGACAGGACAAGACAAGACAAGACAAGACTAGACAAGACTAGGCAAGACTAGACAAGACTAGACAAGACAAGACAAGACAAGACAAGACAAGACAAGACAAGACAAGACAAGACAAGACATGAGAAGACATGACAAGACAAAACAAGACAAAACAAGACAAGACAAGACAAGACAAAACAACACAACACAACATGACATGACATGACATGACATGACAAAACAAGACAAGACAAGACAAGACATGAGAAGACATGACAAGACAAAACAAGACAAAACAAGACATTACAAGACAAGACAAAACAAGACAAGACAAGACAAGACAAGACAAGACAAGACAAGACAAGACTAGACAAGACAAGACAAGACAAGACAAGACCAGACAAGAAAAGACAAGACAAGACAAGACTAGACAAGACTAGACAAGACTAGACAAGACAAGACAAGACAAGACAAGACAAGACAAGACTAGACAAGAATAGACAAGACTACCCTAGACAAGACAAGACAAGACAAGACAAGACAAGACAAGACCACACAAGACAAGACAAGACAAGACAAGACAAGACAAGACAAGACAAGACAAGACAAGACAAGACAAGACAAGACAAGACAAGACAAGACAAGACACGACAAGACAAGACAAGACAAGACAAGACAAGACAAGACAAGACAAGACAAGACAAGACTAGACAAGACTAGACAAGACTAGACAAGACAAGACAAGACAAGACTAGACAAGACTAGACAAGACTAGACAAGACAAGACAAGACAAGACAAGACAAGACCACACAAGACAAGACAAGACAAGACAAGACAAGACAAGACAAGACAAGACAAGACAAGACAAGACAAGACAAAACAAGACAAGACAAGAAAAGACAAGACAAGACAAGACAAGACAAGACAAGACAAGACAAGACAAAACAAGACAAGACAAGACTAGACAAGACTAGACAAGACAAGACAAGACAAGACAGGACAAGACAAGACAAGACAAGACAAGACAAGACAAGACAAGACAAGACAAGACAAGACAAGACAAGACTAGACAAGACAAGACAAGACAAGACAAGACAAGACATGACAAGACAAAACAAGACAAAACAAGACAAGACAAGACAAGACAAGACTAGACAAGACAAGACAGGACAAGACAAGACAAGACAAAACAAGACAAGACAAGACTAGACAAGACTAGACAAGAAAAGACAAGACAAGACAAGACAAGACAAGACAAGACAAGACAAGACAAGACAAGACAAGACAAGACAAGACTAGACAAGACTAGACAAGACAAGACAAGACAAGACAGGACAAGACAAGACAAGACAAGACAAGACAAGACAAGACAAGACAAGACAAGACAAGACAAGACAAGACAAGACAAGACTAGACAAGACTAGACAAGACAAGACAAGACAAGACAGGACAAGACAAGACAAGACAAGACAAGACAAGACAAGACAAGACAAGACAAGACAAGACAAGACAAGACAAGACAAGACAAGACAAGACAAGACACGACAAGACAAGACAAGACAAGACTAGACAAGACTAGACAAGACAAGACAAGACAAGACAAGACAAGACCACACAAGACAAGACAAGACAAGACAAGACAAGACAAGACAAGACAAGACAAGACAAGACAAGACAAGACAAGACAAGACAAGACAAGACAAGACAAGACAAGACAAGACAAGACTAGACAAGACTAGACAAGACAAGACAAGACAAGACAGGACAAGACAAGACAAGACAAGACAAGACAAGACAAGACAAGACAAGACAAGACAAGACAAGACAAGACAAGACAAGACAAGACAAGACAAGACAAGACAAGACAAGACAAGACAAGACAAGACAAGACAAGACAAGACAAGACAAGACTAGACAAGACAAGACAAGACAAGACAAGACAAGACAAGACAAGACAAGACAAGACAAGACAAGACAAGACAAGACAAGACAAGACAAGACACGACAAGACAAGACAAGACAAGACAAGACAAGACAAGACAAGACAAGACTAGACAAGACTAGACAAGACTAGACAAGACAAGACAAGACAAGACTAGACAAGACTAGACAAGACTAGACAAGACAAGACAAGACAAGACAAGACAAGACCAGACAAGACAAGACAAGACAAGACAAGACAAGACAAGACAAGACAAGACAAAACAAGACAAGACAAGAAAAGACAAGACAAGACAAGACAAGACAAGACAAGACAAGACAAGACAAAACAAGACAAGACAAGACTAGACAAGACTAAACAAGACAAGACAAGACAAGACAGGACAAGACAAGACAAGACAAGACAAGACAAGACAAGACAAGACAAGACAAGACAAGACAAGACTAGACAAGACAAGACAAGACAAGACAAGACAAGACATGACAAGACAAAACAAGACAAAACAAGACAAGACAAGACAAGACAAGACTAGACAAGACAAGACAGGACAAGACAAGACAAGACAAAACAAGACAAGACAAGACTAGACAAGACTAGACAAGAAAAGACAAGACAAGACAAGACAAGACAAGACAAGACAAGACAAGACAAGACAAGACAGGACAAGACAAGACAAGACAAGACAAGACAAGACAAGACAAGACAAGACAAGACAAGACAAGACAAGACTAGACAAGACAAGACAAGACAAGACAAGACAAGACATGACAAGACAAAACAAGACAAAACAAGACAAGACAAGACAAGACAAGACTAGACAAGACAAGACAGGACAAGACAAGACAAGACAAAACAAGACAAGACAAGACTAGACAAGACTAGACAAGAAAAGACAAGACAAGACAAGACAAGACAAGACAAGACAAGACAAGACAAGACAAGACAAGACAAGACAAGACAAGACTAGACAAGACTAGACAAGACAAGACAAGACAAGACAGGACAAGACAAGACAAGACAAGACAAGACAAGACAAGACAAGACAAGACAAGACAAGACAAGACAAGACAAGACAAGACTAGACAAGACAAGACTAGACAAGACTAGACAAGACAAGACAAGACTAGACAAGAAAAGACAAGACAAGACAAGACAAGACAAGACAAGACAAGACAAGACAAGACAAGACAAGACAAGACAAGACAAGACAAGACAAGACAAGACTAGACAAGACTAGACAAGACTAGACAAGACAAGACAAGACTAGACAAGAAAAGACAAGACAAGACAAGACAAGACAAGACAAGACAAGACAAGACAAGACAAGACAAGACTAGACAAGACTAGACAAGACAAGACAAGACAAGACAGGACAAGACAAGACAAGACAAGACAAGACAAGACAAGACAAGACAAGACAAGACAAGACAAGACACGGCAAGACACGGCAAGACAAGACAGGACAAGACAAGACAAGACAAGACAAGACAAGGCAAGACAAGACAAGACAAGACAAGACAAGACAAGACAAGACAAGACAAGACAAGACAAGACAAGACAAGACAAGACAAGACACGACAAGACAAGACAAGGCAAGACAAGACAAGACAAGACAAGACAAGACAAGACAAAACAAGACAAGACAAGACAAGACAAGACAAGACAAGACAAGACATGACAAGACAAAACAAGACAAAACAAGACAAGACAAGACAAGACAAGACAAAACAACACAACACAACATGACATGACATGACATGACAAAACAAGACAAGACAAGACAAAACAAGACAAGACAAGACAAGACAAGACAAAACAACACAACACAACATGACATGACATGACAAGACAAGACAAGACAAAACAAGACATGAGAAGACATGACAAGACAAAACAAGACAAAACAACACAACACAACATGACATGACATGACATGACATGACATGACATGACATGACATGACATGACAAAACAAGACAAGACAAGACAAGACAAAACAACACAACACAACATGACATGACATGACATGACGTGACATGACAAAACAAGACAAGACAAGACAAAACAAGACAAGACAAGACAAGACAAGACAAAACAACACAACACAACATGACATGACATGACATGACATGACATGACAAAACAAGACAAGACAAGACAAGACAAAACAACACAACACAATATGACATGACATGACATGACAAAACAAGACAAGACAAGACAAAACAACACAACACAATATGACATGACATGACATGACAAAACAAGACAAGACAAGACAAAACAACACAACACAATATGACATGACATGACATGACATGAGAAGACAAGACAAGGCAGGACAGGACAGGACAGGACAGGACAGGACAGGACAAGACAAGATAAGACAAGACAAGACAAGACAAGACAAGACAAGACAGGACAAGACAAGACAAGACAAGACAAGACAAGACAAGACAAGACAAGACAAGACATGACAAGACAAGACAAGACAAGACAAGACAAGACAAGACTAGACAAGACTAGACAAGACTAGACAAGACTAGACAAGATAAGACTAGACAAGACTAGACAAGACAAGACAAGACAAGACAAGACAAGACAAGGCAAGACAAGACAAGACAAGACAAGACAAGACAAGACAAGACAAGACAAGACAAGACAAGACAAGACAAGACAAGACATGAGAAGACATGACAAGACAAAACAACAAGAACAAGACAAGACAAGACAAGACAAGACAAGACAAGACAAGACAAGACAAGACAAGACAAGACAAGACAAGACAAGACAAGACAAGACAAGACAAGACAAGACAAGACAAGACAAGACAAGACAAGACAAGACAAGACAAGACAAGACAAGACAAGACAAGACAAGACAAGACAAGACAAGACAAGACAAGACAAGACAAGACAAGACAAGACAAGACACGACAAGACAAGACAAGACAAGACAAGACAAGACAAGACAAGACAAGACAAGACTAGACAAGACTAGACAAGACAAGACAAGACAAGACTAGACAAGACTAGACAAGACAAAACTAGACAAGACAAGACAAGACAAGACTAGACAAGACTAGACAAGACTAGACAAGACAAGACAAGACAAGACAAGACCAGACAAGAAAAGACAAGACAAGACAAGACAAGACAAGACAAGACAAGACAACACAACATGACATGACATGACATGACATGACATGACAAAACAAGACAAGACAAGACAAGACAAGACAAGACAAGACATGAGAAGACATGACAAGACAAGACAAGACTAGACTAGACAAGACAAAACAACACAACATGGCATGACATGACATGACATGACAAAACAAGACAAGACAAGACAAAACAACACAACACAATATGACATGACATGACATGACATGAGAAGACAAGACAAGGCAGGACAGGACAGGACAGGACAGGACAGGACAGGACAGGACAGGACATGACAGGACAAAACAGGACAAGACAAGATAAGACAAGACAAGACAAGACAAGACAAGACAAGACAGGACAAGACAAGACAAGACAAGACTAGACAAGACTAGACAAGACTAGACAAGACTAGACAAGACAAGACAAGACAAGACAAGACAAGACAAGACAAGACAAGACAAGACATGAGAAGACATGACAAGACAAAACAAGACAAAACAAGACAAGACAAGACAAGACAAAACAACACAACACAACATGACATGACATGACATGACATGACAAAACAAGACAAGACAAGACAAGACATGAGAAGACATGACAAGACAAAACAAGACATTACAAGACAAGACAAAACAAGACAAGACAAGACAAGACAAGACAAGACAAGACAAGACTAGACAAGACAAGACAAGACAAGACCAGACAAGAAAAGACAAGACAAGACAAGACAAGACAAGACAAGACAAGACAAGACAAGACAAGACAAGACAAGACTAGACAAGACAAGACTAGACAAGACAAGACAAGACAAGACAAGGCAAGACAAGACAAGACAAGACAAGACAAGACAAAACAAGACAAGACAAGACAAGACAAGACAAGACAAGACAAGACAAGACATGACAAGACAAAACAAGACAAAACAAGACAAGACAAGACAAGACAAAACAACACAACACAACATGACATGACATGACATGACAAAACAAGACAAGACAAGACAAAACAAGACAAGACAAGACAAGACAAAACAACACAACACAACATGACATGACATGACAAGACAAGACAAGACAAGACAAGACATGAGAAGACATGACAAGACAAAACAACACAACACAACATGACATGACATGACATGACATGACATGACATGACAAAACAAGACAAGACAAGACAAGACAAAACAACACAACACAACATGACATGACATGACATGACGTGACATGTCAAAACAAGACAAGACAAGACAAAACAAGACAAGACAAGACAAGACAAGACAAAACCACACAACACAACATGACATGACATGACATGACAAAACAAGACAAGACAAGACAAGACAAAACAACACAACACAACATGACATGACATGACATGACAAAACAAGACAAGACAAGACAAGACAAAACAACACAACACAACATGACATGACATGACATGACGTGACATGACAAAACAAGACAAGACAAGACAAGACAAAACAAGACAAGACAAGACTAGACAAGACTAGACAAGACTAGACAAGACAAGACAAGACAAGACTAGACAAGACTAGACAAGAAAAGACAAGACAAGACAGGACAAGACAAGACAAGACAAGACAAGACAAGACAAGACAAGACAAGACATGAGAAGACATGACAAGACAAAACAACACAACATGACATGACATGACATGACATGACAAAACAAGACAAGACAAGACAAAACAACACAACACAATATGACATGACATGACATGACATGAGAAGACAAGACAAGGCAGGACAGGACAGGACAGGACAGGACAGGACAGGACAGGACAGGACAGGACAGGACAGGACAGGACAAGATAAGACAAGACAAGACAAGACAAGACAGGACAAGACAAGACAAGACAAGACAAGACAAGACAAGACAAGACAAGACATGAGAAGACATGACAAGACAAAACACGGCAAGACAAGACAAGACAAGACAAGACAAAACAACACAACACAACATGACATGACATGACATGACAAAACAAGACAAGACAAGACAAGACAAGACAAAACAACACAACACAACATGACATGACATGACATGACATGACATGACAAAACAAGACAAAACAAGACAAGACAAGACAAGACAAGACAAGACAAGACATGAGAAGACATGACAAGACAAAACAAGACAAAACAACACAACATGACATGACATGACATGACATGACAAAACAAGACAAGACAAGACAAAACAACACAACACAATATGACATGACATGACATGACATGAGAAGACAAGACAAGACTAGACAAGACTAGACAAGACTAGACAAGACTAGACAAGACTAGACAAGACAAGACAAGACAAGACAAGTCAAGACAAGACAAGACAAGACAAGACATGAGAAGACATGACAAGACAAAACAAGACAAAACAAGACAAGACAAGACAAGACAAAACAACACAACACAACATGACATGACATGACATGACATGAGAAGACAAGACAAGACTAGACAAGACTAGACAAGACTAGACAAGACTAGACAAGACAAGACAAGACAAGACAAGTCAAGACAAGACAAGACAAGACATGAGAAGACATGACAAGACAAAACAAGACAAAACAACACAACATGACATGACATGACATGACATGACAAAACAAGACAAGGCAAGACAAAACAACACAACACAATATGACATGACATGACATGACATGAGAAGACAAGACAAGGCAGGACAGGACAGGACAGGACAGGACAGGACAGGACAAGATAAGACAAGACAAGACAAGACAAGACAAGACAAGACAGGACAAGACAAGACAAGACAAGACAAGACAAGACAAGACAAGACATGAGAAGACATGACAAGACAAAACACGACAAGACAAGACAAGACAAAACAACACAACACAACATGACATGACATGACAAAACAAGACAAGATAAGACAAGACAAGATAAGACAAGACAAGACATGAGAAGACATGACAAGACAAGACAAGACTAGACTAGACAAGTCTAGACAAGACAAGACTAGACAAAACTAGACAAGACAAGACAAGACAAGACTAGACAAGACTAGACAAGACTAGACAAGACTAGAAAAGACAAGACAAGACAAGACAAGACCAGACAAGAAAAGACAAGACAAGACAAGACAAGACAAGACAAGACAAGACAACACAACATGACATGACATGACATGACATGACATGACAAAACAAGACAAGACAAGACAAGACAAGACAAGACAAGACATGAGAAGACATGACAAGACAAGACAAGACTAGACTAGACAAGACAAAACAAGACAAAACAACACAACATGGCATGACATGACATGACATGACAAAACAAGACAAGACAAGACAAAACAACACAACACAATATGACATGACATGACATGACATGAGAAGACAAGACAAGGCAGGACAGGACAGGACAGGACAGGACAGGACAGGACAAGATAAGACAAGACAAGACAAGACAAGACAAGACAAGACAAGACAGGACAAGACAAGACAAGACAAGACAAGACAAGACAAGACAAGACATGAGAAGACATGACAAGACAAAACACGACAAGACAAGACAAGACAAAACAACACAACACAACATGACATGACATGACAAAACAAGACAAGACAAGACAAGACAAGACAAGACAAGACATGAGAAGACATGACAAGACAAGACAAGACTAGACTAGACAAGTCTAGACAAGACAAGACTAGACAAAACTAGACAAGACAAGACAAGACAAGACTAGACAAGACTAGACAAGACTAGAAAAGACAAGACAAGACAAGACAAGACCAGACAAGAAAAGACAAGACAAGACAAGACAAGACAAGACAAGACAAGACAACACAACATGACATGACATGACATGACATGACATGACAAAACAAGACAAGACAAGACAAGACAAGACAAGACAAGACAAGACATGAGAAGACATGACAAGACAAGACAAGACTAGACTAGACAAGACAAAACAAGACAAAACAACACAACATGGCATGACATGACATGACATGACAAAACAAGACAAGACAAGACAAAACAACACAACACAATATGACATGACATGACATGACATGAGAAGACAAGACAAGGCAGGACAGGACAGGACAGGACAGGACAGGACAGGACAGGACAGGACAGGACAGGACATGACAGGACAAAACAGGACAAGACAAGATAAGACAAGACAGGACAAGACAGGACAAGACAAGACAGGACAAGACAAGACAAGACAGGACTAGACAAGACTAGACAAGACTAGACAAGACTAGACAAGACAAGACAAGACAAGACAAGACAAGACAAGACAAGACAAGACAAGACAAGACAAGACAAGACATGAGAAGACATGACAAGACAAAACAAGACAAAACAAGACAAGACAAGACAAGACAAAACAACACAACACAACATGACATGACATGACATGACATGACAAAACAAGACAAGACAAGACAAGACATGAGAAGACATGACAAGACAAAACAAGACAAAACAAGACATTACAAGACAAGACAAAACAAGACAAGACAAGACAAGACAAGACAAGACAAGACAAGACAAGACTAGACAAGACAAGACAAGACAAGACAAGACCAGACAAGAAAAGACAAGACAAGACAAGACTAGACAAGACTAGACAAGACTAGACAAGACAAGACAAGACAAGACAAGACAAGACAAGACAAGACTAGACAAGAATAGACAAGACTACCCTAGACAAGACAAGACAAGACAAGACAAGACAAGACAATACAGGACAAGACAAGACAAGACAAGACAAGACAAGACAAGACAAGACAAGACAAGACAAGACAAGACAAGACAAGACAAGACAAGACAAGACAAGACAAGACAAGACAAGACAAGACAAGACAAGACAAGACAAGACAAGACAAGACAAGACAAGACAAGACAAGACAAGACAAGACAAGACAAGACAAGACAAGACAAGACAAGACAAGACAAGACAAGACAAGACAAGACAAGACAAGACAAGACAAGACAAGACAAGACAAGACAAGACAAGACAAGACAAGACAAGACAAGACAAGACAAGACAAGACAAGACAAGACAAGACAAGACAAGACAAGACAAGACAAGACAAGACAAGACAAGACAAGACAAGACAAGACAAGACAAGACAAGACAAGACAAGACAAGACAAGACAAGACAAGACAAGACAAGACAAGACAAGACAAGACAAGACAAGACAAGACAAGACAAGACAAGACAAGACAAGACAAGACAAGACAAGACAAGACAAGACAAGACAAGACAAGACAAGACACGACAAGACAAGACAAGACAAGACAAGACAAGACAAGACAAGACAAGACAAGACAAGACTAGACAAGACTAGACAAGACTAGACAAGACAAGACAAGACAAGACTAGACAAGACTAGACAAGACTAGACAAGACAAGACAAGACAAGACAAGACAAGACCACACAAGACAAGACAAGACAAGACAAGACAAGACAAGACAAGACAAGACAAGACAAGACAAGACAAGACAAGACAAAACAAGACAAGACAAGAAAAGACAAGACAAGACAAGACAAGACAAGACAAGACAAGACAAGACAAAACAAGACAAGACAAGACTAGACAAGACTAGACAAGACAAGACAAGACAAGACAGGACAAGACAAGACAAGACAAGACAAGACAAGACAAGACAAGACAAGACAAGACAAGACAAGACTAGACAAGACAAGACAAGACAAGACAAGACAAGACAAGACATGACAAGACAAAACAAGACAAAACAAGACAAGACAAGACAAGACAAGACTAGACAAGACAAGACAGGACAAGACAAGACAAGACAAAACAAGACAAGACAAGACTAGACAAGACTAGACAAGAAAAGACAAGACAAGACAAGACAAGACAAGACAAGACAAGACAAGACAAGACAAGACAAGACAAGACAAGACAAGACTAGACAAGACTAGACTAGACAAGACAAGACAAGACAGGACAAGACAAGACAAGACAAGACAAGACAAGACAAGACAAGACAAGACAAGACAAGACAAGACAAGACAAGACAAGACTAGACAAGACTAGACAAGACAAGACAAGACAAGACAGGACAAGACAAGACAAGACAAGACAAGACAAGACAAGACAAGACAAGACAAGACAAGACAAGACAAGACAAGACAAGACAAGACAAGACAAGACAAGACACGACAAGACAAGACAAGACAAGACAAGACAAGACAAGACAAGACAAGACAAGACAAGACAAGACAAGACACGACAAGACAAGACAAGACAAGACAAGACAAGACAAGACAAGACAAGACAAGACAAGACAAGACAAGACAAGACAAGACAAGACAAGACAAGACAAGACAAGACAAGACAAGACAAGACAAGACAAGACAAGACACGACAAGACAAGACAAGACAAGACAAGACAAGACAAGACAAGACAAGACAAGACAAGACAAGACAAGACTAGACAAGACAAGACAAGACAAGACAAGACAAGACAAGACAAGACAAGACACGACAAGACAAGACAAGACAAGACAAGACAAGACAAGACAAGACAAGACAAGACAAGACAAGACAAGACAAGACACGACAAGACAAGACAAGACAAGACAAGACAAGACAAGACAAGACAAGACAAGACAAGACAAGACAAGACAAGACAAGACAAGACAAGACAAGACAAGACAAGACAAGACAAGACAAGACAAGACAAGACACGACAAGACAAGACAAGACAAGACAAGACAAGACAAGACAAGACAAGACAAGACAAGACAAGACAAGACAAGACAAGACAAGACAAGACAAGACTAGACAAGACTAGACAAGACAAGACAAGACAAGACAGGACAAGACAAGACAAGACAAGACAAGACAAGACAAGACAAGACAAGACAAGACAAGACAAGACAAGACAAGACAAGACAAGACAAGACAAGACAAGACACGACAAGACAAGACAAGACAAGACAAGACAAGACAAGACAAGACAAGACAAGACAAGACAAGACAAGACAAGACTAGACAAGACTAGACAAGACAAGACAAGACAAGACAGGACAAGACAAGACAAGACAAGACAAGACAAGACAAGACAAGACAAGACAAGACAAGACAAGACAAGACAAGACAAGACAAGACAAGACAAGACAAGACACGACAAGACAAGACAAGACAAGACAAGACAAGACAAGACAAGACAAGACAAGACAAGACAAGACAAGACACGACAAGACAAGACAAGACAAGACAAGACAAGACTAGACAAGACTAGACAAGACAAGACAAGACAAGACAAGACAAGACAAGACAAGACAAGACAAGACAAGACAAGACAAGACAAGACAAGACAGGACAAGACAAGACAAGACAAGACAAGACAAGACAAGACAAGACAAGACAAGACAAGACATGAGAAGACATGACAAGACAAAACAAGACAAGACTAGACAAGACTAGACAAGACAAGACAAGACAAGACCAGACAAGAAAAGACAAGACAAGACAAGACTAGACAAGACAGGACAAGACAAGACAAGACAAGACAAGACAAGACAAGACAAGACAAGACAAGACAAGACAAGACAAGACAAGACAAGACAAGACAAGACAAGACAAGACAAGACAAGACAAGACAAGACAAGACAAGACAAGACAAGACAAGACAAGACAAGACAAGACAAGACAAGACAAGACAAGACAAGACAAGACAAGACAAGACAAGACAAGACAAGACAAGACAAGACAAGACAAGACAAGACAAGACAAGACAAGACAAGACAAGACAAGACAAGACAAGACAAGACAAGACAAGACAAGACAAGACAAGACAAGACAAGACAAGACAAGACAAGACAAGACAAGACAAGACAAGACAAAACAAGACAAGACAAGACAAGGCAAAACAAGACAAGACAAGACAAGACAAGACAGGACAAGACAAGACAAGACAAGACAAGACTAGACAAGACTAGACAAGACTAGACAAGACAAGACAAGACAAGACAAGACAAGACATGAGAAGACACGACAAGAAAAGACAAGACAAGACAAGACAAGACAAGACAAGACAAGACAAGACAAGACAAGACAAGACAAGACAAGACAAGACAAGACTAGACAAGACTAGACAAGACAAGACAAGACAAGACCAGACAAGAAAAGACAAGACAAGACAAGACTAGACAAGACAGGACAAGACAAGACAACACAAGACAAGACAAGACAAGACAAGACAAGACAAGACAAGACAAGACAAGACAAGACAAGACAAGACAAGACAAGACAAGATAAGACAAGACAAGACAAGACAAGACAAGACAAGACAAGACAAGACAAGACAAGACAAGACAAGAAAAGACAAGACAAAACAAGACAGGACAAGACAAGGCAAAACAAGACAAGACAAGACAAGACAAGACAAGACAAGACAAGACAAGACAAGACAAGACAAGACATGAGAAGACATGACAAGACAAAACAAGACAAAACAAGACAAGACAAGCCAAGACAAAACAACACAACACAACATGACATGACATGACATGACATGACATGAGAAGACAAGACAAGGCAGGACAGGACAGGACAGGACAGGACAGGACAGGACAGGACAGGACAGGACAGGACAGGACAAAACAGGACAAGAAGAATAAGACAAGACAAGACAAGACAAGACAAGACAGGACAAGACAAGACAAGACAAGACTAGACAAGACTAGACAAGACTAGACAAGACAAGACAAGACAAGACAAGACAAGACAAGACATGAGAAGACACGACAAGACAAAACAACACAACATGACATGACATGACATGACATGACAAAACAAGACAAGACAAGACAAGACAAGACAAGACAACACAAGACAAGACAAGACAAGACATGAGAAGACATGACAAGACAAAACAAGACAAAACAAGACAAGACAAGACAAGACAAAACAAGACAAGACAAGACAAGACAAGACAAGACAAGACAAGACAAGACAAGACAAGACAAGACAAGACAAGACAAGACAAGACAAGACAAGACAAGACAAGACAAGACAAGACAAGACAAGACAAGACCAGACAAGAAAAGAAAAGAAAAGACAAGACAAGACTAGACAAGACTAGACAAGACAAGACAAGACAAGACCAGACAAGAAAAGACAAGACAAGACAAGACTAGACAAGTCTAGACAAGACAAGACAAGACAAGATAAGACAAGACAAGACAAGACAAGACAAGACAAGACAAGACAAGACAAGACAAGACAAGACAAGACAAGACAAGACAAGACAAGACAAGACTAGACAAGACAAGACAAGACAAGACTAGACTAGACTAGACAAGACTAGACAAGACAAGACAAGACTAGACAAGACTAGACAAGACTAGACAAGACTAGACAAGACAAGACAAGGCAAGACTAGACAAGACTAGACAAGACTAGACAAGACAAGACAAGACAAGACAAGACAAGACAAGACAAGACTAGACAAGACTAGACAAGACAAGACAAGACAAGACAAGACATGACAAGACATGAGAAGACATGACAAGACAAAACAAGACAAGACAAGACAAGACAAAACAAGACTAGACAAGACTAGACAAGACAAGACAAGACAAGACCAGACAAGAAAAGACAAGACAAGACAAGACTAGACAAGACTAGACAAGACAAGACAAGACAAGACAAGACACGAGAAGACAAGACAAGACAAGTCAAGACAAGACTAGACAAGACTAGACAAGACTAGACAAGACTAGACAAGACAAGACAAGACAAGACAAGACAAGACAAGACAAGACAAGACAAGACAAGACAAGACAAGACATGACAGGACAAGACAAGACAAGACAAGACAAGACAAGACAAGACAAGACAAAACAACACAACGCAACACATGACATGACAAGACAAGACAAAGCAACACAAGACAAGACAAGACAAGACAATACTAGACAAGACTAGACAAGGCTAGACAAGACAAGACAAGACAAGACCAGACAAGAAAAGACAAGACAAGACAAGACTAGACAAGACAAGACAAGACAAGACAAGACAAGACAAGACAAGACAAGACAAGACAAGACAAGACAAGACAAGACAAGACAAGACAAGACAAGACAAGACAAGACAAGACAAGACAAGACAAGACAAGACAAGACAAGACAAGACAAGACAAGACAAGACAAGACAAGACAAGACAAGACAAGACAAGACAAGACAAGACAAGACAAGACAAGACAAGACAAGACAAGACAAGACAAGACAAGACAAGACAAGACAAGACAAGACAAGACAAGACAAGACAAGACAAGACAAGACAAGACAAGACAAGACAAGACAAGACAAGACAAGACAAGACAAGACAAGACAAGACAAGACAAGACAAGACAAGACAAGACAAGACAAGACAAGACAAGACAAGACAAGACAAGACAAGACAAGACAAGACAAGACAAGACAAGACAAGACAAGACAAGACAAGACAAGACAAGACAAGACAAGACAAGACAAGACAAGACAAGACAAGACAAGACAAGACAAGACAAGACAAGACAAGACAAGACAAGACAAGACAAGACAAGACAAGACAAGACAAGACTAGACAAGACAAGACAAGACAAGACTAGACTAGACTAGACAAGACTAGACAAGACAAGACAAGACTAGACAAGACAAGACAAGACAAGACAAGACAAGACAAGACAAGACAAGACAAGACAAGACAAGACAAGACAAGACAAGACAAGACAAGACAAGACAAGACAAGACAAGACAAGACAAGACAAGACAAGACAAGACAAGACAAGACAAGACAAGACAAGACAAGACAAGACAAGACAAGACAAGACAAGACAAGACAAGACAAGACAAGACAAGACAAGACAAGACAAGACAAGACAAGACAAGACAAGACAAGACAAGACAAGACAAGACAAGACAAGACAAGACAAGACAAGACAAGACAAGACAAGACAAGACAAGACAAGACAAGACAAGACAAGACAAGACAAGACAAGACAAGACAAGACAAGACAAGACAAGACAAGACAAGACAAGACAAGACAAGACAAGACAAGACAAGACAAGACAAGACAAGACAAGACAAGACAAGACAAGACAAGACAAGACAAGACATGAGAAGACACGACAAGACAAAACAACACAACACAACATGACATGACATGACATGACATGACAAAACAAGACAAGACAAGACAAGACAAGACAAGACAACACAAGACAACATGACATGACATGACATGACATGACATGAGAAGACAAGACAAGGCAGGACAGGACAGGACAGGACAGGACAGGACAGGACAAAACAGGACAAGAAGAATAAGACAAGACAAGACAAGACAAGACAAGACAGGACAAGACAAGACAAGACTAGACAAGACTAGACAAGACTAGACAAGACAAGACAAGACAAGACAAGACAAGACATGAGAAGACACGACAAGACAAAACAACACAACACAACATGACATGACATGACATGACATGACAAAACAAGACAAGACAAGACAAGACAAGACAAGACAACACAAGACAAGACAAGACAAGACATGAGAAGACATGACAAGACAAAACAAGACAAAACAAGACAAGACAAGACAAGACAAAACAAGACAAGACAAGACAAGACAAGACAAGACAAGACAAGACAAGACAAGACAAGACAAGACAAGACAAGACAAGACAAGACAAGACAAGACAAGACAAGACAAGACAAGACAAGACAAGACAAGACAAGACAAGACAAGACCAGACAAGAAAAGAAAAGAAAAGACAAGACAAGACTAGACAAGACTAGACAAGACAAGACAAGGCAAGACCAGACAAGAAAAGACAAGACAAGACAAGACTAGACAAGTCTAGACAAGACAAGACAAGACAAGATAAGACAAGACAAGACAAGACAAGACAAGACAAGACAAGACAAGACAAGACAAGACAAGACAAGACAAGACAAGACAAGACAAGACAAGACAAGACAAGACAAGACAAGACAAGACAAGACAAGACAAGACAAGACAAGACAAGACAAGACAAGACAAGACAAGACAAGACAAGACAAGACAAGACAAGACAAGACAAGACAAGACAAGACAAGACAAGACAAGACAAGACAAGACAAGACAAGACAAGACAAGACAAGACAAGACAAGACAAGACAAGACAAGACAAGACAAGACAAGACAAGACAAGACAAGACAAGACAAGACAAGACAAGACAAGACAAGACAAGACAAGACAAGACAAGACAAGACAAGACAAGACAAGACAAGACAAGACAAGACAAGACAAGACAAGACAAGACAAGACTAGACAAGACTAGACAAGACAAGACAAGACAAGACTAGACTAGACTAGACAAGACAAGACAAGACAAGACAAGACAAGACAAGACAAGACAAGACAAGACAAGACAAGACAAGACAAGACAAGACAAGACAAGACAAGACAAGACAAGACAAGACAAGACAAGACAAGACAAGACAAGACAAGACAAGACAAGACAAGACAAGACAAGACAAGACAAGACAAGACAAGACAAGACAAGACAAGACAAGACAAGACAAGACAAGACAAGACAAGACAAGACAAGACAAGACAAGACAAGACAAGACAAGACAAGACAAGACAAGACAAGACAAGACAAGACAAGACAAGACAAGACAAGACAAGACAAGACAAGACAAGACAAGACAAGACAAGACAAGACAAGACAAGACAAGACAAGACAAGACAAGACAAGACAAGACAAGACAAGACAAGACAAGACAAGACAAGACAAGACAAGACAAGACAAGACAAGACAAGACAAGACAAGACAAGACAAGACAAGACAAGACAAGACAAGACAAGACAAGACAAGACAAGACAAGACAAGACAAGACAAGACAAGACAAGACAAGACAAGACAAGACAAGACAAGACAAGACAAGACAAGACAAGACAAGACAAGACAAGACAAGACAAGACAAGACAAGAAAAGACTAGACAAGACAAGACTAGACAAGACTAGACAAGACTAGACTAGACAAGACTAGACAAGACAAGACAAGACTAGACAAGACTAGACAAGACAAGACAAGACAAGACAAGACAAGACTAGACAAGACAAGACAAGACAAGACAAGACAAGACAAGACAAGACAAAACAAGACAAGACAAGACAAGACAAGACAAGACAAGACAAGACAAGACAAGACAAGACAAGACATGACAAAACAACACAACACAACATGACATGACATGACATGACATGACATGAGAAGACAAGACAAGGCAGGACAGGACAGGACAGGACAGGACAGGACAGGACAGGACAGGACAGGACAAAACAGGACAAGAAGAATAAGACAAGACAAGACAAGACAAGACAAGACAGGACAAGACAAGACAAGACTAGACAAGACTAGACAAGACTAGACAAGACAAGACAAGACAAGACAAGACAAGACATGAGAAGACACGACAAGACAAAACAACACAACACAACATGACATGACATGACATGACATGACAAAACAAGACAAGACAAGACAAGACAAGACAAGACAACACAAGACAAGACAAGACAAGACATGAGAAGACATGACAAGACAAAACAAGACAAAACAAGACAAGACAAGACAAGACAAAACAAGACAAGACAAGACAAGACAAGACAAGACAAGACAAGACAAGACAAGACAAGACAAGACAAGACAAGACAAGACAAGACAAGACAAGACAAGACAAGACCAGACAAGAAAAGAAAAGAAAAGACAAGACAAGACTAGACAAGACTAGACAAGACAAGACAAGACAAGACCAGACAAGAAAAGACAAGACAAGACAAGACTAGACAAGTCTAGACAAGACAAGACAAGACAAGATAAGACAAGACAAGACAAGACAAGACAAGACAAGACAAGACAAGACAAGACAAGACAAGACAAGACAAGACAAGACAAGACAAGACTAGACAAGACAAGACAAGACAAGACTAGACTAGACTAGACAAGACTAGACAAGACAAGACAAGACTAGACAAGACTAGACAAGACTAGACAAGACTAGACAAGACTAGACAAGGCAAGACTAGACAAGACTAGACAAGACTAGACAAGACAAGACAAGACAAGACAAGACAAGACAAGACAAGACTAGACAAGACTAGACAAGACAAGACAAGACAAGACAAGACATGACAAGACATGAGAAGACATGACAAGACAAAACAAGACAAGACAAGACAAGACAAAACAAGACTAGACAAGACTAGACAAGACAAGACAAGACAAGACCAGACAAGAAAAGACAAGACAAGACAAGACTAGACAAGACTAGACAAGACAAGACAAGACAAGACAAGACACGAGAAGACAAGACAAGACAAGTCAAGACAAGACTAGACAAGACTAGACAAGACTAGACAAGACAAGACAAGACAAGACAAGACAAGACAAGACAAGACAAGACAAGACAAGACAAGACAAGACAAGACAAGACATGACAGGACAAGACAAGACAAGACAAGACAAGACAAGACAAGACAAGACAAAACAACACAACGCAACACATGACATGACAAGACAAGACAAAGCAACACAAGACAAGACAAGACAAGACAATACTAGACAAGACTAGACAAGGCTAGACAAGACAAGACAAGACAAGACCAGACAAGAAAAGACAAGACAAGACAAGACTAGACAAGACAAGACAAGACTAGACAAGACTAGACAAGACTAGACAAGACAAGACAAGACAAGACAAGACAAGACAAGACAAGACAAGACAAGACAAGACAAGACAAGACAAGACAAGACAAGACAAGACAAGACAAGACAAGACAAGACAAGACAAGACAAGACAAGACAAGACTAGACTAGACAAGACTAGACAAGACAAGACAAGACTAGACAAGACTAGACAAGACTAGACAAGACTAGACAAGACTAGACAAGACTAGACAAGACTAGACAAGACTAGACAAGACTAGACAAGACTAGACTAGACAAGACAAGACTAGACTAGACAAGACTAGACTAGACAAGACAAGACAAGACAAGACAAGACAAGACCAGACAAGACAAGACAAGACAAGACAAGACAAGACAAGACAAGACAAGACGAGACAAGACAAGACAAGACAAGACAAGACAAAACAAGACAAGACAAGACAAGACTAGACAAGACTAGACAAGACTAGACAAGACTAGACAAGACAAGACAAGACAAGACCAGACAAGAAAAGACAAGACAAGACAAGACTAGACAAGACAAGACAAGACTAGACAAGACTAGACAAGACTAGACAAGACAAGACAAGACAAGACAAGACAAGACAAGACAAGACAAGACAAGACTAGACAAGACTAGACAAGACTAGACAAGACAAGACAAGACAAGACAAGACAAGACAAGACAAGACAAGACAAGACAAGACAAGACAAGACAAGACAAGACAAGACAAGACAAGACAAGACAAGACAAGACAAGACAAGACATGAGAAGACATGACAAGACAAAACAAGACAAAACAACACAGCACTACATGACATGACATGACATGACATGACAAAACAAGACAAGACAAGACAAAACAACACAACACAATATGACATGACATGACATGACATGAGAAGACAAGACAAGGCAGGACAGGACAGGACAGGACAGGACAGGACAAGATAAGACAAGACAAGACAAGACGAGGCAAGACAGGACAAGACAAGACAAGACAAGACAAGACAAGACATGAGAAGACATGACAAGACAAAACAAGACAAGACAAGACAAGACAAGACAAAACAACACAACACAACATGACATGACATGACATGACATGACATGACATGACATGACATGACAAAACAAGACAAGACAAGACAAGACAAGACAAGACAAGACAAGACAAGACATGAGAAGACATGACAAGACAAAACAAGACAAAACAAGACAAGACAAGACAAGACAAAACAACACAACACAACATGACATGACATGACATGACATGACATGAGAAGACATGACAAGACAAAACAAGACAAAACAAGACAAGACAAGACAAGACAAAACAACACAACACAACATGACATGACATGACATGACATGACATGAGAAGACAAGACAAGGCAGGACAGGACAGGACAGGACAGGACAGGACAGGACAAGACAAGATAAGACAAGACAAGACAAGACAAGACCAGACAAGACAGGACAAGACAAGACAAGACAAGACCAGACAAGAAAAGACAAGACAAGACAAGACTAGACAAGACTAGACAAGACTAGACAAGACTAGACAAGACTAGACAAGACAAGACAAGACTAGACAAGACTAGACAAGACAAGACAAGACAAGACAAGACAAGACAAGACAAGACCAGACAAGACAAGACAAGACAAGACAAGACAAGACAAGACAAGACAAGACGAGACAAGACAAGACAAGACAAGACAAAACAAAACAAGACAAGACAAGACAAGACTAGACAAGACTAGACAAGACTAGACAAGACTAGACAAGACAAGACAAGACAAGACCAGACAAGAAAAGACAAGACAAGACAAGACTAGACAAGACAAGACAAGACTAGACAAGACTAGACAAGACTAGACAAGACAAGACAAGACAAGACAAGACAAGACAAGACAAGACAAGACAAGACAAGACAAGACAAGACAAGACAAGACAAGACAAGACAAGACAAGACACGACAAGACAAGACAAGACAAGACAAGACAAGACAAGACAAGACAAGACAAGACAAGACAAGACAAGACTAGACAAGACTAGACAAGACTAGACAAGACAATACAAGACAAGACTAGACAAGACTAGACAAGACTAGACAAGACTAGACAAGACAAGACAAGACAAGACCAGACAAGACAAGACAAGACAAGACAAGACAAGACAAGACAAGACAAGACAAGACAAGACAAAACAAGACAAGACAAGAAAAGACAAGACAAGACAAGACAAGACAAGACAAGACAAGACAAAACAAGACAAGACAAGACTAGACAAGACTAGACAAGACAAGACAAGACAGGACAAGACAAGACAAGACAAGACAAGACAAGACAAGACAAGACAAGACAAGACAAGACAAGACTAGACAAGACAAGACAAGACAAGACAAGACAAGACATGACAAGACAAAACAAGACAAAACAAGACAAGACAAGACAAGACAAGACTAGACAAGACAAGACAGGACAAGACAAGACAAGACAAAACAAGACAAGACAAGACTAGACAAGACTAGACAAGAAAAGACAAGACAAGACAGGACAAGACAAGACAAGACAAGACAAGACAAGACAAGACAAGACAAGACAAGACAAGACAAGACAAGACAAGACAAGACAAGACTAGACAAGACAAGACAAGACAAGACAGGACAAGACAAGACAAGACAAGACAAGACAAGACAAGACAAGACAAGACAAGACAAGACAAGACAAGACAAGACAAGACTAGACAAGACAAGACTAGACAAGACAAGACAAGACAAGACAAGGCAAGACAAGACAAGACAAGACAAGACAAGACAAAACAAGACAAGACAAGACAAGACAAGACAAGACAAGACAAGACAAAACAACACAACACAACATGACATGACATGACATGACAAAACAAGACAAGACAAGACAAAACAAGACAAGACAAGACAAAACAACACAACACAACATGACATGACATGACAAGACAAGACAAGACAAGACAAGACATGAGAAGACATGACAAGACAAAACAAGACAAAACAACACAACACAACATGACATGACATGACATGACATGACATGACAAAACAAGACAAGACAAGACAAGACAAAACAACACAACACAACATGACATGACATGACATGACGTGACATGACAAAACAAGACAAGACGAGACAAAACAAGACAAGACAAGACAAGACAAGACAAAACAACACAACACAACATGACATGACATGACATGACATGACATGACAAAACAAGACAAGACAAGACAAGACAAAACAACACAACACAATATGACATGACATGACATGACAAAACAAGACAAGACAAGACAAAACAACACAACACAATATGACATGACATGACAAAACAAGACAAGACAAGACAAAACAACACAACACAATATGACATGACATGACATGACATGAGAAGACAAGACAAGGCAGGACAGGACAGGACAGGACAGGACAGGACAGGACAGGACAGGACAAGACAAGATAAGACAAGACAAGACAAGACAAGACAAGACAAGACAGGACAAGACAAGACAAGACAAGACAAGACAAGACAAGACAAGACAAGACAAGACATGACAAGACAAGACAAGACAAGACAAGACAAGACAAGACTAGACAAGACTAGACAAGACTAGACAAGACTAGACAAGATAAGACTAGACAAGACTAGACAAGACAAGACAAGACAAGACAAGACAAGACAAGGCAAGACAAGACAAGACAAGACAAGACAAGACAAGACAAGACAAGACAAGACAAGACAAGACAAGACATGAGAAGACATGACAAGACAAAACAACAAGAACAAGACAAGACAAGACAAGACAAGACAAGACACGACAAGACAAGACAAGGCAAGACAAGACAAGACAAGACAAGACAAGACAAGACAAGACAAGACAAGACAAGACAAGACAAGACAAGACAAGACAAGACAAGACAAGACAAGACAAGACAAGACAAGACAAGACAAGACAAGACAAGACAAGACAAGACAAGACAAGACAAGACAAGACAAGACAAGACAAGACAAGACAAGACAAGACAAGACAAGACAAGACAAGACAAGACAAGACAAGACAAGACAAGACAAGACAAGACAAGACAAGACAAGACAAGACAAGACAAGACAAGACAAGACAAGACAAGACAAGACAAGACAAGACAAGACAAGACAAGACAAGACAAGACAAGACAAGACAAGACAAGACAAGACAAGACAAGACAAGACAAGACAAGACAAGACAAGACAAGACAAGACAAGACAAGACAAGACAAGACAAGACAAGACAAGACAAGACAAGACAAGACAAGACAAGACAAGACAAGACAAGACAAGACAAGACAAGACAAGACAAGACAAGACAAGACAAGACAAGACAAGACAAGACAAGACAAGACAAGACAAGACAAGACAAGACAAGACAAGACAAGACAAGACAAGACAAGACAAGACAAGACAAGACAAGACAAGACAAGACAAGACAAGACAAGACAAGACAAGACAAGACAAGACAAGAGAAGACAAGACAAGACAAGACAAGACAAGACTAGACAAGACAAGACTAGACAAGACAAGACTAGACAAGACTAGACAAGACAAGACAAGACAAGACTAAACAAAACAAGACAAGACAAGACAAGACAAGACAAGACAAGACAAGACAAGACAAGACAAGACAAGACAAGACAAGACAAGACAAGACAAGACAAGACAAGACAAGACAAGACAAGACAAGACAAGACAAGACAAGACAAGACAAGACAAGACAAGACAAGACAAGACAAGACAAGACAAGACAAGACAAGACAAGACAAGACAAGACAAGACAAGACAAGACAAGACAAGACAAGACAAGACAAGACAAGACAAGACAAGACAAGACAAGACAAGACAAGACAAGACAAGACAAGACAAGACAAGACAAGACAAGACAAGACAAGACAAGACAAGACAAGACAAGACTTGACAAGTCTAGACTAGACAAGACAAGACAAGACTAGACAAGACAAGACTTGACAAGACTAGACTAGACAAGACTAGACAAGACAAGACAAGACAAGACAAGACTAGACAAGACAAGACAAGACAAGACAAGACAAGACAAGACAAGACAAGACAAGACCAGACAAGACAAGACAAGACAAGACAAGACAAGACAAGACAAGACAAGACAAAACAAGACAAGACAAGACAAGACTAGACAAGACTAGACAAGACTAGACAAGACAAGACAAGACAAGACCAGACAAGAAAAGACAAGACAAGACAAGACTAGACAAGACAAGACAAGACAAGACAAGACAAGACAAGACAAGACAAGACAAGACAAGACAAGACAAGACTAGACAAGACTAGACAAGACTAGACAAGACTAGACAAGACAAGACAAGACAAGACAAGACAAGACAAAACAAGACAAGACTAGACAAGACAAGACAAGACAAGACAAGACAAGACAAGACAAGACAAGACAAGACAAGTCAAGACTAGACAAGACTAGACACGACAAGACAAGACAAGACAAGACTAGACAAGACAAGACAAGACAAGACCAGACAAGACAAGACAAGACATGACAAGACATGAGAAGACATGACAAGACAAAACAAGACAAAACAAGACAAGACAAGACAAGACAAAACAAGACAAGACAAGACAAGACAAGACAAGACTAGACAAGACAAGACAAGACTAGACAAGACTAGACAAGACAAGACAAGACAAGACAAGACAAGACAAGACAAGACAAGACAAGACAAGACAAGACAAGACAAGACTAGACAAGACTAGACAAGACTAGACAAGACTAGACAAGACAAGACAAGACAAGACAAGACAAGACAAGACAAGACATGAGAAGACATGACAAGACAAAACAAGACAAAACAAGACAAGACAAGACAAGACAAAACAACACAACACAACATGACATGACATGACATGACATGACATGACAAAACAAGACAAGACAAGACAAGACAAGACAAGACAAGACAAGACAAGACATGAGAAGACATGACAAGACAAAACAACACAACATGACATGACATGACATGACATGACAAAACAAGACAAGACAAGACAAAACAACACAACACAATATGACATGACATGACATGAGAAGACAAGACAAGGCAGGACAGGACAGGACAGGACAGGACAGGACAGGACAGGACAGGACAGGACAAGATAAGACAAGACAAGACAAGACAAGACAGGACAAGACAAGACAAGACAAGACAAGACAAGACAAGACATGAGAAGACATGACAAGACAAAACACGACAAGACAAGACAAGACAAGACAAAACAACACAACACAACATGACATGACATGACATGACAAAACAAGACAAGACAAGACAAGACAAGACAAAACAACACAACACAACATGACATGACATGACATGACATGACATGACAAAACAAGACAAAACAAGACAAGACAAGACAAGACAAGACAAGACAAGACATGAGAAGACATGACAAGACAAAACAAGACAAAACAACACAACATGACATGACATGACATGACATGACAAAACAAGACAAGACAAGACAAAACAACACAACACAATATGACATGACATGACATGACATGAGAAGACAAGACAAGACTAGACAAGACTAGACAAGACTAGACAAGACTAGACAAGACTAGACAAGACAAGACAAGACAAGACAAGTCAAGACAAGACAAGACATGAGAAGACATGACAAGACAAAACAAGACAAAACAAGACAAGACAAGACAAGACAAAACAACACAACACAACATGACATGACATGACATGACATGAGAAGACAAGACAAGACTAGACAAGACTAGACAAGACTAGACAAGACTAGACAAGACTAGACAAGACAAGACAAGACAAGACAAGTCAAGACAAGACAAGACAAGACAAGACATGAGAAGACATGACAAGACAAAACAAGACAAAACAACACAACATGACATGACATGACATGACATGACAAAACAAGACAAGACAAGACAAAACAACACAACACAATATGACATGACATGACATGACATGAGAAGACAAGACAAGGCAGGACAGGACAGGACAGGACAGGACAGGACAGGACAAGATAAGACAAGACAAGACAAGACAAGACAAGACAAGACAAGACTAGACAAGACTAGACAAGACTAGACAAGACTAGACAAGACAAGACAAGACAAGACAAGACAAGACAAGACAAGACAAGACAAGACAAGACAAGACAAGACAAGACAAGACAAGACAAGACAAGACAAGACAAGACAAGACAAGACAAGACAAGACAAGACAAGACAAGACTAGACAAGACAAGACTAGACAAGACAAGACAAGACAAGACAAGGCAAGACAAGACAAGACAAGACAAGACAAGACAAAACAAGACAAGACAAGACAAGACAAGACAAGACAAGACAAGACATGACAAGACAAAACAAGACAAAACAAGACAAGACAAGACAAGACAAAACAACACAACACAACATGACATGACATGACATGACAAAACAAGACAAGACAAGACAAAACAAGACAAGACAAGACAAGACAAAACAAGACAAGACAAGACAAGACATGAGAAGACATGACAAGACAAAACAACACAACATGACATGACATGACAAAACAAGACAAGACAAGACAAAACAACACAACACAATATGACATGACATGACATGAGAAGACAAGACAAGGCAGGACAGGACAGGACAGGACAGGACAGGACAGGACAGGACAGGACAGGACAGGACAAGATAAGACAAGACAAGACAAGACAAGACAGGACAAGACAAGACAAGACAAGACAAGACAAGACAAGACAAGACAAGACAAGACAAGACAAGACTAGACAAGACAAGACTAGACAAGACAAGACAAGACAAGACAAGGCAAGACAAGACAAGACAAGACAAGACAAGACAAAACAAGACAAGACAAGACAAGACAAGACTAGACAAGACAAGACAAGACAAAACAAGACAAGACAAGACAAGACAAGACAAGACAAGACAAGACATGACAAGACAAAACAAGACAAAACAAGACAAGACAAGACAAGACAAAACAACACAACACAACATGACATGACATGACATGACAAAACAAGACAAGACAAGACAAAACAAGACAAGACAAGACAAGACAAAACAACACAACACAACATGACATGACATGACAAGACAAGACAAGACAAGACAAGACATGAGAAGACATGACAAGACAAAACAAGACAAAACAACACAACACAACATGACATGACATGACATGACATGACATGACATGACAAAACAAGACAAGACAAGACAAGACAAAACAACACAACACAACATGACATGACATGACATGACGTGACATGACAAAACAAGACAAGACGAGACAAAACAAGACAAGACAAGACAAGACAAGACAAAACAACACAACACAACATGACATGACATGACATGACATGACATGACAAAACAAGACAAGACAAGACAAGACAAAACAACACAACACAATATGACATGACATGACATGACAAAACAAGACAAGACAAGACAAAACAACACAACACAATATGACATGACATGACAAAACAAGACAAGACAAGACAAAACAACACAACACAATATGACATGACATGACATGACATGAGAAGACAAGACAAGGCAGGACAGGACAGGACAGGACAGGACAGGACAGGACAAGACAAGATAAGACAAGACAAGACAAGACAAGACAAGACAAGACAGGACAAGACAAGACAAGACAAGACAAGACAAGACAAGACAAGACAAGACAAGACATGACAAGACAAGACAAGACAAGACAAGACAAGACAAGACTAGACAAGACTAGACAAGACTAGACAAGACTAGACAAGATAAGACTAGACAAGACTAGACAAGACAAGACAAGACAAGACAAGACAAGACAAGGCAAGACAAGACAAGACAAGACAAGACAAGACAAGACAAGACAAGACAAGACAAGACAAGACAAGACAAGACATGAGAAGACATGACAAGACAAAACAACAAGAACAAGACAAGACAAGACAAGACAAGACAAGACACGACAAGACAAGACAAGGCAAGACAAGACAAGACAAGACAAGACAAGACAAGACAAGACAAGACAAGACAAGACAAGACAAGACAAGACAAGACAAGACAAGACAAGACAAGACAAGACAAGACAAGACAAGACAAGACAAGACAAGACAAGACAAGACAAGACAAGACAAGACAAGACAAGACAAGACAAGACAAGACAAGACAAGACAAGACAAGACAAGACAAGACAAGACAAGACAAGACAAGACAAGACAAGACAAGACAAGACAAGACAAGACAAGACAAGACAAGACAAGACAAGACAAGACAAGACAAGACAAGACAAGACAAGACAAGACAAGACAAGACAAGACAAGACAAGACAAGACAAGACAAGACAAGACAAGACAAGACAAGACAAGACAAGACAAGACAAGACAAGACAAGACAAGACAAGACAAGACAAGACAAGACAAGACAAGACAAGACAAGACAAGACAAGACAAGACAAGACAAGACAAGACAAGACAAGACAAGACAAGACAAGACAAGACAAGACAAGACAAGACAAGACAAGACAAGACAAGACAAGACAAGACAAGACAAGACAAGACAAGACAAGACAAGACAAGACAAGACAAGACAAGACAAGACAAGACAAGACAAGACAAGACAAGACAAGACAAGACAAGACAAGACAAGACAAGACAAGACAAGACAAGACAAGACAAGACAAGACAAGACAAGACAAGACAAGACAAGACAAGACAAGACAAGACAAGACAAGACAAGACAAGACAAGACAAGACAAGACAAGACAAGACAAGACAAGACAAGACAAGACAAGACAAGACAAGACAAGACAAGACAAGACAAGACAAGACAAGACAAGACAAGACAAGACAAGACAAGACAAGACAAGACAAGACAAGACAAGACAAGACAAGACAAGACAAGACAAGACAAGACAAGACAAGACAAGACAAGACAAGAGAAGACAAGACAAGACAAGACAAGACAAGACTAGACAAGACAAGACTAGACAAGACAAGACTAGACAAGACTAGACAAGACAAGACAAGACAAGACTAAACAAGACAAGACAAGACAAGACAAGACAAGACAAGACAAGACAAGACAAGACAAGACAAGACAAGACAAGACAAGACAAGACAAGACAAGACAAGACAAGACAAGACAAGACAAGACAAGACAAGACAAGACAAGACAAGACAAGACAAGACAAGACAAGACAAGACAAGACAAGACAAGACAAGACAAGACAAGACAAGACAAGACAAGACAAGACAAGACAAGACAAGACAAGACAAGACAAGACAAGACAAGACAAGACAAGACAAGACAAGACAAGACAAGACAAGACAAGACAAGACAAGACAAGACAAGACTTGACAAGTCTAGACTAGACAAGACAAGACAAGACTAGACAAGACAAGACTTGACAAGACTAGACTAGACAAGACTAGACAAGACAAGACAAGACAAGACAAGACTAGACAAGACAAGACAAGACAAGACAAGACAAGACAAGACAAGACAAGACAAGACCAGACAAGACAAGACAAGACAAGACAAGACAAGACAAGACAAGACAAGACAAAACAAGACAAGACAAGACAAGACTAGACAAGACTAGACAAGACTAGACAAGACAAGACAAGACAAGACCAGACAAGAAAAGACAAGACAAGACAAGACTAGACAAGACAAGACAAGACAAGACAAGACAAGACAAGACAAGACAAGACAAGACAAGACAAGACTAGACAAGACTAGACAAGACTAGACAAGACTAGACAAGACAAGACAAGACAAGACAAGACAAGACAAAACAAGACAAGACTAGACAAGACAAGACAAGACAAGACAAGACAAGACAAGACAAGACAAGACAAGTCAAGACTAGACAAGACTAGACACGACAAGACAAGACAAGACAAGACTAGACAAGACAAGACAAGACAAGACCAGACAAGACAAGACAAGACATGACAAGACATGAGAAGACATGACAAGACAAAACAAGACAAAACAAGACAAGACAAGACAAGACAAAACAAGACAAGACAAGACAAGACAAGACAAGACTAGACAAGACAAGACAAGACTAGACAAGACTAGACAAGACAAGACAAGACAAGACAAGACAAGACAAGACAAGACAAGACAAGACAAGACAAGACAAGACAAGACTAGACAAGACTAGACAAGACTAGACAAGACTAGACAAGACAAGACAAGACAAGACAAGACAAGACAAGACAAGACATGAGAAGACATGACAAGACAAAACAAGACAAAACAAGACAAGACAAGACAAGACAAAACAACACAACACAACATGACATGACATGACATGACATGACATGACAAAACAAGACAAGACAAGACAAGACAAGACAAGACATGAGAAGACATGACAAGACAAAACAACACAACATGACATGACATGACATGACATGACAAAACAAGACAAGACAAGACAAAACAACACAACACAATATGACATGACATGACATGAGAAGACAAGACAAGGCAGGACAGGACAGGACAGGACAGGACAGGACAGGACAGGACAGGACAAGATAAGACAAGACAAGACAAGACAAGACAGGACAAGACAAGACAAGACAAGACAAGACAAGACAAGACATGAGAAGACATGACAAGACAAAACACGACAAGACAAGACAAGACAAGACAAAACAACACAACACAACATGACATGACATGACATGACAAAACAAGACAAGACAAGACAAGACAAGACAAAACAACACAACACAACATGACATGACATGACATGACATGACATGACAAAACAAGACAAAACAAGACAAGACAAGACAAGACAAGACAAGACAAGACATGAGAAGACATGACAAGACAAAACAAGACAAAACAACACAACATGACATGACATGACATGACATGACAAAACAAGACAAGACAAGACAAAACAACACAACACAATATGACATGACATGACATGACATGAGAAGACAAGACAAGACTAGACAAGACTAGACAAGACTAGACAAGACTAGACAAGACTAGACAAGACAAGACAAGACAAGACAAGTCAAGACAAGACAAGACAAGACAAGACATGAGAAGACATGACAAGACAAAACAAGACAAAACAAGACAAGACAAGACAAGACAAAACAACACAACACAACATGACATGACATGACATGACATGAGAAGACAAGACAAGACTAGACAAGACTAGACAAGACTAGACAAGACTAGACAAGACTAGACAAGACAAGACAAGACAAGACAAGTCAAGACAAGACAAGGCAAGACAAGACAAGACAAGACAAGACAAGACAAGACAAGACAAGACAAGACAAGACAAGACAAGACAAGACAAGACAAGACAAGACAAGACAAGACACGACAAGACAAGACAAGACAAGACAAGACAAGACAAGACAAGACAAGACAAGACAAGACTAGACAAGACTAGACAAGACTAGACAAGACAAGACAAGACAAGACTAGACAAGACTAGACAAGACTAGACAAGACTAGACAAGACAAGACAAGACAAGACCAGACAAGACAAGACAAGACAAGACAAGACAAGACAAGGCAAGACAAGACAAGACAAGACAAGACAAGACAAGACAAGACAAGACAAGACAAGACAAGACAAGACAAGACAAGACAAGACAAGACAAGACAAGACAAGACACGACAAGACAAGACAAGACAAGACAAGACAAGACAAGACAAGACAAGACAAGACAAGACAAGACAAGACAAGACAAGACAAGACAAGACAAGACACGACAAGACAAGACAAGACAAGACAAGACAAGACAAGACAAGACAAGACAAGACAAGACTAGACAAGACAAGACAAGACTAGACAAGACTAGACAAGACTAGACAAGACTAGACAAGACAAGACAAGACAAGACCAGACAAGACAAGACAAGACAAGACAAGACAAGACAAGACAAGACAAGACAAGACAAGACAAGACAAGACAAAACAAGACAAGACAAGAAAAGACAAGACAAGACAAGACAAGACAAGACAAGACAAGACAAGACAAAACAAGACAAGACAAGACTAGACAAGACTAGACAAGACTAGACAAGACAAGACAAGACAAGACAGGACAAGACAAGACAAGACAAGACAAGACAAGACAAGACAAGACAAGACAAGACAAGACAAGACAAGACTAGACAAGACAAGACAAGACAAGACAAGACAAGACATGACAAGACAAAACAAGACAAAACAAGACAAGACAAGACAAGACAAGACTAGACAAGACAAGACAGGACAAGACAAGACAAGACAAAACAAGACAAGACAAGACTAGACAAGACTAGACAAGAAAAGACAAGACAAGACAGGACAAGACAAGACAAGACAAGACAAGACAAGACAAGACAAGACAAGACAAGACAAGACAAGACAAGACAAGACAAGACAAGACAAGACAAGACTAGACAAGACAAGACAAGACAAGACAGGACAAGACAAGACAAGACAAGACAAGACAAGACAAGACAAGACAAGACAAGACAAGACAAGACAAGACAAGACTAGACAAGACAAGACTAGACAAGACAAGACAAGACAAGACAAGGCAAGACAAGACAAGACAAGACAAGACAAGACAAAACAAGACAAGACAAGACAAGACAAGACAAGACAAGACAAGACAAGACATGACAAGACAAAACAAGACAAAACAAGACAAGACAAGACAAGACAAAACAACACAACACAACATGACATGACATGACATGACAAAACAAGACAAGACAAGACAAAACAAGACAAGACAAGACAAAACAACACAACACAACATGACATGACATGACAAGACAAGACAAGACAAGACAAGACATGAGAAGACATGACAAGACAAAACAAGACAAAACAACACAACACAACATGACATGACATGACATGACATGACATGACATGACAAAACAAGACAAGACAAGACAAAACAACACAACACAACATGACATGACATGACATGACGTGACATGACAAAACAAGACAAGACAAGACAAAACAAGACAAGACAAGACAAGACAAGACAAAACAACACAACACAACATGACATGACATGACATGACATGACATGACAAAACAAGACAAGACAAGACAAGACAAAACAACACAACACAATATGACATGACATGACATGACAAAACAAGACAAGACAAGACAAAACAACACAACACAATATGACATGACATGACATGACAAAACAAGACAAGACAAGACAAAACAACACAACACAATATGACATGACATGACATGACATGAGAAGACAAGACAAGACAAGACAAGACAAGGCAAGACAAGACAAGACAAGACAAGACAAGACAAAACAAGACAAGACAAGACAAGACAAGACAAGACAAGACAAGACAAGACATGACAAGACAAAACAAGACAAAACAAGACAAGACAAGACAAGACAAAACAACACAACACAACATGACATGACATGACATGACAAAACAAGACAAGACAAGACAAAACAAGACAAGACAAGACAAAACAACACAACACAACATGACATGACATGACAAGACAAGACAAGACAAGACAAGACATGAGAAGACATGACAAGACAAAACAAGACAAAACAACACAACACAACATGACATGACATGACATGACATGACATGACATGACAAAACAAGACAAGACAAGACAAGACAAAACAACACAACACAACATGACATGACATGACATGACGTGACATGACAAAACAAGACAAGACAAGACAAAACAAGACAAGACAAGACAAGACAAGACAAAACAACACAACACAACATGACATGACATGACATGACATGACATGACAAAACAAGACAAGACAAGACAAGACAAAACAACACAACACAATATGACATGACATGACATGACAAAACAAGACAAGACAAGACAAAACAACACAACACAATATGACATGACATGACATGACAAAACAAGACAAGACAAGACAAAACAACACAACACAATATGACATGACATGACATGACATGAGAAGACAAGACAAGGCAGGACAGGACAGGACAGGACAGGACAGGACAGGACAAGACAAGATAAGACAAGACAAGACAAGACAAGACAAGACAAGACAAGACAGGACAAGACAAGACAAGACAAGACAAGACAAGACAAGACAAGACAAGACATGACAAGACAAGACAAGACAAGACAAGACAAGACTAGACAAGACTAGACAAGACTAGACAAGACTAGACAAGACTAGACAAGACTAGACAAGATAAGACTAGACAAGACTAGACAAGATAAGACTAGACAAGACTAGACAAGACAAGACAAGACAAGACAAGACAAGACAAGGCAAGACAAGACAAGACAAGACAAGACAAGACAAGACAAGACAAGACAAGACAAGACAAGACAAGACAAGACAAGACAAGACATGAGAAGACATGACAAGACAAAACAACAAGAACAAGACAAGACAAGACAAGACAAGACAAGACAAGACAAGACAAGACAAGACAAGACAAGACAAGACAAGACAAGACAAGACAAGACAAGACAAGACAAGACAAGACAAGACAAGACAAGACAAGACAAGACAAGACAAGACAAGACAAGACTAAACAAGACAAGACAAGACAAGACAAGACAAGACAAGACAAGACTAGACAAGACTAGACAAGACTAGACAAGACTAGACAAGATAAGACTAGACAAGACTAGACAAGACAAGACAAGACAAGACAAGACAAGACAAGGCAAGACAAGACAAGACAAGACAAGACAAGACAAGACAAGACAAGACAAGACAAGACAAGACAAGACAAGACATGAGAAGACATGACAAGACAAAACAACAAGAACAAGACAAGACAAGACAAGACAAGACAAGACAAGACAAGACAAGACAAGACAAGACAAGACAAGACAAGACAAGACAAGACAAGACAAGACAAGACAAGACAAGACAAGACAAGACAAGACAAGACAAGACAAGACAAGACAAGACAAGACAAGACAAGACAAGACAAGACAAGACAAGACAAGACAAGACAAGACAAGACAAGACAAGACAAGACAAGACAAGACAAGACAAAACAAGACAAGACAAGACAAGACAAGACAAGACAAGACAAGACAAGACAAGACAAGACAAGACAAGACAAGACAAGACAAGACAAGACAAGACAAGACAAGACAAGACAAGACAAGACAAGACAAGACAAGACAAGACAAGACAAGACAAGACAAGACAAGACAAGACAAGACAAGACAAGACAAGACAAGACAAGACAAGACAAGACAAGACAAGACTAAACAAGACAAGACTAAACAAGACAAGACAAGACAAGACAAGACAAGACAAGACAAGACAAGACAAGACAAGACAAGACAAGACAAGACAAGACAAGACAAGACAAGACAAGACAAGACAAGACAAGACAAGACAAGACAAGACAAGACAAGACAAGACAAGACAAGACAAGACAAGACAAGACAAGACAAGACAAGACAAGACAAGACAAGACAAGACAAGACAAGACAAGACAAGACAAGACAAGACAAGACAAGACAAGACAAGACAAGACAAGACAAGACAAGACAAGACAAGACAAGACAAGACAAGACAAGACAAGACAAGACAAGACAAGACAAGACAAGACAAGACAAGACAAGACAAGACAAGACAAGACAAGACAAGACAAGACAAGACAAGACAAGACAAGACAAGACAAGACAAGACAAGACTAGACAAGACAAGACTAGACAAGACTAGACAAGACTAGACTAGACAAGACTAGACTAGACAAGACAAGACAAGACTAGACAAGACTAGACAAGACAAGACAAGACAAGACAAGACAAGACAAGACAAGACAAGACCAGACAAGACAAGACAAGACAAGACAAGACAAGACAAGACAAGACAAGACAAAACAAGACAAGACAAGACAAGACTAGACAAGACTAGACAAGACTAGACAAGACAAGACAAGACAAGACCAGACAAGAAAAGACAAGACAAGACAAGACTAGACAAGACAAGACAAGACAAGACAAGACAAGACAAGACAAGACAAGACAAGACAAGACTAGACAAGACTAGACAAGACTAGACAAGACTAGACAAGACAAGACAAGACAAGACAAGACAAGACAAAACAAGACAAGACTAGACAAGACAAGACAAGACAAGACAAGACAAGACAAGACAAGACAAGACAAGTCAAGACTAGACAAGACTAGACAAGACAAGACAAGACAAGACAAGACAAGACAAGACAAGACAAGACAAGACAAGACAAGACAAGACAAGACAAGACAAGACAAGACAAGACTAGACAAGACAAGACAAGACCAGACAAGACAAGACAAGACAAGACAAGACAAGACAAGACAAGACAAGACAAGACAAGACAAGACAAGACAAGACAAGACTAGACAAGACTAGACAAGACTAGACAAGACAAGACAAGACAAGACCAGACAAGAAAAGACAAGACAAGACAAGACTAGACAAGACAAGACAAGACAAGACAAGACAAGACAAGACAAGACAAGACAAGACTAGACAAGACTAGACAAGACTAGACAAGACTAGACAAGACAAGACAAGACAAGACAAGACAAGACAAAACAAGACAAGACTAGACAAGACAAGACAAGACAAGACAAGACAAGACAAGACAAGACAAGACAAGTCAAGACTAGACAAGACTAGACAAGACAAGACAAGACAAGACAAGACAAGACAAGACAAGACAAGACAAGACAAGACAAGACAAGACAAGACAAGACAAGACAAGACAAGACAAGACAAGACAAGACAAGACAAGACAAGACAAGACTAGACAAGACAAGACAAGACAAGACAAGACAAGACAAGACAAGACAAGACAAGACAAGACAAGACAAGACAAGACAAGACAAGACAAGACAAGACAAGACAAGACAAGACAAGACAAGACAAGACAAGACAAGACAAGACAAGACAAGACAAGACAAGACAAGACAAGACAAGACAAGACAAGACAAGACAAGACAAGACAAGACAAGACAAGACAAGACAAGACAAGACAAGACAAGACAAGACAAGACAAGACAAGACAAGACAAGACAAGACAAGACAAGACAAGACAAGACAAGACAAGACAAGACAAGACAAGACAAGACAAGACAAGACAAGACAAGACAAGAGAAGACAAGACAAGACAAGACAAGACAAGACTAGACAAGACAAGACTAGACAAGACAAGACTAGACAAGACTAGACAAGACTAGACAAGACAAGACAAGACAAGACAAGACAAGACAAGACTAAACAAGACAAGACAAGACAAGACAAGACAAGACAAGACAAGACAAGACAAGACAAGACAAGACAAGACAAGACAAGACAAGACAAGACAAGACAAGACAAGACAAGACAAGACAAGACAAGACAAGACAAGACAAGACAAGACAAGACAAGACAAGACAAGACAAGACAAGACAAGACAAGACAAGACAAGACAAGTCAAGACAAGACAAGACAAGACAAGACAAGACAAGACAAGACAAGACAAGACAAGACAAGACAAGACAAGACAAGACAAGACAAGACAAGACAAGACAAGACAAGACAAGACAAGACAAGACAAGACAAGACAAGACAAGACAAGACAAGACAAGACAAGACAAGACAAGACAAGACAAGACAAGACAAGACTAGACAAGACAATACTTGACAAGACTAGACAAGACTAGACTAGACAAGACTAGACAAGACAAGACAAGACTAGACAAGACTAGACAAGACAAGACAAGACAAGACAAGACAAGACAAGACAAGACAAGACAAGACAAGACAAGACCAGACAAGACAAGACAAGACAAGACAAGACAAGACAAGACAAGACAAGACAAGACAAGACAAAACAAGACAAGACAAGACAAGACTAGACAAGACTAGACAAGACTAGACAAGACAAGACAAGACAAGACCAGACAAGAAAAGACAAGACAAGACAAGACTAGACAAGACAAGACAAGACAAGACAAGACAAGACAAGACAAGACAAGACAAGACAAGACAAGACAAGACTAGACAAGACTAGACAAGACTAGACAAGACTAGACAAGACAAGACAAGACAAGACAAGACAAGACAAAACAAGACAAGACTAGACAAGACAAGACAAGACAAGACAAGACAAGACAAGACAAGACAAGTCAAGACTAGACAAGACTAGACAAGACAAGACAAGACAAGACAAGACTAGACAAGACAAGACAAGACAAGACCAGACAAGACAAGACAAGACATGACAAGACATGAGAAGACATGACAAGACAAAACAAGACAAAACAAGACAAGACAAGACAAGACAAAACAAGACAAGACAAGACAAGACAAGACAAGACTAGACAAGACAAGACAAGACTAGACAAGACTAGACAAGACAAGACAAGACAAGACAAGACAAGACAAGACAAGACAAGACAAGACAAGACAATACAAGACTAGACAAGACTAGACAAGACTAGACAAGACTAGACAAGACAAGACAAGACAAGACAAGACAAGACAAGACAAGACATGAGAAGACATGACAAGACAAAACAAGACAAAACAAGACAAAACAAGACAAGACAAGACAAGACAAAACAACACAACACAACATGACATGACATGACATGACATGACATGACAAAACAAGACAAGACAAGACAAGACAAGACAAGACAAGACAAGACAAGACATGAGAAGACATGACAAGACAAAACAACACAACATGACATGACATGACATGACATGACAAAACAAGACAAGACAAGACAAAACAACACAACACAATATGACATGACATGACATGAGAAGACAAGACAAGGCAGGACAGGACAGGACAGGACAGGACAGGACAGGACAGGACAGGACAGGACAAGATAAGACAAGACAAGACAAGACAAGACAGGACAAGACAAGACAAGACAAGACAAGACAAGACAAGACATGAGAAGACATGACAAGACAAAACACGACAAGACAAGACAAGACAAGACAAAACAACACAACACAACATGACATGACATGACATGACAAAACAAGACAAGACAAGACAAGACAAGACAAAACAACACAACACAACATGACATGACATGACATGACATGACATGACAAAACAAGACAAAACAAGACAAGACAAGACAAGACAAGACAAGACAAGACATGAGAAGACATGACAAGACAAAACAAGACAAAACAACACACCATGACATGACATGACATGACATGACAAAACAAGACAAGACAAGACAAAACAACACAACACAATATGACATGACATGACATGACATGAGAAGACAAGACAAGACTAGACAAGACTAGACAAGACTAGACAAGACTAGACAAGACTAGACAAGACAAGACAAGACAAGACAAGTCAAGACAAGACAAGACAAGACAAGACATGAGAAGACATGACAAGACAAAACAAGACAAAACAAGACAAGACAAGACAAGACAAAACAACACAACACAACATGACATGACATGACATGACATGAGAAGACAAGACAAGACTAGACAAGACTAGACAAGACTAGACAAGACTAGACAAGACTAGACAAGACTAGACAAGACAAGACAAGACAAGACAAGTCAAGACAAGACAAGACAAGACAAGACATGAGAAGACATGACAAGACAAAACAAGACAAAACAACACAACATGACATGACATGACATGACATGACAAAACAAGACAAGACAAGACAAAACAACACAACACAATATGACATGACATGACATGACATGAGAAGACAAGACAAGGCAGGACAGGACAGGACAGGACAGGACAGGACAGGACAGGACAGGACAGGACAAGATAAGACAAGACAAGACAAGACAAGACAAGACAAGACTAGACAAGACTAGACAAGACTAGACAAGACAAGACAAGACAAGACAAGACAAGACAAGACAAGACAAGGCAAGACATGAGAAGACATGACAAGACAAAACAAGACAAAACAAGACATTACAAGACAAGACAAAACAAGACAAGACAAGACAAGACAAGACAAGACAAGACAAGACAAGACTAGACAAGACAAGACAAGACAAGACAAGACCAGACAAGAAAAGACAAGACAAGACAAGACTAGACAAGACTAGACAAGACTAGACAAGACAAGACAAGACAAGACTAGACAAGAATAGACAAGACTACCCTAGACAAGACAAGACAAGACAAGACAAGACAAGACAAGACAGGACAAGACAAGACAAGACAAGACAAGACAAGACAAGACAAGACAAGACAAGACAAGACAAGACAAGACAAGACAAGACAAGACAAGACAAGACAAGACAAGACAAGACAAGACAAGACAAGACAAGACAAGACAAGACAAGACAAGACAAGACAAGACAAGACAAGACAAGACAAGACAAGACAAGACAAGACAAGACAAGACAAGACAAGACAAGACAAGACAAGACAAGACAAGACAAGACAAGACAAGACAAGACAAGACAAGACAAGACAAGACAAGACCAGACAAGACAAGACAAGACAAGACAAGACAAGACAAGACAAGACAAGACAAGACAAGACAAGACAAGACAAGACAAGACAAGACAAGACAAGACAAGACAAGACAAGACAAGACAAGACAAGACAAGACAAGACAAGACAAGACAAGACAAGACAAGACAAGACAAGACAAGACAAGACAAGACAAGACAAGACAAGACAAGACAAGACAAGACAAGACAAGACAAGACAAGACAAGACAAGACAAGACAAGACAAGACAAGACAAGACAAGACAAGACACGACAAGACAAGACAAGACAAGACAAGACAAGACAAGACAAGACAAGACAAGACTAGACAAGACTAGACAAGACTAGACAAGACAAGACAAGACAAGACTAGACAAGACTAGACAAGACTAGACAAGACTAGACAAGACTAGACAAGACAAGACAAGACAAGACAAGACAAGACAAGACAAGACAAGACAAGACAAGACAAGACAAGACAAGACAAGACAAAACAAGACAAGACAAGAAAAGACAAGACAAGACAAGACAAGACAAGACAAGACAAGACAAGACAAGACAAAACAAGACAAGACAAGACTAGACAAGACTAGACAAGACAAGACAATACAAGACAAGACAAGACAGGACAAGACAAGACAAGACAAGACAAGACAAGACAAGACAAGACAAGACAAGACAAGACAAGACAAGACAAGACTAGACAAGACAAGACAAGACAAGACAAGACAAGACATGACAAGACAAAACAAGACAAAACAAGACAAGACAAGACAAGACAAGACTAGACAAGACAAGACAAGACAGGACAAGACAAGACAAGACAAAACAAGACAAGACAAGACTAGACAAGACTAGACAAGAAAAGACAAGACAAGACAGGACAAGACAAGACAAGACAAGACAAGACAAGACAAGACAAGACAAGACAAGACAAGACAAGACAAGACAAGACAAGACTAGACAAGACAAGACAAGACAAGACAGGACAAGACAAGACAAGACAAGACAAGACAAGACAAGACAAGACAAGACAAGACAAGACAAGACAAGACAAGACAAGACAAGACAAGACTAGACTAGACTAGACAAGACTAGACAAGACAAGACAAGACTAGACAAGACAAGACAAGACAAGACAAGACAAAACAAGACAAGACAAGACAAGACAAGACAAGACAAGACAAGACAAGACATGACAAGACTAGACAAGACCAGACAAGAAAAGACAAGACAAGACAAGACTAGACAAGTCTAGACAAGACAAGACAAGGCAAGATAAGACAAGACAAGACAAGACAAGACAAGACAAGACAAGACAAGACAAGACAAGACAAGACAAGACAAGACAAGACAAGACATGAGAAGACATGACAAGACAAAACAAGACAAAACAAGACAAGACAAGACAAGACAAAACAAGACAAGACAAGACAAGACAAGACAAGACAAGACAAGACAAGACAAGACAAGACAAGACAAGACAAGACAAGACAAGACAAGACAAGACAAGACAAGACAAGACCAGACAAGAAAAGAAAAGAAAAGACAAGACAAGACTAGACAAGACCAGACAAGAAAAGACAAGACAAGACAAGACTAGACAAGTCTAGACAAGACAAGACAAGGCAAGATAAGACAAGACAAGACAAGACAAGACAAGACAAGACAAGACAAGACAAGACAAGACAAGACAAGACAAGACAAGACAAGACAAGACAAGACAAGACAAGACAAGACTAGACAAGACAAGACAAGACAAGACTAGACTAGACTAGACAAGACTAGACAAGACAAGACAAGACTAGACAAGACTAGACAAGACTAGACAAGACAAGACAAGGCAAGACTAGACAAGACTAGACAAGACAAGACAAGACAAGACAAGACAAGACAAGACAAGACAAGACATGAGAAGACACGACAAGACAAAACAACACAACACAACATGACATGACATGACATGACATGACAAAACAAGACAAGACAAGACAAGACAAGACAACACAAGACAAGACAAGACAAGACATGAGAAGACATGACAAGACAAAACAAGACAAAACAAGACAAGACAAGACAAGACAAAACAAGACAAGACAAGACAAGACAAGACAAGACAAGACAAGACAAGACAAGACAAGACAAGACAAGACAAGACAAGACAAGACAAGACAAGACAAGACAAGACAAGACAAGACAAGACAAGACAGGACAAGACAAGACAAGACAAGACTAGACAAGACTAGACAAGACTAGACAAGACAAGACAAGACAAGACAAGACAAGACAAGACAAGACATGAGAAGACACGACAAGACAAAACAACACAACACAACATGACATGACATGACATGACATGACAAAACAAGACAAGACAAGACAAGACAAGACAAGACAACACAAGACAAGACAAGACAAGACATGAGAAGACATGACAAGACAAAACAAGACAAAACAAGACAAGACAAGACAAGACAAAACAAGACAAGACAAGACAAGACAAGACAAGACAAGACAAGACAAGACAAGACAAAACAAGACAAGACAAGACAAGACAAGACAAGACAAGACAAGACAAGACATGACAAGACTAGACAAGACCAGACAAGAAAAGACAAGACAAGACAAGACTAGACAAGTCTAGACAAGACAAGACAAGGCAAGATAAGACAAGACAAGACAAGACAAGACAAGACAAGACAAGACAAGACAAGACAAGACAAGACAAGACAAGACAAGACAAGACAAGACAAGACAAGACAAGACTAGACAAGACAAGACAAGACAAGACTAGACTAGACTAGACAAGACTAGACAAGACAAGACAAGACTAGACAAGACTAGACAAGACTAGACAAGACAAGACAAGGCAAGACTAGACAAGACTAGACAAGACTAGACAAGACAAGACAAGACAAGACAAGACAAGACAAGACTAGACAAGACTAGACAAGACAAGACAAGACAAGACAAGACAAGACAAGACAAGACATGAGAAGACACGACAAGACAAAACAACACAACACAACATGACATGACATGACATGACATGACAAAACAAGACAAGACAAGACAAGACAAGACAAGACAACACAAGACAAGACAAGACAAGACATGAGAAGACATGACAAGACAAAACAAGACAAAACAAGACAAGACAAGACAAGACAAAACAAGACAAGACAAGACAAGACAAGACAAGACAAGACAAGACAAGACAAGACAAGACAAGACAAGACAAGACAAGACAAGACAAGACAAGACAAGACCAGACAAGAAAAGAAAAGAAAAGACAAGACAAGACTAGACAAGACCAGACAAGAAAAGACAAGACAAGACAAGACTAGACAAGTCTAGACAAGACAAGACAAGGCAAGATAAGACAAGACAAGACAAGACAAGACAAGACAAGACAAGACAAGACAAGACAAGACAAGACAAGACAAGACAAGACAAGACAAGACAAGACAAGACAAGACAAGACTAGACAAGACAAGACAAGACAAGACTAGACTAGACTAGACAAGACTAGACAAGACAAGACAAGACTAGACAAGACTAGACAAGACTAGACAAGACAAGACAAGGCAAGACTAGACAAGACTAGACAAGACAAGACAAGACAAGACAAGACAAGACAAGACAAGACAAGACATGAGAAGACACGACAAGACAAAACAACACAACACAACATGACATGACATGACATGACATGACAAAACAAGACAAGACAAGACAAGACAAGACAACACAAGACAAGACAAGACAAGACATGAGAAGACATGACAAGACAAAACAAGACAAAACAAGACAAGACAAGACAAGACAAAACAAGACAAGACAAGACAAGACAAGACAAGACAAGACAAGACAAGACAAGACAAGACAAGACAAGACAAGACAAGACAAGACAAGACAAGACAAGACAAGACAAGACAAGACAAGACAAGACAGGACAAGACAAGACAAGACAAGACTAGACAAGACTAGACAAGACTAGACAAGACAAGACAAGACAAGACAAGACAAGACAAGACAAGACATGAGAAGACACGACAAGACAAAACAACACAACACAACATGACATGACATGACATGACATGACAAAACAAGACAAGACAAGACAAGACAAGACAAGACAAGACAAGACAACACAAGACAAGACAAGACAAGACATGAGAAGACATGACAAGACAAAACAAGACAAAACAAGACAAGACAAGACAAGACAAAACAAGACAAGACAAGACAAGACAAGACAAGACAAGACAAGACAAGACAAGACAAGACAAGACAAGACAAGACAAGACAAGACAAGACAAGACAAGACAAGACAAGACCAGACAAGAAAAGAAAAGAAAAGACAAGACAAGACTAGACAAGACCAGACAAGAAAAGACAAGACAAGACAAGACTAGACAAGTCTAGACAAGACAAGACAAGACAAGACAAGACAAGACAAGACAAGACAAGACAAGACAAGACAAGACAAGACAAGACAAGACAAGACAAGACAAGACAAGACAAGACAAGACAAGACAAGACAAGACAAGACAAGACAAGACAAGACAAGACAAGACAAGACAAGACAAGACAAGACAAGACAAGACAAGACAAGACAAGACAAGACAAGACAAGACAAGACAAGACAAGACAAGACAAGACAAGACAAGACAAGACAAGACAAGACAAGACAAGACAAGACAAGACAAGACAAGACAAGACAAGACAAGACAAGACAAGACAAGACAAGACAAGACAAGACAAGACAAGACAAGACAAGACAAGACAAGACAAGACAAGACAAGACAAGACAAGACAAGACAAGACAAGACAAGACAAGACAAGACAAGACAAGACAAGACAAGACAAGACAAGACAAGACAAGACAAGACAAGACAAGACAAGACAAGACAAGACAAGACAAGACAAGACAAGACAAGACAAGACAAGACAAGACAAGACAAGACAAGACAAGACAAGACAAGACAAGACAAGACAAGACTAGACAAGACAAGACTAGACAAGACAAGACTAGACAAGACTAGACAAGACAAGACAAGACAAGACTAAACAAGACAAGACAAGACAAGACAAGACAAGACAAGACAAGACAAGACAAGACAAGACAAGACAAGACAAGACAAGACAAGACAAGACAAGACAAGACAAGACAAGACAAGACAAGACAAGACAAGACAAGACAAGACAAGACAAGACAAGACAAGACAAGACAAGACAAGACAAGACAAGACAAGACAAGACAAGACAAGACAAGACAAGACAAGACAAGACAAGACAAGACAAGACAAGACAAGACAAGACAAGACAAGACAAGACAAGACAAGACAAGACAAGACAAGACAAGACAAGACAAGACAAGACAAGACAAGACAAGACAAGACAAGACAAGACAAGACAAGACAAGACAAGACAAGACAAGACAAGACAAGACAAGACAAGACAAGACAAGACAAGACAAGACAAGACAAGACAAGACAAGACAAGACAAGACAAGACAAGACAAGACAAGACAAGACAAGACAAGACAAGACAAGACAAGACAAGACAAGACAAGACAAGACAAGACAAGACAAGACAAGACAAGACAAGACAAGACAAGACAAGACAAGACAAGACAAGACAAGACAAGACAAGACAAGACAAGACAAGACAAGACAAGACAAGACAAGACAAGACAAGACAAGACAAGACAAGACAAGACAAGACAAGACACGACAAGACAAGACTTGACAAGTCTAGACTAGACAAGACAAGACAAGACAAGACAAGACAAGACAAGACAAGACAAGACATGAGAAGACACGACAAGACAAAACAACACAACACAACATGACATGACATGACATGACATGACAAAACAAGACAAGACAAGACAAGACAAGACAAGACAAGACAACACAAGACAAGACAAGACAAGACATGAGAAGACATGACAAGACAAAACAAGACAAAACAAGACAAGACAAGACAAGACAAAACAAGACAAGACAAGACAAGACAAGACAAGACAAGACAAGACAAGACAAAACAGGACAAGAAGAATAAGACAAGACAAGACAAGACAAGACAAGACAAGACAGGACAAGACAAGACAAGACAAGACTAGACAAGACTAGACAAGACTAGACAAGACAAGACAAGACAAGACAAGACAAGACAAGACAAGACAAGACATGAGAAGACACGACAAGACAAAACAACACAACACAACATGACATGACATGACATGACATGACAAAACAAGACAAGACAAGACAAGACAAGACAAGACAAGACAACACAAGACAAGACAAGACAAGACATGAGAAGACATGACAAGACAAAACAAGACAAAACAAGACAAGACAAGACAAGACAAAACAAGACAAGACAAGACAAGACAAGACAAGACAAGACAAGACAAGACAAGACAAGACAAGACAAGACAAGACAAGACAAGACAAGACAAGACAAGACAAGACCAGACAAGAAAAGAAAAGAAAAGACAAGACAAGACTAGACAAGACCAGACAAGAAAAGACAAGACAAGACAAGACTAGACAAGTCTAGACAAGACAAGACAAGGCAAGATAAGACAAGACAAGACAAGACAAGACAAGACAAGACAAGACAAGACAAGACAAGACAAGACAAGACAAGACAAGACAAGACAAGACAAGACAAGACTAGACAAGACAAGACAAGACAAGACTAGACTAGACTAGACAAGACTAGACAAGACAAGACAAGACTAGACAAGACTAGACAAGACTAGACAAGACAAGACAAGGCAAGACTAGACAAGACTAGACAAGACTAGACAAGACAAGACAAGACAAGACAAGACAAGACAAGACTAGACAAGACTAGACAAGACAAGACAAGACAAGACAAGACAAAACAAGACTAGACAAGACTAGACAAGACAAGACAAGACAAGACCAGACAAGAAAAGACAAGACAAGACAAGACTAGACAAGACTAGACAAGACAAGACAAGACAAGACAAGACACGAGAAGACAAGACAAGACAAGTCAAGACAAGACTAGACAAGACTAGACAAGACTAGACAAGACTAGACAAGACAAGACAAGACAAGACAAGACAAGACAAGACAAGACAAGACAAGACAAGACAAGACAAGACATGAGAAGACATGACAAGACAAAACAAGACAAAACAAGACAAGACAAGACAAGACAAAACAACACAACACAACATGACATGACATGACATGACAAAACAAGACAAGACAAGACAAGACAAGACAAGACATGAGAAGACATGACAAGACAAAACAAGACAAAACAACACAACACAACATGACATGACATGACATGACAAAACAAGACAAGACAAGACAAAACAACACAACACAATATGACATGACATGACATGACATGAGAAGACAAGACAAGGCAGGACAGGACAGGACAGGACAGGACAGGACAGGACAAGACAAAATAAGATAAGACAAGACAAGACAAGACATGACAGGACAAGACAAGACAAGACAAGACAAGACAAGACAAGACAAGACAAGACAAGACAAGACAAGACAAGACAAGACTAGACAAGACAAGACTAGACAAGACTAGACAAGACAAGACAAGACTAGACAAGACTAGACAAGACTAGACAAGACAAGACAAGACAAGACTAGACAAGACTAGACAAGACTAGACAAGACAAGACAAGACAAGACAAGACAAGACCAGACAAGACAAGACAAGACAAGACAAGACAAGACAAGACAAAACAAGACAAAACAAGACAAGACAAGACTAGACAAGACTAGACAAGACTAGACAAGACTAGACAAGACTAGACAAGACAAGACAAGACAAGACCAGACAAGAAAAGACAAGACAAGACAAGACTAGACAAGACTACACAACACAAGACAAGACAAGACAAGACAAGACAAGACAAGACAAGACAAGACTAGACAAGACTAGACAAGACAAGACAAGACAAGACAAGACAAGACAGGACAAGACAAGACAAGACAAGACAAGACAAGACAAGACAAGACAAGACAAGACATGAGAAGACATGACAAGACAAAACAAGACAAAACAAGACAAGACAAGACAAAACAACACAACACAACATGACATGACATGACATGACATGACATGACAAAACAAGACAGGACAAGACAAGACAAGACAAGACAAGACAAGACAAGACAAGACAAGACAAGACAAGACAAGACAAGACAAGACAAAACAACACAACGCAACACATGACATGACAAGACAAGACAAAGCAACAAAGGACAAGACAAGACAAGACAATACTAGACAAGACTAGACAAGGCTAGACAAGACAAGACAAGACAAGACCAGACAAGAAAAGACAAGACAAGACAAGACTAGACAAGACAAGACAAGACTAGACAAGACTAGACAAGACTAGACAAGACAAGACAAGACAAGACAAGACAAGACAAGACAAGACAAGACAAGACAAGACAAGACAAGACAAGACAAGACAAGACAAGACAAGACAAGACAAGACAAGACAAGACAAGACAAGACAAGACAAGACAAGACAAGACAAGACAAGACAAGACTAGACTAGACAAGACTAGACAAGACAAGACAAGACTAGACAAGACTAGACAAGACTAGACAAGACTAGACAAGACTAGACAAGACTAGACAAGACTAGACAAGACTAGACTAGACAAGACAAGACTAGACTAGACAAGACTAGACTAGACAAGACAAGACAAGACAAGACAAGACCAGACAAGACAAGACAAGACAAGACAAGACAAGACAAGACAAGACAAGACAAGACGAGACAAGACAAGACAAGACAAGACAAGACAAAACAAGACAAGACAAGACAAGACTAGACAAGACTAGACAAGACTAGACAAGACTAGACAAGACAAGACAAGACAAGACCAGACAAGAAAAGACAAGACAAGACAAGACTAGACAAGACAAGACAAGACTAGACAAGACTAGACAAGACTAGACAAGACTAGACAAGACAAGACAAGACAAGACAAGACAAGACAAGACAAGACAAGACAAGACAAGACTAGACAAGACTAGACAAGACTAGACAAGACAAGACAAGACAAGACAAGACAAGACAAGACAAGACAAGACAAGACAAGACAAGACAAGACAAGACAAGACAAGACATGAGAAGACATGACAAGACAAAACAAGACAAAACAAGACAAAACAACACAGCACTACATGACATGACATGACATGACATGACAAAACAAGACAAGACAAGACAAAACAACACAACACAATATGACATGACATGACATGACATGAGAAGACAAGACAAGGCAGGACAGGACAGGACAGGACAGGACAGGACAAGATAAGACAAGACAAGACAAGACGAGACAAGACAGGACAAGACAAGACAAGACAAGACAAGACAAGACATGAGAAGACATGACAAGACAAAACAAGACAAGACAAGACAAGACAAGACAAAACAACACAACACAACATGACATGACATGACATGACATGACATGACATGACATGACATGACAAAACAAGACAAGACAAGACAAGACAAGACAAGACAAGACAAGACAAGACATGAGAAGACATGACAAGACAAAACAAGACAAAACAAGACAAGACAAGACAAGACAAAACAACACAACACAACATGACATGACATGACATGACATGACATGAGAAGACATGACAAGACAAAACAAGACAAAACAAGACAAGACAAGACAAGACAAAACAACACAACACAACATGACATGACATGACATGACATGACATGAGAAGACAAGACAAGGCAGGACAGGACAGGACAGGACAGGACAGGACAGGACAGGACAGGACAAGACAAGATAAGACAAGACAAGACAAGACAAGACAAGACCAGACAAGACAGGACAAGACAAGACAAGACAAGACCAGACAAGACAGGACAAGGCAAGACAAGACAAGACCAGACAAGAAAAGACAAGACAAGACAAGACTAGACAAGACTAGACAAGACTAGACAAGACTAGACAAGACTAGACAAGACAAGACAAGACTAGACAAGACTAGACAAGACTAGACAAGACAAGACAAGACAAGACAAGACAAGACAAGACCAGACAAGACAAGACAAGACAAGACAAGACAAGACAAGACAAGACAAGACAAGACAAGACGAGACAAGACAAGACAAGACATGAGAAGACATGACAAGACAAAACAAGACAAGACAAGACAAAACAACACAACACAATATGACATGACATGACATGACATGAGAAGACAAGACAAGGCAGGACATGACAGGACAGGACAGGACAGGACAAGATAAGACAAGACAAGACAAGACAAGACAAGACAGGACAAGACAAGACAAGACAAGACAAGACAAGACATGAGAAGACATGACAAGACAAAACAAGACAAAACAAGACAAGACAAGACAAGACAAGACAAAACAACACAACACAACATGACATGACATGACATGACATGACATGACAAAACAAGACAAGACAAGACAAGACAAGACAAGACAAGACATGAGAAGACATGACAAGACAAAACAAGACAAAACAAGACAAGACAAGACAAGACAAAACAACACAACACAACATGACATGACATGACATGACATGACATGAGCAGACAAGACAAGGCAGGACAGGACAGGACAGGACAGGACAGGACAGGACAGGACAAGACAAGATAAGACAAGACAAGACAAGACAAGACCAGACAAGACAGGACAAGACAAGACAAGACAAGACCAGACAAGAAAAGACAAGACAAGACAAGACTAGACAAGACTAGACAAGACAAGACAAGACAAGACTAGACAAGACAAGACAAGACAAGACCAGACAAGAAAAGACAAGACAAGACAAGACTAGACAAGACTAGACAAGACAAGACAAGACAAGACTAGACAAGACAAGACAAGACTAGACAAGACAAGACAAGACAAGACAAGACAAGATAAGACAAGACAAGACAAGACAAGACAAGACAAGACAAGACAAGACGAGACAAGACAGGACAAGACAAGACAAGACAAGACAAGACAAGACATGAGAAGACATGACAAGACAAAACAAGACAAGACAAGACAAGACAAGACAAAACAACACAACACAACATGACATGACATGACATGACATGACATGACATGACATGACATGACAAAACAAGACAAGACAAGACAAGACAAGACAAGACAAGACAAGACAAGACATGAGAAGACATGACAAGACAAAACAAGACAAAACAAGACAAGACAAGACAAGACAAAACAACACAACACAACATGACATGACATGACATGACATGACATGAGAAGACATGACAAGACAAAACAAGACAAAACAAGACAAGACAAGACAAGACAAAACAACACAACACAACATGACATGACATGACATGACATGACATGAGAAGACAAGACAAGGCAGGACAGGACAGGACAGGACAGGACAGGACAGGACAGGACAAGACAAGATAAGACAAGACAAGACAAGACAAGACAAGACCAGACAAGACAGGACAAGACAAGACAAGACAAGACCAGACAAGACAGGACAAGGCAAGACAAGACAAGACCAGACAAGAAAAGACAAGACAAGACAAGACTAGACAAGACTAGACAAGACTAGACAAGACTAGACAAGACTAGACAAGACAAGACAAGACTAGACAAGACTAGACAAGACTAGACAAGACAAGACAAGACAAGACAAGACAAGACAAGACCAGACAAGACAAGACAAGACAAGACAAGACAAGACAAGACAAGACAAGACAAGACAAGACGAGACAAGACAAGACAAGACATGAGAAGACATGACAAGACAAAACAAGACAAGACAAGACAAAACAACACAACACAATATGACATGACATGACATGACATGAGAAGACATGACAAGACAAAACAAGACAAAACAAGACAAGACAAGACAAGACAAAACAACACAACACAACATGACATGACATGACATGACATGACATGAGAAGACATGACAAGACAAAACAAGACAAAACAAGACAAGACAAGACAAGACAAAACAACACAACACAACATGACATGACATGACATGACATGACATGAGAAGACAAGACAAGGCAGGACAGGACAGGACAGGACAGGACAGGACAGGACAGGACAAGACAAGATAAGACAAGACAAGACAAGACAAGACAAGACCAGACAAGACAGGACAAGACAAGACAAGACAAGACCAGACAAGACAGGACAAGACAAGACAAGACAAGACCAGACAAGAAAAGACAAGACAAGACAAGACTAGACAAGACTAGACAAGACAAGACAAGACAAGACTAGACAAGACAAGACAAGACAAGACCAGACAAGAAAAGACAAGACAAGACAAGACTAGACAAGACTAGACAAGACTAGACAAGACAAGACAAGACAAGACAAGACAAGACAAGACCAGACAAGACAAGACAAGACAAGACATGAGAAGACATGACAAGACAAAACAAGACAAAACAAGACAAGACAAGACAAGACAAAACAACACAACACAACATGACATGACATGACATGACATGACATGAGCAGACAAGACAAGGCAGGACAGGACAGGACAGGACAGGACAGGACAGGACAGGACAAGACAAGATAAGACAAGACAAGACAAGACAAGACCAGACAAGACAGGACAAGACAAGACAAGACAAGACCAGACAAGAAAAGACAAGACAAGACAAGACTAGACAAGACTAGACAAGACAAGACAAGACAAGACTAGACAAGACAAGACAAGACAAGACCAGACAAGAAAAGACAAGACAAGACAAGACTAGACAAGACTAGACAAGACAAGACAAGACAAGACTAGACAAGACAAGACAAGACTAGACAAGACAAGACAAGACAAGACAAGACAAGATAAGACAAGACAAGACAAGACAAGACAAGACAAGACAAGACAAGACGAGACAAGACAGGACAAGACAAGACAAGACAAGACAAGACAAGACATGAGAAGACATGACAAGACAAAACAAGACAAGACAAGACAAGACAAGACAAAACAACACAACACAACATGACATGACATGACATGACATGACATGACATGACATGACATGACAAAACAAGACAAGACAAGACAAGACAAGACAAGACAAGACAAGACAAGACATGAGAAGACATGACAAGACAAAACAAGACAAAACAAGACAAGACAAGACAAGACAAAACAACACAACACAACATGACATGACATGACATGACATGACATGAGAAGACATGACAAGACAAAACAAGACAAAACAAGACAAGACAAGACAAGACAAAACAACACAACACAACATGACATGACATGACATGACATGACATGAGAAGACAAGACAAGGCAGGACAGGACAGGACAGGACAGGACAGGACAGGACAGGACAAGACAAGATAAGACAAGACAAGACAAGACAAGACAAGACCAGACAAGACAGGACAAGACAAGACAAGACAAGACCAGACAAGACAGGACAAGGCAAGACAAGACAAGACCAGACAAGAAAAGACAAGACAAGACAAGACTAGACAAGACTAGACAAGACTAGACAAGACTAGACAAGACTAGACAAGACAAGACAAGACTAGACAAGACTAGACAAGACTAGACAAGACAAGACAAGACAAGACAAGACAAGACAAGACCAGACAAGACAAGACAAGACAAGACAAGACAAGACAAGACAAGACAAGACAAGACAAGACGAGACAAGACAAGACAAGACATGAGAAGACATGACAAGACAAAACAAGACAAGACAAGACAAAACAACACAACACAATATGACATGACATGACATGACATGAGAAGACAAGACAAGGCAGGACATGACAGGACAGGACAGGACAGGACAAGATAAGACAAGACAAGACAAGACAAGACAAGACAGGACAAGACAAGACAAGACAAGACAAGACAAGACATGAGAAGACATGACAAGACAAAACAAGACAAAACAAGACAAGACAAGACAAGACAAGACAAAACAACACAACACAACATGACATGACATGACATGACATGACATGACAAAACAAGACAAGACAAGACAAGACAAGACAAGACAAGACATGAGAAGACATGACAAGACAAAACAAGACAAAACAAGACAAGACAAGACAAGACAAAACAACACAACACAACATGACATGACATGACATGAGCAGACAAGACAAGGCAGGACAGGACAGGACAGGACAGGACAGGACAGGACAGGACAAGACAAGATAAGACAAGACAAGACAAGACAAGACCAGACAAGACAGGACAAGACAAGACAAGACAAGACCAGACAAGAAAAGACAAGACAAGACAAGACTAGACAAGACTAGACAAGACAAGACAAGACAAGACTAGACAAGACAAGACAAGACAAGACCAGACAAGAAAAGACAAGACAAGACAAGACTAGACAAGACTAGACAAGACAAGACAAGACAAGACTAGACAAGACAAGACAAGACTAGACAAGACAAGACAAGACAAGACAAGACAAGATAAGACAAGACAAGACAAGACAAGACAAGACAAGACAAGACAAGACAAGACAAGACAAGACAAGACAAGACAAGACAAGACAAGACAAGACAAGACAAGACAAGACAAGACAAGACTAGACAAGACTAGACAAGCCTAGACAAGACAAGACTAGACAAGACTAGACAAGACAAGACAAGACAAGACAAGACAAGACAAGACAAGACAAGACAAGACAAGACAAGACAAGACAAGACAAGACAAGACAAGACAAGACAAGACAAGACAAGACAAGACAAGACAAGACAAGACAAGACAAGACAAGACAAGACAAGACAAGACAAGACAAGACAAGACAAGACAAGACAAGACAAGACAAGACAAGACAAGACAAGACAAGACAAGACTAGACAAGACAAGACAAGAAAAGACAAGACAAGACAAGACAAAACAAGAAAAGACAAGACAAGACTAGACAAGACTAGACAAGACAAGACAAGACAAGACTAGATAAGACTAGACAAGACAAGACAATACCAGACAAGAAAAGACAAGACAAGACAAGACAAGACAAGACAAGACAAGACAAGACAAGACAAGACAAGACAAGACTAGACAAGACTAGACAAGACAAGACAAGACAAGACCAGACAAGAAAAGACAAGACAAGACAAGACTAGACAAGACAAGACTAGACAAGACTAGACAAGACTAGACAAGACAAGACAAGACAAGACAAGACAAGACAAGTCAAGACAAGACTAGACAAGACTAGACAAGACTAGACAAGACAAGACAAGACAAGACAAGACAAGACAAGACAAGACAAGACAAGACAAGACAAGACAAGACAAGACAAGACAAGACATGAGAAGACATGACAAGACAAAACAAGACAAAACAACACAACACTACATGACATGACATGACATGACATGACAAAACAAGACAAGACAAGACAAAACAACACAACACAATATGACATGACATGAGAAGACAAGACAAGGCAGGACAGGACAGGACAGGACAGGACAGGACAGGACAAGATAAGACAAGACAAGACAAGACAAGACAAGACAGGACAAGACAAGACAAGACAAGACAAGACAAGACATGAGAAGACATGACAAGACAAAACAAGACAAAACAAGACAAGACAAGACAAGACAAGACAAAACAACACAACACAACATGACATGACATGACATGACATGACATGACAAAACAAGACAAGACAAGACAAGACAAGACAAGACAAGACAAGACAAGACATGAGAAGACATGACAAGACAAAACAAGACAAAACAAGACAAGACAAGACAAGACAAAACAACACAACACAACATGACATGACATGACATGACATGACATGAGAAGACAAGACAAGGCAGGACAGGACAGGACAGGACAGGACAGGACAGGACAGGACAGGACAAGACAAGATAAGACAAGACAAGACAAGACAAGACCAGACAAGACAGGACAAGACAAGACAAGACAAGACCAGACAAGAAAAGACAAGACAAGACAAGACTAGACAAGACTAGACAAGACAAGACAAGACAAGACTAGACAAGACAAGACAAGACAAGACCAGACAAGAAAAGACAAGACAAGACAAGACTAGACAAGACTAGACAAGACAAGACAAGACAAGACTAGACAAGACAAGACTAGACTAGACAAGACAAGACAAGACAAGACAAGACAAGACAAGACAAGACAAGACAAGACAAGACAAGACAAGACAAGACAAGACAAGACAAGACAAGACAAGACAAGACAAGACAAGACAAGACAAGACAAGACAAGACAAGACAAGACAAGACAAGACAAGACAAGACAAGACAAGACAAGACAAGACAAGACAAGACAAGACAAGACAAGACAAGACAAGATAAGACAAGACAAGACAAGACAAGACAAGACAAGACAAGTCTAGACAAGACAAGACTAGACAAGACTAGACAAGACTAGACAAGACAAGACAAGACAAGACAAGACAAGACAAGACGAGACAAGACAAGACAAGACAAGACAAGACAAGACAAGACAAGACAAGACAAGATAAGACAAGACAAGACAAGACAAGACAAGACAAGACAAGACAAGACAAGACAAGACAAGACAAGACAAGACAAGACAAGACAAGACAAGACAAGACAAGACAAGACAAGACAAGACAAGACAAGACTAGACAAGTCTAGACAAGACAAGACTAGACAAGACTAGACAAGACAAGACAAGACAAGACAAGACAAGACAAGACAAGACAAGACAAGACTAGACAAGACAACACAACACAACATGACATGACATGACAAGACAAGACAAGACAAGACAAGACAAGACAAGACAAGACAAGACAAGACAAGACAAGACAAGACAAGACAAGACAAGACAAGACAAGACAAGACAAGACAAGACAAGACAAGACAAGACAAGACAAGACAAGACAAGACAAGACAAGACAAGACAAGACAAGACAAGACAAGACAAGACAAGACAAGACAAGACAAGACAAGACAAGACAAGACAAGACAAGACAAGACAAGACAAGACAAGACAAGACAAGACAAGACAAGACAAGACAAGACAAGACAAGACAAGACAAGACAAGACAAGACAAGACAAGAAAAGACAAGACAAGACTAGACAAGTCTAGACAAGACAAGACTAGACAAGACAAGACAAGGCAAGACAAGACAAGACAAGACAAGACTAGACAAGACAAGACAAGACTAGACAAGACAAGACAAGACAAGACAAGACAAGACAAGACAAGACAAGACAAGAAAAGACAAGACAAGACAAGACAAGACAAGACAAGACAAGACAAGACAAGACAAGACAAGACAAGACAAGACAAGACAAGACAAGACAAGACTAGACAAGACTAGACAAGACAAGACAAGACAAGACTAGACAAGACAAGACAAGACAAGACAAGACTAGACAAGACAAGACAAGACAAGACAAGACAAGACAAGACAAGACAAGACAAGACAAGACAAGACAAGACAAGACAAGACAAGACAAGACAAGACAAGACAAGACAAGACAAGACAAGACAAGACAAGACAAGACAAGACAAGACAAGACAAGACAAGACAAGACAAGACAAGACAAGACAAGACAAGACAAGACAAGACAAGACAAGACAAGACAAGACAAGACAAGACAAGACAAGACAAGACAAGACAAGACAAGACAAGACAAGACAAGACAAGACAAGACAAGACAAGACAAGACAAGACAAGACAAGACAAGACAAGACAAGACAAGACAAGACAAGACAAGACAAGACAAGACAAGACAAGACAAGACAAGACAAGACAAGACAAGACAAGACAAGACAAGACAAGACAAGACAAGACAAGACAAGACAAGACAAGACAAGACAAGACAAGACAAGACAAGACAAGACAAGACAAGACAAGACAAGACAACATGACACGACATGACATGACATGACATGACATGACAAAACAAGACAAGACAAGACAAAACAACACAACACAATATGACATGACATGACATGAGAAGACAAGACAAGGCAGGACAGGACAGGACAGCACAGGACAGGACAGGACAGGACAGGACAGGACAGGACAGGACAGGACAAGACAAGATAAGACAAGACAAGACAAGACAAGACAGGACAAGACAAGACAAGACAAGACAAGACAAGACAAGACAAGACAAGACAAGACAAAACAACACAACGCAACACATGACATGACAAGACAAGACAAAGCAACACAAGACAAGACAAGACAAGACAAGACTAGACAAGACTAGACAAGACTAGACAAGACAATGACATGACATGACATGACATGACATGACATGACAAAAGAAGACAAGACAAGACAAGACAAGACAAGACATGAGAAGACATGACAAGACAAAACAAGACAAAACAAGACAAAACAAGACAAGACAAGACAAGACAAAACAACACAACACAACATGACATGACATGACATGACATGACATGACAAAACAAGACAAGACAAGACAAAACAACACAACACAATATGACATGACATGACATGAGAAGACAAGACAAGGCAGGACAGGACAGGACAGGACAGGACAGGACAGGACAGGACAGGACAGGACAGGACAAGACAAGATAAGACAAGACAAGACAAGACAAGACAAGACAGGACAAGACAAGACAAGACAAGACAAGACAAAACAACACAACGCAACACATGACATGACAAGACAAGACAAAGCAACACAAGACAAGACAAGACAAGACAAGACTAGACAAGACTAGACAAGACTAGACAAGACAAGACAAGACCAGACAAGAAAAGACAAGACAAGACAAAACAACACAACGCAACACATGACATGACAAGCCAAGACAAAGCAACACAAGACAAGACAAGACAAGACAAGACAAGACAAGACAAGACAAGACAAGACAAGACAAGACAAGACAAGACAAGACAAGACAAAACAACACAACGCAACACATGACATGACAAGACAAGACAAAGCAACACAAGACAAGACAAGACTAGACAAGACTAGACAAGACTAGACAAGACTAGACAAGACAAGACCAAACAAGAAAAGACAAGAAAAGACAAGACAAGACAAGACTAGACAAGACAAGACAAGACTAGACAAGACTAGACAAGACTAGACAAGACTAGACAAGACAAGACAAGACAAGACAACACAAGACAAGACAAGACAAGACAAGACAAGACAAGACAAGACAAGACAAGACAAGACAAGACAAGACAAGACAAGACAAGACAAGACAAGACAAGACAAGACAAGACAAGACAAGACAAGACAAGACAAGACAAGACAAGACAAGACAAGACAAGACAAGACAAGACAAGTCAAGACAAGACAAGACAAGACAAGACAAGGCAAGACAAGACAAGACAAGACAAGACAAGACAAGACAAGACAAGACAAGACAAGACAAGACAAGACAAGACAGACAAGACAAGACAAGACAAGACAAGACAAGACAAGACAAGACAAGACAAGACAAGACAAGACAAGACAAGACAAGACAAGACAAGACAAGACAAGACAAGACAAGACAAGACAAGACAAGACAAGACAAGACAAGACAAGACAAGACAAGACAAGACAAGACAAGACAAGACAAGACAAGACAAGACAAGACAAGACAAGACAAGACAAGACAAGACAAGACAAGACAAGACAAGACAAGACAAGACAAGACAAGACAAGACAAGACAAGACAAGACAAGACAAGACCAGACAAGACAAGACAAGACAAGACAACACAAGACAAGACAAGACTAGACAAGACTAGACAAGACTAGACAAGACTAGACAAGACCAAACAAGAAAAGACAAGAAAAGACAAGACTAGACAAGACAAGACAAGACTAGACAAGACTAGACAAGACTAGACAAGACAAGACAAGACAAGACAAGACAAGACAACACAAGACAAGACAAGACAAGACAAGGCAAGACAAGACAAGACTAGACTAGACAAGACTAGACAAGACAAGACAAGATTAGACAAGACTAGACAAGACTAGACAAGACAAGACAAGACTAGACAAGACTAGACAAGACTAGACAAGACAAGACAAGACAAGACAAGACAAGACAAGACAAGACAAGACAAGACAAGAAAAGACAAGACTAGACAAGACAAGACATGACAAGACAAGACAAGACAAGACATGACAAGAAAAAACAACACAACACACGACATGACATGACATGACATGACAAGACAAGACAAGACAATATAAGACATGACAATACACAACAAGACAAGACAAAACAACACAACACACGACATGACAAGACAAGACAAAGCAACACAAGACACGACATGACATGACATAACAAGGCAAGACAAAACAACACAACGCAACACATGACATGACAAGACAAGACAAAGCAACACAAGACAAGACAAGACAAGACAAGACAAGACAAGACAAGACAAGACTAGACAAGACAAGACAAGACAAGACAAGACCAGACAAGAAAAGACAAGACAAGACAAGACTAGACAAGACTAGACAAGACAAGACAAGACAAGACTAGACAAGACAAGACAAGACTAGACAAGACAAGACAAGACAAGACAAGACAAGACAAGACAAGACAAGACAAGACAAGACAAGACAAGACAAGACAAGACAAAACAACACAACGCAACACATGACATGACAAGACAAGACAAAGCAACACAAGACAAGACAAGACAAGACAAGACAAGACAAGACAAGACAAGACAAGACTAGACAAGACAAGGAGAAGACAAGACAAGACAAAACAACACAACACACGACATGACATGACATGACATGACAAGAGAAGACAAGACAATATAAGACATGACAATACACAACAAGACAAGACAAAACAACACAACACACGACATGACAAGACAAGACAAGACAATATAAGACAGGACAAGACAAGACAAGACAAGACAAGACAAGACAAGACAAGACAAGACAAGACAAGACAAGACAAGACTAGACAAGACAAGACTAGACAAGACTAGACAAGACAAGACAAGACAAGACAAGACAAGACAAGACAAGACAAGACAAGACAAGACAAGACAAGACAAGACAAGACAAGACAAGACAAGACAAGACAAGACAAGACAAGACAAGACAAGACAAGACAAGACAAGACAAGACAAGACAAGACAAGACAAGACAAGACAAGACAAGACAAGACAAGACAAGACAAGACAAGACAAGACAAGACAAGACAAGACAAGACAAGACAAGACAAGACAAGACAAGACAAGACAAGACAAGACAAGACAAGACAAGACAAGACAAGACAAGACAAGACAAGACAACATGACACGACATGACATGACATGACATGACATGACAAAACAAGACAAGACAAGACAAAACAACACAACACAATATGACATGACATGACATGAGAAGACAAGACAAGGCAGGACAGGACAGGACAGCACAGGACAGGACAGGACAGGACAGGACAGGACAGGACAGGACAGGACAAGACAAGATAAGACAAGACAAGACAAGACAAGACAGGACAAGACAAGACAAGACAAGACAAGACAAGACAAGACAAGACAAGACAAAACAACACAACGCAACACATGACATGACAAGACAAGACAAAGCAACACAAGACAAGACAAGACAAGACAAGACTAGACAAGACTAGACAAGACTAGACAAGACAATGACATGACATGACATGACATGACATGACATGACAAAAGAAGACAAGACAAGACAAGACAAGACAAGACATGAGAAGACATGACAAGACAAAACAAGACAAAACAAGACAAAACAAGACAAGACAAGACAAGACAAAACAACACAACACAACATGACATGACATGACATGACATGACATGACAAAACAAGACAAGACAAGACAAAACAACACAACACAATATGACATGACATGACATGAGAAGACAAGACAAGGCAGGACAGGACAGGACAGGACAGGACAAGACAAGACAAGACAAGACAAGACAAGACAAGACAAGACAAGACAAGACAAGACAAGACAAGACAAGACAAGACAAGACAAGACAAGACAAGACAAGACAAGACAAGACAAGACAAGACAAAACAACACAACGCAACACATGACATGACAAGACAAGACAAAACAAGACAAAACAAGACAAAACAAGACAAGACAAGACAAGACAAAACAACACAACACAACATGACATGACATGACAAGACAAGACAAGACAAGACAAGACAAGACAAGACAAGACAAGACAAGACAAGACAAGACAAGACAAGACAAGACAAGACAAGACAAGACAAGACAAGACAAGACAAGACAAGACAAGACAAGACAAGACAAGACAAGACAAGACAAGACAAGACAAGACAAAACAACACAACGCAACACATGACATGACAAGACAAGACAAAGCAACACAAGACAAGACAAGACAAGACAAGACTAGACAAGACTAGACAAGACTAGACAAGACAAGACAAGACCAGACAAGAAAAGACAAGACAAGACAAAACAACACAACGCAACACATGACATGACAAGACAAGACAAAGCAACACAAGACAAGACAAGACAAGACAAGACTAGACAAGACTAGACAAGACTAGACAAGACAAGACAACACAAGACAAGACAAGACAAGACAAGACTAGACAAGACTAGACAAGACTAGACAAGACAATGACATGACATGACATGACATGACATGACATGACAAAAGAAGACAAGACAAGACAAGACAAGACAAGACATGAGAAGACATGACAAGACAAAACAAGACAAAACAAGACAAAACAAGACAAGACAAGACAAGACAAAACAACACAACACAACATGACATGACATGACATGACATGACATGACAAAACAAGACAAGACAAGACAAAACAACACAACACAATATGACATGACATGACATGAGAAGACAAGACAAGGCAGGACAGGACAGGACAGGACAGGACAGGACAGGACAGGACAGGACAGGACAGGACAAGACAACACAAGACAAGACAAGACAAGACAAGACAAGACAAGACAAGACAAGACAAGACAAGACAAGACAAGACAAGACAAGACAAAACAACACAACGCAACACATGACATGACAAGACAAGACAAAGCAACACAAGACAAGACAAGACTAGACAAGACTAGACAAGACTAGACAAGACTAGACAAGACAAGACCAAACAAGAAAAGACAAGAAAAGACAAGACAAGACAAGACTAGACAAGACAAGACAAGACTAGACAAGACTAGACAAGACTAGACAAGACTAGACAAGACAAGACAAGACAAGACAACACAAGACAAGACAAGACAAGACAAGACAAGACAAGACAAGACAAGACAAGACAAGACAAGACAAGACAAGACAAGACAAGACAAGACAAGACAAGACAAGACAAGACAAGACAAGACAAGACAAGACAAGACAAGACAAGACAAGACAAGACAAGACAAGACAAGACAAGTCAAGACAAGACAAGACAAGACAAGACAAGGCAAGACAAGACAAGACAAGACAAGACAAGACAAGACAAGACAAGACAAGACAAGACAAGACAAGACAAGACAGACAAGACAAGACAAGACAAGACAAGACAAGACAAGACAAGACAAGACAAGACAAGACAAGACAAGACAAGACAAGACAAGACAAGACAAGACAAGACAAGACAAGACAAGACAAGACAAGACAAGACAAGACAAGACAAGACAAGACAAGACAAGACAAGACAAGACAAGACAAGACAAGACAAGACAAGACAAGACAAGACAAGACAAGACAAGACAAGACAAGACAAGACAAGACAAGACAAGACAAGACAAGACAAGACAAGACAAGACAAGACAAGACAAGACAAGACAAGACAAGACAAGACCAGACAAGACAAGACAAGACAAGACAACACAAGACAAGACAAGACTAGACAAGACTAGACAAGACTAGACAAGACTAGACAAGACCAAACAAGAAAAGACAAGAAAAGACAAGACTAGACAAGACAAGACAAGACTAGACAAGACTAGACAAGACTAGACAAGACAAGACAAGACAAGACAAGACAAGACAACACAAGACAAGACAAGACAAGACAAGGCAAGACAAGACAAGACTAGACTAGACAAGACTAGACAAGACAAGACAAGATTAGACAAGACTAGACAAGACTAGACAAGACAAGACAAGACTAGACAAGACTAGACAAGACTAGACAAGACAAGACAAGACAAGACAAGACAAGACAAGACAAGACAAGACAAGACAAGAAAAGACAAGACTAGACAAGACAAGACATGACAAGACAAGACAAGACAAGACATGACAAGAAAAAACAACACAACACACGACATGACATGACATGACATGACAAGACAAGACAAGACAATATAAGACATGACAATACACAACAAGACAAGACAAAACAACACAACACACGACATGACAAGACAAGACAAAGCAACACAAGACACGACATGACATGACATAACAAGGCAAGACAAAACAACACAACGCAACACATGACATGACAAGACAAGACAAAGCAACACAAGACAAGACAAGACAAGACAAGACAAGACAAGACAAGACAAGACTAGACAAGACAAGACAAGACAAGACAAGACCAGACAAGAAAAGACAAGACAAGACAAGACTAGACAAGACTAGACAAGACAAGACAAGACAAGACTAGACAAGACAAGACAAGACTAGACAAGACAAGACAAGACAAGACAAGACAAGACAAGACAAGACAAGACAAGACAAGACAAGACAAGACAAGACAAGACAAAACAACACAACGCAACACATGACATGACAAGACAAGACAAAGCAACACAAGACAAGACAAGACAAGACAAGACAAGACAAGACAAGACAAGACAAGACTAGACAAGACAAGGAGAAGACAAGACAAGACAAAACAACACAACACACGACATGACATGACATGACATGACAAGAGAAGACAAGACAATATAAGACATGACAATACACAACAAGACAAGACAAAACAACACAACACACGACATGACAAGACAAGACAAGACAATATAAGACAGGACAAGACAAGACAAGACAAGACAAGACAAGACAAGACAAGACAAGACAAGACAAGACAAGACAAGACTAGACAAGACAAGACTAGACAAGACTAGACTAGACAAGACTAGACAAGACAAGACAAGACTAGACAAGACTAGACAAGACTAGACAAGACTAGACAAGACTAGACAAGACAAGACAAGACAAGACTTGACAAGACTAGACAAGACTAGACAAGACAAGACAAGACAAGACAAGACAAGACCAGACCAGACAAGACAAGACAAGACAAGACAAGACAAGACAAGACAAAACAAGACAAAACAAGACAAGACTAGACAAGACTAGACAAGACTAGACAAGACAAGACAAGACAAGACCAGACAAGAAAAGACAAGACAAGACAAGACTAGACAAGACTAGACAAGACAAGACAAGACAAGACAAGACAAGACAAGACAAGACAAGACAAGACAAGACAAGACTAGACAAGACTAGACAAGACTAGACAAGACAAGACAAGACAAGACAAGACAAGACAAGACAAAGACAAGATAAGACAAGACAACACAAGACAAGACAAGACAAGACAAGACAAGACAAGACAAGACAAGACAAGACAGGACAAGACAAGACAAGACAAGACAAGACAAGACAAGACAAGACAAGACAAGACAAGACAAGACAAAACAACACAACGCAACACATGACATGACAAGACAAGACAAAGCAACACAAGACAAGACAAGACAAGACAAGACAAGACAAGACTAGACAAGACAAGAAAAGACAAGACAAGACAGGACAAGACAAGACAAGACAAGACAAGACAAGACAAGACAAGACAAGACAAGACAAGACAAGACAAGACAAGACAAGACAAGACAAGACAGGACAAGACAAGACAAGACAAGACAAGACAAGACAAGACAAGACAAGACAAGACAAAACAACACAACGCAACACATGACATGACAAGACAAGACAAAGCAACACAAGACAAGACAAGACAAGACAAGACAAGACAAAACAACACAACACACGACATGACATGACATGACATGACAAGACAAGACAAGACAAGACAATATAAGACATGACAATACACAACAAGACAAGACAAAACAACACAACACACGACATGACAAGACAAGACAAGACAATATAAGACAGGACAAGACAAGACAAGACAAGACAAGACAAGACAAGACAAGACAAGACTAGACAAGACAAGACTAGACAAGACAAGACAAGACTAGACAAGACTAGACAAGACTAGACAAGACAAGACAAGACAAGACTAGACAAGACTAGACAAGACTAGACAAGACAAGACAAGACAAGACAAGACAAGACAAGACAAGACCAGACAAGACAAGACAAGACAAGACAAGACAAAACAAGACAAAACAAGACAAGACTAGACAAGACTAGACAAGACTAGACAAGACAAGACAAGACAAGACCAGACAAGAAAAGACAAGACCAGACAAGACTAGACAAGACTAGACAAGACAAGACAAGACAAGACAAGACAAGACAAGACAAGACTAGACAAGACTAGACAAGACTAGACAAGACAAGACAAGACAAGACAAGACATGACAAGACAAGACAAAGACAAAGACAAGATAAGACAAGACAAGACAAGACAAGACAAGACAAGACAAGACAAGACAAGACAAGACAAGACATGAGAAGACATGACAAGACAAAACAAGACAAAACAAGACAAGACAAGACAAAACAACACAACACAACATGACATGACATGACATGACATGACATGACATGACAAAACAAGACAAGACAAGACAAGACAAGACAAGACATGAGAAGACATGACAAGACAAAACAAGACAAAACAACACAACACAACATGACATGACTTGACATGACATGACATGACAAAACAAGACAAGACAAGACAAAACAACACAACACAATATGACATGACATGACATGACATGAGAAGACAAGACAAGGCAGGACAGGACAGGACAGGACAGGACAGGACAGGACAGGACAAGACAAGACAAGACAAGACAAGACAAGACAGGACAAGACAAGACAAGACAAGACAAGACAAGACAAGACAAGACAAGACAAGACAAGACAAGACAAGACAAGACAAGACAAGACAAGACAAGACAAGACATGAGAAGACATGACAAGACAAAACAAGACAAAACAACACAACACAACATGACATGACATGACATGACATGACATGACAAAACAAGACAAGACAAGACAAAACAACACAACACAATATGACATGACATGACATGACATGAGAAGACAAGACAAGGCAGGACAGGACAGGACAGGACAGGACAGGACAGGACTAGACAAGACAAGACAAGACAAGACAAGACAAGACAAGACAAAGACAAGATAAGACAAGACAAGACAAGACAAGACAAGACAAGACAAGACAAGACAAGACAAGACAAGACAAGACATGAGAAGACATGACAAGACAAAACAAGACAAAACAAGACAAGACAAGACAAGACAACACATCACAACACAACATGACATGACATGACATGACATGACATGACATGACAAAACAAGACAAGACAAGACAAAACAACACAACACAATATGACATGACATGACATGACATGAGAAGACAAGACAAGGCAGGACAGGACAGGACATTACAGGACAGGACAGGACAGGACAAGACAAGATAAGACAAGACAAGACAAGACAAGACAGGACAAGACAAGACAAGACAAGACAAGACAAGACAAGACAAGACAAGACAAGACAAGACAAGACAAGACAAGACAAGACATGAGAAGACATGACAAGACAAAACAAGACAAGACAAGACAAGACAAGACAAGACAAAACAACACAACACAACATGACATGACATGACATGACATGACAAAACAAGACAAGACAAGAAAAGACAAGACAAGACATGAGAAGACATGACAAGACAAAACAAGACAAAACAACACAACACAACATGACATGACATGACATGACATGACATGACAAAACAAGACAAGATAAGACAAAACAACACAACACAATATGACATGACATGACATGACATGAGAAGACAAGACAAGGCAGGACAGGACAGGACAGGACAGGACAGGACTAGACAAGACAAGACAAGACAAGACAAGACAAGACAAGACAAAGACAAGATAAGACAAGACAAGACAAGACAAGACAAGACAAGACAAGACAAGACATGAGAAGACATGACAAGACAAAACAAGACAAAACAAGACAAGACAAGACAAGACAACACAACACAACACAACACAACATGACATGTCATGACATGACATGACAAAACAAGACAAGACAAGACAAAACAACACAACACAATATGACATGACATGACATGACATGAGAAGACAAGACAAGGCAGGACAGGACAGGACATTACAGGACAGGACAGGACAGGACAAGACAAGATAAGACAAGACAAGACAAGACAAGACAGGACAAGACAAAACAAGACAAGACAAGACAAGACAAGACAAGACAAGACAAGACAAGACAAGACAAGACAAGACAAGACAAGACAAGACAAGACAAGACATGAGAAGACATGACAAGACAAAACAAGACAAGACAAGACAAGACAAGACAAGACAAAACAACACAACACAACATGACATGACATGACATGACATGACAAAACAAGACAAGACAAGACAAGACAAGACAAGACATGAGAAGACATGACAAGACAAAACAAGACAAAACAACACAACACAACATGACATGACATGACATGACATGAGAAGACAAGACAAGGCAGGACAGGACAGGCCAGGACAGGACAGGACAGGACAGGACAGGACAAGATAAGACAAGACAAGACAAGACAAGACAAGACAGGACAAGACAAGACAAGACAAGACAAGACAAGACAAGACAAGACAAGACAAGACAAGACAAGACAAGACAAGACAAGACAAGACAAGACAAGACAAGACAAGACAAGACAAGACAAGACAAGACAAGACAAGACAAGACAAGACAAGACATGAGAAGACATGACAAGACAAAACAAGACAAGACAAGACAAGACAAGACAAGACAAAACAACACAACACAACATGACATGACATGACATGACATGACATGACAAAACAAGACAAGACAAGACAAGACAAGACATGAGAAGACATGACAAGACAAAACAAGACAAAACAACACAACACAACATGACATGACATGACATGACATGACATGACATGACATGACAAAACAAGACAAGACAAGACAAGACAAGACTAGACAAGACTAGACAAGACAAGACAAGACAAGACAAGACAAGACAAGACAAGACAAGACAAAGACAAGATAAGACAAGACAAGACAAGACAAGACAAGACAAGACAAGACAAGACAAGACAAGACAAGACATGAGAAGACATGACAAGACAAAACAAGACAAAACAAGACAAGACATGACATGACATGACATGACATGACATGACAAAACAAGACAAGACAAGACAAGACAAGACAAGACATGAGAAGACATGACAAGACAAAACAAGACAAAACAACACAACACAACATGACATGACATGACATGACATGAGAAGACAAGACAAGGCAGGACAGGACAGGACATTACAGGACAGGACAGGACAGGACAGGACAGGACAGGACAAGACAAGATAAGACAAGACAAGACAAGACAGGACAAGACAAGACAAGACAAGACAAGACAAGACAAGACAAGAGAAGACAAGACAAGACAAGACAAGACAAGACAAGACAAGATAAGACAAGACAAGACAAGACAAGACAAGACAAGACATGAGAAGACATGACAAGACAAAACAAGACAAGACAAGACAAGACAAGACAAGACAAGACAAGACAAGACAAAACAACACAACACAACATGACATGACATGACATGACATGACATGACAAAACAAGACAAGAAAAGACAAGACAAGACAAGACATGAGAAGACATGACAAGACAAAACAAAACAACACAACACAACATGACATGACATGACATGACATGACATGACAAAACAAGACAAGACAAGACAAGACTAGACAAGACTGGACAAGACAAGACAAGACAAGACAAGACAAGACAAGACAAGACAAGACAAGACAAGACAAAGACAAGATAAGACAAGACAAGACAAGACAAGACAAGACAAGACAAGACAAGACAAGACAAGACAAGACAAGACAAGACATGAGAAGACATGACAAGACAAAACAAGACAAGACAAAACAACACAACACAATATGACATGACATGACATGACATGAGAAGACAAGACAAGGCAGGACAGGACAGGACATTACAGGACAGGACAGGACAGGACAGGACAGGACAGGACAGGACAGGACAGGACAAGACAAGATAAGAAAAGACAAGACAAGACAGGACAAGACAAGACAAGACAAGACAAGACAAGACAAGACAAGACAAGACAAGACAAGACAAGACAAGACAAGACAAGACAAGACAAGACAAGACAAGACAAGACAAGACATGAGAAGACATGACAAGACAAAACAAGACAAGACAAGACAAGACAAGACAAGACAAGACAAGACAAAACAACACAACACAACATGACATGACATGACATGACATGACATGACAAAACAAGACAAGACAAGACAAGACAAGACAAGACATGAGAAGACATGACAAGACAAAACAAGACAAAACAACACAACACAACATGACATGACATGACATGAGAAGACAAGACAAGGCAGGACAGGACAGGACATTACAGGACAGGACAGGACAGGACAGGACAAGACAAGATAAGACAAGACAAGACAAGACAAGACAGGACAAGACAAGACAAGACAAGACAAGACAAGACAAGACAAGACAAGACAAGACAAGACAAGACAAGACAAGACAAGACAAGACAAGACAAGACATGAGAAGACATGACAAGACAAAACAAGACAAGACAAGACAAGACAAGACAAGACAAGACAAAACAACACAACACAACATGACATGACATGACATGACATGACATGACAAAACAAGACAAGACAAGACAATACAAGACAAGACATGAGAAGACATGACAAGACAAAACAAGACAAAACAACACAACACAACATGACATGACATGACATGACATGACAAAACAAGACAAGACAAGACAAGACTAGACAAGACTAGACAAGACAAGACAAGACAAGACAAGACAAGACAAGACAAGACAAAGACAAGATAAGGCAAGACAAGACAAGACAAGACAAGACAAGACAAGACAAGACAAGACAAGACAAGACATGACAAGACATGACAAGACAAAACAAGACAAAACAAGACAAAACAAGACAAGACAAGATATGAGAAGACATGACAAGACAAAACAAGACAAGACAAGATATGAGAAGACATGACAAGACAAAACAAGACAAGACAAGACAAGACAAGACCAGACAAGAAAAGACAAGACAAGACAAGACTAGACAAGTCTAGACAAGACAAGACAAGACAAGACAAGACAAGACAAGACAAGACAAGACAAGACAAGACAAGACAAGACAAGACTAGACAAGACTAGACAAGACAAGACAAGACAAGACCAGACAAGAAAAGACAAGACAAGACAAGACTAGACAAGTCTAGACAAGACAAGACAAGACAAGACAAGACAAGACAAGACAAAACAACACAACACAACATGACATGACATGACATGACATGACATGACAAAACAAGACAAGACAAGACAAGACAAGATATGAGAAGACATGACAAGACAAAACAAGACAAGACAAGACAAGACAAGACCAGACAAGAAAAGACAAGACAAGACAAGACTAGACAAGACTAGACAAGACAAGACAAGAAAAGACCAGACAAGAAAAGACAAGACAAGACAAGACTAGACAAGACTAGACAAGACAAGACAAGACAAGACAAGACAAGACAAGACAAGACATGACAAGACAAAACAAGACAAGACAAGACAAAACAAAACAAGACTAGACAAGACTAGACAAGACAAGACAAGACAAGACCAGACAAGAAAAGACAAGACAAGACAAGACTAGACAAGACTAGACAAGACAAGACAAGACAAGACAAGACAAGACAAGACAAGACAAGACAAGACAAGACAAGACAAGACAAGACTAGACAAGACTAGACAAGACTAGACAAGACTAGACAAGACAAGACAAGACAAGACAAGACAAGACAAGACAAGACAAGACAAGACAAGACAAGACAAGACAAGACAAGACAAGACAAGACAAGACATGAGAAGACATGACAAGACAAAACAAGACAAAACAAGACAAGACAAGACAAGACAAAACAACACAACACAACATGACATGACATGACATGACAAAACAAGACAAGACAAGACAAGACAAGACATGACATGAGAAGACATGACAAGACAAAACAAGACAAAACAACACAACACAACATGACATGACATGACATGACATGACATGACAAAACAAGACAAGACAAGACAAAACAAGACAAAACAACACAACACAACATGACATGACATGACATGACATGACATGACAAAACAAGACAAGACAAGACAAAACAACACAACACAATATGACATGACATGACATGACATGAGAAGACAAGACAAGGCAGGACAGGACAGGACAGGACAGGACAGGACAGGACACGACAAGACAAGACAAGACAAGACAAGACAAGACAAGACAAGACAAGACAAGACAAGACAAGACAAGACAAGACAACACAAAACAACACAACGCAACACATGACATGACAAGACAAGACAATGCAACACAAGATTAGACAAGACAAGACAAGACAAGACTAGACAAGACAAGGAGAAGACAAGACAAGACAAAACAACACAACACACGACATGACATGACATGACATGACAAGACAAGACAAGACAATATAAGACATGACAATACACAACAAGACAAGACAAAACAACACAACACACGACATGACAAGACAAGACAAGACAATATAAGACAGGACAAGACAAGACAAGACAAGACAAGACAAGACAAGACTAGACAAGACAAGACTAGACAAGACTAGACTAGACAAGACTAGACAAGACAAGACAAGACAAGACAAAACAACACAACACAACATGACATGACATGACATGACATGACATGACAAAACAAGACAAGACAAGACAAAACAACACAACACAATATGACATGACATGACATGAGAAGACAAGACAAGGCACGACAGGACAGGACAGGACAGGACAGGACAAGACAAGACAAGACAAGACAAGACAAGACAAGACAGGACAAGACAAGACAAGACAAGACAAGACAAGACACGACATGACAAGACATGAGAAGACATGACAAGACAAAACAAGACAAAACAAGACAACACAACATGACATGACATGACATGACATGACATGACAAAACAAGACAAGACAAGACAAGACAAGACAAGACAAGACAAGACAAGACAAGACAAGACAAGACAAGACAAGACAAGACAAAACAAGACAAAACAAGACAAAACAAGACAAGACAAGACAATACAAGACTAGACAAGACTAGACAAGTCTAGACAAGACAAGACAAGACAAGACAAGACAAGACAAAACAAGACAAGACAACACAACATGACATGACATGACATGACATGACATGACAAAACAAGACAAGACAAGACAAGACAAGACATGACATGAGAAGACATGACAAGACAAAACAAGACAAAACAACACAACACAACATGACATGACATGACATGACATGACATGACAAAACAAGACAAGACAAGACAAAACAAGACAAAACAACACAACACAACATGACATGACATGACATGACATGACATGATAAAACAAGACAAGACAAGACAAAACAACACAACACAATATGACATGACATGACATGACATGAGAAGACAAGACAAGGCACGACAGGACAGGACAGGACAGGACAGGACAAGACAAGACAAAACAAGACAAGACAAGACAAGACAAGACAAGACAAGACAAGACAAGACAAGACAAGACAAGACAAAACAACACAACACAACATGACATGACATGACATGACAAAACAAGACAAGACAAGACAAGACAAGACATGACATGAGAAGACATGACAAGACAAAACAAGACAAAACAACACAACACAACATGACATGACATGACATGACATGACATGACAAAACAAGACAAGACAAGACAAAACAAGACAAAACAACACAACACAACATGACATGACATGACATGACATGACATGACAAAACAAGACAAGACAAGACAAAACAACACAACACAATATGACATGACATGACATGACATGAGAAGACAAGACAAGGCACGACAGGACAGGACAGGACAGGACAGGACAGGACAAGACAAGACAAGACAAGACAAGACAAGACAAGACAGGACAAGACAAGACAAGACAAGACAAGACAAGACACGACATGACAAGACAAGACAAGACTAGACAAGACAAGACAAGACAAGACAAGACTAGACAAGACTAGACAAGACAAGACAAGACAAGACAAGACAAGACAAGACAAGACAAGACAAGACAAGACAAGACAAGACAAGACAAGACAAGACAAGACAAGACAAGACAAGACAAGACAAGACAAGACAAGACAAGACTAGACTAGACTAGACTAGACATGAGAAGACATGACAAGACAAAACAAGACAAAACAAGACAAGACAAGACAAGACAAGACAAGACAAGACGAGACAAGACAAGACAAGACAAGACAAGACAAGACAAGACAAGACAAGACAAGACAAGACAAGACAAGACAAGACAAGACAAGACAAGACAAGACAAGACAAGACAAGACAAGACAAGACAAGACAAGACAAGACTAGACTAGACTAGACTAGACTAGACAAGACAAGACAAGACAAGACAAGACAAGACAAGACAAGACAAGACAAGACAAGACTAGACAAGACAAGACTAGACAATACTAGACTAGACAAGACTAGACAAGACAAGACAAGACAAGACAAGACTAGACAAGACTAGACAAGACAAGACAAGACAAGACTAGACAAGACTAGACAAGACAAGACAAGACAAGACAAGACAAGACAAGACCAGACCAGACAAGACAAGACAAGACAAGACAAGACAAGACAAGACAAAACAAGACAAAACAAGACAAGACAAGACAAGACTAGACAAGACTAGACAAGACTAGACAAGACTAGACAAGACAAGACAAGACAAGACAAGACAAGACAAGACAAGACCAGACAAGAAAAGACTAGACAAGAAAAGACTAGACAAGACAAGACTAGACAAGACTAGACAAGACAAGACAAGACAAGACAAGACAAGACAAGACAAGACAAGACTAGACAAGACTAGACAAGACTAGACAAGACAAGACAAGACAAGACAAGACAAGACAAGACAAGACAAGACAAGACAAGACAAGACAAGACAAGACAAGACAAGACAAGACAAGACAAGACAAGACAAGACAAGACAAGACAAGACAAGACAAGACAAGACAAGACAAGACAAGACAAGACAAGACAAGACAAGACAAGACAAGACAAGACAAGACAAGACAAGACAAGACAAGACAAGACAAGACAAGACAAGACAAGACAAGACAAGACTAGACTAGACTAGACATGAGAAGACATGACAAGACAAAACAAGACAAAACAAGACAAGACAAGACAAGACAAGACAAGACAAGACGAGACAAGACAAGACAAGACAAGACAAGACAAGACAAGACAAGACAAGACAAGACAAGACAAGACAAGACAAGACAAGACAAGACAAGACAAGACAAGACGAGACAAGACAAGACAAGACAAGACAAGACAAGACAAGACAAGACAAGACAAGACAAGACAAGACAAGACAAGACAAGACAAGACAAGACAAGACAAGACAAGACAAGACAAGACAAGACAAGACAAGACAAGACAAGACAAGACAAGACAAGACAAGACAAGACAAGACAAGACAAGACAAGACAAGACAAGACAAGACAAGACAAGACAAGACAAGACAAGACAAGACAAGACAAGACAAGACAAGACAAGACAAGACAAGACAAGACTAGACTAGACTAGACTAGACTAGACAAGACAAGACAAGACAAGACAAGACAAGACAAGACAAGACAAGACAAGACAAGACTAGACAAGACAAGACTAGACAATACTAGACTAGACAAGACTAGACAAGACAAGACAAGACAAGACAAGACTAGACAAGACTAGACAAGACAAGACAAGACAAGACTAGACAAGACTAGACAAGACAAGACAAGACAAGACAAGACAAGACAAGACCAGACCAGACAAGACAAGACAAGACAAGACAAGACAAGACAAGACAAAACAAGACAAAACAAGACAAGACAAGACAAGACTAGACAAGACTAGACAAGACTAGACAAGACTAGACAAGACAAGACAAGACAAGACAAGACAAGACAAGACAAGACAAGACCAGACAAGAAAAGACTAGACAAGAAAAGACTAGACAAGACAAGACTAGACAAGACTAGACAAGACAAGACAAGACAAGACAAGACAAGACAAGACAAGACAAGACTAGACAAGACTAGACAAGACTAGACAAGACAAGACAAGACAAGACAAGACAAGACAAGACAAGACAAGACAAGACAAGACAAGACAAGACAAGACAAGACAAGACAAGACAAGACAAGACAAGACAAGACAAGACAAGACAAGACAAGACAAGACAAGACAAGACAAGACAAGACAAGACAAGACAAGACAAGACAAGACAAGACAAGACAAGACAAGACAAGACAAGACAAGACAAGACAAGACAAGACAAGACAAGACAAGACAAGACAAGACAAGACAAGACAAGACAAGACAAGACAAGACAAGACAAGACAAGACAAGACAAGACAAGACAAGACAAGACAAGACAAGACTAAACAAGACAAGACAAGACAAGACCAGACAAGACTAGACAAGACTAGACAAGACAAGACAAGACAAGACAAGACTAGACAAGACAAGACAAGACAAGACAAGACTAGACAAGACTAGACAAGACTAGACAAGACAAGACAAGACAAGACTAGACAAGACTAGACAAGACAAGACAAGACAAGACAAGACAAGACCAGACAAGACTAGACAAGACTAGACAAGACAAGACAAGACAAGACAAGACAAGACAAGACAAGACAGGACAGGACAGGACAGGACAGGACAGGACAGGACAGGACAAGACAAGACAAGACAAGACAAGACAAGACTAGACAAGACTAGACAAGACAAGACAAGACCAGACAAGACTAGACAAGACTAGACAAGACAAGACAAGACAAGACAAGACAAGACAAGACAAGACAAGACTAGACTAGACAAGACTAGACAAGACTAGACAAGACAAGACAAGACAAGACCAGACAAGACAAGACAAGACAAGACAAGACAAGACAAAACAAGACAAGACAAGATAAGACTAGACAAGACTAGACAAGACAAGACAAGACAAGACCAGACAAGAAAAGACAAGACAAGACAAGACTAGACAAGACTAGACAAGACTAGACAAGACAAGACAAGACAAGACAAGACTAGGCAAGACTAGACAAGACAAGACAAGACAAGACCAGACAAGACTAGACTAGACAAGACAAGACAAGACTAGACAAGACAAGACAAGACAAGACAAGACAAGACAAGACAAGACAAGACAAGACAAGACAAGACAAGACAAGACAAGACAAGACAAGACAAGACAAGACAAGACAAGACAAGACAAGACAAGACAAGACAAGACAAGACAAGACTAGACAAGACAAGACAATACAAGACTAGACAAGACTAGACAAGACAAGACAAGACTAGACAAGACTAGACAAGACAAGACAAGACAAGACCAGACAAGAAAAGACAAGACAAGACAAGACTAGACAAGACTAGACAAGACTAGACAAGACAAGACTAGACAAGACAAGACAAGACAAGACAAGACAAGACAAGACAAGACAAGACAAGACTAGACTAGACAAGACTAGACAAGACTAGACAAGACAAGACTAGACAAGACTAGACAAGACAAGACAAGACAAGACCAGACAAGACTAGACAAGACAAGACAAGACAAGACTAGACAAGACTAGACAAGACAAGACTAGGCAAGACTAGACAAGACTAGACAAGACAAGACTAGACAAGACAAGACTAGGCAAGACTAGACAAGACAAGACAAGACAAGACTAGACAAGACTAGACAAGACAAGACAAGACTAGACAAGACTAGACAAGACTAGACAAGACAAGACTAGACAAGACAAGACAAGACAAGACAAGACAAGACAAGACAAGACAAGACTAGACAAGACAAGACAAGACAAGACAAGACTAGGCAAGACTAGACAAGACTAGACAAGACAAGACTAGACAAGACAAGACTAGGCAAGACTAGACAAGACAAGACAAGACAAGACTAGACAAGACTAGACAAGACAAGACAATACAAGACTAGACAAGACTAGACAAGACAAGACAAGACTAGACAAGACTAGACAAGACAAGACAAGACAAGACCAGACAAGACTAGACAAGACAAGACAAGACTAGACAAGACTAGACAAGACAAGACAAGACAAGACAAGACAAGACAAGACAAGACAAGACAAGACAAGACAAGACAAGACAAGACAAGACTAGACTAGACAAGACTAGACAAGACTAGACAAAACTAGACAAGACAAGACAAGACAAGACCAGACTAGACAAGACAAGACAAGATAAGACAAAACAAGACATGACAAGACAAGACTAGACAAGACAAGACTAGACAAGACTAGACAAGACAAGACAAGACAAGACAAGACAAGACAAGACAAGACAAGACAAGACAAGACCAGACAAGACTAGACAAGACTAGACAAGACTAGACAAGACAAGACAAGACAAGACAAGACAAGACAAGACAAGACATGAGAAGACATGACAAGACAAAACAACACAACACAACATGACATGACATGACATGACATGACAAAACAAGACAAGACTAGACAAGACTAGACAAGACAAGACAAGACAAGACTAGACAAGACAAGACTAGACAAGACTAGACAAGACAAGACAAGACAAGACAAGACTAGACAAGACTAGACAAGACAAGACAAGACAAGACCAGACAAGAAAAGACAAGACAAGACAAGACTAGACAAGACAAGACAAGACAAGACATGACAAGACAAGACAAGACAAGACAAGACAAGACAAGACAAGACAAGACAAGACAAGACAAGACAAGACAAGACAAGACATGACAAGACAAAACAAGACAAAACAAGACAAAACAAGACAAGACAAGACAAAACAACACAACACAACATGACATGACATGACATGACATGACAAAACAAGACAAGACAAGACAAGACAAGACAAGACAAGACATGAGAAGACATGACAAGACAAAACAAGACAAAACAACACAACACAACATGACATGACATGACATGACATGACATGACAAAACAAGACAAAACAACACGACACAATATGACATGACATGACATGACATGACATGAGAAGACAAGACAAGGCAGGACAGGACAGGACAGGACAGGACAGGACAGGACAAGACAAGATAAGACATGACAAGACAAGACAAGACAATATAAGACATGACAATACACAACAAGACAAGACAAAACAACACAACACACGACATGACAAGACAAGACAAGACAATATAAGACAGGACAAGACAAGACAAGACAAGACAAGACAAGACAAGACAAGACAAGACAAGACAAGACAAGACTAGACAAGACAAGACTAGACAAGACTAGACTAGACAAGACTAGACAAGACAAGACAAGACTAGACAAGACTAGACAAGACTAGACAAGACAAGACAAGACAAGACTAGACAAGACTAGACAAGACTAGACAAGACTAGACAAGACAAGACAAGACAAGACAAGACCAGACAAGACAAGACAAGACAAGACAAGACCAGACAAGAAAAGACAAGACAAGACAAGACTAGACAAGACTAGACAAGACAAAACAAGACAACACAAGACAAGACTAGACAAGACAAGACTAGACAAGACTAGACTAGACAAGACTAGACAAGACTAGACAAGACAAGACAAGACAAGACAAGACTAGACAAGACTAGACAAGACTAGACAAGACAAGACAAGACAAGACAAGACAAGACAAGACAAGACAAGACAAGACAAGACAAGACAAGACAAGACAAGACAAGACAAGAAAAGACAAGACAAGACAAGACAAGACAAGACAAGACAAGACAAGACAAGACAAGACAAGACAAGACAAGACAAGACAAGACAAGACAAGACAAGACAAGACAAGACAAAACAAGACAAGACAAGACAAGACAAGACTAGACAAGACAAGACAAGACAAGACCAGACAAGAAAAGACAAGACAAGACAAGACTAGACAAGACTAGACAAGACAAGACAAGACAAGACAAGACAAGACAAGACAAGACAAGACAAGACAAGACAAGACAAGACAAGACAAGACAAGACAAGACAAGACAAGACAAGACAAGACTAGACAAGACAAGACTAGACAAGACAAGACAAGACATGAGAAGACATGACAAGACAAAACAAGGCAAAACAAGACAAGACAAGACAAGACAAAACAACACAACACAACATGACATGACATGACATGACATGAGAAGACAAGACAAGGCAGGACAGGACAGGACAGGACAGGACAGGACAAAACAGGACAAGACAAGATAAGACAAGACAAGACAAGACAAGACAAGACAGGACAAGACAAGACAAGACAAGACTAGACAAGACTAGACAAGACTAGACAAGACTAGACAAGACAAGACAAGACAAGACAAGACAAGACAAGACAAGACATGAGAAGACATGACAAGACAAAACAAGACAAAACAAGACAAGACAAGACAAGACAAAACAACACAACACAACATGACATGACATGACATGACATGACAAAACAAGACAAGACAAGACAAGACAAGACAAGACAAGACAAGACAAGACAAGACAAGACAAGACAAGACATGACAAGACAAAACAAGACAAAACAAGACAAGACAAGACAAGACAAAACAAGACAAGACAAGACAAGACAAGACAAGACAAGACAAGACAAGACAAGACAAGACAAGACAAGACTAGACAAGACAAGACAAGACAAGACCAGACAAGAAAAGACAAGACAAGACAAGACTAGACAAGACTAGACAAGACTAGACAAGACTAGACAAGACAAAACAAGACAAGACAAGACAAGACAAGACAAGACTAGACAAGACTAGACAAGACTAGACAAGACAAGACAAGACAAGACTAGACAAGACTAGACAAGACTAGACAAGACAAGACAAGACAAGACAAGACAAGACATGAGAAGACATGACAAGACAAAACAAAACAAAACAAGACAAGACAAGACAAGACAAAACAACACAACACAACATGACATGACATGACATGACATGACATGACAAAACAAGACAAGACAAGACAAGACAAGACATGAGAAGACATGACAAGACAAAACAAGACAAGACAAGACAAGACAAGACAAAACAACACAACACAACATGACATGACATGACATGACATGACATGACAAAACAAGACAAGACAAGACATGCGAAGACATGACAAGACAAAACAAGACAAGACAAGACAAGACAAGACCAGACAAGAAAAGACAAGGCAAGACAAGACTAGACAAGACTAGACAAGACAAGACAAGACAAGACCAGACAAGAAAAGACAAGACAAGACAAGACTAGACAAGACTAGACAAGACTAGACAAGACAAGACAAGACAAGACAAGACAAGACAAGACATGACAAGACATGAGAAGACATGACAAGACAAAACAAGACAAAACAAGACAAGACAAGACAAGACAAAACAAGACAAGACAAACCAAGACAAGACAAGACAAGACAAGACAAGGCAAGACTAGACAAGACAAGACAAGACAAGACCAGACAAGAAAAGACAAGACAAGACAAGACTAGACAAGACTAGACAAGACAAGACAAGACAAGACAAGACAAGACAAGACAAGACAAGACAAGACAAGACAAGACAAGACAAGACAAGACAAGACAAGACAAGACAAGACAAGACAAGACAAGACTAGACAAGACAAGACTAGACAAGACTAGACAAGACTAGACAAGACTAGACAAGACAAGACAAGACAAGACAAGACAAGACAAGACAAGACAAGACAAGACAAGACAAGACAAGACAAGACAAGACAAGACAAGACAAGACAAGACAAGACAAGACAAGACAAGACAAGACAAGACAAGACAAGACATGAGAAGACATGACAAGACAAAACAAGACAAGACAACACAACACAACATGACATGACATGACATGACATGACAAAACAAGACAAGACAAGACAAAACAACACAACACAATATGACATGACATGACATGACATGAGAAGACAAGACAAGGCAGGACAGGACAGGACAGGACAGGACAGGACAGGACAGGACAGGACAGGACAGGACAGGACAGGACAAGACAAGATAAGACAAGACAAGACAAGACAAGACAAGGAGCAGACAAGACAAGACAAAGCAACACAAGACAAGACAAGACAAGACAAGACTAGACAAGACAAGACATGAGAAGACATGACAAGACAGAACAAGACAAGGCAAGACAAGACAAGACAAAACAACACAACACAACATGACATGACATGACATGACAAAACAAGACAAGGCAAGACAAGACATGCGAAGACATGACAAGACAAAACAAGACAAGACAAGACAAGACAAGACCAGACAAGACAAGACAAGACAAGACTAGACAAGACAAGACATGAGAAGACATGACAAGACAGAACAAGACAAGACAAGACAAGACAAAACAACACAACACAACATGACATGACATGACATGACAAAACAAGACAAGGCAAGACAAGACATGAGAAGACATGACAAGACAGAACAAGACAAGACAAGACAAGACAAGACAAAACAACACAACACAACATGACATGACATGACATGACAAAACAAGACAAGGCAAGACAAGACATGCGAAGACATGACAAGACAAAACAAGACAAGACAACTCAACTCAACATGACATGACATGACATGACATGACAAAACAAGACAAGACAAGACAAAACAACACAACACAATATGACATGACATGACATGACATGAGAAGACAAGACAAGGCAGGACAGGACAGGACAGGACAGGACAGGATAGGACAGGACAGGACAGGACAGGACAGGACAGGACAGGACAGGACAGGACAGGACAAGACAAGATAAGACAAGACAAGACAAGACAAGACAAGACAAGGAGCAGACAAGACAAGACAAAGCAACACAAGACAAGACAAGACAAGACAAGACAAGACTAGACAAGACAAGACATGAGAAGACATGACAAGACAGAACAAGACAAGACAAGACAAGACAAGACAAAACAACACAACACAACATGACATGACATGACATGACAAAACAAGACAAGGCAAGACAAGACATGCGAAGACATGACAAGACAAAACAAGACAAGACAAGACAAGACAAGACCAGACAAGAAAAGACAAGGCAAGACAAGACTAGACAAGACTAGACAAGACAAGACAAGACAAGACCAGACAAGAAAAGACAAGACAAGACAAGACTAGGCAAGACTAGACAAGACAAGACAAGACAAGACAAGACAAGACATGACAAGACAAGACAAGACATGAGAAGACATGACAAGACAAAACAAGACAAAACAACACAACACAACATGACATGACATGACATGACATGACAAAACAAGACAAGACAAGACAAAACAACACAACACAATATGACATGACATGACATGACATGAGAAGACAAGACAAGGCAGGACAGGACAGGACAGGACAGGACAGGACAGGACAGGACAAGACAAGATAAGACATGACAAGACAAGACAAGACAATATAAGACATGACAATACACAACAAGACAAGACAAAACAACACAACACACGACATGACAAGACAAGACAAGACAATATAAGACAGGACAAGACAAGACAAGACAAGACAAGACAAGACTAGACAAGACAAGACAAGACAAGACAGGACAAGACAAGACAAGACTAGACAAGACTAGACTAGACAAGACAAGACAAGACAAGACAAGACTAGACAAGACTAGACAAGACAAGACAAGACAAGACAAGACAAGACTAGACAAGACTAGACAAGACAAGACAAGACAAGACAAGACAAGACAAGACCAGACAAGACCAGACAAGACAAGACAAGACAAGACAAGACAAGACAAGACAAGACAAGACAAAACAAGACAAAACAAGACAAGACAAGACAAGACTAGACAAGACTAGACAAGACTAGACAAGACTAGACAAGACTAGACAAGACTAGACAAGACTAGACAAGACAAGACAAGACCAGACAAGAAAAGACAAGACAAGACAAGACTAGACAAGACTAGACAAGACAAGACAAGACAAGACAAGACAAGACAAGACAAGACAAGACAAGACAAGACAAGACTAGACAAGACTAGACAAGACAAGACAAGACAAGACAAGACAAGACAAGACAAGACAAGACAAGACAAGACAAGACAAGACAAGACAAGACAAGACAAGACAAGACAAGACAAGACAAGACAAGACAAGACAAGACAAGACAAGACAAGACAAGACAAGACAAGACAAGACATGAGAAGACATGACAAGACAAAACAAGACAAAACAAGACAAGACAGGACAAAACAACACAACACAACATGACTTGACATGACATGACATGACATGACATGACAAAACAAGACAAGACAAGACAAAACAACACAACACAATATGACATGACATGACATGACATGAGAAGACAAGACAAGGCAGGACAGGACAGGACAGGACAGGACAGGACAGGACAAGATAAGACAAGACAAGACAAGACAAGACAAGACAGGACAAGACAAGACAAGACAAGACAAGACAAGACAAGACAAGACAAGACAAGACAAGACAAGACAAGACAAGACAAGACAAGACAAGACAAGACAAGACAAGACAAGACAAGACAAGACAAGACAAGACAAGACAAGACAAGACATGAGAAGACATGACAAGACAAAACAAGACAAAACAAGACAAAACAAGACAAGACAAGACAAAACAACACAACACAACACAACACAATATGACATGACATGACATGACATGAGAAGACAAGACAAGGCAGGACAGGACAGGACAGGACAGGACAGGACAAGATAAGACAAGACAAGACAAGACAAGACAAGACAGGACAAGACAAGACAAGACAAGACAAGACAAGACAAGACAAGACAAGACAAGACAAGACAAGACAAGACAAGACAAGACAAGACAAGACAAGACAAGACAAGACAAGACAAGACAAGACAAGACAAGACAAGACAAGACAAGACAAGACAAGACAAGACAAGACAAGACAAGACAAGACAAGACAAGACAAGACAAGACAAGACAAGACAAGGCAAGACAAGACAAGACAAGACAAGACAAGACAAAACAAGACAAGACAAGACAAGACTAGACAAGACTAGACAAGACAAGACAAGACAAGACCAGACAAGAAAAGACAAGACAAGACAAGACTAGACAAGACTAGACAAGACAAGACAAGACAAGACAAGACAAGACTAGACAAGACAAGACAAGACAAGACAAGACTAGACAAGACTAGACTAGACAAGACTAGACAAGACAAGACAAGACTAGACAAGACTAGACAAGACTAGACAAGACAAGACAAGACAAGACTAGACAAGACTAGACAAGACTAGACAAGACAAGACAAGACAAGACCAGACCAGACCAGACAAGACAAGACAAGACAAGACAAGACAAAACAAGACAAAACAAGACAAAACAAGACAAGACAAGACAAGACTAGACAAGACTAGACAAGACTAGACAAGACAAGACAAGACAAGACCAGACAAAAAAAGACAAGACAAGACCAGACAAAAAAAGACAAGACAAGACAAGACTAGACAAGACTAGACAAGACAAGACAAGACAAGACAAGACAAGACAAGACAAGACAAGACTAGACAAGACTAGACAAGACAAGACAAGACAAGACAAGACAAAGACAAGATAAGACAAGACAAGACAAGACAAGACAAGACAAGACAAGACAAGACAAGACAAGACAAGACAAAACAAGACAAAACAAGACAAGACAAGACAAAACAACACAACACAACATGACATGACATGACATGACATGACATGACAAAACAAGACACGACAAGACAAAACAACACAACACAATATGACATGACATGACATGAGAAGACAAGACAGGACATTACAGGACAGGACAGGACAGGACAGGACAGGACAGGACAGGGCAGGACAGGACAGGACAAGACAAGATAAGACAAGACAAGACAAGACAAGACAGGACAAGACAAGACAAGACAAGACAAGACAAGACAAGACAAGACAAGACAAGACAAGACAAGACAAGACAAGACAAGACAAGACAAGACATGAGAAGACATGACAAGACAAAACAAGACAAGACAAGACAAGACAAGACAAGACAAAACAACACAACACAACTTGACAAGACATGACATGACATGACATGACAAAACAAGACAAGACAAGACAAGACAAGACAAGACATGAGAAGACATGACAAGACAAAACAAGACAAAACAACACAACACATCATGACATGACATGACATGACATGACATGACATGACATGACAAAACAAGACAAGACAAGACAAAACAACACAACACAATATGACATGACATGACATGACATGAGAAGACAAGACAAGGCAGGACAGGAGAGGACAGGACAAGACAAGACAAGACAAGACAAGACAAGACAAGACAGGACAAGACAAGACAAGACAAGACAAGACAAGACAAGACAAGACAAGACAAGACAAGACAAGACAAGACAAGACAAGACAAGACAAGACAAGACAAGACAAGACAAGACAAGACAAGACAAGACATGAGAAGACATGACAAGACAAAACAAGACAAAACAACACAACACAACATGACATGACATGACATGACATGACATGACAAAACAAGACAAGACAAGACAAAACAACACAACACAATATGACATGACATGACATGACATGAGAAGACAAGACAAGGCAGGACAGGACAGGACAGGACAGGACAGGACAGGACAAGACAAGACAAGACAAGACAAGACAAGACAAGACAAGACAGGACAAGACAAGACAAGACAAGACAAGACAAGACAAGACAAGACAAGACAAGACAAGACAAGACAAGACAAGACAAGACAAGACAAAACAACACAACGCAACACATGACATGACAAGACAAGACAAAGCAACACAAGACAAGACAAGACAAGACAAAACAACACAACACACGACATGACATGACATGACATGACAAGACAAGACAAGACAATATAAGACATGACAATACACAACAAGACAAGACAAAACAACACAACACACGACATGACAAGACAAGACAAGACAATATAAGACAGGACAAGACAAGACAAGACAAGACAAGACAAGACAAGACTAGACAAGACAAGACTAGACAAGACTAGACTAGACAAGACTAGACAAGACAAGACAAGACTAGACAAGACTAGACAAGACTAGACAAGACTAGACAAGACAAGACAAGACAAGACTAGACAAGACTAGACAAGACTAGACAAGACAAGACAAGACAAGACAAGACAAGACAAGACAAGACAAGACAAGACAAGACAAGACAAGACAAGACAAAACAACACAACACAACATGACATGACATGACATGACATGACATGACATGACAAAACAAGACAAGACAAGACAAGACAAGACAGGACAAGACAAGACAAGACAAGACAAGACAAGACAAGACAAGACAAGACAAGACAAGACAAGACAAGACAAGACAAGACAAGACAAGACAAGACAAGACAAGACAAGACAAGACAAGACAAGACAAGACAAGACAAGACAAGACAAGACAAGACAAGACAAGACAAGACAAGACAAGACAAGACAAGACAAGACAAGACAAGACAAGACAAGACAAGACAAGACAAGACAAGACAAGACAAGACAAGACAAGACAAGACAAGACAAGACAAGACAAGACAAGACAAGACAAGACAAGACAAGACAAGACAAGACAAGACAAGACAAGACAAGACAAGACAAGACAAGACAAGACAAGACAAGACAAGACAAGACAAGACAAGACAAGACAAGACAAGACAAGACAAGACAAGACAAGACAAGACAAGACAAGACAAGACAAGACAAGACAAGACAAGACAAGACAAGACAAGACAAGACAAGACAAGACAAGACAAGACAAGACAAGACAAGACAAGACAAGACAAGACAAGACAAGACAAGACAAGACAAGACAAGACAAGACAAGACAAGACAAGACAAGACAAGACAAGACAAGACAAGACAAGACAAGACAAGACAAGACAAGACAAGACAAGACAAGACAAGACAAGACAAGACAAGACAAGACAAGACAAGACAAGACAAGACAAGACAAGACAAGACAAGACAAGACAAGACAAGACAAGACAAGACAAGACAAGACAAGACAAGACAAGACAAGACAAGACAAGACAAGACAAGACAAGACAAGACAAGACAAGACAAGACAAGACAAGACAAGACAAGACAAGACAAGACAAGACAAGACAAGACAAGACAAGACAAGACAAGACAAGACAAGACAAGACAAGACAAGACCAGACAAGACTAGACAAGACTAGACAAGACAAGACAAGACAAGACAAGACAAGACTAGACAAGACAAGACAAGACAAGACAAGACAAGACTAGACAAGACTAGACAAGACTAGACAAGACAAGACAAGACAAGACTAGACAAGACAAGACAAGACAAGACAAGACAAGACAAGACAAGACAAGACAAGACTAGACAAGACTAGACAAGACATGACAAGACAAGACAAGACAAGACAAGACAAGACAAGACAAGACAAGACAAGACAAGACAAGACAAGACAAGACAAGACAAGACTAGACAAGACTAGACAAGACTAGACAATACTAGACAAGACTAGACAAGACCAGACAAGAAAAGACAAGACTAGACAAGACTAGACAAGACAAGACAAGACAAGACAAGACAAGACAAGACAAGACAAGACAAGACAAGACAAGACAAGACAAGACAAGACAAGACAAGACAAGACAAGACAAGACAAGACAAGACAAGACAAGACAAGACAAGACAAGACAAGACAAGACAAGACAAGACAAGACAAGACAAGACAAGACAAGACAAGACAAGACAAGACAAGACAAGACAAGACAAGACCAGACAAAACAAGACAAGACAAGACAAGACAAGACTAGACAAGACTAGACAAGACTAGACAATACTAGACAAGACTAGACAAGACCAGACAAGAAAAGACAAGACTAGACAAGACTAGACAAGACTAGACAAGACAAGACAAGACAAGACAAGACAAGACAAGACAAGACAAGACAAGACAAGACAAGACTAGACAAGACAAGACAAGACAAGACAAGACTAGACAAGACTAGACAAGACAAGACAAGACAAGACCAGACAAGAAAAGACAAGACAAGACAAGACTAGACAAGACTAGACAAGACAAGACAAGACAAGACAAGACAAGACAAGACAAGACATGAGAAGACATGACAAGACAAAACAACACAACACAACATGACATCACATGACATGACATGACAAAACAAGACAAGACAAGACTAGACAAGACAAGACAAGTCTAGACAAGACTAGACAAGACAAGACAAGACAAGACCAGACAAGACAAAACAAGACAAGACAAGACAAGACAAGACTAGACAAGACTAGACAAGACTAGACAAGACAAGACAAGACAAGACTAGACAAGACTAGACAAGACAAGACAAGACAAGACAAGACAAGACAAGACCAGACAGGACTAGACAAGACTAGACAAGACATGACAAGACAAGACAAGACAAGACAAGACAGGACAGGACAGGACAGGACAGGACAGGACAGGACAGGACAAGACAAGACAAGACAAGACAAGACAAGACCAGACAAGACTAGACAAGACAAGACAAGACAAGACCAGACAAGACTAGACAAGACTAGACAAGACAAGACAAGACTAGACAAGACAAGACAAGACAAGACAAGACAAGACAAGACAAGACAAGACAAGACTAGACAAGACTAGACAAGACTAGACAAGACTAGACAAGACTAGACAAGACAAAACAAGACAAGACAAGACAAGACAAGACAAGACTAGACAAGACTAGACAAGACTAGACAAGACAAGACAAGACAAGACAAGACCAGACAGGACTAGACAAGACTAGACAAGACATGACAAGACAAGACAAGACAAGACAAGACAGGACAGGACAGGACAGGACAGGACAGGACAGGACAGGACAGGACAAGACAAGACAAGACAAGACAAGACATGAGAAGACATGACAAGACAAAACAAGACAAAACAAGACAAGACAAGACAAGACAAAACAACACAACACAACATGACATGACATGACATGACATGACATGACAAAACAAGACAAGACAAGACAAGACAAGACATGAGAAGACATGACAAGACAAAACAAGACAAGACAAGACAAGACAAGACAAAACAACACAACACAACATGACATGACATGACATGACATGACAAAACAAGACAAGACAAGACAAGACATGCGAAGACATGACAAGACAAAACAAGACAAGACAAGACAAGACAAGACCAGACAAGAAAAGACAAGGCAAGACAAGACTAGACAAGACTAGACAAGACAAGACAAGACAAGACCAGACAAGAAAAGACAAGACAAGACAAGACTAGACAAGACTAGACAAGACTAGACAAGACAAGACAAGACAAGACAAGACAAGACAAGACATGACAAGACATGAGAAGACATGACAAGACAAAACAAGACAAAACAAGACAAGACAAGACAAGACAAAACAAGACAAGACAAACCAAGACAAGACAAGACAAGACAAGACAAGGCAAGACTAGACAAGACAAGACAAGACAAGACCAGACAAGAAAAGACAAGACAAGACAAGACTAGACAAGACTAGACAAGACAAGACAAGACAAGACAAGACAAGACAAGACAAGACAAGACAAGACAAGACAAGACAAGACAAGACAAGACAAGACAAGACAAGACAAGACAAGACAAGACAAGACAAGACAAGACAAGACAAGACTAGACAAGACTAGACAAGACTAGACAAGACTAGACAAGACTAGACAAGACAAGACAAGACAAGACAAGACAAGACAAGACAAGACAAGACAAGACAAGACAAGACAAGACAAGACAAGACAAGACAAGACAAGACAAGACAAGACAAGACAAGACAAGACAAGACAAGACAAGACAAGACAAGACATGAGAAGACATGACAAGACAAAACAAGACAAGACAACACAACACAACATGACATGACATGACATGACATGACAAAACAAGACAAGACAAGACAAAACAACACAACACAATATGACATGACATGACATGACATGACAAAACAAGACAAGACAAGACAAAACAACACAACACAATATGACATGACATGACATGACATGAGAAGACAAGACAAGGCAGGACAGGACAGGACAGGACAGGACAGGACAGGACAGGACAGGACAAGACAAGATAAGACAAGACAAGACAAGACAAGACAAGACAAGGAGCAGACAAGACAAGACAAAGCAACACAAGACAAGACAAGACAAGACAAGACTAGACAAGACAAGACATGAGAAGACATGACAAGACAGAACAAGACAAGACAAGACAAGACAAGACAAAACAACACAACACAACATGACATGACATGACATGACAAAACAAGACAAGGCAAGACAAGACATGCGAAGACATGACAAGACAAAACAAGACAAGACAAGACAAGACAAGACCAGACAAGACAAGACAAGACAAGACTAGACAAGACAAGACATGAGAAGACATGACAAGACAGAACAAGACAAGACAAGACAAGACAAAACAACACAACACAACATGACATGACATGACATGACAAAACAAGACAAGGCAAGACAAGACATGAGAAGACATGACAAGACAGAACAAGACAAGACAAGACAAGACAAGACAAAACAACACAACACAACATGACATGACATGACATGACAAAACAAGACAAGGCAAGACAAGACATGCGAAGACATGACAAGACAAAACAAGACAAGACAACACAACTCAACATGACATGACATGACATGACATGACAAAACAAGACAAGACAAGACAAAACAACACAACACAATATGACATGACATGACATGACATGAGAAGACAAGACAAGGCAGGACAGGACAGGACAGGACAGGACAGGATAGGACAGGACAGGACAGGACAGGACAGGACAGGACAGGACAGGACAGGACAGGACAGGACAAGACAAGATAAGACAAGACAAGACAAGACAAGACAAGACAAGGAGCAGACAAGACAAGACATGAGAAGACATGACAAGACAGAACAAGACAAGACAAGACAAGACAAGACAAAACAACACAACACAACATGACATGACATGACATGACAAAACAAGACAAGGCAAGACAAGACATGCGAAGACATGACAAGACAAAACAAGACAAGACAAGACAAGACAAGACCAGACAAGAAAAGACAAGGCAAGACAAGACTAGACAAGACTAGACAAGACAAGACAAGACAAGACCAGACAAGAAAAGACAAGACAAGACAAGACTAGGCAAGACTAGACAAGACAAGACAAGACAAGACAAGACAAGACATGACAAGACAAGACAAGACATGAGAAGACATGACAAGACAAAACAAGACAAAACAACACAACACAACATGACATGACATGACATGACATGACAAAACAAGACAAGACAAGACAAAACAACACAACACAATATGACATGACATGACATGACATGAGAAGACAAGACAAGGCAGGACAGGACAGGACAGGACAGGACAGGACAGGACAGGACAAGACAAGATAAGACATGACAAGACAAGACAAGACAATATAAGACATGACAATACACAACAAGACAAGACAAAACAACACAACACACGACATGACAAGACAAGACAAGACAATATAAGACAGGACAAGACAAGACAAGACAAGACAAGACAAGACAAGACAAGACAAGACAAGACAAGACTAGACAAGACAAGACTAGACAAGACTAGACTAGACAAGACAAGACAAGACAAGACAAGACTAGACAAGACTAGACAAGACAAGACAAGACAAGACAAGACAAGACTAGACAAGACTAGACAAGACAAGACAAGACAAGACAAGACAAGACAAGACCAGACAAGACCAGACAAGACAAGACAAGACAAGACAAGACAAGACAAGACAAGACAAGACAAAACAAGACAGAACAAGACAAGACAAGACAAGACTAGACAAGACTAGACAAGACTAGACAAGACTAGACAAGACTAGACAAGACTAGACAAGACTAGACAAGACTAGACAAGACTAGACAAGACAAGACAAGACCAGACAAGAAAAGACAAGACAAGACAAGACTAGACAAGACTAGACAAGACAAGACAAGACAAGACAAGACAAGACAAGACAAGACAAGACAAGACAAGACAAGACAAGACAAGACAAGACTAGACAAGACTAGACAAGACAAGACAAGACAAGACAAGACAAGACAAGACAAGACAAGACAAGACAAGACAAGACAAGACAAGACAAGACAAGACAAGACAAGACAAGACAAGACAAGACAAGACAAGACAAGACAAGACAAGACAAGACAAGACAAGACAAGACAAGACAAGACAAGACAAGACAAGACAAGACAAGACATGAGAAGACATGACAAGACAAAACAAGACAAAACAAGACAAAACAAGACAAAACAACACAACACAACATGACTTGACATGACATGACATGACATGACAAAACAACACAACACAATATGACATGACATGACATGACATGAGAAGACAAGACAAGGCAGGACAGGACAGGACAGGACAGGACAAGATAAGACAAGACAAGACAAGACAAGACAAGACAGGACAAGACAAGACAAGACAAGACAAGACAAGACAAGACAAGACAAGACAAGACAAGACAAGACAAGACAAGACAAGACAAGACAAGACAAGACAAGACAAGACAAGACAAGACAAGACAAGACAAGACAAGACAAGACAAGACATGAGAAGACATGACAAGACAAAACAAGACAAAACAAGACAAAACAAGACAAGACAAGACAAAACAACACAACACAACATGACTTGACATGACATGACATGACATGACATGACAAAACAAGACAAGACAAGACAAAACAACACAACACAATATGACATGACATGACATGACATGAGAAGACAAGACAAGGCAGGACAGGACAGGACAGGACAGGACAGGACAAGATAAGACAAGACAAGACAAGACAAGACAAGACAGGACAAGACAAGACAAGACAAGACAGGACAAGACAAGACAAGACAAGACAAGACAAGACAAGACAAGACAAGACAAGACAAGACAAGACAAGACAAGACAAGACAAGACAAGACAAGACAAGACAAGACAAGACAAGACAAGACAAGACAAGACAAGACAAGACAAGACAAGACAAGACAAGACAAGACAAGACAAGACAAGGCAAGACTAGACAAGACAAGACAAGACAAGACAAGACAAGACTAGACAAGACTAGACAAGACAAGACAAGACAAGACAAGACAAGACAAGACAAGACAAGACAAGACAAGACAAGACAAGACAAGACAAGACAAGACAAGACAAGACAAGACAAGACAAGACAAGACAAGACAAGACAAGACAAGACTAGACAAGACTAGACAAGACTAGACAAGACTAGACAAGACTAGACAAGACAAGACAAGACAAGACAAGACAAGACAAGACAAGACAAGACAAGACAAGACAAGACAAGACAAGACAAGACAAGACAAGACAAGACAAGACAAGACAAGACAAGACAAGACAAGACAAGACAAGACAAGACATGAGAAGACATGACAAGACAAAACAAGACAAGACAACACAACACAACATGACATGACATGACATGACATGACAAAACAAGACAAGACAAGACAAAACAACACAACACAATATGACATGACATGACATGACATGAGAAGACAAGACAAGGCAGGACAGGACAGGACAGGACAGGACAGGACAGGACAGGACAGGACAAGACAAGATAAGACAAGACAAGACAAGACAAGACAAGACAAGGAGCAGACAAGACAAGACAAAGCAACACAAGACAAGACAAGACAAGACAAGACTAGACAAGACAAGACATGAGAAGACATGACAAGACAGAACAAGACAAGACAAGACAAGACAAGACAAAACAACACAACACAACATGACATGACATGACATGACAAAACAAGACAAGGCAAGACAAGACATGCGAAGACATGACAAGACAAAACAAGACAAGACAAGACAAGACAAGACCAGACAAGACAAGACAAGACAAGACTAGACAAGACAAGACATGAGAAGACATGACAAGACAGAACAAGACAAGACAAGACAAGACAAAACAACACAACACAACATGACATGACATGACATGACAAAACAAGACAAGGCAAGACAAGACATGAGAAGACATGACAAGACAGAACAAGACAAGACAAGACAAGACAAGACAAAACAACACAACACAACATGACATGACATGACATGACAAAACAAGACAAGGCAAGACAAGACATGCGAAGACATGACAAGACAAAACAAGACAAGACAACACAACTCAACATGACATGACATGACATGACATGACAAAACAAGACAAGACAAGACAAAACAACACAACACAATATGACATGACATGACATGACATGAGAAGACAAGACAAGGCAGGACAGGACAGGACAGGACAGGACAGGATAGGACAGGACAGGACAGGACAGGACAGGACAGGACAGGACAGGACAGGACAGGACAGGACAAGACAAGATAAGACAAGACAAGACAAGACAAGACAAGACAAGGAGCAGACAAGACAAGACATGAGAAGACATGACAAGACAGAACAAGACAAGACAAGACAAGACAAGACAAAACAACACAACACAACATGACATGACATGACATGACAAAACAAGACAAGGCAAGACAAGACATGCGAAGACATGACAAGACAAAACAAGACAAGACAAGACAAGACAAGACCAGACAAGAAAAGACAAGGCAAGACAAGACTAGACAAGACTAGACAAGACAAGACAAGACAAGACCAGACAAGAAAAGACAAGACAAGACAAGACTAGGCAAGACTAGACAAGACAAGACAAGACAAGACAAGACAAGACATGACAAGACAAGACAAGACATGAGAAGACATGACAAGACAAAACAAGACAAAACAACACAACACAACATGACATGACATGACATGACATGACAAAACAAGACAAGACAAGACAAAACAACACAACACAATATGACATGACATGACATGACATGAGAAGACAAGACAAGGCAGGACAGGACAGGACAGGACAGGACAGGACAGGACAGGACAAGACAAGATAAGACATGACAAGACAAGACAAGACAATATAAGACATGACAATACACAACAAGACAAGACAAAACAACACAACACACGACATGACAAGACAAGACAAGACAATATAAGACAGGACAAGACAAGACAAAACAAGACAAGACAAGACAAGACAAGACAAGACAAGACAAGACTAGACAAGACAAGACTAGACAAGACTAGACTAGACAAGACAAGACAAGACAAGACAAGACTAGACAAGACTAGACAAGACAAGACAAGACAAGACAAGACAAGACTAGACAAGACTAGACAAGACAAGACAAGACAAGACAAGACAAGACAAGACCAGACAAGACCAGACAAGACAAGACAAGACAAGACAAGACAAGACAAGACAAGACAAAACAAGACAGAACAAGACAAGACAAGACAAGACTAGACAAGACTAGACAAGACTAGACAAGACTAGACAAGACTAGACAAGACTAGACAAGACTAGACAAGACTAGACAAGACAAGACAAGACCAGACAAGAAAAGACAAGACAAGACAAGACTAGACAAGACTAGACAAGACAAGACAAGACAAGACAAGACAAGACAAGACAAGACAAGACAAGACAAGACAAGACAAGACAAGACAAGACTAGACAAGACTAGACAAGACAAGACAAGACAAGACAAGACAAGACAAGACAAGACAAGACAAGACAAGACAAGACAAGACAAGACAAGACAAGACAAGACAAGACAAGACAAGACAAGACAAGACAAGACAAGACAAGACAAGACAAGACAAGACAAGACAAGACAAGACAAGACAAGACAAGACAAGACAAGACAAGACAAGACATGAGAAGACATGACAAGACAAAACAAGACAAAACAAGACAAAACAAGACAAAACAACACAACACAACATGACTTGACATGACATGACATGACATGACAAAACAACACAACACAATATGACATGACATGACATGACATGAGAAGACAAGACAAGGCAGGACAGGACAGGACAGGACAGGACAGGACAGGACAAGATAAGACAAGACAAGACAAGACAAGACAAGACAGGACAAGACAAGACAAGACAAGACAAGACAAGACAAGACAAGACAAGACAAGACAAGACAAGACAAGACAAGACAAGACAAGACAAGACAAGACAAGACAAGACAAGACAAGACAAGACAAGACAAGACAAGACAAGACAAGACAAGACAAGACAAGACAAGACAAGACAAGACAAGACAAGACAAGACAAGACATGAGAAGACATGACAAGACAAAACAAGACAAAACAAGACAAAACAAGACAAGACAAGACAAAACAACACAACACAACATGACTTGACATGACATGACATGACATGACAAAACAAGACAAGACAAGACAAAACAACACAACACAATATGACATGACATGACATGACATGAGAAGACAAGACAAGGCAGGACAGGACAGGACAGGACAGGACAGGACAAGATAAGACAAGACAAGACAAGACAAGACAAGACAGGACAAGACAAGACAAGACAAGACAAGACAAGACAAGACAAGACAAGACAAGACAAGACAAGACAAGACAAGACAAGACAAGACAAGACAAGACAAGACAAGACAAGACAAGACAAGACAAGACAAGACAAGACAAGACAAGACAAGACAAGACAAGACAAGACAAGACAAGACAAGACAAGACAAGACAAGACAAGACAAGACAAGACAAGACAAGACAAGACAAGACAAGACAAGACAAGACAAGACAAGACAAGACAAGACAAGACAAGACAAGACAAGACAAGACAAGACAAGACAAGACAAGACAAGACAAGACATGAGAAGACATGACAAGACAAAACAAGACAAAACAAGACAAAACAAGACAAAACAACACAACACAACATGACTTGACATGACATGACATGACATGACAAAACAACACAACACAATATGACATGACATGACATGACATGAGAAGACAAGACAAGGCAGGACAGGACAGGACAGGACAGGACAGGACAGGACAAGATAAGACAAGACAAGACAAGACAAGACAAGACAGGACAAGACAAGACAAGACAAGACAAGACAAGACAAGACAAGACAAGACAAGACAAGACAAGACAAGACAAGACAAGACAAGACAAGACAAGACAAGACAAGAGAAGACAAGACAAGACAAGACAAGACAAGACAAGACAAGACAAGACAAGACAAGACAAGACAAGACAAGACAAGACAAGACAAGACATGAGAAGACATGACAAGACAAAACAAGACAAAACAAGACAAAACAAGACAAGACAAGACAAAACAACACAACACAACATGACTTGACATGACATGACATGACATGACATGACAAAACAAGACAAGACAAGACAAAACAACACAACACAATATGACATGACATGACATGACATGAGAAGACAAGACAAGGCAGGACAGGACAGGACAGGACAGGACAGGACAAGATAAGACAAGACAAGACAAGACAAGACAAGACAGGACAAGACAAGACAAGACAAGACAAGACAAGACAAGACAAGACAAGACAAGACAAGACAAGACAAGACAAGACAAGACAAGACAAGACAAGACAAGACAAGACAAGACAAGACAAGACAAGACAAGACAAGACAAGACAAGACAAGACAAGACAAGACAAGACAAGACAAGACAAGACAAGACAAGACAAGACAAGACAAGACAAGACAAGACAAGACAAGACAAGACAAGACAAGACAAGACAAGACAAGACAAGACAAGGCAAGACAAGACAAGACAAGACAAGACAAGACAAGACAAGACAAGACAAGACAAGACAAGACAAGACAAGACTAGACAAGACAAGACAAGACAAGACAAGACTAGACAAGACTAGACAAGACTAGACAAGACTAGACAAGACTAGACAAGACAAGACAAGACAAGACAAGACCAGACAAGACAAGACAAGACAAGACAAGACAAGACAAGACAAAACAAGACAAGACAAGACAAGACTAGACAAGACTAGACAAGACAAGACAAGACAAGACCAGACAAGAAAAGACAAGACAAGACAAGACTAGACAAGACTAGACAAGACAAGACAAGACAAGACAAGACAAGACTAGACAAGACAAGACAAGACAAGACAAGACTAGACAAGACTAGACTAGACAAGACTAGACAAGACAAGACAAGACTAGACAAGACTAGACAAGACTAGACAAGACAAGACAAGACAAGACTAGACAAGACTAGACAAGACTAGACAAGACAAGACAAGACAAGACCAGACCAGACCAGACAAGACAAGACAAGACAAGACAAGACAAGACAAAACAAGACAAAACAAGACAAAACAAGACAAGACAAGACAAGACTAGACAAGACTAGACAAGACTAGACAAGACAAGACAAGACAAGACCAGACAAAAAAAGACAAGACAAGACCAGACAAAAAAAGACAAGACAAGACAAGACTAGACAAGACTAGACAAGACAAGACAAGACAAGACAAGACAAGACAAGACAAGACAAGACTAGACAAGACTAGACAAGACAAGACAAGAGAAGACAAGACAAGACAAAGACAAGATAAGACAAGACAAGACAAGACAAGACAAGACAAGACAAGACAAGACAAGACAAGACAAGACAAGACAAAACAAGACAAAACAAGACAAGACAAGACAAAACAACACAACACAACATGACATGACATGACATGACATGACATGACAAAACAAGACACGACAAGACAAAACAACACAACACAATATGACATGACATGACATGAGAAGACAAGACAGGACATTACAGGACAGGACAGGACAGGACAGGACAGGACAGGACAGGGCAGGACAGGACAGGACAAGACAAGATAAGACAAGACAAGACAAGACAAGACAGGACAAGACAAGACAAGACAAGACAAGACAAGACAAGACAAGACAAGACAAGACAAGACAAGACAAGACAAGACAAGACAAGACAAGACAAGACAAGACAAGACAAGACAAGACAAGACAAGACAAGACAAGACAAGACAAGACAAGACAAGACAAGACAAGACAAGACAAGACAAGACATGAGAAGACATGACAAGACAAAACAAGACAAAACAAGACAAGACAAGACAAGACAAAACAACACAACACAACATGACAAGACATGACATGACATGACATGACAAAACAAGACAAGACAAGACAAGACAAGACAAGACATGAGAAGACATGACAAGACAAAACAAGACAAAACAACACAACACATCATGACATGACATGACATGACATGACATGACATGACAAAACAAGACAAGACAAGACAAAACAACACAACACAATATGACATGACATGACATGACATGAGAAGACAAGACAAGGCAGGACAGGAGAGGACAGGACAAGACAAGACAAGACAAGACAAGACAAGACAAGACAGGACAAGACAAGACAAGACAAGACAAGACAAGACAAGACAAGACAAGACAAGACAAGACAAGACAAGACAAGACAAGACAAGACAAGACAAGACATGAGAAGACATGACAAGACAAAACAAGACAAAACAACACAACACAACATGACATGACATGACATGACATGACATGACAAAACAAGACAAGACAAGACAAAACAACACAACACAATATGACATGACATGACATGACATGAGAAGACAAGACAAGGCAGGACAGGACAGGACAGGACAGGACAGGACAGGACAAGACAAGACAAGACAAGACAAGACAAGACAAGACAAGACAGGACAAGACAAGACAAGACAAGACAAGACAAGACAAGACAAGACAAGACAAGACAAGACAAGACAAGACAAGACAAGACAAAACAACACAACGCAACACATGACATGACAAGACAAGACAAAGCAACACAAGACAAGACAAGACAAGACAAAACAACACAACACACGACATGACATGACATGACATGACAAGACAAGACAAGACAATATAAGACATGACAATACACAACAAGACAAGACAAAACAACACAACACACGACATGACAAGACAAGACAAGACAATATAAGACAGGACAAGACAAGACAAGACAAGACAAGACAAGACAAGACTAGACAAGACAAGACTAGACAAGACTAGACTAGACAAGACTAGACAAGACAAGACAAGACTAGACAAGACTAGACAAGACTAGACAAGACTAGACAAGACTAGACAAGACTAGACAAGACAAGACAAGACAAGACTAGACAAGACTAGACAAGACTAGACAAGACAAGACAAGACAAGACAAGACAAGACCAGACAAGACAAGACAAGACAAGACAAGACAAGACAAAACAAGACAAAACAAGACAAGACAAGACAAGACAAGACTAGACAAGACTAGACAAGACTAGACAAGACTAGACAAGACAAGACAAGACAACACCAGACAAGAAAAGACAAGACAAGACAAGACTAGACAAGACTAGACAAGACAAGACAAGACAAGACAAGACAAGACAAGACAAGACAAGACTAGACAAGACTAGACAAGACTAGACAAGACAAGACAAGACAAGACAAGACAAGACAAGACTAGACAAGACAAAGACAAAGACAAGACAAGACAAGACAAGACAAGACAAGACAAGACAAGACAAGACAAGACAAGACAAGACAAGACAAGACAAGACAAGACAAGACAAGACAAGACAAGACAAGACAAGACAAGACAAGACAAGACAAGACAAGACAAGACAAGACTAGACTAGACTAGACAAGACAAGACAAGACAAGACAAGACAAGACAAGACATGAGAAGACATGACAAGACAAAACAAGACAAAACAAGACAAGACAAGACAAGACAAAACAACACAACACAACATGACATGACATGACATGACATGACATGACATGACATGACATGACAAAACAAGACAAGACAAGACAAGACAAGACAGGACAAGACAGGACAAGACAAGACAAGACAAGACAAGACAAGACAAGACAAGACAAGACAAGACAAGACAAGACAAGACAAGACAAGACAAGACAAGACAAGACAAGACAAGACAAGACAAGACAAGACAAGACAAGACAAGACAAGACAAGACAAGACAAGACAAGACAAGACAAGACAAGACAAGACAAGACAAGACAAGACAAGACAAGACAAGACAAGACAAGACAAGACAAGACAAGACAAGACAAGACAAGACAAGACAAGACAAGACAAGACAAGACAAGACAAGACAAGACAAGACAAGACAAGACAAGACAAGACAAGACAAGACAAGACAAGACAAGACAAGACAAGACAAGACAAGACAAGACAAGACAAGACAAGACAAGACAAGACAAGACAAGACAAGACAAGACAAGACAAGACAAGACAAGACAAGACAAGACAAGACAAGACAAGACAAGACAAGACAAGACAAGACAAGACAAGACAAGACAAGACAAGACAAGACAAGACAAGACAAGACAAGACAAGACAAGACAAGACAAGACAAGACAAGACAAGACAAGACAAGACAAGACAAGACAAGACAAGACAAGACAAGACAAGACAAGACAAGACAAGACAAGACAAGACAAGACAAGACAAGACAAGACAAGACAAGACAAGACAAGACAAGACAAGACAAGACAAGACAAGACAAGACAAGACAAGACAAGACAAGACAAGACAAGACAAGACAAGACAAGACAAGACAAGACAAGACAAGACAAGACAAGACAAGACAAGACAAGACAAGACAAGACAAGACAAGACAAGACAAGACAAGACAAGACAAGACAAGACAAGACAAGACAAGACAAGACAAGACAAGACAAGACAAGACAAGACAAGACAAGACAAGACAAGACAAGACAAGACAAGACAAGACAAGACAAGACAAGACAAGACAAGACAAGACAAGACAAGACAAGACAAGACAAGACAAGACAAGACAAGACAAGACCAGACAAGACTAGACAAGACTAGACAAGACAAGCCAAGACAAGACAAGACAAGACTAGACAAGACAAGACAAGACAAGACAAGACAAGACTAGACAAGACTAGACAAGACTAGACAAGACAAGACAAGACAAGACTAGACAAGACTAGACAAGACAAGACAAGACAAGACAAGACAAGACAAGACAAGACAAGACAAGACTAGACAAGACTAGACAAGACATGACAAGACAAGACAAGACAAGACAAGACAAGACAAGACAAGACAAGACAAGACAAGACAAGACAAGACAAGACAAGACAAAACAAGACAAGACAAGACAAGACAAGACTAGACAAGACTAGACAAGACTAGACAAGACTAGACAAGACTAGACAAGACCAGACAAGAAAAGACAAGACTAGACAAGACTAGACAAGACTAGACAAGACAAGACAAGACAAGACAAGACAAGACAAGACAAGACAAGACAAGACAAGACAAGACAAGACAAGACTAGACAAGACTAGACAAGACAAGACAAGACAAGACAAGACTAGACAAGACTAGACAAGACAAGACAAGACAAGACAAGACCAGACAAGAAAAGACAAGACAAGACAAGACTAGACAAGACTAGACAAGACAAGACAAGACAAGACAAGACAAGACATGAGAAGACATGACAAGACAAAACAACACAACACAACATGACATCACATGACATGACATGACAAAACAAGACAAGACAAGACTAGACAAGACAAGACAAGTCTAGACAAGACTAGACAAGACAAGACAAGACAAGACCAGACAAGACAAAACAAGACAAGACAAGACAAGACAAGACTAGACAAGACTAGACAAGACTAGACAAGACAAGACAAGGCAAGACTAGACAAGACTAGACAAGACAAGACAAGACAAGACAAGACAAGACAAGACCAGACAGGACTAGACAAGACTAGACAAGACATGACAAGACAAGACAAGACAAGACAAGACAGGACAGGACAGGACAGGACAGGACAGGACAGGACAGGACAAGACAAGACAAGACAAGACAAGACAAGACCAGACAAGACTAGACAAGACAAGACAAGACAAGACCAGACAAGACTAGACAAGACTAGACAAGACAAGACAAGACTAGACAAGACAAGACAAGACAAGACAAGACAAGACAAGACAAGACAAGACAAGACTAGACAAGACTAGACAAGACAAGACAATACAAGACTAGACAAGACTAGACAAGACAAGACAAGACAAGACCAGACTAGACAAGACTAGACAAGACAAGACAAGACAAGACAAGACAAGACAAGACAAGACAAGACAAGACAAGACAAGACAAGACTAGACTAGACAAGACTAGACTAGACAAGACTAGACAAGACTAGACAAGACTAGACAAGACTAGACAAGACTAGACAAGACAAGACAAGACAAGACCAGACAAGACAAGACAAGACAAGACAAGACAAGACAAAACAAGACAAGACAAGACAAGACTAGACAAGACTAGACAAGACAAGACAAGACAAGACCAGACAAGAAAAGACAAGACAAGACAAGACTAGACAAGACTAGACAAGACAAGACAAGACAAGACAAGACAAGACAAGACATGAGAAGACAAAACAACACAACACAACATGACATGACATGACATGACATGACAAAACAAGACAAGACTAGACAAGACTAGACAAGACAAGACAAGACAAGACTAGACAAGACAAGACAAGACAAGACAAGACTAGACAAGACTAGACAAGACAAGACAAGACAAGACCAGACAAGAAAAGACAAGACAAGACAAGACTAGACAGGACTAGACAAGACAAGACAAGACAAGACAAGACAAGACAAGACAAGACAAGACAAAACAACACAACACAACATGACATGACATGACATGACATGACAAAACAAGACAAGACAAGACAAGACAAGACAAGACCAGACAAGACTAGACAAGACTAGACAAGACAAGACAAGACAAGACAAGACAAGACAAGACAAGACAAGACAAGACAAGACAAGACAAGACAAGACAAGACAAGACAAGACAAGACAAGACAAGACAAGACAAGACAAGACAAGACTAGACAAGACTAGAAAAGACAAGACAATACAAGACTAGACAAGACTAGACAAGACAAGACAAGACAAGACCAGACAAGACTAGACAAGACTAGACAAGACAAGACAAGACAAGACAAGACAAGACAAGACAAGACTAGACAAGACTAAACAAGACAAGACAAGACTAGACAAGACTAGACAAGACAAGACAAGACAAGACAAGACAAGACAAGACAAGACAAGACAAGACAAGACAAGACAAGACAAGACCAGACAAGAAAAGACAAGACAAGACCAGACAAGAAAAGACAAGACAAGACAAGACTAGACAAGACTAGACAAGACAAGACAAGACAAGACAAGACAAGACAAGACAAGACAAGACTAGACTAGACAAGACTAGACTAGACAAGACTAGACAAGACTAGACAAGACTAGACAAGACTAGACAAGACAAGACAAGACAAGACAAGACAAGACAAGACTAGACAAGACTAGACAAGACTAGACAAGACTAGACAAGACAAGACAAGACAAGACAAGACTAGACAAGACTAGACAAGACAAGACAAGACAAGACCAGACAAGAAAAGACAAGACAAGACAAGACTAGACAAGACTAGACAAGACAAGACAAGACAAGACAAGACAAGACAAGACAAGACAAGACAAGACATGAGAAGACATGACAAGACAAAACAACACAACACAACATGACATGACATAACATGACATGACAAAACAAGACAAGACAAGACAAGACTAGACAAGACAAGACAAGACAAGACTAGACAAGACTAGACAAGACAAGACAAGACAAGACCAGACAAGACAAGACAAGACAAGACAAGACAAGACAAGACAAGACTAGACAAGACTAGACAAGACAAGACAAGACAAGACAAGACAAGACAAGACAAGACCAGACAAGACAAGACAAGACAAGACAAGACAAGACAAGACAAGACAAGACAAGACATGAGAAGACATGACAAGACAAAACAAGACAAAACAAGACAAAACAAGACAAGACAAGACAAAACAACACAACACAACATGACTTGACATGACATGACATGACATGACATGACAAAACAAGACAAGACAAGACAAGACAAGACAAGACAAGACAAAACAAGACAAAACAAGACAAGACAAGACAAGACTAGACAAGACTAGACAAGACTAGACAAGACTAGACAAGACAAGACAAGACAAGACCAGACAAAAAAAGACAAGACTAGACAAGACTAGACAAGACAAGACAAGACTAGACAAGACAAGACAAGACAAGACAAGACAAGACAAGACAAGACAAGACAAGACAAGACAAAGACAAGATAAGACAAGACAAGACAAGACAAGACAAGACAAGACTAGACAAGACTAGACAAGACAAGACAAGACAAGACAAGACAAGACAAGACAAGACAAGACTAGACAAGACTAGACAAGACTAGACAAGACAAGACAAGACAAGACAAGACAAGACAAGACAAGACAAAGACAAGATAAGACAAGACAAGACAAGACAAGACAAGACAAGACAAGACTAGACAAGACTAGACAAGACAAGACAAGACAAGACAAGACAAGACAAGACAAGACAAGACAAGACAAGACAAGACATGAGAAGACATGACAAGACAAAACAAGACAAAACAAGACAAAACAAGACAAGACAAGACAAAACAACACAACACAACATGACTTGACATGACATGACATGACATGACATGACAAAACAAGACAAGACAAGACAAGACAAGACAAGACAAGACAAAACAAGACAAAACAAGACAAGACAAGACAAGACTAGACAAGACTAGACAAGACTAGACAAGACTAGACAAGACAAGACAAGACAAGACCAGACAAAAAAAGACAAGACTAGACAAGACTAGACAAGACAAGACAAGACTAGACAAGACAAGACAAGACAAGACAAGACAAGACAAGACAAGACAAGACAAGACAAAGACAAGATAAGACAAGACAAGACAAGACAAGACAAGACAAGACAAGACAAGACTAGACAAGACTAGACAAGACAAGACAAGACAAGACAAGACAAGACAAGACAAGACAAGACTAGACAAGACTAGACAAGACTAGACAAGACAAGACAAGACAAGACAAGACAAGACAAGACAAGACAAAGACAAGATAAGACAAGACAAGACAAGACAAGACAAGACAAGACAAGACAAAACAAGACAAAACAAGACAAGACAAGACAAGACAAAACAACACAACACAACACAACATGACATGACATGACATGACAAAACAAGACAAGGCAAGACAAGAAAAGACAAGACAAGACAAGACAAGACAAGACAAGACTAGACAAGACTAGACAAGACAAGACAAGACTAGACAAGACTAGACAAGACAAGACAAGACAAGACTAGACAAGACAAGACAAGACAAGACAAGACCAGACAAGACAAGACAACACATGACAAGACATGAGAAGACATGACAAGACAAAACAAGACAAAACAAGACAAAACAAGACAAAACAAGACAAGACAAGACAAAACAAGACAAGACAAGACAAGACAAGACAAGACTAGACATGACAAGACAAGACTAGACAAGACTAGACAAGACAAGACAAGACAAGACAAGACAAGACAAGACAAGACAAGACAAGACAAGACAAGACAAGACAAGACTAGACAAGACTAGACAAGACTAGACAAGACTAGACAAGACAAGACAAGACAAGACAAGACAAGACAAGACAAGACAAGACATGAGAAGACATGACAAGACAAAACAAGACAAAACAAGACAAGACAAGACAAAACAACACAACATGACATGACATGACATGACATGACATGACAAAACAAGACAAGACAAGACAAGACAAGACAAGACAAGACAAGACAAGACAAAACAAGACAAAACAAGACAAGACAAGACAAGACTAGACAAGACTAGACAAGACTAGACAAGACTAGACAAGACAAGACAAGACAAGACCAGACAAAAAAAGACAAGACAAGACAAGACTAGACAAGACTAGACAAGACAAGACAAGACTAGACAAGACAAGACAAGACAAGACAAGACAAGACAAGACAAGACAAGACAAGACAAAGACAAGATAAGACAAGACAAGACAAGACAAGACAAGACAAGACAAGACAAGACTAGACAAGACTAGACAAGACTAGACAAGACAAGACAAGACAAGACAAGACAAGACAAGACAAGACAAGACTAGACAAGACTAGACAAGACTAGACAAGACAAGACAAGACAAGACAAGACAAGACAAGACAAAGACAAGATAAGACAAGACAAGACAAGACAAGACAAGACAAGACAAGACAAGACAAGACAAGACAAGACAAAACAAGACAAAACAAGACAAGACAAGACAAGACAAAACAACACAACACAACATGACATGACATGACATGACAAAACAAGACAAGACTAGACAAGACTAGACAAGACTAGACAAGACAAGACAAGACAAGACAAAGACAAGACAAGACAAGACAAGACAAGACAAAGACAAGATAAGACAAGACAAGACAAGACTAGACAAGACTAGACAAGACAAGACAAGACAAGACCAGACAAAAAAAGACAAGACAAGACAAGACTAGACAAGACTAGACAAGACAAGACAAGACTAGACAAGACAAGACAAGACAAGACAAGACAAGACAAGACAAGACAAGACAAGACAAAGACAAGATAAGACAAGACAAGACAAGACAAGACAAGACAAGACAAGACAAGACAAGACTAGACAAGACTAGACAAGACTAGACAAGACAAGACTAGACAAGACAAGACAAGACAAGACAAGACAAGACAAGACAAGACAAGACAAGACAAGACTAGACAAGACTAGACAAGACTAGACAAGACAAGACAAGACAAGACAAGACAAGACAAGACAAAGACAAGATAAGACAAGACAAGACAAGACAAGACAAGACAAGACAAGACAAGACAAGACAAGACTAGACAAGACTAGACAAGACTAGACAAGACAAGACAAGACAAGACAAGACAAGACAAGACAAGACAAGACTAGACAAGACTAGACAAGACAAGACAAGACAAGACAAGACAAGACAAGACAAAGACAAGATAAGACAAGACAAGACAAGACAAGACAAGACAAGACAAGACAAGACAAGACAAGACAAAACAAGACAAAACAAGACAAAACAAGACAAGACAAGACAATACAAGACTAGACAAGACTAGACAAGTCTAGACAAGACAAGACAAGACAAGACAAGACAAGACAAGACAAGACAAGACAACACAACATGTCATGACATGACATGACATGACATGACAAAACAAGACAAGACAAGACAAGACAAGACATGACATGAGAAGACATGACAAGACAAGACAAGACAAGACAAGACAAGACTAGACAAGACTAGACAAGACAAGACAAGACAAGACAAGACAAGACAAGACAAGACAAGACTAGACAAGACTAGACAAGACAAGACAAGACAAGACAAGACAAGACAAAGACAAGATAAGACAAGACAAGACAAGACAAGACAAGACAAGACAAGACAAGACAAGACAAGACAAGACAAAACAAGACAAAACAAGACAAAACAAGACAAGACAAGACAATACAAGACTAGACAAGACTAGACAAGTCTAGACAAGACAAGACAAGACAAGACAAGACAAGACAAGACAAGACAAAACAACACAACACAATATGACATGACATGACATAACATGAGAAGACACGACAAGGCACGACAGGACAGGACAGGACAGGACAGGACAGGACAAGACAAGACAAAACAAGACAACACAACATGACATGACATGACATGACATGACATGACAAAACAAGACAAGACAAGACAAGACAAGACAAGACAAGACAAGACAAGACAAGACAAGACAAAACAACACAACACAACATGACATGACATGACATGACAAAACAAGACAAGGCAAGACAAGAAAAGACAAGACAAGACAAGACAAGACAAGACAAGACAAGACAAGACTAGACAAGACTAGACAATACAAGACAAGACTAGACAAGACTAGACAAGACAAGACAAGACAAGACTAGACAAGACAAGACAAGACAAGACAAGACCAGACAAGACAAGACAACACATGACAAGACATGAGAAGACATGACAAGACAAAACAAGACAAAACAAGACAAGACAAGACAAAACAAGACAAGACAAGACAAGACAAGACAAGACTAGACTAGACAAGACAAGACAAGACAACACAAAACAACACAACGCAACACATGACATGACAAGACAAGACAATGCAACACAAGATTAGACAAGACAAGACAAGACAAGACAAAACAACACAACACACGACATGACATGACATGACATGACAAGACAAGACAAGACAATATAAGACATGACAATACACAACAAGACAAGACAAAACAACACAACACACGACATGACAAGACAAGACAAGACAATATAAGACAGGACAAGACAAGACAAGACAAGACAAGACAAGACAAGACAAGACAAGACAAGACTAGACAAGACAAGACTAGACAAGACTAGACTAGACAAGACTAGACAAGACAAGACAAGACAAGACAAGACAAGACAAGACAAGACAAGACTAGACAAGACAAGACTAGACAAGACTAGACTAGACAAGACTAGACAAGACAAGACAAGACAAGACAAAACAACACAACACAACATGACATGACATGACATGACATGACATGACAAAACAAGACAAGACAAGACAAAACAACACAACACAATATGACATGACATGACATGAGAAGACAAGACAAGGCACGACAGGACAGGACAGGACAGGACAGGACAGGACAAGACAAGACAAGACAAGACAAGACAAGACAAGACAGGACAAGACAAGACAAGACAAGACAAGACAAGACACGACATGACAAGACATGAGAAGACATGACAAGACAAAACAAGACAAAACAAGACAACACAACATGACATGACATGACATGACATGACATGACAAAACAAGACAAGACAAGACAAGACAAGACAAGACAAGACAAGACAAGACAAGACAAGACAAGACAAGACAAAACAAGACAAAACAAGACAAAACAAGACAAGACAAGACAATACAAGACTAGACAAGACTAGACAAGTCTAGACAAGACAAGACAAGACAAGACAAGACAAGACAAGACAAGACAAGACAACACGACATGACATGACAAGACATGAGAAGACATGACAAGACAAAACAAGACAAAACAACACAACACAACATGACATGACATGACATGACATGACATGACAAAACAAGACAAGACAAGACAAAACAAGACAAAACAACACAACACAACATGACATGACATGACATGACAAAACAAGACAAGACAAGACAAAACAACACAACACAATATGACATGACATGACATGACATGAGAAGACAAGACAAGGCACGACAGGACAGGACAGGACAGGACAGGACAGGACAAGACAAGACAAAACAAGACAACACAACATGACATGACATGACATGACATGACATGACAAAACAAGACAAGACAAGACAAGACAAGACAAGACAAGACAAGACAAGACAAGACAAGACAAAACAACACAACACAACATGACATGACATGACATGACAAAACAAGACAAGACAAGACAAGACAAGACATGACATGAGAAGACATGACAAGACAAAACAAGACAAAACAACACAACGCAACATGACATGACATGACATGACATGACATGACAAAACAAGACAAGACAAGACAAAACAAGACAAAACAACACAACACAACATGACATGACATGACATGACATGACATGACAAAACAAGACAAGACAAAACAACACAACACAATATGACATGACATGACATGACATGAGAAGACAAGACAAGGCACGACAGGACAGGACAGGACAGGACAGGACAGGACAAGACAAGACAAGACAAGACAAGACAAGACAAGACAAGACAAGACAAGACAAGACAAGACAAGACAAGACAAGACAAGACAAGGCAAGACAAGACAAGACAAGACAAGACAAGACAAGACAAGACAAGACAAGACAAGACAAGACAAGACAAGACAAGACAAGACAAGACAAGACAAGACAAGACAAGACAAGACAAGACAAGACAAGACAAGACAAGACAAGACAAGACAAGACAAGACAAGACAAGACAAGACAAGACAAGACAAGACAAGACAAGACAAGACAAGACAAGACAAGACAAGACAAGACAAGACAAGACAAGACTAAACAAGACAAGACAAGACAAGACCAGACAAGACTAGACAAGACTAGACAAGACAAGACAAGACAAGACAAGACTAGACAAGACAAGACAAGACAAGACAAGACTAGACAAGACTAGACAAGACTAGACAAGACAAGACAAGACAAGACTAGACAAGACTAGACAAGACAAGACAAGACAAGACAAGACAAGACCAGACAAGACTAGACAAGACTAGACAAGACAAGACAAGACAAGACAAGACAAGACAAGACAAGACAGGACAGGACAGGACAGGACAGGACAGGACAGGACAGGACAAGACAAGACAAGACAAGACAAGACAAGACTAGACAAGACTAGACAAGACAAGACAAGACAAGACCAGACAAGACTAGACAAGACTAGACAAGACAAGACAAGACAAGACAAGACAAGACAAGACTAGACTAGACAAGACTAGACAAGACTAGACAAGACTAGACAAGACTAGACAAGACAAGACAAGACAAGACCAGACAAGACAAGACAAGACAAGACAAGACAAGACAAGACAAAACAAGACAAGACAAGATAAGACTAGACAAGACTAGACAAGACAAGACAAGACAAGACCAGACAAGAAAAGACAAGACAAGACAAGACTAGACAAGACTAGACAAGACTAGACAAGACAAGACAAGACAAGACAAGACAAGACTAGGCAAGACTAGAAAAGACAAGACAAGACAAGACCAGACAAGACTAGACTAGACAAGACAAGACAAGACCAGACAAGAAAAGACAAGACAAGACAAGACTAGACAAGACTAGACAAGACTAGACAAGACAAGACAAGACAAGACAAGACAAGACAAGACAAGACTAGACAAGACAAGACAAGACAAGACAAGACAAGACCAGACAAGACTAGACTAGACAAGACAAGATAAGACAAGACTAGACAAGACAAGACAAGACAAGACAAGACAAGACAAGACAAGACAAGACAAGACAAGACAAGACAAGACAAGACAAGACAAGGCAAGACAAGACTAGACAAGACTAGACAAGACAAGACAATACAAGACTAGACAAGACTAGACAAGACAAGACAAGACAAGACCAGACAAGACTAGACAAGACTAGACAAGACAAGACAAGACAAGACAAGACAAGACAAGACAAGACAAGACAAGACAAGACTAGACTAGACAAGACAAGACAAAACAACACAACACAACATGACATGACATGACATGACATGACAAAACAAGACAAGACTAGACATGACATGACATGACAAAACAAGACAAGACTAGACAAGACTAGACAAGACAAGACAAGACAAGACTAGACAAGACAAGACTAGACAAGACTAGACAAGACAAGACAAGACAAGACAAGACTAGACAAGACTAGACAAGACAAGACAAGACAAGACCAGACAAGAAAAGACAAGACAAGACAAGACTAGACAAGACAAGACAAGACAAGACATGACAAGACAAGACAAGACAAGACAAGACAAGACAAGACAAGACAAGACAAGACAAGACAAGACATGACATGACAAGACAAAACAAGACAAAACAAGACAAAACAAGACAAGACAAGACAAAACAACACAACACAACATGACATGACATGACATGACATGACAAAACAAGACAAGACAAGACAAGACAAGACAAGACAAGACATGAGAAGACATGACAAGACAAAACAAGACAAAACAACACAACACAACATGACATGACATGACATGACATGACATGACAAAACAAGACAAAACAACACGACACAATATGACATGACATGACATGACATGACATGAGAAGACAAGACAAGGCAGGACAGGACAGGACAGGACAGGACAGGACAGGACAAGACAAGATAAGACATGACAAGACAAGACAAGACAATATAAGACATGACAATACACAACAAGACAAGACAAAACAACACAACACACGACATGACAAGACAAGACAAGACAATATAAGACAGGACAAGACAGGACAAGACAAGACAAGACAAGACAAGACAAGACTAGACAAGACAAGACTAGACAAGACTAGACTAGACAAGACTAGACAAGACAAGACAAGACTAGACAAGACTAGACAAGACTAGACAAGACAAGACAAGACAAGACTAGACAAGACTAGACAAGACTAGACAAGACTAGACAAGACAAGACAAGACAAGACAAGACCAGACAAGACAAGACAAGACAAGACAAGACCAGACAAGAAAAGACAAGACAAGACAAGACTAGACAAGACAAAACAAGACAACACAAGACAAGACTAGACAAGACAAGACTAGACAAGACTAGACTAGACAAGACTAGACAAGACTAGACAAGACAAGACAAGACAAGACAAGACTAGACAAGACTAGACAAGACTAGACAAGACAAGACAAGACTAGACAAGACTAGACAAGACTAGACAAGACAAGACAAGACAAGACTAGACAAGACTAGACAAGACTAGACAAGACTAGACAAGACAAGACAAGACAAGACAAGACAAGACTAGACAAGACAAGACTAGACAAGACTAGACTAGACAAGACTAGACAAGACAAGACAAGACTAGACAAGACTAGACAAGACTAGACAAGACAAGACAAGACAAGACTAGACAAGACTAGACAAGACTAGACAAGACTAGACAAGACAAGACAAGACAAGACAAGACCAGACAAGACAAGACAAGACAAGACAAGACCAGACAAGAAAAGACAAGACAAGACAAGACTAGACAAGACAAAACAAGACAACACAAGACAAGACTAGACAAGACAAGACTAGACAAGACTAGACTAGACAAGACTAGACAAGACTAGACAAGACAAGACAAGACAAGACAAGACTAGACAAGACTAGACAAGACTAGACAAGACAAGACAAGACAAGACAAGACAAGACAAGACAAGACAAGACAAGACAAGACAAGACAAGACAAGACAAGACAAGACAAGACAAGACAAGACAAGACAAGACAAGACAAGACAAGACAAGACAAGACAAGACAAGACAAGACAAGACAAGACAAGACAAAACAAGACAAGACAAGACAAGACAAGACTAGACAAGACAAGACAAGACCAGACAAGAAAAGACAAGACAAGACAAGACAAGACTAGACAAGACAAGACAAGACAAGACAAGACAAGACAAGACAAGACAAGACAAGACAAGACAAGACAAGACAAGACAAGACAAGACAAGACAAGACAAGACAAGACAAGACAAGACAAGACAAGACAAGACTCGACAAGACAAGACTAGACAAGACAAGACAAGACATGAGAAGACATGACAAGACAAAACAAGGCAAAACAAGACAAGACAAGACAAGACAAAACAACACAACACAACATGACATGACATGACATGACATGAGAAGACAAGACAAGGCAGGACAGGACAGGACAGGACAGGACAGGACAAAACAGGACAAGACAAGATAAGACAAGACAAGACAAGACAAGACAAGACAGGACAAGACAAGACAAGACAAGACTAGACAAGACTAGACAAGACTAGACAAGACTAGACAAGACAAGACAAGACAAGACAAGACAAGACAAGACAAGACATGAGAAGACATGACAAGACAAAACAAGACAAAACAAGACAAGACAAGACAAGACAAAACAACACAACACAACATGACATGACATGACATGACATGACAAAACAAGACAAGACAAGACAAGACAAGACAAGACAAGACAAGACAAGACAAGACAAGACAAGACAAGACAAGACAAGACAAGACAAGACAAGACAAGACAAGACAAGACAAGACAAGACAAGACAAGACAAGACAAGACAAGACAAGACAAGACAAGACAAAAAAAGACAAGACAAGACAAGACTAGACAAGACAAGACAAGACAAGACAAGACTAGACAAGACTAGACAAGACTAGACAAGACAAGACAAGACCAGACAAAAAAAGACAAGACAAGACAAGACTAGACAAGACAAGACAAAACAAGACAAGACAAAACAAGACAAAACAAGACAAAACAAGACAAGACAAGACAAAACAACACAACACAACATGACTTGACATGACATGACATGACATGACATGACAAAACAAGACAAGACAAGACAAAACAACACAACACAATATGACATGACATGACATGACATGAGAAGACAAGACAAGGCAGGACAGGACAGGACAGGACAGGACAGGACAAGATAAGACAAGACAAGACAAGACAAGACAAGACAGGACAAGACAAGACAAGACAAGACAATTCAAGACAAGACAAGACAAGACAAGACAAGACAAGACAAGACAAGACAAGACAAGACAAGACAAGACAAGACAAGACAAGACAAGACAAGACAAGACAAGACAAGACAAGACAAGACAAGACAAGACAAGACAAGACAAGACAAGACAAGACAAGACAAGACAAGACAAGACATGAGAAGACATGACAAGACAAAACAAGACAAAACAAGACAAGACAAGACAAAACAACACAACACAACATGACTTGACATGACATGACATGACATGACATGACAAAACAAGACAAGACAAGACAAAACAACACAACACAATATGACATGACATGACATGACATGAGAAGACAAGACAAGGCAGGACAGGACAGGACAGGACAGGACAGGACAGGACAAGATAAGACAAGACAAGACAAGACAAGACAAGACAAAACAAGACAAGACAAGACAAGACAAGACAAGACAAGACAAGACAAGACAAGACAAGACAAGACAAGACAAGACAAGACAAGACAAGACAAGACAAGACAAGACAAGACAAGACAAGACAAGACAAGACAAGACAAGACAAGACAAGACAAGACAAGACAAGACAAGACAAGACAAGACAAGACAAGACAAGACAAGACAAGACAAGACAAGACAAGACAAGACAAGACAAGACAAGACAAGACAAGACAAGACAAGACAAGACAAGACAAGACAAGACAAGACAAGACAAGACAAGACAAGACAAGACAAGACAAGACAAGACAAGACAAGACAAGACAAGACAAGACAAGACAAGACATGAGAAGACATGACAAGACAAAACAAGACAAAACAAGACAAAACAAGACAAAACAAGACAAAACAAGACAAGACAAGACAAAACAACACAACACAACATGACTTGACATGACATGACATGACATGACATGACAAAACAAGACAAGACAAGACAAAACAACACAACACAATATGACATGACATGACATGACATGAGAAGACAAGACAAGGCAGGACAGGACAGGACAGGACAGGACAGGACAAGATAAGACAAGACAAGACAAGACAAGACAAGACAGGACAAGACAAGACAAGACAAGACAATTCAAGACAAGACAAGACAAGACAAGACAAGACAAGACAAGACAAGACAAGACAAGACAAGACAAGACAAGACAAGACAAGACAAGACAAGACAAGACAAGACAAGACAAGACAAGACAAGACAAGACAAGACAAGACAAGACAAGACAAGACAAGACAAGACAAGACAAGACAAGACAAGACAAGACAAGACAAGACAAGACAAGACAAGACAAGACAAGACAAGACAAGACAAGACAAGACAAGACAAGACAAGACAAGACAAGACAAGACTAGACAAGACTAGACAAGACTAGACAAGACTAGACAAGACAAGACAAGACAAGACAAGACAAGACAAGACAAGACAAGACAAGACAAGACAAGACAAGACAAGACAAGACAAGACAAAACAAGACAAAACAAGACAAAACAAGACAAGACAAGTCAAGACATGACAAGACAAGACTAGACAAGACAAGACAAGACAAGACAAGACAAGACAAGACAAGACAAGACAAGACAAGACAAGACTAGACAAGACTAGACAAGACTAGACAAGACTAGACAAGACAAGACAAGACAAGACAAGACAAGACAAGACAAGACAAGACAAGACAAGACAAGACAAGACAAGACATGAGAAGACATGACAAGACAAAACAAGACAAAACAAGACAAGACAAGACAAGACAAAACAACACAACACAACATGACATGACATGACATGACATGACATGACAAAACAAGACAAGACAAGACAAGACAAGACATGAGAAGACATGACAAGACAAAACAAGACAAAACAACACAACACAACATGACATGACAAAACAAGACAAGACAAGACAAAACAACACAACACAATATGACATGACATGACATGACATGAGAAGACAAGACAAGGCAGGGCAGGACAGGACAGGACAAGACAAGATAAGACAAGACAAGACAAGACAAGACAAGACAAGACAAGACAAGACAGGACAAGACAAGACAAGACAAGACAAGACAAGACAAGACAACACAACACAACATGACATGACATGACATGACATGACATGACAAAACAAGACAAGACAAGACAAGACAAGACAAGACAAGACAAGACAAGACAAAACAAGACAAAACAAGACAAGACAAGACAAGACTAGACAAGACTAGACAAGACTAGACAAGACTAGACAAGACAAGACAAGACAAGACCAGACAAGACAAGACAAGACAAAACAACACAACACAACATGACATGACATGACATGACATGACATGACAAAACAAGACAAGACAAGACAAGACAAGACAAGACAAGACAAGACAAGACAAAACAAGACAAAACAAGACAAGACAAGACAAGACTAGACAAGACTAGACAAGACTAGACAAGACTAGACAAGACAAGACAAGACAAGACCAGACAAAAAAAGACAAGACAAGACAAGACTAGACAAGACTAGACAAGACAAGACAAGACTAGACAAGACAAGACAAGACAAGACAAGACAAGACAAGACAAGACAAGACAAAGACAAGATAAGACAAGACAAGACAAGACAAGACAAGACAAGACAAGACAAGACAAGACTAGACAAGACTAGACAAGACTAGACAAGACAAGACAAGACAAGACAAGACAAGACAAGACAAGACAAGACTAGACAAGACTAGACAAGACTAGACAAGACAAGACAAGACAAGACAAGACAAGACAAAGACAAGATAAGACAAGACAAGACAAGACAAGACAAGACAAGACAAGACAAGACAAGACAAGACAAGACAAAACAAGACAAAACAAGACAAGACAAGACAAGACAAAACAACACAACACAACATGACATGACATGACATGACAAAACAAGACAAGACTAGACAAGACTAGACAAGACTAGACAAGACAAGACAAGACAAGACAAAGACAAGACAAGACAAGACAAGACAAGACAAAGACAAGATAAGACAAGACAAGACAAGACAAAACAACACAACACAACATGACTTGACATGACATGACATGACATGACATGACAAAACAAGACAAGACAAGACAAAACAACACAACACAATATGACATGACATGACATGACATGAGAAGACAAGACAAGGCAGGACAGGACAGGACAGGACAGGACAGGACAAGATAAGACAAGACAAGACAAGACAAGACAAGACAGGACAAGACAAGACAAGACAAGACAATTCAAGACAAGACAAGACAAGACAAGACAAGACAAGACAAGACAAGACAAGACAAGACAAGACAAGACAAGACAAGACAAGACAAGACAAGACAAGACAAGACAAGACAAGACAAGACAAGACAAGACAAGACAAGACAAGACAAGACAAGACAAGACAAGACAAGACAAGACAAGACAAGACAAGACAAGACAAGACAAGACAAGACAAGACAAGACAAGACAAGACAAGACAAGACAAGACAAGACAAGACAAGACAAGACAAGACAAGACAAGACTAGACAAGACTAGACAAGACTAGACAAGACTAGACAAGACAAGACAAGACAAGACAAGACAAGACAAGACAAGACAAGACAAGACAAGACAAGACAAGACAAGACAAGACAAGACAAAACAAGACAAAACAAGACAAAACAAGACAAGACAAGTCAAGACATGACAAGACAAGACTAGACAAGACAAGACAAGACAAGACAAGACAAGACAAGACAAGACAAGACAAGACAAGACAAGACAAGACAAGACAAGACAAGACAAGACAAGACAAGACAAGACAAGACAAGACAAGACAAGACAAGACAAGACATGACAAGACAAGACAAGACAAGACAAGACAAGACAAGACAAGACAAGACAAGACAAGACAAGACATGACATGACAAGACAAAACAAGACAAAACAAGACAAAACAAGACAAGACAAGACAAAACAACACAACACAACATGACATGACATGACATGACATGACAAAACAAGACAAGACAAGACAAGACAAGACAAGACAAGACATGAGAAGACATGACAAGACAAAACAAGACAAAACAACACAACACAACATGACATGACATGACATGACATGACATGACAAAACAAGACAAAACAACACGACACAATATGACATGACATGACATGACATGACATGAGAAGACAAGACAAGGCAGGACAGGACAGGACAGGACAGGACAGGACAGGACAAGACAAGATAAGACATGACAAGACAAGACAAGACAATATAAGACATGACAATACACAACAAGACAAGACAAAACAACACAACACACGACATGACAAGACAAGACAAGACAATATAAGACAGGACAAGACAGGACAAGACAAGACAAGACAAGACAAGACAAGACTAGACAAGACAAGACTAGACAAGACTAGACTAGACAAGACTAGACAAGACAAGACAAGACTAGACAAGACTAGACAAGACTAGACAAGACAAGACAAGACAAGACTAGACAAGACTAGACAAGACTAGACAAGACTAGACAAGACAAGACAAGACAAGACAAGACAAGACTAGACAAGACAAGACTAGACAAGACTAGACTAGACAAGACTAGACAAGACAAGACAAGACTAGACAAGACATGACATGACAAGACAAAACAAGACAAAACAAGACAAAACAAGACAAGACAAGACAAAACAACACAACACAACATGACATGACATGACATGACATGACAAAACAAGACAAGACAAGACAAGACAAGACAAGACAAGACATGACATGACAAGACAAAACAAGACAAAACAAGACAAAACAAGACAAGACAAGACAAAACAACACAACACAACATGACATGACATGACATGACATGACAAAACAAGACAAGACAAGACAAGACAAGACAAGACAAGACATGAGAAGACATGACAAGACAAAACAAGACAAAACAACACAACACAACATGACATGACATGACATGACATGACATGACAAAACAAGACAAAACAACACGACACAATATGACATGACATGACATGACATGACATGAGAAGACAAGACAAGGCAGGACAGGACAGGACAGGACAGGACAGGACAGGACAAGACAAGATAAGACATGACAAGACAAGACAAGACAATATAAGACATGACAATACACAACAAGACAAGACAAAACAACACAACACACGACATGACAAGACAAGACAAGACAATATAAGACAGGACAAGACAGGACAAGACAAGACAAGACAAGACAAGACAAGACTAGACAAGACAAGACTAGACAAGACTAGACTAGACAAGACTAGACAAGACAAGACAAGACTAGACAAGACTAGACAAGACTAGACAAGACAAGACAAGACAAGACTAGACAAGACTAGACAAGACTAGACAAGACTAGACAAGACAAGACAAGACAAGACAAGACCAGACAAGACAAGACAAGACAAGACAAGACCAGACAAGAAAAGACAAGACAAGACAAGACTAGACAAGACAAAACAAGACAACACAAGACAAGACTAGACAAGACAAGACTAGACAAGACTAGACTAGACAAGACTAGACAAGACTAGACAAGACAAGACAAGACAAGACAAGACTAGACAAGACTAGACAAGACTAGACAAGACAAGACAAGACTAGACAAGACTAGACAAGACTAGACAAGACAAGACAAGACAAGACTAGACAAGACTAGACAAGACTAGACAAGACTAGACAAGACAAGACAAGACAAGACAAGACAAGACTAGACAAGACAAGACTAGACAAGACTAGACTAGACAAGACTAGACAAGACAAGACAAGACTAGACAAGACTAGACAAGACTAGACAAGACAAGACAAGACAAGACTAGACAAGACTAGACAAGACTAGACAAGACTAGACAAGACAAGACAAGACAAGACAAGACCAGACAAGACAAGACAAGACAAGACAAGACCAGACAAGAAAAGACAAGACAAGACAAGACTAGACAAGACAAAACAAGACAACACAAGACAAGACTAGACAAGACAAGACTAGACAAGACTAGACTAGACAAGACTAGACAAGACTAGACAAGACAAGACAAGACAAGACAAGACTAGACAAGACTAGACAAGACTAGACAAGACAAGACAAGACAAGACAAGACAAGACAAGACAAGACAAGACAAGACAAGACAAGACAAGACAAGACAAGACAAGACAAGACAAGACAAGACAAGACAAGACAAGACAAGACAAGACAAGACAAGACAAGACAAGACAAGACAAGACAAGACAAGACAAAACAAGACAAGACAAGACAAGACAAGACTAGACAAGACAAGACAAGACCAGACAAGAAAAGACAAGACAAGACAAGACAAGACTAGACAAGACAAGACAAGACAAGACAAGACAAGACAAGACAAGACAAGACAAGACAAGACAAGACAAGACAAGACAAGACAAGACAAGACAAGACAAGACAAGACAAGACAAGACAAGACAAGACAAGACTCGACAAGACAAGACTAGACAAGACAAGACAAGACATGAGAAGACATGACAAGACAAAACAAGGCAAAACAAGACAAGACAAGACAAGACAAAACAACACAACACAACATGACATGACATGACATGACATGAGAAGACAAGACAAGGCAGGACAGGACAGGACAGGACAGGACAGGACAAAACAGGACAAGACAAGATAAGACAAGACAAGACAAGACAAGACAAGACAGGACAAGACAAGACAAGACAAGACTAGACAAGACTAGACAAGACTAGACAAGACTAGACAAGACAAGACAAGACAAGACAAGACAAGACAAGACAAGACATGAGAAGACATGACAAGACAAAACAAGACAAAACAAGACAAGACAAGACAAGACAAAACAACACAACACAACATGACATGACATGACATGACATGACAAAACAAGACAAGACAAGACAAGACAAGACAAGACAAGACAAGACAAGACAAGACAAGACAAGACAAGACAAGACAAGACAAGACAAGACAAGACAAGACAAGACAAGACAAGACAAGACAAGACAAGACAAGACAAGACAAGACAAGACAAGACAAGACAAAAAAAGACAAGACAAGACAAGACTAGACAAGACAAGACAAGACAAGACAAGACTAGACAAGACTAGACAAGACTAGACAAGACAAGACAAGACCAGACAAAAAAAGACAAGACAAGACAAGACTAGACAAGACAAGACAAAACAAGACAAGACAAAACAAGACAAAACAAGACAAAACAAGACAAGACAAGACAAAACAACACAACACAACATGACTTGACATGACATGACATGACATGACATGACAAAACAAGACAAGACAAGACAAAACAACACAACACAATATGACATGACATGACATGACATGAGAAGACAAGACAAGGCAGGACAGGACAGGACAGGACAGGACAGGACAAGATAAGACAAGACAAGACAAGACAAGACAAGACAGGACAAGACAAGACAAGACAAGACAATTCAAGACAAGACAAGACAAGACAAGACAAGACAAGACAAGACAAGACAAGACAAGACAAGACAAGACAAGACAAGACAAGACAAGACAAGACAAGACAAGACAAGACAAGACAAGACAAGACAAGACAAGACAAGACAAGACAAGACAAGACAAGACAAGACAAGACAAGACATGAGAAGACATGACAAGACAAAACAAGACAAAACAAGACAAGACAAGACAAAACAACACAACACAACATGACTTGACATGACATGACATGACATGACATGACAAAACAAGACAAGACAAGACAAAACAACACAACACAATATGACATGACATGACATGACATGAGAAGACAAGACAAGGCAGGACAGGACAGGACAGGACAGGACAGGACAGGACAAGATAAGACAAGACAAGACAAGACAAGACAAGACAAAACAAGACAAGACAAGACAAGACAAGACAAGACAAGACAAGACAAGACAAGACAAGACAAGACAAGACAAGACAAGACAAGACAAGACAAGACAAGACAAGACAAGACAAGACAAGACAAGACAAGACAAGACAAGACAAGACAAGACAAGACAAGACAAGACAAGACAAGACAAGACAAGACAAGACAAGACAAGACAAGACAAGACAAGACAAGACAAGACAAGACAAGACAAGACAAGACAAGACAAGACAAGACAAGACAAGACAAGACAAGACAAGACAAGACAAGACAAGACAAGACAAGACAAGACAAGACAAGACAAGACAAGACAAGACAAGACAAGACAAGACATGAGAAGACATGACAAGACAAAACAAGACAAAACAAGACAAAACAAGACAAAACAAGACAAGACAAGACAAAACAACACAACACAACATGACTTGACATGACATGACATGACATGACATGACAAAACAAGACAAGACAAGACAAAACAACACAACACAATATGACATGACATGACATGACATGAGAAGACAAGACAAGGCAGGACAGGACAGGACAGGACAGGACAGGACAAGATAAGACAAGACAAGACAAGACAAGACAAGACAGGACAAGACAAGACAAGACAAGACAATTCAAGACAAGACAAGACAAGACAAGACAAGACAAGACAAGACAAGACAAGACAAGACAAGACAAGACAAGACAAGACAAGACAAGACAAGACAAGACAAGACAAGACAAGACAAGACAAGACAAGACAAGACAAGACAAGACAAGACAAGACAAGACAAGACAAGACAAGACAAGACAAGACAAGACAAGACAAGACAAGACAAGACAAGACAAGACAAGACAAGACAAGACAAGACAAGACAAGACAAGACAAGACAAGACAAGACAAGACAAGACTAGACAAGACTAGACAAGACTAGACAAGACTAGACAAGACAAGACAAGACAAGACAAGACAAGACAAGACAAGACAAGACAAGACAAGACAAGACAAGACAAGACAAGACAAGACAAAACAAGACAAAACAAGACAAAACAAGACAAGACAAGTCAAGACATGACAAGACAAGACTAGACAAGACAAGACAAGACAAGACAAGACAAGACAAGACAAGACAAGACAAGACAAGACAAGACTAGACAAGACTAGACAAGACTAGACAAGACTAGACAAGACAAGACAAGACAAGACAAGACAAGACAAGACAAGACAAGACAAGACAAGACAAGACAAGACAAGACATGAGAAGACATGACAAGACAAAACAAGACAAAACAAGACAAGACAAGACAAGACAAAACAACACAACACAACATGACATGACATGACATGACATGACATGACAAAACAAGACAAGACAAGACAAGACAAGACATGAGAAGACATGACAAGACAAAACAAGACAAAACAACACAACACAACATGACATGACAAAACAAGACAAGACAAGACAAAACAACACAACACAATATGACATGACATGACATGACATGAGAAGACAAGACAAGGCAGGGCAGGACAGGACAGGACAAGACAAGATAAGACAAGACAAGACAAGACAAGACAAGACAAGACAAGACAAGACAGGACAAGACAAGACAAGACAAGACAAGACAAGACAAGACAACACAACACAACATGACATGACATGACATGACATGACATGACAAAACAAGACAAGACAAGACAAGACAAGACAAGACAAGACAAGACAAGACAAAACAAGACAAAACAAGACAAGACAAGACAAGACTAGACAAGACTAGACAAGACTAGACAAGACTAGACAAGACAAGACAAGACAAGACCAGACAAGACAAGACAAGACAAAACAACACAACACAACATGACATGACATGACATGACATGACATGACAAAACAAGACAAGACAAGACAAGACAAGACAAGACAAGACAAGACAAGACAAAACAAGACAAAACAAGACAAGACAAGACAAGACTAGACAAGACTAGACAAGACTAGACAAGACTAGACAAGACAAGACAAGACAAGACCAGACAAAAAAAGACAAGACAAGACAAGACTAGACAAGACTAGACAAGACAAGACAAGACTAGACAAGACAAGACAAGACAAGACAAGACAAGACAAGACAAGACAAGACAAAGACAAGATAAGACAAGACAAGACAAGACAAGACAAGACAAGACAAGACAAGACAAGACTAGACAAGACTAGACAAGACTAGACAAGACAAGACAAGACAAGACAAGACAAGACAAGACAAGACAAGACTAGACAAGACTAGACAAGACTAGACAAGACAAGACAAGACAAGACAAGACAAGACAAAGACAAGATAAGACAAGACAAGACAAGACAAGACAAGACAAGACAAGACAAGACAAGACAAGACAAGACAAAACAAGACAAAACAAGACAAGACAAGACAAGACAAAACAACACAACACAACATGACATGACATGACATGACAAAACAAGACAAGACTAGACAAGACTAGACAAGACTAGACAAGACAAGACAAGACAAGACAAAGACAAGACAAGACAAGACAAGACAAGACAAAGACAAGATAAGACAAGACAAGACAAGACAAAACAACACAACACAACATGACTTGACATGACATGACATGACATGACATGACAAAACAAGACAAGACAAGACAAAACAACACAACACAATATGACATGACATGACATGACATGAGAAGACAAGACAAGGCAGGACAGGACAGGACAGGACAGGACAGGACAAGATAAGACAAGACAAGACAAGACAAGACAAGACAGGACAAGACAAGACAAGACAAGACAATTCAAGACAAGACAAGACAAGACAAGACAAGACAAGACAAGACAAGACAAGACAAGACAAGACAAGACAAGACAAGACAAGACAAGACAAGACAAGACAAGACAAGACAAGACAAGACAAGACAAGACAAGACAAGACAAGACAAGACAAGACAAGACAAGACAAGACAAGACAAGACAAGACAAGACAAGACAAGACAAGACAAGACAAGACAAGACAAGACAAGACAAGACAAGACAAGACAAGACAAGACAAGACAAGACAAGACAAGACAAGACAAGACAAGACTAGACAAGACTAGACAAGACTAGACAAGACTAGACAAGACAAGACAAGACAAGACAAGACAAGACAAGACAAGACAAGACAAGACAAGACAAGACAAGACAAGACAAGACAAGACAAGACAAAACAAGACAAAACAAGACAAAACAAGACAAGACAAGTCAAGACATGACAAGACAAGACTAGACAAGACAAGACAAGACAAGACAAGACAAGACAAGACAAGACAAGACAAGACAAGACAAGACTAGACAAGACTAGACAAGACTAGACAAGACTAGACAAGACAAGACAAGACAAGACAAGACAAGACAAGACAAGACAAGACAAGACAAGACAAGACAAGACAAGACATGAGAAGACATGACAAGACAAAACAAGACAAAACAAGACAAGACAAGACAAGACAAAACAACACAACACAACATGACATGACATGACATGACATGACATGACAAAACAAGACAAGACAAGACAAGACAAGACATGAGAAGACATGACAAGACAAAACAAGACAAAACAACACAACACAACATGACATGACAAAACAAGACAAGACAAGACAAAACAACACAACACAATATGACATGACATGACATGACATGAGAAGACAAGACAAGGCAGGGCAGGACAGGACAGGACAAGACAAGATAAGACAAGACAAGACAAGACAAGACAAGACAAGACAAGACAAGACAGGACAAGACAAGACAAGACAAGACAAGACAAGACAAGACAACACAACACAACATGACATGACATGACATGACATGACATGACAAAACAAGACAAGACAAGACAAGACAAGACAAGACAAGACAAGACAAGACAAAACAAGACAAAACAAGACAAGACAAGACAAGACTAGACAAGACTAGACAAGACTAGACAAGACTAGACAAGACAAGACAAGACAAGACCAGACAAGACAAGACAAGACAAAACAACACAACACAACATGACATGACATGACATGACATGACATGACAAAACAAGACAAGACAAGACAAGACAAGACAAGACAAGACAAGACAAGACAAAACAAGACAAAACAAGACAAGACAAGACAAGACTAGACAAGACTAGACAAGACTAGACAAGACTAGACAAGACAAGACAAGACAAGACCAGACAAAAAAAGACAAGACAAGACAAGACTAGACAAGACTAGACAAGACAAGACAAGACTAGACAAGACAAGACAAGACAAGACAAGACAAGACAAGACAAGACAAGACAAAGACAAGATAAGACAAGACAAGACAAGACAAGACAAGACAAGACAAGACAAGACAAGACTAGACAAGACTAGACAAGACTAGACAAGACAAGACAAGACAAGACAAGACAAGACAAGACAAGACAAGACTAGACAAGACTAGACAAGACTAGACAAGACAAGACAAGACAAGACAAGACAAGACAAAGACAAGATAAGACAAGACAAGACAAGACAAGACAAGACAAGACAAGACAAGACAAGACAAGACAAGACAAAACAAGACAAAACAAGACAAGACAAGACAAGACAAAACAACACAACACAACATGACATGACATGACATGACAAAACAAGACAAGACTAGACAAGACTAGACAAGACTAGACAAGACAAGACAAGACAAGACAAAGACAAGACAAGACAAGACAAGACAAGACAAAGACAAGATAAGACAAGACAAGACAAGACTAGACAAGACTAGACAAGACAAGACAAGACAAGACCAGACAAAAAAAGACAAGACAAGACAAGACTAGACAAGACTAGACAAGACAAGACAAGACTAGACAAGACAAGACAAGACAAGACAAGACAAGACAAGACAAGACAAGACAAGACAAAGACAAGATAAGACAAGACAAGACAAGACAAGACAAGACAAGACAAGACAAGACTAGACAAGACTAGACAAGACTAGACAAGACAAGACTAGACAAGACAAGACAAGACAAGACAAGACAAGACAAGACAAGACAAGACAAGACAAGACTAGACAAGACTAGACAAGACTAGACAAGACAAGACAAGACAAGACAAGACAAGACAAGACAAAGACAAGATAAGACAAGACAAGACAAGACAAGACAAGACAAGACAAGACAAGACAAGACAAGACTAGACAAGACTAGACAAGACTAGACAAGACAAGACAAGACAAGACAAGACAAGACAAGACAAGACAAGACTAGACTAGACAAGACTAGACAAGACAAGACAAGACAAGACAAGACAAGACAAGACAAAGACAAGATAAGACAAGACAAGACAAGACAAGACAAGACAAGACAAGACAAGACAAGACAAGACAAAACAAGACAAAACAAGACAAAACAAGACAAGACAAGACAATACAAGACTAGACAAGACTAGACAAGTCTAGACAAGACAAGACAAGACAAGACAAGACAAGACAAGACAAGACAAGACAACACAACATGACATGACATGACATGACATGACATGACAAAACAAGACAAGACAAGACAAGACAAGACATGACATGAGAAGACATGACAAGACAAGACAAGACAAGACAAGACAAGACTAGACAAGACTAGACAAGACAAGACAAGACAAGACAAGACAAGACAAGACAAGACAAGACTAGACAAGACTAGACAAGACAAGACAAGACAAGACAAGACAAGACAAAGACAAGATAAGACAAGACAAGACAAGACAAGACAAGACAAGACAAGACAAGACAAGACAAGACAAAACAAGACAAAACAAGACAAAACAAGACAAGACAAGACAATACAAGACTAGACAAGACTAGACAAGTCTAGACAAGACAAGACAAGACAAGACAAGACAAGACAAGACAAGACAAAACAACACAACACAATATGACATGACATGACATAACATGAGAAGACACGACAAGGCACGACAGGACAGGACAGGACAGGACAGGACAGGACAAGACAAGACAAAACAAGACAACACAACATGACATGACATGACATGACATGACATGACAAAACAAGACAAGACAAGACAAGACAAGACAAGACAAGACAAGACAAGACAAGACAAGACAAAACAACACAACACAACATGACATGACATGACATGACAAAACAAGACAAGGCAAGACAAGAAAAGACAAGACAAGACAAGACAAGACAAGACAAGACAAGACAAGACTAGACAAGACTAGACAATACAAGACAAGACTAGACAAGACTAGACAAGACAAGACAAGACAAGACTAGACAAGACAAGACAAGACAAGACAAGACCAGACAAGACAAGACAACACATGACAAGACATGAGAAGACATGACAAGACAAAACAAGACAAAACAAGACAAGACAAGACAAAACAAGACAAGACAAGACAAGACAAGACAAGACTAGACTAGACAAGACAAGACAAGACAACACAAAACAACACAACGCAACACATGACATGACAAGACAAGACAATGCAACACAAGATTAGACAAGACAAGACAAGACAAGACAAAACAACACAACACACGACATGACATGACATGACATGACAAGACAAGACAAGACAATATAAGACATGACAATACACAACAAGACAAGACAAAACAACACAACACACGACATGACAAGACAAGACAAGACAATATAAGACAGGACAAGACAAGACAAGACAAGACAAGACAAGACAAGACAAGACAAGACAAGACTAGACAAGACAAGACTAGACAAGACTAGACTAGACAAGACTAGACAAGACAAGACAAGACAAGACAAGACAAGACAAGACAAGACAAGACAAGACTAGACAAGACAAGACTAGACAAGACTAGACTAGACAAGACTAGACAAGACAAGACAAGACAAGACAAAACAACACAACACAACATGACATGACATGACATGACATGACATGACAAAACAAGACAAGACAAGACAAAACAACACAACACAATATGACATGACATGACATGAGAAGACAAGACAAGGCACGACAGGACAGGACAGGACAGGACAGGACAGGACAAGACAAGACAAGACAAGACAAGACAAGACAAGACAGGACAAGACAAGACAAGACAAGACAAGACAAGACACGACATGACAAGACATGAGAAGACATGACAAGACAAAACAAGACAAAACAAGACAACACAACATGACATGACATGACATGACATGACATGACAAAACAAGACAAGACAAGACAAGACAAGACAAGACAAGACAAGACAAGACAAGACAAGACAAGACAAGACAAAACAAGACAAAACAAGACAAAACAAGACAAGACAAGACAATACAAGACTAGACAAGACTAGACAAGTCTAGACAAGACAAGACAAGACAAGACAAGACAAGACAAGACAAGACAAGACAACACGACATGACATGACATGACATGACATGACATGACAAAACAAGACAAGACAAGACAAGACAAGACATGACATGAGAAGACATGACAAGACAAAACAAGACAAAACAACACAACACAACATGACATGACATGACATGACATGACATGACAAAACAAGACAAGACAAGACAAAACAAGACAAAACAACACAACACAACATGACATGACATGACATGACAAAACAAGACAAGACAAGACAAAACAACACAACACAATATGACATGACATGACATGACATGAGAAGACAAGACAAGGCACGACAGGACAGGACAGGACAGGACAGGACAGGACAAGACAAGACAAAACAAGACAACACAACATGACATGACATGACATGACATGACATGACAAAACAAGACAAGACAAGACAAGACAAGACAAGACAAGACAAGACAAGACAAGACAAGACAAAACAACACAACACAACATGACATGACATGACATGACAAAACAAGACAAGACAAGACAAGACAAGACATGACATGAGAAGACATGACAAGACAAAACAAGACAAAACAACACAACGCAACATGACATGACATGACATGACATGACATGACAAAACAAGACAAGACAAGACAAAACAAGACAAAACAACACAACACAACATGACATGACATGACATGACATGACATGACAAAACAAGACAAGACAAAACAACACAACACAATATGACATGACATGACATGACATGAGAAGACAAGACAAGGCACGACAGGACAGGACAGGACAGGACAGGACAGGACAAGACAAGACAAGACAAGACAAGACAAGACAAGACAAGACAAGACAAGACAAGACAAGACAAGACAAGACAAGACAAGACAAGACAAGACAAGACAAGACAAGACAAGACAAGACAAGACAAGACAAGACAAGACAAGACAAGACAAGACAAGACAAGACAAGACAAGACAAGACAAGACAAGACAAGACAAGACAAGACAAGACAAGACAAGACAAGACAAGACAAGACTAAACAAGACAAGACAAGACAAGACCAGACAAGACTAGACAAGACTAGACAAGACAAGACAAGACAAGACAAGACTAGACAAGACAAGACAAGACAAGACAAGACTAGACAAGACTAGACAAGACTAGACAAGACAAGACAAGACAAGACTAGACAAGACTAGACAAGACAAGACAAGACAAGACAAGACAAGACCAGACAAGACTAGACAAGACTAGACAAGACAAGACAAGACAAGACAAGACAAGACAAGACAAGACAGGACAGGACAGGACAGGACAGGACAGGACAGGACAGGACAAGACAAGACAAGACAAGACAAGACAAGACTAGACAAGACTAGACAAGACAAGACAAGACAAGACCAGACAAGACTAGACAAGACTAGACAAGACAAGACAAGACAAGACAAGACAAGACAAGACTAGACTAGACAAGACTAGACAAGACTAGACAAGACTAGACAAGACTAGACAAGACAAGACAAGACAAGACCAGACAAGACAAGACAAGACAAGACAAGACAAAACAAGACAAGACAAGATAAGACTAGACAAGACTAGACAAGACAAGACAAGACAAGACCAGACAAGAAAAGACAAGACAAGACAAGACTAGACAAGACTAGACAAGACTAGACAAGACAAGACAAGACAAGACAAGACAAGACTAGGCAAGACTAGAAAAGACAAGACAAGACAAGACCAGACAAGACTAGACTAGACAAGACAAGACAAGACCAGACAAGAAAAGACAAGACAAGACAAGACTAGACAAGACTAGACAAGACTAGACAAGACAAGACAAGACAAGACAAGACAAGACAAGACAAGACTAGACAAGACAAGACAAGACAAGACAAGACAAGACCAGACAAGACTAGACTAGACAAGACAAGATAAGACAAGACTAGACAAGACAAGACAAGACAAGACAAGACAAGACAAGACAAGACAAGACAAGACAAGACAAGACAAGACAAGACAAGACAAGACAAGGCAAGACAAGACTAGACAAGACTAGACAAGACAAGACAATACAAGACTAGACAAGACTAGACAAGACAAGACAAGACAAGACCAGACAAGACTAGACAAGACTAGACAAGACAAGACAAGACAAGACAAGACAAGACAAGACAAGACAAGACAAGACAAGACTAGACTAGACAAGACTAGACAAGACTAGACAAGACTAGACAAAACTAGACAAGACAAGACAAGACAAGACCAGACTAGACAAGACAAGACAAGATAAGACAAAACAAGACATGACAAGACAAGACTAGACAAGACAAGACTAGACAAGACTAGACAAGACAAGACAAGACAAGACAAGACAAGACAAGACAAGACAAGACAAGACAAGACAAGACAAGACCAGACAAGACTAGACAAGACTAGACAAGACTAGAGAAGACAAGACAAGACAAGACAAGACAAGACAAGACAAGACATGAGAAGACATGACAAGACAAAACAACACAACACAACATGACATGACATGACATGACAGGACAGGACAGGACAGGACAGGACAGGACAGGACAGGACAAGACAAGACAAGACAAGACAAGACAAGACTAGACAAGACTAGAAAAGACAAGACAAGACAAGACCAGACAAGACTAGACTAGACAAGACAAGACAAGACCAGACAAGAAAAGACAAGACAAGACAAGACTAGACAAGACTAGACAAGACTAGACAAGACAAGACAAGACAAGACAAGACAAGACAAGACAAGACTAGACAAGACAAGACAAGACAAGACAAGACAAGACCAGACAAGACTAGACTAGACAAGACAAGATAAGACAAGACTAGACAAGACAAGACAAGACTAGACAAGACTAGACAAGACTAGACAAGACAAGACAAGACAAGACTAGACAAGACTAGACAAGACAAGACAAGACAAGACAAGACAAGACCAGACAAGACTAGACAAGACTAGACAAGACAAGACAAGACAAGACAAGACAAGACAAGACAAGACAGGACAGGACAGGACAGGACAGGACAGGACAGGACAGGACAAGACAAGACAAGACAAGACAAGACAAGACTAGACAAGACTAGACAAGACAAGACAAGACAAGACCAGACAAGACTAGACAAGACAAGACAAGACAAGACAAGACAAGACAAGACTAGACTAGACAAGACTAGACAAGACTAGACAAGACTAGACAAGACTAGACAAGACAAGACAAGACAAGACCAGACAAGACAAGACAAGACAAGACAAGACAAAACAAGACAAGACAAGATAAGACTAGACAAGACTAGACAAGACAAGACAAGACAAGACCAGACAAGAAAAGACAAGACAAGACAAGACTAGACAAGACTAGACAAGACTAGACAAGACAAGACAAGACAAGACAAGACAAGACTAGGCAAGACTAGAAAAGACAAGACAAGACAAGACCAGACAAGACTAGACTAGACAAGACAAGACAAGACCAGACAAGAAAAGACAAGACAAGACAAGACTAGACAAGACTAGACAAGACTAGACAAGACAAGACAAGACAAGACAAGACAAGACAAGACAAGACATGACAAGACAAGACAAGACAAGACAAGACAAGACAAGACAAGACAAGACAAGACAAGACAAGACATGACATGACAAGACAAAACAAGACAAAACAAGACAAAACAAGACAAGACAAGACAAAACAACACAACACAACATGACATGACATGACATGACATGACAAAACAAGACAAGACAAGACAAGACAAGACAAGACAAGACATGAGAAGACATGACAAGACAAAACAAGACAAAACAACACAACACAACATGACATGACATGACATGACATGACATGACAAAACAAGACAAAACAACACGACACAATATGACATGACATGACATGACATGACATGAGAAGACAAGACAAGGCAGGACAGGACAGGACAGGACAGGACAGGACAGGACAAGACAAGATAAGACATGACAAGACAAGACAAGACAATATAAGACATGACAATACACAACAAGACAAGACAAAACAACACAACACACGACATGACAAGACAAGACAAGACAATATAAGACAGGACAAGACAGGACAAGACAAGACAAGACAAGACAAGACAAGACTAGACAAGACAAGACTAGACAAGACTAGACTAGACAAGACTAGACAAGACAAGACAAGACTAGACAAGACTAGACAAGACTAGACAAGACAAGACAAGACAAGACTAGACAAGACTAGACAAGACTAGACAAGACTAGACAAGACAAGACAAGACAAGACAAGACCAGACAAGACAAGACAAGACAAGACAAGACCAGACAAGAAAAGACAAGACAAGACAAGACTAGACAAGACAAAACAAGACAACACAAGACAAGACTAGACAAGACAAGACTAGACAAGACTAAACTAGACAAGACTAGACAAGACTAGACAAGACAAGACAAGACAAGACAAGACTAGACAAGACTAGACAAGACTAGACAAGACAAGACAAGACAAGACAAGACAAGACAAGACAAGACAAGACAAGACAAGACAAGACAAGACAAGACAAGACAAGACAAGACAAGACAAGACAAGACAAGACAAGACAAGACAAGACAAGACAAGACAAGACAAGACAAGACAAAACAAGACAAGACAAGACAAGACAAGACTAGACAAGACAAGACAAGACCAGACAAGAAAAGACAAGACAAGACAAGACAAGACTAGACAAGACAAGACAAGACAAGACAAGACAAGACAAGACAAGACAAGACAAGACAAGACAAGACAAGACAAGACAAGACAAGACAAGACAAGACAAGACAAGACAAGACAAGACAAGACAAGACAAGACTAGACAAGACAAGACTAGACAAGACAAGACAAGACATGAGAAGACATGACAAGACAAAACAAGGCAAAACAAGACAAGACAAGACAAGACAAAACAACACAACACAACATGACATGACATGACATGACATGAGAAGACAAGACAAGGCAGGACAGGACAGGACAGGACAGGACAGGACAAAACAGGACAAGACAAGATAAGACAAGACAAGACAAGACAAGACAAGACAGGACAAGACAAGACAAGACAAGACTAGACAAGACTAGACAAGACTAGACAAGACTAGACAAGACAAGACAAGACAAGACAAGACAAGACAAGACAAGACATGAGAAGACATGACAAGACAAAACAAGACAAAACAAGACAAGACAAGACAAGACAAAACAACACAACACAACATGACATGACATGACATGACATGACAAAACAAGACAAGACAAGACAAGACAAGACAAGACAAGACAAGACAAGACAAGACAAGACAAGACAAGACAAGACAAGACAAGACAAGACAAGACAAGACAAGACAAGACAAGACAAGACAAGACAAGACAAGACAAGACAAGACAAGACAAGACAAAAAAAGACAAGACAAGACAAGACTAGACAAGACAAGACAAGACAAGACAAGACTAGACAAGACTAGACAAGACTAGACAAGACAAGACAAGACCAGACAAAAAAAGACAAGACAAGACAAGACTAGACAAGACAAGACAAAACAAGACAAGACAAAACAAGACAAAACAAGACAAAACAAGACAAGACAAGACAAAACAACACAACACAACATGACTTGACATGACATGACATGACATGACATGACAAAACAAGACAAGACAAGACAAAACAACACAACACAATATGACATGACATGACATGACATGAGAAGACAAGACAAGGCAGGACAGGACAGGACAGGACAGGACAGGACAAGATAAGACAAGACAAGACAAGACAAGACAAGACAGGACAAGACAAGACAAGACAAGACAATTCAAGACAAGACAAGACAAGACAAGACAAGACAAGACAAGACAAGACAAGACAAGACAAGACAAGACAAGACAAGACAAGACAAGACAAGACAAGACAAGACAAGACAAGACAAGACAAGACAAGACAAGACAAGACAAGACAAGACAAGACAAGACAAGACAAGACAAGACAAGACATGAGAAGACATGACAAGACAAAACAAGACAAAACAAGACAAGACAAGACAAAACAACACAACACAACATGACTTGACATGACATGACATGACATGACATGACAAAACAAGACAAGACAAGACAAAACAACAGAACACAATATGACATGACATGACATGACATGAGAAGACAAGACAAGGCAGGACAGGACAGGACAGGACAGGACAGGACAGGACAAGATAAGACAAGACAAGACAAGACAAGACAAGACAAGACAAGACAAGACAAGACAAGACAAGACAAGACAAGACAAGACAAGACAAGACAAGACAATACAAGACAAGACAAGACAAGACAAGACAAGACAAGACAAGACAAGACAAGACAAGACAAGACAAGACAAGACAAGACAAGACAAGACAAGACAAGACAAGACAAGACAAGACAAGACAAGACAAGACAAGACAAGACAAGACAAGACAAGACAAGACAAGACAAGACAAGACAAGACAAGACAAGACAAGACAAGACAAGACAAGACAAGACAAGACAAGACAAGACAAGACAAGACAAGACAAGACAAGACAAGACAAGACAAGACAAGACAAGACAAGACAAGACAAGACAAGACAAGACAAGACAAGACAAGACAAGACAAGACAAGACAAGACAAGACAAGACAAGACAAGACAAGACATGAGAAGACATGACAAGACAAAACAAGACAAAACAAGACAAAACAAGACAAAACAAGACAAAACAAGACAAAACAAGACAAGACAAGACAAAACAACACAACACAACATGACTTGACATGACATGACATGACATGACATGACAAAACAAGACAAGACAAGACAAAACAACACAACACAATATGACATGACATGACATGACATGAGAAGACAAGACAAGGCAGGACAGGACAGGACAGGACAGGACAGGACAAGATAAGACAAGACAAGACAAGACAAGACAAGACAGGACAAGACAAGACAAGACAAGACAATTCAAGACAAGACAAGACAAGACAAGACAAGACAAGACAAGACAAGACAAGACAAGACAAGACAAGACAAGACAAGACAAGACAAGACAAGACAAGACAAGACAAGACAAGACAAGACAAGACAAGACAAGACAAGACAAGACAAGACAAGACAAGACAAGACAAGACAAGACAAGACAAGACAAGACAAGACAAGACAAGACAAGACAAGACAAGACAAGACAAGACAAGACAAGACAAGACAAGACAAGACAAGACAAGACAAGACTAGACAAGACTAGACAAGACTAGACAAGACTAGACAAGACAAGACAAGACAAGACAAGACAAGACAAGACAAGACAAGACAAGACAAGACAAGACAAGACAAGACAAGACAAGACAAAACAAGACAAAACAAGACAAAACAAGACAAGACAAGTCAAGACATGACAAGACAAGACTAGACAAGACAAGACAAGACAAGACAAGACAAGACAAGACAAGACAAGACAAGACAAGACAAGACTAGACAAGACTAGACAAGACTAGACAAGACTAGACAAGACAAGACAAGACAAGACAAGACAAGACAAGACAAGACAAGACAAGACAAGACAAGACAAGACAAGACATGAGAAGACATGACAAGACAAAACAAGACAAAACAAGACAAGACAAGACAAGACAAAACAACACAACACAACATGACATGACATGACATGACATGACATGACAAAACAAGACAAGACAAGACAAGACAAGACATGAGAAGACATGACAAGACAAAACAACACAACACAACATGACATGACAAAACAAGACAAGACAAGACAAAACAACACAACACAATATGACATGACATGACATGACATGAGAAGACAAAACAAGACAAAACAAGACAAGACAAGACAAAACAACACAACACAACATGACATGACATAACATGACATGACAAAACAAGACAAGACTAGACAAGACTAGACAAGACAAGACAAGACAAGACTAGACAAAACAAGACAAAACAAGACAAGACAAGACAAAACAACACAACACAACATGACATGACATAACATGACATGACAAAACAAGACAAGACTAGACAAGACTAGACAAGACAAGACAAGACAAGACTAGACAAGACTAGACAAGACAAGACAAGACAAGACCAGACAAGACAAGACAAGACAAGACAAGACAAGACAAGACTAGACAAGACTAGACAAGACTAGACAAGACAAGACAAGACAAGACTAGACAAGACTAGACAAGAAAAGACAAGACAAGACAAGACAAGACCAGACAAGACTAGACAAGACTAGACAAGACATGACAAGACAAGACAAGACAAGACAAGACAGGACTGGACAGGACAAGACAAGACAAGACAAGACAAGACAAGACCAGACAAGACTAGACAAGACAAGACAAGACAAGACCAGACAAGACTAGACAAGACTAGACAAGACAAGACAAGACTAGACAAGACAAGACAAGACAAGACAAGACAAGACAAGACAAGACAAGACAAGACAAGACAAGACAAGACTAGACAAGACTAGACAAGACAAGACAATACAAGACTAGACAAGACTAGACAAGACAAGACAAGACAAGACCAGACAAGACTAGACAAGACTAGACAAGACAAGACAAGACAAGACAAGACAAGACAAGACAAGACAAGACCAGACAAGACTAGACAAGACTAGACAAGACAAGACAATACAAGACAAGACAAGACAAGACAAGACAAGACAAGACAAGACAAGACAAGACAAGACAAGACAAGACTAGACAAGACTAGACAAGACAAGACAAGACAAGACAAGACAAGACATGAGAAGACATGACAAGACAAAACAAGACAAAACAAGACAAGACAAGACAAGACAAAACAACACAACACAACATGACATGACATGACATGACATGACATGACAAAACAAGACAAGACAAGACAAGACAAGACATGAGAAGACATGACAAGACAAAACAAGACAAGACAAGACAAAACAACACAACACAACATGACATGACATGACATGACATGACATGACAAAACAAGACAAGACAAGACAAGACATGCGAAGACATGACAAGACAAAACAAGACATGACAAGACAAGACAAGACCAGACAAGAAAAGACAAGGCAAGACAAGACTAGACAAGACTAGACAAGACAAGACAAGACAAGACCAGACAAGAAAAGACAAGACAAGACAAGACTAGACAAGACTAGACAAGACAAGACAAGACAAGACAAGACAAGACAAGACAAGACATGACAAGACATGAGAAGACATGACAAGACAAAACAAGACAAAACAAGACAAGACAAGACAAGACAAAACAAGACAAGACAAACCAAGACAAGACAAGACAAGACAAGACAAGGCAAGACTAGACAAGACAAGACAAGACAAGACCAGACAAGAAAAGACAAGACAAGACAAGACTAGACAAGACTAGACAAGACAAGACAAGACCAGACAAGAAAAGACAAGACAAGACTAGACAAGACTAGACAAGACAAGACAAGACAAGACAAGACAAGACATGAGAAGACATGACAAGACAAAACAAGACAAAACAAGACAAGACAAGACAAAACAACACAACACAACATGACTTGACATGACATGACATGACATGACAAAACAAGACAAGACAAGACAAAACAACACAACACAGTATGACATGACATGACATGACATGAGAAGACAAGACAAGGCAGGACAGGACAGGACAGGACAGGACAGGACAGGACAAGATAAGACAAGACCAGACAAGACAAGACAAGACAAGACAAGACAAGACAAGACAAGACAAGACAAGAAAAGACAAGACAAGACCAGACAAGAAAAGACAAGACAAGACAAGACTAGACAAGACTAGACAAGACAAGACAAGACAAGACAAGACAAGACAAGACAAGACAAGACTAGACTAGACAAGACTAGACTAGACAAGACTAGACAAGACTAGACAAGACTAGACAAGACTAGACAAGACAAGACAAGACAAGACAAGACAAGACTAGACAAGACTAGACAAGACAAGACTAGACAAGACTAGACAAGACAAGACAAGACAAGACAAGACAAGACTAGACAAGACTAGACAAGACAAGACAAGACAAGACCAGACAAGAAAAGACAAGACAAGACAAGACTAGACAAGACTAGACAAGACAAGACAAGACAAGACAAGACAAGACAAGACATGAGAAGACATGACAAGACAAAACAACACAACACAACATGACATGACATAACATGACATGACAAAACAAGACAAGACAAGACAAGACTAGACAAGACAAGACAAGACAAGACTAGACAAGACTAGACAAGACAAGACAAGACAAGACCAGACAAGACAAGACAAGACAAGACAAGACAAGACAAGACTAGACAAGACTAGACAAGACTAGACAAGACAAGACAAGACTAGACAAGACTAGACAAGACAAGACAAGACAAGACAAGACAAGACAAGACAAGACCAGACAAGACTAGACAAGACTAGACAAGACATGACAAGACAAGACAAGACAAGACAAGACAGGACTGGACAGGACAGGACAGGACAGGACTGGACAGGACAAGACAAGACAAGACAAGACAAGACAAGACCAGACAAGACTAGACAAGACAAGACAAGACAAGACCAGACAAGACTAGACAAGACTAGACAAGACAAGACAAGACTAGACAAGACAAGACAAGACAAGACAAGACAAGACAAGACAAGACAAGACAAGACAAGACAAGACAAGACAAGACAAGACAAGACTAGACAAGACTAGACAAGACAAGACAATACAAGACTAGACAAGACTAGACAAGACAAGACAAGACAAGACCAGACAAGACTAGACAAGACTAGACAAGACAAGACAAGACAAGACAAGACAAGACAAGACAAGACCAGACAAGACTAGACAAGACTAGACAAGACAAGACAATACAAGACAAGACAAGACAAGACAAGACAAGACAAGACAAGACAAGACAAGACAAGACAAGACAAGACAAGACAAGACAAGACTAGACAAGACTAGACAAGACAAGACAAGACAAGACAAGACAAGACATGAGAAGACAAAACAAGACAAAACAAGACAAGACAAGACAAGACAAAACAACACAACACAACATGACATGACATGACATGACATGACATGACAAAACAAGACAAGACAAGACAAGACAAGACATGAGAAGACATGACAAGACAAAACAAGACAAGACAAGACAAAACAACACAACACAACATGACATGACATGACATGACATGACATGACAAAACAAGACAAGACAAGACAAGACATGCGAAGACATGACAAGACAAAACAAGACATGACAAGACAAGACAAGACCAGACAAGAAAAGACAAGGCAAGACAAGACTAGACAAGACTAGACAAGACAAGACAAGACAAGACCAGACAAGAAAAGACAAGACAAGACAAGACTAGACAAGACTAGACAAGACAAGACAAGACAAGACAAGACAAGACAAGACATGACAAGACATGAGAAGACATGACAAGACAAAACAAGACAAAACAAGACAAGACAAGACAAGACAAAACAAGACAAGACAAACCAAGACAAGACAAGACAAGACAAGACAAGGCAAGACTAGACAAGACAAGACAAGACAAGACCAGACAAGAAAAGACAAGACAAGACAAGACTAGACAAGACTAGACAAGACAAGACAAGACCAGACAAGAAAAGACAAGACAAGACAAGACAAGACTAGACAAGACTAGACAAGACAAGACAAGACAAGACAAGACAAGACAAGACAAGACAAGACCAGACCAGACAAGACAAGACAAGACAAGACAAGACAAGACTAGACAAGACAAGACAAGACAAGACAAGACAAGACAAGACAAGACAAGACAAGACAAGACAAGACAAGACAAGACAAGACAAGACAAGACAAGACAAGACAAGACAAAACAAGACAAAACAAGACAAGACAAGACAAGACTAGACAAGACTAGACAAGACTAGACAAGACTAGACAAGACTAGACAAGACTAGACAAGACAAGACAAGACTAGACAAGACAAGACAAGACAAGACAAGACAAGACAAGACAAGACAAGACAAGACAAGACAAGACAAGACAAGACAAGACAAGACAAGACAAGACAAGACAAAACAAGACAAAACAAGACAAGACAAGACAAGACTAGACAAGACTAGACAAGACTAGACAAGACTAGACAAGACTAGACAAGACTAGACAAGACAAGACAAGACCAGACAAGAAAAGACAAGACAAGACAAGACTAGACAAGACTAGACAAGACAAGACAAGACAAGACAAGACAAGACAAGACAAGACAAGACAAGACAAGACAAGACAAGACAAGACAAGACAAGACAAGACAAGACAAGACTAGACAAGACTAGACAAGACTAGACAAGACTAGACAAGACAAGACAAAACAAGACAAAACAAGACAAGACAAGACTAGACAAGACTAGACAAGACTAGACAAGACTAGACAAGACTAGACAAGACTAGACAAGACAAGACAAGACCAGACAAGAAAAGACAAGACAAGACAAGACTAGACAAGACTAGACAAGACAAGACAAGACAAGACAAGACAAGACAAGACAAGACAAGACAAGACAAGACAAGACAAGACAAGACAAGACAAGACAAGACAAGACAAGACAAGACAAGACAAGACAAGACAAGACATGAGAAGACATGACAAGACAAAACAAGACAAAACAAGACAAGACAAGACAAAACAACACAACACAACATGACTTGACATGACATGACATGACATGACATGACAAAACAAGACAAGACAAGACAAAACAACACAACACAACATGACTTGACATGACATGACATGACATGACATGACAAAACAAGACAAGACAAGACAAGACAAGACAAGACAAGACAAGACAAGACAAGACAAAACAAGACAAAACAAGACAAGACAAGACAAGACTAGACAAGACTAGACAAGACTAGACAAGACTAGACAAGACTAGACAAGACTAGACAAGACAAGACAAGACAAGACCAGACAAAAAAAGACAAGACTAGACAAGACTAGACAAGACAAGACAAGACTAGACAAGACAAGACAAGACAAGACAAGACAAGACAAGACAAGACAAGACAAAGACAAGATAAGACAAGACAAGACAAGACAAGACAAGACAAGACAAGACTAGACAAGACTAGACAAGACAAGACAAGACAAGACAAGACAAGACAAGACAAGACAAGACTAGACAAGACTAGACAAGACTAGACAAGACAAGACAAGACAAGACAAGACAAGACAAGACAAGACAAAGACAAGATAAGACAAGACAAGACAAGACAAGACAAGACAAGACAAGACTAGACAAGACTAGACAAGACAAGACAAGACAAGACAAGACAAGACAAGACAAGACAAGACAAGACAAGACAAGACAAGACAAGACAAGACAAGACAAGACAAGACAAGACAAGACATGAGAAGACATGACAAGACAAAACAAGACAAAACAAGACAAAACAAGACAAGACAAGACAAAACAACACAACACAACATGACTTGACATGACATGACATGACATGACATGACAAAACAAGACAAGACAAGACAAGACAAGACAAGACAAGACAAAACAAGACAAAACAAGACAAGACAAGACAAGACTAGACAAGACTAGACAAGACTAGACAAGACTAGACAAGACAAGACAAGACAAGACCAGACAAAAAAAGACAAGACTAGACAAGACTAGACAAGACAAGACAAGACTAGACAAGACAAGACAAGACAAGACAAGACAAGACAAGACAAAGACAAGATAAGACAAGACAAGACAAGACAAGACAAGACAAGACAAGACAAGACTAGACAAGACTAGACAAGACAAGACAAGACAAGACAAGACAAGACAAGACAAGACAAGACTAGACAAGACTAGACAAGACTAGACAAGACAAGACAAGACAAGACAAGACAAGACAAGACAAGACAAAGACAAGATAAGACAAGACAAGACAAGACAAGACAAGACAAGACAAGACAAAACAAGACAAAACAAGACAAGACAAGACAAGACAAAACAACACAACACAACATGACATGACATGACATGACAAAACAAGACAAGGCAAGACAAGAAAAGACAAGACAAGACAAGACAAGACAAGACAAGACTGGACAAGACTAGACAAGACTAGACAAGACTAGACAAGACTAGACAAGACAAGACAAGACAAGACTAGACAAGACAAGACAAGACAAGACAAGACAAGACCAGACAAGACAAGACAACACATGACAAGACATGAGAAGACATGACAAGACAAAACAAGACAAAACAAGACAAAACAAGACAAAACAAGACAAGACAAGACAAAACAAGACAAGACAAGACAAGACAAGACAAGACAAGACTAGACATGACAAGACAAGACTAGACAAGACTAGACAAGACAAGACAAGACAAGACAAGACAAGACAAGACAAGACAAGACAAGACAAGACAAGACAAGACAAGACAAGACAAGACAAGACAAGACTAGACAAGACTAGACAAGACTAGACAAGACTAGACAAGACAAGACAAGACAAGACAAGACAAGACAAGACAAGACAAGACAAGACAAGACATGAGAAGACATGACAAGACAAAACAAGACAAAACAAGACAAGACAAGACAAAACAACACAACACAACATGACATGACATGACATGACATGACATGACAAAACAAGACAAGACAAGACAAGACAAGACAAGACAAGACAAGACAAGACAAGACAAAACAAGACAAAACAAGACAAGACAAGACAAGACTAGACAAGACTAGACAAGACTAGACAAGACTAGACAAGACAAGACAAGACAAGACCAGACAAAAAAAGACAAGACAAGACAAGACTAGACAAGACTAGACAAGACAAGACAAGACTAGACAAGACAAGACAAGACAAGACAAGACAAGACAAGACAAGACAAGACAAAGACAAGATAAGACAAGACAAGACAAGACAAGACAAGACAAGACAAGACAAGACAAGACTAGACAAGACTAGACAAGACTAGACAAGACAAGACAAGACAAGACAAGACAAGACAAGACAAGACAAGACAAGACTAGACAAGACTAGACAAGACTAGACAAGACAAGACAAGACAAGACAAGACAAGACAAGACAAAGACAAGATAAGACAAGACAAGACAAGACAAGACAAGACAAGACAAGACAAGACAAGACAAGACAAGACAAGACAAAACAAGACAAAACAAGACAAGACAAGACAAGACAAAACAACACAACACAACATGACATGACATGACATGACAAAACAAGACAAGACTAGACAAGACTAGACAAGACTAGACAAGACAAGACAAGACAAGACAAAGACAAGACAAGACAAGACAAGACAAGACAAAGACAAGATAAGACAAGACAAGACAAGACTAGACAAGACTAGACAAGACAAGACAAGACAAGACCAGACAAAAAAAGACAAGACAAGACAAGACTAGACAAGACTAGACAAGACAAGACAAGACTAGACAAGACAAGACAAGACAAGACAAGACAAGACAAGACAAGACAAGACAAAGACAAGATAAGACAAGACAAGACAAGACAAGACAAGACAAGACAAGACAAGACTAGACAAGACTAGACAAGACTAGACAAGACAAGACTAGACAAGACAAGACAAGACAAGACAAGACAAGACAAGACAAGACAAGACAAGACAAGACAAGACAAGACTAGACAAGACTAGACAAGACTAGACAAGACAAGACAAGACAAGACAAGACAAGACAAGACAAAGACAAGATAAGACAAGACAAGACAAGACAAGACAAGACAAGACAAGACAAGACAAGACAAGACTAGACAAGACTAGACAAGACTAGACAAGACAAGACAAGACAAGACAAGACAAGACAAGACAAGACAAGACTAGACAAGACTAGACAAGACAAGACAAGACAAGACAAGACAAGACAAGACAAAGACAAGATAAGACAAGACAAGACAAGACAAGACAAGACAAGACAAGACAAGACAAGACAAGACAAGACAAAACAAGACAAAACAAGACAAAACAAGACAAGACAAGACAATACAAGACTAGACAAGACTAGACAAGTCTAGACAAGACAAGACAAGACAAGACAAGACAAGACAAGACAAGACAAGACAACACAACATGACATGACATGACATGACATGACATGACAAAACAAGACAAGACAAGACAAGACAAGACATGACATGAGAAGACATGACAAGACTAGACAAGACAAGACAAGACAAGACTAGACAAGACTAGACAAGACAAGACAAGACAAGACAAGACAAGACAAGACAAGACAAGACTAGACAAGACTAGACAAGACAAGACAAGACAAGACAAGACAAGACAAGACAAAGACAAGATAAGACAAGACAAGACAAGACAAGACAAGACAAGACAAGACAAGACAAAACAAGACAAAACAAGACAAAACAAGACAAAACAAGACAAGACAAGACAATACAAGACTAGACAAGACTAGACAAGTCTAGACAAGACAAGACAAGACAAGACAAGACAAGACAAGACAAGACAAGACAAAACAACACAACACAATATGACATGACATGACATGACATGAGAAGACAAGACAAGGCACGACAGGACAGGACAGGACAGGACAGGACAGGACAAGACAAGACAAAACAAGACAACACAACATGACATGACATGACATGACATGACATGACAAAACAAGACAAGACAAGACAAGACAAGACAAGACAAGACAAGACAAGACAAGACAAGACAAAACAACACAACACAACATGACATGACATGACATGACAAAACAAGACAAGGCAAGACAAGAAAAGACAAGACAAGACAAGACAAGACAAGACAAGACAAGACAAGACTAGACAAGACTAGACAAGACAAGACAAGACTAGACAAGACTAGACAAGACAAGACAAGACAAGACTAGACAAGACAAGACAAGACAAGACAAGACCAGACAAGACAAGACAACACATGACAAGACATGAGAAGACATGACAAGACAAAACAAGACAAAACAAGACAAGACAAGACAAAACAAGACAAGACAAGACAAGACAAGACAAGACTAGACAAGACAAGACAAGACAACACAAAACAACACAACGCAACACATGACATGACAAGACAAGACAATGCAACACAAGATTAGACAAGACAAGACAAGACAAGACTAGACAAGACAAGGAGAAGACAAGACAAGACAAAACAACACAACACACGACATGACATGACATGACATGACAAGACAAGACAAGACAATATAAGACATGACAATACACAACAAGACAAGACAAAACAACACAACACACGACATGACAAGACAAGACAAGACAATATAAGACAGGACAAGACAAGACAAGACAAGACAAGACAAGACAAGACAAGACAAGACAAGACTAGACAAGACAAGACTAGACAAGACTAGACTAGACAAGACTAGACAAGACAAGACAAGACAAGACAAGACAAGACAAGACAAGACAAGACTAGACAAGACAAGACTAGACAAGACTAGACTAGACAAGACTAGACAAGACAAGACAAGACAAGACAAGACAAAACAACACAACACAACATGACATGACATGACATGACATGACATGACAAAACAAGACAAGACAAGACAAAACAACACAACACAATATGACATGACATGACATGAGAAGACAAGACAAGGCACGACAGGACAGGACAGGACAGGACAGGACAGGACAAGACAAGACAAGACAAGACAAGACAAGACAAGACAGGACAAGACAAGACAAGACAAGACAAGACAAGACACGACATGACAAGACATGAGAAGACATGACAAGACAAAACAAGACAAAACAAGACAACACAACATGACATGACATGACATGACATGACATGACAAAACAAGACAAGACAAGACTAGACAAGACTAGACAAGACAAGACAAGACAAGACCAGACAAAAAAAGACAAGACAAGACAAGACTAGACAAGACTAGACAAGACAAGACAAGACTAGACAAGACAAGACAAGACTAGACAAGACAAGACAAGACAAGACAAGACAAGACAAGACAAGACAAGACAAAGACAAGATAAGACAAGACAAGACAAGACAAGACAAGACAAGACAAGACAAGACTAGACAAGACTAGACAAGACTAGACAAGACAAGACTAGACAAGACAAGACAAGACAAGACAAGACAAGACAAGACAAGACAAGACAAGACAAGACAAGACAAGACTAGACAAGACTAGACAAGACTAGACAAGACAAGACAAGACAAGACAAGACAAGACAAGACAAAGACAAGATAAGACAAGACAAGACAAGACAAGACAAGACAAGACAAGACAAGACAAGACAAGACTAGACAAGACTAGACAAGACTAGACAAGACAAGACAAGACAAGACAAGACAAGACAAGACAAGACAAGACTAGACAAGACTAGACAAGACAAGACAAGACAAGACAAGACAAGACAAGACAAAGACAAGATAAGACAAGACAAGACAAGACAAGACAAGACAAGACAAGACAAGACAAGACAAGACAAGACAAAACAAGACAAAACAAGACAAAACAAGACAAGACAAGACAATACAAGACTAGACAAGACTAGACAAGTCTAGACAAGACAAGACAAGACAAGACAAGACAAGACAAGACAAGACAAGACAACACAACATGACATGACATGACATGACATGACATGACAAAACAAGACAAGACAAGACAAGACAAGACATGACATGAGAAGACATGACAAGACTAGACAAGACAAGACAAGACAAGACTAGACAAGACTAGACAAGACAAGACAAGACAAGACAAGACAAGACAAGACAAGACAAGACTAGACAAGACTAGACAAGACAAGACAAGACAAGACAAGACAAGACAAGACAAAGACAAGATAAGACAAGACAAGACAAGACAAGACAAGACAAGACAAGACAAGACAAGACAAGACAAAACAAGACAAAACAAGACAAAACAAGACAAAACAAGACAAGACAAGACAATACAAGACTAGACAAGACTAGACAAGTCTAGACAAGACAAGACAAGACAAGACAAGACAAGACAAGACAAGACAAGACAAGACAAAACAACACAACACAATATGACATGACATGACATGACATGAGAAGACAAGACAAGGCACGACAGGACAGGACAGGACAGGACAGGACAGGACAAGACAAGACAAAACAAGACAACACAACATGACATGACATGACATGACATGACATGACAAAACAAGACAAGACAAGACAAGACAAGACAAGACAAGACAAGACAAGACAAGACAAAACAACACAACACAACATGACATGACATGACATGACAAAACAAGACAAGGCAAGACAAGAAAAGACAAGACAAGACAAGACAAGACAAGACAAGACAAGACAAGACTAGACAAGACTAGACAAGACAAGACAAGACTAGACAAGACTAGACAAGACAAGACAAGACAAGACTAGACAAGACAAGACAAGACAAGACAAGACCAGACAAGACAAGACAACACATGACAAGACATGAGAAGACATGACAAGACAAAACAAGACAAAACAAGACAAGACAAGACAAAACAAGACAAGACAAGACAAGACAAGACAAGACTAGACAAGACAAGACAAGACAACACAAAACAACACAACGCAACACATGACATGACAAGACAAGACAATGCAACACAAGATTAGACAAGACAAGACAAGACAAGACTAGACAAGACAAGGAGAAGACAAGACAAGACAAAACAACACAACACACGACATGACATGACATGACATGACAAGACAAGACAAGACAATATAAGACAGGACAAGACAAGACAAGACAAGACAAGACAAGACAAAACAACACAACACACGACATGACAAGACAAGACAAGACAATATAAGACAGGACAAGACAAGACAAGACAAGACAAGACAAGACAAGACAAGACAAGACAAGACTAGACAAGACAAGACTAGACAAGACTAGACTAGACAAGACTAGACAAGACAAGACAAGACAAGACAAGACAAGACAAGACAAGACAAGACTAGACAAGACAAGACTAGACAAGACTAGACTAGACAAGACTAGACAAGACAAGACAAGACAAGACAAAACAACACAACACAACATGACATGACATGACATGACATGACATGACAAAACAAGACAAGACAAGACAAAACAACACAACACAATATGACATGACATGACATGAGAAGACAAGACAAGGCACGACAGGACAGGACAGGACAGGACAGGACAGGACAAGACAAGACAAGACAAGACAAGACAAGACAAGACAGGACAAGACAAGACAAGACAAGACAAGACAAGACACGACATGACAAGACATGAGAAGACATGACAAGACAAAACAAGACAAAACAAGACAACACAACATGACATGACATGACATGACATGACATGACAAAACAAGACAAGACAAGACAAGACAAGACAAGACAAGACAAGACAAGACAAGACAAGACAAGACAAAACAAGACAAAACAAGACAAAACAAGACAAAACAAGACAAGACAAGACTAGACAAGACTAGACAAGTCTAGACAAGACAAGACAAGACAAGGCAAGACAAGACAAGACAAGACAAGACAAGACAACACAACATGACATGACATGACATGACATGACATGACAAAACAAGACAAGACAAGACAAAACAAGACATGACATGAGAAGACATGACAAGACAAAACAAGACAAAACAACACAACACAACATGACATGACATGACATGACATGACATGACAAAACAAGACAAGACAAGACAAAACAAGACAAAACAACACAACACAACATGACATGACATGACATGACATGACATGACAAAACAAGACAAGACAAGACAAAACAACACAACACAATATGACATGACATGACATGACATGAGAAGACAAGACAAGGCACGACAGGACAGGACAGGACAGGACAGGACAGGACAAGACAAGACAAAACAAGACAACACAACATGACATGACATGACATGACATGACATGACAAAACAAGACAAGACAAGACAAGACAAGACAAGACAAGACAAGACAAGACAAGACAAGACAAAACAACACAACACAACATGACATGACATGACATGACAAAACAAGACAAGACAAGACAAGACAAGACATGACATGAGAAGACATGACAAGACAAAACAAGACAAAACAACACAACGCAACATGACATGACATGACATGACATGACATGACAAAACAAGACAAGACAAGACAAAACAAGACAAAACAACACAACACAACATGACATGACATGACATGACAAAACAAGACAAGACAAGACAAAACAACACAACACAATATGACATGACATGACATGACATGAGAAGACAAGACAAGGCACGACAGGACAGGACAGGACAGGACAGGACAGGACAAGACAAGACAAGACAAGACAAGACAAGACAAGACAAGACAAGACAAGACAAGACAAGACAAGACAAGACAAGACAAGACAAGACAAGACAAGACAAGACAAGACAAGACAAGACAAGACAAGACAAGACAAGACAAGACAAGACAAGACAAGACAAGACAAGACAAGACAAGACAAGACAAGACAAGACAAGACAAGACAAGACAAGACAAGACAAGACAAGACAAGACAAGACAAGACAAGACAAAACAAGACAAGACAAGATAAGACTAGACAAGACTAGACAAGACAAGACAAGACAAGACAAGACAAGACAAGACTAGACAAGACTAGACAAGACTAGACAAGACAAGACAAGACAAGACAAGACAAGACTAGGCAAGACTAGAAAAGACAAGACAAGACAAGACCAGACAAGACTAGACTAGACAAGACAAGACAAGACAAGACAAGACAAGACCAGACAAGACTAGACTAGACAAGACAAGACAAGACAAGACAAGACAAGACAGGACAGGACAGGACAGGACAGGACAGGACAAGACAAGACAAAACAAGACAACACAACATGACATGACATGACATGACATGACATGACAAAACAAGACAAGACAAGACAAGACAAGACAAGACAAGACAAGACAAGACTAGACAAGACTAGACAAGATTAGACAAGACAAGACAAGACAAGACAAGACAAGACTAGGCAAGACAAGACAAGACAAGACAAGACAAGACAAGACAAGACAAGACAAGACAAGACAAGACAAGACAAGACAAGACAAGACAAGACTAGACAAGACTAGACAAGACTAGACAAGACAAGACAAGACAAGACAAGACTAGGCAAGACTAGAAAAGACAAGACAAGACAAGACCAGACAAGACTAGACTAGACAAGACAAGACAAAACAACACAACACAATATGACATGACATGACATGACATGAGAAGACAAGACAAGGCACGACAGGACAGGACAGGACAGGACAGGACAGGACAAGACAAGACAAAACAAGACAACACAACATGACATGACATGACATGACATGACATGACAAAACAAGACAAGACAAGACAAGTCAAGACAAGACAAGACAAGACAAGACTAGACAAGACTAGACAAGACTAGACAAGACAAGACAAGACAAGACAAGACAAGACTAGGCAAGACTAGAAAAGACAAGACAAGACCAGACAAGACTAGACTAGACTAGACAAGACAAGACAAGACTAGACAAGACAAGACAAGACAAGACAAGACAAGACAAGACAAGACAAGACAAGACAAGACAAGACAAGACAAGACAAGACAAGACAAGACAAGACAAGACAAGACAAGACAAGACAAGACAAGACTAGACAAGACTAGACAAGACAAGACAATACAAGACTAGACAAGACTAGACAAGACAAGACAAGACTAGACAAGACTAGACAAGACAAGACAAGACAAGACCAGACAAGAAAAGACAAGACAAGACAAGACTAGACAAGACTAGACAAGACTAGACAAGACAAGACAAGACAAGACAAGACAAGACAAGACAAGACTAGACAAGACAAGACAAGACAAGACAAGACAAGACCAGACAAGACTAGACTAGACAAGACAAGATAAGACAAGACTAGACAAGACAAGACAAGACAAGACAAGACAAGACAAGACAAGACAAGACAAGACAAGACAAGACAAGACAAGACAAGACAAGGCAAGACAAGACTAGACAAGACTAGACAAGACAAGACAATACAAGACTAGACAAGACTAGACAAGACAAGACAAGACAAGACCAGACAAGACTAGACAAGACTAGACAAGACAAGACAAGACAAGACAAGACAAGACAAGACAAGACAAGACAAGACAAGACTAGACTAGACAAGACTAGACAAGACTAGACAAGACTAGACAAAACTAGACAAGACAAGACAAGACAAGACCAGACTAGACAAGACAAGACAAGATAAGACAAAACAAGACATGACAAGACAAGACTAGACAAGACAAGACTAGACAAGACTAGACAAGACAAGACAAGACAAGACAAGACAAGACAAGACAAGACAAGACAAGACAAGACAAGACAAGACCAGACAAGACTAGACAAGACTAGACAAGACTAGACAAGACAAGACAAGACAAGACAAGACAAGACAAGACAAGACATGAGAAGACATGACAAGACAAAACAACACAACACAACATGACATGACATGACATGACATGACAAAACAAGACAAGACTAGACAAGACTAGACAAGACAAGACAAGACAAGACTAGACAAGACAAGACTAGACAAGACTAGACAAGACAAGACAAGACAAGACAAGACAAGACTAGACAAGACTAGACAAGACAAGACAAGACAAGACCAGACAAGAAAAGACAAGACAAGACAAGACTAGACAAGACAAGACAAGACAAGACATGACAAGACAAGACAAGACAAGACAAGACAAGACAAGACAAGACAAGACAAGACAAGACAAGACAAGACATGACAAGACAAAACAAGACAAAACAAGACAAAACAAGACAAGACAAGACAAAACAACACAACACAACATGACATGACATGACATGACATGACAAAACAAGACAAGACAAGACAAGACAAGACAAGACAAGACATGAGAAGACATGACAAGACAAAACAAGACAAAACAACACAACACAACATGACATGACATGACATGACATGACATGACAAAACAAGACAAAACAACACGACACAATATGACATGACATGACATGACATGACATGAGAAGACAAGACAAGGCAGGACAGGACAGGACAGGACAGGACAGGACAAGACAAGATAAGACATGACAAGACAAGACAAGACAATATAAGACATGACAATACACAACAAGACAAGACAAAACAACACAACACACGACATGACAAGACAAGACAAGACAATATAAGACAGGACAAGACAGGACAAGACAAGACAAGACAAGACAAGACAAGACAAGACAAGACAAGACAAGACAAGACAAGACTAGACAAGACAAGACTAGACAAGACTAGACTAGACAAGACTAGACAAGACAAGACAAGACTAGACAAGACTAGACAAGACTAGACAAGACAAGACAAGACAAGACTAGACAAGACTAGACAAGACTAGACAAGACTAGACAAGACAAGACAAGACAAGACAAGACCAGACAAGACAAGACAAGACAAGACAAGACCAGACAAGAAAAGACAAGACAAGACAAGACTAGACAAGACAAAACAAGACAACACAAGACAAGACTAGACAAGACAAGACTAGACAAGACTAGACTAGACAAGACTAGACAAGACTAGACAAGACAAGACAAGACAAGACAAGACTAGACAAGGCTAGACAAGACTAGACAAGACAAGACAAGACAAGACAAGACAAGACAAGACAAGACAAGACAAGACAAGACAAGACAAGACAAGACAAGACAAGACAAGACAAGACAAGACAAGACAAGACAAGACAAGACAAGACAAGACAAGACAAGACAAGACAAGACAAGACAAGACAAGACAAGACAAGACAAGACAAGACAAAACAAGACAAGACAAGACAAGACAAGACTAGACAAGACAAGAAAAGACAAGACAAGACAAGACTAGACAAGACTAGACAAGACTAGACAAGACAAAACAAGACAAGACAAGACAAGACAAGACAAGACTAGACAAGACTAGACAAGACTAGACCAGACAAGAAAAGACAAGGCAAGACAAGACTAGACAAGACTAGACAAGACAAGACAAGACAAGACCAGACAAGAAAAGACAAGACAAGACAAGACTAGACAAGACTAGACAAGACTAGACAAGACAAGACAAGACAAGACAAGACAAGACAAGACAAGACATGACAAGACATGAGAGGACATGACAAGACAAAACAAGACAAAACAAGACAAGACAAGACAAGACAAAACAAGACAAGACAAACCAAGACAAGACAAGACAAGACAAGACAAGGCAAGACTAGACAAGACAAGACAAGACAAGACCAGACAAGAAAAGACAAGACAAGACAAGACTAGACAAGACTAGACAAGACAAGACAAGACAAGACAAGACAAGACAAGACAAGACAAGACAAGACAAGACAAGACAAGACAAGACAAGACAAGACAAGACAAGACTAGACAAGACTAGACAAGACTAGACAAGACTAGACAAGACTAGACAAGACAAGACAAGACAAGACAAGACAAGACAAGACAAGACAAGACAAGACAAGACAAGACAAGACAAGACAAGACAAGACAAGACAAGACAAGACAAGACAAGACAAGACAAGACAAGACAAGACAAGACAAGACAAGACAAGACATGAGAAGACATGACAAGACAAAACAAGACAAGACAACACAACACAACATGACATGACATGACATGACATGACAAAACAAGACAAGACAAGACAAGACAAAACAACACAACACAATATGACATGACATGACATGACATGAGAAGACAAGACAAGGCAGGACAGGACAGGACAGGACAGGACAGGACAGGACAGGACAGGACAGGACAGGACAGGACAGGACAGGACAAGACAAGATAAGACAAGACAAGACAAGACAAGACAAGACAAGGAGCAGACAAGACAAGACAAAGCAACACAAGACAAGACAAGACAAGACAAGACTAGACAAGACAAGACATGAGAAGACATGACAAGACAGAACAAGACAAGACAAGACAAGACAAGACAAAACAACACAACACAACATGACATGACATGACATGACAAAACAAGACAAGGCAAGACAAGACATGCGAAGACATGACAAGACAAAACAAGACAAGACAAGACAAGACAAGACCAGACAAGACAAGACAAGACAAGACTAGACAAGACAAGACATGAGAAGACATGACAAGACAGAACAAGACAAGACAAGACAAGACAAAACAACATAACACAACTTGACATGACATGACATGACAAAACAAGACAAGGCAAGACAAGACATGAGAAGACATGACAAGACAGAACAAGACAAGACAAGACAAGACAAGACAAAACAACACAACACAACATGGCATGACATGACATGACAAAACAAGACAAGGCAAGACAAGACATGCGAAGACATGACAAGACAAAACAAGACAAGACAACACAACTCAACATGACATGACATGACATGACATGACAAAACAAGACAAGACAAGACAAAACAACACAACACAATATGACATGACATGACATGACATGAGAAGACAAGACAAGGCAGGACAGGACAGGACAGGACAGGACAGGATAGGACAGGACAGGACAGGACAGGACAGGACAGGACAGGACAGGACAGGACAGGACAGGACAAGACAAGATAAGACAAGACAAGACAAGACAAGACAAGACAAGGAGCAGACAAGACAAGACAAAGCAACACAAGACAAGACAAGACAAGACAAGACAAGACTAGACAAGACAAGACATGAGAAGACATGACAAGACAGAACAAGACAAGACAAGACAAGACAAGACAAAACAACACAACACAACATGACATGACATGACATGACAAAACAAGACAAGGCAAGACAAGACATGCGAAGACATGACAAGACAAAACAAGACAAGACAAGACAAGACAAGACCAGACAAGAAAAGACAAGGCAAGACAAGACTAGACAAGACTAGACAAGACAAGACAAGACAAGACCAGACAAGAAAAGACAAGACAAGACAAGACTAGGCAAGACTAGACAAGACAAGACAAGACAAGACAAGACAAGACATGACAAGACAAGACAAGGCAAGACAAGACAAGACAAGACAAGACAAGACAAGACAAGACAAGACAAGACAAGACAAGACAAGACAAGACAAGACTAGACAAGACAAGACAAGACAAGACAAGACTAGACAAGACTAGACAAGACTAGACAAGACTAGACAAGACTAGACAAGACAAGACAAGACAAGACAAGACAAGACCAGACAAGACAAGACAAGACAAGACAAGACAAGACAAGACAAGACAAAACAAGACAAGACAAGACAAGACTAGACAAGACTAGACAAGACAAGACAAGACAAGACCAGACAAGAAAAGACAAGACAAGACAAGACTAGACAAGACTAGACAAGACAAGACAAGACAAGACAAGACTAGACAAGACAAGACAAGACAAGACAAGACTAGACAAGACTAGACTAGACAAGACTAGACAAGACAAGACAAGACTAGACAAGACTAGACAAGACTAGACAAGACAAGACTAGACAAGACAAGACAAGACAAGACAAGACTAGACAAGACAAGACAAGACAAGACAAGACTAGACAAGACTAGACTAGACAAGACTAGACAAGACAAGACAAGACTAGACAAGACTAGACAAGACTAGACAAGACAAGACAAGACAAGACTAGACAAGACTAGACAAGACTAGACAAGACAAGACAAGACAAGACCAGACCAGACCAGACAGGACAAGACAAAACAAGACAAGACAAGACAAGACTAGACAAGACTAGACAAGACTAGACAAGACTAGACAAGACTAGACAAGACAAGACAAGACAAGACTAGACAAGACAAGACAAGACAAGACAAGACCAGACAAGACAAGACAAGACAAGACAAGACAAGACAAGACAAAACAAGACTAGACAAGACAAGACAAGACAAGACAAGACAAGACAAGACATGACATGACATGACAAAACAAGACAAGACAAGACAAAACAACACAACACAATATGACATGACATGACATGACATGAGAAGACAAGACAAGGCAGGACAGGACAGGACAGGACAGGACAGGACAAGATAAGACAAGACAAGACAAGACAAGACAAGACAGGACAAGACAAGACAAGACAAGACAAGACAAGACAAGACAAGACAAGACAAGACAAGACAAGACAAGACAAGACAAGACAAGACAAGACAAGACAAGACAAGACAAGACAAGACAAGACAAGACAAGACAAGACAAGACAAGACAAGACAAGACAAGACAAGACAAGACAAGACAAGACAAGACAAGACAAGACAAGACAAGACAAGACAAGACAAGACAAGACAAGACAAGACAAGACAAGGCAAGACAAGACAAGACAAGACAAGACAAGACAAGACAAGACAAGACAAGACAAGACAAGACAAGACAAGACAAGACAAGACTAGACAAGACAAGACAAGACAAGACAAGACTAGACAAGACTAGACAAGACTAGACAAGACTAGACAAGACTAGACAAGACAAGACAAGACAAGACAAGACCAGACAAGACAAGACAAGACAAGACAAGACAAGACAAGACAAGACAAGACAAGACTAGACAAGACTAGACAAGACTAGACAAGACAAGACAAGACAAGACCAGACAAGAAAAGACAAGACAAGACAAGACTAGACAAGACTAGACAAGACAAGACAAGACAAGACAAGACTAGACAAGACAAGACAAGACAAGACAAGACTAGACAAGACTAGACTAGACAAGACTAGACAAGACAAGACAAGACAAGACTAGACAAGACTAGACAAGACTAGACAAGACAAGACAAGACAAGACTAGACAAGACTAGACAAGACTAGACAAGACAAGACAAGACAAGACCAGACCAGACCAGACAAGACAAGACAAGACAAGACAAGACAAAACAAGACAAAACAAGACAAAACAAGACAAGACAAGACAAGACTAGACAAGACTAGACAAGACTAGACAAGACAAGACAAGACCAGACAAAAAAAGACAAGACAAGACAAGACTAGACAAGACTAGACAAGACAAGACAAGACAAGACAAGACAAGACAAGACAAGACAAGACTAGACAAGACTAGACAAGACTAGACAAGACAAGACAAGACAAGACAAGACAAGACAAGACAAAGACAAGATAAGACAAGACAAGACAAGACAAGACAAGACAAGACAAGACAAGACAAGACAAGACAAGACAAGACAAGACAAAACAAGACAAAACAAGACAAGACAAGACAAAACAACACAACACAACATGACATGACATGACATGACATGACATGACAAAACAAGACACGACAAGACAAAACAACACAACACAATATGACATGACATGACATGAGAAGACAAGACAGGACATTACAGGACAGGACAGGACAGGACAGGACAGGACAGGACAGGGCAGGACAGGACAGGACAAGACAAGATAAGACAAGACAAGACAAGACAAGACAGGACAAGACAAGACAAGACAAGACAAGACAAGACAAGACAAGACAAGACAAGACAAGACAAGACAAGACAAGACAAGACAAGACAAGACAAGACAAGACAAGACAAGACAAGACAAGACAAGACAAGACAAGACAAGACAAGACAAGACAAGACAAGACAAGACAAGGCAAGACAAGACAAGACAAGACAAGACAAGACATGAGAAGACATGACAAGACAAAACAGGACAAGACAAGACAAGACAAGACAAGACAAAACAACACAACACAACATGACAAGACATGACATGACATGACATGACAAAACAAGACAAGACAAGACAAGACAAGACAAGACATGAGAAGACATGACAAGACAAAACAAGACAAAACAACACAACACATCATGACATGACATGACATGACATGACATGACATGACAAAACAAGACAAGACAAGACAAAACAACACAACACAATATGACATGACATGACATGACATGAGAAGACAAGACAAGGCAGGACAGGACAGGACAGGACAAGACAAGACAAGACAAGACAAGACAAGACAAGACAAGACATGAGAAGACATGACAAGACAAAACAAGACAAAACAACACAACACAACATGACATGACATGACATGACATGACATGACAAAACAAGACAAGACAAGACAAAACAACACAACACAATATGACATGACATGACATGACATGAGAAGACAAGACAAGGCAGGACAGGACAGGACAGGACAGGACAGGACAGGACAAGACAAGACAAGACAAGACAAGACAAGACAAGACAGGACAAGACAAGACAAGACAAGACAAGACAAGACAAGACAAGACAAGACAAGACAAGACAAGACAAGACAAGACAAGACAAGACAAGACAAAACAACACAACGCAACACATGACATGACAAGACAAGACAAAGCAACACAAGACAAGACAAGACAAGACAAAACAACACAACACACGACATGACATGACATGACATGACAAGACAAGACAAGACAATATAAGACATGACAATACACAACAAGACAAGACAAAACAACACAACACACGACATGACAAGACAAGACAAGACAATATAAGACAGGACAAGACAAGACAAGACAAGACAAGACAAGACAAGACTAGACAAGACAAGACTAGACAAGACTAGACTAGACAAGACTAGACAAGACAAGACAAGACTAGACAAGACTAGACAAGACTAGACAAGACAAGACAAGACAAGACTAGACAAGACTAGACAAGACTAGACAAGACAAGACAAGACAAGACAAGACAAGACCAGACAAGACAAGACAAGACAAGACAAGACAAGACAAAACAAGACAAAACAAGACAAGACAAGACAAGACAAGACTAGACAAGACTAGACAAGACTAGACAAGACTAGACAAGACAAGACAAGACAACACCAGACAAGAAAAGACAAGACAAGGCAAGACTAGACAAGACTAGACAAGACAAGACAAGACAAGACAAGACAAGACAAGACAAGACAAGACTAGACAAGACTAGACAAGACTAGACAAGACAAGACAAGACAAGACAAGACAAGACAAGACAAGACAAGACAAGACAAAGACAAAGACAAGACAAGACAAGACAAGACAAGACAAGACAAGACAATACAAGACAAGACAAGACAAGACAAGACAAGACAAGACAAGACAAGACAAGACAAGACAAGACAAGACAAGACAAGACAAGACAAGACAAGACAAGACAAGACAAGACAAGACAAGACTAGACTAGATTAGACAAGACAAGACAAGACAAGACAAGACAAGACAAGACAAGACATGAGAAGACATGACAAGACAAAACAAGACAAAACAAGACAAGACAAGACAAGACAAGACAAGACAAAACAACACAACACAACATGACATGACATGACATGACATGACATGACATGACAAAACAAGACAAGACAAGACAAGACAAGACAGGACAAGACAGGACAAGACAAGACAAGACAAGACAAGACAAGACAAGACAAGACAAGACAAGACAAGACAAGACAAGACAAGACAAGACAAGACAAGACAAGACAAGACAAGACAAGACAAGACAAGACAAGACAAGACAAGACAAGACAAGACAAGACAAGACAAGACAAGACAAGACAAGACAAGACAAGACAAGACAAGACAAGACAAGACAAGACAAGACAAGACAAGACAAGACAAGACAAGACAAGACAAGACAAGACAAGACAAGACAAGACAAGACAAGACAAGACAAGACAAGACAAGACAAGACAAGACAAGACAAGACAAGACAAGACAAGACAAGACAAGACAAGACAAGACAAGACAAGACAAGACAAGACTAGACAAGACCAGACAAGAAAAGACAAGACTAGACAAGACTAGACAAGACTAGACAAGACAAGACAAGACAAGACAAGACAAGACAAGACAAGACAAGACAAGACAAGACAAGACAAGACAAGACTAGACAAGACTAGACAAGACAAGACAAGACAAGACAAGACTAGACAAGACTAGACAAGACAAGACAAGACAAGACCAGACAAGAAAAGACAAGACTAGACAAGACTAGACAAGACTAGACAAGACAAGACAAGACAAGACAAGACAAGACAAGACAAGACAAGACAAGACATGAGAAGACATGACAAGACAAAACAACACAACACAACATGACATCACATGACATGACATGACAAAACAAGACAAGACAAGACAAGACTAGACAAGACAAGACAAGACAAGACAAGTCTAGACAAGACTAGACAAGACAAGACAAGACAAGACCAGACAAGACAAAACAAGACAAGACAAGACAAGACAAGACTAGACAAGACTAGACAAGACTAGACAAGACAAGACAAGACAAGACTAGACAAGACTAGACAAGACAAGACAAGACAAGACAAGACAAGACAAGACCAGACAAGACTAGACAAGACAAGACAAGACAAGACCAGACAAGACTAGACAAGACTAGACAAGACAAGACAAGACTAGACAAGACAAGACAAGACAAGACAAGACAAGACAAGACAAGACTAGACAAGACTAGACAAGACAAGACAATACAAGACTAGACAAGACTAGACAAGACAAGACAAGACAAGACCAGACTAGACAAGACTAGACAAGACAAGACAAGACAAGACAAGACAAGACAAGACAAGACAAGACAAGACAAGACAAGACAAGACAAGACTAGACTAGACAAGACTAGACTAGACAAGACTAGACAAGACTAGACAAGACTAGACAAGACTAGACAAGACTAGACAAGACAAGACAAGACAAGACCAGACAAGACAAGACAAGACAAGACAAGACAAAACAAGACAAGACAAGACAAGACTAGACAAGACTAGACAAGACAAGACAAGACAAGACCAGACAAGAAAAGACAAGACAAGACAAGACTAGACAAGACTAGACAAGACAAGACAAGACAAGACAAGACATGAGAAGACAAAACAACACAACACAACATGACATGACATGACATGACATGACAAAACAAGACAAGACTAGACAAGACTAGACAAGACAAGACAAGACAAGACTAGACAAGACAAGACAAGACAAGACAAGACTAGACAAGACTAGACAAGACAAGACTAGACAAGACTAGACAAGACAAGACAAGACAAGACTAGACAAGACTAGACAAGACAAGACAAGACAAGACAAGACAAGACAAGACAAGACAAGACATGAGAAGACATGACAAGACAAAACAACACAACACAACATGACATGACATGACATGACATGACAAAACAAGACAAGACAAGACAAGACAAGACAAGACCAGACAAGACTAGACAAGACTAGACAAGACAAGACAAGACAAGACAAGACAAGACAAGACAAGACAAGACAAGACAAGACAAGACAAGACAAGACTAGACAAGACTAGACAAGACAAGACAATACAAGACTAGACAAGACTAGACAAGACAAGACAAGACAAGACCAGACAAGACTAGACAAGACTAGACAAGACAAGACAAGACAAGACAAGACAAGACAAGACAAGACTAGACAAGACTAAACAAGACAAGACAAGACTAGACAAGACTAGACAAGACAAGACAAGACAAGACAAGACAAGACAAGACAAGACAAGACCAGACAAGAAAAGACAAGACAAGACAAGACAAGACAAGACTAGACAAGACAAGACAAGACAAGACAAGACAAGACAAGACAAGACAAGACTAGACTAGACAAGACTAGACTAGACAAGACTAGACAAGACTAGACAAGACTAGACAAGACTAGACAAGACTAGACAAGACAAGACAAGACAAGACAAGTCAAGACAAGACTAGACAAGACTAGACAAGACTAGACAAGACTAGACAAGACAAGACAAGACAAGACAAGACTAGACAAGACTAGACAAGACAAGACAAGACAAGACCAGACAAGAAAAGACAAGACAAGACAAGACTAGACAAGACTAGACAAGACAAGACAAGACAAGACAAGACAAGACAAGACAAGACAAGACATGAGAAGACATGACAAGACAAAACAACACAACACAACATGACATGACATAACATGACATGACAAAACAAGACAAGACAAGACAAGACTAGACAAGACAAGACAAGACAAGACTAGACAAGACTAGACAAGACAAGACAAGACAAGACCAGACAAGACAAGACAAGACAAGACCAGAGTAGACAAGACTAGACAAGACTAGACAAGACTAGACAAGACAAGACAAGACAAGTCTAGACAAGACTAGACAAGACAAGACAAGACAAGACAAGACAAGACCAGACAAGACTAGACAAGACATGACAAGACAAGACAAGACAAGACAAGACAGGACTGGACAGGACAGGACAGGACAGGACTGGACAGGACAAGACAAGACAAGACAAGACAAGACAAGACCAGACAAGACTAGACAAGACAAGACAAGACAAGACCAGACAAGACTAGACAAGACTAGACAAGACAAGACAAGACTAGACAAGACAAGACAAGACAAGACAAGACAAGACAAGACAAGACAAGACAAGACAAGACAAGACTAGACAAGACTAGACAAGACAAGACAATACAAGACTAGACAAGACTAGACAAGACAAGACAAGACAAGACCAGACAAGACTAGACAAGACTAGACAAGACAAGACAAGACAAGACAAGACAAGACAAGACAAGACCAGACAAGACTAGACAAGACTAGACAAGACAAGACAATACAAGACAAGACAAGACAAGACAAGACAAGACAAGACAAGACAAGACAAGACAAGACAAGACAAGACAAGACTAGACAAGACTAGACAAGACAAGACAAGACAAGACAAGACAAGACATGAGAAGACATGACAAGACAAAACAAGACAAAACAAGACAAGACAAGACAAGACAAAACAACACAACACAACATGACATGACATGACATGACATGACATGACAAAACAAGACAAGACAAGACAAGACAAGACATGAGAAGACATGACAAGACAAAACAAGACAAGACAAGACAAAACAACACAACACAACATGACATGACATGACATGACATGACATGACAAAACAAGACAAGACAAGACAAGACATGCGAAGACATGACAAGACAAAACAAGACATGACAAGACAAGACAAGACCAGACAAGAAAAGACAAGGCAAGACAAGACTAGACAAGACTAGACAAGACAAGACAAGACAAGACCAGACAAGAAAAGACAAGACAAGACAAGACTAGACAAGACTAGACAAGACAAGACAAGACAAGACAAGACAAGACAAGACATGACAAGACATGAGAAGACATGACAAGACAAAACAAGACAAAACAAGACAAGACAAGACAAGACAAAACAAGACAAGACAAACCAAGACAAGACAAGACAAGACAAGACAAGGCAAGACTAGACAAGACAAGACAAGACAAGACCAGACAAGAAAAGACAAGACAAGACAAGACTAGACAAGACTAGACAAGACAAGGCAAGACCAGACAAGAAAAGACAAGACAAGACAAGACTAGACAAGACTAGACAAGACAAGACAAGACAAGACAAGACAAGACAAGACCAGACCAGACAAGACAAGACAAGACAAGACAAGACAAGACTAGACAAGACAAGACAAGACAAGACAAGACAAGACAAGACAAGACAAGACAAGACAAGACAAGACAAGACAAGACAAGACAAGACAAGACAAGACAAGACAAGACTAGACAAGACTAGACAAGACAAGACAAGACAAGACTAGACAAGACTAGACAAGACTAGACAAGACAAGACAAGACAAGACAAGACAAGACAAGACCAGACCAGACAAGACAAGACAAGACAAGACAAGACAAGACAAGACAAGACAAGACAAGACAAGATAAGACAAGACAAGACAAGACAAGACAAAACAAGACAAAACAAGACAAGACAAGACAAGACTAGACAAGACTAGACAAGACTAGACAAGACTAGACAAGACTAGACAAGACTAGACAAGACTAGACAAGACAAGACAAGACTAGACAAGACAAGACAAGACAAGACAAGACAAGACAAGACAAGACAAGACAAGACAAGACAAGACAAGACAAGACAAGACAAGACAAGACAAGACAAGACAAAACAAGACAAGACTAGACAAGACTAGACAAGACAAGACAAGACAAGACAAGACAAGACAAGACAAGACAAGACAAGACAAGACAAGACAAGACAAGACAAGACCAGACAAGACAAGACTAGACAAGACTAGACAAGACAAGACAAGACAAGACAAGACAAGACAAGACAAGACAAGACAAGACAAGACAAGACAAGACAAGACAAGACAAGACAAGACAAGACAAGACAAGACAAGACAAGACAAGACAAGACAAGACAAGACAAGACAAGACAAGACAAGACAAGACAAGACAAGACAAGACAAGACAAGACAAGACAAGACAAGACAAGACAAGACATGAGAAGACATGACAAGACAAAACAAGACAAAACAAGACAAGACAAGACAAAACAACACAACACAACATGACTTGACATGACATGACATGACATGACATGACAAAACAAGACAAGACAAGACAAAACAACACAACACAATATGACATGACATGACATGACATGAGAAGACAAGACAAGGCAGGACAGGACAGGACAGGACAGGACAGGACAGGACAAGATAAGACAAGACAAGACAAGACAAGACAAGACAAGACAAGACAAGACAAGACAAGACAAGACAAGACAAGACAAGACAAGACAAGACAAGACAAGACAAGACAAGACAAGACAAGACAAGACAAGACAAGACAAGACAAGACAAGACAAGACAAGACAAGACAAGACAAGACAAGACAAGACAAGACAAGACAAGACAAGACAAGACAAGACAAGACAAGACAAGACAAGACAAGACAAGACAAGACAAGACAAGACAAGACAAGACAAGACAAGACAAGACAAGACAAGACAAGACAAGACAAGACAAGACATGAGAAGACATGACAAGACAAAACAAGACAAAACAAGACAAAACAAGACAAAACAAGACAAGACAAGACAAAACAACACAACACAACATGACTTGACATGACATGACAGGACATGACATGACAAAACAAGACAAGACAAGACAAAACAACACAACACAATATGACATGACATGACATGACATGAGAAGACAAGACAAGGCAGGACAGGACAGGACAGGACAGGACAGGACAAGATAAGACAAGACAAGACAAGACAAGACAAGACAAGACAGGACAAGACAAGACAAGACAAGACAATTCAAGACAAGACAAGACAAGACAAGACAAGACAAGACAAGACAAGACAAGACAAGACAAGACAAGACAAGACAAGACAAGACAAGACAAGACAAGACAAGACAAGACAAGACAAGACAAGACAAGACAAGACAAGACAAGACAAGACAAGACAAGACAAGACAAGACAAGACAAGACAAGACAAGACAAGACAAGACAAGACAAGACAAGACAAGACAAGACAAGACAAGACAAGACAAGACAAGACAAGACAAGACAAGACAAGACAAGACAAGACAAGACAAGACAAGACAAGACAAGACAAGACAAGACAAGACAAGACAAGACAAGACAAGACAAGACAAGACAAGACAAGACAAGACAAGACAAGACAAGACAAGACAAGACAAGACAAGACAAGACAAGACAAGACAAGACAAGACAAGACAAGACAAGACAAGACAAGACAAGACAAGACAAGACAAGACAAGACAAGACAAGACAAGACAAGACAAGACAAGACAAGACAAGACAAGACAAGACAAGACAAGACAAGACAAGACAAGACAAGACAAGACAAGACAAGACAAGACAAGACAAGACAAGACAAGACAAGACAAGACAAGACAAGACAAGACAAGACAAGACAAGACAAGACAAGACAAGACAAGACAAGACAAGACAAGACAAGACAAGACAAGACAAGACAAGACAAGACAAGACAAGACTAGACAAGACAAGACAAGACAAGACAAGACAAGACTAGACAAGACTAGACAAGACTAGACAAGACTAGACAAGACAAGACAAGACAAGACAAGACCAGACAAGACAAGACAAGACAAGACAAGACAAGACAAGACAAAACAAGACAAGACAAGACAAGACTAGACAAGACTAGACAAGACAAGACAAGACAAGACCAGACAAGACAAGACAAGACAAGACAAGACAAGACAAGACAAGACAAGACAAGACAAGACAAGACAAGACAAGACAAGACAAGACAAGACAAGACAAGACAAGACAAGACAAGACAAGACAAGACAAGACAAGACAAGACAAGACAAGACAAGACAAGACAAGACAAGACAAGACTAGACAAGACAAGACAAGACAAGACAAGACAAGACTAGACAAGACTAGACAAGACTAGACAAGACTAGACAAGACTAGACAAGACTAGACAAGACAAGACAAGACAAGACAAGACCAGACAAGACAAGACAAGACAAGACAAGACAAGACAAGACAAAACAAGACAAGACAAGACAAGACTAGACAAGACTAGACAAGACAAGACAAGACAAGACAAGACAAGACAAGACAAGACAAGACAAGACAAGACAAGACAAGACAAGACAAGACAAGACAAGACAAGACAAGACAAGACAAGACAAGACAAGACAAGACTAGACAAGACAAGACAAGACAAGACAAGACAAGACTAGACAAGACTAGACAAGACTAGACAAGACTAGACAAGACAAGACAAGACAAGACAAGACTAGACAAGACAAGACAAGACAAGACAAGACAAGACAAGACAAGACAAGACAAGACTAGACAAGACTAGACAAGACTAGACAAGACAAAACAAGACAAGACAAGACAAGACAAGACAAGACAAAGACAAGATAAGACAAGACAAGACAAGACAAGACAAGACAAGACAAGACAAGACAAGACAAGGCAAGACAAGACAAGACAAGACAAAACAAGACAAGACAAGACAAAACAACACAACACAACACAACATGACATGACATGACATGACATGACAAAACAAGACAAGACAAGACAAAACAACACAACACAATATGACATGACATGACATGACATGAGAAGACAAGACAAGGCAGGGCAGGACAGGACAGGACAAGACAAGATAAGACAAGACAAGACAAGACAAGACAAGACAAGACAAGACAAGACAGGACAAGACAAGACAAGACAAGACAAGACAAGACAAGACAAAACAACACAAGACAAAACAACACAACACAACATGACATGACATGACATGACATGACATGACAAAACAAGACAAGACAAGACAAAACAACACAACACAATATGACATGACATGACATGACATGAGAAGACAAGACAAGGCAGGACAGGACAGGACAGGACAGGACAGGACAGGACAGGACAGGACAGGACAGGACAGGACAGGACAGGACAGGACAGGACAGGACAGGACAGGACAGGACAGGACAGGACAGGACAGGACAAGACAAGATAAGACAAGTCAAGACAAGACAAGACAAGACAAGACAGGACAAGACAAGACAAGACAAGACAAGACAAGACAAGACAAGACAAGACAAGACAAGACAAGACAAGACAAGACAAGACAAGACAAGACAAGACAAGACAAGACAAGACAAGACAAGACAAGACTAGACAAGACAAGACAAGACAAGACAAGACAAGACTAGACAAGACTAGACAAGACTAGACTAGACAAGACAAGACAAGACAAGACAAGACAAGACTAGACAAGACAAGACAAGACAAGACAAGACAAGACAAGACAAGACAAGACAAGACTAGACAAGACAAGACAAGACAAGACAAGACAAGACTAGACAAGACTAGACAAGACTAGACAAGACAAGACAAGACCAGACAAAAAAAGACAAAACAAGACAAGACAAGACAAGACAAGACAAGACAAGACAAGACTAGACAAGACTAGACAAGACAAGACAAGACAAGACAAGACAAGACAAGACAAGACAAGACAAGACAAGACAAGACAAGACAAGACAAGACTAGACAAGACAAGACAAGACAAGACAAGACAAGACTAGACAAGACTAGACAAGACTAGACAAGACAAGACAAGACAAGACAAGACAAGACCAGACAAGACAAAACAAGACTAGACAAGACAAGACAAGACAAGACAAGACAAGACTAGACAAGACAAGACAAGACAAGACAAGACAAGACAAGACAAGACTAGACAAGACAAGACAAGACAAGACAAGACAAGACTAGACAAGACTAGACAAGACTAGACTAGACAAGACAAGACAAGACAAGACAAGACAAGACAAGACAAGACAAGACCAGACAAAAAAAGACAAGACAAGACAAGACTAGACAAGACAAGACAAGACAAGACAAGACAAGACTAGACAAGACTAGACAAGACTAGACAAGACAAGACAAGACCAGACAAAAAAAGACAAGACAAGACAAGACTAGACAAGACAAGACAAAACAAGACAAGACAAGACAAGACTAGACAAGACTAGACAAGACAAGACAAGACAAGACTAGACAAGACTAGACAAGACTAGACAAGACAAGACAAGACAAGACAAGACAAGACTAGACAAGACTAGACTAGACAAGACTAGACAAGACAAGACAAGACAAGACAAGACTAGACAAGACTAGACAAGACAAGACAAGACAAGACAAGGCAAGACAAGACAAGACTAGACAAGACAAGACAAGACAAGACAAGACAAGACAAGACTGGACAAGACTAGACAAGACTAGACAAGACAAGACAAGACAAGACCAGACAAAAAAAGACAAGACAAGACAAGACTAGACAAGACTAGACAAGACAAGACAAGACAAGACAAGACAAGACAAGACAAGACTAGACAAGACTAGACAAGACTAGACAAGACAAGACAAGACAAGACAAAGACAAGACAAGACAAGACAAGACAAAGACAAGATAAGACAAGACAAGACAAGACAAGACAAGACAAGACAAGACAAGACAAGACAAGACAAGACAAGACAAGACAAGACAAGACAAGACAAGCCAAGACAAGACAAGACAAGACAAGACAAGACAAGACAAGACAAGACAAAACAAGACAAGACATGACAAGACAAGACAAGACAAGACAAGACAAGACAAAGACAAGACAAGACAAGACAAGACAAAGACAAGATAAGACAAGACAAGACAAGACAAGACAAGACAAGACAAGACAAGACAAGACAAGACTAGACAAGACAAGACAAGACAAGACAAGACAAGACTAGACAAGACTAGACAAGACTAGACAAGACAAGACAAGACAAGACAAGACAAGACTAGACAAGACAAGACAAGACAAGACAAGACAAGACTAGACAAGACTAGACTAGACAAGACTAGACAAGACAAGACAAGACTAGACAAGACTAGACAAGACTAGACAAGACAAGACTAGACAAGACTAGACAAGACTAGACAAGACAAGACAAGACAAGACAAGACAAGACAAGACAGACCAGACAAGACAAGACAAGACAAGACAAGACAGACAAAACAAGACAAAACAAGACAAGACAAGACAAGACTAGACAAGACTAGACAAGACAAGACAAGACAAGACAAGACAAGACAAGACAAGACAAGACAAGACAAGACAAGACAAGACAAGACAAGACAAGACAAGACAAGACAAGACAAGACAAGACAAGACAAGACAAGACAAGACAAGACAAGACAAGACAGACAAGACAAGACAAGACAAGACAAGACAAGACAAGACAAGACAAGACAAGACAAGACAAGACAAGACAAGACAAGACAAGACAAGACAAGACAAGACAAGACAAGACAAGACAAGACAAGACAAGACAAGACAAGACAAGACAAGACAAGACAAGACAAGACAAGACAAGACAAGACAAGACAAGACAAGACAAGACAAGACAAGACAAGACAGACAAGACAAGACAAGACAAGACACAGACAAGACAAGACAAGACAAGACAAGACAAGACAAGACAAGACAAGACAAGACAAGACAAGACAAGACAAGACAAGACAAGACAAGACAAGACAAGACAAGACAAGACAAGACAAGACAAGACAAGACAAGACAAGACAAGACAAGACAAGACAAGATAAGACAAGACAAGACAAGACAAGACAAGACAAGACAAGACAAGACAAGACAAGACAAGACAAGACAAGACAAGACAAGACAAGACAAGACAAGACAAGACAAGACAAGACAAGACAAGACAAGACAAGACAAGACAAGACAAGACAAGACAAGACAAGACAAGACAAGACAAGACAAGACAAGACAAGACAAGACAAGACAAGACAAGACAAGACAAGACAAGACAAGACAAGACAAGACAAGACTAGACAAGACTAGACAAGACTAGACAAGACAAGACAAGACAAGACAAGACTAGACAAGACAAGACAAGACAAGACAAGACAAGACAAGACAAGACAAGACAAGACAAGACAAGACAAGACAAGACAAGACAAGACAAGACAAGACAAGACAAGACAAGACAAGACAAGACAAGACAGACAAGACAAGACACGACAAGACAAGACAAGACCAGACAAGACAAGACAAGACAAGACAAGACAAGACAAGACTAGACAAGACTAGACAAGACTAGACAAGACAAGACAAGACAAGACTAGACAAGACTAGACAAGACAAGACAAGACAAGACAAGACAAGACCAGACAGGACTAGACAAGGCTAGACAAGACATGACAAGACAAGACAAGACAAGACAAGACAGGACAGGACAGGACAGGACAGGACAGGACAGGACAGGACAAGACAAGACAAGACAAGACAAGACCAGACAAGACAAGACAAGACCAGACAAGACTAGACAAGACAAGACAAGACAAGACCAGACAAGACTAGACAAGACTAGACAAGACAAGACAAGACTAGACAAGACAAGACAAGACAAGAGAAGACAAGACAAGACAAGACAAGACAAGACAAGACAAGACAAGACAAGACCAGACAGGACTAGACAAGACTAGACAAGACATGACAAGACAAGACAAGACAAGACAAGACAGGACAGGACAGGACAGGACAGGACAGGACAGGACAGGACAGGACAGGACAAGACAAGACAAGACAAGACAAGACAAGACCAGACAAGACTAGACAAGACAAGACAAGACAAGACCAGACAAGACTAGACAAGACTAGACAAGACAAGACAAGACTAGACAAGACAAGACAAGACAAGACAAGACAAGACAAGACAAGACAAGACAAGACAAGACTAGACAAGACTAGACAAGACAAGACAATACAAGACTAGACAAGACTAGACAAGACAAGACAAGACAAGACCAGACTAGACAAGACTAGACAAGACAAGACAAGACAAGACAAGACAAGACAAGACAAGACAAGACAAGACAAGACAAGACAAGACTAGACTAGACAAGACTAGACTAGACAAGACTAGACAAGACTAGACAAGACTAGACAAGACAAGACAAGACAAGACCAGACAAGACAAGACAAGACAAGACAAGACAAAACAAGACAAGACAAGACAAGACTAGACAAGACTAGACAAGACAAGACAAGACAAGACCAGACAAGAAAAGACAAGACAAGACAAGACTAGACAAGACTAGACAAGACAAGACAAGACAAGACAAGACAAGACAAGACATGAGAAGACATGACAAGACAAAACAACACAACACAACATGACATGACATGACATGACATGACAAAACAAGACAAGACTAGACAAGACTAGACAAGACAAGACAAGACAAGACTAGACAAGACAAGACAAGACAAGACAAGACTAGACAAGACTAGACAAGACAAGACAAGACAAGACCAGACAAGAAAAGACAAGACAAGACAAGACTAGACAAGACTAGACAAGACAAGACAAGATAAGACAAGACAAGACAAGACAAGACAAGACATGAGAAGACATGACAAGACAAAACAACACAACACAACATGACATGACATGACATGACAAAACAAGACAAGACAAGACAAGACAAGACAAGACCAGACAAGACTAGACAAGACTAGACAAGACAAGACAAGACAAGACAAGACAAGACAAGACAAGACAAGACAAGACAAGACAAGACAAGACAAGACAAGACCAGACAAGAAAAGACAAGACAAGACCAGACAAGAAAAGACAAGACAAGACAAGACTAGACAAGACTAGACAAGACAAGACAAGACAAGACAAGACAAGACAAGACAAGACAAGACAAGACAAGACTAGACAAGACTAGACAAGACAAGACAATACAAGACTAGACAAGACTAGACAAGACAAGACAAGACAAGACCAGACAAGACTAGACAAGACTAGACAAGACAAGACAAGACAAGACAAGACTAGACAAGACTAAACAAGACAAGACAAGACTAGACAAGACTAGACAAGACAAGACAAGACAAGACAAGACAAGACAAGACAAGACAAGACAAGACAAGACAAGACAAGACAAGACAAGACAAGACCAGACAAGAAAAGACAAGACAAGACCAGACAAGAAAAGACAAGACAAGACAAGACTAGACAAGACTAGACAAGACAAGACAAGACAAGACAAGACAAGACAAGACAAGACAAGACAAGACAAGACTAGACTAGACAAGACTAGACTAGTCAAGACTAGATAAGACTAGACAAGACTAGACAAGACTAGACAAGACAAGACAAGACAAGACAAGACAAGACAAGACTAGACAAGACTAGACAAGACTAGACAAGACTAGACAAGACAAGACAAGACAAGACAAGACTAGACAAGACTAGACAAGACAAGACAAGACAAGACCAGACAAGAAAAGACAAGACAAGACAAGACTAGACAAGACTAGACAAGACAAGACAAGACAAGACAAGACAAGACAAGACAAGACAAGACATGAGAAGACATGACAAGACAAAACAACACAACACAACATGACATGACATAACATGACATGACAAAACAAGACAAGACAAGACAAGACTAGACAAGACAAGACAAGACAAGACTAGACAAGACTAGACAAGACAAGACAAGACAAGACCAGACAAGACAAGACAAGACAAGACAAGACAAGACAAGACTAGACAAGACTAGACAAGACTAGACAAGACAAGACAAGACAAGACTAGACAAGACTAGACAAGACAAGACAAGACAAGACAAGACAAGACCAGACAAGACTAGACAAGACTAGACAAGACATGACAAGACAAGACAAGACAAGACAAGACAGGACTGGACAGGACAGGACAGGACAGGACTGGACAGGACAAGACAAGACAAGACAAGACAAGACAAGACCAGACAAGACTAGACAAGACAAGACAAGACAAGACCAGACAAGACTAGACAAGACTAGACAAGACAAGACAAGACTAGACAAGACAAGACAAGACAAGACAAGACAAGACAAGACAAGACAAGACAAGACAAGACAAGACTAGACATGACTAGACAAGACAAGACAATACAAGACTAGACAAGACTAGACAAGACTAGACAAGACTAGACAAGACAAGACAAGACAAGACAAGACAAGACAAGACAAGACAAGACCAGACAAGACTAGACAAGACTAGACAAGACAAGACAATACAAGACAAGACAAGACAATACAAGACTAGACAAGACTAGACAAGACAAGACAAGACAAGACCAGACAAGACTAGACAAGACTAGACAAGACAAGACAAGACAAGAAAAGACAAGACAAGACAAGACCAGACAAGACTAGACAAGACTAGACAAGACAAGACAAGACAAGACAAGACAAGACATGAGAAGACATGACAAGACAAAACAAGACAAAACAAGACAAGACAAGACAAGACAAAACAACACAACACAACATGACATGACATGACATGACATGACAAAACAAGACAAGACAAGACAAGACAAGACAAGACAAGACAAGACAAGACAAGACAAGACAAGACAAGACAAGACAAGACAAGACAAGACAAGACAAGACAAGACAAGACATGAGAAGACATGACAAGACAAAACAAGACAAAACAAGACAAGACAAGACAAGACAAGACAAGACAAGACAAGACAAGACAAGACAAGACAAGACAAGACAAGACAAGACAAGACAAGACAAGACAAGACAAGACAAGACAAGACAAGACAAGACAAGACAAGACAAGACAAGACAAGACAAGACAAGACAAGACAAGACAAGACAAGACAAGACAAGACAAGACAAGACAAGACAAGACAAGACAAGACAAGACAAGACATGAGAAGACATGACAAGACAAAACAAGACAAAACAAGACAAGACAAGACAAGACAAGACAAGACAAGACAAGACAAGACAAGACAAGACAAGACAAGACAAGACAAGACAAGACAAGACAAGACAAGACAAGACAAGACAAGACAAGACAAGACAAGACAAGACAAGACAAGACAAGACAAGACAAGACAAGACAAGACAAGACAAGACAAGACAAGACAAGACAAGACAAGACAAGACAAGACAAGACAAGACAAGACAAGACAAGACAAGACAAGACAAGACAAGACAAGACAAGACAAGACAAGACAAGACAAGACAAGACAAGACAAGACAAGACAAGACAAGACAAGACAAGACAAGACAAGACAAGACAAGACAAGACAAGACAAGACAAGACAAGACAAGACAAGACAAGACAAGACAAGACAAGACAAGACAAGACAAGACAAGACAAGACAAGACAAGACAAGACAAGACAAGACAAGACAAGACAAGACAAGACAAGACAAGACAAGACAAGACAAGACAAGACAAGACAAGACAAGACAAGACAAGACAAGACAAGACAAGACAAGACAAGACAAGACAAGACAAGACAAGACAAGACAAGACAAGACAAGACAAGACAAGACAAGACAAGACAAGACAAGACAAGACAAGACAAGACAAGACAAGACAAGACAAGACAAGACAAGACAAGACAAGACAAGACAAGACAAGACAAGACAAGACAAGACAAGACAAGACAAGACAAGACAAGACAAGACAAGACAAGACAAGACAAGACTAGACAAGACAAGACAAGACTAGACTAGACAAGACTAGACAAGACAAGACAAGACAAGACAAGAGCAGACAAGACAAGACAAGACTAGACAAGACTAGACAAGACTAGACAAGACAAGACAAGACAAGACAAGACAAGACTAGACAAGACAAGACAAGACAAGACAAGACAAGACAAGACAAGACAAGACAAGACAAGACAAGACAAGACAAGACAAGACAAGACAAGACAAGACAAGACAAGACAAGACAAGACAAGACAAGACAAGACAAGACAAGACAAGACAAGACAAGACAAGACAAGACAAGACAAGACAAGACAAGACAAGACAAGACAAGACAAGACAAGACAAGACAAGACAAGACAAGACAAGACAAGACAAGACAAGACAAGACAAGACAAGACAAGACAAGACAAGACAAGACAAGACAAGACAAGACAAGACAAGACAAGACAAGACAAGACAAGACAAGACAAGACAAGACAAGACAAGACAAGACGAGACAAGACAAGACAAGACAAGACAAGACAAGACAAGACAAGACAAGACAAGACAAGACAAGACAAGACAAGACAAGACAAGACAAGACAAGACAAGACAAGACAAGACAAGACAAGACAAGACAAGACAAGACAAGACAAGACAAGACAAGACAAGACAAGACAAGACAAGACAAGACAAGACAAGACAAGACAAGACAAGACAAGACAAGACAAGACTAGACTAGACAAGACTAGACTAGACAAGACTAGACAAGACAAGACAAGACAAGACAAGAGCAGACAAGACAAGACAAGACAAGACAAGACTAGACAAGACTAGACAAGACTAGACAAGACAAGACAAGACAAGACCAGACAAGAAAAGACAAGACAAGACAAGAAAAGACAAGACAAGACAAGACTAGACAAGACAAGACAAGACAAGACAAGACTAGACAAGACTAGACAAGACTAGACAAGACAAGACAAGACAAGACCAGACAAGACAAGACAAGACAAGACAAGACTAGACAAGACTAGACAAGACAAGACAAGACTAGACAAGACAAGACAAGACAAGACAAGACAAGACAAGACAAGACAAGACAAGACAAGACAAGACAAGACAAGACAAGACAAGACAAGACAAGACAAGACAAGACAAGACAAGACTAGACTAGACAAGACAAGACATGAGAAGACATGACAAGACAAAACAAGACAAAAGAAGACAAGACAAGACAAGACAAAACAACACAACACAACATGACATTTCATGACATGACATGACATGACAAAACAAGACAAGACAAGACAAGACAAGACAAGACATGACAAGACAAAACAAGACAAAACAAGACAAGACAAGACAAGACAAAACAAGACAAAACAAGACAAGACAAGACAAGACAAAACAACACAACACAACATGACATTTCATGACATGACATGACATGACAAAACAATACAAGACAAGACAAGACAAGACAAGACATGACAAGACAAAACAAGACAAAACAAGACAAGACAAGACAAGACAAGACAAGACATGACAAGACAAAACAAGACAAAACAAGACAAGACAAGACAAGACAAAACAACACAACACAACACAACATGACATGACATGACATGACATGACATGACAAAACAAGACAAGGCAAGACAAAACAACACAACACAATATGACATGACATGACATGAGATGACAAGACAAGACAAGACAAGACAAGACAAGACAAGACAAGACAAGACAAGACAAGACAAGACAAGACAAGACAAGACAAGACAAGACAAGACTAGACAAGACTAGACAAGACTAGACAAGACTAGACAAGACAAGACAAGACTAGACTAGACAAGACTAGACAAGACAAGACAAGACAAGACAAGAGCAGACAAGACAAGACAAGACAAGACAGGACTAGACAAGACAAGACAAGACAAGACAAGACAAGACAAGACAAGACAAGACAAGACAAGACTAGACAAGACAAGACAAGACTAGACTAGACAAGACTAGACAAGACAAGACAAGACAAGACAAGAGCAGACAAGACAAGACAAGACAAGACAAGACTAGACAAGACAAGACAAGACAAGACAAGACAAGACAAGACAAGACAAGACAAGACAAGACAAGACAAGACAAGACAAGACAAGACAAGACAAGACAAGACAAGACAAGACAAGACAAGACAAGACAAGACTAGACAAGACAAGACAAGACAAGCCAAGACAAGACAAGACTAGACAAGACTAGACAAGACTAGACAAGACAAGACAAGACAAGACAAGACTAGACAAGACTAGACAAGACTAGACAAGACAAGACAAGACCAGACAAGACAAGACAAGACAAGACAAGACTAGACAAGACTAGACAAGACTAGACAAGACAAGACAAGACAAGACAAGACAAGACAAGACCAGACAAGACAAGACAAGACAAGACAAGACTAGACAAGACTAGACAAGACTAGACAAGACAAGACAAGACAAGACAAGACAAGACAAGACAAGACTAGACAAGACTAGACAAGACAAGACAAGACAAGACCAGACAAGAAAAGACAAGACAAGACAAGACTAGACAAGACAAGACAAGACAAGGCTAGACAAGACTAGACAAGACTAGACAAGACTAGACAAGACAAGACAAGACAAGACAAGACAAGACAAGACAAGACAAGACAAGACAAGACAAGACAAGACAAGACAAGACAAGACAAGACAAGACAAGACTAGACAAGACAAGACAAGACTAGACAAGACTAGACAAGACAAGACAAGACAAGACAAGACAAGACAAGACAAGACAAGACAAGACAAGACAAGACAAGACAAGACAAGACTAGACAAGACATGACAAGACAAGACAAGACAAGACAAGACAAGACAAGACAAAACAAAACAAGACAAGACAAGACAAGACAAGACAAGACAAGACAAGACAAGACATGAGAAGACATGACAAGACAAAACAACATGACATTTCATGACATGACATGACATGACAAAACAAGACAAGACAAGACAAGACAAGACAAGACATGACAAGAAAAAACAAGACAAAACAAGACAAGACAAGACAAAACAACACAACACAACACAACACAACATGACATGACATGACATGACATGACATGACAAAACAAGACAAGACAAGACAAGACAAGACAAGACAAGACAAGACAAGACAAGACAAGACAAGACAAGACAAGACAAGACAAGACAAGACAAGACAAGACAAGACAAGACAAGACAAGACAAGACAAGACAAGACAAGACAAGACAAGACAAGACAAGACAAGACAAGACAAGACAAGACAAGACAAGACAAGACAAGACAAGACAAGACAAGACAAGACAAGACAAGACAAGACAAGACAAGACAAGACAAGACAAGACAAGACAAGACAAGACAAGACAAGACAAGACAAGACAAGACAAGACAAGACAAGACAAGACAAGACAAGACAAGACAAGACAAGACAAGACAAGACAAGACAAGACTAGACAAGACAAGACATGAGAAGACATGACAAGACAAAACAAGACAAAACAAGACAAGACAAGACAAGACAAAACAACACAACACAACATGACATTTCATGACATGACATGACATGACAAAACAAGACAAGACAAGACAAGACAAGACAAGACATGACAAGACAAAACAAGACAAAACAAGACAAGACAAGACAAGACAAAACAAGACAAAACAAGACAAGACAAGACAAGACAAAACAACACAACACAACATGACATTTCATGACATGACATGACATGACAAAACAAGACAAGACAAGACAAGACAAGACAAGACATGACAAGACAAAACAAGACAAAACAAGACAAGACAAGACAAGACAAGACAAGACAAGACATGACAAGACAAAACAAGACAAAACAAGACAAGACAAGACAAGACAAAACAACACAACACAACACAACATGACATGACATGACATGACATGACATGACAAAACAAGACAAGGCAAGACAAAACAACACAACACAATATGACATGACATGACATGAGATGACAAGACAAGACAAGACAAGACAAGACAAGACAAGACAAGACAAGACAAGACAAGACAAGACAAGACAAGACAAGACAAGACAAGACAAGACAAGACAAGACTAGACAAGACTAGACAAGACTAGACAAGACTAGACAAGACAAGACAAGACTAGACTAGACAAGACTAGACAAGACAAGACAAGACAAGACAAGACAAGAGCAGACAAGACAAGACAAGACAAGACAAGACTAGACAAGACAAGACAAGACAAGACAAGACAAGACAAGACAAGACAAGACAAGACAAGACTAGACAAGACAAGACAAGACTAGACTAGACAAGACTAGACAAGACAAGACAAGACAAGACAAGAGCAGACAAGACAAGACTAGACAAGACAAGACAAGACAAGACAAGACTAGACAAGACTAGACAAGACTAGACAAGACAAGACAAGACAAGACAAGACTAGACAAGACTAGACAAGACAAGACAAGACCAGACAAGACAAGACAAGACAAGACAAGACTAGACAAGACTAGACAAGACTAGACAAGACAAGACAAGACAAGACAAGACAAGACAAGACAAGACAAGACTAGACAAGACTAGACAAGACAAGACAAGACAAGACCAGACAAGAAAAGACAAGACAAGACAAGACTAGACAAGACAAGACAAGACAAGACTAGACAAGACAAGACAAGACAAGACCAGACAAGACAAGACAAGACAAGACAAGACAAGACTAGACAAGACTAGACAAGACTAGACAAGACAAGACAAGACAAGACAAGACAAGACAAGACAAGACAAGACAAGACAAGACAAGACAAGACAAGACAAGACAAGACAAGACAAGACAAGACAAGACTAGACAAGACTAGACAAGACTAGACAAGACAAGACAAGACAAGACTAGACAAGACTAGACAAGACAAGACAAGACAAGACCAGACAAGACAAGACAAGACAAGACAAGACTAGACAAGACTAAACGAGACTAGACAAGACAAGACAAGACAAGACAAGACAAGACAAGACAAGACAAGACAAGACAAGACAAGACAAGACAAGACAAGACAAGACAAGACAAGACAAGACAAGACAAGACAAGACAAGACAAGACAAGACAAGACAAGACAAGACAAGACAAGACAAGACAAGACAAGACAAGACAAGACAAGACTAGACTAGACAAGACAAGACAAGACTAGACAAGACTAGACAAGACAAGACAAGACAAGACCAGACAAGACAAGACAAGACAAGACAAGACAAGACAAGACTAGACAAGAAAGACAAGACAAGACCAGACAAGACAAGACAAGACAAGACTAGACAAGACTAGACAAGACTAGACAAGACAAGACAAGACAAGACAAGACAAGACAAGACAAGACAAGACAAGACAAGACAAGACAAGACAAGACAAGACAAGACAAGACAAGACAAGACAAGACAAGACAAGACAAGACAAGACAAGACAAGACAAGACAAGACAAGACAAGACAAGACAAGACAAGACAAGACAAGACAAGACAAGACAAGACAAGACAAGACAAGACAAGACAAGACAAGACAAGACAAGACAAGACAAGACAAGACAAGACAAGACAAGACAAGACAAGACAAGACAAGACAAGACAAGGCAAGACAAGACAAGACAAGACAAGACAAGACAAGACAAGACAAGACAAGACAAGACAAGACAAGACAAGACAAGACAAGACTAGACAAGACTAGACAAGACTAGACAAGACTAGACAAGACTAGACTAGACAAGACAAGACAAGACAAGACTAGACAAGACTAGACAAGACTAGACAAGACTAGACAAGACTAGACAAGACAAGACAAGACCAGACAAGAAAAGACAAGACTAGACAAGACTAGACAAGACAAGACAAGACAAGACAAGACAAGACAAGGCAAGACAAGACAAGACAAGACAAGACAAGACTAGACAAGACTAGACAAGACTAGACAAGACAAGACAAGACAAGACAAGACAAGACAAGACAAGACAAGACAAGACAAGACAAGACAAGACAAGACTAGACAAGACATGACAAGACAAGACAAGACAAGACAAGACAAGACAAGACAAAACAAAACAAGACAAGACAAGACAAGACAAGACAAGACATGAGAAGACATGACAAGACAAAACAACATGACATTTCATGACATGACATGACATGACAAAACAAGACAAGACAAGACAAGACAAGACAAGACATGACAAGAAAAAACAAGACAAAACAAGACAAGACAAGACAAGACAAAACAACACAACACAACACAACACAACACAACATGACATGACATGACATGACATGACATGACAAAACAAGACAAGGCAAGACAAAACAACACAACACAATATGACATGACATGAAATGAGAAGACAAGACAAGGCAGGACAGGACAGGACAGGACAGGACAAGACAAGACAAGACAAGACAAGACAAGACTAGACAAGACAAGACAAGACAAGACTAGACAAGACTAGACAAGACAAGACAAGACAAGACAAGACCAGACAAGACAAGACAAGACAAGACAAGACTAGACAAGAAAGACAAGACAAGACCAGACAAGACAAGACAAGACAAGACTAGACAAGACTAGACAAGACTAGACAAGACAAGACAAGACAAGACAAGACAAGACAAGACAAGACAAGACTAGACAAGACTAGACAAGACAAGACAAGACAAGACCAGACAAGAAAAGACAAGACAAGACAAGACTAGACAAGACAAGACAAGACAAGACTAGACAAGACAAGACAAGACAAGACCAGACAAGACAAGACAAGACAAGACAAGACAAGACAAGACTAGACAAGACTAGACAAGACTAGACAAGACAAGACAAGACAAGACAAGACAAGACAAGACAAGACAAGACTAGACAAGACTAGACAAGACAAGACAAGACTAGACAAGACAAGACTAGACAAGACTAGACAAGACAAGACAAGACAAGACTAGACAAGACTAGACAAGACAAGACAAGACAAGACCAGACAAGACAAGACAAGACAAGACTAGACAAGACTAAACAAGACTAGACAAGACAAGACAAGACAAGACAAGACAAAACAAAACAAGACAAGACAAGACAAGACAAGACAAGACAAGACAAGACAAGACAAGACAAGACAAGACTAGACTAGACAAGACAAGACAAGACAAGACAAGACATGAGAAGACATGACAAGACAAAACAAGACAAAACAAGACAAGACAAGACAACACAAAACAACACAACACAACATGACATTTCATGACATGACATGACAAAACAAGACAAGACAAGACAAGACAAGACAAGACATGACAAGACAAAACAAGACAAAACAAGACAAGACAAGACAAAACAACACAACACAACACAACATGACATGACAAGACAAGACAAGCCAAGACAAGACAAGACAAGACAAGACAAGACTAGACAAGACTAGACAAGACAAGACAAGACAAGACTAGACAAGACTAGACAAGACTAGACAAGACTAGACAAGACAAGACAAGACAAGACTAGACAAGACTAGACAAGACAAGACAAGACAAGACTAGACAAGACTAGACAAGACTAGACAAGACTAGACAAGACAAGACAAGACAAGACAAGACAAGACAAGACAAGACAAGACAAGACAAGACAAGACTAGACAAGACTAGACAAGACAAGACAAGACCAGACAAGACTAGACAAGACTAGACAAGACAAGACTAGACAAGACAAGACAAGACAAGACAAGACCAGACAAGACAAGACAAGACAAGACTAGACAAGACTAGACAAGACTAGACAAGACTAGACAAGACAAGACAAGACAAGACAAGACAAGACAAGACAAGACAAGACAAGACAAGACAAGACAAGACAAGACAAGACAAGACAAGACAAGACAAGACAAGACAAGACAAGACTAGACAAGACTAGACAAGACAAGACAAGACAAGACCAGACAAGAAAAGACAAGACAAGACAAGACTAGACAAGACTAGACAAGACAAGACAAGACTAGACAAGACAAGACAAGACAAGACAAGACAAGACAAGACAAGACAAGACAAGACAAGACAAGACTAGACAAGACTAGACATGACTAGACAAGACAAGACAAGACAAGACTAGACAAGACTAGACAAGACTAGACAAGACTAGACAAGACAAGACAAGACAAGACAAGACAAGACAAGACAAGACAAGACAAGACAAGACTAGACTAGACAAGACAAGACAAGACTAGACAAGACTAGACAAAACAACACAACACAATATGACATGACATGACATGACATGAGAAGACAAGATAAGGCAGGACAGGACAGGACGGGACAGGACAGGACAAGACAAGATAAGACAAGACAAGACAAGACAAGACAAGACAGGACAAGACAAGACAAGACAAGACAAGACAAGACAAGACAAGACAAGACAAGACAAGAGAAGACAAGACAAGACAAGACAAGACAAGACAAGACAAGACAAGACAAGACAAGACAAGACTAGACAAGACTAGACAAGACAAGACAAGATTAGACTAGACTAGACAAGACAAGACCAGACAAGACAAGACAAGACAAGACAAGACAAGACAAGACTAGACAAGACTAGACATGACTAGACAAGACAAGACAAGACAAGCCAAGACAAGACAAGACAAGACAAGACAAGACAAGACAAGACTAGACAAGACTAGACAAGACAAGACAAGACAAGACAAGACTAGACAAGACTAGACAAGACTAGACAAGACAAGACAAGACAAGACAAGACAAGACAAAACAACACAACACAACACAACATGACATGACATGACAAAACAAGACAAGGCAAGACAAAACAACACAACACAATATGACATGACATGACATGAGAAGACAAGACAAGGCAGGACAGGACAGGACAGGACAGGACAAGACAAGACAAGACAAGACAAGACAAGACAAGACAAGACAAGACAAGACAAGACAAGACAAGACAAGACAAGACAAGACAAGACAAGACAAGACAAGACAAGACAAGACAAGACAAGACAAGACAAGACAAGACAAGACAAGACAAGACAAGACAAGACAAGACAAGACAAGACAAGACAAGACAAGACAAGACAAGACAAGACAAGACAAGACAAGACAAGACAAGACAAGACAAGACAAGACAAGACAAGACAAGACAAGACAAGACAAGACAAGACAAGACAAGACAAGACAAGACAAGACAAGACAAGACAAGACAAGACAAGACAAGACAAGACAAGACAAGACAAGACAAGACAAGACAAGACAAGACAAGACAAGACAAGACAAGACAAGACAAGACAAGACAAGACAAGACAAGACTAGACAAGACTAGACAAGACTAGACAAGACTAGACAAGACAAGACAAGATTAGACTAGACTAGACAAGACAAGACCAGACAAGACAAGACAAGACAAGACAAGACAAGACAAGACTAGACAAGACTAGACATGACTAGACAAGACAAGACAAGACAAGCCAAGACAAGACAAGACAAGACAAGACAAGACAAGACAAGACTAGACAAGACTAGACTAGACAAGACAAGACAAGACTAGACAAGACTAGACAAGACTAGACAAGACTAGACAAGACAAGACAAGACAAGACAAGACTAGACAAGACTAGACAAGACAAGACAAGACCAGACAAGAAAAGACAAGACAAGACAAGACTAGACAAGACTAGACAAGACAAGACAAGACTAGACAAGACAAGACAAGACAAGACCAGACAAGACAAGACAAGACAAGACTAGACAAGACTAGACAAGACTAGACAAGACTAGACAAGACTAGACTAGACAAGACAAGACAAGACAAGACAAGACAAGACAAGTCAAGACAAGACAAGACTAGACAAGACTAGACAAAACAACACAACACAATATGACATGACATGACATGACATGAGAAGACAAGACAAGGCAGGACAGGACAGGACGGGACAGGACAAGACAAGATAAGACAAGACAAGACAAGACAAGACAAGACAGGACAGGACAAGACAAGACAAGACAAGACAAGACAAGACAAGACAAGACAAGACAAGACAAGACAAGACAAGACAAGACAAGACAAGACAAGACAAGACAAGACAAGACAAGACAAGACAAGACAAGACAACACAACACAAGACAAGACAAGACAAGACAAGACAAGACAAGACAAGACAAGACAAGACAAGACAACACAAGACAAGACAAGACAAGACAAGACAAGACAAGACAAGACAAGACAAGACAAGACAAGACAAGACAAAACAAGACCAGACAAGACAAGACAAGACAAGACAAGACAAGACAGGACAAGACAAGACAGGACAAGACAAGATAAGACAAGACAAGACAAGACAAGACAGGACAAGACAAGACAAGACAAGACAAGACAAGACAAGACAAGACAAGACAAGACAAGACAAGACAAGACAAGACAAGACAAGACAAGACAAGACAAGACAAGACAAGACAAGACAAGACAAGACAAGACAAGACAAGACAAGACAAGACAAGACAAGACAAGACAAGACAAGACAAGACAAGACAAGACAAGACAAGACAAGACAAGACAAGACAAGACAAGACAAGACAAGACAAGACAAGACTAGACAAGACAAGACAAGACTAGACTAGACTAGACAAGACAAGACCAGGCAAGACAAGACAAGACAAGACAAGACAAGACTAGACAAGACTAGACAAGACTAGACAAGACAAGACAAGACAAGCCAAGACAAGACAAGACAAGACAAGACAAGACAAGACTAGACAAGACTAGACAAGACAAGACAAGACAAGACAAGACTAGACAAGACTAGACAAGACTAGACAAGACAAGACAAGACAAGACAAGACTAGACAAGACTAGACAAGACAAGACAAGACCAGACAAGAAAAGACAAGACAAGACAAGACTAGACAAGACTAGACAAGACAAGACAAGACTAGACAAGACTAGACAAGACAAGACAAGACTAGACAAGACAAGACAAGACAAGACCAGACAAGACAAGACAAGACAAGACTAGACAAGACTAGACAAGACTAGACAAGACTAGACAAGACTAGACAAGACAAGACAAGACAAGACAACACAAGACAAGACAAGACAAGACAAGACAAGACAAGACAAGACAAGACTAGACAAGACTAGACAAAACAACACAACACAATATGACATGACATGACATGACATGAGAAGACAAGACAAGGCAGGACAGGACAGGACGGGACAGGACAAGACAAGATAAGACAAGACAAGACAAGACCAGACAAGACAGGACAAGACAAGACAAGACAAGACAAGACAAGACAAGACAAGACAAGACAAGACAAGACAAGGCAAGACAAGACAAGACAAGACAAGACAAGACAAGACAAGACAAGACAAGACAAGACAAAACAAGACCAGACAAGACAAGACAAGACAAGACAAGACAAGACAAGACAAGACAAGACAAGACAATATGACATGACATGACATGACATGAGAAGACAAGACAAGGCAGGACAGGACAGGACGGGACAGGACAGGACAAGACAAGATAAGACAAGACAAGACAAGACAAGACAAGACAGGACAAGACAAGACAAGACAAGACAAGACAAGACAAGACAAGACAAGACAAGACAAGACAAGACAAGACAAGACAAGACAAGACAAGACAAGACAAGACAAGACAAGACAAGACAAGACAAGACAAGACAAGACAAGACAAGACAAGACAAGACAAGACAAGACAAGACAAGACAAGACAAGACAAGACAAGACAAGACAAGACAAGACAAGACAAGACAAGACAAGACAAGACAAGACAAGACAAGACAAGACAAGACAAGACAAGACAAGACAAGACAAGACAAGACAAGACAAGACAAGACTAGACAAGACTAGACAAAACAACACAACACAATATGACATGACATGAGAAGACAAGACAAGGCAGGACAGGACAGGACAGGACAGGACAAGACAAGATAAGACAAGACAAGACAAGACAAGACAAGACAAGACAGGACAAGACAAGACAAGACAAGACAAGACAAGACAAGACAAGACAAGACAAGACAAGACAAGACAAGACAAGACAAGTCAAGACAAGACAAGACAAGACAAGACAAGACAAGACAAGACAAGACAAGACAAGACAAGACAAGACAAGACAAGACAAGACAAGACAAGACAAGACAAGACAAGACAAGACAAGACAAGACAAGACAAGACAAGACAAGACAAGACAAGACAAGACAAGACAAGACAAGACAAGACAAGACAAGACAAGACAAGACAAGACAAGACAAGACAAGACAAGACAAGACAAGACAAGACAAGACAAGACAAGACAAGACAAGACAAGACAAGACAAGACAAGACAAGACAAGACAAGACAAGACAAGACAAGACAAGACAAGACAAGACAAGACAAGACAAGACAAGACAAGACAAGACAAGACAAGACAAGACAAGACAAGACAAGACAAGACAAGACAAGACAAGACAAGACAAGACAAGACTAGACAAGACTAGACAAGACTAAACAAGACAAGACAAGACTAGACAAGACCAGACCAGACAAGACAAGACAAGACAAGACAAGACAAGACAAGACTAGACAAGACTAGACAAGACTAGACAAGACAAGACAAGACAAGCCAAGACAAGACAAGACAAGACAAGACAAGACTAGACAAGACTAGACAAGACAAGACAAGACAAGACTAGACAAGACTAGACAAGACTAGACAAGACAAGACAAGACAAGACAAGACTAGACAAGACTAGACAAGACAAGACAAGACCAGACAAGACAAGACAAGATAAGACAAGACTAGACAAGACTAGACAAGACTAGACAAGACAAGACAAGACAAGACAAGACAAGACAAGACTAGACAAGACTAGACAAGACAAGACAAGACCAGACAAGAAAAGACAAGACAAGACAAGACTAGACAAGACTAGACAAGACAAGACAAGACAAGACTAGACAAGACAAGACAAGACAAGACCAGACAAGACAAGACAAGACAAGACAAGACAAGACAAGACAAGACTAGACTAGACAAGACAAGACAAGACAAGACAAGACATGAGAAGACATGACAAGACAAAACAAGACAAAACAAGACAAGACAAGACAAGACAAAACAACACAACACAACATGACATTTCAGGACATGACATGACATGACAAAACAAGACAAGACAAGACAAGACAAGACAAGACATGACAAGACAAAACAAGACAAGACAAGACAAGACAAGACAAAACAACACAACACAACACAACACAACATGACATGACATGACATGACATGACATGACAAAACAAGACAAGGCAAGACAAAACAACACAACACAATATGACATGACATGACATGAGAAGACAAGACAAGGCAGGACAGGACAGGACAGGACAGGACAAGACAAGACAAGACAAGACAAGACAAGACAAGACAAGACAAGACAAGACAAGACAAGACATGAGAAGACATGACAAGACAAAACAAGACAAAACAAGACAAGACAAGACAAGACAAAACAACACAACACAACATGACATTTCATGACATGACATGACATGACAAAACAAGACAAGACAAGACAAGACAAGACAAGACATGACAAGACAAAACAAGACAAAACAAGACAAGACAAGACAAGACAAGACAAGACAAGACTAGACAAGACTAGACAAGACTAGACAAGACTAGACAAGACAAGACAAGACAAGACAAGACTAGACAAGACTAGACAAGACAAGACAAGACAAGACAAGACAAGACAAGACAAGACAAGACAAGACAAGACAAGACAAGACAAGACAAGACAAGACAAGACAAGACAAGACAAGACAAGACAAGACAAGACAAGACAAGACAAGACAAGACAAGACAAGACAAGACAAGACAAGACAAGACAAGACAAGACAAGACAAGACAAGACAAGACAAGACAAGACAAGACAAGACAAGACAAGATAAGACAAGACAAGACAAGACAAGACAAGACAAGACAAGACAAGACAAGACAAGACACGACAAGACAAGACAAGACAAGACAAGACAAGACAAGGCAAGACAAGACAAGACAAGACAAGACAAGACTAGACTAGACAAGACAAGACAAGACAAGACAAGACAAGACATGAAAAGACATGACAAGACAAAACAAGACAAAACAAGACAAGACAAGACAAGACAAAACAACACAACACAACATGACATTTCATGACATGACATGACATGACAAAACAAGACAAGACAAGACAAGACAAGACAAGACAAAACAAGACAAAACAAGACAAGACAAGACAAGACAAAACAACACAACACAACATGACATTTCATGACATGACATGACATGACAAAACAAGACAAGACAAGACAAGACAAGACAAGACAAGACATGACAAGACAAAACAAGACAAAACAAGACAAGACAAGACAAGACAAAACAACACAACACAACACAACATGACATGACATGACATGACATGACATGACAAAACAAGACAGGACAAGACAAAACAACACAACACAATATGACATGACATGACATGACATGAGAAGACAAGACAAGGCAGGACAGGACAGGACAGGACAGGACAGGACAGGACAGGACAAGACAAGATAAGACAAGACAAGACAAGACAAGACAGGACAAGACAAGACAAGACAAGACAAGACAAGACAAGACAAGACAAGACAAGACAAGACAAGACAAGACAAGACAAGACAAGACAAGACAAGACAAGACAAGACAAGACAAGACAAGACAAGACAAGACAAGACAAGACAAGACAAGACAAGACAAGACAAGACAAGACAAGACAAGACAAGACAAGACAAGACAAGACAAGACAAGACAAGACAAGACAAGACAAGACAAGACAAGATAAGACAAGACAAGACAAGACAAGACAAGACAAGACAAGACAAGACAAGACAAGACAAGACACGACAAGACAAGACAAGACAAGACAAGACAAGACAAGGCAAGACAAGACAAGACAAGACAAGACAAGACTAGACAAGACAAGACAAGACAAGACAAGATAAGACATGAAAAGACATGACAAGACAAAACAAGACAAAACAAGACAAGACAAGACAAGACAAGACAAAACAACACAACACAACATGACATTTCATGACATGACATGACATGACAAAACAAGACAAGACAAGACAAGACAAGACAAAACAAGACAAAACAAGACAAGACAAGACAAGACAAGACAAGACAAGACAAGACAAGACAAGACAAGACAAGACAAGACAAGACAAGACAAGACAAGACAAGACAAGACAAGACAAGACAAGACAAGACAAGACAAGACAAGACAAGACAAGACAAGACAAGACAAGACAAGACAAGACAAGACAAGACAAGACAAGACAAGACAAGACAAGACAAGACAAGACAAGACAAGACAAGACAACACAACACAACATGACATTTCATGACATGACATGACATGAAAAAACAAGACAAGACAAGACAAGACAAGACAAGACAAGACATGACAAGACAAAACAAGACAAAACAAGACAAAACAAGACAAGACAAGACAAGACAAAACAACACAACACAACATGACATTTCATGACATGACATGACATGACAAAACAAGACAAGACAAGACAAGACAAGACAAGACAAGACAAGACAAGACAAGACAAGACAAGACAAGACAAGACAAGACAAGACAAGACAAGACAAGACAAGACAAGACAAGACAAGACAAGACAAGACAAGACAAGACAAGACAAGACAAGACAAGACAAGACAAGACAAGACAAGACAAGACAAGACAAGACAAGACAAGACAAGACAAGACAAGACAAGACAAGACAAGACAAGACAAGACAAGACAAGACAAGACAAGACAAGACAAGACAAGACAAGACAAGACAAGACAAGACAAGATAAGACAAGACAAGACAAGACAAGACAAGACAAGACAAGACAAGACAAGACAAGACAAGACAAGACAAGATAAGACAAAACAAGACAAGACAAGACTAGACAAGACTAGACAAGACTAGACAAGACTAGACAAGACAAGACAAGACAAGACAAGACTAGACAAGACTAGACAAGACAAGACAAGACCAGACAAGAAAAGACAAGACAAGACAAGACTAGACAAGACTAGACAAGACTAGACAAGACTAGACAAGACTAGACTAGACAAGACAAGACAAGACAAGACAAGACAAGTCAAGACAAGACAAGACTAGACAAGACTAGACAAAACAACACAACACAATATGACATGACATGACATGACATGAGAAGACAAGACAAGGCAGGACAGGACAGGACGGGACAGGACAAGACAAGATAAGACAAGACAAGACAAGACAAGACAAGACAAGACAAGACAAGACAAGACAAGACAAGACACGACAAGACAAGACAAGACAAGACAAGACAAGACAAGACAAGACAAGACAAGACAAGACAAGACAAGACAAGACAAGACAAGACAAGACAAGACAAGACAACACAAGACAAGACAAGACAAGACAAGACAAGACAAGACAAGACAAGACAAGACAAGACAAGACAACACAAGACAAGACAAGACAAGACAAAACAAGACCAGACAAGACAAGACAAGACAAGACAAGACAAGACAGGACAAGACAAGACAGGACAAGACAAGATAAGACAAGACAAGACAAGACAAGACAGGACAAGACAAGACAAGACAAGACAAGACAAGACAAGACAAGACAAGACAAGACAAGACAAGACAAGACAAGACAAGACAAGACAAGACAAGACAAGACAAGACAAGACAAGACAAGACAAGACAAGACAAGACAAGACAAGACAAGACAAGACAAGACAAGACAAGACAAGACAAGACAAGACAAGACTAGACAAGACAAGACAAGACTAGACTAGACTAGACCAAGACAAGGCAGGACAGGACAGGACGGGACAGGACAAGACAAGATAAGACAAGACAAGACAAGACAAGACAAGACAAGACAAGACAAGACAAGACAAGACAAGACACGACAAGACAAGACAAGACAAGACAAGACAAGACAAGACAAGACAAGACAAGACAAGACAAGACAAGACAAGACAAGACAAGACAAGACAAGACAAGACAACACAAGACAAGACAAGACAAGACAAGACAAGACAAGACAAGACAAGACAAGACAAGACAAGACAACACAAGACAAGACAAGACAAGACAAAACAAGACCAGACAAGACAAGACAAGACAAGACAAGACAAGACAGGACAAGACAAGACAGGACAAGACAAGATAAGACAAGACAAGACAAGACAAGACAGGACAAGACAAGACAAGACAAGACAAGACAAGACAAGACAAGACAAGACAAGACAAGACAAGACAAGACAAGACAAGACAAGACAAGACAAGACAAGACAAGACAAGACAAGACAAGACAAGACAAGACAAGACAAGACAAGACAAGACAAGACAAGACAAGACAAGACAAGACAAGACAAGACAAGACTAGACAAGACAAGACAAGACTAGACTAGACTAGACAAGACAAGACCAGGCAAGACAAGACAAGACAAGACAAGACAAGACAAGACTAGACAAGACTAGACAAGACTAGACAAGACAAGACAAGACAAGCCAAGACAAGACAAGACAAGACAAGACAAGACAAGACTAGACAAGACTAGACAAGACAGACAAGACAAGATAAGACAAGACAAGACAAGACAAGACAAGACAAGACAAGACAAGACAAGACAAGACAAGACACGACAAGACAAGACAAGACAAGACAAGACAAGACAAGACAAGACAAGACAAGACAAGACAAGACAAGACAAGACAAGACAAGACAAGACAAGACAAGACAAGCACAAGATTAGACAAGACAAGACAAGACAAGACAAGACAAGACAAGACAAGACAAGACAAGACAAGACAAGACAAGACAAGACAAGACAAGACAAGACAAGACAAGACAAGACAAGACAAGACAAGACAAGACAAGACAAGACAAGACAAGACAAGACAAGACAAGACAAGACAAGACTAGACAAGACTAGACAAAACAACACAACACAATATGACATGACATGAGAAGACAAGACAAGGCAGGACAGGACAGGACAGGACAGGACAAGACAAGATAAGACAAGACAAGACAAGACAAGACAAGACAAGACAGGACAAGACAAGACAAGACAAGACAAGACAAGACAAGACAAGACAAGACAAGACAAGACAAGACAAGACAAGACAAGACAAGACAAGACAAGACAAGACAAGACAAGACAAGACAAGACAAGACAAGACAAGACAAGACAAGACAAGACAAGACAAGACAAGACAAGACAAGACAAGACAAGACAAGACAAGACAAGACAAGACAAGACAAGACAAGACAAGACAAGACAAGACAAGACAAGACAAGACAAGACAAGACAAGACAAGACAAGACAAGACAAGACAAGACAAGACAAGACAAGACAAGACAAGACAAGACAAGACAAGACAAGACAAGACAAGACAAGACAAGACAAGACAAGACAAGACAAGACAAGACAAGACAAGACAAGACAAGACAAGACAAGACAAGACAAGACAAGACAAGACAAGACAAGACAAGACAAGACAAGACAAGACAAGACAAGACAAGACAAGACAAGACAAGACAAGACAAGACAAGACAAGACAAGACAAGACAAGACAAGACTAGACAAGACTAGACAAGACTAAACAAGACAAGACAAGACTAGACAAGACCAGACCAGACAAGACAAGACAAGACAAGACAAGACAAGACTAGACAAGACTAGACAAGACTAGACAAGACAAGACAAGACAAGCCAAGACAAGACAAGACAAGACAAGACAAGACTAGACAAGACTAGACAAGACAAGACAAGACAAGACAAGACTAGACAAGACAAGACAAGACTAGACAAGACTAGACAAGACAAGACAAGACCAGACAAGAAAAGACAAGACAAGACAAGACTAGACAAGACTAGACAAGACAAGACAAGACAAGACTAGACAAGACAAGACAAGACAAGACAAGACAAGACAAGACAAGACAAGACTAGACTAGACAAGACAAGACAAGACAAGACAAGACATGAGAAGACATGACAAGACAAAACAAGACAAAACAAGACAAGACAAGACAAGACAAAACAACACAACACAACATGACATTTCATGACATGACATGACATGACAAAACAAGACAAGACAAGACAAGACAAGACAAGACATGACAAGACAAAACAAGACAAAACAAGACAAGACAAGACAAGACAAGACAAAACAACACAACACAACACAACACAACATGACATGACATGACATGACATGACATGACAAAACAAGACAAGGCAAGACAAAACAACACAACACAATATGACATGACATGACATGAGAAGACAAGACAAGGCAGGACAGGACAGGACAGGACAGGACAAGACAAGACAAGACAAGACAAGACAAGACAAGACAAGACAAGACAAGACAAGACAAGACATGAGAAGACATGACAAGACAAAACAAGACAAAACAAGACAAGACAAGACAAGACAAGACTAGACAAGGCTAGACAAGACTAGACAAGACTAGACAAGACAAGACAAGACAAGACAAGACAAGACTAGACAAGACAAGACAAGACAAGACAAGACAAGACAAGACAAGACAAGACAAGACAAGACAAGACAAGACAAGACAAGACAAGACAAGACAAGACAAGACAAGACAAGACAAGACAAGACAAAACAAGACAAGACAAGACAAGACAAGACAAGACAAGACAAGACAAGACAAGACAAGACAAGACAAGACAAGACAAGACAAGACAAGACAAGACAAGACAAGACAAGACAAGACAAGACAAGACAAGACAAGACAAGACAAGACAAGACAAGACAAGACAAGACAAGACAAGACAAGACAAGACAGGACAAGACAAGACAAGACAAGACAAGACAAGACAAGACAAGACAAGACAAGACAAGACAAGACAAGACAAGACAAGACAAGACAAGACAAGACAAGACAAGACAAGACAAGACAAGACAAGACAAGACAAGACAAGACAAGACAAGACAAGACAAGACAAGACAAGACAAGACAAGACAAAACAAGACAAGACAAGACAAGACAAGACAAGACAAGACAAGACAAGACAAGATAAGACAAGACAAGACAAGACAAGACAAGACAAGACAAGACAAGACAAGACAAGACAAGACAAGACACGACAAGACAAGACAAGACAAGACAAGACAAGACAAGGCAAGACAAGACAAGACAAGACAAGACAAGACTAGACAAGACAAGACAAGACAAGACAAGACATGAAAAGACATGACAAGACAAAACAAGACAAAACAAGACAAGACAAGACAAGACAAAACAACACAACACAACATGACATTTCATGACATGACATGACATGACAAAACAAGACAAGACAAGACAAGACAAGACAAGACAAAACAAGACAAAACAAGACAAGACAAGACAAGACAAAACAACACAACATGACATTTCATGACATGACATGACATGACAAAACAAGACAAGACAAGACAAGACAAGACAAGACAAGACAAGACATGACAAGACAAAACAAGACAAAACAAGACAAGACAAGACAAGACAAAACAACACAACACAACACAACATGACATGACATGACATGACATGACATGACAAAACAAGACAGGACAAGACAAAACAACACAACACAATATGACATGACATGACATGACATGAGAAGACAAGACAAGGCAGGACAGGACAGGACAGGACAGGACAGGACAGGACAGGACAAGACAAGATAAGACAAGACAAGACAAGACAAGACAGGACAAGACAAGACAAGACAAGACAAGACAAGACAAGACAAGACAAGACAAGACAAGACAAGACAAGACAAGACAAGACAAGACAAGACAAGACAAAACAAGACAAGACAAGACAAGACAAGACAAGACAAGACAAGACAAGACAAGACAAGACAAGACAAGACAAGACAAGACAAGACAAGACAAGACAAGACAAGACAAGACAAGACAAGACAAGACAAGACAAGACTAGACAAGACTAGACAAGACTAAACAAGACAAGACAAGACTAGACAAGACCAGACCAGACAAGACAAGACAAGACAAGACAAGACAAGACAAGACAAGACAAGACTAGACAAGACTAGACAAGACAAGACAAGACAAGCCAAGACAAGACAAGACAAGACAAGACAAGACAAGACTAGACAAGACTAGACAAGACAAGACAAGACAAGACTAGACAAGACAAGACAAGACAAGACAAGACAAGACAAGACAAGACAAGACAAGACAAGACAAAACAAGATAAGACAAGACAAGACAAGACAAGACAAGACTAGACAAGACTAGACAAGACTAGACAAGACTAGACAAGACAAGACTAGACAAGACAAGACAAGACAAGACAAGACAAGACAAGACAAGACAAGACAAGACAAGACAAGACAAGACAAGACAAGACAAGACAAGACAAGACAAGACAAGACAAGACAACACAAGACAAGACAAGACAAGACAAGACAAGACAAGACAAGACAAGACCAGACAAGACAAGACAAGACAACACAAGACAAGACAAGACAAGACAAGACAAGACAAGACAAGACAAGACAAGACAAGACTAGACAAGACTAGACAAGACAAGACAAGACAAGACAAGACTAGACAAGACTAGACAAGACAAGACAAGACCAGACAAGAAAAGACAAGACAAGACAAGACTAGACAAGACTAGACAAGACAAGACAAGACTAGACAAGACAAGACAAGACAAGACCAGACAAGACAAGACAAGACAAGACTAGACAAGACTAGACAAGACTAGACAAGACTAGACAAGACTAGACTAGACAAGACAAGACAAGACAAAACAAGACCAGACAAGACAAGACAAGACAAGACAAGACAAGACAGGACAAGACAAGACAGGACAAGACAAGATAAGACAAGACAAGACAAGACAAGACAGGACAAGACAAGACAAGACAAGACAAGACAAGACAAGACAAGACAAGACAAGACAAGACAAGACAAGACAAGACAAGACAAGACAAGACAAGACAAGACAAGACAAGACAAGACAAGACAAGACAAGACAAGACAAGACAAGACAAGACAAGACAAGACAAGACAAGACAAGACAAGACTAGACAAGACAAGACAAGACTAGACTAGACTAGACAAGACAAGACCAGGCAAGACAAGACAAGACAAGACAAGACAAGACAAGACAAGACAAGACTAGACAAGACTAGACAAGACTAGACAAGACTAGACAAGACAAGACTAGACAAGACAAGACAAGACAAGACAAGACAAGACAAGACAAGACAAGACAAGACAAGACAAGACAAGACAAGACAAGACAAGACAAGACAAGACAAGACAAGACAAGACAAGACAAGACAAGACAAAACAAGATAAGACAAGACAAGACAAGACAAGACAAGACTAGACAAGACTAGACAAGACTAGACAAGACTAGACAAGACAAGACTAGACAAGACAAGACAAGACAAGACAAGACAAGACAAGACAAGACAAGACAAGACAAGACAAGACAAGACAAGACAAGACAAGACAAGACAAGACAAGACAAGACAAGACAACACAAGACAAGACAAGACAAGACAAGACAAGACAAGACAAGACAAGACCAGACAAGACAAGACAAGACAACACAAGACAAGACAAGACAAGACAAGACAAGACAAGACAAGACAAGACAAGACAAGACAAAACAAGACCAGACAAGACAAGACCAGACAAGACAAGACAAGACAGGACAAGACAAGACAGGACAAGACAAGATAAGACAAGACAAGACAAGACAAGACAGGACAAGACAAGACAAGACAAGACAAGACAAGACAAGACAAGACAAGACAAGACAAGACAAGACAAGACAAGACAAGACAAGACAAGACAAGACAAGACAAGACAAGACAAGACAAGACAAGACAAGACAAGACAAGACAAGACAAGACAAGACAAGACAAGACAAGACAAGACAAGACAAGACAAGACAAGACAAGACAAGACTAGACAAGACAAGACAAGACTAGACTAGACTAGACAAGACAAGACCAGGCAAGACAAGACAAGACAAGACAAGACAAGACAAGACTAGACAAGACTAGACAAGACTAGACAAGACAAGACAAGACAAGCCAAGACAAGACAAGACAAGACAAGACAAGACAAGACTAGACAAGACTAGACAAGACAAGACAAGACAAGACAAGACTAGACAAGACTAGACAAGACTAGACAAGACAAGACAAGACAAGACAAGACTAGACAAGACTAGACAAGACAAGACAAGACCAGACAAGAAAAGACAAGACAAGACAAGACTAGACAAGACTAGACAAGACAAGACAAGACTAGACAAGACTAGACAAGACAAGACAAGACTAGACAAGACAAGACAAGACAAGACAAGACCAGACAAGACAAGACAAGACAAGACTAGACAAGACTAGACAAGACTAGACAAGACTAGACAAGACTAGACAAGACAAGACAAGACAAGACAACACAAGACAAGACAAGACAAGACAAGACAAGACAAGACAAGACAAGACTAGACAAGACTAGACAAAACAACACAACACAATATGACATGACATGACATGACATGAGAAGACAAGACAAGGCAGGACAGGACAGGACGGGACAGGACAAGACAAGATAAGACAAGACAAGACAAGACCAGACAAGACAGGACAAGACAAGACAAGACAAGACAAGACAAGACAAGACAAGACAAGACAAGACAAGGCAAGACAAGACAAGACAAGACAAGACAAGACAAGACAAGACAAGACAAGACAAGACAAGACAAGACAAAACAAGACCAGACAAGACAAGACAAGACAAGACAAGACAAGACAAGACAAGACAAGACAAGACAAGACAATATGACATGACATGACATGACATGAGAAGACAAGACAAGGCAGGACAGGACAGGACGGGACAGGACAGGACAAGACAAGATAAGACAAGACAAGACAAGACAAGACAAGACAGGACAAGACAAGACAAGACAAGACAAGACAAGACAAGACAAGACAAGACAAGACAAGACAAGACAAGACAAGACAAGACAAGACAAGACAAGACAAGACAAGACAAGACAAGACAAGACAAGACAAGACAAGACAAGACAAGACAAGACAAGACAAGACAAGACAAGACAAGACAAGACAAGACAAGACAAGACAAGACAAGACAAGACTAGACAAGACTAGACAAAACAACACAACACAATATGACATGACATGAGAAGACAAGACAAGGCAGGACAGGACAGGACAGGACAGGACAAGACAAGATAAGACAAGACAAGACAAGACAAGACAAGACAAGACAGGACAAGACAAGACAAGACAAGACAAGACAAGACAAGACAAGACAAGACAAGACAAGACAAGACAAGACAAGACAAGACAAGTCAAGACAAGACAAGACAAGACAAGACAAGACAAGACAAGACAAGACAAGACAAGACAAGACAAGACAAGACAAGACAAGACAAGACAAGACAAGACAAGACAAGACAAGACAAGACAAGACAAGACAAGACAAGACAAGACAAGACAAGACAAGACAAGACAAGACAAGACAAGACAAGACAAGACAAGACAAGACAAGACAAGACAAGACAAGACAAGACAAGACAAGACAAGACAAGACAAGACAAGACAAGACAAGACAAGACAAGACAAGACAAGACAAGACAAGACAAGACAAGACAAGACAAGACAAGACAAGACAAGACTAGACAAGACTAGACAAGACTAAACAAGACCAGACCAGACAAGACAAGACAAGACAAGACAAGACAAGACAAGACTAGACAAGACTAGACAAGACTAGACAAGACAAGACAAGACAAGCCAAGACAAGACAAGACAAGACAAGACAAGACAAGACTAGACAAGACTAGACAAGACAAGACAAGACAAGACTAGACAAGACTAGACAAGACTAGACAAGACAAGACAAGACAAGACAAGACTAGACAAGACTAGACAAGACAAGACAAGACCAGACAAGACAAGACAAGACAAGACAAGACTAGACAAGACTAGACAAGACTAGACAAGACAAGACAAGACAAGACAAGACAAGACAAGACAAGACAAGACTAGACAAGACTAGACAAGACAAGACAAGTCCAGACAAGAAAAGACAAGACAAGACAAGACTAGACAAGACTAGACAAGACAAGACAAGACAAGACTAGACAAGACAAGACAAGACAAGACAAGACCAGACAAGACAAGACAAGACAAGACAAGACAAGACAAGACAAGACTAGACTAGACAAGACAAGACAAGACAAGACAAGACATGAGAAGACATGACAAGACAAAACAAGACAAAACAAGACAAGACAAGACAAGACAAAACAACACAACACAACATGACATTTCATGACATGACATGACATGACAAAACAAGACAAGACAAGACAAGACAAGACAAGACATGACAAGACAAAACAAGACAAAACAAGACAAGACAAGACAAGACAAGACAAAACAACACAACACAACACAACACAACATGACATGACATGACATGACATGACATGACAAAACAAGACAAGGCAAGACAAAACAACACAACACAATATGACATGACATGACATGAGAAGACAAGACAAGGCAGGACAGGACAGGACAGGACAGGACAAGACAAGACAAGACAAGACAAGACAAGACAAGACAAGACAAGACAAGACAAGACATGAGAAGACATGACAAGACAAAACAAAACAAGACAAGACAAGACAAGACAAGACAAGACAAGACAAGACAAGACAAGACAAGACAAGACAAGACAAGACAAGACAAGACAAGACAAGACAAGACAAGACAAGACAAGACAAGACAAGACAAGATAAGACAAGACAAGACAAGACAAGACAAGACAAGACAAGACAAGACAAGACAAGACAAGACAAGACAAGACAAGACAAGACAAGACAAGACAAGACAAGACAAGACAAGACAAGACAAGACAAGGCAAGACAAGACAAGACAAGACAAGACAAGACTAGACTAGACAAGACAAGACAAGACAAGACAAGACAAGACATGAAAAGACAAGACAAAACAAGACAAGACAAGACAAGACAAAACAACACAACACAACATGACATTTCATGACATGACATGACATGACAAAACAAGACAAGACAAGACAAGACAAGACAAGACAAGACAAGACAAAACAAGACAAAACAAGACAAGACAAGACAAGACAAAACAGCACAACACAACATGACATTTCATGACATGACATTACATGACAAAACAAGACAAGACAAGACAAGACAAGACAAGACAAGACATGACAAGACAAAACAAGACAAAACAAGACAAGACAAGACAAGACAAAACAACACAACACAACACAACATGACATGACATGACATGACAAAACAAGACAAGACAAGACAAGACAAGACATGAGAAGACATGACAAGACAAAACAAGACAAAACAAGACAAGACAAGACAAGACAAAACAACACAACACAACATGACATTTCATGACATGACATGACATGAAAAAACAAGACAAGACAAGACAAGACAAGACAAGACAAGACATGACAAGACAAAACAAGACAAAACAAGACAAAACAAGACAAGACAAGACAAGACAAAACAACACAACACAACATGACATTTCATGACATGACATGACATGACAAAACAAGACAAGACAAGACAAGACAAGACAAGACAAGACAAGACAAGACAAGACAAGACAAGACAAGACAAGACAAGACAAGACAAGACAAGACAAGACAAGACAAGACAAGACAAGACAAGACAAGACAAGACAAGACAAGACAAGACAAGACAAGACAAGACAAGACAAGACAAGACAAGACAAGACAAGACAAGACAAGACAAGACAAGACAAGACAAGACAAGACAAGACAAGACAAGACAAGACAAGACAAGACAAGACAAGACAAGACAAGACAAGACAAGACAAGACAAGACAAGACAAGACAAGACAAGACAAGACAAGACAAGACAAGACAAGACAAGACAAGACAAGACAAGACAAGACAAGACAAGACAAGACAAGACAAGACAAGACAAGACAAGACAAGACAAGACAAGACAAGACAAGACAAGACAAGACAAGACAAGACAAGACAAGACAAGACAAGACAAGACAAGACAAGACAAGACAAGACAAGACAAGACAAGACAAGACAAGACAAGACAAGACAAGACAAGACAAGACAAGACAAGACAAGACAAGACAAGATAAGACAAGACAAGACAAGACAAGACAAGACAAGACAAGACAAGACAAGACAAGACACGACAAGACAAGACAAGACAAGACAAGACAAGACAAGGCAAGACAAGACAAGACAAGACAAGACAAGACTAGACAAGACAAGACAAGACAAGACAAGACATGAAAAGACATGACAAGACAAAACAAGACAAAACAAGACAAGACAAGACAAGACAAAACAACACAACACAACATGACATTTCATGACATGACATGACATGACAAAACAAGACAAGACAAGACAAGACAAGACAAGACAAAACAAGACAAAACAAGACAAGACAAGACAAGACAAAACAACACAACACAACATGACATTTCATGACATGACATGACATGACAAAACAAGACAAGACAAGACAAGACAAGACAAGACAAGACATGACAAGACAAAACAAGACAAAACAAGACAAGACAAGACAAGACAAAACAACACAACACAACACAACATGACATGACATGACATGACATGACATGACAAAACAAGACAGGACAAGACAAAACAACACAACACAATATGACATGACATGACATGACATGAGAAGACAAGACAAGGCAGGACAGGACAGGACAGGACAGGACAGGACAAGACAAGATAAGACAAGACAAGACAAGACAAGACAGGACAAGACAAGACAAGACAAGACAAGACAAGACAAGACAAGACAAGACAAGACAAGACAAGACAAGACAAGACAAGACAAGACAAGACAAGACAAAACAAGACAAGACAAGACAAGACAAGACAAGACAAGACAAGACAAGACAAGACAAGACAAGACAAGACAAGACAAGACAAGACAAGACAAGACAAGACAAGACAAGACAAGACAAGACAAGACAAGACAAGACAAGACAAGACAAGACAAGACAAGACTAGACAAGACTAGACAAGACTAAACAAGACAAGACAAGACTAGACAAGACCAGACCAGACAAGACAAGACAAGACAAGACAAGACAAGACAAGACAAGACTAGACAAGACTAGACAAGACTAGACAAGACAAGACAAGCCAAGACAAGACAAGACAAGACAAGACAAGACTAGACAAGACTAGACAAGACAAGACCAGACAAGACAAGACAAGACAAGACAAGACAAGACTAGACAAGACTAGACAAGACTAGACAAGACAAGACAAGACAAGACAAGACAAGACAAGACAAGACTAGACAAGACTAGACAAGACAAGACAAGACCAGACAAGAAAAGACAAGACAAGACAAGACTAGACAAGACTAGACAAGACAAGACAAGACAAGACTAGACAAGACAAGACAAGACAAGACCAGACAAGACAAGACAAGACAAGACAAGACAAGACAAGACTAGACTAGACAAGACAAGACAAGACAAGACAAGACAAGACATGATAAGACATGACAAGACAAAACAAGACAAAACAAGACAAGACAAGACAAGACAAAACAACACAACACAACATGACATTTCATGACATGACATGACATGACAAAACAAGACAAGACAAGACAAGACAAGACAAGACATGACAAGACAAAACAAGACAAAACAAGACAAGACAAGACAAGACAAAACAACACAACACAACACAACACAACATGACATGACATGACATGACATGACATGACAAAACAAGACAAGGCAAGACAAAACAACACAACACAATATGACATGACATGACATGAGAAGACAAGACAAGGCAGGACAGGACAGGACAGGACAGGACAAGACAAGACAAGACAAGACAAGACAAGACAAGACAAGACAAGACAAGACAAGACAAGACATGAGAAGACATGACAAGACAAAACAAGACAAAACAAGACAAGACAAGACAAGACAAGACAAGACAAAACAACACAACACAACATGACATTTCATGACATGACATGACATGACAAAACAAGACAAGACAAGACAAGACAAGACAAGACATGACAAGACAAAACAAGACAAAACAAGACAAGACAAGACAAGACAAGACAAGACAAGACTAGACAAGACTAGACAAGACTAGACAAGACTAGACAAGACAAGACAAGACAAGACTAGACAAGACTAGACAAGACAAGACAAGACAAGACAAGACAAGACAAGACAAGACAAGACAAGACAAGACAAGACAAGACAAGACAAGACAAGACAAGACAAGACAAAAAAAGACAAGACAAGACAAGACAAGACAAGACAAGACAAGACAAGACAAGACAAGACAAGACAAGACAAGACAAGACAAGACAAGACAAGACAAGACAAGACAAGACAAGACAAGACAAGACAAGACAAGACAAGACAAGACAAGACAAGACAAGACAAGACAAGACAAGACAAGACAAGACAAGACAAGACAAGACAAGACAAGACAAGACAAGACAAGACAAGACAAGACAAGACAAGACAAGACAAGACAAGACAAGACAAGACAAGACAAGACAAGACAAGACAAGACAAGACAAGACAAGACAAGACAAGACAAGACAAGACAAGACAAGACAAGACAAGACAAGACAAGACAAGACAAGACAAGACAAGACAAGACAAGACAAGACAAGACAAGACAAGACAAGACAAGACAAGACAAGACAAGACAAGACAAGACAAGACAAGACAAGACAAGACAAGACAAGACAAGACAAGACAAGACAAGACAAGACAAGACAAGACAAGACAAGACAAGACAAGACAAGACAAGACAAGACAAGACAAGACAAGACAAGACAAGACAAGACAAGACAAGACAAGACAAGACAAGACAAGACAAGACAAGACAAGACAAGACAAGACAAGACAAGACAAGACAAGACAAGACAAGACAAGACAAGACAAGACAAGACAAGACAAGACAAGACAAGACAAGACAAGACAAGACAAGACAAGATAAGACAAGACAAGACAAGACAAGACAAGACAAGACAAGACAAGACAAGACAAGACAAGACAAGACAAGACAAGACAAGACAAGACAAGACAAGGCAAGACAAGACAAGACAAGACAAGACTAGACTAGACAAGACAAGACAAGACAAGACAAGACAAGACAAGACATGAAAAGACATGACAAGACAAAACAAGACAAAACAAGACAAGACAAGACAGGACAAAACAACACAACACAACATGACATTTCATGACATGACATGACATGACAAAACAAGACAAGACAAGACAAGACAAGACAAGACAAGACAAAACAAGACAAAACAAGACAAGACAAGACAAGACAAAACAACACAACACAACATGACATTTCATGACATGACATTACATGACAAAACAAGACAAGACAAGACAAGACAAGACAAGACAAGACAAGACATGACAAGACAAAACAAGACAAAACAAGACAAGACAAGACAAGACAAAACAACACAACACAACACAACATGACATGACATGACATGACATGACATGACAAAACAAGACAAGACAAGACAAGACAAGACATGAGAAGACATGACAAGACAAAACAAGACAAAACAAGACAAGACAAGACAAGACAAAACAACACAACACAACATGACATTTCATGACATGACATGACATGACAAAACAAGACAAGACAAGACAAGACAAGACAAGACAAGACAAGACAAGACAAGACATGACAAGACAAAACAAGACAAAACAAGACAAAACAAGACAAGACAAGACAAGACAAGACAAGACAAGACAAGACAAGACATGAGAAGACATGACAAGACAAAACAAGACAAAACAAGACAAGACAAGACAAGACAAAACAACACAACACAACATGACATTTCATGACATGACATGACATGACAAAACAAGACAAGACAAGACAAGACAAGACAAGACATGACAAGACAAAACAAGACAAAACAAGACAAGACAAGACAAGACAAAACAACACAACACAACACAACACAACATGACATGACATGACATGACATGACATGACAAAACAAGACAAGGCAAGACAAAACAACACAACACAATATGACATGACATGACATGAGAAGACAAGACAAGGCAGGACAGGACAGGACAGGACAGGACAAGACAAGACAAGACAAGACAAGACAAGACAAGACAAGACAAGACAAGACAAGACAAGACAAGACAAGACAAGACAAGACAAGACAAGACAAGACAAGACAAGACAAGACAAGACAAGACAAGACAAGACAAGACAAGACAAGACAAGACAAGACAAGACAAGACAAGACAAGACAAGACAAGACAAGACAAGACAAGACAAGACAAGACAAGACAAGACAAGACAAGACAAGACAAGACAAGACAAGACAAGACAAGACAAGACAAGACAAGACAAGACAAGACAAGACAAGACAAGACAAGACAAGACAAGACAAGACAAGACAAGACAAGACAAGACAAGACAAGACAAGACAAGACAAGACAAGACAAGACAAGACAAGACAAGACAAGACAAGACAAGACAAGACAAGACAAGACAAGACAAGACAAGACAAGACAAGACAAGACAAGACAAGACAAGACAAGACAAGACAAGACAAGACAAGACAAGACAAGACAAGACAAGACAAGACAAGACAAGACAAGACAAGACAAGACAAGACAAGATAAGACAAGACAAGACAAGACAAGACAAGACAAGACAAGACAAGACAAGACAAGACAAGACAAGACAAGACAAGACAAGACAAGACAAGGCAAGACAAGACAAGACAAGACAAGACTAGACTAGACAAGACAAGACAAGACAAGACAAGACAAGACATGAAAAGACATGACAAGACAAAACAAGACAAAACAAGACAAGACAAGACAGGACAAAACAACACAACACAACATGACATTTCATGACATGACATGACATGACAAAACAAGACAAGACAAGACAAGACAAGACAAGACAAGACAAAACAAGACAAAACAAGACAAGACAAGACAAGACAAAACAACACAACACAACATGACATTTCATGACATGACATTACATGACAAAACAAGACAAGACAAGACAAGACAAGACAAGACAAGACAAGACATGACAAGACAAAACAAGACAAAACAAGACAAGACAAGACAAGACAAAACAACACAACACAACACAACATGACATGACATGACATGACATGACATGACAAAACAAGACAAGACAAGACAAGACAAGACATGAGAAGACATGACAAGACAAAACAAGACAAAACAAGACAAGACAAGACAAGACAAAACAACACAACACAACATGACATTTCATGACATGACATGACATGACAAAACAAGACAAGACAAGACAAGACAAGACAAGACAAGACAAGACAAGACATGACAAGACAAAACAAGACAAAACAAGACAAAACAAGACAAGACAAGACAAGACAAAACAACACAACACAACACAACACAACATGACATTTCATGACATGACATGACATGACAAAACAAGACAAGACAAGACAAAACAAGACAAGACAAGACAAGACTAGACAAGACTAGACAAGACAAGACAAGACAAGACCAGACAAGAAAAGACAAGACAAGACAAGACAAGACAAGACTAGACAAGACAAGACAAGACAAGACAAGACAAGACAAGACAAGACAAAACAAGACAAGACAAGACAAGACAAGACAAGACAAGACATGAGAAGACATGACAAGACAAAACAAGACAAAACAAGACAAGACAAGACAAGACAAAAAACACAACACAACATGACATGACATGACATGACAAAACAAGACAAGACAAGACAAGACAAGACAAGACAAGACAAGACAAGACAAGACAAGACAAGACAAGACAAGACAAGACAAGACATGACAAGACAAAACAAGACGAAACAAGACAAGACAAGACAAGACAAAACAACACAACACAACATGACATGACATGACAAAACAAGACAAGACAAGACAAGACAAGACAAGACAAGACAAGACAAGACAAGACAAGACAAGACAAGACAAGACAAGACAAGACAAGACAAGACAAGACAAGACAAGACAAGACAAGACAAGACAAGTCAAGACAAGGCAAGACAAGACAAGACAAAACAAGACAAGACAAGACAAGACTAGACAAGACAAGACAAGACAAGACAAGACAAGACAAGACAAGACAAGACAAGACAAGACAAGACAAGACAAGACAAGACAAGACAAGACAAGACAAGACAAGACATGACAAGATAAAACAAGACAAAACAAGACAAGACAAGACAAGACAAAACAAGACAAGACAAGACAAGACAAGACAAGACAAGACATGAGAAGACATGACAAGACAAAACAAGACAAAACAAGACAAGACAAGACAAGGCAAAAAACACAACACAACATGACATGACATGACATGACAAAACAAGACAAGACAAGACAAGACAAGACAAGACAAGACAAGACAAGACAAGACAAGACAAGACAAGACAAGACAAGACAAGACAAGACAAGACAAGACAAGACAAGACAAGACAAGACAAAACAACACAACACAACATGACATGACATGACATGACAAAACAAGACAAGACAAGACAAGACAAGACAAGACAAGACAAGACAAGACAAGACAAGACAAGACAAGACAAGACAAGACAAGACAAGACAAGACAAGACAAGACAAGACAAGACAAGACATGACAAGATAAAACAAGACAAAACAAGACAAGACAAGACAAGACAAGACATGAGAAGACATGACAAGACAAAACAAGACAAAACAAGACAAAACAAGACAAGACAAAACAACACAACACAACATGACATGACATGACATGACAAAACAAGACAAGACAAGACAAAACAACACAACACAATATGACATGACATGACATGACATGAGAAGACAAGACAAGGCAGGACAGGACAGGACAGGACAGGACAGGACAGGACAGGACAGGACAGGACAGGACAGGACAGGACAGGACAGGACAAGACAAGATAAGACAAGACAAGACAAGACAAGACAAGACAAGACAAGACAAGACAAGACAAGACAAGACAAGACAAGACTAGACAAGACTAGACAAGACAAGACAAGACCAGACAAGAAAAGAAAAGACAAGACAAGACAAGACAAGACTAGACAAGACTAGACAAGACAAGACAAGACAAGGCAAGACAAGACAAGACAAGACAAGACTAGACAAGACTAGACAAGACTAGACAAGACAAGACAAGACAAGACAAGACAAAACAAGACAAGACAAGACAAGACAAGACATGAGAAGACATGACAAGACAAAACAAGACAAAACAAGACAAGACAAGACAAGACAAAAAACACAACACAACATGACATGACATGACATGACATGACAAAACAAGACAAGACAAGACAAGACAAGACAAGACAAGACAAGACAAGACAAGACAAGACAAGACATGACAAGACAAAACAAGACAAAACAAGACAAGACAAGACAAGACAAAACAACACAACACAACATGACATGACATGACATGACAAAACAAGACAAGACAAGACAAGACAAGACAAGACAAGACAAGACAAGACAAGACAAGACAAGACAAGACAAGACAAGACAAGACAAGACAAGACAAGACAAGACAAGACAAGACAAGACAAGACAAGACAAGACAAGACAAGACAAGACAAGACATGACAAGATAAAACAAGACAAAACAAGACAAGACAAGACAAGACAAAACAACACAACACAACATGACATGACATGTCATGACAAAACAAGACAAGACAAGACAAAACAAGACAAGACAAGACAAGACAAGACAAGACAAGACAAGACAAGACTAGACAAGACTAGACAAGACTAGACAAGACAAGACAAGACAAGACAAGACAAGACAAGACAAGGCAAGACAAGACAAGACAAGACAAGACAAGACAAGACAAGACAAGACAAGACAAGACAAGACAAGACAAGACAAGACATGAGAAGACATGACAAGACAAAACAAGACAAAACAAGACAAGACAAAACAACACAACACAACATGACATGACATGACATGACATGACATGACAAAACAAGACAAGACAAGACAAAACAAGACAAGACAAGACAAGACTAGACAAGACTAGACAAGACAAGACAAGACAAGACCAGACTAGACAAGACTAGACAAGACAAGACAAGACAAGACAAGACAAGACTAGACAAGACTAGACAAGACAAGACAAGACAAGACCAGAAAAGAAAAGACAAGACAAGACAAGACAAGACTAGACAAGACAAGACAAGACAAGACTAGACAAGACAAGACTAGACTAGACAAGACAAGACAATGCAAGACAAGACTAGACAAGACTATACAAGACTAGACTAGACAAGACTAGACAAGACAAGACAAGACTAGACAAGACTAGACAAGACAAGACAAGACTTGACAAGACTAGACAAGACTAGACAAGACTAGACAAGACAAGACAAGACAAGACAAGACAAGACAAGACAAGACAAGACAAGACCAGACAAGACAAGACAAGACAAGACAAGACAAGACAAGACAAGACAAGACAAAACAAGACAAGACAAGACAAGACTAGACAAGACTAGACAAGACTAGACAAGACAAGACAAGACAAGACAAGACAAGACAAGACCAGACAAGAAAAGACAAGACAAGACAAGACTAGACAAGACAAGACAAGACAAGACAAGACAAGACAAGACAAGACAAGACAAGACAAGACAAGACAAGACAAGACAAGACTAGACAAGACTAGACAAGACAAGACAAGACAAGACAAGACAAGACAAGACAAGACAAGACAAGACAAGACAAGACAAGACAAGACAAGACAAGACAAGACAAGACAAGACAAGACAAGACAAGACAAGACAAGACAAGACAAGACTAGACAAGACTAGACAAGACTAGACAAGACAAGACAAGTCAAGACAAGACAAGACAAGACAAGACAAGACTAGACAAGACTAGACAAGACTAGACAAGACAAGACAAGACAAGACAAGACAAGACAAGACAAGACAAGACAAGACAAGACAAGACAAGACAAGACAAGACAAGACAAGACAAGACAAGTCAAGACTAGACAAGACTAGACAAGACTAGACAAGACAAGACAAGACAAGACAAGACAAGACAAGACAAGACAAGACAAGACAAGACAAGACAAGACAAGACAAGACATGAGAAGACATGACAAGACAAAACAAGACAAAACAAGACAAGACAAGACAAGACAAAAAACACAACACAACATGACATGACATGACATGACAAAACAAGACAAGACAAGACAAGACAAGACAAGACAAGACAAGACAAGACAAGACAAGACAAGACAAGACAAGACAAGACAAGACATGACAAGACAAAACAAGACAAAACAAGACAAGACAAGACAAGACAAAACAACACAACACAACATGACATGACATGACAAAACAAGACAAGACAAGACAAGACAAGACAAGACAAGACAAGACAAGACAAGACAAGACAAGACAAGACAAGACAAGACAAGACAAGACAAGACAAGACAAGACAAGACAAGACAAGACAAGACAAGACAAGTCAAGACAAGGCAAGACAAGACAAGACAAAACAAGACAAGACAAGACAAGACTAGACAAGACAAGACAAGACAAGACAAGACAAGACAAGACAAGACAAGACAAGACAAGACAAGACAAGACAAGACAAGACAAGACAAGACAAGACAAGACATGACAAGATAAAACAAGACAAAACAAGACAAGACAAGACAAGACAAAACAAGACAAGACAAGACAAGACAAGACAAGACAAGACATGAGAAGACATGACAAGACAAAACAAGACAAAACAAGACAAGACAAGACAAGGCAAAAAACACAACACAACATGACATGACATGACATGACAAAACAAGACAAGACAAGACAAGACAAGACAAGACAAGACAAGACAAGACAAGACAAGACAAGACAAGACAAGACAAGACAAGACAAGACAAGACAAGACAAGACAAGACAAGACAAGACAAAACAACACAACACAACATGACATGACATGACATGACAAAACAAGACAAGACAAGACAAGACAAGACAAGACAAGACAAGACAAGACAAGACAAGACAAGACAAGACAAGACAAGACAAGACAAGACAAGACAAGACAAGACAAGACAAGACAAGACAAGACAAGACATGACAAGATAAAACAAGACAAAACAAGACAAGACAAGACAAGACAAGACATGAGAAGACATGACAAGACAAAACAAGACAAAACAAGACAAAACAAGACAAGACAAAACAACACAACACAACATGACATGACATGACATGACAAAACAAGACAAGACAAGACAAAACAACACAACACAATATGACATGACATGACATGACATGAGAAGACAAGACAAGGCAGGACAGGACAGGACAGGACAGGACAGGACAGGACAGGACAGGACAGGACAGGACAGGACAGGACAGGACAGGACAAGACAAGATAAGACAAGACAAGACAAGACAAGACAAGACAAGACAAGACAAGACAAGACATGACAAGACAAGACAAGACTAGACAAGACTAGACAAGACAAGACAAGACCAGACAAGAAAAGAAAAGACAAGACAAGACAAGACAAGACTAGACAAGACTAGACAAGACAAGACAAGACAAGGCAAGACAAGACAAGACAAGACAAGACTAGACAAGACTAGACAAGACTAGACAAGACAAGACAAGACAAGACAAGACAAAACAAGACAAGACAAGACAAGACAAGACATGAGAAGACATGACAAGACAAAACAAGACAAAACAAGACAAGACAAGACAAGACAAAAAACACAACACAACATGACATGACATGACATGACATGACAAAACAAGACAAGACAAGACAAGACAAGACAAGACAAGACAAGACAAGACAAGACAAGACAAGACATGACAAGACAAAACAAGACAAAACAAGACAAGACAAGACAAGACAAAAAACACAACACAACATGACATGACATGACATGACATGACAAAACAAGACATGACATGACAAAACAAGACAAGACAAGACAAGACAAGACAAGACAAGACAAGACAAGACAAGACAAGACAAGACAAGACAAGACAAGACAAGACAAGACAAGACAAGACAAGACAAGACAAGACAAGACAAGACAAGACAAGACAAGACATGACAAGATAAAACAAGACAAAACAAGACAAGACAAGACAAGACAAAACAACACAACACAACATGACATGACATGTCATGACAAAACAAGACAAGACAAGACAAAACAAGACAAGACAAGACAAGACAAGACAAGACAAGACAAGACAAGACTAGACAAGACTAGACAAGACTAGACAAGACAAGACAAGACAAGACAAGACAAGACAAGACAAGGCAAGACAAGACAAGACAAGACAAGACAAGACAAGACAAGACAAGACAAGACAAGACAAGACAAGACAAGACAAGACATGAGAAGACATGACAAGACAAAACAAGACAAAACAAGACAAGACAAAACAACACAACACAACATGACATGACATGACATGACATGACATGACAAAACAAGACAAGACAAAACAAGACAAGACAAGACAAGACTAGACAAGACTAGACAAGACAAGACAAGACAAGACCAGACTAGACAAGACTAGACAAGACAAGACAAGACAAGACAAGACAAGACTAGACAAGACTAGACAAGACAAGACAAGACAAGACCAGAAAAGAAAAGACAAGACAAGACAAGACAAGACTAGACAAGACAAGACAAGACAAGACTAGACAAGACAAGACTAGACTAGACAAGACAAGACAATGCAAGACAAGACTAGACAAGACTATACAAGACTAGACTAGACAAGACTAGACAAGACAAGACAAGACTAGACAAGACTAGACAAGACAAGACAAGACTTGACAAGACTAGACAAGACTAGACAAGACTAGACAAGACAAGACAAGACAAGACAAGACAAGACAAGACAAGACAAGACAAGACCAGACAAGACAAGACAAGACAAGACAAGACAAGACAAGACAAGACAAGACAAAACAAGACAAGACAAGACAAGACTAGACAAGACTAGACAAGACTAGACAAGACAAGACAAGACAAGACAAGACAAGACAAGACCAGACAAGAAAAGACAAGACAAGACAAGACTAGACAAGACAAGACAAGACAAGACAAGACAAGACAAGACAAGACAAGACAAGACAAGACAAGACAAGACAAGACAAGACTAGACAAGACTAGACAAGACAAGACAAGACAAGACAAGACAAGACAAGACAAGACAAGACAAGACAAGACAAGACAAGACAAGACAAGACAAGACAAGACAAGACAAGACAAGACAAGACAAGACAAGACAAGACAAGACAAGACTAGACAAGACTAGACAAGACTAGACAAGACAAGACAAGTCAAGACAAGACAAGACAAGACAAGACAAGACTAGACAAGACTAGACAAGACTAGACAAGACAAGACAAGACAAGACAAGACAAGACAAGACAAGACAAGACAAGACAAGACAAGACAAGACAAGACAAGACAAGACAAGACAAGTCAAGACTAGACAAGACTAGACAAGACTAGACAAGACAAGACAAGACAAGACAAGACAAGACAAGACAAGACAAGACAAGACAAGACAAGACAAGACAAGACAAGACAAGACAAGACAAGACAAGACAAGACAAGACAAGACTAGACTAGACAAGACTAGACAAGACAAGACTAGACAAGACTAGACAAGACTAGACAAGGCTAGACAAGACTAGACAAGACAAGACAAGACAAGAAAAGACAAGACAAGACAAGACTAGACAAGACAAGACAAGACTAGACAAGACTAGACAAGACTAGACAAGACTAGACAAGACTAGACAAGACTAGACAAGACTAGACAAGACTAGACAAGACAAGACAAGACAAGACAAGACAAGACAAGACAAGACAAGACAAGACAAGACAAGACAAGACAAGACAAGACAAGACAAGACAAGACAAGACAAGACAAGACAAGACAAGACAAGACAAGACAAGACAAGACAAGACAAGACAAGACAAGACAAGACAAGACAAGACATGAGAAGACATGACAAGACAAAACAAGACAAAACAAGACAAGACAAGACAAAACAACACAACACAACATGACATGACATGACATGACAAAAAAAGACAAGACAAGACAAGACTAGACTAGACAAGACTAGACAAGACAAGACTAGACAAGACTAGACAAGACTAGACAAGGCTAGACAAGACTAGACAAGACAAGACAAGACAAGAAAAGACAAGACAAGACAAGACTAGACAAGACAAGACAAGACTAGACAAGACTAGACAAGACTAGACAAGACTAGACAAGACTAGACAAGACTAGACAAGACTAGACAAGACAAGACAAGACAAGACCAGACAAGAAAAGACAAGACAAGACAAGACAAGACAAGACAAGACAAGACAAGACAAGACAAGACAAGACAAGACAAGACAAGACAAGACAAGACAAGACAAGACAAGACAAGACAAGACAAGACAAGACAAGACAAGACAAGACAAGACAAGACAAGACAAGACAAGACAAGACAAGACAAGACAAGACAAGACAAGACAAGACAAGACAAGACAAGACAAGACAAGACAAGACAAGACAAGACAAGACAAGACAAGACAAGACAAGACAAGACTAGACAAGACTAGACAAGACTAGACAAGACTAGACAAGACAAGACAAGACAAGACAAGACAAGACAAGACAAGACAAGACAAGACAAGACAAGTCAAGACATGACAAGACAAGACTAGACAAGACAAGACAAGACAAGACAAGACAAGACAAGACAAGACAAGACAAGACAAGACAAGACAAGACAAGACAAGACAAGACTAGACAAGACTAGACAAGACTAGACAAGACTAGACAAGACAAGACAAGACAAGACAAGACAAGACAAGACAAGACAAGACAAGACAAGACAAGACAAGACATGACAAGACAAAACAAGACAAGACAAGTCAAGACATGACAAGACAAGACTAGACAAGACAAGACAAGACAAGACAAGACAAGACAAGACAAGACAAGACAAGACAAGACAAGACAAGACAAGACTAGACAAGACTAGACAAGACTAGACAAGACAAGACAAAACAAGACAAGACAAGACAAGACAAGACAAGACAAAACAACACAACACAACATGACATGACATGACATGACATGACATGACATGACATGACATGACATGACAAAACAAGACAAGACAAGACAAGACAAGACAAGACAAGACAAGACAAGACAAGACAAGACAAGACATGAGAAGACATGACAAGACAAAACAAGACAAAACAAGACAAGACAAGACAAGACAAGACAAAACAACACAACACAACATGACATGACATGACATGACAAAAAAAGACAAGACAAGACAAAACAACACAACACAATATGACATGACATGACATGACATGAGAAGACAAGACAAGGCAGGACAGGACAGGACAGGACAGGATAGGACAGGACAGGACAGGACAAGACAAGATAAGACAAGACAAGACAAGACAAGACCAGACAAGACAGGACAAGACAAGACAAGACAAGACAAGACAAGACAAGACAAGACAAGACAAGACAAGACAAGACAAGACAAGACAAGACAAGACAAGACAAGACAAGACAAGACAAGACAAGACAAGACAAGACAAGACAAGACAAGACAAGACAAGACAAGACAAGACAAGACAAGACAAGACAAGACAAGACAAGACAAGACAAGACAAGACAAGACAAGACAAGACAAGACAAGACAAGACAAGACAAGACAAGACAAGACAAGACAAGACAAGACAAGACAAGACAAGACAAGACAAGACAAGACAAGACAAGACAAGACAAGACAAGACAAGACAAGACAAGACAAGACAAGACAAGACAAGACAAGACAAGACAAGACAAGACAAGACAAGACAAGACAAGACAAGACAAGACAAGACAAGACAAGACAAGACAAGACAAGACAAGACAAGACAAGACAAGACAAGACAAGACAAGACAAGACAAGACAAGACAAGACAAGACAAGACAAGACAAGACAAGACAAGACAAGACAAGACAAGACAAGACAAGACAAGACAAGACAAGACAAGACAAGACAAGACAAGACAAGACAAGACAAGACAAGACAAGACAAGACAAGACAAGACAAGACAAGACAAGACAAGACAAGACAAGACAAGACAAGACAAGACAAGACAAGACAAGCCAAGACAAGCCAAGACAAGACAAGACAAGACAAGACAAGACAAGACAAGACAAGACAAGACAAGACAAGACAAGACAAGACCAGACAAGACAAGACAAGACAAGACAAGACAAGACAAGACAAGACTAGACAAGACAAGACAAGACAAGACAAGACTAGACAAGACAAGACAAGACAAGACCAGACAAGAAAAGACAAGACAAGACAAGACAAGACAAGACAAGACAAGACAAGACAAGACAAGACAAGACAAGACAAGACAAGACAAGACAAGACAAGACAAGACAAGACAAGACAAGACAAGACAAGACAAGACAAGACAAGACAAGACAAGACAAGACAAGACAAGACTAGACTAGACAAGACTAGACAAGACTAGACAAGACTAGACAAGACTAGACAAGACAAGACAAGACAAGACAAGACAAGACAAGACAAGACAAGACAAGACAAGACAAGACAAGACATGAGAAGACATGACAAGACAAAACAAGACAAGACAAGTCAAGACATGACAAGACAAGACTAGACAAGACAAGACAAGACAAGACAAGACAAGACAAGACAAGACAAGACAAGACAAGACAAGACAAGACAAGACAAGACAAGACTAGACAAGACTAGACAAGACTAGACAAGACTAGACAAGACAAGACAAGACAAGACAAGACAAGACAAGACAAGACAAGACAAGACAAGACAAGACAAGACATGAGAAGACATGACAAGACAAAACAAGACAAAACAAGACAAGACAAGACAAGAAAAAACAACACAACACAACATGACATGACATGACATGACATGACATGACAAAACAAGACAAGACAAGACAAGACAAGACATGAGAAGACATGACAAGACAAAACAAGACAAAACAACACAACACAACATGACATGACAAAACAAGACAAGACAAGACAAAACAACACAACACAATATGACATGACATGACATGACATGAGAAGACAAGACAAGGCAGGACAGGACAGGACAGGAGAGGACAGGACAGGACAGGACAGGACAGGACAAGACAAGATAAGACAAGACAAGACAAGACAAGACATGACAGGACAAGACAAGACACGACAAGACAAGACAAGACAAGACAAGACAAGACAAGACAAGACAAGACAAGACAAGACAAGACAAGACAAGACAAGACAAGACTAGGCTAGACAAGACAAGACTAGACAAGACTAGACTAGACAAGACTAGACAAGACAAGACAAGACTAGACAAGACTAGACAAGACTAGACAAGACAAGACAAGACAAGACAAGACTAGACAAGACTAGACAACACTAGACAAGACAAGACAAGACAAGACAAGACCAGACAAGACAAGACAAGACAAGACAAGACAAGACAAGACAAGACAAAACAAGACAAAACAAGACAAGACAAGACAAGACTAGACAAGACTAGACAAGACTAGACAAGACAAGACAAGACAAGACTAGACAAGACTACACAAGACAAGACAAGACAAGACAAGACAAGACAAGACAAGACAAGACAAGACAAGACAAGACTAGACAAGACTAGACAAGACAAGACAAGATAAGACAAGACAATACAAGACAAGACAGGACAAGACAAGACAAGACAAGACAAGACAAGACAAGACAAGACAAGATAAGACATGAGAAGACATGAAAAGACAAAACAAGACAAAACAACACAACACAACATGACATGACATGACATGACATGACATGACATGACATGACATGACATGACAAAACAAGACAAGACAAGACAAAACAACACAACACAATATGACATGACATGACATGAGAAGACAAGACAAGGCAGGACAGGACAGGACAGGACAGGACAGGACAGGACAGGACAGGACAGGACAGGACAGGACAGGACAAGACAAGATAAGACAAGACAAGACAAGACAAGACAAGACAAGACAGGACAAGACCAGACAAGACAAGACCAGACAAGACAAGACAAGACAAGACAAGACAAGACAAGAAAAGACGAGACAAGACAAGACAAGACAAGACAAGACAAAACAAGACAAGACAAGACAAGACTAGACAAGACTCGACAAGACTAGACAAGACTAGACAAGACTAGACAAGACAAGACAAGACAAGACCAGACAAGAAAAGACAAGACAAGACAAGACTAGACAAGACAAGACAAGACTAGACAAGAATAGACAAGACCAGACAAGACAAGACAAGACAAGACAAGACAAGACAAGACAAGACAAGACAAGACAAGACAAGACAAGACAAGACAAGACAAGACAAGACATGAGAAGACATGACAAGACAAAACAAGACAAAACAACACAACACTACATGACATGACATGACATGACATGACAAAACAAGACAAGACAAGACAAAACAACACAACACAATATGACATGACATGACACGACATGAGAAGACAAGACAAGGCAGGACAGTACAGGACAGGACAGGACAGGACAGGACAGGACAAGATAAGACAAGACAAGACAAGACAAGACAAGACAAGACAAGACAAGACAAGACAAGACAGGACAAGACAAGACTAGACAAGTCTAGACAAGACAAGACTAGACAAGACTAGACAAGACAAGACAAGACAAGACAAGACAAGACAAGACAAGACAAGACAAGACAAGACAAGACAAGACAAGACAAGACAAGACAAGACAAGACAAGACAAGACAAGACAAGACAAGACAAGACAAGACAAGACAAGACAAGACAAGACAAGACAAGACAAGACAAGACAAGACAAGACAAGACAAGACAAGACAAGACAAGACAAGACAAGACAAGACAAGACAAGACAAGACAAGACAAGACATGACAAGACATGAGAAGACATGACAAGACAAAACAAGACAAGACAAGACAAGACAAAACAAGACTAGACAAGACATGACAAGACAAGACCAGACAAGAAAAGACAAGACAAGACAAGACTAGACAAGACTAGACAAGACAAGACAAGACAAGACAAGACAAGACAAGACAAGACAAGACAAGACAAGACAAGACAAGACTAGACAAGACAAGACAAGACTAGACAAGACTAGACAAGACAAGACAAGACAAGACAAGACAAGACAAACAAGACAAGACAAGACAAGACAAGACATGAGAAGACATGACAAGACAAAACAAGACAAAACAAGACAAGACAAGACAAGACAAAACAACACAACACAACATGACATGACATGACATGACATGACATGACAAAACAAGACAAGACAAGACAAGACAAGACAAGACATGAGAAGACATGACAAGACAAAACAAGACAAAACAACACAACACAACATGACATGACATGACATGACAAAACAAGACAAGACAAGACAAAACAACACAACACAATATGACATGACATGACATGACATGAGAAGACAAGACAAGGCAGGACAGGACAGGACAGGACAGGACAGGACAGGACAAGATAAGACAAGATAAGACAAGACAAGACAAGACAAGACAAGACAAGACAAGACAAGACAAGACAAGACAAGACAAGACAAGACAAGACAAGACAAGACTAGACAAGACAAGACTAGACAAGACTAGACTAGACAAGACTAGACAAGACTAGACAAGACAAGACAAGACTAGACAAGACTAGACAAGACTAGACAAGACAAGACAAGACAAGACTAGACAAGACTAGACAAGACTAGACAAGACAAGACAAGACAAGACAAGACAAGACCAGACAAGACAAGACAAGACAAGACAAGACAAGACAGGACAAAACAAGACAAAACAAGACAAGACAAGACAAGACAAGACTAGACAAGACTAGACAAGACAAGACAAGACAAGACAAGACAAGACCAGACAAGAAAAGACAAGACAAGACAAGACTAGACAAGACTACACAAGACAAGACAAGACAAGACAAGACAAGACAAGACAAGACAAGACAAGACAAGACAAGACTAGACAAGACTAGACAAGACAAGACAAGACAAGACAAGACAAGACAAGACAAGACAAGACAAGACAAGACAGGACAAGACAAGACAAGACAAGACAAGACAAGACAAGACAAGACAAGACAAGACAAGATAAGACATGAGAAGACATGACAAGACAAAACAAGACAAAACAAGACAAGACAAGACAAAACAACACAACACAACATGACATGACATGACATGACATGACATGACATGACAAAACAAGACAAGACAAGACAAAACAACACAACACAATATGACATGACATGACATGAGAAGACAAGACAAGGCAGGACAGGACAGGACAGGACAGGACAGGACAAGACAAGATAAGACAAGACAGGACAAGACAAGACAAGACAAGACAAGACAAGACAAGACAAAACAACACAACGCAACACATGACATGACAAGACAAGACAAAGCAACACAAGACAAGACCAGACAAGACAAGACTAGACAAGAGTAGACAAGACTAGACAAGACAAGACAAGACAAGACCAGACAAGAAAAGACAAGACAAGACAAGACTAGACAAGACAAGACAAGACTAGACAAGACTAGACAAGACTAGACAAGACAAGACAAGACAAGACAAGACAAGACAAGACAAGACAAGACAAGACAAGACAAGACAAGACAAGACAAGACAAGACAAGACAAGACAAGACAAGACAAGACAAGACAAGACAAGACAAGACAAGACTAGACTAGACAAGACTAGCCAAGACAAGACAAGACTAGACAAGACTAGACAAGACTAGACAAGACAAGACCAGACAAGACAAGACAAGACAAGACAAGACAAGACGAGACAAGACAAGACAAGACAAGACAAGACAAGACAAAACAAGACAAGACAAGACAAGACTAGACAAGACTAGACAAGACTAGACAAGACTAGACAAGACAAGACAAGACAAGACCAGACAAGAAAAGACAAGACAAGACAAGACTAGACAAGACAAGACAAGACTAGACAAGACTAGACAAGACTAGACAAGACAAGACAAGACAAGACAAGACAAGACAAGACAAGACAAGACAAGACTAGACAAGACTAGACAAGACTAGACAAGACAAGACAAGACAAGACAAGACAAGACAAAACAACACAACACTACATGACATGACATGACATGACATGACATGACAAAACAAGACAAGACAAGACAAAACAACACAACACAATATGACATGACATGACATGACATGAGAAGACAAGACAAGGCAGGACAGGACAGGACAGGACAGGACAGGACAGGACAGGACAGGACAAGATAAGACAAGACAAGACAAGACAAGACAGGACAAGACAAGACAAGACAAGACAAGACAAGACAAGACAAGACAAGACAAGACAAGACAAGACAAGACAAGACAAGACAAGACAAGACAAGACATGACAAGACAAAACAAGACAAAACAAGACAAGACAAGACAAGACAAGACAAAACAACACAACACAACATGACATGACATGACATGACATGACATGACAAAACAAGACAAGACAAGACAAGACAAGACAAGACAAGACAAGACATGAGAAGACATGACAAGACAAAACAAGACAAAACAAGACAAGACAAGACAAGACAAAACAACACAACACAACATGACATGACATGACATGACATGACATGAGAAGACAAGACAAGACAAGGCAGGACAGGACAGGACAGGACAGGACAGGACAGGACAGGACAGGACAAGACAAGATAGGACAAGACAAGACAAGACCAGACAAGACAGGACAAGACAAGACAAGACAAGACAAGACCAGACAAGAAAAGACAAGACAAGACAAGACTAGACAAGACTAGACAAGACAAGACAAGACAAGACAAGACAAGACAAGACAAGACAAGACAAGACAAGACAAGACAAGACAAAACAAGACAAGACAAGACAAGACAAGACAAGACAAGACAAGACAAGACAAGACAAGACAAGACAAGACAAGACAAGACAAGACAAGACAAGACAAGACAAGACAAGACAAGACAAGACAAGACAAGACAAGACAAGACAAGACAAGACAAGACAAGACAAGACAAGACAAGACAAGACAAGACAAGACAAGACAAGACAAGACAAGACAAGACAAGACAAGACAAGACAAGACAAGACAAGACAAGACAAGACAAGACAAGACAAGACAAGACAAGACAAGACAAGACAAGACAAGATAAGACAAGACAAGACAAGACAAGACAAGACAAGACAAGACAAGACAAGACAAGACAAGACAAGACAAGACAAGACAAGACAAGACTAGACAAGACAAGACTAGACAAGACTAGACAAGACTAGACAAGACTAGACAAGACAAGACAAGACAAGACTAGAGAAGACTAGACAAGACAAGACAAGACAAGACTAGACAAGACAAGACAAGACTAGACAAGACAAGACAAGACAAGACAAGACAAGACAAGACAAGACAAGACAAGACAAGACAAGACAAGACAAGACAAGACAAGACAAGACAAGACAAGACAAGACAAGACAAGACAAGACAAGACAAGACAAGACAAGACTAGACAAGACTAGACAAGTCTAGACAAGACAAGACTAGACAAGACTAGACAAGACAAGACAAGACAAGACAAGACTAGACAAGACAAGACAAGACAAGACAAGACAAGACAAGACAAGACAAGACTAGACAAGACAAGACAAGACAAGACTAAACAAGACAAGACAAGACAAGACTAGACAAGACAAGACAAGACAAGACAAGACAAGACAAGACAAGACAAGACAAGACAAGACAAGACAAGACAAGACAAGACAAGACAAGACAAGACAAGACAAGACAAGACAAGACAAGACAAGACAAGACAAGACAAGACAAGACAAGACAAGACAAGACAAGACAAGACAAGACAAGACAAGACAAGACAAGACAAGACAAGACAAGACAAGACAAGACAAGACAAGACAAGACAAGACAAGACAAGACAAGACAAGACAAGACAAGACAAGACAAGACAAGACAAGACAAGACAAGACAAGACAAGACAAGACAAGACAAGACAAGACAAGACAAGACAAGACAAGACAAGACAAGACAAGACAAGACAAGACAAGACAAGACAAGACAAGACAAGACAAGACAAGACAAGACAAGACAAGACAAGACAAGACAAGACAAGACAAGACAAGACAAGACAAGACAAGACAAGACAAGACAAGACAAGACAAGACAAGACAAGACAAGACAAGACAAGACAAGACAAGACAAGACAAGACAAGACAAGACAAGACAAGACAAGACAAGACAAGACAAGACAAGACAAGATAAGACAAGACAAGACAAGACAAGACAAGACAAGACAAGACAAGACAAGACAAGACAAGGCAAGACAAGACAAGACAAGACAAGACAAGACAAGACAAGACAAGACAAGACAAGACAAGACAAGACAAGACAAGACAAGACAAGACAAGACAAGACAAGACAAGACAAGACAAGACAAGACAAGACCAGACAAGACAAGACAAGACAAGACAAGACAAGACAAGACAAGACTAGACAAGACAAGACAAGACAAGACAAGACTAGACAAGACAAGACAAGACAAGACAAGACAAGACAAGACAAGACAAGACAAGACAAGACAAGACAAGACAAGACAAGACAAGACAAGACAAGACAAGACAAGACTAGACAAGACTAGACAAGACTAGACAAGACTAGACAAGACAAGACAAGACAAGACAAGACAAGACAAGACAAGACAAGACAAGACAAGACAAGACAAGACAAGACAAGACAAGACAAGACAAGACAAAACAAGACAAAACAAGACAAAACAAGACAAAACAAGACAAGACAAGTCAAGACATGACAAGACAAGACTAGACAAGACAAGACAAGACAAGACAAGACAAGACAAGACAAGACAAGACAAGACAAGACTAGACAAGACTAGACAAGACTAGACAAGACTAGACAAGACTAGACAAGACAAGACAAGACAAGACAAGACAAGACAAGACAAGACAAGACAAGACAAGACAAGACAAGACAAGACAAGACATGAGAAGACATGACAAGACAAAACAAGACAAAACAAGACAAGACAAGACAAGACAAGACAAAACAAGACAAAACAAGACAAGACAAGACAAGACTAGACAAGACTAGACAAGACTAGACAAGACAAGACAAGACAAGACTAGACAAGACTACACAAGACAAGACAAGACAAGACAAGACAAGACAAGACAAGACAAGACAAGACAAGACTAGACAAGACTAGACAAGACAAGACAAGACAAGACAAGACAATACAAGACAAGACAGGACAAGACAAGACAAGACAAGACAAGACAAGACAAGACAAGACAAGATAAGACATGAGAAGACATGAAAAGACAAAACAAGACAAAACAACACAACACAACATGACATGACATGACATGACATGACATGACATGACATGACATGACATGACATGACATGACATGACATGACAAAACAAGACAAGACAAGACAAAACAACACAACACAATATGACATGACATGACATGAGAAGACAAGACAAGGCAGGACAGGACAGGACAGGACAGGACAGGACAGGACAGGACAGGACAGGACAGGACAGGACAGGACAAGACAAGACAAGACAAGACTAGACAAGACTACACAAGACAAGACAAGACAAGACAAGACAAGACAAGACAAGACAAGACAAGACAAGACTAGACAAGACTAGACAAGACAAGACAAGACAAGACAAGACAAGACAAGACAAGACAAGACAAGAAAAGACGAGACAAGACAAGACAAGACAAGACAAGACAAAACAAGACAAGACAAGACAAGACTAGACAAGACTCGACAAGACTAGACAAGACTAGACAAGACTAGACAAGACAAGACAAGACAAGACCAGACAAGAAAAGACAAGACAAGACAAGACTAGACAAGACAAGACAAGACTAGACAAGACTAGACAAGACCAGACAAGACAAGACAAGACAAGACAAGACAAGACAAGACAAGACAAGACAAGACAAGACAAGACAAGACAAGACAAGACAAGACAAGACAAGACAAGACAAGACATGAGAAGACATGACAAGACAAAACAAGACAAAACAACACAACACTACATGACATGACATGACATGACATGACAAAACAAGACAAGACAAGACAAAACAACACAACACAATATGACATGACATGACACGACATGAGAAGACAAGACAAGGCAGGACAGTACAGGACAGGACAGGACAGGACAGGACAGGACAAGATAACACAAGACAAGACAAGACAAGACAAGACAAGACAAGACAAGACAAGACAAGACAAGACAAGACAGGACAAGACAAGACAAGACAAGACAAGACAAGACAAGACAAGACAAGACAAGACAAGACAAGACAAGACAAGACAAGACAAGACAAGATAAGACAAGACAAGACAAGACAAGACAAGACAAGACAAGACAAGACAAGACAAGACAAGACCAGACAAGACAAGACAAGACAAGACAAAACAAGACAAGACAAGACAAGACAAGACAAGACAAGACAAGACAAGACAAGACAAGACAAGACAAGACAAGACAAGACAAGACAAGACAAGACAAGACAAGACAAGACAAGACCAGACAAGACAAGACAAGACAAGACAAAACAAGACAAGACAAGACAAGACAAGACAAGACTAGACAAGACAAGACAAGACAAGACAAGACTAGACAAGACAAGACAAGACAAGACCAGACAAGAAAAGACAAGACAAGACAAGACAAGACAAGACAAGACAAGACAAGACAAGACAAGACAAGACAAGACAAGACAAGACAAGACAAGACAAGACAAGACAAGACAAGACAAGACAAGACAAGACAAGACAAGACAAGACAAGACAAGACAAGACAAGACAAGACAAGACAAGACAAGACAAGACAAGACAAGACAAGACAAGACAAGACAAGACAAGACAAGACAAGACAAGACAAGACAAGACAAGACAAGACAAGACAAGACAAGACAAGACAAGACAAGACAAGACAAGACAAGACAAGACAAGACAAGACAAGACAAGACAAGACAAGACTAGACTAGACAAGACAAGACTAGACAAGACTAGACAAGACAAGACAAGACAAGACAAGACAAGACAAGACAAGACAAGACAAGACAAGACAAGACAAGACATGACAAGACAAAACAAGACAAAACAAGACAAGACAAAACAACACAACACAACATGACATGACATGACATGACATGACATGACAAAACAAGACAAGACAAGACAAGACAAGACATGAGAAGACATGACAAGACAAAACAAGACAAAACAACACAACACAACATGACATGACAAAACAAGACAAGACAAGACAAAACAACACAACACAATATGACATGACATGACATGACATGAGAAGACAAGACAAGGCAGGACAGGACAGGACAGGAGAGGACAGGACAGGACAGGACAGGACAGGACAAGACAAGATAAGACAAGACAAGACAAGACAAGACATGACAGGACAAGACAAGACAGGACAAGACAAGACATGACAAGACAAGACAAGACAAGACAAGACAAGACAAGACAAGACAAGACAAGACTAGGCTAGACAAGACAAGACTAGACAAGACTAGACTAGACAAGACTAGACTAGACAAGACTAGACAAGACAAGACAAGACTAGACAAGACTAGACAAGACTAGACAAGACAAGACAAGACAAGACTAGACAAGACTAGACAACACTAGACAAGACAAGACAAGACAAGACAAGACCAGACAAGACAAGACAAGACAAGACAAGACAAGACAAGACAAGACAAAACAAGACAAAACAAGACAAGACAAGACAAGACTAGACAAGACTAGACAAGACTAGACAAGACAAGACAAGACAAGACCAGACAAGAAAAGACAAGACAAGACAAGACAAGACTAGACAAGACTACACAAGACAAGACAAGACAAGACAAGACAAGACAAGACAAGACAAGACAAGACAAGACAAGACAAGACAAGACAAGACAAGACAAGACAAGACTAGACAAGACTAGACAAGACAAGACAAGACAAGACAATACAAGACAAGACAGGACAAGACAAGACAAGACAAGACAAGACAAGACAAGACAAGACAAGATAAGACATGAGAAGACATGAAAAGACAAAACAAGACAAAACAACACAACACAACATGACATGACATGACATGACATGACATGACAAAACAAGACAAGACAAGACAAAACAACACAACACAATATGACATGACATGACATGAGAAGACAAGACAAGGCAGGACAGGACAGGACAGGACAGGACAGGACAGGACAGGACAGGACAGGACAGGACAGGACAGGACAAGACAAGATAAGACAAGACAAGACAAGACAAGACAAGACAGGACAAGACCAGACAAGACAAGACCAGACAAGACAAGACAAGACAAGACAAGACAAGACAAGACAAGAAAAGACGAGACAAGACAAGACAAGACAAGACAAGACAAAACAAGACAAGACAAGACAAGACTAGACAAGACTCGACAAGACTAGACAAGACTAGACAAGACTAGACAAGACAAGACAAGACAAGACCAGACAAGAAAAGACAAGACAAGACAAGACTAGACAAGACAAGACAAGACTAGACAAGACTAGACAAGACTAGACAAGACAAGACAAGACAAGACAAGACAAGACAAGACAAGACAAGACAAGACAAGACAAGACAAGACAAGACAAGACAAGACAAGACATGAGAAGACATGACAAGACAAAACAAGACAAAACAACACAACACTACATGACATGACATGACATGACATGACATGACAAAACAAGACAAGACAAGACAAAACAACACAACACAATATGACATGACATGACATGACATGAGAAGACAAGACAAGGCAGGACAGTACAGGACAGGACAGGACAGGACAGGACAGGACAAAACAAGACAGGACAAGACAAGACAAGACAAGACAAGACAAGACAAGACAAGACAAGACAAGACAAGACAAGACAAGACAAGACAAGACAAGACAAGACAAGACAAGACAAGACAAGACAAGACAAGACAAGACAAGACAAGACAAGACAAGACAAGACAAGACAAGACTAGACAAGACTAGACAAGACTAGACAAGACTAGACAAGACAAGACAAGACAAGACAAGACAAGACAAGACAAGACAAGACAAGACAAGACAAGACATGAGAAGACATGACAAGACAAAACAAGACAAAACAAGACAAGACAAGACAAGACATGACAAGACAAGACTAGACAAGACAAGACAAGACAAGACAAGACAAGACAAGACAAGACAAGACAAGACAAGACAAGACAAGACAAGACAAGACAAGACAAGACTAGACAAGACTAGACAAGACTAGACAAGACTAGACAAGACAAGACAAGACAAGACAAGACAAGACAAGACAAGACAAGACAAGACAAGACAAGACAAGACAAGACATGAGAAGACATGACAAGACAAAACAAGACAAAACAAGACAAGACAAGACAAGACAAAACAACACAACACAACATGACATGACATGACATGACATGACATGACAAAACAAGACAAGACAAGACAAGACAAGACATGAGAAGACATGACAAGACAAAACAAGACAAAACAACACAACACAACATGACATGACAAAACAAGACAAAACAACACAACACAATATGACATGACATGACATGACATGAGAAGACAAGACAAGGCAGGACAGGACAGGACAGGAGAGGACAGGACAGGACAGGACAGGACAGGACAAGACAAGATAAGACAAGACAAGACAAGACAAGACATGACAGGACAAGACAAGACAAGACAAGACAAGACATGACAAGACAAGACAAGACAAGACAAGACAAGACAAGACAAGACAAGACAAGACAAGACAAGACAAGACAAGACTAGGCTAGACAAGACAAGACTAGACAAGACTAGACTAGACAAGACTAGACAAGACAAGACAAGACTAGACAAGACTAGACAAGACTAGACAAGACAAGACAAGACAAGACAAGACAAGACAAGACTAGACAAGACTAGACAACACTAGACAAGACAAGACAAGACAAGACAAGACCAGACAAGACAAGACAAGACAAGACAAGACAAGACAAGACAAGACAAGACAAAACAAGACAAAACAAGACAAGACAAGACAAGACTAGACAAGACTAGACAAGACTAGACAAGACAAGACAAGACAAGACCAGACAAGAAAAGACAAGACAAGACAAGACAAGACTAGACAAGACTACACAAGACAAGACAAGACAAGACAAGACAAGACAAGACAAGACAAGACAAGACAAGACAAGACTAGACAAGACTAGACAAGACAAGACAAGACAAGACAAGACAATACAATACAAGACAGGACAAGACAAGACAAGACAAGACAAGACAAGACAAGACAAGACAAGATAAGACATGAGAAGACATGAAAAGACAAAACAAGACAAAACAACACAACACAACATGACATGACATGACATGACATGACATGACATGACATGACATGACATGACAAAACAAGACAAGACAAGACAAAACAACACAACACAATATGACATGACATGACATGAGAAGACAAGACAAGGCAGGACAGGACAGGACAGGACAGGACAGGACAGGACAGGACAGGACAGGACAGGACAGGACAGGACAGGACAGGACAAGACAAGATAAGACAAGACAAGACAAGACAAGACAAGACAGGACAAGACCAGACAAGACAAGACCAGACAAGACAAGACAAGACAAGACAAGACAAGACAAGACAAGACAAGAAAAGACGAGACAAGACAAGACAAGACAAGACAAGACAAAACAAGACAAGACAAGACAAGACTAGACAAGACTCGACAAGACTAGACAAGACTAGACAAGACTAGACAAGACAAGACAAGACAAGACCAGACAAGAAAAGACAAGACAAGACAAGACTAGACAAGACAAGACAAGACTAGACAAGACTAGACAAGACTAGACAAGACAAGACAAGACAAGACAAGACAAGACAAGACAAGACAAGACAAGACAAGACAAGACAAGACAAGACAAGACAAGACAAGACAAGACATGAGAAGACATGACAAGACAAAACAAGACAAAACAACACAACACTACATGACATGACATGACATGACATGACATGACAAAACAAGACAAGACAAGACAAAACAACACAACACAATATGACATGACATGACATGACATGAGAAGACAAGACAAGGCAGGACAGTACAGGACAGGACAGGACAGGACAGGACAGGACAAGATAAGACAAGACAAGACAAGACAAGACAAGACAAGACAAGACAAGACAAGACAAGACAAGACAAGACAAGACAGGACAAGACAAGACAAGACAATACAAGACAAGACAAGACAAGACAAGACAAGACAAGACAAGACAAGACAAGACATGAGAAGACATGACAAGACAAAACAAGACAAAACAAGACAAGACAAGACAAGACAAGACAAAACAACACAACACAACATGACATGACATGACATGACATGTCATGACAAAACAAGACAAGACAAGACAAAACAACACAAGACAAGACAAGACAAGACAAGACAAGACAAGACAAGACAGGACAAGACAAGACAAGATAAGACATGAGAAGACATGAAAAGACAAAACAAGACAAAACAACACAACACAACATGACATGACATGACATGACATGACATGACATGACATGACATGACAAAACAAGACAAGACAAGACAAAACAACACAACACAATATGACATGACATGACATGAGAAGACAAGACAAGGCAGGACAGGACAGGACAGGACAGGACAGGACAGGACAGGACAGGACAGGACAGGACAGGACAGGACAGGACAGGACAGGACAGGACAAGACAAGATAAGACAAGACAAGACAAGACAAGACAAGACAGGACAAGACAAGACAAGACAAGACAAGACAAGACAAGACAAGACAAGACAAGACAAGACAAGACAAGCCAAGACAAAACAACACAACGCAACACATGACATGACAAGACAAGACAAAGCAACACAAGACAAGACAAGACAAGACAAGACTAGACAAGACTAGACAAGACTAGACAAGACTAGACAAGACAAGACAAGACAAGACCAGACAAGAAAAGACAAGACAAGACAAGACTAGACAAGACAAGACAAGACTAGACAAGACTAGACAAGACTAGACAAGACAAGACAAGACAAGACAAGACAAGACAAGACAAGACAAGACAAGACAAGACAAGACAAGACAAGACAAGACAAGACAAGACAAGACAAGACAAGACAAGACAAGACAAGACAAGACAAGACAAGACAAGACAAGACTAGACTAGACAAGACTAGACAAGACAAGACAAGACTAGACAAGACTAGACAAGACTAGACAAGACAAGACAAGACTAGACAAGACTAGACAAGACTAGACAAGACAAGACAAGACAAGACAAGACAAGACAAGACCAGACAAGACAAGACAAGACAAGACAAGACAAGACAAGAAAAGACGAGACAAGACAAGACAAGACAAGACAAGACAAGACAAAACAAGACAAGACAAGACAAGACAAGACTAGACAAGACTAGACAAGACAAGACAAGACAAGACAAGACAAGACAAGACAAGACAAGACCAGACAAGAAAAGACAAGACAAGACTAGACAAGACAAGACAAGACTAGACAAGACTAGACAAGACTAGACAAGACAAGACAAGACAAGACAAGACAAGACAAGACAAGACAAGACTAGACAAGACTAGACAAGACTAGACAAGACAAGACAAGACAAGACAAGACAAGACAAGACAAGACAAGACAAGACAAGACAAGACAAGACAAGACAATACAAGACAAGACAAGACAAGACAAGACAAGACAAGACATGAGAAGACATGACAAGACAAAACAAGACAAACAAACACAACACTACATGACATGACATGACATGACATGACAAAACAAGACAAGACAAGACAAAACAACACAACACAATATGACATGACATGAAATGGCATGAGAAGACAAGACAAGGCAGGACAGGACAGGACAGGACAGGACAGGACAGGACAGGACAAGATAAGACAAGACAAGACAAGACAAGACAGGACAAGACAAGACAAGACAAGACAAGACAAGACAAGACATGAGAAGACATGACAAGACAAAACAAGACAAAACAAGACAAGACAAGACAAGACAAGACAAAACAACACAACACAACATGACATGACATGACATGGCATGACATGACAAAACAAGACAAGACAAGACAAGACAAGACAAGACAAGACAAGACAAGACAAGACAAGACAAGACAAGACATGAGAAGACATGACAAGACAAAACAAGACAAAACAAGACAAGACAAGACAAGACATGAGAAGACATGACAAGACAAAACAAGACAAAACAAGACAAGACAAGACAAGACAAAACAACACAACACAACATGACATGACATGACATGACATGACATGAGAAGACAAGACAAGGCAGGACAGGACAGGACAGGACAGGACAGGACAGGACAGGACAGGACAGGACAGGACAGGACAGGACAGGACAGGACAGAAACGGACAGGACAGGACAAGACAAGATAAGACAAGACAAGACAAGACAAGACCAGACAAGACAGGACAAGACAAGACAAGACAAGACCAGACAAGAAAAGACAAGACAAGACAAGACTAGACAAGACTAGACAAGACAAGACAAGACAAGACTAGACAAGACAAGACAAGACAAGACAAGACAAGACAAGACAAGACAAGACAAGACAAGACAAGACAAGACTAGACAAGACTAGACAAGTCTAGACAAGACAAGACTAGACAAGACTAGACAAGACAAGACAAGACAAGACAAGACAAGACAAGACAAGACAAGACAAGACAAGACAAGACAAGACAAGACAAGACAAGACAAGACAAGACAAGACAAGACAGAAGACAAGACAAGACAAGACAAGACAAGACAAGACAAGACAAGACAAGACAAGACAAGACAAGACAAGACAAGACAAGACAAGACAAGACAAGACAAGACAAGACAAGACAAGACAAGACAAGACAAGACAAGACAAGACAAGACAAGACAAGACAAGACAAGACAAGACAAGACAAGACAAGACAAGACAAGACAAGACAAGACAAGACAAGACAAGACAAGACAAGACAAGACAAGACAAGACAAGACAAGACAAGACAAGACAAGACAAGACAAGACAAGACAAGACAGGACAAGACCAGACAAGACAAGACAAGACAAGACAAGACAAGACAAGACAAGACAAGACAAGACAAGACAAGAAAAGACGAGACAAGACAAGACAAGACAAGACAAGACAAAACAAGACAAGACAAGACAAGACTAGACAAGACTCGACAAGACTAGACAAGACTAGACAAGACTAGACAAGACTAGACAAGACAAGACAAGACAAGACCAGACAAGAAAAGACAAGACAAGACAAGACTAGACAAGACAAGACAAGACTAGACAAGACTAGACAAGACTAGACAAGACAAGACAAGACAAGACAAGACAAGACAAGACAAGACAAGACAAGACAAGACAAGACAAGACAAGACAAGACAAGACAAGACAAGACATGACAAGACAAAACAAGACAAAACAACACAACACTACATGACATGACATGACATGACATGACATGACAAAACAAGACAAGACAAGACAAAACAACACAACACAATATGACATGACATGACATGACATGACATGACAAAACAAGACAAGACAAGGCAGGACAGTACAGGACAGGACAGGACAGGACAGGACAGGACAAGATAAGACAAGACAAGACAAGACAAGACAAGACAAGACAAGACAAGACAAGACAAGACAAGACAAGACAGGACAAGACAAGACAAGACAAGACAAGACAAGACAAGACAAGACAAGACAAGACAAGACAAGACAAGACAAGACAAGACATGAGAAGACATGACAAGACAAAACAAGACAAAACAAGACAAGACAAGACAAGACAAGACAAAACAACACAACACAACATGACATGACATGACATGACATGTCATGACAAAACAAGACAAGACAAGACAAAACAACACAACACAATATGACATGACATGACATGAGAAGACAAGACAAGGCAGGACAGGACAGGACAGGACAGGACAGGACAGGACAGGACAGGACAGGACAGGACAGGACAGGACAGGACAGGACAGGACAGGACAGGACAGGACAGGACAGGACAGGACAGGACAGGACAGGACAAGACAAGACAAGATAAGACAAGACAAGACAAGACAAGACTAGACTAGACAAGACTAGACAAGACAAGACAAGACAAGACAAGACAAGACAAGACAAGACAAGACAAGACAAGACAAGACAGGACAAGACAAGACAAGATAAGACATGAGAAGACATGAAAAGACAAAACAAGACAAAACAACACAACACAACATGACATGACATGACATGACATGACATGACATGACAAAACAAGACAAGACAAGACAAAACAACACAACACAACACAATATGACATGACATGACATGAGAAGACAAGACAAGGCAGGACAGGACAGGACAGGACAGGACAGGACAGGACAGGACAGGACAGGACAAGACAAGATAAGACAAGACAAGACAAGACAAGACAAGACAGGACAAGACAAGACAAGACAAGACAAGACAAGACAAGACAATACAAGACAAGACAAGACAAGACAAGACAAGCCAAGACAAAACAACACAACGCAACACATGACATGACAAGACAAGACAAAGCAACACAAGACAAGACAAGACAAGACAAGACTAGACAAGACTAGACAAGACTAGACAAGACTAGACAAGACTAGACAAGACTAGACAAGACAAGACCAGACAAGAAAAGACAAGACAAGACAAGACTAGACAAGACAAGACTAGACAAGACTAGACAAGACTAGACAAGACTAGACAAGACAAGACAAGACAAGACAAGACAAGACAAGACAAGACAAGACTAGACAAGACAAGACAAGACTAGACAAGACTAGACAAGACAAGACAAGACAAGACAAGACAAGACAAGACAAGACAAGACCAGACAAGACAAGACAAGACAAGACAAGACAAGAAAAGACGAGACAAGACAAGACAAGACAAGACAAGACAAGACAAAACAAGACAAGACAAGACAAGACAAGACTAGACAAGACTAGACAAGACAAGACAAGACAAGACAAGACAAGACAAGACAAGACAAGACAAGACCAGAAAAGAAAAGACAAGACAAGACTAGACAAGACAAGACAAGACTAGACAAGACTAGACAAGACTAGACAAGACAAGACAAGACAAGACAAGACAAGACAAGACAAGACTAGACAAGACTAGACAAGACTAGACAAGACAAGACAAGACAAGACAAGACAAGATAAGACAAGACAAGACAAGACAAGACAATACAAGACAAGACAAGACAAGACAAGACAAGACAAGACATGAGAAGACATGACAAGACAAAACAAGACAAACAAACACAACACTACATGACATGACATGACATGACATGACAAAACAAGACAAGACAAAACAACACAACACAATATGACATGACATGAAATGGCATGAGAAGACAAGACAAGGCAGGACAGGACAGGACAGGACAGGACAGGACAGGACAGGACAAGATAAGACAAGACAAGACAAGACAAGACAAGACAGGACAAGACAAGACAAGACTAGACAAGACTAGACAAGACAAGACAAGACAAGACAAGACAAGACAAGACAAGACAAGACCAGACAAGACAAGACAAGACAAGACAAGACAAGACAAGAAAAGACGAGACAAGACAAGACAAGACAAGACAAGACAAGACAAAACAAGACAAGACAAGACAAGACAAGACAAGACAAGACAAGACATGAGAAGACATGACAAGACAAAACAAGACAAAACAAGACAAGACAAGACAAGACAAGACAAGACAAAACAACACAACACAACATGACATGACATGACATGACATGACATGAGAAGACAAGACAAGGCAGGACAGGACAAGACAGGACAGGACAGGACAGGACAGGACAGGACAGGACAGGACAGGACAGAAACGGACAGGACAGGACAAGACAAGATAAGACAAGACAAGACAAGACCAGACAAGACAGGACAAGACAAGACAAGACAAGACCAGACAAGAAAAGACAAGACAAGACAAGACTAGACAAGACTAGACAAGACAAGACAAGACAAGACTAGACAAGACAAGACAAGACAAGACAAGACAAGACAAGACAAGACAAGACAAGACAAGACAAGACAAGACAAGACAAGACAAGACAAGACAAGACAAGACAAGACAAGACAAGACAAGACAAGACATGAGAAGACATGACAAGACAAAACAAGACAAAACAACACAACACTACATGACATGACATGACATGACATGACATGACAAAACAAGACAAGACAAGACAAAACAACACAACACAATATGACATGACATGACATGACATGAGAAGACAAGACAAGGCAGGACAGTACAGGACAGGACAGGACAGGACAGGACAGGACAAGATAAGACAAGACAAGACAAGACAAGACAAGACAAGACAAGACAAGACAAGACAAGACAAGACAAGACAAGACAGGACAAGACAAGACAAGACAAGACAAGACAAGACAAGACAAGACAAGACAAGACAAGACAAGACAAGACAAGACATGAGAAGACATGACAAGACAAAACAAGACAAAACAAGACAAGACAAGACAAGACAAGACAAAACAACACAACACAACATGACATGACATGACATGACATGTCATGACAAAACAAGACAAGACAAGACAAAACAACACAACACAATATGACATGACATGACATGAGAAGACAAGACAAGGCAGGACAGGACAGGACAGGACAGGACAGGACAGGACAGGACAGGACAGGACAGGACAGGACAGGACAGGACAGGACAGGACAGGACAGGACAAGACAAGATAAGACAAGACAAGACAAGACAAGACTAGACTAGACAAGACTAGACAAGACAAGACAAGACAAGACAAGACAAGACAAGACAAGACAAGACAGGACAAGACAAGACAAGATAAGACATGAGAAGACATGAAAAGACAAAACAAGACAAAACAACACAACACAACATGACATGACATGACATGACATGACATGACATGACATGACATGACAAAACAAGACAAGACAAGACAAAACAACACAACACAATATGACATGACATGACATGAGAAGACAAGACAAGGCAGGACAGGACAGGACAGGACAGGACAGGACAGGACAGGACAGGACAGGACAGGACAGGACAGGACAGGACAGGACAGGACAGGACAGGACAGGACAAGACAAGATAAGACAAGACAAGACAAGACAAGACAAGACAGGACAAGACAAGACAAGACAAGACAAGACAAGACAAGACAAGACAAGACAAGACAAGACAAGACAAGACAAGACAAGACAAGCCAAGACAAAACAACACAACGCAACACATGACATGACAAGACAAGACAAAGCAACACAAGACAAGACAAGACAAGACAAGACTAGACAAGACTAGACAAGACTAGACAAGACTAGACAAGACTAGACAAGACAAGACAAGACAAGACCAGACAAGAAAAGACAAGACAAGACAAGACTAGACAAGACAAGACAAGACTAGACAAGACTAGACAAGACTAGACAAGACAAGACAAGACAAGACAAGACAAGACAAGACAAGACAAGACAAGACAAGACAAGACAAGACAAGACAAGACAAGACAAGACAAGACAAGACAAGACAAGACAAGACAAGACTAGACTAGACAAGACTAGACAAGACAAGACAAGACTAGACAAGACTAGACAAGACTAGACAAGACAAGACAAGACTAGACAAGACTAGACAAGACTAGACAAGACAAGACAAGACAAGACAAGACAAGACAAGACCAGACAAGACAAGACAAGACAAGACAAGACAAGACAAGAAAAGACGAGACAAGACAAGACAAGACAAGACAAGACAAGACAAAACAAGACAAGACAAGACAAGACAAGACTAGACAAGACTAGACAAGACAAGACAAGACAAGACAAGACAAGACAAGACAAGACAAGACCAGACAAGAAAAGACAAGACAAGACTAGACAAGACAAGACAAGACTAGACAAGACTAGACAAGACTAGACAAGACAAGACAAGACAAGACAAGACAAGACAAGACAAGACAAGACTAGACAAGACTAGACAAGACTAGACAAGACAAGACAAGACAAGACAAGACAAGACAAGACAAGACAAGACAAGACAAGACAAGACAAGACAAGACAAGACAATACAAGACAAGACAAGACAAGACAAGACAAGACATGAGAAGACATGACAAGACAAAACAAGACAAACAAACACAACACTACATGACATGACATGACATGACATGACAAAACAAGACAAGACAAGACAAAACAACACAACACAATATGACATGACATGAAATGGCATGAGAAGACAAGACAAGGCAGGACAGGACAGGACAGGACAGGACAGGACAAGATAAGACAAGACAAGACAAGACAAGACAGGACAAGACAAGACAAGACAAGACAAGACAAGACAAGACATGAGAAGACATGACAAGACAAAACAAGACAAAACAAGACAAGACAAGACAAGACAAGACAAAACAACACAACACAACATGACATGACATGACATGGCATGACATGACAAAACAAGACAAGACAAGACAAGACAAGACAAGACAAGACAAGACAAGACAAGACATGAGAAGACATGACAAGACAAAACAAGACAAAACAAGACAAGACAAGACAAGACAAAACAACACAACACAACATGACATGACATGACATGACATGACATCAGAAGACAAGACAAGGCAGGACAGGACAGGACAGGACAGGACAGGACAGGACAGGACAGGACAGGACAGGACAGGACAGGACAGGACAGGACAGAAACGGACAGGACAGGACAAGACAAGATAAGACAAGACAAGACAAGACAAGACCAGACAAGACAGGACAAGACAAGACAAGACAAGACCAGACAAGAAAAGACAAGACAAGACAAGACTAGACAAGACTAGACAAGACAAGACAAGACAAGACTAGACAAGACAAGACAAGACAAGACAAGACAAGACAAGACAAGACAAGACAAGACAAGACAAGACAAGACTAGACAAGACTAGACAAGTCTAGACAAGACAAGACTAGACAAGACTAGACAAGACAAGACAAGACAAGACAAGACAAGACAAGACAAGACAAGACAAGACAAGACAAGACAAGACAAGACAAGACAAGACAAGACAAGACAAGACAAGACAAGACAAGACAAGACAAGACAAGACAAGACAAGACAAGACAAGACATGACAAGACAAAACAAGACAAAACAACACAACACTACATGACATGACATGACATGACATGACATGACAAAACAAGACAAGACAAGACAAAACAACACAACACAATATGACATGACATGACATGACATGAGAAGACAAGACAAGGCAGGACAGTACAGGACAGGACAGGACAGGACAGGACAGGACAAGATAAGACAAGACAAGACAAGACAAGACAAGACAAGACAAGACAAGACAAGACAAGACAAGACAAGACAGGACAAGACAAGACAAGACAAGACAAGACAAGACAAGACAAGACAAGACAAGACAAGACAAGACAAGACAAGACAAGACATGAGAAGACATGACAAGACAAAACAAGACAAAACAAGACAAGACAAGACAAGACAAGACAAAACAACACAACACAACATGACATGACATGACATGACATGTCATGACAAAACAAGACAAGACAAGACAAAACAACACAACACAATATGACATGACATGACATGAGAAGACAAGACAAGGCAGGACAGGACAGGACAGGACAGGACAGGACAGGACAGGACAGGACAGGACAGGACAGGACAGGACAGGACAGGACAGGACAGGACAGGACAGGACAGGACAGGACAGGACAGGACAGGACAAGACAAGACAAGATAAGACAAGACAAGACAAGACAAGACTAGACTAGACAAGACTAGACAAGACAAGACAAGACAAGACAAGACAAGACAAGACAAGACAAGACAAGACAAGACAAGACAGGACAAGACAAGACAAGATAAGACATGAGAAGACATGAAAAGACAAAACAAGACAAAACAACACAACACAACATGACATGACATGACATGACATGACATGACATGACAAAACAAGACAAGACAAGACAAAACAACACAACACAACACAATATGACATGACATGACATGAGAAGACAAGACAAGGCAGGACAGGACAGGACAGGACAGGACAGGACAGGACAGGACAGGACAGGACAGGACAGGACAGGACAAGACAAGATAAGACAAGACAAGACAAGACAAGACAAGACAGGACAAGACAAGACAAGACAAGACAAGACAAGACAAGACAATACAAGACAAGACAAGACAAGACAAGACAAGCCAAGACAAATCAACACAACGCAACACATGACATGACAAGACAAGACAAAGCAACACAAGACAAGACAAGACAAGACAAGACTAGACAAGACTAGACAAGACTAGACAAGACTAGACAAGACTAGACAAGACTAGACAAGACAAGACCAGACAAGAAAAGACAAGACAAGACAAGACTAGACAAGACAAGACAAGACTAGACAAGACTAGACAAGACTAGACAAGACAAGACAAGACAAGACAAGACAAGACAAGACAAGACTAGACAAGACAAGACAAGACTAGACAAGACTAGACAAGACAAGACAAGACAAGACAAGACAAGACAAGACAAGACAAGACCAGACAAGACAAGACAAGACAAGACAAGACAAGACAAGAAAAGACGAGACAAGACAAGACAAGACAAGACAAGACAAGACAAAACAAGACAAGACAAGACAAGACAAGACTAGACAAGACTAGACAAGACAAGACAAGACAAGACAAGACAAGACAAGACAAGACAAGACAAGACAAGACCAGACAAGAAAAGACAAGACAAGACTAGACAAGACAAGACAAGACTAGACAAGACTAGACAAGACTAGACAAGACAAGACAAGACAAGACAAGACAAGACAAGACAAGACTAGACAAGACTAGACAAGACTAGACAAGACAAGACAAGACAAGACAAGACAAGATAAGACAAGACAAGACAAGACAATACAAGACAAGACAAGACAAGACAAGACAAGACAAGACAAGACATGAGAAGACATGACAAGACAAAACAAGACAAACAAACACAACACTACATGACATGACATGACATGACATGACAAAACAAGACAAGACAAAACAACACAACACAATATGACATGACATGAAATGGCATGAGAAGACAAGACAAGGCAGGACAGGACAGGACAGGACAGGACAGGACAGGACAGGACAAGATAAGACAAGACAAGACAAGACAAGACAAGACAGGACAAGACAAGACAAGACTAGACAAGACTAGACAAGACAAGACAAGACAAGACAAGACAAGACAAGACAAGACAAGACCAGACAAGACAAGACAAGACAAGACAAGACAAGACAAGAAAAGACGAGACAAGACAAGACAAGACAAGACAAGACAAGACAAAACAAGACAAGACAAGACAAGACAAGACAAGACAAGACAAGACATGAGAAGACATGACAAGACAAAACAAGACAAAACAAGACAAGACAAGACAAGACAAGACAAGACAAAACAACACAACACAACATGACATGACATGACATGACATGACATGAGAAGACAAGACAAGGCAGGACAGGACAGGACAGGACAGGACAGGACAGGACAGGACAGGACAGGACAGGACAGGACAGGACAGAAACGGACAGGACAGGACAAGACAAGATAAGACAAGACAAGACAAGACCAGACAAGACAGGACAAGACAAGACAAGACAAGACCAGACAAGAAAAGACAAGACAAGACAAAACTAGACAAGATTAGACAAGACAAGACAAGACAAGACTAGACAAGACAAGACAAGACAAGACAAGACAAGACAAGACAAGACAAGACAAGACAAGACAAGACAAGACAAGACAAGACAAGACTAGACAAGACTAGACAAGACTAGACAAGTCTAGACAAGACAAGACTAGACAAGACTAGACAAGACAAGACAAGACAAGACAAGACAAGACAAGACAAGACAAGACAAGACAAGACAAGACAAGACAAGACAAGACAAGACAAGACAAGACAAGACAAGACAAGACAAGACAAGACAAGACAAGACAAGACAAGACAAGACAAGACAAGACAAGACAAGACAAGACAAGACAAGACAAGACAAGACAAGACAAGACAAGACAAGACAAGACAAGACAAGACAAGACAAGACAAGACAAGACAAGACAAGACAAGACAAGACAAGACAAGACAAGACAAGACAAGACAAGACAAGACAAGACAAGACAAGACAAGACATGAGAAGACATGACAAGACAAAACAACACAACACTACATGACATGACATGACATGACATGACAAAACAAGACAAGACAAGACAAAACAACACAACACAATATGACATGACATGACATGACATGAGAAGACAAGACAAGGCAGGACAGTACAGGACAGGACAGGACAGGACAGGACAGGACAAGATAAAACAAGACAAGACAAGACAAGACAAGACAGGACAAGACAAGACAAGACAAGACAAGACAAGACAAGACAAGACAAGACAAGACAAGACAAGACAAGACAAGACATGAGAAGACATGACAAGACAAAACAAGACAAAACAAGACAAGACAAGACAAGACAAGACAAGACAAAACAACACAACACAACATGACATGACATGACATGACATGACATGACAAAACAAGACAAGACAAGACAAGACAAGACAAGACAAGACAAGACATGAGAAGACATGACAAGACAAAACAAGACAAAACAAGACAAGACAAAACAACACAACACAACATGACATGACATGACATGACATGACATGAGAAGACAAGACAAGGCAGGACAGGACAGGACAGGACAGGACAGGACAGGACAGGACAGGACAGGACAGGACAGGACAGGACAAGACAAGATAAGACAAGACAAGACAAGACAAGACCAGACAAGACAGGACAAGACAAGACAAGACAAGACCGGACAAGAAAAGACAAGACAAGACAAGACCAGACAAGACTAGACAAGACAAGACAAGACAAGACTAGACAAGACAAGACAAGACAAGACAAGACAAGACAAGACAAAACAAGACAAGACAAGACAAGACAAGACAAGACAAGACAAGACAAGACAAGACAAGACAAGACAAGACAAGACACGACAAGACAAGACAAGACAAGACAAGACAAGACAAGACAAGACAACACAACATGACATGACATGACATGACATGACAAAACAAGACAAGACAAGACAAAACAACACAACACAATATGACATGACATGACATGACATGAGAAGACAAGACAAGGCAGGACAGGACAGGACAGGACAGGACAAGATAAGACAAGACAAGACAAGACAAGACAAGACAGGACAAGACAAGACAAGACAAGACAAGACAAGACAAGACAAGACAAGACAAGACAAGACTAGACTAGACAAGACTAGACAAGACAAGACTAGACAAGACTAGACATGAGAAGACATGACAAGACAAAACAAGACAAAACAAGACAAGACAAGACAAGACAAGACAAGACAAGACAAAACAACACAACACAACATGACATGACATGACATGACATGACATGACAAAACAAGACAAGACAAGACAAGACAAGACATGAGAGGACATGACAAGACAAAACAAGACAAAACAAGACAAGACAAGACAAGACAAAACAACACAACACAACATGACATGACATGACATGACATGACATGACATGACAAAAAAAGACAAGACAAGACAAAACAACACAACACAATATGACATGACATGACATGACATGAGAAGACAAGACAAGGCAGGACAGGACAGGACAGGACAGGACAGGACAGGACAAGACAAGATAAGACAAGACAAGATAAGACAAGACAAGACAAGACAAGACCAGACAAGACAAGACAAGACAAGACAAGACAAGACAAGACAAGACAAGACAAGACAAGACAAGACAAGACAAGACAAGACAAGACAAGACAAGACAAGACAAGACAAGACAAGACAAAACAACACAACGCAACACATGACATGACAAGACAAGACAAAGCAACACAAGACGAGACAAGACAAGACAAAACAAGACAAGACAAGACAAGACTAGACAAGACTAGACAAGACAAGACAAGACAAGACAAGACAAAACAACACAACGCAACACATGACATGACAAGACAAGACAAAGCAACACAAGACAAGACCAGACAAGACAAAACAAGACAAGACAAGACAAGACTAGACAAGACTAGACAAGACTAGACAAGACTAGACAAGACTAGACAAGACTAGACAAGACAAGACAAGACAAGACCAGACAAGAAAAGACAAGACAAGACAAGACTAGACAAGACAAGACAAGACTAGACAAGACTAGACAAGACTAGACAAGACAAGACAAGACAAGACAAGACAAGACAAGACAAGACAAGACAAGACAAGACAAGACAAGACAAGACAAGACAAAACAACACAACGCAACACATGACATGACAAGACAAGACAAAGCAACACAAGACGAGACAAGACAAGACAAGACAAGACAAGACAAGACAAGACAAGACAAGACAAGACAAGACAAGACAAGACAAGACAAGACAAGACAAAACAAGACAAGACAAGACAAGACTAGACAAGACTAGACAAGACTAGACAAGACTAGACAAGACTAGACAAGACTAGACAAGACAAGACAAGAAAAGACAAGACAAGAAAAGACAAGACAAGACAAGACTAGACAAGACAAGACAAGACTAGACAAGACTAGACAAGACTAGACAAGACAAGACAAGACAAGACAAGACAAGACAAGACAAGACAAGACAAGACTAGACAAGACTAGACAAGACTAGACAAGACAAGACAAGACAAGACAAGACAAGACAAGACAAGACAAGACAAGACAAGACAAGACAAGACAAGACAAGACAAGACAAAACAACACAACACTACATGACATGACATGACATGACATGACAAAACAAGACAAGACAAGACAAAACAACACAACACAATATGACATGACATGACATGACATGAGAAGACAAGACAAGGCAGGACAGGACAGGACAGGACAGGACAGGACAGGACAGGACAGGACAAGATAAGACAAGACAAGACAAGACAAGACAAGACAAGACATGAGAAGACATGACAAGACAAGACAAGACAAGACAAGACAAGACAAGACAAGACAAGATAAGACATGAGAAGACATGACAAGACAAAACAAGACAAGACAAGACAAGACTAGACAAGACAAGACTAGACAAGACAAGACAAGACAAGACTAGACAAGACTAGACAAGACAAGACAAGACAAGACTAGACAAGACAAGACAAGACAAGACAAGACAAGACAAGACAAGACAAGACAAGACAAGACAAGACAAGACATGAGAAGACATGACAAGACAAGACAAGACAAGACAAGACAAGACTAGACAAGACAAGACTAGACAAGACTAGACAAGACAAGACAAGACAAGACTAGACAAGACTAGACAAGACAAGACAAGACTAGACAAGACAAGACAAGACAAGACAAGACAAGACAAGACTAGACAAGACAAGACAAGACTAGACAAGACAAGACAAGACAAGACAAGACAAGACAAGACAAGCCAAGACAAGACCAGACAAGACAAGACAAGACATGAGAAGACATGACAAGACAAAACAAGACAAAACAAGACAAGACAAGACAAGACATGACAAGACAAGACTAGACAAGACAAGACAAGACAAGACAAGACAAGACAAGACAAGACAAGACAAGACTAGACAAGACAAGACAAGACAAGACTAGACAAGACAAGTCAAGACTAGACAAGACAAGACAAGACAAGACAAGACAAGACAAGACAAGACAAGACAAGACAAGACAAGACAAGACATGACAAAACAAGACAAGACAAGACAAGACAAGACAAGACAAGACAAGACATGAGAAGACATGACAAGACAAAACAAGACAAAACAAGACAATACAAGACAAGACAAAACAACACAACACAACATGACATGACATGACATGACATGACATGAGAAGACAAGACAAGGCAGGACAGGACAGGACAGGACAGGACAGGACAGGACAGGACAAGACAAGATAAGACAAGACAAGACAAGACCAGACAAGACAGGACAGGACAAGACAAGACAAGACAAGACAAGACAAGACTAGACAAGACTAGACAAGACAAGACAAGACAAGACTAGACAAGACAAGACAAGACAAGACAAGACAAGACAAGACAAGACAAGACAAGACAAGACAAGACAAGACAAGACAAGACAAGACAAGACAAGACAAGACAAGACAAGACAAGACAAGACAAGACAAGACAAGACAAGACAAGACAAGACAAGACAAGACAAGACAAGACAAGACAAGACAAGACAAGACAAGACAAGACAAGACAAGACAAGACAAGACAAGACAAGACAAGACAAGACAAGACAAGACATGACATGACATGACATGACATGACATGACATGACATGACAAAACAAGACAAGACAAGACAAGACAAGACATGAGAAGACATGACAAGACAAAACAAGACAAAACAAGACAAGACAAGACAAGACAAGACAAGACAACACAAGACAAGACAAGACAAGACAAGACAAGACAAGACAAGACAAGACAAGACAAGACAAGACAAGACAAGACAAGACAAGACAAGACAAGACAAGACAAGACAAGACAAGACAAGACAAGACAAGACAAGACAAGACAAGACAAGACAAGACAAGACAAGACAAGACAAGACAAGACAAGACAAGACAAGACAAGACAAGACAAGACTAGACAAGACAAGACAAGACAAGACAAGACAAGATAAGACATGAGAAGACATGACAAGACAAAACAAGACAAAACAAAACAAGACAAGACAAAACAACACAACACAACATGACATGACATGACATGACATGACATGACAAAACAAGACAAGACAAGACAAAACAACACAACACAATATGACATGACATGACATGACATGAGAAGACAAGACAAGGCAGGACAGTACAGGACAGGACTGGACAGGACAGGGCAGGACAAGATAAGACAAGACAAGACAAGACAAGACAAGACAGGACAAGACAAGACAAGACAAGACAAGACAAGACAAGACAAGACAAGACAAGACAAGACAAGACAAGACAATACAAGACAAGACAAGACAAGACAAGACAAGACAAGACAAGACAAGACAAGACATGAGAAGACATGACAAGACAAAACAAGACAAAACAAGACAAGACAAGACAAGACAAGACAAAACAACACAACACAACATGACATGACATGACATGACATGACATGACAAAACAAGACAAGACAAGACAAGACAAGACAAGACAAGACAAGACATGAGAAGACATGACAAGACAAAACAAGACAAAACAAGACAAGACAAGACAAGACAAGACAAGACAACACAAGACAAGACAAGACAAGACAAGACAAGACAAGACAAGACAAGACAAGACAAGACAAGACAAGACAAGACAAGACAAGACAAGACAAGACAAGACAAGACAAGACAAGACAAGACAAGACAAGACAAGACAAGACAAGACAAGACAAGACAAGACAAGACAAGACAAGACAAGACAAGACAAGACAAGACAAGACAAGACAAGACAAGACAAGACAAGACAAGACAAGACAAAACAACACAACACAATATGACATGACATGACATGAGAAGACAAGACAAGGCAGGACAGGACAGGACAGGACAGGATAGGACAGGACAGGACAAGACAAGATAAGACAAGACAAGACAAGACAAGACAAGACAAGACAAGACAAGACAAGACAAAACAACACAGCGCAACACATGACATGACAAGACAAGACAAAGCAACACAAGACAAGACCAGACAAGACAAAACAAGACAAGACAAGACAAGACTAGACAAGACTAGACAAGACTAGACAAGACTAGACAAGACTAGACAAGACAAGACAAGACAAGACCAGACAAGAAAAGACAAGACAAGACAAGACTAGACAAGACAAGACAAGACTAGACAAGACAAAACAACACAACGCAACACATGACATGACAAAACAAGACAAAGCAACACAAGACGAGACAAGACAAGACAAGACAAGACAAGACAAGACAAGACAAGACAAGACAAGACAAGACAAGACAAGACAAGACAAGACAAGACAAGACAAGACAAAACAAGACAAGACAAGACAAGACAAGACAAGACAAGACAAGACAAGACAAGACAAGACAAGACATGACATGACATGACATGACATGACATGACATGACATGACAAGACAAGACAAGACAAGACAAGACAAGACAAGACAAGACAAGACAAGACAAGACAAGACAAGACAAAACAAGACAAGACAAGACAAGACTAGACAAGACTAGACAAGACTAGACAAGACTAGACAAGACTAGACAAGACTAGACAAGACAAGACAAGACAAGACCAGACAAGAAAAGACAAGACAAGACAAGACTAGACAAGACAAGACAAGACTAGACAAGACTAGACAAGACTAGACAAGACAAGACAAGACAAGACAAGACAAGACAAGACAAGACAAGACAAGACAAGACTAGACAAGACTAGACAAGACTAGACAAGACAAGACAAGACAAGACAAGACAAGACAAGACAAGACAAGACAAGACAAGACAAGACAAGACAAGACAAAACAACACAACACTACATGACATGACATGACATGACATGACAAAACAAGACAAGACAAGACAAAACAACACAACACAATATGACATGACATGACATGACATGAGAAGACAAGACAAGGCAGGACAGGACAGGACAGGACAGGACAAGATAAGACAAGACAAGACAAGACAAGACAAGACAGGACAAGACAAGACAAGACAAGACAAGACAAGACAAGACAAGACAAGACAAGACAAGACAAGACAAGACAAGACAAGACAAGACAAGACAAGACAAGACAAGACAAGACATGAGAAGACATGACAAGACAAGACAAGACAAGACAAGACAAGACTAGACAAGACAAGACTAGACAAGACTAGACAAGACAAGACAAGACAAGACTAGACAAGACTAGACAAGACAAGACAAGACAAGACAAGACAAGACAAGACAAGACAAGACAAGACAAGACATGAGAAGACATGACAAGACAAAACAAGACAAAACAAGACAAGACAAGACAAGACATGACAAGACAAGACTAGACAAGACAAGACAAGACAAGACAAGACAAGACAAGACAAGACAAGACAAGACAAGACTAGACAAGACAAGACAAGACAAGACAAGACAAGACAAGACAAGACAAGAAAAGACAAGACAAGACAAGACAAGACAAGACAAGACTAGACAAGACAAGACAAAACAAGACAAAACAAGACAAGACAAGACAAGACATGACAAGACAAGACTAGACAAGACAAGACAAGACATGACAAGACAAGACTAGACAAGACAAGACAAGACAAGACAAGACAAGACAAGACAAGACAAGACAAGACAAGACAAGACTAGACAAGACAAGACAAGACAAGACAAGACAAGACAAAACAAGACAAGAAAAGACAAGACAAGACAAGACAAGACAAGACAAGACAAGACAAGACATGAGAAGACATGACAAGACAAAACAAGACAAAACAAGACAAGACAAGACAAGACATGACAAGACAAGACTAGACAAGACAAGACAAGACAAGACAAGACAAGACAAGACAAGACAAGACAAGACAAGACAAGACTAGACAAGACAAGACAAGACAAGACAAGACAAGACAAGACAAGACAAGACAAGACATGAGAAGACATGACAAGACAAAACAAGACAAAACAAGACAAGACAAGACAAGACATGACAAGACAAGACTAGACAAGACAAGACAAGACAAGACAAGACAAGACAAGACAAGACAAGACAAGACAAGACTAGACAAGACAAGACAAGACAAGACAAGACAAGACAAGACAAGACAAGACAAGACAAGACAAGACAAGACAAGACATGAGAAGACATGACAAGACAAGACAAGACAAGACAAGACAAGACTAGACAAGACAAGACTAGACAAGACTAGACAAGACAAGACAAGACAAGACTAGACAAGACTAGACAAGACAAGACAAGACAAGACAAGACAAGACAAGACAAGACAAGACAAGACTAGACAAGACATGAGAAGACATGACAAGACAAAACAAGACAAAACAAGACAAGACAAGACAAGACATGACAAGACAAGACTAGACAAGACAAGACAAGACAAGACAAGACAAGACAAGACAAGACAAGACAAGACTAGACAACACAAGACAAGACAAGACAAGACAAGACAAGACAAGAAAAGACAAGACAAGACAAGACAAGACAAGACAAGACAAGACAAGACAAGACAAGACAAGACAAGACAAGACAAGACAAGACAAGACAAGACAAGACAAGACAAGACAAGACAAGACAAGACAAGACAAGACAAGACAAGACAAGACTAGACAAGACAAGACAAGACTAGACAAGACAAGACAAGACAAGACAAGACAAGACAAGACTAGACAAGACAAGACAAGACAAGACAAGACAAGACATGACAAAACAAGACAAGACAAGACAAGACAAGACAAGACAAGACAAGACAAGACATGAGAAGACATGACAAGACAAAACAAGACAAAACAAGACAATACAAGACAAGACAAAACAACACAACACAACATGACATGACAAGACATGAGAAGACATGACAAGACAAAACAAGACAAAACAAGACAAGACAAGACAAGACATGACAAGACAAGACTAGACAAGACAAGACAAGACAAGACAAGACAAGACAAGACAAGACAAGACAAGACTAGACAACACAAGACAAGACAAGACAAGACAAGACAAGACAAGAAAAGACAAGACAAGACAAGACAAGACAAGACAAGACAAGACAAGACAAGACAAGACAAGACAAGACAAGACAAGACAAGACAAGACAAGACAAGACAAGACAAGACAAGACAAGACAAGACAAGACAAGACAAGACAAGACAAGACAAGACAAGACAAGACAAGACAAGACAAGACAAGACAAGACAAGACAAGACAAGACAAGACAAGACAAGACAAGACAAGACTAGACAAGACAAGACAAGACTAGACAAGACAAGACAAGACAAGACAAGACAAGACAAGACAAGACAAGACAAGACAAGACAAGACAAGACATGACAAAACAAGACAAGACAAGACAAGACAAGACAAGACAAGACAAGACAAGACATGAGAAGACATGACAAGACAAAACAAGACAAAACAAGACAATACAAGACAAGACAAAACAACACAACACAACATGACATGACATGACATGACATGACATGAGAAGACAAGACAAGGCAGGACAGGACAGGACAGGACAGGACAGGACAGGACAAGACAAGATAAGACAAGACAAGACAAGACCAGACAAGACAGGACAAGACAAGACAAGACAAGACAAGACAAGACAAGACAAGACAAGACAAGACAAGACAAGACAAGACAAGACAAGACAAGACAAGACAAGACAAGACAAGACAAGACAAGACAAGACAAGACAAGACAAGACAAGACAAGACAAGACAAGACAAGACAAGACAAGACAAGACAAGACAAGACAAGACAAGACAAGACAAGACAAGACAAGACAAGACTAGACAAGACAAGACAAGACAAGACAAGACAAGACAAGACAAGACAAGACAAGACAAGACAAGACAAGACAAGACAAGACAAGACAAGACAAGACAAGACAAGACAAGACAAGACAAGACAAGACAAGACAAGATAAGACAAGACAAGACAAGACAAGACAAGACAAGACAAGACAAGACAAGACAAGACAAGACAAGACAAGACAAGACAAGACAAGACAAGACAAGACTAGACAAGACTAGACAAGACAAGACAAGACAAGACAAGACTAGACAAGACAAGACAAGACAAGACAAGACAAGACAAGACAAGACAAGACAAGACAAGACAAGACAAGACAAGACAAGACAAGACAAGACAAGACAAGACAAGACAAGACAAGACAAGACAAGACAAGACAAGACAAGACAAGACAAGACAAGACAAGACAAGACAAGACAAGACAAGACAAGACAAGACAAGACAAGACAAGACTAGACAAGACTAGACAAGACAAGACAAGACAAGACAAGACAAGACAAGACAAGACAAGACAAGACAAGACAAGACAAGACAAGACAAGACAAGACAAGACAAGACAAGACAAGACAAGACAAGACAAGACAAGACAAGACAAGACAAGACAAGACAAGACAAGACAAGACAAGACAAGACAAGACAAGACAAGACAAGACAAGACAAGACAAGACAAGACAAGACAAGACAAGACAAGACAAGACAAGACAAGACTAGACAAGACTAGACAAGACAAGACAAGACAAGACTAGACAAGACAAGACAAGACAAGACAAGACAAGACAAGACAAGACAAGACAAGACAAGACAAGACAAGACAAGACAAGACCAGACAAGAAAAGACTAGACAAGACAAGACTAGACAAGACTAGACAAGACAAGACAAGACAAGACAAGACAAGACAAGACAAGACATGACATGACATGACATGACAAAACAAGACAAGACAAGACAAGACAAGACAAGACAAGACATGAGAAGAAATGACAAGACAAAACAAGACAAAACAAGACAAGACAAGACAAGACAAGACAAGACAAGATAAGACATGAGAAGACATGACAAGACAAAACAAGACAAAACAAAACAAGACAAGACAAAACAACACAACACAACATGACATGACATGACATGACATGACATGACAAAACAAGACAAGACAAGACAAAACAACACAACACAATATGACATGACATGACATGAGAAGACAAGACAAGGCAGGACAGGACAGGACAGGATAGGATAGGACAGGACAGGACAAGACAAGATAAGACAAGACAAGACAAGACAAGACAAGACAAGGCAAGACAAGACAAGACAAGACAAGACAAGACTAGACAAGACTAGACAAGACAAGACAAGACAAGACAAGACAAGACAAGACAAGACAAGACAAGACAAGACAAGACAAGACAAGACAAGACAAGACAAGACAAAACAACACAACACTACATGACATGACATGACATGACATGACAAAACAAGACAAGACAAGACAAAACAACACAACACAATATGACATGACATGACATGACATGAGAAGACAAGACAAGGCAGGACAGGACAGGACAGGACAGGACAGGACAGGACAGGACAGGACAGGACAGGACAGGACAGGACAGGACAGGACAGGACAGGACAGGACAAGATAAGACAAGACAAGACAAGACAAGACAAGACAGGACAAGACAAGACAAGACAAGACAAGACAAGACAAGACAAGACAAGACAAAACAACACAACACAATATGACATGACATGACATGAGAAGACAAGACAAGGCAGGACAGGACAGGACAGGATAGGATAGGACAGGACAGGACAAGACAAGATAAGACAAGACAAGACAAGACAAGACAAGACAAGGCAAGACAAGACAAGACAAGACAAGACAAGACTAGACAAGACTAGACAAGACAAGACAAGACAAGACAAGACAAGACAAGACAAGACAAGACAAGACAAGACAAGACAAGACAAGACAAGACAAGACAAGACAAGACAAGACAAAACAACACAACACTACATGACATGACATGACATGACATGACAAAACAAGACAAGACAAGACAAAACAACACAACACAATATGACATGACATGACATGACATGAGAAGACAAGACAAGGCAGGACAGGACAGGACAGGACAGGACAGGACAGGACAGGACAGGACAGGACAGGACAGGACAGGACAGGACAGGACAGGACAGGACAGGACAGGACAAGATAAGACAAGACAAGACAAGACAAGACAAGACAGGACAAGACAAGACAAGACAAGACAAGACAAGACAAGACAAGACAAGACAAGACAAGACAAGACAAGACAAGACAAGACAAGACAAGACAAGACAAGACAAGACAAGACAAGACAAGACTAGACAAGACAAGACTAGACAAGACTAGACAAGACAAGACAAGACAAGACTAGACAAGACTAGACAAGACAAGACAAGACAAGACTAGTCAAGACAAGACAAGACTAGACAAGACAAGACAAGACAAGACAAGACAAGACAAGACTAGACAAGACAAGACAAGACTAGACAAGACAAGACAAGACATGACAAGACAAGACAAGACAAGACAAGACAAGACAAGACAAGACAAGACAAGACATGACAAGACAAGACAAGACAAGACATGAGAAGACATGACAAGACAAGACAAGACAAGACAAGACAAGACTAGACAAGACAAGACTAGACAAGACTAGACAAGACAAGACAAGACAAGACAAGACAAGACAAGACAAGACAAGACAAGACATGAGAAGACATGACAAGACAAAACAAGACAAAACAAGACAAGACAAGACAAGACATGACAAGACAAGACTAGACAAGACAAGACAAGACAAGACAAGAAAAGACAAGACAAGACAAGACAAGACAAGACAAGACAAGACAAGACAAGACAAGACAAGACAAGACAAGACAAGACAAGACAAGACAAGACAAGACAAGACAAGACAAGACAAGACAAGACAAGACAAGACAAGACAAGACAAGACAAGACAAGACAAGACAAGACAAGACAAGACTAGACAAGACTAGACAAGACTAGACAAGACTAGACAAGACAAGACAAGACAAGACAAGACAAGACAAGACAAGACAAGACAAGACAAGACAAGACAAGACAAGACAAGACAAGACAAGACTAGACAAGACAAGACAAGACTAGACAAGACAAGACAAGACAAGACAAGACAAGACAAGACAAGACAAGACAAGACAAGACAAGACAAGACAAGACAAGACAAGACAAGACAAGACAAGACAAGACAAGACAAGACAAGACAAGACTAGACAAGACTAGACAAGACAAGACAAGACTAGACAAGACTAGACAAGACTAGACAAGACTAGACAAGACAAGACAAGACAAGACAAGACTAGACTAGACAAGACAAGACAAGACAAGACAAGACAAGACAAGACTAGACAAGACAAGACAAGACAAGACTAGACAAGACTAGACAAGACAAGACAAGACAAGACAAGACTAGACAAGACAAGACAAGACTAGACAAGACAAGACAAGACAAGACAAGACAAGACAAGACAAGACAAGACAAGACAAGACAAGACAAGACAAGACAAGACAAGACAAGACAAGACTAGACAAGACTAGACAAGTCTAGACAAGACAAGACTAGACAAGACTAGACAAGACAAGACAAGACAAGACAAGACCAGACAAGAAAAGACAAGACAAGACAAGACTAGACAAGACAAGACAAGACTAGACAAGACTAGACAAGACTAGACAAGACAAGACAAGACAAGACAAGACTAGACTAGACAAGACTAGATAAGACAAGACAAGACTAGACAAGACTAGACAAGACTAGACAAGACAAGACAAGACTAGACAAGACTAGACAAGACAAGACAAGACAAGACAAGACAAGACAAGACAAGACAAGACAAGACAAGACAAGACAAGACAAGACCAGACAAGACTAGACAAGACAAGACAAGACTAGACAAGACTAGACAAGACAAGACAAGACAAGACAAGACAAGACAAGACAAGACAAGACAAGACAAGACAAGACAAGACAAGACCAGACAAGACAAGACAAGACAAGACTAGACAAGACAAGACAAGACAAGACTAGACAAGACTAGACAAGACTAGACAAGACAAGACAAGACAAGACAAGACAAGACAAGACAAGACAAGACTAGACAAGACAAGACAAGACAAGACAAGACAAGACTAGACAAGACTAGACAAGACTAGACAAGACAAGACAAGACAAGACAAGACAAGACAAGACAAGACAAGACTAGACAAGACTAGACAAGACTAGACAAGACAAGACAAGACAAGACAAGACAAGACAAGACAAGACAAGACAAGACAAGACAAGACAAGACAAGACAAGACTAGACAAGACAAGACTAGACAAGACTAGACAAGACAAGACTAGACAAGACTAGACAAGACAAGACAAGACAAGACTAGACAAGACAAGACAAGACTAGACAAGACAAGACAAGACAAGACAAGATAAGACAAGACAAGACTAGACAAGACAAGACAAGACTAGACAAGACAAGACAAGACAAGACAAGACAAGACAAGACAAGACAAGACAAGACAAGACAAGACAAGACAAGACAAGACAAGACAAGACAAGACAAGACAAGACAAGACAAGACAAGACAAGACTAGACAAGACTAGACAAGTCTAGACAAGACAAGACTAGACAAGACTAGACAAGACAAGACAAGACAAGACAAGACATGACATGACATGACATGACATGACAAAACAAGACAAGACAAGACAAGACAAGACAAGACAAGACAAGACAAGACAAGACAAGACAAGACATGACAAGACAAGACAAGACAAGACTAGACAAGACAAGACAAGACTAGACAAGACTAGACAAGACTAGACTAGACAAGACTAGACAAGACAAGACTAGACAAGACAAGACAAGACTAGACAAGACAAGACAAGACAAGACAAGACAAGACAAGACAAGACAAGACAAGACAAGACAAGACAAGACAAGACAAGACAAGACAAGACAAGACAAGACAAGACAAGACAAGACAAGACAAGACAAGACAAGACTAGACAAGACTAGACAAGTCTAGACAAGACAAGACTAGACAAGACTAGACAAGACAAGACAAGACAAGACAAGACAAGACATGACATGACATGACATGACATGACAAAACAAGACAAGACTAGACAAGACAAGACAAGACAAGACAAGACAAGACTAGACAAGACAAGACAAGACAAGACAAGACAAGACAAGACAAGACATGACATGACATGACATGACATGACATGACAAAACAAGACAAGACAAGACAAGACAAGGCAAGACAAGACAAAACAACACAACGCAACACATGACATGACAAGACAAGACAAAGCAACACAAGACGAGACAAGACAAGACAAGACAAGACAAGACAAGACAAGACAAGACAAGACAAGACAAGACAAGACAAGACAAGACAAGACAAGACAAGACTAGACAAGACTAGACAAGTCTAGACAAGACAAGACTAGACAAGACTAGACAAGACAAGACAAGACAAGACAAGACAAGACTAGACAAGACAAGACAAGACAAGACAAGACAAGACAAGACAAGACAAGACAAGACAAGACAAGACAAGACTAGACAAGACAAGACTAGACAAGACTAGACAAGACTAGACAAGACAAGACAAGACAAGACTAGACAAGACTAGACAAGACAAGACAAGACAAGACTAGACAAGACTAGACAAGACAAGACAAGACAAGACAAGACAAGACAAGGCAAGGCAAGACAAGACAAGACAAGACTAGACAAGTCTAGACAAGTCTAGACAAGACAAGACTAGACAAGACTAGACAAGACAAGAAAAGACAAGACAAGACAAGACAAGACAAGACAAGACAAGACAAGACAAGACAAGACAAGACAAGACAAGACAAGACAAGACAAGACAAGACAAGACAAGACAAGACAAGACAAGACAAGACAAGACAAGACAAGACAAGACTAGACAAGACTAGACAAGACTAGACAAGACTAGACAAGACAAGACAAGACAAGACAAGACAAGACAAGACAAGACAAGACTAGACAAGACTAGACAAGACAAGACAAGACAAGACTAGACAAGACAAGACAAGACAAGACAAGACAAGACAAGACAAGACAAGACAAGACAAGACAAGACAAGACAAGACAAGACAAGACAAGACAAGACAAGACAAGACAAGACAAGACAAGACAAGACAAGACAAGACAAGACAAGACAAGACAAGACAAGACTAGACAAGACAAGACAAGACAAGACAAGACTAGACAAGACAAGACAAGACTAGACAAGACAAGACAAGACAAGACAAGACAAGACAAGACAAGACAAGACAAGACAAGACAAGACAAGACAAGACAAGACAAGACAAGACAAGACAAGACAAGACAAGACAAGACAAGACAAGACAAGACAAGACTAGACAAGACTAGACAAGACAAGACAAGACTAGACAAGACTAGACAAGACTAGACAAGACAAGACAAGACAAGACAAGACTAGACTAGACAAGACAAGACAAGACAAGACAAGACAAGACAAGACAAGACTAGACAAGACAAGACAAGACAAGACTAGACAAGACTAGACAAGACAAGACAAGACAAGACAAGACTAGACAAGACAAGACAAGACTAGACAAGACAAGACAAGACAAGACAAGACAAGACAAGACAAGACAAGACAAGACAAGACAAGACAAGACAAGACAAGACAAGACAAGACAAGACAAGACTAGACAAGACTAGACAAGTCTAGACAAGACAAGACTAGACAAGACTAGACAAGACAAGACAAGACAAGACAAGACCAGACAAGAAAAGACAAGACAAGACAAGACTAGACAAGACAAGACAAGACTAGACAAGACTAGACAAGACTAGACAAGACAAGACAAGACAAGACAAGACTAGACTAGACAAGACTAGATAAGACAAGACAAGACTAGACAAGACTAGACAAGACTAGACAAGACAAGACAAGACTAGACAAGACTAGACAAGACAAGACAAGACAAGACAAGACAAGACAAGACAAGACAAGACAAGACAAGACAAGACAAGACAAGACAAGACAAGACCAGACAAGACAAGACAAGACAAGACTAGACAAGACAAGACAAGACAAGACTAGACAAGACTAGACAAGACTAGACAAGACAAGACAAGACAAGACAAGACAAGACTAGACAAGACTAGACAAGACTAGACAAGACAAGACAAGACAAGACAAGACAAGACAAGACAAGACAAGACTAGACAAGACTAGACAAGACTAGACAAGACAAGACAAGACAAGACAAGACAAGACAAGACAAGACAAGACAAGACAAGACAAGACAAGACAAGACTAGACAAGACAAGACTAGACAAGACTAGACAAGACAAGACTAGACAAGACTAGACAAGACAAGACAAGACAAGACTAGACAAGACAAGACAAGACAAGACTAGACAATACAAGACAAGACAAGACAAGATAAGACAAGACAAGACTAGACAAGACAAGACAAGACTAGACAAGACAAGACAAGACAAGACAAGACAAGACAAGACAAGACAAGACAAGACAAGACAAGACAAGACAAGACAAGACAAGACAAGACAAGACAAGACAAGACAAGACAAGACAAGACAAGACTAGACAAGACTAGACAAGTCTAGACAAGACAAGACTAGACAAGACAAGACAAGACAAGACAAGACAAGACAAGACAAGACAAGACTAGACAAGACAAGACAAGACTAGACAAGACTAGACAAGACTAGACAAGACAAGACAAGACAAGACTAGACAAGACTAGACAAGACAAGACAAGACAAGACTAGACAAGACAAGACAAGACTAGACAAGACAAGACAAGACAAGACAAGACAAGACAAGACAAGGCAAGACAAGACAAGACAAGACTAGACAAGACTAGACAAGTCTAGACAAGACAAGACTAGACAAGACTAGACAAGACAAGACAAGACAAGACAAGACAAGACAAGACAAGACAAGACAAGACAAGACAAGACAAGACAAGACAAGACAAGACAAGACAAGACAAGACAAGACAAGACAAGACAAGACAAGACAAGACAAGACAAGACAAGACAAGACAAGACAAGACAAGACAAGACAAGACAAGACAAGACAAGACAAGACAAGACAAGACAAGACAAGACAAGACAAGACAAGACAAGACAAAACAAGACAAGACAAGACAAGACAAGACAAGACAAGACAAGACAAGACAAGACAAGACAAGACAAGACAAGACAAGACAAGACAAGACAAGACAAGACCAGACAAGAAAAGACGAGACTAGACAAGACAAGACAAGACAAGACAAGACTAGACAAGACAAGACAAGACAAGACCAGACAAGAAAAGACAAGACAAGACAAGACAAGACAAGACAAGACAAGACAAGACAAGACAAGACAAGACAAGACAAGACAAGACAAGACAAGACAAGACAAGACAAGACAAGACAAGACAAGACAAGACAAGACAAGACAAGACAAGACAAGACAAGACAAGACAAGACAAGACAAGACAAGACAAGACAAGACAAGACAAGACAAGACAAGACAAGACAAGACAAGACAAGACAAGACAAGACAAGACAAGACTAGACAAGACTAGACAAGACTAGACAAGACAAGACAAGACAAGACAAGACAAGACAAGACAAGACAAGACAAGACAAGACAAGACAAGACAAGACAAGACAAGACATGAGAAGACATGACAAAACAAGACAAAACAAGACAAGACAAGACAAGACATGACAAGACAAGACTAGACAAGACAAGACAAGACAAGACAAGACAAGACAAGACAAGACAAGACAAGACAAGACAAGACTAGACAAGACAAGACAAGACAAGACTAGACAAGACAAGACAAGACTAGACAAGACAAGACAAGACAAGACAAGACAAGACAAGACAAGACAAGACAAGACAAGACAAGACAAGACAAGACAAGACAAGACAAGACAAGACAAGACAAGACTAGACTAGACAAGACAAGACAAGACAAGACAAGACAAGACAAGACTAGACAAGACAAGACAAGACAAGACAAGACAAGACAAGACAAGACAAGACAAGACAAGACAAGACAAGACAAGACAAGACAAGACAAGACAAGACAAGACAAGACAAGACAAGACAAGACAAGACAAGACAAGACAAGACAAGACAAGACAAGACAAGACAAGACAAGACAAGACAAGACAAGACAAGACAAGACAAGACAAGACAAGACAAGACAAGACAAGACAAGACAAGACAAGACAAGACAAGACAAGACAAGACAAGACAAGACAAGACAAGACAAGACAAGACAAGACAAGACAAGACAAGACAAGACAAGACAAGACAAGACAAGACAAGACAAGACAAGACAAGACAAGACAAGACAAGACAAGACAAGACAAGACAAGACAAGACAAGACAAGACAAGACAAGACAAGACAAGACAAGACAAGACAAGACAAGACAAGACAAGACAAGACTAGACAAGACAAGATTAGACAAGACTAGACAAGACAAGACAAGACAAGGCTAGACAAGACTAGACAAGACAAGACAAGACTAGACAAGACAAGACAAGACTAGACAAGACAAGACAAGACAAGACAAGACAAAACAAGACAAGACAAAACAAGACAAGACAAGACAAGACAAGACAAGACAAGACAAGACAAGACAAGACAAGACAAGACAAGACAAGACAAGACAAGACAAGACAAGACTAGACAAGACTAGACAAGTCTAGACAAGACAAGACTAGACAAGACTAGACAAGACAAGACAAGACAAGACAAGACAAGACAAGACAAGACAAGACAAGACCAGACAAGAAAAGACAAGACAAGACAAGACTAGACAAGACAAGACAAGACTAGACAAGACTAGACAAGACTAGACAAGACAAGACAAGACAAGACAAGACAAGACTAGACTAGACAAGACAAGACAAGACAAGACTAGACAAGACTAGACAAGACTAGACAAGACAAGACAAGACTAGACAAGACTAGACAAGACAAGACAAGACAAGACAAGACAAGACAAGACAAGACAAGACAAAACAAGACCAGACAAGACAAGACAAGACAAGAAAAGACGAGACAAGACAAGACAAGACAAGACAAGACAAAACAAGACAAGACAAGACAAGACTAGACAAGACTAGACAAGACTAGACAAGACTAGACAAGACTAGACAAGACTAGACAAGACAAGACAAGACAAGACCAGACAAGAAAAGACAAGACAAGACAAGACTAGACAAGACAAGACAAGACAAGACTAGACAAGACTAGACAAAACTAGACAAGACAAGACAAGACAAGACAAGACAAGACAAGACAAGACAAGACTAGACAAGACTAGACAAGACTAGACAAGACAAGACAAGACAAGACAAGACAAGACAAGACAAGACAAGACAAGACAAGACAAGACAAGACAAGACAAGACAAGACAAGACAAGACAAGACAAGACAAGACAAGACATGAGAAGACAAAACAACACAACACTACATGACATGACATGACATGACAAAACAAGACAAGACAAGACAAAACAACACAACACAACACAATATGACATGACATGAAATGACATGAGAAGACAAGACAAGGCAGGACAGGACAGGACAGGACAGGACAGGACAAGATAAGACAAGACAAGACAAGACAAGACAAGACAGGACAAGACAAGACAAGACAAGACAAGACAAGACAAGACAAGACAAGACAAGACAAGACAAGACAAGACAAGACATGAGAAGACATGACAAGACAGAACAAGACAAAACAAGACAAGACAAGACAAAACAACACAACACAACATGACTTGACATGACATGACATGACATGACAAAACAAGACAAGACAAGACAAGACAAGACAAGACAAGACAAGACATGAGAAGACATGACAAGACAAAACAAGACAAAACAAGACAAGACAAGACAAGACAAAACAACACAACACAACATGACATGACATGACATGACATGAGAAGACAAGACAAGGCAGGACAGGACAGGACAGGACAGGACAGGACAGGACAGGACAGGACAGGACAGGACAGGACAGGACAGGACAGGACAGGACAGGACAGGACAAGACAAGACAAGACAAGACAAGACAAGACAAGACAAGACAAGACAAGACCAGACAAGAAAAGACAAGACAAGACAAGACTAGACAAGACTAGACAAGACAAGACAAGACAAGACTAGACAAGACTAGACAAGTCTAGACAAGACAAGACTAGACAAGACTAGACAAGACAAGACAAGACAAGACAAGACAAGACAAGACAAGACAAGACAAGACCAGACAAGAAAAGACAAGACAAGACAAGACTAGACAAGACAAGACAAGACTAGACAAGACTAGACAAGACTAGACAAGACAAGACAAGACAAGACAAGACAAGACTAGACTAGACAAGACAAGACAAGACAAGACTAGACAAGACTAGACAAGACTAGACAAGACAAGACAAGACTAGACAAGACTAGACAAGACAAGACAAGACAAGACAAGACAAGACAAGACAAGACAAGACAAAACAAGACCAGACAAGACAAGACAAGACAAGAAAAGACGAGACAAGACAAGACAAGACAAGACAAGACAAAACAAGACAAGACAAGACAAGACTAGACAAGACTAGACAAGACTAGACAAGACTAGACAAGACTAGACAAGACTAGACAAGACAAGACAAGACAAGACCAGACAAGAAAAGACAAGACAAGACAAGACTAGACAAGACAAGACAAGACAAGACTAGACAAGACTAGACAAAACTAGACAAGACAAGACAAGACAAGACAAGACAAGACAAGACAAGACAAGACTAGACAAGACTAGACAAGACTAGACAAGACAAGACAAGACAAGACAAGACAAGACAAGACAAGACAAGACAAGACAAGACAAGACAAGACAAGACAAGACAAGACAAGACAAGACAAGACAAGACAAGACAAGACATGAGAAGACAAAACAACACAACACTACATGACATGACATGACATGACAAAACAAGACAAGACAAGACAAAACAACACAACACAACACAATATGACATGACATGAAATGACATGAGAAGACAAGACAAGGCAGGACAGGACAGGACAGGACAGGACAGGACAAGATAAGACAAGACAAGACAAGACAAGACAAGACAGGACAAGACAAGACAAGACAAGACAAGACAAGACAAGACAAGACAAGACAAGACAAGACAAGACAAGACAAGACATGAGAAGACATGACAAGACAGAACAAGACAAAACAAGACAAGACAAGACAAAACAACACAACACAACATGACTTGACATGACATGACATGACATGACAAAACAAGACAAGACAAGACAAGACAAGACAAGACAAGACAAGACATGAGAAGACATGACAAGACAAAACAAGACAAAACAAGACAAGACAAGACAAGACAAAACAACACAACACAACATGACATGACATGACATGACATGAGAAGACAAGACAAGGCAGGACAGGACAGGACAGGACAGGACAGGACAGGACAGGACAGGACAGGACAGGACAGGACAGGACAGGACAGGACAGGACAGGACAGGACAAGACAAGACAAGACAAGACAAGACAAGACAAGACAAGACAAGACAAGACCAGACAAGAAAAGACAAGACAAGACAAGACTAGACAAGACTAGACAAGACAAGACAAGACAAGACTAGACAAGACAAGACAAGACAAGACAAGACAAGACAAGACAAGACAAGACAAGACAAGACAAGACAAGACAAGACAAGACAAGACTAGACAAGACTAGACAAGTCTAGACAAGACAAGACTAGACAAGACTAGACAAGACTAGACAAGACAAGACAAGACAAGACAAGACAAGACAAGACAAGACAAGACAAGACAAGACAAGACAAGACAAGACAAGACAAGACAAGACAAGACAAGACAAGACAAGACAAGACAAGACAAGACAAGACAAGACAAGACAAGACAAGACAAGACAAGACAAGACAAGACAAGACAAGACAAGACAAGACAAGACAAGACAAGACAAGACAAGACAAGACAAGACAAGACAAGACAAGACAAGACAAGACAAGACAAGACAAGACAAGACAAGACAAGACAAGACAAGACAAGACAAGACAAGACAAGACAAGACAAGACAAGACAAGACAAGACAAGACAAGACTAGACAAGACTAGACAAGTCTAGACAAGACAAGACTAGACAAGACTAGACAAGACTAGACAAGACAAGACAAGACAAGACAAGACAAGACAAGACAAGACAAGACAAGACAAGACAAGACAAGACAAGACAAGACAAGACAAGACAAGACAAGACAAGACAAGACAAGACAAGACAAGACAACACAAGACAAGACATGACAAGACAAGACAAAACAAGACAAAACAACACAACACTACATGACATGACATGACATGACATGACAAAACAAGACAAGACAAGACAAAACAACACAACACAATATGACATGACATGACATGACATGAGAAGACAAGACAAGGCAGGACAGTACAGGACAGGACAGGACAGGACAGGACAAGATAAGACAAGACAAGACAAGACAAGACAAGACAGGACAAGACAAGACAAGACAAGACAAGACAAGACAAGACAAGACAAGACAAGACAAGACAAGACATGAGAAGACATGACAAGACAAAACAAGACAAAACAAGACAAGACAAGACAAGACAAGACAAAACAACACAACACAACATGACATGACATGACATGACATGGCATGACAAAACAAGACAAGACAAGACAAGACATGAGAAGACATGACAAGACAAAACAAGACAAAACAAGACAAGACAAGACAAGACAAAACAACACAACACAACATGACATGACATGACATGACATGACATGAGAAGACAAGACAAGGCAGGACAGGACAGGACAGGACAGGACAGGACAGGACAGGACAGGACAGGACAAGACAAGATAAGACAAGACAAGACAAGACAAGACCAGACAAGACAGGACAAGACAAGACAAGACAAGACCAGACAAGAAAAGACAAGACAAGACAAGACTAGACAAGACTAGACAAGACAAGACAAGACAAGACTAGACAAGACAAGACAAGACAAGACAAGACAAGACAAGACAAGACAAGACAAGACAAGACAAGACAAGACAAGACAAGACAAGACAAGACAAGACAAGACAAGACAAGACAAGACAAGACAAGACAAGACAAGACAAGACAAGACAAGACAAGACAAGACAAGACAAGACAAGACAAGACAAGACAAGACAAGACAAGACAAGACAAGACAAGACAAGACAAGACAAGACAAGACAAGACAAGACAAGACAAGACAAGACAAGACAAGACAAGACAAGACAAGACAAGACAAGACAAGACAAGACAAGACAAGACAAGACAAGACAAGACAAGACAAGACAAGACAAGACAAGACAAGACAAGACAAGACAAGACACGACAAGACAAGACAAGACAAGACAAGACAAGACAAGACAAGACAAGACAAGACAAGACAATACAAGACAAGACAAGACAAGACAAGACAAGACAAGACAAGACAAGACAAGACAAGACAAGACAAGACAAGACAAGACAAGACAAGACAAGACAAGACAAGACAAGACAAGACAAGACAAGACAAGACAAGACAAGACAAGACAAGACAAGACAAGACAAGACAAGACAAGACAAGACAAGACAAGACAAGACAAGACAAGACAAGACAAGACAAGACAAGACAAGACAAGACAAGACAAGACAAGGCAAGACAAGACAAGACAAGACAAGACTAGACAAGACAAGACAAGACTAGACAAGACTAGACAAGACAAGACAAGACAAGACTAGACAAGACAAGACAAGACAAGAAAAGACAAGACAAGACAAGACAAGACAAGACAAGACAAGACAAGACAAGACAAGACAAGACAAGACAAGACAAGACAAGACAAGACAAGACAAGACAAGACAAGACAAGACAAGACAAGACAAGACAAGACAAGACAAGACAAGACAAGACAAGACAAGACAAGACAAGACAAGACAAGACAAGACAAGACAAGACAAGACAAGACAAGACAAGACAAGACAAGACAAGACAAGACAAGACAAGACAAGACAAGACAAGACAAGACAAGACAAGACAAGACAAGACAAGACAAGACAAGACAAGACAAGACAAGACAAGACAAGACAAGACAAGACAAGACAAGACAAGACAAGACAAGACAAGACAAGACAAGAAAAGACAAGACAAGACAAGACAAGACATGAGAAGACATGACAAGACAAAACAAGGCAAAACAAGACAAGACAAGACAAGACAAGACTAGACAAGACAAGACAAGACAAGACAAGTAGGACAAGACAAGACTAGACAAGACAAGACAAGACAAGACAAGACAAGACAAGAATAGACAAGAATAGACAAGACAAGACCAGACAAGAAAAGACAAGACAAGACAAGACTAGACAAGACTAGACAAGACAAGACAAGACAAGACAAGACTAGACAAGACAAGACAAGACTAGACAAGACTAGACAAGACTAGACAAGACAAGACAAGACAAGACAAGTAGGACAAGACAAGACAAGACAAGACAAGACAAGACAAGACAAGACTAGACAAGACAAGACAAGACAAGACAAGACAAGACAAGACAAGACAAGACAAGACAAGACAAGACAAGACAAGACAAGACAAGACTAGACTAGACAAGACTAGACAAGACTAGACTAGACAAGACAAGACAAGACAAGACTAGACAAGACTAGACAAGACTAGACAAGACAAGACAAGACAAGACAAGACAAGACAAGACAAGACAAGACAAGACAAGACAAGACAAGACAAGACAAGACAAGACAAGACAAGACAAGACAAGACAAGACAAGACAAGACAAGACAAGACAAGACAAGACAAGACAAGACAAGACAAGACAAGACAAGACAAGACAAGACAAGACCAGACAAGAAAAGACAAGACAAGACAAGACAAAACAAGACAAGACAAGACAAGACTAGACAAGACTAGACAAGACAAGACAAGACTAGACAAGACTAGACAAGACTAGACAAGACTAGACAAGACTAGACAAGACTAGACAAGACAAGACAAGACAAGACAAGACCAGACAAGAAAAGACAAGACAAGATAAGACAAGACTAGACAAGACTAGACAAGACTAGCCAAGACTAGACAAGACTAGACAAGACAAGACAAGACAAGACCAGACAAGAAAAGACAAGACAAGACAAGACTAGACAAGACAGGACAAGACAAGACAAGACAAGACAAGACAAGACAAGACAAGACAAGACAAGACAAGACAAGGCAAGACAAGACAAGACAAGACAAGACAAGACAAGACAAGACAAGACAAGACAAGACAAGACAAGACAAGACAAGACAAGACAAGACAAGACAAGACAAGACAAGACAAGACAAGACAAGACAAGACAAGACTAGACAAGACTAGACAAGACTAGACAAGACATGACAAGACATGACAAGACAAAACAAGACAAGACAAGACAAGACAAAACAAGACTAGACAAGACTAGACAAGACAAGACAAGACAAGACCAGACAAGAAAAGACAAGACAAGACAAGACAAGACAAGACAAGACAAGACAAGAGAAGACAAGACAAGACAAGACAAGACAAGACAAGACAAGACATAAGAAGACATGACAAGACAAAACAAGACAAAACAAGACAAGACAAGACAAGACAAAACAACACAACACAACATGACATGACATGACATGACATGAGAAGACAAGACAAGGCAGGACAGGACAAGACAAGACAAGACTAGACAAGACTAGACAAGACTAGACAAGACATGACAAGACATGACAAGACAAAACAAGACAAGACAAGACAAGACAAAACAAGACTAGACAAGACTAGACAAGACAAGACAAGACAAGACCAGACAAGAAAAGACAAGACAAGACAAGACAAGACAAGACAAGACAAGACAAGACAAGAGAAGACAAGACAAGACAAGACAAGACAAGACAAGACAAGACATAAGAAGACATGACAAGACAAAACAAGACAAAACAAGACAAGACAAGACAAGACAAAACAACACAACACAACATGACATGACATGACATGACATGAGAAGACAAGACAAGGCAGGACAGGACAGGACAGGACAGGACAAGACAAGACAAGACAGGACAAGACAAGACAAGACAAGACTAGACAAGACTAGACAAGACTAGACAAGACAAGACAAGACAAGACAAGACAAGACAAGACAAGACAAGACAAGACAAGACATGAGAAGACATGACAAGACAAAACAAGACAAAACAAGACAAGACAAGACAAGACAAAACAACACAACACAACATGACATGACATGACATGACATGACAAAACAAGACAAGACAAGACAAGACAAGACAAGACAAGACAAGACAAGACAAGACAAGACAAGACAAGACAAGACAAGACAAGACAAGACAAGACAAGACAAGACAAGACAAGACATGAGAAGACATGACAAGACAAAACAAGACAAAACAAGACAAGACAAGACAAGACAAAACAAGACAAGACAAGACAAGACAAGACAAGACAAGACAAGACAAGACAAGACAAGACTAGACAAGACAAGACAAGACAAGACCAGACAAGAAAAGACAAGACAAGACAAGACTAGACAAGACTAGACAAGACTAGACAAGACAAGACCAGACAAGAAAAGACAAGACAAGACAAGACTAGACAAGTCTAGACAAGACAAGACAAGACAAGACAAGACAAGACAAGACAAGACAAGACAAGACAAGACAAGACAAGACAAGACAAGACAAGACAAGACAAGACAAGACAAGACAAGACTAGACAAGACTAGACAAGACTAGACAAGACAAGACAAGACAAGACCAGACAAGAAAAGACAAGACAAGACAAGACAAAACAAGACAAGACAAGACAAGACTAGACAAGACACAACGCAACACATGACATGACAAGACAAGACAAAGCAACACAAGACAAGACAAGACAAGACAAGACATGAGAAGACATGACAAGACAAAACAAGACAAAACAACACAACACAACATGACATGACATGACAAAACAAGACAAGACAAGACAAAACAACACAACACAATATGACATGACATGACATGACATGAGAAGACAAGACAAGGCAGGACAGGACAGGACAGGACAGGACAGGACAGGACAAGACAAGACAAGACAAGACAAGACAAGACAAGACAGGACAAGACAAGACAAGACAAGACAAGACAAGACAAGACAAGACAAGACAAGACAAGACAAGACAAGACAAGACAAGACAAGACAAGACAAGACAAGACTAGACAAGACTAGACAAGACTAGACAAGACAAGACAAGACAAGACAAGACAAGACAAGACAAGACAAGACAAGACTAGACAAGACAAGACAAGACAAGACAAGACAAGACAAGACAAGACAAGACAAGACAAGACAAAACAACACAACACAACATGACATGACATGACATGACATGAGAAGACAAGACAAGGCAGGACAGGACAGGACAGGACAGGACAGGACAAAACAGGACAAGACAAGATAAGACAAGACAAGACAAGACAAGACAAGACAAGACAAGACAAGACAGGACAAGACAAGACAAGACAAGACTAGACAAGACTAGACAAGACTAGACAAGACAAGACAAGACAAGACAAGACAAGACAAGACAAGACATGAGAAGACATGACAAGACAAAACAAGACAAAACAAGACAAGACAAGACAAGACAAAATAACACAACACAACATGACATGACATGACATGACATGACAAAACAAGACAAGACAAGACAAGACAAGACAAGACAAGACAAGACATGAGAAGACATGACAAGACAAAACAAGACAAAACAAGACAAGACAAGACAAGACAAAACAAGACAAGACAAGACAAGACAAGACAAGACAAGACAAGACAAGACTAGACAAGACAAGACAAGACAAGACAAGTCTAGACAAGACAAGACAAGACAAGACAAGACAAGACAAGACAAGACAAGACAAGACAAGACAAGACAAGACAAGACAAGACAAGACAAGACAAGACAAGACAAGACTAGACAAGACTAGACAAGACTAGACAAGACAAGACAAGACAAGACCAGACAAGAAAAGACAAGACAAGACAAGACAAGACAAGACAAAACAAGACAAGACAAGACAAGACACAACGCAACACATGACATGACAAGACAAGACAAAGCAACACAAGACAAGACAAGACAAGACAAGACATGAGAAGACATGACAAGACAAAACAAGACAAAACAACACAACACAACATGACATGACATGACATGACATGACATGACAAAACAAGACAAGACAAGACTAGACAAGACAAGACTAGACAAGACTAGACTAGACAAGACTAGACTAGACAAGACAAGACAAGACTAGACAAGACTAGACAAGACTAGACAAGACAAGACAAGACTAGACAAGACAAGACAAGACAAGACAAGACAAGACAAGACAAGACAAGACAAGACAAGACAAGACAAGACAAGACAAGACAAGACAAGACAAAACAACACAACACAACATGACATGACATGACATGACATGAGAAGACAAGACAAGGCAGGACAGGACAGGACAGGACAGGACAGGACAAAACAGGACAAGACAAGATAAGACAAGACAAGACAAGACAAGACAAGACAAGACAAGACAGGACAAGACAAGACAAGACAAGACTAGACAAGACTAGATAAGACTAGACAAGACAAGACAAGACAAGACAAGACAAGACAAGACAAGACAAGACATGAGAAGACATGACAAGACAAAACAAGACAAAACAAGACAAGACAAGACAAGACAAAATAACACAACACAACATGACATGACATGACATGACATGACAAAACAAGACAAGACAAGACAAGACAAGACAAGACAAGACAAGACATGAGAAGACATGACAAGACAAAACAAGACAAAACAAGACAAGACAAGACAAGACAAAACAAGACAAGACAAGACAAGACAAGACAAGACAAGACAAGACAAGACAAGACTAGACAAGACAAGACAAGACAAGACCAGACAAGAAAAGACAAGACAAGACAAGACTAGACAAGACTAGACAAGACAAGACAAGACAAGACCAGACAAGAAAAGACAAGACAAGACAAGACTAGACAAGTCTAGACAAGACAAGACAAGACAAGACAAGACAAGACAAGACAAGACAAGACAAGACAAGACAAGACAAGACAAGACAAGACAAGACAAGACAAGACAAGACAAGACAAGACAAGACAAGACAAGACAAGACAAGACAAGACAAGACAAGACAAGACAAGACAAGACAAGACAAGACAAGAAAAGACAAGACAAGACAAGACTAGACAAGACTAGACAAGACTAGACAAGACAAGACAAGACAAGACCAGACAAGAAAAGACAAGACAAGACAAGACAAGACAAAACAAGACAAGACAAGACAAGACTAGACAAGACACAACGCAACACATGACATGACAAGACAAGACAAAGCAACACAAGACAAGACAAGACAAGACAAGACATGAGAAGACATGACAAGACAAAACAAGACAAAACAACACAACACAACATGACATGACATGACAAAACAAGACAAGACAAGACAAAACAACACAACACAATATGACATGACATGACATGACATGAGAAGACAAGACAAGGCAGGACAGGACAGGACAGGACAGGACAGGACAGGACAAGACAAGACAAGACAAGACAAGACAAGACAAGACAGGACAAGACAAGACAAGACAAGACAAGACAAGACAAGACAAGACAAGACAAGACAAGACAAGACAAGACAAGACAAGACAAGACAAGACAAGACAAGACAAGACAAAACAACACAACACAACATGACATGACATGACATGACATGACAAAACAAGGCAAGACAAGACAAGACAAGACAAGACAAGACAAGACAAGACAAGAAAAAACAAGACTAGACAAGACTAGACAAGACAAGACAAGACAAGACCAGACAAGAAAAGACAAGACAAGACAAGACTAGACAAGACTAGACAAGACAAGACAAGACAAGACAAGACAAGACAAGACAAGACAAGACAAGACAAGACAAGACAAGACAAGACAAGACAAGACTAGACAAGACTAGACAAGACTAGACAAGACATGACAAGACATGACAAGACAAAACAAGACAAGACAAGACAAGACAAAACAAGACTAGACAAGACTAGACAAGACAAGACAAGACAAGACCAGACAAGAAAAGACAAGACAAGACAAGACTAGACAAGACTAGACAAGACAAGACAAGACAAGACAAGACAAGACAAGACAAGACAAGACAAGACAAGACAAGACAAGACAAGACAAGACAAGACAAGACAAGACAAGACAAGACAAGACAAGACTAGACAAGACTAGACAAGACTAGACAAGACTAGACAAGACAAGACAAGACAAGACAAGACAAGACAAGAAAAGACAAGACAAGACAAGACATGAGAAGACATGACAAGACAAAACAAGACAAAACAAGACAAGACAAGACAAGACAAAACAACACAACACAACATGACATGACATGACATGACATGACATGACAAAACAAGACAAGACAAGACAAGACAAGACAAGACATGAGAAGACATGACAAGACAAAACAAGACAAAACAACACAACACAACATGACATGACATGACAAAACAAGACAAGACAAAACAACACAACACAATATGACATGACATGACATGACATGAGAAGACAAGACAAGGCAGGACAGGACAGGACAGGACAGGACAGGACAGGACAGGACAAGACAAGACAAGACAAGACAAGACAAGACAGGACAAGACAAGACAAGACAAGACAAGACAAGACAAGACAAGACAAGACAAGACAAGACAAGACAAGACAAGACAAGACAAAACAACACAACGCAACACATGACATGACATGACAAGACAAGACAAAGCAACACAAGACAAGACAAGACAAGACAAGACAAGACAAGACAAGACAAGACTAGACAAGACAAGGAGAAGACAAGACAAGACAAAACAACACAACACACGACATGACATGACATGACATGACAAGACAAGACAAGACAATATAAGACATGACAATACACAACAAGACAAGACACAACAACACAACACACGACATGACAAGACAAGACAAGACAAGACAAGACAAGACAAGACAAGACAAGACAAGACAAAACAACACAACACAACATGACATGACATGACATGACATGACAAAACAAGACAAGACAAGACAAGACAAGACAAGACAAGACAAGACAAGACAAGACAAGACAAGACAAGACAAAACAAGACTAGACAAGACTAGACAAGACAAGACAAGACAAAACCAGACAAGAAAAGACAAGACAAGACAAGACTAGACAAGACTAGACAAGACAAGACAAGACAAGACAAGACAAGACAAGACAAGACAAGACAAGACAAGACAAGACAAGACATGACAAGACATGACAAGACAAAACAAGACAAGACAAGACAAGTCAAAACAAGACTAGACAAGACTAGACAAGACAAGACAAGACAAGACCAGACAAGAAAAGACAAGACAAGACAAGACTAGACAAGACTAGACAAGACAAGACAAGACAAGACAAGACAAGACAAGACAAGACAAGACAAGACAAGACAAGACAAGACAAGACAAGACTAGACAAGACTAGACAAGACTAGACAAGACTAGACAAGACAAGACAAGACTAGACAAGACTAGACAAGACAAGGCAAGACAAGACAAGACAAGACAAGACAAGACAAGACAAGACAAGACATGAGAAGACATGACAAGACAAAACAAGACAAAACAAGACAAGACAAGACAAGACAAAACAACACAACACAACATGACATGACATGACATGACATGACATGACAAAACAAGACAAGACAAGACAAGACAAGACAAGACATGAGAAGACATGACAAGACAAAACAAGACAAAACAACACAACACAACATGACATGACATGACAAAACAAGACAAGACAAGACAAAACAACACAACACAATATGACATGACATGACATGACATGAGAAGACAAGACAAGGCAGGACAGGACAGGACAGGACAGGACAGGACAGGACAGGACAGGACAGGACAAGACAAGACAAGACAAGACAAGACAAGACAAGACAGGACAAGACAAGACAAGACAAGACAAGACAAGACAAGACAAGACAAGACAAGACAAGACAAGACAAAACAACACAACGCAACACATGACATGACAAGACAAGACAAAGCAACACAAGACAAGACAAGACAAGACAAGACAAGACAAGACAAGACAAGACAAGACAAGACAAGACTAGACAAGGAGAAGACAAGACAAGACAAAACAACACAACACACGACATGACTTGACATGACATGACAAGACAAGACAAGACAATATAAGACATGACAATACACAACAAGACAAGACACAACAACACAACACACGACATGACAAGACAAGACAAGACAATATAAGACAGGACAAGACAAGACAAGACAAGACAAGACAAGACAAGACAAGACTAGACAAGACAAGACTAGACAAGACTAGACTAGACAAGACTAGACAAGACAAGACAAGACTAGACAAGACTAGACAAGACTAGACAAGACAAGACAAGACAAGACTAGACAAGACTAGACAAGACTAGACAAGACAAGACAAGACAAGACAAGACCAGACCAGACAAGACAAGACAAGACAAGACAAGACAAAACAAGACAAAACAAGACAAGACAAGACAAGACTAGACAAGACTAGACAAGACTAGACAAGACAAGACAAGACAAGACAAGACAAGACAAGACAAGACAAGACAAGACTAGACAAGACAAGGAGAAGACAAGACAAGACAAAACAACACAACACACGACATGACATGACATGACATGACAAGACAAGACAAGACAATATAAGACATGACAATACACAACAAGACAAGACACAACAACACAACACACGACATGACAAGACAAGACAAGACAAGACAAGACAAGACAAGACAAGACAAGACAAGACAAGACAAGACAAGACAAGACAAGACAAGACAAGACAAAACAACACAACACAACATGACATGACATGACATGACATGAGAAGACAAGACAAGGCAGGACAGGACAGGACAGGACAGGACAGGACAGGACAGGACAAGACAAGACAAGACAAGACAAGACAAGACAGGACAAGACAAGACAAGACAAGACAAGACAAGACAAGACAAGACAAGACAAGACAAGACAAGACAAGACAAGACAAGACAAGACAAGACAAGACAAGACAAAACAACACAACGCAACACATGACATGACAAGACAAGACAAAGCAACACAAGACAAGACAAGACAAGACAAGACAAGACAAGACAAGACAAGACTAGACAAGACAAGGAGAAGACAAGACAAGACAAAACAACACAACACACGACATGACATGACATGACATGACAAGACAAGACAAGACAATATAAGACATGACAATACACAACAAGACAAGACACAACAACACAACACACGACATGACAAGACAAGACAAGACAAGACAAGACAAGACAAGACAAGACAAGACAAGACAAGACAAGACAAGACAAGACAAGACAAGACAAGACAAGACAAAACAACACAACACAACATGACATGACATGACATGACATGACAAAACAAGACAAGACAAGACAAGACAAGACAAGACAAGACAAGACAAGACAAAACAAGACTAGACAAGACTAGACAAGACAAGACAAGACAAGACCAGACAAGAAAAGACAAGACAAGACAAGACTAGACAAGACTAGACAAGACAAGACAAGACAAGACAAGACAAGACAAGACAAAGACAAGATAAGACAAGACAAGACAAGACAAGACAAGACAAGACAAGACAAGACAAGACAAGACAAGACATGAGAAGACATGACAAGACAAAACAAGACAAAACAAGACAAGACAAGACAAAACAACACAACACACGACATGACATGACATGACATGACAAGACAAGACAAGACAATATAAGACATGACAATACACAACAAGACAAGACACAACAACAATACACACGACATGACAAGACAAGACAAGACAAGACAAGACAAGACAAGACAAGACAAGACAAGACAAGACAAGACAAGACAAGACAAGACAAGACAAGACAAGACAAGACAAGACAAGACTAGACAAGACTAGACAAGACTAGACAAGACATGACAAGACATGACAAGACAAAACAAGACAAGACAAGACAAGACAAAACAAGACTAGACAAGACTAGACAAGACAAGACAAGACAAGACCAGACAAGAAAAGACAAGACAAGACAAGACTAGACAAGACTAGACAAGACAAGACAAGACAAGACAAGACAAGACAAGACAAGACAAGACAAGACAAGACTAGACAAGACTAGACAAGACTAGACAAGACTAGACAAGACAAGACAAGACAAGACAAGACAAGACAAGACAAGACAAGACCAGACAAGACATGAGAAGACATGACAAGACAAAACAAGACAAAACAAGACAAGACAAGACAAGACAAAACAACACAACACAACATGACATGATATGACATGACATGACATGACAAAACAAGACAAGACAAGACAAGACAAGACAAGACATGAGAAGACATGACAAGACAAAACAAGACAAAACAACACAACACAACTTGACATGACATGACAAAACAAGACAAGACAAGACAAAACAACACAACACAATATGACATGACATGACATGACATGAGAAGACAAGACAAGGCAGGACAGGACAGGACAGGACAGGACAGGACAGGACAGGACAAGACAAGACAAGACAAGACAAGACAAGACAAGACAGGACAAGACAAGACAAGACAAGACAAGACAAGACAAGACAAGACAAGACAAGACAAGACAAGACAAGACAAGACAAAACAACACAACGCAACACATGACATGACAAGACAAGACAAAGCAACACAAGACAAGACAAGACAAGACAAGACAAGACAAGACAAGACAAGACAAGACAAGACAAGACAAGACAAGACAAGACAAGACAAGACTAGACAAGACAAGGAGAAGACAAGACAAGACAAAACAACACAACACACGACATGACATGACATGACATGACAAGACAAGACAAGACAATATAAGACATGACAATACACAACAAGACAAGACACAACAACACAACACACGACATGACAAGACAAGACAAGACAATATAAGACAGGACAAGACAAGACAAGACAAGACAAGACAAGACAAGACAAGACTAGACAAGACAAGACTAGACAAGACTAGACTAGACAAGACTAGACAAGACAAGACAAGACTAGACAAGACTAGACAAGACTAGACAAGACAAGACAAGACAAGACTAGACAAGACTAGACAAGACTAGACAAGACAAGACAAGACAAGACAAGACCAGACCAGACAAGACAAGACAAGACAAGACAAGACAAGACAAAACAAGACAAAACAAGACAAGACAAGACAAGACTAGACAAGACTAGACAAGACTAGACAAGACAAGACAAGACAAGACCAGACAAAAAAAGACAAGACAAGACAAGACTAGACAAGACTAGACAAGACAAGACAAGACAAGACAAGACAAGACAAGACAAGACAAGACAAGACAAGACTAGACAAGACTAGACAAGACTAGACAAGACAAGACAAGACAAGACAAGACAAAGACAAGATAAGACAAGACAAGACAAGACAAGACAAGACAAGACAAGACAAGACAAGACAAGACAAGACAAGACAAGACAAGACAAGACAAGACAAGACAAAACAAGACAAAACAAGACAAGACAAGACAAAACAACACAACACAACATGACATGACAAGACAAAACAACACAACACAATATGACATGACATGACATGACATGAGAAGACAAGACAGGACATTACAGGACAGGACAGGACAGGACAGGACAGGACAGGACAAGACAAGACAAAACAACACAACGCAACACATGACATGACAAGACAAGACAAAGCAACACAAGACAAGACAAGACAAGACAAGACAAGACAAGACAAGACAAGACAAGACAAGACAAGACTAGACAAGACTAGACAAGACAAGACAAGACAAGACAAGACAAGACAAGACTAGACAAGGAGAAGACAAGACAAGACAAAACAACACAACACACGACATGACTTGACATGACATGACAAGACAAGACAAAACAATATAAGACATGACAATACACAACAAGACAAGACACAACAACACAACACACGACATGACAAGACAAGACAAGACAATATAAGACAGGACAAGACAAGACAAGACAAGACAAGACAAGACAAGACAAGACTAGACAAGACAAGACTAGACAAGACTAGACTAGACAAGACTAGACAAGACAAGACAAGACTAGACAAGACTAGACAAGACTAGACAAGACAAGACAAGACAAGACTAGACAAGACTAGACAAGACTAGACAAGACAAGACAAGACAAGACAAGACCAGACCAGACAAGACAAGACAAGACAAGACAAGACAAAACAAGACAAAACAAGACAAGACAAGACAAGACTAGACAAGACTAGACAAGACTAGACAAGACAAGACAAGACAAGACAAGACAAGACAAGACAAGACAAGACAAGACTAGACAAGACAAGGAGAAGACAAGACAAGACAAAACAACACAACACACGACATGACATGACATGACATGACAAGACAAGACAAGACAATATAAGACATGACAATACACAACAAGACAAGACACAACAACACAACACACGACATGACAAGACAAGACAAGACAAGACAAGACAAGACAAGACAAGACAAGACAAGACAAGACAAGACAAGACAAGACAAGACAAGACAAGACAAGACAAGACAAAACAACACAACACAACATGACATGACATGACATGACATGAGAAGACAAGACAAGGCAGGACAGGACAGGACAGGACAGGACAGGACAGGACAGGACAAGACAAGACAAGACAAGACAAGACAAGACAGGACAAGACAAGACAAGACAAGACAAGACAAGACAAGACAAGACAAGACAAGACAAGACAAGACAAGACAAGACAAGACAAGACAAGACAAGACAAGACAAAACAACACAACGCAACACATGACATGACAAGACAAGACAAAGCAACACAAGACAAGACAAGACAAGACAAGACAAGACAAGACAAGACAAGACAAGACTAGACAAGACAAGGAGAAGACAAGACAAGACAAAACAACACAACACACGACATGACATGACATGACATGACAAGACAAGACAAGACAATATAAGACATGACAATACACAACAAGACAAGACACAACAACACAACACACGACATGACAAGACAAGACAAGACAAGACAAGACAAGACAAGACAAGACAAGACAAGACAAGACAAGACAAGACAAGACAAGACAAGACAAGACAAGACAAGACAAAACAACACAACACAACATGACATGACATGACATGACATGACAAAACAAGACAAGACAAGACAAGACAAGACAAGACAAGACAAGACAAGACAAAACAAGACTAGACAAGACTAGACAAGACAAGACAAGACAAGACCAGACAAGAAAAGACAAGACAAGACAAGACTAGACAAGACTAGACAAGACAAGACAAGACAAGACAAGACAAGACAAGACAAAGACAAGATAAGACAAGACAAGACAAGACAAGACAAGACAAGACAAGACAAGACAAGACAAGACAAGACATGAGAAGACATGACAAGACAAAACAAGACAAAACAAGACAAGACAAGACAAAACAACACAACACACGACATGACATGACATGACATGACAAGACAAGACAAGACAATATAAGACATGACAATACACAACAAGACAAGACACAACAACAATACACACGACATGACAAGACAAGACAAGACAAGACAAGACAAGACAAGACAAGACAAGACAAGACAAGACAAGACAAGACAAGACAAGACAAGACAAGACAAGACAAGACAAGACTAGACAAGACTAGACAAGACTAGACAAGACATGACAAGACATGACAAGACAAAACAAGACAAGACAAGACAAGACAAAACAAGACTAGACAAGACTAGACAAGACAAGACAAGACAAGACCAGACAAGAAAAGACAAGACAAGACAAGACTAGACAAGACTAGACAAGACAAGACAAGACAAGACAAGACAAGACAAGACAAGACAAGACAAGACAAGACTAGACAAGACTAGACAAGACTAGACAAGACTAGACAAGACAAGACAAGACAAGACAAGACAAGACAAGACAAGACAAGACCAGACAAGACATGAGAAGACATGACAAGACAAAACAAGACAAAACAAGACAAGACAAGACAAGACAAAACAACACAACACAACATGACATGATATGACATGACATGACATGACAAAACAAGACAAGACAAGACAAGACAAGACAAGACATGAGAAGACATGACAAGACAAAACAAGACAAAACAACACAACACAACTTGACATGACATGACAAAACAAGACAAGACAAGACAAAACAACACAACACAATATGACATGACATGACATGACATGAGAAGACAAGACAAGGCAGGACAGGACAGGACAGGACAGGACAGGACAGGACAGGACAAGACAAGACAAGACAAGACAAGACAAGACAAGACAGGACAAGACAAGACAAGACAAGACAAGACAAGACAAGACAAGACAAGACAAGACAAGACAAGACAAGACAAGACAAAACAACACAACGCAACACATGACATGACAAGACAAGACAAAGCAACACAAGACAAGACAAGACAAGACAAGACAAGACAAGACAAGACAAGACAAGACAAGACAAGACAAGACAAGACAAGACAAGACAAGACTAGACAAGACAAGGAGAAGACAAGACAAGACAAAACAACACAACACACGACATGACATGACATGACATGACAAGACAAGACAAGACAATATAAGACATGACAATACACAACAAGACAAGACACAACAACACAACACACGACATGACAAGACAAGACAAGACAATATAAGACAGGACAAGACAAGACAAGACAAGACAAGACAAGACAAGACAAGACTAGACAAGACAAGACTAGACAAGACTAGACTAGACAAGACTAGACAAGACAAGACAAGACTAGACAAGACTAGACAAGACTAGACAAGACAAGACAAGACAAGACTAGACAAGACTAGACAAGACTAGACAAGACAAGACAAGACAAGACAAGACCAGACCAGACAAGACAAGACAAGACAAGACAAGACAAGACAAAACAAGACAAAACAAGACAAGACAAGACAAGACTAGACAAGACTAGACAAGACTAGACAAGACAAGACAAGACAAGACCAGACAAAAAAAGACAAGACAAGACAAGACTAGACAAGACTAGACAAGACAAGACAAGACAAGACAAGACAAGACAAGACAAGACAAGACAAGACAAGACTAGACAAGACTAGACAAGACTAGACAAGACAAGACAAGACAAGACAAGACAAAGACAAGATAAGACAAGACAAGACAAGACAAGACAAGACAAGACAAGACAAGACAAGACAAGACAAGACAAGACAAGACAAGACAAGACAAGACAAGACAAAACAAGACAAAACAAGACAAGACAAGACAAAACAACACAACACAACATGACATGACAAGACAAAACAACACAACACAATATGACATGACATGACATGACATGAGAAGACAAGACAGGACATTACAGGACAGGACAGGACAGGACAGGACAGGACAGGACAGGACAGGACAGGACAGGACAGGACAGGACAAGACAAGATAAGACAAGACAAGACAAGACAAGACAGGACAAGACAAAACAAGACAAGACAAGACAAGACAAGACAAGACAAGACAAGACAAGACAAGTCAAGACAAGACAAGACAAGACAAGACAAGACAAGACATGAGAAGACATGACAAGACAAAACAAGACAAGACAAGACAAGACAAGACAAGACAAAACAACACAACACAACATGACAAGACATGACATGACATGACATGACAAAAGAAGACAAGACAAGACAAGACAAGACAAGACAAGACATGAGAAGACATGACAAGACAAAACAAGACAAAACAACACAACACAACATGACATGACATGACATGACATGACATGACAAAACAAGACAAGACAAGACAAAACAACACAACACAATATGACATGACATGACATGACATGAGAAGACAAGACAAGGCAGGACAGGACAGGACAGGACAGGACAGGACAGGACAGGACAGGACAAGACAAGACAAGACAAGACAAGACAAGACAAGACAAGACAGGACAAGACAAGACAAGACAAGACAAGACAAGACAAGACAAGACAAGACAAGACAAGACAAGACAAGAAAAGACAAGACAAGACAAGACAAGACAAGACAAGACAAGACAAGACAAGACAAGACATGAGAAGACATGACAAGACAAAACAAGACAAAACAAGACAAAACAACACAACACAACATGACATGACATGACATGACATGACAAAACAAGACAAGACAAGACAAAACAACACAACACAATATGACATGACATGACATGACATGAGAAGACAAGACAAGGCAGGACAGGACAGGACAGGACAGGACAGGACAGGACAAGACAAGACAAGACAAGACAAGACAAGACAAGACAAGACAGGACAAGACAAGACAAGACAAGACAAGACAAGACAAGACAAGACAAGACAAGACAAGACAAGACAAGACAAGACAAGACAAGACAAGACAAGACAAGACAAGACAAGACAAGACAAGACAAGACAAGACAAGACAAAACAACACAACGCAACACATGACATGACAAGACAAGACAAAGCAACACAAGACAAGACAAGACAAGACAAGACAAGACAAGACAAGACAAGACTAGACAAGACAAGGAGAAGACAAGACAAGACAAAACAACACAACACACGACATGACATGACATGACAAGACAAGACAAAACAATATAAGACATGACAATACACAACAAGACAAGACAAAACAACACAACACACGACATGACAAGACAAGACAAGACAATATAAGACAGGACAAGACAAGACAAGACAAGACAAGACAAGACAAGACAAGACAAGACAAGACAAGACAAGACAAGACTAGACAAGACAAGACTAGACAAGACTAGACTAGACAAGACAAGACAAGACAAGACAAGACAAGACTAGACAAGACTAGACAAGACTAGACAAGACAAGACACGACAAGACTAGACAAGACTAGACAAGACTAGACAAGACAAGACAAGACAAGACAAGACAAGACCAGACAAGACAAGACAAGACAAGACAAGACAAGACAAAACAAGACAAAACAAGACAAGACAAGACAAGACAAGACTAGACAAGACTAGACAAGACTAGACAAGACTAGACAAGACTAGACAAGACAAGACAAGACAAGACCAGACAAGAAAAGACAAGACAAGACAAGACTAGACAAGACTAGACAAGACAAGACAAGACAAGACAAGACAAGACAAGACAAGACAAGACAAGACTAGACAAGACTAGACAAGACAAAGACAAGACAAGACAAGACAAGACAAAGACAAGACAAGACAAGACAAGACAAGACAAGACTAGACAAGACTAGACAAGACTAGACAAGACTAGACAAGACAAGACAAGTCAAGACCAGACAAGAAAAGACAAGACAAGACAAGACAAGACTAGACAAGACCAGACAAGACAAGACAAGACAAGACAAGACAAGACAAGACAAGACAAGACAAGACAAGACAAGACTAGACAAGACTAGACAAGACTAGACAAGACAAGACAAGACAAGACAAGACTAGACAAGACTAGACAAGACAAGACAAGACAAGACCAGACAAGAAAAGACAAGACAAGACAAGACTAGACAAGACTAGACAAGACAAGACAAGACAAGACAAGACAAGACAAGACAAGACAAGACAAGACAAGACATGAGAAGACATGACAAGACAAAACAACACAACACAACATGACATGACATGACATGACAAAACAAGACAAGACAAGACAAGACTAGACAAGACAAGACAAGACAAGACTAGACAAGACTAGACAAGACAAGACAAGACAAGACCAGGCAAGACAAGACAAGACAAGACAAGACAAGACAAGACAAGACAAGACAAGACAAGACAAGACAAGACCAGACAAGACTAGACAAGACTAGACAAGACATGACAAGACAAGACAAGACAAGACAAGACAGGACAGGACAGGACAGGACAGGACAGGACAGGACAGGACAGGACAGGACAGGACAGGACAGGACAAGACAAGACAAGACAAGACAAGACAAGACCAGACAAGACTAGACAAGACAAGACAAGACAAGACCAGACAAGACTAGACAAGACTAGACAAGACAAGACAAGACTAGACAAGACAAGACAAGACAAGACAAGACAAGACAAGACAAGACAAGACAAGACAAGACAAGACAAGACAAGACAAGACAAGACAAGACAAGACAAGACAAGACAAGACAAGACAAGACAAGACAAGACAAGACAAGACAAGACAAGACAAGACAAGACAAGACAAGACAAGACAAGACAAGACAAGACAAGACAAGACAAGACAAGACAAGACAAGACAAGACAAGACAAGACAAGACTAGACAAGACTAGACAAGACAAGACAATACAAGACTAGACAAGACTAGACAAGACAAGACAAGACAAGACCAGACAAGACTAGACAAGACTAGACAAGACAAGACAAGACAAGACAAGACAAGACAAGACAAGACTAGACTAGACTAGACAAGACTAGACTAGACAAGACTAGACAAGACTAGACAAGACTAGACAAGACTAGACAAGACAAGACAAGACAAGACAAGACAAGACCAGACAAGACTAGACAAGACTAGACAAGACAAGACAAGACAAGACAAGACTAGACAAGACTAGACAAGACAAGACAAGACAAGACCAGACAAGAAAAGACAAGACAAGACAAGACTAGACAAGACTAGACAAGACAAGACAAGACAAGACAAGACATGAGAAGACATGACAAGACAAAACAACACAACACAACATGACATGACATGACATGACATGACAAAACAAGACAAGACTAGACAAGACTAGACAAGACAATACAAGACAAGACTAGACAAGACTAGACAAGACAAGACAAGACAAGACCAGACAAGACTAGACAAGACTAGACAAGACAAGACAAGACAAGACAAGACTAGACAAGACTAGACAAGACAAGACAAGACAAGACCAGACAAGAAAAGACAAGACAAGACAAGACTAGACAAGACTAGACAAGACAAGACAAGACAAGACAAGACAAGACAAGACAAGACAAGACAAGACAAGACAAGACAAGACAAGACAAGACAAGACAAGACAAGACAAGACAAGACTAGACAAGACTAGACAAGACTAGACAAGACAAGACAAGACATGACAAGACAAGACAAGGCATGAGAAGACATGACAAGACAAAACAAGACAAGACAAGACAAGACAAGACAAGACAAGACAAGACAAGACATGAGAAGACATGACAAGACAAAACAAGACAAAACAAGACAAAACAAGACAAGACAAGACAAGACAAAACAACACAACACAACATGACATGACATGACATGACATGACAAAACAAGACAAGACAGGACAGGACAGGACAAGACAAGACAAGACGAGACAAGACTAGACAAGACAAGACAAGACAAGACTAGACAAGACTAGACAAGACAAGACAAGACAAGACCAGACAAGAAAAGACAAGACAAGACAAGACAAAACAAGACAAGACAAGACAAGACTAGACAAGACTAGACAAGACAAGACAAGACAAGACAAGACAAGACAAGACAAGACAAGACAAGACAAGACAAGACTAGACAAGACTAGACAAGACTAGACAAGACTAGACAAGACTATACAAGACAAGACAAGACAAGACAAGACGAGACAAGACAAGACAAGACTAGACAAGACAAGACAAGACAAGACAAGACAAGACAAGACAAGACAAGACAAGACAAGACACGACAAGTCAAGACAAGACAAGACAAGACAAGACAAGACAAGACAAGACAAGACTAGACAAGACAAGACAAGACAAGACAAGACAAGACAAGACAAGACAAGACTAGACAAGACTAGACAAGACAAGACAAGACCAGACAAGAAAAGACAAGACAAGACTAGACAAGACTAGACAAGACAAGACAAGACAAGACTACACAAGACAAGACAAGACAAGACAAGACAAGACAAGACAAGACAAGACAAGACAAGACAAGCCAAGACAAGACAAGACAAGACAAGACAAGACAAGACAAGACAAGACAAGACAAGAAAAGACAAGACAAGACAAGACAAGACAAGACAAGACAAGACAAGACAAGACAAGACAAGATTAGACAAGACAAGACTAGACAAGACAAGACAAGACAAGACTAGACAAGACTAGACAAGACAAGACAAGACAAGACCAGACAAGAAAAGACAAGACAAGACAAGACAAAACAAGACAAGACAAGACAAGACTAGACAAGACTAGACAAGACAAGACAAGACAAGACAAGACAAGACAAGACAAGACAAGACAAGACAAGACTAGACAAGACTAGACAAGACTAGACAAGACTAGACAAGACTATACAAGACAAGACAAGACAAGACAAGACGAGACAAGACAAGACAAGACTAGACAAGACAAGACAAGACAAGACAAGACAAGACAAGACACGACAAGTCAAGACAAGACAAGACAAGACAAGACAAGACAAGACAAGACAAGACTAGACAAGACTAGACAAGACAAGACAAGACAAGACAAGACAAGACAAGACTAGACAAGACTAGATAAGACAAGACAAGACCAGACAAGAAAAGACAAGACAAGACTAGACAAGACTAGACAAGACAAGACAAGACAAGACTACACAAGACAAGACAAGACAAGACAAGACAAGACAAGACAAGACAAGACAAGACAAGACAAGCCAAGACAAGACAAGACAAGACAAGACAAGACAAGACAAGACAAGACAAGAAAAGACAAGACAAGACAAGACAAGACAAGACAAGACAAGACAAGACAAGACAAGATTAGACAAGACAAGACAAGACAAGACAAGACAAGACAAGACAAGACAAGACAAGACAAGACAAGACAAGACAAGACAAGACAAGACAAGACTAGACAAGACAAGACAAGACAAGAGAAGACAAGACAAGACAAGACAAGACAAGACAAGACAAGACAAGACAAGACAAGACAAGACTAGACAAGACTAGACAAGACTAGACAAGACAAGACAAGACAAGACAAGACAAGACTAGACAAGACTAGACAAGACTAGACAAGACAAGACAAGACAAGACAAGACAAGACCAGACAAGACAAGACAAGACAAGACAAGACAAGACAAGACAAGACAAGACAAAACAAGACAAGACAAGACAAGACTAGACAAGACTTGACAAGACAAGACAAGACTAGACAAGACTAGACAAGACTAGACAAGACAAGACAAGACAAGACAAGACAAGACAAGACAAGACATGACAAGACAAGGCAAGACAAGACAAGACAAGACAAGACAAGACAAGACAAGACAAGACTAGACAAGACTAGACAAGACTAGACAAGACAAGACAAGACAAGACAAGACAAGACAAGACAAGACAAGACTAGACAAGACTAGACAAGACAAGACAAGACAAGACAAGACAAGACAAGACAAGACTAGACAAGACAAGACTAGACAAGACTAGACAAGACAAGACTAGACAAGACTAGACAAGACAAGACAAGACAAGACTAGACAAGACAAGACTAGACAAGACTAGACAAGACTAGACAAGACAAGACAAGACAAGACAAGACCAGACAAGACAAGACGAGACAAGACAAGACAAGACAAGACAAGACAAGACAAGACAAGACAAGACAAGACAAAACAAGACAAGACAAGACAAGACTAGACAAGACTAGACAAGACTAGACAAGACAAGACAAGACAAGACCAGACAAGAAAAGACAAGACAAGACAAGACTAGACAAGACTAGACAAGACAAGACAAGACAAGACAAGACAAGACAAGACTAGACAAGACAAGACAGGACAAGACAAGACAAGACCAGACAAGAAAAGACAAGACAACACAAGACTAGACAAGACTAGACAAGACAAGACCAGACAAGACAAGACAAGACAAGACAAGACAAGACAAGACAAGACAAGACTAGACAAGACTAGACAAGACAAGACAAGACAAGACAAGACTAGACAAGACTAGACAAGACAAGACAAGACAAGACCAGACAAGAAAAGACAAGACTAGACAAGACTAGACAAGACAAGACAAGACAAGACAAGACTAGACAAGACAAGACAAGACAAGACCAGGCAAGACAAGACAAGACAAGACAAGACAAAACAAGACAAGACAAGACAAGACAAGACAAGACAAGACAAGACATGAGAAGACATGACAAGACAAAACAAGACAAAACAAGACAAGACAAGACAAGACAAGACAAGACAAGACAAGACAAGCCTAGACAAGACTAGACAAGACAAGACAAGACTAGACAAGACTAGACAAGACAAGACAAGACAAGACAAGACAAGACAAGACAAGACAAAACAAGACAAGACAAGACAAGACAAGACTAGACAAGACTAGACAAGACTAGACAAGACAAGACAAGACTAGACAAGACTAGACAAGACAAGACAAGACATGAGAAGACATGACAAGACAAAACAAGACAAAACAAGACAAGACAAGACAAAACAACACAACACAACATGACATGACATGACATGACAAAACAAGACAAGGCAAGACAAGAAAAGACAAGACAAGACAAGACAAGACAAGACAAGACTAGACAAGACTAGACAAGACAAGACAAGACTAGACAAGACTAGACAAGACAAGACAATACAAGACAAGACTAGACAAGACAAGACAAGACAAGACCAGACAAGTCAAGACAAGACATGACAAGACATGAGAAGACATGACAAGACAAAACAAGACAAAACAAGACAAGACAAGACAAGACAAAACAAGACAAGACAAGACAAGACAAGACTAGACAAGACAAGACAAGACTAGACAAGACTAGACAAGACAAGACAAGACAAGACAAGACAAGACAAGACAAGACAAGACTAGACGAGACAAGACAAGACAAGACAAGACAAGACAAGACATGAGAAGACATGACAAGACAAAACAAGACAAAACAAGACAAAACAACACAACATGACATGACATGACATGTCATGACAAAACAAGACAAGACAAGACAAAACAACACAACACAATATGACATGACATGACATGACATGAGAAGACAAGACAAGGCAGGACAGGACAGGACAAGACTAGACAAGACAAGACAAGACAAGACAAGACAAGACAAGACAAGACAAGACTAGACAAGACAAGACAAGACAAGACAAGACAAGACATGAGAAGACATGACAAGACAAAACAAGACAAAACAAGACAAAACAACACAACATGACATGACATGACATGACATGACATGACAAAACAAGACAAGACAAGACAAGACAAGACAAGACATGAGAAGACATGACAAGACAAAACAAGACAAAACAACACAACATGACATGACATGACATGTCATGACAAAACAAGACAAGACAAGACAAAACAACACAACACAATATGACATGACATGACATGACATGAGAAGACAAGACAAGGCAGGACAGGACAGGACAAGACAAAACAACACAACACAACATGACATGACATGACATGACAAAACAAGACAAGACAAGACAAAACAACACAACACAATATGACATGACATGACATGACATGAGAAGACAAGACAAGGCAGGACAGGACAGGACAGGACAGGACAGGACAGGACAGGACAGGACAAGATAAGACAAGACAAGACAAGACACGACAAGACAAGACAGGACAAGACAAGTCAAGACAAGACAAGACAAGACTAGACAAGACAAGACAAGACCAGACAAGACTAGACAAGACTAGACAAGACAAGACAAGACTAGACAAGACTAGACAAAACAAGACAAGACAAGACAAAACAACACAACACAACATGACATGACATGACATGACAAAACAAGACAAGACAAGACAAAACAACACAACACAATATGACATGACATGACATGACATGAGAAGACAAGACAAGGCAGGACAGGACAGGACAGGACAGGACAGGACAGGACAGGACAGGACAGGACAAGATAAGACAAGACAAGACAAGACACGACAAGACAAGACAGGACAAGACAAGTCAAGACAAGACAAGACAAGACTAGACAAGACAAGACAAGACCAGACAAGACTAGACAAGACTAGACAAGACAAGACAAGACTAGACAAGACAAGACAAGACAAGACAAGACAAGACAAGACAAGACAAGACAAGACAAGACAAGACAAGACAAGACAAGACAAGACAAGACCAGACAAGAAAAGACAAGACTAGACAAGACTAGACAAGACAAGACAAGACAAGACAAGACTAGACAAGACTAGACAAGACAAGACAAGACAAGACCAGACAAGAAAAGACAAGACAAGACAAGACAAAACAAGACAAGACAAGACAAGACTAGACAAGACTAGACAAGACAAGACAAGACAAGACAAGACAAGACAAGACAAGACAAGACAAGACAAGACTAGACAAGACTAGACAAGACTAGACAAGACTAGACAAGACTATACAAGACAAGACAAGACAAGACAAGACGAGACAAGACAAGACAAGACTAGACAAGACAAGACAAGACAAGACAAGACAAGACAAGACACGACAAGTCAAGACAAGACAAGACAAGACAAGACAAGACAAGACAAGACAAGACAAGACTAGACAAGACAAGACAAGACAAGACAAGACAAGACAAGACAAGACAAGACTAGACAAGACTAGATAAGACAAGACAAGACCAGACAAGAAAAGACAAGACAAGACTAGACAAGACTAGACAAGACAAGACAAGACAAGACTACACAAGACAAGACAAGACAAGACAAGACGAGACAAGACAAGACAAGACAAGACAAGACAAGCCAAGACAAGACAAGACAAGACAAGACAAGACAAGACAAGACAAGACAAGAAAAGACAAGACAAGACAAGACAAGACAAGACAAGACAAGACAAGACAAGACAAGACAAGACAAGACAAGATTAGACAAGACAAGACAAGACAAGACAAGACAAGACAAGACAAGACAAGACAAGACAAGACAAGACAAGACAAGACAAGACAAGACAAGACAAGACTAGACAAGACAAGACAAGACAAGAGAAGACAAGACAAGACAAGACAAGACAAGACAAGACAAGACAAGACAAGACAAGACTAGACAAGACTAGACAAGACTAGACAAGACAAGACAAGACAAGACAAGACAAGACTAGACAAGACTAGACAAGACTAGACAAGACAAGACAAGACAAGACAAGACAAGACCAGACAAGACAAGACTAGACAAGACAAGACAAGACAAGACAAGACAAGACTAGACAAGACTAGACAAGACAAGACAAGACAAGACCAGACAAGAAAAGACAAGACTAGACAAGACTAGACAAGACAAGACAAGACAAGACAAGACTAGACAAGACAAGACAAGACAAGACCAGGCAAGACAAGACAAGACAAGACAAGACAAAACAAGACAAGACAAGACAAGACAAGACAAGACAAGACAAGACATGAGAAGACATGACAAGACAAAACAAGACAAAACAAGACAAGACAAGACAAGACAAGACAAGACAAGACAAGACAAGCCTAGACAAGACTAGACAAGACAAGACAAGACTAGACAAGACTAGACAAGACAAGACAAGACAAGACAAGACAAGACAAGACAAGACAAAACAAGACAAGACAAGACAAGACAAGACTAGACAAGACTAGACAAGACTAGACAAGACAAGACAAGACTAGACAAGACTAGACAAGACAAGACAAGACATGAGAAGACATGACAAGACAAAACAAGACAAAACAAGACAAGACAAGACAAAACAACACAACACAACATGACATGACATGACATGACAAAACAAGACAAGGCAAGACAAGAAAAGACAAGACAAGACAAGACAAGACAAGACAAGACTAGACAAGACTAGACAAGACAAGACAAGACTAGACAAGACTAGACAAGACAAGACAATACAAGACAAGACTAGACAAGACAAGACAAGACAAGACCAGACAAGACAAGACAAGACATGACAAGACATGAGAAGACATGACAAGACAAAACAAGACAAAACAAGACAAGACAAGACAAGACAAAACAAGACAAGACAAGACAAGACAAGACTAGACAAGACAAGACAAGACTAGACAAGACTAGACAAGACAAGACAAGACAAGACAAGACAAGACAAGACAAGACAAGACAAGACAAGACAAGACAAGACAAGACAAGACAAGACTAGACAAGACAAGACAAGACAAGACAAGACAAGACAAGACATGAGAAGACATGACAAGACAAAACAAGACAAAACAAGACAAAACAACACAACATGACATGACATGACATGTCATGACAAAACAAGACAAGACAAGACAAAACAACACAACACAATATGACATGACATGACATGACATGAGAAGACAAGACAAGGCAGGACAGGACAGGACAAGACTAGACAAGACAAGACAAGACAAGACAAGACAAGACAAGACAAGACAAGACTAGACAAGACAAGACAAGACAAGACAAGACAAGACATGAGAAGACATGACAAGACAAAACAAGACAAAACAAGACAAAACAACACAACATGACATGACATGACATGACATGACATGACAAAACAAGACAAGACAAGACAAGACAAGACAAGACATGAGAAGACATGACAAGACAAAACAAGACAAAACAACACAACATGACATGACATGACATGTCATGACAAAACAAGACAAGACAAGACAAAACAACACAACACAATATGACATGACATGACATGACATGAGAAGACAAGACAAGGCAGGACAGGACAGGACAAGACAAAACAACACAACACAACATGACATGACATGACATGACAAAACAAGACAAGACAAGACAAAACAACACAACACAATATGACATGACATGACATGACATGAGAAGACAAGACAAGGCAGGACAGGACAGGACAGGACAGGACAGGACAGGACAAGATAAGACAAGACAAGACAAGACACGACAAGACAAGACAGGACAAGACAAGTCAAGACAAGACAAGACAAGACTAGACAAGACAAGACAAGACCAGACAAGACTAGACAAGACTAGACAAGACAAGACAAGACTAGACAAGACTAGACAAAACAAGACAAGACAAGACAAAACAACACAACACAACATGACATGACATGACATGACAAAACAAGACAAGACAAGACAAAACAACACAACACAATATGACATGACATGACATGACATGAGAAGACAAGACAAGGCAGGACAGGACAGGACAGGACAGGACAGGACAGGACAGGACAGGACAGGACAAGATAAGACAAGACAAGACAAGACACGACAAGACAAGACAGGACAAGACAAGTCAAGACAAGACAAGACAAGACTAGACAAGACAAGACAAGACCAGACAAGACTAGACAAGACTAGACAAGACAAGACAAGACTAGACAAGACAAGACAAGACAAGACAAGACAAGACAAGACAAGACAAGACAAGACAAGACAAGACAAGACAAGACAAGACAAGACAAGACAAGACAAGACAAGACAAGACAAGACAAGACAAGACAAGACAAGACAAGACAAGACAAGACAAGACAAGACAAGACAAGACAAGACAAGACAAGACAAGACAAGACAAGACAAGACAAGACAAGACAAGACTAGACAAGACTAGACAAGACTAGACAAGACAAGACAAGACAAGACAAGACTAGACAAGACTAGACAAGACTAGACAAGACAAGACAAGACAAGACAAGACAAGACAAGACCAGACAAGAAAAGACAAGACAAGACAAGACAAGACAAGACAAGACAAGACAAGACAAGACAAGACAAGACAAGACAAGACAAGACAAGACAAGACAAGACAAGACCAGACAAGAAAAGACTAGACAAGACAAGACTAGACAAGACTAGACAAGACTAGACAAGACAAGACAAGACTAGACAAGACTAGACAAGACAAGACAAGACAAGACTAGACAAGACTAGACAAGACTAGACAAGACTAGACAAGACAAGACAAGACCAGACAAGAAAAGACTAGACAAGACAAGACTAGACAAGACTAGACAAGACAAGACAAGACAAGAGAAGACAAGACAAGACAAGACAAGACTAGACAAGACTAGACAAGACTAGACAAGACAAGACAAGACAAGACAAGACAAGACAAGACAAGACAAGACAAGACAAGACAAGACAAGACAAGACAAGACAAGACAAGACAAGACAAGACAAGACAAGACAAGACAAGACAAGACAAGACAAGACAAGACAAGACAAGACAAGACAAGACAAGACAAGACAAGACAAGACAAGACAAGACAAGACAAGACAAGACAAGACAAGACAAGACTAGACAAGACAAGACAAGACAAGACAAGACAAGACAAGACAAGACAAGACAAGACAAGACAAGACAAGACAAGACAAGACAAGACAAGACTAGACAAGACAAGACAAGACAAGACAAGACAAGACAAGACTAGACAAGACAAGACAAGACAAGACCAGACAAGACTAGACAAGACTAGACAAGACAAGACAAGACAAGATAAGACAAGACTAGACAAGACAAGACAAGACAAGACAAGACAAGACAAGACTAGACAAGACTAGACAAGACTAGACAAGACAAGACAAGACAAGACTAGACTAGACAAGACTAGACAAGACAAGACAAGACAAGACAAGACAAGACAAGACAAGACAAGACAAGACAAGACAGGACAAGACAAGACAAAACAAGACAAGACAAGACAAGACAAGACTAGACAAGACTAGACAAGACTAGACAAGACTAGACAAGACAAGACAAGACAAGACAAGACAAGACAAGACAAGACTAGACAAGACTAGACAAGACTAGACAAGACTAGACAAGACAAGACAAGACAAGACCAGACAAGAAAAGACAAGACAAGACAAGACAAGACTAGACAAGACCAGACAAGACAAGACAAGACAAGACAAGACAAGACAAGACAAGACAAGACAAGACTAGACAAGACTAGACAAGACTAGACAAGACAAGACAAGACAAGACAAGACAAGACAAGACAAGACAAGACAAGACATGAGAAGACATGACAAGACAAAACAACACAACACAACATGACATGACATGACATGACAAAACAAGACAAGACAAGACAAGACTAGACAAGACAAGACAAGACAAGACAAGACAAGACAAGACAAGACAAGACAAGACAAGACAAGACAAGACAAGACAAGACAACATGACATGACATGACATGTCATGACAAAACAAGACAAGACAAGACAAAACAACACAACACAATATGACATGACATGTCATGACAAAACAAGACAAGACAAGACAAAACAACACAACACAATATGACATGACATGACATGACATGAGAAGACAAGACAAGGCAGGACAGGACAGGACAAGACTAGACAAGACAAGACAAGACAAGACAAGACAAGACAAGACAAGACAAGACAAGACTAGACAAGTCAAGACAAGACAAGACAAGACAAGACAAGACATGAGAAGACATGACAAGACAAAACAAGACAAAACAAGACAAAACAACACAACATGACATGACATGACATGACATGACATGACAAAACAAGACAAGACAAGACAAGACAAGACAAGACAAGACATGAGAAGACATGACAAGACAAAACAAGACAAAACAAGACAAGACTAGACAAGACTAGACAAGACAAGACAAGACAAGACCAGACAAGAAAAGACAAGACAAGACAAGACTAGACAAGACTAGACAAGACAAGACAAGACAAGACAAGACAAGACAAGACAAGACAAGACAAGACAAGACATGAGAAGACATGACAAGACAAAACAACACAACACAACATGACATGACATGACATGACAAAACAAGACAAGACAAGACAAGACTAGACAAGACAAGACAAGACAAGACTAGACAAGACTAGACAAGACAACAAGACAAGACAAGACAAGACCAGGCAAGACAAGACAAGACAAGACAAGACAAGACAAGACAAGACAAGACAAGACAAGACAAGACAAGACAAGACAAGACAAGACAAGACAAGACAAGACAAGACTAGACTAGACAAGACATGACAAGACAAGACAAGACAAGACAAGACAAGACAAGACAAGACAAGACAAGACAAGACAGGACAAGACAAGACAAGACAAGACAAGACAAGACAAGACAAGACAAGACAAGACAAGACAAGACAAGACAAGACAAGACAAGACAAGACAAGACTAGACAAGACTAGACAAGACAAGACAATACAAGACTAGACAAGACTAGACAAGACAAGACAAGACAAGACCAGACAAGACTAGACAAGACAAGACAAGACAAGACAAGACAAGACAAGACTAGACTAGACTAGACAAGACTAGACTAGACAAGACTAGACAAGACTAGACAAGACTAGACAAGACTAGACAAGACAAGACAAGACAAGACCAGACAAGACAAGACAAGACAAAACAAAACAAGACAAGACAAGACAAGACTAGACAAGACTAGACAAGACTAGACAAGACAAGACAAGACAAGACCAGACAAGAAAAGACAAGACAAGACAAGACTAGACAAGACTAGACAAGACAAGACAAGACAAGACAAGACAAGACAAGACAAGACAAGACATGAGAAGACATGACAAGACAAAACAACACAACACAACATGACATGACATGACATGACATGACAAAACAAGACAAGACAAGACAAGACTAGACAAGACAATACAAGACAAGACTAGACAAGACTAGACAAGACAAGACAAGACAAGACAAGACAAGACAAGACAAGACAAGTCAAGACAAGACCAGACAAGACTAGACAAGACTAGACAAGACAAGACAAGACAAGACAAGACAAGACAAGACAAGACAAGACAAGACAAGACTAGACAAGACTAGACAAGACTAGACAAGACAAGACAAGACAAGACAAGACAAGACAAGACAAGACAAGACAAGACAAGACTAGACAAGACTAGACAAGACAAGACAAGACAAGACAAGACAAGACAAGACAAGACAAGACAAGACAAGACAAGACAAGACAAGACAAGACAAGACTAGACAAGACAAGACAAGACAAGACAAGACAAGACAAGACATGAGAAGACATGACAAGACAAAACAAGACAAAACAAGACAAAACAACACAATATGACATGACATGACATGTCATGACAAAACAAGACAAGACAAGACAAAACAACACAACACAATATGACATGACATGACATGACATGAGAAGACAAGACAAGGCAGGACAGGACAGGACAAGACTAGACAAGACAAGACAAGACAAGACAAGACAAGACAAGACAAGACAAGACTAGACAAGACAAGACAAGACAAGACAAGACAAGACAAGACATGAGAAGACATGACAAGACAAAACAAGACAAAACAACACAACATGACATGACATGACATGACATGACATGACAAAACAAGACAAGACAAGACAAGACAAGACAAGACAAGACAAGACAAGACATGAGAAGACATGACAAGACAAAACAAGACAAAACAACACAACATGACATGACATGACATGTCATGACAAAACAAGACAAGACAAGACAAAACAACACAACACAATATGACATGACATGACATGACATGAGAAGACAAGACAAGGCAGGACAGGACAGGACAAGACTAGACAAGACTAGACAAGACAAGACAAGACAAGACAAAACAACACAACACAACATGACATGACATGACATGACAAAACAAGACAAGACAAGACAAAACAACACAACACAATATGACATGACATGACATGACATGAGAAGACAAGACAAGGCAGGACAGGACAGGACAGGACAGGACAGGACAGGACAGGACAGGACAGGACAAGATAAGACAAGACAAGACAAGACACGACAAGACAAGACAGGACAAGACAAGTCAAGACAAGACAAGACAAGACTAGACAAGACAAGACAAGACCAGACAAGACTAGACAAGACTAGACAAGACAAGACAAGACTAGACAAGACTAGACAAAACAAGACAAGACAAGACAAAACAACACAACACAACATGACATGACATGACATGACAAAACAAGACAAGACAAGACAAAACAACACAACACAATATGACATGACATGACATGACATGAGAAGACAAGACAAGGCAGGACAGGACAGGACAGGACAGGACAGGACAGGACAGGACAGGACAGGACAAGATAAGACAAGACAAGACAAGACACGACAAGACAAGACAGGACAAGACAAGTCAAGACAAGACAAGACAAGACTAGACAAGACAAGACAAGACCAGACAAGACTAGACAAGACTAGACAAGACAAGACAAGACAAGACTAGACAAGACTAGACAAGACTAGACAAGACTAGACAAGACAAGACAAGACAAGACAAGACAAGACCAGACAAGAAAAGACAAGACAAGACAAGACAAGACAAGACAAGACAAGACAAGACAAGACAAGACAAGACAAGACAAGACAAGACAAGACAAGACAAGACAAGACAAGACAAGACAAGACAAGACAAGACAAGACAAGACAAGACAAGACAAGACAAGACAAGACAAGACAAGACAAGACAAGACAAGACAAGACAAGACAAGACAAGACAAGACAAGACAAGACTAGACAAGACTAGACAAGACAAGACAAGACAAGACTAGACAAGACTAGACAAGACTAGACTAGACAAGACTAGACAAGACAAGACAAGACAAGACAAGACAAGACCAGACAAGAAAAGACAAGACAAGACAAGACAAGACAAGACAAGACAAGACAAGACAAGACAAGACAAGACAAGACAAGACCAGACAAGAAAAGACTAGACAAGACAAGACTAGACAAGACTAGACAAGACTAGACAAGACAAGACAAGACTAGACAAGACTAGACAAGACAAGACAAGACAAGACTAGACAAGACTAGACAAGACTAGACAAGACTAGACAAGACTAGACAAGACAAGACAAGACCAGACAAGAAAAGACTAGACAAGACAAGACTAGACAAGACTAGACAAGACAAGACAAGACAAGAGAAGACAAGACAAGAAAAGACAAGACTAGACAAGACTAGACAAGACTAGACAAGACAAGACAAGACAAGACAAGACAAGACAAGACAAGACAAGACAAGACAAGACAAGACAAGACAAGACAAGACAAGACAAGACAAGACAAGACAAGACAAGACAAGACAAGACAAGACAAGACAAGACAAGACAAGACAAGACAAGACAAGACAAGACAAGACAAGACAAGACAAGACAAGACAAGACAAGACAAGACAAGACAAGACAAGACAAGACAAGACAAGACAAGACAAGACAAGACAAGACAAGACAAGACAAGACAAGACTAGACAAGACAAGACAAGACAAGACAAGACAAGACAAGACAAGACAAGACAAGACAAGACTAGACAAGACAAGACAAGACAAGACCAGACAAGACTAGACAAGACTAGACAAGACAAGACAAGACAAGATAAGACAAGACTAGACAAGACAAGACAAGACAAGACAAGACAAGACTAGACAAGACTAGACAAGACTAGACAAGACTAGACAAGACAAGACAAGACAAGACTAGACTAGACAAGACTAGACAAGACAAGACAAGACAAGACAAGACAAGACAAGACAAGACAAGACAAGACAAGACAAGACAAGACAAGACAAGACAGGACAAGACAAGACAAAACAAGACAAGACAAGACAAGACAAGACTAGACAAGACTAGACAAGACTAGACAAGACTAGACAAGACTAGACAAAACAAGACAAGACAAGACAAGACAAGACAAGACAAGACTAGACAAGACTAGACAAGACTAGACAAGACTAGACAAGACAAGACAAGACAAGACCAGACAAGAAAAGACAAGACAAGACAAGACAAGACTAGACAAGACCAGACAAGACAAGACAAGACAAGAAAAGACAAGACAAGACAAGACTAGACAAGACTAGACAAGACAAGACATGAGAAGACATGACAAGACAAAACAACACAACACAACATGACATGACATGACATGACATGACAAAACAAGACAAGACAAGACAAGACTAGACAAGACAATACAAGACAAGACTAGACAAGACTAGACAAGACAAGACAAGACAAGACAAGACAAGACAAGACAAGACAAGTCAAGACAAGACCAGACAAGACTAGACAAGACTAGACAAGACAAGACAAGACAAGACAAGACAAGACAAGACAAGACAAGACAAGACAAGACTAGACAAGACTAGACAAGACTAGACAAGACAAGACAAGACAAGACAAGACAAGACAAGACAAGACAAGACAAGACAAGACAAGACAAGACAAGACAAGACTAGACAAGACTAGACAAGACATGACAAGACAAGACAAGGCATGAGAAGACATGACAAGACAAAACAAGACAAGACAAGACAAGACAAGACAAGACAAGACAAGACAAGACAAGACATGAGAAGACATGACAAGACAAAACAAGACAAGACAACACAACACAACATGACATGACATGACATGACATGACAAAACAAGACAAGACAGGACAGGACAGGACAAGACAAGACAAGACGAGACAAGACTAGACAAGACAAGACAAGACAAGACTAGACAAGACTAGACAAGACAAGACAAGACAAGACCAGACAAGAAAAGACAAGACAATACAAGACAAAACAAGACAAGACAAGACTAGACAAGACTAGACAAGACAAGACAAGACAAGACAAGACAAGACAAGACAAGACAAGACAAGACAAGACAAGACTAGACAAGACTAGACAAGACTAGACAAGACTATACAAGACAAGACAAGACAAGACGAGACAAGACAAGACAAGACTAGACAAGACAAGACAAGACAAGACAAGACAAGACAAGACAAGTCAAGACAAGACAAGACAAGACAAGACAAGACAAGACAAGACTAGACAAGACAAGACAAGACAAGACAAGACAAGACAAGACAAGACAAGACTAGACAAGACTAGACAAGACAAGACAAGACCAGACAAGAAAAGACAAGACAAGACTAGACAAGACTAGACAAGACAAGACAAGACAAGACTACACAAGACAAGACAAGACAAGACAAGACCAGACAAGACAAGACAAGACAAGACAAGACAAGACAAGACAAGACAAGACAAGACAAGACAAGACAAGACAAGACAAGACAAGACAAGACAAGACAAGACAAGACAAGACAAGACAAGACAAGACAAGACAAGACAAGACAAGACAAGACAAGACAAGACAAGACTAGACAAGACAAGACAAGACAAGACAAGACAAGACAAGACAAGACAAGACAAGACAAGACTAGACAAGACAAGACAAGACAAGAGAAGACAAGACAAGACAAGACAAGACAAGACAAGACAAGACAAGACAAGACAAGACTAGACAAGACTAGACAAGACTAGACAAGACAAGACAAGACAAGACAAGACTAGACAAGACTAGACAAGACTAGACAAGACAAGACAAGACAAGACAAGACAAGACAAGACCAGACAAGACAAGACAAGAAAAAACAAGACAAGACAAGACAAGACAAAACAAGACAAGACAAGACAAGACTAGACAAGACAAGACTAGACAAGACTAGACAAGACTAGACAAGACAAGACAAGACAAGACAAGACCAGACAAGACAAGACGAGACAAGACAAGACAAGACAAGACAAGACAAGACAAGACAAGACAAGACAAGACAAAACAAGACAAGACAAGACAAGACTAGACAAGACTAGACAAGACTAGACAAGACAAGACAAGACAAGACCAGACAAGAAAAGACAAGACAAGACAAGACTAGACAAGACTAGACAAGACAAGACAAGACAAGACAAGACAAGACAAGACAAGACAAGACTAGACAAGACAAGACAGGACAAGACAAGACAAGACCAGACAAGAAAAGACAAGACAACACAAGACTAGACAAGACTAGACAAGACAAGACCAGACAAGACAAGACAAGACAAGACAAGACAAGACAAGACAAGACAAGACTAGACAAGACTAGACAAGACAAGACAAGACAAGACAAGACTAGACAAGACTAGACAAGACAAGACAAGACAAGACCAGACAAGAAAAGACAAGACTAGACAAGACTAGACAAGACAAGACAAGACAAGACTAGACAAGACAAGACAAGACAAGACCAGGCAAGACAAGACAAGACAAGACAAGACAAAACAAGACAAGACAAGACAAGACAAGACAAGACAAGACAAGACAAGACAAGACATGAGAAGACATGACAAGACAAAACAAGACAAAACAAGACAAGACAAGACAAGACAAGACAAGACAAGACAAGACAAGACTAGACAAGACTAGACAAGACAAGACAAGACTAGACAAGACTAGACAAGACAAGACAAGACAAGACAAGACAAGACAAGACAAGACAAGACAAGACAAGACAAGACAAGACAAGACAAGACTAGACAAGACTAGACAAGACTAGACAAGACAAGACAAGACTAGACAAGACTAGACAAGACAAGACAAGACATGAGAAGACATGACAAGACAAAACAAGACAAAACAAGACAAGACAAGACAAGACAAAACAACACAACACAACATGACATGACATGACATGACAAAACAAGACAAGGCAAGACAAGAAAAGACAAGACAAGACAAAACAAGACAAGACAAGACAAGACTAGACAAGACTAGACAAGACAAGACAAGACTAGACAAGACTAGACAAGACAAGACTAGACAAGACAAGACAAGACCAGACAAGACAAGACAAGACATGACAAGACATGAGAAGACATGACAAGACAAAACAAGACAAAACAAGACAAGACAAGACAAGACAAAACAAGACAAGACAAGACAAGACAAGACAAGACTAGACAAGACAAGACAAGACTAGACAAGACTAGACAAGACAAGACAAGACAAGACAAGACAAGACAAGACAAGACAAGACAAGACAAGCCAAGACAAGACTAGACAAGACAAGACAAGACAAGACAACACAAGACATGAGAAGACATGACAAGACAAAACAAGACAAAACAAGACAAGACAAGACATGACAAAACAACACAACACAACATGACATGACATGACATGACATGACATGACAAAACAAGACAAGACAAGACAAGACAAGACATGAGAAGACATGACAAGACAAAACAAGACAAAACAACACAACATGACATGACATGACATGTCATGACAAAACAAGACAAGACAAGACAAAACAACACAACACAATATGACATGACATGACATGACATGAGAAGACAAGACAAGGCAGGACAGGACAGGACAAGACTAGACAAGACTAGACAAGACAAGACAAGACAAGACAAAACAACACAACACAACATGACATGACATGACATGACAAAACAAGACAAGACAAGACTAAACAACACAACACAATATGACATGACATGACATGACATGAGAAGACAAGACAAGGCAGGACAGGACAGGACAGGACAGGACAGGACAGGACAGGACAAGATAAGACAAGACAAGACAAGACACGACAAGACAAGACAGGACAAGACAAGTCAAGACAAGACAAGACAAGACTAGACAAGACAAGACAAGACCAGACAAGACTAGATAAGACTAGACAAGACAAGACAAGACTAGACAAGACTAGACAAGACTAGACAAAACAAGACAAGACAAGACAAAACAACACAACACAACATGACATGACATGACATGACAAAACAAGACAAGACAAGACAAAACAACACAACACAATATGACATGACATGACATGACATGAGAAGACAAGACAAGGCAGGACAGGACAGGACAGGACAGGACAGGACAGGACAGGACAGGACAAGATAAGACAAGACAAGACAAGACACGACAAGACAAGACAGGACAAGACAAGTCAAGACAAGACAAGACAAGACTAGACAAGACAAGACAAGACCAGACAAGACTAGACAAGACTAGACAAGACTAGACAAGACAAGACAAGACAAGACAAGACAAGACAAGACAAGACAAGACAAGACAAGACAAGACAAGACAAGACAAGACAAGACAAGACAAGACAAGACAAGACAAGACAAGACAAGACAAGACAAGACAAGACAAGACAAGACAAGACAAGACAAGACAAGACAAGACAAGACAAGACAAGACAAGACAAGACAAGACAAGACAAGACAAGACAAGACAAGACAAGACAAGACAAGACAAGACAAGACAAGACAAGACAAGACAAGACAAGACTAGACAAGACTAGACAAGACAAGACAAGACAAGACCAGACAAGAAAAGACAAGACAAGACAAGACTAGACAAGACTAGACAAGACAAGACAAGACAAGACAAGACAAGACAAGACAAGACAAGACAAGACATGAGAAGACATGACAAGACAAAACAACACAACACAACATGACATGACATGACATGACATGACAAAACAAGACAAGACAAGACAAGACTAGACAAGACAATACAAGACAAGACTAGACTAGACAAGACTAGACAAGACTAGACAAGACAAGACAAGACAAGACAAGACTAGACTAGACAAGACTAGACTAGACAAGACTAGACAAGACTAGACAAGACAAGACAAGACAAGACAAGACTAGACAAGACTAGACAAGACTAGACAAGACAAGACAAGACAAGACTAGACAAGACTAGACAAGACTAGACAAGACAAGACAAGACAAGACAAGACTAGACAAGACTAGACAAGACTAGACAAGACAAGACAAGACAAGACAAGACAAGACAAGACCAGACAAGACAAGACAAGAAGAAACAAGACAAGACAAGACAAGACAAAACAAGACAAGACAAGACAAGACTAGACAAGACAAGACTAGACAAGACTAGACAAGACTAGACAAGACAAGACAAGACAAGACAAGACCAGACAAGACAAGACGAGACAAGACAAGACAAGACAAGACAAGACAAGACAAGACAAGACAAGACAAAACAAGACAAGACAAGACAAGACTAGACAAGACTAGACAAGACTAGACAAGACAAGACAAGACAAGACCAGACAAGAAAAGACAAGACAAGACAAGACTAGACAAGACTAGACAAGACAAGACAAGACAAGACAAGACAAGACAAGACAAGACAAGACTAGACAAGACAAGACAGGACAAGACAAGACAAGACCAGACAAGAAAAGACAAGACAACACAAGACTAGACAAGACTAGACAAGACAAGACCAGACAAGACAAGACAAGACAAGACAAGACAAGACAAGACAAGACAAGACTAGACAAGACTAGACAAGACAAGACAAGACAAGACAAGACTAGACAAGACTAGACAAGACAAGACAAGACAAGACCAGACAAGAAAAGACAAGACTAGACAAGACTAGACAAGACAAGACAAGACAAGACTAGACAAGACAAGACAAGACAAGACCAGGCAAGACAAGACAAGACAAGACAAGACAAAACAAGACAAGACAAGACAAGACAAGACAAGACAAGACAAGACAAGACAAGACATGAGAAGACATGACAAGACAAAACAAGACAAAACAAGACAAGACAAGACAAGACAAGACAAGACAAGACAAGACAAGACTAGACAAGACTAGACAAGACAAGACAAGACTAGACAAGACTAGACAAGACAAGACAAGACAAGACAAGACAAGACAAGACAAGACAAGACAAGACAAGACAAGACAAGACAAGACTAGACAAGACTAGACAAGACTAGACAAGACAAGACAAGACTAGACAAGACTAGACAAGACAAGACAAGACATGAGAAGACATGACAAGACAAAACAAGACAAAACAAGACAAGACAAGACAAGACAAAACAACACAACACAACATGACATGACATGACATGACAAAACAAGACAAGGCAAGACAAGAAAAGACAAGACAAGACAAGACAAGACAAGACAAGACAAGACTAGACAAGACTAGACAAGACAAGACAAGACTAGACAAGACTAGACAAGACAAGACAATACAAGACAAGACTAGACAAGACAAGACAAGACCAGACAAGACAAGACAAGACATGACAAGACATGAGAAGACATGACAAGACAAAACAAGACAAAACAAGACAAGACAAGACAAGACAAAACAAGACAAGACAAGACAAGACAAGACAAGACTAGACAAGACTAGACAAGACAAGACAAGACAAGACAAGACAAGACAAGACAAGACAAGACAAGACAAGACAAGACAAGACTAGACAAGACAAGACAAGACAAGACAACACAAGACATGAGAAGACATGACAAGACAAAACAAGACAAAACAAGACAAAACAAGACAAGACAAGACATGACAAAACAACACAACACAACATGACATGACATGACATGACATGACATGACAAAACAAGACAAGACAAGACAAGACAAGACATGAGAAGACATGACAAGACAAAACAAGACAAAACAACACAACATGACATGACATGACATGTCATGACAAAACAAGACAAGACAAGACAAAACAACACAACACAATATGACATGACATGACATGACATGAGAAGACAAGACAAGGCAGGACAGGACAGGACAAGACTAGACAAGACTAGACAAGACAAGACAAGACAAGACAAAACAACACAACACAACATGACATGACATGACATGACAAAACAAGACAAGACAAGACTAAACAACACAACACAATATGACATGACATGACATGACATGAGAAGACAAGACAAGGCAGGACAGGACAGGACAGGACAGGACAGGACAGGACAGGACAAGATAAGACAAGACAAGACAAGACACGACAAGACAAGACAGGACAAGACAAGTCAAGACAAGACAAGACAAGACTAGACAAGACAAGACAAGACCAGACAAGACTAGATAAGACTAGACAAGACAAGACAAGACTAGACAAGACTAGACAAGACTAGACAAAACAAGACAAGACAAGACAAAACAACACAACACAACATGACATGACATGACATGACAAAACAAGACAAGACAAGACAAAACAACACAACACAATATGACATGACATGACATGACATGAGAAGACAAGACAAGGCAGGACAGGACAGGACAGGACAGGACAGGACAGGACAGGACAGGACAAGATAAGACAAGACAAGACAAGACACGACAAGACAAGACAGGACAAGACAAGTCAAGACAAGACAAGACTAGACAAGACAAGACAAGACCAGACAAGACTAGACAAGACTAGACAAGACTAGACAAGACAAGACAAGACAAGACAAGACAAGACAAGACAAGACAAGACAAGACAAGACAAGACAAGACAAGACAAGACAAGACAAGACAAGACAAGACAAGACAAGACAAGACAAGACAAGACAAGACAAGACAAGACAAGACAAGACAAGACAAGACAAGACAAGACAAGACAAGACAAGACAAGACAAGACAAGACAAGACAAGACAAGACAAGACAAGACAAGACAAGACAAGACAAGACAAGACAAGACAAGACAAGACAAGACAAGACAAGACTAGACAAGACTAGACAAGACAAGACAAGACAAGACCAGACAAGAAAAGACAAGACAAGACAAGACTAGACTAGACAAGACTAGACAAGACAAGACAAGACAAGACAAGACAAGACAAGACAAGACAAGACAAGACATGAGAAGACATGACAAGACAAAACAACACAACACAACATGACATGACATGACATGACATGACAAAACAAGACAAGACAAGACAAGACTAGACAAGACAATACAAGACAAGACTAGACAAGACAAGACAAGACAAGACAAGACAAGACAAGACAAGACTAGACAAGACTAGACAAGACAAGACAAGACAAGACAAGACAAGACAAGACAAGACAAGACAAGTCAAGACAAGACCAGACAAGACTAGCCAAGACTAGACAAGACAAGACAAGACAAGACAAGACAAGACAAGACAAGACAAGACAAGACAAGACTAGACAAGACTAGACAAGACTAGACAAGACAAGACAAGACAAGACAAGACAAGACAAGACAAGACAAGACAAGACAAGACAAGACTAGACAAGACTAGACAAGACTAGACAAGACAAGACAAGACAAGACAAGACAAGACAAGACAAGACAAGACAAGACAAGACAAGACAAGACAAGACAAGACAGGACTAGACAAGACAAGACAAGACAAGACAAGACAAGACAAGACATGAGAAGACATGACAAGACAAAACAAGACAAAACAAGACAAAACAACACAACATGACATGACATGACATGTCATGACAAAACAAGACAAGACAAGACAAAACAACACAACACAATATGACATGACATGACATGACATGAGAAGACAAGACAAGGCAGGACAGGACAGGACAAGACTAGACAAGACAAGACAAGACAAGACAAGACAAGACAAGACAAGACAAGACAAGACAAGACAAGACAAGACAAGACAAGACAAGACAAGACAAGACAAGACAAGACAAGACAAGACAAGACAAGACAAGACAAGACAAGACAAGACAAGACAAGACAAGACAAGACAAGACTAGACAAGACTAGACAAGACAAGACAAGACAAGACTAGACAAGACTAGACAAGACAAGACAAGACAAGACAAGACAAGACAAGACAAGTCAAGACAAGACAAGACAAGACAAGACAAGACAAGACAAGACTAGACAAGACAAGACAAGACAAGACAAGACAAGACAAGACAAGACAAGACTAGACAAGACAAGACAAGACAAGACAAGACAAGACAAGACAAGACAAGACAAGACAAGACAAGACAAGACAAGACAAGACAAGACAAGACAGGACAAGACAAGACAAAACAAGACAAGACAAGACAAGACAAGACTAGACAAGACTAGACAAGACTAGACAAGACTAGACAAGACAAGACAAGACAAGACAAGACAAGACAAGACAAGACTAGACAAGACTAGACAAGACTAGACAAGACTAGACAAGACAAGACAAGACAAGACCAGACAAGAAAAGACAAGACAAGACAAGACAAGACTAGACAAGACCAGACAAAACAAGACAAAACAACACAACATGACATGACATGACATGTCATGACAAGACAAGACAAGACAAGACAAGACAAGACAAGACAAGACAAGACAAGACAAGACAAGACAAGACAAGACAAGACAAGACAAGACAAGACAAGACAAGACAAGACAAGACAAGACAAGACAAGACAAGACAAGACAAGACTAGACAAGACAAGACAAGACAAGACAAGACAAGACAAGACAAGACAAGACAAGACAAGACAAGACAAGACAAGACAAGACAAGACAAGACAAGACAAGACAAGACAAGACAAGACAAGACAAGACAAGACAAGACAAGACAAGACTAGACAAGACAAGACAAGACAAGACAAGACAAGACAAGACATGAGAAGACATGACAAGACAAAACAAGACAAAACAAGACAAAACAACACAACACAATATGACATGACATGTCATGACAAAACAAGACAAGACAAGACAAAACAAGACAAGACAAGACGAGACAAGACAAGACAAGACTAGACAAGACAAGACAAGACAAGACAAGACAAGACAAGACAAGTCAAGACAAGACAAGACAAGACAAGACAAGACAAGACAAGACAAGACAAGACAAGACTAGACAAGACAAGACAAGACAAGACAAGACTAGACAAGACAAGACAAGACAAGACAAGACAAGACAAGACAAGACAAGACAAGACAAGACAAGACAAGACAAGACAAGACAAGACAAGACAAGACAAGACAAGACAAGACAAGACAAGACAAGACAAGACAAGACAAGACAAGACAAGACAAGACAAGACAAGACAAGACAAGACAAGACAAGACAAGACAAGACAAGACAAGACAAGACAAGACAAGACTAGACAAGACAAGACAAGACAAGACAAGACAAGACAAGACAAGACAAGACAAGACAAGACAAGACAAGACAAGACAAGACAAGACAAGACTAGACAAGACAAGACAAGACAAGACAAGACAAGACAAGACTAGACAAGACAAGACAAGACAAGACCAGACAAGACTAGACAAGACTAGACAAGACAAGACAAGACAAGATAAGACAAGACTAGACAAGACAAGACAAGACAAGACAAGACAAGACAAGACTAGACAAGACTAGACAAGACTAGACAAGACTAGACAAGACAAGACAAGACAAGACTAGACTAGACAAGACTAGACAAGACAAGACAAGACAAGACAAGACAAGACAAGACAAGACAAGACAAGACAAGACAAGACAAGACAAGACAGGACAAGACAAGACAAAACAAGACAAGACAAGACAAGACAAGACTAGACAAGACTAGACAAGACTAGACAAGTCTAGACAAGACAAGACAAGACAAGACAAGACAAGACAAGACAAGACTAGACAAGACTAGACAAGACTAGACAAGACTAGACAAGACAAGACAAGACAAGACCAGACAAGAAAAGACAAGACAAGACAAGACAAGACTAGACAAGACCAGACAAGACAAGACAAGACAAGACAAGACAAGACAAGACAAGACAAGACAAGACAAGACAAGACAAGACAAGACTAGACAAGACTAGACAAGACTAGACAAGACAAGACAAGACAAGACAAGACTAGACAAGACTAGACAAGACAAGACAAGACAAGACCAGACAAGAAAAGACAAGACAAGACAAGACTAGACAAGACTAGACAAGACAAGACAAGACAAGACAAGACAAGACAAGACAAGACAAGACATGAGAAGACATGACAAGACAAAACAACACAACACAACATGACATGACATGACATGACAAAACAAGACAAGACAAGACAAGACTAGACAAGACAAGACAAGACAAGACTAGACAAGACTAGACAAGACAACAAGACAAGACAAGACAAGACCAGGCAAGACAAGACAAGACAAGACAAGACAAGACAAGACAAGACAAGACAAGACAAGACAAGACAAGACAAGACAAGACAAGACAAGACAAGACTAGACTAGACAAGACATGACAAGACAAGACAAGACAAGACAAGACAAGACAAGACAAGACAAGACAAGACAAGACAAGACAAGACAAGACAAGACAAGACAAGACAAGACAAGACAAGACAAGACAAGACAAGACAAGACAAGACAAGACAAGACAAGACAAGACAAGACAAGACAAGACAAGACAAGACTAGACAAGACTAGACAAGACAAGACAATACAAGACTAGACAAGACTAGACAAGACAAGACAAGACAAGACCAGACAAGACTAGACAAGACTAGACAAGACAAGACAAGACAAGACAAGACAAGACAAGACAAGACTAGACTAGACTAGACAAGACTAGACTAGACAAGACTAGACAAGACTAGACAAGACTAGACAAGACTAGACAAGACAAGACAAGACAAGACCAGACAAGACAAGACAAGACAAGACAAAACAAAACAAGACAAGACAAGACAAGACTAGACAAGACTAGACAAGACAAGACAAGACAAGACCAGACAAGAAAAGACAAGACAAGACAAGACTAGACAAGACTAGACAAGACAAGACAAGACAAGACAAGACAAGACAAGACAAGACAAGACAAGACATGAGAAGACATGACAAGACAAAACAACACAACACAACATGACATGACATGACATGACATGACAAAACAAGACAAGACAAGACAAGACTAGACAAGACAATACAAGACAAGACTAGACAAGACTAGACAAGACAAGACAAGACAAGACAAGACAAGACAAGACAAGACAAGTCAAGACAAGACCAGACAAGACTAGACAAGACTAGACAAGACAAGACAAGACAAGACAAGACAAGACAAGACAAGACAAGACAAGACAAGACTAGACAAGACTAGACAAGACTAGACAAGACAAGACAAGACAAGACAAGACAAGACAAGACAAGACAAGACAAGACAAGACAAGACAAGACAAGACAAGACAAGACAAGACTAGACAAGACTAGACAAGACTAGACAAGACAAGACAAGACAAGACATGACAAGACAAGACATGACAAGACAAGACAAGGCATGAGAAGACATGACAAGACAAAACAAGACAAGACAAGACAAGACAAGACAAGACAAGACAAGACAAGACATGAGAAGACATGACAAGACAAAACAAGACAAAACAAGACAAGACAAGACAAAACAACACAACACAACATGACATGACATGACATGACATGACAAAACAAGACAAGACAGGACAGGACAGGACAAGACAAGACAAGACGAGACAAGACTAGACAAGACAAGACAAGACAAGACTAGACAAGACTAGACAAGACAAGACAAGACAAGACCAGACAAGAAAAGACAAGACAAGACAAGACAAAACAAGACAAGACAAGACTAGACAAGACAAGACAAGACAAGACAAGACAAGACAAGACAAGACAAGACAAGACAAGACTAGACAAGACTAGACAAGACTAGACAAGACTATACAAGACAAGACAAGACAAGACGAGACAAGACAAGACAAGACTAGACAAGACAAGACAAGACAAGACAAGACAAGACAAGACAAGTCAAGACAAGACAAGACAAGACAAGACAAGACAAGACAAGACTAGACAAGACAAGACAAGACAAGACAAGACAAGACAAGACAAGACAAGACTAGACAAGACTAGACAAGACAAGACAAGACCAGACAAGAAAAGACAAGACAAGACTAGACAAGACTAGACAAGACAAGACAAGACAAGACTACACAAGACAAGACAAGACAAGACCAGACAAGACAAGACAAGACAAGACAAGACAAGACAAGACAAGACAAGACAAGACAAGACAAGACAAGACAAGACAAGACAAGACAAGACAAGACAAGACAAGACAAGACAAGACAAGACAAGACAAGACAAGACAAGACAAGACAAGACAAGACAAGACAAGACAAGACAAGACAAGACAAGACAAGACAAGACAAGACAAGACAAGACAAGACTAGACAAGACAAGACAAGACAAGACAAGACAAGACAAGACAAGACAAGACAAGACAAGACAAGACAAGACAAGACAAGACAAGACTAGACAAGACAAGACAAGACAAGAGAAGACAAGACAAGACAAGACAAGACAAGACAAGACAAGACAAGACAAGACAAGACTAGACAAGACTAGACAAGACTAGACAAGACAAGACAAGACAAGACAAGACTAGACAAGACTAGACAAGACTAGACAAGACAAGACAAGACAAGACAAGACAAGACAAGACCAGACAAGACAAGACAAGAAAAAACAAGACAAGACAAGACAAGACAAGACAAGACCAGACAAGACAAGACAAGACATGACAAGACAAGACAAGACAAGACAAGACTAGACAAGACTAGACAAGACTAGACAAGACAAGACAAGACAAGACAAGACAAGACAAGACCAGACAAGACAAGACAAGAAAAAACAAGACAAGACAAGACAAGACAAGACTAGACAAGACTAGACAAGACAAGACTAGACAAGACAAGACAAGACTAGACTAGACTAGACAAGACAAGACAAGACAAGACAAGAAAAAACAAGACAAGACAAGACAAGACAAGACTAGACAAGACTAGACAAGACTAGACAAGACAAGACAAGACAAGACAAGACAAGACTAGACAAGACTAGACAAGACAAGACAATACAAGACAAGACTAGACAAGACAAGACAAGACCAGACAAGACAAGACAAGACATGACAAGACATGAGAAGACATGACAAGACAAAACAAGACAAAACAAGACAAGACAAGACAAGACAAAACAAGACAAGACAAGACAAGACAAGACAAGACTAGACAAGACAAGACAAGACTAGACTAGACTAGACAAGACAAGACAAGACAAGACAAGACAAGACAAGACAAGACAAGACAAGACAAGACAAGACAAGACAAGACTAGACAAGACAAGACAAGACAAGACAACACAAGACATGAGAAGACATGACAAGACAAAACAAGACAAAACAAGACAAGACAAGACATGACAAAACAACACAACACAACATGACATGACATGACATGACATGACATGACAAAACAAGACAAGACAAGACAAGACAAGACAAGACAAGACATGAGAAGACATGACAAGACAAAACAAGACAAAACAACACAACATGACATGACATGACATGTCATGACAAAACAAGACAAGACAAGACAAAACAACACAACACAATATGACATGACATGACATGACATGAGAAGACAAGACAAGGCAGGACAGGACAGGACAAGACTAGACAAGACTAGACAAGACAAGACAAGACAAGACAAAACAACACAACACAACATGACATGACATGACATGACAAAACAAGACAAGACAAGACAAAACAACACAACACAATATGACATGACATGACATGACATGAGAAGACAAGACAAGGCAGGACAGGACAGGACAGGACAGGACAGGACAGGACAGGACAAGATAAGACAAGACAAGACAAGACACGACAAGACAAGACAGGACAAGACAAGTCAAGACAAGACAAGACAAGACTAGACAAGACAAGACAAGACCAGACAAGACTAGATAAGACTAGACAAGACAAGACAAGACTAGACAAGACTAGACAAGACTAGACAAAACAAGACAAGACAAGACAAAACAACACAACACAACATGACATGACATGACATGACAAAACAAGACAAGACAAGACAAAACAACACAACACAATATGACATGACATGACATGACATGAGAAGACAAGACAAGGCAGGACAGGACAGGACAGGACAGGACAGGACAGGACAGGACAGGACAAGATAAGACAAGACAAGACAAGACACGACAAGACAAGACAGGACAAGACAAGTCAAGACAAGACAAGACAAGACTAGACAAGACAAGACAAGACCAGACAAGACTAGACAAGACTAGACAAGACTAGACAAGACAAGACAAGACAAGACAAGACAAGACAAGACAAGACAAGACAAGACAAGACAAGACAAGACAAGACAAGACAAGACAAGACAAGACAAGACAAGACAAGACAAGACAAGACAAGACAAGACAAGACAAGACAAGACAAGACAAGACAAGACAAGACAAGACAAGACAAGACAAGACAAGACAAGACAAGACAAGACAAGACAAGACAAGACAAGACAAGACAAGACAAGACAAGACAAGACAAGACAAGACAAGACAAGACAAGACAAGACAAGACAAGACAAGACAAGACAAGACAAGACAAGACAAGACTAGACAAGACTAGACAAGACAAGACAAGACAAGACCAGACAAGAAAAGACAAGACAAGACAAGACTAGACAAGACTAGACAAGACAAGACAAGACAAGACAAGACAAGACAAGACAAGACAAGACAAGACATGAGAAGACATGACAAGACAAAACAACACAACACAACATGACATGACATGACATGACATGACAAAACAAGACAAGACAAGACAAGACTAGACAAGACAATACAAGACAAGACTAGACAAGACAAGACAAGACAAGACAAGACAAGACAAGACAAGACTAGACAAGACTAGACAAGACAAGACAAGACAAGACAAGACAAGACAAGACAAGACAAGTCAAGACAAGACCAGACAAGACTAGACAAGACTAGACAAGACAAGACAAGACAAGACAAGACAAGACAAGACAAGACAAGACAAGACAAGACTAGACAAGACTAGACAAGACTAGACAAGACAAGACAAGACAAGACAAGACAAGACAAGACAAGACAAGACAAGACAAGACAAGACTAGACAAGACTAGACAAGACTAGACAAGACAAGACAAGACAAGACAAGACAAGACAAGACAAGACAAGACAAGACAAGACAAGACAAGACAAGACAAGACTAGACAAGACAAGACAAGACAAGACAAGACAAGACAAGACATGAGAAGACATGACAAGACAAAACAAGACAAAACAAGACAAAACAACACAACATGACATGACATGACATGTCATGACAAAACAAGACAAGACAAGACAAAACAACACAACACAATATGACATGACATGACATGACATGAGAAGACAAGACAAGGCAGGACAGGACAGGACAAGACTAGACAAGACAAGACAAGACAAGACAAGACAAGACAAGACAAGACAAGACTAGACAAGACAAGACAAGACAAGACAAGACAAGACAAGACATGAGAAGACATGACAAGACAAAACAAGACAAAACAAGACAAAACAACACAACATGACATGACATGACATGTCATGACAAAACAAGACAAGACAAGACAAAACAAGACAAGACAAGACATGAGAAGACATGACAAGACAAAACAAGACAAAACAACACAACATGACATGACATGACATGTCATGACAAAACAAGACAAGACAAGACAAAACAACACAACACAATATGACATGACATGACATGACATGAGAAGACAAGACAAGGCAGGACAGGACAGGACAAGACTAGACAAGACTAGACAAGACAAGACAAGACAAGACAAAACAACACAACACAACATGACATGACATGACATGACAAAACAAGACAAGACAAGACAAAACAACACAACACAATATGACATGACATGACATGACATGAGAAGACAAGACAAGGCAGGACAGGACAGGACAGGACAGGATAGGACAGGACAGGACAGGACAAGATAAGACAAGACAAGACAAGACACGACAAGACAAGACAGGACAAGACAAGTCAAGACAAGACAAGACAAGACTAGACAAGACAAGACAAGACCAGACAAGACTAGACAAGACTAGACAAGACAAGACAAGACTAGACAAGACTAGACAAAACAAGACAAGACAAGACAAAACAACACAACACAACATGACATGACATGACATGACAAAACAAGACAAGACAAGACAAAACAACACAACACAATATGACATGACATGACATGACATGAGAAGACAAGACAAGGCAGGACAGGACAGGACAGGACAGGACAAGATAAGACAAGACAAGACAAGACACGACAAGACAAGACAGGACAAGACAAGTCAAGACAAGACAAGACAAGACTAGACAAGACAAGACAAGACCAGACAAGACTAGACAAGACTAGACAAGACAAGACAAGACAAGACTAGACAAGACTAGACAAGACTAGACAAGACTAGACAAGACAAGACAAGACAAGACAAGACAAGACAAGACCAGACAAGAAAAGACAAGACAAGACAAGACAAGACAAGACAAGACAAGACAAGACAAGACAAGACAAGACAAGACAAGACAAGACAAGACAAGACAAGACAAGACAAGACAAGACAAGACAAGACAAGACAAGACAAGACAAGACAAGACAAGACAAGACAAGACAAGACAAGACAAGACAAGACAAGACAAGACAAGACAAGACAAGACAAGACAAGACAAGACAAGACAAGACAAGACAAGACAAGACAAGACAAGACAAGACAAGACAAGACAAGACAAGACAAGACAAGACAAGACAAGACAAGACAAGACAAGACAAGACAAGACTAGACAAGACTAGACAAGACTAGACAAGACAAGACAAGACAAGACTAGACAAGACTAGACAAGACTAGACTAGACAAGACTAGACAAGACAAGACAAGACAAGACAAGACCAGACAAGAAAAGACAAGACAAGACAAGACAAGACAAGACAAGACAAGACAAGACAAGACAAGACCAGACAAGAAAAGACTAGACAAGACAAGACTAGACAAGACTAGACAAGCTAGACAAGACAAGACAAGACAAGACTAGACAAGACTAGACAAGACTAGACAAGACTAGACAAGACTAGACAAGACTAGACAAGACTAGACAAGACAAGACAAGACCAGACAAGAAAAGACTAGACAAGACAAGACTAGACAAGACTAGACAAGACAAGACAAGACAAGAGAAGACAAGACAAGAAAAGACAAGACTAGACAAGACTAGACAAGACTAGACAAGACAAGACAAGACAAGACAAGACAAGACAAGACAAGACAAGACAAGACAAGACAAGACAAGACAAGACAAGACAAGACAAGACAAGACAAGACAAGACAAGACAAGACAGACAAGACAAGACAAGACAAGACAAGACAAGACAAGACAAGACAAGACAAGACAAGACAAGACAAGACAAGACAAGACAAGACAAGACAAGACAAGACAAGACAAGACAAGACAAGACAAGACAAGACAAGACAAGACAAGACTAGACAAGACAAGACAAGACAAGACAAGACAAGACAAGACAAGACAAGACAAGACAAGACAAGACAAGACAAGACAAGACAAGACAAGACTAGACAAGACAAGACAAGACAAGACAAGACTAGACAAGACAAGACAAGACAAGACCAGACAAGACTAGACAAGACTAGACAAGACTAGACAAGACAAGACAAGACAAGATAAGACAAGACTAGACAAGACAAGACAAGACAAGACAAGACAAGACTAGACAAGACTAGACAAGACTAGACAAGACTAGACAAGACAAGACAAGACAAGACTAGACTAGACAAGACTAGACAAGACAAGACAAGACAAGACAAGACAAGACAAGACAAGACAAGACAAGACAAGACAAGACAAGACAAGACAGGACAAGACAAGACAAAACAAGACAAGACAAGACAAGACAAGACTAGACAAGACTAGACAAGACTAGACAAGACTAGACAAGACAAGACTAGACAAGACTAGACAAGACTAGACAAGACTAGACAAGACAAGACAAGACAAGACCAGACAAGAAAAGACAAGACAAGACAAGACTAGACAAGACAAGACAAGACAAGACAAGACAAGACAAGACAAGACAAGACAAGACATGAGAAGACATGACAAGACAAAACAACACAACACAACATGACATGACATGACATGACATGACAAAACAAGACAAGACAAGACAAGACTAGACAAGACAATACAAGACAAGACTAGACAAGACAAGACAAGACAAGACAAGACAAGACAAGACAAGACTAGACAAGACTAGACAAGACAAGACAAGACAAGACAAGACAAGACAAGACAAGACAAGACAAGTCAAGACAAGACCAGACAAGACTAGACAAGACTAGACAAGACAAGACAAGACAAGACAAGACAAGACAAGACAAGAAAAGACAAGACAAGACTAGACAAGACTAGACAAGACTAGACAAGACAAGACAAGACAAGACAAGACAAGACAAGACAAGACAAGACAAGACAAGACAAGACTAGACAAGACTAGACAAGACTAGACAAGACAAGACAAGACAAGACAAGACAAGACAAGACAAGACAAGACAAGACAAGACAAGACAAGACAAGACAAGACAAGACAAGACTAGACAAGACAAGACAAGACAAGACAAGACAAGACAAGACATGAGAAGACATGACAAGACAAAACAAGACAAAACAAGACAAAACAACACAACATGACATGACATGACATGTCATGACAAAACAAGACAAGACAAGACAAAACAACACAACACAATATGACATGACATGACATGACATGAGAAGACAAGACAAGGCAGGACAGGACAGGACAAGACTAGACAAGACAAGACAAGACAAGACAAGACAAGACAAGACTAGACAAGACAAGACAAGACAAGACAAGACAAGACAAGACATGAGAAGACATGACAAGACAAAACAAGACAAAACAAGACAAAACAACACAACATGACATGACATGACATGTCATGACAAAACAAGACAAGACAAGACAAAACAAGACAAGACAAGACATGAGAAGACATGACAAGACAAAACAAGACAAAACAACACAACATGACATGACATGACATGTCATGACAAAACAAGACAAGACAAGACAAAACAACACAACACAATATGACATGACATGACATGACATGAGAAGACAAGACAAGGCAGGACAGGACAGGACAAGACTAGACAAGACTAGACAAGACAAGACAAGACAAGACAAAACAACACAACACAACATGACATGACAAAACAAGACAAGACAAGACAAAACAACACAACACAATATGACATGACATGACATGACATGAGAAGACAAGACAAGGCAGGACAGGACAGGACAGGACAGGACAGGACAGGACAGGACAAGATAAGACAAGACAAGACAAGACACGACAAGACAAGACAGGACAAGACAAGTCAAGACAAGACAAGACAAGACTAGACAAGACAAGACAAGACCAGACAAGACTAGACAAGACTTGACAAGACAAGACAAGACTAGACAAGACTAGACAAAACAAGACAAGACAAGACAAAACAACACAACACAACATGACATGACATGACATGACAAAACAAGACAAGACAAGACAAAACAACACAACACAATATGACATGACATGACATGACATGAGAAGACAAGACAAGACAAGACAAGACAAGACAAGACAAGACAAGACAAGACCAGACAAGAAAAGACTAGACAAGACAAGACTAGACAAGACTAGACAAGACTAGACAAGACAAGACAAGACTAGACAAGACTAGACAAGACAAGACAAGACAAGACTAGACAAGACTAGACAAGACTAGACAAGACTAGACAAGACAAGACAAGACCAGACAAGAAAAGACTAGACAAGACAAGACTAGACAAGACTAGACAAGACAAGACAAGACAAGAGAAGACAAGACAAGAAAAGACAAGACTAGACAAGACTAGACAAGACTAGACAAGACAAGACAAGACAAGACAAGACAAGACAAGACAAGACAAGACAAGACAAGACAAGACAAGACAAGACAAGACAAGACAAGACAAGACAAGACAAGACAAGACAAGACAAGACAAGACAAGACAAGACAAGACAAGACAAGACAAGACAAGACAAGACAAGACAAGACAAGACAAGACAAGACAAGACAAGACTAGACAAGACAAGACAAGACAAGACAAGACAAGACACAAGACAAGACAAGACAAGACAAGACAAGACAAGACAAGACAAGACAAGACAAGACTAGACAAGACAAGACAAGACAAGACAAGACAAGACTAGACAAGACAAGACAAGACAAGACCAGACAAGACTAGACAAGACTAGACAAGACAAGACAAGACAAGACAAGACAAGACTAGACAAGACTAGACAAGACTAGACAAGACTAGACAAGACAAGACAAGACAAGACTAGACTAGACAAGACTAGACAAGACAAGACAAGACAAGACAAGACAAGACAAGACAAGACAAGACAAGACAAGACAAGACAAGACAAGACAAGACAAGACAAGACAAGACAGGACAAGACAAGACAAAACAAGACAAGACAAGACAAGACAAGACTAGACAAGACTAGACAAGACTAGACAAGACTAGACAAGACAAGACAAGACAAGACAAGACAAGACAAGACAAGACTAGACAAGACTAGACAAGACTAGACAAGACTAGACAAGACAAGACAAGACAAGACCAGACAAGAAAAGACAAGACAAGACAAGACAAGACTAGACAAGACCAGACAAGACAAGACAAGACAAGACAAGACAAGACAAGACAAGACAAGACAAGACAAGACAAGACAAGACTAGACAAGACTAGACAAGACTAGACAAGACAAGACAAGACAAGACTAGACAAGACTAGACAAGACAAGACAAGACAAGACCAGACAAGAAAAGACAAGACAAGACAAGACTAGACAAGACTAGACAAGACAAGACAAGACAAGACAAGACAAGACAAGACAAGACAAGACAAGACAAGACATGAGAAGACATGACAAGACAAAACAACACAACACAACATGACATGACATGACATGACAAAACAAGACAAGACAAGACAAGACTAGACAAGACAAGACAAGACAAGACTAGACAAGACTAGACAAGACAACAAGACAAGACAAGACAAGACCAGGCAAGACAAGACAAGACAAGACAAGACAAGACAAGACAAGACAAGACAAGACAAGACAAGACAAGACAAGACAAGACAAGACTAGACTAGACAAGACATGACAAGACAAGACAAGACAAGACAAGACAAGACAAGACAAGACAAGACAAGACAAGACAAGACAAGACAAGACAAGACAAGACAAGACAAGACAAGACAAGACAAGACAAGACAAGACAAGACAAGACAAGACAAGACAAGACAAGACTAGACAAGACTAGACAAGACAAGACAATACAAGACTAGACAAGACTAGACAAGACAAGACAAGACAAGACCAGACAAGACTAGACAAGACTAGACAAGACAAGACAAGACAAGACAAGACAAGACAAGACAAGACAAGACTAGACTAGACTAGACAAGACTAGACTAGACAAGACTAGACAAGACTAGACAAGACTAGACAAGACAAGACAAGACAAGACCAGACAAGACAAGACAAGACAAGACAAAACAAAACAAGACAAGACAAGACAAGACTAGACAAGACTAGACAAGACAAGACAAGACAAGACCAGACAAGAAAAGACAAGACAAGACAAGACTAGACAAGACTAGACAAGACAAGACAAGACAAGACAAGACAAGACAAGACAAGACAAGACAAGACATGAGAAGACATGACAAGACAAAACAACACAACACAACATGACATGACATGACATGACATGACAAAACAAGACAAGACAAGACAAGACTAGACAAGACAATACAAGACAAGACTAGACAAGACTAGACAAGACAAGACAAGACAAGACAAGACAAGACAAGACAAGACAAGACAAGTCAAGACAAGACCAGACAAGACTAGACAAGACTAGACAAGACAAGACAAGACAAGACAAGACAAGACAAGACAAGACAAGACAAGACAAGACAAGACAAGACAAGACAAGACTAGACAAGACTAGACAAGACTAGACAAGACAAGACAAGACAAGACAAGACAAGACAAGACAAGACAAGACAAGACAAGACAAGACAAGACAAGACAAGACAAGACTAGACAAGACTAGACAAGACTAGACAAGACAAGACAAGACAAGACATGACAAGACAAGACAAGGCATGAGAAGACATGACAAGACAAAACAAGACAAGACAAGACAAGACAAGACAAGACAAGACAAGACAAGACAAGACAAGACATGAGAAGACATGACAAGACAAAACAAGACAAAACAAGACAAGACAAGACAAAACAACACAACACAACATGACATGACATGACATGACATGACAAAACAAGACAAGACAGGACAGGACAAGACAAGACTAGACAAGACTAGACAAGACAAGACAAGACAAGACAAGACAAGACAAGACAAGACAAGACTAGACAAGACAAGACTAGACAAGACTAGACAAGACAAGACAAGACAAGACTAGACAAGACTAGACAAGACAAGACAAGACAAGACAAGACAAGACAAGACAAGACAAGACTAGACAAGACAAGACTAGACAAGACTAGACAAGACAAGACTAGACAAGACTAGACAAGACAAGACAAGACAAGACTAGACAAGACAAGACAAGACAAGACTAGACAAGACTAGACAAGACAAGACAAGACAAGACAAGACCAGACAAGACAAGACGAGACAAGACAAGACAAGACAAGACAAGACAAGACAAGACAAGACAAAACAAGACAAGACAAGACAAGACTAGACAAGACTAGACAAGACTAGACAAGACAAGACAAGACAAGACCAGACAAGAAAAGACAAGACAAGACAAGACTAGACAAGACTAGACAAGACAAGACAAGACAAGACAAGACAAGACAAGACAAGACTAGACAAGACAAGACAGGACAAGACAAGGCTAGACAAGACAAGACAAGACAAGACAAGACAAGACAAGGCAAGACAAGTCAAGACAAGACAAGACAAGACAAGACAAGACAAGACAAGACTAGACAAGACAAGACAAGACAAGACAAGACAAGACAAGACTAGACAAGACTAGACAAGACATGACAAGACCAGACAAGAAAAGACAAGACAAGACTAGACAAGACTAGACAAGACAAGACAAGACAAGACTACACAAGACAAGACAAGACAAGACCAGACAAGACAAGACAAGACAAGACAAGACAAGACAAGACAAGACAAGACAAGACAAGACAAGACAAGACAAGACAAGACAAGACAAGACAAGACAAGACAAGACAAGACAAGACAAGACAAGACAAGACTAGACAAGACAAGACAAGACAAGACAAGACAAGACAAGACAAGACAAGACAAGACAAGACAAGACTAGACAAGACAAGACAAGACAAGACAAGAGAAGACAAGACAAGACAAGACAAGACAAGACAAGACAAGACAAGACAAGACAAGACTAGACAAGACTAGACAAGACTAGACAAGACTAGACAAGACAAGACAAGACAAGACTAGACAAGACTAGACAAGACTAGACAATACAAGACAAGACAAGACAAGACCAGACAAGACAAGACAAGAAAAAACAAGACAAGACAAGACAAGACAAAACAAGACAAGACAAGACTAGACAAGACTAGACAAGACAAGACAAGACTAGACAAGACAAGACAAGACAAGACAAGACAAGACAAGACAAGACAAGACAAGACAAGACAAGACAAGACAAGGCAAGACAAGACAAGACAAGACAAGACAAGACAAGACAAGACAAGACTAGACAAGACTAGACAAGACTAGACAAGACAAGACAAGACAAGACAAGACAAGACAAGACAAGACAAGACTAGACAAGACTAGACAAGACAAGACAAGACAAGACAAGACAAGACAAGACAAGACAAGACTAGACAAGACAAGACTAGACAAGACTAGACAAGACAAGACTAGACAAGACTAGACAAGACAAGACAAGACAAGACTAGACAAGACAAGACAAGACAAGACTAGACAAGACTAGACAAGACAAGACAAGACAAGACAAGACCAGACAAGACAAGACGAGACAAGACAAGACAAGACAAGACAAGACAAGACAAGACAAGACAAAACAAGACAAGACAAGACAAGACTAGACAAGACTAGACAAGACTAGACAAGACAAGACAAGACAAGACCAGACAAGAAAAGACAAGACAAGACAAGACTAGACAAGACTAGACAAGACAAGACAAGACAAGACAAGACAAGACAAGACAAGACTAGACAAGACAAGACAGGACAAGACAAGGCTAGACAAGACAAGACAAGACAAGACAAGACAAGACAAGGCAAGACAAGTCAAGACAAGACAAGACAAGACAAGACAAGACAAGACAAGACTAGACAAGACAAGACAAGACAAGACAAGACAAGACAAGACTAGACAAGACTAGACAAGACATGACAAGACCAGACAAGAAAAGACAAGACAAGACTAGACAAGACTAGACAAGACAAGACAAGACAAGACTACACAAGACAAGACAAGACAAGACCAGACAAGACAAGACAAGACAAGACAAGACAAGACAAGACAAGACAAGACAAGACAAGACAAGACAAGACAAGACAAGACAAGACAAGACAAGACAAGACAAGACAAGACAAGACAAGACAAGACAAGACAAGACTAGACAAGACAAGACAAGACAAGACAAGACAAGACAAGACAAGACAAGACAAGACAAGACAAGACTAGACAAGACAAGACAAGACAAGACAAGAGAAGACAAGACAAGACAAGACAAGACAAGACAAGACAAGACAAGACAAGACAAGACTAGACAAGACTAGACAAGACTAGACAAGACTAGACAAGACAAGACAAGACAAGACTAGACAAGACTAGACAAGACTAGACAATACAAGACAAGACAAGACAAGACCAGACAAGACAAGACAAGAAAAAACAAGACAAGACAAGACAAGACAAAACAAGACAAGACAAGACTAGACAAGACTAGACAAGACAAGACAAGACTAGACAAGACAAGACAAGACAAGACAAGACAAGACAAGACAAGACAAGACAAGACAAGACAAGACAAGGCAAGACAAGACAAGACAAGACAAGACAAGACAAGACAAGACAAGACTAGACAAGACTAGACAAGACTAGACAAGACAAGACAAGACAAGACAAGACAAGACAAGACAAGACAAGACTAGACAAGACTAGACAAGACAAGACAAGACAAGACAAGACAAGACAAGACAAGACAAGACTAGACAAGACAAGACTAGACAAGACTAGACAAGACAAGACTAGACAAGACTAGACAAGACAAGACAAGACAAGACTAGACAAGACAAGACAAGACAAGACTAGACAAGACTAGACAAGACAAGACAAGACAAGACAAGACCAGACAAGACAAGACGAGACAAGACAAGACAAGACAAGACAAGACAAGACAAGACAAGACAAAACAAGACAAGACAAGACAAGACTAGACAAGACTAGACAAGACTAGACAAGACAAGACAAGACAAGACCAGACAAGAAAAGACAAGACAAGACAAGACTAGACAAGACTAGACAAGACAAGACAAGACAAGACAAGACAAGACAAGACAAGACTAGACAAGACAAGACAGGACAAGACAAGGCTAGACAAGACAAGACAAGACAAGACAAGACAAGACAAGGCAAGACAAGTCAAGACAAGACAAGACAAGACAAGACAAGACAAGACAAGACTAGACAAGACAAGACAAGACAAGACAAGACAAGACAAGACTAGACAAGACTAGACAAGACATGACAAGACCAGACAAGAAAAGACAAGACAAGACTAGACAAGACTAGACAAGACAAGACAACACAAGACTACACAAGACAAGACAAGACAAGACCAGACAAGACAAGACAAGACAAGACAAGACAAGACAAGACAAGACAAGACAAGACAAGACAAGACAAGACAAGACAAGACAAGACAAGACAAGACAAGACAAGACAAGACAAGACAAGACAAGACAAGACAAGACTAGACAAGACAAGACAAGACAAGACAAGACAAGACAAGACAAGACAAGACAAGACAAGACAAGACTAGACAAGACAAGACAAGACAAGACAAGAGAAGACAAGACAAGACAAGACAAGACAAGACAAGACAAGACAAGACAAGACAAGACTAGACAAGACTAGACAAGACTAGACAAGACTAGACAAGACAAGACAAGACAAGACTAGACAAGACTAGACAAGACTAGACAATACAAGACAAGACAAGACAAGACCAGACAAGACAAGACAAGAAAAAACAAGACAAGACAAGACAAGACAAAACAAGACAAGACAAGACTAGACAAGACTAGACAAGACAAGACAAGACTAGACAAGACAAGACAAGACAAGACAAGACAAGACAAGACAAGACAAGACAAGACAAGACAAGACAAGACAAGGCAAGACAAGACAAGACAAGACAAGACAAGACAAGACAAGACAAGACTAGACAAGACTAGACAAGACTAGACAAGACAAGACAAGACAAGACAAGACAAGACAAGACAAGACAAGACTAGACAAGACTAGACAAGACAAGACAAGACAAGACAAGACAAGACAAGACAAGACAAGACTAGACAAGACAAGACTAGACAAGACTAGACAAGACAAGACTAGACAAGACTAGACAAGACAAGACAAGACAAGACTAGACAAGACAAGACAAGACAAGACTAGACAAGACTAGACAAGACAAGACAAGACAAGACAAGACCAGACAAGACAAGACGAGACAAGACAAGACAAGACAAGACAAGACAAGACAAGACAAGACAAAACAAGACAAGACAAGACAAGACTAGACAAGACTAGACAAGACTAGACAAGACAAGACAAGACAAGACCAGACAAGAAAAGACAAGACAAGACAAGACTAGACAAGACTAGACAAGACAAGACAAGACAAGACAAGACAAGACAAGACAAGACTAGACAAGACAAGACAGGACAAGACAAGGCTAGACAAGACAAGACAAGACAAGACAAGACAAGACAAGGCAAGACAAGTCAAGACAAGACAAGACAAGACAAGACAAGACAAGACAAGACTAGACAAGACAAGACAAGACAAGACAAGACAAGACAAGACTAGACAAGACTAGACAAGACATGACAAGACCAGACAAGAAAAGACAAGACAAGACTAGACAAGACTAGACAAGACAAGACAAGACAAGACTACACAAGACAAGACAAGACAAGACCAGACAAGACAAGACAAGACAAGACAAGACAAGACAAGACAAGACAAGACAAGACAAGACAAGACAAGACAAGACAAGACAAGACAAGACAAGACAAGACAAGACAAGACAAGACAAGACAAGACAAGACAAGACTAGACAAGACAAGACAAGACAAGACAAGACAAGACAAGACAAGACAAGACAAGACAAGACAAGACTAGACAAGACAAGACAAGACAAGACAAGAGAAGACAAGACAAGACAAGACAAGACAAGACAAGACAAGACAAGACAAGACAAGACTAGACAAGACTAGACAAGACTAGACAAGACTAGACAAGACAAGACAAGACAAGACTAGACAAGACTAGACAAGACTAGACAATACAAGACAAGACAAGACAAGACCAGACAAGACAAGACAAGAAAAAACAAGACAAGACAAGACAAGACAAAACAAGACAAGACAAGACTAGACAAGACTAGACAAGACAAGACAAGACTAGACAAGACAAGACAAGACAAGACAAGACAAGACAAGACAAGACAAGACAAGACAAGACAAGACAAGGCAAGACAAGACAAGACAAGACAAGACAAGACAAGACAAGACAAGACTAGACAAGACTAGACAAGACTAGACAAGACAAGACAAGACAAGACAAGACAAGACAAGACAAGACAAGACTAGACAAGACTAGACAAGACAAGACAAGACAAGACAAGACAAGACAAGACAAGACAAGACTAGACAAGACAAGACTAGACAAGACTAGACAAGACAAGACTAGACAAGACTAGACAAGACAAGACAAGACAAGACTAGACAAGACAAGACAAGACAAGACTAGACAAGACTAGACAAGACAAGACAAGACAAGACAAGACCAGACAAGACAAGACGAGACAAGACAAGACAAGACAAGACAAGACAAGACAAGACAAGACAAAACAAGACAAGACAAGACAAGACTAGACAAGACTAGACAAGACTAGACAAGACAAGACAAGACAAGACCAGACAAGAAAAGACAAGACAAGACAAGACTAGACAAGACTAGACAAGACAAGACAAGACAAGACAAGACAAGACAAGACAAGACAAGACTAGACAAGACAAGACAGGACAAGACAAGGCTAGACAAGACAAGACAAGACAAGACAAGACAAGACAAGGCAAGACAAGTCAAGACAAGACAAGACAAGACAAGACAAGACAAGACAAGACTAGACAAGACAAGACAAGACAAGACAAGACAAGACAAGACTAGACAAGACTAGACAAGACATGACAAGACCAGACAAGAAAAGACAAGACAAGACTAGACAAGACTAGACAAGACAAGACAAGACAAGACTACACAAGACAAGACAAGACAAGACCAGACAAGACAAGACAAGACAAGACAAGACAAGACAAGACAAGACAAGACAAGACAAGACAAGACAAGACAAGACAAGACAAGACAAGACAAGACAAGACAAGACAAGACAAGACAAGACAAGACAAGACAAGACAAGACAAGACAAGACTAGACAAGACAAGACAAGACAAGACAAGACAAGACAAGACAAGACAAGACAAGACAAGACAAGACAAGACTAGACAAGACAAGACAAGACAAGACAAGAGAAGACAAGACAAGACAAGACAAGACAAGACAAGACAAGACAAGACAAGACAAGACTAGACAAGACTAGACAAGACTAGACAAGACTAGACAAGACAAGACAAGACAAGACTAGACAAGACTAGACAAGACTAGACAATACAAGACAAGACAAGACAAGACCAGACAAGACAAGACAAGAAAAAACAAGACAAGACAAGACAAGACAAAACAAGACAAGACAAGACTAGACAAGACTAGACAAGACAAGACAAGACTAGACAAGACAAGACAAGACAAGACAAGACAAGACAAGACAAGACAAGACAAGACAAGACAAGACAAGGCAAGACAAGACAAGACAAGACAAGACAAGACAAGACAAGACAAGACTAGACAAGACTAGACAAGACTAGACAAGACAAGACAAGACAAGACAAGACAAGACAAGACAAGACAAGACAAGACAAGACAAGACAAGACAAGACAAGACAAGACAAGACTAGACAAGACAAGACTAGACAAGACTAGACAAGACAAGACTAGACAAGACTAGACAAGACAAGACAAGACAAGACTAGACAAGACAAGACAAGACAAGACTAGACAAGACTAGACAAGACAAGACAAGACAAGACAAGACAAGACAAGACAAGACCAGACAAGACAAGACGAGACAAGACAAGACAAGACAAGACAAGACAAGACAAGACAAGACAAAACAAGACAAGACAAGACAAGACTAGACAAGACTAGACAAGACTAGACAAGACAAGACAAGACAAGACCAGACAAGAAAAGACAAGACAAGACAAGACTAGACAAGACTAGACAAGACAAGACAAGACAAGACAAGACAAGACAAGACAAGACTAGACAAGACAAGACAGGACAAGACAAGACAAGACCAGACAAGAAAAGACAAGACAACACAAGACAACACAAGACTAGACAAGACTAGACCAGACAAGACAAGACAAGACAAGACAAGACTAGACAAGACTAGACAAGACAAGACAAGACAAGACAAGACTAGACAAGACTAGACAAGACAAGACAAGACAAGACCAGACAAGAAAAGACAAGACTAGACAAGACTAGACAAGACAAGACAAGACAAGACTAGACAAGACAAGACAAGACAAGACCAGGCAAGACAAGACAAGACAAGACAAGACAAAACAAGACAAGACAAGACAAGACAAGACATGAGAAGACATGACAAGACAAAACAAGACAAAACAACACAACATGACATGACATGACATGTCATGACAAAACAAGACAAGACAAGACAAAACAACACAACACAATATGACATGACATGACATGACATGAGAAGACAAGACAAGGCAGGACAGGACAGGACAAGACTAGACAAGACTAGACAAGACAAGACAAGACAAGACAAAACAACACAACACAACATGACATGACATGACATGACAAAACAAGACAAGACAAGACAAAACAACATAACACAATATGACATGACATGACATGACATGAGAAGACAAGACAAGGCAGGACAGGACAGGACAGGACAGGACAGGACAGGACAGGACAGGACAAGATAAGACAAGACAAGACAAGACACGACAAGACAAGACAGGACAAGACAAGTCAAGACAAGACAAGACAAGACTAGACAAGACAAGACAAGACCAGACAAGACTAGACAAGACTAGACAAGACAAGACAAGACTAGACAAGACTAGACAAAACAAGACAAGACAAGACAAAACAACACAACACAACATGACATGACATGACATGACAAAACAAGACAGGACAAGACAAAACAACACAACACAATATGACATGACATGACATGACATGAGAAGACAAGACAAGGCAGGACAGGACAGGACAGGACAGGACAGGACAGGACAGGACAGGACAAGATAAGACAAGACAAGACAAGACACGACAAGACAAGACAGGACAAGACAAGTCAAGACAAGACAAGACAAGACTAGACAAGACAAGACAAGACCAGACAAGACTAGACAAGACTAGACAAGACTAGACAAGACTAGACAAGACAAGACAAGACAAGACAAGACAAGACAAGACAAGACAAGACAAGACAAGACAAGACAAGACAAGACAAGACAAGACAAGACAAGACAAGACAAGACAAGACAAGACAAGACAAGACAAGACAAGACAAGACAAGACAAGACAAGACAAGACAAGACAAGACAAGACAAGACAAGACAAGACAAGACAAGACAAGACAAGACAAGACAAGACAAGACAAGACAAGACAAGACAAGACAAGACAAGACAAGACAAGACAAGACAAGACAAGACAAGACAAGACAAGACAAGACAAGACAAGACAAGACAAGACAAGACAAGACAAGACAAGACAAGACAAGACAAGACAAGACAAGACAAGACAAGACAAGACAAGACAAGACAAGACAAGACAAGACAAGACAAGACAAGACAAGACAAGACAAGACAAGACAAGACAAGACAAGACAAGACAAGACAAGACAAGACAAGACAAGACAAGACAAGACAAGACAAGACTAGACAAGACTAGACAAGACTAGACAAGACTAGACAAGACAAGACAAGACTAGACAAGACTAGACAAAACAAGACAAGACAAGACAAAACAACACAACACAACATGACATGACATGACATGACAAAACAAGACAGGACAAGACAAAACAACACAACACAATATGACATGACATGACATGACATGAGAAGACAAGACAAGGCAGGACAGGACAGGACAGGACAGGACAGGACAGGACAGGACAGGACAAGATAAGACAAGACAAGACAAGACACGACAAGACAAGACAGGACAAGACAAGTCAAGACAAGACAAGACAAGACTAGACAAGACAAGACAAGACAAGACCAGACAAGACTAGACAAGACTAGACAAGACTAGACAAGACTAGACAAGACAAGACAAGACAAGACAAGACAAGACAAGACAAGACAAGACAAGACAAGACAAGACAAGACAAGACAAGACAAGACAAGACAAGACAAGACAAGACAAGACAAGACAAGACAAGACAAGACAAGACAAGACAAGACAAGACAAGACAAGACAAGACAAGACAAGACAAGACAAGACAAGACAAGACAAGACAAGACAAGACAAGACAAGACAAGACAAGACAAGACAAGACAAGACAAGACAAGACAAGACAAGACAAGACAAGACAAGACAAGACAAGACAAGACAAGACAAGACAAGACAAGACAAGACAAGACAAGACAAGACAAGACAAGACAAGACAAGACAAGACAAGACAAGACAAGACAAGACAAGACAAGACTAGACAAGACTAGACAAGACTAGACAAGACTAGACAAGACAAGACAAGACAAGACAAGACAAGACAAGACAAGACAAGACAAGACAAGACAAGACAAGACAAGACAAGACAAGACAAGACAAGACAAGACAAGACAAGACTAGACAAGACTAGACAAGACTAGACAAGACAAGACAAGACAAGACAAGACAAGACAAGACAAGACAAGACAAGACAAGACAAGACAAGACAAGACAAGACAAGACAAGACAAGACAAGACTAGACAAGACAAGACCAGACAAGACTAGACAAGACTAGACAAGACTAGACAAGACTAGACAAGACAAGACAAGACAAGACAAGACAAGACAAGACAAGACAAGACAAGACAAGACAAGACAAGACAAGACAAGACAAGACAAGACAAGACAAGACAAGACAAGACAAGACAAGACAAGACAAGACAAGACAAGACAAGACAAGACAAGACAAGACAAGACTAGACAAGACAAGACAAGACAAGACAAGACAAGACAAGACAAGACAAGACAAGACAAGACAAGACTAGACAAGACAAGACAAGACAAGACAAGAGAAGACAAGACAAGACAAGACAAGACAAGACAAGACAAGACAAGACAAGACAAGACTAGACAAGACAAGACAAGACAAGACAAGACAAGACAAGACAAGACAAGACAAGACAAGACAAGACTAGACAAGACTAGACAAGACTAGACAAGACTAGACAAGACAAGACAAGACAAGACAAGACAAGACAAGACAAGACAAGACATGACATGACAAAACAAGACAAGACAAGACAAGACTAGACAAGACAATACAAGACAAGACTAGACAAGACTAGACAAGACAAGACAAGACAAGACAAGACAAGACAAGACAAGACAAGACAAGACAAGACCAGACAAGACTAGACAAGACTAGACAAGACAAGACAAGACAAGACAAGACAAGACAAGACAAGACAAGACAAGACAAGACAAGATTAGACAAGACTAGACAAGACTAGACAAGACAAGACAAGACAAGACAAGACAAGACAAGACAAGACAAGACAAGACAAGACAAGACAAGACAAGACAAGACAAGACAAGACAAGACTAGACAAGACTAGACAAGACTAGACAAGACAAGACTAGACAAGACAAGACAAGACAAGACCTGACAAGAAAAGACAAGACAAGACAAGACAAAACAAGACAAGACAAGACAAGACTAGACAAGACTAGACAAGACAAGACAAGACAAGACAAGACAAGACAAGACAAGACAAGACTAGACAAGACTAGACAAGACTAGACAAGACTATACAAGACAAGACAAGACAAGGCGAGACAAGACAAGACAAGGCTAGACAAGACAAGACAAGACAAGACAAGACAAGACAAGACAAGACAAGTCAAGACAAGACAAGACAAGACAAGACAAGACAAGACAAGACTAGACAAGACAAGACAAGACAAGACAAGACAAGACAAGACAAGACTAGACAAGACTAGACAAGACAAGACAAGACCAGACAAGAAAAGACAAGACAAGACTAAAGAAGACTAGACAAGACAAGACAAGACAAGACTACACAAGACAAGACAAGACAAGACCAGACAAGACAAGACAAGACAAGACAAGACAAGACAAGACAAGACAAGACAAGACAAGACAAGACAAGACAAGACAAGACAAGACAAGACAAGACAAGACAAGACAAGACAAGACAAGACAAGACAAGACAAGACAAGACAAGACAAGACAAGACAAGACAAGACAAGACTAGACAAGACAAGACAAGACAAGACAAGACAAGACAAGACAAGACAAGACAAGACAAGACAAGACAAGACAAGACAAGACAAGACAAGACTAGACAAGACAAGACAAGACAAGACAAGAGAAGACAAGACAAGACAAGACAAGACAAGACAAGACAAGACAAGACAAGACAAGACAAGACTAGACAAGACTAGACAAGACTAGACAAGACTAGACAAGACAAGACTAGACAAGACTAGACAAGACAAGACAAGACAAGACAAGACAAGACCAGACAAGACAAGACAAGAAAAAACAAGACAAGACAAGACAAGACAAAACAAGACAAGACAAGACAAGACTAGACAAGACTAGACAAGACAAGACAAGACTAGACAAGACAAGACAAGACAAGACAAGACAAGACAAGACAAGACAAGACAAGACAAGACAAGACAAGACAAGACAAGACAAGGCAAGACAAGACAAGACAAGACAAGACAAGACAAGACAAGACTAGACAAGACTAGACAAGACTAGACAAGACAAGACAAGACAAGACAAGACAAGACAAGGCAAGACAAGACTAGACAAGACTAGACAAGACAAGACAAGACAAGACAAGACAAGACAAGACAAGACTAGACAAGACAAGACTAGACAAGACTAGACAAGACAAGACTAGACAAGACTAGACAAGACAAGACAAGACAAGACTAGACAAGACAAGACTAGACAAGACTAGACAAGACTAGACAAGACAAGACAAGACAAGACAAGACCAGACAAGACAAGACGAGACAAGACAAGACAAGACAAGACAAGACAAGACAAGACAAGACAAAACAAGACAAGACAAGACAAGACTAGACAAGACTAGACAAGACTAGACAAGACAAGACAAGACAAGACCAGACAAGAAAAGACAAGACAAGACAAGACTAGACAAGACTAGACAAGACAAGACAAGACAAGACAAGACAAGACAAGACAAGACAAGACAAGACAAGACTAGACAAGACAAGACAGGACAAGACAAGACAAGACCAGACAAGAAAAGACAAGACAACACAAGACAACACAAGACTAGACAAGACTAGACCAGACAAGACAAGACAAGACAAGACAAGACAAGACAAGACAAGACAAGACAAGACTAGACAAGACTAGACAAGACAAGACAAGACAAGACAAGACTAGACAAGACTAGACAAGACAAGACAACACAAGACCAGACAAGAAAAGACAAGACTAGACAAGACTAGACAAGACAAGACAAGACAAGACTAGACAAGACAAGACAAGACAAGACCAGGCAAGACAAGACAAGACAAGACAAGACAAAACAAGACAAGACAAGACAAGACAAGACAGGACAAGACAAGACAAGACATGAGAAGACATGACAAGACAAAACAAGACAAAACAAGACAAGACAAGACAAGACAAGACAAGACAAGACAAGACAAGACTAGACAAGACTAGACAAGACAAGACAAGACTAGACAAGACTAGACAAGACAAGACAAGACAAGACAAGACAAGACAAGACAAGACAAGACAAGACAAGACAAGACAAGACAAGACAAGACTAGACAAGACTAGACAAGACTAGACAAGACAAGACAAGACTAGACAAGACTAGACAAGACAAGACAAGACATGAGAAGACATGACAAGACAAAACAAGACAAAACAAGACAAGACAAGACAAGACAAGACAAAACAACACAACACAACATGACATGACATGACATGACAAAACAAGACAAGGCAAGACAAGAAAAGACAAGACAAGACAAGACAAGACAAGACAAGACTAGACAAGACTAGACAAGACAAGACAAGACTAGACAAGACTAGACAAGACAAGACAATACAAGACAAGACTAGACAAGACAAGACAAGACAAGACCAGACAAGACAAGACAAGACATGACAAGACATGAGAAGACATGACAAGACAAAACAAGACAAAACAAGACAAGACAAGACAAGACAAAACAAGACAAGACAAGACAAGACAAGACAAGACTAGACAAGACAAGACAAGACTAGACAAGACTAGACAAGACAAGACAAGACAAGACAAGACAAGACAAGACAAGACAAGACAAGACAAGACAAGACTAGACAAGACAAGACAAGACAAGACAAGACAAGACAAGATATGAGAAGACATGACAAGACAAAACAAGACAAAACAAGACAAGACAAGACAAGACAAGACAAAACAACACAACACAACATGACATGACATGACATGACATGACATGACAAAACAAGACAAGACAAGACAAGACAAGACAAGACAAGACATGAGAAGACATGACAAGACAAAACAAGACAAAACAACACAACATGACATGACATGACATGTCATGACAAAACAAGACAAGACAAGACAAAACAACACAACACAATATGACATGACATGACAACACAACACAATATGACATGACATGACATGACATGACATGACATGAGAAGACAAGACAAGGCAGGACAGGACGGGACAAGACTAGACAAGACTAGACAAGACAAGACAAGACAAGACAAAACAACACAACACAACATGACATGACATGACATGACAAAACAAGACAAGACAAGACAAAACAACACAACACAATATGACATGACATGACATGACATGAGAAGACAAGACAAGGCAGGACAGGACAGGACAGGACAGGACAGGACAGGACAGGACAGGACAAGATAAGACAAGACAAGACAAGACACGACAAGACAAGACAGGACAAGACAAGTCAAGACAAGACAAGACAAGACTAGACAAGACAAGACAAGACAAGACAAGACAAGACAAGACAAGACAAGACAAGACAAGACAAGACAAGACAAGACAAGACAAGACAAGACAAGACAAGACAAGACAAGACAAGACAAGACAAGACAAGACAAGACAAGACAAGACAAGACAAGACAAGACAAGACTAGACAAGACTAGACAAGACAAGACAAGACAAGACTAGACAAGACTAGACAAGACTAGACAAGACAAGACAAGACAAGACAAGACAAGACCAGACAAGAAAAGACAAGACAAGACAAGACAAGACAAGACAAGACAAGACAAGACCAGACAAGAAAAGACTAGACAAGACAAGACTAGACAAGACTAGACAAGACAAGACAAGACAAGACAAGACTAGACAAGACAAGACAAGACAAGACTAGACAAGACTAGACAAGACTAGACAAGACTAGACAAGACAAGACAAGACCAGACAAGAAAAGACTAGACAAGACAAGACAAGACAAGACCAGACAAGACTAGACAAGACTAGACAAGACAAGACAAGACAAGACAAGACAAGACAAGACTAGACAAGACAAGACAAGACAAGACAAGACAAGACAAGACTAGACAAGACTAGACAAGACTAGACAAGACAAGACAAGACAAGACTAGACAAGACTAGACAAGACAAGACAAGACAAGACAAGACAAGACAAGACAAGACAAGACAAGACAAGACAGGACAAGACAAGACAAAACAAGACAAGACAAGACAAGACAAGACTAGACAAGACTAGACAAGACTAGACAAGACTAGACAAGACAAGACAAGACAAGACAAGACAAGACAAGACAAGACAAGACTAGACAAGACTAGACAAGACTAGACAAGACTAGACAAGACAAGACAAGACAAGACCAGACAAGAAAAGACAAGACAAGACAAGACAAGACTAGACAAGACCAGACAAGACAAGACAAGACAAGACAAGACAAGACAAGACAAGACAAGACAAGACTAGACAAGACTAGACAAGACTAGACAAGACAAGACAAGACAAGACAAGACTAGACAAGACTAGACAAGACAAGACAAGACAAGACCAGACAAGAAAAGACAAGACAAGACAAGACTAGACAAGACTAGACAAGACAAGACAAGACAAGACAAGACAAGACAAGACAAGACAAGACAAGACATGAGAAGACATGACAAGACAAAACAACACAACACAACATGACATGACATGACATGACAAAACAAGACAAGACAAGACAAGACTAGACAAGACAAGACAAGACAAGACTAGACAAGACTAGACAAGACAACAAGACAAGACAAGACAAGACCAGGCAAGACAAGACAAGACAAGACAAGACAAGACAAGACTAGACAAGACTAGACAAGACTAGACAAGACAAGACAAGACAAGGCCAGACAAGAAAAGACAAGACAAGACAAGACTAGACAAGACAAGACAAGACAAGACAAGACAAGACAAGACAAGACAAGACAAGACAAGACAGGACAAGACAAGACAAAACAAGACAAGACAAGACAAGACAAGACTAGACAAGACTAGACAAGACTAGACAAGACTAGACAAGACAAGACAAGACAAGACAAGACAAGACAAGACAAGACTAGACAAGACAAGACAAGACAAGACAAGACAAGACAAGACAAGACAAGACAAGACAAGACAAGACAAGACAAGACAAGACAAGACAAGACAAGACAAAACAACACAACACAATATGACATGACATGACATGACATGAGAAGACAAGACAAGGCAGGACAGGACAGGACAGGACAGGACAGGACAGGACAAGATAAGACAAGACAAGACAAGACACGACAAGACAAGACAGGACAAGACAGGACAAGACAAGTCAAGACAAGACAAGACAAGACTAGACAAGACAAGACAAGACCAGACAAGACTAGACAAGACTAGACAAGACTAGACAAGACAAGACAAGACAAGACAAGACAAGACAAGACAAGACAAGACAAGACAAGACAAGACAAGACAAGACAAGACAAGACAAGACAAGACAAGACAAGACAAGACAAGACAAGACAAGACAAGACAAGACAAGACAAGACAAGACAAGACAAGACAAGACAAGACAAGACAAGACAAGACAAGACAAGACAAGACAAGACAAGACAAGACAAGACAAGACAAGACAAGACAAGACAAGACAAGACAAGACAAGACAAGACAAGACAAGACAAGACAAGACAAGACTAGACAAGACTAGACAAGACAAGACAAGACAAGACCAGACAAGAAAAGACAAGACAAGACAAGACTAGACAAGACTAGAAAAGACAAGACAAGACAAGACAAGACAAGACAAGACAAGACAAGACAAGACAAGACAAGACATGAGAAGACATGACAAGACAAAACAACACAACACAACATGACATGACATGACATGACATGACAAAACAAGACAAGACAAGACAAGACTAGACAAGACAATACAAGACAAGACTAGACAAGACAAGACAAGACAAGACAAGACAAGACAAGACAAGACTAGACAAGACTAGACAAGACAAGACAAGACAAGACAAGACAAGACAAGACAAGACAAGTCAAGACAAGACCAGACAAGACTAGACAAGACTAGACAAGACAAGACAAGACAAGACAAGACAAGACAAGACAAGACAAGACAAGACAAGACTAGACAAGACTAGACAAGACTAGACAAGACAAGACAAGACAAGACAAGACAAGACAAGACAAGACAAGACAAGACAAGACTAGACAAGACTAGACAAGACTAGACAAGACAAGACAAGACAAGACAAGACAAGACAAGACAAGACAAGACAAGACAAGACAAGACAAGACAAGACAAGACAAGACAAGACTAGACAAGACAAGACAAGACAAGACAAGACAAGACAAGACATGAGAAGACATGACAAGACAAAACAAGACAAAACAAGACAAAACAACACAACATGACATGACATGACATGTCATGACAAAACAAGACAAGACAAGACAAAACAACACAACACAATATGACATGACATGACATGACATGAGAAGACAAGACAAGGCAGGACAGGACAGGACAAGACTAGACAAGACAAGACAAGACAAGACAAGACAAGACAAGACAAGACAAGACTAGACAAGACAAGACAAGACAAGACAAGACAAGACAAGACATGAGAAGACATGACAAGACAAAACAAGACAAAACAAGACAAAACAACACAACATGACATGACATGACATGTCATGACAAAACAAGACAAGACAAGACAAAACAAGACAAGACAAGACATGAGAAGACATGACAAGACAAAACAAGACAAAACAACACAACATGACATGACATGACATGTCATGACAAAACAAGACAAGACAAGACAAAACAACACAACACAATATGACATGACATGACATGACATGAGAAGACAAGACAAGGCAGGACAGGACAGGACAAGACTAGACAAGACTAGACAAGACAAGACAAGACAAGACAAAACAACACAACACAACATGACATGACATGACATGACAAAACAAGACAAGACAAGACAAAACAACACAACACAATATGACATGACATGACATGACATGAGAAGACAAGACAAGGCAGGACAGGACAGGACAGGACAGGATAGGACAGGACAGGACAGGACAAGATAAGACAAGACAAGACAAGACACGACAAGACAAGACAGGACAAGACAAGTCAAGACAAGACAAGACAAGACTAGACAAGACAAGACAAGACCAGACAAGACTAGACAAGACTAGACAAGACAAGACAAGACTAGACAAGACTAGACAAAACAAGACAAGACAAGACAAAACAACACAACACAACATGACATGACATGACATGACAAAACAAGACAAGACAAGACAAAACAACACAACACAATATGACATGACATGACATGACATGAGAAGACAAGACAAGGCAGGACAGGACAGGACAGGACAGGACAGGACAGGACAGGACAAGATAAGACAAGACAAGACAAGACACGACAAGACAAGACAGGACAAGACAAGTCAAGACAAGACAAGACAAGACTAGACAAGACAAGACAAGACAAGACAAGACAAGACAAGACAAGACAAGACATGAGAAGACATGACAAGACAAAACAAGACAAAACAAGACAAAACAACACAACATGACATGACATGACATGTCATGACAAAACAAGACAAGACAAGACAAAACAACACAACACAATATGACATGACATGACATGACATGAGAAGACAAGACAAGGCAGGACAGGACAGGACAAGACTAGACAAGACAAGACAAGACAAGACAAGACAAGACAAGACAAGACAAGACTAGACAAGACAAGACAAGACAAGACAAGACAAGACAAGACATGAGAAGACATGACAAGACAAAACAAGACAAAACAAGACAAAACAACACAACATGACATGACATGACATGTCATGACAAAACAAGACAAGACAAGACAAAACAAGACAAGACAAGACATGAGAAGACATGACAAGACAAAACAAGACAAAACAACACAACATGACATGACATGACATGTCATGACAAAACAAGACAAGACAAGACAAAACAACACAACACAATATGACATGACATGACATGACATGAGAAGACAAGACAAGGCAGGACAGGACAGGACAAGACTAGACAAGACTAGACAAGACAAGACAAGACAAGACAAAACAACACAACACAACATGACATGACATGACATGACAAAACAAGACAAGACAAGACAAAACAACACAACACAATATGACATGACATGACATGACATGAGAAGACAAGACAAGGCAGGACAGGACAGGACAGGACAGGATAGGACAGGACAGGACAGGACAAGATAAGACAAGACAAGACAAGACACGACAAGACAAGACAGGACAAGACAAGTCAAGACAAGACAAGACAAGACTAGACAAGACAAGACAAGACCAGACAAGACTAGACAAGACTAGACAAGACAAGACAAGACTAGACAAGACTAGACAAAACAAGACAAGACAAGACAAAACAACACAACACAACATGACATGACATGACATGACAAAACAAGACAAGACAAGACAAAACAACACAACACAATATGACATGACATGACATGACATGAGAAGACAAGACAAGGCAGGACAGGACAGGACAGGACAGGACAGGACAGGACAGGACAAGATAAGACAAGACAAGACAAGACACGACAAGACAAGACAGGACAAGACAAGTCAAGACAAGACAAGACAAGACTAGACAAGACAAGACAAGACCAGACAAGACAAGACTAGACAAGACAAGACAAGACAAGACTAGACAAGACTAGACAAGACTAGACAAGACTAGACAAGACAAGACAAGACAAGACTAGACAAGACAATACAAGACAAGACTAGACAAGACAAGACAAGACAAAACAAGACAAGACAAGACAAGACTAGACAAGACTAGACAAGACAAGACAAGACAAGACAAGACAAGACAAGACAAGACAAGACAAGTCAAGACAAGACCAGACAAGACTAGACAAGACTAGACAAGACAAGACAAGACAAGACAAGACAAGACAAGACAAGACAAGACAAGACAAGACTAGACAAGACTAGACAAGACTAGACAAGACAAGACAAGACAAGACAAGACAAGACAAGACAAGACAAGACAAGACAAGACTAGACAAGACTAGACAAGACTAGACAAGACAAGACAAGACAAGACAAGACAAGACAAGACAAGACAAGACAAGACAAGACAAGACAAGACAAGACAAGACAAGACAAGACTAGACAAGACAAGACAAGACAAGACAAGACAAGACAAGACATGAGAAGACATGACAAGACAAAACAAGACAAAACAAGACAAAACAACACAACATGACATGACATGACATGTCATGACAAAACAAGACAAGACAAGACAAAACAACACAACACAATATGACATGACATGACATGACATGAGAAGACAAGACAAGGCAGGACAGGACAGGACAAGACTAGACAAGACAAGACAAGACAAGACAAGACAAGACAAGACAAGACTAGACAAGACAAGACAAGACAAGACAAGACAAGACAAGACATGAGAAGACATGACAAGACAAAACAAGACAAAACAAGACAAAACAACACAACATGACATGACATGACATGTCATGACAAAACAAGACAAGACAAGACAAAACAAGACAAGACAAGACATGAGAAGACATGACAAGACAAAACAACACAACATGACATGACATGACATGTCATGACAAAACAAGACAAGACAAGACAAAACAACACAACACAATATGACATGACATGACATGACATGAGAAGACAAGACAAGGCAGGACAGGACAGGACAAGACTAGACAAGACTAGACAAGACAAGACAAGACAAGACAAAACAACACAACACAACATGACATGACATGACATGACAAAACAAGACAAGACAAGACAAAACAACACAACACAATATGACATGACATGACATGACATGAGAAGACAAGACAAGGCAGGACAGGACAGGACAGGACAGGATAGGACAGGACAGGACAGGACAAGATAAGACAAGACAAGACAAGACACGACAAGACAAGACAGGACAAGACAAGTCAAGACAAGACAAGACAAGACTAGACAAGACAAGACAAGACCAGACAAGACTAGACAAGACTAGACAAGACAAGACAAGACTAGACAAGACTAGACAAAACAAGACAAGACAAGACAAAACAACACAACACAACATGACATGACATGACATGACAAAACAAGACAAGACAAGACAAAACAACACAACACAATATGACATGACATGACATGACATGAGAAGACAAGACAAGGCAGGACAGGACAGGACAGGACAGGACAGGACAGGACAGGACAAGATAAGACAAGACAAGACAAGACACGACAAGACAAGACAGGACAAGACAAGTCAAGACAAGACAAGACAAGACTAGACAAGACAAGACAAGACCAGACAAGACTAGACAAGACTAGACAAGACAAGACAAGACAAGACTAGACAAGACTAGACAAGACTAGACAAGACTAGACAAGACAAGACAAGACAAGACAAGACAAGACAAGACCAGACAAGAAAAGACAAGACAAGACAAGACAAGACAAGACAAGACAAGACAAGACAAGACAAGACAAGACAAGACAAGACAAGACAAGACAAGACAAGACAAGACAAGACAAGACAAGACAAGACAAGACAAGACAAGACAAGACAAGACAAGACAAGACAAGACAAGACAAGACAAGACAAGACAAGACAAGACAAGACAAGACAAGACAAGACAAGACAAGACAAGACAAGACAAGACAAGACAAGACAAGACAAGACAAGACAAGACAAGACAAGACAAGACAAGACAAGACAAGACAAGACAAGACAAGACAAGACAAGACAAGACAAGACAAGACAAGACAAGACAAGACAAGACAAGACAAGACAAGACAAGACAAGACAAGACAAGACAAGACAAGACAAGACAAGACAAGACAAGACAAGACAAGACAAGACAAGACAAGACAAGACAAGACAAGACAAGACAAGACAAGACTAGACAAGACTAGACAAGACTAGACAAGACAAGACAAGACAAGACTAGACAAGACTAGACAAGACTAGACTAGACAAGACTAGACAAGACAAGACAAGACAAGACAAGACAAGACAAGACAAGACAAGACAAGACAAGACAAGACAAGACAAGACAAGACAAGACAAGACAAGACAAGACAAGACAAGACAAGACAAGACAAGACAAGACAAGACAAGACAAGACAAGACAAGACAAGACAAGACTAGACAAGACTAGACAAGACAAGACAAGACAAGACTAGACAAGACTAGACAAGACTAGACTAGACAAGACTAGACAAGACAAGACAAGACAAGACAAGACAAGACCAGACAAGAAAAGACAAGACAAGACAAGACAAGACAAGACAAGACAAGACAAGACAAGACAAGACAAGACAAGACAAGACCAGACAAGAAAAGACTAGACAAGACAAGACTAGACAAGACTAGACAAGACTAGACAAGACAAGACAAGACTAGACAAGACTAGACAAGACAAGACAAGACAAGACTAGACAAGACTAGACAAGACTAGACAAGACTAGACAAGACTAGACAAGACAAGACAAGACCAGACAAGAAAAGACTAGACAAGACAAGACTAGACAAGACTAGACAAGACAAGACAAGACAAGAGAAGACAAGACAAGAAAAGACAAGACTAGACAAGACTAGACAAGACTAGACAAGACAAGACAAGACAAGACAAGACAAGACAAGACAAGACAAGACAAGACAAGACAAGACAAGACAAGACAAGACAAGACAAGACAAGACAAGACAAGACAAGACAAGACAAGACAAGACAAGACAAGACAAGACAAGACAAGACAAGACAAGACAAGACAAGACAAGACAAGACAAGACAAGACAAGACAAGACAAGACAAGACAAGACAAGACAAGACAAGACAAGACAAGACAAGACTAGACAAGACAAGACAAGACAAGACAAGACAAGACAAGACAAGACAAGACAAGACAAGACAAGACAAGACAAGACAAGACAAGACTAGACAAGACAAGACAAGACAAGACAAGACTAGACAAGACAAGACAAGACAAGACCAGACAAGACTAGACAAGACTAGACAAGACAAGACAAGACAAGATAAGACAAGACTAGACAAGACAAGACAAGACAAGACAAGACAAGACAAGACTAGACAAGACTAGACAAGACTAGACAAGACTAGACAAGACAAGACAAGACAAGACTAGACTAGACAAGACTAGACAAGACAAGACAAGACAAGACAAGACAAGACAAGACAAGACAAGACAAGACAAGACAAGACAAGACAGGACAAGACAAGACAAAACAAGACAAGACAAGACAAGACAAGACTAGACAAGACTAGACAAGACTAGACAAGACTAGACAAGACAAGACAAGACAAGACAAGACAAGACAAGACAAGACAAGACTAGACAAGACTAGACAAGACTAGACAAGACTAGACAAGACAAGACAAGACAAGACCAGACAAGAAAAGACAAGACAAGACAAGACTAGACAAGACAAGACAAGACAAGACAAGACAAGACAAGACAAGACAAGACAAGACAAGACATGAGAAGACATGACAAGACAAAACAACACAACACAACATGACATGACATGACATGACATGACAAAACAAGACAAGACAAGACAAGACTAGACAAGACAATACAAGACAAGACTAGACAAGACAAGACAAGACAAGACAAGACAAGACAAGACAAGACTAGACAAGACTAGACAAGACAAGACAAGACAAGACAAGACAAGACAAGACAAGACAAGACAAGTCAAGACAAGACCAGACAAGACTAGACAAGACTAGACAAGACAAGACAAGACAAGACAAGACAAGACAAGACAAGACAAGACAAGACAAGACAAGACTAGACAAGACTAGACAAGACTAGACAAGACAAGACAAGACAAGACAAGACAAGACAAGACAAGACAAGACAAGACAAGACAAGACTAGACAAGACTAGACAAGACTAGACAAGACAAGACAAGACAAGACAAGACAAGACAAGACAAGACAAGACAAGACAAGACAAGACAAGACAAGACAAGACAAGACAAGACTAGACAAGACAAGACAAGACAAGACAAGACAAGACAAGACATGAGAAGACATGACAAGACAAAACAAGACAAAACAAGACAAAACAACACAACATGACATGACATGACATGTCATGACAAAACAAGACAAGACAAGACAAAACAACACAACACAATATGACATGACATGACATGACATGAGAAGACAAGACAAGGCAGGACAGGACAGGACAAGACTAGACAAGACAAGACAAGACAAGACAAGACAAGACAAGACAAGACAAGACTAGACAAGACAAGACAAGACAAGACAAGACAAGACAAGACATGAGAAGACATGACAAGACAAAACAAGACAAAACAAGACAAAACAACACACCATGACATGACATGACATGTCATGACAAAACAAGACAAGACAAGACAAAACAAGACAAGACAAGACATGAGAAGACATGACAAGACAAAACAAGACAAAACAACACAACATGACATGACATGACATGTCATGACAAAACAAGACAAGACAAGACAAAACAACACAACACAATATGACATGACATGACATGACATGAGAAGACAAGACAAGGCAGGACAGGACAGGACAAGACTAGACAAGACTAGACAAGACAAGACAAGACAAGACAAAACAACACAACACAACATGACATGACATGACATGACAAAACAAGACAAGACAAGACAAAACAACACAACACAATATGACATGACATGACATGACATGAGAAGACAAGACAAGGCAGGACAGGACAGGACAGGACAGGACAGGACAGGACAAGATAAGACAAGACAAGACAAGACACGACAAGACAAGACAGGACAAGACAAGTCAAGACAAGACAAGACAAGACTAGACAAGACAAGACAAGACCAGACAAGACTAGACAAGACTAGACAAGACAAGACAAGACTAGACAAGACTAGACAAAACAAGACAAGACAAGACAAAACAACACAACACAACATGACATGACATGACATGACAAAACAAGACAAGACAAGACAAAACAACACAACACAATATGACATGACATGACATGACATGAGAAGACAAGACAAGGCAGGACAGGACAGGACAGGACAGGACAGGACAGGACAGGACAGGACAAGATAAGACAAGACAAGACAAGACACGACAAGACAAGACAGGACAAGACAAGTCAAGACAAGACAAGACAAGACTAGACAAGACAAGACAAGACAAGACCAGACAAGACTAGACAAGACTAGACAAGACAAGACAAGACAAGACTAGACAAGACTAGACAAGACTAGACAAGACTAGACAAGACAAGACAAGACAAGACAAGACAAGACCAGACAAGAAAAGACAAGACAAGACAAGACAAGACAAGACAAGACAAGACAAGACAAGACAAGACAAGACAAGACAAGACAAGACAAGACAAGACAAGACAAGACAAGACAAGACATGACATGACATGAGAAGACAAGACAAGACAAGACAAGACAAGACACGACAAGACAAGACAGGACAAGACAAGTCAAGACAAGACAAGACAAGACTAGACAAGACAAGACAAGACAAGACCAGACAAGACTAGACAAGACTAGACAAGACAAGACAAGACAAGACTAGACAAGACTAGACAAGACTAGACAAGACTAGACAAGACAAGACAAGACAAGACAAGACAAGACAAGACCAGACAAGAAAAGACAAGACAAGACAAGACAAGACAAGACAAGACAAGACAAGACAAGACAAGACAAGACAAGACAAGACAAGACAAGACAAGACAAGACAAGACAAGACAAGACAAGACAAGACAAGACAAGACAAGACAAGACAAGACAAGACAAGACAAGACAAGACAAGACAAGACAAGACAAGACAAGACAAGACAAGACAAGACAAGACAAGACAAGACAAGACAAGACAAGACAAGACAAGACAAGACAAGACAAGACAAGACAAGACAAGACAAGACAAGACAAGACAAGACAAGACAAGACAAGACAAGACAAGACAAGACAAGACAAGACAAGACAAGACAAGACAATACAAGACAAGACAAGACAAGACAAGACAAGACAAGACTAGACAAGACTAGACAAGACAAGACAAGACAAGACTAGACAAGACTAGACAAGACTAGACTAGACAAGACTAGACAAGACAAGACAAGACAAGACAAGACAAGACCAGACAAGAAAAGACAAGACAAGACAAGACAAGACAAGACAAGACAAGACAAGACAAGACAAGACAAGACAAGACAAGACCAGACAAGAAAAGACTAGACAAGACAAGACTAGACAAGACTAGACAAGACTAGACAAGACAAGACAAGACTAGACAAGACTAGACAAGACAAGACAAGACAAGACTAGACAAGACTAGACAAGACTAGACAAGACTAGACAAGACTAGACAAGACAAGACAAGACCAGACAAGAAAAGACTAGACAAGACAAGACTAGACAAGACTAGACAAGACAAGACAAGACAAGAGAAGACAAGACAAGAAAAGACAAGACTAGACAAGACTAGACAAGACTAGACAAGACAAGACAAGACAAGACAAGACAAGACAAGACAAGACAAGACAAGACAAGACAAGACAAGACAAGACAAGACAAGACAAGACAAGACAAGACAAGACAAGACAAGACAAGACAAGACAAGACAAGACAAGACAAGACAAGACAAGACAAGACAAGACAAGACAAGACAAGACAAGACAAGACAAGACAAGACAAGACAAGACAAGACAAGACAAGACAAGACAAGACAAGACTAGACAAGACAAGACAAGACAAGACAAGACAAGACAAGACAAGACAAGACAAGACAAGACAAGACAAGACAAGACAAGACTAGACAAGACAAGACAAGACAAGACAAGACTAGACAAGACAAGACAAGACAAGACCAGACAAGACTAGACAAGACTAGACAAGACAAGACAAGACAAGATAAGACAAGACTAGACAAGACAAGACAAGACATGACAAGACAAGACAAGACTAGACAAGACTAGACAAGACTAGACAAGACTAGACAAGACAAGACAAGACAAGACTAGACTAGACAAGACTAGACAAGACAAGACAAGACAAGACAAGACAAGACAAGACAAGACAAGACAAGACAAGACAAGACAAGACAAGACAGGACAAGACAAGACAAAACAAGACAAGACAAGACAAGACAAGACTAGACAAGACTAGACAAGACTAGACAAGACTAGACAAGACAAGACAAGACAAGACAAGACAAGACAAGACAAGACTAGACAAGACTAGACAAGACTAGACAAGACTAGACAAGACAAGACAAGACAAGACCAGACAAGAAAAGACAAGACAAGACAAGACAAGACAAGACTAGACAAGACCAGACAAGACAAGACAAGACAAGACAAGACAAGACAAGACAAGACAAGACAAGACAAGACAAGACAAGACAAGACTAGACAAGACTAGACAAGACTAGACAAGACAAGACAAGACAAGACAAGACTAGACAAGACTAGACAAGACAAGACAAGACAAGACCAGACAAGAAAAGACAAGACAAGACAAGACTAGACAAGACTAGACAAGACAAGACAAGACAAGACAAGACAAGACAAGACAAGACATGAGAAGACATGACAAGACAAAACAACACAACACAACATGACATGACATGACATGACAAAACAAGACAAGACAAGACAAGACTAGACAAGACAAGACAAGACAAGACTAGACAAGACTAGACAAGACAACAAGACAAGACAAGACAAGACCAGGCAAGACAAGACAAGACAAGACAAGACAAGACAAGACAAGACAAGACAAGACAAGACAAGACAAGACAAGACAAGACAAGACTAGACTAGACAAGACATGACAAGACAAGACAAGACAAGACAAGACAAGACAAGACAAGACAAGACAAGACAAGACAAGACAAGACAAGACAAGACAAGACAAGACAAGACAAGACAAGACAAGACAAGACAAGACAAGACAAGACAAGACTAGACAAGACTAGACAAGACAAGACAATACAAGACTAGACAAGACTAGACAAGACAAGACAAGACAAGACCAGACAAGACTAGACAAGACTAGACAAGACAAGACAAGACAAGACAAGACAAGACAAGACAAGACAAGACTAGACTAGACTAGACAAGACTAGACTAGACTAGACAAGACTAGACAAGACTAGACAAGACAAGACAAGACAAGACCAGACAAGACAAGACAAGACAAGACAAAACAAAACAAGACAAGACAAGACAAGACTAGACAAGACTAGACAAGACAAGACAAGACAAGACCAGACAAGAAAAGACAAGACAAGACAAGACTAGACAAGACTAGACAAGACAAGACAAGACAAGACAAGACAAGACAAGACAAGACAAGACAAGACATGAGAAGACATGACAAGACAAAACAACACAACACAACATGACATGACATGACATGACATGACAAAACAAGACAAGACAAGACAAGACTAGACAAGACAATACAAGACAAGACTAGACAAGACTAGACAAGACAAGACAAGACAAGACAAGACAAGACAAGACAAGACAAGTCAAGACAAGACCAGACAAGACTAGACAAGACTAGACAAGACAAGACAAGACAAGACAAGACAAGACAAGACAAGACAAGACAAGACAAGACAAGACTAGACAAGACTAGACAAGACTAGACAAGACAAGACAAGACAAGACAAGACAAGACAAGACAAGACAAGACAAGACAAGACAAGACAAGACTAGACAAGACTAGACAAGACTAGACAAGACAAGACAAGACAAGACATGACAAGACAAGACAAGGCATGAGAAGACATGACAAGACAAAACAAGACAAGACAAGACAAGACAAGACAAGACAAGACAAGACAAGACAAGACAAGACAAGACATGAGAAGACATGACAAGACAAAACAAGACAAAACAAGACAAGACAAGACAAAACAACACAACACAACATGACATGACATGACATGACATGACAAAACAAGACAAGACAGGACAGGACAGGACAAGACAAGACAAGACGAGACAAGACTAGACAAGACAAGACAAGACAAGACTAGACAAGACTAGACAAGACAAGACAAGACAAGACCAGACAAGAAAAGACAAGACAAGACAAGACAAAACAAGACAAGACAAGACTAGACAAGACTAGACAAGACAAGACAAGACAAGACAAGACAAGACAAGACAAGACAAGACTAGACAAGACTAGACAAGACTAGACAAGACTATACAAGACAAGACAAGACAAGACGAGACAAGACAAGACAAGACTAGACAAGACAAGACAAGACAAGACAAGACAAGACAAGACAAGTCAAGACAAGACAAGACAAGACAAGACAAGACAAGACAAGACAAGACTAGACAAGACAAGACAAGACAAGACAAGACAAGACAAGACAAGACAAGACAAGACAAGACTAGACAAGACTAGACAAGACAAGACAAGACCAGACAAGAAAAGACAAGACAAGACTAGACAAGACTAGACAAGACAAGACAAGACAAGACTACACAAGACAAGACAAGACAAGACCAGACAAGACAAGACAAGACAAGACAAGACAAGACAAGACAAGACAAGACAAGACAAGACAAGACAAGACAAGACAAGACAAGACAAGACAAGACAAGACAAGACAAGACAAGACAAGACAAGACAAGACAAGACAAGACAAGACAAGACAAGACAAGACTAGACAAGACAAGACAAGACAAGACAAGACAAGACAAGACAAGACAAGACAAGACAAGACAAGACAAGACAAGACAAGACTAGACAAGACAAGACAAGACAAGAGAAGACAAGACAAGACAAGACAAGACAAGACAAGACAAGACAAGACAAGACTAGACAAGACTAGACAAGACTAGACAAGACAAGACAAGACAAGACAAGACTAGACAAGACTAGACAAGACTAGACAAGACAAGACAAGACAAGACAAGACCAGACAAGACAAGACAAGAAAAAACAAGACAAGACAAGACAAAACAAGACAAGACAAGACAAGACTAGACAAGACAAGACTAGACAAGACTAGACAAGACTAGACAAGACAAGACAAGACAAGACAAGACCAGACAAGACAAGACGAGACAAGACAAGACAAGACAAGACAAGACAAGACAAGACAAGACAAGACAAGACAAAACAAGACAAGACAAGACAAGACTAGACAAGACTAGACAAGACTAGACAAGACAAGACAAGACAAGACCAGACAAGAAAAGACAAGACAAGACAAGACTAGACAAGACTAGACAAGACAAGACAAGACAAGACAAGACAAGACAAGACAAGACTAGACAAGACAAGACAGGACAAGACAAGACAAGACCAGACAAGAAAAGACAAGACAACACAAGACTAGACAAGACTAGACAAGACAAGACCAGACAAGACAAGACAAGACAAGACAAGACAAGACAAGACAAGACAAGACAAGACTAGACAAGACTAGACAAGACAAGACAAGACAAGACAAGACTAGACAAGACTAGACAAGACAAGACAAGACAAGACCAGACAAGAAAAGACAAGACTAGACAAGACTAGACAAGACAAGACAAGACAAGACTAGACAAGACAAGACAAGACAAGACAAGACCAGGCAAGACAAGACAAGACAAGACAAGACAAAACAAGACAAGACAAGACAAGACAAGACAAGACAAGACAAGACAAGACAAGACATGAGAAGACATGACAAGACAAAACAAGACAAAACAAGACAAGACAAGACAAGACAAGACAAGACAAGACAAGACAAGACTAGACAAGACTAGACAAGACAAGACAAGACTAGACAAGACTAGACAAGACAAGACAAGACAAGACAAGACAAGACATGACAAGACAAGACAAGACAAGACAAGACAAGACAAGACTAGACAAGACTAGACAAGACTAGACAAGACAAGACAAGACTAGACAAGACTAGACAAGACAAGACAAGACATGAGAAGACATGACAAGACAAAACAAGACAAAACAAGACAAGACAAGACAAGACAAAACAACACAACACAACATGACATGACATGACATGACAAAACAAGACAAGGCAAGACAAGAAAAGACAAGACAAGACAAGACAAGACAAGACAAGACAAGACTAGACAAGACTAGACAAGACAAGACAAGACTAGACAAGACTAGACAAGACAAGACAATACAAGACAAGACTAGACAAGACAAGACAAGACCAGACAAGACAAGACAAGACATGACAAGACATGAGAAGACATGACAAGACAAAACAAGACAAAACAAGACAAGACAAGACAAGACAAAACAAGACAAGACAAGACAAGACAAGACAAGACTAGACAAGACAAGACAAGACTAGACAAGACTAGACAAGACAAGACAAGACAAGACAAGACAAGACAAGACAAGACAAGACAAGACAAGACAAGACAAGACTAGACAAGACAAGACAAGACAAGACAACACAAGACATGAGAAGACATGACAAGACAAAACAAGACAAAACAAGACAAGACAAGACATGACAAAACAACACAACACAACATGACATGACATGACATGACATGACATGACAAAACAAGACAAGACAAGACAAGACAAGACAAGACAAGACATGAGAAGACATGACAAGACAAAACAAGACAAAACAACACAACATGACATGACATGACATGTCATGACAAAACAAGACAAGACAAGACAAAACAACACAACACAATATGACATGACATGACATGACATGAGAAGACAAGACAAGGCAGGACAGGACAGGACAAGACTAGACAAGACTAGACAAGACAAGACAAGACAAGACAAAACAACACAACACAACATGACATGACATGACATGACAAAACAAGACAAGACAAGACAAGACAAAACAACACAACACAATATGACATGACATGACATGACATGAGAAGACAAGACAAGGCAGGACAGGACAGGACAGGACAGGACAGGACAGGACAGGACAAGATAAGACAAGACAAGACAAGACACGACAAGACAAGACAGGACAAGACAAGTCAAGACAAGACAAGACAAGACTAGACAAGACAAGACAAGACCAGACAAGACTAGATAAGACTAGACAAGACAAGACAAGACTAGACAAGACTAGACAAGACTAGACAAAACAAGACAAGACAAGACATAACAACACAACACAACATGACATGACATGACATGACAAAACAAGACAAGACAAGACAAGACAAGACAAGACAAGACAAGACAAGACAAGACAAGACAAGACAAGACAAGACAAGACAAGACAAGACAAGACAAGACAAGACAAGACAAGACAAGACTAGACAAGACAAGACAAGACAAGACAAGACAAGACAAGACAAGACAAGACAAGACAAGACAAGACAAGACAAGACAAGACAAGACAAGACAAGACAAGACAAGACTAGACAAGACAAGACAAGACTAGACCAGACAAGAAAAGACAAGACAAGACAAGACTAGACAAGACTAGACAAGACAAGACAAGACAAGACAAGACAAGACAAGACATGAGAAGACATGACAAGACAAAACAACACAACACAACATGACATGACATGACATGACATGACAAAACAAGACAAGACAAGACAAGACTAGACAAGACAATACAAGACAAGACTAGACAAGACTAGACAAGACAAGACAAGACAAGACAAGACAAGACAAGACAAGACAAGACAAGACAAGACCAGACAAGACTAGACAAGACTAGACAAGACAAGACAAGACAAGGCAAGACAAGACAAGACAAGACAAGACAAGACAAGACAAGACTAGACAAGACTAGACAAGACTAGACAAGACAAGACAAGACAAGACAAGACAAGACAAGACAAGACAAGACAAGACAAGACAAGACAAGACAAGACAAGACAAGACAAGACAAGACAAGACAAGACAAGACAAGACAAGGCTAGACAAGACAAGACAAGACAAGACAAGACAAGACAAGGCAAGACAAGTCAAGACAAGACAAGACAAGACAAGACAAGACAAGACAAGACTAGACAAGACAAGACAAGACAAGACAAGACAAGACAAGACTAGACAAGACTAGACAAGACATGACAAGACCAGACAAGAAAAGACAAGACAAGACTAGACAAGACTAGACAAGACAAGACAAGACAAGACAAGACAAGACAAGACAAGACAAGACAAGACAAGACTAGACAAGACAAGACAAGACAAGACAAGAGAAGACAAGACAAGACAAGACAAGACAAGACAAGACAAGACAAGACAAGACAAGACTAGACAAGACTAGACAAGACTAGACAAGACTAGACAAGACAAGACAAGACAAGACTAGACAAGACTAGACAAGACTAGACAAGACAAGACAAGACAAGACAAGACCAGACAAGACAAGACAAGAAAAAACAAGACAAGACAAGACAAGACAAAACAAGACAAGACAAGACTAGACAAGACTAGACAAGACAAGACAAGACTAGACAAGACAAGACAAGACAAGACAAGACAAGACAAGACAAGACAAGACAAGACAAGACAAGACAAGACAAGACAAGGCAAGACAAGACAAGACAAGACAAGACAAGACAAGACAAGACAAGACTAGACAAGACTAGACAAGACTAGACAAGACAAGACAAGACAAGACAAGACAAGACAAGACAAGACAAGACTAGACAAGACTAGACAAGACAAGACAAGACAAGACAAGACAAGACAAGACAAGACAAGACTAGACAAGACAAGACTAGACAAGACTAGACAAGACAAGACTAGACAAGACTAGACAAGACAAGACAAGACAAGACTAGACAAGACAAGACTAGACAAGACTAGACAATACTAGACAAGACAAGACAAGACAAGACAAGACCAGACAAGACAAGACGAGACAAGACAAGACAAGACAAGACAAGACAAGACAAGACAAGACAAAACAAGACAAGACAAGACAAGACTAGACAAGACTAGACAAGACTAGACAAGACAAGACAAGACAAGACCAGACAAGAAAAGACAAGACAAGACAAGACTAGACAAGACTAGACAAGACAAGACAAGACAAGACAAGACAAGACAAGACAAGACTAGACAAGACAAGACAGGACAAGACAAGACAAGACCAGACAAGAAAAGACAAGACAACACAAGACAACACAAGACTAGACAAGACTAGACCAGACAAGACAAGACAAGACAAGACAAGACAAGACAAGACAAGACAAGACTAGACAAGACTAGACAAGACAAGACAAGACAAGACAAGACTAGACAAGACTAGACAAGACAAGACAAGACAAGACCAGACAAGAAAAGACAAGACTAGACAAGACTAGACAAGACAAGACAAGACAAGACTAGACAAGACAAGACAAGACAAGACCAGGCAAGACAAGACAAGACAAGACAAGACAAAACAAGACAAGACAAGACAAGACAAGACAGGACAAGACAAGACAAGACATGAGAAGACATGACAAGACAAAACAAGACAAAACAAGACAAGACAAGACAAGACAAGACAAGACAAGACAAGACAAGACTAGACAAGACAAGACAAGACTAGACAAGACAAGACTAGACAAGACTAGACAAGACAAGACTAGACAAGACTAGACAAGACAAGACTAGACAAGACAAGACTAGACAAGACTAGACAAGACTAGACAAGACTAGACAAGACAAGACAAGACAAGACAAGACCAGACAAGACAAGACGAGACAAGACAAGACAAGACAAGACAAGACAAGACAAGACAAGACAAAACAAGACAAAACAAGACAAGACAAGACAAGACAAGACAAGACAAGACAAGACAAGACAAGACAAGACAAGACAAGACAAGACAAGACAAGACAAGACAAGACAAGACAAGACAAGACAAGACAAGACAAGACAAGACAAGACAAGACAAGACAAGACAAGACAAGACAAGACAAGACAAGACAAGACAAGACTAGACAAGACAAGACAAGACAAGACCAGACAAGACTAGACAAGACAAGACAAGACAAGACAAGACAAGACAAGACAAGACAAGACAAGACAAGACAAGACCAGACAAGAAAAGACTAGACAAGACAAGACTAGACAAGACTAGACAAGACTAGACAAGACAAGACAAGACAAGACTAGACAAGACTAGACAAGACAAGACAAGACAAGACTAGACAAGACTAGACAAGACTAGACAAGACTAGACAAGACAAGACAAGACCAGACAAGAAAAGACTAGACAAGACAAGACTAGACAAGACTAGACAAGACAAGACAAGACAAGAGAAGACAAGACAAGACAAGACAAGACAAGACTAGACAAGACTAGACAAGACTAGACAAGACAAGACAAGACAAGACAAGACAAGACAAGACAAGACAAGACAAGACAAGACAAGACAAGACAAGACAAGACAAGACAAGACAAGACAAGACAAGACAAGACAAGACAAGACAAGACAAGACAAGACAAGACAAGACAAGACCAGGCAAGACAAGACAAGAGAAGACAAGACAAAACAAGACAAGACAAGACAAGACAAGACAAGACAAGACAAGACAAGACAAGACATGAGAAGACATGACAAGACAAAACAAGACAAAACAAGACAAGACAAGACAAGACAAGACAAGACAAGACAAGACAAGACAAGACAAGACAAGACTAGACAAGACTAGACAAGACAAGACAAGACTAGACAAGACTAGACAAGACAAGACAAGACAAGACAAGACAAGACAAGACAAGACAAGACAAGACAAGACAAGACAAGACAAGACTAGACAAGACTAGACAAGACTAGACAAGACAAGACAAGACTAGACAAGACTAGACAAGACAAGACAAGACATGAGAAGACATGACAAGACAAAACAAGACAAAACAAGACAAGACAAGACAAGACAAAACAACACAACACAACATGACATGACATGACATGACAAAACAAGACAAGGCAAGACAAGAAAAGACAAGACAAGACAAGACAAGACAAGACAAGACTAGACAAGACTAGACAAGACAAGACAAGACTAGACAAGACTAGACAAGACAAGACAATACAAGACAAGACTAGACAAGACAAGACAAGACAAGACCAGACAAGACAAGACAAGACATGACAAGACATGAGAAGACATGACAAGACAAAACAAGACAAAACAAGACAAGACAAGACAAGACAAAACAAGACAAGACAAGACAAGACAAGACAAGACTAGACAAGACAAGACAAGACTAGACAAGACAAGACAAGACAAGACAAGACTAGACAAGACAAGACAAGACAAGACAAGACAAGATAAGACATGAGAAGACATGACAAGACAAAACAAGACAAAACAAGACAAGACAAGACAAGACAAAACAACACAACACAACATGACATGACATGACATGACATGACATGACAAAACAAGACAAGACAAGACAAGACAAGACAAGACAAGACATGAGAAGACATGACAAGACAAAACAAGACAAAACAACACAACATGACATGACATGACATGTCATGACAAAACAAGACAAGACAAGACAAAACAACACAACACAATATGACATGACATGACATGACATGAGAAGACAAGACAAGGCAGGACAGGACAGGACAAGACTAGACAAGACTAGACAAGACAAGACAAGACAAGACAAAACAACACAACACAACATGACATGACATGACATGACAAAACAAGACAAGACAAGACAAAACAACATAACACAATATGACATGACATGACATGACATGAGAAGACAAGACAAGGCAGGACAGGACAGGACAGGACAGGACAGGACAGGACAGGACAAGATAAGACAAGACAAGACAAGACACGACAAGACAAGACAGGACAAGACAAGTCAAGACAAGACAAGACAAGACTAGACAAGACAAGACAAGACCAGACAAGACTAGACAAGACTAGACAAGACAAGACAAGACTAGACAAGACTAGACAAAACAAGACAAGACAAGACAAAACAACACAACACAACATGACATGACATGACATGACAAAACAAGACAGGACAAGACAAAACAACACAACACAATATGACATGACATGACATGACATGAGAAGACAAGACAAGGCAGGACAGGACAGGACAGGACAGGACAGGACAGGACAGGACAGGACAAGACAAGACAAGACAAGACAAGACACGACAAGACAAGACAGGACAAGACAAGTCAAGACAAGACAAGACAAGACTAGACAAGACAAGACAAGACCAGACAAGACTAGACAAGACTAGACAAGACTAGACAAGACTAGACAAGACAAGACAAGACAAGACAAGACAAGACAAGACAAGACAAGACAAGACAAGACAAGACAAGACAAGACAAGACAAGACAAGACAAGACAAGACAAGACAAGACAAGACAAGACAAGACAAGACAAGACAAGACAAGACAAGACAAGACAAGACAAGACAAGACAAGACAAGACAAGACAAGACAAGACAAGACAAGACAAGACAAGACAAGACAAGACAAGACAAGACAAGACAAGACAAGACAAGACAAGACAAGACAAGACAAGACAAGACAAGACAAGACAAGACAAGACAAGACAAGACAAGACAAGACAAGACAAGACAAGACAAGACAAGACAAGACAAGACAAGACAAGACAAGACAAGACAAGACAAGACAAGACAAGACAAGACAAGACAAGACAAGACAAGACAAGACAAGACAAGACAAGACAAGACAAGACAAGACAAGACTAGACAAGACTAGACAAGACTAGACAAGACTAGACAAGACAAGACAAGACAAGACAAGACAAGACAAGACAAGACAAGACAAGACAAGACAAGACAAGACAAGACAAGACAAGACAAGACAAGACAAGACAAGACAAGACAAGACTAGACAAGACTAGACAAGACTAGACAAGACAAGACAAGACAAGACAAGACAAGACAAGACTAGACAAGACAAGACAAGACAAGACCAGACAAGAAAAGACAAGACAAGACAAGACTAGACAAGACTAGACAAGACAAGACAAGACAAGACAAGACAAGACAAGACAAGACAAGACAAGACATGAGAAGACATGACAAGACAAGACAAGACAAGACAAGACAAGACAAGACAAGACAAGACAAGACAAGACAAGACAAGACAAGACAAGACAAGACAAGACAAGACAAGACTAGACAAGACAAGACAAGACAAGACAAGACTAGACAAGACAAGACAAGACAAGACAAGACAAGACAAGACAAGACAAGACAAGACAAGACTAGACAAGACAAGACAAGACAAGACCAGACAAGAAAAGACAAGACAAGACAAGACTAGACAAGACTAGACAAGACAAGACAAGACAAGACAAGACAAGACAAGACAAGACAAGACAAGACATGAGAAGACATGACAAGACAAAACAACACAACACAACATGACATGACATGATATGACAAGACAAGACAAGACATGAGAAGACATGACAAGACAAAACAACACAACACAACATGACATGACATGACATGACATGACAAAACAAGACAAGACAAGACAAGACTAGACAAGACAATACAAGACAAGACTAGACAAGACTAGACAAGACAAGACAAGACAAGACAAGACAAGACAAGACAAGACAAGACAAGACAAGACCAGACAAGACTAGACAAGACTAGACAAGACAAGACAAGACAAGACAAGACAAGACAAGACAAGACAAGACAAGACAAGACTAGACAAGACTAGACAAGACTAGACAAGACAAGACAAGACAAGACAAGACAAGACAAGACAAGACAAGACAAGACAAGACAAGACAAGACAAGACAAGACAAGACAAGACAAGACAAGACTAGACAAGACTAGACAAGACTAGACAAGACAAGACTAGACAAGACAAGACAAGACAAGACCTGACAAGAAAAGACAAGACAAGACAAGACAAAACAAGACAAGACAAGACAAGACTAGACAAGACTAGACAAGACAAGACAAGACAAGACAAGACAAGACAAGACAAGACAAGACTAGACAAGACTAGACAAGACTAGACAAGACTATACAAGACAAGACAAGACAAGACGAGACAAGACAAGACAAGGCTAGACAAGACAAGACAAGACAAGACAAGACAAGACAAGACAAGTCAAGACAAGACAAGACAAGACAAGACAAGACAAGACTAGACAAGACAAGACAAGACAAGACAAGACAAGACAAGACAAGACAAGACTAGACAAGACTAGACAAGACAAGACAAGACCAGACAAGAAAAGACAAGACAAGACTAGAGAAGACTAGACAAGACAAGACAAGACAACACTACACAAGACAAGACAAGACAAGACCAGACAAGACAAGACAAGACAAGACAAGACAAGACAAGACAAGACAAGACAAGACAAGACAAGACAAGACAAGACAAGACAAGACAAGACAAGACAAGACAAGACAAGACAAGACAAGACAAGACAAGACAAGACAAGACAAGACAAGACAAGACAAGACAAGACAAGACAAGACAAGACAAGACAAGACAAGACAAGACAAGACTAGACAAGACAAGACAAGACAAGACAAGACAAGACTACACAAGACAAGACAAGACAAGACCAGACAAGACAAGACAAGACAAGACAAGACAAGACAAGACAAGACAAGACAAGACAAGACAAGACAAGACAAGACAAGACAAGACAAGACAAGACAAGACAAGACAAGACAAGACAAGACAAGACAAGACAAGACAAGACAAGACAAGACTAGACAAGACTAGACAAGACTAGACAAGACTAGACAAGACAAGACAAGACAAGACTAGACAAGACTAGACAAGACTAGACAAGACAAGACAAGACAAGACAAGACAAGACCAGACAAGACAAGACAAGAAAAAACAAGACAAGACAAGACAAGACAAAACAAGACAAGACAAGACAAGACTAGACAAGACTAGACAAGACAAGACAAGACTAGACAAGACAAGACAAGACAAGACAAGACAAGACAAGACAAGACAAGACAAGACAAGACAAGACAAGACAAGACAAGGCAAGACAAGACAAGACAAGACAAGACAAGACAAGACTAGACAAGACTAGACAAGACTAGACAAGACAAGACAAGACAAGACAAGACAAGACAAGACAAGACAAGACTAGACAAGACTAGACAAGACAAGACAAGACAAGACAAGACAAGACAAGACAAGACTAGACAAGACAAGACTAGACAAGACTAGACAAGACAAGACTAGACAAGACTAGACAAGACAAGACAAGACAAGACTAGACAAGACTAGACAAGACTAGACAAGACAAGACAAGACAAGACAAGACCAGACAAGACAAGACAAGACAAGACAAGACAAGACAAGACAAGACAAGACTAGACAAGACAAGACTAGACAAGACTAGACAAGACAAGACTAGACAAGACTAGACAAGACAAGACAAGACAAGACTAGACAAGACAAGACAAGACAAGACAAGACAAGACAAGACAAGACAAGACAAGACAAGACAAGACAAGACAAGACTAGACAAGACTAGACAAGACTAGACAAGACAAGACAAGACTAGACAAGACTAGACAAGACAAGACAAGACATGAGAAGACATGACAAGACAAAACAAGACAAAACAAGACAAGACAAGACAAGACAAAACAACACAACACAACATGACATGACATGACATGACAAAACAAGACAAGGCAAGACAAGAAAAGACAAGACAAGACAAGACAAGACAAGACAAGACTAGACAAGACTAGACAAGACAAGACAAGACTAGACAAGACTAGACAAGACAAGACAATACAAGACAAGACTAGACAAGACAAGACAAGACAAGACCAGACAAGACAAGACAAGACATGACAAGACATGAGAAGACATGACAAGACAAAACAAGACAAAACAAGACAAGACAAGACAAGACAAAACAAGACAAGACAAGACAAGACAAGACAAGACTAGACAAGACAAGACAAGACTAGACAAGACTAGACAAGACAAGACAAGACAAGACAAGACAAGACAAGACAAGACAAGACAAGACAAGACTAGACAAGACAAGACAAGACAAGACAAGACAAGATAAGACATGAGAAGACATGACAAGACGAAACAAGACAAAACAAGACAAGACAAGACAAGACAAAACAACACAACACAACATGACATGACATGACATGACATGACATGACAAAACAAGACAAGACAAGACAAGACAAGACAAGACAAGACATGAGAAGACATGACAAGACAAAACAAGACAAAACAACACAACATGACATGACATGACATGTCATGACAAAACAAGACAAGACAAGACAAAACAACACAACACAATATGACATGACATGACATGACATGAGAAGACAAGACAAGGCAGGACAGGACAGGACAAGACTAGACAAGACTAGACAAGACAAGACAAGACAAGACAAAACAACACAACACAACATGACATGACATGACATGACAAAACAAGACAAGACAAGACAAAACAACATAACACAATATGACATGACATGACATGACATGAGAAGACAAGACAAGGCAGGACAGGACAGGACAGGACAGGACAGGACAGGACAGGACAAGATAAGACAAGACAAGACAAGACACGACAAGACAAGACAGGACAAGACAAGTCAAGACAAGACAAGACAAGACTAGACAAGACAAGACAAGACCAGACAAGACTAGACAAGACTAGACAAGACAAGACAAGACTAGACAAGACTAGACAAAACAAGACAAGACAAGACAAAACAACACAACACAACATGACATGACATGACATGACAAAACAAGACAGGACAAGACAAAACAACACAACACAATATGACATGACATGACATGACATGAGAAGACAAGACAAGGCAGGACAGGACAGGACAGGACAGGACAGGACAGGACAGGACAGGACAAGATAAGACAAGACAAGACAAGACACGACAAGACAAGACAGGACAAGACAAGTCAAGACAAGACAAGACAAGACTAGACAAGACAAGACAAGACAAGACCAGACAAGACTAGACAAGACTAGACAAGACTAGACAAGACTAGACAAGACAAGACAAGACAAGACAAGACAAGACAAGACAAGACAAGACAAGACAAGACAAGACAAGACAAGACAAGACAAGACAAGACAAGACAAGACAAGACAAGACAAGACAAGACAAGACAAGACAAGACAAGACATGAGAAGACATGACAAGACAAAACAACACAACACAACATGACATGACATGACATGACATGACAAAACAAGACAAGACAAGACAAGACTAGACAAGACAATACAAGACAAGACTAGACAAGACTAGACAAGACAAGACAAGACAAGACAAGACAAGACAAGACAAGACAAGACAAGACAAGACAAGACAAGACCAGACAAGACTAGACAAGACTAGACAAGACAAGACAAGACAAGACAAGACAAGACAAGACAAGATTAGACAAGACTAGACAAGACTAGACAAGACAAGACAAGACAAGACAAGACAAGACAAGACAAGACAAGACAAGACAAGACAAGACAAGACAAGACAAGACAAGACAAGACAAGACAAGACTAGACAAGACTAGACAAGACTAGACAAGACAAGACTAGACAAGACAAGACAAGACAAGACCTGACAAGAAAAGACAAGACAAGACAAGACAAAACAAGACAAGACAAGACAAGACTAGACAAGACTAGACAAGACAAGACAAGACAAGACAAGACAAGACAAGACAAGACAAGACTAGACAAGACTAGACAAGACTAGACAAGACTATACAAGACAAGACAAGACAAGACGAGACAAGACAAGACAAGGCTAGACAAGACAAGACAAGACAAGACAAGACAAGACAAGACAAGACAAGTCAAGACAAGACAAGACAAGACAAGACAAGACAAGACAAGACTAGACAAGACAAGACAAGACAAGACAAGACAAGACAAGACAAGACTAGACAAGACTAGACAAGACAAGACAAGACCAGACAAGAAAAGACAAGACAAGACTAGAGAAGACTAGACAAGACAAGACAAGACAAGACTACACAAGACAAGACAAGACAAGACCAGACAAGACAAGACAAGACAAGACAAGACAAGACAAGACAAGACAAGACAAGACAAGACAAGACAAGACAAGACAAGACAAGACAAGACAAGACAAGACAAGACAAGACAAGACAAGACAAGACAAGACAAGACAAGACAAGACAAGACAAGACAAGACAAGACAAGACAAGACAAGACAAGACAAGACAAGACAAGACAAGACAAGACAAGACAAGACAAGACAAGACAAGACAAGACAAGACAAGACTAGACAAGACAAGACAAGACAAGACAAGACAAGACAAGACAAGACAAGACAAGACAAGACAAGACAAGACAAGACAAGACAAGACAAGACTAGACAAGACAAGACAAGACAAGACAAGAGAAGACAAGACAAGACAAGACAAGACAAGACAAGACAAGACAAGACAAGACTAGACAAGACTAGACAAGACTAGACAAGACTAGACAAGACAAGACTAGACAAGACTAGACAAGACTAGACAAGACAAGACAAGACAAGACAAGACAAGACCAGACAAGACAAGACAAGAAAAAACAAGACAAGACAAGACAAGACAAAACAAGACAAGACAAGACAAGACTAGACAAGACTAGACAAGACAAGACAAGACTAGACAAGACAAGACAAGACAAGACAAGACAAGACAAGACAAGACAAGACAAGACAAGACAAGACAAGACAAGACAAGGCAAGACAAGACAAGACAAGACAAGACAAGACAAGACAAGACTAGACAAGACTAGACAAGACTAGACAAGACAAGACAAGACAAGACAAGACAAGACAAGGCAAGACAAGACTAGACAAGACTAGACAAGACAAGACAAGACAAGACAAGACAAGACAAGACAAGACTAGACAAGACAAGACTAGACAAGACTAGACAAGACAAGACTAGACAAGACTAGACAAGACAAGACAAGACAAGACTAGACAAGACAAGACTAGACAAGACTAGACAAGACTAGACAAGACAAGACAAGACAAGACAAGACCAGACAAGACAAGACGAGACAAGACAAGACAAGACAAGACAAGACAAGACAAGACAAGACAAGACAAAACAAGACAAGACAAGACAAGACTAGACAAGACTAGACAAGACTAGACAAGACAAGACAAGACAAGACCAGACAAGAAAAGACAAGACAAGACAAGACTAGACAAGACTAGACAAGACAAGACAAGACAAGACAAGACAAGACAAGACAAGACAAGACAAGACTAGACAAGACAAGACAGGACAAGACAAGACAAGACCAGACAAGAAAAGACAAGACAACACAAGACAACACAAGACTAGACAAGACTAGACCAGACAAGACAAGACAAGACAAGACAAGACAAGACAAGACAAGACAAGACTAGACAAGACTAGACAAGACAAGACAAGACAAGACAAGACTAGACAAGACTAGACAAGACAAGACAAGACAAGAACAGACAAGAAAAGACAAGACTAGACAAGACTAGACAAGACAAGACAAGACAAGACTAGACAAGACAAGACAAGACAAGACCAGGCAAGACAAGACAAGACAAGACAAGACAAAACAAGACAAGACAAGACAAGACAAGACAGGACAAGACAAGACAAGACATGAGAAGACATGACAAGACAAAACAAGACAAAACAAGACAAGACAAGACAAGACAAGACAAGACAAGACAAGACAAGACTAGACAAGACTAGACAAGACAAGACAAGACTAGACAAGACTAGACAAGACAAGACAAGACAAGACAAGACAAGACAAGACAAGACAAGACAAGACAAGACAAGACAAGACAAGACTAGACAAGACTAGACAAGACTAGACAAGACAAGACAAGACTAGACAAGACTAGACAAGACAAGACAAGACATGAGAAGACATGACAAGACAAAACAAGACAAAACAAGACAAGACAAGACAAGACAAGACAAAACAACACAACACAAGACAAGACCAGACAAGAAAAGACTAGACAAGACAAGACTAGACAAGACTAGACAAGACTAGACAAGACAAGACAAGACAAGAGAAGACAAGACAAGACAAGACAAGACAAGACTAGACAAGACTAGACAAGACTAGACAAGACAAGACAAGACAAGACAAGACAAGACAAGACAAGACAAGACAAGACAAGACAAGACAAGACAAGACAAGACAAGACAAGACAAGACAAGACAAGACAAGACAAGACAAGACAAGACAAGACAAGACAAGACAAGACAAGACAAGACAAGACAAGACAAGACAAGACAAGACAAGACAAGACAAGACAAGACAAGACAAGACAAGACAAGACAAGACAAGACAAGACAAGACAAAGACAAGACAAGACAAGACAAGACAAGACAAGACAAGACAAGACAAGACAAGACAAGACAAGACAAGACAAGACAAGACAAGACAAGACAAGACAAGACAAGACAAGACAAGACAAGACAAGACAAGACAAGACAAGACTAGACAAGACAAGACAAGACAAGACAAGACAAGACAAGACAAGACAAGACAAGACAAGAAAAGACAAGACAAGACAAGACAAGACAAGACTAGACAAGACAAGACAAGACAAGACAAGACAAGACAAGACTAGACAAGACAAGACAAGACAAGACCAGACAAGACTAGACAAGACTAGACAAGACAAGACAAGACAAGACAAGACAAGACAAGACTAGACAAGACAAGACAAGACAAGACAAGACAAGACAATACAAGACAAGACTAGACAAGACTAGACAAGACAAGACAAGACAAGACAAGACAAGACAAGACAAGACAAGACAAGACAAGACAAGACCAGACAAGACTAGACAAGACTAGACAAGACAAGACAAGACATGAGAAGACAAGACAAGACAAGACAAGACAAGACAAGACAAGATTAGACAAGACTAGACAAGACTAGACAAGACAAGACAAGACAAGACAAGACAAGACAAGACAAGACAAGACAAGACAAGACAAGACAAGACAAGACAAGACAAGACAAGACAAGACAAGACAAGACTAGACAAGACTAGACAAGACTAGACAAGACAAGACTAGACAAGACAAGACAAGACAAGACCTGACAAGAAAAGACAAGACAAGACAAGACAAAACAAGACAAGACAAGACAAGACTAGACAAGACTAGACAAGACAAGACAAGACAAGACAAGACAAGACAAGACAAGACAAGACTAGACAAGACTAGACAAGACTAGACAAGACTATACAAGACAAGACAAGACAAGACGAGACAAGACAAGACAAGACCAGACAAGAAAAGACAAGACAAGACTAGAGAAGACTAGACAAGACAAGACAAGACAAGACTACACAAGACAAGACAAGACAAGACCAGACAAGACAAGACAAGACAAGACAAGACAAGACAAGACAAGACAAGACAAGACAAGACAAGACAAGACAAGACAAGACAAGACAAGACAAGACAAGACAAGACAAGACAAGACAAGACAAGACAAGACAAGACAAGACTAGACAAGACAAGACAAGACAAGACAAGACTAGACAAGACAAGACAAGACAAGACAAGACAAGACAAGACAAGACAAGACAAGACAAGACAAGACAAGACAAGACAAGACAAGACAAGACAAGACAAGACAAGACAAGACAAGACAAGACAAGACAAGACAAGACTAGACAAGACAAGACAAGACAAGACAAGACAAGACAAGACAAGACAAGACAAGACAAGAAAAGACAAGACAAGACAAGACAAGACAAGACTAGACAAGACAAGACAAGACAAGACAAGACAAGACAAGACTAGACAAGACAAGACAAGACAAGACCAGACAAGACTAGACAAGACTAGACAAGACAAGACAAGACAAGACAAGACAAGACAAGACTAGACAAGACAAGACAAGACAAGACAAGACAAGACAAGACTAGACAAGACTAGACAAGACTAGACAAGACAAGACAAGACAAGACTAGACAAGACTAGACAAGACAAGACAAGACAAGACAAGACAAGACAAGACAAGACAAGACAAGACAGGACAAGACAAGACAAAACAAGACAAGACAAGACTAGACAAGACTAGACAAGACTAGACAAGACAAGACAAGACAAGACAAGACAAGACAAGACAAGACAAGACTAGACAAGACTAGACAAGACTAGACAAGACTAGACAAGACAAGACTAGACAAGACTAGACAAGACAAGACAAGACAAGACAAGACAAGACAAGACAAGACAAGACAAAACAAGACAAGACAAGACAAGACAAGACTAGACAAGACTAGACAAGACTAGACAAGACTAGACAAGACAAGACAAGACAAGACAAGACAAGACAAGACAAGACAAGACTAGACAAGACTAGACAAGACTAGACAAGACTAGACAAGACAAGACAAGACAAGACCAGACAAGAAAAGACAAGACTAGACAAGACTAGACAAGACAAGACAAGACAAGACAAGACAAGACAAGACAAGACAAGACAAGACAAGACAAGACAAGACAAGACAAGACAAGACAAGACAAGACAAGACAAGACAAGACAAGACAAGACAAGACTAGACAAGACAAGACAAGACAAGACAATACTAGACTAGACTAGACAAGACTAGACAAGACTAGACAAGACAAGACAAGACAAGACAAGACAAGACAAGACTAGACAAGACTATTCAATACCAGACAAGACAAGACAAGACAAGACAAGACTAGACAAGACAAGACTAGACAAGACTAGACAAGACAAGACAAGACTAGACAAGACAAGACAAGACAAGACAAGACAAGACAAGACAAGACAAGACAAGACAAGACAAGACAAGACAAGACAAGACAAGACAAGACAAGACAAGACAAGACAAGACAAGACAAGACAAGACAAGACAAGACAAGACAAGACAAGACAAGACAAGACAAGACAAGACAAGACAAGACAAGACAAGACAAGACAAGACAAGACAAGACAAGACAAGACAAGACAAGACTAGACAAGACAAGACAAGACAAGACAAGACTAGACTAGACTAGACAAGACTAGACAAGACTAGACAAGACAAGACAAGACAAGACAAGACAAGACAAGACTAGACAAGACTATTCAATACCAGACAAGACAAGACAAGACAAGACAAGACAAGACCAGACAAGACAAGACAAGACAAGACAAGACAAGACAAGACAAGACAAGACAAGACAAGACAAGACAAGACAAGACAAGACAAGACAAGACTAGACAAGACAAGACAAGACAAGACAAGACTAGACTAGACTAGACAAGACTAGACAAGACTAGACAAGACAAGACAAGACAAGACAAGACAAGACTAGACAAGACTATTCAATACTAGACAAGACAAGACAAGACAAGACATGAGAAGACATGACAAGACAAGACTAGACAAGACTATTCAATACTAGACAAGACAAGACAAGACAAGACAAGACAAGACTAGACAAGACAAGACAAGACAAGACCAGACAAGAAAAGACAAGACAAGACAAGACTAGACAAGACTAGACAAGACAAGACAAGACAAGACAAGACAAGACAAGACAAGACAAGACAAGACATGAGAAGACATGACAAGACAAAACAACACAACACAACATGACATGACATGACATGACATGACAAAACAAGACAAGACAAGACAAGACTAGACAAGACAATACAAGACAAGACTAGACAAGACTAGACAAGACAAGACAAGACAAGACAAGACAAGACAAGACAAGACAAGACAAGACAAGACAAGACCAGACAAGACTAGACAAGACTAGACAAGACAAGACAAGACAAGACAAGACAAGACAAGACAAGACAAGACAAGACAAGACAAGATTAGACAAGACTAGACAAGACTAGACAAGACAAGACAAGACAAGACAAGACAAGACAAGACAAGACAAGACAAGACAAGACAAGACAAGACAAGACAAGACAAGACAAGACAAGACAAGACAAGACTAGACAAGACTAGACAAGACTAGACAAGACAAGACTAGACAAGACAAGACAAGACAAGACCTGACAAGAAAAGACAAGACAAGACAAGACAAAACAAGACAAGACAAGACAAGACTAGACAAGACTAGACAAGACAAGACAAGACAAGACAAGACAAGACAAGACAAGACAAGACTAGACAAGACTAGACAAGACTAGACAAGACTATACAAGACAAGACAAGACAAGACGAGACAAGACAAGACAAGACCAGACAAGAAAAGACAAGACAAGACTAGAGAAGACTAGACAAGACAAGACAAGACAAGACTACACAAGACAAGACAAGACAAGACCAGACAAGACAAGACAAGACAAGACAAGACAAGACAAGACAAGACAAGACAAGACAAGACAAGACAAGACAAGACAAGACAAGACAAGACAAGACAAGACAAGACAAGACAAGACAAGACAAGACAAGACAAGACAAGACAAGACTAGACAAGACAAGACAAGACAAGACAAGACTAGACAAGACAAGACAAGACAAGACAAGACAAGACAAGACAAGACAAGACAAGACAAGACAAGACAAGACAAGACAAGACAAGACAAGACAAGACAAGACTAGACAAGACAAGACAAGACAAGACAAGAGAAGACAAGACAAGACAAGACAAGACAAGACAAGACAAGACAAGACAAGACAAGACTAGACAAGACTAGACAAGACTAGACAAGACTAGACAAGACAAGACAAGACAAGACTAGACAAGACTAGACAAGACAAGACAAGACAAGACTAGACAAGACTAGACAAGACTAGACAAGACAAGACAAGACAAGACAAGACAAGACAAGACCAGACAAGACAAGACAAGAAAAAACAAGACAAGACAAGACAAGACAAAACAAGACAAGACAAGACAAGACTAGACAAGACTAGACAAGACAAGACAAGACTAGACAAGACAAGACAAGACAAGACAAGACAAGACAAGACAAGACAAGACAAGACAAGACAAGACAAGACAAGACAAGACAAGGCAAGACAAGACAAAACAACACAACACAACATGACATGACATGACATGACATGACATGACATGACATGACAAAACAAGACAAGACAAGACAAAACAACACAACACAATATGACATGACATGACATGACATGAGAAGACAAGACAAGGCAGGACAGGACAGGACAGGACAAGACAAGACATGAGAAGACATGACAAGACAAAACAAGACAAAACAAGGCAAGACAAGACAAGACAAAACAACATGACATGACATGACATGACATGACAAAACAAGACAAGACAAGACAAGACAAGACAAGACAAGACAAGACAAGACAAGACAAGACATGAGAAGACATGACAAGACAAAACAAGACAAAACAAGGCAAGACAAGACAAGACAAAACAACACAACATGACATGACATGACATGACATGACAAAACAAGACAAGACAAGACAAGACAAGACAAGACAAGACAAGACAAGACAAGACAAGACATGAGAAGACATGACAAGACAAAACAAGACAAAACAAGGCAAGACAAGACAAGACAAAACAACATGACATGACATGACAAAACAAGACAAGACAAGACAAGACAAGACAAGACAAGACAAGACAAGACAAGACAAGACATGAGAAGACATGACAAGACAAAACAAGACAAAACAAGGCAAGACAAGACAAGACAAAACAACATGACATGACATGACATGACAAAACAAGACAAGACAAGACAAAACAACACAACACAATATGACATGACATGACATGACATGAGAAGACAAGACAAGGCAGGACAGGACAGGACAGGACAGGACAGGACAGGACTGGGCAGGACAGGACAGGACAAGACAAGACAAGACAAGATAAGACAAGACAAGACAAGACAAGACAAGACAGGACAAGACAAGACAAGACAAGACAAGACAAGACAAGACAAGACAAGACAAGACAAGACAAGACGAGACAAGACAAGACAAGACAAGACAAGACAAGACAAGACAAGACAAGACAAGACAAGACCGGACAAGACAAGACAAGACAAGACAAGACAAAACAAGACAAGACAAGACCAGACTAGACAAGACTAGACAAGACAAGACAAGACAAGACCAGACAAGAAAAGACAAGACAAGACAAGACTAGACAAGACTGGACAAGACAAGACAAGACAAGACTAGACAAGACTAGACAAGACTAGACAAGACAAGACAAGACAAGACAAGACAAGACAAGACAAGACAAGACAAGACAAGACAAGACTAGACTAGACAAGACTAGACAAGACAAGACAAGACAAGACATGAGAAGACATGACAAGACAAAACAAGACAAAACAAGACAAGACAAGACAAGACAAGACAAGACAAGACAAGACAAGACAAGACATGAGAAGACATGACAAGACAAAACAAGACAAAACAAGACAAGACAAGACAAGACAAGACAAGACAAGACAAGACAAGACTAGACAAGACTAGACAAGACAAGACAAGACTAGACAAGACTAGACAAGACAAGACAAGACAAGACAAGACAAGACAAGACAAGACAAGACAAGACAAGACAAGACAAGACAAGTCTAGACAAGACTAGACAAGACTAGACAAGACAAGACAAGACTAGACAAGACTAGACAAGACAAGACAAGACATGAGAAGACATGACAAGACAAAACAAGACAAAACAAACCAAGACCAAAACCAAAACAAGACAAGGCAAGACAAGAAAAGACAAGACAAGACAAGACAAGACAAGACAAGACTAGACAAGACTAGACAAGACAAGACAAGACTAGACAAGACTAGACAAGACAAGACAAGACAAGACAAGACTAGACAAGACAAGACAAGACAAGACCAGACAAGACAAGACAAGACATGACAAGACATGAGAAGACATGACAAGACAAAACAAGACAAAACAAGACAAGACAAGACAAGACAAGACAAGACAAAACAAGACAAGACAAGACAAGACAAGACAAGACTAGACAAGACAAGACAAGACTAGACAAGACTAGACAAGACAAGACAAGACAAGACAAGACAAGACAAGACAAGACAAGACAAGACAAGACAAGACAAGACAAGACAAGACAAGACAAGACAAGACAAGACTAGACAAGACTAGACAAGACTAGACAAGACTAGACAAGACAAGACAAGACAAGACAAGACAAGACAAGACATGAGAAGACATGACAAGACAAGACTAGACAACACTATTCAATACTAGACAAGACAAGACAAGACAAGACAAGACAAGACCAGACAAGACAAGACAAGACAAGACAAGACAAGACAAGACTAGACTAGACAAGACTAGACAAGACTAGACAAGACAAGACAAGACAAGACAAGACAAGACAAGACAAGACAAGACAAGACAAGACAAGACAAGACTAGACAAGACAAGACAAGACAAGACAAGACTAGACTAGACTAGACAAGACAAGACAAGACTAGACAAGACAAGACAAGACAAGACAAGACAAGACTAGACAAGACTATTCAATACCAGACAAGACAAGACAAGACAAGACAAGACAAGACCAGACAAGACAAGACAAGACAAGACAAGACAAGACAAGACAAGACAAGACAAGACAAGACAAGACAAGACAAGACAAGACAAGACAAGACAAGACTAGACAAGACAAGACAAGACAAGACAAGACTAGACTAGACTAGACAAGACTAGACAAGACTAGACAAGACAAGACAAGACAAGACAAGACAAGACTAGACAAGACTATTCAATACTAGACATGACAATACAAGACAAGACATGAGAAGACATGACAAGACAAGACTAGACAAGACTATTCAATACTAGACAAGACAAGACAAGACAAGACAAGACAAGACTAGACAAGACAAGACAAGACAAGACCAGACAAGAAAAGACAAGACAAGACAAGACTAGACAAGACTAGACAAGACAAGACAAGACAAGACAAGACAAGACAAGACAAGACAAGACAAGACATGAGAAGACATGACAAGACAAAACAACACAACACAACATGACATGACATGACATGACATGACAAAACAAGACAAGACAAGACAAGACTAGACAAGACAATACAAGACAAGACTAGACAAGACTAGACAAGACAAGACAAGACAAGACAAGACAAGACAAGACAAGACAAGACAAGACAAGACAAGACAAGACAAGACCAGACAAGACTAGACAAGACTAGACAAGACAAGACAAGACAAGACAAGACAAGACAAGACAAGACAAGACAAGACAAGACAAGATTAGACAAGACTAGACAAGACTAGACAAGACAAGACAAGACAAGACAAGACAAGACAAGACAAGACAAGACAAGACAAGACAAGACAAGACAAGACAAGACAAGACAAGACAAGACAAGACTAGACAAGACTAGACAAGACTAGACAAGACAAGACTAGACAAGACAAGACAAGACAAGACCTGACAAGAAAAGACAAGACAAGACAAGACAAAACAAGACAAGACAAGACAAGACTAGACAAGACTAGACAAGACAAGACAAGACAAGACAAGACAAGACAAGACAAGACAAGGCTAGACAAGACTAGACAAGACTAGACAAGACTATACAAGACAAGACAAGACAAGACGAGACAAGACAAGACAAGGCTAGACAAGACAAGACAAGACAAGACAAGACAAGACAAGACAAGACAAGACAAGACAAGACAAGACAAGACCTGACAAGAAAAGACAAGACAAGACAAGACAAGACAAGACAAGACAAGACAAGACAAGACAAGACAAGACTAGACAAGACTAGACAAGACTAGACAAGACAAGACTAGACAAGACAAGACAAGACAAGACCTGACAAGAAAAGACAAGACAAGACAAGACAAAACAAGACAAGACAAGACAAGACTAGACAAGACTAGACAAGACAAGACAAGACAAGACCTGACAAGAAAAGACAAGACAAGACAAGACAAAACAAGACAAGACAAGACAAGACTAGACAAGACTAGACAAGACAAGACAAGACAAGACAAGACAAGACAAGACAAGACAAGACAAGACAAGGCTAGACAAGACTAGACAAGACTAGACAAGACTAGACAAGACTAGACAAGACAAGACAAGACCAGACAAGAAAAGACAAGACAAGACTAGAGAAGACTAGACAAGACAAGACAAGACAAGACTACACAAGACAAGACAAGACAAGACCAGACAAGACAAGACAAGACAAGACAAGACAAGACAAGACAAGACAAGACAAGACAAGACAAGACAAGACAAGACAAGACAAGACAAGACAAGACAAGACAAGACAAGACAAGACAAGACAAGACAAGACAAGACAAGACAAGACAAGACAAGACAAGACAAGACAAGACTAGACAAGACAAGACAAGACAAGACAAGACAAGACAAGACAAGACAAGACAAGACAAGACAAGACAAGACAAGACTAGACAAGACAAGACAAGACAAGACAAGAGAAGACAAGACAAGACAAGACAAGACAAGACAAGACAAGACAAGACAAGACAAGACTAGACAAGACTAGACAAGACTAGACAAGACTAGACAAGACAAGACAAGACAAGACTAGACAAGACTAGACAAGACTAGACAAGACAAGACAAGACAAGACAAGACAAGACAAGACCAGACAAGACAAGACAAGAAAAAACAAGACAAGACAAGACAAGACAAAACAAGACAAGACAAGACAAGACTAGACAAGACTAGACAAGACAAGACAAGACTAGACAAGACAAGACAAGACAAGACAAGACAAGACAAGACAAGACAAGACAAGACAAGACAAGACAAGACAAGGCAAGACAAGACAAGACAAGACAAGACAAGACAAGACAAGACTAGACAAGACTAGACAAGACTAGACAAGACAAGACAAGACAAGACAAGACAAGACAAGGCAAGACAAGACTAGACAAGACTAGACAAGACAAGACAAGACAAGACAAGACAAGACACGACAAGACTAGACAAGACAAGACTAGACAAGACTAGACAAGACAAGACTAGACAAGACTAGACAAGACAAGACAAGACAAGACTAGACAAGACAAGACTAGACAAGACTAGACAAGACTAGACAAGACAAGACAAGACAAGACAAGACCAGACAAGACAAGACGAGACAAGACAAGACAAGACAAGACAAGACAAGACAAGACAAGACAAAACAAGACAAGACAAGACAAGACTAGACAAGACTAGACAAGACTAGACAAGACAAGACAAGACAAGACCAGACAAGAAAAGACAAGACAAGACAAGACTAGACAAGACTAGACAAGACAAGACAAGACAAGACAAGACAAGACAAGACAAGACAAGACAAGACTAGACAAGACAAGACAGGACAAGACAAGACAAGACCAGACAAGAAAAGACAAGACAACACAAGACAACACAAGACTAGACAAGACTAGACCAGACAAGACAAGACAAGACAAGACAAGACAAGACAAGACAAGACAAGACAAGACTAGACAAGACTAGACAAGACAAGACAAGACAAGACAAGACTAGACAAGACTAGACAAGACAAGACAAGACAAGACCAGACAAGAAAAGACAAGACTAGACAAGACTAGACAAGACAAGACAAGACAAGACTAGACAAGACAAGACAAGACAAGACCAGGCAAGACAAGACAAGACAAGACAAGACAAAACAAGACAAGACAAGACAAGACAAGACAGGACAAGACAAGACAAGACATGAGAAGACATGACAAGACAAAACAAGACAAAACAAGACAAGACAAGACAAGACAAGACAAGACAAGACAAGACTAGACAAGACTAGACAAGACAAGACAAGACTAGACAAGACTAGACAAGACAAGACAAGACAAGACAAGACAAGACAAGACAAGACAAGACAAGACAAGACAAGACAAGACAAGACAAGACTAGACAAGACTAGACAAGACTAGACAAGACAAGACAAGACTAGACAAGACTAGACAAGACAAGACAAGACATGAGAAGACATGACAAGACAAAACAAGACAAAACAAGACAAGACAAGACAAGACAAGACAAAACAACACAACACAACATGACATGACATGACATGACAAAACAAGACAAGGCAAGACAAGAAAAGACAAGACAAGACAAGACAAGACAAGACAAGACTAGACAAGACTAGACAAGACAAGACAAGACTAGACAAGACTAGACAAGACTAGACAAGACAAGACAATACAAGACAAGACTAGACAAGACAAGACAAGACAAGACCAGACAAGACAAGACAAGACATGACAAGACATGAGAAGACATGACAAGACAAAACAAGACAAAACAAGACAAGACAAGACAAGACAAAACAAGACAAGACAAGACAAGACAAGACAAGACTAGACAAGACAAGACAAGACTAGACAAGACTAGACAAGACAAGACAAGACAAGACAAGACAAGACAAGACAAGACAAGACAAGACAAGACTAGACAAGACAAGACAAGACAAGACAAGACAAGACAAGACAAGATATGAGAAGACATGACAAGACAAAACAAGACAAAACAAGACAAGACAAGACAAGACAAAACAACACAACACAACATGACATGACATGACATGACATGACATGACAAAACAAGACAAGACAAGACAAGACAAGACAAGACAAGACATGAGAAGACATGACAAGACAAAACAAGACAAAACAACACAACATGACATGACATGACATGTCATGACAAAACAAGACAAGACAAGACAAAACAACACAACACAATATGACATGACATGACAACACAACACAATATGACATGACATGACATGACATGAGAAGACAAGACAAGGCAGGACAGGACGGGACAAGACTAGACAAGACTAGACAAGACAAGACAAGACAAGACAAAACAACACAACACAACATGACATGACATGACATGACAAAACAAGACAAGACAAGACAAAACAACACAACACAATATGACATGACATGACATGACATGAGAAGACAAGACAAGGCAGGACAGGACAGGACAGGACAGGACAGGACAGGACAGGACAGGACAAGATAAGACAAGACAAGACAAGACACGACAAGACAAGACAGGACAAGACAAGTCAAGACAAGACAAGACAAGACTAGACAAGACAAGACAAGACAAGACAAGACAAGACAAGACAAGACAAGACAAGACAAGACAAGACAAGACAAGACAAGACAAGACAAGACAAGACAAGACAAGACAAGACAAGACAAGACAAGACAAGACTAGACAAGACTAGACAAGACAAGACAAGACAAGACTAGACAAGACTAGACAAGACTAGACAAGACAAGACAAGACAAGACAAGACAAGACCAGACAAGAAAAGACAAGACAAGACAAGACAAGACAAGACAAGACAAGACAAGACAAGACAAGACAAGACAAGACAAGACAAGACAAGACCAGACAAGAAAAGACTAGACAAGACAAGACTAGACAAGACTAGACAAGACAAGACAAGACTAGACAAGACTAGACAAGACAAGACAAGACAAGACTAGACAAGACTAGACAAGACTAGACAAGACTAGACAAGACAAGACAAGACCAGACAAGAAAAGACTAGACAAGACAAGACTAGACAAGACTAGACAAGACTAGACAAGACAAGACAAGACAAGAGAAGACAAGACAAGACAAGACAAGACTAGACAAGACCAGACAAGACTAGACAAGACAAGACAAGACAAGACAAGACAAGACAAGACAAGACAAGACAAGACAAGACAAGACAAGACAAGACAAGACAAGACAAGACAAGACAAGACAAGACAAGACAAGACAAGACAAGACAAGACAAGACAAGACAAGACAAGACAAGACAAGACAAGACAAGACAAGACAAGACAAGACAAGACAAGACAAGACAAGACAAGACAAGACAAGACAAGACAAGACAAGACAAGACAAGACAAGACAAGACAAGACAAGACAAGACAAGACAAGACAAGACAAGACAAGACAAGACAAGACAAGACAAGACAAGACAAGACAAGACAAGACAAGACAAGACAAGACAAGACTAGACAAGACAAGACAAGACAAGACAAGACAAGACAAGACAAGACAAGACAAGACAAGACAAGACAAGAAAAGACAAGACAAGACAAGACAAGACAAGACTAGACAAGACAAGACAAGACAAGACAAGACAAGACAAGACTAGACAAGACAAGACAAGACAAGACCAGACAAGACTAGACAAGACTAGACAAGACAAGACAAGACAAGACAAGACAAGACAAGACTAGACAAGACAAGACAAGACAAGACAAGACAAGACAAGACTAGACAAGACTAGACAAGACTAGACAAGACAAGACAAGACAAGACAAGACTAGACAAGACTAGACAAGACAAGACAAGACAAGACAAGACAAGACAAGACAAGACAAGACAAGACAAGACAGGACAAGACAAGACAAAACAAGACAAGACAAGACAAGACAAGACTAGACAAGACTAGACAAGACTAGACAAGACTAGACAAGACAAGACAAGACAAGACAAGACAAGACAAGACAAGACAAGACTAGACAAGACTAGACAAGACTAGACAAGACTAGACAAGACAAGACAAGACAAGACCAGACAAGAAAAGACAAGACAAGACAAGACAAGACTAGACAAGACCAGACAAGACAAGACAAGACAAGACAAGACAAGACAAGACAAGACAAGACAAGACTAGACAAGACTAGACAAGACTAGACAAGACAAGACAAGACAAGACAAGACTAGACAAGACTAGACAAGACAAGACAAGACAAGACCAGACAAGAAAAGACAAGACAAGACAAGACTAGACAAGACTAGACAAGACAAGACAAGACAAGACAAGACAAGACAAGACAAGACAAGACAAGACATGAGAAGACATGACAAGACAAAACAACACAACACAACATGACATGACATGACATGACAAAACAAGACAAGACAAGACAAGACTAGACAAGACAAGACAAGACAAGACTAGACAAGACTAGACAAGACAACAAGACAAGACAAGACAAGACCAGGCAAGACAAGACAAGACAAGACAAGACAAGACAAGACAAGACTAGACAAGACTAGACAAGACTAGACAAGACAAGACAAGACAAGACAAGACCAGACAAGAAAAGACTAGACAAGACAAGACAAGACAAGACAAGACAAGACAAGACAAGACAAGACAAGACAAGACAAGACAGGACAAGACAAGACAAAACAAGACAAGACAAGACAAGACAAGACTAGACAAGACTAGACAAGACTAGACAAGACTAGACAAGACAAGACAAGACAAGACAAGACAAGACAAGACAAGACTAGACAAGACAAGACAAGACAAGACAAGACAAGACAAGACAAGACAAGACAAGACAAGACAAGACAAGACAAGACAAGACAAGACAAGACAAGACAAGACAAGACAAGACAAGACAAGACAAGACAAGACAAGACAAGACAAGACAAGACAAGACAAGACAAGACAAGACAAGACAAGACAAGACAAGACTAGACAAGACTAGACAAGACAAGACAAGACAAGACAAGACAAGACAAGACAAGACAAGACAAGACAAGACAAGACAAGACAAGACAAGACAAGACAAGACAAGACAAGACAAGACTAGACTAGACAAGACTAGACAAGACAAGACAAGACAAGACAAGACAAGATAAGACAAGACAAGACAAGACAAGACTAGACAAGACAAGACTAGACAAGACTAGACTAGACAAGACTAGACAAGACAAGACAAGACTAGACAAGACAAGACTAGACAAGACTAGACAAGACAAGACAAGACTAGACAAGACAAGACAAGACAAGACAAGACAAGACAAGACAAGACAAGACAAGACAAGACAAGACAAGACAAGACAAGACAAGACAAGACAAGACAAGACAAGACAAGACAAGACAAGACAAGACAAGACAAGACTAGACAAGACTAGACAAGACAAGACAAGACAAGACAAGACAAGACATGAGAAGACATGACAAGACAAAACAAGACAAAACAACACAACACAACATGACATGACATGACATGACATGACAAAACAAGACAAGACAAGACAAAACAACACAACACAATATGACATGACATGACATGACATGAGAAGACAAGACAAGGCAGGACAGGACAGGACAGGACAGGACAGGACAAGATAAGACAAGACAAGACAAGACAAGACAAGACAAGACAAGACAAGACAAGACATGAGAAGACATGACAAGACAAAACAAGACAAAACAAGACAAGACAAGACAAGACAAGACAAGACAAAACAACACAACACAACATGACATGACATGACATGACATGACATGACAAAACAAGACAAGACAAGACAAAACAACACAACACAATATGACATGACATGACATGACATGAGAAGACAAGACAAGGCAGGACAGGACAGGACAGGACAAGACAAGACATGAGAAGACATGACAAGACAAAACAAGACAAAACAAGGCAAGACAAGACAAGACAAAACAACATGACATGACATGACATGACATGACAAAACAAGACAAGACAAGACAAGACAAGACAAGACAAGACAAGACAAGACAAGACAAGACAAGACATGAGAAGACATGACAAGACAAAACAAGACAAAACAAGGCAAGACAAGACAAGACAAAACAACACAACATGACATGACATGACATGACATGACAAAACAAGACAAGACAAGACAAGACAAGACAAGACAAGACAAGACAAGACAAGACAAGACAAGACATGAGAAGACATGACAAGACAAAACAAGACAAAACAAGGCAAGACAAGACAAGACAAAACAACATGACATGACATGACAAAACAAGACAAGACAAGACAAGACAAGACAAGACAAGACAAGACAAGACAAGACAAGACATGAGAAGACATGACAAGACAAAACAAGACAAAACAAGGCAAGACAAGACAAGACAAAACAACATGACATGACATGACATGACAAAACAAGACAAGACAAGACAAAACAACACAACACAATATGACATGACATGACATGACATGAGAAGACAAGACAAGGCAGGACAGGACAGGACAGGACAGGACAGGACAGGACTGGGCAGGACAGGACAGGACAAGACAAGACAAGACAAGATAAGACAAGACAAGACAAGACAAGACAAGACAGGACAAGACAAGACAAGACAAGACAAGACAAGACAAGACAAGACAAGACAAGACAAGACAAGACGAGACAAGACAAGACAAGACAAGACAAGACAAGACAAGACAAGACAAGACAAGACAAGACATGAGAAGACATGACAAGACAAAACAAGACAAAACAAGACAAGACAAGACAAGACAAGACAAAACAACACAACACAACATGACATGACATGACATGACAAAACAAGACAAGGCAAGACAAGAAAAGACAAGACTAGACAAGACTAGACAAGACAAGACAAGACTAGACAAGACTAGACAAGACAAGACAAGACAAGACAAGACAAGACAAGACAAGACAAGACAAGACAAGACAAGACAAGACAAGACTAGACAAGACTAGACAAGACTAGACAAGACAAGACAAGACTAGACAAGACTAGACAAGACAAGACAAGACATGAGAAGACATGACAAGACAAAACAAGACAAAACAAGACAAGACAAGACAAGACAAGACAAAACAACACAACACAACATGACATGACATGACATGACAAAACAAGACAAGGCAAGACAAGAAAAGACAAGACAAGACAAGACAAGACAAGACAAGACAAAACAACACAACACAACATGACATGACATGACATGACATGACATGACAAAACAAGACAAGACAAGACAAAACAACACAACACAATATGACATGACATGGCATGACATGAGAAGACAAGACAAGGCAGGACAGGACAGGACAGGACAAGACAAGACATGAGAAGACATGACAAGACAAAACAAGACAAAACAAGACAAGACAAGACAAGACAAAACAAGACAAGACAAGACAAGACAAGACAAGACTAGACAAGACAAGACAAGACTAGACAAGACTAGACAAGACAAGACAAGACAAGACAAGACAAGACAAGACAAGACAAGACAAGACAAGACAAGACAAGACAAGACAAGACAAGACAAGACAAGACAAGACAAGACTAGACAAGACTAGACAAGACTAGACAAGACTAGACAAGACAAGACAAGACAAGACAAGACAAGACAAGACATGAGAAGACATGACAAGACAAGACTAGACAAGACTATTCAATACTAGACAAGACAAGACAAGACAAGACAAGACAAGACCAGACAAGACAAGACAAGACAAGACAAGACAAGACAAGACTAGACTAGACAAGACTAGACAAGACTAGACAAGACAAGACAAGACAAGACAAGACAAGACAAGACAAGACAAGACAAGACAAGACTAGACAAGACAAGACAAGACAAGACAAGACTAGACTAGACTAGACAAGACAAGACAAGACTAGACAAGACAAGACAAGACAAGACAAGACAAGACTAGACAAGACTATTCAATACCAGACAAGACAAGACAAGACAAGACAAGACAAGACCAGACAAGACAAGACAAGACAAGACAAGACAAGACAAGACAAGACAAGACAAGACAAGACAAGACAAGACAAGACAAGACAAGACAAGACAAGACAAGACTAGACAAGACAAGACAAGACAAGACAAGACTAGACTAGACTAGACAAGACTAGACAAGACTAGACAAGACAAGACAAGACAAGACAAGACAAGACTAGACAAGACTATTCAATACTAGACATGACAAGACAAGACAAGACATGAGAAGACATGACAAGACAAGACTAGACAAGACTATTCAATACTAGACAAGACAAGACAAGACAAGACAAGACAAGACTAGACAAGACAAGACAAGACAAGACCAGACAAGAAAAGACAAGACAAGACAAGACTAGACAAGACTAGACAAGACAAGACAAGACAAGACAAGACAAGACAAGACAAGACAAGACAAGACATGAGAAGACATGACAAGACAAAACAACACAACACAACATGACATGACATGACATGACATGACAAAACAAGACAAGACAAGACAAGACTAGACAAGACAATACAAGACAAGACTAGACAAGACTAGACAAGACAAGACAAGACAAGACAAGACAAGACAAGACAAGACAAGACAAGACAAGACAAGACCAGACAAGACTAGACAAGACTAGACAAGACAAGACAAGACAAGACAAGACAAGACAAGACAAGACAAGACAAGACAAGATTAGACAAGACTAGACAAGACTAGACAAGACAAGACAAGACAAGACAAGACAAGACAAGACAAGACAAGACTAGACAAGACAAGACAAGACAAGACCTGACAAGAAAAGACAAGACAAGACAAGACAAAACAAGACAAGACAAGACAAGACTAGACAAGACTAGACAAGACAAGACAAGACAAGACAAGACAAGACAAGACAAGACAAGGCTAGACAAGACTAGACAAGACTAGACAAGACTATACAAGACAAGACAAGACAAGACGAGACAAGACAAGACAAGGCTAGACAAGACAAGACAAGACAAGACAAGACAAGACAAGACAAGACAAGTCAAGACAAGACAAGACAAGACAAGACAAGACAAGACAAGACTAGACAAGACAAGACAAGACAAGACAAGACAAGACAAGACAAGACTAGTCAAGACTAGACAAGACAAGACAAGACCAGACAAGAAAAGACAAGACAAGACTAGAGAAGACTAGACAAGACAAGACAAGACAAGACTACACAAGACAAGACAAGACAAGACCAGACAAGACAAGACAAGACAAGACAAGACAAGACAAGACAAGACAAGACAAGACAAGACAAGACAAGACAAGACAAGACAAGACAAGACAAGACAAGACAAGACAAGACAAGACAAGACAAGACAAGACAAGACAAGACAAGACAAGACAAGACAAGACAAGACAAGACAAGACAAGACAAGACAAGACAAGACAAGACAAGACAAGACAAGACTAGACAAGACAAGACAAGACAAGACAAGACAAGACAAGACAAGACAAGACAAGACAAGACAAGACAAGACAAGACAAGACAAGACTAGACAAGACAAGACAAGACAAGACAAGAGAAGACAAGACAAGACAAGACAAGACAAGACAAGACAAGACAAGACAAGACAAGACTAGACAAGACTAGACAAGACTAGACAAGACTAGACAAGACAAGACAAGACAAGACTAGACAAGACTAGACAAGACTAGACAAGACAAGACAAGACAAGACAAGACAAGACAAGACAAGACCAGACAAGACAAGACAAGAAAAAACAAGACAAGACAAGACAAGACAAAACAAGACAAGACAAGACAAGACTAGACAAGACTAGACAAGACAAGACAAGACTAGACAAGACAAGACAAGACAAGACAAGACAAGACAAGACAAGACAAGACAAGACAAGACAAGACAAGACAAGACAAGGCAAGACAAGACAAGACAAGACAAGACAAGACAAGACAAGACTAGACAAGACTAGACAAGACTAGACAAGACAAGACAAGACAAGACAAGACAAGACAAGGCAAGACAAGACTAGACAAGACTAGACAAGACAAGACAAGACAAGACAAGACAAGACACGACAAGACTAGACAAGACAAGACTAGACAAGACTAGACAAGACAAGACTAGACAAGACTAGACAAGACAAGACAAGACAAGACTAGACAAGACAAGACTAGACAAGACTAGACAAGACTAGACAAGACAAGACAAGACAAGACAAGACCAGACAAGACAAGACGAGACAAGACAAGACAAGACAAGACAAGACAAGACAAGACAAGACAAAACAAGACAAGACAAGACAAGACTAGACAAGACTAGACAAGACTAGACAAGACAAGACAAGACAAGACCAGACAAGAAAAGACAAGACAAGACAAGACTAGACAAGACTAGACAAGACAAGACAAGACAAGACAAGACAAGACAAGACAAGACAAGACAAGACTAGACAAGACAAGACAGGACAAGACAAGACAAGACCAGACAAGAAAAGACAAGACAACACAAGACAACACAAGACTAGACAAGACTAGACCAGACAAGACAAGACAAGACAAGACAAGACAAGACAAGACAAGACAAGACAAGACTAGACAAGACTAGACAAGACAAGACAAGACAAGACAAGACTAGACAAGACTAGACAAGACAAGACAAGACAAGACCAGACAAGAAAAGACAAGACTAGACAAGACTAGACAAGACAAGACAAGACAAGACTAGACAAGACAAGACAAGACAAGACCAGGCAAGACAAGACAAGACAAGACAAGACAAAACAAGACAAGACAAGACAAGACAAGACAGGACAAGACAAGACAAGACATGAGAAGACATGACAAGACAAAACAAGACAAAACAAGACAAGACAAGACAAGACAAGACAAGACAAGACAAGACTAGACAAGACTAGACAAGACAAGACAAGACTAGACAAGACTAGACAAGACAAGACAAGACAAGACAAGACAAGACAAGACAAGACAAGACAAGACAAGACAAGACAAGACAAGACAAGACAAGACAAGACTAGACAAGACTAGACAAGACTAGACAAGACAAGACAAGACTAGACAAGACTAGACAAGACAAGACAAGACATGAGAAGACATGACAAGACAAAACAAGACAAAACAAGACAAGACAAGACAAGACAAGACAAAACAACACAACACAACATGACATGACATGACATGACAAAACAAGACAAGGCAAGACAAGAAAAGACAAGACAAGACAAGACAAGACAAGACAAGACTAGACAAGACTAGACAAGACAAGACAAGACTAGACAAGACTGGACAAGACTAGACAAGACAAGACAATACAAGACAAGACTAGACAAGACAAGACAAGACAAGACCAGACAAGACAAGACAAGACATGACAAGACATGAGAAGACATGACAAGACAAAACAAGACAAAACAAGACAAGACAAGACAAGACAAAACAAGACAAGACAAGACAAGACAAGACAAGACTAGACAAGACAAGACAAGACTAGACAAGACTAGACAAGACAAGACAAGACAAGACAAGACAAGACAAGACAAGACAAGACAAGACAAGACTAGACAAGACAAGACAAGACAAGACAAGACAAGACAAGACAAGACAAGATATGAGAAGACATGACAAGACAAAACAAGACAAAACAAGACAAGACAAGACAAGACAAAACAACACAACACAACATGACATGACATGACATGACATGACATGACAAAACAAGACAAGACAAGACAAGACAAGACAAGACAAGACATGAGAAGACATGACAAGACAAAACAAGACAAAACAACACAACATGACATGACATGACATGTCATGACAAAACAAGACAAGACAAGACAAAACAACACAACACAATATGACATGACATGACAACACAACACAATATGACATGACATGACATGACATGAGAAGACAAGACAAGGCAGGACAGGACGGGACAAGACTAGACAAGACTAGACAAGACAAGACAAGACAAGACAAAACAACACAACACAACATGACATGACATGACATGACAAAACAAGACAAGACAAGACAAAACAACACAACACAATATGACATGACATGACATGACATGAGAAGACAAGACAAGGCAGGACAGGACAGGACAGGACAGGACAGGACAGGACAGGACAGGACAAGATAAGACAAGACAAGACAAGACACGACAAGACAAGACAGGACAAGACAAGTCAAGACAAGACAAGACAAGACTAGACAAGACAAGACAAGACAAGACAAGACAAGACAAGACAAGACAAGACAAGACAAGACAAGACAAGACAAGACAAGACAAGACAAGACAAGACAAGACAAGACAAGACAAGACAAGACAAGACAAGACAAGACAAGACAAGACAAGACAAGACAAGACAAGACAAGACAAGACAAGACTAGACAAGACTAGACAAGACAAGACAAGACAAGACTAGACAAGACTAGACAAGACTAGACAAGACAAGACAAGACAAGACAAGACAAGACCAGACAAGAAAAGACAAGACAAGACAAGACAAGACAAGACAAGACAAGACTAGACAAGACTAGACAAGACAAGACAAGACAAGACAAGACAAGACATGAGAAGACATGACAAGACAAAACAAGACAAAACAACACAACACAACATGACATGACATGACATGACATGACAAAACAAGACAAGACAAGACAAAACAACACAACACAATATGACATGACATGACATGACATGAGAAGACAAGACAAGGCAGGACAGGACAGGACAGGACAGGACAGGACAAGATAAGACAAGACAAGACAAGACAAGACAAGACAAGACAAGACAAGACAAGACAAGACAAGACAAGACATGAGAAGACATGACAAGACAAAACAAGACAAAACAAGACAAGACAAGACAAGACAAGACAAGACAAAACAACACAACACAACATGACATGACATGACATGACATGACATGACAAAACAAGACAAGACAAGACAAAACAACACAACACAATATGACATGACATGACATGACATGAGAAGACAAGACAAGGCAGGACAGGACAGGACAGGACAAGACAAGACATGAGAAGCCATGACAAGACAAAACAAGACAAAACAAGGCAAGACAAGACAAGACAAAACAACATGACATGACATGACATGACATGACAAAACAAGACAAGACAAGACAAGACAAGACAAGACAAGACAAGACAAGACAAGACAAGACAAGACAAGACATGAGAAGACATGACAAGACAAAACAAGACAAAACAAGGCAAGACAAGACAAGACAAAACAACACAACATGACATGACATGACATGACATGACAAAACAAGACAAGACAAGACAAGACAAGACAAGACAAGACAAGACAAGACAAGACAAGACATGAGAAGACATGACAAGACAAAACAAGACAAAACAAGGCAAGACAAGACAAGACAAAACAACATGACATGACATGACAAAACAAGACAAGACAAGACAAGACAAGACAAGACAAGACAAGACAAGACAAGACAAGACATGAGAAGACATGACAAGACAAAACAAGACAAAACAAGGCAAGACAAGACAAGACAAAACAACATGACATGACATGACATGACAAAACAAGACAAGACAAGACAAAACAACACAACACAATATGACATGACATGACATGACATGAGAAGACAAGACAAGGCAGGACAGGACAGGACAGGACAGGACAGGACAGGACTGGGCAGGACAGGACAGGACAAGACAAGACAAGACAAGATAAGACAAGACAAGACAAGACAAGACAAGACAGGACAAGACAAGACAAGACAAGACAAGACAAGACAAGACAAGACAAGACAAGACAAGACAAGACGAGACAAGACAAGACAAGACAAGACAAGACAAGACAAGACAAGACAAGACAAGACAAGACCGGACAAGACAAGACAAGACAAGACAAGACAAAACAAGACAAGACAAGACCAGACTAGACAAGACTAGACAAGACAAGACAAGACAAGACCAGACAAGAAAAGACAAGACAAGACAAGACTGGACAAGACAAGACAAGACAAGACTAGACAAGACTAGACAAGACAAGACAAGACAAGACAAGACAAGACAAGACAAGACAAGACAAGACAAGACAAGACAAGACAAGACAAGACTAGACTAGACAAGACTAGACAAGACAAGACAAGACAAGACAAGACATGAGAAGACATGACAAGACAAAACAAGACAAAACAAGACAAGACAAGACAAGACAAGACAAGACAAGACAAGACAAGACAAGACATGAGAAGACATGACAAGACAAAACAAGACAAAACAAGACAAGACAAGACAAGACAAGACAAGACAAGACAAGACAAGACAAGACTAGACAAGACAAGACAAGACTAGACAAGACTAGACAAGACAAGACAAGACAAGACAAGACAAGACAAGACAAGACAAGACAAGACAAGACAAGACAAGACAAGACAAGACAAGACTAGACAAGACTAGACAAGACTAGACAAGACAAGACAAGACTAGACAAGACTAGACAAGACAAGACAAGACATGAGAAGACATGAGAAGACAAAACAAGACAAAACAAACCAAGACCAAAACCAAAACAAGACAAGGCAAGACAAGAAAAGACAAGACAAGACAAGACAAGACAAGACAAGACAAGACTAGACAAGACTAGACAAGACAAGACAAGACTAGACAAGACTAGACAAGACAAGACAAGACAAGACAAGACTAGACAAGACAAGACAAGACAAGACCAGACAAGACAAGACAAGACATGACAAGACATGAGAAGACATGACAAGACAAAACAAGACAAAACAAGACAAGACAAGACAAGACAAGACAAGACAAAACAAGACAAGACAAGACAAGACAAGACAAGACTAGACAAGACAAGACAAGACTAGACAAGACTAGACAAGACAAGACAAGACAAGACAAGACAAGACAAGACAAGACAAGACAAGACAAGACAAGACAAGACAAGACAAGACAAGACAAGACAAGACAAGACAAGACTAGACAAGACTAGACAAGACTAGACAAGACTAGACAAGACAAGACAAGACAAGACAAGACAAGACAAGACATGAGAAGACATGACAAGACAAGACTAGACAAGACTATTCAATACTAGACAAGACAAGACAAGACAAGACAAGACAAGACCAGACAAGACAAGACAAGACAAGACAAGACAAGACAAGACAAGACTAGACTAGACAAGACTAGACAAGACTAGACAAGACAAGACAAGACAAGACAAGACAAGACAAGACAAGACAAGACAAGACTAGACAAGACAAGACAAGACAAGACAAGACTAGACTAGACTAGACAAGACTAGACAAGACTAGACAAGACAAGACAAGACAAGACAAGACAAGACTAGACAAGACTATTCAATACCAGACAAGACAAGACAAGACAAGACAAGACAAGACCAGACAAGACAAGACAAGACAAGACAAGACAAGACAAGACAAGACAAGACAAGACAAGACAAGACAAGACAAGACAAGACAAGACAAGACAAGACTAGACAAGACAAGACAAGACAAGACAAGACTAGACTAGACTAGACAAGACTAGACAAGACTAGACAAGACAAGACAAGACAAGACAAGACAAGACTAGACAAGACTATTCAATACTAGACAAGACAAGACAAGACAAGACAAGACAAGACCAGACAAGACAAGACAAGACAAGACAAGACAAGACAAGACAAGACTAGACTAGACAAGACTAGACAAGACTAGACAAGACAAGACAAGACAAGACAAGACAAGACAAGACAAGACTAGACAAGACTAGACAAGACAAGACAAGACAAGACAAGACAAGACAAGACTAGACAAGACTACACAAGACTAGACAAGACAAGACAAGACAAGACAAGACAAGACAAGACAAGACAAGATAAGACAAGACAAGACAAGACAAGACAGGACAGGACAAGACAAGACAAGACTAGACAAGACTAGACTAGACAAGACTAGACAAGACAAGACAAGACTAGACAAGACTAGACAAGACTAGACAAGACAAGACAAGACTAGACAAGACTAGACAAGACTAGACAAGACTAGACAAGACAAGACAAGACAACACAAGACAAGACAAGATAAGACAAGACAAGAAAAGACAAGACAAGACTAGACTAGACAAGACTAGACAAGACAAGACAAGACTAGACAAGACTAGACAAGACAAGACAAGACAAGACAAGACAAGACAAGACAAGACAAGACAAGACAAGACAAGACAAGACAAGACTAGACAAGACTAGACAAGACTAGACAAGACAAGACAAGACAAGACAAGACAAGACAAGACAAGACAAGACTAGACAAGACTAGACAAGACAAGACAAGACTAGACAAGACAAGACAAGACAAGACAAGACAAGACAAGATAAGACAAGACAAGACAAGAAAAGACAAGACTAGACTAGACAAGACTAGACAAGACAAGACAAGACTAGACAAGACTAGACAAGACAAGACAAGACAAGACAAGACAAGACAAGACAAGACAAGACAAGACAAGACAAGACAAGACAAGACAAGACAAGACAAGACTAGACAAGACAAGACTAGACAAGACTAGACAAGACTAGACAAGACAAGACAAGACTAGACAAGACTAGACAAGACAAGACAAGACTAGACAAGACAAGACTAGACAAGACTAGACAAGACTAAACTAGACAAAACTAGACAAGACAAGACAAGACTAGACAAGACTAGACAAGACTAGACAAGACAAGACAAGACTAGACAAGACAAGACAAGACAAGACAAGACAAGACAAGACAAGACAAGACAAGACAAGACAAGACAAGACTAGATAAGACTAGACAAGACTAGACAAGACAAGACAAGACAAGACAAGACAAGACAAGACAAGACAAGACAAGATAAGACAAGACAAGACAAGACAAGACTAGACAAGACAAGACTAGACAAGACTAGACAAGACTAGACTAGACAAGACTAGACAAGACAAGACAAGACTAGACAAGACTAGACAAGACTAGACAAGACAAGACAAGACTAGACAAGACTAGACAAGACAAGACAAGACTAGACAAGACAAGACAAGACAAGACAAGACAAGACAAGACAAGACAAGACCAGACAAGACAAGAGAAGACAAGACAAGACAAGACAAGACAAGACAAGACAAGACTAGACTAGACAAGACTAGACAAGACTAGACAAGACAAGACAAGACAAGACAAGACAAGACTAGACAAGACTAGACAAGACTAGACAAGACAAGACAAGACAAGACAAGACAAGACCAGACAAGACAAGACAAGACAAGACAAGACAAGACAAGACAAGACAAAACAAGACAAGACAAGACTAGACTAGACAAGACTAGACAAGACAAGACAAGACTAGACAAGACTAGACAAGACAAGACAAGACAAGTCAAGACAAGACAAGGCAAGACAAGACAAGGCAAGACAAGACAAGACAAGACAAGACAAGACAAGACAAGACTAGACAAGTCTAGACAAGTCTAGACAAGACAAGACTAGACAAGACTAGACAAGACAAGACAAGACAAGACAAGACAAGACAAGACAAGACAAGACTAGACAAGACAAGACAAGACAAGACAAGACAAGACAAGACAAGACAAGACAAGACAAGACAAGACAAGACAAGACAAGACAAGACAAGACAAGACAAGACAAGACAAGACAAGACAAGACAAGACAAGACTAGACAAGACTAGACAAGACAAGACAAGACAAGACAAGACAAGACGAGACAAGACAAGACAAGACAAGACTAGACAAGACTAGACAAGACTAGACAAGACAAGACAAGACAAGACAAGACAAGAAAAGACAAGACAAGACAAGACAAGACTAGACAAGACAAGACAAGACTAGACAAGACTAGACAAGACTAGACAAGACAAGACAAGACTAGACAAGACTAGACAAGACAAGACAAGACTAGACAAGACAAGACAAGACAAGACAAGACAAGACAAGATAAGACAAGACAAGAAAAGACAAGACAAGACTAGACAAGACAAGACAAGACAAGACAAGACAAGACAAGACAAGACTAGACAAGACTAGACAAGACTAGACAAGACAAGACAAGACAAGACAAGACAAGACTAGACAAGACTATTCAATACCAGACAAGACAAGACAAGACAAGACAAGACAAGACCAGACAAGACAAGACAAGACAAGACAAGACAAGACAAGACAAGACAAGACAAGACAAGACAAGACAAGACAAGACAAGACAAGACAAGACTAGACAAGACAAGACAAGACAAGACAAGACTAGACTAGACTAGACAAGACTAGACAAGACTAGACAAGACAAGACAAGACAAGACAAGACAAGACTAGACAAGACTATTCAATACTAGACAAGACAAGACAAGACAAGACAAGACAAGACCAGACAAGACAAGACAAGACAAGACAAGACAAGACAAGACAAGACTAGACTAGACAAGACTAGACAAGACTAGACAAGACAAGACAAGACAAGACAAGACAAGACAAGACAAGACTAGACAAGACTAGACAAGACAAGACAAGACAAGACAAGACAAGACAAGACTAGACAAGACTACACAAGACTAGACAAGACAAGACAAGACAAGACAAGACAAGACAAGACAAGACAAGATAAGACAAGACAAGACAAGACAAGACAGGACAGGACAAGACAAGACAAGACTAGACAAGACTAGACTAGACAAGACTAGACAAGACAAGACAAGACTAGACAAGACTAGACAAGACTAGACAAGACAAGACAAGACAAGACTAGACAAGACTAGACAAGACTAGACAAGACAAGACAAGACAACACAAGACAAGACAAGATAAGACAAGACAAGAAAAGACAAGACAAGACTAGACTAGACAAGACTAGACAAGACAAGACAAGACTAGACAAGACTAGACAAGACAAGACAAGACAAGACAAGACAAGACAAGACAAGACAAGACAAGACAAGACAAGACAAGACAAGACTAGACAAGACTAGACAAGACTAGACAAGACAAGACAAGACAAGACAAGACAAGACAAGACAAGACAAGACTAGACAAGACTAGACAAGACAAGACAAGACTAGACAAGACAAGACAAGACAAGACAAGACAAGACAAGATAAGACAAGACAAGACAAGAAAAGACAAGACTAGACTAGACAAGACTAGACAAGACAAGACAAGACTAGACAAGACTAGACAAGACAAGACAAGACAAGACAAGACAAGACAAGACAAGACAAGACAAGACAAGACAAGACAAGACAAGACAAGACAAGACTAGACAAGACAAGACTAGACAAGACTAGACAAGACTAGACAAGACAAGACAAGACTAGACAAGACTAGACAAGACAAGACAAGACTAGACAAGACAAGACTAGACAAGACTAGACAAGACTAAACTAGACAAAACTAGACAAGACAAGACAAGACTAGACAAGACTAGACAAGACAAGACAAGACTAGACAAGACAAGACAAGACAAGACAAGACAAGACAAGACAAGACAAGACAAGACAAGACAAGACTAGATAAGACTAGACAAGACTAGACAAGACAAGACAAGACAAGACAAGACAAGACAAGACAAGACAAGATAAGACAAGATAAGACAAGACAAGACAAGACAAGACTAGACAAGACTAGACAAGACTAGACTAGACAAGACTAGACAAGACAAGACAAGACTAGACAAGACTAGACAAGACTAGACAAGACAAGACAAGACTAGACAAGACTAGACAAGACAAGACAAGACTAGACAAGACAAGACAAGACAAGACAAGACAAGACAAGACAAGACAAGACCAGACAAGACAAGAGAAGACAAGACAAGACAAGACAAGACAAGACAAGACAAGACTAGACTAGACAAGACTAGACAAGACTAGACAAGACAAGACAAGACAAGACAAGACAAGACTAGACAAGACTAGACAAGACTAGACAAGACAAGACAAGACAAGACAAGACAAGACCAGACAAGACAAGACAAGACAAGACAAGACAAGACAAGACAAGACAAAACAAGACAAGACAAGACTAGACTAGACAAGACTAGACAAGACAAGACAAGACTAGACAAGACTAGACAAGACAAGACAAGACAAGTCAAGACAAGACAAGGCAAGACAAGACAAGGCAAGACAAGACAAGACAAGACAAGACAAGACAAGACAAGACTAGACAAGTCTAGACAAGTCTAGACAAGACAAGACTAGACAAGACTAGACAAGACAAGACAAGACAAGACAAGACAAGACAAGACGAGACAAGACAAGACAAGACAAGACTAGACAAGACTAGACAAGACTAGACAAGAAAAGACAAGACAAGACAAGAAAAGACAAGACAAGACTAGACAAGACAAGACAAGACAAGACCTGACAAGAAAAGACAAGACAAGACAAGACTAGACAAGACTAGACAAGACCAGACAAGACAAGACAAGACAAGACAAGACAAGACAAGACTAGGCAAGACTAGGCAAGACTAGACAAGACAAGACAAGACAAGACAAGACAAGATAAGACAAGACAAGAAAAGACAAGACAAGACTAGACAAGACAAGACAAGACAAGACCTGACAAGAAAAGACAAGACAAGACAAGACTAGACAAGACTAGACAAGACCAGACAAGACAAGACAAGACAAGACAAGACAAGACAAGACAAGACTAGGCAAGACTAGGCAAGACTAGACAAGACTATGCAAGACTAGACAAGACTAGACAAGACAAGACATGAGAAGACATGACAAGACAAAACAAGACAAAACAACACAACACAACATGACATGACATGACATGACATGACATGACATGACATGACATGACCTGACATGACAAAACAAGACAAGACAAGACAAAACAACACAACACAATATGACATGACATGACATGACATGAGAAGACAAGACAAGGCAGGACAGGACAGGACAGGACAGGACAGGACAGGACAGGACAGGACAGGACAGGACAAGATAAGACAAGACAAGACAAGACAAGACAAGACAAGACAGGACAAGACAAGACAAGACAAGACAAGACAAGACAAGACATGAGAAGACATGACAAGACAAAACAAGACAAAACAAGACAAGACAAGACAAGACAAGACAAAACAACACAACACAACATGACATGACATGACATGACATGACAAAACAAGACAAGAAAAGACAAGACAAGACAAGACATGAGAAGACATGACAAGACAAAACATGACAAAACAAGGCAAGACAAGACAAGTCAAAACAACACAACACAACATGACATGACATGACATGACAAAACAAGACAAGACAAGACAAAACAACACAACACAATATGACATGACATGACATGACATGAGAAGACAAGACAAGGCAGGACAGGACAGGACAGGACAGGACAGGACAGGACAGGACAAGACAAGACAAGATAAGACAAGACAAGACAAGACAAGACAAGACAGGACAAGACAAGACAAGACAAGACAAGACAAGACAAGACAAGACAAGACAAGACAAGACAAGACAAGACAAGACAAGACGAGACAAGACAAGACAAGACAAGACTAGACAAGACTAGACAAGACTAGACAAGACAAGACAAGACAAGACAAGACAAGACAAGACAAGACAAGACAAGACAAGACAAGACAAGACAAGACAAGACAAGACAAGACCGGACAAGACAAGACAAGACAAGACAAGACAAGACAAGACAAGACAAGACAAAACAAGACAAGACAAGACCAGACTAGACAAGACTAGACAAGACAAGACAAGACAAGACCAGACAAGAAAAGACAAGACAAGACAAGACTAGACAAGACAAGACAAGACAAGACAAGACAAGACAAGACTAGACAAGACAAGACAAGACAAGACAAGACAAGACAAGACAAGACAAGACAAGACAAGACAAGACAAGACAAGACAAGACAAGACAAGACAAGACAAGACTAGACAAGACTAGACAAGACAAGACAAGACAAGACAAGACAAGACTAGACAAGACTAGACAAGACTAGACAAGACTAGACAAGACAAGACAAGACAAGACAAGACAAGACAAGACAAGACAAGACAAGATAAGACAAGACAAGACAAGACAAGACTAGACAAGACAAGACTAGACAAGACTAGACAAGAGTAGACAAGACTAGACAAGACAAGACAAGACTAGACAAGACTAGACAAGACTAGACAAGACAAGACAAGACTAGACAAGACAAGACAAGACAAGACAAGACAAGACAAGACAAGACAAGACAAGACAAGACAAGACAAGACAAGACAAGACAAGACAAGACAAGACAAGACAAGACAAGACTAGACAAGACTAGACAAGACAAGACAAGACAAGACAAGACAAGATAAGACAAGACAAGACAAGACAAGACTAGACAAGACAAGACTAGACAAGACTAGACTAGACAAGACTAGACAAGACAAGACAAGACTAGACAAGACAAGACCAGACAAGAAAAGACAAGACATGACAAGACATGAGAAGACATGACAAGACAAAACAAGACAAAACAAGACAAGACAAGACAAGACAAAACAAGACAAGACAAGACAAAACAAGACAAGACAAGACAAGACAAAACAAGACAAGACAAGACAAGACAAGACAAGACTAGACAAGACAAGACAAGACTAGACAAGACTAGACAAGACTAGACAAGACAAGACAAGACAAGACAAGACAAGACAAGATAAGACAAGACAAGACAAGACAAGACTAGACAAGACAAGACTAGACAAGACTAGACTAGACAAGACTAGACAAGACAAGACAAGACTAGACAAGACAAGACTAGACAAGACTAGACAAGACAAGACAAGACTAGACAAGACAAGACAAGACAAGACAAGACAAGACAAGACAAGACAAGACAAGACAAGACAAGACAAGACAAGACAAGACAAGACAAGACAAGACAAGACAAGACAAGACAAGACAAGACAAGACAAGACAAGACAAGACAAGACAAGACAAGACAAGACAAGACAAGACAAGACAAGACAAGACAAGACAAGACAAGACAAGACTAGACAAGACTAGACAAGACAAGACAAGACAAGACAAGACAAGACATGAGAAGACATGACAAGACAAAACAAGACAAAACAACACAACACAACATGACATGACATGACATGACATGACAAAACAAGACAAGACAAGACAAAACAACACAACACAATATGACATGACATGACATGAGAAGACAAGACAAGGCAGGACAGGACAGGACAGGACAGGACAAGATAAGACAAGACAAGACAAGACAAGACAAGACAAGACAAGACAAGACAAGACAAGACAAGACAAGACATGAGAAGACATGACAAGACAAAACAAGACAAAACAAGACAAGACAAGACAAGACAAGACAAAACAACACAACACAACATGACATGACATGACATGACATGACATGACATGACATGACAAAACAAGACAAGACAAGACAAACCAACACAACACAATATGACATGACATGACATGACATGAGAAGACAAGACAAGGCAGGACAGGACAGGACAGGACAAGACAAGACATGAGAAGACATGACAAGACAAAACAAGACAAAACAAGGCAAGACAAGACAAGACAAAACAACATGACATGACATGACATGACATGACAAAACAAGACAAGACAAGACAAGACAAGACAAGACAAGACAAGACAAGACAAGACAAGACAAGACATGAGAAGACATGACAAGACAAAACAAGACAAAACAAGGCAAGACAAGACAAGACAAAACAACACAACATGACATGACATGACATGACATGACAAAACAAGACAAGACAAGACAAGACAAGACAAGACAAGACAAGACAAGACAAGACATGAGAAGACATGACAAGACAAAACAAGACAAAACAAGGCAAGACAAGACAAGACAAAACAACATGACATGACATGACAAAACAAGACAAGACAAGACAAGACAAGACAAGACAAGACAAGACAAGACAAGACAAGACATGAGAAGACATGACAAGACAAAACAAGACAAAACAAGGCAAGACAAGACAAGACAAAACAACATGACATGACATGACATGACAAAACAAGACAAGACAAGACAAAACAACACAACACAATATGACATGACATGACATGACATGAGAAGACAAGACAAGGCAGGACAGGACAGGGCAGGACAGGACTGGGCAGGACAGGACAGGACAAGACAAGACAAGATAAGACAAGACAAGACAAGACAAGACAAGACAGGACAAGACAAGACAAGACAAGACAAGACAAGACAAGACAAGACAAGACAAGACAAGACAAGACGAGACAAGACAAGACAAGACAAGACAAGACAAGACAAGACAAGACAAGACAAGACAAGACCGGACAAGACAAGACAAGACAAGACAAGACAAGACAAAACAAGACAAGACAAGACCAGACTAGACAAGACTAGACAAGACAAGACAAGACAAGACCAGACAAGAAAAGACAAGACAAGACAAGACTAGACAAGACTGGACAAGACAAGACAAGACAAGACTAGACAAGACTAGACAAGACTAGACAAGACAAGACAAGACAAGACAAGACAAGACAAGACAAGACTAGACTAGACAAGACTAGACAAGACAAGACAAGACAAGACAAGACATGAGAAGACATGACAAGACAAAACAAGACAAAACAAGACAAGACAAGACAAGACAAGACAAGACAAGACAAGACAAGACAAGACATGAGAAGACATGACAAGACAAAACAAGACAAAACAAGACAAGACAAGACTAGACAAGACTAGACTAGACAAGACTAGACAAGACAAGACAAGACTAGACAAGACAAGACCAGACAAGAAAAGACAAGACATGACAAGACATGAGAAGACATGACAAGACAAAACAAGACAAAACAAGACAAGACAAGACAAGACAAAACAAGACAAGACAAGACAAAACAAGGCAAGACAAGACAAGACAAAACAAGACAAGACAAGACAAGACAAGACAAGACTAGACAAGACAAGACAAGACTAGACAAGACTAGACAAGACTAGACAAGACAAGACAAGACAAGACAAGACAAGACAAGATAAGACAAGACAAGACAAGACAAGACTAGACAAGACAAGACTAGACAAGACTAGACTAGACAAGACTAGACAAGACAAGACAAGACTAGACAAGACAAGACTAGACAAGACTAGACAAGACAAGACAAGACTAGACAAGACAAGACAAGACAAGACAAGACAAGACAAGACAAGACAAGACAAGACAAGACAGGACAAGACAAGACAAGATAAGACAAGACAAGACAAGACAAGACAAGACAGGACAAGACAAGACAAGACAAGACAAGACAAGACAAGACAAGACAAGACAAGACAAGACAAGACGAGACAAGACAAGACAAGACAAGACAAGACAAGACAAGACAAGACAAGACAAGACAAGACCGGACAAGACAAGACAAGACAAGACAAGACAAGACAAAACAAGACAAGACAAGACCAGACTAGACAAGACTAGACAAGACAAGACAAGACAAGACCAGACAAGAAAAGACAAGACAAGACAAGACTAGACAAGACTGGACAAGACAAGACAAGACAAGACTAGACAAGACTAGACAAGACTAGACAAGACAAGACAAGACAAGACAAGACAAGACAAGACAAGACAAGACTAGACTAGACAAGACTAGACAAGACAAGACAAGACAAGACAAGACATGAGAAGACATGACAAGACAAAACAAGACAAAACAAGACAAGACAAGACAAGACAAGACAAGACAAGACAAGACAAGACAAGACAAGACAAGACATGAGAAGACATGACAAGACAAAACAAGACAAAACAAGACAAGACAAGACAAGACAAGACAAGACAAGACAAGACAAGACAAGACTAGACAAGACTAGACAAGACAAGACAAGACTAGACAAGACAAGACAAGACTAGACAAGACTAGACAAGACAAGACAAGACATGAGAAGACATGACAAGACAAAACAAGACAAAACAAACCAAGACCAAAACCAAAACAAGACAAGGCAAGACAAGAAAAGACAAGGCAAGACAAGACAAGACAAGACAAGACAAGACTAGACAAGACTAGACAAGACAAGACAAGACTAGACAAGACTAGACAAGACAAGACAAGACAAGACAAGACTAGACAAGACAAGACAAGACAAGACCAGACAAGACAAGACAAGACATGACAAGACAAGACTAGACAAGACTATTCAATACTAGACAAGACAAGACAAGACAAGACAAGACCAGACAAGACAAGACAAGACAAGACAAGACAAGACAAGACAAGACAAGACAAGACAAGACAAGACAAGACTAGACAAGACAAGACAAGACAAGACAAGACTAGACTAGACTAGACAAGACTAGACAAGACTAGACAAGACAAGACAAGACAAGACAAGACAAGACTAGACAAGACTATTCAATACTAGACAAGACAAGACAAGACAAGACAAGACAAGACCAGACAAGACAAGACAAGACAAGACAAGACAAGACAAGACTAGACTAGACAAGACTAGACAAGACTAGACAAGACAAGACAAGACAAGACAAGACAAGACAAGACAAGACTAGACAAGACTAGACAAGACAAGACTAGACAAGACAAGACTAGACAAGACTAGACTAGACAAGACTAGACAAGACAAGACAAGACTAGACAAGACAAGACTAGACAAGACTAGACAAGACAAGACAAGACTAGACAAGACAAGACAAGACAAGACAAGACAAGACAAGACAAGACAAGACAAGACAAGACAAGACAAGACAAGACAAGACAAGACAAGACAAGACAAGACAAGACAAGACAAGACAAGACAAGACAAGACAAGACAAGACAAGACAAGACAAGACAAGACAAGACAAGACAAGACAAGACAAGACAAGACAAGACAAGACAAGACAAGACAAGACAAGACAAGACAAGACAAGACAAGACAAGACTAGACAAGACTAGACTAGACAAGACAAGACAAGACAAGACAAGACAAGACAAGACAAGACAAGACAAGACAAGACAAGACAAGACAAGACAAGACAAGACAAGACAAGACAAGATAAGACAAGACAAGACAAGACAAGACAAGACAAGACAAGACAAGACAAGACAAGAAAAGACAAGACTAGACAAGACAAGACAAGACAAGACAAGACAAGACCTGACAAGAAAAGACAAGACAAGACAAGACTAGACAAGACTAGACAAGACAAGACAAGACAAGACAAGACAAGACAAGACAAGACAAGACAAGACTAGGCAAGACTAGGCAAGACTAGACAAGACTATGCAAGACTAGACAAGACTAGACAAGACAAGACATGAGAAGACATGACAAGACAAAACAAGACAAAACAACACAACACAACATGACATGACATGACATGACCTGACATGACAAAACAAGACAAGACAAGACAAAACAACACAACACAATATGACATGACATGACATGACATGAGAAGACAAGACAAGGCAGGACAGGACAGGACAGGACAGGACAGGACAGGACAGGACAGGACAGGACAGGACAAGATAAGACAAGACAAGACAAGACAAGACAAGACAAGACAGGACAAGACAAGACAAGACAAGACAAGACAAGACAAGACATGAGAAGACATGACAAGACAAAACAAGACAAAACAAGACAAGACAAGACAAGACAAGACAAAACAACACAACACAACATGACATGACATGACATGACATGACAAAACAAGACAAGAAAAGACAAGACAAGACAAGACATGAGAAGACATGACAAGACAAAACATGACAAAGCAAGGCAAGACAAGACAAGTCAAAACAACACAACACAACATGACATGACATGACATGACATGACAAAACAAGACAAGACAAGACAAAACAACACAACACAATATGACATGACATGACATGACATGAGAAGACAAGACAAGGCAGGACAGGACAGGACAGGACAGGACAGGACAGGACAGGACAGGACAGGACAGGACAGGACAAGACAAGACAAGATAAGACAAGACAAGACAAGACAAGACAAGACAGGACAAGACAAGACAAGACAAGACAAGACAAGACAAGACAAGACAAGACAAGACAAGACAAGACAAGACAAGACGAGACAAGACAAGACAAGACAAGACTAGACACGACTAGACAAGACTAGACAAGACAAGACAAGACAAGACAAGACAAGACAAGACAAGACAAGACAAGACAAGACAAGACAAGACAAGACAAGACAAGACAAGACAAGACAAGACAAGACAAGACAAGACCGGACAAGACAAGACAAGACAAGACAAGACAAGACAAGACAAGACAAAACAAGACAAGACAAGACCAGACTAGACAAGACTAGACAAGACAAGACAAGACAAGACCAGACAAGAAAAGACAAGACAAGACAAGACTAGACAAGACAAGACAAGACAAGACAAGACAAGACAAGACTAGACAAGACAAGACAAGACAAGACAAGACAAGACAAGACAAGACAAGACAAGACAAGACAAGACAAGACAAGACAAGACAAGACAAGACAAGACAAGACAAGACAAGACAAGACAAGACTAGACAAGACTAGACAAGACAAGACAAGACAAGACAAGACAAGACTAGACAAGACTAGACAAGACTAGACAAGACTAGACAAGACTAGACAAGACAAGACAAGACAAGACAAGACAAGACAAGACAAGACAAGATAAGACAAGACAAGACAAGACAAGACTAGACAAGACAAGACTAGACAAGACTAGACAAGAGTAGACTAGACAAGACTAGACAAGACAAGACAAGACTAGACAAGACTAGACAAGACTAGACAAGACAAGACAAGACTAGACAAGACAAGACAAGACAAGACAAGACAAGACAAGACAAGACAAGACAAGACAAGACAAGACAAGACAAGACAAGACAAGACAAGACAAGACAAGACAAGACAAGACAAGACAAGACAAGACTAGACAAGACTAGACAAGACAAGACAAGACAAGACAAGACAAGATAAGACAAGACAAGACAAGACAAGACTAGACAAGACAAGACTAGACAAGACTAGACTAGACAAGACTAGACAAGACAAGACAAGACTAGACAAGACAAGACCAGACAAGAAAAGACAAGACATGACAAGACATGAGAAGACATGACAAGACAAAACAAGACAAAACAAGACAAGACAAGACAAGACAAAACAAGACAAGACAAGACAAAACAAGACAAGACAAGACAAGACAAGACAAAACAAGACAGGACAAGACAAGACAAGACAAGACTAGACAAGACAAGACAAGACTAGACAAGACTAGACAAGACTAGACAAGACAAGACAAGACAAGACAAGACAAGATAAGACAAGACAAGACAAGACAAGACAAGACTAGACAAGACAAGACTAGACAAGACTAGACTAGACAAGACTAGACAAGACAAGACAAGACTAGACAAGACAAGACTAGACAAGACTAGACAAGACAAGACAAGACTAGACAAGACAAGACAAGACAAGACAAGACAAGACAAGACAAGACAAGACAAGACAAGACAAGACAAGACAAGACAAGACAAGACAAGACAAGACAAGACTAGACAAGACTAGACAAGACAAGACAAGACAAGACAAGACAAGACAAGACTAGACAAGACTAGACAAGACTAGACAAGACTAGACAAGACAAGACAAGACAAGACAAGACAAGACAAGATAAGACAAGACAAGACAAGACAAGACTAGACAAGACAAGACTAGACAAGACTAGACAAGACTAGACAAGACAAGACAAGACAAGACAAGACAAGACAAGACAAGACAAGACAAGACAAGACAAGACAAGACAAGACAAGACAAGACAAGACAAGACAAGACAAGACAAGACCGGACAAGACAAGACAAGACAAGACAAGACAAGACAAGACAAGACAAAACAAGACAAGACAAGACCAGACTAGACAAGACTAGACAAGACAAGACAAGACAAGACCAGACAAGAAAAGACAAGACAAGACAAGACTAGACAAGACAAGACAAGACAAGACAAGACAAGACAAGACTAGACAAGACAAGACAAGACAAGACAAGACAAGACAAGACAAGACAAGACAAGACAAGACAAGACAAGACAAGACAAGACAAGACAAGACAAGACAAGACTAGACAAGACTAGACAAGACAAGACAAGACAAGACAAGACAAGACTAGACAAGACTAGACAAGACTAGACAAGACTAGACAAGACAAGACAAGACAAGACAAGACAAGACAAGATAAGACAAGACAAGACAAGACAAGACAAGATAAGACAAGACAAGACAAGACTAGACAAGAGTAGACTAGACAAGACTAGACAAGACAAGACAAGACTAGACAAGACTAGACAAGACTAGACAAGACAAGACAAGACTAGACAAGACAAGACAAGACAAGACAAGACAAGACAAGACAAGACAAGACAAGACAAGACAAGACAAGACAAGACAAGACAAGACAAGACAAGACAAGACAAGACAAGACAAGACAAGACAAGACTAGACAAGACTAGACAAGACAAGACAAGACAAGACAAGACAAGATAAGACAAGACAAGACAAGACAAGACTAGACAAGACAAGACTAGACAAGACTAGACTAGACAAGACTAGACAAGACAAGACAAGACTAGACAAGACAAGACCAGACAAGAAAAGACAAGACATGACAAGACATGAGAAGACATGACAAGACAAAACAAGACAAAACAAGACAAGACAAGACAAGACAAAACAAGACAAGACAAGACAAAACAAGACAAGACAAGACAAGACAAAACAAGACAAGACAAGACAAGACAAGACAAGACAAGACAAGACAAGACAAGACAAGACAAGACAAGACAAGACAAGACAAGACAAGACAAGACAAGACAAGACAAGACAAGACAAGACAAGACAAGACAAGACAAGACAAGACAAGACAAGACAAGACAAGACAAGACAAGACAAGACAAGACAAGACAAGACAAGACAAGACAAGACAAGACAAGACAAGACAAGACAAGACAAGACAAGACAAGACAAGACAAGACAAGACAAGACAAGACAAGACAAGACAAGACAAGACAAGACAAGACTAGACAAGACTAGACAAGACAAGACAAGACAAGACAAGACAAGACAAGACAAGACATGAGAAGACATGACAAGACAAAACAACACAACACAACATGACATGACATGACATGACATGACAAAACAAGACAAGACAAGACAAAACAACACAACACAATATGACATGACATGACATGACATGAGAAGACAAGACAAGGCAGGACAGGACAGGACAGGACAGGACAGGACAAGATAAGACAAGACAAGACAAGACAAGACAAGACAAGACAAGACAAGACAAGACAAGACAAGACAAGACATGAGAAGACATGACAAGACAAAACAAGACAAAACAAGACAAGACAAGACAAGACAAAACAACATGACATGACATGACATGACAAAACAAGACAAGACAAGACAAGACAAGACAAGACAAGACAAGACAAGACAAGACAAGACATGAGAAGACATGACAAGACAAAACAAGACAAAACAAGACAAAACAAGACAAGACAAGACAAGACAAGACAACACAACATGACATGACATGACATGACATGACAAAACAAGACAAGACAAGACAAGACAAGACAAGACAAGACAAGACAAGACATGAGAAGACATGACAAGACAAAACAAGACAAAACAAGGCAAGACAAGACAAGACAAAACAACATGACATGACATGACAAAACAAGACAAGACAAGACAAGACAAGACAAGACAAGACAAGACAAGACAAGACAAGACAAGACATGAGAAGACATGACAAGACAAAACAAGACAAAACAAGGCAAGACAAGACAAGACAAAACAACATGACATGACATGACATGACAAAACAAGACAAGACAAGACAAAACAACACAACACAATATGACATGACATGACATGACATGAGAAGACAAGACAAGGCAGGACAGGACAGGACAGGACAGGACAGGACAGGACTGGGCAGGACAGGACAGGACAAGACAAGACAAGATAAGACAAGACAAGACAAGACAAGACAAGACAGGACAAGACAAGACAAGACAAGACAAGACAAGACAAGACAAGACAAGACAAGACAAGACAAGACGAGACAAGACAAGACAAGACAAGACAAGACAAGACAAGACAAGACAAGACAAGACAAGACAAGACCGGACAAGACAAGACAAGACAAGACAAGACAAGACAAAACAAGACAAGACAAGACCAGACTAGACAAGACTAGACAAGACAAGACAAGACAAGACCAGACAAGAAAAGACAAGACAAGACAAGACTAGACAAGACTGGACAAGACAAGACAAGACAAGACTAGACAAGACTAGACAAGACCAGACAAGACAAGACAAGACAAGACAAGACAAGACAAGACAAGACAAGACAAGACAAGACAAGACAAGACAAGACAAGACTAGACTAGACAAGACTAGACAAGACAAGACAAGACAAGACAAGACATGAGAAGACATGACAAGACAAAATAAGACAAAACAAGACAAGACAAGACAAGACAAGACAAGACAAGACAAGACAAGACAAGACAAGACAAGACAAGACATGAGAAGACATGACAAGACAAAACAAGACAAAACAAGACAAGACAAGACAAGACAAGACAAGACAAGACTAGACAAGACTAGACAAGACAAGACAAGACTAGACAAGACTAGACAAGACAAGACAAGACAAGACAAGACAAGACAAGACAAGACAAGACAAGACAAGACAAGACAAGACAAGACAAGACTAGACAAGACTAGACAAGACTAGACAAGACAAGACAAGACTAGACAAGACTAGACAAGACAAGACAAGACATGAGAAGACATGACAAGACAAAACAAGACAAAACAAACCAAGACCAAAACCAAAACAAGACAAGGCAAGACAAGAAAAGACAAGACAAGACAAGACAAGACAAGACAAGACAAGACTAGACAAGACTAGACAAGACAAGACAAGACTAGACAAGACTAGACTAGACAAGACAAGACAAGACAAGACTAGACAAGACAAGACAAGACAAGACCAGACAAGACAAGACAAGACATGACAAGACATGAGAAGACATGACAAGACAAAACAAGACAAAACAAGACAAGACAAGACAAGACAAGACAAGACAAAACAAGACAAGACAAGACAAGACAAGACAAGACTAGACAAGACAAGACAAGACTAGACAAGACTAGACAAGACAAGACAAGACAAGACAAGACAAGACAAGACAAGACAAGACAAGACAAGACAAGACAAGACAAGACAAGACAAGACTAGACAAGACTAGACAAGACTAGACAAGACTAGACAAGACAAGACAAGACAAGACAAGACAAGACAAGACATGAGAAGACATGACAAGACAAGACTAGACAAGACTATTCAATACTAGACAAGACAAGACAAGACAAGACAAGACAAGACCAGACAAGACAAGACAAGACAAGACAAGACAAGACAAGACTAGACTAGACAAGACTAGACAAGACAAGACAAGACAAGACAAGACTAGACTAGACTAGACAAGACTAGACAAGACTAGACAAGACAAGACAAGACAAGACAAGACAAGACTAGACAAGACTATTCAATACTAGACAAGACAAGACAAGACAAGACAAGACAAGACAAGACTAGACAAGACAAGACAAGACAAGACAAGACAAGACAAGACAAGACTAGACAAGACAAGACAAGACAAGACAAGACAAGACAAGACAAGACAAGACAAGACAAGACAAGACAAGACAAGACAAGACAAGACAAGACAAGACAAGACAAGACAAGACAAGACAAGACAAGACAAGACAAGACAAGACAAGACTAGACAAGACTAGACAAGACAAGACAAGACAAGACAAGACAAGACAAGATAAGACAAGACAAGACAAGACAAGACTAGACAAGACAAGACTAGACAAGACTAGACTAGACAAGACTAGACAAGACAAGACAAGACAAGACAAGACAAGACAAGACTAGACAAGACTAGACAAGACTAGACAAGACTAGACAAGACTAGACAAGACAAGACAAGACAAGACAAGACAAGACAAGACAAGACAAGACAAGATAAGACAAGACAAGACAAGACAAGACTAGACAAGACAAGACTAGACAAGACTAGACAAGAGTAGACTAGACAAGACTAGACAAGACAAGACAAGACTAGACAAGACTAGACAAGACTAGACAAGACAAGACAAGACTAGACAAGACAAGACAAGACAAGACAAGACAAGACAAGACAAGACAAGACAAGACAAGACAAGACAAGACAAGACAAGACAAGACAAGACAAGACAAGACAAGACAAGACAAGACAAGACAAGACAAGACAAGACTAGACAAGACTAGACAAGACAAGACAAGACAAGACAAGACAAGATAAGACAAGACAAGACAAGACAAGACTAGACAAGACAAGACTAGACAAGACTAGACTAGACAAGACTAGACAAGACAAGACAAGACTAGACAAGACAAGACCAGACAAGAAAAGACAAGACATGACAAGACATGAGAAGACATGACAAGACAAAACAAGACAAAACAAGACAAGACAAGACAAGACAAAACAAGACAAGACAAGACAAAACAAGACAAGACAAGACAAGACAAAACAAGACAAGACAAGACAAGACAAGACAAGACTAGACAAGACAAGACAAGACTAGACAAGACTAGACAAGACTAGACAAGACAAGACAAGACAAGACAAGACAAGATAAGACAAGACAAGACAAGACAAGACAAGACTAGACAAGACAAGACTAGACAAGACTAGACTAGACAAGACTAGACAAGACAAGACAAGACTAGACAAGACAAGACAAGACAAGACAAGACAAGACAAGACAAGACAAGACAAGACAAGACTAGACAAGACTAGACAAGACAAGACAAGACAAGACAAGACAAGACTAGACAAGACTAGACAAGACTAGACAAGACTAGACAAGACAAGACAAGACAAGACAAGACAAGACAAGATAAGACAAGACAAGACAAGACAAGACAAGATAAGACAAGACAAGACAAGACTAGACAAGAGTAGACTAGACAAGACTAGACAAGACAAGACAAGACTAGACAAGACTAGACAAGACTAGACAAGACTAGACAAGACAAGACAAGACTAGACAAGACAAGACAAGACAAGACAAGACAAGACAAGACAAGACAAGACAAGACAAGACAAGACAAGACAAGACAAGACAAGACAAGACAAGACAAGACAAGACAAGACAAGACAAGACAAGACTAGACAAGACTAGACAAGACAAGACAAGACAAGACAAGACAAGATAAGACAAGACAAGACAAGACAAGACTAGACAAGACAAGACTAGACAAGACTAGACTAGACAAGACTAGACAAGACAAGACAAGACTAGACAAGACAAGACCAGACAAGAAAAGACAAGACATGACAAGACATGAGAAGACATGACAAGACAAAACAAGACAAAACAAGACAAGACAAGACAAGACAAAACAAGACAAGACAAGACAAAACAAGACAAGACAAGACAAGACAAAACAAGACAAGACAAGACAAGACAAGACAAGACAAGACAAGACAAGACAAGACAAGACAAGACAAGACAAGACAAGACAAGACAAGACAAGACAAGACAAGACAAGACAAGACAAGACAAGACAAGACAAGACAAGACAAGACAAGACAAGACAAGACAAGACAAGACAAGACAAGACAAGACAAGACAAGACAAGACAAGACAAGACAAGACAAGACAAGACAAGACAAGACAAGACAAGACAAGACAAGACAAGACAAGACAAGACAAGACAAGACAAGACAAGACAAGACAAGACAAGACTAGACAAGACTAGACAAGACAAGACAAGACAAGACAAGACAAGACAAGACAAGACATGAGAAGACATGACAAGACAAAACAACACAACACAACATGACATGACATGACATGACATGACAAAACAAGACAAGACAAGACAAAACAACACAACACAATATGACATGACATGACATGAGAAGACAAGACAAGGCAGGACAGGACAGGACAGGACAGGACAGGACAAGATAAGACAAGACAAGACAAGACAAGACAAGACAAGACAAGACAAGACAAGACAAGACAAGACAAGACATGAGAAGACATGACAAGACAAAACAAGACAAAACAAGACAAGACAAGACAAGACAAAACAACATGACATGACATGACATGACAAAACAAGACAAGACAAGACAAGACAAGACAAGACAAGACAAGACAAGACAAGACAAGACATGAGAAGACATGACAAGACAAAACAAGACAAAACAAGACAAGACAAGACAAGACAAGAGAACACAACATGACATGACATGACATGACATGACAAAACAAGACAAGACAAGACAAGACAAGACAAGACAAGACAAGACAAGACATGAGAAGACATGACAAGACAAAACAAGACAAAACAAGGCAAGACAAGACAAGACAAAACAACATGACATGACATGACAAAACAAGACAAGACAAGACAAGACAAGACAAGACAAGACAAGACAAGACAAGACAAGACAAGACATGAGAAGACATGACAAGACAAAACAAGACAAAACAAGGCAAGACAAGACAAGACAAAACAACATGACATGACATGACATGACAAAACAAGACAAGACAAGACAAAACAACACAACACAATATGACATGACATGACATGACATGAGAAGACAAGACAAGGCAGGACAGGACAGGACAGGACAGGACAGGACAGGACTGGGCAGGACAGGACAGGACAAGACAAGACAAGATAAGACAAGACAAGACAAGACAAGACAAGACAGGACAAGACAAGACAAGACAAGACAAGACAAGACAAGACAAGACAAGACAAGACAAGACAAGACAAGACGAGACAAGACAAGACAAGACAAGACAAGACAAGACAAGACAAGACAAGACAAGACAAGACAAGACCGGACAAGACAAGACAAGACAAGACAAGACAAGACAAAACAAGACAAGACAAGACCAGACTAGACAAGACTAGACAAGACAAGACAAGACAAGACCAGACAAGAAAAGACAAGACAAGACAAGACTAGACAAGACTGGACAAGACAAGACAAGACAAGACTAGACAAGACTAGACAAGACCAGACAAGACAAGACAAGACAAGACAAGACAAGACAAGACAAGACAAGACAAGACAAGACAAGACAAGACAAGACTAGACTAGACAAGACTAGACAAGACAAGACAAGACAAGACAAGACATGAGAAGACATGACAAGACAAAATAAGACAAAACAAGACAAGACAAGACAAGACAAGACAAGACAAGACAAGACAAGACAAGACAAGACAAGACAAGACATGAGAAGACATGACAAGACAAAACAAGACAAAACAAGACAAGACAAGACAAGACAAGACAAGACAAGACTAGACAAGACTAGACAAGACAAGACAAGACTAGACAAGACTAGACAAGACAAGACAAGACAAGACAAGACAAGACAAGACAAGACAAGACAAGACAAGACAAGACAAGACAAGACAAGACAAGACTAGACAAGACTAGACAAGACTAGACAAGACAAGACAAGACTAGACAAGACTAGACAAGACAAGACAAGACATGAGAAGACATGACAAGACAAAACAAGACAAAACAAACCAAGACCAAAACCAAAACAAGACAAGGCAAGACAAGAAAAGACAAGACAAGACAAGACAAGACAAGACAAGACAAGACTAGACAAGACTAGACAAGACAAGACAAGACTAGACAAGACTAGACTAGACAAGACAAGACAAGACAAGACTAGACAAGACAAGACAAGACAAGACCAGACAAGACAAGACAAGACATGAGAAGACATGAGAAGACATGACAAGACAAAACAAGACAAAACAAGACAAGACAAGACAAGACAAGACAAGACAAAACAAGACAAGACAAGACAAGACAAGACAAGACTAGACAAGACAAGACAAGACTAGACAAGACTAGACAAGACAAGACAAGACAAGACAAGACAAGACAAGACAAGACAAGACAAGACAAGACAAGACAAGACAAGACAAGACAAGACAAGACTAGACAAGACTAGACAAGACTAGACAAGACTAGACAAGACAAGACAAGACAAGACAAGACAAGACAAGACATGAGAAGACATGACAAGACAAGACTAGACAAGACTATTCAATACTAGACAAGACAAGACAAGACAAGACAAGACAAGACCAGACAAGACAAGACAAGACAAGACAAGACAAGACAAGACTAGACTAGACAAGACTAGACAAGACAAGACAAGACAAGACAAGACTAGACTAGACTAGACAAGACTAGACAAGACTAGACAAGACAAGACAAGACAAGACAAGACAAGACTAGACAAGACTATTCAATACTAGACAAGACAAGACAAGACAAGACAAGACAAGACAAGACTAGACAAGACAAGACAAGACAAGACAAGACAAGACAAGACAAGACTAGACAAGACAAGACAAGACAAGACAAGACAAGACAAGACAAGACAAGACAAGACAAGACAAGACAAGACAAGACAAGACAAGACAAGACAAGACAAGACAAGACAAGACAAGACAAGACAAGACAAGACAAGACTAGACAAGACTAGACAAGACAAGACAAGACAAGACAAGACAAGATAAGACAAGACAAGACAAGACAAGACTAGACAAGACAAGACTAGACAAGACTAGACTAGACAAGACTAGACAAGACAAGACAAGACAAGACAAGACAAGACAAGACTAGACAAGACTAGACAAGACTAGACAAGACTAGACAAGACAAGACAAGACAAGACAAGACAAGACAAGACAAGACAAGACAAGATAAGACAAGACAAGACAAGACAAGACTAGACAAGACAAGACTAGACAAGACTAGACAAGAGTAGACTAGACAAGACTAGACAAGACAAGACAAGACTAGACAAGACTAGACAAGACTAGACAAGACAAGACAAGACTAGACAAGACAAGACAAGACAAGACAAGACAAGACAAGACAAGACAAGACAAGACAAGACAAGACAAGACAAGACAAGACAAGACAAGACAAGACAAGACAAGACAAGACAAGACAAGACAAGACAAGACTAGACAAGACTAGACAAGACAAGACAAGACAAGACAAGACAAGATAAGACAAGACAAGACAAGACAAGACTAGACAAGACAAGACTAGACAAGACTAGACTAGACAAGACTAGACAAGACAAGACAAGACTAGACAAGACAAGACCAGACAAGAAAAGACAAGACATGACAAGACATGAGAAGACATGACAAGACAAAACAAGACAAAACAAGACAAGACAAGACAAGACAAAACAAGACAAGACAAGACAAAACAAGACAAGACAAGACAAGACAAAACAAGACAAGACAAGACAAGACAAGACAAGACTAGACAAGACAAGACAAGACTAGACAAGACTAGACAAGACTAGACAAGACAAGACAAGACAAGACAAGACAAGATAAGACAAGACAAGACAAGACAAGACAAGACTAGACAAGACAAGACTAGACAAGACTAGACTAGACAAGACTAGACAAGACAAGACAAGACTAGACAAGACAAGACTAGACAAGACTAGACAAGACAAGACAAGACTAGACAAGACAAGACAAGACAAGACAAGACAAGACAAGACAAGACAAGACAAGACAAGACAAGACAAGACAAGACAAGACAAGACAAGACAAGACAAGACAAGACTAGACAAGACTAGACAAGACAAGACAAGACAAGACAAGACAAGACTAGACAAGACTAGACAAGACTAGACAAGACTAGACAAGACAAGACAAGACAAGACAAGACAAGACAAGACAAGACAAGACAAGACAAGATAAGACAAGACAAGACAAGACAAGACTAGACAAGACAAGACTAGACAAGACTAGACAAGACTAGACAAGACAAGACAAGACAAGACAAGACAAGACAAGACAAGACAAGACAAGACAAGACAAGACAAGACAAGACAAGACAAGACAAGACAAGACAAGACAAGACAAGACAAGACAAGACCGGACAAGACAAGACAAGACAAGACAAGACAAGACAAGACAAGACAAAACAAGACAAGACAAGACCAGACTAGACAAGACTAGACAAGACAAGACAAGACAAGACCAGACAAGAAAAGACAAGACAAGACAAGACTAGACAAGACAAGACAAGACAAGACAAGACAAGACAAGACTAGACAAGACAAGACAAGACAAGACAAGACAAGACAAGACAAGACAAGACAAGACAAGACAAGACAAGACAAGACAAGACAAGACAAGACAAGACAAGACAAGACTAGACAAGACTAGACAAGACAAGACAAGACAAGACAAGACAAGACTAGACAAGACTAGACAAGACTAGACAAGACTAGACAAGACAAGACAAGACAAGACAAGACAAGACAAGACAAGACAAGACAAGATAAGACAAGACAAGACAAGACAAGACTAGACAAGACAAGACTAGACAAGACTAGACAAGAGTAGACTAGACAAGACTAGACAAGACAAGACAAGACTAGACAAGACTAGACAAGACTAGACAAGACAAGACAAGACTAGACAAGACAAGACAAGACAAGACAAGACAAGACAAGACAAGACAAGACAAGACAAGACAAGACAAGACAAGACAAGACAAGACAAGACAAGACAAGACAAGACAAGACAAGACAAGACAAGACTAGACAAGACTAGACAAGACAAGACAAGACAAGACAAGACAAGATAAGACAAGACAAGACAAGACAAGACTAGACAAGACAAGACTAGACAAGACTAGACTAGACAAGACTAGACAAGACTAGACAAGACAAGACCAGACAAGAAAAGACAAGACATGACAAGACATGAGAAGACATGACAAGACAAAACAAGACAAAACAAGACAAGACAAGACAAGACAAAACAAGACAAGACAAGACAAAACAAGACAAGACAAGACAAGACAAAACAAGACAAGACAAGACAAGACAAGACAAGACTAGACAAGACAAGACAAGACTAGACAAGACTAGACAAGACTAGACAAGACAAGACAAGACAAGACAAGACAAGATAAGACAAGACAAGACAAGACAAGACTAGACAAGACAAGACTAGACAAGACTAGACTAGACAAGACTAGACAAGACAAGACAAGACTAGACAAGACAAGACTAGACAAGACTAGACAAGACAAGACAAGACTAGACAAGACAAGACAAGACAAGACAAGACAAGACAAGACAAGACAAGACAAGACAAGACAAGACAAGACAAGACAAGACAAGACAAGACAAGACAAGACAAGACAAGACAAGACAAGACAAGACAAGACAAGACAAGACAAGACAAGACAAGACAAGACAAGACAAGACAAGACAAGACAAGACAAGACAAGACAAGACAAGACAAGACAAGACAAGACAAGACAAGACTAGACAAGACTAGACAAGACAAGACAAGACAAGACAAGACAAGACAAGACAAGACATGAGAAGACATGACAAGACAAAACAACACAACACAACATGACATGACATGACATGACATGACAAAACAAGACAAGACAAGACAAAACAACACAACACAATATGACATGACATGACATGACATGAGAAGACAAGACAAGGCAGGACAGGACAGGACAGGACAGGACAGGACAAGATAAGACAAGACAAGACAAGACAAGACAAGACAAGACAAGACAAGACAAGACAAGACAAGACAAGACATGAGAAGACATGACAAGACAAAACAAGACAAAACAAGACAAGACAAGACAAGACAAGACAAAACAACACAACACAACATGACATGACATGACATGACATGACATGACATGACATGACAAAACAAGACAAGACAAGACAAAACAACACAACACAATATGACATGACATGACATGACATGAGAAGACAAGACAAGGCAGGACAGGACAGGACAGGACAAGACAAGACATGAGAAGACATGACAAGACAAAACAAGACAAAACAAGGCAAGACAAGACAAGACAAAACAACATGACATGACATGACATGACATGACAAAACAAGACAAGACAAGACAAGACAAGACAAGACAAGACAAGACAAGACAAGACAAGACAAGACAAGACATGAGAAGACATGACAAGACAAAACAAGACAAAACAAGACAAAACAAGACAAGACAAGACAAGACAAGACAACACAACATGACATGACATGACATGACATGACAAAACAAGACAAGACAAGACAAGACAAGACAAGACAAGACAAGACAAGACAAGACATGAGAAGACATGACAAGACAAAACAAGACAAAACAAGGCAAGACAAGACAAGACAAAACAACATGACATGACATGACAAAACAAGACAAGACAAGACAAGACAAGACAAGACAAGACAAGACAAGACAAGACAAGACAAGACATGAGAAGACATGACAAGACAAAACAAGACAAAACAAGGCAAGACAAGACAAGACAAAACAACATGACATGACATGACATGACAAAACAAGACAAGACAAGACAAAACAACACAACACAATATGACATGACATGACATGACATGAGAAGACAAGACAAGGCAGGACAGGACAGGACAGGACAGGACAGGACAGGACTGGGCAGGACAGGACAGGACAAGACAAGACAAGATAAGACAAGACAAGACAAGACAAGACAAGACAAGACAGGACAAGACAAGACAAGACAAGACAAGACAAGACAAGACAAGACAAGACAAGACAAGACAAGACAAGACGAGACAAGACAAGACAAGACAAGACAAGACAAGACAAGACAAGACAAGACAAGACAAGACCGGACAAGACAAGACAAGACAAGACAAGACAAGACAAAACAAGACAAGACAAGACCAGACTAGACAAGACTAGACAAGACAAGACAAGACAAGACCAGACAAGAAAAGACAAGACAAGACAAGACTAGACAAGACTGGACAAGACAAGACAAGACAAGACTAGACAAGACTAGACAAGACTAGACAAGACAAGACAAGACAAGACAAGACAAGACAAGACAAGACAAGACAAGACAAGACAAGACAAGACAAGACTAGACTAGACAAGACTAGACAAGACAAGACAAGACAAGACAAGACATGAGAAGACATGACAAGACAAAACAAGACAAAACAAGACAAGACAAGACAAGACAAGACAAGACAAGACAAGACAAGACAAGACAAGACATGAGAAGACATGACAAGACAAAACAAGACAAAACAAGACAAGACAAGACAAGACAAGACAAGACAAGACAAGACTAGACAAGACTAGACAAGACAAGACAAGACTAGACAAGACTAGACAAGACAAGACAAGACAAGACAAGACAAGACAAGACAAGACAAGACAAGACAAGACAAGACAAGACAAGACAAGACAAGACTAGACAAGACTAGACAAGACTAGACAAGACAAGACAAGACTAGACAAGACTAGACAAGACAAGACAAGACATGAGAAGACATGACAAGACAAAACAAGACAAAACAAACCAAGACCAAAACCAAAACAAGACAAGGCAAGACAAGAAAAGACAAGACAAGACAAGACAAGACAAGACAAGACAAGACTAGACAAGACTAGACAAGACAAGACAAGACTAGACAAGACTAGACAAGACAAGACAAGACAAGACAAGACTAGACAAGACAAGACAAGACAAGACCAGACAAGACAAGACAAGACATGACAAGACATGAGAAGACATGACAAGACAAAACAAGACAAAACAAGACAAGACAAGACAAGACAAGACAAGACAAAACAAGACAAGACAAGACAAGACAAGACAAGACTAGACAAGACAAGACAAGACTAGACAAGACTAGACAAGACAAGACAAGACAAGACAAGACAAGACAAGACAAGACAAGACAAGACAAGACAAGACAAGACAAGACAAGACAAGACTAGACAAGACTAGACAAGACTAGACAAGACTAGACAAGACAAGACAAGACAAGACAAGACAAGACAAGACATGAGAAGACATGACAAGACAAGACTAGACAAGACTATTCAATACTAGACAAGACAAGACAAGACAAGACAAGACAAGACCAGACAAGACAAGACAAGACAAGACAAGACAAGACAAGACTAGACTAGACAAGACTAGACAAGACAAGACAAGACAAGACAAGACTAGACTAGACTAGACAAGACTAGACAAGACTAGACAAGACAAGACAAGACAAGACAAGACAAGACTAGACAAGACTATTCAATACTAGACAAGACAAGACAAGACAAGACAAGACAAGACAAGACAAGACAAGACAAGACAAGACAAGACAAGACAAGACCAGACAAGACAAGACAAGACAAGACAAGACAAGACAAGACAAGACAAGACAAGACAAGACAAGACAAGACAAGACAAGACAAGACAAGACAAGACAAGACTAGACAAGACAAGACAAGACAAGACAAGACTAGACTAGACTAGACAAGACTAGACAAGACTAGACAAGACAAGACAAGACAAGACAAGACAAGACTAGACAAGACTATTCAATACTAGACAAGACAAGACAAGACAAGACAAGACAAGACCAGACAAGACAAGACAAGACAAGACAAGACAAGACAAGACTAGACTAGACAAGACTAGACAAGACTAGACAAGACAAGACAAGACAAGACAAGACAAGACAAGACAAGACTAGACAAGACTAGACAAGACAAGACAAGACAAGACAAGACAAGACAAGACTAGACAAGACTACACAAGACTAGACAAGACAAGACAAGACAAGACAAGACAAGACAAGATAAGACAAGACAAGACAAGACAAGACAGGACAGGACAAGACAAGACAAGACTAGACAAGACTAGACTAGACAAGACTAGACAAGACAAGACAAGACTAGACAAGACTAGACAAGACTAGACAAGACAAGACAAGACTAGACAAGACTAGACAAGACTAGACAAGACTAGACAAGACAAGACAAGACAACGCAAGACAAGACAAGACAAGACAAGACTAGACAAGACAAGACAAGAAAAGACAAGACAAGACTAGACTAGACAAGACTAGACAAGACAAGACAAGACTAGACAAGACTAGACAAGACAAGACAAGACAAGACAAGACAAGACAAGACAAGACAAGACAAGACAAGACAAGACTAGACAAGACTAGACAAGACTAGACAAGACAAGACAAGACAAGACAAGACAAGACAAGACAAGACTAGACAAGACTAGACAAGACAAGACAAGACTAGACAAGACAAGACAAGACAAGACAAGACAAGACAAGATAAGACAAGACAAGACAAGAAAAGACAAGACTAGACTAGACAAGACTAGACAAGACAAGACAAGACTAGACAAGACTAGACAAGACAAGACAAGACAAGACAAGACAAGACAAGACAAGACAAGACAAGACAAGACAAGACAAGACAAGACAAGACAAGACAAGACTAGACAAGACAAGACTAGACAAGACTAGACAAGACTAGACAAGACAAGACAAGACTAGACAAGACTAGACAAGACAAGACAAGACTAGACAAGACAAGACTAGACAAGACTAGACAAGACTAGACTAGACAAAACTAGACAAGACAAGACAAGACTAGACAAGACTAGACAAGACTAGACAAGACAAGACAAGACTAGACAAGACTAGACAAGACAAGACAAGACAAGACAAGACAAGACAAGACAAGACAAGACAAGACAAGACAAGACAAGACAAGACTAGACAAGACTAGACAAGACTAGACAAGACAAGACAAGACAAGACAAGACAAGACAAGACAAGATAAGACAAGACAAGACAAGACAAGACTAGACAAGACAAGACTAGACAAGACTAGACAAGACTAGACTAGACAAGACTAGACAAGACAAGACAAGACTAGACAAGACTAGACAAGACTAGACAAGACAAGACAAGACTAGACAAGACTAGACAAGACAAGACAAGACTAGACAAGACAAGACAAGACAAGACAAGACAAGACAAGACAAGACAAGACCAGACAAGACAAGAGAAGACAAGACAAGACAAGACAAGACAAGACAAGACAAGACTAGACTAGACAAGACTAGACAAGACTAGACAAGACAAGACAAGACAAGACAAGACAAGACTAGACAAGACTAGACAAGACTAGACAAGACAAGACAAGACAAGACAAGACAAGACCAGACAAGACAAGACAAGACAAGACAAGACAAGACAAGACAAGACAAGACAAGACAAGACAAGACAAAACAAGACAAGACAAGACTAGACTAGACAAGACTAGACAAGACAAGACAAGACTAGACAAGACTAGACAAGACAAGACAAGACAAGTCAAGACAAGACAAGGCAAGACAAGACAAGGCAAGACAAGACAAGACAAGACAAGACAAGACAAGACTAGACAAGTCTAGACAAGTCTAGACAAGACAAGACTAGACAAGACTAGACAAGACAAGACAAGACAAGACAAGACAAGGCAAGACAAGACAAGACAAGACAAGACAAGACAAGACAAGACTAGACAAGACAAGACAAGACAAGACAAGACAAGACAAGACAAGACAAGACAAGACAAGACAAGACAAGACAAGACAAGACAAGACAAGACAAGACAAGACAAGACAAGACAAGACAAGACAAGACCAGACAAGACAAGACTAGACAAGACTAGACAAGACAAGACAAGACAAGACAAGACAAGACAAGACAAGACAAGACAAGACTAGACAAGACTAGACAAGACTAGACAAGACAAGACAAGACAAGACAAGACAAGAAAAGACAAGACAAGACAAGACAAGACTAGACAAGACAAGACTAGACAAGACTAGACAAGACTAGACTAGACAAGACTAGACAAGACAAGACAAGACTAGACAAGACTAGACAAGACTAGACAAGACAAGACAAGACTAGACAAGACTAGACAAGACAAGACAAGACTAGACAAGACAAGACAAGACAAGACAAGACAAGACAAGATAAGACAAGACAAGAAAAGACAAGACAAGACTAGACAAGACAAGACAAGACAAGACCTGACAAGAAAAGACAAGACAAGACAAGACTAGACAAGACTAGACAAGACAAGACAAGACAAGACAAGACAAGACAAGACAAGACAAGACAAGACTAGGCAAGACTAGACAAGACTATGCAAGACTAGACAAGACTAGACAAGACAAGACATGAGAAGACATGACAAGACAAAACAAGACAAAACAACACAACACAACATGACATGACATGACATGACATGACATGACATGACATGACATGACATGACATGACATGACAAAACAAGACAAGACAAGACAAAACAACACAACACAATATGACATGACATGACATGACATGAGAAGACAAGACAAGGCAGGACAGGACAGGACAGGACAGGACAGGACAAGATAAGACAAGACAAGACAAGACAAGACAAGACAAGACAAGACAAGACAGGACAAGACAAGACAAGACAAGACAAGACAAGACAAGACATGAGAAGACATGACAAGACAAAACAAGACAAAACAAGACAAGACAAGACAAGACAAGACAAAACAACACAACACAACATGACATGACATGACATGACATGACAAAACAAGACAAGAAAAGACAAGACAAGACAAGACATGAGAAGACATGACAAGACAAAACATGACAAAACAAGGCAAGACAAGACAAGTCAAAACAACACAACACAACATGACATGACATGACATGACATGACAAAACAAGACAAGACAAGACAAAACAACACAACACAATATGACATGACATGACATGACATGAGAAGACAAGACAAGGCAGGACAGGACAGGACAGGACAGGACAGGACAGGACAGGACAGGACAGGACAGGACAGGACAAGACAAGACAAGATAAGACAAGACAAGACAAGACAAGACAAGACAGGACAAGACAAGACAAGACAAGACAAGACAAGACAAGACAAGACAAGACAAGACAAGACAAGACAAGACAAGACAAGACGAGACAAGACAAGACAAGACAAGACTAGACAAGACTAGACAAGACTAGACAAGACAAGACAAGACAAGACAAGACAAGACAAGACAAGACAAGACAAGACAAGACAAGACAAGACAAGACAAGACCGGACAAGACAAGACAAGACAAGACAAGACAAGACAAGACAAGACAAAACAAGACAAGACAAGACCAGACTAGACAAGACTAGACAAGGCAAGACAAGACAAGACCAGACAAGAAAAGACAAGACAAGACAAGACTAGACAAGACAAGACAAGACAAGACAAGACAAGACAAGACTAGACAAGACAAGACAAGACAAGACAAGACAAGACAAGACAAGACAAGACAAGACAAGACAAGACAAGACAAGACAAGACAAGACAAGACAAGACAAGACAAGACAAGACAAGACAAGACTAGACAAGACTAGACAAGACAAGACAAGACAAGACAAGACAAGACTAGACAAGACTAGACAAGACTAGACAAGACAAGACAAGACAAGACAAGACAAGACAAGACAAGATAAGACAAGACAAGACTAGACAAGACAAGACTAGACAAGACTAGACAAGACTAGACAAGACAAGACAAGACTAGACAAGACTAGACAAGACTAGACAAGACAAGACAAGACTAGACAAGACAAGACAAGACAAGACAAGACAAGACAAGACAAGACAAGACAAGACAAGACAAGACAAGACAAGACAAGACAAGACAAGACAAGACAAGACTAGACAAGACTAGACAAGACAAGACAAGACAAGACAAGACAAGACTAGACAAGACTAGACAAGACTAGACAAGACAAGACAAGACATGACAAGACCGGACAAGACAAGACAAGACAAGACAAGACAAGACAAGACAAGACAAGACAAGACAAAACAAGACAAGACAAGACCAGACTAGACAAGACTAGACAAGACAAGACAAGACAAGACCAGACAAGAAAAGACAAGACAAGACAAGACTAGACAAGACTAGACAAGACTAGACAAGACTAGACAAGACAAGACAAGACTAGACAAGACAAGACAAGACAAGACAAGACAAGACAAGACAAGACAAGACAAGACAAGACAAGACAAGACAAGACAAGACAAGACAAGACAAGACAAGACAAGACAAGACAAGACAAGACAAGACAAGACAAGACTAGACAAGACTAGACAAGACAAGACAAGACAAGACAAGACAAGACTAGACAAGACTAGACAAGACTAGACAAGACAAGACAAGACTAGACAAGACTAGACTAGACAAGACTAGACAAGACAAGACAAGACTAGACAAGACAAGACAAGACAAGACAAGACAAGACAAGATAAGACAAGACAAGAAAAGACAAGACAAGACTAGACAAGACAAGACAAGACAAGACCTGACAAGAAAAGACAAGACAAGACAAGACTAGACAAGACTAGACAAGACAAGACAAGACAAGACAAGACAAGACAAGACAAGACAAGACAAGACTAGGCAAGACTAGACAAGACTAGGCAAGACTAGACAAGACTAGACAAGACAAGACAAGACAAGACAAGACATGAGAAGACATGACAAGACAAAACAAGACAAAACAACACAACACAACATGACATGACATGACATGACAAAACAAGACAAGACAAGACAAAACAACACAACACAATATGACATGACATGACATGACATGAGAAGACAAGACAAGGCAGGACAGGACAGGACAGGACAGGACAGGACAGGACAGGACAGGACAGGACAGGACAAGATAAGACAAGACAAGACAAGACAAGACAAGACAAGACAGGACAAGACAAGACAAGACAAGACAAGACAAGACAAGACATGAGAAGACATGACAAGACAAAACAAGACAAAACAAGACAAGACAAGACAAGACAAGACAAAACAACACAACACAACATGACATGACATGACATGACATGACAAAACAAGACAAGACAAGACAAGACAAGACAAGACAAGACATGAGAAGACATGAGAAGACATGACAAGACAAAACAAGACAAAACAAGGCAAGACAAGACAAGACAAAACAACACAACACAACATGACATGACATGACATGACATGACAAAATAAGACAAGACAAGACAAAACAACACAACACAATATGACATGACATGACATGACATGAGAAGACAAGACAAGGCAGGACAGGACAGGACAGGACAGGACAGGACAGGACAGGGAAGGACAGGACAGGACAAGACAAGACAAGATAAGACAAGACAAGACAAGACAAGACAAGACAGGACAAGACAAGACAAGACAAGACAAGACAAGACAAGACAAGACAAGACAAGACAAGACAAGACAAGACAAGACGAGACAAGACAAGACAAGACTAGACAAGACTAGACAAGACTAGACAAGACAAGACAAGACAAGACTAGACAAGACTAGACAAGACAAGACAAGACAAGACAAGACAAGACAAGACAAGACAAGACAAGACCGGACAAGACAAGACAAGACAAGACAAGACAAAACAAGACAAGACAAGACCAGACTAGACAAGACTAGACAAGACAAGACAAGACAAGACCAGACAAGAAAAGACAAGACAAGACAAGACTAGACAAGACTGGACAAGACAAGACAAGACAAGACAAGACAAAACAACACAACACAACATGACATGACATGACATGAGAAGACAAGGCAGGACAGGACAGGACAGGACAGGACAGGACTGGACAGGACAGGACAGGACAAGACAAGACAAGACAAGACAAGACAAGACAAGACAAGACAAGACAAGACAAGACAAGACAGGACAAGACAAGACAAGACAAGACTAGACAAGACTAGACAAGACTAGACAAGACAAGACAAGACAAGACAAGACAAGACATGAGAAGACATGACAAGACAAAACAAGACAAAACAAGACAAGACAAGACAAAACAACACAACACAACATGACATGACATGACATGACATGACATGACAAAACAAGACAAGACAAGACAAGACAAGACAAGACAAGACAAGACTAGACAAGACTAGACAAGACAAGACAAGACTAGACAAGACTAGACAAGACAAGACAAGACAAGACAAGACAAGACAAGACAAGACAAGACAAGACAAGACAAGACAAGACAAGACTAGACAAGACTAGACAAGACTAGACAAGACAAGACAAGACTAGACAAGACTAGACAAGACAAGACAAGACATGAGAAGACATGACAAGACAAAACAAGACAAAACAAGACAAGACAAGACAAGACAAGACAAAACAACACAACAAAACATGACATGACATGACATGACAAAACAAGACAAGGCAAGACAAGAAAAGACAAGACAAGACAAGACAAGACTAGACAAGACAAGACAAGACTAGACAAGACTAGACTAGACAAGACAAGACAAGACAAGACTAGACAAGACAAGACAAGACAAGACCAGACAAGACAAGACAAGACATGACAAGACATGAGATGACATGACAAGACAAAACAAGACAAAACAAGACAAGACAAGACAAGACAAAACAAGACAAGACAAGACAAGACAAGACAAGACTAGACAAGACAAGACAAGACAAGACAAAACAACACAACACAACATGACATGACATGACATGACATGACATGACATGACATGAGAAGACAAGACAAGGCAGGACAGGACAGGACAGGACAGGACAGGACACGACAGGACAGGACAGGACAGGACAGGACAGGACAAGACAAGATAAGACAAGACAAGACAAGACAAGACAAGACAAGACAAGACAAGACAAGACAAGACAAGACAAGACAAGACAAGACAAGACAAGACAAGACAAGACAAGACAAGACAAGACAAGACAAGACAAGACAAGACAAGACAAGACAAGACAAGACAAGACAAGGCAAGACAAGACAAGACAAGACAAGACAAGACAAGACAAGACAAGACAAGACTAGACAAGACAAGGCAAGACAAGACTAGACAAGACTAGACAAGACAAGACAAGACAAGACTAGACAAGACAAGACAAGACAAGACAAGACAAGACAAGACAAGACAAGACAAGACAAGACAAGACAAGACAAGACAAGACAAGACAAGACAAGACAAGACAAGACAAGACAAGACAAGACAAGACAAGACAAGACAAGACAAGACAAGACAAGACAAGACAAGACAAGACAAGACAAGGCAAGACAAGACTAGACAAGACAAGACAAGACAACACAAGACAAGACAAGACAAGACAAGACAAGACAAGACAAGACAAGACAAGACAAGACAAGACAAGACTAGACAAGACAAGACAAGACTAGACAAGACTAGACAAGACTAGACAAGACTAGACAAGACAAGACCAGACAAGACTAGACAAGACAAGACCAGACAAGACAAGACAAGACCAGACAAGACCAGACAAGACAGGACAAGACAAGACAAGACAAGACAAGACAAGACAAGACAAGACATGAGAAGACAAGACAAGACAAGACAAGACAAGACAAAACAAGACAAGACAAGACAAGACTAGACAAGACTAGACAAGACAAGACAAGACAAGACTAGACAAGACTAGACAAGACAAGACAAGACCAGACAAGACAAGACAAGACAAGACAAGACAAGACAAGACAAGACAAGGCAAGACAAGGCAAGACAAGACAAGACAAGACAAGACAAGACAAGACAAGACAAGACAAGACAAGACAAGACAAGACAAGACAAGACAAGACAAGACAAGACAAGACAAGACAAGACAAGACAAGACAAGACAAGACAAGACAAGACAAGACAAGACAAGACAAGACAAGACAAGACAAGACAAGACAAGACAAGACAAGACAAGACAAGACAAGACAAGACAAGACAAGACAAGACAAGACTAGACAAGACAAGACTAGACAAGACAAGACAAGACTAGCAAGACTAGACAAGACAAGACAAGACAAGACTAGACAAGACTAGACAAGACAAGACAAGACCAGACAAGAAAAGACAAGAAAAGACAAGACAAGACAAGACAAGACAAGACAAGACAAGACAAGACAAGACAAGACATGAGAAGACATGACAAGACAAAACAAGACAAGACAAGACAAGACAAGACAAGACAAGACAAGACAAGACAAGACAAGACAAGACAAGACAAGACAAGACAAGACAAGACAAGACAAGACAAGACAAGACAAGACAAGACAAGACAAGACAAGACAAGACAAGACAAGACAAGACAAGACAAGACAAGACAAGACAAGACAAGACAAGACAAGACAAGACAAGACAAGACAAGACAAGACAAGACAAGACAAGACAAGACAAGACAAGACAAGACAAGACAAGACAAGACAAGACAAGACAAGACAAGACAAGACAAGACAAGACAAGACAAGACAAGACAAGACAAGACAAGACAAGACAAGACAAGACAAGACAAGACAAGACAAGACAAGACAAGACAAGACAAGACAAGACAAGACAAGACAAGACAAGACAAGACAAGACAAGACAAGACAAGACAAGACAAGACAAGACAAGACAAGACAAGACAAGACAAGACAAGACAAGACAAGACAAGACAAGACAAGACAAGACAAGACAAGACAAGACAAGACAAGACAAGACAAGACAAGACAAGACAAGACAAGACAAGGCAAGACAAGACAAGACAAGACAAGACAAGACAAGACAAGACAAGACAAGACAAGACAAGACAAGACTAGACAAGACAAGACAAGACAAGACAAGACAAGACAAGACAAGACAAGACAAGACAAGACAAGACAAGACAAGACAAGACAAGACAAGACAAGACAAGACAAGACAAGACAAGACAAGACAAGACAAGACAAGACAAGACAAGACAAGACAAGACAAGACAAGACAAGACTAGACAAGACAAGACAAGACTAGCAAGACTAGACAAGACAAGACAAGACAAGACTAGACAAGACTAGACAAGACAAGACAAGACCAGACAAGAAAAGACAAGAAAAGACAAGACAAGACAAGACAAGACAAGACAAGACAAGACAAGACAAGACAAGACATGAGAAGACATGACAAGACAAAACAAGACAAGACAAGACAAGACAAGACAAGACAAGACAAGACAAGACAAGACAAGACAAGACAAGACAAGACAAGACAAGACAAGACAAGACAAGACAAGACAAGACAAGACAAGACAAGACAAGACAAGACAAGACAAGACAAGACAAGACAAGACAAGACAAGACAAGACAAGACAAGACAAGACAAGACAAGACAAGACAAGACAAGACAAGACAAGACAAGACAAGACAAGACAAGACAAGACAAGACAAGACAAGACAAGACAAGACAAGACAAGACAAGACAAGACAAGACAAGACAAGACAAGACAAGACAAGACAAGACAAGACAAGACAAGACAAGACAAGACAAGACAAGACAAGACAAGACAAGACAAGACAAGACAAGACAAGACAAGACAAGACAAGACAAGACAAGACAAGACAAGACAAGACAAGACAAGACAAGACAAGACAAGACAAGACAAGACAAGACAAGACAAGACAAGACAAGACAAGACAAGACTAGACAAGACTAGACAAGACAAGACAAGACAAGACAAGACTAGACAAGACAAGACAAGACCAGACATGAAAAGACAAGACAAGACAAGACAAGACAAGACAAGACAAGACAAGACAAGACAAGACAAGACAAGACAAGACAAGACAAGACAAGACAAGACAAGACAAGACAAGACAAGACAAGACAAGACAAGACAAGACAAGACAAGACAAGACAAGACAAGACAAGACAAGACAAGACAAGACAAGACAAGACAAGACAAGACAAGACAAGACAAGACAAGACAAGACAAGACAAGACAAGACAAGACAAGACAAGACAAGACAAGACAAGACAAGACAAGACAAGACAAAGCAACACAAGACACGACATGACATGACAAGACAAGACATGACAAGACAAAACAAAACAAGACAAGACAAAACAAGACAAGACAACACACGACATGACATGACATGACAAGACAAGACAAGACAATATAAGACATGACAATACACAACAAGACAAGACAAAACAACACAACACACGACAAGACAAGACAAGACAAGACAAGACAAAGCAACACAAGACACGACATGACATGACAAGACAAGACAAAACAACACAACACACGACAGGACAGGACAAGACAAGACATGACAAGACAAAACAAAACAAGACAAGACAAAACAAGACAAGACAACACACGACATGACATGACATGACAAGACAAGACAAGACAATATAAGACATGACAATACACAACAAGACAAGACAAAACAACACAACACACGACAAGACAAGACAAGACAAGACAAGACAAAGCAACACAAGACACGACAGGACAGGACAAGACAAGACAAGACATGACACGACAAAACAACACAACACATGACATGACATTACATTAGAAAACAAGACAATACAAGACAAGACAAAACAAGACAAGAAAAGACAAAACAACACAACACACGGCAGGACAAGACAAGAAAAGACAAGACAAGACAAGACAAGATAAGACAAGACAAGACAAGACAAGACAAGACAAGACAAGACAAGACAAGACAAGACAAGACAAGACAAGACAAGACAAGACAAGACAAGACAAGACAAGACAAGTCAAGTCAAGACAAGACAAGACAAGACAAGACAAGACAAGACAAGTCAAGACAAGACAAGACAAGACAAGACAAGACAAGACAAGACAAGACAGGACAAGACAAGACATGACATGACAAGACATGACAAGACAAAACAAGACAAGACAAGACAAGACAAAACAAGACAAGACAACACACGACATGACAAGACAAGACAAGACAAGACAAGACAAGACAAGACAAGACAAGACAAGACAAGACAAGACAAGACAAGACAAGACAAGACAAGACAAGACAAGACAAGTCAAGACAAGACAAGACAAGACAAGACAAGACAAGACAAGACAAGACAAGACAAGACAAGACAAGACAAGACAAGACAAGACAAGACAAGACAGGACAAGACAAGACATGACATGACAAGACATGACAAGACAAAACAAGACAAGACAAGACAAGACAAAACAAGACAAGACATCACACGACATGACATGACATGACAAGACAAGACAAGACAATATAAGACATGACAATACACAACAAGACAAGACAAAACAACACAACACACGACAAGACAAGACAAGACAAGACAAGACAAAGCAACACAAGACACGACATGACATGACAAGACAAGACAAAACAACACAACACACGACAGGACAGGACAAGACAAGACAAGACATGACACGACAAAACAACACAACACATGACATGACATTACATGAGAAAACAAGACAATACAAGACAAGACAAAACAAGACAAGAAAAGACAAAACAACACAACACACGGCAGGACAAGACAAGAAAAGACAAGACAAGACAAGACAAGATAAGACAAGACAAGACAAGACAAGACAAGACAAGACAAGACAAGACAAGACAAGACAAGACAAGACAAGACAAGACAAGACAAAACAAGACAAGACAAGACCAAACAAGACAAGACAAGTCAAGACAAGACAAGACAAGACAAGACAAGACAAGACAAGATAAGACAAGACAAAACAAGACAAGACAAGACCAAACAAGACAAGACAAGACAAAACAACACAACACATGACATGACATGACAGGACAAGACAAGAAAAGACAAGACAAGACAAGACAAGACAAGACAAGACAAGACAAGACAAGACAAGACAAGACAAGACAAGACAAGACAAGACAAGACAAGACAAGTCAAGACAAGACAAGACAAGACAAGACAAGACAAGACAAGTCAAGACAAGACAAGACAAGACAAGACAAGACAAGACACGACAAGACAAGATAAGACAAGACAAGACAAGACAAGACACGACAAGACAAGACAAGACAAGACAAGACAAGACAAGACAAGACAAGACAAGACAAGACAAGACAAGACAAGACAAGACAAGACAAGACAAGACAAGACAAGACAAGACAAGACAAGACAAGACAAGACAAGACAAGACAAGACAAGACAAGACAAGACAAGACAAGACAGGACAAGACAAGACAAGACATGACAAGACATGACAAGACATGACAAGACAAAACAAGACAAGACAAGACAAGACAAGACAACACACGACATGACATGACATGACAAGACAAGACAAGACAATATAAGACATGACAATACACAACAAGACAAGACAAAACAACACAACACACGACAAGACAAGACAAGACAAGACAAGACAAAGCAACACAAGACACGACATGACATGACAAGACAAGACAAAACAACACAACACACGACAGGACAGGACAAGACAAGACAAGACATGACACGACAAAACAACACAACACATGACATGACATTACATGAGAAAACAAGACAATACAAGACAAGACAAAACAAGACAAGAAAAGACAAAACAACACAACACACGGCAGGACAAGACAAGAAAAGACAAGACAAGACAAGACAAGATAAGACAAGACAAGACAAGACTAGACCAGACAAGACAAGACAAAGCAACACAAGACATGACATGACATGACAAGACAAGACATGACATGACACGACAAAACAACGCAACACACGACAGGACAAGACAAGACAAGACAAGACAAGACAAGACAAGACAAGACAAGACAAGACAAGACAAGACAAGACAAGACAAGACAAGACAAGACAAGACAAGACAAGACAAGACAAGACAAGACAAGACAAGACAAGACAACACACGACAAGACAACACACGACATGACATGACATGACAAGACAAGACAAGACAATATAAGACATGACAATACACAACAAGACAAGACAAAACAACACAACACACGACAAGACAAGACAAGACAAGACAAGACAAAGCAACACAAGACACGACATGACATGACAAGACAAGACAAAACAACACAACACACGACAGGACAGGACAAGACAAGACAAGACATGACACGACAAAACAACACAACACATGACATGACATTACATGAGAAAACAAGACAATACAAGACAAGACAAAACAAGACAAGAAAAGACAAAACAACACAACACACGGCAGGACAAGACAAGAAAAGAACAGACAAGACAAGACAAGATAAGACAAGACAAGACAAGACAAGACAAGACAAGACAAGACAAGACAAGACAAGACAAGACAAGACAAGACAAGACAAGACAAGACAAGACAAGACAAGACAAGTCAAGACAAGACAAGACAAGACAAGACAAGACAAGACAAGTCAAGACAAGACAAGACAAGACAAGACAAGACAAGACAAGACACGACAAGACAAGATAAGACAAGACAAGACAAGACAAGACCAAACAAGACAAGACAAGACAAGACAAGACAAGACAAGACAAGACAAGACAAGACAAGACAAGACAAAACAAGACAAGACAAGACCAAACAAGACAAGACAAGTCAAGACAAGACAAGACAAGACAAGACAAGACAAGACAAGATAAGACAAGACAAAACAAGACAAGACAAGACCAAACAAGACAAGACAAGACAAAACAACACAACACATGACATGACATGACAGGACAAGACAAGAAAAGACAAGACAAGACAAGACAAGACAAGACAAGACAAGACAAGACAAGACAAGACAAGACAAGACAAGACAAGACAAGACAAGACAAGTCAAGACAAGACAAGACAAGACAAGACAAGACAAGACAAGTCAAGACAAGACAAGACAAGACAAGACAAGACAAGACACGACAAGACAAGATAAGACAAGACAAGACAAGACAAGACACGACAAGACAAGACAAGACAAGACAAGACAAGACAAGACAAGACAAGACAAGACAAGACAAGACAAGACAAGACAAGACAAGACAAGACAAGACAAGACAAGACAAGACAAGACAAGACAAGACAAGACAAGACAAGACAAGACAAGACAAGACAAGACAAGACAAGACAAGACAAGACAAGACAAGACAAGACAAGACAGGACAAGACAAGACAAGACATGACAAGACATGACAAGACAAAACAAGACAAGACAAGACAAGACAAAACAAGACAAGACAACACACGACATGACATGACATGACAAGACAAGACAAGACAATATAAGACATGACAATACACAACAAGACAAGACAAAACAACACAACACACGACAAGACAAGACAAGACAAGACAAGACAAAGCAACACAAGACACGACATGACATGACAAGACAAGACAAAACAACACAACACACGACAGGACAGGACAAGACAAGACAAGACATGACACGACAAAACAACACAACACATGACATGACATTACATGAGAAAACAAGACAATACAAGACAAGACAAAACAAGACAAGAAAAGACAAAACAACACAACACACGGCAGGACAAGACAAGAAAAGACAAGACAAGACAAGACAAGATAAGACAAGACAAGACAAGACTAGACCAGACAAGACAAGACAAAGCAACACAAGACATGACATGACATGACAAGACAAGACATGACATGACACGACAAAACAACGCAACACACGACAGGACAAGACAAGACAAGACAAGACAAGACAAGACAAGACAAGACAAGACAAGACAAGACAAGACAAGACAAGACAAGACAAGACAAGACAAGACAAGACAAGACAAGACAAGACAAGACAAGACAAGACAAGACAAGACAAGACAAGACAAGACAAGACAAGACAAGACAAGACAAGACAAGACAAGACAACACACGACATGACATGACATGACAAGACAAGACAAGACAATATAAGACATGACAATACACAACAAGACAAGACAAAACAACACAACACACGACAAGACAAGACAAGACAAGACAAGACAAAGCAACACAAGACACGACATGACATGACAAGACAAGACAAAACAACACAACACACGACAGGACAGGACAAGACAAGACAAGACATGACACGACAAAACAACACAACACATGACATGACATTACATGAGAAAACAAGACAATACAAGACAAGACAAAACAAGACAAGAAAAGACAAAACAACACAACACACGGCAGGACAAGACAAGAAAAGAACAGACAAGACAAGACAAGATAAGACAAGACAAGACAAGACAAGACAAGACAAGACAAGACAAGACAAGACAAGACAAGACAAGACAAGACAAGACAAGACAAGACAAGACAAGACAAGACAAGACAAGACAAGTCAAGACAAGACAAGACAAGACAAGACAAGACAAGACAAGTCAAGACAAGACAAGACAAGACAAGACAAGACAAGACAAGACACGACAAGACAAGATAAGACAAGACAAGACAAGACAAGACCAAACAAGACAAGACAAGACAAGACAAGACAAGACAAGACAAGACAAGACAAGACAAGACAAGACAAGACAAGACAAGACAAGACAAGACAAGACAAGACAAGACAAGACAAGACAAGACAAGACAAGACAAGACAAGACAAGACAAGACAAGACAAGACAAGACAAGACAAGACAAGACAAGACAAGACAAGACAAGACAAGACAAGACAAGACAAGACAGGACAAGACAAGACATGACATGACAAGACATGACAAGACAAAACAAGACAAGACAAGACAAGACAAAACAAGACAAGACAACACACGACATGACATGACATGACAAGACAAGACAAGACAATATAAGACATGACAATACACAACAAGACAAGACAAAACAACACAACACACGACAAGACAAGACAAGACAAGACAAGACAAAGCAACACAAGACACGACATGACATGACAAGACAAGACAAAACAACACAACACACGACAGGACAGGACAAGACAAGACAAGACATGACACGACAAAACAACACAACACATGACATGACATTACATGAGAAAACAAGACAATACAAGACAAGACAAAACAAGACAAGAAAAGACAAAACAACACAACACACGGCAGGACAAGACAAGAAAAGACAAGACAAGACAAGACAAGATAAGACAAGACAAGACAAGACAAGACAAGACAAGACAAGACAAGACAAGACAAGACAAGACAAGACAAGACAAGACAAGACAAGACAAAACAAGACAAGACAAGACCAAACAAGACAAGACAAGTCAAGACAAGACAAGACAAGACAAGACAACACATGACATGACATGACAGGACAAGACAAGAAAAGACAAGACAAGACAAGACAAGACAAGACAAGACAAGACAAGACAAGACAAGACAAGACAAGACAAGACAAGACAAGACAACACATGACATGACATGACAGGACAAGACAAGAAAAGACAAGACAAGACAAGACAAGACAAGACAACACACGACATGACATGACATGACAAGACAAGACAAGACAAGACAAGTCAAGACAAGACAAGACAAGACAAGACAAGACAAGACACGACAAGACAAGATAAGACAAGACAAGACAAGACAAGACCAAACAAGACAAGACAAGACAAGACAAGACAAGACAAGACAAGACAAGACAAGACAAGACAAGACAAGACAAGACAAGACAAGACAAGACAAGACAAGACAAGACAAGACAAGACAAGACAAGACAAGACAAGACAAGACAAGACAAGACAAGACAAGACAGGACAAGACAAGACATGACATGACAAGACATGACAAGACAAAACAAGACAAGACAAGACAAGACAAAACAAGACAAGACAACACACGACATGACATGACATGACAAGACAAGACAAGACAATATAAGACATGACAATACACAACAAGACAAGACAAAACAACACAACACACGACAAGACAAGACAAGACAAGACAAGACAAAGCAACACAAGACACGACATGACATGACAAGACAAGACAAAACAACACAACACACGACAGGACAGGACAAAACAACACAACACATGACATGACATTACATGAGAAAACAAGACAATACAAGACAAGACAAAACAAGACAAGAAAAGACAAAACAACACAACACACGGCAGGACAAGACAAGAAAAGACAAGACAAGACAAGACAAGATAAGACAAGACAAGACAAGACAAGACAAGACAAGACAAGACAAGACAAGACAAGACAAGACAAGACAAGACAAGACAAGACAAGACAAGACAAGACAAGACAAGACAAGACAAGACAAAACAAGACAAGACAAGACCAAACAAGACAAGACAAGACAAGTCAAGACAAGACAAGACAAGACAAGACAAGACAAGACAAGATAAGACAAGACAAAACAAGACAAGACAAGACCAAACAAGACAAGACAAGACAAAACAACACAACACATGACATGACATGACAGGACAAGACAAGAAAAGACAAGACAAGACAAGACAAGACAAGACAAGACAAGACAAGACAAGACAAGACAAGACAAGACAAGACAAGACAAGACAAGTCAAGACAAGACAAGACAAGACAAGACAAGACAAGTCAAGACAAGACAAGACAAGACAAGACAAGACAAGACACGACAAGACAAGACAAGACAAGACAAGAAGAGACAAGACACGACAAGACAAGACAAGACAAGACAAGACAAGACAAGACAAGACAAGACAAGACAAGACAAGACAAGACAAGACAAGACAAGACAAGACAAGACAAGACAAGACAAGACAAGACAAGACAAGACAAGACAAGACAAGACAAGACAAGACAAGACAAGACAAGACAAGACAAGACAAGACAAGACAAGACAAGACAAGACAAGACAGGACAAGACAAGACAAGACATGACAAGACATGACAAGACATGACAAGACAAGACAAGACAAGACAAGACAAAACAAGACAAGACAACACACGACATGACATGACATGACAAGACAAGACAAGACAATATAAGACATGACAATACACAACAAGACAAGACAAAACAACACAACACACGACAAGACAAGACAAGACAAGACAAGACAAAGCAACACAAGACACGACATGACATGACAAGACAAGACAAAACAACACAACACACGACAGGACAGGACAAGACAAGACAAGACATGACACGACAAAACAACACAACACATGACATGACATTACATGAGAAAACAAGACAATACAAGACAAGACAAAACAAGACAAGAAAAGACAAAACAACACAACACACGGCAGGACAAGACAAGAAAAGACAAGACAAGACAAGACAAGATAAGACAAGACAAGACAAGACAAGACCAGACAAGACAAGACAAAGCAACACAAGACATGACATGACATGACAAGACAAGACATGACATGACACGACAAAACAACGCAACACACGACAAGACAAGACAAGACAAGACAAGACAAGACAAGACAAGACAAGACAAGACAAGACAAGACAAGACAAGACAAGACAAGACAAGACAAGACAAGACAAGACAAGACAAGACAAGACAAGACAAGACAAGACAAGACAAGACAAGACAAGACAAGACAAGACAAGACAAGACAAGACAAGACAAGACAAGACAAGACAAGACAAGACAAGACAAGACAAGACAAGACAAGACAAGACAAGACAAGACAAGACAAGACAAGACAAGACAAGACAAGACAAGACAAGACAAGACAAGACAAGACAAGACAAGACAAGACAAGACAAGACAAGACAAGACAAGACAAGACAAGACAAGACAAGACAAGACAAGACAAGACAAGACAAGACAAGACAAGACAAGACATGACAAGACATGACAAGACAAAACAAGACAAGACAAGACAAGACAAAACAAGACAAGACAACACACGACATGACATGACATGACAAGACAAGACAAGACAATATAAGACATGACAATACACAACAAGACAAGACAAAACAACACAACACACGACAAGACAAGACAAGACAAGACAAGACAAAGCAACACAAGACACGACATGACATGACAAGACAAGACAAAACAACACAACACACGACAGGACAGGACAAGACAAGACAGGACAAGACATGACACGACAAAACAACACAACACATGACATGACATTACATGAGAAAACAAGACAATACAAGACAAGACAAAACAAGACAAGAAAAGACAAAACAACACAACACACGGCAGGACAAGACAAGAAAAGACAAGACAAGACAAGACAAGATAAGACAAGACAAGACAAGACAAGACCAGACAAGACAAGACAAAGCAACACAAGACATGACATGACATGACAAGACAAGACATGACATGACACGACAAAACAACACAACACACGACAGGACAAGACAAGACAAGACAAGACAAGACAAGACAAGACAAGACAAGACAAGACAAGACAAGACAAGACAAGACAAGACAAGACAAGACAAGACAAGACAAGACAAGACAAGACAAGACAAGACAAGACAAGACAAGACAAGACAAGACAAGACAAGACAAGACAAGACAAGACAAGACAAGACAAGACAAGACAAGACAAGACAAGACAAGACAAGACAAGACAAGACAAGACAAGACAAGACAAGACAAGACAAGACAAGACAAGACAAGACAAGACAAGACCAGACAAGACAAGACAAAGCAACACAAGACATGACATGACATGACAAGACAAGACATGACATGACACGACAAAACAACGCAACACACGACAAGACAAGACAAGACAAGACAAGACAAGACAAGACAAGACAAGACAAGACAAGACAAGACAAGACAAGACAAGACAAGACAAGACAAGACAAGACAAGACAAGACAAGACAAGACAAGACAAGACAAGACAAGACAAGACAAGACAAGACAAGACAAGACAAGACAAGACAAGACAAGACAAGACAAGACAAGACAAGACAAGTCAAGACAAGACAAGACAAGACAAGACAAGACAAGACAAGATAAGACAAGACAAAACAAGACAAGACAAGACCAAACAAGACAAGACAAGACAAAACAACACAACACATGACATGACATGACAGGACAAGACAAGACAAGACAAGACAGGACAAGACAAGACAAGACAAGACAAGACAAGACAAGACAAGACAAGTCAAGACAAGACAAGACAAGACAAGACAAGACAAGACACGACAAGACAATACAAGACAAGACAAGACAAGACAAGACAAGACAAGACAAGACAAGACAAAACAAGACAAGACAAGACCAAACAAGACAAGACAAGACAAGACAAGACAAGACAAGACAAGACAAGACAAGACAAGACAAGACAAGACAAGACAAGACAAGACAAGACAAAACAAGACAAGGCAAGACCAAACAAGACAAGACAAGTCAAGACAAGACAAGACAAGACAAGACAAGACAAGATAAGACAAGACAAAACAAGACAAGACAAGACCAAACAAGACAAGACAAGACAAAACAACACAACACATGACATGACATGACAGGACAAAACAAGACAAAACAAGACAAGACAAGACAAGACAAGACAAGACATGACATGACATGACAAGATAAGACAAGACCAAACAAGACAAGACATGACATGACAAGACATGACAAGACAAAACAAGACAAGACAAGACAAGACCAAACAAGACAAGACAAGACAAGACAAGACAAGACAAGATAAGACAAGACAAAACAAGACAAGACAAGACCAAACAAGACAAGACAAGACAAAACAACACAACACATGACATGACATGACAGGACAAAACAAGACAAAACAAGACAAGACAAGACAAAACAAGACAAGACAAGACCAAACAAGACAAGACAAGTCAAGACAAGACAAGACAAGACAAGACAAGACAAGATAAGACAAGACAAAACAAGACAAGACAAGACCAAACAAGACAAGTCAAGACAAAACAACACAACACATGACATGACATGACAGGACAAAACAAGACAAAACAAGACAAGACAAGACAAGACAAGACAAGACATGACATGGCATGACAAGATAAGACAAGACAAGACAAGACAAGACAAGACAAGACAAGACAAGACAAGACAAAACAACACAACACAACACATGACATCACAAGACAAGACAAGACAAGACAAGACAATATAAGACATGACATGACAAAACAACACAACACACGACATGACAAGACAAGACAAGGAGAAGACAAGACAAGACAAAACAACACAACACACGACATGACATTACATGACAAAACAAGACAACATAAAACATGACAAGGCAAGACAAGACCAAACAAGACAAGACCAAACAAGACAAGACAAGACAAAACAACACAACACAACACATGACATGACATGACATGACATGACAAGACAAGACAACACATGACATGACATGACAAGACAAGACAAGACAAGACAAGACAAGACAAGACAAGACAAGACAAGACAAGACAAGACAAGACAAGACAAGACAAGACAAGACAAGACAAGACAAGACAAGACAAGACAAGACAAGACAAGACAAGACAAGACAAGACAAGACAAGACAAGACAAGACAAGACAAGACAAGACAAGACAAGACAAGACAAGACAAGACAAGACAAGACAAGACAAGACCAGACAAGACCAGACAAGACAAGACAAGACAAGACAAGACCAGACAAGACCAGACAAGACAAGACAAGACAAAACAAGACAAGACAAGACAAGACAAGACAAGACAAGACCAAACAAGACAAGACAAGACAAAACAACACAACACATGACATGACATGACATGACAGGACAAGACAAGACAAAACAAGACAAGACAAGACAAAACAAGACAAGACAAGACAAGACAAGACAAGACAAGACAAGACAAGACAAGACAAGAAAAGACAAGAAAATACAAGACAAGACAGGACAGGACAAGACAAGACAAGGCCAGACAAGACAAGACAAGACAAGACAAGACAAGACAAGACAAGACAAGACAAGACAAGACAAGACAAGACAAGACAAGACAAGACAAGACAAGACAAGACAAGACAAGACAAGACAAGACAAGACAAGACAAGACAAGACAAGACAAGACAAGACAAGACAAGACAAGACAAGACAAGACAAGACAAGACAAGACAAGACAAGACAAGAGAAGACAAGACAAGACAAGACAAGACAAGACAAGACAAGACAAGACCAGACAAGACCAGACAAGACAAGACAAGACAAAACAAGACAAGACAAGACAAGACAAGACAAGACAAGACAAGACAAGACAAGACAAGACAAGACAAGACAAGACAAGTCAAGACAAGACAAGACAAGACAAGACAAGACAAGACAAGACAAGACAAGACAAGACAAGACAAGACAAGACAAGACAAGACAAGACAAGACAAGACAAGACAAGACAAGACAAGACAAGACAAGACAAGACAAGACAAGTCAAGACAAGACAAGACAAGACAAGACAAGACAAGACAAGATAAGACAAGACAAAACAAGACAAGACAAGACCAAACAAGACAAGACAAGACAAAACAACACAACACATGACATGACATGACAGGACAAGACAAGACAAGACAAGACAGGACAAGACAAGACAAGACAAGACAAGACAAGACAAGACAAGACAAGTCAAGACAAGACAAGACAAGACAAGACAAGACAAGACACGACAAGACAAGACAAGACAAGACACGACAAGACAAGACAAGACAAGACAAGACAAGACAAAACAAGACAAGACAAGACCAAACAAGACAAGACAAGACAAGACAAGACAAGACAAGACAAGACAAGACAAGACAAGACAAGACAAGACAAGACAAGACAAGACAAGACAAGACAAGACAAGACAAGACAAGACAAAACAAGACAAGACAAGACCAAACAAGACAAGACAAGTCAAGACAAGACAAGACAAGACAAGACAAGACAAGATAAGACAAGACAAAACAAGACAAGACAAGACCAAACAAGACAAGACAAGACAAAACAACACAACACATGACATGACATGACAGGACAAGACAAGAAAAGACAAGACAAGACAAGACAAGACAAGACAAGACAAGACAAGACAAGACAAGACAAGACAAGACTAGTCAAGACAAGACAAGACAAGACAAGACAAGACAAGACAAGTCAAGACAAGACAAGACAAGACAAGACAAGACAAGACCAGACAAGACACGACAAGACAAGATAAGACAAGACAAGACAAGACAAGACAAGACAAGACAAGACAAGACAAGATAAGACAAGACAAGACAAGACAAGACAAGACAAGACAAGACAAGACAATACAAGACAAGACAAGACATGAAAAGACAAAACAAGACAAGACAAGACAAGACATGACAAGACAAAACAAGACAAGACAAAACAACACAACACACGACATGACATGACATGACATGACAAGACAAGACAAGACAATATAAGACATGACAACAAGACAAGACAAAACAACACAACACACGACATGACAAGACAAGACAAGACAAAGCAACACAAGACACGACATGACATGACATGACAAGACAAGACAAAACAACACAACACACGACAGGACAGGACAAGACAAGACATGACACGACAAAACAACACAAGACAAGACAAAACAACACAACACACGACATGACATTACATGAGAAAACAAGACAATACAAGACAAGACAAAACAAGACAAGACAAGACATGACAAGACAAGACAAGACAAGACAAGACAAGACAAGACAAGACAAGACAAGACAAGACAAGACAAGACAAAACAACACAACACAACACATGACATCACAAGACAAGACAAGACAAGACAAGACAATATAAGACATGACATGACAAAACAACACAACACACGACATGACAAGACAAGACAAGGAGAAGACAAGACAAGACAAAACAACACAACACACGACATGACATTACATGACAAAACAAGACAACATAAAACATGACAAGGCAAGACAAGACCAAACAAGACAAGACCAAACAAGACAAGACAAGACAAAACAACACAACACAACACATGACATGACATGACATGACATGACAAGACAAGACACGACAAGACAAGACAAGACATGACATGACAAGACAAAACAAGACAAGACAAAACAACACAACGCACGACATGACAAGAGAAGACAAGACAAGACAAGACATGACATGACAAGACAAAACAAGACAAGACAAAACAACACAACGCACGACATGACATGACAAGACAAGACAAGACAACACATGACATGACATGACAAGACAAGACAAGACAAGACAAGACAAGACAAGACAAGACAAGACAAGACAAGACAAGACAAGACAAGACAAGACAAGACAAGACAAGACAAGACAAGACAAGACAAGACAAGACAAGACAGGACAAGACAAGACAAGACAAGACAAGACAACACAAGACAAAACAACACAACACACGACAGGACAAGACAAGACAAGGCAAGACAAGACAAGACAAGACAAGACAAGACAAGACAAGACAAGACAAGACAAGACAAGACAAGACAAGACAAGACAAGACAAGACAAGACAAGACAATACAAGACAAGACAAGACAAGACAAGACCAAACAAGACAAGACAAGACAAAACAACACAACACATGACATGACATGACAGGACAAGACAAGACAATATAAGACATGACAATACAAGGCAAGACAAGACAAGACAAGACAAGAAAAGATAAGACATGACAAGACAAAATAAGACAAGACAAAACAACACAACACCCGTATGACATTACACGACAAAACAAGACAACATAAAACATGACAAGACAAGACAAAACAACACAACACAACACATGACATGACATGACATGGCAAGACAAGACAATACATGACAAGACAAAACATGACAAGACAAAACATGACAAGACAAAACAACACAACACACGACATGATATGACATGACAAGACAAGACAATATAAGACATGACAATACAAGACAAGACAAGACAAGACAAGATAAGACATGACAAGACACAATAAGACAAGACAAAACAACACAACACACGACATGACATCACAAGACAAGACAAGACAATATAAGACATGACAAGACAAATCAACACAACACACGACATGACAAGACAAGACAAGGAGAAGACACGACAAGACAAAACAACACAACACACGACATGACATTACATGACAAGACAAGACAAGACAAAACAAGACAAGACAAGACAAGACAAGACAAGACAAGGCAAGACAAGACAAGACTAGACAAGACAAGACATGACAGGACAAGACAAGACATGACAAGACAAAACAAGACTAAACAACACAACACACGACAGGACAAGACAAGACAAGGCAAGACAAGACAAGACAAGACAAGACAAGAGAAGACAAGACAAGACAAGACAAGACAAGACAAGACGAGACAAGACAAGACAAGACAAGACAAGACAAGACAAGACAAGACAAGACAAGACAAGACAAGACAAGACAAGACAAGACAAGACAAGACAAGACAAGACAAGACAAGACAAGACAAAACAAGACAAGACAAGACAAGACAAGACAAGACAAGACAAGACAAGACAAGACAAGACAAGACAAGACAAGACAAGACAAGACAAGACAAGACAAGACAAGACAAGACCAAACAAGACAAGACAAGACAAAACAACACAACACATGACATGACATGACAAGACAAGACAAGACAAAACAACACATGACATGACATGACAAGACAAGACAAGACAAGACAAGACAAGACAAGACAAGACAAGACAAGACAAGACAAGACAAGACAAGACAAGACAATACAAGACAAGACAAGACAAGACAAGACAAGACAAGACAAGACAAGACAAGACAAGACAATATAAGACAAGACAAGACAAAACAAGACAAGACATGACAAGACAAGACAAGACAGGACAAGACAAGACAAGACAAGACAAGAAAAGACAAGACGAGACAAGAAAAGACAAGACAAGACAGGACAGGACAAGACAAGACAAGATAAGACCAGACAAGACAAGACCAGACAAGACAAGACAAGACAAGACAAGACAAGACAAGACAAGACAAGACAAGACAAGACAAGACAAGAAAAGAAAAGACAAGACAAGACAAGACAAGACAAAACAAGACAAGACAAGACAAGACAAGACAAGACAAGACAAGACAAGACAAGACAAGACAAGACAAGACAAGACAAGACAAGACAAGACAAGACAAGACAAGACAAGACAAGACAAGACAAGACAAGACAAGACAAGACAAGACAAGACAAGACAAGACAAGACAAGACAAGACAAGACAAGACAAGACAAGACAAGACAAGACAAGACAAGACAAGACAAGACAAGACAAGACAAGACAAGACAAGACAAGACAAGACAAGACAAGACAAGACAAGACAAGACAAGACAAGACAAGACAAGACAAGGCAAGACAAGATAAGACAAGACAAGACAAGACAAGACAAGACAAGACAAGACAAGACAAGACAAGACAAGACAAGACAAGACAAGACAAGACAAGACAAGACAAGACAAGACAAGACAAGACAAGACAAGACAAGACAAGACAAGACAAGACAAGACAAGACAAGACAAGACAAGACAAGACAAGACAAGACAAGACAAGACAAGACAAGACAAGACAAGACCAGACAAGACCAGACAAGACCAGACAAGACAAGACAAGACAAGACAAGACAAGACAAGACATGACAAGACCAGACAAGACAAGACAAGACAAAACAAGACAAGACAAGACCAAACAAGACAAGACAAGACAAGACAAAACAACACAACACATGACATGACATTACATGAGAAAACAAGACAATACAAGACAAGACAAAACAAGACAAAACATGACAAGACAAGACAAGACAAGACAAGACAAGACAAGACAAGACAAGACAAGACAAGACAAGACAAGACCAGACAAGACAAGACAAGGCAAGATAAGGCAAGACAAGACAAGACAAGACAAGACAAAACAACACAACACAAAACATGACATGACATGACAAGACAAGACAGGACAAGACAAAACAAGACAAGACAAAACAACACAACACACGACATGACATCACAAGACAAGACAAGACAATATAAGACATGACAAGACAAAACAACACAACACACGACATGACAAGACAAGACAAGGAGAAGACAAGACAAGACAAAACAACACAACACACGACATGACATTACATGACAAAACAAGACAACATAAAACAAGACAAGACAAGACAAGACCAAACAAGACAAGACTAAACAAGACAAGGCAAGACAAAACAACACAACACAACACATGACATGACATCACAAGACAAGACAAGACAAGACAAGACAAGACAAGACAAGACAAGACAAGACCAGACAAGACCAGACAAGACAAGACAAGACAAGACAAGACAAGACAAGACAAGACAAGACAAGACAAGACAAGACAAGACAAGACAAGACAAGACAAGACAAGACAAGACAAGACAAGACAAGACAAGACAAGACAAGACAAGACAAGACAAGACAAGACAAGACAAGACAAGACAAGACAAGACAAGACAAGACAAGACAAGACAAGACAAGACAAGACAAGACAAGACAAGACAAGACAAGACAAGACAAGACAAGACAAGACAAGACAAGACAAGACAAGACAAGACAAGACAAGACAAGACAAGACAAGACAAGACAAGACAAGACAAGACAAGACAAGACAAGACAAAACAAGACAAGACAAGACAAGACAAGACAAGACAAGACAAGACAAGACAAGACAAGACAAGACAAGACAAGACAAGACAAGACAAGACAAGACAAGACAAGACAAGACAAGACAAGACAAGACAAGACAAGACAAGACAAGACAGGACAAGACAAGACAAGACAAGACAAGACAACACAAGACAAAACAACACAACACACGACAGGACAAGACAAGACAAGGCAAGACAAGACAAGACAAGACAAGACAAGGCAAGACAAGACAAGACAAGACAAGACAAGACAAGACAAGACAAGACAAGACAAGACAAGACAAGACAAGACAAGACAAGACAAGACAAGACAATACAAGACAAGACAAGACAAGACAAGACAAGACCAAACAAGACAAGACAAAACAACACAACACATGACATGACATGACAGGACAAGACAAGACAATATAAGACATGACAATACAAGGCAAGACAAGACAAGACAAGACAAGACAAGAAAAGATAAGACATGACAAGACAAAATAAGACAAGACAAAACAACACAACACACGTATGACATTACACGACAAAACAAGACAACATAAAACATGACAAGACAAGACAAAACAACACAACACAACACATGACATGACATGACATGGCAAGACAAGACAATACATGACAAGACAAAACATGACAAGACAAAACATGACAAGACAAAACAACACAACACACGACATGATATGACATGACAAGACAAGACAATATAAGACATGACAATACAAGACAAGACAAGACAAGACAAGATAAGACATGACAAGACACAATAAGACAAGACAAAACAACACAACACACGACATGACATCACAAGACAAGACAAGACAATATAAGACATGACAAGACAAATCAACACAACACACGACATGACAAGACAAGACAAGGAGAAGACACGACAAGACAAAACAACACAACACACGACATGACATTACATGACAAGACAAGACAAGACAAAACAAGACAAGACAAGACAAGACAAGACAAGACAAGGCAAGACAAGACAAGACTAGACAAGACAAGACATGACAGGACAAGACAAGACAAGACATGACAAGACAAAACAAGACTAAACAACACAACACACGACAGGACAAGACAAGACAAGGCAAGACAAGACAAGACAAGACAAGACAAGAGAAGACAAGACAAGACAAGACAAGACAAGACAAGACGAGACAAGACAAGACAAGACAAGACAAGACAAGACAAGACAAGACAAGACAAGACAAGACAAGACAAGACAAGACAAGACAAGACAAGACAAGACAAGACAAGACAAGACAAAACAAGACAAGACAAGACAAGACAAGACAAGACAAGACAAGACAAGACAAGACAAGACAAGACAAGACAAGACAAGACAAGACAAGACAAGACAAGACAAGACAAGACAAGACAAGACAAGACCAAACAAGACAAGACAAGACAAAACAACACAACACATGACATGACATGACAAGACAAGACAAGACAAAACAACACATGACATGACATGACAAGACAAGACAAGACAAGACAAGACAAGACAAGACAAGACAAGACAAGACAAGACAAGACAAGACAAGACAAGACAATACAAGACAAGACAAGACAAGACAAGACAAGACAAGACAAGACAAGACAAGACAAGACAATATAAGACAAGACAAGACAAAACAAGACAAGACATGACAAGACAAGACAAGACAGGACAAGACAAGACAAGACAAGACAAGAAAAGACAAGACGAGACAAGAAAAGACAAGACAAGACAGGACAGGACAAGACAAGACAAGATAAGACCAGACAAGACAAGACCAGACAAGACAAGACAAGACAAGACAAGACAAGACAAGACAAGACAAGACAAGACAAGACAAGACAAGAAAAGAAAAGACAAGACAAGACAAGACAAGACAAAACAAGACAAGACAAGACAAGACAAGACAAGACAAGACAAGACAAGACAAGACAAGACAAGACAAGACAAGACAAGACAAGACAAGACAAGACAAGACAAGACAAGACAAGACAAGACAAGACAAGACAAGACAAGACAAGACAAGACAAGACAAGACAAGACAAGACAAGACAAGACAAGACAAGACAAGACAAGACAAGACAAGACAAGACAAGACAAGACAAGACAAGACAAGACAAGACAAGACAAGACAAGACAAGACAAGACAAGACAAGACAAGGCAAGACAAGATAAGACAAGACAAGACAAGACAAGACAAGACAAGACAAGACAAGACAAGACAAGACAAGACAAGACAAGACAAGACAAGACAAGACAAGACAAGACAAGACAAGACAAGACAAGACAAGACAAGACAAGACAAGACAAGACAAGACAAGACAAGACAAGACAAGACAAGACAAGACAAGACAAGACAAGACAAGACAAGACAAGACAAGACAAGACAAGACCAGACAAGACCAGACAAGACCAGACAAGACAAGACAAGACAAGACAAGACATGACAAGACCAGACAAGACAAGACAAGACAAAACAAGACAAGACAAGACCAAACAAGACAAGACAAGACAAGACAAAACAACACAACACATGACATGACATTACATGAGAAAACAAGACAATACAAGACAAGACAAAACAAGACAAAACATGACAAGACAAGACAAGACAAGACAAGACAAGACAAGACAAGACAAGACAAGACAAGACAAGACAAGACCAGACAAGACAAGACAAGGCAAGATAAGGCAAGACAAGACAAGACAAGACAAGACAAAACAACACAACACAAAACATGACATGACATGACAAGACAAGACAGGACAAGACAAAACAAGACAAGACAAAACAACACAACACACGACATGACATCACAAGACAAGACAAGACAATATAAGACATGACAAGACAAAACAACACAACACACGACATGACAAGACAAGACAAGGAGAAGACAAGACAAGACAAAACAACACAACACACGACATGACATTACATGACAAAACAAGACAACATAAAACAAGACAAGACAAGACAAGACCAAACAAGACAAGACTAAACAAGACAAGGCAAGACAAAACAACACAACACAACACATGACATGACATCACAAGACAAGACAAGACAAGACAAGACAAGACAAGACAAGACAAGACCAGACAAGACCAGACAAGACAAGACAAGACAAGACAAGACAAGACAAGACAAGACAAGACAAGACAAGACAAGACAAGACAAGACAAGACAAGACAAGACAAGACAAGACAAGACAAGACAAGACAAGACAAGACAAGACAAGACAAGACAAGACAAGACAAGACAAGACAAGACAAGACAAGACAAGACAAGACAAGACAAGACAAGACAAGACAAGACAAGACAAGACAAGACAAGACAAGACAAGACAAGACAAGACAAGACAAGACAAGACAAAACAAGACAAGACAAGACAAGACAAGACAAGACAAGACAAGACAAGACAAGACAAGACAAGACAAGACAAGACAAGACAAGACAAGACAAGATAAGACATGACAAGACAAAACAAAACAAGACAAGACAAGACATGACAAGACAAGACAAGACAAGACATGACAAGACAAAACAAGACAAGACAAAACAACACAACACACGACATGACATGACATGACATGACAAGACAAGACAAGACAATATAAGACATGACAATACACAACAAGACAAGACAAAACAACACAACACACGACATGACAAGACAAGACAAGACAAAGCAACACAAGACACGACATGACATGACATGACAAGACAAGACAAAACAACACAACACACGACAGGACAGGACAAGACAAGACAAGACATGACACGACAAAACAACACAAGACAAGACAAAACAACACAACACACGACATGACATTACATGAGAAAACAAGACAATACAAGACAAGACAAAACAAGACAAGACAAGACAAGACAAGACAAAACAAGACCAGACAAGACCAGACAAGACAAGACAAGACAAAACAAGACAAGACAAGACAAGACAAGACAAGACAAAACAACACAACACACGACATGACATCACAAGACAAGACAAGACAAGACAAGACAAGACAAGACAAGACAAGACAAGACAAGACCAGACAAGACAAGACAAGACAAGACAAGACAAGACAAGACAAGACAAGACAAGACAAGACAAGACAAGACAAGACAAGACAAGGCAAGACAAGACAAGACAAGACAAGACAAGACAAGACAAGACAAGACAAGACAAGACAAGACAAGACAAGACAAGACAAGACAAGACAAGACAAGACAAGACAAGACAAGACAAGACAAGACAAGACAAGACAAGACAAGACAAGACAAGACAAGATAAGACAAGACAAAACAAGACAAGACAAGACAAGACAAGACAAGACAAGACAAGACAAGACAAGACAAGACAAGACAAGACAAGACAAGACATGACAAGACAAAACAAGACAAGACAAGACAAGACATGACAAGACAAGACAAGACAAGACATGACAAGACAAAACAAGACAAGACAAAACAACACAACACACGACATGACATGACATGACATGACAAGACAAGACAAGACAATATAAGACATGACAATACACAACAAGACAAGACAAAACAACACAACACACGACATGACAAGACAAGACAAGACAAAGCAACACAAGACACGACATGACATGACATTACAAGACAAGACAAAACAACACAACACACGACAGGACAGGACAAGACAAGACAAGACATGACACGACAAAACAACACAAGACAAGACAAAACAACACAACACACGACATGACATTACATGAGAAAACAAGACAATACAAGACAAGACAAAACAAGACAAGACAAGACAAGACAAGACAAGACAAGACAAAACAACACAACACAACACATGACATCACAAGACAAGACAAGACAAGACAAAACAACACAACACACGACATGACAAGACAAGACAAGGAGAAGACAAGACAAGACAAAACAACACAACACACGATATGACATTACATGACAAAACAAGACAACATAAAACATGACAAGACAAGAGAAGACCAAACAAGACAAGACCAAACAAGACAAGACAAGACAAAACAACAAAACACAACACATGACATGACATGACATGACATGACAAGACAAGACAAGACAAGACAAGACAAGAGAAGACAAGACATGACATGACAAGACAAAACAAGACAAGACAAAACAACACAACGCACGACATGACAAGACAAGACAAGACAAGACAAGACAAGACATGACATGACAAGACAAAGCAAGACAAGACAAAACAACACAACGCACGACATGACATGACATGACAAGACAAGACAAGACAAGACAAGACAAGACAAGACAAGACAAGACAAGACAAGACAAGACAAGACAAGACTAGACAATACAAGACAAGACAAGACAAGACCAAACAAGACAAGACAAGACAAAACAACACAACACATGACATGACATGACAGGACAAGACAAGACAATATAAGACATGACAATACAAGACAAGACAAGACAAGACAAGATAAGACATGACAAGACAAAATAAGACAAGACAAAACAACACAACACACGTATGACATTACATGACAAAACAAGACAACATAAAACATGACAAGACAAGACAAAACAACACAACACAACACATGACATGACATGACATGACATGACAAGACAAGACAATACATGACAAGACAAAACATGACAAGACAAAACAACACAACACACGACATGATATGACATGACAAGACAAGACAATATAAGACATGACAATACAAGACAAGACAAGACAAGATAAGACATGACAAGACAAAATAAGACAAGACAAAACAACACAACACACGTATGACATGACATGACATGACAAGACAAGACAAGACAAGACAAGACAAGACAAGACAAGACAAGACAAGACAAGACAAGACAAGACAAGACAAGACAAAACAAGACAAGACAAGACAAGACAATACAAGACAAAACAACACAACACACGACATGACATCACAAGACAAGACAAGACAATATAGGACATGACAAGACAAAACAACACAACACACGACATGACAAGACAAGACAAGACAAGACAAGACAAGACAAGACAAGACAAGACAAGACAAAACAAGACAAGACAAGACAAGACAATACAAGACAAAACAACACAACACACGACATGACATCACAAGACAAGACAAGACAATATAGGACATGACAAGACAAAACAACACAACACACGACATGACAAGACAAGACAAGGAGAAGACACGACAAGACAAAACAACACAACACACGACATGACATTACATGACAAGACAAGACAAGACAAGACAAGACAAGACAAGACAAGACAAGACAAGACAAGACAAGACAAGACAAGACAAGACAAGACAAGACAAGACAAGACTAGACAAGACATGACAGGACAAGACAAGACAAGACAAAACAAGACTAAACAACACAACACACGACATGACATGACATTACATGACAAGACAAGACAAGACAAGACAAGGCAAGACAAGACAAGAAAAGACAAGACACGACAAGACAAGACAAGACAAGACAAGACAAGACAAGACAAGACAAGACAAGACAAGACAAGACAAGACAAGACAAGACAAGACAAGACAAGACAAGACAAGACAAGACAAGACAAGACAAGACAAGACAAGACAAGACAAGACAAGACAAGACAAGACAAGACAAGACAAGACAAGACAAGACAAGACAAGACAAGACAAGACAAGACAAGACAAGACAAGACAAGACAAGACAAGACAAGACAAGACAAGACAAGACAAGACAAGACAAGACAAGACAAGACAAGACAAGACAAGACAAGACAAGACAAGACAAGACAAGACAAGACAAGACAAGACAAGACAAGACAAGACAAGACAAGACAAGACAAGACAAGACAAGACAAGACAAGACAAGACAAGACAAGACAAGACAAGACAAGACAAGACAAGACAAGACAAGACAAAACAACACAACGCACGACATGACAAGACAAGACAAGACAAGACAAGACAAGACATGACATGACAAGACAAAGCAAGACAAGACAAAACAACACAACGCACGACATGACATGACATGACAAGACAAGACAAGACAAGACAAGACAAGACAAGACAAGACAAGACAAGACAAGACAAGACAAGACAAGACAAGACAATACAAGACAAGACAAGACAAGACCAAACAAGACAAGACAAGACAAAACAACACAACACATGACATGACATGACAGGACAAGACAAGACAATATAAGACATGACAATACAAGACAAGACAAGACAAGACAAGATAAGACATGACAAGACAAAATAAGACAAGACAAAACAACACAACACACGTATGACATTACATGACAAAACAAGACAACATAAAACATGACAAGACAAGACAAAACAAGACAAGATAAGACATGACAAGACAAAATAAGACAAGACAAAACAACACAACACACGTATGACATTACATGACAAAACAAGACAACATAAAACATGACAAGACAAGACAAAACAACACAACACAACACATGACATGACATGACATGACATGACAAGACAAGACAATACATGACAAGACAAAACATGACAAGACAAAACAACACAACACACGACATGATATGACATGACAAGACAAGACAATATAAGACATGACAATACAAGACAAGACAAGACAAGATAAGACATGACAAGACAAAATAAGACAAGACAAAACAACACAACACACGTATGACATGACATGACATGACAAGACAAGACAAGACAAGACAAGACAAGACAAGACAAGACAAGACAAGACAAGACAAGACAAGACAAGACAAGACAAAACAAGACAAGACAAGACAAGACAATACAAGACAAAACAACACAACACACGACATGACATCACAAGACAAGACAAGACAATATAGGACATGACAAGACAAAACAACACAACAGACAAGACAAGACAAGACAAGACAAGACAAGACAAGACAAGACAAGACAAGACAAGACAAAACAAGACAAGACAAGACAAGACAATACAAGACAAAACAACACAACACACGACATGACATCACAAGACAAGACAAGACAATATAGGACATGACAAGACAAAACAACACAACACACGACATGACAAGACAAGACAAGGAGAAGACACGACAAGACAAAACAACACAACACACGACATGACATTACATGACAAGACAAGACAAGACAAGACAAGACAAGACAAGACAAGACAAGACAAGACAAGACAAGACAAGACAAGACAAGACAAGACAAGACAAGACAAGACAAGACTAGACAAGACAAGACATGACAGGACAAGACAAGACAAGACAAAACAAGACTAAACAACACAACACACGACATGACATGACATTACATGACAAGACAAGACAAGACAAGACAAGGCAAGACAAGACAAGAAAAGACAAGACACGACAAGACAAGACAAGACAAGACAAGACAAGACAAGGCAAGACAAGACAAGACAAGACAAGACAAGACAAGACAAGACAAGACAAGACAAGACAAGACAAGACAAGACAAGACAAGACAAGACAAGACAAGACAAGACAAGACAAGACAAGACAAGACAAGACAAGACAAGACAAGACAAGACAAGACAAGACAAGACAAGACAAGACAAGACAAAACAACACAACACAACACATGACATCACAAGACAAGACAAGACAAGACAAGACAATATAAGACATGACAAGACAAAACAACACAACACACGACATGACATTACATGAGAAAACAAGACAATACAAGACAAGACAAAACAAGACAAGACATGACAAGACAAGACAAGACAAGACAATATAAGACAATATAAGACAAGACAAGACAAAACAAGACAAGACAAAACAACACAACATACGACATGACAAGACAAAACAAGACAAGACAAAACAACACAACATACGACAAGACAAGACAAGACAAGACAAGACAAGACAAGACAAGACAAGACAAGACAAGACAAGACAAGACAAGACAAGACAAGACAAGACAAGACAAGGCAAGACAAGACAGGACAAGACAAGACAAGACAAGACAAGACAAGACAAGACAAAACAACACAACACACGACAGGACAAGACAAGACAAGGCAAGACAAGACAAGACAAGACAAGACAAGACAAGACAAGACAAGACAAGAAAAGACAAGACAAGACAGGACAGGACAAGACAAGACAAGACAAGACAAGACAAGACAAGACAGGACAGGACAAGACAAGACAAGACAAGACAAGACAAGACAAGACAAGACAAGACAAGACAAGACAAGACAAGACAAGACAAGACAAGACAAGACAAGACAAGACAAGACAAGACAAGACAAGACAAGACAAGACAAGACAAGACAAGACAAGACAAGACAAGACAAGACAAGACAAGACAAGACAAGACAAGACAAGACAAGACAAGACAAGACAAGACAAGACAAGACAAGACAAGACAAGACAAGACAAGACAAGACAAGACAAGACAAGACAAGACAAGACAAGACAAGACAAGACAAGACAAGACAAGACAAGACAAGACAAGACAAGACAAGACAAGACAAGACAAGACAAGACAAGACAAGACAAGACAAGACAAGACAAGACAAGACAAGACAAGACAAGACAAGACAAGACAAGACAAGACAAGACAAGACAAGACAAGACAAGACAAGACAAGACAAGACAAGACAAGACAAGACAAGACAAGACAAGACAAGACAAGACAAGACAAGACAAGACAAGACAAGACAAGACAAGACAAGACAAGACAAGACAAGACAAGACAAGACAAGACAAGACAAGACAAGACAAGACAAGACAAGACAAGACAAGACAAGACAAGACAAGACAAGACAAGACAAGACAAGACAAGACAAGACAAGACAAGACAAGACAAGACAAGACAAGACAAGACAAGACAAGACAAGACAAGAAAAGAAAAGACAAGACAGGACAGGACAAGACAAGACAAGACAAGACAAGACAAGACAAGACAAGACAAGACAAGACAAGACAAGACAAGACAAGACAAGACAAGACAAGACAAGACAAGACAAGACAAGACAAGACAAGACAAGACAAGACAAGACAAGACAAGACAAGACAAGACAAGACAAGACAAGACAAGACAAGACAAGACAAGACAAGACAAGACAAGACAAGACAAGACAAGACAAGACAAGACAAGACAAGACAAGACAAGACAAGACAAGACAAGACAAGACAAGACAAGACAAGACAAGACAAGACAAGACAAGACAAGACAAGACAAGACAAGACAAGACAAGACAAGACAAGACAAGACAAGACAAGACAAGACAAGACAAGACAAGACAAGACAAGACAAGACAAGACAAGACAAGACAAGACAAGACAAGACAAGACAAGACAAGACAAGACAAGACAAGACAAGACAAGACAAGACAAGACAAGACATGACAAGACAAGACAAGACAAGACAAGACAAAACAAGACTAAACAACACAACACACGACATGACATGACATGACAAGACAAGACAAGACAATATAAGACAAGACAAGACAAAACAAGACAAGACAAAACAACACAACATACGACATGACAAGACAAAACAAGACAAGACAAAACAAGACAAGACAAAACAACACAACATACGACAAGACAAGACAAGACAAGACAAGACAAGACAAGACAAGACAAGACAAGACAAGACAAGACAAGGCAAGACAAGACAAGACAAGACAAAACAACACAACACACGACAGGACAAGACAAGATAAGGCAAGACAAGACAAGACAAGACAAGACAAGACAAGACAAGACAAGACAAGACAAGACAAGACAAGACAAGACAAGACAAGACAAGACCTGACATGACAAAACAAGACAAGACAAAACAAGACAAGACAAGACAAGACAAGACATGACATGACATGACAAGACAAGACAAGACAAGACAAGACAAGACAAGACAAGACAAGACAAGACAAGACAAGACAAGACAAGACATGACATGACAAAACAAGACAAGATAAGACAAAACAAGACAAGACAAGACAAGACAAGACATGACATGACAAGACAAGACAAAACAAAACAACACAACACACGACAGGACAGGACAAGACAAGACAAGACATGACACGACAAAACAACACAAGACAAGACAAAACAACACAACACAAGACAAGACAAGACAAGACAAGACAAGACAAATCAAGACAAGACAAGACAAGACAAGACAAGACAAGACAAGACAAGACAAGACAAGACAAGACAAGACATGACAAAACAAGACAAGACAAGACAAAACAAGACAAGACAAGACAAGACAAGACAAGACAAGACAAGACAAGACAAGACAAGACAAGACAAGACAAAACAAGACTAAACAACACAACACACGACATGACATGACATGACAAGACAAGACAAGACAATATAAGACAAGACAAGACAAAACAACACAACATACGACAAAACAAGACAAGACAAAACAAGACAAGACAAAACAACACAACATACGACAAGACAAGACAAGACAAGACAAGACAAGACAAGACAAGGCAAGACAAGACAAGACAAGACAAAACAACACAACACACGACAGGACAAGACAAGATAAGGCAAGACAAGACAAGACAAGACAAGACAAGACAAGACAAGACAAGACAAGACAAGACAAGACAAGACAAGACATGACATGACAAAACAAGACAAGATAAGACAAAACAAGACAAGACAAGACAAGACAAGACAAGACATGACATGACAAGACAAGACAAAACAACACAACACACGACAGGACAGGACAAGACAAGACAAGACATGACACGACAAAACAACACAAGACAAGACAAAACAACACAACACAAGACAAGACATGACATGACAAGACAAGACAAGACAAGACAAAACAAAACAACACAACACACGACAGCACAGGACAAGACAAGACAAGACATGACACGACAAAGCAGCACAAGACAAGACAAAACAACACAACACACGACATGACATTACATGAGAAAACAAGACAATACAAGACAAGACAAAACAAGACAAGACAAGACAAGACATGACAAGACAAGACAAGACAAGACAAGACAAGACAAGACAAGACAAAACAAAACAACACAACACAACACACGACAGGACAGGACAAGACAAGACAAGACAAGACATGACAAGACAAGACAAGACAAGACAAGACAAAACAAGACTAAACAACACAACACACGACATGACATGACATGACAAGACAAGACAAGACAATATAAGACAAGACAAGACAAAACAAGACAAGACAAAACAAGACAAGACAAAACAAGACAAGACAAAACAACACAACACACGACAGGACAAGACAAGATAAGGCAAGACAAGACAAGACAAGACAAGACAAGACAAGACAAGACAAGACAAGACAAGACAAGACCTGACATGACAAAACAAGACAAGACAAAACAAGACAAGACAAGACAAGACAAGACATGACATGACATGACAAGACAAGACAAGACAAGACAAGACAAGACAAGACAAGACAAGACAAGACAAGACAAGACAAGACAAGACATGACATGACAAAACAAGACAAGATAAGACAAAACAAGACAAGACAAGACAAGACAAGACATGACATGACAAGACAAGACAAAACAAAACAACACAACACACGACAGGACAGGACAAGACAAGACAAGACATGACACGACAAAACAACACAAGACAAGACAAAACAACACAACACAAGACAAGACAAGACAAGACAAGACAAGACAAATCAAGACAAGACAAGACAAGACAAGACAAGACAAGACAAGACAAGACAAGACAAGACAAGACAAGACAAGACATGACAAAACAAGACAAGACAAGACAAGACAAAACAAGACAAGACAAGACAAGACAAGACAAGACAAGACAAGACAAGACAAGACAAGACAAGACAAGACAAGACAAGACAAAACAAGACTAAACAACACAACACACGACATGACATGACATGACAAGACAAGACAAGATAATATAAGACAAGACAAGACAAAACAACACAACATACGACAAAACAAGACAAGACAAAACAAGACAAGACAAAACAACACAACATACGACAAGATAAGACAAGACAAGACAAGACAAGACAAGACAAGGCAAGACAAGACAAGACAAGACAAAACAACACAACACACGACAGGACAAGACAAGATAAGGCAAGACAAGACAAGACAAGACAAGACAAGACAAGACAAGACAAGACAAGACAAGACAAGACAAGACATGACATGACAAAACAAGACAAGATAAGACAAAACAAGACAAGACAAGACAAGACAAGACAAGACATGACATGACAAGACAAGACAAAACAACACAACACACGACAGGACAGGACAAGACAAGACAAGACATGACACGACAAAACAAGACAAGACAAGACAAAACAACACAACACAAGACAAGACATGACATGACAAGACAAGACAAGACAAGACAAGACAAAACAAAACAACACAACACACGACAGCACAGGACAAGACAAGACAAGACATGACACGACAAAGCAGCACAAGACAAGACAAAACAACACAACACACGACATGACATTACATGAGAAAACAAGACAATACAAGACAAGACAAAACAAGACAAGACAAGACAAGACATGACAAGACAAGACAAGACAAGACAAGACAAGACAAGACAAGACAAAACAAAACAACACAACACAACACACGACAGGACAGGACAAGACAAGACAAGACAAGACAAGACAAGACAAGACAAGACAAGACAAGACAAAACAAGACAAGACAAGACAAGACAAGACAAGACATGACAAGACAAGGCAAGACAAGACAAAACAAAACAACACAACACACGACAGGACAGGACAAGACAAGACATGACATGACAAGACAAGACAAGACAAGACAAGACAAGACAAGACAAGACAAGACATGACAAGACAAAACAACACAACACACGACATGACAAGACAAGACAAGGAGAAGACAAGACAAGACAAAACAACACAACACACGACATGACATTACATGACAAAACAAGACAACATAAAACATGACAAGACAAGACAAGACCAAACAAGACAAGACCAAACAAGACAAGACAAGACAAAACAACACAACACAACACATGACATGACATGACAAGACAAGACAAGACAAGACAAGACAAGACAAGACATGACATGACAAGACAAAACAAGACAAGACAAAACAACACAACGCACGACATGACAAGACAAGACAAGACAAGACAAGACAAGACAAGACAAGACAAGACCAAACAAGACATGACAAGACAAAACAACACAACACAACACATGACATGACATGACAAGACAAGACAAGACAAGACAAGACAAGACAAGACATGACATGACAAGACAAAACAAGACAAGACAAAACAACACAACGCACGACATGACAAGACAAGACAAGACAAGACAATACAAGACAAGACAAGACAAGACCAAACAAGACATGACAAGACAAAACAACACAACACACGACATGACAAGACAAGACAAGGAGAAGACAAGACAAGACAAAACAACACAACACACGACATGACATTACATGACAAAACAAGACAACATAAAACATGACAAGACAAGACAAGACCAAACAAGACAAGACCAAACAAGACAAGACAAGACAAGACAAGACAAGACAAGACAAGACAAGACAAGACAAGACAAGACAAGACAAGACAAGACAAGACAAGACAAGACAAGACAAGACAAGACAAGACAAGACAAGACAAGGCAAGGCAAGGCAAGACAAGACATGACATGACATGTCAAGACAAGACAAGACAAGACAAGACACGACAAGACAAAACAACACAACACACGACATGACATTACATGACAAGACAAGACAAGACAAGAAAAGACAAGACAAGACAAGACAAGACTAGACAAGACAAGGCAAGACAAGACAAGACAAGACAAAACAACACAACACACGACAGGACAAGACAAGATAAGGCAAGACAAGACAAGACAAGACAAGACAAGACAAGACAAGACAAGAAAAGACAAAACAAGACAAGACAAAACAAGACAAGACAAGACAAGACAAGACAAGACAAGACAAGACAAGACAAGACAAGACAAGACAAGAAAAGACAAAACAAGACAAGACAAAACAAGACAAGACAAGACAAGACAAGACAAGACAAGACAAGGCAAGACAAGACAGGACAAGACATGACATGACATGACAAGACAAGACAAGACAAGACAAAACAAGACAAGACAAGACAAGACATGACATGACAAGACAAGACAAGACAAGACAAGACAAGACAAGACAAGACAAGACAAGAAAAGACAAGACAAGAAAAGACAAGACAAGACAGGACAGGACAAGACAAGACAAGATAAGACCAGACAAGACAAGACAAGACAAGACAAGACAAGACAAAACAAGACAAGACAAGACAAGACAAGACAAGACAAGACAAGACAAGACAAGACAAGACAAGACAAGACAAGACATGACAAGACAAAACAAGACAAGACAAGACAAAACAAGACAAGACAAGACAAGACATGACATGACAAGACAAGACAAGACAAGACAAGACAAGACAAGACAAGACAAGACAAGACAAGACAAGACAAGACAAGACAAGACAAGACAAGACAAGACAAGAAAAGACAAAACAAGACAAGACAAGACAAAACAAGACAAGACAAGACATGACATGACAAGACAAGACAAGACAAGACAAGACAAGACAAGACAAGAAAAGACAAGACAAGAAAAGAAAATACAAGACAGGACAGGACAAGACAAGACAAGATAAGACCAGACAAGACAAGACAAGACAAGACAAGACAAGACAAAACAAGACAAGACAAGACAAGACAAGACAAGACAAGACAAGACAAGACAAGACAAGACAAGACATGACAAGACAAAACAAGACAAGACAAGACAAAACAAGACAAGACAAGACAAGACATGACATGACAAGACAAGACAAGACAAGACAAAACAAGACAAGACAAGACAAAACAAGACTAAACAACACAACACACGACATGACATGACAAGACAAGACAAGACAATATAAGACAATATAAGACAAGACAAGACAAAACAATACAAGACAAAACAACACAACATACGACATGACAAGACAAAACAAGACAAGACAAGACAAGACAAAACAAGACAAGACAAGACAAGACAAGGCAAGACAAGACAGGACAAGACATGACATGACATGACAAGACAAGACAAGACAAGACAAAACAAGACAAGACAAGACAAGACATGACATGACATGACAAGACAAGACAAGACAAGACAAGACACGACAAGACAAAACAACACAACACACGACATGACATTACATGACAAGACACGACAAGACAAGAAAAGACAAGACAAGACAAGACAAGACTAGACAAGACAAGGCAAGACAAGACAAGACAAAACAAAACAACACAACACACGACAGGACAAGACAAGATAAGGCAAGACAAGACAGGACAAGACAAGACAAGACAAGACAAGACAAGACAAGACAAGACAAGACAAGACAAGACAAGACATGACAAGACAAAACAAGACAAGATAAGACAAAACAAGACAAGACAAGACAAGACATGACATGACAAGACAAGACAAGACAAGACAAGACAAGACAAAACAAGACAAGACAAGACAAGACATGACATGACAAGACAAGACAAGACAAGACAAGACAAGACAAGACAAGACAAAACAAGACAAGACAAGACAAGACATGACATGACAAGACAAGACATGACAAGACAAGACAAGACAAGACAAGAAAAGACAAGACTAGAAAAGACAAGACAAGACAGGACAGGACAAGACAAGACAAGATAATACCAGACAAGACAAGACAAGACAAGACAAGACAAGACAAGACAAAACAAGACAAGACAAGACAAGACAAGACAAGACAAGACAAGACAAGACAAGACAAGACAAGACAAGACAAGACATGACAAGACAAAACAAGACAAGACAAGACAAAACAAGACAAGACAAGACAAGACATGACATGACAAGACAAGACAAGACAAGACAAAACAAGACTAAACAACACAACACACGACATGACATGACAAGACAATATAAGACAATATAAGACAAGACAAGACAAGACAAGACAAGACATGACATGACAAGACAAGACAAGACAAGACAAAACAAGACTAAACAACACAACACACGACATGACATGACAAGACAATATAAGACAATATAAGACAAGACAAGACAAAACAATACAAGACAAAACAACACAACATACGACATGACAAGACAAAACAAGACAAGAAAAAACAACACAACATACGACAAGACAAGACAAGACAAGACAAGACAGGACATGACAAGACAAGACAAGACAAGACAAGATAAGACATGACAAGACAAAATAAGACAAGACAAAACAACACAACACACGTATGACACGACATGACATGACAAGACAAGACAAGACAAGACAAGACAAGACAAGACAAGACAAGACAAGACAAGACAAGACAAGACAAGACAAGACAAGACAAGACAAGACAAGACAAGATAAGACAAGGCAAGACAAGACAAGACAAAACAAGACAAGACAAGACAAGACAATACAAGACAAAACAACACAACACACGACATGACATCACAAGACAAGACAAGACAATATAAGACATGACAAGACAAAACAACACAACACACGACATGACAAGACAAGACAAGGAGAAGACACGACAAGACAAAACAACACAACACACGACATGACATTACATGACAAGAGAAGTCAAGACAAGACAAGACAAGACAAGACAACACTAGACAAGACAAGACATGACAGGACAAGACAAGACAAGACATGACAAGACAAAACAAGACAAGACAAGACAAAACAACACAACACATGACATGACATGACAAGACAAGACAAAACAACACAACACATGACATGACATGGCAAGACAAGACAAGACAAGACAAGACAAGACAAGATAAGACAAGACAAGACAATATAAGACAAGACAAGACAAAACAAGACAAGACAAAACAACACAACACACGACATGACATTACATGAGAAAACAAGACAATACAAGACAAGACAAAACAAGACAAGACATGACAAGACAAGACAAGACAATATAAGACAATATAAGACAAGACAAGACAAAACAAGACAAGACAAAACAACACAACATACGACATGACAAGACAAAACAAGACAAGAAAAAACAACACAACATACGACAAGACAAGACAAGACAAGACAAGACAAGACAAGACAAGACAAGACAAGACAAGACAAGACAAGACAAGACAAGACAAGACAAGGCAAGAAAAGACAGGACAAGACAAGACAAAACAAGGCAAGATAAGACAAAACAAGACAAGACAAGACAAGACATGACATGACAAGATAAGACAAGACAAGACAAGACAATACAAGACAAAACAAGACAAGACAAGACAAGACATGACATGACAAGACAAGACAAGACAAGACAAGACAAGACAAGACAAGACAAGAAAAGACAAAACAAGACAAGACAAAACAAGACAAGACAAGACAAGACAAGACAAGACAAGACAAGACAAGACAAGACAAGACAAGACAAGACAAGACAAGACATGACAAGACAAAACAAGACAAGACAAGACAAAACAAGACAAGACAAGACAAAACAAGACAAGACAAGACAAGACATGACATGACAAGACAAGACAAGACAAGACAAAACAAGACAAGACAAGACAAAACAAGACTAAACAACACAACACACGACATGACATGACAAGACAAGACAAGACAATATAAGACAATATAAGACAAGACAAGACAAAACAATACAAGACAAAACAACACAACATACGACATGACAAGACAAAACAAGACAAGACAAAACAACACAACATACGACAAGACAAGACAAGACAAGACAAGACAAGACAAGACAAGACAAGACAAGACAAGACAAGACAAGACAAGACAAGACAAGACAAGACAAGACAAGACAAGACAAGACAAGACAAGACAAGACAAGACAAGACAAGACAAGACAAGACAAGACAAGACAAGACAAGACAAGACAAGACAAGACAAGACAAGGCAAGGCAAGACAAGACATGACATGACATGACAAGACAAGACAAGACAAGACAAGACACGACAAGACAAAACAACACAACACACGACATGACATTACATGACAAGACAAGACAAGACAAGACAAGACAAGACAAGACAAGACAAGACAAGGCAAGAAAAGACAGGACAAGACAAGACAAAACAAGGCAAGATAAGACAAAACAAGACAAGACAAGACAAGACATGACATGACAAGATAAGACAAGACAAGACAAGACAATACAAGACAAAACAAGACAAGACAAGACAAGACATGACATGACAAGACAAGACAAGACAAGACAAGACAAGACAAGACAAGACAAGAAAAGACAAAACAAGACAAGACAAAACAAGACAAGACAAGACAAGACAAGACAAGACAAGACAAGACAAGACAAGACAAGACAAGACAAGACAAGACATGACAAGACAAAACAAGACAAGACAAGACAAAACAAGACAAGACAAGACAAAACAAGACAAGACAAGACAAGACATGACATGACAAGACAAGACAAGACAAGACAAAACAAGACAAGACAAGACAAAACAAGACTAAACAACACAACACACGACATGACATGACAAGACAAGACAAGACAATATAAGACAATATAAGACAAGACAAGACAAAACAATACAAGACAAAACAACACAACATACGACATGACAAGACAAAACAAGACAAGACAAAACAACACAACATACGACAAGACAAGACAAGACAAGACAAGACAAGACAAGACAAGACAAGACAAGACAAGACAAGACAAGACAAGACAAGAAAAGACAAGACAAGACAAGACAAGACAAGACAAGACAAGACAAGACAAGACAAGACAAGACAAGACAAGACAAGACAAGACAAGACAAGACAAGACAAGACAAGACAAGACAAGACAAGACAAGGCAAGGCAAGACAAGACATGACATGACATGACAAGACAAGACAAGACAAGACAAGACACGACAAGACAAAACAACACAACACACGACATGACATTACATGACAAGACAAGACAAGACAAGAAAAGACAAGACAAGACAAGACAAGACTAGACAAGACAAGGCAAGACAAGACAAGACAAGACAAGACAAGACAAGACAAGAAAAGACAAAACAAGACAAGACAAAACAAGACAAGACAAGACAAGACAAGACAAGACAAGACATGACATGACAAGACAAGACAAGACAAGACAAGACAAGACAAGACAAGACAAGACAAGAAAAGACAAGACAAGAAAAGACAAGACAAGACAGGACAGGACAAGACAAGACAAGATAAGACCAGACAAGACAAGACAAGACAAGACAAGACAAGACAAAACAAGACAAGACAAGACAAGACAAGACAAGACAAGACAAGACAAGACAAGACAAGACAAGACAAGACAAGACAAGACATGACAAGACAAAACAAGACAAGACAAGACAAAACAAGACAAGACAAGACAAGACATGACATGACAAGACAAGACAAGACAAGACAAGACAAGACAAGACAAGACAAGACAAGACAAGACAAGACAAGACAAGACAAGACAAGACAAGACAAGACAAGACAAGACAAGACAAGACAAGACAAGACAAGACAAGACAAGAAAAGACAAAACAAGACAAGACAAGACAAAACAAGACAAGACAAGACATGACATGACAAGACAAGACAAGACAAGACAAGACAAGACAAGACAAGACAAGAAAAGACAAGACAAGAAAAGAAAATACAAGACAGGACAGGACAAGACAAGACAAGATAAGGCCAGACAAGACAAGACAAGACAAGACAAGACAAGACAAAACAAGACAAGACAAGACAAGACAAGACAAGACAAGACAAGACAAGACAAGACAAGACAAGACATGACAAGACAAAACAAGACAAGACAAGACAAAACAAGACAAGACAAGACAAGACATGACATGACAAGACAAGACAAGACAAGACAAAACAAGACAAGACAAGACAAAACAAGACTAAACAACACAACACACGACATGACATGACAAGACAAGACAAGACAATATAAGACAATATAAGACAAGACAAGACAAAACAATACAAGACAAAACGACACAACATACGACATGACAAGACAAAACAAGACAAGACAAGACAAGACAAAACAAGACAAGACAAGACAAGACAAGGCAAGACAAGACAGGACAAGACATGACATGACATGACAAGACAAGACAAGACAAGACAAAACAAGACAAGACAAGACACGACAAGACAAAACAACACAACACACGACATGACATTACATGACAAGACACGACAAGACAAGAAAAGACAAGACAAGACAAGACAAGACTAGACAAGACAAGGCAAGACAAGACAAGACAAAACAAAACAACACAACACACGACAGGACAAGACAAGATAAGGCAAGACAAGACAAGACAAGACAAGACAAGACAAGACAAGACAAGACAAGACAAGACAAGACAAGACAAGACAAGACATGACAAGACAAAACAAGACAAGATAAGACAAAACAAGACAAGACAAGACATGACATGACAAGACAAGACAAGACAAGACAAGACAAGACAAAACAAGACAAGACAAGACAAGACATGACATGACAAGACAAGACAAGACAAGACAAGACAAGACAAGACAAGACAAGACAAGAAAAGACAAAACAAGACAAGACAAGACAAAACAAGACAAGACAAGACAAGACATGACATGACAAGACAAGACATGACAAGACAAGACAAGACAAGACAAGAAAAGACAAGACTAGAAAAGACAAGACAAGACAGGACAGGACAAGACAAGACAAGATAATACCAGACAAGACAAGACAAGACAAGACAAGACAAGACAAGACAAAACAAGACAAGACAAGACAAGACAAGACAAGACAAGACAAGACAAGACAAGACAAGACAAGACAAGACAAGACATGACAAGACAAAACAAGACAAGACAAGACAAAACAAGACAAGACAAGACAAGACATGACATGACAAGACAAGACAAAACAAGACTAAACAACACAACACACGACATGACATGACAAGACAATATAAGACAATATAAGACAAGACAAGACAAAACAATACAAGACAAAACAACACAACATACGACATGACAAGACAAAACAAGACAAGAAAAAACAACACAACATACGACAAGACAAGACAAGACAAGACAAGACAAGACAAGACAAGACAAGACAAGACAAGACAAGAAAAGACAAGACAAGACAATACAAGACAAGACAAGACAAGACAAGACAAGACAAGACAAGACAAGACAAGACAAGACAAGACAAGACAAGACAAGACAAGACAAGACAAGACAAGACAAGACAAGACAAGACAAGACAAGACAAGACAAGACAAGACAAGACAAGACAAGACAAGACAAGACAAGACAAGGCAAGGCAAGGCAAGACAAGACAAGACATGACATGACATGACAAGACAAGACAAGACAAGACAAGACACGACAAGACAAAACAACACAACACACGACATGACATTACATGACAAGACAAGACAAGACAAGAAAAGACAAGACAAGACAAGACAAGACTAGACAAGACAAGACATGACAAGACAAGACAAGACAAGACAAGACATGACAAGACAAAACAAGACAAGACAAGACAAGACAAGACAAAACAAGACAAAACAACACAACATACGACATGACAAGACAAAACAACACAACATACGACATGACAAGACAAAACAAGACAAGACAAAACAAGACAAGACAAAACAACACAACATACGACAAGACAAGACAAGACAAGACAAGACAAGACAAGACAAGACAAGACAAGACAAGACAAGGCAAGACAAGACAAAACAACACAACACACGACAGGACAAGACAAGATAAGGCAAGACAAGACAAGACAAGACAAGACAAGACAAGACAAGACAAGACAAGAGAAGACAAGACATGACAAGACAAAACAAGACAACACAAGACAAAACAAGACAAGACAAGACATGACATGACAAGACAAGACAAGACAAGACAAGAATAGACAAGACAAGACAAGGCAAGGCAAGGCAAGACAAGACAAGACATGACATGACATGACAAGACAAGACAAGACAAGACAAGACAAGACAAGACAAGACAAGACAAGACAAGACAAGACAAGACAAGACAAGACAAGATAAGACAAGACAAGACAAGACAAGACAAGACAAGACAAGACAAGACAAGACAAGACAAGACAAGACAAGACAAGACAAGACAAGACAAGATAAGACAAGACAAGACAAGACAAGACAAGACAAGACATGACATGACAAGACAAAACAACACAACACAAGACACGACATGATATGACATGACAAGGCAAGACAAGACAATACAAAACAAGACAAGACAAGACAAGACAAGACAAGACAAGACAAGACAAGACAAGACAAGACAAGACAAGACAAGACAAGACAAAACAAAACAACACAACATACGACATGACAAGACAAGACAAGACAAGACAAGACAAGACAAGACAAGACAAAACAAAACAACACAACATACGACATGACAAGACAAAACAAGACAAGACAAAACAAGACAAGACAAAACAACACAACATACGACAAGACAAGACAAGACAAGACAAGACAAGACAAGACAAGACAAGACAAGACAAGACAAGGCAAGACAAGACAAAACAACACAACACACGACAGGACAAGACAAGATAAGGCAAGACAAGACAAGACAAGACAAGACAAGACAAGACAAGACAAGACAAGACAAGACAAGAGAAGACAAGACATGACAAGACAAAACAAGACAACACAAGACAAAACAAGACAAGACAAGACATGACATGACAAGACAAGACAAGACAAGACAAGACAAGACAAGACAAGACAAAACAAGACAAGACAAAACAACACAACATACGACATGACAAGACAAAACAAGACAAGACAAAACAACACAACATACGACAAGACAAGACAAGACAAGACAAGACAAGACAAGACAAGACAAGACAAGACAAGACAAGACAAGACAAGACAAGGCAAGACAAGACAAGACAAGACAAAACAACACAACACACGACAGGACAAGACAAGATAAGGCAAGACAAGACAAGACAAGACAAGACAAGACAAGACAAGACAAGAGAAGACAAGACATGACAAGACAAGACTAGACAAAACAAGACTAAACAACACAACACACGACATGACATGACATGACAAGACAAGACAAGACAATATAAGACAAGACAAGACAAAACAAGACAAGACAAAACAAAACAACACAACATACGACATGACAAGACAAAACAAGACAAGACAAAACAAGACAAGACAAAACAACACAACATACGACAAGACAAGACAAGACAAGACAAGACAAGACAAGACAAGACAAGACAAGACAAGACAAGGCAAGACAAGACAAGACAAGACAAAACAACACAACACACGACAGGACAAGACAAGATAAGGCAAGCCAAGACAAGACAAGACAAGACAAGACAAGACAAGACAAGACAAGACAAGACAAGACAAGACAAGACAAGACAAGACAAGACATGACATGACAAAACAAGACAAGATAAGACAAAACAAGACAAGACAAGACAAGACAAGACATGACATGACAAGACAAGACAAAACAAAACAACACAACACACGACAGGACAGGACAAGACAAGACAAGACATGACACGACAAAACAACACAAGACAAGACAAAACAACACAACACAAGACAAGACTAAACAACACAACACACGACATGACATGACATGACAAGACAAGACAAGACAATATAAGACAAGACAAGACAAAACAAGACAAGACAAAACAAAACAACACAACATACGACATGACAAGACAAAACAAGACAAGACAAAACAACACAACATACGACAAGACAAGACAAGACAAGACAAGACAAGACAAGACAAGACAAGACAAGGCAAGACAAGACAAGACAAGACAAAACAACACAACACACGACAGGACAAGACAAGATAAGGCAAGCCAAGACAAGACAAGACAAGACAAGACAAGACAAGACAAGACAAGACAAGACAAGACAAGACAAGACAAGACAAGACAAGACATGACATGACAAAACAAGACAAGATAAGACAAAACAAGACAAGACAAGACAAGACAAGACATGACATGACAAGACAAGACAAAACAAAACAACACAACACACGACAGGACAGGACAAGACAAGACAAGACATGACTCGACAAAACAACACAAGACAAGACAAAACAACACAACACAAGACAAGACAAGACAAGACAAGACAAGACAAGACAAGACAAGACAAGACAAGACAAGACAAGACAAGACAAGACAAGACAAGACAAGACATGACAAGACAAAACAAGACAAGACAAGACAAAACAAGACAAGACAGGACAAGAAATGACATGACAAGACAAGACAAGACAAGACAAGACAAGACAAGACAAGACAAGACAAGACAAGACAAGACAAGACAAGACAAGACAAGACATGACAAGACAAAACAAGACAAGACAAGACAAAACAAGACAAGACAGGACAAGAAATGACATGACAAGACAAGACAAGACAAGACAAAACAAAGCAACACAACACACGACAGGACAGGACAAGACAAGACAAGACATGACACGACAAAGCAGCACAAGACAAGACAAAACAACACAACACACGACATGACATTACATGAGAAAACAAGACAATACAAGACAAGACAAAACAAGACAAGACAAGACAAGACATGACAAGACAAGACAAGACAAGACAAAACAAAACAACACAACACACGAAAGGACAGGACAAGACAAGACAAGACAAGACAAGACAAGACAAGACAAGACAAGACAAAACAAGACAAGACAAGACAAGACAAGACAAGACAAGACAAGACAAGACAAGACAAGACAAGACAAGACAAGACAAGACAAGACAAGACAAAACAAGACAAGACAAGACAAGACAAGACAAGACAAGACAAGACAAGACAAGACAAAACAAGACAAGACAAGACAAGACAAGACAAGACAAGACAAGAAATGACATGACAAGACAAGACAAGACAAGACAAAACAAAACAACACAACACACGACAGGACAGGACAAGACATGACACGACAAAGCAGCACAAGACAAGACAAAACAACACAACACACGACAGGACAAGACAAGATAAGGCAAGCCAAGACAAGACAAGACAAGACAAGACAAGACAAGACAAGACAAGACAAGACAAGACAAGACAAGACAAGACAAGACAAGACAAGACAAGACAAGACAAGACAAGACAAAACAAGACAAGACAAGACAAGACAAGACAAGACAAGACAAGACAAGACAAGACAAGACAAGACAAGACAAGACAAGACAAGACAAGACATGACAAGACAAAACAAGACAAGACAAGACAAAACAAGACAAGACAGGACAAGAAATGACATGACAAGACAAGACAAGACAAGACAAAACAAAACAACACAACACACGACAGGACAGGACAAGACAAGACAAGACATGACACGACAAAGCAGCACAAGACAAGACAAAACAACACAACACACGACATGACATTACATGAGAAAACAAGACAATACAAGACAAGACAAAACAAGACAAGACAAGACAAGACATGACAAGACAAGACAAGACAAGACAAGACAAGACAAGACAAAACAAAACAACACAACACACGACAGGACAGGACAAGACAAGACAAGACAAGACAAGACAAGACAAGACAAGACAAAACAAGACAAGACAAGACAAGACAAGACAAGACAAGACAAGACAAGACAAGACAAGACAAGACATGACAAGACAAAACAAGACAAGACAAGACAAAACAAGACAAGACAAGACAAGACATGACAAGACAAGACAAGACAAAACAAAACAACACAACACACGACAGGACAGGACAAGACAAGACAAGACAAGACATGACAAGACAAGACAAGACAAGACAAAACAAAACAACACAACACACGACAGGACAGGACAAGACAAGACAAGACAAGACAAGACAAGACAAGACAAGACAAAACAAGACAAGACAAGACAAGACAAGACAAGACAAGACAAGACAAGACAAGACAAGACAAGACAAGACAGGACAAGAAATGACATGACAAGACAAGACAAGACAAGACAAAACAAAACAACACAACACACGACAGGACAGGACAAGACAAGACAAGACATGACACGACAAAGCAGCACAAGACAAGACAAAACAACACAACACACGACAGGACAAGACAAGATAAGGCAAGCCAAGACAAGACAAGACAAGACAAGACAAGACAAGACAAGACAAGACAAGACAAGACAAGACAAGACAAGACAAGACAAGACAAGACAAGACAAGACAAGACAAAACAAGACAAGACAAGACAAGACAAGACAAGACAAGACAAGACAAGACAAGACAAGACAAGACAAGACAAGACAAGACAAGACAAGACAAGACAAGACAAGACAAGACATGACAAGACAAAACAAGACAAGACAAGACAAAACAAGACAAGACAGGACAAGAAATGACATGACAAGACAAGACAAGACAAGACAAAACAAAACAACACAACACACGACAGGACAGGACAAGACAAGACAAGACATGACACGACAAAGCAGCACAAGACAAGACAAAACAACACAACACACGACATGACATTACATGAGAAAACAAGACAATACAAGACAAGACAAAACAAGACAAGACAAGACAAGACATGACAAGACAAGACAAGACAAGACAAGACAAGACAAAACAAAACAACACAACACACGACAGGACAGGACAAGACAAGACAAGACAAGACAAGACAAGACAAGACAAGACAAAACAAGACAAGACAAGACAAGACAAGACAAGACAAGACAAGACAAGACAAGACAAGACAAGACAAGACAAGACAAGACAAGACAAGACAAGACAAGACAAAACAAGACAAGACAAGACAAAACAAGACAAGACAAGACAAGACATGACAAGACAAGACAAGACAAGACAAGACAAAACAAAACAACACAACACACGACAGGACAGGACAAGACAAGACAAGACATGACAAGACAAGACAAGACAAGACAAGACAAGACAAGACAAGACATGACAAGACAAAACAACACAACACACGACATGACAAGACAAGACAAGGAGAAGACAAGACAAGACAAAACAACACAACACACGACATGACATTACATGACAAAACAAGACAAGACAAGACAAGACAAGACAAGACAAGACAAGATAAGACAAGACAAGACAATATAAGACAAGACAAGACAAAACAAGACAAGACAAAACAACACAACACACGACATGACATTACATGAGAAAACAAGACAATACAAGACAAGACAAAACAAGACAAGACATGACAAGACAAGACCAGACAATATAAGACAATATAAGACAAGACAAGACAAAACAAGACAAGACAAAACAACACAACATACGACATGACAAGACAAAACAAGACAAGACAAAACAACACAACATACGACAAGACAAGACAAGACAAGACAAGACAAGACAAGACAAGACAAGACAAGACAAGACAAGACAAGACAAGACAAGACAAGACAAGACAAGACAAGACAAGACAAGACAAGACAAGACAAGACAAGACAAGACAAGACAAGACAAGACAAGGCAAGGCAAGACAAGACAAGGCAAGACAAGACAAGACAAGACAAGACAAGACAAAACAACACACGACAGGACAAGACAAGACAAGGCAAGACAAGACAAGACAAGACAAGACAAGACAAGACAAGAAAAGACAAGACAAGTCAAGACAAGACAAGACATGACATGACAAGACAAGACAAGACAAGACAAGACAAGACAAGACAAGACAAGACAAGACAAGACAAGACAAGACAAGACAAGACAAAACAAGACAAGACAAGACAAGACATGACATGACAAGACAAGACAAGACAAGACAAGACAAGACAAGACAAGAAAAGACAAGACTAGAAAAGACAAGACAAGACAGGACAGGACAAGACAAGACAAGATAAGACCAGACAAGACAAGACAAGACAAGACAAGACAAGACAAGACAAGACAAAACAAGACAAGACAAGACAAGACAAGACAAGACAAGACAAGACAAGACAAGACAAGACAAGACAAGACAAGACAAGACAAGACAAGACATGACAAGACAAAACAAGACAAGACAAGACAAAACAAGACAAGACAAGACAAGACATGACATGACAAGACAAGACAAGACAAGACAAAACAAGACAAGACAAGACAAGACAAAACAAGACTAAACAACACAACACACGACATGACATGACAAGACAAGACAAGACAATATAAGACAAGACAAGACAAAACAATACAAGACAAAACAACACAACATACGACATGACAAGACAAAACAAGACAAGACAAGACAAAACAACACACGACAGGACAAGACAAGACAAGGCAAGACAAGACAAGACAAGACAAGACAAGACAAGACAAGACAAGACAAGAAAAGACAAGACAAGACAGGACAGGACAAGACAAGACAAGACAAGACAAGACAAGACAAGACAAGACAAGACAAGACAAGACAAGACAAGACAAGACAAGACAAGAAAAGACAATACAAAACAAGACAAGACAAGGCAAGGCAAGACAAGACAAGACAAGACAAAACAACACAACACACGACAGGACAAGACAAGACAAGATAAGGCAAGACAAGACAAGACAAGACAAGACAAGACAAGACAAGACATGACAAGACAAAACAAGACAAGATAAGACAAAACAAGACAAGACAAGACAAGACATGACATGACAAGACAAGACAAGACAAGACAAGACAAGACAAGACAAGACAAGACAAGACAAGACAAGACAAGACAAAACAAGACAAGACAAGACAAGACATGACATGACAAGACAAGACAAGACAAGACAAGACAAGACAAGACAAGACAAGACAAGACAAGACAAAACAAGACAAGACAAGACAAGACATGACATGACAAGACAAGACAAGACAAGACAAGACAAGACAAGACAAGAAAAGACAAGACTAGAAAAGACAAGACAAGACAGGACAGGACAAGACAAGACAAGATAAGACCAGACAAGACAAGACAAGACAAGACAAGACAAGACAAGACAAGACAAGACAAAACAAAACAACACAACACACGACAGGACAGGACAAGACAAGACAAGACAAGACATGACAAGACAAGACAAGACATGACAAGACAAGACAAGACAAGACAAAACAAAACAACACAACACACGACAGGACAGGACAAGACAAGACAAGACAAGACAAGACAAGACAAGACAAGACAAAACAAGACAAGACAAGACAAGACAAGACAAGACAAGACAAGACAAGACAAGACAAGACAAGACAAGACAAGACAGGACAAGAAATGACATGACAAGACAAGACAAGACAAGACAAAACAAAACAACACAACACACGACAGGACAGGACAAGACAAGACAAGACATGACACGACAAAGCAGCACAAGACAAGACAAAACAACACAACACACGACAGGACAAGACAAGATAAGGCAAGCCAAGACAAGACAAGACAAGACAAGACAAGACAAGACAAGACAAGACAAGACAAGACAAGACAAGACAAGACAAGACAAGACAAGACAAGACAAAACAAGACAAGACAAGACAAGACAAGACAAGACAAGACAAGACAAGACAAGACAAGACAAGACAAGACAAGACAAGACAAGACAAGACAAGACAAGACATGACAAGACAAAACAAGACAAGACAAGACAAAACAAGACAAGACAGGACAAGAAATGACATGACAAGACAAGACAAGACAAGACAAAACAAAACAACACAACACACGACAGGACAGGACAAGACAAGACAAGACATGACACGACAAAGCAGCACAAGACAAGACAAAACAACACAACACACGACATGACATTACATGAGAAAACAAGACAATACAAGACAAGACAAAACAAGACAAGACAAGACAAGACATGACAAGACAAGACAAGACAAGACAAGACAAAACAAAACAACACAACACACGACAGGACAGGACAAGACAAGACAAGACAAGACAAGACAAGACAAGACAAGACAAAACAAGACAAGACAAGACAAGACAAGACAAGACAAGACAAGACAAGACAAGACAAGACAAGACAAGACAAGACAAGACAAGACAAGACAAGACATGACAAGACAAAACAAGACAAGACAAGACAAAACAAGACAAGACAAGACAAGACATGACAAGACAAGACAAGACAAGACAAGACAAAACAAAACAACACAACACACGACAGGACAGGACAAGACAAGACAAGACATGACAAGACAAGACAAGACAAGACAAGACAAGACAAGACAAGACATGACAAGACAAAACAACACAACACACGACATGACAAGACAAGACAAGGAGAAGACAAGACAAGACAAAACAACACAACACACGACATGACATTACATGACAAAACAAGACAAGACAAGACAAGACAAGACAAGACAAGACAAGATAAGACAAGACAAGACAATATAAGACAAGACAAGACAAAACAAGACAAGACAAAACAACACAACACACGACATGACATTACATGAGAAAACAAGACAATACAAGACAAGACAAAACAAGACAAGACATGACAAGACAAGACCAGACAATATAAGACAATATAAGACAAGACAAGACAAAACAAGACAAGACAAAACAACACAACATACGACATGACAAGACAAAACAAGACAAGACAAAACAACACAACATACGACAAGACAAGACAAGACAAGACAAGACAAGACAAGACAAGACAAGACAAGACAAGACAAGACAAGACAAGACAAGACAAGACAAGACAAGACAAGACAAGACAAGACAAGACAAGGCAAGACAAGACAGGACAAGGCAAGACAAGACAAGACAAGACAAGACAAGACAAAACAACACACGACAGGACAAGACAAGACAAGACAAGGCAAGACAAGACAAGACAAGACAAGACAAGACAAGACAAGAAAAGACAAGACAAGTCAAGACAAGACAAGACATGACATGACAAGACAAGACAAGACAAGACAAGACAAGACAAGACAAGACAAGACAAGACAAGACAAGACAAGACAAGACAAGACAAAACAAGACAAGACAAGACAAGACATGACATGACAAGACAAGACAAGACAAGACAAGACAAGACAAGACAAGAAAAGACAAGACTAGAAAAGACAAGACAAGACAGGACAGGACAAGACAAGACAAGACAAGACAAGACAAGACAAGACAAGACAAGACAAGACAAGACAAGACAAGACAAGACAAGAAAAGACAATACAAAACAAGACAAGACAAGGCAAGGCAAGACAAGACAAGACAAGACAAAACAACACAACACACGACAGGACAAGACAAGACAAGATAAGGCAAGACAAGACAAGACAAGACAAGACAAGACAAGACAAGACATGACAAGACAAAACAAGACAAGATAAGACAAAACAAGACAAGACAACACAAGACATGACATGACAAGACAAGACAAGACAAGACAAGACAAGACAAGACAAGACAAGACAAGACAAGACAAAACAAGACAAGACAAGACAAGACATGACATGACAAGACAAGACAAGACAAGACAAGACAAGACAAGACAAGACAAGACAAGACAAGACAAAACAAGACAAGACAAGACAAGACATGACATGACAAGACAAGACAAGACAAGACAAGACAAGACAAGACAAGAAAAGACAAGACTAGAAAAGACAAGACAAGACAGGACAGGACAAGACAAGACAAGATAAGATAAGACCAGACAAGACAAGACAAGACAAGACAAGACAAGACAAGACAAGACAAAACAAGACAAGACAAGACAAGACAAGACAAGACAAGACAAGACAAGACAAGACAAGACAAGACAAGACAAGACATGACAAGACAAAACAAGACAAGACAAGACAAAACAAGACAAGACAAGACAAGACATGACATGACAAGACAAGACAAGACAAGACAAAACAAGACAAGACAAGACAAGACAAGACAAAACAAGACTAAACAACACAACACACGACATGACATGACAAGACAAGACAAGACAATATAAGACAAGACAAGACAAAACAATACAAGACAAAACAACACAACATACGACATGACAAGACAAAACAAGACAAGATAAAACAACACAACATACGACATGACAAGACAAGACAAGACAAAACAAAACAACACAACATACGACATGACAAGACAAAACAAGACAAGACAAAACAAGACAAGACAAAACAAGACAAGACAAAACAACACAACATACGACAAGACAAGACAAGACAAGACAAGACAAGACAAGACAAGACAAGACAAGGCAAGACAAGACAAAACAACACAACACACGACAGGACAAGACAAGATAAGGCAAGACAAGACAAGACAAGACAAGACAAGACAAGACAAGACAAGACAAGAGAATACAAGACATGACAAGACAAAACAAGACAACACAAGACAAAACAAGACAAGACAAGACAAGACAAGACAAGACAAGACAAGACAAGACAAGACAGACAAGACAAAACAAGACAAGACAAAACAACACAACATACGACATGACAAGACAAAACAAGACAAGACAAAACAAGACAAGACAAAACAACACAACATACGACAAGACAAGACAAGACAAGACAAGACAAGACAAGACAAGACAAGACAAGACAAGACAAGGCAAGACAAGACAAGACAAGACAAAACAACACAACACACGACAGGACAAGATAAGATAAGGCAAGACAAGACAAGACAAGACAAGACAAGACAAGACAAGAGAAGACAAGACATGACAAGACAAGACAAGACAAAACAAGACTAAACAACACAACACACGACATGACATGACATGACAAGACAAGACAAGACAATATAAGACAAGACAAGACAAAACAAGACAAGACAAAACAAAACAACACAACATACGACATGACAAGACAAAACAAGACAAGACAAAACAAGACAAGACAAAACAACACAACATACGACAAGACAAGACAAGACAAGACAAGACAAGACAAGACAAGACAAGACAAGACAAGACAAGGCAAGACAAGACAAGACAAGACAAAACAACACAACACACGACAGGACAAGACAAGATAAGGCAAGCCAAGACAAGACAAGACAAGACAAGACAAGACAAGACAAGACAAGACAAGACAAGACATGACATGACAAAACAAGACAAGATAAGACAAAACAAGACAAGACAAGACAAGACAAGACATGACATGACAAGACAAGACAAAACAAAACAACACAACACACGACAGGACAGGACAAGACAAGATAAGACATGACACGACAAAACAACACAAGACAAGACAAAACAACACAACACAAGACAAGACAAGACAAGACAAGACAAGACAAAACAAGACAAGACAAGACAAGACAAGACAAGACAAGACAAGACAAGACAAGACAAGACAAGACAAGACAAGACAAGACAAGACAAGACAAGACAAGACAAGACAAGACAAGACAAGACAAGACAAGACATGACAAGACAAAACAAGACAAGACAAGACAAAACAAGACAAGACAGGACAAGAAATGACATGACAAGACAAGACAAGACAAGACAAAACAAAACAACACAACACACGACAGGACAGGACAAGACAAGACAAGACATGACACGACAAAGCAGCACAAGACAAGACAAAACAACACAACACACGACATGACATTACATGAGAAAACAAGACAATACAAGACAAGACAAAACAAGACAAGACAAGACAAGACATGACAAGACAAGACAAGACAAGACAAAACAAAACAACACAACACACGACAGGACAGGACAAGACAAGACAAGACAAGACAAGACAAGACAAGACAAAACAAAACAACACAACATACGACATGACAAGACAAGACAAGACAAGACAAGACAAGACAAGACAAGACAAGACAAAACAAAACAACACAACATACGACATGACAAGACAAAACAAGACAAGACAAAACAAGACAAGACAAAACAACACAACATACGACAAGACAAGACAAGACAAGACAAGACAAGACAAGACAAGACAAGACAAGACAAGACAAGACAAGACAAGACAAGGCAAGACAAGACAAAACAACACAACACACGACAGGACAAGACAAGATAAAGCAAGACAAGACAAGACAAGACAAGACAAGACAAGACAAGACAAGACAAGACAAGAGAAGACAAGACATGACAAGACAAAACAAGACAACACAAGACAAAACAAGACAAGACAAGACATGACATGACAAGACAAGACAAGACAAGACAAGACAAGACAAGACAAGACAAGACAAAACAAGACAAGACAAAACAACACAACATACGACATGACAAGACAAAACAAGACAAGACAAAACAACACAACATACGACAAGACAAGACAAGACAAGACAAGACAAGACAAGACAAGACAAGACAAGGCAAGACAAGACAAGACAAGACAAAACAACACAACACACGACAGGACAAGACAAGATAAGGCAAGACAAGACAAGACATGACAAGACAAAACAACACAACACAAGACAAGACAAGACAAGACAAGACAAGACAAGACAAGACAAGACAAGACAAGACAAGACAAGACAAGACAAGACAAGACAAGACAAGACAAGACAAGACAAAACAAAACAACACAACATACGACATGACAAGACAAGACAAGACAAGACAAGACAAGACAAAACAAAACAACACAACATACGACATGACAAGACAAAACAAGACAAGACAAAACAAGACAAGACAAAACAAGACAAGACAAAACAACACAACATACGACAAGACAAGACAAGACTAGACAAGACAAGACAAGACAAGACAAGACAAGACAAGACAAGACAAGGCAAGACAAGACAAAACAACACAACACTCGACAGGACAAGACAAGATAAGGCAAGACAAGACAAGACAAGACAAGACAAGACAAGACAAGACAAGACAAGAGAAGACAAGACATGACAAGACAAAACAAGACAACACAAGACAAAACAAGACAAGACATGACATGACATGACAAGACAAGACAAGACAAGACAAGACAAGACAAGACAAGACAAGACAAGACAAGACAAGACAAGACAAAACAAGACAAGACAAAACAACACAACATACGACATGACAAGACAAAACAAGACAAGACAAAACAACACAACATACGACAAGACAAGACAAGACAAGACAAGACAAGACAAGACAAGACAAGACAAGACAAGACAAGACAAGACAAGGCAAGACAAGACAAGACAAGACAAAACAACACAACACACGACAGGACAAGACAAGATAAGGCAAGACAAGACAAGACAAGACAAGACAAGACAAGACAAGACAAGAGAAGACAAGACATGACAAGACAAGACAAGACAAAACAAGACTAAACAACACAACACACGACATGACATGACATGACAAGACAAGACAAGACAATATAAGACAAGACAAGACAAAAAAAGACAAGACAAAACAAAACAACACAACATACGACATGACAAGACAAAACAAGACAAGACAAAACAACACAACATACGACAAGACAAGACAAGACAAGACAAGACAAGACAAGACAAGACAAGACAAGACAAGACAAGACAAGGCAAGACAAGACAAGACAAGACAAAACAACACAACACACGACAGGACAAGACAAGATAAGGCAAGCCAAGACAAGACAAGACAAGACAAGACAAGACAAGACAAGACAAGACAAGACAAGACAAGACATGACATGGCAAAACAAGACAAGATAAGACAAAACAAGACAAGACAAGACAAGACAAGACATGACATGACAAGACAAGACAAAACAAAACAACACAACACACGACAGGACAGGACAAGACAAGACAAGACATGACACGACAAAACAACACAAGACAAGACAAAACAACACAACACAAGACAAGACAAGACAAGACAAGACAAGACAAAACAAGACAAGACAAGACAAGACAAGACAAGACAAGACAAGACAAGACAAGACAAGACAAGACAAGACAAGACAAGACAAGACATGACAAGACAAAACAAGACAAGACAAGACAAAACAAGACAAGACAGGACAAGAAATGACATGACAAGACAAGACAAGACAAGACAAAACAAAACAACACACCACACGACAGGACAGGACAAGACAAGACAAGACATGACACGACAAAGCAGCACAAGACAAGACAAAACAACACAACACACGACATGACATTACATGAGAAAACAAGACAATACAAGACAAGACAAAACAAGACAAGACAAGACAAGACATGACAAGACAAGACAAGACAAGACAAAACAAAACAACACAACACACGACAGGACAGGACAAGACAAGACAAGACAAGACAAGACAAGACAAGACAAGACAAGACAAGACAAAACAAGACAAGACAAGACAAGACAAGACAAGACAAGACAAGACAAGACAAGACAAGACAAGACAAGACAAGACAAGACAAGACAAGACAAGACAAGACAAGACAAGACAAGACAAGACAAGACAAGACAAGACATGACAATACAAAACAAGACAAGACAAGACAAAACAAGACAAGACAAGACAAGACATGACAAGACAAGACAAGACAAGACAAAACAAAACAACACAACACACGACAGGACAGGACAAGACAAGACAAGACATGACAAGACAAGACAAGACAAGACAAGACAAGACAAGACAAGACATGACAAGACAAAACAACACAACACACGACATGACAAGACAAGACAAGGAGAAGACAAGACAAGACAAAACAACACAACACACGACATGACATTACATGACAAAACAAGACAACATAAAACATGACAAGACAATACAAGACCAAACAAGACAAGACCAAACAAGACAAGACAAGACAAAACAACACAACACAACACATGACATGACATGACATGACATGACAAGACAAGACAAGACAAGACAAGACAAGACAAGACAAGACAAGACATGACATGACAAGACAAAACAAGACAAGACAAAACAACACAACGCACGACATGACAAGACAAGACAAGACAAGACAAGACAAGACAAGACAAGACAAGACAAGACATGACATGACAAGACAAAGCAAGACAAGACAACGCACGACATGACATGACAAGACAAGACAAGACATGACATGACAAGACAAAGCAAGACAAGACAAAACAACACAACGCACGACATGACATGACATGACAAGACAAGACAAGACAAGACAAGACAAGACAAGACAAGACAAGACAAGACAAGACAAGACAAGACAAGACAAGACAAGACAAGACAAGAGAAGACAAGACATGACAAGACAAAACAAGACAACACAAGACAAAACAAGACAAGACATGACATGACATGACAAGACAAGACAAGACAAGACAAGACAAGACAAGACAAGACAAGACAAGACAAGACAAGACAAGACAAAACAAGACAAGACAAAACAACACAACATACGACATGACAAGACAAAACAAGACAAGACAAAACAACACAACATACGACAAGACAAGACAAGACAAGACAAGACAAGACAAGACAAGACAAGACAAGACAAGACAAGACAAGACAAGGCAAGACAAGACAAGACAAGACAAAACAACACAACACACGACAGGACAAGACAAGATAAGGCAAGACAAGACAAGACAAGACAAGACAAGACAAGACAAGACAAGAGAAGACAAGACATGACAAGACAAGACAAGACAAAACAAGACTAAACAACACAACACACGACATGACATGACATGACAAGACAAGACAAGACAATATAAGACAAGACAAGACAAAAAAAGACAAGACAAAACAAAACAACACAACATACGACATGACAAGACAAAACAAGACAAGACAAAACAACACAACATACGACAAGACAAGACAAGACAAGACAAGACAAGACAAGACAAGACAAGACAAGACAAGACAAGACAAGGCAAGACAAGACAAGACAAGACAAAACAACACAACACACGACAGGACAAGACAAGATAAGGCAAGCCAAGACAAGACAAGACAAGACAAGACAAGACAAGACAAGACAAGACAAGACAAGACAAGACATGACATGGCAAAACAAGACAAGATAAGACAAAACAAGACAAGACAAGACAAGACAAGACATGACATGACAAGACAAGACAAAACAAAACAACACAACACACGACAGGACAGGACAAGACAAGACAAGACATGACACGACAAAACAACACAAGACAAGACAAAACAACACAACACAAGACAAGACAAGACAAGACAAGACAAGACAAAACAAGACAAGACAAGACAAGACAAGACAAGACAAGACAAGACAAGACAAGACAAGACAAGACAAGACAAGACAAGACAAGACATGACAAGACAAAACAAGACAAGACAAGACAAAACAAGACAAGACAGGACAAGAAATGACATGACAAGACAAGACAAGACAAGACAAAACAAAACAACACACCACACGACAGGACAGGACAAGACAAGACAAGACATGACACGACAAAGCAGCACAAGACAAGACAAAACAACACAACACACGACATGACATTACATGAGAAAACAAGACAATACAAGACAAGACAAAACAAGACAAGACAAGACAAGACATGACAAGACAAGACAAGACAAGACAAAACAAAACAACACAACACACGACAGGACAGGACAAGACAAGACAAGACAAGACAAGACAAGACAAGACAAGACAAGACAAGACAAAACAAGACAAGACAAGACAAGACAAGACAAGACAAGACAAGACAAGACAAGACAAGACAAGACAAGACAAGACAAGACAAGACAAGACAAGACAAGACAAGACAAGACAAGACAAGACAAGACAAGACAAGACATGACAATACAAAACAAGACAAGACAAGACAAAACAAGACAAGACAAGACAAGACATGACAAGACAAGACAAGACAAGACAAAACAAAACAACACAACACACGACAGGACAGGACAAGACAAGACAAGACATGACAAGACAAGACAAGACAAGACAAGACAAGACAAGACAAGACATGACAAGACAAAACAACACAACACACGACATGACAAGACAAGACAAGGAGAAGACAAGACAAGACAAAACAACACAACACACGACATGACATTACATGACAAAACAAGACAACATAAAACATGACAAGACAATACAAGACCAAACAAGACAAGACCAAACAAGACAAGACAAGACAAAACAACACAACACAACACATGACATGACATGACATGACATGACAAGACAAGACAAGACAAGACAAGACAAGACAAGACAAGACAAGACATGACATGACAAGACAAAACAAGACAAGACAAAACAACACAACGCACGACATGACAAGACAAGACAAGACAAGACAAGACAAGACAAGACAAGACAAGACAAGACATGACATGACAAGACAAAGCAAGACAAGACAACGCACGACATGACATGACAAGACAAGACAAGACATGACATGACAAGACAAAGCAAGACAAGACAAAACAACACAACGCACGACATGACATGACATGACAAGACAAGACAAGACAAGACAAGACAAGACAAGACAAGACAAGACAAGACAAGACAAGACAAGACAAGACAAGACAAGACAAGACAAGAGAAGACAAGACATGACAAGACAAAACAAGACAACACAAGACAAAACAAGACAAGACATGACATGACATGACAAGACAAGACAAGACAAGACAAGACAAGACAAGACAAGACAAGACAAGACAAGACAAGACAAGACAAAACAAGACAAGACAAAACAACACAACATACGACATGACAAGACAAAACAAGACAAGACAAAACAACACAACATACGACAAGACAAGACAAGACAAGACAAGACAAGACAAGACAAGACAAGACAAGACAAGACAAGACAAGACAAGGCAAGACAAGACAAGACAAGACAAAACAACACAACACACGACAGGACAAGACAAGATAAGGCAAGACAAGACAAGACAAGACAAGACAAGACAAGACAAGACAAGAGAAGACAAGACATGACAAGACAAGACAAGACAAAACAAGACTAAACAACACAACACACGACATGACATGACATGACAAGACAAGACAAGACAATATAAGACAAGACAAGACAAAAAAAGACAAGACAAAACAAAACAACACAACATACGACATGACAAGACAAAACAAGACAAGACAAAACAACACAACATACGACAAGACAAGACAAGACAAGACAAGACAAGACAAGACAAGACAAGACAAGACAAGACAAGACAAGGCAAGACAAGACAAGACAAGACAAAACAACACAACACACGACAGGACAAGACAAGATAAGGCAAGCCAAGACAAGACAAGACAAGACAAGACAAGACAAGACAAGACAAGACAAGACAAGACAAGACATGACATGGCAAAACAAGACAAGATAAGACAAAACAAGACAAGACAAGACAAGACAAGACATGACATGACAAGACAAGACAAAACAAAACAACACAACACACGACAGGACAGGACAAGACAAGACAAGACATGACACGACAAAACAACACAAGACAAGACAAAACAACACAACACAAGACAAGACAAGACAAGACAAGACAAGACAAAACAAGACAAGACAAGACAAGACAAGACAAGACAAGACAAGACAAGACAAGACAAGACAAGACAAGACAAGACAAGACAAGACATGACAAGACAAAACAAGACAAGACAAGACAAAACAAGACAAGACAGGACAAGAAATGACATGACAAGACAAGACAAGACAAGACAAAACAAAACAACACACCACACGACAGGACAGGACAAGACAAGACAAGACATGACACGACAAAGCAGCACAAGACAAGACAAAACAACACAACACACGACATGACATTACATGAGAAAACAAGACAATACAAGACAAGACAAAACAAGACAAGACAAGACAAGACATGACAAGACAAGACAAGACAAGACAAAACAAAACAACACAACACACGACAGGACAGGACAAGACAAGACAAGACAAGACAAGACAAGACAAGACAAGACAAGACAAGACAAAACAAGACAAGACAAGACAAGACAAGACAAGACAAGACAAGACAAGACAAGACAAGACAAGACAAGACAAGACAAGACAAGACAAGACAAGACAAGACAAGACAAGACAAGACAAGACAAGACAAGACAAGACATGACAAGACAATACAAGACAAGATAAGACAAGACAAGACAAGACAAGACAAGACAAGACAAGACAAGACAAGACAAGACAAGACAAGACATGACATGACAAGACAAAACAACACAACACAAGACACGACATGATATGACATGACAAGACAATACAAGACAAGATAAGACAAGACAAGACAAGACAAGACAAGACAAGACAAGACAAGACAAAACAACACAACACAAGACACGACATGATATGACATGACAAGACAATACAAGACAAGACAAGACAAGACAAGACAAGACAAGACAAGACAAGACAAGACAAGACAAGACAAGACAAGACAAGACAAGACAAGACAAGACAAGACGAGACAAGACAAGACAAGACAAGACAAGACAAGACAAGACAAGACAAGACAAGACAAGACAAGACAATAGAAGACAAGACAAGACAAGACAAGACCAAACAAGACAAGACAAGACAAAACAACACAACACATGACATGACATGACAAGACAAAACAACACAACACAACACATGACATGACATGGCAAGACAAGACAAGACAAGACAAGACAAGACAAGACAAGACAAGACAAAACAACACAACACAAGACACGACATGATATGACATGACAAGACAATACAAGACAAGACAAGACAACACAAGACAAGACAAGACAAGACAAGACAAGACAAGACAAGACAAGACAAGACAAGACAAGACAAGACAAGACAAGACAAGACATGACATGACAAGACAAAACAACACAACACAAGACACGACATGATATGACATGACAAGACAATACAAGACAAGATAAGACAAGACAAGACAAGACAAGACAAGACAAGACAAGACAAGACAAGACAAGACAAGACAAGACAAGACAAGACAAGACAAGACAAGACAAGACAAGACAAGACAAGACAAGACAAGACAAGACAAGACAAGACAAGACAAGACAAGACAAGACAAGACAAGACAAGACAAGACAAGACAAGACAAGACAAAACAAAACAACACAACATACGACATGACAAGACAAGACAAGACAAGACAAGACAAGACAAGACAAAACAAAACAACACAACATACGACATGACAAGACAAAACAAGACAAGACAAAACAAGACAAGACAAAACAAGACAAGACAAAACAACACAACATACGACAAGACAAGACAAGACAAGACAAGACAAGACAAGACAAGACAAGACAAGACAAGACAAGACAAGACAAGGCAAGACAAGACAAAACAACACAACACACGACAGGACAAGACAAGATAAGGCAAGACAAGACAAGACAAGACATGACAAGACAAAACAAGACAACACAAGACAAAACAAGACAAGACAAGACATGACATGACAAGACAAGACAAGACAAGACAAGACAAGACAAGGCAAGACAAGACAAAACAAGACAAGACAAAACAACACAACATACGACATGACAAGACAAAACAAGACAAGACAAAACAAGACAAGACAAAACAACACAACATACGACAAGACAAGACAAGACAAGACAAGACAAGACAAGACAAGACAAAACAAGGCAAGACAAGACAAGACAAGACAAAACAACACAACACACGACAGGACAAGACAAGATAAGGCAAGACAGGACAAGACAAGATAAGGCAAGCCAAGACAAGACAAGACAAGACAAGACAAGACAAGACAAGACAAGACAAGACAAGACAAGACAAGACAAGACAAGACAAGACAAGACAAGACAAGACAAGACAAGACAAGACAAGACAAGACAAGACAAGACAAGACAAGACAAGACAAGACAAGACAAGACAAGACAAGACAAGACAAGACAAGACAAGACAAGACAAGACAAGACAAGACATGACATGACAAGACAAAACAACACAACACAAGACACGACATGATATGACATGACAAGACAAGACAAGACAAGACAATACAAGACAAGACAAGACAAGACAAGACAAGACAAGACAAGACAAGACAAGACAAGACAAGACAAGACAAGACAAGACAAGACAAGACAAGACAAGACAAGACAAGACAAGACAAGACAAGACAAGACAAGACAAGACAAGACAAAACAAAACAACACAACATACGACATGACAAGACAAGACAAGACAAGACAAGACAAGACAAGACAAAACAAAACAACACAACATACGACATGACAAGACAAAACAAGACAAGACAAAACAAGACAAGACAAAACAAGACAAGACAAAACAACACAACATACGACAAGACAAGACAAGACAAGACAAGACAAGACAAGACAAGACAAGACAAGACAAGACAAGACAAGACAAGACAAGACAAGACAAGACAAGACAAGACAAGACAAGACAAGGCAAGACAAGACAAAACAACACAACACACGACAGGACAAGACAAGATAAGGCAAGACAAGACAAGACAAGACAAGACTAGACAAGACTAGACAAGACTAGACAAGACTAGACAAGACAAGACAAGACAAGACTAGACAAGACTAGACAAGACTAGACAAGACTAGACAAGACAAGACAAGACAAGACAAGACAAGACAAGACAAGACAAGACAAGACAAGACAAGACTAGACAAGACAAGACATGACAAGACAAGACAACACAACACACGACATGATATGACAAGACAACACAATATAAGACATGACAATACACAACAAGACAAGACAAAACAACACAACACACGACATGACAAGACAAGACAAGACAAGAGAAGACAAGACAAGACAAGACAAGACTAGACAAGACAAGACAAGACAAGACAAGACAAGACATGACATGACAAGACAAAACAACACAACACAAGACACGACATGATATGACATGACAAGACAAGACAAGACAAGACAATACAAGACAAGACAAGACAAGACAAGACAAGACAAGACAAGACTAGACAAGACTAGACAAGACAAGACAAGACAAGACAAGACAAGACATGACATGACAAGACAAAACAACACAACACAAGACACGACATGATATGACATGACAAGACAAGACAAAACAACACAACACAAGACACGACATGATATGACATGACAAGACAAGACAAGACAAGACAATACAAGACAAGACAAGACAAGACAAGACAAGACATGACATTACATGACAAGACAAGACAAGACAAGACTAGACAAGACTAGACAAGACTAGACAAGACAAGACAAGACAAGACAAGACAAGACAAGACAAGACAAGACAAGACAAGACAAGACAAGACAAGACTAGACAAGACAAGACAAGACAAGACAAGACATGACATGACAAGACAAAACAACACAACACAAGACACGACATGATATGACATGACAAGACAAGACAAGACAAGACAATACAAGACAAGACAAGACAAGACAAGACAAGACAAGACAAGACAAGACAAGACAAGACAAGACAAGACAAGACAAGACAAGACAAGACAAGACAAGACATGACACGACAAAGCAGCACAAGACAAGACAAAACAACACAACACACGACATGACATTACATGAGAAAACAAGACAATACAAGACAAGACAAAACAAGACAAGACAAGACAAGACATGACAAGACAAGACAAGACAAGACAAGACAAGACAAGACAAGACAAGACAAGACAAGACAAGACATGACACGACAAAGCAGCACAAGACAAGACAAAACAACACAACACACGACATGACATTACATGAGAAAACAAGACAATACAAGACAAGACAAAACAAGACAAGACAAGACAAGACAAGACAAAACAAGACAAGACAAGACAAGACAAGACAAGACAAGACAAGACAAGACAAGACAAGACAAGACAAGACAAGACAAGACAAGACAAGACAAGACAAGACAAGACAAGACAAGACAAGACAAGACAAGACATGACAAGACAAAACAAGACAAGACAAGACAAAACAAGACAAGACAAGACAAGACATGACAAGACAAGACAAGACAAGACAAAACAAAACAACACAACACACGACAGGACAGGACAAGACAAGACAAGACATGACAAGACAAGACAAGACAAGACAAGACAAGACAAGACAAGACATGACAAGACAAAACAACACAACACACGACATGACAAGACAAGACAAGGAGAAGACAAGACAAGACAAAACAACACAACACACGACATGACATTACATGACAAAACAAGACAACATAAAACATGACAAGACAAGACAAGACAAGACAAGACAAGACAAGACAAGACAAAACAAAACAACACAACATACGACATGACAAGACAAGACAAGACAAGACAAGACAAGACAAGACAAAACAAAACAACACAACATACGACATGACAAGACAAAACAAGACAAGACAAAACAAGACAAGACAAAACAAGACAAGACAAAACAACACAACATACGACAAGACAAGACAAGACAAGACAAGACAAGACAAGACAAGACAAGACAAGACAAGACAAGACAAGACAAGACAAGACAAGGCAAGACAAGACAAAACAACACAACACACGACAGGACAAGACAAGATAAGGCAAGACAAGACAAGACAAGACATGACAAGACAAAACAAGACAACACAAGACAAAACAAGACAAGACAAGACATGACATGACAAGACAAGACAAGACAAGACAAGACAAGACAAGACAAGACAAGACAAGACAAAACAAGACAAGACAAAACAACACAACATACGACATGACAAGACAAAACAAGACAAGACAAAACAAGACAAGACAAAACAACACAACATACGACAAGACAAGACAAGACAAGACAAGACAAGACAAGACAAGACAAGACAAGGCAAGACAAGACAAGACAAGACAAAACAACACAACACACGACAGGACAAGACAAGATAAGGCAAGACAGGACAAGACAAGATAAGGCAAGCCAAGACAAGACAAGACAAGACAAGACAAGACAAGACAAGACAAGACAAGACAAGACAAGACAAGACAAGACAAGACAAGACAAGACAAGACAAGACAAGACAAGACAAGACAAGACAAGACAAGACAAGACAAGACAAGACAAGACAAGACAAGACAAGACAAGACAAGACAAGACAAGACAAGACCAGACAAGACAAGACAAGACAAGACCAGACAAGACAAGACAAGACAAAACAAGGCAAGACAAGACAAGACAAGACAAGACAAAACAAAACAACACAACATACGACATGACAAGACAAAACAAGACAAGACAAAACAAGACAAGACAAGACAAGACAAGACCAGACAACACACGACAGGACAAGACAAGATAAGGCAAGACAGGACAAGACAAGATAAGGCAAGCCAAGACAAGACAAGACAAGACAAGACAAGACAAGACAAGACAAGACAAGACAATACAAGACAAGACAAGACAAGACAAGACAAGACAAGACAAGACAAGACAAGACAAGACAAGACAAGACAAGACAAGACAAGACAAGACAAGACAAGACAAGACAAGACAAAACAAAACAACACAACATACGACATGACAAGACAAGACAAGACAAGACAAGACAAGACAAGACAAGACAAGACAAAACAAAACAACACAACATACGACATGACAAGACAAAACAAGACAAGACAAAACAAGACAAGACAAAACAAGACAAGACAAAACAACACAACATACGACAAGACAAGACAAGACAAGACAAGACAAGACAAGACAAGACAAGACAAGACAAGACAAGACAAGACAAGACAAGACAAGACAAGACATGACATGACAAAACAAGACAAGACAAGACAAGACAAGACAAAACAAAACAACACAACATACGACATGACAAGACAAAACAAGACAAGACAAAACAAGACAAGACAAAACAAGACAAGACAAAACAACACAACATACGACAAGACAAGACAAGACAAGACAAGACAAGACAAGACAAGACAAGACAAGACAAGACAAGACAAGACAAGACAAGACAAGACAAGACAAGACAAGACAAGACAAGACAAGACAAGGCAAGACAAGACAAAACAACACAACACACGACAGGACAAGACATGACATGACAAGACAAGACAAGACAAGACAAGACAAGACTAGACAAGACTAGACAAGACTAGACAAGACTAGACAAGACAAGACAAGACAAGACTAGACAAGACTAGACAAGACTAGACAAGACTAGACAAGACAAGACAAGACAAGACAAGACAAGACAAGACAAGACAAGACAAGACAAGACAAGACAAGACAAGACAAGACAAGACAAGACAAGACAAGACTAGACAAGACAAGACATGACAAGACAAGACAACACAACACACGACATGACATGACAAGACAACACAATATAAGACATGACAATACACAACAAGACAAGACAAAACAACACAACACACGACATGACAAGACAAGACAAGACAAGAGAAGACAAGACAAGACAAGACAAGACTAGACAAAACAAGACAAGACAAGACAAGACAAGACATGACATGACAAGACAAAACAACACAACACAAGACACGACATGATATGACATGACAAGACAAGACAAGACAAGACAATACAAGACAAGACAAGACAAGACAAGACAAGACAAGACAAGACTAGACAAGACTAGACAAGACAAGACAAGACAAGACAAGACAAGACATGACATGACAAGACAAAACAACACAACACAAGACACGACATGATATGACATGACAAGACAAGACAAAACAACACAACACAAGACACGACATGATATGACATGACAAGACAAGACAAGACAAGACAATACAAGACAAGACAAGACAAGACAAGACAAGACATGACATTACATGACAAGACAAGACAAGACAAGACTAGACAAGACTAGACAAGACTAGACAAGACAAGACAAGACAAGACAAGACAAGACAAGACAAGACAAGACAAGACAAGACAAGACAAGACAAGACTAGACAAGACAAGACAAGACAAGACAAGACATGACATGACAAGACAAAACAACACAACACAAGACACGACATGATATGACATGACAAGACAAGACAAGACAAGACAATACAAGACAAGACAAGACAAGACAAGACAAGACAAGACAAGACAAGACAAGACAAGACAAGACAAGACAAGACAAGACAAGACAAGACAAGACAAGACAAGACATGACACGACAAAGCAGCACAAGACAAGACAAAACAACACAACACACGACATGACATTACATGAGAAAACAAGACAATACAAGACAAGACAAAACAAGACAAGACAAGACAAGACATGACAAGACAAGACAAGACAAGACAAAACAAAACAACACAACACACGACAGGACAGGACAAGACAAGACAAGACAAGACAAGACAAGACAAGACAAAACAAGACAAGACAAAACAACACAACGCACGACATGACAAGACAAGACAAGACAAGACAAGACAAGACATGACATGACAAGACAAGACAAGACAAGACAAGACAAGACAAGACAAGACAAGACAAGACAAGACAAGACAAGACAAGACAAGACAAGACATGACACGACAAAGCAGCACAAGACAAGACAAAACAACACAACACACGACATGACATTACATGAGAAAACAAGACAATACAAGACAAGACAAGACAAGACAAGACAAGACAATACAAGACAAGACAAGACAAGACAAGACAAGACAAGACAAGACAAGACAAGACAAGACAAGACAAGACAAGACAAGACAAGACAAGACAAGACAAGACAAGACAAGACAAGACATGACAAGACAAAACAAGACAAGACAAGACAAAACAAGACAAGACAAGACAAGACATGACAAGACAAGACAAGACAAGACAAAACAAAACAACACAACACACGACAGGACAGGACAAGACAAGACAAGACATGACAAGACAAGACAAGACAAGACAAGACAAGACAAGACAAGACATGACAAGACAAAACAACACAACACACGACATGACAAGACAAGACAAGGAGAAGACAAGACAAGACAAAACAACACAACACACGACATGACATTACATGACAAAACAAGACAACATAAAACATGACAAGACAAGACAAGACCAAACAAGACAAGACCAAACAAGACAAGACAAGACAAAACAACACAACACATGACATGACATGACATGACATGACAAGACAAGACAAGACAAGACAAGACAAGACAAGACAAGACAAGACAAGACATGACATGACAAGACAAAACAAGACAAGACAAAACAACACAACGCACGACATGACAAGACAAGACAAGACAAGACAAGACAAGACATGACATGACAAGACAAAGCAAGACAAGACAAAACAACACAACGCACGACATGACATGACAAGACAAGACAAGACATGACATGACAAGACAAAGCAAGACAAGACAAAACAACACAACGCACGACATGACATGACAAGACAAAACAAGACAAGACAAAACAAGACAAGACAAAACAAGACAAGACAAAACAACACAACATACGACAAGACAAGACAGGACAAGACAAGACAAGACAACACAAGACAAAACAACACAACACACGACAGGACAAGACAAGACAAGGCAAGACAAGACAAGACAAGACAAGACAAGACAAGGCAAGACAAGACAAGACAAGACAAGACAAGACAAGACAAGACAAGACAAGACAAGACAATACAAGACAAGACAAGACAAGACCAAACAAGACAAGACAAGACAAAACAACACAACACATGACATGACAAGGCAAGACAAGGAGAAGACACGACAAGACAAAACAACACAACACACGACATGACATTACATGACAAGAGAAGACAAGACAAGACAAGACAACACTAGGCAAGACAAGACATGACAGGACAAGACAAGACAAGACATGACAAGACAAAACAAGACTAAACAACACAACACACGACATGACATGACATTACATGACAAGACAAGACAAGACAAGACAAGGCAAGACAAGACAAGAAAAGACAAGACACGACAAGACAAGACAAGACAAGACAAGACAAGACAAGACAAGACAAGACAAGACAAGACAAGACAAGACAAGACAAGACAAGACAAGACAAGACAAGACAAGACAAGACAAGACAAGACAAGACAAGACAAGACAAGACAAGACAAGACAAGACAAGACAAGACAAGACGAGACAAGACAAGACAAGACAAGACAAGACAAGACAAGACAAGACAAGACAAGACAAGACAAGACAAGACAATAGAAGACAAGACAAGACAAGACAAGACCAAACAAGACAAGACAAGACAAAACAACACAACACATGACATGACATGACAAGACAAGACAAAACAACACAACACATGACATGACATGGCAAGACAAGACAAGACAAGACAAGACAAGACAAGACAAGACAAGACAAGACAAGACAAGACAAGATAAGACAAGACAAGACAAGACAAGACAAGACAAGACAAGACAAGACAAGACAAGACAAGACAAGACAAGACAAGACAAGACAAGACAAGACAAGACAAGACAAGACAAGACAAGACAAGACAAGGCAAGACATGACATGACAAGACAAAACAACACAACACAAGACACGACATGATATGACATGACAAGACAATACAAGACAAGATAAGACAAGACAAGACAAGACAAGACAAGACAAGACAAGACAAGACAAGACAAGACAAGACAAGACAAGACAAGACAAGACAAGACAAGACAAGACAAGACAAAACAAAACAACACAACATACGACATGACAAGACAAGACAAGACAAGACAAGACAAGACAAAACAAAACAACACAACATACGACATGACAAGACAAAACAAGACAAGACAAAACAAGACAAGACAAAACAAGACAAGACAAAACAACACAACATACGACAAGACAAGACAAGACAAGACAAGACAAGACAAGACAAGACAAGACAAGACAAGACAAGACAAGACAAGGCAAGACAAGACAAAACAACACAACACACGACAGGACAAGACAAGATAAGGCAAGACAAGACAAGACAAGACAAGACAAGACAAGACAAGACAAGACAAGAGAAGACAAGACATGACAAGACAAAACAAGACAACACAAGACAAAACAAGACAAGACAAGACATGACATGACAAGACAAGACAAGACAAGACAAGACAAGACAAGACAAAACAAGACAAGACAAAACAACACAACATACGACATGACAAGACAAAACAAGACAAGACAAAACAACACAACATACGACAAGACAAGACAAGACAAGACAAGACAAGACAAGACAAGACAAGACAAGGCAAGACAAGACAAGACAAGACAAAACAACACAACACACGACAGGACAAGACAAGATAAGGCAAGACAGGACAAGACAAGATAAGGCAAGCCAAGACAAGACAAGACAAGACAAGACAAGACAAGACAAGACAAGACAAGACAAGACAAGACAAGACAAGACAAGACAAGACAAGACAAGACAAGACAAGACAAGACAAGACAAGACAAGACAAGACAAGACAAGACAAGACAAGACAAGACAAGACAAGACAAGACAAGACAAGACAAGACAAGACAAGACAAGACAAGACAAGACAAGACAAGACAAGACAAGACAAGACAAGACAAGACAAGACAAGACAAGACAAGACAAGACAAGACAAGACAAGACAAGACAAGACAAGACAAGACAAAACAAAACAACACAACACAACATACGACATGACAAGACAAGACAAGACAAGACAAGACAAGACAAGACAAGACAAAACAAAACAACACAACATACGACATGACAAGACAAAACAAGACAAGACAAAACAAGACAAGACAAAACAACACAACATACGACAAGACAAGACAAGACAAGACAAGACAAGACAAGACAAGACAAGACAAGACAAGACAAGACAAGACAAGACAAGGCAAGACAAGACAAAACAACACAACACACGACAGGACAAGACAAGATAAGGCAAGACAAGACAAGACAAGACAAGACAAGACAAGACAATACAAGACAAGAGAAGACAAGACATGACAAGACAAAACAAGACAACACAAGACAAAACAAGACAAGACAAGACAAGACATGACAAGACAAGACAAGGCAAGACAATACAAGACAAGACAAAACAACACAACACACGACAGGACAAGACAAGATAAGGCAAGACAGGACAAGACAAGATAAGGCAAGCCAAGACAAGACAAGACAAGACAAGACAAGACAAGACAAGACAAGACAAGACAAGACAAGACAAGACAAGACAAGACAAGACAAGACAAGACAAGACAAGACAAGACAAGACAAGACAAGACAAGACAAAACAACACAACACAAGACACGACATGATATGACATGACAAGACAAGACAAGACAAGACAATACAAGACAAGACAAGACAAGACAAGACAAGACAAGACAAGACAAGACAAGACAAGACAAGACAAGACAAGACAAGACAAGACAAGACAAGACAAGACAAAACAAAACAACACAACATACGACATGACAAGACAAGACAAGACAAGACAAGACAAGACAAGACAAAACAAAACAACACAACATACGACATGACAAGACAAAACAAGACAAGACAAAACAAGACAAGACAAAACAACACAACATACGACAAGACAAGACAAGACAAGACAAGACAAGACAAGACAAGACAAGACAAGACAAGACAAGACAAGACAAGACAAGGCAAGACAAGACAAAACAACACAACACACGACAGGACAAGACAAGATAAGGCAAGACAAGACAAGACAAGACAAGACAAGACAAGACAATACAAGACAAGAGAAGACAAGACATGACAAGACAAAACAAGACAACACAAGACAAAACAAGACAAGACAAGACAAGACATGACAAGACAAGACAAGACAAGACAAGACAAGACAAGACAAGACAAGACAAGACAAGACAAGACAAGACAAAACAAGACAAGACAAAACAACACAACATACGACATGACAAGACAAAACAAGACAAGACAAAACAAGACAAGACAAAACAAGACAAGACAAAACAACACAACATACGACAAGACAAGACAAGACAAGACAAGACAAGACAAGACAAGACAAGACAAGACAAGGCAAGACAAGACAAGACAAGACAAAACAACACAACACACGACAGGACAAGACAAGATAAGGCAAGACAAGACAAGACAAGACAAGACAAGACAAGACAAGACAAGAGAAGACAAGACATGACAAGACAAGACAAGACAAAACAAGACTAAACAACACAACACACGACATGACATGACATGACAAGACAAGACAAGACAATATAAGACAAGACAAGACAAAACAAGACAAGACAAAACAAAACAACACAACATACGACATGACAAGACAAAACAAGACAAGACAAAACAAGACAAGACAAAACAGCACAACATACGACAAGACAAGACAAGACAAGACAAGACAAGACAAGACAAGACAAGACAAGACAAGACAAGACAAGGCAAGACAAGACAAGACAAGACAAAACAACACAACACACGACAGGACAAGACAAGATAAGGCAAGCCAAGACAAGACAAGACAAGACAAGACAAGACAAGACAAGACAAGACAAGACAAGACAAGACAAGACAAGACAAGACAAGACAAGACATGACATGACAAAACAAGACAAGATAAGACAAAACAAGACAAGACAAGACAAGACAAGACATGACATGACAAGACAAGACAAAACAAAACAACAAGACATGACACGACAAAACAACACAAGACAAGACAAAACAACACAACACAAGACAAGACAAGACAAGACAAGACAAGACAAAACAAGACAAGACAAGACAAGACAAGACAAGACAAGACAAGACAAGACAAGACAAGACAAGACAAGACAAGACAAGACAAGACAAGACAAGACATGACAAGACAAAACAACACAAGACAAGACAAAACAACACAAGACAAGACAAGACAAGACAAGACAAGACAAAACAAGACAAGACAAGACAAGACAAGACAAGACAAGACAAGACAAGACAAGACAAGACAAGACAAGACAAGACAAGACAAGACAAGACAAGACAAGACAAGACAAGACAAGACAAGACAAGACAAGACAAGACAAGACATGACAAGACAAAACAAGACAAGACAAGACAAAACAAGACAAGACAGGACAAGAAATGACATGACAAGACAAGACAAGACAAGACAAAACAAAACAACACAACACACGACAGGACAGGACAAGACAAGACAAGACATGACACGACAAAGCAGCACAAGACAAGACAAAACAACACAACACACGACATGACATTACATGAGAAAACAAGACAATACAAGACAAGACAAAACAAGACAAGACAAGACAAGACATGACAAGACAAGACAAGACAAGACAAAACAAAACAACACAACACACGACAGGACAGGACAAGACAAGACAAGACAAGACAAGACAAGACAAGACAAGACAAGACAAAACAAGACAAGACAAGACAAGACAAGACAAGACAAGACAAGACAAGACAAGACAAGACAAGACAAGACAAGACAAGACAAGACAAGACAAGACATGACAAGACAAAACAAGACAAGACAAGACAAAACAAGACAAGACAAGACAAGACATGACAAGACAAGACAAGACAAGACAAAACAAAACAACACAACACACGACAGGACAGGACAAGACAAGACAAGACATGACAAGACAAGACAAGACAAGACAAGACAAGACAAGACAAGACATGACAAGACAAAACAACACAACACACGACATGACAAGACAAGACAAGACAAGACATGACAAGACAAGACAAGACAAAACAAGACAAGACAAAACAACACAACATACGACAAGACAAGACAAGACAAGACAAGACAAGACAAGACAAGACAACACAAGACAAAACAACACAACACATGACATGACATGGCAAGACAAGACAAGACAAGACAAGACAAGACAAGACAAGACAAGACAAGACAAGACAAGACAAGACAAGACAAGACAAGACATGACAAGACAAGACAAGACAAGACAAGACAAGACAAGACAAGACAAGATAAGACAAGACAAGACAATATAAGACAAGACAAGACAAAACAAGACAAGACAAAACAACACAACATACGACATGACAAGACAAAACAAGACAAGACAAAACAACACAACATACGACATGACAAGACAAAACAAGACAAGACAAGACAAGACAAGACAAGACAAGACAAGACAAGACAAGACAAGGCAAGACAAGACAAAACAACACAACACACGACAGGACAAGACAAGATAAGGCAAGACAAGACAAGACAAGACATGACAAGACAAAACAAGACAACACAAGACAAAACAAGACAAGACAAGACAAGACAAGACAAGACAAGACAAGACAAGACAAGACAAGACAAGACAAGACAAGACAAGACAAGACAAGACAAGACAAGACAAGACAAGACAAGACAAGACAAGACAAGACAAGACAAGACAAGACAAGACAAGACAAGACAAGACAAGACAAGACAAGGCAAGACAAGACAGGACAAGGCAAGACAAGGCAAGACAAGACAAGACAAGACAAGACAAGACAAGACAAGACAAGACAAGACAAGACAAGACAAGACAAGACAAGACAAGACAAGACAAGACAAGACAAGACAAGACAAGACAAGACAAGACAAGACAAGACAAGACAAGACAAGACAAGACAAGACAAGACAAGACAAGACAAGACAAGACAAGACAAGACAAGACAAGACAAGACAAGACAAGACAAGGCAAGACAAGACAGGACAAGGCAAGACAAGGCAAGACAAGACAAGACAAGACAAGACAAAACAACACAACACACGACAGGACAAGACAAGACAAGGCAAGACAAGACAAGACAAGACAAGACAAGACAAGACAAGACAAGACAAGAAAAGACAAGACAAGACAGGACAGGACAAGACAAGACAAGACAAGACAAGACAAGACAAGACAAGACAAGGCAAGACAAGACAAGACAAGACAAGACAAGACAAGACAAGACAAGACAAGACAAGACAAGACAAGACAAGACAAGACAAGACAAGACAAGACAAGACAAGACAAGACAAGACAAGACAAGACAAGACAAGACAAGACAAGACAAGACAAGACAAGACAAGACAAGACAAGACAAGACAAGACAAGACAAGACAAGACAAGACAAGACAAGACAAGACAAGACAAGACAAGACAAGACAAGACAAGACAAGACAAGACAAGACAAGAAAAGACAATACAAAACAAGACAAGACAAGGCAAGGCAAGACAAGACAAGACAAGACAAAACAACACAACACACGACAGGACAAGACAAGATAAGGCAAGACAAGACAAGACAAGACAAGACAAGACAAGACAAGACAAGACATAACAAGACAAAACAAGACAAGATAAGACAAAACAAGACAAGACAAGACAAGACATGACATGACAAGACAAGACAAGACAAGACAAGACAAGACAAGACAAGACAAGACAAGACAAGACAAGACAAGACAAAACAAGACAAGACAAGACAAGACATGACATGACAAGACAAGACAAGACAAGACAAGACAAGACAAGACAAGACAAGACAAGACAAGACAAGACAAGACAAGACAAGACAAGACAAGACAAGACAAGACAAAACAAGACAAGACAAGACAAGACATGACATGACAAGACAAGACAAGACAAGACAAGACAAGACAAGACAAGACAAGAAAAGACAAGACTAGAAAAGACAAGACAAGACAGGACAGGACAAGACAAGACAAGATAAGACCAGACAAGACAAGACAAGACATGACAAGACAAGACAAGACAAAACAAGACAAGACAAGACAAGACAAGACAAGACAAGACAAGACAAGACAAGACAAGACAAGACAAGACAAGACAAGACAAGACAAGACAAGACAAGACAAGACATGACAAGACAAAACAAGACAAGACAAGACAAAACAAGACAAGACAAGACAAGACATGACATGACAAGACAAGACAAGACAAGACAAAACAAGACAAGACAAGACAAGACAAAACAAGACTAAACAACACAACACACGACATGACATGACAAGACAAGACAAGACAATATAAGACAAGACAAGACAAAACAATACAAGACAAAACAACACAACATACGACATGACAAGACAAAACAAGACAAGATAAAACAACACAACATACGACAAGACAAGACAAGACAAGACAAGACAAGACAAGACAAGACAAGACAAGACAAAACAAGACAAGACAAGACAAGACAAGACAAGACAAGACAAGACAAGACAAGACAAGACAAGACAAGACAAGACAAGACAAGACAAGACAAGACAAGACAAGACAAGACAAGACAAGACAAGACAAGACAAGACAAGACAAGACAAGACAAGACAAGACAAGACAAGACAAGACAAGGCAAGGCAAGGCAAGACAAGACAAGACATGACATAACATGACAAGACAAGACAAGACAAGACACGACAAGACAAAACAACACAACACACGACATGACATTACATGACAAGACAAGACAAGACAAGAAAAGACAAGACAAGACAAGACAAGACTAGACAAGACAAGACATGACAAGACAAGACAAGACAAGACAAGACATGACAAGACAAAACAAGACAAGACAAGACAAGACAAGACAAGACAAGACAAAACAACACAACATACGACATGACAAGACAAAACAAGACAAGACAAAACAACACAACATACGACATGACAAGACAAAACAAGACAAGACAAAACAACACAACATACGACAAGACAAGACAAGACAAGACAAGACAAGACAAGACAAGACGAGACAAGACAAGACAAGATAAGGCAAGACAAGACAAGACAAGACAAGACAAGACAAGACAAGACAAGACAAGAGAAGACAAGACATGACAAGACAAAACAAGACAACACAAGACAAAACAAGATAAGACAAGACATGACATGACAAGACAAGACAAGACAAGACAAGACAAGACAAGACAAGACAAGACAAGACAAGACAAGACAAGACAAGACAAGACAAAACAAGACAAGACAAACCAACACAACATACGACATGACAAGACAAAACAAGATAAGACAAAACAAGACAAGACAAGACAAGACAAGACAAGACAAGACAAGACAAGACAAGACAAGACAAGACAAGACAAGACAAGACAAGACATGACAAGACAAAACAAGACAAGACAAGACAAAACAAGACAAGACAAGACAAGAAATGACATGACAAGACAAGACAAGACAAGACAAAACAAAACAACACAACACACGACAGGACAGGACAAGACAAGACAAGACATGACACGACAAAGCAGCACAAGACAAGACAAAACAACACAACACACGACATGACATTACATGAGAAAACAAGACAATACAAGACAAGACAAAACAAGACAAGACAAGACAAGACATGACAAGACAAGACAAGACAAGACAAGACAAAACAAAACAACACAACACACGACAGGACAGGACAAGACAAGACAAGACAAGACAAGACAAGACAAGACTAGACAAAACAAGACAAGACAAGACAAGACAAGACAAGACAAGACAAGACAAGACAAGACAAGACAAGACAAGACAAGACAAGACAAGACAAGACATGACAAGACAAAACAAGACAAGACAAGACAAAACAAGACAAGACAAGACAAGACATGACAAGACAAGACAAGACAAGACAAAACAAAACAAAACAACACAACACACGACAGGACAGGACAAGACAAGACAAGACATGACAAGACAAGACAAGACATGACAAGACAAAACAACACAACACACGACATGACAAGACAAGACAAGGAGAAGACAAGACAAGACAAAACAACACAACACACGACATGACATTACATGACAAAACAAGACAACATAAAACATGACAAGACAAGACAAGACCAAACAAGACAAGACCAAACAAGACAAGACAAGACAAAACAACACAACACAACACATGACATGACATGACATGACATGACAAGACAAGACAAGACAAGACAAGACAAGACAAGACAAGACAAGACAAGACATGACATGACAAGACAAAACAAGACAAGACAAAACAACACAACGCACGACATGACAAGACAAGACAAGACAAGACAAGACAAGACATGACATGACAAGACAAAGCAAGACAAGACAAAACAACACAACGCACGACATGACATGACAAGACAAGACAAGACATGACATGACAAGACAAAGCAAGACAAGACAAAACAACACAACGCACGACATGACATGACATGACAAGACAAGACAAGACAAGACAAGACAAGACAAGACAAGACAAGACAAGACAAGACAAGACAAGGCAAGACAAGGCAAGACAAGACAGGACAAGACAAGACAAGACAACACAAGACAAAACAACACAACACACGACAGGACAAGACAAGACAAGGCAAGACAAAACAAGACAAGACAAGACAAGACAAGGCAAGACAAGACAAGACAAGACAAGACAAGACAAGACAAGACAAGACAAGACAAGACAAGACAAGACAAGACAATACAAGACAAGACAAGACAAGACCAAACAAGACAAGACAAGACAAAACAACACAACACATGACATGACAAGACAAGACAAGGAGAAGACACGACAAGACAAAACAACACAACACACGACATGACATTACATGACAAGAGAAGACAAGACAAGACAAGACAAGACAACACTAGACAAGACAAGACATGACAGGACAAGACAAGACATGACAAGACAAAACAAGACTAAACAACACAACACACGACATGACATGACATTACATGACAAGACAAGACAAGACAAGACAAGGCAAGACAAGACAAGAAAAGACAAGACACGACAAGACAAGACAAGACAAGACAAGACAAGACAAGACAAGACAAGACAAGACAAGACAAGACAAGACAAGACAAGACAAGACAAGACAAGACAAGACAAGACAAGACAAGACGAGACAAGACAAGACAAGACAAGACAAGACAAGACAAGACAAGACAAGACAAGACAAGACAATAGAAGACAAGACAAGACAAGACAAGACCAAACAAGACAAGACAAGACAAAACAACACAACACATGACATGACATGACAAGACAAGACAAAACAACACAACACATGACATGACATGGCAAGACAAGACAAGACAAGACAAGACAAGACAAGACAAGACAAGACAAGACAAGACAAGACAAGACAAGACAAGACAAGACAAGACAAGACAAGACAAGACAAGACAAGACAAGACAAGACAAGACAAGACAAGACAAGACAAGATAAGACAAGACAAGACAATATAAGACAAGACAAGACAAAACAAGACAAGACAAAACAACACAACACACGACATGACATTACATGAGAAAACAAGACAATACAAGACAAGACAAAACAAGACAAGACATGACAAGACAAGACAAGACAATATAAGACAATATAAGACAAGACAAGACAAAACAAGACAAGACAAAACAACACAACATACGACATGACAAGACAAAACAAGACAAGACAAAACAACACAACATACGACAAGACAAGACCAGACAAGACAAGACAAGACAAGACAAGACAAGACAAGACAAGACAAGACAAGACAAGACAAGACAAGACAAGACAAGACAAGACAAGACAAGACAAGACAAGACAAGACAAGACAAGACAAGACAAGACAAGACAAGACAAGACAAGACAAGACAAGACAAGACAAGACAAGACAAGACAAGACAAGACAAGACAAGACAAGACAAGACAAGACAAGACAAGACAAGACAAGACAAGACAAGACAAGACAAGACAAGACAAGACAAGACAAGACAAGACAAGACAAGGCAAGGCAAGACAAGACAGGACAAGGCAAGACGAGACAAGACAAGACAAGACAAGACAAAACAACACAACACACGACAGGACAAGACAAGACAAGGCAAGACAAGACAAGACAAGACAAGACAAGACAAGACAAGACAAGGCAAGACAAGACAAGACAAGACAAGACAAGACAAGACAAGACAAGAAAAGACAAGACAAGACAGGACAGGACAAGACAAGACAAGACAAGACAAGACAAGACAAGACAAGACAAGACAAGACAAGACAAGACAAGACAAGACAAGACAAGACAAGACAAGACAAGACAAGACAAGACAAGACAAGACAAGACAAGACAAGACAAGACAAGACAAGACAAGACAAGACAAGACAAGACAAGACAAGACAAGACAAGACAAGACAAGACAAGACAAGACAAGACAAGACAAGACAAGACAAGACAAGACAAGACAAGACAAGACAAGACAAGACAAGACAAGACAAGACAAGACAAGACAAGACAAGACAAGACAAGACAAGACAAGACAAGAAAAGACAATACAAAACAAGACAAGACAAGGCAAGGCAAGACAAGACAAGACAAGACAAAACAACACAACACACGACAGGACAAGACAAGATAAGGCAAGACAAGACAAGACAAGACAAGACAAGACAAGACAAGACAAGACAAGACAAGACATGACAAGACAAAACAAGACAAGATAAGACAAAACAAGACAAGACAAGACAAGACATGACATGACAAGACAAGACAAGACAAGACAAGACAAGACAAGACAAGACAAAACAAGACAAGACAAGACAAGACATGACATGACAAGACAAGACAAGACAAGACAAGACAAGACAAGACAAGACAAGACAAGACAAGACAAGACAAGAAAAGACAAAACAAGACAAGACAAGACAAAACAAGACAAGACAAGACAAGACATGACATGACAAGACAAGACAAGACAAGACAAGACAAGACAAGACAAGACAAGAAAAGACAAGTCTAGAAAAGACAAGACAAGACAGGACAGGACAAGACAAGACAAGATAAGACCAGACAAGACAAGACAAGACAAGACAAGACAAGACAAGACAAGACAAGACAAAACAAGACAAGACAAGACAAGACAAGACAAGACAAGACAAGACAAGACAAGACAAGACAAGACAAGACATGACAAGACAAAACAAGACAAGACAAGACAAAACAAGACAAGACAAGACAAGACATGACATGACAAGACAAGACAAGACAAGACAAAACAAGACAAGACAAGACAAGACAAGACAAAACAAGACTAAACAACACAACACACGACATGACATGACAAGACAAGACAAGACAATATAAGACAAGACAAGACAAAACAATACAAGACAAAACAACACAACATACGACATGACAAGACAAAACAAGACAAGATAAAACAACACAACATACGACAAGACAAGACAAGACAAGACAAGACAAGACAAGACAAGACAAGACAAGACAAGACAAGACAAGACAAGACAAGACAAGACAAGACAAGACAAGACAAGACAAGACAAGACAAGACAAGACAAGACAAGACAAGACAAGACAAGACAAGACAAGACAAGACAAGACAAGACAAGACAAGACAAGACAAGACAAGACAAGACAAGACAAGACAAGACAAGACAAGACAAGACAAGACATGACAAGACAAGACAAGACAAGACAAGACAAGACAAGACAAGACAAGACAAGACAAGACAAGACAAGACAAGACAAGACAAGACAAGACAAGACAAGACATGACAAGACAAAACAAGACAAGACAAGACAAAACAAGACAAGACAAGACAAGACAAGACATGACAAGACAAGACAAGACAAGACAAAACAACACAACACAACACATGACATGACATGACATGACATGACAAGACAAGACAAGACAAGACAAGACAAGACAAGACAAGACAAGACAAGACAAGACAAGACAAGACATGACATGACAAGACAAAACAAGACAAGACAAAACAACACAACGCACGACATGACAAGACAAGACAAGACAAGACAAGACAAGACATGACATGACAAGACAAAGCAAGACAAGACAAAACAACACAACGCACGACATGACATGACATGACAAGACAAGACAAGACAAGACAAGACAAGACAAGACAAGACAAGACAAGACAAGACAAGACAAGACAAGGCAAGACCAGGCAAGACAAGACAGGACAAGACAAGACAAGACAACACAAGACAAAACAACACAACACACGACAGGACAAGACAAGACAAGGCAAGGCAAGACAAGACAAGACAAGACAAGACAAGACAAGACAAGACAAGGCAAGACAAGACAAGACAAGACAAGACAAGACAAGACAAGACAAGACAAGACAAGACAATACAAGACAAGACAAGACAAGACCAAACAAGACAAGACAAGACAAAACAACACAACACATGACATGACAAGACAAGACAAGGAGAAGACACGACAAGACAAAACAACACAACACACGACAAGACATTACATGACAAGAGAAGACAAGACAAGACAAGACAAGACAACACTAGACAAGACAAGACATGACAGGACAAGACAAGACAAGACATGACAAGACAAAACAAGACTAAACAACACAACACACGACATGACATGACATTACATGACAAGACAAGACAAGACAAGACAAGGCAAGACAAGACAAGAAAAGACAAGACACGACAAGACAAGACAAGACAAGACAAGACAAGACAAGACAAGACAAGACAAGACAAGACAAGAAAAGACAAGACAAGACAAGACAAGACAAGACAAGACAAGACAAGACAAGACAAGACAAGACAAGACAAAACAAGACAAGACAAGACAAGACAAGACAATACAAGACAAGACAAGACAAAACAACACAACACATGACATGACATGACAAGACAAGACAAAACAACACAACACATGACATGACATGGCAAGACAAGACAAGACAAGACAAGACAAGACAAGACAAGACAAGACAAGACAAGACAAGACAAGACAAGACAAGACAAGACAAGACAAGACAAGACAAGATAAGATAAGACAAGACAATATAAGACAAGACAAGACAAAACAAGACAAGACAAAACAACACAACACACGACATGACATTACATGAGAAAACAAGACAATACAAGACAAGACAAAACAAGACAAGACATGACAAGACAAGACAAGACAATATAAGACAATATAAGACAAGACAAGACAAAACAAGACAAGACAAAACAACACAACATACGACATGACAAGACAAAACAAGACAAGACAAAACAACACAACATACGACAAGACAAGACAAGACAAGACAAGACAAGACAAGACAAGACAAGACAAGACAAGACAAGACAAGACAAGACAAGACAAGACAAGACAAGACAAGACAAGACAAGACAAGACAAGACAAGACAAGACAAGACAAGACAAGGCAAGACAAGACCGGACAAGGCAAGACAAGACAAGACAAGACAAGACAAAACAACACAACACACGACAGGACAAGACAAGACAAGGCAAGACAAGACAAGACAAGACAAGACAAGACAAGACAAGAAAAGACAAGACAAGACAGGACAGGACAAGACAAGACAAGACAAGACAAGACAAGACAAGACAAGACAAGACAAGACAAGACAAGACAAGACAAGACAAGACAAGACAAGACAAGACAAGACAAGACAAGACAAGACAAGACAAGACAAGACAAGACAAGACAAGACAAGACAAGACAAGACAAGACAAGACAAGACAAGACAAGACAAGATAAGACAAGACAAGACAAGACAAGACAAGAAAAGACAATACAAAACAAGACAAGACAAGGCAAGACAAGACAAGACAAGACAAGACAAGACAAGACAAAACAAGACAAGACAAGACAAGACATGACATGACAAGACAAGACAAGACAAGACAAGACAAGACAAGACAAGACAAGACAAGACAAGAAAAGACAAAACAAGACAAGACAAGACAAAACAAGACAAGACAAGACAAGACAAGACAAGACAAGACAAGACAAGACAAGACAAGACAAGACATGACAAGACAAAACAAGACAAGACAAGACAAGACAAGACAAGGCAAGGCAAGGCAAGACAAGACATGACATGACATGACAAGACAAGACAAGACAAGACAAAAACAACACAACATACGACAAGACAAGACAAGACAAGACAAGACAAGACAAGACAAGACAAGACAAGACAAGACAAGACAAGACAAGACAAGACAAGGCAATACAAGACAAGACAAGACAAAACAACACAACACACGACAGGACAAGACAAGATAAGGCAAGACAAGACAAGACAAGACAAGACAAGACAAGACAAGACATGACAAGACAAAACAAGACAACACAAGACAAAACAAGACAAGACAAGACATGACATGACAAGACAAGACAAGACAAGACAAGACAAGACAAGACAAGACAAGACAAAACAAGACAAGACATGACATGACAAGACAAGACAAAACAAGACAAAACAAGACAAGACAAGACAAAACAAGACTAAACAACACAACACACGACATGACATGACAAGACAAGACAAGACAATATAAGACAATATAAGACAAGACAAGACAAAACAATACAAGACAAAACAACACAACATACGACATGACAAGACAAAACAAGACAAGACAAAACAACACAACATACGACAAGACAAGACAAGATAAGAAAAGGCAAGGCAACACAAGACAAGACAAGACATGACATGAAAAGACAAGACAAGACAAGACACGACAAGACAAAACAACACAACATACGACATGACATTACATGACAAGACAAGACAAGACAAGAAAAGACAAGACAAGACAAGACAAGACAAGACAAGACAAGACAAGACAAGACAAGACAAGACAAGACAAGACAAGACAAGACAAGACAAGACAAGACAAGACAAAACAACACAACATACGACATGACAAGACAAAACAAGACAAGACAAGACAAGACAAGACAAGACAAAACAAGACAAGACAAGACAAGACAAGACAAGACCAGGCAAGGCAAGGCAAGACATGACATGACATGACAAGACAAGACAAGACAAGACAAGACAAGACACGACAAGACAAAACAACACAACACACGACATGACATTACATGACAAGACAAGACAAGACAAGAAAAGACAAGACAAGACAAGACTAGACAAGACAAGACATGACAAGACAAGACAAGACAAGACAAGACATGACAAGACAAAACAAGACAAGACAAGACAAGACAAGACAAGACAAGACAAAACAAGACAAAACAACACAACATACGACATGACAAGACAAAACAAGACAAGACAAAACAACACAACATACGACATGACATTACATGACAAGACAAGACAAGACAAGACAAGACAAGACAAGACAAGACAAGACAAGACAAGACAAGACAAGACAAGACAAGACAAGACAAGACAAGACAAGACAAGACAAGACAAGACAAGACAAGAGAAGACAAGACAAGACAAGGCAAGACAAGACAGGACAAGGCAAGACAAGACAAGACAAGACAAGACAAGACAAAACAACACAACACACGACAGGACAAGACAAGACAAGGCAAGACAAGACAAGACAAGACAAGACAAGACAAGACAAGAAAAGACAAGACAAGACAGGACAGGACAAGACAAGACAAGACAAGACAAGACAAGACAAGACAAGACAAGACAAGACAAGACAAGACAAGACAAGACAAGACAAGACAAGAAAAGACAATACAAAACAAGACAAGACAAGGCAAGACAAGACAAGACAAGACAAGACAAGACAAGACAAAACAAGACAAGACAAGACAAGACATGACATGACAAGACAAGACAAGACAAGACAAGACAAGACAAGACAAGACAAGACAAGACAAGAAAAGACAAAACAAGACAAGACAAGACAAAACAAGACAAGACAAGACAAGACAAGACAAGACAAGACAAGACAAGACAAGACAAGACAAGACATGACAAGACAAAACAAGACAAGACAAGACAAGACAAGACAAGGCAAGGCAAGGCAAGACAAGACATGACATGACATGACAAGACAAGACAAGACAAGACAAGACAAGACAAGACATGACAAGACAAAACAAGACAAGACAAGACAAAACAAGACAAGACAAGACAAGACATGACATGACAAGACAAGACAAGACAAGACAAAACAAAACAAAACAACACAACACACGACAGGACAGGACAAGACAAGACAAGACATGACACGACAAAGCAGCACAAGACAAGACAAAACAACACAACACACGACATGACATTACATGACAAGACAAGACAAGACAAGAAAAGACAAGACAAGACAAGACAAGACTAGACAAGACAAGACATGACAAGACAAGACAAGACAAGACAAGACATGACAAGACAAAACAAGACAAGACAAGACAAGACAAGACAAGACAAGACAAAACAAGACAAAACAACACAACATACGACATGACATTACATGACAAGACAAGACAAGACAAGAAAAGACAAGACAAGACAAGACAAGACAAGACAAGACAAGACAAGACAAGACAAGACAAGACAAGACAAGACAAGACAAGACAAGACAAGACAAGACAAGACAAGACAAGACAAGACATGACAAGACAAAACAACACAACACACGACATGACAAGACAAGACAAGACCAGACAAGACAAAGCAACACAAGACACGACATGACATGACATGACAAGACAAGACAAGACAATACAAGACAAGACAAGACAAGACAAGACAAGACAAGACAAGACAAGACAAGACAAGACAAGACAAGACAAGACAAGACAAGACAAGACAAAACAAAACAACACAACATACGACATGACAAGACAAGACAAGGCAAGACAAGACAAGACAAGACAAGACAAAACAAAACAACACAACATACGACATGACAAGACAAAACAAGACAAGACAAAACAAGACAAGACAAGACAAGACAAAACAAAACAACACAACATACGACATGACAAGACAAGACAAGGCAAGACAAGACAAGACAAGACAAAACAACACAACACACGACAGGACAAGACAAGATAAGGCAAGACAAGACAAGACAAGACAAGACAAGACAAGACAAGACAAGACAAGACAAGACAAGACAAAACAAGACAAGACATGACATGACAAGACAAGACAAGACAAGACAAAACAAGACAAGACAAGACAAAACAAGACTAAACAACACAACACACGACATGACATGACAAGACAAGACAAGACAATATAAGACAATATAAGACAAGACAAGACAAAACAATACAAGACAAAACAACACAACATACGACATGACAAGACAAAACAAGACAAGACAAAACAACACAACATACGACAAGACAAGACAAGACAAGACAAGGCAAGGCAAGACAAGACAAGACAAGACATGACATGACAAGACAAGACAAGACAAGACAAGACACGACAAGACAAAACAACACAACATACGACATGACATTACATGACAAGACAAGACAAGACAAGAAAAGACAAGACAAGACAAGACAAGACAAGACAAGACAAGACAAGACAAGACAAGACAAGACAAGACAAGACAAGACAAGACAAGACAAGACAAGACAAGACAAGACAAGACAAGACAAGACAAGACAAGACAAGACAAGACAAGACAAGACAAGACAAGACAAGACAAGACAAGACACGACAAAACAACACAACATACGACATGACAAGACAAAACAAGACAAGACAAAACAAGACAAGACAAAACAACACAACATACGACAAGTCAAGACAAGACAAGACAAGACAAGACAAGACAAGACAAGGCAAGACAAGACAAGACAAGACAAAACAACACAACACACGACAGGACAAGACAAGATAAGGCAAGACAAGACAAGACAAGACAAGACAAGACAAGACAAGACAAGACAAGACAAGACAAGACAAGACAAGACATGACAAGACAAAACAAGACAACACAAGACAAAACAAGACAAGACAAGACATGACAAGACAATACAAGACAAGACAAGACAAGACAAGACAAGACAAGACAAGACAAGACAAGACAAGACAAGACAAGACAAGACAAGACAAGACAAGACAAGACAAGACAAGACAAGACAAGACAAAACAAAACAACACAACATACGACATGACAAGACAAGACAAGACAAGACAAAACAAAACAACACAACATACGACATGACAAGACAAAACAAGACAAGACAAAACAAGACAAGACAAGACAAGACAAGACAAGACAAGACAAGACAAGACAAGACAAGACAAGACAAGACAAGACAAGACAAGACAAGGCAAGGCAAGGCAAGACATGACATGACATGACAAGACAAGACAAGACAAGACAAGACACGACAAGACAAAACAACACAACACACGACATGACATTACATGACAAGACAAGACAAGACAAGAAAAGACAAGACAAGACAAGACAAGACTAGACAAGACAAGACATGACAAGACAAGACAAGACAAGACAAGACAAGACATGACAAGACAAAACAAGACAAGACAAGACAAGACAAGACAAGACAAGACAAAACAAGACAAAACAACACAACATACGACATGACAAGACAAAACAACACAACATACGACATGACATTACATGACAAGACAAGACAAGACAAGAAAAGACAAGACAAGACAAGACAAGAAAAGACAAGACAAGACAAGACAAGACAAGACAAGACAAGACAAGACAAGACAAGACAAGACAAGACAAGACAAGACAAGACAAGACAAGACAAGACAAGACAAGACAAGACAAGACAAGACAAGACAAGACAAGACAAGACAAGACAAGACAAGACAAGACAAGACAAGACAAGACAAGACAAGACAAGACAAGACAAGACAAGACAAGACAAGACATGACAAGACAAAACAACACAACACAACACACGACATGACAAGACAAGACAAGACAAGACAAGACAAAGCAACACAAGACACGACATGACATGACATGACAAGACAAGACAAGACAATACAAGACAAGACAAGACAAGACAAGACAAGACAAGACAAGACAAGACAAGACAAGACAAGACAACACAACATACGACAAGACAAGACAAGACAAGACAAGACAAGACAAGGCAAGACAAGACAAGACAAGACAAAACAACACAACACACGACAGGACAAGACAAGATAAGGCAAGACAAGACAAGACAAGACAAGACAAGACAAGACAAGACAAGACAAGAGAAGACAAGACATGACAAGACAAAACAAGACAACACAAGACAAAACAAGACAAGACAAGACATGACATGACAAGACAAGACAAGACAAGACAAGACAAGACAAGACAAAACAAGACAAGACATGACATGACAAGACAAGACAAGACAAGACAAAACAAGACAAGACAAGACAAAACAAGACTAAACAACACAACACACGACATGACATGACAAGACAAGACAAGACAATATAAGACAATATAAGACAAGACAAGACAAAACAATACAAGACAAAACAACACAACATACGACATGACAAGACAAAACAAGACAAGACAAAACAACACAACATACGACAAGACAAGACAAGACAAGGCAAGGCAAGGCAAGACAAGACAAGACAAGACATGACATGACATGACAAGACAAGACAAGACAAGACAAGACACGACAAGACAAAACAACACAACATACGACATGACATTACATGACAAGACAAGACAAGACAAGACAAGAAAAGACAAGACAAGACAAGACAAGACAAGACAAGACAAGACAAGACAAGACAAGACAAAACAACACAACATACGACATGACAAGACAAAACAAGACAAGACAAAACAACACAACATACGACAAGTCAAGACAAGACAAGACAAGACAAGACAAGACAAGACAAGACAAGGCAAGACAAGACAAGACAAGACAAAACAACACAACACACGACAGGACAAGACAAGATAAGGCAAGACAAGACAAGACAAGACAAGACAAGACAAGACAAGACAAGACAAGACAAGACAAGACAAGACAAGACAAGACATGACAAGACAAAACAAGACATCACAAGACAAAACAAGACAAGACAAGACATGACATGACAAGACAAGACAAGACAAGACAAGACAAGACAAGACAAGACAAGACAAGACAAGACAAGACAAAACAAGACAAGACAAGACAAGACAAGACAAGACAAGACAAGACAAGACAAGACAAGACAAGAAAAGACAAGACAAGACAAGACAAGACAAGACAAGACAAGACAAGACAAGACAAGACAAGACAAAACAACACAACATACGACATGACAAGACAAAACAAGACAAGACAAAACAAGACAAGACAAAACAACACAACATACGACAAGTCAAGACAAGACAAGACAAGACAAGACAAGACAAGACAAGGCAAGACAAGACAAGACAAGACAAAACAACACAACACACGACAGGACAAGACAAGATAAGGCAAGACAAGACAAGACAAGACAAGACAAGACAAGACAAGACAAGACAAGACAAGACAAGACAAGACAAGACAAGACAAGACAAGACATGACAAGACAAAACAAGACATCACAAGACAAAACAAGACAAGACAAGACATGACATGACAAGACAAGACAAGACAAGACAAGACAAGACAAGACAAGACAAGACAAGACAAGACAAAACAAGACAAGACAAGACAAGACATGACATGACAAGACAAGACAAGACAAGACAAGACAAGACAAGACAAGACAAGACAAGACAAGACAAGACAAGACAAGACAAGACAAGACAAGACAAGAAAAGACAAAACAAGACAAGACAAGACAAAACAAGACAAGACAAGACAAGACATGACATGACAAGACAAGACAAGACAAGACAAGACAAGACAAGAAAAGACAAGACAAGACAAGAGAAGACAAGACAAGACAGGACAGGACAAGACAAGACAAGATAAGACCAGACAAGACAAGACAAGACAAGACAAGACAAGACAAGACAAAACAAGACAAGACAAGACATGACATGACAAGACAAGACAAGACAAGACAAGACAAAACAAGACAAGACAAAACAAGACAAGACAAGACAAGACAAGACAAGACAAGACAAGACAAGACAAGACAAGACAAGACAAGACAAGACATGACAAGACAAAACAAGACATCACAAGACAAAACAAGACAAGACAAGACATGACATGACAAGACAAGACAAGACAAGACAAGACAAGACAAGACAAGACAAAACAAGACAAGACAAGACAAGACATGACATGACAAGACAAGACAAGACAAGACAAGACAAGACAAGACAAGACAAGACAAGACAAGACAAGAAAAGACAAAACAAGACAAGACAAGACAAAACAAGACAAGACAAGACAAGACATGACATGACAAGACAAGACAAGACAAGACAAGACAAGAAAAGACAAGACAAGACAAGAGAAGACAAGACAAGACAGGACAGGACAAGACAAGACAAGACAAGAAAAGACAAGACAAGACAAGAAAAGACAAGACAAGACAGGACAGGACAAGGCAAGACAAGATAAGACCAGACAAGACAAGACAAGACAAGACAAGACAAGACAAGACAAAACAAAGCAAGACAAGACAAGACAAGACAAGACAAGACAAGACAAGACAAGACATGACATGACAAGACAAGACAAGACAAGACAAGACAAGACAATATAAGACAATATAAGACAAGACAAGACAAAACAATACAAGACAAAACAACACAACATACGACATGACAAGACAAAACAAGACAAGACAAAACAACACAACATACGACAAGACAAGACAAGACAAGACAAGGCAAGGCAAGACAAGACAACACAACACACGACATGACATTACATGACAAGACAAGACAAGACAAGAAAAGACAAGACAAGACAAGACAAGACAAGACTAGACAAGACAAGACATGACAAGACAAGACAAGACAAGACATGACATGACAAGACAAGACAAGACAAGACAAGACAAGACATGACATGACAAGACAAGACAAGACAAGACAAGACAAGACAAGACAAGAGAAGACAAGACATGACAAGACAAAACAAGACAAGACAAGACAAGACAAGACTAGACAAGACAAGACATGACAAGACAAGACAAGACAAGACATGACATGACAAGACAAGACAAGACAAGACAAGACAAGACATGACATGACAAGACAAGACAAGACAAGACAAGACAAGACAAGAGAAGACAAGACATGACAAGACAAAACAAGACAACACAAGACAAAACAAGACAAGACAAGACAAGACAAGACAAGACAAGACAAGACACGACAAGACAAAACAACACAACACACGACATGACATTACATGACAAGACAAGACAAGACAAGAAAAGACAAGACAAGACAAGACAAGACAAGACTAGACAAGACAAGACATGACAAGACAAGACAAGACAAGACATGACATGACAAGACAAGACAAGACAAGACAAGACAAGACATGACATGACAAGACAAGACAAGACAAGACAAGACAAGACAAGACAAGAGAAGACAAGACATGACAAGACAAAACAAGACAACACAAGACAAAACAAGACAAGACAAGACAAGACAAGACAAGACAAGACAAAACAACACAACATACGACATGACAAGACAAAACAAGACAAGACAAAACAAGACAAGACAAAACAACACAACATACGACATGACAAGACAAAACAAGACAAGACAAAACAACACAACATACGACAAGACAAGACAAGACAAGACAAGGCAAGGCAAGACAAGACAAGACATGACATGACAAGACTAGACAAGACAAGACAAAACAACACAACATACGACAAGACAAGACAAGACAAGACAAGGCAAGGCAAGACAAGACAAGACAAGACATGACATGACAAGACAAGACAAGACAAGACAAGACACGACAAGACAAAACAACACAACATACGACGTGACATTACATGACAAGACAAGACAAGACAAGACAAGAAAAGACAAGACAAGACAAGACAAGACAAGACAAGACAAGACAAGACAAGACAAGACAAGACAAGACAAGACAAGACAAGACAAGACAAGACAAGACAAGACAAGACAAGGCAAGGCAAGACAAGACAAGACATGACATAACAAGACAAGACAAGACAAGACACGACAAGACAAAACAACACAACACACGACATGACATTACATGACAAGACAAGAAAAGACAAGACAAGACAAGACAAGACTAGACAAGACAAGACATGACAAGACAAGACAAGACAAGACATGACATGACAAGACAAGACAAGACAAGACAAGACAAGACAAGACAAGACATGACATGACAAGACAAGACAAGACAAGACAAGAGAAGACAAGACATGACAAGACAAAACAAGACAACACAAGACAAAACAAGACAAGACAAGACAAGACAAGACAAGACAAGACAAGACAAAACAACACAACATACGACATGACAAGACAAAACAAGACAAGACAAAACAAGACAAGACAAAACAACACAACATACGACATGACAAGACAAAACAAGACAAGACAAAACAAGACAAGACAAAACAAGACAAGACAAAACAACACAACATACGACAAGACAAGACAAGACAAGACAAGACAAGACAAGACAAGACAAGACAAGACAAGACAAGACAAGACAAGACAAGACAAGACAAGGCAAGACAAGACAAAACAACACAACACACGACAGGACAAGACAAGATAAGGCAAGACAAGACAAGACAAGACATGACAAGACAAAACAAGACAACACAAGACAAAACAAGACAAGACAAGACATGACATGACAAGACAAGACAAGACAAGACAAGACAAGACAAGACAAGACAAGACAAAACAAGACAAGACAAAACAACACAACATACGACATGACAAGACAAAACAAGACAAGACAAAACAAGACAAGACAAAACAACACAACATACGACAAGACAAGACAAGACAAGACAAGACAAGACAAGACAAGACAAGGCAAGACAAGACAAGACAAGACAAGACAAAACAACACAACACACGACAGGACAAGACAAGATACGGCAAGACAGGACAAGACAAGATAAGGCAAGCCAAGACAAGACAAGACAAGACAAGACAAGACAAGACAAGACAAGACAAGACAAGACAAGACAAGACAAGACAAGACAAGACAAGACAAGACAAGACAAGACAAGACAAGACAAGACAAGACAAGACAAGACAAGACAAGACAAGACAAGACAAGACAAGACAAGACAAGACAAGACAAGACAAGACAAGACAAGACAAGACAAGACAAGACAAGACAAGACAAGACAAGACAAGACAAGACAAGACAAGACAAGACAAGACAAGACAAGACAAGACAAGACAAGACAAGACAAGACAAGACAAGACAAGACATGACATGACAAGACAAAACAACACAACACAAGACACGACATGATATGACATGACAAGACAAGACAAGACAAGACAATACAAGACAAGACAAGACAAGACAAGCCAAGACAAGACAAGACAAGACAAGACAAGACAAGACAAGACAAGACAAGACAAGACAAGACAAGACAAGACAAGACAAGACAAGACAAGACAAGACAAGACAAGACAAGACAAGACAAGACAAGACAAGACAAAACAAAACAACACAACATACGACATGACAAGACAAGACAAGACAAGACAAGACAAGACAAGACAAAACAAAACAACACAACATACGACATGACAAGACAAAACAAGACAAGACAAAACAAGACAAGACAAAACAAGACAAGACAAAACAACACAACATACGACAAGACAAGACAAGACAAGACAAGACAAGACAAGACAAGACAAGACAAGACAAGACAAGGCAAGACAAGACAAAACAACACAACACACGACAGGACAAGACAAGATAAGGCAAGACAAGACAAGACAAGACAAGACTAGACAAGACTAGACAAGACTAGACAAGACTAGACAAGACAAGACAAGACAAGACTAGACAAGACTAGACAAGACTAGACAAGACTAGACAAGACAAGACAAGACAAGACAAGACAAGACAAGACAAGACAAGACAAGACAAGACAAGACAAGACAAGACAAGACTAGACAAGACAAGACAAGACATGACAAGACAAGACAACACAACACACGACATGACATGACAAGACAAGACAATATAAGACATGACAATACACAACAAGACAAGACAAAACAACACAACACACGACATGACAAGACAAGACAAGACAAGAGAAGACAAGACAAGACAAGACAAGACTAGACAAGACAAGACAAGACAAGACAAGACAAGACATGACATGACAAGACAAAACAACACAACACAAGACACGACATGATATGACATGACAAGACAAGACAAGACAAGACAATACAAGACAAGACAAGACAAGACAAGACAAGACAAGACAAGACAAGACAAGACAAGACAAGACTAGACAAGACAAGACAAGACAAGACAAGACAAGACATGACATGACAAGACAAAACAACACAACACAAGACACGACATGATATGACATGACAAGACAAGACAAAACAACACAACACAAGACACGACATGATATGACATGACAAGACAAGACAAGACAAGACAATACAAGACAAGACAAGACAAGACAAGACAAGACATGACATTACATGACAAGACAAGACAAGACAAGACTAGACAAGACTAGACAAGACTAGACAAGACAAGACAAGACAAGACAAGACAAGACAAGACAAGACAAGACAAGACAAGACAAGACAAGACAAGACAAGACAAGACTAGACAAGACAAGACAAGACAAGACAAGACAAAACAACACAACACAAGACACGACATGATATGACATGACAAGACAAGACAAGACAAGACAATACAAGACAAGACAAGACAAGACAAGACAAGACAAGACAAGACAAGACAAGACAAGACAAGACAAGACAAGACAAGACAAGACAAGACATGACACGACAAAGCAGCACAAGACAAGACAAAACAACACAACACACGACATGACATTACATGAGAAAACAAGACAATACAAGACAAGACAAAACAAGACAAGACAAGACAAGACATGACAAGACAAGACAAGACAAAACAAAACAACACAACACACGACAGGACAGGACAAGACAAGACAAGACAAGACAAGACAAGACAAGACAAGACAAGACAAAACAAGACAAGACAAGACAAGACAAGACAAGACAAGACAAGACAAGACAAGACAAGACAAGACAAGACAAGACAAGACAAGACAAGACAAGACAAGACAAGACAAGACAAGACAAGACAAGACATGACAAGACAAAACAAGACAAGACAAGACAAAACAAGACAAGACAAGACAAGACATGACAAGACAAGACAAGACAAGACAAAACAAAACAACACAACACACGACAGGACAGGACAAGACAAGACAAGACATGACAAGACAAGACAAGACAAGACAAGACAAGACAAGACATGACAAGACAAAACAACACAACACACGACATGACAAGACAAGACAAGGAGAAGACAAGACAAGACAAAACAACACAACACACGACATGACATTACATGACAAAACAAGACAACATAAAACATGACAAGACAAGACAAGACCAAACAAGACAAGACCAAACAAGACAAGACAAGACAAAACAACACAACACAACACATGACATGACATGACATGACATGACAAGACAAGACAAGACAAGACAAGACAAGACAAGACAAGACAAGACAAGACAAGACATGACATGACAAGACAAAACAAGACAAGACAAAACAACACAACGCACGACATGACAAGACAAGACAAGACAAGACAAGACAAGACATGACATGACAAGACAAGACAAGACAAGACAAGACAAGACAAGAGAAGACAAGACATGACAAGACAAAACAAGACAACACAAGACAAAACAAGACAAGACAAGACAAGACAAGACAAGACAAGACAAGACAAAACAACACAACATACGACATGACAAGACAAAACAAGACAAGACAAAACAAGACAAGACAAAACAACACAACATACGACATGACAAGACAAAACAAGACAAGACAAAACAAGACAAGACAAAACAAGACAAGACAAAACAACACAACATACGACAAGACAAGACAAGACAAGACAAGACAAGACAAGACAAGACAAGACAAGACAAGACAAGGCAAGACAAGACAAAACAACACAACACACGACAGGACAAGACAAGATAAGGCAAGACAAGACAAGACAAGACATGACAAGACAAAACAAGACAACACAAGACAAAACAAGACAAGACAAGACATGACATGACAAGACAAGACAAGACAAGACAAGACAAGACAAGACAAGACAAGACAAAACAAGACAAGACAAAACAACACAACATACGACATGACAAGACAAAACAAGACAAGACACAACAAGACAAGACAAAACAACACAACATACGACAAGACAAGACAAGACAAGACAAGACAAGACAAGACAAGACAAGACAAGACAAGACAAGGCAAGACAAGACAAGACAAGACAAAACAACACAACACACGACAGGACAAGACAAGATAAGGCAAGACAGGACAAGACAAGATAAGGCAAGCCAAGACAAGACAAGACAAGACAAGACAAGACAAGACAAGACAAGACAAGACAAGACAAGACAAGACAAGACAAGACAAGACAAGACAAGACAAGACAAGACAAGACAAGACAAGACAAGACAAGACAAGACAAGACAAGACAAGACAAGACAAGACAAGACAAGACAAGACAAGACAAGACAAGACAAGACAAGACAAGACAAGACAAGACAAGACAAGACAAGACAAGACAAGACAAGACAAGACAAGACAAGACAAGACAAGACAAGACAAGACAAGACAAGACAAGACAAGACAAGACATGACATGACAAGACAAAACAACACAACACAAGACACGACATGATATGACATGACAAGACAAGACAAGACAAGACAATACAAGACAAGACAAGACAAGACAAGACAAGACAAGACAAGACAAGACAAGACAAGACAAGACAAGACAAGACAAGACAAGACAAGACAAGACAAGACAAGACAAGACAAGACAAGACAAGACAAGACAAGACAAGACAAGACAAGACAAGACAAGACAAGACAAAACAAAACAACACAACATACGACATGACAAGACAAGACAAGACAAGACAAGACAAGACAAGACAAGACAAAACAACACAACATACGACAAGACAAGACAAGACAAGACAAGGCAAGGCAAGACAAGACAAGACATGACATGACAAGACTAGACAAGACAAGACAAAACAACACAACATACGACAAGACAAGACAAGACAAGACAAGGCAAGGCAAGACAAGAAAAGACAAACATGACATGACAAGACAAGACAAGACAAGACAAGACAAGACAAGACAAGACAAGACAAGACAAGACAAGACAAGACAAGACAAGACAAGACAAGACAAGACAAGACAAGACAAGACAAGACAAGACAAGACAAGACAAGACAAGACAAGACATGACACGACAAAGCAGCACAAGACAAGACAAAACAACACAACACACGACATGACATTACATGAGAAAACAAGACAATACAAGACAAGACAAAACAAGACAAGACAAGACAAGACATGACAAGACAAGACAAGACAAAACAAAACAACACAACACACGACAGGACAGGACAAGACAAGACAAGACAAGACAAGACAAGACAAGACAAGACAAGACAAAACAAGACAAGACAAGACAAGACAAGACAAGACAAGACAAGACAAGACAAGACAAGACAAGACAAGACAAGACAAGACAAGACAAGACAAGACAAGACAAGACAAGACAAGACAAGACAAGACATGACAAGACAAAACAAGACAAGACAAGACAAAACAAGACAAGACAAGACAAGACATGACAAGACAAGACAAGACAAGACAAAACAAAACAACACAACACACGACAGGACAGGACAAGACAAGACAAGACATGACAAGACAAGACAAGACAAGACAAGACAAGACAAGACATGACAAGACAAAACAACACAACACACGACATGACAAGACAAGACAAGGAGAAGACAAGACAAGACAAAACAACACAACACACGACATGACATTACATGACAAAACAAGACAACATAAAACATGACAAGACAAGACAAGACCAAACAAGACAAGACCAAACAAGACAAGACAAGACAAAACAACACAACACAACACATGACATGACATGACATGACATGACAAGACAAGACAAGACAAGACAAGACAAGACAAGACAAGACAAGACAAGACAAGACATGACATGACAAGACAAAACAAGACAAGACAAAACAACACAACGCACGACATGACAAGACAAGACAAGACAAGACAAGACAAGACATGACATGACAAGACAAGACAAGACAAGACAAGACAAGACAAGAGAAGACAAGACATGACAAGACAAAACAAGACAACACAAGACAAAACAAGACAAGACAAGACAAGACAAGACAAGACAAGACAAGACAAAACAACACAACATACGACATGACAAGACAAAACAAGACAAGACAAAACAAGACAAGACAAAACAACACAACATACGACATGACAAGACAAAACAAGACAAGACAAAACAAGACAAGACAAAACAAGACAAGACAAAACAACACAACATACGACAAGACAAGACAAGACAAGACAAGACAAGACAAGACAAGACAAGACAAGACAAGACAAGGCAAGACAAGACAAAACAACACAACACACGACAGGACAAGACAAGATAAGGCAAGACAAGACAAGACAAGACATGACAAGACAAAACAAGACAACACAAGACAAAACAAGACAAGACAAGACATGACATGACAAGACAAGACAAGACAAGACAAGACAAGACAAGACAAGACAAGACAAAACAAGACAAGACAAAACAACACAACATACGACATGACAAGACAAAACAAGACAAGACACAACAAGACAAGACAAAACAACACAACATACGACAAGACAAGACAAGACAAGACAAGACAAGACAAGACAAGACAAGACAAGACAAGACAAGGCAAGACAAGACAAGACAAGACAAAACAACACAACACACGACAGGACAAGACAAGATAAGGCAAGACAGGACAAGACAAGATAAGGCAAGCCAAGACAAGACAAGACAAGACAAGACAAGACAAGACAAGACAAGACAAGACAAGACAAGACAAGACAAGACAAGACAAGACAAGACAAGACAAGACAAGACAAGACAAGACAAGACAAGACAAGACAAGACAAGACAAGACAAGACAAGACAAGACAAGACAAGACAAGACAAGACAAGACAAGACAAGACAAGACAAGACAAGACAAGACAAGACAAGACAAGACAAGACAAGACAAGACAAGACAAGACAAGACAAGACAAGACAAGACAAGACAAGACAAGACAAGACAAGACATGACATGACAAGACAAAACAACACAACACAAGACACGACATGATATGACATGACAAGACAAGACAAGACAAGACAATACAAGACAAGACAAGACAAGACAAGACAAGACAAGACAAGACAAGACAAGACAAGACAAGACAAGACAAGACAAGACAAGACAAGACAAGACAAGACAAGACAAGACAAGACAAGACAAGACAAGACAAGACAAGACAAGACAAGACAAGACAAAACAAAACAACACAACATACGACATGACAAGACAAGACAAGACAAGACAAGACAAGACAAGACAAGACAAAACAACACAACATACGACAAGACAAGACAAGACAAGACAAGGCAAGGCAAGACAAGACAAGACATGACATGACAAGACTAGACAAGACAAGACAAAACAACACAACATACGACAAGACAAGACAAGACAAGACAAGGCAAGGCAAGACAAGACAAGACAAACATGACATGACAAGACAAGACAAGACAAGACAAGACACGACAAGACAAAACAACACAACATACGACGTGACATTACATGACAAGACAAGACAAGACAAGACAAGAAAAGACAAGACAAGACAAGACAAGACAAGACAAGACAAGACAAGACAAGACAAGACAAGACAAGACAAGACAAGACAAGACAAGACAAGACAAGACAAGACAAGGCAAGGCAAGACAAGACAAGACATGACATAACAAGACAAGACAAGACAAGACAAGACACGACAAGACAAAACAACACAACACACGACATGACATTACATGACAAGACAAGAAAAGACAAGACAAGACAAGACAAGACAAGACTAGACAAGACAAGACATGACAAGACAAGACAAGACAAGACATGACATGACAAGACAAGACAAGACAAGACAAGACAAGACAAGACAAGACATGACATGACAAGACAAGACAAGACAAGACAAGACAAGACAAGAGAAGACAAGACATGACATGACAAAACAAGACAACACAAGACAAAACAAGACAAGACAAGACAAGACAAGACAAGACAAAACAACACAACATACGACATGACAAGACAAAACAAGACAAGACAAAACAAGACAAGACAAAACAACACAACATACGACATGACAAGACAAAACAAGACAAGACAAAACAAGACAAGACAAAACAAGACAAGACAAAACAACACAACATACGACAAGACAAGACAAGACAAGACAAGACAAGACAAGACAAGACAAGACAAGACAAGACAAGACAAGACAAGACAAGACAAGGCAAGACAAGACAAAACAACACAACACACGACAGGACAAGACAAGATAAGGCAAGACAAGACAAGACAAGACATGACAAGACAAAACAAGACAACACAAGACAAAACAAGACAAGACAAGACATGACATGACAAGACAAGACAAGACAAGACAAGACAAGACAAGACAAGACAAAACAAGACAAGACAAAACAACACAACATACGACATGACAAGACAAAACAAGACAAGACAAAACAAGACAAGACAAAACAACACAACATACGACAAGACAAGACAAGACAAGACAAGACAAGACAAGACAAGACAAGACAAGACAAGACAAGACAAGGCAAGACAAGACAAGACAAGACAAAACAACACAACACACGACAGGACAAGACAAGATAAGGCAAGACAGGACAAGACAAGATAAGGCAAGCCAAGACAAGACAAGACAAGACAAGACAAGACAAGACAAGACAAGACAAGACAAGACAAGACAAGACAAGACAAGACAAGACAAGACAAGACAAGACAAGACAAGACAAGACAAGACAATACAAGACAAGACAAGACAAGACAAGACAAGACAAGACAAGACAAGACAAGACAAGACAAGACAAGACAAGACAAGACAAGACAAGACAAGACAAGACAAGACAAGACAAGACAAGACAAGACAAGACAAGACAAGACAAGACAAGACAAGACAAGACAAGACAAGACAAGACAAGACAAGACAAGACAAGACAAGACAAGACATGACATGACAAGACAAAACAACACAACACAAGACACGACATGATATGACATGATATGACATGACAAGACAAGACAAGACAAGACAATACAAGACAAGACAAGACAAGACAAGACAAGACAAGACAAGACAAGACAAGACAAGACAAGACAAGACAAGACAAGACAAGACAAGACAAGACAAGACAAGACAAGACAAGACAAGACAAGACAAGACAAGACAAGACAAGACAAAACAAAACAACACAACATACGACATGACAAGACAAGACAAGACAAGACAAAACAAAACAACACAACATACGACATGACAAGACAAAACAAGACAAGACAAAACAAGACAAGACAAAACAAGACAAGACAAAACAACACAACATACGACAAGACAAGACAAGACAAGACAAGACAAGACAAGACAAGACAAGACAAGACAAGACAAGACAAGGCAAGACAAGACAAAACAACACAACACACGACAGGACAAGACAAGATAAGGCAAGACAAGACAAGACAAGACAAGACTAGACAAGACTAGACAAGACTAGACAAGACTAGACAAGACAAGACAAGACAAGACTAGACAAGACTAGACAAGACTAGACAAGACTAGACAAGACAAGACAAGACAAGACAAGACAAGACAAGACAAGACAAGACAAGACAAGACAAGACAAGACAAGACAAGACAAGACAAGACAAGACAAGACAAGACAAGACAAGACAAGACAAGACAAGACAAGACAAGACAAGACAAGACAAGACTAGACAAGACTAGACAAGACTAGACAAGACTAGACAAGACAAGACAAGACAAGACTAGACAAGACTAGACAAGACTAGACAAGACTAGACAAGACAAGACAAGACAAGACAAGACAAGACAAGACAAGACAAGACAAGACAAGACAAGACAAGACAAGACAAGACAAGACAAGACTAGACAAGACATGACAAGACAAGACAACACAACACACGACATGACATGACAAGACAAGACAATATAAGACATGACAATACACAACAAGACAAGACAAAACAACACAACACACGACATGACAAGACAAGACAAGACAAGAGAAGACAAGACAAGACAAGACAAGACTAGACAAGACAAGACAAAACAACACAACACAAGACACGACATGATATGACATGACAAGACAAGACAAGACAAGACAATACAAGACAAGACAAGACAAGACAAGACAAGACAAGACAAGACAAGACAAGACAAGACTAGACAAGACAAGACAAGACAAGACAAGACAAGACATGACATGACAAGACAAAACAACACAACACAAGACACGACATGATATGACATGACAAGACAAGACAAAACAACACAACACAAGACACGACATGATATGACATGACAAGACAAGACAAGACAAGACAATACAAGACAAGACAAGACAAGACAAGACAAGACATGACATTACATGACAAGACAAGACAAGACAAGACTAGACAAGACTAGACAAGACTAGACAAGACAAGACAAGACAAGACAAGACAAGACAAGACAAGACAAGACAAGACAAGACAAGACAAGACTAGACAAGACAAGACAAGACAAGACAAGACAAGACATGACATGACAAGACAAAACAACACAACACAAGACACGACATGATATGACATGACAAGACAAGACAAGACAAGACAATACAAGACAAGACAAGACAAGACAAGACAAGACAAGACAAGACAAGACAAGACAAGACAAGACAAGACAAGACAAGACAAGACAAGACAAGACAAGACAAGACATGACACGACAAAGCAGCACAAGACAAGACAAAACAATACAACACACGACATGACATTACATGAGAAAACAAGACAATACAAGACAAGACAAAACAAGACAAGACAAGACAAGACATGACAAGACAAGACAAGACAAGACAAGACAAAACAAAACAACACAACACACGACAGGACAGGACAAGACAAGACAAGACAAGACAAGACAAGACAAGACAAGACAAGACAAAACAAGACAAGACAAGACAAGACAAGACAAGACAAGACAAGACAAGACAAGACAAGACAAGACAAGACAAGACAAGACAAGACAAGACAAGACAAGACAAGACAAGACAAGACAAGACATGACAAGACAAAACAAGACAAGACAAGACAAAACAAGACAAGACAAGACAAGACATGACAAGACAAGACAAGACAAGACAAAACAAAACAACACAACACACGACAGGACAGGACAAGACAAGACAAGACATGACAAGACAAGACAAGACAAGACAAGACAAGACATGACAAGACAAAACAACACAACACACGACATGACAAGACAAGACAAGGAGAAGACAAGACAAGACAAAACAACACAACACACGACATGACATTACATGACAAAACAAGACAACATAAAACATGACAAGACAAGACAAGACCAAACAAGACAAGACCAAACAAGACAAGACAAGACAAAACAACACAACACAACACATGACATGACATGACATGACATGACAAGACAAGACAAGACAAGACAAGACAAGACAAGACAAGACAAGACAAGACAAGACAAGACATGACATGACAAGACAAAACAAGACAAGACAAAACAACACAACGCACGACATGACAAGACAAGACAAGACAAGACAAGACAAGACATGACATGACAAGACAAAGCAAGACAAGACAAAACAACACAACGCACGACATGACTTGACAAGACAAGACAAGACATGACATGACAAGACAAAGCAAGACAAGACAAAACAACACAACGCACGACATGACATGACATGACAAGACAAGACAAGACAAGACAAGACAAGACAAGACAAGACAAGACAAGACAAGACAAGACAAGGCAAGACAAGGCAAGACAAGACAGGACAAGACAAGACAAGACAACACAAGACAAAACAACACAACACACGACAGGACAAGACAAGACAAGGCAAGACAAGACAAGACAAGACAAGACAAGACAAGGCAAGACAAGACAAGACAAGACAAGACAAGACAAGACAAGACAAGACAAGACAAGACAATACAAGACAAGACAAGACAAGACCAAACAAGACAAGACAAAACAACACAACACACGACATGACATTACATGACAAGAGAAGACAAGACAAGACAAGACAAGACAACACTAGACAAGACAAGACATGACAGGACAAGACAAGACAAGACATGACAAGACAAAACAAGACTAAACAACACAACACACGACATGACATGACATTACATGACAAGACAAGACAAGACAAGACAAGGCAAGACAAGACAAGAAAAGACAAGACAAGACATGACAAGACAAAACAAGACAAGACAAGACAAAACAAGACAAGACAGGACAAGAAATGACATGACAAGACAAGACAAGACAAGACAAAACAAAACAACACAACACACGACAGGACAGGACAAGACAAGACAAGACATGACACGACAAAGCAGCACAAGACAAGACAAAACAACACAACACACGACATGACATTACATGAGAAAACAAGACAATACAAGACAAGACAAAACAAGACAAGACAAGACAAGACATGACAAGACAAGACAAGACAAGACAAAACAAAACAACACAACACACGACAGGACAGGACAAGACAAGACAAGACAAGACAAGACAAGACAAGACAAGACAAGACAAAACAAGACAAGACAAGACAAGACAAGACAAGACAAGACAAGACAAGACAAGACAAGACAAGACAAGACAAGACAAGACAAGACAAGACAAGACATGACAAGACAAAACAAGACAAGACAAGACAAAACAAGACAAGACAAGACAAGACATGACAAGACAAGACAAAACAAAACAACACAACACACGACAGGACAGGACAAGACAAGACAAGACATGACAAGACAAGACAAGACAAGACAAGACAAGACAAGACAAGACAAGACATGACAAGACAAAACAACACAACACACGACATGACAAGACAAGACAAGGAGAAGACAAGACAAGACAAAACAACACAACACACGACATGACATTACATGACAAAACAAGACAACATAAAACATGACAAGACAAGACAAGACCAAACAAGACAAGACCAAACAAGACAAGACAACACACGACATGACATGACAAGACAAGACAAGACAATATAAGACAAGACAAGACAAAACAATACAAGACAAAACAACACAACATACGACATGACAAGACAAAACAAGACAAGATAAAACAACACAACATACGACAAGACAAGACAAGACAAGACAAGACAAGACAAGACAAGACAAGACAAGACAAGACAAGACAAGACAAGACAAGACAAGACAAGACAAGACAAGACAAGACAAGACAAGACAAGACAAGACAAAACAAGACAAGACAAGACAAGACAAGACAAGACAAGACAAGACAAGACAAGACAAGACAAGACAAGACAAGACAAGACAAGACAAGACAAGACAAGACAAGACAAGACAAGACAAGACAAGACAAGACAAGACAAGACATGACAAGACAAAACAAGACAAGACAAGACAAAACAAGACAAGACAAGACAAGACATGACAAGACAAGACAAGACAAGACAAAACAAAACAACACAACACACGACAGGACAGGACAAGACAAGACAAGACATGACAAGACAAGACAAGACAAGACAAGACAAGACATGACAAGACAAAACAACACAACACACGACATGACAAGACAAGACAAGGAGAAGACAAGACAAGACAAAACAACACAACACACGACATGACATTACATGACAAAACAAGACAACATAAAACATGACAAGACAAGACAAGACCAAACAAGACAAGACCAAACAAGACAAGACAAGACAAAACAACACAACACAACACATGACATGACATGACATGACATGACAAGACAAGACAAGACAAGACAAGACAAGACAAGACAAGACAAGACAAGACAAGACAAGACAAGACAAGACATGACATGACAAGACAAAACAAGACAAGACAAAACAACACAACGCACGACATGACAAGACAAGACAAGACAAGACAAGACAAGACATGACATGACAAGACAAAGCAAGACAAGACAAAACAACACAACGCACGACATGACTTGACAAGACAAGACAAGACATGACATGACAAGACAAAGCAAGACAAGACAAAACAACACAACGCACGACATGACATGACATGACAAGACAAGACAAGACAAGACAAGACAAGACAAGACAAGACAAGACAAGACAAGACAAGACAAGACAAGGCAAGACAAGGCAAGACAAGACAGGACAAGACAAGACAAGACAACACAAGACAAAACAACACAACACACGACAGGACAAGACAAGACAAGGCAAGACAAGACAAGACAAGACAAGACAAGACAAGGCAAGACAAGACAAGACAAGACAAGACAAGACAAGACAAGACAAGACAAGACAAGACAAGACAAGACAAGACAATACAAGACAAGACAAGACAAGACCAAACAAGACAAGACAAAACAACACAACACACGACATGACATTACATGACAAGAGAAGACAAGACAAGACAAGACAAGACAACACTAGACAAGACAAGACATGACAGGACAAGACAAGACAAGACATGACAAGACAAAACAAGACTAAACAACACAACACACGACATGACATGACATTACATGACAAGACAAGACAAGACAAGACAAGGCAAGACAAGACAAGAAAAGACAAGACAAGACAAGACATGACAAGACAAAACAAGACAAGACAAGACAAAACAAGACAAGACAGGACAAGAAATGACATGACAAGACAAGACAAGACAAGACAAAACAAAACAACACAACACACGACAGGACAGGACAAGACAAGACAAGACATGACACGACAAAGCAGCACAAGACAAGACAAAACAACACAACACACGACATGACATTACATGAGAAAACAAGACAATACAAGACAAGACAAAACAAGACAAGACAAGACAAGACATGACAAGACAAGACAAGACAAGACAAAACAAAACAACACAACACACGACAGGACAGGACAAGACAAGACAAGACAAGACAAGACAAGACAAGACAAGACAAGACAAAACAAGACAAGACAAGACAAGACAAGACAAGACAAGACAAGACAAGACAAGACAAGACAAGACAAGACAAGACAAGACAAGACAAGACAAGACATGACAAGACAAAACAAGACAAGACAAGACAAAACAAGACAAGACAAGACAAGACATGACAAGACAAGACAAGACAAGACAAAACAAAACAACACAACACACGACAGGACAGGACAAGACAAGACAAGACATGACAAGACAAGACAAGACAAGACAAGACAAGACAAGACAAGACAAGACATGACAAGACAAAACAACACAACACACGACATGACAAGACAAGACAAGGAGAAGACAAGACAAGACAAAACAACACAACACACGACATGACATTACATGACAAAACAAGACAACATAAAACATGACAAGACAAGACAAGACCAAACAAGACAAGACCAAACAAGACAAGACAAGACAAAACAACACAACACATGACATGACATGACATGACATGACAAGACAAGACAAGACAAGACAAGATAAGACAAGACAAGACAAGACAAGACATGACATGACAAGACAAAACAAGACAAGACAAAACAACACAACGCACGACATGACAAGACAAGACAAGACAAGACAAGACAAGACATGACATGACAAGACAAAGCAAGACAAGACAAAACAACACAACGCACGACATGATATGACAAGACAAGACAAGACATGACATGACAAGACAAAGCAAGACAAGACAAAACAACACAACGCACGACATGACATGACATGACAAGACAAGACAAGACAAGACAAGACAAGACAAGACAAGACAAGGCAAGACAAGGCAAGACAAGACAGGACAAGACAAGACAAGACAACACAAGACAAAACAACACAACACACGACAGGACAAGACAAGACAAGGCAAGACAAGACAAGACAAGACAAGACAAGACAAGGCAAGACAAGACAAGACAAGACAAGACAAGACAAGACAAGACAATACAAGACAAGACAAGACAAGACAAGACAATACAAGACAAGACAAGACAAGACCAAACAAGACAAGACAAGACAAAACAACACAACACATGACATGACAAGACAAGACAAGGAGAAGACACGACAAGACAAAACAACACAACACACGACATGACATTACATGACAAGAGAAGACAAGACAAGACAAGACAAGACAACACTAGACAAGACAAGACATGACAGGACAAGACAAGACAAGACATGACAAGACAAAACAAGACTAAACAACACAACACACGACATGACATGACATTACATGACAAGACAAGACAAGACAAGACAAGGCAAGACAAGACAAGAAAAGACAAGACACGACAAGACAAGACAAGACAAGACAAGACAAGACAAGACAAGACAAGACAAGACAAGACAAGACAAGACAAGACAAGACAAGACAAGACAAGACAAGACAAGACAAGACAAGACAAGACAAGACAAGACGAGACAAGACAAGACAAGACAAGACAAGACAAGACAAGACAAGACAAGACAAGACAAGACAAGACAAGACAAGACAATAGAAGACAAGACAAGACAAGACAAGACCAAACAAGACAAGACAAGACAAAACAACACAACACATGACATGACATGACAAGACAAGACAAAACAACACAACACATGACATGACATGGCAAGACAAGACAAGACAAGACAAGACAAGACAAGACAAGACAAGACAAGACAAGACAAGACAAGACAAGACAAGACAAGACAAGACAAGACAAGACAAGACAAGACAAGACAAGACAAGATAAGACAAGACAAGACAATATAAGACAAGACAAGACAAAACAAGACAAGACAAAACAACACAACACACGACATGACATTACATGAGAAAACAAGACAATACAAGACAAGACAAAACAAGACAAGACATGACAAGACAAGACAAGACAATATAAGACAATATAAGACAAGACAAGACAAAACAAGACAAGACAAAACAACACAACATACGACATGACAAGACAAAACAAGACAAGACAAAACAACACAACATACGACAAGACAAGACAAGACAAGACAAGACAAGACAAGACAAGACAAGACAAGACAAGACAAGACAAGACAAGACAAGACAAGACAAGACAAGACAAGACAAGACAAGACAAGACAAGACAAGACAAGACAAGACAAGACAAGACAAGACAAGACAAGACAAGACAAGACAAGACAAGACAAGACAAGACAAGGCAAGACAAGACAGGACAAGGCAAGACAAGACAAGACAAGACAAGACAAGACAAGACAAAACAACACAACACACGACAGGACAAGACAAGACAAGGCAAGACAAGACAAGACAAGACAAGACAAGACAAGACAAGACAAGACAAGAAAAGACAAGACAAGACAGGACAGGACAAGACAAGACAAGACAAGACAAGACAAGACAAGACAAGGCAAGACAAGACAAGACAAGACAAGACAAGACAAGACAAGACAAGACAAGACAAGACAAGACAAGACAAGCCAAGACAAGACAATACAAGACAAGACAAGACAAGACAAGACAAGACAAGACAAGACAAGACAAGACAAGACAAGACAAGACAAGACAAGACAAGACAAGACAAGACAAGACAAGACAAGACAAGACAAGACAAGACAAGACAAGACAAGACAAGACAAGACAAGACAAGACAAGACAAGACAAGACAAGAAAAGACAATACAAAACAAGACAAGACAAGGCAAGGCAAGACAAGACAAGACAAGACAAAACAACACAACACACGACAGGACAAGACAAGATAAGGCAAGACAAGACAAGACAAGACAAGACAAGACAAGACAAGACAAGACATAACAAGACAAAACAAGACAAGATAAGACAAAACAAGACAAGACAAGACAAGACATGACATGACAAGACAAGACAAGACAAGACAAGACAAGACAAGACAAGACAAGACAAGACAAGACAAAACATGACAAGACAAGACAAGACATGACATGACAAGACAAGACAAGACAAGACAAGACAAGACAAGACAAGACAAGACAAGACAAGACAAGACAAGACAAGACAAAACAAGACAAGACAAGACAAGACATGACATGACAAGACAAGACAAGACAAGACAAGACAAGACAAGAAAAGACAAGACTAGAAAAGACAAGACAAGACAGGACAGGACAAGACAAGACAAGATAAGACCAGACAAGACAAGACAAGACAAGACAAGACAAGACAAGACAAAACAAGACAAGACAAGACAAGACAAGACAAGACAAGACAAGACAAGACAAGACAAGACAAGACAAGACAAGACATGACAAGACAAAACAAGACAAGACAAGACAAAACAAGACATGACATGACAAGACAAGACAAGACAAGACTAAACAACACAACACACGACATGACATGACAAGACAAGACAAGACAATATAAGACAAGACAAGACAAAACAATACAAGACAAAACAACACAACATACGACATGACAAGACAAAACAAGACAAGATAAAACAACACAACATACGACAAGACAAGACAAGACAAGACAAGACAAGACAAGACAAGACAAGACAAGACAAGACAAGACAAGACAAGACAAGACAAGACAAGACAAGACAAGACAAGACAAGACAAGACAAGACAAGACAAGACAAGACAAGACAAGACAAGACAAGACAAGACAAGACAAGACAAGACAAGACAAGACAAGACAAGACAAGACAAGACAAGACAAGACAAGACAAGACAAGACAAGACAAGACAAGACAAGACAAGACAAGACAAGGCAAGGCAAGACAAGACAAGACATGACATGACATGACAAGACAAGACAAGACAAGACAAGACAAGACACGACAAGACAAAACAACACAACACACGACATGACATTACATGACAAGACAAGACAAGACAAGAAAAGACAAGACAAGACAAGACAAGACTAGACAAGACAAGACATGACAAGACAAGACAAGACAAGACAAGACATGACAAGACAAAACAAGACAAGACAAGACAAGACAAGACAAGACAAGACAAAACAAGACAAAACAACACAACATACGACATGACAAGACAAAACAAGACAAGACAAAACAACACAACATACGACATGACAAGACAAAACAAGACAAGACAAAACAACACAACATACGACAAGACAAGACAAGACAAGACAAGACAAGACAAGACGAGACAAGACAAGACAAGATAAGGCAAGACAAGACAAGACAAGACAAGACAAGACAAGACAAGACAAGAGAAGACAAGACATGACAAGACAAAACAAGACAACACAAGACAAAACAAGACAAGACAAGACATGACATGACAAGACAAGACAAGACAAGACAAGACAAGACAAGACAAGACAAGACAAGACAAGACAAGACAAGACAAGACAAGACAAAACAAGACAAGACAAACCAACACAACATACGACATGACAAGACAAAACAAGATAAGACAAAACAAGACAAGACAAGACAAGACAAGACAAGACAAGACAAGACAAGACAAGACAAGACAAGACAAGACAAGACATGACAAGACAAAACAAGACAAGACAAGACAAAACAAGACAAGACAAGACAAGAAATGACATGACAAGACAAGACAAGACAAGACAAAACAAAACAACACAACACACGACAGGACAGGACAAGACAAGACAAGACATGACACGACAAAGCAGCACAAGACAAGACAAAACAACACAACACACGACATGACATTACATGAGAAAACAAGACAATACAAGACAAGACAAAACAAGACAAGACAAGACAAGACATGACAAGACAAGACAAGACAAGACAAGACAAAACAAAACAACACAACACACGACAGGACAGGACAAGACAAGACAAGACAAGACAAGACAAGACAAGACTAGACAAAACAAGACAAGACAAGACAAGACAAGACAAGACAAGACAAGACAAGACAAGACAAGACAAGACAAGACAAGACAAGACAAGACAAGACAAGACAAGACATGACAAGACAAAACAAGACAAGACAAGACAAAACAAGACAAGACAAGACAAGACATGACAAGACAAGACAAGACAAAACAAAACAAAACAACACAACACACGACAGGACAGGACAAGACAAGACAAGACATGACAAGACAAGACAAGACATGACAAGACAAAACAACACAACACACGACATGACAAGACAAGACAAGGAGAAGACAAGACAAGACAAAACAACACAACACACGACATGACATTACATGACAAAACAAGACAACATAAAACATGACAAGACAAGACAAGACCAAACAAGACAAGACCAAACAAGACAAGACAAGACAAAACAACACAACACAACACATGACATGACATGACATGACATGACATGACAAGACAAGACAAGACAAGACAAGACAAGACAAGACAAGACAAGACATGACATGACAAGACAAAACAAGACAAGACAAAACAACACAACGCACGACATGACAAGACAAGACAAGACAAGACAAGACAAGACATGACATGACAAGACAAAGCAAGACAAGACAAAACAACACAACGCACGACATGACATGACAAGACAAGACAAGACATGACATGACAAGACAAAGCAAGACAAGACAAAACAACACAACGCACGACATGACATGACATGACAAGACAAGACAAGACAAGACAAGACAAGACAAGACAAGACAAGACAAGACAAGACAAGACAAGGCAAGACAAGGCAAGACAAGACAGGACAAGACAAGACAAGACTACACAAGACAAAACAACACAACACACGACAGGACAAGACAAGACAAGGCAAGACAAAACAAGACAAGACAAGACAAGACAAGGCAAGACAAGACAAGACAAGACAAGACAAGACAAGACAAGACAAGACAAGACAAGACAAGACAAGACAATACAAGACAAGACAAGACAAGACCAAACAAGACAAGACAAGACAAAACAACACAACACATGACATGACAAGACAAGACAAGGAGAAGACACGACAAGACAAAACAACACAACACACGACATGACATTACATGACAAGAGAAGACAAGACAAGACAAGACAAGACAACACTAGACAAGACAAGACATGACAGGACAAGACAAGACATGACAAGACAAAACAAGACTAAACAACACAACACACGACATGACATGACATTACATGACAAGACAAGACAAGACAAGACAAGGCAAGACAAGACAAGAAAAGACAAGACACGACAAGACAAGACAAGACAAGACAAGACAAGACAAGACAAGACAAGACAAGACAAGACAAGACAAGACAAGACAAGACAAGACAAGACAAGACAAGACAAGACAAGACGAGACAAGACAAGACAAGACAAGACAAGACAAGACAAGACAAGACAAGACAAGACAAGACAAGACAAGACAAGACAAGACAAGACAAGACAAGACAAGACAAGACAAGACAAGACAAGACAAGACAAGACAAGACAAGACAAGACAAGACAAGACAAGACAAGACAAGACAAGACAATATAAGACAAGACAAGACAAAACAAGACAAGACAAAACAACACAACACACGACATGACATTACATGAGAAAACAAGACAATACAAGACAAGACAAAACAAGACAAGACATGACAAGACAAGACAAGACAATATAAGACAATATAAGACAAGACAAGACAAAACAAGACAAGACAAAACAACACAACATACGACATGACAAGACAAAACAAGACAAGACAAAACAACACAACATACGACAAGACAAGACAAGACAAGACAAGACAAGACAAGACAAGACAAGACAAGACAAGACAAGACAAGACAAGACAAGACAAGACAAGACAAGACAAGACAAGACAAGACAAGACAAGACAAGACAAGACAAGACAAGACAAGACAAGACAAGACAAGACAAGACAAGACAAGACAAGACAAGACAAGACAAGACAAGACAAGACAAGACAAGACAAGACAAGACAAGACAAGACAAGACAAGACAAGACAAGGCAAGACAAGACAGGACAAGGCAAGACGAGACAAGACAAGACAAGACAAAACAACACAACACACGACAGGACAAGACAAGACAAGGCAAGACAAGACAAGACAAGACAAGACAAGACAAGACAAGGCAAGACAAGACAAGACAAGACAAGACAAGACAAGACAAGACAAGAAAAGACAAGACAAGACAGGACAGGACAAGACAAGACAAGACAAGACAAGACAAGACAAGACAAGACAAGACAAGACAAGACAAGACAAGACAAGACAAGACAAGACAAGACAAGACAAGACAAGACAAGACAAGACAAGACAAGACAAGACAAGACAAGACAAGACAAGACAAGACAAGACAAGACAAGACAAGACAAGACAAGACAAGACAAGACAAGACAAGACAAGACAAGACAAGACAAGACAAGACAAGACAAGACAAGACAAGACAAGACAAGACAAGACAAGACAAGAAAAGACAATACAAAACAAGACAAGACAAGGCAAGGCAAGACAAGACAAGACAAGACAAAACAACACAACACACGACAGGACAAGACAAGATAAGGCAAGACAAGACAAGACAAGACAAGACAAGACAAGACAAGACAAGACAAGACAAGACAAGACATGACAAGACAAAACAAGACAAGATAAGACAAAACAAGACAAGACAAGACAAGACATGACATGACAAGACAAGACAAGACAGGACAAGACAAGACAAGACAAGACAAGACAAGACAAAACAAGACAAGACAAGACAAGACATGACATGACAAGACAAGACAAGACAAGACAAGACAAGACAAGACAAGACAAGACAAGACAAGACAAGAAAAGACAAAACAAGACAAGACAAGACAAAACAAGACAAGACAAGACAAGACATGACATGACAAGACAAGACAAGACAAGACAAGACAAGACAAGACAAGACAAGAAAAGACAAGTCTAGAAAAGACAAGACAAGACAGGACAGGACAAGACAAGACAAGATAAGACCAGACAAGACAAGACAAGACAAGACAAGACAAGACAAGACAAGACAAGACAAAACAAGACAAGACAAGACAAGACAAGACAAGACAAGACAAGACAAGACAAGACAAGACAAGACAAGACAAGACAAGACATGACAAGACAAAACAAGACAAGACAAGACAAAACAAGACAAGACAAGACAAGACATGACATGACAAGACAAGACAAGACAAGACAAAACAAGACAAGACAAGACAAGACAAGACAAGACAAAACAAGACTAAACAACACAACACACGACATGACATGACAAGGCAAGACAAGACAATATAAGACAAGACAAGACAAAACAATACAAGACAAAACAACACAACATACGACATGACAAGACAAAACAAGACAAGATAAAACAACACAACATACGACAAGACAAGACAAGACAAGACAAGACAAGACAAGACAAGACAAGACAAGACAAGACAAGACAAGACAAGACAAGACAAGACAAGACAAGACAAGACAAGAAAAGACAATACAAAACAAGACAAGACAAGGCAAGGCAAGACAAGACAAGACAAGACAAAACAACACAACACACGACAGGACAAGACAAGATAAGGCAAGACAAGACAAGACAAGACAAGACAAGACAAGACAAGACAAGACAAGACAAGACATGACAAGACAAAACAAGACAAGATAAGACAAAACAAGACAAGACAAGACAAGACATGACATGACAAGACAAGACAAGACAAGACAGGACAAGACAAGACAAGACAAGACAAGACAAGACAAAACAAGACAAGACAGGACAAGACATGACATGACAAGACAAGACAAGACAAGACAAGACAAGACAAGACAAGACAAGACAAGACAAGACAAGAAAAGACAAAACAAGACAAGACAAGACAAAACAAGACAAGACAAGACAAGACATGACATGACAAGACAAGACAAGACAAGACAAGACAAGACAAGACAAGACAAGAAAAGACAAGTCTAGAAAAGACAAGACAAGACAGGACAGGACAAGACAAGACAAGATAAGACCAGACAAGACAAGACAAGACAAGACAAGACAAGACAAGACAAGACAAAACAATACAAGACAAGACAAGACAAGACAAGACAAGACAAGACAAGACAAGACAAGACAAGACAAGACAAGACAAGACAAGACATGACAAGACAAAACAAGACAAGACAAGACAAAACAAGACAAGACAAGACAAGACATGACATGACAAGACAAGACAAGACAAGACAAAACAAGACAAGGCAAGACAAGACAAGACAAGACAAGACAAGACAAGACAAGACAAGACAAGACAAGACAAGACAATACAAGACAAGACAAGACAAGACCAAACAAGACAAGACAAGACAAAACAACACAACACATGACATGACAAGACAAGACAAGGAGAAGACACGACAAGACAAAACAACACAACACACGACAAGACATTACATGACAAGAGAAGACAAGACAAGACAAGACAAGACAACACTAGACAAGACAAGACATGACAGGACAAGACAAGACAAGACATGACAAGACAAAACAAGACTAAACAACACAACACACGACATGACATGACATTACATGACAAGACAAGACAAGACAAGACAAGGCAAGACAAGACAAGAAAAGACAAGACACGACAAGACAAGACAAGACAAGACAAGACAAGACCAGACAAGACAAGACAAGACAAGACAAGACAAGACAAGAAAAGACAAGACAAGACAAGACAAGACAAGACAAGACAAGACAAGACAAAACAAGACAAGACAAGACAAGACAAGACAATACAAGACAAGACAAGACAAGACAAGACCAAACAAGACAAGACAAGACAAAACAACACAACACATGACATGACATGACAAGACAAGACAAAACAACACAACACATGACATGACATGGCAAGACAAGACAAGACAAGACAAGACAAGACAAGACAAGACAAGACAAGACAAGACAAGACAAGACAAGACAAGACAAGACAAGACAAGATAAGATAAGACAAGACAATATAAGACAAGACAAGACAAAACAAGACAAGACAAAACAACACAACACACGACATGACATTACATGAGAAAACAAGACAATACAAGACAAGACAAAACAAGACAAGACATGACAAGACAAGACAAGACAATATAAGACAATATAAGACAAGACAAGACAAAACAAGACAAGACAAAACAACACAACATACGACATGACAAGACAAAACAAGACAAGACAAAACAACACAACATACGACAAGACAAGACAAGACAAGACAAGACAAGACAAGACAAGACAAGACAAGACAAGACAAGACAAGACAAGACAAGACAAGACAAGACAAGACAAGACAAGACAAGACAAGACAAGACAAGACAAGACAAGACAAGACAAGACAAGACAAGACAAGACAAGACAAGACAAGACAAGACAAGACAAGACAAGACAAGACAAGGCAAGACAAGACCGGACAAGGCAAGACAAGACAAGACAAGACAAGACAAAACAACACAACACACGACAGGACAAGACAAGACAAGGCAAGACAAGACAAGACAAGACAAGACAAGACAAGACAAGAAAAGACAAGACAAGACAGGACAGGACAAGACAAGACAAGACAAGACAAGACAAGACAAGACAAGACAAGACAAGACAAGACAAGACAAGACAAGACAAGACAAGACAAGACAAGACAAGACAAGACAAGACAAGACAAGACAAGACAAGACAAGACAAGACAAGACAAGACAAGACAAGACAAGACAAGACAAGACAAGAAAAGACAAGACAAGACAAGACAAGACAAGACAAGACAAGACAAGACAAGACAAGACAAGACAAGACAAAACAAGACAAGACAAGACAAGACAAGACAATACAAGACAAGACAAGACAAGACCAAACAAGACAAGACAAGACAAAACAACACAACACATGACATGACATGACAAGACAAGACAAAACAACACAACACATGACATGACATGGCAAGACAAGACAAGACAAGACAAGACAAGACAAGACAAGACAAGACAAGACAAGACAAGACAAGACAAGACAAGACAAGACAAGACAAGACAAGATAAGATAAGACAAGACAATATAAGACAAGACAAGACAAAACAAGACAAGACAAAACAACACAACACACGACATGACATTACATGAGAAAACAAGACAATACAAGACAAGACAAAACAAGACAAGACATGACAAGACAAGACAAGACAATATAAGACAATATAAGACAAGACAAGACAAAACAAGACAAGACAAAACAACACAACATACGACATGACAAGACAAAACAAGACAAGACAAAACAACACAACATACGACAAGACAAGACAAGACAAGACAAGACAAGACAAGACAAGACAAGACAAGACAAGACAAGACAAGACAAGACAAGACAAGACAAGACAAGACAAGACAAGACAAGACAAGACAAGACAAGACAAGACAAGACAAGACAAGACAAGACAAGACAAGACAAGACAAGGCAAGACAAGACCGGACAAGGCAAGACAAGACAAGACAAGACAAGACAAGACAAGACAAGGCAAGACAAGACAAGACAAGACAAGACAAGACAAGACAAGACAAGACAATACAAGACAAGACAAGACAAGACCAAACAAGACAAGACAAGACAAAACAACACAACACATGACATGACAAGACAAGACAAGGAGAAGACACGACAAGACAAAACAACACAACACACGACAAGACATTACATGACAAGAGAAGACAAGACAAGACAAGACAAGACAACACTAGACAAGACAAGACATGACAGGACAAGACAAGACAAGACCAAACAAGACAAGACAGGACAAAACAACACAACACATGACATGACAAGACAAGACAAGGAGAAGACACGACAAGACAAAACAACACAACACACGACAAGACATTACATGACAAGAGAAGACAAGACAAGACAAGACAAGACAACACTAGACAAGACAAGACATGACAGGACAAGACAAGACAAGACATGACAAGACAAAACAAGACTAAACAACACAACACACGACATGACATGACATTACATGACAAGACAAGACAAGACAAGACAAGGCAAGACAAGACAAGAAAAGACAAGACAAGACACGACAAGACAAGACAAGACAAGACAAGACAAGACCAGACAAGACAAGACAAGACAAGACAAGACAAGACAAGACAAGAAAAGACAAGACAAGACAAGACAAGACAAGACAAGACAAGACAAGACAAGACAAGACAAGACAAGACAAAACAAGACAAGACAAGACAAGACAAGACAATACAAGACAAGACAAGACAAGACAAGACCAAACAAGACAAGACAAGACAAAACAACACAACACATGACATGACATGACAAGACAAGACAAAACAACACAACACATGACATGACATGGCAAGACAAGACAAGACAAGACAAGACAAGACAAGACAAGACAAGACAAGACAAGACAAGACAAGAAAAGACAAGACAAGACAAGACAAGACAAGACAAGACAAGACAAGACAAGACAAGACAAGACAAGACAAGACAAGACAAGACAAGACAAGACAAGACAAGACAAGACAAGACAAGACAAGACAAGACAAGACAAGACAAGACAAGACAAGACAAGACAAGACAAGACAAGACAAGACAAGACAAGACAAGACAAGACAAGACAAGACAAGACAAGACAAGACAAGACAAGACAAGACAAGACAAGACAAGACAAGACAAGACAAGACAAGACAAGACAAGACAAGACAAGACAAGACAAGACAAGACAAGGCAAGACAAGACAGGACAAGGCAAGACGAGACAAGACAAGACAAGACAAAACAACACAACACACGACAGGACAAGACAAGACAAGGCAAGACAAGACAAGACAAGACAAGACAAGACAAGACAAGGCAAGACAAGACAAGACAAGACAAGACAAGACAAGACAAGACAAGAAAAGACAAGACAAGACAGGACAGGACAAGACAAGACAAGACAAGACAAGACAAGACAAGACAAGACAAGACAAGACAAGACAAGACAAGACAAGACAAGACAAGACAAGACAAGACAAGACAAGACAAGACAAGACAAGACAAGACAAGACAAGACAAGACAAGACAAGACAAGACAAGACAAGACAAGACAAGACAAGACAAGACAAGACAAGACAAGACAAGACAAGACAAGACAAGACAAGACAAGACAAGACAAGACAAGACAAGACAAGACAAGACAAGACAAGACAAGACAAGACAAGACAAGACAAGACAAGAAAAGACAATACAAAACAAGACAAGACAAGGCAAGGCAAGACAAGACAAGACAAGACAAAACAACACAACACACGACAGGACAAGACAAGATAAGGCAAGACAAGACAAGACAAGACAAGACAAGACAAGACAAGACAAGACAAGACAAGACAAGACATGACAAGACAAAACAAGACAAGATAAGACAAAACAAGACAAGACAAGACAAGACATGACATGACAAGACAAGACAAGACAAGACAGGACAAGACAAGACAAGACAAGACAAGACAAGACAAAACAAGACAAGACAAGACAAGACATGACATGACAAGACAAGACAAGACAAGACAAGACAAGACAAGACAAGACAAGACAAGACAAGACAAGAAAAGACAAAACAAGACAAGACAAGACAAAACAAGACAAGACAAGACAAGACATGACATGACAAGACAAGACAAGACAAGACAAGACAAGACAAGACAAGACAAGAAAAGACAAGTCTAGAAAAGACAAGACAAGACAGGACAGGACAAGACAAGACAAGATAAGACCAGACAAGACAAGACAAGACAAGACAAGACAAGACAAGACAAGACAAGACAAAACAAGACAAGACAAGACAAGACAAGACAAGACAAGACAAGACAAGACAAGACAAGACAAGACAAGACAAGACAAGACATGACAAGACAAAACAAGACAAGACAAGACAAAACAAGACAAGACAAGACAAGACATGACATGACAAGACAAGACAAGACAAGACAAAACAAGACAAGACAAGACAAGACAAGACAAGACAAAACAAGACTAAACAACACAACACACGACATGACATGACAAGACAAGACAAGACAATATAAGACAAGACAAGACAAAACAATACAAGACAAAACAACACAACATACGACATGACAAGACAAAACAAGACAAGATAAAACAACACAACATACGACAAGACAAGACAAGACAAGACAAGACAAGACAAGACAAGACAAGACAAGACAAGACAAGACAAGACAAGACAAGACAAGACAAGACAAGACAAGACAAGACAAGACAAGACAAGAAAAGACAATACAAAACAAGACAAGACAAGGCAAGGCAAGACAAGACAAGACAAGACAAAACAACACAACACACGACAGGACAAGACAAGACAAGATAAGGCAAGACAAGACAAGACAAGACAAGACAAGACAAGACAAGACAAGACAAGACAAGACATGACAAGACAAAACAAGACAAGATAAGACAAAACAAGACAAGACAAGACAAGACATGACATGACAAGACAAGACAAGACAAGACAGGACAAGACAAGACAAGACAAGACAAGACAAGACAAAACAAGACAAGACAGGACAAGACATGACATGACAAGACAAGACAAGACAAGACAAGACAAGACAAGACAAGACAAGACAAGACAAGACAAGACATGACAAGACAAAACAAGACAAGACAAGACAAAACAAGACAAGACAAGACAAGACATGACATGACAAGACAAGACAAGACAAGACAAAACAAGACAAGGCAAGACAAGACAAGACAAGACAAGACAAGACAAGACAAGACAAGACAAGACAAGACAATACAAGACAAGACAAGACAAGACCAAACAAGACAAGACAAGACAAAACAACACAACACATGACATGACAAGACAAGACAAGGAGAAGACACGACAAGACAAAACAACACAACACACGACAAGACATTACATGACAAGAGAAGACAAGACAAGACAAGACAAGACAACACTAGACAAGACAAGACATGACAGGACAAGACAAGACAAGACATGACAAGACAAAACAAGACTAAACAACACAACACACGACATGACATGACATTACATGACAAGACAAGACAAGACAAGACAAGGCAAGACAAGACAAGAAAAGACAAGACACGACAAGACAAGACAAGACAAGACAAGACAAGACCAGACAAGACAAGACAAGACAAGACAAGACAAGACAAGAAAAGACAAGACAAGACAAGACAAGACAAGACAAGACAAGACAAGACAAAACAAGACAAGACAAGACAAGACAAGACAATACAAGACAAGACAAGACAAGACAAGACCAAACAAGACAAGACAAGACAAAACAACACAACACATGACATGACATGACAAGACAAGACAAAACAACACAACACATGACATGACATGGCAAGACAAGACAAGACAAGACAAGACAAGACAAGACAAGACAAGACAAGACAAGACAAGACAAGACAAGACAAGACAAGACAAGACAAGACAAGACAAGATAAGATAAGACAAGACAATATAAGACAAGACAAGACAAAACAAGACAAGACAAAACAACACAACACACGACATGACATTACATGAGAAAACAAGACAATACAAGACAAGACAAAACAAGACAAGACATGACAAGACAAGACAAGACAATATAAGACAATATAAGACAAGACAAGACAAAACAAGACAAGACAAAACAACACAACATACGACATGACAAGACAAAACAAGACAAGACAAAACAACACAACATACGACAAGACAAGACAAGACAAGACAAGACAAGACAAGACAAGACAAGACAAGACAAGACAAGACAAGACAAGACAAGACAAGACAAGACAAGACAAGACAAGACAAGACAAGACAAGACAAGACAAGACAAGACAAGACAAGACAAGACAAGACAAGACAAGACAAGACAAGACAAGACAAGACAAGACAAGACAAGACAAGACAAGACAAGGCAAGACAAGACCGGACAAGGCAAGACAAGACAAGACAAGACAAGACAAAACAACACAACACACGACAGGACAAGACAAGACAAGGCAAGACAAGACAAGACAAGACAAGACAAGACAAGACAAGAAAAGACAAGACAAGACAGGACAGGACAAGACAAGACAAGACAAGACAAGACAAGACAAGACAAGACAAGACAAGACAAGACAAGACAAGACAAGACAAGACAAGACAAGACAAGACAAGACAAGACAAGACAAGACAAGACAAGACAAGACAAGACAAGACAAGACAAGACAAGACAAGACAAGAAAAGACAAGACAAGACAAGACAAGACAAGACAAGACAAGACAAGACAAGACAAGACAAGACAAGACAAAACAAGACAAGACAAGACAAGACAAGACAATACAAGACAAGACAAGACAAGACCAAACAAGACAAGACAAGACAAAACAACACAACACATGACATGACATGACAAGACAAGACAAAACAATACAACACATGACATGACATGGCAAGACAAGACAAGACAAGACAAGACAAGACAAGACAAGACAAGACAAGACAAGACAAGACAAGACAAGACAAGACAAGACAAGACAAGACAAGATAAGATAAGACAAGACAATATAAGACAAGACAAGACAAAACAAGACAAGACAAAACAACACAACACACGACATGACATTACATGAGAAAACAAGACAATACAAGACAAGACAAAACAAGACAAGACATGACAAGACAAGACAAGACAATATAAGACAATATAAGACAAGACAAGACAAAACAAGACAAGACAAAACAACACAACATACGACATGACAAGACAAAACAAGACAAGACAAAACAACACAACATACGACAAGACAAGACAAGACAAGACAAGACAAGACAAGACAAGACAAGACAAGACAAGACAAGACAAGACAAGACAAGACAAGACAAGACAAGACAAGACAAGACAAGACAAGACAAGACAAGACAAGACAAGACAAGACAAGACAAGACAAGACAAGACAAGACAAGACAAGGCAAGACAAGACCGGACAAGGCAAGACAAGACAAGACAAGACAAGACAAGACAAGACAAGGCAAGACAAGACAAGACAAGACAAGACAAGACAAGACAAGACAAGACAATACAAGACAAGACAAGACAAGACCAAACAAGACAAGACAAGACAAAACAACACAACACATGACATGACAAGACAAGACAAGGAGAAGACACGACAAGACAAAACAACACAACACACGACAAGACATTACATGACAAGAGAAGACAAGACAAGACAAGACAAGACAACACTAGACAAGACAAGACATGACAGGACAAGACAAGACAAGACCAAACAAGACAAGACAGGACAAAACAACACAACACATGACATGACAAGACAAGACAAGGAGAAGACACGACAAGACAAAACAACACAACACACGACAAGACATTACATGACAAGAGAAGACAAGACAAGACAAGACAAGACAACACTAGACAAGACAAGACATGACAGGACAAGACAAGACAAGACATGACAAGACAAAACAAGACTAAACAACACAACACACGACATGACATGACATTACATGACAAGACAAGACAAGACAAGACAAGGCAAGACAAGACAAGAAAAGACAAGACACGACAAGACAAGACAAGACAAGACAAGACAAGACCAGACAAGACAAGACAAGACAAGACAAGACAAGACAAGACAAGAAAAGACAAGACAAGACAAGACAAGACAAGACAAGACAAGACAAGACAAGACAAGACAAGACAAGACAAAACAAGACAAGACAAGACAAGACAAGACAATACAAGACAAGACAAGACAAGACAAGACCAAACAAGACAAGACAAGACAAAACAACACAACACATGACATGACATGACAAGACAAGACAAAACAACACAACACATGACATGACATGGCAAGACAAGACAAGACAAGACAAGACAAGACAAGACAAGACAAGACAAGACAAGACAAGACAAGACAAGACAAGACAAGACAAGACAAGATAAGATAAGACAAGACAATATAAGACAAGACAAGACAAAACAAGACAAGACAAAACAACACAACACACGACATGACATTACATGAGAAAACAAGACAATACAAGACAAGACAAAACAAGACAAGACATGACAAGACAAGACAAGACAATATAAGACAATATAAGACAAGACAAGACAAAACAAGACAAGACAAAACAACACAACATACGACATGACAAGACAAAACAAGACAAGACAAAACAACACAACATACGACAAGACAAGACAAGACAAGACAAGACAAGACAAGACAAGACAAGACAAGACAAGACAAGACAAGACAAGACAAGACAAGACAAGACAAGACAAGACAAGACAAGACAAGACAAGACAAGACAAGACAAGACAAGACAAGACAAGACAAGACAAGACAAGACAAGGCAAGACAAGACCGGACAAGGCAAGACAAGACAAGACAAGACAAGACAAAACAACACAACACACGACAGGACAAGACAAGACAAGGCAAGACAAGACAAGACAAGACAAGACAAGACAAGACAAGAAAAGACAAGACAAGACAGGACAGGACAAGACAAGACAAGACAAGACAAGACAAGACAAGACAAGACAAGACAAGACAAGACAAGACAAGACAAGACAAGACAAGACAAGACAAGACAAGACAAGACAAGACAAGACAAGACAAGACAAGACAAGACAAGACAAGACAAGACAAGACAAGACAAGACAAGACAAGACAAGACAAGACAAGACAAGACAAGACAAGACAAGACAAGACAAGACAAGACAAGACAAGACAAGACAAGACAAGACAAGACAAGACAAGACAAGACAAGACAAGACAAGACAAGACAAGACAAGATAAGACAAGACAAGACAAGACAAGACAAGAAAAGACAATACAAAACAAGACAAGACAAGGCAAGACAAGACAAGACAAGACAAGACAAGACAAGACAAAACAAGACAAGACAAGACAAGACATGACATGACAAGACAAGACAAGACAAGACAAGACAAGACAAGACAAGACAAGACAAGAAAAGACAAAACAAGACAAGACAAGACAAAACAAGACAAGACAAGACAAGACAAGACAAGACAAGACAAGACAAGACAAGACAAGACAAGACAAGACATGACAAGACAAAACAAGACAAGACAAGACAAGACAAGACAAGACAAGGCAAGGCAAGGCAAGACAAGACATGACATGACATGACAAAACAACACAACACACGACAGGACAAGACAAGATAAGGCAAGACAAGACAAGACAAGACAAGACAAGACAAGACAAGACAAGACATGACAAGACAAAACAAGACAACACAAGACAAAACAAGACAAGACAAGACATGACATGACAAGACAAGACAAGACAAGACAAGACAAGACAAGACAAGACAAGACAAGACAAAACAAGACAAGACATGACATGACAAGACAAGACAAAACAAGACAAAACAAGACAAGACAAGACAAGACAAGACAAGACAAGGCAAGACAAGACAAGACAAGACAAAACAACACAACACACGACAGGACAAGACAAGATAAGGCAAGACAAGACAAGACAAGACAAGACAAGACAAGACAAGACATGACAAGACAAAACAAGACAACACAAGACAAAACAAGACAAGACAAGACATGACATGACAAGACAAGACAAGACAAGACAAGACAAGACAAGACAAGACAAGACAAAACAAGACAAGACATGACATGACAAGACAAGACAAGACAAGACAAAAACAACACAACATACGACAAGACAAGACAAGACAAGACAAGACAAGACAAGACAAGACAAGACAAGACAAGACAAGACAAGGCAAGACAAGACAAGACAAGACAAAACAACACAACACACGACAGGACAAGACAAGATAAGGCAAGACAAGACAAGACAAGACAAGACAAGACAAGACAAGACATGACAAGACAAAACAAGACAACACAAGACAAAACAAGACAAGACAAGACATGACATGACAAGACAAGACAAGACAAGACAAGACAAGACAAGACAAGACAAGACAAAACAAGACAAGACATGACATGACAAGACAAGACAAAACAAGACAAAACAAGACAAGACAAGACAAAACAAGACTAAACAACACAACACACGACATGACATGACAAGACAAGACAAGACAATATAAGACAATATAAGACAAGACAAGACAAAACAATACAAGACAAAACAACACAACATACGACATGACAAGACAAAACAAGACAAGACAAAACAACACAACATACGACAAGACAAGACAAGATAAGACAAGGCAAGGCAACACAAGACAAGACAAGACATGACATGAAAAGACAAGACAAGACAAGACACGACAAGACAAAACAACACAACATACGACATGACATTACATGACAAGACAAGACAAGACAAGAAAAGACAAGACAAGACAAGACAAGACAAGACAAGACAAGACAAGACAAGACAAGACAAGACAAGACAAGACAAGACAAGACAAGACAAAACAACACAACATACGACATGACAAGACAAAACAAGACAAGACAAGACAAGACAAGACAAGACAAGACAAGACAAGACAAGACAAGACAAGACAAGACAAGACAAGGCAAGGCAAGGCAAGACATGACATGACATGACAAGACAAGACAAGACAAGACAAGACACGACAAGACAAAACAACACAACACACGACATGACATTACATGACAAGACAAGACAAGACAAGAAAAGACAAGACAAGACAAGACAAGACTAGACAAGACAAGACATGACAAGACAAGACAAGACAAGACAAGACATGACAAGACAAAACAAGACAAGACAAGACAAGACAAGACAAGACAAGACAAAACAAGACAAAACAACACAACATACGACATGACAAGACAAAACAAGACAAGACAAAACAACACAACATACGACATGACATTACATGACAAGACAAGACAAGACAAGAAAAGACAAGACAAGACAAGACAAGACAAGACAAGACAAGACAAGACAAGACAAGACAAGACAAGACAAGACAAGACAAGACAAGACAAGACAAGAGAAGACAAGACAAGACAAGGCAAGACAAGACAGGACAAGGCAAGACAAGACAAGACAAGACAAGACAAGACAAAACAACACAACACACGACAGGACAAGACAAGACAAGGCAAGACAAGACAAGACAAGACAAGACAAGACAAGACAAGAAAAGACAAGACAAGACAGGACAGGACAAGACAAGACAAGACAAGACAAGACAAGACAAGACAAGACAAGACAAGACAAGACAAGACAAGACAAGACAAGACAAGACAAGACAAGACAAGACAAGACAAGAAAAGACAATACAAAACAAGACAAGACAAGGCAAGACAAGACAAGACAAGACAAGACAAGACAAGACAAAACAAGACAAGACAAGACAAGACATGACATGACAAGACAAGACAAGATAAGACAAGACAAGACAAGACAAGACAAGAAAAGACAAATCAAGACAAGACAAGACAAAACAAGACAAGACAAGACAAGACAAGACAAGACAAGACAAGACAAGACAAGACATGACAAGACAAAACAAGACAAGACAAGACAAGACAAGACAAGACAAGGCAAGGCAAGGCAAGACAAGACATGACATGACATGACAAGACAAGACAAGACAAGACAAGACAAGACAAGACATGACAAGACAAAACAAGACAAGACAAGACAAAACAAGACAAGACAAGACAAGACATGACATGACAAGACAAGACAAGACAAGACAAAACAAAACAAAACAACACAACACACGACAGGACAGGACAAGACAAGACAAGACATGACACGACAAAGCAGCACAAGACAAGACAAAACAACACAACACACGACATGACATTACATGACAAGACAAGACAAGACAAGAAAAGACAAGACAAGACAAGACAAGACTAGACAAGACAAGACATGACAAGACAAGACAAGACAAGACAAGACATGACAAGACAAAACAAGACAAGACAAGACAAGACAAGACAAGACAAGACAAAACAAGACAAAACAACACAACATACGACATGACATTACATGACAAGACAAGACAAGACAAGAAAAGACAAGACAAGACAAGACAAGACAAGACAAGACAAGACAAGACAAGACAAGACAAGACAAGACAAGACAAGACAAGACAAGACAAGACAAGACAAGACAAGACAAGACAAGACAAGACAAGACAAGACATGACAAGACAAAACAACACAACACACGACATGACAAGACAAGACAAGACCAGACAAGACAAAGCAACACAAGACACGACATGACATGACATGACAAGACAAGACAAGACAATACAAGACAAGACAAGACAAGACAAGACAAGACAAGACAAGACAAGACAAGACAAGACAAGACAAGACAAGACAAGACAAGACAAGACAAGACAAAACAAAACAACACAACATACGACATGACAAGACAAGACAAGACAAGACAAGACAAGACAAGACAAGACAAAACAAAACAACACAACATACGACATGACAAGACAAAACAAGACAAGACAAAACAAGACAAGACAAAACAAGACAAGACAAAACAACACAACATACGACAAGACAAGACAAGACAAGACAAGACAAGACAAGGCAAGACAAGACAAGACAAGACAAAACAACACAACACACGACAGGACAAGACAAGATAAGGCAAGACAAGACAAGACAAGACAAGACAAGACAAGACAAGACAAGACAAGACAAGACAAAACAAGACAAGACATGACATGACAAGACAAGACAAGACAAGACAAAACAAGACAAGACAAGACAAAACAAGACTAAACAACACAACACACGACATGACATGACAAGACAAGACAAGACAATATAAGACAATATAAGACAAGACAAGACAAAACAATACAAGACAAAACAACACAACATACGACATGACAAGACAAAACAAGACAAGACAAAACAACACAACATACGACAAGACAAGACAAGACAAGACAAGGCAAGGCAAGACAAGACAAGACAAGACATGACATGACAAGACAAGACAAGACAAGACAAGACACGACAAGACAAAACAACACAACATACGACATGACATTACATGACAAGACAAGACAAGACAAGAAAAGACAAGACAAGACAAGACAAGACAAGACAAGACAAGACAAGACAAGACAAGACAAGACAAGACAAGACAAGACAAGACAAGACAAGACAAGACAAGACAAGACAAGACAAGACACGACAAAACAACACAACATACGACATGACAAGACAAAACAAGACAAGACAAAACAAGACAAGACAAAACAACACAACATACGACAAGTCAAGACAAGACAAGACAAGACAAGACAAGACAAGACAAGGCAAGACAAGACAAGACAAGACAAAACAACACAACACACGACAGGACAAGACAAGATAAGGCAAGACAAGACAAGACAAGACAAGACAAGACAAGACAAGACAAGACAAGACAAGACAAGACAAGACAAGATATGACAAGACAAAACAAGACAACACAAGACAAAACAAGACAAGACAAGACATGACAAGACAATACAAGACAAGACAAGACAAGACAAGACAAGACAAGACAAGACAAGACAAGACAAGACAAGACAAGACAAGACAAGACAAGACAAGACAAGACAAGACAAGACAAGACAAGACAAGACAAGACAAGACAAGACAAGACAAGACAAGACAAGACAAGACAAGACAAGACAAGACAAGACAAGACAAGACAAGACAAGACAAGACAAGACAAGACAAGACAAGACAAGACAAGACAAAACAAAACAACACAACATACGACATGACAAGACAAGACAAGACAAGACAAAACAAAACAACACAACATACGACATGACAAGACAAAACAAGACAAGACAAAACAAGACAAGACAAGACAAGACAAGACAAGACAAGACAAGACAAGACAAGACAAGACAAGACAAGACAAGACAAGGCAAGGCAAGGCAAGACATGACATGACATGACAAGACAAGACAAGACAAGACAAGACACGACAAGACAAAACAACACAACACACGACATGACATTACATGACAAGACAAGACAAGACAAGAAAAGACAAGACAAGACAAGACAAGACTAGACAAAACAAGACATGACAAGACAAGACAAGACAAGACAAGACATGACAAGACAAAACAAGACAAGACAAGACAAGACAAGACAAGACAAGACAAAACAAGACAAAACAACACAACATACGACATGACAAGACAAAACAACACAACATACGACATGACATTACATGACAAGACAAGACAAGACAAGAAAAGACAAGACAAGACAAGACAAGAAAAGACAAGACAAGACAAGACAAGACAAGACAAGACAAGACAAGACAAGACAAGACAAGACAAGACAAGACAAGACAAGACAAGACAAGACAAAACAAAACAACACAACATACGACATGACAAGACAAGACAAGACAGGACAAGACAAGACAAGACAAAACAAAACAACACAACATACGACATGACAAGACAAAACAAGACAAGACAAAACAACACAACATACGACAAGACAAGACAAGACAAGACAAGACAAGACAAGGCAAGACAAGACAAGACAAGACAAAACAACACAACACACGACAGGACAAGACAAGATAAGGCAAGACAAGACAAGACAAGACAAGACAAGACAAGACAAGACAAGACAAGACAAGACAAGACAAGACAAGAGAAGACAAGACATGACAAGACAAAACAAGACAACACAAGACAAAACAAGACAAGACAAGACATGACATGACAAGACAAGACAAGACAAGACAAGACAAGACAAGACAAGACAAAACAAGACAAGACATGACATGACAAGACAAGACAAGACAAGACAAAACAAGACAAGACAAGACAAAACAAGACTAAACAACACAACACACGACATGACATGACAAGACAAGACAAGACAATATAAGACAATATAAGACAAGACAAGACAAAACAATACAAGACAAAACAACACAACATACGACATGACAAGACAAAACAAGACAAGACAAAACAACACAACATACGACAAGACAAGACAAGACAAGACAAGGCAAGGCAAGACAAGACAAGACAAGACATGACATGACATGACAAGACAAGACAAGACACGACAAGACAAAACAACACAACATACGACATGACATTACATGACAAGACAAGACAAGACAAGACAAGAAAAGACAAGACAAGACAAGACAAGACAAGACAAGACAAGACAAGACAAGACAAGACAAAACAACACAACATACGACATGACAAGACAAAACAAGACAAGACAAAACAAGACAAGACAAAACAACACAACATACGACAAGTCAAGACAAGACAAGACAAGACAAGACAAGACAAGACAAGACAAGGCAAGACAAGACAAGACAAGACAAAACAACACAACACACGACAGGACAAGACAAGATAAGGCAAGACAAGACAAGACAAGACAAGACAAGACAAGACAAGACAAGACAAGACAAGACAAGACAAGACAAGACAAGACAAGACAAGACAAGACAAGACAAGACAAGACAAGACATGACAAGACAAAACAAGACATCACAAGACAAAACAAGACAAGACAAGACATGACATGACAAGACAAGACAAGACAAGACAAGACAAGACAAGACAAGACAAGACAAGACAAAACAAGACAAGACAAGACAAGACATGACATGACAAGACAAGACAAGACAAGACAAGACAAGACAAGACAAGACAAGACAAGACAAGACAAGACAAGACAAGACAAGACAAGAAAAGACAAAACAAGACAAGACAAGACAAAACAAGACAAGACAAGACAAGACATGACATGACAAGACAAGACAAGACAAGACAAGACAAGACAAGAAAAGACAAGACAAGACAAGAGAAGACAAGACAAGACAGGACAGGACAAGACAAGACAAGATAAGACCAGACAAGACAAGACAAGACAAGACAAGACAAGACAAGACAAAACAAGACAAGACAAGACATGACATGACAAGACAAGACAAGACAAGACAAAACAAGACAAAACAAGACAAGACAAGACAAGACAAGACAAGACAAGACAAGACAAGACAAGACAAGACAAGACAAGACAAGACAAGACAAGACAAGACAAGACAAGACAAGACATGACAAGACAAAACAAGACATCACAAGACAAAACAAGACAAGACAAGACATGACATGACAAGACAAGACAAGACAAGACAAGACAAGACAAGACAAGACAAAACAAGACAAGACAAGACAAGACATGACATGACAAGACAAGACAAGACAAGACAAGACAAGACAAGACAAGACAAGACAAGACAAGACAAGACAAGAAAAGACAAAACAAGACAAGACAAGACAAAACAAGACAAGACAAGACAAGACATGACATGACAAGACAAGACAAGACAAGACAAGACAAGACAAGAAAAGACAAGACAAGACAAGAGAAGACAAGACAAGACAGGACAGGACAAGACAAGACAAGATAAGACCAGACAAGACAAGACAAGACAAGACAAGACAAGACAAGACAAAACAAGACAAGACAAGACAAGACAACACAAGACAAGACAAGACAAGACAAGACAAGACAAGAAAAGACAAAACAAGACAAGACAAGACAAAACAAGACAAGACAAGACAAGACATGACATGACAAGACAAGACAAGACAAGACAAGACATGACATGACAAGACAAGACAAGACAAGACAAGACAAGACAAGACAAGAAAAGACAAGACAAGACAAGAAAAGACAAGACAAGACAGGACAGGACAAGGCAAGACAAGATAAGACCAGACAAGACAAGACAAGACAAGACAAGACAAGACAAGACAAAACAAAGCAAGACAAGACAAGACAAGACAAGACAAGACAAGACAAGACAAGACAAGACAAGACAAGACAAGACATGACAAGACAAAACAAGACAAGACAAAACAAGACAAGACAAGACAAAACAAGACAAGACAAGACAAGACATGACATGACAAGACAAGACAAAACAAGACAAAACAAGAGAAGACAAGACAAAACAAGACTAAACAACACAACACACGACATGACATGACAAGACAAGACAAGACAATATAAGACAATATAAGACAAGACAAGACAAAACAATACAAGACAAAACAACACAACATACGACATGACAAGACAAAACAAGACAAGACAAAACAACACAACATACGACAAGACAAGACAAGACAAGACAAGGCAAGGCAAGACAAGACAAGACATGACATGACAAGACAAGACAAGACAAGACAAGACAAGACACGACAAGACAAAACAATACAACACACGACATGACATTACATGACAAGACAAGACAAGACAGGAAAAGACAAGACAAGACAAGACAAGACAAGACTAGACAAGACAAGACATGACAAGACAAGACAAGACAAGACATGACATGACAAGACAAGACAAGACAAGACAAGACAAGACATGACATGACAAGACAAGACAAGATAAGACAAGACAAGACAAGACAAGAGAAGACAAGACATGACAAGACAAAACAAGACAACACAAGACAAAACAAGACAAGACAAGACAAGACAAGACAAGACAAGACAAAACAACACAACATACGACATGACAAGACAAAACAAGACAAGACAAAACAAGACAAGACAAAACAACACAACATACGACATGACAAGACAAAACAAGACAAGACAAAACAACACAACATACGACAAGACAAGACAAGACAAGACAAGGCAAGGCAAGACAAGGCAAGACATGACATGACAAGACTAGACAAGACAAGACAAAACAACACAACATACGACAAGACAAGACAAGACAAGACAAGGCAAGGCAAGACAAGACAAGACAAGACATGACATGACAAGACAAGACAAGACAAGACAAGACACGACAAGACAAAACAACACAACATACGACGTGACATTACATGACAAGACAAGACAAGACAAGACAAGAAAAGACAAGACAAGACAAGACAAGACAAGACAAGACAAGACAAGACAAGACAAGACAAGACAAGACAAGACAAGACAAGACAAGACAAGACAAGGCAAGGCAAGACAAGACAAGACATGACATAACAAGACAAGACAAGACAAGACAAGACACGACAAGACAAAACAACACAACACACGACATGACATTACATGACAAGACAAGAAAAGACAAGACAAGACAAGACAAGACAAGACTAGACAAGACAAGACATGACAAGACAAGACAAGACAAGACATGACATGACAAGACAAGACAAGACAAGACAAGACAAGACAAGACAAGACAAGACAAGACATGACATGACAAGACAAGACAAGACAAGACAAGACAAGACAAGAGAAGACAAGACATGACAAGACAAAACAAGACAACACAAGACAAAACAAGACAAGACAAGACAAGACAAGACAAGACAAGACAAGACAAAACAACACAACATACGACATGACAAGACAAAACAAGACAAGACAAAACAAGACAAGACAAAACAACACAACATACGACATGACAAGACAAAACAAGACAAGACAAAACAAGACAAGACAAAACAAGACAAGACAAAACAACACAACATACGACAAGACAAGACAAGACAAGACAAGACAAGACAAGACAAGACAAGACAAGACAAGACAAGACAAGACAAGACAAGGCAAGACAAGACAAAACAACACAACACACGACAGGACAAGACAAGATAAGGCAAGACAAGACAAGACAAGACATGACAAGACAAAACAAGACAACACAAGACAAAACAAGACAAGACAAGACATGACATGACAAGACAAGACAAGACAAGACAAGACAAGACAAGAAAAGACAAGACAAGACAAGACAAAACAAGACAAGACAAAACAACACAACATACGACATGACAAGACAAAACAAGACAAGACAAAACAAGACAAGACAAAACAACACAACATACGACAAGACAAGACAAGACAAGACAAGACAAGACAAGACAAGACAAGACAAGGCAAGACAAGACAAGACAAGACAAAACAACACAACACACGACAGGACAAGACAAGATAAGGCAAGACAGGACAAGACAAGATAAGGCAAGCCAAGACAAGACAAGACAAGACAAGACAAGACAAGACAAGACAAGACAAGACAAGACAAGACAAGACAAGACAAGACAAGACAAGACAAGACAAGACAAGACAAGACAAGACAAGACAAGACAAGACAAGACAAGACAAGACAAGACAAGACAAGACAAGACAAGACAAGACAAGACAAGACAAGACAAGACAAGACAAGACAAGACAAGACAAGACAAGACAAGACAAGACAAGACAAGACAAGACAAGACAAGACAAGACAAGACAAGACAAGACAAGACAAGACAAGACAAGACAAGACAAGACAAGACAAGACAAGACAAGACAAGACAAGACAAGACAAGACAAGACAAGACAAGACAAGACAAGACAAGACAAGACAAGACAAGACAAGACAAGACAAGACAAGACAAGACAAGACATGACATGACAAGACAAAACAACACAACACAAGACACGACATGATATGACATGACAAGACAAGACAAGACAAGACAATACAAGACAAGACAAGACAAGACAAGACAAGACAAGACAAGACAAGACAAGACAAGACAAGACAAGACAAGACAAGACAAGACAAGACAAGACAAGACAAGACAAGACAAGACAAGACAAGACAAGACAAGACAAGACAAGACAAGACAAAACAACACAACATACGACATGACAAGACAAGACAAGACAAGACAAGACAAGACAAGACAAGACAAAACAAAACAACACAACATACGACATGACAAGACAAAACAAGACAAGACAAAACAAGACAAGACAAAACAACACAACATACGACAAGACAAGACAAGACAAGACAAGACAAGACAAGACAAGACAAGACAAGGCAAGACAAGACAAAACAACACAACACACGACAGGACAAGACAAGATAAGGCAAGACAAGACAAGACAAGACAAGACTAGACAAGACTAGACAAGACTAGACAAGACTAGACAAGACAAGACAAGACTAGACAAGACTAGACAAGACTAGACAAGACTAGACAAGACAAGACAAGACAAGACAAGACAAGACAAGACAAGACAAGACAAGACAAGACAAGACAAGACAAGACTAGACAAGACAAGACAAGACATGACAAGACAAGACAACACAACACACGACATGACATGACAAGACAAGACAATATAAGACATGACAATACACAACAAGACAAGACAAAACAACACAACACACGACATGACAAGACAAGACAAGACAAGAGAAGACAAGACAAGACAAGACAAGACTAGACAAGACAAGACAAGACAAGACAAGACAAGACATGACATGACAAGACAAAACAACACAACACAAGACACGACATGATATGACATGACAAGACAAGACAAGACAAGACAATACAAGACAAGACAAGACAAGACAAGACAAGACAAGACAAGACAAGACAAGACAAGACTAGACAAGACAAGACAAGACAAGACAAGACAAGACATGACATGACAAGACAAAACAACACAACACAAGACACGACATGATATGACATGACAAGACAAGACAAAACAACACAACACAAGACACGACATGATATGACATGACAAGACAAGACAAGACAAGACAATACAAGACAAGACAAGACAAGACAAGACAAGACATGACATTACATGACAAGACAAGACAAGACAAGACTAGACAAGACTAGACAAGACAAGACAAGACAAGACAAGACAAGACAAGACAAGACAAGACAAGACAAGACAAGACAAGACAAGACAAGACTAGACAAGACAAGACAAGACAAGACAAGACAAGACATGACATGACAAGACAAAACAACACAACACAAGACACGACATGATATGACATGACAAGACAAGACAAGACAAGACAATACAAGACAAGACAAGACAAGACAAGACAAGACAAGACAAGACAAGACAAGACAAGACAAGACAAGACATGACACGACAAAGCAGCACAAGACAAGACAAAACAACATAACACACGACATGACATTACATGAGAAAACAAGACAATACAAGACAAGACAAAACAAGACAAGACAAGACAAGACAAGACATGACAAGACAAGACAAGACAAGACAAAACAAAACAACACAACACACGACAGGACAGGACAAGACAAGACAAGACAAGACAAGACAAGACAAGACAAGACAAGACAAAACAAGACAAGACAAGACAAGACAAGACAAGACAAGACAAGACAAGACAAGACAAGACAAGACAAGACAAGACAAGACAAGACAAGACAAGACAAGACAAGACAAGACAAGACAAGACAAGACAAGACAAGACAAGACAAGACAAGACAAGACATGACAAGACAAAACAAGACAAGACAAGACAAAACAAGACAAGACAAGACAAGACATGACAAGACAAGACAAGACAAGACAAAACAAAACAACACAACACACGACAGGACAGGACAAGACAAGACAAGACATGACAAGACAAGACAAGACAAGACAAGACAAGACAAGACAAGACATGACAAGACAAAACAACACAACACACGACATGACAAGACAAGACAAGGAGAAGACAAGACAAGACAAAACAACACAACACACGACATGACATTACATGACAAAACAAGACAACATAAAACATGACAAGACAAGACAAGACCAAACAAGACAAGACCAAACAAGACAAGACAAGACAAAACAACACAACACAACACATGACATGACATGACATGACATGACAAGACAAGACAAGACAAGACAAGACAAGACAAGACAAGACAAGACAAGACATGACATGACAAGACAAAACAAGACAAGACAAAACAACACAACGCACGACATGACAAGACAAGACAAGACAAGACAAGACAAGACATGACATGACAAGACAAGACAAGACAAGACAAGACAAGACAAGACAAGACAAGACAAGGCAAGGCAAGACAAGACAAGACATGACATAACAAGACAAGACAAGACAAGACAAGACACGACAAGACAAAACAACACAACACACGACATGACATTACATGACAAGACAAGAAAAGACAAGACAAGACAAGACAAGACAAGACTAGACAAGACAAGACATGACAAGACAAGACAAGACAAGACATGACATGACAAGACAAGACAAGACAAGACAAGACAAGACAAGACAAGACATGACATGACAAGACAAGACAAGACAAGACAAGACAAGACAAGAGAAGACAAGACATGACAAGACAAAACAAGACAACACAAGACAAAACAAGACAAGACAAGACAAGACAAGACAAGACAAGACAAGACAAAACAACACAACATACGACATGACAAGACAAAACAAGACAAGACAAAACAAGACAAGACAAAACAACACAACATACGACATGACAAGACAAAACAAGACAAGACAAGACAAGACAAGACAAGACAAGACAAGACAAGACAAGACAAGGCAAGACAAGACAAAACAACACAACACACGACAGGACAAGACAAGATAAGGCAAGACAAGACAAGACAAGACATGACAAGACAAAACAAGACAACACAAGACAAAACAAGACAAGACAAGACATGACATGACAAGACAAGACAAGACAAGACAAGACAAGACAAGACAAGACAAGACAAGACAAAACAAGACAAGACAAAACAACACAACATACGACATGACAAGACAAAACAAGACAAGACAAAACAACACAACATACGACAAGACAAGACAAGACAAGACAAGACAAGACAAGACAAGACAAGACAAGGCAAGACAAGACAAGACAAGACAAAACAACACAACACACGACAGGACAAGACAAGATAAGGCAAGACAGGACAAGACAAGATAAGGCAAGCCAAGACAAGACAAGACAAGACAAGACAAGACAAGACAAGACAAGACAAGACAAGACAAGACAAGACAAGACAAGACAAGACAAGACAAGACAAGACAAGACAAGACAAGACAAGACAAGACAAGACAAGACAAGACAAGACAAGACAAGACAAGACAAGACAAGACAAGACAAGACAAGACAAGACAAGACAAGACAAGACAAGACAAGACAAGACAAGACAAGACAAGACAAGACAAGACAAGACAAGACAAGACAAGACAAGACAAGACAAAACAAGACAAGACAAGACAAGACAAGACAAGACAAGACAAGACAAGACAACACAACATACGACAAGACAAGACAAGACAAGACAAGACAAGACAAGACAAGACAAGACAAGACAAGACAAGACAAGACAAGACAAGGCAAGACAAGACAAAACAACACAACACACGACAGGACAAGACAAGATAAGGCAAGACAAGACAAGACAAGACATGACAAGACAAAACAAGACAACACAAGACAAAACAAGACAAGACAAGACATGACATGACAAGACAAGACAAGACAAGACAAGACAAGACAAGACAAGACAAGACAAGACAAGACAAAACAAGACAAGACAAAACAACACAACACAAGACACGACATGATATGACATGACAAGACAAGACAAGACAATACAAGACAAGACAAGACAAGACAAGACAAGACAAGACAAGACAAGACAAGACAAGACAAGACTAGACAAGACAAGACAAGACAAGACAAGACAAGACATGACATGACAAGACAAAACAACACAACACAAGACACGACATGATATGACATGACAAGACAAGACAAAACAACACAACACAAGACACGACATGATATGACATGACAAGACAAGACAAGACAAGATAAGACAAGACAAGACAAGACAAGACAAGACAAGACAAGACAAGACAAGACAAGACAAGACAAGACAAGACAAGACAAGACAAAACAAAACAACACAACATACGACATGACAAGACAAGACAAGACAAGACAAGACAAAACAACACAACATACGACATGACAAGACAAAACAAGACAAGACAAAACAAGACAAGACAAAACAACACAACATACGACATGACAAGACAAAACAAGACAAGACAAAACAAGACAAGACAAAACAAGACAAGACAAAACAACACAACATACGACAAGACAAGACAAGACAAGACAAGACAAGACAAGACAAGACAAGACAAGACAAGACAAGGCAAGACAAGACAAAACAACACAACACACGACAGGACAAGACAAGATAAGGCAAGACAAGACAAGACAAGACAAGACATGACAAGACAAAACAAGACAACACAAGACAAAACAAGACAAGACAAGACAAGACAAGATAAGGCAAGACAAGACAAGACAAGACAAGACAAGACAAGACAAGACAAGACAAGACAAGACAAGACAAGACAAGACAAGACAAGACAAGACAAGACAAGACAAGACAAGACAAGACTAGACAAGACAAGACAAGACAAGACAAGACAAGACATGACATGACAAGACAAAACAACACAACACAAGACACGACATGATATGACATGACAAGACAAGACAAGACAAGACAATACAAGACAAGACAAGACAAGACAAGACAAGACAAGACAAGACAAGACAAGACTAGACAAGACAAGACAAGACAAGACAAGACAAGACATGACATGACAAGACAAAACAACACAACACAAGACACGACATGATATGACATGACAAGACAAGACAAAACAACACAACACAAGACACCACATGATATGACATGACAAGACAAGACAAGACAAGACAATACAAGACAAGACAAGACAAGACAAGACAAGACATGACATTACATGACAAGACAAGACAAGACAAGACTAGACAAGACTAGACAAGACTAGACAAGACAAGACAAGACAAGACAAGACAAGACAAGACAAGACAAGACAAGACAAGACAAGACAAGACAAGACTAGACAAGACAAGACAAGACAAGACAAGACAAGACATGACATGACAAGACAAAACAACACAACACAAGACACGACATGATATGACATGACAAGACAAGACAAGACAAGACAATACAAGACAAGACAAGACAAGACAAGACAAGACAAGACAAGACAAGACAAGACAAGACAAGACAAGACAAGACAAGACAAGACAAGACAAGACAAGACAAGACAAGACAAGACAAGACAAGACAAGACATGACACGACAAAGCAGCACAAGACAAGACAAAACAACACAACACACGACATGACATTACATGAGAAAACAAGACAATACAAGACAAGACAAAACAAGACAAGACAAGACAAGACATGACAAGACAAGACAAGACAAGACAAAACAAAACAACACAACACACGACAGGACAGGACAAGACAAGACAAGACAAGACAAGACAAGACAAGACAAGACAAGACAAAACAAGACAAGACAAGACAAGACAAGACAAGACAAGACAAGACAAGACAAGACATGACAAGACAAAACAACACAACACAACATACGACAAGACAAGACAAGACAAGACAAGACAAGGCAAGACAAGACAAGACAAGACAAGACAAGGCAAGACAAGACAAAACAACACAACACACGACAGGACAAGACAAGATAAGGCAAGACAAGACAAGACAAGACAAGACTAGACAAGACTAGACAAGACTAGACAAGACTAGACAAGACAAGACAAGACAAGACAAGACAAGACTAGACAAGACTAGACAAGACTAGACAAGACTAGACAAGACAAGACAAGACAAGACAAGACAAGACAAGACAAGACAAGACAAGACAAGACAAGACAAGACAAGACAAGACAAGGCAAGACAAGACAAGACAAGACAAAACAACACAACACACGACAGGACAAGACAAGATAAGGCAAGACAGGACAAGACAAGATAAGGCAAGCCAAGACAAGACAAGACAAGACAAGACAAGACAAGACAAGACAAGACAAGACAAGACAAGACAAGACAAGACAAGACAAGACAAGACAAGACAAGACAAGACAAGATAAGACAAGACAAGACAAGACAAGACAAGACAAGACAAGACAAGACAAGACAAGACAAGACAAGACAAGACAAGACAAGACAAGACAAGACAAGACAAGACAAGACAAGACAAGACAAGACAAGACAAGACAAGACAAGACAAGACAAGACAAGACAAGACAAGACAAGACATGACATGACAAGACAAAACAACACAACACAAGACACGACATGATATGACATGACAAGACAAGACAAAACAACACAACACAAGACACGACATGATATGACATGACAAGACAAGACAAGACAAGATAAGACAAGACAAGACAAGACAAGACAAGACAAGACAAGACAAGACAAGACAAGACAAGACAAGACAAGACAAGACAAGACAAAACAAAACAACACAACATACGACATGACAAGACAAGACAAGACAAGACAAGACAAAACAACACAACATACGACATGACAAGACAAAACAAGACAAGACAAAACAAGACAAGACAAAACAACACAACATACGACATGACAAGACAAAACAAGACAAGACAAAACAAGACAAGACAAAACAAGACAAGACAAAACAACACAACATACGACAAGACAAGACAAGACAAGACAAGACAAGACAAGACAAGACAAGACAAGACAAGACAAGGCAAGACAAGACAAAACAACACAACACACGACAGGACAAGACAAGATAAGGCAAGACAAGACAAGACAAGACAAGACATGACAAGACAAAACAAGACAACACAAGACAAAACAAGACAAGACAAGACAAGACAAGATAAGGCAAGACAAGACAAGACAAGACAAGACAAGACAAGACAAGACAAGACAAGACAAGACAAGACAAGACAAGACAAGACAAGACAAGACAAGACAAGACAAGACAAGACAAGACTAGACAAGACAAGACAAGACAAGACAAGACAAGACATGACATGACAAGACAAAACAACACAACACAAGACACGACATGATATGACATGACAAGACAAGACAAGACAAGACAATACAAGACAAGACAAGACAAGACAAGACAAGACAAGACAAGACAAGACAAGACTAGACAAGACAAGACAAGACAAGACAAGACAAGACATGACATGACAAGACAAAACAACACAACACAAGACACGACATGATATGACATGACAAGACAAGACAAAACAACACAACACAAGACACCACATGATATGACATGACAAGACAAGACAAGACAAGACAATACAAGACAAGACAAGACAAGACAAGACAAGACATGACATTACATGACAAGACAAGACAAGACAAGACTAGACAAGACTAGACAAGACTAGACAAGACAAGACAAGACAAGACAAGACAAGACAAGACAAGACAAGACAAGACAAGACAAGACAAGACAAGACTAGACAAGACAAGACAAGACAAGACAAGACAAGACATGACATGACAAGACAAAACAACACAACACAAGACACGACATGATATGACATGACAAGACAAGACAAGACAAGACAATACAAGACAAGACAAGACAAGACAAGACAAGACAAGACAAGACAAGACAAGACAAGACAAGACAAGACAAGACAAGACAAGACAAGACAAGACAAGACAAGACAAGACAAGACAAGACAAGACAAGACATGACACGACAAAGCAGCACAAGACAAGACAAAACAACACAACACACGACATGACATTACATGAGAAAACAAGACAATACAAGACAAGACAAAACAAGACAAGACAAGACAAGACATGACAAGACAAGACAAGACAAGACAAAACAAAACAACACAACACACGACAGGACAGGACAAGACAAGACAAGACAAGACAAGACAAGACAAGACAAGACAAGACAAAACAAGACAAGACAAGACAAGACAAGACAAGACAAGACAAGACAAGACAAGACATGACAAGACAAAACAACACAACACAACATACGACAAGACAAGACAAGACAAGACAAGACAAGGCAAGACAAGACAAGACAAGACAAGACAAGGCAAGACAAGACAAAACAACACAACACACGACAGGACAAGACAAGATAAGGCAAGACAAGACAAGACAAGACAAGACTAGACAAGACTAGACAAGACTAGACAAGACTAGACAAGACAAGACAAGACAAGACAAGACAAGACTAGACAAGACTAGACAAGACTAGACAAGACTAGACAAGACAAGACAAGACAAGACAAGACAAGACAAGACAAGACAAGACAAGACAAGACAAGACAAGACAAGACAAGACAAGGCAAGACAAGACAAGACAAGACAAAACAACACAATACACGACAGGACAAGACAAGATAAGGCAAGACAGGACAAGACAAGATAAGGCAAGCCAAGACAAGACAAGACAAGACAAGACAAGACAAGACAAGACAAGACAAGACAAGACAAGACAAGACAAGACAAGACAAGACAAGACAAGACAAGACAAGACAAGACAAGACAAGACAAGACAAGACAAGACAAGACAAGACAAGACAAGACAAGACAAGACAAGACAAGACAAGACAAGACAAGACAAGACAAGACAAGACAAGACAAGACAAGACAAGACAAGACAAGACAAGACAAGACAAGACAAGACAAGACAAGACAAGACAAGACATGACATGACAAGACAAAACAACACAACACAAGACACGACATGATATGACATGACAAGACAAGACAAGACAAGACAAGACAAGACAAGACAAGACAAGACAAGACAAGACAAGACAAGACAAGACAAGACAAGACAAGACAAGACAAGACAAGACAAGACAAGACAAGACAAGACAAGACAAGACAAGACAAGACAAGACAAGACAAGACAAGACAAGACAAGACAAAACAAAACAACACAACATACGACATGACAAGACAAGACAAGACAAGACAAGACAAGACAAGACAAAACAAAACAACACAACATACGACATGACAAGACAAAACAAGACAAGACAAAACAAGACAAGACAAAACAAGACAAGACAAAACAACACAACATACGACAAGACAAGACAAGACAAGACAAGACAAGACAAGACAAGACAAGACAAGACAAGACAAGGCAAGACAAGACAAAACAACACAACACACGACAGGACAAGACAAGATAAGGCAAGACAAGACAAGACAAGACAAGACTAGACAAGACTAGACAAGACTAGACAAGACTAGACAAGACAAGACAAGACAAGACTAGACAAGACTAGACAAGACTAGACAAGACTAGACAAGACAAGACAAGACAAGACAAGACAAGACAAGACAAGACAAGACAAGACAAGACAAGACAAGACAAGACAAGACAAGACTAGACAAGACAAGACATGACAAGACAAGACAACACAACACACGACATGACATGACAAGACAAGACAATATAAGACATGACAATACACAACAAGACAAGACAAAACAACACAACACACGACATGACAAGACAAGACAAGACAAGAGAAGACAAGACAAGACAAGACAAGACTAGACAAGACAAGACAAGACAAGACAAGACAAGACATGACATGACAAGACAAAACAACACAACACAAGACACGACATGATATGACATGACAAGACAAGACAAGACAAGACAATACAAGACAAGACAAGACAAGACAAGACAAGACAAGACAAGACAAGACAAGACAAGACAAGACAAGACAAGACTAGACAAGACAAGACAAGACAAGACAAGACAAGACATGACATGACAAGACAAAACAACACAACACAAGCCACGACATGATATGACATGACAAGACAAGACAAAACAACACAACACAAGACACGACATGATATGACATGACAAGACAAGACAAGACAAGACAATACAAGACAAGACAAGACAAGACAAGACAAGACATGACATTACATGACAAGACAAGACAAGACTAGACAAGACTAGACAAGACTAGACAAGACAAGACAAAACAAAACAACAAGACATGACACGACAAAACAACACAAGACAAGACAAAACAACACAACACAAGACAAGACAAGACAAGACAAGACAAAACAAGACAAGACAAGACAAGACAAGACAAGACAAGACAAGACAAGACAAGACAAGACAAGACAAGACAAGACAAGACAAGACAAGACAAGACAAGACATGACAAGACAAAACAACACAAGACAAGACAAAACAACACAAGACAAGACAAGACAAGACAAGACAAGACAAAACAAGACAAGACAAGACAAGACAAGACAAGACAAGACAAGACAAGACAAGACAAGACAAGACAAGACAAGACAAGACAAGACAAGACAAGACAAGACAAGACAAGACATGACAAGACAAAACAAGACAAGACAAGACAAAACAAGACAAGACAGGACAAGAAATGACATCACAAGACAAGACAAGACAAGACAAAACAAAACAACACAACACACGACAGGACAGGACAAGACAAGACAAGACATGACACGACAAAGCAGCACAAGACAAGACAAAACAACACAACACACGACATGACATTACATGAGAAAACAAGACAATACAAGACAAGACAAAACAAGACAAGACAAGACAAGACATGACAAGACAAGACAAGACAAGACAAAACAAAACAACACAACACACGACAGGACAGGACAAGACAAGACAAGACAAGACAAGACAAGACAAGACAAGACAAGACAAGACAAGACAAGACAAGACAAGACAAGACAAGACAAGACAAGACAAGACAAGACAAGACAAGACAAGACAAGACAAGACAAGACAAGACAAGACAAGACAAGACAAGACAAGACAAGACAAGACAAGACAAGACAAGACAAGACAAGACAAGACAAGACATGACATGACAAGACAAAACAACACAACACAAGACACGACATGATATGACATGACAAGACAAGACAAGACAAGACAAGACAAGACAAGACAAGACAAGACAAGACAAGACAAGACAAGACAAGACAAGACAAGACAAGACAAGACAAGACAAGACAAGACAAGACAAGACAAGACAAGACAAGACAAGACAAGACAAGACAAGACAAGACAAGACAAGACAAGACAAGACAAGACAAGACAAGACAAAACAAAACAACACAACATACGACATGACAAGACAAGACAAGACAAGACAAGACAAGACAAGACAAAACAAAACAACACAACATACGACATGACAAGACAAAACAAGACAAGACAAAACAAGACAAGACAAAACAAGACAAGACAAAACAACACAACATACGACAAGACAAGACAAGACAAGACAAGACAAGACAAGACAAGACAAGACAAGACAAGACAAGACAAGGCAAGACAAGACAAAACAACACAACACACGACAGGACAAGACAAGATAAGGCAAGACAAGACAAGACAAGACAAGACTAGACAAGACTAGACAAGACTAGACAAGACTAGACAAGACAAGACAAGACAAGACTAGACAAGACTAGACAAGACTAGACAAGACTAGACAAGACAAGACAAGACAAGACAAGACAAGACAAGACAAGACAAGACAAGACAAGACAAGACAAGACAAGACAAGACAAGACTAGACAAGACAAGACATGACAAGACAAGACAACACAACACACGACATGACATGACAAGACAAGACAATATAAGACATGACAATACACAACAAGACAAGACAAAACAACACAACACACGACATGACAAGACAAGACAAGACAAGAGAAGACAAGACAAGACAAGACAAGACTAGACAAGACAAGACAAGACAAGACAAGACAAGACATGACATGACAAGACAAAACAACACAACACAAGACACGACATGATATGACATGACAAGACAAGACAAGACAAGACAATACAAGACAAGACAAGACAAGACAAGACAAGACAAGACAAGACAAGACAAGACAAGACAAGACTAGACAAGACAAGACAAGACAAGACAAGACAAGACATGACATGACAAGACAAAACAACACAACACAAGCCACGACATGATATGACATGACAAGACAAGACAAAACAACACAACACAAGACACGACATGATATGACATGACAAGACAAGACAAGACAAGACAATACAAGACAAGACAAGACAAGACAAGACAAGACATGACATTACATGACAAGACAAGACAAGACTAGACAAGACTAGACAAGACTAGACAAGACAAGACAAGACAAGACAAGACAAGACAAGACAAGACAAGACAAGACAAGACAAGACAAGACAAGACAAGACAAGACAAGACAAGACTAGACAAGACAAGACAAGACAAGACAAGACAAGACATGACATGACAAGACAAAACAACACAACACAAGACACGACATGATATGACATGACAAGACAAGACAAGACAAGACAAGACAAGACAAGACAAGACAAGACAAGACAAGACAAGACAAGACAAGACAAGACAAGACAAGACAAGACAAGACAAGACAAGACATGACACGACAAAGCAGCACAAGACAAGACAAAACAACACAACACACGACATGACATTACATGAGAAAACAAGACAATACAAGACAAGACAAAATAAGACAAGACAAGACAAGACATGACAAGACAAGACAAGACAAGACAAAACAAAACAACACAACACACGACAGGACAGGACAAGACAAGACAAGACAAGACAAGACAAGACAAGACAAGACAAGACAAAACAAGACAAGACAAGACAAGACAAGACAAGACAAGACAAGACAAGACAAGACAAGACAAGACAAGACAAGACAAGACAAGACAAGACAAGACAAGACAAGACAAGACAAGACAAGACAAGACATGACAAGACAAAACAAGACAAGACAAGACAAAACAAGACAAGACAAGACAAGACATGACAAGACAAGACAAGACAAGACAAAACAAAACAACACAACACACGACAGGACAGGACAAGACAAGACAAGACATGACAAGACAAGACAAGACAAGACAAGACAAGACAAGACAAGACATGACAAGACAAAACAACACAACACACGACATGACAAGACAAGACAAGGAGAAGACAAGACAAGACAAAACAACACAACACACGACATGACATTACATGACAAAACAAGACAACATAAAACATGACAAGACAAGACAAGACCAAACAAGACAAGACCAAACAAGACAAGACAAGACAAAACAACACAACACAACACATGACATGACATGACATGACATGACAAGACAAGACAAGACAAGACAAGACAAGACAAGACAAGACAAGACAAGACAAGACAAGACATGACATGACAAGACAAAACAAGACAAGACAAAACAACACAACGCACGACATGACAAGACAAGACAAGACAAGACAAGACAAGACATGACATGACAAGACAAAGCAAGACAAGACAAAACAACACAACGCACGACATGACATGACAAGACAAGACAAGACATGACATGACAAGACAAAGCAAGACAAGACAAAACAACACAACGCACGACATGACATGACATGACAAGACAAGACAAGACAAGACAAGACAAGACAAGACAAGACAAGACAAGACAAGACAAGGCAAGACAAGGCAAGACAAGACAGGACAAGACAAGACAAGACAACACAAGACAAAACAACACAACACACGACAGGACAAGACAAGACAAGGCAAGACAAGACAAGACAAGACAAGACAAGACAAGGCAAGACAAGACAAGACAAGACAAGACAAGACAAAACAACACAACACATGACATGACAAGGCAAGACAAGGAGAAGACACGACAAGACAAAACAACACAACACACGACATGACATTACATGACAAGAGAAGACAAGACAAGACAAGACAAGACAACACTAGACAAGACAAGACATGACAGGACAAGACAAGACAAGACATGACAAGACAAAACAAGACTAAACAACACAACACACGACATGACATGACATTACATGACAAGACAAGACAAGACAAGACAAGACAAGACAAGACAAGACAAGACAAGACAAGACAAGACAAGACAAGACAAGACAAGACAAGACAAGACAAGACAAGACAAGACAAGACAAGACAAGACAAGACAAGACAAGACAAGACGAGACAAGACAAGACAAGACAAGACAAGCCAAGACAAGACAAGACAAGACAAGACAAGACAATAGAAGACAAGACAAGACAAGACAAGACCAAACAAGACAAGACAAGACAAAACAACACAACACATGACATGACATGACAAGACAAGACAAAACAACACAACACATGACATGACATGGCAAGACAAGACAAGACAAGACAAGACAAGACAAGACAAGACAAGACAAGACAAGACAAGACAAGATAAGACAAGACAAGACAAGACAAGACAAGACAAGACAAGACAAGACAAGACAAGACAAGACAAGACAAGACAAGACAAGACAAGACAAGACAAGACAAGACAAGACAAGACAAGACAAGACAAGACAAGACAAGACAAGACAAGACATGACATGACAAGACAAAACAACACAACAGAAGACACGACATGATATGACATGACAAGACAATACAAGACAAGATAAGACAAGACAAGACAAGACAAGACAAGACAAGACAAGACAAGACAAGACAAGACAAGACAAGACAAGACAAGACAAGACAAGACAAGACAAGACAAGACAAGACAAGACAAGACAAGACAAGACAAAACAAAACAACACAACATACGACATGACAAGACAAGACAAGACAAGACAAGACAAGACAAGACAAAACAAAACAACACAACATACGACATGACAAGACAAAACAAGACAAGACAAAACAAGACAAGACAAAACAACACAACATACGACAAGACAAGACAAGACAAGACAAGACAAGACAAGACAAGACAAGACAAGACAAGACAAGACAAGACAAGGCAAGACAAGACAAAACAACACAACACACGACAGGACAAGACAAGATAAGGCAAGACAAGACAAGACAAGACAAGACAAGACAAGACAAGACAAGACAAGAGAAGACAAGACATGACAAGACAAAACAAGACAACACAAGACAAAACAAGACAAGACAAGACATGACATGACAAGACAAGACAAGACAAGACAAGACAAGACAAGACAAGACAAGACAAAACAAGACAAGACAAAACAACACAACATACGACATGACAAGACAAAACAAGACAAGACAAAACAAGACAAGACAAAACAACACAACATACGACAAGACAAGACAAGACAAGACAAGACAAGACAAGACAAGACAAGACAAGGCAAGACAAGACAAGACAAGACAAAACAACACAACACACGACAGGACAAGACAAGATAAGGCAAGACAGGACAAGACAAGATAAGGCAAGCCAAGACAAGACAAGACAAGACAAGACAAGACAAGACAAGACAAGACAAGACAAGACAAGACAAGACAAGACAAGACAAGACAAGACGAGACAAGACAAGACAAGACAAGACAAGACAAGACAAGACAAGACAAGACAAGACAAGACAAGACAAGACAAGACAAGACAAGACAAGACAAGACAAGACAAGACAAGACAAGACAAGACAAGACAAGACAAGACAAGACAAGACAAGACAAGACAAGACAAGAAAAGACAAGACAAGACAAGACTAGACAAGACAAGACAAGACAAGACAAGACAAGACAAGACAAGACAAGACAAGACATGACATGACAAGACAAAACAACACAACACAAGACACGACATGATATGACATGACAAGACAAGACAAGACAAGACAATACAAGACAAGACAAGACAAGACAAGACAAGACAAGACAAGACAAGACAAGACAAGACAAGACAAGACAAGACAAGACAAGACAAGACAAGACAAGACAAGACAAGACAAGACAAAACAAAACAACACAACATACGACATGACAAGACAAGACAAGACAAGACAAGACAAGACAAGACAAAACAAAACAACACAACATACGACATGACAAGACAAAACAAGACAAGACAAAACAAGACAAGACAAAACAACACAACATACGACAAGACAAGACAAGACAAGACAAGACAAGACAAGACAAGACAAGACAAGACAAGGCAAGACAAGACAAAACAACACAACACACGACAGGACAAGACAAGATAAGGCAAGACAAGACAAGACAAGACAAGACAAGACAAGACAATACAAGACAAGAGAAGACAAGACATGACAAGACAAAACAAGACAACACAAGACAAAACAAGACAAGACAAGACAAGACATGACAAGACAAGACAAGACAAGACAAGACAAGACAAGACAAGACAAGACAAGACAAAACAAGACAAGACAAAACAACACAACATACGACATGACAAGACAAAACAAGACAAGACAAAACAAGACAAGACAAAACAACACAACATACGACAAGACAAGACAAGACAAGACAAGACAAGACAAGACAAGACAAGACAAGACAAGGCAAGACAAGACAAGACAAGACAAAACAACACAACACACGACAGGACAAGACAAGATAAGGCAAGACAAGACAAGACAAGACAAGACAAGACAAGACAAGACAAGAGAAGACAAGACATGACAAGACAAGACAAGACAAAACAAGACTAAACAACACAACACACGACATGACATGACATGACAAGACAAGACAAGACAATATAAGACAAGACAAGACAAAACAAGACAAGACAAAACAAAACAACACAACATACGACATGACAAGACAAAACAAGACAAGACAAAACAAGACAAGACAAAACAACACAACATACGACAAGACAAGACAAGACAAGACAAGACAAGACAAGACAAGACAAGACAAGACAAGACAAGACAAGGCAAGACAAGACAAGACAAGACAAAACAACACAACACACGACAGGACAAGACAAGATAAGGCAAGCCAAGACAAGACAAGACAAGACAAGACAAGACAAGACAAGACAAGACAAGACAAGACAAGACAAGACAAGACAAGACAAGACAAGACAAGACATGACATGACAAAACAAGACAAGATAAGACAAAACAAGACAAGACAAGACAAGACAAGACATGACATGACAAGACAAGACAAAACAAAACAACAAGACATGACACGACAAAACAACACAAGACAAGACAAAACAACACAACACAAGACAAGACAAGACAAGACAAGACAAAACAAGACAAGACAAGACAAGACAAGACAAGACAAGACAAGACAAGACAAGACAAGACAAGACAAGACAAGACAAGACAAGACAAGACAAGACAAGACATGACAAGACAAAACAACACAAGACAAGACAAAACAACACAAGACAAGACAAGACAAGACAAGACAAGACAAAACAAGACAAGACAAGACAAGACAAGACAAGACAAGACAAGACAAGACAAGACAAGACAAGACAAGACAAGACAAGACAAGACAAGACAAGACAAGACAAGACAAGACATGACAAGACAAAACAAGACAAGACAAGACAAAACAAGACAAGACAGGACAAGAAATGACATCACAAGACAAGACAAGACAAGACAATACAAGACAAGAGAAGACAAGACATGACAAGACAAAACAAGACAACACAAGACAAAACAAGACAAGACAAGACAAGACATGACAAGACAAGACAAGACAAGACAAGACAAGACAAGACAAGACAAGACAAGACAAAACAAGACAAGACAAAACAACACAACATACGACATGACAAGACAAAACAAGACAAGACAAAACAAGACAAGACAAAACAACACAACATACGACAAGACAAGACAAGACAAGACAAGACAAGACAAGACAAGACAAGACAAGACAAGGCAAGACAAGACAAGACAAGACAAAACAACACAACACACGACAGGACAAGACAAGATAAGGCAAGACAAGACAAGACAAGACAAGACAAGACAAGACAAGACAAGAGAAGACAAGACATGACAAGACAAGACAAGACAAAACAAGACTAAACAACACAACACACGACATGACATGACATGACAAGACAAGACAAGACAATATAAGACAAGACAAGACAAAACAAGACAAGACAAAACAAAACAACACAACATACGACATGACAAGACAAAACAAGACAAGACAAAACAAGACAAGACAAAACAACACAACATACGACAAGACAAGACAAGACAAGACAAGACAAGACAAGACAAGACAAGACAAGACAAGACAAGACAAGGCAAGACAAGACAAGACAAGACAAAACAACACAACACACGACAGGACAAGACAAGATAAGGCAAGCCAAGACAAGACAAGACAAGACAAGACAAGACAAGACAAGACAAGACAAGACAAGACAAGACAAGACAAGACAAGACAAGACAAGACAAGACAAGACAAGACATGACATGACAAAACAAGACAAGATAAGACAAAACAAGACAAGACAAGACAAGACAAGACATGACATGACAAGACAAGACAAAACAAAACAACAAGACATGACACGACAAAACAACACAAGACAAGACAAAACAACACAACACAAGACAAGACAAGACAAGACAAGACAAAACAAGACAAGACAAGACAAGACAAGACAAGACAAGACAAGACAAGACAAGACAAGACAAGACAAGACAAGACAAGACAAGACAAGACAAGACAAGACATGACAAGACAAAACAACACAAGACAAGACAAAACAACACAAGACAAGACAAGACAAGACAAGACAAGACAAAACAAGACAAGACAAGACAAGACAAGACAAGACAAGACAAGACAAGACAAGACAAGACAAGACAAGACAAGACAAGACAAGACAAGACAAGACAAGACAAGACATGACAAGACAAAACAAGACAAGACAAGACAAAACAAGACAAGACAGGACAAGAAATGACATCACAAGACAAGACAAGACAAGACAAAACAAAACAACACAACACACGACAGGACAGGACAAGACAAGACAAGACATGACACGACAAAGCAGCACAAGACAAGACAAAACAACACAACACACGACATGACATTACATGAGAAAACAAGACAATACAAGACAAGACAAAACAAGACAAGACAAGACAAGACATGACAAGACAAGACAAGACAAGACAAAACAAAACAACACAACACACGACAGGACAGGACAAGACAAGACAAGACAAGACAAGACAAGACAAGACAAGACAAGACAAGACAAGACAAGACAAAACAAGACAAGACAAGACAAGACAAGACAAGACAAGACAAGACAAGACAAGACAAGACAAGACAAGACAAGACAAGACAAGACAAGACAAGACAAGACATGACAAGACAAAACAAGACAAGACAAGACAAAACAAGACAAGACAAGACAAGACATGACAAGACAAGACAAGACAAGACAAAACAAAACAACACAACACACGACAGGACAGGACAAGACAAGACAAGACATGACAAGACAAGACAAGACAAGACAAGACAAGACAAGACAAGACATGACAAGACAAAACAACACAACACACGACATGACAAGACAAGACAAGGAGAAGACAAGACAAGACAAAACAACACAACACACGACATGACATTACATGACAAAACAAGACAACATAAAACATGACAAGACAAGACAAGACAAGACAAAACAACACAACGCACGACATGACAAGACAAGACAAGACAAGACAAGACAAGACATGACATGACAAGACAAAGCAAGACAAGACAAAACAACACAACGCACGACATGACATGACAAGACAAGACAAGACATGACATGACAAGACAAAGCAAGACAAGACAAAACAACACAACGCACGACATGACATGACATGACAAGACAAGACAAGACAAGACAAGACAAGACAAGACAAGGCAAGACAAGACAGGACAAGACAAGACAAGACAACACAAGACAAAACAACACAACACACGACAGGACAGGACAAGACAAGACAAGACATGACAAGACAAGACAAGACAAGACAAAACAACACAACGCACGACATGACAAGACAAGACAAGACAAGACAAGACAAGACATGACATGACAAGACAAAGCAAGACAAGACAAAACAACACAACGCACGACATGACATGACAAGACAAGACAAGACATGACATGACAAGACAAAGCAAGACAAGACAAAACAACACAACGCACGACATGACATGACATGACAAGACAAGACAAGACAAGACAAGACAAGACAAGACAAGGCAAGACAAGACAGGACAAGACAAGACAAGACAACACAAGACAAAACAACACAACACACGACAGGACAAGACAAGACAAGGCAAGACAAGACAAGACAAGACAAGACAAGACAAGGCAAGACAAGACAAGACAAGACAAGACAAGACAAGACAAGACAAGACAAGACAAGACAAGACAAGACAAGACAATACAAGACAAGACAAGACAAGACCAAACAAGACAAGACAAGACAAAACAACACAACACATGACATGACAAGACAAGACAAGGAGAAGACACGACAAGACAAAACAACACAACACACGACATGACATTACATGACAAGAGAAGACAAGACAAGACAAGACAAGACAACACTAGACAAGACAAGACATGACAGGACAAGACAAGACAAGACATGACAAGACAAAACAAGACTAAACAACACAACACACGACATGACATGACATTACATGACAAGACAAGACAAGACAAGACAAGGCAAGACAAGACAAGAAAAGACAAGACACGACAAGACAAGACAAGACAAGACAAGACAAGACAAGACAAGACAAGACAAGACAAGACAAGACAAGACAAGACAAGACAAGACAAGACAAGACAAGACAAGACAAGACAAGACAAGACAAGACAAGACAAGACAAGACAAGACAAGACAAGACAAGACAAGACAAGACAAGACAAGACAAGACAAGACGAGACAAGACAAGACAAGACAAGACAAGACAAGACAAGACAAGACAAGACAAGACAAGACAATAGAAGACAAGACAAGACAAGACAAGACCAAACAAGACAAGACAAGACAAAACAACACAACACATGACATGACATGACAAGACAAGACAAAACAACACAACACATGACATGACATGGCAAGACAAGACAAGACAAGACAAGACAAGACAAGACAAGACAAGACAAGACAAGACAAGACAAGACAAGACAAGACAAGACAAGACAAGACAAGACAAGACAAGACAAGACAAGACAAGACAAGACAAGACAAGACAAGACAAGACAAGACAAGATAAGACAAGACAAGACAATATAAGACAAGACAAGACAAAACAAGACAAGACAAAACAACACAACACACGACATGACATTACATGAGAAAACAAGACAATACAAGACAAGACAAAACAAGACAAGACATGACAAGACAAGACAAGACAATATAAGACAATATAAGACAAGACAAGACAAAACAAGACAAGACAAAACAACACAACATACGACATGACAAGACAAAACAAGACAAGACAAAACAACACAACATACGACAAGACAAGACAAGACAAGACAAGACAAGACAAGACAAGACAAGACAAGACAAGACAAGACAAGACAAGACAAGACAAGACAAGACAAGACAAGACAAGACAAGACAAGACAAGGCAAGACAAGACAGGACAAGGCAAGACAAGACAAGACAAGACAAGACAAGACAAGACAAAACAACACAACACACGACAGGACAAGACAAGACAAGGCAAGACAAGACAAGACAAGACAAGACAAGACAAGACAAGACAAGACAAGACAAGACAAGACAAGAAAAGACAAGACAAGACAGGACAGGACAAGACAAGACAAGACAAGACAAGACAAGACAAGACAAGACAAGACAAGGCAAGACAAGACAAGACAAGACAAGACAAGACAAGACAAGACAAGACAAGACAAGACAAGACAAGACAAGACAAGACAAGACAAGACAAGACAAGACAAGACAAGACAAGACAAGACAAGACAAGACAAGACAAGACAAGACAAGACAAGACAAGACAAGACAAGACAAGACAAGACAAGACAAGACAAGACAAGACAAGACAAGACAAGACAAGACAAGACAAGACAAGACAAGACAAGACAAGACAAGACAAGACAAGACAAGACAAGACAAGACAAGACAAGACAAGACAAGACAAGACAAGACAAGACAAGACAAGACAAGACAAGACAAGACAAGACAAGACAAGACAAGACAAGACAATACAAAACAAGACAAGACAAGGCAAGGCAAGACAAGACAAGACAAGACAAAACAACACAACACAACACACGACAGGACAAGACAAGATAAGGCAAGACAAGACAAGACAAGACAAGACAAGACAAGACAAGACAAGACAAGACATAACAAGACAAAACAAGACAAGATAAGACAAAACAAGACAAGACAAGACAAGACATGACATGACAAGACAAGACAAGACAAGACAAGACAAGACAAGACAAGACAAGACAAGACAAGACAAGACAAGACAAGACAAAACAAGACAAGACAAGACAAGACATGACATGACAAGACAAGACAAGACAAGACAAGACAAGACAAGACAAGACAAGACAAGACAAGACAAGACAAGACAAGACAAGACAAGACAAGACAAGACAAGACAAGACAAGACAAGACAAGACAAGACAACACAAGACAAAACAAGACAAGACATGACAAGACAAAACAAGACAACACAAGACAAAACAAGACAAGACAAGACATGACATGACAAGACAAGACAAGACAAGACAAGACAAGACAAGACAAGACTAGACAAGACAAGACATGACAAGACAAGACAAGACAAGACAAGACATGACAAGACAAAACAAGACAAGACAAGACAAGACAAGACAAGACAAAACAAGACAAAACAACACAACATACGACATGACAAGACAAAACAAGACAAGACAAAACAACACAACATACGACATGACAAGACAAAACAAGACAAGACAAAACAAGACAAGACAAAACAACACAACATACGACAAGACAAGACAAGACAAGACAAGAAAAGACAAGACGAGACAAGACAAGACAAGATAAGGCAAGACAAGACAAGACAAGACAAGACAAGACAAGACAAGACAAGACAAGAGAAGACAAGACATGACAAGACAAAACAAGACAACACAAGACAAAACAAGACAAGACAAGACATGACATGACAAGACAAGACAAGACAAGACAAGACAAGACAAGACAAGACAAGACAAGACAAAACAAGACAAGACAAACCAACATACGACATGACAAGACAAAACAAGATAAGACAAAACAAGACAAGACAAGACAAGACAAGACAAGACAAGACAAGACAAGACAAGACAAGACAAGACAAGACAAGACATGACAAGACAAAACAAGACAAGACAAGACAAAACAAGACAAGACAAGACAAGAAATGACATGACAAGACAAGACAAGACAAGACAAAACAAAACAACACAACACACGACAGGACAGGACAAGACAAGACAAGACATGACACGACAAAGCAGCACAAGACAAGACAAAACAACACAACACACGACATGACATTACATGAGAAAACAAGACAATACAAGACAAGACAAAACAAGACAAGACAAGACAAGACAAGACAAGACAAAACAAAACAACACAACACACGACAGGACAGGACAAGACAAGACAAGACAAGACAAGACAAGACAAGACAAGACTAGACAAAACAAGACAAGACAAGACAAGACAAGACAAGACAAGACAAGACAAGACAAGACAAGACAAGACAAGACAAGACAAGACAAGACAAGACAAGACAAGACAAGACATGACAAGACAAAACAAGACAAGACAAGACAAAACAAGACAAGACAAGACAAGACATGACAAGACAAGACAAGACAAGACAAAACAAAACAAAACAACACAACACACGACAGGACAGGACAAGACAAGACAAGACATGACAAGACAAGACAAGACATGACAAGACAAAACAACACAACACACGACATGACAAGACAAGACAAGGAGAAGACAAGACAAGACAAAACAACACAACACACGACATGACATTACATGACAAAACAAGACAACATAAAACATGACAAGACAAGACAAGACCAAACAAGACAAGACCAAACAAGACAAGACAAGACAAAACAACACAACACAACACATGACATGACATGACATGACATGACAAGACAAGACAAGACAAGACAAGACAAGACAAGACAAGACAAGACAAGACATGACATGACAAGACAAAACAAGACAAGACAAAACAACACAACGCACGACATGACAAGACAAGACAAGACAAGACAAGACAAGACATGACATGACAAGACAAAGCAAGACAAGACAAAACAACACAACGCACGACATGACATGACAAGACAAGACAAGACATGACATGACAAGACAAAGCAAGACAAGACAAAACAACACAACGCACGACATGACATGACATGACAAGACAAGACAAGACAAGACAAGACAAGACAAGACAAGACAAGACATGACAAGACAAGGCAAGACAAGGCAAGACAAGACAGGACAAGACAAGACAAGACAACACAAGACAAAACAACACAACACACGACAGGACAAGACAAGACAAGGCAAGACAAAACAAGACAAGACAAGACAAGACAAGGCAAGACAAGACAAGACAAGACAAGACAAGACAAGACAAGACAAGACAAGACAAGACAAGACAAGACAATACAAGACAAGACAAGACAAGACCAAACAAGACAAGACAAGACAAAACAACACAACACATGACATGACAAGACAAGACAAGGAGAAGACACGACAAGACAAAACAACACAACACACGACATGACATTACATGACAAGAGAAGACAAGACAAGACAAGACAAGACAACACTAGACAAGACAAGACATGACAGGACAAGACAAGACAAGACATGACAAGACAAAACAAGACTAAACAACACAACACACGACATGACATGACATTACATGACAAGACAAGACAAGACAAGACAAGGCAAGACAAGACAAGAAAAGACAAGACACGACAAGACAAGACAAGACAAGACAAGACAAGACAAGACAAGACAAGACAAGACAAGACAAGACAAGACAAGACAAGACAAGACAAGACAAGACGAGACAAGACAAGACAAGACAAGACAAGACAAGACAAGACAAGACAAGACAAGACAAGACAAGACAAGACAAGACAAGACAAGACCAAACAAGACAAGACAAGACAAGACAAGACAAAACAACACAACACATGACATGACATGACAAGACAAGACAAGACAAAACAACACAACACATGACATGACATGGCAAGACAAGACAAGACAAGACAAGACAAGACAAGACAAGACAAGACAAGACAAGACAAGACAAGACACGACAAGACAAGACAAGACAAGACAAGACAAGACAAGACAAGACAAGACAAGACAAGACAAGACAAGACAAGACAAGACAAGACAAGACAAGACAAGACAAGACAAGACAAGACAAGACAAGACAAGACAAGACAAGACAAGACAAGACAAGACAAGACAAGACAAGACAAGACAAGACAAGACAAGACAAGACAAGACAAGACAAGACAAGACAAGACAAGACAAGACAAGACAAGACAAGACAAGACAAGACAAGACAAGACAAGACAAGACAAGACAAGATAAGACAAGACAAGACAATATAAGACAAGACAAGACAAAACAAGACAAGACAAAACAACACAACACACGACATGACATTACATGAGAAAACAAGACAATACAAGACAAGACAAAACAAGACAAGACATGACAAGACAAGACAAGACAATATAAGACAATATAAGACAAGACAAGACAAAACAAGACAAGACAAAACAACACAACATACGACATGACAAGACAAAACAAGACAAGACAAAACAACACAACATACGACAAGACAAGACAAGACAAGACAAGACAAGACAAGACAAGACAAGACAAGACAAGACAAGACAAGACAAGACAAGACAAGACAAGACAAGACAAGACAAGACAAGACAAGACAAGACAAGACAAGACAAGACAAGACAAGACAAGACAAGACAAGACAAGACAAGACAAGACAAGACAAGACAAGACAAGACAAGACAAGACAAGGCAAGACAAGACAGGACAAGGCAAGACGAGACAAGACAAGACAAGACAAGACAAAACAACACAACACACGACAGGACAAGACAAGACAAGGCAAGACAAGACAAGACAAGACAAGACAAGACAAGACAAGGCAAGACAAGACAAGACAAGACAAGACAAGACAAGACAAGACAAGAAAAGACAAGACAAGACAGGACAGGACAAGACAAGACAAGACAAGACAAGACAAGACAAGACAAGACAAGACAAGACAAGACAAGACAAGACAAGACAAGACAAGACAAGACAAGACAAGACAAGACAAGACAAGACAAGACAAGACAAGACAAGACAAGACAAGACAAGACAAGACAAGACAAGACAAGACAAGACAAGACAAGACAAGACAAGACAAGACAAGACAAGACAAGACAAGACAAGACAAGACAAGACAAGACAAGACAAGACAAGACAAGACAAGACAAGACAAGACAATAGAAGACAAGACAAGACAAGACAAGACCAAACAAGACAAGACAAGACAAAACAACACAACACATGACATGACATGACAAGACAACACAAAACAACACAACACATGACATGACATGGCAAGACAAGACAAGACAAGACAAGACAAGACAAGACAAGACAAGACAAGACAAGACAAGAAAAGACAAGACAAGACAGGACAAGACGAGACAAGACAAGACAAGACAAGACAAGACAAGACAAGACAAGACAAGACAAGACAAGACAATAGAAGACAAGACAAGACAAGACAAGACCAAACAAGACAAGACAAGACAAAACAACACAACACATGACATGACATGACAAGACAAGACAAAACAACACAACACATGACATGACATGGCAAGACAAGACAAGACAAGACAAGACAAGACAAGACAAGACAAGACAAGACAAGACAAGACAAGACAAGACAAGACAAGACAAGACAAGACAAGACAAGACAAGACAAGACAAGACAAGACAAGACAAGACAAGATAAGACAAGACAAGACAATATAAGACAAGACAAGACAAAACAAGACAAGACAAAACAACACAACACACGACATGACATTACATGAGAAAACAAGACAATACAAGACAAGACAAAACAAGACAAGACATGACAAGACAAGACAAGACAATATAAGACAATATAAGACAAGACAAGACAAAACAAGACAAGACAAAACAACACAACATACGACATGACAAGACAAAACAAGACAAGACAAAACAACACAACATACGACAAGACAAGACAAGACAAGACAAGACAAGACAAGACAAGACAAGACAAGACAAGACAAGACAAGACAAGACAAGACAAGACAAGACAAGACAAGACAAGACAAGGCAAGACAAGACAGGACAAGGCAAGACAAGACAAGACAAGACAAGACAAGACAAGACAAAACAACACAACACACGACAGGACAAGACAAGACAAGGCAAGACAAGACAAGACAAGACAAGACAAGACAAGACAAGACAAGACAAGAAAAGACAAGACAAGACAAGACAGGACAAGACAAGACAAGACAAGACAAGACAAGACAAGACAAGACAAGACAAGACAAGGCAAGACAAGACAAGACAAGACAAGACAAGACAAGACAAGACAAGACAAGACAAGACAAGACAAGACAAGACAAGACAAGACAAGACAAGACAAGACAAGACAAGACAAGACAAGACAAGACAAGACAAGACAAGACAAGACAAGACAAGACAAGACAAGACAAGACAAGACAAGACAAGACAAGACAAGACAAGACAAGACAAGACAAGACAAGACAAGACAAGACAAGACAAGACAAGACAAGACAAGACAAGACAAGACAAGACAAGACAAGACAAGACAAGACAAGACAAGACAAGACAAGACAAGACAAGACAAGACAAGACAAGACAAGACAAGACAAGACAAGACAAGACAAGACAAGACAAGACAAGACAAGACAAGACAAGACAAGACAAGACAAGACAAGACAAGACAAGACAAGACAAGACAAGACAAGACAAGACAAGACAAGACAAGACAAGACAAGACAATACAAAACAAGACAAGACAAGGCAAGGCAAGACAAGACAAGACAAGACAAAACAACACAACACACGACAGGACAAGACAAGATAAGGCAAGACAAGACAAGACAAGACAAGACAAGACAAGACAAGACAAGACAAGACATAACAAGACAAAACAAGACAAGATAAGACAAAACAAGACAAGACAAGACAAGACATGACATGACAAGACAAGACAAGACAAGACAAGACAAGACAAGACAAGACAAGACAAGACAAGACAAGACAAAACAAGACAAGACAAGACAAGACATGACATGACAAGACAAGACAAGACAAGACAAGACAAGACAAGACAAGACAAGACAAGACAAGACAAGACAAGACAAGACAAGACAAGACAAGACAAGACAAGACAAGACAAGACAAGACAAGACAAGACAAGACAAGACAAGACAAGACAAGACAAGACAAGGCAAGGCAAGGCAAGACAAGACAAGACATGACATGACATGACAAGACAAGACAAGACAAGACAAGACAAGACACGACAAGACAAAACAACACAACACACGACATGACATTACATGACAAGACAAGACAAGACAAGAAAAGACAAGACAAGACAAGACAAGACTAGACAAGACAAGACATGACAAGACAAGACAAGACAAGACAAGACATGACAAGACAAAACAAGACAAGACAAGACAAGACAAGACAAGACAAAACAAGACAAAACAACACAACATACGACATGACAAGACAAAACAAGACAAGACAAAACAACACAACATACGACATGACAAGACAAAACAAGACAAGACAAAACAACACAACATACGACAAGACAAGACAAGACAAGACAAGAAAAGACAAGACGAGACAAGACAAGACAAGATAAGGCAAGACAAGACAAGACAAGACAAGACAAGACAAGACAAGACAAGAGAAGACAAGACAAGACATGACAAGACAAAACAAGACAACACAAGACAAAACAAGACAAGACAAGACATGACATGACAAGACAAGACAAGACAAGACAAGACAAGACAAGACAAGACAAGACAAGACAAGACAAAAAAAGACAAGACAAACCAACATACGACATGACAAGACAAAACAAGATAAGACAAAACAAGACAAGACAAGACAAGACAAGACAAGACAAGACAAGACAAGACAAGACAAGACAAGACAAGACATGACAAGACAAAACAAGACAAGACAAGACAAAACAAGACAAGACAAGACAAGAAATGACATGACAAGACAAGACAAGACAAGACAAAACAAAACAACACAACACACGACAGGACAGGACAAGACAAGACAAGACATGACACGACAAAGCAGCACAAGACAAGACAAAACAACACAACACACGACATGACATTACATGAGAAAACAAGACAATACAAGACAAGACAAAACAAGACAAGACAAGACAAGACATGACAAGACAAGACAAGACAAGACAAGACAAGACAAGACAAAACAAAACAACACAACACACGACAGGACAGGACAAGACAAGACAAGACAAGACAAGACAAGACAAGACTAGACAAAACAAGACAAGACAAGACAAGACAAGACAAGACAAGACAAGACAAGACAAGACAAGACAAGACAAGACAAGACAAGACAAGACAAGACAAGACAAGACAAGACAAGACATGACAAGACAAAACAAGACAAGACAAGACAAAACAAGACAAGACAAGACAAGACATGACAAGACAAGACAAGACAAGACAAAACAAAACAAAACAACACAACACACGACAGGACAGGACAAGACAAGACAAGACATGACAAGACAAGACAAGACATGACAAGACAAAACAACACAACACACGACATGACAAGACAAGACAAGGAGAAGACAAGACAAGACAAAACAACACAACACACGACATGACATTACATGACAAAACAAGACAACATAAAACATGACAAGACAAGACAAGACCAAACAAGACAAGACCAAACAAGACAAGACAAGACAAAACAACACAACACAACACATGACATGACATGACATGACATGACAAGACAAGACAAGACAAGACAAGACAAGACAAGACAAGACAAGACAAGACATGACATGACAAGACAAAACAAGACAAGACAAAACAACACAACGCACGACATGACAAGACAAGACAAGACAAGACAAGACAAGACATGACATGACAAGACAAAGCAAGACAAGACAAAACAACACAACGCACGACATGACATGACAAGACAAGACAAGACATGACATGACAAGACAAAGCAAGACAAGACAAAACAACACAACGCACGACATGACATGACATGACAAGACAAGACAAGACAAGACAAGACAAGACAAGACAAGACAAGACAAGACAAGACAAGGCAAGACAAGGCAAGACAAGACAGGACAAGACAAGACAAGACAACACAAGACAAAACAACACAACACACGACAGGACAAGACAAGACAAGGCAAGACAAAACAAGACAAGACAAGACAAGACAAGGCAAGACAAGACAAGACAAGACAAGACAAGACAAGACAAGACAAGACAAGACAAGACAAGACAAGACAATACAAGACAAGACAAGACAAGACCAAACAAGACAAGACAAGACAAAACAACACAACACATGACATGACAAGACAAGACAAGGAGAAGACACGACAAGACAAAACAACACAACACACGACATGACATTACATGACAAGAGAAGACAAGACAAGACAAGACAAGACAACACTAGACAAGACAAGACATGACAGGACAAGACAAGACAAGACATGACAAGACAAAACAAGACTAAACAACACAACACACGACATGACATGACATTACATGACAAGACAAGACAAGACAAGACAAGGCAAGACAAGACAAGAAAAGACAAGACACGACAAGACAAGACAAGACAAGACAAGACAAGACAAGACAAGACAAGACAAGACAAGACAAGACAAGACAAGACAAGACAAGACAAGACAAGACGAGACAAGACAAGACAAGACAAGACAAGACAAGACAAGACAAGACAAGACAAGACAAGACAAGACAAGACAAGACAAGACCAAACAAGACAAGACAAGACAAGACAAGACAAAACAACACAACACATGACATGACATGACAAGACAAGACAAAACAACACAACACATGACATGACATGGCAAGACAAGACAAGACAAGACAAGACAAGACAAGACAAGACAAGACAAGACAAGACAAGACAAGACACGACAAGACAAGACAAGACAAGACAAGACAAGACAAGACAAGACAAGACAAGACAAGACAAGACAAGACAAGACAAGACAAGACAAGACAAGACAAGACAAGACAAGACAAGACAAGACAAGACAAGACAAGACAAGACAAGACAAGACAAGACAAGACAAGACAAGACAAGACAAGACAAGACAAGATAAGACAAGACAAGACAATATAAGACAAGACAAGACAAAACAAGACAAGACAAAACAACACAACACACGACATGACATTACATGAGAAAACAAGACAATACAAGACAAGACAAAACAAGACAAGACATGACAAGACAAGACAAGACAATATAAGACAATATAAGACAAGACAAGACAAAACAAGACAAGACAAAACAACACAACATACGACATGACAAGACAAAACAAGACAAGACAAAACAACACAACATACGACAAGACAAGACAAGACAAGACAAGACAAGACAAGACAAGACAAGACAAGACAAGACAAGACAAGACAAGACAAGACAAGACAAGACAAGACAAGACAAGACAAGACAAGACAAGACAAGACAAGACAAGACAAGACAAGACAAGACAAGACAAGACAAGACAAGACAAGACAAGACAAGACAAGACAAGACAAGACAAGACAAGACAAGACAAGACAAGGCAAGACAAGACAGGACAAGGCAAGACGAGACAAGACAAGACAAGACAAGACAAAACAACACAACACACGACAGGACAAGACAAGACAAGGCAAGACAAGACAAGACAAGACAAGACAAGACAAGACAAGGCAAGACAAGACAAGACAAGACAAGACAAGACAAGACAAGACAAGAAAAGACAAGACAAGACAGGACAGGACAAGACAAGACAAGACAAGACAAGACAAGACAAGACAAGACAAGACAAGACAAGACAAGACAAGACAAGACAAGACAAGACAAGACAAGACAAGACAAGACAAGACAAGACAAGACAAGACAAGACAAGACAAGACAAGACAAGACAAGACAAGACAAGACAAGACAAGACAAGACAAGACAAGACAAGACAAGACAAGACAAGACAAGACAAGACAAGACAAGACAAGACAAGACAAGACAAGACAAGACAAGACAAGACAAGACAAGACAAGACAAGACAAGACAAGACAAGACAAGACAAGACAAGACAAGACAAGACAAGACAAGACAAGACAAGACAAGACAAGACAAGACAAGACAAGACAAGACAAGACAAGACAAGACAAGACAAGACAAGACAAGACAAGACAAGACAAGAAAAGACAATACAAGACAAGACAAGGCAAGGCAAGACAAGACAAGACAAGACAAAACAACACAACACACGACAGGACAAGACAAGATAAGGCAAGACAAGACAAGACAAGACAAGACAAGACAAGACAAGACAAGACAAGACAAGACATGACAAGACAAAACAAGACAAGATAAGACAAAACAAGACAAGACAAGACAAGACATGACATGACAAGACAAGACAAGACAAGACAAGACAAGACAAGACAAGACAAGACAAGACAAAACAAGACAAGACAAGACAAGACATGACATGACAAGACAAGACAAGACAAGACAAGACAAGACAAGACAAGACAAGACAAGACAAGACAAGACAAGACAAGAAAAGACAAAACAAGACAAGACAAGACAAAACAAGACAAGACAAGACAAGACATGACATGACAAGACAAGACAAGACAAGACAAGACAAGACAAGACAAGACAAGACAAGACAAGAAAAGACAAGTCTAGAAAAGACAAGACAAGACAGGACAGGACAAGACAAGACAAGATAAGACCAGACAAGACAAGACAAGACAAGACAAGACAAGACAAGACAAGACAAAACAAGACAAGACAAGACAAGACAAGACAAGACAAGACAAGACAAGACAAGACAAGACAAGACAAGACAAGACATGACAAGACAAAACAAGACAAGACTAAACAACACAACACACGACATGACATGACAAGACAAGACAAGACAATATAAGACAAGACAAGACAAAACAATACAAGACAAAACAACACAACATACGACATGACAAGACAAAACAAGACAAGATAAAACAACACAACATACGACAAGACAAGACAAGACAAGACAAGACAAGACAAGACAAGACAAGACAAGACAAGACAAGACAAGACAAGACAAGACAAGACAAGACAAGACATGACAAGACAAGACAAGACAAGACAAGACAAGACAAGACAAGACAAGACAAGACAAGACAAGACAAGACAAGACAAGACATGACAAGACAAAACAAGACAAGACAAAACAAGACAAGACAAGACAAGACATGACAAGACAAGACAAGACAAGACAAAACAACACAACACAACACATGACATGACATGACATGACATGACAAGACAAGACAAGACAAGACAAGACAAGACAAGACAAGACAAGACAAGACAAGACATGACATGACAAGACAAAACAAGACAAGACAAAACAACACAACGCACGACATGACAAGACAAGACAAGACAAGACAAGACAAGACATGACATGACAAGACAAAGCAAGACAAGACAAAACAACACAACGCACGACATGACATGACATGACAAGACAAGACAAGACAAGACAAGACAAGACAAGACAAGACAAGACAAGACAAGACAAGGCAAGACCAGGCAAGACAAGACAGGACAAGACAAGACAAGACAACACAAGACAAAACAACACAACACACGACAGGACAAGACAAGACAAGGCAAGGCAAGACAAGACAAGACAAGACAAGACAAGACAAGGCAAGACAAGACAAGACAAGACAAGACAAGACAAGACAAGACAAGACAAGACAAGACAAGACAAGACAATACAAGACAAGACAAGACAAGACCAAACAAGACAAGACAAGACAAAACAACACAACACATGACATGACAAGACAAGACAAGGAGAAGACACGACAAGACAAAACAACACAACACACGACAAGACATTACATGACAAGAGAAGACAAGACAAGACAAGACAAGACAACACTAGACAAGACAAGACATGACAGGACAAGACAAGACAAGACATGACAAGACAAAACAAGACTAAACAACACAACACACGACATGACATGACATTACATGACAAGACAAGACAAGACAAGACAAGGCAAGACAAGACAAGAAAAGACAAGACACGACAAGACAAGACAAGACAAGACAAGACAAGACCAGACAAGACAAGACAAGACAAGACAAGACAAGACAAGACAAGACAAGACAAGACAAGACAAGGCAGGACAAGGCGAGACAAGACAAGACAAGACAAGACAAGACAAGACAAGACAAGACAAGACAAGACAAGACAAGACAAGACAAGACAAGACAATACAAGACAAGACAAGACAAGACAAGACCAAACAAGACAAGACAAGACAAAACAACACAACACATGACATGACATGACAAGACAAGACAAAACAACACAACACATGACATGACATGGCAAGACAAGACAAGACAAGACAAGACAAGACAAGACAAGACAAGACAAGACAAGACAAGACAAGACAAGACAAGACAAGACAAGACAAGACAAGACAAGACAAGACAAGACAAGACAAGACAAGACAAGACAAGACAAGACAAGACAAGACAAGACAAGACAAGACAAGACAAGACAAGACAAGACAAGACAAGGCAAGACAAGACCGGACAAGGCAAGACAAGACAAGACAAGACAAGACAAAACAACACAACACACGACAGGACAAGACAAGACAAGGCAAGACAAGACAAGACAAGACAAGACAAGACAAGACAAGAAAAGACAAGACAAGACAGGACAGGACAAGACAAGACAAGACAAGACAAGACAAGACAAGACAAGACAAGACAAGACAAGACAAGACAAGACAAGACAAGACAAGACAAGACAAGACAAGACAAGACAAGACAAGACAAGACAAGACAAGATAAGACAAGACAAGACAAGACAAGACAAGAAAAGACAATACAAAACAAGACAAGACAAGGCAAGACAAGACAAGACAAGACAAGACAAGACAAGACAAGACAAGACAAAACAAGACAAGACAAGACAAGACATGACATGACAAGACAAGACAAGACAAGACAAGACAAGACAAGACAAGACAAGACAAGACAAGAAAAGACAAAACAAGACAAGACAAGACAAAACAAGACAAGACAAGACAAGACAAGACAAGACAAGACAAGACAAGACAAGACAAGACAAGACAAGACATGACAAGACAAAACAAGACAAGACAAGACAAGACAAGACAAGGCAAGGCAAGGCAAGGCAAGACAAGACATGACATGACATGACAAGACAAGACAAGACAAGACAAAAACAACACAACATACGACAAGACAAGACAAGACAAGACAAGACAAGACAAGACAAGACAAGACAAGACAAGGCAAGACAAGACAAGACAAGACAAAACAACACAACACACGACAGGACAAGACAAGATAAGGCAAGACAAGACAAGACAAGACAAGACAAGACAAGACAAGACATGACAAGACAAAACAAGACAACACAAGACAAAACAAGACAAGACAAGACATGACATGACAAGACAAGACAAGACAAGACAAGACAAGACAAGACAAGACAAAACAAGACAAGACATGACATGACAAGACAAGACAAAACAAGACAAAACAAGACAAGACAAGACAAAACAAGACTAAACAACACAACACACGACATGACATGACAAGACAAGACAAGACAATATAAGACAATATAAGACAAGACAAGACAAAACAATACAAGACAAAACAACACAACATACGACATGACAAGACAAAACAAGACAAGACAAAACAACACAACATACGACAAGACAAGACAAGACAAGACAAGGCAAGGCAACACAAGACAAGACAAGACATGACATGACAAGACAAGACAAGACAAGACACGACAAGACAAAACAACACAACATACGACATGACATTACATGACAAGACAAGACAAGACAAGAAAAGACAAGACAAGACAAGACAAGACAAGACAAGACAAGACAAGACAAGACAAGACAAAACAACACAACATACGACATGACAAGACAAAACAAGACAAGACAAGACAAGACAAGACAAGACAAGACAAGACAAGACAAGACAAGACAAGACAAGACAAGACAAGGCAAGGCAAGGCAAGACATGACATGACATGACAAGACAAGACAAGACAAGACAAGACACGACAAGACAAAACAACACAACACACGACATGACATTACATGACAAGACAAGACAAGACAAGAAAAGACAAGACAAGACAAGACAAGACTAGACAAGAAAAGACATGACAAGACAAGACAAGACAAGACAAGACATGACAAGACAAAACAAGACAAGACAAGACAAGACAAGACAAGACAAGACAAGACAAAACAAGACAGAACAACACAACATACGACATGACAAGACAAAACAAGACAAGACAAAACAACACAACATACGACATGACATTACATGACAAGACAAGACAAGACAAGAAAAGACAAGACAAGACAAGACAAGACAAGACAAGACAAGACAAGACAAGACAAGACAAGACAAGACAAGACAAGACAAGACAAGACAAGACAAGACAAGACAAGAGAAGACAAGACAAGACAAGGCAAGACAAGACAGGACAAGGCAAGACAAGACAAGACAAGACAAGACAAGACAAAACAACACAACACACGACAGGACAAGACAAGACAAGGCAAGACAAGACAAGACAAGACAAGACAAGACAAGACAAGAAAAGACAAGACAAGACAGGACAGGACAAGACAAGACAAGACAAGACAAGACAAGACAAGACAAGACAAGACAAGACAAGACAAGACAAGACAAGACAAGACAAGACAAGACAAGACAAGAAAAGACAATACAAAACAAGACAAGACAAGACAAGACAAGACAAGACAAGACAAGACAAAACAAGACAAGACAAGACAAGACATGACATGACAAGACAAGACAAGACAAGACAAGACAAGACAAGACAAGACAAGACAAGAAAAGACAAAACAAGACAAGACAAGACAAAACAAGACAAGACAAGACAAGACAAGACAAGACAAGACAAGACAAGACAAGACAAGACATGACAAGACAAAACAAGACAAGACAAGACAAGACAAGACAAGGCAAGGCAAGGCAAGACAAGACATGACATGACATGACAAGACAAGACAAGACAAGACAAGACAAGACAAGACATGACAAGACAAAACAAGACAAGACAAGACAAAACAAGACAAGACAAGACAAGACATGACATGACAAGACAAGACAAGACAAGACAAAACAAAACAAAACAACACAACACACGACAGGACAGGACAAGACAAGACAAGACATGACACGACAAAGCAGCACAAGACAAGACAAAACAACACAACACACGACATGACATTACATGACAAGACAAGACAAGACAAGAAAAGACAAGACAAGACAAGACAAGACTAGACAAGACAAGACATGACAAGACAAGACAAGACAAGACAAGACATGACAAGACAAAACAAGACAAGACAAGACAAGACAAGACAAGACAAGACAAAACAAGACAAAACAACACAACATACGACATGACATTACATGACAAAACAAGACAAGACAAGAAAAGACAAGACAAGACAAGACAAGACAAGACAAGACAAGACAAGACAAGACAAGACAAGACAAGACAAGACAAGACAAGACATGACAAGACAAAACAACACAACACACGACATGACAAGACAAGACAAGACAAGACAAGACAAAGCAACACAAGACACGACATGACATGACATGACAAGACAAGACAAGACAATACAAGACAAGACAAGACAAGACAAGACAAGACAAGACAAGACAAGACAAGACAAGACAAGAAAAGACAAGACAAGACAAGACAAGACAAGACAAGACAAGACAAGACAAAACAAAACAACACAACATACGACATGACAAGACAAGACAAGACAAGACAAGACAAGACAAAACAAAACAACAAAACATACGACATGACAAGACAAAACAAGACAAGACAAAACAAGACAAGACAAAACAAGACAAGACAAAACAACACAACATACGACAAGACAAGACAAGACAAGACAAGACAAGACAAGGCAAGACAAGACAAGACAAGACAAAACAACACAACACACGACAGGACAAGACAAGATAAGGCAAGACAAGACAAGACAAGACAAGACAAGACAAGACAAGACAAGACAAGACAAGACAAGACAAAACAAGACAAGACATGACATGACAAGACAAGACAAGACAAGACAAAACAAGACAAGACAAGACAAAACAAGACTAAACAACACAACACACGACATGACATGACAAGACAAGACAAGACAATATAAGACAATATAAGACAAGACAAGACAAAACAATACAAGACAAAACAACACAACATACGACATGACAAGACAAAACAAGACAAGACAAAACAACACAACATACGACAAGACAAGACAAGACAAGACAAGGCAAGGCAAGACAAGACAAGACAAGACATGACATGACAAGACAAGACAAGACAAGACAAGACACGACAAGACAAAACAACACAACATACGACATGACATTACATGACAAGACAAGACAAGACAAGAAAAGACAAGACAAGACAAGACAAGACAAGACAAGACAAGACAAGACAAGACAAGACAAGACAAGACAAGACAAGACAAGACAAGACAAGACAAGACAAGACAAGACAAGACAAGACAAGACAAGACAAGACAAGACACGACAAAACAACACAACATACGACATGACAAGACAAAACAAGACAAGACAAAACAAGACAAGACAAAACAACACAACATACGACAAGTCAAGACAAGACAAGACAAGACAAGACAAGACAAGACAAGGCAAGACAAGACAAGACAAGACAAAACAACACAACACACGACAGGACAAGACAAGATAAGGCAAGACAAGACAAGACAAGACAAGACAAGACAAGACAAGACAAGACAAGACAAGACAAGACAAGACAAGAGAAGACATGACAAGACAAAACAAGACAACACAAGACAAAACAAGACAAGACAAGACATGACAAGACAATACAAGACAAGACAAGACAAGACAAGACAAGACAAGACAAGACAAGACAAGACAAGACAAGACAAGACAAGACAAGACAAGACAAGACAAGACAAGACAAGACAAGACAAGACAAGACAAGACAAGACAAGACAAGACAAGACAAGACAAGACAAGACAAGACAAGACAAGACAAGACAAGACAAGACAAGACAAGACAAGACAAGACAAGACAAAACAAAACAACACAACATACGACATGACAAGACAAGACAAGACAAGACAAGACAAGACAAGACAAGACAAAACAAAACAACACAACATACGACATGACAAGACAAAACAAGACAAGACAAAACAAGACAAGACAAGACAAGACAAGACAAGACAAGACAAGACAAGACAAGACAAGACAAGACAAGACAAGGCAAGGCAAGGCAAGACATGACATGACATGACAAGACAAGACAAGACAAGACAAGACACGACAAGACAAAACAACACAACACACGACATGACATTACATGACAAGACAAGACAAGACAAGAAAAGACAAGACAAGACAAGACAAGACTAGACAAGACAAGACATGACAAGACAAGACAAGACAAGACAAGACAAGACATGACAAGACAAAACAAGACAAGACAAGACAAGACAAGACAAGACAAGACAAAACAAGACAAAACAACACAACATACGACATGACAAGACAAAACAACACAACATACGACATGACATTACATGACAAGACAAGACAAGACAAGAAAAGACAAGACAAGACAAGACAAGAAAAGACAAGACAAGACAAGACAAGACAAGACAAGACAAGACAAGACAAGACAAGACAAGACAAGACAAGACAAGACAAGACAAGACAAGACAAGACAAGACAAGACAAGACAAGACAAGACAAGACAAGACAAGACAAGACAAGACAAGACAAGACAAGACAAGACAAGACAAGACAAGACAAGACAAGACAAGACAAGACAAGACAAGACAAGACAAGACAAGACAAGACAAGACAAGACAAGACAAAACAAAACAACACAACATACGACATGACAAGACAAGACAAGACAGGACAAGACAAGACAAGACAAAACAAAACAACACAACATACGACATGACAAGACAAAACAAGACAAGACAAAACAACACAACATACGACAAGACAAGACAAGACAAGACAAGACAAGACAAGGCAAGACAAGACAAGACAAGACAAAACAACACAACACACGACAGGACAAGACAAGATAAGGCAAGACAAGACAAGACAAGACAAGACAAGACAAGACAAGACAAGACAAGAGAAGACAAGACATGACAAGACAAAACAAGACAACACAAGACAAAACAAGACAAGACAAGACATGACATGACAAGACAAGACAAGACAAGACAAGACAAGACAAGACAAAACAAGACAAGACATGACATGACAAGACAAGACAAGACAAGACAAAACAAGACAAGACAAGACAAAACAAGACTAAACAACACAACACACGACATGACATGACAAGACAAGACAAGACAATATAAGACAATATAAGACAAGACAAGACAAAACAATACAAGACAAAACAACACAACATACGACATGACAAGACAAAAGAAGACAAGACAAAACAACACAACATACGACAAGACAAGACAAGACAAGACAAGGCAAGGCAAGACAAGACAAGACAAGACATGACATGACAAGACAAGACAAGACAAGACAAGACACGACAAGACAAAACAACACAACATACGACATGACATTACATGACAAGACAAGACAAGACAAGACAAGAAAAGACAAGACAAGACAAGACAAGACAAGACAAGACAAGACAAGACAAAACAACACAACATACGACATGACAAGACAAAACAAGACAAGACAAAACAAGACAAGACAAAACAACACAACATACGACAAGTCAAGACAAGACAAGACAAGACAAGACAAGACAAGACAAGACAAGGCAAGACAAGACAAGACAAGACAAAACAACACAACACACGACAGGACAAGACAAGATAAGGCAAGACAAGACAAGACAAGACAAGGCAAGACAAGACAAGACAAGACAAGACAAGACAAGACAAGACAAGACAAGACAAGACAAGACATGACAAGACAAAACAAGACATCACAAGACAAAACAAGACAAGACAAGACAAGAAAAGACAAAACAAGACAAGACAAGACAAAACAAGACAAGACAAGACAAAACAAGACAAGACAAGACAAGACAAGACAAGACAAGACAAGACAAGACAAGACAAGAAAAGACAAAACAAGACAAGACAAGACAAAACAAGACAAGACAAGACAAGACATGACATGACAAGACAAGACAAGACAAGAGAAGACAAGACAAGACAGGACAGGACAAGACAACACAAGATAAGACCAGACAAGACAAGACAAGACAAGACAAGACAAGACAAGACAAAACAAGACAAGACAAGACAAGACAAGACAAGACAAGACAAGACAAGACAAGACAAGACAAGAAAAGACAAAACAAGACAAAACAAGACAAGACAAGACAAGACATGACATGACAAGACAAGACAAGACAAGACAAGACAAGACAAGACAAGAAAAGACAAGACAAGACAAGAAAAGACAAGACAAGACAGGACAGGACAAGGCAAGACAAGATAAGACCAGACAAGACAAGACAAGACAAGACAAGACAAGACAAGACAAAACAAAGCAAGACAAGACAAGACAAGACAAGACAAGACAAGACAAGACAAGATAAGACAAGACATGACAAGACAAAACAAGACAAGACAAGACAAAACAAGACAAGACAAGACAAGACATGACATGACAAGACAAGACAAAACAAGACAAAACAAGACAAGACAAGACAAAACAAGACTAAACAACACAACACACGACATGACATGACAAGACAAGACAAGACAATATAAGACAATATAAGACAAGACAAGACAAAACAATACAAGACAAAACAACACAACATACGACATGACAAGACAAAACAAGACAAGACAAAACAACACAACATACGACAAGACAAGACAAGACAAGACAAGGCAAGGCAAGACAAGACAAGACATGACATGACAAGACAAGACAAGACAAGACAAGACAAGACACGACAAGACAAAACAACACAACACACGACATGACATTACATGACAAGACAAGACAAGACAAGAAAAGACAAGACAAGACAAGACAAGACAAGACTAGACAAGACAAGACATGACAAGACAAGACAAGACAAGACATGACATGACAAGACAAGACAAGACAAGACAAGACAAGACATGACATGACAAGACAAGACAAGACAAGACAAGACAAGACAAGACAAGAGAAGACAAGACATGACAAGACAAAACAAGACAACACAAGACAAAACAAGACAAGACAAGACAAGACAAGACAAGACAAGACAAGACAAGACAAGACAAGACTAGACAAAACAACACAACATACGACATGACAAGACAAAACAAGACAAGACAAAACAACACAACATACGACAAGACAAGACAAGACAAGACAAGGCAAGGCAAGGCAAGACAAGACAAGACATGACATGACAAGACTAGACAAGACAAGACAAAACAACACAACATACGACAAGACAAGACAAGACAAGACAAGGCAAGGCAAGACAAGACAAGACAAGACATGACATGACAAGACAAGACAAGACAAGACAAGACACGACAAGACAAAACAACACAACATACGACGTGACATTACATGACAAGACAAGACAAGACAAGACAAGAAAAGACAAGACAAGACAAGACAAGACAAGACAAGACAAGACAAGACAAGACAAGACAAGACAAGACAAGACAAGACAAGACAAGACAAGACAAGACAAGACAAGACAAGACAAGGCAAGGCAAGACAAGACAAGACATGACATAACAAGACAAGACAAGACAAGACAAGACACGACAAGACAAAACAACACAACACACGACATGACATTACATGACAAGACAAGAAAAGACAAGACAAGACAAGACAAGACAAGACTAGACAAGACAAGACATGACAAGACAAGACAAGACAAGACATGACATGACAAGACAAGACAAGACAAGACAAGACAAGACAAGACAAGACATGACATGACAAGACAAGACAAGACAAGACAAGACAAGACAAGAGAAGACAAGACATGACAAGACAAAACAAGACAACACAAGACAAAACAAGACAAGACAAGACAAGACAAGACAAGACAAAACAACACAACATACGACATGACAAGACAAAACAAGACAAGACAAAACAAGACAAGACAAAACAACACAACATACGACATGACAAGACAAAACAAGACAAGACAAAACAACACAACATACGACAAGACAAGACAAGACAAGACAAGGCAAGGCAAGACAAGACAAGACATGACATGACAAGACTAGACAAGACAAGACAAAACAACACAACATACGACAAGACAAGACAAGACAAGACAAGGCAAGGCAAGACAAGACAAGACAAGACATGACATGACAAGACAAGACAAGACAAGACAAGACACGACAAGACAAAACAACACAACATACGACATGACATTACATGACAAGACAAGACAAGACAAGACAAGAAAAGACAAGACAAGACAAGACAAGACAAGACAAGACAAGACAAGACAAGACAAGACAAGACAAGACAAGACAAAACAACACAACATACGACATGACAAGACAAAACAAGACAAGACAAAACAAGACAAGACAAAACAACACAACATACGACAAGTCAAGACAAGACAAGACAAGACAAGACAAGACAAGACAAGGCAAGACAAGACAAGACAAGACAAAACAACACAACACACGACAGGACAAGACAAGATAAGGCAAGACAAGACAAGACAAGACAAGACAAGACAAGACAAGACAAGACAAGACAAGACAAGACAAGACAAGACAAGACAAGACAAGACAAGACAAGACAAGACAAGACAAGACAAGACAAGACAAGACAAGACAAGACAAGACAAGACAAGACAAGACAAGACAAGACAAGACAAGACAAGACATGACAAGACAAAACAAGACAACACAAGACAAAACAAGACAAGACAAGACATGACATGACAAGACAAGACAAGACAAGACAAGACAAGACAAGACAAGACAAAACAAGACAAGACAAGACAAGACATGACATGACAAGACAAGACAAGACAAGACAAGACAAGACAAGACAAGACAAGACAAGACAAGACAAGACAAGACAAGACAAGACAAGACAAGACAAGACAAGACAAGAAAAGACAAAACAAGACAAGACAAGACAAAACAAGACAAGACAAGACAAGACAAGACATGACATGACAAGACAAGACAAGACAAGACAAGACAAGACAAGAAAAGACAAGACAAGACAAGAGAAGACAAGACAAGACAGGACAGGACAAGACAAGATAAGACCAGACAAGACAAGACAAGACAAGACAAGACAAGACAAAACAAGACAAGACAAGACAAGACAAGACAAGACAAGACAAGACAAGACAAGACAAGACAAGACAAGACAAGACAAGCCAAGACAAGACAAGACATGACAAGACAAAACAAGACAAGACAAGACAAAACAAGACAACACAAGACAAGACATGACACGACAAGACAAGACAAGACAAGACAAAACAAGACAAGACAAGACAAAACAGGACTAAACAACACAACACACGACATGACATGACAAGACAAGACAAGACAATATAAGACAATATAAGACAAGACAAGACAAAATAATACAAGACAAAACAACACAACATACGACATGACAAGACAAAACAAGACAAGACAAAACAATACAACATACGACAAGACAAGACAAGACAAGACAAGACAAGGCAAGGCAAGACAAGACAAGACATGACATGACAAGACAAGACAAGACAAGACAAGACACGACAAGACAAAACAACACAACACACGACATGACATTACATGACAAGACAAGACAAGACAAGAAAAGACAAGACAAGACAAGACAAGACAAGACAAGACAAGACTAGACAAGACAAGACATGACAAGACAAGACAAGACAAGACAAGACATGACAAGACAAGACAAGACAATACAAGACAAGACAAGACAAGACAAGACCAAACAAGACAAGACAAGACAAAACAACACAACACATAACATGACAAGACAAGACAAGACAAGACAAGACAAGGCAAGACAAGACAAGACAAGACAAGACAAGACAAGACAAGACCAAACAAGACAAGACAAGACAAAACAACACAACACATAACATGACAAGACAAGACAAGACAAGACAAGACAAGGCAAGACAAGACAAGACAAGACAAGACAAGACAAGACAAGACAAGACAAGACAAGACAAGACAAGACAAGACAAAACAACACAACACATAACATGACAAGACAAGACAAGACAAGACAAGACAAGGCAAGACAAGACAAGACAAGACAAGACAAGACAAGACAAGACAAGACAAGACAAGACAAGACAAGACAAGACAAGACAAGACAAGGCAAGGCAAGACAAGACAAGACATGACATGACAAGACAAGACAAGAAAAGACAAGACAAGACAAGACAAGACAAGACTAGACAAGACAAGACATGACAAGACAAGACAAGACAAGACATGACAAGACAAAACAAGACTAAACAACACAACACACGACATGACATGACATTACATGACAAGACAAGACAAGACAAGACAAGACAAGACAAGACAAGACAAGACAAGACAAGACAAGACAAGACAAGACAAGACAAGACAAGACAAGACAAGACAAGACAAGACAAGACAAGACAAGACAAGACAAGACAAGACAAGACAAGACAAGACAAGACAAGACAAGACAAGACAAGACAAGACAAGACAAGACAAGACAAGACAAGACAAGACAAGACAAAACAAGACAAGACAAGACAAGACAAGACAAGACAAGACAAGACAAGACAAGACAAGACAAGACAAGACAAGACAAGACAAGACAAGACAAGAGAAGACAAGACATGACAAGACAAAACAAGACAACACAAGACAAAACAAGACAAGACAAGACAAGACAAGACAAGACAAGACAAGACACGACAAGACAAAACAACACAACACACGACATGACATTACATGACAAGACAAGACAAGACAAGAAAAGACAAGACAAGACAAGACAAGACAAGACAAGACAAGACAAGACAAGACAAGACAAGACAAGACAAGACATGACAAGACAAAACAAGACAAGACAAGACAAAACAAGACAAGACAAGACAAGACATGACATGACAAGAAAAGACAAAACAAGACAAAACAAGACAAGACAAGACAAAACAAGACTAAACAACACAACACACGACATGACATGACAAGACAAGACAAGACAATATAAGACAATATACAAGACAAAACAAGACAAGACAAGACATGACATGACAAGACAAGACAAGACAAGACAAGACAAGACAAGACAAGACAAGACAAGACAAGACAAGACAAGACAAGACAAAACAAGACAAGACAAGACAAGACATGACATGACAAGACAAGACAAGACAAGACAAGACAAGACAAGACAAGACAAGACAAGACAAGACAAGAAAAGACAAAACAAGACAAGGCAAGACAAAACAAGACAAGACAAGACAAGACATGACATGACAAGACAAGACAAGACAAGACAAGACAAGACAAGACAAGAAAAGACAAGACAAGACAAGAAAAGACAAGACAAGACAGGACAGGACAAGACAAGACAAGATAAGACCAGACAAGACAAGACAAGACAAGACAAGACAAGACAAGACAAAACAAGACAAGACAAGACAAGACAAGACAAGACAAGACAAGACAAGACAAGACAAGACAAGACATGACAAGACAAAACAAGACAAGACAAGACAAAACAAGACAAGACAAGACAAGACATGACATGACAAGACAAGACAAAACAAGACAAAACAAGACAAGACAAGACAAAACAAGACTAAACAACACAACACACGACATGACATGACAAGACAAGACAAGACAATATAAGACAATATAAGACAAGACAAGACAAAACAATACAAGACAAAACAACACAACATACGACATGACAAGACAAAACAAGACAAGACAAAACAACACAACATACGACAAGACAACACAAGGCAAGGCAAGACAAGACAAGACATGACAAGACATGACATGACAAGACAAGACAAGACAAGACAAGACACGACAAGACAAAACAACACAACACACGACATGACATTACATGACAAGACAAGACAAGACAAGAAAAGACAAGACAAGACAAGACAAGACAAGACTAGACAAGACAAGACATGACAAGACAAGACAAGACAAGACATGACAAGACAAGACAAGACAAGACAAGACCAAACAAGACAAGACAAAATAAGACAAGACAAGACAAGACAAGACAAGACAAGACAAGACAAGACAAGACAAGACAAGACAAGACAAGACAAGACAAGACAAGACAAGACAAGACAAGACAAGACAAGACAAGACAAGACAAGACAAGACAAGACAAGACAAGACAAGACAAGACAAGACAAGACAAGACAAGACAAGACAAGACAAGACAAGACAAGACAAGACAGGACAAGACAAGACAAGACAAGACAAGACAAGACAAGACAAAACAACACAACACACGACATGACATTACATGACAAGACAAGAAAAGACAAGACAGGACAAGACAAAACAAGACAAGACAAAACAACACAACACACGACATGACATCACAAGACAAGACAAGACAAGACAAAATAAGACATGACAAGACAAAACAACACAACACACGACATGACAAGACAAGACAAGGAGAAGACACGACAAGACAAAACAACACAACACACGACATGACATTACATGACAAAACATGACAAGACAAGACAAGACATGACAAGACAAAACAAGACTAAACAACACAACACACGACATGACATCACAAGACAAGACAAAATAAGACATGACAAGACAAAACAACACAACACACGACATGACAAGACAAGACAAGGAGAAGACACGACAAGACAAAACAACACAACACACGACATGACATCACAAGACAAGACAAGACAAGACAAAATAAGACATGACAAGACAGGACAAGACAAGACAAGACATGACAAGACAAAACAAGACTAAACAACACAACACACGACATGACATGACATTACATGACAAGACAAGACAAGACAAGACAAGACAAGACAAGACAAGACAAGACAAGACAAGACAAGACAAGACAAGACAAGACAAGACAAGACAAGACAAGACTAGACAAGACAAGACATGACAAGACAAGACAAGACAAGACATGACAAGACAAAACAAGACTAAACAACACAACACACGAGATGACATGACAAGACAAGACGAGACAATATAAGACAATATAAGACAAGACAAGGCAAAACAAGACAAGACAAAACAACACAACATACGACATGACAAGACAAAACAAGACAAGACAAAACAACACAACATACGACAAGACAAGACAAGACAAGACAAGACAAGACAAGACAAGACAAGGCAAGGCAAGACAAGACAAGACAAGACAGGACAAGACAAGACAAGACAAGACAAGACAAGACAAGACAAGACAAGACAAAACAACACAACACACGACATGACATCACAACACAACACACGACATGACATCACAAGACAAGACAAGACAAGACAAAATAAGACATGACAAGACAAAACAACACAACACACGACATGACAAGACAAGACAAGGAGAAGACACGACAAGACAAAACAACACAACACACGACATGACATTACATGACAAAACATGACAAGACTAGACAAGACAAGACAAGACAAGACAAGACAAGACAAGACAAAATAAGACAAGACAAGGCAAGACAAGACAAGACAAGACAAGACAAGACAAGACAAGACAAGACAAGACAAGTCAAGACAAGACAAGACAAGACAAGACAAGACAAGACAAGACAAGACCAGACAAGACAAGACAAAACAAGACAAGACAAGACAAGACAAGACAAGACAAGACAAGACAAGACAAGACAAGACAAGACAAGACAAGACAAGACAAGACAAGACAAGACAAGACAAGACAAGACAAGACAAGACAAGACAAGACAAGACAAGACAAGACAAGACAAGACAAGACAAGACAAGACAAAACAAGACAAGACAAGACAAAACAACACAACACATGACATGACATGACAGGAAAAGACAAGAAAAGACAAGACAAGACAAGAAAAGACAAGACAAGACAGGACAGGACAAGACAAGACAAGATAAGACCAGACAAGACAAGACAAGACCAGACAAGAGAAGACAAGACAAGAAAAGAAAAGACAAGACAGGACAAGACAAGACAAAACAAGACAAAACAAGACAAGACAAGACAAGACAAGACATGACATGACATGACAAGATAAGACAAGACAAGACTAGACAAGACAAGACAAGACAAGTCAAGACAAGACATGACAAGACAAAAAAAGACAAGACAAGACTAGACATGACATGACAAGACAAGACAAGACAAGACAAGACACGACAAGACAAAACAACACAACACACGACATGACATTACATGACAAGACAAGACAAGACAAGAAAAGACAAGACAAGACAAGACAAGACTAGACAAGACAAGACCAAACAAGACAAAACAAGACAAAACAACACAACACATGACATGACATGACATGACAAGACAAAACAAGCCAAGACAAGGCAAGACAAAACAAGACAAAACAAGACAAAACAACACAACACATGACATGCCATGACATGACAAGACAAGACAAGACAAGACAAGACAAGACAAAACAAGACAAAACAAGACAAAACAACAAAACACATGACATGACAGGACATGACAAGACAAGACAAGACAAGACAAGACAAAACAACACAACACACGACATGACATCACAAGACAAGACAATATAAGACATGACAAGACAAAACAACACAACACACGACATGACAAGACAAAACAACACCACAGACGACATGACAAGACAAGACAAGACAAGACAAGACAAGACAAGACAAGACAAGACAAGACAAGACAAGACAAGACAAGACAAGACAATACAAGACAAGACAAGACCAAACAAGACAAGACAAGACAAAACAACACAACACATGACATGACATGACAGGACACGACAAGACAAGACAAGACAAGACAAGACAAGACAAGACAAAACAAGACAAGACAATACAAGACAAAACAACACAACACACGACATGACATCACAAGACAAGACAATATAAGACATGACAAGACAAAACAACACAACACACGACATGACAAGACAAGACAAGACAACACACGACATGATATGACATGACAAGACAAGACAATATAAGACATGACAATACAAGACAAGACAAGACAAGATAAGACATGACAAGACAAAATAAGACAAGACAAAACAACACAACACACGTATGACATGACATGACATGACAAGACAAGACAAGACAAGACAAGACAAGACAAAACAAGACAAAAAAAGACAAGACAATACAAGACAAAACAACACAACACACGACATGACATCACAAGACAAGACAATATAAGGCATGACAAGACAAAACAACACAACACACGACATGACAAGACAAGACAAGACAAGACAAAACAAGCCAAGACAAGACAAGACAAAACAAGACAAAACAACACAACACATGACATGACACGACAAGACAAGACAAGACAAGACAAGGAGAAGACACGACAAGACAAAACAACACAACACACGACATGACATAACATGACAAAACATGACAAGACAAGACAAGACAAGACAAGACAAGACAAGACAAGACAAGACAAGACAAGACAAAATAAGACAAGACAAGACAAGACAAGACAAGACAAGACAAGACAAGACAAGACAAGACAAGACAAGACAAGACAAGACAAGACAAGACATGACAAGACAAAACAAGACTAAACAACACAACACACGACATGACATGACATTACATGACAAGACAAGACAAGACAAGACAAGACAAGAAAAGACAAGACAAGACAAGACAAGACAAGACTAGACAAGACAAGACATGACAAGACAAGACAAGACAAGACATGACAAGACAAAACAAGACTAAACAACACAACACACGACATGACATGACATTACATGACAAGACAAGACAAGACAAGACAAGACAAGACAAGACAAGACAAGACAAGACAAGACAAGACAAGACAAGACAAGACAAGACAAGACAAGACAAGACAAGACAAGACAAGACAAGACAAGACAAGACAAGACAAGACATGACAAGACAAAACAAGACTAAACAACACAACACACGACATGACATGACATTACATGACAAGACAAGACAAGACAAGACAAGACAAGACAAGACAAGACAAGACAAGACAAGACAAGACAAGACAAGACAAGACAAGACAAGACAAGACAAGACAAGACAAGACAAGACAAGACAAGACAAGACAAGACAAGACAAGACAAGACAAGACAAGACAAGACAAGACAAGACAAGACAAGACAAGACAAGACAAGACAAGACAAGACAAGACAAGACAAGACAAGACAAGACAAGACAAGACAAGACAAGACAAGACAAGACAAGACAAGACAAGACAAGACCAGACAAAACAAGACAAGACAAGACAAGACAAGACAAGACAAGACAAGACAAGACAAGACAAGACAAGACAAGACAAGACAAGACAAGACAAGACAAGACAAGACAAGACAAGACAAGACAAGACAAGACAAGACAAGACAAGACAAGACAAGACAAGACAAGACAAGACAAGACAAGACAAGACAAGACAAGACAAGACAAGACAAGACAAGACAAGACAAGACAAGACAAGACAAGACAAGACAAGACAAGACAAGACAAGACAAGACAAGACAAGACAAGACAAGACAAGACAAGACAAGACAAGACAAGACAAGACAAGACAAGACAAGACAAGACAAGACAAGACAAGACAAGACAAGACAAGACAAGACAAGACAAGACAAGACAAGACAAGACAAGACAAGACAAGACAAGACAAGACAAGACAAGACAAGACAAGACAAGACAAGACAAGACAAGACAAGACAAGACAAGACAAGACAAGACAAGACAAGACAAGACAAGACAAGACAAGACAAGACAAGACAAGACAAGACAAGACAAGACAAGACAAGACAAGACAAGACAAGACAAGACAAGACAAGACAAGACAAGACAAGACAAGACAAGACAAGACAAGAAAAGACAAGACAAGACAAGACAAGACAAGACAAGACCAAACAAGACAAGTCAAGACAAAACAACACAACACATGACATGACATGACAGGACAAAACAAGACAAAACAAGACAAGACAAGACAAGACAAGACAAGACATGACATGACATGACAAGATAAGACAAGACAAGACAAGACAAGACAAGACAAGACAAGACAAGACAAGACAAGACAAGACAAGACAAGACAAGACAAGACAAGACAAGACAAGACAAGACAAGACAAGACAAGACAAGACAAGACAAGACAAGACAAGACAAGACAAGACAAGACAAGACAAGACAAGACAAGACAAGACAAGACAAGACAAGACAAGACAAGACAAGACAAGACAAGACAAGACCAGACAAAACAAGACAAGACAAGACAAGACAAGACAAGACAAGACAAGACAAGACAAGACAAGACAAGACAAGACAAGACAAGACAAGACAAGACAAGACAAGACAAGACAAGACAAGACAAGACAAGACAAGACAAGACAAGACAAGACAAGACAAGACAAGACAAGACAAGACAAGACAAGACAAGACAAGACAAGACAAGACAAGACAAGACAAGACAAGACAAGACAAGACAAGACAAGACAAGACAAGACAAGACAAGACAAGACAAGACAAGACAAGACAAGACAAGACAAGACAAGACAAGACAAGACAAGACAAGACAAGACAAGACAAGACAAGACAAGACAAGACAAGACAAGACAAGACAAGACAAGACAAGACAAGACAAGACAAGACAAGACAAGACAAGACAAGACAAGACAAGACAAGACAAGACAAGACAAGACAAGACAAGACAAGACAAGACAAGACAAGACAAGACAAGACAAGACAAGACAAGACAAGACAAGACAAGACAAGACAAGACAAGACAAGACAAGACAAGACAAGACAAGACAAGACAAGACAAGACAAGACAAGACAAGACAAGACAAGACAAGACAAGACAAGACAAGACAAGACAAGACAAGACAAGACAAGACAAGACAAGAAAAGACAAGACAAGACAAGACAAGACAAGACAAGACCAAACAAGACAAGTCAAGACAAAACAACACAACACATGACATGACATGACAGGACAAAACAAGACAAAACAAGACAAGACAAGACAAGACAAGACAAGACATGACATGACATGACAAGATAAGACAAGACAAGACAAGACAAGACAAGACAAGACAAGACAAGACAAGACAAGACAAGACAAGACAAGACAAGACAAGACAAGACAAGACAAGACAAGACAAGACAAGACAAGACAAGACAAGACAAGACAAGACAAGACAAGACCAAACAAGACAAGACAAGACAAAACAACACAACACATGACATGACATGACAGGACATGACAAGATAAGACAAGACAAGACAAGACAAGACAAGACAAGACAAGACAAGACAAGACAAGACAAGACAAGACAAGACAAGACAAGACAAGACAAGACAAGACAAGACCAGACAAGACAAGACAAGACAAGACAAGACAAGACAAAACAAGACAAGACAAGACCAAACACGACAAGACAAGACAAAACAACACAACACATGAAATGACACGACATGACAAGACAAGACAAAACAAGCCAAGACAAGACAAGACAAGACAAAACAACACAACACATGAAATGACACGACATGACAAGACAAGACAAAACAAGCCAAGACAAGACAAGACAAAACAAGACAAAACAAGACAAAACAACACAACACATGACATGACATGACATGACAAGACAAAACAAGCCAAGACAAGACAAGACAAAACAAGACAAAACAACACAACACATGACATGACATGACATGACAAGACAAGACAAGACAAGACAAGACAAGACAAGACAAAACAAGACAAGACAAGGCAAGACATGACAAGACAAAACAAGACAACACAAGACAAAACAAGACAAGACAAGACATGACATGACATGAAAAGACAAGACAGGACAGGACAAGACAAGACAAGATAAGACCAGACAAGACAAGACAAGACCAGACAAGACAAGGCAAGACAAGAAAAGAAAAGACAAGACAGGACAAGACAAGACAAAACAAGACAAAACAAGACAAGACAAGACAAGACAAGACATGACATGACATGACAAGATAAGACAAGACAAGACTAGACAAGACAAGACAAGACAAGTCAAGACAAGACATGACAAGACAAAAAAAGACAAGACAAGACTAGACATGACATGACAAGACAAGACGAGACAAGACAATATAACACATGACAATACACAACAAGACAAGACAAAACAACACAACACACGACATGACATGACAAGACAAGACAATATAAGACAAGACAAGACAAGACAAGACAAGACAAGACAAGACAAGACAAGACAAGACAAGACAAGACACGACAAGACAAGACTAGACAAGACAAGGAGAAGACAAGACAAGACAAGACAAGACAAGACAAGACAAGACAAGACAAGACAAGACAAAACAAGACAAGACAAGACCAAACAAGACAAGACAAGACAAAACAACACAACACATGACATGACATGACATGACAGGACAAGACAAGAAAAGACATGACAAGACAAGACAAGACAAGTCAAGACAAGACATGACAAAACAAGACAAGACAAGACAAGACAAGACAAGACAAGACAAGACAAGACAAGACAAGACAAGACAAGAAAAGAAAAGACAAGACAGGACAAGACAAGACAAAACAAGACAAGACAAGACAAGACAAGACAAGACAAGACATGACATGACATGACAAGATAAGACAAGACAAGACAAGACAAGACAAGACAAGACAAGACAAGACAAGACAAGACAAGACAAGACCAGACAAGACAAGACAAGACAAAACAAAACAAGACAAGACAAGACAAGACAAGACAAGACAAGACAAGACAAGACAAGACAAGACAAGACAAGACAAGACAAGACAAGACAAGCAAGACAAGACAAGACAAGACAAGACAAGACAAGACAAGACAAGACAAGACAAGACAAGACAAGACAAGACAAGACAAAACAAGACAAGACAAGACAAGACAAGACAAGACAAGACAAGACAAGACAAGACAAGACAAGACAAGACAAGACAAGACAAGACAAGACAAGACAAGACAAGACAAGACAAGACAAGACAAGACAAGACAAGACAAGACAAGACAAGACAAACAAGACAAGACAAGACAAGACAAGACAAGACAAGACAAGACAAGACCAGACAAGACAAGACAAGACAAAACAAGACAAAACAAGACAAAACAAGACAAGACAAGACAAGACAAGACAAGACAAGACAAGACAAGACAAGACAAGACAAGACAAGACAAGACAAGACAAGACAAGACAAGACAAGACAAGACAAGACAAGACAAGACAAGACAAGACAAGAAAAGACAAGACAAGACAAGACAAGACAAGACAAGACAAGACAAGACCAAACAAGACAAGACAAGACATAACAACACAACACATGACATGACATGACAGGACAAAACAAGACAAAACAAGACAAGACAAGACAAGACAAGATAAGACAAGACAAGACAAGACAAGACAAGACAAGACAAGACAAGACAAGACAAGACAAGACAAGACAAGACAAGACAAGACAAGACAAGACAAGACAAGACAAGACAAGACAAGACAAGACAAGACAAGACAAGACAAGACAAGACAAGACAAGACAAGACAAGACAAGACAAGACAAGACAAGACAAGACAAGACAAGACAAGACAAGACAAGACAAGACAAGACAAGACAAGACAAGACAAGACAAGACAAGACAAGACAAGACAAGACAAGACAAGACAATACAAGACAAGACCAAACAAGACAAGACAAGACAAAACAACACAACACATGACATGACATGACAGGACACGACAAGACAAGACAAGACAAGACAAGACAAGACAAGACAAGACAAAACAAGACAAGACAATACAAGACAAAACAACACAACACACGACATGACATCACAAGACAAGACAATATAAGACATGACAAGACAAAACAACACAACACACGACATGACAAGACAAGACAAGACAACACACGACATGATATGACATGACAAGACAAGACAATATAAGACATGACAATACAAGACAAGACAAGACATGATAAGACATGACAAGACAAAATAAGACAAGACAAAACAACACAACACACGTATGACATGACATGACATGACAAGACAAGACAAGACAAGACAAGACAAGACAAAACAAGACAAAACAAGACAAGACAATACAAGACAAAACAACACAACACACGACATGACATCACAAGACAAGACAATATAAGGCATGACAAGACAAAACAACACAACACACGACATGACAAGACAAGACAAGACAAGACAAAACAAGCCAAGACAAGACAAGACAAAACAAGACAAAACAACACAACACATGACATGACACGACAAGACAAGACAAGACAAGACAAGGAGAAGACACGACAAGACAAAACAACACAACACACGACATGACATAACATGACAAAACATGACAAGACAAGACAAGACAAGACAAGACAAGACAAGACAAGACAAGACAAAATAAGACAAGACAAGACAAGACAAGACAAGACAAGACAAGACAAGACAAGACAAGACAAAACAAGACAAGACAAGACAAGACAAGACAAGACAAGACAAGACAAGACAAGACTAGACAAGACAAGACAAGACATGACAAGACAAGACAAGACATGACAAGACAAAACAAGACAAGACAAAACAACACAACATACGACATGACAAGACAAAACAACACAACATACGACAAGACAAGACAAGACAAGAAAAGACAACACAACACAACACGTGACATGACATCACATGACAAGACAAGACAAGACAAGACAAGACAAGACAAGACAAGACAAGACAAGACAAAACAACACAACATACGACAAGACAAGACAAGACAAGACAAGACAAGACAACACAACACAACACGTGACATGACATCACATGACAAGACAAGACAAGACAAGACAAGACAAGACAAGACAAGACAAGACAAGACAAGACAAGACAACACAACACAACACAACACGTGACATGACATCACATGACAAGACAAGACAAGACATGACAAGACAAAACAAGACAAGACAAAACAACACAACATACGACATGACAAGACAAAACAACACAACATACGACAAGACAAGACAAGACAACACAACACAACACGTGACATGACATCACATGACAAGGCCAGACAGGACAAGACAAGACAAGACAAGACAAGACAAGACAAGAAAAGACAAAACAACACAACACACGACAGGACAAGACAAGACAAGACAAGACAAGACAAGACAAAGCAACACAGGACATGACATGACATGACAAGACAAGACATGACATGACACGACAAAACAACACAACACACGACAGGACAAGACAAGACAAGACAAGACAAGACAAGACAAGACAAGACAAGACAAGACAAGACAAGACAAGACAAGACAAGACAAGACAAGACAAGACAAGACAAGACAAGACAAGACAAGACAAGACAAGACAAGACAAGACAAGACAAGACAAGACAAGACAAGACAAGACAAGACAAGACAAGACAAGACAAGACAAGACAAGACAAGACAAGACAAGACAAGACAAGACAAGACAAGACAAGACAAGACAAGACAAGACAAGACAAGACAAGACAAGACAAGACAAGACAAGACAAGACAAGACAAGACAAGACAAGACAAGACAAGACAAGACAAGACAAGACAAGACAAGACAAGACAAGACAAGACAAGACAAGACAAGACAAGACAAGACAAGACAAGACAAGACAAGACAAGACAAGACAAGACAAGACAAGACAAGACAAGACAAGACAAGACAAGACAAGACAAGACAAGACAAGACAAGGAGAAGACACGACAAGACAAGACAAGACAAGTCAAGACAAGACATGACAAGACAAAAAAAGACAAGACAAGACTAGACATGACATGACAAGACAAGACGAGACAAGACAATATAACACATGACAATACACAACAAGACAAGACAAAACAACACAACACACGACATGACAAGACAAGACAAGACAATATAAGACAAGACAAGACAAGACAAGACAAGACAAGACAAGACAAGACAAGACAAGACAAGACAAGACACGACAAGACAAGACTAGACAAGACAAGGAGAAGACAAGACAAGACAAGACAAGACAAGACAAGACAAGACAAGACAAGACAAAACAAGACAAGACAAGACCAAACAAGACAAGACAAGACAAAACAACACAACACATGACATGACATGACATGACAGGACAAGACAAGAAAAGACATGACAAGACAAGACAAGACAAGTCAAGACAAGACATGACAAAACAAGACAAGACAAGACAAGACAAGACAAGACAAGACAAGACAAGACAAGACAAGACAAGAAAAGAAAAGACAAGACAGGACAAGACAAGACAAAACAAGACAAGACAAGACAAGACAAGACAAGACAAGACATGACATGACATGACAAGATAAGACAAGACAAGACAAGACAAGACAAGACAAGACAAGACAAGACAAGACAAGACAAGACAAGACCAGACAAGACAAGACAAGACAAAACAAAACAAGACAAGACAAGACAAGACAAGACAAGACAAGACAAGACAAGACAAGACAAGACAAGACAAGACAAGACAAGCAAGACAAGACAAGACAAGACCAAGACCAACAAGACAAGACAAGACAACAGACAAGACAAGACAAGACACAAGACAAACAAGACAAGACAAGACAAGACAAGACAAGACAAGACAAGACAAGACAAGACAAGACAAGACAAGACAAGACAAGACAAGACAAGACAAGACAAGACAAGACAAGACAAGACAAGACAAGACAGACAAGACAAGACAAGACAAGACAAGACAAGACAAGACAAGACAAGACAAGACAAGACAAGACAAGACAAGACAAGACAAGACAAGACAAGACAAAGACAAGACAAGACAAGACAAGACAAGACAAGACAAGACAAGACAAGACAAGACAAGACAAGACAAGACAAGACAAGACAAGACAAGACAAACAAGACAAGACAAGACAAGACAAGACAAGACAAGACAAGACAAGACAAGACAAGACAAGACAAGACAAACAAGACAAAACAGACAAGACAAGACAAGACAAGACAAGACAAGACAAGACAAGACAAGACAAGACAAGACAAGACAAGACAAGACAAGACAAGACAAGACAAGACAAGACAAGACAAGACAAGACAAGACAAGACAAGACAAGACAAGACAAGACAAGACAAGACAAGACAAGACAAGACAAGACAAGACCAAACAAGACAAGACAAGACATAACAACACAACACATGACATGACATGACAGGACAAAACAAGACAAACAAGACAAGACAAGACAAGACAAGATAAGACAAGACAAGACAAGACAAGACAAGACAAGACAAGACAAGACAAGACAAGACAAGACAAGACAAGACAAGACAAGACAAGACAGACAAGACAAGACAAGACAAGACAAGACAAGACAAGACAAGACAAGACAAGACAAGACAAGACAAGACAAGACAAGACAAGACAAGACAAGACAAGACAAGACAAGACAGACAAGACAAGACAAGACAAGACAAGACAAGACAAGACAAGACAAGACAAGACAGACAATACAAGACAAGACCAAACAAGACAAGACAAGACAAAACAACACAACACATGACATGACATGACAGGACACGACAAGACAAGACAAGACAAGACAAGACAAGACAAGACAAGACAAAACAAGACAAGACAATACAAGACAAAACAACACAACACACGACATGACATCACAAGACAAGACAATATAAGACATGACAAGACAAAACAACACAACACACGACATGACAAGACAAGACAAGACAACACACGACATGATATGACATGACAAGACAAGACAATATAAGACATGACAATACAAGACAAGACAAGACATGATAAGACATGACAAGACAAAATAAGACAAGACAAAACAACACAACACACGTATGACATGACATGACATGACAAGACAAGACAAGACAAGACAAGACAAGACAAAACAAGACAAAACAAGACAAGACAATACAAGACAAAACAACACAACACACGACATGACATCACAAGACAAGACAATATAAGGCATGACAAGACAAAACAACACAACACACGACATGACAAGACAAGACAAGACAAGACAAAACAAGCCAAGACAAGACAAGACAAAACAAGACAAAACAACACAACACATGACATGACACGACAAGACAAGACAAGACAAGACAAGGAGAAGACACGACAAGACAAAACAACACAACACACGACATGACATAACATGACAAAACATGACAAGACAAGACAAGACAAGACAAGACAAGACAAGACAAGACAAGACAAAATAAGACAAGACAAGACAAGACAAGACAAGACAAGACAAGACAAGACAAGACAAGACAAAACAAGACAAGACAAGACAAGACAAGACAAGACAAGACAAGACAAGACAAGACTAGACAAGACAAGACATGACAAGACAAGACAAGACATGACAAGACAAAACAAGACAAGACAAAACAACACAACATACGACATGACAAGACAAAACAACACAACATACGACAAGACAAGACAAGACAAGAAAAGACAACACAACACAACACGTGACATGACATCACATGACAAGACAAGACAAGACAAGACAAGACAAGACAGACAAGACAAGACAAGACAAGACAACAACAACACAACATACGACAAGACAAGACAAGACAAGACAAGACAAGACAAGGAGAAGACACGACAAGACAAAACAACACAACACACGACATGACATAACATGACAAAACATGACAAGACAAGACAAGACAAGACAAGACAAGACAAGACAAGACAAGACAAGACAAGACAAGACAAGACAAGACAAGACAGACAGACAAGACAAGACAAGACAAGACAAGACAAGACAAGACAAGACAAGACAAGACAAGACAAGACAAGACAAGACAAGACAAGACAAGACAAGACAAGACAAGACAAGACAGAAGACAAGACAAGACAAGACAAGACAAGACAAGACAAGACAAGACAAGACAAGACAAGACAAGACAAGACAAGACAAGACAAGACAAGACAAGACAAGACAAATACAAGACAAGACCAAACAAGACAAGGACAAGACAAAACAACACAACATACGACAAGACAAGACAAGACAACACAACACAACACGTGACATGACATCACATGACAAGGCCAGACAGGACAAGACAAGACAAGACAAGACAAGACAAGACAAGAAAAGACAAAACAACACAACACACGACAGGACAAGACAAGACAAGACAAGACAAGACAAGACAAAGCAACACAGGACATGACATGACATGACAAGACAAGACATGACATGACACGACAAAACAACACACACACACAGACAGACAAGACAAGACAAGACAAAACACACAACATACGACATGACAAGACAAAACAACACAACATACGACAAGACAAGACAAGACAACACAACACAACACGTGACATGACATCACATGACAAGGCCAGACAGGACAAGACAAGACAAGACAAGACAAGACAAGACAAGAAAAGACAAAACAACACAACACACGACAGGACAAGACAAGACAAGACAAGACAAGACAAGACAAGACAAGACAAAGCAACACAGGACATGACATGACATGACAAGACAAGACATGACATGACACGACAAAACAACACAACACACGACAGGACAAGACAAGACAAGACAAGACAAGACAAGACAAGACAAGACAAGACAAGACAAGACAAGACATGACATCACATGACAAGACAAGACAAGACAAGACAAGACAAAACAAGACAAGACAAAACAACACAACATACGACATGACAAGACAAAACAACACAACATACGACAAGACAAGACAAGACAACACAACACAACACGTGACATGACATCACATGACAAGGCCAGACAGGACAAGACAAGACAAGACAAGACAAGACAAGACAAGAAAAGACAACACAACACAACACGTGACATGACATCACATGACAAGACAAGACAAGACAAGACAAGACAAGACAAGACAAGACAAGACAAGACAAAACAACACAACATACGACAAGACAAGACAAGACAAGACAAGACAACAACACAAACACGTGACATGACATCACATGACAAGACAAGACAAGACAAGACAAGACAAGACAAGACAAGACAAGACAAGACAAGACAACACAACACAACACAACACGTGACATGACATCACATGACAAGACAAGACAAGACATGACAAGACAAAACAAGACAAGACAAAACAACACAACATACGACATGACAAGACAAAACAACACAACATACGACAAGACAAGACAAGACAACACAACACAACACGTGACATGACATCACATGACAAGGCCAGACAGGACAAGACAAGACAAGACAAGACAAGACAAGACAAGAAAAGACAAAACAACACAACACACGACAGGACAAGACAAGACAAGACAAGACAAGACAAGACAAAGCAACACAGGACATGACATGACATGACAAGACAAGACATGACATGACACGACAAAACAACACAACACACGACAGGACAAGACAAGACAAGACAAGACAAGACAAGACAAGACAAGACAAGACAAGACAAGACAAGACAAGACAAGACAAGACAAGACAAGACAAGACAAGACAAGACAAGACAAGACAAGACAAGACAAGACAAGACAAGACAAGACAAGACAAGACAAGACAAGACAAGACAAGACAAGACAAGACAAGACAAGACAAGACAAGACAAGACAAGACAAGACAAGACAAGACAAGACAAGACAAGACAAGACAAGACAAGACAAGACAAGACAAGACAAGACAGACAAGACAAGACAAGACAAGACAAGACAAGACAAGACAAGACAAGACAAGACAAGACAAGACAAGACAAGACAAGACAAGACAAGACAAAGACAAGACAAGACAAGACAAGACAAGACAAGACAAGACAAGACAAGACAGAAGACAAGACAAGACAAGACAAGACAAGACAAGACAAGACAAGACAAGACAAGACAAGGAGAAGACACGACAAGACAAGACAAGACAAGTCAAGACAAGACATGACAAGACAAAAAAAGACAAGACAAGACTAGACATGACATGACAAGACAAGACGAGACAAGACAATATAACACATGACAATACACAACAAGACAAGACAAAACAACACAACACACGACATGACAAGACAAGACAAGACAATATAAGACAAGACAAGACAAGACAAGACAAGACAAGACAAGACAAGACAAGACAAGACAAGACAAGACACGACAAGACAAGACTAGACAAGACAAGGAGAAGACAAGACAAGACAAGACAAGACAAGACAAGACAAGACAAGACAAGACAAAACAAGACAAGACAAGACCAAACAAGACAAGACAAGACAAAACAACACAACACATGACATGACATGACATGACAGGACAAGACAAGAAAAGACATGACAAGACAAGACAAGACAAGTCAAGACAAGACATGACAAAACAAGACAAGACAAGACAAGACAAGACAAGACAAGACAAGACAAGACAAGACAAGACAAGAAAAGAAAAGACAAGACAGGACAAGACAGACAAAACAAGACAAGACAAGACAAGACAAGACAAGACAAGACATGACATGACATGACAAGATAAGACAAGACAAGACAAGACAAGACAAGACAAGACAAGACAAGACAAGACAAGACAAGACAAGACCAGACAAGACAAGACAAGACAAAACAAAACAAGACAAGACAAGACAAGACAAGACAAGACAAGACAAGACAAGACAAGACAAGACAAGACAAGACAAGACAAGACAAGACAAGACAAGCAAGACAAGACAAGACAAGACAAGACAAGACAAGACAAGACAAGACAAGACAAGACACGACAAGACAAGACAAGACAAGACAAGACAAGACAAGACAAGACAAGACAAGACAAGGACAAGACAAGACAAGACAAGACAAGACAAGACAAGACAAGACAAGACAAGACAAGACAAGACAAGACAAGACAAGACAAGACAAGACAAGACAAGAACAAGACAAGACAAGACAAGACAAGACAAGACAAACAAGACAAGACAAGACAAGACAAGACAAGACAAGACAAGACCAGACAAGACAAGACAAGACAAAACAAGACAAAACAAGACAAAACAAGACAAGACAAGACAAGACAAGACAAGACAAGACAAGACAAGACAAGACAAGACAAGACAAGACAAGACAAGACAAGACAAGACAAGACAAGACAAGACAAGACAAGACAAGACAGAAAAGACAAGACAAGACAAGACAAGACAAGACAAGACAAGACAAGACCAAACAAGACAAGACAAGACATAACAACACAACACATGACATGACATGACAGGACAAAACAAGACAAAACAAGACAAGACAAGACAAGACAAGATAAGACAAGACAAGACAAGACAAGACAAGACAAGACAAGACAAGACAGACAAGACAAGACAAGACAAGACAAGACAAGACAAGACAAGACAAGACAAGACAAGACAAGACAAGACAAGACAAGACAAGACAAGAAAGACAAGACAAGACAAGACAAGACAAGACAAGACAAGACAAGACAAGACAAGACAAGACAAGACAAGACAAGACAAGACAAGACAAGACAAGACAAGACAAGACAAGACAAGACAAGACAAGACAATACAAGACAAGACCAAACAAGACAAGACAAGACAAAACCAACACAACACATGACATGACATGACAGGACACGACAAGACAAGACAAGACAAGACAAGACAAGACAAGACAAGACAAAACAAGACAAGACAATACAAGACAAAACAACACAACACACGACATGACATCACAAGACAAGACAATATAAGACATGACAAGACAAAACAACACAACACACGACATGACAAGACAAGACAAGACAACACACGACATGATATGACATGACAAGACAAGACAATATAAGACATGACAATACAAGACAAGACAAGACATGATAAGACATGACAAGACAAAATAAGACAAGACAAAACAACACAACACACGTATGACATGACATGACATGACAAGACAAGACAAGACAAGACAAGACAAGACAAAACAAGACAAAACAAGACAAGACAATACAAGACAAAACAACACAACCACACGACATGACATCACAAGACAAGACAATATAAGGCATGACAAGACAAAACAACACAACACACGACTGACAAGACAAGACAAGACAAGACAAAACAAGCCAAGACAAGACAAGACAAAACAAGACAAAACAACACAACACATGACATGACACGACAAGACAAGACAAGACAAGACAAGGAGAAGACACGACAAGACAAAACAACACAACACACGACATGACATAACATGACAAAACATGACAAGACAAGACAAGACAAGACAAGACAAGACAAGACAAGACAAGACAAAATAAGACAAGACAAGACAAGACAAGACAAGACAAGACAAGACAAGACAAGACAAGACAAAACAAGACAAGACAAGACAAGACAAGACAAGACAAGACAAGACAAGACAAGACTAGACAAGACAAGACATGACAAGACAAGACAAGACATGACAAGACAAAACAAGACAAGACAAAACAACACAACATACGACATGACAAGACAAAACAACACAACATACGACAAGACAAGACAAGACAAGAAAAGACAACACAACACAACACGTGACATGACATCACATGACAAGACAAGACAAGACAAGACAAGACAAGACAAGACAAGACAAGACAAGACAAGACAAAACAACACAACATACGACAAGACAAGACAAGACAAGACAAGACAACACAACACAACACGTGACATGACATCACATGACAAGACAAGACAAGACAAGACAAGACAAGACAAGACAAGACAAGACAAGACAAGACAAGACAAGACAAGACAAGACAAGACAACACAACACAACACAACACGTGACATGACATCACATGACAAGACAAGACAAGACATGACAAGACAAAACAAGACAAGACAAAACAACACAACATACGACATGACAAGACAAAACAACACAACATACGACAAGACAAGACAAGACAACACAACACAACACGTGACATGACATCACATGACAAGGCCAGACAGGACAAGACAAGACAAGACAAGACAAGACAAGACAAGAAAAGACAAAACAACACAACACACGACAGGACAAGACAAGACAAGACAAGACAAGACAAGACAAAGCAACACAGGACATGACATGACATGACAAGACAAGACATGACATGACACGACAAAACAACACAACACACGACAGGACAAGACAAGACAAGACAAGACAAGACAAGACAAGACAAGACAAGACAAGACAAGACAAGACAAGACAAGACAAGACAAGACAAGACAAGACAAGACAAGACAAGACAAGACAAGACAAGACAAGACAAGACAAGACAAGACAAGACAAGACAAGACAAGACAAGACAAGACAAGACAAGACAAGACAAGACAAGACAAGACAAGACAAGACAAGACAAGACAAGACAAGACAAGACAAGACAAGACAAGACAAGACAAGACAAGACAAGACAAGACAAGACAAGACAAGACAAGACAAGACAAGACAAGACAAGACAAGACAAGACAAGACAAGACAAGACAAGACAAGACAAGACAAGACAAGACAAGACAAGACAAGACAAGACAAGACAAGACAAGACAAGACAAGACAAGACAAGACAAGACAAGACAAGACAAGACAAGACAAGACAAGACAAGACAAGACAAGACAAGACAAGACAAGACAAGACAAGACAAGACAAGACAAGACCAAACAAGACAAGACAAGACAAAACAAGACAAGACAAAACAACACAACATACGACATGACAAGACAAAACAACACAACATACGACAAGACAAGACAAGACAAGACAAGACAAGACAACACAACACAACACGTGACATGACATCACATGACAAGACAAGACAAGACAAGACAAGACAAGACAAAACAACACAACATACGACAAGACAAGACAAGACAACACAACACAACACGTGACATGACATCACATGACAAGACAAGACAAGACAAGACAAGACAAGACAAGACAAGACAAGACAAGACAAGACAAGACAAGACAAGACAAGACAAGACAAGACAAGACAAGACAACACAACACAACACGTGACATGACATCACATGACAAGACAAGACAAGACATGACAAGACAAAACAAGACAAGACAAAACAACACAACATACGACATGACAAGACAAAACAACACAACATACGACAAGACAAGACAAGACAACACAACACAACACGTGACATGACATCACATGACAAGGCCAGACAGGACAAGACAAGACAAGACAAGACAAGACAAGACAAGAAAAGACAAAACAACACAACACACGACAGACAAGACAAGACAAGACAAGACAAGACAAGACAAGACAAGACAAGACAAGACAAGACAAGACAAGACAACACAACACAACACGTGACATGACATCACATGACAAGACAAGACAAGACATGACAAAACATGACAAGACAAGACAAGACAAGACAAGACAAGACAAGACAAGACAAGACAAGACAAGACAAGACAAAATAAGACAAGACAAGACAAGACAAGACAAGACAAGACAAGACAAGACAAGACAAGACAAGACAAGACAAGACAAGACAAGACAAGACAAGACAAGACAAGACAAGACAAGACAAGACAAGACAAGACAAGACAAGACAAGACAAGACAAGACAAGACAAGACAAGACAAGACAAGACAAGACAAGACAAGACAAAACAAGACAAGACAAGACAAGACAAGACAAGACTAGACAAGACAAGACATGACAAGACAAGACAAGACAACACACGTCAGGACAGGAGAAGACAAGACAAGACGAGACAAGACAAGACAAGACAAGACAAGACAGGACAGGACAGGACAGGACAAGACAAGACAAGACAAGACAAGACAAAACAACACAACACACGACATGACATCACAACACAAGACAAGACAAGACAATATAAGACATGACAAGACAAGACAAGACAATACAAGACAAAACAACACAACACACGACATGACATCACAAGACAAGACAAGACAAGACAAAATAAGACATGACAAGACAAAACAACACAACACACGACATGACAAGACAAGACAAGGAGAAGACACGACAAGACAAAACAACACAACACACGACATGACATTACATGACAAAACATGACAAGACTAGACAAGACAAGACAAGACAAGACAAGACAAGACAAGACAAAATAAGACAAGACAAGACAAGGCAAGACAAGACAAGACAAGACAAGACAAGACAAGACAAGACAAGACAAGTCAAGACAAGACAAGACAAGACAAGACAAGACAAGACAAGACAAGACAAGACAAGACAAGACCAGACAAGACAAGACAAAACAAGACAAGACAAGACAAGACAAGACAAGACAAGACAAGACAAGACAAGACAAGACAAGACAAGACAAGACAAGACAAGACAAGACAAGACAAGACAAGACAAGACAAGACAAGACAAGACAAGACAAGACAAGACAAGACAAGACAAAACAAGACAAGACAAGACAAAACAACACAACACATGACATGACATGACAGGACAAGACAAGAAAAGACAAGACAAGACAAGAAAAGACAAGACAAGACAAGACAGGACAGGACAGGACAAGACAAGATAAGACCAGACAAGACAAGACAAGACAAAACAACACAACATACGACATGACAAGACAAAACAACACAACATACGACAAGACAAGACAAGAAAAGACAAGACAAGACAAGACAAAACAAGACACAACAAGACAAAACAACAAAACACATGACATGACAGGACATGACAAGACAAGACAAGACAAGACCAGACAAGACAAGACAAAACATGACATGACAAGACAAGACAAGACAAGACAAGACAAGACAAAACAAGACAAAACAAGACAAAACAACAAAACACATGACATGACAGGACATGACAAGACAAGACAAGACAAGACAAGACAAGACAAGACAAAACAACACAACACACGACATGACATCACAAGACAAGACAATATAAGACATGACAAGACAAAACAACACAACACACGACATGACAAGACAAAACAACACAACAGACGACATGACAAGACAAGACAAGACAAGACAAGACAAGACAAGACAAGACAAGACAAGACAAGACAAGACAAGACAAGACAAGACAAGACCAAACAAGACAAGACAAGACAAAACAACACAACACATGACATGACATGACAGGACACGACAAGACAAGACAAGACAAGACAAGACAAGACAAGACAAAACAAGACAAGACAATACAAGACAAAACAACTCAACACACGACATGACATCACAAGACAAGACAATATAAGACATGACAAGACAAAACAACACAACACACGACATGACAAGACAAGACAAGACAAGACAAGACAAGACAAGACAAGACAAGACAATACAAGACAAGACCAAACAAGACAAGACAAGACAAAACAACACAACACATGACATGACATGACAGGACACGACAAGACAAGACAAGACAAGACAAGACAAGACAAAACAAGACAAGACAATACAAGACAAAACAACACAACACACGACATGACATCACAAGACAAGACAATATAAGACATGACAAGACAAAACAACACAACACACGACATGACAAGACAAGACAAGACAACACACGACATGATATGACATGACAAGACAAGACAATATAAGACATGACAATACAAGACAAGACAAGACAAGATAAGACATGACAAGACAAAATAAGACAAGACAAAACAACACAACACACGTATGACATGACATGACATGACAAGACAAGACAAGACAAGACAAGACAAGACAAAACAAGACAAAACAAGACAAGACAATACAAGACAAAACAACACAACACACGACATGACATCACAAGACAAGACAATATAAGGCATGACAAGACAAAACAACACAACACACGACATGACAAGACAAGACAAGACAAGACAAAACAAGCCAAGACAAGACAAGACAAAACAAGACAAAACAACACAACACATGACATGACACGACAAGACAAGACAAGACAAGACAAGACAAGACAAGACAAGACAAGACAAGACAAGATAAGACAAGACAAGACAAGACAAGACAAGACAAGACAAGACAAGACAAGACAAGACAAGACAAGACAAGACAAGACAAGACAAAACAAGACAAGACAAGACAAGACAAGACAAGACAAGACAAGACAAGACAAGACAAGACAAGACAAGACAAGACAAGAAAAAATAAGACAAGACAAGACAAGACAAGACAAGACAAGACAAGACAAGACAAGACAAGACAAAACAAGACAAGACAAGACAAGACAAGACAAGACAAGACAAAGTCAAAGACAAGAACAAGACAAGACAAGACAAGACAAGACAATACAAGACAAGACAGACAAGACAAGACAAGAAAGACAAGACAAGACAAGACAAGACAAGACAAGACAAGAAAAAATACAAGACATAGACAAGACAAAGACAAGACAAACAAGACAAGACAAGACAAAGACAAGACAAGACAAGACAAGACAAGACAAGACAAGACAAGACCAAGACAAGACAAGACAAGACAAGACAAGACAAGACAAGACAAGACAAGACAAGACAAGACAAGACAACAAGACAAGGACAAGACAAGACAAGACAAGACAAGACAAAGACAAACAAGACAAGACAAGACAAGACAAAACAGACAAGACAAGACAAGACAAGACAAGACAAGACAAGACAAGACAAGACAAGACAAGACAAGACAAGACAAGACAAAACAAGACAAGACAAGACAAGACAAGACAAGACAAGACAAGACAAGACAAGACAAGACAAGACAAGAAAAAATAAGACAAGACAAGACAAGACAAGACAAGACAAGACAAGACAAGACAAGACAAGACAAGACAAGACAAGACAAGACAAAACTAGACAAGACAAGACATGACAAGACAAGACAAGACATGACAAGACAAAACAAGACAAGACAAAACAACACAACATACGACATGACAAGACAAAACAACACAACATACGACAAGACAAGACAAGACAAGAAAAGACAACACAACACAACACGTGACATGACATCACATGACAAGACAAGACAAGACAAGACAAGACAAGACAAAACAACACAACATACGACAAGACAAGACAAGACAAGACAAGACAACTCAACACAACACGTGACATGACATCACATGACAAGACAAGACAAGACAAGACAACACAACACAACACAACACGTGACATGACATCACATGACAAGACAAGACAAGACATGACAAGACAGGACAAGACAAGACATGAGAAGACATGACAAGACAAAACAAGACAAAACAAGACAAGACAAGACAACACAACACAACACGTGACATGACATCACATGACAAGACAAGACAAGACATGACAAGAAAAGACAAGACAAGACAAGACATGAGAAGACATGACAAGACAAGACATGACAAGACAAGACCAGACAAGACAAGACATGAGAAGACAAAACAAGACAAAACAAGACAAGACAAGACAAGACAAAACAAGACAAGACAAGACAACACAACACAACACGTGACAAGACATCACATGACAAGACAAGACAAGACAAGACAAGACAAGACAAGACAACACAACACAACACAACACAACACGTGACATGACATCACATGACAAGACAAGACAAGACATGACAAGACAAGACAAGACAAGACAAGACAAGACAAGACAAGACAAGACAAGACAAGACAAGACAAGACAAGACAAGACATGAGAAGACATGACAAGACAAAACAAGACAAAACAAGACAAGACAAGACAAGACAAAACAAGACAAGACAAGACAAGATAAGACAAGACAAGACAAAACAAGCCAAGACAAGACAAGACAAAACAAGACAAAACAACACAACACATGACATGTCACGACAAGACAAGACAAGACAAGACAAGACAAGACAAGACAAGACAAGAAAAAATAAGACAAGACAAGACAAGACAAGACAAGACATGACAAGACAAGACAAGACAAGACAAGACAAGACAAGACAAGACAAGACAAGACAAGACAAGACAAGACAAGACAAAACAACACAACACACGACATGACATCACAAGACAAGACAATATAAGACATGACAAGACAAAACAACACAACACACGACATGACAAGACAAAACAACACAACAGACGACATGACAAGACAAGACAAGACAAGACAAGACAAGACAAGACAAGACAAGACAAGACAAGACAAGACAAGACAAGACAAGACAAGACAAGACAAGACAAGACAAGACAAGACAAGACAAGACAAGACAAGACAAGACAAGACAAGACAAGACAAGACAAGACAAGACAAGACAAGACAAGACGAGACAATACAAGACAAGACCAAACAAGACAAGACAAGACAAAACAACACAACACATGACATGACATGACAGGACACGACAAGACAAGACAAGACAAGACAAGACAATACAAGACAAAACAACACAATACACGACATGACATCACAAGACAATACAATATAAGACATGACAAGACAAAACAACACAACACACGACATGACAAGACAAGACAAGACAACACACGACATGATATGACATGACAAGACAAGACAATATAAGACATGACAATACAAGACAAGACAAGACAAGATAAGACATGACAAGACAAAATAAGACAAGACAAAACAACACAACACACGTATGACATGACATGACAAGACAAGACAAGACAAGACAAGACAAGACAAGACAAGACAAAACAAGACAAAACAAGACAAGACAATACAAGACAAAACAACACAACACACGACATGACATCACAAGACAAGACAATATAAGGCATGACAAGACAAAACAACACAACACACGACATGACAAGACAAGACAAGACAAGACGAAACAAGCCAAGCCAAGACAAGACAAGACAAAACAAGACAAAACAACACAACACATGACATGACACGACAAGACAAGACAAGACAAGACAAGGAGAAGACACGACAAGACAAAACAACACAACACACGACATGACATAACATGACAAAACATGACAAGACAAGACAAGACAAGACAAGACAAGACAAGACAAGACAAGACAAGACAAAACAAGACAAGACAAGACAAGACAAGACAAGACAAGACAAGACAAGACAAGACAAGACAAGACAAGACAAGACTAGACAAGACAAGACATGACAAGACAAGACAAGACATGACAAGACAAAACAAGACAAGACAAAACAACACAACATACGACATGACAAGACAAAACAACACAACATACGACAAGACAAGACAAGACAAGACAAGACAACACAACACAACACGTGACATGACATCACATGACAAGACAAGACAAGACAAGACAAGACAAGACAAGACAAGACAAAACAACACAACATACGACAAGACAAGACAAGACAAGACAAGACAACACAACACAACACGTGACATGACATCACATGACAAGACAAGACAAGACAAGACAAGACAAGACAAGACAAGACAACACAACACAACACGTGACATGACATCACATGACAAGACAAGACATGACAAGACAAAACAAGACAAGACAAAACAACACAACATACGACATGACAAGACAAAACAACACAACATATGACAAGACAAGACAAGACAAGACAAGACAAGACAAGACAACACAACACAACACGTGACATGACATCACATGACAAGGCCAGACAGGACAAGACAAGACAAGACAAGACAAGACAAGACAAGAAAAGACAAGACAACACAACACACGACAGGACAAGACAAGACAAGACAAGACAAGACCAGACAAGACAAGACAAAGCAACACAGGACATGACAAGACAAGACATGACATGACACGACAAAACAACACAACACACGACAGGACAAGACAAGACAAGACAAGACAAGACAAGACAAGACAAGACAAGACAAGACAAGACAAGACAAGACAAGACAAGACAAGACTAGACAAGACAAGACAAGACAAGACAAGACAAGACAAGACAAGACAAGACAAGACAAGACAAGACAAGACAAGACAAGACAAGACAAGACAAGACAAGACAAGACAAGACAAGACAAGACAAGACAAGACAAGACAAGACAAGACAAGACAAGACAAGACAAGACAAGACAAGACAAGACAAGACAAGACAAGACAAGACAAGACAAGACAATACAAGACAAGACCAAACAAGACAAGACAAGACAAGACAAGACAAGACAAAACAACACAACATACGACAAGACAAGACAAGACAAGACAAGACAACACAACACAACACGTGACATGACATCACATGACAAGACAAGACAAGACAAGACAAGAAAAGACAAGACAAGACAAGACAAGACAAGACAAGACAAGACAAGACCAAACAAGACAAGACAAGACAAAACAACACAACACATGACATGACATGACAGGACAAAACAAGACAAAACAAGACAAGACAAGACAAGACAAGACATGACATGACATGACAAGATAAGACAAGACAAGACAAGACAAGACAAGACAAGACAAGACAAGACAAGACAAGACAAGACCAGACAAGACAAGACAAGACAAGACAAGACAAGACAAGACAAGACAAGACAAGACAAGACAAGACAAGACAAGACAAGACAAGACAAGACAAGACAAGACAAGACAAGACAAGACAAGACAAGACAAGACAAGACAAGACAAGACAAGACAAGACAAGACAAGACAAGACAAGACAAGACAAGACAAGACAACACAACACAACACGTGACATGACATCACATGACAAGACAAGACAAGACAAGACAAGACAAGACAAGACAAGACAAGACAAGACAAGACAAGACAAGACAAGAAAAGACAAGACAAGACAATACATGACAAGACAAAACATGACAAGACAAAACAACACAACACACGACATGATATGACATGACAAGACTAGACAATATAAGACATGACAATACAAGACAAGACAAGACAAAACAAGATAAGACATGACAAGACAAAACAACACACGACATGACAAGACAAGACAAGACAAGACAAAACAAGCCAAGACAAGACAAGACAAAACATGACAAAACAAGGCAAAACAACACAACACATGACATGACACGACATGACAAGACAAGACAAAACAAGCCAAGACAAGACAAGACAAAACAAGACAAAACAACACAACACATGACATGACATGACATGACAAGACAAGACAAGACAAGACAGGACAAGACAAAACAAGACAAAACAAGACAAAACAACAAAACACATGACATGACAGGACATGACAAGACAAGACAAGACAAGACAAGACAAGACAAGACAAGACAAGACAAGACAAGACAAGACAAGACAAAACAACACAACACACGACATGACATCACAAGACAAGACAATATAAGACATGACAAGACAAAACAACACAACACACGACATGACAAGACAAAACAACACAACAGACGACATGACAAGACAAGACAAGACAAGACAAGACAAGACAAGACAAGACAAGACAAGACAAGACAAGACAAGACAAGACAAGACAAGACAAGACAAGACAAGACAAGACAAGACAAGACAAGACAAGACAAGACAAGACAAGACAAGACAAGACAAGACAAGACAAGACAAGACAAGACGAGACAAGACAAGACAAGACAAGACAAGACAAGACAAGACAAGACGAGACAATACAAGACAAGACCAAACAAGACAAGACAAGACAAAACAACACAACACATGACATGACATGACAGGACACGACAAGACAAGACAAGACAAGACAAGACAATACAAGACAAAACAACACAACACACGACATGACATCACAAGACAAGACAATATAAGACATGACAAGACAAAACAACACAACACACGACATGACAAGACAAGACAAGACAACACACGACATGATATGACATGACAAGACAAGACAATATAAGACATGACAATACAAGACAAGACAAGACAAGATAAGACATGACAAGACAAAATAAGACAAGACAAAACAACACAACACACGTATGACATGACATGACATGACAAGACAAGACAAGACAAGACAAGACAAGACAAAACAAGACAAAACAAGACAAGACAATACAAGACAAAACAACACAACACACGACATGACATCACAAGACAAGACAATATAAGGCATGACAAGACAAAACAACACAACACACGACATGACAAGACAAGACAAGACAAGACAAAACAAGCCAAGACAAGACAAGACAAAACAAGACAAAACAACACAACACATGACATGACACGACAAGACAAGACAAGGAGAAGACACGACAAGACAAAACAACACAACACACGACATGACATAACATGACAAAACATGACAAGACAAGACAAGACAAGACAAGACAAGACAAGACAAGACAAGACAAGACAAAACAAGACAAGACAAGACAAGACAAGACAAGACAAGACAAGACAAGACAAGACTAGACAAGACAAGACATGACAAGACAAGACAAGAAATGACAAGACAAAACAAGACAAGACAAAACAACACAACATACGACATGACAAGACAAAACAACACAACATACGACAAGACAAGACAAGACAAGACAAGACAACACGTGACATGACATCACATGACAAGACAAGACAAGACAAGACAAGACAAGACAAGACAAGACAAAACAACACAACATACGACAAGACAAGACAAGACAAGACAAGACAACACAACACAACACGTGACATGACATCACATGACAAGACAAGACAAGACAAGACAAGACAAGACAAGACAAGACAACACAACACAACACGTGACATGACATCACATGACAAGACAAGACATGACAAGACAAAACAAGACAAGACAAAACAACACAACATACGACATGACAAGACAAAACAACACAACATACGACAAGACAAGACAAGACAAGACAAGACAAGACAAGACAAAGCAACACAGGACATGACAAGACAAGACATGACATGACACGACAAAACAACACAACACACGACAGGACAAGACAAGACAAGACAAGACAAGACACGACAAGACAAGACAAGACAAGACAAGACAAGACAAGACAAGACTAGACAAGACAAGACAAGACAAGACAAGACAAGACAAGACAAGACAAGACAAGACAAGACAAGACAAGACAAGACAAGACAAGACAAGACAAGACAAGACAAGACAAGACAAGACAAGACAAGACAAGACAAGACAAGACAAGACAAGACAAGACAAGACAAGACAAGACAAGACAAGACAACACAACACGTGACATGACATCACATGACAAGACAAGACAAGACAAGACAAGACAAGACAAGACAAGACAACACAACACAACACGTGACATGACATCACATGACAAGGCCAGACAGGACAAGACAAGACAAGACAAGACAAGACAAGACAAGAAAAGACAAAACAACACAACACACGACAGGACAAGACAAGACAAGACAAGACAAGACCAGACAAGACAAGACAAAGCAACACAGGACATGACAAGACAAGACATGACATGACACGACAAAACAACACAACACACGACAGGACAAGACAAGACAAGACAAGACAAGACACGACAAGACAAGACAAGACAAGACAAGACAAGACAAGACAAGACTAGACAAGACAAGACAAGACAAGACAAGACAAGACAAGACAAGACAAGACAAGACAAGACAAGACAAGACAAGACAAGACAAGACAAGACAAGACAAGACAAGACAAGACAAGACAAGACAAGACAAGACAAGACAAGACAAGACAAGACAAGACAATACAAGACAAGACCAAACAAGACAAGACAAGACAAAACAACACAACACATGACATGACATGACAGGACACGACAAGACAAGACAAGACAAGACAAGACAAGACAAGACAAGACAAGACAAGACAAGACAAAACAAAACAAGACAAGACAATACAAGACAAAACAACACAACACACGACATGACATCACAAGACAAGACAATATAAGACATGACAAGACAAAACAACACAACACACGACATGACAAGACAAGACAAGACAACACACGACATGATATGACATGACAAGACAAGACAATATAAGACATGACAATACAAGACAAGACAAGACAAGATAAGACATGACAAGACAAAATAAGACAAGACAAAACAACACAACACACGTATGACAAGACATGACATGACAAGACAAGACAAGACAAGACAAGACAAGACAAAACAAGACAAAACAAGACAAGACAATACAAGACAAAACAACACAACACACGACATGACATCACAAGACAAGACAAGACAAGACAAGACAAGACAAGACAAGACAAGACAAGAAAAGACAAGACAAGACAAGACAAGACAAGACAAGACAAGACAAGACAAGACAAGACAAAACAAGACAAGACAAGACAAGACAAGACAAGACAACACAACACAACACGTGACATGACATCACATGACAAGACAAGACAAGACAAGACAAGATAAGACATGACAAGACAAAATAAGACAAGACAAAACAACACAACACACGTATGACAAGACATGACATGACAAGACAAGACAAGACAAGACAAGACAAGACAAAACAAGACAAGACAAGACAAGACAAGACAAGACAACACAACACAACACGTGACATGACATCACATGACAAGACAAGACAAGACAAGACAAGACAAGACAAGACAAGACAAGAAAAGACAAGACAAGACAAGACAAGACAAGACAAGACAAGACAAGACAAGACAAGACAAGACAAGACAAGACAAGACAAGACAAGACAAGACAAGACAAGACCAGACAAGACAAGACAAAGCAACACAAGACAAGACAAGACAAGACAAAACAAGACAAAACAAGACAAGACAATACAAGACAAAACAACACAACACACGACATGACATCACAAGACAAGACAATATAAGGCATGACAAGACAAAACAACACAACACACGACATGACAAGACAAGACAAGACAAGACAAAACAAGCCAAGACAAGACAAGACAAAAAAAAAAAACAACACAACACCTGACATGACACGACAAGACAAGACAAGGAGAAGACACGACAAGACAAAACAACACAACACACGACATGACATAACATGACAAAACATGACAAGACAAGACAAGACAAGACAAGACAAGACAAAATAAGACAAGACAAGACAAGACAAGACAAGACAAGACAAGACAAGACAAGACAAAACAAGACAAGACAAGACAAGACAAGACAAGACAAGACAAGACAAGACTAGACAAGACTAGACATGACAAGACAAGACAAGACATGACAAGACAAAACAAGACAAGACAAAACAACACAACATACGACATGACAAGACAAAACAACACAACATACGACAAGACAAGACAAGACAAGACAAGACAACACAACACAACACGTGACATGACATCACATGACAAGACAAGACAAGACAACACAACACAACACGTGACATGACATCACATGACAAGACAAGACAAGACAAGACAAGACAAGACAAGACAAGACAAGACAAGACAAGACAAGACAAGATAAGACAAGACAATACAAGACAAGACCAAACAAGACAAGACAAGACAAAACAACACAACACAACACGTGACATGACATCACATGACAAGACAAGACAAGACAAGACAAGACAAGACAAGACAAGACAAGACAAGACAAGACAAGACAAGACAAGACAAGACAAGACAAGACAAGACAAGACAAGAAAAGACAAGACAAGAAAAGACAAGACAGGACAAGACAAGACAAAACAAGACAAGACAAGACAAGACATGACAAGACAAGACAAGACATGACAAGACAAAACAAGACAAGACAAAACAACACAACATACGACATGACAAGACAAAACAACACAACATACGACAAGACAAGACAAGACAAGACAACACAACACAACACGTGACATGACATCACATGACAAGACAAGACAAGACAAGACAAGACAAGACAAGACAAGACAAGACAAGACAAGACAAGACAAGACCAAACAAGACAAGACAAGACAAAACAACACAACACAACACGTGACATGACATCACATGACAAGACAAGACAAGACAAGACAAGACAAGACAAGACAAGACAAGACAAGACAAGACAAGACAAGACAAGACAAGACAAGACAAAACAAGACAAGACAAGACAAGACAAGACAAGAAAAGACAAGACAAGACAAGAAAAGACAAAACAACACAACACACGACATGACATAACATGACAAAACATGACAAGACAAGACAAGACAAGACAAGACAAGACAAGACAAGACAAGACAAGACAAGACAAAATAAGACAAGACAAGACAAGACAAGACAAGACAAGACAAGACAAGACAAGACAAGACAAGACAAAACAAGACAAGACAAGACAAGACAAGACAAGACAAGACAAGACAAGACAAGACAAGACTAGACAAGACAAGACATGACAAGACAAGACAAGACAAGACATGACAAGACAAAACAAGACAAGACAAAACAACACAACATACGACATGACAAGACAAAACAACACAACATACGACAAGACAAGACAAGACAAGACAAGACAACACAACACAACACGTGACATGACATCACATGACAAGACAAGACAAGACAAGACAAGACAAGACAAGACAAGACAAGAAAAGACAAGACAAGACAAGACAAGACAAGACAAGACAAGACAAGACAAGACAAGACAAGACAAGACAAGACAAGACAAGACAAGACAAGACAAGACAAGACAAGACAAAACAAGACAAGACAAGACAAGACAAGACATGACAAGACAAGACAACACAACACAACACGTGACATGACATCATATGAAAAGACAAGACAAGACAAGACAAGACAAGACAAGACAAGACAAGACAAGACAAGACAAGACAAGACAAGACAAGACAAGACAATACAAGACAAGACCAAACAAGACAAGACAAGACAAGACAAAACAACACAACACAACACGTGACATGACATCACATGACAAGACAAGACAAGACAAGACAAGACAAGACAAGACAAGACAAGACAAGACAAGACAAGACAAGACAAGACAAGACAAGACAAGACAAGACAAGACAAGACAAGAAAAGACAAGACAAGACAAGAAAAGACAAGACAGGACAAGACAAGACAAAACAAGACAAAACAAGACAAGACAAGACAAGACAAGACAAGACATGACATGACATGACAAGATAAGACAAGACCAGACCAGACAAGACAAGACAAGACAAATCAAGACAAGACATGACAAGACAAAAAAAGACAAGACAAGACAAGACAAGACAAGACAAGACAAGACAAGACAAGACAAGACAAGACAAGACAAGACAAGACAAGACAAGACAAGTCAAGACAAGACAAGACCAGACAAGACAAGACAAGGCAAGATAAGGCAAGACAAGACAAGACAAGACAAGACATGACAAGACAAGACAAGACAAGACAAGACAAGACAAGACAAGACCAGACAAGACAAGACAAGGCAAGATAAGGCAAGACAAGACAAGACAAGACAAAGCAACACAACACAACATACGACATGACATCACAAGACAAGACAAGACAAGACAAGACAAGACAAGACAAGACAAGACAAGACAAGACAAGACAAGACAAGACAAGACAAGACAAGACAAGACAAGACAAGACAAGACAAGACAAGACAAGACAAGACAAGACAAGACAAGACAAGACAAGACAAGACAAGACAAGACAAGACAAGACAAGACAAGACAAGACAAGACAAGACAAGACAAGACAAGACAAGACAAGACAAGACAAGACAAGACAAGACAAGACAAGACAAGACAAGACAAGACAAGACAAGACAAGACAAGACAAGACAAGACAAGACAAGACAAGACAAGACAAGACAAGACAAGACAAGACAAGACAAGACAAGACAAGACAAGACAAGACAAGACAAGACAAGACAAGACAAGACAAGACAAGACAAGACAACACAAGACAAGACAAGACAAGACAAAACAAGACAAGACAAGACAAGACAAGACAAGACAAGACAAGACATGACAAGACAAGACAACACAACACAACACGTGACATGACATCACATGACAAGACAAGACAAGACAAGACAAGACAAGACAAGACAAGACAAGACAAGACAAGACAAGACAAGACAAGACAAGACAAGACAAGACAAGACAAGACAAGACAAGACAAGACAAGACAAGACAAGACAAGACAAGACAAGACAAGACAAGACAAGACAAGAAAAGACAAGACAAGACAACACAACACACGACATGATATGACATGACAAGACAAGACAATATAAGACATGACAATACAAGACAAGACAAGACAAAACAAGATAAGACATGACAAGACAAAACAACACAACACACGTATGACATGACATGACATGACAAGACAAGACAATATAAGACATGACAAGACAAAACAACACAACACACGACATGACAAGACAAGACAAGACAAGACAAAACAAGCCAAGACAAGACAAGACAAAACATGACAAAACAAGGCAAAACAACACAACACATGACATGACACGACATGACAAGACAAGACAAAACAAGCCAAGACAAGACAAGACAAAACAAGACAAAACAAGACAAAACAACACAACACATGACATGACATGACATGACAAGACAAGACAAGACAAGACAAAATAAGACAAGACAAGACAAGACAAGACAAGACAAGACAAGACAAAATAAGACAAGACAAGACAAAACAAGACAAGACAAGACAAGACAAGACAAGACAAGACAAGACAAGACAAGACAAGACAAAACAACACAACACACGACATGACATCACAAGACAAGACAATATAAGACATGACAAGACAAAACAACACAACACACGACATGACAAGACAAAACAACACAACAGACGACATGACAAGACAAGACAAGACAAGACAAGACAAGACAAGACAAGACAAGACAAGACAAGACAAGACAAGACAAGACAAGACAAGACAAGACAAGACAAGACAAGACAAGACAAGACAAGACAAGACAAGACAAGACAAGACAAGACAAGACAAGACAAGACAAGACAAGACAAGACAAGACAAGACAAGACAAGACAAGACAAGACAAGACAAGACAAGACAAGACAAGACAAGACAAGACAAGACAAGACAAGACAATACAAGACAAGACCAAACAAGACAAGACAAGACAAAACAACACAACACATGACATGACATGACAGGACACGACAAGACAAGACAAGACAAGACAAGACAAGACAAGACAAAACAAGACAAGACAAAACAACACAACACACGACATGACATCACAAGACAAGACAATATAAGACATGACAAGACAAAACAACACAACACACGACATGACAAGACAAGACAAGACAACACACGACATGATATGACATGACAAGACAAGACAATATAAGACATGACAATACAAGACAAGACAAGACAAGATAAGACATGACAAGACAAAATAAGACAAGACAAAACAACACAACACACGTATGACATGACATGACATGACAAGACAAGACAAGACAAAACAAGACAAAACAAGACAAGACAATACAAGACAAAACAACACAACACACGACATGACATCACAAGACAAGACAATATAAGGCATGACAAGACAAAACAACACAACACACGACATGACAAGACAAGACAAGACAAAACAAGCCAAGACAAGACAAGACAAAACAAGACAAAACAACACAACACAAGACATGACACGACAAAACAACACAACACACGACAGGACAAGACAAGACAAGACAAGACAAGACAAGACAAGACAAGACAAGACAAGACAAGACAAGACAAGACAAGACAAGACAAGACAAGACAAGACAAGACAAGACAAGACAAGACAAGACAAGACAAGACAAGACAAGACAAGACAAGACAAGACAAGACAAGACAAGACAAGACAAGACAAGACAAGACAAGACAAGACAAGACAAGACAAGACAAGACAAGATAAGACAAGACAAGACAAGACAAGACAAGACAAGACAAGACAAGACAAGACAAGACAAGACAAGATAAGACAAGACAAGACAAGACAAGACAATACAATACAAGACAAGACCAAACAAGACAAGACAAGACAAAACAACACAACACATGACATGACATGACAGGACACGACAAGACAAGACAAGACAAGACAAGACAAGACAAGACAAGACAAGACAAAACAAGACAAGACAATACAAGACAAAACAACACAACACACGACATGACATCACAAGACAAAACAATATAAGACATGACAAGACAAAACAACACACGACATGACAAGACAAGACAAGACAACACACGACATGACAAGACAAGACAAGACAAGACAAGACAAAGCAACACAAGACACGACAAGACAAGACAAAACAACACAAAACACGACAGGACAAGACAAGAAAAGACAAGACAATAGAAGACAAGACAAGACAAGACAAGACAAAACAACACAACACACGTATGACATGGCATGACATGACAAGACACGACAAGACAAGACAAGACAAAACAAGACAAGACAAGACAATACAAGACAAGACAAGACAAGACATGACAAGACAAGACAAAACAAGACAAGACAAGACAAGACAAGACAAGACAAGACAAGACAAGACAAGACAAGACAAGACAAGACAAGACAAGACAAGACAAGTCAAGACAAGACAAGACATGACAAGACAAAACAAGACAAGACAAAACAACACAACACACGACATGACATGACAATACAAGACATGACAAGACATGACATGACAAGACAAGACAAGACAAGACAATATAAGACATGACAATACACAACAAGACAAGACAAAACAACACAACACACGACATGACAAGACAAGACAAGACAAGACAATATAAGACATGACAAGACAAGACAAGACAAGACAAGACAAGACAAGACAAGACAAGACAAGACAAGACAAGACAAGACAAGACAAGACTAGACAAGACAAGGAGAAGACAAGACAAGACAAAACAACACAACACACGACATGACATTACATGACAAGACAAGACAAGACAAAACAACACAACACACGAAAGGACAGGACAAGACAAGACAAGACAAAACAACACAACACACGACAGGACAGGACAAGACAAGACAAGACAAGATAAGACATGACAAGACAAAGCAAGACAAGACAAAACAAGACAAGACAAAACAACACAACACACGTCAGGACAGGAGAAGACAAGACAAGACGAGACAAGACAAGACAAGGCAAGACAAGACAAGGCAGGACAGGACAGGACAAGACAAGACAAGACAAGACAAAACAACACAACACACGACATGACATCACAACACAAGACAAGACAAGACAAGACAATATAAGACATGACAAGACAAGACAAGACAATACAAGACAAAACAACACAACACACGACATGACATCACAAGACAAGACAAGACAAGACAAAATAAGACATGACAAGACAAAACAACACAACACACGACATGACAAGACAAGACAAGGAGAAGACACGACAAGACAAAACAACACAACACACGACATGACATTACATGACAAAACATGACAAGACAAGACAAGACAAGACAAGACAAGACAAGACAAGACAAGACAAGACAAGACAAGACAAGACTAGACAAGACAAGGAGAAGACAAGACAAGACAAAACAACACAACACACGACATGACATGACATGACATGACAAGACAAGACAAGACAAGACAATATAAGACATGACAATACACAACAAGACAAGACAAAACAACACAACACACGACATGACAAGACAAGACAAGACAAGACAATATAAGACATGACAAGACAAGACAAGACAAGACAAGACAAGACAAGACAAGACAAGACAAGACAAGACAAGACAAGACAAGACAAGACAAGACAAGACAAGACAAGACAAGACAAGACAAGACAAGACAAGACAAGACAAGACAAGACAAGACAAGACAAGACAAGACAAGACAAGACAAGACAAGACAAGACAAGACAAGACAAGACAAGACAAGACAAGACAAGACAAGACAAGACAAGACAAGACAAGACAAGACAAGACAAGACAAGACAAGACAAGACAAGACAAGACAAGACAAGACAAGACAAGACAAGACAAGACAAGACAAGACTAGAAAGACAAGGAGAAGACAAGACAAGACAAAACAACATAACACACGACATGACATTACATGACATGACAAGACAAGACAAGACAATAAAAGACATGACAATACACAACAAGACAAGACAAAACAACACAACACACGACATGACAAGACAAGACATAGCAACACAAGACAAGACAAGACAAGACAAGACAAGACAAGACAAGACAAGACAAGACAAGACTAGACAAGACAAGACAAGACAAAACAAGACAAGACAAGACAAGACAAGACAAGACAAGACAAGACAAGCCAAGACAAGACAAGACAAGACAAGACAAGACAAGACAAGACAAGACAAGACAAGACAAGACAAGACTAGACAAGACAAAACAACACAACACACGACATGACAAGACAAGACAAAGCAACACAAGACAAGACAAGACAAGACAAGACAAGACAAGACTAGACAAGACAAGGAGAAGACAAGACAAGACAAAACAACACAACACACGACATGACATTACATGACATGACAAGACAAGACAATAAAAGACATGACAATACACAACAAGACAAGACAAAACAACAGAACACACGACATGACATGACAATACAAGACATGACAAGACAAAACAACACAACACACGACATGACAAGACAAGATAAGACAAGACAAAGCAACACAAGACACGACATGACATGACATGACAAGACAAGACAAGACAAAACAACACAACACACGAAAGGACAGGACAAGACAAGACAAGACAAAACAACACAACACACGACAGGACAGGACAAGACAAGACAAGACAAGATAAGACATGACAAGACAAAGCAAGACAAGACAAAACAAGACAAGACAAAACAACACAACACACGTCAGGACAGGAGAAGACAAGACAAGACGAGACAAGACAAGACAAGGCAAGACAAGACAAGGCAGGACAGGACAGGACAAGACAAGACAAGACAAGACAAAACAACACAACACACGACATGACATCACAACACAAGACAAGACAAGACAAGACAATATAAGACATGACAAGACAAGACAAGACAATACAAGACAAAACAACACAACACACGACATGACATCACAAGACAAGACAAGACAAGACAAAATAAGACATGACAATACACAACAAGACAAGACAAAACAACACAACACACGACATGACAAGACAAGACAAGACAAGGCAATATAAGACATGACAAGACAAGACAAGACAAGACAAGACAAGACAAGACAAGACAAGACAAGACAAGACAAGACAAGACAAGACAAGACAAGACAATATAAGACATGACAATACACAACAAGACAAGACAAAACAACACAACACACGACATGACAAGACAAGACAAGACAAGACAATATAAGACATGACAAGACAAGACAAGACAAGACAAGACAAGACAAGACAAGACAAGACAAGACAAGACAAGACAAGACAAGACAAGACAAGACAAGACTAGACAAGACAAAACAACACAACACACGACATGACAAGACAAGACAAAGCAACACAAGACAAGACAAGACAAGACAAGACAAGACAAGACTAGACAAGACAAGGAGAAGACAAGACAAGACAAAACAACACAACACACGACATGACATTACATGACATGACAAGACAAGACAAAACAACACAACACACGACATGACATTACATGACATGACAAGACAAGACAATAAAAGACATGACAATACACAACAAGACAAGACAAAACAACAGAACACACGACATGACAAGACAAGACGAAGCAACACAAGACAAGACAAGACAAAACAAGACAAGACAAGACAAGACAAGACAAGACAAGACAAGACAAGACAAGACAAGACAAGACAAGACAAGACAAGACGAGACAAGACAAGACAAGACAAGACAAGACAAGACAAGACAAGACAAGACAAGACAAGACAAGACAAGACAAGACAAGACAAGACAAGACAAGACAAGACAAGACAAGACAAGACAAGACAAAACAAGACAAGACAAGACAAGACATGACAAGACAAGACATGACAAGACAAGACAAGACATGACAAGACAAGACAAGACAAGACAAGACATGACAAGACAAGACAAGACAAGACAAGACAAGACATGACATGACAAGACAAGATAAGACATGACAAAACAAGACAAGACAACACAACACACGACATGACATGACATGACATGACATGCCAAGACAAGACAAGACAGGACAGGACAGGACAAGACAAGACAAGACAAGACAAGACCAGACACGACAAGACAAGACAAGACAAGAAAAGACAAGACAATAGAAGACAAGACACGACAAGACAAGATAAGACATGACAAGACAAAATAAGACAAGACAAAACAACACAACACACGTATGACATGGCATGACATGACAAGACAAGACAAGACAAGACAAGACAAGACAAGACAAGACAAAACAAAACAAAACAAGACAAGACAATACAAGACAAGACAAGACATGACAAGACAAGACAAGACAAGACAAGACAAGACAAGACAAGACAAGACAAGACAAGACAAGACAAGACAAGTCAAGACAAGACAAGACATGACAAGACAAAACAAGACAAGACAAAACAACACAACACACGACATGACATGACATGACAAGACAAGACATGACAAGACAAAACAACACAACACACGACATGACAAGACAAGACAAGACAAGACAAAGCAACACAAGACACGACAAGACAAGACAAAACAACACAACACACGACAGGACAAGACAAGACAAGACATGACACGACAAAACAACACAAGACAAGACAAAACAACACAACACACGACAGGACAGGACAAGACAAGACAAGACAAGACAAGATAAGACATGACAAGACAAAGCAAGACAAGACAAAACAAGACAAGACAAAACAACACAACACACGTCAGGACAGGAGAAGACAAGACAAGACGAGACAAGACGAGACAAGACAAGACAAGACAAGACAAGACAAGACAGGACAGGACAGGACAGGACAGGACAAGACAAGACAAAACAGCACAACACACGACATGACATCACAACACAAGACAAGACAAGACAAGACAATATAAGACATGACAAGACAAGACAAGACAAAACAACACAACACAACACATGACATGACATGACAAGACAAGACAAGATAAGACATGACAAAACAAGACAACACAACACACGGCATGACATGACATGACATGACAAGACAAGACAAGACAGGACAGGACAGGACAAGACAAGACAAGACAAAACAACACAACACACGATAGGACAGGACAAGACAAGACAAGACAAGACAAAACAACACAACACACGTATGATATGGCATGACATGACAAGACAAGACAAGACAAGACAAAACAAGACAAGACAAGACAATACAAGACAAGACAAAACAACACAAGACGCGACATGACAAGACAAGACAAGACAAGACAAGACAAGACAAGATAAGACATGTCAAGACAAAATAAGACAAGACAAAACAACACAACACACGTATGACATGGCATGACATGACAAGACAAGACAAGACAAGACAAAACAAGACAAGACAAGACAATACAAGACAAGACAAAACAACACAACACACGACATGACAAGACAAGACAAGACAAGACAAGACAAGACAAAGCAACACAAGACACGACATGACATGACATGACAAGACAAGACAAGACAAAACAACACAACACACGACAGGACAGGACAAGACAAGACAAGACAAGACAAAACAAGACAAGACAAAACAACACAACACACGTCAGGACAGGAGAAGACAAGACAAGACGAGACAAGACAAGACAAGACAAGACAAGACAAGACAGGACAGGACAGGACAGGACAGGACAAGACAAGACAAGACAAGACAAAACAAGACAAGACAAAACAACACAACACACGTCAGGACAGGAGAAGACAAGACAAGACAAGACGAGACAAGACAAGACAAGACAAGACAAGACAAGACAAGACAGGACAGGACAGGACAGGACAAGACAAGACAAGACAAGACAAAACAACACAACACACGACATGACATGACATGACATGACATGACAAGACAAGACAGGACAGGACAGGACAAGACAAGACAAGACAAGACAAGACAAGACAAGACAAGACAAGACACGACAAGACAAGACAAGACAAGGCAAGATAAGGCAAGACAAGACAAGACAAGACAAGACAAGACAAGACAAGACAAAACAACACAACACAACACATGACATGACATGACAAGACAAGACAGGACAAGACAAGACAAAACAACACAACACACGACATGACATCACAAGACAAGACAAGACAATATAAGACAAGACAAGGCAAAACAACACAACACACGACATGACAAGACAAGACAAGGAGAAGGCAAGACAAGACAAAACAACACAACACACGACATGACATTACATGACAAAACAAGACAAGACAACATAAAACAAGACAAGACAAGACAAGACAAAACAAGACAAGACAAGACAAGACAAGACAAGACAAGACAAGACAAGACAAGACAAGACAAGACAAGACAAGACAAGACAAGACAAGACAAGACAAGACAAGACAAGACAAGACAAGACAAGACAAGACAAGACAAGACAAGACAAGACAAGACAAGACAAGACAAGACAAGACAAGACAAGACAAGACAAGACAAGACAAGACAAGACAAGACAAGACAAGACAAGACAAGACAAGACAAGACAAGACAAGACAAGACAAGACAAGACAAGACAAGACAAGACAAGACAAGACAAGACAAGACAAGACAAGACAAGACAAGACAAGACAAGACAAGACAAGACAAGACAAGACAAGACAAGACAAGACAAGACAAGACAAGACAAGACAAGACAAGACAAGACAAGACAAGACAAGACAAGACAAGACAAGACAAGACAAGACAAGACAAGACAAGACAAGACAAGACAAGACAAGACAAGACAAGACAAGACAAGACAAGACAAGACAAGACAAGACAAGACAAGACAAGACAAGACAAGACAAGACAAGACAAGACAAGACAAGACAAGACAAGACAAGACAAGACAAGACAAGACAAGACAAGACAAGACAAGACAAGACAAGACAAGACAAGACAAGACAAGACAAGACAAGACAAGACAAGACAAGACAAGACAAGACAAGACAAGACAAGACAAGACAAGACAAGACAAGACAAGACAAGACAAGACAAGACAAGACAAGACAAGACAAGACAAGACAAGACAAGACAAGACAAGACAAGACAAGACAATACAATACAAGACAAGACAAGACAAGACAAGACAAGACAAGACAAGACAAGACAAGACAAGACAAGACAAGACAGGACAAGACAAGACAAGACAAGACAAGACAAGTTAAGACAAGACATGACAAGACAAAACAAGACAAGACAAGGCAAGACAAGGCAAGACAAGACAAGACAAGACATGACAAGACAAAACAAGACAAGACAAGACAAGACAAGACAAGACAAGACAAGACATGACATGACATGACAAGACAAAACAAGACAACACAACACACGACATGACATGACATGACAAGACAAGACAAGACAAGACAAGACAATATAAGACATGACAATACACAACAGGACAAGACAAAACAACACAACACACGACATGACAAGACAAGACAAGACAAGACAGGACAAAGCAGCACAAGACAAAACAACACAACATACGACATGACATGACAAGACAAGACAAGACAAGACAAGACAAGACAAGACAAGACAAGACAATATAAGACAAGACATGACAAGACAAGACAAGACAAGACAAGACAAGACAAGACAAGACAAGACAAGACAAGACAAGACAAGACAATAGAAGACATGACAAGACAAGACAAGATAAGACATGACAAGACAAAATAAGACAAGACAAAACAACACAACACACGTATGACATGGCATGACATGACAAGACAAGACAAGACAAGACAAGACAAAACAAGACAAGACAAGACAATACAAGACAAGACAAGACAAGACATGACAAGACAAGACAAGACAAGACAAGACAAGACAAGACAAGACAAGACAAGACAAAACAAGACAAGACAAAACAACACAACACACGTCAGGACAGGAGAAGACAAGACAAGACAAGACAAGACAAGACAAGACAAGACAAGACAAGACAATAGAAGACATGACAAGACAAGACAAGATAAGACATGACAAGACAAAATAAGACAAGACAAAACAACACAACACACGTATGACATGGCATGACATGACAAGACAAGACAAGACAAGACAAGACAAAACAAGACAAGACAAGACAAAACAAGACAAGACAAAACAACACAACACACGACATGACATGACAAGACAAGACAAAACAAGCCAAGACAAGACAAGACAAAACAAGACAAAACAAGACAAAACAACACAACACATGACATGACATGACATGACAAGACAAGACAAGACAAGACAAGACAAGACAAAACAAGACAAAACAAGACAAAACAACAAAACACATGACATGACAGGACATGACAAGACAAGACAAGACAAGACAAGACAAGACAAGACAAGACAAGACAAGACAAGACAAGACAAAACAACACAACACACGACATGACATCACAAGACAAGACAATATAAGACAAGACAAAACAAGACAAGACAAAACAACACAACACACGTCAGGACAGGAGAAGACAAGACAAGACAAGACAAGACAAGACAAGACAAGACAAGACAAGACAATATAAGACATGACAATACAAGACAAGACAAGACAAAACAAGATAAGACATGACAAGACAAAACAACACAACACACGTATGACATGACATGACATGACAAGACAAGACAATATAAGACATGACAAGACAAAACAACACAACACACGACATGACAAGACAAGACAAGACAAGACAAAACAAGCCAAGACAAGACAAGACAAAACATGACAAAACAAGGCAAAACAACACAACACATGACATGACACGACATGACAAGACAAGACAAAACAAGCCAAGACAAGACAAGACAAAACAAGACAAAACAAGACAAAACAACACAACACATGACATGACATGACATGACAAGACAAGACAAGACAAGACAAGACAAGACAAAACAAGACAAAACAAGACAAAACAACAAAACACATGACATGACAGGACATGACAAGACAAGACAAGACAAGACAAGACAAGACAAGACAAGACAAGACAAGACAAGACAAGACAAGACAAAACAACACAACACACGACATGACATCACAAGACAAGACAATATAAGACATGACAAGACAAAACAACACAACACACGACATGACAAGACAAAACAACACAACAGACGACATGACAAGACAAGACAAGACAAGACAAGACAAGACAAGACAAGACAAGACAAGACAAGACAAGACAAGACAAGACAAGACAAGACAAGACAAGACAAGACAAGACAAGACAAGACAAGACAAGACAAGACAAGACAAGACAAGACAAGACAAGACAAGACAAGACAAGACAAGACAAGACAAGACAAGACAAGACAAGACAAGACAAGACAAGACAAGACAAGACAAGACAATACAAGACAAGACCAAACAAGACAAGACAAGACAAAACAACACAACACATGACATGACATGACAGGACACGACAAGACAAGACAAGACAAGACAAGACAAGACAAGACAAAACAAGACAAGACAAAACAACACAACACACGACATGACATCACAAGACAAGACAATATAAGACATGACAAGACAAAACAACACAACACACGACATGACAAGACAAGACAAGACAACACACGACATGATATGACATGACAAGACAAGACAATATAAGACATGACAATACAAGACAAGACAAGACAAGATAAGACATGACAAGACAAAATAAGACAAGACAAAACAACACAACACACGTATGACATGACATGACATGACAAGACAAGACAAGACAAAACAAGACAAAACAAGACAAGACAATACAAGACAAAACAACACAACACACGACATGACATCACAAGACAAGACAATATAAGGCATGACAAGACAAAACAACACAACACACGACATGACAAGACAAGACAAGACAAGACAAGACAAAACAAGCCAAGACAAGACAAGACAAAACAAGACAAAACAACACAACACAAGACATGACACGACAAGACAAGACAAGACAAGACAAGGAGAAGACACGACAAGACAAAACAACACAACACACGACATGACATAACATGACAAAACATGACAAGACAAGACAAGACAAGACAAGACAAGACAAGACAAGACAAGACAAGACAAGACAAGACAAAATAAGACAAGACAAGACAAGACAAGACAAGACAAGACAAGACAAGACAAGACAAGACAAGACAAGACAAAACAAGACAAGACAAGACAAGACAAGACAAGACAAGACAAGACTAGACAAGACAAGACATGACAAGACAAGACAAGACATGACAAGACAAAACAAGACAAGACAAAACAACACAACATACGACATGACAAGACAAAACAACACAACATACGACAAGACAAGACAAGACAAGAAAAGACAACACAACACAACACGTGACATGACATCACATGACAAGACAAGACAAGACAAAACAACACAACATACGACAAGACAAGACAAGACAAGACAAGACAACACAACACAACACGTGACATGACATCACATGACAAGACAAGACAAGACAAGACAACACAACACAACACGTGACATGACATCACATGACAAGACAAGACAAGACATGACAAGACAAAACAAGACAAGACAAAACAACACAACATACGACATGACAAGACAAAACAACACAACATACGACAAGACAAGACAAGACAACACAACACAACACGTGACATGACATCACATGACAAGGCCAGACAGGACAAGACAAGACAAGACAAGACAAGAAAAGACAAAACAACACAACACACGACAGGACAAGACAAGACAAGACAAGACAAGACAAGACCAGACAAGACAAGACAAAGCAACACAGGACATGACATGACATGACAAGACAAGACATGACATGACACGACAAAACAACACAACACACGACAGGACAAGACAAGACAAGACAAGACAAGACAAGACAAGACAAGACAAGACAAGACAAGACAAGACAAGACAAGACAAGACAAGACAAGACAAGACAAGACAAGACAAGACAAGACAAGACAAGACAAGACAAGACAAGACAAGACAAGACAAGACAAGACAAGACAAGACAAGACAAGACAAGACAAGACAAGACAAGACAAGACAAGACAAGACAAGATAAGACAAGACAAGACAAGACAAGACAAGACAAGACAAGACAAGACAAGACAAGACAAGACAAGACAAGACAAGATAAGACAAGACAAGACAAGACAAGACAATACAATACAAGACAAGACCAAACAAGACAAGACAAGACAAAACAACACAACACATGACATGACATGACAGGACACGACAAGACAAGACAAGACAAGACAAGACAAGACAAGACAAGACAAGACAAAACAAGACAAGACAATACAAGACAAAACAACACAACACACGACATGACATCACAAGACAAAACAATATAAGACATGACAAGACAAAACAACACACGACATGACAAGACAAGACAAGACAACACACGACATGACAAGACAAGACAAGACAAGACAAGACAAAGCAACACAAGACACGACAAGACAAGACAAAACAACACAAAACACGACAGGACAAGACAAGAAAAGACAAGACAATAGAAGACAAGACAAGACAAGACAAGACAAAACAACACAACACACGTATGACATGGCATGACATGACAAGACACGACAAGACAAGACAAGACAAAACAAGACAAGACAAGACAATACAAGACAAGACAAGACAAGACATGACAAGACAAGACAAAACAAGACAAGACAAGACAAGACAAGACAAGACAAGACAAGACAAGACAAGACAAGACAAGACAAGACAAGACAAGACAAGACAAGTCAAGACAAGACAAGACATGACAAGACAAAACAAGACAAGACAAAACAACACAACACACGACATGACATGACAATACAAGACATGACAAGACATGACATGACAAGACAAGACAAGACAAGACAATATAAGACATGACAATACACAACAAGACAAGACAAAACAACACAACACACGACATGACAAGACAAGACAAGACAAGACAATATAAGACATGACAAGACAAGACAAGACAAGACAAGACAAGACAAGACAAGACAAGACAAGACAAGACAAGACAAGACAAGACAAGACAAGACAAGACTAGACAAGACAAGGAGAAGACAAGACAAGACAAAACAACACAACACACGACATGACATTACATGACAAGACAAGACAAGACAAAACAACACAACACACGAAAGGACAGGACAAGACAAGACAAGACAAAACAACACAACACACGACAGGACAGGACAAGACAAGACAAGACAAGATAAGACATGACAAGACAAAGCAAGACAAGACAAAACAAGACAAGACAAAACAACACAACACACGTCAGGACAGGAGAAGACAAGACAAGACGAGACAAGACAAGACAAGGCAAGACAAGACAAGGCAGGACAGGACAGGACAAGACAAGACAAGACAAGACAAAACAACACAACACACGACATGACATCACAACACAAGACAAGACAAGACAAGACAATATAAGACATGACAAGACAAGACAAGACAATACAAGACAAAACAACACAACACACGACATGACATCACAAGACAAGACAAGACAAGACAAAATAAGACATGACAAGACAAAACAACACAACACACGACATGACAAGACAAGACAAGGAGAAGACACGACAAGACAAAACAACACAACACACGACATGACATTACATGACAAAACATGACAAGACAAGACAAGACAAGACAAGACAAGACAAGACAAGACAAGACAAGACAAGACAAGACAAGACAAGACTAGACAAGACAAGGAGAAGACAAGACAAGACAAAACAACACAACACACGACATGACATGACATGACATGACAAGACAAGACAAGACAAGACAATATAAGACATGACAATACACAACAAGACAAGACAAAACAACACAACACACGACATGACAAGACAAGACAAGATAAGACAATATAAGACATGACAAGACAAGACAAGACAAGACAAGACAAGACAAGACAAGACAAGACAAGACAAGACAAGACAAGACAAGACAAGACAAGACAAGACAAGACAAGACAAGACAAGACAAGACAAGACAAGACAAGACAAGACAAGACAAGACAAGACAAGACAAGACAAGACAAGACAAGACAAGACAAGACAAGACAAGACAAGACAAGACAAGACAAGACAAGACAAGACAAGACAAGACAAGACAAGACAAGACAAGACAAGACAAGACAAGACAAGACTAGAAAGACAAGGAGAAGACAAGACAAGACAAAACAACATAACACACGACATGACATTACATGACATGACAAGACAAGACAAGACAATAAAAGACATGACAATACACAACAAGACAAGACAAAACAACACAACACACGACATGACAAGACAAGACATAGCAACACAAGACAAGACAAGACAAGACAAGACAAGACAAGACAAGACAAGACAAGACAAGACTAGACAAGACAAGACAAGACAAAACAAGACAAGACAAGACAAGACAAGACAAGACAAGACAAGACAAGCCAAGACAAGACAAGACAAGACAAGACAAGACAAGACAAGACAAGACAAGACAAGACAAGACAAGACTAGACAAGACAAAACAACACAACACACGACATGACAAGACAAGACAAAGCAACACAAGACAAGACAAGACAAGACAAGACAAGACAAGACTAGACAAGACAAGGAGAAGACAAGACAAGACAAAACAACACAACACACGACATGACATTACATGACATGACAAGACAAGACAATAAAAGACATGACAATACACAACAAGACAAGACAAAACAACAGAACACACGACATGACATGACAATACAAGACATGACAAGACAAAACAACACAACACACGACATGACAAGACAAGATAAGACAAGACAAAGCAACACAAGACACGACATGACATGACATGACAAGACAAGACAAGACAAAACAACACAACACACGAAAGGACAGGACAAGACAAGACAAGACAAAACAACACAACACACGACAGGACAGGACAAGACAAGACAAGACAAGATAAGACATGACAAGACAAAGCAAGACAAGACAAAACAAGACAAGACAAAACAACACAACACACGTCAGGACAGGAGAAGACAAGACAAGACGAGACAAGACAAGACAAGGCAAGACAAGACAAGGCAGGACAGGACAGGACAAGACAAGACAAGACAAGACAAAACAACACAACACACGACATGACATCACAACACAAGACAAGACAAGACAAGACAATATAAGACATGACAAGACAAGACAAGACAATACAAGACAAAACAACACAACACACGACATGACATCACAAGACAAGACAAGACAAGACAAAATAAGACATGACAATACACAACAAGACAAGACAAAACAACACAACACACGACATGACAAGACAAGACAAGACAAGACAATATAAGACATGACAAGACAAGACAAGACAAGACAAGACAAGACAAGACAAGACAAGACAAGACAAGACAAGACAAGACAAGACAAGACAAGACAATATAAGACATGACAATACACAACAAGACAAGACAAAACAACACAACACACGACATGACAAGACAAGACAAGACAAGACAATATAAGACATGACAAGACAAGACAAGACAAGACAAGACAAGACAAGACAAGACAAGACAAGACAAGACAAGACAAGACAAGACAAGACAAGACAAGACAAGACAAGACAAGACAAGACAAGACTAGACAAGACAAAACAACACAACACACGACATGACAAGACAAGACAAAGCAACACAAGACAAGACAAGACAAGACAAGACAAGACAAGACTAGACAAGACAAGGAGAAGACAAGACAAGACAAAACAACACAACACACGACATGACATTACATGACATGACAAGACAAGACAAAACAACACAACACACGACATGGCATTACATGACATGACAAGACAAGACAATAAAAGACATGACAATACACAACAAGACAAGACAAAACAACAGAACACACGACATGACAAGACAAGACGAAGCAACACAAGACAAGACAAGACAAAACAAGACAAGACAAGACAAGACAAGACAAGACAAGACAAGACAAGACAAGACAAGACAAGACAAGACAAGACAAGACAAGACGAGACAAGACAAGACAAGACAAGACAAGACAAGACAAGACAAGACAAGACAAGACAAGACAAGACAAGACAAGACAAGACAAGACAAGACAAGACAAGACAAGACAAGACAAGACAAGACAAGACAAAACAAGACAAGACAAGACAAGACATGACAAGACAAGACATGACAAGACAAGACAAGACATGACAAGACAAGACAAGACAAGACAAGACATGACAAGACAAGACAAGACAAGACAAGACAAGACATGACATGACAAGACAAGATAAGACATGACAAAACAAGACAAGACAACACAACACACGACATGACATGACATGACATGACATGCCAAGACAAGACAAGACAGGACAGGACAGGACAAGACAAGACAAGACAAGACAAGACCAGACACGACAAGACAAGACAAGACAAGAAAAGACAAGACAATAGAAGACAAGACACGACAAGACAAGATAAGACATGACAAGACAAAATAAGACAAGACAAAACAACACAACACACGTATGACATGGCATGACATGACAAGACAAGACAAGACAAGACAAGACAAGACAAGACAAGACAAAACAAAACAAAACAAGACAAGACAATACAAGACAAGACAAGACATGACAAGACAAGACAAGACAAGACAAGACAAGACAAGACAAGACAAGACAAGACAAGACAAGACAAGACAAGTCAAGACAAGACAAGACATGACAAGACAAAACAAGACAAGACAAAACAACACAACACACGACATGACATGACATGACAAGACAAGACATGACAAGACAAAACAACACAACACACGACATGACAAGACAAGACAAGACAAGACAAAGCAACACAAGACACGACAAGACAAGACAAAACAACACAACACACGACAGGACAAGACAAGACAAGACATGACACGACAAAACAACACAAGACAAGACAAAACAACACAACACACGACAGGACAGGACAAGACAAGACAAGACAAGACAAGATAAGACATGACAAGACAAAGCAAGACAAGACAAAACAAGACAAGACAAAACAACACAACACACGTCAGGACAGGAGAAGACAAGACAAGACGAGACAAGACAAGACAAGACAAGACAAGACAAGACAGGACAGGACAGGACAGGACAGGACAAGACAAGACAAAACAGCACAACACACGACATGACATCACAACACAAGACAAGACAAGACAAGACAATATAAGACATGACAAGACAAGACAAGACAAAACAACACAACACAACACATGACATGACATGACAAGACAAGACAAGATAAGACATGACAAAACAAGACAACACAACACACGGCATGACATGACATGACATGACAAGACAAGACAAGACAGGACAGGACAGGACAAGACAAGACAAGACAAAACAACACAACACACGATAGGACAGGACAAGACAAGACAAGACAAGACAAAACAACACAACACACGTATGATATGGCATGACATGACAAGACAAGACAAGACAAGACAAAACAAGACAAGACAAGACAATACAAGACAAGACAAAACAACACAAGACGCGACATGACAAGACAAGACAAGACAAGACAAGACAAGACAAGATAAGACATGTCAAGACAAAATAAGACAAGACAAAACAACACAACACACGTATGACATGGCATGACATGACAAGACAAGACAAGACAAGACAAAACAAGACAAGACAAGACAATACAAGACAAGACAAAACAACACAACACACGACATGACAAGACAAGACAAGACAAGACAAGACAAAGCAACACAAGACACGACATGACATGACATGACAAGACAAGACAAGACAAAACAACACAACACACGACAGGACAGGACAAGACAAGACAAGACAAGACAAAACAAGACAAGACAAAACAACACAACACACGTCAGGACAGGAGAAGACAAGACAAGACGAGACAAGACAAGACAAGACAAGACAAGACAAGACAGGACAGGACAGGACAGGACAGGACAAGACAAGACAAGACAAGACAAAACAAGACAAGACAAAACAACACAACACACGTCAGGACAGGAGAAGACAAGACAAGACAAGACGAGACAAGACAAGACAAGACAAGACAAGACAAGACAAGACAGGACAGGACAGGACAGGACAAGACAAGACAAGACAAGACAAAACAACACAACACACGACATGACATGACATGACATGACATGACAAGACAAGACAGGACAGGACAGGACAAGACAAGACAAGACAAGACAAGACAAGACAAGACAAGACAAGACACGACAAGACAAGACAAGACAAGGCAAGATAAGGCAAGACAAGACAAGACAAGACAAGACAAGACAAGACAAGACAAAACAACACAACACAACACATGACATGACATGACAAGACAAGACAGGACAAGACAAGACAAAACAACACAACACACGACATGACATCACAAGACAAGACAAGACAATATAAGACAAGACAAGGCAAAACAACACAACACACGACATGACAAGACAAGACAAGGAGAAGGCAAGACAAGACAAAACAACACAACACACGACATGACATTACATGACAAAACAAGACAAGACAACATAAAACAAGACAAGACAAGACAAGACAAAACAAGACAAGACAAGACAAGACAAGACAAGACAAGACAAGACAAGACAAGACAAGACAAGACAAGACAAGACAAGACAAGACAAGACAAGACAAGACAAGACAAGACAAGACAAGACAAGACAAGACAAGACAAGACAAGACAAGACAAGACAAGACAAGACAAGACAAGACAAGACAAGACAAGACAAGACAAGACAAGACAAGACAAGACAAGACAAGACAAGACAAGACAAGACAAGACAAGACAAGACAAGACAAGACAAGACAAGACAAGACAAGACAAGACAAGACAAGACAAGACAAGACAAGACAAGACAAGACAAGACAAGACAAGACAAGACAAGACAAGACAAGACAAGACAAGACAAGACAAGACAAGACAAGACAAGACAAGACAAGACAAGACAAGACAAGACAAGACAAGACAAGACAAGACAAGACAAGACAAGACAAGACAAGACAAGACAAGACAAGACAAGACAAGACAAGACAAGACAAGACAAGACAAGACAAGACAAGACAAGACAAGACAAGACAAGACAAGACAAGACAAGACAAGACAAGACAAGACAAGACAAGACAAGACAAGACAAGACAAGACAAGACAAGACAAGACAAGACAAGACAAGACAAGACAAGACAAGACAAGACAAGACAAGACAAGACAAGACAAGACAAGACAAGACAAGACAAGACAAGACAAGACAAGACAAGACAAGACAAGACAAGACAAGACAAGACAAGACAAGACAAGACAAGACAAGACAAGACAAGACAAGACAAGACAAGACAAGACAAGACAAGACAAGACAATACAATACAAGACAAGACAAGACAAGACAAGACAAGACAAGACAAGACAAGACAAGACAAGACAAGACAAGACAGGACAAGACAAGACAAGACAAGACAAGACAAGTTAAGACAAGACATGACAAGACAAAACAAGACAAGACAAGGCAAGACAAGGCAAGACAAGACAAGACAAGACATGACAAGACAAAACAAGACAAGACAAGACAAGACAAGACAAGACAAGACAAGACATGACATGACATGACAAGACAAAACAAGACAACACAACACACGACATGACATGACATGACAAGACAAGACAAGACAATATAAGACATGACAATACACAACAGGACAAGACAAAACAACACAACACACGACATGACAAGACAAGACAAGACAAGACAGGACAAAGCAGCACAAGACAAAACAACACAACATACGACATGACATGACAAGACAAGACAAGACAAGACAAGACAAGACAAGACAAGACAAGACAATATAAGACAAGACATGACAAGACAAGACAAGACAAGACAAGACAAGACAAGACAAGACAAGACAAGACAAGACAAGACAAGACAAGACAAGACAAGACAATAGAAGACATGACAAGACAAGACAAGATAAGACATGACAAGACAAAATAAGACAAGACAAAACAACACAACACACGTATGACATGGCATGACATGACAAGACAAGACAAGACAAGACAAGACAAAACAAGACAAGACAAGACAATACAAGACAAGACAAGACAAGACATGACAAGACAAGACAAGACAAGACAAGACAAGACAAGACAAGACAAGACAAGACAAAACAAGACAAGACAAAACAACACAACACACGTCAGGACAGGAGAAGACAAGACAAGACAAGACAAGACAAGACAAGACAAGACAAGACAAGACAATAGAAGACATGACAAGACAAGACAAGATAAGACATGACAAGACAAAATAAGACAAGACAAAACAACACAACACACGTATGACATGGCATGACATGACAAGACAAGACAAGACAAGACAAGACAAAACAAGACAAGACAAGACAAAACAAGACAAGACAAAACAACACAACACACGACATGACATGACAAGACAAGACATGACAAGACAAAACAACACAACACACGACATGACAAGACAAGACAAGACAAGACAAGACGAAGCAACACAAGACACGACATGACATGACATGACAAGACAAGACAAGACAAAACAACACAACACACGACAGGACAGGACAAGACAAGACAAGACATGACACGACAAAACAACACAAGACAAGACAAAACAACACAACACACGACAGGACAGGACAAGACAAGACAAGACAAGATAAGACATGACAAGACAAAGCATGACAAGACAAAACAAGACAAGACAAAACAACACAACACACGTCAGGACAGGAGAAGACAAGACAAGACGAGACAAGATAAGACAAGACAAGACAAGACAAGACAGGACAGGACAGGACAAGACAAGACAAGACAAGACAAAACAACACAACACACGACATGACATCACAACACAAGACAAGACAAGACAAGACAATATAAGACATGACAAGACAAGACAAGACAATACAAGACAAAACAACACAACACACGACATGACATCACAAGACGAGACAAGACAAGACAAAATAAGACATGACAAGACAAAACAACACAACACACGACATGACAAGACAAGACAAGGAGAAGACACGACAAGACAAAACAACACAACACACGACATGACATTACATGACAAAACATGACAAGACAAGACAAGACAAGACAAGACAAGACAAGACAAAATAAGACAAGACAAGACAAGACAAGACAAGACAAGACAAGACAAGACAAGACAAGACAAGACAAAACAAGACAAGACAAGACAAGACAAGACAAGACAACACAACACACGACATGACATTACATGACAAAACATGACAAGACAAGACAAGACAAGACATGACATGACAAGACAAAACAAGACAAGACAAAACAACACAACACACGACATGACATGACATGACAAGACAAGACAAGACAAGACAATATAAGACATGACAATACACAACAAGACAAGACAAGACAACACAACACACGACATGACAAGACAAGACAAGACAAGACAAAGCAACACAAGACACGACATGACATGACATGACAAGACAAGACAAAACAACACAACACACGACAGGACAGGACAAGACACGGCAAGACATGACACGACAAAACAACACAAGACAAGACAAAACAACACAACACACGACATGACATTACATGAGAAAACAAGACAATACAAGACAAGACAAAACAAGACAAGACAAGACATGACAAGACAAGACAAGACAAGACAAGACAAGACAAGACCAGACAAGACAAGACAAGGCAAGATAAGGCAAGACAAGACAAGACAAGACAACACAAGACAAGACAAGACAAGACAAGACAAAACAACACAACACAACACATGACATGACATGACAAGACAAGACAGGACAAGACAAAACAAGACAAGACAAAACAACACAACACACGACATGACATCACAAGACAAGACAAGACAATATAAGACAAGACAAGACAAAACAACACAACACACGACATGACAAGACAAGACAAGGAGAAGGCAAGACAAGACAAAACAACACAACACACGACATGACATTACATGACAAAACAAGACAAGACAACATAAAACAAGACAAGACAAGACAAGACAAAACAAGACAAAACAAGACAAGACAAGACAAGACAATATAAGACAAGACAAGACAAAACAACACAACACACGACATGACAAGACAAGACAAGGAGAAGGCAAGACAAGACAAAACAACACAACACACGACATGACATTACATGACAAAACAAGACAAGACAACATAAAACAAGACAAGACAAGACAAGACAAAACAAGACAAAACAAGACAAGACAAGACAAGACAAGACAAGACATGACAAGACAAAACAAGACAAGACAAGACAAGACAAGACAAAACAAGACAAAACAAGACAAGACAAGACAAGACAAGACAAGACATGACAAGACAAAACAAGACAAGACAAGACAAGACAAGACAAGACATGACAAGACAAAACAAGACAAGACAAGACAAGACAAGACAAGACAAGACAAGACATGACATGACATGACAAGACAAAACAAGACAACACAACACACGACATGACATGACATGACAAGACAAGACAAGACAATATAAGATATGACAATACACAACAGGACAAGACAAAACAACACAACACACGACATGACAAGACAAGACAAGACAAGACAGGACAAAGCAGCACAAGACAAAACAACACAACATACGACATGACATGACAAGACAAGACAAGACAAGACAAGACAAGACAAGACAAGACAAGACAATATAAGACAAGACATGACAAGACAAGACAAGACAAGACAAGACAAGACAAGACAAGACAAGACAAGACAAGACAAGACAAGACAAGACAAGACAAGACAAGACAAGACAAGACAAGACAAGACAAGACAAGCTAAGACATGACAAAACAAGACAAGACAACACAACACACGACATGACAGGACATGACATGCCAAGACAAGACAAGACAGGACAGGACAGGACAAGACAAGACACGACAAGACAAGACAAGACAAGACAAGACAAGAAAAGACAAGACAATAGAAGACAAGACAAGACAAGACAAGATAAGACATGACAAGACAAAATAAGACAAGACAAAACAACACAACACACGTATGACATGGCATGACATGACGAGACAAGACAAGACAAGACAAGACAAAACAAGACAAGACAAGACAATACAAGACAAGACAAGACAAGACATGACAAGACAAGACAAGACAAGACAAGACAAGACAAGACAAGACAAGACAAGACAAGTCAAGACAAGACATGACAAGACAAAACAAGACAAGACAAAACAACACAACACACGACATGACATGACAAGACAAGACATGACAAGACAAAACAACACATCACACGACATGACAAGACAAGACAAGACAAGACAAGACAAGACAAAGCAACACAAGACACGACATGACATGACATGACAAGACAAGACAAGACAAGACAAGACAAGACAAAACAAGACAAGACAAGACAATACAAGACAAGACAAGACAAGACATGACAAGACAAGACAAGACAAGACAACACAACACACGACAGGACAGGACAAGACAAGACAAGACATGACACGACAAAACAACACAAGACAAGACAAAACAACACAACACACGACAGGACAGGACAAGACAAGACAAGACAAGATAAGACATGACAAGACAAATCAAGACAAGGCAAAACAAGACAAGACAAAACAACACAACACACGTCAGTACAGGAGAAGACAAGACAAGACGAGACAAGATAAGACAAGACAAGACAAGACAAGACAGGACAGGACAGGACAAGACAAGACAAGACAAGACAAGACAAAACAACACAACACACGACATGACATCACAACACAAGACAAGACAAGACAATATAAGACATGACAAGACAAGACAAGACAATACAAGACAAAACAACACAACACACGACATGACATCACAAGACGAGACAAGACAAGACAAAATAAGACATGACAAGACAAAACAACACAACACACGACATGACAAGACAAGACAAGGAGAAGACACGACAAGACAAAACAACACAACACACGACATGACATTACATGACAAAACATGACAAGACAAGACAAGACAAGACAAGACAAGACAAGACAAAATAAGACAAGACAAGACAAGACAAGACAAGACAAGACAAGACAAGACAAGACAAGACAAGACAAGACAAAACAAGACAAAACAAGACAAAACAAGACAAGACAAGACACGACAAGACAAGACAAAACAAGACAAAACAAGACAAGACAAGACAAGACAACACAACACACGACATGACATTACATGACAAAACATGACAAGACAAGACAAGACAAGACATTACATGACAAGACAAAACAAGACAAGACAAAACAACACAACACACGACATGACATGACATGACAAGACAAGACAAGACAAGACAATATAAGACATGACAATACACAACAAGACAAGACAAGACAACACAACACACGACATGACAAGACAAGACAAAACAAGACAAGACAAGACAATACAAGACAAGACAAGACAAGACATGACAAGACAAGACAAGACAAGACAAGACAAGACAAGACAAGACAAAACAAGACAAGACAAAACAACACAACACACGACATGACATGACATGACAAGACAAGACAAGACAAGACAAGACATGACATGACAAGACAAAACAAGACAAGACAAAACAACACAACACACGACATGACATGACATGACAAGACAAGACAAGACAAGACAAGACAAGACATGACATGACAAGACAAAACAAGACAAGACAAAACAACACAACACACGACATGACAAGACAAGACAAAACAAGACAAGACAAGACAAGACAAGACAAGACAAGACAAGACAAGACAAGACAAGACAAGACAAGACAAGACAAGACAAGACAACACAAGACAAGACAAGACAAGACAAGACAAGACAAGACAAGACAAGACAAGACAAAACAAGACAAGACAAAACAACACAACACACGACATGACATCACAAGACAAGACAAGACAATATAAGACAAGACAAGACAAAACATCACAACACACGACATGACAAGACAAGACAAGGAGAAGGCAAGACAAGACAAAACAACACAACACACGACATGACATTACATGACAAAACAAGACAAGACAACATAAAACAAGACAAGACAAGACAAGACAAAACAAGACAAAACAAGACAAAACAAGACAAGACAAGACACGACAAGACAAGACAAAACAAGACAAAACAAGACAAGACAAGACAAGACAAGACAAGACAAGACAAGACAAGACAAGACTAGACAAGACAAGACAAGACAAGACAAGACAAGACAAGACAAGACAAGACAAGACAAGACAAGACAAGGCAAGACAAGACAAGACAAGACAAGACAAGACAAGACAAGACAAAGCAACACAAGACACGACATGACATGACATGACAAGACAAGACAAAACAACACAACACACGACAGGACAGGACGAGACACGACAAGACATGACACGACAAAACAACACAACACACGACATGACATTACATGAGAAAACAAGACAATACAAGACAAGACAAAACAAGACAAGACAAGACAAGACATGACAAGACAAGACAAGACAAGACAAGACAAGACAAGACCAGACAAGACAAGACAAGGTAAGATAAGGCAAGACAAGACAAGACAAGACAACACAAGACAAGACAAGACAAGACAAGACAAAACAACACAACACAACACATGACATGACATGACAAGACAGGACAAGACAAAACAAGACAAGACAAAACAACACAACACACGACATGACATCACAAGACAAGACAAGACAATATAAGACAAGACAAGACAAAACATCACAACACACGACATGACAAGACAAGACAAGGAGAAGGCAAGACAAGACAAAACAACACAACACACGACATGACATTACATGACAAAACAAGACAAGACAACATAAAACAAGACAAGACAAGACAAGACACAACAAGACAAAACAAGACAAAACAAGACAAGACAAGACAAGACAAGACAAAACAAGACAAAACAAGACAAGACAAGACAAGACAAGACAAGACAAGACAAGACAAGACAAGACAAGACAAGACAAGACAAGACTAGACAAGACAAGACAAGACAAGACAAGACAAGACAAGACAAGGCAAGACAAGACAAGACAAGACAAGACAAGACAAGACAAGACAAGACAAGACAAGACAAGACAAGACAAGACAAGACAAGACAAGACAAGACAAGACAAGACAAGACAAGACAAGACAAGACAAGACAAGACAAGACAAGACAAGACAAGACAAGACAAGACAAGACAAGACAAGACAAGACAAGACAAGACAAGACAAGACAAGACAAGACAATACAATACAAGACAAGACAAGACAAGACAAGACAAGACAAGACAAGACAAGACAAGACAAGACAAGACAAGACAAGACAGGACAAGACAAGACAAGACAAGACAAGACAAGATAAGACATGACAAGACAAAGCAAGACAAGACAAAACAAGACAAGACAAAACAACACAACACACGTCAGGACAGGAGAAGACAAGACAAGACGAGACAAGATAAGACAAGACAAGACAAGACAAGACAGGACAGGACAGGACAAGACAAGACAAGACAAGACAAAACAACACAACACACGACATGACATCACAACACAAGACAAGACAAGACAAGACAATATAAGACATGACAAGACAAGACAAGACAATACAAGACAAAACAACACAACACACGACATGACATCACAAGACGAGACAAGACAAGACAAAATAAGACATGACAAGACAAAACAACACAACACACGACATGACAAGACAAGACAAGGAGAAGACACGACAAGACAAAACAACACAACACACGACATGACATTACATGACAAAACATGACAAGACAAGACAAGACAAGACAAGACAAGACAAGACAAAATAAGACAAGACAAGACAAGACAAGACAAGGCAAGACAAGACAAGACAAGACAAGACAAGACAAGACAAAACAAGACAAGACAAGACAAGACAAGACAAGACAACACAACACACGACATGACATTACATGACAAAACATGACAAGACAAGACAAGACAAGACATGACATGACAAGACAAAACAAGACAAGACAAAACAACACAACACACGACATGACATGACATGACAAGACAAGACAAGACAAGACAATATAAGACATGACAATACACAACAAGACAAGACAAGACAACACAACACACGACATGACAAGACAAGACAAGACAAAGCAACACAAGACACGACATGACATGACATGACAAGACAAGACATGACACGACAAAACAACACAAGACAAGACAAAACAACACAACACACGACATGACATTACATGAGAAAACAAGACAATACAAGACAAGACAAAACAAGACAAGACAAGACATGACAAGACAAGACAAGACAAGACAAGACAAGACCAGACAAGACAAGACAAGGCAAGATAAGGCAAGACAAGACAAGACAAGACAACACAAGACAAGACAAGACAAGACAAGACAAAACAACACAACACAACACATGACATGACATGACAAGACAAGACAGGACAAGACAAAACAAGACAAGACAAAACAACACAACACACGACATGACATCACAAGACAAGACAAGACAATATAAGACAAGACAAGACAAAACAACACAACACACGACATGACAAGACAAGACAAGGAGAAGGCAAGACAAGACAAAACAACACAACACACGACATGACATTACATGACAAAACAAGACAAGACAACATAAAACAAGACAAGACAAGACAAGACAAAACAAGACAAAACAAGACAAGACAAGACAAGACAATATAAGACAAGACAAGACAAAACAACACAACACACGACATGACAAGACAAGACAAGGAGAAGGCAAGACAAGACAAAACAACACAACACACGACATGACATTACATGACAAAACAAGACAAGACAACATAAAACAAGACAAGACAAGACAAGACAAAACAAGACAAAACAAGACAAGACAAGACAAGACAAGACAAGACATGACAAGACAAAACAAGACAAGACAAGACAAGACAAAACAAGACAAAACAAGACAAGACAAGACAAGACAAGACAAGACATGACAAGACAAAACAAGACAAGACAAGACAAGACAAGACAAGACATGACAAGACAAAACAAGACAAGACAAGACAAGACAAGACAAGACAAGACAAGACAAGACATGACATGACATGACAAGACAAAACAAGACAACACAACACACGACATGACATGACATGACAAGACAAGACAAGACAATATAAGATATGACAATACACAACAGGACAAGACAAAACAACACAACACACGACATGACAAGACAAGACAAGACAAGACAGGACAAAGCAGCACAAGACAAAACAACACAACATACGACATGACATGACAAGACAAGACAAGACAAGACAAGACAAGACAAGACAAGACAATATAAGACAAGACATGACAAGACAAGACAAAACAAGACAAGACAAGACAAGACAAGACAAGACAAGACAAAGCAACACAAGACACGACATGACATGACATGACAAGACAAGACAAAACAACACAACACACGACAGGTCAGGACGAGACACGACAAGACATGACACGACAAAACAACACAACACACGACATGACATTACATGAGAAAACAAGACAATACAAGACAAGACAAAACAAGACAAGACAAGACAAGACATGACAAGACAAGACAAGACAAGACAAGACAAGACAAGACCAGACAAGACAAGACAAGGTAAGATAAGGCAAGACAAGACAAGACAAGACAACACAAGACAAGACAAGACAAGACAAGACAAAACAACACAACACAACACATGACATGACATGACAAGACAGGACAAGACAAAACAAGACAAGACAAAACAACACAACACACGACATGACATCACAAGACAAGACAAGACAATATAAGACAAGACAAGACAAAACATCACAACACACGACATGACAAGACAAGACAAGGAGAAGGCAAGACAAGACAAAACAACACAACACACGACATGACATTACATGACAAAACAAGACAAGACAACATAAAACAAGACAAGACAAGACAAGACACAACAAGACAAAACAAGACAAAACAAGACAAGACAAGACAAGACAAGACAAAACAAGACAAAACAAGACAAGACAAGACAAGACAAGACAAGACAAGACAAGACAAGACAAGACAAGACAAGACAAGACAAGACAAGACAAGACAAGACTAGACAAGACAAGACAAGACAAGACAAGACAAGACAAGACAAGACAAGGCAAGACAAGACAAGACAAGACAAGACAAGACAAGACAAGACAAGACAAGACAAGACAAGACAAGACAAGACAAGACAAGACAAGACAAGACAAGACAAGACAAGACAAGACAAGACAATATACGACATGACAAGACATGACAAGACAAAACAAGACAAGACAAAACAACACAACACACGACATGACAAGACAAGACAAGACAAGACAAGACAAGACAAGACGAGACAAGACAAGACAAGACAAGACAAAGCAACACAAGACACGACATGACATGACATGACAAGACAAGACAAGACAAAACAACACAACACACGACAGGACAGGACAAGACAAGACAAGACATGACACGACAAAACAACACAAGACAAGACAAAACAACACAACACACGACAGGACAGGACAAGACAAGACAAGACAAGATAAGACATGACAAGACAAAGCAAGACAAGACAAAACAAGACAAGACAAAACAACACAACACACGTCAGGACAGGAGAAGACAAGACAAGACGAGACAAGACAAGACAAGACAAGACAAGACAAGACAAGACAGGACAGGACAGGACAAGACAAGACAAGACAAGACAAAACAACACAACACACGACATGACATCACAACACAAGACAAGACAAGACAAGACAATATAAGACATGACAAGACAAGACAAGACAATACAAGACAAAACAACACAACACACGACATGACATCACAAGACAAGACAAGACAAGACAAAATAAGACATGACAAGACAAAACAACACAACACACGACATGACAAGACAAGACAAGGAGAAGACACGACAAGACAAAACAACACAACACACGACATGACATTACATGACATTACATGACAAAACATGACAAGACAAGACAAGACAAGACAAGACAAGACAAGACAAGACAAGACAAGACAAGACAAAATAAGACAAGACAAGACAAGACAAGACAAGACAAGACAAGACAAGACAAGACAAGACAAGACAAGACAAGACAAGACAAGACAAGACAAGACAAGACAAGACAAGACAAGACAAGACAAGACAAGACAAGACAAGACAAGACAAGACAAGACAAGACAAGACAAGACAAGACAAGACAAGACAAGACAAGACAAGACAAGACAAGACAAGACAATACACGACAAGACAAGACAAGACAAGAAAAGACAAGACAAGACAAGACAAGACAAGACTAGTCATGACAAGACAAGACAAGACAAGACAAGACATGACAAGACAAAACAACACTAGACAACACAACACACGACATGACATGACATGACATGACATGACAAGGCAAGACAATATAAGACATGACAATACACAACAAGACAAGACAAAACAACACAACACACGACATGACAAGACAAGACAAAGCAACACAAGACACGACATGACATGACATGACAAGGCAAGACAAAACAACACAACGCAACACATGACATGACAAGACAAGACAAAGCAACACAAGACAAGACAAGACAAGACAAGACAAGACTAGACAAGACAAAACAACACAACACACGACATGACATGACATGACATGACAAGACAAGACAAGACAATATAAGACATGACAATACACAACAAGACAAGACAAAACAACACAACACACGACATGACAAGACAAGACAAGACAATATAAGACATGACAAGACAAGACAAGACAAGACAAGACAAGACAAGACAAGACAAGACAAGACAAGACAAGACAAGACAAGACAAGACAAGACAAGACAAGACAAGACAAGACAAGACAAGACAAGACAAGACAAGACAAGACAAGACAAGACAAGACAAGACTAGACAAGACAAGGAGAAGACAAGACAAGACAAAACAACATAACACACGACATGACATTACATGACATGACAAGACAAGAGAAGACAATAAAAGACATGACAATACACAACAAGACAAGACAAAACAACACAACACACGACATGACAAGACAAAGCAACACAAGACAAGACAAGACAAGACATGAGAAAACAAGACAATACAAGACAAGACAAGACAAGACAAGACAAGACAAGACAAGACAAGACAAGACAAGACTAGTCATGACAAGACAAGACAAGACAAGACAAGACATGACAAGACAAAACAACACTAAACAACACAACACACGACATGACATGACATGACATGACATGACAAGGCAAGACAATATAAGACATGACAATACACAACAAGACAAGACAAAACAACACTACACACGACATGACAAGACAAGACAAAGCAACACAAGACACGACATGACATGACATGACAAGGCAAGACAAAACAACACAACGCAACACATGACATGACAAGACAAGACAAAGCAACACAAGACAAGACAAGACAAGACAAGACAAGACTAGACAAGACAAAACAACACAACACACGACATGACATGACATGACATGACAAGACAAGACAAGACAATATAAGACATGACAATACACAACAAGACAAGACAAAACAACACAACACACGACATGACAAGACAAGACAAGACAATATAAGACAAGACAAGACAAGACAAGACAAGACAAGACAAGACAAGACAAGACAAGACAAGACAAGACAAGACAAGACAAGACAAGACAAGACAAGACAAGACAAGACAAGACAAGACAAGACAAGACAAGACAAGACAAGACAAGACAAGACAAGACAAGACTAGACAAGACAAGGAGAAGACAAGACAAGACAAAACAACATAACACACGACATGACATTACATGACATGACAAGACAAGAGAAGACAATAAAAGACATGACAATACACAACAAGACAAGACTAAACAACACAACACACGACATGACAAGACAAAGCAACACAAGACAAGACAAGACAAGACAAGACAAGACTAGACTAGACAAGACAAGACAAGACAAAACAAGACAAGACAAGACAAGACAAGACAAGACAAGACAAGACAAGACAAGACAAGACAAGACAAGACAAGACAAGACAAGACAAGACAAGACAAGACAAGACAAGACAAGACAAGACAAGACAAGACTAGACAAGACTAGACAAGACAAAACAACATAACACACGACATGACATTACATGACATGACAAGACAATACAAGACAATAAAAGACATGACAATACACAACAAGACAAGACAAAACAACACAACACACGACATGACAAGACAAGACAAAGCAACACAAGACAAGACAAGACAAGACAAGACAAGACAAGACAAGACAAGACTAGACAAGACAAGGAGAAGACAAGACAAGACAAAACAACACAACACACGACATGACATTACATGACATGACAAGACAAGACAATAAAAGACATGACAATACACAACAAGACAAGACAAAACAACAGAACACACGACATGACAAGACAAGACAAAGCAACACAAGACAAGACAAGACAAAACAAGACAAGACAAGACAAGACAAGACAAGACAAGACAAGACAAGACAAGACAAGACAAGACAAGACAAGACAAGACAAGACAAGACAAGACAAGACAAGACAAGACAAGACAAGACAAGACAAGACAAGACAAGACAAGACAAGACAAGACAAGACAAGACAAGACAAGACAAGACAAGACAAGACAAGACAAGACAAGACAAGACAAGACAAGACAAGACAAGACAAGACAAGACAAGACAATATAAGACAAGACAAGACAAAACAACACAACACACGACATGACAAGACAAGACAAGGAGAAGACAAGACAAGACAAAACAACACAACACACGACATGACAAGACAAGACAAAGAGAAGACAAGACAAGACAAAACAACACAACACACGACATGACATTACATGACAAAACAAGACAAGACAACATAAAACAAGACAAGACAAGACAAGACAAGACAAGACAAGACAAGACAAGACATGACAAGACAAGACAAAGCAACACAAGACAAGACAAGACAAGACAAGACAAGACTAGACAAGACAAAACAACACAACACACGACATGACATGACATGACATGACAAGACAAGACAAGACAATATAAGACATGACAATACACAACAAGACAAGACAAAACAACACAACACACGACATGACAAGACAAGACAAGACAATATAAGACATGACAAGACAAGACAAGACAAGACAAGACAAGACAAGACAAGACAAGACAAGACAAGACAAGACAAGACAAGACAAGACAAGACAAGACAAGACAAGACAAGACAAGACAAGACAAGACAAGACAAGACAAGACAAGACAAGACAAGACAAGACAAGACTAGACAAGACAAGGAGAAGACAAGACAAGACAAAACAACATAACACACGACATGACATTACATGACATGACAAGACAAGAGAAGACAATAAAAGACATGACAATACACAACAAGACAAGACAAAACAACACAACACACGACATGACAAGACAAAGCAACACAAGACAAGACAAGACAAGACAAGACAAGACAAGACTAGACTAGACAAGACAAGACAAGACAAAACAAGACAAGACAAGACAAGACAAGACAAGACAAGACAAGACAAGACAAGACAAGACAAGACAAGACAAGACAAGACAAGACAAGACAAGACAAGACAAGACAAGACAAGACTAGACAAGACTAGACAAGACAAAACAACATAACACACGACATGACATTACATGACATGACAAGACAAGACAAGACAATAAAAGACATGACAATACACAACAAGACAAGACAAAACAACACAACACACGACATGACAAGACAAGACAAAGCAACACAAGACAAGACAAGACAAGACAAGACAAGACAAGACAAGACAAGACTAGACAAGACAAGGAGAAGACAAGACAAGACAAAACAACACAACACACGACATGACATTACATGACATGACAAGACAAGACAATAAAAGACATGACAATACACAACAAGACAAGACAAAACAACAGAACACACGACATGACAAGACAAGACAAAGCAACACAAGACAAGACAAGACAAAACAAGACAAGACAAGACAAGACAAGACAAGACAAGACAAGACAAGACAAGACAAGACAAGACAAGACAAGACAAGACAAGACAAGACAAGACAAGACAAGACAAGACAAGACAAGACAAGACAAGACAAGACAAGACAAGACAAGACAAGACAAGACAAGACAAGACAAGACAAGACAAGACAAGACAAGACAAGACAAGACAAGACAAGACAAGACAAGACAAGACAAGACAAGACAAGACAAGACAAGACAAGACAAGACAAGACAAGACAAGACAAGACAAGACAAGACAAGACAAGACAAGACAAGACAAGACAAGACATGACAAAACAAGACAAGACAAGACATGACATGACAAGACAAAACAAGACAAGACAAAACAACACAACACACGACATGACATGACATGACAAGACAAGACAAGACAAGACAATATAAGACATGACAATACACAACAAGACAAGACAAAACAACACAACACACGACATGACAAGACAAGACAAGACAAGACAAAGCAACACAAGACACGACATGACATGACATGACAAGACAAGACAAAACAACACAACACACGACAGGACAGGACAGGACAGGACAAGACAAGACAAGACATGACATTACATGAGAAAACAAGACAATACAAGACAAGACAAAACAAGACAAGACATGACAAGACAAGACAAGACAAGACAAGACAAGACCAGACAAGACAAGACAAGGCAAGATAAGGCAAGACAAGACAAGACAAGACAAGACAAGAGAAGACAAGACAAGACAAGACATGACAATACACAACAAGACAAGACAAAACAACACAACACACGACATGACAAGACAAGACAAGACAAGACAAAGCAACACAAGAAACGACATGACATGACATGACAAGACAAGACAAAACAACACAACACAAGACAAGACAAAACAACACAACACACGACATGACATTACATGAGAAAACAAGACAATACAAGACAAGACAAAACAAGACAAGACAAGACAAGACAAGACAAGACAAGACTAGACAAGACAAGGAGAAGACAAGACAAGACAAAACAACATAACACACGACATGACATTACATGACATGACAAGACAAGAGAAGACAATAAAAGACATGACAATACACAACAAGACAAGACAAAACAACACAACACACGACATGACAAGACAAAGCAACACAAGACAAGACAAGACAAGACAAGACAAGACAAGACTAGACTAGACAAGACAAGACAAGACAAAACAAGACAAGACAAGACAAGACAAGACAAGACAAGACAAGACAAGACAAGACAAGACAAGACAAGACAAGACAAGACAAGACAAGACAAGACAAGACAAGACAAGACAAGACTAGACAAGACTAGACAAGACAAAACAACATAACACACGACATGACATTACATGACATGACAAGACAAGACAAGACAATAAAAGACATGACAATACACAACAAGACAAGACAAAACAACACAACACACGACATGACAAGACAAGACAAAGCAACACAAGACAAGACAAGACAAGACAAGACAAGACAAGACAAGACAAGACTAGACAAGACAAGGAGAAGACAAGACAAGACAAAACAACACAACACACGACATGACATTACATGACATGACAAGACAAGACAATAAAAGACATGACAATACACAACAAGACAAGACAAAACAACAGAACACACGACATGACAAGACAAGACAAAGCAACACAAGACAAGACAAGACAAAACAAGACAAGACAAGACAAGACAAGACAAGACAAGACAAGACAAGACAAGACAAGACAAGACAAGACAAGACAAGACAAGACAAGACAAGACAAGACAAGACAAGACAAGACAAGACAAGACAAGACAAGACAAGACAAGACAAGACAAGACAAGACAAGACAAGACAAGACAAGACAAGACAAGACAAGACAAGACAAGACAAGACAAGACAAGACAAGACAAGACAAGACAAGACAAGACAAGACAAGACAAGACAAGACAAGACAAGACAAGACAAGACAAGACAAGACAAGACAAGACAAGACAAGACATGACAAAACAAGACAAGACAGGACAGGACAGGACAAGACAAGACAAGACAAGACAAAACAACACAACACACGACATGACATCACAACACAAGACAAGACAAGACAAGACAATATAAGACATGACAAGACAAGACAAGACAAGACAAAACAACACAACACACGACATGACAAGACAAGACAAGACAAGACAAAGCAACACAAGACACGACATGACATGACATGACAAGACAAGACAATACAAGACAAGACAAAACAACACAACACAACACATGACATGACATGACAAGACAAGACAGGACAAGACAAAACAAGACAAGACAAAACAACACAACACACGACATGACATCACAAGACAAGACAAGACAATATAAGACAAGACAAGACAAAACAACACAACACACGACATGACAAGACAAGACAAGACAAGACAAAGCAACACAAGAAACGACATGACATGACATGACAAGACAAGACAAAACAACACAACACAAGACAAGACAAAACAACACAACACACGACATGACATTACATGAGAAAACAAGACAATACAAGACAAGACAAAACAAGACAAGACATGACAAGACAAGACAAGACAAGACAAGACAAGACCAGACAAGACAAGACAAGGCAAGATAAGGCAAGACAAGACAAGACAAGACAAGACAAGAGAAGACAAGACAAGACAAGACATGACAATACACAACAAGACAAGACAAAACAACACAACACACGACATGACAAGACAAGACAAGACAAGACAAAGCAACACAAGAAACGACATGACATGACATGACAAGACAAGACAAAACAACACAACACAAGACAAGACAAAACAACACAACACACGACATGACATTACATGAGAAAACAAGACAATACAAGACAAGACAAAACAAGACAAGACAAGACATGACAAGACAAGACAAGACAAGACAAGACAAGGCAAGATAAGGCAAGACAAGACAAGACAAGACAAGACAAGACAAAACAACACAACACAACACATGACATGACATGACAAGACAAGACAGGACAAGACAAAACAAGACAAGACAAAACAACACAACACACGACATGACATCACAAGACAAGACAAGACAATATAAGACAAGACAAGACAAAACAACACAACACACGACATGACAAGACAAGACAAGGAGAAGACAAGACAAGACAAAACAACACAACACACGACATGACATTACATGACAAAACAAGACAAGACAACATAAAACAAGACAAGACAAGACAAGACAAGACAAGACAAGACAAGACAAGACAAGACAAGACAAGACATGACAAGACAAGACAAGACAAGACAAGACAAGACAAGACAAGACAAGACAAGACAAGACAAGACAAGACAAGACAAGACAAGACAAGACAAGACAAGACAAGACAAGACAAGACAAGACAAGTCAAGACAAGACATGACAAAACAAGACAAGACAAGACAAAACAACACAAGACACGACATGACATGACATGACAAGACAAGACAAGACAAAACAACACAACACACGACAGGACAGGACAAGACAAGACAAGACAAGACAAGACAAGTCAAGACAAGACAAGACAAGACAAGTCAAGACAAGACATGACAAAACAAGACAAGACAAGACAAAACAACACAAGACACGACATGACATGACATGACAAGACAAGACAAGACAAAACAACACAACACACGACAGGACAGGACAAGACAAGACAAGACATGACACGACAAAACAACACAACACACGACATGACATGACATGACATGACAAGACAAGACAGCACAGGACAAGACAAGACATGACATGACAAGACAAGACAAGACAAGTCAAGACAAGACAAGACAAGACAAGACAAGACAAGACAAGACAAGACAAGACAAGACAAGACAAGACAAGACAAGACTAGACAAGACAAGACAAGACAAGACAGGACAGGACAGGACAAGACAAGACAAGACAAGACAAAACAACACAACACACGACATGACATGACATGACATGACAAGACAAGACAAGACAGGACAGGACAAGACAAGACATGACATGACAAGACAAGACAAGACAAGACAAAACAACACAACGCACGACAGGACAGGACAAGACAAGACAAGACAAGATAAGTCATGACAAGGCAAAGCAAGACAAGACAAAACAAGACAAGACAAAACAACACAACACACGTCAGGACAGGAGAAGACAAGACAAGACAAGACGAGACAAGACAAGACAAGACAAGACAAGACAAGACAAGACAAGACAAGACAAGACAAGACAGGACAGGACAAGACAAGACAAGACTAGACTAGACAAGACAAGACAAGACAAAACAAGACAAGACAAGACAAGACAAGACAAGACAAGACAAGACAAGACAAGACAAGACAAGACAAGACAAGACAAGACAAGACAAGACAAGACAAGACAAGACAAGACAAGACAAGACAAGACTAGACAAGACTAGACAAGACAAAACAACATAACACACGACATGACATTACATGACATGACAAGACAAGACAAGACAATAAAAGACATGACAATACACAACAAGACAAGACAAAACAACACAACACACGACATGACAAGACAAGACAAAGCAACACAAGACAAGACAAGACAAGACAAGACAAGACAAGACAAGACAAGACTAGACAAGACAAGGAGAAGACAAGACAAGACAAAACAACACAACACACGACATGACATTACATGACATGACAAGACAAGACAATAAAAGACATGACAATACACAACAAGACAAGACAAAACAACAGAACACACGACATGACAAGACAAGACAAAGCAACACAAGACAAGACAAGACAAAACAAGACAAGACAAGACAAGACAAGACAAGACAAGACAAGACAAGACAAGACAAGACAAGACAAGACAAGACAAGACAAGACAAGACAAGACAAGACAAGACAAGACAAGACAAGACAAGACAAGACAAGACAAGACAAGACAAGACAAGACAAGACAAGACAAGACAAGACAAGACAAGACAAGACAAGACAAGACAAGACAAGACAAGACAAGACAAGACAAGACAAGACAAGACAAGACAAGACAAGACAAGACATGACAAAACAAGACAAGACAAGACATGACATGACAAGACAAAACAAGACAAGACAAAACAACACAACACACGACATGACATGACATGACAAGACAAGACAAGACAAGACAATATAAGACATGACAATACACAACAAGACAAGACAAAACAACACAACACACGACATGACAAGACAAGACAAGACAAGACAAAGCAACACAAGACACGACATGACATGACATGACAAGACAAGACAAAACAACACAACACACGACAGGACAGGACAGGACAGGACAAGACAAGACAAGACATGACATTACATGAGAAAACAAGACAATACAAGACAAGACAAAACAAGACAAGACATGACAAGACAAGACAAGACAAGACAAGACAAGACCAGACAAGACAAGACAAGGCAAGATAAGGCAAGACAAGACAAGACAAGACAAGACAAGAGAAGACAAGACAAGACAAGACATGACAATACACAACAAGACAAGACAAAACAACACAACACACGACATGACAAGACAAGACAAGACAAGACAAAGCAACACAAGAAACGACATGACATGACATGACAAGACAAGACAAAACAACACAACACAAGACAAGACAAAACAACACAACACACGACATGACATTACATGAGAAAACAAGACAATACAAGACAAGACAAAACAAGACAAGACAAGACATGACAAGACAAGACAAGACAAGACAAGACAAGGCAAGATAAGGCAAGACAAGACAAGACAAGACAAGACAAGACAAAACAACACAACACAACACATGACATGACATGACAAGACAAGACAGGACAAGACAAAACAAGACAAGACAAAACAACACAACACACGACATGACATCACAAGACAAGACAAGACAATATAAGACAAGACAAGACAAAACAACACAACACACGACATGACAAGACAAGACAAGGAGAAGACAAGACAAGACAAAACAACACAACACACGACATGACATTACATGACAAAACAAGACAAGACAACATAAAACAAGACAAGACAAGACAAGACAAGACAAGACAAGACAAGACAAGACAAGACAAGACAAGACATGACAAGACAAGACAAGACAAGACAAGACAAGACAAGACAAGACAAGACAAGACAAGACAAGACAAGACAAGACAAGACAAGACAAGACAAGACAAGACAAGACAAGACAAGACAAGTCAAGACAAGACATGACAAAACAAGACAAGACAAGACAAAACAACACAAGACACGACATGACATGACATGACAAGACAAGACAAGACAAAACAACACAACACACGACAGGACAGGACAAGACAAGACAAGACAAGACAAGACAAGTCAAGACAAGACAAGACAAGACAAGTCAAGACAAGACATGACAAAACAAGACAAGACAAGACAAAACAACACAAGACACGACATGACATGACATGACAAGACAAGACAAGACAAAACAACACAACACACGACAGGACAGGACAAGACAAGACAAGACATGACACGACAAAACAACACAACACACGACATGACATGACATGACATGACAAGACAAGACAGCACAGGACAAGACAAGACATGACATGACAAGACAAGACAAGACAAGTCAAGACAAGACAAGACAAGACAAGACAAGACAAGACAAGACAAGACAAGACAAGACAAGACAAGACAAGACAAGACAAGACTAGACAAGACAAGACAAGACAAGACAGGACAGGACAGGACAAGACAAGACAAGACAAGACAAAACAACACAACACACGACATGACATGACATGACATGACAAGACAAGACAAGACAGGACAGGACAAGACAAGACATGACATGACAAGACAAGACAAGACAAGACAAAACAACACAACGCACGACAGGACAGGACAAGACAAGACAAGACAAGATAAGTCATGACAAGGCAAAGCAAGACAAGACAAAACAAGACAAGACAAAACAACACAACACACGTCAGGACAGGAGAAGACAAGACAAGACAAGACGAGACAAGACAAGACAAGACAAGACAAGACAAGACAAGACAAGACAAGACAAGACAAGACAGGACAGGACAGGACAAGACAAGACAAGACAAGACAAAACAACACAACACACGACATGACATGACATGACATGACAAGACAAGACAGGACAGGACAAGAAAAGACATGACATGACAAGACAAGACAAGACAAGACAAGACAAGACAAAACAACACAACGCACGACATGACATGACATGACAAGATAAGACAAGACAAGACAAGACAAGACAAGACAAGACAAGACAAGACAAGACAAGACAAGACAAGACAAGACAAGACAAGACAAGACAAGACAAGACAAGACAAGACAAGACAAGACAAGACAAGACAAGACAAGACAAAACAAGACAAGACAAGACAAGACAAGACAAGACAAGACAAGACAAGACAATACAAGACAAGACAAGACAAGACAACACAACGCACGACATGACATGACAAGATAAGACAAGACAAGACAAGACAAGACAAGACAAGACAAGACAAGACAAGACAAGACAAGACAAGACAAGACAAGACAAGACAAGACAAGACAAGACAAGACAAGACAAGACAAGACAAGACAAGACAAGACAAGACAAGACAAGACAAGACAAGACAAGACAAGACAAGACAAGACAAGACAAGACAAGACAAGACAAGACAAGTCAAGACAAGACAAGACAAGACAAGACAAGACAAGACAAGACAAAACAAGACAAGACAAGACAAGACAAGACAAGACAAGACAAGACAAGACAAGACAAGACAAGACAAGACAAGACAAGACAAGACAAGACAAGACAAGACAAGACAAGACAAAGCAACACAAGACAAGACAAGACAAGACAAGACAAGACAAGACAAGGAGAAGACAAGACAAGACAAAACAACACAACACACGACATGACATTACATGACATGACAAGACAAGACAATAAAAGACATGACAATACACAACAAGACAAGACAAAACAACAGAACACACGACATGACAAGACAAGACAAAGCAACACAAGACAAGACAAGACAAAACAAGACAAGACAAGACAAGACAAGACAAGACAAGACAAGACAAGACAAGACAAGGCAAGACAAGACAAGACAAGACAAGACAAGACAAGACAAGACAAGACAAGACAAGACAAGACAAGACAAGACAAGACAAGACAAGACAAGACAAGACAAGACAAGACAAGACAAGACAAGACAAGACAAGACAAGACAAGACAAGACAAGACAAGACAAGACAAGACAAGACATGACAAGACAAAACAAGACAAGACATGACATGACAAGACAAAACAAGACAAGACAAAACAACACAACACACGACATGACATGACATGACAAGACAAGACAAGACAAGACAAGACAATATAAGACATGACAATACACAACAAGACAAGACAAAACAACACAACACACGACATGACAAGACAAGACAAGACAAGACAAAGCAACACAAGACACGACATGACATGACATGACAAGACAAGACAAAACAACACAACACACGACAGGACAGGACAGGACAAGACAAGACAAGACATGACATTACATGAGAAAACAAGACAATACAAGACAAGACAAAACAAGACAAGACATGACAAGACAAGACAAGACAAGACAAGACCAGACAAGACAAGACAAGGCAAGATAAGGCAAGACAAGACAAGACAAGACAAGACAAGAGAAGACAAGACAAGACAAGACATGACAATACACAACAAGACAAGACAAAACAACACAACACACGACATGACAAGACAAGACAAGACAAGACAAAGCAACACAAGAAACGACATGACATGACATGACAAGACAAGACAAAACAACACAACACAAGACAAGACAAAACAACACAACACAAGACATGACATTACATGAGAAAACAAGACAATACAAGACAAGACAAAACAAGACAAGACAAGACATGACAAGACAAGACAAGACAAGGCAAGATAAGGCAAGACAAGACAAGACAAGACAAGACAAGACAAGACAAAACAACACAACACAACACATGACATGACATGACCAGACAAGACAGGACAAGACAAAACAAGACAAGACAAAACAACACAACACACGACATGACATCACAAGACAAGACAAGACAATATAAGACAAGACAAGACAAAACAACACAACACACGACATGACAAGACAAGACAAGGAGAAGACAAGACAAGACAAAACAACACAACACACGACATGACATTACATGACAAAACAAGACAAGACAACATAAAACAAGACAAGACAAGACAAGACAAGACAAGACAAGACAAGACAAGACAAGACAAGACAAGACAAGACAAGACAAGACAAGACAAGACAAGACAAGACAAGACAAGACAAGACAAGACAAGACAAGACAAGACAAGACAAGACAAGACAAGACAAGACAAGACAAGTCAAGACATGACAAAACAAGACAAGACAAGACAAGACAAAACAACACAAGACACGACATGACATGCCATGACAAGACAAGACAAGACAAAACAACACAACACACGACAGGACAGGACAAGACAAGACAAGACAAGACAAGACAAGTCAAGACAAGACATGACAAGACAAGACAAGACAAGACAAGACAAGTCAAGACAAGACATGACAAAACAAGACAAGACAAGACAAAACAACACAAGACACGACATGACATGACATGACAAGACAAGACAAGACAAAACAACACAACACACGACAGGACAGGACAAGACAAGATAAGACATGACACGACAAAACAACACAACACACGACATGACATGACATGACATGACAAGACAAGACAGGACAGGACAAGACAAGACATGACATGACAAGACAAGACAAGACAAGACAAGACAAGACAAAACAACACAACGCACGACATGACATGACATGACAAGATAAGACAAGACAAGACAAGACAAGATAAGACAAGACAAGGCAAGACAAGACAAGACAAGACAGGACAGGCCAGGACAAGACAAGACAAGACAAGACAAAACAACACAACACACGACATGACATGACATGACATGACAAGACAGGACAGAACAAGACAAGACATAACATGACAAGACAAGACAAGACAAGACAAAACAACACAACGCACGACAGGACAGGACAAGACAAGACAAGACAAGATAAGACATGACAAGGCAAAGCAAGACAAGACAAAACAAGACAAGACAAAACAACACAACACACGTCAGGACAGGAGAAGACAAGACAAGACAAGACGAGGCAAGACAAGACAAGACAAGACAAGACAAGACAGGACAGGACAAGACAAGACAAGACAAGACAAGACAAAACAACACAACACACGACATGACATGACATGACATGACAAGACAAGACAGGACAGGACAAGACAAGACATGACATGACAAGACAAGACAAGACAAGACAAGACAAGACAAGACAAAACAACACAACGCACGACATGACATGACATGACAAGATAAGACAAGACAAGACAAGACAAGACAAGACAAGACAAGACAAGACAAGACAAGACAAGACAAGACAAGACAAGACAAGACAAGACAAGACAAGACAAGACAAGACAAGACAAGACAAGACAAGACAAGACAAGACAAGACAAGACAAGACAAGACAAGACAAGACAAGACAAGACAAGACAAGACAAGACAAGACAAGACAAGACAAGACAAGACAAGACAAGACAAGACAAGACAAGACAAGACAAAACAAGACAAGACAAGACAAGACAAGACAAGACAAGACAAGACAAGACAATACAAGACAAGACAAGACAAGACAAGACAAGATAAGACAAGACAAGACAAGACAAGACAAAACAACACAACGCACGACATGACATGACATGACAAGATAAGACAAGACAAGACAAGACAAGACAAGACAAGACAAGACAAGACAAGACAAGACAAGACAAGACAAGACAAGACAAGACAAGACAAGACAAGACAAGACAAGACAAAACAAGACAAGACAAGACAAGACAAGACAAGACAAGACAAGACAAGACAAGACAAGACAAGACAAGACAAGACAAGACAAGACAAGACAAGACAAGACAAGACAAGACAAGACAAGACAAGACAAGACAAGACAAGACAAGACAAGACAAGACAAAACAACACAACACACGACATGACATCACAAGACAAGACAAGACAAGACAACACCACACAACACATGTCATGACATGACATGACATGACAAGACAAGACAAGACAAGACAAGACAAGACAAGACAAGACATGACATGACAAGACAAAACAAGACAAGACAAAACAACACAACGCACGACATGACAAGACAAGACAAGACAAGACAAGACATGACATTACATGAGAAAACAAGACAAGACAAGACAAGGCAAGACAAGGCAAGAAAAGACAGGACAAGACAAGACAAGACAAGACAAGACAAAACAACACAACACACGACATGACAAGACAAGACAAAGCAACACAAGACAAGACAAGACAAGACAAGACAAGACAAGACAAGACAAGACAAGACAAGACTAGACAAGACAAGGAGAAGACAAGACAAGACAAAACAACACAACACACGACATGACATTACATGACATGACAAGACAAGACAATAAAAGACATGACAATACACAACAAGACAAGACAAAACAACAGAACACACGACATGACAAGACAAGACAAAGCAACACAAGACAAGACAAGACAAAACAAGACAAGACAAGACAAGACAAGACAAGACAAGACAAGACAAGACAAGACAAGACAAGACAAGACAAGACAAGACAAGACAAGACAAGACAAGACAAGACAAGACAAGACAAGACAAGACAAGACAAGACAAGACAAGACAAGACAAGACAAGACAAGACAAGACAAGACAAGACAAGACAAGACAAGACAAGACAAGACAAGACAAGACAAGACAAGACAAGACAAGACAAGACAAGACAAGACAAGACAAGACAAGACAAGACAAGACAAGACAAGACAAGACAAGACAAGACAAGACAAGACAAGACAAGACATGACAAGACAAAACAAGACAAGACAAGACAATATAAGACATGACAATACACAACAAGACAAGACAAAACAACACAACACACGACATGACAAGACAAGACAAGACAAGACAAAGCAACACAAGACACGACATGACATGACATGACAAGACAAGACAAAACAACACAACACACGACAGGACAGGACAGGACAAGATGAGACAAGACATGACATTACATGAGAAAACAAGACAATACAAGACAAGACAAAACAAGACAAGACAAGACATGACAAGACAAAACAAGACAAGACAAGACCAGACAAGACAAGACAAGGCAAGATAAGGCAAGACAAGACAATACAAGACAAGACAAAACAAGACAAGACAAGACATGACAAGACAAGACAAGACAATACAAGACCAGACAAGACAAGACAAAACAACACAACACACGACATGACAAGACAAGACAAGACAAGACAAAGCAACACAAGAAACGACATGACATGACATGACAAGACAAGACAAAACAACACAACACAAGACAAGACAAGACAAAACAACACAACACACGACATGACATTACATGAAAAAACAAGACTATACAAGACAAGACAAAACAAGACAAGACAAGACATGACAAGACAAGACAAGACAAGACAAGACAAGACAAGACAAGGCAAGATAAGGCAAGACAAGACAAGACAAGACAAGACAAAACAACACAACTCAACACATGACATGACATGACAAGACAAGACAGGACAAGACAAAACAAGACAAGACAAAACAACACAACACACGACATGACATCACAAGACAAGACAAGACAATATAAGACAAGACAAGACAAAACAACACAACACACGACATGACAAGACAAGACAAGGAGAAGACAAGACAAGACAAAACAACAAAACACACGACATGACATTACATGACAAAACAAGACAATACAACATAAAACAAGACAAGACAAGACAAGACAAAACAAGACAAGACAAGACAAGACAAGACAAGACAAGACAAGACAAGACAAGACAAGACAAGACAAGACAAGACAAGACAAGACAAGACAAGACAAGACAAGACAAGACAAGACATGACAAAACAAGACAAGACAAGACAAAACAACACAAGACACGACATGACATGACATGACAAGACAAGACAAGACAAAACAACACAACACACGACAGGACAGGACAAGACAAGACAAGACATGACACGACAAAACAACACAAGACAAGACAAAACAACACAACACACGACAGGACAGAACAAGACAAGACAAGACAAGATAAGACATGACAAGGCAAAGCAAGACAAGACAAAACAACACAACACACGTCAGGACAGGAGAAGACAAGACAAGACAACACGAGACAAGACAAGACAAGACAAGACAAGACAAGACAAGACAAGACAAGACAAGACAAAACAACACAACACACGACATGACATGACATGACATGACAAGACAAGACAGGACAGGACAAGACAAGACATGACAAGACAAGACAAGACAAGACAAGACAAGACAAGACAAGACAAAACAACACAACGCACGACATGACATGACATGACAAGATAAGACAAGACAAGACAAGACAAGGCAAGACAAGACAAGACAAGACAAGACAAGACAAAACAAGACTAGTCAAGACAAGACAATACAAGACAAAACAACACAACACACGACATCACATCACAAGACAAGACAAGACAATATAAGACATGACAAGACAAAACAACACAACACACGACAGGACAGAACAAGACAAGACAAGACAAGATAAGACATGACAAGGCAAAGCAAGACAAGACAAAACAACACAACACACGTCAGGACAGGAGAAGACAAGACAAGACAACACGAGACAAGACAAGACAAGACAAGACAAGACAAGACAAGACAAAGCAACACAAGACACGACATGACATGACATGACAAGACAATACAAAACAACACAACGCAACACATGACATGACAAGGCAAAGCAAGACAAGACAAAACAACACAACACACGTCAGGACAGGAGAAGACAAGACAAGACAACACGAGACAAGACAAGACAAGACAAGACAAGACAAGACAAGACAAGACAAGACAAGACAAGACAAGACAAGACTAGACAAGACAAGGAGAAGACAAGACAAGACAAAACAACACAACACACGACATGACATGGCATGACATGACAAGACAAGACAAGACAATATAAGACATGACAATACACAACAAGACAAGACAAAACAACACAACACACGACATGACAAGACAAGACAAGACAATATAAGACATGACAAGGCAAGACCAGACAAGACAAGACAAGACAAGACAAGACAAGACAAGACAAGACAAGACAAGACAAGACAAGACAAGACAAGACAAGACAAGACAAGACAAGACAAGACAAGACAAGACAAGACAAGACAAGACAAGACTAGACAAGACAAGGAGAAGACAATATAAGACAAGACAAGACAAAACAACACAACACACGACATGACATTACATGACAAAACAAGACAAGACAACATAAAACAAGACAAGACAAGACAAGACAAGACAAGACAAGACAAGACAAGACAAGACAAGACAAGACAAGACAAGACAAGACAAGACAAGACAAGACAAGACAAGACAAGACAAGACAATATAAGACATGACAATACACAACAAGACAAGACAAAACAACACAACACACGACATGACAAGACAAGACAAGACAAGACAAAGTAACACAAGACACGACATGACATGACATGACAAGACAAGACAAAACAACACAACACACGACAGGACAGGACAGGACAAGACAAGACAAGACATGACATTACATGAGAAAACAAGACAATACAAGACAAGACAAAACAAGACAAGACAAGACATGACAAGACAAAACAAGACAAGACAAGACCAGACAAGACAAGACAAGGCAAGATAAGGCAAGACAAGACAATACAAGACAAGACAAAACAAGACAAGACAAGACATGACAAGACAAGACAAGACAATACAAGACCAGACAAGACAAGACAAAACAACACAACACACGACATGACAAGACAAGACAAGACAAGACAAAGCAACACAAGAAACGACATGACATGACATGACAAGACAAGACAAAACAACACAACACAAGACAAGACAAAACAACACAACACACGACATGACATTACATGAGAAAACAAGACTATACAAGACAAGACAAAACAAGACAAGACAAGACATGACAAGACAAGACAAGACAAGACAAGACAAGACAAGACAAGGCAAGATAAGGCAAGACAAGACAAGACAAGACAAGACAAAACAACACAACACAACACATGACATGACATGACAAGACAAGACAGGACAAGACAAAACAAGACAAGACAAAACAACACAACACACGACATGACATCACAAGACAAGACAAGACAATATAAGACAAGACAAGACAATATAAGACAAGACAAGACAAAACAACACAACACACGACATGACAAGACAAGACAAGGAGAAGACAAGACAAGACAAAACAACACAACACACGACATGACATTACATGACAAAACAAGACAAGACAACATAAAACAAGACAAGACAAGACAAGACAAAACAAGACAAGACAAGACAAGACAAGACAAGACAAGACAAGACAAGACAAGACAAGACAAGACAAGACAAGACAAGACAAGACAAGACAAGACAAGACAAGACAAGACAAGACAAGACAAGACAAGACAAGACAAGACAAGACAAGACAAGACAAGACAAGACAAGACAAGACAAGACAAGACAAGACAAGACAAGACAAGACAAGACAAGACAAGACAAGACAAGACAAGACAAGACAAGACAAGACAAGACAAGACAAGACAAGACAAGACAAGACAAGACAAGACAAGACAAGACAAGACAAGACAAGACATGACAAAACAAGACAAGACAAGACAAAACAACACAAGACACGACATGACATGACATGACAAGACAAGACAAGACAAAACAACACAACACACGACAGGACAGGACAAGACAAGACAAGACATGACACGACAAAACAACACAAGACAAGACAAAACAACACAACACACGACAGGACAGAACAAGACAAGACAAGACAAGATAAGACATGACAAGGCAAAGCAAGACAAGACAAAACAACACAACACACGTCAGGACAGGAAAAGACAAGACAAGACAACACGAGACAAGACAAGACAAGACAAGACAAGACAAGACAAGCCAAGACAAGACAAAACAACACAACACACGACATGACATGACATGACAAGACAAGACAGGACAGGACAAGACAAGACATGACAAGACAAGACAAGACAAGACAAGACAAGACAAAACAACACAACGCACGACATGACATGACATGACAAGATAAGACAAGACAAGACAAGACAAGGCAAGACAAGACAAGACAAGACAAGACAAGACAAAACAAGACTAGTCAAGACAAGACAATACAAGACAAAACAACACAACACACGACATCACATCACAAGACAAGACAAGACAAGACAATATAAGACATGACAAGACAAAACAACACAACACACGACATGACAAGACAAGACAAAGCAACACAAGACACGACATGACATGACATGACAAGACAAGACAAAACAACACAACGCAACACATGACATGACAAGACAAGACAAAGCAACACAAGACAAGACAAGACAAGACAAGACAAGACTAGACAAGACAAGGAGAAGACAAGACAAGACAAAACAACACAACACACGACATGACATGACATGACATGACAAGACAAGACAAGACAATATAAGACATGACAATACACAACAAGACAAGACAAAACAACACAACACACGACATGACAAGACAAGACAAGACAATATAAGACATGACAAGGCAAGACCAGACAAGACAAGACAAGACAAGACAAGACAAGACAAGACAAGACAAGACAAGACAAGACAAGACAAGACAAGACAAGACAAGACAAGACAAGACAAGACAAGACAAGACAAGACAAGACAAGACAAGACAAGACAAGACAAGACTAGACAAGACAAGGAGAAGACAATATAAGACAAGACAAGACAAAACAACACATCACACGACATGACAAGACAAGACAAGGAGAAGGCAAGACAAGACAAAACAACACAACACACGACATGACATTACATGACAAAACAAGACAAGACAACATAAAACAAGACAAGACAAGACAAGACAAGACAAGACAAGACAAGACAAGACAAGACAAGACAAGACAAGACAAGACAAGACAAGACAAGACAAGACAAGACAAGACAAGACAAGACAAGACAAGACAAGACAAGACAAGACAAGACAAGACAAGACAAGACAAGACAAGACAAGACAAGACAAGACAAGACAAGACAAGACAAGACAAGACAAGACAAGACAAGACAAGACAAGACAAGACAAGACAAGACAAGACAAGTCAAGACAAGACATGACAAGACATGACAAGACAAAACAAGACAAGACAAGACATGACGAGACAAAACAAGACAAGACAAGACAAGACAAGACATGACATGACATGACAAGACAAAACAAGACAACACAACACAACACACGACATGACATGACATGACAAGACAAGACAAGACAATATAAGACATGACAATACTCAACAAGACAAGACAAAACAACACAACACACGACATGACAAGACAAGACAAGACAGGACAAAGCAGCACAAGACAAAACAACACAACATACGACATGACATGACATGACAAAACAAGACAAGACAAGACAAGACAAAACAAGACAAGACAAGACAAGACAAGACAAGACAAGACAAGACAAGACAAGACAAGACAAGACAAGATAAGACATGACAAAACAAGACAAGACAACACAACACACGACATGGCAGGACATGACATGCCAAGACAAGACAAGACAGGACAAGACAAGACAAGACAAGACAAGACAAGACAAGACAAGACAAGACAAGACAAGACAAGACAAGACAAGACAAGACAAGACAAGACAAGACAAGACAAGACAAGACAAGACAAGACAAGACAAGACAAAACAACACAACACACGACATGACATGACATGACATGACAAGACAAGACAGGACAGGACAAGACAAGACAAGACAAGACAAGACAAGACAAGACAAGACAAGACAAGACAAGACAAGACAAGACAAGACAAGACAAGACAAGACAAGACAAGACAAGACAAGACAAGACAAGACAAGACAAGACAAGACAAGACATTACAAGACAAGACAAGACAAGACAAGACAAGACAAGACAAGACAAGACAAGACAAGACAAGACAAGACAAGACAAGACAAGACAAGACAAGACAAGACAAGACAAGACAAGACAAGACAAGACAAGACAAGACAAGACAAGACAAGACAAGACAAGACAAGACAAGACAAGACAAGACAAGACAAGACAAGACAAGACAAGACAAGACAAGACAAGACAAGACAAGACAAGACAAGACAAGACAAGACAAGACAAGACAAGACAAGACAAGACAAGACAAGACAAGACAAGACATTACAAGACAAGACAAGACAAGACAAGACAAGACAAGACAAGACAAGACAAGACAAGACAAGACAAGACAAGACAAGACAAGACAAGACAAGACAAGACAAAACAAGTCAAGACAATATAAGACATGACAAGACAAGACAAGACAAGACAAGACAAGACAAGACAAGACAAGACAAGACAAGACAAGACAAGACAAGACAAGACAAGACAAGACAAGACAAGACAAGACAAGACAAGACAAGACAAGACAAGACAAGACAAGACAAGACAAGACAAGACAAGACAAGACAAGACAAGACAAGACAAGGCAAGACAAGACAAGACAAGACAAGACAAGACAAGACAAGACAAGACAAGACAAGACAAGACAAGACAAGACAAGACAAGACAAGACAAGACAAGACAAGACAAGACAAGACAAGACAAGACAAGACAAGACAAGACAAGACAAGACAAGACAAGACAAGACATGACATGACAAGACATGACAAGACAAGATAAGACATGACAAAACAAGACAAGACAACACAACACACGACATGGCAGGACATGACATGCCAAGACAAGACAAGACAGGACAGGACAGGACAAGACAAGACACGACAAGACAAGACAAGACAAGACAAGAAAAGACAAGACAATAGAAGACAAGACAAGACAAGACAAGATAAGACATGTCAAGACAAAATAAGACAAGACAAAACAACACAACACACGTATGACATGGCATGACATGACAAGACAAGACAAGACAAGACAAGACAAGACAAGACAAAACAAGACAAGACAAGACAATACAAGACAAGACAAGACAAGACATGACAAGACAAGACAAGACAAGACAAGACAAGACAAGACAAGACAAGACAAGACAAGACAAGACAAGACAAGACAAGTCAAGACAAGACAAGACATGACAAAACAAAACAAGACAAAACAACACAACACACGACATGACATGACAAGACAAGACATGACAAGACAAAACAACACAACACACGACATGACAAGACAAGACAAGACAAGACAAAGCAACACAAGACACGACATGACATGACATGACAAGACAAGACAAGACAAAACAACACAACACACGACAGGACAGGACAAGACAAGACAAGACATGACACGACAAAACAACACAAGACAAGACAACACAACACAACACACGACAGGACAGGACAAGACAAGACAAGACAAGATAAGACATGACAAGACAAAGCAAGACAAGACAAAACAAGACAAGACAAAACAACACAACACACGTCAGGACAGGAGAAGACAAGACAAGACGAGACAAGACAAGACAAGACAAGACAAGACAAGACAGGACAGGACAGGACAAGACAAGACAAGACAAGACAAGACAAGTCAAGACAAGACAAGACAAGACAAGACAAGACAAGACAAGACAAGACAAGACAAGACAAGACAAGGCAAGACAAGACAAGACAAGACTAGACAAGACAAGACAAAACAACACAACACACGACATGACATGACATGACATGACAAGACAAGACAAGACAATATAAGACATGACAATACACAACAAGACAAGACAACACAACACACGACATGACAAGACAGGACAAGACAATATAAGACATGACAAGACAAGACAAGACAAGAGAAGACAAGACTAGACAAGACAAGGAGAAGACAAGACAAGACAAAACAACATAACACACGACATGACATTACATGACATGACAAGACAAGACAAGACAATAAAAGACATGACAATACACAACAAGACAAGACAAAACAACACAACACACGACATGACAAGACAAGACAAAGCAACACAAGACAAGACAAGACAAGACAAGACAAGACAAGACAAGACAAGACAAGACAAGACAAGACAAGACAAGACAAGACAAGACAAGACAAGACAAGACAAGACAAGACAAGACTAGACAAGACAAGACAAAACAAGACAAGACAAGACAAGACAAGACAAGACAAGACAAGACAAGACAAGACAAGACAAGACAAGACAAGACAAGACAAGACAAGACAAGACAAGACAAGACTAGACAAGACAAGGAGAAGACAAGACAAGACAAAACAACATAACACACGACATGACATTACATGACATGACAAGACAAGACAAGACAATAAAAGACATGACAATACACAACAAGACAAGACAAAACAACACAACACACGACATGACAAGACAAGACAAAGCAACACAAGACAAGACAAGACAAGACAAGACAAGACAACACAAGACAAGACAAGACAAGACTAGACAAGACAAAACAACACAACACACGACATGACATTACATGACATGACAAGACAAGACAATAAAAGACATGGCAATACACAACAAGACAAGACAAAACAACAGAACACACGACATGACAAGACAAGACAAAGCAACACAAGACAAGACAAGACAAAACAAGACAAGACAAGACAAGACAAGACAAGACAAGACAAGACAAGACAAGACATGACAAGACAAAACAAGACAAGACAAGACATGACATGACAAGACAAAACAAGACAAGACAAAACAACACAACACACGACATGACATGACATGACAAGACAAGACAAGACAAGAAAATATAAGACATGACAATACACAACAAGACAAGACAAGACAATATAAGACATGACAATACACAACAAGACAAGACAAAACAACACAACACACGACATGACAAGACAAGACAAGACAAGACAAAGCAACACAAGACACGACATGACATGACATGACAAGACAAAACAACACAACACACGACAGGACAGGACAGGACAAGACAAGACAAGACATGACATTACATGAGAAAACAAGACAATACAAGACAAAACAAGACAAGACCAGACAAGACAAGACAAGGCAAGATATGGCAAGACAAGACAAGACAAGACAAGACAAGACAAGACAAGACAAGACAAGACAAGACAAGACAAGACAATACACAACAAGACAAGACAAAACAACACAACACACGACATGACAAGACAAGACAAGACAAGACAAAGCATCACAAGAAACGACATGACATGACATGACAAGACAAGACAAAACAACACAACACAAGACAAGACAAAACAACACAACACACGACATGACATTACATGAGAAAACAAGACAATACAAGACAAGACAAAACAAGACAAGACAAGACATGACAAGACAAGACAAGACAAGACAAGACAAGGCAAGATAAGGCAAGACAAGACAAGACAAGACAAGACAAGACAAGACAAAACAACACAACACAACACATGACATGACATGACAAGACAAGGCAGGACAAGACAAAACAAGACAAGACAAAACAACACAACACACGACATGACATCACAAGACAAGACAAGACAATATAAGACAAGACAAGACAAAACAACACAGCACACGACATGACAAGACAAGACAAGGAGAAGACAAGACAAGACAAAACAACACAACACACGACATGACATTACATGACAAAACAAGACAAGACAACATAAAACAAGACAAGACAAGACAAGACAAAACAAGACATGACATGACATGACATGACATGACAAGACAAGACAATATAAGACATGACAATACACAACAAGACAAGACAAAACAACACAACACACGACATGACAAGACAAGACAAAGCAACACAAGACACGACATGACATGACATGACAAGACAAGACAAAACAACACAACGCAACACATGACATGACAAGACAAGACAAAGCAACACAAGACACGACATGACATGACATGACAAGACAAGACAAAACAACACAACGCAACACATGACATGACAAGACAAGACAAAGCAACACAAGACAAGACAAGACAAGACAAGACAAGACAAGACAAAACAACACAACACAACACATGACAAGACAAGACAAGACAAGACAATATAAGACATGACAATACACAACAAGACAAGACAAAACAACACAACACACGACATGACAAGACAAGACAAGACAATATAAGACATGACAATACACAACAAGACAAGACAAAACAACACAACACACGACATGACAAGACAAGACAAAGCAACACAAGACACGACATGACATGACATGACAAGACAAGACAAAACAACACAACGCAACACATGACATGACAAGACAAGACAAAGCAACACAAGACAAGAAAAGACAAGACAAGACAATATAAGACATGACAATACACAACAAGACAAGACAAAACAACACAACACACGACATGACAAGACAAGACAAGACAAGACAAGACAATAAAAGACATGACAATACACAACAAGACAAGACAAAACAACACAACACACGACATGACAAGACAAGACAAAGCAACACAAGACAAGACAAGACAAGACAAGACAAGACAAGACAAGACAAGACAAGACAAGACAAGACTAGACAAGACAAGACAAAACAAGACAAGACAAGACAAGACAAGACAAGACAAGACAAGACAAGACAAGACAAGACAAGACAAGACAAGACAAGACAAGACAAGACAAGACAAGACAAGACAAGACAAGACAAGACAAGACAAGACAAGACTAGACAAGACAAGAAGAAGACAAGCCAAGACAAAACAACATAACACACGACATGACATTACATGACATGACAAGACAAGACAATAAAAGACATGACAATACACAACAAGACAAGACAAAACAACACAACACACGACATGACAAGACAAGACAAAGCAACTCAAGACAAGACAAGACAAGACAAGACAAGACAAGACAAGACTAGACAAGACAAGGAGAAGACAAGACAAGACAAAACAACACAACACACGACATGACATTACATGACATGACAAGACAAGACAATAAAAGACATGACAATACACAACAAGACAAGACAAAACAACAGAACACACGACATGACAAGACAAGACAAAGCAACACAAGACAAGACAAGACAAAACAAGACAAGACAAGACAAGACAAGACAAGACAAGACAAGACAAGACAAGACAAGACAAGACAAGACAAGACATGACAAGACAAAACAAGACAAGACAAGACATGACATGACAAGACAAAACAAGACAAGACAAAACAACACAACACACGACATGGCATGACATGACAAAACAAGACAAGACAAGACAATATAAGACATGACAATACACAACAAGACAAGACAAGGCAATATAAGACATGACAATACACAACAAGACAAGACAAAACAACACAACACACGACATGACAAGACAAGACAAGACAAGACAAAGCAACACAAGACACGACATGACATGACATGACAAGACAAAACAACACAACACACGACAGGACAGGACAGGACAAGACAAGACAAGACATGACATTACATGAGAAAACAAGACAATACAAGACAAGACAAAACAAGACAAGACAAGACATGACAAGACAAGACAAGACAAGACAAGACAAGACAAGACAAGACCAGACAAGACAAGACAAGGCAAGATAAGGCAAGACAAGACAAGACAAGACAAGACAAGACAAGACAAGACAAGACAAGACAAGACAAGACAAGACAAGACAAGACATGACAATACACAACAAGACAAGACAAAACAACACAACACACGACATGACAAGACAAGACAAGACAAGACAAGACAAGACAAGACATGACAAGACAAAACAAGACAAGACAAGACATGACATGACAAGACAAAACAAGACAAGACAAAACAACACAACACACGACATGGCATGACATGACAAAACAAGACAAGACAAGACAATATAAGACATGACAATACACAACAAGACAAGACAAGACAATATAAGACATGACAATACACAACAAGACAAGACAAAACAACACAACACACGACATGACAAGACAAGACAAGACAAGACAAAGCAACACAAGACACGACATGACATGACATGACAAGACAAAACAACACAACACACGACAGGACAGGACAGGACAAGACAAGACAAGACATGACATTACATGAGAAAACAAGACAATACAAGACAAGACAAAACAAGACAAGACAAGACAAGACAAGACAAGACAAGACCAGACAAGACAAGACAAGGCAAGATAAGGCAAGACAAGACAAGACAAGACAAGACAAGACAAGACAAGACAAGACAAGACAAGACATGACAATACACAACAAGACAAGACAAAACAACACAACACACGACATGACAAGACAAGACAAGACAAGACAAAGCAACACAAGAAACGACATGACATGACATGACAAGACAATACAAAACAACACAACACAAGACAAGACAAAACAACACAACACACGACATGACATTACATGAGAAAATAAGACAATACAAGACAAGACAAAACAAGACAAGACAAGACATGACAAGACAAGACAAGACAAGACAAGACAAGGCAAGATAAGACAAGACAAGACAAAACAACACAACACAACACATGACATGACATGACAAGACAAGACAGGACAAGACAATAAAAGACATGACAATACACAACAAGACAAGACAAAACAACACAACACACGACATGACAAGACAAGACAAGGAGAAGACACGACAAGACAAAACAACACAACACACGACATGACATTACATGACAAAACATGACAAGACAAGACAAGACAAGACAAGACAAGACAAGACATGACAATACACAACAAGACAAGACAAAACAACACAACACACGAAATGACAATACAAGACAAGACAAGACAAAGCAACACAAGAAACGACATGACATGACATGACAAGACAAGACAAAACAACGCAACACAAGACAAGACAAAACAACACAACACACGACATGACATTACATGAGAAAACAAGACAATACAAGAAAAGACATGACAAGACAAGACAAGACAAGACAAGACAAGGCAAGATAAGGCAAGACAAGACAAGACAAGACAAGACAAGACAAGACAAGACAAAACAACACAACACAACACATGACATGACATGACAAGACAAGACAGGACAAGACAAAACAAGACAAGACAAAACAACACAACACACGACATGACATCACAAGACAAGACAAGACAATATAAGACAAGACAAGACAAAACAACACAACACACGACATGACAAGACAAGACAAGGAGAAGACAAGACAAGACAAAACAACACAACACACGACATGACATTACATGACAACACAAGACAAGACAACATAAAACAAGACAAGACAAGACAATATAAGACAAGACAAGACAAAACAACACAACACACGACATGACAAGACAAGACAAGGAGAAGACAAGACAAGACAAAACAACACAACACACGACATGACATTACATGACAACACAAGACAAGACAACATAAAACAAGACAAGACAAGACAAGACAAAACAAGACAAGACAAGACAAGACAAGACAAGACAAGACAAGATAAGACAAGACAAGACAAGACAAGACAAGACAAGACAAGACAAGACAAGACAAGACAAGAAAAGACAAGACAAGACAAGACAAGTCAAGACAAGACATGACAAAACAAGACAAGACAAGACAAGACAAGACAAGACAAGACAAGACAAGACAAGACAAGACAAGACAAGACAAGACAAGACAAGACAAGACAAGACAAGTCAAGACATGACAAGACAATACAAGACAAGACAAGACAAGACAAGACAAGACAAGACAAGACATGACAAGACAAAACAAGACAAGACAAGACAAGACATGACATGACAAAACATGACAAGACAAGACAAGACAAGACAAGACAAGACAAGACAAGACAAGACAAAATAAGACAAGACAAGACAAGACAAGACAAGACAAGACAAGACAAGACAAGACAAGACAAGACAAGACAAGACAAGACAAGACAAGACAAGACAAGACAAGACAAGACAAGACAAGACAAAACAAGACAAGACAAGACAAGACAAGTCAAGACAAGACATGACAAAACAAGACAAGACAAGACAAGACAAGACAAGACACGACAGGACAGGACAGGACAAAACAAGACAAGACAAGACAAGACATGACATGACAAAACATGACAAGACAAGACAAGACAAGACAAGACAAGACAAGACAAGACAAAATAAGACAAGACAAGACAAGACAAGACAAGACAAGACAAGACAAGACAAGACAAGACAAGACAAGACAAGACAAGACAAGACAAGACAAGACAAGACAAGACAAGACAAGACAAGACAAGACAAGACAAAACAAGACAAGACAAAACAACACAACACACGACATGGCATGACATGACAAAACAAGACAAGACAAGACAATATAAGACATGACAATACACAACAAGACAAGACAAGACAATATAAGACATGACAATACACAACAAGACAAGACAAAACAACACAACACACGACATGACAAGACAAGACAAGACAAGACAAAGCAACACAAGACACGACATGACATGACATGACAAGACAAAACAACACAACACACGACAGGACAGGACAGGACAAGACAAGACAAGACATGACATTACATGAGAAAACAAGACAATACAAGACAAGACAAAACAAGACAAGACAAGACAAGACAAAGCAACACAAGACACGACATGACATTACATGACAACACAAGACAAGACAACATAAAACAAGACAAGACAAGACAAGACAAAACAAGACAAGACAAGACAAGACAAGACAAGACAAGACAAGACAAGACAAGACAAGACAAGACAAGACAAGACAAGACAAGACAAGACAAGACAAGACAAGACAAGACAAGACAAGACAAGACAAGACAAGACAAGACAAGACAAGACAAGACAAGACAAGACAAGACAAGACAAGAAAAGACAAGACAAGACAAGTCAAGACAAGACATGACAAAACAAGACAAGACAAGACAAGACAAGACAAGACAAGACAAGACAAGACAAGACAAGACAAGACAAGACAAGACAAGACAAGACAAGACAAGACAAGACAAGACAAGACAAGACAAGTCAAGACATGACAAGACAATACAAGACAAGACAAGACAAGACAAGACAAGACAAGACAAGACATGACAAGACAAAACAAGACAAGACAAGACAAGACATGACATGACAAAACATGACAAGACAAGACAAGACAAGACAAGACAAGACAAAATAAGACAAGACAAAATAAGACAAGACAAGACAAGACAAGACAAGACAAGACAAGACAAGACAAGACAAGACAAGACAAGACAAGACAAGACAAGACAAGACAAGACAAGACAAGACAAGACAAAACAAGACAAGACAAAACAACACAACACACGACATGGCATGACATGACAAAACAAGACAAGACAAGACAATATAAGACATGACAATACACAACAAGACAAGACAAGACAATATAAGACATGACAATACACAACAAGACAAGACAAAACAACACAACACACGACATGACAAGACAAGACAAGACAAGACAAAGCAACACAAGACACGACATGACATGACATGACAAGACAAAACAACACAACACACGACAGGACAGGACAGGACAAGACAAGACAAGACATGACATTACATGAGAAAACAAGACAATACAAGACAAGACAAAACAAGACAAGACAAGACATGACAAGACAAGACAAGACAAGACAAGACAAGACAAGACCAGACAAGACAAGACAAGGCAAGATAAGGCAAGACAAGACAAGACAAGACAAGACAAGACAAGACAAGACAAGACAAGACAAGACAAGACAAGACAAGACAAGACAAGACAAGACAAGACAAGACAAGACAAGACAAGACAAGACAAGACAAGACAAGACAAGACAAGACAAGACATGACAATACACAACAAGACAAGACAAAACAACACAACACACGACATGACAAGACAAGACAAGACAAGACAAGACATGACAAGACAAAACAAGACAAGACAAGACATGACATGACAAGACAAAACAAGACAAGACAAAACAACACAACACACGACATGGCATGACATGACAAAACAAGACAAGACAAGACAATATAAGACATGACAATACACAACAAGACAAGACAAGACAATATAAGACATGACAATACACAACAAGACAAGACAAAACAACACAACACACGACATGACAAGACAAGACAAGACAAGACAAAGCAACACAAGACACGACATGACATGACATGACAAGACAAAACAACACAACACACGACAGGACAGGACAGGACAAGACAAGACAAGACATGACATTACATGAGAAAACAAGACAATACAAGACAAGACAAAACAAGACAAGACAAGACATGACAAGACAAGACAAGACAAGACAAGACAAGACAAGACAAGACAAGACAAGACAAGACCAGACAAGACAAGACAAGGCAAGATAAGGCAAGACAAGACAAGACAAGACAAGACAAGACAAGACAAGACAAGACAAGACAAGACAAGACAAGACAAGACAAGACAAGACATGACAATACACAACAAGACAAGACAAAACAACACAACACACGACATGACAAGACAAGACAAGACAAGACAAAGCAATACAAGAAACGACATGACATGACATGACAAGACAATACAAAACAACACAACACAAGACAAGACAAAACAACACAACACACGACATGACATTACATGAGAAAATAAGACAATACAAGACAAGACAAAACAAGACAAGACAAGACATGACAAGACAAGACAAGACAAGACAAGACAAGGCAAGATATGACAAGACAAGACAAAACAACACAACACAACACATGACATGACATGACAAGACAAGACAGGACAAGACAATAAAAGACATGACAATACACAACAAGACAAGACAAAACAACACAACACACGACATGACAAGACAAGACAAGGAGAAGACACGACAAGACAAAACAACACAACACACGACATGACATTACATGACAAAACATGACAAGACAAGACAAGACAAGACAAGACAAGACAAGACAAGACATGACAATACACAACAAGACAAGACAAAACAACACAACACACGAAATGACAATACAAGACAAGACAAGACAAAGCAACACAAGAAACGACATGACATGACATGACAAGACAAGACAAAACAACGCAACACAAGACAAGACAAAACAACACAACACACGACATGACATTACATGAGAAAACAAGACAATACAAGAAAAGACATGACAAGACAAGACAAGACAAGACAAGACAAGGCAAGATAAGGCAAGACAAGACAAGACAAGACAAGACAAGACAAGACAAGACAAAACAACACAACACAACACATGACATGACATGACAAGACAAGACAGGACAAGACAAAACAAGACAAGACAAAACAACACAACACACGACATGACATCACAAGACAAGACAAGACAATATAAGACAAGACAAGACAAAACAACACAACACACGACATGACAAGACAAGACAAGGAGAAGACAAGACAAGACAAAACAACACAACACACGACATGACATTACATGACAACACAAGACAAGACAACATAAAACAAGACAAGACAAGACAATATAAGACAAGACAAGACAAAACAACACAACACACGACATGACAAGACAAGACAAGGAGAAGACAAGACAAGACAAAACAACACAACACACGACATGACATTACATGACAACACAAGACAAGACAACATAAAACAAGACAAGACAAGACAAGACAAAACAAGACAAGACAAGACAAGACAAGCCAAGACAAGACAAGACAAGACAAGACAAGACAAGACAAGAAAAGACAAGACAAGACAAGACAAGTCAAGACAAGACATGACAAAACAAGACAAGACAAGACAAGACAAGACAAGACAAGACAAGACAAGACAAGACAAGACAAGACAAGACAAGACAAGACAAGACAAGACAAGTCAAGACATGACAAGACAAAACAAGACAAGACAAGACAAGACAAGACAAGACAAGACAAGACATGACAAGACAAAACAAGACAAGACAAGACAAGACATGACATGACAAAACATGACAAGACAAGACAAGACAAGACAAGACAAGACAAGACAAGACAAAATAAGACAAGACAAGACAAGACAAGACAAGACAAGACAAGACAAGACAAGACAAGACAAGACAAGACAAGACAAGACAAGACAAGACAAGACAAGACAAGACAAGACAAGACAAGACAAGACAAGACAAGACAAGACAAGACAAGACAAGACAAGACAAGACAAGACAAGACAAGACAAGACAAGACAAGACAAGACAAGACAAGACAAGACAAGACAAGACAAGACAAGACAAGACAAGACAAGACAAGACAAGACAAGACAAGACAAGACAAGACAAGACAAGACAAGACAAGACAAGACAAGACAAGACAAGACAAGACAAGACAAGACAAGACAAGACAAGACAAGACAAGACAAGACAAGACAAGACAAGACAAGACAAGACAAGACAAGACAAGACAAGACAAGACAAGACAAGACAAGACAAGACAAGACAAGACAAGACAAGACAAGACAAGACAAGACAAGACAAGACAAGACAAGACAAGACAAGACAAGACAAGACAAGACAAGACAAGACAAGACAAGACAAGACAAGACAAGACAAGACAAGACAAGACAAGACAAGACAAGACAAGACAAGACAAGACAAGACAAGACAAGACAAGACAAGACAAGACAAGACAAGACAAGACAAGACAAGACAAGACAAGACAAGACAAGACAAGACAAGACAAGACAAGACAAGACAAGACAAGACAAGACAAGACAAGACAAGACAAGACAAGACAAGACAAGACAAGACAAGACAAGACAAGACAAGACAAGACAAGACAAGACAAGACAAGACAAGACAAGACAAGACAAGACAAGACAAGACAAGACAAGACAAGACCAGACAAGACAAGACAAGGCAAGATAAGGCAAGACAAGACAAGACAAGACAAGACAAGACAAGACAAGACAAGACAAGACAAGACAAGACAAGACAAAGCAACACAAGACACGACATGACATGACATGACAAGACAAAACAACACAACACACGACAGGACAGGACAGGACAAGACAAGACAAGACATGACATTACATGAGAAAACAAGACAATACAAGACAAGACAAAACAAGACAAGACAAGACAAGACAAAGCAACACAAGACACGACATGACATTACATGACAACACAAGACAAGACAACATAAAACAAGACAAGACAAGACAAGACAAAACAAGACAAGACAAGACAAGACAAGACAAGACAAGACAAGACAAGACAAGACAAGACAAGACAAGACAAGACAAGACAAGACAAGACAAGACAAGACAAGACAAGACAAGACAAGACAAGACAAGACAAGACAAGAAAAGACAAGACAAGACAAGACAAGTCAAGACAAGACATGACAAAACAAGACAAGACAAGACAAGACAAGACAAGACAAGACAAGACAAGACAAGACAAGACAAGACAAGACAAGACAAGACAAGACAAGTCAAGACATGACAAGACAATACAAGACAAGACAAGACAAGACAAGACAAGACAAGACAAGACATGGCAAGACAAAACAAGACAAGACAAGACAAGACATGACATGACAAAACATGACAAGACAAGACAAGACAAGACAAGACAAGACAAAATAAGACAAGACAAAATAAGACAAGACAAGACAAGACAAGACAAGACAAGACAAGACAAGACAAGACAAGACAAGACAAGACAAGCCAAGACAAGACAAGACAAAACAAGACAAGACAAAACAACACAACACACGACATGGCATGACATGACAAAACAAGACAAGACAAGACAATATAAGACATGACAATACACAACAAGACAAGACAAGACAATATAAGACATGACAATACACAACAAGACAAGACAAAACAACACAACACACGACATGACAAGACAAGACAAGACAAGACAAAGCAACACAAGACACGACATGACATGACATGACAAGACAAAACAACACAACACACGACAGGACAGGACAGGACAAGACAAGACAAGACATGACATTACATGAGAAAACAAGACAATACAAGACAAGACAAAACAAGACAAGACAAGACATGACAAGACAAGACAAGACAAGACAAGACAAGACAAGACAAGACCAGACAAGACAAGACAAGGCAAGATAAGGCAAGACAAGACAAGACAAGACAAGACAAGACAAGACAAGACAAGACAAGACAAGACAAGACAAGACAAGACAAGACAAGACAAGACAAGACAAGACAAGACAAGACAAGACAAGACAAGACAAGACAAGACAAGACAAGACAAGACATGACAATACACAACAAGACAAGACAAAACAACACAACACACGACATGACAAGACAAGACAAGACAAGACAAGACAAGACATGACAAGACAAAACAAGACAAGACAAGACATGACATGACAAGACAAAACAAGACAAGACAAAACAACACAACACACGACATGGCATGACATGACAAAACAAGACAAGACAAGACAATATAAGACATGACAATACACAACAAGACAAGACAAGACAATATAAGACATGACAATACACAACAAGACAAGACAAAACAACACAACACACGACATGACAAAACAAGACAAGACAAGACAAAGCAACACAAGACACGACATGACATGACATGACAAGACAAAACAACACAACACACGACAGGACAGGACAGGACAAGACAAGACAAGACATGACATTACATGAGAAAACAAGACAATACAAGACAAGACAAAACAAGACAAGACAAGACATGACAAGACAAGACAAGACAAGACAAGACAAGACAAGACAAGACAAGACCAGACAAGACAAGACAAGGCAAGATAAGGCAAGACAAGACAAGACAAGACAAGACAAGACAAGACAAGACAAGACAAGACAAGACAAGACAAGACAAGACAAGACAAGACAAGACAAGACAAGACAAGACCAGACAAGACAAGACAAGACAAGACCAGACAAGACAAGACAAGGCAAGATAAGGCAAGACAAGACAAGACAAGACAAGACAAGACAAGACAAGACAAGACAAGACAAGACAAGACAAGACAAGACAAGACAAGACAAGACAAGACAAGACAAGACAAGACCAGACAAGACAAGACAAGGCAAGATAAGGCAAGACAAGACAAGACAAGACAAGACAAGACAAGACAAGACAAGACAAGACAAGACAAGACAAGACAAGACAAGACAAGACAAGACAAGACATGACGATACACAACAAGACAAGACAAAACAACACAACACACGACATGACAAGACAAGACAAGACAAGACAAAGCAACACAAGAAACGACATGACATGACATGACAAGACAATACAAAACAACACAACACAAGACAAGACAAAACAACACAACACACGACATGACATTACATGAGAAAATAAGACAATACAAGACAAGACAAAACAAGACAAGACAAGACATGACAAGACAAGACAAGACAAGACAAGGCAAGATATGACAAGACAAGACAAAACAACACAACACAACACATGACATGACAAGACAAGACAAGACAGGACAAGACAATAAAAGACATGACAATACACAACAAGACAAGACAAAACAACACAACACACGACATGACAAGACAAGACAAGGAGAAGACACGACAAGACAAAACAACACAACACACGACATGACATTACATGACAAAACATGACAAGACAAGACAAGACAAGACAAGACAAGACAAGACATGACAATACACAACAAGACAAGACAAAACAACACAACACACGAAATGACAATACAAGACAAGACAAGACAAAGCAACACAAGAAACGACATGACATGACATGACAAGACAAGACAAAACAACGCAACACAAGACAAGACAAAACAACACAACACAACACATGACATGACATGACAAGACAAGACAGGACAAGACAAAACAAGACAAGACAAAACAACACAACACACGACATGACATCACAAGACAAGACAAGACAATATAAGACAAGACAAGACAAAACAACACAACACACGACATGACAAGACAAGACAAGGAGAAGACAAGACAAGACAAAACAACACAACACACGACATGACATTACATGACAACACAAGACAAGACAACATAAAACAAGACAAGACAAGACAATATAAGACAAGACAAGACAAAACAACACAACACACGACATGACAAGACAAGACAAGGAGAAGACAAGACAAGACAAAACAACACAACACACGACATGACATTACATGACAACACAAGACAAGACAACATAAAACAAGACAAGACAAGACAAGACAAAACAAGACAAGACAAGACAAGACAAGACAAGACAAGACAAGATAAGACAAGACAAGACAAGACAAGACAAGACAAGACAAGACAAGACATGACAAGACAAGAAAAGACAAGACAAGACAAGACAAGTCAAGACAAGACATGACAAAACAAGACAAGACAAGACAAGACAAGACAAGACAAGACAAGACAAGACAAGACAAGACAAGACAAGACAAGTCAAGACATGACAAGACAATACAAGACAAGACAAGACAAGACAAGACAAGACAAGACAAGACATGACAAGACAAAACAAGACAAGACAAGACAAGACATGACATGACAAAACATGACAAGACAAGACAAGACAAGACAAGACAAGACAAGACAAAATAAGACAAGACAAGACAAGACAAGACAAGACAAGACAAGACAAGACAAGACAAGACAAGACAAGACAAGACAAGACAAGACAAGACAAGACAAAACAAGACAAGACAAGACAAGACAAGTCAAGACAAGACATGACAAAACAAGACAAGACAAGACAAGACAAGACAAGACAAGACACGACAGGACAGGACAGGACAAAACAAGACAAGACAAGACAAGACATGACATGACAAAACATGACAAGACAAGACAAGACAAGACAAGACAAGACAAGACAAGACAAAATAAGACAAGACAAGACAAGACAAGACAAGACAAGACAAGACAAGACAAGACAAGACAAGACAAGACAAGACAAGACAAGACAAGACAAGACAAGACAAGACAAGACAAGACAAGACAAGACAAGACAAGACAAGACAAGACAAGACAAGACAAGACAAGACAAAACAAGACAAGACAAAACAACACAACACACGACATGGCATGACATGACAAAACAAGACAAGACAAGACAATATAAGACATGACAATACACAACAAGACAAGACAAGACAATATAAGACATGACAATACACAACAAGACAAGACAAAACAACACAACACACGACATGACAAGACAAGACAAGACAAGACAAAGCAACACAAGACACGACATGACATGACATGACAAGACAAAACAACACAACACACGACAGGACAGGGCAGGACAAGACAAGACAAGACATGACATTACATGAGAAAACAAGACAATACAAGACAAGACAAAACAAGACAAGACAAGACAAGACAAAGCAACACAAGACACGACATGACATTACATGACAACACAAGACAAGACAACATAAAACAAGACAAGACAAGACAAGACAAAACAAGACAAGACAAGACAAGACAAGACAAGACAAAGCAACACAAGACAAGACAAGACAAGACAAGACAAGACAACACAAGACAAGACAAGACAAGACAAAACAACACAACACACGACATGACATTACATGACATGACAAGACAAGACAATAAAAGACATGGCAATACACAACAAGACAAGACAAAACAACAGAACACACGACATGACAAGACAAGACAAAGCAACACAAGACAAGACAAGACAAAACAAGACAAGACAAGACAAGACAAGACAAGACAAGACAAGACAAGACAAGACAAGACAAGACATGACAAGACAAAACAAGACAAGACAAGACATGACATGACAAGACAAAACAAGACAAGACAAAACAACACAACACACGACATGACATGACATGACAAGACAAGACAAGACAAGAAAATATAAGACATGACAATACACAACAAGACAAGACAAGACAATATAAGACATGACAATACACAACAAGACAAGACAAAACAACACAACACACGACATGACAAGACAAGACAAGACAAGACAAAGCAACACAAGACACGACATGACATGACATGACAAGACAAAACAACACAACACACGACAGGACAGGACAGGACAAGACAAGACAAGACATGACATTACATGAGAAAACAAGACAATACAAGACAAAACAAGACAAGACCAGACAAGACAAGACAAGGCAAGATATGGCAAGACAAGACAAGACAAGACAAGACAAGACAAGACAAGACAAGACAAGACAAGACAAGACATGACAATACACAACAAGACAAGACAAAACAACACAACACACGACATGACAAGACAAGACAAGACAAGACAAAGCATCACAAGAAACGACATGACATGACATGACAAGACAAGACAAAACAACACAACACAAGACAAGACAAAACAACACAACACACGACATGACATTACATGAGAAAACAAGACAATACAAGACAAGACAAAACAAGACAAGACAAGACATGACAAGACAAGACAAGACAAGACAAGACAAGGCAAGATAAGGCAAGACAAGACAAGACAAGACAAGACAAGACAAGACAAAACAACACAACACAACACATGACATGACATGACAAGACAAGGCAGGACAAGACAAAACAAGACAAGACAAAACAACACAACACACGACATGACATCACAAGACAAGACAAGACAATATAAGACAAGACAAGACAAAACAACACAGCACACGACATGACAAGACAAGACAAGACAAGACAAAACAACACAACACACGACATGACATTACATGACAAAACAAGACAAGACAACATAAAACAAGACAAGACAAGACAAGACAAAACAAGACATGACATGACATGACATGACATGACAAGACAAGACAATATAAGACATGACAATACACAACAAGACAAGACAAAACAACACAACACACGACATGACAAGACAAGACAAAGCAACACAAGACACGACATGACATGACATGACAAGACAAGACAAAACAACACAACGCAACACATGACATGACAAGACAAGACAAAGCAACACAAGACACGACATGACATGACATGACAAGACAAGACAAAACAACACAACGCAACACATGACATGACAAGACAAGACAAAGCAACACAAGACAAGACAAGACAAGACAAGACAAGACAAGACAAAACAACACAACACAACACATGACAAGACAAGACAAGACAAGACAATATAAGACATGACAATACACAACAAGACAAGACAAAACAACACAACACACGACATGACAAGACAAGACAAGACAATATAAGACATGACAATACACAACAAGACAAGACAAAACAACACAACACACGACATGACAAGACAAGACAAAGCAACACAAGACACGACATGACATGACATGACAAGACAAGACAAAACAACACAACGCAACACATGACATGACAAGACAAGACAAAGCAACACAAGACAAGAAAAGACAAGACAAGACAATATAAGACATGACAATACACAACAAGACAAGACAAAACAACACAACACACGACATGACAAGACAAGACAAGACAAGACAAGACAATAAAAGACATGACAATACACAACAAGACAAGACAAAACAACACAACACACGACATGACAAGACAAGACAAAGCAACACAAGACAAGACAAGACAAGACAAGACAAGACAAGACAAGACAAGACAAGACAAGACTAGACAAGACAAGACAAAACAAGACAAGACAAGACAAGACAAGACAAGACAAGACAAGACAAGACAAGACAAGACAAGACAAGACAAGACAAGACAAGACAAGACAAGACAAGACAAGACAAGACAAGACAAGACAAGACAAGACAAGACTAGACAAGACAAGGAGAAGACAAGCCAAGACAAAACAACATAACACACGACATGACATTACATGACATGACAAGACAAGACAATAAAAGACATGACAATACACAACAAGACAAGACAAAACAACACAACACACGACATGACAAGACAAGACAAAGCAACTCAAGACAAGACAAGACAAGACAAGACAAGACAAGACAAGACTAGACAACACAAGACAAGACAAGACAAGACAAGACAAGACTAGACAAGACAAGACAAAACAAGACAAGACAAGACAAGACAAGACAAGACAAGACAAGACAAGACAAGACAAGACAAGACAAGACAAGACAAGACAAGACAAGACAAGACAAGACAAGACAAGACAAGACAAGACAAGACAAGACAAGACAAGACTAGACAAGACAAGGAGAAGACAAGCCAAGACAAAACAACATAACACACGACATGACAAGACAAGACAAAGCAACTCAAGACAAGACAAGACAATAAAAGACATGACAATACACAACAAGACAAGACAAAACAACACAACACACGACATGACAAGACAAGACAAAGCAACTCAAGACAAGACAAGACAAGACAAGACAAGACTAGACAAGACAAGGAGAAGACAAGACAAGACAAAACAACACAACACACGACATGACATTACATGACATGACAAGACAAGACAATAAAAGACATGACAATACACAACAAGACAAGACAAAACAACAGAACACACGACATGACAAGACAAGACAAAGCAACACAAGACAAGACAAGACAAAACAAGACAAGACAAGACAAGACAAGACAAGACAAGACAAGACAAGACAAGACAAGACAAGACAAGACATGACAAGACAAAACAAGACAAGACAAGACATGACATGACAAGACAAAACAAGACAAGACAAAACAACACAACACACGACATGGCATGACATGACAAAACAAGACAAGACAAGACAATATAAGACATGACAATACACAACAAGACAAGACAAGGCAATATAAGACATGACAATACACAACAAGACAAGACAAAACAACACAACACACGACATGACAAGACAAGACAAGACAAGACAAAGCAACACAAGACACGACATGACATGACATGACAAGACAAAACAACACAACACACGACAGGACAGGACAGGACAAGACAAGACAAGACATGACATTACATGAGAAAACAAGACAATACAAGACAAGACAAAACAAGACAAGACAAGACATGACAAGACAAGACAAGACAAGACAAGACAAGACAAGACAAGACCAGACAAGACAAGACAAGGCAAGATAAGGCAAGACAAGACAAGACAAGACAAGACAAGACAAGACAAGACAAGACAAGACAAGACAAGACAAGACAAGACAAGACAAGACATGACAATACACAACAAGACAAGACAAAACAACACAACACACGACATGACAAGACAAGACAAGACAAGACAAGACAAGACAAGACATGACAAGACAAAACAAGACAAGACAAGACATGACATGACAAGACAAAACAAGACAAGACAAAACAACACAACACACGACATGGCATGACATGACAAAACAAGACAAGACAAGACAATATAAGACATGACAATACACAACAAGACAAGACAAGACAATATAAGACATGACAATACACAACAAGACAAGACAAAACAACACAACACACGACATGACAAGACAAGACAAGACAAGACAAAGCAACACAAGACACGACATGACATGACATGACAAGACAAAACAACACAACACACGACAGGACAGGACAGGACAAGACAAGACAAGACATGACATTACATGAGAAAACAAGACAATACAAGACAAGACAAAACAAGACAAGACAAGACAAGACAAGACAAGACAAGACCAGACAAGACAAGACAAGGCAAGATAAGGCAAGACAAGACAAGACAAGACAAGACAAGACAAGACAAGACAAGACAAGACATGACAATACACAACAAGACAAGACAAAACAACACAACACACGACATGACAAGACAAGACAAGACAAGACAAAGCAACACAAGAAACGACATGACATGACATGACAAGACAATACAAAACAACACAACACAAGACAAGACAAAACAACACAACACACGACATGACATTACATGAGAAAATAAGACAATACAAGACAAGACAAAACAAGACAAGACAAGACATGACAAGACAAGACAAGACAAGACAAGACAAGGCAAGATAAGACAAGACAAGACAAAACAACACAACACAACACATGACATGACATGACAAGACAAGACAGGACAAGACAATAAAAGACATGACAATACACAACAAGACAAGACAAAACAACACAACACACGACATGACAAGACAAGACAAGGAGAAGACACGACAAGACAAAACAACACAACACACGACATGACATTACATGACAAAACATGACAAGACAAGACAAGACAAGACAAGACAAGACAAGACATGACAATACACAACAAGACAAGACAAAACAACACAACACACGAAATGACAATACAAGACAAGACAAGACAAAGCAACACAAGAAACGACATGACATGACATGACAAGACAAGACAAAACAACGCAACACAAGACAAGACAAAACAACACAACACACGACATGACATTACATGAGAAAACAAGACAATACAAGAAAAGACATGACAAGACAAGACAAGACAAGACAAGACAAGGCAAGATAAGGCAAGACAAGACAAGACAAGACAAGACAAGACAAGACAAGACAAAACAACACAACACAACACATGACATGACATGACAAGACAAGACAGGACAAGACAAAACAAGACAAGACAAAACAACACAACACACGACATGACATCACAAGACAAGACAAGACAATATAAGACAAGACAAGACAAAACAACACAACACACGACATGACAAGACAAGACAAGGAGAAGACAAGACAAGACAAAACAACACAACACACGACATGACATTACATGACAACACAAGACAAGACAACATAAAACAAGACAAGACAAGACAATATAAGACAAGACAAGACAAAACAACACAACACACGACATGACAAGACAAGACAAGGAGAAGACAAGACAAGACAAAACAACACAACACACGACATGACATTACATGACAACACAAGACAAGACAACATAAAACAAGACAAGACAAGACAAGACAAAACAAGACAAGACAAGACAAGACAAGACAAGACAAGACAAGACAAGATAAGACAAGACAAGACAAGACAAGACAAGACAAGACAAGACAAGACAAGACAAGACAAGAAAAGACAAGACAAGACAAGACAAGTCAAGACAAGACATGACAAAACAAGACAAGACAAGACAAGACAAGACAAGACAAGACAAGACAAGACAAGACAAGACAAGACAAGACAAGACAAGACAAGACAAGTCAAGACATGACAAGACAATACAAGACAAGACAAGACAAGACAAGACAAGACAAGACAAGACATGACAAGACAAAACAAGACAAGACAAGACAAGACATGACATGACAAAACATGACAAGACAAGACAAGACAAGACAAGACAAGACAAGACAAGACAAGACAAAATAAGACAAGACAAGACAAGACAAGACAAGACAAGACAAGACAAGACAAGACAAGACAAGACAAGACAAGACAAGACAAGACAAGACAAAACAAGACAAGACAAGACAAGACAAGTCAAGACAAGACATGACAAAACAAGACAAGACAAGACAAGACAAGACAAGACAAGACACGACAGGACAGGACAGGACAAAACAAGACAAGACAAGACAAGACATGACATGACAAAACATGACAAGACAAGACAAGACAAGACAAGACAAGACAAGACAAAATAAGACAAGACAAGACAAGACAAGACAAGACAAGACAAGACAAGACAAGACAAGGCAAGACAAGACAAGACAAGACAAGACAAGACAAGACAAGACAAGACAAGACAAGACAAGACAAGACAAGACAAGACAAGACAAAACAAGACAAGACAAAACAACACAACACACGACATGGCATGACATGACAAAACAAGACAAGACAAGACAATATAAGACATGACAATACACAACAAGACAAGACAAGACAATATAAGACATGACAATACACAACAAGACAAGACAAAACAACACAACACACGACATGACAAGACAAGACAAGACAAGACAAAGCAACACAAGACACGACATGACATGACATGACAAGACAAAACAACACAACACACGACAGGACAGGACAGGACAAGACAAGACAAGACATGACATTACATGAGAAAACAAGACAATACAAGACAAGACAAAACAAGACAAGACAAGACAAGACAAAGCAACACAAGACACGACATGACATTACATGACAACACAAGACAAGACAACATAAAACTAGACAAGACAAGACAAGACAAAACAAGACAAGACAAGACAAGACAAGACAAGACAAGACAAGACAAGACAAGACAAGACAAGACAAGACAAGACAAGACAAGACAAGACAAGACAAGACAAGACAAGACAAGACAAGACAAGACAAGACAAGACAAGACAAGACAAGACAAGAAAAGACAAGACAAGACAAGACAAGTCAAGACAAGACATGACAAAACAAGACAAGACAAGACAAGACAAGACAAGACAAGACAAGACAAGACAAGACAAGACAAGACAAGACAAGACAAGACAAGACAAGACAAGACAAGTCAAGACATGACAAGACAATACAAGACAAGACAAGACAAGACAAGACAAGACAAGACAAGACATGACAAGACAAAACAAGACAAGACAAGACAAGACATGACATGACAAAACATGACAAGACAAGACAAGACAAGACAAGACAAGACAAAATAAGACAAGACAAAATAAGACAAGACAAGACAAGACAAGACAAGACAAGACAAGACAAGACAAGACAAGACAAGACAAGACAAGACAAGACAAGACAAGACAAGACAAGACAAGACAAGACAAGACAAGACAAGACAAGACAAAACAAGACAAGACAAAACAACACAACACACGACATGGCATGACATGACAAAACAAGACAAGACAAGACAATATAAGACATGACAATACACAACAAGACAAGACAAGACAATATAAGACATGACAATACACAACAAGACAAGACAAAACAACACAACACACGACATGACAAGACAAGACAAGACAAGACAAAGCAACACAAGACACGACATGACATGACATGACAAGACAAAACAACACAACACACGACAGGACAGGACAGGACAAGACAAGACAAGACATGACATTACATGAGAAAACAAGACAATACAAGACAAGACAAAACAAGACAAGACAAGACATGACAAGACAAGACAAGACAAGACAAGACAAGACAAGACCAGACAAGACAAGACAAGGCAAGATAAGGCAAGACAAGACAAGACAAGACAAGACAAGACAAGACAAGACAAGACAAGACAAGACAAGACAAGACAAGACAAGACAAGACAAGACAAGACAAGACAAGACAAGACAAGACAAGACAAGACAAGACAAGACAAGACAAGACAAGACAAGACATGACAATACACAACAAGACAAGACAAAACAACACAACACACGACATGACAAGACAAGACAAGACAAGACAAGACAAGACATGACAAGACAAAACAAGACAAGACAAGACATGACATGACAAGACAAAACAAGACAAGACAAAACAACACAACACACGACATGGCATGACATGACAAAACAAGACAAGACAAGACAATATAAGACATGACAATACACAACAAGACAAGACAAGACAATATAAGACATGACAATACACAACAAGACAAGACAAAACAACACAACACACGACATGACAAGACAAGACAAGACAAGACAAAGCAACACAAGACACGACATGACATGACATGACAAGACAAAACAACACAACACACGACAGGACAGGACAGGACAAGACAAGACAAGACATGACATTACATGAGAAAACAAGACAATACAAGACAAGACAAAACAAGACAAGACAAGACATGACAAGACAAGACAAGACAAGACAAGACAAGACAAGACAAGACAAGACAAGACAAGACCAGACAAGACAAGACAAGGCAAGATAAGGCAAGACAAGACAAGACAAGACAAGACAAGACAAGACAAGACAAGACAAGACAAGACAAGACAAGACAAGACAAGACATGACAATACACAACAAGACAAGACAAAACAACACAACACACGACATGACAAGACAAGACAAGACAAGACAAAGCAATACAAGAAACGACATGACATGACATGACAAGACAATACAAAACAACACAACACAAGACAAGACAAAACAACACAACACACGACATGACATTACATGAGAAAATAAGACAATACAAGACAAGACAAAACAAGACAAGACAAGACATGACAAGACAAGACAAGACAAGACAAGACAAGGCAAGATATGACAAGACAAGACAAAACAACACAACACAACACATGACATGACATGACAAGACAAGACAGGACAAGACAATAAAAGACATGACAATACACAACAAGACAAGACAAAACAACACAACACACGACATGACAAGACAAGACAAGGAGAAGACACGACAAGACAAAACAACACAACACACGACATGACATTACATGACAAAACATGACAAGACAAGACAAGACAAGACAAGACAAGACAAGACAAGACATGACAATACACAACAAGACAAGACAAAACAACACAACACACGAAATGACAATACAAGACAAGACAAGACAAAGCAACACAAGAAACGACATGACATGACATGACAAGACAAGACAAAACAACGCAACACAAGACAAGACAAAACAACACAACACACGACATGACATTACATGAGAAAACAAGACAATACAAGAAAAGACATGACAAGACAAGACAAGACAAGACAAGACAAGGCAAGATAAGGCAAGACAAGACAAGACAAGACAAGACAAGACAAGACAAGACAAAACAACACAACACAACACATGACATGACATGACAAGACAAGACAGGACAAGACAAAACAAGACAAGACAAAACAACACAACACACGACATGACATCACAAGACAAGACAAGACAATATAAGACAAGACAAGACAAAACAACACAACACACGACATGACAAGACAAGACAAGGAGAAGACAAGACAAGACAAAACAACACAACACACGACATGACATTACATGACAACACAAGACAAGACAACATAAAACAAGACAAGACAAGACAATATAAGACAAGACAAGACAAAACAACACAACACACGACATGACAAGACAAGACAAGGAGAAGACAAGACAAGACAAAACAACACAACACACGACATGACATTACATGACAACACAAGACAAGACAACATAAAACAAGACAAGACAAGACAAGACAAAACAAGACAAGACAAGACAAGACAAGACAAGACAAGACAAGACAAGACAAGACAAGACAAGAAAAGACAAGACAAGACAAGACAAGTCAAGACAAGACATGACAAAACAAGACAAGACAAGACAAGACAAGACAAGACAAGACAAGACAAGACAAGACAAGACAAGACAAGACAAGACAAGACAAGACAAGTCAAGACATGACAAGACAAAACAAGACAAGACAAGACAAGACAAGACAAGACAAGACAAGACATGACAAGACAAAACAAGACAAGACAAGACAAGACATGACATGACAAAACATGACAAGACAAGACAAGACAAGACAAGACAAGACAAGACAAGACAAAATAAGACAAGACAAGACAAGACAAGACAAGACAAGACAAGACAAGACAAGACAAGACAAGACAAGACAAGACAAGACAAGACAAGACAAGACAAGACAAGACAAGACAAGACAAGACAAGACAAGACAAGACAAGACAAGACAAGACAAGACAAGACAAGACAAGACAAGACAAGACAAGACAAGACAAGACAAGACAAGACAAGACAAGACAAGACAAGACAAGACAAGACAAGACAAGACAAGACAAGACAAGACAAGACAAGACAAGACAAGACAAGACAAGACAAGACAAGACAAGACAAGACAAGACAAGACAAGACAAGACAAGACAAGACAAGACAAGACAAGACAAGACAAGACAAGACAAGACAAGACAAGACAAGACAAGACAAGACAAGACAAGACAAGACAAGACAAGACAAGACAAGACAAGACAAGACAAGACAAGACAAGACAAGACAAGACAAGACAAGACAAGACAAGACAAGACAAGACAAGACAAGACAAGACAAGACAAGACAAGACAAGACAAGACAAGACAAGACAAGACAAGACAAGACAAGACAAGACAAGACAAGACAAGACAAGACAAGACAAGACAAGACAAGACAAGACAAGACAAGACAAGACCAGACAAGACAAGACAAGGCAAGATAAGGCAAGACAAGACAAGACAAGACAAGACAAGACAAGACAAGACAAGACAAGACAAGACAAGACAAGACAAGACAAGACAAGACAAAGCAACACAAGACACGACATGACATGACATGACAAGACAAAACAACACAACACACGACAGGACAGGACAGGACAAGACAAGACAAGACATGACATTACATGAGAAAACAAGACAATACAAGACAAGACAAAACAAGACAAGACAAGACAAGACAAAGCAACACAAGACACGACATGACATTACATGACAACACAAGACAAGACAACATAAAACAAGACAAGACAAGACAAGACAAAACAAGACAAGACAAGACAAGACAAGACAAGACAAGACAAGACAAGACAAGACAAGACAAGACAAGACAAGACAAGACAAGACAAGACAAGACAAGACAAGACAAGACAAGACAAGACAAGACAAGACAAGACAAGACAAGACAAGACAAGAAAAGACAAGACAAGACAAGACAAGTCAAGACAAGACATGACAAAACAAGACAAGACAAGACAAGACAAGACAAGACAAGACAAGACAAGACAAGACAAGACAAGACAAGACAAGACAAGACAAGACAAGACAAGACAAGTCAAGACATGACAAGACAATACAAGACAAGACAAGACAAGACAAGACAAGACAAGACAAGACATGGCAAGACAAAACAAGACAAGACAAGACAAGACATGACATGACAAAACATGACAAGACAAGACAAGACAAGACAAGACAAGACAAAATAAGACAAGACAAAATAAGACAAGACAAGACAAGACAAGACAAGACAAGACAAGACAAGACAAGACAAGACAAGACAAGCCAAGACAAGACAAGACAAAACAAGACAAGACAAAACAACACAACACACGACATGGCATGACATGACAAAACAAGACAAGACAAGACAAGACAAGACAAGACAAGACAAGACAAGACATGACAATACACAACAAGACAAGACAAAACAACACAACACACGAAATGACAATACAAGACAAGACAAGACAAAGCAACACAAGAAACGACATGACATGACATGACAAGACAAGACAAAACAACGCAACACAAGACAAGACAAAACAACACAACACAACACATGACATGACATGACAAGACAAGACAGGACAAGACAAAACAAGACAAGACAAAACAACACAACACACGACATGACATCACAAGACAAGACAAGACAATATAAGACAAGACAAGACAAAACAACACAACACACGACATGACAAGACAAGACAAGGAGAAGACAAGACAAGACAAAACAACACAACACACGACATGACATTACATGACAACACAAGACAAGACAACATAAAACAAGACAAGACAAGACAATATAAGACAAGACAAGACAAAACAACACAACACACGACATGACAAGACAAGACAAGGAGAAGACAAGACAAGACAAAACAACACAACACACGACATGACATTACATGACAACACAAGACAAGACAACATAAAACAAGACAAGACAAGACAAGACAAAACAAGACAAGACAAGACAAGACAAGACAAGACAAGACAAGATAAGACAAGACAAGACAAGACAAGACAAGACAAGACAAGACAAGACAAGACAAGACAAGAAAAGACAAGACAAGACAAGACAAGACAAGTCAAGACAAGACATGACAAAACAAGACAAGACAAGACAAGACAAGACAAGACAAGACAAGACAAGACAAGACAAGACAAGACAAGACAAGACAAGTCAAGACATGACAAGACAATACAAGACAAGACAAGACAAGACAAGACAAGACAAGACAAGACATGACAAGACAAAACAAGACAAGACAAGACAAGACATGACATGACAAAACATGACAAGACAAGACAAGACAAGACAAGACAAGACAAGACAAAATAAGACAAGACAAGACAAGACAAGACAAGACAAGACAAGACAAGACAAGACAAGACAAGACAAGACAAGACAAGACAAGACAAGACAAGACAAGACAAGACAAGACAAGACAAGACAAGACAAGACAAGACAAGACAAGACAAGACATGACAAAACAAGACAAGACAAGACAAGACAAGACAAGACAAGACACGACAGGACAGGACAGGACAAAACAAGACAAGACAAGACAAGACATGACATGACAAAACATGACAAGACAAGACAAGACAAGACAAGACAAGACAAGACAAGACAAAATAAGACAAGACAAGACAAGACAAGACAAGACAAGACAAGACAAGACAAGACAAGACAAGACAAGACAAGACAAGACAAGACAAGACAAGACAAGACAAGACAAGACAAGACAAGACAAGACAAGACAAGACAAGACAAGACAAGACAAAACAAGACAAGACAAAACAACACAACACACGACATGGCATGACATGACAAAACAAGACAAGACAAGACAATATAAGACATGACAATACACAACAAGACAAGACAAGACAATATAAGACATGACAATACACAACAAGACAAGACAAAACAACACAACACACGACATGACAAGACAAGACAAGACAAGACAAAGCAACACAAGACACGACATGACATGACATGGCAAGACAAAACAACACAACACACGACAGGACAGGGCAGGACAAGACAAGACAAGACATGACATTACATGAGAAAACAAGACAATACAAGACAAGACAAAACAAGACAAGACAAGACAAGACAAAGCAACACAAGACACGACATGACATTACATGACAACACAAGACAAGACAACATAAAACAAGACAAGACAAGACAAGACAAAACAAGACAAGACAAGACAAGACAAGACAAGACAAGACAAGACAAGACAAGACAAGACAAGACAAGACAAGACAAGACAAGACAAGACAAGACAAGACAAGACAAGACAAGACAAGACAAGACAAGACAAGACAAGACAAGACAAGACAAGACAAGAAAAGACAAGACAAGACAAGACAAGTCAAGACAAGACATGACAAAACAAGACAAGACAAGACAAGACAAGACAAGACAAGACAAGACAAGACAAGACAAGACAAGACAAGACAAGACAAGACAAGTCAAGACATGACAAGACAATACAAGACAAGACAAGACAAGACAAGACAAGACAAGACAAGACATGACAAGACAAAACAAGACAAGACAAGACAAGACATGACATGACAAAACATGACAAGACAAGACAAGACAAGACAAGACAAGACAAAATAAGACAAGACAAAATAAGACAAGACAAGACAAGACAAGACAAGACAAGACAAGACAAGACAAGACAAGACAAGACAAGACAAGACAAGACAAGACAAGACAAGACAAGACAAGACAAGACAAGACAAGACAAGACAAAACAAGACAAAACAACACAACAAACGACATGGCATGACATGACAAAACAAGACAAGACAAGACAATATAAGACATGACAATACACAACAAGACAAGACAAGACAATATAAGACATGACAATACACAACAAGACAAGACAAAACAACACAACACACGACATGACAAGACAAGACAAGACAAGACAAAGCAACACAAGACACGACATGACATGACATGACAAGACAAAACAACACAACACACGACATGACAAGACAAGACAAGACAAGACAAGACAAGACAAAATAAGACAAGACAAGACAAGACAAGACAAGACAAGACAAGACAAGACAAGACAAGACAAGACAAGACAAGACAAGACAAGACAAGACAAGACAAGACAAGACAAGACAAGACAAGACAAGACAAGACAAGACAAGACAAGACATGACAAAACAAGACAAGACAAGACAAGACAAGACAAGACAAGACACGACAGGACAGGACAGGACAAAACAAGACAAGACAAGACAAGACATGACATGACAAAACATGACAAGACAAGACAAGACAAGACAAGACAAGACAAGACAAGACAAAATAAGACAAGACAAGACAAAACAAGACAAGACAAGACAATATAAGACATGACAATACACAACAAGACAAGACAAGACAATATAAGACATGACAATACACAACAAGACAAGACAAAACAACACAACACACGACATGACAAGACAAGACAAGACAAGACAAAGCAACACAAGACACGACATGACATGACATGGCAAGACAAAACAACACAACACACGACAGGACAGGGCAGGACAAGACAAGACAAGACATGACATTACATGAGAAAACAAGACAATACAAGACAAGACAAAACAAGACAAGACAAGACAAGACAAAGCAACACAAGACACGACATGACATTACATGACAACACAAGACAAGACAACATAAAACAAGACAAGACAAGACAAGACAAAACAAGACAAGACAAGACAAGACAAGACAAGACAAGACAAGACAAGACAAGACAAGACAAGACAAGACAAGACAAGACAAGACAAGACAAGACAAGACAAGACAAGACAAGACAAGACAAGACAAGACAAGACAAGACAAGACAAGACAAGACAAGAAAAGACAAGACAAGACAAGACAAGTCAAGACAAGACATGACAAAACAAGACAAGACAAGACAAGACAAGACAAGACAAGACAAGACAAGACAAGACAAGACAAGACAAGACAAGACAAGACAAGTCAAGACATGACAAGACAATACAAGACAAGACAAGACAAGACAAGACAAGACAAGACAAGACATGACAAGACAAAACAAGACAAGACAAGACAAGACATGACATGACAAAACATGACAAGACAAGACAAGACAAGACAAGACAAGACAAAATAAGACAAGACAAAATAAGACAAGACAAGACAAGACAAGACAAGACAAGACAAGACAAGACAAGACAAGACAAGACAAGACAAGACAAGACAAGACAAGACAAGACAAGACAAGACAAGACAAGACAAGACAAGACAAGACAAAACAAGACAAAACAACACAACAAACGACATGGCATGACATGACAAAACAAGACAAGACAAGACAATATAAGACATGACAATACACAACAAGACAAGACAAGACAATATAAGACATGACAATACACAACAAGACAAGACAAAACAACACAACACACGACATGACAAGACAAGACAAGACAAGACAAAGCAACACAAGACACGACATGACATGACATGACAAGACAAAACAACACAACACACGACAGGACAGGACAGGACAAGACAAGACAAGACATGACATTACATGAGAAAACAAGACAATACAAGACAAGACAAAACAAGACAAGACATGACATGACAAGACAAGACAAGACAAGACAAGACAAGACAAGACCAGACAAGACAAGACAAGGCAAGATAAGGCAAGACAAGACAAGACAAGACAAGACAAGACAAGACAAGACAAGACAAGACAAGACAAGACAAGACAAGACAAGACAAGACAAGACAAGACAAGACAAGACAAGACAAGACAAGACAAGACATGACAATACACAACAAGACAAGACAAAACAACACAACACACGACATGACAAGACAAGACAAGACAAGACAAGACAAGACATGACAAGACAAAACAAGACAAGACAAGACATGACATGACAAGACAAAACAAGACAAGACAAAACAACACAACACACGACATGGCATGACATGACAAAACAAGACAAGACAAGACAATATAAGACATGACAATACACAACAAGACAAGACAAGACAATATAAGACATGACAATACACAACAAGACAAGACAAAACAACACAACACACGACATGACAAGACAAGACAAGACAAGACAAAGCAACACAAGACACGACATGACATGACATGACAAGACAAAACAACACAACACACGACAGGACAGGACAGGACAAGACAAGACAAGACATGACATTACATGAGAAAACAAGACAATACAAGACAAGACAAAACAAGACAAGACAAGACATGACAAGACAAGACAAGACAAGACAAGACAAGACAAGACAAGACAAGACCAGACAAGACAAGACAAGGCAAGATAAGGCAAGACAAGACAAGACAAGACAAGACAAGACAAGACAAGACAAGACAAGACAAGACAAGACAAGACAAGACATGACAATACACAACAAGACAAGACAAAACAACACAACACACGACATGACAAGACAAGACAAGACAAGACAAAGCAACACAAGAAACGACATGACATGACATGACAAGACAATACAAAACAACACAACACAAGACAAGACAAAACAACACAACACACGACATGACATTACATGAGAAAATAAGACAATACAAGACAAGACAAAACAAGACAAGACAAAACAAGACAAGACAAGACATGACAAGACAAGACAAGACAAGACAAGACAAGGCAAGATATGACAAGACAAGACAAAACAACACAACACAACACATGACATGACATGACAAGACAAGACAGGACAAGACAATAAAAGACATGACAATACACAACAAGACAAGACAAAACAACACAACACACGACATGACAAGACAAGACAAGGACACGACAAGACAAAACAACACAACACACGACATGACATTACATGACAAAACATGACAAGACAAGACAAGACAAGACAAGACAAGACAAGACAAGACATGACAATACACAACAAGACAAGACAAAACAACACAACACACGAAATGACAATACAAGACAAGACAAGACAAAGCAACACAAGAAACGACATGACATGACATGACAAGACAAGACAAAACAACGCAACACAAGACAAGACAAAACAACACAACACACGACATGACATTACATGAGAAAACAAGACAATACAAGAAAAGACATGACAAGACAAGACAAGACAAGACAAGACAAGGCAAGATAAGGCAAGACAAGACAAGACAAGACAAGACAAGACAAGACAAGACAAAACAACACAACACAACACATGACATGACATGACAAGACAAGACAGGACAAGACAAAACAAGACAAGACAAAACAACACAACACACGACATGACATCACAAGACAAGACAAGACAATATAAGACAAGACAAGACAAAACAACACAACACACGACATGACAAGACAAGACAAGGAGAAGACAAGACAAGACAAAACAACACAACACACGACATGACATTACATGACAACACAAGACAAGACAACATAAAACAAGACAAGACAAGACAATATAAGACAAGACAAGACAAAACAACACAACACACGACATGACAAGACAAGACAAGGAGAAGACAAGACAAGACAAAACAACACAACACACGACATGACATTACATGACAACACAAGACAAGACAACATAAAACAAGACAAGACAAGACAAGACAAAACAAGACAAGACAAGACAAGACAAGACAAGACAAGACAAGACAAGACAAGACAAGACAAGACAAGACAAGACAAGACAAGACAAGAAAAGACAAGACAAGACAAGACAAGTCAAGACAAGACATGACAAAACAAGACAAGACAAGACAAGACAAGACAAGACAAGACAAGACAAGACAAGACAAGACAAGACAAGACAAGTCAAGACATGACAAGACAAAACAAGACAAGACAAGACAAGACAAGACAAGACAAGACAAGACAAGACATGACAAGACAAAACAAGACAAGACAAGACAAGACATGACATGACAAAACATGACAAGACAAGACAAGACAAGACAAGACAAGACAAGACAAGACAAAATAAGACAAGACAAGACAAGACAAGACAAGACAAGACAAGACAAGACAAGACAAGACAAGACAAGACAAGACAAGACAAGACAAGACAAGACAAGACAAGACAAGACAAGACAAGACAAGACAAGACAAGACAAGACAAGACAAGACAAGACAAGACAAGACAAGACAAGACAAGACAAGACAAGACAAGACAAGACAAGACAAGACAAGACAAGACAAGACAAGACAAGACAAGACAAGACAAGACAAGACAAGACAAGACAAGACAAGACAAGACAAGACAAGACAAGACAAGACAAGACAAGACAAGACAAGACAAGACAAGACAAGACAAGACAAGACAAGACAAGACAAGACAAGACAAGACAAGACAAGACAAGACAACACAAGACAAGACAACATAAAACAAGACAAGACAAGACAATATAAGACAAGACAAGACAAAACAACACAACACACGACATGACAAGACAAGACAAGGAGAAGACAAGACAAGACAAAACAACACAACACACGACATGACATTACATGACAACACAAGACAAGACAACATAAAACAAGACAAGACAAGACAAGACAAAACAAGACAAGACAAGACAAGACAAGACAAGACAAGACAAGACAAGACAAGACAAGACAAGACAAGACAAGACAAGACAAGAAAAGACAAGACAAGACAAGACAAGTCAAGACAAGACATGACAAAACAAGACAAGACAAGACAAGACAAGACAAGACAAGACAAGACAAGACAAGACAAGACAAGACAAGACAAGACAAGACAAGACAAGTCAAGACATGACAAGACAAAACAAGACAAGACAAGACAAGACAAGACAAGACAAGACAAGACATGACAAGACAAAACAAGACAAGACAAGACAAGACATGACATGACAAAACATGACAAGACAAGACAAGACAAGACAAGACAAGACAAGACAAGACAAAATAAGACAAGACAAGACAAGACAAGACAAGACAAGACAAGACAAGACAAGACAAGACAAGACAAGACAAGACAAGACAAGACAAGACAAGACAAGACAAGACAAGACAAGACAAGACAAGACAAGACAAGACAAGACAAGACAAGACAAGACAAGACAAGACAAGACAAGACAAGACAAGACAAGACAAGACAAGACAAGACAAGACAAGACAAGACAAGACAAGACAAGACAAGACAAGACAAGACAAGACAAGACAAGACAAGACAAGACAAGACAAGACAAGACAAGACAAGACAAGACAAGACAAGACAAGACAAGACAAGACAAGACAAGACAAGACAAGACAAGACAAGACAAGACAAGACAAGACAAGACAAGACAAGACAAGACAAGACAAGACAAGACAAGACAAGACAAGACAAGACAAGACAAGACAAGACAAGACAAGACAAGACAAGACAAGACAAGACAAGACAAGACAAGACAAGACAAGACAAGACAAGACAAGACAAAGCAACACAAGACAAGACAAGACAAGACAAGACAAGACTAGACAAGACAAGACAAGACAAGACAAGACAAGACAAGACAAGACAAGACAAGACAAGACAAGACAAAACAACACAACACAACATGACAAGACAAGACATGACAATACAAGACAAGACCAAACAAGACAAGACAAGACAAAACAACACAACACATGACATGAGAGGACAAGACAAGACAAGACAAGACAAGACAATACATGACAAGACAAAACATGACAAGACAAAACAACACAACACACGACATGATATGACATGACAAGACAAGACAATATAAGACATGACAATACAAGACAAGACAAGACAAGACAAGATAAGACATGACAAGACAAAACAACACAACACACGTATGACATGACATGACATGACAAGACAAGACAATATAAGACATGACAAGACAAAACAACACAACACACGACATGACAAGGCAAGACAAGACAAGACAAAACAAGCCCAGACAAGACAAGACAAAACAAGACAAAACAAGACAAAACAACACAACACATGACATGACATGACATGACAAGACAAGACAAGAGAACACAAGACAAGACAAGACAAAACAAGACAAGACAAGACAAGACAAGACAAGACAAGACAAGACAAGACAAGACAAGACAAGACAAGACAAGACAAGACAAGACAAGACAAGACAAGACAAGACAAGACAAGACAAGACAAGACAACACAAGACACGACATGACATGACATGACAAGACAAAACAACACAACACACGACAGGACAGGACAGGACAAGACAAGACAAGACATGACATTACATGAGAAAACAAGACAATACAAGACAAGACAAAACAAGACAAGACAAGACATGACAAGACAAGACAAGACAAGACAAGACAAGACAAGACAAGACCAGACAAGACAAGACAAGGCAAGATAAGGCAAGACAAGACAAGACAAGACAAGACAAGACAAGACAAGACAAGACAAGACAAGACAAGACAAGACAAGACAAGACAAGACATGACGATACACAACAAGACAAGACAAAACAACACAACACACGACATGACAAGACAAGACAAGACAAGACAAAGCAACACAAGAAACGACATGACATGACATGACAAGACAATACAAAACAACACAACACAAGACAAGACAAAACAACACAACACACGACATGACATTACATGAGAAAATAAGACAATACAAGACAAGACAAAACAAGACAAGACAAGACATGACAAGACAAGACAAGACAAGACAAGACAAGGCAAGATATGACAAGACAAGACAAAACAACACAACACAACACATGACATGACATGACAAGACAAGACAGGACAAGACAATAAAAGACATGACAATACACAACAAGACAAGACAAAACAACACAACACACGACATGACAAGACAAGACAAGGAGAAGACACGACAAGACAAAACAACACAACACACGACATGAAATTACATGACAAAACATGACAAGACAAGACAAGACAAGACAAGACAAGACAAGACAAGACATGACAATACACAACAAGACAAGACAAAACAACACAACACACGAAATGACAATACAAGACAAGACAAGACAAAGCAACACAAGAAACGACATGACATGACATGACAAGACAAGACAAAACAACGCAACACAAGACAAGACAAAACAACACAACACACGACATGACATTACATGAGAAAACAAGACAATACAAGAAAAGACATGACAAGACAAGACAAGACAAGACAAGACAAGGCAAGATAAGGCAAGACAAGACAAGACAAGACAAGACAAGACAAGACAAGACAAAACAACACAACACAACACATGACATGACATGACAAGACAAGACAGGACAAGACAAAACAAGACAAGACAAAACAACACAACACACGACATGACATCACAAGACAAGACAAGACAATATAAGACAAGACAAGACAAAACAACACAACACACGACATGACAAGACAAGACAAGGAGAAGACAAGGCAAGACAAAACAACACAACACACGACATGACATTACATGACAACACAAGACAAGACAACATAAAACAAGACAAGACAAGACAATATAAGACAAGACAAGACAAAACAACACAACACACGACATGACAAGACAAGACAAGGAGAAGACAAGACAAGACAAAACAACACAACACACGACATGACATTACATGACAACACAAGACAAGACAACATAAAACAAGACAAGACAAGACAAGACAAAACAAGACAAGACAAGACAAGACAAGACAAGACAAGACAAGACAAGACAAGACAAGACAAGACAAGACAAGACAAGACAAGACAAGACAAGAAAAGACAAGACAAGACAAGACAAGTCAAGACAAGACATGACAAAACAAGACAAGACAAGACAAGACAAGACAAGACAAGACAAGACAAGACAAGACAAGACAAGACAAGTCAAGACATGACAAGACAAAACAAGACAAGACAAGACAAGACAAGACAAGACAAGACAAGACATGACAAGACAAAACAAGACAAGACAAGACAAGACATGACATGACAAAACATGACAAGACAAGACAAGACAAGACAAGACAAGACAAGACAAGACAAAATAAGACAAGACAAGACAAGACAAGACAAGACAAGACAAGACAAGACAAGACAAGACAAGACAAGACAAGACAAGACAAGACAAGACAAGACAAGACAAGACAAGACAAGACAAGACAAGACAAGACAAGACAAGACAAGACAAGACAAGACAAGACAAGACAAGACAAGACAAGACAAGACAAGACAAGACAAGACAAGACAAGACAAGACAAGACAAGACAAGACAAGACAAGACAAGACAAGACAAGACAAGACAAGACAAGACAAGACAAGACAAGACAAGACAAGACAAGACAAGACAAGACAAGACAAGACAAGACAAGACAAGACAAGACAAGACAAGACAAGACAAGACAAGACAAGACAAGACAAGACAAGACAAGACAAGACAAGACAAGACAAGACAAGACAAGACAAGACAAGACAAGACAAGACAAGACAAGACAAGACAAGACAAGACAAGACAAGACAAGACAAGACAAGACAAGACAAGACAAGACAAGACAAGACAAGACAAGACAAGACAAGACAAGACAAGACAAGACAAGACAAGACAAGACAAGACAAGACAAGACAAGACAAGACAAGACAAGACAAGACAAGACAAGACAAGACAAGACAAGACAAGACAAGACAAGACAAGACAAGACAACACACGACATGACAAGACAAGACAAGACAAGACAAAACAAGCCAAGACAAGACAAGACAAAACAAGACAAGACAAGACAAGACAAAACAAGACAAGACAAGACAAGACAAGACAAGACAAAGCAACACAAGACAAGACAAGACAAGACAAGACAAGACTAGACAAGACAAGACAAGACAAGACAAGACAAGACAAGACAAGACAAGACAAGACAAGACAAGACAAGACAAGACAAGACAAGACAAGACAAGACAACACACGACATGACAAGACAAGACAAGACAAGACAAAACAAGCCAAGACAAGACAAGACAAAACAAGACAAGACAAGACAAGACAAGACAAGACAAGACAAGACAAAACAAGACAAGACAAGACAAGACAAGACAAGACAAAGCAACACAAGACAAGACAAGACAAGACAAGACAAGACTAGACAAGACAAGACAAGACAAGACAAGACAAGACAAGACAAGACAAGACAAAGCAACACAAGACAAGACAAGACAAGACAAGACAAGACTAGACAAGACAAGACAAGACAAGACAAGACAAGACAAGACAAGACAAGACAAGACAAGACAAAACAACACAACACAACATGACAAGACAAGACATGACAATACAAGACAAGACCAAACAAGACAAGACAAGACAAAACAACACAACACATGACATGAGAGGACAAGACAAGACAAGACAAGACAAGACAATACATGACAAGACAAAACATGACAAGACAAAACAACACAACACACGACATGATATGACATGACAAGACAAGACAATATAAGACATGACAATACAAGACAAGACAAGACAAGACAAGATAAGACATGACAAGACAAAACAACACAACACACGTATGACATGACATGACATGACAAGACAAGACAATATAAGACATGACAAGACAAAACAACACAACACACGACATGACAAGGCAAGACAAGACAAGACAAAACAAGCCCAGACAAGACAAGACAAAACAAGACAAAACAAGACAAAACAACACAACACATGACATGACATGACATGACAAGACAAGACAAGACAACACAAGACAAGACAAGACAAAACAAGACAAGACAAGACAAGACAAGACAAGACAAGACAAGACAAGACAAGACAAGACAAGACAAGACAAGACAAGACAAGACAAGACAAGACAAGACAAGACAAGACAAGACAAGACAAGACAAGACAAGACAAGACAAGACAAGACAAGACAAGACAAGACAAGACAAGACAAGACAAGACAAGACAAGACAAGACAAGACAAGACAAGACAAGACAAGACAAGACAAGACAAGACAAGACAAGACAAGACAAGTCAAGATAAGACAAAACAAGCCAAGACAAGACAAGACAAAACAAGACAAAACAACACAACACATGACATGACATGACATGACAAGACAAGACAAGACAACACAAGACAAGACAAGACAAAACAAGACAAGACAAGACAAGACAAGACAAGACAAGACAAGACAAGACAAGACAAGACAAGACAAGACAAGACAAGACAAGACAAGACAAGACAAGACAAGACAAGACAAGACAAGACAAGACAAGACAAGACAAGACAAGACAAGACAAGACAAGACAAGACAAGACAAGACAAGACAAGACAAGACAAGACAAGACAAGACAAGACAAGACAAGACAAGACAAGACAAGACAAGACAAGACAAGACAAGACAAGACAAGACAAGACAAGTCAAGACAAGACAGGACAAGACAAGACAAGACTAGACAAGACAAGACAAGACAAGACAAGACAAGACAAGACAAGACAAGACAAGACAAGACAAGACAAGACAAGACAAGACAAGACAAGACAAGACAAGACAAGACAAGACAAGACAAGACAAGACAACACACGACATGACAAGACAAGACAAGGAGAAGACAAGACAAGACAAAACAACACAACACACGACATGACATTACATGACAACACAAGACAAGACAACATAAAACAAGACAAGACAAGACAATATAAGACAAGACAAGACAAAACAACACAACACACGACATGACAAGACAAGACAAGGAGAAGACAAGACAAGACAAAACAACACAACACAAGACAAGACAACATAAAACAAGACAAGACAAGACAAGACAAAACAAGACAAGACAAGACAAGACAAGACAAGACAAGACAAGACAAGACAAGTCAAGACAAGACAAGACAAGACAAGACAAGACAAGAAAAGACAAGACAAGACAAGACAAGTCAAGACAAGACATGACAAAACAAGACAAGACAAGACAAGACAAGACAAGACAAGACAAGACAAGACAAGACAAGACAAGACAAGACAAGACAAGTCAAGACATGACAAGACAAAACAAGACAAGACAAGACAAGACAAGACAAGACAAGACAAGACATGACAAGACAAAACAAGACAAGACAAGACAAGACATGACATGACAAAACATGACAAGACAAGACAAGACAAGACAAGACAAGACAAGACAAGACAAAATAAGACAAGACAAGACAAGACAAGACAAGACAAGACAAGACAAGACAAGACAAGACAAGACAAGACAAGACAAGACAAGACAAGACAAGACAAGACAAGACAAGACAAGACAAGACAAGACCAGACAAGACAAGACAAGACAAGACAAGACAAGACAAGACAAGACAAGACAAGACAAGACAAGACAAGACAAGACAAGACAAGACAAGACAAGACATGACGATACACAACAAGACAAGACAAAACAACACAACACACGACATGACAAGACAAGACAAGACAAGACAAAGCAACACAAGAAACGACATGACATGACATGACAAGACAATACAAAACAACACAACACAAGACAAGACAAAACAACACAACACACGACATGACATTACATGAGAAAATAAGACAATACAAGACAAGACAAAACAAGACAAGACAAGACATGACAAGACAAGACAAGACAAGACAAGACAAGGCAAGATATGACAAGACAAGACAAAACAACACAACACAACACATGACATGACATGACAAGACAAGACAGGACAAGACAATAAAAGACATGACAATACACAACAAGACAAGACAAAACAACACAACACACGACATGACAAGACAAGACAAGGAGAAGACACGACAAGACAAAACAACACAACACACGACATGACATTACATGACAAAACATGACAAGACAAGACAAGACAAGACAAGACAAGACAAGACATGACAATACACAACAAGACAAGACAAAACAACACAACACACGAAATGACAATACAAGACAAGACAAGACAAAGCAACACAAGAAACGACATGACATGACATGACAAGACAAGACAAAACAACGCAACACAAGACAAGACAAAACAACACAACACACGACATGACATTACATGAGAAAACAAGACAATACAAGAAAAGACATGACAAGACAAGACAAGACAAGACAAGACAAGGCAAGATAAGGCAAGACAAGACAAGACAAGACAAGACAAGACAAGACAAGACAAAACAACACAACACAACACATGACAAGACAAAACAACACAACACACGACATGATATGACATGACAAGACAAGACAATATAAGACATGACAATACAAGACAAGACAAGACAAGACAAGATAAGACATGACAAGACAAAACAACACAACACACGTATGACATGACATGACATGACAAGACAAGACAATATAAGACATGACAAGACAAAACAACACAACACACGACATGACAAGGCAAGACAAGACAAGACAAAACAAGCCCAGACAAGACAAGACAAAACAAGACAAAACAAGACAAAACAACACAACACATGACATGACATGACATGACAAGACAAGACAAGACAACACAATACAAGAAAAGACATGACAAGACAAGACAAGACAAGACAAGACAAGGCAAGATAAGGCAAGACAAGACAAGACAAGACAAGACAAGATAAGACATGACAAGACAAAACAACACAACACACGTATGACATGACATGACATGACAAGACAAGACAATATAAGACATGACAAGACAAAACAACACAACACACGACATGACAAGGCAAGACAAGACAAGACAAAACAAGCCCAGACAAGACAAGACAAAACAAGACAAAACAAGACAAAACAACACAACACATGACATGACATGACATGACAAGACAAGACAAGACAACACAAGACAAGACAAGACAAAACAAGACAAGACAAGACAAGACAAGACAAGACAAGACAAGACAAGACAAGACAAGACAAGACAAGACAAGACAAGACAAGACAAGACAAGACAAGACAAGACAAGACAAGACAAGACAAGACAAGACAAGACAAGACAAGACAAGACAAGACAAGACAAGACAAGACAAGACAAGACAAGACAAGACAAGACAAGACAAGACAAGACAAGACAAGACAAGACAAGACAAGACAAGACAAGACAAGACAAGACAAGACAAGACAAGACAAGACAAGACAAGACAAGACAAGACAAGACAAGACAAGACAAGAAAAGACAAGACAAGACAAGACAAGTCAAGACAAGACATGACAAAACAAGACAAGACAAGACAAGACAAGACAAGACAAGACAAGACAAGACAAGACAAGACAAGACAAGACAAGACAAGACAAAACAACACAACACATGACATGACATGACAAGACAAGACAGGACAAGACAAAACAAGACAAGACAAAACAACACAACACACGACATGACATCACAAGACAAGACAAGACAATATAAGACAAGACAAGACAAAACAACACAACACACGACATGACAAGACAAGACAAGGAGAAGACAAGGCAAGACAAAACAACACAACACACGACATGACATTACATGACAACACAAGACAAGACAACATAAAACAAGACAAGACAAGACAATATAAGACAAGACAAGACAAAACAACACAACACACGACATGACAAGACAAGACAAGGAGAAGACAAGACAAGACAAAACAACACAACACACGACATGACATTACATGACAACACAAGACAAGACAACATAAAACAAGACAAGACAAGACAAGACAAAACAAGACAAGACAAGACAAGACAAGACAAGACAAGACAAGACAAGACAAGACAAGACAAGACAAGACAAGACAAGACAAGACAAGACAAGACAAGACAAGACAAGACAAGAAAAGACAAGACAAGACAAGACAAGACAAGTCAAGACAAGACATGACAAAACAAGACAAGACAAGACAAGACAAGACAAGACAAGACAAGACAAGACAAGACAAGACAAGACAAGACAAGACAAGACAAGTCAAGACATGACAAGACAAAACAAGACAAGACAAGACAAGACAAGACAAGACAAGACAAGACATGACAAGACAAAACAAGACAAGACAAGACAAGACATGACATGACAAAACATGACAAGACAAGACAAGACAAGACAAGACAAGACAAGACAAGACAAGACAAAATAAGACAAGACAAGACAAGACAAGACAAGACAAGACAAGACAAGACAAGACAAGACAAGACAAGACAAGACAAGACAAGACAAGACAAGACAAGACAAGACAAGACAAGACAAGACAAGACAAGACAAGACAAGACAAGACAAGACAAGACAAGACAAGACAAGACAAGACAAGACAAGACAAGACAAGACAAGACAAGACAAGACAAGACAAGACAAGACAAGACAAGACAAGACAAGTCAAGACATGACAAGACAAAACAAGACAAGACAAGACAAGACAAGACAAGACAAGACAAGACATGACAAGACAAAACAAGACAAGACAAGACAAGACATGACATGACAAAACATGACAAGACAAGACAAGACAAGACAAGACAAGACAAGACAAGACAAGACAAGACAAGGCAAGATAAGGCAAGACAAGACAAGACAAGACAAGACAAGATAAGACATGACAAGACAAAACAACACAACACACGTATGACATGACATGACATGACAAGACAAGACAATATAAGACATGACAAGACAAAACAACACAACACACGACATGACAAGGCAAGACAAGACAAGACAAAACAAGCCCAGACAAGACAAGACAAAACAAGACAAAACAAGACAAAACAACACAACACATGACATGACATGACATGACAAGACAAGACAAGACAACACAAGACAAGACAAGACAAAACAAGACAAGACAAGACAAGACAAGACAAGACAAGACAAGACAAGACAAGACAAGACAAGACAAGACAAGACAAGACAAGACAAGACAAGACAAGACAAGACAAGACAAGACAAGACAAGACAAGACAAGACAAGACAAGACAAGACAAGACAAGACAAGACAAGACAAGACAAGACAAGACAAGACAAGACAAGACAAGACAAGACAAGACAAGACAAGACAAGACAAGACAAGACAAGACAAGACAAGACAAGACAAGACAAGACAAGACAAGACAAGAAAAGACAAGACAAGACAAGACAAGTCAAGACAAGACATGACAAAACAAGACAAGACAAGACAAGACAAGACAAGACAAGACAAGACAAGACAAGACAAGACAAGACAAGACAAAACAACACAACACATGACATGACATGACAAGACAAGACAGGACAAGACAAAACAAGACAAGACAAAACAACACAACACACGACATGACATCACAAGACAAGACAAGACAATATAAGACAAGACAAGACAAAACAACACAACACACGACATGACAAGACAAGACAAGGAGAAGACAAGGCAAGACAAAACAACACAACACACGACATGACATTACATGACAACACAAGACAAGACAACATAAAACAAGACAAGACAAGACAATATAAGACAAGACAAGACAAAACAACACAACACACGACATGACAAGACAAGACAAGGAGAAGACAAGACAAGACAAAACAACACAACACACGACATGACATTACATGACAACACAAGACAAGACAACATAAAACAAGACAAGACAAGACAAGACAAAACAAGACAAGACAAGACAAGACAAGACAAGACAAGACAAGACAAGACAAGACAAGACAAGACAAGACAAGACAAGACAAGACAAGACAAGACAAGACAAGACAAGACAAGAAAAGACAAGACAAGACAAGACAAGTCAAGACAAGACATGACAAAACAAGACAAGACAAGACAAGACAAGACAAGACAAGACAAGACAAGACAAGACAAGACAAGACAAGACAAGACAAGACAAGACAAGACAAGTCAAGACATGACAAGACAAAACAAGACAAGACAAGACAAGACAAGACAAGACAAGACAAGACATGACAAGACAAAACAAGACAAGACAAGACAAGACATGACATGACAAAACATGACAAGACAAGACAAGACAAGACAAGACAAGACAAGACAAGACAAGACAAAATAAGACAAGACAAGACAAGACAAGACAAGACAAGACAAGACAAGACAAGACAAGACAAGACAAGACAAGACAAGACAAGACAAGACAAGACAAGACAAGACAAGACAAGACAAGACAAGACAAGACAAGACAAGACAAGACAAGACAAGACAAGACAAGACAAGACAAGACAAGACAAGACAAGACAAGACAAGACAAGACAAGACAAGACAAGACAAGACAAGACAAGACAAGACAAGACAAGACAAGACAAGACAAGACAAGACAAGACAAGACAAGACAAGACAAGACAAGACAAGACAAGACAAGACAAGACAAGACAAGACAAGACAAGACAAGACAAGACAAGACAAGACAAGACAAGACAAGACAAGACAAGACAAGACAAGACAAGACAAGACAAGACAAGACAAGACAAGACAAGACAAGACAAGACAAGACAAGACAAGACAAGACAAGACAAGACAAGACAAGACAAGACAAGACAAGACAAGACAAGACAAGACAAGACAAGACAAGACAAGACAAGACAAGACAAGACAAGACAAGACAAGACAAGACAAGACAAGACAAGACAAGACAAGACAAGACAAGACAAGACAAGACAAGACAAGACAAGACAAGACAAGACAAGACAAGACAAGACAAGACAAGACAAGACAAGACAAGACAAGACAAGACAAGACAAGACAAGACAAGACAAGACAAGACAAGACAAGACAAGACAAGACAAGACAAGACAAGACAAGACAAGACAAGACAAGACAAGACAAGACAAGACAAGACAAGACAAGACAAGACAGGACAAGACAAGACAAAACAAGCCAAGACAAGACAAGACAAAACAAGACAAGACAAGACAAGACAAGACAAAACAAGACAAGACAAGACAAGACAAGACAAGACAAAACAAGACAAGACAAGACAAGACAAGACAAGACAAAGCAACACAAGACAAGACAAGACAAGACAAGACTAGACAAGACAAGACAAGACAAGACAAGACAAGACAAGACAAGACAAGACAAGACAAGACAAAACAACACAACACAACATGACAAGACAAGACATGACAATACAAGACAAGACCAAACAAGACAAGACAAGACAAAACAACACAACACATGACATGAGAGGACAAGACAAGACAAGACAAGGCAAGACAATACATGACAAGACAAAACATGACAAGACAAAACAACACAACACACGACATGATATGACATGACAAGACAAGACAATATAAGACATGACAATACAAGACAAGACAAGACAAGACAAGATAAGACATGACAAGACAAAACAACACAACACACGTATGACATGACATGACATGACAAGACAAGACAATATAAGACATGACAAGACAAAACAACACAACACACGACATGACAAGGCAAGACAAGACAAGACAAAACAAGCCCAGACAAGACAAGACAAAACAAGACAAAACAAGACAAAACAACACAACTCATGACATGACATGACATGACAAGACAAGACAAGACAACACAAGACAAGACAAGACAAAACAAGACAAGACAAGACAAGACAAGACAAGACAAGACAAGACAAGACAAGACAAGACAAGACAAGACAAGACAAGACAAGACAAGACAAGACAAGACAAGACAAGACAAGACAAGACAAGACAAGACAAGACAAGACAAGACAAGACAAGACAAGACAAGACAAGACAAGACAAGACAAGACAAGACAAGACAAGACAAGACAAGACAAGACAAGACAAGACAAGCCAAGACAAGACAAGACAAAACAAGACAAAACAAGACAAAACAACACAACACATGACATGACATGACATGACAAGACAAGACAAGACAACACAAGACAAGACAAGACAAGACAAGACAAGACAAGACAAGACAAGACAAGACAAGACAAGACAAGACAAGACAAGACAAGACAAGACAAGACAAGACAAGACAAGACAAGACAAGACAAGTCAAGATAAGACAAAACAAGCCAAGACAAGACAAGACAAAACAAGACAAAACAAGACAAAACAACACAACACATGACATGACATGACATGACAAGACAAGACAAGACAAGACAAGACAAGACAAGACAAGACAAGACAAGACAAGACAAGACAAGACAAGACAAGACAAGACAAGACAAGACAAGACAAGACAAGACAAGACAAGACAAGACAAGACAAGACAAGACAAGACAAGACAAGACAAGACAAGACAAGACAAGACAAGACAAGACATGACATGACATGACAAGACAAGACAAGACAAAACAAGACAAGACAAGACAAAACAAGACAAGACAAGACAAGACAAGACAAGACAAGACAAGACAAGACAAGACAAGACAAGACAAGACAAGACAAGACAAGACAAGACAAGACAAGACAAGACAAGACAAGACAAGACAAGACAAGACAAGACAAGACAAGACAAGACAAGACAAGACAAGACAAGACAAGACAAGACAAGACAAGACAAGACAAGACAAGACAAAACAAGACAAAACAAGACAAAACAACACAACACATGACATGACATGACATGACAAGACAAGACAAGACAACACAAGACAAGACAAGACAAGACAAGACAAGACAAGACAAGACAAGACAAGACAAGACAAGACAAGACAAGACAAGACAAGACAAGACAAGACAAGACATGACAAGACAAAACAAGACAAGATAAGACAAAACAAGACCAAACAAGACAAGACAAGAGAAAACAACACAACACATGACATGACATGACAGGACAAGACAAGAAAAGACAAGACAAGACAAGACAAGAAAAGACAAGACAAGACAGGACAGGACAAGACAATACAAGATAAGACCAGACAAGACAAGACAAGACCAGACAAGACAAGACAAGACAAGAAAAGAAAAGACAAGACAAGACAAGACAAGACAAAACAAGACAAGACAAGACAAGACAAGACATGACATGACATGACAAGACAAGACAAGACAAGACCAGACAAGACAAGACAAGACAAGTCAAGACAAGACATGACAAGACAAAACAAGACAAGACAAGACAAGACAAGACAAGACAAGACAAGACAAGACAAGACAAGACAAGACAAGACAAGACAAGACAAGACAAGACAAGACAATACAAGACAAGACAAGACAAGACAAGAAAAGACAAGACAAGACAAGACAAGACAAGACAAGACAAGACAAGACAAGACAAGACAAGACAAGACAAGACAAGACAAGACAAGACAAGACAAGACAAGACAAGACAAGACAAGACAAGACAAGACAAGACAAGACAAGACAAGACAAGACAAGACAAGACAAGACAAGACAAGACAAGACAAGACAAGACAAGACAAGACAAGACAACACAAGACAAGACAAGACAAGACAAGACAAGACAAGACAAGACAAGACAAGACAAGACAAGACAAGACAAGACAAGACAAGACAAGACAAGACAAGACAAGACAAGACAAGACAAGACAAGACAAGACAAGACAAGACAAGACAAGACAAGACAAGACAAGACAAGACAAGACATGACATGACATGACAAGACAAGACAAGACAACACAAGACAAGACAAGACAAAACAAGACAAGACAAGACAAGACAAGACAAGACAAGACAAGACAAGACAAGACAAGACAAGACAAGACAAGACAAGACAAGACAAGACAAGACAAGACATGACATGACATGACAAGACAAGACTAGACAAGACAAGACAAGACAAGACAAGACAAGACAAGACAAGACAAGACAAGACAAGACAAGACAAGACAAGACCAAACAAGACAAGACAAGACAAAACAACACAACACATGACATGACATGACAGGACAAGACAAGAAAAGACAAGACAAGACAAGACAAGAAAAGACAAGATAAGACAGGACAGGACAAGACAATACAAGATAAGACCAGACAAGACAAGACAAGACCAGACAAGATAAGACAAGACAAGAAAAGAAAAGACAAGACAAGACAAGACAAGACAAGACAAGACAAAACAAGACAAGACAAGACAGGACAAGACAAGATAAGGCAAGACAAGACAAGACAAGACAAGACAAGACAAGACAAGACAAGACATGACAAGACAAAACAAGACAAGATAAGACAAAACAAGACAAGACAAGACAAGACATGACATGACAAGACAAGACAAGACAAGACAAGACAAGACAAGACAAGACAAGACAAGACAAGACAAGACAAGACAAGACAAGACAAGACAAGACGAGACAAGACAAGACAAGACAAGACAAGACAAGACAAGACAAGACAAGACAAGACAAGACAAGACAAGACAAGACAAGACAAGACAAGACAAGACAAGACAAGACAAGACAAGACAAGACAAGACAAGACAAAACAACACAACACATGACATGACATGACAGGACAAGACAAGACAAGACAATACATGACAAGACAAAACAACACAACACACGACATGATATGACATGACAAGACAAGACAATATAAGACATGACAATACAAGACAAGACAAGACAAGACAAGATAAGACACGACAAGGCAAAATAAGACAAGACAAAACAACACAACACACGTATGACATGACATGACAAGACAAGACAAGACAAGACAAGACAAGACAAGACAAGACAAGACAAGACAAGACAAGACAAGACAAGACAAAACAAGACAAAACAAGACAAGACAATACAAGACAAAACAACACAACACACGACATGACATCACAAGACAAGACAATATAAGACATGACAAGACAAAACAACACAACACACGATATGACAAGCCAAGACAAGACAAGACAAAACAAGACAAAACAACACAACACATGGCATGACACGACATGACAAGACAAGACAAGACAAGACAAGACAAGACATGACAAGACATGACAAGGAGAAGACACGACAAGACAAAACACCACAACACACGACATGACATTACATGACAAAACATGACAAGACAAGACAAGACAAGACAAGACAAAATAAGACAAGACAAGACAAGACAAGACAAGACAAGACAAGACAAGACAAGACAAGACAAGACAAGATAAGACAAAACAAGACAAGACAAGACAAGACAAGACAAGACAAGACAAGACAAGACAAGACAAGACAAGACTAGACAAGACAAGCCATGACAAGACCAGACAAGACATGACAAGACATGACAAGACAAAACAAGACTAAACAACACAACACACGACATGACATGACATGACATGACAAGACAAGACAAGACATTATAAGACAAGACAAGACAAAACAAGACAAGACAAAACAACACAACATACGACATGACAAGACAAAACAAGACAAGACAAAACAACACAACACGTGACATGACATCACATGACAAGACAAGACAAGACAAGACAAGACAAGACAAGACAACACAACACGTGACATGACATCACATGACAAGACAAGACAAGACAAGACAAGACAAGACAAGACAAGACAAGACAAGACAAGACAAGACAAGACAAAACAAGACCAAATAAGACAAGACAAGACAAAACAACACAACACATGACATGACATGACAGGACAAGACAAGAAAAGACAAGACAAGACAAGAAAAGACAAGACAAGACAGGACAGGACAAGACAAGACAAGACAAGACAAGACAAGACAAAACAAGACCAAACAAGACAAGACAAGACAAAACAACACAACACATGACATGACATGACAGGACAAGACAAGAAAAGACAAGACAAGACAAGACAAGACAAGACAAGACAAGACAAGACAAGACAAGACAAGACAAGACAAGACAAGACAAGACAAGACAAGACAAGACAAGACAAGACAAGACAAGACAAGACAAGACAAGACAAGACAAGACAAGACAAGACAAGACAAGACAAGACAAGACAAGACAAGACAAGACAAGACAAGACAAGACAAGACAAGACAAGACAAGACAAGACAAGACAAGACAAGACAAGACAAAACAAGACCAAATAAGACAAGACAAGACAAAACAACACAACACATGACATGACATGACAGGACAAGACAAGAAAAGACAAGACAAGACAAGACAAGACAAGACAAGACAAGACAAGACAAGACAAGACAAGACAAGACAAGACAAGACGAGACAAGACAAGACAAGACAAGACAAGACAAGACAAGACAAGACAAGACAAGACAAGACAAGACAAGACAAGACAAGACAAGACAAGACAAGACAAGACAAGACAAGACAAGACAAGACAAGACAAGACAAGACAAGACTAGACAAAACAAGACCAAATAAGACAAGACAAGACAAAACAACACAACACATGACATGACATGACAGGACAAGACAAGAAAAGACAAGACAAGACAAGACAAGACAAGACAAGACAAGACAAGACAAGACAAGACAAGACAAGACAAGACAAGACAAGACAAGACAAGACAAGACAAGACAAGACAAGACAAGACAAGACAAGACAAGACAAGACAAGACAAGACAAGACAAGACAAGACAAGACAAGACAAGACAAGACAAGACAAGACAAGACAAGACAAGACAAGACAAGACAAGACAAGACAAGACAAGACAAGACAAGACAAGACAAGACAAGACAAGACAAGACAAGACAAGACAAGACAAGACAAGACAAGACAAGACAAGACAAGACAAGACAAGACAAGACAAGACAAGACAAGACAAGACAAGACAAGACAAGACAAGACAAGACAAGACAAGACAAGACAAGACAAGACAAGACAAGACAAGACAAGACAAGACAAGACAAGACAAGACAAGACAAGACAAGACAAGACAAGACAAAACAAGACCAAATAAGACAAGACAAGACAAAACAACACAACACATGACATGACATGACAGGACAAGACAAGAAAAGACAAGACAAGACAAGACAAGAAAAGACAAGACAAGACAGGACAGGACAAGACAAGACAAGACAAGACAAGACAAGACAAAACAAGACCAAACAAGACAAGACAAGACAAAACAACACAACACATGACATGACATGACAGGACAAGACAAGAAAAGACAAGACAAGACAAGACAAGACAAGACAAGACAAGACAAGACAAGACAAGACAAGACAAGACAAGACAAGACAAGACAAGACAAGACAAGACAAGACAAGACAAGACAAGACCAAACAAGACAAGACAAGACAAAACAACACAACACATGACATGACATGACAGGACAAGACAAGAAAAGACAAGACAAGACAAGACAAGAAAAGACAAGATAAGACAGGACAGGACAAGACAATACAAGATAAGACCAGACAAGACAAGACAAGACCAGACAAGATAAGACAAGACAAGAAAAGAAAAGACAAGACAAGACAAGACAAGACAAGACAAAACAAGACAAGACAAGACAAGACAAGACATGACATGACATGACAAGACAAGACAAGACAAGACCAGACAAGACAAGACAAGACAAGTCAAGACAAGACATGACAAGACAAAACAAGACAAGACAAGACAAGACAAGACAAGACAAGACAAGACAAGACAAGACAAGACAAGACAAGACAAGACAAGACAAGACAAGACAAGACAATACAAGACAAGACAAGACAAGACAAGACAAGACAAGACAAGACAAGACAAGACAAGACAAGACAAGACAAGACAAGACAAGACAAGACAAGACAAGACAAGACAAGACAAGACAAGACAAGACAAGACAAGACAAGACAAGACAAGACAAGACAAGACAAGACAAGACAAGTCAAGACAAGACAAGACAAGACAAGACTAGACAAGACAAGACAAGACAAGACAAGACAAGACAAGACAAGACAAGACCAAACAAGACAAGACAAAACAACACAACACATGACATGACAGGACAAGACAAGACAAGACAAGACAAGACAAGACAATACATGACAAGACAAAACAACACAACACACGACATGATATGACATGACAAGACAAAATAACACAACACACGTATGACATGACATGACATGACAAGACAAGACAAGACAAGACAAGACAAGACAAGACAAGACAAGACAAGACAAGACAAGACAAGACAAGACAAGACAAGACAAGACAAGACAAGACAAGACAAGAAAAGAAAACACAAGACAAGACTAGACAAGACAAGACATGACAGGACAAGACAAGACATGACAAGACAAAACAACACTAAACAACACAACACACGACATGACATGACATGACATGACACGACAAGACAAGACAAAACAACACAACACACGACATGACAAGACAAGACAAGACAAAACAAGACAAGACAAGACCAAACAAGACAAGACAAGACAAAACAACACAACACATGACATGACATGACAGGACAAGACAAGACAAGACAAGACAAGACAAGACAAGACAAGACAAGACAAGACAAGACAAGACAAGACAAGACAAGACATGACAAGACAAAACAACACTAAACAACACAACACACGACATGACATGACATGACATGACATGACAAGACAAGACAATATAAGACATGACAATACACAACAAGACAAGACAAGACAAGACAAGACCAGACAAAACAAGACCAAACAAGACAAGACAAGAGAAAACAACACAACACATGACATGACATGACAGGACAAGACAAGAAAAGACAAGACAAGACAAGACAAGAAAAGACAAGACAAGACAGGACAGGACAAGACAATACAAGATAAGACCAGACAAGACAAGACAAGACCAGACAAGACAAGACAAGACAAGAAAAGAAAAGACAAGACAAGACAAGACAAGACAAAACAAGACAAGACAAGACAAGACAAGACATGACATGACAAGACAAGACAAGACAAGACCAGACAAGACAAGACAAGACAAGTCAAGACAAGACATGACAAGACAAAACAAGGCAAGACAAGACAAGACAAGACAAGACAACACAAGACAAGACAAGACAAGACAAGACAACACAAGACAAGACAAAACAAGACCAAACAAGACAAGACAAGACAAAACAACACAACACATGACATGACATGACAGGACAAGACAAGAAAAGACAAGACAAGACAAGACAAGACAAGACAAGACAAGACAAGCCAAGACAAGACAAGACAAGACAAGACAAGACAAGACAAGACAAGACAAGACAAGACAAGACAAGACAAGACAAGACAAGACAAGACAAGACAAGACAAGACAAGACCAGACAAGACAAGACAAGACAAGACAAGACAAGACAAGACAAGACAAGACAAGACAAGACTAGACAAGACAAGACAAGACAAGACAAGACAAGACAAGACAAGACAAGACAAAACAAGACCAAACAAGACAAGACAAGACAAAACAACACAACACATGACATGACATGACAGGACAAGACAAGAAAAGACAAGACAAGACAAGACAAGAAAAGACAAGACAAGACAGGACAGGACAAGACAAGACAAGACAAGACAAGACAAAACAAGACCAAACAAGACAAGACAAGACAAAACAACACAACACATGACATGACATGACAGGACAAGACAAGAAAAGACAAGACAAGACAAGACAAGACAAGACAAGACAAGACAAGACAAGACAAGACAAGACAAGACAAGACAAGACAAGACAAGACAAGACAAGACAAGACAAGACAAGACAAGACAAGACAAGGCAAGACAAGACAAGACAAGACAAGACAAGACAAGACAAGACAAGACAAGACAAGACAAGACAAGACAAGACAAGACAAGACAAGACAAGACAAGACAAGACAAAACAACACAACACATGGCATGACAGGACAAGACAAGACAAGACAAGACAAGACAATACATGACAAGACAAAACAACACAACACACGACATGATATGACATGACAAGACAAAATAACACAACACACGTATGACATGACATGACATGACATGACATGACAAGGCAAGACAATATAAGACATGACAAGACAAAACAACACAACACACGACATGACAAGACAAGACAAGACATGACAAGACATGACAAGACAAAACAAGACTAAACAACACAACACACGACATGACATGACATGACATGACATGACATGACAAGACAAGACAAGACAATATAAGACAAGAAAAGACAAAACAAGACAAGAAAAGACAAGACAAGACAAGACAAGACAAAACAACACAACACATGACATGACAGGACAAGACAAGACAAGACAAGACAAGACAAGACAATACATGACAAGACAAAACAACACAACACACGACATGATATGACAGGACAAGACAATACAAGATAAGACCAGACAAGACAAGACAAGACCAGACAAGACAAGACAGGACAAGAAAAGAAAAGACAAGACAAGACAAGACAAGACAAAACAAGACAAGACAAGACAAGATAAGACATGACATGACATGACAAGACAAGACAAGACAAGACCAGACAAGACAAGACAAGACAAGACAAGTCAAGACAAGACATGACAAGACAAGACCAGACAAGACAAGACAAGACAAAACAAGACAAGACAAGACAAGATAAGACATGACATGACATGACAAGACAAGACAAGACAAGACCAGACAAGACAAGACAAGACAAGACAAGTCAAGACAAGACATGACAAGACAAGACCAGACAAGACAAGACAAGACAAGACAAGACAAGACAAGACATGACAAGACAAAACAAGACAAGACAAGACAAGACAAGACAAGACAAGACAAGACAAGACAAGACAAGACAAGACAAGACCAGACAAGACAAGACAAGGCAAGATAAGGCAAGACAAGACAAGACAAGACAAGACATGACAAGACAAGACAAGATAAGACAAGACAAGACAAGACAAGACAAGACAGGACAAGACAAGACAAGACAAGACAAGACAAGACAAGACAAGACAAGACAAGACAAGACAAGACAAGACAAGACAAGACAAGACAAGACCAGACAAGAAAAGACAAGGCAAGACAAGACTAGACAAGACTAGACAAGACAAGACAAGACAAGACAAGACCAGACAAGAAAAGACAAGACAAGACAAGACTAGACAAGACTAGACAAGACAAGACAAGACAAGACAAGACAAGACAAGACATGACAAGACAAGACAAGACATGAGAAGACATGACAAGACAAAACAAGACAAAACAACACAACATGACATGACATGACATGACATGACAAAACAAGACAAGACAAGACAAAACAACACAACACAATATGACATGACATGACATGACATGACATGAGAAGACAAGGCAGGACAGGACAGGACAGGACAGGACAGGACAGGACAGGACAGGACAAGACAAGATAAGACATGACAAGACAAGACAAGACAATATAAGACATGACAATACACAACAAGACAAGACAAAACAACACAACACACGACATGACAAGACAAGACAAGACAATATAAGACAGGATAAGACAAGACAAGACAAGACAAGACAAGACAAGACAAGACAAGACAAGACAAGACAAGACAAGACAAGACAAGACAAGACAAGACAAGACAAGACAAGACAAGACAAGACAAGACAAGACAAGACTAGACAAGACAAGACTAGACAAGACTAGACTAGACAAGACTAGACAAGACAAGACAAGACTAGACAAGACTAGACAAGACTAGACAAGACAAGACAAGACAAGACTAGACAAGACTAGACAAGACTAGACAAGACAAGACAAGACAAGACAAGACAAGACAAGACAAGACCAGACAAGACAAGACAAGACAAGACAAGACAAGACAAAACAAGACAAAACAAGACAAGACAAGACTAGACAAGACAAGACAAGACAAGACAAGACAAGACTAGACAAGACTAGACTAGACAAGACAAGACAAGACAAGACAAGACAAGACAAGACAAGACAAGACAAGACAAGACAAGACAAGACATGAGAAGACATGACAAGACAAAACAAGACAAAACAAGACAAAACAAGACAAAACAAGACAAGACAAGACAAAACAACACAACACAACATGACTTGACATGACATGACATGACATGACAAAACAAGACAAGACAAGACAAAACTACACAACACAATATGACATGACATGACATGACATGAGAAGACAAGACAAGGCAGGACAGGACAGGACAGGACAGGACAGGACAGGACAAGATAAGACAAGACAAGACAAGACAAGACAAGACAGGACAAGACAAGACAATATGACATGACATGACATGACATGAGAAGACAAGACAAGGCAGGACAGGACAGGACAGGACAGGACAGGACAAGATAAGACAAGACAAGACAAGACAAGACAAGACAGGACAAGACAAGACAAGACAAGACAAGACAAGACAAGACAAGACAAGACAAGACAAGACAAGACAAGACAAGACAATTTGACATGACATGACATGACATGAGAAGACAAGACAAGGCAGGACAGGACAGGACAGGACAGGACAGGACAAGATAAGACAAGACAAGACAAGACAAGACAAGACAGGACAAGACAAGACAAGACAAGACAAGACAAGACAAGACAAGACAAGACAAGACAAGACAAGACAAGACAAGACAAGACAAGACAAGACAAGACAAGACAAGACAAGACAAGACAAGACAAGACAAGACAAGACAAGACAAGACAAGACAAGACAAGACAAGACAAGACAAGACAAGACAAGACAAGACAAGACAAGACAAGACAAGACAAGACAAGACAAGACAAGACAAGACAAGACAAGACAAGACAAGACAAGACAAGACAAGACAAGACAAGACAAGACAAAACAAGACAAAACAAGACAAGACAAGACAAAACAACACAACACAACATGACTTGACATGACATGACATGACATGACATGACAAAACAAGACAAGACTAAGACAAAACAACACAACACAATATGACATGACATGACATGACATGAGAAGACAAGACAAGGCAGGACAGGACAGGACAGGACAGGACAGGACAAGATAAGACAAGACAAGACAAGACAAAACAACACAACACAACATGACTTGACATGACATGACATGACATGACATGACAAAACAAGACAAGACAAGACAAAACAACACAACACAATATGACATGACATGACATGACATGAGAAGACAAGACAAGGCAGGACAGGACAGGACAGGACAGGACAGGACAAGATAAGACAAAACAACACAACACAACATGACTTGACATGACATGACATGACATGACATGACAAAACAAGACAAGACTAAGACAAAACAACACAACACAATATGACATGACATGACATGACATGAGAAGACAAGACAAGGCAGGACAGGACAGGACAGGACAGGACAGGACAAGACAAAACAAGACAAGACAAGACAAAACAAGACAGGACAAGACAAGACAAGACAAGACAAGACAAGACAAGACAAGACAAGACAAGACAAGACAAGACAATTTGACATGACATGACATGACATGAGAAGACAAGACAAGGCAGGACAGGACAGGACAGGACAGGACAGGACAAGATAAGACAAGACAAGACAAGACAAGACAAGACAGGACAAGACAAGACAAGACAAGACAAGACAAGACAAGACAAGACAAGACAAGACAAGACAAGACAAGACAAGACAAGACAAGACAAGACAAGACAAGACAAGACAAGACAAGACAAGACAAGACAAGACAAGACAAGACAAGACAAGACAAGACAAGACAAGACAAGACAAGACAAGACAAGACAAGACAAGACAAGACAAGACAAGACAAGACAAGACAAGACAAGACAAGACAAGACAAGACAAGACAAGACAAGACAAGACAAGACAAGACAAAACAAGACAAAACAAGACAAGACAAGACAAAACAACACAACACAACATGACTTGACATGACATGACATGACATGACATGACAAAACAAGACAAGACTAAGACAAAACAACACAACACAATATGACATGACATGACATGACATGAGAAGACAAGACAAGGCAGGACAGGACAGGACAGGACAGGACAGGACAAGATAAGACAAGACAAGACAAGACAAAACAACACAACACAACATGACTTGACATGACATGACATGACATGACATGACAAAACAAGACAAGACAAGACAAAACAACACAACACAATATGACATGACATGACATGACATGAGAAGACAAGACAAGGCAGGACAGGACAGGACAGGACAGGACAGGACAAGATAAGACAAAACAACACAACACAACATGACTTGACATGACATGACATGACATGACATGACAAAACAAGACAAGACTAAGACAAAACAACACAACACAATATGACATGACATGACATGACATGAGAAGACAAGACAAGGCAGGACAGGACAGGACAGGACAGGACAGGACAAGACAAAACAAGACAAGACAAGACAAAACAACACAACACAACATGACTTGACATGACATGACATGACATGACATGACAAAACAAGACAAGACAAGACAAAACAACACAACACAATATGACATGACATGACATGACATGAGAAGACAAGACAAGGCAGGACAGGACAGGACAGGACAGGACAGGACAAGATAAGACAAGACAAGACAAGACAAGACAAGACAGGACAAGACAAGACAAGACAAGACAAGACAAGACAAGACAAGACAAGACAAGACAAGACAAGACAAGACAAGACAATATGACATGACATGACATGACATGAGAAGACAAGACAAGGCAGGACAGGACAGGACAGGACAGGACAGGACAGGACAAGATAAGACAAGACAAGACAAGACAAGACAAGACAGGACAAGACAAGACAAGACAAGACAAGACAAGACAAGACAAGACAAGACAAGACAAGACAAGACAAGACAAGACAAGACAAGACAAGACAAGACAAGACAAGACAAGACAAGACAAGACAAGACAAGACAAGACAAGACAAGACAAGACAAGACAAGACAAGACAAGACAAGACAAGACAAGACAAGACAAGACAAGACAAGACAAGACAAGACAAGACAAGACAAGACAAGACAAGACTAGACAAGACTAGACAAGACTAGACAAGACAAGACAAGACAAGACTAGACAAGACTAGACAAGACTAGACAAGACTAGACAAGACAAGACAAGACAAGACAAGACAAGACAAGACAAGACAAGACAAGACAAGACAAGACAAGACAAGACAAGACAAGACAAGACAAGACAAGACAAGACAAGACAAGACAAGACAACATGACATGACATGACATGACATGAGAAGACAAGACAAGGCAGGACAGGACAGGACAGGACAGGACAGGACAGGACAAAACAGGACAAGACAAGATAAGACAAGACAAGACAAGACAAGACAAGACAAGACAGGACAAGACAAGACAAGACAAGACTAGACAAGACTAGACAAGACTAGACAAGACTAGACAAGACTAGACAAGACTAGACAAGACAAGACAAGACAAGACAAGACAAGACAAGACAAGACAAGACAAGACAAGACAAGACAAGACAAGACATGAGAAGACAAAACAAGACAAAACAAGACAAGACAAGACAAGACAAGACAAGACAAGACAAGACAAGACAAGACAAGACAAGACAAGACAAGACAAGACATGAGAAGACAAAACAAGACAAAACAAGACAAGACAAGACAAAACAACACAACACAACATGACATGACATGACATGACATGACAAAACAAGACAAGACAAAACAACACAACACAATATGACATGACATGACATGACATGAGAAGACAAGACAAAGCAGGACAGGACAGGACAGGACAGGACAGGACAAGACAAGACAAGACAAGACATGAGAAGACAAAACAAGACAAAACAAGACAAGACAAGACAAGACAAGACAAGACAAGACAAGACAAGACAAGACATGAGAAGACAAAACAAGACAAAACAAGACAAGACAAGACAAGACAAGACAAGACAAGACAAGACAAGACAAGACAAGACAAGACAAGACAAGACAAGACATGAGAAGACAAAACAAGACAAAACAAGACAAGACAAGACAAGACAAGACAAGACAAGACAAGACAAGACAAGACAAGACAAGACAAGACAAGACAAGACAAGACAAGACAAGACAAGACAAGACAAGACAAGACAAGACAAGACAAGACAAGACAAGACAAGACAAGACAAGACAAGACAAGACTAGACAAGACTAGACAAGACTAGACAAGACAAGACAAGACAAGACTAGACAAGACTAGACAAGACTAGACAAGACTAGACAAGACAAGACAAGACAAGACAAGACAAGACAAGACAAGACAAGACAAGACAAGACAAGACAAGACAAGACAAGACAAGACAAGACAAGACAAGACAAGACAAGACAAGACAAGACAAGACAAGACAAGACAAGACAAGACAAGACAAGACAAGACAAGACTAGACAAGACTTGACAAGACTAGACAAGACTAGACTAGACAAGACAAGACAAGACAAGACTAGACAAGACTAGACAAGACTAGACAAGACAAGACAAGACAAGACAAGACAAGACAAGACAAAACAAGAAAAGACAAGACAAGACTAGACAAGACTAGACAAGACAAGACCAGACAAGAAAAGACAAGACAAGAGAAGACTAGACAAGACTAGACAAGACAAGACAAGACAAGACAAGACAAGACTAGACAAGACTAGACAAGACTAGACAAGACAAGACAAGACAAGACAAGACAAGACAAGACAACACAAGACAAGACAAGACAAGACAAGACATGAGAAGACATGACAAGACAAAACAAGACAAAACAAGACAAGACAAGACAAGACAAAACAACACAACACAACATGACATGACATGACATGACATGAGAAGACAAGACAAGGCAGGACAGGACAGGACAGGACAGGACAGGACAGGACAGGACAGGACAAAACAGGACAAGACAAGATAAGACAAGACAAGACAAGACAAGACAAGACAAGACAAGACAAGACAGGACAAGACAAGACAAGACAAGACAAGACTAGACAAGACTAGACAAGACAAGACTAGACAAGACAAGACAAGACAAGACAAGACAAGACAAGACAAGACAAGACATGAGAAGACATGACAAGACAAAACAAGACAAAACAAGACAAGACAAGACAAGACAAAACAACACAACACAACATGACATGACATGACATGACATGACAAAACAAGACAAGACAAGACAAGACAAGACAAGACAAGACTAGACAAGACAAGACAAGACAAGACCAGACAAGAAAAGACAAGACAAGACAAGACTAGACAAGACTAGACAAGACAAGACAAGACAAGACAAGACAAGACAAGACAAGACAAGACAAGACAAGACAAGACAAGACAAGACAAGACAAGACAAGACAAGACAAGACAAGACAAGACAAGACAAGACAAGACAAGACAAGACAAGACAAGACAAGACTAGACAAGACTAGACAAGACTAGACAAGACAAGACAAGACAAGACAAGACAAGACAAGACAAGACAAGACAAGACAAGACAAGACAAGACAAGACAAGACAAGACTAGACAAGACTAGACAAGACAAGACAAGACAACACAAGACAAAACAACACAACACAACATGACATGACATGACATGACATGACATGACAAAACAAGACAAGACAAGACAAGACATGACAAGACAAGACAAGACAAGACTAGACAAGACAAGACAAGACAAGACAAGACAAGACATGAGAAGACATGACAAGACAAAACAAGACAAAACAAGACAAGACAAGACAAGACAAAACAACACAACACAACATGACATGACATGACATGACATGAGAAGACAAGACAAGGCAGGACAAGGCAGGACAGGACAGGACAGGACAGGACAGGACAGGACAGGACAGGACAGGACAGGACAGGACAGGACAGGACAGGACAAGACAAGACATGACAAAACAAGACAAGACAAGACAAAACAACACAACACAATATGACATGACATGACATGACATGAGAAGACAAGACAAGGCAGGACAGGACAGGACAGGACAGGACAGGACAGGACAGGACAGGACAGGACAGGACAGGACAAGACAAGACAAGACAAGACAAGACAAGACATGACAAGACAAGACAAGACAAGACTAGACAAGACTAGACAAGACTAGACAAGACTAGACAAGACAAGACAAGACAAGACAAGACAAGACAAGACAAGACAAGACAAGACAAGACAAGACAAGACAAGACAAGACAAGACAAGACAAGACAAGACAAGACAAGACTAGACAAGACTAGACAAGACAAGACAAGACAAGACAAGACAAGACAAGACAAGACAAGACAAGACAAGACATGAGAAGACATGACAAGACAAAACAAGACAAAACAAGACAAAACAAGACACGACAAGACAAGACAAAACAACACAACACAACATGACATGACATGACATGACATGACAAAACAAGACAAGACAAGACAAGACATGAGAAGACATGACAAGACAAAACAAGACAAAACAAGACAAGACAAGACAAGACAAAACAACACAACACAACATGACATGACATGACATGACATGACATGACAAAACAAGACAAGACAAGACAAGACAAGACAAGACAAGACAAGACAAGACTAGACAAGACAAGACAAGACAAGACAAGACAAGACATGAGAAGACATGACAAGACAAGACAAGACAAGACAAGACAAGACAAGACAAGACTAGACAAGACTAGACAAGACTAGACAAGACAAGACAAGACAAGACAAGACAAGACAAGACAAGACAAGACAAGACAAGACAAAACAAGACAAGACAAGACAAGACAAGACAAAACAACACAACACAACATGACATGACATGACATGACAAAACAAGACAAGACAAGACAAGACATGACAAGACAAGACAAGACAAGACTAGACAAGACAAGACAAGACAAGACAAGACAAGACATGAGAAGACATGACAAGACAAAACAAGACAAAACAAGACAAAACAAGACAAGACAAGACAAGACAAAACAACACAACACAACATGACATGACATGACATGACATGAGAAGACAAGACAAGGCAGGACAGGACAGGACAGGACAGGACAGGACAGGACAGGACAGGACAGGACAGGACAGGACAGGACAGGACAGGACAGGACAGGACAGGACAGGACAAGACAAGACATGACAAAACAAGACAAGACAAGACAAAACAACACAACACAATATGACATGACATGACATGACATGAGAAGACAAGACAAGGCAGGACAGGACAGGACAGGACAGGACAGGACAGGACAGGACAGGACAGGACAAGACAAGACAAGACAAGACAAGACAAGACAAGACAAGACAAGACTAGACAAGACTAGACAAGACTAGACAAGACTAGACTAGACAAGACAAGACAAGTCAAGACTAGACAAGACTAGACAAGACTAGACAAGACAAGACAAGACAAGACAAGACAAGACCAGACAAGACAAGACAAGACAAGACAAGACAAGACAAGACAAGACAAAACAAGACAAGACAAGACAAGACTAGACAAGACTAGACAAGACAAGACAAGACAAGACCAGACAAGAAAAGACAAGACAAGACAAGACTAGACAAGACTAGACAAGACAAGACAAGACAAGACAAGACAAGACAAGACAAGACAAGACAAGACAAGACAAGACAAGACAAGACAAGACAAGACAAGACAAGACAACACAAGACAAGACAAGACAAGACTAGACATGAGAAGACATGACAAGACAAAACAAGACAAGACAAGACAAGACAAAACAACACAACACAACACAACATGACATGACATGACATGACATGAGAAGACAAGACAAGGCAGGACAGGACAGGACAGGACAGGACAAAACAGGACAAGACAAGATAAGGCAAGACAAGACAAGACAAGACAAGACAAGACAAGACAAGACAAGACAAGACAAGACAAGACAAGACAAGACTAGACAAGACTAGACAAGACTAAACAAGACAAGACAAGACAAGACAAGACAAGACAAGACAAGACAAGACAAGACATGAGAAGACATGACAAGACAAAACAAGACAAAACAAGACAAGACAAGACAAGACAAAACAACACAACACAACATGACATGACATGACATGACAAAACAGGACAAGACAAGACAAGACAAGACAAGACAAGACATGAGAAGACATGACAAGACAAGACAAGACAAAAGAACACAACACAATATGACATGACATGACATGCCATGAGAAGACAAGACAAGGCAGGACAGGACAGGACAGGACAGGACAAGACAAGATAAGACAAGACAAGACAAGACAAGACAAGACAAGACAAGACAAGACAAGACAAGACAAGACAAGACAAGACAAGACAAGACAAGACAAAACAACACAACACAACATGACATGACATGACATGACATGACATGACAAAACAAGACAAGACAAGACAAGACAAGACAAGACAAGACATGACAAGACAAAACAAGACAAAACAAGACAAGACAAGACAAGACAAAACAACACAACACAACACAACACAACATGACATGACATGACATGACATGACAAAACAAGACAAGACAAGACAAAACAACACAACACAATATGACATGACATGACATGACATGAGAAGACAAGACAAGGCAGGACAGGACAGGACAGGACAGGACAGGACAGGACAGGACAGGACAGGACAAGACAAGATAAGACAAGACAAGACAAGACAAGACAGGACAAGACAAGACAAGACAAGACAAGACAAGACAAGACAAGACAAGACAAGACAAGACAAGACAAGACAAGACAAGACAAGACAAGACAAGACAAGACAAGACAAGAAAAGACAAGACAAGACAAGACAAGACAAGACAAGACAACATGACATGACATGACATGACATGACATGACAAAACAAGACAAGACAAGACAAGACAACACAAGACAAGACAAGACAAGACAAGACAAAACAAGACAAAACAAGACTAGACAAGACAAGACAAAACAACACAACACAACACAACATGACATGACATGACATGACATGACATGACAAAACGAGACAAGACAAGACAAAACAACACAACACAATATGACATGACATGACATGACATGAGAAGACAAGACAAGGCAGGACAGGACAGGACAGGACAGGACAGGACAGGACAAGACAAGATAAGACAAGACAAGACAAGACAAGACAAGACAAGACAAGACAAGACAAGACAAGACAAGACAAGACAAGACAAGACAAGACAAGACAAGACTAGACAAGACAAGACAAGACAAGACAAGACAAGACAAGACAAGACAAGACAAGACAAGACAAGACAAGACAAGACAAGACAAGACAAGACAAGACAAGACAAGACTAGACAAGACTAGACAAGACTAGACAAGACTAGACAAGACAAGACAAGACAAGACAAGACAAGACAAGACAAGACAAGACAAGACAAGACAAGACAAGACAAGACAAGACAAGACAAGACAAGACAAGACAAGACAAGACAAGACAAGACAAGACAAGACAAGACAAGACAAGACAAGACAAGACATGAGAAGACATGACAAGACAAAACAACACAACACAACATGACATGACATGACATGACAAAACAAGACAAGACAAGGCAGGACAGGACAAGACAAGACATGAGAAGACATGACAAGACAAAACAAGACAAGACAAGACAAGACAAAACAACACAACACAACATGACATGACATGACATGACAAAACAGGACAAGACAAGACAAGACAAGACAAGACAAGACATGAGAAGACATGACAAGACAAGACAAGACAAAAGAACACAACACAATATGACATGACATGACATGCCATGAGAAGACAAGACAAGGCAGGACAGGACAGGACAGGACAGGACAAGACAAGATAAGACAAGACAAGACAAGACAAGACAAGACAAGACAAGACAAGACAAGACAAGACAAGACAAGACAAGACAAGACAAGACAAAACAACACAACACAACATGACATGACATGACATGACATGACATGACAAAACAAGACAAGACAAGACAAGACAAGACAAGACAAGACATGACAAGACAAACCAAGACAAAACAAGACAAGACAAGACAAGACAAAACAACACAACACAACACAACACAACATGACATGACATGACATGACATGACATGACAAAACAAGACAAGACAAGACAAAACAACACAACACAATATGACATGACATGACATGACATGAGAAGACAAGACAAGGCAGGACAGGACAGGACAGGACAGGACAGGACAGGACAGGACAGGACAGGACAAGACAAGATAAGACAAGACAAGACAAGACAAGACAGGACAAGACAAGACAAGACAAGACAAGACAAGACAAGACAAGACAAGACAAGACAAGACAAGACAAGACAAGACAAGACAAGACAAGACAAGAAAAGACAAGACAAGACAAGACAAGACAAGACAAGACAACATGACATGACATGACATGACATGACATGACAAAACAAGACAAGACAAGACAAGACAAGACAAGACAAGACAAGACAAGACAAGACAAAACAAGACAAAACAAGACTAGACAAGACAAGACAAAACAACACAACACAACACAACACAACATGACATGACATGACATGACATGACATGACAAAACGAGACAAGACAAGACAAAACAACACAACACAATATGACATGACATGACATGACATGAGAAGACAAGACAAGGCAGGACAGGACAGGACAGGACAGGACAGGACAGGACAAGACAAGATAAGACAAGACAAGACAAGACAAGACAAGACAAGACAAGACAAGACAAGACAAGACAAGACAAGACAAGACAAGACAAGACTAGACAAGACAAGACAAGACAAGACAAGACAAGACAAGACAAGACAAGACAAGACAAGACAAGACAAGACAAGACAAGACAAGACAAGACAAGACAAGACAAGACTAGACAAGACTAGACAAGACTAGACAAGACTAGACAAGACAAGACAAGACAAGACAAGACAAGACAAGACAAGACAAGACAAGACAAGACAAGACAAGACAAGACAAGACAAGACAAGACAAGACAAGACAAGACAAGACAAGACAAGACAAGACATGACATGAGAAGACATGACAAGACAAAACAAGACAAAACAAGACAAGACAAGACAAGACAAAACAACACAACACAACATGACATGACATGACATGACATGACAAAACAAGACAAGACAAGACATGAGAAGACATGACAAGACAAAACAATACAAAACAAGACAAGACAAGACAAAACAACACAACACAACATGACATGACATGACATGACATGACATGACAAAACAAGACAAGACAAGACAACACAACACAATATGACATGACATGACATGACATGAGAAGACAAGACAAGGCAGGACAGGACAGGACAGGACAGGACAGGACAGGACAGGACAGGACAGGACAGGACAGGACAGGACAGGACAAGACAAGACAAGACAAGACAAGACAAGACAAGACAAGACAAGACAAGACAAGACAAGACAAGACAAGACAAGACAAGACAAGACAAGACAAGACAAGACAAGACAAGACAAGACAAGACAAGACAAGACAAGACAAGACAAGACAAGACAAGACAAGACAAGACTAGACAAGACTAGACAAGACAGACAAGACAAGACCAGACAAGACAAGACAAGACAAGACAAGACAAGACAAGACAAGACAAGACAAGACAAGACAAGACAAGACAAGACAAGACAAGACAAGACAAGACAAGACAAGACATGACAAGACAAGACAAGACAAGACTAGACAAGACAAGACAAGACATGAGAAGACATGACAAGACAAAACAAGACAAAACAAGACAAGACAAGACAAGACAAAACAACACAACACAACATGACATGACATGACATGACATGAGAAGACAAGACAAGGCAGGACAGGACAGGACAGGACAGGACAGGACAGGACAGGACAGGACAGGACAAGACAAGATAAGACAAGACAAGACAAGACAAGACAAGACAAGACAAGACAAGACAAGACAAGACAAGACAAGACAAGACAAGACAAGACAAGACAAGACAAGACAAGACAAGACAAGACAAGACAAGACAAGACAAGACAAGACAAGACAAGACAAGACAAGACAAGACAAGGCAAGACAAGACAAGACAAGACAAGACAAGACAAGACAAGACAAGACAAGACAAGACAAGACAAGACAAGACATGACATGACATGACATGACAAAACAAGACAAGACAAGACAAAACAACACAACACAATATGACATGACATGACATGAGAAGACAAGACAAGGCAGGACAGGACAGGACGGGACAGGACAGGACAAGACAAGATAAGACAAGACAAGACAAGACAAGACAAGACAGGACAAGACAAGACAAGACAAGACAAGACAAGACAAGGCAAGACAAGACAAGACAAGACAAGACAAGACAAGACAAGACAAGACAAGACAAGACAAGACAAGACAAGACAAGACAAGACAAGACAAGACAAGACAAGACAAGACAAGACAAGACAAGACAAGACAAGACAAGACAAGACAAGACAAGACAGGACAAGACAAGACAAGACAAGACAAGACAAGACAAGACAAGACAAGACAAGACAAGACAAGACAAGACAAGACAAGACAAGACAAGACAAGACAAGACAAGACAAGACAAGACAAGACAAGACAAGACAAGACAAGACAAGACAAGACAAGACAAGACAAGACAAGACAAGACAAGACAAGACAAGACAAGACAAGACAAGACAAGACAAGACAAGACAAGACAAGACAAGACAAGACAAGACAAGACAAGACAAGACAAGACAAGACAAGACAAGACAAGACAAGACAAGACAAGACAAGACAAGAGCAGACAAGACAAGACAAGACAAGACAAGACAAGACAAGACTAGACAAGACTAGACAAGACTAGACAAGACAAGACAAGACAAGCCAAGACAAGACTAGACAAGACAAGACAAGACAAGACAAGACCAGACAAGACAAGACAAGACTTGACTAGACAAGACTAGACAAGACAAGACAAGACAAGACAAGACTAGACAAGACTAGACAAGACAAGACAAGACAAGACAAGACAAGACTAGACAAGACTAGACAAGACAAGACAAGACAAGACCAGACAAGACAAGACAAGACAAGACAAGACAAGACAAGACAAGACTAGACAAGACTAGACAAGACAAGACAAGACAAGACTAGACAAGACTAGACAAGACAAGACCAGACAAGACAAGACAAGACAAGACAAGACAAGACTAGACAAGACTAGACAAGACTAGACAAGACAAGACAAGACAAGACAAGACAAGACAAGACAAGACTAGACAAGACTAGACAAGACAAGACAAGACAAGACTAGACAAGACAAGACAAGACAAGACCAGACAAGACAAGACAAGACAAGACCAGACAAGACAAGACAAGACAAGACAAGACAAGACTAGACAAGACAAGACAAGACAAGACAAGACAAGACAAGACAAGACAAGACTAGACAAGACTAGACAAGACAAGACAAGACAAGACAAGACAAGACAAGACTAGACAAGACAAGACAAGACAAGACCAGACAAGACAAGACAAGACAAGACAAGACTAGACAAGACTAGACAAGACAAGACAAGACAAGACAAGACAAGACAAGACAAGACAAGACAAGACAAGACAAGACAAGACTAGACAAGACTAGACAAGACAAGACAAGACAAGACCAGACAAGACAAGACAAGACAAGACTAGACAAGACAAGACAAGACAAGACCAGACAAGACAAGACAAGACAAGACAAGACTAGATAAGACAAGACTAGACAAGACTAGACTAGACAAGACAAGACAAGACAAGACAAGACAAGACAAGACAAGACAAGACAAGACAAGACAAGACAAGACAAGGCAAGGCAAGACAAGACAAGACAAGACTAGACAAGACAAGACTAGACAAGACAGACAAGACAAGACAAGACAAGACAAGACAAGACAAGACAAGACAAGACAAGACAAGACAAGACAAGACAAGACAAGACAAGACAAGACAAGACAAGACAAGACAAGACAAGACAAGACAAGACAAGACAAGACAAGACAAGACAAGACAAGACAAGACAAGACAAGACAAGACAAGACTAGACAAGACTAGAAAAGACTAGAAAAGACAAGACAAGACAAGACAAGACTAGACAAGACAAGACTAGACAAGACAGACAAGACAAGACCAGACAAGACAAGACAAGACAAGACAAGACAAGACAAGACAAGACAAGACAAGACAAGACAAGACAAGACAAGACAAGACAAGACAAGACAAGACAAGACAAGACAAGACAAGACAAGACAAGACAAGACAAGACAAGACAAGACAAGACAAGACAAAACAAGACAAGACAAAACAAGACAAGACAAGACAAGACAAGACAAGACAAGACAAGACAAGACAAGACAAGACAAGACAAGACAAGACAAGACAAGACAAGACAAGACATGGGAAGACATGACAAGACAAAACAAGACAAGACAACACAACATGACATGACATGACATGACAAAACAACACAACACAATATGACATGACATGACATGACATGAGAAGACAAGACAAGACAAGACAAGACAAGACAAGACAAGACAAGACAAGACAAGACAAGACAAGACAAGACAAGACAAGACAAGACAAGACAAGACAAGACAAGACAAGACAAGACAAGACAAGACAAGACAAGACAAGACAAGACAAGACAAGACAAGACAAGACAAGACAAGACAAGACAAGACAAGACAAGACAAGACAAGACAAGACAAGACAAGACAAGACAAGACAAGACAAGACAAGACAAGACAAGACAAGACAAGACAAGACAAGACAAGACAAGACAAGACAAGACAAGACAAGACAAGACAAGACAAGACAAGACAAGACAAGACAAGACAAGACAAGACAAGACAAGACAAGACAAGACAAGACAAGACAAGACAAGACAAGACAAGACAAGACAAGACAAGACAAGACAAGACAAGACAAGACAAGACAAGACAAGACAAGACAAGACAAGACAAGACAAGACAAGACAAGACAAGACAAGACAAGACAAGACAAGACAAGACAAGACAATACAAGACAAGACAAAACAAGACAAGACAAGACAAGACAAGACAAGACAAGACAAGACAAGACAAGACAAGACAAGACAAGACAAGACAAGACATGGGAAGACATGACAAGACAAAACAAGACAAGACAACACAACATGACATGACATGACATGAAAAACAACACAACACAATATGACATGACATGACATGACATGCGAAGACAAGACAAGGCAGGACAGGACAGGACAGGACAGGATAGGACAAGACAAGATAAGACAAGACAAGACAAGACAAGACAAGACAGGACAAGACAAGACAAGACAAGACAAGACAAGACAAGACAAGACAAGACAAGACAAGACAAGACAAGACAAGACAAGACAAGACAAGACAAGACAAGACAAGACAAGACAAGACAAGACAAGACAAGACAAGACAAGACAAGACAAGACAAGACAAGACAAGACAAAACAAGACAAGACAAGACAAGACAAAACAACACAACACAAGACAAGACAAGACAAAACAACACAACACAACATGACATGACATGACATGACATGAGAAGACAAGACAAGGCAGGACAGGACAGGACAGGACAGGACAGGACAGGACAAGACAAGACAAGACAAGACAAGACAAGACAAGACAAGACAAGACAAGACAAGACAAGACAAGACAAGACAAGACAAGACAAGACAAGACAAGACAAGACAAGACAAGACAAGACAAGACAAGACAAGACAAGACAAGACAAGACAAGACAAGACAAGACAAGACAAGACAAGACAAGACAAGACAAGACAAGACAAGACAAGACAAGACAAGACAAGACAAGACAAGACAAGACAAGACAAGACAAGACAAGACAAGACAAGACAAGACAAGACAAGACAAGACAAGACAAGACAAGACAAGACAAGACAAGACAAGACAAGACAAGACAAGACAAGACAAGACAAGACAAGACAAGACAAGACAAGACAAGACAAGACAAGACAAGACAAGACAAGACAAGACAAGACAAGACAAGACAAGACAAGACAAGACAAGACAAGACAAGACAAGACAAGACAAGACAAGACAAGACAAGACAAGACAAGACAAGACAAGACAAGACAAGACAAGACAAGACAAGACAAGACAAGACAAGACAAGACAAGACAAGACAAGACAAGACAAAACAAGACAAGACAAGACAAGACAAGACAAGACAAGACAAGACAAGACAAGACAAGACAAGACAAGACAAGACAAGACATGGGAAGACATGACAAGACAAAACAAGACAAAACAAGACAAGACAACACAACATGACATGACATGACATGACAAAACAACACAACACAATATGACATGACATGACATGACATGAGAAGACAAGACAAGGCAGGACAGGACAGGACAGGACAGGATAGGACAAGACAAGATAAGACAAGACAAGACAAGACAAGACAAGACAGGACAAGACAAGACAAGACAAGACAAGACAAGACAAGACAAGACAAGACAAGACAAGACAAGACAAAACAAGACAAGACAAGACAAGACAAAACAACACAACACAACATGACATGACATGAGATGACATGACATGACAAAACAAGACAAGACAAGACAAAACAACACAACACAATATGACATGACATGATATGACATGAGAAGACAAGACAAGACAAGACAAGACAAGACAAAACAACACAACACAACATGACATGACATGACATGACATGACATGACAAAACAAGACAAGACAAGACAAAACAACACAACACAATATGACATGACATGATATGGCATGAGAAGACAAGACAAGGCAGGACAGGACAGGACAGGACAGGACAGGACAGGACAGGACAGGACAGGACAAGACAAGATAAGACAAGACAAGACAAGACAAGACAAGACAGGACAAGACAAGACAAGACAAGACAAGACAAGACAAGACAAGACAAGACAAGACAAGACAAGACAAGACAAGACAAGACAAGACAAGACAAGACAAGACAAGACAAGACAAGACAAGACAAGACAAGACAAGACAAGACAAGACAAGACAAGACAAGACAAGACAAGACAAGACAAGACAAGACAAGACAAGACAAGACAAGACAAGACAAGACAAGACAAGACAAGACAAGACAAGACAAGACAAGACAAGACAAGACAAGACAAGACAAGACAAGACAAGACAAGACAAGACAAGACAAGACAAGACAAGACAAGACAAGACAAAACAAGACAAGACAAGACAAGACAAGACAAGACAAGACAAGACAAGACAAGACAAGACAAGACTAGACAAGACTAGACAAGACTAGACAAGACTAGACAAGACAAAACAAGACAAAACAAGACAAGACAAGACAACACAACACAACATGACATGACATGACATGACATGAGAAGACAAGACAAGGCAGGACAGGACAGGACAGGACAGGACAGGACAGGACAAGACAAGACAAGACAAGACAAGACAAGACAAGACAAGACAAGACAAGACAAGACAAGACAAGACAAGACAAGACTAGACAAGACAGACAAGACAAGACAAGACAAGACAAGACAAGACAAGACAAGACAAGACAAGACAAGACAAGACAAGACAAGACAAGACAAGACAAGACAAGACAAGACAAGACAAGACAAGACAAGACAAGACAAGACATGAGAAGACAAAACAAGACAAAACAAGACAAGACAAGACAAAACAACACAACACAACATGACATGATATGACATGACATGACAAGACAAGACAAGACAAGACAAAACAGCACAACACAATATGACATGACATGACATGACATGAGAAGACAAGACAAGGCAGGACAGGACAGGACAGGACAAGACAAGACAAGACAAGACAAGACAAGACAAGACAAGACAAGACAAGACAAGACAAGACAAGACAAGACAAGACAAGACAAGACAAGACAAGACAAGACAAGACAAGACAAGACAAGACAAGACAAGACAAGACAAGACAAGACAAGACAAGACAAGACAAGACAAGACAAGACAAGACAAGACAAGACTAGACAAGACAGACAAGACAAGACCAGACAAGACAAGACAAGACAAGACAAGACAAGACAAGACAAGACAAGACAAGACAAGACAAGACAAGACAAGACAAGACATGAGAAGACAAAACAAGACAAAACAAGACAAGACAAGACAAAACAACACAACACAACATGACATGATATGACATGACATGACAAAACAAGACAAGACAAGACAAAACAACACAACACAATATGACATGACATGACATGACATGAGAAGACAAGACAAGGCAGGACAGGACAGGACAGGACAGGACAGGACAGGACAAGACAAGATAAGACAAGACAAGACAAGACAAGACAAGACAAGACAAGACAAGACAAGACAAGACAAGACAAGACAAGACAAGACAAGACAAGACAAGACAAGACAAGACAAGACAAGACAAGACAAGACAAGACAAGACAAGACAAGACAAGACAAGACAAGAGTAGACAAGACAAGACTAGACAAGACAAGACAAGACAAGACAAGACAAGACAAGACAAGACAAGACAAGACCAGACAAGACAAGACAAGACAAGACAAGACAAGACAAGACAACACAACATGACGTTTCATGAAATGACATGACATGACAAAACAAGACAAGACAAGACAAGACAAAACAACACAACACAACACAACATGACATGACATGACATGACATGACATGACAAAACAAGACAAGACAAGACAAAACAACACAACACAATATGACATGACATGACATGACATGAGAAGACAAGACAAGGCAGGACAGGACAGGACAGGACAGGACAGGACAGGACAAGACAAGATAAGACAAGACAAGACAAGACAAGACATTACAAGACAAGACAAGACAAGACAAGACAAGACAAGACAAGACAAGACAAGACAAGACAAGACAAGACAAGACAAGGCAAGACAAGACAAGACAAGACAAGACAAGACAAGACAAGACAAGACAAGACAAGACAAGACAAGACAAGACAAGACAAGACAAGACAAGACAAGACAAGACAAGACAAGACAAGACAAGACATGGGAAGACATGACAAGACAAAACAAGACAAGACAACACAACATGACATGACATGACATGACATGACATGACAAAACAAGACAAGACAAGACAAAACAACACAACACAATATGACATGACATGACATGACATGAGAAGACAAGACAAGGCAGGACAGGACAGGACAGGACAGGACAGGACAAGACAAGACAAGATAAGACAAGACAAGACAAGACAAGACAAGACAAGACAAGACAGGACAAGACAAGACAAGACTAGACAAGACAAGACAAGACAAGACAAGACAAGACAAGACAAGACAAGACAAGACAAGACAAGACAAGACAAGACAAGACAAGACAAGACAAGACAAGACAAGACAAGACAAGTCAAGACAAGGCAAGACAAGACAAGACAAAACAAGACAAGACAAGACAAGACTAGACAAGACAAGACAAGACAAGACTAGACAAAAAACACAACACAACTTGACATGACATGACATGACATGACAAAACAAGACAAGACAAGACAAGACAAGACAAGACAAGACAAGACATGAGAAGACAAGACTAGACAAGACTAGACTAGACAAGACAAGACAAGACAAGACTAGACAAGACTAGACAAGACAAGACTAGACAAGACTAGACAAGACTAGACAAGACTAGACAAGACAAGACTAGACTAGACAAGACAAGAAAAGACAAGACAAGACTAGACAAGACAAGACTAGACAAGAGTAGACAAGACTAGACAAGACAAGACAAGACAAGACAAGACAAGACAAGACAAGACAAGACAAGACAAGACAAGACAAGACAAGACAAGACAAGACAAGACAAGACAAGACAAGACAAGACAAGACAAGACAAGACAAGACAAGACAAGACAAGACAAGACAAGACAAGACAAGACAAGACAAGACAAGACAAGACAAGACAAGACAAGACAAGACAAGACAAGACAAGACAAGACAAGACAAGACAAAACAACACAACACAATATGACATGACATGACATGACATGAGAAGACAAGACAAGGCAGGACAGGACAGGACAGGACAGGACAGGACAAGACAAGACAAGATAAGACAAGACAAGACAAGACAAGACAAGACAAGACAGGACAAGACAAGACAAGACAAGACAAGACAAGACAAGACAAGACAAGACAAGACAAGACAAGACAAGACAAGACAAGACAAGACAAGACAAGACAAGACAAGACAAGACAAGACAAGACAAGACTAGACAAGACTAGACAAGACTAGACAAGACAAGACAAGACAAGACAAGACAAGACAAGACAAGACAAGACAAGACAAGACAAGACAAGACAAGACAAGACAAGACAAGACAAGACAAGACAAGACAAGACAAGACAAGACAAGTCAAGACAAGGCAAGACAAGACAAGACAAAACAAGACAAGACAAGATAAGACAAGACAAGACAAGACAAGACATTACAAGACAAGACAAGACAAGACAAGACAAGACAAGACAAGACAAGACAAGACAAGACAAGACAAGACAAGACTAGACAAGACAAGACAAGACAAGACAAGACAAGACAAGACAAGACAAGACAAGACAAGACAAGACAAGACAAGACAAGACAAGACAAGACAAGACAAGACAAGACAAGACAAGACAAGACAAGACAAGTCAAGACAAGGCAAGACAAGACAAGACAAAACAAGACAAGACAAGACAAGACAAGACAAGACAAGACAAGACAAGACAAGACAAGACAAGACAAGACAAGACAAGACAAGTCAAGACAAGGCAAGACAAGACAAGACAAAACAAGACAAGACTAGACAAGACTAGACTAGACAAGACAAGACAAGACAAGACTAGACAAGACTAGACAAGACAAGACTAGACAAGACTAGACAAGACTAGACAAGACTAGACAAGACTAGACAAGACAAGACTAGACTAGACAAGACAAGAAAAGACAAGACAAGACTAGACAAGACTAGACAAGACAAGACTAGACAAGACTAGACTAGACAAGACAAGACAAGACAAGACTAGACAAGACTAGACAAGACAAGACTAGACAAGACTAGACAAGACTAGACAAGACAAGACAAGACAAGACAAGACAAGACAAGACAAGACAAGACAAGACAAGACAAGACAAGACATGAGAAGACATGACAAGACAAAACAAGACAAAACAAGACAAGACAAGACAAGACAAAACAACACAACACAACATGACGTGACATGACATGACATGAGAAGACAAGACAAGGCAGGACAAGACAAGACAAGACAAGACTAGACAAGACTAGACAAGACTAGACAAGACTAGACAAGACTAGACAAGACTAGACAAGACTAGACTAGACAAGACAAGACAAGACAAGACAAGACTAGGCAAGACTAGACAAGACAAGACAAGACAAGACAAGACAAGACAAGACAAGACAAGACAAGACAAGACAAGACAAGACTAGACAAGACTAGACAAGACTAGACAAGACAAGACAAGACTAGACAAGACTAGACAAGACAAGACAAGACAAGACAAGACAAGACTAGACAAGACTAGACAAGACTAGACAAGACTAGACAAGACTAGACAAGACAAGACAAGACAAGACCAGACAAGACAAGACAAGACAAGACCAGACAAGAAAAGACAAGACAAGACAAGACTAGACAAGACTAGACAAGACTAGACAAGACAAGACAAGACAAGACAAGACAAGACAAGACAAGACAAGACAAGACAAGACAAGACAAGACAAGACAAGACAAGACAAGACAAGACAAGACAAGACAAGACAAGACAAGACAAGACAAGACAAGACAAGACAAGACAAGACAAGACAAGACAAGACAAGACAAGAGTAGACAAGACTAGACAAGACTAGACAAGACTAGACAAGACAAGACCAGACCAGACAAGACAAGACAAGACAAGACAAGACAAGACAAGACAAGACAAGACCAGACAAGACAAGACAAGACAACACAAGACAAGACTAGACAAGACAAGACAAGACAAGACAAGAAAAGACAAGACAAGACAAGACAAGACAAGACAAGACAAGACAAGACAAGACAAGACTAGACAAGACTAGACAAGACTAGACAAGACTAGACAAGACAAGACAAGACAAGACAAGACTAGACAAGACAAGACAAGACAAGACAAAACAAGACTAGACAAGACTAGACAAGACTAGACAAGACAAGACAAGACAAGACCAGACAAGGCAAGACAAGACAAGACAAGACAAGACAAGACAAGACAAGACAAGACAAGACAAGACAAAACAAGACAAGACAAGACAAGACTAGACAAGACTAGACAAGACAAGACAAGACAAGACAAGAATAGACAAGACAAGACAAGACAAGACAAGACAAGACTAGACAAGACAAGACAAGACAAGACAAGACAAGACAAGACTAGACAAGACTAGACTAGACAAGACAAGACAAGACAAGACAAGACTAGACAAGACTAGACAAGACAAGACTAGACAAGACTAGACAAGACTAGACAAGACAAGACAAGACAAGACAAGACAAGACAAGACAAGACAAGACAAGACAAGACAAGACAAGACATGAGAAGACATGACAAGACAAAACAAGACAAAACAAGACAAGACAAGACAAGACAAAACAACACAACACAACATGACGTGACATGACATGACATGAGAAGACAAGACAAGGCAGGACAAGACAAGACAAGACAAGACTAGACAAGACTAGACAAGACTAGACAAGACTAGACAAGACTAGACAAGACTAGACAAGACTAGACTAGACAAGACAAGACAAGACAAGACAAGACTAGGCAAGACTAGACAAGACAAGACAAGACAAGACAAGACAAGACAAGACAAGACAAGACAAGACAAGACAAGACTAGACAAGACTAGACAAGACTAGACAAGACAAGACAAGACTAGACAAGACTAGACAAGACAAGACAAGACAAGACAAGACAAGACTAGACAAGACTAGACAAGACTAGACAAGACTAGACAAGACTAGACAAGACAAGACAAGACAAGACCAGACAAGACAAGACAAGACAAGACAAGACAAGACCAGACAAGAAAAGACAAGACAAGACAAGACTAGACAAGACTAGACAAGACTAGACAAGACAAGACAAGACAAGACAAGACAAGACAAGACAAGACAAGACAAGACAAGACAAGACAAGACAAGACAAGACAAGACAAGACAAGACAAGACAAGACAAGACAAGACAAGACAAGACAAGACAAGACAAGACAAGACAAGACAAGAGTAGACAAGACTAGACAAGACTAGACAAGACTAGACAAGACAAGACCAGACCAGACAAGACAAGACAAGACAAGACAAGACAAGACAAGACAAGACAAGACCAGACAAGACAAGACAAGACAAGACAAGACAAGACTAGACAAGACAAGACAAGACAAGACAAGAAAAGACAAGACAAGACAAGACAAGACAAGACAAGACAAGACAAGACAAGACTAGACAAGACTAGACAAGACTAGACAAGACAAGACAAGACAAGACAAGACTAGACAAGACAAGACAAGACAAAACAAGATTAGACAAGACTAGACAAGACTAGACAAGACAAGACAAGACAAGACCAGACAAGACAAGACAAGACAAGACAAGACAAGACAAGACTAGACAAGACAAGACAAGACAAAACAAGATTAGAAAAGACTAGACAAGACTAGACAAGACAAGACAAGACAAGACCAGACAAGACAAGACAAGACAAGACAAGACAAGACTAGACAAGACTAGACAAGACTAGACAAGACAAGACAAGACAAGACCAGACAAGACAAGACAAGACAAGACCAGACAAGAAAAGACAAGACAAGAGAAGACTAGACAAGACTAGACAAGACTAGACAAGACAAGACAAGACAAGACAAGACAAGACAAGACAAGACAAGACAAGACAAGACAAGACAAGACAAGACAAGACAAGACAAGACAAGACAAGACAAGACAAGACAAGACTAGACAAGACTAGACAAGACTAGACAAGACAAGACAAGACAAGACAAGACAAGACTAGACAAGACTAGACAAGACTAGACAAGACAAGACAAGACTAGACAAGACTAGACAAGACAAGACAAGACAAGACAAGACAAGACTAGACAAGACTAGACAAGACTAGACAAGACTAGACAAGACTAGACAAGACTAGACAAGACAAGACAAGACAAGACCAGACAAGACAAGACAAGACAAGACAAGACCAGACAAGAAAAGACAAGACAAGACAAGACTAGACAAGACTAGACAAGACTAGACAAGACAAGACAAGACAAGACAAGACAAGACAAGACAAGACAAGACAAGACAAGACATGAGAAGACATGACAAGACAAAACAAGACAAAACAAGACAAGACAAGACAAAACAAGATTAGACAAGACTAGACAAGACTAGACAAGACAAGACAAGACAAGACCAGACAAGACAAGACAAGACAAGACAAGACAAGACAAGACTAGACAAGACTAGACAAGACTAGACAAGACAAGACAAGACAAGACAAGACAAGACAAGACAAGACAAGACAAGACAAGACAAGACAAGACAAGACAAGACAAGACAAGACAAGACAAGACAAGACAAGACAAGACAAGACAAGACAAGACAAGACAAGACAAGACAAGACAAGACAAGACAAGACAAGACAAGACAAGACAAGACAAGACAAAACAAGACTAGACAAGACTAGACAAGACAAGACAAGACAAGACAAGACAAGACAAGACAAGACAAGACAAGACAAGACAAGACAAGACAAGACAAGACAAGACAAGACAAGACAAGACAAGACAAGACAAGACAAGACAAGACAAGACAAGACAAGACAAAACAAGACTAGACAAGACTAGACAAGACAAGACAAGACAAGACAAGACAAGACAAGACAAGACAAGACAAGACAAGACAAGTCAAGACAAGGCAAGACAAGACAAAACAAGACAAGACAAGACATGAGAAGACATGACAAGACAAAACAAGACAAAACAAGACAAGACAAGACAAAACAAGATTAGACAAGACTAGACAAGACTAGACAAGACAAGACAAGACCAGACAAGACAAGACAAGACAAGACAAGACAAGACAAGACTAGACAAGACTAGACAAGACAAGACAAGAAAAGACAAGACAAGACAAGACAAGACAAGACAAGACAAGACAAGACAAGACAAGACAAGACAAGACAAGACAAGACAAGACAAGACAAGACAAGACAAGACAAGACAAGACAAGACAAGACAAGACAAGACAAGACAAGACAAGACAAGACAAGACTAGACAAGACTAGACAAGACTAGACAAGACAAGACAAGACAAGACAAGACAAGACAAGACAAGACAAGACAAGACAAGACAAGACAAGACAAGACAAGACAAGACAAGACAAGACAAGACAAGACAAGACAAGACAAGACAAGACAAGACAAGACAAGACAAGACTAGACAAGACTAGACAAGACTAGACTAGACAAGACAAGACAAGACAAGACAAGACTAGACAAGACTAGACAAGACAAGACTAGACAAGACTAGACAAGACTAGACAAGACAAGACAAGACAAGACAAGACAAGACAAGACAAGACAAGACAAGACATGACAAGACATGACAAGACTAGACAAGACTAGACAAGACTAGACAAGACAAGACAAGACAAGACAAGACAAGACATGACAAGACATGACAAGACTAGACAAGACTAGACAAGACTAGACAAGACAAGACAAGACAAGACCAGACAAGACAAGACAAGACAAGACAAGACAAGACAAGACAAAACAAGACAAGACAAGACAAGACAAAAAACACAACACAACTTGACATGACATGACATGACATGACATGACAAAACAAGACAAGACAAGACAAGGCAAGACAAGACAAGACAAGACAAGACAAGACATGAGAAGACATGACAAGACAAAACAAGACAAAACAAGACAAGACAAGACAAGACAAAACAACACAACACAACATGACGTGACATGGCATGCCATGACATGACAAAACAAGACAAGACAAGACAAAACAACACAACACAATATGACATGACATGACATGACATGAGAAGACAAGACAAGGCAGGACAAGACAAGACAAGACAAGACAAGACTAGACAAGACTAGACTAGACAAGACTAGACTAGACAAGACAAGACAAGACAAGACAAGACAAGACAAGACAAGACAAGACTAGGCAAGACTAGACAAGACAAGACTTGACAAGACAAGACAAGACAAGACAAGACAAGACAAGACAAGACAAGACATGACAAGACAAGACAAGACAAGACAAGACAAGACCAGACAAGACAAGACAAGACTAGACTAGACAAGACAAGACTAGACAAGACAAGACTAGACAAGACAAGACAAGACAAGACAAGACAAGACAAGACAAGACAAGACAAGACAAGACAAGACAAGACAAGACAAGACAAGACAAGACAAGACAAGACAAGACAAGACAAGACAAGACAAGACAAGACAAGACCAGACAAGACAAGACAAGACAAGACAAGACAAGACAAGACAAAACAAGACAAGACAAGACAAGACTAGACAAGACTAGACAAGACAAGACAAGACAAGACAAGACAAGACAAGACAAGACAAGACAAGACAAGACAAGACAAGACAAGTCAAGACAAGGCAAGACAAGACAAAACAAGACAAGACAAGACATGAGAAGACATGACAAGACAAGACAAGACTAGACAAGACAAGACAAGACAAGACAAGACAAGACAAGACAAGACTAGACAAGACTAGACTAGACAAGACAAGACAAGACAAGACAAGACTAGACAAGACTAGACAAGACAAGACTAGACAAGACTAGACAAGACTAGACAAGACAAGACAAGACAAGACAAGACAAGACAAGACAAGACAAGACAAGACATGAGAAGACATGACAAGACTAGACAAGACTAGACAAGACTAGACAAGACAAGACAAGACAAGACCAGACAAGACAAGACAAGACAAGACAAGACAAGACAAGACAAAACAAGACAAGACAAGACAAGACAAAAAACACAACACAACTTGACATGACATGACATGACATGACATGACAAAACAAGACAAGACAAGACAAGGCAAGACAAGACAAGACAAGACAAGACAAGACATGAGAAGACATGACAAGACAAAACAAGACAAAACAAGACAAGACAAGACAAGACAAAACAACACAACACAACATGACGTGACATGGCATGCCATGACATGACAAAACAAGACAAGACAAGACAAAACAACACAACACAATATGACATGACATGACATGACATGAGAAGACAAGACAAGGCAGGACAAGACAAGACAAGACAAGACAAGACTAGACAAGACTAGACTAGACAAGACTAGACTAGACAAGACAAGACAAGACAAGACAAGACAAGACAAGACAAGACTAGGCAAGACTAGACAAGACAAGACTTGACAAGACAAGACAAGACAAGACAAGACAAGACAAGACAAGACAAGACATGACAAGACAAGACAAGACAAGACAAGACAAGACCAGACAAGACAAGACAAGACTAGACTAGACAAGACAAGACTAGACAAGACAAGACTAGACAAGACAAGACAAGACAAGACAAGACAAGACAAGACAAGACAAGACAAGACAAGACAAGACAAGACAAGACAAGACAAGACAAGACAAGACAAGACAAGACAAGACAAGACAAGACAAGACAAGACAAGACCAGACAAGACAAGACAAGACAAGACAAGACAAGACAAAACAAGACAAGACAAGACAAGACTAGACAAGACTAGACAAGACAAGACAAGACAAGACCAGACAAGAAAAGACAAGAAAAGACAAGACAAGACAAGACAAGACTAGACAAGACTAGACAAAACAAGACAAGACAAGACAAGACAAGACAAGACAAGACAAGACTAGACAAGACTAGACAAGACTAGACAAGACAAGACAAGACAAGACAAGACAAGACAAGACAAGACAAGACAAGACAAGACAAGACAAAACAAGACAAGACAAGACTAGACAAGACTAGACAAGACAAGACAAGACAAGACCAGACAAGAAAAGACAAGACAAGACAAGACAAGACTAGACAAGACTAGACAAGACAAGACTAGCCTAGACAAGACAAGACAAGACAAGACAAGACTAGACAAGACTAGACAAGACAAGACTAGACAAGACTAGACAAGACTAGACAAGACAAGACAAGACAAGACAAGACAAGACAAGACAAGACAAGACAAGACAAGACAAGACCAGACAAGACAAGACAAGACAAGACAAGACAAGACAAGACAAGACTAGACAAGACTAGACAAGACAAGACTAGCCTAGACAAGACAAGACAAGACAAGACAAGACTAGACAAGACTAGACAAGACAAGACTAGACAAGACTAGACAAGACTAGACAAGACAAGACAAGACAAGACAAGACAAGACAAGACAAGACAAGACAAGACAAGACAAGACCAGACAAGACAAGACAAGACAAGACAAGACAAGACAAGACAAGACAAGACAAGACAAGACTAGACAAGACTAGACAAGACAAGACAAGACCAGACAAGAAAAGACAAGACAAGACAAGACAAGACTAGACAAGACTAGACAAGACAAGACAAGACAAGGCAAGACAAGACAAGACAAACAAGACTAGACAAGACTAGACAAGACTAGACAAGACAAGACAAGACAAGACAAGACAAGACAAGACAAAACAAGACAAAAAACACAACACAACATGACATGACATGACATGACATGACATGACATGACAAAACAAGACAAGACAAGACAAGACAAAACAACACAACACAACATGACATGACATGACATGACAAAACAAGACAAGACAAGACAAGACAAGACAAGACAAGACAAGACAAGACAAGACAAGACAAGACAAGACAAGACAAGACAAGACAAGACAAGACAAGACAAGACAAGACAAGACATGACAAGATAAAACAAGACAAAACAAGACAAGACAAGACAAGACAAAACAACACAACACAACATGACATGACATGACATGACAAAACAAGACAAGACAAGACAAAACAAGACAAGACAAGACAAGACAAGACAAGACAAGACAAGACAAGACTAGACAAGACTAGACAAGACTAGACAAGACAAGACAAGACAAGACAAGACAAGACAAGACAAGACAAGACAAGACAAGACAAGACAAGACAAGACAAGACAAGACAAGACAAGACAAGACAAGACAAGACAAGACAAGACATGACAAGACATGACAAGACAAAACAAGACAAAACAAGACAAAACAAGACAAGACAAAACAACACAACACAACATGACATGACATGACATGACATGACATGACAAAACAAGACAAGACAAGACAAAACAAGACAAGACAAGACAAGACTAGACAAGACTAGACAAGACAAGACAAGACAAGACCAGACTAGACAAGACTAGACAAGACAAGACAAGACAAGACAAGACAAGCTAGACAAGACTAGACAAGACAAGACAAGACAAGACCAGACAAGAAAAGACAAGACAAGACAAGACAAGACTAGACAAGACAAGACAAGACAAGACAAGACAAGACTAGACAAGACAAGACTAGACAAGACAAGACAAGACAAGACAAGACTAGACAAGACTAGACAAGACTAGACTAGACAAGACTAGACAAGACAAGACAAGACTAGACAAGACTAGACAAGACAAGACAAGACTTGACAAGACTAGACAAGACTAGACAAGACTAGACAAGACAAGACAAGACAAGACAAGACAAGACAAGACAAGACAAGACAAGACCAGACAAGACAAGACAAGACAAGACAAGACAAGACAAGACAAGACAAAACAAGACAAGACAAGACAAGACTAGACAAGACTAGACAAGACTAGACAAGACAAGACAAGACAAGACAAGACAAGACAAGACAAGACCAGACAAGAAAAGACAAGACAAGACAAGACTAGACAAGACAAGACAAGACAAGACAAGACAAGACAAGACAAGACAAGACAAGACAAGACTAGACAAGACTAGACAAGACTAGACAAGACTAGACAAGACAAGACAAGACAAGACAAGACTAGACAAGACTAGACAAGACAAGACAAGACAAGTCAAGACAAGACAAGACAAGACTAGACAAGACTAGACAAAACAAGACAAGACAAGACAAGACAAGACAAGACAAGACAAGACAAGACTAGACAAGACTAGACAAGACTAGACAAGACAAGACAAGACAAGACAAGACAAGACAAGACAAGACAAGACAAGACAAGACAAGACAAAACAAGACAAGACAAGACTAGACAAGACAAGACAAGACAAGACCAGACAAGAAAAGACAAGACAAGACAAGACAAGACTAGACTAGACAAGACAAGACAAGACTAGCCTAGACAAGACAAGACCAGACAAGACAAGACTAGACAAGACTAGACAAGACTAGACAAGACAAGACAAGACTAGACAAGACAAGACAAGACAAGACAAGACAAGACAAGACAAGACAAGACAAGACAAGACCAGACAAGACAAGACAAGACAAGACAAGACAAGACAAGACAAGACAAGACAAGACAAGACAAGACAAGACTAGACAAGACTAGACAAGACAAGACAAGACCAGACAAGAAAAGACAAGACAAGACAAGACAAGACTAGACAAGACTAGACAAGACAAGACAAGACAAGGCAAGACAAGACAAGACAAACAAGACTAGACAAGACTAGACAAGACTAGACAAGACTAGACAAGACAAGACAAGACAAGACAAGACAAGACAAAACAAGACAAGACAAGACAAGACAAGACATGAGAAGACATGACAAGACAAAACAAGACAAAACAAGACAAGACAAGACAAGACAAAAAACACAACACAACATGACATGACATGACATGACATGACAAAACAAGACAAGACAAGACAAGACAAGACAAGACAAGACAAGACAAGACAAGACAAGACAAGACAAGACAAGACAAGACATGACAAGACAAAACAAGACAAAACAAGACAAGACAAGACAAGACAAAACAACACAACACAACATGACATGACATGACATGACAAAACAAGACAAGACAAGACAAGACAAGACAAGACAAGACAAGACAAGACAAGACAAGACAAGACAAGACAAGACAAGACAAGACAAGACAAGACAAGACAAGACAAGACAAGACAAGACAAGACAAGACAAGACATGACAAGATAAAACAAGACAAAACAAGACAAGACAAGACAAGACAAAACAACACAACACAACATGACATGACATGACAAAACAAGACAAGACAAGACAAAACAAGACAAGACAAGACAAGACAAGACAAGACAAGACAAGACAAGACAAGACTAGACAAGACTAGACAAGACTAGACAAGACAAGACAAGACAAGACAAGACAAGACAAGACAAGACAAGACAAGACAAGACAAGACATGAGAAGACATGACAAGACAAAACAACACAACACAACATGACATGACATGACATGACAAAACAAGACAAGACAAGACAAAACAACACAACACAATATGACATGACATGACATGACATGAGAAGACAAGACAAGGCAGGACAGGACAGGACAGGACAGGACAGGACAGGACAAGACAAGATAAGACAAGACAAGACAAGACAAGACAAGACTAGACAAGACTAGACAAGACTAGACAAGACCAGACAAGAAAAGAAAAGACAAGACAAGACAAGACAAGACTAGACAAGACTAGACAAGACAAGACAAGACAAGGCAAGACAAGACAAGACAAGACAAGACTAGACAAGACTAGACAAGACTAGACAAGACAAGACAAGACAAGACAAGACAAGACAAAACAAAACAAGACAAGACAAGACAAGACAAGACATGAGAAGACATGACAAGACAAAACAAGACAAAACAAGACAAGACAAGACAAGACAAAAAACACAACACAACATGACATGACATGACATGACATGACATGACATGACAAAACAAGACAAGACAAGACAAGACAAAACAACACAACACAACATGACATGACATGACATGACAAAACAAGACAAGACAAGACAAGACAAGACAAGACAAGACAAGACAAGACAAGACAAGACAAGACAAGACAAGACAAGACAAGACCAGACAAGACAAGACAAGACAAGACAAGACAAGACAAGACAAGACAAGACATGACAAGATAAAACAAGACAAAACAAGACAAGACAAGACAAGACAAAACAACACAACACAACATGACATGACATGACATGACAAAACAAGACAAGACAAGACAAAACAAGACAAGACAAGACAAGACAAGACAAGACAAGACAAGACAAGACAAGACAAGACAAGACTAGACAAGTCTAGACAAGACTAGACAAGACAAGACAAGACAAGACAAGACAAGACAAGACAAGACAAGACAAGACAAGACAAGACAAGACAAGACAAGACAAGACAAGACAAGACAAGACAAGACAAGACAAGACAAGACAAGACAAGACAAGACAAGACATGAGAAGACATGACAAGACAAAACAAGACAAAACAAGACAAAACAAGACAAAACAAGACAAGACAAAACAACACAACACAACATGACATGACATGACATGACAAAACAAGACAAGACAAGACAAAACAAGACAAGACAAGACAAGACTAGACAAGACAAGACAAGACAAGACCAGACTAGACAAGACTAGACAAGACAAGACAAGACAAGACAAGACAAGCTAGACAAGACTAGACAAGACAAGACAAGACAAGACCAGACAAGAAAAGACAAGACAAGACAAGACAAGACTAGACAAGACAAGACAAGACAAGACAAGACAAGACTAGACAAGACAAGACTAGACAAGACAAGACAAGACAAGACAAGACTAGACAAGACTAGACTAGACAAGACTAGACAAGACAAGACAAGACTAGACAAGACTAGACAAGACAAGACAAGACTTGACAAGACTAGACAAGACTAGACAAGACTAGACAAGACAAGACAAGACAAGACAAGACAAGACAAGACAAGACCAGACAAGACAAGACAAGACAAGACAAGACAAGACAAGACAAGACAAGACAAAACAAGACAAGACAAGACAAGACTAGACAAGACTAGACAAGACAAGACAAGACAAGACTAGACAAGACTAGACAAGACTAGACAAGACCAGACAAGAAAAGACAAGACAAGACAAGACAAGACAAGACCAGACAAGACAAGACCAGACAAGACAAGACAAGACAAGACAAGACAAGACAAGACAAAACAAGACAAGACAAGACAAGACTAGACAAGACTAGACAAGACAAGACAAGACAAGACAAGACAAGACAAGACAAGACAAGACAAGACAAGACAAGACAAGACAAGTCAAGACAAGGCAAGACAAGACAAAACAAGACAAGACAAGACATGAGAAGACATGACAAGACAAGACAAGACTAGACAAGACAAGACAAGACAAAACAACACAACACAACATGGCATGCCATGACATGACAAAACAAGACAAGACAAGACAAAACAACACAACACAATATGACATGACATGACATGACATGAGAAGACAAGACAAGGCAGGACAAAACAACACAACACAATATGACATGACATGACATGACATGAGAAGACAAGACAAGGCAGGACAAGACAAGACAAGACAAGACAAGACTAGACAAGACTAGACTAGACAAGACTAGACTAGACAAGACAAGACAAGACAAGACAAGACAAGACAAGACAAGACAAGACTAGGCAAGACAAGACCAGACAAGAAAAGACAAGACAAGACAAGACAAGACAAGACAAGACAAGACAAGACAAAACAAGACAAAACAAGACAAAACAAGACTAGACAAGACTAGACAAGACAAAACAAGACAAAACAAGACAAAACAACACAACACAACATGGCATGCCATGACATGACAAAACAAGACAAGACAAGACAAAACAACACAACACAATATGACATGACATGACATGACAAAACAAGACAAGACAAGACAAAACAACACAACACAATATGACATGACATGACATGACATGAGAAGACAAGACAAGGCAGGACAAGACAAGACAAGACAAGACAAGACTAGACAAGACTAGACTAGACAAGACTAGACTAGACAAGACAAGACAAGACAAGACAAGACAAGACAAGACAAGACAAGACTAGGCAAGACTAGACAAGACAAGACTTGACAAGACAAGACAAGACAAGACAAGACAAGACAAGACAAGACAAGACATGACAAGACAAGACAAGACAAGACAAGACAAGACCAGACAAGACAAGACAAGACTAGACTAGACAAGACAAGACTAGACAAGACAAGACTAGACAAGACAAGACAAGACAAGACAAGACAAGACAAGACAAGACAAGACAAGACAAGACAAGACAAGACAAGACAAGACAAGACAAGACAAGACAAGACAAGACAAGACAAGACCAGACAAGACAAGACAAGACAAGACAAGACAAGACAAGACAAAACAAGACAAGACAAGACAAGACTAGACAAGACTAGACAAGACAAGACAAGACAAGACAAGACAAGACAAGACAAGACAAGACAAGACAAGACAAGACAAGACAAGACAAGTCAAGACAAGGCAAGACAAGACAAAACAAGACAAGACAAGACATGAGAAGACATGACAAGACAAGACAAGACTAGACAAGACAAGACAAGACAAGACAAGACAAGACAAGACAAGACTAGACAAGACTAGACTAGACAAGACAAGACAAGACAAGACAAGACTAGACAAGACTAGACAAGACAAGACTAGACAAGACTAGACAAGACTAGACAAGACAAGACAAGACAAGACAAGACAAGACAAGACAAGACAAGACAAGACATGAGAAGACATGACAAGACTAGACAAGACTAGACAAGACTAGACAAGACAAGACAAGACAAGACCAGACAAGACAAGACAAGACAAGACAAGACAAGACAAGACAAAACAAGACAAGACAAGACAAGACAAAAAACACAACACAACTTGACATGACATGACATGACATGACATGACAAAACAAGACAAGACAAGACAAGGCAAGACAAGACAAGACAAGACAAGACAAGACATGAGAAGACATGACAAGACAAAACAAGACAAAACAAGACAAGACAAGACAAGACAAAACAACACAACACAACATGACGTGACATGGCATGCCATGACATGACAAAACAAGACAAGACAAGACAAAACAACACAACACAATATGACATGACATGACATGACATGAGAAGACAAGACAAGGCAGGACAAGACAAGACAAGACAAGACAAGACTAGACAAGACTAGACTAGACAAGACTAGACTAGACAAGACAAGACAAGACAAGACAAGACAAGACAAGACAAGACTAGGCAAGACTAGACAAGACAAGACTTGACAAGACAAGACAAGACAAGACAAGACAAGACAAGACAAGACAAGACATGACAAGACAAGACAAGACAAGACAAGACAAGACCAGACAAGACAAGACAAGACTAGACTAGACAAGACAAGACTAGACAAGACAAGACTAGACAAGACAAGACAAGACAAGACAAGACAAGACAAGACAAGACAAGACAAGACAAGACAAGACAAGACAAGACAAGACAAGACAAGACAAGACAAGACAAGACAAGACAAGACAAGACCAGACAAGACAAGACAAGACAAGACAAGACAAGACAAAACAAGACAAGACAAGACAAGACTAGACAAGACTAGACAAGACAAGACAAGACAAGACCAGACAAGAAAAGACAAGAAAAGACAAGACAAGACAAGACAAGACTAGACAAGACTAGACAAAACAAGACAAGACAAGACAAGACAAGACAAGACAAGACAAGACTAGACAAGACTAGACAAGACTAGACAAGACAAGACAAGACAAGACAAGACAAGACAAGACAAGACAAGACAAGACAAGACAAGACAAGACAAAACAAGACAAGACAAGACTAGACAAGACTAGACAAGACAAGACAAGACAAGACCAGACAAGAAAAGACAAGACAAGACAAGACAAGACTAGACAAGACTAGACAAGACAAGACTAGCCTAGACAAGACAAGACAAGACAAGACAAGACTAGACAAGACTAGACAAGACAAGACTAGACAAGACTAGACAAGACTAGACAAGACAAGACAAGACAAGACAAGACAAGACAAGACAAGACAAGACAAGACAAGACAAGACCAGACAAGACAAGACAAGACAAGACAAGACAAGACAAGACAAGACTAGACAAGACTAGACAAGACAAGACTAGCCTAGACAAGACAAGACAAGACAAGACAAGACTAGACAAGACTAGACAAGACAAGACTAGACAAGACTAGACAAGACTAGACAAGACAAGACAAGACAAGACAAGACAAGACAAGACAAGACAAGACAAGACAAGACAAGACCAGACAAGACAAGACAAGACAAGACAAGACAAGACAAGACAAGACAAGACAAGACAAGACTAGACAAGACTAGACAAGACAAGACAAGACCAGACAAGAAAAGACAAGACAAGACAAGACAAGACTAGACAAGACTAGACAAGACAAGACAAGACAAGGCAAGACAAGACAAGACAAACAAGACTAGACAAGACTAGACAAGACTAGACAAGACAAGACAAGACAAGACAAGACAAGACAAGACAAAACAAGACAAAAAACACAACACAACATGACATGACATGACATGACATGACAAAACAAGACAAGACAAGACAAGACAAAACAACACAACACAACATGACATGACATGACATGACAAAACAAGACAAGACAAGACAAGACAAGACAAGACAAGACAAGACAAGACAAGACAAGACAAGACAAGACAAGACAAGACAAGACAAGACAAGACAAGACATGACAAGATAAAACAAGACAAAACAAGACAAGACAAGACAAGACAAAACAACACAACACAACATGACATGACATGACATGACAAAACAAGACAAGACAAGACAAAACAAGACAAGACAAGACAAGACAAGACAAGACAAGACAAGACAAGACAAGACTAGACAAGACTAGACAAGACTAGACAAGACAAGACAAGACAAGACAAGACAAGACAAGACAAGACAAGACAAGACAAGACAAGACAAGACAAGACAAGACAAGACAAGACAAGACAAGACAAGACAAGACAAGACAAGACAAGACAAGACAAGACAAGACAAGACAAGACAAGACAAGACAAGACATGAGAAGACATGACAAGACAAAACAAGACAAAACAAGACAAAACAAGACAAGACAAAACAACACAACACAACATGACATGACATGACATGACATGACATGACAAAACAAGACAAGACAAGACAAAACAAGACAAGACAAGACAAGACTAGACAAGACTAGACAAGACAAGACAAGACAAGACCAGACTAGACAAGACTAGACAAGACAAGACAAGACAAGACAAGACAAGCTAGACAAGACTAGACAAGACAAGACAAGACAAGACCAGACAAGAAAAGACAAGACAAGACAAGACAAGACTAGACAAGACAAGACAAGACAAGACAAGACAAGACTAGACAAGACAAGACTAGACAAGACAAGACAAGACAAGACAAGACTAGACAAGACTAGACAAGACTAGACTAGACAAGACTAGACAAGACAAGACAAGACTAGACAAGACTAGACAAGACAAGACAAGACTTGACAAGACTAGACAAGACTAGACAAGACTAGACAAGACAAGACAAGACAAGACAAGACAAGACAAGACAAGACCAGACAAGACAAGACAAGACAAGACAAGACAAGACAAGACAAGACAAAACAAGACAAGACAAGACAAGACTAGACAAGACTAGACAAGACTAGACAAGACAAGACAAGACAAGACAAGACAAGACAAGACAAGACCAGACAAGAAAAGACAAGACAAGACAAGACTAGACAAGACAAGACAAGACAAGACAAGACAAGACAAGACAAGACAAGACAAAACAAGACAAGACAAGACAAGACTAGACAAGACTAGACAAGACTAGACAAGACAAGACAAGACAAGACAAGACAAGACAAGACAAGACCAGACAAGAAAAGACAAGACAAGACAAGACTAGACAAGACAAGACAAGACAAGACAAGACAAGACAAGACAAGACAAGACAAGACAAGACTAGACAAGACTAGACAAGACTAGACAAGACTAGACAAGACAAGACAAGACTTGACAAGACTAGACAAGACTAGACAAGACAAGACAAGACAAGTCAAGACAAGACAAGACAAGACTAGACAAGACTAGACAAAACAAGACAAGACAAGACAAGACAAGACAAGACAAGACAAGACAAGACTAGACAAGACTAGACAAGACTAGACAAGACAAGACAAGACAAGACAAGACAAGACAAGACAAGACAAGACAAGACAAGACCAGACAAGAAAAGACAAGACAAGACAAGACAAGACTAGACAAGACTAGACAAGACAAGACTAGCCTAGACAAGACAAGACCAGACAAGACAAGACTAGACAAGACTAGACAAGACTAGACAAGACAAGACAAGACTAGACAAGACAAGACAAGACAAGACAAGACAAGACAAGACAAGACAAGACAAGACAAGACCAGACAAGACAAGACAAGACAAGACAAGACAAGACAAGACAAGACAAGACAAGACAAGACAAGACAAGACTAGACAAGACTAGACAAGACAAGACAAGACCAGACAAGAAAAGACAAGACAAGACAAGACAAGACTAGACAAGACTAGACAAGACAAGACAAGACAAGGCAAGACAAGACAAGACAAACAAGACTAGACAAGACTAGACAAGACTAGACAAGACAAGACAAGACAAGACAAGACAAGACAAGACATGAGAAGACATGACAAGACAAAACAAGACAAAACAAGACAAGACAAGACAAGACAAAAAACACAACACAACATGACATGACATGACATGACATGACAAAACAAGACAAGACAAGACAAGACAAGACAAGACAAGACAAGACAAGACAAGACAAGACAAGACAAGACAAGACATGACAAGACAAAACAAGACAAAACAAGACAAGACAAGACAAGACAAAACAACACAACACAACATGACATGACATGACATGACAAAACAAGACAAGACAAGACAAGACAAGACAAGACAAGACAAGACAAGACAAGACAAGACAAGACAAGACAAGACAAGACAAGACAAGACAAGACAAGACAAGACAAGACAAGACAAGACAAGACAAGACATGACAAGATAAAACAAGACAAAACAAGACAAGACAAGACAAGACAAAACAACACAACACAACATGACATGACATGACAAAACAAGACAAGACAAGACAAAACAAGACAAGACAAGACAAGACAAGACAAGACAAGACAAGACAAGACAAGACTAGACAAGACTAGACAAGACTAGACAAGACAAGACAAGACAAGACAAGACAAGACAAGACAAGACAAGACAAGACAAGACAAGACAAGACAAGACAAGACAAGACATGAGAAGACATGACAAGACAAAACAACACAACACAACATGACATGACATGACATGACAAAACAAGACAAGACAAGACAAAACAACACAACACAATATGACATGACATGACATGACATGAGAAGACAAGACAAGGCAGGACAGGACAGGACAGGACAGGACAGGACAGGACAGGACAAGACAAGATAAGACAAGACAAGACAAGACAAGACAAGACTAGACAAGACTAGACAAGACTAGACAAGACCAGACAAGAAAAGAAAAGACAAGACAAGACAAGACAAGACTAGACAAGACTAGACAAGACAAGACAAGACAAGGCAAGACAAGACAAGACAAGACAAGACTAGACAAGACTAGACAAGACTAGACAAGACAAGACAAGACAAGACAAGACAAGACAAAACAAAACAAGACAAGACAAGACAAGACAAGACATGAGAAGACATGACAAGACAAAACAAGACAAAACAAGACAAGACAAGACAAGACAAAAAACACAACACAACATGACATGACATGACATGACATGACATGACATGACAAAACAAGACAAGACAAGACAAGACAAAACAACACAACACAACATGACATGACATGACATGACAAAACAAGACAAGACAAGACAAGACAAGACAAGACAAGACAAGACAAGACAAGACAAGACAAGACAAGACAAGACCAGACAAGACAAGACAAGACAAGACAAGACAAGACAAGACAAGACAAGACATGACAAGATAAAACAAGACAAAACAAGACAAGACAAGACAAGACAAAACAACACAACACAACATGACATGACATGACATGACAAAACAAGACAAGACAAGACAAAACAAGACAAGACAAGACAAGACAAGACAAGACAAGACAAGACAAGACAAGACTAGACAAGACTAGACAAGACTAGACAAGACAAGACAAGACAAGACAAGACAAGACAAGACAAGACAAGACAAGACAAGACAAGACAAGACAAGACAAGACAAGACAAGACAAGACAAGACAAGACAAGACAAGACAAGACATGAGAAGACATGACAAGACAAAACAAGACAAAACAAGACAAAACAAGACAAAACAAGACAAGACAAAACAACACAACACAACATGACATGACATGACATGACAAAACAAGACAAGACAAGACAAAACAAGACAAGACAAGACAAGACTAGACAAGACAAGACAAGACAAGACCAGACTAGACAAGACTAGACAAGACAAGACAAGACAAGACAAGACAAGCTAGACAAGACTAGACAAGACAAGACAAGACAAGACCAGACAAGAAAAGACAAGACAAGACAAGACAAGACTAGACAAGACAAGACAAGACAAGACAAGACAAGACTAGACAAGACAAGACTAGACAAGACAAGACAAGACAAGACAAGACTAGACAAGACTAGACTAGACAAGACTAGACAAGACAAGACAAGACTAGACAAGACTAGACAAGACAAGACAAGACTTGACAAGACTAGACAAGACTAGACAAGACTAGACAAGACAAGACAAGACAAGACAAGACAAGACAAGACAAGACCAGACAAGACAAGACAAGACAAGACAAGACAAGACAAGACAAGACAAGACAAAACAAGACAAGACAAGACAAGACTAGACAAGACTAGACAAGACAAGACAAGACAAGACTAGACAAGACTAGACATGACTAGACAAGACCAGACAAGAAAAGACAAGACAAGACAAGACTAGACAAGACAAGACAAGACATGACAGGACAAGACAAGACAAGACAAGACAAGACTAGACAAGACTAGACAAGACTAGACTAGACAAGACTAGACAAGACAAGACAAGACAAGACTAGACAAGACTAGACAAGACTAGACAAGACAAGACAAGACAAGACTAGACAAGACTAGACAAGACTAGACAAGACAAGACAAGACAAGACAAGACAAGACAAGACCAGACAAGACAAGACAAGACAAGACAAGACAAGACAAAACAAGACAAAACAAGACAAGACAAGACGAGACTAGACAAGACTAGACTAGACAAGACTAGACAAGACAAGACAAGACAAGACAAGACCAGACAAGAAAAGACAAGACAAGACAAGACTAGACAAGACTAGACAAGACAAGACAAGACAAGACAAGACAAGACAAGACAAGACAAGACAAGACAAGACAAGGCAAGACAAGACAAGACAAGACAAGACTAGACAAGACTAGACAAGACTAGACAAGACTAGACAAGACAAGACAAGACAAGACCAGACAAGAAAAGACAAGACAAGACAAGACTAGACAAGACAAGACAAGACTAGACAAGACTAGACAAGACATGACAAGACAAAACAAGACAAAACAAGACAAGACCAGACAAGACTAGACAAGACTAGACAAGACAAGACAAGACATGACAGGACAAGACAAGACAAGACAAGACAAGACAAGACAAGACTAGACAAGACTAGACTAGACAAGACTAGACAAGACAAGACAAGACAAGACTAGACAAGACTAGACAAGACTAGACAAGACAAGACAAGACAAGACTAGACAAGACTAGACAAGACTAGACAAGACAAGACAAGACAAGACAAGACAAGACAAGACCAGACAAGACAAGACAAGACAAGACAAGACAAGACAAAACAAGACAAAACAAGACAAGACAAGACGAGACTAGACAAGACTAGACAAGACTAGACAAGACAAGACAAGACAAGACAAGACCAGACAAGAAAAGACAAGACAAGACAAGACTAGACAAGACTAGACAAGACAAGACAAGACAAGACAAGACAAGACAAGACAAGACAAGACAAGACAAGACAAGACAAGACAAGACAAGACAAGACTAGACAAGACTAGACAAGACTAGACAAGACTAGACAAGACAAGACAAGACAAGACCAGACAAGAAAAGACAAGACAAGACAAGACTAGACAAGACAAGACAAGACTAGACAAGACTAGACAAGACTAGACAAGACATGACAAGACAAAACAAGACAAAACAAGACAAGACCAGACAAGACAAGACAAGACAAGACAAGACAAGACAAGACAAGACAAGACAAGACAAGACAAGACAAGACAAGACAAGACTAGACAAGACTAGACAAGACTAGACAAGACAAGACAAGACAAGACAAGACAAGACAAGACAAGACAAGACATGACAAGACAAGACACGACAAGACACGACAAGACAAGACAAGACAAGACAAGACAAGACAAGACAAGACAAGACTAGACAAGACAAGACAAGACAAGACAAGACAAGACAAGACAAGACAAGACAAGACAAGACAAGACAAGACAAGACAAGACAAGACAAGACTAGACAAGACAAGACAAGAAAAGACAAGACAAGACAAGACAAGACAAGACAAGACAAGACAAGACTAGACTAGACAAGACAAGACAAGACAAGACAAGACAAGACAAGACAAGACAAGACAAGACAAGACAAGACAAGACAAGACAAGACAAGACAAGACAAGACAAGACAAGACAAGACAAGACAAGACAAGACAAGACATGAGAAGACATGACAAGACAAAACAAGACAAAACAAGACAAGACAAGCCAAGACAAAACAACACAACACAACATGACATGACATGACATGAGAAGACAAGACAAGGCAGGACAGGACAGGACAGGACAGGACAGGACAGGACAAAACAGGACAAGACAAGATAAGACAAGACAAGACAAGACAAGACAAGACAAGACAAGACAGGACAAGACAAGACAAGACAAGACTAGACAAGACTAGACAAGACTAGACAAGACAAGACAAGACAAGACAAGACAAGACAAGACAAGACAAGACAGGACAACATGACATGACATGACATGACATGACAAAACAAGACAAGACAAGACAAGACAAGACAACACAAGACAAGACTAGACAAGACTAGACAAGACTAGACAAGACAAGACAAGACAAGACAAGACAAGACAAGACAAGACAGGACAAAACAACACAACACAACATGACATGACATGACATGACATGACAAAACAAGACAAGACAAGACAAGACAAGACAAGACAAGACAAGACAACACAAGACAAGACAAGACAAGACATGAGAAGACATGACAAGACAAAACAAGACAAAACAAGACAAGACAAAACAAGACAAGACAAGACAAGACAAGACAAGACAAGACAAGACAAGACAAGACAAGACAAGACAAGACAAGACAAGACAAGACAAGACAAGACAAGACAAGACAAGACAAGACAAGACAAGACAAGACAAGACAAGACAAGACAAGACAAGACAAGACAAGACAAGACAAGACAAGACAAGACAAGACAAGACAAGACCAGACAAGAAAAGACAAGACAAGACAAGACTAGACAACACTAGACAAGACAAGACCAGACAAGAAAAGACAAGACAAGACAAGACTAGACAAGTCTAGACAAGACAAGACAAGGCAAGACAAGACAAGACAAGACAAGACAAGACAAGACAAGACAAGACAAGACTAGACAAGACTAGACAAGACTAGACAAGACAAGACAAGACAAGACAAGACAAGACAAGACAAGACAAGACAAGACAAGACAAGACAAGACAAGACAAGACAAGACAAGACAAGACAAGACAAGACAAGACAAGACAAGACAAGACAAGACAAGACAAGACATGAGAAGACATGACAAGACAAAACAAGACAAGACAAGACAAGACAAGACAAGACAAGACAAGACAAGACAAGACAAGACATGAGAAGACATGACAAGACAAGACAAGACAAGACAAGACAAGACAAGACAAGACAAGACAAGACAAGACAAGACAAGACAAGACAAGACAAGACAAGACAAGACAAGACAAGACAAGACAAGACAAGACTAGACAAGACTAGACAAGACAAGACAAGACAAGACAAGACAAGACAAGACAAGACATGACAAGACATGAGAAGACAAAACAAGACAAGACAAGACAAGACAAAACAAGACTAGACAAGACTAGACAAGACATGACAAGACAAGACCAGACAAGAAAAGACAAGACAAGACAAGACTAGACAAGACTAGACAAGACAAGACAAGACAAGACAAGACAAGACAAGACAAGACAAGACAAGACAAGACAAGACAAGACAAGACATGAGAAGACATGACAAGACAAGACAAGACAAGACAAGACAAGACAAGACAAGACAAGACAAGACAAGACAAGACAAGACAAGACAAGACAAGACAAGACAAGACAAGACTAGACAAGACTAGACAAGACAAGACAAGACAAGACATGAGAAGACATGACAAGACAAAACAAGACAAGACAAGACAAGACTAGACAAGACAAGACAAGACAAGACAAGACAAGACAAGACAAGACAAGACAAGACAAGACAAGACAAGACAAGACAAGACAAGACAAGACAAGACAAGACAAGACAAGACAAGACAAGACTAGACAAGACTAGACAAGACAAGACAAGACAAGACAAGACAAGACAAGACAAGACATGACAAGACATGAGAAGACAAAACAAGACAAGACAAGACAAGACAAAACAAGACTAGACAAGACTAGACAAGACATGACAAGACAAGACCAGACAAGAAAAGACAAGACAAGACAAGACTAGACAAGACTAGACAAGACAAGACAAGACAAGACAAGACAAGACAAGACAAGACAAGACAAAACAAGACAAGACAAGACTAGACAAGACTAGACAAGACTAGACAAGACTAGACAAGACAAGACAAGACAAGACAAGACAAGACAAGACAAGACAAACAAGACAAGACAAGACAAGACATGACAAGACAAAACAAGACAAAACAAGACAAGACAAGACAAGACAAAACAACACAACACAACATGACATGACATGACATGACATGACAAAACAAGACAAGACAAGACAAGACAAGACAAGACATGAGAAGACATGACAAGACAAAACAACACAACACAACATGACATGACATGACATGACAAAACAAGACAAGACAAGACAAAACAACACAACACAATATGACATGATATGACATGACATGAGAAGACAAGACAAGGCAGGACAGGACAGGACAGGACAGGACAGGACAGGACAAGACAAGATAAGACAAGACAAGACAAGACAAGACATGACAGGACAAGACAAGACAAGACAAGACAAGACAAGACAAGACAAGACAAGACAAGACAAGACAAGACAAGACAAGACAAGACAAGACAAGACAAGACAAGACAAGACAAGACAAGACTAGACAAGACAAGACTAGACAAGACTAGACTAGACAAGACTAGACAAGACAAGACAAGACAAGACTAGACAAGACTAGACAAGACTAGACAAGACAAGACAAGACAAGACTAGACAAGACTAGACAAGACTAGACAAGACAAGACAAGACAAGACAAGACAAGACTAGACAAGACTAGACATGAGAAGACATGACAAGACAAAACAAGACAAAACAAGACAAGACAAGACAAAACAACACAACACAACATGACATGACATGACATGACATGACATGACAAAACAAGACAAGACAAGACAAGACAAGACATGAGAAGACATGACAAGACAAAACAAGACAAAACAAGACAAGACAAGACAAGACAAAACAACACAACACAACATGACATGACATGACATGACAAAAAAAGACAAGACAAGACAAAACAACACAACACAATATGACATGACATGACATGACATGAGAAGACAAGACAAGACAAGACAAGACAAGACAAGACAAGACAAGACAAGACAAGACAAGACAAAACAAGACAAGACAAGACTAGACAAGACTAGACAAGACTAGACAAGACAAGACAAGACAAGACAAGACAAGACAAGACAAGACAAGACAAGACAAGACAAGACAAGACAAGACAAGACAAGACAAGACAAGACAAGACAAGACAAGACAAGACAAGACAAGACAAGACAAGACAAGACAAGACAAGACAAGACAAGACAAGACAAGACAAGACAAGACAAGACAAGACAAGACAAGACAAGACAAGACAAGACAAGACAAGACAAGACAAGACAAGACAAGACAAGACAAGACAAGACAAGACAAGACAAGACAAGACAAGACAAGACAAGACAAGACAAGACAAGACAAGACAAGACAAGACAAGACAAGACAAGACAAGACAAGACAAGACAAGACAAGACAAGACAAGACAAGACAAGACATGAGAAGACATGACAAGACAAAACAAGACAAAACAACACAACACAACATGACATGACATGACATGACATGACATGACAAAACAAGACAAGACAAGACAAAACAACACAACACAATATGACATGACATGACATGACATGAGAAGACAAGACAAGGCAGGACAGGACAGGACAGGACAGGACAGGACAGGACAGGACAAGACAAGATAAGACAAGACAAGACAAGACAAGACAAGACAAGACAAGACAAGACAAGACAAGACAAGACAAGACAAGACAAGACAAGACAAGACAAGACAAGACAAGACAAGACTAGACAAGACAAGACTAGACAAGACATGACAAGACAAGACCAGACAAGAAAAGACAAGACAAGACAAGACTAGACAAGACTAGACAAGACAAGACAAGACAAGACAAGACAAGACAAGACAAGACAAACAAGACAAGACAAGACAAGACATGACAAGACAAAACAAGACAAAACAAGACAAGACAAGACAAGACAAAACAACACAACACAACATGACATGACATGACATGACATGACATGACAAAACAAGACAAGACAAGACAAGACAAGACAAGACATGAGAAGACATGACAAGACAAAACAAGACAAAACAACACAACACAACATGACATGACATGACATGACAAAACAAGACAAGACAAGACAAAACAACACAACACAATATGACATGATATGACATGACATGAGAAGACAAGACAAGGCAGGACAGGACAGGACAGGACAGGACAGGACAGGACAAGACAAGATAAGACAAGACAAGACAAGACAAGACATGACAGGACAAGACAAGACAAGACAAGACAAGACAAGACAAGACAAGACAAGACAAGACAAGACAAGACAAGACAAGACAAGACAAGACAAGACAAGACAAGACAAGACAAGACAAGACAAGACAAGACTAGACAAGACAAGACTAGACAAGACTAGACTAGACAAGACTAGACAAGACAAGACAAGACAAGACTAGACAAGACTAGACAAGACTAGACAAGACAAGACAAGACAAGACTAGACAAGACTAGACAAGACTAGACAAGACAAGACAAGACAAGACAAGACTAGACAAGACTAGACATGAGAAGACATGACAAGACAAAACAAGACAAAACAAGACAAGACAAGACAAAACAACACAACACAACATGACATGACATGACATGACATGACATGACAAAACAAGACAAGACAAGACAAGACAAGACATGAGAAGACATGACAAGACAAAACAAGACAAAACAAGACAAGACAAGACAAGACAAAACAACACAACACAACATGACATGACATGACATGACAAAAAAAGACAAGACAAGACAAAACAACACAACACAATATGACATGACATGACATGACATGAGAAGACAAGACAAGACAAGACAAAACAAGACAAGACAAGACTAGACAAGACTAGACAAGACTAGACAAGACAAGACAAGACAAGACAAGACAAGACAAGACAAGACAAGACAAGACAAGACAAGACAAGACAAGACAAGACAAGACAAGACAAGACAAGACAAGACAAGACAAGACAAGACAAGACAAGACAAGACAAGACAAGACAAGACAAGACAAGACAAGACAAGACAAGACAAGACAAGACAAGACAAGACAAGACAAGACAAGACAAGACAAGACAAGACAAGACAAGACAAGACAAGACAAGACAAGACAAGACAAGACAAGACAAGACAAGACAAGACAAGACAAGACAAGACAAGACAAGACAAGACAAGACAAGACAAGACAAGACAAGACAAGACAAGACAAGACAAGACAAGACATGAGAAGACATGACAAGACAAAACAAGACAAAACAACACAACACAACATGACATGACATGACATGACATGACATGACAAAACAAGACAAGACAAGACAAAACAACACAACACAATATGACATGACATGACATGACATGAGAAGACAAGACAAGGCAGGACAGGACAGGACAGGACAGGACAGGACAGGACAGGACAAGACAAGATAAGACAAGACAAGACAAGACAAGACAAGACAAGACAAGACAAGACAAGACAAGACAAGACAAGACAAGACAAGACAAGACAAGACAAGACAAGACAAGACAAGACAAGACAAGACAAGACAAGACAAGACTAGACAAGACAAGACTAGACAAGACATGACAAGACAAGACCAGACAAGAAAAGACAAGACAAGACAAGACTAGACAAGACTAGACAAGACAAGACAAGACAAGACAAGACAAGACAAGACAAGACAAACAAGACAAGACAAGACAAGACATGACAAGACAAAACAAGACAAAACAAGACAAGACAAGACAAGACAAAACAACACAACACAACATGACATGACATGACATGACATGACATGACAAAACAAGACAAGACAAGACAAGACAAGACAAGACATGAGAAGACATGACAAGACAAAACAAGACAAAACAACACAACACAACATGACATGACATGACATGACAAAACAAGACAAGACAAGACAAAACAACACAACACAATATGACATGATATGACATGACATGAGAAGACAAGACAAGGCAGGACAGGACAGGACAGGACAGGACAGGACAGGACAAGACAAGATAAGACAAGACAAGACAAGACAAGACATGACAGGACAAGACAAGACAAGACAAGACAAGACAAGACAAGACAAGACAAGACAAGACAAGACAAGACAAGACAAGACAAGACAAGACAAGACAAGACAAGACAAGACAAGACAAGACAAGACAAGACTAGACAAGACAAGACTAGACAAGACTAGACTAGACAAGACTAGACAAGACAAGACAAGACAAGACTAGACAAGACTAGACAAGACTAGACAAGACAAGACAAGACAAGACTAGACAAGACTAGACAAGACTAGACAAGACAAGACAAGACAAGACAAGACTAGACAAGACTAGACATGAGAAGACATGACAAGACAAAACAAGACAAAACAAGACAAGACAAGACAAAACAACACAACACAACATGACATGACATGACATGACATGACATGACAAAACAAGACAAGACAAGACAAGACAAGACATGAGAAGACATGACAAGACAAAACAAGACAAAACAAGACAAGACAAGACAAGACAAAACAACACAACACAACATGACATGACATGACATGACAAAAAAAGACAAGACAAGACAAAACAACACAACACAATATGACATGACATGACATGACATGAGAAGACAAGACAAGACAAGACAAGACAAGACAAGACAAGACAAGACAAGACAAGACAAGACAAGACAAAACAAGACAAGACAAGACTAGACAAGACTAGACAAGACTAGACAAGACAAGACAAGACAAGACAAGACAAGACAAGACAAGACAAGACAAGACAAGACAAGACAAGACAAGACAAGACAAGACAAGACAAGACAAGACAAGACAAGACAAGACAAGACAAGACAAGACAAGACAAGACAAGACAAGACAAGACAAGACAAGACAAGACAAGACAAGACAAGACAAGACAAGACAAGACAAGACAAGACAAGACAAGACAAGACAAGACAAGACAAGACAAGACAAGACAAGACAAGACAAGACAAGACAAGACAAGACAAGACAAGACAAGACAAGACAAGACAAGACAAGACAAGACAAGACAAGACAAGACAAGACAAGACAAGACAAGACAAGACAAGACAAGACAAGACAAGACAAGACAAGACAAGACAAGACAAGACAAGACAAGACAAGACAAGACAAGACAAGACAAGACAAGACAAGACAAGACAAGACAAGACATGAGAAGACATGACAAGACAAAACAAGACAAAACAACACAACACAACATGACATGACATGACATGACAAAACAAGACAAGACAAGACAAAACAACACAACACAATATGACATGACATGACATGACATGAGAAGACAAGACAAGGCAGGACAGGACAGGACAGGACAGGACAGGACAGGACAAGACAAGATAAGACAAGACAAGACAAGACAAGACATGACAGGACAAGACAAGACAAGACAAGACAAGACAAGACAAGACAAGACAAGACAAGACAAGACAGGACAAGACAAGACAAGACAAGACAAGACAAGACAAGACAAGACAAGACAAGACAAGACAAGACAAGACAAGACAAGACAAGACTAGACAAGACAAGACTAGACAAGACTAGACTAGACAAGACTAGACAAGACAAGACAAGACAAGACTAGACAAGACAAGACTAGACAAGACTAGACAAGACTAGACAAGACAAGACAAGACAAGACTAGACAAGACTAGACAAGACTAGACAAGACTAGACAAGACAAGACTAGACAAGACAAGACAAGACAAGACAAGACAAAACAAGACAAGACAAGACTAGACAAGACTAGACAAGACTAGACAAGACAAGACAAGACAAGACAAGACAAGACTAGACAAGACAAGACAAGACAAGACAAGACAAGACAAGACAAGACAAGACAAGACTAGACAAGACAAGACTAGACAAGACTAGACTAGACAAGACTAGACAAGACAAGACAAGACAAGACTAGACAAGACTAGACAAGACTAGACAAGACAAGACAAGACAAGACTAGACAAGACTAGACAAGACTAGACAAGACTAGACAAGACAAGACAAGACATGACAGGACAAGACAAGACAAGACAAGACAAGACAAGACAAGACTAGACAAGACTAGACTAGACAAGACTAGACAAGACAAGACAAGACAAGACTAGACAAGACTAGACAAGACTAGACAAGACAAGACAAGACAAGACTAGACAAGACTAGACAAGACTAGACAAGACAAGACAAGACAAGACAAGACAAGACAAGACCAGACAAGACAAGACAAGACAAGACAAGACAAGACTAGACAAGACAAGACTAGACAAGACTAGACAAGACTAGACAAGACAAGACAAGACAAGACTAGACAAGACTAGACAAGACTAGACAAGACTAGACAAGACAAGACTAGACAAGACAAGACAAGACAAGACAAGACAAAACAAGACAAGACAAGACTAGACAAGACTAGACAAGACTAGACAAGACAAGACAAGACAAGACAAGACAAGACTAGACAAGACAAGACAAGACAAGACAAGACAAGACAAGACAAGACAAGACAAGACTAGACAAGACTAGACAAGACTAGACTAGACAAGACTAGACAAGACAAGACAAGACAAGACTAGACAAGACTAGACTAGACAAAACAAGACAAAACAAGACAAGACAAGACAAGACAAAACAACACAACACAACATGACATGACATGACATGACAAAAAAAGACAAGACAAGACAAAACAACACAACACAATATGACATGACATGACATGACATGAGAAGACAAGACAAGACAAGACAAGACAAGACAAGACAAGACAAGACAAGACAAGACAAGACAAGACAAGACAAGACAAGACAAGACAAGACAAGACAAGACAAGACAAGACAAGACAAGACAAGACAAGACAAGACAAGACAAGACAAGACAAGACAAGACAAGACAAGACAAGACAAGACAAGACAAGACAAGACAAGACAAGACAAGACAAGACAAGACAAGACAAGACAAGACAAGACAAGACAAGACAAGACAAGACAAGACAAGACAAGACAAGACATGAGAAGACATGACAAGACAAAACAAGACAAAACAACACAACACAACATGACATGACATGACATGACAAAACAAGACAAGACAAGACAAAACAACACAACACAATATGACATGACATGACATGACATGAGAAGACAAGACAAGGCAGGACAGGACAGGACAGGACAGGACAGGACAGGACAAGACAAGATAAGACAAGACAAGACAAGACAAGACATGACAGGACAAGACAAGACAAGACAAGACAAGACAAGACAAGACAAGACAAGACAAGACAAGACAGGACAAGACAAGACAAGACAAGACAAGACAAGACAAGACAAGACAAGACAAGACAAGACAAGACAAGACAAGACAAGACAAGACAAGACTAGACAAGACAAGACTAGACAAGACTAGACTAGACAAGACTAGACAAGACAAGACAAGACAAGACAAGACAAGACAAGACAAAACAAGACAAGACAAGACTAGACAAGACTAGACAAGACTAGACAAGACAAGACAAGACAAGACAAGACAAGACTAGACAAGACAAGACAAGACAAGACAAGACAAGACAAGACAAGACAAGACAAGACTAGACAAGACAAGACTAGACAAGACTAGACTAGACAAGACTAGACAAGACAAGACAAGACAAGACTAGACAAGACTAGACAAGACTAGACAAGACAAGACAAGACAAGACTAGACAAGACTAGACAAGACTAGACAAGACAAGACAAGACATGACAGGACAAGACAAGACAAGACAAGACAAGACAAGACAAGACTAGACAAGACTAGACTAGACAAGACTAGACAAGACAAGACAAGACAAGACTAGACAAGACTAGACAAGACTAGACAAGACAAGACAAGACAAGACTAGACAAGACTAGACAAGACTAGACAAGACAAGACAAGACAAGACAAGACAAGACAAGACCAGACAAGACAAGACAAGACAAGACAAGACAAGACAAAACAAGACAAAACAAGACAAGACAAGACGAGACTAGACAAGACTAGACAAGACTAGACAAGACAAGACAAGACAATACAAGACCAGACAAGAAAAGACAAGACAAGACAAGACTAGACAAGACTAGACAAGACAAGACAAGACAAGACAAGACAAGACAAGACAAGACAAGACAAGACAAGACAAGACAAGACAAGACTAGACAAGACTAGACAAGACTAGACAAGACTAGACAAGACAAGACAAGACAAGACCAGACAAGAAAAGACAAGACAAGACAAGACTAGACAAGACAAGACAAGACTAGACAAGACTAGACAAGACTAGACAAGACAAGACAAGACAAGACAAAACAACACAACACAACATGACATGACATGACATGACATGACATGAGAAGACAAGACAAGGCAGGACAGGACAGGACAGGACAGGACAGGACAGGACAGGACAGGACAAGACAAGATAAGACAAGACAAGACAAGACCAGACAAGACAGGACAAGACAAGACAAGACAAGACAAGACCAGACAAGACCAGACAAGAAAAGACAAGACAAGACAAGACTAGACAAGACTAGAAAAGACAAGACAAGACAAGACTAGACAAGACAAGACAAGACAAGACAAGACAAGACAAGACAAGACAAGACAAGACAAGACAAGACTAGACAAGACTAGACAAGACTAGACAAGACTAGACAAGACTAGACAAGACAAGACAGGACAAGACAAGACAAGATAAGACAAGACAAGACAAGACAAGACAAGACAAGACAAGACAAGACAAGACAAGACAAGACAAGACAAGACAAGACAAGACAAGACAAGACAAGACAAGACAAGACAAGACAAGACAAGACAAGACAAGACAAGACAAGACAAGACAAGACAAGACTAGACAAGACAAGACAAGACAAGACAAGACTAGACAAGACAAGACAAGACTAGACAAGACTAGACAAGACAAGACAAGACAAGACAAGACAAGACAAGACAAGACAAGACAAGACTAGACAAGACTAGACAAGACTAGACAAGACAAGACAAGACTAGACAAGACTAGACAAGACTAGACAAGACAAGACAAGACAAGACAAGACAAGACTAGACAAGACTAGACAAGACAAGACAAGACAAGACAAGACAAGACAAGACAAGACAAGACAAGTCAAGACAAGACTAGACAAGACTAGACAAGACTAGACAAGACTAGACAAGACTAGACAAGACAAGACAAGACAAGAACAGACAAGAAAAGACAAGACAAGACAAGACTAGACAAGACAAGACAAGACTAGACAAGACTAGACAAGACTAGACAAGACAAGACAAGACAAGACAAGACAAGACAAGACAAGACAAGACAAGACAAGACAAGACAAGACAAGACAAGACTAGACAAGACTAGACAAGACTAGACAAGACAAGACAAGACAAGACATGAGAAGACATGACAAGACAAAACTAGACAAAACAAGACAAGACAAGACAAGACAAAACAACACAACACAACATGACATGACATGACATGACATGAGAAGACAAGACAAGGCAGGACAGGACAGGACAGGACAGGACAGGACAGGACAGGACAGGACAGGACAGGACAGGACAGGACAGGACAGGACAGGACAGGACAAGACAAGATAAGACAAGACAAGACAAGACCAGACAAGACAGGACAAGACAAGACAAGACAAGACAAGACCAGACAAGACCAGACAAGAAAAGACAAGACAAGACAAGACTAGACAAGACTAGACAAGACAAGACAAGACAAGACTAGACAAGACAAGACAAGACAAGACAAGACAAGACAAGACAAGACAAGACAAGACAAGACAAGACAAGACTAGACAAGACTAGACAAGACTAGACATGACTAGACAAGACTAGACAAGACAAGACAAGACAAGACAAGACAAGACAAGACAAGACAAGACAAGACAAGACAAGACAAGACAAGACAAGACAAGACAAGACAAGACAAGACAAGACAAGACAAGACAAGACAAGACAAGACAAGACAAGACAAGACAAGACTAGACAAGACAAGACAAGACAAGACAAGACAAGACAAGACAAGACAAGACAGGACAAGACTAGACAAGACAAGACAAGACAAGACTAGACAAGACAAGACAAGACAAGACAAGACAAGACAAGACAAGACAAGACAAGACAAGACAAGACAAGACAAGACTAGACAAGACTAGCCAAGACAAGACAAGACAAGACAAGACAAGACAAGACAAGACAAGACAAGACAAGACAAGATAAGACAAGACAAGACAAGACAAGACAAGACAAGACTAGACAAGACTAGACAAGACAAGACAAGACAAGACTAGACAAGACAAGACAAGACAAGACAAGACAAGACAAGACAAGACAAGACAAGACAAGACAAGACAAGACAAGACTAGACAAGACTAGCCAAGACAAGACAAGACAAGACAAGACAAGACAAGACAAGACAAGACAAGACAAGACAAGACAAGACAAGACAAGACAAGACAAGACAAGACAAGACTAGACAAGACTAGACAAGACTAGACATGACTAGACAAGACTAGACAAGACAAGACAAGACAAGACAAGACAAGACAAGACAAGACAAGACAAGACAAGACAAGACAAGACAAGACAAGACAAGACAAGACAAGACAAGACAGGACAAGACAAGACAAGACAAGACAAGACAAGACAAGACAAGACTAGACAAGACTAGACAAGACAAGACAAGACCAGACAAGACTAGACAAGACAAGACAAGACAAGACTAGACAAGACTAGCCAAGACAGGACAAGAAAAGACAAGACAAGGCAAGACAAGACAAGACATGAGAAGACAAGACAAGACAAGACAAGACAAGACAAGACAAGACAGGACAAGACAAGACAAGACAAGACAAGACAAGACAAGACAAGACAAGACAAGACAAGACAAGACAAGATAAGACATGAGAAGACATGAAAAGACCAAACAAGACAAAACAACACAACACAACATGACATGACATGACATGACATGACATGACATGACAAAACAAGACATGACAAGACAAAACAACACAACACAATATGACATGACATGACATGAGAAGACAAGACAAGGCAGGACAGGACAGGACAGGACAGGACAGGACAGGACAGGACAGGACAGGACATTACAGGACAGGACAGGACAGGACAAGACAAGATAAGACAAGACAAGACAAGACAAGACAAGACAGGACAAGACAAGACAAGACAAGACAAGACAAGACAAGACAAGACAAGACAAGACAAGACAAGACAAGACAAGACAAGACAAGACAAGACAAGACAAGACAAGACAAGATAAGACATGAGAAGACATGAAAAGACAAAACAAGACAAAACAACACAACACAACACAACACAACATGACATGACATGACATGACATGACAAGACAAGACAAGACAAGACAGGACAAGACAAGACAAGACAAGACAAGACAGGACAAGACAAGACAAGACAAGACAAGACAAGACAAGACAAGACAAGATAAGACATGAGAAGACATGAAAAGACAAAACAAGACAAAACAACACAACATGACATGACATGACATGACATGACATGACATGACATGGCATGACATGACATGACATGACATGACAAAACAAGACAAGACAAGACAAAACAACACAACACAATATGACATGACATGACATGAGAAGACAAGACAAGGCAGGACAGGACAGGACAGGACATGACAGGACAGGACAGGACAGGACAGGACAGGACAGGACAGGACAGGACAGGACAGGACAAGACAAGATAAGACAAGACAAGACAAGACAAGACAAGACAGGACAAGACAAGACAAGACAAGACAAGACAAGACAAGACAAGACAAGACAAGACAAGACAAGACAAGACAAGACAAGACAAGACAAGACAAGACAAGACAAGACAAGACAAGACAAGACAAGACAAGACAAGACAAGACAAGACAAGACAAGACAAGACAAGACAAGACAAAACAACACAACGCAACACATGACATGACAAGACAAGACAAAGCAACACAAGACAAGACAAGACAAGACTAGACAAGACTAGACAAGACTAGACAAGACTAGACAAGACTAGACAAGACTAGACAAGACTAGACAAGACTAGACAAGACTAGACAAGACAAGACAAGACAAGACCAGACAAGAAAAGACAAGACTAGACAAGACAAGACAAGACTAGACAAGACTAGACAAGACTAGACAAGACAAGACAAGACAAGACAAGACAAGACAAGACTAGACAAGACAAGACAAGACAAGACAAGACAAGACAAGACAAGACAAGACAAGACTAGACTAGACAAGACTAGACAAGACAAGACAAGACTAGACAAGACTAGACAAGACTAGACAAGACAAGACAAGACTAGACAAGACTAGACAAGACTAGACAAGACAAGACAAGACAAGACAAGACAAGACAAGACCAGACAAGAAAAGACAAGACTAGACAAGACAAGACAAGACTAGACAAGACTAGACAAGACTAGACAAGGCAAGACAAGACAAGACAAGACAAGACAAGACAAGACAAGACAAGACAAGACAAGACAAGACAAGACAAGACAAGACAAGACAAGACAAGACAAGACAAGACTAGACTAGACAAGACTAGACAAGACAAGACAAGACTAGACAAGACTAGACAAGACTAGACAAGACAAGACAAGACTAGACAAGACTAGACAAGACTAGACAAGACAAGACAAGACAAGACAAGACAAGACAAGACCAGACAAGACAAGACAAGACAAGACAAGACAAGACAAGACAAGACAAAACAAGACAAGACAAGACAAGACTAGACAAGACTAGACAAGACTAGACAAGACTAGACAAGACTAGACAAGACTAGACAAGACAAGACAAGACAAGACAAGACAAGACAAGACAAGACTAGACAAGACTAGACAAGACAAGACAAGACAAGACAAGACAAGACAAGACAAGACAAGACATGACAAGACATGAGAAGACAAAACAAGACAAGACAAGACAAAACAAGACTAGACAAGACTAGACAAGACATGACAAGACAAGACCAGACAAGAAAAAACAAGACAAGACAAGACTAGACAAGACTAGACAAGACAAGACAAGACAAGACAAGACAAGACAAGACAAGACAAGACAAGACAAGACAAGACAAGACAAGACAAGACTAGACAAGACTAGACAAGACTAGACAAGACTAGACAAGACAAGACAAGACAAGACAAGACAAGACAAGACAAGACAAGACAAACAAGACAAGACAAGACAAGACAAGACATGACAAGACAAAACAACACAACACAACATGACATGACATGACATGACATGACATGACAAAACAAGACAAGACAAGACAAGACAAGACAAGACATGAGAAGACATGACAAGACAAAACAAGACAAAACAACACAACACAACATGACATGACATGACATGACAAAACAAGACAAGACAAGACAAAACAACACAACACAATATGACATGACATGACATGACATGAGAAGACAAGACAAGACAAGACAAGACAAGACTAGACAAGACTAGACAAGACAAGACAAGACCAGACAAGACTAGACAAGACAAGACAAGACAAGACTAGACAAGACTAGACAAGACAGGACAAGAAAAGACAAGACAAGACAAGACAAGACAAGACATGAGAAGACAAGACAAGACAAGACAAGACAAGACAAGACAAGACAGGACAAGACAAGACAAGACAAGACAAGACAAGACAAGACAAGACAAGACAAGACAAGACAAGACAAGACAAGATAAGACATGAGAAGACATGAAAAGACAAAACAAGACAAAACAACACAACACAACATGACATGACATGACATGACATGACATGACATGACAAAACAAGACATGACAAGACAAAACAACACAACACAATATGACATGACATGACATGAGAAGACAAGACAAGGCAGGACAGGACAGGACAGGACAGGACAGGACAGGACAGGACAAGACAAGATAAGACAAGACAAGACAAGACAAGACAAGACAGGACAAGACAAGACAAGACAAGACAAGACAAGACAAGACAAGACAAGACAAGACAAGACAAGACAAGACAAGACAAGACAAGACAAGATAAGACATGAGAAGACATGAAAAGACAAAACAAGACAAAACAACACAACACAACACAACACAACATGACATGACATGACATGACATGACAAGACAAGACAAGACAAGACAAGACAAGACAAGACAAGACAAGACTAGACAAGACTAGACAAGACAAGACAAGACAAGACAGGACAAGACAAGACAAGACAAGACAAGACAGGACAAGACAAGACAAGACAAGACAAGACAAGACAAGACAAGACAAGACAAGATAAGACATGAGAAGACATGAAAAGACAAAACAAGACAAAACAACACAACATGACATGACATGACATGACATGACATGACATGACATGACAAAACAAGACAAGACAAGACAAAACAACACAACACAATATGACATGACATGACATGAGAAGACAAGACAAGGCAGGACAGGACAGGACAGGACAGGACAGGACAGGACAGGACAGGACAGGACAGGACAGGACAGGACAGGACAGGACAGGACAGGACAGGACAAGACAAGATAAGACAAGACAAGACAAGACAAGACAAGACAGGACAAGACAAGACAAGACAAGACAAGACAAGACAAGACAAGACAAGACAAGACAAGACAAGACAAGACAAGACAAGACAAGACAAGACAAGACAAGACAAGACAAGACAAGACAAGACAAGACAAGACAAGACAAGACAAGACAAGACAAGACAAGACAAAACAACACAACGCAACACATGACATGACAAGACAAGACAAAGCAACACAAGACAAGACAAGACAAGACAAGACTAGACAAGACTAGACAAGACTAGACAAGACTAGACAAGACTAGACAAGACTAGACAAGACTAGACAAGACTAGACAAGACAAGACAAGACAAGACAAGACAAGACAAGACCAGACAAGACAAGACAAGACAAGACAAGACAAGACAAGACAAGACAAGACAAGACAAGACAAAACAAGACAAGACAAGACAAGACTAGACAAGACTAGACAAGACTAGACAAGACTAGACAAGACTAGACAAGACAAGACAAGACAAGACAAGACAAGACAAGACTAGACAAGACTAGACAAGACAAGACAAGACAAGACAAGACAAGACAAGACAAGACAAGACATGACAAGACATGAGAAGACAAAACAAGACAAGACAAGACAAGACAAAACAAGACTAGACAAGACTAGACAAGACATGACAAGACAAGACCAGACAAGAAAAGACAAGACAAGACAAGACTAGACAAGACTAGACAAGACAAGACAAGACAAGACACGACAAGACAAGACAAGACAAGACAAGACAAGACTAGACAAGACTAGACAAGACTAGACAAGACTAGACAAGACAAGACAAGACAAGACAAGACAAGACAAGACAAGACAAACAAGACAAGACAAGACAAGACATGACAAGACAAAACAAGACAAAACAAGACAAGACAAGACAAGACAAAACAACACAACACAACATGACATGACATGACATGACATGACATGACAAAACAAGACAAGACAAGACAAGACAAGACAAGACATGAGAAGACATGACAAGACAAAACAAGACAAAACAACACAACACAACATGACATGACATGACATGACAAAACAAGACAAGACAAGACAAAACAACACAACACAATATGACATGACATGACATGACATGAGAAGACAAGACAAGGCAGGACAGGACAGGACAGGACAGGACAGGACAGGACAAGACAAGATAAGACAAGACAAGACAAGACAAGACAAGACAAGATAAGACAAGACAAGACAAGACCAGACAAGACAGGACAAGACAAGACAAGACAAGACAAGACCAGACAAGACCAGACAAGAAAAGACAAGACAAGACAAGACTAGACAAGACTAGACAAGACAAGACAAGACAAGACTAGACAAGACAAGACAAGACAAGACAAGACAAGACAAGACAAGACAAGACAAGACAAGACAAGACTAGACAAGACTAGACAAGACTAGACATGACTAGACAAGACTAGACAAGACAAGACAAGACAAGACAAGACAAGACAAGACAAGACAAGACAAGACAAGACAAGACAAGACAAGACAAGACAAGACAAGACAAAACAAGACAAGACAAGACAAGACAAGACTAGACAAGACAAGACAAGACAAGACAAGACAAGACAAGACAAGACAAGACAAGACAAGACAAGACAAGACAAGACAAGACAAGACAAGACAAGACAAGACAAGACTAGACAAGACTAGACAAGACAAGACAAGACAAGACAAGACAAGACAAGACAAGACAAGACAAGACAAGACAAGACAAGACAAGACTAGACAAGACTAGACAAGACAAGACAAGACAAGACAAGACAAGACAAGACAAGACTAGACAAGACTAGACAAGACTAGACAAGACAAGACAAGACAAGACATGAGAAGACATGACAAGACAAAACTAGACAAAACAAGACAAGACAAGACAAGACAAAACAACACAACACAACATGACATGACATGACATGACATGAGAAGACAAGACAAGGCAGGACAGGACAGGACAGGACAGGACAGGACAGGACAGGACAGGACAGGACAGGACAGGACAGGACAGGACAGGACAGGACAGGACAGGACAGGACAAGACAAAATAAGACAAGACAAGACAAGACAAGACCAGACAAGACAGGACAAGACAAGACAAGACAAGACAAGACCAGACAAGACCAGACAAGAAAAGACAAGACAAGACAAGACTAGACAAGACTAGACAAGACAAGACAAGACAAGACTAGACAAGACAAGACAAGACAAGACAAGACAAGACAAGACAAGACAAGACAAGACTAGACAAGACTAGACAAGACTAGACATGACTAGACAAGACTAGACAAGACAAGACAAGACAAGACAAGACAAGACAAGACAAGACAAGACAAGACAAGACAAGACAAGACAAGACAAGACAAGACAAGACAAGACAAGACAAGACAAGACAAGACAAGACAAGACAAGACAAGACTAGACAAGACAAGACTAGACAAGACAAGACAAGACAAGACAAGACAAGACAAGACAAGACAAGACAAGACAAGACAAGACAAGACAAGACTAGACAAGACTAGACAAGACAAGACAAGACAAGACAAGACAAGACAAGACAAGACAAGACAAGACAGGACAAGACAAGACAAGACAAGACAAGACTAGACAAGACTAGACAAGACAAGACAAGACCAGACAAGACTAGACAAGACAAGACAAGACAAGACTAGACAAGACTAGACAAGACAGGACAAGAAAAGACAAGACAAGACAAGACAAGACAAGACATGAGAAGACAAGACAAGACAAGACAAGACAAGACAAGACAAGACAAGACAAGACAAGACAAGACAAGACAAGACAAGACAAGACAAAACAACACAACGCAACACATGACATGACAAGACAAGACAAAGCAACACAAGACAAGACAAGACAAGACAAGACTAGACAAGACTAGACAAGACTAGACAAGACTAGACAAGACTAGACAAGACTAGACAAGACTAGACAAGACAAGACAAGACAAGACCAGACAAGAAAAGACAAGACTAGACAAGACAAGACAAGACTAGACAAGACTAGACAAGACTAGACAAGGCAAGACAAGACAAGACAAGACAAGACAAGACAAGACAAGACAAGACAAGACAAGACAAGACAAGACAAGACAAGACAAGACAAGACTAGACTAGACAAGACTAGACAAGACAAGACAAGACTAGACAAGACTAGACAAGACTAGACAAGACAAGACAAGACTAGACAAGACTAGACAAGACTAGACAAGACAAGACAAGACAAGACAAGACAAGACAAGACCAGACAAGACAAGACAAGACAAGACAAGACAAGACAAGACAAGACAAGACAAAACAAGACAAGACAAGACAAGACTAGACAAGACTAGACAAGACTAGACAAGACTAGACAAGACTAGACAAGACAAGACAAGACAAGACAAGACCAGACAAGAAAAGACAAGACAAGACAAGACTAGACAAGACAAGACAAGACTAGACAAGACTAGACAAGACTAGACAAGACAAGACAAGACAAGACAAGACAAGACAAGACAAGACAAGACTAGACAAGACTAGACAAGACTAGACAAGACAAGACATGAGAAGACATGACAAGACAAAACAAGACAAAACAAGACAAGACAAGACAAGACCAGACTAGACTAGACAAGACTAGACAAGACAAGACAAGACTAGACAAGACTAGACAAGACAAGACAAGACAAGACAGGACAAGACAAGACAAGACAAGACAAGACAAGACAAGACAAGACAAGACAAGACAAGACAAGATAAGACATGAGAAGACATGAAAAGACAAAACAAGACAAAACAACACAACACAACATGACATGACATGACATGACATGACATGACATGACATGACAAAACAAGACATGACAAGACAAAACAACACAACACAATATGACATGACATGACATGAGAAGACAAGACAAGGCAGGACAGGACAGGACAGGAAAGGACAGGACAGGACAGGACAGGACAGGACAGGACAGGACAGGACAGGACAGGACAGGACAGGACAAGACAAGATAAGACAAGACAAGACAACACAAGACAAGACAGGACAAGACAAGACAAGACAAGACAAGACAAGACAAGACAAGACAAGACAAGACAAGACAAGACAAGACAAGACAAGACAAGACAAGACAAGATAAGACATGAGAAGACATGAAAAGACAAAACAAGACAAAACAACACAACACAACACAACACAACATGACATGACATGACATGACATGACAAGACAAGACAAGACAAGACAAGACAAGACAAGACAAGACAAGACAAGACAAGACTAGACAAGACTAGACAAGACAAGACAAGACAAGACAGGACAAGACAAGACAAGACAAGACAAGACAGGACAAGACAAGACAAGACAAGACAAGACAAGACAAGACAAGACAAGACAAGATAAGACATGAGAAGACATGAAAAGACAAAACAAGACAAAACAACACAACATGACATGACATGACATGACATGACATGACATGACATGACATGACAAAACAAGACAAGACAAGACAAAACAACACAACACAATATGACATGACATGACATGAGAAGACAAGACAAGGCAGGACAGGACAGGACAGGACAGGACAGGACAGGACAGGACAGGACAGGACAGGACAGGACAGGACAGGACAGGACAGGACAAGACAAGATAAGACAAGACAAGACAAGACAAGACAAGACAGGACAAGACAAGACAAGACAAGACAAGACAAGACAAGACAAGACAAGACAAGACAAGACAAGACAAGACAAGACAAGACAAGACAAGACAAGACAAGACAAGACAAGACAAGACAAGACAAGACAAGACAAGACAAGACAAGACAAGACAAGACAAGACAAAACAACACAACGCAACACATGACATGACAAGACAAGACAAAGCAACACAAGACAAGACAAGACAAGACAAGACTAGACAAGACTAGACAAGACTAGACAAGACTAGACAAGACTAGACAAGACTAGACAAGACAAGACAAGACAAGACCAGACAAGAAAAGACAAGACTAGACAAGACAAGACAAGACTAGACAAGACTAGACAAGACTAGACAAGGCAAGACAAGACAAGACAAGACAAGACAAGACAAGACAAGACAAGACAAGACAAGACAAGACAAGACAAGACAAGACAAGACAAGACAAGACAAGACTAGACTAGACAAGACTAGACAAGACAAGACAAGACTAGACAAGACTAGACAAGACTAGACAAGACAAGACAAGACTAGACAAGACTAGACAAGACTAGACAAGACAAGACAAGACAAGACAAGACAAGACAAGACAAGACCAGACAAGACAAGACAAGACAAGACAAGATAAGACAAGACAAGACAAGACAAAACAAGACAAGACAAGACAAGACTAGACAAGACTAGACAAGACTAGACAAGACTAGACAAGACTAGACAAGACAAGACAAGACAAGACAAGACCAGACAAGAAAAGACAAGACAAGACAAGACTAGACAAGACAAGACAAGACTAGACAAGACTAGACAAGACTAGACAAGACAAGACAAGACAAGACAAGACAAGACAAGACAAGACAAGACAAGACTAGACAAGACTAGACAAGACTAGACAAGACAAGACAAGACAAGACAAGACAAGACAAGACAAGACAAGACAAGACAATACAAGACAAGACAAGACAAGACAAGACAAGACAAGACAAGACATGAGAAGACATGACAAGACAAAACAAGACAAAACAACACAACACTACATGACATGACATGACATGACATGACAAAACAAGACAAGACAAGACAAAACAACACAACACAATATGACATGACATGAAATGACATGAGAAGACAAGACAAGGCAGGACAGGACAGGACAGGACAGGACAGGACAGGACAGGACAAGATAAGACAAGACAAGATAAGACAAGACAAGACAGGACAAGACAAGACAAGACAAGACAAGACAAGACAAGACAAGACAAGACAAGACAAGACATGAGAAGACATGACAAGACAAAACAAGACAAGACAAGACAAGACAAGACAAAACAACACAACACAACATGACATGACATGACATGACATGACATGACAAAACAAGACAAGACAAGACAAGACAAGACAAGACAAGGCAAGACAAAACAAGACAAAACAAGACAAGACAAGACAAGACAAAACAACACAACACAACATGACATGACATGACATGACATGACATGAGAAGACAAGACAAGACAAGACAAAACAACACAACACAATATGACATGACATGACATGAGAAGACAAGACAAGGCAGGACAGGACAGGACAGGACAGGACAGGACAGGACAGGACAGGACAGGACAGGACAGGACAGGACAGCACAGGACAGGACAGGACAGGACAGGACAGGACAGGACAAGACAAGATAAGACAAGACGAGACAAGACAAGACCAGACAAGACAGGACAAGACAAGACAAGACAAGACAAGACAAGACAAGACAAGACAAGACAAGACAAGACAAGACAAGACAAGACAAGACAAGACAAGACAAGACAAGACAAGACAAGACAAGACAAGACAAGACAAGACAAGACAAGACAAGACAAGACAAGACATGAGAAGACATGACAAGACAAAACAAGACAAAACAAGACAAGACAAGACAAGACCAGACAACACACGACATGACAAGACAAGACAAGACAAGACAAGACGAAGCAACACAAGACACGACATGACAAGACAAGACAAGACAAGACAAGACATGAGAAGACATGACAAGACAAAACAAGACAAAACAAGACAAGACAAGACAAGACAAGACAAGACAAGACAAGACAAGACAAGACAAGATAAGACATGAGAAGACATGAAAAGACAAAACAAGCAAAACAACACAACACAACATGACATGACATGACATGACATGACATGACATGACAAAACAAGACAAGACAAGACAAAACAACACAACACAATATGACATGACATGACATGAGAAGACAAGACAAGGCAGGACAGGACAGGACAGGACAGGACAGGACAGGACAGGACAGGACAAGATAAGACAAGACAAGACAAGACAAGACAAGACAGGACAAGACAAGACAAGACAAGACAAGACAAGACAAGACAAGACAAGACAAGACAAGACTAGACAAGACTAGACAAGACTAGACAAGACAAGACAAGACAAGACAAGACAAGACAAGACAAGACATGAGAAGACATGACAAGACAAAACAACACAACACAACATGACATGACATGACATGACATGACATGACAAAACAAGACAAGACAAGACAAGACAAGACAAGACAAGACAAGACAACACAAGACAAGACATGAGAAGACAAAACAAGACAAAACAAGACAAGACAAGACAAGACAAAACAAGACAAGACAAGACAAGACAAGACAAGACAAGACAAGACAAGACAAGACAAGACAAGACAAGACAAGACAAGACAAGACAAGACAAGGCAAGACAAGACAAGACAAGACAAGACAAGACCAGACAAGAAAAGACAAGACAAGACAAGACTAGACAAGACTAGACAAGACAAGACAAGACAAGACCAGACAAGAAAAGACAAGACAAGACAAGACAAGACTAGACAAGTCTAGACAAGACAAGACAAGACAAGACAAGACAAGACAAGACAAGACAAGACAAGACAAGACAAGACAAGACAAGACAAGACAAGACAAGACAAAACAAGACTAGACAAGACTAGACAAGACATGACAAGACAAGACCAGACAAGAAAAGACAAGACAAGACAAGACTAGACAAGTCTAGACAAGACAAGACAAGACAAGACAAGACAAGACAAGACAAGACAAGACAAGACAAGACTAGACAAGACTAGACAAGACTAGACAAGACAAGACAAGACAAGACATGAGAAGACATGACAAGACAAAACAAGACAAGACAAGACAAGACAAAACAAGACTAGACAAGACTAGACAAGACTAGATAAGACATGACAAGACAAGACCAGACAAGAAAAGACAAGACAAGACAAGACAAGACAAGACAAGACAAGACAAGACAAGACTAGACAAGACTAGACAAGACTAGACAAGACTAGACAAGACAAGACAAGACAAGACAAGACAAACAAGACAAGACAAGACAAGACATGAGAAGACATGACAAGACAAAACAAGACAAAACAAGACAAGACAAGACAAGACAAAACAACACAACACAACATGACATGACATGACATGACATGACATGACAAAACAAGACAAGACAAGACAAGACAAGACAAGACATGAGAAGACATGACAAGACAAAACAAGACAAAACAACACAACACAACATGACATGACATGACATGACAAAACAAGACAAGACAAGACAAGACAAGACAAAACAACACAACACAACATGACATGACATGACATGACATGACATGACATGACAAAACAAGACAAGACAAGACAAGACAAGACAAGACATGAGAAGACATGACAAGACAAAACAAGACAAAACAACACAACACAATATGAAATGACATGACATGACATGAGAAGACAAGACAAGGCAGGACAGGACAGGACAGGACAGGACAAGACAAGATAAGACAAGACAAGACAAGACAAGACATGACAGGACAAGACAAGACAAGACAAGACAAGACAAGACAAGACAAGACAAGACAAGACAAGACAAGACAAGACAAGACAAGACAAGACAAGACAAGACAAGACAAGACAAGACAAGACAAGACAAGACAAGACAAGACAAGACAAGACAAGACAAGACAAGACAAGACAAGACAAGACAAGACAAGACAAGACTTGACAAGACTAGACAAGACTAGACTAGACAAGACTAGACAAGACAAGACAAGACAAGACTAGACAAGACTAGACAAGACTAGACAAGACAAGACAAGACAAGACTAGACAAGACTAGACAAGACTAGACAAGACAAGACAAGACAAGACAAGACAAGACAAGACAAGACAAGACAAGACAAGACAAGACAAGACAAGACAAGACAAGACAAGACAAGACAAGACAAAACAAGACAAAACAAGACAAGACAAGACAAGACAAGACTAGACAAGACTAGACAAGACAAGACAAGACAAGACAAGACAAGACCAGACAAGAAAAGACAAGACAAGACAAGACAAGACAATACTAGACAAGACTACACAAGACAAGACAAGACAAGACAAGACAAGACAAGACAAGACAAGACAAGACAAGACAAGACAAGACAAGACTAGACAAGACTAGACAAGACAAGACAAGACAAGACAAGACAAGACAAGACAAGACAAGACAAGACAGGACAAGACAAGACAAGACAAGACAAGACAAGACAAGACAAGACAAGACAAGATAAGACATGAGAAGACATGACAAGACAAAACAAGACAAAACAACACAACACAACATGACATGACATGACATGACATGACATGACAAAACAAGACAAGACAAGACTAGACAAGACTAGACAAGACTAGACAAGACAAGACAAGACAAGACAAGACAAGACCAGACAAGACAAGACAAGACAAGACAAGACAAGACAAGACAAAACAAGACAAAACAAGACAAAACAAGACAAGACAAGACAAGACTAGACAAGACTAGACAAGACTAGACAAGACAAGACAAGACAAAACAAGACCAGACAAGAAAAGACAAGACAAGACAAGACTAGACAAGACTACACAAGACAAGACAAGACAAGACAAGACAAGACAAGACAAGACAAGACAAGACAAGACTAGACAAGACTAGACAAGACAAGACAAGACAAGACAAGACAAGACAAGACAAGACAAGACAAGACAAGACAAGACAAGACAAGACAGGACAAGACAAGACAAGACAAGACAAGACAAGACAAGACAAGACAAGACAAGACAAGACAAGACAAGACAAGATAAGACATGAGAAGACATGACAAGACAAAACAAGACAAAACAAGACAAGACAAGACAAAACAACACAACACAACATGACATGACATGACATGACATGACATGACATGACATGACAAAACAAGACAAGACAAGACTAGACAAGACTAGACAAGACTAGACAAGACAAGACAAGACAAGACAAGACAAGACAAGACAAGACAAGACAAGACAAGACAAGACAAGACAAGACTAGACAAGACAAGACAAGACAAGACTAGACAAGACTAGACAAGACTAGACAAGACAAGACAAGACAAGACAAGACAAGACAAGACAAGACAAGACAAGACAAGACAAGACAAGACAAGACAAGACAAGACAAGACTAGACTAGACAAGACTAGACAAGACAAGACAAGACAAGACTAGACAAGACTAGACAAGACTAGACAAGACAAGACAAGACAAGACAAGACAAGACAAGACAAGACTAGACTAGACAAGACTAGACAAGACAAGACAAGACAAGACAAGACTAGACAAGACAAGACAAGACAAGACAAGACAAGACAAGACAAGACTAGACTAGACAAGACTAGACAAGACAAGACAAGACAAGACAAGACTAGACTAGACAAGACTAGACAAGACAAGACAAGACTAGACAAGACTAGACAAGACTAGACAAGACAAGACTAGACTAGACAAGACTAGACAAGACTAGACAAGACAAGACAAGACAAGACAAGACAAGACAAGACAAGACAAGACAAGACAAGACTAGACAAGACAAGACAAGACAAGACAAGACAAGACAAGACCAGACAAGACAAGACAAGACAAGACAAGACAAGACAAGACAAGACAAGACAAAACAAGACAAAACAAGACAAGACAAGACAAGACAAGACAAGACTAGACAAGACTAGACAAGACTAGACAAGACAAGACAAGACAAGACAAGACAAGACCAGACAAGAAAAGACAAGACAAGACAAAACAACACAACACAACATGACATGACATGACATGACATGACACGACATGACATGACAAAACAAGACAAGACAAGACAAGACAAGACATGAGAAGACATGACAAGACAAAACAAGACAAAACAACACAACACAATATGAAATGACATGACATGACATGAGAAGACAAGACAAGGCAGGACAGGACAGGACAGGACAGGACAAGACAAGACAAAACAAGACAAGACAAGACAAGACAAGACAAGACGAGACAAGACAAGACAAGACAAGACAAGACAAGACAAGACAAGACAAGACAAGACAAGACAAGACTAGACAAGACAAGACAAGACAAGACAAGACAAGACAAGACCAGACAAGACAAGACAAGACAAGACAAGACAAGACAAGACAAGACAAGACAAGACAAAACAAGACAAAACAAGACAAGACAAGACAAGACTAGACAAGACTAGACAAGACTAGACAAGACAAGACAAGACAAGACAAGACAAGACAAGACCAGACAAGAAAAGACAAGACAAGACAAAACAACACAACACAACATGACATGACATGACATGACATGACACGACATGACATGACAAAACAAGACAAGACAAGACAAGACAAGACATGAGAAGACATGACAAGACAAAACAAGACAAAACAACACAACACAATATGAAATGACATGACATGACATGAGAAGACAAGACAAGGCAGGACAGGACAGGACAGGACAGGACAAGACAAGACAAAACAAGACAAGACAAGACAAGACAAGACAAGACGAGACAAGACAAGACAAGACAAGACAAGACAAGACAAGACAAGACAAGACAAGACAAGACAAGACTAGACAAGACTAGACAAGTCTAGACAAGACAAGACAAGACAAGACAAGACAAGACCAGACAAGACAAGACAAGACAAGACAAGACAAGACAAGACAAGACAAGACAAGACAAGACAAAACAAGACAAAACAAGACAAGACAAGACAAGACTAGACAAGACTAGACAAGACCAGACAAGACAAGACAAGACAAGACAAGACAAGACTAGACAAGACTAGACAAGTCTAGACAAGACAAGACTAGACAAGACTAGACAAGACAAGACAAGACAAGACAAGACAAGACAAGACTAGACAAGACAAGACAAGACAAGACAAGACAAGACAAGACAAGACAAGACAAGACAAGACTAGACAAGACAAGACAAGACAAGACTAGACAAGACTAGACAAGACTAGACAAGACAAGACAAGACAAGACTAGACAAGACTAGACTAGACAAGACAAGACAAGACTAGACAAGACAAGACAAGACTAGACAAGACAAGACAAGACAAGACAAGACAAGACAAGACAAGACAAGACAAGACAAGACAACACAACACAACATGACATGACATGACATGACAAAACAAGACAAGACAAGACAAAACAACACAACACAATATGACATGACATGACATGACATGAGAAGACAAGACAAGGCAGGACAGGACAGGACAGGACAGGACAGGACAGGACAGGACAGGACAGGACAAGACAAGATAAGACAAGACAAGACGAGACAAGACATGACAGGACAAGACAAGACAAGACAAGACAAGACATGAGAAGACATGACAAGACAAAACAAGACAAAACAAGACAAGACAAGACAAGACAAGACAAAACAACACAACACAACATGACATGACATGACATGACATGACATGACATGACAAAACAAGACAAGACAAGACAAAACAACACAACACAATATGACATGACATGACATGAGAAGACAAGACAACACAAGGCAGGACAGGACAGGACAGGACAGGACAGGACAGGACAGGACAGGACAGGACAGGACAGGACAGGACAAGACAAGATAAGACAAGACTAGACTAGACAAGACAAGACAAGACAAGACAAGACAAGACAAGACAAGACAAGACAAGACAAGACAAGACAAGACAAGACAAGACAAGACAAGACAAGACAAGACAAGACAAGACAAGACAAGACAAGACAAGACAAGACAAGACAAGACAAGACTAGACAAGACTAGACAAGTCTAGACAAGACAAGACTAGACAAGACTAGACAAGACAAGACAAGACAAGACAAGACAAGACAAGACTAGACAAGACAAGACAAGACAAGACAAGACAAGACAAGACAAGACAAGACAGGACTAGACAAGACAAGACAAGACAAGACTAGACAAGACTAGACAAGACTAGACAAGACAAGACAAGACAAGACTAGACAAGACTAGACTAGACAAGACAAGACAAGACTAGACAAGACAAGACAAGACTAGACAAGACAAGACAAGACAAGACAAGACAAGACAAGACAAGACAACACAACACAACATGACATGGCATGACATGACAAAACAAGACAAGACAAGACAAAACAACACAACACAATATGACATGACATGACATGACATGAGAAGACAAGACAAGGCAGGACAGGACAGGACAGGACAGGACAGGACAGGACAGGACAGGACAGGACAGGACAGGACAAGACAAGATAAGACAAGACAAGACTAGACAAGACATGACAGGACAAGACAAGACAAGACAAGACAAGACATGAGAAGACATGACAAGACAAAACAAGACAAAACAAGACAAGACAAGACAAGACAAGACAAAACAACACAACACAACATGACATGACATGACATGACATGACATGACATGACAAAACAAGACAAGACAAGACAAAACAACACAACACAATATGACATGACATGACATGAGAAGACAAGACAACACAAGGCAGGACAGGACAGGACAGGACAGGACAGGACAGGACAGGACAGGACAGGACAGGACAGGACAAGACAAGATAAGACAAGACAAGACAAGACAAGACAAGACAAGACAGGACAAGACAAGACAAGACAAGACAAGACAAGACAAGACAAAACAACACAACGCAACACATGACATGACAAGACAAGACAAAGCAACACAAGACAAGACAAGACAAGACAAGACTAGACAAGACTAGACAAGACTAGACAAGACAAGACAAGACAAGACCAGACAAGAAAAGACAAGACAAGACAAGACTAGACAAGACAAGACAAGACTAGACAAGACAAGACAAGACAAGACAAGACAAGACAAGACAAGACAAGACAAGACAAGACAAGACAAGACAAGACAAGACAAGACAAGACAAGATAAGACATGAGAAGACATGAAAAGACAAAACAAGACAAAACAAGACAAAACAAGACAAAACAAGACAAAACAACACAACACAACATGACATGACATGACATGACATGACATGACAAAACAAGACAAGACAAGACAAAACAACACAACACAATATGACATGACATGACATGAGAAGACAAGACAAGGCAGGACAGGACAGGACAGGACAGGACAGGACAGGACAGGACAGGACAGGACAGGACAGGACAGGACAAGACAAGATAAGACAAGACAAGACAAGACAAGACAAGACAGGACAAGACAAGACAAGACAAGACAAGACAAGACAAGACAAGACAAGACAAGACAAGACAAGACAAGACAAGACAAGACAAGACAAGACAAGACAAGACAAAACAACACAACGCAACACATGACATGACAAGACAAGACAAAGCAACACAAGACAAGACAAGACAAGACAAGACTAGACAAGACTAGACAAGACTAAACAAGACTAGACAAGACAAGACAAGACAAGACCAGACAAGAAAAGACAAGACAAGACAAGACTAGACAAGAAAAGACAAGACTAGACAAGACTAGACAAGACTAGACAAGACAAGACAAGACAAGACAAGACAAGACAAGACAAGACAAGACAAGACAAGACAAGACAAGACAAGACTAGACTAGACAAGACTAGACAAGACAAGACAAGACTAGACAAGACTAGACAAGACTAGACAAGACAAGACAAGACTAGACAAGACTAGACAAGACTAGACAAGACAAGACAAGACAAGACAAGACCAGACAAGACAAGACAAGACAAGACAAGACAAGACAAGAAAAGACGAGACAAGACAAGACAAGACAAGACAAGACAAAACAAGACAAGACAAGACAAGACTAGACAAGACAAGACAAGACTAGACAAGACTAGACAAGACTAGACAAGACTAGACAAGACAAGACAAGACAAGACCAGACAAGAAAAGACAAGACAAGACAAGACTAGACAAGACAAGACAAGACTAGACAAGACTAGACAAGACTAGACAAGACAAGACAAGACAAGACAAGACAAGACAAGACAAGACAAGACTAGACAAGACTAGGCAAGACTAGACAAGACAAGACAAGACAAGACAAGACAAGACAAGACAAGACAAGACAAGACAAGACAAGACAAGACAAGACAAGACAATACAAGACAAGACAAGACATGAGAAGACATGACAAGACAAAACAAGACAAAACAACACAACACTACATGACATGACATGACATGACATGACAAAACAAGACAAGACAAGACAAAACAACACAACACAATATGACATGACATGAAATGACATGAGAAGACAAGACAAGGCAGGACAGGACAGGACAGGACAGGACAGGACAGGACAGGACAAGATAAGACAAGACAAGACAAGACAAGACAAGACAGGACAAGACAAGACAAGACAAGACAAGACAAGACAAGACAAGACAAGACAAAACAACACAACACAACATGACATGACATGACATGACATGACATGACAAAACAAGACAAGACAAGACAAGACAAGACAAGACAAGACAAGACAAGACAAGACAAGACAAGACATGAGAAGACATGACAAGACAAAACAAGACAAAACAAGACAAGACAAGACAAAACAAAACAACACAACACAACATGACATGACATGACATGACATGACATGAGAAGACAAGACAAGGCAGGACAGGACAGGACAGGACAGGACAGGACAGGACAAGACAAGATAAGACAAGACAAGACAAGACAAGACCAGACAAGACAGGACAAGACAAGACAAGACAAGACCAGACAAGAAAAGACAAGACAAGACAAGACTAGACAAGACTAGACAAGACAAGACAAGACAAGACTAGACAAGACAAGACAAGACAAGACAAGACAAGACAAGACAAGACAAGACAAGACAAGACAAGACAAGACAAGACAAGACAAGACAAGACAAGACAAGACAAGACAAGACAAGACAAGACAAGACAAGACAAGACAAGACAAGACAAGACAAGACAAGACAAGACAAGACAAGACAAGACAAGACAAGACAAGACAAGACAAGACAAGACAAGACAAGACAAGACATGAGAAGACATGACAAGACAAAACAAGACAAAACAACACAACACTACATGCCATGACATGACATGACATGACAAAACAAGACAAGACAAGACAAAACAACACAACACAACATGACATGACATGACATGACATGACATGACATGACATGATATGACAAAACAAGACAAGACAAGACAAGACAAGACAAGACAAGACAAGACAAGACCAGACAAGACAGGACAAGACAAGACAAGACAAGACCAGACAAGAAAAGACAAGACAAGACCAGACAAGACAGGACAAGACAAGACAAGACAAGACCAGACAAGAAAAGACAAGACAAGACAAGACTAGACAAGACTAGACAAGACAAGACAAGACAAGACTAGACAAGACAAGACAAGACAAGACAAGACAAGACAAGACAAGACAAGACAAGACAAGACAAGACAAGACTAGACAAGACTAGACAAGTCTAGACAAGACAAGACTAGACAAGACTAGACAAGACAAGACAAGACAAGACAAGACAAGACAAGACAAGACAAGACAAGACAAGACAAGACAAGACAAGACAAGACAAGACAAGACAAGGCAAGACAAGACAAGACAAGACAAGACAAGACAAGACAAGACAAGACAAGACAAGACAAGACAAGACAAGACAAGACAAGACAAGACAAGACAAGACAAGACAAGACAAGACAAGACAAGACAAGACAAGACAAGACAAGACAAGACAAGACAAGACAAGACAAGACAAGACAAGACAAGACAAGACAAGACAAGACAAGACAAGACAAGACAAGACAAGACAAGACAAGACAAGACAAGACAAGACAAGACAAGACAAGACAAGACAAGACAAGACAAGACAAGACAAGACAAGACAAGACAAGACAAGACAAGACAAGACAAGACAAGACAAGACAAGACAAGACAAGACAAGACAAGACAAGACAAGACAAGACATGAGAAGACATGACAAGACAAAACAAGACAAAACAACACAACACTACATGCCATGACATGACATGACATGACAAAACAAGACAAGACAAGACAAAACAACACAACACAATATGACATGACATGACATGACATGAGAAGACAAGACAAGGCAGGACAGTACAGGACAGGACAGGACAGGACAGGACAGGACAAGATAAGACAAGACAAGACAAGACAAGACAAGACAGGACAAGACAAGACAAGACAAGACAAGACAAGACAAGACAAGACAAGACAAGACAAGACAAGACATGAGAAGACATGACAAGACAAAACAAGACAAAACAAGACAAGACAAGACAAGACAAGACAAAACAACACAACACAACATGACATGACATGACATGACATGACATGACATGACATGATATGACAAAACAAGACAAGACAAGACAAGACAAGACAAGACAAGACAAGACAAGACAAGACCAGACAAGACAGGACAAGACAAGACAAGACAAGACCAGACAAGAAAAGACAAGACAAGACAAGACTAGACAAGACTAGATAAGACAAGACAAGACAAGACAAGACAAGACAAGACAAGACAGGACAAGACAAGACAAGACAAGACAAGACAAGACAAGACAAGACAAGACAAGACAAGACAAGACAAGACAAGACCAGACAAGACAAGACAAGACAAGACAAGACAAGACAAGACAAAACAAGACAAAACAAGACAAGACAAGACAAGACTAGACAAGACTAGACAAGACTAGACAAGACAAGACAAGACAAGACAAGACAAGACAAGACTAGACAAGACTACACAAGACAAGACAAGACAAGACAAGACAAGACAAGACAAGACAAGACAAGACAAGACAAGACTAGACAAGACTAGACAAGACAAGACAAGGCAAGACAAGACAAGACAAGACAAGACAAGACAAGACAAGACAAGACAGGACAAGACAAGACAAGACAAGACAAGACAAGACAAGACAAGACAAGACAAGATAAGACATGAGAAGACATGACAAGACAAAACCAGACAAAACAAGACAAGACAAGACAAAACAACACAACACAACATGACATGACATGACATGACATGACATGACATGACATGATATGACAAAACAAGACAAGACAAGACAAGACAAGACAAGACAAGACAAGACAAGACCAGACAAGACAGGACAAGACAAGACAAGACAAGACCAGACAAGACAAGACAAGACAAGACAGGACAAGACAAGACAAGACAAGACAAGACAAGACAAGACAAGACAAGACAAGACAGGACAAGACAAGACAAGACAAGACAAGACTAGACAAGACTAGACAAGACTAGACAAGACTAGACAAGACAAGACAAGACAAGACAAGACCAGACAAGAAAAGACAAGACAAGACAAGACTAGACAAGACTACACAAGACAAGACAAGACAAGACAAGACAAGACAAGAAAAGACAAGACAAGACAAGACTAGACAAGACTAGACAAGACAAGACAAGACAAGACAAGACAAGACAAGACAAGACAAGACAAGACAAGACAAGACAGGACAAGACAAGACAAGACAAGATAAGACAAGACAAGACAAGACAAGACAAGATAAGACATGAGAAGACAAGACAAGACAAGACAAGACCAGACAAGACAAGACAAGACAAGACAAGACAAGACAAGACAAAACAAGACAAAACAAGACAAGACAAGACAAGACTAGACAAGACTAGACAAGACTAGACAAGACAAGACAAGACAAGACAAGACAAGACAAGACTAGACAAGACTACACAAGACAAGACAAGACAAGACAAGACAAGACAAGACAAGACAAGACAAGACAAGACTAGACAAGACTAGACAAGACAAGACAAGGCAAGACAAGACAAGACAAGACAAGACAAGACAAGACAAGACAAGACAAGACAGGACAAGACAAGACAAGACAAGACAAGACAAGACAAGACAAGACAAGACAAGACAAGACATGAGAAGACATGACAAGACAAAACAAGACAAAACAACACAACACTACATGACATGACATGACATGACATGACAAAACAAGACAAGACAAGACAAAACAACACAACACAATATGACATGACATGACATGACATGAGAAGACAAGACAAGGCAGGACAGTACAGGACAGGACAGGACAGGACAGGACAGGACAAGATAAGACAAGACAAGACAAGACAAGACAAGACAGGACAAGACAAGACAAGACAAGACAAGACAAGACAAGACAAGACAAGACAAGACAAGACAAGACAAGACATGAGAAGACATGACAAGACAAAACAAGACAAAACAAGACAAGACAAGACAAGACAAGACAAAACAACACAACACAACATGACATGACATGACATGACATGACATGACATGACATGATATGACAAAACAAGACAAGACAAGACAGGACAAGACAAGACAAGACAAGACAAGACAAGACAAGACAAGACAAGACAAGACAAGACAAGACATGAGAAGACATGACAAGACAAAACAAGACAAAACAAGACAAGACAAGACAAGACAAGACAAAACAACACAACACAACATGACATGACATGACATGACATGACATGACATGACATGATATGACAAAACAAGACAAGACAAGACAAGACAAGACAAGACAAGACAAGACAAGACCAGACAAGACAGGACAAGACAAGACAAGACAAGACCAGACAAGAAAAGACAAGACAAGACAAGACTAGACAAGACTAGATAAGACAAGACAAGACAAGACAAGACAAGACAAGACAAGACAGGACAAGACAAGACAAGACAAGACAAGACAAGACAAGACAAGACAAGACAAGACAAGACAAGACAAGACCAGACAAGACAAGACAAGACAAGACAAGACAAGACAAGACAAAACAAGACAAAACAAGACAAGACAAGACAAGACTAGACAAGACTAGACAAGACTAGACAAGACAAGACAAGACAAGACAAGACAAGACAAGACTAGACAAGACTACACAAGACAAGACAAGACAAGACAAGACAAGACAAGACAAGACAAGACAAGACAAGACTAGACAAGACTAGACAAGACAAGACAAGGCAAGACAAGACAAGACAAGACAAGACAAGACAAGACAAGACAAGACAGGACAAGACAAGACAAGACAAGACAAGACAAGACAAGACAAGACAAGACAAGATAAGACATGAGAAGACATGACAAGACAAAACCAGACAAAACAAGACAAGACAAGACAAAACAACACAACACAACATGACATGACATGACATGACATGACATGACATGACAAAACAAGACAAGACAAGACTAGACAAGACTAGACAAGACTAGACAAGACAAGACAAGACAAGACAAGACAAGACCAGACAAGACAAGACAAGACAAGACAAGACAAGACAAGACAAAACAAGACAAAACAAGACAAGACAAGACAAGACTAGACAAGACTAGACAAGACTAGACAAGACTAGACAAGACAAGACAAGACAAGACAAGACCAGACAAGAAAAGACAAGACAAGACAAGACTAGACAAGACTACACAAGACAAGACAAGACAAGACAAGACAAGACAAGAAAAGACAAGACAAGACAAGACTAGACAAGACTAGACAAGACAAGACAAGACAAGACAAGACAAGACAAGACAAGACAAGACAAGACAAGACAAGACAGGACAAGACAAGACAAGACAAGATAAGACAAGACAAGACAAGACAAGACAAGATAAGACATGAGAAGACATGACAAGACAAAACAAGACAAAACAAGACAAGACAAGACAAAACAACACAACACAACATGACATGACATGACATGACATGACATGACATGACATGACAAAACAAGACAAGACAAGACAGAACAACACAACACAATATGACATGACATGACATGAGAAGACAAGACAAGGCAGGACAGGACAGGACAGGACAGGACAGGACAAGACAAGATAAGACAAGACAAGACAAGACAAGACAAGACAAGACAAGACAAGACAAGACAAGACAAGACAAAACAACACAACGCAACACACGACATGACAAGACAAGACAAAGCAACACAAGACAAGACCAAACAAGACAAGACTAGACAAGAGTAGACAAGACTAGATAAGACAAGACAAGACAAGACCAGACAAGAAAAGACAAGACAAGACAAGACTAGACAAGACAAGACAAGACAGGACAAGACAAGACAAGACAAGACAAGAGTAGACAAGACAAGACAAGACAAGACAAGACAAGACAAGACAAGACAAGACCAGACAAGAAAAGACAAGACAAGACAAGACAAGACAAGACAAGACTAGACAAGACTAGACAAGACAAGATAAGACAAGACTAGACAAGACAAGACAAGACAAGACAAGACAAGACAAGACAAGACAAGACAAGACAAGACAAGACAAGACAAGACAAGACAAGACAAGACAAGACAAGACAAGACAAGACAAGACAAGACAAGACAAGACAAGACAAGACAAGACTAGACAAGACAAGACAAGACAAGACAAGACAAGACAAGACAAGACAAGACAAGACAAGACAAGACAAGACAAGACAAGACTAGACAAGACAAGACAAGACTAGACAAGACAAGACAAGACAAGACAAGACTAGACTAGACAAGACTAGACAAGACTAGACAAGACTAGACAAGACAAGACAAGACTAGACAAGACAAGACTAGACAAGACAAGACTAGACAAGACAAGACAAGACAAGACAAGACAAGACAAGACAAGACAAGACAAGACAAGACAAGACAAGACAAGACAAGACAAGACAAGACAAGACAAGACAAGACAAGACAAGACAAGACAAGACAAGACAAGACAAGACAAGACAAGACAAGACAAGACAAGACAAGACAAGACAAGACTAGACAAGACTAGACAAGTCTAGACAAGACAAGACTAGACAAGACGAGACAAGACAAGACAAGACAAGACAAGACAAGACTAGACAAGACAAGACAAGACAAGACAAGACAAGACAAGACAAGACAAGACAAGACAAGACAAGACTAGACAAGACAAGACAAGACTAGACAAGACTAGACAAGACTAGACAAGACAAGACAAGACAAGACTAGACAAGACTAGACTAGACAAGACAAGACAAGACTAGACAAGACAAGACAAGACTAGACAAGACAAGACAAGACAAGACAAGACAAGACAAGACAAGACAACACAACACAACATGACATGACATGACATGACATGACATGACATGACATGACAAAACAAGACAAGACAAGACAAAACAACACAACACAATATGACATGACATGACATGAGAAGACAAGACAAGGCAGGACAGGACAGGACTGGACAGGACAGGACAGGACAGGACAGGACAGGACAGGACAAGACAAGATAAGACAAGACAAGACAAGACAAGACAAGACAAGACAGGACAAGACAAGACAAGACAAGACAAGACAAGACAAGACAAGACAAGACAAGACAAAACAACACAACGCAACACATGACATGACAAGACAAGACAAAGCAACACAAGACAAGACAAGACAAGACAAGACTAGACAAGACTAGACAAGACTAGACAAGACTAGACAAGACAAGACAAGACAAGACAAGACAAGACAAGACCAGACAAGACAAGACAAGACTAGACAAGACAAGACAAGACTAGACAAGACAAGACAAGACAAGACAAGACAAGACAAGACAAGACAAGACAAGACAAGACAAGACAAGACAAGACAAGATAAGACATGAGAAGACATGAAAAGACAAAACAAGACAAAACAACACAAAACAACACAACACAACATGACATGACATGACATGACATGACATGACAAAACAAGACAAGACAAGACAAAACAACACAACACAATATGACATGACATGACATGAGAAGACAAGACAAGGCAGAACAGGACAGGACAGGACAGGACAGGACAGGACAGGACAGGACAGGACAGGACAAGACAAGATAAGACAAGACAAGACAAGACAAGACAAGACAGGACAAGACAAGACAAGACAAGACAAGACAAGACAAGACAAGACAAGACAAGACAAGACAAGACAAGACAAGACAAGACAAGACAAGACAAAACAACACAACGCAACACATGACATGACAAGACAAGACAAAGCAACACAAGACAAGACAAGACAAGACAAGACTAGACAAGACTAGACAAGACTAGACAAGACTAGACAAGACAAGACAAGACAAGACCAGACAAGAAAAGACAAGACAAGACAAGACTAGACAAGAAAAGTCAAGACTAGACAAGACTAGACAAGACTAGACAAGACAAGACAAGACAAGACAAGACAAGACAAGACAAGACAAGACAAGACAAGACAAGACAAGACAAGACTAGACTAGACAAGACTAGACAAGACAAGACAAGACTAGACAAGACAAGACTAGACAAGACTAGACAAGACTAGACAAGACAAGACAAGACTAGACAAGACTAGACAAGACTAGACAAGACAAGACAAGACAAGACAAGACAAGACAAGACCAGACAAGACAAGACAAGACAAGACAAGACAAGACAAGACAAGAAAAGACGAGACAAGACAAGACAAGACAAGACAAGACAAAACAAGACAAGACAAGACAAGACTAGACAAGACAAGACAAGACTAGACAAGACTAGACAAGACTAGACAAGACTAGACAAGACAAGACAAGACAAGACCAGACAAGAAAAGACAAGACAAGACAAGACTAGACAAGACAAGACAAGACTAGACAAGACTAGACAAGACTAGACAAGACAAGACAAGACAAGACAAGACAAGACAAGACAAGACTAGACAAGACTAGGCAAGACTAGACAAGACAAGACAAGACAAGACAAGACAAGACAAGACAAGACAAGACAAGACAAGACAAGACAATACAAGACAAGACAAGACAAGACAAGACAAGACAAGACAAGACATGAGAAGACATGACAAGACAAAACAAGACAAAACAACACAACACTACATGACATGACATGACATGACATGACAAAACAAGACAAGACAAGACAAAACAAGACATGAGAAGACAAGACAAGACAAGACAAGACAAGACAAGACAAGACAAGACAAGACAATACAAGACAAGACAAGACAAGACAAGACAAGACAAGACAAGACAAGACATGAGAAGACAAGACAAGACAAGACAAGACAAGACAAGACAAGACAAGACAAAACAACACAACGCAACACATGACATGACAAGACAAGACAAAGCAACACAAGACAAGACAAGACAAGACAAGACTAGACAAGACTAGACAAGACTAGACAAGACTAGACAAGACAAGACAAGACAAGACCAGACAAGAAAAGACAAGACAAGACAAGACTAGACAAGAAAAGTCAAGACTAGACAAGACTAGACAAGACTAGACAAGACAAGACAAGACAAGACAAGACAAGACAAGACAAGACAAGACAAGACAAGACAAGACAAGACTAGACTAGACAAGACTAGACAAGACAAGACAAGACTAGACAAGACAAGACTAGACAAGACTAGACAAGACTAGACAAGACAAGACAAGACTAGACAAGACTAGACAAGACTAGACAAGACAAGACAAGACAAGACAAGACAAGACAAGACCAGACAAGACAAGACAAGACAAGACAAGACAAGACAAGACAAGAAAAGACGAGACAAGACAAGACAAGACAAGACAAGACAAAACAAGACAAGACAAGACAAGACTAGACAAGACAAGACAAGACTAGACAAGACTAGACAAGACTAGACAAGACTAGACAAGACAAGACAAGACAAGACCAGACAAGAAAAGACAAGACAAGACAAGACTAGACAAGACAAGACAAGACTAGACAAGACTAGACAAGACTAGACAAGACAAGACAAGACAAGACAAGACAAGACAAGACAAGACTAGACAAGACTAGGCAAGACAAGACAAGACAAGACAAGACAAGACAAGACAAGACATGACAAGACAAAACAAGACAAGACATGACATGACAAGACAAAACAAGACAAGACAAAACAACACAACACACGACATGACATGACATGACAAGACAAGACAAGACAAGACAATATAAGACATGACAATACACAACAAGACAAGACAAAACAACACAACACACGACATGACAAGACAAGACAAGACAAGACAAAGCAACACAAGACACGACATGACATGACAAGACAAGACAAAACAACACAACACACGACAGGACAGGACAGGACAAGACAAGACAAGACATGACATTAAATGAGAAAACAAGACAATACAAGACAAGACAAAACAAGACAAGACAAGACATGACAAGACAAGACAAGACAAGACAAGACCAGACAAGACAAGACAAGGCAAGATAAGGCAAGACAAGACAAGAGAAGACAAGACAAGACAAGACATGACAATACACAACAAGACAAGACAAAACAACACAACACACGACATGACAAGACAAGACAAGACAAGACAAAGCAACACAAGAAACGACATGACATGACATGACAAGACAAGACAAAACAACACAACACAAGACAAGACAAAACAACACAACACAAGACATGACATTACATGAGAAAACAAGACAATACAAGACAAGACAAAACAAGACAAGACAAGACATGACAAGACAAGACAAGACAAGACAAGGCAAGATAAGGCAAGACAAGACAAGACAAGACAAGACAAGACAAGACAAAACAACACAACACAACACATGACATGACATGACCAGACAAGACAGGACAAGACAAAACAAGACAAGACAAAACAACACAACACACGACATGACATCACAAGACAAGACAAGACAATATAAGACAAGACAAGACAAAACAACACAACACACGACATGACAAGACAAGACAAGGAGAAGACAAGACAAGACAAAACAACACAACACACGACATGACATTACATGACAAAACAAGACAAGACAACATAAAACAAGACAAGACAAGACAAGACAAGACAAGACAAGACAAGACAAGACAAGACAAGACAAGACAAGACAAGACAAGACAAGACAAGACAAGACAAGACAAGACAAGACAAGACAAGACAAGTCAAGACAAGACATGACAAAACAAGACAAGACAAGACAAAACAACACAAGACACGACATGACATGACATGACAAGACAAGACAAAACAACACAACACACGACAGGACAGGACAAGACAAGACAAGACAAGACAAGACAAGACAAGTCAAGACAAGACATGACAAGACAAGACAAGACAAGACAAGACAAGACAAGACAAGTCAAGACAACACATGACAAAACAAGACAAGACAAGACAAAACAACACAAGACACGACATGACATGACATGACAAGACAAGACAAGACAAAACAACACAACACACGACAGGACAGGACAAGACAAGACAAGACATGACACGACAAAACAACACAACACACGACATGACATGACATGACATGACAAGACAAGACAGGACAAGACAAGACATGACATGACAAGACAAGACAAGACAAGACAAAACAACACAACGCACGACATGACATGACATGACAAGATGAGACAAGACAAGACAAGACAAGACAAGACAAGACAAGACAAGACAAGACAAGACAAGACAAGACAAGACAAGACAAGACAAGACAAGACAAGACAAGACAAGACAAGACAAGACAGGACAGGACAGGACAAGACAAGACAAGACAAGACAAAACAACACAACACACGACATGACATGACATGACATGACAAGACAAGACAGGACAGGACAAGACAAGACATGACATGACAAGACAAGACAAGACAAGACAGAACAACACAACGCACGACAGGACAGGACAAGACAAGACAAGACAAGATAAGACATGACAAGGCAAAGCAAGACAAGACAAAACAAGACAAGACAAAACAACACAACACACGTCAGGACAGGAGAAGACAAGACAAGACAAGACGAGGCAAGACAAGACAAGACAAGACAAGACAAGACAGGACAGGACAGGACAAGACAAGACAAGACAAGACAAAACAACACAACACACGACATGACATGACATGACATGACAAGACAAGACAGGACAGGACAAGACAAGACATGACATGACAAGACAAGACAAGACAAGACAAGACAAGACAAGACAAAACAACACAACGCACGACATGACATGACATGACAAGATAAGACAAGACAAGACAAGACAAGACAAGACAAGACAAGACAAGACAAGACAAGACAAGACAAGACAAGACAAGACAAGACAAGACAAGACAAGACAAGACAAGACAAGACAAGACAAGACAAGACAAGACAAGACAAGACAAGACAAGACAAGACAAGACAAGACAAGACAAGACAAGACAAGACAAGACAAGACAAGACAAGACAAGACAAGACAAGACAAGACAAGACAAGACAAGACAAAACAACACAACGCACGACATGACATGAGATGACAAGATAAGACAAGACAAGACAAGACAAGACAAGACAAGACAAGACAAGACAAGACAAGACAAGACAAGACAAGACAAGACAAGACAAGACAAGACAAGACAAGACAAGACAAGACAAGACAAGACAAGACAAGACAAGACAAGACAAGACAAGACAAAACAACACAACACACGACATGACATCACAAGACAAGACAAGACAAGACAACACCACACAACACATGTCATGACATGACATGACATGACAAGACAAGACAAGACAAGACAAGACAAGACATGACATGACAAGACAAAACAAGACAGGACAAAACAACACAACGCACGACATGACAAGACAAGACAAGACAAGACAAGACATGACATTACATGAGAAAACAAGACAAGACAAGACAAGGCAAGACAAGACAAGAAAAGACAGGACAAGACAAGACAAGACAAGACAAGACAAAACAACACAACACACGACATGACAAGACAAGACAAAGCAACACAAGACAAGACAAGACAAGACAAGACAAGACAAGACTAGACAAGACAAGGAGAAGACAAGACAAGACAAAACAACACAACACACGACATGACATTACATGACATGACAAGACAAGACAATAAAAGACATGACAATACACAACAAGACAAGACAAAACAACAGAACACACGACAAGACAAGACAAGACAAGACAAGACAAGACAAGACAAGACAAGACAAGACAAGACAAGACAAGACAAGACAAGACAAGACAAGACAAGACAAGACAAGACAAGACAAGACAAGACAAGACAAGACAAGACAAGACAAGACAAGACAAGACAAGACAAGACAAGACAAGACAAGACATGACAAGACAAAACAAGACAAGACAAGACAATATAAGACATGACAATACACAACAAGACAAGACAAAACAACACAACACACGACATGACAAGACAAGACAAGACAAGACAAAGCAACACAAGACACGACATGACATGACATGACAAGACAAGACAAAACAACACAACACACGACAGGACAGGACAGGACAAGACAAGACATGACATGACATTACATGAGAAAACAAGACAATACAAGACAAGACAAAACAAGACAAGACAAGACATGACAAGACAAAACAAGACAAGACAAGACCAGACAAGACAAGACAAGGCAAGATAAGGCAAGACAAGACAATACAAGACAAGACAAAACAAGACAAGACAAGACATGACAAGACAAGACAAGACAATACAAGACCAGACAAGACAAGACAAAACAACACAACACACGACATGACAAGACAAGACAAGACAAGACAAAGCAACACAAGAAACGACATGACATGACATGACAAGACAAGACAAAACAACACAACACAAGACAAGACAAAACAACACAACACACGACATGACATTACATGAGAAAACAAGACTATACAAGACAAGACAAAACAAGACAAGACAAGACATGACAAGACAAGACAAGACAAGACAAGACAAGACAAGGCAAGATAAGGCAAGACAAGACAAGACAAGACAAGACAAAACAACACAACACAACACATGACATGACATGACAAGACAAGACAGGACAAGACAAAACAAGACAAGACAAAACAACACAACACACGACATGACATCACAAGACAAGACAAGACAATATAAGACAAGACAAGACAAAACAACACAACACACGACATGACAAGACAAGACAAGAAGAAGACAAGACAAGACAAAACAACACAACACACGACATGACATTACATGACAAAACAAGACAAGACAACATAAAACAAGACAAGACAAGACAAGACAAAACAAGACAAGACAAGACAAGACAAGACAAGACAAGACAAGACAAGACAAGACAAGACAAGACAAGACAAGACAAGACAAGACAAGACAAGACAAGACAAGACAAGACAAGACAAGACAAGACAAGACAAGACAAGACAAGACAAGACAAGACAAGACAAGACAAGACAAGACAAGACAAGACAAGACAAGACAAGACAAGACAAGACAAGACAAGACATGACAAAACAAGACAAGACAAGACAAAACAACACAAGACACGACATGACATGACATGACAAGACAAGACAAGACAAAACAACACAACACACGACAGGACAGGACAAGACAAGACAAGACATGACACGACAAAACAACACAAGACAAGACAAAACAACACAACACACGACAGGACAGAACAAGACAAGACAAGACAAGATAAGACATGACAAGGCAAAGCAATACAAGACAAAACAAGACAAGACAAAACAACACAACACACGTCAGGACAGGACAAGACAAGACAAGACAAGACAAGACAAGACAAAACAACACAACACACGACATGACATGACATGACATGACAAGACAAGACAGGACAGGACAAGACAAGACATGACAAGACAAGACAAGACAAGACAAGACAAGACAAGACAAAACAACACAACGCACGACATGACATGACATGACAAGATAAGACAAGACAAGACAAGACAAGGCAAGACAAGACAAGACAAGACAAGACAAAACAAGACTAGTCAAGACAAGACAATACAAGACAAAACAACACAACACACGACATCACATCACAAGACAAGACAAGACAAGACAATATAAGACATGACAAGACAAAACAACACAACACACGACATGACAAGACAAGACAAAGCAACACAAGACACGACATGACATGACATGACAAGACAAGACAAAACAACACAACGCAACACATGACATGACAAGACAAGACAAAGCAACACAAGACAAGACAAGACAAGACAAGACAAGACTAGACAAGACAAGGAGAAGACAAGACAAGACAAAACAACACAACACACGACATGACATGACATGACATGACAAGACAAGACAAGACAATATAAGACATGACAATACCCAACAAGACAAGACAAAACAACACAACACACGACATGACAAGACAAGACAAGACAATATAAGACATGACAAGGCAAGACAAGACAAGACAAGACAAGACAAGACAAGACAAGACTAGACAAGACAAGGAGAAGACAATATAAGACACGACAAGACAAAACAACACAACACACGACATGACAAGACAAGACAAGGAGAAGGCAAGACAAGACAAAACAACACAACACACGACATGACATTACATGACAAAACAAGACAAGACAACATAAAACAAGACAAGACAAGACAAGACAAGACAAGACAAGACAAGACAAGACAAGACAAGACAAGACAAGACAAGACAAGACAAGACAAGACAAGACAAGACAAGACAAGACAAGACAAGACAAGACAAGACAAGACAAGACAAGACAAGACAAGACAAGTCAAGACAAGACATGACAAGACAAAACAAGACAAGACAAGACAAGACATGACGAGACAAAACAAGACAAGACAAGACAAGACAAGACATGACATGACATGACAAGACAAAACAAGACAACACAACACAACACACGACATGACATGACATGACAAGACAAGACAAGACAATATAAGACATGACAATACACAACAAGACAAGACAAAACAACACAACACACGACATGACAAGACAAGACAAGACAGGACAAAGCAGCACAAGACAAAACAACACAACATACGACATGACATGACAAAACAAGACAAGACATTACAAGACAAGACAAGACAAGACAAGACAAGACAAGACAAGACAAGACAAGACAAGACAAGTCAAGACAATATAAGACATGACAAGACAAGACAAGACAAGACAAGACAAGACAAGACAAGACAAGACAAGACAAGACAAGACAAGACAAGACAAGACAAGACAAGACAAGACAAGACAAGACAAGACAAGACAAGACAAGACAAGACAAGACAAGACAAGACAAGACAAGACAAGACAAGACAAGACAAGACAAGACAAGACAAGACAAGACAAGACAAGACAAGACAAGACAAGACAAGACAAGACAAGACAAGACAAGACAAGACAAGACAAGACAAGACAAGACAAGACAAGACAAGACAAGACAAGACAAGACAAGACAAGACAAGACAAGACAAGACATGACATGACAAGACATGACAAGACAAGATAAGACATGACAAAACAAGACAAGACAACACAACACACGACATGGCAGGACATGACATGCCAAGACAAGACAAGACAGGACAGGACAGGACAAGACAAGACACGACAAGACAAGACAAGACAAGACAAGAAAAGACAAGACAATAGAAGACAAGACAAGACAAGACAAGATAAGACATGTCAAGACAAAATAAGACAAGACAAAACAACACAACACACGTATGACATGGCATGACATGACAAGACAAGACAAGACAAGACAAGACAAGACAAGACAAGACAAAACAAGATAAGACAAGACAATACAAGACAAGACAAGACAAGACATGACAAGACAAGACAAGACAAGACAAGACAAGACAAGACAAGACAAGACAAGACAAGACAAGACAAGACAAGACAAGACAAGACAAGACAAGACAAGTCAAGACAAGACAAGACATGACAAGACAAAACAAGACAAGACAAAACAACACAACACACGACATGACATGACAAAACAAAACAACACAACACACGACATGACAAGACAAGACAAGACAAGACAAGACAAGACAAGACAAGACAAAGCAACACAAGACACGACATGACATGACATGACAAGACAAGACAAGACAAAACAACACAACACACGACAGGACAGGACAAGACAAGACAAGACATGACACGACAAAACAACACAAGACAAGACAAAACAACACAACACACGACAGGACAGGACAAGACAAGACAAGACAAGATAAGACATGACAAGACAAAGCAAGACAAGACAAAACAAGACAAGACAAAACAACACAACACACGTCAGGACAGGAGAAGACAAGACAAGACGAGACAAGACAAGACAAGACAAGACAAGACAAGACAAAACAACACAACACAGACATGACATCACAACACAAGACAAGACACGACAAGACAATATAAGACATGACAAGACAAGACAAGACAATACAAGACAAAACAACACAACACACGACATGACATCACAAGACAAGACAAGACAAGACAAAATAAGACATGACAAGACAAAACAACACAACACACGACATGACATTACATGACAAAACATGACAAGACAAGACAAGACAAGACAAGACAAGACAAGACAAGACAAAATAAGACAGACAGGACAGGACAAGACAAGACACGACAAGACAAGACAAGACAAGACAAGAAAAGACAAGACAATAGAAGACAAGACAAGACAAGACAAGATAAGACATGTCAAGACAAAATAAGACAAGACAAAACAACACAACACACGTATGACATGGCATGACATGACAAGACAAGACAAGACAAGACAAGACAAGACAAGACAAGACAAGACAAAACAAGACAAGACAAGACAATACAAGACAAGACAAGACAAGACAAGACAAGACAAGACAAGACAAGACAAGACAAGACAAGACAAGACAAGACAAGACAAGACAAGACAAGACAAGACAAGACAAGACAAGACAAGACAAGACAAGACAAGACAAGACAAGACAAGACAAGACAAGACAAGACAAGTCAAGACAAGACAAGACATGACAAGACAAAACAAGACAAGACAAAACAACACAACACACGACATGACATGACAAGACAAGACATGACAAAACAAAACAACACAACACACGACATGACAAGACAAGACAAGACAAGACAAGACAAGACAAGACAAGACAAGACAAAGCAACACAAGACACGACATGACATGACATGACAAGACAAGACAAAACAACACAACACACGACAGGACAGGACAAGACAAGACAAGACATGACACGACAAAACAACACAAGACAAGACAAAACAACACAACACACGACAGGACAGGACAAGACAAGACAAGACAAGATAAGACATGACAAGACAAAGCAAGACAAGACAAAACAAGACAAGACAAAACAACACAACACACGTCAGGACAGGAGAAGACAAGACAAGACGAGACAAGACAAGACAAGACAAGACAAGACAAGACAAGACAGGACAGGACAGGACAAGACAAGACAAGACAAGACAAAACAACACAACACACGACATGACATCACAACACAAGACAAGACACGACAAGACAATATAAGACATGACAAGACAAGACAAGACAATACAAGACAAAACAACACAACACACGACATGACATCACAAGACAAGACAAGACAAGACAAAATAAGACATGACAAGACAAAACAACACAACACACGACATGACATTACATGACAAAACATGACAAGACAAGACAAGACAAGACAAGACAAGACAAGACAAGACAAAATAAGACAAGACAAGACAAGACAAGACAAGACAAGACAAGACAAGACAAGACAAGACAAGACAAGACTAGACAAGACAAGACAAGACAAGACAAGACAAGACATGACAAGACAAAACAACACTAAACAACACAACACACGACATGACAAGACAAGACAAAGCAACACAAGACAAGACAAGACAAGACAAGACAAGACAAGACAAGACAAGACAAGACAAGACAAGACAAGACAAGACAAGACAAGACAAGACAAGACAAGACAAGACAAGACAAGACAAGACAAGACAAGACAAGACAAGACAAGACAAGACAAGACAAGACAAGACAAGACAAGACAAGACTAGACTAGACAAGACAAGGAGAAGACAAGACAAGACAAAACAACACAACACACGACATGACATGACATGACATGCCAAGACAAGACAAGACAATATAAGACATGACAATACACAACAAGACAAGACAAAACAACACAACACACGACATGACATGACATGACATGGCAAGACAAGACAAGACAATATAAGACATGACAATACACAACAAGACAAGACAAAACAACACAACACACGACATGACAAGACAAGACAAGACAATATAAGACATGACAAGACAAGACAAGACAAGAGAAGACAAGACTAGACAAGACAAGGAGAAGACAAGACAAGACAAGACAAGACAAGACAAGACAAGACAAGACAAGACAAGACAAGACAAGACAAGACAAGACTAGACAAGACAAGACATGACAAGACAAGACAAGACAAGACAAGACATGACAAGACAAAACAACACTAAACAACACAACACACGACATGACATGACATGACATGACATGACAAGACAAGACAATATAAGACATGACAATACACAACAAGACAAGACAAAACAACACAAAACAACACAACACACGACATGACAAGACAAGACAAAGCAACACAAGACACGACATGACATGACATGACAAGACAAGACAAAACAACACAACGCAACACATGACATGACAAGACAAGACAAAGCAACACAAGACAAGACAAGACAAGACAAGACAAGACAAGACAAGACAAGACAAGACAAGACAAGACAATATAAGACATGACAATACACAACAAGACAAGACAAAACAACACACGACATGACATGACATGACATGACAAGACAAGACAAGACAATATAAGACATGACAATACACAACAAGACAAGACAAAACAACACAACACACGACATGACAAGACAGGACAAGACAATATAAGACATGACAAGACAAGACAGGACAAGAGAAGACAAGACAAGACAAGACAAGGAGAAGACAAGACAAGACAAAACAACATAACACACGACATGACATTACATGACATGACAAGACAAGACAAGACAATAAAAGACATGACAATACACAACAAGACAAGACAAAACAACACAACACACGACATGACAAGACAAGACAAAGCAACACAAGACAAGACAAGACAAGACAAGACAAGACAAGACAAGACAAGACAAGACAAGACAAGACAAGACAAGACAAGACAAGACTAGACAAGACAAGACAAGACAAGACAAGACAAGACAAGACAAGTCAAGACAAGACAAGACAAGACAAGACAAGACAAGACAAGACAAGACAAGACAAGACTAGACAAGACAAGGAGAAGACAAGACAAGACAAAACAACATAACACACGACATGACATTACATGACATGACAAGACAAGACAATAAAAGACATGACAATACACAACAAGACAAGACAAAACAACAGAACACACGACATGACAAGACAAGACAAAGCAACACAAGACAAGACAAGACAAGACAAGACAAGACAAGACAAGACAAGACAAGACTAGACAAGACAAAACAACACAACACACGACATGACATTACATGACATGACAAGACAAGACAATAAAAGACATGACAATACACAACAAGACAAGACAAAACAACAGAACACACGACATGACAAGACAAGACAAGACAAGACAAGACAAGACAAGACTAGACAAGACAAAACAATAAAAGACATGACAATACACAACAAGACAAGACAAAACAACACAACACACGACATGACAAGACAAGACAAGACAAGACAAAGCAACACAAGACACGACATGACATGACATGACAAGACAAAACAACACAACACACGACAGGACAAGACAGGACAAGACAAGACAAGACATGACATTACATGAGAAAACAAGACAATACAAGACAAAACAAGACAAGACAAGACCAGACAAGACAAGACAAGGCAAGATAAGGCAAGACAAGACAAGACAAGACAAGACAAGACAAGACAAGACAAGACAAGACAAGACAAGACAAGACAAGACAAGACAAGACAAGACAAGACATGACAATACACAACAAGACAAGACAAAACAACACAACACACGACATGACAAGACAAGACAAGACAAGACAAAGCATCACAAGAAACGACATGACATGACATGACAAGACAAGACAAAACAACACAACACAAGACAAGACAAAACAACACAACACACGACATGACATTACATGAGAAAACAAGACAATACAAGACAAGACAAACAAGACAAGACAAGACATGACAAGACAAGACTAGACAAGATAAGACAAGGCAAGATAAGGCAAGACAAGACAAGACAAGACAAGACAAGACAAAACAACACAACACAACACATGACATGACATGACAAGACAAGACAGGACAAGACAAAACAAGACAAGACAAAACAACACAACACACGACATGACATCACAAGACAAGACAAGACAATATAAGACAAGACAAGACAAGACAAGGAGAAGACAAGACAAGACAAAACAACACAACACACGACATGACATTACATGACAAAACAAGACAAGACAACATAAAACAAGACAAGACAAGACAAGACAAAACAACACTAAACAACACAACACACGACATGACATGACATGACATGACATGACAAGACAAGACAATATAAGACATGACAATACACAACAAGACAAGACAAAACAACACAACACACGACATGACAAGACAAGACAAAGCAACACAAGACACGACATGACATGACATGACAAGACAAGACAAAACAACACAACGCAACACATGACATGACAAGACAAGACAAAGCAACACAAGACACGACATGACATGACATGACAAGACAAGACAAAACAACACAACGCAACACATGACATGACAAGACAAGACAAAGCAACACAAGACAAGACAAGACAAGACAAGACAAGACAAGACAAGACAAGACAAAACAACACAACACAACACATGACAAGACAAGACAAGACAAGACAATATAAGACATGACAATACACAACAAGACAAGACAAAACAACACAACACACGACATGACAAGACAAGACAAGACAATATAAGACATGACAAGACAAGACAAGACAAGACAAGACAAGACAATAAAAGACATGACAATACACAACAAGACAAGACAAAACAACACAACACACGACATGACAAGACAAGACAAAGCAACACAAGACACGACATGACATGACATGACAAGACAAGACAAAACAACACAACGCAACACATGACATGACAAGACAAGACAAAGCAACACAAGACAAGACAAGACAAGACAAGACAATATAAGACATGACAATACACAACAAGACAAGACAAAACAACACAACACACGACATGACAAGACAAGACAAGACAATATAAGACATGACAAGACAAGACAAGACTAGACAAGACAAGACAAGACAAGACAAGACAAGACAATAAAAGACATGACAATACACAACAAGACAAGACAAAACAACACAACACACGACATGACAAGACAAGACAAAGCAACACAAGACAAGACAAGACAAGACAAGACAAGACAAGACAAGACAAGACAAGACAAGACAAGACAAGACTAGACAAGACAAGACAAAACAAGACAAGACAAGACAAGACAAGACAAGACAAGACAAGACAAGACAAGACAAGACAAGACAAGACAAGACAAGACAAGACAAGACAAGACAAGACAAGACAAGACAAGACAAGACAAGACAAGACAAGACAAGACAAGACAAGACTAGACAAGACAAGGAGAAGACAAGACAAGACAAAACAACATAACACACGACATGACATTACATGACATGACAAGACAAGACAAGACAATAAAAGACATGACAATACACAACAAGACAAGACAAAACAACACAACACTCGACATGACAAGACAAGACAAAGCAACTCAAGACAAGACAAGACAAGACAAGACAAGACAAGACAAGACAAGACTAGACAAGACAAGGAGAAGACAAGACAAGACAAAACAACACAACACACGACATGACATTACATGACATGACAAGACAAGACAATAAAAGACATGACAATACACAACAAGACAAGACAAAACAACAGAACACACGACATGACAAGACAAGACAAAACAACACAAGACAAGACAAGACAAAACAAGACAAGACAAGACAAGACAAGACAAGACAAGACAAGACAAGACAAGACAAGACAAGACAAGACAAGACAAGACAAGACAAGACAAGACAAGACAAGACATGACAAGACAAAACAAGACAAGACAAGACAAGACATGACATGACAAGACAAAACAAGACAAGACAAAACAACACAACACACGACATGGCATGACATGACAAAACAAGACAAGACAAGACAATATAAGACATGACAATACACAACAAGACAAGACAAGACAATATAAGACATGACAATACACAACAAGACAAGACAAAACAACACAACACACGACATGACAAGACAAGACAAGACAAGACAAAGCAACACAAGACACGACATGACATGACATGACAAGACAAAACAACACAACACACGACAGGACAGGACAGGACAAGACAAGACAAGACATGACATTACATGAGAAAACAAGACAATACAAGACAAGACAAAACAAGACAAGACAAGATATGACAAGACAATACAAGACAAGACAAGACAAGACCAGACAAGACAAGACAAGACAAGGCAAGATAAGGCAAGACAAGACAAGACAAGACAAGACAAGACAAGACAAGACAAGACAAGACAAGACAAGACAAGACATGACAATACACAACAAGACAAGACAAAACAACACAACACACGACATGACAAGACAAGACAAGACAAGACAAGACAAGACAAGACAAGACATGACAAGACAAAACAAGACAAGACAAGACATGACATGACAAGACAAAACAAGACAAGACAAAACAACACAACACACGACATGGCATGACATGACAAAACAAGACAAGACAAGACAATATAAGACATGACAATACACAACAAGACAAGACAAGACAATATAAGACATGACAATACACAACAAGACAAGACAAAACAACACAACACACGACATGACAAGACAAGACAAGACAAGACAAAGCAACACAAGACACGACATGACATGACATGACAAGACAAAACAACACAACACACGACAGGACAGGACAGGACAAGACAAGACAAGACATGACATTACATGAGAAAACAAGACAATACAAGACAAGACAAAACAAGACAAGACAAGACATGACAAGACAAGACAAGACAAGACAAGACAAGACCAGACAAGACAAGACAAGGCAAGATAAGGCAAGACAAGACAAGACAAGACAAGACAAGACAAGACAAGACAAGACAAGGCAAGACAAGACAAGACAAGACAAGACAAGACAAGACAAGACATGACAATACACAACAAGACAAGACAAAACAACACAACACACGACATGACAAGACAAGACAAGACAAAGCAACACAAGAAACGACATGACATGACATGACAAGACAATACAAAACAACACAACACAAGACAAGACAAAACAACACAACACACGACATGACATTACATGAGAAAATAAGACAATACAAGAGAAGACAAAACAAGACAAGACAAGACATGACAAGACAAGACAAGACAAGACAAGACAAGGCAAGATAAGACAAGACAAGACAAAACAACACAACACAACACATGACATGACATTACATGACATGACAAGACAAGACAATAAAAGACATGACAATACACAACAAGACAAGACAAAACAACAGAACACACGACATGACAAGACAAGACAAGACAAGACAAGACAAAACAAGACAAGACAAGACAAGACAAGACAAGACAAGACAAGACAAGACAAGACAAGACAAGACAAGACAAGACAAGACAAGACAAGACAAGACATGACAAGACAAGACAAGACAAGACAAGACATGACATGACAAGACAAAACAACACAACACACGACATGACATGACATGACAAGACAAGACAAGACAAGAAAATATAAGACATGACAATACACAACAAGACAAGACAAGACAATATAAGACATGACAATACACAACAAGACAAGACAAAACAACACAACACACGACATGACAAGACAAGACAAGACAAGACAAAGCAACACAAGACACGACATGACATGACATGACAAGACAAAACAACACAACACACGACAGGACAGGACAGGACAAGACAAGACAAGACATGACATTACATGAGAAAACAAGACAATACAAGACAAAACAAGACAAGACAAGACCAGACAAGACAAGACAAGGCAAGATAAGGCAAGACAAGACAAAACAACACAACACACGACATGACAAGACAAGACAAGACAAGACAAAGCATCACAAGAAACGACATGACATGACATGACAAGACAAGACAAAACAACACAACACAAGACAAGACAAAACAACACAACACACGACATGACATTACATGAGAAAACAAGACAATACAAGACAAGACAAAACAAGACAAGACAAGACATGACAAGACAAGACTAGACAAGACAAGACAAGGCAAGATAAGGCAAGACAAGACAAGACAAGACAAGACAAGACAAAACAACACAACACAACACATGACATGACATGACAAGACAAGACAGGACAAGACAAAATAAGACAAGACAAAACAACACAACACACGACATGACATCACAAGACAAGACAAGACAATATAAGACAAGACAAGACAAGACAAGGAGAAGACAAGACAAGACAAAACAACACAACACACGACATGACATTACATGACAAAACAAGACAAGACAACATAAAACAAGACAAGACAAGACAAGACAAAACAACACTAAACAACACAACACACGACATGACATGACATGACATGACATGACAAGACAAGACAATATAAGACATGACAATACACAACAAGACAAGACAAAACAACACAACACACGACATGACAAGACAAGACAAAGCAACACAAGACACGACATGACATGACATGACAAGACAAGACAAAACAACACAACGCAACACATGACATGACAAGACAAGACAAAGCAACACAAGACACGACATGACATGACATGACAAGACAAGACAAAACAACACAACGCAACACATGACATGACAAGACAAGACAAAGCAACACAAGACAAGACAAGACAAGACAAGACAAGACAAGACAAGACAAGACAAGACAAAACAACACAACACAACACATGACAAGACAAGACAAGACAAGACAATATAAGACATGACAATACACAACAAGACAAGACAAAACAACACAACACACGACATGACAAGACAAGACAAGACAATATAAGACATGACAAGACAAGACAAGACAAGACAAGACAAGACAATAAAAGACATGACAATACACAACAAGACAAGACAAAACAACACAACACACGACATGACAAGACAAGACAAAGCAACACAAGACACGGCATGACATGACATGACAAGACAAGACAAGACATGACATTACATGAGAAAACAAGACAATACAAGACAAGACAAAACAAGACAAGACAAGACATGACAAGACAAGACAAGACAAGACAAGACAAGACCAGACAAGACAAGACAAGGCAAGATAAGGCAAGACAAGACAAGACAAGACAAGACAAGACAAGACAAGACAAGACAAGACAAGACAAGACAAGACAAGACAAGACAAGACAAGACAAGACAAGACATGACAATACACAACAAGACAAGACAAAACAACACAACACACGACATGACAAGACAAGACAAGACAAGACAAAGCAACACAAGAAACGACATGACATGACATGACAAGACAATACAAAACAACACAACACAAGACAAGACAAAACAACACAACACACGACATGACATTACATGAGAAAATAAGACAATACAAGACAAGACAAAACAAGACAAGACAAGACATGACAAGACAAGACAAGACAAGACAAGACAAGGCAAGATAAGACAAGACAAGACAAAACAACACAACACAACACATGACATGACATTACATGACATGACAAGACAAGACAATAAAAGACATGACAATACACAACAAGACAAGACAAAACAACAGAACACACGACATGACAAGACAAGACAAGACAAGACAAGACAAAACAAGACAAGACAAGACAAGACAAGACAAGACAAGACAAGACAAGACAAGACAAGACAAGACAAGACAAGACAAGACAAGACAAGACAAGACAAGACAAGACAAGACAAGACAAGACAAGACATGACAAGACAAAACAAGACAAGACAAGACATGACATGACAAGACAAAACAACACAACACACGACATGACATGACATGACAAGACAAGACAAGACAAGAAAATATAAGACATGACAATACACAACAAGACAAGACAAGACAATATAAGACATGACAATACACAACAAGACAAGACAAAACAACACAACACACGACATGACAAGACAAGACAAGACAAGACAAAGCAACACAAGACACGACATGACATGACATGACAAGACAAAACAACACAACACACGACAGGACAGGACAGGACAAGACAAGACAAGACATGACATTACATGAGAAAACAAGACAATACAAGACAAAACAAGACAAGACAAGACCAGACAAGACAAGACAAGGCAAGATAAGGCAAGACAAGACAAAACAACACAACACACGACATGACAAGACAAGACAAGACAAGACAAAGCATCACAAGAAACGACATGACATGACATGACAAGACAAGACAAAACAACACAACACAAGACAAGACAAAACAACACAACACACGACATGACATTACATGAGAAAACAAGACAATACAAGACAAGACAAAACAAGACAAGACAAGACATGACAAGACAAGACTAGACAAGACAAGACAAGGCAAGATAAGGCAAGACAAGACAAGACAAGACAAGACAAGACAAAACAACGCAACACAACACATGACATGACATGACAAGACAAGACAGGACAAGACAAAACAAGACAAGACAAAACAACACAACACACGACATGACATCACAAGACAAGACAAGACAATATAAGACAAGACAAGACAAGACAAGGAGAAGACAAGACAAGACAAAACAACACAACACACGACATGACATTACATGACAAAACAAGACAAGACAACATAAAACAAGACAAGACAAGACAAGACAAAACAACACTAAACAACACAACACACGACATGACATGACATGACATGACATGACAAGACAAGACAATATAAGATATGACAATACACAACAAGACAAGACAAAACAACACAACACACGACATGACAAGACAAGACAAAGCAACACAAGACACGACATGACATGACATGACAAGACAAGACAAAACAACACAACGCCACACATGACATGACAAGACAAGACAAAGCAACACAAGACACGACATGACATGACATGACAAGACAAGACAAAACAACACAACGCAACACATGACATGACAAGACAAGACAAAGCAACACAAGACAAGACAAGACAAGACAAGACAAGACAAGACAAGACAAGACAAAACAACACAACACAACACATGACAAGACAAGACAAGACAAGACAATATAAGACATGACAAGACAAGACAAGACAATATAAGACATGACAAGACAAGACAAGACAATAAAAGACATGACAATACACAACAAGACAAGACAAAACAACACAACACACGACATGACAAGACAAGACAAAGCAACACAAGACACAGCATGACATGACATGACAAGACAAGACAAAACAACACAACGCAACACATGACATGACAAGACAAGACAAAGCAACACAAGACAAGACAAGACAAGACAAGACAATATAAGACATGACAATACACAACAAGACAAGACAAAACAACACAACACACGACATGACAAGACAAGACAAGACAATATAAGACATGACAAGACAAGACAAGACTAGACAAGACAAGACAAGACAAGACAATAAAAGACATGACAATACACAACAAGACAAGACAAAACAACACAACACACGACATGACAAGACAAGACAAAGCAACACAAGACAAGACAAGACAAGACAAGACAAGACAAGACAAGACAAGACAAGACAAGACAAGACAAGACTAGACAAGACAAGACAAAACAAGACAAGACAAGACAAGACAAGACAAGACAAGACAAGACAAGACAAGACAAGACAAGACAAGACAAGACAAGACAAGACAAGACAAGACAAGACAAGACAAGACAAGACAAGACAAGACAAGACAAGACAAGACAAGACAAGACAAGACAAGACTAGACAAGACAAGGAGAAGGCAAGACAAGACAAAACAACATAACACACGACATGACATTACATGACATGACAAGACAAGACAAGACAATAAAAGACATGACAATACACAACAAGACAAGACAAAACAACACAACACACGACATGACAAGACAAGACAAAGCAACTCAAGACAAGACAAGACAAGACAAGACAAGACAAGACAAGACAAGACTAGACAAGACAAGGAGAAGACAAGACAAGACAAAACAACACAACACACGACATGACATTACATGACATGACAAGACAAGACAATAAAAGACATGACAATACACAACAAGACAAGACAAAACAACAGAACACACGACATGACAAGACAAGACAAAACAACACAAGACAAGACAAGACAAAACAAGACAAGACAAGACAAGACAAGACAAGACAAGACAAGACAAGACAAGACAAGACAAGACAAGACAAGACAAGACAAGACAAGACAAGACAAGACATGACAAGACAAAACAAGACAAGACAAGACAAGACATGACATGACAAGACAAAACAAGACAAGACAAAACAACACAACACACGACATGGCATGACATGACAAAACAAGACAAGACAAGACAATATAAGACATGACAATACACAACAAGACAAGACAAGACAATATAAGACATGACAATACACAACAAGACAAGACAAAACAACACAACACACGACATGACAAGACAAGACAAGACAAGACAAAGCAACACAAGACACGACATGACATGACATGACAAGACAAAACAACACAACACACGACAGGACAGGACAGGACAAGACAAGACAAGACATGACATTACATGAGAAAACAAGACAATACAAGACAAGACAAAACAAGACAAGACAAGATATGACAAGACAAGACAAGACAAGACAAGACAAGACCAGACAAGACAAGACAAGACAAGGCAAGATAAGGCAAGACAAGACAAGACAACACAAGACAAGACAAGACAAGACAAGACAAGACAAGACAAGACATGACAATACACAACAAGACAAGACAAAACAACACAACACACGACATGACAAGACAAGACAAGACAAGACAAGACAAGACAAGACAAGACAAGACATGACAAGACAAAACAAGACAAGACAAGACAAGACATGACATGACAAGACAAAACAAGACAAGACAAAACAACACAACACACGACATGGCATGACATGACAAAACAAGACAAGACAAGACAATATAAGACATGACAATACACAACAAGACAAGACAAGACAATATAAGACATGACAATACACAACAAGACAAGACAAAACAACACAACACACGACAAGACAAGACAAGACAAGACAAGACAAAGCAACACAAGACACGACATGACATGACATGACAAGACAAAACAACACAACACACGACAGGACAGGACAGGACAAGACAAGACAAGACATGACATTACATGAGAAAACAAGACAATACAAGACAAGACAAAACAAGACAAGACAAGACATGACAAGACAAAACAAGACAAGACAAGACAAGACCAGACAAGACAAGACAAGGCAAGATAAGGCAAGACAAGACAAGACAAGACAAGACAAGACAAGACAAGACAAGACAAGACAAGACAAGACAAGACAAGACAAGACAAGACATGACAATACGCAACAAGACAAGACAAAACAACACAACACACGACATGACAAGACAAGACAAGACAAGACAAAGCAACACAAGAAACGACATGACATGACATGACAAGACAATACAAAACAACACAACACAAGACAAGACAAAACAACACAACACACGACATGACATTACATGAGAAAATAAGACAATACAAGACAAGACAAAACAAGACAAGACAAGACATGACAAGACAAGACAAGACAAGACAAGACAAGGCAAGATAAGACAAGACAAGACAAAACAACACAACACAACACATGACATGACATGACAAGACAAGACAGGACAAGACAATAAAAGACATGACAATACACAACAAGACAAGACAAAACAACACAACACACGACATGACAAGACAAGACAAGGAGAAGACACGACAAGACAAAACAACACAACACACGACATGACATTACATGACAAAACATGACAAGACAAGACAAGACAAGACAAGACAAGACAAGACAAGACATGACAATACACAACAAGACAAGACAAAACAACACAACACACGAAATGACAATACAAGGCAAGACAAGACAAAGCAACACAAGAAACGACATGACATGACATGACAAGACAAGACAAAACAACGCAACACAAGACAAGACAAAACAACACAACACACGACATGACATTACATGAGAAAACAAGACAATACAAGAAAAGACAAAACAAGACAAGACAAGACATGACAAGACAAGACAAGACAAGACAAGACAAGGCAAGATAAGGCAAGACAAGACAAGACAAGACAAGACAAGACAAGACAAAACAACACAACACAACACATGACATGACATGACAAGACAATACAGGACAAGACAAAACAAGACAAGACAAAACAACACAACACACGACATGACATCACAAGACAAGACAAGACAATATAAGACAAGACAAGACAAAACAACACAACACACGACATGACAAGACAAGACAAGGAGAAGACAAGACAAGACAAAACAACACAACACACGACATGAGATTACATGACAACACAAGACAAGACAACATAAAACAAGACAAGACAAGACAATATAAGACAAGACAAGACAAAACAACACAACACACGACATGACAAGACAAGACAAGGAGAAGACAAGACAAGACAAAACAACACAACACACGACATGACATTACATGACAAAACATGACAAGACAAGACAAGACAAGACAAGACAAGACAAGACAAGACAAGTCAAGACAAGACATGACAAGACAAGACAAGACAAGACAAGACAAGACAAGACAAGACAAGACAAGACAAGACAAGACAAGACAAGACAAGGCAAGACAAGACAAGACAAGACAAGTCAAGACAAGACATGACAAGACAAAACAAGACAAGACAAGACAAGACAAGACAAGACAAGACCAGACAAGACAAGACAAGGCAAGGCAAGATAAGGCAAGACAAGACAAGACAAGATAAGACATGACAAGACAAGACAAGACAAGACAAGACAAGACAAGACAAGACAAGACAAGACAAGACAAGACAAGACAAGACAAGACCAGACAAGACAAGACAAGGCAAGATAAGGCAAGACAAGACAAGACAAGACAAGACAAGACAAGACAAGACAAGACAAGACAAAACAACACAACACAACACACGACATGACATCACAAGACAAGACAAGACAAGACAAGACAAGACAAGACAAGACAAGACAAGACAAGACAAGACAAGACAAGACAAGACAAGACAAGACAAGACAAAACAAGACAAGACAAGACAAGACAAGACAAGACAAGACAAGACAAGACAAGACAAGACAAGACAAGACAAGACAAGACAAGACAAGATAAGACAAAACAAGACAAAACAACATGATATGACATGACAAGACAAGACAAGACAAGACAAGACATGACAAGACAACACAACACAACACGTGACATGACATCACATGACAAGACAAGACAAGACAAGACAAGACAAGACAAGACAAGACAAGACAAGACAAGACAAGACAAGACAAGACAAGACAAGACAAGACAAGACAAGACAAGACAAGACAAGACAAGACAAGACAAGACAAGACAAGACAAGACAAGACAAGATAAGACAAAACAAGACAAGACAAGACAAGACAAGACAAGACAAGACAAGACAAGACAAGACAAGACAAGACAAGATAAGACAAAACAAGACAAAACAACATGATATGACATGACAAGACAAGACAAGACAAGACAAGACAAGAGATGACAAGACAAGACAAGACAAGACAAGACAAGACAAGACAAGACAAGACAAGACAAGACAAGACAAGACAAGACAAGACAAGACAAGACAAGACAAGACAAGACAAGACAAGACAAGATAAGACATGACAAGACAAAATAAGGCAAGACAAAACAACACAACACACGTATGACATGACATGACAAGACAAAACAACACAACACACGACATGACATCACAAGACAAGACAATATAAGACATGACAAGACAAAACAACACAACACACGACATGACAAGACAAGACAAGACAAGACAAAACAAGCCAAGACAAGACAAGACAAGACAAGACAAGACAAGACAAGACAAGACAAGACAAGACAAGACAAGACAAAACAAAACAAGACAAAACAACACAACACATGACATGACACGACATGACAAGACAAGACAAGACAAGACAAGACAAGACAAGACATGACATTACATGACAAAACATGACAAGACGAGACAAGACAAGACAAGACAAGACAAGACAAGACAAAATAAGACAAGACAAGACAAGACAAGACAAGACAAGACAAGACAAGACAAGACAAGACAAGACAAAACAAGACAAGACAAGACAAGACAAAACAAGACAAGACAAGACTAGACAAGACAAGACATGACAAGACAAGACAAGACAAGACAAAACAACACAACACAACATGACAAGACAAGACATGACAATACAAGACAAGACCAAACAAGACAAGACAAGACAAGACAAGACAAAATAAGACAAGACAAGACAAGACAAGACAAGACAAGACAAGACAAGACAAGACAAGACAAGACAAGACAAGACAAGACAAGACAAGACAAAACAAGACAAGACAAGACAAGACAAAACAAGACAAGACAAGACTAGACAAGACAAGACATGACAAGACAAGACAAGACAAGACAAGACAAGACAAGACAAGACATGACAAGACAAGACAAGGAGAAGACACGACAAGACAAAACAACACAACACACGACATGACAAGACAAGACAAGGAGAAGACAAGACAAGACAAAACAACACAACACACGACATGACATTACATGACAACACAAGACAAGACAACATAAAACAAGACAAGACAAGACAATATAAGACAAGACAAGACAAAACAACACAACACACGACATGACAAGACAAGACAAGGAGAAGACAAGACAAGACAAAACAACACAACACACGACATGACATTACATGACAACACAAGACAAGACAACATAAAACAAGACAAGACAAGACAAGACAAAACAAGACAAGACAAGACAAGACAAGACAAGACAAGACAAGACAAGACAAGACAAGACAAGACAAGACAAGACAAGACAAGACAAGACAAGACAAGACAAGGCAAGACAAGACAAGACAAGACAAGACAAGACAAGACAAGACAAGACAAGACAAGACAAGACAAGACAAGACAAGACAAGACAAGACAAGACAAGACAAGACAAGACAAGACAAGACAAGACAAGACAAGACAAGACAAGACAAGACAAGACAAGACAAGACAAGACAAGACAAGACAAGACAAGACAAGACAAGACAAGACAAGACAAGACAAGACAAGACAAGACAAGACAAGACAAGACAAGACAAGACAAGACAAGACAAGACAAGACAAGACAAGACAAGACAAGACAAGACAAGACAAGACAAGACAAGACAAGACAAGACAAGACAAGACAAGACAAGACAAGACAAGACAAGACAAGACAAGACAAGACAAGACAAGACAAGACAAGACAAGACAAGACAAGACAAGACAAGACAAGACAAGACAAGACAAGACAAGACAAGACAAGACAAGACAAGACAAGACAAGACAAGACAAGACAAGACAAGACAAGACAAGACAAGACAAGACAAGACAAGACAAGACAAGACAAGACAAGACAAGACAAGACAAGACAAGACAAGACAAGACAAGACAAGACAAGACAAGACAAGACAAGACAAGACAAGACAAGACTAGACAAGACAAGACATGACAAGACAAGACAAGACAAGACAAGACATGACAAAGCAACACAAGACACGAAATGACATGACATGACAAAACAAGACAAAACAACACAACGCAACACATGACATGACAAGACTAGACAAAGCAACACAACACACGACATGACATCACAAGACAAGACAAGACAAGACCAAATAAGACATGACAAGACAAAACAACACAACACACGACATGACAAGACAAGACAAGGAGAAGACACGACAAGACAAAACAACACAACACACGACATGACATTACATGACAAAACATGACAAGACAAGACAAGACAAGACAAGACAAGACAAGACAAGACAAGTCAAGACAAGACATGACAAGACAAGACAAGACAAGACAAGACAAGACAAGACAAGACAAGACAAGACAAGACAAGACAAGACAAGACAAGACAAGACAAGACAAGACAAGACAAGACAAGACATGACAAGACAAGACAAGACAAGACAAGACATGACAAGACAAGACAAGACAAAACAACACAACACACGACATGACAAGACAAGACAAAGCAACACAAGACACGAAATGACATGACATGACAAAACAAGACAAAACAACACAACGCAACACATGACATGACAAGACTAGACAAAGCAACACAACACACGACATGACATCACAAGACAAGACAAGACAAGACCAAATAAGACATGACAAGACAAAACAACACAACACACGACATGACAAGACAAGACAAGGAGAAGACACGACAAGACAAAACAACACAACACACGACATGACATTACATGACAAAACATGACAAGACAAGACAAGACAAGACAAGACAAGACAAGACAAGACAAGTCAAGACAAGACATGACAAGACAAGACAAGACAAGACAAGACAAGACAAGACAAGACAAGACAAGACAAGACAAGACAAGACAAGACAAGGCAAGACAAGACAAGACAAGACAAGTCAAGACAAGACATGACAAGACAAAACAAGACAAGACAAGACAAGACAAGACAAGACAAGACCAGACAAGACAAGACAAGGCAAGGCAAGATAAGGCAAGACAAGACAAGACAAGATAAGACATGACAAGACAAGACAAGACAAGACAAGACAAGACAAGACAAGACAAGACAAGACAAGACAAGACAAGACAAGACCAGACAAGACAAGACAAGGCAAGATAAGGCAAGACAAGACAAGACAAGACAAGACAAGACAAGACAAGACAAGACAAAACAACACAACACAACACACGACATGACATCACAAGACAAGACAAGACAAGACAAGACAAGACAAGACAAGACAAGACAAGACAAGACAAGACAAGACAAGACAAGACAAGACAAGACAAGACAAGACAAGACAAAACAAGACAAGACAAGACAAGACAAGACAAGACAAGACAAGACAAGACAAGACAAGACAAGACAAGACAAGACAAGATAAGACAAAACAAGACAAAACAACATGATATGACATGACAAGACAAGACAAGACAAGACAAGACATGACAAGACAACACAACACAACACGTGACATGACATCACATGACAAGACAAGACAAGACAAGACAAGACAAGACAAGACAAGACAAGACAAGACAAGACAAGACAAGACAAGACAAGACAAGACAAGACAAGACAAGACAAGACAAGACAAGATAAGGCAAAGCAAGACAAGACAAGACAAGACAAGACAAGACAAGACAAGACAAGACAAGACAAGACAAGACAAGATAAGACAAAACAAGACAAAACAACATGATATGACATGACAAGACAAGACAAGACAAGACAAGACAAGAGATGACAAGACAAGACAAGACAAGACAAGACAAGACAAGACAAGACAAGACAAGACAAGACAAGACAAGACAAGACAAGACAAGACAAGACAAGACAAGACAAGACAAGACAAGACAAGATAAGACATGACAAGACAAAATAAGGCAAGACAAAACAACACAACACACGTATGACATGACATGACAAGACAAAACAACACAACACACGACATGACATCACAAGACAAGACAATATAAGACATGACAAGACAAAACAACACAACACACGACATGACAAGACAAGACAAGACAAGACAAAACAAGCCAAGACAAGACAAGACAAGACAAGACAAGACAAGACAAGACAAGACAAGACAAGACAAGACAAAACAAAACAAGACAAAACAACACAACACATGACATGACACGACATGACAAGACAAGACAAGACAAGACATGACATTACATGACAAAACATGACAAGACGAGACAAGACAAGACAAGACAAGACAAGACAAGACAAAATAAGACAAGACAAGACAAGACAAGACAAGACAAGACAAGACAAGACAAGACAAGACAAGACAAAACAAGACAAGACAAGACAAGACAAAACAAGACAAGACAAGACTAGACAAGACAAGACATGACAAGACAAGACAAGACAAGACAAAACAACACAACACAACATGACAAGACAAGACATGACAATACAAGACAAGACCAAACAAGACAAGACAAGACAAGACAAGACAAAATAAGACAAGACAAGACAAGACAAGACAAGACAAGACAAGACAAGACAAGACAAGACAAGACAAGACAAGACAAGACAAGACAAAACAAGACAAGACAAGACAAGACAAAACAAGACAAGACAAGACTAGACAAGACAAGACATGACAAGACAAGACAAGACAAGATAAGACAAGACAAGACATGACAAGACAAGACAAGGAGAAGACACGACAAGACAAAACAAGACAAGACAAGACTAGACAAGACAAGACATGACAAGACAAGACAAGACAAGACAAGACAAAACAAGACTAAACAACACAACACACGACATGACATGACATGATATGACATGACAAGACAAGACAAGACAAGACAATATAAGACAAGACAAGACAAAACAAGACAAGACAAAACAACACAACATACGACATGACAAGACAAAACAAGACAAGACAAAACAACACAACATACGACAAGACAAGACAAGACAAGACAACACAACACAACACGTGACATGACATCACATGACAAGACAAGACAAGACAAGACAAGACAAGACAAAACAAGACAAGACAAGACAAGACAAGACAAGACAAGACAAGACAAGACTAGACAAGACAAGACAAGACAAGACAAGACAAGACAAGACAAGACAAGACAAGACAAGACAAGACAAAACAACACAACACACGACATGACATTACATGACAACACAAGACAAGACAACATAAAACAAGACAAGACAAGACAAGACAAAACAAGACAAGACAAGACAAGACAAGACAAGACAAGACAAGACAAGACAAGACAAGACAAGACAAGACAAGACAAGACAAGACAAGACAAGACAAGACAAGACAAGACAAGACAAGACAAGACAAGACAAGACAAGACAAGACAAGACAAGACAAGACAAGACAAGACAAGACAAGACAAGACAAGACAAGACAAGACAAGACAAGACAAGACAAGACAAGACAAGACAAGACAAGACAAGACAAGACAAGACAAGACAAGACAAGACAAGACAAGACAAGACAAGACAAGACAAGACAAGACAAGACAAGACAAGACAAGACAAGACAAGACAAGACAAGACAAGACAAGACAAGACAAGACAAGACAAGACAAGACAAGACAAGACAAGACAAGACAAGACAAGACAAGACAAGACAAGACAAGACAAGACAAGACAAGACAAGACAAGACAAGGCAAGATAAGACAAGACAAGACAAGACAAGACAAGACAAGACAAGACAAGACAAGACAAGACAAGACAAGACAAGACAAGACAAGACAAGACAAGACCAAATAAGACATGACAAGACAAAACAACACAACACACGACATGACAAGACAAGACAAGGAGAAGACACGACAAGACAAAACAACACAACACACGACATGACATTACATGACAAAACATGACAAGACAAGACAAGACAAGACAAGACAAGACAAGACAAGTCAAGACAAGACATGACAAGACAAGACAAGACAAGACAAGACAAGACAAGACAAGACAAGACAAGACAAGACAAGACAAGACAAGACAAGACAAGACAAGACAAGACAAGACAAGGCAAGACAAGACAAGACAAGACAAGTCAAGACAAGACATGACAAGACAAAACAAGACAAGACAAGACAAGACAAGACAAGGCAAGGCAAGATAAGGCAAGACAAGACAAGACAAGATAAGACATGACAAGACAAGACAAGACAAGACAAGACAAGACAAGACAAGACAAGACAAGACAAGACAAGACAAGACAAGACCAGACAAGACAAGACAAGGCAAGATAAGGCAAGACAAGACAAGACAAGACAAGACAAGACAAGACAAGACAAGACAAAACAACACAACACAACACACGACATGACATCACAAGACAAGACAAGACAAGACAAGACAAGACAAGACAAGACAAGACAAGACAAGACAAGACAAGACAAGACAAGACAAGACAAGACAAGACAAGACAAGACAAGACAAGACAAAACAAGACAAGACAAGACAAGACAAGACAAGACAAGACAAGACAAGACAAGACAAGACAAGACAAGACAAGACAAGACAAGACAAGACAAGACAAGATAAGACAAAACAAGACAAAACAACATGATATGACATGACAAGACAAGACAAGACAAGACAAGACATGACAAGACAACACAACACAACACGTGACATGACATCACATGACAAGACAAGACAAGACAAGACAAGACAAGACAAGACAAGACAAGACAAGACAAGACAAGACAAGACAAGACAAGACAAGACAAGACAAGACAAGACAAGACAAGACAAGACAAGATAAGACAAAACAAGACAAGACAAGACAAGACAAGACAAGACAAGACAAGACAAGACAAGACAAGACAAGACAAGATAAGACAAAACAAGACAAAACAACATGATATGACATGACAAGACAAGACAAGACAAGACAAGACAAGAGATGACAAGACAAGACAAGACAAGACAAGACAAGACAAGACAAGACAAGACAAGACAAGACAAGACAAGACAAGACAAGACAAGACAAGACAAGACAAGACAAGACAAGACAAGACAAGACAAGACAAGACAAGACAAGATAAGACATGACAAGACAAAATAAGGCAAGACAAAACAACACAACACACGTATGACATGACATGACAAGACAAAACAACACAACACACGACATGACATCACAAGACAAGACAATATAAGACATGACAAGACAAAACAACACAACACACGACATGACAAGACAAGACAAGACAAGACAAGACAAGACAAGACAAGACAAGACAAGACAAGACAAGACAAAACAAAACAAGACAAAACAACACAACACATGACATGACACGACATGACAAGACAAGACAAGACAAGACAAGACAAGACATGACATTACATGACAAAACATGACAAGACGAGACAAGACAAGACAAGACAAGACAAGACAAGACAAAATAAGACAAGACAAGACAAGACAAGACAAGACAAGACAAGACAAGACAAGACAAGACAAGACAAGACAAGACAAAACAAGACAAGACAAGACAAGACAAAACAAGACAAGACAAGACTAGACAAGACAAGACATTACAAGACAAGACAAGACAAGACAAAACAACACAACACAACATGACAAGACAAGACATGACAATACAAGACAAGACCAAACAAGACAAGACAAGACAAGACAAGACAAAATAAGACAAGACAAGACAAGACAAGACAAGACAAGACAAGACAAGACAAGACAAGACAAGACAAAACAAGACAAGACAAGACAAGACAAAACAAGACAAGACAAGACTAGACAAGACAAGACATGACAAGACAAGACAAGACAAGATAAGACAAGACAAGACATGACAAGACAAGACAAGGAGAAGACACGACAAGACAAAACAACACAACACACGACATGACATTACATGACAAAACATGACAAGACGAGACAAGACAAGACAAGACAAGACAAGACAAGACAAGACAAAATAAGACAAGACAAGACAAGACAAGACAAGACAAGACAAGACAAGACAAGACAAGACAAGACAAGACAAGACAAAACAAGACAAGACAAGACAAGACAAAACAAGACAAGACAAGACTAGACAAGACAAGACATGACAAGACAAGACAAGACAAGACAAGACAAAACAAGACTAAACAACACAACACACGACATGACATGACATGATATGACATGACAAGACAAGACAAGACAAGACAATATAAGACAAGACAAGACAAAACAAGACAAGACAAAACAACACAACATACGACATGACAAGACAAAACAAGACAAGACAAAACAACACAACATACGACAAGACAAGACAAGACAAGACAACACAACACAACACGTGACATGACATCACATGACAAGACAAGACAAGACAAGACAAGACAAGACAAAACAAGACAAGACAAGACAAGACAAGACAAGACAAGACAAGACAAGACTAGACAAGACAAGACAAGACAAGACAAGACAAGACAAGACAAGACAAGACAAGACAAGACAAAACAACACAACACAACATGACAAGACAAGACATGACAATACAAGACAAGACCAAACAAGACAAGACAAGACAAAACAACACAACACATGACATGAGAGGACAAGACAAGACAAGACAAGACAAGACAATACATGACAAGACAAAACATGACAAGACAAAACAACACAACACACGACATGATATGACATGCCAAGACAAGACAAGACAAGACAAGACAAGATAAGACATGACAAGACAAAACAATACAACACACGTATGACATGACATGACATGACAAGACAAGACAATATAAGACATGACAAGACAAAACAACACAACACACGACATGACAAGGCAAGACAAGACAAGACAAAGCAAGCCAAGACAAGACAAGACAAAACATGACAAAACAAGACAAAACAACACAACACATGACATGACACGACATGACAAGACAAGACAAGACAAGACAAGACAAAACAAGCCAAGACAAGACAAGACAAAACAAGACAAAACAAGACAAAACAACACAACACATGACATGACATGACATGACAAGACAAGACAAGACAACACAAGACAAGACAAAACAAGACAAGACAAGACAAGACAAGACAAGACAAGACAAGACAAGACAAGACAAGACAAGACAAGACAAGACAAGACAAGACAAGACAAGACAAGACAAGACAAGACAAGACAAGACAAGACAAGACAAGACAAGTCAAGACAAGACAAGACAAGACAAGACAAGACAAGACAAGACAAGACAAGACAAGACAAGACAAGACAAGACAAGACAAGACAAGACAAGACAAAACAAGACAAGACAAGACAAGACAAGACAAGACAAGACGAGACGAGACAAGACAAGACAAGACAAGACAAGACAAGACAAGACAAGACAAGACAAGACAAGACAAGACAAGACAAGATAAGACAAGACAAGACAAGACAAGACAAGACAAGACAAGACAAGACAAGACAAGACAAGACAAGACAAGACAAGACAAGACAAGACAAGACAAGACAAGACAAGACAAGACAAGAAAAGACAAGACAATACAAGACAAGACAAGACAAGACAAAACAACACAACACATGACATGACATGACAGGACAAGACAAGACAAGACAAGACAAGACAATACATGACAAGACAAAACAACACAACACACGACATGATATGACATGACAAGACAAGTCAATATAAGACATGACAATACAAGACAAGACAAGACAAGACAAGATAAGACATGACAAGACAAAATAAGACAAGACAAAACAACACAACACACGTATGACATGACATGACAAGACAAGACAAGACAAGACAAGACAAGACAAGACAAGACAAGACAAGACAAGACAAGACAAGACAAGACAAGACAAAACAAGACAAAACAAGACATGACAATACAAGACAAAACAACACAACACACGACATGACATCACAAGACAAGACAATATAAGACATGACAAGACAAAACAACACAACACACGACATGACAAGACAAGACAAGACAAGACAAAACAAGACAAAACAATACAACACATGGCATGACACGACATGACAAGACAAGACAAGACAAGACAAGACAAGACAAGACATGACAAGACATGACAAGGAGAAGACACGACAAGACAAAACAACACAACACACGACATGACATTACATGACAAAACATGACAAGACAAGACAAGACAAGACAAGACAAAATAAGACAAGACAAGACAAGACAAGACAAGACAAGACAAGACAAGACAAGACAAGACAAGACAAGACAAGACAAGACAAGATAAGAAAAACAAGACAAGACAAGACAAGACAAGACAAGACAAGACAAGACAAGACTAGACAAGACAAGCCATGACAAGACCAGACAAGACATGACAAGACATGACAAGACAAAACAAGACTAAACAACACAACACACGACATGGCATGACATGACATGACAAGACAAGACAAGACAATATAAGACAAGACAAGACAAAACAAGACAAGACAAAACAACACAACATACGACATGACAAGACAAAACAAGACAAGACAAAACAACACAACATACGACAAGACAAGACAAGACAAGACAACACAACACAACACGTGACATGACATCACATGACAAGACAAGACAAGACAAGACAAGACAAGACAAGACAAGACAAGACAAGACAAGACAAGACAAGACAAGACAAGACAAGACAAGACAAGACAAGACAAGACAAGACAAGACAAGACAAGACAAGACAAGACAAGACAAGACAAGACAAGACAAGACAAGACAAGACAAGACAAGACAAGACAAGACAAGACAAGACAAGACAAGACAAGACAAGACAAGACAAGACAAGACAAGACAAGACAAGACAAGACAAGACAAGACAAGACAAGACAAGACAAGACAAGACAAGACAAGACAAGACAAGACAAGACAAGACAAGACAAGACAAGACAAGACAAGACAAGACAAGACAAGACAAGACAAGACAAGACAAGACAAGACAAGACAAGACAAGACAAGACAAGACAAGACAAGACAAGACAAGACAAGACAAGACAAGACAAGACAAGACAAGACAAGACAAGACAAGACAAGACAAGACAAGACAAGACAAGACAAGACAAAACAAGACCAAACAAGACAAGACAAGACAAAACAACACAACACATGACATGACATGACAGGACAAGACAAGAAAAGACAAGACAAGACAAGACAAGAAAAGACAAGACAAGACAGGACAGGACAAGACAATACAAGATAAGACCAGACAAGACAAGACAAGACCAGACAAGACAAGACAAGACAAGAAAAGAAAAGACAAGACAAGACAAGACAAGACAAGACAAAACAAGTCAAGACAAGACAAGACAAGACATGACATGACATGACAAGACAAGACAAGACAAGACCAGACAAGACAAGACAAGACAAGACAAGTCAAGACAAGACATGACAAGACAAGACAAGACAAGACCAGACAAGACAAGACAAGACAAGACAATACATGACAATACAAAACAACACAACACACGACATGATATGACATGACAAGACAAGACAATATAATACATGACAATACAAGACAAGACAAGACAAGACAAGATAAGACATGACAAGACAAACTAAGACAAGACAAAACAACACAACACACGTATGACATGACATGACAAGACAAGACAAGACAAGACAAGACAAAACAAGACAAAACAAGACAAGACAATACAAGACAAAACAACACAACACACGACATGACATCACAAGACAAGACAATATAAGACATGACAAGACAAAACAACACAACACGCGACATGACAAGACAAGACAAGACAAAACAAGCCAAGACAAGACAAGACAAAACAAGACAAAACAACACAACACATGACATGACACGACATGACAAGACAAGACAAGACAAGACAAGACAAGACATGACAAGACAAGACAAGGAGAAGACACGACAAGACAAAACAACACAACACACGACATGACATTACATGACAAAACATGACAAGACAAGACAAGACAAGACAAGACAAGACAAGACAAGACAAGACAAGACAAGACAAGACAAGACAAGACAAGACAAGACAAAATAAGACAAGACAAGACAAGACAAGACAAGACAAGACAAGACATGACAAGACAAGACAAGACAAAACAAGCCAAGACAAGACAAGACAAAACAAGACAAAACAACACAACACATGACATGACACGACATGACAAGACAAAACAAGACAAGACAAGACAAGACAAGACAAGACAAGACAAGACAAGACAAGGCAAGACAAGACTAGACAAGACAAGACATGACAAGACAAGACAAGACATGACAAGACATGACAAGACAAAACAAGACTAAACAACACAACACACGACATGACATGACATGACATGACAAGACAAGACAAGACAATATAAGACAAGAAAAGACAAAACAAGACAAGACAAAACAACACAACATACGACATGACAAGACAAAACAAGACAAGACAAAAGAACACAACATACGACAAGACAAGACAAGACAAGACAACACAACACAACACGTGACATGACATCACATGACAAGACAAGACAAGACAAGACAAGACAAGACAAGACAAGACAAGACAAGACAAGACAAGACAAGACAAGACAAGACAAGACAAGACAAGACAAGACAAGACAAGACAAGACAAGACAAGACAAGACAAGACAAGACAAGACAAGACAAGACAAGAAAAGACAAGACAAGACAAGACAAGACAAGACAAGACAAGACAAGACAATACATGACAAGACAAAACAACACAACACACGACATGATATGACATGACAAGACAAGACAATATAATACATGACAATACAAGACAAGACAAGACAAGACAAGATAAGACATGACAAGACAAACTAAGACAAGACAAAACAACACAACACACGTATTACATGACATGACAAGGCAAGACAAGACAAGACAAGACAAGACAAAACAAGACAAAACAAGACAAAACAAGACAAGACAATACAAGACAAAACAACACAACACACGACATGACATCACAAGACAAGACAATATAAGACATGACAAGACAAAACAACACAACACGCGACATGACAAGACAAGACAAGACAAAACAAGCCAAGACAAGACAAGACAAAACAAGACAAAACAACACAACACATGACATGACACGACATGACAAGACAAGACAAGACAAGACAAGACAAGACAAGACAAGACAAGACATGACAAGACAAGACAAGGAGAAGACACGACAAGACAAAACAACACAACACACGACATGACATTACATGACAAAACATGACAAGACAAGACAAGACAAGACAAGACAAGACAAGACAAGACAAGACAAGACAAGACAAGACAAGACAAGACAAGACAAGACAAGACAAGACAAGACAAGACAAAATAAGACAAGAGAAGACAAGACAAGACAAGACAAGACAAGACAAAACAAGACAAGACAAGACAAGACAAGACAAGACAAGACAAGACAAGGCAAGGCAGGACAGGACAGGACAGGACAGGACAAGACAAGATAAGACAAGACAAGATAAGACAAGACAAGACAAGACAAGACAAGACAAGACAAGACAAGACAAGACAAGACAAGACAAGACAAGACAAGACAAGACAAGACAAGACAAGACAAGACAAGACAAGACAAGACAAGACAAGACAAGACAAGACAAGACAAAACAAGACAAGACAAGACAAGACAAGACAAGACAAGACAAGACAAGACAAGACAAGACAAGACAAGACAAGACAAGACAAGACAAGACAAGACAAGACAAGACAAGACAAGACAAGACAAGACAAGACAAGACAAGACAAGACTAGACTAGACAAGACTAGACAAGACTAGACAAGACAAGACAAGACAAGACAAGACAAGACAAGACAAGACTAGACAAGACTAGACAAGACTAGACAAGACAAGACAAGACAAGACAAGACAAGACAAGACAAGACAAGACAAGACTAGACAAGACTAGACAAGACAAGACAAGACAAGAAAAGACAAGACAAGACAAGACAAGACTAGACAAGACTAGACAAGACAAGACAAGACAAGACTAGACAAGACAAGACAAGACTAGACAAGACTAGACAAGACTAGACAAGACAAGACAAGACAAGACAAGACAAGACAAGACAAGGCAAGACAAGACAAGACAAGACAAGACAAGACAAGACAAGACAAGACAAGACAAGACAAGGCAAGACAAGACAAGACAAGACAAGACTAGACTAGACAAGACAAGACAAAACAAGACAAGACAAGACAAGACAAGACAAGACAAGACAAGACAAGACAAGACAAGACAAGACAAGACAAGACAAGACAAGACATGAGAAGACATGACAAGACAAAACAAGACAAAACAAGACAAGACAAGCCAAGACAAAACAACACAACACAACATGACATGACATGACATGACATGAGAAGACAAGACAAGGCAGGACAGGACAGGACAGGACAGGACAGGACAGGACAGGACAGGACAGGACAAAACAGGACAAGACAAGATAAGACAAGACAAGACAAGACAAGACAAGACAAGACAAGACAAGACAGGACAAGACAAGACAAGACAAGACTAGACAAGACTAGACAAGACTAGACAAGACAAGACATGAGAAGACATGACAAGACAAAACAACACAACACAACATGACATGACATGACATGACATGACAAAACAAGACAAGACAAGACAAGACAAGACAAGACAAGACAAGACAACACAAGACAAGACAAGACAAGACATGAGAAGACATGACAAGACAAAACAAGACAAAACAAGACAAGACAAGACAAGACAAAACAAGACAAGACAAGACAAGACAAGACAAGACAAGACAAGACAAGACAAGACAAGACAAGACAAGACAAGACAAGACAAGACAAGACAAGACAAGACAAGACAAGACAAGACAAGACCAGACAAGAAAAGACAAGACAAGACAAGACTAGACAAGACTAGACAAGACAAGACAAGACAAGACAAGACAAGACCAGACAAGAAAAGAAAAGACAAGACAAGACAAGACTAGAAAAGTCTAGACAAGACAAGACAAGACAAGACAAGACAAGACAAGACAAGACAAGACAAGACAAGACATGAGAAGACATGACAAGACAAAACAAGACAAGACAAGACAAGACAAGACTAGACAAGACTAGACAAGACAAGACAAGACAAGACAAGACAAGACAAGACAAGACAAGACAAGACAAGACAAGACAAGACAAGACAAGACAAGACAAGACAAGACAAGACAAGACTAGACAAGACTAGACAAGACAAGACAAGACAAGACAAGACAAGACAAGACAAGACAAGACATGACAAGACATGAGAAGACATGACAAGACAAAACAAGACAAGACAAGACAGGACAAAACAAGACTAGACAAGACTAGACAAGACATGACAAGACAAGACCAGATAAGAAAAGACAAGACAAGACAAGACTAGACAAGACTAGACAAGACAAGACAAGACAAGACAAGACAAGACAAGACAAGACAAGACAAGACAAGACAAGACTAGACAAGACTAGACAAGACTAGACAAGACAAGACAAGACAAGACAAGACAAGACAAACAAGACAAGACAAGACATGACAAGACAAAACAAGACAAAACAAGACAAGACAAGACAAGACAAAACAACACAACACAACATGACATGACATGACATGACATGACATGACATGACATGACATGACATGACATGACATGACAAAACTAGACAAGACAAGACAAGACAAGACAAGACATGAGAAGACATGACAAGACAAAACAAGACAAAACAACACAACACAACATGACATGACATGACATGACAAAACAAGACAAGACAAGACAAAACAACACAACACAATATGACATGACATGACATGACATGAGAAGACAAGACAAGGCAGGACAGGACAGGACAGGACAGGACAGGACAGGACAAGACAAGATAAGACAAGACAAGACAAGACAAGACATGACAGGACAAGACAAGACAAGACAAGCAAGACAAGACAAGACAAGACAAGACAAGACAAGACAAGACAAGACAAGACAAGACTAGACAAGACTAGACTAGACAAGACTAGACAAGACAAGACAAGACAAGACTAGACAAGACTAGACAAGACTAGACAAGACAAGACAAGACAAGACAAGACTAGACAAGACTAGACAAGACAAGAAAAAGACAAGACAAGACAAGACCAGACAAGACAAGACAAGACAAGACAAGACAAGACAAGACAAGACAAAACAAGACAAAACAAGACAAGACAAGACAAGACTAGACAAGACTAGACAAGACTAGACAAGACAAGACAAGACAAGACAAGACCAGACAAGAAAAGACAAGACAAGACAAGACTAGACAAGACTACACAAGACAAGACAAGACAAGACAAGACAAGACAAGACAAGACAAGACAAGACAAGACTAGACAAGACAAGACAAACAAGACAAGACAAGACAAGACATGACAAGACAAAACAAGACAAAACAAGACAAGACAAGACAAGACAAAACAACACAACACAACATGACATGACATGACATGACATGACATGACATGACAAAACAAGACAAGACAAGACAAAACAACACAACACAATATGACATGACATGACATGAGAAGACAAGACAAGGCAGGACAGGACAGGACAGGACAGGACAGGACAGGACAAGATAAGACAAGACAAGACAAGACAAGACAAGACAGGACAAGACAAGACAAGACAAGACAAGACAAGACAAGACAAGACAAGACAAGACAAGACAAGACAAGACATGAGAAGACATGACAAGACAAAACAAGACAAAACAAGACAAGACAAGACAAGACAAGACAAAACAACACAACACAACATGACATGACATGACATGACATGACATGACAAAACAAGACAAGACAAGACAAGACAAGACAAGACAAGACAAGACAAGACAAGACAAGACATGAGAAGACATGACAAGACAAAACAAGACAAAACAAGACAAGACAAGACAAGACAAGACAAGACAAGACTAGACAAGACTAGACAAGACAGGACAAGACAAGACAAGACAAGACAAGACAAGACAAGACAAGACAAGACAAGACAAGACAAGACAAGACAAGACAAGACAAGACAAGACAAGACAAGACTAGACAAGACTAGACAAGACAGGACAAGACAAGACAAGACAAGACAAGACAAGACAAGACAAGACAAGACAAGACAAGACAAGACAAGACAAAACAAGACAAAACAAGACAAGACAAGACAAGACAAGACTAGACAAGACTAGACAAGACTAGACAAGACAAGACAAGACAAGACAAGACCAGACAAGAAAAGACAAGACAAGACAAGACTAGACAAGACTACACAAGACAAGACAAGACAAGACAAGACAAGACAAGACAAGACAAGACAAGACAAGACAAGACTAGACAAGACAAGACAAACAAGACAAGACAAGACAAGACATGACAAGACAAAACAAGACAAAACAAGACAAGACAAGACAAGACAAGACAAGACAAGACTAGACAAGACAAGACAAACAAGACAAGACAAGACAAGACATGACAAGACAAAACAAGACAAAACAAGACAAGACAAGACAAGACAAAACAACACAACACAACATGACATGACATGACATGACATGACATGACATGACATGACATGACATGACATGACATGACATGACATGACATGACATGACATGACATGACAAAACAAGACAAGACAAGACAAGACAAGACAAGACAAGACTAGACAAGACTAGACAAGACAAGAAAAAGACAAGACAAGACAAGACCAGACAAGACAAGACAAGACAAGACAAGACAAGACAAGACAAGACAAGACAAGACAAGACAGGACAAGACAAGACAAGACAAGACAAGACAAGACAAGACAAGACAAGACAAGATAAGACATGAGAAGACATGACAAGACAAAACAAGACAAAACAAGACAAGACAAGACAAAACAACACAACACAACATGACATGACATGACATGACATGACATGACATGACAAAACAAGACAAGACAAGACAAAACAACACAACACAATATGACATGACATGACATGAGAAGACAAGACAAGGCAGGACAGGACAGGACAGGACAGGACAGGACAGGACAAGATAAGACAAGACAAGACAAGACAAGACAAGACAGGACAAGACAAGACAAGACAAGACAAGACAAGACAAGACAAGACAAGACAAGACAAGACAAGACAAGACATGAGAAGACATGACAAGACAAAACAAGACAAAACAAGACAAGACAAGACAAGACAAGACAAAACAACACAACACAACATGACATGACATGACATGACATGACATGACAAAACAAGACAAGACAAGACAAGACAAGACAAGACAAGACAAGACAAGACAAGACAAGACAAGACAAGACATGAGAAGACATGAGAAGACATGACAAGACAAAACAAGACAAAACAAGACAAGACAAGACAAGACAAGACAAGACAAGACTAGACAAGACTAGACAAGACAGGACAAGACAAGACAAGACAAGACAAGACAAGACAAGACAAGACAAGACAAGACAAGACAAGACAAGACAAGACAAGACAAGACAAGACAAGACACGACAAGACAAGACAAAACAACACAACGCAACACATGACATGACAAGACAAGACAAAGCAACACAAGACAAGACCAGACAAGAGAAGACTAGACAAGAGTAGACAAGACTAGACAAGACAAGACAAGACAAGACCAGACAAGAAAAGACAAGACAAGACAAGACTAGACAAGACAAGACAAGACTAGACAAGACTAGACAAGACTAGACAAGATAAGACAAGACAAGACAAGACAAGACAAGACAAGACAAGACAAGACAAGACAAGACAAGACAAGACAACACTAGACTAGACAAGACTAGACAAGACAAGACAAGACTAGACAAGACAAGACAAGACTAGACAAGACTAGACAAGACAAGACCAGACAAGACAAGACAACACAAGACAAGACAAGACAAGACAAGACAAGACAAGACAAGACGAGACAAGACAAGACAAGACAAGACAAGACAAGACAAAACAAGACAAGACAAGACAAGACTAGACAAGACTAGACAAGACTAGACAAGACTAGACAAGACAAGACAAGACAAGACCAGACAAGAAAAGACAAGACAAGACAAGACTAGACAAGACAAGACAAGACTAGACAAGACTAGACAAGACAAGACAAGACAAGACAAGACAAGACAAGACAAGACAAGACTAGACAAGACTAGACAAGACTAGACAAGACAAGACAAGACAAGACAAGACAAGACAAGACAAGACAAGACAAGACAAGACAAGACAAGACAAGACAAGACAAAACAACACAACACTACATGACATGACATGACATGACATGACAAAACAAGACAAGACAAGACAAAACAACACAACACAATATGACATGACATGACATGACATGAGAAGACAAGACAAGGCAGGACAGGACAGGACAGGACAGGACAGGACAGGACAAGATAAGACAAGACAAGACAAGACAAGACAAGACAGGACAAGACAAGACAAGACAAGACAAGACAAGACAAGACAAGACAAGACAAGACAAGACATGAGAAGACATGACAAGACAAAACAAGACAAAACAAGACAAGACAAGACAAGACAAGACAAAACAACACAACACAACATGACATGACATGACATGACATGACATGACAAAACAAGACAAGACAAGACAAGACAAGACAAGACAAGACAAGACAAGACAAGACAAGACATGAGAAGACATGACAAGACAAAACAAGACAAAACAAGACAAGACAAGACAAGACAAAACAACACAACACAACATGACATGACATGATATGACATGACATGAGAAGACAAGACAAGGCAGGACAGGACAGGACAGGACAGGACAGGACAGGACAAGACAAGATAAGACAAGACAAGACAAGACCAGACAAGACAGGACAAGACAAGACAAACAAGACAAGACCAGACAAGAAAAGACAAGACAAGACAAGACTAGACAAGACTAGACAAGACAAGACAAGACAAGACTAGACAAGACAAGACAAGACAAGACAAGACAAGACAAGACAAGACAAGACAAGACAAGACAAGACAAGACAAGACAAGACAAGACAAGACAAGACTAGACAAGACAAGACAAGACAAGACAAGACAAGACAAGACAAGACAAGACAAGACAAGACAAGACAAGACAAGACAAGACAAGACAAGACAAGACAAGACAAGACAAGACAAGACAAGACTAGAGAAGACAAGACTAGACAAGACTAGACAAGACTAGACAAGACAAGACAAGACAAGACTAGACAAGACTAGACAAGACAAGACAAGACAAGACTAGACCAGACAAGACAAGACTAGACAAGACAAGACAAGACAAGACAAGACAAGACAAGACAAGACAAGACAAGACAAGACAAGACAAGACAAGACTAGACAAGACTAGACAAGTCTAGACAAGACAAGACTAGACAAGACTAGACAAGACAAGACAAGACAAGACAAGACAAGACTAGACAAGACAAGACAAGACAAGACAAGACAAGACAAGACAAGACAAGACAAGACAAGACTAGACAAGACAAGACAAGACAAGACAAGGCTAGACAAGACAAGACAAGACAAGACAAGACAAGACAAGACAAGACAAGACAAGACAAGACAAGACAAGACAAGACAAGACAAGACAAGACTAGACAAGACTAGACAAGTCTAGACTAGACAAGACAAGACAAGACTAGACAAGACAAGACAAGACAAGACAAGACAAGACAAGACAAGACAAGACAAGACAAGACAAGACAAGACAAGACTAGACAAGACAAGACAAGACAAGACTAGACAAGACAAGACAAGACAAGGCTAGACAAGACAAGACAAGACAAGACAAGACAAGACAAGACAAGACAAGACAAGACAAGACAAGACAAGACAAGACAAGACAAGACAAGACAAGACAAGACAAGACAAGACAACATGACATGACATGACATGACATGACATGAGAAGACAAGACAAGGCAGGACAGGACAGGACAGGACAGGACAGGACAGGACAGGACAGGACACGACAGGACAGGACAGGACAGGACAGGACAAGACAAGATAAGACAAGACAAGACAAGACAAGGCAAGACAAGACAAGACAAGACAAGACAAGACAAGACAGGACAAGACAAGACAAGACAAGACAAGACAAGACAAGACAAGACAAGACAAGACAAGACAAGACAAGATAAAACATGAGAAGACATGAAAAGACAAAACAAGACAAAACAAGACAAAACAACACAACACAACATGACATGACATGACATGACATGACATGACATGACAAAACAAGACAAGACAAGACAAAACAACACAACACAATATGACATGACATGACATGAGAAGACAAGACAAGGCAGGACAGGACAGGACAGGACAGGACAGGACAGGACAGGACAGGACAGGACAGGACAGGACAGGACAGGACAGGACAGGACAGGACAGGACAGGACAGGACAGGACAGGACAAGACAAGATAAGACAAGACAAGACAAGACAAGACAAGACAGGACAAGACAAGACAAGACAAGACAAGACAAGACAAGACAAGACAAGACAAGACAAGACAAGACAAGACAAGACAAGACAAAACAACACAACGCAACACATGACATGACAAGACAAGACAAAGCAACACAAGACAAGACAAGACAAGACAGGACTAGACAAGACTAGACAAGACTAGACAAGACTAGACAAGACAAGACAAGACCAGACAAGAAAAGACAAGACAAGACAAGACTAGACAAGACAAGACTAGACAAGACAAGACAAGACTAGACAAGACTAGACAAGACTAGACAAGACAAGACAAGACAAGACAAGACAAGACAAGACAAGACAAGACAAGACAAGACAAGACAAGACAAGACAAGACAAGACAAGACAAGACAAGACAAGACAAGACAAGACAAGACAAGACAAGACAAGACAAGACAAGACAAGACAAGACAAGACAAGACAAGACATGAGAAGACATGACAAGACAAAACAAGACAAAACAAGACAAGACAAGACAAGACAAGACAAAACAACACAACACAACATGACATGACATGACATGACATGACATGACAAAACAAGACAAGACAAGACAAGACAAGACAAGACAAGACAAGACAAGACAAGACAAGACATGAGAAGACATGACAAGACAAAACAAGACAAAACAAGACAAGACAAGACAAGACAAAACAACACAACACAACATGACATGACATGACATGACATGACATGAGAAGACAAGACAAGGCAGGACAGGACAGGACAGGACAGGACAGGACAGGACAGGACAGGACAGGACAGGACAAGATAAGACAAGACAAGACAAGACAAGACAAGACAGGACAAGACAAGACAAGACAAGACAAGACAAGACAAGACAAGACAAGACAAGACATGAGAAGACATGACAAGACAAAACAAGACAAAACAAGACAAGACAAGACAAGACAAGACAAAACAACACAACACAACATGACATGACATGACATGACATGACATGACAAAACAAGACAAGACAAGACAAGACAAGACAAGACAAGACAAGACAAGACAAGACAAGACATGAGAAGACATGACAAGACAAAACAAGACAAAACAAGACAAGACAAGACAAGACAAAACAACACAACACAACATGACATGACATGACATGACATGACATGAGAAGACAAGACAAGGCAGGACAGGACAGGACAGGACAGGACAGGACAGGACAGGACAGGACAAGACAGGACAGGACAGGACAGGACAGGACAGGACAGGACAAGACAAGATAAGACAAGACAAGACAAGACAAGACAAGACCAGACAAGACAGGACAAGACAAGACAAGACAAGACCAGACAAGAAAAGACAAGACAAGACAAGACTAGACAAGACTAGACAAGACAAGACAAGACAAGACAAGACTAGACTAGACAAGACAAGACAAGACAAGACAAGACAAGACAAGACAAGACAAGACAAGACAAGACAAGACAAGACAAGACAAGACAAGACAAGACAAGACAAGACTAGACAAGACTAGGCAAGTCTAGACAAGACAAGACAAGACTAGACAAGACTAGACAAGACAAAACAAGACAAGACAAGACAAGACAAGACAAGACAAGACAAGACAAGACAAGACAAGACAAGACAAGACAAGACAAGACAAGACAAGACAAGACAAGACAAGACAAGACAAGACAAGACAAGACAAGACAAGACAAGACAAGACAAGACAAGACAAGACAAGACAAGACAAGACAAGACAAGACAAGACAAGACAAGACAAGACAAGACAAGACAAGACAAGACAAGACAAGACAAGACAAGACAAGACAAGACAAGACAAGACAAGACAAGACAAGACAAGACAAGACAAGACAAGACAAGACAAGACAAGACAAGACAAGACAAGACAAGACAAGACAAGACAAGACAAGACAAGACAAGACAAGACAAGACAAGACAAGACAAGACAAGACAAGACAAGACAAGACAAGACAAGACAAGACAAGACAAGACAAGACAAGACATGAGAAGACATGACAAGACAAAACAAGACAAAACAACACAACACTACATGACATGACATGACATGACATGACATGACAAAACAAGACAAGACAAGACAAAACAACACAACACAATATGACATGACATGACATGACATGAGAAGACAAGACAAGGCAGGACAGTACAGGACAGGACAGGACAGGACAGGACAGGACAGGACAAGATAAGACAAGACAAGACAAGACAAGACAAGACAAGACAGGACAAGACAAGACAAGACAAGACAAGACAAGACAAGACAAGACAAGACAAGACAAGACAAGACAAGACAAGACAAGACAAGACAAGACAAGACAAGACAAGACATGAGAAGACATGACAAGACAAAACAAGACAAAACAAGACAAGACAAGACAAGACAAGACAAAACAACACAACACAACATGACATGACATGACAAAACAAGACAAGACAAGACAAGACAAGACAAGACATGACAAGACAAAACAAGACAAAACAAGACAAGACAAGACAAGACAAAACAACACAACACAACATGACATGACATGACATGAGAAGACAAGACAAGGCAGGACAGGACAGGACAGGACAGGACAGGACAGGACAGGACAAGACAAGACAAGATAAGACAAGACAAGACAAGACAAAACAACACAACACAATATGACATGACATGACATGACATGAGAAGACAAGACAAGGCAGGACAGGACAGGACAGGACAGGACAGGACAAGACAAGATAAGACAAGACAAGATAAGACAAGACAAGACAAGACAAGACCAGACAAGACAAGACAAGACAAGACAAGACAAGACAAGACAAGACAAGACAAGACAAGACAAGACAAGACAAGACAAGACAAGACAAGACAAGACAAGACAAGACAAGACAAGACAAGACAAGACAAGACAAGACAAGACAAGACAAGACAAGACAAGACAAGACAAGACAAGACAAGACAAGACAAGACAAGACAAGACAAGACAAGACAAGACAAGACAAGACAAGACAAGACAAGACAAGACAAGACAAGACAAGACAAGACAAGACAAGACAAGACAAGACAAGACAAGACAAGACAAGACAAGACAAGACAAGACAAGACAAGACAAGACAAGACAAGACAAGACAAGACAAGACAAGACAAGACAAGACAAGACAAGACAAGACAAGACAAGACAAGACAAGACAAGACAAGACAAGACAAGACAAGACAAGACAAGACAAGACAAGACAAGACAAGACAAGACAAGACAAGACAAGACAAGACAAGACAAGACAAGACAAGACAAGACAAGACAAGACAAGACAAGACAAGACAAGACAAGACAAGACAAGACAAGACAAGACAAGACAAGATAAGACAAGACAAGACAAGACAAGACAAGACAAGACAAGACAAGACAAGACAAGTCAAGACAAGACAAGACAAGACAAGACAAGACAAGACAAGACAAGACAAGACAAGACAAGACAAGACAAGACAAGACAAGACAAGACAAGACAAGACAAGACAAGACAAGACAAGACAAGACAAGACAAGACAAGACAAGACAAGACAAGACAAGACAAGACAAGACATGACAAGACAAAACAAGACAAAACAAGACAAGACAAGACAAGACAAAACAACACAACACAACATGACATGACATGACATGACATGACATGAGAAGACAAGACAAGGCAGGACAGGACAGGACAGGACAGGACAGGACAGGACAGGACAGGACAGGACAGGACAGGACAAGACAAGACAAGATAAGACAAGACAAGACAAGACAAAACAACACAACACAATATGACATGACATGACATGACATGAGAAGACAAGACAAGGCAGGACAGGACAGGACAGGACAGGACAAGACAAGATAAGACAAGACAAGATAAGACAAGACAAGACAAGACAAGACCAGACAAGACAAGACAAGACAAGACAAGACAATATGACATGACATGACATGACATGAGAAGACAAGACAAGGCAGGACAGGACAGGACAGGACAGGACAGGACAGGACAAGATAAGACAAGACAAGACAAGACAAGACAAGACAGGACAAGACAAGACAAGACAAGACAAGACAAGACAAGACAAGACATGACAAGACAAAACAAGACAAAACAAGACAAGACAAGACAAGACAAAACAACACAACACAACATGACATGACATGACATGACATGACATGAGAAGACAAGACAAGGCAGGACAGGACAGGACAGGACAGGACAGGACAGGACAGGACAGGACAGGACAGGACAGGACAGGACAGGACAGGACAAGACAAGATAAGACAAGACAAGACAAGACAAGACAAGACCAGACAAGACAAGACAAAACAACACAACACAACATGACATGACATGACATGACATGACATGAGAAGACAAGACAAGGCAGGACAGGACAGGACAGGACAGGACAGGACAGGACAGGACAGGACAGGACAGGACAGGACAGGACAGGACAGGACAGGACAAGACAAGATAAGACAAGACAAGACAAGACAAGACAAGACAAGACCAGACAAGACAAGACAAAACAACACAACACAACATGACATGACATGACATGACATGACATGAGAAGACAAGACAAGGCAGGACAGAACAGGACAGGACAGGACAGGACAGGACAGGACAGGACAGGACAGGACATGACAAGATAAGACAAGACAAGACAAGACAAGACATGACAGGACAAGACAAGACAAGACAAGACAAGACAAGACAAGACAAGACAAGACAAAACAAGACAAGACAAGACAAGACAAAACAACACAACACAACATGACATGACATGACATGACATGACATGAGAAGACAAGACAAGGCAGGACAGGACAGGACAGGACAGGACAGGACAGGACAGGACAGGACAAGACAAGACAAGATAAGACAAGACAAGACAAGACAAAACAACACAACACAATATGACATGACATGACATGACATGAGAAGACAAGACAAGGCAAGACAGGACAGGACAGGACAGGACAAGACAAGACAAGACAAGACAAGACAAGACAAGACAAGACAAGACCAGACAAGACAAGACAAGACAAGACAAGACAAGACAAGACAAGACAAGACAAGACAAGACAAGACAAGACAAGACAAGACAAGACAAGACAAGACAAGACAAGACAAGACAAGACAAGACAAGACAAGACAAGACAAGACAAGACAAGACAAGACAAGACAAGACAAGACAAGACAAGACAAGACAAGACAAGACAAGACAAGACAAGACAAGACAAGACAAGACAAGACAAGACAAGACAAGACAAGACAAGACAAGACAAGACAAGACAAGACAAGACAAGACAAGACAAGACAAGACAAGACAAGACAAGACAAGACAAGACAAGACAAGACAAGACAAGACAAGACAAGACAAGACAAGACAAGACAAGACAAGACAAGACAAGACAAGACAAGACAAGACAAGACAAGACAAGACAAGACAAGACAAGACAAGACAAGACAAGACAAGACAAGACAAGACAAGACAAGACAAGACAAGACAAGACAAGACAAGACAAGACAAGACAAGACAAGACAAGACAAGACAAGACAAGACAAGACAAGACAAGACAAGACAAGACAAGACAAGACAAGACAAGACAAGACAAGACAAGACAAGACAAGACTAGACAAGACTAGACAAGACAAAACAAGACAAGACAAGACAAGACAAGACAAGACAAGACAAGACAAGACAAGACAAGACAAGACAAGACAAGACAAGACAAGACAAGACAAGACAAGACAAGACAAGACAAGACTAGACAAGACTAGACAAGACAAAACAAGACAAGACAAGACAAGACAAGACAAGACAAGATAAGACAAGACAAGACAAGACAAAACAACACAACACAATATGACATGACATGACATGACATGACATGACATGAGAAGACAAGACAAGGCAAGACAGGACAGGACAGGACAGGACAAGACAAGACAAGACAAGATAAGACAGGACAAGACAAGACAAGACAAGACCAGACAAGACAAGACAAGACAAGACAAGACAAGACAAGACAAGACAAGACAAGACAAGACAAGACAAGACAAGACAAGACAAGACAAGACAAGACAAGACAAGACAAGACAAGACAAGACAAGACAAGACAAGACAAGACAAGACAAGACAAGACAAGACAAGACAAGACAAGACAAGACAAGACAAGACAAGACAAGACAAGACAAGACAAGACAAGACAAGACAAGACAAGACAAGACAAGACAAGACAAGACAAGACAAGACAAGACAAGACAAGACAAGACAAGACAAGACAAGACAAGACAAGACAAGACAAGACAAGACAAGACAAGACAAGACAAGACAAGACAAGACAAGACAAGACAAGACTAGACAAGACTAGACAAGACAAAACAAGACAAGACAAGACAAGACAAGACAAGACAAGACAAGACAAGACAAGACAAGACAAGACAAGACAAGACAAGACATGACAGGACAAGACAAGACAAGACAAGACAAGACAAGACAAGACAAGACAAGACAAGACAAGACAAGACAAGACAAGACAAGACAAGACAAGACAAGACAAGACAAGACAAGACAAGACAAGACAAGACAAGACAAGACAAGACTAGACTAGACAAGACAAGACTAGACAAGACTAGACTAGACAAGACTAGACAAGACAAGACAAGACTAGACAAGACTAGACAAGACTAGACAAGACAAGACAAGACAAGACAAGACTAGACAAGACTAGACAAGACTAGACAAGACAAGACAAGACAAGACAAGACAAGACAAGACAAGACAAGACAAGACAAGACAAGACAAGACAAGACAAGACAAGACAAGACAAGACAAGACAAGACAAGACAAGACAAGACAAGACAAGACAAGACAAGACAAGACAAGACATGACATGACATGACATGACAAAACAAGACAAGGCAGGACAGGACAGGACAGGACAGGACAGGACAGGACAGGACAGGACAGGACAAGACAAGATAAGACAAGACAAGACAAGACAAGACATGACAGGACAAGACAAGACAAGACAAGACAAGACAAGACAAGACAAGACAAGACAAGACAAAACAAGACAAGACAAGACAAGACAAAACAACACAACACAACATGACATGACATGACATGACATGACATGAGAAGACAAGACAAGGCAGGACAGGACAGGACAGGACAGGACAGGACAGGACAAGACAAGACAAGATAAGACAAGACAAGACAAGACAAAACAACACAACACAATATGACATGACATGACATGACATGAGAAGACAAGACAAGGCAAGACAGGACAGGACAGGACAGGACAAGACAAGACAAGACAAGATAAGACAAGACAAGACAAGACAAGACAAGACCAGACAAGACAAGACAAGACAAGACAAGACAAGACAAGACAAGACAAGACAAGACAAGACAAGACAAGACAAGACAAGACAAGACAAGACAAGACAAGACAAGACAAGACAAGACAAGACAAGACAAGACAAGACAAGACAAGACAAGACAAGACAAGACAAGACAAGACAAGACAAGACAAGACAAGACAAGACAAGACAAGACAAGACAAGACAAGACAAGACAAGACAAGACAAGACAAGACAAGACAAGACAAGACAAGACAAGACAAGACAAGACAAGACAAGACAAGACAAGACAAGACAAGACAAGACAAGACAAGACAAGACAAGACAAGACAAGACAAGACTAGACAAGACTAGACAAGACAAAACAAGACAAGACAAGACAAGACAAGACAAGACAAGACAAGACAAGACAAGACAAGACAAGACAAGACAAGACAAGACATGACAGGACAAGACAAGACAAGACAAGACAAGACAAGACAAGACAAGACAAGACAAGACAAGACAAGACAAGACAAGACAAGACAAGACAAGACAAGACAAGACAAGACAAGACAAGACAAGACAAGACAAGACTAGACTAGACAAGACAAGACTAGACAAGACTAGACTAGACAAGACTAGACAAGACAAGACAAGACTAGACAAGACTAGACAAGACTAGACAAGACAAGACAAGACAAGACAAGACTAGACAAGACTAGACAAGACTAGACAAGACAAGACAAGACAAGACAAGACCAGACAAGACAAGACAAGACAAGACAAGACAAGACAAGACAAAACAAGACAAAACAAGACAAGACAAGACAAGACTAGACAAGACTAGACAAGACTAGACAAGACAAGACAAGACAAGACCAGACAAGAAAAGACAAGACAAGACAAGACTAGACAAGACTAGACAAGACTAGACAAGACAAGACAAGACAAGACAAGACAAGACAAGACAAGACATGAGAAGACATGACAAGACAAAACAACACAACACAACATGACATGACATGACATGACAAAACAAGACAAGACAAGACAAGACAAGACAAGACAAGACAACACAAGACAAGACAAGACAAGACATGAGAAGACATGACAAGACAAAACAAGACAAAACAAGACAAGACAAGACAAGACAAAACAAGACAAGACAAGACAAGACAAGACAAGACAAGACAAGACAAGAAAAGACAAGACAAGACAAGACAAGACAAGACAAGACAAGACCAGAAAAGAAAAGACAAGACAAGACAAGACAAGACAAGACTAGACTAGACAAGACTAGACAAGACAAGACAAGACAAGACCAGACAAGAAAAGACAAGACAAGACAAGACTAGACAATTCTAGACAAGACAAGACAAGACAAGACAATACAAGACAAGACAAGACAAGACAAGACAAGACAAGACAAGACTAGACAAGACTAGACAAGACTAGACAAGACAAGACAAGACAAGACATGAGAAGACATGGCAAGACAAAACAAGACAAGACAAGACAAGACAAAACAAGACTAGACAAGACTAGACAAGACATGACAAGACAAGACCAGACAAGACAAGACAAGACAAGACAAGACAAGACAAGACAAGACAAGACAAGACAAGACAAGACAAGACTAGACAAGACTAGACAAGACTAGACAAGACTAGACAAGACTAGACAAGACTAGACAAGACTAGACAAGACAAGACAAGACAAGACAAGACAAAACAACACAACACAACATGACATGACATGACATGACATGACATGACATGACAAAACAAGACAAGACAAGACAAGACAAGACAAGACATGACAAGACAAGACAAGACAAGACATGAGAAGACATGACAAGACAAAACAAGACAAAACAAGACAAGACAAGACAAGACAAAACAAGACAAGACAAGACAAGACAAGACAAGACAAGACAAGACAAGACAAGACAAGACAAGACAAGACAAGACAAGACAAGACAAGACAAGACAAGACAAGACAAGACAAGACAAGACAAGACAAGACAAGACAAGACAAGACAAGACCAGACAAGACAAGACAAGACAAGACAAGACAAGACAAGACAAGACAGGACAAGACAAGACAAGACAAGACTAGACAAGACTAGACAAGACTAGACAAGACATGAGAAGACATGACAAGACAAAACAACACAACACAACATGACATGACATGACATGACATGACAAAACAAGACAAGACAAGACAAGACAAGACAAGACAACACAAGACAAGACAAGACAACACAAGACAAGACAAGACAAGACATGAGAAGACATGACAAGACAAAACAAGACAAAACAAGACAAGACAAGACAAGACAAAACAAGACAAGACAAGACAAGACAAGACAAGACAAGACAAGACAAGACAAGACAAGACAAGACAAGACAAGACAAGACAAGACAAGACAAGACAAGACAAGACAAGACAAGACAAGACAAGACAAGACCAGACAAGAAAAGACAAGACAAGACAAGACAAGACAAGACAAGACTAGACTAGACAAGACTAGACAAGACAAGACAGACAAGAAAAGACAAGACAAGACAAGACTAGACAAGTCTAGACAAGACAAGACAAGACAAGACAATACAAGACAAGACAAGACAAGACAAGACAAGACAAGGCAAGACTAGACAAGACTAGACAAGACTAGACAAGACAAGACAAGACAAGACATGAGAAGACATGGCAAGACAAAACAAGACAAGACAAGACAAGACAAAACAAGACTAGACAAGACTAGACAAGACATGACAAGACAAGACCAGACAAGAAAAGACAAGACAAGACAAGACTAGACAAGTCTAGACAAGACAAGACAAGACAAGACAAGACAAGACAAGACAAGACAAGACAAGACAAGACAAGACAAGACAAGACAAGACAAGACAAGACAAGGCAAGACAAGACAAGACTAGACAAGACTAGACAAGACTAGACAAGACTAGACAAGACAAGACAAGACAAGACATGAGAAGACATGACAAGACAAAACAAGACAAGACAAGACAAGACAAAACAAGACTAGACAAGACTAGACAAGACATGACAAGACAAGACCAGACAAGAAAAGACAAGACAAGACAAGACAAGACAAGACAAGACAAGACAAGACTAGACAAGACTAGACAAGACATGAGAAGACATGACAAGACAAAACAAGACAAAACAACACAACACAACATGACATGACATGACATGACAAAACAAGACAAGACAAGACAAAACAACACAACACAATATGACATGACATGACATGACATGAGAAGACAAGACAAGGCAGGACAGGACAGGACAGGACAGGACAGGACAGGACAAGACAAGATAAGACAAGACAAGACAAGACAAGACAAGACATGACAGGACAAGACAAGACAAGACAAGACAAGACAAGACAAGACAAGACAAGACAAGACAAGACAAGACAAGACAAGACAAGACAAGACAAGACAAGACAAGACAAGACAAGACAAGACAAGACAAGACAAGACAAGACAAGACAAGACAAGACAAGACAAGACAAGACAAGACAAGACAAGACAAGACAAGACAAGACAAGACAAGACATGAGAAGACATGACAAGGCAAAACAAGACAAAACAACACAACACTACATGACATGACATGACATGACATGACAAAACAACACAACACAACATGACATGACATGACATGACAAAACAAGACAAGACAAGACAAAACAACACAACACAATATGACATGACATGACATGACATGAGAAGACAAGACAAGGCAGGACAGGACAGGACAGGACAGGACAGGACAGGACAAGACAAGACAAGACAAGACAAGACAAGACAAGACAAGACAAGACAAAACAACACAACACAACATGACATGACATGACATGACAAAACAAGACAAGACAAGACAAAACAACACAACACAATATGACATGACATGACATGACATGAGAAGACAAGACAAGGCAGGACAGGACAGGACAGGACAGGACAGGACAGGACAAGACAAGACAAGACAAGACAAGACTAGACAAGACAAGACAAGACAAGACTAGACAAGACTAGACAAGACATGAGAAGACATGACAAGACAAAACAAGACAAAACAACACAACACAACATGACATGACATGACATGACAAAACAAGACAAGACAAGACAAAACAACACAACACAATATGACATGACATGACATGACATGAGAAGACAAGACAAGGCAGGACAGGACAGGACAGGACAGGACAGGACAGGACAAGACAAGACAAGACAAGACAAGACAAGACAAGACAAGACAAGACAAGACAAGACAAGACAAGACAAGACAAGACAAGACAAGACAAGACAAGACAAGACTAGACAAGACTAGACAAGACAAGACAAGACAAGACAAGACTAGACAAGACTAGACAAGACTAGACAAGACAAGACAAGACAAGACAAGACAAGACTAGACAAGACAAGACAAGACAAGACAAGACAAGACAAGACAAGACAAAACAAGACAAAACAAGACAAGACAAGACAAGACTAGACAAGACAAGACAAGACAAGACTAGACAAGACTAGACAAGACTAGACAAGACAAGACAAGACAAGACAAGACTAGACAAGACTAGACAAGACTAGACAAGACTACACAAGACAAGACAAGACAAGACAAAACAACACAACACAATATGACATGACATGACATGAGAAGACAAGACAAGGCAGGACAGGACAGGACAGGACAGGACAGGACAGGACAGGACAGGACAGGACAAGACAAGATAAGACAAGACAAGACAAGACAAGACAGGACAAGACAAGACAAGATAAGACAAGACAAGACAAGAAAAGACAAGACAAGACAAGACAAGACAAGACAAGACAAGACAAGACAAAACAACACAACGCAACACATGACATGACAAGACAAGACAAAGCAACACAAGACAAGACAAGACAAGACAAGACTAGACAAGACTAGACAAGACTAGACAAGACTAGACAAGACAAGACAAGACAAGACCAGACAAGAAAAGTCAAGACAAGACAAGACTAGACAAGACAAGACAAGACTAGACAAGACTAGACAAGACTAGACAAGACAAGACAAGACAAGACAAGACAAGACAAGACAAGACAAGACAAGACAAGACAAGACAAGACAAGACAAGACTAGACTAGACTAGACTAGACTAGACAAGACTAGACAAGACAAGACAAGACAAGACAAGACAAGACAAGACAAGACAAGACAAGACAAGACAAGACAAGACAAGACAAGACAAGACAAGACAAGACAAGACAAGACAAGACAAGACAAGACAAGACAAGACAAGACAAGACAAGACAAGACAAGACAAGACAAGACATGAGAAGACATGACAAGGCAAAACAAGACAAAACAACACAACACTACATGACATGACATGACATGACATGACAAAACAAGACAAGACAAGACAAAACAACACAACACAATATGACATGACATGACATGACATGAGAAGACAAGACAAGGCAGGACAGTACAGGACAGGACAGGACAGGACAGGACAAGATAAGACAAGACAAGACAAGACAAGACAAGACAGGACAAGACAAGACAAGACAAGACAAGACAAGACAAGACAAGACAAGACAAGACAAGACAAGACAAGACAAGACAAGACAAGACAAGACAAGACAAGACTAGACAAGACTAGACAAGACTAGACAAGACAAGACAAGACAAGACAAGACAAGACCAGACAAGAAAAGTCAAGACAAGACAAGACTAGACAAGACAAGACAAGACTAGACAAGACTAGACAAGACTAGACAAGACAAGACAAGACAAGACAAGACAAGACAAGACAAGACAAGACAAGACAAGACAAGACAAGACAAGACTAGACTAGACTAGACTAGACTAGACAAGACTAGACAAGACAAGACAAGACAAGACAAGACAAGACAAGACAAGACAAGACAATATGACATGACATGACATGACATGAGAAGACAAGACAAGGCAGGACAGTACAGGACAGGACAGGACAGGACAGAACAGGACAAGATAAGACAAGACAAGACAAGACAAGACAAGACAAGACAAGAAAAGACAAGACAAGACAAGACAAGACAAGACAAGACAAGACCAGAAAAGAAAAGACAAGACAAGACAAGACAATATGACATGACATGACATGACATGAGAAGACAAGACAAGGCAGGACAGTACAGGACAGGACAGGACAGGACAGGACAGGACAAGATAAGACAAGACAAGACAAGACAAGACAAGACAGGACAAGACAAGACAAGACAAGACAAGACAAGACAAGACAAGACAAGACAAGACAAGACAAGACAAGACAAGACAAGACAAGACAAGACAAGACAAGACAAGACAAGACAAGACAAGACAAGACAAGACATGAGAAGACATGACAAGACAAAACAAGACAAAACAAGACAAGACAAGACAAGACAAGACAAGACAAGACAAGACAAGACAAGACAAGACAAGACAAGACAAGACAAGAAAAGACAAGACAAGACAAGACAAGACAAGACAAGACAAGACCAGAAAAGAAAAGACAAGACAAGACAAGACAAGACAATATGACATGACATGACATGACATGAGAAGACAAGACAAGGCAGGACAGTACAGGACAGGACAGGACAGGACAGGACAGGACAAGATAAGACAAGACAAGACAAGACAAGACAAGACAAGACAAGAAAAGACAAGACAAGACAAGACAAGACAAGACAAGACAAGACAAGACCAGAAAAGAAAAGACAAGACAAGACAAGACAAGACAATATGACATGACATGACATGACATGAGAAGACAAGACAAGGCAGGACAGTACAGGACAGGACAGGACAGGACAGGACAGGACAAGATAAGACAAGACAAGACAAGACAAGACAAGACAGGACATGACAAGACAAGACAAGACAAGACAAGACAAGACCAGACAAGACAAGACAAGACAAGACAAGACAAGACAAGACAGGACAAGACAAGACAAGACAAGACTAGACAAGACTAGACAAGACTAGACAAGACAAGACAAGACAAGACAAGACAAGACAAGACAAGACAAGACAAGACATGAGAAGACATGACAAGACAAAACAACACAACACAACATGACATGACATGACATGACAAAACAAGACAAGACAAGACAAGACAAGACAAGACAAGACAACACAAGACAAGACAAGACAAGACATGAGAAGACATGACAAGACAAAACAAGACAAAACAAGACAAGACAAGACAAGACAAAACAAGACAAGACAAGACAAGATAAGACAAGACAAGACAAGACAAGACAAGACAAGACAAGACAATACAAGATAAGACAAGACAAGACAAGACAAGACAAGACAAGACAAGACTAGACAAGACTAGACAAGACTAGACAAGACAAGACAAGACAAGACATGAGAAGACATGGCAAGACAAAACAAGACAAGACAAGACAAGACAAAACAAGACTAGACAAGACTAGACAAGACATGACAAGACAAGACCAGACAAGACAAGACAAGACAAGACAAGACAAGACAAGACAAGACAAGACAAGACAAGACAAGACTAGACAAGACTAGACAAGACTAGACAAGACTAGACAAGACTAGACAAGACTAGACAAGACTAGACAAGACAAGACAAGACAAGACAAGACAAAACAACACAACACAACATGACATGACATGACATGACATGACATGACAAAACAAGACAAGACAAGACAAGACAAGACAAGACATGACAAGACAAGACAAGACAAGACATGAGAAGACATGACAAGACAAAACAAGACAAAACAAGACAAGACAAGACAAGACAAAACAAGACAAGACAAGACAAGACAAGACAAGACAAGACAAGACAAGACAAGACAAGACAAGACAAGACAAGACAAGACAAGACAAGACAAGACAAGACAAGACAAGACAAGACAAGACAAGACAAGACAAGACAAGACAAGACAAGACAAGACCAGACAAGACAAGACAAGACAAGACAAGACAAGACAAGACAAGACAGGACAAGACAAGACAAGACAAGACTAGACAAGACTAGACAAGACTAGACAAGTCAAGACAAGACAAGACAAGACAAGACATGAGAAGACATGACAAGACAAACCAACACAACACAACATGACATGACATGACATGACATGACAAAACAAGACAAGACAAGACAAGACAAGACAAGACAACACAAGACAAGACAAGACAACACAAGACAAGACAAGACAAGACATGAGAAGACATGACAAGACAAAACAAGACAAAACAAGACAAGACAAGACAAGACAAAACAAGACAAGACAAGACAAGACAAGACAAGACAAGACAAGACAAGACAAGACAAGACAAGACAAGACAAGACAAGACAAGACAAGACAAGACAAGACAAGACAAGACAAGACAAGACAAGACAAGACAAGACCAGACAAGAAAAGACAAGACAAGACAAGACAAGACAAGACTAGACTAGACAAGACTAGACAAGACAAGACAAGACAAGACAATACAAGACAAGACAAGACAAGACAAGACAAGACAAGACAAGACAAGACAAGACTAGACAAGACTAGACAAGACTAGACAAGACAAGACAAGACAAGACATGAGAAGACATGGCAAGACAAAACAAGACAAGACAAGACAAGACAAAACAAGACTAGACAAGACTAGACAAGACTAGACAAGACATGACAAGACAAGACCAGACAAGAAAAGACAAGACAAGACAAGACTAGACAAGTCTAGACAAGACAAGACAAGACAAGACAAGACAAGACAAGACAAGACAAGACAAGACAAGACAAGACAAGACAAGACAAGACAAGACAAGACAAGACAAGACAAGACAAGGCAAGACAAGACAAGACTAGACAAGACTAGACAAGACTAGACAAGACAAGACAAGACAAGACATGAGAAGACATGACAAGACAAAACAAGACAAGACAAGACAAGACAAAACAAGACTAGACAAGACTAGACAAGACATGACAAGACAAGACCAGACAAGAAAAGACAAGACAAGACAAGACAAGACAAGACAAGACAAGACAAGACAAGACAAGACTAGACAAGACTAGACAAGACATGAGAAGACATGACAAGACAAAACAAGACAAAACAACACAACACAACATGACATGACATGACATGACAAAACAAGACAAGACAAGACAAAACAACACAACACAATATGACATGACATGACATGACATGAGAAGACAAGACAAGGCAGGACAGGACAGGACAGGACAGGACAGGACAGGACAAGACAAGATAAGACAAGACAAGACAAGACAAGACAAGACATGACAGGACAAGACAAGACAAGACAAGACAAGACAAGACAAGACAAGACAAGACAAGACAAGACAAGACAAGACAAGACAAGACAAGACAAGACAAGACAAGACAAGACAAGACAAGACAAGACAAGACAAGACAAGACAAGACAAGACAAGACAAGACAAGACAAGACAAGACAAGACTAGACAAGACAAGACTAGACAAGACTAGACTAGACAAGACTAGACAAGACAAGACAAGACAAGACTAGACAAGACTAGACAAGACTAGACAAGACAAGACAAGACAAGACAAGACTAGACAAGACTAGACAAGACTAGACAAGACAAGACAAGACAAGACAAGACAAGACTAGACAAGACAAGACAAGACAAGACAAGACAAGACAAGACAAGACAAAACAAGACAAAACAAGACAAGACAAGACAAGACTAGACAATACTAGACAAGACTAGACAAGACAAGACAAGACAAGACAAGACCAGACAAGAAAAGACAAGACAAGACAAGACTAGACAAGACTACACAAGACAAGACAAGACAAGACAAAACAACACAACACAATATGACATGACATGACATGAGAAGACAAGACAAGGCAGGACAGGACAGGACAGGACAGGACAGGACAGGACAGGACAGGACAGGACAGGACAGGACAGGACAGGACAGGACAGGACAGGACAGGACAGGACAAGACAAGATAAGACAAGACAAGACAAGACAAGACAGGACAAGACAAGACAAGATAAGACAAGACAAGACAAGACAAGAAAAGACAAGACAAGACAAGACAAGACAAGACAAGACAAGACAAGACAAGACAAAACAACACAACGCAACACATGACATGACAAGACAAGACAAAGCAACACAAGACAAGACAAGACAAGACAAGACTAGACAAGACTAGACAAGACTAGACAAGACTAGACAAGACAAGACAAGACAAGACCAGACAAGAAAAGTCAAGACAAGACAAGACTAGACAAGACAAGACAAGACTAGACAAGACTAGACAAGACTAGACAAGACAAGACAAGACAAGACAAGACAAGACAAGACAAGACAAGACAAGACAAGACAAGACAAGACAAGACTAGACTAGACTAGACTAGACTAGACAAGACTAGACAAGACAAGACAAGACAAGACAAGACAAGACAAGACAAGACAAGACAAGACAAGACAAGACAAGACAAGACAAGACAAGACAAGACAAGACAAGACAAGACAAGACAAGACAAGACAAGACAAGACAAGACAAGACAAGACAAGACAAGACAAGACAAGACAAGACAAGACAAGACAAGACAAGACAAGACATGAGAAGACATGACAAGGCAAAACAAGACAAAACAACACAACACTACATGACATGACATGACAAAACAAGACAAGACAAGACAAAACAACACAACACAATATGACATGACATGACATGACATGAGAAGACAAGACAAGGCAGGACAGTACAGGACAGGACAGGACAGGACAGGACAGGACAAGATAAGACAAGACAAGACAAGACAAGACAAGACAGGACAAGACAAGGCAAGACAAGACAAGACAAGACAAGACAAGACAAGACAAGACAAGACAAGACAAGACAAGACAAGACAAGACAAGACAAGACAAGACAAGACAAGACAAGACAAGACAAGACAAGACAAGACAAGACAAGACAAGACAAGACAAGACAAGACAAGACAAGACAAGACAAGACAAGACAAGACAAGACAAGACAAAACAAGACAAGACAAGACAAGACAAAACAACACAACACAACATGACATGACATGACATGACATGACATGACATGACAAAACAAGACAAGACAAGACAAGACAAGACAAGACATGACAAGACAAAACACGACAAAACAAGACAAGACAAGACAAGACAAAACAACACAACACAACATGACATGACATGACATGACATGACATGAGAAGACAAGACAAGGCAGGACAGGACAGGACAGGACAGGACAGGACAGGACAGGACAGGACAGGACAGGACAGGACAGGGCAGGACAAGACAAGATAAGACAAGACAAGACAAGACAAGACCAGACAAGACAAGACAAGACCAGACAAGACAAGACAAGACAAGACATGAGAAGACATGACAAGACAAAACAACACAACACAACATGACATGACAAAACAAGACAAGACAAGACAAGACAAGACAAGACAAGACAACACAAGACAAGACAAGACAAGACATGAGAAGACATGACAAGACAAAACAAGACAAAACAAGACAAGACAAGATAAGACAAAACAAGACAAGACAAGACAAGACAAGACAAGACAAGACAAGACAAGACAAGACAAGACAAGACAAGACAAGACAAGACAAGACAAGACAAGACAAGACAAGACAAGACAAGACAAGACAAGACCAGACAAGACAAGACAAGACAAGACAAGACAAGACAAGACAAGACAGGACAAGACAAGACAAGACAAGACTAGACAAGACTAGACAAGACAAGACAAGACAAGACAAGACAAGACAAGACAAGACAAGACAAGACATGAGAAGACATGACAAGACAAAACAACACAACACAACATGACATGACATGACATGACAAAACAAGACAAGACAAGACAAGACAAGACAAGACAAGACAACACAAGACAAGACAAGACAAGACATGAGAAGACATGACAAGACAAAACAAGACAAAACAAGACAAGACAAGACAAGACAAAACAAGACAAGACAAGACAAGACAAGACAAGACAAGACAAGACAAGACAAGACAAGACAAGACAAGACAAGACAAGACAAGACCAGAAAAGAAAAGACAAGACAAGACAAGACAAGACAAGACTAGACTAGACAAGACTAGACAAGACAAGACAAGACAAGACCAGACAAGAAAAGACAAGACAAGACAAGACTAGACAATTCTAGACAAGACAAGACAAGACAAGACAATACAAGACAAGACAAGACAAGACAAGACAAGACAAGACAAGACTAGACAAGACTAGACAAGACTAGACAAGACAAGACAAGACAAGACATGAGAAGACATGGCAAGACAAAACAAGACAAGACAAGACAAGACAAAACAAGACTAGACAAGACTAGACAAGACATGACAAGACAAGACCAGACAAGACAAGACAAGACAAGACAAGACAAGACAAGACAAGACTAGACAAGACTAGACAAGACTAGACAAGACTAGACAAGACTAGACAAGACTAGACAAGACTAGACAAGACAAGACAAGACAAGACAAGACAAAACAACACAACACAACATGACATGACATGACATGACATGACATGACATGACAAAACAAGACAAGACAAGACAAGACAAGACAAGACATGACAAGACAAGACAAGACAAGACAAGACATGAGAAGACATGACAAGACAAAACAAGACAAAACAAGACTAGACAAGACAAGACAAAACAAGACAAGACAAGACAAGACAAGACAAGACAAGACAAGACAAGACAAGACAAGACAAGACAAGACAAGACAAGACAAGACAAGACAAGACAAGACAAGACAAGACAAGACAAGACAAGACAAGACAAGACAAGACAAGACCAGACAAGACAAGACAAGACAAGACAAGACAAGACAAGACAAGACAGGACAAGACAAGACAAGACAAGACTAGACAAGACTAGACAAGACTAGACAAGACAAGACAAGACAAGACAAGACAAGACATGAGAAGACATGACAAGACAAAACAACACAACACAACATGACATGACATGACATGACATGACAAAACAAGACAAGACAAGACAAGACAACACAAGACAAGACAAGACAACACAAGACAAGACAAGACAAGACATGAGAAGACATGACAAGACAAAACAAGACAAAACAAGACAAGACAAGACAAGACAAAACAAGACAAGACAAGACAAGACAAGACAAGACAAGACAAGACAAGACAAGACAAGACAAGACAAGACAAGACAAGACAAGACAAGACAAGACAAGACAAGACAAGACAAGACATGACAGGACAAGACAAGACAAGACAAAACAAGACAAAACAAGACAAGACAAGACAAGACTAGACAATACTAGACAAGACTAGACTAGACAAGACAAGACAAGACAAGACAAGACTAGACAAGACAAGACAAGACAAGACAAGACAAGACAAGACAAAACAAGACAAAACAAGACAAGACAAGACAAGACTAGACAATACTAGACAAGACTAGACAAGACAAGACAAGACAAGACAAGACAAGACAAGACAAGACAAGACAAGACAAGACAAGACAAGACAAGACAAGACAAGACAAGACAAGACAAGACAAGACAAGACAAGACAAGACAAGACAATACAAGACAAGACAAGACAGGACAAGACAAGACAAGACAAGACAAGACAAGACAAGACAAGACAAGACAAGACAAGATAAGACATGAGAAGACATGATAAGACAAAACAAGACAAAACAAGACAAGACAAGACAAAACAACACAACACAACATGACATGACATGACATGACATGACATGACATGACAAAACAAGACAAGACAAGACAAAACAACACAACACAATATGACATGACATGACATGAGAAGACAAGACAAGGCAGGACAGGACAGGACAGGACAGGACAGGACAGGACAAGACAAGATAAGACAAGACAAGACAAGACAAGACAAGACAAGACAAGACAAGACAAGACAAGACAAGACAAGACAAAACAACACAACGCAACACATGACATGACAAGACAAGACAAAGCAAGACTAGACAAGACTAGACAAGACTAGACAAGACAAGACAAGACAAGACAAGACTAGACAAGACTAGACAAGACAAGACAAGACAAAACAACACAACGCAACACATGACATGACAAGACAAGACAAAGCAAGACTAGACAAGACTAGACAAGACTAGACAAGACAAAACAACACAACACAATATGACATGACATGACATGACATGAGAAGACAAGACAAGGCAGGACAGGACAGGACAGGACAGGACAAGATAAGACAAGACAAGACAAGACAAGACAAGACAGGACAAGACAAGACAAGACAAGACAAGACAAGACAAGACAAGACAAGACAAGACAAGACAAGACAAGACAAGACAAGACAAGACAAGACGTGAGAAGACATGACAAGACAAAACAAGACAAAACAAGACAAGACAAGACAAGACAAGACAAAACAACACAACACAACATGACATGACATGACATGACATGACATGACAAAACAAGACAAGACAAGACAAGACAAGACAAGACAAGACAAGACAAGACAAGACAAGACATGAGAAGACATGACAAGACAAAACAAGACGAAACAAGACAAGACAAGACAAGACAAAACAACACAACACAACATGACATGACATGACATGACATGAGAAGACAAGACAAGGCAGGACAGGACAGGACAGGACAGGACAGGACAGGACAGGACAGGACAGGACAGGACAGGACAGGACAAGACAAGATAAGACAAGACAAGACAAGACCAGACAAGACAGGACAAGACAAGACAAGACAAGACAAGACCAGACAAGAAAAGACAAGACAAGACAAGACAAGACTAGACAAGACTAGACAAGACAAGACAAGACAAGACTAGACAAGACAAGACAAGACAAGACAAGACAAGACAAGACAAGACAAGACAAGACAAGACAAGACAAGACAAGACAAGACAAGACAAGACAAGACAAGACAAGACAAGACAAGACAAGACAAGACAAGACAAGACAAGACTAGACAAGACAAGACAAGACAAGACAAGACAAGACAAAACAAGACAAGACAAGACAAGACAAGACAAGACAAGACAAGACAAGACAAGACAAGACAAGACAAGACAAGACAAGACAAGACAAGACAAGACAAGACAAGCCAAGACAAGACAAGACAAGACAAGACAAGACAAGACAAGACAAGACTAGACTAGACTAGACAAGACTAGACAAGACTAGACAAGACTAGACAAGACAAGACAAGACAAGACAAGACTAGACAAGACTAGACAAGACAAGACAAGACAAGACTAGACAAGACAAGACAAGGCTAGACAAGACAAGACAAGACAAGACAAGACAAGACAAGACAAGACAAGACAAGACAAGACAAGACAAGACAAGACAAGACAAGACAAGACTAGACAAGACTAGACAAGACAAGACAAGACAAGACAAGACAAGACTAGACAAGACAAGACAAGACAAGACAAGACAAGACAAGACAAGACAAGACAAGACAAGACAAGACAAGACTAGACAAGACAAGACAAGACAAGACAAGACTAGACAAGACTAGACAAGACTAGACAAGACAAGACAAGACAAGACTAGACTAGACAAGACTAGACAAGACAAGACTAGACAAGACAAGACAAGACTAGACAAGACAAGACAAGACAAGACAAGACAAGACAAGACAAGACAACACAACACAACATGACATGACATGACATGACAAAACAAGACAAGACAAGACAAAACAACACAACACAATATGACATGACATGACATGACATGAGAAGACAAGACAAGGCAGGACAGGACAGGACAGGACAGGACAGGACAGGACAGGAGAAGACAAGATAAGACAAGACAAGACTAGACAAGACATGACAGGACAAGACAAGGCAAGACACAAGACAAGACATGAGAAGGCATGACAAGACAAAACAAGACAAAACAAGACAAGACAAGACAAGACAAGACAAGACAAAACAACACAACACAACATGACATGACATGACATGACATGACATGACATGACAAAACAAGACAAGACAAGACAAAACAACACAACACAATATGACATGACATGACATGAGAAGACAAGACAAGGCAGGACAGGACAGGACAGGACAGGACAGGACAGGACAGGACAGGACAGGACAGGACAGGACAGGACAGGACAGGACAGGACAGGACAAGACAAGATAAGACAAGACAAGACAAGACAAGACAAGACAGGACAAGACAAGACAAGACAAGACAAGACAAGACAAGACAAGACAAGACAAGACAAGACAAGACAAGACAAGACAAGACAAGACAAGACAAGACAAGACAAAACAACACAACGCAACACATGACATGACAAGACAAGACAAAGCAACACAAGACAAGACAAGACAAGACAAGACTAGACAAGACTAGACAAGACAAGACTAGACAAGACAAGACAAGACAAGACAAGACCAGACAAGAAAAGACAAGACAAGACAAGACTAGACAAGACAAGACAAGACTAGACAAGACAAGACAAGACAAGACAAGACAGGACAAGACAAGACAAGACAAGACAAGACAAGACAATACAAGACAAGACAAGACAAGACAAGATAAGACATGAGAAGACATGAAAAGACAAAACAAGACAAAACAACACAACACAACATGACATGACATGACATGACATGACATGACATGACAAAACAAGACCAGACAAGACAAAACAACACAACACAATATGACATGACATGACATGAGAAGACAAGACAAGGCAGGACAGGACAGGACAGGACAGGACAGGACAGGACAGGACAGGACAGGACAGGACAGGACAGGACAGGACAGGACAGGACAGGACAGGACAGGACAGGACAGGACGGGACAGGACGGGACAGGACAGGGCAGGACAGGACAAGACAAGATAAGACAAGACAAGACAAGACAAGACAAGACAGGACAAGACAAGACAAGACAAGACAAGACAAGACAAGACAAGACAAGACAAGACAAGACAAGACAAGACAAAACAAGACAAGACAAGACAAGACAAGACAAGACAAGACAAGACAAGACAAGACAAGACAAAACAACACAACACAACATGACATGACATGACATGACATGACATGACAAAACAAGACAAGACAAGACAAGACAAGACAACACAATATGACATGACATGACATGACATGAGAAGACAAGACAAGGCAGGACAGTACAGGACAGGACAGGACAGGACAGGACAGGACAGGACAAGATAAGACAAGACAAGACAAGACAAGACAAGACAGGACAAGACAATGCAAGACAAGACAAGACAAGACAAGACAAGACAAGACAAGACAAGACAAGACAAGACAAGACATGAGAAGACATGACAAGACAAGACAAGACAAGACAAAACAACACAACACAACATGACATGACATGACATGACATGACATGACAAAACAAGACAAGACAAGACAAGACAAGACAAGACAAGACAAGACAAGACAAGACAAGACATGAGAAGACATGACAAGACAAAACAAGACAAAACAAGACAAGACAAGACAAGACAAAACAACACAACACAACATGACATGACATGACATGACATGACATGACATGACATGACATGAGAAGACAAGACAAGACAAGACAAGACAGGACAGGACAGGACAGGACAAGATAAGACAAGACAAGACAAGACAAGACAAGACAGGACAAGACAATGCAAGACAAGACAAGACAAGACAAGACAAGACAAGACAAGACAAGACAAGACAAGACAAGACATGAGAAGACATGACAAGACAAGACAAGACAAGACAAAACAACACAACACAACATGACATGACATGACATGACATGACATGACAAAACAAGACAAGACAAGACAAGACAAGACAAGACAAGACAAGACAAGACAAGACATGAGAAGACATGACAAGACAAAACAAGACAAAACAAGACAAGACAAGACAAGACAAAACAACACAACACAACATGACATGACATGACATGACATGACATGACATGACATGACATGAGAAGACAAGACAAGACAAGACAAGACAAGACAAGACAAGACATGAGAAGACAAGACAAGACAAGACAAGACAAGACAAGACAAGACAAGACAAGACAAGACAAGACAAGACAAGACAAGACAAGACAAGACAAGACATGAGAAGACAAGACAAGACAAGACAAGACAAGACAAGACAAAACAAGACAAGACAAGACAAGACTAGACTAGACTAGACAAGACAAGACAAGACAAGACAAGACAAGACAAGACAAGACAAGACAAGACAAGACAAGACAAGACAAGACAAGACAAGACAAGACAAGACAAGACAAGACAAGACAAGACATGAGAAGACAAGACAAGACAAGACAAGACAAGACAAGACAAAACAAGACAAGACAAGACAAGACTAGACTAGACTAGACAAGACAAGACAAGACAAGACAAGACAAGACAAGACAAGACAAGACAAGACAAGACAAGACAAGACAAGACAAGACAAGACAAGACAAGACAAGACAAGACAAGACAAGACAAGACAAGACAAGACAAGACAAGACAAGACAAGACAAGACAAGACAAGACAAGACAAGACAAGACAAGACAAGACAAGACAAGACAAGACAAGACAAGACAAGACAAGACAAGACAAGACAAGACAAGACAAGACAAGACAAGACAAGACAAGACAAGACAAGACAAGACAAGACAAGACAAGACAAGACATGAGAAGACATGACAAGACAAAACAAGACAAAACAAGACAAGACAAGACAAGACAAGACAAAACAACACAACACAACATGACATGACATGACATGACATGACATGACAAAACAAGACAAGACAAGACAAGACAAGACAAGACAAGACAAGACAAGACAAGACATGAGAAGACATGACAAGACAAAACAAGACAAAACAAGACAAGACAAGACAAGACAAAACAACACAACACAACATGACATGACATGACATGACATGACATGACATGACATGAGAAGACAAGACAAGGCAGGACAGGACAGGACAGGACAGGACAAGACAAGATAAGACAAGACAAGACAAGACAAGACAAGACAAGACAAGACAAGACAAGACAAGACAAGACAAGACAAGACAAGACAAGACAAGACAAGACAAGACAAGACAAGACAAGACAAGACAAGACAAGACAAGACAAGACAAGGCAAGACAAGACAAGACAAGACAAGACAAGACAAGACAAGACAAGACAAGACTAGACAAGACAAGACAAGACAAGACTAGACAAGACTAGACAAGACAAGACAAGACAAGACTAGACAAGACAAGACAAGACAAGACAAGACAAGACAAGACAAGACAAGACAAGACAAGACAAGACAAGACAAGACAAGACAAGACAAGGCAAGACAAGACAAGACAAGACAAGACAAGACAAGACAAGACAAGACAAGACAAGACAAGACAAGACAAGACTAGACAAGACAAGACAAGACTAGACAAGACTAGACAAGACAAGACAAGACAAGACTAGACAAGACTAGACAAGACAAGACAAGACCAGACAAGAAAAGACAAGACAAGACAAGACAAGACAAGACAAGACAAGACAAGACAAGACAAGACAAGACAAGACAAGACAAGACAAGACAAGACAAGACAAGACAAGACAAGACAAGACAAGACAAGACAAGACAAGACAAGACAAGACAAGACAAGACAAGACAAGACAAGACAAGACAAGACAAGACAAGACAAGACAAGACAAGACAAGACAAGACAAGACAAGACAAGACAAGACAAGACAAGACAAGACAAGACAAGACAAGACAAGACAAGACAAGACAAGACAAGACAAGACAAAACAAGACAAGACAAGACAAGACAAGACAAGACAAGACAAGACAAGACAAGACAAGACAAGACAAGACAAGACAAGACAAGACAAGACAAGACAAGACAAGACAAGACAAGACAAGACAAGACAAGACAAGACAAGACAAGACAAGACAAGACAAGACAAGACAAGACAAGACAAGACAAGGCAAGACAAGACTAGACAAGACAAGACAAGACAAGACAAGACAAGACAAGACAAGACAAGACAAGACAAGACAAGACAAGACAAGACAAGACAAGACAAGACTAGACAAGACAAGACAAGACTAGACAAGACTAGACAAGACTAGACAAGACTAGACAAGACAAGACCAGACAAGACTAGACAAGACTAGACAAGACAAGACAAGACAAGACCAGACAAGACAGGACAAGACAAGACAAGACAAGACAAGACAAGACAAGACAAGACATGAGAAGACAAGACAAGACAAGACAAGACAAGACAAAACAAGACAAGACAAGACAAGACTAGACAAGACTAGACAAGACAAGACAAGACAAGACTAGACAAGACTAGACAAGACAAGACAAGACCAGACAAGACAAGACAAGACAAGACAAGACAAGACAAGACAAGAAAAGACAAGACTAGACAAGACTAGACAAGACAAGACAAGACAAGACCAGACAAGAAAAGACAAGACAAGACAAGACTAGACAAGACAGGACAAGAAAAGACAAGACAAGACAAGACAAGACAAGACATGAGAAGACATGACAGGACAAAACAAGGCAAAACAAGGCAAGACAAGACAAGGCAAGACAAAACAACACAACACAACATGACATGACATGACATGACATGACATGACAAAACAAGACAAGACAAGACAAGACAAGACAAGACAAGACAAGACATGAGAAGACATGACAAGACAAAACAAGACAAAATAAGACAAGACAAGACAAGACAAAACAACACAACACAACATGACATGACATGACATGACATGACATGACAAAACAAGACAAGACAAGACAAAACAACACAACACAATATGACATGACATGACATGACATGAGAAGACAAGACAAGGCAGGACAGGACAGGACAGGACAGGACAGGACAGGACAGCACAGGACAGGACAGGACAGGACAGGACAGGACAGGACAAGACAAGATAAGACAAGACAAGACAAGACAAGACCAGACAAGACAGGACAAGACAAGACAAGACAAGACAAGACAAGACAAGACAAGACAAGACAAGACAAGACAAGACAAGACAAGACAAGGCAAGACAAGACAAGACAAGACAAGACAAGACAAGACAAGACAAGACAAGACAAGACAAGACAAGACAAGACAAGACAAGACAAGACAAGACAAGACAAGACAAGACAAGACAAGACAAGACAAGACAAGACAAGACAAGACAAGACAAGACAAGACAAGACAAGACAAGACAAGACAAGACAAGACAAGACAAGACAAGACAAGACAAGACTAGACAAGACAAGACTAGACAAGACAAGACAAGACTAGCAAGACTAGACAAGACAAGACAAGACAAGACAAGACAAGACTAGACAAGACAAGACAAGACCAGACAAGAAAAGACAAGAAAAGACAAGACAAGACAAGACAAGACAAGACAAGACAAGACAAGACAAGACAAGACATGAGAAGACATGACAAGACAAAACAAGACAAGACAAGACAAGACAAGACTAGACAAGACTAGACAAGACTAGACAAGACAAGACAAGACAAGACTAGACTAGACAAGACTAGACAAGACAAGACAAGACAAGACTAGACAAGACAAGACAAGACTAGACAAGACAAGACAAGACAAGACAAGACAAGACAAGACAAGACAAGACAACACAACACAACATGACATGACATGACATGACAAAACAAGACAAGACAAGACAAAACAACACAACACAATATGACATGACATGACATGACATGAGAAGACAAGACAAGGCAGGACAGGACAGGACAGGACAGGACAGGACAGGACAGGAGAAGACAAGATAAGACAAGACAAGACTAGACAAGACATGACAGGACAAGACAAGGCAAGACACAAGACAAGACATGAGAAGGCATGACAAGACAAAACAAGACAAAACAAGACAAGACAAGACAAGACAAGACAAAACAACACAACACAACATGACATGACATGACATGACATGACATGACATGACAAAACAAGACAAGACAAGACAAAACAACACAACACAATATGACATGACATGACATGAGAAGACAAGACAAGGCAGGACAGGACAGGACAGGACAGGACAGGACAGGACAGGACAGGACAGGACAGGACAGGACAGGACAGGACAGGACAGGACAGGACAGGACAAGACAAGATAAGACAAGACAAGACAAGACAAGACAAGACAGGACAAGACAAGACAAGACAAGACAAGACAAGACAAGACAAGACAAGACAAGACAAGACAAGACAAGACAAGACAAGACTAGACAAGACAAGACAAGACAAGACAAGACAGGACAAGACAAGACCAGACAAGAAAAGACAAGACAAGACAAGACTAGACAAGACAAGACAAGACTAGACAAGACAAGACAAGACAAGACAAGACAGGACAAGACAAGACAAGACAAGACAAGACAAGACAATACAAGACAAGACAAGACAAGACAAGATAAGACATGAGAAGACATGAAAAGACAAAACAAGACAAAACAACACAACACAACATGACATGACATGACATGACATGACATGACATGACAAAACAAGACCAGACAAGACAAAACAACACAACACAATATGACATGACATGACATGAGAAGACAAGACAAGGCAGGACAGGACAGGACAGGACAGGACAGGACAGGACAGGACAGGACAGGACAGGACAGGACAGGACAGGACAGGACAGGACAGGACAGGACAGGACAGGACAGGACGGGACAGGACGGGACAGGACAGGGCAGGACAGGACAAGACAAGATAAGACAAGACAAGACAAGACAAGACAAGACAGGACAAGACAAGACAAGACAAGACAAGACAAGACAAGACAAGACAAGACAAGACAAGACAAGACAAGACAAAACAAGACAAGACAAGACAAGACAAGACAAGACAAGACAAAACAACACAACACAACATGACATGACATGACATGACATGACATGACAAAACAAGACAAGACAAGACAAGACAAGACAACACAATATGACATGACATGACATGACATGAGAAGACAAGACAAGGCAGGACAGTACAGGACAGGACAGGACAGGACAGGACAGGACAGGACAAGATAAGACAAGACAAGACAAGACAAGACAAGACAGGACAAGACAATGCAAGACAAGACAAGACAAGACAAGACAAGACAAGACAAGACAAGACAAGACAAGACAAGACATGAGAAGACATGACAAGACAAGACAAGACAAGACAAAACAACACAACACAACATGACATGACATGACATGACATGACATGACAAAACAAGACAAGACAAGACAAGACAAGACAAGACAAGACAAGACAAGACAAGACAAGACATGAGAAGACATGACAAGACAAAACAAGACAAAACAAGACAAGACAAGACAAGACAAAACAACACAACACAACATGACATGACATGACATGACATGACATGACATGACATGACATGAGAAGACAAGACAAGACAAGACAAGACAGGACAGGACAGGACAGGACAAGATAAGACAAGACAAGACAAGACAAGACAAGACAGGACAAGACAATGCAAGACAAGACAAGACAAGACAAGACAAGACAAGACAAGACAAGACAAGACAAGACAAGACATGAGAAGACATGACAAGACAAGACAAGACAAGACAAAACAACACAACACAACATGACATGACATGACATGACATGACATGACAAAACAAGACAAGACAAGACAAGACAAGACAAGACAAGACAAGACAAGACAAGACATGAGAAGACATGACAAGACAAAACAAGACAAAACAAGACAAGACAAGACAAGACAAAACAACACAACACAACATGACATGACATGACATGACATGACATGACATGACATGACATGAGAAGACAAGACAAGACAAGACAAGACAAGACAAGACAAGACATGAGAAGACAAGACAAGACAAGACAAGACAAGACAAGACAAGACAAGACAAGACAAGACAAGACAAGACAAGACAAGACAAGACAAGACAAGACAAGACATGAGAAGACAAGACAAGACAAGACAAGACAAGACAAGACAAAACAAGACAAGACAAGACAAGACTAGACTAGACTAGACAAGACAAGACAAGACAAGACAAGACAAGACAAGACAAGACAAGACAAGACAAGACAAGACAAGACAAGACAAGACAAGACAAGACAAGACATGAGAAGACAAGACAAGACAAGACAAGACAAGACAAGACAAAACAAGACAAGACAAGACAAGACTAGACTAGACTAGACAAGACAAGACAAGACAAGACAAGACAAGACAAGACAAGACAAGACAAGACAAGTCAAGACAAGACAAGACAAGACAAGACAAGACAAGACAAGACAAGACAAGACAAGACAAGACAAGACAAGACAAGACAAGACAAGACAAGACAAGACAAGACAAGACAAGACAAGACAAGACAAGACAAGACAAGACAAGACAAGACAAGACAAGACAAGACAAGACAAGACAAGACAAGACAAGACAAGACAAGACAAGACAAGACAAGACAAGACAAGACAAGACAAGACAAGACAAGACATGAGAAGACATGACAAGACAAAACAAGACAAAACAAGACAAGACAAGACAAGACAAGACAAAACAACACAACACAACATGACATGACATGACATGACATGACATGACAAAACAAGACAAGACAAGACAAGACAAGACAAGACAAGACAAGACAAGACAAGACATGAGAAGACATGACAAGACAAAACAAGACAAAACAAGACAAAACAAGACAAGACAAGACAAGACAAAACAACACAACACAACATGACATGACATGACATGACATGACATGACATGACATGAGAAGACAAGACAAGGCAGGACAGGACAGGACAGGACAGGACAGGACACGACAGGACAGGACAGGACAGGACAGGACAGGACAAGACAAGATAAGACAAGACAAGACAAGACAAGACAAGACAAGACAAGACAAGACAAGACAAGACAAGACAAGACAAGACAAGACAAGACAAGACAAGACAAGACAAGACAAGACAAGACAAGACAAGACAAGACAAGACAAGACAAGACAAGACAAGGCAAGACAAGACAAGACAAGACAAGACAAGACAAGACAAGACAAGACAAGACTAGACAAGACAAGACAAGACAAGACTAGACAAGACTAGACAAGACAAGACAAGACAAGACTAGACAAGACAAGACAAGACAAGACAAGACAAGACAAGACAAGACAAGACAAGACAAGACAAGACAAGACAAGACAAGACAAGACAAGACAAGGCAAGACAAGACAAGACAAGACAAGACAAGACAAGACAAGACAAGACAAGACAAGACAAGACAAGACAAGACTAGACAAGACAAGACAAGACTAGACAAGACTAGACAAGACAAGACAAGACAAGACTAGACAAGACTAGACAAGACAAGACAAGACCAGACAAGAAAAGACAAGACAAGACAAGACAAGACAAGACAAGACAAGACAAGACAAGACAAGACAAGACAAGACAAGACAAGACAAGACAAGACAAGACAAGACAAGACAAGACAAGACAAGACAAGACAAGACAAGACAAGACAAGACAAGACAAGACAAGACAAGACAAGACAAGACAAGACAAGACAAGACAAGACAAGACAAGACAAGACAAGACAAGACAAGACAAGACAAGACAAGACAAGACAAGACAAGACAAGACAAGACAAGACAAGACAAGACAAGACAAGACAAAACAAGACAAGACAAGACAAGACAAGACAAGACAAGACAAGACAAGACAAGACAAGACAAGACAAGACAAGACAAGACAAGACAAGACAAGACAAGACAAGACAAGACAAGACAAGACAAGACAAGACAAGACAAGACAAGACAAGACAAGACAAGACAAGACAAGACAAGACAAGACAAGACAAGACAAGACAAGACAAGACAAGGCAAGACAAGACTAGACAAGACAAGACAAGACAAGACAAGACAAGACAAGACAAGACAAGACAAGACAAGACAAGACAAGACAAGACAAGACAAGACAAGACTAGACAAGACAAGACAAGACTAGACAAGACTAGACAAGACTAGACAAGACTAGACAAGACAAGACCAGACAAGACTAGACAAGACTAGACAAGACAAGACAAGACAAGACCAGACAAGACAGGACAAGACAAGACAAGACAAGACAAGACAAGACAAGACAAGACATGAGAAGACAAGACAAGACAAGACAAGACAAAACAAGACAAGACAAGACAAGACTAGACAAGACTAGACAAGACAAGACAAGACAAGACTAGACAAGACTAGACAAGACAAGACAAGACCAGACAAGACAAGACAAGACAAGACAAGACAAGACAAGACAAGAAAAGACAAGACTAGACAAGACTAGACAAGACAAGACAAGACAAGACCAGACAAGAAAAGACAAGACAAGACAAGACTAGACAAGACAGGACAAGAAAAGACAAGACAAGACAAGACAAGACAAGACATGAGAAGACATGACAGGACAAAACAAGGCAAAACAAGGCAAGACAAGACAAGGCAAGACAAAACAACACAACACAACATGACATGACATGACATGACATGACATGACAAAACAAGACAAGACAAGACAAGACAAGACAAGACAAGACAAGACATGAGAAGACATGACAAGACAAAACAAGACAAAATAAGACAAGACAAGACAAGACAAAACAACACAACACAACATGACATGACATGACATGACATGACATGACAAAACAAGACAAGACAAGACAAAACAACACAACACAATATGACATGACATGACATGACATGAGAAGACAAGACAAGGCAGGACAGGACAGGACAGGACAGGACAGGACAGGACAGCACAGGACAGGACAGGACAGGACAGGACAGGACAGGACAAGACAAGATAAGACAAGACAAGACAAGACAAGACCAGACAAGACAGGACAAGACAAGACAAGACAAGACAAGACAAGACAAGACAAGACAAGACAAGACAAGACAAGACAAGACAAGACAAGGCAAGACAAGACAAGACAAGACAAGACAAGACAAGACAAGACAAGACAAGACAAGACAAGACAAGACAAGACAAGACAAGACAAGACAAGACAAGACAAGACAAGACAAGACAAGACAAGACAAGACAAGACAAGACAAGACAAGACAAGACAAGACAAGACAAGACAAGACAAGACAAGACAAGACAAGACAAGACAAGACAAGACAAGACAAGACAAGACAAGACAAGACAAGACAAGACAAGACTAGACAAGACAAGACTAGACAAGACAAGACAAGACTAGCAAGACTAGACAAGACAAGACAAGACAAGACTAGACAAGACTAGACAAGACAAGACAAGACCAGACAAGAAAAGACAAGAAAAGACAAGACAAGACAAGACAAGACAAGACAAGACAAGACAAGACAAGACAAGACATGAGAAGACATGACAAGACAAAACAAGACAAGACAAGACAAGACAAGACAAGACAAGACAAGACAAGACAAGACAAGACAAGACAAGACAAGACAAGACAAGACAAGACAAGACAAGACAAGACAAGACAAGACAAGACAAGACAAGACAAGACAAGACAAGACAAGACAAGACAAGACAAGACAAGACAAGACAAGACAAGACAAGACAAGACAAGACAAGACAAGACAAGACAAGACAAGACAAGACAAGACAAGACAAGACAAGACAAGACAAGACAAGACAAGACAAGACAAGACAAGACAAGACAAGACAAGACAAGACAAGACAAGACAAGACAAGACAAGACAAGACAAGACAAGACAAGACAAGACAAGACAAGACAAGACAAGACAAGACAAGACAAGACAAGACAAGACAAGACAAGACAAGACAAGACAAGACAAGACAAGACAAGACAAGACAAGACAAGACAAGACAAGACAAGACAAGACAAGACAAGGCAAGACAAGACAAGACAAGACAAGACAAGACAAGACAAGACAAGACAAGACAAGACAAGACAAGACTAGACAAGACAAGACAAGACAAGACAAGACAAGACAAGACAAGACAAGACAAGACAAGACAAGACAAGACAAGACAAGACAAGACAAGACAAGACAAGACAAGACAAGACAAGACAAGACAAGACAAGACAAGACAAGACAAGACAAGACAAGACAAGACAAGACAAGACAAGACAAGACAAGACTAGCAAGACTAGACAAGACAAGACAAGACAAGACTAGACAAGACTAGACAAGACAAGACAAGACCAGACAAGAAAAGACAAGAAAAGACAAGACAAGACAAGACAAGACAAGACAAGACAAGACAAGACAAGACATGAGAAGACATGACAAGACAAAACAAGACAAGACAAGACAAGACAAGACAAGACAAGACAAGACAAGACAAGACAAGACAAGACAAGACAAGACAAGACAAGACAAGACAAGACAAGACAAGACAAGACAAGACAAGACAAGACAAGACAAGACAAGACAAGACAAGACAAGACAAGACAAGACAAGACAAGACAAGACAAGACAAGACAAGACAAGACAAGACAAGACAAGACAAGACAAGACAAGACAAGACAAGACAAGACAAGACAAGACAAGACAAGACAAGACAAGACAAGACAAGACAAGACAAGACAAGACAAGACAAGACAAGACAAGACAAGACAAGACAAGACAAGACAAGACAAGACAAGACAAGACAAGACAAGACAAGACAAGACAAGACAAGACAAGACAAGACAAGACAAGACAAGACAAGACAAGACAAGACAAGACAAGACAAGACAAGACTAGACAAGACAAGACAAGACTAGACAAGACTAGACAAGACAAGACAAGACAAGACAAGACTAGACAAGACAAGACAAGACCAGACATGAAAAGACAAGACAAGACAAGACAAGACAAGACAAGACAAGACAAGACAAGACAAGACAAGACAAGACAAGACAAGACAAGACAAGACAAGACAAGACAAGACAAGACAAGACAAGACAAGACAAGACAAGACAAGACAAGACAAGACAAGACAAGACAAGACAAGACAAGACAAGACAAGACAAGACAAGACAAGACAAGACAAGACAAGACAAGACAAGACAAGACAAGACAAGACAAGACAAGACAAGACAAGACAAGACAAGACAAGACAAGACAAGACAAGACAAGACAAGACAAGACAAGACAAGACAAGACAAGACAAGACAAGACAAGACAAGACAAGACAAGACAAGACAAGACAAGACAAGACAAGACAAGACAAGACAAGACAAGACAAGACAAGACAAGACAAGACAAGACAAGACAAGACAAGACAAGACAAGGCAAGACAAGACAAGACAAGACAAGACAAGACAAGACAAGACAAGACAAGACAAGACTAGACAAGACAAGACAAGACTAGACAAGACTAGACAAGACAAGACCAGACAAGACTAGACAAGACTAGACAAGACAAGACTAGACAAGACTAGACAAGACAAGACTAGACAAGACTAGACAAGACAGGACAAGAAAAGACTAGACAAGACAGGACAAGAAAAGACAAGACAAGACAAGACAAGACAAGACATGAGAAGACAAGACAAGACAAGACAAGACAAGACAAGACAAGACAAAACAAGACAAGACAAGACAAGACTAGACAAGACTAGACAAGACAAGACAAGACAAGACTAGACAAGACTAGACAAGACAAGACAAGACCAGACAAGAAAAGACAAGACAAGACAAGACAAGACAAGACAAGACAAGACAAGACAAGACAAGACAAGACAAGACTAGACAAGACTAGACAAGACAAGACAAGACAAGACCAGACAAGAAAAGACAAGACAAGACAAGACTAGACAAGACAGGACAAGAAAAGACAAGACAAGACAAGACAAGACATGAGAAGACATGACAAGACAAAACAAGGCAAAACAAGGCAAGACAAGACAAGACAAGACAAAACAACACAACACAACATGACATGACATGACATGACAAAACAAGACAAGACAAGACAAGACAAGACAAGACAAGACAAGACAAGACATGAGAAGACATGACAAGACAAAACAAGACAAAATAAGACAAGACAAGACAAGACAAAACAACACAACACAACATGACATGACATGACATGACATGACATGACAAAACAAGACAAGACAAGACAAAACAACACAACACAATATGACATGACATGACATGACATGAGAAGACAAGACAAGGCAGGACAGGACAGGACAGGACAGGACAGCACAGGACAGGACAGGACAGGACAGGACAGGACAGGACAGGACAAGACAAGATAAGACAAGACAAGACAAGACAAGACCAGACAAGACAGGACAAGACAAGACAAGACAAGACAAGACAAGACAAGACAAGACAAGACAAGACAAGACAAGACAAGACAAGACAAGACAAGACAAGACAAGGCAAGACAAGACAAGACAAGACAAGACAAGACAAGACAAGACAAGACAAGACAAGACAAGACAAGACAAGACAAGACAAGACAAGACAAGACAAGACAAGACAAGACAAGACAAGACAAGACAAGACAAGACAAGACAAGACAAGACTAGACAAGACAAGACAAGACTAGACAAGACTAGACAAGACTAGACAAGACAAGACAAGACCAGACAAGACTAGACAAGACAAGACAAGACAAGACTAGACAAGACTAGACAAGACAGGACAAGAAAAGTCAAGACAAGACAAGACAAGACAAGACAAAACAAGACAAGACAAGACAAGACTAGACAAGACTAGACAAGACAAGACAAGACAAGACAAGACCAGACAAGACAGGACAAGACAAGACAAGACAAGACAAGACAAGACAAGACAAGACAAGACAAGACAAGACAAGACAAGACAAGACAAGACAAGACAAGACAAGACAAGACAAGACAAGACAAGACAAGACAAGACAAGACAAGACAAGGCAAGACAAGACAAGACAAGACAAGACAAGACAAGACAAGACAAGACAAGACAAGACAAGACAAGACAAGACAAGACAAGACAAGACAAGACAAGACAAGACAAGACAAGACAAGACAAGACAAGACAAGACTAGACAAGACAAGACAAGACTAGACAAGACTAGACAAGACAAGACAAGACAAGACTAGACAAGACTAGACAAGACAAGACAAGACCAGACAAGACTAGACAAGACAAGACAAGACAAGACTAGACAAGACTAGACAAGACAGGACAAGAAAAGACAAGACAAGACAAGACAAGACAAGACATGAGAAGACAAGACAAGACAAGACAAGACTAGACAAGACTAGACAAGACAAGACAAGACAAGACTAGACAAGACTAGACAAGACAAGACAAGACCAGACAAGAAAAGACAAGACAAGACAAGACAAGACAAGACAAGACAAGACAAGACAAGACTAGACAAGACTAGACAAGACAAGACAAGACAAGACCAGACAAGAAAAGACAAGACAAGACAAGACTAGACAAGACAGGATAAGAAAAGACAAGACAAGACAAGACAAGACAAGACCAGACAAGAAAAGACAAGACAAGACAAGACTAGACAAGACAGGATAAGAAAAGACAAGACAAGACAAGACAAGACATGAGAAGACATGACAAGACAAAACAAGGCAAAACAAGACAAGACAAGACAAGACAAGACAAAAGAACACAACACAACATGACATGACATGACATGACATGACATGACATGACATGACATGACATGACATGACATGACATGACATGACATGACATGACATGACAAAACAAGACAAGACAAGACATGAGAAGACATGACAAGACAAAACAAGACAAAACAAGACAAGACAAGACAAGACAAAACAACACAACACAACATGACATGACATGACATGACATGACATGATAAAACAAGACAAGACAAGAAAAAAACAACACAACACAATATGACATGACATGACATGACATGAGAAGACAAGACAAGGCAGGACAGGACAGGACAGGACAGGACAGGACAGGACAGCACAGGACAGGACAGGACAGGACAGCACAGGACAGGACAGGACAGGACAGGACAGGACAGGACAAGACAAGATAAGACAAGACAAGACAAGACAAGACAAGACAAGACATGAGAAGACATGACAAGACAAAACAAGACAAAACAACACAACACTACATGACATGACATGACATGACATGACAAAACAAGACAAGACAAGACAAAACAACACAACACAATATGACATGACATGAAATGACATGAGAAGACAAGACAAGGCAGGACAGGACAGGACAGGACAGGACAGGACAAGATAAGACAAGACAAGACAAGACAAAACAAGACAGGACAAGACAAGACAAGACAAGACAAGACAAGACAAGACAAGACAAGACATGAGAAGACATGACAAGACAAAACAAGACAAAACAAGACAAGACAAGACAAGACAAGACAAGACAAGACAAGACAAGACAAGACAAGACAAGACAAGACAAGACATGAGAAGACGTGACAAGACAAAACAAGACAAAACAAGACAAGACAAGACAAGACAAGACAAGACAAAACAACACAACACAATATGACATGACATGACATGACATGAGAAGACAAGACAAGGCAGGACAGTACAGGACAGGACAGGACAGGACAGGACAGGACAGGACAGGACAAGATAAGACAAGACAAGACAAGACAAGACAAGACAGGACAAGACAAGACAAGACAAGACAAGACAAGACAAGACAAGACAAGACAAGACATGAGAAGACGTGACAAGACAAAACAAGACAAAACAAGACAAGACAAGACAAGACAAGACAAAACAACACAACACAACATGACATGACATGACATGACATGACAAAACAAGACAAGACAAGACAAGACAAGACAAGACAAGACAAGACAAGACATGAGAAGACATGACAAGACAAAACAAGACAAAACAAGACAAGACAAGACAAGACAAAACAACACAACACAACATGACATGACATGACATGACATGACATGACATGACATGAGAAGACAAGACAAGGCAGGACAGGACAGGACAGGACAGGACAGGACACGACAGGACAGGACAGGACAGGACAGGACAGGACAAGACAAGATAAGACAAGACAAGACCAGACAAGACAAGACAGGACAAGAAAAGACAAGACAAGACAAGACAAGACCAGACAAGAAAAGACAAGACAAGACAAGACTAGACAAGACTAGACAAGACAAGACAAGACAAGACAAGACAAGACAAGACAAGACAAGACAAGACAAGACTAGACAAGACAAGACAAGACAAGACAAGACAAGACAAGACAAGACAAGACAAGACAAGACAAGACAAGACAAGACAAGACAAGACAAGACAAGACAAGACAAGACAAGACAAGACAAGACAAGACAAGACAAGACAAGACAAGACAAGACAAGACAAGACAAGACAAGACAAGACAAGACAAGACAAGACAAGACAAGACAAGACAAGACAAGACAAGACAAGACAAGACAAGACAAGACAAGACAAGACAAGACAAGACAAGACAAGACAAGACAAGACAAGACAAGACAAGACAAGACAAGACAAGACAAGACAAGACAAGACAAGACAAGACAAGACAAGACAAGACAAGACAAGACAAGACAAGACAAGACAAGACAAGACAAGACAAGACAAGACAAGACAAGACAAGACAAGACAAGACAAGACAAGACAAGACAAGACAAGACAAGACAAGACAAGACAAGACAAGACAAGACAAGACAAGACAAGACAAGACAAGACAAGACAAGACAAGACAAGACAAGACAAGACAAGACAAGACAAGACAAGACAAGACAAGACAAGACAAGACAAGACAAGACAAGACAAGACAAGACAAGACAAGACAAGACAAGACAAGACAAGACAAGACAAGACAAGACAAGACAAGACAAGACAAGACAAAACAAGACAAGACAAGACAAGACAAGGCAAGACAAGACAAGACAAGACAAGACAAGACAAGACAAGACAAGACAAGACAAGACAAGACAAGACAAGACAAGACAAGACAAGACAAGACAAGACAAGACAAGACAAGACAAGACAAGACAAGACAAGACTAGACAAGACTAGACAAGACAAGACAAGACAAGACCAGACAAGAAAAGACAAGACAAGACAAGACTAGACAAGACAGGACAAGAAAAGACAAGACAAGACAAGACAAGACAAGACATGAGAAGACATGACAAGACAAAACAAGGCAAAACAAGGCAAGACAAGACAAGACAAGACAAAACAACACAATTCAACATGACATGACATGACATGACATGACATGACAAAACAAGACAAGACAAGACAAGACAAGACAAGACAAGACATGAGAAGACATGACAAGACAAAACAAGACAAAATAAGACAAGACAAGACAAGACAAAACAACACAACACAACATGACATGACATGACATGACATGACATGACAAAACAAGACAAGACAAGACAAAACAACACAACACAATATGACATGACATGACATGACATGAGAAGACAAGACAAGGCAGGACAGGACAGGACAGGACAGCACAGGACAGGACAGGACAGGACAGGACAGGACAGGACAAGACAAGATAAGACAAGACAAGACAAGACAAGACCAGACAAGACAGGACAAGACAAGACAAGACAAGACAAGACAAGACAAGACAAGACAAGACAAGACAAGACAAGACAAGACAAGACAAGGCAAGACAAGACAAGACAAGACAAGGCAAGACAAGACAAGACAAGACAAGACAAGACAAGACAAGACAAGACAAGACAAGACAAGACAAGACAAGACAAGACTAGACAAGACAAGACAAGACTAGACAAGACTAGACAAGACTAGACAAGACAAGACAAGACCAGACAAGACTAGACAAGACAAGACAAGACAAGACTAGACAAGACTAGACAAGACAGGACAAGAAAAGTCAAGACAAGACAAGACAAGACAAGACATGAGAAGACAAGACAAGACAAGACAAGACAAAACAAGACGAGACAAGACAAGACTAGACAAGACTAGACAAGACAAGACAAGACAAGACAAGACCAGACAAGACAGGACAAGACAAGACAAGACAAGACAAGACAAGACAAGACAAGACAAGACAAGACAAGACAAGACAAGACAAGACAAGACAAGGCAAGACAAGACAAGACAAGACAAGACAAGACAAGACAAGACAAGACAAGACAAGACAAGACAAGACAAGACAAGACAAGACAAGACAAGACAAGACAAGACAAGACAAGACAAGACAAGACAAGACAAGACAAGACAAGACAAGACAAGACAAGACAAGACAAGACAAGACAAGACAAGACAAGACAAGACAAGACAAGACAAGACAAGACAAGACAAGACAAGACAAGACAAGACAAGACAAGACAAGACAAGACAAGACAAGACAAGACAAGACAAGACAAGACAAGACAAGACAAGACAAGACAAGACAAGACAAGACAAGACAAGACAAGACAAGACAAGACAAGACAAGACAAGACAAGACAAGACAAGACAAGACAAGACAAGACAAGACAAGACAAGACATGAGAAGACGTGACAAGACAAAACAAGACAAGACAAGACAAGACAAGACAAGACAAGACAAGACAAGACAAGACAAGACAAGACAAGACAAGACAAGACAAGACAAGACAAGACAAGACAAGACAAGACAAGACAAGACATGAGAAGACGTGACAAGACAAAACAAGACAAGACAAGACAAGACAAGACAAGACAAGACAAGACAAGACAAGACAAGACAAGACAAGACAAGACAAGACAAGACAAGACAAGACAAGACAAGACAAGACAAGACAAGACAAGACAAGACAAGACAAGACAAGACAAGACAAGACAAGACAAGACAAGACAAGACAAGACAAGACAAGACAAGACAAGACAAGACAAGACAAGACAAGACAAGACAAGACAAGACAAGACAAGACAAGACAAGACAAGACAAGACAAGACAAGACAAGACAAGACAAGACAAGACAAGACAAGACAAGACAAGACAAGACAAGACAAGACAAGACAAGACAAGACAAGACAAGACAAGACAAGACAAGACAAGACAAGACAAGACAAGACAAGACAAGACAAGACAAGACAAGACAAGACAAGACAAGACAAGACAAGACAAGACAAGACAAGACAAGACAAGACAAGACAAGACAAGACAAGACAAGACAAGACAAGACAAGACAAGACAAGACAAGACAAGACAAGACAAGACAAGACAAGACAAGACAAGACAAGACAAGACATGAGAAGACGTGACAAGACAAAACAAGACAAGACAAGACAAGACAAGACAAGACAAGACAAGACAAGACAAGACAAGACAAGACAAGACAAGACAAGACAAGACAAGACAAGACAAGACAAGACAAGACAAGACAAGACAAGACAAGACAAGACAAGACAAGACAAGACAAGACAAGACAAGACAAGACAAGACAAGACAAGACAAGACAAGACAAGACAAGACAAGACAAGACAAGACAAGACAAAACAAGACAAGACAAGACAAGACAAGGCAAGACAAGACAAGACAAGACAAGACAAGACAAGACAAGACAAGACAAGACAAGACAAGACAAGACAAGACAAGACAAGACAAGACAAGACAAGACAAGACAAGACAAGGCAAGACAAGACAAGACAAGACAAGACAAGACAAGACAAGACAAGACAAGACTAGACAAGACTAGACAAGACAAGACAAGACAAGACCAGACAAGAAAAGACAAGACAAGACAAGACTAGACAAGACAGGACAAGAAAAGACAAGACAAGACAAGACAAGACAAGACATGAGAAGACATGACAAGACAAAACAAGGCAAAACAAGGCAAGACAAGACAAGACAAGACAAAACAACACAATTCAACATGACATGACATGACATGACATGACATGACAAAACAAGACAAGACAAGACAAGACAAGACAAGACAAGACATGAGAAGACATGACAAGACAAAACAAGACAAAATAAGACAAGACAAGACAAGACAAAACAACACAACACAACATGACATGACATGACATGACATGACATGACAAAACAAGACAAGACAAGACAAAACAACACAACACAATATGACATGACATGACATGACATGAGAAGACAAGACAAGGCAGGACAGGACAGGACAGGACAGGACAGGACAGCACAGGACAGGACAGGACAGGACAGGACAGGACAGGACAAGACAAGATAAGACAAGACAAGACAAGACAAGACCAGACAAGACAGGACAAGACAAGACAAGACAAGACAAGACAAGACAAGACAAGACAAGACAAGACAAGACAAGACAAGACAAGGCAAGACAAGACAAGACAAGACAAGGCAAGACAAGACAAGACAAGACAAGACAAGACAAGACAAGACAAGACAAGACAAGACAAGACAAGACAAGACAAGACTAGACAAGACAAGACAAGACTAGACAAGACTAGACAAGACTAGACAAGACAAGACAAGACCAGACAAGACTAGACAAGACAAGACAAGACAAGACTAGACAAGACTAGACAAGACAGGACAAGAAAAGTCAAGACAAGACAAGACAAGACAAGACATGAGAAGACAAGACAAGACAAGACAAGACAAAACAAGACGAGACAAGACAAGACTAGACAAGACTAGACAAGACAAGACAAGACAAGACAAGACCAGACAAGACAGGACAAGACAAGACAAGACAAGACAAGACAAGACAAGACAAGACAAGACAAGACAAGGCAAGACAAGACAAGACAAGACAAGACAAGACAAGACAAGACAAGACAAGACAAGACAAGACAAGACAAGACAAGACAAGACAAGACAAGACAAGACAAGACAAGACAAGACAAGACAAGACAAGACAAGACAAGACAAGACAAGACAAGACAAGACAAGACAAGACAAGACAAGACAAGACAAGACAAGACAAGACAAGACAAGACAAGACAAGACAAGACAAGACAAGACAAGACAAGACAAGACAAGACAAGACAAGACAAGACAAGACAAGACAAGACAAGACAAGACAAGACAAGACAAGACAAGACAAGACAAGACAAGACAAGACAAGACAAGACAAGACAAGACAAGACAAGACAAGACAAGACAAGACAAGACAAGACAAGACAAGACAAGACAAGACAAGACAAGACAAGACAAGACAAGACAAGACAAGACAAGACAAGACAAGACAAGACAAGACAAGACAAGACAAAACAAGGCAAAACAAGGCAAGACAAGACAAGACAAGACAAGACAAGACAAGACAAGACAAGACAAGACAAGACAAGACAAGACAAGACAGGACAAGACAAGACAAGACAAGACAAGACAAGACAAGACAAGACAAGACAAGACAAGACAAGACAAGACAAGACAAGGCAAGACAAGACAAGACAAGACAAGGCAAGACAAGACAAGACAAGACAAGGCAAGACAAGACAAGACAAGACAAGACAAGACAAGACAAGACAAGACAAGACTAGACAAGACTAGACAAGACAAGACAAGACAAGACCAGACAAGAAAAGACAAGACAAGACAAGACTAGACAAGACAGGACAAGAAAAGACAAGACAAGACAAGACAAGACAAGACATGAGAAGACATGACAAGACAAAACAAGGCAAAACAAGGCAAGACAAGACAAGACAAGACAAAACAACACAATTCAACATGACATGACATGACATGACATGACATGACAAAACAAGACAAGACAAGACAAGACAAGACAAGACAAGGCAAGACAAGACAAGACAAGACAAGGCAAGACAAGACAAGACAAGACAAGACAAGACAAGACAAGACAAGACAAGACAAGACAAGACAAGACAAGACAAGACAAGACAAGACAAGACAAGACAAGACAAGACAAGACAAGACAAGACAAGACAAGACAAGACAAGACAAGACAAGACAAGACATGAGAAGACGTGACAAGACAAAACAAGACAAGACAAGACAAGACAAGACAAGACCAGACAAGAAAAGACAAGACAAGACAAGACTAGACAAGACAGGACAAGAAAAGACAAGACAAGACAAGACAAGACAAGACATGAGAAGACATGACAAGACAAAACAAGGCAAAACAAGACAAGACAAGACAAGACAAGACAAAACAACACAACACAACATGACATGACATGACATGACATGACATGACAAAACAAGACAAGACAAGACAAGACAAGACAAGACAAGACATGAGAAGACATGACAAGACAAAACAAGACAAAACAAGACAAGACAAGACAAGACAAAACAACACAACACAACATGACATGACATGACATGACATGACATGACAAAACAAGACAAGACAAGAAAAAAACAACACAACACAATATGACATGACATGACATGACATGAGAAGACAAGACAAGGCAGGACAGGACAGGACAGGACAGGACAGGACAGGACAGGACAGCACAGGACAGGACAGGACAGGACAGCACAGGACAGGACAGGACAGGACAGGACAGGACAGGACAAGACAAGATAAGACAAGACAAGACAAGACAAGACAAGACAAGACTAGACAAGACAAGACAAGACTAGACAAGACTAGACAAGACAAGACAAGACAAGACTAGACAAGACTAGACAAGACAAGACAAGACCAGACAAGACTAGACAAGTCAAGACAAGACAAGACTAGACAAGACTAGACAAGACAGGACAAGACAAGACAAGACAAGACAAGACAAGACAAGACAAGACAAGACAAGACAAGACAAGACAAGACAAGACAAGACAAGACAAGACAAGACAAGACAAGACAAGACAAGACAAGACAAGACAAGACAAGACAAGACAAGACAAGACAAGACAAGACAAGACAAGACAAGACTAGACAAGACTAGACAAGACTAGACTAGACAAGACAAGACAAGACAAGACAAGACTAGACAAGACTAGACAAGACAAGACAAGACAAGACCAGACAAGACAAGACAAGACCAGACAAGAAAAGACAAGACAAGACAAGACAAGACAAGACAAGACAAGACAAGACAAGACAAGACAAGACAAGACCAGACAAGAAAAGACAAGACAAGACAAGACAAAACAAGACAAGACAAGACAAGACTAGACAAGACAAGACAAGACAAGACCAGACAAGAAAAGACAAGACAAGACAAGACAAGACAAGACAAGACAAGACAAGACTAGACAAGACTAGACAAGACTAGACAAGACAAGACAAGACAAGAAAAGACAAGACAAGACAAGACTAGACAAGACAGGACAAGACAAGACCAGACAAGAAAAGGCAAGACAAGACAAGACAAGACAAGACAAGACAAGACTAGACAAGACAAGACAAGACAAGACCAGACAAGAAAAGACAAGACAAGACAAGACAAGACAAGACAAGACAAGACAAGACAAGACAAGACAAGACAAGACCAGACAAGAAAAGACAAGACAAGACAAGACAAAACAAGACAAGACAAGACAAGACTAGACAAGACTAGACAAGACAAGACAAGACAAGACTAGACAAGACTAGACAAGACAAGACAAGACAAGACCAGACAAGAAAAGACAAGACAAGACAAGACAAGACAAGACAAGACAAGACAAGACAAGACTAGACAAGACTAGACAAGACTAGACAAGACAAGACAAGACAAGAAAAGACAAGACAAGACAAGACTATACAAGACAGGACAAGACAAGACAAGACAAGACAAGACAAGACAAGACAAGACAAGACAAGGCAAGACAAGACAAGACAAGACAAGACAAGACAAGACAAGACAAGACAAGACAAGACAAGACAAGACAAGACAAGACAAGACAAGACAAGACAAGACAAGACAAGACAAGACAAGACAAGACAAGACAAGAGAAGACAAGACAAGACAAGACAAGACAAGATAAGACAAGACAAGACAAGACAAGACAAGACAAGACAAGACAAGACAAGACAAGACAAGACAAGACAAGACAAGACAAGACAAGACAGGACAAGACAAGACAAGACAAGACAAGACCAGACAAGAAAAGACAAGACAAGACAAGACAAGACTAGACAAGACAAGACTAGACAAGACTAGACAAGACTAGACAAGACTAGACAAGACAAGACAAGACAAGACTAGACAAGACTAGACAAGACTAGACAAGACAAGACAAGACAAGACAAGACAAGACAAGACAAGACAAGACAAGACAAGACAAGACAAGACAAGACAAGACAAGACAAAACAACACAACACACGACATGACATGACATGACATGACAAGACAAGACAAGACAATATAAGACATGACAATACACAACAAGACAAGACAAAACAACACAACACACGACATGACAAGACAGGACAAGACAATATAAGACAGGACAAGACAAGACAAGACAAGACAAGACAAGACAAGACAAGACAAGACAAGACTAGACAAGACAAGACTAGACAAGACTAGACTAGACAAGACTAGACAAGACAAGACAAGACTAGACAAGACTAGACAAGACTAGACAAGACAAGACAAGACAAGACTAGACAAGACTAGACAAGACTAGACAAGACAAGACAAGACAAGACAAGACAAGACAAGACCAGACCAGACAAGACAAGACAAGACAAGACAAGACAAGACAAAACAAGACAAAACAAGACAAGACAAGACAAGACTAGACAAGACTAGACAAGACTAGACAAGACAAGACAAGACAAGACCAGACAAGAAAAGACAAGACAAGACAAGACTAGACAAGACTAGACAAGACAAGACAAGACAAGACAAGACAAGACAAGACAAGACAAGACAAGACTAGACAAGACTAGACAAGACTAGACAAGACAAGACAAGACAAGACAAGACAAGACAAGACAAGACAAGACTAGACAAGACAAGACAAGACAAGACAAGACAAGACAAGACAAGACAAGACAAGACAAGACATGAGAAGACATGACAAGACAAAACAAGACAAAACAAGACAAGACAAGACAAGACAAAACAACACAACACAACATGACATGACATGACATGACATGAGAAGACAAGACAAGGCAGGACAGGACAGGACAGGACAGGACAGGACAAAACAGGACAAGACAAGATAAGACAAGACAAGACAAGACAAGACAAGACAAGACAAGACAAGACAGGACAAGACAAGACAAGACAAGACTAGACAAGACTAGACAAGACTAGACAAGACTAGACAAGACAAGACAAGACAAGACAAGACAAGACAAGACAAGACAAGACATGAGAAGACATGACAAGACAAAACAAGACAAAACAAGACAAGACAAGACAAGACAAAATAACACAACACAACATGACATGACATGACATGACATGACAAAACAAGACAAGACAAAACAAGACAAAACAAGACAAGACAAGACAAGACAAAATAACACAACACAACATGACATGACATGACATGACATGACAAAACAAGACAAGACAAGACAAGACAAGACAAGACAAGACAAGACAAGACAAGACAAGACAAGACAAGACAAGACAAGACATGAGAAGACATGACAAGACAAAACAAGACAAAACAAGACAAGACAAGACAAGACAAAACAAGACAAGACAAGACAAGACAAGACAAGACAAGACAAGACAAGACAAGACTAGACAAGACAAGACAAGACCAGACAAGAAAAGACAAGACAAGACAAGACTAGACAAGACTAGACAAGACAAGACAAGACAAGACCAGACAAGAAAAGACAAGACTAGACAAGTCTAGACAAGACAAGACAAGACAAGACAAGACAAGACAAGACAAGACAAGACAAGACAAGACAAGACAAGACAAGACAAGACAAGACAAGACAAAACAAGACAAGACAAGACAAGACAAGACAAGACAAGACAAGACAAGACAAGACAAGACAAGACAAGACAAGACAAGACAAGACAAGACAAGACTAGACAAGACTAGACAAGACTAGACAAGACTAGACAAGACAAGACAAGACAGGACCAGACAAGAAAAGACAAGACAAGACAAGACAAGACAAAACAAGACAAGACAAGACAAGACTAGACAAGACTAGACAAGACAAGACAAGACAAGACAAGACAAGACAAGACCAGACAAGAAAAGACAAGACAAGACTAGACTAGACAAGACAAGACAAGACAAGACAAGACAAGACAAGACAAGACAAGACAAGACAAGACAAGACAAGACAAGACAAGACTAGACAAGACAAGACAAGACAAAACAAGACAAAACAAGACAAGACAAGACAAGACAAAACAACACAACACAACATGACATGACATGACATGACATGACATGACAAAACAAGACAAGACAAGACAAGACAAGACAAGACAAGACAAGACAAGACAAGACAAGACAAGACAAAACAAGACTAGACAAGACTAGACAAGACAAGACAAGACAAGACCAGACAAGAAAAGACAAGACAAGACAAGACTAGACAAGACTAGACAAGACAAGACAAGACAAGACAAGACAAGACAAGACAAGACAAGACAAGACAAGACAAGACAAGACAAGACAAGACTAGACAAGACTAGACAAGACTAGACAAGACATGACAAGACATGACAAGACAAAACAAGACAAGACAAGACAAGACAAAACAAGACTAGACAAGACTAGACAAGACAAGACAAGACAAGACCAGACAAGAAAAGACAAGACAAGACAAGACTAGACAAGACTAGACAAGACAAGACAAGACAAGACAAGACAAGACAAGACAAGACAAGACAAGACAAGACAAGACAAGACAAGACAAGACAAGACAAGACAAGAAAAGACAAGACAAGACTAGACAAGACTAGACAAGACTAGACAAGACTAGACAAGACAAGACAAGACAAGACAAGACAAGACAAGACAAGACAAGACATGAGAAGACATGACAAGACAAAACAAGACAAAACAAGACAAGACAAGACAAGACAAAACAACACAACACAACATGACATGACATGACATGACATGACATGACAAAACAAGACAAGACACGACAAGACAAGACAAGACAAGACATGAGAAGACATGACAAGACAAAACAAGACAAAACAACACAACACAACATGACATGACATGACAAAACAAGACAAGACAAGACAAAACAACACAACATAATATGACATGACATGACATGACATGAGAAGACAAGACAAGGCAGGACAGGACAGGACAGGACAGGACAGGACAGGACAAGACAAGACAAGACAAGACAAGACAACACAAGACAGGACAAGACAAGACAAGACAAGACAAGACAAGACAAGACAAGACAAGACAAGACAAGACAAGACAAGACAAGACAAGACAAGACAAGACAAGACAAGACAAGACAAAACAACACAACGCAACATATGACATGACAAGACAAGACAAAGCAACACAAGACAAGACAAGACAAGACAAGACAAGACAAGACAAGACTAGACAAGACAAGGAGAAGACAAGACAAGACAAAACAACACAACACACGACATGACATGACATGACATGACAAGACAAGACAAGCCAATATAAGACATGACAATACACAACAAGACAAGACAAAACAACACAACACACGACATGACAAGACAAGACAAGACAATATAAGACAGGACAAGACAAGACAAGACAAGACAAGACAAGACAAGACAAGACTAGACAAGACAAGACTAGACAAGACTAGACTAGACAAGACTAAACAAGACAAGACAAGACTAGACAAGACTAGACAAGACTAGACAAGACAAGACAAGACAAGACTAGACAAGACTAGACAAGACTAGACAAGACAAGACAAGACAAGACAAGACAAGACAAAACAAGACAAAACAAGACAAGACAAGACAAGACTAGACAAGACTAGACAAGACTAGACAAGACAAGACAAGACAAGACCAGACAAAAAAAGACAAGACAAGACAAGACTAGACAAGACTAGACAAGACAAGACAAGACAAGACAAGACAAGACAAGACAAGACAAGACAAGACTAGACAAGACTAGACAAGACTAGACAAGACAAGACAAGACAAGACAAGACAAGACAAAGACAAGATAAGACAAGACAAGACAAGACAAGACAAGACAAGACAAGACAAGACAAGACAAGACAAGACAAGACAAGACAAGACAAGACAAGACAAGACATGAGAAGACATGACAAGACAAAACAAGACAAAACAAGACAAGACAAGACAAAACAACACAACACAACATGACATGACATGACATGACATGACATGACATGACAAAACAAGACAAGACAAGACAAAACAACACAACACAATATGACATGACATGACATGACATGACATGACAAAACAAGACAAGACAAGACAAAACAACACAACACAATATGACATGACATGACATGACATGAGAAGACAAGACAAGGCAGGACAGGACAGGACAGGACAGGACAGGACAGGACAGGACAAGGCAAGACAAGACAAGACAAGACAAGAGAAGACAGGACAAGACAAGACAAGACAAGACAAGAGAAGACAAGACAAGACAAGACAAGACAAGACAAGACAAGACAAGACAAGACAAGACAAGACAAGACAAGACAAGACAAGACAAGACAAGACAAGACAAGACTAGACAAGACAAGACTAGACAAGACTAGACAAGACAAGACAAGACAAGACCAGACAAAAAAAGACAAGACAAGACAAGACTAGACAAGACTAGACAAGACAAGACAAGACAAGACAAGACAAGACAAGACAAGACAAGACAAGACTAGACAAGACTAGACAAGACTAGACAAGACAAGACAAGACTAGACAAGACAAGACTAGACAAGACTAGACTAGACAAGACTAGACAAGACAAGACAAGACTAGACAAGACTAGACAAGACTAGACAAGACAAGACAAGACAAGACAAAACAAGACAAGACAAGACAAGACAAGACAAGACCAGACAAAAAAAGACAAGACAAGACAAGACTAGACAAGACTAGACAAGACAAGACAAGACAAGACAAGACAAGACAAGACAAGACAAGACAAGACTAGACAAGACTAGACAAGACTAGACAAGACAAGACAAGACAAGACAAGACAAGACAAGACAAAGACCAGACAAAAAAAGACAAGACAAGACAAGACTAGACAAGACTAGACAAGACAAGACAAGACAAGACAAGACAAGACAAGACAAGACAAGACTAGACAAGACTAGACAAGACTAGACAAGACAAGACAAGACAAGACAAGACAAGACAAAGACAAGATAAGACAAGACAAGACAAGACAAGACAAGACAAGACAAGACAAGACAAGACAAGACAAGACAAGACAAGACAAGACAAGACAAGACATGAGAAGACATGACAAGACATGACAAGACATGACAAGACAAGACAAGACAAAACAACGCAACACAACATGACAAGACATGACATGACATGACATGACAAAACAAGACAAGACAAGACAAGACAAGACAAGACATGAGAAGACATGACAAGACAAAACAAGACAAAACAACACAACACAACATGACATGACATGACATGACATGACATGACAAAACAAGACAAGACAAGACAAAACAACACAACACAATATGACATGACATGACATGACATGAGAAGACAAGACAAGGCAGGACAGGACAGGACAGGACAGGACAGGACAGGACAGGACAGGACAGGACAAGGCAAGACAAGACAAGACAAGACAAGAGAAGACAGGACAAGACAAGACAAGACAAGACAAGAGAAGACAAGACAAGACAAGACAAGACAAGACAAGACAAGACAAGACAAGACAAGACAAGACAAGACAAGACAAGACAAGACAAGACAAGACAAGACAAGACATGAGAAGACATGACAAAACAAGACAAAACAACACAACACAACATGACATGACATGACATGACATGACATGACAAAACAAGACAAGACAAGACAAAACAACACAACACAATATGACATGACATGACATGACATGAGAAGACAAGACAAGGCAGGACAGGACAGGACAGGACAGGACAGGACAGGACAAGACAAGACAAGACAAGACAAGACAAGACAAGACAAGACAAGACAAGACAAGACAAGACAAGACAAGACAAGACAAGACAAGACAAGACAAGACAAGACAAGACAAGACAAGACAAGACAAGACAAGACAAGACAAGACAAGACAAGACAAGACAAGACAAGACAAGACAAAACAACACAACGCAACACATGACAAGACAAGACAAGACAAAGCAACACAAGACAAGACAAGACAAGACAAGACAAGACAAGACTAGACAAGACAAGGAGAAGACAAGACAAGACAAAACAACACAACACACGACATGGCATGACATGACAAGACAAGACAAGACAATATAAGACATGACAATACACAACAAGACAAGACAAAACAACACAACACACGACATGACAAGACAAGACAAGACAATATAAGACAGGACAAGACAAGACAAGACAAGACAAGACAAGACAAGACAAGACAAGACAAGACAAGACTAGACAAGACAAGACTAGACAAGACTAGACTAGACAAGACTAGACAAGACAAGACAAGACTAGACAAGACAAGACTAGACAAGACTAGACAAGACAAGACAAGACAAGACTAGACAAGACTAGACAAGACTAGACAAGACAAGACAAGACAAGACAAGACAAGACAAGACCAGACAAGACAAGACAAGACAAGACAAGACAAGACAAAACAAGACAAAACAAGACAAGACAAGACAAGACAAGACTAGACAAGACTAGACAAGACTAGACAAGACTAGACAAGACAAGACAAGACAAGACCAGACAAGAAAAGACAAGACAAGACAAGACTAGACAAGACTAGACAAGACAAGACAAGACAAGACAAGACAAGACAAGACAAGACAAGACAAGACAAGACAAGACAAGACAAGACAAGACTAGACAAGACTAGACAAGACAAGACAAGACAAGACAAGACAAGACAAGACAAGACAAGACAAGACAAGACAAGACAAGACAAGACAAGACAAGACAAGACAAGACAAGACAAGACAAGACAAGACAAGACAAGACAAGACAAGACAAGACAAGACAAGACAAGACAAGACAAGACAAGACAAGACAAGACAAGACAAGACAAGACAAGACAAGACAAGACAACACAAGACAAGACAAGACAAGACAAGACAAGACAAGACAAGACAAGACAAGACAAGACAAGACAAGACAAGACAAGACAAGACAAGACAAGACAAGGCAAGACAAGACAAGACAAGACAAGACAAGACAAGACAAGACAAGACTAGACTAGACTAGACAAGACAAGACAAGACAAGACAAGACAAGACATGAGAAGACATGACAAGACAAAACAAGACAAAACAAGACAAGACAAGACAAAACAACGCAACACAACATGACATGACATGACATGACATGACAAAACAAGACAAGACAAGACAAGACAAGACAAGACAAGACATGAGAAGACATGACAAGACAAAACAAGACAAAACAAGACAAGACAAGACAAGACAAAACAAGACAAGACAAGACAAGATAAGACAAGACAAGACAAGACAAGACAAGACAAGACAAGACAAGACAAGACAAGACAAGACAAGACAAGACAAGACAAGACAAAACAAGACAAAACAAGACAAGACAAGACAAAACAAGACATGACAAGACAAGACAAGACAAGACAAGACAAGACAAGACAAGACAAGACAAGACAAGACAAGACAAGACAAGACAAGACAAGACAAGACAAGACAAGACAAGACAAGACAAGACAAGACAAGACAAGACAAGACAAGACAAGACAAGACAAGACAAGACAAGTCAAGACAAGACAAGACAAGACAAGACAAGACATGAGAAGACATGACAAGACAAAACAAGACAAGACAAGACAAGACAAGACAAAACAACGCAACACAACATGACAAGACATGACATGACATGACATGACAAAACAAGACAAGACAAGACAAGACAAGACAAGACATGAGAAGACATGACAAGACAAAACAAGACAAAACAACACAACACAACATGACATGACATGACATGACATGAGAAGACAAGACAGGACATTACAGGACAGGACAGGACAGGACAGGACAAGACAAGATAAGACAAGACAAGACAAGACAAGACAGGACAAGACAAGACAAGACAAGACAAGACAAGACAAGACAAGACAAGACAAGACAAGACAAGTCAAGACAAGACAAGACAAGACAAGACAAGACATGAGAAGACATGACAAGACAAAACAAGACAAGACAAGACAAAACAACGCAACACAACATGACAAGACATGACATGACATGACATGACAAAACAAGACAAGACAAGACAAGACAAGACAAGACATGAGAAGACATGACAAGACAAAACAAGACAAAACAACGCAACACAACATGACATGACATGACATGACATGACATGACAAAACAAGACAAGACAAGACAAAACAACACAACACAATATGACATGACATGACATGACATGAGAAGACAAGACAAGGCAGGACAGGACAGGACAGGACAGGACAGGACAGGACAGGACAGGACAAGGCAAGACAAGACAAGACAAGACAAGAGAAGACAGGACAAGACAAGACAAGACAAGACAAGAGAAGACAAGACAAGACAAGACAAGACAAGACAAGACAAGACAAGACAAGACAAGACAAGACAAGACAAGACAAGACAAGACAAGACAAGACAAGACAAGACAAGACATGAGAAGACATGACAAAACAAGACAAAACAACACAACACAACATGACATGACATGACATGACATGACATGACAAAACAAGACAAGACAAGACAAAACAACACAACACAATATGACATGACATGACATGACATGAGAAGACAAGACAAGGCAGGACAGGACAGGACAGGACAGGACAGGACAGGACAAGACAAGACAAGACAAGACAAGACAAGACAAGACAAGACAGGACAAGACAAGACAAGACAAGACAAGACAAGACAAGACAAGACAAGACAAGACAAGACAAGACAAGACAAGACAAGACAAGACAAGACAAGACAAGACAAGACAAGACAAAACAACACAACGCAACACATGACAAGACAAGACAAGACAAAGCAACACAAGACAAGACAAGACAAGACAAGACTAGACAAGACAAGGAGAAGACAAGACAAGACAAAACAACACAACACACGACATGGCATGACATGACAAGACAAGACAAGACAATATAAGACATGACAATACACAACAAGACAAGACAAAACAACACAACACACGACATGACAAGACAAGACAAGACAATATAAGACAGGACAAGACAAGACAAGACAAGACAAGACAAGACAAGACAAGACAAGACAAGACAAGACTAGACAAGACAAGACTAGACAAGACTAGACTAGACAAGACTAGACAAGACAAGACAAGACTAGACAAGACAAGACTAGACAAGACTAGACAAGACAAGACAAAACAAGACTAGACAAGACTAGACAAGACTAGACAAGACAAGACAAGACAAGACAAGACAAGACAAGACCAGACAAGACAAGACAAGACAAGACAAGACAAGACAAGACAAAACAAGACAAAACAAGACAAGACAAGACAAGACAAGACTAGACAAGACTAGACAAGACTAGACAAGACTAGACAAGACTAGACAAGACAAGACAAGACAAGACCAGACAAGAAAAGACAAGACAAGACAAGACTAGACAAGACTAGACAAGACAAGACAAGACAAGACAAGACAAGACAAGACAAGACAAGACAAGACAAGACAAGACAAGACAAGACAAGACAAGACAAGACTAGACAAGACTAGACAAGACAAGACAAGACAAGACAAGACAAGACAAGACAAGACAAGACAAGACAAGACAAGACAAGACAAGACAAGACAAGACAAGACAAGACAAGACAAGACAAGACAAGACAAGACAAGACAAGACAAGACAAGACAAGACAAGACAAGACAAGACAAGACAAGACAAGACAACACAAGACAAGACAAGACAAGACAAGACAAGACAAGACAAGACAAGACAAGACAAGACAAGACAAGACAAGACAAGACAAGACAAGACAAGACAAGGCAAGACAAGACAAGACAAGACAAGACAAGACAAGACAAGACAAGACTAGACTAGACTAGACAAGACAAGACAAGACAAGACAAGACAAGACATGAGAAGACATGACAAGACAAAACAAGACAAAACAAGACAAGACAAGACAAAACAACGCAACACAACATGACATGACATGACATGACATGACAAAACAAGACAAGACAAGACAAGACAAGACAAGACAAGACATGAGAAGACATGACAAGACAAAACAAGACAAAACAAGACAAGACAAGACAAGACAAAACAAGACAAGACAAGACAAGATAAGACAAGACAAGACAAGACAAGACAAGACAAGACAAGACAAGACAAGACAAGACAAGACAAGACAAGACAAGACAAGACAAAACAAGACAAAACAAGACAAGACAAGACAAAACAAGACATGACAAGACAAGACAAGACAAGACAAGACAAGACAAGACAAGACAAGACAAGACAAGACAAGACAAGACAAGACAAGACAAGACAAGACAAGACAAGACAAGACAAGACAAGACAAGACAAGACAAGACAAGACAAGACAAGACAAGACAAGACAAGACAAGACAAGACAAGACAAGACAAGACAAGACAAGACAAGACAAGACAAGACAAGACAAGACAAGACAAGACAAGACAAGACAAGACAAGACAAGACAAGACAAGACAAGACAAGACAAGACAAGACAAGACAAGACAAGACAAGACAAGACAAGACAAGACAAGACAAGACAAGACAAGACAAGACAAGACAAGACAAGACAAGACAAGACAAGACAAGACAAGACAAGACAAGACAAGACAAGACAAGACAAGACAAGACAAGACAAGACAAGACAAGACAAGACAAGACAAGACAAGACAAGACAAGACAAGACAAGACAAGACAAGACAAGACAAGACAAGACAAGACAAGACAAGACAAGACAAGACAAGACAAGACAAGACAAGACAAGACAAGACAAGACAAGACAAGACAAGACAAGACAAGACAAGACAAGACAAGACAAGACAAGACAAGACAAGACAAGACAAGACAAGACAAGACAAGACAAGACAAGACAAGACAAGACAAGACAAGACAAGACAAGACAAGACAAGACAAGACAAGACAAGACAAGACAAGACAAGACAAGACAAGACAAGACAAGACAAGACAAGACAAGACAAGACAAGACAAGACAAGACAAGACAAGACAAGACAAGACAAGACAAGACAAGACTAGACAAGACAAGACAAGACAAGACTAGACAAGACTAGACAAGACTAGACAAGACTAGACAAGACAAGACAAGACAAGACAAGACCAGACAAGAAAAGACAAGACAAGACAAGACAAGCCAAGATAAGACAAGACAAGACAAGACAAGACCAGACAAGAAAAGACTAGACAAGACAAGACTAGACAAGACTAGACAAGACAAGACAAGACTAGACAAGACTAGACAAGACAAGACAAGACAAGACTAGACAAGACTAGACAAGACTAGACAAGACTAGACAAGACTAGACAAGACTAGACAAGACAAGACAAGACAAGACAAGACCAGACAAGAAAAGACTAGACAAGACAAGACTAGACAAGACAAGACAAGACAAGAGAAGACAAGACAAGACAAGACAAGACTAGACAAGACTAGACAAGACTAGACAAGACAAGACAAGACAAGACAAGACAAGACAAGACAAGACAAGACAAGACAAGACAAGACAAGACAAGACAAGACAAGACAAGACAAGACAAGACAAGACAAGACAAGACAAGACAAGACAAGACAAGACAAGACAAGACAAGACAAGACAAGACAAGACAAGACAAGACAAGACAAGACAAGACAAGACAAGACAAGACTAGACAAGACAAGACAAGACAAGAAAAGACAAGACAAGACAAGACAAGACAAGACAAGACAAAGCAACACAAGACAAGACAAGACAAGACAAGACAAGACTAGACAAGACAAGGAGAAGACAAAACAACACAACACACGACATGACATGACATGACAAGACAAGACAAGACAATATAAGACATGACAATACACAACAAGACAAGACAAAACAACACAACACACGACATGACAAGACAAGACAAGACAATATAAGACAGGACAAGACAAGACAAGACAAGACAAGACAAGACAAGACAAGACAAGACAAGACAAGACAAGACAAGACAAGACAAGACAAGACAAGACAAGACTAGACAAGACAAGACTAGACAAGACTAGACTAGACAAGACTAGACAAGACAAGACAAGACTAGACAAGACTAGACAAGACTAGACAAGACAAGACAAGACAAGACTAGACAAGACTAGACAAGACTAGACAAGACAAGACTAGACAAGACAAGACAAGACAAGACAAGACAAGACAAGACAAGACAAGACAAGACAAGACTAGACAAGACTAGACAAGACAAGACAATACAAGACAAGACAAGACAAGACAAGACAAGACAAGACAAGACAAGACAAGACAAGACTAGACAAGACTAGACAAGACTAGACAAGACTAGACAAGACAAGACAAGACAAGACCAGACAAGAAAAGACAAGACAAGACAAGACAAGACTAGACAAGACAAGACTAGACAAGACAAGACAAGACAAGACAAGACAAGACAAGACAAGACAAGACAAGACAAGACTAGACAAGACTAGACAAGACTAGACAAGACAAGACAAGACAAGACAAGACAAGACAAGACAAGACAAAGACAAGACAAGACAAGACAATACAATACAAGACAAGACAAGACAAGACAAGACAAGACAAGACAAGACAAGACAAGACAAGACAAGACAAGACAAGACAAGACAAGACAAGACAAGACAAGACAAGACAAGACAAGACAAGACAAGACAAGACAAGACAAGACAAGACAAGACAAGAGAAGACAAGACAAGACAAGACAAGACAAGACAAGACAAGACAAGACAAGACAAGACAAGACAAGACAAGACAAGGCAAGACAAGACAAGACAAGACAAGACAAGACAAGACTAGACTAGACTAGACAAGACAAGACAAGACAAGACAAGACAAGACAAGAAATGAGAAGACATGACAAGACAAAACAAGACAAAACAAGACAAGACAAGACAAGACAAGACAAGACAAGACAAAACAACGCAACACAACATGACATGACATGACATGACATGACAAGACAAGACAAGACAAGACAAGACAAAGCAACACAAGACAAGACAAGACAAGACAAGACAAGACTAGACAAGACAAGGAGAAGACAAAACAACACAACACACGACATGACATGACATGACAAGACAAGACAAGACAAGACAAGACAAGACAAGACCAGACAAGGCAAGACAAGACAAGACAAGACAAGACAAGACAAGACAAGACTAGACTAGACTAGACAAGACAAGACAAGACAAGACAAGACAAGACAAGACATGAGAAGACATGACAAGACAAAACAAGACAAAACAAGACAAGACAATACAAGACAAAACAAGACAAGACAGGACAAGATAAGACAAGACAAGACAAGACAAGACAAGACAAGACAAGACAAGACAAGACAAGACAAGACAAGACAAGACATGAGAAGACATGACAAGACAAAACAAGACAAAACAAGACAAGACAAGACAAAACAAGACAAGACAAGACAAGACAAGACAAGACAAGACAAGACAAGACAAGACAAGACAAGACAAGACAAGACAAGACAAGACAAGACAAGACAAGACAAGACAAGACAAGACAAGACAAGACAAGACAAGACTAGACAAGACTAGACAAGACAAGACAAGACAAGACAAGACAAGACAAGACTAGACAAGACTAGACAAGACAAGACAAGACAAGACAAGACAAGACAAGACAAGACAAGACAAGACAAGACAAGACAAGACAAGACAAGACAAGACAAGACAAGACAAGACAAGACAAGACAAGACAAGACAAGACAAGACAAGACAAGACTAGACAAGACTAGACAAGACAAGACAAGACAAGACTAGACAAGACTAGACAAGACAAGACAAGACAAGACAAGACAAGACAAGACCAGACAAGAAAAGACAAGACAAGACAAGACAAGACAAGACAAGACAAGACAAGACAAGACAAGACCAGACAAGAAAAGACTAGACAAGACAAGACTAGACAAGACTAGACAAGACAAGACAAGACTAGACAAGACTAGACAAGACAAGACAAGACAAGACAAGACAAGACTAGACAAGACTAGACAAGACTAGACAAGACAAGACAAGACAAGACAAGACAAAGACAAGACAAGACAAGACAAGACAAGACAAGACAAGACAAGACAAGACAAGACAAGACAAGACAAGACAAGACAAGACAAGACAAGACAAGACAAGACAAGACAAGACAAGACAAGACAAGACAAGACAAGACAAGACAAGACAAGACAAGACTAGACAAGACTAGACAAGACTAGACAAGACAAGACAAGACAAGACAAGACAAGACAAGACAAGACAAGACAAGACAAGGCAAGACAAGACAAGACAAGACAAGACAAGACAAGACAAGACTAGACTAGACTAGACTAGACTAGACAAGACAAGACAAGACAAGACAAGACAACACAACACAATATGACATGACATGACATGAGAAGACAAGACAAGACAAGACAAGGCAGGACAGGACAGGACAGGACAGGACAGGACAGGACAGGACAGGACAGGACAGGACAGGACAGGACAGGACAGGACAAGACAAGATAAGACAAGACAAGACAAGACAAGACAAGACCAGACAAGACAAGACAAAACAACACAACACAACATGACATGACATGACATGACATGACATGAGAAGACAAGACAAGGCAGGACAGGACAGGACAGGACAGGACAGGACAGGACAGGACAGGACAGGACAGGACAGGACAGGACAGGACAGGACAGGACAAGACAAGATAAGACAAGACAAGACAAGACAAGACAAGACCAGACAAGACAAGACAAAACAACACAACACAACATGACATGACATGACATGACATGACATGAGAAGACAAGACAAGGCAGGACAGGACAGGACAGGACAGGACAGGACAGGACAGGACAGGACAGGACAGGACAGGACAGGACAGGACAGGACAGGACAAGACAAGATAAGACAAGACAAGACAAGACAAGACAAGACCAGACAAGACAAGACAAAACAACACAACACAACATGACATGACATGACATGACATGACATGAGAAGACAAGACAAGGCAGGACAGGACAGGACAGGACAGGACAGGACAGGACAGGACAGGACAGGACAGGACATGACAAGATAAGACAAGACAAGACAAGACAAGACATGACAGGACAAGACAAGACAAGACAAGAGAAGACAAGACAAGACAAGACAAGACAAAACAAGACAAGACAAGACAAGACAAAACAACACAACACAACATGACATGACATGACATGACATGAGAAGACAAGACAAGGCAGGACAGGACAGGACAGGACAGGACAGGACAGGACAGGACAAGACAAGACAAGATAAGACAAGACAAGACAAGACAAAACAACACAACACAATATGACATGACATGACATGACATGAGAAGACAAGACAAGGCAAGACAGGACAGGACAGGACAGGACAAGACAAGACAAGACAAGATAAGACAAGACAAGACAAGACAAGACAAGACCAGACAAGACAAGACAAGACAAGACAAGACAAGACAAGACAAGACAAGACAAGACAAGACAAGACAAGACAAGACATGACATGACATGACATGACAAAACAAGACAAGGCAGGACAGGACAGGACAGGACAGGACAGGACAGGACAGGACAGGACAGGACAAGACAAGATAAGACAAGACAAGACAAGACAAGACATGACAGGACAAGACAAGACAAGACAAGACAAGACAAGACAAGACAAGACAAGACAAAACAAGACAAGACAAGACAAGACAAAACAACACAACACAACATGACATGACATGACATGACATGACATGAGAAGACAAGACAAGGCAGGACAGGACAGGACAGGACAGGACAGGACAGGACAAGACAAGACAAGATAAGACAAGACAAGACAAGACAAAACAACACAACACAATATGACATGACATGACATGACATGAGAAGACAAGACAAGGCAAGACAGGACAGGACAGGACAGGACAAGACAAGACAAGACAAGATAAGACAAGACAAGACAAGACAAGACAAGACCAGACAAGACAAGACAAGACAAGACAAGACAAGACAAGACAAGACAAGACAAGACAAGACAAGACAAGACAAGACAAGACAAGACAAGACAAGACAAGACAAGACAAGACAAGACAAGACAAGACAAGACAAGACAAGACAAGACAAGACAAGACAAGACAAGACAAGACAAGACAAGACAAGACAAGACAAGACAAGACAAGACAAGACAAGACAAGACAAGACAAGACAAGACAAGACAAGACAAGACAAGACAAGACAAGACAAGACAAGACAAGACAAGACAAGACAAGACAAGACAAGACTAGACAAGACTAGACAAGACAAAACAAGACAAGACAAGACAAGACAAGACAAGACAAGACAAGACAAGACAAGACAAGACAAGACAAGACAAGACAAGACATGACAGGACAAGACAAGACAAGACAAGACAAGACAAGACAAGACAAGACAAGACAAGACAAGACAAGACAAGACAAGACAAGACAAGACAAGACAAGACAAGACAAGACAAGACAAGACAAGACAAGACAAGACAAGACAAGACTAGACTAGACAAGACAAGACTAGACAAGACTAGACTAGACAAGACTAGACAAGACAAGACAAGACTAGACAAGACTAGACAAGACTAGACAAGACAAGACAAGACAAGACAAGACTAGACAAGACTAGACAAGACTAGACAAGACAAGACAAGACAAGACAAGACCAGACAAGACAAGACAAGACAAGACAAGACAAGACAAGACAAAACAAGACAAAACAAGACAAGACAAGACAAGACTAGACAAGACTAGACAAGACTAGACAAGACAAGACAAGACAAGACCAGACAAGAAAAGACAAGACAAGACAAGACTAGACAAGACTAGACAAGACTAGACAAGACAAGACAAGACAAGACAAGACAAGACAAGACAAGACAAGACAAGACATGAGAAGACATGACAAGACAAAACAACACAACACAACATGACATGACATGACATGACAAAACAAGACAAGACAAGACAAGACAAGACAAGACAAGACAACACAAGACAAGACAAGACAAGACATGAGAAGACATGACAAGACAAAACAAGACAAAACAAGACAAGACAAGACAAGACAAAACAAGACAAGACAAGACAAGACAAGACAAGACAAGACAAGACAAGAAAAGACAAGACAAGACAAGACAAGACAAGACAAGACAAGACCAGAAAAGAAAAGACAAGACAAGACAAGACAAGACAAGACTAGACTAGACAAGACTAGACAAGACAAGACAAGACAAGACCAGACAAGAAAAGACAAGACAAGACAAGACTAGACAATTCTAGACAAGACAAGACAAGACAAGACAATACAAGACAAGACAAGACAAGACAAGACAAGACAAGACAAGACTAGACAAGACTAGACAAGACTAGACAAGACTAGACAAGACTAGACAAGACAAGACAAGACAAGACAAGACAAAACAACACAACACAACATGACATGACATGACATGACATGACATGACATGACAAAACAAGACAAGACAAGACAAGACAAGACAAGACATGACAAGACAAGACAAGACAAGACATGAGAAGACATGACAAGACAAAACAAGACAAAACAAGACAAGACAAGACAAGACAAAACAAGACAAGACAAGACAAGACAAGACAAGACAAGACAAGACAAGACAAGACAAGACAAGACAAGACAAGACAAGACAAGACAAGACAAGACAAGACAAGACAAGACAAGACAAGACAAGACAAGACAAGACAAGACAAGACCAGACAAGACAAGACAAGACAAGACAAGACAAGACAAGACAAGACAGGACAAGACAAGACAAGACAAGACTAGACAAGACTAGACAAGACTAGACAAGACATGAGAAGACATGACAAGACAAAACAACACAACACAACATGACATGACATGACATGACATGACAAAACAAGACAAGACAAGACAAGACAAGACAAGACAACACAAGACAAGACAAGACAACACAAGACAAGACAAGACAAGACATGAGAAGACATGACAAGACAAAACAAGACAAAACAAGACAAGACAAGACAAGACAAAACAAGACAAGACAAGACAAGACAAGACAAGACAAGACAAGACAAGACAAGACAAGACAAGACAAGACAAGACAAGACAAGACAAGACAAGACAAGACAAGACAAGACAAGACAAGACAAGACAAGACAAGACCAGACAAGAAAAGACAAGACAAGACAAGACAAGACAAGACAAGACTAGACTAGACAAGACTAGACAAGACAAGACAAGACAAGACCAGACAAGAAAAGACAAGACAAGACAAGACTAGACAAGTCTAGACAAGACAAGACAAGACAAGACAATACAAGACAAGACAAGACAAGACAAGACAAGACAAGGCAAGACTAGACAAGACTAGACAAGACTAGACAAGACAAGACAAGACAAGACATGAGAAGACATGGCAAGACAAAACAAGACAAGACAAGACAAGACAAAACAAGACTAGACAAGACTAGACAAGACATGACAAGACAAGACCAGAGAAGAAAAGACAAGACAAGACAAGACTAGACAAGTCTAGACAAGACAAGACAAGACAAGACAAGACAAGACAAGACAAGACAAGACAAGACAAGACAAGACAAGACAAGACAAGACAAGACAAGACAAGGCAAGACAAGACAAGACTAGACAAGACTAGACAAGACTAGACAAGACTAGACAAGACAAGACAAGACAAGACATGAGAAGACATGACAAGACAAAACAAGACAAGACAAGACAAGACAAAACAAGACTAGACAAGACTAGACAAGACATGACAAGACAAGACCAGACAAGAAAAGACAAGACAAGACAAGACAAGACAAGACAAGACAAGACAAGACTAGACAAGACTAGACAAGACATGAGAAGACATGACAAGACAAAACAAGACAAAACAACACAACACAACATGACATGACATGACATGACAAAACAAGACAAGACAAGACAAAACAACACAACACAATATGACATGACATGACATGACATGAGAAGACAAGACAAGGCAGGACAGGACAGGACAGGACAGGACAGGACAGGACAAGACAAGATAAGACAAGACAAGACAAGACAAGACAAGACATGACAGGACAAGACAAGACAAGACAAGACAAGACAAGACAAGACAAGACAAGACAAGACAAGACAAGACAAGACAAGACAAGACAAGACAAGACAAGACAAGACAAGACAAGACAAGACAAGACAAGACAAGACAAGACAAGACAAGACAAGACTAGACAAGACAAGACTAGACAAGACTAGACTAGGCAAGACTAGACAAGACAAGACAAGACAAGACTAGACAAGACTAGACAAGACTAGACAAGACAAGACAAGACAAGACAAGACTAGACAAGACTAGACAAGACTAGACAAGACAAGACAAGACAAGACAAGACAAGACTAGACAAGACAAGACAAGACAAGACAAGACAAGACAAGACAAGACAAAACAAGACAAAACAAGACAAGACAAGACAAGACTAGACAATACTAGACAAGACTAGACAAGACAAGACAAGACAAGACAAGACCAGACAAGAAAAGACAAGACAAGACAAGACTAGACAAGACTACACAAGACAAGACAAGACAAGACAAAACAACACAACACAATATGACATGACATGACATGAGAAGACAAGACAAGGCAGGACAGGACAGGACAGGACAGGACAGGACAGGACAGGACAGGACAGGACAGGACAGGACAGGACAAGACAAGATAAGACAAGACAAGACAAGACAAGACAGGACAAGACAAGACAAGATAAGACAAGACAAGACAAGAAAAGACAAGACAAGACAAGACAAGACAAGACAAGACAAGACAAGACAAAACAACACAACGCAACACATGACATGACAAGACAAGACAAAGCAACACAAGACAAGACAAGACAAGACAAGACAAGACAAGACTAGACAAGACTAGACAAGACTAGACAAGACAAGACAAGACAAGACCAGACAAGAAAAGTCAAGACAAGACAAGACTAGACAAGACAAGACAAGACTAGACAAGACTAGACAAGACTAGACAAGACAAGACAAGACAAGACAAGACAAGACAAGACAAGACAAGACAAGACAAGACAAGACAAGACAAGACTAGACTAGACTAGACTAGACTAGACAAGACTAGACAAGACAAGACAAGACAAGACAAGACAAGACAAGACAAGACAAGACAAGACAAGACAAGACAAGACAAGACAAGACAAGACAAGACAAGACAAGACAAGACAAGACAAGACAAGACAAGACAAGACAAGACAAGACAAGACAAGACAAGACAAGACAAGACAAGACAAGACATGAGAAGACATGACAAGGCAAAACAAGACAAAACAACACAACACTACATGACATGACATGACATGACATGACAAAACAAGACAAGACAAGACAAAACAACACAACACAATATGACATGACATGACATGACATGAGAAGACAAGACAAGGCAGGACAGTACAGGACAGGACAGGACAGGACAGGACAGGACAAGATAAGACAAGACAAGACAAGACAAGACAAGACAGGACAAGACAAGACAAGACAAGACAAGACAAGACAAGACAAGACAAGACAAGACAAGACAAGACAAGACAAGACAAGACAAGACAAGACAAGACAAGACTAGACAAGACTAGACAAGACTAGACAAGACAAGACAAGACAAGACAAGACAAGACCAGACAAGAAAAGTCAAGACAAGACAAGACTAGACAAGACAAGACAAGACTAGACAAGACTAGACAAGACTAGACAAGACAAGACAAGACAAGACAAGACAAGACAAGACAAGACAAGACAAGACAAGACAAGACAAGACAAGACTAGACTAGACTAGACTAGACTAGACAAGACTAGACAAGACAAGACAAGACAAGACAAGACAAGACAAGACAAGACAAGACAAGACAAGACAAGACAAGACAAGACAAGACAAGACAAGACAAGACAAGACAATATGACATGACATGACATGACATGAGAAGACAAGACAAGGCAGGACAGTACAGGACAGGACAGGACAGGACAGGACAGGACAAGATAAGACAAGACAAGACAAGACAAGACAAGACAAGACAAGAAAAGACAAGACAAGACAAGACAAGACAAGACAAGACAAGACCAGAAAAGAAAAGACAAGACAAGACAAGACAATATGACATGACATGACATGACATGAGAAGACAAGACAAGGCAGGACAGTACAGGACAGGACAGGACAGGACAGGACAGGACAAGATAAGACAAGACAAGACAAGACAAGACAAGACAGGACAAGACAAGACAAGACAAGACAAGACAAGACAAGACAAGACAAGACAAGACAAGACAAGACAAGACAAGACAAGACAAGACAAGACAAGACAAGACAAGACAAGACAAGACAAGACAAGACAAGACAAGACATGAGAAGACATGACAAGACAAAACAAGACAAAACAAGACAAGACAAGACAAGACAAGACAAGACAAGACAAGACAAGACAAGACAAGACAAGACAAGACAAGAAAAGACAAGACAAGACAAGACAAGACAAGACAAGACCAGAAAAGAAAAGACAAGACAAGACAAGACAAGACAAGACAATATGACATGACATGACATGACATGAGAAGACAAGACAAGGCAGGACAGTACAGGACAGGACAGGACAGGACAGGACAGGACAAGATAAGACAAGACAAGACAAGACAAGACAAGACAAGACAAGAAAAGACAAGACAAGACAAGACAAGACAAGACAAGACAAGACAAGACCAGAAAAGAAAAGACAAGACAAGACAAGACAAGACAATATGACATGACATGACATGACATGAGAAGACAAGACAAGGCAGGACAGTACAGGACAGGACAGGACAGGACAGGACAGGACAAGATAAGACAAGACAAGACAAGACAAGACAAGACAGGACATGACAAGACAAGACAAGACAAGACAAGACCAGACAAGACAAGACAAGACAAGACAAGACAAGACAAGACAGGACAAGACAAGACAAGACAAGACTAGACAAGACTAGACAAGACTAGACAAGACAAGACAAGACAAGACAAGACAAGACAAGACAAGACAAGACAAGACATGAGAAGACATGACAAGACAAAACAACACAACACAACATGACATGACATGACATGACAAAACAAGACAAGACAAGACAAGACAAGACAAGACAAGACAACACAAGACAAGACAAGACAAGACATGAGAAGACATGACAAGACAAAACAAGACAAAACAAGACAAGACAAGACAAGACAAAACAAGACAAGACAAGACAAGATAAGACAAGACAAGACAAGACAAGACAAGACAAGACAAGACAATACAAGATAAGACAAGACAAGACAAGACAAGACAAGACAAGACAAGACTAGACAAGACTAGACAAGACTAGACAAGACAAGACAAGACAAGACATGAGAAGACATGGCAAGACAAAACAAGACAAGACAAGACAAGACAAAACAAGACTAGACAAGACTAGACAAGACATGACAAGACAAGACCAGACAAGACAAGACAAGACAAGACAAGACAAGACAAGACAAGACAAGACAAGACAAGACAAGACAAGACTAGACAAGACTAGACAAGACTAGACAAGACTAGACAAGACTAGACAAGACTAGACAAGACAAGACAAGACAAGACAAGACAAAACAACACAACACAACATGACATGACATGACATGACATGACATGACATGACATGACATGACATGACAAAACAAGACAAGACAAGACAAGACAAGACAAGACATGACAAGACAAGACAAGACAAGACATGAGAAGACATGACAAGACAAAACAAGACAAAACAAGACAAGACAAGACAAGACAAAACAAGACAAGACAAGACAAGACAAGACAAGACAAGACAAGACAAGACAAGACAAGACAAGACAAGACAAGACAAGACAAGACAAGACAAGACAAGACAAGACAAGACAAGACAAGACAAGACAAGACAAGACAAGACAAGACAAGACAAGACCAGACAAGACAAGACAAGACAAGACAAGACAAGACAAGACAGGACAAGACAAGACAAGACAAGACTAGACAAGACTAGACAAGACTAGACAAGACAAGACAAGACAAGACAAGACAAGACATGAGAAGACATGACAAGACAAAACAACACAACACAACATGACATGACATGACATGACATGACAAAACAAGACAAGACAAGACAAGACAAGACAAGACAACACAAGACAAGACAAGACAACACAAGACAAGACAAGACAAGACATGAGAAGACATGACAAGACAAAACAAGACAAAACAAGACAAGACAAGACAAGACAAAACAAGACAAGACAAGACAAGACAAGACAAGACAAGACAAGACAAGACAAGACAAGACAAGACAAGACAAGACAAGACAAGACAAGACAAGACAAGACAAGACAAGACAAGACAAGACAAGACAAGACAAGACCAGACAAGAAAAGACAAGACAAGACAAGACAAGACAAGACTAGACTAGACAAGACTAGACAAGACAAGACAAGACAAGACAATACAAGACAAGACAAGACAAGACAAGACAAGACAAGACAAGACAAGACAAGACTAGACAAGACTAGACAAGACTAGACAAGACAAGACAAGACAAGACATGAGAAGACATGGCAAGACAAAACAAGACAAGACAAGACAAGACAAAACAAGACTAGACAAGACTAGACAAGACTAGACAAGACATGACAAGACAAGACCAGACAAGAAAAGACAAGACAAGACAAGACTAGACAAGTCTAGACAAGACAAGACAAGACAAGACAAGACAAGACAAGACAAGACAAGACAAGACAAGACAAGACAAGACAAGACAAGACAAGACAAGACAAGACAAGACAAGACAAGACAAGGCAAGACAAGACAAGACTAGACAAGACTAGACAAGACTAGACAAGACAAGACAAGACAAGACATGAGAAGACATGACAAGACAAAACAAGACAAGACAAGACAAGACAAAACAAGACTAGACAAGACTAGACAAGACATGACAAGACAAGACCAGACAAGAAAAGACAAGACAAGACAAGACAAGACAAGACAAGACAAGACAAGACAAGACAAGACTAGACAAGACTAGACAAGACATGAGAAGACATGACAAGACAAAACAAGACAAAACAACACAACACAACATGACATGACATGACATGACAAAACAAGACAAGACAAGACAAAACAACACAACACAATATGACATGACATGACATGACATGAGAAGACAAGACAAGGCAGGACAGGACAGGACAGGACAGGACAGGACAGGACAAGACAAGATAAGACAAGACAAGACAAGACAAGACAAGACATGACAGGACAAGACAAGACAAGACAAGACAAGACAAGACAAGACAAGACAAGACAAGACAAGACAAGACAAGACAAGACAAGACAAGACAAGACAAGACAAGACAAGACAAGACAAGACAAGACAAGACAAGACAAGACAAGACAAGACAAGACAAGACAAGACAAGACAAGACAAGACAAGACAAGACAAGACAAGACAAGACTAGACAAGACAAGACTAGACAAGACTAGACTAGACAAGACTAGACAAGACAAGACAAGACAAGACTAGACAAGACTAGACAAGACTAGACAAGACAAGACAAGACAAGACAAGACTAGACAAGACTAGACAAGACTAGACAAGACAAGACAAGACAAGACAAGACAAGACTAGACAAGACAAGACAAGACAAGACAAGACAAGACAAGACAAGACAAAACAAGACAAAACAAGACAAGACAAGACAAGACTAGACAATACTAGACAAGACTAGACAAGACAAGACAAGACAAGACAAGACCAGACAAGAAAAGACAAGACAAGACAAGACTAGACAAGACTACACAAGACAAGACAAGACAAGACAAAACAACACAACACAATATGACATGACATGACATGAGAAGACAAGACAAGGCAGGACAGGACAGGACAGGACAGGACAGGACAGGACAGGACAGGACAGGACAGGACAGGACAGGACAGGACAGGACAGGACAGGACAGGACAAGACAAGATAAGACAAGACAAGACAAGACAAGACAGGACAAGACAAGACAAGATAAGACAAGACAAGACAAGACAAGAAAAGACAAGACAAGACAAGACAAGACAAGACAAGACAAGACAAGACAAGACAAAACAACACAACGCAACACATGACATGACAAGACAAGACAAAGCAACACAAGACAAGACAAGACAAGACAAGACTAGACAAGACTAGACAAGACTAGACAAGACTAGACAAGACAAGACAAGACAAGACCAGACAAGAAAAGTCAAGACAAGACAAGACTAGACAAGACAAGACAAGACTAGACAAGACTAGACAAGACTAGACAAGACAAGACAAGACAAGACAAGACAAGACAAGACAAGACAAGACAAGACAAGACAAGACAAGACAAGACTAGACTAGACTAGACTAGACTAGACAAGACTAGACAAGACAAGACAAGACAAGACAAGACAAGACAAGACAAGACAAGACAAGACAAGACAAGACAAGACAAGACAAGACAAGACAAGACAAGACAAGACAAGACAAGACAAGACAAGACAAGACAAGACAAGACAAGACAAGACAAGACAAGACAAGACAAGACAAGACAAGACAAGACAAGACAAGACAAGACATGAGAAGACATGACAAGGCAAAACAAGACAAAACAACACAACACTACATGACATGACATGACAAAACAAGACAAGACAAGACAAAACAACACAACACAATATGACATGACATGACATGACATGAGAAGACAAGACAAGGCAGGACAGTACAGGACAGGACAGGACAGGACAGGACAGGACAAGATAAGACAAGACAAGACAAGACAAGACAAGACAGGACAAGACAAGGCAAGACAAGACAAGACAAGACAAGACAAGACAAGACAAGACAAGACAAGACAAGACAAGACAAGACAAGACAAGACAAGACAAGACAAGACAAGACAAGACAAGACATGAGAAGACATGACAAGACAAAACAAGACAAAACAAGACAAGACAAGACAAGACAAGACAAAACAACACAACACAACATGACATGACATGACATGACATGACATGACATGACAAAACAAGACAAGACAAGACAAGACAAGACAAGACATGACAAGACAAAACACGACAAAACAAGACAAGACAAGACAAGACAAAACAACACAACACAACATGACATGACATGACATGACATGACATGAGAAGACAAGACAAGGCAGGACAGGACAGGACAGGACAGGACAGGACAGGACAGGACAGGACAGGACAGGACAGGACAGGGCAGGACAAGACAAGATAAGACAAGACAAGACAAGACAAGACCAGACAAGACAAGACAAGACCAGACAAGACAAGACAAGACAAGACATGAGAAGACATGACAAGACAAAACAACACAACACAACATGACATGACAAAACAAGACAAGACAAGACAAGACAAGACAAGACAAGACAACACAAGACAAGACAAGACAAGACATGAGAAGACATGACAAGACAAAACAAGACAAAACAAGACAAGACAAGATAAGACAAAACAAGACAAGACAAGACAAGACAAGACAAGACAAGACAAGACAAGACAAGACAAGACAAGACAAGACAAGACAAGACAAGACAAGACAAGACAAGACAAGACAAGACAAGACAAGACAAGACAAGACAAGACAAGACCAGACAAGACAAGACAAGACAAGACAAGACAAGACAAGACAAGACAGGACAAGACAAGACAAGACAAGACTAGACAAGACTAGACAAGACTAGACAAGACAAGACAAGACAAGACAAGACAAGACAAGACAAGACAAGACAAGACATGAGAAGACATGACAAGACAAAACAACACAACACAACATGACATGACATGACATGACAAAACAAGACAAGACAAGACAAGACAAGACAAGACAAGACAACACAAGACAAGACAAGACAAGACATGAGAAGACATGACAAGACAAAACAAGACAAAACAAGACAAGACAAGACAAGACAAAACAAGACAAGACAAGACAAGACAAGACAAGACAAGACAAGACAAGACAAGACAAGACAAGACAAGACCAGAAAAGAAAAGACAAGACAAGACAAGACAAGACAAGACTAGACTAGACAAGACTAGACAAGACAAGACAAGACAAGACCAGACAAGAAAAGACAAGACAAGACAAGACTAGACAATTCTAGACAAGACAAGACAAGACAAGACAATACAAGACAAGACAAGACAAGACAAGACAAGACAAGACAAGACTAGACAACACTAGACAAGACTAGACAAGACAAGACAAGACAAGACATGAGAAGACATGGCAAGACAAAACAAGACAAGACAAGACAAGACAAAACAAGACTAGACAAGACTAGACAAGACATGACAAGACAAGACCAGACAAGACAAGACAAGACAAGACAAGACAAGACAAGACAAGACTAGACAAGACTAGACAAGACTAGACAAGACTAGACAAGACTAGACAAGACTAGACAAGACTAGACAAGACAAGACAAGACAAGACAAGACAAAACAACACAACACAACATGACATGACATGACATGACATGACATGACATGACAAAACAAGACAAGACAAGACAAGACAAGACAAGACATGACAAGACAAGACAAGACAAGACAAGACATGAGAAGACATGACAAGACAAAACAAGACAAAACAAGACAAGACAAGACAAGACAAAACAAGACAAGACAAGACAAGACAAGACAAGACAAGACAAGACAAGACAAGACAAGACAAGACAAGACAAGACAAGACAAGACAAGACAAGACAAGACAAGACAAGACAAGACAAGACAAGACAAGACAAGACAAGACAAGACCAGACAAGACAAGACAAGACAAGACAAGACAAGACAAGACAAGACAGGACAAGACAAGACAAGACAAGACTAGACAAGACTAGACAAGACTAGACAAGACAAGACAAGACAAGACAAGACAAGACATGAGAAGACATGACAAGACAAAACAACACAACACAACATGACATGACATGACATGACATGACAAAACAAGACAAGACAAGACAAGACAACACAAGACAAGACAAGACAACACAAGACAAGACAAGACAAGACAAGAGAAGACATGACAAGACAAAACAAGACAAAACAAGACAAGACAAGACAAGACAAAACAAGACAAGACAAGACAAGACAAGACAAGACAAGACAAGACAAGACAAGACAAGACAAGACAAGACAAGACAAGACAAGACAAGACAAGACAAGACAAGACAAGACAAGACAAGACATGACAGGACAAGACAAGACAAGACAAAACAAGACAAAACAAGACAAGACAAGACAAGACTAGACAATACTAGACAAGACTAGACAAGACAAGACAAGACAAGACAAGACAAGACTAGACAAGACAAGACAAGACAAGACAAGACAAGACAAGACAAAACAAGACAAAACAAGACAAGACAAGACAAGACTAGACAATACTAGACAAGACTAGACAAGACAAGACAAGACAAGACAAGACAAGACAAGACAAGACAAGACAAGACAAGACAAGACAAGACAAGACAAGACAAGACAAGACAAGACAAGACAAGACAAGACAAGACAAGACAAGACAATACAAGACAAGACAAGACAGGACAAGACAAGACAAGACAAGACAAGACAAGACAAGACAAGACAAGACAAGACAAGATAAGACATGAGAAGACATGATAAGACAAAACAAGACAAAACAAGACAAGACAAGACAAAACAACACAACACAACATGACATGACATGACATGACATGACATGACAAAACAAGACAAGACAAGACAAAACAACACAACACAATATGACATGACATGACATGAGAAGACAAGACAAGGCAGGACAGGACAGGACAGGACAGGACAGGACAGGACAAGACAAGATAAGACAAGACAAGACAAGACAAGACAAGACAAGACAAGACAAGACAAGACAAGACAAGACAAGACAAAACAACACAACGCAACACATGACATGACAAGACAAGACAAAGCAAGACTAGACAAGACTAGACAAGACTAGACAAGACAAGACAAGACAAGACAAGACTAGACAAGACTAGACAAGACAAGACAAGACAAAACAACACAACGCAACACATGACATGACAAGACAAGACAAAGCAAGACTAGACAAGACTAGACAAGACTAGACAAGACAAAACAACACAACACAATATGACATGACATGACATGACATGAGAAGACAAGACAAGGCAGGACAGGACAGGACAGGACAGGACAAGATAAGACAAGACAAGACAAGACAAGACAAGACAGGACAAGACAAGACAAGACAAGACAAGACAAGACAAGACAAGACAAGACAAGACAAGACAAGACAAGACAAGACAAGACAAGACAAGACGTGAGAAGACATGACAAGACAAAACAAGACAAAACAAGACAAGACAAGACAAGACAAGACAAAACAACACAACACAACATGACATGACATGACATGACATGACATGACAAAACAAGACAAGACAAGACAAGACAAGACAAGACAAGACAAGACAAGACAAGACAAGACATGAGAAGACATGACAAGACAAAACAAGACGAAACAAGACAAGACAAGACAAGACAAAACAACACAACACAACATGACATGACATGACATGACATGAGAAGACAAGACAAGGCAGGACAGGACAGGACAGGACAGGACAGGACAGGACAGGACAGGACAGGACAGGACAGGACAGGACAAGACAAGATAAGACAAGACAAGACAAGACCAGACAAGACAGGACAAGACAAGACAAGACAAGACAAGACCAGACAAGAAAAGACAAGACAAGACAAGACAAGACTAGACAAGACTAGACAAGACAAGACAAGACAAGACTAGACAAGACAAGACAAGACAAGACAAGACAAGACAAGACAAGACAAGACAAGACAAGACAAGACAAGACAAGACAAGACAAGACAAGACAAGACAAGACAAGACAAGACAAGACAAGACAAGACAAGACAAGACAAGACTAGACAAGACAAGACAAGACAAGACAAGACAAGACAAAACAAGACAAGACAAGACAAGACAAGACAAGACAAGACAAGACAAGACAAGACAAGACAAGACAAGACAAGACAAGACAAGACAAGACAAGACAAGACAAGACAAGCCAAGACAAGACAAGACAAGACAAGACAAGACAAGACAAGACAAGACTAGACTAGACTAGACAAGACTAGACAAGACTAGACAAGACTAGACAAGACAAGACAAGACAAGACAAGACTAGACAAGACTAGACAAGACAAGACAAGACAAGACTAGACAAGACAAGACAAGGCTAGACAAGACAAGACAAGACAAGACAAGACAAGACAAGACAAGACAAGACAAGACAAGACAAGACAAGACAAGACAAGACAAGACAAGACTAGACAAGACTAGACAAGACAAGACAAGACAAGACAAGACAAGACTAGACAAGACAAGACAAGACAAGACAAGACAAGACAAGACAAGACAAGACAAGACAAGACAAGACTAGACAAGACAAGACAAGACAAGACAAGACTAGACAAGACTAGACAAGACTAGACAAGACAAGACAAGACAAGACTAGACTAGACAAGACTAGACAAGACAAGACAAGACAAGACTAGACAAGACAAGACAAGACTAGACAAGACAAGACAAGACAAGACAAGACAAGACAACACAACACAACATGACATGACATGACATGACAAAACAAGACAAGACAAGACAAAACAACACAACACAATATGACATGACATGACATGACATGAGAAGACAAGACAAGGCAGGACAGGACAGGACAGGACAGGACAGGACAGGACAGGAGAAGACAAGATAAGACAAGACAAGACTAGACAAGACATGACAGGACAAGACAAGGCAAGACACAAGACAAGACATGAGAAGGCATGACAAGACAAAACAAGACAAAACAAGACAAGACAAGACAAGACAAGACAAAACAACACAACACAACATGACATGACATGACATGACATGACATGACATGACAAAACAAGACAAGACAAGACAAAACAACACAACACAATATGACATGACATGACATGAGAAGACAAGACAAGGCAGGACAGGACAGGACAAGACAACACAAGACAAGACAAGACAACACAAGACAAGACAAGACAAGACAAGAGAAGACATGACAAGACAAAACAAGACAAGACAACACAAGACAAGACAAGACAAGACAAGAGAAGACATGACAAGACAAAACAAGACAAAACAAGACAAGACAAGACAAGACAAAACAAGACAAGACAAGACAAGACAAGACAAGACAAGACAAGACAAGACAAGACAAGACAAGACAAGACAAGACAAGACAAGACAAGACAAGACAAGACAAGACAAGACAAGACAAGACAAGACATGACAGGACAAGACAAGACAAGACAAAACAAGACAAAACAAGACAAGACAAGACAAGACTAGACAATACTAGACAAGACTAGACAAGACAAGACAAGACAAGACAAGACAAGACTAGACAAGACAAGACAAGACAAGACAAGACAAGACAAGACTAGACAAGACAAGACAAGACTAGACAAGACAAGACAACACAAGACAAGACAAGACAACACAAGACAAGACAAGACAAGACAAGAGAAGACATGACAAGACAAAACAAGACAAAACAAGACAAGACAAGACAAGACAAAACAAGACAAGACAAGACAAGACAAGACAAGACAAGACAAGACAAGACAAGACAAGACAAGACAAGACAAGACAAGACAAGACAAGACAAGACAAGACAAGACAAGACAAGACAAGACATGACAGGACAAGACAAGACAAGACAAAACAAGACAAAACAAGACAAGACAAGACAAGACTAGACAATACTAGACAAGACTAGACAAGACAAGACAAGACAAGACAAGACAAGACTAGACAAGACAAGACAAGACAAGACAAGACAAGACAAGACAAAACAAGACAAAACAAGACAAGACAAGACAAGACTAGACAATACTAGACAAGACTAGACAAGACAAGACAAGACAAGACAAGACAAGACAAGACAAGACAAGACAAGACAAGACAAGACAAGACAAGACAAGACAAGACAAGACAAGACAAGACAAGACAAGACAAGACAAGACAAGACAATACAAGACAAGACAAGACAGGACAAGACAAGACAAGACAAGACAAGACAAGACAAGACAAGACAAGACAAGACAAGATAAGACATGAGAAGACATGATAAGACAAAACAAGACAAAACAAGACAAGACAAGACAAAACAACACAACACAACATGACATGACATGACATGACATGACATGACATGACAAAACAAGACAAGACAAGACAAAACAACACAACACAATATGACATGACATGACATGAGAAGACAAGACAAGGCAGGACAGGACAGGACAGGACAGGACAGGACAGGACAAGACAAGATAAGACAAGACAAGACAAGACAAGACAAGACAAGACAAGACAAGACAAGACAAGACAAGACAAGACAAAACAACACAACGCAACACATGACATGACAAGACAAGACAAAGCAAGACTAGACAAGACTAGACAAGACTAGACAAGACAAGACAAGACAAGACAAGACTAGACAAGACTAGACAAGACAAGACAAGACAAAACAACACAACGCAACACATGACATGACAAGACAAGACAAAGCAAGACTAGACAAGACTAGACAAGACTAGACAAGACAAAACAACACAACACAATATGACATGACATGACATGACATGAGAAGACAAGACAAGGCAGGACAGGACAGGACAGGACAGGACAAGATAAGACAAGACAAGACAAGACAAGACAAGACAGGACAAGACAAGACAAGACAAGACAAGACAAGACAAGACAAGACAAGACAAGACAAGACAAGACAAGACAAGACAAGACAAGACAAGACAAGACAAGACGTGAGAAGACATGACAAGACAAAACAAGACAAAACAAGACAAGACAAGACAAGACAAGACAAAACAACACAACACAACATGACATGACATGACATGACATGACATGACAAAACAAGACAAGACAAGACAAGACAAGACAAGACAAGACAAGACAAGACAAGACAAGACATGAGAAGACATGACAAGACAAAACAAGACGAAACAAGACAAGACAAGACAAGACAAAACAACACAACACAACATGACATGACATGACATGACATGAGAAGACAAGACAAGGCAGGACAGGACAGGACAGGACAGGACAGGACAGGACAGGACAGGACAGGACAGGACAGGACAGGACAAGACAAGATAAGACAAGACAAGACAAGACCAGACAAGACAGGACAAGACAAGACAAGACAAGACAAGACCAGACAAGAAAAGACAAGACAAGACAAGACAAGACTAGACAAGACTAGACAAGACAAGACAAGACAAGACTAGACAAGACAAGACAAGACAAGACAAGACAAGACAAGACAAGACAAGACAAGACAAGACAAGACAAGACAAGACAAGACAAGACAAGACAAGACAAGACAAGACAAGACAAGACAAGACAAGACAAGACAAGACAAGACTAGACAAGACAAGACAAGACAAGACAAGACAAGACAAAACAAGACAAGACAAGACAAGACAAGACAAGACAAGACAAGACAAGACAAGACAAGACAAGACAAGACAAGACAAGACAAGACAAGACAAGACAAGACAAGCCAAGACAAGACAAGACAAGACAAGACAAGACAAGACAAGACAAGACTAGACTAGACTAGACAAGACTAGACAAGACTAGACAAGACTAGACAAGACAAGACAAGACAAGACAAGACTAGACAAGACTAGACAAGACAAGACAAGACAAGACTAGACAAGACAAGACAAGGCTAGACAAGACAAGACAAGACAAGACAAGACAAGACAAGACAAGACAAGACAAGACAAGACAAGACAAGACAAGACAAGACAAGACAAGACTAGACAAGACTAGACAAGACAAGACAAGACAAGACAAGACAAGACTAGACAAGACAAGACAAGACAAGACAAGACAAGACAAGACAAGACAAGACAAGACAAGACAAGACTAGACAAGACAAGACAAGACAAGACAAGACTAGACAAGACTAGACAAGACTAGACAAGACAAGACAAGACAAGACTAGACTAGACAAGACTAGACAAGACAAGACAAGACAAGACTAGACAAGACAAGACAAGACTAGACAAGACAAGACAAGACAAGACAAGACAAGACAACACAACACAACATGACATGACATGACATGACAAAACAAGACAAGACAAGACAAAACAACACAACACAATATGACATGACATGACATGACATGAGAAGACAAGACAAGGCAGGACAGGACAGGACAGGACAGGACAGGACAGGACAGGAGAAGACAAGATAAGACAAGACAAGACTAGACAAGACATGACAGGACAAGACAAGGCAAGACACAAGACAAGACATGAGAAGGCATGACAAGACAAAACAAGACAAAACAAGACAAGACAAGACAAGACAAGACAAAACAACACAACACAACATGACATGACATGACATGACATGACATGACATGACAAAACAAGACAAGACAAGACAAAACAACACAACACAATATGACATGACATGACATGAGAAGACAAGACAAGGCAGGACAGGACAGGACAGGACAGGACAGGACAGGACAGGACAGGACAGGACAGGACAGGACAGGACAGGACAGGACAGGACAGGACAAGACAAGATAAGACAAGACAAGACAAGACAAGACAAGACAGGACAAGACAAGACAAGACAAGACAAGACAAGACAAGACAAGACAAGACAAGACAAGACAAGACAAGACAAGACAAGACAAGACAAGACAAGACAAAACAACACAACGCAACACATGACATGACAAGACAAGACAAAGCAACACAAGACAAGACAAGACAAGACAAGACTAGACAAGACTAGACAAGACAAGACTAGACAAGACAAGACAAGACAAGACAAGACCAGACAAGAAAAGACAAGACAAGACAAGACTAGACAAGACAAGACAAGACTAGACAAGACAAGACAAGACAAGACAAGACAGGACAAGACAAGACAAGACAAGACAAGACAAGACAATACAAGACAAGACAAGACAAGACAAGATAAGACATGAGAAGACATGAAAAGACAAAACAAGACAAAACAACACAACACAACATGACATGACATGACATGACATGACATGACATGACAAAACAAGACCAGACAAGACAAAACAACACAACACAATATGACATGACATGACATGAGAAGACAAGACAAGGCAGGACAGGACAGGACAGGACAGGACAGGACAGGACAGGACAGGACAGGACAGGACAGGACAGGACAGGACAGGACAGGACAGGACAGGACAGGACAGGACAGGACAGGACAGGACAGGACAGGACAGGACGGGACAGGACAGGACAGGACAGGGCAGGACAGGACAAGACAAGATAAGACAAGACAAGACAAGACAAGACAAGACAGGACAAGACAAGACAAGACAAGACAAGACAAGACAAGACAAGACAAGACAAGACAAGACAAGACAAGACAAAACAAGACAAGACAAGACAAGACAAGACAAGACAAGACAAGACAAGACAAGACAAGACAAAACAACACAACACAACATGACATGACATGACATGACATGACATGACAAAACAAGACAAGACAAGACAAGACAAGACAACACAATATGACATGACATGACATGACATGAGAAGACAAGACAAGGCAGGACAGTACAGGACAGGACAGGACAGGACAGGACAGGACAGGACAAGATAAGACAAGACAAGACAAGACAAGACAAGACAGGACAAGACAATGCAAGACAAGACAAGACAAGACAAGACAAGACAAGACAAGACAAGACAAGACAAGACAAGACATGAGAAGACATGACAAGACAAGACAAGACAAGACAAAACAACACAACACAACATGACATGACATGACATGACATGACATGACAAAACAAGACAAGACAAGACAAGACAAGACAAGACAAGACAAGACAAGACAAGACAAGACAAGACATGAGAAGACATGACAAGACAAAACAAGACAAAACAAGACAAGACAAGACAAGACAAAACAACACAACACAACATGACATGACATGACATGACATGACATGACATGACATGACATGAGAAGACAAGACAAGACAAGACAAGACAGGACAGGACAGGACAGGACAAGATAAGACAAGACAAGACAAGACAAGACAAGACAGGACAAGACAATGCAAGACAAGACAAGACAAGACAAGACAAGACAAGACAAGACAAGACAAGACAAGACAAGACATGAGAAGACATGACAAGACAAGACAAGACAAGACAAAACAACACAACACAACATGACATGACATGACATGACATGACATGACAAAACAAGACAAGACAAGACAAGACAAGACAAGACAAGACAAGACAAGACAAGACATGAGAAGACATGACAAGACAAAACAAGACAAAACAAGACAAGACAAGACAAGACAAAACAACACAACACAACATGACATGACATGACATGACATGACATGACATGACATGACATGAGAAGACAAGACAAGACAAGACAAGACAAGACAAGACAAGACATGAGAAGACAAGACAAGACAAGACAAGACAAGACAAGACAAGACAAGACAAGACAAGACAAGACAAGACAAGACAAGACAAGACAAGACAAGACAAGACAAGACAAGACAAGACATGAGAAGACAAGACAAGACAAGACAAGACAAGACAAGACAAAACAAGACAAGACAAGACAAGACTAGACTAGACTAGACAAGACAAGACAAGACAAGACAAGACAAGACAAGACAAGACAAGACAAGACAAGACAAGACAAGACAAGACAAGACAAGACAAGACAAGACAAGACAAGACAAGACATGAGAAGACAAGACAAGACAAGACAAGACAAGACAAGACAAAACAAGACAAGACAAGACAAGACTAGACTAGACTAGACAAGACAAGACAAGACAAGACAAGACAAGACAAGACAAGACAAGACAAGACAAGACAAGACAAGACAAGACAAGACAAGACTAGACAAGACAAGACAAGACAAGACCAGACAAGAAAAGACAAGACAAGACAAGACTAGACAAGACAGGACAAGAAAAGACAAGACAAGACAAGACAAGACATGAGAAGACATGACAAGACAAAACAAGGCAAAACAAGGCAAGACAAGACAAGACAAGACAAAACAACACAACACAACATGACATGACATGACATGACAAAACAAGACAAGACAAGACAAGACAAGACAAGACAAGACAAGACAAGACATGAGAAGACATGACAAGACAAAACAAGACAAAATAAGACAAGACAAGACAAGACAAAACAACACAACACAACATGACATGACATGACATGACATGACATGACAAAACAAGACAAGACAAGACAAAACAACACAACACAATATGACATGACATGACATGACATGAGAAGACAAGACAAGGCAGGACAGGACAGGACAGGACAGGACAGCACAGGACAGGACAGGACAGGACAGGACAGGACAGGACAGGACAAGACAAGATAAGACAAGACAAGACAAGACAAGACCAGACAAGACAGGACAAGACAAGACAAGACAAGACAAGACAAGACAAGACAAGACAAGACAAGACAAGACAAGACAAGACAAGACAAGACAAGACAAGGCAAGACAAGACAAGACAAGACAAGACAAGACAAGACAAGACAAGACAAGACAAGACAAGACAAGACAAGACAAGACAAGACAAGACAAGACAAGACAAGACAAGACAAGACAAGACAAGACAAGACAAGACAAGACAAGACTAGACAAGACAAGACAAGACTAGACAAGACTAGACAAGACTAGACAAGACAAGACAAGACCAGACAAGACTAGACAAGACAAGACAAGACAAGACTAGACAAGACTAGACAAGACAGGACAAGAAAAGTCAAGACAAGACAAGACAAGACAAGACAAAACAAGACAAGACAAGACAAGACTAGACAAGACTAGACAAGACAAGACAAGACAAGACAAGACCAGACAAGACAGGACAAGACAAGACAAGACAAGACAAGACTAGACAAGACAAGACAAGACTAGACAAGACTAGACAAGACAAGACAAGACAAGACAAGACAAGACAAGACAAGACAAGACAAGACAAGACAAGACAAGACTAGACAAGACAAGACAAGACTAGACAAGACTAGACAAGACAAGACAAGACAAGACTAGACAAGACTAGACAAGACAAGACAAGACCAGACAAGACTAGACAAGACAAGACAAGACAAGACTAGACAAGACTAGACAAGACAGGACAAGAAAAGACAAGACAAGACAAGACAAGACAAGACATGAGAAGACAAGACAAGACAAGACAAGACAAGACAAGACAAAACAAGACAAGACAAGACAAGACAAGACTAGACAAGACTAGACAAGACAAGACAAGACAAGACTAGACAAGACTAGACAAGACAAGACAAGACCAGACAAGAAAAGACAAGACAAGACAAGACAAGACAAGACAAGACAAGACAAGACAAGACAAGACTAGACAAGACTAGACAAGACAAGACAAGACAAGACCAGACAAGAAAAGACAAGACAAGACAAGACTAGACAAGACAGGATAAGAAAAGACAAGACAAGACAAGACCAGACAAGAAAAGACAAGACAAGACAAGACTAGACAAGACAGGATAAGAAAAGACAAGACAAGACAAGACAAGACATGAGAAGACATGACAAGACAAAACAAGGCAAAACAAGACAAGACAAGACAAGACAAGACAAAAGAACACAACACAACATGACATGACATGACATGACATGACATGACATGACATGACATGACATGACATGACATGACATGACATGACATGACAAAACAAGACAAGACAAGACATGAGAAGACATGACAAGACAAAACAAGACAAAACAAGACAAGACAAGACAAGACAAAACAACACAACACAACATGACATGACATGACATGACATGACATGACAAAACAAGACAAGACAAGAAAAAAACAACACAACACAATATGACATGACATGACATGACATGAGAAGACAAGACAAGGCAGGACAGGACAGGACAGGACAGGACAGGACAGGACAGCACAGGACAGGACAGGACAGGACAGCACAGGACAGGACAGGACAGGACAGGACAGGACAGGACAAGACAAGATAAGACAAGACAAGACAAGACAAGACAAGACAAGACATGAGAAGACATGACAAGACAAAACAAGACAAAACAACACAACACTACATGACATGACATGACATGACATGACAAAACAAGACAAGACAAGACAAAACAACACAACACAATATGACATGACATGAAATGACATGAGAAGACAAGACAAGGCAGGACAGGACAGGACAGGACAGGACAGGACAAGATAAGACAAGACAAGACAAGACAAAACAAGACAGGACAAGACAAGACAAGACAAGACAAGACAAGACAAGACAAGACAAGACATGAGAAGACATGACAAGACAAAACAAGACAAAACAAGACAAGACAAGACAAGACAAGACAAGACAAGACAAGACAAGACAAGACAAGACAAGACAAGACAAGACAAGACAAGACATGAGAAGACGTGACAAGACAAAACAAGACAAAACAAGACAAGACAAGACAAGACAAGACAAGACAAAACAACACAACACAATATGACATGACATGACATGACATGAGAAGACAAGACAAGGCAGGACAGTACAGGACAGGACAGGACAGGACAGGACAGGACAGGACAGGACAAGATAAGACAAGACAAGACAAGACAAGACAAGACAGGACAAGACAAGACAAGACAAGACAAGACAAGACAAGACAAGACAAGACATGAGAAGACGTGACAAGACAAAACAAGACAAAACAAGACAAGACAAGACAAGACAAGACAAAACAACACAACACAACATGACATGACATGACATGACATGACAAAACAAGACAAGACAAGACAAGACAAGACAAGACAAGACAAGACAAGACATGAGAAGACATGACAAGACAAAACAAGACAAAACAAGACAAGACAAGACAAGACAAAACAACACAACACAACATGACATGACATGACATGACATGACATGACATGACATGAGAAGACAAGACAAGGCAGGACAGGACAGGACAGGACAGGACAGGACACGACAGGACAGGACAGGACAGGACAGGACAGGACAAGACAAGATAAGACAAGACAAGACAAGACCAGACAAGACAAGACAGGACAAGAAAAGACAAGACAAGACAAGACCAGACAAGAAAAGACAAGACAAGACTAGACAAGACTAGACAAGACAAGACAAGACAAGACAAGACAAGACAAGACAAGACAAGACAAGACTAGACAAGACAAGACAAGACAAGACAAGACAAGACAAGACAAGACAAGACAAGACAAGACAAGACAAGACAAGACAAGACAAGACAAGACAAGACAAGACAAGACAAGACAAGACAAGACAAGACAAGACAAGACAAGACAAGACAAGACAAGACAAGACAAGACAAGACAAGACAAGACAAGACAAGACAAGACAAGACAAGACAAGACAAGACAAGACAAGACAAGACAAGACAAGACAAGACAAGACAAGACAAGACAAGACAAGACAAGACAAGACAAGACAAGACAAGACAAGACAAGACAAGACAAGACAAGACAAGACAAGACAAGACAAGACAAGACAAGACAAGACAAGACAAGACAAGACAAGACAAGACAAGACAAGACAAGACAAGACAAGACAAGACAAGACAAGACAAGACAAGACAAGACAAGACAAGACAAGACAAGACAAGACAAGACAAGACAAGACAAGACAAGACAAGACAAGACAAGACAAGACAAGACAAGACAAGACAAGACAAGACAAGACAAGACAAGACAAGACAAGACAAGACAAGACAAGACAAGACAAGACAAGACAAGACAAGACAAGACAAGACAAGACAAAACAAGACAAGACAAGACAAGACAAGGCAAGACAAGACAAGACAAGACAAGACAAGACAAGACAAGACAAGACAAGACAAGACAAGACAAGACAAGACAAGACAAGGCAAGACAAGACAAGACAAGACAAGACAAGACAAGACAAGACTAGACAAGACTAGACAAGACTAGACAAGACAAGACAAGACAAGACCAGACAAGAAAAGACAAGACAAGACAAGACTAGACAAGACAGGACAAGAAAAGACAAGACAAGACAAGACAAGACAAGACATGAGAAGACATGACAAGACAAAACAAGGCAAAACAAGGCAAGACAAGACAAGACAAGACAAAACAACACAATTCAACATGACATGACATGACATGACATGACATGACAAAACAAGACAAGACAAGACAAGACAAGACAAGACAAGACATGAGAAGACATGACAAGACAAAACAAGACAAAATAAGACAAGACAAGACAAGACAAAACAACACAACACAACATGACATGACATGACATGACATGACATGACAAAACAAGACAAGACAAGACAAAACAACACAACACAATATGACATGACATGACATGACATGAGAAGACAAGACAAGGCAGGACAGGACAGGACAGGACAGGACAGGACAGCACAGGACAGGACAGGACAGGACAGGACAGGACAGGACAAGACAAGATAAGACAAGACAAGACAAGACAAGACCAGACAAGACAGGACAAGACAAGACAAGACAAGACAAGACAAGACAAGACAAGACAAGACAAGACAAGACAAGACAAGACAAGACAAGGCAAGACAAGACAAGACAAGACAAGGCAAGACAAGACAAGACAAGACAAGACAAGACAAGACAAGACAAGACAAGACAAGACAAGACAAGACAAGACAAGACTAGACAAGACAAGACAAGACTAGACAAGACTAGACAAGACTAGACAAGACAAGACAAGACCAGACAAGACTAGACAAGACAAGACAAGACAAGACTAGACAAGACTAGACAAGACAGGACAAGAAAAGTCAAGACAAGACAAGACAAGACAAGACATGAGAAGACAAGACAAGACAAGACAAGACAAAACAAGACGAGACAAGACAAGACTAGACAAGACTAGACAAGACAAGACAAGACAAGACAAGACCAGACAAGACAGGACAAGACAAGACAAGACAAGACAAGACAAGACAAGGCAAGACAAGACAAGACAAGACAAGACAAGACAAGACAAGACAAGACAAGACAAGACAAGACAAGACAAGACAAGACAAGACAAGACAAGACAAGACAAGACAAGACAAGACAAGACAAGACAAGACAAGACAAGACAAGACAAGACAAGACAAGACAAGACAAGACAAGACAAGACAAGACAAGACAAGACAAGACAAGACAAGACAAGACAAGACAAGACAAGACAAGACAAGACAAGACAAGACAAGACAAGACAAGACAAGACAAGACAAGACAAGACAAGACAAGACAAGACAAGACAAGACAAGACAAGACAAGACATGAGAAGACGTGACAAGACAAAACAAGACAAGACAAGACAAGACAAGACAAGACAAGACAAGACAAGACAAGACAAGACAAGACAAGACAAGACAAGACAAGACAAGACAAGACAAGACAAGACAAGACAAGACATGAGAAGACGTGACAAGACAAAACAAGACAAGACAAGACAAGACAAGACAAGACAAGACAAGACAAGACAAGACAAGACAAGACAAGACAAGACAAGACAAGACAAGACAAGACAAGACAAGACAAGACAAGACAAGACAAGACAAGACAAGACAAGACAAGACAAGACAAAACAAGACAAGACAAGACAAGACAAGGCAAGACAAGACAAGACAAGACAAGACAAGACAAGACAAGACAAGACAAGACAAGACAAGACAAGACAAGACAAGACAAGACAAGACAAGACAAGACAAGACAAGGCAAGACAAGACAAGACAAGACAAGACAAGACAAGACAAGACAAGACAAGACTAGACAAGACTAGACAAGACAAGACAAGACAAGACCAGACAAGAAAAGACAAGACAAGACAAGACTAGACAAGACAGGACAAGAAAAGACAAGACAAGACAAGACAAGACAAGACATGAGAAGACATGACAAGACAAAACAAGGCAAAACAAGGCAAGACAAGACAAGACAAGACAAAACAACACAATTCAACATGACATGACATGACATGACATGACATGACAAAACAAGACAAGACAAGACAAGACAAGACAAGACAAGACAAGACAAGACAAGACAAGACAAGACAAGACAAGACAAGACAAGACAAGACAAGACAAGACAAGACAAGACAAGACAAGACAAGACAAGACAAGACAAGACAAAACAAGACAAGACAAGACAAGACAAGGCAAGACAAGACAAGACAAGACAAGACAAGACAAGACAAGACAAGACAAGACAAGACAAGACAAGACAAGACAAGACAAGACAAGACAAGACAAGACAAGGCAAGACAAGACAAGACAAGACAAGACAAGACAAGACAAGACAAGACAAGACTAGACAAGACTAGACAAGACAAGACAAGACAAGACCAGACAAGAAAAGACAAGACAAGACAAGACTAGACAAGACAGGACAAGAAAAGACAAGACAAGACAAGACAAGACAAGACATGAGAAGACATGACAAGACAAAACAAGGCAAAACAAGGCAAGACAAGACAAGACAAGACAAAACAACACAATTCAACATGACATGACATGACATGACATGACATGACAAAACAAGACAAGACAAGACAAGACAAGACAAGACAAGACATGAGAAGACATGACAAGACAAAACAAGACAAAATAAGACAAGACAAGACAAGACAAAACAACACAACACAACATGACATGACATGACATGACATGACATGACAAAACAAGACAAGACAAGACAAAACAACACAACACAATATGACATGACATGACATGACATGAGAAGACAAGACAAGGCAGGACAGGACAGGACAGGACAGGACAGGACAGCACAGGACAGGACAGGACAGGACAGGACAGGACAGGACAAGACAAGATAAGACAAGACAAGACAAGACAAGACCAGACAAGACAGGACAAGACAAGACAAGACAAGACAAGACAAGACAAGACAAGACAAGACAAGACAAGACAAGACAAGACAAGGCAAGACAAGACAAGACAAGACAAGGCAAGACAAGACAAGACAAGACAAGACAAGACAAGACAAGACAAGACAAGACAAGACAAGACAAGACAAGACAAGACTAGACAAGACAAGACAAGACTAGACAAGACTAGACAAGACTAGACAAGACAAGACAAGACCAGACAAGACTAGACAAGACAAGACAAGACAAGACTAGACAAGACTAGACAAGACAGGACAAGAAAAGTCAAGACAAGACAAGACAAGACAAGACATGAGAAGACAAGACAAGACAAGACAAGACAAAACAAGACGAGACAAGACAAGACAAGACAAGACAAGACAAGACAAGACAAGACAAGACAAGACAAGACAAGACAAGGCAAGACAAGACAAGACAAGACAAGGCAAGACAAGACAAGACAAGACAAGACAAGACAAGACAAGACAAGACAAGACAAGACAAGACAAGACAAGACAAGACTAGACAAGACAAGACAAGACTAGACAAGACTAGACAAGACTAGACAAGACAAGACAAGACCAGACAAGACTAGACAAGACAAGACAAGACAAGACTAGACAAGACTAGACAAGACAGGACAAGAAAAGTCAAGACAAGACAAGACAAGACAAGACATGAGAAGACAAGACAAGACAAGACAAGACAAAACAAGACGAGACAAGACAAGACTAGACAAGACTAGACAAGACAAGACAAGACAAGACAAGACCAGACAAGACAGGACAAGACAAGACAAGACAAGACAAGACAAGACAAGACAAGACAAGACAAGACAAGACAAGACAAGACAAGACAAGACAAGGCAAGACAAGACAAGACAAGACAAGACAAGACAAGACAAGACAAGACAAGACAAGACAAGACAAGACAAGACAAGACAAGACAAGACAAGACAAGACAAGACAAGACAAGACAAGACAAGACAAGACAAGACAAGACAAGACAAGACAAGACAAGACAAGACAAGACAAGACAAGACAAGACAAGACAAGACAAGACAAGACAAGACAAGACAAGACAAGACAAGACAAGACAAGACAAGACAAGACAAGACAAGACAAGACAAGACAAGACAAGACAAGACAAGACAAGACAAGACAAGACAAGACAAGACAAGACAAGACAAGACAAGACAAGACAAGACAAGACAAGACAAGACAAGACAAGACAAGACAAGACAAGACAAGACAAGACAAGACAAGACAAGACAAGACAAGACAAGACAAGACAAGACAAGACAAGACAAGACAAGACAAGACAAGACAAGACAAGACAAGACAAGACAAGACAAGACAAGACAAGACAAGACAAGACAAGACAAGACAAGACAAGACAAAACAAGGCAAAACAAGGCAAGACAAGACAAGACAAGACAAGACAAGACAAGACAAGACAAGACAAGACAAGACAAGACAAGACAAGACAGGACAAGACAAGACAAGACAAGACAAGACAAGGCAAGACAAGACAAGACAAGGCAAGGCAAGACAAGACAAGACAAGACAAGACAAGGCAAGACAAGACAAGACAAGACAAGACAAGACAAGACAAGACAAGACAAGACTAGACAAGACTAGACAAGACAAGACAAGACAAGACTAGACAAGACAAGACAAGACTAGACAAGACTAGACAAGACTAGACAAGACAAGACAAGACCAGACAAGACTAGACAAGACAAGACAAGACAAGACTAGACAAGACTAGACAAGACAGGACAAGAAAAGTCAAGACAAGACAAGACAAGACAAGACATGAGAAGACAAGACAAGACAAGACAAGACAAAACAAGACGAGACAAGACAAGACTAGACAAGACTAGACAAGACAAGACAAGACAAGACAAGACAAGACCAGACAAGACAGGACAAGACAAGACAAGACAAGACAAGACAAGACAAGACAAGACAAGACAAGACAAGACAAGACAGGACAAGACAAGACAAGACAAGACAAGACAAGACAAGACAAGACAAGACAAGACAAGACAAGACAAGACAAGACAAGGCAAGACAAGACAAGACAAGACAAGGCAAGACAAGACAAGACAAGACAAGGCAAGACAAGACAAGACAAGACAAGACAAGACAAGACAAGACAAGACAAGACTAGACAAGACTAGACAAGACAAGACAAGACAAGACCAGACAAGAAAAGACAAGACAAGACAAGACTAGACAAGACAGGACAAGAAAAGACAAGACAAGACAAGACAAGACAAGACATGAGAAGACATGACAAGACAAAACAAGGCAAAACAAGGCAAGACAAGACAAGACAAGACAAAACAACACAATTCAACATGACATGACATGACATGACATGACATGACAAAACAAGACAAGACAAGACAAGACAAGACAAGACAAGGCAAGACAAGACAAGACAAGACAAGGCAAGACAAGACAAGACAAGACAAGACAAGACAAGACAAGACAAGACAAGACAAGACAAGACAAGACAAGACAAGACAAGACAAGACAAGACAAGACAAGACAAGACAAGACAAGACAAGACAAGACAAGACAAGACAAGACAAGACAAGACAAGACAAGACAAGACAAGACAAGACAAGACAAGACAAGACAAGACAAGACATGAGAAGACGTGACAAGACAAAACAAGACAAGACAAGACAAGACAAGACAAGACCAGACAAGAAAAGACAAGACAAGACAAGACTAGACAAGACAGGACAAGAAAAGACAAGACAAGACAAGACAAGACAAGACATGAGAAGACATGACAAGACAAAACAAGGCAAAACAAGACAAGACAAGACAAGACAAGACAAAACAACACAACACAACATGACATGACATGACATGACATGACATGACAAAACAAGACAAGACAAGACAAGACAAGACAAGACAAGACATGAGAAGACATGACAAGACAAAACAAGACAAAACAAGACAAGACAAGACAAGACAAAACAACACAACACAACATGACATGACATGACATGACATGACATGACAAAACAAGACAAGACAAGAAAAAAACAACACAACACAATATGACATGACATGACATGACATGAGAAGACAAGACAAGGCAGGACAGGACAGGACAGGACAGGACAGGACAGGACAGGACAGCACAGGACAGGACAGGACAGGACAGCACAGGACAGGACAGGACAGGACAGGACAGGACAGGACAAGACAAGATAAGACAAGACAAGACAAGACAAGACAAGACAAGACTAGACAAGACAAGACAAGACTAGACAAGACTAGACAAGACAAGACAAGACAAGACTAGACAAGACTAGACAAGACAAGACAAGACCAGACAAGACTAGACAAGTCAAGACAAGACAAGACTAGACAAGACTAGACAAGACAGGACAAGACAAGACAAGACAAGACAAGACAAGACAAGACAAGACAAGACAAGACAAGACAAGACAAGACAAGACAAGACAAGACAAGACAAGACAAGACAAGACAAGACAAGACAAGACAAGACAAGACAAGACAAGACAAGACAAGACAAGACAAGACAAGACAAGACAAGACAAGACAAGACTAGACAAGACTAGACTAGACAAGACAAGACAAGACAAGACAAGACTAGACAAGACTAGACAAGACTAGACAAGACAAGACCAGACAAGACCAGACAAGACAAGACAAGACCAGACAAGAAAAGACAAGACAAGACAAGACAAGACAAGACAAGACAAGACAAGACAAGACAAGACAAGACCAGACAAGAAAAGACAAGACAAGACAAGACAAAACAAGACAAGACAAGACAAGACTAGACAAGACAAGACAAGACAAGACCAGACAAGAAAAGACAAGACAAGACAAGACAAGACAAGACAAGACAAGACAAGACTAGACAAGACTAGACAAGACTAGACAAGACAAGACAAGACAAGAAAAGACAAGACAAGACAAGACTAGACAAGACAGGACAAGACAAGACCAGACAAGAAAAGGCAAGACAAGACAAGACAAGACAAGACAAGACAAGACTAGACAAGACAAGACAAGACAAGACCAGACAAGAAAAGACAAGACAAGACAAGACAAGACAAGACAAGACAAGACAAGACAAGACAAGACCAGACAAGAAAAGACAAGACAAGACAAGACAAAACAAGACAAGACAAGACAAGACTAGACAAGACTAGACAAGACAAGACAAGACAAGACTAGACAAGACTAGACAAGACAAGACAAGACAAGACCAGACAAGAAAAGACAAGACAAGACAAGACAAGACAAGACAAGACAAGACAAGACTAGACAAGACTAGACAAGACTAGACAAGACAAGACAAGACAAGAAAAGACAAGACAAGACAAGACTATACAAGACAGGACAAGACAAGACAAGACAAGACAAGACAAGACAAGACAAGACAAGACAAGGCAAGACAAGACAAGACAAGACAAGACAAGACAAGACAAGACAAGACAAGACAAGACAAGACAAGACAAGACAAGACAAGACAAGACAAGACAAGACAAGACAAGACAAGACAAGACAAGACAAGACAAGACAAGAGAAGACAAGACAAGACAAGACAAGACAAGACAAGACAAGACAAGACAAGACAAGACAAGACAAGACAAGACAAGACAAGACAAGACAAGACAAGACAAGACAAGACAAGACAAGACAGGACAAGACAAGACAAGACAAGACAAGACCAGACAAGAAAAGACAAGACAAGACAAGACAAGACTAGACAAGACAAGACTAGACAAGACTAGACAAGACTAGACAAGACTAGACAAGACAAGACAAGACAAGACTAGACAAGACTAGACAAGACTAGACAAGACAAGACAAGACAAGACAAGACAAGACAAGACAAGACAAGACAAGACAAGACAAGACAAGACAAGACAAGACAAGACAAAACAACACAACACACGACATGACATGACATGACATGACATGACAAGACAAGACAAGACAATATAAGACATGACAATACACAACAAGACAAGACAAAACAACACAACACACGACATGACAAGACAGGACAAGACAATATAAGACAGGACAAGACAAGACAAGACAAGACAAGACAAGACAAGACAAGACAAGACAAGACTAGACAAGACAAGACTAGACAAGACTAGACTAGACAAGACTAGACAAGACAAGACAAGACTAGACAAGACTAGACAAGACTAGACAAGACAAGACAAGACAAGACTAGACAAGACTAGACAAGACTAGACAAGACAAGACAAGACAAGACAAGACAAGACAAGACCAGACCAGACAAGACAAGACAAGACAAGACAAGACAAGACAAAACAAGACAAAACAAGACAAGACAAGACAAGACTAGACAAGACTAGACAAGACTAGACAAGACAAGACAAGACAAGACCAGACAAGAAAAGACAAGACAAGACAAGACTAGACAAGACTAGACAAGACAAGACAAGACAAGACAAGACAAGACAAGACAAGACAAGACAAGACTAGACAAGACTAGACAAGACTAGACAAGACAAGACAAGACAAGACAAGACAAGACAAGACAAGACAAGACTAGACAAGACAAGACAAGACAAGACAAGACAAGACAAGACAAGACAAGACAAGACAAGACATGAGAAGACATGACAAGACAAAACAAGACAAAACAAGACAAGACAAGACAAGACAAAACAACACAACACAACATGACATGACATGACATGACATGAGAAGACAAGACAAGGCAGGACAGGACAGGACAGGACAGGACAGGACAAAACAGGACAAGACAAGATAAGACAAGACAAGACAAGACAAGACAAGACAAGACAAGACAGGACAAGACAAGACAAGACAAGACAAGACTAGACAAGACTAGACAAGACTAGACAAGACTAGACAAGACAAGACAAGACAAGACAAGACAAGACAAGACATGAGAAGACATGACAAGACAAAACAAGACAAAACAAGACAAGACAAGACAAGACAAAATAACACAACACAACATGACATGACATGACATGACATGACAAAACAAGACAAGACAAAACAAGACAAAACAAGACAAGACAAGACAAGACAAAATAACACAACACAACATGACATGACATGACATGACATGACAAAACAAGACAAGACAAGACAAGACAAGACAAGACAAGACAAGACAAGACAAGACAAGACAAGACAAGACAAGACATGAGAAGACATGACAAGACAAAACAAGACAAAACAAGACAAGACAAGACAAGACAAAACAAGACAAGACAAGACAAGACAAGACAAGACAAGACAAGACAAGACAAGACTAGACAAGACAAGACAAGACCAGACAAGAAAAGACAAGACAAGACAAGACTAGACAAGACTAGACAAGACAAGACAAGACAAGACCAGACAAGAAAAGACAAGACTAGACAAGTCTAGACAAGACAAGACAAGACAAGACAAGACAAGACAAGACAAGACAAGACAAGACAAGACAAGACAAGACAAGACAAGACAAGACAAGACAAGACAAGACAAAACAAGACAAGACAAGACAAGACAAGACAAGACAAGACAAGACAAGACAAGACAAGACAAGACAAGACAAGACAAGACAAGACAAGACAAGACTAGACAAGACTAGACAAGACTAGACAAGACAAGACAAGACAGGACCAGACAAGAAAAGACAAGACAAGACAAGACAAGACAAAACAAGACAAGACAAGACAAGACTAGACAAGACTAGACAAGACAAGACAAGACAAGACAAGACAAGACAAGACCAGACAAGAAAAGACAAGACAAGACTAGACTAGACAAGACAAGACAAGACAAGACAAGACAAGACAAGACAAGACAAGACAAGACAAGACAAGACAAGACAAGACAAGACTAGACAAGACAAGACAAGACAAAACAAGACAAAACAAGACAAGACAAGACAAGACAAAACAACACAACACAACATGACATGACATGACATGACATGACATGACAAAACAAGACAAGACAAGACAAGACAAGACAAGACAAGACAAGACAAGACAAGACAAGACAAGACAAGACAAGACAAAACAAGACTAGACAAGACTAGACAAGACAAGACAAGACAAGACCAGACAAGAAAAGACAAGACAAGACAAGACTAGACAAGACTAGACAAGACAAGACAAGACAAGACAAGACAAGACAAGACAAGACAAGACAAGACAAGACAAGACAAGACAAGACTAGACAAGACTAGACAAGACTAGACAAGACATGACAAGACATGACAAGACAAAACAAGACAAGACAAGACAAGACAAAACAAGACTAGACAAGACTAGACAAGACAAGACAAGACAAGACCAGACAAGAAAAGACAAGACAAGACAAGACTAGACAAGACTAGACAAGACAAGACAAGACAAGACAAGACAAGACAAGACAAGACAAGACAAGACAAGACAAGACAAGACAAGACAAGACAAGACAAGACAAGACAAGAAAAGACAAGACAAGACTAGACAAGACTAGACAAGACTAGACAAGACTAGACAAGATAAGACAAGACAAGACAAGACAAGACAAGACAAGACATGAGAAGACATGACAAGACAAAACAAGACAAAACAAGACAAGACAAGACAAGACAAAACAACACAACACAACATGACATGACATGACATGACATGACATGACAAAACAAGACAAGACACGACAAGACAAGACAAGACAAGACATGAGAAGACATGACAAGACAAAACAAGACAAAACAACACAACACAACATGACATGACATGACAAAACAAGACAAGACAAGACAAAACAACACAACATAATATGACATGACATGACATGACATGAGAAGACAAGACAAGGCAGGACAGGACAGGACAGGACAGGACAGGACAGGACAAGACAAGACAAGACAAGACAAGACAACACAAGACAGGACAAGACAAGACAAGACAAGACAAGACAAGACAAGACAAGACAAGACAAGACAAGACAAGACAAGACAAGACAAGACAAGACAAGACAAGACAAGACAAGACAAGACAAGACAAGACAAGACAAGACAAGACAAGACAAGACAAGACAAGACAAAACAACACAACGCAACATATGACATGACAAGACAAGACAAAGCAACACAAGACAAGACAAGACAAGACAAGACAAGACAAGACAAGACAAGACTAGACAAGACAAGGAGAAGACAAGACAAGACAAAACAACACAACACACGACATGACATGACATGACATGACAAGACAAGACAAGCCAATATAAGACATGACAATACACAACAAGACAAGACAAAACAACACAACACACGACATGACAAGACAAGACAAGACAATATAAGACAGGACAAGACAAGACAAGACAAGACAAGACAAGACAAGACAAGACTAGACAAGACAAGACTAGACAAGACTAGACTAGACAAGACTAAACAAGACAAGACAAGACTAGACAAGACTAGACAAGACTAGACAAGACAAGACAAGACAAGACTAGACAAGACTAGACAAGACTAGACAAGACAAGACAAGACAAGACAAGACAAGACAAAACAAGACAAAACAAGACAAGACAAGACAAGACTAGACAAGACTAGACAAGACTAGACAAGACAAGACAAGACAAGACCAGACAAAAAAAGACAAGACAAGACAAGACTAGACAAGACTAGACAAGACAAGACAAGACAAGACAAGACAAGACAAGACAAGACAAGACAAGACTAGACAAGACTAGACAAGACTAGACAAGACAAGACAAGACAAGACAAGACAAGACAAAGACAAGATAAGACAAGACAAGACAAGACAAGACAAGACAAGACAAGACAAGACAAGACAAGACAAGACAAGACAAGACAAGACAAGACAAGACATGAGAAGACATGACAAGACAAAACAAGACAAAACAAGACAAGACAAGACAAAACAACACAACACAACATGACATGACATGACATGACATGACATGACATGACAAAACAAGACAAGACAAGACAAGACAAAACAACACAACACAATATGACATGACATGACATGACATGACATGACAAAACAAGACAAGACAAGACAAAACAACACAACACAATATGACATGACATGACATGACATGAGAAGACAAGACAAGGCAGGACAGGACAGGACAGGACAGGACAGGACAGGACAGGACAGGACAAGGCAAGACAAGACAAGACAAGACAAGAGAAGACAGGACAAGACAAGACAAGACAAGACAAGAGAAGACAAGACAAGACAAGACAAGACAAGACAAGACAAGACAAGACAAGACAAGACAAGACAAGACAAGACAAGACAAGACAAGACAAGACTAGACAAGACAAGACTAGACAAGACTAGACAAGACAAGACAAGACAAGACCAGACAAAAAAAGACAAGACAAGACAAGACTAGACAAGACTAGACAAGACAAGACAAGACAAGACAAGACAAGACAAGACAAGACAAGACAAGACTAGACAAGACTAGACAAGACTAGACAAGACAAGACAAGACTAGACAAGACAAGACTAGACAAGACTAGACTAGACAAGACTAGACAAGACAAGACAAGACTAGACAAGACTAGACAAGACTAGACAAGACAAGACAAGACAAGACAAAACAAGACAAGACAAGACAAGACAAGACAAGACCAGACAAAAAAAGACAAGACAAGACAAGACTAGACAAGACTAGACAAGACAAGACAAGACAAGACAAGACAAGACAAGACAAGACAAGACAAGACTAGACAAGACTAGACAAGACTAGACAAGACAAGACAAGACAAGACAAGACAAGACAAAGACCAGACAAAAAAAGACAAGACAAGACAAGACTAGACAAGACTAGACAAGACAAGACAAGACAAGACAAGACAAGACAAGACAAGACAAGACTAGACAAGACTAGACAAGACTAGACAAGACAAGACAAGACAAGACAAGACAAGACAAAGACAAGATAAGACAAGACAAGACAAGACAAGACAAGACAAGACAAGACAAGACAAGACAAGACAAGACAAGACAAGACAAGACAAGACAAGACATGAGAAGACATGACAAGACATGACAAGACATGACAAGACAAGACAAGACAAAACAACGCAACACAACATGACAAGACATGACATGACATGACATGACAAAACAAGACAAGACAAGACAAGACAAGACAAGACATGAGAAGACATGACAAGACAAAACAAGACAAAACAACACAACACAACATGACATGACATGACATGACATGACATGACAAAACAAGACAAGACAAGACAAAACAACACAACACAATATGACATGACATGACATGACATGAGAAGACAAGACAAGGCAGGACAGGACAGGACAGGACAGGACAGGACAGGACAGGACAGGACAAGGCAAGACAAGACAAGACAAGACAAGAGAAGACAGGACAAGACAAGACAAGACAAGACAAGAGAAGACAAGACAAGACAAGACAAGACAAGACAAGACAAGACAAGACAAGACAAGACAAGACAAGACAAGACAAGACAAGACAAGACAAGACAAGACAAGACATGAGAAGACATGACAAAACAAGACAAAACAACACAACACAACATGACATGACATGACATGACATGACATGACAAAACAAGACAAGACAAGACAAAACAACACAACACAATATGACATGACATGACATGACATGAGAAGACAAGACAAGGCAGGACAGGACAGGACAGGACAGGACAGGACAGGAAAAGACAAGACAAGACAAGACAAGACAAGACAAGACAAGACAAGACAAGACAAGACAAGACAAGACAAGACAAGACAAGACAAGACAAGACAAGACAAGACAAGACAAGACAAGACAAGACAAGACAAGACAAGACAAGACAAGACAAGACAAGACAAGACAAAACAACACAACGCAACACATGACAAGACAAGACAAGACAAAGCAACACAAGACAAGACAAGACAAGACAAGACAAGACAAGACTAGACAAGACAAGGAGAAGACAAGACAAGACAAAACAACACAACACACGACATGGCATGACATGACAAGACAAGACAAGACAATATAAGACATGACAATACACAACAAGACAAGACAAAACAACACAACACACGACATGACAAGACAAGACAAGACAATATAAGACAGGACAAGACAAGACAAGACAAGACAAGACAAGACAAGACAAGACAAGACAAGACAAGACTAGACAAGACAAGACTAGACAAGACTAGACTAGACAAGACTAGACAAGACAAGACAAGACTAGACAAGACAAGACTAGACAAGACTAGACAAGACAAGACAAGACAAGACTAGACAAGACTAGACAAGACTAGACAAGACAAGACAAGACAAGACAAGACAAGACAAGACCAGACAAGACAAGACAAGACAAGACAAGACAAGACAAAACAAGACAAAACAAGACAAGACAAGACAAGACAAGACTAGACAAGACTAGACAAGACTAGACAAGACTAGACAAGACAAGACAAGACAAGACCAGACAAGAAAAGACAAGACAAGACAAGACTAGACAAGACTAGACAAGACAAGACAAGACAAGACAAGACAAGACAAGACAAGACAAGACAAGACAAGACAAGACAAGACAAGACAAGACAAGACTAGACAAGACTAGACAAGACAAGACAAGACAAGACAAGACAAGACAAGACAAGACAAGACAAGACAAGACAAGACAAGACAAGACAAGACAAGACAAGACAAGACAAGACAAGACAAGACAAGACAAGACAAGACAAGACAAGACAAGACAAGACAAGACAAGACAAGACAAGACAAGACAAGACAAGACAAGACAAGACAACACAAGACAAGACAAGACAAGACAAGACAAGACAAGACAAGACAAGACAAGACAAGACAAGACAAGACAAGACAAGACAAGACAAGACAAGACAAGACAAGGCAAGACAAGACAAGACAAGACAAGACAAGACAAGACAAGACAAGACTAGACTAGACTAGACAAGACAAGACAAGACAAGACAAGACAAGACATGAGAAGACATGACAAGACAAAACAAGACAAAACAAGACAAGACAAGACAAAACAACGCAACACAACATGACATGACATGACATGACATGACAAAACAAGACAAGACAAGACAAGACAAGACAAGACAAGACATGAGAAGACATGACAAGACAAAACAAGACAAAACAAGACAAGACAAGACAAGACAAAACAAGACAAGACAAGACAAGATAAGACAAGACAAGACAAGACAAGACAAGACAAGACAAGACAAGACAAGACAAGACAAGACAAGACAAGACAAGACAAGACAAGACAAGACAAAACAAGACAAAACAAGACAAGACAAGACAAAACAAGACATGACAAGACAAGACAAGACAAGACAAGACAAGACAAGACAAGACAAGACAAGACAAGACAAGACAAGACAAGACAAGACAAGACAAGACAAGACAAGACAAGACAAGACAAGACAAGACAAGACAAGACAAGACAAGACAAGACAAGACAAGACAAGACAAGACAAGACAAGACAAGACAAGACAAGACAAGTCAAGACAAGACAAGACAAGACAAGACAAGACATGAGAAGACATGACAAGACAAAACAAGACAAGACAAGACAAGACAAGACAAAACAACGCAACACAACATGACAAGACATGACATGACATGACATGACAAAACAAGACAAGACAAGACAAGACAAGACAAGACATGAGAAGACATGACAAGACAAAACAAGACAAAACAACACAACACAACATGACATGACATGACATGACATGAGAAGACAAGACAGGACATTACAGGACAGGACAGGACAGGACAGGACAAGACAAGATAAGACAAGACAAGACAAGACAAGACAGGACAAGACAAGACAAGACAAGACAAGACAAGACAAGACAAGACAAGACAAGACAAGACAAGTCAAGACAAGACAAGACAAGACAAGACAAGACATGAGAAGACATGACAAGACAAAACAAGACAAGACAAGACAAGACAAGACAAAACAACGCAACACAACATGACAAGACATGACATGACATGACATGACAAAACAAGACAAGACAAGACAAGACAAGACAAGACATGAGAAGACATGACAAGACAAAACAAGACAAAACAACGCAACACAACATGACATGACATGACATGACATGACATGACAAAACAAGACAAGACAAGACAAAACAACACAACACAATATGACATGACATGACATGACATGAGAAGACAAGACAAGGCAGGACAGGATAGGACAGGACAGGACAGGACAGGACAGGACAGGACAAGGCAAGACAAGACAAGACAAGACAAGAGAAGACAGGACAAGACAAGACAAGACAAGACAAGAGAAGACAAGACAAGACAAGACAAGACAAGACAAGACAAGACAAGACAAGACAAGACAAGACAAGACAAGACAAGACAAGACAAGACAAGACAAGACAAGACATGAGAAGACATGACAAAACAAGACAAAACAACACAACACAACATGACATGACATGACATGACATGACATGACAAAACAAGACAAGACAAGACAAAACAACACAACACAATATGACATGACATGACATGACATGAGAAGACAAGACAAGGCAGGACAGGACAGGACAGGACAGGACAGGACAGGACAAGACAAGACAAGACAAGACAAGACAAGACAAGACAAGACAGGACAAGACAAGACAAGACAAGACAAGACAAGACAAGACAAGACAAGACAAGACAAGACAAGACAAGACAAGACAAGACAAGACAAGACAAGACAAGACAAGACAAAACAACACAACGCAACACATGACAAGACAAGACAAGACAAAGCAACACAAGACAAGACAAGACAAGACAAGACAAGACAAGACTAGACAAGACAAGGAGAAGACAAGACAAGACAAAACAACACAACACACGACATGGCATGACATGACAAGACAAGACAAGACAATATAAGACATGACAATACACAACAAGACAAGACAAAACAACACAACACACGACATGACAAGACAAGACAAGACAATATAAGACAGGACAAGACAAGACAAGACAAGACAAGACAAGACAAGACAAGACAAGACAAGACAAGACTAGACAAGACAAGACTAGACAAGACTAGACTAGACAAGACTAGACAAGACAAGACAAGACTAGACAAGACAAGACTAGACAAGACTAGACAAGACAAGACAAAACAAGACTAGACAAGACTAGACAAGACTAGACAAGACAAGACAAGACAAGACAAGACAAGACAAGACCAGACAAGACAAGACAAGACAAGACAAGACAAGACAAGACAAAACAAGACAAAACAAGACAAGACAAGACAAGACAAGACTAGACAAGACTAGACAAGACTAGACAAGACTAGACAAGACAAGACAAGACAAGACCAGACAAGAAAAGACAAGACAAGACAAGACTAGACAAGACTAGACAAGACAAGACAAGACAAGACAAGACAAGACAAGACAAGACAAGACAAGACAAGACAAGACAAGACAAGACAAGACAAGACTAGACAAGACTAGACAAGACAAGACAAGACAAGACAAGACAAGACAAGACAAGACAAGACAAGACAAGACAAGACAAGACAAGACAAGACAAGACAAGACAAGACAAGACAAGACAAGACAAGACAAGACAAGACAAGACAAGACAAGACAAGACAAGACAAGACAAGACAAGACAAGACAAGACAAGACAAGACAAGACAAGACAACACAAGACAAGACAAGACAAGACAAGACAAGACAAGACAAGACAAGACAAGACAAGACAAGACAAGACAAGACAAGACAAGACAAGACAAGACAAGGCAAGACAAGACAAGACAAGACAAGACAAGACAAGACAAGACAAGACTAGACTAGACTAGACAAGACAAGACAAGACAAGACAAGACAAGACAAGACATGAGAAGACATGACAAGACAAAACAAGACAAAACAAGACAAGACAAGACAAAACAACGCAACACAACATGACATGACATGACATGACATGACAAAACAAGACAAGACAAGACAAGACAAGACAAGACCAGACAAGAAAAGACTAGACAAGACAAGACTAGACAAGACTAGACAAGACAAGACAAGACTAGACAAGACTAGACAAGACAAGACAAGACAAGACTAGACAAGACTAGACAAGACTAGACAAGACTAGACAAGACTAGACAAGACTAGACAAGACAAGACAAGACAAGACAAGACCAGACAAGAAAAGACTAGACAAGACAAGACTAGACAAGACAAGACAAGACAAGAGAAGACAAGACAAGACAAGACAAGACTAGACAAGACTAGACAAGACTAGACAAGACAAGACAAGACAAGACAAGACAAGACAAGACAAGACAAGACAAGACAAGACAAGACAAGACAAGACAAGACAAGACAAGACAAGACAAGACAAGACAAGACAAGACAAGACAAGACAAGACAAGACAAGACAAGACAAGACAAGACAAGACAAGACAAGACAAGACAAGACAAGACAAGACAAGACAAGACAAGACAAGACAAGACAAGACAAGACAAGACAAGACTAGACAAGACAAGACAAGACAAGAAAAGACAAGACAAGACAAGACAAGACAAGACAAGACAAAGCAACACAAGACAAGACAAGACAAGACAAGACAAGACTAGACAAGACAAGGAGAAGACAAAACAACACAACACACGACATGACATGACATGACAAGACAAGACAAGACAATATAAGACATGACAATACACAACAAGACAAGACAAAACAACACAACACACGACATGACAAGACAAGACAAGACAATATAAGACAGGACAAGACAAGACAAGACAAGACAAGACAAGACAAGACAAGACAAGACAAGACAAGACAAGACAAGACAAGACAAGACAAGACAAGACAAGACTAGACAAGACAAGACTAGACAAGACTAGACTAGACAAGACTAGACAAGACAAGACAAGACTAGACAAGACTAGACAAGACTAGACAAGACAAGACAAGACAAGACTAGACAAGACTAGACAAGACTAGACAAGACAAGACAAGACAAGACAAGACAAGACCAGACAAGACAAGACAAGACAAGACAAGACAAGACAAAACAAGACAAAACAAGACAAGACAAGACAAGACAAGACTAGACAAGACTAGACAAGACTAGACAAGACTAGACAAGACAAGACAAGACAAGACCAGACAAGAAAAGACAAGACAAGACAAGACAAGACTAGACAAGACAAGACTAGACAAGACAAGACAAGACAAGACAAGACAAGACAAGACAAGACAAGACAAGACAAGACAAGACTAGACAAGACTAGACAAGACTAGACAAGACAAGACAAGACAAGACAAGACAAGACAAGACAAGACAAAGACAAGACAAGACAAGACAATACAATACAAGACAAGACAAGACAAGACAAGACAAGACAAGACAAGACAAGACAAGACAAGACAAGACAAGACAAGACAAGACAAGACAAGACAAGACAAGACAAGACAAGACAAGACAAGACAAGACAAGACAAGACAAGACAAGAGAAGACAAGACAAGACAAGACAAGACAAGACAAGACAAGACAAGACAAGACAAGACAAGACAAGACAAGACAAGGCAAGACAAGACAAGACAAGACAAGACAAGACAAGACTAGACTAGACTAGACAAGACAAGACAAGACAAGACAAGACAAGACAAGAAATGAGAAGACATGACAAGACAAAACAAGACAAAACAAGACAAGACAAGACAAGACAAGACAAGACAAGACAAAACAACGCAACACAACATGACATGACATGACATGACATGACAAGACAAGACAAGACAAGACAAGACAAAGCAACACAAGACAAGACAAGACAAGACAAGACAAGACTAGACAAGACAAGGAGAAGACAAAACAACACAACACACGACATGACATGACATGACAAGACAAGACAAGACAAGACAAGACAAGACAAGACAAGACAAGGCAAGACAAGACAAGACAAGACAAGACAAGACAAGACAAGACAAGACTAGACTAGACTAGACAAGACAAGACAAGACAAGACAAGACAAGACAAGACATGAGAAGACATGACAAGACAAAACAAGACAAAACAAGACAAGACAATACAAGACAAAACAAGACAAGACAGGACAAGATAAGACAAGACAAGACAAGACAAGACAAGACAAGACAAGACAAGACAAGACAAGACAAGACAAGACAAGACATGAGAAGACATGACAAGACAAAACAAGACAAAACAAGACAAGACAAGACAAAACAAGACAAGACAAGACAAGACAAGACAAGACAAGACAAGACAAGACAAGACAAGACAAGACAAGACAAGACAAGACAAGACAAGACAAGACAAGACAAGACAAGACAAGACAAGACAAGACTAGACAAGACTAGACAAGACAAGACAAGACAAGACAAGACAAGACTAGACAAGACTAGACAAGACAAGACAAGACAAGACAAGACAAGACAAGACAAGACAAGACAAGACAAGACAAGACAAGACAAGACAAGACAAGACAAGACAAGACAAGACAAGACAAGACAAGACAAGACAAGACAAGACTAGACAAGACTAGACAAGACAAGACAAGACAAGACTAGACAAGACTAGACAAGACAAGACAAGACAAGACAAGACAAGACAAGACCAGACAAGAAAAGACAAGACAAGACAAGACAAGACAAGACAAGACAAGACAAGACAAGACAAGACCAGACAAGAAAAGACTAGACAAGACAAGACTAGACAAGACTAGACAAGACAAGACAAGACTAGACAAGACTAGACAAGACAAGACAAGACAAGACAAGACAAGACTAGACAAGACTAGACAAGACTAGACAAGACAAGACAAGACAAGACAAGACAAAGACAAGACAAGACAAGACAAGACAAGACAAGACAAGACAAGACAAGACAAGACAAGACAAGACAAGACAAGACAAGACAAGACAAGACAAGACAAGACAAGACAAGACAAGACAAGACAAGACAAGACAAGACAAGACAAGACAAGACAAGACAAGACAAGACTAGACAAGACTAGACAAGACTAGACAAGACAAGACAAGACAAGACAAGACAAGACAAGACAAGACAAGACAAGACAAGGCAAGACAAGACAAGACAAGACAAGACAAGACAAGACAAGACTAGACTAGACTAGACTAGACTAGACAAGACAAGACAAGACAAGACAAGACAAGACAAGACAAGACAAGACAAGACAAGACAAGACAAGACAAGACAAGACAAGACAAGACAAGACAAGACAAGACAAGACAAGACAAGACAAGACAAGACAAGACAAGACAAGACTAGACAAGACAAGACAAGACCAGACAAGACTAGACAAGACTAGACAAGACAAGACAAGACAAGACTAGACAAGACAAGACAAGTTAAGACAAGACAAGACAAGACAAGACAAGACAAGAGAAGACAAGACAAGACAAGACAAGACAAGACAAGACTAGACAAGACTAGACAAGACAAGACAAGACAAGAGAAGACAAGACAAGACAAGACAAGACAAGACAAGACAAGACAAGACAAAACAAGACAAAACAAGACAAGACAAGACAAGACAAGACTAGACAAGACTAGACAAGACTAGACAAGACAAGACAAGACAAGACAAGACAAGACAAGACAAGACAAGACAAGACAAGACAAGACAAGACTAGACAAGACTAGACAAGACTAGACAAGACAAGACAAGACAAGACCAGACAAGAAAAGACAAGACAAGACAAGACAAGACTAGACAAGACTAGACAAGACAAGACAAGACAAGACAAGACAAGACAAGACAAGACAAGACTAGACAAGACTAGACAAGACTAGACAAGACAAGACAAGACAAGACAAGACAAGAAAAGACAAGACAAGACAAGACTAGACAAGACTAGACAAGACTAGACAAGACAAGACAAGACAAGACAAGACAAGACAAGACAAGACATGAGAAGACATGACAAGACAAAACAGCACAACACAACATGACATGACATGACATGACATGACAAAACAAGACAAGACAAGACAAGACTAGACAAGACAAGACAAGACAAGACTAGACAAGACTAGACAAGACAAGACAAGACAAGACCAGACAAGACAAGACAAGACAAGACAAGACAAGACAAGACAAGACAAGACAAGACAAGACAAGACTAGACAAGACAAGGAGAAGACAAGACAAGACAAAACAACACAACACACGACATGACATGACATGACAAGACAAGACAAGACAATATAAGACATGACAATACACAACAAGACAAGACAAAACAACACAACACACGACATGACAAGACAAGACAAGACAATATAAGACAGGACAAGACAAGACAAGACAAGACAAGACAAGACAAGACAAGACAAGACAAGACAAGACAAGACTAGACAAGACAAGACTAGACAAGACTAGACTAGACAAGACTAGACAAGACAAGACAAGACTAGACAAGACTAGACAAGACTAGACAAGACAAGACAAGACAAGACTAGACAAGACTAGACAAGACTAGACAAGACAAGACAAGACAAGACAAGACAAGACAAGACCAGACAAGACAAGACAAGACTAGACAAGACAAGACAAGACAAAACAAGACAAAACAAGACAAGACAAGACAAGACAAGACTAGACAAGACTAGACAAGACTAGACAAGACTAGACAAGACAAGACAAGACAAGACCAGACAAGAAAAGAAAAGACAAGACAAGACTAGACAAGACTAGACAAGACAAGACAAGACAAGACAAGACAAGACAAGACAAGACAAGACAAGACAAGACAAGACAAGACAAGACTAGACAAGACTAGACAAGACTAGACAAGACAAGACAAGACAAGACAAGACAAGACAAGACAAGACAAAGACAAGACAAGACAAGACAAGACAAGACAAGACAAGACAAGACAAGACAAGACAAGACAAGACAAGACAAGACAACACAAGACAAGACAAGACAAGACAAGACAAGACAAGACAAGACAAGACAAGACAAGACAAGGCAAGACAAGACAAGACAAGACAAGACAAGACAAGACAAGACTAGACTAGACAAGACTAGACAAGACTAGACAAGACAAGACAAGACAAGACAAGACAAGACAAGACAAGACAAGACAAGACAAGACAAGACAAGACAAGACAAGACAAGACTAGACAAGACAAGACTAGACAAGACTAGACTAGACAAGACTAGACAAGACAAGACAAGACTAGACAAGACTAGACAAGACTAGACAAGACAAGACAAGACAAGACTAGACAAGACTAGACAAGACTAGACAAGACAAGACAAGACAAGACAAGACAAGACATGAGAAGACATGACAAGACAAAACAACACAACACAACATGACATGACATGACATGACATGACAAAACAAGACAAGACAAGACAAGACTAGACAAGACAAGACAAGACAAGACAAGACTAGACAAGACTAGACAAGACAAGACAAGACAAGACTAGACAAGACAAGGAGAAGACAAGACAAGACAAAACAACACAACACACGACATGACATGACATGACAAGACAAGACAAGACAATATAAGACATGACAATACACAACAAGACAAGACAAAACAACACAACACACGACATGACAAGACAAGACAAGACAATATAAGACAGGACAAGACAAGACAAGACAAGACAAGACAAGACAAGACAAGACAAGACAAGACAAGACTAGACAAGACAAGACTAGACAAGACTAGACTAGACAAGACTAGACAAGACAAGACAAGACTAGACAAGACTAGACAAGACTAGACAAGACTAGACAAGACTAGACAAGACTAGACAAGACAAGACAAGACAAGACAAGACAAGACCAGACAAGACAAGACAAGACAAGACAAGACAAGACAAGACAAGACTAGACAAGACTAGACAAGACTAGACAAGACAAGACAAGACAAGACCAGACAAGAAAAGACAAGACAAGACAAGACTAGACAAGACTAGACAAGACAAGACAAGACAAGACAAGACAAGACAAGACAAGACCAGACAAGACAAGACAAGACAAGACAAGACAAGACAAGACAAGACTAGACAAGACTAGACAAGACTAGACAAGACAAGACAAGACAAGACCAGACAAGAAAAGACAAGACAAGACAAGACTAGACAAGACTAGACAAGACAAGACAAGACAAGACAAGACAAGACAAGACAAGACAAGACAAGACAAGACAAGACAAGACTAGACAAGACTAGACAAGACAAGACAAGACAAGACAAGACAAGACAAGACAAGACAAAGACAAGACAAGACAAGACAAGACAAGACAAGACAAGACAAGACAAGACAAGACAAGACAAGACAAGACAAGACAAGACAAGACAAGACAAGACAAGACAAGACAAGACAAGACAAGACAACACAAGACAAGACAAGACAAGACAAGACAAGACAAGACAAGACAAGACAAGACAAGACAAGACAAGACAAGACAAGACAAGACAAGGCAAGACAAGACAAGACAAGACAAGACAAGACTAGACTAGACAAGACAAGACAAGACAAGACAAGACAAGACATGAGAAGACAAGACAAGACAAGACATGAGAAGACATGACAAGACAAAACAAGACAAAACAAGACAAGACAAGACAAGACAAGACAAGACAAGACAAGACAAAACAACGCAACACAACATGACATGACATGACATGACATGACAAAACAAGACAAGACAAGACAAGACAAGACAAGACAAGACAAGACATGAGAAGACATGACAAGACAAAACAAGACAAAACAAGACAAGACAAAAGAAGACAAGACAAGACAAGATAAGACAAGACAAGACAAGACAAGACAAGACAAGACAAGACAAGACAAGACAAGACAAGACAACGCAACACAACATGACATGACATGACATGACATGACAAAACAAGACAAAACAAGACAAGACAAGACAAGACAAGACAAAACAACGCAACACAACATGACATGACATGACATGACATGACAAAACAAGACAAAACAAGACAAGACAAGACAAGACAAAACAAGACAAGACAAGACAAGACAAGACAAGACAAGACAAGACAAGACAAGACAAGACAAGACAAGACAAGACAAGACAAGACAAGACAAGACAAGACAAGACAAGACAAGACAAGACAAGACAAGACAAGACAAGACAAGACAAGACAAGACAAGACAAGACAAGACAAGACAAGACAAGACAAGACAAGACAAGACAAGACAAGACAAGACAAGACAAGACAAGACAAGACAAGACAAGACAAGACAAGACAAGACAAGACAAGACAAGACAAGACAAGACAAGACAAGACAAGACAAGACAAGACAAGACAAGACAAGACAAGACAAGACAAGACAAGACAAGACAAGACAAGACAAGACAAGACAAGACAAGACAAGACAAGACAAGACAAGACAAGACAAGACAAGACCAGACAAGAAAAGACTAGACAAGACTAGACAAGACAAGACAAGACTAGACAAGACTAGACAAGACAAGACTAGACAAGACAAGACAAGACAAGACTAGACAAGACTAGACAAGACTAGACAAGACTAGACAAGACTAGACAAGACTAGACAAGACAAGACAAGACAAGACAAGAAAAGACTAGACAAGACAAGACTAGACAAGACTAGACAAGACAAGACAAGACAAGACAAGACAAGACAAGACAAGACAAGACAAGACAAGACAAGACAAGACAAGACAAGACAAGACAAGACAAGACAAGACAAGACAAGACAAGACAAGACAAGACAAGACAAGACAAGACAAGACAAGACAAGACAAGACAAGACAAGACAAGACAAGACAAGACAAGACAAGACAAGACAAGACAAGACAAGACTAGACAAGACAAGACAAGACAAGAAAAGACAAGACAAGACAAGACAAGACAAGACAAAGCAACACAAGACAAGACAAGACAAGACAAGACAAGACAAGACAAGACTAGACAAGACAAGGAGAAGACAAAACAACACAACACACGACATGACATGACATGACAAGCATGACATGACAAGACAAGACAAGACAATATAAGACATGACAATACACAACAAGACAAGACAAAACAACACAAAACACGACATGACAAGACAAGACAAGACAATATAAGACAGGACAAGACAAGACAAGACAAGACAAGACAAGACAAGACAAGACAAGACAAGACTAGACAAGACAAGACTAGACAAGACTAGACTAGACTAGACAAGACTAGACAAGACAAGACAAGACTAGACAAGACTAGACAAGACTAGACAAGACAAGACAAGACAAGACTAGACAAGACTAGACAAGACTAGACAAGACAAGACAAGACAAGACAAGACAAGACCGACAGACAAGACAAGACAAGACAAGACAAGACAAAACAAGACAAAACAAGACAAGACAAGACAAGACAAGACTAGACAAGACTAGACAAGACTAGACAAGACTAGACAAGACAAGACAAGACAAGACAAGACCAGACAAGAAAAGACAAGACAAGACAAGACTAGACAAGACTAGACAAGACAAGACAAGACAAGACAAGACAAGACAAGACAAGACAAGACAAGACAAGACAGACAAGACAAGACAAGACAAGACAAGACAAGACAGACAAAACAAGACAAGACAAGACAAGACAAGACAAGACAAGACAAAGACAAGACAAGACAAGACAAGACAAGACAAGACAAGACAAGACAAGACAAGACAAGACAAGACAAGACAAGACAAGACAAGACAAGACAAGACAAGACAGACAAGACAAGACAAGACAAGACAAGACAAGACAAGACAAGACAAGACAAGACAAGACAAGACAAGACAAGACAAGACAAGACAAGACAAGACAAGACAAGACAAGACAAGACAAGACAAGACAAGACAAGACAAGACAAGACAAGACAAGACAAGACAAGACAAGACAAGACAAGACAAGACAAGACAAGACAAGACAAGACAAGACAAGACAAGACAAGACAAGACAAGACAAGACAAAGACAAGACTAGACTAGACAAGACAAGACAAGACAAGACAAGACAAGACAAGACAAGACAAGACAAGACAAGACAAGACAAGAGAAGACATGACAAGACAAAACAAGACAAAACAAGACAAGACAAGACAAGACAAGACAAGACAAGACAAGACAAAACAACGCAACACAACATGACATGACATGACATGACATGACAAAACAAGACAAGACAAGACAAGACAAGACAAGACATGAGAGACATGACAAGACAAGACAAGACAAGACAAGACAAGACAAGACAAGACAAGACAAGACAGAAGACAAGACTAGACAAGACTAGACAAGACAGACAAGACAAGACAAGACAAGACAAGACAAGACAAGACAAGACCAGACAAGAAAAGACAAGACAAGACTAGACAAGACAAGACAAGACAAGACCAGACAAGAAAAGACAAGACAAGACAAGACTAGACAAGACTAGACAAGACAAGACAAGACAAGACAAGACAAGACAAGACAAGACAAGACAAGACAAGACAAGACAAGACAAGACAAGACTAGACAAGACTAGACAAGACTAGACAAGACTAGACAAGACTAGACAAGACAAGACAAGACAAGACAAGACAAGACAAGACAAAGACAAGACAAGACAAGACAAGACAAGACAAGACAAGACAAGACAAGACAAGACAAGACAAGACAAGACAAGACAAGACAAGACAAGACAAGACAAGACAAGACAAGACAAGACAAGACAAGACAAGACAAGACAAGACAAGACAAGACAAGACAAGACAAGACAAGACAAGACAAGACAAGACAAGACAAGACAAGACAAGACAAGACAAGACAAGACAAGACAAGACAAGACAAGACAAGACAAGACAAGACAAGACAAGACAAGACAAGACAAGACAAGACAAGACAAGACAAGACAAGACAAGACAAGACAAGACAAGACAAGACAAGACAAGACAAGACAAGACAAGACAAGACAAGACAAGACAAGACAAGACAAGACAAGACAAGACAAGACAAGACTAGACAAGACAAGACAAGACAAGACCAGACAAGACTAGACAAGACTAGACAAGACAAGACAAGACAAGGCTAGACAAGACTAGACAAGACAAGACAAGACTAGACAAGACTAGACAAGACAAGACAAGACAAGACAAGACAAGACTAGACAAGACTAGACAAGACTAGACAAGACAAGACAAGACAAGACAAGACAAAGACAAGACAAGACAAGACAAGACAAGACAAGACAAGACAAGACAAGACAAGACAAGACAAGACAAGACAAGACAAGACAAGACAAGACAAGACAAGACAAGACAAGACAAGACAAGACAAGACAAGACAAGACAAGACAAGACAAGGCAAGGCAAGGCAAGACAAGACAAGACAAGACAAGACAAGACAAGACAAGACAAGACTAGACAAGACAAGACAAGACAAGACAAGACAAGACAAGACAAGACAAGACAAGACAAGACAAGACAAGACAAGACAAGACAAGAAAAGACAAGACAAGACAAGACAAGACAAGACAAGACAAGACAAGACTAGACAAGACAAGACAAGACAAGACAAGACCAGACAAGACTAGACAAGACTAGACAAGACAAGACAAGACAAGACAAGACAAGACTAGACAAGACAAGACAAGACAAGACAAGACAAGACAAGACAAGACTAGACAAGACTAGACAAGACTAGACAAGACAAGACAAGACAAGACTAGACAAGACTAGACAAGACAAGACAAGACAAGACAAGACAAGACAAGACAAGACAAGACAAGACAAGACAAGACAAGACAAGACAAAACAAGACAAGACAAGACAAGACAAGACTAGACAAGACTAGACAAGACTAGACAAGACTAGACAAGACTAGACAAGACAAGACAAGACAAGACAAGACAAGACAAGACAAGACAAGACAAGACAAGACAAGACAAGACTAGACAAGACTAGACAAGACTAGACAAGACAAGACCAGACAAGAAAAGACAAGACAAGACAAGACAAGACTAGACAAGACTAGACAAGACAAGACAAGACAAGACAAGACAAGACAAGACAAGACAAGACAAGACAAGACAAGACTAGACAAGACTAGACAAGACTAGACAAGACAAGACAAGACAAGACAAGACAAGACTAGACAAGACTAGACAAGACAAGACAAGACAAGACCAGACAAGAAAAGACAAGACAAGACAAGACTAGACAAGACTAGACAAGACAAGACAAGACAAGACAAGACAAGACAAGACAAGACAAGACATGAGAAGACATGACAAGACAAAACAACACAACACAACACGACATGACATGACATGACATGACAAAACAAGACAAGACAAGACAAGACTAGACAAGACAAGACAAGACAAGACAAGACTAGACAAGACTAGACAAGACAAGACAAGACAAGACCAGACAAGACAAGACAAGACAAGACAAGACAAGACAAGACAAGACAAGACAAGACAAGACAAGACAAGACAAGACAAGACAAGACCAGACAAGACTAGACAAGACTAGACAAGACATGACAAGACAAGACAAGACAAGACAAGACAGGGCAGGACAGGACAGGACAGGACAGGACAGGACAGGACAAGACAAGACAAGACAAGACAAGACAAGACCAGACAAGACTAGACAAGACAAGACAAGACAAGACCAGACAAGACTAGACAAGACTAGACAAGACAAGACAAGACTAGACAAGACAAGACAAGACAAGACAAGACAAGACAAGACAAGACAAGACAAGACAAGACAAGACAAGACAAGACAAGACAAGACAAGACAAGACAAGACAAGACAAGACAAGACAAGACAAGACTAGACAAGACTAGACAAGACAAGACAATACAAGACTAGACAAGACTAGACAAGACAAGACAAGACAAGACCAGACAAGACAAGACCAGACAAGACAATACAAGACAAGACAAGACAAAACAAGACAAGACAAGACAAGACTAGACAAGACTAGACAAGACAAGACAAGACAAGACCAGACAAGAAAAGACAAGACAAGACAAGACTAGACAAGACTAGACAAGACAAGACAAGACAAGACAAGACAAGACAAGACAAGACAAGACATGAGAAGACATGACAAGACAAAACAACACAACACAACATGACATGACATGACATGACATGACAAAACAAGACAAGACTAGACAAGACTAGACAAGACAAGACAAGACAAGACTAGACAAGACTAGACAAGACAAGACAAGACAAGACAAGACAAGACAAGACAAGACAAGACAAGACAAGACAAGACAAGACAAGACAAGACAAGACAAGACAAGACAAGACAAGACAAGACAAGACAAGACAAGACAAGACAAGACAAGACCAGACAAGACAAGACAAGACAAGACAAGACAAGACAAAACAAGACAAAACAAGACAAGACAAGACAAGACAAGACTAGACAAGACTAGACAAGACTAGACAAGACTAGACAAGACAAGACAAGACAAGACCAGACAAGAAAAGACAAGACAAGACAAGACTAGACAAGACTAGACAAGACAGGACAAGACAAGACAAGACAAGACAAGACAAGACAAGACAAGACAAGACTAGACAAGACTAGACAAGACTAGACAAGACAAGACAAGACAAGACAAGACAAGACAAGACAAAGACAAGACAAGACAAGACAAGACAAGACAAGACAAGACAAGACAAGACAAGACAAGACAAGACAAGACAAGACAAGACAAGACAAGACAAGACAAGACAAGACAAGACAAGACAAGACAAGACAAGACAAGACAAGACAAGACAAGACAAGACAAGACAAGACAAGACAAGACAAGACAAGACAAGACAAGACAAGACAAGACAAGACAAGACAAGACAAGACAAGACAAGACAAGACAAGACAAGACAAGACAAGACAAGACAAGACAAGACAAGACAAGACAAGACAAGACAAGACAAGACAAGACAAGACAAGACAAGACAAGACAAGACAAAACAAGACAAGACAAGACAAGACAAGACAAGACAAGACAAGACAAGACAAGACAAGACAAGACAAGACAAGACAAGACAAGACAAGACAAGACAAGACAAGGCAAGACAAGACAAGACAAGACAAGACAAGACAAGACAAGACTAGACTAGACTAGACAAGACAAGACCAGACAAGACAAGACAAGACAAGACATGAGAAGACATGACAAGACAAAACAAGACAAAACAAGACAAGACAAGACAAGACAAGACAAGACAAGACAAGACAAGACATGAGAAGACATGACAAGACAAAACAAGACATAACAAGACAAGACAATACAAGACAAAACAAGACAAGACAGGACAAGATAAGACAAGACAAGACAAGACAAGACAAGACAAGACAAGACAAGACAAGACATGAGAAGACATGACAAGACAAAACAAGACAAAACAAGACAAGACAAGACAAGACAAAACAAGACAAGACAAGACAAGACAAGACAAGACAAGACAAGACAAGACAAGACAAGACAAGACAAGACAAGACAAGACAAGACAAGACAAGACAAGACAAGACAAGACAAGACAAGACAAGACAAGACAAGACAAGACAAGACAAGACAAGACAAGACAAGACAAGACAAGACAAGACAAGACAAGACTAGACAAGACAAGACAAGACAAGACCAGACAAGACTAGACAAGACAAGACAAGACAAGACAAGACAAGACAAGACAAGACAAGACAAGACAAGACAAGACAAGACAAGACAAGACAAGACAAGACAAGACAAGACAAGACAAGACAAGACAAGACAAGACAAGACCAGACAAGAAAAGACTAGACAAGACAAGACTAGACAAGACTAGAAAAGACAAGACAAGACTAGACAAGACTAGACAAGACAAGACAAGACAAGACAAGACAAGACAAGACAAGACAAGACAAGACAAGACAAGACAAGACAAGACAAGACAAGACAAGACAAGACAAGACAAGACAAGACAAGACAAGACAAGACAAGACAAGACAAGACAAGACTAGACAAGACAAGACAAGACAAGACCAGACAAGACTAGACAAGACAAGACAAGACAAGACAAGACAAGACAAGACAAGACAAGACAAGACAAGACAAGACAAGACAAGACAAGACTAGACAAGACTAGACAAGACAAGACAAGACAAGACTAGACAAGACAAGACAAGACAAGACAAGACAAGACAAGACAAGACAAGACAAGACAAGACAAGACAAGACAAGACAAGACAAGACAAGACAAGACAAGACAAGACAAGACAAGACAAGACAAGACAAGACAAGACAAGACAAGACAAGACAAGACAAGACTAGACAAGACAAGACAAGACAAGACCAGACAAGACTAGACAAGACAAGACAAGACAAGACAAGACAAGACAAGACAAGACAAGACTAGACAAGACTAGACAAGACTAGACAAGACTAGACAAGACAAGACAAGACAAGACAAGACAAGACCAGACAAGACAAGACAAGACAAGACAAGACAAGACAAGACAAGACAAGACAAGACAAGACAAGACAAGACAAGACAAGACAAGACAAGACCAGACAAGAAAAGACTAGACAAGACAAGACTAGACAAGACTAGAAAAGACAAGACAAGACTAGACAAGACTAGACAAGACAAGACAAGACAAGACAAGACAAGACTAGACAAGACTAGACAAGACTAGACAAGACAAGACAAGACAAGACAAGACAAAGACAAGACAAGACAAGACAAGACAAGACAAGACAAGACAAGACAAGACAAGACAAGACAAGACAAGACAAGACAAGACAAGACAAGACAAGACAAGACAAGACAAGACAAGACAAGACAAGACAAGACAAGACAAGACAAGACAAGACAAGACAAGACAAGACAAGACAAGACAAGACAAGGCAAGGCAAGGCAAGACAAGACAAGACAAGACAAGACAAGACAAGACAAGACAAGACAAGACTAGACAAGACAAGACAAGACAAGACAAGACAAGACAAGACAAGACAAGACAAGACAAGACAAGACAAGACAAGACAAGACAAGAAAAGACAAGACAAGACAAGACAAGACAAGACAAGACAAGACAAGACAAGACTAGACAAGACAAGACAAGACAAGACCAGACAAGACTAGACAAGACTAGACAAGACAAGACAAGACAAGACAAGACAAGACTAGACAAGACAAGACAAGACAAGACAAGACAAGACAAGACAAGACTAGACAAGACTAGACAAGACTAGACAAGACTAGACAAGACAAGACAAGACTAGACAAGACTAGACAAGACTAGACAAGACAAGACAAGACAAGACAAGACAAGACAAGACAAGACAAGACAAGACAAGACAAGACAAGACAAGACAAGACAAGACAAAACAAGACAAGACAAGACAAGACAAGACTAGACAAGACTAGACAAGACTAGACAAGACTAGACAAGACAAGACAAGACAAGACAAGACAAGACAAGACAAGACAAGAAAAGACAAGACAAGACTAGACAAGACTAGACAAGACTAGACAAGACAAGACAAGACAAGACCAGACAAGAAAAGACAAGACAAGACAAGACAAGACTAGACAAGACTAGACAAGACAAGACAAGACAAGACAAGACAAGACAAGACAAGACAAGACTAGACACGACTAGACAAGACTAGACAAGACAAGACAAGACAAGACAAGACCAGACAAGAAAAGACAAGACAAGACAAGACTAGACAAGACTAGACAAGACAAGACAAGACAAGACAAGACAAGACAAGACAAGACATGAGAAGACATGACAAGACAAAACAACACAACACAACATGACATGACATGACATGACATGACAAAACAAGACAAGACAAGACAAGACTAGACAAGACAAGACAAGACAAGACTAGACAAGACTAGACAAGACAAGACAAGACAAGACCAGACAAGACAAGACAAGACAAGACAAGACAAGACAAGACAAGACAAGACAAGACAAGACAAGACAAGACAAGACAAGACAAGACCAGACAAGACTAGACAAGACTAGACAAGACATGACAAGACAAGACAAGACAAGACAAGACAGGACAGGACAGGACAGGACAGGACAGGACAGGACAGGACAAGACAAGACAAGACAAGACAAGACAAGACAAGACCAGACAAGACTAGACAAGACAAGACAAGACAAGACAAGACCAGACAAGACTAGACAAGACAAGACAAGACAAGACAAGACAAGACAAGACAAGACAAGACAAGACAAGACAAGACAAGACAAGACAAGACAAGACAAGACAAGACTAGACAAGACTAGACAAGACAAGACAATACAAGACTAGACAAGACTAGACAAGACAAGACAAGACAAGACCAGACAAGACAAGACCAGACAAGACAAGACAAGACAAGACAAGACAAAACAAGACAAGACAAGACAAGACTAGACAAGACTAGACAAGACAAGACAAGACAAGACAAGACAAGACAAGACAAGACAAGACAAGACTAGACAAGACAAAACAAGACAAGACAAGACAAGACAAGACAAGACAAGACAAGACAAGACAAGACAAGACAAGACAAGACAAGACAAGACAAGACAAGACAAGACAAGACAAGACAAGACAAGACAAGACAAGACAAGACAAGACAAGACAAGACAAGACAAGACAAGACAAGACAAGACAAGACAAGACAAGACAAGACAAGACAAGACAAGACAAGACAAGACAAGACAAGACAAGACAAGACAAGACAAGACAAGACAAGACAAGACAAGACAAGACAAGACAAGACAAGACAAGACAAGACAAGACAAGACAAGACAAGACAAGACAAGACAAGACAAGACAAGACAAGACAAGACAAGACAAGACAAGACAAGACAAGACAAGACAAGACAAGACAAGACAAGACAAGACAAGACAAGACAAGACTAGACAAGACTAGACAAGACAAGACAAGACAAGACAAGACAAGACAAGACAAGACAAGACATGAGAAGACATGACCAGACAAAACAACACAACACAACATGACATGACATGACATGACATGACAAAACAAGACAAGACTAGACAAGACTAGACAAGACAAGACAAGACAAGACTAGACAAGACTAGACAAGACAAGACAAGACAAGACCAGACAAGACTAGACAAGACTAGACAAGACAAGACAAGACAAGACAAGACTAGACAAGACTAGACAAGACAAGACAAGACAAGACCAGACAAGAAAAGACAAGACAAGACAAGACAAGACAAGACTAGACAAGACAAGACAAGACAAGACAAGACAAGACAAGACAATTCAAGACAAGACAAGACAAGACAAGACAAGACAAGACAAGACTAGACAAGACTAGACAAGACTAGACAAGACAAGACAAGACAAGACATGACAAGACAAGACAAGACATGAGAAGACATGACAAGACAAAACAAGACAAGACAAGACAAGACAAGACAAGACAAGACAAGACAAGACAAGACAAGACATGAGAAGACATGACAAGACAAAACAAGACAAAACAAGACAAGACAAGACAAGACAAAACAACACAACACAACATGACATGACATGACATGACATGACAAAACAAGACAAGACAGGACAGGACAGGACAAGACAAGACAAGACTAGACAAGACTAGACAAGACAAGACAAGACAAGACTAGACAAGACAAGACAAGACAAGACAAGACAAGACGAGACAAGACAAGACAAGACCAGACTAGACAAGACTAGACAAGACAAGACTAGACAAGACAAGACAAGACAAGACAAAACAAGACAAGACAAGACAAGACTAGACAAGACTAGACAAGACTAGACAAGACAAGACAAGACAAGACAAAACAAGACAAGACAAGACAAGACAAGACAAAACAAGACAAGACAAGACAAGACAAGACTAGACAAGACTAGACAAGACTAGACAAGACAAGACAAGACAAGACCAGACAAGAAAAGACAAGACAAGACAAGACAAGACTAGACAAGACTAGACAAGACAAGACAAGACAAGACAAGACAAGACAAGACAAGACAAGACAAGACTAGACAAGACAAGACAGGACAAGACAAGACAAGACCAGACAAGAAAAGACAAGACAACACAAGACTAGACAAGACTGGACAAGACAAGACAAGACAAGACAAGACAAGACAAGACAAGACAAGACAAGACCAGACTAGACAAGACTAGACAAGACAAGACTAGACAAGACAAGACAAGACAAGACAAAACAAGACAAGACAAGACAAGACTAGACAAGACTAGACAAGACAAGACAAGACAAGACAAAACAAGACAAGACAAGACAAGACAAGACAAAACAAGACAAGACAAGACAAGACAAGACTAGACAAGACTAGACAAGACAAGACAAGACAAGACAAGACAAGACTAGACAAGACTAGACAAGACTAGACAAGACTAGACAAGACTAGACAAGACAAGACAAGACAAGACAAGACAAGACAAGACAAGACAAGACAAGACAAGACCAGACTAGACAAGACTAGACAAGACAAGACTAGACAAGACAAGACAAGACAAGACAAAACAAGACAAGACAAGACAAGACTAGACAAGACTAGACAAGACAAGACAAGACAAGACAAAACAAGACAAGACAAGACAAGACAAGACAAAACAAGACAAGACAAGACAAGACAAGACAAGACAAGACAAGACAAGACAAGACAAGACAAGACAAGACAAGACTAGACAAGACAAGACAGGACAAGACAAGACAAGACCAGACAAGAAAAGACAAGACAACACAAGACTAGACAAGACTGGACAAGACAAGACCAGACAAGACAAGACAAGACAAGACAAGACAAGACAAGACAAGACAAGACAAGACAAGACAAGACAAGACAAGACAAGACAAGACAAAACAAGACAAGACAAGACAAGACTAGACAAGACTAGACAAGACAAGACAAGACAAGACAAGACAAAACAAGACAAAACAAGACAAGACAAGACAAAACAACACAACACAACATGACATGACATGACATGACAAAACAAGACAAGACAAGACAAAACAACACAACACAATAGGACATGACATGACATGACATGAGAAGACAAGACAGGACAAGACAAGTCAAGACAAGAAAAGACAAGACTAGACAAGACTAGACAAGACTAGACAAGACAAGACAAGACAAGACAAGACAAGACAAGACAAGACAAGACAAGACAAGACAAGACAAGACAAGACAAGACAAGACAAGACAAGACAAGACAAGACTAGACAAGACTAGACAAGACAAGACAAGACAAGACAAGACAAGACAAGACAAGACAAGACAAGACAAGACTAGACAAGACAAGACAAGACAAGACAAGACAAGACAAGACAAGACTAGACAAGACAAGACAAGACAAGACAAGACAAGACAAGACAAGACAAGACAAGACAAGACAAGACAAGACAAGACAAGACAAGACAAGACAAGACAAGACAAGACAAGACAAGACAAGACAAGACAAGACAAGACAAGACAAGACAAAACAAGACAAGACAAGACTAGACAAGACTAGACAAGACAAGACAAGACCAGACAAGAAAAGACAAGACAAGACAAGACTAGACAAGACTAGACAAGACAAGACAAGACAAGACAAGACAAGACAAGACAAGACAAGACAAGACAAGACAAGACAAGACAAGACAAGACAAGACAAGACAAGACAAGACAAGACAAGACAAGACAAGACAAGACAAGACAAGACAAGACAAGACAAGACAAGACAAGACAAGACTAGACAAGACTAGACAAGACTAGACAAGACTAGACAAGACAAGACAAGACGAGACAAGACAAGACAAGACTAGACTAGACAAGACAAGACAAGACAAGACAAGACAAGACAAGACAAGACAAGACAAGTCAAGACAAGACAAGACAAGACAAGACAAGACAAGACAAGACAAGACAAGACTAGACAAGACAAGACAAGACAAGACAAGACAAGACTAGACAAGACTAGACAAGACAAGACAAGACAAGACTAGACAAGACTAGACAAGACTAGACAAGACTAGACAAGACTAGACAAGACAAGACAAGACAAGACGAGACAAGACAAGACTAGACAAGACTAGACAAGACAAGACAAGACAAGACAAGACAAGACAAGACAAGACAAGACAAGACAAGACAAGACAAGACAAGACAAGACAAGACAAGACAAGACAAGACAAGACAAGACAAGACAAGACAAGACAAGACAAGACAAGACAAGACAAGACAAGACAAGACAAGACAAGACAAGACAAGACAAGACAAGACAAGACAAGACAAGACAAGACAAGACAAGACAAGACAAGACAAGACAAGACAAGACAAGACAAGTCAAGACAAGACAAGACAAGACAAGACAAGACAAGACAAGACTAGACAAGACAAGACTAGACAAGACTAGACAAGACAAGACAAGACAAGACAAGACAAGACAAGACAAGACAAGACAAGACAAGACTAGACAAGACTAGACAAGACAAGACAAGACAAGACAAGACAAGACAAGACAAGACAAGACAAGACAAGACTAGACAAGACAAGACAAAACAACACAACACAACATGACATGACATGACATGACATGACAAAACAAGACAAGACAAGACAAGACAAAACAACACAACACAATATGACATGACATGACATGACATGAGAAGACAAGACAAGGAAGCACAGGACAGGACAGGACAGGACAGGACAGGACAGGACAAGACAAGACAAGATAAGACAAGACAAGACAAGACAGGACAAGACAAGACAAGACAAGACAAGACAAGACAAGACAAGACAAGACAAGACAAGACAAGACAAGACAAGACAAGACGAGACAAGACAAGACAAGACAAGACTAGACAAGACTAGACAAGACTAGACAAGACAAGACAAGACAAGACAAGACAAGACAAGACAAGACAAGACAAGACAAGACAAGACAAGACAAGACAAGACAAGACAAGACAAGACAAGACAAGACAAGACAAGACAAGACAAGACAAAACAAGACAAGACAAGACCAGACTAGACAAGACTAGACAAGACAAGACAAGACAAGAACAGACAAGAAAAGACAAGACAAGACAAGACTAGACAAGACAAGACAAGACAAGACAAGACAAGACAAGACTAGACAAGACAAGACAAGACAAGACAAGACAAGACAAGACAAGTCAAGACAAGACAAGACAAGACAAGACAAGACTAGACAAGACTAGACAAGACAAGACAAGACTAGACAAGACAAGACAAGACTAGACAAGACTAGACAAGACTAGACAAGACTAGACAAGACAAGACAAGACAAGACAAGACAAGATAAGACAAGACAAGACAAGACAAGACTAGACAAGACAAGACTAGACAAGACTAGACTAGACAAGACTAGACAAGACAAGACAAGACTAGACAAGACTAGACAAGACTAGACAAGACAAGACAAGACTAGACAAGACAAGACAAGACAAGACAAGACAAGACAAGACAAGACAAGACAAGACAAGACAAGACAAGACAAGACAAGACAAGACAAGACAAGACAAGACAAGACAAGACAAGACAAGACAAGACAAGACAAGACAAGACAAGACAAGACAAGACAAGACAAGACAAGACTAGACAAGACTAGACAAGACAAGACAAGACAAGACAAGACAAGACATGAGAAGACATGACAAGACAAAACAAGACAAAACAACACAACACAACATGACATGACATGACATGACATGACATGACATGACAAAACAAGACAAGACAAGACAAAACAACACAACACAATATGACATGACATGACATGACATGAGAAGACAAGACAAGGCAGGACAGGACAGGACAGGACAGGACAGGACAGGACAAGATAAGACAAGACAAGACAAGACAAGACAAGACAAGACAGGACAAGACAAGACAAGACAAGACAAGACAAGACAAGACATGAGAAGACATGACAAGACAAAACAAGACAAAACAAGACAAGACAAGACAAGACAAGACAAGACAAGACAAAACAACACAACACAACATGACATGACATGACATGACATGACATGACTTGACATGACAAAACAAGACAAGACAAGACAAAACAACACAACACAATATGACATGACATGACATGACATGAGAAGACAAGACAAGGCAGGACAGGACAGGACAGGACAGGACAGGACAGGACAGGACAGGACAGGACAGGACAGGACAGGACAGGACAAGATAAGACAAGACAAGACAAGACAAGACAAGACAAGACAGGACAAGACAAAACAAGACAAGACAAGACAAGACAAGACAAGACATGACAAGACAAAACAAGACAAAACAAGACAAGACAAGACAAGGCAAGACAAAACAACACAACACAACATGACATGACATGACATGACATGACAAAACAAGACAAGACAAGACAAGACAAGACAAGACAAGACAAGACAAGACAAGACAAGACAAGACATGAGAAGACATGACAAGACAAAACAAGACAAAACAAGGCAAGACAAGACAAGACAAAACAACACAACACAACATGACATGACATGACATGACATGACAAAACAAGACAAGACAAGACAAGACAAGACAAGACAAGACAAGACAAGACAAGACAAGACAAGACAAGACAAGACAAGACAAGACAAGACAAGGCAAGACTAGACAAGACTAGACAAGACAAGACAAGACAAGACCGGACAAGACAAGACAAGACAAGACAAGACAAGACAAGACAAAACAAGACAAGACAAGACCAGACTAGACAAGACTAGACAAGACAAGACAAGACAAGACCAGACAAGAAAAGACAAGACAAGACAAGACTAGACAAGACTGGACAAGACAAGACAAGACTAGACAAGACTAGACAAGACAAGACAAGACAAGACAAGACAAGATAAGACAAGACAAGACAAGACAAGACAAGACAAGACAAGACAAGACAAGACAAGACAAGACTAGACTAGACAAGACTAGACAAGACAAGACAAGACAAGACAAGACAAGACAAGACATGAGAAGACATGACAAGACAAAACAAGACAAAACAAGACAAGACAAGACAAGTCAAGACAAGACAAGACAAGACAAGACAAGACATGAGAAGACATGACAAGACAAAACAAGACAAAACAAGACAAGACAAGACAAGACAAGACAAGACAAGACAAGACAAGACAAGACAAGACAAGACTAGACAAGACTAGACAAGACAAGACAAGACAAGACTAGACAAGACTAGACAAGACAAGACAAGACAAGACAAGACAAGACAAGACAAGACAAGACAAGACAAGACAAGACAAGACAAGACAAGACAAGACAAGACAAGACAAGACTAGACAAGACTAGACAAGACTAGACAAGACAAGACAAGACTAGACAAGACTAGACAAGACTAGACAAGACAAGACAAGACATGAGAAGACATGACAAGACAAAACAAGACAAAACAAGACAAGACAAGACAAGACAAGACAAAACAACACAACACAACATGACATGACATGACATGACAAAACAAGACAAGGCAAGACAAGAAAAGACAAGACAAGACAAGACAAGACAAGACAAGACTAGACAAGACTAGACAAGACAAGACAAGACTAGACAAGACTAGACAAGACAAGACAAGACAAGACAAGACAAGACTAGACAAGACAAGACAAGACAAGACCAGACAAGACAAGACAAGACATGACAAGACATGAGAAGACATGACAAGACAAAACAAGACAAAACAAGACAAGACAAGACAAGACAAAACAAGACAAGACAAGACAAGACAAGACAAGACTAGACAAGACAAGACAAGACTAGACAAGACTAGACAAGACAAGACAAGACAAGACAAGACAAGACAAGACAAGACAAGACAAGACAAGACAAGACTAGACAAGACTAGACAAGACTAGACAAGACTAGACAAGACTAGACAAGACAAGACAAGACAAGACAAGACAAGACAAGACATGAGAAGACATGACAAGACAAAACAAGACAAAACAAGACAAAACAAGACAGGACAAGACAAGACAAAACAACACAACACAACATGACATGACATGACATGACATGACATGACATGACAAAACAAGACAAGACAAGACAAGACAAGACAAGACAAGACATGAGAAGACATGACAAGACAAAACAAGACAAAACAACACAACATGACATGACATGACATGTCATGACAAAACAAGACAAGACAAGACAAAACAACACAACACAATATGACATGACATGACATGACATGAGAAGACAAGACAAGGCAGGACAGGACAGGACAAGACTAGACAAGACTAGACAAGACAAGACAAGACCAGACAAGAAAAGACAAGACAAGACAAGACTAGACAAGACTAGACTAGACAAGACAAGACAAGACTAGACAAGACAAGACAAGACAAGACAAGACAAGACAAGACAAGACAAGACAAGACAAGACAAGACAAGACAAGACAAGACAAGACAAGACAAGACAAGACAAGACAAGACAAGACAAGACAAGACAAGACAAGACAAGACAAGACAAGACAAGACAAGACAAGACAAGACAAGACAAGACAAGACAAGACAAGACAAGACAAGACAAGACAAGACAAGACAAGACAAGACAAGACAAGACAAGACAAGACAAGACAAGACAAGACAAGACAAGACAAGACAAGACAAGACAAGACAAGACAAGACTAGACAAGACTAGACAAGACAAGACAAGACAAGACAAGACAAGATAAGACAAGACAAGACAAGACAAGACTAGACAAGACAAGACTAGACAAGACTAGACTAGACAAGACTAGACAAGACAAGACAAGACTAGACAAGACAAGACTAGACAAGACTAGACAAGACAAGACTAGACAAGACAAGACAAGACAAGACAAGACAAGACAAGACAAGACAAGACAAGACAAGACAAGACAAGACAAGACAAGACAAGACAAGACAAGACAAGACAAGACAAGACAAGACAAGACAAGACAAGACAAGACAAGACAAGACAAGACAAGACAAGACAAGACAAGACAAGACAAGACAAGACAAGACAAGACAAGACAAGACAAGACAAGACAAGACAAGACAAGACAAGACAAGACAAGACAAGACAAGACAAGACAAGACAAGACAAGACTAGACAAGACTAGACAAGACAAGACTAGACAAGACTAGACAAGACAAGACAAGACAAGACTAGACAAGACTAGACAAGACAAGACAAGACAAGACAAGACAAGACAAGACAAGACAAGACAAGACAAGACAAGACAAGACAAGACAAGACAAGACAAGACAAGACAAGACTAGACAAGACTAGACAAGACTAGACAAGACAAGACAAGACTAGACAAGACTAGACAAGACTAGACAAGACAAGACAAGACATGAGAAGACATGACAAGACAAAACAAGACAAAACAAGACAAGACAAGACAAGACAAGACAAAACAACACAACACAACATGACATGACATGACATGACAAAACAAGACAAGGCAAGACAAGAAAAGACAAGACAAGACAAGACAAGACAAGACAAGACTAGACAAGACTAGACAAGACAAGACAAGACTAGACAAGACTAGACAAGACAAGACAAGACAAGACAAGACAAGACTAGACAAGACAAGACAAGACAAGACCAGACAAGACAAGACAAGACATGACAAGACATGAGAAGACATGACAAGACAAAACAAGACAAAACAAGACAAGACAAGACAAGACAAAACAAGACAAGACAAGACAAGACAAGACAAGACTAGACAAGACAAGACAAGACTAGACAAGACTAGACAAGACAAGACAAGACAAGACAAGACAAGACAAGACAAGACAAGACAAGACAAGACAAGACTAGACAAGACTAGACAAGACTAGACAAGACTAGACAAGACTAGACAAGACAAGACAAGACAAGACAAGACAAGACAAGACATGAGAAGACATGACAAGACAAAACAAGACAAAACAAGACAAAACAAGACAGGACAAGACAAGACAAAACAACACAACACAACATGACATGACATGACATGACATGACATGACATGACAAAACAAGACAAGACAAGACAAGACAAGACAAGACAAGACATGAGAAGACATGACAAGACAAAACAAGACAAAACAACACAACATGACATGACATGACATGTCATGACAAAACAAGACAAGACAAGACAAAACAACACAACACAATATGACATGACATGACATGACATGAGAAGACAAGACAAGGCAGGACAGGACAGGACAAGACTAGACAAGACTAGACAAGACAAGACAAGACCAGACAAGAAAAGACAAGACAAGACAAGACTAGACAAGACTAGACTAGACAAGACAAGACAAGACTAGACAAGACAAGACAAGACAAGACAAGACAAGACAAGACAAGACAAGACAAGACAAGACAAGACAAGACAAGACAAGACAAGACAAGACAAGACAAGACAAGACAAGACAAGACAAGACAAGACAAGACAAGACAAGACAAGACAAGACAAGACAAGACAAGACAAGACAAGACAAGACAAGACAAGACAAGACAAGACAAGACAAGACAAGACAAGACAAGACAAGACAAGACAAGACAAGACAAGACAAGACAAGACAAGACAAGACAAGACAAGACAAGACAAGACAAGACAAGACAAGACTAGACAAGACTAGACAAGACAAGACAAGACAAGACAAGACAAGATAAGACAAGACAAGACAAGACAAGACTAGACAAGACAAGACTAGACAAGACTAGACTAGACAAGACTAGACAAGACAAGACAAGACTAGACAAGACAAGACTAGACAAGACTAGACAAGACAAGACTAGACAAGACAAGACAAGACAAGACAAGACAAGACAAGACAAGACAAGACAAGACAAGACAAGACAAGACAAGACAAGACAAGACAAGACAAGACAAGACAAGACAAGACAAGACAAGACAAGACAAGACAAGACAAGACAAGACAAGACAAGACAAGACAAGACAAGACAAGACAAGACAAGACAAGACAAGACAAGACAAGACAAGACAAGACAAGACAAGACAAGACAAGACAAGACAAGACAAGACAAGACAAGACTAGACAAGACTAGACAAGACAAGACAAGACAAGACAAGACAAGACATGAGAAGACATGACAAGACAAAACAAGACAAAACAACACAACACAACATGACATGACATGACATGACATGACAAAACAAGACAAGACAAGACAAAACAACACAACACAATATGACATGACATGACATGACATGAGAAGACAAGACAAGGCAGGACAGGACAGGACAGGACAGGACAGGACAAGATAAGACAAGACAAGACAAGACAAGACAAGACAAGACAAGACAAGACAAGACAAGACAAAACAACACAACACAACATGACATGACATGACATGACATGACATGACAAAACAAGACAAGACAAGACAAAACAACACAACACAATATGACATGACATGACATGACATGAGAAGACAAGACAAGGCAGGACAGGACAGGACAGGACAAGATAAGACAAGACAAGACAAGACAAGACAAGACAAGACAGGACAAGACAAGACAAGACAAGACAAGACAAGACAAGACATGAGAAGACATGGCAAGACAAAACAAGACAAAACAAGACAAGACAAGACAAGACAAAACAACACAACACAACATGACATGACATGACATGACATGACAAAACAAGACAAGACAAGACAAGACAAGACAAGACAAGACAAGACAAGACAAGACAAGACAAGACAAGACATGAGAAGACATGACAAGACAAAACAAGACAAAACAAGGCAAGACAAGACAAGACAAAACAACATGACATGACATGACATGACAAAACAAGACAAGACAAGACAAAACAACACAACACAATATGACATGACATGACATGACATGAGAAGACAAGACAAGGCAGGACAGGACAGGACAGGACAGGACAGGACTGGGCAGGACAGGACAGGACAAGACAAGACAAGATAAGACAAGACAAGACAAGACAAGACAAGACAGGACAAGACAAGACAAGACAAGACAAGACAAGACAAGACAAGACAAGACAAGACAAGACAAGACAAGACAAGACGAGACAAGACAAGACAAGACAAGACAAGACAAGACAAGACAAGACAAGACAAGACAAGACAAGACCGGACAAGACAAGACAAGACAAGACAAAACAAGACAAGACAAGACCAGACTAGACAAGACTAGACAAGACAAGACAAGACAAGACCAGACAAGAAAAGACAAGACAAGACTAGACAAGACTGGACAAGACAAGACAAGACAAGACTAGACAAGACTAGACAAGACAAGACAAGACAAGACAAGACAAGACAAGACAAGACTAGACTAGACAAGACTAGACAAGACAAGACAAGACAAGACAAGACATGAGAAGACATGACAAGACAAAACAAGACAAAACAAGACAAGACAAGACAAGACAAGACAAGACAAGACAAGACATGAGAAGACATGACAAGACAAAACAAGACAAAACAAGACAAGACAAGACAAGACAAGACAAGACAAGACAAGACAAGACTAGACAAGACTAGACAAGACAAGACAAGACTAGACAAGACTAGACAAGACAAGACAAGACAAGACAGGACAAGACAAGACAAGACTAGACAAGACTAGACAAGACAAGACAAGACTAGACAAGACAAGACAAGACAAGACTAGACAAGACTAGACAAGACAAGACAAGACAAGACAAGACAAGATAAGACAAGACAAGACAAGACAAGACTAGACAAGACAAGACTAGACAAGACTAGACTAGACAAGACTAGACAAGACAAGACAAGACTAGACAAGACAAGACTAGACAAGACAAGACAAGACAAGACAAGACTAGACAAGACTAGACAAGACAAGACAAGACAAGACAAGACAAGACATGAGAAGACATGACAAGACAAAACAAGACAAAACAACACAACACAACATGACATGACATGACATGACATGACAAAACAAGACAAGACAAGACAAAACAACACAACACAATATGACATGACATGACATGACATGAGAAGACAAGACAAGGCAGGACAGGACAGGACAGGACAGGACAGGACAAGATAAGACAAGACAAGACAAGACAAGACAAGACAAGACAAGACAAGACAAGACAAGACAAAACAACACAACACAACATGACATGACATGACATGACATGACATGACAAAACAAGACAAGACAAGACAAAACAACACAACACAATATGACATGACATGACATGACATGAGAAGACAAGACAAGGCAGGACAGGACAGGACAGGACAAGATAAGACAAGACAAGACAAGACAAGACAAGACAAGACAGGACAAGACAAGACAAGACAAGACAAGACAAGACAAGACAGGAGAAGACATGGCAAGACAAAACAAGACAAAACAAGACAAGACAAGACAAGACAAAACAACACAACACAACATGACATGACATGACATGACATGACAAAACAAGACAAGACAAGACAAGACAAGACAAGACAAGACAAGACAAGACAAGACAAGACAAGACATGAGAAGACATGACAAGACAAAGCAAGACAAAACAAGGCAAGACAAGACAAGACAAAACAACATGACATGACATGACATGACAAAACAAGACAAGACAAGACAAAACAACACAACACAATATGACATGACATGACATGACATGAGAAGACAAGACAAGGCAGGACAGGACAGGACAGGACAGGACAGGACTGGGCAGGACAGGACAGGACAAGACAAGACAAGATAAGACAAGACAAGACAAGACAAGACAAGACAGGACAAGACAAGACAAGACAAGACAAGACAAGACAAGACAAGACAAGACAAGACAAGACAAGACAAGACGAGACAAGACAAGACAAGACAAGACAAGACAAGACAAGACAAGACAAGACAAGACAAGACAAGACAAGACCGGACAAGACAAGACAAGACAAGACAAGACAAGACAAAACAAGACAAGACAAGACCAGACTAGACAAGACTAGACAAGACAAGACAAGACAAGACCAGACAAGAAAAGACAAGACAAGACTAGACAAGACTGGACAAGACAAGACAAGACAAGACTAGACAAGACTAGACAAGACAAGACAAGACAAGACAAGACTAGACTAGACAAGACTAGACAAGACAAGACAAGACAAGACAAGACATGAGAAGACATGACAAGACAAAACAAGACAAAACAAGACAAGACAAGACAAGACAAGACAAGACAAGACATGAGAAGACATGACAAGACAAAACAAGACAAAACAAGACAAGACAAGACAAGACAAGACAAGACAAGACAAGACAAGACTAGACAAGACTTGACAAGACAAGACAAGACTAGACAAGACTAGACAAGACAAGACAAGACAAGACCAGACAAGACAAGACAAGACAAGACAAGACAAGACAAGACAAGACAAGACAAGACAAGACAAGACAAGACTAGACAAGACTAGACAAGACTAGACAAGACTAGACAAGACAAGACAAGACTAGACAAGACTAGACAAGACAAGACAAGACATGAGAAGACATGACAAGACAAAACAAGACAAAACAAGACAAGACAAGACAAGACAAGACAAAACAACACAACACAACATGACATGACATGACAAAACAAGACAAGGCAAGACAAGAAAAGACAAGACAAGACAAGACAAGACAAGACAAGACTAGACAAGACTAGACAAGACAAGACAAGACTAGACAAGACTAGACAAGACAAGACAAGACAAGACAAGACTAGACAAGACAAGACAAGACAAGACAAGACCAGACAAGACAAGACAAGACATGACAAGACATGAGAAGACATGACAAGACAAAACAAGACAAAACAAGACAAGACAAGACAAGACAAGACAAAACAAGACAAGACAAGACAAGACAAGACAAGACTAGACAAGACAAGACAAGACTAGACAAGACTAGACAAGACAAGACAAGACAAGACAAGACAAGACAAGACAAGACAAGACAAGACAAGACAAGACAAGACAAGACAAGACAAGACAAGACAAGACAAGACAAGACTAGACAAGACTAGACAAGACTAGACAAGACTAGACAAGACAAGACAAGACAAGACAAGACAAGACAAGACATGAGAAGACATGACAAGACAAAACAAGACAAAACAAGACAAGACAAGACAAGACAAAACAACACAACACAACATGACATGACATGACATGACATGACATGACAAAACAAGACAAGACAAGAAAAGACAAGACAAGACAAGACATGAGAAGACATGACAAGACAAAACAAGACAAAACAACACAACATGACATGACATGACATGTCATGACAAAACAAGACAAGACAAGACAAAACAACACAACACAATATGACATGACATGACATGACATGACATGAGAAGACAAGACAAGGCAGGACAGGACAGGACAAGACTAGACAAGACTAGACAAGACAAGACAAGACCAGACAAGAAAAGACAAGACAAGACAAGACAAGACAAGACTAGACAAGACAAGACAAGACAAGACAAGACAAGACTAGACAAGACAAGACAAGACAAGACAAGACGAGACAAGACAAGACAAGACTAGACAAGACTAGACAAGACAAGACAAGACAAGACAAGACTAGACAAGACTAGACAAGACAAGACAAGACAGGACAAGACAAGACAAGACAAGACAAGACAAGACAAGACAAGACAAGACAAGACAAGACAAGACAAGACAAGACAAGACAAGACAAGACAAGAAAAGACAAGACTAGACAAGACTAGACAAGACTAGACAAGACAAGACAAGACAAGACAAGACTAGACAAGACTAGACAAGACAAGACAAGACAGGACAAGACAAGACAAGACAAGACAAGACAAGACAAGACAAGACAAGACAAGACAAGACAAGACAAGACAAGACAAGACAAGACAAGACAAGACAAGACTAGACAAGACAAGACAAGACAGGACAAGACAAGACAAGACAAGACAAGACAAGACAAGAAAAGACCAGACAAGACAAGACAAGACAAGACAAGACAAGACAAGACAAGACAAGACAAGACAAGACAAGACAAAACAAGACAAGACAAGACATGAGAAGACATGACAAGACAAAACAAGACAAAACAACACAACATGACATGACATGACATGACATGACAAAACAAGACAAGACAAGACAAGACAAGACAAGACCAGACAAGACAAGACAAGACAAGACAAGACAAGACAAGACAAGACAAGACTAGACAAGACTAGACAAGACTAGACAAGACAAGACAAGACAAGACAAGACAAGACTAGACAAGACTAGACAAGACTAGACAAGACAAGACAAGACAAGACAAGACAAGACTAGACAAGACTAGACAAGACTAGACAAGACAAGACAAGACAAGACAAGACAAGACCAGACAAGACAAGAAGAGACAAGACAAGACAAGACAAGACAAGACAAGACAAGTCAAGACAAGACAAGACAAGACAAGACAAGACAAGACAAGACAAGACAAGACTAGACAAGACAAGGCAGGACAAGACAAGACAAGACAAGACAAGACTAGACAAGACTAGACAAGACAAGACAAGACCAGACAAGAAAAGACAAGACAAGACAAGACTAGACAAGACTAGACAAGACAAGACAAGACTAGACAAGACAAGACAAGACAAGACAAGACAAGACAAGACAAGACAAGACAAGACAAGACAAGACAAGACAAGACAAGACAAGACAAGACAAGACAAAACAAGACAAGACAAGACAAGACAAGACAAGACAAGACAAGACTAGACAAGACAAGACAAGACAAGACAAGACAAGACAAGACAAGACAAGACAAGACAAGACAAGACAAGACAAGACAAGACAAGACAAGACAAGACAAGACTAGACTAGACAAGACAAGACAAGACAAGACAAGACAAGACAAGACAAGACAAGACAAGACAAGACAAGACAAGACAAGACAAGACAAGACAAGACCAGACAAGACAAGAGAAGACAAGACAAGACAAGACAAGACAAGACAAGACAAGACTAGACTAGACAAGACTAGACAAGACTAGACAAGACAAGACAAGACAAGACAAGACAAGACTAGACAAGACTAGACAAGACAAGACAAGACAAGACAAGACAAGACAAGACCAGACAAGACAAGACAAGACAAGACAAGACAAGACAAGACTAGACTAGACAAGACTAGACAAGACTAGACAAGACAAGACAAGACAAGACAAGACAAGACAAGACAAGACTAGACAAGACAAGACAAGACAAGACAAGACAAGACAAGACAAGACAAGACTAGACAAGACTAGACAAGACTAGACAAGACAAGACAAGACAAGACAAGACAAGACAAGACAAGACAAGACAAGACAAGATAAGACAAGACAAGACAAGACAAGACTAGACAAGACAAGACTAGACAAGACTAGACTAGACAAGACTAGACAAGACAAGACAAGACTAGACAAGACTAGACAAGACTAGACAAGACAAGACAAGACTAGACAAGACTAGACAAGACAAGACAAGACAAGACAAGACAAGACAAGACAAGACAAGACAAGACAAGACAAGACAAGACAAGACAAGACAAGACAAGACAAGACAAGACAAGACAAGACTAGACAAGACTAGACAAGACTAGACAAGACTAGACAAGACAAGACAAGACAAGACAAGACAAGACAAGACATGAGAAGACATGACAAGACAAAACAAGACAAAACAAGACAAGACAAGACAAGACAAAACAACACAACACAACATGACATGACATGACATGACATGACATGACAAAACAAGACAAGACAAGACAAGACAAGACAAGACAAGACATGAGAAGACATGACAAGACAAAACAACACAACATGACATGACATGACATGTCATGACAAAACAAGACAAGACAAGACAAAACAACACAACACAATATGACATGACATGACATGACATGACATGAGAAGACAAGACAAGGCAGGACAGGACAGGACAAGACTAGACAAGACTAGACAAGACAAGACAAGACCAGACAAGAAAAGACAAGACAAGACAAGACAAGACAAGACTAGACAAGACAAGACAAGACAAGACAAGACAAGACTAGACAAGACAAGACAAGACAAGACAAGACGAGACAAGACAAGACAAGACTAGACAAGACTAGACAAGACAAGACAAGACAAGACAAGACTAGACAAGACTAGACAAGACAAGACAGGACAAGACAAGACAAGACAAGACAAGACAAGACAAGACAAGACAAGACAAGACAAGACAAGACAAGACAAGACAAGACAAGAAAAGACAAGACTAGACAAGACTAGACAAGACAAGACAAGACAAGACAAGACTAGACAAGACTAGACAAGACTAGACAAGACAAGACAAGACAAGACAAGACAAGACAAGACAAGACTAGACAAGACTAGACAAGACTAGACAAGACAAGACAAGACAAGACAAGACAAGAAAAGACCAGACAAGACAAGACAAGACAAGACAAGACAAGACAAGACAAGACAAGACAAGACAAGACAAAACAAGACAAGACAAGACATGAGAAGACATGACAAGACAAAACAAGACAAAACAACACAACATGACATGACATGACATGACATGACAAAACAAGACAAGACAAGACAAGACAAGACAAGACCAGACAAGACAAGACAAGACAAGACAAGACAAGACAAGACAAGACAAGACTAGACAAGACTAGACAAGACAAGACAAGACAAGACAAGACAAGACAAGACAAGACAAGACAAGTCAAGACAAGACAAGACAAGACAAGACAAGACAAGACAAGACAAGACAAGACTAGACAAGACAAGACTAGACAAGACTAGACAAGACAAGACAAGACAAGACAAGACAAGACCAGACAAGACAAGAAGAGACAAGACAAGACAAGACAAGACAAGACAAGACAAGTCAAGACAAGACAAGACAAGACAAGACAAGACAAGACAAGACAAGACAAGACTAGACAAGACAAGACAAGACAAGACAAGACAAGACAAGACTAGACAAGACAAGACAAGACAAGACAAGACTAGACAAGACTAGACAAGACAAGACAAGACAAGACCAGACAAGAAAAGACAAGACAAGACAAGACAAGACAAGACTAGACAAGACAAGACAAGACAAGACAAGACAAGACAAGACAATTCAAGACAAGACAAGACAAGACAAGACAAGACAAGACAAGACAAGACTAGACAAGACTAGACAAGACTAGACAAGACAAGACAAGACAAGACATGACAAGACAAGACAAGACATGAGAAGACATGACAAGACAAAACAAGACAAGACAAGACAAGACAAGACAAGACAAGACAAGACAAGACAAGACATGAGAAGACATGACAAGACAAAACAAGACAAAACAAGACAAGACAAGACAAGACAAGACAAGACAAGACAAGACTAGACAAGACTAGACAAGACTAGACAAGACAAGACAAGACAAGACATGACAAGACAAGACAAGACAAGACCAGACAAGACTAGACAAGACTAGACAAGACAAGACAAGACAAGACAAGACTAGACAAGACTAGACAAGACAAGACAAGACAAGACCAGACAAGAAAAGACAAGACAAGACAAGACAAGACAAGACTAGACAAGACAAGACAAGACAAGACAAGACAAGACAAGACAATTCAAGACAAGACAAGACAAGACAAGACAAGACAAGACAAGACAAGACTAGACAAGACTAGACAAGACTAGACAAGACAAGACAAGACAAGACATGACAAGACAAGACAAGACATGAGAAGACATGACAAGACAAAACAAGACAAGACAAGACAAGACAAGACAAGACAAGACAAGACAAGACAAGACAAGACAAGACATGAGAAGACATGACAAGACAAAACAAGACAAAACAAGACAAGACAAGACAAGACAAAACAACACAACACAACATGACATGACATGACATGACATGACAAAACAAGACAAGACAGGACAGGACAGGACAAGACAAGACAAGACTAGACAAGACTAGACAAGACAAGACAAGACAAGACTAGACAAGACAAGACAAGACAAGACAAGACAAGACGAGACAAGACAAGACAAGACCAGACTAGACAAGACTAGACAAGACAAGACTAGACAAGACAAGACAAGACAAGACAAAACAAGACAAGACAAGACAAGACTAGACAAGACTAGACAAGACAAGACAAGACAAGACAAAACAAGACAAGACAAGACAAGACAAGACAAAACAAGACAAGACAAGACAAGACAAGACTAGACAAGACTAGACAAGACTAGACAAGACAAGACAAGACAAGACCAGACAAGAAAAGACAAGACAAGACAAGACAAGACTAGACAAGACTAGACAAGACAAGACAAGACAAGACAAGACAAGACAAGACAAGACAAGACAAGACTAGACAAGACAAGACAGGACAAGACAAGACAAGACCAGACAAGAAAAGACAAGACAACACAAGACTAGACAAGACTGGACAAGACAAGACAAGACAAGACAAGACAAGACAAGACAAGACAAGACCAGACTAGACAAGACTAGACAAGACAAGACTAGACAAGACAAGACAAGACAAGACAAAACAAGACAAGACAAGACAAGACTAGACAAGACTAGACAAGACAAGACAAGACAAGACAAAACAAGACAAGACAAGACAAGACAAGACAAAACAAGACAAGACAAGACAAGACAAGACTAGACAAGACTAGACAAGACAAGACAAGACAAGACAAGACAAGACTAGACAAGACTAGACAAGACTAGACAAGACTAGACAAGACTAGACAAGACAAGACAAGACAAGACAAGACAAGACAAGACAAGACAAGACAAGACCAGACTAGACAAGACTAGACAAGACAAGACTAGACAAGACAAGACAAGACAAGACAAAACAAGACAAGACAAGACAAGACTAGACAAGACTAGACAAGACAAGACAAGACAAGACAAAACAAGACAAGACAAGACAAGACAAGACAAAACAAGACAAGACAAGACAAGACAAGACAAGACAAGACAAGACAAGACAAGACAAGACAAGACAAGACTAGACAAGACAAGACAGGACAAGACAAGACAAGACCAGACAAGAAAAGACAAGACAACACAAGACTAGACAAGACTGGACAAGACAAGACCAGACAAGACAAGACAAGACAAGACAAGACAAGACAAGACAAGACAAGACAAGACAAGACAAGACAAGACAAGACAAGACAAGACAAGACAAGACAAAACAAGACAAGACAAGACAAGACTAGACAAGACTAGACAAGACTAGACAAGACAAGACAAGACAAGACAAGACAAAACAAGACAAAACAAGACAAGACAAGACAAAACAACACAACACAACATGACATGACATGACATGACAAAACAAGACAAGACAAGACAAAACAACACAACACAATAGGACATGACATGACATGACATGAGAAGACAAGACAAGGCAGGACAGGACAGGACAGGACAGGACAGGACAGGACAGGACAGGACAAGATAAGACAAGACAAGACAAGACACGACAAGACAAGACAGGACAAGACAAGTCAAGACAAGAAAAGACAAGACTAGACAAGACTAGACAAGACTAGACAAGACAAGACAAGACAAGACAAGACAAGACAAGACAAGACAAGACAAGACAAGACAAGACAAGACAAGACAAGACAAGACAAGACAAGACAAGACAAGACAAGACAAGACAAGACAAGACAAGACAAGACAAGACTAGACAAGACTAGACAAGACAAGACAAGACAAGACAAGACAAGACAAGACAAGACAAGACAAGACAAGACAAGACTAGACAAGACAAGACAAGACAAGACAAGACAAGACAAGACAAGACTAGACAAGACAAGACAAGACAAGACAAGACAAGACAAGACAAGACAAGACAAGACAAGACAAGACAAGACAAGACAAGACAAGACAAGACAAGACAAGACAAGACAAGACAAGACAAGACAGACAAGACAAGACAAACAAGACAAGACAAGACAAGACAAGACTAGACAAGACTAGACAAGACCAGACAAGACAAGACAAGACCAGACAAGACAAGACAAGACTAGACAAGACTAGACAAGACAAGACAAGACAAGACAAGACAAGACAAGACAAGACAAGACAAGACAAGACAAGACAAGACAAGACAAGACAAGACAAGACAAGACAAGACAAGACAAGACAAGACAAGACAAGACAAGACAAGACAAGACAAGACAAGACAAGACAAGACAAGACTAGACAAGACTAGACAAGACTAGACAAGACAGACAGACAAGACAAGACAAGACAAGACGAGACAAGACAAGACAAGACTAGACAAGACAAGACAAGACAAGACAAGACAAGACAAGACAAGACAAGACAAGACAAGACAAGACAAGACAAGACAAGACAAGACAAGACAAGACAAGACTAGACAAGACAAGACAAGACAAGACAAGACAAGACTAGACAAGACTAGACAAGACAAGACAAGACAAGACTAGACAAGACTAGACAAGACTAGACAAGACTAGACAAGACTAGACAAGACAAGACAAGACAAGACGAGACAAGACAAGACTAGACAAGACAAGACAAGACAAGACAAGACAAGACAAGACAAGACAAGACAAGACAAGACAAGACAAGACAAGACAAGACAAGACAAGACAAGACAAGACAAGACAAGACAAGACAAGACAAGACAAGACAAGACAAGACAAGACAAGACAAGACAAGACAAGACAAGACAAGACAAGACAAGACAAGACAAGACAAGACAAGACAAGACAAGACAAGACAAGACAAGACAAGACAAGACAAGACAAGACAAGACAAGACAAGACAAGACAAGACAAGACAAGACAAGACAAGACAAGACAAGACAAGACAAGACTAGACAAGACTAGACAAGACAAGACCAGACAAGAAAAGACAAGACAAGACAAGACTAGACAAGACTAGACAAGACTAGACAAGACAAGACAAGACAAGACAAGACAAGACAAGACAAGACAAGACAAGACAAGACAAGACAAGACAAGACAAGACAAGACAAGACAAGACAAGACAAGACAAGACAAGACAAGACAAGACAAGACAAGTCAAGACAAGACAAGACAAGACAAGACAAGACAAGACAAGACTAGACAAGACAAGACTAGACAAGACTAGACAAGACAAGACAAGACAAGACAAGACAAGACAAGACAAGACAAGACAAGACAAGACTAGACAAGACTAGACAAGACAAGACAAGACAAGACAAGACAAGACAAGACAAGACAAGACAATACAAGACTAGACAAGACAAGACAAAACAACACAACACAACATGACATGACATGACATGACATGAGAAGACAAGACAAGACAAGACAAGACAAGACAAGACAAGACAAAACAACACAACACAATATGACATGACATGACATGACATGAGAAGACAAGACAAGGAAGCACAGGACAGGACAGGACAGGACAGGACAGGACAGGACAGGACAGGACAGGACAGGACAGGACAGGACAAGACAAGACAAGATAAGACAAGACAAGACAAGACAGGACAAGACAAGACAAGACAAGACAAGACAAGACAAGACAAGACAAGACAAGACAAGACAAGACAAGACAAGACAAGACAAGACAAGACAAGACAAGACTAGACAAGACTAGACAAGACAAGACAAGACAAGACAAGACAAGACAAGACTAGACAAGACAAGACAAGACAAGACAAGACAAGACAAGACAAGACAAGACAAGACAAGACAAGACAAAACAAGACAAGACAAGACCAGACTAGACAAGACTAGACAAGACAAGACAAGACTAGACAAGACAAGACAAGACAAGACAAGACAAGACAAGACAAGTCAAGACAAGACAAGACAAGACAAGACAAGACTAGACAAGACTAGACAAGACAAGACAAGACTAGACAAGACAAGACAAGACTAGACAAGACTAGACAAGACTAGACAAGACTAGACAAGACAAGACAAGACAAGACAAGACAAGATAAGACAAGACAAGACAAGACAAGACTAGACAAGACAAGACTAGACAAGACTAGACAAGACTAGACAAGACTAGACAAGACTAGACAAGACTAGACAAGACTAGACAAGACTAGACAAGACAAGACAAGACAAGACAAGACAAGATAAGACAAGACAAGACAAGACAAGACTAGACAAGACAAGACTAGACAAGACTAGACTAGACAAGACTAGACAAGACAAGACAAGACTAGACAAGACTAGACAAGACTAGACAAGACTAGACAAGACTAGACAAGACTAGACAAGACTAGACAAGACAAGACAAGACAAGACAAGACAAGACTAGACAAGACAAGACAAGACAAGACTAGACAAGACAAGACAAGACAAGACAAGACAAGACAAGACAAGACAAGACAAGACAAGACAAGACAGGACAAGACAAGACAAGACAAGACAAGACAAGACAAGACAAGACAAGACAAGACAAGACAAGACAAGACAAGACAAGACAAGACAAGACAAGACAAGACAAGACAAGACAAGACAAGACAAGACAAGACAAGACAAGACAAGACAAGACTAGACAAGACTAGACAAGACAAGACAAGACAAGACAAGACAAGACAAGACAAGACAAGACAAAACAAGACAAGACAAGACAAGACAAAACAACACAACACAACATGACATGACATGACATGACATGACAAAACAAGACAAGACAAGACAAGACAAGACAAGACAAGACAAGACAAGACAAGACAAGACAAGACATGAGAAGACATGACAAGACAAAACAAGACAAAACAAGGCAAGACAAGACAAGACAAAACAACACAACACAACATGACATGACATGACATGACATGACAAAACAAGACAAGACAAGACAAGACAAGACAAGACAAGACAAGACAAGACAAGACAAGACAAGACAAGACAAGACAAGACAAGACAAGACATGAGAAGACATGACAAGACAAAACAAGACAAGACAAGACAAGACAAGACAAGACAAAACAACACAACACAACATGACATGACATGACATGACATGACATGACTTGACATGACAAAACAAGACAAGACAAGACAAAACAACACAACACAATATGACATGACATGACATGACATGAGAAGACAAGACAAGGCAGGACAGGACAGGACAGGACAGGACAGGACAGGACAGGACAGGACAGGACAGGACAGGACAGGACAGGACAGGACAGGACAGGACAGGACAAGATAAGACAAGACAAGACAAGACAAGACAAGACAAGACAGGACAAGACAAAACAAGACAAGACAAGACAAGACAAGACAAGACATGACAAGACAAAACAAGACAAAACAAGACAAGACAAGACAAGGCAAGACAAAACAACACAACACAACATGACATGACATGACATGACATGACAAAACAAGACAAGACAAGACAAGACAAGACAAGACAAGACAAGACAAGACAAGACAAGACAAGACATGAGAAGACATGACAAGACAAAACAAGACAAAACAAGGCAAGACAAGACAAGACAAAACAACACAACACAACATGACATGACATGACATGACATGACAAAACAAGACAAGACAAGACAAGACAAGACAAGACAAGACAAGACAAGACAAGACAAGACAAGACAAGACAAGACAAGACAAGACAAGACTAGACAAGACTAGACAAGACAAGACAAGACAAGACCGGACAAGACAAGACAAGACAAGACAAGACAAGACAAGACAAAACAAGACAAGACAAGACCAGACTAGACAAGACTAGACAAGACAAGACAAGACAAGACCAGACAAGAAAAGACAAGACAAGACAAGACTAGACAAGACTGGACAAGACAAGACAAGACTAGACAAGACTAGACAAGACAAGACAAGACAAGACAAGACAAGATAAGACAAGACAAGACAAGACAAGACAAGACAAGACAAGACAAGACAAGACAAGACAAGACTAGACTAGACAAGACTAGACAAGACAAGACAAGACAAGACAAGACAAGACAAGACATGAGAAGACATGACAAGACAAAACAAGACAAAACAAGACAAGACAAGACAAGTCAAGACAAGACAAGACAAGACAAGACAAGACATGAGAAGACATGACAAGACAAAACAAGACAAAACAAGACAAGACAAGACAAGACAAGACAAGACAAGACAAGACAAGACAAGACAAGACTAGACAAGACTAGACAAGACAAGACAAGACAAGACTAGACAAGACTAGACAAGACAAGACAAGACAAGACAAGACAAGACAAGACAAGACAAGACAAGACAAGACAAGACAAGACAAGACAAGACAAGACAAGACTAGACAAGACTAGACAAGACTAGACAAGACAAGACAAGACTAGACAAGACTAGACAAGACTAGACAAGACTAGACAAGACAAGACAAGACATGAGAAGACATGACAAGACAAAACAAGACAAAACAAGACAAGACAAGACAAGACAAGACAAAACAACACAACACAACATGACATGACATGACATGACAAAACAAGACAAGGCAAGAAAAGACAAGACAAGACAAGACAAGACAAGACAAGACAAGACTAGACAAGACTAGACAAGACAAGACAAGACTAGACAAGACTAGACAAGACAAGACAAGACAAGACAAGACAAGACTAGACAAGACAAGACAAGACAAGACCAGACAAGACAAGACAAGACATGACAAGACATGAGAAGACATGACAAGACAAAACAAGACAAAACAAGACAAGACAAGACAAGACAAAACAAGACAAGACAAGACAAGACAAGACAAGACTAGACAAGACAAGACAAGACTAGACAAGACTAGACAAGACAAGACAAGACAAGACAAGACAAGACAAGACAAGACAAGACAAGACTAGACAAGACTAGACAAGACTAGACAAGACTAGACAAGACTAGACAAGACAAGACAAGACAAGACAAGACAAGACAAGACATGAGAAGACATGACAAGACAAAACAAGACAAAACAAGACAAAACAAGACAGGACAAGACAAGACAAAACAACACAACACAACATGACATGACATGACATGACATGACATGACATGACAAAACAAGACAAGACAAGACAAGACAAGACAAGACAAGACATGAGAAGACATGACAAGACAAAACAAGACAAAACAACACAACATGACATGACATGACATGTCATGACAAAACAAGACAAGACAAGACAAAACAACACAACACAATATGACATGACATGACATGACATGAGAAGACAAGACAAGGCAGGACAGGACAGGACAAGACAAGACAAGACAAGACAAGACAAGACAAGACAAGACAAGACAAGACAAGACAAGACAAGACAAGACAAGACAAGACAAGACAAGACAAGACAAGACAAGACAAGACAAGACAAGACAAGACAAGACAAGACAAGACAAGACAAGACAAGACAAGACAAGACAAGACAAGACAAGACAAGACAAGACAAGACAAGACAAGACAAGACAAGACAAGACAAGACAAGACAAGACAAGACAAGACAAGACAAGACAAGACTAGACAAGACTAGACAAGACAAGACAAGACAAGACAAGACAAGATAAGACAAGACAAGACAAGACAAGACTAGACAAGACAAGACTAGACAAGACTAGACTAGACAAGACTAGACAAGACAAGACAAGACTAGACAAGACAAGACTAGACAAGACTAGACAAGACAAGACTAGACAAGACAAGACAAGACAAGACAAGACAAGACAAGACAAGACAAGACAAGACAAGACAAGACAAGACAAGACAAGACAAGACAAGACAAGACAAGACAAGACAAGACAAGACAAGACAAGACAAGACAAGACAAGACAAGACAAGACAAGACAAGACAAGACAAGACAAGACAAGACAAGACAAGACAAGACAAGACAAGACAAGACAAGACAAGACAAGACAAGACAAGACAAGACAAGACAAGACAAGACAAGACAAGACAAGACTAGACAAGACAAGACAAGACAAGACAAGACATGAGAAGACATGACAAGACAAAACAAGACAAAACAACACAACACAACATGACATGACATGACATGACATGACAAAACAAGACAAGACAAGACAAAACAACACAACACAATATGACATGACATGACATGACATGAGAAGACAAGACAAGGCAGGACAGGACAGGACAGGACAGGACAGGACAAGATAAGACAAGACAAGACAAGACAAGACAAGACAAGACAAGACAAGACAAGACAAGACAAAACAACACAACACAACATGACATGACATGACATGACATGACATGACAAAACAAGACAAGACAAGACAAAACAACACAACACAATATGACATGACATGACATGACATGAGAAGACAAGACAAGGCAGGACAGGACAGGACAGGACAAGATAAGACAAGACAAGACAAGACAAGACAAGACAAGACAGGACAAGACAAGACAAGACAAGACAAGACAAGACAAGACATGAGAAGACATGGCAAGACAAAACAAGACAAAACAAGACAAGACAAGACAAGACAAAACAACACAACACAACATGACATGACATGACATGACATGACAAAACAAGACAAGACAAGACAAGACAAGACAAGACAAGACAAGACAAGACAAGACAAGACAAGACATGAGAAGACATGACAAGACAAAACAAGACAAAACAAGGCAAGACAAGACAAGACAAAACAACATGACATGACATGACATGACAAAACAAGACAAGACAAGACAAAACAACACAACACAATATGACATGACATGACATGACATGAGAAGACAAGACAAGGCAGGACAGGACAGGACAGGACAGGACAGGACTGGGCAGGACAGGACAGGACAAGACAAGACAAGATAAGACAAGACAAGACAAGACAAGACAAGACAAGACAGGACAAGACAAGACAAGACAAGACAAGACAAGACAAGACAAGACAAGACAAGACAAGACAAGACAAGACGAGACAAGACAAGACAAGACAAGACAAGACAAGACAAGACAAGACAAGACAAGACAAGACAAGACCGGACAAGACAAGACAAGACAAGACAAAACAAGACAAGACAAGACCAGACTAGACAAGACTAGACAAGACAAGACAAGACAAGACCAGACAAGAAAAGACAAGACAAGACTAGACAAGACTGGACAAGACAAGACAAGACAAGACTAGACAAGACTAGACAAGACAAGACAAGACAAGACAAGACAAGACAAGACATGAGAAGACATGACAAGACAAAACAAGACAAAACAACACAACACAACATGACATGACATGACATGACATGACATGACATGACAAAACAAGACAAGACAAGACAAAACAACACAACACAATATGACATGACATGACATGACATGAGAAGACAAGACAAGGCAGGACAGGACAGGACAGGACAGGACAGGACAGGACAAGATAAGACAAGACAAGACAAGACAAGACAAGACAAGACAGGACAAGACAAGACAAGACAAGACAAGACAAGACAAGACATGAGAAGACATGACAAGACAAAACAAGACAAAACAAGACAAGACAAGACAAGACAAGACAAGACAAAACAACACAACACAACATGACATGACATGACATGACATGACATGACTTGACATGACAAAACAAGACAAGACAAGACAAAACAACACAACACAATATGACATGACATGACATGACATGAGAAGACAAGACAAGGCAGGACAGGACAGGACAGGACAGGACAGGACAGGACAGGACAGGACAGGACAGGACAGGACAGGACAGGACAGGACAGGACAGGACAGGACAAGATAAGACAAGACAAGACAAGACAAGACAAGACAAGACAGGACAAGACAAAACAAGACAAGACAAGACAAGACAAGACAAGACATGACAAGACAAAACAAGACAAAACAAGACAAGACAAGACAAGGCAAGACAAAACAACACAACACAACATGACATGACATGACATGACATGACAAAACAAGACAAGACAAGACAAGACAAGACAAGACAAGACAAGACAAGACAAGACAAGACAAGACATGAGAAGACATGACAAGACAAAACAAGACAAAACAAGGCAAGACAAGACAAGACAAAACAACACAACACAACATGACATGACATGACATGACATGACAAAACAAGACAAGACAAGACAAGACAAGACAAGACAAGACAAGACAAGACAAGACAAGACAAGACAAGACAAGACAAGACAAGACAAGACTAGACAAGACTAGACAAGACAAGACAAGACAAGACCGGACAAGACAAGACAAGACAAGACAAGACAAGACAAGACAAAACAAGACAAGACAAGACCAGACTAGACAAGACTAGACAAGACAAGACAAGACAAGACCAGACAAGAAAAGACAAGACAAGACAAGACTAGACAAGACTGGACAAGACAAGACAAGACTAGACAAGACTAGACAAGACAAGACAAGACAAGACAAGACAAGATAAGACAAGACAAGACAAGACAAGACAAGACAAGACAAGACAAGACAAGACAAGACAAGACTAGACTAGACAAGACTAGACAAGACAAGACAAGACAAGACAAGACAAGACAAGACATGAGAAGACATGACAAGACAAAACAAGACAAAACAAGACAAGACAAGACAAGTCAAGACAAGACAAGACAAGACAAGACAAGACATGAGAAGACATGACAAGACAAAACAAGACAAAACAAGACAAGACAAGACAAGACAAGACAAGACAAGACAAGACAAGACAAGACAAGACTAGACAAGACTAGACAAGACAAGACAAGACAAGACTAGACAAGACTAGACAAGACAAGACAAGACAAGACAAGACAAGACAAGACAAGACAAGACAAGACAAGACAAGACAAGACAAGACAAGACAAGACAAGACAAGACAAGACTAGACAAGACTAGACAAGACTAGACAAGACAAGACAAGACTAGACAAGACTAGACAAGACTAGACAAGACTAGACAAGACAAGACAAGACATGAGAAGACATGACAAGACAAAACAAGACAAAACAAGACAAGACAAGACAAGACAAGACAAAACAACACAACACAACATGACATGACATGACATGACAAAACAAGACAAGGCAAGAAAAGACAAGACAAGACAAGACAAGACAAGACAAGACAAGACTAGACAAGACTAGACAAGACAAGACAAGACTAGACAAGACTAGACAAGACAAGACAAGACAAGACAAGACAAGACTAGACAAGACAAGACAAGACAAGACCAGACAAGACAAGACAAGACATGACAAGACATGAGAAGACATGACAAGACAAAACAAGACAAAACAAGACAAGACAAGACAAGACAAAACAAGACAAGACAAGACAAGACAAGACAAGACTAGACAAGACAAGACAAGACTAGACAAGACTAGACAAGACAAGACAAGACAAGACAAGACAAGACAAGACAAGACAAGACAAGACTAGACAAGACTAGACAAGACTAGACAAGACTAGACAAGACTAGACAAGACAAGACAAGACAAGACAAGACAAGACAAGACATGAGAAGACATGACAAGACAAAACAAGACAAAACAAGACAAAACAAGACAGGACAAGACAAGACAAAACAACACAACACAACATGACATGACATGACATGACATGACATGACATGACAAAACAAGACAAGACAAGACAAGACAAGACAAGACAAGACATGAGAAGACATGACAAGACAAAACAAGACAAAACAACACAACATGACATGACATGACATGTCATGACAAAACAAGACAAGACAAGACAAAACAACACAACACAATATGACATGACATGACATGACATGAGAAGACAAGACAAGGCAGGACAGGACAGGACAAGACAAGACAAGACAAGACAAGACAAGACAAGACAAGACAAGACAAGACAAGACAAGACAAGACAAGACAAGACAAGACAAGACAAGACAAGACAAGACAAGACAAGACAAGACAAGACAAGACAAGACAAGACAAGACAAGACAAGACAAGACAAGACAAGACAAGACAAGACAAGACAAGACAAGACAAGACAAGACAAGGCAAGACAAGACAAGACAAGACAAGACAAGACTAGACAAGACTAGACAAGACAAGACAAGACAAGACAAGACAAGATAAGACAAGACAAGACAAGACAAGACTAGACAAGACAAGACTAGACAAGACTAGACTAGACAAGACTAGACAAGACAAGACAAGACTAGACAAGACAAGACTAGACAAGACTAGACAAGACAAGACTAGACAAGACAAGACAAGACAAGACAAGACAAGACAAGACAAGACAAGACAAGACAAGACAAGACAAGACAAGACAAGACAAGACAAGACAAGACAAGACAAGACAAGACAAGACAAGACAAGACAAGACAAGACAAGACAAGACAAGACAAGACAAGACAAGACAAGACAAGACAAGACAAGACAAGACAAGACAAGACAAGACAAGACAAGACAAGACAAGACAAGACAAGACAAGACAAGACAAGACAAGACAAGACAAGACAAGACAAGACAAGACAAGACAAGACAAGACAAGACAAGACAAGACAAGACAAGACTAGACAAGACAAGACTAGACAAGACTAGACAAGACAAGACAAGACAAGACAAGACAAGACATGAGAAGACATGACAAGACAAAACAAGACAAAACAACACAACACAACATGACATGACATGACATGACATGACAAAACAAGACAAGACAAGACAAAACAACACAACACAATATGACATGACATGACATGACATGAGAAGACAAGACAAGGCAGGACAGGACAGGACAGGACAGGACAGGACAAGATAAGACAAGACAAGACAAGACAAGACAAGACAAGACAAGACAAGACAAGACAAGACAAAACAACACAACACAACATGACATGACATGACATGACATGACATGACAAAACAAGACAAGACAAGACAAAACAACACAACACAATATGACATGACATGACATGACATGAGAAGACAAGACAAGGCAGGACAGGACAGGACAGGACAAGATAAGACAAGACAAGACAAGACAAGACAAGACAAGACAGGACAAGACAAGACAAGACAAGACAAGACAAGACAAGACATGAGAAGACATGGCAAGACAAAACAAGACAAAACAAGACAAGACAAGACAAGACAAAACAACACAACACAACATGACATGACATGACATGACATGACAAAACAAGACAAGACAAGACAAGACAAGACAAGACAAGACAAGACAAGACAAGACAAGACAAGACATGAGAAGACATGACAAGACAAAACAAGACAAAACAAGGCAAGACAAGACAAGACAAAACAACATGACATGACATGACATGACAAAACAAGACAAGACAAGACAAAACAACACAACACAATATGACATGACATGACATGACATGAGAAGACAAGACAAGGCAGGACAGGACAGGACAGGACAGGACAGGACTGGGCAGGACAGGACAGGACAAGACAAGACAAGATAAGACAAGACAAGACAAGACAAGACAAGACAAGACAGGACAAGACAAGACAAGACAAGACAAGACAAGACAAGACAAGACAAGACAAGACAAGACAAGACAAGACAAGACGAGACAAGACAAGACAAGACAAGACAAGACAAGACAAGACAAGACAAGACAAGACAAGACCGGACAAGACAAGACAAGACAAGACAAAACAAGACAAGACAAGACCAGACTAGACAAGACTAGACAAGACAAGACAAGACAAGACCAGACAAGAAAAGACAAGACAAGACTAGACAAGACTGGACAAGACAAGACAAGACAAGACTAGACAAGACTAGACAAGACAAGACAAGACAAGACAAGACAAGACAAGACAAGACTAGACTAGACAAGACTAGACAAGACAAGACAAGACAAGACAAGACATGAGAAGACATGACAAGACAAAACAAGACAAAACAAGACAAGACAAGACAAGACAAGACAAGACAAGACAAGACATGAGAAGACATGACAAGACAAAACAAGACAAAACAAGACAAGACAAGACAAGACAAGACAAGACAAGACAAGACAAGACTAGACAAGACTAGACAAGACAAGACAAGACTAGACAAGACTAGACAAGACAAGACAAGACAAGACAGGACAAGACAAGACAAGACTAGACAAGACTAGACAAGACAAGACAAGACTAGACAAGACAAGACAAGACAAGACTAGACAAGACTAGACAAGACAAGACAAGACAAGACAAGACAAGATAAGACAAGACAAGACAAGACAAGACTAGACAAGACAAGACTAGACAAGACTAGACTAGACAAGACTAGACAAGACAAGACAAGACTAGACAAGACAAGACTAGACAAGACAAGACAAGACAAGACAAGACAAGACTAGACAAGACTAGACAAGACAAGACAAGACAAGACAAGACAAGACATGAGAAGACATGACAAGACAAAACAAGACAAAACAACACAACACAACATGACATGACATGACATGACATGACAAAACAAGACAAGACAAGACAAAACAACACAACACAATATGACATGACATGACATGACATGAGAAGACAAGACAAGGCAGGACAGGACAGGACAGGACAGGACAGGACAAGATAAGACAAGACAAGACAAGACAAGACAAGACAAGACAAGACAAGACAAGACAAGACAAAACAACACAACACAACATGACATGACATGACATGACATGACATGACAAAACAAGACAAGACAAGACAAAACAACACAACACAATATGACATGACATGACATGACATGAGAAGACAAGACAAGGCAGGACAGGACAGGACAGGACAAGATAAGACAAGACAAGACAAGACAAGACAAGACAAGACAGGACAAGACAAGACAAGACAAGACAAGACAAGACAAGACATGAGAAGACATGGCAAGACAAAACAAGACAAAACAAGACAAGACAAGACAAGACAAAACAACACAACACAACATGACATGACATGACATGACATGACAAAACAAGACAAGACAAGACAAGACAAGACAAGACAAGACAAGACAAGACAAGACAAGACAAGACATGAGAAGACATGACAAGACAAAACAAGACAAAACAAGGCAAGACAAGACAAGACAAAACAACATGACATGACATGACATGACAAAACAAGACAAGACAAGACAAAACAACACAACACAATATGACATGACATGACATGACATGAGAAGACAAGACAAGGCAGGACAGGACAGGACAGGACAGGACAGGACTGGGCAGGACAGGACAGGACAAGACAAGACAAGATAAGACAAGACAAGACAAGACAAGACAAGACAGGACAAGACAAGACAAGACAAGACAAGACAAGACAAGACAAGACAAGACAAGACAAGACAAGACAAGACGAGACAAGACAAGACAAGACAAGACAAGACAAGACAAGACAAGACAAGACAAGACAAGACAAGACAAGACCGGACAAGACAAGACAAGACAAGACAAGACAAGACAAAACAAGACAAGACAAGACCAGACTAGACAAGACTAGACAAGACAAGACAAGACAAGACCAGACAAGAAAAGACAAGACAAGACTAGACAAGACTGGACAAGACAAGACAAGACAAGACTAGACAAGACTAGACAAGACAAGACAAGACAAGACAAGACTAGACTAGACAAGACTAGACAAGACAAGACAAGACAAGACAAGACATGAGAAGACATGACAAGACAAAACAAGACAAAACAAGACAAGACAAGACAAGACAAGACAAGACAAGACAAGACATGAGAAGACATGACAAGACAAAACAAGACAAAACAAGACAAGACAAGACAAGACATGAGAAGACATGACAAGACAAAACAAGACAAAACAAGACAAGACAAGACCAGACTAGACAAGACTAGACAAGACAAGACAAGACAAGACCAGACAAGAAAAGACAAGACAAGACTAGACAAGACTGGACAAGACAAGACAAGACAAGACTAGACAAGACTAGACAAGACAAGACAAGACAAGACAAGACTAGACTAGACAAAACAAGACAAGACAAGACAAGACAAGACAAGACTAGACAAGACAAGACAAGACTAGACAAGACTAGACAAGACAAGACAAGACAAGACAAGACAAGACAAGACAAGACAAGACAAGACAAGACAAGACAAGACAAGACAAGACAAGACAAGACAAGACAAGACAAGACAAGACAAGACTAGACAAGACTAGACAAGACTAGACAAGACAAGACAAGACAAGACAAGACAAGACAAGACAAGACAAGACATGAGAAGACATGACAAGACAAAACAAGACAAAACAAGACAAGACAAAACAACACAACACAACATGACATGACATGACATGACATGACATGACAAAACAAGACAAGACAAGAAAAGACAAGACAAGACAAGACATGAGAAGACATGACAAGACAAAACAAGACAAAACAACACAACATGACATGACATGACATGTCATGACAAAACAAGACAAGACAAGACAAAACAACACAACACAATATGACATGACATGACATGACATGACATGAGAAGACAAGACAAGGCAGGACAGGACAGGACAAGACTAGACAAGACTAGACAAGACAAGACAAGACCAGACAAGAAAAGACAAGACAAGACAAGACAAGACAAGACTAGACAAGACAAGACAAGACAAGACAAGACAAGACTAGACAAGACAAGACAAGACAAGACAAGACGAGACAAGACAAGACAAGACTAGACAAGACTAGACAAGACAAGACAAGACAAGACAAGACAAGACTAGACAAGACTAGACAAGACAAGACAAGACAGGACAAGACAAGACAAGACAAGACAAGACAAGACAAGACAAGACAAGACAAGACAAGACAAGACAAGACAAGACAAGACAAGACAAGACAAGAAAAGACAAGACTAGACAAGACTAGACAAGACAAGACAAGACAAGACAAGACTAGACAAGACTAGACAAGACTAGACAAGACAAGACAAGACAAGACAAGACAAGACAAGACAAGACAAGACTAGACAAGACTAGACAAGACTAGACAAGACAAGACAAGACAAGACAAGACTAGACAAGACAAGACAAGACAGGACAAGACAAGACAAGACAAGACAAGACAAGACAAGACAAGACAAGACAAGACAAGACAAGACAAGACAAGACAAGACAAGACAAGACAAGACAAGACAAGAAAAGACAAGACTAGACAAGACTAGACAAGACAAGACAAGACAAGACAAGACTAGACAAGACTAGACAAGACTAGACAAGACAAGACAAGACAAGACAAGACAAGACAAGACAAGACAAGACAAGACAAGACAAGACAAGACAAGACAAGACAAGGCAAGGCAAGGCAAGACAAGACAAGACAAGACAAGACAAGACAAGACAAGACAAGACAAGACTAGACAAGACAAGACAAGACAAGACAAGACAAGACAAGACAAGACAAGACAAGACAAGACAAGACAAGACAAGACAAGAAAAGACAAGACAAGACAAGACAAGACAAGACAAGACAAGACAAGACAAGACTAGACAAGACAAGACAAGACAAGACCAGACAAGACTAGACAAGACTAGACAAGACAAGACAAGACAAGACAAGACAAGACTAGACAAGACAAGACAAGACAAGACAAGACAAGACAAGACAAGACTAGACAAGACTAGACAAGACTAGACAAGACTAGACAAGACAAGACAAGACAAGACTAGACAAGACTAGACAAGACAAGACAAGACAAGACAAGACAAGACAAGACAACACAAGACAAGACAAGACAAGACAAGACAAGACAAGACAAAACAAGACAAGACAAGACAAGACAAGACTAGACAAGACTAGACAAGACTAGACAAGACTAGACAAGACAAGACAAGACAAGACAAGACAAGACAAGACAAGACAAGAAAAGACAAGACAAGACTAGACAAGACTAGACAAGACTAGACAAGACAAGACAAGACAAGACCAGACAAGAAAAGACAAGACAAGACAAGACAAGACTAGACAAGACTAGACAAGACAAGACAAGACAAGACAAGACAAGACAAGACAAGACAAGACTAGACACGACTAGACAAGACTAGACAAGACAAGACAAGACAAGACAAGACCAGACAAGAAAAGACAAGACAAGACAAGACTAGACAAGACTAGACAAGACAAGACAAGACAAGACAAGACAAGACAAGACAAGACATGAGAAGACATGACAAGACAAAACAACACAACACAACATGACATGACATGACATGACATGACAAAACAAGACAAGACAAGACAAGACTAGACAAGACAAGACAAGACAAGACTAGACAAGACTAGACAAGACAAGACAAGACAAGACCAGACAAGACAAGACAAGACAAGACAAGACAAGACAAGACAAGACAAGACAAGACAAGACAAGACAAGACAAGACAAGACAAGACAAGACAAGACAAGACAAGACCAGACAAGACTAGACAAGACTAGACAAGACATGACAAGACAAGACAAGACAAGACAAGACAGGACAGGACAGGACAGGACAGGACAGGACAGGACAGGACAAGACAAGACAAGACAAGACAAGACAAGACAAGACCAGACAAGACTAGACAAGACAAGACAAGACAAGACAAGACCAGACAAGACTAGACAAGACAAGACAAGACAAGACAAGACAAGACAAGACAAGACAAGACAAGACAAGACAAGACAAGACAAGACAAGACAAGACAAGACTAGACAAGACTAGACAAGACAAGACAATACAAGACTAGACAAGACTAGACAAGACAAGACAAGACAAGACCAGACAAGACAAGACCAGACAAGACAAGACAAGACAAGACAAGACAAAACAAGACAAGACAAGACAAGACTAGACAAGACTAGACAAGACAAGACAAGACAAGACAAGACAAGACAAGACAAGACAAGACAAGACTAGACAAGACAAAACAAGACAAGACAAGACAAGACAAGACAAGACAAGACAAGACAAGACAAGACAAGACAAGACAAGACAAGACAAGACAAGACAAGACAAGACAAGACAAGACAAGACAAGACAAGACAAGACAAGACAAGACAAGACAAGACAAGACAAGACAAGACAAGACAAGACAAGACAAGACAAGACAAGACAAGACAAGACAAGACAAGACAAGACAAGACAAGACAAGACAAGACAAGACAAGACAAGACAAGACAAGACAAGACAAGACAAGACAAGACAAGACAAGACAAGACAAGACAAGACAAGACAAGACAAGACAAGACAAGACAAGACAAGACAAGACAAGACAAGACAAGACAAGACAAGACAAGACAAGACAAGACAAGACAAGACAAGACAAGACAAGACAAGACAAGACAAGACAAGACAAGACAAGACAAGACAAGACAAGACAAGACAAGACAAGACAAGACAAGACAAGACAAGACAAGACAAGACAAGACAAGACAAGACAAGACAAGACAAGACAAGACAAGACAAGACAAGACAAGACAAGACAAGACAAGACAAGACAAGACAAGACAAGACAAGACAAGACAAGACAAGACAAGACAAGACAAGACAAGACAAGACAAGACAAGACAAGACAAGACAAGACAAGACAAGACAAGACAAGACAAGACAAGACAAGACAAGACAAGACAAGACAAGACAAGACAAGACAAGACAAGACAAGACAAGACAAGACAAGACAAGACAAGACTAGACTAGACAAGACTAGACAAGACAAGACAAGACAAGACAAGACAAGACAAGACAAGACAAGACATGAGAAGACATGACAAGACAAAACAACACAACACAACATGACATGACATGACATGACATGACAAAACAAGACAAGACTAGACAAGACTAGACAAGACAAGACAAGACAAGACTAGACAAGACTAGACAAGACAAGACAAGACAAGACCAGACAAGACTAGACAAGACTAGACAAGACAAGACAAGACAAGACAAGACTAGACAAGACTAGACAAGACAAGACAAGACAAGACCAGACAAGAAAAGACAAGACAAGACAAGACAAGACAAGACTAGACAAGACAAGACAAGACAAGACAAGACAAGACAAGACAATTCAAGACAAGACAAGACAAGACAAGACAAGACAAGACAAGACAAGACTAGACAAGACTAGACAAGACTAGACAAGACAAGACAAGACAAGACATGACAAGACAAGACAAGACATGAGAAGACATGACAAGACAAAACAAGACAAGACAAGACAAGACAAGACAAGACAAGACAAGACAAGACAAGACAAGACATGAGAAGACATGACAAGACAAAACAAGACAAAACAAGACAAGACAAGACAAGACAAAACAACACAACACAACATGACATGACATGACATGACATGACAAAACAAGACAAGACAGGACAGGACAGGACAAGACAAGACAAGACTAGACAAGACTAGACAAGACAAGACAAGACAAGACTAGACAAGACAAGACAAGACAAGACAAGACAAGACGAGACAAGACAAGACAAGACCAGACTAGACAAGACTAGACAAGACAAGACTAGACAAGACAAGACAAGACAAGACAAAACAAGACAAGACAAGACAAGACTAGACAAGACAAGACAAGACAAGACAAAACAAGACAAGACAAGACAAGACTAGACAAGACTAGACAAGACAAGACAAGACAAGACAAAACAAGACAAGACAAGACAAGACAAGACAAAACAAGACAAGACAAGACAAGACAAGACTAGACAAGACTAGACAAGACTAGACAAGACAAGACAAGACAAGACCAGACAAGAAAAGACAAGACAAGACAAGACAAGACTAGACAAGACTAGACAAGACAAGACAAGACAAGACAAGACAAGACAAGACAAGACAAGACAAGACTAGACAAGACAAGACAGGACAAGACAAGACAAGACCAGACAAGAAAAGACAAGACAACACAAGACTAGACAAGACTGGACAAGACAAGACAAGACAAGACAAGACAAGACAAGACAAGACAAGACAAGACAAGACCAGACTAGACAAGACTAGACAAGACAAGACTAGACAAGACAAGACAAGACAAGACAAAACAAGACAAGACAAGACAAGACTAGACAAGACTAGACAAGACAAGACAAGACAAGACAAGACAAAACAAGACAAGACAAGACAAGACAAGACAAAACAAGACAAGACAAGACAAGACAAGACTAGACAAGACTAGACAAGACAAGACAAGACAAGACAAGACAAGACTAGACAAGACTAGACAAGACAAGACTAGACAAGACTAGACAAGACAAGACAAGACAAGACAAAACAAGACAAGACAAGACAAGACAAGACAAAACAAGACAAGACAAGACAAGACAAGACAAGACAAGACAAGACAAGACAAGACAAGACAAGACAAGACAAGACTAGACAAGACAAGACAGGACAAGACAAGACAAGACCAGACAAGAAAAGACAAGACAACACAAGACTAGACAAGACTGGACAAGACAAGAAAAGACAAGACTAGACAAGACAAGACAAGACTAGACAAGACAAGACAAGACAAGACAAGACAAGACAAGACAAGACAAGACAAGACAAGACAAGACAAGACAAGACAAGACAAGACAAGACAAGACAAGACAAGACAAGACAAGACAAGACTAGACAAGACTAGACAAGACAAGACAAGACAAGACAAGACAAGACAAGACAAGACAAGACAAGACAAGACTAGACAAGACAAGACAAGACAAGACAAGACAAGACAAGACAAGACTAGACAAGACAAGACAAGACAAGACAAGACAAGACAAGACAAGACAAGACAAGACAAGACAAGACAAGACAAGACAAGACAAGACAAGACAAGACAAGACAAGACAAGACAAGACAAGACAAGACAAGACAAGACAAGACAAGACAAGACAAGACAAAACAAGACAAGACAAGACTAGACAAGACTAGACAAGACAAGACAAGACCAGACAAGAAAAGACAAGACAAGACAAGACTAGACAAGACTAGACAAGACAAGACAAGACAAGACAAGACAAGACAAGACAAGACAAGACAAGACAAGACAAGACAAGACAAGACAAGACAAGACAAGACAAGACAAGACAAGACAAGACAAGACAAGACAAGACAAGACAAGACAAGACAAGACAAGACAAGACAAGACAAGACTAGACAAGACTAGACAAGACTAGACAAGACTAGACAAGACAAGACAAGACAAGACGAGACAAGACAAGACAAGACTAGACAAGACAAGACAAGACAAGACAAGACAAGACAAGACAAGACAAGACAAGTCAAGACAAGACAAGACAAGACAAGACAAGACAAGACAAGACAAGACAAGACAAGACTAGACAAGACAAGACAAGACAAGACAAGACAAGACTAGACAAGACTAGACAAGACAAGACAAGACAAGACTAGACAAGACTAGACAAGACTAGACAAGACTAGACAAGACTAGACAAGACAAGACAAGACAAGACGAGACAAGACAAGACTAGACAAGACAAGACAAGACAAGACAAGACAAGACAAGACAAGACAAGACAAGACAAGACAAGACAAGACAAGACAAGACAAGACAAGACAAGACAAGACAAGACAAGACAAGACAAGACAAGACAAGACAAGACAAGACAAGACAAGACAAGACAAGACAAGACAAGACAAGACAAGACAAGACAAGACAAGACAAGACAAGACAAGACAAGACAAGACAAGACAAGACAAGACAAGACAAGACAAGACAAGACAAGACAAGACAAGACAAGACAAGACAAGACAAGACAAGACAAGACAAGACAAGACAAGACAAGACAAGACAAGACAAGACAAGACAAGACAAGACAAGACAAGACAAGACTAGACAAGACTAGACAAGACAAGACCAGACAAGAAAAGACAAGACAAGACAAGACTAGACAAGACTAGACAAGACTAGACAAGACAAGACAAGACAAGACAAGACAAGACAAGACAAGACAAGACAAGACAAGACAAGACAAGACAAGACAAGACAAGACAAGACAAGACAAGACAAGACAAGACAAGACAAGACAAGACAAGACAAGACAAGACAAGACAAGACAAGACAAGACAAGTCAAGACAAGACAAGACAAGACAAGACAAGACAAGACAAGACTAGACAAGACAAGACTAGACAAGACTAGACAAGACAAGACAGGACAAGACAAGACAAGACAAGACAAGACAAGACAAGACAAGACTAGACAAGACTAGACAAGACAAGACAAGACAAGACAAGACAAGACAAGACAAGACAAGACAAGACAAGACTAGACAAGACAAGACAAAACAACACAACACAACATGACATGACATGACATGACATGACAAAACAAGACAAGACAAGACAAGACAAAACAACACAACACAATATGACATGACATGACATGACATGAGAAGACAAGACAAGGAAGCACAGGACAGGACAGGACAGGACAGGACAGGACAGGACAAGACAAGACAAGATAAGACAAGACAAGACAAGACAGGACAAGACAAGACAAGACAAGACAAGACAAGACAAGACAAGACAAGACAAGACAAGACAAGACAAGACAAGACAAGACGAGACAAGACAAGACAAGACAAGACTAGACAAGACTAGACAAGACTAGACAAGACAAGACAAGACAAGACAAGACAAGACAAGACAAGACAAGACAAGACAAGACAAGACAAGACAAGACAAGACAAGACAAGACAAGACAAGACAAGACAAGACAAGACAAGACAAGACAAAACAAGACAAGACAAGACCAGACTAGACTAGACTAGACAAGACAAGACAAGACAAGAACAGACAAGAAAAGACAAGACAAGACAAGACTAGACAAGACAAGACAAGACAAGACAAGACAAGACAAGACTAGACAAGACAAGACAAGACAAGACAAGACAAGACAAGACAAGTCAAGACAAGACAAGACAAGACAAGACAAGACTAGACAAGACTAGACAAGACAAGACAAGACTAGACAAGACAAGACAAGACTAGACAAGACTAGACAAGACTAGACAAGACTAGACAAGACAAGACAAGACAAGACAAGACAAGATAAGACAAGACAAGACAAGACAAGACTAGACAAGACAAGACTAGACAAGACTAGACTAGACAAGACTAGACAAGACAAGACTAGACAAGACTAGACAAGACTAGACAAGACAAGACAAGACTAGACAAGACAAGACAAGACAAGACAAGACAAGACAAGACAAGACAAGACAAGACAAGACAAGACAAGACAAGACAAGACAAGACAAGACAAGACAAGACAAGACAAGACAAGACAAGACAAGACAAGACAAGACAAGACAAGACAAGACAAGACAAGACAAGACTAGACAAGACTAGACAAGACAAGACAAGACAAGACAAGACAAGACATGAGAAGACATGACAAGACAAAACAAGACAAAACAACACAACACAACATGACATGACATGACATGACATGACATGACATGACAAAACAAGACAAGACAAGACAAAACAACACAACACAATATGACATGACATGACATGACATGAGAAGACAAGACAAGGCAGGACAGGACAGGACAGGACAGGACAGGACAGGACAAGATAAGACAAGACAAGACAAGACAAGACAAGACAAGACAGGACAAGACAAGACAAGACAAGACAAGACAAGACAAGACATGAGAAGACATGACAAGACAAAACAAGACAAAACAAGACAAGACAAGACAAGACAAGACAAGACAAGACAAGACAAAACAACACAACACAACATGACATGACATGACATGACATGACATGACTTGACATGACAAAACAAGACAAGACAAGACAAAACAACACAACACAATATGACATGACATGACATGACATGAGAAGACAAGACAAGGCAGGACAGGACAGGACAGGACAGGACAGGACAGGACAGGACAGGACAGGACAGGACAGGACAGGACAGGACAGGACAGGACAGGACAGGACAGGACAGGACAGGACAAGATAAGACAAGACAAGACAAGACAAGACAAGACAAGACAGGACAAGACAAAACAAGACAAGACAAGACAAGACAAGACAAGACATGACAAGACAAAACAAGACAAAACAAGACAAGACAAGACAAGGCAAGACAAAACAACACAACACAACATGACATGACATGACATGACATGACAAAACAAGACAAGACAAGACAAGACAAGACAAGACAAGACAAGACAAGACAAGACAAGACAAGACAAGACATGAGAAGACATGACAAGACAAAACAAGACAAAACAAGGCAAGACAAGACAAGACAAAACAACACAACACAACATGACATGACATGACATGACATGACAAAACAAGACAAGACAAGACAAGACAAGACAAGACAAGACAAGACAAGACAAGACAAGACAAGACAAGACAAGACAAGACAAGACAAGACAAGACAAGACTAGACAAGACTAGACAAGACAAGACAAGACAAGACCGGACAAGACAAGACAAGACAAGACAAGACAAGACAAGACAAAACAAGACAAGACAAGACCAGACTAGACAAGACTAGACAAGACAAGACAAGACAAGACCAGACAAGAAAAGACAAGACAAGACAAGACTAGACAAGACTGGACAAGACAAGACAAGACTAGACAAGACTAGACAAGACAAGACAAGACAAGACAAGACAAGATAAGACAAGACAAGACAAGACAAGACAAGACAAGACAAGACAAGACAAGACAAGACAAGACTAGACTAGACAAGACTAGACAAGACAAGACAAGACAAGACAAGACAAGACAAGACATGAGAAGACATGACAAGACAAAACAAGACAAAACAAGACAAGACAAGACAAGTCAAGACAAGACAAGACAAGACAAGACAAGACATGAGAAGACATGACAAGACAAAACAAGACAAAACAAGACAAGACAAGACAAGACAAGACAAGACAAGACAAGACAAGACAAGACAAGACAAGACTAGACAAGACTAGACAAGACAAGACAAGACAAGACTAGACAAGACTAGACAAGACAAGACAAGACAAGACAAGACAAGACAAGACAAGACAAGACAAGACAAGACAAGACAAGACAAGACAAGACAAGACAAGACAAGACAAGACAAGACTAGACAAGACTAGACAAGACTAGACAAGACAAGACAAGACTAGACAAGACTAGACAAGACTAGACAAGACAAGACAAGACATGAGAAGACATGACAAGACAAAACAAGACAAAACAAGACAAGACAAGACAAGACAAGACAAAACAACACAACACAACATGACATGACATGACATGACAAAACAAGACAAGGCAAGACAAGAAAAGACAAGACAAGACAAGACAAGACAAGACAAGACTAGACAAGACTAGACAAGACAAGACAAGACTAGACAAGACTAGACAAGACAAGACAAGACAAGACAAGACAAGACTAGACAAGACAAGACAAGACCAGACAAGACAAGACAAGACAAGACATGACAAGACATGAGAAGACATGACAAGACAAAACAAGACAAAACAAGACAAGACAAGACAAGACAAAACAAGACAAGACAAGACAAGACAAGACAAGACTAGACAAGACAAGACAAGACTAGACAAGACTAGACAAGACAAGACAAGACAAGACAAGACAAGACAAGACAAGACAAGACAAGACAAGACTAGACAAGACTAGACAAGACTAGACAAGACTAGACAAGACTAGACAAGACAAGACAAGACAAGACAAGACAAGACAAGACATGAGAAGACATGACAAGACAAAACAAGACAAAACAAGACAAAACAAGACAGGACAAGACAAGACAAAACAACACAACACAACATGACATGACATGACATGACATGACATGACATGACAAAACAAGACAAGACAAGACAAGACAAGACAAGACAAGACATGAGAAGACATGACAAGACAAAACAAGACAAAACAACACAACATGACATGACATGACATGTCATGACAAAACAAGACAAGACAAGACAAAACAACACAACACAATATGACATGACATGACATGACATGAGAAGACAAGACAAGGCAGGACAGGACAGGACAAGACTAGACAAGACTAGACAAGACAAGACAAGACCAGACAAGAAAAGACAAGACAAGACAAGACTAGACAAGACTAGACTAGACAAGACAAGACAAGACTAGACAAGACAAGACAAGACAAGACAAGACAAGACAAGACAAGACAAGACAAGACAAGACAAGACAAGACAAGACAAGACAAGACAAGACAAGACAAGACAAGACAAGACAAGACAAGACAAGACAAGACAAGACAAGACAAGACAAGACAAGACAAGACAAGACAAGACAAGACAAGACAAGACAAGACAAGACAAGACAAGACAAGACAAGACAAGACAAGACAAGACAAGACAAGACAAGACAAGACAAGACAAGACAAGACAAGACAAGACTAGACAAGACTAGACAAGACAAGACAAGACAAGACAAGACAAGATAAGACAAGACAAGACAAGACAAGACTAGACAAGACAAGACTAGACAAGACTAGACTAGACAAGACTAGACAAGACAAGACAAGACTAGACAAGACAAGACTAGACAAGACTAGACAAGACAAGACTAGACAAGACAAGACAAGACAAGACAAGACAAGACAAGACAAGACAAGACAAGACAAGACAAGACAAGACAAGACAAGACAAGACAAGACAAGACAAGACAAGACAAGACAAGACAAGACAAGACAAGACAAGACAAGACAAGACAAGACAAGACAAGACAAGACAAGACAAGACAAGACAAGACAAGACAAGACAAGACAAGACAAGACAAGACAAGACAAGACAAGACAAGACAAGACAAGACAAGACAAGACAAGACAAGACAAGACAAGACAAGACTAGACAAGACTAGACAAGACAAGACAAGACAAGACAAGACAAGACATGAGAAGACATGACAAGACAAAACAAGACAAAACAACACAACACAACATGACATGACATGACATGACATGACAAAACAAGACAAGACAAGACAAAACAACACAACACAATATGACATGACATGACATGACATGAGAAGACAAGACAAGGCAGGACAGGACAGGACAGGACAGGACAGGACAAGATAAGACAAGACAAGACAAGACAAGACAAGACAAGACAAGACAAGACAAGACAAGACAAAACAACACAACACAACATGACATGACATGACATGACATGACATGACAAAACAAGACAAGACAAGACAAAACAACACAACACAATATGACATGACATGACATGACATGAGAAGACAAGACAAGGCAGGACAGGACAGGACAGGACAAGATAAGACAAGACAAGACAAGACAAGACAAGACAAGACAGGACAAGACAAGACAAGACAAGACAAGACAAGACAAGACATGAGAAGACATGGCAAGACAAAACAAGACAAAACAAGACAAGACAAGACAAGACAAAACAACACAACACAACATGACATGACATGACATGACATGACAAAACAAGACAAGACAAGACAAGACAAGACAAGACAAGACAAGACAAGACAAGACAAGACAAGACAAGACATGAGAAGACATGACAAGACAAAACAAGACAAAACAAGGCAAGACAAGACAAGACAAAACAACATGACATGACATGACATGACAAAACAAGACAAGACAAGACAAAGCAACACAACACAATATGACATGACATGACATGACATGAGAAGACAAGACAAGGCAGGACAGGACAGGACAGGACAGGACAGGACTGGGCAGGACAGGACAGGACAAGACAAGACAAGATAAGACAAGACAAGACAAGACAAGACAAGACAGGACAAGACAAGACAAGACAAGACAAGACAAGACAAGACAAGACAAGACAAGACAAGACAAGACAAGACAAGACGAGACAAGACAAGACAAGACAAGACAAGACAAGACAAGACAAGACAAGACAAGACAAGACAAGACCGGACAAGACAAGACAAGACAAGACAAAACAAGACAAGACAAGACCAGACTAGACAAGACTAGACAAGACAAGACAAGACAAGACCAGACAAGAAAAGACAAGACAAGACTAGACAAGACTGGACAAGACAAGACAAGACAAGACTAGACAAGACTAGACAAGACAAGACAAGACAAGACAAGACAAGACAAGACAAGACTAGACTAGACAAGACTAGACAAGACAAGACAAGACAAGACAAGACATGAGAAGACATGACAAGACAAAACAAGACAAAACAAGACAAGACAAGACAAGACAAGACAAGACAAGACAAGACATGAGAAGACATGACAAGACAAAACAAGACAAAACAAGACAAGACAAGACAAGACAAGACAAGACAAGACAAGACAAGACTAGACAAGACTAGACAAGACAAGACAAGACAAGACAGGACAAGACAAGACAAGACTAGACAAGACTAGACAAGACAAGACAAGACTAGACAAGACAAGACAAGACAAGACTAGACAAGACTAGACAAGACAAGACAAGACAAGACAAGACAAGATAAGACAAGACAAGACAAGACAAGACTAGACAAGACAAGACTAGACAAGACTAGACTAGACAAGACTAGACAAGACAAGACAAGACTAGACAAGACAAGACTAGACAAGACAAGACAAGACAAGACAAGACTAGACAAGACTAGACAAGACAAGACAAGACAAGACAAGACAAGACATGAGAAGACATGACAAGACAAAACAAGACAAAACAACACAACACAACATGACATGACATGACATGACATGACAAAACAAGACAAGACAAGACAAAACAACACAACACAATATGACATGACATGACATGACATGAGAAGACAAGACAAGGCAGGACAGGACAGGACAGGACAGGACAGGACTGGGCAGGACAGGACAGGACAAGACAAGACAAGATAAGACAAGACAAGACAAGACAAGACAAGACAGGACAAGACAAGACAAGACAAGACAAGACAAGACAAGACAAGACAAGACAAGACAAGACAAGACAAGACGAGACAAGACAAGACAAGACAAGACAAGACAAGACAAGACAAGACAAGACAAGACAAGACAAGACAAGACCGGACAAGACAAGACAAGACAAGACAAGACAAGACAAAACAAGACAAGACAAGACCAGACTAGACAAGACTAGACAAGACAAGACAAGACAAGACCAGACAAGAAAAGACAAGACAAGACTAGACTAGACTGGACAAGACAAGACAAGACAAGACTAGACAAGACTAGACAAGACAAGACAAGACAAGACAAGACTAGACTAGACAAGACTAGACAAGACAAGACAAGACAAGACATGAGAAGACATGACAAGACAAAACAAGACAAAACAAGACAAGACAAGACAAGACAAGACAAGACAAGACAAGACATGAGAAGACATGACAAGACAAAACAAGACAAAACAAGACAAGACAAGACAAGACAAGACAAGACAAGACAAGACAAGACTAGACAAGACTTGACAAGACAAGACAAGACTAGACAAGACTAGACAAGACAAGACAAGACAAGACAAGACAAGACAAGACAAGACAAGACAAGACAAGACAAGACAAGACAAGACAAGACAAGACAAGACTAGACAAGACTAGACAAGACTAGACAAGACTAGACAAGACAAGACAAGACTAGACAAGACTAGACAAGACAAGACAAGACATGAGAAGACATGACAAGACAAAACAAGACAAAACAAGACAAGACAAGACAAGACAAGACAAAACAACACAACACAACATGACATGACATGACAAAACAAGACAAGGCAAGACAAGAAAAGACAAGACAAGACAAGACAAGACAAGACAAGACTAGACAAGACTAGACAAGACAAGACAAGACTAGACAAGACTAGACAAGACAAGACAAGACAAGACAAGACTAGACAAGACAAGACAAGACAAGACAAGACCAGACAAGACAAGACAAGACATGACAAGACATGAGAAGACATGACAAGACAAAACAAGACAAAACAAGACAAGACAAGACAAGACAAGACAAAACAAGACAAGACAAGACAAGACAAGACAAGACTAGACAAGACAAGACAAGACTAGACAAGACTAGACAAGACAAGACAAGACAAGACAAGACAAGACAAGACAAGACAAGACAAGACAAGACAAGACAAGACAAGACAAGACAAGACAAGACAAGACAAGACAAGACTAGACAAGACTAGACAAGACTAGACAAGACTAGACAAGACAAGACAAGACAAGACAAGACAAGACAAGACATGAGAAGACATGACAAGACAAAACAAGACAAAACAAGACAAGACAAGACAAGACAAAACAACACAACACAACATGACATGACATGACATGACATGACATGACAAAACAAGACAAGACAAGAAAAGACAAGACAAGACAAGACATGAGAAGACATGACAAGACAAAACAAGACAAAACAACACAACATGACATGACATGACATGTCATGACAAAACAAGACAAGACAAGACAAAACAACACAACACAATATGACATGACATGACATGACATGACATGAGAAGACAAGACAAGGCAGGACAGGACAGGACAAGACTAGACAAGACTAGACAAGACAAGACAAGACCAGACAAGAAAAGACAAGACAAGACAAGACAAGACAAGACTAGACAAGACAAGACAAGACAAGACAAGACAAGACTAGACAAGACAAGACAAGACAAGACAAGACGAGACAAGACAAGACAAGACTAGACAAGACTAGACAAGACAAGACAAGACAAGACAAGACTAGACAAGACTAGACAAGACAAGACAAGACAGGACAAGACAAGACAAGACAAGACAAGACAAGACAAGACAAGACAAGACAAGACAAGACAAGACAAGACAAGACAAGACAAGACAAGAAAAGACAAGACTAGACAAGACTAGACAAGACAAGACAAGACAAGACAAGACTAGACAAGACTAGACAAGACTAGACAAGACAAGACAAGACAAGACAAGACAAGACAAGACAAGACAAGACAAGACTAGACAAGACTAGACAAGACTAGACAAGACAAGACAAGACAAGACAAGACAAGAAAAGACCAGACAAGACAAGACAAGACAAGACAAGACAAGACAAGACAAGACAAGACAAGACAAGACAAAACAAGACAAGACAAGACATGAGAAGACATGACAAGACAAAACAAGACAAAACAACACAACATGACATGACATGACATGACATGACAAAACAAGACAAGACAAGACAAGACAAGACAAGACCAGACAAGACAAGACAAGACAAGACAAGACAAGACAAGACAAGACAAGACTAGACAAGACTAGACAAGACTAGACAAGACAAGACAAGACAAGACAAGACAAGACTAGACAAGACTAGACAAGACTAGACAAGACAAGACAAGACAAGACAAGACAAGACTAGACAAGACTAGACAAGACTAGACAAGACAAGACAAGACAAGACAAGACAAGACCAGACAAGACAAGAAGAGACAAGACAAGACAAGACAAGACAAGACAAGACAAGTCAAGACAAGACAAGACAAGACAAGACAAGACAAGACAAGACAAGACAAGACTAGACAAGACAAGGCAGGACAAGACAAGACAAGACAAGACAAGACTAGACAAGACTAGACAAGACAAGACAAGACCAGACAAGAAAAGACAAGACAAGACAAGACTAGACAAGACTAGACAAGACAAGACAAGACTAGACAAGACAAGACAAGACAAGACAAGACAAGACAAGACAAGACAAGACAAGACAAGACAAGACAAGACAAGACAAGACAAGACAAAACAAGACAAGACAAGACAAGACAAGACAAGACAAGACAAGACTAGACAAGACAAGACAAGACAAGACAAGACAAGACAAGACAAGACAAGACAAGACAAGACAAGACAAGACAAGACAAGACAAGACAAGACAAGACAAGACAAGACTAGACTAGACAAGACAAGACAAGACAAGACAAGACAAGACAAGACAAGACAAGACAAGACAAGACAAGACAAGACAAGACAAGACAAGACAAGACCAGACAAGACAAGAGAAGACAAGACAAGACAAGACAAGACAAGACAAGACTAGACTAGACTAGACAAGACTAGACAAGACTAGACAAGACAAGACAAGACAAGACAAGACAAGACTAGACAAGACTAGACAAGACAAGACAAGACAAGACAAGACAAGACAAGACCAGACAAGACAAGACAAGACAAGACAAGACAAGACAAGACTAGACTAGACAAGACTAGACAAGACTAGACAAGACAAGACAAGACAAGACAAGACAAGACAAGACAAGACTAGACAAGACAAGACAAGACAAGACAAGACAAGACAAGACAAGACAAGACTAGACAAGACTAGACAAGACTAGACAAGACAAGACAAGACAAGACAAGACAAGACAAGACAAGACAAGACAAGACAAGATAAGACAAGACAAGACAAGACAAGACTAGACAAGACAAGACTAGACAAGACTAGACTAGACAAGACTAGACAAGACAAGACAAGACTAGACAAGACTAGACAAGACTAGACAAGACAAGACAAGACTAGACAAGACTAGACAAGACAAGACAAGACAAGACAAGACAAGACAAGACAAGACAAGACAAGACAAGACAAGACAAGACAAGACAAGACAAGACAAGACAAGACAAGACAAGACAAGACTAGACAAGACTAGACAAGACTAGACAAGACTAGACAAGACAAGACAAGACAAGACAAGACAAGACAAGACATGAGAAGACATGACAAGACAAAACAAGACAAAACAAGACAAGACAAGACAAGACAAAACAACACAACACAACATGACATGACATGACATGACATGACATGACAAAACAAGACAAGACAAGACAAGACAAGACAAGACAAGACATGAGAAGACATGACAAGACAAAACAACACAACATGACATGACATGACATGTCATGACAAAACAAGACAAGACAAGACAAAACAACACAACACAATATGACATGACATGACATGACATGAGAAGACAAGACAAGGCAGGACAGGACAGGACAAGACTAGACAAGACTAGACAAGACAAGACAAGACCAGACAAGAAAAGACAAGACAAGACAAGACAAGACAAGACTAGACAAGACAAGACAAGACAAGACAAGACAAGACTAGACAAGACAAGACAAGACAAGACAAGACAAGACAAGACGAGACAAGACAAGACAAGACTAGACAAGACTAGACAAGACAAGACAAGACAAGACAAGACTAGACAAGACTAGACAAGACAAGACAGGACAAGACAAGACAAAACAACACAACACAATATGACATGACATGACATGACATGAGAAGACAAGACAAGGCAGGACAGGACAGGACAAGACTAGACAAGACTAGACAAGACAAGACAAGACCAGACAAGAAAAGACAAGACAAGACAAGACAAGACAAGACTAGACAAGACAAGACAAGACAAGACAAGACAAGACTAGACAAGACAAGACAAGACAAGACAAGACGAGACAAGACAAGACAAGACTAGACAAGACTAGACAAGACAAGACAAGACAAGACAAGACTAGACAAGACTAGACAAGACAAGACAGGACAAGACAAGACAAGACAAGACAAGACAAGACAAGACAAGACAAGACAAGACAAGACAAGACAAGACAAGACAAGACAAGAAAAGACAAGACTAGACAAGACTAGACAAGACAAGACAAGACAAGACAAGACTAGACAAGACTAGACAAGACTAGACAAGACAAGACAAGACAAGACAAGACAAGACAAGACAAGACTAGACAAGACTAGACAAGACTAGACAAGACAAGACAAGACAAGACAAGACAAGAAAAGACCAGACAAGACAAGACAAGACAAGACAAGACAAGACAAGACAAGACAAGACAAGACAAGACAAGACAAGACAAAACAAGACAAGACAAGACATGAGAAGACATGACAAGACAAAACAAGACAAAACAACACAACATGACATGACATGACATGACATGACAAAACAAGACAAGACAAGACAAGACAAGACAAGACCAGACAAGACAAGACAAGACAAGACAAGACAAGACAAGACAAGACAAGACTAGACAAGACTAGACAAGACAAGACAAGACAAGACAAGACAAGACAAGACAAGACAAGACAAGTCAAGACAAGACAAGACAAGACAAGACAAGACAAGACAAGACAAGACAAGACTAGACAAGACAAGACTAGACAAGACTAGACAAGACAAGACAAGACAAGACAAGACAAGACCAGACAAGACAAGAAGAGACAAGACAAGACAAGACAAGACAAGACAAGACAAGTCAAGACAAGACAAGACAAGACAAGACAAGACAAGACAAGACAAGACAAGACTAGACAAGACAAGACAAGACAAGACAAGACAAGACAAGACAAGACAAGACAAGACAAGACAAGACAAGACAAGACAAGACAAGACAAGACAAGACAAGACAAGACAAGACAAGACAAGACAAGACAAGACAAGACAAGACAAGACAAGACAAGACAAGACAAGACAAGACTAGACAAGACTAGACAAGACAAGACAAGACAAGACAAGACAAGACAAGACAAGACAAGACATGAGAAGACATGACAAGACAAAACAACACAACACAACATGACATGACATGACATGACATGACAAAACAAGACAAGACTAGACAAGACTAGACAAGACAAGACAAGACAAGACTAGACAAGACTAGACAAGACAAGACAAGACAAGACCAGACAAGACTAGACAAGACTAGACAAGACAAGACAAGACAAGACAAGACTAGACAAGACTAGACAAGACAAGACAAGACAAGACCAGACAAGAAAAGACAAGACAAGACAAGACAAGACAAGACTAGACAAGACAAGACAAGACAAGACAAGACAAGACAAGACAATTCAAGACAAGACAAGACAAGACAAGACAAGACAAGACAAGACAAGACTAGACAAGACTAGACAAGACTAGACAAGACAAGACAAGACAAGACATGACAAGACAAGACAAGACATGAGAAGACATGACAAGACAAAACAAGACAAGACAAGACAAGACAAGACAAGACAAGACAAGACAAGACAAGACAAGACATGAGAAGACATGACAAGACAAAACAAGACAAAACAAGACAAGACAAGACAAGACAAAACAACACAACACAACATGACATGACATGACATGACATGACAAAACAAGACAAGACAGGACAGGACAGGACAAGACAAGACAAGACTAGACAAGACTAGACAAGACAAGACAAGACAAGACTAGACAAGACAAGACAAGACAAGACAAGACAAGACGAGACAAGACAAGACAAGACCAGACTAGACAAGACTAGACAAGACAAGACTAGACAAGACAAGACAAGACAAGACAAAACAAGACAAGACAAGACAAGACTAGACAAGACTAGACAAGACAAGACAAGACAAGACAAAACAAGACAAGACAAGACAAGACAAGACAAAACAAGACAAGACAAGACAAGACAAGACTAGACAAGACTAGACAAGACTAGACAAGACAAGACAAGACAAGACCAGACAAGAAAAGACAAGACAAGACAAGACAAGACTAGACAAGACTAGACAAGACAAGACAAGACAAGACAAGACAAGACAAGACAAGACAAGACAAGACTAGACAAGACAAGACAGGACAAGACAAGACAAGACCAGACAAGAAAAGACAAGACAACACAAGACTAGACAAGACTGGACAAGACAAGACAAGACAAGACAAGACAAGACAAGACAAGACAAGACCAGACTAGACAAGACTAGACAAGACAAGACTAGACAAGACAAGACAAGACAAGACAAAACAAGACAAGACAAGACAAGACTAGACAAGACTAGACAAGACAAGACAAGACAAGACAAAACAAGACAAGACAAGACAAGACAAGACAAAACAAGACAAGACAAGACAAGACAAGACTAGACAAGACTAGACAAGACAAGACAAGACAAGACAAGACAAGACTAGACAAGACTAGACAAGACTAGACAAGACTAGACAAGACTAGACAAGACAAGACAAGACAAGACAAGACAAGACAAGACAAGACAAGACAAGACCAGACTAGACAAGACTAGACAAGACAAGACTAGACAAGACAAGACAAGACAAGACAAAACAAGACAAGACAAGACAAGACTAGACAAGACTAGACAAGACAAGACAAGACAAGACAAAACAAGACAAGACAAGACAAGACAAGACAAAACAAGACAAGACAAGACAAGACAAGACAAGACAAGACAAGACAAGACTAGACAAGACAAGACAGGACAAGACAAGACAAGACCAGACAAGAAAAGACAAGACAACACAAGACTAGACAAGACTGGACAAGACAAGACCAGACAAGACAAGACAAGACAAGACAAGACAAGACAAGACAAGACAAGACAAGACAAGACAAGACAAGACAAGACAAGACAAGACAAGACAAGACAAAACAAGACAAGACAAGACAAGACTAGACAAGACTAGACAAGACTAGACAAGACAAGACAAGACAAGACAAGACAAAACAAGACAAAACAAGACAAGACAAGACAAAACAACACAACACAACATGACATGACATGACATGACAAAACAAGACAAGACAAGACAAAACAACACAACACAATAGGACATGACATGACATGACATGAGAAGACAAGACAAGGCAGGACAGGACAGGACAGGACAGGACAGGACAGGACAGGACAGGACAAGATAAGACAAGACAAGACAAGACACGACAAGACAAGACAGGACAAGACAAGTCAAGACAAGAAAAGACAAGACTAGACAAGACTAGACAAGACTAGACAAGACAAGACAAGACAAGACAAGACAAGACAAGACAAGACAAGACAAGACAAGACAAGACAAGACAAGACAAGACAAGACAAGACAAGACAAGACAAGACAAGACAAGACAAGACAAGACAAGACTAGACAAGACTAGACAAGACAAGACAAGACAAGACAAGACAAGACAAGACAAGACAAGACAAGACAAGACTAGACAAGACAAGACAAGACAAGACAAGACAAGACAAGACAAGACTAGACAAGACAAGACAAGACAAGACAAGACAAGACAAGACAAGACAAGACAAGACAAGACAAGACAAGACAAGACAAGACAAGACAAGACAAGACAAGACAAGACAAGACAAGACAAGACAAGACAAGACAAGACAAGACAAGACAAAACAAGACAAGACAAGACTAGACAAGACTAGACAAGACAAGACAAGACCAGACAAGAAAAGACAAGACAAGACAAGACTAGACAAGACTAGACAAGACAAGACAAGACAAGACAAGACAAGACAAGACAAGACAAGACAAGACAAGACAAGACAAGACAAGACAAGACAAGACAAGACAAGACAAGACAAGACAAGACAAGACAAGACAAGACAAGACAAGACAAGACAAGACAAGACAAGACAAGACAAGACTAGACAAGACTAGACAAGACTAGACAAGACTAGACAAGACAAGACAAGACAAGACGAGACAAGACAAGACAAGACTAGACAAGACAAGACAAGACAAGACAAGACAAGACAAGACAAGACAAGTCAAGACAAGACAAGACAAGACAAGACAAGACAAGACAAGACAAGACAAGACTAGACAAGACAAGACAAGACAAGACAAGACAAGACTAGACAAGACTAGACAAGACAAGACAAGACAAGACTAGACAAGACTAGACAAGACTAGACAAGACTAGACAAGACTAGACAAGACAAGACAAGACAAGACGAGACGAGACAAGACAAGACTAGACAAGACAAGACAAGACAAGACAAGACAAGACAAGACAAGACAAGACAAGACAAGACAAGACAAGACAAGACAAGACAAGACAAGACAAGACAAGACAAGACAAGACAAGACAAGACAAGACAAGACAAGACAAGACAAGACAAGACAAGACAAGACAAGACAAGACAAGACAAGACAAGACAAGACAAGACAAGACAAGACAAGACAAGACAAGACAAGACAAGACAAGACAAGACAAGACAAGACAAGACAAGACAAGACAAGACAAGACAAGACAAGACAAGACAAGACTAGACAAGACTAGACAAGACAAGACCAGACAAGAAAAGACAAGACAAGACAAGACTAGACAAGACTAGACAAGACTAGACAAGACAAGACAAGACAAGACAAGACAAGACAAGACAAGACAAGACAAGACAAGACAAGACAAGACAAGACAAGACAAGACAAGACAAGACAAGACAAGACAAGACAAGACAAGACAAGACAAGACAAGACAAGACAAGTCAAGACAAGACAAGACAAGACAAGACAAGACAAGACAAGACTAGACAAGACAAGACTAGACAAGACTAGACAAGACAAGACAAGACAAGACAAGACAAGACAAGACAAGACAAGACAAGACAAGACTAGACAAGACTAGACAAGACAAGACAAGACAAGACAAGACAAGACAAGACAAGACAAGACAAGACAAGACTAGACAAGACAAGACAAAACAACACAACACAACATGACATGACATGACATGACAAAACAAGACAAGACAAGACAAGACAAAACAACACAACACAATATGACATGACATGACATGACATGAGAAGACAAGACAAGGAAGCACAGGACAGGACAGGACAGGACAGGACAGGACAGGACAGGACAGGACAGGACAGGACAGGACAGGACAAGACAAGACAAGATAAGACAAGACAAGACAAGACAGGACAAGACAAGACAAGACAAGACAAGACAAGACAAGACAAGACAAGACAAGACAAGACAAGACAAGACAAGACAAGACAAGACGAGACAAGACAAGACAAGACAAGACTAGACAAGACTAGACAAGACTAGACAAGACAAGACAAGACAAGACAAGACAAGACAAGACAAGACAAGACAAGACAAGACAAGACAAGACAAGACAAGACAAGACAAGACAAGACAAGACAAGACAAGACAAGACAAGACAAGACAAGACAAGACAAAACAAGACAAGACAAGACCAGACTAGACAAGACTAGACAAGACAAGACAAGACAAGAACAGACAAGAAAAGACAAGACAAGACAAGACTAGACAAGACAAGACAAGACAAGACAAGACAAGACAAGACAAGACTAGACAAGACAAGACAAGACAAGACAAGACAAGACAAGACAAGACAAGTCAAGACAAGACAAGACAAGACAAGACAAGACTAGACAAGACTAGACAAGACAAGACAAGACTAGACAAGACAAGACAAGACTAGACAAGACTAGACAAGACTAGACAAGACTAGACAAGACAAGACAAGACAAGACAAGACAAGATAAGACAAGACAAGACAAGACAAGACTAGACAAGACAAGACTAGACAAGACTAGACTAGACAAGACTAGACAAGACAAGACAAGACTAGACAAGACTAGACAAGACTAGACAAGACAAGACAAGACTAGACAAGACAAGACAAGACAAGACAAGACAAGACAAGACAAGACAAGACAAGACAAGACAAGACAAGACAAGACAAGACAAGACAAGACAAGACAAGACAAGACAAGACAAGACAAGACAAGACAAGACAAGACAAGACAAGACAAGACAAGACAAGACAAGACTAGACAAGACTAGACAAGACAAGACAAGACAAGACAAGACAAGACAAGACATGAGAAGACATGACAAGACAAAACAAGACAAAACAACACAACACAACATGACATGACATGACATGACATGACATGACATGACAAAACAAGACAAGACAAGACAAAACAACACAACACAATATGACATGACATGACATGACATGAGAAGACAAGACAAGGCAGGACAGGACAGGACAGGACAGGACAGGACAGGACAAGATAAGACAAGACAAGACAAGACAAGACAAGACAAGACAGGACAAGACAAGACAAGACAAGACAAGACAAGACAAGACATGAGAAGACATGACAAGACAAAACAAGACAAAACAAGACAAGACAAGACAAGACAAGACAAGACAAGACAAAACAACACAACACAACATGACATGACATGACATGACATGACATGACTTGACATGACAAAACAAGACAAGACAAGACAAAACAACACAACACAATATGACATGACATGACATGACATGAGAAGACAAGACAAGGCAGGACAGGACAGGACAGGACAGGACAGGACAGGACAGGACAGGACAGGACAGGACAGGACAGGACAGGACAGGACAGGACAGGACAAGATAAGACAAGACAAGACAAGACAAGACAAGACAAGACAGGACAAGACAAAACAAGACAAGACAAGACAAGACAAGACAAGACATGACAAGACAAAACAAGACAAAACAAGACAAGACAAGACAAGGCAAGACAAAACAACACAACACAACATGACATGACATGACATGACATGACAAAACAAGACAAGACAAGACAAGACAAGACAAGACAAGACAAGACAAGACAAGACAAGACAAGACATGAGAAGACATGACAAGACAAAACAAGACAAAACAAGGCAAGACAAGACAAGACAAAACAACACAACACAACATGACATGACATGACATGACATGACAAAACAAGACAAGACAAGACAAGACAAGACAAGACAAGACAAGACAAGACAAGACAAGACAAGACAAGACAAGACAAGACAAGACAAGACAAGACTAGACAAGACTAGACAAGACAAGACAAGACAAGACCGGACAAGACAAGACAAGACAAGACAAGACAAGACAAGACAAAACAAGACAAGACAAGACCAGACTAGACAAGACTAGACAAGACAAGACAAGACAAGACCAGACAAGAAAAGACAAGACAAGACAAGACTAGACAAGACTGGACAAGACAAGACAAGACTAGACAAGACTAGACAAGACAAGACAAGACAAGACAAGACAAGATAAGACAAGACAAGACAAGACAAGACAAGACAAGACAAGACAAGACAAGACAAGACAAGACTAGACTAGACAAGACTAGACAAGACAAGACAAGACAAGACAAGACAAGACAAGACATGAGAAGACATGACAAGACAAAACAAGACAAAACAAGACAAGACAAGACAAGTCAAGACAAGACAAGACAAGACAAGACAAGACATGAGAAGACATGACAAGACAAAACAAGACAAAACAAGACAAGACAAGACAAGACAAGACAAGACAAGACAAGACAAGACAAGACAAGACTAGACAAGACTAGACAAGACAAGACAAGACAAGACTAGACAAGACTAGACAAGACAAGACAAGACAAGACAAGACAAGACAAGACAAGACAAGACAAGACAAGACAAGACAAGACAAGACAAGACAAGACAAGACAAGACAAGACAAGACTAGACAAGACTAGACAAGACTAGACAAGACAAGACAAGACTAGACAAGACTAGACAAGACTAGACAAGACTAGACAAGACAAGACAAGACATGAGAAGACATGACAAGACAAAACAAGACAAAACAAGACAAGACAAGACAAGACAAGACAAAACAACACAACACAACATGACATGACATGACATGACAAAACAAGACAAGGCAAGACAAGAAAAGACAAGACAAGACAAGACAAGACAAGACAAGACTAGACAAGACTAGACAAGACAAGACAAGACTAGACAAGACTAGACAAGACAAGACAAGACAAGACAAGACAAGACTAGACAAGACAAGACAAGACAAGACCAGACAAGACAAGACAAGACATGACAAGACATGAGAAGACATGACAAGACAAAACAAGACAAAACAAGACAAGACAAGACAAGACAAAACAAGACAAGACAAGACAAGACAAGACAAGACTAGACAAGACAAGACAAGACTAGACAAGACTAGACAAGACAAGACAAGACAAGACAAGACAAGACAAGACAAGACAAGACAAGACAAGACTAGACAAGACTAGACAAGACTAGACAAGACTAGACAAGACTAGACAAGACAAGACAAGACAAGACAAGACAAGACAAGACATGAGAAGACATGACAAGACAAAACAAGACAAAACAAGACAAAACAAGACAGGACAAGACAAGACAAAACAACACAACACAACATGACATGACATGACATGACATGACATGACATGACAAAACAAGACAAGACAAGACAAGACAAGACAAGACAAGACATGAGAAGACATGACAAGACAAAACAAGACAACACAACACAACATGACATGACATGACATGTCATGACAAAACAAGACAAGACAAGACAAAACAACACAACACAATATGACATGACATGACATGACATGAGAAGACAAGACAAGGCAGGACAGGACAGGACAAGACAAGACAAGACAAGACAAGACAAGACAAGACAAGACAAGACAAGACAAGACAAGACAAGACAAGACAAGACAAGACAAGACAAGACAAGACAAGACAAGACAAGACAAGACAAGACAAGACAAGACAAGACAAGACAAGACAAGACAAGACAAGACAAGACAAGACAAGACAAGACAAGACAAGACAAGACAAGACAAGACAAGACAAGACAAGACAAGACAAGACAAGACAAGACAAGACTAGACAAGACTAGACAAGACAAGACAAGACAAGACAAGACAAGATAAGACAAGACAAGACAAGACAAGACTAGACAAGACAAGACTAGACAAGACTAGACTAGACAAGACTAGACAAGACAAGACAAGACTAGACAAGACAAGACTAGACAAGACTAGACAAGACAAGACTAGACAAGACAAGACAAGACAAGACAAGACAAGACAAGACAAGACAAGACAAGACAAGACAAGACAAGACAAGACAAGACAAGACAAGACAAGACAAGACAAGACAAGACAAGACAAGACAAGACAAGACAAGACAAGACAAGACAAGACAAGACAAGACAAGACAAGACAAGACAAGACAAGACAAGACAAGACAAGACAAGACAAGACAAGACAAGACAAGACAAGACAAGACAAGACAAGACAAGACAAGACAAGACAAGACAAGACAAGACAAGACAAGACAAGACAAGACAAGACAAGACAAGACAAGACAAGACAAGACAAGACAAGACAAGACAAGACAAGACTAGACAAGACTAGACAAGACAAGACAAGACAAGACAAGACAAGACATGAGAAGACATGACAAGACAAAACAAGACAAAACAACACAACACAACATGACATGACATGACATGACATGACAAAACAAGACAAGACAAGACAAAACAACACAACACAATATGACATGACATGACATGACATGAGAAGACAAGACAAGGCAGGACAGGACAGGACAGGACAGGACAGGACAAGATAAGACAAGACAAGACAAGACAAGACAAGACAAGACAAGACAAGACAAGACAAGACAAAACAACACAACACAACATGACATGACATGACATGACATGACATGACAAAACAAGACAAGACAAGACAAAACAACACAACACAATATGACATGACATGACATGACATGAGAAGACAAGACAAGGCAGGACAGGACAGGACAGGACAAGATAAGACAAGACAAGACAAGACAAGACAAGACAAGACAGGACAAGACAAGACAAGACAAGACAAGACAAGACAAGACATGAGAAGACATGGCAAGACAAAACAAGACAAAACAAGACAAGACAAGACAAGACAAAACAACACAACACAACATGACATGACATGACATGACATGACAAAACAAGACAAGACAAGACAAGACAAGACAAGACAAGACAAGACAAGACAAGACAAGACAAGACATGAGAAGACATGACAAGACAAAACAAGACAAAACAAGGCAAGACAAGACAAGACAAAACAACATGACATGACATGACATGACAAAACAAGACAAGACAAGACAAAACAACACAACACAATATGACATGACATGACATGACATGAGAAGACAAGACAAGGCAGGACAGGACAGGACAGGACAGGACAGGACTGGGCAGGACAGGACAGGACAAGACAAGACAAGATAAGACAAGACAAGACAAGACAAGACAAGACAAGACAGGACAAGACAAGACAAGACAAGACAAGACAAGACAAGACAAGACAAGACAAGACAAGACAAGACAAGACGAGACAAGACAAGACAAGACAAGACAAGACAAGACAAGACAAGACAAGACAAGACAAGACCGGACAAGACAAGACAAGACAAGACAAAACAAGACAAGACAAGACCAGACTAGACAAGACTAGACAAGACAAGACAAGACAAGACCAGACAAGAAAAGACAAGACAAGACTAGACAAGACTGGACAAGACAAGACAAGACAAGACTAGACAAGACTAGACAAGACAAGACAAGACAAGACAAGACAAGACAAGACAAGACTAGACTAGACAAGACTAGACAAGACAAGACAAGACATGACAAGACAAAACAAGACAAAACAAGACAAGACAAGACAAGACAAGACAAGACAAGACAAGACATGAGAAGACATGACAAGACAAAACAAGACAAAACAAGACAAGACAAGACAAGACAAGACAAGACAAGACAAGACAAGACTAGACAAGACTAGACAAGACAAGACAAGACTAGACAAGACTAGACAAGACAAGACAAGACAAGACAGGACAAGACAAGACAAGACTAGACAAGACTAGACAAGACAAGACAAGACTAGACAAGACAAGACAAGACAAGACTAGACAAGACTAGACAAGACAAGACAAGACAAGACAAGACAAGATAATACAAGACAAGACAAGACAAGACTAGACAAGACAAGACTAGACAAGACTAGACTAGACAAGACTAGACAAGACAAGACAAGACTAGACAAGACAAGACTAGACAAGACAAGACAAGACAAGACAAGACAAGACTAGACAAGACTAGACAAGACAAGACAAGACAAGACAAGACAAGACATGAGAAGACATGACAAGACAAAACAAGACAAAACAACACAACACAACATGACATGACATGACATGACATGACAAAACAAGACAAGACAAGACAAAACAACACAACACAATATGACATGACATGACATGACATGAGAAGACAAGACAAGGCAGGACAGGACAGGACAGGACAGGACAGGACAAGATAAGACAAGACAAGACAAGACAAGACAAGACAAGACAAGACAAGACAAGACAAGACAAAACAACACAACACAACATGACATGACATGACATGACATGACATGACAAAACAAGACAAGACAAGACAAAACAACACAACACAATATGACATGACATGACATGACATGAGAAGACAAGACAAGGCAGGACAGGACAGGACAGGACAAGATAAGACAAGACAAGACAAGACAAGACAAGACAAGACAGGACAAGACAAGACAAGACAAGACAAGACAAGACAAGACATGAGAAGACATGGCAAGACAAAACAAGACAAAACAAGACAAGACAAGACAAGACAAAACAACACAACACAACATGACATGACATGACATGACATGACAAAACAAGACAAGACAAGACAAGACAAGACAAGACAAGACAAGACAAGACAAGACAAGACAAGACAAGACATGAGAAGACATGACAAGACAAAACAAGACAAAACAAGGCAAGACAAGACAAGACAAAACAACATGACATGACATGACATGACAAAACAAGACAAGACAAGACAAAACAACACAACACAATATGACATGACATGACATGACATGAGAAGACAAGACAAGGCAGGACAGGACAGGACAGGACAGGACAGGACTGGGCAGGACAGGACAGGACAAGACAAGACAAGATAAGACAAGACAAGACAAGACAAGACAAGACAGGACAAGACAAGACAAGACAAGACAAGACAAGACAAGACAAGACAAGACAAGACAAGACAAGACAAGACAAGACAAGACGAGACAAGACAAGACAAGACAAGACAAGACAAGACAAGACAAGACAAGACAAGACAAGACAAGACCGGACAAGACAAGACAAGACAAGACAAGACAAGACAAAACAAGACAAGACAAGACCAGACTAGACAAGACTAGACAAGACAAGACAAGACAAGACCAGACAAGAAAAGACAAGACAAGACTAGACAAGACTGGACAAGACAAGACAAGACAAGACTAGACAAGACTAGACAAGACAAGACAAGACAAGACAAGACTAGACTAGACAAGACTAGACAAGACAAGACAAGACAAGACAAGACATGAGAAGACATGACAAGACAAAACAAGACAAAACAAGACAAGACAAGACAAGACAAGACAAGACAAGACAAGACATGAGAAGACATGACAAGACAAAACAAGACAAAACAAGACAAGACAAGACAAGACATGAGAAGACATGACAAGACAAAACAAGACAAAACAAGACAAGACAAGACCAGACTAGACAAGACTAGACAAGACAAGACAAGACAAGACCAGACAAGAAAAGACAAGACAAGACTAGACAAGACTGGACAAGACAAGACAAGACAAGACTAGACAAGACTAGACAAGACAAGACAAGACAAGACAAGACTAGACTAGACAAAACAAGACAAGACAAGACAAGACAAGACAAGACTAGACAAGACAAGACAAGACTAGACAAGACTAGACAAGACAAGACAAGACAAGACAAGACAAGACAAGACAAGACAAGACAAGACAAGACAAGACAAGACAAGACAAGACAAGACAAGACAAGACAAGACAAGACAAGACAAGACTAGACAAGACTAGACAAGACTAGACAAGACTAGACAAGACAAGACAAGACAAGACAAGACAAGACAAGACATGAGAAGACATGACAAGACAAAACAAGACAAAACAAGACAAGACAAGACAAGACAAAACAACACAACACAACATGACATGACATGACATGACATGACATGACAAAACAAGACAAGACAAGAAAAGACAAGACAAGACAAGACATGAGAAGACATGACAAGACAAAACAAGACAAAACAACACAACATGACATGACATGACATGTCATGACAAAACAAGACAAGACAAGACAAAACAACACAACACAATATGACATGACATGACATGACATGACATGAGAAGACAAGACAAGGCAGGACAGGACAGGACAAGACTAGACAAGACTAGACAAGACAAGACAAGACCAGACAAGAAAAGACAAGACAAGACAAGACAAGACAAGACTAGACAAGACAAGACAAGACAAGACAAGACAAGACTAGACAAGACAAGACAAGACAAGACAAGACGAGACAAGACAAGACAAGACTAGACAAGACTAGACAAGACAAGACAAGACAAGACAAGACTAGACAAGACTAGACAAGACAAGACAAGACAGGACAAGACAAGACAAGACAAGACAAGACAAGACAAGACAAGACAAGACAAGACAAGACAAGACAAGACAAGACAAGACAAGACAAGACAAGACAAGACAAGAAAAGACAAGACTAGACAAGACTAGACAAGACAAGACAAGACAAGACAAGACTAGACAAGACTAGACAAGACTAGACAAGACAAGACAAGACAAGACAAGACAAGACAAGACAAGACAAGACTAGACAAGACTAGACAAGACTAGACAAGACAAGACAAGACAAGACAAGACAAGAAAAGACCAGACAAGACAAGACAAGACAAGACAAGACAAGACAAGACAAGACAAGACAAGACAAGACAAGACAAAACAAGACAAGACAAGACATGAGAAGACATGACAAGACAAAACAAGACAAAACAACACAACATGACATGACATGACATGACATGACAAAACAAGACAAGACAAGACAAGACAAGACAAGACCAGACAAGACAAGACAAGACAAGACAAGACAAGACAAGACAAGACAAGACTAGACAAGACTAGACAAGACTAGACAAGACAAGACAAGACAAGACAAGACAAGACTAGACAAGACTAGACAAGACTAGACAAGACAAGACAAGACAAGACAAGACAAGACTAGACAAGACTAGACAAGACTAGACAAGACAAGACAAGACAAGACAAGACAAGACCAGACAAGACAAGAAGAGACAAGACAAGACAAGACAAGACAAGACAAGACAAGTCAAGACAAGACAAGACAAGACAAGACAAGACAAGACAAGACAAGACTAGACAAGACAAGGCAGGACAAGACAAGACAAGACAAGACAAGACTAGACAAGACTAGACAAGACAAGACAAGACAAGACAAGACAAGACAAGACAAGACAAGACAAGACAAGACAAGACAAGACAAGACAAGACAAGACAAGACAAGACAAAACAAGACAAGACAAGACAAGACAAGACAAGACAAGACAAGACTAGACAAGACAAGACAAGACAAGACAAGACAAGACAAGACAAGACAAGACAAGACAAGACAAGACAAGACAAGACAAGACAAGACAAGACAAGACAAGACTAGACTAGACAAGACAAGACAAGACAAGACAAGACAAGACAAGACAAGACAAGACAAGACAAGACAAGACAAGACAAGACAAGACAAGACAAGACAAGACCAGACAAGACAAGAGAAGACAAGACAAGACAAGACAAGACAAGACAAGACTAGACTAGACTAGACAAGACTAGACAAGACTAGACAAGACAAGACAAGACAAGACAAGACAAGACTAGACAAGACTAGACAAGACAAGACAAGACAAGACAAGACAAGACAAGACCAGACAAGACAAGACAAGACAAGACAAGACAAGACAAGACTAGACTAGACAAGACTAGACAAGACTAGACAAGACAAGACAAGACAAGACAAGACAAGACAAGACAAGACTAGACAAGACAAGACAAGACAAGACAAGACAAGACAAGACAAGACAAGACAAGACTAGACAAGACTAGACAAGACTAGACAAGACAAGACAAGACAAGACAAGACAAGACAAGACAAGACAAGACAAGACAAGATAAGACAAGACAAGACAAGACAAGACTAGACAAGACAAGACTAGACAAGACTAGACTAGACAAGACTAGACAAGACAAGACAAGACTAGACAAGACTAGACAAGACTAGACAAGACAAGACAAGACTAGACAAGACTAGACAAGACAAGACAAGACAAGACAAGACAAGACAAGACAAGACAAGACAAGACAAGACAAGACAAGACAAGACAAGACAAGACAAGACAAGACAAGACAAGACAAGACAAGACTAGACAAGACTAGACAAGACTAGACAAGACTAGACAAGACAAGACAAGACAAGACAAGACAAGACAAGACATGAGAAGACATGACAAGACAAAACAAGACAAAACAAGACAAGACAAGACAAGACAAAACAACACAACACAACATGACATGACATGACATGACATGACATGACAAAACAAGACAAGACAAGACAAGACAAGACAAGACAAGACATGACAAGACAAAACAACACAACATGACATGACATGACATGTCATGACAAAACAAGACAAGACAAGACAAAACAACACAACACAATATGACATGACATGACATGACATGACATGAGAAGACAAGACAAGGCAGGACAGGACAGGACAAGACTAGACAAGACTAGACAAGACAAGACAAGACCAGACAAGAAAAGACAAGACAAGACAAGACAAGACAAGACTAGACAAGACAAGACAAGACAAGACAAGACAAGACTAGACAAGACAAGACAAGACAAGACAAGACGAGACAAGACAAGACAAGACTAGACAAGACTAGACAAGACAAGACAAGACAAGACAAGACTAGACAAGACTAGACAAGACAAGACAAGACAGGACAAGACAAGACAAGACAAGACAAGACAAGACAAGACAAGACAAGACAAGACAAGACAAGACAAGACAAGACAAGAAAAGACAAGACTAGACAAGACTAGACAAGACAAGACAAGACAAGACAAGACTAGACAAGACTAGACAAGACTAGACAAGACAAGACAAGACAAGACAAGACAAGACAAGACAAGACTAGACAAGACTAGACAAGACTAGACAAGACAAGACAAGACAAGACAAGACAAGAAAAGACCAGACAAGACAAGACAAGACAAGACAAGACAAGACAAGACAAGACAAGACAAGACAAGACAAGACAAAACAAGACAAGACAAGACATGAGAAGACATGACAAGACAAAACAAGACAAAACAACACAACATGACATGACATGACATGACATGACAAAACAAGACAAGACAAGACAAGACAAGACAAGACCAGACAAGACAAGACAAGACAAGACAAGACAAGACAAGACAAGACAAGACTAGACAAGACTAGACAAGACAAGACAAGACAAGACAAGACAAGACAAGACAAGACAAGACAAGTCAAGACAAGACAAGACAAGACAAGACAAGACAAGACAAGACTAGACAAGACAAGACTAGACAAGACTAGACAAGACAAGACAAGACAAGACAAGACAAGACCAGACAAGACAAGAAGAGACAAGACAAGACAAGACAAGACAAGACAAGACAAGACAAGTCAAGACAAGACAAGACAAGACAAGACAAGACAAGACAAGACAAGACAAGACTAGACAAGACAAGGCAAGACAAGACAAGACAAGACAAGACAAGACAAGACTAGACAAGACAAGACAAGACAAGACAAGACAAGACTAGACAAGACTAGACAAGACAAGACAAGACAAGACAAGACAAGACAAGACCAGACAAGACAAGACAAGACAAGACAAGACAAGACAAGACTAGACTAGACAAGACTAGACAAGACTAGACAAGACAAGACAAGACAAGACAAGACAAGACAAGACAAGACAAGACTAGACAAGACAAGACAAGACAAGACAAGACAAGACAAGACAAGACAAGACTAGACAAGACTAGACAAGACTAGACAAGACAAGACAAGACAAGACAAGACAAGACAAGACAAGACAAAACAAGACAAGACAAGACAAGACAAGACAAGACAAGACAAGACTAGACAAGACAAGACAAGACAAGACAAGACAAGACAAGACAAGACAAGACAAGACAAGACAAGACAAGACAAGACAAGACAAGACAAGACAAGACAAGACAAGACAAGACTAGACAAGACAAGACAAGACAAGACAAGACAAGACAAGACAAGACAAGACTAGACAAGACAAGACAAGACAAGACAAGACAAGACAAGACAAGACAAGACAAGACAAGACAAGACAAGACAAGACAAGACAAGACAAGACAAGACCAGACAAGACAAGAGAAGACAAGACAAGACAAGACAAGACAAGACAAGACTAGACTAGACTAGACAAGACTAGACAAGACTAGACAAGACAAGACAAGACAAGACAAGACAAGACTAGACAAGACTAGACAAGACAAGACAAGACAAGACAAGACAAGACAAGACCAGACAAGACAAGACAAGACAAGACAAGACAAGACAAGACTAGACTAGACAAGACTAGACAAGACTAGACAAGACAAGACAAGACAAGACAAGACAAGACAAGACAAGACTAGACAAGACTAGACAAGACAAGACAAGACAAGACAAGACAAGACAAGACAAGACAAGACAAGAGAAGACAAGACAAGACAAGACAAGACAAGACAAGACTAGACTAGACTAGACAAGACAAGACAAGACAAGACAAGACAAGACAAGACAAGACAAGACAAGACAAGACAAGACAAGACAAGACAAGACTAGACAAGACTAGACAAGACTAGACAAGACTAGACAAGACAAGACAAGACAAGACAAGACAAGACAAGACATGAGAAGACATGACAAGACAAAACAAGACAAAACAAGACAAGACAAGACAAGACAAAACAACACAACACAACATGACATGACATGACATGACATGACATGACAAAACAAGACAAGACAAGACAAGACAAGACAAGACAAGACATGAGAAGACATGACAAGACAAAACAACACAACATGACATGACATGACATGTCATGACAAAACAAGACAAGACAAGACAAAACAACACAACACAATATGACATGACATGACATGACATGACATGAGAAGACAAGACAAGGCAGGACAGGACAGGACAAGACTAGACAAGACTAGACAAGACAAGACAAGACCAGACAAGAAAAGACAAGACAAGACAAGACAAGACAAGACTAGACAAGACAAGACAAGACAAGACAAGACAAGACTAGACAAGACAAGACAAGACAAGACAAGACGAGACAAGACAAGACAAGACTAGACAAGACTAGACAAGACAAGACAAGACAAGACAAGACTAGACAAGACTAGACAAGACAAGACAAGACAGGACAAGACAAGACAAGACAAGACAAGACAAGACAAGACAAGACAAGACAAGACAAGACAAGACAAGACAAGACAAGACAAGACAAGAAAAGACAAGACTAGACAAGACTAGACAAGACAAGACAAGACAAGACAAGACTAGACAAGACTAGACAAGACTAGACAAGACAAGACAAGACAAGACAAGACAAGACAAGACAAGACTAGACAAGACTAGACAAGACTAGACAAGACAAGACAAGACAAGACAAGACAAGAAAAGACCAGACAAGACAAGACAAGACAAGACAAGACAAGACAAGACAAGACAAGACAAGACAAGACAAGACAAAACAAGACAAGACAAGACATGAGAAGACATGACAAGACAAAACAAGACAAAACAACACAACATGACATGACATGACATGACATGACAAAACAAGACAAGACAAGACAAGACAAGACAAGACCAGACAAGACAAGACAAGACAAGACAAGACAAGTCAAGACAAGACAAGACTAGACAAGACTAGACAAGACAAGACAAGACAAGACAAGACAAGACAAGACAAGACAAGACAAGTCAAGACAAGACAAGACAAGACAAGACAAGACAAGACAAGACTAGACAAGACAAGACTAGACAAGACTAGACAAGACAAGACAAGACAAGACAAGACAAGACCAGACAAGACAAGAAGAGACAAGACAAGACAAGACAAGACAAGACAAGACAAGACAAGTCAAGACAAGACAAGACAAGACAAGACAAGACAAGACAAGACAAGACAAGACTAGACAAGACAAGGCAAGACAAGACAAGACAAGACAAGACAAGACAAGACTAGACAAGACAAGACAAGACAAGACAAGACAAGACTAGACAAGACTAGACAAGACAAGACAAGACAAGACAAGACAAGACAAGACCAGACAAGACAAGACAAGACAAGACAAGACAAGACAAGACAAGACTAGACTAGACAAGACTAGACAAGACTAGACAAGACAAGACAAGACAAGACAAGACAAGACAAGACAAGACTAGACAAGACAAGACAAGACAAGACAAGACAAGACAAGACAAGACAAGACTAGACAAGACTAGACAAGACTAGACAAGACAAGACAAGACAAGACAAGACAAGACAAGACAAGACAAAACAAGACAAGACAAGACAAGACAAGACAAGACAAGACAAGACTAGACAAGACAAGACAAGACAAGACAAGACAAGACAAGACAAGACAAGACAAGACAAGACAAGACAAGACAAGACAAGACAAGACAAGACAAGACAAGACAAGACAAGACAAGACAAGACTAGACAAGACAAGACAAGACAAGACAAGACAAGACAAGACAAGACAAGACAAGACTAGACAAGACAAGACAAGACAAGACAAGACAAGACAAGACAAGACAAGACAAGACAAGACAAGACAAGACAAGACAAGACAAGACAAGACAAGACAAGACCAGACAAGACAAGAGAAGACAAGACAAGACAAGACAAGACAAGACAAGACTAGACTAGACTAGACAAGACTAGACAAGACTAGACAAGACAAGACAAGACAAGACAAGACAAGACTAGACAAGACTAGACAAGACAAGACAAGACAAGACAAGACAAGACAAGACCAGACAAGACAAGACAAGACAAGACAAGACAAGACAAGACTAGACTAGACAAGACTAGACAAGACTAGACAAGACAAGACAAGACAAGACAAGACAAGACAAGACAAGACTAGACAAGACTAGACAAGACAAGACAAGACAAGACAAGACAAGACAAGACAAGACAAGAGAAGACAAGACAAGACAAGACAAGACAAGACAAGACTAGACTAGACTAGACAAGACTAGACAAGACTAGACAAGACAAGACAAGACAAGACAAGACAAGACTAGACAAGACTAGACAAGACTAGACAAGACAAGACAAGACAAGACAAGACAAGACAAGACCAGACAAGACAAGACAAGACAAGACAAGACAAGACAAGACTAGACTAGACAAGACTAGACAAGACTAGACAAGACAAGACAAGACAAGACAAGACAAGACAAGACAAGACTAGACAAGACAAGACAAGACAAGACAAGACAAGACAAGACAAGACTAGACAAGACTAGACAAGACTAGACAAGACAAGACAAGACAAGACAAGACAAGACAAGACAAGACAAGACAAGACAAGATAAGACAAGACAAGACAAGACAAGACTAGACAAGACAAGACTAGACAAGACTAGACAAGACTAGACTAGACAAGACTAGACAAGACAAGACAAGACTAGACAAGACTAGACAAGACTAGACAAGACAAGACAAGACTAGACAAGACTAGACAAGACTAGACAAGACTAGACAAGACAAGACAAGACAAGACAAGACAAGACAAGATAAGACAAGACAAGAAAAGACAAGACAAGACTAGACTAGACAAGACTAGACAAGACAAGACAAGACTAGACAAGACTAGACAAGACAAGACAAGACAAGACAAGACAAGACAAGACAAGACAAGACAAGACAAGACAAGACAAGACAAGACTAGACAAGACTAGACAAGACTAGACAAGACAAGACAAGACAAGACAAGACAAGACAAGACAAGACTAGACAAGACTAGACAAGACAAGACAAGACTAGACAAGACAAGACAAGACAAGACAAGACAAGACAAGACAAAATAAGACAAGACAAGACAAGAAAAGACAAGACTAGACTAGACAAGACTAGACAAGACTAGACAAGACTAGACAAGACTAGACAAGACAAGACAAGACAAGACAAGACAAGACAAGACAAGACAAGACAAGACAAGACAAGACAAGACTAGACAAGACAAGACTAGACAAGACTAGACAAGACTAGACAAGACAAGACAAGACTAGACAAGACTAGACAAGACAAGACAAGACTAGACAAGACAAGACTAGACAAGACTAGACAAGACTAGACTAGACAAGACTAGACAAGACAAGACAAGACTAGACAAGACTAGACAAGACTAGACAAGACAAGACAAGACTAGACAAGACTAGACAAGACAAGACAAGACAAGACAAGACAAGACAAGACAAGACAAGACAAGACAAGACAAGACAAGACTAGACAAGACTAGACAAGACTAGACAAGACAAGACAAGACAAGACAAGACAAGACAAGACAAGACAAGACAAGATAAGACAAGACAAGACAAGACAAGACTAGACAAGACAAGACTAGACAAGACTAGACAAGACTAGACTAGACAAGACTAGACAAGACAAGACAAGACAAGACAAGACTAGACAAGACTAGACAAGACAAGACAAGACTAGACAAGACTAGACAAGACAAGACAAGACTAGACAAGACAAGACAAGACAAGACAAGACAAGACAAGACAAGACAAGACAAGACAAAACAAGACAAGACAAGACTAGACTAGACAAGACTAGACAAGACAAGACAAGACTAGACAAGACGAGACAAGACAAGTCAAGACAAGACAAGACAAGACAAGACAAGACAAGGCAAGACAAGACAAGACAAGACAAGACTAGACAAGACTAGACAAGTCTAGACAAGACAAGACTAGACAAGACTAGACAAGACAAGACAAGACAAGACAAGACAAGACAAGACAAGACAAGACAAGACAAGACAAGACTAGACAAGACAAGACAAGACAAGACAAGACAAGACAAGACAAGACAAGACAAGACAAGACAAGACAAGACAAGACAAGACAAGACAAGACAAGACAAGACAAGACAAGACAAGACAAGACTAGACAAGACTAGACAAGACAAGACAAGACAAGACAAGACAAGACAAGACAAGACAAGACTAGACAAGACTAGACAAGACTAGACAAGACAAGACAAGACAAGACAAGACAAGACAAGACAAGACAAGACAAGACAAGATAAGACAAGACAAGACAAGACAAGACTAGACAAGACAAGACTAGACAAGACTAGACAAGACTAGACTAGACAAGACTAGACAAGACAAGACAAGACTAGACAAGACTAGACAAGACTAGACAAGACAAGACAAGACTAGACAAGACTAGACAAGACAAGACAAGACAAGACAAGACAAGATAAGACAAGACAAGAAAAGACAAGACAAGACTAGACAAGACAAGACAAGACAAGACCTGACAAGAAAAGACAAGACAAGACAAGACTAGACAAGACTAGACAAGACAAGACAAGACAAGACAAGACAAGACAAGACAAGACAAGACAAGACAAGACTAGGCAAGACTAGACAAGACTAGGCAAGACTAGACAAGACTAGACAAGACAAGACATGAGAAGACATGACAAGACAAAACAAGACAAAACAACACAACACAACATGACATGACATGACATGACATGACATGACATGACATGACATGTCAAAACAAGACAAGACAAGACAAAACAACACAACACAATATGACATGACATGACATGACATGAGAAGACAAGACAAGGCAGGACAGGACAGGACAGGACAGGACAGGACAGGACAGGACAGGACAGGACAGGACAGGACAAGATAAGACAAGACAAGACAAGACAAGACAAGACAAGACAGGACAAGACAAGACAAGACAAGACAAGACAAGACAAGACATGAGAAGACATGACAAGACAAAACAAGACAAAACAAGACAAGACAAGACAAGACAAAACAACACAACACAACATGACATGACATGACATGACATGACAAAACAAGACAAGAAAAGACAAGACAAGACAAGACATGAGAAGACATGACAAGACAAAACATGACAAAACAAGGCAAGACAAGACAAGACAAAACAACACAACACAACATGACATGACATGACATGACATGACAAAACAAGACAAGACAAGACAAAACAACACAACACAATATGACATGACATGACATGACATGAGAAGACAAGACAAGGCAGGACAGGACAGGACAGGACAGGACAGGACAGGACAGGACAGGACAGGACAGGACAGGACAGGACAAGACAAGACAAGATAAGACAAGACAAGACAAGACAAGACAAGACAGGACAAGACAAGACAAGACAAGACAAGACAAGACAAGACAAGACAAGACAAGACAAGACAAGACAAGACAAGACGAGACAAGACAAGACAAGACAAGACTAGACAAGACTAGACAAGACTAGACAAGACAAGACAAGACAAGACTAGACAAGACAAGACAAGACAAGACAAGACAAGACAAGACAAGACAAGACAAGACAAGACAAGACAAGACAAGACAAGACCGGACAAGACAAGACAAGACAAGACAAGACAAGACAAGACAAGACAAGACTAGACAAGACAAGACAAGACAAGACAAGACTAGACAAGACTAGACAAGACTAGACAAGACAAGACAAGACAAGACAAGACAAGAAGAACAAGACAAGACAAAACAAGACAAGACAAGACCAGACTAGACAAGACTAGACAAGACAAGACAAGACAAGACCAGACAAGAAAAGACAAGACAAGACAAGACTAGACAAGACTAGACAAGACTAGACAAGACTAGACAAGACAAGACAAGACTAGACAAGACAAGACAAGACAAGACAAGACAAGACAAGACAAGACAAGACAAGACAAGACAAGACAAGACAAGACAAGACAAGACAAGACAAGACAAGACAAGACAAGACAAGACAAGACAAGACAAGACAAGACAAGACTAGACAAGACTAGACAAGACAAGACAAGACAAGACAAGACTAGACAAGACTAGACAAGACTAGACAAGACAAGACAAGACTAGACAAGACTAGACTAGACAAGACTAGACAAGACAAGACAAGACTAGACAAGACAAGACAAGACAAGACAAGACAAGACAAGATAAGACAAGACAAGAAAAGACAAGACAAGACTAGACAAGACAAGAAAAGACAAGACCTGACAAGAAAAGACAAGACAAGACAAGACTAGACAAGACTAGACAAGACAAGACAAGACAAGACAAGACAAGACAAGACAAGACAAGACTAGGCAAGACTAGACAAGACTAGGCAAGACTAGACAAGACTAGACAAGACAAGACAAGACAAGACAAGACAAGACAAGACATGAGAAGACATGACAAGACAAAACAAGACAAAACAAGACAAAACAACACAACACAACATGACATGACATGACATGACAAAACAAGACAAGACAAGACAAAACAACACAACACAATATGACATGACATGACATGACATGAGAAGACAAGACAAGGCAGGACAGGACAGGACAGGACAGGACAGGACAGGACAGGACAGGACAGGACAAGATAAGACAAGACAAGACAAGACAAGACAAGACAAGACAGGACAAGACAAGACAAGACAAGACAAGACAAGACAAGACATGAGAAGACATGACAAGACAAAACAAGACAAAACAAGACAAGACAAGACAAGACAAGACAAAACAACACAACACAACATGACATGACATGACATGACATGACAAAACAAGACAAGACAAGACAAGACAAGACAAGACAAGACAAGACAAGACAAGACAAGACAAGACAAGACAAGACAAGACAAGACAAGACAAGACAAGACAAGACAAGACAAGACATGAGAAGACATGAGAAGACATGACAAGACAAAACAAGACAAAACAAGGCAAGACAAGACAAGACAAAACAACACAACACAACATGACATGACATGACATGACATGACAAAATAAGACAAGACAAGACAAAACAACACAACACAATATGACATGACATGACATGACATGAGAAGACAAGACAAGGCAGGACAGGACAGGACAGGACAGGACAGGACAGGACAGGGCAGGACAGGACAGGACAAGACAAGACAAGATAAGACAAGACAAGACAAGACAAGACAGGACAAGACACGACAAGACAAGACAAGACAAGACAAGACAAGACAAGACAAGACAAGACAAGACAAGACAAGACAAGACAAGACGAGACAAGACAAGACAAGACTAGACAAGACTAGACAAGACTAGACAAGACAAGACAAGACTAGACAAGACTAGACAAGACAAGACAAGACAAGACAAGACAAGACAAGACAAGACAAGACAAGACCGGACAAGACAAGACAAGACAAGACAAGACAAAACAAGACAAGACAAGACCAGACTAGACAAGACTAGACAAGACAAGGCAAGACCAGACAAGAAAAGACAAGACAAGACAAGACTAGACAAGACTGGACAAGACAAGACAAGACAAGACAAGACAAAACAACACAACACAACATGACATGACATGACATGAGAAGACAAGGCAGGACAGGACAGGACAAGACAAGACAAGACTAGACAAGACTAGACAAGTCTAGACAAGACAAGACTAGACAAGACTAGACAAGACAAGACAAGACAAGACAAGACAAGACAAGACAAGACAAGACAAGACTAGACAAGACAAGACAAGACAAGACAAGACAAGACAAGACAAGACAAGACAAGACAAGACAAGACAAGACAAGACAAGACAAGACAAGACAAGACAAGACAAGACAAGACAAGACAAGACAAGACTAGACAAGACTAGACAAGACAAGACAAGACAAGACAAGACAAGACAAGACAAGACAAGACTAGACAAGACTAGACAAGACTAGACAAGACAAGACAAGACAAGACAAGACAAGACAAGACAAGACAAGACAAGACAAGACAAGACTAGACAAGACTGGACAAGACAAGACAAGACAAGACAAGACAAAACAACACAACACAACATGACATGACATGACATGAGAAGACAAGGCAGGACAGGACAGGACAAGACAAGACAAGACTAGACAAGACTAGACAAGTCTAGACAAGACAAGACTAGACAAGACTAGACAAGACAAGACAAGACAAGACAAGACAAGACAAGACAAGACAAGACAAGACTAGACAAGACAAGACAAGACAAGACAAGACAAGACAAGACAAGACAAGACAAGACAAGACTAGACAAGACAAGACAAGACAAGACAAGACAAGACAAGACAAGACTAGACAAGACAAGACTAGACAAGACTAGACAAGACTAGACTAGACAAGACTAGACAAGACAAGACAAGACTAGACAAGACTAGACAAGACTAGACAAGACAAGACAAGACTAGACAAGACTAGACAAGACAAGACAAGACAAGACAAGACAAGATAAGACAAGACAAGAAAAGACAAGACAAGACTAGACAAGACAAGACAAGACAAGACCTGACAAGAAAAGACAAGACAAGACAAGACTAGACAAGACTAGACAAGACAAGACAAGACAAGACAAGACAAGACAAGACAAGACAAGACAAGACTAGGCAAGACTAGACAAGACTAGGCAAGACTAGACAAGACTAGACAAGACAAGACATGAGAAGACATGACAAGACAAAACAAGACAAAACAACACAACACAACATGACATGACATGACATGACATGACATGACATGACATGTCATGACATGACAAAACAAGACAAGACAAGACAAAACAACACAACACAATATGACATGACATGACATGACATGAGAAGACAAGACAAGGCAGGACAGGACAGGACAGGACAGGACAGGACAGGACAGGACAGGACAGGACAGGACAGGACAGGACAAGATAAGACAAGACAAGACAAGACAAGACAAGACAAGACAGGACAAGACAAGACAAGACAAGACAAGACAAGACAAGACATGAGAAGACATGACAAGACAAAACAAGACAAAACAAGACAAGACAAGACAAGACAAGACAAAACAACACAACACAACATGACATGACATGACATGACATGACAAAACAAGACAAGAAAAGACAAGACAAGACAAGACATGAGAAGACATGACAAGACAAAACATGACAAAACAAGGCAAGACAAGACAAGACAAAACAACACAACACAACATGACATGACATGACATGACATGACAAAACAAGACAAGACAAGACAAAACAACACAACACAATATGACATGACATGACATGACATGAGAAGACAAGACAAGGCAGGACAGGACAGGACAGGACAGGACAGGACAGGACAGGACAGGACAGGACAGGACAGGACAGGACAGGACAAGACAAGACAAGATAAGACAAGACAAGACAAGACAAGACAAGACAGGACAAGACAAGACAAGACAAGACAAGACAAGACAAGACAAGACAAGACAAGACAAGACAAGACAAGACGAGACAAGACAAGACAAGACAAGACTAGACAAGACTAGACAAGACTAGACAAGACAAGACAAGACAAGACTAGACAAGACAAGACAAGACAAGACAAGACAAGACAAGACAAGACAAGACAAGACAAGACAAGACAAGACAAGACAAGACAAGACAAGACCGGACAAGACAAGACAAGACAAGACAAGACAAGACAAGACAAGACAAGACTAGACAAGACAAGACAAGACAAGACTAGACAAGACTAGACAAGACTAGACAAGACAAGACAAGACAAGACAAGACCGGACAAGACAAGACAAGACAAGACAAGACAAGACAAGAAGAACAAGACAAGACAAAACAAGACAAGACAAGACCAGACTAGACAAGACTAGACAAGACAAGACAAGACAAGACCAGACAAGAAAAGACAAGACAAGACAAGACTAGACAAGACTAGACAAGACTAGACAAGACTAGACAAGACAAGACAAGACTAGACAAGACAAGACAAGACAAGACAAGACAAGACAAGACAAGACAAGACAAGACAAGACAAGACAAGACAAGACAAGACAAGACAAGACAAGACAAGACAAGACAAGACAAGACAAGACAAGACAAGACTAGACAAGACTAGACAAGACTAGACAAGACAAGACAAGACTAGACAAGACTAGACAAGACTAGACAAGACAAGACAAGACTAGACAAGACTAGACTAGACAAGACTAGACAAGACAAGACAAGACTAGACAAGACAAGACAAGACAAGACAAGACAAGACAAGATAAGACAAGACAAGAAAAGACAAGACAAGACTAGACAAGACAAGACAAGACAAGACCTGACAAGAAAAGACAAGACAAGACAAGACTAGACAAGACTAGACAAGACAAGACAAGACAAGACAAGACAAGACAAGACAAGACAAGACAAGACTAGGCAAGACTAGACAAGACTAGGCAAGACTAGACAAGACTAGACAAGACAAGACAAGACAAGACAAGACAAGACAAGACATGAGAAGACATGACAAGACAAAACAAGACAAAACAACACAACACAACATGACATGACATGACATGACAAAACAAGACAAGACAAGACAAAACAACACAACACAATATGACATGACATGACATGACATGAGAAGACAAGACAAGGCAGGACAGGACAGGACAGGACAGGACAGGACAGGACAAGATAAGACAAGACAAGACAAGACAAGACAAGACAAGACAGGACAAGACAAGACAAGACAAGACAAGACAAGACAAGACATGAGAAGACATGACAAGACAAAACAAGACAAAACAAGACAAGACAAGACAAGACAAGACAAGACAAGACAAGACAAGACAAGACAAGACATGAGAAGACATGAGAAGACATGACAAGACAAAACAAGACAAAACAAGGCAAGACAAGACAAGACAAAACAACACAACACAACATGACATGACAAAACAAGACAAGACAAGACAAGACAAGACAAGACAAGACAAGACAAGACAAGACAAGACAAGACAAGACAAGACAAGACAAGACATGAGAAGACATGAGAAGACATGACAAGACAAAACAAGACAAAACAAGGCAAGACAAGACAAGACAAAACAACACAACACAACATGACATGACATGACATGACATGACAAAATAAGACAAGACAAGACAAAACAACACAACACAATATGACATGACATGACATGACATGAGAAGACAAGACAAGGCAGGACAGGACAGGACAGGACAGGACAGGACAGGACAGGGCAGGACAGGACAGGACAAGACAAGACAAGATAAGACAAGACAAGACAAGACAAGACAGGACAAGACAAGACAAGACAAGACAAGACAAGACAAGACAAGACAAGACAAGACAAGACAAGACAAGACAAGACAAGACAAGACAAGACGAGACAAGACAAGACAAGACTAGACAAGACAAGACAAGACAAGACAAGACAGGACAAGACAAGACAAGACAAGACAAGACAAGACAAGACAAGACAAGACAAAACAAGACAAGACAAGACCAGACTAGACAAGACTAGACAAGACAAGACAAGACCAGACAAGAAAAGACAAGACAAGACAAGACTAGACAAGACAAGACTAGACAAGACTAGACAAGACTAGACAAGACAAGACAAGACAAGACAAGACCGGACAAGACAAGACAAGACAAGACAAGACAAGACAAGACAAGACTAGACAAGACAAGACTAGACAAGACTAGACAAGACTAGACAAGACAAAACAAGACAAAACAAGGCAAGACAAGACAAGACAAAACAACACAACACAACATGACATGACATGACATGACATGACAAAATAAGACAAGACAAGACAAAACAACACAACACAATATGACATGACATGACATGACATGAGAAGACAAGACAAGGCAGGACAGGACAGGACAGGACAGGACAGGACAGGACAGGGCAGGACAGGACAGGACAAGACAAGACAAGATAAGACAAGACAAGACAAGACAAGACAGGACAAGACAAGACAAGACAAGACAAGACAAGACATGACAAGACAAAACAAGACAAAACAAGACAAGACAAGACAAGACAAGACAAAACAACACAACACAACATGACATGACATGACATGACATGACAAAACAAGACAAGAAAAGACAAGACAAGACAAGACATGAGAAGACATGACAAGACAAAACATGACAAAACAAGGCAAGACAAGACAAGACAAAACAACACAACACAACATGACATGAGATGACATGACATGACAAAACAAGACAAGACAAGACAAAACAACACAACACAATATGACATGACATGACATGACATGAGAAGACAAGACAAGGCAGGACAGGACAGGACAGGACAGGACAGGACAGGACAGGACAGGACAGGACAGGACAGGACAGGACAGGACAAGACAAGACAAGATAAGACAAGACAAGACAAGACAAGACAAGACAGGACAAGACAAGACAAGACAAGACAAGACAAGACAAGACAAGACAAGACAAGACAAGACAAGACAAGACAAGACAAGACAAGACAAGACAAGACAAGACAAGACAAGACAAGACAAGACAAGACCGGACAAGACAAGACAAGACAAGACAAGACAAGACAAGACAAGACAAGACAAGACCGGACAAGACAAGACAAGACAAGACAAGACAAGACAAGACAAGACAAGACTAGACAAGACAAGACAAGACAAGACAAGACTAGACAAGACTAGACAAGACTAGACAAGACAAGACAAGACAAGACAAGACCGGACAAGACAAGACAAGACAAGACAAGACAAGACAAGAAGAACAAGACAAGACAAAACAAGACAAGACAAGACCAGACTAGACAAGACTAGACAAGACAAGACAAGACAAGACCAGACAAGAAAAGACAAGACAAGACAAGACTAGACAAGACTAGACAAGACTAGACAAGACTAGACAAGACTAGACAAGACAAGACAAGACTAGACAAGACAAGACAAGACAAGACAAGACAAGACAAGACAAGACAAGACAAGACAAGACAAGACAAGACAAGACAAGACAAGACAAGACAAGACAAGACAAGACAAGACAAGACAAGACAAGACAAGACTAGACAAGACTAGACAAGACAAGACAAGACAAGACAAGACTAGACAAGACTAGACAAGACTAGACAAGACAAGACAAGACTAGACAAGACTAGACTAGACAAGACTAGACAAGACTAGACAAGACAAGACAAGACTAGACAAGACAAGACAAGACAAGACAAGACAAGACAAGATAAGACAAGACAAGAAAAGACAAGACAAGACTAGACAAGACAAGACAAGACAAGACCTGACAAGAAAAGACAAGACAAGACAAGACTAGACAAGACTAGACAAGACAAGACAAGACAAGACAAGACAAGACAAGACAAGACAAGACTAGGCAAGACTAGGCAAGACTAGACAAGACTAGACAAGACAAGACAAGACAAGACAAGACAAGACAAGACATGAGAAGACATGACAAGACAAAACAAGACAAAACAACACAACACAACATGACATGACATGACATGACAAAACAAGACAAGACAAGACAAAACAACACAACACAATATGACATGACATGACATGACATGAGAAGACAAGACAAGGCAGGACAGGACAGGACAGGACAGGACAGGACAGGACAGGACAGGACAGGACAAGATAAGACAAGACAAGACAAGACAAGACAAGACAAGACAGGACAAGACAAGACAAGACAAGACAAGACATGACAAGACAAAACAAGACAAAACAAGACAAAACAAGACAAAACAAGACAAGACAAGACAAGACAAGACAAAACAACACAACACAACATGACATGACATGACATGACATGACAAAACAAGACAAGACAAGACAAGACAAGACAAGACAAGACAAGACAAGACAAGACAAGACAAGACAAGACAAGACAAGACAAGACAAGACAAGACAAGACAAGACAAGACATGAGAAGACATGAGAAGACATGACAAGACAAAACAAGACAAAACAAGGCAAGACAAGACAAGACAAAACAACACAACACAACATGACATGACATGACATGACATGACAAAATAAGACAAGACAAGACAAAACAACACAACACAATATGACATGACATGACATGACATGAGAAGACAAGACAAGGCAGGACAGGACAGGACAGGACAGGACAGGACAGGACAGGGCAGGACAGGACAGGACAAGACAAGACAAGATAAGACAAGACAAGACAAGACAAGACAGGACAAGACACGACAAGACAAGACAAGACAAGACAAGACAAGACAAGACAAGACAAGACAAGACAAGACAAGACAAGACGAGACAAGACAAGACAAGACTAGACAAGACTAGACAAGACTAGACAAGACAAGACAAGACTAGACAAGACTAGACAAGACAAGACAAGACAAGACAAGACAAGACAAGACAAGACAAGACAAGACCGGACAAGACAAGACAAGACAAGACAAGACAAAACAAGACAAGACAAGACCAGACTAGACAAGACTAGACAAGACAAGGCAAGACCAGACAAGAAAAGACAAGACAAGACAAGACTAGACAAGACTGGACAAGACAAGACAAGACAAGACAAGACAAAACAACACAACACAACATGACATGACATGACATGAGAAGACAAGGCAGGACAGGACAGGACAAGACAAGACAAGACTAGACAAGACTAGACAAGTCTAGACAAGACAAGACTAGACAAGACTAGACAAGACAAGACAAGACAAGACAAGACAAGACAAGACAAGACAAGACAAGACAAGACTAGACAAGACAAGACAAGACAAGACAAGACAAGACAAGACAAGACAAGACAAGACAAGACAAGACAAGACAAGACAAGACAAGACAAGACAAGACAAGACAAGACAAGACAAGACAAGACTAGACAAGACTAGACAAGACAAGACAAGACAAGACAAGACAAGACAAGACTAGACAAGACTAGACAAGACTAGACAAGACAAGACAAGACAAGACAAGACAAGACAAGACAAGACAAGACAAGACAAGATAAGACAAGACAAGACAAGACAAGACTAGACAAGACAAGACTAGACAAGACTAGACAAGACTAGACTAGACAAGACTAGACAAGACAAGACAAGACTAGACAAGACTAGACAAGACTAGACAAGACAAGACAAGACTAGACAAGACTAGACAAGACAAGACAAGACAAGACAAGACAAGATAAGACAAGACAAGAAAAGACAAGACAAGACTAGACAAGACAAGACAAGACAAGACCTGACAAGAAAAGACAAGACAAGACAAGACTAGACAAGACTAGACAAGACAAGACAAGACAAGACAAGACAAGACAAGACAAGACAAGACAAGACAAGACTAGGCAAGACTAGACAAGACTAGGCAAGACTAGACAAGACTAGACAAGACAAGACATGAGAAGACATGACAAGACAAAACAAGACAAAACAACACAACACAACATGACATGACATGACATGACATGACATGACATGACATGTCATGACATGACAAAACAAGACAAGACAAGACAAAACAACACAACACAATATGACATGACATGACATGACATGAGAAGACAAGACAAGGCAGGACAGGACAGGACAGGACAGGACAGGACAGGACAGGACAGGACAGGACAGGACAGGACAAGATAAGACAAGACAAGACAAGACAAGACAAGACAAGACAGGACAAGACAAGACAAGACAAGACAAGACAAGACAAGACATGAGAAGACATGACAAGACAAAACAAGACAAAACAAGACAAGACAAGACAAGACAAGACAAAACAACACAACACAACATGACATGACATGACATGACATGACAAAACAAGACAAGAAAAGACAAGACAAGACAAGACATGAGAAGACATGACAAGACAAAACATGACAAAACAAGGCAAGACAAGACAAGACAAAACAACACAACACAACATGACATGACATGACATGACATGACAAAACAAGACAAGACAAGACAAAACAACACAACACAATATGACATGACATGACATGAGAAGACAAGACAAGGCAGGACAGGACAGGACAGGACAGGACAGGACAGGACAGGACAGGACAGGACAGGACAGGACAGGACAGGACAAGACAAGACAAGATAAGACAAGACAAGACAAGACAAGACAAGACAGGACAAGACAAGACAAGACAAGACAAGACAAGACAAGACAAGACAAGACAAGACAAGACAAGACAAGACAAGACGAGACAAGACAAGACAAGACAAGACTAGACAAGATTAGACAAGACTAGACAAGACAAGACAAGACAAGACTAGACAAGACAAGACAAGACAAGACAAGACAAGACAAGACAAGACAAGACAAGACAAGACAAGACAAGACAAGACAAGACCGGACAAGACAAGACAAGACAAGACAAGACAAGACAAGACAAGACAAGACTAGACAAGACAAGACAAGACAAGACAAGACTAGACAAGACTAGACAAGACTAGACAAGACAAGACAAGACAAGACAAGACCGGACAAGACAAGACAAGACAAGACAAGACAAGACAAGAAGAACAAGACAAGACAAAACAAGACAAGACAAGACCAGACTAGACAAGACTAGACAAGACAAGACAAGACAAGACCAGACAAGAAAAGACAAGACAAGACAAGACTAGACAAGACTAGACAAGACTAGACAAGACTAGACAAGACAAGACAAGACTAGACAAGACAAGACAAGACAAGACAAGACAAGACAAGACAAGACAAGACAAGACAAGACAAGACAAGACAAGACAAGACAAGACAAGACAAGACAAGACAAGACAAGACAAGACAAGACAAGACAAGACAAGACAAGACAAGACTAGACAAGACTAGACAAGACTAGACAAGACAAGACAAGACTAGACAAGACTAGACAAGACTAGACAAGACAAGACAAGACTAGACAAGACTAGACTAGACAAGACTAGACAAGACAAGACAAGACTAGACAAGACAAGACAAGACAAGACAAGACAAGACAAGATAAGACAAGACAAGAAAAGACAAGACAAGACTAGACAAGACAAGACAAGACAAGACCTGACAAGAAAAGACAAGACAAGACAAGACTAGACAAGACTAGACAAGACAAGACAAGACAAGACAAGACAAGACAAGACAAGACAAGACTAGGCAAGACTAGACAAGACTAGGCAAGACTAGACAAGACTAGACAAGACAAGACAAGACAAGACAAGACAAGACAAGACATGAGAAGACATGACAAGACAAAACAAGACAAAACAACACAACACAACATGACATGACATGACATGACAAAACAAGACAAGACAAGACAAAACAACACAACACAGAATGACATGACATGACATGACATGAGAAGACAAGACAAGGCAGGACAGGACAGGACAGGACAGGACAGGACAGGACAGGACAGGACAGGACAAGATAAGACAAGACAAGACAAGACAAGACAAGACAGGACAAGACAAGACAAGACAAGACAAGACAAGACAAGACATGAGAAGACATGACAAGACAAAACAAGACAAAACAAGACAAGACAAGACAAGACAAGACAAGACAAGACAAGACAAGACAAGACAAGACATGAGAAGACATGAGAAGACATGACAAGACAAAACAAGACAAAACAAGGCAAGACAAGACAAGACAAAACAACACAACACAACATGACATGACAAAACAAGACAAGACAAGACAAGACAAGACAAGACAAGACAAGACAAGACAAGACAAGACAAGACAAGACAAGACAAGACAAGACAAGACAAGACATGAGAAGACATGAGAAGACATGACAAGACAAAACAAGACAAAACAAGGCAAGACAAGACAAGACAAAACAACACAACACAACATGACATGACATGACATGACATGACAAAATAAGACAAGACAAGACAAAACAACACAACACAATATGACATGACATGACATGACATGAGAAGACAAGACAAGGCAGGACAGGACAGGACAGGACAGGACAGGACAGGACAGGGCAGGACAGGACAGGACAAGACAAGACAAGATAAGACAAGACAAGACAAGACAAGACAGGACAAGACAAGACAAGACAAGACAAGACAAGACAAGACAAGACAAGACAAGACAAGACAAGACAAGACAAGACAAGACAAGACGAGACAAGACAAGACAAGACTAGACAAGACAAGACAAGACAAGACAAGACAGGACAAGACAAGACAAGACAAGACAAGACAAGACAAGACAAGACAAGACAAAACAAGACAAGACAAGACCAGACTAGACAAGACTAGACAAGACAAGACAAGACCAGACAAGAAAAGACAAGACAAGACAAGACTAGACAAGACTGGACAAGACAAGACAAGACAAGACAAGACAAAACAACACAACACAACATGACATGACATGACATGAGAAGACAAGGCAGGACAGGACAGGACAAGACAAGACAAGATAAGACAAGACAAGACAAGACAAGACAGGACAAGACAAGACAAGACAAGACAAGACAAGACAAGACAAGACAAGACAAGACAAGACAAGACAAGACAAGATAAGACAAGACAAGACAAGACAAGACAGGACAAGACAAGACAAGACAAGACAAGACAAGACAAGACAAGACAAGACAAGACAAGACAAGACAAGACAAGACAAGACAAGACAAGACGAGACAAGACAAGACAAGACTAGACAAGACTAGACAAGACTAGACAAGACAAGACAAGACTAGACAAGACTAGACAAGACAAGACAAGACAAGACAAGACAAGACAAGACCGGACAAGACAAGACAAGACAAGACAAGACAAAACAAGACAAGACAAGACCAGACTAGACAAGACTAGACAAGACAAGACAAGACCAGACAAGAAAAGACAAGACAAGACAAGACTAGACAAGACTGGACAAGACAAGACAAGACAAGACAAGACAAAACAACACAACACAACATGACATGACATGACATGAGAAGACAAGGCAGGACAGGACAGGACAGGACAGGACAGGACTGGACAGGACAGGACAGGACAAGACAAAACAAGACAAGACAAGACAAGACAAAACAACACAACACAACATGACATGACATGACATGACATGAGAAGACAAGACTAGACAAGACAAGACAAGACAAGACCAGACAAGAAAAGACAAGACAAGACAAGACTAGACAAGACTAGACAAGACTAGACAAGACTAGACAAGACAAGACAAGACAAGACAAGACAAGACAAGACTAGACAAGACTAGACTAGACAAGACTAGACAAGACAAGACAAGACAAGACAAGACAAGACTAGACAAGACTAGACAAGACTAGACAAGACAAGACAAGACAAGACAAGACATGAGAAGACATGACAAGACAAAACAAGACAAAACAAGACAAGACAAGACAAGACAAAACAACACAACACAACATGACATGACATGACAAAAATGAGAAGACATGACAAGACAAAACAAGACAAAACAAGACAAGACAAGACAAGACAAGACAAGACAAGACAAGACAAGACAAGACAAGACTAGACAAGACAAGACAAGACTAGACAAGACTAGACAAGACAAGACAACACAAGACAAGACAAGACAAGACAAGACAAGACAAGACAAGACAAGACAAGACTAGACAAGACTAGACAAGACTAGACAAGACTAGACAAGACTAGACAAGACAAGACAAGACAAGACAAGACAAGACAAGACAAGACATGAGAAGACATGACAAGACAAAACAAGACAAAACAAGACAAGACAAGACAAAACAACACAACACAACATGACATGACATGACATGACATGACATGACAAAACAAGACAAGACAAGACAAGACAAGACAAGACAAGACAAGACAAGACATGAGAAGACATGACAAGACAAAACAAGACAAAACAACACAACATGACATGACATGACATGACAAAACAAGACAAGACAAGACAAGACAAAACAACACAACACAATATGACATGACATGACATGACATGAGAAGACAAGACAAGGCAGGACAGGACAGGACAGGACAGGACAGGACAGGACAAGATAAGACAAGACAAGACAAGACAAGACAGGACAAGACAAGACAAGACAAGACAAGACAAGACAAGACATGAGAAGACATGACAAGACAAAACACGACAAGACAAGACAAGACAAGACAAAACAACACAACACAACATGACATGACATGACATGACAAAACAAGACAAGACAAGACAAAACAACACAACACAACATGACATGATATTACAAAACAAGACAAGACAAGACAAGACAAGATCAGACAAGACAAGACAAGACAAGACAAGACATGAGAAGACATGACAAGACAAAACAAGACAAAACAACACAACATGACATGACATGACATGACATGACAAAACAAGACAAGACAAGACAAAACAACACAACACAATATGACATGACATGACATGACATGAGAAGACAAGACAAGACTAGACAAGACTAGACAAGACTAGACAAGACTAGACAAGACAAGACAAGACAAGACAAGACAAGACAAGACGAGACAAGACAAGACAAGACTAGACAAGACTAGACAAGACTAGACAAGACTAGACAAGACTAGACAAGACAAGACATGAGAAGACATGACAAGACAAAACAAGACAAAACAAGACAAGACAAGACAAGACAAAACAACACAACACAACATGACATGACATGACAAAAATGAGAAGACATGACAAGACAAAACAAGACAAAACAAGACAAGACAAGACAAGACAAGACAAGACAAGACAAGACAAGACAAGACAAGACAAGACTAGACAAGACAAGACAAGACTAGACAAGACTAGACAAGACAACACAAGACAAGACAAGACAAGACAAGACAAGACAAGACAAGACAAGACAAGACAAGACTAGACAAGACTAGACAAGACTAGACAAGACTAGACAAGACTAGACAAGACAAGACAAGACAAGACAAGACAAGACAAGACAAGACATGAGAAGACATGACAAGACAAAACAAGACAAAACAAGACAAGACAAGACAAAACAACACAACACAACATGACATGACATGACATGACATGACATGACAAAACAAGACAAGACAAGACAAGACAAGACAAGACAAGACAAGACAAGACATGAGAAGACATGACAAGACAAAACAAGACAAAACAACACAACATGACATGACATGACATGACATGACAAAACAAGACAAGACAAGACAAAACAACACAACACAATATGACATGACATGACATGACATGAGAAGACAAGACAAGGCAGGACAGGACAGGACAGGACAGGACAGGACAGGACAAGATAAGACAAGACAAGACAAGACAAGACAGGACAAGACAAGACAAGACAAGACAAGACAAGACAAGACATGAGAAGACATGACAAGACAAAACACGACAAGACAAGACAAGACAAGACAAAACAACACAACACAACATGACATGACATGACATGACAAAACAAGACAAGACAAGACAAAACAACACAACACAACATGACATGATATGACAAAACAAGACAAGACAAGACAAGACAAGATCAGACAAGACAAGACAAGACAAGACAAGACATGAGAAGACATGACAAGACAAAACAAGACAAAACAACACAACATGACATGACATGACATGACATGACAAAACAAGACAAGACAAGACAAAACAACACAACACAATATGACATGACATGACATGACATGAGAAGACAAGACAAGACTAGACAAGACTAGACAAGACTAGACAAGACTAGACAAGACAAGACAAGACAAGACAAGACAAGTCAAGACAAGACAAGACAAGACAAGACATGAGAAGACATGACAAGACAAAACAAGACAAAACAAGACAAGACAAGACAAGACAAAACAACACAACACAACATGACATGACATGACATGACATGAGAAGACAAGACAAGACGAGACAAGACTAGACAAGACTAGACAAGACTAGACAAGACAAGACAAGACAAGACAAGTCAAGACAAGACAAGACAAGACAAGACATGAGAAGACATGACAAGACAAAACAAGACAAAACAACACAACATGACATGACATGACATGACATGACATGACAAAACAAGACAAGACAAGACAAAACAACACAACACAATATGACATGACATGACATGACATGAGAAGACAAGACAAGGCAGGACAGGACCGGACAGGACAGGACAGGACAGGACAAGATAAGACAAGACAAGACAAGACAAGACAAGACAGGACAAGACAAGACAAGGCAAGACAAGACAAGACAAGACAAGACATGAGAAGACATGACAAGACAAAACACGACAAGACAAGACAAGACAAAACAACACAACACAACATGACATGACATGACATGACAAAACAAGACAAGACAAGACAAGACAAGACAAGACAAGACAAGACATGAGAAGACATGACAAGACAAGACAAGACTAGACTAGACAAGTCTAGACAAGACAAGACTAGACAAAACTAGACAAGACAAGACAAGACAAGACTAGACAAGACTAGACAAGACTAGACAAGACAAGACAAGACAAGACAAGACCAGACAAGAAAAGACAAGACAAGACAAGACAAGACAAGACAAGACAAGACAAGACAACACAACATGACATGACATGACAAGACAAGACAAGACAAGACAAGACAAGACATGAGAAGACATGACAAGACAAGACAAGACAAGACAAGACAAGACAAGACAAGACAAGACAAGACAAGACAAGACAAGACAAGACAAGACAAGACAAGACAAGACAAGACAAGACAAGACAAGACAAGACAAGACAAGACAAGACAAGACAAGACAAGACAAGACTAGACAAGACTAGACAAGACTAGACAAGACAAGACAAGACAAGACTAGACAAGACTAGACAAGACTAGACAAGACAAGACAAGACAAGACAAGACAAGACAAGACAAGACAAGACAAGACAAGACAAGACAAGACAAGACAAGACAAGACAAGACAAGACAAAACAAGACAAGACAACAAAAGACAAGACAAGACAAGACAAGACAAGACAAGACAAAAAAAAAACAAGACAAGACAAGACAAAAAAAAACAAGACAAGACAAGACTAGACAAGACAAGACTAGACAAGACAAGACAAGACAGGACAAGACAAGACAAGACAAGACAAGACAAGACAAGACAAGACAAGACAAGACAAGACAAGACAAGACAAGACAAGACAAGACTAGACAAGACAAGACAAGACAAGACAAGACTAGACAAGACAAGACAGGACAAGACAAGACAAGACAAAACAAGACAAGACAAGACTAGACAAGACTAGACAAGACAAGACAAGACAAGACAGGACAAGACAAGACAAGACAAGACAAGACAAGACAAGACAAGACAAGACTAGACAAGACAAGACAAGACAAGACAAGACAGGACAAGACAAGACAAGACAAGACAAGACAAGACAAGACAAGACAAGACAAGACAAGACAAGACAAGACAAGACTAGACAAGACAAGACTAGACAAGACAAGACAAGACAAGACAAGGCAAGACAAGACAAGACAAGACAAGACAAGACAAAACAAGACAAGACAAGACAAGACAAGACAAGACAAAACAAGACAAGACAAGACAAGACTAGACAAGACTAGACAAGACTAGACAAGACAAGACAAGACAAGACCAGACAAGAAAAGACAAGACTAGACAAGACAAGACAAGACAAGACAAGACAAGACAAGACAAGACAAGACAAGACAAGACAAGACTAGACAAGACTAGACAAGACTAGACAAGACTAGACAAGACAAGACAAGACAAGACAAGACAAGACAAGACAAAACAAGACAAGACTAGACAAGACAAGACAAGACAAGACAAGTCAAGACTAGACAAGACTAGACAAGACAAGACAAGACAAGACAAGACAAGACAAGACAAGACAAGACAAGACAAGACAAGACAAGACTAGACAAGACTAGACAAGACTAGACAAGACAAGACAAGACAAGACAAGACAAGACAAGACAAGACAAGACAAGACAAGACAAGACAAGACAAGACAAGACAAGACAAGACAAGACAAGACAAGACAAGACAAGACAAGACAAGACAAGACAAGACAAGACAAGACAAGACAAGACAAGACAAGACAAGACAAGACAAGACAAGACAAGACAAGACAAGACAAGACAAGACAAGACAAGTCAAGACTAGACAAGACTAGACAAGACAAGACAAGACAAGACAAGACAAGACAAGACAAGACAAGACAAGACAAGACAAGACAAGACAAGACAAGACAAGACAAGACAAGACAAGACAAGACAAGACAAGACTGGACTAGACAAGAATAGACAAGACTAGACAAGACAACACCAGACAAGAAAAGACAAGACAACACAACACAACATGACATGACATGACATGACATGACATGACAAAACAAGACAAGACAAGACAAGACAAGACAAGACAAGACAACACAACACAATATGACATGACATGACAAAACAAGACAAGACAAGACAAGACAAGACAAGACAAGACAAGACAAGACTAGACAAGACTAGACAAGACAAGACCAGACAAGAAAAGACAAGACAAGACAAGACTAGACAAGACAAGACAAGACAAGACTAGACAAGACAAGACTAGACAAGACTAGACAAGACTAGACAAGACAAGACAAGACAAGACAAGACAAGACAAGACAAGACAAGACAAGACAAGACAAGACAAGACAAGACAAGACAAGACAAGATAAGACAAGACAAGACAAGACTAGACAAGTCTAGACAAGACAAGACTAGACAAGACAAGACAAGACAAGACAAGACAAGACAAGACAAGACAAGACAAGACAAGACAAGACAAGACAAGACAAGACAAGACAAGACAAGACAAGACAAGACAAGACAAGACAAGACAAGACAAGACAAGACAAGACAAGACAAGACAAGACAAGACAAGACAAGACAAGACAAGACAAGACAAGACAAGACAAGACAAGACAAGACAAGACAAGGCAAGACAAGACAAGACAAGACAAGACAAGACAAGACAAGACAAGACAAGACAAGACAAGACAAGACAAGACAAGACAAGACAAGACAAGACAAGACAAGACAAGACAAGACAAGACAAGACAAGACAAGACAAGACAAGACAAGACAAGACAAGACAAGACAAGACAAGACAAGACAAGACAAGACAAGACAAGACAAGACAAGACAAGACAAGACCAGACAAGACAAGACAAGACAAGACAAGACAAAACAAGACAAGACAAGACAAGACAAGACAAGACAAGACAAGACAAGACAAGACAAGACAAGACAAGACAAGACAAGACAAGACAAGACAAGACAAGACAAGACAAGACAAGACAAGACAAGACAAGACAAAACAAGACAAGACAAGACCAAACAAGACAAGACAAGACAAAACAACACATCACATGACATGACATGACATGACAGGACAAGACAAGACAAGACAAGACAAGACAAGACAAGACAAGACAAGACAAGACAAGACAAGACAAGACAAGACAAGACAAGACAAGACAAGACAAGACAAGACAAGACAAGACAAGACATGACATGACAAGACAAGGCAAGACAAGACAAGACAAGACAAGACAAGACAAGACAAGAAAAGACAAGAAAAGACAAGACAAGACAAGACAAGACAGGACAGGACAAGACAAGACAAGATAAGACCAGACAAGACAAGACAAGACCAGACAAGACAAGACAAGACAAGACAAGACAAGACAAGACAAGACAAGACAAGAAAAGACAAGACAAGACAAGACAAGACAACACAACGCACGACATGACAAGACAAGACAAGACAAGACATGACATGACAAGACAAAACAAGACAAGACAAGACAAAACAAGACAAGACAAGACATGACATGACATGACAAGACAAGGCAAGACAAGACAAGACAAGACAAGACATGACATGACAAGACAAGGCAAGACAAGACAAGACAAGACAAGACAAGACAAGACAAGAAAAGACAAGAAAAGACAAGACAAGACAAGACAAGACAGGACAGGACAAGACAAGACAAGATAAGACCAGACAAGACAAGACAAGACCAGACAAGACAAGACAAGACAAGACAAGACAAGACAAGACATGACAAGACATGACAAGACAAAACAAGACAAGACAAAACAACACAACGCACGACATGACAAGACAAGACAAGACAAGACATGACATGACAAGACAAAACAAGACAAGACAAAACAACACAACACACGACATGACATCACAAGAGAAGACAAGACAAGACAAGACAAGACAAGACAAGACAAGACAAGACAAGACAAGACAAGACAAGACAAGACAAGACAAGACAAAACAAGACAAGACAAGACAAGACAAGACAAGACAAGACAAGACAAGACAAGACAAGACAAGACAAGACAAGACAAGACAAGACAAAGCAACACAAGACACGACATGACATGACAAGACAAGACAAAACAACACAACACACGACAGGACAGGACAAGACAAGACAAGACATGACACGACAAAACAACACAACACATGACATGACATTACATGAGAAAACAAGACAATACAAGACAAGACAAGACAAGACAAGACAAGACAAGACAAGACAAGACAAGACAAGACAAGACAAGACAAGACAAGACCAGACAAAACAAGACAAGGCAAGATAAGGCAAGACAAGACAAGACAAGACAAGACAAAACAACACAACACAACACATGACATGACATGACAAGACAAGACAGGACAAGACAAAACAAGACAAGACAAAACAACACAACACACGACATGACATCACAAGACAAGACAAGACAATATAAGACATGACAAGACAAAACAACACAACACACGACATGACAAGACAAGACAAGGAGAAGACAAGACAAGACAAAACAACACAACACACGACATGACATTACATGACAATACAAGACAACATAAAACAAGACAAGACAAGACAAGACCAAACAAGACAAGACCAAACAAGACAAGACAAGACAAAACAACACAACACAACACATGACATGACATGACATGACAAGACAAGACAAAACAAGACAAGACAAGACAAGACAAGACAAGACAAGACAAGACAAGACAAGACAAGACATGACATGACAAGACAAAACAAGACAAGACAAAACAACACAGCGCACGACATGACAAGACAAGACAAGACAAGACAAGACAAGACAAGAAATGACATGACAAGACAAAACAAGACAAGACAAAACAACACAACACATGACATGACATGACAAGACAAGACAAAACAAGACAAGACAAGACAAGACAAGACAAGACAAGACAAGACAAGACAAGACAAGACAAGACAAGACAAGACAAGACAAGACAAGACAAAGCAACACAAGACACGACATGACATGACAAGACAAGACAAAACAACACAACACACGACAGGACAGGACAAGACAAGACAAGACATGACACGACAAAACAACACAACACATGACATGACATTACATGAGAAAACAAGACAATACAAGACAAGACAAAACAAGACAAGACATGACAAGACAAGACAAGACAAGACAAGACAACAAGACAAGACAAGACAAGACAAGACAAGACAAGACCAGACAAGACAAGACAAGGCAAGATAAGGCAAGACAAGACAAGACAAGACAAGACAAGACAAAACAACACAACACAACACATGACATGACATGAGAAAACAAGACAATACAAGACAAGACAAAACAAGACAAGACATGACAAGACAAGACAAGACAAGACAAGACAAGACAAGACAAGACAAGACAAGACAAGACCAGACAAGACAAGACAAGGCAAGATAAGGCAAGACAAGACAAGACAAGACAAGACAAGACAAAACAACACAACACAACACATGACATGACATGACAAGACAAGACAAGACAAGACAAAACAAGACAAGACAAAACAACACAACACACGACATGACATCACAAGACAAGACAAGACAAGACAAGACAATATAAGACATGACAAGAAAAAACAACACAACACACGACATGACATCACAAGACAAGACAAGACAAGACAAGACAATATAAGACATGACAAGAAAAAACAACACAACACACGACATGACAAGACAAGACAAGGAGAAGACAAGACAAGACAAGACAAGACAAGACAAGACAAGACAAGACAAGACAAGACAAGACAAGACCAGACAAGACAAGACAAGGCAAGATAAGGCAAGACAAGACAAAACAAGACAAGACAAAACAACACAACACACGACATGACATCACAAGACAAGACAAGACAAGACAAGACAATATAAGACATGACAAGACAAAACAACACAACACACGGCATGACATTACATGACAATACAAGACAACATAAAACAAGACAAGACAAGACAAGACCAAACAAGACAAGACCAAACAAGACAAGACAAGACAAAACAACACAACACAACACATGACATGACATGACATGACAAGACAAGACAAAACAAGACAAGACAAGACAAGACAAGACAAGACAAGACAAGACAAGACATGACATGACAAGACAAAACAAGACAAGACAAAACAACACAACGCACGACATGACAAGACAAGACAAGACAAGACAAGACAAGACATGACATGACAAGACAAAACAAGACAAGACAAAACAACACAACACACGACATGACATCACAAGAGAAGACAAGACTAGACAAGACAAGACAAGACAAGACAAGACAAGACAAGGAGAAGACAAGACAAGACAAAACAACACAACACACGACATGACATTACATGACAATACAAGACAACATAAAACAAGACAAGACAAGACAAGACCAAACAAGACAAGACCAAACAAGACAAGACAAGACAAAACAACACAACACAACACATGACATGACATGACATGACATGACAAGATAAGACAAGACAAGACAAGACAAGACAAGACATGACATGACAAGACAAAACAAGTCAAAACAAGACAAGACAAAACAACACAACGCACGACATGACAAGACAAGACAAGACAAGACAAGACATGACATGACAAGACAAAACAAGACAAGACAAAACAACACAACACACGACATGACATCACAAGAGAAGACAAGACAAGACAAGACAAGACAAGACAAGACAAGACAAGACAAGACAAGACAAGACAAGACAAGGCAAGACAAGACAAAACAAGACAAAACAAGACAAGACAAGACAAGACAAAACAAGACAAGACAAGACAAGACAAGACAAGACAAGACAAGACAAGACAAGACAAGACAAGACAAGACAAGACAAGACAAGACAAGACAAGACAAGACAAGACAAGACAAGACAAGACAAGACGAGACAAGACAAGACAAGACAAGACAAGACAAGACAAGACAAGACAAGACAAGACAAGACAAGACAAGACAAGACAAGACAAGACAAGACAAGACAAGACAAGACAAGACAAGACAAGACAAGACCAGACAAGACAAGACAAGGCAAGATAAGGCAAGACAAGACAAAACAAGACAAGACAAAACAACACAACACACGACATGACATCACAAGACAAGACAAGACAAGACAAGACAATATAAGACATGACAAGACAAAACAACACAACACACGGCATGACATTACATGACAATACAAGACAACATAAAACAAGACAAGACAAGACAAGACCAAACAAGACAAGACCAAACAAGACAAGACAAGACAAAACAACACAACACAACACATGACATGACATGACATGACAAGACAAGACAAAACAAGACAAGACAAGACAAGACAAGACAAGACAAGACAAGACAAGACATGACATGACAAGACAAAACAAGACAAGACAAAACAACACAACGCACGACATGACAAGACAAGACAAGACAAGACAAGACAAGACATGACATGACAAGACAAAACAAGACAAGACAAAACAACACAACACACGACATGACATCACAAGAGAAGACAAGACTAGACAAGACAAGACAAGACAAGACAAGACAAGACAAGGAGAAGACAAGACAAGACAAAACAACACAACACACGACATGACATTACATGACAATACAAGACAACATAAAACAAGACAAGACAAGACAAGACCAAACAAGACAAGACCAAACAAGACAAGACAAGACAAAACAACACAACACAACACATGACATGACATGACATGACATGACAAGATAAGACAAGACAAGACAAGACAAGACAAGACATGACATGACAAGACAAAACAAGTCAAAACAAGACAAGACAAAACAACACAACGCACGACATGACAAGACAAGACAAGACAAGACAAGACATGACATGACAAGACAAAACAAGACAAGACAAAACAACACAACACACGACATGACATCACAAGAGAAGACAAGACAAGACAAGACAAGACAAGACAAGACAAGACAAGACAAGACAAGACAAGACAAGACAAGGCAAGACAAGACAAAACAAGACAAAACAAGACAAGACAAGACAAGACAAAACAAGACAAGACAAGACAAGACAAGACAAGACAAGACAAGACAAGACAAGACAAGACAAGACAAGACAAGACAAGACAAGACAAGACAAGACAAGACAAGACAAGACAAGACAAGACAAGACGAGACAAGACAAGACAAGACAAGACAAGACAAGACAAGACAAGACAAGACAAGACAAGACAAGACAAGACAAGACAAGACAAGACAAGACAAGACAAAACAAGACAAGACAAGACAAGACAAGACAAGACAAGACAAGACAAGACAAGACAAGACAAGACAAGACAAGGCAAGACAAGACAAGACAAGGAAACAAGACAAGACAAGCCAAGACAAGCCAAGACAAGACAAGACAAGACAAGACAAGACAAGACAAGACAAGACAAGACAAGACAAGACAAGACAAGACAAGACAAGACAAGACAAGACAAGACAAGACAAGACAAGACAAGACAAGACAAGACAAGACAAGACAAGACAAGACAAGACAAGACAAGACAAGACAAGACAAGACAAGACAAGACAAGACAAGACAAGGAGAAGACAAGACAAGACAAAACAACACAACACACGACATGACATTACATGACAATACAAGACAACATAAAACAAGACAAGACAAGACAAGACCAAACAAGACAAGACAAGACAAAACAACACAACACAACACATGACATGACATGACATGACATGACAAGACAAGACAAGACAAGACAAGACAAGACAAGACAAGACATGACATGACAAGACAAAACAAGACAAAACAAGACAAGACAAAACAACACAACGCACGACATGACAAGACAAGACATGACAAGACAAGACATGACATGACATGACAAGACAAAACAAGACAAGACAAAACAACACAACACACGACATGACATCACAAGAGAAGACAAGACAAGACAAGACAAGACAAGACAAGACAAGACAAGACAAGACAAGACAAGACAAGACAAGACAAGACAAGACAAGACAAGACAAGACAAGACAAGACAAGACAAGACAAGACAAGACAAGACAAGACAAAACAACACAACATGACATGACATGACATGACAAAACAAGACAAGACAAGACAAGACAAGACAAGACAAGACAAGACAAGACAAGACATGAGAAGACATGACAAGACAAAACAAGACAAAACAAGACAAGACAAGACAAGACAAAACAACACAACACAACATGACATGACATGACATGACATGACATGACATGACATGACATGACATGACATGACAAAAAAGACAAGACAAGACAAAACAACACAACACAATATGACATGACATGACATGACATGAGAAGACAAGACAAGGCAGGACAGGACAGGACAGGACAGGACAAGACAGGACAGGACAGGACAGGACAGGACAGGACAGGACAAGACAAGATAAGACAAGACAAGACAAGACAAGACAAGACCAGACAAGACCAGACAAGACCAGACAAGACAGGACAAGACAAGACAAGACAAGACAAGACAAGACAAGACAAGACAAGACAAGACAAGACAAGACAAGACAAGACAAGACAAGACAAGACAAGACAAGACAAGACAAGACAAGACAAGACAAGACAAGACAAGACAAGACAAGACAAGACAAGACAAGACAAGACAAGACAAGACAAGACAAGACAAGACAAGACAAGACAAGACAAGACAAGACAAGACAAGACAAGACAAGACAAGACAAGACAAGACAAGACAAGACAAGACAAGACAAGACAAGACAAGACAAGACAAGACAAGACAAGACAAGACAAGACAAGACAAGACAAGACAAGACAAGACAAGACAAGACAAGACAAGACAAGACAAGACAAGACAAGACAAGACAAGACAAGACAAGACAAGACAAGACAAGACAAGACAAGACAAGACAAGACAAGACAAGACAAGACAAGACAAGACAAGACAAGACAAGACAAGACAAGACAAGACAAGACAAGACAAGACAAGACAAGACAAGACAAGACAAGACAAGACAAGCCAAGACAAGACAAGACAAGACTAGACAAGACTAGACAAGACTAGACAAGACTAGACAAGACAAGACAAGACAAGACCAGACAAGACAAGACAAGACAAGACAAGACAAGACAAGACAAGACAAGACAAGACAAGACCAGACAAGACAAGACAAGACAAGACAAGACAAGACAAGACAAGACAAGACAAGACAAGACAAGACAAGACAAGACAAGACAAGACAAGACAAGACAAGACTAGACAAGACTAGACAAGACAAGACCAGACAAGAAAAGACAAGACAAGACAAGACTAGACAAGACTAGACAAGACAAGACAAGACAAGACTAGACAAGACAAGACTAGACAAGACTAGACAAGACTAGACAAGACAAGGCAAGACAAGACAAGACAAGACAAGACAAGACAAGACAAGACAAGACAAGACAAGACAAGACAAGACAAGACAAGACAAGACAAGACAAGACAAGACAAGACAAGACTAGACAAGACTAGACAAGTCTACACAAGACAAGACTAGACAAGACTAGACAAGACAAGACAAGACAAGACAAGACAAGACAAGACAAGACAAGACAAGACCAGACAAGACAAGACAAGACAAGACAAGACAAGACAAGACAAGACAAGACAAGACAAGACAAGACAAGACAAGACAAGACAAGACTAGACAAGACTAGACAAGACAAGACCAGACAAGAAAAGACAAGACAAGACAAGACTAGACAAGACTAGACAAGACAAGACAAGACAAGACTAGACAAGACAAGACTAGACAAGACTAGACAAGACTAGACAAGACAAGACAAGACAAGACAAGACAAGACAAGACAAGACAAGACAAGACAAGACAAGACAAGACTAGACAAGTCTAGACAAGACAAGACTAGACAAGACAAGACAAGACAAGACAAGACAAGACAAGACAAGACAAGACAAGACAAGACAAGACAAGACAAGACAAGACAAGACAAGACAAGACAAGACAAGACAAGACAAGACAAGACAAGACAAGACAAGACAAGACAAGACAAGACAAGACAAGACAAGACAAGACAAGACAAGACAAGACAAGACAAGACAAGACAAGACAAGACAAGACAAGACAAGACAAGACAAGACAAGACAAGACAAGACAAGACAAGACAAGACAAGACAAGACAAGACAAGACAAGACAAGACAAGACAAGACAAGACAAGACAAGACAAGACAAGACAAGACAAGACAAGACAAGACAAGACAAGACAAGACAAGACAAGACAAGACAAGACAAGACAAGACAAGACAAGACAAGACAAGACCAGACAAGACAAGACAAGACAAGACAAGACAAAACAAGACAAGACAAGACAAGACAAGACAAGACAAGACAAGACAAGACAAGACAAGACAAGACAAGACAAGACAAGACAAGACAAGACAAGACAAGACAAGACAAGACAAGACAAAACAAGACAAGACAAGACCAAACAAGACAAGACAAGACAAAACAACACATCACATGACATGACATGACATGACAGGACAAGACAAGACAAGACAAGACAAGACAAGACAAGACAAGACAAGACAAGACAAGACAAGACAAGACAAGACAAGACAAGACAAGACATGACATGACAAGACAAGGCAAGACAAGACAAGACAAGACAAGACAAGACAAGACAAGAAAAGACAAGAAAAGACAAGACAAGACAAGACAAGACAGGACAGGACAAGACAAGACAAGATAAGACCAGACAAGACAAGACAAGACCAGACAAGACAAGACAAGACAAGACAAGACAAGACAAGACAAGACAAGACAAGACAAGAAAAGACAAGACAAGACTAGACAAGACAACACAACGCACGACATGACAAGACAAGACAAGACAAGACATGACATGACAAGACAAAACAAGACAAGACAAGACAAGACAAGACATGAGAAGACATGACAAGACAAAACACGACAAGACAAGACAAGACAAGACAAAAAAAAAACAAGACAAGACAAGACTAGACAAGACAAGACAAGACAAGACAAGACAAGACAAGACAAAAAAAAACAAGACAAGACAAGACTAGACAAGACAAGACTAGACAAGACAAGACAAGACAGGACAAGACAAGACAAGACAAGACAAGACAAGACAAGACAAGACAAGACAAGACAAGACAAGACTAGACAAGACAAGACAAGACAAGACAAGACTAGACAAGACAAGACAGGACAAGACAAGACAAGACAAAACAAGACAAGACAAGACTAGACAAGACTAGACAAGACAAGACAAGACAAGACAGGACAAGACAAGACAAGACAAGACAAGACAAGACAAGACAAGACAAGACAAGACTAGACAAGACAAGACAAGACAAGACAAGACAAGACAAGACAAGACAAGACAAGACAAGACAAGACTAGACAAGACTAGACAAGACTAGACAAGACAAGACAAGACAAGACAAGACAAGACAAGACAAGACAAGACAAGACAAGACAAGACAAGACAAGACAAGACAAGACAAGACAAGACAAGACAAGACAAGACAAGACAAGACAAGACAAGACAAGACAAGACAAGACAAGACAAGACAAGACAAGACAAGACAAGACAAGACAAGACAAGACAAGACAAGACAAGACAAGACAAGACAAGACAAGACAAGACAAGACAAGTCAAGACTAGACAAGACTAGACAAGACAAGACAAGACAAGACAAGACAAGACAAGACAAGACAAGACAAGACAAGACAAGACAAGACAAGACAAGACAAGACAAGACAAGACAAGACAAGACAAGACAAGACAAGACTGGACTAGACAAGACTAGACAAGACTAGACAAGACAACACCAGACAAGAAAAGACAAGACAACACAACACAACATGACATGACATGACATGACATGACATGACAAAACAAGACAAGACAAGACAAGACAAGACAAGACAAGACAACACAACACAATATGACATGACATGACAAAACAAGACAAGACAAGACAAGACAAGACAAGACAAGACAAGACAAGACAAGACAAGACAAGACTAGACAAGACTAGACAAGACAAGACCAGACAAGAAAAGACAAGACAAGACAAGACTAGACAAGACTAGACAAGACAAGACAAGACAAGACTAGACAAGACAAGACTAGACAAGACTAGACAAGACTAGACAAGACAAGACAAGACAAGACAAGACAAGACAAGACAAGACAAGACAAGACAAGACAAGACAAGACAAGACAAGACAAGACAAGACAAGACAAGACTAGACAAGTCTAGACAAGACAAGACTAGACAAGACAAGACAAGACAAGACAAGACAAGACAAGACAAGACAAGACAAGACAAGACAAGACAAGACAAGACAAGACAAGACAAGACAAGACAAGACAAGACAAGACAAGACAAGACAAGACAAGACAAGACAAGACAAGACAAGACAAGACAAGACAAGACAAGACAAGACAAGACAAGACAAGACAAGACAAGACAAGACAAGACAAGACAAGACAAGACAAGACAAGACAAGACAAGACAAGACAAGACAAGACAAGACAAGACAAGACAAGACAAGACAAGACAAGACAAGACAAGACAAGACAAGACAAGACAAGACAAGACAAGACAAGACAAGACAAGACAAGACAAGACAAGACAAGACAAGACAAGACAAGACAAGACCAGACAAGACAAGACAAGACAAAACAAGACAAGACAAGACAAGACAAGACAAGACAAGACAAGACAAGACAAGACAAGACAAGACAAGACAAGACAAGACAAGACAAGACAAGACAAGACAAGACAAGACAAGACAAGACAAGACAAAACAAGACAAGACAAGACCAAACAAGACAAGACAAGACAAAACAACACATCACATGACATGACATGACATGACAGGACAAGACAAGACAAGACAAGACAAGACAAGACAAGACAAGACAAGACAAGACAAGACAAGACAAGACAAGACAAGACAAGACAAGACAAGACAAGACAAGACAAGACAAGACAAGACAAGACAAGACAAGACATGACATGACAAGACAAGGCAAGACAAGACAAGACAAGACAAGACAAGACAAGACAAGAAAAGACAAGAAAAGACAAGACAAGACAAGACAAGACAGGACAGGACAAGACAAGACAAGATAAGACCAGACAAGACAAGACAAGACCAGACAAGACAAGACAAGACAAGACAAGACAAGACAAGACAAGACAAGACAAGACAAGAAAAGACAAGACAAGACAAGACAAGACAACACAACGCACGACATGACAAGACAAGACAAGACAAGACATGACATGACAAGACAAAACAAGACAAGACAAGACAAAACAAGACAAGACAAGACATGACATGACATGACAAGACAAGGCAAGACAAGACAAGACAAGACAAGACATGACATGACAAGACAAGGCAAGACAAGACAAGACAAGACAAGACAAGACAAGACAAGAAAAGACAAGAAAAGACAAGACAAGACAAGACAAGACAGGACAGGACAAGACAAGACAAGATAAGACCAGACAAGACAAGACAAGACCAGACAAGACAAGACAAGACAAGACAAGACAAGACATGACAAGACATGACAAGACAAAACAAGACAAGACAAAACAACACAACGCACGACATGACAAGACAAGACAAGACAAGACATGACATGACAAGACAAAACAAGACAAGACAAAACAACACAACACACGACATGACATCACAAGAGAAGACAAGACAAGACAAGACAAGACAAGACAAGACAAGACAAGACAAGACAAGACAAGACAAGACAAGACAAAACAAGACAAGACAAGACAAGACAAGACAAGACAAGACAAGACAAGACAAGACAAGACAAGACAAGACAAGACAAAGCAACACAAGACACGACATGACATGACAAGACAAGACAAAACAACACAACACACGACAGGACAGGACAAGACAAGACAAGACATGACACGACAAAACAACACAACACATGACATGACATTACATGAGAAAACAAGACAATACAAGACAAGACAAGACAAGACAAGACAAGACAAGACAAGACAAGACAAGACAAGACAAGACAAGACCAGACAAAACAAGACAAGGCAAGATAAGGCAAGACAAGACAAGACAAGACAAGACAAAACAACACAACACAACACATGACATGACATGACAAGACAAGACAGGACAAGACAAAACAAGACAAGACAAAACAACACAACACACGACATGACATCACAAGACAAGACAAGACAATATAAGACATGACAAGACAAAACAACACAACACACGACATGACAAGACAAGACAAGGAGAAGACAAGACAAGACAAAACAACACAACACACGACATGACATTACATGACAATACAAGACAACATAAAACAAGACAAGACAAGACAAGACCAAACAAGACAAGACCAAACAAGACAAGACAAGACAAAACAACACAACACAACACATGACATGACATGACATGACAAGACAAGACAAAACAAGACAAGACAAGACAAGACAAGACAAGACAAGACAAGACATGACATGACAAGACAAAACAAGACAAGACAAAACAACACAGCGCACGACATGACAAGACAAGACAAGACAAGACAAGACAAGAAATGACATGACAAGACAAAACAAGACAAGACAAAACAACACAACACATGACATGACATGACAAGACAAGACAAAACAAGACAAGACAAGACAAGACAAGACAAGACAAGACATGACAAGACAAGACAAGACAAGACAAGACAAGACAAGACAAGACAAGACAAAGCAACACAAGACACGACATGACATGACAAGACAAGACAAAACAACACAACACACGACAGGACAGGACAAGACAAGACAAGACATGACACGACAAAACAACACAACACATGACATGACATTACATGAGAAAACAAGACAATACAAGACAAGACAAAACAAGACAAGACATGACAAGACAAGACAAGACAAGACAAGACAACAAGACAAGACAAGACAAGACAAGACAAGACAAGACCAGACAAGACAAGACAAGGCAAGATAAGGCAAGACAAGACAAGACAAGACAAGACAAGACAAAACAACACAACACAACACATGACATGACATGAGAAAACAAGACAATACAAGACAAGACAAAACAAGACAAGACATGACAAGACAAGACAAGACAAGACAAGACAAGACAAGACAAGACAAGACAAGACAAGACCAGACAAGACAAGACAAGGCAAGATAAGGCAAGACAAGACAAGACAAGACAAGACAAGACAAAACAACACAACACAACACATGACATGACATGACAAGACAAGACAAGACAAGACAAAACAAGACAAGACAAAACAACACAACACACGACATGACATCACAAGACAAGACAAGACAAGACAAGACAATATAAGACATGACAAGAAAAAACAACACAACACACGACATGACAAGACAAGACAAGGAGAAGACAAGACAAGACAAGACAAGACAAGACAAGACAAGACAAGACAAGACAAGACAAGACAAGACCAGACAAGACAAGACAAGGCAAGATAAGGCAAGACAAGACAAAACAAGACAAGACAAAACAACACAACACACGACATGACATCACAAGACAAGACAAGACAAGACAAGACAATATAAGACATGACAAGACAAAACAACACAACACACGGCATGACATTACATGACAATACAAGACAACATAAAACAAGACAAGACAAGACAAGACCAAAGAAGACAAGACCAAACAAGACAAGACAAGACAAAACAACACAACACAACACATGACATGACATGACATGACAAGACAAGACAAAACAAGACAAGACAAGACAAGACAAGACAAGACAAGACAAGACAAGACAAGACATGACATGACAAGACAAAACAAGACAAGACAAAACAACACAACGCACGACATGACAAGACAAGACAAGACAAGACAAGACAAGACATGACATGACAAGACAAAACAAGACAAGACAAAACAACACAACACACGACATGACATCACAAGAGAAGACAAGACTAGACAAGACAAGACAAGACAAGACAAGACAAGACAAGGAGAAGACAAGACAAGACAAAACAACACAACACACGACATGACATTACATGACAATACAAGACAACATAAAACAAGACAAGACAAGACAAGACCAAACAAGACAAGACCAAACAAGACAAGACAAGACAAAACAACACAACACAACACATGACATGACATGACATGACATGACAAGATAAGACAAGACAAGACAAGACAAGACAAGACATGACATGACAAGACAAAACAAGACAAAACAAGACAAGACAAAACAACACAACGCACGACATGACAAGACAAGACAAGACAAGACAAGACATGACATGACAAGACAAAACAAGACAAGACAAAACAACACAACACACGACATGACATCACAAGAGAAGACAAGACAAGACAAGACAAGACAAGACAAGACAAGACAAGACAAGACAAGACAAGACAAGACAAGACAAGACAAGACAAGACAAGACAAGACAAAACAAGACAAGACAAGACAAGACAAGACAAGACAAAACAAGACAAGACAAGACAAGACAAGACAAGACAAGACAAGACAAGACAAGACAAGACAAGACAAGACAAGACAAGACAAGACAAGACAAGACAAGACAAGACAAGACAAGACAAGACAAGACAAGACGAGACAAGACAAGACAAGACAAGACAAGACAAGACAAGACAAGACAAGACAAGACAAGACAAGACAAGACAAGACAAGACAAGACAAGACAAGACAAAACAAGACAAGACAAGACAAGACAAGACAAGACAAGACAAGACAAGACAAGACAAGACAAGACAAGACAAGGCAAGACAAGACAAGACAAGGAAACAAGACAAGACAAGCCAAGACAAGACAAGACAAGACAAGACAAGACAAGACAAGACAAGACAAGACAAGACAAGACAAGACAAGACAAGACAAGACAAGACAAGACAAGACAAGACAAGACAAGACAAGACAAGACAAGACAAGACAAGACAAGACAAGACAAGACAAGACAAGACAAGACAAGACAAGACAAGACAAGACAAGACAAGACAAGACAAGACAAGACAAGACAAGACAAGACAAGACAAGACAAGACAAGACAAGACAAGACAAGACAAGACAAGACAAGACAAGACAAGACAAGACAAGACAAGACAAGACAAGACAAGACAAGACAAGACAAGACAAGACAAGACAAGACAAGACAAGACAAGACAAGACAAGACAAGACAAGACAAGACAAGGAGAAGACAAGACAAGACAAAACAACACAACACACGACATGACATTACATGACAATACAAGACAACATAAAACAAGACAAGACAAGACAAGACCAAACAAGACAAGACCAAACAAGACAAGACAAGACAAAACAACACAACACAACACATGACATGACATGACATGACATGACAAGACAAGACAAGACAAGACAAGACAAGACAAGACATGACATGACAAGACAAAACAAGACAAAACAAGACAAGACAAAACAACACAACGCACGACATGACAAGACAAGACATGACAAGACAAGACATGACATGACATGACAAGACAAAACAAGACAAGACAAAACAACACAACACACGACATGACATCACAAGAGAAGACAAGACAAGACAAGACAAGACAAGACAAGACAAGACAAGACAAGACAAGACAAGACAAGACAAGACAAGACAAGACAAGACAAGACAAGACAAGACAAGACAAGACAAGACAAGACAAGACAAGACAAGACAAGACAAGACAAGACAAGACAAGACAAGACAAGACAAGACAAGACAAGACAAGACAAGACAAGACAAGACAAGACAAGACAAGACAAGACAAGACAAGACAAGACAAGACAAGACAAGACAAGACAAGACAAGACAAGACAAGACAAGACAAGACAAGACAAGACAAGACAAGACAAGACAAGACAAGACAAAACAACACAACATGACATGACATGACATGACAAAACAAGACAAGACAAGACAAGACAAGACAAGACAAGACAAGACAAGACAAGACATGAGAAGACATGACAAGACAAAACAAGACAAAACAAGACAAGACAAGACAAGACAAAACAACACAACACAACATGACATGACATGACATGACATGACATGACATGACATGACATGACATGACATGACAAAAAAGACAAGACAAGACAAAACAACACAACACAATATGACATGACATGACATGACATGAGAAGACAAGACAAGGCAGGACAGGACAGGACAGGACAGGACAAGACAGGACAGGACAGGACAGGACAGGACAGGACAGGACAAGACAAGATAAGACAAGACAAGACAAGACAAGACCAGACAAGACCAGACAAGACCAGACAAGACAGGACAAGACAAGACAAGACAAGACAAGACAAGACAAGACAAGACAAGACAAGACAAGACAAGACAAGACAAGACAAGACAAGACAAGACAAGACAAGACAAGACAAGACAAGACAAGACAAGACAAGACAAGACAAGACAAGACAAGACAAGACAAGACAAGACAAGACAAGACAAGACAAGACAAGACAAGACAAGACAAGACAAGACAAGACAAGACAAGACAAGACAAGACAAGACAAGACAAGACAAGACAAGACAAGACAAGACAAGACAAGACAAGACAAGACAAGACAAGACAAGACAAGACAAGACAAGACAAGACAAGACAAGACAAGACAAGACAAGACAAGACAAGACAAGACAAGACAAGACAAGACAAGACAAGACAAGACAAGACAAGACAAGACAAGACAAGACAAGACAAGACAAGACAAGACAAGACAAGACAAGACAAGACAAGACAAGACAAGACAAGACAAGACAAGACAAGACAAGACAAGACAAGACAAGACAAGACAAGACAAGACAAGACAAGACAAGACAAGACAAGACAAGACAAGACAAGACAAGACAAGACAAGACAAGCCAAGCCAAGACAAGACTAGACTAGACAAGACTAGACAAGACTAGACAAGACTAGACAAGACTAGACTAGACAAGACTAGACAAGACAAGACTAGACAAGACTAGACAAGACTAGACAAGACAAGACAAGACAAGACAAGACAAGACCAGACAAGACAAGACAAGACAAGACAAGACAAGACAAGACAAGACAAGACAAGACAAGACAAGACAAGACAAGACAAGACAAGACAAGACAAGACAAGACTAGACAAGACTAGACAAGACAAGACCAGACAAGAAAAGACAAGACAAGACAAGACTAGACAAGACTAGACAAGACAAGACAAGACAAGACTAGACAAGACAAGACTAGACAAGACTAGACAAGACTAGACAAGACAAGGCAAGACAAGACAAGACAAGACAAGACAAGACAAGACAAGACAAGACAAGACAAGACAAGACAAGACAAGACAAGACAAGACAAGACAAGACAAGACAAGACAAGACTAGACAAGACTAGACACAAGACAAGACTAGACAAGACTAGACAAGTCTACACAAGACAAGACTAGACAGACTAGACAAGACAAGACAAGACAAGACAAGACAAGACAAGACAAGACAAGACAAGACAAGACAAGACCAGACAAGACAAGACAAGACAAGACAAGACAAGACAAGACAAGACAAGACAAGACAAGACAAGACAAGACAAGACAAGACAAGACAAGACAAGACAAGACTAGACAAGACTAGACAAGACAAGACCAGACAAGAAAAGACAAGACAAGACAAGACTAGACAAGACTAGAAGACAAGACAAGACAAGACTAGACAAGACAAGACTAGACAAGACTAGACAAGACTAGACAAGACAAGACAAGACAAGACAAGACAAGACAAGACAAGACAAGACAAGACAAGACAAGACAAGACAAGACAAGACTAGACAAGACAAGACTAGACAAGACAAGACAAGACAAGACAAGACAAGACAAGACAAAGACAAGACAAGACAAGACAAGACAAGACAAGACAAGACAAGACAAGACAAGACAAGACAAGACAAGACAACAAGACAAGACAAGACAAGACAAGACAAGACAAGACAAGACAAGACAAGACAAGACAAGACAAGACAAGACAAGACAAGACAAGACAAGACAAGACAAGACAAGACAAGACAAGACAAGACAAGACAAGACAAGACAAGACAAGACAAGACAAGACAAGACAAGACAAGACAAGACAAGACAAGACAAGACAAGACAAGACAAGACAAGACAAGACAAAGACAAGACAAGACAAGACAAGACAAGACAAGACAAGACAAGACAAGACAAGACAAGACAAGACAAGACAAGACAAGACAAGACAAGACAAGACAAGACAAGACAAGACAAGACAAGACAAGACAAGACAAGACAAGACAAGACAAGACAAGACAAGACAAGACAAGACAAGACAAGACAAGACAAGACAAGACAAGACAAGACAAAACAAGACAAGACAAGACCAAACAAGACAAGACAAGACAAAACAACACATCACATGACATGACATGACATGACAGGACAAGACAAGACAAGACAAGACAAGACAAGACAAGACAAGACAAGACAAGACAAGACAAGACAAGACAAGACAAGACAAGACAAGACATGACATGACAAGACAAGGCAAGACAAGACAAGACAAGACAAGACAAGACAAGACAAGAAAAGACAAGAAAAGACAAGACAAGACAAGACAAGACAGGACAGGACAAGACAAGACAAGATAAGACCAGGCAAGACAAGACAAGACCAGACAAGACAAGACAAGACAAGACAAGACAAGACAAGACAAGACAAGACAAGAAAAGACAAGACAAGACTAGACAAGACAACACAACGCACGACATGACAAGACAAGACAAGACAAGACATGACATGACAAGACAAAACAAGACAAGACATGACATGACATGACAAGACAAGGCAAGACAAGACAAGACAAGACATGACATGACAAGACAAGGCAAGACAAGACAAGACAAGACAAGACAAGACAAGACAAGAAAAGACAAGAAAAGACAAGACAAGACAAGACAAGACAGGACAAGACAAGACAAGATAAGACCAGACAAGACAAGACAAGACCAGACAAGACAAGACAAGACAAGACAAGACAAGACAAGACATGACAAGACATGACAAGACAAAACAAGACAAGACAAAACAACACAACGCACGACATGACAAGACAAGACAAGACAAGACATGACATGACAAGACAAAACAAGACAAGACAAAACAACACAACACACGACATGACATCACAAGAGAAGACAAGACAGACAAGACAAGACAAGACAAGACAAGACAAGACAAGACAAGACAAGACAAGACAAGACAAGACAAAACAAGACAAGACAAGACAAGACAAGACAAGACAAGACAAGACAAGACAAGACAAGACAAGACAAAGCAACACAAGACACGACATGACATGACAAGACAAGACAAAACAACACAACACACGACAGGACAGGACAAGACAAGACAAGACATGACACGACAAAACAACACAACACATGACATGACATTACATGAGAAAACAAGACAATACAAGACAAGACAAGACAAGACAAGACAAGACAAGACAAGACAAGACAAGACAAGACAAGACAAGACAAGACAAGACCAGACAAAACAAGACAAGGCAAGATAAGGCAAGACAAGACAAGACAAGACAAGACAAAACAACACAACACAACACATGACATGACATGACAAGACAAGACAGGACAAGACAAAACAAGACAAGACAAAACAACACAACACACGACATGACATCACAAGACAAGACAAGACAATATAAGACATGACAAGACAAAACAACACAACACACGACATGACAAGACAAGACAAGGAGAAGACAAGACAAGACAAAACAACACAACACACGACATGACATTACATGACAATACAAGACAACATAAAACAAGACAAGACAAGACAAGACCAAACAAGACAAGACCAAACAAGACAAGACAAGACAAAACAACACAACACAACACATGACATGACATGACATGACAAGACAAGACAAAACAAGACAAGACAAGACAAGACAAGACAAGACAAGACAAGACAAGACATGACATGACAAGACAAAACAAGACAAGACAAAACAACACAGCGCACGACATGACAAGACAAGACAAGACAAGACAAGACAAGACAAGAAATGACATGACAAGACAAAACAAGACAAGACAAAACAACACAACACATGACATGACATGACAAGACAAGACCAGACAAGACAAGACAAGACAAGACAAGACAAGACAAGACATGACAAGACATGACAAGACAAAACAAGACAAGACAAAACAACACAACGCACGACATGACAAGACAAGACAAGACAAGACATGACATGACAAGACAAAACAAGACAAGACAAAACAACACAACACACGACATGACATCACAAGAGAAGACAAGACAAGACAAGACAAGACAAGACAAGACAAGACAAGACAAGACAAGACAAGACAAGACAAGACAAAACAAGACAAGACAAGACAAGACAAGACAAGACAAGACAAAGCAACACAAGACACGACATGACATGACAAGACAAGACAAAACAACACAACACACGACAGGACAGGACAAGACAAGACAAGACATGACACGACAAAACAACACAACACATGACATGACATTACATGAGAAAACAAGACAATACAAGACAAGACAAAACAAGACAAGACATGACAAGACAAGACAAGACAAGACAAGACAACAAGACAAGACAAGACAAGACAAGACAAGACAAGACCAGACAAGACAAGACAAGGCAAGATAAGGCAAGACAAGACAAGACAAGACAAGACAAGACAAAACAACACAACACAACACATGACATGACATGAGAAAACAAGACAATACAAGGCAAGACAAAACAAGACAAGACATGACAAGACAAGACAAGACAAGACAAGACAAGACAAGACAAGACAAGACAAGACAAGACAAGACCAGACAAGACAAGACAAGGCAAGATAAGGCAAGACAAGACAAGACAAGACAAGACAAGACAAAACAACACAACACAACACATGACATGACATGACAAGACAAGACAAGACAAGACAAAACAAGACAAGACAAAACAACACAACACACGACATGACATCACAAGACAAGACAAGACAAGACAAGACAATATAAGACATGACAAGAAAAAACAACACAACACACGACATGACAAGACAAGACAAGGAGAAGACAAGACAAGACAAGACAAGACAAGACAAGACAAGACAAGACAAGACAAGACAAGACAAGACAAGACAAGACCAGACAAGACAAGACAAGGCAAGATAAGGCAAGACAAGACAAAACAAGACAAGACAAAACAACACAACACACGACATGACATCACAAGACAAGACAAGACAAGACAAGACAATATAAGACATGACAAGACAAAACAACACAACACACGGCATGACATTACATGACAATACAAGACAACATAAAACAAGACAAACATGACATGACATGACATGACAAAACAAGACAAGACAAGACAAGACAAGACAAGACAAGACAAGACAAGACAAGACATGAGAAGACAGGACAAGACAAAACAAGACAAAACAAGACAAGACAAGACAAGACAAAACAACACAACACAACATGACATGACATGACATGACATGACATGACATGACAAAAAAGACAAGACAAGACAAAACAACACAACACAATATGACATGACATGACATGACATGAGAAGACAAGACAAGGCAGGACAGGACAGGACAGGACAGGACAAGACAGGACAGGACAGGACAGGACAGGACAGGACAGGACAGGACAAGACAAGATAAGACAAGACAAGACAAGACAAGACCAGACAAGACCAGACAAGACCAGACAAGACAGGACAAGACAAGACAAGACAAGACAAGACAAGACAAGACAAGACAAGACAAGACAAGACAAGACAAGACAAGACAAGACAAGACAAGACAAGACAAGACAAGACAAGACAAGACAAGACAAGACAAGACAAGACAAGACAAGACAAGACAAGACAAGACAAGACAAGACAAGACAAGACAAGACAAGACAAGACAAGACAAGACAAGACAAGACAAGACAAGACAAGACAAGACAAGACAAGACAAGACAAGACAAGACAAGACAAGACAAGACAAGACAAGACAAGACAAGACAAGACAAGACAAGACAAGACAAGACAAGACAAGACAAGACAAGACAAGACAAGACAAGACAAGACAAGACAAGACAAGACAAGACAAGACAAGACAAGACAAGACAAGACAAGACAAGACAAGACAAGACAAGACAAGACAAGACAAGACAAGACAAGACAAGACAAGACAAGACAAGACAAGACAAGACAAGACAAGACAAGACAAGACAAGACAAGACAAGACAAGACAAGACAAGCCAAGACAAGACAAGACAAGACTAGACAAGACTAGACAAGACTAGACAAGACTAGACAAGACTAGACAAGACTAGACAAGACAAGACTAGACAAGACTAGACAAGACTAGACAAGACAAGACAAGACAAGACAAGACAAGACCAGACAAGACAAGACAAGACAAGACAAGACAAGACAAGACAAGACAAGACAAGACAAGACAAGACAAGACAAGACTAGACAAGACTAGACAAGACAAGACCAGACAAGAAAAGACAAGACAAGACAAGACTAGACAAGACTAGACAAGACAAGACAAGACAAGACTAGACAAGACAAGACTAGACAAGACTAGACAAGACTAGACAAGACAAGGCAAGACAAGACAAGACAAGACAAGACAAGACAAGACAAGACAAGACAAGACAAGACAAGACAAGACAAGACAAGACAAGACTAGACAAGACTAGACAAGTCTACACAAGACAAGACTAGACAAGACTAGACAAGACAAGACAAGACAAGACAAGACAAGACAAGACAAGACAAGACAAGACAAGACAAGACCAGACAAGACAAGACAAGACAAGACAAGACAAGACAAGACAAGACAAGACAAGACAAGACAAGACAAGACAAGACAAGACAAGACAAGACAAGACAAGACAAGACAAGACAAGACAAGACAAGACAAGACAAGACAAGACAAGACAAGACAAGACAAGACAAGACAAGACAAGACAAGACAAGACAAGACTAGACAAGACTAGACAAGACAAGACCAGACAAGAAAAGACAAGACAAGACAAGACTAGACAAGACTAGACAAGACAAGACAAGACAAGACTAGACAAGACAAGACTAGACAAGACTAGACAAGACTAGACAAGACAAGACAAGACAAGACAAGACAAGACAAGACAAGACAAGACAAGGCAAGACAAGACAAGACAAGACAAGACAAGACAAGACTAGACAAGTCTAGACAAGACAAGACAAGACAAGACAAGACAAGACAAGACAAGACAAGACAAGACAAGACAAGACAAGACAAGACAAGACAAGACAAGACAAGACAAGACAAGACAAGACAAGACAAGACAAGACAAGACAAGACAAGACAAGACAAGACAAGACAAGACAAGACAAGACAAGACAAGACAAGACAAGACAAGACAAGACAAGACAAGACAAGACAAGACAAGACAAGACAAGACAAGACAAGACAAGACAAGACAAGACAAGACAAGACAAGACAAGACAAGACAAGACAAGACAAGACAAGACAAGACAAGACAAGACAAGACAAGACAAGACAAGACAAGACAAGACAAGACAAGACAAGACAAGACAAGACAAGACAAGACAAGACAAGACAAGACAAGACAAGACAAGACAAGACAAGACAAGACAAGACAAGACAAGACAAGACAAGACCAGACAAGACAAGACAAGACAAGACAAAACAAGACAAGACAAGACAAGACAAGACAAGACAAGACAAGACAAGACAAGACAAGACAAGACAAGACAAGACAAGACAAGACAAGACAAGACAAAACAAGACAAGACAAGACCAAACAAGACAAGACAAGACAAAACAACACATCACATGACATGACATGACATGACAGGACAAGACAAGACAAGACAAGACAAGACAAGACAAGACAAGACAAGACAAGACAAGACAAGACAAGACAAGACAAGACAAGACAAGACAAGACAAGACATGACATGACATGACAAGACAAGGCAAGACAAGACAAGACAAGACAAGACAAGACAAGAAAAGACAAGAAAAGACAAGACAAGACAAGACAAGACAGGACAGGACAAGACAAGACAAGATAAGACCAGACAAGACAAGACAAGACCAGACAAGACAAGACAAGACAAGACAAGACAAGACAAGACAAGACAAGACAAGACAAGACAAGACAAGAAAAGACAAGACAAGACTAGACAAGACAACACAACGCACGACATGACAAGACAAGACAAGACAAGACATGACATGACAAGACAAAACAAGACAAGACAAGACAAAACAAGACAAGACAAGACATGACATGACATGACAAGACAAGGCAAGACAAGACAAGACAAGACAAGACATGACATGACAAGACAAGGCAAGACAAGACAAGACAAGACAAGACAAGACAAGACAAGAAAAGACAAGAAAAGACAAGACAAGACAAGACAAGACAGGACAGGACAAGACAAGACAAGATAAGACCAGACAAGACAAGACAAGACCAGACAAGACAAGACAAGACAAGACAAGACAAGACAAGACATGACAAGACATGACAAGACAAAACAAGACAAGACAAAACAACACAACGCACGACATGACAAGACAAGACAAGACAAGACATGACATGACAAGACAAAACAAGACAAGACAAAACAACACAACACACGACATGACATCACAAGAGAAGACAAGACAAGACAAGACAAGACAAGACAAGACAAGACAAGACAAGACAAGACAAGACAAGACAAAACAAGACAAGACAAGACAAGACAAGACAAGACAAGACAAGACAAGACAAGACAAGACAAGACAAGACAAAGCAACACAAGACACGACATGACATGACAAGACAAGACAAAACAACACAACACACGACAGAACAGGACAAGACAAGACAAGACATGACACGACAAAACAACACAACACATGACATGACATTACATGAGAAAACAAGACAATACAAGACAAGACAAGACAAGACAAGACAAGACAAGACAAGACAAAACAAGACAAGACAAGACAAGACAAGACAAGACCAGACAAAACAAGACAAGGCAAGATAAGGCAAGACAAGACAAGACAAGACAAGACAAAACAACACAACACAACACATGACATGACATGACAAGACAAGACAGGACAAGACAAAACAAGACAAGACAAGACAATATAAGACATGACAAGACAAAACAACACAACACACGACATGACAAGACAAGACAAGGAGAAGACAAGACAAGACAAAACAACACAACACACGACATGACATTACATGACAATACAAGACAACATAAAACAAGACAAGACAAGACAAGACCAAACAAGACAAGACCAAACAAGACAAGACAAGACAAAACAACACAACACAACACATGACATGACATGACATGACAAGACAAGACAAAACAAGACAAGACAAGACAAGACAAGACAAGACAAGACAAGACAAGACAAGACAAGACATGACATGACAAGACAAAACAAGACAAGACAAAACAACACAGCGCACGACATGACAAGACAAGACAAGACAAGACAAGACAAGACAAGAAATGACATGACAAGACAAAACAAGACAAGACAAAACAACACAACACATGACATGACATGACAAGACAAGACAAAACAAGACAAGACAAGACAAGACAAGACAAGACAAGACAAGACAAGACAAGACAAGACAAGACAAGACAAGACAAGACAAGACAAGACAAGACAAGACAAGACAAGACAAAGCAACACAAGACACGACATGACATGACAAGACAAGACAAAACAACACAACACACGACAGGACAGGACAAGACAAGACAAGACATGACACGACAAAACAACACAACACATGACATGACATTACATGAGAAAACAAGACAATACAAGACAAGACAAAACAAGACAAGACATGACAAGACAAGACAAGACAAGACAAGACAACAAGACAAGACAAGACAAGACAAGACAAGACAAGACCAGACAAGACAAGACAAGGCAAGATAAGGCAAGACAAGACAAGACAAGACAAGACAAGACAAAACAACACAACACAACACATGACATGACATGAGAAAACAAGACAATACAAGACAAGACAAAACAAGACAAGACATGACAAGACAAGACAAGACAAGACAAGACAAGACAAGACAAGACAAGACAAGACCAGACAAGACAAGACAAGGCAAGATAAGGCAAGACAAGACAAGACAAGACAAGACAAGACAAAACAACACAACACAACACATGACATGACATGACAAGACAAGACAAGACAAGACAAAACAAGACAAGACAAGACAAGACAAGACAAGACAAGACAAGACAAGACAAGACAAGACAAGACAAGGCAAGACAAGACAAGACAAGGAAACAAGACAAGACAAGCCAAGACAAGACAAGACAAGACAAGACAAGACAAGACAAGACAAGACAAGACAAGACAAGACAAGACAAGACAAGACAAGACAAGACAAGACAAGACAAGACAAGACAAGACAAGACAAGACAAGACAAGACAAGACAAGACAAGACAAGACAAGACAAGACAAGACAAGACAAGACAAGACAAGACAAGACAAGACAAGACAAGGCCAGACAAGACAAGACAAAGCAACACAAGACATGACATGACATGACAAGACAAGACATGACATGACACGACAAAACAACACAACACACGACAGGACAAGACAAGACAAGACAAGACAAGACAAGACAAGACAAGACAAGACAAGACAAAACAAGACAAGACAAGACAAGACAAGACAAGACAAGACAAGACAAGACAAGACAAGACAAGACAAGACAAGACAAGACAAGACAAGACAAGACAAGACAAGACAAGACAAGACAAGACAAGACAAGACAAGACAAGACAAGACAAGACAAGACAAGACAAGACAAGACAAGACAAGACAAGACAAGACAAGACAAGACAAGACAAGACAAGACAAGACAAGACAAGACAAGACAAGACAAGACAAGACAAGACAAGACAAGACAAGACAAGACAAGACAAGACAAGACAAGACAAGACAAGACAAGACAAGACAAGACAAGACAAGACAAGACAAGACAAGACAAGACAAGACAAGACAAGACAAGACAAGACAAGACAAGACAAGACCAGACAAGACAAGACAAGACAAGACAAGACAAGACAAGACAAGACAAGACAAGACAAAACAAGACAAGACAAGACCAAACAAGACAAGACAAGACAAAACAACACAACACATGACATGACATGACATGACATGACAGGACAAGACAAGACAAGACAAGACAAGACAAGACAAGACAAGACAAGACAAGACAAGACAAGACATGACATGACAAGACAAGGCAAGACAAGACAAGACAAGACAAGACAAGACAAGACAAGACAAGAAAAGACAAGAAAAGACAAGACAAGACAAGACAGGACAGGACAAGACAAGACAAGATAAGACCAGACAAGACAAGACAAGACCAGACAAGACAAGACAAGACAAGACAAGACAAGACAAGACAAGAAAAGAAATGACAAGACAAGACAAGACAAGACAAGACAAGACAAGACAAGACAAGACAAGACAAGACAAGACAAGACAAGACAAGACAAGACAAGACAAGACAAGACAACACAAGACAAGACAAGACAAGACAAGAGAAGACAAGACAAGACAAGACAAGACAAGACAAGACAAGACCAGACAAGACAAGACCAGACAAGACAAGACAAGACAAGACAAGACAAGACAAGACAAGACAAGACAAGACAAGGAGAAGACAAGACAAGACAAAACAACACAACACACGACATGACATTACATGACAATACAAGACAACATAAAACAAGACAAGACAAGACAAGACAAGAGAAGACAAGACAAGACAAGACAAGACAAGACAAGACAAGACCAGACAAGACAAGACCAGACAAGACAAGACAAGACAAGACAAGACAAGACAAGACAAGACAAGACAAGACAAGACAAGACAAGACAAGACAAGACAAGACAAGACAAGACAATACAAGACAAGACAAGACAAGACAAGACCAGACAAGACCAGACAAGACAAGACAAAACAAGACAAGACAAGACAAGACAAGACAAGAAAAGACAAGACAAGACAAGACAAGACAAGACAAGACAAGACAAGACAAGACAAGACAAGACAAGACAAGACAAGACAAGACAAGACAAGACAAGACAAGACAAGACAAGACAAGACAAGACAAGACAAGACAAGACAAGACAAGACAACACAAGACAAGACAAGACAAGACAAGAGAAGACAAGACAAGACAAGACAAGACAAGACAAGACAAGACCAGACAAGACCAGACAAGACAAGACAAGACAAGACAAGACAAGACAAGACAAGACAAGACAAGACAAGACAAGACAAGACAAGACAAGACAATACAAGACAAGACAAGACAAGACAAGACCAGACAAGACCAGACAAGACAAGACAAAACAAGACAAGACAAGACAAGACAAGACAAGAAAAGACAAGACAAGACAAGACAAGACAAGACAAGACAAGACAAGACAAGACAAGACAAGACAAGACAAGACAAGACAAGACAAGACAAGACAAGACAAGACAAGACAAGACAAGACAAGACAAGACAAGACAAGACAAGACAAGACAAGACAAGACAAGACAAGACAAGACAACACAAGACAAGACAAGACAAGACAAGAGAAGACAAGACAAGACAAGACAAGACAAGACAAGACAAGACCAGACAAGACCAGACAAGACAAGACAAGACAAGACAAGACCAGACAAGACAAGACAAGACAAAACAAGACAAGACAAGACAAGACCAAACAAGACAAGACAAGACAAAACAACACAACACATGACATGACATGACATGACAGGACAAGACAAGACAAAACAAGACAAGACAAGACAAAACAAGACAAGACAAGACAAGACATGACATGACAAGACAAGGCAAGACAAGACAAGACAAGACAAGACAAGACAAGACAAGAGAAGACAAGACAAGACAAGACAAGACAAGACAAGACCAGACAAGACAAGACAAGACAAAACAAGACAAGACAAGACAAGACAAGACAAGACAAGTCAAGACAAGACAAGACAAGACAAGACAAGACAAGACAAGATAAGACAAGACAAAACAAGACAAGACAATACCAAACAAGACAAGACAAGACAAAACAACACAACACATGACATGACAAGACAGGACAAGACAAGAAAAGACAAGACAAGACAAGGCAAGACAAGACAAGACAAGACCAGACAAGACCAGACAAGACCAGACAAGACAAGACAAAACAAGACAAGACAAGACAAGACAAGACAAGACAAGAAAAGACAAGACAAGACAAGACAAGACAAGACAAGACAAGACAAGACAAGACAAGACAAGACAAGACAAGACAAGACAAGACAAGACAAGACAAGACAAGACAAGACAAGACAAGACAAGACAAGACAAGACAAGACAAGACAAGACAAGACAAGACAAGACCAGACAAGACAAGACCAGACAAGACAAGACAAGACAAGACAAGACAAGACAAGACAAGACAAGACAAGACAAGACAAGACAAGACAAGACAAGACAAGACAAGACAAGACAAGGAGAAGACAAGACAAGACAAAACAACACAACACACGACATGACATTACATGACAATACAAGACAACATAAAACAAGACAAGACAAGACAAGAGAAGACAAGACAAGACAAGACAAGACAAGACAAGACAAGACAAGACAAGACAAGACAAGACAAGACAAGACAAGACAAGACAAGACAAGACAAGACAAGACAAGACAAGACAAGACAAGACAAGACAAGACAAGACAAGACAAGACAAGACAAGACAAGACAAGACAAGACAAGACAAGACAAGACAAGACAAGACAAGACAAGACAAGACAAGACAAGACAAGACAAGACAAGACAAGACAAGACAAGACAAGACAAGACAAGACAAGACAAGACAAGACAAGACAAGACAAGACAAGACAAGACAAGACAAGACAAGACAAGACAAGACAAGACAAGACAAGACAAGAGAAGACAAGACAAGACAAGACAAGACAAGACAAGACCAGACAAGACCAGACAAGACCAGACAAGACCAGACAAGACAAGACAAGACAAGACAAAACAAGACAAGACAAGACAAGACAAGACAAGACAAGAAAAGACAAGACAAGACAAGACAAGACAAGACAAGACAAGACAAGACAAGACAAGACAAGACAAGACAAGACAAGACAAGACAAGACAAGACAAGACAAGACAAGACAAGACAAGACAAGACAAGACAAGACAAGACAAGACAAGACAAGACAAGACAAGACCAGACAAGACAAGACAAGACAAGACAAGAAAAGAAAAAAAAAGACAAGACAAGACAAGACAAGACAAGACAAGACAAGACAAGACAAGACAAGACAAGACAAGACAAGACAAGACAAGACAAGACAAGACAAGACAAGACAAGACAAGACAAGACAAGACAAGACAAGACAAGACAAGACAAGACAAGACAAGACAAGACAAGACAAGACAAGACAAGACAAGACAAGACAAGACAAGACAAGACAAGACAAGACAAGACAAGACAAGACAAGACAAGACAAGACAAGACAAGACAAGACAAGACAAGACAAGACAAGACAAGACAAGACAAGACAAGACAAGACAAGACAAGACAAGACAAGACAAGACAAGACAAGACAAGACAAGACAAGACAAGACAAGACAAGACAAGACAAGACAAGACAAGACAAGAGAAGACAAGACAAGACAAGACAAGACAAGACCAGACAAGACCAGACAAGACAAGACAAGACAAGACAAGACCAGACAAGACAAGACAAGACAAAACAAGACAAGACAAGACAAGACAAGACAAGACCAAACAAGACAAGACAAGACAAAACAACACAACACATGACATGACATGACATGACAGGACAAGACAAGACAAAACAAGACAAGACAAGACAAAACAAGACAAGACAAGACAAGACAAGAAAAGAAAAAAAAAGACAAGACAAGACAAGACAAGACAAGACAAGACAAGACAAGACAAGACAAGACAAGACAAGACAAGACAAGACAAGACAAGACAAGACAAGACAAGACAAGACAAGACAAGACAAGACAAGACAAGACAAGACAAGACAAGACAAGACAAGACAAGACAAGACAAGACAAGACAAGACAAGACAGGACAAGACAAGAAAAGACAAGACAAGACAAGGCAAGACAAGACAAGACAAGACCAGACAAGACCAGACAAGACCAGACAAGACAAGACAAAACAAGACAAGACAAGACAAGACAAGACAAGAAAAGACAAGACAAGACAAGACAAGACAAGACAACACAAGACAAGACAAGACAAGACAAGAGAAGACAAGACAAGACAAGACAAGACAAGACCAGACAAGACCAGACAAGACAAGACAAGACAAGACAAGACCAGACAAGACAAGACAAGACAAAACAAGACAAGACAAGACAAGACCAAACAAGACAAGACAAGACAAAACAACACAACACATGACATGACATGACATGACAGGACAGGACAAGACAAGACAAAACAAGACAAGACAAGACAAAACAAGACAAGACAAGACAAGACATGACATGACAAGACAAGGCAAGACAAGACAAGACAAGACAAGAAAAGACAAGAAAAGACAAGACAAGACAGGACAGGACAAGACAAGACAAGATAAGACCAGACAAGACAAGACAAGACCAGACAAGACAAGACAAGACAAGACAAGAAAAGAAAAAAAAAGACAAGACAAGACAAGACAAGACAAGACAAGACAAGACAAGACAAGACAAGACAAGACAAGACAAGACAAGACAAGACAAGACAAGACAAGACAAGACAAGACAAGACAAGACAAGACAAGACAAGACAAGACAAGACAAGACAAGACAAGACAAGACAAGACAAGACAAGACAAGACAAGACAAGACAAGACAAGACAAGACAAGACAAGACAAGACAAGACAAGACAAGACAAGACAAGACAAGACAAGACAAGACAAGACAAGACAAGACAAGACAAGACAAGACAAGACAAGATAAGACAAGACAAGACAAGACAAGACAAGACAAGACAAGAGAAGACAAGACAAGACAAGACAAGACAAGACAAGACAAGACAAGACCAGACAAGACCAGACAAGACAAGACAAGACAAAACAAGACAAGACAAGACAAGACAAGACAAGACAAGACAAGACAAGACAAGACAAGACAAGACAAGACAAGACAAGTCAAGACAAGACAAGACAAGACAAGACAAGACAAGACAAGACAAGACAAGACAAGACAAGACAAGACAAGACAAGACAAGACAAGACAAGACAAGACAAGACAAGACAAGACAAGTCAAGACAAGACAAGACAAGACAAGACAAGACAAGACAAGATAAGACAAGACAAAACAAGACAAGACAAGACCAAACAAGACAAGACAAGACAAAACAACACAACACATGACATGACATGACAGGACAAGACAAGAAAAGACAAGACAAGACAAGACAAGACAAGACAAGACAAGACAAGACAAGACAAGACAAGACAAGACAAGACAAGTCAAGACAAGACAAGACAAGACAAGACAAGACAAGACAAGACAAGACAAGACAAGACAAAACAACACAACACAACACATGACATGACATGACATGACAAGACAAGACACGACAAGACAAGACAAGACAAGACAAGACAAGACAAGACAAGACAAGACAAGACATGACATGACAAGACAAGGCAAGACAAGACAAGACAAGACAAGACAAGACAAGACAAGACAAGAAAAGACAAGAAAAGACAAGACAAGACAAGACAGGACAGGACAAGACAAGACAAGATAAGACCAGACAAGACAAGACCAGACAAGACAAGACAAGACAAGACAAGACCAGACAAGACAAGACAAGACAAGACAAGACAAGACAAGACAAGACAAGACAAGACAAGACAAGACAAGACAAGACAAGACAAGACAAGACAAGACAAGACAAGACAAGACAAGACAAGACAAGACAAGACAAGACAAGACAAGACAAGACAAGACAAGACAAGACAAGACAAGACAAGACAAGACAAGACAAGACAAAACAAGACAAGACAAGACAAAACAAGACAAAACAAGACAAGACAAGACCAAACAAGACAAGACAAGACAAGACAAAACAAGACAAGACAAGACCAAACAAGACAAGACAAAACAACACAACACATGACATGACATGACATGACAGGACAAGACAAGACAAGACAAGACAAGACAAGACAAGACAAGACAAGACAAGACAAGACAAGACATGACATGACAAGACAAGGCAAGACAAGACAAGACAAGACAAGACAAGACAAGACAAGACAAGAAAAGACAAGAAAAGACAAGACAAGACAAGACAGGACAGGACAAGACAAGACAAGATAAGACCAGACAAGACAAGACAAGACCAGACAAGACAAGACAAGACAAGACAAGACAAGACAAGACAAGACAAGACAAGACAAGACAAGACAAGACAAGACAAGACAAGACAAGACAAGACAAGACAAGACAAGACAAGACAAGACAAGACAAGACAAGACAAGACAAGACAAGACAAGACAAGACAAGACAAGACAAGACAAGACAAGACAAGACAAGACAAGACAAGACAAGACAAGACAAGGCAAGACAAGACAGGACAAGACAAAACAACACAACACACGACAGGACAAGACAAGACAAGGCAAGACAAGACAAGACAAGACAAGACAAGACAAGACAAGACAAGACAAGACAAGACAAGAAAAGACAAGACAAGACAAGACAGGACAAGACCAGACAAGACAAGACAAGACAAGACAAGACAAGACAAGACAAGACAAGACAACACAAGACAAGACAAGACAAGACAATACAAGACAAGACAAGACAAGACAAGACAAGACAAGACATGAAAAGACAAAACAAGACAAGACAAGACAAGACATGACAAGACAAAACAAGACAAGACAAAACAACACAACACACGACATGACATGACATGACATGACAAGACAAGACAAGACAATATAAGACATGACAATACACAACAAGACAAGACAAAACAACACAACACACGACATGACAAGACAAGACAAAGCAACACAAGACACGACATGACATGACATGACAAGACAAGACAAAACAACACAACACACGACAGGACAGGACAAGACAAGACAAGACAAGACATGACACGACAAAACAACACAAGACAAGACAAAACAACACAACACACGACATGACATTACATGAGAAAACAAGACAATACAAGACAAGACAAAACAAGACAAGACATGACAAGACAAGACAAGACAAGACAAGACAAGACAAGACAAGACAAGACAAGACAAGACAAGACAAGACAAGACAAAACAACACAACACAACACATGACATCACAAGACAAGACAAGACAAGACAAGACAATATAAGACATGACAAGACAAAACAACACAACACACGACATGACAAGACAAGACAAGGAGAAGACAAGACAAGACAAAACAACACAACACACGACATGACTTTACATGACAAACCAAGACAACATAAAACATGACAAGGCAAGACAAGACCAAACAAGACAAGACAAGACAAAACAACACAACACAACACATGACATGACATGACATGACAAGACAAGACACGACAAGACAAGACAAAACAACACAACACAACACATGACATGACATGACATGACATGACAAGACAAGACACGACAAGACAAGACAAGACATGACATGACAAGACAAAACAAGACAAGACAAAACAACACAACGCACGACATGACAAGAGAAGACAAGACAAGACAAGACATGACATGACAAGACAAAACAAGACAAGACAAAACAACACAACGCACGACATGACATGACATGACAAGACAAGACAAGACAAGACAAGACAAGACAAGACAAGACAAGACAAGACAAGACAAGACAAGACAAGACAAGACAAGACAAGACAAGACAAGACAAGACAAGACAAGACAAGACAAGACAAGACAAGACAAGACAAGGCAAGACAAGACAAGACAAGACAGGACAAGACAAGACAAGACAACACAAGACAAAACAACACAACACACGACAGGACAAGACAAGACAAGGCAAGACAAGACAAGACAAGACAAGACAAGACAAGACAAGACAAGACAAGACAAGACAAGACAAGACAAGACAAGACAAGACAAGACAAGACAAGACAAGACAAGACAAGACAATACAAGACAAGACAAGACAAGACAAGACAAGACCAAACAAGACAAGACAAGACAAAACAACACAACACATGACATGACATGACAGGACAAGACAAGACAATATAAGACATGACAATACAAGGCAAGACAAGACAAGACAAGACAAGAAAAGATAAGACATGACAAGACAAAATAAGACAAGACAAAACAACACAACACACGTATGACATTACATGACAAAACAAGACAACATAAAACATGACAAGACAAGACAAAACAACACAACACAACACATGACATGACATGACATGGCAAGACAAGACAATACATGACAAGACAAAACATGACAAGACAAAACAACACAACACACGACATGATATGACATGACAAGACAAGACAATATAAGACATGACAATACAAGACAAGACAAGACAAGACAAGATAAGACATGACAAGACAAAATAAGACAAGACAAAACAACACAACACACGACATGACATCACAAGACAAGACAAGACAATATAAGACATGACAAGACAAATCAACACAACACACGACATGACAAGACAAGACAAGGAGAAGACACGACAAGACAAAACAACACAACACACGACATGACATTACATGACAAGACAAGACAAGACAAAACAAGACAAGACAAGACAAGACAAGACAAGACAAGACAAGGCAAGACAAGACAAGACTAGACAAGACAAGACATGACAGGACAAGACAAGACAAGACATGACAAGACAAAACAAGACTAAACAACACAACACACGACAGGACAAGACAAGACAAATCAAGACAAGACAAGACAAGACAAGACAAGAGAAGACAAGACAAGACAAGACAAGACAAGACAAGACAAGACAAGACAAGACAAGACAAGACAAGACAAGACAAGACAAGACAAGACAAGACAAGACAAGACAAGACAAGACAAGACAAGACAAGACAAGACAAGACAAGACAAGACAAGACAAGACAAGACAAGACAAGACAAGACAAGACAAGACAAGACAAGACAAGACAAGACAAGATAAGACAAAACAAGACAAGACAAGACAAGACAAGACAAGACAAGACAAGACAAGACAAGACAAGACAAGACAAGACAAGACAAGACAAGACAAGACAAGACAAGACAAGACAAGACAAGACAAGACAAGACAAGACAAGACAAGACAAGACAAGACAAGACAAGACAAGACAAGACAAAACAACACAACACATGACATGACATGACAAGACAAGACAAGACAAAACAACACATGACATGACATGACAAGACAAGACAAGACAAGACAAGACAAGACAAGACAAGACAAGACAAGACAAGACAAGACAAGACAAGACAAGACAAGACAAGACAAGACAAGACAAGACAAGACAAGACAAGACAAGACAAGACAAGACAAGACAAGACAAGACAAGACAAGACAAGACAATATAAGACAAGACAAGACAAGACAAAACAAGACAAGACATGACAAGACAAGACAAGACAGAACAAGACAAGACAAGACAAGACAAGAAAAGACAAGACGAGACAAGAAAAGACAAGACAAGACAGGACAGGACAAGACAAGACAAGATAAGACCAGACAAGACAAGACCAGACAAGACAAGACAAGACAAGACAAGACAAGACAAGACAAGACAAGACAAGACAAGACAAGACAAGAAAAGAAAAGACAAGACAAGACAAGACAAGACAAAACAAGACAAGACAAGACAAGACAAGACAAGACAAGACAAGACAAGACAAGACAAGACAAGACAAGACAAGACAAGACAAGACAAGACAAGACAAGACAAGACAAGACAAGACAAGACAAGACAAGACAAGACAAGACAAGACAAGACAAGACAAGACAAGACAAGACAAGACAAGACAAGACAAGACAAGACAAGACAAGACAAGACAAGACAAGACAAGACAAGACAAGACAAGACAAGACAAGACAAGACAAGACAAGACAAGACAAGACAAGACAAGACAAGACAAGACAAGACAAGACAAGACAAGACAAGACAAGACAAGACAAGACAAGACAAGACAAGACAAGACAAGACAAGACAAGACAAGACAAGACCAGACAAGACCAGACAAGACAAGACAAGACAAGACAAGACATGACAAGACCAGACAAGACAAGACAAAACAAGACAAGACAAGACCAAACAAGACAAGACAAGACAAGACAAAACAACACAACACATGACATGACATTACATGAGAAAACAAGACAATACAAGACAAGACAAAACAAGACAAGACATGACAAGACAAGACAAGACAAGACAAGACAAGACAAGACAAGACAAGACAAGACAAGACCAGACAAGACAAGACAAGGCAAGATAAGGCAAGACAAGACAAGACAAGACAAGACAAAACAACACAACACAAAACATGACATGACATGACAAGACAAGACAGGACAAGACAAAACAAGACAAGACAAAACAACACAACACACGACATGACATCACAAGACAAGACAAGACAATATAAGACATGACAAGACAAAACAACACAACACACGACATGACAAGACAAGACAAGGAGAAGACAAGACAAGACAAAACAACACAACACACGACATGACATTACATGACAAAACAAGACAACATAAAACAAGACAAGACAAGACAATACCAAACAAGACAAGACTAAACAAGACAAGGCAAGACAAAACAACACAACACAACACATGACATGACATCACAAGACAAGACAAGACAAGACAAGACAAGACAAGACAAGACAAGACCAGACAAGACCAGACAAGACAAGACAAGACAAGACAAGACAAGACAAGACAAGACAAGACAAGACAAAACAAGACAAGACAAGACAAGACAAGACAAGACAAGACAAGACAAGACAAGACAAGACAAGACAAGACATGACAAGACAAGACAAAACAAAACAAGACAAGACAAGACATGACAAGACAAGACAAGACAAGACATGACAAGACAAAACAAGACAAGACAAAACAACACAACACACGACATGACATGACATGACATGACAAGACAAGACAAGACAATATAAGACATGACAATACACAACAAGACAAGACAAAACAACACAACACACGACATGACAAGACAAGACAAGACAAAGCAACACAAAACACGACAGGACAGGACAAGACAAGACAAGACATGACACGACAAAACAACACAAGACAAGACAAAACAACACAACACACGACATGACATTACATGAGAAAACAAGACAATACAAGACAAGACAAAACAAGACAAGACAAGACAAGACAAGACAAAACAAGACCAGACAAGACCAGACAAGACAAGACAAGACAAAGCAAGACAAGACAAGACAAGACAAGACAAGACAAAACAACACAACACACGACATGACATCACAAGACAAGACAAGACAAGACAAGACAAGACAAGACAAGACAAGACAAGACAAGACCAGACAAGACAAGACAAGACAAGACAAGACAAGACAAGACAAGACAAGACAAGACAAGACAAGACAAGACAAGACAAGGCAAGGCAAGACAAGACAAGACAAGACAAGACAAGACAAGACAAGACAAGACAAGACAAGACAAGACAAGACAAGACAAGACAAGACAAGACAAGACAAGACAAGACAAGACAAGATAAGACAAGACAAAACAAGACAAGACAAGACAAGACAAGACAAGACAAGACAAGACAAGACAAGACAAGACATGACAAGACAAAACAAGACAAGACAAGACAAGACATGACAAGACAAGACAAGACAAGACATGACAAGACAAAACAAGACAAGACAAAACAACACAACACACGACATGACATGACATGACATGACAAGACAAGACAAGACAATATAAGACATGACAATACACAACAAGACAAGACAAAACAACACAACACACGACATGACAAGACAAGACAAGACAAAGCAACACAAGACACGACATGACATGACATTACAAGACAAGACAAAACAACACAACACACGACAGGACAGGACAAGACAAGACAAGACATGACACGACAAAACAACACAAGACAAGACAAAACAACACAACACACGACATGACATTACATGAGAAAACAAGACAATACAAGACAAGACAAAACAAGACAAGACAAGACAAGACAAGACAAGACAAGACAAGACAAGACAAGACAAGACAAGACAAGACAAGACAAGACAAGACAAGACAAGACAAGACAAGACAAGACAAGACAAGACAAGACAAGACAAGACAAGACAAGACAAGACAAGACAAGACAAGACAAGACAAGACAAGACAAGACAAGACAAGACAAGACAAGACAAGACAAGACAAGACAAGACAAGACAAGACAAGACAAGACAAGACAAGACAAGACAAAACAACACAACACAACACATGACATCACAAGACAAGACAAGACAAGACAAGACAATATAAGACATGACAAGACAAAACAACACAACACACGACATGACAAGACAAGACAAGGAGAAGACAAGACAAGACAAAACAACACAACACACGACATGACATTACATGACAAAACAAGACAACATAAAACATGACAAGACAAGAGAAGACCAAACAAGACAAGACAAGACAAAACAACACAACACAACACATGACATGACATGACTTGACATGACATGACAAGACAAGACAAGACAAGACAAGACAAGACAAGACATGACATGACAAGACAAAACAAGACAAGACAAAACAACACAACGCACGACATGACAAGACAAGACAAGACAAGACAAGACAAGACATGACATGACAAGACAAAGCAAGACAAGACAAAACAACACAACGCACGACATGACATGACATGACAAGACAATACAAGACAAGACAAGACAAGACAAGACAAGACAAGACAAGACAAGACAAGACAAGACAAGACAAGACAGGAGAAGACAAGACAAGACAACACAAGACAAAACAACACAACACACGACAGGACAAGACAAGACAAGGCAAGACAAGACAAGACAAGACAAGACAAGACAAGGCAAGACAAGACAAGACAAGACAAGACAAGACAAGACAAGACAAGACAAGACAAGACAAGACAAGACAAGACAATACAAGACAAGACAAGACAAGACCAAACAAGACAAGACAAGACAAAACAACACAACACATGACATGACATGACAGGAGAAGACAAGACAATATAAGACATGACAATACAAGACAAGACAAGACAAGACAAGATAAGACATGACAAGACAAAATAAGACAAGACAAAACAACACAACACACGTATGACATTACATGACAAAACAAGACAACATAAAACATGACAAGACAAGACAAAACAACACAACACAACACATGACATGACATGACATGACATGACAAGACAAGACAATACATGACAAGACAAAACATGACAAGACAAAACAACACAACACACGACATGATATGACATGACAAGACAAGACAATATAAGACATGACAATACAAGACAAGACAAGACAAGATAAGACATGACAAGACAAAATAAGACAAGACAAAACAACACAACACACGTATGACATGACATGACATGACAAGACAAGACAAGACAAGACAAGACAAGACAAGACAAGACAAGACAAGACAAGACAAGACAAGACAAGACAAGACAAGACAAAACAAGACAAGACAAGACAAGACAATACAAGACAAAGCAACACAACACACGACATGACATCACAAGACAAGACAAGACAATATAGGACATGACAAGACAAAACAACACAACACACGACATGACAAGACAAGACAAGGAGAAGACACGACAAGACAAAACAACACAACACACGACATGACATTACATGACAAGACAAGACAAGACAAGACAAGACAAGACAAGACAAGACAAGACAAGACAAGACAAGACAAGACAAGACAAGACAAGACAAGACTAGACAAGACAAGACATGACAGGACAAGACAAGACAAGACATGACAAGACAAAACAAGACTAAACAACACAACACACGACATGACATTACATGACAAGACAAGACAAGACAAGACAAGGCAAGACAAGACAAGACAAGAAAAGACAAGACACGACAAGACAAGACAAGACAAGACAAGACAAGGCAAGACAAGACAAGACAAGACAAGACAAGACAAGACAAGACAAGACAAGACAAGACAAGACAAGACAAGACAAGACAAGACAAGACAAGACAAGACAAGACAAGACAAGACAAGACAAGACAAGACAAGACAAGACAAGACAAGACAAGACAAGACAAGACAAGACAAGACAAGACAAGACAAGACAAGACAAGACAAAACAACACAACACAACACATGACATCACAAGACAAGACAAGACAAGACAAGACAATATAAGACATGACAAGACAAAACAACACAACACACGACATGACATTACATGAGAAAACAAGACAATACAAGACAAGACAAAACAAGACAAGACATGACAAGACAAGACAAGACAAGACAATATAAGACAATATAAGACAAGACAAGACAAAACAAGACAAGACAAAACAACACAACATACGACATGACAAGACAAAACAAGACAAGACAAAACAACACAACATACGACAAGACAAGACAAGACAAGACAAGACAAGACAAGACAAGACAAGACAAGACAAGACAAGACAAGGCAAGACAAGACAAGACAAGACAAAACAAGACAAGACAAGACAAGACAAGACAAGACAAGACAAGACAAGACAAGACAAGACAAGACAAGACAAGACAAGACAAGACAAGACAAGACAAGGCAAGACAAGACAGGACAAGACAAGACAAGACAAAACAACACAACACACGACAGGACAAGACAAGACAAGACAAAACAACACAACACACGACAGGACAAGACAAGACAAGGCAAGACAAGACAAGACAAGACAAGACAAGACAAGACAAGACAAGACAAGACAAGACAAGAAAAGACAAGACAGGACAGGACAAGACAAGACAAGACAAGACAAGACAAGACAAGACAAGACAAGACAAGACAAGACAAGACAAGACAAGACAAGACAAGACAAGACAAGACAAGACAAGACAAGACAAGACAAGACAAGACAAGACAAGACAAGACAAGACAAGACAAGACAAGACAAGACAAGACAAGACAAGACAAGACAAGACAAGACAAGACAAGACAAGACAAGACAAGACAAGACAAGACAAGACAAGACAAGACAAGACAAGACAAGACAAGACAAGACAAGACAAGACAAGACAAGACAAGACAAGACAAGACAAGACAAGACAAGACAAGACAAGACAAGACAAGACAAGACAAGACAAGACAAGACAAGACAAGACAAGACAAGACAAGACAAGACAAGACAAGACAAGACAAGACAAGACAAGACAAGACAAGACAAGACAAGACAAGACAAGACAAGACAAGACAAGACAAGACAAGACAAGACAAGACAAGACAAGACAAGACAAGACAAGACAAGACAAGACAAGACAAGTTAAGACAAGACAAGACAAGACAAGACAAGACAAGACAAGACAAGACAAGACAAGACAAGACAAGACAAGACAAGACAAGACAAGACAAGACAAGACAAGACAAGACAAGACAAGACAAGACAAGACAAGACAAGACAAGACAAGACAAGACAAGACAAGACAAGACAAGACAAGACATGACAAGACAAGACAAGACAAGACAAGACAAAACAAGACTAAACAACACAACACACGACATGACATGACATGACAAGACAAGACAAGACAATATAAGACAAGACAAGACAAAACAAGACAAGACAAAACAACACAACATACGACATGACAAGACAAAACAAGACAAGACAAAACAAGACAAGACAAAACAACACAACATACGACAAGACAAGACAAGACAAGACAAGACAAGACAAGACAAGACAAGACAAGACAAGACAAGACAAGACAAGACAAAACAACATAACACACGACAGGACAAGACAAGATAAGGCAAGACAAGACAAGACAAGACAAGACAAGACAAGACAAGACCAGGCAAGACAAGACAAGACAAGACAAGACAAGACAAGACAAGACAAGACAAGACAAGACAAGACAAGACAAGACAAGACATGACATGACAAAACAAGACAAGACAAAACAAGACAAGACAAGACAAGACAAGACATGACATGACATGACAAGACAAGACAAGACAAGACAAGACAAGACAAGACAAGACAAGACATGACATGACAAAACAAGACAAGATAAGACAAAACAAGACAAGACAAGACAAAACAAGACTAAACAACACAACACACGACATGACATGACATGACAAGACAAGACAAGACAATATAAGACAAGACAAGACAAAACAACACAACACAAGACAAGACAAGACAAGACAAGACAAAACAAGACAAGACAAGACAAGACAAGACAAGACAAGACAAGACAAGACAAGACAAGACAAGACAAGACAAAACAAGACTAAACAACACAACACACGACATGACATGACATGACAAGACAAGACAAGACAATATAAGACAAGACAAGACAAAACAACACAACACAAGACAAGACAAGACAAGACAAGACAAGACAAAACAAGACAAGACAAGACAAGACAATATAAGACAAGACAAGACAAAACAACACAACACAAGACAAGACAAGACAAGACAAGACAAAACAAGACATGACATGACATGACAAGACAAGACAAGACATGACACGACAAAACAACACAAGACAAGACAAGACAAGACAAGACAAGACAAAACAAGACAAGACAAGACAAGACAAGACAAGACAAGACAAGACAAGACAAGACAAGACAAGACAAGACATGACAAGACAAGACAAGACAAGACAAGACAAGACAAGACAAGACAAGACAAAACAAGACTAAACAACACAACACACGACATGACATGACATGACAAGACAAGACAAGACAATATAAGACAAGACAAGACAAGACAAGACAATATAAGACAAGACAAGACAAAACAACACAACACAAGACAAGACAAGACAAGACAAGACAAAACAAGACAAGACAAGACAAGACAAGACAAGACAAGACAAGACAAGACAAGACAAAACAAGACTAAACAACACAACACACGACATGACATGACATGACAAGACAAGACAAAACAACACAACACACGACATGACATGACATGACAAGACAAGACAAGACAATATAAGACAAGACAAGACAAAACAACACAACACACGACATGACATGACACGACAAAACAACACAAGACAAGACAAAACAACACAACACAAGACAAGACAAGACAAGACAAGACAAAACAAGACAAGACAAAACAAGACAAGACAAGACAAGACAAGGCAAGACAAGACAAGACAAGACAAAACAACACAACACACGACAGGACAAGACAAGATAAGGCAAGACAAGACAAGACAAGACAAGACAAGACAAGACAAGACAAGACAAGACAAGACAAGACAAGACAAGACAAGACAAGACAAGACAAGACAAGACAAGACAAGACATGACATGACAAAACAAGACAAGATAAGACAAAACAAGACAAGACAAGACAAGACAAGACATGACATGACAAGACAAGACAAAACAAAACAACACAACACACGACAGGACAGGACAAGACAAGACAAGACATGACACGACAAAACAACACAAGACAAGACAAAACAACACAACACAAGACAAGACAAGACAAGACAAGACAAGACAAAACAAGACAAGACAAGACAAGACAAGACAAGACAAGACAAGACAAGACAAGACAAGACAAGACAAGACAAGACATGACATGACAAGACAAAACAAGACAAGACAAGACAAAACAAGACAAGACAAGACAAGACATGACATGACAAGACAAGACAAGACAAGACAAAACAAAACAACACAACACACGACAGCACAGGACAAGACAAGACAAGACATGACACGACAAAGCAGCACAAGACAAGACAAAACAACACAACACACGACATGACATTACATGAGAAAACAAGACAATACAAGACAAGACAAAACAAGACAAGACAAGACAAGACATGACAAGACAAGACAAGACAAGACAAGACAAGACAAGACAAGACAAGACAAGACAAAACAAAACAACACAACACACGACAGGACAGGACAAGACAAGACAAGACAAGACAAGACAAGACAAGACAAGACAAAACAAGACAAGACAAGACAAGACAAGACAAGACAAGACAAGACAAGACAAGACAAGACAAGACAAGACAAGACATGACAAGACAAAACAAGACAAGACAAGACAAAACAAGACAAGACAAGACAAGACATGACAAGACAAGGCAAGACAAGACAAAACAAAACAACACAACACACGACAGGACAGGACAGGACAAGACAAGACAAGACATGACAAGACAAGACAAGACAAGACAAGACAAGACAAGACAAGACAAGACATGACAAGACAAAACAACACAACACACGACATGACAAGACAAGACAAGGAGAAGACAAGACAAGACAAAACAACACAACACACGACATGACATTACATGACAAAACAAGACAACATAAAACATGACAAGACAAGACAAGACCAAACCAGACAAGACCAAACAAGACAAGACAAGACAAAACAACACAACACAACACATGACATGACATGACATGACATGACAAGACAAGACAAGACAAGACAAGACAAGACAAGACATGACATGACAAGACAAAACAAGACAAGACAAAACAACACAACGCACGACATGACAAGACAAGACAAGACAAGACAAGACAAGACAAGACAAGACAAGACAAGACAAGACAAGACAATACAAGACAAGACAAGACAAGACCAAACAAGACAAGACAAGACAAAACAACACAACACATGACATGACATGACAGGACAAGACAAGACAATATAAGACATGACAATACAAGACAAGACAAGACAAGACAAGATAAGACATGACAAGACAAAATAAGACAAGACAAAACAACACAACACACGTATGACATTACATGACAAAACAAGACAACATAAAACATGACAAGACAAGACAAAACAACACAACACAACACATGACATGACATGACATGACATGACAAGACAAGACAATACATGACAAGACAAAACATGACAAGACAAAACAACACAACACACGACATGATATGACATGACAAGACAAGACAATATAAGACATGACAAGACAAGACAAGACAAGGCAAGATAAGACATGACAAGACAAAATAAGACAAGACAAAACAACACAACACACGTATGACATGACATGACATGACAAGACAAGACAAGACAAGACAAGACAAGACAAGACAAGACAAGACAAGACAAGACAAGACAAGACAAGACAAGACAAGACAAGATAAGACAAGGCAAGACAATACAAGACAAAACAAGACAAGACAAGACAAGACAATACAAGACAAAACAACACAACACACGACATGACATCACAAGACAAGACAATATAAGACATGACAAGACAAAACAACACAACACACGACATGACAAGACAAGACAAGGAGAAGACACGACAAGACAAAACAACACAACACACGACATGACATTACATGACAAGAGAAGACAAGACAAGACAAGACAAGACAAGACAACACTAGACAAGACAAGACATGACAGGACAAGACAAGACAAGACATGACAAGACAAAACAAGACTAAACAACACAACACACGACATGACATGACATTACATGACAAAACAAGACAACATAAAACATGACAAGACAAGACAAAACAACACAACACAACACATGACATGACATGACATGACAAGACAAGACAATACATGACAAGACAAAACATGACAAAACAAGACAACATAAAACATGACAAGACAAGACAAGACCAAACAAGACAAGACCAAACAAGACAAGACAAGACAAAACAACACAACACAACACATGACATGACATGACATGACATTACATGACAAGAGAAGACAAGACAAGACAAGACAAGACAAGACAACACTAGACAAGACAAGACATGACAGGACAAGACAAGACAAGACAAGACAAGACAAGACAAGACAAGACAAGACAAGACAAGACAAGACAAGACAAGACAAGACAAGACAAGACAAGACAAGACAAGACAAGACAAGACAAGACAAGACAAGACAAGACGAGACAAGACAAGACAAGACAAGACAAGACAAGACAAGACAAGACAAGACAAGACAAGACAAGACAAGACAAGACAATACAAGACAAGACAAGACAAGACAAGACCAAACAAGACAAGACAAGACAAAACAACACAACACATGACATGACATGACAAGACAAGACAAAACAACACAACACATGACATGACATGGCAAGACAAGACAAGACAAGACAAGACAAGACAAGATAAGACAAGACAAGACAATATAAGACAAGACAAGACAAAACAAGACAAGACAAAACAACACAACACACGACATGACATTACATGAGAAAACAAGACAATACAAGACAAGACAAAACAAGACAAGACATGACAAGACAAGACAAGACAATATAAGACAATATAAGACAAGACAAGACAAAACAAGACAAGACAAAACAACACAACATACGACATGACAAGACAAAACAAGACAAGACAAAACAACACAACATACGACAAGACAAGACAAGACAAGACAAGACAAGACAAGACAAGACAAGACAAGACAAGACAAGACAAGACAAGACAAGACAAGACAAGACAAGACAAGACAAGACAAGACAAGACAAGACAAGACAAGACAAGACAAGACAAGACAAGACAAGACAAGACAAGACAAGACAAGACAAGACAAGACAAGACAAGACAAGACAAGACAAGACAAGACAAGACAAGACAAGACAAGACAAGACAAGACAAGACAAGACAAGACAAGACAAGACAAGACAAGACAAGACAAGACAAGACAAGACAAGACAAGACAAGACAAGACAAGACAAGACAAGACAAGACAAGACAAGACAAGACAAGACAAGACAAGACAAGGCAAGAAAAGACAGGACAAGACAAGACAAAACAAGGCAAGATAAGACAAAACAAGACAAGACAAGACAAGACATGACATGACAAGATAAGAAAAGACAAGACAAGACAAGACAAGACAAAACAAGACAAGACAAGACAAGACATGACATGACAAGACAAGACAAGACAAGACAAGACAAGACAAGACAAGACAAGACAAGACAAGACAAGAAAAGACAAAACAAGACAAGACAAAACAAGACAAGACAAGACAAGACAAGACAAGACAAGACAAGACAAGACAAGACAAGACAAGACAAGACAAGACAAGACAAGACATGACAAGACAAAACAAGACAAGACAAGACAAAACAAGACAAGACAAGACAAAACAAGACTAAACAGCACAACACACGACATGACATGACAAGACAAGACAAGACACTATAAGACAATATAAGACAAGACAAGACAAAACAATACAAGACAAAACAACACAACATACGACATGACAAGACAAAACAAGACAAGACAAAACAACACAACATACGACAAGACAAGACAAGACAAGACAAGACAAGACAAGACAAGACAAGACAAGACAAGACAAGACAAGACAAGACAAGACAAGACAAGACAAGACAAGACAAGACAAGACAAGACAAGACAAGACAAGACAAGACAAGACAAGACAAGACATGACATGACATGACAAGACAAGACAAGACAAGACAAGACACGACAAGACAAAACAACACAACACACGACATGACATTACATGACAAGACAAGACAAGACAAGAAAAGACAAGACAAGACAAGACAAGACAAGACTAGACAAGACAAGGCAAGACAAGACAAGACAAGACAAAACAACACAACACACGACAGGACAAGACAAGATAAGGCAAGACAAGACAAGACAAGACAAGACAAGACAAGACAAGACAAGAAAAGACAAAACAAGACAAGACAAAACAAGACAAGACAAGACAAGACAAGACAAGACAAGACAAGACAAGACAAGACAAGACAAGACAAGACAAGACAAGACAAGAAAAGACAAAACAAGACAAGACAAAACAAGACAAGACAAGACAAGACAAGACAAGACAAGACAAGACAAGGCAAGACAAGACAGGACAAGACATGACATGACATGACAAGACAAGACAAGACAAGACAAAACAAGACAAGACAAGACAAGACATGACATGACAAGACAAGACAAGACAAGACAAGACAAGACAAGACAAGACAAGACAAGACAAGACAAGACAAGAAAAGACAAGACAAGAAAAGACAAGACAAGACAGGACAGGACAAGACAAGACAAGATAAGACCAGACAAGACAAGACAAGACAAGACAAGACAAGACAAAACAAGACAAGACAAGACAAGACAAGACAAGACAAGACAAGACAAGACAAGACAAGACATGACAAGACAAAACAAGACAAGACAAGACAAAACAAGACAAGACAAGACAAGACATGACATGACAAGACAAGACAAGACAAGACAAGACAAGACAAGACAAGACAAGACAAGACAAGACAAGACAAGACAAGACAAGACAAGACAAGACAAGACAAGACAAGACAAGACAAGACAAGACAAGACAAGACAAGAAAAGACAAAACAAGACAAGACAAGACAAAACAAGACAAGACAAGACAAGACATGACATGACAAGACAAGACAAGACAAGACAAGACAAGACAAGAAAAGACAAGACAAGAAAAGAAAATACAAGACAGGACAGGACAAGACAAGACAAGATAAGACCAGACAAGACAAGACAAGACAAGACAAGACAAGACAAAACAAGACAAGACAAGACAAGACAAGACAAGACAAGACAAGACAAGACAAGACAAGACAAGACATGACAAGACAAAACAAGACAAGACAAGACAAAACAAGACAAGACAAGACAAGACATGACATGACAAGACAAGACAAGACAAGACAAAACAAGACAAGACAAGACAAAACAAGACTAAACAACACAACACACGACATGACATGACAAGACAAGACAAGACAATATAAGACAATATAAGACAAGACAAGACAAAACAATACAAGACAAAACAACACAACATACGACATGACAAGACAAAACAAGACAAGACAAAACAACACAACATACGACAAGACAAGACAAGACAAGACAAGACAAGACAAGACAAGACAAGACAAGACAAGACAAGACAAGACAAGACAAGACAAGACAAGACAAGACAAGACAAGACAAGACAAGACAAGACAAGACAAGACAAGGCAAGGCAAGACAAGACAAGACATGACATGACATGACAAGACAAGACAAGACAAGACAAGACACGACAAGACAAAACAACACAACACACGACATGAAATTACATGACAAGACAAGACAAGACAAGAAAAGACAAGACAAGACAAGACAAGACTAGACAAGACAAGGCAAGACAAGACAAGACAAGACAAAACAACACAACACACGACAGGACAAGACAAGATAAGGCAAGACAAGACAAGACAAGACAAGACAAGACAAGATAAGACAAGACAAGACAAGACAAGACAAGACAAGACAAGACAAGACAAGACATGACAAGACAAAACAAGACAAGATAAGACAAAACAAGACAAGACAAGACAAGACATGACATGACAAGACAAGACAAGACAAGACAAGACAAGACAAGACAAAACAAGACAAGACAAGACAAGACATGACATGACAAGACAAGACAAGACAAGACAAGACAAGACAAGACAAGACAAGACAAGAAAAGACAAAACAAGACAAGACAAGACAAAACAAGACAAGACAAGACAAGACATGACATGACAAGACAAGACAAGACAAGACAAGACAAGACAAGACAAGAAAAGACAAGACTAGAAAAGACAAGACAAGACAGGACAGGACAAGACAAGACAAGATAATACCAGACAAGACAAGACAAGACAAGACAAGACAAGACAAGACAAAACAAGACAAGACAAGACAAGACAAGACAAGACAAGACAAGACAAGACAAGACAAGACAAGACAAGACATGACAAGACAAAACAAGACAAGACAAGGCAAAACAAGACAAGACAAGACAAGACATGACATGACAAGACAAGACAAGACAAGACAAAACAAGACTAAACAACACAACACACGACATGACATGACAAGACAAGACAAGACAATATAAGACAATATAAGACAAGACAAGACAAAACAATACAAGACAAAACAACACAACATACGACATGACAAGACAAAACAAGACAAGACAAAACAACACAACATACGACAAGACAAGACAAGACAAGACAAGACAAGACAAGACAAGACAAGACAAGACAAGACAAGACAAGACAAGACAAGACAAGACAAGACAAGACAAGACAAGACAAGACAAGACAAGACAAGACAAGGCAAGGCAAGGCAAGACAAGACAAGACATGACATGACATGACAAGACAAGACAAGACAAGACAAGACACGACAAGACAAAACAACACAACACACGACATGACATTACATGACAAGACAAGACAAGACAAGAAAAGACAAGACAAGACAAGACAAGACTAGACAAGACAAGACAGGACATGACAAGACAAGACAAGACAAGACAAGACATGACAAGACAAAACAAGACAAGACAAAACAACACAACATACGACATGACATTACATGACAAGACAAGACAAGAAAAGACAAGACAAGACAAGACAAGACAAGACAAGACAAGACAAGACAAGACAAGACAAGACAAGACAAGACAAGACAAGACAAGACAAGACAAGACAAGACAAGACAAGACAAGACAAGACAAGACAAGACAAGACAAGACAAGACAAGACAAGACAAGACAAGACAAGACAAGACAAGACAAGACAAGACAAGACAAGACAAGACAAGACAAGACAAGACAAGACAAGACAAGACAAGACAAGACAAGACAAGACAAAGCAAGACAAGACAAGACAAGACAAGACAAGACAAGACAAGACAAGACAAGACAAGACAAGACAAGACAAGACAAGACAAGACAAGACATGACATGACAAGACAAAACAACACAACACAAGACACGACATGATATGACATGACAAGACAAGACAAGACAAGACAATACAAGACAAGACAAGACAAGACAAGACAAGACAAGACAAGACAAGACAAGACAAGACAAGACAAGACAAGACAAGACAAGACAAGGCAAGACAAGACAAGACAAGACAACACAAAACAAAACAACACAACATACGACATGACAAGACAAAACAAGACAAGACAAAACAAGACAAGACAAAACAAGACAAGACAAAACAACACAACATACGACAAGACAAGACAAGACAAGACAAGACAAGACAAGACAAGGCAAGACAAGACAAAACAACACAACACACGACAGGACAAGACAAGATAAGGCAAGACAAGACAAGACAAGATAAGACAAGACAAGACAAGACAAGAGAAGACAAGACATGACAAGACAAAACAAGACAACACAAGACAAAACAAGACAAGACAAGACATGACATGACAAGACAAGACAAGACAAGACAAGACAAGACAAGACAAGACAAGACAAAACAAGACAAGACAAAACAACACAACATACGACATGACAAGACAAAACAAGACAAGACAAAACAAGACAAGACAAAACAAGACAAGACAAAACAAGACAAGACAAAACAACACAACATACGACAAGACAAGACAAGACAAGACAAGACAAGACAAGACAAGACAAAACAAAACAACACAACATACGACAAGACAAGACAAGACAAGACAAGACAAAACAAGACAAGACAAAACAAGACAAGACAAAACAACACAACATACGACAAGACAAGACAAGACAAGACAAGACAAGACAAGACAAGACAAAACAAAACAACACAACATACGACAAGACAAGACAAAACAAGACAAGACAAAACAACACAACATACGACATGACAAGACAAGACAAGACAAGACAAGACAAGACAACACAAAACAAAACAACACAACATACGACATGACAAGACAAAACAAGACAAGACAAAACAAGACAAGACAAAACAAGACAAGACAAAACAACACAACATACGACAAGACAAGACAAGACAAGACAAGACAAGACAAGACAAGGCAAGACAAGACAAAACAACACAACACACGACAGGACAAGACAAGATAAGGCAAGACAAGACAAGACAAGATAAGACAAGACAAGACAAGACAAGAGAAGACAAGACATGACAAGACAAAACAAGACAACACAAGACAAAACAAGACAAGACAAGACATGACATGACAAGACAAGACAAGACAAGACAAGACAAGACAAGACAAGACAAGACAAAACAAGACAAGACAAAACAACACAACATACGACATGACAAGACAAAACAAGACAAGACAAAACAAGACAAGACAAAACAAGACAAGACAAAACAAGACAAGACAAAACAACACAACATACGACAAGACAAGACAAGACAAGACAAGACAAGACAAGACAAGACAAGACAAGACAAGACAAAACAACACAACACACGACAGGACAAGACAAGATAAGGCAAGACAAGACAAGACAAGACAAGACAAGACAAGACAAGACAAGAGAAGACAAGACATGACAAGACAAGACAAGACAAAACAAGACTAAACAACACAACACACGACATGACATGACATGACAAGACAAGACAAGATAATATAAGACAAGACAAGACAAAACAAGACAAGACAAAACAAAACAACACAACATACGACATGACAAGACAAAACAAGACAAGACAAAACAACACAACATACGACAAGACAAGACAAGACAAGACAAGACAAGACAAGACAAGACAAGACAAGACAAGACAAGAAAAGACAAAACAAGACAAGACAAAACAAGACAAGACAAGACAAGACAAGACAAGACAAGACAAGACAAGGCAAGACAAGCCAGGACAAGACATGACATGACATGACAAGACAAGACAAGACAAGACAAAACAAGACAAGACAAGACAAGACATGACATGACAAGACAAGACAAGACAAGACAAGACAAGACAAGACAAGACAAGACAAGACAAGACAAGACAAGAAAAGACAAGACAAGAAAAGACAAGACAAGACAGGACAGGACAAGACAAGACAAGATAAGACCAGACAAGACAAGACAAGACAAGACAAGACAAGACAAGACAAGACAAGACAAGACAAGACAAGACAAGACAAGACAAGACAAGACAAGACAAGACAAGACAAGACAAGACAACACAACGCACGACATGACAAGACATGAAATGACATGACAAGACAAGACAAGACAAGACAAGACAAGACAAGACAAGACAAGACATGACAAGACATGACAAGACAAGACAAAACAAGACAAGACAAGACAAGACAAGACAAGACAAGACAAGACAAGACAAGACAAGACAAGACAAGACAAGACAAGACAAGACAAGACAAGACAAGACAAGACAAGACAAGACAAGACAAGACAAGACAAGACAAGACAAGACAAGACAAGACAAGACAAGACAAGACAAGACAAGACAAGACAAGACAAGACAAGACAAGACAAGACAAGACAAGACAAGACAAGACAAGACAAGACAAGACAAGACAAGACAAGACAAGACATGACAAGACAAAACAAGACAAAACAAGACAAGACAAGACAAAACAAGACAAGACAAGACAAGACATGACATGACAAGACAAGACAAGACAAGACAAGACAAGACAAGACAAGACAAGACAAGACAAGACAAGACAAGACAAGACAAGACAAGACAAGACAAGACAAGACAAGACAAACCAAGACAAGACAAGACCAAACAAGACAAGACAAGACAAAACAACACAACACATGACATGACATGACATGACAGGACAAGACAAGACAAAATAAGACAAGACAAAACAACACAACACACGACATGACATCACAAGACAAGACAAGACAAGACAAGACAAGACAAGACAAGACAAGACAAGACAAGACAAGACAAGACAAGACAAGACAAGACAAGACAAGACAAGACAAGACAAGACAAGACAAGACAAGACAAGACAAGACAAGACAAGACAAGACAAGACAAGACAAGACAAGACAAGACAAGACAAGACAAGACAAGACAAGACAAGACAAGACAAGACAAGACAAGACAAGACAAGACAAGACAAGACAAGACAAGACAAGACAAGACAAGACAAGACAAGACAAGACAAGACAAGACAAGACAAGACAAGACAAGACAAGACAAGACAAGACAAGACAAGACAAGACAAGACAAGACAAGACAAGACAAGACAAGACAAGACAAGACAAGACAAGACAAGACAAGACAAGACAAGACAAGACAAGACAAGACAAGACAAGACAAGACAAGACAAGACAAGACAAGACAAGACAAGACAAGACAAGACAAGACAAGACAAGACAAGACAAGACAAGACAAGACAAGACAAGACAAGACAAGACAAGACAAGACAAGACAAGACAAGACAAGACAAGACAAGACAAGACAAGACAAGACAAGACAAGACAAGACAAGACAAGACAAGACAAGACAAGACAAGACAAGACAAGACAAGACAAGACAAGACAAGACAAGACAAGACAAGACAAGACAAGACAAGACAAGACAAGACAAGACAAGACAAGACAAGACAAGACAAGACAAGACAAGACAAGACAAGACAAGACAAGACAAGACAAAACAAGACAAAACAAGACAAGACAAGACAAAACAAGACAAGACAAGACAAGACATGACATGACAAGACAAGACATGACATGACAAGACAAAACAAGAAAAGACAAGACAAGTCAAGACCAGACAAGACAAGACAAAACAAGACAAGACAAGACAAGACAAGACAAGACAAGACAAGTCAAGACAAGACAAGACAAGACAAGAAAAGACAAGACAAGACAAGACATGACATGACAAGACAAGGCAAGACAAGACAAGACAAGACAAGACAAGACAAGACAAGACAAGACAAGACAAGACAAGACAAGACAAGACAAGACAAGACAAGACAAGACAAGACAAGACAAGACAAGACAAGACAAGACAAGACAAGACAAGACAAGACCAGACAAGACAAGACAAAACAACACAACACACGACAGGACAAGACAAGGCAAGACAAGACAACACAACACACGACAGGACAAGACAAGACAAGGCAAGACAAGACAAGACAAGACAAGACAAGACAAGACAAGACAAGACAAGACAAGACAAGACAAGACAAGACAAGACAAGACAAGACAAGACAAGACAAGACAAGACAAGACAAGACAAGACAAGACAAGACAAGACAAGACAAGACAAGACAAGACAAGACAAGACAAGACAAGACAAGACAAGACCAGACAAGACAAGACAAAACAACACAACACACGACAGGACAAGACAAGGCAAGACAAGACAAGACAAGACAAGACAAGACATGACAAGACAAATCAAGACAAGACAAGACAAAACAAGACAAGACAAGACAAGACAAGACAAGACAAGACATGACATGACAAGACAAGACAAGACAAGACAAGACAAGACAAGAAAAGACAAGACAAGACAAGAAAAGACAAGACAAGACAAGACAAGACAAGACAAGACAAGACAAGACAAGACAAGACAAGACAAGACAAGACAAGACCAGACAAGACAAGACAAGACAAGACAAGACAAGACAAGACAAGACAAAACAAGACAAGACAAAACAACACAACGCACGACATGACAAGACATGACATGACATGACAAGACAAGACAAGACAAGACAAGACAAGACAAGACAAGACAAGACAAGACAAGACAAGACAAGACAAGACAAGACAAGACAAGACAAGACAAGGCAAGACAAATCAAGACAAGACAAGACAAAACAAGACAAGACAAGACAAGACAAGACAAGACATGACAAGACAAGACAAGACATGACAAGACAAGACAAGACAAGACAAGACAAGACAAGAAAAGACAAAACAAGACAAGACAAGACAAAACAAGACAAGACAAGACAAGACATGACATGACAAGACAAGACAAGACAAGACAAGACAAGAAAAGACAAGACAAGACAAGAAAAGACAAGACAAGACAAGACAAGACAAGACAAGACAAGACAAGACAAGACAAGACAAGACAAGACAAGACAAGACCAGACAAGACAAGACAAGACAAGACAAGACAAGACAAGACAAGACAAAACAAGACAAGACAAAACAACACAACGCACGACATGACAAGACATGACATGACATGACAAGACAAGACAAGACAAGACAAGACAAGACAACACACGACAGGACAAGACAAGACAAGGCCAGACAAGACAAGACAAGGCAAGACATGACAAGACAAAACAAGACAAGACAAGACAAAACAAGACAAGACAAGACAAAACAACACAACACACGACAGGACAAGACAAGACAAGGCCAGACAAGACAAGACAAGACAAGACAAGACAAGACAAGACAAGACAAGACAAGACAAGACAAACCAAGACAAGACAAGACCAAACAAGACAAGACAAGACAAAACAACACAACACATGACATGACATGACATGACAGGACAAGACAAGACAAGACAAGACAAGACAAGACAAGACAAGACATGACAAGACAAGACAAGACAAGACAAGACAAGACAAGACAAGACAAGACAAGACAAGACAAGACAAACCAAGACAAGACAAGACAAGACAAGACAAGACAAGACAAAACAACACAACACATGACATGACATGACATGACAGGACAAGACAAGACAAGACAAGACAAGACAAGACAAGACAAGACAAGACAAGACAAGACATGACAAGACATGACAAGACAAGACAAAACAAGACAAGACATGACATGACAAGACAAGACAAGACAAGACAAGACAAGACAAGACAAGACAAGACAAGAAAAGACAAAACAAGGCAAAACAAGACAAGACAAGACAAGACAAGACAAGACAAGACAACACAACGCACGACATGACAAGACATGAAATGACATGACAAGACAAGACAAGACAAGACAAGACAAGACAACACACGACAGGACAAGACAAGACAAGGCCAGACAAGACAAGACAAGGCAAGACATGACAAGACAAAACAAGACAAGACAAGACAAAACAAGACAAGACAAGACAAAACAACACAACACACGACAGGACAAGACAAGACAAGGCCAGACAAGACAAGACAAGACAAGACATGACAAGACATGACAAGACAAGACAAAACAAGACAAGACATGACATGACAAGACAAGACAAGACAAGACAAGACAAGACAAGACAAGACAAGACAAGAAAAGACAAAACAAGGCAAAACAAGACAAGACAAGACAAGACAAAACAACACAACACACGACAGGACAAGACAAGACAAGGCCAGACAAGACAAGACATGACAAGACAAGACAAGACAAGACAAGACAAGACAAGACAAACCAAGACAAGACAAGACCAAACAAGACAAGACAAGACAAAACAACACAACACATGACATGACATGACATGACAGGACAAGACAAGACAAGACAAGACAAGACAAGACAAGACAAGACATGACAAGACAAGACAAGACAGGACAAGACAAGACAAGACAAGACAAGACAAGACAAAACAAGACAAGACAAAACAACACAACGCACGACATGACAAGACATGACATGACATGACAAGACAAGACAAGACAAGACAAGACAAGACAAGACAAGACAAGACAAGACAAGACAAGACAAGACAAGACAAGACAAGACAAGACAAGACAAGACAAGGCAAGACAAATCAAGACAAGACAAGACAAAACAAGACAAGACAAGACAAGACAAGACAAGACATGACAAAACAAGACAAGACATGACATGACAAGACCAGACAAGACAAGACAAGACAAGACATGACAAGACAAGACATGACAAGAAAAGACAAAACAAGACAAGACAAGACAAAACAAGACAAGACAAGATATGACATGACAAGACAAGACAAGACCAGACAAGACAAGACAAGACATGACATGACAAGACAAGACAAGACAAGACAAGACAAGACAAGACATGACAAGAAAAGACAAAACAAGACAAGACAAGACAAAACAAGACAAGACAAGATATGACATGACAAGACAAGACAAGACCAGACAAGACAAGACAAGACAAGTCAAGACAAGACAAGACAAGACATGACATGACAAGACAAAACAAGACAAGACAAAACAAGACAAGACAAGACAAAACAAGACAAGACAAGATATGACATGACAAGACAAGACAAGACCAGACAAGACAAGACAAGACAAGTCAAGACAAGACAAGACAAGACATGACATGACAAGACAAAACAAGACAAGACAAAACAAGACAAGACAAGACAAAACAAGACAAGACAAGACAAGACAAGACAAGACAAGACAAGACAAGACAAGACAAGACAAGACAAGACAAGACAAGACAAGACAAGACAAGACAAGACAAGACAAGACAAGACAAGACAAGACAAGACAAGACAAGACAAGACAAGACAAAACAAGACAAGACAAGACATGACATGACAAGACAAGACAAGACAAGACAAGACAAGACATGACAAGAAAAGACAAAACAAGACAAGACAAGACAAAACAAGACAAGACAAGATATGACATGACAAGACAAGACAAGACCAGACAAGACAAGACAAGACAAGTCAAGACAAGACAAGACAAGACATGACATGACAAGACAAAACAAGACAAGACAAGACAAGACAAGACAAGACAAGTCAAGACAAGACAAGACAAGACATGACATGACAAGACAAAACAAGACAAGACAAAACAAGACAAAACAAGACATGACATGACAGGACAAGACAAGACAAGACAAGACAAGACAAGACAAGACAAGACAAGACAAGACAAAACAAGACAAGACAAGACATGACATGACAAGACAAGACAAGACAAGACAAGACAAGACAAGACATGACAAGAAAAGACAAAACAAGACAAGACAAGACAAAACAAGACAAGACAAGATATGACATGACAAGACAAGACAAGACCAGACAAGACAAGACAAGACAAGTCAAGACAAGACAAGACAAGACATGACATGACAAGACAAAACAAGACAAGACAAAACAAGACAAGACAAGACAAAACAAGACAAGACAAGACAAGACAAGACAAGACAAGACAAGACAAGACAAGACAAGACAAGACAAGACAAGACAAGACAAGACAAGACAAGACAAGACAAGACAAGACAAGATAAGACCAGACAAGACAAGACAAGACAAGTCAAGACAAGACAAGACAAGACAAGATAAGACCAGACAAGACAAGACAAGACAAGTCAAGACAAGACAAGACAAGACAAGACATGACATGACAAGACAAAACAAGACAAGACAAAACCAGACAAGACAAGACAAAACAAGACAAGACAAAACAACACAACACATGACATGACATGACATGACAGGACAAGACAAGACAAGACAAGACAAGACAAGACAAGACAAGACAAGACAAGACATGACAAGACAAAACAAGACAAGACAAGACAAAACAAGACAAGACATGACATGACAAGACAAGACAAGACAAGACAAGACAAGACAAGACAAGACAAGACAAGACAAGAAAAGACAAAACAAGGCAAAACAAGACAAGACAAGACAAGACAAGACAAGACAAGACAAGACAAGACAAGACAAGACAAGACAAGACAAGACAAGACAAGACAAGACAAGACAAGAAAAGACAAGACAAGACAAGACAAGACAAGACAAGACAAGACAAGACAAGACAAGACAAGACAAGACAAGACAAGACAAGACAAGACAAGACCAGACAAGACAAGACAAGACAAGACAAGACAAGACAAGACCAGACAAGACCAGACAAGACCAGACAAGACAAGACAAGACAAGACAAGACAAGACAAGACAAGACAAGACAAGACAAGACAAGACAGGACAAGACAAGACAAGACAAGACACGACAAGACAAGAAAAGACAAGACAAGACAAGACAAGAAAAGACAAGACAGGACAGGACAAGACAAGACAAGACAAGAAAAGACAAGACAAGACAGGACAGGACAAGACAAGACAAGATAAGACCAGACAAGACAAGACAAGACCAGACAAGACAAGACAAGACAAGACAAGACAAGACAAGACAAGACAAGACAAGACAAGACAAGACAAGACAAGACAAGACAAGACAAGACAAGACAAGACAAGACAAGACAAGACAAGACAAGACAAGACAAGACAAGACAAGAAAAGACAAAACAAGACAAGACAATATAAGACATGACAATACACAACAAGACAAGACAAAACAACACAACACACGACATGACAAGACAAGACAAAGCAACACAAGACACGACATGACATTACATGACAAAACAAGACAACATAAAACAAGACAAGACAAGACAAGACCAAACAAGACAAGACCAGACAAGACAAGACAAGGCAAGATAAGGCAAGACAAGACAAGACAAGACAAGACAAAACAACACAACACAACACAACACATGACATGACATGACAAGACAAGACAGGACAAGACAAAACAAGACAAGACAAAACAACACAACACACGACACGACATCACAAGACAAGACAATATAAGACATGACAAGACAAAACAACACAACACACGACATGACAAGACAAGACAAGGAGAAGACAAGACAAGACAAAACAACACAACACACGACATGACGTTACATGACAAAACAAGACAACATAAAACAAGACAAGACAAGACAAGACCAAACAAGACAAGACCAAACAAGACGAGACAAGACAAAACAACACAACACAACACATGACATGACATGACATGAAATGACAAGACAAGACAAGACAAGACAAGACAAGACAAGACAAGACAAGACAAGACAAGACAAGACATGACATGACAAGACAAAATAAGACAAGACAAAACAACACAACACACGACATGACATCACAAGACAAGACAAGACAAGACAAGACAAGACAAGACAAGACAAGACAAGACAAGACAAGACAAGACAAGACAAGACAAGACAAGACAAGACAAGACAAGACAAGACAAGACAAGACAAGACAAGACAAGACAAGACAAGACAAGACAAGACAAGACAAGACAAGACAAGACAAGACAAGACAAGACAAGACAAGACAAGACAAGACAAGACAAGACAAGACAAGACAAGACAAGACAAGACAAGACAAGACAAGACAAGACAAGACAAGACAAGACAAGACAAGACAAGACAAGACAAGACAAGACAAGACAAGACAAGACAAGACAAGACAAGACAAGACAAGACAAGACAAGACAAGACAAGACAAGACAAGACAAGACAAGACAAGACAAGACAAGACAAGACAAGACAAGACAAGACAAGACAAGACAAGACAAGACAAGACAAGACAAGACAAGGCAAGACAAGACAAGACAAGACAAGACAAGACAAGGCAAGACAAGACAAGACAAGACAAGACAAGACAAGACAAGACAAGACAAGACAAGACAAGACAAGACAAGACAAGACAAGACAAGACAAGACAAGACAAGACAAGACAAGACAAGACAAGACAAGACAAGACAAGACAAGACAAGACAAAACAACACAACACAACACATGATATGACATGACAAGACAAGACAGGACAAGACAAAACAAGACAAGACAAAACAACACAACACACGACATGATATCACACGACATGACAAGACAAGACAAGGAGAAGACAAGACAAGACAAAACAACACAACACACGACATGACATTACATGACAAAACAAGACAACATAAAACAAGACAAGACAAGACAAGACCAAACAAGACTAGACCAAACAAGACAAGACAAGACAAAACAACACAACACACGACATGACATTACATGACAAAACAAGACAACATAAAACAAGACAAGACAAGACAAGACCAAACAAGACAAGACCAAACAAGACAAGACAAGACAAAACAAGACAAGACAAGACATGGCATGACAAGACAAGACAAGACAAGACAAGACATGACATGACAAGACAAGACAAGACAAGACAAGACAAGACAAGACAAGAAAAGACAAGACAAGACATGACATGACAAGACAAGGCAAGACAAGAAAAGACAAGACAAGACAAGACAAGACAAGACAAGACAAGACAAGAAAAGACAAGACAAGACAAGACAAGACAAGACAAGACAAGACAAGAAAAGACGAGACAAGACAAGACAAGACAAGACAAGACAAGACAAGACAAGACAAGACAAGACAAGACAAGAAAAGACGAGACAAGACAAGACAAGACAAGACAAGACAAGACAAGACAAGACAAGACAAGACAAGACAAGACAAGACAAGACAAGACAAGACAAGACAAGACAAGACAAGACAAGACAAGACAAGACAAGACAAGACAAGACAAGACAAGACAAGACAAGACAAGACAAGACATGACAAGACATGACAAGACAAGACAAAACAAGACAAGACAAAACAACACAACACACGACATGACATCACAAGACAAGACAAGACTAGACAAGACAAGACAAGACAAGACAAGACAAGACAAAACAAGACAAGACAAGACCAAACAAGACAAGACAAGACAAAACAACACAACACATGACATGACATGACAGGACAAGACAAGACAAGACAAGACAAGACAAGACAAGACAAAACAAGACAAGACAAGACAAGACATGACATGACAAGACAAGACAAGAAAAGACAAGACAAGACATGACATGACAAGACAAGGCAAGACAAGACAAGACAAGACAAGACAAGACAAGACAAGACAAGACAAGACAAGAAAAGACAAGACAAGACAAGACAAGACAAGACAAGACAAGAAAAGACGAGACAAGACAAGACAAGACAAGACAAGACAAGACAAGACAAGACAAGACAAGAAAAGACGAGACAAGACAAGACAAGACAAGACAAGACAAGACAAGACAAGACAAGACAAGACAAGACAAGACAAGACAAGACAAGACAAGACAAGACAAGACAAGACAAGACAAGACAAGACAAGACAAGACAAGACAAGACAAGACAAGACAAGACAAGACAAGACAAGACAAGACAAGACAAGACAAGACAAGACAAGACAAGACAAGACAAGACAAGACATGACAAGACATGACAAGACAAGACAAAACAAGACAAGACAAAACAACACAACACACGACATGACATCACAAGACAAGACAAGACTAGACAAGACAAGACAAGACAAGACAAGACAAGACAAGACAAGACAAGACAAGACAAGACAAGTCAAAACAAGACAAGACCAAACAAGACAAGACAAGACAAAACAACACAACACATGACATGACATGACAGGACAAGACAAGACATGACATGACAAGACAAGACATGACATGACAAGACAAAACAAGACAAGACAAGACAAGACAAGACAAGTCAAGACCAGACAAGACAAGACAAGACAAGACAAGACAAGACAAGACAAGACATGACAAGACAAGACAAGAAAAGACGAGACAAGACAAGACAAGACAAGACAAGACAAGACAAGACAAGACATGACATTAGACCAAACAAGACAAGACAAGACAAAACAACACAACACACGACATGACATTACATGACAAAACAAGACAACATAAAACAAGACAAGACAAGACAAGACATGACAAGACAAAACAAGACAAGACAAGACATGACATGACAAGACAAGACAAGACAAGACAAGACAAGACAAGACAAGACAAGACAAGACAAGACAAGACAAGACAAGACAAGACAAGACAAGACAAGACAAGACAAGACAAGACAAGACAAGACAAGACAAGACAAGACAAGACAAGACAAGACAAGACAAGACAAGACAAGACAAGACAAGACAAGACAAGACAAGACAAGACAAGACAAGACAAGACAAGACAAGACAAGACAAGACAAGACAAGACAAGACAAGACAAGACAAGACAAGACAAGACAAGACAAGACAAGACAAGACAAGACAAGACAAGACAGGACAAGACAGGACAAGACAAGACAAGACAAGACAAGACAAGACACGACAAGAAAAGACAAGACAAGACAAGACAAGAAAAGACAAGACAGGACAGGACAAGACAAGACAAGACAAGAAAAGACAAGACAAGACAGGACAGGACAAGACAAGACAAGATAAGACCAGACAAGACAAGACCAGACAAGACAAGACAAGACAAGACCAGACAAGACAAGACAAGACAAGACAAGACAAGACAAGACAAGACAAGACAAGACAAGACAAGACAAGACAAGACAAGACAAGATAAGACAAGACAAGACAAGACAAGACAAGACAAGACAAGACAAGACAAGACAAGACAAGACAAGTCAAGACAAGACAAGACAAGACAAGACAAGACAAGACAAGACAAGGCAAGACAAGACAAGACAAGACAAGACAAGACAAGACAAGACAAGACAAGACAAGACAAGACAAGACAAGACAAGACAAGACAAGACAAGACAAGACAAGACAAGAAAAGACAAAACAAGACAAGACAATATAAGACATGACAATACACAACAAGACAAGACAAAACAACACAACACACGACATGACAAGACAAGACAAAGCAACACAAGACACGACATGACATTACATGACAAAACAAGACAACATAAAACAAGACAAGACAAGACAAGACCAAACAAGACAAGACCAAACAAGACAAGACCAGACAAGACAAGACAAGGCAAGATAAGGCAAGACAAGACAAGACAAGACAAGACAAAACAACACAACACAACACAACACATGACATGACATGACAAGACAAGACAGGACAAGACAAAACAAGACAAGACAAAACAACACAACACACGTCATGACATCACAAGACAAGACAATATAAGACATGACAAGACAAAACAACACAACACACGACATGACAAGACAAGACAAGGAAAAGACAAGACAAGACAAAACAACACAACACACGACATGACGTTACATGACAAAACAAGACAACATAAAACAAGACAAGACAAGACAAGACCAAACAAGACAAGACCAAACAAGACGAGACAAGACAAAACAACACAACACAACACATGACATGACATGACATGAAATGACAAGACAAGACAAGACAAGACAAGACAAGACAAGACAAGACAAGACAAGACAAGACAAGACAAGACAAGACAAAACAACACAACACACGACATGACATCACAAGACAAGACAAGACAAGACAAGACAAGACAAGACAAGACAAGACAAGACAAGACAAGACAAGACAAGACAAGACAAGACAAGACAAGACAAGACAAGACAAGACAAGACAAGACAAGACAAGACAAGACAAGACAAGACAAGACAAGACAAGACAAGACAAGACAAGACAAGACAAGACAAGACAAGACAAGACAAGACAAGACAAGACAAGACAAGACAAGACAAGACAAGACAAGACAAGACAAGACAAGACAAGACAAGACAAGACAAGACAAGACAAGACAAGACAAGACAAGACAAGACAAGACAAGACAAGACAAGACAAGACAAGACAAGACAAGACAAGACAAGACAAGACAAGACAAGACAAGACAAGACAAGACAAGACAAGACAAGACAAGACAAGACAAGACAAGACAAGACAAGACAAGACAAGACAAGACAAGACAAGACAAGACAAGACAAGACAAGACAAGACAAGACAAGACAAGACAAGACAAGACAAGACAAGACAAGACAAGACAAGACAAGACAAGACAAGACAAGACAAGACAAGACAAGACAAGACAAGACAAGACAAGACAAGACAAGACAAGACAAGACAAGACAAGACAAGACAAGACAAGACAAGACAAGACAAGACAAGACAAGACAAGACAAGACAAGACAAGACAAGACAAGACAAGACAAGACAAGACAAGACAAGACAAGACAAGACAAGACAAGACAAGACAAGACAAGACAAGACAAGACAAGACAAGACAAGACAAGACAAGACAAGACAAGACAAGACAAGACAAGACAAGACAAGACAAGACAAGACAAGACAAGACAAGACAAGACAAGACAAGACAAGACAAGACAAGACAAGACAAGACAAGACAAGACAAGACAAGACAAGACAAGACAAGACAAGACAAGACAAGACAAGACAAGACAAGACAAAACAAGACAAGACAAGACAAGACAAGACAAGACAAAGACAAGACAAGACAAGACAAGACAAGACAACAAGACAGACAAGACAAGACAAGACAAGACAAGACAAGACAAGACAAGACAAGACAAGACAGACAAGACAAGACAAAACAAGACAAGACAAGACAAGACAAAGACAAGAAAGACAGACAAGACAAGACCAGACAAGACAAGACAAGACAAGACAAGACAAGACAAGACAAGACAAGACAAGACAAGACAAGAAAAGACAAGACAGGACAGGACAAGACAAGACAAGACAAGAAAAGACAAGACAAGACAGGACAGGACAAGACAAGACAAGATAAGACCAGACAAGACAAGACCAGACAAGACAAGACAAGACAAGACCAAGACAAGACAAGACAAGACAAAGACAAGACAAGACAAGACAAGACAAGACAAGACAAGACAAGACAAGACAAGACAAGATAAGACAAGACAAGACAAGACAAGACAAGACAAGACAAGACAAGACAAGACAAGACAAGACAAGACAAGTCAAGACAAGACAAGACAAGACAAGACAAGACAAGACAAGACAAGGCAAGACAAGACAAGACAAGACAAGACAAGACAAGACAAGACAAGACAAGACAAGACAAGACAAGACAAGACAAGACAAGACAAGACAAGACAAGACAAGACAAGACAAGACAAGACAAGACAAGACAAGAAAAGACAAAACAAGACAAGACAATATAAGACATGACAATACACAACAAGACAAGACAAAACAACACAACACACGACATGACAAGACAAGACAAAGCAACACAAGACACGACATGACATTACATGACAAAACAAGACAACATAAAACAAGACAAGACAAGACAAGACCAAACAAGACAAGACCAAACAAGACAAGACCAGACAAGACAAGACAAGGCAAGATAAGGCAAGACAAGACAAGACAAGACAAGACAAAACAACACAACACAACACAACACATGACATGACATGACAAGACAAGACAGGACAAGACAAAACAAGACAAGACAAGACAAGACATGACAAGACATGACAAGACAAGACAAAACAAGACAAGTCAAAACAACACAACACACGACATGACATCACAAGACAAGACAAGACTAGACAAGACAAGACAAGACAAGACAAGACAAGACAAGACAAAACAAGACAAGACAAGACCAAACAAGACAAGACAAGACAAAACAACACAACACATGACATGACATGACAGGACAAGACAAGACAAGACAAGACAAGACAAAACAAGACAAGACAAGACAAGACATGACATGACATCACAAGACAAGACAAGACAAGACAAGACAAGACAAGACAAGACAAGACAAGACAAGACAAGACAAGACAAGACAAGACAAGACAAGACAAGACAAGACAAGACAAGACAAGACAAGACAAGACAAGACAAGACAAGACAAGACAAGACAAGACAAAACAAGACAAAACAAGACAAAACAAGACAAGACAAAACAAGACAAGACAAGACAAGACATGACATGACAAGACAAGACATGACATGACAAGACAAAACAAGAAAAGACAAGACAAGTCAAGACCAGACAAGACAAGACAAAACAAGACAAGACAAGACAAGACAAGACAAGACAAGACAAGTCAAGACAAGACAAGACAAGACAAGAAAAGACAAGACAAGACAAGACATGACATGACAAGACAAGGCAAGACAAGACAAGACAAGACAAGACAAGACAAGACAAGACAAGACAAGACAAGAAAAGACAAGACAAGACAAGACAAGACAAGACAAGACAAGACAAAACAACACAACACAACACATGATATGACATGACAAGACAAGACAGGACAAGACAAAACAAGACAAGACAAAACAACACAACACACGACATGACATTACATGACAAAACAAGACAACATAAAACAAGACAAGACAAGACAAGACCAAACAAGACTAGACCAAACAAGACAAGACAAGACAAAACAACACAACACACGACATGACATTACATGACAAAACAAGACAACATAAAACAAGACAAGACAAGACAAGACCAAACAAGACAAGACCAAACAAGACAAGACAAGACAAAACAACACAACACACGACATGACATTACATGACAAAACAAGACAACATAAAACAAGACAAGACAAGACAAGACAAGAGAATATAAGACATGACAAGACAAAACAACACAACACACGACATGACAAGACAAGACAAGGAGAAGACAAGACAAGACAAAACAACACAACACACGACATGACATTACATGACAAAACAAGACAACATAAAACAAGACAAGACAAGACAAGACCAAACAAGACTAGACCAAACAAGACAAGACAAGACAAAACAACACAACACACGACATGACATTACATGACAAAACAAGACAACATAAAACAAGACAAGACAAGACAAGACCAAACAAGACAAGACCAAACAAGACAAGACAAGACATGGCATGACAAGACAAGACAAGACAAGACAAGACATGACATGACAAGACAAGACAAGACAAGACAAGACAAGACAAGAAAAGACAAGACAAGACATGACATGACAAGACAAGGCAAGACAAGACAAGACAAGACAAGACAAGACAAGACAAGAAAAGACAAGACAAGACAAGACAAGACAAGACAAGACAAGACAAGACAAGAAAAGACGAGACAAGACAAGACAAGACAAGACAAGACAAGACAAGACAAGACAAGACAAGACAAGACAAGACAAGACAAGAAAAGACGAGACAAGACAAGACATGACATGACAAGACAAGGCAAGACAAGACAAGACAAGACAAGACAAGACAAGACAAGAAAAGACAAGACAAGACAAGACAAGACAAGACAAGACAAGACAAGACAAGAAAAGACGAGACAAGACAAGACAAGACAAGACAAGACAAGACAAGACAAGACAAGACAAGACAAGACAAGACAAGACAAGACAAGACAAGAAAAGACGAGACAAGACAAGACAAGACAAGACAAGACAAGACAAGACAAGACAAGACAAGACAAGACAAGACAAGACAAGACAAGACAAGACAAGACAAGACAAGACAAGACAAGACAAGACATGACAAGACAAGACAAAACAAGACAAGTCAAAACAACACAACACACGACATGACATCACAAGACAAGACAAGACTAGACAAGACAAGACAAGACAAGACAAGACAAGACAAGACATGACATGACAAGACAAGACATGACATGACAAGACAAAACAAGAAAAGACAAGACAAGACAAGACAAGACAAGACAAGACAAGACAAGACAAGACAAGACAAGACAAGACATGACAAGACATGACAAGACATGACAAGACAAGACAAAACAAGACAAGACAAAACAACACAACACACGACATGACATCACAAGACAAGACAAGACTAGACAAGACAAGACAAGACAAGACAAGACAAGACAAGACAAGACAAGACAAGACAAGACAAGTCAAAACAAGACAAGACCAAACAAGACAAGACAAGACAAAACAACACAACACATGACATGACATGACAGGACAAGACAAGACAAGACAAGACAAAACAAGACAAGACAAGACAAGACAAGACATGACATGACAAGACAAGACATGACATGACAAGACAAAACAAGACAAGACAAGACAAGACAAGACAAGTCAAGACCAGACAAGACAAGACAAGACAAGACAAGACAAGACAAGACATGACAAGACAAGACAAGAAAAGACGAGACAAGACAAGACAAGACAAGACAAGACAAGACAAGACAAGACAAGACAAGACAAGACAAGACATGACATTACATGACAAAACAAGACAACGTAAAACAAGACAAGACAAGACAAGACCAAACAAGACAAGACAAGACAAAACAACACAACACACGACATGACATTACATGACAAAACAAGACAACATAAAACAAGACAAGACAAGACAAGACATGACAAGACAAAACAAGACAAGACATGACATGACAAGACAAGACAAGACAAGACAAGACAAGACAAGACAAGACAAGACAAGACAAGACAAGACAAGACAAGACAAGACAAGACAAGACAAGACAAGACAAGACATGACATGACATCACAAGACAAGACAAGACAAGACAAGACAAGACAAGACAAGACAAGACAAGACAAGACAAGACAAGACAAGACAAGACAAGACAAGACAAGACAAGACAAGACAAGACAAGACAAGACAAGACAAGACAAGACAAGACAAGACAAGACAAGACAAAACAAGACAAAACAAGACAAAACAAGACAAGACAAAACAAGACAAGACAAAACAAGACAAGACAAGACAAGACATGACATGACAAGACAAGACATGACATGACAAGACAAAACAAGAAAAGACAAGACAAGTCAAGACCAGACAAGACAAGACAAAACAAGACAAGACAAGACAAGACAAGACAAGACAAGACAAGTCAAGACAAGACAAGACAAGACAAGAAAAGACAAGACAAGACAAGACAAGACAAGACAAGACAAGACAAGACAAGACAAGACAAGACAAGACAAGACAAGAAAAGACAAGACAAGACAAGACAAGACAAGACAAGACAAGACAAAACAACACAACACAACACATGATATGACATGACAAGACAAGACAGGACAAGACAAAACAAGACAAGACAAAACAACACAACACACGACATGACATTACATGACAAAACAAGACAACATAAAACAAGACAAGACAAGACAAGACCAAACAAGACTAGACCAAACAAGACAAGACAAGACAAAACAACACAACACACGACATGACATTACATGACAAAACAAGACAACATAAAACAAGACAAGACAAGACAAGACCAAACAAGACAAGACCAAACAAGACAAGACAAGACAAAACAACACAACACACGACATGACATTACATGACAAAACAAGACAACATAAAACAAGACAAGACAAGACAAGACAAGAGAATATAAGACATGACAAGACAAAACAACACAACACACGACATGACAAGACAAGACAAGGAGAAGACAAGACAAGACAAAACAACACAACACACGACATGACATTACATGACAAAACAAGACAACATAAAACAAGACAAGACAAGACAAGACCAAACAAGACTAGACCAAACAAGACAAGACAAGACAAAACAACACAACACACGACATGACATTACATGACAAAACAAGACAACATAAAACAAGACAAGACAAGACAAGACCAAACAAGACAAGACCAAACAAGACAAGACAAGACAAAACAAGACAAGACAAGACATGGCATGACAAGACAAGACAAGACAAGACAAGACATGACATGACAAGACAAGACAAGACAAGACAAGACAAGACAAGACAAGAAAAGACAAGACAAGACATGACATGACAAGACAAGGCAAGACAAGACAAGACAAGACAAGACAAGACAAGACAAGAAAAGACAAGACAAGACAAGACAAGACAAGACAAGACAAGACAAGACAAGAAAAGACGAGACAAGACAAGACAAGACAAGACAAGACAAGACAAGACAAGACAAGACAAGACAAGACAAGACAAGACAAGACAAGAAAAGACGAGACAAGACAAGACAAGACAAGACAAGACAAGACAAGACAAGACAAGACAAGACAAGACAAGACAAGACAAGACAAGACAAGACAAGACAAGACAAGACAAGACAAGACAAGACAAGACAAGACAAGACAAGACAAGACAAGACAAGACAAGACAAGACAAGACAAGACAAGACAAGACATGACAAGACATGACAAGACAAGACAAAACAAGACAAGTCAAAACAACACAACACACGACATGACATCACAAGACAAGACAAGACTAGACAAGACAAGACAAGACAAGACAAGACAAGACAAGACAAGACAAGACAAAACAAGACAAGACAAGACAAGACAAGACAAGACAAGACAAGACAAAACAAGACAAAACAAGACAAGACAAGACCAAACAAGACAAGACAAGACAAAACAACACAACACATGACATGACATGACAGGACAAGACAAGACAAGACAAGACAAGACAAAACAAGACAAGACAAGACAAGACATGACATGACAAGACAAGACAAGAAAAGACAAGACAAGACATGACATGACAAGACAAGACAAGGCAAGACAAGACAAGACAAGACAAGACAAGACAAGACAAGACATGACAAGACAAAACAAGACAAGACATGACATGACAAGACAAGACAAGACAAGACAAGACAAGACAAGACAAGACAAGACAAGACAAGACAAGACAAGACAAGACAAGACAAGACAAGACAAGACAAGACAAGACAAGACAAGACAAGACAAGACAAGACAAGACAAGACAAGACAAGACAAGACAAGACAAGACAAGACAAGACAAGACAAGACAAGACAAGACAAGACAAGACAAGACAAGACAAGACAAGACAAGACAAGACAAGACAAGACAAGACAAGACAAGACAAGACAAGACAAGACAAGACAAGACAAGACAAGACAAGACAAGACAAGACAAGACAAGACAAGACAAGACAAGACAAGACAAGACAAGACAAGACAAGACAAGACAAGACAAGACAAGACAAGACAAGACAAGACAAGACAAGACAAGACAAGACAAGACAAGACAAGACAAGACAAGACAAGACAAGACAAGACAAGACAAGACAAGACAAGACAAGACAAGACAAGACAAGACAAGACAAGACAAGACAAGACAAGACAAGACAAGACAAGACAAGACAAGACAAGACAAGACAAGACAAGACAAGACAAGACAAGACAAGACAAGACAAGACAAGACAAGACAAGACAAGACAAGACAAGACAAGACAAGACAAGACAAGACAAGACAAGACAAGACAAGACAAGACAAGACAAGACAAGACAAGACAAGACAAGACAAGACAAGACAAGACAAGACAAGACAAGACAAGACAAGACAAGACAAGACAAGACAAGACAAGACAAGACAAGACAAGACAAGACAAGACAAGACAAGACAAGACAAGACAAGACAAGACAAGACAAGACAAGACAAGACAAGACAAGACAAGACAAGACAAGACAAGACAAGACAAGACAAGACAAGACAAGACAAGACAAGACAAAACAAGACAAGACAAGACAAGACAAGACAAGACAAGAAAAGACAAGACAAGACAAGACAAAACAAGACAAGACATGACATGACAAGACAAGACAAGACAAGACAAGACAAGACAAGACAAGACAAGAAAAGACAAAACAAGACAAGACAAAACAAGACAAGACAAGACAAGACATGACATGACAAGACAAGGCAAGACATGACAAGACAAGACAAGACAAGACAAGACAAGACAAGAAAAGACAAAACAAGACAAGACAAGACAAAACAAGACAAGACAAGACAAGACAAGACAAGACAAGACAAGACAAGACATGACAAGACAAAACAACACAACACACGACATGACATGACATGACAAGACAAGACAAGACAATATAAGACATGACAATACACAACAAGACAAGACAAAACAACACAACACACGACATGACAAGACAAGACAAGACAAGACAAGACAAAGCAACACAAGACACGACATGGCATGACATGACAAGACAAGACAAAACAACACAACACACGACAGGACAGGACAAGACAAGACAAGACAAGACATGACACGACAAAACAACACAAGACAAGACAAAACAACACAACACACGACATGACATTACATGAGAAAACAAGACAATACAAGACAAGACAAAACAAGACAAGACATGACAAGACAAGACAAGACAAGACAAGACAAGACAAGACAAGACAAGACAAGACAAGACAAGACAAGACAAGACAAGACAAGACAAGACAAGACAAGACAAGACAAGACAAGACAAGACAAGACAAGACAAGACAAGACAAGACAAGACAAGACAAGACAAGACAAGACAAGACAAGACAAGACAAGACAAGACATGACAAGACAAAACAAGACAAGACAAGACAGGACATGACAAGACAAAACAACACAACACACGACATGACATGACATGACAAGACAAGACAAGACAATATAAGACATGACAATACACAACAAGACAAGACAAAACAACACAACACACGACATGACAAGACAAGACAAGACAAAGCAACACAAGACACGACATGACATGACATGACAAGACAAGACAAAACAACACAACACACGACAGGACAGGACAAGACAAGACAAGACAAGACATGACACGACAAAACAACACAAGACAAGACAAAACAACACAACACACGACATGACATTACATGAGAAAACAAGACAATACAAGACAAGACAAAACAAGACAATACAAGACAAGACAAGACATGACAAGACAAGACAAGACAAGACAAGACAAGACAAGACAAGACCAGACTAGACAAGACAAGACAAGACAAAACAACACAACACATGACATGACATGACAAGACAAGACAGGACAAGACAAAACAAGACAAGACAAAACAACACAACACACGACATGACATCACAAGACAAGACAAGACAAGACAAGACAAGACAATATAAGACATGACAAGACAAAACAACACAACACACGACATGACAAGACAAGACAAGGAGAAGACAAGACAAGACAAAACAACACAACACACGACATGACATTACATGACAAAACAAGACAACATAAAACATGACAAGACAAGACCAAACAAGACAAGACCAAACAAGACAAGACAAGACAAAACAACACAACACAACACATGACATGACATGACATGACATGACAAGACAAGACAAGACAAGACAAGACAAGACAAGACAAGACAAGACAAGACATGACATGACAAGACAAAACAAGACAAGACAAAACAACACAACGCACGACATGACAAGACAAGACAGGACAAGACAAGACAAGACAAGACAAGACAAGACAAGACAAGACAAGACAAGACAAGACAAGACATGACATGACAAGACAAAGCAAGACAAGACAAAACAACACAACGCACGACATGACATGACATGACAAGACAAGACAAGACAAGACAAGACAAGACAAGACAAGACAAGACAAGACAAGACAAGACAAGACAAGACAAGACAAGACAAGACAAGGCAAGACAAGACAAGACAAGACAAGACAGGTCAAGACAAGACAAGACAAGACAAGACAAGACAAGACAAGACAAGACAAGACAAGACAAGACAAGACAAGACAAGACAAGACAAGACAAGACAAGACAAGACAAGACAAGACAAGACAAGACAAGACAAGACAAGACAAGACAAGACAAGACGAGACAAGACAAGACAAGACAAGACAAGACAAGACATGACAAGACAAAACAAGACAAGACAAAAGAACACAACACACGACATGACATGACATGACATGACAAGACAAAACAAGACAATATAAGACATGACAATACACAACAAGACAAGACAAAACAAGACAATATAAGACATGACAATACACAACAAGACAAGACAAAACAACACAACACACGACATGACAAGACAAGACAAGACAAGACAAGAAAAGACAAAACAAGACAAGACAAGACAAAACAAGACAAGACAAGACAAGACAAGACATGACATGACAAGACAAGACAAGACAAGACAAGACAAGACAAGACAAGACAAGACAAAACAAGACAAGACAAGACAAGACAAGACAAGACAAGAAAAGACAAGACAAGACAAGACAAAACAAGACAAGACATGACATGACAAGACAAGACAAGACAAGACAAGACAAGACAAGACAAGACAAGACAAGAAAAGACAAAACAAGACAAGACAAGACAAAACAAGACAAGACAAGACAAGACATGACATGACAAGACAAGGCAAGACATGACAAGACAAGACAAGACAAGACAAGACAAGACAAGAAAAGACAAAACAAGACAAGACAAGACAAAACAAGACAAGACAAGACAAGACAAGACATGACAAGACAAGACAAGACAAGACAAGACAAGACAAGACAAGAAAAGACAAGACAAGACAATAAAAGACAAGACAAGACAGGACAGGACAAGACAAGACAAGATAAGACCAGACAAGACAAGACAAGACAAGACAAGACAAGACAAGACAAGACAAGACAAGACAAGACAAGACATGACAAGACAAAGCAACACAACACACGACATGACATGACATGACAAGACAAGACAAGACAATATAAGACATGACAATACACAACAAGACAAGACAAAACAACACAACACACGACATGACAAGACAAGACAAGACAAGACAAGACAAAGCAACACAAGACACGACATGGCATGACATGACAAGACAAGACAAAACAACACAACACACGACAGGACAGGACAAAACAAGACAAGACAAGACATGACACGACAAAACAACACAAGACAAGACAAAACAACACAACACACGACATGACATTACATGAGAAAACAAGACAATACAAGACAAGACAAAACAAGACAAGACATGACAAGACAAGACAAGACAAGACAAGACAAGACAAGACAAGACAAGACAAGACAAGACAAGACAAGACAAGACAAGACAAGACAAGACAAGACCAGACAAGACAAGACAAGGCAAGATAAGGCAAGACAAGACAAGACTAGACAAGACAAGACAAGACAAAACAACACAACACAACACATGACATGACATGACAAGACAAGACAGGACAAGACAAAACAAGACAAGACAAAACAACACTACACACGACATGACATCACAAGACAAGACAAGACAAGACAAGACAAGACAATATAAGACATGACAAGACAAAACAACACAACACACGACATGACAAGACAAGACAAGGAGAAGACAAGACAAGACAAAACCACACAACACACGACATGACATTACATGACAAAACAAGACAACATAAAACATGACAAGACAAGACCAAACAAGACAAGACCAAACAAGATAAGACAAGACAAGACAAGACAAGACAAGACAAGACAAGACAAGACAAGACAAGACATGACAAGACAAAACAAGACAAGACAAGACAGGACATGACAAGACAAAACAACACAACACACGACATGACATGACATGACAAGACAAGACAAGACAATATAAGACATGACAATACACAACAAGACAAGACAAAACAACACAACACACGACATGACAAGACAAGACAAAGCAACACAAGACACGACATGACATGACATGACAAGACAAGACAAAACAACACAACACACGACAGGACAGGACAAGACAAGACAAGACAAGACATGACACGACAAAACAACACAAGTCAAGACAAAACAACACAACACACGACATGACATTACATGAGAAAACAAGACAATACAAGACAAGACAAAACAAGACAATACAAGACAAGACAAGACATGACAAGACAAGACAAGACAAGACAAGACAAGACAAGACAAGACCAGACTAGACAAGACAAGACAAGACAAGACAAGACAAAACAACACAACACATGACATGACATGACAAGACAAGACAGGACAAGACAAAACAAGACAAGACAAAACAACACAACACACGACATGACATCACAAGACAAGACAAGACAAGACAAGACAAGACAATATAAGACATGACAAGACAAAACAACACAACACACGACATGACAAGACAAGACAAGGAGAAGACAAGACAAGACAAAACAACACAACACACGACATGACATTACATGACAAAACAAGACAACATAAAACATGACAAGACAAGACCAAACAAGACAAGACCAAACAAGACAAGACAAGACAAAACAACACAACACAACACATGACATGACATGACATGACATGACAAGACAAGGCAAGACAAGACAAGACAAGACAAGACAAGACAAGACATGACATGACAAGACAAAACAAGACAAGACAAAACAAGACAAGACAAAACAACACAACGCACGACATGACAAGACAAGACAGGACAAGACAAGACAAGACAAGACAAGACAAGACAAGACAAGACAAGACAAGACAAGACAAGACAAGACATGACATGACAAGACAAAACAAGACAAGACAAAACAAGACAAGACAAAACAACACAACGCACGACATGACATGACATGACAAGACAAGACAAGACAAGACAAGACAAGACAAGACAAGACAAGACAAGACAAGACAAGACAAGACAAGGCAAGACAAGACAAGACAAGACAGGTCAAGACAAGACAAGACAAGACAAGACAAGACAAGACAAGACAAGACAAGACAAGACAAGACAAGACAAGACAAGACAAGACAAGACAAGACAAGACAAGACAAGACAAGACAAGACGAGACAAGACAAGACAAGACAAGACAAGACAAGACAAGACATGACAAGACAAAACAAGACAAGACAAAAGAACACAACACACGACATGACATGACATGACATGACAAGACAAAACAAGACAATATAAGACATGACAATACACAACAAGACAAGACAAAACAAGACAATATAAGACATGACAATACACAACAAGACAAGACAAAACAACACAACACACGACATAACAAGACAAGACAAGACAAGACAAGAAAAGACAAAACAAGACAAGACAAGACAAGACAAGACAAGACAAGAAAAGACAAGACAAGACAAGAAAAGACAAGACAAGACAGGACAGGACAAGACAAGACAAGATAAGACCAGACAAGACAAGACAAGACAAGACAAGACAAGACAAGACAAAACAAGACAAGACAAGACAAGACAAGACAAGACAAGACAAGACAAGACAAGACAAGACAAGACAAGACAAGACAAGACAAGACAAGACATGACAAGACAAAACAAGACAAGACAAGACAAGACAAGACAATATAAGACATGACAATACACAACAAGACAAGACAAAACAACACAACACACGACATGACAAGACAAGACAAGACAAGACAAGACAACACAACACACGACAGGACAGGACAAGACAAGACAAGACAAGACATGACACGACAAAACAACACAACACACGACATGACATTACATGAGAAAACAAGACAATACAAGACAAGACAAAACAAGACAAGACAAGACATGATAAGACAAGACAAGACAAGACAAGACAAGACAAGACAAGACAATATAAGACATGACAAGACAAAACAACACAACACACGACATGACAAGACAAGACAAGGAGAAGACAAGACAAGACAAAACAACACAACACACGACATGACATTACATGACAAAACAAGACAACATAAAACATGACAAGACAAGACCAAACAAGACAAGACAAGACAAAACAACACAACACAACACATGACATGAACAAAACAAGACAAGACAAGACAAGACATGACAAGACAAAAGAAGACAAGACAAAAGAACACAACACACGACATGACATGACATGACATGACAAGACAAGACAAGACAATATAAAACATGACAATACACAACAAGACAAGGCAAAACAACACAACACACGACAGGACAGGACAAGACAAGACGAGACAAGACATAACACGACAAAACAACACAAGACAAGACAAAACAACACAACACACGACATGACAAGACAAGACAAAACAAGACAAGACAAAACAACACAACATACGACATGACAAGACAAAACAAGACAAGACAAAACAAAACAAGACAAGACAAAACAACACAACATACGACAAGACAAGACAAGACAAGACAAGACAAGACAAGACAAGACAAGGCAAGACAAGACAAGACAAGACAAAACAACACAACACACGACAGGACAAGACAAGACAAGACAAGACAAGACAAGACAAGACAAGACAAGACAAGACAAGACAAGACAAGACAAGACAAGACAAGACAAAACAACACAACACACGAGAGGACAAGACAAGACAAGACAAGACAAGACAAGACAAGACAAAACAACACAACACACGACAGGACAAGAGAAGACAAGGCAAGACAAGACAAGACAAGACAAGACAAGACAAGACAAGACAAGACAAGACAAGACAAGACAAGACAAGACAAGACAAGATAAGACAAGACAAGACAAGAAAAGACAAAACAAGACAAGACAAGACAAAACAAGACAAGACAAGACAAGACATGACATGACAAGACAAGACAAGACAAGACAAGACAAGACAAGACAAGACAAGACAAGAAAAGACAAGACGAGACAAGACAAGACAAGAAAAGACAAGACAAGACAGGACAGGACAAGACAAGACAAGATAAGACCAGACAAGACAAGAAAAGACAAGACAAGACAAAACAAGACAAGACAAGACAAGACAAGACAAGACAAGACAAGACAAGACAAGACAAGACAAGACAAGACAAGACAAGACAAGACAAGACAAGACAAGACAAGACAAGACAAGACAAGACAAGACAAGACAAGACAAGACAAGACAAGACAAGACAAGACAAGACAAGACAAAACAAGACAAGACAAGACAAGACAAGACAAGACAAGACAAGACAAGACAAGACAAGACAAGACAAGACAAGACAAAACAAGACAAGACAAGACAAGACAAGACAAGACAAGACAAGACAAGACAAGACAAGACAAGACAAGACAAGACAAGACAAGACAAGACAAAGCAACACAAGACACGACATGACATGACATGACAAGACAAGACAAAACAACACAACACACGACAGGACAGGACAAGGCAAGACAAGACAAGACATGACACGACAAAACAACACAAGACAAGACAAAACAACACAACGCACGACATGACATTACATGAGAAAAAAAGACAATACAAGACAAGAAAAAACAAGACAAGACAAGACATGACAAGACAAGACAAGACAAGACAAGACAAGACAAGACAAGACAAGACAAGACAAGACAAGACAAGACAAGACAAGACAAGACAAGACCAGACAAGACAAGACAAGGCAAGATAAGGCAAGACAAGGCAAGACTAGACAAGACAAGACAAGACAAAACAACACAACACAACACATGACATTACATGACAAGACAAGACAGGACAAGACAAAACAAGACAAGACAAAACAACACAACACACGACATGACATCACAAGACAGGACAAGACAAGACAAGACAGGACAATATAAGACATGACAAGACAAAACAACACAACACACGACATGACAAGACAAGACAAGGAGAAGACAAGACAAGACAAAACAACACAACACACGACATGACATTACATGACAAAACAAGAAAACATAAAACATGACAAGACAAGACCAAACAAGACAAGACCAAACAAGACAAGACAAGACAAAACAACACAACACAACACATGACATGACATGACATGACATGACAAGACAAGACAAGACAAGACAAGACAAGACAAGACAAGACAAGACATGACAAGACAAAACAAGAAAAGACAAAACAACACAACGCACGACATGACAAGACAAGACAAGACAAGACAAGACAAGACAAGACAAGACATGACATGACAAGACAAAACAAGACAAGACAAAACAACACAACGCACGACATGACATGACATGACAAGACAAGACAAGACAAGACAAGACAAGAAAGGACAAGACAAGACAAGACAAGACAAGGCAAGACAAGACAAAACAAGACAGGACAAGACAAGACAAAACAACACAACACAACACATGACATCACAAGACAAGACAAGACAAGACAAGACAATATAAGACATGACAAGACAAAACAACACAACACACGACATGACATTACATGACAAAACAAGACAACATAAAACATGACAAGACAAGACAAGACCAAACAAGACAAGACCAAACAAGAGAAGACCAAACAAGACAAGACCAAACAAGACAAGACAACACAACGCACGACATGACATGACATGACAAGACAAGACAGGACAAGACAAGACAAGGCAAGACAAGAAAAGACAAGACAGGACAAGACAAGACAAGACAACACAAGACAAAACAACACAACACACGACAGGACAAGACAAGACAAGACAAGACAAGACAAGACAAGACAAGACAAGACAAGACAAGACAAGACAAGACAAGACAAGACAAGACAAGACAAGACAAGACAAGACAAGACAAGACAAGACAAGACAAGACAAGACAAGACAAGACAAGACAAGACAAGACAAGACAAGACAAGACAAGACAAGACAAGACAAGACAAGACAAGACAAGACAAGAGAAGACAAGACAAGACAAGACAAGACAAGACAAGACAAGACAAGACAAGACAAGACAAGACAAGACAAGACAAGACAAGACAAGACAAGACAAGACAAGACAAGACAAGACAAGACAAGACAAGACAATACAAGACAAGACAAGACAAGACCAAACAAGACAAGACAAGACAAAACAACACAACACATGACATGACATGACAGGACAAGACAAGACAAGACAAGACCAAACAAGACAAGACAAGACAAAACAACACAACACATGACATGACATGACAGGACAAGACAAGACAATAAAAGACATGACAATACAAGACAAGACAAGACAAGACAAGATAAGACATGACAAGACAAAATAAGACAAGACAAAACAACACAACACACGTATGACATTACATGACAAAACAAGACAACATAAAACAAGACAAGACAAGACAAGACAAGACAAGACAAGACAAGACAAGACAAGACAAGACAAGACAAGACAAGACAAGACAAGACAAGACAAGACAAGACAAGACAAGACAACACAACACAACACATGACATGACATGACATGACATCACAAGACAAGACAATACATGACAAGACAAAACATGACAAGACAAAACAACACAACACACGACATGATATGACATGACAAGACAAGACAATATAAAACATGACAATACAAGACAAGACAAGACATGACAAGACAAGACAAGACTAAACAACACAACACACGACATGACATGACATTACATGACAAGACAAGACAAGACAAGACAAGACAAGGCAAGACAAGACAAGACAAGACAAGACAAGACAAGACAAGACAAGACAAGACAAGACAAGACAAGACAAGACAAGACAAGACAAGACAAGACAAGACAAGACAAGACAAGACAAGACAAGACAAGACAAGACAAGACAAGACAAGACAAGACAAGACAAGACAAGACAAGACAAGACAAGACAGGACAAGACAAGACAAGACAAGACAAGACAAGACAAGACAATACAAGACAAGAAAAGACAAGACAAGACCAAACAAGACAAGACAAGACAAAACAACACAACACATGACATGACATGACAAGACAAGACAAGACAAGACAAGACAAGACAAGACAAGACAAGACAAGACAAGACAAAATAAGACAAGACAAAATAAGACAAGACAAGACAAGACAAGACAAGACAAGACAAGACAAGACAAGACAAGACAAGACAAGACAAGACAAGACAAGACAAGACAAGACAAGACAAGACAAGACAAGACAAGACAAGACAAGACAAGACAAGACAAGACAAGACAAGACAAGACAAGACAAGACAAGACAAGACAAGACAAGACAAGACAAGACAAGACAAGACAAGACAAGACAAGACAAGACAAGACAAGACAAGACAAGACAAGACAAGACAAGACAAGACAAGACAAGACAAGACAAGACAAGACAAGACAAGACAAGACAAGACAAGACAAGACAAGACAAGACAAGACAATATAAGACAATATAAGACAAGACAAGACAAAACAAGACAAGACAAAACAACACAACACACGACATGTCATTACATGAGAAAACAAGACAATACAAGACAAGACAAAACAAGACAAGACATGACAAGACAAGACAAGGCAATATAAGACAATATAAGACAAGACAAGACAAAACAAGACAAGACAAAACAACACAACATACGACATGACAAGACAAAACAAGACAAGACAAAACAAGACAAGACAAAACAACACAACATACGACAAGACAAGACAAGACAAGACAAGACAAGACAAGACAAGACAAGACAAGACAAGACAAGACAAGACAAGACAAGACAAGACATGACAGGACAAGACAAGACAAGACAAGACAAGACAAGACAAGACAAGACAAGACAAAACAACACAACACACGACAGGACAAGACAAGGCAAGACAAGACAAGACAAGACAAGACAAGACAAGACAAGACAAGACAAGACAAGACAAGACAAGACAAGACAAGACAAGACAAGACAAGACAAGACAAGACAAGACAAGACAAGACAAGACAAGACAAGACAAGACAAGACAAGACAAGACAAGACAAGACAAGACAAGACAAGACAAGACAAGACAAGACAAGACAAGACAAGACAAGACAAGACAAGACAAGACAAGACAAGACAAGACAAGACAAGACAAGACAAGACAAGACAAGACAAGACAAGACAAGACAAGACAAGACAAGACAAGACAAGACAAGACAAGACAAGACAAGACAAGACAAGACAAGACAAGACAAGACAAGACAAGACAAGACAAGACAAGACAAGACAAGACAAGACAAGACAAGACAAGACAAGACAAGACAAGACAAGACAAGACAAGACAAGACAAGACAAGACAAGACAAGACAAGACAAGACAAGACAAGACAAGACAAGACCAGACTAGACAAGACAAGACAAGACAAAACAACACAACACAACACATGACATGACATGACAAGACAAGACAGGACAAGACAAAACAAGACAAGACAAAACAACACAACACACGACATGACATCACAAGACAAGACAAGACAAGACAAGACAAGACAATATAAGACATGACAAGACAAAACAACACAACACACGACATGACAAGACAAGACAAGGAGAAGACAAGACAAGACAAAACAACACAACACACGACATGACATTACATGACAAAACAAGACAACATAAAACATGACAAGACAAGACCAAACAAGACAAGACCAAACAAGACAAGACAAGACAAAACAACACAACACAACACATGACATGACATGACATGACATGACAAGACAAGACAAGACAAGACAAGACAAGACAAGACAAGACATGACATGACAAGACAAAACAAGACAAGACAAAACAACACAACGCACGACATGACAAGACAAGACAGGACAAGACAAGACAAGACAAGACAAGACAAGACAAGACAAGACAAGACAAGACAAGACAAGACATGACATGACAAGACAAAACAAGACAAGACAAAACAACACAACGCACGACATGACATGACATGACAAGACAAGACAAGACAAGACAAGACAAGACAAGACAAGACAAGACAAGACAAGACAAGACAAGGCAAGACAAGACAAGACAAGACAGGTCAAGACAAGACAAGACAAGACAAGACAAGACAAGACAAGACAAGACAAGACAAGACAAGACAAGACAAGACAAGACAAGACAAGACAAGACAAGACAAGACAAGACAAGACAAGACAAGACAAGACGAGACAAGACAAGACAAGACAAGACAAGACAAGACATGACAAGACAAAACAAGACAAGACAAAAGAACACAACACACGACATGACATGACATGACATGACAAGACAAAACAAGACAATATAAGACATGACAATACACAACAAGACAAGACAAAACAAGACAATATAAGACATGACAATACACAACAAGACAAGACAAAACAACACAACACACGACATGACAAGACAAGACAAGACAAGACAAGAAAAGACAAAACAAGACAAGACAAGACAAAACAAGACAAGACAAGACAAGACAAGACATGACATGACAAGACAAGACAAGACAAGACAAGACAAGACAAGACAAGACAAGACAAGACAAAACAAGACAAGACAAGACAAGACAAGACAAGACAAGAAAAGACAAGACAAGACAAGACAAAACAAGACAAGACATGACATGACAAGACAAGACAAGACAAGACAAGACAAGACAAGACAAGACAAGACAAGACAAAACAAGACAAGACAAGACAAGACATGACATGACAAGACAAGGCAAGACATGACAAGACAAGACAAGACAAGACAAGACAAGACAAGAAAAGACAAAACAAGACAAGACAAGACAAAACAAGACAAGACAAGACAAGACAAGACATGACAAGACAAGACAAGACAAGACAAGACAAGACAAGACAAGAAAAGACAAGACAAAACAAGAAAAGACAAGACAAGACAGGACAGGACAAGACAAGACAAGATAAGACCAGACAAGACAAGACAAGACAAGACAAGACAAGACAAGACAAGACAAGACATGACAAGACAAAACAACACAACACACGACATGACATGACATGACAAGACAAGACAAGACAATATAAGACATGACAATACACAACAAGACAAGACAAAACAACACAACACACGACATGACAAGACAAGACAAGACAAAGCAACACAAGACACGACATGGCATGACATGACAAGACAAGACAAAACAACACAACACACGACAGGACAGGACAAAACAAGACAAGACAAGACATGACACGACAAAACAACACAAGACAAGACAAAACAACACAACACACGACATGACATTACATGAGAAAACAAGACAATACAAGACAAGACAAAACAAGACAAGACAAGACAAGACAAGACAAGACAAGACAAGACAAGACAAGACAAGACAAGACAAGACAAGACAAGACAAGACAAGACAAGACAAGACAAGACAAGACAAGACCAGACAAGACAAGACAAGGCAAGATAAGGCAAGACAAGACAAGACTAGACAAGACAAGACAAGACAAAACAACACAACACAACACATGACATGACATGACAAGACAAGACAGGACAAGACAAAACAAGACAAGACAAAACAACACAACACACGACATGACATCACAAGACTAGACAAGACAAGACAAGACAAGACAATATAAGACATGACAAGACAAAACAACACAACACACGACATGACAAGACAAGACAAGACAAGACAATATAAGACATGACAAGACAAAACAACACAACACACGACATGACAAGACAAGACAAGGCAAGACATGACAAGACAAGACAAGACAAGACAAGACAAGACAAGAAAAGACAAAACAAGACAAGACAAGACAAAACAAGACAAGACAAGACAAGACAAGACATGACAAGACAAGACAAGACAAGACAAGACAAGACAAGACAAGAAAAGACAAGACAAAACAAGAAAAGACAAGACAAGACAGGACAGGACAAGACAAGACAAGATAAGACCAGACAAGACAAGACAAGACAAGACAAGACAAGACAAGACAAGACAAGACATGACAAGACAAAACAACACAACACACGACATGACATGACATGACAAGACAAGACAAGACAATATAAGACATGACAATACACAACAAGACAAGACAAAACAACACAACACACGACATGACAAGACAAGACAAGACAAAGCAACACAAGACACGACATGGCATGACATGACAAGACAAGACAAAACAACACAACACACGACAGGACAAGACAAGGCAAGACAAGACAAGACAAGACAAGACAAGACAAGACAAGACAAGACAAGACAAGACAAGACAAGACAAGACAAGACAAGACAAGACAAGACAAGACAAGACAAGACAAGACAAGACAAGACAAGACAAGACAAGACAAGACAAGACAAGACAAGACAAGACAAGACAAGACAAGACAAGACAAGACAAGACAAGACAAGACAAGACAAGACAAGACAAGACAAGACAAGACAAGACAAGACAAGACAAGACAAGACAAGACAAGACAAGACAAGACAAGACAAGACAAGACAAGACAAGACAAGACAAGACAAGACAAGACAAGACAAGACAAGACAAGACAAGACAAGACAAGACAAGACAAGACAAGACAAGACAAGACAAGACAAGACAAGACAAGACAAGACAAGACAAGACAAGACAAGACAAGACCAGACTAGACAAGACAAGACAAGACAAAACAACACAACACAACACATGACATGACATGACAAGACAAGACAGGACAAGACAAAACAAGACAAGACAAAACAACACAACACACGACATGACATCACAAGACAAGACAAGACAAGACAAGACAAGACAATATAAGACATGACAAGACAAAACAACACAACACACGACATGACAAGACAAGACAAGGAGAAGACAAGACAAGACAAAACAACACAACACACGACATGACATTACATGACAAAACAAGACAACATAAAACATGACAAGACAAGACCAAACAAGACAAGACCAAACAAGACAAGACAAGACAAAACAACACAACACAACACATGACATGACATGACATGACATGACAAGACAAGACAAGACAAGACAAGACAAGACAAGACAAGACATGACATGACAAGACAAAACAAGACAAGACAAAACAACACAACGCACGACATGACAAGACAAGACAGGACAAGACAAGACAAGACAAGACAAGACAAGACAAGACAAGACAAGACAAGACAAGACAAGACAAGACAAGACATGACATGACAAGACAAAACAAGACAAGACAAAACAACACAACGCACGACATGACATGACATGACAAGACAAGACAAGACAAGACAAGACAAGACAAGACAAGACAAGACAAGACAAGACAAGACAAGGCAAGACAAGACAAGACAAGACAGGTCAAGACAAGACAAGACAAGACAAGACAAGACAAGACAAGACAAGACAAGACAAGACAAGACAAGACAAGACAAGACAAGACAAGACAAGACAAGACAAGACCAGACAAGACAAGACAAGACAAGACAAGACAAGACAAGACAAGACAAGACATGACAAGACAAAACAACACAACACACGACATGACATGACATGACAAGACAAGACAAGACAATATAAGACATGACAATACACAACAAGACAAGACAAAACAACACAACACACGACATGACAAGACAAGACAAGACAAAGCAACACAAGACACGACATGGCATGACATGACAAGACAAGACAAGACAAGACAAGACAAGACAAGACAAGACAAGACAAGACAAGACAAGACAAGGCAAGACAAGACAAGACAAGACAGGTCAAGACAAGACAAGACAAGACAAGACAAGACAAGACAAGACAAGACAAGACAAGACAAGACAAGACAAGACAAGACAAGACAAGACAAGACAAGACAAGACAAGACAAGACAAGACAAGACAAGACGAGACAAGACAAGACAAGACAAGACAAGACAAGACATGACAAGACAAAACAAGACAAGACAAAAGAACACAACACACGACATGACATGACATGACATGACAAGACAACATAAAACATGACAAGACAAGACCAAACAAGACAAGACCAAACAAGACAAGACAAGACAAAACAACACAACACAACACATGACATGACATGACATGACATGACAAGACAAGACAAGACAAGACAAGACAAGACAAGACAAGACATGACATGACAAGACAAAACAAGACAAGACAAAACAACACAACGCACGACATGACAAGACAAGACAGGACAAGACAAGACAAGACAAGACAAGACAAGACAAGACAAGACAAGACAAGACAAGACAAGACAAGACAAGACAAGACAAGACAAGACATGACATGACAAGACAAAACAAGACAAGACAAAACAACACAACGCACGACATGACATGACATGACAAGACAAGACAAGACAAGACAAGACAAGACAAGACAAGACAAGACAAGACAAGACAAGACAAGACAAGACAAGACAAGGCAAGACAAGACAAGACAAGACAGGTCAAGACAAGACAAGACAAGACAAGACAAGACAAGACAAGACAAGACAAGACAAGACAAGACAAGACAAGACAAGACAAGACAAGACAAGACAAGACAAGACAAGACAAGACAAGACAAGACGAGACAAGACAAGACAAGACAAGACAAGACAAGACAAGACATGACAAGACAAAACAAGACAAGACAAAAGAACACAACACACGACATGACATGACATGACATGACAAGACAAAACAAGACAATATAAGACATGACAATACACAACAAGACAAGACAAAACAAGACAATATAAGACATGACAATACACAACAAGACAAGACAAAACAACACAACACACGACATGACAAGACAAGACAAGACAAGACAAGAAAAGACAAAACAAGACAAGACAAGACAAAACAAGACAAGACAAGACAAGACAAGACAAGACAAGAAAAGACAAGACAAGACAAGAAAAGACAAGACAAGACAGGACAGGGCAAGACAAGACAAGATAAGACCAGACAAGACAAGACAAGACAAGACAAGACAAGACAAGACAAAACAAGACAAGACAAGACAAGACAAGACAAGACAAGACAAGACAAGACAAGACAAGACAAGACAAGACAAGACAAGACAAGACATGACAAGACAAAACAAGACAAGACAAGACAAGACAAAGCAACACAAGACAAGACAAGACAAGACAAGACAAGACAAGACAAGACAAGACGAGACAAGACAAGACAAGACAAGACAAGACAAGACAAGACATGACAAGACAAAACAAGACAAGACAAAAGAACACAACACACGACATGACATGACATGACATGACAAGACAAAACAAGACAATATAAGACATGACAATACACAACAAGACAAGACAAAACAACACAACACACGACATGACAAGACAAGACAAGACAAGACAACACAACACACGACAGGACAGGACAAGACAAGACAAGACAAGACATGACACGACAAAACAACACAAGACAAGACAAAACAACACAACACACGACATGACATTACATGAGAAAACAAGACAATACAAGACAAGACAAAACAAGACAAGACAAGACATGATAAGACAAGACAAGACAAGACAAGACAAGACAAGACAAGACAAGACAATATAAGACATGACAAGACAAAACAACACAACACACGACATGACAAGACAAGACAAGGAGAAGACAAGACAAGACAAAACAACACAACACACGACATGACATTACATGACAAAACAAGACAACATAAAACATGACAAGACAAGACCAAACAAGACAAGACAAGACAAAACAACACAACACAACACATGACATGAACGAAACAAGACAAGACAAGACAAGACATGACAAGACAAAAGAAGACAAGACAAAAGAACACAACACACGACATGACATGACATGACATGACAAGACAAGACAAGACAATATAAAACATGACAATACACAACAAGACAAGACAAAACAACACAACACACGACATGACAAGACAAGACAAGACAAGACAAGACAAAGCAACACAAGACACGACATGACCTGACATGACAAGACAAGGCAAAACAACACAACACAACACACGACAGGACAGGACAAGACAAGACAAGACAAGACATAACACGACAAAACAACACAAGACAAGACAAAACAACACAACACACGACATGACATTACATGAGAAAACAAGACAATACAAGACAAGACAAAACAAGACAATACAAGACAAGACAAGACATGACAAGACAAGACAAGACAAGACAAGACAAGACAAGACCAGACAAGACAAGACAGGACAAGACAAAACAAGACAAGACAAAACAACACAACACACGACATGACATCACAAGACAAGACAAGACAAGACAAGACAAGACAATATAAGACATGACAAGACAAAACAACACAACACACGACATGACAAGACAAGACAAGGAGAAGACAAGACAAGACAAAACAACACAACACACGACATGACATTACATGACAAAACAAGACAACATAAAACATGACAAGACAAGACCAAACAAGACAAGACCAAACAAGACAAGACAAGACAAAACAACACAACACAACACATGACATGACATGACATGACATGACAAGACAAGACAAGACAAGACAAGACAAGACATGACATGACAAGACAAAACAAGACAAGACAAAACAACACAACGCACGACATGACAAGACAAGACAGGACAAGACAAGACAAGACAAGACAAGACAAGACAAGACAAGACAAGACAAGACAAGACAAGACAAGACAAGACAAGACAAGACAAGACAAGACAAGACAAGACAAGACAAGACAAGACAAGACGAGACAAGACAAGACAAGACAAGACAAGACAAGACAAGACATGACAAGACAAAACAAGACAAGACAAAAGAACACAACACACGACATGACATGACATGACATGACAAGACAAAACAAGACAATATAAGACATGACAATACACAACAAGACAAGACAAAACAAGACAATATAAGACATGACAATACACAACAAGACAAGACAAAACAACACAACACACGACATGACAAGACAAGACAAGACAAGACAAGAAAAGACAAAACAAGACAAGACAAGACAAAACAAGACAAGACAAGACAAGACAAGACAAGACAAGACAAGAAAAGACAAGACAAGACAAGAAAAGACAAGACAAGACAGGACAGGGCAAGACAAGACAAGATAAGACCAGACAAGACAAGACAAGACAAGACAAGACAAGACAAGACAAAACAAGACAAGACAAGACAAGACAAGACAAGACAAGACAAGACAAGACAAGACAAGACAAGACAAGACAAGACAAGACAAGACATGACAAGACAAAACAAGACAAGACAAGACAAGACAAGACATGACAAGACAAAACAATATAAGACATGACAATACACAACAAGACAAGACAAAACAACACAACACACGACATGACAAGACAAGACAAGACAAGACAAGACAAAGCAACACAAGACACGACATGACATGACATGACAAGACAAGACAAGACAAGACATGACAAGACAAAACAAGACAAGACAAGACAACACAAGACATGACAAGACAAAACAACACAACACACGACATGACATGACATGACAAGACAAGACAAGACAATATAAGACATGACAATACACAACAAGACAAGACAAAACAACACAACACACGACATGACAAGACAAGACAAGACAAGACAACACAACACACGACAGGACAGGACAAGACAAGACAAGACAAGACATGACACGACAAAACAACACAAGACAAGACAAAACAACACAACACACGACATGACATTACATGAGAAAACAAGACAATACAAGACAAGACAAAACAAGACAAGACAAGACATGATAAGACAAGACAAGACAAGACAAGACAAGACAAGACAAGACAAGACAATATAAGACATGACAAGACAAAACAACACAACACACGACATGACATTACATGAGAAAACAAGACAATACAAGACAAGACAAAACAAGACAAGACAAGACAAAACAAGACAAGACAAGACATGATAAGACAAGACAAGACAAGACAAGACAAGACAAGACAAGACAAGACAATATAAGACATGACAAGACAAAACAACACAACACACGACATGACATTACATGACAAAACAAGACAACATAAAACATGACAAGACAAGACCAAACAAGACAAGACAAGACAAAACAACACAACACAACACATGACATGAACGAAACAAGACAAGACAAGACAAGACATGACAAGACAAAAGAAGACAAGACAAAAGAACACAACACACGACATGACATGACATGACATGACAAGACAAGACAAGACAATATAAAACATGACAATACACAACAAGACAAGACAAAACAACACAACACACGACATGACAAGACAAGACAAGACAAGACAAGACAAAGCAACACAAGACACGACATGACCTGACATGACAAGACAAGGCAAAACAACACAACACAACACACGACAGGACAGGACAAGACAAGACAAGACAAGACATAACACGACAAAACAACACAAGACAAGACAAAACAACACAACACACGACATGACAAGACAAGACAAAACAAGACAAGACAAAACAACACAACATACGACATGACAAGACAAAACAAGACAAGACAAAACAAAACAAGACAAGACAAAACAACACAACATACGACAAGACAAGACAAGACAAGACAAGACAAGACAAGACAAGACAAGGCAAGACAAGACAAGACAAGACAAAACAACACAACACACGACAGGACAAGACAAGACAAGGCAAGACAAGACAAGACAAGACAAGACAAAACAACACAACACACGAGAGGACAAGACAAGACAAGACAAGACAAGACAAAACAACACAACACACGACAGGACAAGAGAAGACAAGGCAAGACAAGACAAAACAACACAACACACGACAGGACAAGAGAAGACAAGGCAAGACAAGACAAGACAAGACAAGACAAGACAAGACAAGACAAGACAAGACAAGACAAGACAAGACAAGACAAGATAAGACAAGACAAGACAAGAAAAGACAAAACAAGACAAGATAAGACAAAACAAGACAAGACAAGACAAGACATGACATGACAAGACAAGACAAGACAAGACAAGACAAGACAAGACAAGACAAGACAAGACAAGAAAAGACAAGACGAGACAAGACAAGAAAAGACAAGACAAGACAGGACAGGACAAGACAAGACAAGATAAGACCAGACAAGACAAGACAAGACAAGACAAGACAAAACAAGACAAGACAAGACAAGACAAGACAAGACAAGACAAGACAAGACAAGACAAGACAAGACAAGACAAGACAAGACAAGACAAGACAAGACAAGACAAGACAAGACAAGACAAGACAAGACAAGACAAGACAAAACAAGACAAGACAAGACAAGACAAGACAAGACAAGACAAGACAAGACAAGACAAGACAAGACAAGACAAGACAAGACAAAACAAGACAAGACAAGACAAGACAAGACAAGACAAGACAAGACAAGACAAGACAAGACAAGACAAGACAAGACAAGACAAGACAAGACAAGACAAGACAAGACAAGACAAGACAAGACAAAGCAACACAAGACACGACATGACATGACATGACAAGACAAGACAAAACAACACAACACACGACAGGACAGGACAAGGCAAGACAAGACAAGACATGACACGACAAAACAACACAAGACAAGACAAAACAACACAACGCACGACATGACATTACATGAGAAAAAAAGACAATACAAGACAAGACAAAACAAGACAAGACAAGACATGACAAGACAAGACAAGACAAGACAAGACAAGACAAGACAAGACAAGACAAGACAAGACCAGACAAGACAAGACAAGGCAAGATAAGGCAAGACAAGACAAGACTAGACAAGACAAGACAAGACAAAACAACACAACACAACACATGACATTACATGACAAGACAAGACAGGACAAGACAAAACAAGACAAGACAAAACAACACAACACACGACATGACATCACAAGACAGGACAAGACAAGACAAGACAGGACAATATAAGACATGACAAGACAAAACAACACAACACACGACATGACAAGACAAGACAAGGAGAAGACAAGACAAGACAAAACAACACAACACACGACATGACATTACATGACAAAACAAGAAAACATAAAACATGACAAGACAAGACCAAACAAGACAAGACAAGACAAAACAACACAACACAACACATGACATGACATGACATGACATGACAAGACAAGACAAGACAAGACAAGACAAGACAAGACAAGACAAGACAAGACATGACATGACAAGACAAAACAAGACAAGACAAAACAACACAACGCACGACATGACAAGACAAGACAAGACAAGACAAGACAAGACAAGACAAGACATGACATGACAAGACAAAACAAGACAAGACAAAACAACACAACGCACGACATGACATGACATGACAAGACAAGACAAGACAAGACAAGACAAGACAAGACAAGACAAGACAAGACAAGACAAAACAAGACAAGACAAGACAAGGCAAGACAAGACAAGACAAGACAAGACAAGACAAGACAAGACAAGACAAGACAAGACAAGACAAGACAAGACAAGACAAGACAAGACAAGACAAGACAAGACAAGACAAGACAAGACAAGACAAGACAAGACAAGACAAGACAAGACATGACATGACAAGACAAGACAAGACAAGACAAGACATGACATGACAAGACAAGACAAGACAAGACAAGACAAGACAAGACAAGACAAGACAAGACAAGACAAGACAAGACAAGACAAGACAAGACATGACATGACAAGACAAAACAAGACAAGACAAGACAAGACAAGACAAGACAAGACAAGACAAGACAAGACAAGACAAGACAAGACAAGACAAGACAAGACAAGACATGACATGACAAGACAAAACAAGACAAGACAAAACAACACAACGCACGACATGACATGACATGACAAGACAAGACAAGACAAGACAAGACAAGACAAGACAAGACAAGACAAGACAAGACAAAACAAGACAAGACAAGACAAGACAAGACAAGACAAGACAAGACAAGACAAGACAAGACAAGACAAGACAAGACAAGACAAGACAAGACAAGACAAGACAAGACAAGACAAGACAAGACAAGACAAGACATGACATGACAAGACAAAACAAGACAAGACAAGACAAGACAAGACAAGACAAGACAAGACAAGACAAGACAAGACAAGACAAGACAAGACAAGACAAGACAAGACAAGACAAGACAAGACAAGACAAGACAAGACAAGACAAGACAAGACAAGACAAGACAAGACAAGACAAGACAAGACAAGACATGACATGACAAGACAAAACAAGACAAGACAAGACAAGACAAGACAAGACAAGACAAGACAAGACAAGACAAGACAAGACAAGACAAGACAAGACAAGACAAGACAAGACAAGACAAGACAAGACAAGACAAGACAAGACAAAACAAGACAAGACAAGACAAGGCAAGACAAGACAAGACAAGACAAGACAAGACAAGACAAGACAAGACAAGACAAGACAAGACAAGACAAGACAAAACAAGACAAGACAAGACAAGGCAAGACAAGACAAGACAAGACAAGACAAGACAAGACAAGACAAGACAAGACAAGACAAGACAAGACAAGACAAGACAAGACAAGACAAGACAATACAAGACAAGACAAGACAAGACCAAACAAGACAAGACAAGACAAAACAACACAACACATGACATGACATGACAGGACAAGACAAGACAATAAAAGACATGACAATACAAGACAAGACAAGACAAGACAAGATAAGACATGACAAGACAAAATAAGACAAGACAAAACAACACAACACACGTATGACATTACATGACAAAACAAGACAACATAAAACAAGACAAGACAAGACAAGACAAGACAAGACAAGACAAGACAAGACAACACAACACAACACAACACATGACATGACATGACATGACATCACAAGACAAGACAATACATGACAAGACAAAACATGACAAGACAAAACATGACAAGACAAAACAACACAACACACGACATGATATGACATGACAAGACAAGACAATATAAAACATGACAATACAAGACAAGACAAGACAAGACAAGATAAGACATGACAAGACAAAATAAGACAAGACAAAACAACAAAACACACGTATGACATGACATGACATGACATGACAAGACAAGACAAGACAAGACAAGACAAGACAAGACAAGACAAGACAAGACAAGACAAGACAAGACAAAACAAGACAAGACAAGACAAAACAACACAACACACGACATGACATCACAAGACAAGACAAGACAATATAAGACATGACAAGACAAAACAACACAACACACGACATGACAAGACAAGACAAGGAGAAGACACGACAAGACAAAACAACACAACACACGACATGACATCACAAGACAAGACAAGACAAAACAAGACAAGACAAGACAAAACAACACAACACACGACATGACATCACAAGACAAGACAAGACAATATAAGACATGACAAGACAAAACAACACAACACACGACATGACAAGACAAGACAAGGAGAAGACAAGACAAGACAAAACAACACAACACACGACATGACATTACATGACAAAACAAGAAAACATAAAACATGACAAGACAAGACCAAACAAGACAAGACCAAACAAGGCAAGACAAGACAAAACAACACAACACAACACATGACATGACATGACATGACATGACAAGACAAGACAAGACAAGACAAGACAAGACAAGACATGACAAGACAAAACAAGACAAGACAAAACAACACAACGCACGACATGACAAGACAAGACAAGACAAGACAAGACATGACATGACAAGACAAAACAAGACAAGACAAAACAACACAACGCACGACATGACATGACATGACAAGACAAGACAAGACAAGACAAGACAAGACAAGACAAGACAAGACAAGACAAGACAAGACAAGGCAAGACAAGACAAAACAAGACAGGACAAGACAAGACAAAACAACACAACACAACACATGACATCACAAGACAAGACAAGACAAGACAATATAAGACATGACAAGACAAAACAACACAACACACGACATGACATTACATGACAAAACAAGACAACATAAAACATGACAAGACAAGACAAGACCAAACAAGACAAGACCAAACAAGACAAGACCAAACAAGACAAGACAACACAACGCAGAACATGACATGACATGACAAGACAAGACAGGACAAGACAAGACAAGACAAGGCAAGACAAGAAAAGACAAGACAGGACAAGACAAGACAAGACAACACAAGACAAAACAACACAACACACGACAGGACAAGACAAGACAAGACAAGACAAGACAAGACAAGACAAGACAAGACAAGACAAGACAAGACAAGACAAGACAAGACAAGACAAGACAAGACAAGACAAGACAAGACAAGACAAGACAAGACAAGACAAGACAAGACAAGACAAGACAAGACAAGACAAGACAAGACAAGACAAGACAAGACAAGACAAGACAAGACAAGACAAGACAAGACAAGACAAGACAAGACAAGACAAGACAAGACAAGACAAGACAAGACAAGACAAGACAAGACAAGACAAGACAAGACAAGACAAGACAAGACAAGACAAGACAAGACAAGACAATACAAGACAAGACAAGACAAGACCAAACAAGACAAGACAAGACAAAACAACACAACACATGACATGACATGACAGGACAAGACAAGACAAGACAAGGCAAGACAAGAAAAGACAAGACAGGACAAGACAAGACAAGACAACACAAGACAAAACAACACAACACACGACAGGACAAGACAAGACAAGACAAGACAAGACAAGACAAGACAAGACAAGACAAGACAAGACAAGACAAGACAAGACAAGACAAGACAAGACAAGACAAGACAAGACAAGACAAGACAAGACAAGACAAGACAAGACAAGACAAGACAAGACAAGACAAGACAAGACAAGACAAGACAAGACAAGACAAGACAAGACAAGACAAGACAAGACAAGACAAGACAAGACAAGACAAGACAAGACAAGACAAGACAAGACAAGACAAGACAAGACAAGACAAGACAAGACAAGACAAGACAAGACAAGACAAGACAAGACAAGACAAGACAAGACAAGACAAGACAAGACAAGACAAGACAAGACAAGACAAGACAAGACAAGACAAGACAAGACAATACAAGACAAGACAAGACCAAACAAAACAAGACAAGACAAAACAACACAACACATGACATGACATGACAGGACAAGACAAGACAATAAAAGACATGACAATACAAGACAAGACAAGACAAGACAAGATAAGACATGACAAGACAAAATAAGACAAGACAAAACAACACAACACACGTATGACATTACATGACAAAACAAGACAACATAAAACAAGACAAGACAAGACAAGACAAGACAAGACAAGACAAGACAAGACAAGACAACACAACACAACACATGACATGACATGACATGACATCACAAGACAAGACAATACATAACAAGACAAAACATGACAAGACAAAACAACACAACACACGACATGATATGACATGACAAGACAAGACAATATAAAACATGACAATACAAGACAAGACAAGACAAGACAAGATAAGACATGACAAGACAAAATAAGACAAGACAAAACAACAAAACACACGTATGACATGACATGACATGACATGACAAGACAAGACAAGACAAGACAAGACAAGACAAGACAAGACAAGACAAGACAAGACAAGACAAGACAAAACAAGACAAGACAAGACAAAACAACACAACACACGACATGACATCACAAGACAAGACAAGACAATATAAGACATGACAAGACAAAACAACACAACACACGACATGACAAGACAAGACAAGGAGAAGACACGACAAGACAAAACAACACAACACACGACATGACATTACATGACAAGACAAGACAAGACAAGACAAGACAAGACAAGACAAGACAAGACAAGACAAGACAAGACAAGACAAGACAAGACTAGACAAGACAAGACATGCAGGACAAGACAAGACAAGACATGACAAGACAAAACAAGACTAAACAACACAACACACGACATGACATGACATTACATGACAAGACAAGACAAGACAAGACAAGGCAAGACAAGACAAGACAAGACAAGACAAGACAAGACAAGACAAGACAAGACAAGACAAGACAAGACAAGACAAGACAAGACAAGACAAGACAAGACAAGACAAGACAAGACAAGACAAGACAAGACAAGACAAGACAAGACAAGACAAGACAAGACAAGACAAGACAAGACAAGACAAGACAAGACAAGACAAGACAAGACAAGACAGGACAAGACAAGACAAGACAAGACAAGACAAGACAATACAAGACAAGACAAGACAAGACAAGACCAAACAAGACAAGACAAGACAAAACAACACAACACATGACATGACATGACAAGACAAGACAAGACAAGACAAGACAAGACAAGACAAGACAAAATAAGACAAGTCAAAATAAGACAAGACAAGACAAGACAAGACAAGACAAGACAAGACAAGACAAGACAAGACAAGACAAGACAAGACAAGACAAGACAAGACAAGACAAGACAAGACAAGACAAGACAAGACAAGACAAGACAAGACAAGACAAGACAAGACAAGACAAGACAAGACAAGACAAGACAAGACAAGACAAGACAAGACAAGACAAGACAAGACAAGACAAGACAAGACAAGACAAGACAAGACAAGACAAGACAAGACAAGACAAGACAAGACAAGACAAGACAAGACAAGACAAGACAAGACAAGACAATATAAGACAATATAAGACAAGACAAGACAAAACAAGACAAGACAAGACAAGACAAGACAAGACAAGACAAGACAAGACAAGACAAGACAAGACAAGACAAGACAAGACAAGACAAGACAAGACAAGACAAGACAAGACAAGACAAGACAAGACAAGACAAGACAAGACAAGACAAGACAAGACAAGACAAGACAAGACAAGACAAGACAAGACAAGACATGACAAGACAAGACAAGACAAGACAAGACATGAAAAGACAAAGCAAGACTAAACAACACAACACACGACATGACATGACATGACATGACAAGACAAGACAAGACAATATAAGACAAGACAAGACAAAACAACACAATATACGACATGACAAGACAAAACAAGACAAGATAAAACAACACAACATACGACAAGACAAGACAAGACAAGACAAGACAAGACAAGACAAGACAAGAAAAGACAAGACAAGACAAGACAAGACAAGACAAGACAAGACAAGACAAGACAAGACAAGACAAGACAAGACAAGACAAGACAAGACAATATAAGACAATATAAGACAAGACAAGACAAAACAAGACAAGACAAGACAAGACAAGACAAGACAAGACAAGACAAGACAAGACAAGACAAGACAAGACAAGACAAGACAAGACAAGACAAGACAAGACAAGACAAGACAAGACAAGACAAGACAAGACAAGACAAGACAAGACAAGACAAGACAAGACAAGACAAGACAAGACAAGACAAGACAAGACAAGACAAGACAAGACAAGACATGACAAGACAAGACAAGACAAGACAAGACATGAAAAGACAAAGCAAGACTAAACAACACAACACACGACATGACATGACATGACATGACAAGACAAGACAAGACAATATAAGACAAGACAAGACAAAACAACACAACATACGACATGACAAGACAAAACAAGACAAGACAAAACAACACAACATACGACAAGACAAGACAAGACAAGACAAGACAAGACAAGACAAGACAAGACAAGACAACACAACACAACACATGACATGACATGACATGACATCACAAGACAAGACAATACATGACAAGACAAAACATGACAAGACAAAACAACACAACACACGACATGATATGACATGACAAGACAAGACAATATAAAACATGACAATACAAGACAAGACAAGACAAGACAAGACAAGAGATGACACGACAAAACAACACAAGACAAGACAAAACAACACAACACACGACATGACATTACATGAGAAAACAAGACAATACAAGACAAGACAAAACAAGAAAAGACAAGACATGACAAGACAAGACAAGACAAGACAAGACAAGACAAGACAAGACAAAACAAGACAAGACAAGACAAAACAAGACAAGACAAGACAAGACATGACCTGACAAGACAAGACAAGACAAGACAAGACAAGACAAGACAAGACAAGACAAGACAAGACAAGACAAGACAAGACAAGACAAGACAAGACAAGACAAAACAAGACAAGACAAGACAAGACAAGGCCAGACAAGACAAGACAAGGCAAGATAAGGCAAGACAAGACAAGACAAGACAAAACAACACAACACAACACATGACATGACATGACAAGACAAGACAGGACAAGACAAAACAAGACAAGACAAAACAACACAACACACGACATGACATCACAAGACAAGACAAGACAAGACAAGACAATATAAGACATGACAAGACAAAACAACACAACACACGACATGACAAGACAAGACAAGGAGAAGACAAGACAAGACAAAGCAACACAACACACGACATGACATTACATGACAAAACAAGACAACATAAAACATGACAAGACAAGACAAGACCAAACAAGACAAGACCAAACAAGACAAGACAAGACAAAACAACACAACACAACACATGACATGACATGACATGACATGACAAGACAAGACAAAACAACACAACGCACGACATGACAAGACAAGACAAGACAAGACAAGACCAGACAAGACATGACATGACAAGACAAAACAAGACAAGACAAAACAACACAACGCACGACATGACATGACATGACAAGACAAGACAAGACCAGACAAGACATGACATGACAAGACAAAACAAGACAAAACAACACAACGCACGACATGACAAGACAAGACAAGACAAGACAAGACCAGACAAGACATGACATGACAAGACAAAACAAGACAAGACAAAACAACACAACGCACGACATGACATGACATGACAAGACAAGACAAGACAAGACAAGACAAGACAAGGCAAGGCAAGACAAGACAAGACAAGACAGGACAAGACAAGACAAGACAAGACAAGACAAGACAAGACAAGACAAGACAAGACAAAACAAAACAACACAACACATGACATGACATGACAGGACAAGACAAGACAAGACAAGACAAGACAATACATGACAAGACAAAACATGACAAGACAAAACAACACAACACACGACATGATATGACATGACAATACAAGACAATATAAGACATGACAATACAAGACAAGACAAGACAATACAAGATAAGACATGACAAGACAAAATAAGACAAGACAAAACAACACAACACACGTATGACATGACATGACATGACAAGACAAGACAAGACAAGACAAGACAAGACAAGACAAGACAAGACTAGACAAGACAAGACATGACAAGACAAGACAACACAACACATGACATGACAAGACAAGACAATATAAGACATGACAATACACAACAAGACAAGACAAAACAACACAACACACGACATGACAAGACAAGACAAGACAAGAGAAGACAAAGCAACACAAGACACGGCATGACAAGACATGACCAGACAAGACAAGACAAGACAAGACAAGACAAGACAAGACAAGACAAGACAAGACAAGACAAGACAAGACAAGACAAGACAAGACAAGACAAGACAAGACAAGACAAGACAAGACAAGACAAGACAAGACAAGACAAGACAAGACAAGACAAGACAAGACAAGACAAGACAAGACAAGACAAGACAAGACAAGACAAGACAAGACAAGACAAGACAAGGCAAGATAAGGCAAGACAAGACAAGACAAGACAAATCAACACAACACAACACATGACAAGACATGACAATACATGACAAGACAAAACATGACAAGACAAAACAACACAACACACGACATGATATGACATGACAAGACAAGACAATATAAGACATGACAATACAAGACAAGACAAGACAAGACAAGACAAGACAAGACAAGACAAGACAAGACAAGACAAGACAAGACAGGACAAGACAATACAAGACAAAACAACACAACACACGACATGACATCACAAGACAAGACAAGACAATATAAGACATGACAAGACAAAACAACACAACACACGACATGACAAGACAAGACAAGGAGAAGACACGACAAGACAAAACAACACAACACACGACATGACATTACATGACAAAACATGACAAGACAAGACAAGACAAGACAAAATAAGACAAGACAAGACAAGACAAGACAAGACAAGACAAGATAAGACAAGACAAGACAAGACAAGACAAGACAAGACAAGACAAGACAAGACAAGACAAGACAAGACAAGACAAGACAAGACAAGACAAAGCAACACAAGACACGACATGACATGACAAGACAAGACAAGACACGACAAGACAAGACAAAACAACACAACACACGACATGACAAGACAAGACAAGGAGAAGACACGACAAGACAAAACAACACAACACACGACATGACATTATATGACAAAACATGACAAGACAAGACAAGACAAGACAAGACAAAATAAGACAAGACAAGACAAGACAAGACAAGACAAGACAAGACAAGACAAGACAAGACAAGACAAGACAAGACAAGACAAGACAAGACAAGACAAGACAAGACAAGACAAGACAAGACAAGACAAGACAAGACAAGACAAAACAAGACAAAACGAGTCAATACAAGACAATACAAGACAAAACAACACAACACACGACATGACATCACAAGACAAGACAAGACAATATAAGACATGACAAGACAAAACAACACAACACACGACATGACAAGACAAGACAAGGAGAAGACACGACAAGACAAAACAACACAACACACGACATGACATTACATGACAAAACATGACAAGACAAGACAAGACAAGACAAGACAAGACAAAATAAGACAAGACAAGACAAGACAAGACAAGACAAGACAAGACAAGACAAGACAAGACAAGACAAGACAAGACAAGACAAGACAAGACAAGACAAGACAAGACAAGACAAGACAAGACAAGACAAGACAAGACAAGACAAGACAAGACAAGACAAGACAAGACAAGACAAGACAAGACAAGACAAGACAAGACAAGACAAGACAAGACAAGACAAGACAAGACAAGACAAGACAAGACAAGACAAGACTAGACAAGACAAGACATGACCAGACAAGACAAGACAAGACAAGACAAGACAAGACAAGACAAGACAAGACAAGACAAGACAAGACAAGACAAGACAAGACAAGACAAGACAAGACAAGACAAGACAAGACAAGACAAGACAAGACAAGACAAGACAAGACAAGACAAAATAAGACAAGACAAGACAAGACAAGACAAGACAAAACGAGTCAATACAAGACAATACAAGACAAGACAAGACAAGACAAGACAAGACAAGACAAGACAAGACAAGACAAGACAAGACAAGACAAGACAAGACAAGACAAGACAAGACAAGACAAGACAAGACAAGACAAGACAAGACAAGACAAGACAAGACAAGACAAGACAAGACAAGACAAGACAAGACAAGACAAGACAAGACAAGACAAGACATGACAAGACAAGACAAGACAAGACAAGACAAGACAAGACAAGACAAGACAAGACAAGACAAGACAAGACAAGACAAGACAAGACAAGACAAGACAAGACAAGACAAGACAAGACAAGACAAGACAAGACAAGACAAGACAAGACAAGACAAGACAAGACAAGACAAGACAAGACAAGACAAGACAAGACAAGACAAGACAAGACAAGACAAGACAAGACAAGACAAGACAAGACAAGACAAGACAAGACTAGACAAGACAAGACATGACAAGACAAGACAACACAACACATGACATGACAAGACAAGACAATATAAGACATGACAATACACAACAAGACAAGACAAAACAACACAACACACGACATGACAAGACAAGACAAGACAAGAGAAGACAAAGCAACACAAGACACGGCATGACAAGACATGACCAGACAAGACAAGACAAGACAAGACAAGACAAGACAAGACAAGACAAGACAAGACAAGACAAGACAAGACAAGACAAGACAAGACAAGACAAGACAAGACAAGACAAGACAAGACAAGACAAGACAAGACAAGACAAGACAAGACAAGACAAGACAAGACAAGACAAGACAAGACAAGACAAGACAAGACAAGACAAGACAAGACAAGACAAGGCAAGATAAGGCAAGACAAGACAAGACAAGACAAATCAACACAACACAACACATGACAAGACATGACAATACATGACAAGACAAAACATGACAAGACAAAACAACACAACACACGACATGATATGACATGACAAGACAAGACAATATAAGACATGACAATACAAGACAAGACAAGACAAGACAAGACAAGACAAGACAAGACAAGACAAGACAAGACAAGACAAGACAAGACAGGACAAGACAATACAAGACAAAACAACACAACACACGACATGACATCACAAGACAAGACAAGACAATATAAGACATGACAAGACAAAACAACACAACACACGACATGACAAGACAAGACAAGGAGAAGACACGACAAGACAAAACAACACAACACACGACATGACATTACATGACAAAACATGACAAGACAAGACAAGACAAGACAAAATAAGACAAGACAAGACAAGACAAGACAAGACAAGACAAGATAAGACAAGACAAGACAAGACAAGACAAGACAAGACAAGACAAGACAAGACAAGACAAGACAAGACAAGACAAGACAAGACAAGACAAAGCAACACAAGACACGACATGACATGACAAGACAAGACAAGACACGACAAGACAAGACAAAACAACACAACACACGACATGACAAGACAAGACAAGGAGAAGACACGACAAGACAAAACAACACAACACACGACATGACATTATATGACAAAACATGACAAGACAAGACAAGACAAGACAAGACAAAATAAGACAAGACAAGACAAGACAAGACAAGACAAGACAAGACAAGACAAGACAAGACAAGACAAGACAAGACAAGACAAGACAAGACAAGACAAGACAAGACAAGACAAGACAAGACAAGACAAGACAAGACAAGACAAGACAAAACAAGACAAAACGAGTCAATACAAGACAATACAAGACAAAACAACACAACACACGACATGACATCACAAGACAAGACAAGACAATATAAGACATGACAAGACAAAACAACACAACACACGACATGACAAGACAAGACAAGGAGAAGACACGACAAGACAAAACAACACAACACACGACATGACATTACATGACAAAACATGACAAGACAAGACAAGACAAGACAAGACAAGACAAAATAAGACAAGACAAGACAAGACAAGACAAGACAAGACAAGACAAGACAAGACAAGACAAGACAAGACAAGACAAGACAAGACAAGACAAGACAAGACAAGACAAGACAAGACAAGACAAGACAAGACAAGACAAGACAAGACAAGACAAGACAAGACAAGACAAGACAAGACAAGACAAGACAAGACAAGACAAGACAAGACAAGACAAGACAAGACAAGACAAGACAAGACAAGACTAGACAAGACAAGACAAGACAAGACAAAATAAGACAAGACAAGACAAGACAAGACAAGACAAGACAAGACAAGACAAGACAAGACAAGACAAGACAAGACAAGACAAGACAAGACAAGACAAGACAAGACAAGACAAGACAAGACAAGACAAGACAAGACAAGACAAGACAAAACAAGACAAAACGAGTCAATACAAGACAATACAAGACAAAACAACACAACACACGACATGACATCACAAGACAAGACAAGACAATATAAGACATGACAAGACAAAACAACACAACACACGACATGACAAGACAAGACAAGGAGAAGACACGACAAGACAAAACAACACAACACACGACATGACATTACATGACAAAACATGACAAGACAAGACAAGACAAGACAAGACAAGACAAAATAAGACAAGACAAGACAAGACAAGACAAGACAAGACAAGACAAGACAAGACAAGACAAGACAAGACAAGACAAGACAAGACAAGACAAGACAAGACAAGACAAGACAAGACAAGACAAGACAAGACAAGACAAGACAAGACAAGACAAGACAAGACAAGACAAGACAAGACAAGACTAGACAAGACAAGACATGACAAGACAAGACAAGACATGACAAGACAAAACAAGACTAAACAACACAACACACGACATGACATGACATGACATGACAAGACAAGACAAGACAATATAAGGCAAGACAAGACAAGACAAGACAAAACAAGACAAGACAAAACAACACAACATACGACATGACAAGACAAAACAAGACAAGACAAGACAAGACAAGACAAGACAAGACAAGACAAGACAAGACAAGACAAGACAAGACAAGACAATACAAGACAAGACAAGACAAGACAAGACAAGACAAGACAAGACAAGACAACATAAAACAAGACAAGACAAGACAAGACAAGACAAGACAAGACAAGACAAGACAAGACAAGACAAGACAAGACAAGACAAGACAAGACAAGACAAGACAAGACAAGACAAGACAAGACAAGACAAGACAAGACAAGACAAGACAAGACAAGACAAGACAAGACAAGACAAGACAAGACAAGACAAGACAAGACAAGACAAGACAAGACAAGACAAGACAAGACAAGACAAGACAAGACAAGACAAGGCAAGACAAGACAAAACAAGACAAAACGAGTCAATACAAGACAATACAAGACAAAACAACACAACACACGACATGACATCACAAGACAAGACAAGACAATATAAGACATGACAAGACAAAACAACACAACACACGACATGACAAGACAAGACAAGGAGAAGACACGACAAGACAAAACAACACAACACACGACATGACATTACATGACAAAACATGACAAGACAAGACAAGACAAGACAAGACAAGACAAAATAAGACAAGACAAGACAAGACAAGACAAGACAAGACAAGACAAGACAAGACAAGACAAGACAAGACAAGACAAGACAAGACAAGACAAGACAAGACAAGACAAGACAAGACAAGACAAGACAAGACAAGACAAGACAAGACAAGACAAGACAAGACAAGACAAGACAAGACAAGACTAGACAAGACAAGACATGACAAGACAAGACAAGACATGACAAGACAAAACAAGACTAAACAACACAACACACGACATGACATGACATGACATGACAAGACAAGACAAGACAATATAAGGCAAGACAAGACAAGACAAGACAAAACAAGACAAGACAAAACAACACAACATACGACACGGCATGACAAGACATGACCAGACAAGACAAGACAAGACAAGACAAGACAAGACAAGACAAGACAAGACAAGACAAGACAAGACAAGACAAGACAAGACAAGACAAGACAAGACAAGACAAGACAAGACAAGACAAGACAAGACAAGACAAGACAAGACAAGACAAGACAAGACAAGACAAGACAAGACAAGACAAGACAAGACAAGACAAGACAAGACAAGACAAGACAAGACAAGACAAGACAAGACAAGACAAGACAAGACAAGACAAGACAAGACAAGACAAGACAAGACAAGACAAGACTAGACAAGACAAGACATGACAAGACAAGACAACACAACACATGACATGACAAGACAAGACAATATAAGACATGACAATACACAACAAGACAAGACAAAACAACACAACACACGACATGACAAGACAAGACAAGACAAGAGAAGACAAAGCAACACAAGACACGGCATGACAAGACATGACCAGACAAGACAAGACAAGACAAGACAAGACAAGACAAGACAAGACAAGACAAGACAAGACAAGACAAGACAAGACAAGACAAGACAAGACAAGACAAGACAAGACAAGACAAGACAAGACAAGACAAGACAAGACAAGACAAGACAAGACAAGACAAGACAAGACAAGACAAGACAAGACAAGACAAGACAAGACAAGACAAGACAAGACAAGACAAGGCAAGATAAGGCAAGACAAGACAAGACAAGACAAATCAACACAACACAACACATGACAAGACATGACAATACATGACAAGACAAAACATGACAAGACAAAACAACACAACACACGACATGATATGACATGACAAGACAAGACAATATAAGACATGACAATACAAGACAAGACAAGACAAGACAAGACAAGACAAGACAAGACAAGACAAGACAAGACAAGACAAGACAGGACAAGACAATACAAGACAAAACAACACAACACACGACATGACATCACAAGACAAGACAAGACAATATAAGACATGACAAGACAAAACAACACAACACACGACATGACAAGACAAGACAAGGAGAAGACACGACAAGACAAAACAACACAACACACGACATGACATTACATGACAAAACATGACAAGACAAGACAAGACAAGACAAAATAAGACAAGACAAGACAAGACAAGACAAGACAAGACAAGATAAGACAAGACAAGACAAGACAAGACAAGACAAGACAAGACAAGACAAGACAAGACAAGACAAGACAAGACAAGACAAGACAAGACAAAGCAACACAAGACACGACATGACATGACAAGACAAGACAAGACACGACAAGACAAGACAAAACAACACAACACACGACATGACAAGACAAGACAAGGAGAAGACACGACAAGACAAAACAACACAACACACGACATGACATTATATGACAAAACATGACAAGACAAGACAAGACAAGACAAGACAAAATAAGACAAGACAAGACAAGACAAGACAAGACAAGACAAGACAAGACAAGACAAGACAAGACAAGACAAGACAAGACAAGACAAGACAAGACAAGACAAGACAAGACAAGACAAGACAAGACAAGACAAGACAAAACAAGACAAAACGAGTCAATACAAGACAATACAAGACAAAACAACACAACACACGACATGACATCACAAGACAAGACAAGACAATATAAGACATGACAAGACAAAACAACACAACACACGACATGACAAGACAAGACAAGGAGAAGACACGACAAGACAAAACAACACAACACACGACATGACATTACATGACAAAACATGACAAGACAAGACAAGACAAGACAAGACAAGACAAAATAAGACAAGACAAGACAAGACAAGACAAGACAAGACAAGACAAGACAAGACAAGACAAGACAAGACAAGACAAGACAAGACAAGACAAGACAAGACAAGACAAGACAAGACAAGACAAGACAAGACAAGACAAGACAAGACAAGACAAGACAAGACAAGACAAGACAAGACAAGACAAGACAAGACAAGACAAGACAAGACAAGACAAGACAAGACAAGACAAGACAAGACAAGACAAGACTAGACAAGACAAGACATGACCAGACAAGACAAGACAAGACAAGACAAGACAAGACAAGACAAGACAAGACAAGACAAGACAAGACAAGACAAGACAAGACAAGACAAGACAAGACAAGACAAGACAAGACAAGACAAGACAAGACAAGACAAGACAAGACAAGACAAAATAAGACAAGACAAGACAAGACAAGACAAGACAAGACAAGACAAGACAAGACAAGACAAGACAAGACAAGACAAGACAAGACAAGACAAGACAAGACAAGACAAGACAAGACAAGACAAGACTAGACAAGACAAGACATGACAAGACAAGACAACACAACACATGACATGACAAGACAAGACAATATAAGACATGACAATACACAACAAGACAAGACAAAACAACACAACACACGACATGACAAGACAAGACAAGACAAGAGAAGACAAAGCAACACAAGACACGGCATGACAAGACATGACCAGACAAGACAAGACAAGACAAGACAAGACAAGACAAGACAAGACAAGACAAGACAAGACAAGACAAGACAAGACAAGACAAGACAAGACAAGACAAGACAAGACAAGACAAGACAAGACAAGACAAGACAAGACAAGACAAGACAAGACAAGACAAGACAAGACAAGACAAGACAAGACAAGACAAGACAAGACAAGACAAGACAAGACAAGACAAGACAAGACAAGACAAGACAAGACAAGACAAGACAAGACAAGACAAGACAAGACAAGACAAGACAAGACTAGACAAGACAAGACATGACAAGACAAGACAACACATGACATGACAAGACAAGACAATATAAGACATGACAATACACAACAAGACAAGACAAAACAACACAACACACGACATGACAAGACAAGACAAGACAAGAGAAGACAAAGCAACACAAGACACGGCATGGCATGACATGACAAGACAAGACAAAACAACACAACACACGACACGACAGAACAAGACAAGACAAAACAACACAACACACGACATGACATTACATGAGAAAACAAGACAATACAAGACAAGACAAAACAAGAAAAGACAAGACATGACAAGACAAGACAAGACAAGACAAGACAAGACCAGACAAGACAAGACAAGGCAAGATAAGGCAAGACAAGACAAGACAAGACAAAACAACACAACACAACACATGACAAGACATGACAATACATGACAAGACAAAACATGACAAGACAAAACAACACAACACACGACATGATATGACATGACAAGACAAGACAATATAAGACATGACAATACAAGACAAGACAAGACAAGACAAGACAAGACAAGACAAGACAAGACAAGACAAGACAAGACAGGACAGGACAAGACAATACAAGACAAAACAACACAACACACGACATGACATCACAAGACAAGACAAGACAATATAAGACATGACAAGACAAAACAACACAACACACGACATGACAAGACAAGACAAGGAGAAGACACGACAAGACAAAACAACACAACACACGACATGACATTACATGACAAGACAAGACACGACAAGACAAGACAAAACAACACAACACACGACATGACAAGACAAGACAAGGAGAAGACACGACAAGACAAAACAACACAACACACGACATGACATTACATGACAAAACATGACAAGACAAGACAAGACAAGACAAGACAAAATAAGACAAGACAAGACAAGACAAGACAAGACAAGACAAGACAAGACAAGACAAGACAAGACAAGACAAGACAAGACAAGACAAGACAAGACAAGACAAGACAAGACAAAGCAACACAAGACACGACATGACATGACAAGACAAGACAAGACACGACAAGACAAGACAAAACAACACAACACACGACATGACAAGACAAGACAAGGAGAAGACACGACAAGACAAAACAACACAACACACGACATGACATTACATGACAAAACATGACAAGACAAGACAAGACAAGACAAAATAAGACAAGACAAGACAAGACAAGACAAGACAAGACAAGACAAGACAAGACAAGACAAGACAAGACAAGACAAGACAAGACAAGACAAGACAAGACAAGACAAGACAAGACAAGACAAGACAAGACAAGACAAAACAAGACAAAACGAGTCAATACAAGACAATACAAGACAAAACAACACAACACACGACATGACATCACAAGACAAGACAAGACAATATAAGACATGACAAGACAAAACAACACAACACACGACATGACAAGACAAGACAAGGAGAAGACACGACAAGACAAAACAACACAACACACGACATGACATTACATGACAAAACATGACAAGACAAGACAAGACAAGACAAGACAAGACAAAATAAGACAAGACAAGACAAGACAAGACAAGACAAGACAAGACAAGACAAGACAAGACAAGACAAGACAAGACAAGACAAGACAAGACAAGACAAGACAAGACAAGACAAGACAAGACAAGACAAGACAAGACAAGACAAGACAAGACAAGACAAGACAAGACAAGACAAGACAAGACAAGACAAGACAAGACAAGACAAGACAAGACAAGACAAGACAAGACAAGACAAGACAAGACAAGACAAGACAAGACAAGACAAGACAAGACAAGACAAGACAAGACAAGACAAGACAAGACAAGACTAGACAAGACAAGACATGACCAGACAAGACAAGACAAGACAAGACAAGACAAGACAAGACAAGACAAGACAAGACAAGACAAGACAAGACAAGACAAGACAAGACAAGACAAGACAAGACAAGACAAGACAAGACAAGACAAGACAAGACAAGACAAGACAAGACAAGACAAGACAAGACAAAATAAGACAAGACAAGACAAGACAAGACAAGACAAGACAAGACAAGACAAGACAAGACAAGACAAGACAAGACAAGACAAGACAAGACAAGACAAGACAAGACAAGACTAGACAAGACAAGACAAGACAAGACATGACAAGACAAGACAACACAACACATGACATGACAAGACAAGACAAGACAATATAAGACATGACAATACACAACAAGACAAGACAAAACAACACAACACACGACATGACAAGACAAGACAAGACAAGAGAAGACAAAGCAACACAAGACACGGCATGGCATGACATGACAAGACAAGACAAAACAACACAACACACGACACGACAGGACAAGACAAGACAAGACAAGAGATGACACGACAAAACAACACAAGACAAGACAAAACAACACAACACACGACATGACATTACATGAGAAAACAAGACAATACAAGACAAGACAAAACAAGAAAAGACAAGACATGACAAGACAAGACAAGACAAGACAAGACAAGACCAGACAAGACAAGACAAGGCAAGATAAGGCAAGACAAGACAAGACAAGACAAAACAACACAACACAACACATGACAAGACATGACAATACATGACAAGACAAAACATGACAAGACAAAACAACACAACACACGACATGATATGACATGACAAGACAAGACAATATAAGACATGACAATACAAGACAAGACAAGACAAGACAAGACAAGACAAGACAAGACAAGACAAGACAAGACAAGACAAGACAGGACAAGACAATACAAGACAAAACAACACAACACACGACATGACATCACAAGACAAGACAAGACATGACAAGACAAGACAACACAACACATGACATGACAAGACAAGACAATATAAGACATGACAATACACAACAAGACAAGACAAAACAACACAACACACGACATGACAAGACAAGACAAGACAAGAGAAGACAAAGCAACACAAGACACGGCATGGCATGACATGACAAGACAAGACAAAACAACACAACACACGACACGACAGGACAAGACAAGACAAGACAAGAGATGACACGACAAAACAACACAAGACAAGACAAAACAACACAACACACGACATGACATGACATGACATGACAAGACAAGACAAGACAATATAAGACAAGACAAGACAAAACAACACAACATACGACATGACAAGACAAAACAAGACAAGACAAAACAACACAACATACGACAAGACAAGACAAGACAAGACAAGACAAGACAAGACAAGAAAAGACAAGACAAGACAAGACAAGACAAGACAAGACAAGACAAGACAAGACAAGACAAGACAAGACAAGACAAGACAAGACAAGACAAGACAATATAAGACAATATAAGACAAGACAAGACAAAACAAGACAAGACAAGACAAGACAAGACAAGACAAGACAAGACAAGACAAGACAAGACAAGACAAGACAAGACAAGACAAGACAAGACAAGACAAGACAAGACAAGACAAGACAAGACAAGACAAGACAAGACAAGACAAGACAAGACAAGACAAGACAAGACAAGACATGACAAGACAAGACAAGACAAGACAAGACATGAAAAGACAAAGCAAGACTAAACAACACAACACACGACATGACATGACATGACATGACAAGACAAGACAAGACAATATAAGACAAGACAAGACAAAACAACACAACATACGACATGACAAGACAAAACAAGACAAGACAAAACAACACAACATACGACAAGACAAGACAAGACAAGACAAGACAAGACAAGACAAGACAAGACAAGACAAGACAAGACAAGACAACACAACACAACACATGACATGACATGACATGACATCACAAGACAAGACAATACATGACAAGACAAAACATGACAAGACAAAACAACACAACACACGACATGATATGACATGACAAGACAAGACAATATAAAACATGACAATACAAGACAAGACAAGACAAGACAAGACAAGAGATGACACGACAAAACAACACAAGACAAGACAAAACAACACAACACACGACATGACATTACATGAGAAAACAAGACAATACAAGACAAGACAAAACAAGAAAAGACAAGACATGACAAGACAAGACAAGACAAGACAAGACAAGACAAGACAAGACGAAACAAGACAAGACAAGACAAAACAAGACAAGACAAGACAAGACATGACCTGACAAGACAAGACAAGACAAGACAAGACAAGACAAGACAAGACAAGACAAGACAAGACAAGACAAGACAAGACAAGACAAGACAAAACAAGACAAGACAAGACAAGACAAGACCAGACAAGACAAGACAAGGCAAGATAAGGCAAGACAAGACAAGACAAGACAAAACAACACAACACAACACATGACATGACATGACAAGACAAGACAGGACAAGACAAAACAAGACAAGACAAAACAACACAACACACGACATGACATCACAAGACAAGACAAGACAAGACAAGACAATATAAGACATGACAAGACAAAACAACACAACACACGACATGACAAGACAAGACAAGGAGAAGACAAGACAAGACAAAGCAACACAACACACGACATGACATTACATGACAAAACAAGACAACATAAAACATGACAAGACAAGACAAGACCAAACAAGACAAGACCAAACAAGACAAGACAAGACAAAACAACACAACACAACACATGACATGACATGACATGACATGACAAGACAAGACAAAACAACACAACGCACGACATGACAAGACAAGACAAGACAAGACAAGACCAGACAAGACATGACATGACAAGACAAAACAAGACAAGACAAAACAACACAACGCACGACATGACATGACATGACAAGACAAGACAAGACCAGACAAGACATGACATGACAAGACAAAACAAGACAAAACAACACAACGCACGACATGACAAGACAAGACAAGACAAGACAAGACCAGACAAGACATGACATGACAAGACAAAACAAGACAAGACAAAACAACACAACGCACGACATGACATGACATGACAAGACAAGACAAGACAAGACAAGACAAGACAAGGCAAGGCAAGACAAGACAAGACAAGACAGGACAAGACAAGACAAGACAAGACAAGACAAGACAAGACAAGACAAGACAAGACAAAACAACACAACACATGACATGACGTGACAGGACAAGACAAGACAAGACAAGACAAGACAATACATGACAAGACAAAACATGACAAGACAAAACAACACAACACACGACATGATATGACATGACAATACAAGACAATATAAGACATGACAATACAAGACAAGACAAGACAATACAAGATAAGACATGACAAGACAAAATAAGACAAGACAAAACAACACAACACACGTATGACATGACATGACATGACAAGACAAGACAAGACAAGACAAGACAAGACAAGACAAGACAAGACAAGACAAGACAAGACAAGACAAGACAAAACAAGACAAGACAAGACAAGACAATACAAGACAAAACAACACAACACACGACATGACATCACAAGACAAGACAAGACAATATAAGACATGACAAGACAAAACAACACAACACACGACATGACAAGACAAGACAAGGAGAAGACACGACAAGACAAAACAACACAACACACGACATGACATTACATGACAAAACATGACAAGACAAGACAAGACAAGACAAGACAAGACAAGACAAGACAAGACAAGACAAAATAAGACAAGACAAGACAAGACAAAATAAGACAAGACAAGACAAGACAAGACAAGACAAGACAAGACAAGACAAGATAAGACAAGACAAGACAAGACAAGACAAGACAAGACAAGACAAGACAAGACAAGACAAGACAAGACAAGACAAGACAAGACAAGACAAGACAAGACAAGACAAGACAAGACAAGACAAGACAAGACAAGACAAGACTAGACAAGACAAGACATGACAAGACAAGACAAGACAAGACATGACAAGACAAAACAAGACTAAACAACACAACACACGACATGACATGACATGACATGACAAGACAAGACAAGACAATATAAGGCAAGACAAGACAAGACAAGACAAAACAAGACAAGACAAAACAACACAACATACGACATGACAAGACAAAACAAGACAAGACAAGACAAGACAAGACAAGACAAGACAAGACAAGACAAGACAAGACAAGACAAGACAATACAAGACAAGACAAGACAAGACAAGACAAGACAAGACAAGACAAGACAACATAAAACAAGACAAGACAAGACAAGACAAGACAAGACAAGACAAGACAAGACAAGACAAGACAAGACAAGACAAGACAAGACAAGACAAGACAAGACAAGACAAGACAAGACAAGACAAGACAAGACAAGACAAGACAAGACAAGACAAGACAAGACAAGACAAGACAAGACAAGACAAGACAAGACAATACAAGACAAGACAAGACAAGACAAGACAAGACAAGACAAGACAAGACAAGACAAGACAAGACAAGACAAGACAAGACAAGACAAGACAAGACAAGACAAGACAAGACAAGACAAGACAAGACAAGACAAGACAAGACAATACAAGACAATACAAGACAAGACAAGACAAGACAAGACAAGACAAGACAAGACAAGACAAGACAAGATAAGACCAGACAAGACAAGACAAGACCAGACAAGACAAGACAAGACAAGAAAAGAAAAGAAAAGACAAGACAAGACAAGACAAGACAAGACAAGACAAGACAAGACAAGACAAGACAAGACAAGACAAGACAAGACAAGACAAGACAAAACAAGACAAAACAAGACAAAACAAGAGGAAACAACACAACACATGACATGACATGACATGACACGACATGACATAACAAGACAAGACAAGACAAGACAAGACAAGACAAGACATGACTAGACAGGACAAGACAAGATAAGACCAGACAAGACAAGACAAGACCAGACAAGACAAGACAAGACAAGAAAAGAAAAGACAAGACAAGACAAGACAAGACAAGACAAGACAAGACAAGACAAGACAAGACAAGACAAGACAAGACAAGACAAAACAAGACAAAACGAGTCAATACAAGACAATACAAGACAAAACAACACAACACACGACATGACATCACAAGACAAGACAAGACAATATAAGACATGACAAGACAAAACAACACAACACACGACATGACAAGACAAGACAAGGAGAAGACACGACAAGACAAAACAACACAACACACGACATGACATTACATGACAAAACATGACAAGACAAGACAAGACAAGACAAGACAAGACAAAATAAGACAAGACAAGACAAGACAAGACAAGACAAGACAAGACAAGACAAGACAAGACAAGACAAGACAAGACAAGACAAGACAAGACAAGACAAGACAAGACAAGACAAGACAAGACAAGACAAGACAAGACAAGACAAGACAAGACAAGACAAGACAAGACAAGACAAGACAAGACAAGACAAGACAAGACAAGACAAGACAAGACAAGACAAGACAAGACAAGACAAGACAAGACAAGACAAGACAAGACAAGACAAGACAAGACAAGACAAGACAAGACAAGACAAGACAAGACAAGACAAGACATGACAAGACAAGACAAGACAAGACAAGACATGAAAAGACAAAGCAAGACTAAACAACACAACACACGACATGACATGACATGACATGACAAGACAAGACAAGACAATATAAGACAAGACAAGACAAAACAACACAACATACGACATGACAAGACAAAACAAGACAAGACAAAACAACACAACATACGACAAGACAAGACAAGACAAGACAAGACAAGACAAGACAAGACAAGACAAGACAAGACAAGACAACACAACACAACACATGACATGACATGACATGACATCACAAGACAAGACAATACATGACAAGACAAAACATGACAAGACAAAACAACACAACACACGACATGATATGACATGACAAGACAAGACAATATAAAACATGACAATACAAGACAAGACAAGACAAGACAAGACAAGAGATGACACGACAAAACAACACAAGACAAGACAAAACAACACAACACACGACATGACATTACATGAGAAAACAAGACAATACAAGACAAGACAAAACAAGAAAAGACAAGACATGACAAGACAAGACAAGACAAGACAAGACAAGACAAGACAAGACGAAACAAGACAAGACAAGACAAAACAAGACAAGACAAGACAAGACATGACCTGACAAGACAAGACAAGACAAGACAAGACAAGACAAGACAAGACAAGACAAGACAAGACAAGACAAGACAAGACAAGACAAAACAAGACAAGACAAGACAAGACAAGACCAGACAAGACAAGACAAGGCAAGATAAGGCAAGACAAGACAAGACAAGACAAAACAACACAACACAACACATGACATGACATGACAAGACAAGACAGGACAAGACAAAACAAGACAAGACAAAACAACACAACACACGACATGACATCACAAGACAAGACAAGACAAGACAAGACAATATAAGACATGACAAGACAAAACAACACAACACACGACATGACAAGACAAGACAAGGAGAAGACAAGACAAGACAAAGCAACACAACACACGACATGACATTACATGACAAAACAAGACAACATAAAACATGACAAGACAAGACAAGACCAAACAAGACAAGACCAAACAAGACAAGACAAGACAAAACAACACAACACAACACATGACATGACATGACATGACATGACAAGACAAGACAAAACAACACAACGCACGACATGACAAGACAAGACAAGACAAGACAAGACCAGACAAGACATGACATGACAAGACAAAACAAGACAAGACAAAACAACACAACGCACGACATGACATGACATGACAAGACAAGACAAGACCAGACAAGACATGACATGACAAGACAAAACAAGACAAAACAACACAACGCACGACATGACAAGACAAGACAAGACAAGACAAGACCAGACAAGACATGACATGACAAGACAAAACAAGACAAGACAAAACAACACAACGCACGACATGACATGACATGACAAGACAAGACAAGACAAGACAAGACAAGACAAGGCAAGGCAAGACAAGACAAGACAAGACAGGACAAGACAAGACAAGACAAGACAAGACAAGACAAGACAAGACAAGACAAGACAAAACAACACAACACATGACATGACGTGACAGGACAAGACAAGACAAGACAAGACAAGACAATACATGACAAGACAAAACATGACAAGACAAAACAACACAACACACGACATGATATGACATGACAATACAAGACAATATAAGACATGACAATACAAGACAAGACAAGACAATACAAGATAAGACATGACAAGACAAAATAAGACAAGACAAAACAACACAACACACGTATGACATGACATGACATGACAAGACAAGACAAGACAAGACAAGACAAGACAAGACAAGACAAGACAAGACAAGACAAGACAAGACAAAACAAGACAAGACAAGACAAGACAATACAAGACAAAACAACACAACACACGACATGACATCACAAGACAAGACAAGACAATATAAGACATGACAAGACAAAACAACACAACACACGACATGACAAGACAAGACAAGGAGAAGACACGACAAGACAAAACAACACAACACACGACATGACATTACATGACAAAACATGACAAGACAAGACAAGACAAGACAAGACAAGACAAGACAAGACAAGACAAGACAAGACAAAATAAGACAAGACAAGACAAGACAAAATAAGACAAGACAAGACAAGACAAGACAAGACAAGACAAGACAAGACAAGATAAGACAAGACAAGACAAGACAAGACAAGACAAGACAAGACAAGACAAGACAAGACAAGACAAGACAAGACAAGACAAGACAAGACAAGACAAGACAAGACAAGACAAGACAAGACAAGACAAGACTAGACAAGACAAGACATGACAAGACAAGACAAGACAAGACATGACAAGACAAAACAAGACTAAACAACACAACACACGACATGACATGACATGACATGACAAGACAAGACAAGACAATATAAGGCAAGACAAGACAAGACAAGACAAAACAAGACAAGACAAAACAACACAACATACGACATGACAAGACAAAACAAGACAAGACAAGACAAGACAAGACAAGACAAGACAAGACAAGACAAGACAAGACAAGACAAGACAAGACAATACAAGACAAGACAAGACAAGACAAGACAAGACAAGACAAGACAAGACAAGACAACATAAAACAAGACAAGACAAGACAAGACAAGACAAGACAAGACAAGACAAGACAAGACAAGACAAGACAAGACAAGACAAGACAAGACAAGACAAGACAAGACAAGACAAGACAAGACAAGACAAGACAAGACAAGACAAGACAAGACAAGACAAGACAAGACAAGACAAGACAAGACAAGACAAGACAAGACAAGACAAGACAAGACAAGACAAGACAAGACAAGACAAGACAAGACAAGACAAGACAAGACAAGACAAGACAAGACAAGACAAGACAAGACAAGACAAGACAAGACAAGACAAGACAAGACAAGACAAGACAAGACAAGACAAGACAAGACAAGACAAGACAAGACAAGACAAGACAAGACAAGACAAGACAAGACAAGACAAGACAAGACAAGACAAGACAAGACAAGACAAGACAAGACAAGACAAGACAAGACAAGACAATACAAGACAAGACAAGACAAGACAAGACAAGACAAGACAAGACAAGACAAGATAAGACCAGACAAGACAAGACAAGACCAGACAAGACAAGACAAGACAAGAAAAGAAAAGACAAGACAAGACAAGACAAGACAAGACAAGACAAGACAAGACAAGACAAGACAAGACAAGACAAGACAAGACAAGACAAAACAAGACAAAACAAGACAAAACAAGAGGAAACAACACAACACATGACATGACATGACACGACATGACATAACAAGACAAGACAAGACAAGACAAGACAAGACAAGACATGACTAGACAGGACAAGACAAGATAAGACCAGACAAGACAAGACAAGACCAGACAAGACAAGACAAGACAAGAAAAGAAAAGACAAGACAAGACAAGACAAGACAAGACAAGACAAGACAAGACAAGACAAGACAAGACAAGACAAGACAAGACAAGACAAGACAAGACAAGACAAGACAAGACAAGACAAGACAAGACAAGACAAGACAAGACAAGACAAGACAAGACAAGACAAGACAAGACAAAACAAGACAAAACGAGTCAATACAAGACAATACAAGACAAAACAACACAACACACGACATGACATCACAAGACAAGACAAGACAATATAAGACATGACAAGACAAAACAACACAACACACGACATGACAAGACAAGACAAGGAGAAGACACGACAAGACAAAACAACACAACACACGACATGACATTACATGACAAAACATGACAAGACAAGACAAGACAAGACAAAATAAGACAAGACAAGACAAGACAAGACAAGACAAGACAAGACAAGACAAGACAAGACAAGACAAGACAAGACAAGACAAGACAAGACAAGACAAGACAAGACAAGACAAGACAAGACAAGACAAGACAAGACAAGACAAGACAAGACAAGACAAGACAAGACAAGACAAGACAAGACAAGACAAGACAAGACAAGACAAGACAAGACAAGACAAGACAAGACAAGACAAGACAAGACAAGACAAGACAAGACAAGACAAGACAAGACAAGACAAGACAAGACAAGACAAGACAAGACAAGACAAGACAAGACAAGACAAGACAAGACAAGACAAGACAAGACAAGACAAGGCAAGACAAAATAAGACAAGACAAGACAAGACAAGACAAGACAAGACAAGACAAGACAAAGCAACACAAGACACGACATGACATGACAAGACAAGACAAGACAAGACACGACAAGACAAGACAAGACAAGACAAGACAAGACAAGACAAGACAAGACAAGACAAGACAAGACAAGACAAGACAAGACAAGACAAGACAAGACAAGACAAGACAAGACAAGACAAGACAGGACAAGACAAAGCAACACAAAGCAACACAAGACACGACATGACATGACAAGACAAGACAAGACAAAACAACACAACACACGACAGGACAGGACAAGACAAGACATGATACGACAAAACAACACAAGACAAAACAACACAACACACGACATGACATTACATGAGAAAACAAGACAATACAACACAAGACAAAACAAGACAAGACAAGACAAGACAAGACAAGACAAGACAAGACAAGACAAGACAAGACAAGACAAGACAAGACAAGACAAGACAAGACAAGACAAGACAAGACAAGACAAGACAAGACAAGACAAGACAGGACAAGGCAACACAAGACAAGACAAGACAAGACAAAACAATATAAGACATGACAATACACAACAAGACAAGACAAAACAACACAACACACGACATGAAAAGACAAGACAATACAAGACAAGACAAGACAAGACAAGACATGACAAGACAAAACAACACAACACACGACATGGCATCACAAGACAAGACAAGACAAAACAACACAACACACGACATGACAAGACAAGACAAGGAGAAGACACGACAAGACAAAACAACACAACACACGACATGACATTACATGACAAAACATGACAAGACAAGACAAGACAAGACAAGACAAAATAAGACAAGACAAGACAAGACAAGACAAGACAAGACAAGACAAGACAAGACAAGACAAGACAAGACAAGACAAGACAAGACAAGACAAGACAAGACAAGACAAGACAAGACAAGACAAGACAAGACAAGACAAGACAAGACAAGACAAGACAAGACAAGTCAAGACAAGACAAGACAAGACAAGACAAGACAAGCAAGACAAGACAAGACAAGACAAGACAAGACAAGAAAAGACAAGACAAGACAAGACAAAGCAACACAAGACACGACATGACATGACAAGACAAGACAAGACAAGACACGACAAGACAAGACAAGACAAGACAAGACAAGACAAGACAAGACAAGACAAGACAAGACAAGACAAGACAAGACAGGACAAGACAAAGCAACACAAAGCAACACAAGACACGACATGACATGACAAGACAAGACAAGACAAAACAACACAACACACGACAGGACAGGACAAGACAAGACATGATACGACAAAACAACACAAGACAAAACAACACAACACACGACATGACATTACATGAGAAAACAAGACAATACAACACAAGACAAAACAAGACAAGACAAGACAAGACAAGACAAGACAAGACAAGACAAGACAAGACAAGACAAGACAAGACAAGACAAGACAAGACAAGACAAGACAAGACAAGACAAGACAAGACAAGACAAGACAAGACAAGACAAGACAAGACAAGACAAGACAAGACAAGACAAGACAAGACAAGACAAGACAAGACAAGACAAGACAAGACAAGACAGGACAAGGCAACACAAGACAAGACAAGACAAGACAAAACAATATAAGACATGACAATACACAACAAGACAAGACAAAACAACACAACACACGACATGAAAAGACAAGACAATACAAGACAAGACAAGACAAGACAAGACATGACAAGACAAAACAACACAACACACGACATGGCATCACAAGACAAGACAAGACAAAACAACACAACACACGACATGAAAAGACAAGACAAGACAAGAGAAGACAAGACAAGACAAGACAAGACAAGACAAGACAAGACAAGACAAGACAAGACATGACAAGACAAAACAACACAAGACACGACATGACATGACATGACAAGACAAGACAAAACAACACAACACACGACAGGACAGGACAAGACAAGACAAGACAAGACAAGACATGATACGACAAAACAACACAAGACAAAACAACACAACACACGACATGACATTACATGAGAAAACAAGACAATACAACACAAGACAAAACAAGACAAGACAAGACAAGACAAGACAAGACAGGACAAGACAAGACAAGACAAGACAAGACAAGACAAGACAAGACAAGACAAGACAAGACAAGACAAGACAAGACAAGACAAGACAAGACAAGACAAGACAAGACAAGACAAGACATGACAAGACAAAACAACACAACACACGACATGATATCACAAGACAAGACAAGACAAGACAAGACAATATAAGACATGACAAGACAAAACAACACAACACACGACATGACATTACATGACAAAACAAGACAAGACAAGACAACATAAAACAAGACAAGACAAGACAAGACAAGACAAGACAAGACAAGACAAGACAAGACAAGACAAGACAAGACAAGCCAAGACAAGACAAGCCAAGACAAGACAAGACAAGACAAGACAAGACAAGACAAGACAAGACAAGACAAGACAAGACAAGACAAGACAAGACAAGAAAAGACAAGACAAGACATGACAAGACAAAACAACACAACACACGACATGGCATCACAAGACAAGACAAGACAAGACAAGACAAGACAAGACAAGACAAGACAAGGCATGACAAGACAAAACAAGACCAGACAAGACAAGACATGACAAGACAAGACATGATACGACAAAACAACACAAGACAAAACAACACAACACACGACAGGACAGGACAAGACAAGACAAGACAAGACAAGACATGATACGACAAAACAACACAAGACAAAACAACACAACACACGACATGACATTACATGAGAAAACAAGACAATACAACACAAGACAAAACAAGACAAGACAAGACAAGACAAGACAAGACAAGACAAGCCAAGACAAGACAAGCCAAGACAAGACAAGACAAGACAAGACAAGACAAGACAAGACAAGACAAGACAAGACAAGACAAGACAAGACAAGACAAGACAAGAAAAGACAAGACAAGACATGACAAGACAAAACAACACAACACACGACATGGCATCACAAGACAAGACAAGACAAGACAAGACAATATAAGACATGACAACACAAAACAACACAACACACGACATGACATTACATGACAAAACAAGACAAGACAAGACAACATAAAACAAGACAAGACAAGACAAGGCAAGACAAGAAAAGAAAAGACAAGACAAGACAAGACAAGACAAGACAAGACAAGACAAGACAAGACAAGACAAGACAAGACAAGACAAGACAAGACAAGACAAGACAAGACAAGACAAGACAAGACAAGACAAGACAAGACAAGACAAGACAAGACAAGACAAGACAAAACAAGACAAAACGAGTCAATACAAGACAATACAAGACAAAACAACACAACACACGACATGACATTACATGACAAAACATGACAAGACAAGACAAGACAAGACAAAATAAGACAAGACAAGACAAGACAAGACAAGACAAGACAAGACAAGACAAGACAAGACAAGACAAGACAAGACAAGACAAGACAAGACAAGACAAGACAAGACAAGACAAGACAAGACAAGACAAGACAAGACAAGACAAGACAAGACAAGACAAGACAAGACAAGACAAGACAAGACAAGACAAGACAAGACAAGACAAGACAAGACAAGACAAGACAAGACAAGACAAGACAAGACAAGACAAGACAAGACAAGACAAGACAAGACAAGACAAGACAAGACAAGACAAGACAAGACAAGACAAGACAAGACAAGACAAGACAAGACAAGACAAGACAAGACAAGACAAGACAAGGCAAGACAAAATAAGACAAGACAAGACAAGACAAGACAAGACAAGACAAGACAAGACAAAGCAACACAAGACACGACATGACATGACAAGACAAGACAAGACAAGACACGACAAGACAAGACAAGACAAGACAAGACAAGACAAGACAAGACAAGACAAGACAAGACAAGACAAGACAAGACAAGACAAGACAAGACAAGACAAGACAAGACAAGACAGGACAAGACAAAGCAACACAAAGCAACACAAGACACGACATGACATGACAAGACAAGACAAGACAAAACAACACAACACACGACAGGACAGGACAAGACAAGACATGATACGACAAAACAACACAAGACAAAACAACACAACACACGACATGACATTACATGAGAAAACAAGACAATACAACACAAGACAAAACAAGACAAGACAAGACAAGACAAGACAAGACAAGACAAGACAAGACAAGACAAGACAAGACAAGACAAGACAAGACAAGACAAGACAAGACAAGACAAGACAAGACAAGACAAGACAAGACAAGACAAGACAGGACAAGGCAACACAAGACAAGACAAGACAAGACAAAACAATATAAGACATGACAATACACAACAAGACAAGACAAAACAACACAACACACGACATGAAAAGACAAGACAATACAAGACAAGACAAGACAAGACAAGACATGACAAGACAAAACAACACAACACACGACATGGCATCACAAGACAAGACAAGACAAAACAACACAACACACGACATGACAAGACAAGACAAGGAGAAGACACGACAAGACAAAACAACACAACACACGACATGACATTACATGACAAAACATGACAAGACAAGACAAGACAAGACAAGACAAAATAAGACAAGACAAGACAAGACAAGACAAGACAAGACAAGACAAGACAAGACAAGACAAGACAAGACAAGACAAGACAAGACAAGACAAGACAAGACAAGACAAGACAAGACAAGACAAGACAAGACAAGACAAGACAAGACAAGACAAGACAAGACAAGACAAGTCAAGACAAGACAAGACAAGACAAGACAAGACAAGCAAGACAAGACAAGACAAGACAAGACAAGACAAGAAAAGACAAGACAAGACAAGACAAAGCAACACAAGACACGACATGACATGACAAGACAAGACAAGACAAGACACGACAAGACAAGACAAGACAAGACAAGACAAGACAAGACAAGACAAGACAAGACAAGACAAGACAAGACAAGACAGGACAAGACAAAGCAACACAAAGCAACACAAGACACGACATGACATGACAAGACAAGACAAGACAAAACAACACAACACACGACAGGACAGGACAAGACAAGACATGATACGACAAAACAACACAAGACAAAACAACACAACACACGACATGACATTACATGAGAAAACAAGACAATACAACACAAGACAAAACAAGACAAGACAAGACAAGACAAGACAAGACAAGACAAGACAAGACAAGACAAGACAAGACAAGACAAGACAAGACAAGACAAGACAAGACAAGACAAGACAAGACAAGACAAGACAAGACAAGACAAGACAAGACAAGACAAGACAAGACAAGACAAGACAAGACAAGACAAGACAAGACAAGACAAGACAAGACAAGACAGGACAAGGCAACACAAGACAAGACAAGACAAGACAAAACAATATAAGACATGACAATACACAACAAGACAAGACAAAACAACACAACACACGACATGAAAAGACAAGACAATACAAGACAAGACAAGACAAGACAAGACATGACAAGACAAAACAACACAACACACGACATGGCATCACAAGACAAGACAAGACAAAACAACACAACACACGACATGAAAAGACAAGACAAGACAAGAGAAGACAAGACAAGACAAGACAAGACAAGACAAGACAAGACAAGACAAGACAAGACATGACAAGACAAAACAACACAAGACACGACATGACATGACATGACAAGACAAGACAAAACAACACAACACACGACAGGACAGGACAAGACAAGACAAGACAAGACAAGACATGATACGACAAAACAACACAAGACAAAACAACACAACACACGACATGACATTACATGAGAAAACAAGACAATACAACACAAGACAAAACAAGACAAGACAAGACAAGACAAGACAAGACAGGACAAGACAAGACAAGACAAGACAAGACAAGACAAGACAAGACAAGACAAGACAAGACAAGACAAGACAAGACAAGACAAGACAAGACAAGACAAGACAAGACAAGACAAGACATGACAAGACAAGACAAGACAAGACAAGACAAGACAAGACAGGACAAGGCAACACAAGACAAGACAAGACAAGACAAAACAATATAAGACATGACAATACACAACAAGACAAGACAAAACAACACAACACACGACATGAAAAGACAAGACAATACAAGACAAGACAAGACAAGACAAGACAAGACAAGACAAGACAAGACAAGACAAGACTAGACAAGACAAGACATGACAAGACAAGACAAGACAAGACATGACAAGACAAAACAAGACTAAACAACACAACACAAGACAAGACAAGACAAGACAAGACAAGACAAGACAAGACAAGACAAGACAAGACAAGACAAGACAAGACAAGACAAGACAAGACAAGACAAGACAAGACAAGACAAGACAAGACAAGACAAGACAAGACAAGACAAGACAAGACAAGACAAGACAAGACAAGACAAGACAAGACAAGACAAGGCATGACAAGACAAAACAAGACCAGACAAGACAAGACATGACAAGACAAAACAAGACAAGACAACACAACACACGACATGACATCACAAGACAAGACAAGACAAGGCAAGACAAGACATGACAAGACAAAACAACACAACACACGACATGACATCACAAGACAAGACAAGACAAGACAAGACAATATAAGACATGACAAGACAAAACAACACAACACACGACATGACATTACATGACAAAACAAGACAAGACAAGACAACATAAAACAAGACAAGACAAGACAAGACAAGACAAGACAAGACAAGACAAGACAAGACAAGACAAGACAAGACAAGACAAGACAAGACAAGACAAGACAAGACAAGGCAAGGCAAGACAAGACAAGACAAGACAAGACATGACACGAAAAAACAACACAAGACATGACAAAACAACACAACACACGACATGAGAAAACAAGACAATACAAGACAAGACAAAACAAGACAAGACAAGACATGACAAGACAAGACAAGACAAGACAAGACAAGACAAGACAAGACAAGGCAATATAAGGCAAGACAGGACAGGACAAGACAAGACAAGACAAAACAACACAACACAACACATGACATGACATGACAAGACAAGACAGGACAAGACAAAACAAGACAAGACAAGACATGACAAGACAAAACAAGACAAGACAAAACAACACAACACACGACATGACATCACAAGACAAGACAAGACAATATAAGACATGACAAGACAAAACAACACAACACACGACATGACAAGACAAGACAAGACAAGACAAGACATGACAATACACAACAAGACAAGACAAAACAGCACAACACACGACATGACAAGACAAGACAAGACAAGACAAAGCAACACAAGACACGACATGACATGACATGACAAGACAAGACAAAACAACACAACACACGACAGGACAGGACAGGACAAGACAAGACAAGACAAGACAAGACATGACAAGACAAGACAGGACAAGACAAAACAAGACAAGACAAGACAAAACAGCACAACACACGACATGACATGACATGACAAGACAAGACAAGACATGACAATACACAACAAGACAAGACAAAACAGCACAACACACGACATGACAAGACAAGACAAGACAAGACAAAGCAACACAAGACACGACACGACATGACATGACATGACAAGACAAGACAAAACAACACAACACACGACAGGACAGGACAAGACAAGACAAGACAAGACAAGACATGACACGACAAAACAACACAAGACATGACAAAACAACACAACACACGACATGAGAAAACAAGACAATACAAGACAAGACAAAACAAGACAAGACAAGACATGACATGACAAGACAAGACAAGACATGACAATACACAACAAGACAAGACAAAACAACACAACACACGACAGGACAGGACAAGACAAGACAAGACAAGACAAGACATGACACGACAAAACAACACAAGACATGACAAAACAACACAACACACGACATGAGAAAACAAGACAATACAAGACAAGACAAAACAAGACAAGACAAGACATGACAAGACAAGACAAGACAAGACAAGACAAGACAAGGCAATATAAGGCAAGACAGGACAAGACAAGACAAGACAAGACAAAACAACACAACACAACACATGACATGACATGACAAGACAAGACAGGACAAGACAAAACAAGACAAGACAAGACAGGACAAGACAAAACAAGACAAGACAAAACAACACAACACACGACATGACATCACAAGACAAGACAAGACAATATAAGACATGACAAGACAAAACAACACAACACACGACATGACAAGACAAGACAAGACAAGACAAGACATGACAATACACAACAAGACAAGACAAAACAGCACAACACACGACATGACAAGACAAGACAAGACAAGACAAAGCAACACAAGACACGACATGACATGACATGACAAGACAAAACAAGACAAGACAAGACAGGACAAGACAAAACAAGACAAGACAAAACAGCACAACACACGACATGACATGACATGACAAGACAAGACAAGACATGACAATACACAACAAGACAAGACAAAACAGCACAACACACGACATGACAAGACAAGACAAGACAAGACAAAGCAACACAAGACACGACATGACATGACATGACAAGACAAGACAAAACAACACAACACACGACAGGACAGGACAAGACAAGACAAGACAAGACAAGACATGACACGACAAAACAACACAAGACATGACAAAACAACACAACACACGACATGAGAAAACAAGACAATACAAGACAAGACAAAACAAGACAAGACAAGACATGACATGACAAGACAAGACAAGACATGACAATACACAACAAGACAAGACAAAACAACACAACACACGACAGGACAGGACAAGACAAGACAAGACAAGACAAGACATGACACGACAAAACAACACAAGACATGACAAAACAACACAACACACGACATGAGAAAACAAGACAATACAAGACAAGACAAAACAAGACAAGACAAGACATGACAAGACAAGACAAGACAAGACAAGACAAGACAAGGCAATATAAGGCAAGACAGGACAAGACAAGACAAGACAAGACAAAACAACACAACACAACACATGACATGACATGACAAGACAAGACAGG